>NC_080020.1:139880663-149880663 GCF_030020395.1 Manis pentadactyla | reverse complement strand
ACGGAGGGAAGAGTCCCTCTGGTCTGTAACAAAACTCTGACAGCAACCAAGTCCAGTTTCCAGAACGAGGAAAGAGGTAAGGGTTAGGCAGGTTGTCTGGATTCTAATCAGGGGCAAAAAAAATTATTTTATTGTGGTAAAAACCCTTAACATGAGATCTACTATCTCAACACATTTTTAAGTATAATCCAGTATTATAAACTATAGGCACAATATTGCACAGCAGATCTCTAGAAATATTCATCTTGCTTAACTGAAAATTGATGTTTCTTGATTACCTCCCCAAATTCCCCTCCTTCAGCTCCTGGAAACCACCATTCCATTCTTTGATGCTGTGCATTTAACTATTTTCTGATACCTCATATAAATGGAATCGTGCGGTATTTGTTCTGTTGCGACTGGCTTATTTCATTTAGCATAATGTCCTCAAGTTTTAGGCTAAGTAGTAGTCCAATATACGCATGTGTATGCTACACTTGCTTTCTTTATTCATCTCCCATGGATTTAGGTTGTTTCCACATTTTGGCTATTGTGAATAGTCCTGCAATGAACATGGGAGTGCTGAGATCTCTTTAAGATTTGGATATAAATTCTTTTGGATATTTACCCAGAAATGAGATTGCTGGATCATAAAGTAGTTCTATTTTTAACTTTTTGGTCACCTTATAATGTTTTCCATAGCATTTTGCATTCCCACCAACAGTGTACATGGGTTACAATTTCCCCACATCCTTGTCGAAACTTGTTATCTGTTGTTTCTTTGATAATAGCCATCCTGTTAGGTATGACGTGATATCTCATTGTGGTTTTGATTTGCATTTCCCTGATGATTGGTGATGTTGAGCATCTTTTCATATATTGTTCATTTGTATGTCATCTTTGGAGAAATTTCTAGTCAAGTATTTAGCAAATGTATGCTATTGAGTTGTGAGAGTTACTTACATATTTTGGAAATCAATTTCTCATCAAATACATAGTTTGCAAATATTTTCTTCTATTCCATAGGTTGCCTTTTTACTCTGTTGATTGTTTCCTTTGCTATGCAGAAGCTTTTTAGTGTGATGTTGTCTCACAGTCTGTTTTTCTATGCTTTTGGTGTCATACCCACAAAATCTTGCTTTCACCCTCTTGGCCCCACTGCACCCCTCTGAGCACCCCAGGATGTGGGCTTATTCCTGGTTGTCCTCCTTACTCCTCATTCTGCTCACCCCAGAACCAATCAGCACTTTCTAAGGTCCTCTTCACCCTGGATTCTTAGTGGGTCAGAAAATATCAGGCCCTGTTACTTGAAGCTTGACTTGACTGCACGTTGGTAGTTGAATGTATCAACTCACCATCTGAGCAGTAAACTTAAAGGCTATAGAAATGAGCAGTTTCTTGAATCCCACATTTCCTTGGGCTTCACTACTTCACAGGAATGGTGAGCACAGAGGTAAAGGAAAAGGCTGCAGTTGTGAATTCCCTCATCGTTCTTCCCTTTAGGAGGAGGGCTTTGAAAAAATCTGGGCTGGAAAGCTCTAAATTGCTTTGTCTTCATTTCAGTTGTTTTTGAGCATTGTTTCCTGGAAATTTAAGCATTTTCCCCCAACCAGTCTCTGTTAGATCACTGCTGACATCGACACCAACTTTTAAAATATATCAGAGACATTACTTGTTGGAGGAATTTTCTAGTAAACTAGCTCCCATGCAAGTTGATTAATCTTTTCAAAATGTGATCTTTATTAAGCTTCATAAAACTAAGACATTCTTAAATCATGGTGACCAAGCAGATGATCTTAGAATGTGCTTGGCTCCTGCTATCATTAAAGAGTATTTTGAGCAAATTGGGGGTTTCTTTCACACATGGCTCCTTTTGGTTTTTTCCTTGTTCTGTTTTTGGTGTATGTTTGTTACCCCTTTAATTCTTTCTTCCTTTCAATCTGTCAGTGATGGTTTGTGTCTCTGGGTCAAATCCAGGGTTAATTCACCCACCTCCTATTTCTACTTCTACCTTCTTATTCTATCTTATTTTTTAATTGTAGTTGACATAGTATTATATCAATTTCAGTTGCACCACATAGTGATTTGATATTAATAGACACTACAAAATGCCCACTGTGATGAGTGTAGTTACCATCTGTTCGCCATACAAAGTTATAATATTATTGACTCTATTCCTCTATGCTGCACTTTTCATCCCTGTGACTTATTTATTTTATAATAGAAAGTTTGTACCTCTTAGAACCCTTATTTCCACCTTCATAATGAAAGTGTCTTTCAATCTGACATTCTTATAACTGAAAGGATTCAATTCAGTGAATCTATACTTGTATGAAAAAGTTAATCCTGTTGTTGGACTTCATATCCGAATGACGTGCAATACATAGTCTTCTGGGTTTGGCTTCTTTTGGTTAGCATAACTGTAAAGCTCAATAAGTTTTGACAAATGTATACCCTATGAAACCATCATCCCAATGAAGATATCATCCTGTAAGTTTTTCTCATGTTCCTTTACAGTTAATTGAGCCCCCCATCTCCCATCCCAGGTAATCAGTTATTAGCTTTGCAGTTTTAGAACAGTATGTAAATGGAATCATGTAGCGTGTACCCTTTTACACCTGGCATCTTTCACTCAGCATAATGTTTCTGAAACTCACTCATGCTGTGTGAATCAATAGTTCCTTCTTTTATATAGCTCAGTAGCATTCCATCAGATGAATGTAAAATCATTTATCCACGTACACGTGGATGGTCATCAAGTTTCTATGAACATTTGTGTATGAATCTTTTTGTAGGCATAATTTGTATTTTTGGGGGGGTAAATCTACAGGAGAAGAATTCCTGGGTCACATGCTGAAAGTTTGTCAGAAATTATTAATCTATTTTCCAAAGTCATTTATCATTTACACTCCCACTAGTCACATATGGGAATTCTCATTGTACCACGTTCTTGCCTACATATGGTATTGTCAGTCTTTGTAATATTAGCCAGGAATTAGATCTCTTTTTTGTTTTAATCATTTGCATTTCTCTAATAATCTTCTATGCATGTATTGAGAATCTTTTTATGCATGTATTAGCTATTGATATATTTTCTTTTGTGAAATCTTAGTTCATATCTTCTGCTTGAAGATTTTTACATGGACTATTTCATATTCATCTTGATTTGTAAGAGTTATTTATGAATTATAGATACAAGTCTTCCATGAGATGTATAAAGGTGTCTGAAGGTGGCTGGCCTATTCAGATTTTAATGATGTCTTTTGAAGAACTGAAGTTCTTAATTTTGATGAAGTCCAAGTTATTTTTCTTTCATGATTTGTGATTTTTGTATCCAGTCTAAGAAATCTTTGCCTACAACAGGTAATGGAAATTTTCTACAATGTAATTTTCAACATATATGAATCATTTTGATTTTATTTTTTGTATACTGTGAGATAAAAGTATTTTTTTTCCATATAGAAAGCCAATTTTCCATCATCATTTGTTGAAAACACTATGCTTTCTCCATAAACTTATGTTGGTGCTTTTATCAAAATCAATTTGTAGTCTCTGTTTGAGTCTATTCTGGGACTCTCTCTTCTGACCCTTTGATGTATATGTCTCTTTGTGCCAATACCACACCGTTTCACTATTATACATTAAATTAAGTCTTAAAGTCAGGTTGTGTAAGTCCCTCAAGTTCATTCTTATTTTTTAAAGATGTTTTTGGCTATTCTAAGTACTGTCATTTCCCATGTAATTTTAGAATTCTCACAGAAATTACAGACACTCTAATTCTGGTCAACAAAAGGTCACACTGACTCCAAGACAAAGGAAGATGTACATGAACTATAAAGGACGACAAATCTATTGCAGCAATAGATTCTGTGGAATTAATATGGGAGAGATTATACAATGGTCCTAAAATGTTAGTTTCAAAGAAATTTTAGTCATTTCACATTTGCAAAAACTTATGACTGCTGGCTGGTTGTCATATGGCCAGCACCTCATCTCTGTTTCTGTCTTGAGTCTGTCCTTGGCCCACAGCGTCCTTCTGGCTTGATCGGGGCTCAATCTCTTCTTGGCCCCAGGAATAACCATGGGGCCTTCCAAGGGTGACTTGGGCCTCACCTTACCATGAAATAGAACAGAAAAGACAGTTTTAAGGGAGATATGTAAAAGCATGGTGGAAAGCACATTGTTCTTGTTCAGGTTAATACATAAAACTTTTATTTTTCAGACCAAATACTCCACCCCTGGTCAGGTGTACTGTTTCATTCAATTAACATTTTTGAGCACCTGCTTTGTGCTGGGCACTGTTACAGACCCAAGAGCTGTATCAGTGGACAAAACTGCTAAAAAACATCTTTCCTTCAGGAGCTCATAACTGGTGGGGGAAAATAGAACATGAACAGCAGACACAATGTGGAAACAGAAACTTAGAAGGTGGTGAGTGTCCCAGACCAAGACCAGAGCAGGGTAAGGAGGGAGGGGAGGGGGAATGGGACATAATGGTTTACAACTGACCAGATACTTGAACAAATACTTGGACTCCAATGTCCATTGCAGCACTATTCACAACAGGTGTAGGCAGAAGCAACTCAAATGCCCACTGGTGGATGAATGGATAAATCAATACCCGAATACAATGTAATATTCTAATGCAATGGAATATTATTCAACCATTAAAAGGAATGAAGTACTGATGCATGCTTTAACATAGATGAACCCTGACTGCACTACGCAAATGAAAGAAGTCAGACATAGAAGTCACTTATCGTATGACTGCATATAAATGAAATAGAATAGGCTAATCCTTAGAGACAGAGGGCAGATTGGTGGCTAGGAGGAGCAAGGGAGGGGAGAATGGCTACTAATGGGTACAGGATTTTATTTGGGGGGGATGAAAAGCTTTTGGAACTAGTTGGAGGTGGTGGTTTTCATACCACTGACTTGTCACTTTAAAATGATTAATTTTGTTATGTGAATTTCACTTCAATTATAAAAAAAGTTATTCAGAAGCAAAAAGAAAGAAAAGAAAATTGAGTATTGAGGTTAAGTCTCATTTAGAAGATACCATGGGAGCATCTACTTGGAGGAGCGGAGAAAGTCAGCCCCCGGGGGGGTAACTGGGAGAAGCCATCCAGACAAAGGGAAGAGAGTGCAGAGCAGGCCTGGAGAGGTCAGGGGACATGCAGGATGGACGGTGGGGTGGAGGGGTCAGAGAGCAGGCGGGCTTCAGAGCATGTGGGCCTTCATAGCCGCTCCACGGGCGTCATCTCTAAGGGTGAGGTGGAAAGGCTGGAGGCCTCTACGCTGTGCGTTGGGTTCCACAGCATCTCTGGAGCTCCTGTATTAAGACTAGTCTGAAGAGGGGCACCGGTGGAAGCAGGGAGGACTATTAGACACTGTTGTTAAAATCCAGGTGAGAAATGACAGGGAAGGGGGCAGTGGGGGTGGGGAGTAGTTGCAGGTAAGATGTACTTAGAATGTGAGGCTGATAGGATGTCCTGATGGATCGCATGTCAGATTTGTGAGGAAAGAAGAGTTAACCACATAGGGAAAATTTGGCCTGAGCAGCTGGAAGGACAGGGCTGCCATCATTGGGATAAAGCTGTGAGACAACCTGCTTTTCTTAGCGGGAGGGAGGGTTGCTGGAGATGAGGAGTTTTGTTCTAGAGAAACAAAGGTTTGCTAATTCCAGTTCGTCCTTGAATGCATACCAGTTTTTTCCAGCTGTTGAAGGGGAGTACTGGGTGCGACCAGAAGGAAGACGAGGAGAGGGAGCTGGGCATTGAGGGCTCCTAGGGTCTGGAGTAGTAGAGCAGAGCAAAACTAGAGAAGACAGGAGTGCTTGGCCCACGGGGCCACAGCAGATGGAGCTGGGCCCAGAGCCAGGCCCCCAGACACAACACAGGTTCTGCCCCATCGTCACACGCCCTGCCACACTTGATCAGGAGAAATGGAAGGACGGCGGCATCTGAAACGCTAGCTAACGAAATGTGGAAAAAATTCCCCCATTGCTCATGCTTGTGAGAATCAAGGAGTGATAACCTGACCCACTTGAATTCATGTAAGATTAACAGGGAAAAATTTTCCAACTTTTGATGTGATTTATGGGAAGACCAGGCCACACAGGGCCAGCTCTGGTGTGTGTCAAGATATCTGCATCTTGATGTAGCTGTGACACCAGCCAAGACCAGTGAATAAGCCTCACATGACATCTTCGAAGTTATGAAATATTTGAGTGCCTGGTTCCAAATGCAAGCCATTAACTGTAACTCTGGAAATAAAGATTTTTAGTGTTTTCATAGAAATGTCAGAGAATTTGATTATAAACAGAGCCATGCAGATTTCAAAATTTAACACCCAAGTCAGAAAAAACTATGCCCATATTAGGTTAGATTAATTTAAAAAATGTAGAGTAGTTCTAAGAATTGTTAAAAGAGGGTGTCTGCCAGAGAGATAAGTAGACACTGGAAGATTTGACCTGGCAGATGTTCACGGCTGCTCAAAATCTCTGTTTCATGTATTTACTGGAAGCTCTTACTTTTCACATTTTGTGTTAGTTGCTATAAACTACTAT
Source organism: Manis pentadactyla (assembly GCF_030020395.1). Lineage (NCBI taxonomy): Eukaryota > Metazoa > Chordata > Mammalia > Pholidota > Manidae > Manis > Manis pentadactyla. Next base: position 149,874,116 of record NC_080020.1, on the reverse strand, counting down.
ACTTTTATGTTGGATGGTACCATAGTAGTTAGAAGCCAAAATAGTTTAGTTCTTTATAAAGAAGAGGCTTGGAGGAACTAGCCTATTTTGTTGAATAACCCAGTTGCAATTATAAAAGAAAAACTACTGCTCTAATCCCTTTTTTTTAGTTGATATTAAAAAAAAAGTCTTGGCTTTGAGGTTCAACAAGATTGGTTTCAACCCCAGCCACAACTGGGTGACCTTGGTCAAATTTTTTAACCAGACTCATTCTTGGGTTTTAATTTTAATCTGTAAACTTAGAATGATGCTGATAATACATACACACAGTATTGTACTTTGAACGAAAAGACTTAATTGTTGAATGGATGACTGAATTATTTTACAATGATAGACTTTATTAAGTGCTTCTGTAATATTTCATGATTAGTATGTTAAAATTCTAATTGAAATCTAATTTTTAACTGAGAAACCTTACTTAAAACGAAAAAACCAATGTAAATGTGGCCGGCTCATGAATAAATGCCTAAATTTAATTAAAAAATTTAAAAGATGTTTTAGGATGTAAAACAAAAGTACCTATTCGAGAATAAGAACATTCCAGTTTGTATTATTTTATTTAACAAAGTGCTATCTAGGGCTCACCATGACCACGTGTTCTTCCAAGTTCACCTGCTCCTGATTCTGGGGCCTCTGTGTGAAACTTGTATGATTATGAAAAGAAGAACTTTGACAAATAACTTGAGAACAGCAACAAACAGACCTAGTTCCTTCAATTTAAGCCAAACATCTTATGGTATATCTTCCAGCCATGACAGGACTTTGTACCTCTTACTCTCAGAGCACATGACTGATGACTAAATCTGACTAAACCTCATGCATATGGAGGGGCAGCTGCAGAGCCCTGCCAGCCACAGCGTCAGGGGGAGGCTGTAGTAAACCGACTCCAAAAACCTGCTAGAACCCTCTTTGCAATGCTTCCTCTTCTCACCGTCCTCACCTGGTGTCAAGATAACTTAGTGATTAGGCATCTAGTCTCTGCAGCCAGCCAGCTTGGGTTGAAATTCTGCCTCTGCCTCTTAGCAGTATGTGACTTGAAGAAGTTGCTTAACCTTTCTGTGCCTTGGTGCCCTGATTTATAAAGTGGGGATATAGAATAGTACCTGCCTCTTTGCATGGTTGGGAGAATGCTATTGATATGTGTAGATCACTTAGAACTGTATTTGGCTCAAGTGAGTTCTAGATAAATCTCAACTTTTATGGTGCTGGTCTGGAATTAGTCCCTGAATCCTTCTGGGATGTGATGAGTTTAAAAAGTAATTTGAATTGACTCATAATAAAATAGAGTCATACTGGCTCTGCATAGTTCAAACCATGTTTTGCAATTAACATTTGGTTTACATGGAGCCCAAGAGTTGACGGTTGGGGCCATCCTTGTTGCTGGCCATGAGAAAGCCCTCTTACTCACAGTCTCTCTCGATTTCCCTGAACTCCTTAGAAATTTGCTTTTGTCGGTGCAAACTGAGCCCTGCAAGGACTTAACTCTGAGGAGCTGGAGTCTGTTTTTGGATGAGACTGTCACATTCTGAACCATAAACAGAGCATTTGCAAACCCCCATAGAGCCCTGCTTACTTTTCATTGCTCCCCACAAACTCCACTTGCTTTTGAAACTTTTCTTACTGCATGTGCCAAAGCTGGCTGAGACTACCTAACTCGTTTCTGCCAAAGGAAGTGTCAGTTCAACCTGGAAGGGCAGACTCAAGGCCCCAAGACTTCAGGATCCTTTAGAACCAAAGAGGTAATAATATCAGGGCAGTAAACAAAAAATCTTATTCATCTTGAGAAACTGAAGCTCAAATAGGGGGAGGTGATTTGGTTACCTCCTTGGAAGGGATTATTCTGCATTCTTCTTTTGTTTAAATATTTAAATACCAAAGTCAAGAATTTTTGGCATGTGACTTACCGGCATTTATGAATAAGTCATGAATTTTGGCTGAAACTCAAATCTCAGGGTGGGTGGAGTGGTGAGTTGCAGGATGTCTTTGAGTGTCTCTCCTTTAAAATAACAGAGAGAGATGATCATGGGAGTCTGCAAGGAAGGAGCCGCCGTAACGTGGAACTATTAGCTTGATCACTGACTTGGCATTCATGCCTTCTGTCTCAGTTTGGGTAAGCATCAGTTACTTATCTAAAGTTTGTAATGAAAACTTTTCCATGCTTATAATAAGAAAAGTATCAATAGTTCATGTTTGGAGGGAATATGCTTTCTTGAAATCTAGCAAGGGTTGTTTTACGTATTCTTACATTTGTCAATTTGTATGTTGGTTCCATCCCTCCCCTAACTTTAAAATAAAAATGATATAGTTAAATGATTCTTGAGCTGAAAGAAAATAAAAAAAGAAATAGTTATTTTTCACAGATCTCCAGCTATTCTTAGAAAAATTTTGGTAAATCTTGGGGACAAACTGAGGCAGGAACAAAGTTTAGTCTCCAGAGCAAATTAATTACTGCTTTCCTGGTCACTTTCCTGTATTCCTTAGTTGCTTTGTGTATGTGCCTAAGTGTGGATCACGCGTGTGTATGCAGCTGCCGGTCAGTGTGGGTACCTGTGGTTTTATATTAGCACTTCTAATATTGTATTTTCTGGGGTCTGTTGAGTTTTTTGGTTTTAATTTTTTTAAAAAATAGGAACTAATTTTCTTTCCTCTTAATGTAGCTTCTTTCAGCACCTGCTTGTGGGACTGTGAAGTAGCATGACTGTTGTAAGGTCTACGTGGCCCTGAGGCTTAGTAGAAATAAATGCAATGATGCATGTGTGAAATTTTGCTGTTATATACATTTATACATAACAAATACTTGTTGATTATTTCTCCTGGGAGCAGTTTATTAAGCAAGTAAAAATCATGGCTATAAATATTTTGCGTGTGATTTTGTATGTTGTATTTTTCAGTAGAGACACTGACAATTCTTTCCTACTCTAAATATTAGGTAGTGCCATCAGCCTTCTAGTGGAGACCCTCACCATCATATGTCACAGATTCAACTTGAATAACCTCAACAATCAGTTACTGATACCAGATACTTGCTCTAAACTGAAAAATTGAGAATGAGACTTTGGGTCTTAACAACTCTAACAGTTCTTATACATTCCACAGCAACTAAGTTTAGTAAGTATTATATTGTCAACTAGAATTTAAAATTCTTTAAATTAAGTAATTCTAGAAACATTTGCCTTTTATTTAACTGCTCCCAGTTGTTTCAATTAAATTGTAACCTGGAAATTTCACTTATGCTCTGTAGTCACTCTTCATCACAAATCTATCAAGAAAAATTCTTCATAACAAATATATCATCATTTTAGTTTTAGATATTCAAATATTCCCAAATTGAACATGCTGCCTGCATATAGGAGTATAGTAAACATTTGTTGATTGACAGCTGCTTTGTGCAGGTAGGCATGGCTGCTTTTCCATTGGAGCCAGGTGGGGGATGTAGATTCAAATGAATTCCTTAATCTGTGGTACCCAGCAGAGCATTTCATAAAAGATCTTCATCATTTGCTTACTCTTTCTCAGTAAAGTATCATAAAGTATATCCCATTTCTAATATAGGAATTATATATATAATCTTTTCATTTGATCATTTCAGGATCACATTTATATATTTTCTTTTATTTGCAGGAAAACCATCCTGGGGTCTGGAAAATGAGGCTTTAATTGCGAGATGTCCTAGACAAGGAAAATCTCAATACCCTGTGGATTGGTATTACTCAGGAGCCAACATAAATATTGCCACCCAGAGAGGAAATCGTGTATTTGCCTCAGGGGAACACCTTAAATTTCTCCCAGCCAACGTCGACGATTCTGGAATTTATACTTGCATTATTAGAAGGTATTACCCAGGTGGCCACCAGAATCCTTGGGTTTGCTACCTTTACTTCTTTCGTAGTTGAAAGTTGGAGCTGCCCTCATTTTCTTTACCTTTCTAGATTTCTCTGGAACAGTTAAATTTATAAAGCAAATTGAATAAGAGTAATACTTTTAGGAATACCTTCAGGTTGAAGTTTAGGTGGTTATGAGCTAACTATTTGTATGTATAATGACAGGGAGCAAATTGTAGTACAATTTGAAAAAGACCTAGTTTTCCTAGTGACCAAGAGAAGTGAGAACAATCGTTCACTTTTGGCTGGAAGTAAGAACAAACCAGCGCAAAACCAGTGACCTAGATGCTGGGTGTCAAGGATTCCGTGGGGAGTGCAGAAGGACATTTACCAGTGCCTTAAACCTGAGAGGTAAGCTGAAAAGGGTTACATGAGATTACATGCCTACAGATTACTTATTCTACATATAAATTGTTAAATGTTTTGGTTTCGTACATATAAAATGTTAGGTGGACACATCAAAAGGCAAGATGTGTTTGGTGCCTAGGTTCTGAGGTCAGGCAAGTTTTAATTTCAAATTCATGCTCTGTAACTACTTAGCTGTGAGATGCTGATTTCTCACAGCATCTGTCCCTCCATTTCCTCATCTGTAAAATGCATATGATAACATAACCCACTTCAAAGCATTGTTTCGAGAACAAAATGAGGTAATGTTAACACCATGAATGGTACATAGTCAGCTCTCAATAAATGCTTAATGTCTTTATAATTTCATGTTCTTGTCATTAACATGTATACAGTGTATAAAGAAATGGGGAGGGAGTCATTTTAGGGGTACCACAGTGGTTATATTCTTTATCTCAAATGTAACAAGAAAGTATTAAAAACTCTTACTTTTAAATAAGAAAAGAGTCACTATATATCACTTGTTCTAAGAAAAAAAAATAGTAAAAGTGAGAATTGGAGGAAGTTACTCCATTATGCTAAGTAACTTTTAAAAATTGTCTTATTTCAATAGTCCTACCTCCAATAAGACTGGATATGTGAATGTCACTGTATATGGAAAACAACCAGATTGCAATATTCCAGATTATCTGATGTATTCAACAACATCTGGATCTGAAAAAAATTCCAAAATATATTGCCCTACAATTGGCCTCTACAATTGGACAGCACCTGTTGAGTGGTTTAAGGTAGGAGGAAATTTGGGGAAAATAGATGAAAACTGCATAATGAAAATAGATGCAAATAAAGAATTACTGAAAACAGAAAGGGATTTTTCATTGCAGAATTGTAAAGCTCTTCAAGGCCCGAGATACCGCTCACACAAGACATTTTTGCTAATTGACAATGCAACTAGCAAAGATGCAGGTGATTATACATGTAAATTTATGCACAATGAAAATGGGGTCACCTACAATGTGACAGCAACCAGATCATTCACAGTTGAAGGTAAGCTACTGACTTTAACAAAACAGAATATTTGAAAAAAGATAACATGGGAGGAATTGTTTCCTTTTTGTTGACTTTCTTACACAGTAGCCCGTCCCCCAACCCATAAGCATACTTTCCAAGACCCCAGGGATGTCTCAAACCACAGATAGTACTGAACCCCTACATATACTATGTTTTTCCTATACACACGTACCTATGATAAAGCTTAATTTATAATAAAGCTTAATTTATAAATTAGGCACAGTAAGAGATTAATAACAGTAACTAATAATAAATTGGAACAATTTATAACAATATACTTTAATAAAATTTTGTCTTTCCTTATTAAGTCGAGAGCTTTCACCTTTTCACTTAATGAAGCACTTTATGGCTTCTCTTTGTAATATCTGACTTACCAGCACCTACTCTTGTGCTTTAGAGCCATTGTTAAGTAAAGTAAATAAAGTGAGCAAAAATGCAGTGTGATACTATGACAGTCATCTGCTAACCAGAGGTTACTTAGTGACTAATGGGCAGCTAGTGTATATAGTGAGGACGAGCTGGACAAAGGCAGAGTAGGATGGTGTGAGATTTCCTCACCATACTCAGAACAGCATGCAGTTTAGAACTCATGAACTCATGAATTGTTTACTTCCGGAATTTTCCATGTAATATTTCTGCCCTCAGTTGACCTCAGTAACTGAAACCACAGAAGGAGAACTGTGGATAAGGTGGCATAGCTGTACTTTGCCCTGCTCCCTGGGACATCCTCCTGCTTCATCTTATGTTATTCTACTTACATCTGTATCTTACACATTCTCTACTGTGACACAGAGAGATTCTCTAAATGCACTATCAAGATTTAAGACGTTTCAGAGGGAGATTACACTACTTATCCAGAGTCACATCTGTTCTCTCCTTTATGAATCAAGTTTTCAAAGACAACACGATCTGAATGCTAGTTTCATTAACTTGTTTGAATGGCAGTACAACTATTTGCAAAGCAAGATTGACTTTCCTTGTCCTGATGTGTTGTCAGAGGTTCTGTAAAGAGAAAAAAAAAATCAATTTAACTGGCTGGATTGAAAGTTTGGTGAGCAGCTTTACAAAGGAATACAGAGATATTCTCGGGTAGTTTTCAATCCTGGTTGGACCTCAAGTAGGTCATTTGATTCCAAAAATATTTTTTTTCAAACTTACTTTAAATTCTCTACAAGCTTGTTCAGAGAGAGGGAAGACTTCACAATTAAGTGTATCAAGTCTTCAAAGAGTTGTGGTCTCCTTGGAATAGCTTGTTTTGTGGATGTAGGTGAAGTAGCATCTACATGTGTGGCAGGTCTCTTAGGGCAACCCAGTAGTGGAGAAAAGTATTATTTGGAGGTTTTCAATGCTGTAAACTAAGCATCACCAGGTCACATTCTATTTGCGCCTCTCACCGTTAAACATCAAAGCAGGCAGCCGTCCTTAATCACACTACCCTGAAAAAATAAAAGAATCCAGGGTGCGCAGGAAAGCAGGAGTGCTCCAGAAGAGCCCCTCTTCGCTTTCCCTAGGCATCAATACCCCAGGAGTTTCAATTCCCTCATAGGATGGGCCGCAGTGATGGAAAGCTGTGAGAAAACAGGAAAACTGGAACTTGGGTGTTTATCATTTTCATGCATCTTTTACAATCTTCTTCCTGTAGCTTATTCAGTAGAGCTGAGGTTTTCAACAATAGCTAGGGCATGCAACTAATTTATGGGTTGGACTAACAATTGTTTTCATGCTATAAAAAAGTATAGGAAATATCAAAAAGTATCAGAGGTAGTAAGAGAAAGTGTTACTTGAATGTTTTCTGTTTCCTTCATGTGTGGGCCTCTGTGTGAGTACTTATCGCCTTGGGTCATCATGGGAAAAATGTGAGAAATGTTGCTATGAAATAGGATAGAAATGTGAAAGTACAAGCTTTATACTGATGACTAGCCAATGCATTTCTATTATTTATATGCTCTTTTTCTTTCTTTAAGATGAACAAGGCTTTTCTCTGTTTCCAGTAATTATAGCTCCTCCACACAATGAAACAAGGGAAGTGGAAATCGGTAAGGAAACTTGAAGAATGCTGTAAATGTTGCCTGGAAAATCCTTCCATAAAATCTCTGGTCCAAATTACCTAAGCAAGGGTCAGGCAGTTAGTATACTGGATCTTGAAGATTACATGAGAAGCCTTGTGTGGAAAAGCCCACCTTGGGCACTTGTTAATATTGGGACAAGGTGGTCGCAGCCATAGTTAGCAGGCACATTTCCATCATGCTTTGTATCTCATGGGGCTTTCACAAGTGCCATCTCATTTCATGCTCACATCTAACCAAGGGGTAGATTCTGCTTCTGCTTCACGCTTGTGTATACTTAGGTTCAGACAGACAAATGACATGCTCAAGGTCATGGGTGATTAATGATAGACAGACGATACCCAGGGTTTCTGACTCTGTCCATCTTGGCCTTTCCTGTATGTCCACTACTCAAAGTTCTTAGCATGGAAAATGGGTCCCCTCATGACCTGGTCCTCACTGGCCACCTGGCTCATATGCAGTCACTAATCTCAGGTGCCCTGTGTGCCCACCACATTAACCACCACTCAGTTGTTACCTTTGTTGACTGAAATAAACAGTTTTTGTATTAAGAAAGAGTTTTTTCAGAGTCTTCCCGAGGGCCATAACCTGGGATGACAGTTGATCTGAGAGTTCTGATCAGATTGCTCCAAAGTCCTTTGTCTGGGAATAGTTTATATACCTTTTTACAGTAGGAGCACAGGCAGGGAAGAAGTTACATTTATCAATGTATCAAAGCTGTGTGTCAAGGATGCATTTGGCTAGAGTCTTGCAAGAGCAGCAATGTACATTCTCATGCTGTATTTCTACGTAAGAGGAGGCAAGGATTAGGATTGTTACTCATTCTCCTAAAGCATCCTATTAAGGATGTGAGAACCAGATTTCCTTCCAGGTTACCTTTTTTGAGCAATTCAGCTTGTTTCTCTTCTTCATCATGGGTGAGGGGCTGTGGCAATCTTGCCAACACAGGCTGAGTGGTTGTATGGCATTGCCACAGCACGGCATGAGGTGTCCCGGCTGATGGAAGGCATCTCCACCCTGCACAGTTTACCTTGCTTGTGGGGCCTCCATAGGGACCATAAAATTGCATTTTATTCCACACACTGATATGCATCATCTCCACATTCTTCTCTGCTTTTGCTCACATTGTTTTCTCCTTTTCATCTCCCAATACTAAGCTCAAATATCATCTCCTCTGTGAAATCCCCCAAGCCACCCTCCAAGGCCAGGGGTACCATTTATGTGTGCAGTGTGGCAACCCTGCTCCTTGCAACGATTTCTCCCTCTGTATTCCCATGTCACTTTGTCATTCTTTCTATTAGAACATGAGAATACCTTGTGTTCTAACCATTTGTTTATGCGACTGTTGCCTTTTGAGAGACTGAGCTTGTCATCCCTCTGTAGATGCCTGATTCTTGATGCGGGAACCCAGAGGGCTGGGTAAGGGATGGCTAAACACCTGTGTCAGGGCAGGAAGGCAGTCTTTAAGCTTTCAGTTATGCAAGGAAGAATTTCAAATTCAGGAGTTGGGATGCAGAGTGCTTGTGTTGGACGATTACGTACAGGGATTGTAGCCAGGTCAGGTAAAACCGTTTTACCAACAAAGATAGCTTCTAGAGAGATGAAGAGAATTCGGCAGGAGGAGAAAGGTGTGGAAGAGAGAAGTTACAGAGAGATTCTGCTTTATAGTAAAGGGAAATCCTATATTATAATGTGGGCTCGGTGATGCCAGAGTTGTTTGCCTCTTTAGTTTTCACTCCAGTAAGAGGGTTTGGGAACTGAGTTTCAACCAGAACTGTGAGTAAAATAAAGATAATGCGGAGAGGAGAAGGGTGGAGGTTAGGTGAGGGCAGAGGGCAGCGAAGGCCTGGAGATGATGAGGGGAAATGGGAACCAATTCATGGCACACTTTAGGGGTTCAGCAAGTTTTTTTTTCACATTAAACTAAAATACTTTTCACAGGATTTAGTTTTATTGGTGAATTTATTTCCTTCTCATCTAGGAAAAATGGTAAACATAACTTGCTCTGCCTGCTTTGGGAAAGGCTCTCAGATCATGGCTTACGTCCTGTGGCAGGTCAACAGAAGCAAAGTTGAGAACTTTGGTGAAGCAAGAATTCAAGAGAAGCAAGAGCAAAATCAAAGGTATTTTTATATCGAAGTTAAAACATCTTCTCCCCCTCCCATGCAATTTGCAACTGTAAAGTAAGCATTAAAAGTAACAAGTTGCCTTCTTAGTTCTAGCAACGACTTCACTTGTCTGAAAACCGTTTTAAGAATAGTTGATGTGAGAGAAGAGGATTTACTGCTGGAGTACCACTGTCTGGCCCTGAATTTGCACGGCTTGCGAAGACACATCATAAGACTAAGGAGGAAAAACCCCAGTAAGGAGTGTTTCTGAGACTTGGGTCACCTGCGTGTGCTCTATCGCCTGTATGCTGAAATCGTTCCTTAGAGAACCATGTGTTGGAGTGTGGGGGTTCCAGGGCTATCTGTCAAGACAACCGAAGCCATCCATCTCATAAAACGTGCTTCTCCCCTGGGGAACCGTGCCTGTTTGTAGTCTGGTTTGCCTGGTCGCCTCTCTGTTGCTTTACTTCCTCCCCCTGCTCCTCTGCCCCTTCTTCTCCGTGACCAGTTCTTCCCTGCTTCCGTCCATTGGAGGCACCCAGCTGGTCTGGCCATCTTCTCCCCAGCTCCATCAGCTCCTTTGTCTCACTGTACACGAAAGGAAACACACCAACAGTAGATGTGAACATGTTCTTTTCATAACTTTTATGACATATTCCCTTTTATAATCAGGTTTTTTTTAGCCTAAAGAACACACCTTTTGTTAGTGAGGTTGGCAAAGTGGATGAAAAGGCAAAAATATTTAATTGCTGCCCATTCTGGTAAGAAAACCTTAGATGCTAATTGGTAATAAGGCATGCATTATCATTGTAAAACTTAGTAAAATATTAAATTTATTTATTTATTTATTTGGTCTACTTGCAAAGTTGAAGTACATACTTACTCTCTGGCTGTATTCAGAAAAAGCGTATGACTCCTGCATTCTGTTCCTTAGAAAAAAACATGTTTTTAAACTAATACAATATGTCTTGATTACTGTTGTTAGCTTTACAATCAACCACGATTTTTGGTAGAGTAAGCCTTCCAATTTCCTTCTTCAAGTTTGTCTTGGTTGTTCTTGGGCCTCTATATTTCCATATAAATTCTCTTCAGATATATTTTGATGGTAAAAATGTTTTTATACATACAAATTACATAGGAATTTTTGTAACTTATTTTACAAAATACTTAATATATATCAGAAATCTTTCCATGGTATTAAATGTGCTCCTAAAACATAATCTTGAATGGTTTCATAGTTTCAATTATACAGATGAACTATCATTTATTTAATTACATTCATTGTTTGGTTACTACAACAATACAGTCTTTCTTTTCCTCTTTTATAAAATTCAGTTTTATTTAAACTATAAAACAAAAACATTTCACCCATTTTGCCCCCCTCCCCCCTCTCCCAGCCCCCTCAACCTCTGGCAACCACCAGTCCAAATTTAACTGGAGCTCATGGGAAGTCTGGTAGCTCAACCCACTCTTTTATTGTATCTGTTATTCAACATGCAATTCAGGTACCAACTTGTCTAAGGAGGCTTCTCAAACTCCAACAGTTTGGAGTATATGCTCTTTCCATGTATTTCTATAGGACCCTGTCTCTGTCTTTGCACTCATCACACTTAGAAAAATCTGTTTGAGAGTCTGCTGAGTATGGCTGTCAGCTCCCAGAGGACGGGATGGCATCTTACCTGTCTTCGCATTCTCAGTCTATACCCCAGGGCCTGGCATCTAGCACGCAATCAATAAAAAATTGTCAAATGAATAAATGGACACCAAAGTTATCAAGGAAAACTATTTTTGCACACTTCTATTTCTTTACCTATAAGGCTTAATTATACAACAAAACAACGTTAAATTGAATAACTTTCCCCATAAATTGGAAATGCCAAACAACTTATAGCATCCCTATAGTTTTGTCTGAATTTAGCATACTTTTAACTTTAATTTGAGGCAATTTTTAATAGATTAATTTAAGACACTATATATGATCTTTTAAAATGTTACACTTTACTTCACAAATAATCAGTGGCATATAGAGGCCAGGCAGGGAGAGTGATCTTGGGTGTAGGAAACAAGAGGATACATTGTCAATAGACAATTGAGAACAGTAATAAGGTCAGCTAGGGGTCACTGGGCTTTTATCACCCTGCCCAGAGAATGCTAAATGAGTCAGGATGACCTCTTCCTCCTCTCAAGGGCAGACTCCTACTTCCTTCCAGTCCCTTGGTATGTCACTGCATGTAATGATGTTGGCAAACATAGTTTTACAAGAGTTTCCTTCCTGAATGCCTCTTGATTTCCTAACTTGCATTTCCAGGCAAAAGCAACCTGCTTTTAGATGAACCATTTAATCCAATATAAAATGGTAGGGAGAAAAATTGTCATTCCATGTACAACTATGTAGAAATTATTGAATGTGTTTACCAAATAGCCAAAAGGAGAGCGAAACTCTCAGTTTACACCCTTAAATTGGGCAGGGCCTAGGTTAATTTGAATAAATACAGAGAGACATAACATAATGAACAAGAATTGAGGGTGATAAAGAGGTAGACCACCAGTTTGGTATGTTCATAGCAAGTCTCTCTGAGGACTTGGGATTTTTTTCATTTTAATTTCAATTTTGGCCACTGATTTGTTAGTCTTTATAAAACAAAGAGAATCATGGCTCCTGTAGATGACTTGGGCATCGTGCTCTGCTGGTTATCAGGTGTCTGCCATTCATACCTGTGTCACCCCAGCCCACGTACGCCATGTTGAGGTGTCAGGTCAGAGCAATGTGTGGTGGGGCGGACACCGTGGTGGGGCGGACACTGTGGGCCCCAGAGGAGAGGGCCACTCCTCACCTGCACTGCCACTGCGTTGTGATCCTCTGCTTGGCTTGCATTGTCATTTTATGAATGTTCTCTGATTGCTCATGTACTGAAACTGTTTTCATGTTATATGTACTCAGTGATTCTTTTCCTTCTAGTTTATTTGTATTTGCTACATTTCACCTGTTTTTCTTCATGTTAACGTGGTCATACTCTTTCAACTGTACAAATTAAACAAAAATTGTTGCCACTGTTGTTCAGTTGTCACAACAAATTCCTTTATTTTTAATCATAGAATGAAATAAATTACAGCATTGTCTTGAACTTATAAACAAAAACTTAAAAAGCCTATGTCCCCATCATTAAATAAATAGTTGATACTCATAATCATGATAGTATACGTTTATTCAGCATTTTTCTGTGTACTGGGAACCGTCTAATTAATTCCCACTTAATTTCTCATTTATTTTATCAATAGTCCATGAAAAAGACTGCTACTATTATCCAATTTTATAGATGAGGCACATGAGACAAAAAGAGGTTGAATAACTTGCCAGGTATTAAGTGCTTTGTCACTGCACACAAGAATTATTTGTGTATTCATAAAGTCATTAACATTTAGAAAGATATTGAACTTCAACTTCCTTTAATGTATTGGATTAACTTCTTTCCTCCTGGTGGCAGCAGCCATGTACTTGCAAGGTCACATCACCACATTCTCCATGTAACATATGTAGATTCCTGGTGTGCTTCCAGAAAGGATCTCTAGAAAGAGTGAACTGGAAAGGGATCCTATTGAGATGATTTACTTAGAGAATATTTGTCATTTAAACTGATGAGCCTTCTGATGAATATGAATTTCTGTCCACAGTAAGCTCTGCCAGTTTTCAGTCTTTGAGTCACTTCACCTTGACCTTTCTTGGTTACATAGTTCTGGGTACTCAGGTTGCTGATGAGCTATTGGAGGGATTTGCAAATATGGGCTAGTGATTTTCTATGGCAAAACTGAGACCTCTCCATGCTTCAAGACTTCAGGTGAAAATAAAAAGATCTATATAACGAAATCTCACTTGAGTTTCCTCTCACTTTCATCTTCAGTGGGATTCTTTTTAAGATAGGATAGTTAACAATTCTAAAGAGGGAAATAAACTTAAAACAGTCCAAAATATTACTAATGAGCACAGTGTTTATGTTCAATTTGCATATTTCTGTTACAAGACTGAAGATGAGGACCGTTTTGCATATATATGTATTTATATTCATATGTATTGTGAAGCAATGAATAGAGGACAAAGTTCAATGATGGTGAAATCAAGTTCCCCATAGAGAAGGAAAGGTTCATTCAGCACCTGGAACCCAGGAATTCGGACTTCTCCATCAAATATGCTTTAGAGATTTACGTGTCTCTTATTTCTTCCCTGCTTTCCTATGCCACCAGCCTCAATGGAGTAAGTCCCCAAGACTGCGATTCTTTCTCCTTAATGCCCCCAATACCAGGTTTGCCCATTTCTGACTCATTATTACGCCAGTCAGAACCCTCCTCATTGCTCACTCCAAGTACTGGAGAAACTTCCAATCTCATACTACCTTTGAGTGCCTGCGGTCACTTTCCACAGAAACACACCTTGCACTACCATCAGATTAATCTTGCTTGAAAACTGCTTTGATTGTGAACACCGACTCAACACTCTTTAGTGGCTCCCATGACATTCCAAATACAGGCTAAATGCCTTCACTGGAGCCTCAAGCTGGTCAGAACCTAGTCCCGACCCACTTTTCCTACCATATCCTTCACTGATTTCCTAGATGGATTGCTCTAGGTCCTCAGAAAACACCCTCTCATCTCTGCCTTTGGGCTCACACATCCTCTCTTGCCAGAATTACATTTTCCTTTTTATAGCTATTGGAATTGTACCCCTTCTTTGGGGGCCTCCTCCTACAGGAAGCACTCATTGCCTAGTCCAGCATGGAGTGAATGCTCCTTTTAAAAACCTCTGCCACTTAAAGTCATGCTTTTACCTCTTCTCTCAGTTCAGTTTACATGCTTCTTTGTGCCTCTTATGCTTTGAGGATCTCCTCCAGTGCCTAGCCTGGTGTCTTGCAGAGGAGGGGCTCCACAAACATCCATTTACTGATTCTTGAAGCAGCCATGAAAATTCCAAGTGGGCATCTCTTGTATGAACCTCCTATACTCCCAATGGAGGCCAGCATCCATGTATCCGTGTATTTTACCTTGTTTTAGTAATCATAATGATTGTTTTTGTCCTCCCCCTACCTTTTGAACAGTTGATCGTCAAAGCAACTACTACGTACTTGCAGGATTTAGCATATTGTTAATGCTAATCAATGTCCTGGTGATATTTTTAAAAGTGTTCTGGATCGAGGTTATTCTGCTCTGGAGAGACATAGCTAGACCTTACAAGACTAGAAATGGTAAGAGGCAAGTTTCAAGTTTTACTCCAAAAGAAAAGGTCCCATAATGGCTGTTGGGTTACTTGTCTATTGATCTCTTAATAACTGTGCTACTAAACCCAGATTCTCTTTTGCCTGCCAGCATGTCACCAGGAGAATCTTTTCGAGTCCACTGAAAGGCCACTCTCTGTCCCTGTTGCTCCTCATGGTTCTGAGATTCATCTCAACAGCTCAAATTTCCTCCCCAGTAGGACTGCTGCTTCTACTAAATCCCCAATTACAGAATCTGCCCCAAGCACACGAGGGTTTAAACATTTGGGAAATGTGTATTGGCAAACTTCATGGAATTTAAAATATTAACAAAATGGTTCCTGTTTTCCATATGTGAATAGGTTAGAAAGGTGCCTCAGAATGCAGGTATATTTTTCCAGAAACCATGGCCATCAAGAGTCTTACCTATCTATGCACATAAGTATACACATGAAAGAAAAAAGTTCTGTCTGCTAAGTGTGAGCACCATTCTTTCATTTAGAGGTAGACATACCTTAGATCTTCCATATGATCTACTCAACTAGTTGTTTGATTTGTGAGAAACTAAGATCCCTTTAAACATTTTCTACTCACTTGCCACTACTAGCCTTTAGCATTTTCACTTCCTCCAGGAAGGCATGGGGAAAACAAGATAAGTTTGAGACCTACCCAATGCAGCACAGGGCCCTTATTCATGATTATAAATACTTATTAATAGGTAACTGATCAAACTTGATAATATGGTTTGAACTAATCTGGGCAGGCTTTGCTTGTTCTCTGTCATTTAATCTGAGACAGTTAAAAGGAGAACTTTGGTATTAATATAGCCTGGTGACATTTTGTGGCAGTAAATTGTCATCATTTCTAGGTTCTAGAATATTTTTGAGGATGGGTTAAATTCACCAACAACCATAAAACTCTGAAGAATGTCGCTAAGAGTCAAATGAGACTTAGAAGAACAAAGTAATAAAGCTGTATTTCTTGTTTTCACTTTCAGATGGAAAGATTTATGATGCTTATGTTATCTATCCAAGGAACTACAAAAATAATCCAGAGGTGGCCAGTTTTGTGGAATCCTTTGTTCACCAGATTCTGCCTGATGTTCTTGAAAATAAGTGTGGCTATAACTTGTGCATTTATGGGAGAGATCTGCTACCTGGAGAAGGTAAAACTCTCAACATGTATCAGGGACAGAAATTCATATTCATCAGAAGGTTAAGAGATAGGTGGTCTTACCCTTGAACTGGATAAGGAATTTCAGTCATTTAAGACCAGAGCTCTGAAATATATCCTCAGAAGGAGACCCTTTGTTCCCCTTGCTGCCATTGCTGCCCTGATCACGAGGTGTCAGTGTCAGTGACTTGAAGGTACTTAAGGCATCCTTGATATGTGGACTTAGCAGCACGCCCCCCTGACTTTACTTCCCATGTCCACACTAGGATAACTCTGAAATTTCTTAATTCTCTCTGGAAGATCTGAAAACAAGAGAATTTTGTTCTAATATCCAGCGGTATTGGCTAAAATATTTGAAAGAAGTCAGAGAGTCTTCATGATTTTCCTTGTATTGGTGAAACATTTGCCAATTTATATTCTCACAAGAACAACTAGAGATGTGCCTTCTGTTTCTTAATTTCCCTAATTAACTCTGTGTGCTTTGACACTGTGTTACAATCCCAGCACTTCCCTCCATATTTATGTCAAGTACCTGTGAACCCTCCTTGCAACCCTTCCCGAATTCCTCAGAAACATGCACTGAGAAAAAGTAGGCAAGGCTAAAACAAAAATGAGGGCCTTTACTTGGAGTCTCAGAAAATTGCAGTTTAGGGAGCAGAGATCCTGTCAGCAATTGGATAATGTGCCCTGTCTGCACAGGAAAAACAAGGTTTTTTTATGAGAAAAAGGAAGAGGGACAATTACATGACTTGAATGGAAGAGGGGAAAGAGAAAAGGAACCTTTGTCTGGCACTACCAGGCTGAGCTGTTTTATTTATACTTTATTTGACACATCTTTTGGTGTTATCAATGCAACTATCCCTGATATGCATTACTCTACCTTCACAAAGTCCACACTGACTATTTTTATGATCCAGACATCAGTTGGCTTAATGAGCAAATGCTTGTAAAGCAGTTGCTATTTCTACTCCAGTTTAAAAGGTCCTTTTGCCCATTTCAAAAGCTCATTAGTTAGAAAGGAAAATGGAGCTTCAAGATGGAGTCTTTCGTGTCCAGAAATTTTGTACGATTCTACAAAAACCAAACTGGAATATTAAAGAGACAGGGGCATTAAGAGAACAAGTCCAATAAAGTTAATATTAGTAGACTGTGAATTTAAACCAACGTGCCTACTAGAAATAGGGATTTGGTACCTATAGATGTAAAGGTACACACAACAGGGGAATTTGGTTTATTCTGGACTATTTGGGTCACATTGATCCCCTAGAGACATAAAGTGTATAATTAAGGAAAATGTAATCCAAGTTGTCTCCAAGGAACCTATTTTCCCTCCAGCTCCCCGTCTGGCTACCCCTGCAGGTAGGGAATAATGAGTCATGGTGCTCAAATGCTTTTCCCCAAGGAGCTGCAGGGACTCCAGCTGTCTGTAATCTCGCTCCATGTGCTATGTCTGGCGGTAGGCTCGTCATCTCTTCTTTCTCAGGTCTGTCAACCTCATTTCTAGCCACTTCTCTTCCAGGTGAATGTGAACACCAGCGAACGGATGCACGAGCCTGGTTGCCTTTATAATGCTGTTTTTCTTTTGGAAAAAATTCCCACTTCCCCTCCCTCCAATACGTCCTCTGACCTTACCTCAACTAAGTAAAATAAAACTAACAAAACAACCCCAATCTTCACTTTTCCCTTAGAAAAAGTCTGTGACTGACCCAGGCAGTGTATTTCTTCCCATGCTTCTGTTTGCTCCTTCAAATTGACCACAACGCCCTCCGTCTGTCCAAATTGGCCCTGGGCGGCTGTTCATTATGGAATCCATCCTGCCCTTGCCCTCTGCTCCATGCTGGGTCTGGCCAACAGGAGGCACCTCCCCTGGGGCTACCGGAGCAGCTGTGCTGCTCTCTCCTGGAGCATGGGCTCCTGCTAGTCCATCTTCCTCAAGTTTATCCTCCTTGGCCTCCATAACTGCTTTCTCCCATCACACCTGGAGGATGGTACTGGCTCCCTGATAGTACCAGTTGTGAGGGTCTACACCACGTATCATCGATTCCCCTTGGCTCTGCCCACATCTTTGATAAACTGTCCTTTCATTAAACTCCTTTTAGTCAGTCCTTTTACATGTGCTGAGTTTTCTGTTTGGATTCTGGCTGACCCAGGTCTCTATCTGGCACCATTTAACATGCATTTCCTTATTTCAGACTACGGGAACTGGCCTTCTATTAGCCACCATACTTTAAGAATATCTTGAGTTATTCTTAAAGTTCATGAACCATGAGTTCATGGTTGTGCTTCCTGACACATGCAGTTACCTCCTTGCAGTGAGAACTGGGTGTTTTACATTTCTTTCCAAGTTCACCAGAAGTTAACTGACATCAGCAGGGAGTTGATCTTCCATACACACTGACTTGATAAGGGGATCTGGTCTTCCTTAAGATTTTTCTAGACTGGATCAAATCAACTTCTAAAACAGAGATAATTGGGGATGGTGGGTGGGTGTTAAGTGGGTCCAGGGTTTCCCTAAAGACTTTAGTCTAGAGAATCAAAGGTTCCTGAGTCTGCACTCTGTAATATAAGAGGCAAAATTCTAAGCCCCTTTAAAACATGTAAACTAATATTCTAAGAGGATAATATGTCGATAATGAATCTGAAATCTAAGTCTTCAGCTAATTACTTCTACATTCCCACATAACTGGCAAGACCCTTTTTAGTTAGGACTGATCTACCTGGGAGGGAAGACGCCTTGGGGCTGATCTCACTGGAACATGGTAAGAGGAACACAGTGGCCTCTCTATCCCAGCACATTCCCATTTTTCTGAATAAGCGAATCCATCTGTATCAGATGCTCACACCAGATTATAACAATAACAATTTCTAAAAATTCAGAGCATTTATGATCAAAGCACTAGAATTAAAAATGCAACAGGAAATCTTACCCATGTCTTTCATTCCTAGATGCGGTCACTGCTGTGGAAGCCAACATACAAAAGAGTAGGCGGCACATTTTCATCCTGACTCCTGAGATCATGCACAGCAAGGAGTTTGCCTATGAACAGGAGATCGCCTTGCACAGCGCCCTCATCCAGAACGACTCCAAGGTGATTCTCATTGAAATGGAGGCTCCCAGTGGGCCCAAAGGGCTGCAGTTTGGAGAGCTCCAAGATTCCCTAAAGCATATTGTGAAAGTGCAGGGCACCATCAAGTGGAGGGAAGACCATGTGGCTAGCAAACAGTCCCTGAATTCCAAATTCTGGAAGCAAGTGAGGTACCACATGCCTGTGGCAAACAAACTTCCTGGAAAAACTTCTGGTTTGGCTTCTCTGAGCACCCAGGGGCAGTAGCGCTTGTTTGATGTGCTAATGAACCAAATTCGGTGACTCCCAGCAACAGCTGGGTGGATTGCTCCCCAGTACCAGATACTGGGAATTGAGGTGTAAGATGCAGGAATGTCAAGGGTATTCAGGTCTCAAGTTTCATTCAATAATTTATCTTCCGTTTCCCTGATTCTGGGTGGATGCAGAATGCCCGTAATTTTTTATCCTGCATCCCCTTCTGTCCACCCCACATTTCCTTCCCTCTCTCCCTTGTGGGTCTCTCTCTACTGGCCTGGGATCTTTTTCACTATGCTCTTTCCCTTTCTTTCTTTCGCTTGTTCTTTCTATCCTCTTTCTTCATCTGTATTCTACATTTTGAACATCAAACTAAAAGTTTAAGGGTTAAATTTTCATGAAATCTTGAAGAACACTCAGATTCTCTCAAGTGGATCTTATTCCCAACATGTCAGAATTTATTGTATTTGATTGGATTGGAGGCAAGCATTATCATCTGGATATCGCTGGTTGGAGTTCCTTACCCAGCTGCCAATATAATCGAAAATCTTTTTAGTTCTGAAATTTCTTTCATACATTTTTATTCTCTTGAGGAGTATATATTTCTCACTATAAAAGTTGTAGAAGAACAGAAAGTATGAAAGGAGAAAATAATAAAAATTCATAAATCCATCATCCTAAGCATTTTTAAATTTTAAGCATTTTGGTAAATTTGTATTTTTAAGAAATTTTAATTCATGCTTAAGCATACTGTTTATATAGCTAAGATTACACAGTGTATAATTTTTATTTTTTCTGCTTAATATCATGATAAAAGCACTTGTTATGTCATTTAAGTTTTAATATTTAAAAATAGTCACGGTGTTCTAGTTCATGGTTGTGCTACAAATGACATGCTCAGCTAGTTATGGATGGATATTTAAGTTGTTTCCAACTTAAATAGTCATAATTATAAATAATTCTGCAATGACCATATCAGTACATCTCCATTTTTTTTGAACTTGAGAAACTTTGTTGTAATATCTCTATGAAATTAGTAGGGCATTTTGACAGAACTGTTCTGGGAAAACTGAAGTTAGTTTGCATAGTCAAAGCCATGCCCATCACTTTCGTGAAGGAGTTCATGGAGCTCTCATGGGCCACAGAGCCCATCAGTGGATCCCGGGCTAAGGCAGGGTGTTCCCTCAGCCTGGGAGTCCTGTCAGAGCACACATTTTGCAAGTGGATAGAGATTCTCCCCTCAGCTGAGCTGCTTGATAAAGTATATAATTTCATATTTAACTGCAAAAGAGAATTTCACTCCCACCAGACCCTTGACAGGGAGTATTATCTTGAAATAACTGTCTTTCAACGAATACTTTACAGAATCTTATCTGGAAAGTAATGGTATTTTTGGAAGTTTGCCTAAAGGATCTGTAGTTACCCATCCATCCATGCACCCTATAATCCCTGGCTTAAAGTTGCCAGATAAAATACAAGACATCAGTTAAGCTGAATCCATAGAATGAAATTTCATCTGAAACTGATCAGGAATTAAAATTTGACTGGGCATGTTGTATTTTTATTTGCTAAATCTGGTTATTACTCTGGTAGATTATTATGCTTTTATTTGGTGACATCTGATTTTATTGAATTACTAAACAATTAGCCAATGAAAAGGACGCAGTATAGCCGATTGGTGAGCATCATCAAATTTGGAATCAACAAGTCATCCTCTGCTATCAACCAGCTATGTGACCATGAGCAAGTTACTTCTCTAAAACTTAGTTACCCTAGGAAAAAAGGAGAATAATCATACCAAACTCTTCCTATTTCTGTGCTAATCAAGTGAAAAAGGAAGAAGAAGGAAAAGTCAATACAATGGCCTTAGTTCTATGCCACTTCACTGTTTCTTGTAATGTGGATGATACCCCATGTCCTCTCTCGACGAGGGCCTCTAAAGCACAAATTCTCTCTAGTCTCACTCTCAGGAATAGATGTGCTTTTATTCCTGCTTCCCCACCCACTTAGAATGACAGATGTGTTTTTAATTTATGACACAGGGAATTCTGAAACTGATTTTATTCCCCTCTTTATATTAGCTACTTGAAAGTGTGGACCCAAATTTGGGATCTTTGTACAGCAAGCAGCTAGCTATCATGGCAAGGCATAGAATAATCTCTTCCCTGGCTCCATAATAACTTTGTTTTCAATTTGTTCTGTATTTCTGATTTTGAAATATGTTTTGCCATCTATATTATACGGTCCCTTGCAAGTATTTAACATTTATATTTTCTGAACGTGTGCTGAGTATTCTGGAGTGGGGTGGGGAGAGGAAGGGAGATACACAGGTGAGTAAGGTACACACACTCCTTACTTATAAGGGGCTAGAGTCCACTGGGGGTTCTTGGAAGGAAACACTTTCAAGAACCCACACAAGGCTGACCTTGGGGGAAATTCTGACATTATTAAACTCACTTCTCCAGCACCCTTCTACCCAAACTTAGATACCACCTACCAAGTTACCTGAGCTCTCTGGCCTCAGTTTCTGCAACTGAAAAATAGGAAGATGGAGAAGAGTGCTGTGGGCTCTCTCAGCTCCTAACAGCCTGTGGTTCCAAGCTACACAATCACAGAGAGGTCAGGCATGGCCAGATGACCTGGCTTCTCATACCAGCAGCACCACTACCTGCTCTGTTTCTTCTGAACAGTGAGAGTGATACATGCTTCACCACAGCACAGTGTGAATAAAATGAATTCAGCCAAAACTTGTTGGGTGTCTACCACAGGGTGGTGAAAATTCCTGTGAATTATAAAAACACAAAGTTATTTTTAGTTGAGTCAAATTCACCTACAATACAATGTAAATATGAAATAAATATTTCCATCATCCCAGAAATTTCCCTCCTGTCATTTCCCAAACAATCCCTCTTCTTCAGAGGCCAACAATGGCCTGATTCTATTTCCAAGGATTAGTGTGGTCAGAACCTGGAATTCACATTAATAAAGTCAGACAGCATTGTGACTTGCTACTTCCAAACAACATAACATTTTTGTGATTCATCCATGTTTGGTGTGTGTCAGTAGTTGTTTCTTTGTGTTATTGAGTCATACTCCACCATTTGGCTGGACAACAGTCTGTTAAACCATTTCCCTGTTGATGGACATATGGATTGTTTCCTGCTTTATAGCTATTATGAATATGGCCTCTTGTAAACATGCTTTTCTTTTGGTTCACTATCTAGGAGTGGTCATAAGTGTATATATATATATATATATATATATATATATATATATATATACACTTTTAAAGAAACTGACAAATTGTTTTTGCAAACTAATTGTACCACTTTACATTCCCTCCAGTTTTGTATGAGATTTCTGTTGTTTCATCTCCTCCCAATGATTGGTATTGGCATTCTTTTTATTTTTTATTTTAGTGGGTGTTAAATGAATCTCAGTGTGATTTTCATTTGCAGTTTCCTTATGATTTATGAAGTTGAGCTTTTTCCAAGCTCTATCTGATTATTTGTATGTCATTTGGTGACAGTAAAATCTTGCACATTTTTAGATTGTGTTGTTTCTTTTCATATTGTTGATGTGTAGAAATTACTTATGTATTCTGGATACAAGTTCCTTTTCAGATAGACACAAGATGAGAATTTTTCCAGGCTTACCTCTTCATTCTTAAATAGTGTCATTTAAAAATTTTAAGACATTCAATTTATTAAATTTTCTTACATGATTAGTGTTATTTGTGTCATAAGCTTTTTTTTTTTTGCCTACCCCAGGGTCATAGACATATTCTCCTACGTATTTTTATGAAATGTTTATTATTTAGCTTTTATATTTAGGTCAGTGGTCCACCATGAGTTAATATTTGTATATAAAATGGGGTAAGGGTCAGGGGTCTTTTTTTTCCATAGAAATATTCAGTTGTTCCAGAAACATTTGTGAAAGATTTTTCTTTCCCCATTGAACTGATATAGTCAAAATCAATAGACTATTTATGTGTGGGTATTCTACCCTCCATAATTTTCCATTTATATGCTCATGCAAATATTACATTGTCAAGACTACTATTACCTTGTTGTAAACTTTAAAGTTGGCATAAGTCCAGTAACTTTGTTCTTTTTTTCAAGATTGTTCTATTCCAGATCATTTGCATTTTCACAAAAGTTTTATAAATAGTTTCTCAATTTCTTTGAAAATTCTTCCAGAGAATTAGATTGGGATGGTATGAAAAACATAACCTATATATTTCATATACTTAGACTCCGTTACTTAGAGTCCAAAATTGTATAGACTCTATAAAATCTGTATTTTGTGGAGAAGAAACCTCTTAACAATGAGTCTTCTAAGCCATAAACATGGCATATCCCTCCATTTACTTAGGACTTTCATTTCTCTCAGCAGTATTTTGTAGTTTTCATAGTAGATATCTTGTACATCTTTCAAACGGTTTATACTTTGGTATTTGATTTTTTTAATGCTGTTTTAAGTGGTATTTTTAATAAATTTCCATTACTCATATACAGAATTACACTGGATTTTTGTATATCGATCTTGTATTCCATGATCTTGCTAAACTAACACTGTTTCCAGTATTTTTTGTAGATTGCAAAGGGTGATCTACAAAAAATTATATCCTCTGTCAAAACCAGTAGTTTCGTTTCTTCCTTTCCAATCTTTATGTCTTCTATTTTTATTTCTTTACTTATTACAAATGATTGTCCTAAGTGAGAGCTGATACCCTTATCTTGCTCCCCATCTTAGGAAAAAGCAGTGTTTCACTATTAATTACAAAGTTACCCGTGGGTTTCTTATATATGCCTTTTATCAGATTAAGAATGTTCCTTTCTATTTTGTTTTCCGAATGTTATTACTCAAGAGAGAATCTTCAGTTCTTGAATATGTTGAATTCAAAATGTTGAATTTTGTCAGATACTTCTTTTATTATATTGAATGAGATAATTGTATGAATTTTCTCTTTTATTAGGTGATGAATTATTTTGACTGGGTATAAAGAATGAAAATCATTCTCATTAAACCCTTTTCCTGTCAGCCACGGATTTCAGGCTTCACTTTTGCTTGAAAGCCCCAACCACCGACCAGGCTAAAAATGTATCCTGAGTCCGACCGCACTAGAGCACTAGAAAAGTTGAGAAACGTATCTTTCTCTTTGGCCTCCTTTCCTCTCTAAACAATTGAAAACCTCATTTCAGCACCTCTGCGCCCTCTCTGTTACTCCCCAAAGCGAAGTCCCCAGGCTAAGCCCAGGGTCACCTGACACTGCATGCTCCGGGCGGTGACCTCCCCCTGCCTCTGGTTCACGTCAGGGAGCCGTCCTGTGTCTTCGGGACGCTTCCTTGGCCCCTTTCCTGTCCGCAGCCCCTTCCCTTTCAGGGCAGATGTCGCCCGTCTGCCTGGCGCAGGTCCCTGGCCTCCCCAGCTCCCTTCCTATAGGGCGCGGCCTGAAGGGTGCGTAGGAGAAGCACAGCGCACCACCTCCAGGCCCCACAAGTCGCCGGGCCGCCGCCCACCGGCCCCCGCCCCAGCCGAGAGCCCCCGGGAAGCGCGGTTGTCGCGGAGGCCGCAGCTGTGCTAGGGGCCGGGGCTCCGGCCCGGTTTCCCAGCTGCGCTCCGGGAACCCCGCGGTCACCCGCTGGGCTCCCGGGTGCTGGAGCGGCGCCTCGGCACGCGGCGAGGAGCGCGCGGCGCATCCCCGGCCACAGCGCCCCCAGACCAGGAGCACCGCCGGCCTGGGCGCATCCCCTCACCCGGAGGACGCCCCCCCACCGAGGAGCACCCCCAGAGCGGGAGCAATCCCGTGGAGGAACATCCCAGGCTGCACGCGGCAGGAGCAGCGCCCCTCTTGGAGCAGCCCGGACTGGAGCACCCCCGCAGAGGAACACCCTCGGGCCCGGGGCAGCGTCCCACCTGGAGCCTAGACGAGTGTCGGGGCCAGCGGCTGCCAGATGCTTTTTCTGTCTTTCTTTCTGTTCCTTTTTGTTTTTTCAGCCTTTTCTAGTTGCCTAATCTTAATCACACTTGCGGCTTCCCTCTGCGCTGTCTTGTTTCACAGTGTTAGGGAGGCAGCAACTTGCTGCTTCTCACCTGCCTTCTGAACCGCCCAGGCCATCCCTTCGCCACCAGTGTGAACGAGGGGCCGCTGCCCCGCCCCAGCCCAGGGACACCCCTCTGTGCAGGTAAGGACGGGCTCCTGTGCCACCTGCACCCCTCCCCGCTGCCCTCTGCCGCCAGCCTGGGGACAAAGGGCAACCCAGCCTTGGAGGCAGATTCTGAACGCAAAAGCAATTAACTGTGTACGCCATTATGCTTACAGATCCTCCTTCACTTGGTATGGGATTACACCCCGATAAACCCATGTGAATTGAAAATATCCCAAGTTGAAAATGCATTTAATACATCTAACCTTCTGAAAATTAGAGTTTAGCCTAGTCTAAAGCATGCTCAAAGCACTTCCATTGGCCTACAGTTAGGCAAAATCATCCAACACTCGCTAATTTTATAATAAAATG
Source organism: Manis pentadactyla (assembly GCF_030020395.1). Classification (NCBI taxonomy): domain Eukaryota; kingdom Metazoa; phylum Chordata; class Mammalia; order Pholidota; family Manidae; genus Manis; species Manis pentadactyla. Next base: position 149,848,349 of record NC_080020.1, on the reverse strand, counting down.
TTGAATATCTCATGTAATTTATTGAATACTGTACTAAAAAGGAAAATCCGAATGGTTATCTGGGTACAGAAAGGTTGTCAGCGTATGAGTTATTGACCTCTCTGTGACTGACTGCAGTTTGCTCTTCTGCCCGGCATTGCAACAGGGTGTCACATGCCTGTCACTAGCCTGGGAAAAGATCAAATTCAAAACCCAAAATACAGTTTCTCCTAAAAGGAGATTGCTTCCACACCATCATAAAGCTGAAAAATCGTAAGTCCAACCATTATAAATCGGGGACTGTCTATATGTATCTGTGTATATGTAATTTTACATTTTTAGTATACGTGTGTATGTGTGTGTGTGTGTGTGTGGACACCCACACGTAAATAACTGGTGAGACAGTATCATCAGCTTACCCTGATACTATAGTTTTAGAAGTTAAAACATTCTCAGTTTTTTTTCCTGGAAAAGTGAGAACAGCTAAAATAAGTGATAGTTTCCATTTATTAAGCACTTACTTTCTGTCTGGCACTGTGTAGAAACTTTTAGATTAATTATTTTCACCCAACCCTACAGGTCAAATGAAGTAGGCACTGCATGCTTAGTAAAAGGAAGAGAACCAAAGAACAGAGAGGGTTAGTAATTTATCTAAAGGCAGTCAGCTACTCAGTGGTAGATCCCAGATTCACACCTAAATGTTCTTGAAAACACAACCTTTGTCTTTAATCTGCAATCCTTACAGGAGTTAGAATCCCCAGCCAGTCACATAGACGTTATCGGGACAAGCACAGTCAGATATAGACACCTGAGATTATTGCATTCATCTCACCCTTTCCCTTGGTGCATTCTTGGGACCTCAGCACACACGCATGTAATGCTATGTGGTACTATGCACTTCTCAATCCAAGGGCCTTGGATGGGCTGGGAGGGTGTAAGTTTGGAGGAACTGGGTTTGTGCACGTTTTGAGACAACTGTGACCCTCACCTTCCAGCACAAATACACACACAGAGGCTAAGAACACCTGGTCTGGGAACACAGTGGAAGGGCAAGGTGCCTGCCTCAGGGAACTCACCAGCGAGTGGGAATGAATCTAGGAGTAACAGGACGCCCTGTGGGGCTGGACTGCCCGGAGGCTGTTTGGGGCAGCAGTAACTGGAGAGCTTCCTTGAGCAGGCTACCGTCTGCCAAGTTGCAAGGACTGGAGGAACGTGGCAGCTGGAAGTGGGGAGGATGCTGGGGGAAAGCATAAGGGTGGGGACAGGCATTTGTGGGGCAAGGACTGTGAGATGGGATTGGTTCTTCTGGTTTTGCAGACAAGAATAAATTCTTTCGTCCTTAGAGCAGAAGTGTGTGTGCATGTTATGTCCCTGATCACTTTTCTCTCTTTGCATTTGGTGGATTTATCATCTCAAATGCTGAGGGAAACATGATGCGTTCAACACTGTAGAGAAAGAATTGTGTTCAAGAAATCACTAGTGTTACTGTTTTCACAAGGCAGTTTACCTTAGGAGGCACTTATTTACATGTCTGCTAGTACCAGTGATTACATTGAGGCATAGACATAGACACCTATGTATGTGAGTCAGTGGAATTACCTACAGTCTGGACTTGACCAGTTTTCCAGGTTGAGGTTCAGGTTCCTTCTCAGAAAGAACTTTGAAGGGCCTAACAGCTATGGGTTTCAGTGAATTATTTTTTCCAGAGAAGGGTCAATTTGCTCAGAGTGGGGTCTGTCAACAGGGCAGTTGAGCAGAATCAAGGGCTCAGGAGATGACCATTCACACACTCTGGTGGGCCTTGGGCTGCATTTCCTGGTGGGTGGGGGGCAGAGGGGATGGTCAGCTTGTATCTTGCCCTCACCCTAGTCACACAAGATTTGGAAGAGAGCCTTTTTAATTTAGGGAAAACTTCATGTCATTGGGTGATTTAGGGGGGAAGTTTGTGAGTCTTCTTATATGTGTGTGTGTGTGTGTGTGTGTGTGTGTGTATACATGCATTCCTACATACATACACATACATATGTATGCACAGATATTTAATTCAGCTTAAATATTAAACATTATTATTAAACATATATTTAGGATATATTAAATTTACTTCTTAAATATTAAGTATCATTATTAAGTATATGTACATAAGGTTTACTAAATTTACTTTTAAGTATATAAAACATCCTCTAAGTCAGTGTCTCCCTACCTTGACTGCATATTAGATTCACCTGGAAGATTTTTAGACATCAGGTTGCCCAGGCTGTACTCCAGATGTCTCGGTGAAACCCGTTTTTTTTAAGGTCCAGGTCAGAATGAGCACCCTAGATTTCACATCAGTTATTAAGGCATACTTTTCAAGATATCATGATTTAAGAAGTAGGTAGAAGGCTATGCAGATGTAACAATGCATCAATGATCATATAAGACTGCAAACTGTATATACTTTATGAATGTAAAGCATTTACAATAATTTGGAAAATAACAAACAAGCAAGCAGAAATAAAATCATAGTATGTCAGTTAGAGGTAACTGCTATGAATAGAAAAAGTGAGATGGCGGAATAGAATGGTGTGTGTGTATATGTGTGGGTAAGAGTATGTGTGTACACATGCTTGTGTGTATTTGCACTACAGCAACGATGTGTGTTAGATTTTTCCATAAAGTGCTCAGGGGAGATCTGTACTTATAACTATGGTATAGACAGACTGCACAGGAAGTATAGGAATATTTAATTAATGGTAGAGAAATAATTAGTAGCTATTTGAGAAACATAAGTTGCTAAATTCTATTCTCATACCAAAAAAAAATAATTGTTAATGGATAAAAAAGTTAAATGTAAAAAAAATTAAGTCATAAAAATGAGGAAAATATAGATAAGCATCTGTTGGACCACTGAGAGGAAAGGGATGCTCTAAATGTAAAAATAATGGAAAAATCACAAGACAAAAGAATGATACATTTGTCACATGTTAACACATCAGCAGAGGAGTTAAAAGGTAAAGCAAACAAGTTGGAAAAAACACTAAACATCTAAGGATTGGACAGAGACATAAAAAGATAGTTCATAATCATGCAAGTAAAATAACTACATGATTATTATTTTGCCTCTTTTCTACCGATAGAAATGCAGATTAAAAAAACCATGAGATACCATTTGACCAATGTTAATACTAATTAGACTTAAAGAATGAGGAGAGAATGCTCTATGCTTATGTGGGTGTGGTAGAAGGATGGTATCTTGCACAGTTAAGGGAGTATGAATGATTACACTTTTGGAATGCAGTTTGGCAGTATGCATGTATCATGTTGAAAATGCACTCTTTGACTCAGATTGAATACCATGAAGTAGCACCAAGAAAATAATAAGGAATGTGGATAAGTAGTAAGTAATAATAGCTAACATTTAAGTGATATTGATTATTCACCAGCACTTTGAAGTAGTAACCCATGTGACCTTCACATCAACTCTGGGAGGTGGATTGTTACTCCCTGTCATGGGTAAAGAAACTGAGGCACAGAGAAGGCAAGTGACTTGCCAATGTTACTTACCTGATACAGAGCAAAAAGGGGATTTGAATCCAGCCAGTATGGCATCAGAGGCCTTGCTCCATAAATGGATCCATACTGCCTTGCACAAGATGGTCATGGGGTTAATCTATAATAAAATACATCTTAAGAAGGAATATTATGTGGCCCTTAAAATATTGTTAACAAAGAGATTTTTGTGACATAGGAAAATGTCCATTTATTCAGTGGAAAATACAGGATCCAAAATTATTTAAATGTCATCTTAATTATTTGAAAATATTTAGAAAAGCTGTAAGAAACATGCTGAAGTATTATGCACATTGAGATTTGTTTTCTTTTTGATCTTTGTTTTATAAATGTCCTATAATGGGCATATATTACTTTAGGAATTGGAAACATTTAAAAGAAAGGCAGAAAGGGAAGAAGAAAGAAATTTTAAAATTATGAAAAGGCAAAACATAATGATATCAATATCAAACATAACACTGAAAGAACCTCCAAATTTCCCCACTGCAAGGAATTTAATATTCATGCCCTCCTACATGTATTTTGTTAATTCTTGTTAGTATTAAAATAAATCTACGACAGTTCTCAGAATAGCTTTTCTTTGGGAAATGAATTCCATTATTTAATATCTTAATCTTTTGAATCCATAATGAGCACATTACAAATTATATATTCAAACACACATACATGCACAGAGCAGTTCAAACATCAGCTAATTTTTATATTGGGATCTTAACATGTTTCATATTGAAACTCAGAGTTAACTCATCAGAATGCTGAATTGTCTCATAACTACTTTATCTCTTAGTAGACTTGAAAATTTAAAAACCCCAAAACCAACAGAACCATAGTGTCCTTTACAAGGCTGTGTCAACTTTAACCAGAGGAAACAACATTTTTCATTCTAGAGCTAAGAGAATAGAGTTAATAATAAAATGATGTTATGTGTGGGCATGGGGCTGATTTCAAAGCATAGAAATCTTCTAATTTAGTTATGAATAGTTGGTACTTTCCATCTATACACATCCCTTTTGTCTTTACATTACTGATGATTATCTCTTAGAAATTACATCAAAGACTTGGTGATATTATTCATAAGGATTGATGTAAATGATTTGACAGCTTAGCCATTAAACTTCATCCAGAATTTGGGCATCAACAGTCCTTTTTATTTAGTATGGGGGAAGGAGTGGCAGCTGGTGAGAGAATTATCTGGGGACGAGAGGCTGCTGTGCATCCAGGAAGACTTCACCAACATTAGCTTGTTTGATGACTCAGTAATTTGGGATTGAGGCCTTCTGAATGTCTCCATTCTGGTAATGAGCAAATAGGCTCTGAGACTTTTAAGAAAAGGGCCCAAGGCTGCACTGCTTGCCATGGCTCAAGCTGGAATGCCACCCCAGGTTTGTATGTCCTTAAAACCATCATGCTGTGCTCCCTCCACTCGGGGGGCCTGGGAGGTGAGTGGTCTGCAAGGAACACTTGATTGTAAAATCTTCTGACTTGGTGTATGAGCCCACTGCACCTTTCCCCTGTTCTACCCTCTAAACTTGTCATTAGTAGGACAACAGATGGGTTGGAGTAGGAACAAAATTCAACACAGATTTGACTTCATTGAGTCAATGTAGATTAGGCCTCCGGAGTGTAGGAAACTCGCTCTTTGTCTCTCCATTACTCCAGAAATATGACATTTGAGCATGTGAGTGTGGACATGTGCGCACATGTGCATGCATCTCTTCCTCTTAAGCAAGTGTTAGTAATGTGCTGGGTGTTGAATGGACTTTAGTGATACAGTGGTAAACAAAATGAACTTAGTTTCTAACTTATGGAAAACTTAGTTCTGAAGAAGGAAGATAGATATTTAAAATTCCAGCCCACAAAGGAAGATCATGATGAGCATTTTGGTGTGATAAAAGAAAGAAGCACACACACACACACACACACACACACACTTCTACTTGGGCAGATCTACCATACATGTCTCAGGATGGCACAGACTGTCTAGTTACAGGATTGTAACTTTTCTGGAAATACTCTTGCCCTTGACTTTGACCTTAGAGGTAAGATTCAGTAGAGCAGGCCTGAAATACAAAAGGTTCCCTTGTATTAGAGAATTGCATCACAGGGAATTTCTTTTGGGGGCTAAAATTCATTGCTTTGAAATTTTATTGATTCTACCTGGCTGAACATTCTGAAAACAATTGTTGACTATATTAAGGGATATGAAAATTTACTGGGCTGATTTTTTAAAAGTCTGTGTGCCAGAAGATTTTTTTTCAACCTCTTTCATAAGAAAGTTTTGGCTGACCCTGTCTTATGCTGTTTTCCAGAGAAACCATGCACCACAGAGGGCTGCCCTTGACACTTTTGATACTTATGTTTATAAACACCTCAGGTGAGTAATTATGATCTTCATAAACATACTTCATTGGTAGTCTGGAGGGAATATCAAGGTTTTCCTTCTTTTATGTGGAGGTGGCTACTGAGGAGGCTGAATTTATTAAAATTTGTGATTTAAAATTTTACTTTAGAAAGCTGTCAACCATTTGGTGCCCCTGGTGTAGAGAATAAAAGATTCACAGGAATGGGATCAAGCAAAGAATCATCTGGGTTTACTGAGGAGGTCAAGATTTAGCTATCTAGCCTGAGGGCAGGATGTAAGAACTTGATAAATTACATTTACCTGAGATGAAAACCTGCATTATGTTATTTGACACCAAAGAGGTCATGGCTGTCTTATTATTGATTAAGTGTTATGCACATTATTTTCTTCCTGAAATGAAGGCAAAGATCATCTCAATATTTAGATACTGAAGAAAGTGAGTAGGAATACTTTAAAGGTCTTAAAGAAAATACTACTTAGATGGAATATATAAGAATGAGTCTGCTTAACCTAGGGAAGACAGTTGGTTTTATAGCAGGTATCAAAGGACAGTTTTAATTTATGAGGGATTATGGCCTGGAGGGTTTTATTGAAATGAATTCTGAGGCCTTATTGGGATTCTTTGGAGAAGAGTTCCATGATTTATTAGCAAGGTTCTCTTTAGGCCTCAGAGGAGAAAGTGGAAGCATATTGGTTTGCCTTAATGTATTATCTTGAGAGGGACGCACATGAACCCATTTCCCCTACTTTGAGAACTACTGCTAAAGAGCTAGTAGAGTTAAGGTATTGATGCTTTCAAATTTTTCAGTCCCAATATTGGGGTACATTTGCTTAAGTGGATCCATGTTCTGTTGAGATCCACACATGCAGTACTTCCCAGGTATTACAGCAAGGAAGCGGTTCCACTCTGCTGGACATGGAAGGATCTGCCAGAAACTGCTGAGCAGGAGAGCAGAGTGCCAGAAGATGGCCTCACGGGTCCCTCACTCTCAGACGCCCATCAATAACCTCGCTCCCAGGTTACTGTGAAAAGGGTACAGCTTGTTCTGTAAGGCTGCCAACGCCCAGCTCTCTGTCCTTTCAGGTATTTGAAGAGCACCCTGCATGAAGGGTTCACTCCAGGGAGACAGGACAAATTCTGTGTGGATGATTCATTTAACTTCTTTGAAGTTAGATGACAACATCCTATTATTGTCCATATACTCAAATCAATTCCAAGCATGGAGCTCATTCCAAAGAGGATAAGTTCTTGACCCAGCTGATCCTTATGTTCTGTTCATGTAAGAATGGGAATGCTTCTGGGCCATCCCTACACCTTGAATGCCACTCATTTCTCCAATCAGAAATCTTTTCTAATCAACGAAGCCTGGTTAGATACCTGAAGCCAGCCCTCTGCCCCTGGACGTTATGTGTTCCAGGTTAGGTTTCCTCAAAGGATAACCACTCGCAAAGAGGAAGAGGTGCACACGTCCATCACAACACAGGAAAGGGTGTTTACAGCAGCTTTTTAAAGACTGGATTAAACCAGAAATAACCCAAATTGTTCAACACCCAGTAGAATGGATAAATAAATCGTCAAATACTAGCACAATCGGGTGCTTTGAAATTATAAACAAAAAGAACAAGTCACTGCTACATGCAACTACGTTGATGGATGCCTATCACAGACACAATGATGTACAGAAGATCCAGGCACAAAAGAGCACATGTTGTGTGATTTGTACTCTTTGTTATATGTGTAGGAAATCTCTAGACCAGGAAAATAAATTAAGGTGCTGATGACCTACCATCCTTTGGGGAGTCAATTAAATCTAACACCTACATTGGACACTCATATCATGCCTTCCACGGAGTAGAGGAATGTAAATAGAGATTGTGCAGCAATCATCAAACACAAGGTTGATGCTCATTATCTCCTGTGCTTTGAGGTAGATTTGACATCCATATTTTCAAAGAATTCTTCTATCCTTTGAGCCACTTGCTCTTTACATTGTAGTTAACAACACTGAATTAAAAGAAACCCTAACTCTAGTGAAGGCCTTTGCTCCATGCCCTGGGGGAAATGCACTACTAGATTTAAGGATTCGCCTTCTCAAAATGCATTTCAAGGGCCCCTAAAGTGACTGTAGGACAGGATATGGCAAAGGTCCAGCAATGCTGACTTTGAACTATCAAAAGTGCAAAAGGAGGGGAACAATGACCTTCTGTGACTGAAAGGATGAGGTTAATTCCCAAAACCAGAGTATCTGGGTTAGTTGAGAAAGAGGGAGGGAGAGAGAGAGCTCAAAGAGGGGAAGGGACAGATACCCAGATCTGGAGTGAAATTGTCTTCTTTGACTCTTGACTACCTCCCTAGTGACCTAGAGATGTCAGGGATTTACACGCACTCCAAGGTACATAGGCTCACCTTCACCCATCCCCACATCTGATCCGGAAACGCTTAGGCAGACTGGTGGGGAGAAAGATAGGTGAGCCTTCTGATGCTGCCCGTGACAAGCTCTGGGTCTCTAGGTTTCCTGCTTGCTTCCTGGAGACTCCTCAGCCAGGGATGTGCTGGGGTAGGTGTGGCAACTCTGTGACTTCTGTGGTTTTGCTTCTGGGGAAGTTCTCATGTGTAATATTTTCTTTGAAAAGATTGCACTACGTGTGTGTATCTGTTTTCTAACCATGGCAGGTTAAGCTCTGGTACCTTCCTGTGTGGGAGAAGCTGCTACAAGCTTCCCTTCATACATGTCTTTATTTGTGTTCTCAAAGTGCATTAGTGTGGGGATGAATGGCCCCAAAATAAAGGCCCTTCAGGACTGAGACACTGAGGTTTCTCAGGACTCCCTTACTAACGCAGCTTCTTCACTAAGGCACTAAGAAAGAACAAAAATCCCCATTGTTATTCTGGTTTTGTTTTTTCTCCCTTACTTTGCTGTTCTTTAGAGGAGACTTGCACTTCACGTCCTCACATTACGGCTGCTGAAGGGGAACCTTTCTACCTGCAATATTGCCCACCTACGTCTGAGGATGAGAATGAAACAGACTCCATAAAATGGTACAAAACCAGTGGATCACGTGGGAAGGTTGAGCTAGGCTCAAGCAGCTCACCCAGAATTACTTTGCATGGTTATGTTTTGGAGTTTTGGCCAGTTGAGTTGGATGACAGTGGACGTTACACTTTCCAAATGGGGTGAGTACGCCTCCTCTCTGTGTTAGTATATTTCATAGCACTCTTGGACTTCATTCAGCAAATTAAATATCTCGTCGTAGGGAAGGTCAGATAATCCATGCATTTTTCTCTCTCCTACTCTTCCTACATGCGCAATAAACACTTCCTTATTGAAAAATTAAATACTGCCCCTGTTTTATTTTCTTAGTGATCTTAAAGAAAGGAGATTACCTTAACATTATTTACTTTTAGGGAATGCTTGCCAGAAATAAGTGAAGATTGAATGCAATTCATTTTAAAATTCAGCTGTTCCTGTATCTAGAGCTGCTGGTCAAGTGACATCCATGGCCGGGGCTCCGTACTGTCATGAACATATGGTGAAGGGGGGCAGGGTCAGCTTCCTGAGGGGTATCCTTGGGCTGGGGGGAGGCGTTGGAATTGGTGTAGGCCCATGCTAGTCCAATTTTCAGGAGTTTGTTGAGAGCCAGCTGGCAGTGCCGGTGACGGATATGTGCGTTTGGCAGCCAGTCACAAACCTCCAGCCAGGGCAGCAAGAAAGGGGAGCACAGCATGGGCTTTGCACAGCTCTGTCATGACAGGACCCTAGCTTCTGCCATGATACTCCTGATTGAGAATCCTATGCTCTGTGACATGGGAGCGGCCAACTGGACGTGGCAGTGACTTATTACTGAGCTTGGTTCTCTTTACACTAGATTTGGTGTTATGGGGGAGGCGTGCCTGGGACAAGACACTTCTCTAGGGCGGACTGTTAGTGGAACATTGCTGACGTGGTGTTTTGTTGTGCACAGACTTATGCATGCGTGTGTGTGTGTGTGTGTGTGTGTGTGTGTGTGTGTGTGTTTCTATAAAGAATTAGATTGAACCGAGAGTTGAGGAAACAGCTCAGGGCCAGGCCAGTGGGGCTGGGGTGCTGTCAGATGGAGCAGGTCTCTTCTATGAGCGCCTCTCGAGTGCATTCTGATAGTTATCTACAGTGCCCTTGAGAGTGGCTGTGAGGTACAACAATGAAACCTTGATATTAATGCGTGTGGTTTTGCAAAAAAAAAAAAAAGAGGTCATTTTGTTTTGTTTGTATGCATAGGAACTCCCAAGGAGTTCAAAGGAAATTTAAAACTTTTTTTTTAACCAATGAATTTTATGTGACCTTTTAAGAAAGATGATTCCAGAAATGGGTTTTTTAACACTGAAGTAGAAAAAATACTCACAAATGGGGTAGAGAAAAAGGAACAGCTCCCTAATCCTGATTGATTAAAGGTGTGAATTAAATGAACAGAGTATTCTGGGCAGGGCAGAAAGAGCAAAAGGAGGGGACAACAGTCATCTATGAATGTCATTGGAGACCTCAGGGAGGGACAGTGGCATTAGCTGTCTTTCTGATGAGGAGGGTGGAGACCACAGCCTGGGCCAGCAAGAGAAGGTGAAATCATCAGAGATAGGATGTCAAGGAGGCAGGGAGGGACCAGGGAGAGGATGGAGGACAGGAGGGGGCGGAAAACAAGGGGGCTCAAAGCCTCTGCAGTGGAGGACTTTGAAGGAGGACTTTGGAGCTGAAGAGATGGTGGGAAGCAGCCTTGACCGTGGTTTTGGAAATAAATGGGAGTCTGCACAGAGGAGGTTGTTTTGCACACATGAGAGTATTGAAGATACAGACTTGTTCAAATATAGTGAAACTGGGAAGCAGTAGCCTGTGTTTGCTACAGAGGAGTGTGTGTGTGTGTGTGTGTGTGTGTGTGTGTGTGTGTGTGTGTGTGTGTGTGTACTGATTTAGGTGAGTCTTTGTAGCTTACATGTGGTCTGTCAGTGACCAGACCCTATCCCTGGAATCCTCACATTAAAACCTTAAACCTTTAATTTTTCAGGAGTCCTCTGCTAATGATATGCCTTTGGAGATGGGTACTTTAATCCTGAAATGAAAATCATTTTACCAGATCAAATTTTGAGGAGAAAATCCACTAAGAAGGGAGGGGATACAGGAGAGAGTTCTTGATGATAGTAGGTAGAGAGAAAAACACACACAGGAGTCTTAGAATCAGATTCTAGACTGACAGGCAACATGTTTGGCTTGGTAAGGGGCCCAGAAGGAGTGGGCCAGAGCTTCTGTTCCCTTCTGTGTGTGGCCAGATTGCCTGGCCCTGTAGGAGGGATCGATGAGCACGGGTGTGGGTGAGCTGGCCTCAGCCTCACTGGCCTTTGAGCTCCTCAGAGCAAGTGCAGCATGCCCTTGGATTCAGCACTCCCAGGGCAGCATATGGGATGCAGAGGTATTCTGCCAGCTGGTTTGGAGTGTTAGGATTCAAGGATTGCAGAGGTAGAGAACAATATAGTCTGATAAGATGGGAATATGCATGCACCCCATTCCTTGGGAGCAACAGGACAGAGAAATCCAGAAACATACCTCTGTCCAGCTCAGTGAAGCTTAAGGCACAGAAACATTACAGACATTTGAGAAGAGGAGGCTGCCAATGGGATTCAGTCCTTTCTAAGAGCCAGGTAGTTCTGCTATGTTGCATACTCTTCAAACTTTAGGGCAGCCTGCCAACCTCCACACATTTAGCCCTGGCCAATCTTATATAAACTCATACCCAAGGGGAAAGGCCAGAGTCATATAGATTGTGAAAGCATAGCATTGTCCAAAGGACTCCTGGCCTTCAGGATCAAAGAGATGTGTGTCCTGGCCCTTTTGCTTACCAGTTGTGTGACCTTGGGCAAGTTATTGAACTTATAGTCATCTCCATTGCACATACATGATACAATACCTAGAATTCAGTGATGCTAGTCTTTCTTCCATCCTACTTTAGATTAAAGGAGAAATGGAGGAGCCTGTGGTGGGCACAAATTTGTCAGGCACACAGGACAACTTAACACATGTCTGTTGTCTTTACTCTATGGATCTATATATCACATGTGCCATTTAAGCATACATCAGATTGCAAAGAATTTCTTTTATAAAGTCCCTTTTTAAAAACACTCAAGTTTATTTCCTCTTCTAGTTTGCTAATTTCTAATGACAAGGAACAACAAAAAAATCTACTCAAAATAACTTTTGCTGTAAGGCACTGAGAGTGCTAATATGGTTGCACTGAGGGTGTATCAGAGTGAGTGTTGGTGCACTCAATAGTAAGAGAAGATGCATGGAATAAGCTACCTAGAGAAATATAAAGCCCAATGCATGTATACAGACTTTCAGAAAACAAGTTCAGGAGTTTGTTTATAGTTGTCATGAAATTACCAACCCCCTCCCAACCTGGGTTAACATCTCTGAACTTGTTCATTTCCAAGGATCATTGAAATTTTAAACATTTCTGTCCTGACAGCTGTAATATATGGGCTGCAGGAGGTTTTGTGTGTGTGTGTGTGTGTGTGTGTGTGTGTGTGTGTCTTTAGGAATGCTCAGGTTTGTGTTTCACTACCCCCTATCCCTATCCCATGACAGTTGTTAAATTTCTTCCTGTTGAACCAAAAAGAGGAACAGCAGAGTTTGGACATCAATGAAAAGATCTCTTTATACAAAAATAAGGGAAAAAATTCATTGGATTCACTAGTAAAAGGTGGTGTTTGCAAAATCTCTGTACTAATTATACACTATCTCTACATCTTTATTTCATAGAAATTATTCTTATGATTGGACATTAAATGTCATTGGAAGAAGTAAAGACAGCTGTTTTACTGAAAAACAAATAATTAGTAAAACTGTGGAAGTTAAAAAATCCTTGCAGGTTTTCTGTGAACATAATTACTATCAAAAAGTGGTCAACAGAACATCATTGTATAAGGTAACACTTTCAAAATATATTAACTTAAGAATTAATAGAAAGGATGAAATTCCAAAATGAGGGTCTTTTGGCTGTGAAGCATGTTGGTCTTGGGACACGCAATCTGTGTGACCCCACCCACCTCAGCTGGCCTGAACGGGTGAGGTGTCCTCTCAGGACTGCTGTAATGGACTCCTGCATGTAACACATGCTTCACAGTGCCTGTCCCGCACGCAGTATTCAGTCAACAGTAAAGGCTTCCTCTCCCCTGCCCTTTCTTCATTCTCCTTCTCTTTCAACAAGTTAATTTTTAGGAATGCTAGGTGAAGGATTTTCATTTTCTTCTGCCATATATACTTAAAAAATTCTTTTGTATGTATTTTTTTTCTGACTATCTGAGTTCACTTTATAAAACTGGAAGATGGAAAAGTTAATAATGAAAATAGGAGAAGTCATTCAAAATCCCACACTGGGGATTTTTTTTCTATGTAAACCCTAGAGACTTTGGGGATTATTTTTGTGTGTGTGTGTCTGTAAACATCTACTTGTAAAAAGTGGAATTCTTTAACAGATTATATTTTTCTTTATCCACTAAAAATTATGTTGTGATTATCCCCCCACATCTTTAAACATTCTCTCAAACATGGGATTCCATTGTGTATATACTTTTACCTTATCTAATTCTCTATTACTGGACATTTGTTAGTTTCCTATTTCTCACTATTATTTATAAGGTTAAAATAAATATCATTCCCATAAGTCTTTGAGTATATGTGACTTTATCCTTCAACCAAACCCCTAAAGGTAGAATTATTGAATCAAAGGCTGTGAGCATGTTTATGGCTTTTGATCTACATTATCAAACTCCTTTTCAAGGAGCTATGCCAGTTTAAAACTCTTTTCTCACAATGCTACCACACTGGGAAGTAATGCCATTAGAATGTTTAAATTTTGACATGCAAGATTTCTATAACTGTTAGTCTTTTTCCCTCAGTTGTTATTTAACAAAAAATTAAATATTTAAAAATATTTTTCACATCTTAGATTATTTTTTATTGGAGTACAAAGAGATATAATTGTCTATTAGTTTCTGGTGTACATCATGGTGATTCTACATTCTGATGCATTGCATAAATCCTCTTAAGTCCCTTTACCACTTGTCTTTGTGGATTGTCTATTTTCTTTAGTTGGTATATCTTTTTCTTGTTGAATAATAGGAGTTCTTTTAGGTAATACCATGGAGAGTACATACACAGAAACACACATAATATATACACATAGATGCACACATACAACACACATTATATTATTTCTATAGAAGAGCAAACCTAAAAAATGTGACTTTGTTATGGGAACTGCAGAGCTGTGAGAAGAGGTGGTCTGTTGAAGTGACTGCCGATGATTTCCTAGAAGCTTGCGTTTGTACCTTACACCTTAACACTGTTTACTTGTGACTTTTCAAGGAGTGCTCTTATCCAAAATGTTCTCTAAATGTCTGAGTCAGTCCTGAGTTGACTTGACTCTGTTTCCTGTCATATGTTCAAATATTTTACAGTTCACATAGATCTGTGAGGCTCAGTGTATCAGATTTTAAGAAAACCCAAGGTGCAGATATTTAAATTTAGAAAATAGACGTATTGAGGATTTTTCAGCTAGACACTTGACCACAGGGTTTAAGTACATTCAGCCTGTTTACAGATGGTGATCTACCCGAGGGGAGGGGCACAGGGAAGCTAAACCAGTAAACAACTGATTGGAAGTAAAAGTGAAGAATCTTTGATATTTTAATATGCCTTGGAAAAGAATCAGTTTGGGTTTATAGAAACTGCTGTGGACAGAAGCATTTTACTGATGTGAGTACACAATGAGGGGTGCACAAGCCCAGTCTAAGCCCAGTTGCCCCTGGCTTTCGGAGCTTTGAGAAACAAGTCTGTTAGTGGGAGGTTCCCCGAGTCTGGTATCTGAAGTAACAGTGTCATGTGGTCAAGGTATCAAGGTAGTTCCCATATTCCCCCTGGTTCTTAGATTGCTTCAGATGGCCTTTTTGTTACTATGAATTCCCATGACATAGATGGAAATCTGTGACAGACATGTCCGTGTGGCTGTAGATTCGAATGCTCCTGCTGCATTTCTAACCAGCCCACTGTCTTCTGGTGCAGGACATCCCGGGGGTGGGTAGTTCTCGGGGTAAACCTGCTCCCACCTCCTCTACCCACCCCCAGGATGTGTGGTCCTGACTACATGGAATTAGACTGAAAGTGTTCTGAAACGGACTTTTGTGGAAAGTTTGGAGCGCTGCAGGGGTTTTTTGTTGTGGTTTTCTCCCTCTTCCTCTTGGCCTCCCTCTTTTTAGGTGTAAAAGAAAGATATTGAAAGAATATTACAGGAGCAGCTACCAAGCCCCTTAAAGTCTCTTTCTCAGCAGGTATTAATAGTAATGATAATCACAGTAATGGGACTGCAGTTTATCGTTCAGTAAAAGTAGTGCCATTCATTGGACATTTACTCAGAAACTGCTAGTTTCCATTCTGTTTCTATTTTTCTGTAAACATCTTTTAAAAGTTTGAATTATTGTAACATGATACTGCTTTTACTTAAGAATATTGAACTTGCTTTTTCTTTTCTCTTTAAACAGAACTGTGAAAAGATAGAAAACAACAAAGACCCATTTTTAAAGAAAAATGCTGAGTTTAGAGATCAGGGATATTACACCTGTGTGTTCTTCCTTCCTCATAATGGAAAACTATTTAATGTCACCAAAACCTTCAAAATAACAGTAATTAAAGGTAAGAGAAATTTTAGAATTGGAAGAAACCAATGTATCTTAGTATAATGGAATATTTTCTTTCTTCTAAAGCAGTACAGGAAGCCAGAGGCAACTGAATTGGAGTTGTGATCACATTACCATTTCAAACATAAGGGTCAAAATCATTTTGGCATTGTTCACCGTGCAAAAGATTATTTTGGGTAATAAAGGAAAGTTTATATAGGTGAACCTCCCAGGAGTCAACTGCCTTATTGGGTATTGGAGTAAATTGTGGAATCTTTTGTTGTAACACATATGTTTTCACTCAACAGATGTTTATTGATGTTGTCTATATTCAGTAAACTGTACTGAGCACTGGGGAAGGAAGGGCAAGCAGGGAAATACAAAAATGGAGCAACGTACTATTCTTGAGGAATATGATTATAGTCAGGAGAGGTGATAAGCCACCTAAGGACCCCATAGCATATGATACTGGTGTCGTCTGTGAGGTGTTCAGGGTGCAGAGGAAGGACGGATGCAGAGCACTCTGTCCCAGTGGGGTCTCAGAGGGTGAGCCTGATGGGTGGGCTGGTGGACCCAGTGGAGACAGGTGCTCGGATGAGAGCGTGTAATGATCATGGGCGTGGAGGTGGAAAGGGCTGAGCATTTGGGGGAAGATTGTGTTAGTCTGGTTTATCATGAGCCCCGATGTCATAAAACAAAAAAATGGAAGCCTGGAATTTTAGGGGGACAGCGACTTTAGATGTAATTTAATTCAACCTCACCTGTGATGGTATCTTTTGAATGGCATAGCCATTAAGTGATCATTTAGTCCCTTCTTGGGAACTACCATGAAAATAACCCAGTTGTATAGTAGCTTGGTTTAGGTTTTAATATTTGATTGTTGAGAAAACTTTTTCTCCTTAAGTCCAATTAGGCCGCCCTTGAAGCCCCCACTCACTGGTTTGTGCTTTCCATCAGCAGCCCCACAGATTATCTGGTCCCTTCTGCAAACAGCAGCTCTTTTGAATATTTGAAGACAGGCAGCTTATGCACACTGGATGTTGTGTTCCATCATCCGGGAAAGTGTCTAGCTCCTGTGATGACTCATTCAACAATACTGTGGGCTCACATTTACTAGA
Source organism: Manis pentadactyla (assembly GCF_030020395.1). Lineage (NCBI taxonomy): Eukaryota > Metazoa > Chordata > Mammalia > Pholidota > Manidae > Manis > Manis pentadactyla. Next base: position 149,831,644 of record NC_080020.1, on the reverse strand, counting down.
AATCTTTTGCTTTAGGGACATCTTTCTGTTCATTTCAACCACCACTCATCTAGCTGGGCTCCATGTGTTGCTAATGAACAAATTACCACAGGCTCAGTATCTTCCAACAACATGAGTGTATTTGGAGACTGGAAGTCCAACATAGTTTCACTGGGCTAAAATTAAGGTCTTAGCAAGACTGTTCCTTCTGGCAGTTCTAGAAGAGAACAGGTTTCCTGGCTTTTTCATCTTCGAGAGGCCAGCTGCATCCTTGGCTTGTGCCACTTCCTCAATCCTCAAAGGCAACAGCGAGGCATTTTCAAATTTCTCTCTAACCCTTGCTTCCTTCTGTCTCATCTCCTCTCCTGAGGACCCTTGTGATTACATTGGGCCCTCCTGATGATCCAGGACATGCCCTTCACCTGATAATCCTAAATATAATCACACTGCATAGTCCCTTTCACCATGTAAGGTGTAATATTCCCAGGATCTGAAAATTAGGATGGGAACAAATTTTCTGGGAGGGGAACTTTATTCTTCCTGCCACAGCCTGCAACCTGGGAATCCCATAACTAAATTCTTAAACTCAAATATCTTAAGAGCTATATACCTACCCTAAGCGCTTCAGTGTTACTTTCCTAGATACTGATAACCCTTGAGCAACCAGGGCTTGAACTGCACAGGTCCACTTACACTCTAATTTTTTCAAAAAATATATTGGGAAATGTCTTGGACATTCACAACAATTTGAAAAAAGCATGTACATGTTTTAACTTACTTTAAGCTTATGTTATTGTACAAATACAGTATATAATAAGCACATAAAATACATATTAATTGATTATGTTACTGGTAAGGCTTCCAGTTAACAGTAGGCTATTATGAGTTAAGTTTGGGGGGAGTTAAAAGTTATACACAGATTTTCAATTTCCAGGGGTCAGCTCATCCCCCACTTACCCCTACATTGTTCAAGAGTCAGCTGTGTGTTCTTTAATCTCGTAAATCTCTGGTCCCTTGACACTCCCACCTCCAGCACCTTCCCGTGATCCACCTTTGCTTTCTGGCCATCAGCTCCTCTTTCCTTTCTTCTTGGAAGGAGTAATAAGAATCTCCATTATCCAAAGAGCACCAACTACAAGCCGAGAATTGTACCAAGTACTTTAAATGTATCATTGCACATAATCCTCACAGCAGCCCTGTAAGCTGGTGACCTTGGATGAGTTAAATTACTTAGTTTCTCTCTTCTTCAGAATCCTCACTAGTAAAATGGGCCAGTCATGGTTCATCCCTCACAGGGCTGCCTGAGGACAGGGCAGGCGGGTGTGTGTGGTGCCCTGGAATGGTGCGGAGGTCATGGAGAGCTCTACTGATGGGGAAGCTCCTAGAAAGAAGAAGAGATTGACATGATCCTCCTCTCCCCCCTGCCTCTTCCATACTTAGAGCTGGCCCTTGGCCCACAGTAGCTGCTTATGACTAGTCTGTTGAGTGAATTGTTGAGACAGCCACAGTTCCTTCAGCTGTGCCTCATTCAGCAAGACATGCAGACTCAGACCCATCCTGGCCATTTTCCTTTGGCTTTGTTGAAGTTTGCCACCATGCTGAGGACAGGGGGAGAGAGCCCCTACCTTTCCTATGTTGTGGCTTTGATACAGCTCACCCATAGCATGGGTGCGGGTCCCTCAGGTACCAAGGGGTGAGCACCACTTCCTCGAATCACAGTCCTCTCCATGCCCATCTGGCATCTGCCATTTTCTTCATCTCATGGTCTGGCTGATCTGGTAACATCTCCTGCTGCTGTCAACCTCTGTGCCATTTGATACTGTGGTATTAACTTCATGGCTAGACTAGGGGTGTGAGGGACAGACGCCAAGGGGTTTTCTTCCTTCTGTTCCCTTAAATAACACTGTGCCCCTCAAATTGCACCAGTTGTACAAACCTGGTGCTGCTGTGGGTTCTCTTAGGTTTTAGTAGTAGCGTCCTTTCTTAAAGATGTCCTTTCTACCACCTTTTCCAGGACTCCCACCAAAGTTTCTGAGAAAAAAGGTGGCTCCAGAGAAAGATAGTCAGCCATTTTCCCCATTATACAGAACCACCTCCTGACCCTTGGTCCTTGACTCAACTTGTGATCTCAATACCCTGAGCCCTCCGAGTTGGTTCTCTGGAGGCATCCTAGGTCCTCCTGCCTGCCAGTGTGAGAACCAGGTCTCACTGCACCAGTTTCATTCCCTGGTTCTGGCCCACACATTTCTCTGCTCCCTTCCCTGCTCTTCACTGCGTTGCCCCACACTTTCTGAGAGCTCAGGGTCAGGCCTTCTGCCTGCTAAGCACCTGCAAGCCCCATGGGAATTCTCATGACGTATACATGCCCCAGAAGCACCAGACGTCCTGGCCGGGACAGTCTAGGTCCTGAAGAGGGGTGCCAATGCCAATCATAGAAGTGACGACAACCTGACTAGTAAGAGTGACAATGCATGACCGAGGTGGCTCTTGGTGTTCTGCAGACATTAGCCACCCTGGGCGGTGTGGTGTCCACTGGAGGCTGCTGGGGGATTATTGACCTACGCATTATTAGGTGGGACTGAGGTGGAGAATATTTACATGCCTCCAGTCAGGCCAGAAGTCCCTCAGGAACCAAAGCAGAACTGAGCCTACAGGTGTGGACACCTGAGCAGGAACTGGACTAGGGTGAGGCAACTGAGGCGTCCAGGGCACAGAATTGACAGGGCACTCCTGCAATGTCCTGCGACATGAGGTTCTGGATCTTGCCTTCCTCACAAGTCTTGACCATACACCCAATGTGAGAAACTGAGGCGGTCTCCAGATGAAATGAAGGCACTTTGCAGTAACTATGCATCCTCTAAGCCCTGTCATTTGGCTCTCTCCCATGATGAGCGCTTTTTCTGGCTTTTAGCTGCAGTGAGCAGAAGCCACAGATTTCAATTGTGGGTAAACCAAATACAAAGTTCTTTCTCTGGCCATGTGAACTTTGAGTTGATGGAAAGTGAAACAGCAAACAATATTAGCTACAGTCATTATTTAGTAAAAATTACGACTTCAGTAAATGTAAAGTGATGATGATAGGAATCTTTGTCATGTGGCTCAAGCATATTACAACTAATGTTTGTCTTAGAGAAACTCCACACATCACTAATACATTTTTCTTTTTTCATTTTTAGATCGCAGTAATATAAATCCAGTTCTTCTTGGACCAAAGCTTACTTATGTTAAAGTGGAATTAGGTATATTTTGATGTATATGTATTCTGCATTTATGAATGGGGGCCTATGCCAGTCTTCTAAGTCTAAAACTGATTTATTATTGATCAATGTGTGCAAACCACATTCCATATTTAGTGAAGAACATTAAAAATGCAGCAAAAGCCTGTCATCATATAAATAGTGCCATTTTTAGACTGATTAAAATGAACAGTCTATTCCAAAAATTGTGGCACTGCCTGTGGTTTGTACACTGGGGTTTAGTCATCCTGTGTGTGGCTTTTGCTAATAGTTTCTATTGCCATTTTTAAATGTGAAAACTCAGTGAGAAGCTGGAAAAATGATTCCAATTTATTGGGTGGTTTGCATATTTGATTAATGGACTCACTCTGAGTCAATGGACTGACTTGATTGTACATTTAGGATTTGTCTAGACAGGTCTTAATTAATCACCATGTCTAGTTGAGTAATTTCTCTCAAAAAGGAAAAGAAGGAAGGGAAAGAAGAAAGCCATATATGCTACCCCAGTTATTTGGTTAGGAGATTGAAATATATTATTGCATTAAATCCTCCAACTGTGAGGAACCTTATTCCCATTTTACAGATTAAATGACTGAAGCTCAGAAAGGTTAAGTACTTTGTCTAAAGTTAAACCAGTGGGAAGCAGCAGAGCTGGGATCCAAGTTTCTGCTGATTGTTTCCAAAGCCCACACCTTTTGGACACAGCTGGTCGCAGTCATTCATATGACCACACATGCCCACATAGCTTGGATACTTTCTCGTTTGTATTTGTGGTTTGTCTGCTTTCTATTTTTGTTGATTTATGAGCTTACACTTACTATCTTTTTCTTCTCTTTTTGGGCTTAATTTGCACCTCATTTTTCACTTGTCACCAAGGAGAGTTAAATAATTAATTTCAGTTATCCTCTCTTGTAGTATGTGCATTTTAAGCTCTAAATTTCCCTCTAATTGCAGTTTCCTACAAATGCTGGTATGCCATATTTTCCTTGGTATTCAGTTCAAAAAATTACTTAAAATCTCCTTTGTGATTTCTTCTTTCATCTGTGGATTATTTATGTTTCTTAATTTCAAGATATTTGGAGTATTTTCTAGTCATTTTCCTATTTTTGATGTTCAGTTTAGCTCCATTACTGTCCAAGATTATATACTATGTCATTTCCATCTTTTGGAATTTGTAATAAGTTGCGTAAGGACCAGAATGTGGTATATCTTGATGAATGTTTCAAGTGCATTTGGAACATATGTGCATTCTTTAGGTTATATCATTTTGTAAACATCAATTAGGTGAAGTTGTTTGATTGTATTGTGTAAAGCATCTATATCCTTAATTTTTTTGTGCTTTCTCCATCTGTTGTGGAGAGAGTGGTTAATATCTCCAATTATAATGATCAGTTTCTATATATATCCTTTAGTTGTGTCAATTTTTGCTTTATATATGCTGAGGTTATTTTATGAGCATATACAAATTGATGTTGAATTGGCACTTTATCTATGAAAGGTCTCTCTTTATCTGCCATAATACTTCCTTCTTCAATGCCTGCTCTCTGATATTACATAGACATATCAGGTTTTTGTTTGTTTGTTTGGTATTGGCATGTTTTATCTTTTTTACATCCTTTTACTTTTAACATTTCTTTGTCTTTATACATAAAATGTGTCTCACATAAATTGCATATCATCTACTTGCCCATTTTTTCCTCTATTTTCTTTAACCTATTTATAACAGTTATTTCAAACTCTTTATCTGCTAAACCAAGCTTCTGGGTCATCTGTGGGCCTGCTTCTATTATCTATTTTTTCTATTGATTATTGATCCTATTTTTTGCCTCTTTGCCCATCTTTTCATTCTTTTTAAGGTTGCTGATCTTTGTGTATCTAAAACAACCAAGGCAAATGAAGTTTGTATTACTTTTCCCTTACATCATCTGCCTATTCTCCATGAGTGATTGATAATCTCAATCCAATCAGGAACTGAGCTAGGTGGTAGCTAGGATGCAAGTTAGTTAAATTCAATCTGCCTTTCCTGTCTCATAGCTGAGGGAGACTTCAATCATGTGTTTGTTGCAGGCCTTTTCCTCTAGTGGCACTTACTTCCCTAAGTACCAGGAGACTTCAGGAGAAATTATTAAGCCTTTGCAGCCTCCTATGATGCACAAACCCTTACCTGCAAGCCCACATGGATCTCACAGGGACTCATCCAGTGGACTCTCTTTTCTCTACAATATTCTTGCTGTACTGTACAAATCAAAGCAAATTCCTTCAAGGAATAAAGTGGCTGGCCATCTCAGTCACCCTGGATGGGTTATTTCCTCATTACACTTTGATTTCCACTGTTTCTCTTTGTTTGCCCTGCACTTTGATGTCTTTGATTTTTATCTAATTTTATTTGTTTATGATTGATCCATTTTGTTTTTCTAGAAGTTGCCATTGGAGTGTTGGTCTGATACCACCTATTAAATTGTATGTTGATAAGAAAGTCCACTGGCTACCTTAAGTTATAATAATTGATTTAAACAGACATTTGGAGAGAAGCTAATCATATTTTGGTGGTGACATTTAACTGTTACCTAATTTCTCTGCTTTATACATTAAAAAAAATATAAAACAAGGCATAGCTCTTTCTTTTCTGGGAGATAGCACTATATTAGCCTTTTATATTAGGTTAACATATATTGGTTATATTGATTTTAAACTTTTAGGAAATCTTAGTTTCTAAAATCATAACATTGGTTGTCAACTTTTGCCTAGGAAAAGATGTACAGCTCAACTGCTCTGCTTTGCTGAATGAAAAGGATGTAGTTTACTGGAACTTCTGGAGAGCAAATGGAAGTGATCCTAATGTACATGAAGAGGAAGGAATAAGAATTAAGTAAGTATATGTGGTATCTATTCCTTGATATATGAAAATCATATTGTATCATATACAGGTGATATAAAATCACCAGACTCCTGAATGGCTGATAGAATGTTAAGATACGTTTAAATTATAATTATAATTTAAATACTTTATAATTATATTCCCCATATTCTAAGTTGATGGATTATGCAGAAATTTATTGCTGAGACCTAAAAGAAGATCTAGAAAGAAGGTCAGTGAGCCTTTTTGGCATCACTTTATAGAAGTAGCTTTCATTCAGTCAGAGCTGATGAGGGGGATTTTTCTTAAGCATCTTATAAAAGAGTAGTTACTCAGGCCATGCTTTTTTGGATTTTGAAAATTGTGTTAAGTGCTTTATTTTTACTTTGTGCTGGAGAAGGCCCAGGCTAGGAACCTGGGACAGAAAGTGGGTGCAGAATGTGTGCCTCACTGTATTGCCCGCAAGGCCCAGTGAGACCCATAGGAGGTCACAGGGTCACTCTCAGTACTTTCCCTGCAGTGCAGCCAAGGTCAAAGGCAGGCCATCTACCACTCACTCTCCAGATCTACATCCTGTACTTTACTTACACAAGCAGTTTTCTTTTTCTGATGGTTGAACACAATTCATTATGAGAAGCTTGAGAAATACTGAAATTCACAAAGAAGGAGGTAGCCTTTGAAGGCAGTTTTGTGTGGCTCTGGGAAGGTCTTGGGTAGGCCTGAGAGGCCCTGAAACAGGTACTGCCTCCTGTTCTTCATAAATAGTTTGCAGTTCCTTTTCCGAAGATGCATTGCAGTGATTATCTTTCTTAAAGGTGAGCATTGAGGATTCTATTAAGTGTGGAAGAGTCTCCAGAGATTGTCAGGTGTAAGTTATATCTCAAGGAAATACTAATTAAAATTGCACTCACCTGCCCCTTGACATTCATTGGTGATAGAGTGACATTGAGCACAGTAATTATTGTGGCATTTTCCTGTAACAGTCCATTAATGGGAATAAGAAACACAATAAGAACAAGTAGAAAAAACAAATAGGGCAATGGTTAGATATAAATATCTAGGAGACAGCACTGGTACAAAAAGTTCCAAGTAACATGAATATTAATACTTCCCCTATATTCTTCCATTTAGGAATAGCCAGACTTACTAAAACAAAGAGTGCTAAGCCTGTGGTCATTCAAATGCTTCTGAATGACTTTGGGTCATTACTGTAATTAATAATGTGCTGATACATTCAGGTTCTAGTGAAGAGTGATCCTATGGTGTCTGTCATCTTAGCTGAACTTCTGAGTTTTTTGTGGTTTTTACACTTAAAAAAATTCTTCATCAGTATGCTGCAGCTCTCAATTTTTGCTGACACTTGTCTACAAGTTCCTTCCAGTGCTAAGCCTATCCCCTTGCCCAGGAACAGGCTTCGGATTGGTTGCTTGGTAAATATTGGTTCAGCTGAATCGTGCAGCTCTCCTGCCATCATATCTTACCCTCAGCATCCATCCTCTGCTGGAGTTCTGCATGATCTCTTCTGGTGGTCTTGTCTTTGGAGGGATAAAAGACCAGCTCACCAAACTTATTAGAAATGGAGCTTAGCTAAGCTAAGAGAGTGGGGAAGTCTTTCTTTATAGTTGTGTGCACAAAGTTTTTAATATCTTGGCTTCTCAGGGGTCCTTTGTGCCTTCCTTCTGGAGTTTTCATTGGTGTTAGGTAGGTAGCTGATGATTCTGGATTGTGGACTTCTGTACAGAATTATGTTCTAAAATGTATATGAAGCAATTGGAGGCTACAGTGGTAGCATGCTCCAGGTGCTAGAGACACCTGCTGTGAGGGGTGGCAGGTGAATGACTACACCAAGCACTGGGTGACACAGGGCTTTCAGAGCATGCCAGAGGCAGGGAGCAGGTGTCACAGGCATTTGCCTTGCATCAACAAGAGGAGAACTTGAATCCTCTAAGAGGAGAGAGAGCTTGCTGTCAGTGGTTGTCTTAAGTCATTTTCTGGCACTATTTGAGCAGCTTAAATGCTGTTTCTCATGTGCCTATGAGTGTCTGAGAGATGTTAAATTACAGTTTTTTTTTAAATGCTGAAAAAAATAGAAGTGATCTGTAAGACTGCACAAACTCAATATGAATCTGCATGTATGCTGGATATTTGCAGCCTTGTTCTAGTCGGCAGAGAACCTCACCAAGGGAGGAGCGCTGAGGAGTTAGGAGAGGAGAAATGGGCAACAATAACTGACAGTGAATGTCTTCTTGTATTTCCAGTTTAGCATCATTACCTTCCAGGCATGTTACTTCCAGGCAGTTCCCAGCACCATGCCCCCAGATAGTCTCAGGAGGGCTTGCTCTGTGGGCCCTGATGCTCCCCAGAGGAGGGGCAAGTTTGTCGTGGCCCGTGCTTTAAGGGTACCCACCAGAAAGGCAATTGTCCATGGAATAACACCGCTGCTGCCTTTGACTGTTTGCACATATGAACCCTTCCCTGACGCATGATGTCGCTGGCAATGAAAAGAGCCAGTTACTAAATCACTTTCCGTTCTTACAGGACTTCAGAAGGCAAATGGCATGCTTCAAAAATACTGAGAATTGAAAATGTTAATGAAAACAATCTACATTTTTCATATAATTGCACTGTGGCCAGTGAGGGAGGCATAGACACCAGAAGCTTCATCCTGTTGAAAAAAGGTGTGAAAAAATTTTACTTTTGGAAATTTGTGGGAACTTAGAATGTTGCTGCTGAGAATCAAAAGATCATGACTTCTTCATTTTACATACCAGAAATCAGGCTCCTGAGAGGTGATGTGATTCACCTTGTGTCACAGAGGCACAGCTGGTGCTCAGACTGTGCAGGAATCCCCTGTGCCCTGATTCCAAGCAGAGACTGAAACCACAGTTTATTCTTTTGCTTTCAATCATATTCCAATCCAATGCAGAAACCACCCAGAGCAAGGAGGCGGATAGAGCTTGAGGATGGAGATGCTTGTGGGTGAGTGTCCTGGGGGAGGCAGTCAAGGCTCTCAGGACAACTGGAGGAAAGTTGGCAGCTTAATATTGTAGAATAAGGCCAGTGATACTGGAAAGGATTGTTGCCTTTAGCCTATCTTAGCTGCGCACTGGGCACAGGGTATCTCATTCATTCAAGAAAGATTAACTGTGGTCTCCTTTCCTTGGGCCAGTCCCTGGACTTGACAGTTGGTGATTCTGGTCAGTGGACTCAGAGTTTCTTAGGACCCACCTGAGGAACATTCCAGAGTCACCCACCTCTGTCCTCCACCAGAATAGTCCAATCCAGGGCCATTGGCTCGGTAGCTGCTCAGAAGTGGCTGTGTCTGGGGCCAAAAAGCTATGCTTTTCCAGATGTTACTACTCATTGACTTATTCACTGTTCATTCCCACACTGGGCTATCAGTTCCCTGGAAATGTTGGGAAAGGTTCCAATCTGAGAGAAAGAGACTGAGAGACAGAGATGAGAGAGATACACACACACACACACACAGGGAGACAGAAAGAGATGAGACAGAGAGACAAAGAGACAGAGAGAGAGGCAAAGAAAGACCCAGAGACAGACAGGACAGAGAGATGAGAGAGACAGAGCAAGGGAGTTATGTATAGAGAGGGAGCCCTGTGCTCTGGCTTTGGTGAGAAACTGAAGGAGTGGGGAGAGGACCCGAGGCCAGAAGCCACCCTCTGCAGGTGTGTTTTCCTAGTCACCACTGCAATTCACCCAGAACCCCTGTTTCGAGCCTCTCACTGTACCACAGGCTATAATCATAAGGTACATTCTTTGTACGTGTATTATAGGATAGGTTCTGTGCTAGGCTCATCATTACTCAACCTGATCTTTACAACAAGATTTTATAGATGAAGAAACTCACCCCACATCACACAACAAGATACCAATATTTAGACCTGATTAACTCTGAAAGCTGTGCTTTTACCCATTATTGGGAACCGTCACGGGGGTTGCCCACCTCGGGTGAATGTACATGCCTCAGTTCCTGCCCTGTGAGGGAGAGGCTTTCACGTCTGTTATTTTGTCTGATCCATTGCATTGCTTGGGTTTTCTGATGATTTCTGGCCACAAGCCACTGCCTCCTCTTAAATTAGTGCACAACTTGTCCATGCTGTAGAAGTTTCTACCCTGACCCGTTCTGCTTCTGCTGCATTTGCAAATGTTGGCAGGAGAATAGGGTCTTGCACTCCATTATCCCTGGAGGAATGTGTGTGTGTCAGGGTGGGAGTGTGTGTGCTTGTGTATTTGTGTGGCACTCACGGATATGTAGACCCTTCAAAGATGCAAGAATCCTGGGCCTGGCTTTATTCAAAATTCACTTATTAAGCAACTGTGGCTGTTTACTTCCATCCTAATAGTTAATTTTACTGGAAAGGTCATCCTTAAAAATTGTGCTAAGATAGCAAGAGCTTTGTGTGTATTTATGCTCTTTTACTTAGAAATTTCCCCACCTATTAGAATCTACTCCAGGAAAATAATCAGAAAACATGGATAGAGGTTTATGGTATGTTCGCTGCAGCAAAGTTACAATCAATCTAACTGTTGGGATATTATAAATTATCACTATAAAGACCTAGTGAAATGCTTATAATATAATGTTAAGCAATAAAGAGTGATTGCCACATGATTCCAATTAAGTATATATTTTCAAGGAAAAATGAAAATCCAGAAGGAAATAGGCCAGCATGTTATCAATGACTTTTACAACATTGTGGGATAGCTGTTAAAAATTATTTTAACCCTAATACTCCTCTGTATTATCTCATATATTGCCCACAATGAGCATAAACTGAATTAATCTAATAAATATAATTTTTTCCCAAAGGTCACTTTTATATGAAAAAAAAAATGCTGAAATTCTCAGAGCTGTGTTCCCAGGCATATTACACATATTACTTATGCATAATATCTCATTTAATCTTCCCCCAAACAGCAATCCTATATGCTTCACATTACAGATAAAGATACTAAAAGTTAAGGGCATCAGTGACTTTCCTCCAGACAAAAAATAAGTGACGGAGCCAGGCTGGGAGCCCAGAGCATTCAGTGTTAGCTCTCTGAAGACTATGCACTCCATTTATGTTCTCAGCTTCTTAGCTGAGATTTGTGATTGTCCCTCTCTATTTCTGGGATGTATCTTATCATCTTAGAGATCTGACTTCCACTTGTAGGGATCGAATACATTACAGTGCTTTCAGTTCAGGCCTCTTAATATCCTTGTACACATTTTTATTCTTTAAAAACTGGAGTGGAAAGACCTCTACTCCAGTAAAGGCAGGAAAGTGGAAAAATGCAATGGAATGTGTTGGGTAGACAACTAAATCACCATTAAAGATAAAAACCAACAACCACAGTGTGATAGTGAAGACACTGGTAAAATTTCTTTGATAAATTATTCCCATTTTCTTTTTCTTTCTAGAAGATCTGGTTGATATCCCCGGCTACGTCTTCACCACAGGAATGATCATAGCTGTTTTGATCTTGGTGGCAGTTGTGTGCCTAGTGACTGTGGGTGTCATTTATAGAGTTGACGTGGCTCTATTTTATAGACATTTTATAGGAAGAGATGAAACATTAACAGGTAACCAATACTGCCATGCTGGGATTTCTTATCTTGTGGTTTCATTCAGAAAACAAATAAAAAATCTTTGTCTTAGTTTTATTTTATTGTTGACTTAGGTGTGTTAGAAGTTTTCCATAGGAAAATTGATCTGAGTGTATCATCCATTGTGAGTGTTATTTGTGCTACTTTTTCTTGTGTTTGCTCATATGTTGCCAAAAATTGTCCTGTTTCATGCTTGTGTGCCATGTCTTCTGAAATATCCTGCATATGCATGAGCCCGGGGACTGTATGTATGTCTTTGCTCACACACCATCTTGGTACCTTGTATGCTGTGCTCACTCAGTAATGTTCATTTAAATTGAATTGAATTGTAGTACAGTTCATCATTTTAACCCAGCAAAGAGGCTGCATGGTGCACCTGTAAGAACCCTGAACTAGAAGCCAATGGACCTGGTTCTAGTCCCCTAAATATGCCAGGTTTTATTTACTACTATTTCTATCTTGGAGCTCTATGTCTCACTTACCCTATTTTTAAAGGTGACTGGAACTCTTCAAGGTTCAAGATCATTACTGAATTAAAAACATCAGTCTAATCCATTGCACTTGCCTTTGTCTTTGTGTGTGTGTGTATAGGACATACATAGTCCAAAACACAAACAAGTCTAAGGAATTATACAGTAGAAAACCTCCCTGCCAGCCTGTTGCATGTCTGCATTTCCCAGTTCATTCCCTATTGAAAGTATACCCAAACAAATGTGAATATAGAATCTTATTTCACTCTTGTTTAATTTTGTTAATCCTGTTAAATTTTGGCATATCATGCACACTATTCCAAACTTAGCTTTAGTACACATTGAATGCCCTTATATATTAGTTTATTGTCTTTCATTTTTTAGGGTTGCACAGTATTTCATTTCTATGGATGTACCACTGCTTATTTATTCATGTGTTGATGGACATTGGGGCTGCTTGCAACCTTTTGTTATTACAGAAATGATATGATAGTAGCTTCGCACAGTCATTGGTTCATATGTGTGCAGTATAACTGAAGGAAAAATTTTCCAAAGTGGAATTGATGAAATGCAAAGGGTAGATACAGTTGTTATTTTGATAGATATTGCCAGTTATCCCTCCATACCACTATACTGCCTACCATTCTCAAAGGACGGGAGTAATTTTTTTCCCATGGCCTTACCCACAAGCCTTTGGATACTTGCCAATCTGATAGATAAAAAGTTAACTCAGTGTAGTTTTTATTTGCATTTCACTAACTATACGAGAGTATGGGAAACTTTTCATTTGTTTACAACTCATTTGTATTTCCTTTCTCAAAGTGTCCATTCATATTTGCCCATTTTCTTATTGGGTTACTGGCTTTTTTATCTTTTTGTTTATTTCTAGGAGGTATTTACATTGTAAGGAGGTTAGTCTATTATCTATAGTATGAGATTTGAATATTGTTCCCAGGTTATAATTTGTCTTTTGACTTTGCTTATAGTGCTGTGCTATGTGGAAGATTTTTTTTAATGTACTCAAATTTATCCTTTTTATGGCTTCTGGATTTGTGGTCATAAGTGGAATGGTCCTCCTAACCTCAAATTATAAAGGAATTCTTATGTATTTTTAATAATCCTTTGAGATTTTCATAGATGTTTCATTTACATTTACAAATTTTAAAAATATAATATTAGCAAATTTAATTGCTTTGAGTTTGCATGTGTGTATGGTTTTGCTATGGAGAGAAATGCCACAGGCTGGGAGGTTTGTTTTGATATTTTACAAATGAATCTCTATATGTATAGACAAGTCTATATGGCCATTCACTGATATTTTTCTTTCTGACCATCAGCTAAGATTGTTTTCCACTCCAGTTGTTTCTGACTCAATTCACAGATAATTTTTTTGATTCACACTTCTTAGCTCTCTTAAGTGGCAGTGCATAGAGACATTTAGAAATGTGCTATAAATTAGCTTAAAGCATGTCCCATGGACAGAATTCAGTCATAAAAAAGGCAGAAATGGAGGTATGAGTATAAAAATTAAAAATTGTACAGCAATTTGATAATGTTACAATATCCAAGAATGTGTTCAGTATTGGTTTATGAAGAATTGGAAATAAAATAAATCAATTAACCAAACAGAAACCCTAAAATTAAATTAAAACATGGCCATTCACTGCTGAGTTTGAGAAACACTGATCCAACTGGCTTCCTTTGGTCCCATACATCCACTCACATGAAAAACTTATCATTAGCTTTCAAATTCCTTATCTTGGGCACTTTGTCAGTTATCAAAGCCACCAAATCTTTCATTACTCAAGTTTAAAATAAATTATACTACAAATTAGTAGGTTTGCTAAACCAAGAGACAATTACTTGAAATAAGAACAATTACTTGAAAGCTAATTAATGGTTGAAAAACTAATTTTTCGTGGGTAAGAGAAAGTAATACCACATGTATATCACAATATAAATTTCACTGAATTGTCTTCCCCAATTATTGCAATTAGTTACATCCTGATTATAAGAAAAAGACACTTTTTAAAAAGTATATTATTTATTTCTTACAAAATTGGTGCCTGCTTTAGTCATTGACATAATGACTATACCAATGGAAGAACTAGCTCTAACTTTAATAAGTAGTTTAGTAGAATTATCCAGGGGACCCACTTACTTATTAACCTAAGAGCTGGCTCTATTTTTACCAACTATTCCTACCTTTGATATGCATGAGAGTTCTGCTGTTTTTACAAAATATGCTATATTTCACTTACATGTGATTCTGCAAAGCAATTGCTTTAAATTAACAGTAGGTTCTGACTCGAACAGCTGAACCAGAATGCTGTAGGGAGAAATGAAGAAGCCTTTGCCAGAAACAGGAAGTGTTAGGTGAGCCTGGATGCTGTTGACAATCTTGGGCTGGGCTGCTGAGCATAAACAACATGGCACCACAAAGAACATGGACCTAGAATGGTTTCATCTTATTATAGTTTAATAAAAGACCCAATAGTATTTAGCCTTCAACTCAGTAGCAAATTCATTAATCCCAATAATATATAAAAGCATAAATCTAACTCCTTAACTATCTAGCCAATTGCCCTGGGATAAGGAAAGACCATTCCCCCACCTTTTCCCCTTCTTCCTCTTCCAATCCCAATTAACATCAATTATGTTATTTAGGACCCCAAACAAAATTTCCTTCTTTCAGAAAGCATGTCCATCTAGTTGACTGCTTAGTCTCTGACCAGGTTGTTTTGTTTCGTTTGTTTGGTTTGTTTGTGTCACACTGTCTTGCATCTGCTAATGTGTTATTTGTAAATTTTTCAAGTTGTTGCATTTTTCTGTTTGTTTGTTCCAATAGACTGGATGAAGGTAGAGAGGACAGAATGCATTTAATATTTTAGTTACCCAGTTAGTAGCATGGTCTTCATTATTCACGTAACACAGTTCTCTTGAATTTGTCCTTTTAGTCATCTGAATTCTGCTTCATTATCAGGAATTAAATAGGAGGACATGCTATTATCAGTGAAAACTTTTCAACAGACCATAATTTTCCATACTGGCATCTAGTATCATATATTTAAAAACATCAGCGTGTGTTCCTATGGCTTATGGTTTCAATCACTTTAAGTGATTCTTCTCACTGTCTAGTGTAAACTCAGCTTTGTTTCTATCTTCACTTTCCATGGGGTTGTTCTGAGGGTAGATATTAGGGTATTGGTAGCATTAAGTGATACCAGTAAAGCAAGCTGTGAGATTTGCTTCCCAATCCTGCAATGAGGGCATATTGGACTCTTTAGTCTTCTATTATCTTTAAATTCCTTTAGTTCACTGACTTACATCTTGTCTTTTCCTCAGTCCCTCTATGGTTGACTACGTGCCAAACAGTAGGAGTCTTAATGTGCATACTTTAAAAAAATTTTCTAATTAGTTATTTGTTTCACAGATAGGGTTTGAGAATGCTTTTTTTTTGTCTTTAGTAATATTTGCATTTATTCCTTGTTTTTGACAACTTAGGAAATTAGAGATAAAGAGTAATACATAAAAAAGGATAATAGAAGAAAAGAATATTTGAGGAAACCTTAGGAATTACCTAGTTCGAACATCCCTGTTTTATTTAAATTGTTTTATATAAAAATATTTAAAACATTTTAAACAGCATCATTGAGGTATAATTGATATGCAGTTAACCACACATGTTTAACATGTACAGTCTGATGGGTTTGGACTTGAGAATGCAATATTCAGGTTTTGTTTTTCAATGATTCCATTCCCATTTTTCATGACCTTCCCTCAAATTTGTCCTTAAACTTTTATTTGCATACTCATTAAAGGGGTAAACCTTACCTCCTAGATGGAAAAACATACGATGCTTTTGTGTCTTACCTGAAAGAATGCCAACCTGAGCACGGAGCGGAGCACACCTTTGCCGTGGAGACTCTGCCCAGGGTGTTGGAGAGACACTTTGGGTATAAGTTATGCATATTTGAAAGGGATGTGGTTCCTGGAGGAGGTAAGGAAGGGGATACCAGATAAAAACCTGGGCAGCTACTTTCTTTTAAAAGATGAATAGCTTAGCCTTACAAAAGTCCATCCTGTTTTGCTTACAAATAAATCAACACGGTCCTTTAATGGTCCCGAAAGAGCCAGCTAAATAATACAGTCAACCGTGAGAAAGCGAGCTGACTACGTGCCTCCGATAATGGCCTCTGTAGGCACTGGTCTCTCCACCGGCTTCGCGGCTCTGTGAACCTTTAGGGGAAGGGTGTGTGCATTCCATTTTCAGAACGAGGTCAGGAATTGGCATGATCATGAGGCATTTACCTAGAGTTGCCCCACAGTAAGAATACGTCTTTTGATAATATTTTGTACAGCAGAACCAGTTCCTAATTTAATACATGATCCTTTGGACAGTAAACAGGTGAATTCTTACCAGCAAAATATTTGTTCTTTATTGTGTTGCCACTGGTGAGAAAATTAGAGTAGAAAGTAAGAGAGTTAGGGAAGGATAAATAAAAGGAAATTGGTGATTCATGTCAGATTTTAGTTACAAAATTCAGTTTTTTAAATTAATATATGAGTACAAGTGGCTATTAACATATATGTTGAAGCAGATTCCAGTTAGAATCAAGGAGCTTCAGTAACATTTCCATTTTTCTCTAAAGTCTTCCATAGCAAATATTTGAAATCTGGTGTCAAAATATTTTGGGTGCTGATGTACTACGAATGATGCAATACAAATATCATCACTGTTGCCATCATTCATTTATTCATCCAGCATTTACTGAGTGTCATCCTTGTGCCAAATTCAGAGCTTGGCATTGAAGATACAGCAGTAAATAAGAAACAGTTGTGTTTTTTCCCACCTATACTACAAGTTAGGAAGAGAAAATCCTATAAATTAGAAAGAGAAAAAATTTCTACTGTTTAATAATATATAACTTCTCAAAAGGAATAATATGCCAAATTATCAAATGTGTCTAACACTGATTTTCTTGTATGTCCTTCTTTGTATCTAAGAAGGCATATTGTCACTTGAAAAGCATTTCTGCTTGGCTTTGCATTAATTTTATTATATATCTATTATTTGCTAGCAGTCATTTCGAAAATAAATTTCTTCTTGGTTCATAAATAGAAATAATGTTTGTATGTTTAAGTTGTAATTAGTTTTGGTTAAACCTCTGTTTAAGAAGGGCTAGAGTCTAGAAGAGAAGTTAGCCATCTATCCTCCACTGGTTAAATCCAGTCTCTCCCACCCTTGTTGAAACACTGTAACACAACATTTGTTTACTTATTTTCTGTGGCTGCTTTTGAGCTACAGTTGCAGAGAGGAGTTGCTGTGAAGAGAAATCAGATGGACTGCAAAGCCTAAGACATTCCCTATCTGGCTCTTTACAGAAAACATTCATCAACCTTTGGTCTAGAATAACGGCAGGAATTTTTTTTTTGAATCCTGATTTAAGAGTGCTCCTCCATGTGTGTGGAAAGGCAAGATAGTGTGATGGTCAGGAACATGTACTCCAGAACCAGACCGCCCCGGGTTCAGATGCTGGTTCTGTCATTCACTTGCTGTGTGACGGTGAACAAGTTATTTAGCTACTCTGTGCTTTGGCTTTCTCATCTGTAAAATGGTGGTGATAACAATACTTTCTTCATAGGATCCTTGTGATGAGTTAATGAGTTAACATGCAGTAGACATTTAGTATGCCACACAGTAGGTGTGGCATAAAGCACCAGGTGTCATTATTATTGTTCCCTAGATGATTGCTTTTTAATGGGTATATAACATCGAGAATAAATGGTTTGTCTTAAACAAAAACTTATTAGCAAAGTTAAGAGTTAAATAATACAAAATTAGATGGGGAAAATGGTTTGTCTTGGGCCCGCCTCTCAGTTCTCTTTCACTGATACACCATCTCTTGTGCTTTCAGCTGTTGTTGATGAAATCCACTCACTGATAGAGAAAAGCCGGAGACTCATCATTGTCCTAAGTAAAAGCTACATGTCTAATGAAGTCAGGTATGAACTTGAAAGTGGTCTCCATGAAGCTCTGGTGGAAAGGAAAATTAAAGTCATCTTGATTGAATTCACACCGGTCAGTGACTTCTCATTCCTGCCCCAATCACTAAGGCTTTTGAAATCTCACAGAATTCTGAAGTGGAAGGCTGACACTTCCCTGTCTTATAACTCAAGGTTCTGGAAAAATCTTCTCTATCTGATGCCTGCAAAAATGGTCAAGCCATGTAGGGATGAATCTGAAGTCTTTCCTGTTCTTTCACAGTCTTGATTCAGAAAAGCCAAATGTGAAAAAGGCCTCCAGACGCTCTGGGGATTGAGGCATATGAGCCTGTTTTTAACAAAGGGCATTATTCAAAATAGTTGATTCTATGAAAATCCCGCTCACAGTGTGAAGATGAAACTGGTCATTAGGTTGCCAGGGATGAGACTCAGCACTGTGCTGTGGTCTTGAGCTCCCCGGAGAACCTGGCCTTCACAAGAAATGAATCTCCTGTTTCCCCCTCATCTCTCACTGGATGCAGGGGCTCGCCCTCAATCCCATCTTCAGCAACTGTAAGCCTGGACATGATGCAAACGGCTTAGGCCTCACAAAACGGCAACAGGGCCCTTGGAGCCCTTAGGCCCTGCCCAGGGCCTGAGCATAATCGGACCAATTGCGGGAACTTGTTAAAGGAAACCCAAACCACTGTTTTGTCTTTCATAAGAAACACACACTTTAATTCAAATAATTCTCTGAGTTTTTCAAAACTGGCCCAAAACATTTGTTGATTTTATGTGAATGTTTATACACAGGATGGGTGCCAGATTTAATAGCAAAAAATGGTTTTTATTTGCTTGATTTTTTAAAACTTATATGTTTAAAATGCCCTTAAGGTGGAGGCAGCCTCGTGGTTGTACATCCAGGTTGCTTGAGCACAAATCCTGAGTTTGCTGCTTACTACTGTGACCTCTGGAATCTTTTCTAACTGATCTGTGCCTCAGTTTCTCCATCTGAACAATTAGAGTTTATAATAATTACACCTACCTTACAGGGGAACTAAATGAATAAATGTAAATTACAAAAGTTCTTATTACAGATTTAACATTCTCAAAGTGCTGCTATTACTGTTATTGTTATTATTATTATTCAGATTAATTATTTATGAGTGAACTACAGTGGAAGCCAGAAAGCAGGAGAGAGAACGAGATCTGGAAAGGCAGGTGGTTTGACACGAGGGTATTTGTATTTACAGAGAAGCATGTGGAAGGAGTATTTCAGCAGGGCAACAGGTATTTCTTGCAGTCTGTTTCAGAGAATCAGTGAAAGGCCAGCTCTCTAAATGCATAAAGAAATACCTCATGTGTGTCTATTGGACTGGAAACATGTGCAACTTTACCTTGGGAGATATATGTATCTGCCTCTGTACAGTGAGCTGAACACCATGGGCCTCCTTGACCGCCTCAGCAGTGTGGCTGGCTGCAAATCACTCAGTGATACATATCAGCCTTGATGACAAGGAAAAAGTTGAATGAGGTTGGAGGCTGTTTAGAATCTATGTGTGCGGTGTGAGGGTTCCAGAGAAGCTCAAAGCAGAGACTGTTTAAAGCAAGTAGAATAGATATTGCTGAAAATCAAAGAAGAGCAAGATTTTCATTATATTTTTCAGTGTAAGAAAGTGATATAATTTTTGTAGAGCTTACAATTTTGTGTGCTAGTTGGATGGGTATGAAAAGAAAAATAATTTAATTACTGACTTAAGCTTCATATGTGAAAATATATGCTCAAGAGAAATGTTTTGGCTATCTTCATAGTCTCTAATATATACAGAATGATTTTGCTCTTCTCTTTTATTATGTGTGCTTATAATATGTTAAATGTATTTAGTATTAAATATGTTAAATGTGTACATTAAAATATGCTTTAAAATACAATAATGAACCACTGGTCTAGTGCCTTAATTTTTGAAATGTCTCTTGACAGCTTCTCCAGTTACTTAAAGATTCCATTCCCTCATTCTCAACAGAGATTCCCACCTGTTTTAATAAGATGTGGGTCATTCAAAATGAACTCCTACACCCATCTTCTGTTAAAGTCAAATTATTTTGTACCTATCTTTTTGGTTTTACCTTCCATCCAGGAGCAAAAGAATCTCCTCCCTCTCTTTAAAGATCATTCAATACCCAGCCCAAGTATGAGCTCCTTATATGCCAATTAATTAATGTGCATATTTTAAAATTTAAGTGCAAACATTTCCAGCTAGGGCCATAAACAAATTTTATTGATAGGATGACGTAATTCTTTGCTATGACTTCTGATGTCCTTAAACTGTGTAGTCCATTTCAGAGAATCAGTGAATGGCCAGCTCTCTAAGATCCATAAAGAAATACCCCATGCATGTCTCCCATGGACTGGAAGCATCTATTAGAGAGATATTCTCTTAAATATATTACCCACATATTCCAAACCCAGGAACCTGAGACATGGTGAGCACAGGGACTTGACCCAGGTCACCAACCAGTGAGTGTGTGGAGGCTGGGGCAGGGAGGCTGGGCAGGGAGGCTCACTGCCCTCCTTCTTTGGGCTTTCCTGTAGGACAAGGAGACTTGGTGTAGGTTTTGGAGGCTGCAAGCACTTTCTGGAGTGATGCCGTATAGTAGGAGGGTCCAGGAGAGATTCCTGCAGAGGCAGACCGAGGCTTTATTATCAGTGTCCAGGGTAAAGAGGGAGCCAGAAAATAGCACTCACGTGTGCCACAAGACGGAAGTGTCCACTGGGCTGGAGGAAGCCCACTGTCACAATACTGTACATTAGACTTCCGTCAGGCACTGGGAGCTACCCTATGTTGACGCTGGATGGTGAGCTAGTGGGCTTACCAGGACGTTCAGCAAGATGCTCAGAGGATGCGCTGCCCTGTGGCCATCCGTAGGCTTGTCTGAAGCGGGGCCACGGGCAAAACCAGTGCCCAGGCTGCACTGAATAGTAGCTTTAAATACTCGAGGAAAAAAGTCATGACCTTGGCTGAGTGCAGCTCTGAGGGGGAGACCCCAGGTCTGGGGGAAGCCACCTTTCTGAGCAGAAGCTGCTCTGAGAGGAAGGCTCAGGCAATGGGCACTCTTTGAAGAGTGGCTGAGCCACAAATCAAACAGGAAACAGAATTAGGGTGCTGTGGGCAGGACACAGGGTCCTTCCGGCCCCACCTGCTTGCCACACCGGCAGTGATCAGAGTCCAGGCTGGGAGCTCTGTGTGCAGGTTGTGAAAACCGGCTTTTATCTCTTTTCCGCGTATCTTGTGGTTACACATACACACCCAGGGAATGCCATACCCATTTATACAATTGCTACAACTTGATGTGTGTGCTTAATAATTAATGGTGAACATACTAGAAATAGAGTTTCAGATTGTCTTTTGGGAGGCCTCGGTTTCTCTAGGGGGGCCTCGGGGACCATCCTGGGTAGCAGGGTGGAGTGAGGAGAAGGTGAGTGGGGCCCACCTTCTCCCCACCTACTTCCACTAGAGCAACACTGCCTGATGCATTTTTATGTTGAGGTTCCACATAACAATTTTACTTAGCAAAATAAAATACCTCTGAAGAGGTCATGTAATGAACGTGATCCTTTCTAGCTCGTTTAAACAGGAACAGTTACAGAATTGTTCAAAGAGGGGAAGAAACAGAGTCTGGGCTAATCTTCCAAAGATATCTTGTGAAGTCACCCCCAAAAAAGGGCTACAGAAGGAGCTGCTGATCCTGCCACAGACAGGAAGAGATGTGTGCAGCCAGGAAGCTCCTGCTGCCTCTGGCAGGCCCGGAACAGGTCTGCATCCTCAGAAGCGGGAGACCCATACTGTGCGGCTGCTCAGGCCTGAAAAAGCCAATTGCTTCTGTGCATCTGAGGCCACAAGAAGCCACATAATTATTAATTTTCTTTATCCTCCAAGTACATAATAACCTCAGAATAATTATAATACTGCCATATCTATCAATATTTTGTCTACTAAAAACGGTTCCAGAATTTTTTTGAACTGTTTTATCCCTTGAGAACAACCCCTTAGAATAGAAAGTCAAGGTGTTGTGTTCCAAAGTCATTTGAAATTAATTCTCTGTATGTAGATTTGTCACCTCAATTTAAAGTTAGATTTATTTCTTTTATTTTGATCTTTAGGGAATGCTTCTTGAAATTTTGTCTTGTAAAAATGTAAAACAATTATGTTCTTCTTAGAACAAACCTGCAAAAGTAAGTATATGCAGAGAAGTCTAGCTTCTATCTCTGTCTGCCACTTGTTCTCTCCTTCCCCTATAGGCAAACCTTTCTACAAATGATGTTGATTTATCCTTCCATTTATAATATAAATAAATATGTGTTTATTTGAATCCCCTCATCTCTAATAAATCATAGTATATTATATACATTTTTTTCCACCTTGCTTTTCCTATTTAGTAATATATTCAGAGATCATTCCCTAACTATATATGGTTCTATTTCTCTTCTTTCTTACAATACATGGTACACCAGTGTGTGGCCGTACTGTCATTTATTCACCAGTCTCAAATGTTTCCAGGCTTTTGCAATTACAGACTATGGTGTAAAGAATAGTCTTAAGCATCCATGTTTTCACATTTTTGCTAGAATATGTTTGGGATAGATTCCTAGATGTCAGGTCCCTGGGGCAGAGAGTAATGCATAAGTAATTTTGCTCAGTTTGCCAAATTCCTTTTCATAGAGGTTGTATTGTTTTGCATTCTCATTAGCAATGTAAGGAGAGCAGGTTCCTTAGCTTTTGCCAGGTTTTCTGTATAGATGTTGATCTTTTTCATCTCTATTGTTGGAAGTTCTTTACATATTAAAGCTATTAAGACATTGTGATGTAAATTGAAAATATTTTTTTCCCCAGTTTGTCATTTGTGTTTTTACTTTGCTTTCAGCATTTACCCATTCCCTAATTATGGAAGAATTCACCATTCCTTCAATACTTGTTCAGATTCATTTTTCACATTTAAATCTTCAGTCCATTTGGAATGTACCCTGGTGCCTGATGCCAGAAATGGATCCATGCCACCATTTGCCATATGGCGATCCAGTTACCACAGCACGACTTTTAAAAAAGATCACTTTCTATCCACTGATTTCAGGATGCTCCTTTTAACTTCTACTAAATTTTTATATCCTATTAGGTCTATTTCTGGAGTATCTAGTCTGTTCTATTTGTCGTCTTTCTGCTCATAGGATAATACCACATTGTTTTAATTATAGGAATTTTAAAATATATTTTTATATCTTATAGTGGCCTGTCCTACCCCAAATCTCCTGATTTTCTGATTTTTGTCACATGTTTTTTTCTTCCAAATGAACTTTATAATCAGCATGTTAAAGTCCAGAGGAGAACCTGATGGCATTTTATTGAATTCACATTAAATTTTTCAGTTAATGTAGGGAGAAGCGATTTTGGTTTGAGGTTTGTGCCTCCCTCAACAAGAGCATAGGACATCTTTCTACTAGTTCAAGTCTGTATTTTATTGTTTCAGGAGTGTTTTATGGTTTGCCTCCTAGAGATTTTGAATATTTCATGTTAAGTTCATGCTATTTTGCTATTAAAAAGGTGTTGTCTCTTCCTTATATCTTCTAAATTGTTTTTGTTTATGTACATGAAGGTTTTTAGCTTTTGTTTTGATTTTATCATCTGCTACTTTATAGATTTCATTGAATTCTTATTTCTTGAACCAATTCTTTTTTTCCAGATGTATATCATGTGTAAAAAGAGATGGACAGTTAGATATAATTAATTAGAGATAAGCAATTAGTGACATTGAAATTGGAAGGGAATTTCAATGCCTCTAACTGCTTTTACTTATTTATTTGCCTTGGCAATGAAACCTCCAATGTAATGTTAAATAATGTATGTGTAGATATTCTTATCTTGTTCTTGACTTTAATGGGAAGCTCTTAGTGCTTCCTCACTAAGTATGATACTGTTTTATAAATCTACATCACACACATACACAAAATTAAATTAAGGACATATCCATTGTTCTGATTTTATCATGATTTTTTAAAAACATGAATCAGTATTGATTTCTGTCCAATGGAGAAATTGCTTTTCTGCAACTGTGGAGATGATCATGTGACTTTTCTCTCTGGAGTACATTAATGTTTTGCATTACTAGCATAAACCTCACTTCATCTTAATGCATTTCATAAATAATCTCTGAATTTTGTTCACTAATGTTTTATTTAGGAATCTGCATATTTATTTTTAAGGAAGACTGATCCTTAGGTTTGAGTTATGTATGTGTGTGTGATCTTTATCATAGGGTCCCATTCTAAGTATTAGCAAACAGTGAAAAATCATTGCACATTTGAGAAAGTTCCTTACTATGGAAGGCCAAGACTAACAGCAAAATAGAGCTTGGAGGAAATGGAGATAAGCCAAAGGAAAATCATATTTAAAAACAAACTTTAATATTCTCAGAGAAATAAGAAAAGATGTTACATCAGAGCATAATGAAATGGAGCTAGAACTTAAAAATGAGATAACTGAAGTGGAAAATATCATTTCAGGCTTGGAGGACAGTGAGGTGTTACCCAGAATGTAACACGAAAAGCTAAATAAATAAAAGAGAAAAAAATAAAAGAATTAGAGCATTAGTCTAAATTAAAGTAATAGAATATCTATAAAATGAGAATAAGCAAGTAATCTACAAAATGAGAATAGCAAAGTAAAGGAAGTTATTTTAGAAATAATTAACATATTTCCAAATTGAAGAATATGAGTTTCCAGAATGAAAGGAACATCAATTACCCAGTGAAATTGATATAGAAATGCCTGCAAAATTGGGAGGAAGAAGATGTAATCCCTAGAGTTCTATACTCAGTTATTCAAGTGTGAGGATAAAATAGAGATTCTTAGACTTATGAGGCTCCAAGATATTTACCTCCTAAGTAACCTTTGCCTTGGGTCTACTGAAAGAGGTGCCTTCTAAGGAAGGGAACATTCGCCAAGAGAATGATTTAGGGTTCAGAAACAGAGGACCTGACTTGAGATAGTGGAAAAAGCATCTCTAGACTGATGGTAACTGGAAACCCCAGGATGGCTCTTGCACATATGCCATATTTGAGAAGAAAAGCAAACTCCAGACTGTTTTCAGGAAGAAGATATCCAGCTGGTTTGAATGTATTGAAAGTTCATTTAATTTCTAGTGGGGAGTTTAGGAATGATTTAATGATAGCTATGGAAGAATTGTAATCAAATGAAGAAAAATAATTATTAGCTTCAAGTGAACAAATGAAACGAAAGTTGGTACATAAAAGGAAATGTAGGCAAATAGCATGCATGGCTCTGCCATGAATTATATTTAACTGGTAACAATGGGGTAAATATTAAATATGTACTTAACTTAAATTATGATACAACTATATTTGGAAGTTGAAGCCAAGGAAAATGTGTTTGTGATGGTGGGATAAGAGGTAAGACACACCTTTCATTGCTATGAAGTCAAAAGGTTATAACTAAAATTTTGTTCAAAGTCAAAGTCCTTAAAAAGGTAGCTACACTTGTTAGTCCCTGTTCTGTTCTCTGCAACACCTCCCACACTCAGCAGTCCCCTGGGTCTGCACTCTTTGCAATGCTAAATCTAACGGAAACTTCCCCATTCTCTGCTGTATTCAACACTGCTCACCACTCTTCTTCTTGAACTTTCCCTTGTATTTGTAAAATGATTCTTTCCTGGTTCTCATTGCACAGATTTTATATTTTCTTTTCATACTGTTTTAGAGTTTTCTCTTTTCCTGTCCCATGACACCACCCCACAACCCCCTAACATTTTCCAGGGTCCTTTTCTGAACTCTTGTTTTCATGCTGTCTATTCTCTTTGCCCATTATGTCAGCTGATCTGCAGAGAGACCCCTCGTCCTATCTGAAGTCTGTTTTTTGAGCTCTAGAATCATACATTCAGCTCTACATTGCATAGCTTTATCTAGAGATGTACATAGCATCTAAAACAGAACTATTTATACTGAACTTATTCTAGTTTCCCTAAGCCTACACTTCCTACCACAATCTATTTTTGTTAATGAAACCATTCTCTGCCTGATGGCAAAACTAGGAAGCTAAGAGTCATTTCTATCAATTCTTTTTTCCCATGTCTCACATTCAGCCAGTAAGTTCTACCCTGGCCCTGTCTTCTGTATGATAGCTCCTTAGCAGCTGCCTTACCTTCTTCCCCTTTTTTCCTTTCATAAACATAGGTGGGTAGATGCTTTAGAGGGAGCTTATTGGAAGTTTCTGCCTGCAGTTTTTTCAGTCATCAGCTGAGAATGAGGGTAAGGGAGAAGATTTTAGATGAAAGGAAGAGCGATTAGATTATTTCCTAGGCGAACGGGAGAGTGAATGAATTGCAGAAATGTAATATGGCTTTGAAGAAGTGTGACCTTTGGGTTACTGAGAGCGGCAGTGTGTTTTCTCCAGCCACACTGAATTACACAGTGCAAATAGGGAATGGAGTTAGTAGTTTTTAAGCTGGTATAATAAAGCAAGGAGTGGCAAGTGAACTAAGGGTCCATGAAAGGGACTAGAAATAATGAAGATGGTATAATTTAAGTTGGAAAATACAAGTGTGGAGATTGTCGTTGAAAATTAGGTAAGATCAATAAAAGATTTTTCTGTGACCAAATGATTGTCACAGTTGATTTGACACTGGAGCATTTCAGGGACTAAGCTGAATGATAGGAGGTGATTGTCAGGGAGTGGAGTGTTTGAAATGGAGATTATGGAGGTGTGGCAATTGTCAGGAAGGATGAATCTAGGGTATGACTGTAGGAACACATGCCTGCGCAGGACGGAGGGCAAGGTATTTGGAAAAGAGGGAGTCAAAGACCAAGAGGCCACAGTGCTCTGTGGATCATCTCTGTGTGCACCCAGATTACCATGGACCATAGAAGGAAGAGTCCCGGTGAGAGTAAGAGTGAGCAGGGAGCTGACCCTTCAGATCAGGAAGCAGAGTGACCCAGGCGTTTGTGGACAGCCTCAGTAAGGGCGCAATGGGTGGAATGACTGCAAAAGGACCTGCTGGTCAGACCCGGTGGTTTTGAGCGGGGAGGGCACTGTGATGACTGGGAATCTGTGGTACAAATCAAGGCTGTGGGAGAGAAAACAACCACAGTTCAAGTGGGCTGTTAGAAAAACGTCCTCAGGCAGGTAAAGTAGTTGGTGGGGAGGGGTAAGTGAAAGACAGTCTAGAGAAAAGTTTGAAGGATAACGGATGAGAAATTGAACCACCTACCCCTTTAGTTAAAAAAATTAACGAACATTGAGTGAATCCCCTCTAGGAGTCACCCTGGAGTTTGCAGTTCAGCTAAAAGCCTCCTTCCTATGTTCCTCTATGCATACCTCTATCTAGCAAAAACCATGCAAGAACTGCTCTTTAAAGGCCCAGTTCCTCTCCCAACAGCTAAACTTGTAACTTCTGAAGGACAGAAACCGTTGTATTCATCTGCATAACAATAGCTCCTACTAAAATGTCTTGCAAGATCAGGAAATATTTGTTAGATTGGACTTACTGCTGAGCAGTATGATTATCTTTCCCCCAAAATATGAGCTCTTTGAGGACAGAGACTGTATTTTACTTAAACTTGTATCATGTTTCTGGTACAATGACATACACAAAATGTTTGGAAATATGAATTCACAGACTGGACCCATTTTCATTTCTCCTGGCTAGCTTGGCTTCCCTACAGCAAGGTGATTTCAGGATATTTGGAATTCTTCTATCACGTCTGGCTTCCCAGACAGAGGAAGTGGGAGTGAGAATTTTAAAGAGCTACGAAGTGACACTTCCACTGCGTTCAGTTGGTCAAAGCAAGTCACAAAGTCAGCCTGCATTCAAGGACAGGGAAAATAGACTCTACCTCTTCACATGAAAAGGTGAAAGCACATGAGGTGGGCCAAAGGGACTGATGGCCGCCATTTTTTGAGACCATCCCCACAGTGTTTATACCAGGCTATTCTAACTCCTCAAACCTGATTTAAGTTCTATTATAGTGATCGAATTCACTCCAGGGAACACCTCTTTAAATAATTTTACACTCAACTTCAAGACCTGCATCAGATCTCTGAAACTTCAGGACAGCTTTGACCTTCTAATTCACTTAAATCCAGTTCAATTCCACAGCTATTGAATACTTGTCATAAAGAACACTTATGCTTAACCTTCCCCTTCCATCTGAGTCATGTCTCTCCTCAACTTCCCAGGTCTGCTGCCTTTATTTTTATCACCGTGCTGCCCCCGTATCGCATGGGAAGCCTGGAGCATCCCATGCCTGGAATATCCTTCCAGTTGCTTCCTAGAACCTCTCTTGGAATAAACGTGGAAAAAACAAAACAAAACAAAACAACTCATGTAATATTGGAATCCTAGGTGGATTCATGACCAGTGTCAGATGTAGTTTTGGGCTTATTCCTGATTATAATTGCTAACTCCTTTTCTCTTATCACTCTCACTTCAGGTAGACTTATTTTGGTTTCATCCAAAGTGAATTTAGTCTTTATTTGTATTTGATGTTATCATCTACTTATGTATAGAAATAGCCCTGGAACTTTGACATATTCAGCTCAATCAGTCCTGTCTTTGTCGGAATATGAGACTCTTAAGGGAGGGCGATATCTAGGCTTGGCCAAGATGCTTTCTGCACAAAGCTCTTTCTGACTTGTGTGGTCTCAGGGTGCTCTCAAGTCCTTATTAAATTATTTTAGTTGCTCAACTGAAGGAAAATTCTTAGTTATATGTTATTTTTTGAAGCCTTCTCTGTTAATAAATAGGCACCAAAAAGAAAAACCTGCTGGTTTTAGACTTTAAATTTATTTTCCTCTCTGTCAATTAATTATTTCTTCATAGAAATGGTGTTTGAGATATGTATTTTTTTCTTTTTCAGAATTAAGAAGCTCAAAAGGCTTCAGCTTATACTTTAAAGGTTCTTTTTTGGGGCTTAGTTTTCTAAGACCAAAGAAAAAAACCCAAGCCCACAGTTGAGAAACTGAGTTGTTAACATTCTTCAACAGGAAATTCCTGTAAAGGAAGCAGGTTTACTCACTCTTTCAACTAACCCTAACCACAAACCTATCTAGTGGAGGAGGTTGATCAGAGAAGAGTCTCAGATACTTCGTCCTCGGGGCATTTCCTTCCACTGCTGGAGGTAGTTAATTTGGTTTTTCTGTCTGACCATGGATTTGACGATATCAGTGGTCACATACAAAATAAAAAAGGTTTTCCTTTCTTCTCCAGGCATAGCTCATTATTTCCAAACTTGCGTGAGTTAAATGGCTATCTTTTCATCTTCAGGTAGCTCTCTGGCTAGAAAGACCAATAGTAGGATTCTTTGAAAATGGATATTCCCATGTGTTCTTCAGATAAAAACGCCGGCAGGCACTGAAATAAGGACTTGACATTTCTTCCTGTTTTCTATGCCTTAAGGACAGAAAATAAAGGTAAGATAATAGTACATTTTTTCTCACTAGATTTACTAAGCAGAAAATTTAAGCTGAGAAAAGAGCTTAAATAACATTCCAAATGAATTGCTAATACCATTTCTTTTCAGGAAATATTTTAGTAACAGATGTGCTATTATCTAGCAAAATTTATGTCTATCTATCTATCTATCTATCTATCTATCTATCTATCTATCTATCATCTATCCATATATACACACACAAAAAAACTTTCACTTGATGAAAAAAACAGGTAGTTATCAAATAAGCCCATGTATAGTGCTTTGAGCGTTTTGTGAAAAAGTCAGAATTTTGCCAAATTCAAATGCTTATCCTGACCATAAGATCTTTGAGAGTAGGCACTATTTACCTGATTTTCTATAATTCCTAGACAAGGGGGTATAAAGCTACCACAGACCATGTAAGAATCATATTGATTGAATTAAATAGGTACTATTACACAAGAACAAGATTCTATGTGTACATGTATCCTCTGTGTACAGTCACCACTGATCCTGTGGGTAATCATAGGGTAGTTTGTCTTTGATAACAAAATTCCCCTTGCTAAGCCTCAGACTCTCTGTTGACACCTGCCTTCTCCAGCATTTTCCTCTCTTTCTCTTTCTCCCATTGAAAGCTTTGGTCAGAGAAAATTTTTGTTCACTGTCAACCAAAGATACTAGAAGGTATAGCCTTGACTGAAGTGGGGGTGGGTGACCTTAGAACTCTGCCTCTCAAAAAGCAGGTGTGGATAATGTTTTAGAGATGAGACCCTTCAGATGCTTGAAGCTGCCCCCTTGGGCTCTTTCTTGTCTCCTCCTGTGGAGGGATAGCGTGTACTGATGGGGCAATCAGAAGCTTTGAAACCCTCTACATCCGGACATGAATGCCTCTTCTAATACCAGATGAGTGAGGACCATTAGCAGTGGGGACCACTGTTTCAAGCAATGTGAGCCAAGGCCGTCCATCAGTAAAAAGAGAAAGACAACAGCAATCTTCCCAGCTGTGACCAGAAAGTCAGTGAGAGAGCGGTGCACTGTATTCACTGCAATGCTTCCATGGCTTTACTCCCATCAACAGAGCCGATAGCTTAGTTTGCCAAGGTTGATAAATGAGATACTCTGCATCTTGTGTGATTCCTTATGATTTATGGAAACACTCTGGTGATGGTGGAATGAAAGTCATCACATAGATGTTAACTGGTCTTTGAAAGGCCAACATTGACAAACAAGCCCCACACAGTGTTACCCCACATAAAGGGGATTCCCAGAATGGGCTGGTCCTTGTGTTGCTTAGTTGCCCAACAGTCCTGGCTGGCAACAGCCACTAGTACTCAGTGTGGAGTCACCTCCTCAAGTCCTGTCCTTGTCCTTGAGCAGGGCTTCCCAGGGATGCTTCCCGTATCACAGCGATCATCCCGACACTTGTTTATCATGTAGATTCCAATGTTATTCTCCTTGAGAATCTGATTGAATATGATCTGGGGAGCCTAGAAATCTGCATTTATAACAGTGTCCCAGGTAATTCTTGTAATCAAGGTAACTTGAGAAACAGTGTCCTAGAGACGAAGCTGTAGCCTGGAAGTACCTCCAGGCAGCCTGAGGTCTTAGGACAGCAGGTGAGCGTGTTGTGGGGACAGCATCTGGTGGTTCCATGTTGGGATGGATTTCCTGAGGGCTGGAGGCTTCTGGATGTTGTGGTAACTAATTTTCTATAGGCTGAAATATTCAAACATGGAATCACAGCAGGTTAGAGCTAAAATGACCTTTGAAATTATATTCCCATTGGTCCCAAGACTCCAGCTTGATCCTTGAAGACACCTCGATTCAATATTTCTGTCAGAGAAACATTAGTTATTGATAACTAATTTATAATCGTTAAATTATTCTTTTGTTCTGCATTTGAAGATGTTAGAAACATGGGGTGTGTGTTTGTGTGTGTGTGTGTGTTTGGGAAACTGGTTGGAAGTGAATAATCTTAAAAGATGAGGAAAGCCAAGTATTTCTTTGTGAGAAACGATGGAGATACCTGGAAGAAAGGTGCTGGGAAAGCTGGAGGCAGAGGGAGTGGGAGTCTCAGGAATGGCCAGAGTGCAGGGAGGAGTAAGGAGAGAATTTGCATGTTTTAATATAGAGAGAGAGATTATTTGTCAGCTTCCTAAAAACAATGGATATTGTGGGAAGAAGATTTTTAAAGATAACTTTCAGAGTGGCCATATTACCTTTAACATAACTCTTCTCCTTCTCTCCCTTTCCCACCTCTTTCTTTTCTTCCCTCATTCTTGTTTTCTTTTCTGTCACCACAAATTGCTTACTTGCATGTTTGTGTTGACAAAGACCTTCTCCTTGACCGTGTCTTAGTCAGGCTCCTCTGGCACCTTCTGGGCTCAGCACTGACCGGGGCTTCCGTCCTGTCTTTGGTCTGCCAGCCCAGTCACAGCCAAGACTTGTGCTGACTCATCCCACGTTCTTGTTATCTGATCAATTTTCTCAAATCTCGGCTTTGATATCTACGTCCTTGATCTGCCTTCAGTAAGAATCCTGTTAGATCAGTTTAGTGAAATTCCCTTAACCGTGATGTCTCCTCTTAATGATTCCCATCTTTGATGGCCTCCCACTGCTCCTTGGCTGTAAACCCTCACTTGTCTTACTGTATTCTGAGTTAAGCTTGATCTCTCTCCCCTGTTGAAATAGTATTGAATGAAGTCTTCCTTACTGTTTCAGCAAGTGTCAGAATAAATATTTTTTTTTACATTGTTTTCCACATTGTGACAGACCCTTGAGGATGGGGACTATACTGTTTACCTCTTCCTCTGCCAAGAGCCTGAGGGAGTATTTTAGGGAAAATATTTAGCCAAAGTTCAGGGGTAAGTTACCTTATTCCTAAGATCCCAAGAATAATACACAGGTTATTTTTATATTATTGGTAATAGTTCAGGACTCTAAAAAGCACAGGCAAAGCTCTTCGATAGCAAAATTACTTTCATTTTCCGCTTACAACAAAATTAAATAATATGCACTTGTCTGGTCTGAATTTCTGTGTCCTCCCCAAATTCATATGTTGAAATCCTAACCCCCCCAAATGATACACTAATGATGTTATTTGGAGGTGGGGCCTTTGACAGGTGCTTAGGTCAGAGGGTGAAGCCTTCATGAATGGGATTAGTGCTCTTACAAAAGACACCCCAGAGAACTCTCTGCCCCTTCCACCACGTGAGAACACAGTGAGAAGGCACAGGCCATGGACCAGGAAGAGAGTGCTGACCAGGAGGTCACCATACTGGCACCTTGATCTTGGACTTCCCAGCCTGCAGAACTGAGCAATAAATTCCTCTTGTTTATAAGCCATCCAATATGTGGCATTCTGTTATAGCAGCCAAATGTGCTAAGAACCCACCCAGTGTTCTCGTCTCTCATCTCTTATAAATAGCCTGAAATTTCCGATGACCGTACAAGGAAGCTATGAGGACCTGTCGCGAGGAGGACACACGCACCGTGGGCACAGCTCAGGCTCTGGTTCTCAGTCTTGAGGTGGCCTGCCCTCCATTTAGCAGTTCAGAGGGTTGGTGGTGATTCCAGCCAGTGGCGACCTTCTCTTGTTTGGTGCCTAGAGAGCCAAGCATACTCTAGTCTTTAAAAGCTATCACAAACTGGTAACAGGAACATATTCTCACCTTGCATACTTGTGAGCCATAGCACTAGCTATCCTAACTGAAGAATTGGACATTTTCACTCAACTTAGGCCATCTTTTCAGAAAAACATTCATTTAACTTTCCAAATTACTCATGGAAATACTCATACTAGGTGATAATATTAAGAAAAAGAAAAAGTATTCCACGAAGAAATGGCACGAAAAGAACATACCACATGGTGCAGAGGTCTAAGTGATATTGTGAGCCTGAGATGCTCTCCTTCCTTGAGGTGTGTGAGAAATGGCCCAGACAGACTGACTGCTGCTCACCATTGAAAATGCCACACCACTGTGGGCATGCGAATGCTTGTTTCTGTAGGACCTGCCCTTTCAAAGCTTCCTGTGTGACTTGCATTTTGATCACCGGTTCTGATTTCTCCATTTCCCATTTCTTGATTTGCAGACATGAAGAGGATTCTCAGGGCAGAGCTCGGAATCACAATGCACTACTGTCTGGCAACAGAATAAATTTACTGAAGTGGTGATATAGGGACCCAGGGAGAATAATGCTCTGTCTGGCCTGGATATTTATTTGGTTTGTTGCAAGAGAGAGAATTGAAGGATTTAATATTTCAGGTAGGAGTTTTCTCTTTTCACGTTGGTGCTATAAGTCTTGGGGTCAAAGTTTAAAGTGACAGATGATTTGATGTATCAGCAGCATGTGATATATCAATACAGAGCATTTCCTTCCTACTGTTAAGGTGTAGTGGGAGAAGTTATTGGGGTGAACAGATTTCAGTTAATTCCAAGCAGTGATGGGAAACCCACTTGCTGTAGCTGGGTTTCAGCGGGAGCAGGGAAGAGAAATGGGAGGTGCTTCAGCCATTTCTAACAGGAAGGTGCCGCTGCTACTGGCAATGCTGATGTTCCCTGGGAGGGAGTTAGAGCATGGGAACAATGAAGAAGAAAGTCATGCAAGGGAGCTCAATCCCTTGTTAAATCAAGTACTCTTTGTAAATATAAGTTAGACTTTGATTTTTTTATTATCATTTTTTTATTGAAGTATAGTTGATATATAATATCTTTTTGGTTTCAAGAATACAATATAATGATTCAACAGTCACATGCATGATTAAATGCTCACCCCAGTTAGTGTAGTTACTATCTGTCAAGAGTTTGATTTAACTTGCTTATTGTATATAACTCTCCTATGGACATGAGGGTGTGGACATCTCTTTGATGTCGTGTTTTCATTTCCTTCGGATATATTCCCAGAAATGGAATTGCTGGATCATATGGTAGTTCTATTTTTATTGTTTTGATGAACATCCATACTGTTTTCCATAGTGGCTGCACCTGTTTACATTCCCATCAATAGTGCACAAGGGATTCCTTTTTGAAAATCCTCACTATCATTTCTTGTTTCTTGTCTTTTTGATGACAGCAGTTCTGACAGGTGTGAGATGATATCTCATGGTTTTGACTTGTATTTCCTTAATGGGCACTTTTTCAGGTATCTGTGGGGCATTTGCATGTCTTCTTTGGAAAAGTCTATTCAGATCCTTTGCCCATTTTTTATTGGATATTTTGGGGAGATTTTTGCAATTGCACTATGTGGGTTGTTTATATATAGTAGATGTTGACCCCTTAGATACGTGGATCACAAAAATTTTTTCTCATTCCATAGGTTGTCTTTTCATTTTGTTGACAAATTTTTTTGTTTTGCTGTGCAGATTTAGTTGTAGATGTAGTTTTATGTAGTCTCTTGTTTATTTTTTTATTTTGTTGCAAAGTTTTAGGTGTCATATCCAAAAAATTATTGCCAAGATAGAATTTTATCTTCTAGTATGTTTCTGTATTGCTTTATTCATCGTTGTTTCTAGATTGCTCCACCAAGAAATTTCTCTGGGCTTATTCAGCAAGAAGTGAAGAGGAGTTTGTCTTATTTTGTGATTTATCAGAGCTACAGAAATCGCATTTACACCACAGAAATCAAATCTCACCAACCCAAGGCTCTGAGCACTTGCCCTGCAGTGGCAGTAAGGACCTATCTGATGTCCAGTGGTACCTGCAACTTCAAAATGGAGAACCATTAGTGGAAGTTACTGAAAACCATCCTCACATCATCCAGGACAAGAACACCCTCCGTTTTCTGACCACAGGGATGAATAATGCTGGGTCATATATTTGTAGACCCAGGATTAGGTATGTCCCAAATACACTCCTATATGAAAACATTCCCAAGTCCTTTATTATCTGGATATAATATCTATGTTCACAGGACCTTGTTAACTCTCCTAGGAGCCCTCAGGATGAGGCCTGTTGTGTCAAGACTGTCTTAGACGTCAAGCCCAAGACAAATGCATCCTGTACGAGCCCTGTCAGATCACATAAGCAGTGCCTTCTTCTTGGTAGCATTAGCTCTATCTATTGCCCCAGTCTTGGCTGCCAAAGTGACTCACGAAGTCCAGAGGTGACCTGGTACCAGGTAAGAACCACTTCTCTGAAACTGGTGTTTTTATGGGAACGTCTCCGTAGGTGCTTCATAGAAATGTGGGTTTGCAAATGTGACGCTTAGAGGTTCTCAAAGACTGGCTGTATTACTACGGAGAAGACGTGACTTTCTAAAATGGTCTTTCCCCTAGGTAAACAGAGAGTCTGGTAGTCTAATTATTAGCGATTTTGATCAATGCCAGAAAAACTTCTAAACTTCAAGTATACAGGCATGTCTCATTTTATTATGCTTCAATTTGTTGCACTTCACAGATACTGAGATTTTTACAATTAAATGTTTGCGGCAATGCTGCATCGAGCAAATCTATTGGTACCATTTTTTCAACAGCATTTGCTTACTTTGTGTCTGTCACATTTTTTTTAATTCTCACAATATTTCAAACTTTTTCATTATTATTGTATCTTTTATAGTGATTTTTGGTCAGTGATTATGACTCACTGAAAGCTTAGATGACGGTTAGCACTTTTTAACAATAAAATATTTTTAAGGTATGTACTTTTTTTTTAGAAATGCTGCTATTATCACATACTTAATAGGCTACAATATAGTGCAAACATAACTTTTATATGCACTGGAAAATAAAATTTTTTTTTTTACTTGATTTATTGCATAATTCACTTTATTGTGTTGGTCTAGAACCAAAACCACAATATCTCTGAGGTATACCTGTATTACACATAAGGTAAGATATAAACTTATGAATATCTGCTAACATAGAAGGCCAGATTCATTCATTTTTACTGTCTTTGGAAAACATGGGACATTACTAAGGGGAAGGAACACGCAACCAGTAAGTTGTGGAGGGTTCCTGAAAGAAAAACAGGAGCTAGGAATACATTTCAAAGAGGGCCGATCAGGGAGAACACTTTGGCAAGCATGAGATATGCAGCTGACAGGGAGCTTGCTCAGGTGAGTCGGTGGGGAGGGAGGGCAGTGCTGAGAGAGAGGGAGCAGACCGAGGAACCACATGTGAGTAGACTTCATAACAAAATCACTGCACAGTTTTGCTGTGCTTTATAGTTTTTCCAAGAACTAACAGATTCATAAATGCTATATAAACTTAGTCCTGTGTCACCTGAGCCCAGGGAGTGGAATCAGGGAATAGAATTTAAAATGCCTCCTACATTGATAGTAATTGTTTGAAGTCTTAAACCATGATTGAAAAAATCATGCGAATCTTTACATTTGCCTTTAAAATATGTTTGTTCATATAAAATATCATTTTAAATTGTCACTGATCACAATTGAGAAGGTGGTCCGTGTCTGCCTGGTGGCTTTATGCCCTCCAAAAGTCAGCCAGAGACTCGCAGGGCTGCTTGCCGGGGTGTGAGGAGACATTTCCTCACTCCATCCTCTCAGGACTTGGTGACCACAGGTGGGCGGCATCAGGGCCATGGTAGAGTTGAGTACGCAGGAGGGTGAATGATGTGTTTATCTCATTTTTGTATTTTAAAGTGAAGTTGAAAATGTGCTGGCCTCAATAAAATCCTACTTTGAGAAACACATTAATTTCATAACCTCTGAAGTGAGGTTTGTGAGATGCGTCCGTGGTTCTGCTCATTATTTTCAGTTCTCTCTCAAGAACAAAATTTCCCTTGGTGTGAAAGTATCTGTAATCCAGGCTGACAGATGTGTAGCTATGTCAAGGGAGGCTGTTCCTAGCCAGGAAAGCAAGCTTGCCCCAGTTATTTCAGATGAAAATGCATTTTGCATTTTCAGTGATTGCATCTGTAAAATGCAGCTATTTTCACTTTCAGGTAAACACTAGCACTTGGGAGTTGCCAGCCTTCTGCCTATATTGCTCTTGTAAACTAAACCGTAACTCCATATGACATTCACAAAAGGAAGCTTTATTTCACTTGACTGCAAATGGTGGGATGCGTTAAATGGTGAATAGGCATCTATCCTAATAGTAGGCAAACAATGACTGTTGTTTATTTTTATCTTTGGGTGCAGATTTGGACAGGTCATGGTTCAGGCTATGTTTTGTGAATTACGTGTGTGTCTATGTGCATACATACTCACACACACATAACACACATAGTATTGTGGAAGGTCACAGATCTCATGAAAGAAGTGTGTTACTAAAAGTGTTAACTATTAGACAGGGAAAAACACCCAATGCTCATTTCCTTCAAGCTAAGCCCCAAGTCCTCTGGGAGGGGGTAGGTCACACTTAAGGCATCTCACAGCAGGTGACATTAACACTGGCTGAGGGGATGAAAACATGGTGTTTTGAATTCCAAGGGACTTCTGATCAGGAATGCACCTGCCAGATGAGTAGACTACCCAACCAAAGTCAAGCCTGTGCTGCAGTCTCTGGGTGCTTCCAAAGTATTTTTTAATAGATGCATCAAAAAATTTAGGCTTGGAGATTCTAAACTGAAATATTTCATGACCTAAAAGTCAAAATTAAAGTGAATTATTTGTTATTTATCTGAAGAATGTTTTCTCTATATTTTCCTAACTTCTAAAAAGTATAATGAAAAAATACCCCTGGCATAAACACACTTCATCCTGAATAAATAGTGATTACATGTAATGAGAATGCATTTTAAGGTCTTTAGACAAATCTTTAACACGGGCAAAATTGTAACAGGGCTGTTACAGAGAGGCGGTATAGAGAGCTCATGCACTTATAGTGTCCTAGGGCACAGAAACATGGGTGTTGGTAACCCCCCTGTGATCTCTTGTCTGGAAGACTTGTGCCCCAAGTATCTTTTCCATTGGTGGTTTAAGACAACGTCACTCATATGCCACATTCACTCGCCACATGCTGACGTGGCTGCTGTGTTGTCTCTGAGCCTTGTGTTCCATGGAATGTTCGCACATAGACCTGCCACTTCTCATTCTCATTTCCTTTTGGCCTCATTGTCATAGTAACTGCTCCTGTTGACATACTGTGAGCCGAGTGACATGAAGCACTATGTGAGGCTGGCAGGACCAAGGATTAATGTGATTGCAAGTAGGGAAGAAGTTAAGATGATTTAGAGATGACTTTGGAGAACTGTCTCCAAGGTTGTTATTTTGGCTCACTCAGTTGTTGTTTCTGTGAAATTTCAGAACTCTCATAATCCTGGACAACTTTCTAACATCTGTTCAATTCTATTACCCACATGTTGTCTAACCAATACTGAAACCAGAGAAATTAGGTCCTCCCTTGTTCTGAATGGCATATCTATGCAGCCTGCAATGGCATTAGTTTTGGGACAGCTCTATTATATAGTTGATTTGTTCTGAGTTGGCAAACAGGTCTTTTCCACAAGAACTGCAATCAAGGAGGTTCGATTTTGTGCTAATAGATTAGAATTTGAAACCATTTTCATCATTTTATATTTATTCCTATTAAATTCTAATTTTTAGTGTTAGCTCATCATTCTACACATTAAGAAGCTGGAATTGAGATTTTGGAATACAACATATTAGCCATCATTTCCAGATTTGGGAAACTTATAGATGAGATGCATGTATGACAGGTGTTAACTTTAAGCACTTAGTAAAAATACTGAACAGCCTATACTGAGGACAAAGTTCTCAGCTACTGACTCTAGACTGATCTTTTTAGTTACATATCGTCCATTAATCCACAACTTGAAGGTTGTGGCTCAGTTAATTGAAAAAGGTAACCAAATTTTGACCCATTCAGCCCACATGTATCCACTTTTTTTTTAATAAGGAGATCATCAAAGTATTTTCTAATTTTCACAGGTGTCTCCTACATTCCTCTGGGCCTCTGGTCTGATCATTCTGTCATGGTGGGAAATGAGAAGATTGGCATGCTTGTTGCTAGTGAATGCAAGCTCACTGATATTAACCACCTTTTCATTTTGTAAGAGTTAACAAACCATCTGTTAATTCATTCAAGACTTTGGTTAGAGAATGACATCTAGCTCACGAGTCTATAATTGCTATAATGTACGTACCCTTTTCCAGTTAAGTAACAAATATTAGTACAGAATTTATGTATAAGTAGAAAGTTGTCAGTTGATTATTGAAACAAGAAACTGTAGCTGCACTTAACAGGATATTGCAACATGGGCAACAGAAAACACAGCGGAGACACTAAGGGTACATTCTGTGTATGGTGAGCAGCTCAGTATGGTGGGAGCAGAGGGTTCTTGAGTGGTGTAGGTAGGGTTAGAGCTGGAAATAAGGGCTCTAGGTAGTTATGTATACGGTTTTGGGTCCCTGTTGGTATGGTTGAACTTTTTTTATTTGAGGAGAGCAAGGCAGAGACTTTTATTTAGAGAGAAAGCGAGAAGACAGAGCTCCTGGCTCAAGCCAGAAGGGAACCAGAGAGTCACACTTTTAGCAGTATGAGTCCTCCTCCATAAAAGTGGCAATGGGCACAGAAGGGAGATGGTGGACGCTAGTGGTATTTTCAAGGAATAAAATACAAAATTAAATATTTCAGGGGGTGTGAAAGAGATGACTAACGTATTTTGGGTCTCTATGGCTCAAATATAGTCACAGTATCTACCAATTTCGAGTAAGCAGAAATTAATTCAATTGGGGATAATAAGTGGTGACCCAGACAGATTTGGATGCCAAGGAGTCATTAAAACAGACATGAAAACCTTAAGTCCATCAGGGATGACAGGGCTGCATATGCAGATCTAGACTAGAATGAAAAGTTCCCCTAAACCTGAATGAAAGCCTGGGTGGGTGCTCCGCCGTGCGCGTGGGACCTCTGCCATGCGGGTGGGAGCTCTGCTGTGAGCGTGGGACCTCTGCCGTGCGTGTGGGAGCTCTGCCTTGCACATGGGACCTCTGCCATGCACGTGGGACCTCCGTCGTGCAGGTGGGAGCTCTGCCATGACCGTGGGACCTCCGCAGTGCGGGTGGGAGTTCCGCCGTGTGTGTGGGACCTCTGCCGTGCACGTGGGACCTCTGCCATGCACGTGGGACCTCCGCCGTGTGGGTGGGAGCTCCGCCGTGCGGGTGGGACCTCTGCCGTGAGCGTGGGAGCTCTGCCGTGAGTGTGGGAGCTCCGCCGTGCGGCTGGAGCTCCATTATGTTTCCTAGTTGCAGGGAACACTATTCCCACAGAATAGCACGGTGTGTGTTGTGCCCCCTGGAGTGAGGGTACTGCCTTCAGTACAAGAGTGACAGCGTTACAGTATAATATCGTTAGTGCTTCTAGAATACCTTTCCCTTTTTCTTTTCCTTGCTTCTTAGATAGCTTTAAAAGTCTTTTTAGTATCCTGAGCATTTTGCATGCCTCAGCTCTCTCTAGGATTTACTGACACTACTTACACAGGTTCAAACTGAGATGTTCCTCCTTTAGTGTATCGTTCATGACTGTTTCACATCTGAGCAAAACAGCAACTTCCCAGAGTCCTTTAGCAGCTCTTTCCTACTAGGGTAATTTGTGACTATTTTATTAGAATGGATTTCCCATCATTCCTGACACAAATTGTTTTTCCTTCTTTCTTTTCTTTGATGTTTCCATCTCATAAGGTCTTAATGATGCAGATCAAGCCATACTTACCTTTTCCTGAAAAAGAAAACCAGCTCCACCTTGTCACCACCCAACGTCCCTGTGGCTCAGCTGAGGTCTCAGTTACAACTCTGTACATGTCCCCATTACTTTCTTCCTTCAGTTTCTGTTCTTTTTATGTTGTTACTCTTGTTTCTTAGAGTTTTCTCTCTGAATTTTACTCCATGTTCTGAATATTTCTTTTAAAGTGTTCTTGATACATGAGATCAGATGATTGATATTTAACATTGCCTGTACCACCTCTGGACTTTCATGTACTTTTGTACATTGCTTCCTGATTTTTTTCTTTTCTTTTCTAGCTTCTCCTCTCTGTCCAGTTCTGGCCATCCTCTTAGGCTCATTGCCAACCTGCTGGAAATTCCTTTCTGGGCCACAAGAACCACACCAGAGACTTGGAGTGTGGGGAATCCCTGCTTCAACAAGTCAGCAGGCAAAGTGGATGGGAGGGAAATTCCTGAATCAGAACATGAAACTCAGAGTTAGAAAAAATTAGGTTGCTTCTCAGCCCTCTCATTTACCAGCTCTGTGATATGGAAAAAAACACAACCTCCAAAACATTTGTTTTCTCATTTATAAAGTAGAAGGCATAGAATCAATGCAAACCAAGTCAGAGGATCCTTTTGATGAGATAGTATGTAAGACCGAATTTTCTAATCTGTATAGATAATAGGTTCTATTTTTTTGTTGTTATTATTTTTTATCTCTTTTCTTTTGACATCAGTGTTGAGAGATATGCTCCTGGTACACTCAGGTGGAAATTAGGAGGCCATGTACTACATGGAGAATAGCAGCTAGAGGATTACTGGTGTGGTGATAATCATTTAGCAAATATTTATCAAGCCCTTACTATGTCCCAGCTCCTAGTAATACAAAGGTGATTGTTATTGTCTTTGCTTAAATTTATAAGAGCTTCCGCACTTAGCTGCTAGTCATTTTTCTAATAATGTCGATCGCGTGACTCTTATGATACAACACCTTTCAATTATACCTGCATTTGTTCTCTCACCACTTATGAAGAGCTTGCTATTGCTGGCCTGCTGGCCTGCATGCTGTATACTGAACACACAGATAAAACACATCTATATGCATCAGCCCTTTCAACTTGGCCTGGGTTCCAATATACATGCTTTGCTCCACATGTTCCTAATGGCACTTACCTCCACTTGCCTGATTCCCACATACTTTTCAAGACTCTGATTAGATGAGAGGGAGCATCCCCTCCTTCTGCAAGCTGAAACAGGGCTGTGAGAGTGCGTCGTACTCTGACTTACTACTTGAGGCCAGTATTATGAGGCTGAGGGCTTGTGGAGGGGAGGCATCAGTGTCCATTCCTCCCACAGTGTCCAGGAGCAGCTACATGCCTTGGCACCAAGGCCGCTTTCAACAACTACAGAGAAGGAGGTAACTAAAAAATAATTACTGTAAGAGGTCTGACATCATAAAGTTCTGTTCCTTAATGGGGGGGGGCACCTGATGATGTCCTTCCAGAGATATCTGTTGACTCAGAGTTGAATGAGCATCAGCCTAGGGAGAGGTGTGCAAATGGATGAATTGAGAAATAACGTGGTTACTTAGGGAAGGGCCAGTGGCTAGAAGGGCAGAGAAGGAATGGCAAGATCAGACTTTAGATCTTATCCTAAATGCAAAAGAGTGTCCCTGATAGATCCCAAGGGAGAGAAATATAATTATATTGTAGTTCTCACTTGACTTTGGGTCTACTATAAGTTAAATAGGTGTTTCTCAATCATCAATCATTCTTTGTCATATTTATGTTCACCTATTTAGTTATTTAATATTTAAATTTCACTTTTTATAGAATTAAATTTATTAAAAGAGGAAATTTTAAATCAGTCCTCTACAGAGAAAATTGATGTCAGTTTCCATACACAAATTAAAAATAATTCATTTGGATATCAGCTACTTAGAACACTATGAGTTTTCTAGAATGCCCTCAGGGGCCTGAATCATACTTTGGGAAAAATTGGGTTACATAACTCTTTGTGGGTTAATCAGATTTGGTGCACTTATCCCCACTGATGATGGAATTATATTTGAAAATGCCTTCATTTCAGATAAGTACCTTACATTTATCCATTTTGAGCAGAAGCATTTTACAGCTCTTGGGAGATGCAACCTGGATCAACCAGGCTGACCGTCCCCTTTCTTGGTTCCAATTTGTTAGGTTTTTCTATAGGTATGCTTAATATTAATAAACCTCTGTTTAAAGAAAATTTTTGAATTTTCCTGTCTCTTGGATTAGAATGGAAAACTACTTCCTGACGAAAGGAACAACCGGATCATCATGGATGAAATTTACGACTATCATCAGGGCACGTATGTGTGTGACTACACTGAGTCGGATAATACGAGTTCGTGGACAGTCAGGGCTGTTGTTCAAGTGAGAACCATTGGTGAGTGAGGTTTTCATTTCAGGAGTTGAGATTTGAGCCCCAGTTACCCAACTGAAGCTACCTTCTTTTTAGAACAAAACAGTCACTTACTTGCAGTCACGTGGTGTCTTGAATGTGAGCAAAACATTGATTTTCCCTTTAGCCTAGATTCCATCCCCCAGGGAAGGTTTCATTCTGGACCACATTCAAGTTGCTACATGTTGGGTTTTCTACATGTTGATCCATGGTTTATTTAATAAATTAAAAAATGATATTAAATATTTATACACAGAATAAATGACACCTATGTATGTGTTGTCAGCTTAATACATGTGAATATTTTTCCACATGCCTAAAATCTTGCCTCTTCTTTAAAGAAACAAAACATTGTCCCTACAGCTTGCGGCCTGTCCCCTCACCCCTTACCACTGCCTCCCTTCCCAGATGTAGTCCAACCTTGTAGTTTATATTCTGTTTCTGTTTTTTAGCTTTTTTCCATTATAAATAGAAAATAATAAAATCCATTAATGAAATAAAATACTGTTGTATGTTATCAACATATAATGTTTTGTGTAATAAACACTTGGTATTATTCTAAGATACCATTTTGCCAATTTACACTCTGACCAGCAATGAAGAGATTCCCATTGTTCCCAAATAGTATTTGGCGTTATCAGATTTTTTCACTGGTGTCAAGTGGGATCTCTCTCTCTCTTTTTAAATCCCAGTTTACATTTCTCTGATTACTAATGAAGTTTATTATCTTGTTATTTGTTTACTGGTCCATTGGGTTTATTCTTCTGTGACCTGTCTATTTTTGGCCCTGTCTTCCCCTTGGGTCATTCTTGCCAGATTTACCAGTATCAGCATGAATACATTATATGAGGTAATTAATTTAAACACAGCCTTTGTCAAAGCCTCAGAGAGGCAGTCATTAATGCTTTGTGTTAAAGAGCTGCAGAGTGGTGGACTTAGCTTCTGGTAAATAAATTAACCACTTTGCCTCACCTTCTTTTAGTCTAAGATGCCAACTGCACAGAGCAGCTTGAGGCCAAATTCTATGCCTGCCTACTTCCTGGCCCTTGACTCTCCACTACTTCAGATGTCAGCAGTTAAAATTTTTATGAGATTGGTCCTTGGGAGAGAAGTCAGGATGCAAATAGCTCATGGCACCACTTGCCCACTCCCAGAGGAATGGCTTGCTCACTCTGGCATGATGACGTGGCC
Source organism: Manis pentadactyla (assembly GCF_030020395.1). Taxonomy (NCBI): domain Eukaryota; kingdom Metazoa; phylum Chordata; class Mammalia; order Pholidota; family Manidae; genus Manis; species Manis pentadactyla. Next base: position 149,786,766 of record NC_080020.1, on the reverse strand, counting down.
CATCAAATCTTCAGTGGCAGAATCTGCTTTTCTCTCTCCCATAGGATGCCTGGCATCTGCCGCCTCTGTTCCAAACAAGGCTTCTCTGTCACCACTCCAGCCTTCCTCATTTACTCACTCATTCTTTCATTTATTTGTTCTCATACATGCAGATGTTGAACATCTAATACGTGCCGGGGGCTGGGCCAAGGATGTGAGAATGAGGTCCTGGAGACTCTCTGTGGCCTCCTGAGCTTCCTGTTCTGTGGGGCAGGCAGAGAGGAAACAGGCTTTCACAAAATAATGCATATGGGTGCCCACCAACCCCCAGCCTGGGCACGCCACATTCTAGGGAGAACTGAGGGGTGAGGACCACCTGGCCCAGGAGAGGTGGGAAAGATGCATTCCTGGCAGAGGGAGCAGCACGTTTGATGTCCGGGAGACAGGAGAGGGCATGGGGCAGTTCAGGAAGGAAAAGAGCAGTTGAGGGTGCGTCTGGAAGCTGGCCTGGCATCACACTCTCCTAGTAAGTTTGGACTTTGCCAAGGAACAATGGGGCACCAGCGAGGTTCCAAGCAGGAGAGAGTCATGAATAGACTACATGTGAGATAGATCACTCTGCCTACTGTGCAGAAAATGGATCTTTGGGAGCAAGAACAGAGGCAGGGAGAAGAGTTAGGTGGCTGCTGTGGTCAAGCAGGGAAACGCTGATGGAGGCTTGAACTAGGAGTGGCAGTGGGGATAGACAGAAGCAGGCAGACTCAAGAAGCATTTAGGAGGTGCATCTGAAAAATTTGGGAATTGGGAGTGAGGAAGAGGAAAAAAGGAGGGGTCCAGGATGAGAGCTAGGTTTCAATTGGACAATTTTCTGTAATACACTGTCATACACTGCCAGAGGGTGGGATGGAATCCACGAGGGTGTCTGCGGGGGCGGGTGGGGGTGGCAGGTGACTCACGTTCTCTGGCGCTGTCTCTGGTGGCTCTTGGAGTGGATTCAGCTGAGGTGATGAAAATGGCTTTATGTGTACATCAACAGAACATAAGGATGGATTTTAAGCGGAAGATAAAAGAAAGAGGGATATAAAAGATGTTTTGGTTTCCTGGCCTGGAGAAGCTAGTAAAGGTGGCACCATTTAATGAGACAAAAGGCTAACAAAGAAGAGAGTCTGAGGAAGAAATTAAGTATTAGTCTTGAAAGGACTTTTAGTCATTCAAATTATAGTAACAAGTGGGTATTTGGAGAAACAAGCCTGGAGACGTCTGGGCTGGAGATGGGAACGGGAACATGGTGACATGATCTTGATGTGCAGGGGCCGCATGAGGGCACCTAGGGAGGGAGGGTAGAGGGAGGGCCTGGGACTGAGGCCGGGAGCACTCCAGGACTCAGGAAGTGGGCAAGCGGGGGATCCCCAGAGCAGATGGATGAGGCGCATGTGGACAGAGGACTGTTCCAAGACACGGCGACTTAAGGGTCTTCCAGTTGGAAGGCCTGAGATGTTATCTCTGGCTTTGGGGAGAAGAAGGCCATTATTCATATTAGCAAGGGGACATCATGAAGGGCAGGAAGGAAGTAAAATCGGTGGTGTAGGAGAAACACCATTTCAAAGGACAAGACCTTTCATAGGGAAGTGGCCTGGAGAGTGCACTGCACCCCCCAGCAGTAGGTAGAGTGAGAGGCCCGTGGTGGGGAGGTGCAGGGAGAACTGATACTCACAAGAGGCCCAGAGGAGCGAGCCCCAGGTACACAGGGGAGGGAGGGTACACGTGGAAGGAGGGCAGGGCATGGACCCAGAGGAGGGCCCTCCTTCCAGGGGGCCTGGCCGACAGCGCACTGCTGAGAGTATCGCATCTGGAAGACTAAGCTGTACCCAGTGGTTTTCGGGGCAGGAGGGCATTGGTGACTTTAGCCAAAGCAGTTTTGGTGGAGTGATGGGGCAGAAATCAAACTCCGTGGAGGTGGGGGAGTACCATGAGCGGTGGCACTCTTTAAAGAATTCGACCGGGAAGGAGGGAGAATGAGTGAGGCGGGGATGTGAGGTGGGGTGATTTTTCTCTCATTTAAGATGGAGAGGCTGAGTGTGAACAAATGCTGATGGGAAGAAGCTGAGAGAGAGACAGGGACAGAGACAGAGACAGAGACAGAGACAGCCAAACACCCAGGAGAGGAGTGTGATTGAGGCAAGCAGGTGCTGCAAGCCGGAGAGTGTGACACCCAGAGCCAAAGCAGCGGGCTCTCCTTTGTCAGGGTGAAGGGACATCTTCCGGAGGACAACTGACAGTGAGTGAGGCATGTTGGGAAGGCTGTGGCAGAAGGCTGGGGGACAAATGGTCAATGAAGGACTTGACTCGCTTTGGAAACAAACCCGGCATTTAAGGATTGCGGGGTTGGACGCCAGGCTGGCTGACTTGGGTGGGTTCTTGGGTTCTCCTTCCTGCTGGGTTACCCAGCCGGCGGCCCCAGAGAGCGGTCTTGTAGGAGAAGCTGGGATGGGAGCTCGTCTGCACAGGGGAAGAGGGCTCCTGTGGAAGAAAATGCTCCCAGGTGGCACTGATGTATCAGGAAGTTTCCCTAGTGTCCCCAGCCTGATGTCACCTGCTGTTTGTGGAGGCATGCTTTTCACATGCACACTTAGGTTTCTAGCCTTATAAACATAAATAAAATTTGGGAGCTTCAAAACATTTAGATCAAAGAGCGACCATGCACTCACAGCTTTGGCAAGTGGGCCTTTAGGTTTCTCAATGCAAATAATGATTTTTTCCTCTTTTAGTGAAAAACACTAATCTCAAGCCAGATATTCTGGATCCCACCAAGGACACACTGGAAGTCGAACTTGGTAAGGTGGCTCTTGCTGTCACTCGAGAATGACACTGTGCTTCTGGGAGCAGGTCTAAGTAGGATACAAGGAAAAAAGCATCAGGAATTCAAGTCAAACAGAATTGGTGTGAAACTTGATCCAGCCACTGACTAGTTTTGTGAACTTATTTAGTTAATCTTTCTAAGCCTCAAGTTTTAAAATCTATAAATAGGCAATAAATAACTAAATAAAAGAGAGAAAGACAAATACCGTATGATTTCACTTATATGTGGACTCCAAAAAATAAAACAAATGAACAAACAAAACAGAAATAGACTCATAGACAGGGAGAACAGACTGGTGGTGGCCACAGACGAAGGGGCAAGGGGAGGGGCCGAAATAGGTGAAGGGGATAAAGAGATACAAAACTTACAGTTTTGAAATAAATAAGTCATGAAGATGAAAAGTATATCATAGAGAACATAGGCAATAATATTGTAATGTCTTTTTATGGTGCTAGTTGGTAACTATACTAATGGTAAGCATTTTGGAATGTATAAAATTGTTGAATCACTAAGTTGTATACCTGTATAATTAATACTTTATACCAACTATGCTTCCACAACAACAAAAAAATCCTAAACTGACCTCCTAGGGCTGCATTGAGAAATATAGGATAATGTATGTTATGTGGCAGGTGCATTGGACATAATCAATAGATTTTAGATTCCACCCAGGAGCAGGTGGTCACATATATCAGGTCTGTTGTTTAAGTCTATAAAATTACCCGATTTACCAACTTGAGTAACGTTAACCTTTATGAACATGGAGTTTTAGTATATTTACGCAAAAATGCTACAACTCTTGCTCAAATAATTTACATTCTGAAGTAGTATCTTCTTTTGGGTGGAGGGGCCAGATGACTCTCCTATGGGCCCCTTTTATTTTGGCAACTTCAATAAATATCTACATCTTTCCACAAAGCCAAGTAAGAACTTCTCTAGATGCTCAAATATTTATAATTACAAAGAAATGTAAAAGTGGATATTATGGTAAAAGACCACTAGGTGGCAGTATCAGAGTATCCTGATTATAGAACTGGGGCTAGCAATATGGGCATCATTAGAAAAGAGGAAAGAAGGAAAAAAATTAACTAATTGGAAATAGCCATGTTAATATGGTATCAATGAGTTTCAAAGTACTACAGGGATGGGGGAAATATTAAGTTGCAAAGATGAGTTTTCCAATGGAGTCCCTAACCATTTCACAGTTAAAATGTTGAGTTTGAGGCAGAGTGTATTTGGACACCCCTCACAGAGAAAATGGGTCGAAAGAGGTGTACAGCATGCATACCCATTCAGAGTGCATTGTTCAAGAAACAGCTGAATATATAAATAATTTGTCCTTTGAAGTACAGTAATCTCATGATTTTCATTTAATATGCAAATATTGGTTAGTAAAATACTTCTTATTGACACACCTTGTACTTCAGTAGCAGCGTGGGGAGACCAGCTGGTCCCTGAAATATCTTATTTTCCTGGTGTTCATCCTGAAACCACATCAGAAATCTTAGTGCCTGGACCATGCTAATCTTCATTTTCAGAACATATAGTCACAAGTTTGAGATATAAGTATTGCCTATCAGAGGCAAACACACCTGGTTTTATTTGTTTCTGAATGAGAGGTAGACATTTGGTTATTTCTGGCACACCTGTTTTACCTGCAAATCTGACTGCATTAGGGAACAGTCTTCTGGCGGAGCCTTCCTGCTTCCCAGGACAGAGTATTCTCATCAGCTTCCTTCCTGTTTTCTGTGGCCCCTTTATTTTCAGGAAAGCCTTTAACTCTTAACTGCACGGTGAGATTTGGCTTCGAAGAGCACTTTAAACCAGTGATAAAATGGTACATCAAAGATTCTAATCAGGAGTGGGAAGTCCCTGCACCTGAGGGGAAAAGGTAAGAAGGAAATTAGAAGACTGTATTCTTTGCAATCCACACTGAATGTGTTCAACTTCAAAACCTCTAAAATGTACACAGGGAAGTGAACACACACACAGGGAAGTGAACACACACACATGGACTTGATCGCCTGGCAACTAGCACCAACTAGTGGTGGAAATGAAAGTACAGGAATAGAAAGTGCGTGTTTTTTTTTAAACACTGGGCAAATGCAGTTTTGGACAGGGCCATAGAATGAAATATTTAAGTGGTTTTAAAGCTCATTGTGTAGCAACAATCTGATGTGGCTGCTTTAATATCAAGCAGAAAAGCAAGCAGATACCCCGACCAAGGCTACCTGAATAGAAGCATCATGTCCAACAAATGGGAAAGGATGCTGTCCCCTTCACCTTTCCATGTTCCCCAGTGTCATCCAATCACAGTGGTGCGGTCAGGATCCAAATTTGTGGTCATCAACACCCAGAATGTATCCAGAGGAGATCACACAATAAGAAGTCTGATAAAAGATATGTGGAGCGAGGAATAGTTGAAAGAATGCAACCCGGAAGAGGAGACGCAGAAGTGGGGTATCTTTCTCTAAGTACTTGGAAGTTATTAATGAGAAAGTGGACTTAGTGCTTTTGCTCTCTGGAGCACAGAATCTGGATTAGTGGCTCAATAGAAAGGAAAACTCTAGACTTTAGGAGCTATCCAGTGGCTCACCAAGCTAGACTCCAGTCCCAGGAAGAGTTTAAGAGCTTGGATCCAATTTGTCATGCATGTCACTAAAGGATATAGTCCCTCATTTTTCTGAGATCTGTCCCAAAGTAATAGTCTATGTATTAAGCACTTCCTTATGACTTTTAAAACATTTCAATGAACAAATAATATCATTTTGAAAAGTATACATAACTACAAAAAATAAAGGACATATTTTGATATCAATAATTAAACTTAGCAAGGACTTCTAAGACAAGGGAGGTCATGAGGGTCCATCTTAAGCTGATATTGCATCAGAGTTCAGAGTAGTTGAGTGTGGTTAAGACAATGTGCTCTGACCTCACATCCGCTTGTACTTGAATCTCTGTTTTCCACCTATTGGCAATCATATAATCAGAAACTCTTTTAAGTTCTTCTAACACCTCCTTACACTAGTGGATGCCACAACTCTTCCGAAAGCTGAACTGTTGGCTGCTTATAACTGCTAATGGGTATTGATTTATGTAACTGATTGAGTGTGGTACTTTCCCTTTTTCCTAGTGTTAAATCCACTTTGAAGGATGAAGTCATTGAGCGTGTTGTCTTCTTGAAAGAAGTTACTCAGCATGATCTTCGTAGGAAGTTTATTTGCTTTGCCCAGAACTCCATTGGGAACACAAGCCAGTCCATCCAACTGAGAGAAAAGAAAGGAGGTAAGCCTGGAAGGCTGTCCCAGAACACAGGCAACTGATTTTACCTGAGAGGAGAGGGGCTGTCCACAGAATGGTGATGATGATGAGAAAATGAGCATCTACTAGACACCAGACAGTGTTCTGAGCACTTTGCTCATATTAACGCATGAGATACTTTGACCAAGGCCCCACAACTAGTGAGTTTCATGTGGGTGATCCAGAGCTGCTCCTGTTGCCTAATACTCTGTACAGGGGCTGTGTTGAAGCCTGCCATTCATTCATTCACCCACTCATCCTTTCTCTCTACAAATACCTAAAGGGCATGCCCTATGTGGCATGTGTTATACTAGGACCTGGCTTCATTTCTGCTTTTTCCTTTACTGGCCTCTGAATCCAGAGAATGTGATGGCTGGGTATTGGAGAGTTGAGTAGAGAAAGAATAATCTTGCTCATTGCTCAGAGTGGTATGTGTGTATCACCGATCATAGCCTTTTAAAGCTGGAGTGGAAATTCTTGGTAAGGAACAGCCTTTATATTTCTTTAGGAAGACGCTCAGAGATGAAGTTGATATGAGCCATTCATTCCATTAATAGGTGAATGTAGAAAAATCAGGTTTTGAATGTTTGTGAGGCTTAAATGAGACAAAATTTGTGCATGGCCCACCTCAGTAGATGGCTGTACTATGGCTTCCCTTGGTAGATGCATGTGGAAGTTCCCACGAGTTGGGTACTGAGGAGGTGAACCAGATGTGGCTCTTGGCTTCAGAAAGTTTGGACTTAGCAGAGGCTTTAATGCATGAAAATAATTTATAATATGCAATAAGAGGGATGCAAATGGGTTGTGTGGAAGCTGAGGGGGGAAAATAAATGAAAATGGCTATGATCAGTTTCCCAGCTGGAAGTGCCTATCCCCCTGGTTTCTTTCAGGTTCATTGTAAGAAAGGTCCCTCAAAAAGTGATGTAAGAAGTTTCCAGTCACAGTGATTTTGATTAAATAACAGGGGAGGAAAAGGCAGTGGCCGGGTCCCCACGGTCAGCCTGAGTGTGGTCTTGTCCCAGGATTGCTGGTCTGCATTTGCTCACGGCTGCCGTATTTTCCCCAGTGGTGCTTGTATACATCCTGCTTGGCACCATCATGACCTTGGCAGGCTCGCTGATGGCAGGGGCTCTGCTCTACACGCACTGGATTGAAATAGTGCTGCTGTACCGAACCTACTGGAGCAAGGATGAGACGCTCGGGGGTAAGGAGAACCCAACTTTTCTCTGACTTTTCCTCCCAGAATTGACTTAGAAGGAGGAGCTCAAGAAACAGATGTTTCCCGAAGGATAAAGCCACGCCCCCCAGGCTCTGAGTCCTTCATCCAGGACTGGCAGCTTCACACCTGGGAAGTCTAGGACCAGGTGGAGAAACAATTTCTTTCCAGTTACCTACCAAGAATCTTGCCGACAATGCTATTGTAGAACATGTTGGGCTCGAAAATAATCTCACTACTAACTGAATGCAATGTGGTAAATGGCTTAACATCTCTGTGCCTTAGTTTCCTTCTCTGTAAAAGGAGATTGTAACCACAATCACAGTGCACGCTATGAGGGCTCATGGAGTTAAGCAGAACAGCATCATGCACATAGCAAACGCTCAGTACCTGCCAGCCATTATTATCACTTGAGTTCTGAGTGCATGCCAGTCACATACACTAGTGACTTTAATTGTCACAGCAGTCCCCTAAGCCAGTCAGAGAGACGTGAAGCCATGTGACCGAAACTAACTGCCAGGTGGTATTAGAGCCTAGCACTTGGTCCAGGCAGTTGGCTTAGACCCTGCATATTACAGTGCTTAGTCTCACCTGTAAAATGAGGGGCTTGGATATGGCACCAGTCCTGAGAAGTGTGAAATTCTGTGAAATGCAAATACTATAAATGAAGTATCTGTTTTCTCATGAGATAGGGTAAAGCGCTTATGAATGTTTGCTTCTTTAGAGAAGAAGCTTGCCTCGTTTTTCTAGTCCTGGAGGTCTCTAAGGTTAGAGTGCTTGCAGTTTTACTGAGTGATTCTATTGCTTGGGAAGAGCAGAACCCCTTCTAACAGAATCCAGGGAGGATTACCTACCTGAGTGACATCCCCTTTCCCAAGCCAGCCCTTTCCCCACCCGGTGAGATTAGTGGCGAGCTGGCAGATCTCCAGGGAAAGGCCAAGTTACGAAATGTATCAGTCACACCTTTTTGCAGGCCCTTCATTGAGAATACAGACTAGAAATCCTTTAGCCAAGAATGTTTTTGAGATTTATTTTTTAAATTAGCTTTTAGTGTTTTTGAATTGAGCAAGTTATCAAATCAATGTTTTAATTGTTCCCTTAGATGACGTCTTACTTTTTTTCCTATAATGTTATTTATCTTAGGATTTTAGAGCTTGTACAGAAGCATCAGTCAACTGTGATGCATTTAAATGTGTCCTTTCTCTTCTTACTTTGCAGAGACAGCATTTCAGTAATCGGATGAACCTGGTTTTCAAGCACAGTGATTTAGGGCCCTCTGTGGCCAGTCTGATGTTTTTTAACAAAATGACTGTTTCCTTTGAAGTTAATATTGAATATCCAAACTTTCAGAGAGGCATAGACTGTCAGAATCGTGGGAAATCCAAGAGATTGCCTTACACTCCCACTCCATAATTTTATTACTAAAGAAGTGTAATGTTTCTAGATTGTAGAAAAACCTTAGCTTGCTGGAGGTTCCCAGGGATGTGAAAGGGATTGAGGTGGCTGTGGTGTGTTACACAGTCAAACTGCACAGGCGCCCCCTGCTGGCCATGCCGTGAGCCTCCTCCTTCCCACCTGAGCAATGAGGAGCTTCATAGATGAGGGTCCCCTGCCTTGGGCCTTTGGCAGCTTCCTCTCCCATCTCCAGGACCTCCTCCCTCCCTTTTCCTTTTCTGTTGCTGGCACTTCATCTGCTTAGGCCTCTTCTGAGGTCCACCCTGAACATGTATGCTGCCAAATTGCTGTTGCTTACCATTTTTAACAATACTATTAGCCAGGAATTGTGAAAAGCACTGGGATATGAGCCAAGTGTGTGTCCATTTCTAAAGCCAACTTCAGGGATTTTCTTCTTCTTCTAGGTATTTAGCTTTTTAGCACATCCCAGTAATCAATGTGCATTTGTAACAATGTAGTCAACAGAGGCATATGAGACTTAGAAACATCCTAAAACAAGTTCCATAAATATAGTTTCCCATCTGGAAGGGGGGAAAAGGGGGGAATGTTTACTTATGTTGCATGTGTTTTGAGCCAGACACTGAGCACTTCATATACATTATCCCATGCAACCCTGACAACAGTCTGTGGGGGAGTTATTATCTCGTCTTACATTTGGGGATTCACATATAGGTATATGTGCTGTCAGCTGGCTAATGTGCAAGGCTTGGTCTTGGTTGTGATTTGCTCTGCTGGATATCACCGTGCTTTGATGTAACAGTCTTCTTTGATGTGTAACTAATGAGACAGCAACACTGCAGATGCAGAGAAAGCTCAGAGGAACTCTGAAGTGCATGTAATCTAATCACATAAGGCCCCAGCTGTCTGATCTGACCTCAGTGAAAATTCAGGAGTGCTTCATAATTAGAACTTGACTCTGCTTGGACCATCAATGCCACAGAGCAGAGTGATTTTGAAATGAACACAGTTGCTGCTTTTAATTTTTAAACTCAGTTCAGTAAGGATCCTTAATCTTAATTCCTACCCATTTACCATATGGTTTGAGCATATGTAGGAACATCATGAAAGTGACATTAGTGACAAATATGTAAATGGCTTATATTTTCTGTGACTCCTCTTCTTTAGATAAAAAGGTATTCGATGCTTTCGTATCCTATGCAAAATGGAGCTCATTTGAGAGTGAGGCTACTTCACCTCTCAGTGAGGAACACTTGGCCCTGAATCTGTTCCCTGAAGTTTTGGAAAACAAATTCGGATACAAGCTGTGTTTGCTTGAACGAGATGTGGCCCCAGGAGGAGGTAGGTTCTGCTGCCTAGAGAAAATGCAGAGTACAAAGGAAGTCCAATGCAAACACTAAGTTTTTCTGCCATTCTTTCTGTTGGGATACATATCTTCTGGAAGGTTCTATGAGCTTAGAGCATCTTAGGCAACAATGCAGAAAAACATGTGTTGCAGAGGTATGCTCCAATATCAAAAAAGTCCATCTTCAGAAAAAAAATGTTGGGCCCTAGGGAGGCCTTTCAGAACAAAGATCTCTCTCTCCTGGTTCCTCAGCAGGAAATTTTCTCTGTTGGGCCAAGGTGTTCCCCTACTTTCTAAGACTCTGCTGGTCACAGACCCTGGGTCCAGCTATGGGCATGCATGAGACATGGAGACCTCGTCTCCTCTACCTCAGACACTCCACCAAGGAGTCTGGGACATTCCAGGCCCCTCTATTTTCCCAGCCCACCTTGATCCAATCAGATTTGCTGAGGAAACAGAGCACCAAGGGAGGATATGGAATTGAGAGTCACTAGCGCTGGAGTTTATCTTCAACTGTCAATTAAGTTGATACAGCAAAAGCAACGTGGTAAACCATGTTTCCTTTCCTCCTTGCTGAACTGCATCCATTGCAAGGAAGCCTCTGGGTAGATTGGGGAAACTCAGGGTTATTGGAACTCATGGATAATAATAACAATTTCAAGTGATTACATTCTTTATTTTCAGTGTATGCAGAAGATATCATGAACATTATTAAGAAAAGTAGAAGAGGAATATTTATCTTGAGCCCCAACTATGTCAATGGACCCAGTGTCTTTGAGCTACAAGCAGCTGTGAATCTTGCCTTGGATGATCAAACACTTAAACTAATTTTAATTAAGTTCTGTTCCTTCCAAGAGCCACAGTCTCTGCCTCATCTTGTGAGAAAAGCTCTCCGGGTTCTGCCCACAGTCACTTGGAGAGGCTTAAAATCAGTCCCTCCTAATTCCAGGTTCTGGACTCAAATGCACTACCACATGCCAGTGAAAAACTCTAAAAGATTCATGTGGAACCATCTTAGAACTATACTAAGAAATGTTTTTACTAGGAAAGACTCAAAAAAGCAGACACCACTGGGAGGAACTCCCAGCCCAAGGAACGGTGAGAAGGGCCCCGAGCAGCCTTCCCTCTGGCCTCCGGCGGCTGGAGATGTTGATGGGAAGGACACAGAGCAGCAGTGGGGCTGATGTAAAATGGAAAGTGTTCTGCCAGCCCCATGCAAGCCTGGCAGGAGCTGGAATGACACTGAGGCTGTGGGCAGAGCCTCTGATCTCCTGGAATGACAGAGGGAGGGGGCTCCTCTGGACATTTGCACACATTCAAGATGCAAGGCCCCCGAGGTTTTCCTAGTGGCCTGTGCAGTACCAGCACGTACAGCCACTTTTGCTTTGTGACCATGGACTATCATGTCTACTGTGTATGCACATACAAATTTATGTACATTTTGCAATCAAATAAATATTATTTTGTTAGAAATGAGTGACTTGGACTTTGCCTGACCCTTCTCTGTAAAGAAGACAATTTTTACTCCATGTTGTCTCATTAACTCTGGGGCACAGAGAGCAAGTAGGAAAAGCAGAGGCTGGGGGGACAAGGAGCAGACAGGGCCATGGCTAGCTTCTGCTGTGTCTTCATGGAAAGCGCCCCACTGAGCAGATGAACTGGAGGGGGGAGCCCCTTAAATCGAGCCGGTGTAGCCCTGTGCAGGACATAAGGCTTGGGGAGCAGAGTAGGGTTAATTTCAGCTTCTCCTTGTCCCTTTGGCCTTTGTGCAGGTCGTGGAGTGTACACCTTGCCACAGAAGCAGGGACCAGCTAAGCTAAAATGATGAGGCCAGTGAGGGACAGACTAGCAGTTACTTACAAAGTAGAGAGGCAGTGTCAGGAGTCAGCAGCCAAAGTAAGAGTCTGGGAAGTAAATGCATGCATACGTTGGTTAACAGACAGCAAGAACAGAGGTGGAAGAGAGCTTTAGTCTGAGCCATTTGCCTGTGAGGCTGGTGCTCCTTCCGTGCTCTTTCTGACCTGCTGATCTCATTTGAAGCCCTCTTAAATCAGGGGTGATGTGCTGGCACAGCTGTACGTGATTGTTCCTAATATACAGGGCTAATTTCATTCTCATGTTTGTTTGTCTTATGGGAGTTCAGTCTGTGGTTAGAATGCTGTCCCGTCATACGGACATGTAGAACCCTCACACTCTGTCATCCCCGATGGAGTGGAGTGATTTATTTGAGCAATACAGAAAAGCAAGCTCTGGACTCATTCCCGTGTAATGTGTCCCATCCACTAGTATGAATGTGATCCACGTGGCTGAAAGCCACTGTCCTGCAGCGCGGCTCGGAGCCTGTGTGAAGTGCTCTTGAGCTCTCCTTTCACCGAGGTGCCCACATCATAAAAACCAGTGTGGCTTTGGCACCAAGCAACATCCTTGTAGGGGATTTCAGTGATAAAGTTAAAGATGAGTTAAAGGGTATAAATTATTCCTGGAGGAAGCTTCTTGTGGGAAGACTCATTGCAGGGTCTCAGCGGGGAAGAATCCACACTGTCACTGTGATGTGTGTGATGGTGATGACCAGAATCCCTGGTTTTCTGCCCCTCTCTCAGATCTAAGACTCAGAAACCTCTTTTGGCCAGTTTATCCAGGTTCATTTTATTCTAAAATAAATATTGCCCTAACAGATCTATCCAGAGGTACAGAATTTTAGTTCTTAGCTTAACAGAAACTCAAACTGAGCCTTAGATTTTCACATATATGTGCACACACAAATCTAGGTCTAACATTTACAGAATGCATTTTTTCCAGGTTCGTAGGTACACTGGAGATGATAAATGAGCACTTGGGGCAAAGGTGTATTTACATTTCTTATATGCAAATCCATCAAAATGGAGTGGACAACCAAAACAAATTTTCTCTATATAAGAGGCTGATGGCAATTACATAACTGAACTTGGTGTAATACAATGAGAAAGAGTATTGTTTTCCCACCACACATTCTAAAGAAGGTGGCCATATATCCTGGTCCCTGGTTTGGACCTGTTGCCCAAACATAATTTCCATAGTCCAAGTACAATTTCTCTCTCTGAAAATGTGTCCTAGTGTGGATGATGGCCACCCTGCCTCTAACACATACCGCAGAGCACTTCTTACTGACCCTGGGCAATATCTTAGGCAAATCTCACAGCTTTCTTACCTATGTTATCTCCAGATTACAGTTCCAGTAGGATGAAATAAGCATGCAACACCATCTCTCCCATTCATTGCAGCTCTAAGACCTGAATAAAATGCATAGAAAATGAATTTGAGGATTCTGAAAATTAAATCTAAGAAGGAAGATTGGAAAAAACAAGAATTCAAAGTTTCATGATTTTATTTTTTCCCTTAGTTTGGATTCAGTGAAGTCTGAACTCAGAAGTGGACACTGGTGATGATAGAAAGAACTCCAGAAAGAAGCCCTCTAGTTCTGCCTTGAGACTGAGAAAGGAGTTTCCTAACATCCCCATATTTGTCCTCTCTGTGTCTCTTACTTCTCAGCCCCTGTGCAATCCTGTGATGGTGGCATTGGTACCAACGAAAGCAGAGGCAAGAAGAGCTCTCAAGAGCCCACATCTCTATGGAAGGATAACTGAACGCTTTAATACAAGCAGCTGTGGCCCCAAGAGAGTGTAGTGAGCCTCTATTGATGTTTTGGTCTCTCCATCTTCTCACCATTTGCCTGCAGAGATGGAAGCACTTGGGGGAAGTGCAATGCACAGTGGGGTATATAAAGCACCAACACCCTGGCCAGAGAACTGCAAGAGCATGATAAGATGCCTGTAGACAGGGAAAGTACCATGGAGACTGAAGACAGAGAGGTGCTCAGGAAAGTGAGCTCATTATGTTGCTTACAAATTTCTGGACTCATCTTCAAGCTATGTATGCATGAATCTGACCCTGATTAAAATTGTAGGCTGTAAAGTTTGAGAAGTGAGTTATAGGATGGACCACCTCCTGGGTTCCAGACTGGCTGCAGAAAGATGTATGTATGGAGTAAGTTTCAATAGAACTGAAAGAGAAACAGAATTTACATGGAAACCACAAAGAAGGTTAGAATTTGGGGTTTGGATCTACCTGCATGAACTGCCTGCTAAGTCAAAAATAGCATCCTACATAGGATTTCAACAAGATCCAGAGTCACATAACATAATGTTTAAAATGTTCAGAATACAACCCATTGAAAGCAAAAAATGGTAACATTTTCTGATAGGATTTTCAATGTAAGTAGACATGACCTATAAGTCAACTGCAACATAAAGGAGAGATGGTATATGGTAGTAAGGTGTCTATATATCACTTGAGGTGGTAAAATATTGTTTCTAAATAAAAGTGAAAACATAGTATGTTATATTTTAATCCCTTGAGTAACCACTAAAAAAAGCAAATGAGAAGAAAATATTTTAAAAATATACTAGATGAATTAAAATGGAATAATCAGAATGTTTAAATAACCCAAAAGAAATAAGGAAAAGAAAAACAGAGGAGAAAAAAGCTGAGGAAATAAACAGAAACCAATAATAATACAGTAGGCTTAAATCCAAACATATCCATAATTATATTAAATCTAAAATGTATAAACATTGTAACTAAAAAACCAAGATTATTAGAACACATTATTTTAAAATGACCTAACTATATTCCCTCTACAATAAATACATTTCAAATATAATGAAATAGGTTAAGTTGAAAGTAAAATGTTTAGATATAAATATATTATGTGAGGATTAATAGGAAGTTGGAGTGCCAATATTAACATCAGCTTAAGCAGAGAAAAGAAAATTACCAGAGATAAAGGCAATATCACATGATGATAAAAGGATAAATTTGCCAAGATGATATACAATCTTAAATGTGTATGCGCCTAACAACAGATCTCACATACATGAAGCGAAAATGGACAGAACTAAAAGAAGAAATAGACAAATCCACACTTGTAGATTGGAGACCTTAATGTTCTTCTCTCAGGAGTTGATAAAACTTGTAAACAGAAATCCAGCAAGGACATAGAAGAACTGAACACTATCACTTAATTTATAATTTCTAGATCTACTGGCATTTATAGCAGAATACTTAACAGCAGCAGAGGACACATTCTTTTGATGTTCACATAGAATACCTTCCAAGACAGACCATATCCTAAGTCATAAAACAAACACTAACAAAAATAAAAGAATTATACAAAGTATGTTTTCAATTAATAATGAATTTAGACTAGAAATTAATAACATAAAGATGACAGGAAAATCTCAAAACACTTGGAAATTACAACACATTCCTAAATAATCACTGGGTTAAAGAGGAAGTCTCAAAGAAAATTAAATAATTTTCCAAACTGAATAAAAATTAAAATGTAACATATCAAAATTAGCAGGATAAGGCTCAAGCTATGCTTAGGGGGAAATTTATAGTATTAAGTGTTTATTAGAAAAAGAAAATATCTCATATTAATATCTAAACTTCCACTAGCAAATGGAAGGAAGGAAATAATAAAGATAAGAGCACATATTGAATATGTTGATTGTATTTAATATAGGAAAACAACAGAGAAAATTGACATCATCAAAAGCTGGTTTAATAATCAAAATTCTTTCAATGTAAACCTCTGTATTAATAGTCTAAGGAAGAAAACCTATACGATCATACCAACCAATTCTAAAAAAGCATCTTAACAAAATTCACTATCCATTTATCATAAAAACTCAACAAATTAGGAATAGAAGGGAATGTTCTCATTATGATATAAAGGGTTCTACAAAAAAAACTACAGCTAAAATCATGCTTGATGGTGAAAGACTGTATGCTTTCCCCATAACACAGGGAACAAAGCAAGGAAGCTTGCTCTCACAATCCTGTTCAGATTTGTATGGAAAGTCTTCACCAGTGCAATAATACAGGAAAGAGAAGTAAAATGCATGACATTTAGAAAGGAAGAACTACAATTGCTTATTCCTGACACATGATTTTCTATGTAGAAATCCAAGGAAGCTACAAAAAAGTAAGAAGTGAGTTTAGCAGGATTTCAAGATACAATACTAATGCACAAAGATATTTCTATCTCTGGTAACAAATGACTGAAAATGAGAAATTAAAAAGCCTTACCACTTACAATAGTTCCCTCAAAAAAGAAATACTTAGGAGTAAATCAGCAGAACATTCAGACGTTCTATATGCTGAAAACTACAAAATACATATGGAAGAAATCAAAGGACAGTTAAATAAATGGAGAAGCACAGCATGTTCATTGACATAAATATTCAGCATATTCTCAAATCAACAATTCTCCCTACATTGATTTAGAAATTTAACACAATTTCAATCAATATACAATCAGGAGTTTTTGTAGACATAGGCAAACTGATTCTAAAATTATATGGGAAGGCAAATGACCTAGAATAACCAAAGAGATTTGAAAAGATATAGAAGTTGGAAGAGTTATACTACTCAACTTTATGAAGCAATGTAAACTTACAGTAATCAGGACCATGTGATATTGACAAAGTGATAGATCAGTGGCACAGTCGGGAGTGCAAAACTATTCCTACACAAAAGTACGCCTACACAAATATAACCTGTTTATTCCTGATAAAGTTTCAAGGGTAATTCAATGAAAAAAGGATAGAGTTAAACAAATGGTGTTGAAAAATTGGACGTACATATGCAGTGAGATGAACCATATATCTTATAAAAACATTCATTCAAACTGGATGATAGATCTAAAGGTAAAATGAAAAAAATATATATTTTTAGAAGAAAACACGATGTGAGTTTAGACAAAGAGTTCTTGAAAATGGCATCAAAAGCATGATCTGGAAGAAAAATATTGATAAAATGGATCTCAACACAACTAAATCTTTGTTTGGAGAAAAATATTAAAATGGTAAGAAGCTTTAAACTAGTCAAAAATATTTGAAAATCACATAACCAATAAAGAATTTGTATCTAGAATTTATAAGGATCTTCCTAAAGTCAATAATGAAAAGTGAACTACCCTATTAAAAGAGGAGCAAAAAACTTGAATAGACAATTCACTGAAAAAGATATACAGATGGCAAATAAGCACATGAAAAGATGTGCACCATTATTATCTATTAGGGAAACACAAATTAAAACCAACTAAAACAGCCGAAAAAGAAAGAGAAGAGAAGACAAGAAACCTGGCAGGACCAATGCAGGTGATGATGTGGAGCAACTGGAACTCTCATGCACTGCTGGTGTCCATCAAAATGCAACAGCCACCTTACAGAACCGCTTGACAATCCACATGCAGCAAAATATCCACTTACATTTCACGATGTTACAAATTAATGTATGTAACTATATATCCTAGAAATCCCATTCCTAGATCTCTACCCCAGAGAAATGAAAACTGAGGCTCACACATGCACAAAAGCCTACACATGCACGTTCACAACAGCTCTATTCATGGTCATCTGTGTCTGGGAACAACTCCATGACCTGCAACTAGTGTGTATCAGTTTGGTTCCTGTCAGGAGACA
Source organism: Manis pentadactyla (assembly GCF_030020395.1). Classification (NCBI taxonomy): domain Eukaryota; kingdom Metazoa; phylum Chordata; class Mammalia; order Pholidota; family Manidae; genus Manis; species Manis pentadactyla. The sequence continues at coordinate 149,769,127 of NC_080020.1, read as the reverse complement.
GAAACCATGTGGTAGTTTTAAAGGGGAAATTTTAATATAAACAATTATCTAGCCATAAAAGAGTGACTATAAAGATACAAATAGAACTCCAGAGCATCTTAAGACCCAAAGAGAGTGGGAAGACAAACTTGGAAGCAGTCTCTTCCACAGGTCTGGGGCATGGACGTTGGATAGTGTGTGGCGCTGCCCACTGAATGGCAGAATTCTCGTCACTGCATGGGCCAGAGCTGGTCCACAGCTGCCGGAAAGCAGCAAGCATGCCTCTGGGACGTAGTGAACCACGGCTTATGGACAGACTTGCATCATGAATCTGTGTGTGATGGGGGTAGGAAGCTTAGAGCACATGATGTCCACATTGTAGGAGCTTCAGGGAACAAAGCCTTGGTATGCAGGTGAGCTTCAGCTGATGTGGGGGTGCACAGGGGCATGTGGAGTGCTACCGTGGGGTGGCATAGCATCTATGTTAGGAGGCTTGGGGAAGGTGGTCACCGGGGTTAGACCCTGACGCCGAGGTTGCTGAACAACTGCATCCTCTGGGTGCACGGCTTGGGCAGGACACCAACAGATGTCTCACACACCCATGCTGCCAACTAATGGTGCAGCATGAGCAAGAAAAACACACAACACAGCAGCTGGAACCAGGAGGACCCTCCTGCAATACCCCTCCACCTCTCTCTACCAACGGAGCTTAGCATGGTTCTCCATGTAAGGGATAAATGCTTCAAAACCCCTGTCCATTATGCACAGCAGATACTGAATGGTGAATTTGGGGCTGAGAGGTAATGAAATAATAACTGCATAAACCACCTCGGTCAATAAATAGTTGTACATGCAAAAAATTAAATACTCAGCAATAAAAAGAATTTGCTACTGAGACACATAGGAACTTGGATGAACCTCAAAGTATTATGCTGAGTGAAAAAAAGAAAAACAGTAATCTTAAAAGGCTACATTTTTCCACTTAGATGACATTTTCAAAAAGGCAAAACTGCGGCAGAGAAGAGACCTGTGGTTTCCAGGGGCTGGAGCAGAGGAGGGTGTGACAGAGGGACACGCAGAGAGAGCACAAGGAAGTAACCAGACTGTCTTGGTGATTATGTGAAGCTATATATGTCTTAAAACTCATACAGCTATACAACAAAAAGGCCAATTCTATTAGATGTTAATTTTAAAATAAAAAATTTTTAAAGGCTAGTCCAACCTAACATCAAAACTTTCATTTCTAACCCAGGTCAGATTTCTTCCCTTACCCTAGTTTCGGTCCAACCTGCGATTCCGAGCCCCGGCAATGGGACAGAGTGTGATTTACTTCCTCCTGCCAGCTTATGCCTTTTTCTTCTTCAAGTTTAGAGGGAGCAGGGACTAGAGAAGGAGACATCTGTTAACCTGGATGGTGCTTTTGAAATTGTTTCTTGAGAGTGGAATGCCCTCTCTTCTACCTGATGCCAGGCTGCTTCTGTTTGAGACATTCCAGTGGGTTGTTTGGACAGCCTCCCCTCCCCCACAGTCCCACTGGGACCTCCACTGCTCATGGCGCCCCTGATGCAGGTGATGCCTTCTCTGGATCCCCCTCATCTCCACCCTATGCTATGAAGCCCCTAATGGTCAGTTCTTTCAGTGTGACTCACCTGGCCCCTAGGGACTCAGATACCCACCTGCCCCACCACTGCGCCCGTTGCTCCACCCCTCTTCCCTTGATTTCCCATTGCCGCTGTTCCAGCTGACTTGCCTCTGTCAAGGATATTCTGCAGAGGGTTAAGTACCAGTCTGATCTTTGAATCTTTGGAAAAATGTTAAGCTCTCCCAAGATTTTTTTTACTCTTCTACATCCCAATCCCATGGATGCTGTGGGAATGATAAACCTTCAGCCAGGGAGTAAAGCATCAGTCTTCCAGTGGGCAGATAAGCCCCATGTCCATGAAGTGTCTCTTGGCAAGTGACATAAGATGCTGAAGTGCCTCTTACGTAGGTTGCTCGGGGTTGTGACTTGGCAGTTGGATGCTCTTAGCAAGTCCTGCAGGGTTTTGCTGAACACCTTTGTTTAGACCGAGAAGGCACTCGACAGAGCAGTTTGGTCAACAATCATTGAATTGAACTGAGCTCTGGGGCTTTACTTCATGAACTGCCACATAAGTGAAGAATTCTGATGAAGAAATCCACCCCACCTACCTCTCACTTACATTAGAGGAATTTAAAACTTAGGCCCATGGGAGCTCTTTCCAACACTTTTTCAAGCCTTTCTATTTTTCCTCCTCTTAAAATTAACTAAATGTCTCTTCTTGTCTGTTAGGCAAGTAGACTATAGACATTTCTCCAGGAGAATAGAATACACTAGAGTCTCATCATTTAGCATTATCGCTCAGTAAAATGGGATCCTGTATGAATGTGTGGGTGTGGGTCCTTCATTGTAAGTGGGCTTACTTGGTCTGAAAAGATCACATACATCCACCTTAAACCCCTAGTCTCCTTCCCCCACTACACACACACACACACACACACTCACAAGTGTGCACATGCACACTAACACTGAAGGGAATGGAGTTGGCTGCCCCAGAAGGAGCACACAGCATCTCTTGTGTCTGATTTCCCTGGTGTGTTAGCTTTGTGTTGATCACAGAAGCCAGTCACTTTCTCCATGCAACGAGATTCTCAGCAGAGTTAACAAGACTCCCATTCTTGATACCCCACTAATCTGGAACTCAGAGCTTTTCTCACTATTCCACATCAAATTTCACTAACAGTCTATGACTTATGTTTAAGGGATTTACAAACCTTGTGTGTCCTTCATTCTTGAAACAAATTCAACACTGCTTAGGCCATACCCCTGAGCAAGGGAGGCATGGACAATGTCTGTGCTACTGAATTTTACCTGAGTGCCTACTTTCTTGTGTCCCAGAAAACCCTCCCCCACTTTTTTTTCCTCACAAAAAACATCCTGACTCTGATTAAAATCCCTCTTACCTCAGTGGTTCTAATAATGACTTTGGGCTAAGAATCATGTGTACAAATTCATTTGCCTACAGTAAAATATCCCAAATGGATTAAAGATTTGAATATAAGACCCAAAACAACAAGACTCTTAGAATAGGTGGTAAATTCCTTGACATTAGTCTTGGTGACAATATTTTTTTTATGTGACGCCAAAAGAAAGGCAACAAGAGAAAAATTAGATGAGGGACTACATCAAACTAAAAAGCTTCTGTATGGTACAGGACACCATCTATAAAATAAAATGGCAATCTACTGAATGGGATGCATGTTTGCAAATCATATATCTGAAAACGGGTTATTATCCAAAACATATAAAGAATTCATACAAATAAACAGCAAAAAACAAACAATTCAATGAAAAATGGGCAGAGGATCTGAATAGACATTTTTCCAAAGAAAACATAGAGGTGGGCCAACAGACACATGAAAAGATGCTCCACGTCGCTTGTCATCAGGGAAATGCAAATCAGAACCTGTTGGAATGACTATTATCAAAAAGACAAGAAATAACAAGTGTTGGTGAGGATGTGGAGAGAAAGGAACCCTGCACATTGTTGGTGGGAATGTAAGTTGGTGTCGCTATTATGGAAAACAGTAGGGAGTTCCCAAAAATTAAAAATGGAGCCACCACATGATCCAGTAATTCCAGTTCTGGGCATTTATCTGAAGGAAACGAAAACACTATCTTGAAAAGATATAAGAATCCCTATGTTCATTGTAGCATTATTTGCAGTAGCCAAGACATTGAAGAAACCTTAAAGAGTCCATTGATGGGTGAATAAATAAATGTAATATGTACACACACACACACACACACACACAAACAGAGACAATGTAATATTATTCACCCATAAAAAAGAAGGAAGTGTTGTCATTTGCAATAATACAGGTGGACTTTGATGGCATTATGCTTAGTGATATAAGTCAGACCAGAGAAAGATAAATACCATATAACCTCACTTATATATAGAAACTAAGAGAAAACAAAAACACAGACTCATAGATACAGAATAGAGACTGGTGGTTGCCAGAGGTGGGGTGGGGTAGGTATTGGGTGTAATAGGTAAAAGAGGTCAAAAGGTACAAGCTTCAGTTATAAGTAAGTAAGTTGTGGGGATGTAATGTACAGTATAGCGACTATTTAATAATACTGTATTGCATATTTTAAAGTTGCTGAAAGAGTAAATCTTAAAAATTCTTAGCACAAGAAAAAAATTATAATTATGTGTGATGATGGATGTGAACTAGATTTATTGTGGTGATCATTTGCAACATATATGAGTATCAAATCATCATGCTGTATGCCTGAAAATAATATAATGTTATACATTAATTATAACTCAAACAAAAATAAATTTAAAAAAGACCTGATCCCATCCAATTTGCCTCAATTAACATAAAGCTGCCACCTTGTAAGAGGTTTTCTCCTGCACTGGAGCTGAGCATTTGGTAAATACACCAGAAATAAGTCCTGTTTTCTAGCAAGTCCAGACTCTCAAGTCCAAACTCACAAATTTCTGGAACCATACCTAATGTGCTACCCTAGCCTTCCATGTCCAAAATTCATGAATTATCTCTTATCAACACTGTTTTTCCTTTCAGGAATCCACTCTCACCTTTCCGTCTTGGAGGAGAGGGAGCGTCGCCTCTGGGGGTGTGGGGTTTCAGGCCGGCACACTGTCAGGTAGCTCCAGCCGGCATGGCACCCAGCTCATTCAATATTTTCTCTGAGCCCCAGCTTTCTTAAAGCATTGGGGGAACTCTAGGCAACTAACTCTTTTGTTCTGAGGCATCCTGGTGGATCAGTTAGCTAAAGGAATGCTTGCTAGCCTCTTCTCCAACTGCCACTGGGCTGTGAGCTCCCAGGCAGTTCCTTTGTCTCTGTGGTAGAGCATTCTGGGATGAGTGGTCAGTTTCAGTGTTTTGTTATAAAAAGGCTTTTGGAAACTCTATTCAGAGTTTATAAAGTTTCCAAATTGGATAACCTAGAAGAAATGGACAATTACAGATTCAATCAAAAAGGCTTTTACTAAAGGCTGACAAAACTCTGTCTTGTAACAAAGCCACAGGTCTCAGAAATCAAGAGCTACCTGAGAAAGCCTCCTGGATGAGGGATATTGACAAGTAGCCTCTTCTGTGTTAACAGAGGACCTAAGCTTGATCATCGGGCTCTGCCAGGTGAGATAGCAAAGAGAACAAATTCTTTAGCTGGTAACAACCAGCTTCACTACAAGAAGTCAGGAGGTGGGCAGTGGCAAAACTCTTCTTAAACATTTCTGCTCTGGACTGAATTGTGTCCCCTCAAAATCCACATGTTGAAGGTCTAACCTCCATTGTGACTGCATTTGGAAATGGGGTCTTTAGGAGGTAATTAAGGCTAAATGAAGACATAAGGGTAGGGCCTAATCCAATAGGACTAGTGTCCTTATAAGAACAGGCACTACAGAAATACAAAGAATTATTGGAGAATACTATGAAAATTTATATGCTAACAAAGTGGATAACCTAGAAAAAATGGACAACTTTCTAGAAAAATACAACCTTCCAAGGCTGACCCAGAAAGAAACAGAAAATCTGAACAGACCAATTACCAGCAATGAAATTGAACTGGTAATCAAAAAACTACCTAAGAACAAAACCCCTGGACAATATGGCTTCAACGCAGCATTTTATCAAACATTTAGTGAAGACCTAATACCCATCCTCCTTAAAGTTTTCCAAAGAGTAGAAGAAGAGGGAATACTTCCAAACTCTTTCTATGAGGCCAGCATCACTCTAATACCAAAACCAGGCAAATACACCACAAAAAAAGAAAATTATAGACCAATATCCCTGATGAACATAGATGCAAAATACTCAACAAAATATTAGCAAACAGAATTCAAAAATACATCAAAAAGATCACCCATCATGATCAAGTTGGATTTACTACAGGGATACAAGGATGGTACAACATTTGAAAATCCATCAACATCATCCACCACATCAACAAAAAGAAGGACAAAAACCACATGATCATTGCCATAGATGCTGAAAAAACATTTGACAAAATTCAACATCCATTCATGATAAAAACTCTCAACAAAATGGGTATAGAGCGCAAGTATTTCAACATAATAAAGGCCATATATGACAAACCCACAGCCAACATCACACTTAACAGTGAGAAGCTGAAAGCTTTTCCTTTAAGATTGGGAACAAGACAAGAAAGCCCACTCTCCCCACTGTTATTCAACATAGTACTGGAGGTCCTAGCCACGGCAATCAGACAACACAAAGAAATAAAAGGCTTTCAGATTGGCAAGGAAGAAGCTAAATTGTCCCTGTTTGCAGATGACATGATATTGTACATAAAAAACCCTAAAGAATCCACTCCAAAACTACTAGATCTAATATCTGAATTCAGCAAAGTTGCAGGATACAAAATTAATACACAGAAATCTGTTGCATTCCTATGCACTAACAATGAACTAGCAGAGAGAGAAATCAGGAAAACAATTCCATACACAGTTGCATCAAAAAGAATTAAACACCTAGGAATAAACCTAACCAAGGAAGTGAAAGACCTATACTCTGAAAACTACAAGACACTCATGAGAGAAATTAAAGAACATACCAATGAATGGAAACACATCCTGTGCTCATGGATAGGAAGGAATAATATTGTCAAAACGGCCATCCTGCCTAAAGCAATCTACAGATTTAATGCAATTCCTATCAAAATACCAACAGCATTCTTCAATGAACTAGAGAAAATCATTCTAAAATTTATATGGAACCACAAAAGACCCTGAATAGCCAAAGCAATCCTGAGAAGGAAGAATAAAGCTGGGGGGATTATGCTCCCCAACTTCAAGCTCTACTACAAAGCCAAAGTAATGAAGACAATTTGGTACTGGCACAAGAACAAACCCATAGACCAATGGAACAGACTAGAGAGCCCTGATATGAACCCAATCATATATGGTCAATTACTTTATGATAAAGGAGCCATGGGCATACAATGGGGGAAATGACAGCCTCCTCAACAGCTGGTGTTGGCAAAACTGGACAGATACATGTAAGAGAATGAAACTGGATTATTGTTTAAATTGTTTAACCCCATACACAAAAGTAAACCTGAAATGGATCAAAGACCTGAATGTAAGTCATGAAACCATAAAACTCTTAGAAGACAACATAGGCAAAAATATCCTGAATATAAACATGGCAACTCCTTCCTGAACACATCTCATTGAGCAAGGGAAACAAAAGCAAAAATGAACTCATGGGACTACATCAAACTAAAATGTTTCTGTATGGCAAAGGACACCATCAACAGAACAAAAAGGCATCCTACAGTATGGGAGAATATATTTATAAATGACATATCCAACAAGGGGTTAACACTGAAAATGTATAAAGAACTTACAAGCCTCAACACCCAAAGAGCAAATAACCCGATCAAAAAATGGGCAGAGGATGTGAAGAGAGTTCTCCAAAGAAGAAATTCAGATGGCCAACAGACACATGAAAAGACGTTCCGCATCACTAATCATCAGGGAAATGCAAATTAAAACCACAATGAGATATCACCTCACACCAGTAAGGATGGCCAGCATCGAAAAGACTAAGAACAACAAATGCTGGTGAGGATGCAGAGAAAGGGGAACCCTCCTACACTGCTGGTGGGAATGTAAGATCATTCAACCATTGTGGAAAGCAATATGGAGGTTCCTCAAAAAACTAAAAATAGAAATACCATTTGACCCGGGGATCCCACTTCTTGGAATTTACCCAAAGAATACAACTTCTCAGATTTGAAAAGATATATGCACCCCTATGTTTATGGCATTTACAATAGCCAAGATATGGAAGCAACCTAAGTGTCCATCACTAGATGAATGGATAAAGAAGATGTGGTACATATACACAATGGAATACTATTCAGCCATAAGAAAGAAACAAATCCTACCATTTGCAGCAACATGGATGGAGCTGGAGGACATTATGCTCAGTGAAATAAGCCAGGCAGAGAAAGACAAGTACCAAATGATTTCCCTCATTTGTGGAGTAAAGCAACAAAGCAAAACTGAAGGAACAACATAGCAGTAGACTCAGAGACTCCAAGAAGGGACTAAGGGTTACCAGAGGGGAGGGATGTGGGAGGGCAGGTGGGGAGGGAGGGAGAAGGGGATTGAGGGGTATTATGTTTAGTGCACATGGTGTGGGGGATCATGGGGAGAACAGTGTAGCACAGAGAAGGCACATAGTGGATCTCTGGCATCTTACTACACTGATGGACAGTGACTGCATTGGAGTATGGGTGGGGACTTGATAATATGAGTAAATGTACTAACCACCTTGTTTTTTCATGTGAAACCTTCATAAGAGTGTATATCAATGATACCTTAATAAAAAATTTAAAAAAAATTTTTTTTAATATGAAAAAAAAATGAACAGGCACTACAGATGTCTCTTGTGTGTGTGTGAACAGAAGAAAGGTCATCTGAAGATGCAGAGAGAGGCAGTCATCTACAAGAAAGCTCTCAGCAGAAACCTGATCAGTCAGCACCTCACTCTTGGACTTTCTGGCATCCAGAACTGTGAATAAATGAATTTCTGTTGCTTCAGTGGCCCAGTTTGTGGTGTTTTTTTGTGGCAGCCTAAGCTGATTAATGCAGTTTTCAAACTTGCTTAGGTATTTGGTGGTGGAGATAATGTAAAGCAGGCAGAAGTCTTAAGCATTTACCTGGACTGAGTCACAGGAAATGTGAATTGTCAGTGGTTTACAGGCACGCAAGTGAGTTCCTTGAGAATGGATGTGAAAAAGGTCACAACTGGGCTTTCTCAACACCCACCCATATCCTTGAAGCCCAATTAGAAAGGGTTGGAAATCTCCTCTGGCCCTTGGCATCTCCCTGCATCTCACTAGCCTGTGTCTGTCACTTCCATTGAAATAAACTGTCCAAATATCTACCAGCAGGCCTCCTGGGCTGACAAAAGCAGACTCTTCCAGTGGAGGCACATGTTATCCATCCTCTGTGGTGAGGATCAGTGTTTCTCAAAATCCAATCGACCCAAAGGGAAAAGGAATTTTGTGGAGGAAAAGAGGAATAGCACCAGAAAGAGGAGAGGACAGACATCTCACGCATTCCTAGGACACCTGATGGTGTGGATGGAGGGAAAGTGACAGTTCTGGGGCAGAAGGGAAAAAGTGTGAAACCGTAGCTCAGCCACTGGAGTCTGAGTCATTTTTACCTGTCTTACTTGGGCCTTTCCATCCACTGATTTAAGGTAGGTTGGGGACAAGAAATTGCTTGCCACAATGGCAACTATGAAGGGATCCTACCTACATAGAGTTTACAGTCTCTCTGAAACATAATCAGTCTAACTATCGTCTAATATCTACTGTGTACATTTTCCTCTCTGTTATATGTTATGTGAGTTAATCAAGCTGAGAGGCATCATCACTATCATCATCACAGATAAGGCAGCTGAGACTTGGAAGTGTTTGTGATATCCCCAAGATCATACAACTTCAGGTTTTATCTTCTCTACAAATAATCACTGTCCTTGTAGGGACGTTATCACGTGAGCTCTGTAAGAGCACGACAGTAACTGTCCTCTGGTGGGAGGACCTGTTCTGTTCCACAGCTCACATTCATGCCCTCCCCACCCACCCATACCTCCACGGTGCCAGTCCTCTCCTCCTGTATTAGGAAACCTCCCGACTGATTCCACCCTGTGTTTCTCTGGGAGCACTAGAAGGTTGACTTTGGGGAGCAGGGAAAGAGCTCAGCTTTTCTGTCCTGAAAGCAGGGTCAAAGCTCTTGACTTCCCTCCAGCTTGGGATGCAGGCTTTCAATTTAGGGGAATGATGTGCCAGAACTCAATCCAAAGCCATGCAGCTTAATTGCTACCCATGGGCTTGGAACGCAAATCATGTTTCTGGACAGCACCAAGCAGATCTCTGTCACTGCTTTCTTCTCCTTCTTCTTCCTAAAAAAAGAATAGAAATTTTAGCCCTGACAAAGTAACAAGGGCTCAGGGGCAAGTAAAAGATACTTCAGTTCCAGAAGTGCTTTACAAATACGTTCCGGTAAAGTTGATTCTACCACACGCTGTGGAAAGGAAGAAAAGATACGCTAATCATTTTACTTAAAACCGTTCATGGGGGAGAGATGATTTCCTAATTCATCATGTACAGGCACAGAACATGGTGTCTTGCTCATGTTTCTTCTGAGGCTTCTCTAAGACAAAAGTTGCCTTTGGGGAACTGAGGGTAAAAAGGGAATAAAACCAAACCTCCAAATTCTGCTTCCAGCTGTGCACAGCTGAGGCTCCCAGTGATGAGAGACTCCCCTGCTGGGTGCCCACCCTCAATCAGTCTCATGAGGCTGGGCAGGATATGGTCACTTAAATTATAAGGGACCCACCAAGGAGAGGACACCAGGTCATTCCTCCCCTGCACAGACACTGTGATAGGTGGGTTTCAAAGAGCAGGTGACAAGGATTGAGGATTCTTGGGACCTGGCACCCAAGAGGGTGAAGCAAGCCAACTTACCATTGCCAATTCAATTATCTGGATAATTAGACCAAAAGTTTCAGGTAATTCAGTAGCTTGCTGCTGACCTTACAATTCCAGAATAATTCCTTTGATTCTCTGCTTTGCAAATAAAAGCTGTTTTCCTTCCCTTGACCTTTCAAACTTTTTCTCTGTATAAAACTACAAACAGCTAAGTGTCCAAAACCCTCTACTACCCTGATGCCTCATCCATCAATCTTTCCCTTAGGAATTAAGTTCACCAATAATTTTCATTAAAGTCTTATTACAATGAAGACACATTGGTAAGAATTTGCTTCAATTAAACAATGAGGCTCTAACTACGTCTCTTTCTTATCAGTTGCCCTGACCCTCCGTAAATGTCTGCATCCTCTTGGTTCCAGTCAGGGAGACCTGCACAGTGCAAAATGTGTTCTTGAAACATCACATTCTCTTTGCAAAATGAGCTGCATTTACAGTTATGAATTGTAAGTATTTTGGGATAAGTGGAGCTAGAGATGTAATCAAGGGTTAGAACCTGCAGGCTACTTAGATCATGCTCAGGAATGCATTGGTTAAAGAGGCTCTTTTTCTTTTAACCAGACCCAGTTTATGTGCCACCACCTCTTCCTGCCCCAGGATTTGCTTGGTCTCTCTGAATGACCCTTGACCACTTGTTCTGGCAGCCATAACCTTGCTTGCTCAACTGGTCCCATGTCAGATTGGTCTTCTTGGGTCAGATGCCCTTGAGTCAGTGCATGAGTAGCTATTGTTGGACCACTAGCTTTTCATCTAGTAGATGATAATGGTCTTAGGAAGCTAGACCGCTGTGCAGGGCTTGAATATATGCTTTGAGCTGAGCTTTCACAGCCAGTGATGAATAGCTACATGTTGTTTCATGCAAGGACCTGCAACTTGTCCCTCCAGTGCTGGCCCTGTTGGTGGCAGTGTGGTAGGGGGGCTTCCAAATTGAAGACATCAGTCACCCCAGCTCCCTAGCTCTGGTATTTTTTTTGGGAAAAGTGGTGTATATTAAGACATATGGCAGCTTCTCTACCGTCTTCTGCTCCAGCAGTATCAATGACTCTGAAGACCCTCCATGGTCTCAGTAAGAGGAGGAGCCATAGCCTCAGACCCTAGGAGGCTATGGCTCCTCCTCTTACTTCCAGGCCAATATGAATCCCTACAGTAGTGCCAGGTGTATGACCTAGCTTACCTACAGATACTCCGTGACTACATCCAGAAGTGTATAAGAAGTTCATCCCTACAGGGAAAATGTGGACCAGTAAGAGACAGGAACTTTAAAAGGGTCCTCCAGATAAATCTTTTCTCTTTTCCCCCCATCTTCCATAAACTTCTCTAAAGCATGTCAATTCCACATTGCTTCCTGGAAGATATCCCAGGGAAACAAGCAACCAATTGTGTTTTCTTGTGAAGCTATGGCTGCCAATTTACAACAAATGAACCCCCTTCCCTGTCTCATAACTGTGTTACTTAGACAGCTTCATTGAGATATAATTCACATACACAATTCACTCTTTGAAAGTGTGCAAGTCAATAGTTTTCAGTGTACACACAGAGTTGTGGGAATACCAGAGATTTAGAATATTTCTTCAACCCAAGAAAATCTTAAACTCATGAACAGTCACTCTCCATTCCTCTCCCCGTTTCCCTTTTACCCCTGTTCTAGGCAACAACTCTTCTACTTTCTGTCTCTAAGATCTTCCTATCTTGGATATGTCATATAAATAGTCCTGTGCTATGTGATCTTCTGTGACCTGACTAGCTTTTTTCAGTTAGCATGATTTTTTCAAGGTCATCCATAGTATAGCACATATTAGGGCTTCATTCCACTGTATAGACATTCCATATTTTATTCACCCACTCAGCAACTGATAGGCATTTGGGATATTTCCTCTTTGGGGATCTTATGATTGCTGCTGCTAAAAATATTCATGTGCAAGTTTTTGAGTGATATATGTTTTCATTTCTCTTAGGTATATGAGTGGAATTTTTGGGTCACATGGTAACTTTTTGTTTAATGTTTTGAGAAACAGCCAAATTGCAGTGCTTTGGATTTTCACTACCATTTTACATTCTACCACATACATGGCAGCACTGGCAGTAGGCTATTACTTGTCTTTTTTTCTTTTTCTTTTTTTTCATTGTAGCATTCTAGTGAGTGTGAAATGATATCTCATTGTGGTTTTGATGTGTGATCTCTCTTATGACTAAAGGTGTTCAGCCTCTTTTCATGTGTTTATTGGCCATTTTTTTGAGAAATGTCTTTTCAGATCCTTTGTCCATTTTTAACTGGTTTATTAATCTTTTCATTATTGAGCTGTAAGAGTTCTTTACCATTCTGTGAGTTGTCTTTTTCACTTCCTTGATAGTGTAGTTTGGAACACAAAGTTTTTCATTTTGATCAAGTCCAATTTATCTATCTTCCTTTGTTGCTTGCTGTGGTTTGGGTGTGTATATATAAGAAAGTTTTGTTAACTCAAGATCTTCAAAGTTTACTCTTATTTTTTTTCTGAGTTTTAAGGTTTAGCTCTTACATTTAGTCCACAATCCATTTTGAATTAATTTTTGTATATGGAATAAGGAAGGAGTATGTTTTTGTGCTTTTGCATGTGTATATTCAGGTTTTCCAGGACCACTTTTTGAAAAACTTATTTTTTACTGTTGATTTAATTGTCTTAGAACACTTGTCAGAAATCAATTGATAATAAATATAATGGTTTATTTCTAGTTTTTCAATTCTCTTCTCTTATCTACATATTCATTCTGATACCAGTACCACATTATTTTGATTACTGTAGTTTTGTAGTAAGTTTTGAAATTGGGAACTGTGAATCTTCCAACTTTATTCTTCTTCTTCAAGATATTTGGGCTCTTCTGGACATATTCCATTGAATTTCAGGACCAGCTTGCCAATTTCTAAAAAAAAGACTATTAGGATTTTGATAAAAATTGTTTTGAATCTGTAGATTATTTTTAAGGTACTGTCTTAACAATATTAAATCTTTTTATCCATGAACAGGGATGGCTCTCTATTTCTTTAGGTCTTCTTTGTCTAATTGCAACATTCTTCTTTGACTAATTGTATCATTTCATATGCAAATAGAAATAGTTTTACTTTTCCCCTTTCAGTCTGTATGTTTTATTTTTCTTTCCCATTGTCCTGGCTAGAACCTCCAGTAGAATGTTGAATAGAAGGGGCAAGAGTGGACATCCTTGTCTTGATCTTGATCTTTGGGGAAAGAATTTAGTCTTCACCATTAAGTCTGATGTTGGCTGTGGATTTTTTTTCTAGATGCCCTTTATTGTTCTGAGGAAGCTCCTTTCTATTCCTCGTCTGTTAAGTGTTCTTAAAATGAAAGGGTGTTAGATTTTATCAAATGTCTTTTCTCAGTCTATTGAAATGGTTATGTGGTTTTGTCCTTTATTCTATTGATATATCATCATATTAAATGACATTTGGATGTTAAACCAACCTTGCATTCCTGGGATAAATCCCAGTTGGTATAGGTAAGTTTATAATTGTTATGTCTTCTTGATGAATTGACACTTTTATTTTGCCCATCCTTTTACTTTCAATCTACTTGTATCTTTGAATCTAAAGTTTTAGGTTTCTGTAGATAGCATTGTTGTTAAAAATAGGATATTTTAACTGATAGCTTGTAGCAATTCTTGTTGCTGATTTTCCCTCCCCACCAACTTCAGGTCCTATTGTTTGATTGTTTATTTGTTACCACATTGGCTGGACTATTTCAGGAGTCTGTCTCTCTATGTAGACTTTAATAATGCTCTCAGTTGGTATGACCTTGGGCATACACACAATCCCCCTGATCTCTTCCTCTTTCACTCAGAGAGACAGTGGCCTTAATAGGATTCTCTTTGACTCTTTCACTGATCTCCCTGTTAAGCTTCTAGCTGGTCTGTTGTCTATTGATATCACACTCAGCTATTTGCCTCCAATAATTACTAGCTGAATGCTCTATTGTTTTCAACATGCCTTGGTCCATAAATTTCTCTGCAGTTTGATCCAATTAAAGTCAGGCCCCTTGCAGGGTAATTTTTGAGGCCAGTCTTTGCACATCTGTGTCCCCATGATGGTTCTTTTAGCTCTTTCTTTCCCTAGTTCTTCTGTTAAACTTCTAACCAGTTTACCTTTCATGGGCTGAAAACATGAAGCTACAGCTCTTCTTACTTGCTCACTACATAAATCTCACTGGTTGTGACAGTGCTCTTAGGCTTGAACTTCCCTACTTCTCTTCCAGACAAATTCAGTTCCTTAGGGACACCTGTGGAGTTCCCTGTTCCATGGCCTGCCTCTCCTTTTAACAGAACCTCTGTCCCTCTACTCTAGAAAGTGATATAAGGACAGCACCTGCCTCTCTTGGAGTGACACCCTTGCTTATGAAAGGGGTGATGGGCAGGGGCATAGTGGCTAATGTTGGCTTGTCTCCTCTGGTGTGGAAACTCAGGCCTAGAATAAGCTTGGGTGAGAGGGGTTGGAGCCCAGTATTCTTGGCCTGCCATTCTTGGGGGAGAATTTCAAGCCTATGAGTAGGGTTGTATAGAGGAAAGGATCTCTCAATCCCACTTGCCTGCAATAGAGATTGTACAGTACATTGCTGGGGTGGGGATGGGGGCATACTGATGACAAATACTGACAGCCTGACTTTTATAAGTACAAACTCTAGACCTAGACTGGGAGCTGAGGTTAGAGGGAGCCCCATCCTCTCAGCTGTGCCTACCCAGAGGAGATGTTTCCTCACACTGAGCTGAGAGGTGGGGGGAAGAAACAGGTCATGCCGCCAACTCTTGTAGGTTCTGGCAGTGTTTGGAAGATTGTCTTTAATTGCTCTATGCCCTTAGGAAACTTCTAGAGACTGAATTGTTTTTGTAATAATTCTCACCAGTTATGGTAGTTTCACTAGGGAGAGGGTCTGTAGAGTTCTCTCTTGCTTCCCTTTCTCTCACTCTTACAGCCTTTGGTTTGTACTACTCATATAAGCTTTGTCTCAGAGTTTGTTTAAGAACATGGACTGAGAGAGTATTATAGAAAGAATATTTGGGCAGCTGTGTGAAAGTACTGTCACATGGTTAGAAGTGTTGCTAGAGTTGGCAAGGTTGACAGCAAAACCTCAACCTGAAGACAAGTTGGCAGGCTGCTCAGATTTCAAGGTTTTCTCCAACTACTCTCCCTACACTGGTATCACTTCTCCAATGGTGGTTATAGTTGCACTACCAGCTATCAGTTGATTGAAGGGCTAAGCATGTTGTCATATATTTACAAATATTTGGAGTTTTAGAGCAGAAAAGGGATGCTTGGTATGGATAGCATCTTCATTTTGTAGATGAAAAAATTGAGTCTCAAACAGGTAAAGTGATTTCCCAAAGTAGAACAGATAATTAATGGCCCGAGAACAGAGGTTTTCTGATTCAGTTTTGGTCTTTCCACAGAATACCATGGGAAGCTTTCTCTTTCCAATTTCTTTTTATAAGAAAAGTAAGATAAAAATGCAAATAAAAAGATAAAATATCAATTATAAAAACGTTTTCCATTATAAGGCTATTCATGCAAGCTTCTTTGGAGAAAAAATTGACCTAAATATGGTGGTCTTCTTGTGGTTCACCTAAAAGTCTCATTTAGAGACTGGATATGATCTATTTTGGAGCTAAACTGCAAAAGAAAGAGGGGAAAAAAGTCCATATGTGAGCTCTTAATCCTGTTGTCTTACTGAGAAGTTGCATGGAGATGCTACCTTCTTCAACGCCTCCTACCTCAGTTTTCCAATGATCTTTGCTGAGTGTGTGTTTGGGGGGAGTGACCATCGTCTATACTCACTAATATGAACTAAGAAAAAAAATACAAATCATCCTACAGTTGGATAGGGAAGACGTGCTGAGATAGTCTACGGATTATGAATGACCATTCTCATTTTCTATTGATCATTATTTTCATTGCAACAGAGTTCTTATTTTCGTATAGAATAAGAAATGTGATTAAGACTAACAAAAAATAACATTTTAATCTGCCATTTATATGCTAATACTTTACTTGCTTTATCTCATTGCATGCTCCTAGCTGCACAGTGAGGTGGATATTCTTACCCTGCCCCTTTTCAGATAAGAACGCTTTGAAAGGTGACCGATTTCATGAAGGTCACCTGGCTGGATGTAGAAGTAGGAGTAGATCCACAGAGACACTTCAACCTTCCTTAAACACTCTTTTGTATGGCTACTTTTGAACAGAGAGACCGTAATAATGAAAAATTTGTATGTGCCATAGTTTTAGAAACCTGGGTGCTTAGATGCATTTCATGGAGCTTGTTCTTCTTCTCGTTATTATTTTTTTCTTCTGGGTAAAGTTTATGGAAAGCTGGAACTTCATTCTTTCTTTGAATTGCTGTTCACGGAGTCCAGTACGCTCTACGCTGCCTCTTCTTCCTCCTCCCTCATTGACAGAGAGAGCACATGGCACAGTGTGCAGGTCGGTCCTGGTTTACACCTATGGTCTTCCAGTTATTAATAGCTCTTCTTTATTCTCAAAATTACCCTGGTTTGGGTGATAACTACATGGTCACCTTAATTGCCCACCACTAAACATTCCAAGGTGTCTTACTGTGGCTTCCCACTAGGTGTCAGCAGTGTAACCTCCGGAGAACACTCAGGGAAAGCTTTTCATGATAAAAGTCAAATCAGAGCAAATAATTAAGTGTAGTTCCAGAGCTACCTGCAACCTTGGCCATTCAAAGCAAGGGAGAGAGCAGGGGGAGGAGAGAGGGCGCGGATGCAGGACAGGTAACTCCTGACTGGCATCCGGTAGAGAGGGAAGGACCCCTTTCCCGGTTTAAAGGACTCCAGCAGTATTTGGAATGAAAATTTGAAAGTACCGTGTGTCCTGTTAAATTTCCACTCACAACATGAAACCGGTGTGCAGTGAAGGGAGAAAAGAGCTTTGAGTGAAGAGATATTCTTTTGCTTTTCATAAATTGCTTTTAAAATCATGATCGGATGAAGGTCACACAGGTAGTCCCTGGGCTTGCACAGGTCTGCTGAATGACGGACTGCATTTGAACCAAGAAGCTGAGCTGCCGGAACACAAATCCTTTAAAGGCAATTTGAAAACGTCTCCACTCAGAACTCAGTGACACGGACCGTCATTCTTGGAGTGAGTGACCCACGGACTGTACCCGTACTGCCTCTGACCCAGGTGGATGCGGCTGCGCAACTGAAACCCTCTTCCCTTCTGGTGTGGCGCACAATCCCGTGTGGGGCAGGAGAAGCCCACAGCGTGTGTTTTCAGATGTTTGTGCCCTTCAGTCCTTGGACTTGGTTGCTATTGTTAATGGCCCTCAAGTGTTCTGAAGCATCTTCTGATATGAATGAATCCACAAATTCCACTGCCCAGCATGAACCTAATGTTCGGTTTGCAGCTTCGAGCTCAGAGCCATATGAGAAAATACCTGTTTTTGCCCTGGATTATGACTATGTGCAAATTCCTTATGAGGTCACCCTGTGGATACTTCTAGCATCCCTTGCAAAAATAGGTAAGTCCTCAGGTATCTGTCTGTGGGAGTTGTTTCCCACATGAGATAATATATGCGCAAATGCCTTGTAGATTTTGGTAAGTGGATTTTAACTGTTACTGCTATTACATCAACAATTCTCTTCTCTTGTGTCAAGGGGAAGTCATACCTGCTTTTTGTAAAGCCATTTGATGTTTTAGGGTTCTGCTTTGAAATTTAAGAGCATATTTCTGGGTCCTGGGTTCTGATTTCTTCTCATTTCAGGGTGACAACCACGTGACATGTAAAACAGAAACTAAGGCATGTTGACCTCTGAATGATGCCCACTGGAAATTCCAGGAACCACATAATGATTCTCCTGTAAAATATTTTTCCTTAATTCTCAGCCATATAACAGTGGGTTTCATCAATGACTCCCATTGTTTATTCTTCTTTAAAAGTGGCTTGTGCTCCTTGCAAATCGCCAGAAAGCAAGGAGCAAGCAAACCACTCTGCTGTCACTCTGAGACGGGATATGGGGGCATATGGAGTAGTGTTTGTCATTAAGGTATTGGTTTACCTCTTAGCCAAATGGAGTTAGTGGGACACCTCTGGTTTCCCACTAACTCTGGTGTGTTAAGGTGAATTTAAGTGTGTGGATTAAATTCTAATCTGGGTTCTTTGAGCCAAAAACCAAACTGATGGTTTCTGCTTGGTGACCATTTTATCCCTACCTCCACCCCAGTCCTCTCAGAACCAGCTTATTCAAAGGGGAAAAGTGATTCCAAAGTGGAAAATGGATACAATTTCCTCAATTATTAAGCATAACATCTTCTTTGCTTCAGTTATGACCTTTGTTATTTAAGTAGACAAATGGCCTTATTCAGATATAATCTATGAAACATTTTGATGCTTATTTATAGTTTTCCTTTAGTCTGGGTGTGGAGTATGGGTTGAGCCTTAAGATCTGACTGTTAAGTCTTAGGCATCAGGACTGTGGCTCTGTCTATTCATCTAACTCCCTCCTAGAGGATATTGGGGGTGCTGATGTATTCATTAGGTGCCCCTTCAAAACTGCTATTCACTTGAACTAGTAAAGTGTGATGGTTGAATGGGAATGGTGAGTTTGAGGAACTCCTGTGCTATTTGTCAAACAATAAAATGGGTCTCCCATTCTTTCTAAAAAGTATTCAAGTACAACAAATGGCTTTCAAAAGGGATGGTATTCTCAGTTCAGAGGTAGGGATCTAATACCTTTCATGCAACCACATGGACACTTAAAGTGATATAAGGATCTTGAATTTCCTTTGCAAGCAATACTAGTGACTCTTTCCTCACCCACCCTTTCTGCTTCACAGTAATGGGTGAAGTTAGTCTGGGAATCAGGAAGTTAGATCTGCTACTGACCAGCTAGTCACTTTATCTTTCTAAGTTTCAGTTTGTTCCTCTGTGAAATTATATCTAAGACCTCTTTCTAGTGCAAGTAAAGATTTTCTAATAGCACAGAGGCTTACATTCTTTATCAGTAAACATCTTAGTGCAGAAAGGTTATATTTTATCTTGGTTTTATATCAGTATAAAACTCTTTAGAAGTATTGCAGGTGGCCAGCCAGACTCAGGATGTCTAGAAGTTTAGAGCACTGTAAGGACACCAGTGTCTGCGGAGCTGCTGGTTTCAATGCTATTGATTTCCATGTTTGTGTGAGTCAGCATACTTCAGTAAAAGAAAATAACCTAAGTAGGCTATCAGTTGGATCATGCTAATTCAAGTACAGTTTCATCTTTGCTAGTCTTTAAGAACTCAGATTACTTTCACTTATACTAGAAAAAAGGTCACGTTTACTGAATGTATACTGTGCTGAGTAGTGGGCTTGTAGTTTTAAGTATATTGCTTCATTTACCTGGGGCAAAAAAAAAAGTGACCAAAGCTTTAACACAACGAATCCATATAGGTATTTTATATTCTGCATTATAAAAGTTGAATAAAATAGAATTAATGGTCATCATCACTCATTCTTTTAGCCAGTTATTCTGTTAAGACATGTTTACTGAGTGCCCATGTAATGTGTGGGCATGGCCCTGGTCCCTGACCTCGAGGGGCTTGTTTTAATGGGGAAGACAGGGGAATCTAGCACTGCCTGGTAGGTGCTCTGATTAGAAAATATCACAACTCTCCCCAGTCCTTTCTGAAACACCCAATGATGCATCTTATACAAGAATGATTTTTGAGAACAAAGATAATACAAAATCAACTCAGAGTTTGTTTATCTTTTACTTCAGTTCTACCTCTTGGAACATCACAGAAGGAAGATCTTGAATCTCCGTGAGGAATGGAGTAGTGGGGGCATCTCTGGCTTCTGGGCAGGGCTTTGCTGTTTGTGGCCTTTTATGTTTCTGGCACTGGAACTGTACACTCTCACAGTGACGGGCTCTACTGTCCATCATAAACGGGGAGGAGAGTGGTGAAATGTGAGATGCACCTGATGCTTCCCTTTATAAGGCCCTACTTAGGGGCACAAGGCCTCTTCCTACTCCCACTCTGTGGGTGCCACTTGGCTTCAGGCAGGTGCATGTTGGTCCCATTTTGGGAAACTCAGTTCCTGAAAGCAGGACCCCACAGGACAGATGGGGACCTGAGAAAAATCACACTCTGGGCTCTCCCACCCCATTTACATATTAAAAAGTTCAGTGTGGTTAAAATAAATAGCAACTGGAGAGAAAAAGAAGGAGGGTGAAGAGGGGGAGAGGGAAGGGGAGGTGCAGGGGGAGGAGGAGGAGGAAGTTGTCATTAAGAAATGGGGAGAACAGGACTCTTGAAGGGGGCCGTGAGCTATTCTGAAGCCAGTAGGCTAGGCATGTGGTTTGGACAGTGGCCTGGATACCAATGGTTCTCCATTGCAATAATCTGAATGCTGATAGTGAATGGAGAATTTCAAAGCTGTCATCAGGGAAACCCACATGCTCTGGGGGTGTATGAACCTAAAACTTTCTAGGGAGACATTCAAAGGCTCCCCATGGCCTATGGGAGAAAGCTGACACTCCTTAGCCTTGAATTCAAGGCCCTCCATTATTTGGCTCAAAATCACCTTCCAGATCTTCTCTTGGGACTCTTACCAACTCAAAATTTGCCCTGGCCAGGTGTTTCCCTTCAGTGAACATCAAACGATCTGGCTGGGCCATTCCTGTCCCTCTACTTTTTTGTCCCCACCTGCAATGTCTTCCATTCTGCTGTCCAACTGTGCAGTCCCGTCATTCTCTGACAACCTGTTCAACTGCTGCTTCCCATGCAAGAGCTTCTCTGGTGAGCATCTAACCTGCCCACTCATTCGTTAATATACTTACAGATTCTTTCAGCACATAGACCAGCTGTTATGGACAAGCACTTTGGGGGATATAACATGTGTCATTCCGCTTGAATTTGAAGAATATAGAGATTAGCAGGGGAGATAAATCATGCACAAAAATGACTGAAAGAGGTCATTGTTGTGAGACAGATACTGATAAAAATCTTATAATAAATCAGAGGAAGACATTGTTTTCTTGGGAAGTGGTTGGGAAAGCTTAACTCAAAGATTGAGCAGGAACTAAATAGGTTGAGGAAAATGACAATCCAGGCAGCAATAACAGTGTATGAAGACAAAAAAGGAGGGCTACAGGATGAAAAGGTGTGTGGTGGGCTCTAACATACCACACAGAAAGCTAGGGCATGGTGTGTGGGGCACTGACTTGGGCAGAGCCCCAGGGTGCCAACTGTGCTCTGGTCTCTTACCATATTTGCTGATATATTCAATATGCACTTAATTGAATACTTGTACATAGTATTATTTTGATGTCTTATTAGTTAATGTCTTGTTTTTAAATTTTCTTAACAGCTGTAGTAAACATGTAATGAACATGTTCTATCTTTCACCTCATAGTACTGACCAGTGGGCTGGTCTTGGCATGGGCATGCTTAACAGTATCCTCAGTTTAAGAGCCGTGAGATGCTTTGCGTGCCCTCGGAGTCTTAGGTGGGGATGGAGACCACCAGACACACGTGGTGAAGAGCAGTCACCCGGCAGCGGGCTGTGGAGTGGAGAGGGGGTTGAGAGCGAGAGGAGATCAGGAGGACCATGCAGTGGTCCAGGGGAGCCATGAGGCAGCCCTAAATGAGAATCATGCTGTGGAGCTGGAGAGGAGGAGATGCTCTTTCTGGTCAGTGAATGCGAGACAGAATTGATGAAACTGGGAGATGATCGCCTGATGGGGAAAGAGGTGAGGGAGACAGGCTCATGGGGCTGTGACCTGGTTTCTGCCCTCAGTGGCTGGCTGGCCAGGTTGAAGGTGGGAATCAAGATGAAGGAGTTTAGCTTTGGTTTGTGTGTGGGGGAGAGAGGGACGTGAGGTGGGTTTGGAACTGGCTGAGGGTTAGGTGACTGTGATGGGCTCTGCATCAGGTGGGTTTTGCATGAGTGCGCACAGTGCTGCCCTTCTGTTCCCATCCCTCCCATGTCCTCTCTCAGGTCCTGCAAGGTGGGGAGGAGGAAGAGGGTGGTGGCAGCTGGCAGGGACCCATTCTGTCACTTGCACTGGGCCTGGCACATTTGGTTTAAAGCTGTTTAAAGCTCCCCCAACTGTTGGGGTTGCTGCTACGGATGGGGTGCAAGGCTCACAGAGGCCAGGAAGCTTGCCAACCGTCCCATGTGCTGGCTTTAAAAGGCCTCCTATACACTCATATCCTGGTGTCTTAGTGAGCAGACTGTTTTGTTTGCAAACGTCTAACTGAGGCTCTGGGCCATCCGCAGGCTTCCATCTGTACCGCAGGCTGCCGGGCTGCATGCCAGAAAGCTGCATCCTCATCACAGTGGGCCTTCTGGTGGGCGCCATCATCTTCGGCACCAACCACAGATCGCCTCCGGTCATGGATTCGAGCATCTACTTCCTGTATCTCCTTCCACCCATCGTCCTGGAGGGCGGCTACTTCATGCCCACCCGGCCCTTCTTTGAGAACATCGGCTCCATCCTGTGGTGGGCAGGCCTGGGGGCCCTGATCAACGCGTTTGGCATTGGCCTCTCCCTCTACCTCATCTGCCAGATCCAAGCCTTTGGCCTCAGTGACGTCAACCTGCTTCAGAACCTGCTGTTCGGCAGCCTGATCTCGGCTGTGGACCCCGCGGCCGTGCTGGCTGTGTTCGAGGAGGCGCATGTGAATGAGCCACTCTACATGATGATCTTTGGGGAGGCCCTCCTCAACGATGGCATTAGTGTGGTGAGAAGTCAGGGACACGTCCCTGGGGGAGGAGAGGGGTGGGGCTGGGGCTGGAGGCAGGCACCTGTCCTCAGGGACCAGGGGTAGGGCCACAGCAGGCCAGGCACAGGGGGGCCGTGCGGTGTGGCCCAAGTTCTGGTGACTTCCCCAAGGATCTGTGTTGTGTCCATAATTGCTCACTAATGCTGCTTATCATTCACTGGCCAGCTAGCTTCTTTAAAGAGAGAAAAATGGGAGATAGTATCTCATTTCTTTAATTAAGTCAGGTTTTCACATAGCAAGGAGACACCGTCGCTAAAGATTCTGTTTTCACTCTAAGACAAGCAGTACTTCTGTCTTACTTTCTCTCATTCGCTGTACCTCACCCTCATTCCTGTTATATGTTTTTTTTAAAAAACAGGCTGCATTAAGTGATGAAGTTAAAAAGAAGGTAAGAGTAGGGAGGGAGATGAAAAACGGTTGCAAAAGTGTGTTAGCTTGTGTATCAATCTTGATGGCATGACTCATACCGAAAAGGTGAAGAAAACGTTTTTGCTTAGAGTCCTGGAGAGAAGCTGAGAAGGACTTCCAGGCTGGGTCAACACACAGCATTAGGGCCCAGAAGGTGTCTGGAGGGGGTGTCAGTCTCATCGCTCAGTTTCATCACATTACTGCAAACCTTCACCACATGTTAGTCTATGAAACCTTTATATTTCGATACACTCTTCTTATTTTTAAATTTATATCATACCACATAAGCAACACGAGAATGCCTTTTCAGTGTGAAAGGCTGAAACAGTACAAAATTATGAAGCATAAAATTACAAAACTCATGCCACTCATCACCCTCTATGTAAGAAGCAAGCCCTTGATCAGACTGGCATTCTCCCTCCTCACCTTTATTGTATGCACACATCTATAGATACATATACATGTATTATTTTACATAAATCAGGTTGGGATTATATTGTATGTTTTGCATAGATGTAACACATCTTGGAATTATTTCTATGTCTTTTGTACTGTTGCCTAGTGTTTCACAGATTACTTTTATAATAATTTTTTTCACCATCTCCCAATGGTGAAATTCACATTGTTGCCAATTTTTCACTTGGAAATTCAATGTTGCAATAAGTATTCCTGTTTCTGCATGCATCTCTTTTTGTACTGTGGGTATTTTGATAGCATATACTCTTGGAAGTGAAATTTATGGGTTGAAAAGTAAGTGCATTTAAAAATCTGAAAGATGCTGCTATTTCAATCACTACTCTTCATCTAGTTGTTGAAGGATCTCCAGCCTGGGGTCATGGAGTCACTCCTAATAGTAGACAGATGAGACCTGTAACAATCTGTTGGCCATAGACACCCCCAGCTGGAAGGAGGACTCTGTGCACCAAGCAGGGACACATGGAATTTCCCTCAGAAGTGAGTGGACAGGTGGGGTGGTGGGAGGAAGCCTTGTAGCATTACGAGGGTGAGGTGTCCCTGGTTCCCACAGGATGATGTGATTGGCTTGATTTGAATAATTCCGCAGGCTGACAAGGGACAGACACCTAATATTCGGCGATAAGCAGGTACTGTGCCTGGTCCCTTTGTAAGGAGCGTTATTTGGCTGGGGAACCTCCTCCATAGGGGGTCAGACTGGGGAGGGGAACTTGCAGTTGGGCCATCCAAGACGCTCCCAATTTTACCAAGTGTCAAGGTGACACATAATATTGGACCTTAATTTTAGTTCTTAACACTGCAGTTGCCAAGATTTTCCAGGAAATGGGTTTACTTTTCCACAGACAGTGTATTATGTGCATAGTTTCTTTTATCACTGTCAGTAAGGGACATTGCTTTCTTAGTGTTTTCCAATCTATACTGATGTTTGTTTTCATTTGCATGATCATATTAAGCATCTTTTCAACAATCATCGGTCATTAGTGTTTTGTATGCTAGAAATTGGGTACTCATATTCTTTTAAGGTTGCCAGATTTTAAAATATACAAGACACCTAGTTAAATTTAAGTTTCATATCAACAATGAGTTTTTTTATAAGTATGTCTTAATTATTTTATGCAAGTATTGTGTCTCATCCATTTTTCTTTGGGACCCTTGCATTTAAAAAAAATTAATTTGTAGGAACACATTAAACTATCCTACTTTTAAGCTTTTGAATATTACAAAAAAAGTCAAATATTTTCTCCCATTTTGTCACTTAAAACTTTTTAGATCATAATGTCTTTTATCCTATAAAAGTTTTAAGTTTGTGTGAAGTCAAACCTACTAACATACTGTTTTATTGTCTCTCGTTTTCATATTTTGCTTTCGGAGATTGTGCCTAGCCAAAGAACAAGCAAACATCATGTTGTTTTTAAAATTTTTCCCCTTTTACAATTAATTACTTAATTCATCTGTCACACAGTATTTTATTGGGAGAACTTTATGTAAAAATAGATAGTACATGGGGAAAAGGTTCTTGAAAAGTAATCCAAGATATCTGGGGAGGATTCACCAAGTGATGGAGACCCGTACATGAAGTCAGCAATCTATTTATTTTTTCATAATGAGAATCTCTAACTGTTGAGCAAGGAACTAAGCTCATCAAATACGCACATTCTGGATACTTAACTTCTGAGCAAGCTGCACAAAACGCTGAGTTGTCAGAAAGTTGCCAGGGGAGCCTGGACTCCAGACTGCCATGGGATTCAAGGTATTCAGTTTCTCAGAGTGTGGCCCACAAGCCACATGCCTCAGTGTCACCCTGGTGGGATGGGTGCATAACCAGGCGTCCAAACTCCATCCCAGACCTACTGACCCAGACTCTGTGGGGATGGAACCTGGGATCTGTTTTTAACAGGAGCCTCAGATGACTGCTGGCACTGGAGAACTACTCCTTTATTGCCTTTAGGTGGAGAGAAGCCAGTGTATCTTTATTCAAAATGATGCTGTATCTGGAACAAGGACTGCATAGCTGTCCTAAAGCGGAGATTAGTCTCCAGGACCCTCCCTTCCCCGAGCATTCTTCCTTTTCATACTTCCATTGTGTTACAAAGGAGTAAGTGTCGTTGGCTGGGAACTGGTTCCCTCCCCTAAGGCAGCCCCTCTGAACCTGATGTGTTCATTTCGTAGTTTACGTCCCAGGGTGAATCTTACTCCACTTCTGAGTTCCCCGTGGGTACTCCCTTACCTAACCCCCACTGCCGGCAGTGGCACCGAGAGCGCTTACCTGTGGCGACATGAAGGCCACCCCTTGGTAGCCCATTAGGAAGGAACTATACAAACTTTAGGGAAGTTTGGAAATTATTTTCTAAATACCACCCTGGCTAATTTTCACAGAACACACCATTTCTTCACCGGGAACCCCATGATCCAATCTGTGGAAGTTCTTGCTGAGAAAGAGCCTTCCCTGATCACCACTGAAAACAGCTGGCTCGGCTGCCTCCCCGGGGCTGCCCCTGAACTTGAGACTCTGACTGCACCCTGCATTTTCTCTGGATTTTACATCTACAGCTAATCGCAGCTTGGTTTCTGGCTGGGGTTTCTTTGCTACCAACGTTTGTTTAACTTTCCCAGAGTTTAATTGTTTCCACTTGGACATTTTAAAAAAGCGATCATTTTGAAATAAAATGACAACTTGGGACCGACCAGAGTACCTGCGAAGGGCGCTGCTCTGACCCCCGCCGGGCGCAGCCGCAGTCGCGTTGGCCTCCCGGGGCTCGGCCACACGCCGTTCCAGGGCACTGTGCTGTCAGCCACTACACAGTGGGTATTAAGAGGGTTGGGGCGCTGCCGGGTCCCTCCGTGAAACCAGAGAAGCTGCAGGGCCGGATTTAGAAAGCGGTTGAAAGTAACTGGTATTTAATGCCGTCCAGTTGTATTTTGAGCGAAGGGCCTTGACCTCGCCCTTTCATTGAGGAAGGAACCTTCCCGAGGGCAGCAGTCACAAACATGCTCCCCCAACAGAAAGTCTGAGTCACTGAGGAGGCCAGCTGTGATTTGTGGGCTACGTGTGACAACTGCACAGGTCTTCATCCACTGAAGGATTGCATGCTCACTACAGCAGAGCTGTAGAAATGTCAATTAATCTGATTCTCCAGGTCGGCTGTCCCACTTATTTCTCCCTCTTGGTGAATATTTTAGCATTGGAATATATCATTAGACTATGACTTTGAAATATGACTTTAGCATATGACTCTAGTCACTGGAACATGCCCTTAAGGGTAGGCAAAGGGATCAGAGACAAAACCCACATAGCTTTAAAATGATAACCAGTATCCCCAGTTGGGTCTAATGGCCAAAATCACAGCAGGAAAAGAGGTGCAGCTACTATATCCAGGCCCTGTATGGGGTCCCTTTTACATTTGTTATCTTATTAAATTCCCAGATTTTACTGTGAGGCATAAATAAATAACCACATTTCATGAAGAAGAAAATAAAGGAAGTTAAAATAAACTGAATGAGGGCACACTGACTGGCCAGTGACAGATGGGACATGGGTACACAGTCTGTCTCACTCTAATCTCTTTCCCTGTATTCTTACCTTTTGAGTTTTCAACTCATGGAGCTGGAGGCACAGGAGAGAACCCGTTGTGCTACCAACGAAGAGGTAGGGCTCATGTCCAGTTAGTGGGAAAGCCAGTGCCTTTTCCAAAACAGAATTGGCTCACCCGGCCTAATCCAGTGCATGGCTCTGGGAAAGATCCTGATAGTCTCTGGGCCTCATTTCTGTACAATTGGGAAGATGGTATTACTTAGTTATAAGGTCGGTGGAAAATTCACATTAGGCTTTTTGGACAGTGAGTGCTAAGCCTGTAGCGGGTACTCAGTGCATGTGGGCTTTTGCAGTTTTTTCCACTGGCTGTTGTTATTATTTTGTGTCATACCAGCTCATGGGCACAGCATGGTGGCTGGCTTGCTCTTAATTGGCAGTCAGTTTTAAATATGACACTATGTCATTTATTATAGGAACATTGTTCTTATATCAATAACCCTCCCTGGTTTTCTTGGGTCTATGTGCTGAATAAGCAACCAGGAAATACCACCAAGGTTTCTGTCGCTTCGCATCTCTCTCCACCACCCACTTCTCCAGCTCACCCAAGAGGTCCAGGAGGTCTGGGGGCCAGGACTGAGAGCTGAACCCAGGTGGCCTGGTCCCAGAGCATTTCTGCTCCTAACTGCTGCTCCATTTGGACCCTGCCTCTCCCCCTGTCCGGCTCTTTCTCCTCCCCCTAGTGACAGCTTCACCTGGCATCTTCTTGCTGCTGTAGCCCATCCTCTAGGACTAGAGTGAATGCAGGCATGGGAGAGTGGGAGGCAGCCTACAGGGTCTGCACACAGAACGCGGGGCAGTCTCCTTGATGGCTGCTCGTGTATGTTTCCTTATTTGAGCTTCATAACAGCCTAATGCTGTGGAGATTGCTGTCCCCTTTTTGTGAGAGGACAGTATGTAGGGTTGAGAGAAGAGGCCCCTGGACACAGACGTCTGGGCTCACATCTCTACATTGGCTCTTCTTGTCTTTTGAGCCTCACAGGTGGGTGACCCGATCTCCATGTGTTTACATTTCTTCATTGCTGTTTTTGTCATAAATATACAGACTGTCAGAGAAATCATTTATTGAATACAGTTTATTCTATGTGGCTCAACATCCAAAAGATATAGTGAAAAGTTGTCCTCTCACCGCTTTTCCCGGCCAGCAGTCAACAGCAGCAGTTTCTCAGCAGAGACCTGTATCTTGCATGCAGTTTGCCTCTGCTTATTATGCATTTTTGTTGCTGGCATGAGATCCTAAATTTCCTGATCCTTTATGCTAGAATTCCTGTGTCCTCTTCTCATCTTCTCATCTCATTGTTCCACCCTTTATTAGCCTAACTCTGCTAACTGGCTGCCTGTTGACCCTGGTGACTTCTCTCCTAGCCCCCCTGCCACCATCCTAGGACTCATCATGCAGCCTTGAGCATTGCAGGGGGTGTTAAGTAAATAAATGGCTGTAACGCTGAAATGGATTGCTGCCTGAAGAGGGAATAAATGAACAAAGGAGGGCGTGATGGGGACTAGGAGAGGCTGTCCTTGCCCGGGTGACCTGCAGCCCCAGCCACATCCCGGTGACCACAGCCCTCCTGCCCCAAGTCCCATGAGTGACACTCTGTTGTGTCTGGAATTGTCAGGGAAGATGTGAGTCAACTGGGGTGTCCTCCTTCTGACAAAGTGCCACCACTGAACTTCAGAACTGCTCCCTGAGCCTACATGCTGGAGGCCGGAGAACCGGCATGGGTATGGTGGGAGAGGAGAGCCCCAGGGCCCTTCCTGCCCACACTGGCCCCGCCGGAGCACGGACACATGGAGGTGAGCTGTGTGCCTGTGGCCCATCAGGAGATCACTCACTAGTGGAAAGATAGTCACGGATCCCACTGACTGAGAGGACGGGATGGCGTGCTCAAACCAAGCTAGGACGATGGGATTGGCTGCACTGGATCTGGGAAAGATCTTTTTAAAGTTCACTCAGGGTGTGTTCCTCCATGATTCTCTCTGGTTTATATTTTCCTGCCTCAAAGCGGTCCTAGCTCCAAGAACATCCCATTCGAGAGGCAGCCAGTATGACCGAGAGCCTGAGCAGTGAGGTCATATGCCTTAGTTCAAGTCCTGGCTCTATTACTTGCAAATTGTGTGCCTTTAGGTGAGGTACTTAACCGCTCTGGGCCTCAGTTTCCTTTCTGTAAAATGGAGATCAGGTTTGCGTGAGAGTTGTAAAATGAGTTGATACACTAAGTATTTAAAATGGCACCTGGCACAGAGTGAGTACAGAGGGTTTGGTGTTTGTGATATTAGGATTATTGATGAATATGTACTTTGGGCTTCATGCCACTCAGGGCACAGAGTTCATAATACCCTTGGAATTTCCTGAGTGATGAGAGCAATAAAGATGTCTTTTGTTATGTTAATAAGGCAACATTTGGAAAGCACCAGGGGAACCAACCAGGAATAGAGTTGGAACGTCCAGTCTCACCCTTTGATTTCTGAGGACAGCAGAGGGACTGGAGATAGCATCTCCAATGGCAGGGATTGGATCAACCATGCTTATGTAATGAAGCTTCCACAAAATCCCAAAAGGACTGTGTTTGCAGAGCTTCTAGGGTGATAATCACGTGCAGATTTGGGGAGACTGTTAGCTTGGAGAGAGCCTGGGAGCTCTGTCCCCTTTCCCCACCCCTGGCCCTATGCACCTCTTCTATCTGGCTGTTCCTGAGTTATATCTTTTATAACAAACCAATAATCTTCTAAGTGAAATATTTCTGAGTTTTGTGAGCCACTCTGGCAAATTAATTGAATGTATAGAGAGGGTCACTGGGACCTGCAATCTGCAGCCAGGTGGTCAGAAGCACAGGTCTGATGTTTTGACGTGTGGAGTTGGGTGGGGGATGTCTTGTGGATCTCAGCCCTTAAAACCTGTGGGATCTGATAACGTCTGCCGGCAGATGGTATCAGAATTGAGTTAATGGTTTGGTGGTGTGGGAGAAAACACATACACACAGGAACTGGTGTCAGGATCGGTGTTATCAGTAGAAGTCTACCTACCTGAGCACCTCTCAGACAAGAGCTCTCCTTGAATCCTAAGCAATACCACATCGTATTGTTCATCTGTCTGGACTTTGCAGTCCTAGCTGTTCTGAGAGGAGGGCCATGCACAAACCTGAACAGACCCCACAGGGGGAGTGGCAGACATCTTTCTCTTGTCTTCTTTGTATCTCCTGTTCCCTTTCCTTTTACTCAGGCTCCTAGGATAGGAGGTGAGAAGTTCCAGATGCCTTTATAAGTAGACTGTTTCCTCTGGCCCAGAATGTAAGGAGCTCAGCATCTGGGTCGGGGGAGGCATGAACTTCACAAATTGTGTGATCTTGAGCAGGTGGCTCAATCCTTTTGTGACTCAGTTTCCCCATGTGCAAAATGGGAACAATTAATCTGACCTCAGAGGGTGGTTTTGAGGAGCATAGGTGGTGAGTAAATATACCTTCGTGCTTCTCATATTTGAGAGAAGATTCTACCCAGGAGAGGCCCTCTGTTTGGTGTCTGTCAGCATGCAAATGGGGATAAGGCTTAAACTCAGATCCACAGGGCCACACAGCCTTCATTGGTGGCTTCACATTCTTGGGGATGGACCTTCCCCCCTGCAGGGTCTCAGCAAGTGCATCGAAGCCATGAGCATTTCCCCAGGGCTGCTTCTGACCTAGCTTGGATGAAGGGCAGGTGCCTGGTGCCCCACCAGCCCAGGACCAGGCATTTTCCCTCAGACATGCTCTCTTATCAAAACACTTGGAGGTTTGTCTGATGAGTGTCATCTCAGCCTACACCTGCCATTGGCAATGAGGTAGGGCGCTAGCTGTGGGGCCTGCGGGGTGTGAGTGTGTGCGTGATACAACATGCACAAATAACTTGGGATGATTCTTGGACCAGGCTGGGGAGGTGCGAGGAGCTGGGAGAAGGGAGGGGCATTGGCAGCCGATGGTTGACCCCAGCAAACAAGGATGTTGGAGGGCTTGGAGGTTCACCAACATGGAGGAGGCAAATCTGACTCCTGAACTCTCCCAACTGGACATGTCTGGGGTCTAAGCTGGCGACTCCCATTAAGCAGCAGCCTGAGATGTCTGTGTTTTAGGTGTGTGTTCGTTATTCAGAGCCATGCTTAAGCCATGCGGGATCAGAGAGGGACACTTCAGCCTTTATTTCACTGAAATTCCTCAAATTTGATTCATAAATACCTTTTTTGGTTCGTTTTGTTCTGGCTGAAGAAACAAATTGATTGAAGTTTGAATTGTGCACTTTGGATTTTAACGGCTATGCTGTGAGGGGCTTACGGGTGGTTAAAACTCATCCCAGTTCACAAGTACAGGAAGAAAGATCAAAACCCCACTGGGTATCAAATTCTCTTCCTTTGACAGGAGGTAAGGTTGAACAGCTATGGAAATGGCTTTGGAAAAAGATTACATAACCCATGAATCGAAATCACGGACTTGGGAGAAAAGTCTAAAACACAGTTTCTAGGCCAGTGGTTTTCAACAGATCCCACCCCCCAACAGCATGTGTAGTTACATTCTCAAGGGTGTGTCAGGCTGCTGTATGGACTAAAAGAATAAATGCTTACTATCATGTGCAAAGCCCTGTGAGCTGGTTGACAGATAGTTCCCCTATGCTTCCTTAATGATTATGTAAAATGAACAACATCCAGCAGAGCCTGCTGGGCAGCCCAGGCCATGGGTCAGAGATGGAGCCATCGACTGTGGCTCTGGGCTGTGGTTACCTACACGTTGCTCCTCACCACCCAGGACCAGCTTTGATCATCAGTAAACATTAGAATAACAGCAAGGGAGAAAACAGAGATCATGAAATGCAGCTTCTTTATTTTTTAGAGATAAAAGTTCACTCTTGTTTGATTGAGCCAGAATAGCCCCTGAAATTCATGTGTTCAATTTCCCTTCATTCTTTCATTTAAAAAACTGTGAAGAGCAGCTGCTTTCTGTAAGAAACTGTGCTTTCCAGTACGCCAGGGTGACATTCTCAGAAGAAGCAATTATCAAACTGGTCTTCAGTGAATTTAAATCTACTGGTCACAACTGATGTTTGCTTTTATGGTTAAAAAGGTTAAATAGCTTTTAAATTACTTCTTCTGTCATAGAGGTGTACTGATAGAAAAGTCCTATGGCATTTACTCCAAGTCAGAGTGAGGGGTGAGTAAGGGGGAAGGTTGTAGAGACTCAGGGGTAGTAGGCTGGGACAGTTCCTTGGACAGAATCGTGGGTAAGGAAGACATGTTGGAGGGGGTGCTTGGTTACTATTAGGTTAGTTTTGAACTGTTGAGCTTGAGACACCTATAAGACACTGAAAAGAATTTTTCAATAGTTTTAGAAACAGGAGTCAAGAGCATGGGGGAAAGACAGAAAGGAGATGCCTACCTGGGAGCCTTTGGGAAGAGGGGGAGACTGTAGCTCTGAAATAGGGCAGTGGTCCACCCTACCATTCTCCAAGCTCTGAAGAATTTTTCAGACATTTTTAATTGAAAAGGAGTTGCTTAAAGGAACATCTTTGCTATGCTCTGAGTCAATAAAACCTTGCTGTTCACATTTCTCTCCTCTTTACTAAATTTTCTGTTCAAAGTTGTTTTTCAGATCTCTGATCTTTGAGGTTGTAAGCAGCTAATGTTCAGGGATATTAGCTCTTGGGGAGTTAGCAAATCCCACATTTAATCTCTTGTTCTGGGCAGTGGATCTTTTTCCTTCCTTTAAGAGTGAGGTTAAAGCTTCCTGCCTTCTGTCTGTGCTATCATTTTGTGGTGCCTGCTAGGTAATCTCTGGTTTTCTTAGCTGATTTCTTTTACCAGTCAGAGCAAGTGGTTGTCAAGGAACTGCTTTATGACAGAGGGAGTTGTGCAAATGCCCCTTTAGACAAAACAGAAAATTAAATGGATTCATTATTTAATTTCCTGTGTAACGTTGATGAACATAGTTCTTTATGATATTCTGTGTACCTTTCCAGCATCTGACATACAGTCAAGATCATTTTTATTTGACTGTGTTATGACTAACTTGCAAAGCTCTTTGCATGGTTGTAGAGTCAGAAATTATTTAGGCTTCTTGTTTTAAGGAACTGAGTTTATGGCAAGCTCAAATAATGAGGAATAATAAAAAAAGATATATGAGGCCGTCAGGAATACATAGATCCTGTGTTATCCACCAGGATTGCCATAACAGAATTCCCAGACTGGGGGGCTTGAACAACAGAGATGTACTTTCTCATGGTTCTGGAAGCTGGAAGTCCAAGATCAGGGTGCTGACAGATCAGTTTCTGGTGAGACTCCTCTTTCTGGTTTGCAGCCCTCTGTCTCCTTACTGTGTCCTCTGTGTATAGCCCTTGTGTTTCTTTTTTTTTCTTACAAGGACACCAGCTGCACTGGATTAGGGCACCACCATGATGGCCATGTCTAAACCTGATTACCTCTTTACAGACCGTATCTCCAAAATCCGTTGCAGGCTGAGTCCTGGAGGTTAAGACTTCAGCATATGAATTTGAGGGGAACACAGCTCAGCCCATAGAAGACCTCTCAAGAGTTCAGGATTGGACATGCTTTACAATGGATCTTACAAAGGCTGTAACTAAAAGCATGCTGGCTTCAGGGATTTCAGAGGTGTCAAAAGCTCAGAAAAAGCAGAGTAGTAAAATCAGTGAGTGAATCACGGAAGCAGTATTTAGTAAAAGTTTATTGTGCACAAACCAAAAAAGGCAGCTTGCAAACTGAGAGCATGCAAACCAGACATGGAATGAAGCTCAGAGGCATATTATATATAGTGTGGAGTCAGTGTGTGTTTATTCTTCACAGTGACTCTCTACAATATTATACTTTTCTTAAATGAAAGGGAATTCAGTTATTGGTTACCTCTGCAAAAAAACACCACATCCCGTAAATGATGTGTATCATTTCTGCTCAAAACCATTCAAAGTCAAAACTTGGCCAGGTGTCGTCACTTGGTGGAGTTGGATATGCAATCCTGCCAGGTGCTTAGAAGGAAAAGAAATAGTGAGTAAATGGTACTAATCACTCTCACAGCGTCGCTCCGCAGCTCCACCAGGGATGCAACTTGTTCAGTTGCTCAAACCTCTTCTCTATAGATCTGTTTGTTTCCATTCCAGTTAGCTTCCACTATTCAATTATATTTCCCTTACTCTTTGAGTTTTATTTTCAGTTATTGGTGCTCATAACCCATACTTCTTTATGACCCCTCACCATCTCTGAATGTCTCACAATATTTCTCCATTCATGCCCTCCTAGTGCTACAAGTCGGCTCCCTACCCACTTCAGATGCAAATTTAGTCCCAACCAAATTGTTGACCAGAATTCAACTCCTCTTCTATTTTTTAAAGGTTTTTATAGAGAAAAGCATTTCTTCCTTAAGATACAGATAAGGTATCTTATCTTTTGTAATTTATTATTAATTTTTTTGTTCTACTGTATTACTGTCTTTACAACTGCTTTCCTAATTACTTGTTCTGCTTCTTCTAGTTTCCTCAAGGAGAACCTTATGTCATTGATTTTAGACCCTTCAACTCTTCAATTGTAAGCATTTAAAGCTATAAGTTGTTCTTCAAAAAAACTGATAGAAAAAAAATCAGTGTATTTAAAATCAACATTCCACCTCTTCTAATTCTGGTTTGGAGGGCTGGTGTCTTTAGTCATTATTCTGTGTGCTGAAAGGAGTTTGCAAACTTTTATAGTGGCACCTGTTAAAGGGTTGCCATTATGATCTCGGGAGACCTGGTGATCTTGTTAAGGTAACAGGACCATTTGCTGAGACACCTCTCAACTGTAGTTTTTACCCCACTTCTGACACCAAAAATGTGTGGGTGTTTTTTTCCCATAGCAACCAGTTCTCTACCTCTCCAGACACCAACTTGGTGCCCTACAATTTAATTCAATTCTGATACTAACTGCTTGAAATTAGCACAGACCCCACAGGTTAACCAAGGGCTTAATCCCACCTGACTGCCCCCACCTCAGACACCAATCAAAGTCTGGATCATCCATCCTTCTGACTGAGTGGCTATAAAATTGCGAGTTCCCACCAGCCCCTCCTCAGGTTTGATAATTTACTAAATAGCTCACAGAATTCAGTAAAGCAGCTTACTTTCTATTATAGTGTATCGTAAAGGATGCAACTCAGCAACAGCCAGATGAAAGAGATGCATAGGCTAATGCATGAGGGAGGAGGTTCAGAACTTCTGTGCCCTCTTCAGGCGTGCCACCCTTCCAGCACCAACCTGGAATCTTTCTGAGCCCTTTTTTGTAGTTTTTTCTGCAAGTTCCATTATGTAGGCAGGATTGATTAAGTCACTGGCCACTGGTGATTGAACTCAATCTCTAGCCCCTTTCTTCTTCCTGGAGGGGGTGGGGATGAAAGTTATGAGCCCTCAGATTATATGGTTGGTTCCTCTGGCAACCAGCTCAGCACCTGCAGCTCTCTGGGACTCAGGCAAGAGTCATTTCATAAGTATGAGCTCAGGTGTGGTTAAAAAGACATCATTATGCATAACAAAAGACTCCTCTTACCCCAGCTACTCAGGAAATGACAAGGTTTTTAGGAACTCCATGCCAGGTACCTGGGACAAAGACACAATATATACTTTTTAATTGTATCACAACTTCACACCTCCATACCGAGTGAGGCGGGTGAATCTCACCTTGTTTTCCACTGGTGCCATGGACACGCTTGAGATTTAGCATTGGCTGAGTTTTCCCCTCCAATGTGTGAAAACTACACACACATGAGACTGTGATTTAAATGAGTCCAGAGAAAATCTTTTATGACTGTAATGACATCCAGACCCTGGTAATTTGAAAAATAAGAATTGTTTCTCATGTAGTCACAATGATTGTGTCCGTAAATGTAGTCTTCTTAATTATATGTACTGCTTTAGCTTCTGAAACTGCCATGACATCTTCCTGGCAGGGCACACAGGTGTCCAGGAACTGGTCTGACCCAGTTGACTTTCCCTGGCCTTCAGAGAGACTGGGTAGCTGCTTACAATCTGGAGAGCTCGGCTAAAGAGTTTGTGGCAATAGCATGCAAATCTCTGAGTCTCAGTCGTATTCCCTGAGGTTTGTTAGTCAAATACACTCTCAGGTCCAGTTTAACTCATTCAAACACGCCTCTTGTTGGCCTTGTGGAAGTGTCTGGCTCATCATCTTGGCTTCACTCCCTGCAGTATAAGTACAGTTCCAGAGGTGCAACACCCAGATCTTCTAAAACTCATATGAGGGTTGTTCTGAGGTGAGACAGAAGGTGAAACTGGATTAAAGAAACTCACTGAGTTGAGATACACCAATAAGATTCTTTTGTATTCACTTTGAAACCCTAAGTCACAGTTTTCTTTCAAACATGTAGCTAAGATTTCTCTTGGAATATGGCTTCAGTTTGCTTAAATAGGCCAGTATTTCTACAGTTTTATAAAATATGATCGATAAACAGAGAGGTTAATAGATATTGTTCAGGTCTCCCATGTATCACACACTCAGAGGGCATTAGTTGAGCAAAAGATTTATAGGGGAAATTTCTGTGAGAAAATGGGAAGGGAGCTCAGAGACAGGGGAGAGCCCTGGACCACCTTGCAGAGTGAGTGTAGGTAAGGCAGTGGGGGATGGAGGGAAACTGGGTAGGACTCTTTCACTGCACTTCTAAGACAATTTATGAAGCCCATCAAGAGTCTTGCACCTTCCAGAATGGGCCTGCCTTAGTGGCCTGTCATACCAGGTCCTTGGCTGAGAACAGCCAATGGGACTCAGGGTGTAGCAGCGGTCCACTTGCTTCTGCTCCTGGCAGTCAGAGACCTGAGGGATCCTGACTGCCACAGAGACACAGGTAGATGGTGAATGCCAGGTAGATAAGTAGAGAACAGGTAGATAGGTAATTATAAATATACAAAAAGACAGATATATAGATAGATGACAGATGATGATGATATACCTAGACAGTCAAGCAAGATTGGAAAATAAGTATTGTATACACACACACATATATATATATTTAATAGAGTGGCTTTCTTTGGGAGGGATTGTGGAGCATTTGTGGGAGTTTCACTTTGCACTTTCTTACATTTTCTAAAATTTTGCACATCGTATGGTAAGATGCTATAGAATCAATACTTGTCTTCTCTGTGGTCTACTGCCTTCCCAGTGCCCCCTCCTACATTATGTGTGTTGATCATAATGCCCATAAATCCCCTTCTCCCACCCTCCCCACATCCTTACCTTTGGTAATGGCTAGTCTCTTGGAGTCTGAGAGTATTCTGCTGTTTTGTTCCTTCAGTTTTGCTTTGTTGTTATACTCCACATATGAGTAAAATCATTTGGTATTTGTCTTTCTCTGCCTGGCTTATTTCACTGAGCATAATACCCTCTAGCTCCATCCATGTTGTTGGAAATGGTAGGATTTGTTTACTTCCTATGGCTGAATACTATTCTATTGTGTATATGTACCACATCTTCTTTATCCATTCATCTACTGATAGACACTTAGGTTGCTTCCACAACAGCACTGCCATTGTGAATAGTGCTGTGATAAACATAGGGGTGTGTATGTCTCTTTGAATCTGGGATCTTGTTGGGTAAATTCCTAGAGTGTAATTCCTGGGCCAAATGGCATTTCTATTTTTAGTTTTTTGAGGATCCTCCATATAGTTTTCCACAATGGTTGAACTAACTTACATTCCCAACAACAGTGTAGGAGGGTTCCCTTTTCTCCACATCCTCACCAGCATTTGTTGTTCCTTGTCTTTTGGATGTTGGCTGTCCTAACTGGTGTGAAGTCATATCTCATTGTGGTTTTAATTTGCATTTCCCTGATAATTAGTGATGTGGAGAAGCTTTTCATATGTCTGTTGGCCATCTAAATTTCTCCTTTGGAGAAGTGTTTGTTCAGATCCTCCACCTATTTTACAATCAGGTTATTTGTTGTTTGAGTGTTGAGGCATGTGAGTTTTTTATATATTTTAGATGTTCATCCCTTATTGGATATGTCATTTATGAATATATTCTCCCATACTGTAGGGTGCCTTTTTGTTCTGCTGATGGTCTTCTTTGCAGTACAGAAGTTTTTAATTTGATGTAGTCTCATTTGTTCATTTTTGCTTTTGTTTTCCTTGCCAGAGTAGATGTGTTCATGAAAAAGATGCTCATGCTTATATTCAAGAGATTTTTGCCTATGTTTACTTCTAAGAGTTTAATGGTTTCATGACTTACATTCAGGTCTTTGATCCAATTTACATTTACTTTTGTATATGGAGTTAGACAATAATCCAGTTTCATTCTCTTACATGTAGCTGTCCAGTTTTTCCAAAACCAGTTGTTAAAGAGGCTGTCATTTCCCCATTGCATATCTATGGCTCCTTTATCGTACATTAATTGACCATATATGCTTGGGTTTATATCTGGGCTCCATATTCTGTTCCACTGATCTATGGTTCTGTTCTTGTGCTGGTTCCAAATTGTCTTGATTACTGTGTCTTTGTAGTAGAGCTTGAAGTTGGGGAGCAAAATTCCCCCAGCTTTATTCTTCCTTCTCAGGATTTCTTTGGCTGTTCAGGGTATTTTGTGATTGCATAGGAATTTTAGAACTCTTTGTTCTAGATTGTTGAAGAATAGTGTTGGTATTTTGATAAGCATTGCATTGAAATTGTAGATTGATTTAGACAGGATGGCCATTTTGACAATATTCATCTTCCTATCCATGAGGATGGGATGTATTTCCATTTATTAGTGTCTTCTTTAATTTCTCTCATGAGTGTCTTTAGTTTGCAAGGTATAGATCTTTCAACATCTTGGTTAGGTTTATTCCTAGGTATTTTATTCTTTTTGATGCAATTGTGAATGGAATTGTTTTCCTGATTTCTCTTTCTGCTAGTTCATCATTAGTATATAAGAATGCAACAGATCTGTGTGTATTAATTTTGTATCCTACAATTTTGCTGAATGCAGTTATTCTAGTAGTTTTGCAGTGGATTCTTTAGGGTTTTTTATGTACAATATTATGTCATCTGAAAACAGTGACAATTTAGCCTCTTCCTTACTAATTTGGATGCCTTTTATTTCTTTGTGTTGTCTGATTGCTGTGGGTAGGACCTCCAGTACTATGTTGAATGAATAAAAGTGGGGAGAGTGGGCATCCGTGTCTTGTTCCCTCTCTTAAAAGGAAAGCTTTCAGCTTCTCGCTGTTAAGTATGATGTTGGGTGTGGGTTTGTCATATATGGCCTTTATTATGTTGAAGTACTTGCCCTCTATACCCATTTTGTTGAGAGATTTTATCATGAGTGGATGTTGAATTTTGTCGAATGCTTTTTCAGCATCTATGGAGATGATCATGTGATTTTTGTCCTTCCTTTTGTTGGTGTGGTATATGATGTCGATGGATTTTTGAATATTGTACCATTCTTGCATCCTTGGAATAAATCTTACTTGATCATAATGGATGATCTTTTTGATGTATTTTTGAATTCAGTTTGCTAATATTTTCTTGAGTATTTTTGCATCTATGTTCATTGGGTATATTGGTCTGTAATTTTCTTTTTTTGTCATGTCTTTGCCTGGTTTTGGTGTTAGGGTGATGCTGGCCTCATAGAATGAGATTGGAAGTATTCCCTCCTCTTCTACTCTTTGGAAAACTTTAAGGAGGATGGGTATTAGGTCTTCTGTAAATGTTTGATAAAATTCAGTGGTGAAGCCATCTGTCCCAGCAATTTAGTTCTTAGATAGTTTTTTTGTTAT
Source organism: Manis pentadactyla (assembly GCF_030020395.1). NCBI lineage: Eukaryota > Metazoa > Chordata > Mammalia > Pholidota > Manidae > Manis > Manis pentadactyla. The sequence continues at coordinate 149,728,578 of NC_080020.1, read as the reverse complement.
CATTTCAATTTCATTGCTGGTAATTGGTTTATTCAGATTTTCTTTCTTCCTGGGTCAGTCTTGAAAGGTTGTATTTTTCTAGAAAGTTGTCCTTTCTTCTAGGTTATCCAATTTGTTAACATACAATTTTTCACAGTATTCTCTAATAATCCTTTGTATTTCTGTGGTGTCCATGGTTACTTTTCCTTTCTCATTTCTGATTCTGTTTATGTGTGTGTAAACTCTCTTTTTTTCTTGATAAGTCTGGCTAGGGGTTTTTCTATTTTGTTTATTTTCTCAAAGGATTGACTCCTGCTTTCATTGATTCTTTCTGTTGTTTCATTATCCTCAATTTTATTTATTTCTGCTCTGATCTTTGTTATGTCCCTCCTTCTACTGACTTTGGGCCACATTTGTTCTTCTTTTTCTAGTTTTATTAATTGTGAGTTTAGACTGTTCATTTGGGAATGCTCTTCTTTCTTGTGGTAAGCCTGTAATAGCTTAGAACAGCCTTCACTGCATCCCACAGATTTTGGGATGTTGAGTTGTTATTTTCATTTGTCTCCATATATTGCTTGGCCTGTTTTTTTTGGTCATTGATCCATTGATTATTTAGGAGCATGTTGTTAAGCCTCTATGTGTTTGGGAGCTTTTCTGTTTTCTTTGTGTGATTTATTTCTACTTTCATACCTGTGTGGTTTGAGAAGCTGGTTGGTATAATTTCAATCCTTCTGAATTTACTGAGGTTCTTTTTGTGCCCTAGTATGTGATCTATTCTGGAAAATATTCCATGTGCACTTGAGAAGAATGTGTATCCTGTTGCTTTTGGGTGGAGCGTTCTGAAAATCTCTGTTCGGTCCATCTATTCAAATGTGTTGTTCAGTGCCTCTATCTCCTTACTTATTTTCTGTCTGGTTGATCTGTCCTTTGGAGTAAGTGGTGCATTGGAGTCTCCTAAAATGAATGCATTGCATTCTGTTTCCCCCTTTAATTCTGTTAGTACTTGTTTCACATATTTAGGTGCTCCTATATTGGGTGCAAAGATATTTATAATGATTATATCCTATTGTTGGACTGACCCCTTTATCACTATATAATGTCCTTCTTTGTCTCGTTACTTTCTTTGTTTTGAAGTCTATTTTTTTAATAAAATACTACATTACCCCATCACTTTTAGTCTGTGTATGTCTTTGAGTTTGAAGTGAGTCTCTTGTAGGCAGGATATAGATTGGTCTTGTTTTTTAACCATTGTGTAACTGTATGTCTTTTGATTGGTGCATTCAGTACATTTACCTTAAGGGTGATTATTGATACATATGTACTTACTGCCATTGCAGGCTTTAGATTCATGGTTACCAAAGGTTCAAGGGTTGCTTCTTTACTATCTAACAGTCTAACTTAACTTGCTTATTATGCTATTTCAAAAACAATCTAAACATCTTTTTTTCCTCCCTTCTTTTTCTTCCTCCTCTACTTTTTATAAATTAGGTGTCATATTCTGTACTCTTTGTGTATCCTTTGACTGAATTTGCATGTAGTTTATTTAATTTTGGATTTGCTTAGTATTTAATTGGTCTAATTCCTTCACTGTGGTTTTATTTTCTTTGGTTACAACTATTTAGCCTTAGGAGCACTCCCATATAAAGCAGTTCCTTTAACATACACTATAGAGACTGTTTGTGGAGGTATATTCCCTCAACTTTTGCTTATCTGGAAGTTGTTTAATCTTTGCTTCAAATTTAAAAGATAATCTTACTGGGTAGAATATTCTTGGTTGGAGGCCCTTCTGTTTCATTGCATTAAATATATCATGACACTCCCTTCTGACCTGTAAGGTTTCTGCTGAGAAGTCTGATGATATCTTGATGGGGTTTCCTTTGAATGTGATCTTTTTTTATCTCTCTGACTGCTTTTGATACTCTGTCCTTGTCCTTGACCTTTGCCCTTTTAATTATTATATATCTTGGAGTTGTCCTCCTTGGGTGCCTTGTGTTGGGAGATCTCTGCACTTCCTTGGCCTGAGAGTCTATTTCCTTCCCCAGACTGGGGAACTTTTCAGCCATAATTTCCTCAAAGAGGTTTTCTATCCCTTTTTCTCTCTCTTCTTCTTGTACCTCTGTAATGCAAATATTGTTCCATTTGGATTGGTCACACAGTTCTCTTATTATTCTTTCATTCCTAGAAATCCTTTTTTCTCTTTGTGGCTCAGCTTCTTTGTATTCCTGTTCTCTAATTTTTATTTCATTTACCATCTCCACTACCTCATCTAATCTGCTTTTAAATCCCTCCATTGTATGTTTCTTTTCAGATACTGTATTTTTCAAAATTTTTCTCTCTTTCTTGAAGTCCTCTCTGTGAACTTGGATATTTTTCTGTAGCTCTGTGAACATGTTTATGATTTTTATTTTGAAATCTTTATTAAGAAGATTGGTGATTTCAGTTTCACTTAGTGTTTGTGGTGTTTGGGGGATTTTGGTTTGTACAAGATTCTTTTACCATTTCATATTTCTAATGATTACTATGGTATAATAACTTTGTGCAGGCAGCTTCCTCTAGTGCCCAGATGCTCTATTCTGTGGAGCTGCCCAGCTCCTGGAACAATCGCAGGGGTTGCAGATAAGCAGTGCTGGTGTCTACCAGGAGGAAAGAGCTCTTTCCTGCTTCCCAGCTGCAGTGTCTGCCTCCACTGCCAGGGTTAGTGGGCCGAGTGTGCAGGGAGGAGCCTCTGCATTATACCCCTATAGCTGCTGTAGACAGGGTTACCCTCTGGCTGCCTGGTGAGATGGCAGGGGCAGAAGATTTGTGAACTGGTCCCTGCCAGGAGACAGGAGCAACAGACTGCGTATCGCAATGGGAGACCTTGGCACTGCATAGCCAACCAGGGGGGATGGAGTGCCTGAAGCTCCTGAAAGCTCCCAATCTGCTGGGCTGAGTGTTCCAGGATGATTTTGTCTACCTGTCCTTTCTCCTGAGCAGCAATCTGCGTGTAATCCGTACCCCTTTAGCAGCCCTCTCACTGTTGGGAAGTCTTTCAAAGTACCCACCTTTCTTTTGTCCCAGAATGGCCATTTGTGGGGTACCTGTTTTCCACAAGTGGATGGAATTTCAGTCTTTCTGAATATTCTTCCTGTCTTTGCTTTCTAACCCCACTAATTACCAGAGCACCATGTAATGTGGGTTTGTGCTCATGGTGAAGATCTCCAGGGATGGGTGTTTAGCAGACTTTGGCTTCTACTCTCTCCCTACTCAGTTTGTCTTCCTCCTGCTGGTAAGCTGGGTGGGGAGAAGGGCTTGGGTCCTGCTGGATTGCAGCTTTGCTACTTTACCTTTCCTGTGGGGTCTTCTCTTTTCCTCAGATGTAGGCAGTCTGTTGCAATCTTCTTTCTGGTCACTCTTTCAGGATTAGTTGTATTTGCTGTATTTTCATGTTATATGTGGTTTTGGGAGGAGATTTCTGCCTCACTTCTCATGCTGCCATCTTTTTCCATCCCAGTGAGCTTATCAGCATGTATATTCTTAAGCAAATCTGGTTTGAGATTTCAGCAAGCCTCTCTCTTTTTGAAGATAATCCCTTTCCTAATAGCAGAAATTGATAAATGCTCATGTTGCGTGTGTATGTGTGATCCTTGCTTGAGCCAATTTGCATCAACCATTTTTTCATCTTCCCCAGAAAATACACTAGAAATATCTCTTTGGGAGAGGAAGCAAGCATTTATAATCTGTTGTCCACATCCACTTATCTAGCCAAGCTTGTTGGTTATAGGCTACTAGTTATATTAAAAAGAAGAAACAAATGCAAACACTGAAAGTATATGTCCCAGGTACTCTTAAAGAAATATATTGGATCCATTTGGAGAGCAAGCCACGGATTAGAACCTTATGAAATTCAAAATTAAGTTGTGTCCTGAGAGATATACAACTAAAATATACTTGTCTGTAATACAAGTTCTTTCCATTGAGCAGTCATTTTGGTTGTAGAAGCTGTACTGGGTTGACTAGCATTCCTCAATAATTCACATCCACCTGGAGCTTCAGGTGTGATCTTATTTGGAAATAGTTCTTTGCAGATATAATTAGTTAAATAAGCTCACACTGGATTAAGGTGGGCCTTAAATCCAAGGACTGGTGTCATTAGAAGAAGGCCATGTGAAGACACAGGGAAGGCACACACAGGAAAGGCCATGTGAAGATACTGGCAGAGACTGGAGCAGTATGTTTATAAGCCAAGGAACACCAAGGATTGTCAGCAACCACCAGAAACTAAGAAGAAAATAGGAGGATCCTTCTTTAGTGCCTTCAGAGTGTGGCCCTGCCAACACTTTGGTCCTAGACTTTCAGCCTCCTGAACAATGAGAGAATAAATTTCTGATGATATAAGCTATCTGAGTTGGTGGTGCTTTGTTACAGCAGCCCTAGGAAACTAGCACAGAAGGCAATGTGGGAAAACTGCACTGGAGAGGTGCACGTGACTAAGAACCTGTGAGCAGAGGGGCCATTGCACGCCCTCCTCACATACCCTCTCCCACATCAGTAAAGGGCATTAGCGAGGAAGCATCCCTAGATGAGGACTGGTGACACCTGATTGGTTCTAGGAATGACCCTCTCTGCCAACTCACACTCCAAAGCCAAAAGCCATGCCATGTGTAAGATTGTTTGACCTCCATACATAATGGATGGCAAAATGTGTATAAACCATTTACATGGTGCCTCTAGAGCACCATGAGCAGAGATGGTCATCCTTACAGACCAGCTGCTGCCTCTGCTTCCATCACCGGAGAACAGCCTCACTCAAACAAATGTGAGGTTCTCCTTAGGAAATACAAATGACATGAAGTGGGCTTCATTTTAAATGCACCTTGACTGTTTATGATTGTGAACATAAAAAGAAACTAGCCTAGGGACCATCTGTAGATGAACATTCATTCTCAGCCTCTCTGTGAGAAACAAGTGATCGTTTATCCTAAAGGTGATGTCATGCACAGAGCAGACCTGGAGGGACCAGCACTGGAAGGGGGCTGGGGAAGAGTGACTCCAGCCAAGAGGTCAGCACACACATGAGGCAGCAAGCAGTTCTGGGAAGGCCTGAGGGTGCACCTGGAGCTGGTATCCATGTGCTGTCAGGGCACACTGAAGGACAGAAGTGACACTAAGTGACTCAGTGAGGAAAGACAAATTGGGAACGAAGAGGTCAGTCAGTCTGGCAGGAGGCTCCAGCCTGGGGAAGTCTGGCAGGATGCAGAATAGGGGATCATCATGCATGGTAAGACTTGATCAGGGTGTGAGGGGAGGGACTGAATCGGGTGTATTTGTTCTGAAGGGCTGAAGCATTCCTGTAGTTCTTTGCCATGCACACTATAATCATTGACCCTATTTCCCTGAGTTTTATCTTCTGCCCCTGCTCTGATGTTTTCATTTTCCTGCTATAGACAGACAGAGGCTAATAGTTGTGTGCTCTGGGTTATCAGGACTCTTTGGGCATGATACTCTCAAAGGTCTTCATCTTCTGTAGAGATGTTACCTTACCTGTTTTATGTGTTTCCTTAACCATGTGGTAACTGCCACTTTTCAGAGATTCAGTCTAAGTGCTGGGCTGCCAAGTAACATGAAATAGTGATAAATAAAGCACTGTAACTTCATCTAAGCATTGAAATAAGATGAGAATTGGGATTGTGTATCACATGGCTGGAGGTGTTTGGAGGATGTAATGAGATTGTGTACAAGGAAAGTGAATCAGGCAGAGTCCAATCAAGAAAGAAACCACCCATAGGTTAAACAGAGAAATTCTAATATCAAAATTATCAAGTATAATAAAAGAATAACTATACAATAAATAGAAAAATATAAAAAATAGCTATATAAAAAGTATAACAAAAGAATAGAGATATGAGAACTCTCCATGGTACCCTAGAGCTGAGGGAAGGCCCCCGAAGAGGGACAAATTTGGAAGGGGTTCAGATTTCATTGGAGAAGGTGTGGATGGGCCCCTGAACAGCAGAGAAGCTGGCCAGGTAGCCAGATTGGAGCTGGTCTGGAGTTGCTGGGCAAACAGAAGACCATCCTCAGGAGGGTGGACACGGAGCAGTCAATGCTGCCCACATGCAGTGGAAGCCTGGCTCAGGAGGTGGCAGAGGGCCTTTGGAAGAGAGGGTTTACAGACAGGTGGGCTGCTCAGGGAACCCCTGGCCACAGGCTTGTTGCACAGGGGCCAATGCAGGGCTTGTTTTAGGGTGTTAAGAGGTCTGTGCACAGGTTATCATCAGGTGAAGCTGCACCGTTGCACAAGAATCCCTTTGAGGTCCTGGGGCCCTGGCAGGATCCACCAGAAGTCCTCCCTCCCACTTGACTGACTCTCTAGTCCCTCCCATTGGAAGTTACCGGAAGCCCCTTCCTCCTGCAGCGTCCCTTCAGCACCCCTTACTGAGAGAGTGAGGCACTTGCTCACTTTGAAGGAGAAGCAGTCAGTTACAGGGGTCCATGGTTTATTACAGAGCCCATAATGAAGGGTGCATTCCAAGTGACGGGAAGTAAATAAAAAACTGACAGAGAGCTTGGCAAAGAGGCTGGCACGTAGTAGGTGTTCAGTGACTGAAAGCTGTGTTATATTTCTTATTCAAACAAAGTAAATAAATTTAGTTTATCTGGAATACATTTGAAAGTCGGGCAGCCATGTTAATATTTATTGTATAATTTACTGGTGTGTATTCGTTTTAACTAGACACTAAGTTAATAATCTGTGTGTAAAACATTTCTCATTTCTAGTTCATGTTTCTTTTCTTTTCTTTTTATCTAGGTCTTATACAATATATTAATTGCCTTCACAAAGATGCATAAATTTGAAGACATAGAGCCTGTGGACATTTTGGCTGGATGTGCCCGATTCATCATTGTGGGAGTTGGGGGGGTATTTTTCGGCATTGTTTTTGGATTCATTTCTGCATTTATCACACGTTTCACTCAGAATATCTCTGCAATTGAGCCACTCATCGTCTTCATGTTCAGTTATTTGTCCTACTTAGTTGCTGAGACACTCTATCTCTCCGGCATCCTGGCGTGAGTACAAACCAAGGACTAACTCTGATAGTCACAAATGAGAATTTGGGAGCCCCTCTTGTAGACTAGCCTCTGGAGAAGGCTTGCCTTCTGACCCTAGTCCTCAAAAGTGTTGAGGGATTCTAGTTATTTAAACTTGGTAAAATCTGATTCAGGTCCTTTGCCAAACAAATATTCTCTCCAGCATTTTTGTTTGCTCTATTCTCATGCTTTGCCTTATGAGAGCATAATAATTATAAGGTCAATTTAGAGTGCTTAGAAAGGTGAATGCAGAGAAGGGCTGGGCGCAGATCAAGGTTATAGTTTCATCTCAGTAGTTTTTTGGGGTTTTTTCCTTAAAAAAATTCATTAAAGTTACAGAGAAGAATCCCATGAGGGACTGTCCATCATTCCTGGGTTCTGCCTCCTCTATTTCCTTCAACCACACCCCCGCACCAGAACTCATCACTGTGCAATGAAACTAGGCCAGTGGAATAAGACTAGCAATCCAGATTTCTTTTTCCCAAGGAAAATGTTTTTGAAATGTTTTTCCTTCCATAGATCTGGGAATGAGGCTTCTTAACCTGACTTGCTATACCTGGTTATGTTGTTTTTACAATGACATTATCGCCACATCCAGCTACCTGGGCAGAAATATTTAATTTTATTATATAGAAATACTTACTTTAATTAAATGTTAATCTTCCTAGGCATTCATCATTTCCCCACCTTAAAAGTGATCAAAACTACTTAGACAAGGCACAGTTTTTCTCCCCTCACCCCCAGATTTGCTAAGTGGCTCTAGAACAGAAAAATTTTAAGTGAAAAATTTCTCAAAGTGTAAGAAATGTTGCTCAGGTGGAGGAAATGAGGGGCCTCGCTGAGTTGTACTTTCTAGGTAACTGCGCTGGGCTTGTGTTGCTTGAAGGCAGCGTGAAGTAGAGTTAGAGGTGGTGCTGACCAACTCTTGAGGAGAGAGGGCAAGACAGAACAGCCCTGTTTTGGGTTTGTGCCTGGCTGACGCCATTTTATTGTGAGAGAGCCGTGCCCCGCCACCTCCCCCACCATGCCCACCTTCACTGCCAAACTCCACTTGTGCAAAACCCTTGGGGAGAGAGAACAGGAAGAAAGACACCCTGTGGAAAATCTGCATCCAGAGACAAAAATGGAGAAGACATCCTGCCTGTATAAAAATGAGATCTGTGTGTCTGTGGCATCACCTATAGGGAGGCTTTTCTGTGGACGGGCAAAATCTTTTCTGTGGCTTCGCTCTGAGATTCTGTTCCTTTTGCAGAATTACAGCCTGTGCAGTGACAATGAAAAAGTATGTAGAAGAAAACGTGTCACAGACATCCTACACGACCATCAAGTATTTCATGAAGATGCTGAGCAGCGTCAGCGAGACCCTGATCTTCATCTTCATGGGTGTGTCCACCGTGGGGAAGAACCACGAGTGGAACTGGGCCTTTGTGAGCTGCACCCTGGCCTTCTGCCTGGTCTGGAGAGCCATTAGTAAGAGACGCAAGGCCTCGCAGGGTCCCCTGCCTGCTGTTGGCTGCTGTTTTTTTTTCAATTGAAGTATCTTTGATATATGGTCTTATATTGGTTTCAAGTGTACGACACAGTGGTTCAACAGTTACTTGTATTATTAAATCCTCACCCCCACTAGTGCAGTTACTCTTCGTTAACATAGAAAGATGTTACAGAATCACTGGCTATATTCTCCATGTTGTACTGCTATCACCATGACCAACTTATGCTATGACTGAGAATTCTTGAGCCCCTTTATCTCTCCCCTTCCCCACCCGCCCACCCAGTCCCTCTCCCATGGTAACCACTGGTTACTTCTCAGTGTCTATGAGTCTACTGCAGTTCCATTTATTCTGTTTTGCTTTGTTTTTATATTCCACAAATAAGTGCAATTGTGATGTAAAAGCATAAGTAGTGAGGTGATGTGAACTGGTTTTACTGGTTCTGGGAGTATAGGCATCTCAGGGAGACTAGGAGCATTTTGTTTGCTCCTTTAATCAATTTGAAGTAATGAGTGGCTGATAAGGTGCTGCACTGAAGCAAGGTCAGAGCAAGGAGTATATTTTTCTTAATTGAAGAGAGAAATTTCACATCTACACATTTAAATATAACTCAGTAAATTTATCCCTTGCTCTTCACTTTGGCAATTTTTACCCTCTTGCACCTTAAATCAGATATAGATTATAAACTGCAAGCATTTACACTTGTTACAGGAAAAGTGAGATCTCACAAATTGTGTTTTGTGTTAGGCAAGTACTGTTAGAAAAACATCCCCCTAAATAACACAGGTGGTTTTAGTTGAGGGTGGAGTTTGATGTATAGAAAACCAAGGACCACGAAGTGAGTCTTTGTTTTTCAAAGAAGTGCTTACTATTAATTAGTAAAGGCAACTCTATAATTGGGAACCAGCTTCACCCTTATAAAATACACTTAATTTTAAAAAATGAGATGTCTTAACTAATAGCTGCTGATTTGTCTTGTACATTTATGTTTCTGAAACTAGAAAGAACATTAAGTACTGAACTACAATATATGTGTTGCCTTTTGATTAGAAGCAATTTTATTGCAAAATGATTTTGACCAATATTTGAAGCATTTTTAAGTAACTTTCAGGTAAAATGCTGAGAACTTATCTTGACTATGTCAAGTCTAAATTAATTTGGGATGGGTTTTAGGATCTAGGAAAGAATAGCAAGAACACAAAAATATTAAAATATTCAGAAAACATATATTCTGAGTATGTGTGTCCATTAAGTCTCCAAGGGAGGAAATAATTAAGGAAAATGTGATAATGAATTTATAATCTCAAATAAAATCCTGCAACTATTATTACTAACTATTCAACCTTGGGCAGATACTGAACTACTCAGAATATTCCTCAACTACAAAATGGTGGGTGTGGACACATTTCTTAGGTCTCTTTCACTTCTAACACTCCAGGGATCTATAGGGGAGTAAGGTTACTGTCAAGAGAGCGTCAGGCCAGCCGGCAAGAGTAGGGCCATCTAGGAGGGGATTAATATTGTAGACAGCTCAACACTGTTGGTCCTGATGACTGTCCAGCCGAACCCCTGCATCTTCCCGCTGAGGCAACTGACGGAGCAATCTCTGGGCGGACTTGGCCACATCCAGGGAGGGACAGAGCCAGGTGTCAGCACCCACTCCTCCCACTCTCAGGTTGTTCCTTTTCCCAGCTTGACTCATTGTAAGCAGTAATAGTTCACACTCATGAGGGCTTTTAACCTACAAAGCCCTGCTTTATGTTATTTATAGATATTAAATTCATTCAAGACTCACATCTACCTTTGGAGGTAAATACTATCATTATCTCCACTCAGCAACTGAGGGGACTGAGCACATGAAACGGTTAAGAACATTGCCCGAGGCTGATGTGTATGTGAAGGAGTGAAGACAAACAAAACTAAGTGAAAAACATTTTGATTTGATTGACTGCTGCACTCCCTCGCCTGTGAACAAGGTAGCTTGGTGTGAAGCCTGTGGGATTAGAAGTCACACGAGATTACTGAGAGCTTTATTACTCTGCAGTGAAAACTCTTTAATGAGTCAGAGCTTTAGGGAAGGCATGTCTCCCACCAGCAACACCGTGTGGGTGGGCCACTTGGGGATGGAAAAGCAGAGGGAGAGAAAACACCTCTACGTTTTAGACATGCTCTCCCCAAGTGGCCTCCTCCCATTTGCTGACAGAAAGAGGCACTCTTTTGAACCCTTGCCAACATCCTTTCTGGTTTGCACTGAACCTCAGGAAGAACCAAACCAAACACAAGAGATTTGCTCACCTTGCAGAGACCACAGTCACCGAGAGGGCCCCTCTCATGTTTAAAATTATACACCTCTTTTGGTCACCCAGTGAGAACATGAGATGGTAAAAATGCTTTTAGCCCCCAGTAATAGGGAGATAAAATTAGGTTTTAAATAAAGTTAGGTTGGAATTAAAACTAAGTACATTAAAAAGTAGTTAGGGTGGGTTTTCAGATCTAAGAAAGAATAGTAAGAATGCAGAAATATTAAAATATTTACAAAACGAATCCTGAATACATGTGTCAGTTAGGTCTCCAAGGGAGGAAAGAATTAAGGAGACTGTCATATGAATTTATAATCTCAAATCAAATCCTGGGACTACTACCAAGTAGCTATTCGACCTGGGCAGAATCTTTCTCAACCACAAAACTGTGCAGACACATTTCTTAGGTCCCTTTTCATTTGTACTCCAGGAATCTACAGGGCAGTTAAGCTAGTAAACTGATTTATAAAAACTTAGCTTTATTTCTTTTTGAAAGGCTGAGCAAAAATTATAAATATGGATTAGAAAATATATGCAACTTCATATATTATAAAGTATCAAGATTTCATTATTTTAAATACACAGACATGTGCACATGTGCCGGGAAGCTCCCTGTCTGAAGTACTAGTACCTCACTTCTAGTCAAAGTGAAAAGTTTTGCAAGATACTCTGTTTGGGACAGACAGTTGTGGGTGTGATGGAGCTAGTTGCCTTGTTTGGAGGGCACATGCACATGGCCTGGGATCTTTACTCATCCAGGACCCTCTGGTCTAATACTTATGTTCCCCCTTCTAGGCGTATTTGCTCTCTTCTATGTCAGTAACCAGTTTCGGACTTTCCCCTTCTCCAACAAGGACCAGTGCATAATCTTCTACAGCGGCGTGCGAGGAGCTGGAAGTTTTTCACTTGCATTTTTGCTTCCGCTGTCTCTTTTTCCCAGGAAGAAACTGTTTGTTACTGCTACTCTAGTAGTTATATATTTTACTGTATTTATTCAGGTTGGTTGAATTATTTCATACTTGAAATGAGTAATTTTTGGGGGGATTATGTATTAACTGTATAATACCAAAACAGAGATACTTTATCTGATTTTCAGACATGTGGCTCAATACTCAAACTAAATTCCCAATATTTCTAGATCATGTTTGTAGTCATCCTTTAACCTCTAGTTACATTGTCTTTTAATCAGTAAAATATATTATAAATATATTCCTGGGTAACAGATGAATCATAACTATTCTCGGTATTGCTCAAAATGATATTCCAATTAGTACCACATAGCATGAGTTTTTAATTTTAGTTGGAGTTATCTCTCAACAAACTAATGAGAGTTTATTTTAAGGAATGAAACTAAATTCTTGCTTTAATATATAGATGTAATGTCTACTTTTATTGTAGAATTTAGAAGAATTAAATCAGAACAAGTAAACACTGTAGCATTTATCCAGTAAAAACTAGTACAAAACAAAGACATAAAAATTGGAAGTCCTAATAGTTTTGCTAGAAGATTTGTTCCTGATAATGACAATCTTCCAAACAAAACCCTTTATTTTGTTATTTATGATCTAGGGAATTACAATTGGCCCCTTGGTCAGGTACCTGGATGTTAAAAAGACCAATAAAAAGGAATCCATCAATGAAGAGCTTCATATCCGTGTAAGTTTTCTCTTTTTATAATTAGTAAATTAATAGGATGTTCCCCATTTTTCACCTATGGGAGCAACTTGGGCTTTGATGAGACATGTGCACATAGCCTCTTTCCCAGCTCCACAAAGAGTGACTGTATTGTGTCTTATTGCTGCTGTAGGTAATTACCATAAACTCAGTGGCATAAACACACACAAAGTATTATCTTATACTTCTGGGGGGAGCGGTCAGAAGTTCAAGATGAGTTTCACTGGGCTAAAATAAAGATGCTGCATTTCTTTCTGGAGGTTCTAGGAAAGTGTCTGTTTCTTCCCCTCTTCCAGGCTGAGAGCTGCTGGCATTCCTTGTGGGTCCCTTCCATCTTCAAAGTTAGCAGCAGCCACTCAGGTCTTTCTTAGCTGCATCATTCTGATAGTGACTCTTCTGCCTTCCTCTTCCTTGTTAAAGACCTTTGGGATTATACTGGGCCCATGTGGATAATTTAGGATATTCTATCTTAAAGTCAACTGATTAGCAACCCTAAGTCCATATCCTATCTTCATTCTTCTTTGCATATAAACTAACATATTCACAGGTTCTAGGGATCAGGAGGTGGACATCTTTGGGGAACCATTATTCTGCCTACCACAGCCTTTCATAGCCCCTCAGAGATTCATGTTTGTTCCACATGCAAAATGCATTAACTCTATCTTAACCTCACAAAGGTCTCAATCCACTGTAGTATTAACTCAAAGAGCAAAATCTCATTTAAATGTTATGTTTAAAAGTCCAAAATCTCATCATGTCAACTTGTAAACCAGAGATGGTTGGGGCTCCAGGTATTATCCATCCTGAGGCACAGCTCCTTTCCAGTTCTGAGCCTGTGACACTCAAGAAACAAGTTATTTGCTTCCAAAATACACCAGATGGAGAGTCATAGAATAACAGAGGCGGATATTCCCTTTCAAAAAGGGGGAAATTGGAAGGAAAAAAGGGGTCATCTGTCCCAAGCAAAGGCCCAAGTCTGCCTGGGAAAACTCTTTTTGTTTCAGGCCTGGGAACAATCACTGCTGATTCTTTGCTTCACCCTCCGGATTCTCAACTGCATATTCTTGAGTCACACTTTCCTTTACATGAAATGCAGCATGTGTTTGCACCTCATCAGTTTGATCAGCTTGTTTCTTGCCTGGAGAACTTTAGGATCTGACAGCCTGCTCTCATGCTGTCTCCTTTCATTTTGGTCTGAGCTGGCAGTGTTTCTATCTGGGTCCAGCAGAGAAACAGAAGCAGTAGGAGATGTACTAAGGGCTCTGTTGTGAGGGGTAGGGTTACCCACTGTGGAGGCTGGCTAGGCAAGTCCAATATAGGTAGGACAGGCCAGCAAGGAGGGTGGACTGGAACTCTCAAGCTTGACCTACAGCTGCTGTGCACGAGTGGAACTTTCTTCTTCATCAGGGAAGTCTCAGCTCTACTCTTCAGGCCTTTCAACTGATCAAACCAGGCCCACCCAGGTTATCTAGGGTAACTATTAAGATTAACTATTATGAACTCTAATCATATCTACAAAATACCTTCATAGCAGCATCTAGATTAGTGCTAATAATCACTAGGGGCTAGACTAGGCAAGCTGACACCTCAAAAGCTGTCATGGTGACTAATATTCCAAGTTGCCCTACTTGCTTCTAAAACCATTGGTACCAATGGCACATGGAACCCTCAGCTATTTCTGAACTTTTAATTAGGAAGGGGTAAAGACTTCGAATACTTCTGCAGACATGGCCCAGTGGCAATTTTTATGAAAGCATCCAACTCTGATGAAGATGAAAAGGAAGTTGAGCATGGATTTTACCTGTTTAAATGCAACACAATGTTGAAGGGATGCCATTCTGTGTGGCTCAAGGGAATAGCAATGGGAAGAACTAAGGGATGGAAGACAGAGGGAGAAAGACTTCACCTTTGTTAATGAAGAGCATTCTGACAATTGTTTCTTGTGTGGCACACCCAAAGATGAATTGGATGTGCGCAAGCAATGATTAGGAACACTTGGCATAGGTGCTGAGCAGGAGATTCAAGCTTTGAGGAGGTGATTGGCCAAGATAATTTTTTAGGTTTCTTTCATCCCTGAGAGTTCATGATTCTAATGTTGGAGTAACTGATGAAGTCTTTCAAAATCAGCCCTGAATTCATGGCCGAAATCACCTGAGGAAATAAATTTAAATTCCAGGAAACCCAAATCAAAAATTTTCAAGACCATTTGAAAATGTTCAACAGATGGGAATAGGGAGTGAGTGTTTTAAAATACACAATGCCTTAAACATGACTGGAGGTTTTTGTCTCTATCTTTATCTCTTATGTTCATTATTTTGAAAAATTAGAAAATATACCTGAGAGAATAAAACTTGAATATTTTACTCCTTTCTTATTTATTTATTTTTCAAATAAAGTTTTAATTATTGGTAGAATGTACATTAATTACTTCAGAATTAATTTGTAATCTATTTTGCAAAAATTTTTAGAATCTGGTATAAACTTCAATTATTACAAATTTAATTTACTTGAAGACTAATTCATAAATTTTGAAGAGATTGTGCTTTTTTTCTGAATTCCTGTAAAGAATTTGGATAAAGCAAGCATGGTGTAATTGGCTTGGGTGGTGAAATGTAAATAGTAAGAGAAATAGATTAAAAAATGAGGCATATAGATAAGTTTTATTGCTATATGTTGGTATATAATAGAATATCTATAGAATTGTATTCTTAGAAACTTTATAAAGTGGATGCTGGCATTTTCTTTTCTTTTGCAATGAAATTAAAAGTTAACAGCTAATCATTAGACTTTACATCCAGGTGACTTCAGTAATGTGAAATTTCCTCTATCATTTTAGAAAAATATTATTCAAGGCAAATGGCAGGTACCTGGTCTTCATTGCAAGCTATGTGCATTGTTAAGGAACTTATCTACAGAGTCTCTGAATCATGAAACTAAGTTAAATTATTATGAAAGACATTATAAGTTTCAGTTACAAGGACAGAGTGACAGAGGAGAGGACAGGCTCCAGGAAATTAAAGCATCCTTTGTTTTTCCAAGCATGTTAGCATTCTTTGTGTGTCTTTTAGAGTTAATGTTTCACCAGCAATTATTTTCTTGTTCGGCTTGGCAGCTGATGGATCACTTGAAAGCTGGAATTGAAGATGTGTGTGGGCAATGGAGCCACTATCAAGTGAGAGACAAGTAAGGAGGTGGATGGTCTCACCATCTAGGAGGGGAATCTGGGGCTTGGGAAACTCACAACTTGACACCAGAAGCTGAACATGAAGCCAGAAAGAAGCCACGAGTAGGAGACCAGGCAATCAAAGGTCCTAGCAGCCATGGCATGCAAGAAGATGGCGGAATTCCTGGGAATGCCAAGCCTGGAAAATGGAGAACTGTCAGTGGGTAGACTAGGCTATCTCAGAGAGAACCAGTACACGGAGATATGGAGATTAGAGAAGTCAGATTAAGTTTAAAATAAAGTCAAGTTTCCATGGAATGACTGGCTTCCTAAGTCTGCAAAGGGAGTTTGGCATCGCATCAGGGATCCTGCAGAAGAGATTCCTCCATGGTTAGGGGAGGCTGTAGTTGAAGACCTTGAAGAATCCTTCCCACCTGGTGATTCTGTAGGATTGCCAAAGTCCCCTCCCCTGGCACCTCTTACATTTCAGAACTCGTTCTCTTCCTGGAGTGAATCTATAGCCATATTTCTGAATTATGGCTCTGAGAAGAGTTTTACTGAGGATGAGAAAGAGGAGTTTTGGACTTACACACAGCTGTTTGGAAGATGTAGGAGTTAGCAGTAGCTGAGTTAACCAAATGGTATATGTTTCCTCTCTAGGGCTTGCGAACAAATTGATGTTGGTGATATCAAAGAGACTATGTTATATTTTATGTGGTTGCTTTAACTGTCCTGTGTTATTGCTGTCATTCTCATTTCAAAGGTGAGGAAACCATCTTTGTTAGTTAACCTGCTCAACAGAAAAACCTTGATCTAAAGTGAGGTCTGGCTTTAAAATGAACTCCTTGCTTTCAATAAACCACAGAACCCCAGATAGAGAGCCTAGGGACATAATGCCATGGTTAAATGTATAGATTATAGAAGAATGTTTAGAATTAAATAATCTATTCTGTTTAAGTTATCTCAAATATATACTCAGTCTCCTTTTAGAATGCGGTCTCACTTTCAGGAGGAAGGTGGTGCAGGAGATAAAGGCTGTGAGTTGTCAGTGAGCATGTGATAACTAAATCCGTGGTCATAGGGGAGAGAACCACAGGGGTGCAAAAGGGGATGCTGCCTGAGAACAGGACTCTGAGAAGCTCCCATTCCCACGGGGCAGGTAAGAAAGAGGAAGGGCAGAGGAGGCTCGGAAGAAGTTGTTAGGATGGGTATTAAGCCAGATGTGAGGGGTGCTGAGGAAATGACCCAGGGGCACATCAGGAGGAGCCCCCTGGCAAGCAGGGCAAGGGAAACAGCACCCACTGGTATTGAACAGCATAAGGTCAAGGTGAGCTTGTTGTGAACAGCATCAGACAAGTCCTGACAGTCAGGGAGCTGGTTACAGTGGATGGAGGAATAAACAGGAACATGAGCAAAGGCATCAAACTGGAACCTGAGGAGCTGACCCAGTTGGAGGGAGAGGGGCCCAGTGTGAGCCAAACACCAACCCCAGCACTTAAGAAATTACAGAGGAGGCTTGACTGATAAAGGGCCCATCCACCACTCAGACTAGGAAACCAATCACCAGATAATAAGCCCACAGCCCTGGGAGTTATGTTTCCCCCAGAAAATAAAGCAGGCTGACAAATTACTCTTTGAATGTAACATGATTGGAAGCATTGAAAATTCTTACTTGGAACAAATGGCTGACTCCGGAGGCACACGTTCAGCTCAGCCTGATGGGTGGGCGGGAGGATTGCTACAATAGTCAGCGGCCATCAGCATCGACCCTATTCAGATGCTCCGTCATTCAGACTGTCAGGAGATACGTGGCTTCTCCCTCCCATCCTCTTAATTGGCAGAATTCAAAATGATCTTCTGCATAATGGGCAAAACTACTGTAACTACTGGGCCATTTAAATGTATTGGGTTCTGGTTGAATGGGCCACTATTACTGTAAGTGCAGCTGCCACCGTTATGAGCTATTAGAATGGAAGATGTGTTCAAAAGCCTCAACCCTCTCATTTCTTCTCCTGCAATTGGGGCTGAGCTGGCCTGGGCCTCCCCAGCTCACAATTTATGCATACTTTTTACCCTGATTGCCACTTGACCTTTCCTTTTGTTTAGTTGATTTTCAATGTATTCAGGCCAGTAGGCCATTCTTTCTTTATTTAAAAAAAAAGTATAAAGTCTATGATTAAAAAAAAAAAGTGTGTGCAAAGTCTCTGAATTTCTGGTACTGTCCTGGTGTTTTTCAGAATAAAGTTAAGTTGTAGTTTGTTTTATGAAAAATACATACTTATATATACAGAGGTTAAAGATTTCCAAATGTTGATTTTCATTTTTAGGTTTAAGAAGTTTGATCACAGATATTTACGGAAAATCCTAATCCGAAAGAACCTGCCAAAATCAAGCATTGTTTCTTTGTACAAGAAGCTGGAAATGAAACAAGCTATTGAGATGGTAGAGATGGGGATACTAAGTTCTACAACCTTCCCCACGCCCCATCTGTAAGTCACATCTGCTCTTTGATCTAGACTTTCCACACCAGAATTGCAAGGGGCACTAACACATTGTTCCATTTAAGATAATACTGGAAGTGAAGAAGCAGACATAGGAAGAAATCATGAAAAAAAAGATGATCTAAGTCTTGGCATTTTGTAGTTTGGCTACGAAGTGTTTCATCTAGTTTCTGAAAACCACTTTTTGACAAAAGTTGCCTATTGTATTTGAATATCACCTTTCATGGGGTGGGGAGTGAATTTATAGAATAACAGCATATTTTACAAGACTTTCCCTTTCTCTTCCTGATTAGAAATCTCTACCCTTTCACCCCTGCTCATTGATTCTGTGAATCCTACTATTGTATTGCTCTCATGAGGCAATTTCTCTTTGTTGGTCCGCATGGGGTGCTGCTAACATAGATTTGGGGATGAGTGGTTGTAGGAGAGATGTGGCAGTTGGTAGGCTCTTTAAACTAAGAGCTGTGTTTGTAGTTGTGTCTAAGATTTGTGTGTGAGTTTGAGATTTTCCTTGAGTCTGTGGAATGCACACAGCTTGGTGCAGGGGGAGGACTGGCTTCTTGTGGAGCAGAGACCCTGAAGGAGTTGGAGTAGAGGCAGGGTGTCCATACTGTTGTATGAATCCATCAGGACCAGGTGATTACCTGTGAAACATGATGCTTTTGGTGGAACTTCTGGAAACCAAAGGTCCCAATAGCTGGCTAGACATTTTAAAAGTTGCTTTGACCCTGTGACATTTAGCAAAGTCCCTTCAGTGTCACAAGAAGTAATTCAACCCCTCCAAGATGCCCAGTTTTCTCCTAAGAAATGGTTTATGAATTGGAAAAATTAGTCACAAGTTGTATTTAGAATAAGGAACACCAACTTCTCCATCCTGTCATCTTCAGCAGGTAATGACACTTGATCATGCGATTCAATTATGCACTCATGTTCGAAAGGCAATTTGAGAGAACAGCTAAGAATAGAGAGCAGCAAAATTGTCACGAATGTCTGAGTGTTATTTCTCATCCCTTACTCACAAAAGAATCAGAAACACCATTGCTTTTCTTACACAGCCTGGGAAAAAATCTAAACTAGTGTCCCTGAGGCCATCTGGGTATAAACAGAAAGCTTCCTGCCTTATTTCTTGGAGAGACTGTTTTTTGTAGTTGGGTTGTTTGTTCTGGTGCTGCCCATTACATGGCTAGAAGGAAACTTCTGACACTAAAATGCTAACATTTATTGTCAATGCCATGCTCTGCCCTTATTAAGGCCTGAGACAAAGGAAACATCAGTCATATTGATCCTGTTGTTATTGAAATGTTGATACTGTATTAATCATGCAATTTTTGGCATTGATCTTTATTTTCTAACCTAACTTCATTTGATTACTACACTTGATTATTGAACTTTCTCAATTCCTCTTACCAGAGAGGAGGACTCTCTCACCCTACCTTAGGTCCAACCTTGTTCCTCGGGCACCTGTTATATGCCAAGGACTGTGAAAGCAGGTGCAGTCACTGCTCTCATGGAAATAAGATCCAGGAGAGCCATGGCATTAATAAAAAAGATCACACAACATATAATCATCATATCTAGGGTTCTATAAGAGTATAAGAGATGAAACCTTCCCCTGGTCCCTGGAGTCTGACTTGCTCACTGAAGGATGAATGAGAGTTAACTGAATGCAGTGCAGGAGGGCTGGGCAGGTTCAGGCAGTTGAGACCATTATGAACTTCCTCCACTGGTCTGCTTACTAGTTATATGAGCACTTGGTCAAGGAATGTAGGGGTGCTTATCTCAAATGAGAATCAGCCTATCATGTGCCCAGACATATTTTGAATCTCTGTAGTGCGGCATAGGTCATAAGCAGTTGCTCCTGTTTCTGACCTAAGGCAATTTTTAATCCAGCTGTATTTGGTGGGAGCCCTTCTGCCGAGTCAATTATATTTTCAGACATTGATTGAAGGTTAGTAAGAGAGTCTTTTAGGTTGGAGATACCTTTTTCCCTCCTAAAGCCCAAACCAGTTAGTTTACTGGAGTGGGAGAGGATATTTTTTAAAGTGATATTTAATACAAGTTTAGTATTTAAATTGCATTTATTTGATCTCATCAGAAATCTGGAGGACATCAAGCAAAAAGGAATTCCTCTTCTAAGATCAAAGCAGCTAAATTCTTAAAAAACAAACCTTCATACAATAATAGGAAGAAGAAGTGTGTACTCAGCTCGCTTTTTATTATTCTGTATGAGATGATAACAACAAAATGCACATATATTTTTTTCTTTAGAAGTTTAAGCAATTGTTCTACCAGCAGTTGAGTTTCCAAACTCTGGGACCTTCAGGAGAACACTAGCACCAGAAGTGGTCTGTAGTACAGCACGGATCACAGTGATGCTATGGAATCCCATTGCTTCTATGTCCATTATTTTATCTGACCTTCAGACAACTGTGGAGTAGGTAGAATATGTACCTGGATTGTCATTTTAAATATGAGGCACCTCATTTTTCCATTGAGTAGTAATCCTTTAGAAATATCAGAAGATAGAGGCTCAAACTGATTAATACTGTCCAAGCTTTAAGAAGTAGTTGGTTAATTTTTCATTAATTATTGTTTAAGTTTTTAATTGATCACATTGACAGGTATTTGTTTACATTTAGGCATTCTTACACCGCAGGCTCTGGAAGGAAGATTCTGATATCATTTTCACTTCCAGAATGGAACACTGTATTGGGAATCAGGCCCTCTTCTCTGCCACTCTTCACTCATTCTAAAATGTTGGTCATCTTGGTGACCTTTCTAAACAGACATAAGGCAACCACACACACAGAAGGGCTGCGGGGTATCCTTGCTCACTTAGTGGGCATGAATCGGTCATCCTCTCATGCATTTCCCATGGATTTCATGGATAAAGGTATTGAAAGAGGATGGATTCTTCTGAACGAATCAGGGTATATAGTATTTGATCTTTTGGCAGTCCCTATTATGGCATAAATATAGCATCTTCTAGATTTCATGTCTATATTGCTGTGTTTAGAATTGAAGCCCCTTTTTACATTATTATAGAGTCTGATAAAAAGAAAAAATTGAGAAATGCAAATCTTATATTCAGATATATTTAGACTCAGATTTCCCCAAGAGTTTAATAGCCATGAAATTACCACAGGGCTGTTATTTAAGGTGACATAGATTTCCTTTACAGATAATAAATGAGTGTTCCAGTGACAAGAGTCTTTCTGTTTGCAATTTTACCTTTTTGACCTAGAGATTTCCAACATTAAGTTTTTTAAAGGATTTCATCTTTCCTTGTCATGTTATGATCATTTTGGGGATAATTTTGCTAAAGAAGTGCATGTAGAAAACTCCAGGTATCACCTTGTCCAAGTTACTAATTTCACTGTGTAATTTTATAACTACAACTTCTCAGTATGCATCAGTGAGCTACAATGCCTTTGGGATACTTTAATAACATTCGGCCAGCAGCCAGAACGGACCTTAAGTCTGGCCCTTTCCAAAGTGATCATTATAAACTGGGGAAAATGCCAAGTTAGATCTATTGCTATCTCAAGTTTAACTTTATCATTTCCTTCACCAGTAGTTCGTCCTATTTGGTTGTTTTATTATGAACACAGGAAGTGTAATTTTTTTATTACAGCTGTTGTTTCTGCTTAGCAGTAGACTATTTCCATCATAATAAAGGAATGTGTTCAGATTGTGGGCATGTGTGGGTGTATCTAAGTCAGGATAAATTTTATTTGAAGCTTATTTAAACAGTTAAGTTGAAATGCCCTGATAATAATGTGTAAATCACCAAGGGTGGTAACTGAATTATAAGTAGTGCTTGCAGCTCTGAGATATGGAAATTCTGATTTCAGTGATAATGTAGAAAGGGCAATAGTTAGTCTACAGATAGCATTGCTAAATAAATCCTGGCATATTGTGAAATACAGTGTCCAGGTCCTTAAAAATATTTTCACCAATTGTACATAGCTTAGAAAATGTCCTATGTAATTTATGGCTTAAACTTCTACTGTTTGGGGGGGAAATACTTAAAAAGTGGCCTGTATTGAAACTAGTAGCTACTTGTCCCTGTGATCAGTTATTCTGAGACCTTTGCAGGCAGATATTAGCACATCAGTGCCCTCAGGCATTCAGAAAAGCTGCAATGAGAAAGAAAAATCTAAACTCTTAAGGGTTTAAACCAAGATATTAGGGGAGATGACAGTATTCAAAATGGGTTTTTCTTTAGTTCTTTCCTTTTTGCTTCAGTAAACATATATTATTCATACAACAAAAAGTCCCTAGAAATTATCATTACTAGATTGAAGTGATTGAAATCAAATATACTTGTCACGTGAGGATTCTGCACATAACAATGCCATGACTTTGAAATCCTTAGAGGACAATTGTGCATTGATAGGTGACTTGGGCCTGACTTGGCTTTTAAACCCTTTCGGTGAACGGGGGTGGGGGTGGGGGGTGGGGGTGGGCTCATGGGGAAGGACGCGCTATCAGCGAGGAGGCAGGGAGCGGTCAACTGCTTCCAGAACTCCTGTGCCCAGTGTCTCAGCTGGGTTGACTTTCAGAGCATAAATTGTCTAATTTTTCTTGTAAAATATGATCCTAGTTTCTTACAATTGTTCTTTAACCAAAGATAAAATCCCTACAGGGATAATTCCAAGATAAATGTACTCATACACGTACTCTTAAAAATATTAATGCTCCCTTCGATCAATGCTGCTCAAGATGTGGTGTGAGGATGGTGTCATCCAGGGGCTGTTTGTCACCTGTCCACAATGAGATAAGTACAGACCTAACCAAGAGTCAGCCTTGGCTGAGAAATCTTCTTTTTGTTGAATCTAACAGTAAAACATTTGGATGGCACAAAGTAATAATCAGTTCTTACATGATGAAGTAGAGAGCATGGTATCTTTTAAAAATGTGTTTTCTAATAATTGATTTTTATTGTATTTTGCATTTTTTTGTGTCTGTTCATAACTGATACAAGGAAAGAAGTGTTTCACCACCTTAAACCCCTTATTAAAAATGAGTTAGCATAATTCTCACATAAAAGCTATAGGCCAAGGAATCATATTTTTCAAATGTAAATCCAGACACATGTACTGACATTTCACATGAACTTACTAATAAACCAATAGGAGAAATTATGTAAAAACTGGGGTTCTGGAACTTGGAACTCCAAGTGCACTGATACTCTGGCAGCACTCTGGCCAACATGGAATAATGCTTGGCTTCCTTCCCATAATGTTTCCAGGGCCCAGAGGACACAAGGAACCAAAAGGCTTTCCCCTGAAGACGTGGAGTCCATGAGGGACATTCTGACACACAGCATGTACCAAGTTCGCCAAAGGGTGTGTATAGGCCGTCTGACTCGCCCCCTTGTCTGTCCTTGGAGCCAGTCCTCCAGGCATCCATTGTCGTTCACATTGCCCGTTTTAAAGCAGCCTTCTTGTGGAACAGTTTCTCTATGCTTCCTTTGGGGAACAGAAAGTTAATTGTTATCTTTCTGCAGCACTATTGGCACCCGTGATATAAAAAGAAATGTAAATCCAGTTGCAGGCCCTAGGGGTCAGGCTGCCCCCACCCTACAGCCTGGTGCTTCCAGAGCCAGCAGGTCCCTCTCCCTCTAGAGACGGGCAAGAGGAGGAGCTCAGCCACCCCACCACCAGCAAGAGCCAGATGTCGTGGTGCTAGAGTTGTCATGATCCGATTGCCTGCAAAAGAGCTTAGAAAACTGAGATGGTTTAGGTTAGAATATTGAAACTGCAAGGCTGAAAGCTGGAATGGAAGGAAACACATTGGGCTTATTATTTTCCACTTTTGGAGAAAGGTGTGGAGTCTATGCTAGCCCTTGGGAACTGGTCCACAGGGCATAGTAAGAGAATTTCTGGGGGCGGCAGGTGAGTCCTTCTGAAACTGTGATACATTCAAATGATAGTTAAACTTGCATCCTCTAAACAGGAGGCCTTTTTGTTGGAGGCTTCAGTTGAGCATTCCAGTTCTTGCATATAAGTGAATTCATTTGTGAGAGCCGTGGTATCTGTGACTATGATCATAGTCTTCATGGGACCGACCAAAAAATCATCCAGTCCAAACTCTTCATTTTTAAGAAGATACTAAGGTTATTAGAGTGTTTATCTGATATGACTAAGGTCACAAAACAAACCCAGGTCTTTCAACTCCTACCCAGTGCTTTCTCCATGATTCCAGATTTCCGTGATCCAGTGAAAGTGAGTGTTCTCTGGCTGCTTGTTTTGGAAAGGTCAGTGATTAAGGGGAATGTGTCATGAAAGGCTCTGTGCCTGTTGAAGGAATAGAGGTCGGCGTCAGTCGTGGCACGCTTGGAGTAAATTCAACTGCTTTCAAATCATTCCAAGTGAAACTGTTTCAGTAAGACTATCACATTCTGCCTTAGATACACAGTCAAGAACTTCCTGGTTTGATGAATATCGGCTGGCTTAGTGAGGGCCAAGGCCCGAGGGGTGCCTGGTGCTCAGCCTTTCCCCATGTTGATGACGGCTGAGTTTAGGCAAGGTCTAGAAACGGAGATCGAGGCCCCAGGACTCCACCGCTGCCTGAAGTGAGGCCAGCCGCCCAGTCTCTCTTCCTTCCTGCTTGCGGCTTCCCACATAGCCACCTTTCTTCTTCCTCTGTGAGCGTGCCCATGACATCTGTTCCCAGCTTCCTGCCTTCTAAGCCACTTACATTCCCCTTCCTTGTTGCCCCCAAATCCAAGATAGGTCCTGGGAAGTTGTGTGGGAGAGCATAAACAACAAACAGGGCGGCTCCAAGCCTCTTAGGTGCCTTTGCCTCCACTTCTGCTGTCTGAGGCAGTGAAACTCACCCATCCTTCCCTGCTCTCTGTCATTTCGGGGTCAGTGACTCCTCTCCTCCTCCAGCGCCCTGTTGCTCTCGTGAAGGAAAAACTGCTCCAAAGATGCAACCGTTCATCTGCTTTGTGTCTAGTGGACATGCTACAGTTTGGAGGACTGTCACGGAAGGTGACATCTGCAGTCCTCTAACCTGCGTGATAGTTCCGGAGGTCTCAGGCGGTGCTGGGCTAGGAGGTGTGGGGTTTTTCACCGTCTGCATGCTGGCAGAGACCATCCTGAGAGTCAGGAATCACTTCCGGGCAAGGCTGGGATGGGCTCAGGGTCTGACTCCTTGCTACACACTCCCTCTTGTGTTCTGGGTGGAAACGTGGCCATCTCACACATTGACCAGGCGAGGGTCTATTATAAATCCTTATGTTAAATACTAATAAACCTTAATCTCTTTTGTAATTTTTATTTTAAAAATGGAAATATAAGGATTAGGGTTTTCTTTTCTCACACTTGGAGTCATCTCGTGTCCCTTGGAGTGTGTGCACCCCACCTAGGAGACCCTCGACCTGGAGGGTGGAGTCTCCTGTCTTGACAGGTTGTCCCCAGCCCCTTCCTGTACTGCTAGTCTCAGTTCTCACTGTACTCTGAGTAGAGCACTTCATTCCCCTGTGAAAACAATGCCCAGCTCTGCTCCAGTGGCCCCCCCAATCCCCCAAATTGTTCACAGCTATGTCTCATCTCATGTGTTCCCTCTTCCTGGAGGGAACATCCATTCATCTCTCAAAACTCAGCTCAGTGCAATGCACCTTCCGCCCCAAGGATGGGATAAGCACCTTTTGTCTGTACACTCCAACTCCCTGCAGTCCACTGTCTTAGCACTTAGCTGGCCCTATGCAGTATGTGCTTATTTGTTTTATATCCCCAGTAGACTGTCAGCCTTTTGAAGACCATAATTCTAATGTATCCATTTTTTAGAAATCCTGTGCTTACCATGGCACCTGCACATAGAGCATTTGGTCTTTTGCTGTTGAACTGACAATCCTTATTAAAGCATCCATTAACCAGGAGTCATAACGCCTCAGTCTTGATCTCATTATCCAATGGGACCTACTGACCCAGGGGACACAGGATATTCACTGGTGAACCTTGAGTGAGAAGAAACAAGAGAAGTTCCAGTTAAGCACTTTGCAAGCATCTGAAGACTGATGTTGGTCTATGGTTTAAGATAGATTTTCCCTGGCCTGGGTAATGACAAGGAAGAAATTGTCATGAAAATAAATGGAAGCGTTGTTCATTGTTTGAGATTAAGTTCTTAGCTAATATTTTGGTTAAAAGATCTCTTCCTTTTGGAACTGGTGATAGTAATTGGTTGATTTTTTTAATGTATCTTTAATTGAAAAAATTTTAAAATAGCAACCTCATAGAGATTCCCAAAGTTTTGACATTTAGTTTTGACATTTCCCTGATCCATTAAATCCAAAAACATGACTTGGGAAAGAAGTGTGTACTTGTGGAAGCCAAAGTCTGTGGGTTCCCTGGGGCAGACCACTGCAAGGACAGTAGGGGGACGGCACTCTCTCCAAGCCAGAGGGCGTGGGCTCTGTCACAGCTCTGTCCTGACAGGGCATCTGCACAGCCCTTTCTCCTCAGGGCACAGCTTGCTTCTCTGTAATGGAGGCTGAGGCCCAGACGACCTCCATGATGCCTGCTTGCTCTAGTGGCCTTAGGTCGTGATATTTCCATGTTTTCCGAAGGTTACAAATTGTCCTGGAGACGTCCTTACGTATTTCACATTCCATTCTTCCTGCAGACCCTGTCCTACAACAAATACAACCTGAAACCCCAAACAAGCGAGAAGCAGGCCAAGGAGATTCTGATCCGCCGCCAGAACACCCTAAGGGAGAGCGTGAGGAAAGGCCACAGCCTGCCGTGGGTGAAGCCGGTAAGGACTCCTGAGGTGCCTGGAGCCGGGCTGGTCCCCGCTCAGGGCCTCCGCTGGGGCCCACCACAGGTATTTAAACAAACAAAACTCACCACCTTGTTGCCAGAGAAATGCAAAAGTAAGTGGGTGCAGGATACCTATCAACCTCTCTTTTGAGTCCCCAGGCATCTGCCCATGGGTCAGACGACTCCCTACGATGAGACAGTGACAGGAGCACACTCACTGCACTGTGGCTCTAGGGAGCACAGCATGGCGCTGGGTACTGAGGAGTCGTCCATGAGCCACAGCCCCCACCTCTAGGGAGCTCTCTTCCCCCCTGCCAATACTCGGGGGTCTCATGTGCACGTCTCCCACTGTGCGTCTGACTGTCCTGTCTGAGGCACTATCAAGCCATCCTCCTGGGACTTCTGGATGGAGGCTGGGTCTGGATAGAGCCTATCTCTTTCCTTATCTCCATGGCTCAAAAGTAATAATAATCATGATAATAGTATCATTAGTAACTACCTAGGGAGAGGAGTGACCTTGCTCAAACATTTTAGTTTTGTGATTTATTATTTTTAAAGTGAAATAAAACTAAATATTCAACCTGTAGTCTCATAGGAAGACCTATCTTAAGCACACATCTGACTAGGTAACCTTGAAAGGTACCTGTAAAATTATTAACAATATCGCGATGGAATGTTAATATTGTATTTTGAAAAAGCTGAAATGCTAAGTGTTTTTACTTTCTCCTCAAACTATCCCCGTGGGTAATGTAACACTGGTATTCTTATCCTCTGGTCCCAGACAATAGAACTCAGGCACAGAAAGGCTAATTGGTTGATCCTGTGATCAGTGACGAATAGAATGCAGCTCTCCTGACCATGGACTGAATATACTTTTCCATAAAAATATCTATGTTCACCCAGAATTCCATGTTTTCCTTTTTAAAACACAAGTGCTTGTCAAAAAAAAACTTTGAGAGGGTCATGATGGTCTATTTTACCATGAAGGAGAAGGAGATTCATAATGAAGGCTGACACACTCCATGTCCTTTAAACCGTAGTAGCAGAAAGCCAGTGCGTGAACCAGGTCCTGTGGGAGAGGTCTGCACCCTTCACTTTGTTGCCAGGAAGCTCTCAGTTCTGTATTAATTCTGCTTTTTTATTTCTGCTTGTTACCCACAGGATAGTACCAAAAACATCCGCTACCTCTCGTTTCCCTATAGCAATCCCCAGCCAACAAGAAGGGACAGGACACTTGCTGAATTCACAGGTAAGCTGTGTACCTGGCTGCTTTTCTTGTTTTTCTGGAAAGAGTCAGAGGGTAATTATTTGGGGGCCTACGGGCCAAAAGGCAAAATCAAGAATATTTTGTAGGTATATTATAGGATACATAAAAAAGAAAACAACTTTTTTAGTAATCAGATTCAGAACTTTTATGGAAACTGAAATTTGAGTTTCACATAACTACTTATCATAAAATATTCTTCTTTTATTTACTTTTTTTCTGGTCATTTAAAAACATGGCAACCATTCTTAGCTCGGGGGCCATACAAAAAGAGGCAACAGCCTAGATATAGCCCAGGGGTCATAATTTGCTGGCCCCTGTCTTAGAGAAATGTAAAATGGGCATCTTTTAAAAATTGTTGGGGGTCACCCATAGTTTAAAAATTAGTAGAATTCTTCGAAGTTGGTTAAAATTTACCAAAATAATTTAATAAATTTTACTGATTAAATATTTCCAATTTAATATATAATTTTTAAGTAGAATTCTTAGAATTATTAATTGCCTGTTGTTCTAATAAAAGCTGTTATTTTAAAAATGTGTATATAAAAGGACTACTAGCAAAAGGTGATCTATAGTATATGTAATATGTCATGTTATCTATTGTAATTTTCCTAGATTTATTTTTAAGACTTAAAAACATGGAAATTCAGAAAAACTAAACACATAGGGTTCTAGAATTAATTCTTTGAAGAGTGGATATAAATATTCTTTTAAAGGAAACTTTATTTTTATTCTGACTTAAAAACATGCTTGATATAAAATCAAAACAAACCAGTAGAGAAAAGCATAAAAAAAGAAAGTTAAAAGCACCTGAAATTTCAACACCAAGATATAATCACTGTAGAACATTTCAGTGAGCATCTTCCTATAATTGACCTACACCATCCTCATCCCTGTGCTATCCTACCTGTACCTGAGACAAAAAATAAAAATAAAAAATAAAAAATAAAATCACAAACACACCATTATATTATAAATAAAATCATAGTATAGTCATTGTTTTGTAATTTCTATAAATTGTCTAATTCATTCAACATATGTTGTGAGCATATTTCCATATCAGCAGTTATGAACTTAGTAATCATTTTTAATCACTTACTAATAATCAATGATATGAAATCACCATGGCCTATTTAGCTAAACTCTTAACACATATTTAAGGTATCTCTGAGTTTTAATGAACATAAGCAACAATATATAAGAAGAACCTTGGATCATTTATTACTGACCTTTTGCACAAATAACCAATTATTTCCTTAGTGCATTTTTGTGGAAACAAAATTTTTAGAAAATATGTAAAAAATTACATATCTTAAACTTACCAAATCTGTGAGAAAGGTCATTTCTGAACACTTTCACCATCACTTGGCTACTGTTAAACTTTTGAATAATAACAATATGATAGGATGAAATTTACACCCTATATTTAACTTTCATCTGAGTCTGATTTTTAGTGAGGTGAACATTTTTCATATATTTAGAGGCACTGTATTTCCTTAAGGGAAATTTCTGATTTTGCCTGTGCCCATTTTTTCCTTCTATTGAGTTGTGCTCTTAAAATGAAATGAAGAACACTGCGTAACAAGGATATCATCTACTGTCCCATATTTGTAGCCAGTAGTTTTAGCTTCACATTTATCTTTTAATTTTTAGATATAGTTGCTATTCAGAAATTTTTATTCTGCCTAATCAAATCTGCTCAATCTCCTACAGAAAAATCAGAAATGACTTACCCAACTTTTTAATTAGAGTTTTAATAGTTCAATTTTCCTGTTTAAATTTCAAACCATCAAGGTTCAACTTTGTGTAAAGATAGTGGCACACTTTAGATTAGATTGTTTTCAAATGGCTACACTCCTGTTGCAACACCATCTTTTCCTCCAAGACAACATGTACCTTTGTTGTACTGAAGTCTTTTATTCTGGAGAGGGATTGGACTCTCAATTCTGTTTCAACCATCTAATCATCTATTCCCAAATCACTCTTTTAACTAGTATTAATTTATAAGAAAGCTATACCACAAACAAAAGCAAACAAGACAAAAGAGCACCAGTTATAGTGTGTATAGTGAGTTAATTAAAAAAAAATTTTTCCTGGTACAAATACCTGGTGCTATTCAAATGGTTTGAGTGAGTAGAAAACATGAAAGTCTTACAATTGGTTCTTACAAGATACACATCAATATCAGACACCTACTGTAGCAGGAGATAACCACTCAGCAGCCTTACCTGAGCACTAATACACCAATCTTAAGCAAAGTATTATAAATAAAATACAATAGAACATTAAAGGAATACTACACCTTACAACGTGGGATTTATTCCCGAGGTGGGGGTTGTTTAACATTCAGAAATATGTTTATATTAGTCACTTGAATAATAAATCAAATGATCCTATCCTTTCAATAAATGCCCCAAAAGGCATCTCACTCATACTTTCAGTCAAAATCACAAAATCCTCAAGAAATATTTATAGGATTTATGGAAGAAAACATATGTCTACTTCTCATGCTGACATCTTCTGTCTATGAAGGAGAGAATATTAGTGCTTTCCACATACAAAGGTGTCTCCCTGAGGTGAAGTCAGTTGATGCACATAGCACTCTTAGAAATGTGCCTGGTATCAAGTAAGTTCACAAGGAATATTAGCTATTATTATCACTACTGCTGAGGGACATCAAAGAAGGCTTGATGTGGCAGATACGGAAATTCTTGGAAAGGAAGACAACACTCAAAAAGTCGGTTCCACATGAATGAATCTAGACATGCAATGAAATCTTAGTCCCAGTGAACTTTTTTTTCAAATGTATTCAACTGATTCTAAATTTCATTAGGTGAGCAGAAACCTAGAAATCTGAGAAGGAAAAGTAATGAAGTGGCACTTATTTAACTGGTTAATCGGTTTTAAAGAATTGTAATAATAATGAGGGTTAGACTGACATAGTCTTCAATGTGCACAATGATTTGAATCCACCTTCTCTCCAAACTTGAAGGACCAGGACAAGGTCAAGGAAAGGCCAGAGGGGCCCTAGGAGAGCACATGAGGGAGATGTGGTGTCCAGCAGCAGTCCTGGCTACCCAGGCTGTGACACTGTCCTCTCTCACTCTGCCCTCGCCCTCCAGGGTTACCTCCCCTACTCCGGATGTCTGGGAGCTCCCTGTTGGTTTGGGGGGCTCCACACACTCTTTCAAGGCTCCCTTGCCTTTGGGGCTCACATGGTGTTGTAAATAAAGAGGTTCGGCCTGCATACCCCTTCTATGTCCAGAGACGGCTTAAAACCCTCGTGGATTGGGGAAAATCAAGAATATCCCTGGATGGAGCATGTTGATGGTTGCACAATGTGAATCTACTTAATGCCACACAAATGTACACTGATTCAAAGTGGTGAAAATGATAGAAAAATGGCAGCTTTTTTGCTATTTTGTGGCATGTATTACACCACAATTAAAGCAAAACCAAACTCTAAGGAGGGGAGGGGAAGGGTTGCCCTCAATGTCGCTAAATACCTTGTGTTGAATCAGCACATCCACATCCATCCCTGGGGTAATGGAATCTGGCTGCCCTGAGCAGAGTGCTTCCCCCATTTCTCCTTCACCTGTCCCCGGAGGACCCTTGCCAGAAGTTAAGGCTGCCAGTCGCCTGAAGATAGAGCAGATACCCCAGTTTTGCTGCAGAGGTCCCCACTGAGCTCCCTGGAGCTGCCTGCCGCAGGGCTGAGCTGCAGGAGGGCCACGCAGATGGTACGAGACCCAGTACCCGCCCTTCTGCTTTCCACCTTCTGCCCCCGCTTTCCAACCCCCTTCCTCCTCCTACTAGGACAGACCTAGTGACTTAAGTTGAAATTTACCAAATCACCTGCCCAAGCTCCTTCCTGGTGTTTAGAATCTGCTTTTCAATAACCAGAAGGTGAACAGGAAATGGTGGCCAGAATCTGTCCTCTATGGGGAGCGTGTGCTCAGAAGCAGAGGTTGGGAACCAGAGGGCAGAGAGGGAGAGCGGACAGGCCGGCTCCGGCCGCAGAAGCATCTAGGCAGTTGTTTTTCTTAGGTAGTGTTGTTAGGCAGAAAGACAGAAATGAGCGGGATGGAAAGGAGAATGGGCCCCGCAAAGATGGATGACTCAGGGAGTTGATTAAATAGAACCAGAAAGCCAGAAATGGCTCAAAGAGTTAATCAGATGAAGCCACAGGGTCCAAAAGTGACTCAGGAAATGTCCAGGGTCCCCCAGATAAAAAATATCAGAGGCACAGCCACAGCACAGCCCCTGTCTCCATTTCACCAATCAGAACCAGCCTAGAGAGCTGACAGCTGTCAATCAAGGACCTCTCTGCCCTGCCAGAACCACATAAAAGAAGCCTCAGAATGAGCATCCATGCCTGCCCGTCTTATCTTAGGCAGGCCCGCCCTGTTACTCTATGCAGAGTGTATTAAACCTTACTTTGCTTTCTTGACTTTGGTCTCTTGTCTCACTGTATCTGACTTCCCTGCGCCACCGAGCCGAGTCCTTTCCTTCCCAACAGTGTTCCAAGCTCCAAAGGATCAAGAGGAATCCTGGTTCCCATCCAGATCATGGAGCACACGGTGAAGGGAGGTCTTGAAAAAAATGGGCAAATAAACTGTTTTTATTCAAAGCAGTTGATCCCCACCTCCAGTTCCCATCAACCTCCATGCTATCTGCTCATGATAATTTGTTCACATTTTAGATAAACCTTATTGAACAGGTTATTTAAAACTTTCTTGATGTTAAAACACATTTTGTCAAGTGTAAACCATATTTCTGATTCTAAATACATTTTGTCAAAAACAAACCTGTGTACATATTATTCTAGCTGTGGTCCTGTTTTGTTTTGTTTTGTTTTAAGATGGAGTTGAAAGTAGGAGAAAGAACCCCACTTAAATATAAAGGTCTTAAAATACCTATAGTCTCAGAAGAATTTTTAAAGGGAAAATAAATTTGTAAGGTTAAAACTTGAGTAGATGAGAATAAGTGAGATTTGTGAAGACCATTCCCTTGAAGATGTGTCTGCAGTGAAGCAGGGAAAAGGCAATGTTCTAGGTATGGTTTAAGTACTAGGAAGGTCATACAAGAGGGGATGCTACACAAACACCCAATGGTTCCCTGCACTGTAGCCCACCTGACCCACACACGGCATACATCAAGGGTAGGGACAGCCTAGCGGAGCAGATGCACTGCTAGGTAGGCTCTACTCAAAGGGCAGTCCCATCTTCACTATGTGACACTGCAAGTCACTGAACCTCTTGAAACCTCAGTCTCCTTACCTGTGAAATGAACATAATTTTGCTCAATTCAAGGGGTTGTTATGAGGATTAAATGGCATATAGACCTATAATGATTAGCACAGTGACAGATAGTTAGTAAATTCTCAGTAAGTGGACATTACTATCATTATCATTGTCATTGTGTGCCGGCCACAATCTGTCCACCCTTTGAAAGGACACAATCTTGTCATGGTTGCTCTGCCACACATGGCTGTCTGCTGTGGCCCTCTCCCATCCCTGTTTCTCTAAGATTGACTATTTTGAGGTCAAAGGGATGAAACTTCGATTTAATACTTTCTGGTAACCACTGATCAAAAAACAAACCTAGAGGAACCAACCAGTCTCATACCACAGTACCACGTGACTGTCGTATAGCATGGGACTGTGGACAACACAAAGCATCTTTTTGTCTTATGGCCTAAGGCGTATAACCAACTGATCTGATTTGGTTAAAAACACTCCCTTACTTAACTGGAGGAGTCTACTTGAAACAAGCTTTCCATCCATTTCTATTTATTTATAACACTGCACATATAGCCTCTATTCCACTCCCCCCTTGGGGGTAGGAACCTTGAAGAGGGACAATCGTGCTGATAAGAGAGTTGAGTGTAAGAGCTGGCACCTCAAGAAAGATATTGCTTCACTCTGCGTTCTTGCCCTCTGTATGTTAGCTCTTCTCTCTGATCTTGTATCTTGTTCTTTCCTTCCCTGGTCATGTTTTCCTAGATAATGACAACAGTGATTTGGAACTCCTGTCCATCACAT
Source organism: Manis pentadactyla (assembly GCF_030020395.1). Taxonomy (NCBI): domain Eukaryota; kingdom Metazoa; phylum Chordata; class Mammalia; order Pholidota; family Manidae; genus Manis; species Manis pentadactyla. Next base: position 149,694,321 of record NC_080020.1, on the reverse strand, counting down.
TGAAGGCGCACTGTCAAACAAGGTCACCTCAAGAAAGACAACTGGTACAAGAAATAATCCCAATGAGGAATTTACACAGAGGAAGGAAACCATCAAACGTCAGTTATCAAAGAAATGTGAGCCAAGAAGAGCATATTGGAGGAGGCAGAAGGGTGGCTGTAAGGCCCAAACCGCTGTTTCGTGCAGTAGATGAGGAGTATGAATCTGGGGGGGAGAGTGAAGAAGAGGCCTCAGCAGCTGGGGCCAGACGGTCAGCTGAGCGCAGACCCCACAGGGGCCACCACAGGTCTCACAGTCCTTTGCTCCGAAGAAAATAATTTTACTGTCCGCAAGATTGTTTCCATGTATTGTAAGAGTCCATCTTCTGATTATTATGAAAGAAGGATTTTCAGAGTTCTGAAGATAGCTATTGAGTTTACTCTTATGCAAGCTGTTAGATATGCATCTGCAAGAGGCAGGGAGATTTTTTTTGGATGACTGGGGTCAAACTTGCAGGCTCTGCCACATTCTTAGCTGGTGTACTTTGTAGATGAATTCCATGGGAGTGATAAATGTTAATCATCCCAGGAATTATTCACTAAGGATTCTTAAGAGTGTGTGATCCTTGTAATGTATTGAGAAACAAGCATGACTGATCAGTAATTCACCTTGATTATATGCATGTGCCACTTATAATCAAGTTGTAACTTAAGAGGGGCCTTAGAAATTGCTTGGCAAACCCCTGTGTCTCCAAATGACACTTGGTCCAAGGTCACGTGGTGAGTTACTGTCTTCACAAGCTGGCTGACCTCCCTCCAAAGAGAATGCATTCATACATGATTCTGATATGTGTTATTGGGAGAGGTAAAGTTTGTCATAGCATTACCATATTTAATCAGTAACAATAACAGATGTGATACAAACCAGAGGATTAATTGATGAACAGTTGGCTTATAGTCTATTTTATAATTGGAATATATATTTTAAAAACAAACATAAAAAATAGCCATAAACAGGCTTTAATGACAATGACAAAAACAGCAGGTATTTAACAGGTGTGCAATATTTTCCCCTAGGGCTTGAAACTATTTTCCGATTTAATTTTTCATCCTCATCATCCCCAGATTGACCTTGAACTTCACACTCCAGGTCACCAACTTTGCTAGATGACTATCTGTCCTTCTTCCTTCCCTTCTTTTCCCCTTTCTCTCTTCTGGTCACCTATAATCAACAAATATTTATTAAGTGCTATTTATTGTGCCAAATATCTCATCTATAATAATCAATCAAACTTAATATCCTTTATCATCGCTATAGGTCATCTCTAACCATCCCAACTGATTAAATCCTATGCCCCTTTAAAGGCCATGATCCATTGTTCCCTGCTCCCTGCATCTGCCTTAATCCCCGTAATCAGGAGGGAGCATGTGATTCCCTTCCTCTTGGGTACCCCCACACCACACTGGGTAAGTCATAGACTTTATCTGGGAATTACACTTAAACACGTGCAATGTGCAACTACTGTGGTCTGAAGGGTGGAGAGGATAGTCTATTCTATTCATTTTACATTTTATCCATTTATCATTTTTTTTAACTCCAGGCTTTACCATTTTTGTGTATTTTATTTAGCTTTTATCAATTTTTTCTCTTAGTTTAAATTATGGTGCCTTGTGCATGGCACATGATCTATAAACATTGAGGTGACTATTTCACTTTAAGGCTGGAAAGGACACCAGAGAAGATATTGTCAGACATTCTTATTTTCCAGATGACAAAAATGAGGTTTTGAGAGCTACCTGGTGCCAGTTCAGGGTCTGCTTTCCCTTGAAGGACATGGAGCTGTTCTCTAGTATAACCCATGGATAAGAGTGACTGACAAAGATATGTGTTCCCCTGAATTTATATTTTGTGAATGGCACTCACTTAGGTTCCTGCTGCAGTGGTAGAAATGTCAATCAAAGGATCCCACTTACTTTCTTCTGAATCTGAAATATAAGACTGCTTCTAAGTTGTCCACATTTTTTGACCTTCATAAAAACTATATCCTACCAAATAGTAGCAATCCCCAAAGCAATATAAGTACATATAAAACCCAATGATCTCTGGGTTTTTCTTTTTGTTTAAACAAACAAGCAAAGGTTTTACAAAGAAAAAAACCTTTAAGCCCCATGAGAGGGAGTCAGTGAGTCATTATCCTTAAAGTGCAGATGGAGATAGAGAAACAGAGAGAAGTCGTGAGAAATTTCAAAGCCATATGCAAGCCTGATTCTTGAGAGGTGCAGAGTGTTATGTCACTTACTTGACTCTCCATGTACTGCCAGAGATCCAGATTGCAAAGGCCCCTTCCCAGAGTCAGCAGGGTCTAAGGATTAGTGCAATCCATTGAACTCTTCTGCTGTTCTCTGAGATGCTGCTGCCACTTGGGAGAGGGATGGTGGGATTTGGTGAGTAGATTGGAACTTGGTAGAAGCCATAGTGGAGCTATGTTCCTAGAGGCCCTTTGTTCATCTAGACACTGTTGGGCCATGGCTGCCCAAGTCTGGGAGGCAGCCCTGGAGCGCCTTCCTTAGATGTTAAGGCTGGTTGAGGACCCTAGTGGTCCTGGGAGCTCTGGCAGACTTGGAGAGCTCATGGTGGAAATGGCCTCTTTGTGTACTCCTCCAGGACTGTTTCAAAATGCAGTGTGAGCTGATCTTCATTGCACAGGGGATTGGCCAAGGGCGTACTGGTTCCCTGGAGAATGCTCTTGGGTATCAGTTTTGCATGATGAGTTTTTCTAACAGGTGCTAAGCAGGGCAGGGGAGAAAGTGCCCTGTTGAGTGTTGAGGAAGATCTGGTTCTTGTTCCCTCCTCAGTCAGGGAGGGAATGGACTCCTGTAGGAGTGCTTTCCTAGGCCTCGTGCCCAGTCCACTGAGCCATACACCTTCTCTTCCAGTGGTAGAATTTGCCTTCTTATGTTGAACCTCAAAAAGTCACAAATACCCCACAAAGATCAATTTCCTAACATAAGTTTTGTGTTTGTTTTGTTTTTTACTTTTTCAAAACTATTCATGTTGCTAGCTTGAATGTTCTTGGATTTCAGTGAATTCTGAAATCAGATAAAGTACCATGTCCTTTTATTTATCCTATATAGCAACTCTCTGACTTAACAGTTTTCACATATTTTCTGGTGTTTTGGATGTGGAAATGTTCTTACTCATTCTCCTCAAACCTGATGTAATGCTATGGGACCTCAAACCTGCTAAAAGAGAAACATTGGCTATAGAAGGGAATTTACTGTGACAAAGTGAAGGTGAGATTCTGGACACTTTATTATACTTCCTTCACACTTTTCTCTGTCTCTTGAAGGCCATATACTTCTGTGCTTCTCTTCTTGGAGAAAGTTAAGGAGTCAGGGAAGGTAGGACTCCAAATTCAGTGACAGAATCATCATTCCTGTAGAAGAGGTGACTACTATGGCAGGTGTGTGGCAGAACTCAAATCTTCAGCCCATTAGTGTTGGCTTTGGCTTGTAGGGAAACTCCTAGAATACTTCTTTACCTATTCAGACACCTGCCACTCAGATCATTTAGATTTTTGAACCAATCAGAGCCTGACTGCTGAAGCCAGACCACTTTAACTGTGGGACCATGGGCTGAAATATATTAATTGATAAGATAATAATTTATCTACCTCATTGAATGACTGTGAGGATTAAATGAGTTATATGTAAAATTCTTAGCTTGTGCTTGTTTTCTAGTAAGAGCTTGAATAGCTACTCTCTAGGCTAAAATATCTGTACTCAAGAGAGAGGACACACATTGATTTAATCACCTAAAGAGGTGCAAATAACAAACCGCTGAGAGTTTTCTGAGAGGCAGTTTGAAAGGGGGATATTCTTAAGCAAGAGGACAAAACAACAGGTCCTCCCCCAGGGCACACACCCACGGGAAGTCACACAGAGCAGGGCAGGACAAATCAGCAGTCGCAGAGCTTGGGGTTTAACCAACAATGTTAGAAACTTTGAAAATAAGGGGTCACCTAGCACCATGGCACTGGACCCGATGGAAACATAATAGAAGACATTTGGGGGCTCTGGGCAGAGGCTGTGGCAGAAACAGAGGGCACTGAGGAACATGGTCGCAACTCTGGTTGTGTCCCCATTCAGCTTCCATAAATCAATAGCAAAACCAGGTCTGGATATGGAGTCTTGTTTTTCAAGCAAAATTTATTTATTCTTTTGCTTTAACTCTGAATTATTGCATTTTCTTGCTTTGGGGACAGTTACCCTGGTGTCCAGTTTTAATCACACTTTTCTCAAAGGGCCAATAAATTTAGAAGCCCTGCCTCTGCATGTCATGATAGGCATATCATGATAGGCATCTGGTGAAGAAAGGGCAAACTTCTATACTCAATGGGGTTTAATTCCTCAGTTTAGAATCTTTTCTATAAGATAACTTCTCTCCAATAACTGATTCTCTTAATTTAGGAATATTAACTAGAAAGAAAAACATTTAAGAATTTTCATCAAGGAAAAAAACAATTTCTAGTATGTTTCATAACTTTCTAAAATTAGGGAATAAAGCCAGTGAACATGTTGCTGTTGTGAAAGGTCTTTGCAAGTATGTTTTATCCACAAATAATACAGGTGGTTTCTCACAGTTTTTCGTTTCATTTTCCTGACTAAACTCTGTCAAGTACCTTATTTCTGACTCCTCCTGAGAAAACCCAGCAGTGCAGACAGAAAGCTTCCTTTAAGGACATTAGTCACTGTTAATTGTTAATTGGGCCATAAGCCCTGGGGAATAAAAGCGATACCTGCCTCAGCGCTATTCACTCCTATAATTAGCAAGTGATATGTTGTTTCATCTGTGCACAGTACTTGATTTAATAAATTCTTTTTCTTTTTGAGACTCCAATGAGTTTCCAAGCTAGGGGTGATAAAGTGAGTGTGACAAATTAGAAATCCAAATTTCCATTGCCCAGCCTCCTTCAGGAAACTCAACAAAGGGAGTGGAACCCTTCTGTAGGCTGACCCTGGACGATCATGACTGTTTTCAGGCTCAGTAATACAGAATGGGTGGTCTGGAAACCAAGGTATATGCGATGTGTTCTAAGAAATCAGTCTTGAATAGAAAAGTAAAATAACCAACATTTATAGAGTGCTTACTGTATGCTTTATGTAAGGCAATTATATAAAATGATTCACATAATAGATGCAGTATCACCCTATCTTAAATGAAAGGATACATGTTTAGAGAGATTAAATAACAGGTTCAGTATCTTCCTACTTCCAGTAAAAACCATGCAGACCAGGTCTGTCTCATTCATAACCTCCTACCTAACCGTTCTCCCTTAGAAGAAATGGAAACTTAATGAGTGACTCAAATCATTATAGTTCTCTTTGTTACTTGGGAGAAATTCAGTGGGAAGAAACAGAAGAGCTCCGTCCTACCAAAAGAGAACTTTGTTTTAAAATGGACAGATAATACAGCGGAAGATGACGTGATTTTGAAAATCTATTTTCACAAAGGATGATCTAAAAAGTACATGATGAGTAGGATTTTGATCAATTGTGTCATTAAGATTGTTTTTTGAAGACAAGTAAAATGTTTTGTGTCTGATTTTAGATTGAGTTTCTGTTATCAGTTATATGTTGTTTCCAAAGAACTTTGTTGGTCCCAAAGGAGGTCCCCAACCAGACAATCTCCACGGTCCCGGCAACTCTGAAATGCCACACAATGCTATTTATGTACGATGGAAACGTAAACCAACCACCCACTGAAAGGACGGAAGCCAGTAGGAGAATGACTTAGACTACTGAAGTGTTGATAAGATACTTAAGGAAGAACTTATATTCTTGGTAAGTACTGTACCATTAATTGAAAACATACTATGGGCCTTGCTTTTATTAAGAACTTTACCTACATATTTTTAAAAATTTAATTCTCATGACACTGCTGTGAAGTAGTTATTAAGGCTACTATTCTCATTTTTGCAGATGGAGAAATTGAGTCTCAGGGAAGTTTTCACCCAGGATATACGGCTGGTCCACATTTCTATTAAGGATACACACATGGCAAGTGTGTTTACATCTAGAGCCTTATGACTTCAAAGCCACTTAATTCTACCTGCTAAGCTTTAGTAACAGCCTCATAGATGTAAAGAATCCACTAAGTAATCTAAAAACGTAGGTATGCTTTATGCCACCTTCCTTTGAATTCTTAGATCACTAAATCAGATACAGTGAAGCAAGAGCATGAATTAACCTTTAATCGATTTTTAAGAATTTCAACATTTTTATTCCTATTGTATTTTATCTCTGAACTAATAGAACTACAAGTAATAGAGACTGTTAGAAACTTTGAAAATAAGGGGTCACCTAGCACCAGGGCACTGGAAGGAAGGCTCCACAGTGTTTCATGTATTTTGTTTCTCTACAGGAATTCTTCTGCATAACTAAGAGCAAGTGAAACTCAGACGCTGGGTTTCAGTAGTGTACTGTTTCACCAGGTGAAGGCGGCCCTTGTTCCAGTGCTTGTCCTGAGCCTGGCTCAGGAGGCAGCCCTGTTATCTAACTATGCCATCTTTAAAAGGGGTTGTATGTGTGGGGGGAGCAGGTATGTCCCCATGGGTATAAATGCAGACGTTAGAAAAAAACGACCAATCAGAAAGAGGAAAGGAGGGTAGGTGTTCTGCCCTTGAAAGGGGGATATTCTTAAGCAAGAGGACAAAAGGACAGGTCCTCCCCAGGGCACACACCCACGGGAAGTCACACAGAGCGGGGCAGGACAAACCAGCAGTCGTAGAGCTTGGGGTTTAGCCAACAATGGTTGCTGTACACCACCCACACCGCTGGAGCTGAATTTCAAGTTCTGAATGTAGACAATACAGCTGGAATTTCTGCACTTTTACTCCAGAACACATGGAGCTTCAGGCAGCTCTCACTTAAAAATAACTGGACAAATATTGCAAGAGTGAAAATGAATATTTGAGAAGTAAGATACATCTATGGTGACCTGGTGTAAATTCTTCTAAGTAGAGTGACAGACAACAACTAACCAAGCAAGTTTCATGATGCCTTGAGGAGGAAGGAGGAATTTGCTGGAGGAAAAATGTACAGTTGTAATTATATTACAACTATATACCCTTCCAGGTATTTATGGTAGACTCAGGACACCTTCAGACACAGGAAGATAATTCTACATTTCATAAATTATCTGCGAGGCTTGGTGTACCTCCCAGTGTCCCTTCTAGACCGTAAACTCTTTGAATTCCAGATACAAAGAAAACCTGAGGAAATGTGGCTGCATGAATGTGTCCCTAATAAGCACTAAGATTTAAACATCTCAGAACAGCAGCCAGTCTTGGTTTCGCGCTCCGGGATCTGTTTTCCCAGGATTTCCGAACTCTCCCCAGGATTACAGAGTGTGAAGTCACCTGGCAGCACCCCTTTTCACTGGGCATTACCACCTGTATGGGGGTGACCCAGACAGCCCCAGACCCAGAGGGACAGCCTTCTCCTCCTGCAGAGCAACATAGAAGAATTCGGAGTCAGAGGTCTAATACTAGGCCATCATTTAATGCTTATGTACTGTTGATAAAAACATCTAGTCTCTCAAGCCAGTTCCATATCAGTAAGTGGAGGGTTATAATATCTACTCTACCCTCATAAAGTCCTTGCAACTCTGGAATGAGGTCAAGAGTTTAGCAAACTGAATTATCGAGGCTTGCACTGGTCTTGAGCAAGTAGAAATGTTTGTGGCTACAAAGAACTTGAGGAAATGTAACATGCTGGTTAAGAGCTGGCATACAGAAGTAAGGTGGACCTGAATTGTACAACTCAGGCAACGTGTTTGACTTCTCCAAGGGGTCAGCAGAATGTTTATGATACCTCAGTGAAGCTGTTGGCATAGTTTTGTGGTTAAGGATGTAAGCTCCAGAGTCAGACTGCCTAGACCCTGGGAAAAGGTAATTTTCTATAGTAGAAGCTCTGTAGAGTTCTTTTTTTGAGGTAATAACCCCAGTTAATGAGTCAGAGAGCTAATGGTTAAGTGTATTCCAGTTACAAATCGGAATCTAGAAAATTGACCACAAATAGATCCACAGATCTAGGAGATAGGTAATTGATCTTTGGACTCTGACCAAAATCCCATGTATTGCTTTACCCCATAAGCTCTTATTTGGACAAGGGTTCCACTACTGAATTTCAGATTTGCAGAAATGAAAGGTACCTCAGAACCCACATCCAGCAAATTCCCTGGATTCTTCTTTCCCTTGGACACAGTTACCAGAAACATATTTATAACTTTGCAAAATATTAGGTGGGAAATTTAAATTGTGTGGTTTTAGTTTATCACAGGATGGTCAGGAGTATCTGGCCTCCCCTTTATTCAAGGAGCTCTGGATTTGTAAACTGACTTAAACCTGAGAATTGGTTAATGAGAGAATTGACTGTGGTGGTTTAAGGCAGACATCTGGTCGACAGACCCAGTTTTAGGGTATTTTTAGGGGATCGAGAAGTAAATTAGTAGGTTTCCTAGCTATTTCAGTTCTGGGAACCTAATGGTCAATCAGTGATTACTGCCAAAGACCTCTGAAGATCAGACCATTCTCATAACTGCACCAACCAATCTGATGATCACAGTAACAGCAACTCTCTTGCTTAGTAGGCACCGCTGCTTGGTCTCTGCCATATCAAGAGTTTATCATGCTGAAGTTGAAACTTGAGAGTCCATCTCGAATGCATTATCTACCAGATAGCCTGTGGGAAACAGCCAGTACAGTACTTCTCAAAGATGCTGGTGTTCCCCTCATCGTGGTGAAGAGATCTTCAGAACTTTGAAGTAGAAAGTGTCTAATTTTTTGCTCCATCTCCATATTTTTTTGCTCGCTGCTCCATCCAGAGATGGAACAAAAAATGACACAGATACATCCACTTTATTCTTTATATCTTAGGATTCCTTAGATTTGGATACATTGCCAATGGATTTTTGACTTCTGAACTCCATTCAGTGTAGACCATGATTTCATTCAGATGTCAGCCAGCAGGACAAGCAAATAATGTTCCCAGTTGCTCAAGCAAGTATATTGAATCTATGATTCCCCAGGAAGTATATTTTATCAAAGTCATCTTGATCTAAAAATGTATTTCTTCCCCTCTGTTCTGGAAACCTATGAATTCATTGCCATAAATACTTTCTATGGTTAAGCAATATAAACAAGAAGATATCCTGCAATTATTTTACACAGTAACTCTTCTCCTTCCAAGATTGGCCCCCTCTGCCATGCTGGGACATGGGAAGGACCTGTGGTCATAGAGGTGGCTTTACTTTGCAAAGAAGCTGCCTCAGTGAGTTCATTTTATAGTCCTCAAGCAAGGTGGGGCTTCAAAACGCAGAATGGGAGGAATTGCTTCTTTTGTCTAGGGAGATTCAGTGGAGTTTTTTAGTTTGGGGCATTGTGAATGATTCAGGTAGTCATTAATGTCCCCACTCAAAGTTTCTGCCTCTTACTCTTTCCCAAGCAATGTCTATGGTCTCACAGAAGAGACTATGTTGAGTTGTGAATTCAAGCAATATTTTCATTAGACAACTTATTTTGTCATTAAAAACAAGATAACAGGCCAAAAACAGAGCCTCTTTTGCTATGCCCCACTTCACCAAACTGAGACTTAGTTAATGACAGTTTTGGCCTCTCCCAGAAAAGACATTTTTACCTGGTCAATCAGAGCTCACCTGACCAGCTCTGGTCAGGTGACCTGCCTGATGCCTGCCTCCCTGCCATCCCCTGTGAGGAACGTAGCCTTGCCATAACCAACCCGCCTTTTGCTAGTACAGCTTCCTTGCTCCTGCTCCCTCTTGCCTATACAAACCTTTCATTCTGTACACCTCCTTGGAGCTCCTTTTTATCTGTTAGATTGGATGCTGTCTGATTCATGAATCAATGAATGAAGCAATAAGATCTTTAACATTTATTCAGTTGAAGTTTACTTTTTTTTAAAATTTTTTATTAAGGTATGATTGATATACACTCTTAGGAAGGCTTCAATGACAAAACAATGTGGTTACTACATTCACCCATATTATCAAGTCCCCACCCATACCCCACTGCAGTCACTGTCCATCAGTGTAGTAAGATGCATGAAGTTTACTTTTTAATGCAGCCAAGGAACTTACACAATTTTCAGCTATATGGGCTCTGTAGGTCTATTGATTCAAAACGTTCCATTAGGACAATTATAGCAAGTTCTCTGGTTCTCTCTAACTGTGCTGTATTCAGAGAATTTTAAAATTTTGAGCCTGACCTTATCTTTCTTAACACTCTCCAGCACAATTAGAAGCAGCAGTCACCAGTATTGTGCTCCTCATGCTCCTAATGGCCCTAAAACAGCCTCCACTCTGTCCTCCAAGGCCTTGTCTGCAATGGGCATGCTACTCAAGGTGGGCACTGACGATAATTAAAGAAATTCTAGCCCAGAAATAAACCCAGGCATATATGTATCTGCTAGATCTAACTAGGACAAAGTCTAAAGCATAATTAATATTCAGTGATAGCTACTGAATAAATTAAAAAGTAAAGGAATAAATACCATCTAGCTAGGCTTCTTGATAGATGGCCTGCTGAGTTGCACACAAATGAGTGCAAGGTTTACTACTTCTTTGTTTGTGTCTGAAATAGTGCTTGAAATATAGTAGCTACAAATACTATTATTTTCCTTTTAAATAGATAACTTGCCCAAGACTACCCAATTAGCAGAGACATATGATTTTAGTGTAAAAATACAGATTCTGTAGCCAGGATATTTGTACTGAAAGGATGGTTTCATCTTCTACCTGATGGATGACGCTGAGGAAGTTCCACTAGTCTTCTGCACTTCAGTTATCTATGAAGTGGGGATAACAATAGCAATAATAATAAATAATATATATTTCATAAAATGGCAGTTACTTTTAAAATTTTACTTAATGACCCTGAAATGATGTCTGTCACATGGTAGGCATTCAAATGCTATTTGTTATTTTTATTAATGGCATGGCCAGTTCTTTCAGTCATCTTATGTGGAGACATCTTTTCAGTCATCTCCTGCAGCTGTAGGGGCTCAGTCTGAAATTAGGGCTCTTGCTTCTCTGACTGACCTTTCTTCTCTAGCATTTCTCTAAATCCAGGGAAAACACAAAGGTCCTTCACAAGTCTGCTCCTGGGTCATTAGCTGATGAGGGCAATTCCCAAGTCTCATCCATCTTTATTCTTCTAAAGCCTAGTACAGAACCTAATGGAAAGCCCAGCACAGTAGCTAACACATTTAACAACATGATTTTCAGCTTTACCTTAAACATGCTCAGATAAAGGTCATATTTGATCAATGTTGGTCAAGTGAGAACTTCGCAAGTTTTCTGAGAGAGTGTTTGGTTTGGTATTAGATAAGGATTTTCTCAGAAACTTAGATACCTCATACAAAGGAGAATAAGGAAACCAAGAAATAATGGTAAGTATGACTCAGAAAGAAAGGTGACAAATCATAGGCAGAAAATGTAGCAATTCAGCCCGGCACAGACTGGTAACAAGGAAGGCATATAGGCTGAATATAGGGTGGGGAACTATTTGCTGAAGGAGGATAGAAAAAAATGAGAACTGTGTTTTGATTTTAATGTGCTGTTTAGAGAACTCATGCCTCAATATTTTGCAAATAATCCAATTATCCACACCCTTTGTAGAGTATGAATAGAGAGTACATTTGGACACATTGTTATGAAAGCTACCTCAGATCCAGGTAACTTACGGCTGCCGGTGGCTTATTTTAAACTGGTATGCCAAAGTAGAAAATACAAGAATGTAAAGATCAAAGGTGGGGAAAGAAATGACGAAGTGTCAACGTGTTTGTTTTGGGGGAGGCATAGACTAGTGCTTAGGTGGGCTCAGAGCCCAACTACCTGGGGTTCTGCAGCAGCTTCTACTTTGATCGGTTTTATGATGGGCAAGGGATCACTACTTTCTCATCTCAAAAAAGATGATGATGGTTATGTGAGCTGTTAGGAAATTAAAAGATATAGTTTTTGGAAAGCATTTAAGGTGTCTTCTTGTCAGTAATAACTGCTCAACACATGTTAATTGCTGTGACTATTTCTAAACAAAATATGAACCTCTTTCAAACTTCCTTTGGCCTTTCAATAATATAGATAACTAATATGCTGTCATTTTTTAAAGTACACTCCAGTCTAAACGGGGGTGCAATTGACTCCTTTTGTCCCAGAGAATTATAGAACCACTTCCAATAAAAGCTGTGGCACTCTTAGTTAGGGCAGGGGGCTTCTGTTGTGCAAACTCTGAAAACCAAGGCTTTTCTTGGCTCCTTACCGTCTACGCATACCCTGTAAGGCACATTGCTTGCCACTAAAACATATCTACACATTTCCAAATGTCCAGGGCTCATGGCTGGGGTGGGGCTGCCATAACTCTAGCTTTGAATTTGCAAGTCTGGGCTTTCAGATTTCACGCTGACCTACCTAATCTGGAGTAGATGACTCAAAAGCACTACCTGTTAGGTCTATACTTGGATCCTTCTTTGTTGCATTGAATCATTGTCTATCTCTATTACCAATATCGCTGCCTTGATTTCTGTATCTTCATAGTAAATTTTGAAATCTGAAAATGTAATTCCTCCAAATTTGGGTTTTTTTTTTGCTTTCTGTTTTCAAGATAGTTATAGCTATCCTTGGCCTTCCCATGTAGCTTTTAGGATAAGTTTGCAATTTCCATAACAAATTCCCACTGAAGTCCTGATTAGTCCTGTGGCAAATCTATGAATCATGTTGGTGGGAAATTTCATCTTAAAAATAATGAGTCCTTCAATTAATGAATATAGTGTATTTCCACATTATTTAGTTCTTCTTTAATTATCTTAGTAATGATCCATATACTTTAATGTAGATGTTTTTGAACATCTTTCATTAACTTTTATTACTCAGTATTCTAGTATTTTAATGCTATGCGATATGCTTTTAAATTCATTTTTATTTTATTTTCCACTTATTTGTCACTAGAATACAAATCAATTGAATTCAAAATTTACCCTGTATCTTATAGCCTTCCTAAACTGACACATTACTTCTAGTATATTTTATGTGTGGATATATTAAGATTTTCTAGTATACAACCACTTCATCTTCAAATAAAGATGTTTGTGTCTTCCCAATATATATAGTTTTTATTCTTTTTCCTCTTATGTTACACTGATGAGCACCGCACAGCAACACTGAAAAGATGTGAAAGAGGGGAAATTGGTCATTAAATAACTATTAAGTATGAAGCTATCTGTAAGGTTTTTTTTTAATAGACATATATTATCAAGTTGAATAAGTTCTATTTCTAGTTTAAGAATTATCATTCATGAGTGTTGAATTATGTTACATACTTTATTGACATTTAGTCAAATAATTGTACCATTTTTCTTCTTTATTTAATTTTGATTAATTAAAAAATAATTTTGATTAATTAAAAAATACTGAGCCATCTTTGCATTTTGGGAAAACTCTTCTTCTAAAATGTGTTGAGAAACACAAATTATAATTTAAGAAAGAATAGAGTATTTAAATGACCTTCTATCTGTTAAAGAAATTGAATTCATTATTTAAAAACCTTGTCACAAATAAATTTTAGGTTGTGATGGTTTTATAAATGAATTCTATCAAACATTTCAGGAAGGAAAAACACCAAACCTGCACACTTTCAAAACAGTAAAAGAGAAAACCTATCTATCTTACCTTATGAAGTCATTATAACCCTGATACCAAAATCTGTTAAGGCCATCACAAGAAAAGAAAGATAATAATAATTCTTATTATTAAGTAATAAATATTTAATACTATAAATTTTCTTCTAAGCCCTATCTTACCTGAATCCCACAAAATACCCAGTATCACTCAGTTCAAAATATTTTCTGATTTCTGTTTTTTTTCCTCCTTTGAACCACATGTTATTTAGGAATTTATTGCTTTATTTTCAAATACTTGATGGTTTTCTAGATAGTTTCTTATTATTGACTTCACCTGAATTTCACTGAGGTCATAGAACATACTCTAAATGATTTCAGTATTTTGCTTTTTAAATGTTCCAACATATGATCAATCTTTGTTAAATGTTCCTATTCACTTGAAAATAATATATAATCTGCATTTGTTGGATATCTTCCTTTATTAATGTCAATTAGATCATGTTTGATAGTGTTCAATTTTTTTACATTATTATAATGTTTTTGTCTTCCTGTTCTGAAGGAAGTTGCTGAAGAAGATTGTTAAAATCTGGAATTCTGAGTTCGTATTATTTTATTACTTTCTTGATTTCTACCAATTTTTGCTTCATTTATTTTGCAGCAGTTACTAGATGCATATATATTAAAAAGTATTAGGTTTTCTTGAAGAATTGACTCTTTATCACTGTGAAGTATCCCTTAATATTTCAAGACTCAATATTTGTCTTGAAGTCTTTCTCTGATAGTAATATGGCCATAGCAGCTTCCTTATACTTTCTGATGGCATGGTATATCTTTTTCCTTATCCTTGTATTTTTAAACTGTCTGTGTCTTTATATTTAAGTTTCTTGTCAATACCATATAGTTGGTTCTTTCCTTTTTACCCTGGGTGGTTATTTCTGACTTTTTTATTTTTAATACAATTATTGACGAATCTAAGCTTTCTTCTATTGATCCAAATGTATAATTTGTTTTTTCCTCCTTTTCTGCATTCTTTCAGATTAGTTACAGTGTTTTAAAATCTTTATTGGTGTTTGCTATTTTTAAGTGATTACACTGAGAATGATGATCTACATCCTTAACATAGCACATTCTACCTTGAATTAACATCACACACACATACACATGCCCAGAACATTTGAGCAGTATAATTCCCTGTATCTCTCCTCCTACCCTGTATTTTTCATATATTTTACTTTTTTATGTTTAAAAACAAAAATATTTTATTGCTATTTTTTTCTTTAAATGATCACTTGTTTGTAAAGACATTAGCAAATAATAAAAGGAGTGTCTTATGCTTACTACCATATTTACTATTTCCTGTCCTCTTCGCTCCTTTATATGGATCCATGATTCCATAAGGCATCAATTCCTTTCAGCTTAAAGAACTTCTTTCAGTATTTCTTAAGGTTAGGATCTCTGGGGTCAAATTGTCTAATTTTAGTTTAACTGGAAAAAAGGCTTCATTTGCTTCCATTTTGGAAGGATATTTTCATTGGACACAGAATTCAAGGTTGATGTATTTTCCTTTCAGCACTTTAAAGACATAATTGTTTTATGGCCTCCATTGTTTCTGAAAGAAGTCAGCCATAATTTTACTGCTATTCCTCTCTATGTCTTTTTTTCTATATCTCCTTTTAGGAATTCCTTGTTAATTGATTTTAAGCAGTTTTACTATGATATGTGTGTTTCTCTTTTTTGTGTGTGCTAATTGAGGTTCTTGGATTTGTATATTGATTTTGTACCCAAATATAAGAAACTTTTAGACATAATTCCTTCAGATGTTTCTCCTGCTCTTCTTTGTACCCACTTCTTCTGGGACTCTAATTTACACAAATATTATACTGCCTTATATTGTCCCATAGGTCATTGAAGGGCTGTTTATTTTTTTCCTTTCTTTTCCTCTTGAAGTTCAGTTTGGATAATTTTTTACCTATTTGAAAGCTTAATGGTCAGTTTTTCTACAGTGTCCTGTCTCCTGTAAGTCAATCCTATATATATTTTTCCCCATTAATGTATTTTTCAGTTGCACAATTTTCACCTCATTTTAAAAATAGCTTCCCTTTCTGTTGATATTCTGAATGCTCATAAATCTGTCCATGTTTTCCCATAAATCCTTTACATGTTTATAATAGGTACATGAAATTCCTTGTCTGCTAATTTCAATATCTGAGTCATCTATAGATCTACTTCTATTGATTATTTTTCTGAGTAGGGGTTATAGTTTTCGGCCTCTTCCTGTCTAACAGTTGGGCACTTTGGATAGTATGTTGTAGGGATTCCGTACTTTGCTAGCTTTCTCCAAATAATGTTGAATTTTGTTCTGTCAGGCAATTCAATTACTACTATATCACAGTGATCTTGTTTGGTTTGGTTTTGGGCTATGGCAGGTGAGTTATCTCCGTGTTCATTTGTCACATTACAGAAATTCTTTGTATTATATCGGCAAGAAATTTTTATTACAATTAAGGGTAACATTTTACCAACATTTTGTAGGATTTTTCTCTCCCTTTTAATGTGGTGAATTATACTGATTGATTTTCTAATATTAAACCAATTCTGCACACCTCTAGTAAACACAGCTTGTTGTTACATATTACCTTTTTAAGTGTTCATGAATTTCTACTTCTGGTGCATTGTTTAGGATTTTTATACCTGTGTTTTCCATAGATATATGACATAGACAATTTTATCCATAGATATATGACATAGACAATTTTATCTTACCATAGATAGCAGGAATCATACCAGTGGCATATACTTCTTACCACAAGTATATTCTGTTTCAAGATCAAGGTGTGAACTTTTCCCTTCTTCTCTTTCAGCAATACAGGCCTTAATCTATTCTACACCTCAAGGTTCAGTTGAACTATTCCATCTCTCCCATGAATTAGATCTCTAATTCTTCTATTTGAAATGAACCATTTCATCCTCTATATAACAGTTTAATTTTGTTATGCTTTTCTGTATTATAACACTTCCTATGTAGTATGTCCAGGATGTTTGAATATGTCCTCCATAAGATTGTGATCCTCCGGAAGGGAAGACCTTTGTTTATAAACATTGCAGTCTCTATCGGCATGCTTGGGATCGGCACACTTTTGTTGAGTTTGTTTGTATCTTGTTTTGAGTGCTTTTCATTCTGACGCACTTATTCATCATTTTCTGAACTCTCTTTCTTTGGCTGCATAGATTTCATGATACCTTCTTGCTTTTTCTCTATGTAGTTGAAACTAAATAATGACAATAATTTAGGTGTTGACAGTGATACTGATGTAACCTGCACAAAGCCAGAATGACATGTTCTGTCCTCAGAACTCATCCCATCATAGTCTTGAAGTCAGATACGTTAGTCTATCAGTAAAACAAAGACCTGAAAAACAATTTAGCTCTTTCTTTTCTAGTCTAAAAAAGGCCAAATATGAAGAACATATAAAGATAACTGCCTTACACTACTTTAACAATCAATTTCATATTTCTCTTAACTCTTAGGATCTGCCACAGTGGGCTGGTGCTTGGAGTCATCTCTTTATCCAAGGCTTCCAAAATTTCCAAATCTACTAAGCATGTGAGGTCTAGGTTATTTTTTCAAGATTTCTCTCTTTCTCCTCTGCAACAAGTGATCTCACGTAGTCTGCATACCATGCTTCCGGAGTCAGCTGAATAAGGCTGGTAGAGCAGAGAGGCCTGAATGCCATTAGTTAGTGACATAATTTTCCCCACAAGTAGGGGTGAGCAAAGGAACTATGTAGCTCTTATTTGAAGTTTTTGTCCCTCTCACACTAAAAATTATCAGCTACCTATTATATATACCAAACTTAATTTTCGCACATATATAATTCTCATAATAACTCT
This sequence comes from Manis pentadactyla, assembly GCF_030020395.1. Lineage (NCBI taxonomy): Eukaryota > Metazoa > Chordata > Mammalia > Pholidota > Manidae > Manis > Manis pentadactyla. The sequence continues at coordinate 149,676,757 of NC_080020.1, read as the reverse complement.
GGAACTGAGTCAGATAATGGCCTTTAGTGGTCTTATGGACTAAAAAAATGTTTGGTGAACAAGAGATTAAAAATAAAATAATAGTAATTACAAAATGTATATGAGGAAATGTAGCAGAATTATGATTCCTTTTATTACCACAACATTGGAAGTCTCAAATGTCATATAAACAAAACTTTTATTTGTAGCACTCTGCTTTTCCTGGTGCCCTAAGTATGTGATAAGTTTTCCTGGTGCCCTAAGCATGTGACAGGCTATCTACATCTCTCTCTGGGATGAAGGTTTTGCTTCCATTTAATAAATAAATGAACTAAATATAAGAGGATTTATCACCTGCCTAAGATTACACAGTTGGTAAGTAGCAGAATAAGAACTGGAACTCAGTCAGTTGAGATGAGGCTCACTGGTGTTTTTACTTTATGTTTTGCTAGAATTTTGGTGGTTTGGGTTGGCTGGCTGCTGTTCCCTTCCATTTCATACTTGGCAAGTACCTGGAACTCATCTTCCCATAAGGTTCTATACTGTCTTTGGAAATCTCCCAAACTCTACTTTTCCAATTACTTGAGCAATAAATTTTTGCTTCCAGTGGACACTTCCTATTACCTACCTGGCTTTTCAGAATATCCTCCCTGAAAAATCAATGGGCTCCTCTGCTTTTGAGCTTCACTTTAACATGGTCTTCTACATGCATTTCTGGCAACAGCAAGGATTACAGGTAGGAGGAAAATAAGGGTTGAAATAACCAGTTAAGGTAGCATGGAACAGTTGTTCAGCCCTCAGCAAAAGAGCTCTCTAGTTTGCTGTCCACCTATGTTCCGATGAATGAGCCTCAAACTCTCCAGGCAGCCTCTCAACACTCTGCTCAACTTGATCTCAATGTTAACAGAATGACTCTGAAAGTTGCAGTCAAGTACTCAAAGTCATGAGACGAGAGTCAACATTTAAATGGGTGTCCTTCAATGTCTGCAAGAGAGGGGAACTATTTGAAAAAGAAAGGAGGATTCCATCAGGTCCAGCGATCTTGCCTATAGTAACCAAAGAAATATGTAATCTAATTAACTCGGTGCAACCTCTGGGAGAGATTTCCCAAATAAGCAGTCCGGTGTAATTAATTCTATCTCTGAGACGGAATATCTGATTACTTAGAATAATTGAATAATTAAGTCATTGATCCAGCCACCATAAATAGGGTCAGAGAAAAGGATCAGTCATGTCTTGTCTGAAATCTCTGGTCATTAAGAAACTCACCAAGTTGAGAAGGTAACCCCTCAATTATATAGGAAAGTAATTCCAAATTGTGTAGAGTACCATAATTGTTTCCTTTTTGGATAAATAACATTTCAATGGTGGAAAGATAAGACTAAATATATAAAATATTTATGAGATCTAAACTGTGGTATTGGTATCTTTGAATTAAAGAATCTGTGCCTGATTGATACTTTATGTCTTTGTATTGTTGAGATTTTAAACAGATAGACAACAGATTAGCTTTATAATTCCAAAATAAAAATGAATATTTAAGCAATTGAAACAGTCCTTGGATTTTTAAGTATCTTAGTAAGATTATAAATAACAATGGAAAGCTTATGAGAATTTAAGTTTCTCAATCAGTTTGATTCATCAAATGTGGAGGGACTTAAAGGTTTAGAGAAATAGCTGAGTGTTTGAATTTGAAATTTGTAACTTTAGTAAATTTATTACCAGTTTCCCCTGCTATCTGAAAATAGAATATCCCTATGAAACCTTTTGTAAGCTGAAATTTCATGAAGAGAAGAAGCAATTATTGTTACTATAAGCAATTAGTTACCTTAGTTCATGTGGAAAAAGTTTTGTGTTTTCCCAGACCCCAAAATAACCTCTCTTAGGCTTTTCTACTACCTGAGGGCACATCTTGCTAATAGATGCACAGAATATATCGAGATTAAGCACAGATGCTCAGAGACACATCTCAGAGTGCTGGCAGCTTGGTGCCAACATGCTGAGTGTGGTTCCTGGGGAAGAGCTTGGTGGGATCACTGGCTGCCCGGGGTGGGCTACCTCCAGAATAGCCCACTGCAGAACCAATGCCCGATGCACCTTTTCTCAAGAAGCAAAACTCCTCTTTAGTTTTCTTTCAGTTAGGGAAAGCAGGTACTAATGTAGATCTTCATAAAAGTGAGGTGGACTTTCAAAACGTGGGGGATAACTGTTTTAACTTTTTAAAACCAAAGTACACCTCTGAATAGCTTTTCATGTTCTGTAATGCCCGGCAGGGCACCAAAGCACACATTTTTAATGTGACCTAATCTCTCAGTGAGCTTTCTGACTGTTTGACTTTCCATTTGGCTCTTCTGCAAATCTTCCTAGAAAATGCCTTCAGGCGTTGGGATGGCAGTGTGGGGGCTGAGGACAGAATCACTAGGTGGCACGTGGAGACCATGAAAAGTGGGCAGATGGGTAGGTAGGCAGTGGCAGGCTGTAAGCTAGGAGGGAACCAGGAGAGCCTTTGAGAGTCATCAGAAGTTTTCAAGGGGCTTCAAACGAGCCCTGACAGTTTGGAGAACACCAAGCTTTATTCCTAAGTACGTGCTGAACCCTTCCACCATAGGGATCCAGCTCCCCATGTTTGGTCTTGTTATCTTCAGTGATAAGGAATTAAGACCTAGAGCATGTTTCACTTTGAGAGCCAGTGTGGCAATTGTTTCTGAGATTATTTTTATGTTAGTCCTTGCTTGTTGGGGTTTTGTCTTTCCCGAAGGGTTAATTCCCTGGCACGGTGGCCCACTCCCTTCTCTTTGCAGATGCTTTAGCTGGCAAAAGAACTGAGGTTGAAATCTGAGATTGGCTTTATGGGTGAGGTTCCTGTTTATTCAAAGCCACCTCCTATCTTTCCCCTCTGAAGCCACCAAAGAAAACTCTGAAAATCCTGGAGTGACCCTTAATTAAGGCAGCTCAGGGAGGAGGTTGCAGAGGGGCTAAAATAGAATGTCTTTCTTTTCCTTTATAGCAAATATATCTGGCTGAAAAGCTTTTATGGACTAATTGTTTTTTCCTGGTTTGATCTGTCATCTGGGTAAAGCAAAACAAGCTCTCCTCAGTTCCTTTTAGACAAGGGGCCAGATTTTGAGCATGTGGTACGTTTAGCTCCAGTAGCTATGCTTCTGGTAGCACCAGCCATTATCTTCAAAGGGCTGCTCCCTTCCCTTTTCCCCCTTTGAGGGAGAGAACTGATAAGATGGCAGGGCTGGTCCTGGGGACATGAGGAAGGGGGCCAGGTCTTCTGGAGCGATCCAGCCCCTTGCTGCTGGGCATGTCCCTCTCCTCCCCCAGGCCTCTCCTGTTCCCCACTCACCACTTTCTCAAAATATCTACTTAGGTAAATTCAAAACAAACATCTTACATATTGGTGTGTTAAATCACTTAGAACCCTAGCATATGAGCTCGTCTGAGAAAAATGAATTTCAGACATCAAAGTGGTTGGAATGGGTTTTTGAGGGAAAGAGGCACTTCCCTCTCGCTCTAAGGGAAGCCTTCTTAAAAATAAATGTGATGTGCTCAGATCTGTGTACAAAACCAAACTGAAACAAACATTGGTTCAAACGGCGCTGTAGCTGAACTTGAGCTGTGTTGAGGCAACTACCTTAAGACCAATCTATTGAAATAAAAACTAGAAAGCACTTAAGAGATTATCTTTCAGCCTAGTTGAAAAGAATATGGAAAGGTGCCATCTTGTTTTTGCCATGAAATTTTAAGTTGCCTTGTTTTTCTTGAAGGTCTTTTAATAGAGGCAATAGGACAGTAGAAATGCTAAAAGGCTACTTTTTTCTGGACATCTGGGTATGCTAAATGTTTTCTTAGGAGCAAGGGTAATCATGTGTAAAATAGTAACGCTTGTTATACAAACATTTTATCTTAATGATTCTCAAACTTCACTGTGCATTAGATTCATCTGGGGAATTTGTTCAAGCACAGATTTCTGCACTTTCCCCCCTTCTCTCCCCAAATGATCAGACAGGTCTGTGCTGGGGCCCGGGAATTTGCATTTTGAGAAACACACAAAGAATCCAATTTTGGGTAAACAGAAGCGAAGGTTCCCTTTGTCTGCAGGATTACTTAGCTGACTCTGACCTGAGCGCCGACTCTCGTCTTCGTCTTTGCCTGTACTCAGCTCTGCTGGTGTTTCTCTCTTCCCTTGCCTGCTCTGCCTCTCCCCCTGGGGCTCTGAGGCACTATGCATTGATTCTCCAGGTGTGACTTAGGTCCTTCAGGTGAGTGCTGGTCACATGATAAACAGTCCTCACTTGCTGATAGTTGATTCATTGCTCCCAGGATGAGATTTCTATCCATAAGAAAATGACGTGACTAGAAGTATGTCATATGGATTTAGTTACCCACTTCAAGAAAAATATAGTAGATCTGGAAAAGAAATTATAAGATTAAAACAGCACAGAAGGATTCATATGTGGAAGAATAAATAGGTTGGAGTCTGTATATCTGGTATGTCAAAAATTCCCCAGTAAGAGCATAGACTCAGAAGGGTAGAGCCAGTTGGTACCATGGGGATGGTGGAGGGCTAGCGTGGAAGCACAGGCACCCAGTGTGGTACACCCAGCATAAGTGCAAAGCATTCATGCTAACCTAACACTTCCTTTCTGTCTCATGCCTTGGGAATGAGCCCATGGATGCAGGAGCTCTTTCACCACTATAACCTGCATAGCTGGAAGTTTCTGGTTAAAGTAATTGCTCAATAGACACTGGCAGATTGAGAGAATGAAGGAATTCCTGGGAAAAAGGATATGGATTTTTTTTTCTCAACAAATGATTTATTTTTATTTCTCCAGCATGCCCTCTGCATACAACTATTTCTCCCTTTGATTGATCAGAATTACCTTACTTTACACAAATATCTCCCTGCTGATACTGTACTCTCAAACTTCATGACAGATGCTCCCTCCTTCTTCCTAAACCCTTAATAAATCCCCCAATATAAATTATTGTCTCCCTATATTAAGTTCCATAATGAATATCACCTCCGTTAGAGCACAGACTGCACACAGCTGGGCTTCTTCTCACCCTCATCCAAATCTTTAACTCATCTTTGTCCCTTGAGTTTTGAGTCGACTCTTGATCACGTGTATGGCTCAAGCTTTTTCTATGTTGCGTCTCAGATAATTTTTAAATTATAAAATTAATGGTTTTCACACGTCAACATATCTCAATCATTCCTTATGTGTACATGGAATTACTTACAGAATGTACTGTTAGGCATTTAGATTCAATTATTTTTCAAATATTTTTATCAATGGATATTTAAATAAATGTATTTCCCATGCTCTATTTTCTAATTTTGATATTAAGAAGAGGTGTTACTTTTTTGTGTGGATTTCCTCTGCACTTAAAAATGGTTCTACAATTTTTAAAATTTATTTTTCTTTCAGAGTGTTTAAACATAATGTTAAAACATTGTATATTATATTAATATTATTGGTTACTGTTATTTAGGGCATGAATTTTTAAAGGTCTTGTAAGTATTTTCAAATTATTTTTCAAATATTTTCTGCTACTCTATGTGGTCTTCACCAATGGAGAGATACACCAGTCCATTTACATCTTCACCAATACTCTGTACTATAATTTTAAAAATAATTTAATACAGGAAATGGATTTCACTATTGATTTCATTTGAGATCTTTCACTGTGAATGAAGTTGAGCAATTTTCAATTTACATACACATTTTTATTTCCTCCTGTCACATATTTTATCCATAATGTAATGGAACATACTTTAGTAATTTTTATGTATTAATCACTACAGATTTCAAATTTTTAAAAATATGGTATTTTAAAAAAAATTCAAAACAATCTTTAAAAAAATCTTTTATGCATTGATCACCACAGATTTCAGTAAACCAAATTTTTAAAACAATCATTTAAAAAATTGTACATTAGTGTTTGCATAGCTTAAAGCTCACTGATGAAAAGAGTAGTCATTTCACTTAAGGAAGAAGTCGTAAAAATCAAATCATGCCCCCAGACTTGTTGTGGATGAAAACCAATGAGTACCCTGGACCATAAGTTCTCTTTAACAATCTGCACCTGTTATCAATTACAAATGCGGGGTGGAGACAGGAGAGACAGTTTCTGTTCTAGACCAAATTAAAAGAAAAGGAGGCCACTTATCTGGTGAACACAAAGCTAATCAAACTCTGCTCCTTCCCCTATTCCACCTTTGTTTGCTTAGTAAACCAGGCAAAAGTACTTAACCACACAGAACAGCTTCTACTATGTTGACATAAAACTCATTTCACCTGACCCACAGATAATTGTGGGCAGCGTTAAGAAGGGTACCAGCCCACAACTCCACCATTTCCTCAAAACCATCTGTGACAGCCCTACATTAGTCCGTGCAATTTTTTTTTAGAACTAAATGACCCTCTCTTTGTTCAGCAGTTTCCATGAAATAGGCTTTCAAAAAAATCACTTATAAAAGCTCATTTTCAGTATCAGAAAAGAACCCAATTTAATGGCTGTAGCTGAACACATCCTCGGAGAGTGGGTCTGGTCTCGGCTGCACACTGGACTCTCCTGGGAACCTTAAAGATCGTCATGGCTGCCCCCGGCCAAAGCCAAAGTGCTGCCCTCCTTGGATGAGGCCCCAGCATGAGGATCTTTAAAAAACCCTCAGCAACGTTGGCAACTCCTCAGTCGTCCAGCGGAGGATACTGGGAGGGGCGTGACTGTTAGGGACTTCCCTTCATAAAAGATGGATAATACCGCATATGGGTTCATTTCTCAAAGGAAGAGATTCATGAAGGGTTTTTTTTTTTTGGCCTATTTGCCTGTTTGAAGAAATGCCTACAGGTATTTTGAAATGATTAAAATGATTCAAGTTAATTGTATCTTCTAAAAAAGTTGTTCTTCATGTTTGAAACTTTTCATAAACCTGTCAATCACAATGTCTACCAACTGTACATAGGACATTCATACTTTTTGGCAATGATCTGGCCCATAGTCACTGGTTGAGCATGTTAACTGCATCCTCTTTTCTACGCCCCTACTTTTCAGTGCTGTCTACATCACCTCCTTCCTACACTTCTTTATCCCTACTGCCTGGCAGTAATGTCTGATACCACCCACTACGTGGTTGTTGACTGACTGTCTGCATTTTTCTATTGTTTTGCTGGTCACCAGACTGTTATTAGTAATAGTGCCACAGTGACCTCTCTTGATGAAACCAGGAAGTGCAGTGAGAGAAACTTCAGAAAGGAGTTCTTTTAAGGACAGTCAACTTGAGGTTGAAATAGGAGATATTCCCAGTCTCAGACAGAACTGAAGAGGAAATGACATCAAAGGTGAATGAGCTTAGAGCAGCTGCATGGAAGGCTCACCCTGCTGGTTTATCTCTGCAAGGAGCCCAGCCCAGGATTTTTCTGAACAGCTTGTCTGATTCTTTCTCTCTGTGGCCATATTCCAGAGGCAAAAGCTTAAGTCCGTGCTTTTAGCTAGTTTTTCCCATTCAAACAATTACATGTTTCATACTGAGCATTGATTTTTGGCAAGCCGCCCAAGGCATTCTAGCTTAGGGTGCTCATGCAACATTTTAGAAGAAGAGTCACAGTGCTTTAGAGTACTTTTTAAAAACTGTTCCTGCTTAGGATTGTTATTTGTTCTTACTGTTTGCATACTGATGTATGGGAGCATTTGATCTACCTCTCCAAGTCCCCTACTAGGCCATACTCCTATTGCTTGGTATAAAACTTAGAAGAAAGAGGAAGTGGAAGAAACTGCCTTTGATGATATGGTCAAGGTGATGACTAATAAATTAAGTGCAAGAAAAGTTAGACCTATGAAAACAGTAAAAATGGGAATACTGTTACCAAACCATAAACATTTATGCTGTAGGGGATCTGCCAGCTAAGAGTTAACTTGGGGACACTCTCTCTCTAAATGAAGTGTTCTACTTTCAACCTTTGGACTGATTGAATCAGTTAACTTTCTGCTTAATTAACCTGACTTTCAGATGGGATACACATGAAGCATCCCATATGGGGTGCTTATCCCATATGGACAGTGGTCCTATTTCCCCATCTAACAACAAAGACAAAAATTGCTTATCTGCATGCTAATAACTTAGAGGTTAATGAAAAGAAACAAACAAACTGGAGGACCTGTGTTTATTTGACTGGAAATGTGATATTTATATACCTGTTATTTGAACAAAATGATGATTTTAGAGGTGGTGATAACAAAGAAAAGAGTATACCGAAAGCCAGGTGAAGAACTAAAGCATTATCTTCCCCAAACAACTGGGTTGGCATTCCAGTGCCATCTTTGGGGCACCAACCAAGGCACACCTTCCAAACGGGCCCACCTTGTAGACCTCCTAAGGGCAATAAATAAACCTTTAACTGCAAAGACGTTCTAGCTGGAACTCAAAACAAAGAACTCCGTATCAAGTTATCAAACTATTTTTGTAACACCGTGCATTTCATCTATTTGTTTTTTATTCACACACCCTGTCCCCAAGACTTTTGAAGAGTGCTAAAAATGATACGAAACCCAAGAAGAAAACAGTAAGAAAGTTGAAACAGAATAAAGTCAACTACAGATGGGACCAGAAAATGGAGCCAGAGAAGAGACCAAATGTCCGCATGAGCATGGTAGCTGACCTATATGTTCTCTTGCACATATTTGTGGGGCTTTAAGCCATCTAGCAACCCAGGTGAAATAGTAGCCTGGTCATGTACTGCTATGCAGACTCTTTAAGATAAAAACAAATGAATTTCACAGAAGAAAACCAACTCTTCTTGGTGCTAAGACCAGGAGAAAAGAAAAACCAACTTAGGCCTGGTCTCTTTGTGAAAAAGAAACTACATATGGTGGAATAAACAATATCCTCAACAGTATCTTAAGACAAAGTTTCATAGACCTTTTCCTTAAATTTCTTCTCAAGATGGGTGCCCAGTTTAATTTAAATTTCAGGTAAACAATCAAGACATACTCCCATGAAACACTTATTCTTCATTTATCTGAGATTCAAATTTAACTGGGCTCCCCGGAATGTTTATTTGTGAAATCTGGTAATCCTGGCTGAAGGCCTTATGTAGAAATGCAAATCCCTATATCTGTGCATGTGTATCATACTGATCAAAATATTTGACAGCTTGCAGGCACCAGCCATGGGCAGATCAGTGCTGTAGCTTAACTATCTTGAGTATCGAGGGGAAGAATTTTCACCAAAACTAAGAAAATTAGAACTTCTGATGGGAAACCACTTCTGGGGATAGCTGAGAACGGTTTTTATTTGAGATTTTATTTTAAAACCCATGTAAATCTATTGTGTCAGCAGGTCAATACTGCTTACCTGTAGTTGGTGAAATGCCAGTGTTTTTGCTTGTTTATTTTTTCTGTTTTTGGTGCCACATAAAATGATTGGGCACTGACATAGATTCCTATCTTAAAATAGAGCTTGCAATCAATATAATGGAATGTGAGGACCCAGTAAGATATTCCAAATGCATTTTAAAGCATTAATCACTGATAAGGCACTAAAAGAAAGAAAAAACATTACACGAAGTTTTAAGTGTTTTCACTTTGAAGGCTTTATATCTGGCTACATAATGCTAATATTTTTAAATAAGGCTCAAAAATACTTCTAAACACTGTTAAACTATTCAATGCCTCATTTTAAAACTAAATTTAGATGCTTTGGAAGAAAATGGTCTCGCCATAGCCATTTGATCTTCATTTTTATTCCCTCGATGAATTGTCCTAATCGTGGTTAGTAGTTGATATCAGGAAGAATAAATATAGCTGTTTTACTCATTTAATAACTTAGGCTATCAATTTTAGCATGGAATAATCAAATATTGATTTTTTCAATGTAATTACTTAAGCACATAATTAAGATGGGGACTTTATTTTTCTCTTTCCTTACATTCAAGTCAATAAATGTCCTTAGGGATAGTTTTTAAAATTTGACTTCTCAAATTTTGTATCCATGGTAATAATATTTATTTCTAATACCTTAGAATTCAAAATTAATTCCTAATTTGGCAAACAACAAATTCTTAAATTCACAAAACAAAAATTTAGAATATAAAATTCCTTGATATTCGTTAATCTGCGAAGAAACTGGTCAATGGAAGGAGTCAATTCTTTCAGGCTGATCAGCACCAAGGTTCTTTAAAAAGCTTCCTGGAAATCAGTTAATCAATATTGAGGGAAACAACCCAGTTTATTCTGATTAAGTTCACATTGAATTAGAAGTGAGGGAGAAAATAAAGTTCATCTCTGAGATAGGTAGTACCTGGGACAAAAGGGGAATCAGTCTGATTAGGAGTCTGCAAAGCCCATGAAAATTCTTGACCCACTTGGCTTATTCTGATGTTTCAGTCACCTACTTCTCTGATTCCCAGTTTTCAGATTTCTAAGGTGGAGTTTCCTGTCAGTGAGCACATTGTATATCATAACATTCAATTTATGTATCTAATATTAAGTGCTTACTTATAGTTATGAGTTTTGCAATGATCTATGTTTGCTCAAAAAAATGGCCTATCCTTTTCTTAATGATTTCTGCAGGTATTTCCTTCAGTCAAAGATCAGATGTTGAGTATATTCAGCTTATAAACATATGCTGTGTAAAATCATTTCATTCTTTTTTTATTTAATGGAAAAAGTAATATATATTCATGTTTTAAAAATGCTAAATAGGCTTTACAATGGAAGGTTTTTTTCCTACTCTAAACCTGTACTTGCCTTTCCAGAAGCAAACCTGATAGAAAGTTTCTTAGGGGTCTTATAAGAAAATGTCTATGCATTTATATAAGCAAAGATGTTACGTATACCTCCTTTTATCCAATCTTTTGTTTTTAACACTTTAACAAGTGTGTACATACTGTGAATGCTGCTTTACAACTTCTTTTTTTAACACTTAAGAAATTCCTTGGAGAGCTTTTCATATCTACAAAGGTTTTAAAAGCTATGTATTGTTTATCCTTTGGAGGTACCATAATCTACTGACAATGTTTCTATTGATGAACACAATTTAAATTGTTCTCGTCTGTCTTCTGCTTTATGAACAATGCTGCCCAGGTCACCCTTGTAAATCCATTTTGCATGTATGTGTTAAGTAGCGATAGGCTTCAATTGTTGGTTCAAAGTGATTACATGGTTTAAAGCTTGACCGAAATTTCCGGACTGACCCTAAATAAATTGGGGTTTTCTAGGCCACAGAAGCACAGACTGCTCTGTAGCATCCTCAGTACCAATATTCACTACAGACATTTTAATCTCTACCAGACTTATAGGTAAAAGAAATTACATCTTCACATCGAATCCTTTGGGGATTTGTCAATTATGAATGTACTTGTAGTTGACCTTTGTCAATTTCTGGCAGCCAGCCTCCAGGCCGTTCTCAGTCCTACTTCACATTTCCCAGTCCCCTAAAAATTGCCCTTTGGAGGACGGTGCCTTGCTGTGTCTTTGGAGTAGGAGGTAGAGTCCAAATCTCTCTCTGGAAACTGTGGGGTCCAAATCATTACCATTCTCCATCCAGAAAAGCAGGGGGTCCCATGTGGGGACAGTCCCTTGGACAGTTGGGTCTTCTGGTGGACTCAAGGGTGAAGGCACTGGTTGAAGCCCTCGCCTCCCTAGTGGCAGCTGCTGTGTGAGTGCCCAATGCTTGTGCTGTGACTTTGGCTGTGGTTCTGGTCACACAGAGCTTCCAGGTTCTGCAGCCATGGTCTGGTGTGAAACAAGTTGTTACTGCTCTGGGCCCCAGATATCTCTCTAGTGTACTCACTTCCTCTTGGAGAAAATCAATGTGTCTTCTGCTTGCAACAGGGGACCTTGTCACCAGTGTATAGAGGTTCAGCATAATATTCCTCCATATAGCAAATCCTTTAAATAGCAACTCTTTCCAGTGCATAGAAAAATACGACACTGTGATATAATTGGAGAAGGACAGATACACACATACTCATACACACACACACACACACACACACACAAATGGTGTACAGGGTTTAGAACATGGAACAGAATGATGAGAAAGTTTATTGATCTCTGGGTTCCAAGATCAGTAAAAGTAAGGACTTGAGCCTAAAAATATAAATTCTTTCATTTTACTTTATAACTAGTGTAGAAGACCAGAATGTACTATCTCCTGCCACTTTGGTATAAGGATTACTTTGAGATGCAGGCAAATGAGAATCAGCAGATGCAGAAAGAAGCCTTCTCAGAGCTTTTCTAACTTGGCTAATAGCAGAAACTTCTGAAAAGGAGTACTGCCATAAATCTCCTCTATGGCTAAGAAGAAGATAGAAGGTCTGCACCAGAGTGGGCCTGCACAAACAAACCTTGCTACGAGAGCCCTTATCTTCCATTAGTTTCTCTTTTACACTTACTTTCCCACAATTTACACAAACATTTCCCTTTGCCTTGTCACTTCCCTGCAATTTTGTTACTCTTTGCTGAGATGCTATATAAGCCCAAGTTCTAACCACCTCTTTGAGTTACTCATCACTGAGTTTCTCCTGCATGTATGCATTCTGCCCATGTTAATAAACACTGCTTGTTTTTCTCTTTTTAATCTGTCTTTTATAAGCCTAATTTTAATGCCCAGGAGGCCTAGAAGGATAGAGGGAAAAGTTTTTTCCACTCCTATATTAACAAGCAAACAAGCAGAACAAAGACTGCACCAAATAAATGTATCTGCATCTGAGTAAATAGGTGCAGCTGCCCACGGTCTGGTGTTCTGCCAGGTGCAGAGCCCAGGGGGAAGTTATTCAATTCAATGAAACCTGAAGTTCTGAGCATTGTACATGTGCTCTGTTAGGCAGGGAAATGTCCAAAATTGCAGTCTTCTGTGTCCCGTGGGTGCTGCAGTTCTCTTACTGTACCAGTACGCTTTGAAGGTCTCACCATGGCTACCTCAGGACCATTCATTCATGTCACAAATACCATGGGTCCTCTAGGAAAAGTACTATTTATTTTCATTATTAAATTGTGTGTAGGGGCAGCACCTTCTTTTATATATGGTAGTAAAACACAGCAACTGTCCCCTTTAAGTATAGTTTTGAATTTTGATTATTTCTCTTTCTCTGCATGTATTGCTCTCTCTTTTTCTTTCTGTGTGTCTTTGTCTGTCTCTCTCTCTTTCTTATCTATCTATATATTCTTCCCACCCATTTTGGCCATATTTACTGATGTAGATATAATTTACATAGAATAAAATCATAGATTTTAAGTATTCAGTCTAAAGAGTTTTGTCAACTGTATACACTTATTTAATTACCACCCACAGAAGGTAGAAAACATTTGTAAAACCCCAGAAAATCCTTTCAAGCCTGTTTCTGGTAAGTTCTGTGCTACTTTCTCCAGGAGAAAAAGCACTACTTTAATTTCTATCACATAGATTTGTTTTGCCCATATTGAACTTCTGTAAGTTAAATCATACAACCTATGCTTTATTTTTTGCTTGATAGAATGTGCTGAACAATGGCAAGTATATATCACAGCCAATCTTTGGACATTCAAATAACAGATATACCAGACAGTTACTGCCACAAAAATTTTATGTAAAAAAGTACCACAAACTCAGTGGTTTAAAATAGCAAGCATTTATATAGCACCCAAGGGTCCAGGTCAGCTGGGACCAGCTGACCTGGGTTGGATTTAGCTGAAGCATCTTAGCTGAGGTAGCTTCCACTCTGTGTTTCTTATTCTCCTCCTGGAATCAGTGGGTTGGCACAGCCATATTCTCCTCATGGCAATGGCTGAAGCACAAAAGGACCAGCAGAAACATGGAAGGTCTCTTGAGCTTCAGAATGACACAGTGTTATCATCACTCAATCTATTGACCAAAGCATATCTCATGGTTGAAACCAGAGCTGAGAGATGGGAAACATGCCCTGCTCACAGTTAAAGACTTTTGCACAATTATTAACAAATGGTGTAGATGTAGGGAGAAGTAAAGAATAGGAGTTAATGAAATTTATCACAAACATGTAAAAGTCATAAGTTTATAAATACATTGTTAAATAATTTATAATAGAAAATAGACAATATGAGTAATTCATAGAATATTTTGCCCTCATTCACTGCCTTGCTAAGTGTTTGATTTCCGTCCCTCAACCCAATTTATTTCCACTGATAACATCACAAAGGTGGAGAAGAGGTGTGTTATCATGTGAGGGAAGAGATGACAGGCATGACTTAGGAGCTAAAGTAATTAGATATAACATAGACTCTGAGTGGAAAGATTGCTATGACCTCAGAATGAAGAGTGGATGTGGGAGTGGGGAGACAGGAGGCAGGGAGGCTACTGCAGTATCCAGGTGATGGCAGAACCAACAGGGGTAGGTGCAGTGAGGATGGAGAGATATGAATGGATGCCAGTGATATTTGGGGGTCATGGTGAGAAGTCTTGGTGTTTGACTTTACATAGGATTAGAAGAGACTGAGACATCAAATATAATGCCAAAATTTCTTAAGCAATCAAATTGGTGATCATGCATTCACTGACATAAGGATTAGAGGAAAAGAGTCACATTGGATTGATGGGAAGAGTAGATAATAAATTTTATTCTAAAAATACTGCATTACTTGTGTTAAAAGATAACTGAGGCATATTAAATATTTTAAGAGTTTGAGCAAAAATCAATTTGAATTGGGCAGCATCCAATTTAGCAGATAGAAAGGAGCTCTGAAGAACTGGACAAAATGAAAGACTTTTACAGGCAGAAGGGAGCAGAACAAGGGAATCACACTAGACAAACAGTGGACAGGTTTATGGCAAGGTTACTTTTCTTTAGGGAACAGCAGAGGTCTACCAGGCAGTTATGTAATTAGTGCTGATCAGGTGACTCCTGACTGACTGGTTTAGGATTCCACTTCTGGGAGAGCTGAAAAGGTAATTGAGTCTCACTGGATGACATGGGGTTCAGCATACAAGACTCCATTTGTGGTCTTTTGTCTTATTTTTAACATTTGTGAGTTATCTAGAAGGCATTGTCTTACAGTGAGCAGTAAATATAAATCTGAAGTTTAGTAGAGCATTTAGAGCAGGTGCATGATTTACATATCATATCTATATGTCAGATTTGAACACTAGGGGAGGGGGAAAATGCTCATGGAGAAGAAGGAACAGGGGCAGACTGGAGAGGAATATCAGTCATATGCCAACAAGTAAGGGTGGACAGATGAGGCTAAGAATGTGCAGCCAAAGCCCCAGGGGGAAAGACTGTGGGCCAAGTGTGGATGCCTGCTTGATGGGAGGAAGAGTCCAAACAGCAGAGAGCAAGGTAATAATCCTCACAGAGGGGCACCTGACAAGACCCAAGAGAATGAGATTTGAAGCTCTGAGGAGAACAAAATTTAGATAGGAGTTGAGGCCCTTCCAGCAGGAAAAGAGAAAAATATGGGTATGGAAGCAAATAACTGGTTAATCTAGTATCAGTGAGAGAGTTCTTGTTGATGACTTCTTTTTCTAAAAAAGGAAAGGAAGGTAGAATGGTATGGGGGGGAGGAGAAGTATTACTTTTGAGGAAAGTAGAGAAGTTTCGAAAAAAGCCCAACAAAAGCTGGGAGAAAAAACTAAGAATATCTAATTGTTGTCCTGGCAGCATTAAGGGCCCAGGAGTGCTGGGATGCTGTGATTTTATCATGTCCCATATCTTAATGGCTGGGCTGTTTCCTACCGGTATTTGCACATACAGGGAAAGCAGACCTTTGGCTTCATCTGGGTAAGGGGTTTTGTCAATTGCAGCACCTCCCAGAAGGACAATGGAGCAAGGGATTTGATGATACTGGATTTATTTTGCTCTAAACCAATTCCTTATTTTGTAATTTTATGATTTTCTTATGTAAAACATCAAACAATTCAAAATTTTAGTTATTTCTGGTGTTTCTCAAAAATAATCTACTCATTGTCAGTGGTAAAGAAATAAAAATGGACTTTCCCATAACAATGGACATTTAATTGCTCAATCTCTTGTTGATATTCTTGTTTGTTATAGGTGACATCAATGGACACAGTGAATTTACTTGTTTTTCTTATTCTCCGTGTCTAATACCTAGGGACATATCCTGTATAGCAATATGCTAATTTACCTTAATACTTAAAAAATTTTTGAAAACATTTGTGTAGATCAATGTTTAATATGTTAATATATCTAACCAGGAAATATACCTTTAAAAGGCATTATTTGAACCACAGCCATTTGGATCAAGGTACAGCTGTGCCTGATGGAGCAATTTCCCATTTCTCAGAATGTAACACATCTCAGAGTAGAAACACAGTGAGATATTGGTGGAAAACAGGAGGATGCCATTAAATTAATAAATTATAAGCATCCTGTGACCAAAAAGATATGGGTTGTTTAAATGGGAGCAACTATAAAAGGTGGAACCCAGTTGCTAGTAGAAGAATGCAGGTCTACTTACAGAGACGATGACATAATCTAATAAAAAGTTTATAGAAGTGGATACTTGTCTTCTTGCCAAACAGAGGAACCGGTTTTACAGCCTCTTTTAATGTCTGTGAATTAAACATCAGGTATTAAGAACAGGTTTATAAGAATTGGTTCTTAAATAGTAAGAACTAGATTGTACTGTAGGCATGTTTTTCAAAAGTAAATTAACTCGTACCTTGAGTTGAATATATACATGGTGAGTGAGCCAAAATGTTTCATACATTCTTGTCTTCACACTCACCATAACTATGACTCAGTAAGGGAGTGAGTCATACTGGTTGTTAAAAATTATTTAAATATAATAAGCCAAGTAATTTGCTTTTGTGAACACAACATACCCACTATTTTTAGGTAAATGGGTACATCCCTTTTTTTCCCTTAAAGTCTAATTTCCAGGTTTGTCTTGTCCCTGATAAAAGCCTAAATCTTATCTTTTCTCTAGGACCATAGCAAATGATCTTAATGATATGAAGAAGTTGAGAGTAATTCAAGAGCATTTTCTGACCAGCTGAAATACAGTAAAACACTAGAGCCTATTAGATTTGGATTGGATTATAAAGAAAATATTCTTCCTTGTTTAGATGTGGATGAGAATAAAAAGATAGAGCTAGATACAGATATGTTATCATCAGAAAGAATCATTTAATTTCTATACATGGCTTGAAACTGAAGTGTGTATGCGAAAGGACAGACAGGGAGAGAAAGAGGAAGAGATGGGGAAGACAGGTACAGACAAACATGAGAAAAACCTGAGAAAAGTACATGGAAGTCTCTGCTGATCCTAAGGGGTGATTTTAGTTTCCTTACTCTCTTTTGTTAAAATATAAAGGGGGAAACAAAACACATAAACAGACAAAATGAATGAAGAAATAAGTACATTTAAGAATGTGTGTTATGCATGTAAATACAATTCTTAACATGGACCACACATAAAAACTAAAGAGTTATGCAGGAATGGGGGAGCGACTGACTTTCAGGGTTGTGTGGAAAGTCAGTTCTCCATCACAGAAGCTGAATGGAAGAGTGAGCTAGTTACAGAGGTAATTTAGAAAAAAATAAATAAAAGCAGGGTAACTGACATGATCACTTCTTTCCTTTTACTTCATTCATCCAGGTAATTTAAAATGTTTCCACTTGTCAGTAGACAGGCACCTGAAGTGTGAAAATAAGGACATCATTAAGTGAGTAAATATAGAACTCACAAAAATGGGGTTGATACTTCTTATTTTATTTCTTCCTTATCAACAGCTTTGGAGATTCTTCTCACAGCTGACCTTTGCCCCTGGGCTCTCCTACATGGGAACTGTCATCTTTGGTCACTGAAGCCTCCTCTGCAGCAGTTTCCCGCAGAGGCATAGGCAGGGCTGCCAGAGTCTAGAAAACGGGGCACGGACGGAAGGCAGCTGATGTCAGTAAAGGCCCGCCTGGCTTCTCTGCTGAGAATCCAGGCCACACTGAGCTAGGGGTGTGTGTATGTGTGTGTGTGTGTGTGTGTGTGTGTGTGTGTGTGTGTGTGTGTGTGTGTGTGTGTGATGCAAAATAAAGTTTCTTGGGTTTATGTAGTGTTGGTTTCAGCTTCTGAGTGAGGCTGTATTTTCATGGAAAATCAATAGGACATTTTCACAATTCTTTCTGTTTTGTAGGTCAGCAGGCTTAGACCAGGCTGTTCCTGCATTCTTCTGGGATCAGAAGAATGATTTCAGTGCCTCTTCTGTCCTTAGCTAGCTCTTTCCCACTAAATCTCACTTACCTTGGTAAAAATATAATATTCATGATGACAGTCCAGTAGTGTGGAATCTCACTACAGCTGAACATCTGCAATTATGTTTTATTCATGGAGTATTTTTATTTAGGCCACATTTTCATATAGAAAACTCCCCATCAATCCCCAGCAGATATTAGGAAATGTTTAAGGTACAGTAACTAATTTGGACCATCAAGCTTCCAGGATTATTAAACTGAATGGGAAGAGACCAAGCTATAGGTCAGGTCGGAATGCTAGACTCAGAGATGGCGCTGATCTTTGGTCAGTCAGTGCATTTCTTAGGTCCTCATTCCCATCACTTGTAAATGCAGATGGGAAAAGATCATGTGTGTGTGTGTGTGTGTGTGTGTGTGTGTGTGTGTGTGTGATATTTTTCCCCATAAGAGGAAGAGCCAGTTTTTTTTTTTTCTTTCAGTCTCTTCCTTTTCCAGTCAGATATCCAGAGATCCATTTATCCAAGGAGAGGAGTTGAAGATGCTCTTCCTTGGAACTGGTACATGGACCTTCCACTTCCCTGTTTTCTTCTGCTATTTAGTTTTGTAGGGATGGCCACATTCCACTCTGATGATTGCTAATAATACATCTGACCCATTTCAGTGTTGGTGATTCATTTGGCTCCAGTTTGTAAGCCCAGGTCACCTGGTTCACGTCTGTGATGTAATGACTAGCCACCCCACCTGGGAAAATGGTGTCTCAGGCCCAGTGCAGCTTCTCCTGGGCAGCCCCTTTGATGCCTTTAGTGTGTGCTGGAAGTTGTTCTTGGAAGTCCTTTCAGCTAACCTTTAATGTCAAGGGTTCCTGGATCATAGAACCATTAGCTGCTTGGCTTAATAACTGTGTCAAGTTTTCGAGTAGTTGGAAATGAATCTGAGTAGGCATGAATTTAATCCAAACCTCAGACCTGAATAGGCCTGAGTTTAAACCTAAACAGATGCAAAATTAAGCCTAGTAGAGCTGAGACTAATTTCCTGTTTTCATACCCAATATGATTTAGCCATTGTTGATGTACCTATAGATTTAAAGGAAAATGGTGGATTGATTACACAATATAAACTGGTGCTTTCGGCCAATTACCCAACACCTTCATTATTTTTATTTCCTTTTGACTTTTTCCATAAATGCCAAAATAATTAGAAAAAAAAAAAGAGCACAAGTTAATTTTGAATCACTGACAGGTTAAGAGTCTTGGATCCGTAAAGACAAAGAAGTCCATCTGTTAACCACACCTGTGAAAGGGTTATACTTCCCCCAGTTCAGACTGGCAACCCTTGTAAGTGGAATGAGACCTAGTTTAAATATGTTATGAGTCCCTGGGATTCATCTAGGACCGAGTATTACTGATTAATATCAATGTTTGCTAGACACTGCATCATGTGATATAATGTGATACAGAGACTCTTGGGGCTGGCAGGGGCCTCCAGGACCATATAAAGAGGACAGTTAGTATTTATTCAGTGTGCATTCTGCATGGACTTACACTAGGTACTTAAATACACATTGCTGCAATAGAAAGTAGACATTATTGCTCCAATTTCATAAATGAAGAGATCAAGAAATTGAAGTCTGGGAAGCTATATAAATGTGCCCACATAAGGACCCAAATAAATATCATACACATTCATGATAACTACCATGATTTCTTTACCCTTCATCCACTTGTATATGTGTATCACTTTTTTCTCAACTAATTCTAGGATAAAGATATCCATACTTACAAAACTAAAGAATACCTCAAGACAAAAATATGATACATACAGAATTTATGTTGAACCATCAAAGGAACAGTAACAATAATAAGCACTGACAAATAATCAAGCCTAATATTTGGGAATACTTATAAGATGATTTAACTTGCTCAATTAAATTCTTAGGCAGCCTCACTGCAATGCAAAATTTCATTCCCAGGGCCATTGATAATGCATATGTGAGTCATTTATGCCAATGATAACCACACTGCTTAGCATAAGTGATTTTTGGGTGTTTATAGTCTGTTTTATGGGGCACAAACTTTTTGATACAAGAGGAAGATATTGTTTTATTATTATCATCATTACAGAAAACTAGTGTGTGCTCCATTATATACCTGTTAGTGGGCTTAAGTTATAGTTATTTCTTCATAACATTAAAACTGTATTCTACCCTAGAAGAGCATTATCTAGAATAGAAATTCAATCATAACATGTGCATTTAAAAGTAGTTTTAGGGAGTAAAACTTTCCTGGTATTTGAAACATAATTTTTGTTGAAGTAATGTTAGAAATCTGTGCAAACAATGTATCTGAATGAATCTCAAATCTGTAAACCCAGAATGAGCAAACTGTTCTCTCCCCAGGATTGTGGCATAAACAGAAAATACATACTGTATTCTAAAAATGTAAAACTTAACAATGTGAATAGCATATTAATCAAATTTGTAATGTATAGTATGGTTCTGCATTAATTTCCAATTTTCTCTCTGAAAGGAACATGTGGAACCCTTATAGGAGGGGTAGGAAATGTCTTTGTCCTGGTTTCCTATTATTCCTACTTATTGGGCTCATCCAGTTTGCATCTCCATTATCATAATGTGAGATTTGATTTTTATATATTTAAGATCTAAAATTTCAGGGCTTGAGTAGTCCGGAGTCATTTGCGTAGACCTCCCATGCCATGGTCACAGTCCTGGCTCCTGAGACCAGGGACGCAGAGCCGGGACTCAGGCAGCAGGTGTAGGATGATGGCAACAATGGTTTCCTGTTAGGAGGACTGCAGAGGTTACATTTTTTAGTTGAAAATGCCTCATTTTCTGAAGGCAGCTTTACAATAATTCTGTAGGAAAGGGTCCCACAGAAGGAACAGACATTGGCATTCATCTGCATATGTGATTCTTTTACATGATTGCTTTATACTTTTCACTGAGGTTTTCACATCAGTTTACCTTTTTGTTCATTCCTTTGAATTTAGGGGTGACACCTTAACTGACGTCTTAAACCCAAGCTTTAACATTGCCCCTTCAAGGGAGAAAAAGCTAGAAGAGGGAACCTCCTCCTGGGTCTAACTGGAGCAGTGCTTGGCCTGTGCTGCTGGCCCTGGGGTCAGAAGGGCGTATTCTGAGAAATCAAGATAGGGGTGTCTCTGCCCAAATCTGTGCTCCCTTTATCCTTACTCAAGATGACTATTTATTTGCTTAACAAAAGAGTTGGACTAAGGCGAACTTAATGACATACTAAGCAGTTGTAAATTCTACAATTTTGCTAATCATATGAAAGAGAAAATAAGTCTATCCTGGAGAACCCATCAATTGCTTGAAGCAGACCATTTCCACACATGCAGCAGCAGATCACCAGGGTTAACCATCTGGTATTGCCAGCAGTCCCCTTCACCTAGCAGGCAAGCCATGGTGGGCCAGTTACAGGATGCCCCTGACACTCCTGCACAGGAACAGCCAGCCCGAAAAAACCTGTGATTGGACTTTCATATCACATGACTCAGTTTCCTTTTCTCTGTGTACTTTACAAGAAGAGAAAAGCACCTAAGACTGACAGAAGGTTTAGACGAAACTACAAACATGGGACAGAATGGCATGCAAATCACAGAGGATACTCTGAGAATTGAGTAGGAAATGACCAGACATCAAGTCAAGGCCATTCACTGATTTTTTTTTCTCTCTCTCATTCAATCATTGGCTGAGCATTTACTATGTGTTACCATTCTGCCAAATCTCATGGTACCTGCTGTAGAGGAACTCACATTCAGGGGAGGCACTCAGGCAGGGGTGCAGACAGCACTCTGAATGACTAGAGGCTAGACAGCCAGGGTGATCTTGTGAGCAACTAATTAAGGGCTACAGAAAGCCTTCTGTAGGGATTTTTCTCCATATTCTACACTTCAGATTTCTAAAATATAAATGGACATTTTACTTAAGTACAAAATTCTGAAGAAATCCCAGGCCATGTCCCTGTGCAGAAACCAACTGTGATCTGTATCAGTTTATAAATTCAAGTTTGCGAAGTCAGTATCTTACAGTGGCATTTGCTACAGCTGCTCACGCTCCTGTCCCTTCCTTTGGCTTCCGGGACATAGCGCACATCTGAGTTTACTCCTTTTTGCTCAATGTTTGTTCCCACTCTTCTTCACTGATTCTTCATCATTTCCCCAACCCCCACGAGTCAGCATGTCCATGGCTCAGTCCTCAGACCTCTCTTTTCTCCTGTGCTCCCTTCAGAGGTGGTCTTGGTGCTACCATGGAAGAGGTGTACAGCTAACTGCCAAAGACAAGTGCTCCCCCGCCTTAGTGACAATTGTCGTATGGGACTAAAAGCCAGAGACTATATTTCCAAGTTCTTCTCACATGGAACTGTGACCACTACTCTATTTCTTACCAATGGAATATGAGCAGAAGTTATTTATATTTCTCAACAACTTCCCATGGGCATCATTTCTTTTTCTTCTATACCAGTGGGGTGATGATACCAAGTGGCAAGGCTAGGTCCCTGTATGACTCTGAACCCCTCCTTTAAGCCTTCCCTATATCCCACTGTGGATTGGACTTTAAAGAAATGAGAAATTTCTATTAATTTAAGCCAGTAAGGTTTTGGATTTGAGTTTCTGCTGTCACTTAGGAGCTGTAATTTTCTGTAATAGCAACCAGTATTATGTAAGTAATACCCAAATCTGTTGGCTGATGACTCAGAGATTTATATATAATCACCCTGGGCCCCTTCCCTAAATTGCAAACCTGAATATTCAACTGTCTTTGATATTTTTATCTGGAGGGCCCCTGAAGCTTTCCATGTCCAAAGTCCCTGATGAACATTCTCTAAACTGGGTCCTCCACAACCTTCACTGTTTCTGTTGGAGAAACAGAACTTCCTTAAGGCAACTCCATTCTTCCAGTGGCTCAGACATAAAAAGCTGATAGTTTACCTCAATGCATCTTTCCCTCTCACCTTCCAAATCTGGTCTTCTAGGGAATATATTAGCTCTACCTTCAAAATATACACAGAATTAAAATTATCTTCAGAATGTAACCACTTCTCACCACAGCTGCTGCAAGAACTGGAAGGATCCTGCTAAGGTAAAAGATCATCTCACTTGTTTCTGTTCAAACCTTTCAAAGATCTTCCATCTTAGTGTGAATGCCAATGTCCTTGTCAGGGACTCTGAGCCCTCTGTGCTGATGTCTCTGCTTCTTCCCTGATTCCCACCCCTGAATTTCTACAACCTGGGATATTTATTGCTCTTGCACCTTCTGTCATGATCAAGGCACTCTCATGGGCACGCACAGGCCAGAAGAGAGGAGAAAAGTTCTGTTCTAATTTCAGCTCCGTCACTTGATAGACTTTCTTAACTTTGCTGAGTCTCCTATTTCTTATATGTGAATTGGGAGAAATAGTGTTCATATCACACAGGAGTGTTGATTACTAGTGAGTAAAAAATATTACTGAAAGCTCTAAATTCATGTTGCCATAATAATTAACACCACCACAATCATCATCATCACTGTTAGCATCATCATCATTGTTCCATTCAACAGTGTTTACAATGTAGCCTCTGGGGTCAAATGAACTGTATTCAAACCTTGACCGGTTGTGTGACATTTTGCAAGTCACATAACTTTTCTGCCTTTAGCTTCCTATCTTGTGAAATGGGCTATACTAATGATATCTATAATTTTTAGGCATTATGAGTATTAAGGTATTATGAAGTAATAGGTGCAATGTTTGAAAAACAGCCTGTCTCATTGTTTGGGCTCAGTAAATATCAGCTGTTCTAATAGTCCATCTCTGTATCCCTGCAGAAATGAATGCTTAACACATAGTAGAGTTTCAAAAAGTTAAATAGATACTTGATGTTTGGTTGTATCAGTAAATAAATGAATGGATGGATGAATGAAACATAGGTCAAAGGGCATAATGTAGCACATACTGAACTTTAACGTTGTCTAAGATGTTTTCAAGTGTCAAGGCTGGTAAGAACTGTAGAAACTCAGGGACTGTAGGAAATGAGGAAATGAGGAAATATGTACACTAGATTTTACTCTTCCCCCTTGGGGAGGTGCTAAGCAACCACAGAAACAGTTCTCCTGTGAATAGTTTCTGCAAGTGTTCACATTGGAAGCAGCTGATGAGATTTTCTCAGAGTGATCTCTTATTAAATAAGATGTGCACAGGCATGCTTTTTAGAGTGCTTTTGGACAGATAAATGGAAACCCTAAAAGCCTTAAGGCATTACTCAAAGTTAGAGAGGTACAGAAGGGATGAAGATGCTTGGATGACGATTGGTGTTTTAAACTCTGCTTCTGTTGTTTTCACGTTTGGGTTTTGTCAGATTTCTATCTATTTCCAGTATGGAAGCAGTTGTTAAATTCTAGGACACTAAACAAAATATACATTTGGAAAGGTATTTCTCATTTCTGACTGTTTCTAGAAACAACTTTGCCATGATCCAGAATATGCCACCCTAAATATGCCATGTTTGTATGTTGATTATTTTAAGCTGTAGGAACTTGAAAAACAGCAAATGCAGGAAGAGACTTTTGCTGAACTCCCCGATCTTCCTAAAGACACATCCCCCAGAAGAAACCTCATTGTTGTAAATCTCCTCCACAGGAGTCTCATCAACCAGAAAAAACTGACTTGTCACAGGAGAGGACACTAGATGTTGACACCAGCCAAACTGTGTCACAAACTATCATATCTCTCACTTACACTTCTCAAGGCCCATCACCTTTCCTAAAAATCATTTACTGTCCCCAAAGAGACTACGTCTTCCTATCCTTTCCCTACAAAGATGGCTTTTCATCTTGAATTCTAAGCTACCCCAAGAGATACTAATTTTCCCTCGATATCTCCCATGGGGTACATATTAATAAACTACCATTTGTTTTTCTCTTGTTAACCTTTTACTACAGGAGTCTCAGTTAAAATCTCAGAAGGGTAGATGGAAAATTATTTTTCCTCCCTTACAATCTCTTGAAAGACACATTTATTGGGTCCCAAAGGTACAAAGAGACTTTTTAGTTGCTGATGCCTAGCAACTGTAGAAACTCTATAAATATTTTTTGAATTGATGAATGAGTGTGCCTTATATATAATAATGGGATGCCATTCAGAAGTTCCTCTGCATTGTCTTTTTGCTTTCTGACTTCATTGCACATCAGAATTCAGACATAATGTGGCAGAGTTCACTAGGAGTCTCTCCTTCCACTGGTGACATCATAGTGCCCCAGGAGGCTAAGAGGCCTATAGGTATGTATCCCTGTTACACAGATGAGATGGATTCAAACCTTAGATTTGTAAAGCCTTTTGTAAAGAAATGTCAAATTACTTATTCCAAGTCTCTTATATTAGGGAGGGAAACTGAGGCTCTAAAAAAACTTAGTGGTTGAATATCTGAAAACAGAATCATATTTTAAACATATTATGGGATTTCAATATTAAAAGTACCACTCTCATTTATAGCCTTGAATTTGCAGAAAGTAGCTTTTTGGAGAGCAAAACATTTCTCTGCTGAAATGAAACAAATGTCTCTGGCCAAAAAGAAAGAGAGAAAAGCATTTCATTCCATATACCTCAATAAAATATCCACACCATAACATGACCCTTGAAGGGACTGCTCTCTAAAAGAGTGCTTCAGATTTTTGCTGAGGATTAAGTCCTTAAAAAAAAAAAAGCAGCTAGTTCAGACTTTGAGACTTTCAAACATAATAAGATCATCAAGTCAACAATACTATGAGTGCTGACTTTTTTATAGGCAAAGGTTTTGAATTGGAATATTAATATAAAACTAAGAGCTAGCGGTTGTATAATGCAAACTACGAAGAAGGGAGGAGTTAAAACATGAATATTATACAAATGTGTAAAAAATAGTGTGAAATATCAGTTCTAACTATTTTCTAGTGCCAGGTACTCTTGTGACTATTGTACCTAATGATGGAGTCATTCCCTGTTTTCTTGCTACTGATCAAGAGCACACAGGGGCCCAGATACCAAGGAGCTGCGGCCTGGCCGAGAGAGTGCTGGTGCCACGCTGTGGTGGAGGGCAGCCACTGCCACTTAGGACCAAATCACTTCCTCTGTCAGCCACCACTCAACACCTGACAAATAGGGATAATGCTCTTAACCTTCTGGAGTGGTTTGCTACCATGGGGATTTTCCCACCTGCTCCTTTGCACAGAGTTCCTGGGGGTTCAATAATCAACAACTTCACTATAGGTCTGAGCTCTGTGTGGCAAGAGACACAGACTTGAATCCCAGGTTCTCCAGAGCCTGCCAGCAGCAGGGATGTAAGACCAGCCTGTCACTGAGCAATGACCCTAATCACCTCTGCAGAGCTCACATTTTTATTTTTTAACATTCACTTCTTAAGCTAAGTTCCAAAATCCTTTGTGATTTTGGGTGTTGTTAGAGATTCTGTCCCTGTTTATGACTGTGTGATTCAGAAGAGTTTTTCTTGTTAAGGACTCCACTACACACATTAATATTCTAATGGACCACCTTAGAGCAAAGGGAAGAAAAAAGATTCACCAATTTCTCTGTGAGGATTCATAAGTTCCTAGTGAACTCTTCTATGCTACTACATGAAGGTCGTTCTCAAATCAGGTAATTATGTATAAAAATATTTAGAAATCCTGTCACATGATTGGCTTTTCACATCATTTGGGTAGAAAGGAGAAAAGGAGATATGAGATCCGAACATATAAACTGGGGATCATTGGAGGGAAACATTTCTGGGGAACTATTCATATCCACCCTGCAGTTGATGCAACCATGAGAGAGGCCTGTGGCTATAACCCTAAGGCAGGAGAGCTGTCATTCCTGCTCAGTTCACAGGTTTCTTCATTCAGCACATACTGAATGGGACTTACTGTGTTCTAGGCACTCTGCTAGGAATAAGGATAGATGAATGATCACTTTTGTCTTCAGAGAGCTTCCAGTCTAGTGGGAGAAAAATAAAATGATTAAGTGCTAAGGAGGAAAGGTATGGAGAGATCAAAGGGCATCTAATTAGTCCAGAATGGCAGGTGGCAGGTAACACTTCCTTGAGTCAGTTACCTTTGAGTTGAGACCCTAGGAGGAGTTAAGAAGGTGAAGGGCAGATAGATAACGGAACAGAATGTGCAAAGGTCCTGTGGTTACAGGGAGCCTGTAACATTGATTGGAGTTCACACAGCATGGTTGAGGGAAGGGAGTGAGGTAGGTAGTGGGAGGGGAAGGCTGAAGTCAAATCAGATAAGTAGTAGGATTTTAGTCTTCTGCAAATGACACTAGAAGCCGCTAAAGGATTTTAACTTGATAGAGACATGACCTCCTTTCAGTCATTCCATGCATGCAGTAATGGATGGTGATACCACTTTCAGGGACTCAGCTCCTAGTTATAGGGACTTTTGACAAGATCGCTCATTAGCATGGGGGTGTCATTTAGCATGTCTATTAGCATGGGGGTGTCATTTAACTCTTTCTTATTTGCTTTAGGGGAATGATGAAGAGAGCATTTTTAAAACTAAGTCCTTTTTCCATTTATATACATAACTAAAAGAATATTTTTTTCCAAATGTAAGAATTTTAATTTTTTCCAAATGTAAGAATTTAATGTAAGAAATCTTAATTACAATAGCATAGATTAATAAAGCTGAAGCAACTAAGGGCAGCAAGGTCCCAAAAGCATAGATTTGTCTTTTATCTTTTTGTGTATGATGAGCAATCATTCTTAAAAGCTTTATGTCACTCAAACTCCTCGATACTATTCTGTGTCTATGGCCTTGCCCCACTAATATTTCACCAAACTTGCAGAACTGGCCTGATTTGCTTATTGTAAATAAAGCTTTATTTTGCTTTGGCTTTCTTGGAGAATCCCTGAAATATTCTCCCCTGTTATGTTTAAAAGCACATGAGAAAATAACCTGCTATTTATGGACAGCACTCATCAGGTGGAGGGTGGACTGAAACCAGTGTTAGCATGGACAGGCTGGGGCTTGAATTCCTTAGACCCTCATTTGATTCATAAATCTGTTTGCTTGTTTCTGCATCTGTAACTTTCCACTTACAAAATGGGTACAAGAATGTCTATCTCGTTGGATTTCTGCGGTAATTAAAAAAAAAATACAAGTGGACTATCTTGCTTGGAACATCCCATGTAGAGAGGGGCAGTTTCACAAAGAGCAGTTAACATTTCCTGCTCCTTCACCAGGAGGGAATGTTAAACACCATTATCTTCTAATGAAAATTTCCTTTGATCAGAGAAGGGATGGCAGATTTTCGGATGGCCCAATTAGCCTTGCGTTCAATTCTGTTGCACTTTTGAAATACTTATGCATTATATAATACTACCTGAAATGCTCTGTCATTTCCTTAGGTCCTCCTCCCATTCTCTCCTGGACTTGCCCCTGCATTATTATGGCTGCTCCTTTCACGCTTCCATTCGGACGGAGGACTTGTTTTTTTTGTACCCTACGCTGACATCTCATAGATTCCCTATGTTAGGTCTTTGAAAACAAATTCACTTAGATTGTGGAACTGCCGGTTGTTTACTAGGAGAAACGATGTTTTGACTTATAAAAAAATAATGAGAGAAGATTTTACTTCCTAAATGAAGGGAAACTCGTTTCAATTAACTGAGTGACAACTGGTCTACTTTTCTGTTCGTTTCCGTTTCTGGCAACAAAAATGCTGGGACAGTGAGACTGAATCAGAGAAGTCACACTGCGCGCTTGGAGAGGCTGCGCTCGCAGCGAGGAGGCGCTGGCGCCGGGCGGTGCGGCTGCCTTAGGGCCGCCCGCGGAACCGCGCTGCCTTTCCTCCTCCTTAACCGCAGCCGGCCTGTAATTAGCGGAGCGAGTCAATCCGAGCGAGGCAAATCACTGGTTTTTCACGAAATAATGATATTTCTGTTGCTCTCGGACATGTACACCTCTAAGCCTGACCACAGAGGAAGATGTTTTTCTCTTTCGTGACCGGGGTCAGGGAGAAAAGTGGCAGCGACCGCGGTAAATGGGTGGATGCCGAGCACGGCGGGAAGGACCGGCTTCCGCGGGAGCGCTGGACGGCCGGGGGCTGCCCACGGGTCTCCGCGCGCCCGGGCGGCGTGACAGCTCCGGGGAGAGGAACACAGGAGGCGCTGTCCCGCGCCCAGGGCCCCGCGTGTCCTCCTGACCCCGGGGGGCGGCACCTCCCCGTGCTCACCGCCCCCCGGCGTCCCTGCAAGAGCCTGCGAGGACGGGGCGCCACGCGTGGGGCGCGCCGGCCCCTTCCCTGGATGGACGCTCGACGCTGCCTCCGGGGCGGGGACAGTTCCGGCCACCTTGCGCCCGGCGGTCCCCCGCCAGCTCTCCGGCTCCGTGGCGGCGGCTCGAGGCGCGCGGTGCGGGTGACAGGGAAGCGCAGTCCCGCCCCGCGGCCGCCGGGATCCGGCGTCACCCGCGGGCTGAGGCAGGTGCGCGCCGCGCCGGCCCTGCGCTCACGTCCGTCCGCCCCGCGGCCCGGGCGCCGCGCCCGCCCCGCCCCCTCCCCGCCCGGGGCCGCCTGGGGCAGGGCCTGCAGCCGCGACCGGCGAGCGGCGGGGCGGGCATGGGCCTGCGGCCGGCGGCGGAGGGCGGCTGAGGGTCCGCGCGGTGGCCTCGCGTGGCCGTGCGCGCCCGGCTGGGCAGTGAGCCGGCTCGCAGCGGGGACCGAGCCGTAGACGGCGGAGCGGCGGCGGCGGGCGGCGGCTCTGGCTGTCCCGCACTGAGCGGGGCCGAGCGGGCGGCGCTGCCCCGGCGCGATGCGCTGAGCGCGCGGAGCACCGAGCGCGGGGCTGGTCGGCGGCGCGGGCAGCGGACCCCATGAAGCAGGCAGGCTCCGGGGGGTGCCGGCGGGCCCCGCCGCGGCCTCTGCTGCTGCTGCTGGTCCTGCAGGTGGCGGGGCCTGCTGGCACCCAGGCTGAGACTCTGCTGGACGCGCCAAGGGCCATGGGCACCAGCTCCAGCCCGCCCAGCCCCGCGAGCGTGGTGGCTCCTGGAACGACCCCCTTCGAAGAGAGTCGCCTGCCAGTGTTCACCCTGGATTACCCCCACGTGCAGATCCCCTTCGAGATCACCCTGTGGATCCTGCTGGCTTCCCTGGCCAAGATTGGTGAGACAGAGGGACCCGCGGGCTGCGGTGAGGGGGGACAGCAGGGCAAGCCCCCGAGGGTGTCCAGGTCACGAGTTGACCTCTCGGTCGTGGCCACCTCCCCGTGGACCAAGGCAGGGGGACATATAGAGCAGCTTCTTCTGGTCGAAAGGACCTGGGGAGGGCAATTTTATGCTTTAGTTAATAAGTGGACGTTGACCTTCAGATCATCCCGAAGTATTAGCCCAGATTGCTATTTGCTGCCTGCCTCTGCCTTGAGCGCAGAGTGTGACAGCTCTCTGCCAAAGCTGAGACCTGTTTACTGAGGCAGGGGGCACGTGTCGAAGTTTTTGGTCTCACTTACTGGGAGAGAGGCGCAGGCGAGCACCAAGCCTAAAACAGTTAAAGCCCTGGATGCCCCAGGCGAGTGCGGCGCCTGGGCGGTGACCCAGACCCCACCATGTAACTGACGTGTGGTGCGCGGAAGAGGATCAGGGCCCGCTGAGTGCCCGCGGCCGCGACAGGAATGCCCAGTCTCCTCCTCGCTTTGGGTTAAAGCGGTCACTCTTCAGGAAGCGTTTTCTTAGCTGCCTGAGGCCAGTGAGGCCAGATGCATATTTACAAATAATTAGCCCACTTTTCACACTACCGTTAAGTCTCTCATTTGGAAAGCTTAAGTGTCAGAATATTATTTTCTCCTCTGCATCACCCTCCACATACCCCCCAAATAAAGTTTTGGTATGATCATGGTGCTTTACATTATCTTTACTTTATATTTTAAATACAATTTTATCTTAATCTCTTTCTATGTCAACTGCTGTTGTGATGATTCAAAAATGTTATTAGGTCGTTATGACATAGTTTTATACATTTGCTCCATGAAAGGGTCCTGTGCCATAAAGTTTAAGGCAGGACTCCTTAAAGGACGAAAAGACAGTTACCTATCATCTGTCTTGGTGGGAGAGACAGCATACACACCAGTGACTGCAATGCAGGAAAGTGCTAAGGAGGGTGAGAAATTAAAAAGCATTTAAACTGTTTTTTTTTTAAGGATGCCCAGGATATGGTCAGTTGAGGATGATAGGGAACAAAAATCCAGAGAGTAATAAATAAAGGCACTAATTGGAAGGGAAGCACAAAGCAAGTAGAAGGGAAGGCTTAGAGAAAGGTGGAAGTTGTGGGAGGTAAACCTGAAGCAAACCTTCAATGTCAGATTAAATGAATTTTATCTCATAATAGTGAGCAAAGGAGGCACATGCTAGTTAATGACTTTGCAGTCTGTAACTGCCTGGCTTTGGCATGGTTCTCCTAGCTGAGTGTTTTAATTACACCTGAGGTATGGAATAAGGGGAAGTGGATTTCCCCATCTGTCAAGCAGGTATGCCCATTTACACACACTGATTACCTGTAGTAATAAACTTAGGTGTGTCTCCTCCTGCTGTCCTTTCAACTAGCTGCCATGCAGGAAGGGCAGGTATTAATACTTCCACTTGGTAGAGGTGGAAACTGAAATCCAGAGAGTTTACACAAGTTGCCCATGGACACACCAAGTGGGGAGCCAAATGCAGTGTCTGTTCACTTTCCCTATCTCCAAGCCCTTAGCCTCTGTCACTAGAGGGTGGCTTTTGTGCCCTGTTTCTATTACTGCTTCTCTGTTGCCTTTTCTATTCAATTACAACTCTTTCTTCTGGTTCTTCACTCCTGATTATTTTAATCTGATTAAGGACACTAATAACAGCCGCTAGTAGGCACTTAAGTTCATTATCTCTAATTTTCACAACCATCCCGGGTAGGTATGATTACCCCATCTCATATATGAGGACAGAAATGGGGAGGTTAATTTGCTTGTGGGTGATGAGCCAGAACTCCACTCAGATCTGTCTGATGTCTCATGTTTGTGTCTACCTGGAGGCTCAGTTTCATGTGAGGATTAAGTGAGAATAGATATGTCAAACATTCTTAGGACCATGCTGGCCATGTGGTAAGCACTAAAAATCACCACCACCAGTAGGAGCTGTAGAAGAGCAGTAGTCATCATGGTTCTATGGCCATACAGCTCCTTTTCCACTGTGCTGGGCTGCCTTCTGGGGTTCTCTGCTTCTGTTTTTAGGCTCAGCCTTTTCCAAGTGTTCTTACTCTGGTTACCTGTTTGTGTTTTCTCTTTTTCTACCATGACCAACTCATTTTACTTGAACTTAACATGTTAATTGTGTGGTTTTTTTAATTAAAAGGCGTTCATGCTGGTATGAGCTCATAGATGTAGTGATCTGCCCATTGACAGTTTTCTTACCCAGATGGATTCACATTCCCTGGCATTTGCTGGTCTCTCCATCTGTCTGACTTCCCTAATTTGAACTTCTCTGGCTACTCTTTCCTCTTTGCTTCCTGCACCTAGGGTGGCACAGAGATGGAAACAGACAGATGTTCACATCTCCTGGCTGGACCTGAAGAGAGGGGTGTGAATGGAGACTGTCATGGGTGGAGTGAAGGGCATAGTTTTCAGAGCAGAAAGTATAGACTGGTACTGGTTTGTTTGTTTTTTAAGGTTCTTACTGTATATAGTCCAGCCCTGTCTACCTGCTGCAGCTCTGTGCGTAGAGGAGCCTGGAAATGCCCAGAGTTCCTTACCCCTCCTTTCCCATGCCCTAAACTTTCTGTTTGGCTTTGGGGAAGATGGTCCTGGTATAGTGGGACATTTTGCAACCCATTAGAGAGTCATCTGATCATTTAACTTCGATTTTAGTTTTTGTACTGGAGGAACTACTATTTGGAGATGATTTACATGACTTAAGTGGCTCATACTTGGGCAGGATAAATTGAGCCATGCTGGGGCACAGGGGCTGAAAGGACAGAGGCTATGAGGTACAGGAGTGTTAACTCATACAAATGCCATGGTTGCCATCTGGGGCACTTTTATGCCCTGTACCTCGTGTACCTAAACTTACCTGCCCCAGGGAACATGGAGAAACATTGCTCTTGATTAATCTAAACAAGGATAACAGGTTGCGCAAAGGCAGGCTCTCAATAACATTTGTAGGAGGTTTAAATCATGCCTGATGGTGAATTCAGAGTAGTTTTCTAGATTGCAGCACAAAATAATAGAAGTATTACTATCAGATTGGGAAAACTAAGTTCTGCAGAGAGTTGAATGATTGAACTCAACTTTTCATTGTTTTACCTGATTATCAAGGAAAATAGACTTCCTAATTATTTGGTCAAAAAGGAAAGTTCTGTTGTTACAAAGTTTCCTAAAATGATGATGGTGTGTATTGGAAGTGGGCTAAATAAATAAAAGAGCATAGCAAATTTAGTACACCTTTGAAAAGTTTTTAAGATTTTAGTAAGAAATGTCTGCCAATTTGTTTTCTACTTAGATCCTCACACAAGCGAACTCTTATTGTTCTTTCATTTTGAATATTTATATTGTAACTGTTGACTTTTTAAAGCAGATACAATGCACACTTTACCTGGTAAATCCTGTACACAGGGGTAGAGTTCTACAGCCTGAAATAATGGGCAGCCGGAGAATTAAGAAGAGAAAATTTTCCTGGAGTGTTCTAAGGTTGTCTTCCCTGATTTCCCTGCCCATGAAGTCAGTGGGATCTGTCTTAATGGGGTGAACTTGGACATGCATTCCACTTCTGCAAGGTGTAGGGACAAAATTGGGTCCCTGTTGTTTAAAGTAACTGTCCTCGGTGGTCCCCCAGATGCCCCTTCACTTACCATCTTGGGGAGCTGGCCTTTTTGCCTCTTCTAGGTGTCACTCTGCCCTGTTCATTTCCTTTGCCATTAAACTTGGGGTTAGGATGCAGAATTTTCCACTTTCCTGTATCCTGTTGTCTAGAAATTAAATAACTTGTAATATTATTTTAAGGGAAAGACAAAGCAAGCTGGTCTATGGAGTTTTCACCTAGGGGCTCCATGCTGTCCTGAATTTGAAATAAGAAACCAGAGAGTTTTTCTGGTTAATATGTGCATGAATTACCAAGATCTTGATCTCTGGAAAAACCTATCCTTGTGCTTGATCTGTTTCTCTTTGTCATATTTGGTTCTCTTAAAACTGATTCATCAGTTGGTTGGTCAGTAGATGAGACTCATGTCTTCATCTGTATTATATGAGCCACATCACATTCTGAACACACTTCTAAAGCCAGGTCTTTTTGGTGGCATGTGTTTATTTCTCATAAAGCTAAAAGAAGGGTTCTGGTTCCTTTCTGTCTGAAAGCCTCCATCCCTTCCCATTGGGCTAACCATGAATTTTCTATTTTCTGTCCAAAGCATGATTTCAACAGCTTTCTCATATTCTTTCTAAAGATCATTTCAGGTTGCCTTCTAGAATTCCATCACTGTATTCTACCACATAAACATTTGTGTACCTTTTAAAATAATAGCAGGTAATTTTCCACCAGAAGTGTTACTCTTTGTATCAACTTTAACAATGACAATATTGTTTATCATTAATGAGATGCCTTCTTTTTTTACTAAATTCTTTCACATATCTTGAAGCCAGCCTTAAGAGGTATACAAAGAACCTTTTGTATGAACTTGTTTGTTCCTTGTAGGGCTGTAAAAATTCCCCTGTATAACCAAGTATATTTAATGTTTTGTATATGGATAGATTTTCACCAATTATGCAATTACTTTAAAGTTTATAGTTCTGTTTGGCTTATCTATTCCTCTTGGGCCGATTTTAGTATTTTTTTTCTAGAAAATCATTATTTCATTTGGGTTTTTTAATTTATGGGGAAGAGTTTTATTTTTTATTATTTATAAAACCTCCATTTTACCTGTATTTATGTTCTACTTTTTTATTCCTAATAGTGTCATTTTTGTCTTTCTTCACCTTGATCAAAATCTCAGAACTTTATCTATTTTATACTTTTCAAAGAATTAGATTTCAGTTGGCTTCTCACTTATTAATTTCTACTCTTTATCATTTAGTTACTCCTATTTTATATAGGGTGTGTTTTGTTATTTTTTAAGTTCTTGAATTGAAAGTTTAGCTCACTAGTCAGATTTTCTAATTGTCAAATTTATCAAAATTATCACCAGATTTCTAATATGTTGACTCCCAACTTACAAGGGTAATTAATCCCTGAAAAAATACACTTGTAGTGGAAAACATAATTAATATCACTTTCAATAATTTCAAAAATAAATATTTTTATGAACTCCTGAGCTCTAAAATTGACATGCCCTATACTAAAATGACATTGATCTTGTTAAAGTGGGCAAAATTATTTCAATAGTGTACTTTAGTTATTATAATTCCTAAATAGCCATTTCCTTTTCATCTATTTTTCAAAAATATGGCTATTTACTTGTTCTCATTACATTCAAATCTATGATAAACTAACACTTAAGACTCTATTATAAGCAAACATACTCATAATATTCTATAAATTTATATAAATTCATCTTTATTGCAAATTATAATAACAAATGAGAATGGTGAAGACTAAAGAATTCAGGGAGATGATGTAAAGGAAATCATACTTTCCTAATAAATTGCATGAAATCATTACTGCTATTAACAAGCAAATCATCCATATTCTGAGAGAAGAACTTAACATCAGTGATAAAGCTGGAAAGATGACTGCTTGATGCATCACATCAAAGGTGCATAACTACCAACTTGAAGTCTATAAAATCCAGTTTGGTCTTATGAAGTCAAAGAAGTGCTTCATGAGCTGAAATAGGAATATTTAAATGAAATTATCTTAAAGATGATTTCTCATGATCCAAATGGGTATATCTTAGAGGAATGGCAATACGTGTATTTCAGGCTAGAAATCTGTCTTCCAATCATACTACTTCAGTTGCACTGCATAGTTTTGATACAGAGTTTTAATTGTTGTTCAGTTCTCAGTATTTTTAAATTCCCTTGAGATTTTTTTATTGTATCCCAATAAGGATTTATAATTGTAATTTTTAGTTAATAAACACACAGAGATGTGTGTTTAATTTTTATTTTATTCATATTTTTATTACATTTTGGTTGGACAGATCTGATACCGATTTTGATTGGGATGGCTGCTGTGGCTTAATATGTGACCATTTTTAAACTACATTTTCCATGGTTGCTTGAAAAAGGTTGTGCTTTCTCTATTGGTTGTGAGATTTTTCACAGGCATATGCACATGTACTCACAGACTAGATCACATTTCTAATTGTGGGGTTCAAGTCTTTAATAGATTAATTTTTTTGGCTACTTTATCTGTTAAGTTTTGGGGGCATTACAACCAATCACTGTGATTTTGTGAATTTCTGTTTTATATATTTTAATGCTGTATTATTAGATTCATACTAGTTTAATATTGTTGTATCTTCTGAATGAATTCTTTTCATTATTAAGTTATTCTATATTTTCAATAATTTTATTATGGCTCAAAGTCTTTCTCTTTTTTTAGTACTATTATTCAAAATAAAACTGGATTTTGCACATGCATTTTTTTCTGTATCTGTGTTTTCCACATCTGTATTTCCTAGACATTGTCTTTCCCATACCATTACAATCTAATGAATGGGGTAATTTTCTTTAATTGTATCTCATTAAACCATTTATAGTTGTATTTCATTAAACCATGTATCTAAAATGTCAAATATGTATATGTTGACTTTGCTGTCTGTTACTGTATTAGTTGGTGTCCTTAGTTTTCTTTCCTTGCCATATTTTGGCTTAGTTATTTTCATACATTACTGTATACTGTTTCATTCCTTTTGTGGTTTCTCTTCAATTTTAATATAATTATACCTGATTGAACAGGAGAGAGGCCAGACCACCTTGGTTCACATCCTAAGTACATTTCAGCATATTGGGTAGTTATGTAATTTTGGGGGTATAACTTGAACTCTCTGGGCTCAGTTACCCTCTTGGTAAAACGGGGATAATAAAAGTAACAGTGTCATAGGCTGCTGTGAAAATTAAATTAGTTAATAGTTGTAAAATGTTAAAATGTTTTCAGAACATAGTAAATATAGTATTTGCTCTATTTTTATTGTTTACCTTCTTCTTCAATAATACTTAAACTTTAAAAATTCTTAACTACTATCTGCCTGTTTCAGAATTCTAATTTTTGTCTTGTAATTTAGACCTTGTTTGTATTTAACTTCCTTCAAATTAGTTTTTAGTTTTTATAAGCAGTTTATAGTGATTTGCAAACCTGCTTACCAGTTTTTCATCATTGTCTTCTGTCTCCCTATTTCTTCCAAATTGTTTTATTTTTACTGAAATCTGTTCTTTAGTGGATATTTCAGGGAGGGCCTTTGAGTGATAGATTCTCTTGATCTTTGTCTGAAAATGGCTTTATTTTTTATTTTTATTTTTTTATTATTTTATTTTATTTTATTTATTTTGGTATCATTAATATAAAATCACATAGGCAACATTGTGGTTACTATATTTCCCCTGTTATCAAGTCCCCACCACATACCCCATTACAATCACTGTCCATCAGTGTAGTAAGATGCTATAGAGTCACTACTTGTCTTCTCTGTGTTGAACAGCCCTCCCTGTGCCCCTCCCCCACATTATAATGCCCCCTTTCTTTTTTTCCCACCCTTATCCCTCTCTTCCCACCCACCCTCCCCAGTCCCTTTCCCTTTGGCAATTGTTAGTCCATTCTTGGGTTCTGTGAGTCTGCTGCTGCTTTGTTCCTTCAGTTTTTGCTTTGTTTTTGTGCTCCACAGATGAGTGAAATCATTTGGTATTTGTCTTTCTCTGCCTGGCTTATTTCACTGAGTATAATACCCTCTAGCTCCATCCATGTTGTTGCAAATGGTAGGATTTGTTTTCTTATGGCTGAATAATATTCCATTGTGTATACGTACCACATCTTCTGATGGACACTTAGGTTGCTTCCATATCTTGGCTGTTGTAAACAGTGTGGTGATAAACATGGGGTGCATGTATCTTTTTGAATGGGATTTTGTTTTCTTTGGATAAATTCCTAAGAGTGGAATTCCTGGGTCAAATGGGATTTCTATTTTTAGTTTTTTGAGGAACCTCCATATTGCTCTCCACAATGGTTGAACTAGTTTACATTCTCACCGGCATTGTAGGAGGGGTCCCCTTTCTCTGCATCCTTGCCAGCATTTGTTGTTCCTATTCTTTTCTATGTTGGCCATCCTAACTGGTGTGAGATGATATCTCATTGTGATTTTAATTTGCATTTCCCTGATAATAGTGACATGGAGCGTCTTTTCATGTGCCTGTTGGCCATCTGAATTTCTTCTTTGGAGAAGTGTCTGTTCATATCCTCTGCCCGTTTTTTAACTGGGTTATTTGCTTTTTGGGTGTTGAGGCCTGTGAGTTCTTTATATATTTTGGATGTTAACCCCTTGTTGTATATGTTATTTACAAACATATCCTCCCATACTGTAGGATGCCTTTTTGTGTCTGTTGATGGTGTCCTTTGCTGTACAGAAGCTTTGAAAATGGATTTATTTTGATTATTCTTTTGAATGATTATGTAACAGAGGTTATAAATTTGACTTTTGTCTTTGCTTGAATTTGAGGTTTTTTCTTTGGTTCATTTTGATAGTCTGCTGCTTCCTTGATGTGTCTAGGTATGGATTTGTTTTATTTTCTTGCTTGGAACTTGTTGTGCTTCCATCTTCCTCATCTTTTCCCTTTCTCTTCTGTTTCTAGATGATTTTATCAGATCTTTTTTTCCAGCCTACCATATTACTCTCAGTTTGTTCAAATCTGTGGTTAACTTGTTTATTGGGTTTTTCATTTTAACTATATTTTCATGTATGCTGTTCTGGTTCTTTTTCAAGTCTGTCTGCATTTTGTTCATATTCTATTTAATTATGGTTTTTATTTCTTCTTTCATTCTTTTACTTATTTAACATTTTCATTTTATAGTGTTTTTTTTTTCAGATACTTCTATTGTTTCTAGTTGTTGGGTTGCAAATTCTTATGTTTATCACATCTACTGACTTTCCCATTTGGATATTTATTTCCTTATATGGACTATAGTTTTTACTGTGAGCTTAGCTTCTGCAGGGACTG
Organism: Manis pentadactyla; assembly: GCF_030020395.1. Lineage (NCBI taxonomy): Eukaryota > Metazoa > Chordata > Mammalia > Pholidota > Manidae > Manis > Manis pentadactyla. Next base: position 149,637,455 of record NC_080020.1, on the reverse strand, counting down.
TTTAATGGTAGGGATCTATTTTCTTTAAGTTGTAAAAGATTCTTAAAAAATGGTTTTGAGTGTTTTTGCTGAAACCCAGGCTTTCAGTGATTGGTTTTTAGTATTAGCTTGGTTCTTAGCTTAGTTTTCCTATATGATTCAAGTACTGTAAATAGACTTTATACTTATATGTGATACAGACCTGAAACTTAATACTTCACAGCTGAACTTTCCCTCTACCCAAGGCCATAAAGAATTGACGTATTTTCTTCTATTTTTCCCTCACTGTAGGCATCGTTTACTATTTATTTATTTAGGACAAAGTAGTTCTTTGAGACTCAAGAATTTATACATGAGTCCTTCCCTTACTGGTCTTAAGTCAGATTTCTTGCCCTTATGTAGTTGTTCAAATTCCAGGTCTTAACACATAGGGCAGGTGTCTTATCTGGAATCTCCCTGGTTCACTGTGGCTTGAAATCCTTCTAACATCTCTTGCTTTGATTTATTTCCTTATTTCTGGCCTCCTAGATATTTTTCTTATTTTGAATGTGGCTAGATATCGATATGATATGTTTGTAGTGAGAAGAGGCTCTATCTGTGTCCACATTACTGGGTAGCTCAATGACATTTTACATGGCACTTTTTGAAGAAATGCTTTCCATATGTATTTAATGCCTCTGGATATGTTCTTTTTGTAGAATATCATAATAGGTTATCCTTAATATAAAGTGAAAATAATATGTACTTTCCCAGTTTTCCTATCTGCAGGATATGGAGGTGTACCTATTCTGCTTTTGTTTTATCTTCTATGTTTTCATACTTAGAAATAAGAGAAATAGCTCAGTAGTTGAAGAAGTATTGGGCCTAAGTTTTAGAAAAGATATGCCCAGACTGTAAGTAGGAAGACATACTGTAGTTCTTGTTCTGCCAGGAAATCTGTCTCATGACCTTGGCAAATCTTCATTTACTTGGTTCTCCCATTTAATTAGTAGAAGTAAGGATATATATCTGTTCCATCTGTTTAATATTTCCATAATGTTAATATGAAATACTGTGTAGGGGAGGAAGTCATCATTTATTTTATTTTTATTTTTATTATTTATTTTAGTATTAAATCAACAAAGATTTTAGTTTTATAGCAAAAGGAGCTTAATTCAAAAGAATCATGTGTTTATTGTATATTAAAGTGATGTGTGGACATAGACATATTGTCATTATAAATGAGACATGCACAATTACAGGTTACTCTCTTGCAATTACATCTTTTAAAGGTAATGAATCATGATTGATGTACTTCCTGCAGCATTTCTGCACACTGTTCGTCACTTGTCCAAGGGCTTTCTAATCTTGATTTTTATCTAGCCCTTGTTTGCAGATGTGTGTATTCCTCTTCCTCTTCAGTAATTTCAGAGGAAGGCATGGGAATTTCTCTGAAAGATCCCTATGTGGCTGGGGCAGAATCTTATTGTAAAAGCGAATTTCATGTTATTGCTTAGTGTTGGCATACAAAGGTTCACATGTGAAAGACAAAAGAACAGTCAAATTCACAATTATATTTAGAAATGTCAACTGAAAATGAAATGGATTACACATACCCACCCTGCATATGGAAGCACTTTAAGGAAGTTGGAAGGTTTTGTTATCCCTAGAAAGTTCCTCACTGAGTCACTGGGCAGTGAAATGATTCCCTGGCCATATATTTCTGTGACTCTGCCCCTGCGTTTCTGGGGCTCCCTATTGTTGAGCTTGTTTCCTAGGATCCACAGGCTGGGAAACCTGAGCAGTGTAATGCAACCCAGCAAAGTCTTTTCTTGTGGCATTGGAGGGTGGAGATGTGTGGGACTGGATAATCCCTCTATCACGGCTTCTTTAATAAAATAATAATAGCTAACAAGGATGGAGCATTATTCCATGCCAGGTATTTCGACCATGTGCTTTACTCCCATTACCTTATTTAATCCTCACAGCAACTCTGGGAGGGAGGTGCCATTATTATCCCGTTGTAAAAAACAGATGAGGAAACATGTTTAGAGAGCTTAGGTAACTTATCCAAAGTATCACAGCTATTAAGTGGTGGACATGGGGCCCAGGGCTGGTGTGCTTCCTCTTCACTGTGTCTCCGCCATCCCACCTCTCATGGAGGTAATAGTAAGGTCTAGACATGTCTGGGGTCTCCAGAGCACCTTGGTGTGCCTTATCTCACTCGTAACATGAAGCAGGGGCCTGCACTTGAGTTTCATGGTCGACTCTTATGACCTCATTCTGACTGTCTCTGATTTTCATTGTAAAATCGGACAATAATGATAATAATATCCTCTCTCCTCAAGAATCATTAGGTGGACCATCTGAAATAATATACAAAGACAAATTGTGCCTCTAAAGTTAAAATTAGCAATAGCTCTGCAGACTGGATAGGACAGAAAAAAGCTACAAAAAGGCAGGGTGGCATAACTCTTTAGTAGTATCAGGCCAGAATTTGAGTCTAGAATTTCTGAACCTTGGTCTAGCATTTTCCACCATCTGTACTTAGGGAATGTAGAATTTTTATGCTTTTGAAATATATATATTTAACATGTTAATGATTCACAGGTTAAAGTTTCAACCATATAACTGGGACTACCATGTAGATTTTAATAGGCCAAGGTTCAACTTCAAAGAATTTATAGGAGAAAGATGTTAAATATGTTTCACCATTGCCCATGCATGCACACTTACTAAATTGTACACACACACATACACACACAGACATATATGCACACATGACTGACAGTCATGAGGACGCAAGCTCCATGAGGGCAGGGACTTTGACTCACTGTCTTCAACAGTGATTGGCACATAGTAGGTACTCAGTAAATAATCAATGACTAATGTTTAGACACACTTTTTGTTTAACCTCAATTTAATCATGTGGTTATTAAGTAACCATACTTCCCGGTCTGTCCCCAATATCCATGGTTTGAATTTGTTGTCCTAGCATATATGGAAGAGTATGCTCTTTCAGTCTCAGATATACTAGTCAGTATGATAATTTATTTGGTCAGTCTTCTTATGATGCGTGTACTATTATTGTATACTTTGAATGGTAATTTAGGCTCTGTTGCCCAAAATCTGATACTCCCTGAACTGGTGGGTCTACTCAGTGTTACCAGGGTCCCCAGACATGTCAATTCACACTCAGGCAGGGGAAATGTGTTTTTCAGTAAACCATTTCTAGGTACGCTTCTACGTTTTGTACAAACAGGGTTTCTTTAGAAATCTTGATAGGAAGGAGTTTTTAAAGTAAAGTGCTGCCAAAAGCAATTATTGCTGTTTTAAAACTGTCAGCTGGTCTTTTTTTTTTTTTAATTAAAGTATCATTGATATACAATCTTATGAAGGTTTCACATGAGCAACATTGTGGTTTCAACATTCACCCATATTATCAGGTCCCCCACACACACCCCGTTGCAGTCACTGTCCATCAGCTTAGTAATGTCAGCTGATCTTCTTTATCACCAGTGTTCTAAGGCAGAATCACAAATTGGCTGAGTGTCCATCTTCTCTAACCAACACTGGAATGGTGAGGAGAAACAGTCATGAGAAATTGCGGTTCCTCCTTCCGGGACTGAAATGCCTCATCCTTGGGGTCAGTAAGGGCACACTACTAGTGTCACTGGGCTTCTTAGAAGACTGGCATCACTCTTTGTGCATTCTTTTGTGAACTGTCTGGAAGGATATGAAGATGCTGCCTGTAGCTCGAGGAGCTCCCACTTTGAAGGGAATTAGAAAATATCGATGCCTGCATGAACAGCTCCTGCCCTGGTCGCTCTGTGTCCTGTTGCCCAGGCTGGCTTTCTTCAGCGCTTTCTCCCTCTCTGACGTGTGACTATTTATGTTAGTAGTTGACTGTGTCCCTCCCTCCTCCAGTAGAGGTGCTGGGGGAGGCCTGTGCCTTTTGTCTTTGCCTACCTCATGCACAGGGTCAAAACTAATGATGTCTACATTCTCAATACTGTCTTATACACTCAGTCATTTCACATCTATAACCCATTGGGATTCTCACAAGGCTTTCTTGGGTTTTGTTTTAGTGCTGACGTTCATTCATGAGCTCATACACTCCTGTTCTAAGCTTGGCTTATAAGTGCTAATGGTTTGGCTAAAGGGATTTGGTTGATAAGATAGCTAATTTATGTATTTAATGACTTTATTCCCTCCACAGTGATTTTTTTTTCTTTTTATCTTTTCATTTGGTATTGAATGTTTCAATTTTGTGTTTTGAGGCCACTGAAATGATGGGAGTCATTACAGTTCCTAACCCTCTGAACAAAGGCATATAATGAGGCTTCTGTTTTACTACTAAATATGTTGTGGGTTTAATTATTATTTTAATGAAGCATTACAATTTTGGTGAAGGTAGAACAATGCATACATTTTAAGAATCAAAATCCCTTGGGTCTTTTCAATGACAAACAGGAAGACCTGGATGTACCAGGTACAAGGCAAAGCTGGTAATCAGAAGCCAGATAGGAGGCAAAGTGGACAAAAATCTTACACTTCTAGGAAGTTCAGGAAATAGTATAACTTTACCAAATAGGGTAATTTCTTAGTGTAGCCCTGGCCACCAGTCTGCAAATAGTTCCTCTGAAAATAGCCAGTGACTGCAGGTGAGCATCAGCAACCACTTAATAGAAAGATGAAGTTAGGTAGCAATTACTTGCAACTGTGGGTTCCTTTACTATACTTTGATCTATTTATGTTAAGCAAGTGGTAAATTTGCCTAGGAGGCAGGCTCTTTTTGAGGAATAAAAACCAAATAGAAAATAAAATTCTGACACAGGGTGGCTGAGTGGGTGGCATAGGCCCCCTGGATAACCTTGCACAACTTGAGGATGGCAGTGGGCAAAAGACAAAACCAAAATTGGCAAGACTCATTTGCTAACACACGGGCTGAGAGAATGACAAAGCCTAGGATTTAACATCCAGCCTGGGGCAATACAATAAAAATTGCTTTCTAGTGTTGGCCTGCAAGGAAAGTTTTGAAATCTAGGTAACAGCATGTGTTAGAGTCTCTATCACAATGCCCGAGCAAAGATGGCCCACCTCGTCCTCCCACAGCCGCTGCACTATGCAAAGGGCCTATTCAGAAACAGTCACCAGAACCTAACTGACCCCTGGATTTTGTTATTCCACCTAACTAATGCCTACATATGGGAATGTTTAACCTTCAGAAACATCTCTTTAAATCTAATCCTTCCTTGGTCAAACCCCTTCATTAAAGGGTGTTGCTAAAACGAGAAAAGGAAAACGAAAAAGAAAAAGATGAAATGCAGTCAAGTTGAAGATGTGTAGAATCGTGAGAGCTAGTGAACCTGCTTCACAGCTGTAAAACCTAAGCCTGAAATCCTGACAGATCCGGAACAAGTTCTAGTTCTGTGATGACCTCATGCTGTACTTCACGGAAATATGAGTCAGAGACTTTTCTAAATAAGAATACTCAGCGTGTCCAAGGGCTGCTCTCAGCATTTTAACAGCATGGATCTTGTTTCCCACCTGGCTGTGTTGGAAATTCCCCAGCATCTGTGGGTTACTTTACTTGGTGTAGGGAGGTGCATGTTTCACACCCAGACATAAAATGTGCAAAAATCCTTTGAATGTTGTCCAGTGTCATTATTATTTCCTGGGGCAGAGTTGCTGCCTTGGTGGGCAGTGAGGTGCAACTAAGCCAAGCTGCAATTTCCTGTCCATCTGGAAATTTCTGGAGGGGCAGTGTGTGTATTCTCCCTGGATGGAGGTGGAGTCCATCTCCCTCATCTATCCTACAGGTAGCTTCAAAAATAAAGAATGTGACCATTAGCAGAGAAAGAAGATCTTCACTAGCAAGTACTTCATTATTTCATTAGCAAGAAGTAGCCAGGATGGTCCAGTACATAATTGGTTTTGATCTTTTGAAAGCTGGTCAGTGGAAAATGATCTAACATAAAATGTAAAACTTATGAGTAACTTCAAAGAAAAAGTGAGAAATAGTATTTGCAGAAAAGTACAGTGCTTGTTTATTTGTTTCTATTTCTTCTGGCTTTCCTCAAAAGAAATAATTTCTTTCTTATCCTGGAAAGGAAGACATTGATTTGCTTCTTACAAGATCAATATGCAAAATAAATATGACACATATACTTTATGTAGATGCAAATTAGCCAGTTTCTTGCATGACAATCTCTTTAAAAAATCCTGGAAAACTAGTGAGCTTGTTTACCACAGAGGCAGCCATTTAGCATTTAGGGCCTGCGATTGTCACTTCCTTAAAGAAGATTTTTTCAGAGATGTCGAAGGGCTACGGAATTGCCAGAAGGCATGAGATGGGGAACTGTATCAACAGAATTGCTCATTTTTCCACATGTGTGGTGTGCTTGCTGCTGTGGCTCAGCATCTTTAAAAGCCAGGAGAACGTCATTTGGGACTGGTCTGCCTAAAATTGGTTAGGGCAGCAGAAGTCTGGAGAGGCTCTAGGCTTGTTTGCTCACCCTTCGGCTGCTGTGAACTGAGGGATTGAATACAGTGTCTTTCATGAAGCAACATGAACCAGAAGAGTTTTTGGATGACTGTGTGCATGTGTCTGTGTGTGTGCTTGTCTGCAGGTGTTATGCATGCCATCACCCACAGGCACACACACACACACTCACAACTTTTAAGTCTGTCATGGGTAATTAGGTTGCCAGTTAAAAACTAAATAAGGAATTTCTGGTAGCGGATGTTTGCAGAGTCTATTCAGGAAAGATACTGTTCCAACTTACTAGATATAGGCTCATTTCTTCAGGCTCATCACTTCTGGTAGGGAGAAAAATATAATACTGAGAATTGATGTTATCTTGCTGATGGCCCAGGAATGGAAGTACTAAGTGTGAGATAGCAGAAAGGGGTTCGTATAGGTAGTGATGACGCAAGGACCTGAGTCAAATCCTGTGCCCAGCCCTGGCTCAGGGATCAGACTAGAGTTTAGCTGTGTAATGGAGAAGACATTCCCAGGCCAGCAATGTACCCTAAAAGGCCCCTCTGTCAGTGAAAGAGAGCTTCACCAACTCAGTGCACTGCGTGGGACCTGTCAGAGAGCACATCCTCCTCACACTGCTTCTGACATCTAGTTGAGTCACACAGCGATAGCATAGTCTCTGGAAAGCAAACTCTATGGTCAAATCAAATATCATCCTGGCAGTTATTGATATCCCAAATGAAAGTGTTGCTTTACCCTTGCTAAACTGTTTTGTTAATTCAAAAAAAACTCTCTGGTCTTAGAAACCATGAGATTCTCAGGTCCCATATAATAAGTTTTTGCATTTAGAAATATATCTATGGATAAAATAAAGGAATTTACCAGTTTTAAATATAACAAAAACAATATTGTAATTGTTCCTGTGCTTTTGTTCACTGAACGTTATTTTGAATAAACCCATAGCAGTATTGACACAATAAACATATATGTCATGGCAGATTGTTGTGTTATGTTAATATGTTTAATTTCCCGTCTTCTTTGACATTTTGCTGTGAACATTTTGTAAAAAGAAGAATTTACTTTACCCTTTAAATTGCAGAAAATTCTGATTTTTCTGCTTTTTTTTTTTTTTTTGAACAGCCCTTGCTTTGTACATTTTATTTTTCTAGGTGGTTTCTATGAAAGCATTTTCACTGTGAACATTTTTGGCAGGAAAGCAATTTTGACATCAAAGATAAAAATCACGAAAAAATAAAACAGGGCTATTCATTAAAAAGGGCATAATGAAACATGAAAAAAATTAATAAAATTCATTATTAATTTCTTCCTTCATTAAGAGTTTTCCCAAAACTAGGATGCATGTTTATGACTGAGCTTCGTATTGCCCTTTGCAAGCCTTGTTCACTGCTGTTTGTTCTCAGTGCATTGTCACAGGGCCGTTGATAGCTGTCCTCTGGGAAAGGCAGATGAAATGCTAGTGCTGTAATGCATTTGTAACTGAGCTCTGTTATCGTTGTCACTGATATGTTATCATTTTCTAGTATAGTACAGCTTGCAATCTGACTTATATTCTCTGATTTCACACTTCCAGTAAGTTTTTTCCGTGTGTTTTTTATCAGGCTGGTATACATAGTTGTTATCACCTACCATGTCTACTCATTACTGTAGCGGCTATGATGAGGGCTTGGTAGGATCGATATCATGTAAAAATAGGAACTTTGTCAGTGGAGAGATGAAACCAAATTATCAAGCAGTTAGTTGTTTTCCCTCTTACAGCAGGATTGCCTTATGGCCAATGAGTTATGTGGCCAAATATGTGTGGCAAAGCTGTGTGAGGCAAAGACGCTTATGGCAGAGATGCATATGAGACCTTTTATCTCACTACGCCAAGAGTGGCCTTTCAAAGGCCCCATTTAGAGGCTGATACTCAGCCGATCATTACTTTTGTGGGGTACCTGCATGGTGACCATGCCTATCAACAGAGATCAGTTTTAGCAACATCTTTTCATGCATGTTTGTTTAGCAGTGTTTACACTGATAAATATTTCATTTTGTTTTCCCATAGTTATAAGAATGAGTAGGAAAGTGAAAACTGAATGTGAAGGTATTTTTTCCATTGTGGTAAAATATATATAATGTAAAAGTTACCATTCTAACCATTTGAAGTTATCAGCTCAGTGGCATTAAATACATTCACAATGTGGTGCAACCATCACTACCTTCCTTCTCTAAAACTTTTCATTTTCCCAGACAGAAGTCCTGCCTATTAAACAGTTACTCCCATGACCCTCTTCCAAGCCCCTGGTAGCCTCTCTTCTACTTTCTGTCTCTATGAATTTGACTGCTTTAGGTGCTTCATATAAGTGGAATCAAACAGTATTTGTTCTTTTGTGTTGGCGAAAGTAAAGAGTTTAAGGAGGAGCAGTATAACTCTGCCAAACTTATGGAAATTGAGATGAAGGTGGAAATTACCAGCAGGGATGTAAGCATAAATCTTTTGTGTAATCAGATACAAACCAGTTGGCTGTGCATTCCACTGGGAAATAAAAGAACAGAATTGGAGAAAACAGAGAAGTTGGAAGTAGGTGTGTGAGGACTGTGACAAAAAAGGCCCGAGGTCTTTAGCTCTGGGGTGTTGGAGCCCCCAATGACAAGGGGTGCATCACATGCATTTTCACTGTCTCTCCACAGGCATGCAGTCAGCTCCCTAGAGGACAAAGCCCAACTCAAAGGAAAGCTTAGGAGCTTCCCTCTTTATTGTCATTTTTGTCGACCTGCTTCACGTTTTACGAGACGGTGGAGTACTAACGTAAGACTTGCTGCAGCTCTATGAACGTGTGTTTTGGTGAGTGTGACAGGCCCTCAGGTGGGTCTGTGAGCTCTAGTGTAGTGGGCACTTTCTAAAGACATTGGTGCAGGGAGATTGGGGGCAGAGAGCCACATGGGTCAATCATCGTACTCTCAAAACCCTATATCTGTCTTAAATGAAAAGCAAACCTGTTTTTCATATCCTTGCCCATATTGGGTATTATTACTTCCCATTTTCCTTGGGGTGAATCCAGACTGAATGACACAGCCCAGAACGGGTCACTCTCACCCTCTGTCTTTGTAGATTTGCTTATTCTGGGCATTTCATATAAATAGACTCATACAATATGTGGTCTTTTTGTCTGGCTTTACTCACTCAGAACAAGTGTTTTCAAGGTTCATCCCTGTTGGGTGTACATTGTTCCTCTAGATGGCCAAAGAAGAGTCCATTGTATTGGCTTTGTCACATTTTGTTTATTCATTCATCAGCTGACGGACACTTGGGTTGTTTTCACTTTTTGGCTGTTATGAACATAACTGTGCAAGATTTTGTGTGGACAGGCTTTTACTTCTTTTGGGTGTATACCTAGGAATGCATTTTTGGGACCAAATGATAAGCCAACATTTGACTTTTTGAGGAACTGCCGTACTGTTTTCCAATGTGACGGTGTGATTTGATTTCCTACCAGTAGTGTATAAGGGTCCTCGTATCTCCACATGTTTGCTAACATTTGTTACTATCTTTCTTTTTGATGATAGTCACTGTAATGGGTATAAAGACCCATATGTTATTTATGGATGTTGTTGAGTTTCCAAGTTTAGAGGTTTTCCTGTTTTCTATATATTATCCATTTCTAGTTTGACTCCATTGTGATCAAAAGAATATATTCTGTATGATTTCAATTCTTTTAAGTTTATTGAGGTTCATTTTTATGGCTTAGGATATGTTCTATGTTGGTATAATTTCTGTGGATTCTTGAAAAGAACGCATAGTCTGCTGCTGTTCGTTGGAGTCTTCTATAGAATTAAATTCTATTGATTGATGTCTAGTAATTCTATCAGTTACGAAGAGGGGTATTGAAGTCTTTAACTGTAATTGTATATGTTTCTATTTCTTCTTTTAACTCTATCAGTTTTTGTTTCATGTATTTTATAGTTATGTCATTTGGTGCATGCACATTTAGGCTTGCCATGTCTTGTTGGACTGGTCCTTTTTTTATGTAATGTCCCTTTCTGTCTCTGGTAATTTCTTTGCTCTGAAGCTTACTTACTTGAAAATTAATTTAGCCACTCCTAGTGCCTTTTGATTAATGTTTTAATGATGTAATTTTTTCCATTCTTTCATTTTCAACCTTCCCATTTCATTAAATTTGAAGTGAGAGTTTTGTAGACAGTGTATAGTTGGGTCATACATTTTGATCCATTCTACTAACAGATATCATTTAATTGATGCATTTGATTTTATGTAATTACTGATAAGTCCAGGTTTAAATCTGCCACTTTATGTTTTCTGTTTGTGTTCTTTTCCTGCCTTCCTGTGGGCGATTTGAATGATTTTTAGAACTCCATTTCCATTTATCTGTTTTTGAGCGTATCTCTTTGCATAGCTACTTTAGTGGTTCTTCTAAGTTTAATATTTTATATATGTAATAGTGGTTTACTGGTGTAGTCATTTACCAGTTTGAGTGAAGTGTAGAAACCTTACCTCCCTTTATATCTCTACTGCTTCCCACTTATAGTTTGAAACATTTTCTCTGTATACATTGAGAACCACATCAAATACAATTTTAGCTTCAGTGGTCAAACTTAATTTAGAAAATTCAGGAGGAAAAGACAAAGGTGTAGAATCTGTCCATACTTCTTTCTGCTTTTCTTTCTTCTTGATGTTTCAGGATTCCCATTGTTTTCTGTTTTGAGAATTTCCTTTAGCCATAATTTTAGGGTGGGTCTGCTGGCAACAAATTTTCTTAGTTTTCCTTCAACTGAGGATATCTTGATTTCCCCTTCATTCCTGAAGGATATTTTCATCAGTTATAGAATTCTGGGTTGGCAGTTCTTTTCTCTGCACATGAAAAATATGGCGCCAGTTCCTTATAGTCCCGTGGTTTCTTGTGAGAAATCCGCTGTCATTGTATTTTCCCTTCTATAGATAAGATGTTTATTCTCTTTGCCTGCTATCAAGACTTTTTTCTTTTTCTCTATTTATGGAAGTTTGTGGTGTGTTTTGATGTGGATTTATTTGAATTAATCCTCTTTGGGACTCACTCCTCTTCTTGATTCTGTACATATGCCTTTTGCCAAATTTGGGAAGTTCTGGCCATTATTTCTTTGAGTACTTTTCCAGCCTTATCCTCTTTCTTTTTCTGGGACTCTGATGACATGAATATGAGATCTTATGCTATAGTTCCACAGGTCCCTCAGGCTACACTATAAGTCTATTTTTTATCTGTGGTTCAGGTTGGGTAATTTCTATTATTCTGTCTTCTGGTTTACTAATTCTTTTCTGTGCATTCCATTCTGCTCTTGAGCTTGTGCAATTTAATTTTTCAATTTTGATGTGTATTTTTCAGTTCTAAGATTTCCATAGGATTCTTCTTTATATCTTCTACTTTTTTGCTCATTTTTTAAACTTCTTTGCTCAGACTTCCTATTTTTTCCATTTGTTTCAGTGTTTTTGTAGTTCATGAAACATTTTTATCATAGCAGTATTAAAATTTTTGTCAGATATCATTGTCATTGTGATAGTGGTATCTACTAATTGTCTTTTCGATTCAGTTTGACATCTTGATTCATGGCATAATAAATGATTTTCTACTGGAACGTGGACATTTTGGGTATTACTTTATGAGACTCTGGATCTTATCTATACTTCTGTTTTCAAAGACTTCTTATAGCTCTACTCTGGTGGGTGGAGGGAGGTTCCATACCTTCACTGCCAGTTGGGGGTAGACTTTTAGGTTCCCCACTTTCATTCCATTGACCATTTGAGGGGTATTCTCCTAATTATTACTGCATGGGTTTCTGGATCCTTTCTAGGTCTCCACTGATACTCCTTGGCTGAGGGAAGGTGGGGGTACCTCCTTGCTTCTCCTCAGGTGGCCTCCAGTGACATTAGAGAAGAGTGGTAGCTTCATTACTGTTGGAGAGAAGTGAAAGTCCTGATACCCCAGACGGTATCCTCTGACCCACCTCAGTGAGGAGGATGTGGGGTGGATGTGGATGAGGATGTGGTGGAAGTTGAGGTTCTCTACACAGCTTCACTGGCAACATGGGAAAGAAGGGCTGCTCATTACTGCCAAGAAATGAATAAAGTCCCACCTCCGTACTTTTTTTTATTAACACCACCCAAATTAGTAGGTTGGGGTTTTTCTTATGGTCTAGTGAGGGTGTAATCTGGACTCCCCCCGCTAAACTTTGCTGAGACTGGGGCCACAGTTTCTTCTGGACTGCTTAGCTGGTGTAAAGCAGTTATGACCTAAAAGTTTTCTGTCTTCATAGGCTGCCTCTTTCCTGGTCCTTTGTGTAGACGGAGCAGGCTTTTGTTGGAGATTTTGTTGTCTGCATCCATTTCCAGGTTGTTGTCTTCTTTAAGCCTGGGATATTAGAGGCAAAACAAACCCAGAAAACTCACTGTCATGTTGTCTTAGTTGGTCTTTCATCTTCTTTCCACCTTTCAGAGTTTCATATGTTTGCTTTATACATTATGTGTAGGCTTTTTAGTTTAGTTTTTTTTTTTTTTTTTTTTTACATAATGGGAGGAATAGAGAAAAATACATACTTCATCTTCCCAGAGGCAGAGTTGGTTTTTTTTTTAAATCTTCATTTTTCTTACTTTTTTTTGTAGAAACTTTACGAAGGTGAATTCAGGTATACCTGTCTTCTATCTTAATATCCTTTACTTTGTGGTCAATGATTATATCACTTCTCTGTAAAGGAGATGATTACATCTTAGGATTTTTTTCAGTGTTTATAGATTCTTTTTTTAATGCTTAACTCTTTGAACTATATGGAATTTTCCACAATTTTAGAAAGAAAAAAGAAGTGTGTGTGTGTGTGTGTGTGTGTGTGTGTGTGTGTGTGTGTATGAGAGAGATTTTTCTTTATCTACCTCTTCCAATACCACTGAATAAAATATGCTTCCTTCCCCAATTGTTGTGTAGTTTCTTACTTTGCATGACATTGTTGTACCACTGCATGCCATTACCTGACTTACTAGTTCATCATTGTGATCTGTTATGGGTTTAATAAAAACATGGCACTATTTTATTATATAAGAAAGCATATGATAAAGGATACAGATGAATAGCCAGATAAAGAGACATAGAGGACGATCTGGAATGGTCCCAAGAACAAGAGCTTCTGTCCCTGTGGAGTTGGACTGTACCACCCTCCTGGCAGGTAGGTTTGTTCATCAACCCAGGAGCTCTCTGAACCCCATAGTTGAGAGATTTTTATGTAGGCTTCGTAACATAGGCATGATCAATTATTAACTCTATCTCCAGCCTCTTTCTCTTCCCAGAGGATGGGGTGGGAGGTAAAGCTGAAAGTTCCAAGCTCCTGCTCATGGCTCGGTCATTCTGGTGACCAGCCCCGTCCTCAAGCTCTCCAGGAGCCCACAAGAGTCTCCTCATGAGAACAAAAGATGCTCCTACCACCCAGGAAACTCCGAGGGATTTAAGAGCCCTGGGTCAGGAACCTGGGTCCAAGACTAAATACTAGACCAAGAGATATTCCTAGCACCTTTATCACTTAGGGAATCACAAAGGTTTTAGGAGCTGTGACTAGGACCTCGGGATGAAGACTAAACTGTGCAGTTTTTTAAATAACACCACAGTATCATGCATCCTCCATCCAGGCCAGCAACACATTCTGCTGGAGCAACTGTCAAAACTGTCTAGCATCTGACCTCCTCTCACATTTGCCACCAATTTAATGAAAGCCACCATCTCTTTCCTGGATTACTGAAGGATACTTGTCTGGTGTCCCTTCTTCCATTCTTCAGTAGCAGCCAGGATGACCCTGTAAAAACTGTGAGTCTGACCATGACATTCCTCTGCTTACAAACCTCCAGTGGCTCCCATTGCTCTCAGAAAATATCCAAAGTATTTCCCATGGCTGCAGGCTGGGTGCTCTAGCATTTTGCTACCTCTCTGTCTCATTTCCTACCATGTTCTCTATACTTCCCATGCTCCAGCTTTAGTGGCCATCTAGTGCAGGGTGCTCCCAACTCAAGAGCCCTTGTTCTTCTCTGTTCTGGAAATTTCTTCTACCATGTTTCATACCCTCACTTCATGCAGGGTTTGGTTCAGCTGTCACCCATCAAACAGGCTTTCCATGACCACACTGATGTCAAATATCTCCCTGTCCTGTCATTTTAGATACCCTCCCCCTTTTCTATGTTGATTTGTATTGCTCATCTCCATATTTATTTCTTGTATCCCATCACTAGACCACAGCCCTCCAGAGCAGGAGCTTTATTTTATCTACTGTTGTATTCCTAGTGCCTGATACAGTACCCAGCCTGGCCCATAGTAGGGCCTCAACAAATGTATATTGAATGAAAATAAATGATTGAATAAGATTGATAAGTTCCATTGCTTCCAACTTTTCTTTATTATAAATAATGTTGTAATGTAGTTTTATTTTGTTAATTCAAAATGTAGTTTATTATTGCTATGTAATTATATCCTGTCATTAACCCCTCCTTGTACTGTGTGGCTCTCCTTCCAGACTGTTCTTTATGAGATCATGCATAGAGCCCTTTGGAGCTGGGCTGTTGTTAAACTTCTAGTCATACGTTTGGATCAACTTCTTTATTTCCACTGATGGCTAATCACATCTATCTGCTTTAAAACTAATTGGGCATCCTTGATCCCCTTGTTTCCAACTTCCAGTCTCCAGTCTCTTGGGAAGAGCTTGTCCCTGTCCACATCCTGTGTGGAAGACAAGAATGGTTCTGAGACACACTCACTAGCTCCCCCTCCCATAGAACAGCGGCAGGTCTTTGAGGATTGGCTTCCCAGGTGTTTTATAGTGTGGCTGCTCCCTGTTTGATTTGCCCCATCCTCTCCTTTGCCCTATGCACTTCATATTCAGGCCAGTCATCCCCCCTCCCTCCTCATGATGCCCAGCCTTTCCTCATGCCTTCCGTGCTTCATGCCCCTTGGAGTCTAAATATCCACAGCCAGCTATCTTAATGCCACCTCCTCCAATTCCTGCCTGAATTTCCTCATCTGAGTTGATTTCCTTCCACTCCCTACTTTCCCAGTACTTATTACATCTCTTCTTTTATAGCATTCATCAAAGAACTTTGTATCTTGTATTATAAATACTTAAGGTCTTGTCGTAGCTTCTGTACCAAATATAAGCTCCCCGAATACACACACATTCATGATCCATCACTGGGTCCCTCAGAGCCTTGTACAGGAAAAGTATTCAACAAGTACCTGATTAAAGGTTTAACTCTATTCGTTCCTTTTCAAAATTCTTCATGGACATAGTGTACTCCTCTTGTTTTATTTTTCTTTGCAAGTGGTCAAGTCATTTGGAAAAATGAAATACTATTGAAGTTCTGCTGTGGAATAATCCCAACAAATTTTTTAAATATTTATATCTTCATTTTTTCTTTTATTTTCATTGTTATAAGTCCTTTGCAAGCTTTGTAAGTGGAGCATTTTTAAAACCTCCAGGCATACCTTGGAGGTACTGTGGGTTCAGTTCCAGACCACTACAATAAAGCGAATGTTGCAATAAAGTGAGTCAAATGAATTTTTTGGATTCCCAGTGTATATTAAGTTATGTTTACACTATGCTGTACTCTATTAACTGTGCAATAGAAGTATATCTAAAAAAAGTGTGTATATCTTAATTAAGAAATGCTTTATTGCTAAAAAGTGCTACCTACCATCAGAGCTCCCACAGAGTCATAATCACTGATTACAGATCTCCATAACAAATCTAATAAGAATGAAAATGTTTGAAATATTATGAGAATTAACAAAATGTGATACAGAGACATGAAGGGAGCAGATGCTGTTGGAAAAATGGGAGCAATAGACATGATGGACACGGTTGCCACAAACCTTCAATTTGTAAAAAACACATTATCTGCAAAGTGCAATAAAGTGAAGCTCAATAAAACAAGGTCTGCCTATATATTCCTAGTTGTACTCTTTTTTGGTTGGGAGAAATTAAATGTTATTTTAGAGTCCTAGTATATGACCAAATGTTATGAGAAATCTGTTTTCACGTGGTATTAAGTTATTGACATAGATCAGTTAATTCTGCTTTACTTATTGAATTCTATTTATTTCATGTATTTAGTTGCTTATTTTTTATTATTTGGTTACTCAGCTCAGTTTATTTCCACAAGTTAATTCTATTTCTCAGTCTCTGTCCACCAAAGTTATCATGTATTGGTAGCAACTTATTTATATATCTGATCAAAATGATGTCTCTTACTATTTTCTCTGTTTCCAATTGTCTATTGCTTATTGCAATTCTATTTTTAAGAATGTATACTTAGTTGTTCCCAAGGGTACTTGTCCCTTCCCTTAGTTAACATGGGCTTGGCAAATATTTGTGGATCTAATACATGCCATTATGTTATCTTTAAGCTTTCTTAAAATATGGAGCATTTTAAGTTTGGGTCTGTCTTCATCTAGAGGTCATACATTCTCTCCCGAGGACTTGGCTTGCATTCACCAACTCTGGTTTTCCCTTCCCCTCCCGGCTGTGCTGCTTGTTGATTAGAAATGTATTTTTTATTTGAATAACGTTTTTTTGTTGTTATTCTTGGTGGTGGGGGTTTTCTCTGATTCAGATTTTTACATTGTTGCTCTTTTGTGGATCCTGCTATCTGGAAGCTTGCTGGGTTATTTTTCTCACTTTGCTCTCTTTGTAGAATTTCACAAATAGATTAGTTTAGGTATAATGAGAAAATATAGTGAATTAATGGCAGTGCACTTAGTTTCGTAGTACTATGTACTTGTACGTGGATCTTTAGTCTTTCATCTCCATTGATTTCAACACTTGTATACAGAGAGAAATTGAAATAGATTCACTCCAAGAGAGAGTCTCTTGACTATGTTATTTTTGATAAGACTCTAATCCCATCCTCCTTCCCACTTAGTGAATTCTGTTGCAAATCAAATAGAATACATTTTAAAGCATCCATCCTCACAGACTTTTATGTGCTAGGAATAAAAAGTGAATGACACAAGTACAATGCCCGAAACACTGTAAATAGAAGTTAGTAGGGAATACCAAGTACAAAATAAGCCAGGGTGGTAATTACAGGTATGCTTTGGTTACGTAACTGTACTCCTATTATGTTAATGTGTGTGCACAATTTACTTAGTAGTTTAAAAACTATACATGCTGAAGTTACTCTACAAGAAGATATGTCAAAGAAATAATCAATCTCCCCAGGTTTTCTTCCGCCTGCTACTTCTATAGCTTTTCTTCTTCTTTCCTAATTACAACCCTTAAATAGAATTCGTGCCATATATCGAATTTACCGAGTATCATAATTCTTCCAAGGGGTAAAGACACCTCAAGACAAATACTGGGCATAGAAGCCACAGGGCATAAATATGCAAAGAAGTAAAAAGCTAACCATTTCAAACAGTAAGGCTTCTCTCTCACTTACCAACTTTCATTTCCCTGTATGGCCCCGGAAGATGACTGGTTAGCCAGAGACGGGTAAGATTCCTCAAGGGAGGAACAACCTAAGACAGGCACAGTCGCAGGGGGGCCATCAGGTGAGAAATTGGGGATCAACAGAGGTGAGGCTTAGAACCTCACCCCCCTGTTCTGAGAGAAATCTTCTGCATATGTGGATGTTTTATTGCCCTTGTCTAGCTTGGATTAACACATAGTCTACAGGCACACACCTGATCATCTACATGTGCTCTCTTACAACACTAAACTATGTTTTCTACCTTTATCTTGTATCTACCTACCACTTCAGCATTTTATTAAAAATAATAATAATAAAGAGAGAAATGTGGTATCCACATATAAATCAAGTATAAAAATCAAATGAATATTCATATTTGAACTGACTGTTTATAGTTCATAATGCATGAGCAAAACCGAAAGCTTCTGTGATGACTGCCCTTGTACTGTTCACCATGTAACTTATTCACTATGTAAGAATTTGTTCTCCATGTAAGAACTTGTTCGTTAAGCTTCAAAAGATTGGAGACTGATGAAAATTAGGCTTGGGGTGGGTTAATGATTGTGCATTGAGCATTGACCCCCCTATAGAGAATTTTATTGTTGTCAACAACCATTTGATGAATAAATATGAGAGATGCCTTCACACACACACACAAAAATATATATATATATACACGCACTTCCAATTGTAAAATAAATAAGTAACCAGGATGTAATGTATAGCATAAGGAATATAGTCAAAATATTGTAACAACTTGGTATGGTGATAGCTGGTACCTAGAATTATCATGTATATAAATGTTGAATCACTGTGTTGTACACCTGAAACTAATGTAATACTGTGTGTCAACTACCCTTCAATAAAAATAAAAAATAAAAAATAAAATAAGCCAGGGGTCAGTAAAGCACGACCTGAGGGCCAAGTATGGTGTTATATGACCTTTGTGTGTGGGTCAAAAATGGCTTTTACATATTTAACTGGTTAAACAAAATCAAAAGTATAGTGTTTTATGACATATAAAAGTTTAGGAAATTCTAGTTTCTGTGCCCATTTTGTCTAACGGTTCGTTAGAATACAGTCAGCGTTGATTCATTTAGGTGCTATCTCTGGCTATTTTTTTTTTTTTTAATTTTTAATTTTGGTATCATTAATCTACAATTACATGAAGGACATTATGTTTACTAGGTTTCCTAGGCTCCCCCCTTCACCAAGTCCCCCCGACATACCCCTTCACAGTCACTGTCCATCAACGTAGTAAGATGCTGTAAAATCACTACTTGTCTTCTCTGTGTTGCACAGCCCTCCCTATGCCCCCCCACATTATACATGCTAATTGTAATGCCCCCTTTCTTTTTTCCCACCCTTATTCCTCCCTTCCCACCCATCCTCCCCAGTCCCTTTCCCTTTGGTAACTATTAGTCCATTCCTGGGTTCTGTGATTCTGCTGCTGTTTTGTTCCTTCAGTTTTCCTTTGTTCTTATACTCCACATATGAGTGAAATCATTTGGTACTTGTCTTTCTCCGCCTGGCTTATATCACTGAGCATAATACCCTCTAGCTCCATCCATGTTGTTGCAAATGGTAGGATCTGTATATTTCTTATAGTTGAGAAATACTCCATTGTGTATATATACCACATCTTCTTTATCCATTCATCTACTGATGGACATTTAGGTTGCTTCCATATCTTGGCCATTGTAAATAGTGCAGCGATAAACATAGGGGTGCATCTGTCTTTTTCAAACTGGAGTGCTGCATTCTTAGGGTAAATTCCCAGAAGTGGAATTCCTGGGTCAAATGGTGTTTCTATTCTGAGCATTTTGCGGAACCTCCATACTGCTTTCCACAATGGTTGAACTAATTTACATTCACACCAGCAGTGTAGGAGGGTTCCCTTTTCTCCATAACCTCGCCAACATTTGTTGTTGTTTGTCTTTTGGGTGGTAGCCATCCTTACTGGTATGAGGTGATATCTCATTGTGGTTTTAATTTGCATTTCTCTAATGACAAGCGATGTGGAGCATCTTTTCATGTGTCTGTTGGCCATCTGAATTTCTTCTTTAGAGAACTATCTATTCAGCTCCTCTGCCCATTTTTTAATTGGATTATTTGCTTTTTGTTTGTTGAGGTGTGTGAGCTCTTTATATATTTTGGATGTCAGTCCTTTATCAGATCTGTCATTTATGAATATATTCTCCCATACTGTAGGATACCTTTTTGTTCTATTCATGGTGTCCTTTGCTGTACAGAAGCTTTTCAGCTTGATATGGTCCCACTTGTTCATTTTTACTTTTGTTTCCCTTGCCCAGGGAGATATGTTCAAGAAGAGGTCACTCATGTTTATGTCTAAGAGATTTTTGCCTATGTTTTTTCCAAGAGTTTTATGGTTTCATGACTTACGTTCAAGTCTTTGATCCATTTAGAATTTACTTTTGTGTATGGGGTTAGACAGTGATCCAGTTTCATTCTCTTACATGTAGCTGTCCAGTTTTGCCAGCACCATCTGTTGAAGAGACTATCATTTCCCCATTGTCTGTCCATGGCTCCTTTATTGAATATTAGTTGACCATATATGTTTGGGTTAATGTTTGGAGTCTCTATTCTGTTCCATTGGTCTGTGGCTCTGTTCGTGTGCCAGTACCAAATTGTCTTGATTACTGTGGCTTTGTAGTAGAACTTGAAGTTGGGGAGTGAGATACCCCCACCACTTTATTCTTCCTTCTCAGGATTGCTTTAGCTATTTGGGGTCTTTGGTGTTTCCATATGAAGTTTTGAACTATTTGTTCCAGTTCATTGAAGAATGCTGTTGGTAATTTGATAGGGATTGCATCGAATCTGTGTATTGTTTTGGGCAGGATGGCCATTTTGACAATATTAATTCTTCCTAGCCAGGAGCATGGGATGAGTTTCCATTTGTTAGTGACCTCTTTAATTTCTCTTAAGAGTGTCTTATAGTTTTCAGGGTATAGGTCTTTCACTTCCTTGGTTAGGTTTATTCCTAGGTATTTTATTCTTTTTGATGCTATTGTGAATGGAATTGTCTTCCTGATTTCTCTTTCTATTAGTTCATTGTTAGTGTACAGGAAAGCCACAGATTTCTGTGTGTTAATTTTGTATCCTGCAACTTTGCTGAATTCCGATATTAGTTCTAGTAGTTTTGGAGTGGAGTCTTTAGGGTTTTTTATGTACAATATCATGTCATCTGCAAATAGTGACAGTTTAACTTCTTTACCAATCTGGATTCCTTGTATTTCTTTGTGTTGTCTAATTGCCATGGCTAGGACCTCCAGTACTATGTTGAATAACAGTGGGAAGAGTGGGCATCCCTGTCTTGTTCCCAATCTCGGAGGAAAAGCTTCCACCTTTTCACTGTTCAGTATGATGTTGGCTGTGGGTTTATCATATATGGCCTTTATTATGTTGTGGTACTTGCCCTCTATACCCATTTTGCAGAGAGTTTTTATCATGAATGGATGTTGAATTTTGTCAAATGCTTTTTCAGCATCTATGGAGATGATCATGTGGTCTTTGTCTTTCTTTTTGTTGATGTGGTGGATGATGTTGATGGATTTTCGAATGTTGTACCATCCTTGCATCCCTGGGATGAATCCCACTTGGTCATGGCGTATGAACCTTTTGATGTATTTTTGAATTAGGTTTGCTAATATTTTGTTGAGTATTTTTGCATCTACGTTCATCAGGGATATTGGTCTGTAGTTTTCTTTTTTGGTGGGGTCTTTGCCTGGTTTTGGTATTAGGGTGATGTTGGCTTCATAGAATGAGTTTGGGAGTATTCCCTCCTTTTCTATTTTTTGGAAAACTTTAAGGAAAATGAGTATTATGTCTTCTCTGTTTGTGTGATAAAATTCCGAGGTAAATCCATCTGGCCCCAGGGGTTTTGTTCTTAGGTAGTTTTTTGATTACCGCTTCAATTTCATTGCTGGTAATTGGTCTGTTTAGATTTTCTGTTTTTTCCTTGGTCAGTCTTGGAAGGTTGTATTTTTCTAGGAAGTTGTCCATTTCTGCTATGTTTTCCAGCTTCTTAGCTTATAGTTTTTCATAGTATTCTCTAATGATTATTTGTCTTTCTGTTGGGTCTGTCGTGATTTTTCCTTTCTCATTTCTGATTCTGTTGATGTGTGTTGTTTCTCTTTCTCTCTTAATAAGTCTGGCTAGAGGTTTATTTATTTTGTTTATTTTCTCAAAGAACCAGCTCTTGGTTTCATTGATTTTTTCTATTGTTTTATTCTTCTCAATTTTATTTATTTCTTCTCTGATCTTTATTATGTCCCTCCTTCTGCTGACCTTAGGCCTCATTTGTTCTTCTTTTTCCAATTTCGATAATTGTGACATTAGACCATTCATTTGGGATTGTTCTTCCTTCTTTAAATATGCCTGGATTGCTCTATACTTTCCTCTTAAGACTGCTTTCGCTGTGTCCCACAGTAGTTGGGGCTTTGTGTTGTTGTTGTCATTTGTTTCCATATATTGCTGGATCTCCATTTTAATTTGGTCATTGATCCATTGATTATTTAGGAGCATGTTGTTAAGCCTCTGTGTGTTTGTGAGCCTTTTTGCTTTCTTTGTACAATTTATTTCTAGTTTTATACTTTTGTGGTCTGAAAAGTTGGTTGGTAGGATTTCAATCTTTTGGAATTTACTGAGGCTCTTTTTATGGGCTAGTATGTGGTCTATTCTGGAGAATGTTCCATTTACACTTGAGAAGAATGTGTATCCTGTTGCTTTTGGGTGTAGAGTTCTGTAGATGTCTATTAGGTCCATCTGTTCTAGTGTGTTGTTCAGTGCCTCTGTGTCCCTACTTATTTTCTGTCTGGTGGATCTGTCCTTTGGAGTGAGTGGTGTGTTGAAGTCTCCCAAAATAAATGCATTGCATTCTATTTCCTCCTTTAATTCTGTTAATATTTGTTTCACACAAGTAGGTGTCCCTGTATTGGGTGCATATATGTTTATAATGGTTATATCCTCCTGTTGGACTGAGCCCTTTATCATTATGTAATGTCCTTCTTTATCTCCTGTTACTTTCTTTGTTTTGAAGTCTATTTTGTCTGATACTAATATTGCCACACCTGCTTTTTTTTCCCTGTTGTTTGCATGAAATATCTTTTTCCATCCCTTGACTTTTAATCTGTGCATGTCTTTGGGTTTGAGGTGAATCTCTTGTAAGCAGCATATAGGTGGGTCTTGCTTTTTTATCCATTCTATTACTCTGTGTCTTTTGATTGGTACATTCAGTCCATTTATATTTAGGGTGATTATTGGAAGATATGTACTTATTGCCATTGCAGGCTTTAAGTTAGTGTTTACCAAAGGTTCAAGT
The DNA here is from genome assembly GCF_030020395.1 of Manis pentadactyla. NCBI lineage: Eukaryota > Metazoa > Chordata > Mammalia > Pholidota > Manidae > Manis > Manis pentadactyla. Next base: position 149,614,184 of record NC_080020.1, on the reverse strand, counting down.
TTAGCTTCTTTACTATCTTATTGTCTAACTTAACTCACTTATTGAGCTATTATAAACACTGTCTGATGATTCTTTATTTCTCTCCCTTCTTATTCCTCCTCCTCCATTCTTCATATGTTGGGTGTTTTGTTCTGTGCTCTTTTTAGGAGTGCTCCCATCTAGAGCAGTTCCTGTAAGATGCCCTGTAGAGGTGGTTTGTGGGTGGCAAATTCCCTCAACTTTTGCTTGTCTGGGAATTGTTTAATCCCTCCTTCATATTTAAATGATAATCGTGCTGGATACAGTATTCTTGGTTCAAGGCACTTCTGTTTCATTTCATTAAGTATATCATGCCATTCTCTTCTGGCCTGTGAGGTTTCTGTTGAGAAGTGTGATGATAGCCTGATGGGTTTTCCTTTGTAGGTCACCTTTTTTTTCTCTCTGGATGCCTTTAATACTCTGTCCTTGTCTTTGATCTTTGCCTTTTTAATTATTATGTATCTTGGTGTTGCCCTCCTTGGGTCCTTTGTCATCGGAGTTCTGTGTACCTCTGTGGTCTGAGAGGCCATTTCCTCCCTAGTTTGGGGAAGTTTTCAGCAATTATTTCTTCAAAGACACTTTCTATCCCTTTTTCTCTCTCTGCTTCTTCTGGTACTCCTATGATGTGAATATTGTTCTGTTTCAATTGGTTACACAGTTCTTTTATTATTCTTTCCTTCCTGGAGATCCTCTTATCTCTCTCTGCATCAGCTTCTCTGCGTTCCTGTTCTCTGATTTCTAGTCCATTAATGGTCTCTTGCATCTCGTCCATTCTGCTTTGAAGTCCTTCCAGAGATTGTTTTATTTCTGTATTCTCCCTCCTTAGTTCTTGCATATTTCTCTGCAAGTCCATCAGCATGGTTATGACTTTTGTTTTGAATTCTTTTTCAGGAAGATTGGTTAAATATATCTCCCCAGATTCCTTCTCAGGGGAAGAGGAAGAAGATGTCTGGGTTAGTCTTGTCTGGATCAAATTTTTTTGCCTTTTCATGTTGATAGATGCATTGTTATGCTATTGACTCGTCTCTCAGCTGGGAGAGCCAAGACTCTTTCCACTTGCTCCTGGCCTTTCTTTACTGGTACAGTGGTGACCCCTAGTGGCTTGTGTTGGGCAGTTGCATGTAGACTGGGTCTCTGTATCTTGCCTGGCGCTATGGAAGAAGCTCCTTTGCTGTGGGTGTGGCCAGCCTCAGGCTGCCGCTCTGCTATGGCGGGGCCCCGGAGGGGGAATGGACGGGGGGCTGTTTGGCTGTTTACCACCGTGAGGGGTCTCAGAGCTGTTGCCCAGGGGGTTAGTGCGCCCGGAGTTTCCTGGGATTCCCAGCCTCTGGGCTAAGTGTCCCGTGATGCTTCCATCCTGTTGTGGGGTCCCTGACCCTTTAAGACTTTCAAAAAGCACGCTCTTTTCTTTGTCCCAGGGGCGCCAGCTGCAGGGACCAGCTCACAGGTCTTACTGTCCCATTTCCCTAGTATCCAGGGCCCCGCGCATGCACTGTGTCTGCGCTCTGGTGCGGATGGCTGTGGCTGGGTGTTTAGCAGTCCTGGGTTCCCTCTCCCTCCCCGCTCAGACTCCTCTCCTCCCGCTGGGAGCTGGGGGGAGGGGCGCTCGGGTCCCGCCGGGCTGGGGCTTGTATCTTACCCCCTTCGCGAGGTGCTGGGTTCTCGTGGGTGTGAATGTAGTCTGGCTGTTGTCCTGTGCTTTCTGGTCTTTTTTTAAGGATAGTTGTATTTGTTGTATTTTTAAAAATATATATGTTTTTGGGAGGAGATTCCCACTCTCCTACTCACGCCACCATCTTGGCTCCGCCTCTATCTCTGGCTACTTTTGTACTAAAACAGCAGAGTAAAGTCTGGCCTACAAGCTGAAAATATTTACTATCTGTCCCTTTATAGAAAAAAGATAACTGAGCCCTGGATGAAACAGTGGATTTCCCCAGCAGTGCCTCATTTTCAGCCTTGTAAAAATCATCAAAAAGTTCATCTGATTTTTTTTCCTGATAATTGATATATTTCTTGATAATAGGCAGGATAATGACTCTGGGCGAGTACATTTCATCTGTCCAAGTTCATTTGCCCTTCAAGAAGTAGCTGGCAGGAGAGGGCTGTAAATGCACATACATTTGCAAGTGTTGACTCATTTACTTTATTCTATGAACAATGAAATTTAAGAAGCCTTTTGCTTGGTTTTATTGTGACTGATTATTTTGCTGTTAAGTTTGGCTCTTGTCATTCCGTAATCACAGACACTTACACACAATCTTTATTGCCCACAGAGGGTGTGTTACAACAGTCAGTGCTCTGCTTAAGTTTGTCAAAAAGCTCTGAACTAAGATGTCTTGTGACCACTCTTCATTTAACCCTTTCTCATCTGTGGACAACAGGGCAGATTCAGTAACTGCTGCCCAGTTTCAAGCAAGAGTCACTCAGGCCAATTCTGGATAAACTAAACGTTCATGAGAAAAAGGAGGGCAGTGTTTACGGAATGTAAACACATGATTTTTATAATCACAGTTGTGAATATACGAACAAACATACAAACACAAATGTGCCTGGCTTATCCCTATTCTTTTCTGATATTTGCTACTAGCAGATTTCCCCTCTTCGCTTCCTCGCCTCGCCCTCTGCCCTCTGTCCTCATGGCCCTTCTGTCTGTCTGCATCCTGCATTTACATCCCGTTGCACTCGCTTCTCCTTCATCCTTCGCCACTCACCGGGGTTCCTGGGCGGGGTCAGTTGCATGCCAAGTGTGGCAGGCAGTGGCCCGTATGATGCATCATTTAAGAAGTCTCTGGACTTCCTTCTACTTTCTACCTGTTTCCCATCCTCTGTTCCTAGGAAGAAGGATCTCCTTTGAACACAGTGAGAGGAAGTGGCAGCCACAAGTGGGAGCTCTGGGTCCCTGAGGCAGGGGGCCCGGATAAGGAAAGAAAAATGCAAGAGGAAGAAGCAGCACCCTCCACAAACAGGCTGGGCTGGAGAATTGTATTCCCTGCTGGGGTGCCTTCCCTTGGGACTATTTCCTCTTGCTTTTTCATGTGGAAGAGGGGGAGGAAACCCAAGTGTGGGGGCATTTGTGATGTGGCAGGCACAGTGGGTCGCACTGTGCAGCTGGCAATTCAGTTACTGCTACAGTTGTTTGTCCCTGTTTCACAGGCAGAGAGACTGAGCCTGGGCCTGTTAACTTACCCTCAGCTACAGACAGAGAGGGAGGAGCTATATCTGAAGCCGCGGGCAGCTGCCAGCAGCCTTCAAAGCCCACAGCGCATAGGGAGCCTTCAGCCTGAGCCATACATTCTGCGTTCCAGAAAGGATCTGATTGCATTTGCACCCTCAGGGGCAGAGGGCTGTGACTGGCACATCCTTATCATTCAGGCTGCGTGCTGCGTGTAGAAGCAGGGTTCAGTGTGAAGAGAGGTTTCAAAGATGTGGTTTTCAGTGGACTTTCTTTAAGCTTTTTTGGTCAACAGCGAGGTCAGCAGGCCCAAGGTCATTGGTAAAGAGCTGCTGGACCAGTTGAATATGTTTATTCCCTAACAATTACTGCAGCCTGCTATAGGATGAGTATCAAAATAATCAAAGCTGGAGGGATGATTTGAAAATAAGCATAAAGAGTTTCACTTGATTTTTTTAGAAAGTATTTCTTAACCTCTTCAAACTGTGATTTCACTTTATCAGTACACAAACTGTTTCATGCTGTGACTTTAGAATGGCTTATAAACTATTGCAGATTTACTTGCCTAAACTTCTTTGATTGTAAGTTTCTTAGGATTTATTCTGTCATTTTAGTATTATGTTCCTATAATTCAGACAATTTCCATATGCTGCTCTAATTGTGAAGTGCATGGAATGCCCTCAGGTGGACCCGGTGTTGTCTCGTCAGTCTCAGCTGTCCTCAGTGAAGCCATCACGTGGTGTCTCTGTGTGAAGTTACTTCTCATTGTCCAGGTGCTGGTGGAACCCAGGTTCCCTGCTATCTCGCTGTTACAGGCCTCCCCCCACCAGGGTCTCTGCATGAATGCTGCACTGGGCTCTACCAGAAATCGGGAGGTAGCTACTTTCCTCCATTTCTTCACTTCTAGGAGACTCCTACTCCTCACGCCTTCTCTATGTGTCTAAGGCTTGTCCTTTAAGAAAGCCCTGCCACATGCTGCCTCCCCCATCATGTCCTTGGATTTCCTTCTCTGTCCCTATATCGCGTGGGACTGGGGCTCTGTCACTCAGTACCTTGTATTAGAGCAAGTCAAAAGCACATCTATTCCTTTGCCTTGATTGGAAACTCTTTGAGATTGCAGATCATGACATGCATATAGTCATTCTCCCATGTACCTTTGATGGATCAATCTGGTTGTTTCTGAAGGAGCAGACATCTGAAAAATTACATACATTCTGAAATAAGCCAGGTGGAGAAAGACAAGTACCAAATGATTTCACTCATATGTGGAGTATAAGAACAAAGGAAAACTGAAGGAACAAAACAGCAGCAAAATCACAGAACCCAAGAATGGACTAACAGTTACCAAAGGGAAAGGGACTGGGGAGGATGGGTGGGAAGGGAGGGATAAGGGCAGGGAAAAAGAAAGGGGGCCTTATGATTAGCATGTATAGTGTGTGGGGGGCACAGGGAGGGCTGTGCAACACAGAGAAGACAAGTAGTGATTTCACAGCATCTTAGTATGCTGATGGACAGTGACTGTGAAGGGGTATGTTGGGGGGACTTGGTGAAGGGGGGAGCCTAGTAAACAAAATTTCTTCATGTAATTGTAGATTAATAATAAAAAAAAGCAAAAAAAAAATTACACAAATTCTGTATTCCAAAAGAAAGAATCTAAAATTGAAAAGATTAAATGAGTCATAAACTCTTCTCAGTACCAGAGGTGACAGCAGCAATCTGAAAACTGGCACATGATCTGGCTGCCTTGGCAAGACCCTGTATTGCTTTGAGCTTCAGTTTCCACTTAAACAAAAAAAAAGCAGTGGGGTGAAAAATAACAGCCTTGTCTACTTCTTAAGGTGTTTATGAGGATGAAATGAGATGTTATATTTGAAAATGTTAGAAATCATGAAATTGTTTCAAATATAAAATCACATTGTCTTAGTGAAGAAAACGTAATTGGGATTTAGATAAAAGCAGTTAAATTGTGCATAGTTTTAAGGGGACCATCTGAATTTTACATCATAATCTGTAAAGCTGGTCTGTAGCTAATTATGCTAACCCAGGAGATTTTGAAACAGGACCCAGTGCATCTTCCCAAGAAAGCCAATGTATCTTCTCCATAATTCCTGCATAACCCAAATTTTGTATCTTTATTTCTTTTCTGTAACAGGCTTCCACCTCTATCACAAGTTGCCCACAATAGTGCCTGAGAGCTGCCTTCTCATAATGGTCGGACTTCTACTAGGCGGGATTATTTTTGGAGTCGATGAAAAGTCCCCACCTGCAATGAAGACCGACGTGTTTTTCCTGTATCTCCTCCCTCCCATTGTGCTTGACGCTGGCTATTTCATGCCCACTCGCCCCTTCTTCGAGAACATTGGCACCATTTTCTGGTATGCGGTGGTAGGGACGCTTTGGAACTCCATTGGCATTGGGGTGTCTTTGTTTGGTATCTGCCAGATCGAAGCCTTTGGACTGAGTGACATCACCCTGCTCCAGAACCTGCTCTTTGGTAGCTTAATCTCAGCTGTGGACCCTGTGGCGGTGCTTGCCGTCTTTGAGAACATCCACGTCAACGAGCAGCTCTATATCCTGGTCTTTGGAGAGTCCCTGCTGAATGACGCAGTGACAGTGGTGAGTATCACAGTCACACTGCATCACTTCGATGGGGGTGCCGCCTGCCAACCCACATCAGCTTCCTGGTAGGGAGGATCCGCAAGCAGAGTGTGCACCTGGGCGGTCACATAGCCTGGCCCCCAAAAGGGCCCCTCACTTGGTTTAATGCTCTTGACCATTTTCTTTAAATTCTTAGTAGTTTTTTAAATAGATCACTTGTTTTTCATATATTATTATGCAATGGGCCCCTCATTTTCATTTCTCATTGGGTAGCGTCAATGAATAGCTGGTCTTTCCTTGCAAGGTTAATGCCAGAGGAGCTTAAAAGTCACCTGTGTATCTCTGAGGACCTCTCACTTGGAATTTTCAAAAGGGATGGCTTTTGATGGTAATTGAAAGGACTTTAGGTCCCAGAATCCTTTGTGAGATGTAATATATGATTTGTATATTACTGTTCAGTTATGATGTGTATGTGTACAATATGTTCATATGTGGTGTGCATAATACAAGTGAAATTCAAGTAGCATGAGGGGATTGCCATTCTTTACCTGGGAGGGCTTATTTATTATTTTATGACTTTAAGCAAATTTTTCATCACACATTTACTCCTTGTTACCACTCAACCAGCATATTTCTGGTCCTCACCATTTTCCTGTAAGTGGTATCTATTCAGAAAAAGAAAATTATTTTTAAGTCTCATGAATTAGCACATAATTAGAGTCAGAGGCTGCTGGGATCATATTCTTAGAAGAGTTACTTCCCTCCTGCCTTCCAACCTCAGGCAGGGTGTAGAGAGAAGGGCTGTGGAAGCCTCCCTCCCCGTCCACAGAGTCGAAGAGTTCCTGTACCAGAGAAAGGCATGTAGGTGACCCTGGAGTGGTAAGATGGTTAGGGAGCCCCAGGGACTTAGCTTCACCTGAGCCGCTATTTGTAGTAGTAATGGTGGTGATGATAGCCAGTAACCTTTTGGGAATGCTTACCTTGTGCTCTAATCTTTATGACAACCCATGAAGTAGTTATTCTCCCATTCTTCAGATAAGAAAACTGAGGCAGAGAAAGATTAAGGTGTTTTTAAATTTAAGTGATTTACATTACTTCCTTCATCAGTTTCCTACCATTAAAATGTTATTCCTGATTCATTTAAAGGTTAACATAGAAACCAATCTTATTCTCTCTTAGCTGATATTCAGACCCCTGGACTGAATGAACTATCATCATCTTTAAGGATGTCCATTTTCTTCATGTGGACATTATTATGCAGAAAATAATTTATTGATAAGGAAATCCCTTTTTTAGAATAGCTGCTAAGACAGCTATTTTAAGACAGCTAAGTCACCTCGTTCAAGTAACATATGCACTTCATTTATTCCATTATTTGTTAACAGTGATTAGTCATTAACTTACCAATATTAAATTTTAACTGGGAAACTGCTGTTAACAATGAAGACATTTTATAACTTATTCTGTTTTCCAGAGGCATCAAGTTTTCCACTGTGACTTGTGTTTGATATATACATTTCACCCTTGTTGAGGAGGATTGCAGACATTTCAACAAGGCATTCTTGGGTCTGTTTAGTGTATAGGAAACTTTACAAAGAAATAATAACACTTTGCTACCTTCCTTCTAGGGCAGCAGAACCATGCCAGGTCAGTTTCGGAATGACACGCCATGCCTGTACGCTGCTTTCTCTTCTTTCATAGAATTTCCCATTCAGACACCTCAGTGGTCCATTCTTTGAGCTTGTTACAAATCAAATCTCAGGAAATGAGCTGGCTAACCCACCGTTCAAAGTGTGCAAAGAAGGCTCAGGATTTCCAGAGGCACTTCCCATGCTTCCTGTAGAGGGGCACAAGCCATCAAGGGTGTTTTATGGTTTTATGGACAGAGCCCGAGGGCTGAGAAGGAAAGGGCAGTGGGCCAGACTGAGGGCCTGCCACTGCGATACAGGAAGGAGGGCAAGGACAGAGAGAGGGCATGGCTGCTCTTCAGATGTGGAAGCCCTTGTTCCACAGCCAACGCCTGTAGGTCAGAACGGCTGTATTGGTTTCACATGAATGAGCCCTCCTCCGGAGGTCACACACCCTGGGCTGGAAGCCCATGACCCTTAAACCCACACCCACAGGCTTTCTGGGCATGCCCAGGAGTTTCGTCTACCTAACTCTGAAGAATAAGCCACCAGATATTTCTCTCACTGAACTGGCTGAAAAGGGGGATGAATTGACCAAGTGTTCAGAATAATTAGAATGACAGTATAAAAAAATTATAATTTTGCCTCATAGTTAGGTACTCTCAAAGAATAGAGGTGGTGGTGTTTTAGGGAAGAGTCTTTGATTCACTCATCTAGTCTTATCTGTAGGATCAGTTTAAAGAACTCAGGGAATAGGGAAAGGTATGAAAAATATGGACCATACCACATAAAATGAAAATGATGAGTTGCTAGGAACTGCAACTGGAAAAAGTGGAGATTCAACTGAGATTGAGGTTAAAAATGTAGTCTGGGGGATGAGTGAAATCATAGGCTGGTGCAATTAACTCCTCTAAATCATGGTAAACTCACTATGAGGTAGAATTGTTGACAGGAGAAAACCTACGTAAAAAACGTCTCAAAGCAAAGAGAAATTGGTAATATATTTTGCAGTCACACTTCTGTGCTGTTGTCTAGAGTAGATTGGAATTAACCAGAGAAATGACAGTTGAAAAAATGAAGGTGAGATTTTTAAATAGGATTTTTGTCTTTTCCCTTATAATATTTTATAGAAACCTCTCAAAATTCCTCTTATTAGGCAAAAAGTGTTCAGGTGCTATTATCAGAGAAGTCCTGCTATTTCTACAGTACTCCATCATCAAATGATTTATGTTCACATGGTCATTTCCAACACCATTTCTAGAACATTCTAACACAACCATTAAATATTCTAATACATTTTACAAGAATACTTGAAGAGTTTCCTCAATCTGCTGTGAAACTAGACATGGTTAAGGAGAGCTGGCTCTGTGGAAAAGCTAGGGATGTACCCATAGGGCCCAGCCATTATGTTCTTTACAGTGGATTTTAATTTCAGGAAGTAGGGATAAACAGTGACCACTTGGTACTAATTTTGCTCTGGAAAATAGAAGAATAGATTTAAAATTCCTTTTGAAAAAAATAATTGTTCTTCATGTTTCAAATCAGAAAAGATGCCCTGAAAACTACTTTTCTGGAACAGAGCTAGTCTGATAAACAACTCTGTATCATTGGCATCCTTGTGTTATATGATTTCATTGAGTTATAGTGTATTTTAAATCAAAGTCCAAAGTAGATCACTTCTAATTTTAATATATGTATTTCAAAAATAATAATAATGAGTAGAAAGATTTGAAAGTACTCAGCCGTGAAATTAGATCATTACAGAATTTAGCAAACAGTCAGCCATGGCATTTCATTCTTCTAAAATTACAGTTGTCAGGTTGAGGGTGACTTTGCACAGACTAGCTAGAAACATAATTGTAGCCCCTATGCACATGCATAATACATAATATATGATACATATATTTAATATATATACATAATACATATATATAATATGTATATGTATACATATTATACATATTTAAGTTATGGCTTAAGAAGCACATTATATAGATTTCCTTGTGGTAAAATGAAAGGGTTTAACTGGGATGAACTTACTATGGGTTATGGCCAGCTGTAACTAAAAGAATTTTATCTTGTGCTGATCACTAGGTATCAGGTTCAGTGTACAGCAGGTGGGAGGTTATGGAAATCTTTCGGTTGTCAAGGTAACGTCTCTACTTAAGCTATTTCCTCGTAACATTGCCTGGCATCTGAGGCAGTGGAATGATCAGACTGGAGTTCCTGGCCTGTGTGCTGAGAGTAAGATGCCTATGAGTCAGCTTTGCTCTTTACAACACCCAAAGGAGCATTCAACACAGAATGAGCCTTTGGCAATTTGATGGAGTTGCCAGGAAGAGCTTGGGAAAGATTATGACTGTGTGGCGGTTCCTCAGGCAGGACACATGGGCTCCCTTTGGGGTCTCATCAGTGCACTGCGAGGGTGAGGCAGGGAGAGCAGGGAGAGGGAGACGTGGTCCCGTGCACAGGGATGGCCAAGGTCCTGGGGAAGCGAGGTTGGCACCAACAGCTCAGGATGGTGTATGTCCAAATGCTGAATGGACTGGGAGGTCATCTGTGCTGCAGGAGGGCCGAGTAAAGGGCAGTGTACGAGGACTGTAGGAGCCCAGGAAGGCTCTTGAGTGGAACGGCAGCTTCAGCTGGGCCATGAAAGATAAGGTTCCCTAGTTTAGCGGCTGGGTTTCTGCCAAGAGAAACCCCAGGAGGAAACCCAGGGGCAGGGAAGAATAAATGTTGTATATTTTGCAGAGCAGAGGTAAGACCTTCTCTCAAGCTGAAGGGTGTTGGAAAGCAGTAAAACAAAACAAAACAAAACAGAACAGTGTAAGGAACCTTCGCAGAGTCAAGCAAAGCTTTAACACTTGAGAGTTAAAAATGGAATAGCAGTATTTAAAGGAAGTGAGTCTTAGGGCAGCTGTAGGGGCGTTAGAACAAGAGAGAGATGAAATTTGCTGGTGCTTGCCCCAGAGGCTGTCTTTGCAGAGGTGGCCTGCTGGGAAATGTGTCTCTCCTCAGGCAGCAGGTGACCGTCACCTTTTGGCCTTGGCTATTTGGAGGCAAGGCGTGTATATAGCTCATCTGTGATCCTCTCTCAGGAAGCAGTTGAGGCCTGGTGATGCTCAGGAGATCTGATGTGTGCAGCAAGCCTCTGGTTCAAAGTAGGAAGTGGCTGCTACTTGAAGCTAGTTTCTTTTCTGGCAAATGATGATACCTCCAAGATATATAAGTCTCCAGGGGCATGGGTTGCTTTTTTCTTCTCTTACTCAAGTCATCTCTTGGTGGTATGATACCAAAGGCCCTTGAGTGGTCCACAAACAATTAGGAGAACGGAAAATTCCATTCATTACTTACTAATAACCCACCACTCTTTAAAACCGGCAGATATCATTGTCACCTACTAGGCAACATGGAAGAAGTAAGTCATAATAAGGTGTGATCCTTGACCACAAGGTGTTTATGATCCAGTAGCAAAGAGGAAAGTGTTGTGCAAAACCAGTAATGTGCTAGGCTGTGAAGGACCATGAGTGAGATGGGGAAAAGTGACGTGGCTTTTTGCCAGGGTGCACCCTGGGTTAGTCACGGAGGATCTGACTCAGTCTTCCATGGGCAAACATTGAAAAACATACAAGAGAAGTTCAGGGGTCCTGGATTCTGGTACTGCCTTTGACATTTTGTGTGACCATGGATAAATGGATTCAATTCTGAGTTTCCCAGAACCTAATAAGGGTGCACCATTAGAAGGTCTAATATTCTAAAAGACCTTCATCCCCAGCATCCTGTTTGCCAGCTCTCCTGGAGATTCTGGCTGTAAATATCACAGCAAAAAGAAGCTGGATGCCTGCTTGACTTGTATTTTACTTGCCGGTTTTGTGAGAACAGTGGTAGGGCATAACCGATTTCACTGGTTCAGGGCCTTAGAAACACCTTTGAAAGGACATTGCCCAGCTGGTATGAAGTGCCTGGCATTTTTGAAACCTCAGATAAGCTAAAGCTGTATAAAGACTGTAGATTTTTTAGAGACCTAGCAGCAGTGTAAGCTCATTATTTTAGAGGGACAATGTATGTATGAAGTCACAGCATACACACAGACACACATACATGCACACACACACACACACAACACAGGTGACTGCCTCTTTGCTTTGGGAAAATTCCTTCCGACGTTTATGTGCGGGCAGGGTGAGGAGCTGGGGCTGGGAATGAGGAGCTCAGTGACCTGGCAGGAGGATATCTTCCAGTCATTTAATGGTGGGCGAGTCCCTTCCATGGGATGGCCCCACGATAGGGCCTTGAAGATACATAAATCCAGCTACACGGACCAGCCTTCTCCATGACATCCTACTTCCTAAGCATCTGTAATACAAGCAGGGCTTATTGGATGGCAACCACATCTTTAAAAATAATTGGTGAGATAGTATGTGAAAAATAGTGTTTTAGGAATAAGATGTGTAATAACTTTGAAGTCTCCTCCACCATCAGAAATAATTTTCCTGACAGCACCCTTTTAACAAAGCTTTGTGTTTAAAGCTACTCAATACAACCTTAGAAAATGAGATAAATAAATGCACAGTTATTGTCACCGACCATCATCCACGTGGGTAGGCAGAAGATATGTCCTCATTAGAAGGCCAGGCAGGTTTTTCTACGGCCACTGCAATAATGGGGAAGTTGGAGGGGGTCTTGACGATGCTCTTTCTTTCTCCTGGACAGGTCCTGTACAACTTGTTCAAGTCTCTTTGCCAGATGAAAACCATCGAGCCCATCGACGTGTTTGCTGGAATAGCGAACTTCTTTGTTGTAGGAATTGGTGGGGTGCTGATCGGCACCTTCCTGGGATTTATAGCAGCATTTACCACTCGGTTCACACATAACATCCGAGTGATTGAGCCACTCTTTGTCTTCCTGTACAGTTATTTGTCCTATATAACAGCTGAAATGTTCCACCTCTCAGGTATCATGGCGTAAGTATGTAATTCTTTGTTAAAAGCATTTGATGGTGACATTTCATTGGCTTTGTGTATGCTAAGCTAAGAATTTAACATTGAGTACATTCCATAAAACATTTTCTTCAACTCTTTTAAGAAGAATTAAAAACAGATTTGCCTTACTCTTTGTTTCAAAGAAATGAAAGTATCTATCAGCCAAATTTGTCCTAACGTGATCTGGTGTTAAAATGGAAAGCTACTTAAAAGTTAGCTCTCGGGTCTCATATGAAATATGTCAATAAACTCTTGGGGTTCATTCTTGGGCACCAAGAGTTTTCTGCATTTGATGCCTAGTCAGTCTCGTTCATGTGGGAGGCTGTAAAGTTATTCCAACGAGGTTGTATAACTCGAAGTGCAGCTGAAGTTCTGGAATCTCTTATGTATATTCGTTTGAATAACATTAGTAGAAAACCTTTACTTTGTATGATAGATCTGATTTGAAGTATAGCTTTAAGTCATTCAAAACAAAATTCAATGAATAAGGTATGCAATCACGTTGTTGTAGTTCAGCTTTTTAGAGTTATGATTACAAAGCAAGACATTATATATTTATTAAAGATGCAGTTAGAGTATCACTCACTCACTGATTTGGAAGGGACACTCTCAACAAGTTCTTCAAGTGGGCTCTGAAGGGTGGGAGTCTTTGGGTCCACTTTCGGCCTCTGGAGGGTCACTCTGAAGGAGGCTGCTTATTGGGTGTGGATGTTTTTGTAGCTTCCCAAAACAAGCTGATTATGGTCACACCCTGTATAGGCTCCATGAGAAATACTTGGTAATGGAATGTCTTTATAAGTTTTCATCATGACAAATATTTCCTTATAGCTTAATGTACGTGATGCTCTATGCGAGGGCCTACTGTACACATTTGGAGTGTAAATTGTAAACATACAACTAGCTGTTCTTGACGTTTTCTCTTGCAGCCTGATTTAGGCGATGCTTTAGTTAAGGCCTGTTTTGTTTTCTGCCTCATCTCACCACTTTTGTATCAGCAGCAGATCAGGTTTGTAGTGGAGGATGTTAGGAGCCTCTCCATGAGGAGAGGGGAACCCATTTGTAATGACAGCCATGAGTTAAAAGGTGGTGTGGTTTTCTGTTTCACAGAGAACCTAAATAAAGCAACATATTAATCCAGTTTGACCCAGTAATGAAATGTACTGCACATCTTCCTGGTTGCTATTCATATCATTTGTATGACTTCCAGTTTCCTCGCTGTTCTTTGGCCAGTGTCACTGAAAGTGTCCGATCAGCTAGTTACAAGGTCTCCACAAAGATTACAAGGGGTGGGACTTTGTGTCTAGCTTCCCAGCAGTGAAGCAACAATTGGTATGAGAATTTTGAATATATTTGGCCATGTGCAAGTGTAAAAGTTCTAGAACACCCATACAGTTATCTAAATGTATTTGCCGACTTGCCTAATGTTCAAAGGCAAGAATTGCAATGGGAAGATCCAGAGGGTGGGGGGTTAAATGAAGTGCTGGATACAGTCTGAGTCCTGGTGTGTTTCTGCTCTGAAACATCTGTGAGGTTGGAAACTGTATCAAGTCCCCGACTTCCTGTGAAGATGGGATCAGGGGTTTCTTTGCTCTGAGAATTAGGAAATCAGGGACAAATAGGGCTACATATTCTTGGCAAATAGCACTGGTGGTTCTCTGTTGTGTTTCTCTTGGGGGCTTGAAAACATTACCTTTGTTTCCAACTTCAAAATGAACATCTACTTTATGACAAGCAGACTACAGGGAAGTCCTTCATTACATTTAAACTAATATTGTCATTGTGCATAGCACACTAAAATGCTAAGTTAACCATGAAATGAGACATTACAGGAAATTTAAACACCTTTGGATCTAGAATTACCATGCACACCCATCATCCTATGACAGCAAATGAAGGGGCATATTGATGTTGGGAAGTGTTTGTTCTCTGAAGTAACATCCCGTTTTCTAATGTGGGGTAATTAGTACGCTATTCAAAACTCGGCCATGTGTGATGCGTCTGAATCATGTACACCCTAGATGTGTGCATTCCCCCTTTAGAAAGGGCACCATGTGCACTTCCACCTTGTAATTACTGCACTCACCTTGGGATGTTGGTCCAGGGGACCTGGTCTAATGAAGCAGTTAAAATCATACATCCATGTGCACCTCTTCTACAGAGCTAGTCATTTATTTCTGCATTTAAATTGTACTGTGTTTAGAAATTCCCATCATACTTCACACTGGTTGCACTTTCTTTTGCCATTTAAAAACAGATTTTAAGGTTAATAGGAGTGAAGGCATGTGACTTGCTGAGCAGGCTCAATAAGTTTCCTTCTTGTTGAAGAGCAATGGGCAGCCATGTACAGGGGCACATGGGCAGAGGGCTCAGCAGCTGGTGAGCTGAGAGGCAGGGTGAACCTCTCAGGACCTGCGACCGTGGTTCTGCCCGAGTTTTGCCTGCCCTCCTCCCTTTGTCCATCCAGCTCTCCCTCCCCTCCCCGTTCCAGTTGTCTTTCAGCTCCTGTGATCCCCATGCTTCAGAGCTGCCTTGGGCAGCATGTCCTAGGATGAGCTCATCTAATGAACAGTTAGTTCATACAAAAGTCTGATTAAAAATAAACATCCTTCTGCACAATAGAAGACAGGAGTCTAGGCTCAAAATGCAATCAGTGTGAGGGGCTAATGTGCTGGCAGGGATTCTGTATCTCAGTTTCTTGGGAAAGATGTCAGAAGCGACACACCTTGGACATTCACAAAGCCTCCCACTGCACCTGTTTGTGTCATGAAATTGTGGTTTGGTTTGATTTTCACTGACAACACTAAGTTAAGTAGTTCGAGGTGGAGTTATATTTGTGTTCTCCTCTCTGCCTGACAGGCTGTTTGCATAGCTGAGTTCTGGGAATTCTTAGATTTGGTTTCCTCTTTGCAGTCTCTCTGAATACTCCAGAACCTTGTTTCATGTTAAGGAGTTATTTACACTCATGTCTTCCTATGTGTTCAGAAGGGTTTTAGCTGCAAACACTAAAAGGATACACGGAGATCCCTGTGTTTTCTTGATGTTCTGCTCATTTCTATACTGGAATAAATTGTTGCAGTAGAGAAAGTATGTGTGTGTGCATGTGTGTGCATGTGCATGCATGTTTTTCAGAGTGTATTTCCACAGCACTGGAGCTAAAACTAAGGGAACGTTTCTATATTGTCCCCTGAACAAGAAACATTGCATCTCAGTAGTCACAGCACTGTAGTAAGGGATAGAGAGGTGGCTAAAGAATGGCTGATTTTAGAAATTCATATCTTGGCTCATGTGTTTGGGGCTTTATGTTCAGAAATATGCTCAGAGATAAAAGACTAATGATTCCCCATTGTTACCTTTCTTTAACCAAGGACACTAACAGATGCCTTAGATGATTCCTAAATCAGATCCACAAAGAAATGAACTTCAGTGGTCTTTTGTTCCCCCTCTGTAGACAGCAGGCCCCTTCCTGCTCCTCGCCTTGGGCTCCCACATTCTCTTGGGCTTCAGTCACCAGGATGATGGAGACAAACTGCCGAAGGGGGCTGCTTGCTCTTGAAGCCTGCCAGGAAATGCTGATCTCAAAAAATGGCCAAGTCCTCCTTCAGATGGGAGGATAGGCACCCAGTATTTCTTAGTTTTGTTTTCATGGATTTCTAATTCCTAGCAAGGCATTTCAAATATTTTCTATTTGCTGTTTCAATTATTCCAGTAGCATTATTGCAAAGAATGTGGGAAATGGTAATTATTAGTCTCATCTTGTGCATGAGGACATTGAGGTTCAGGTGGGCAGGAAACATGGCTGATTCTGAGAAGCTGGCCCTGGACTCCAGCTCTCCAGTTATCAGGCCAGTCCAAGGTACGTCCACTTTAAAAACAAAAGCAAACACATTTCAGTGATTTTTAAAAAATAATATTTTAACTAGAATTTCCAGAATGATAGGCTTAGGAATGTAGCCCAGGAGCAGAATGGGCTAGCTGACTGAGGCAGTCACTGCTGAAAATTTGAAGATCATATTCTTTTTTCTTCTTGTTTTTCTTTGTATGAGCTGGTAATTACCACCTATTTAAACCTTGAGAAAAATAGGAAAACATGCCATTGTTTTCCATTTTGTAGCTTCTGTCTGGGTTCTTCTTGGTTTGCCCACTATTTGTAGCATTTGGGAGCTGTTGCTTCAAGACAGAATCATGAAGCCATAGGCCCCTGTGCCAGCATGTTCATGTTTACAGATATTCATGTGTCCTGGTCTTCTTCAAAGATAAAAAAAAATGAACACATGACATTGCAGAACACTGTATAATATGATGCAGAATTATACAAATCATCGTGTGTATAAATGTGTAAGACGGGTTTCTTTCATTAATTCTTTCTAGACTTGTCTGATATTTACTGAATGTTTTTTTAGTGTGAGAATGAGACCTGGAGCTTTAACGAACCAATTTGCATAACACAACCTGGAAATATTTGTCTACATACAAAAGGGTTCAGAAGGGTTTTAGCTGTTAATTATAATACACTTCATGGCCTGGCTTCCATACGAATCCGATTGGTCTGAAAGCCTATCTGAACAGAGAGCAAGCAGACCACATTCTCTTCTTTCTAGTTTGAACTTTAATCTTCAAATTCACTCCCATCCTATGCCCATACCCTCCTCCGAACATGTAATATTTTTAGAGGAAACAGCCATTAATGACTGAGTCAGTTGCATGAGAATTGGCTTAATCCTGCAGCCAGCACTTCAAAGTAGCTACTGGCTTCACTGCAGCCCAGCTGGAACTCTTGAAGCATGGCAGGTAGAGAACAGATAAAGGATGCTCTAAGAAGAGGCCCAAGTCCCTGGGCTGCAAAGCTTCCTTGCATGTTACACTCCAACCTACATGTATTTCTCCTTTCCCCCTCTCTAAGTTTTATTTCTCTATAGCTCTTTGGAGCCTGTAACAGTATAACATTTTTTTGGTGTAGAAATGGACAGAAATATATTCTAAATAATTAGCAAGGTATAATCTTATTTCCAACAAAATAGGCCAAATGAACAGGAGCAACACCCGGCACCCTGTTATACAAAATATCGTAAAGATCCGAAATGCAACAAAGCTTCTAACAGTTCCTAAGGTGGGTACCAGCTGTGGCCCCCAACGCAGGCTTCCCTTGGGGTTTCCTAACTGCCTTACACCTTCCAAGGAGCCCCAAAGGACAGTCACGGGTGCTTTGGTATACCTGCCCTCGGCAGCATGGTGAGAATGATGTGTTGCAAACATCAGCACCATGTTTCTTTAATGCAGATTTCAGACCCAGCTAGTGTGATCCAGTATATCATAGTTTTTTGTATGATCTGTCAGCTGTTTAACATGTACAAATTGTCAGATTCATGACAGATATTAACACTTAACACCCAAGAGATTGCAAATGATCTGAAAAAAAAAGAAAACCCTTGTTCTAGATCGTTAAGTTATGCTTCAGATTTACACAGAACATCTCTCAGCTGGATAAGCAGGCTGGCTACACATCTTTATACCATAATTAACAAGAATCAATTCTCCAGCTAAATTTATCTTGTCTATATCTGGCAGTGCATCCACCCATTTCTGACCTTCAGAAGAGAAACTTATTTAGACTTTGAGGCTTGGGGTATTTGTGAGCACCCTTCCAGGAAGCACCTCCAGGTCTGAAGTCCTCAGTGGTCTGTTTTCGCAGGTGTAGCACATGGCATAATGGGGTCTCCTTTGTTGGGGTCCGGTGGGAGTGGAGGTGGGTGAGAAGTGTGAGGAGCTTAGAGCACACCTCTGCTGTTCTGTCCTGTCAGTCCAGGCCACACCAAGCTCTAGCCCTGGGAAGCAGAGCGCCATGCTTATAGCACACTTTCAAACACATGGTGCCACGTGACCCTCATCTCAACCCTTTGAATTATGATGAAGAGCAGGAAAAGTAGAAAATTTGGAGGGAAGGAGAGAGAGGAACAAGATCTCTGGTTCTGAGTCTCATTATACCTTATATTATCTTGGCAAGTTAAAACTTCAGTTTTGAGTATGGTGTATAGCTTCACTGATAGCTCTGACTGGCCACAACTGAGCTCGAAAATGTTCTATGAGCAAATGGCAGTTACACTTGTCATGGGGAACAGTTAATAATGTGTATATATATATATATATATATATATATTATATAATTGGTGAATCACAAAGTTGTTCATCTGAAACCAATATAATATTATTTTTGAAACTATATTTCAATGAAAGATGTTAAAAACTAAAATAAATAATATTTTATATGGCTACCCCAAATGCAAAGGATAAATGGAGCAGGGAGTGGGGAGGTAGTAATGGAATAAATAATTTAAATAATGGGAAGACAAATCATAGCTCCCTTAATTTTCTGGATGCATTTAGGTAAAAGTAAAAAGAAACAAACTAAAAGCTTATTGTTTTTTTGTCACATAACTTTTATTTATTTTATATAAGTTTGCCTAAACTACAGTGTAAAACTAGAAAAGGCAGGAGGGAATTCAAAATTATAAATACTTTTTTCCATCTTTATTTAGATATGATTGACACATAACTTTAAGTTTAAGGCATGTAACATGATGACTTGATATATGTATATTGCAGAGTGATTGACACAATTAGGGTAGTTAACAAATCCATCATCTCACATAGTTACCTTTATTTTTTTCTTTGTGGCAAGAACTTCTCAAATCTACTCTTTTAGCAACTTTCAAGTCTACAATATAGTATTATTAACTATAGCCACCATGCTCTACCTTAGACCGCATAAATTATTCATTTTACTATTGGAAGCTTGTACCCTTTGACTATTTCACACATTTCCCTCACTTCCTCCCTTCACCCCCCAGCCGTGGTAACCACCAGTCTACTCTATTTCTATGATTTTGGCTTTTCTAGTTTCTGTGTATTAGTGAAATCTTACAGTATTTGTCCAGAGCAGTATAAATGATTCATAAAATTATTTGGACTTGTTTTTATGATTTAAACTGTTTAATGGAATAGATTTAACTGATGAGTGTGAGCATTTGCTTGGTTTGGGGAAGGGGCAAAACCAGTGGGCTGTCACTTTTTCCTGTACCCTGTCCGCTGTGATGATGGCCGTCAACCACATGAGGCTTTTGAGCTCTTAAAAATGTGACTAATCTAAATTGAGATGAACTCTAAGTATAAAATATACACCAGATTTTTAAGATTAAGTAGGAAAAGATTGAAGAATATCTCATTAGTGATTTTTTATGTTGATTCTGAAATGACGGTATGTTGCGTTAAATGAACATATTATGAAAATTAACTTCACCAGTTTCCTTTTACATTTTTAACCACGGCTACTAGGAAATTTTTAATGGCATATATGGCTTGTATTATATTTCTATTAGATACCATTGTTCTAGGGTCTCACCATGTGTTTTTGCTATTTGGATATTTGAAGACTTATTGAAATAAGTTTCCTTCCTTTAATGAGAAAGTAAAAGAAATAAAATTAGGGTGTGAAAAGATGGGAAAAACAGAGCAGAAAGGCACACCGCCATTGATCATAATCATACTGTCACAAAGAGCATTTCTTTGGAACTAGGGAAGGTCAGAAGCAAGAGAGGAATGACTGAGGGGGCTCGTGATTATTAAGAAGTCAAAGCCACTGTGAGAAAAGGAAAAGATCCACATTTATGGCTTTTGATATAAACATCTTTGAAACTTGGCTGAGAGGGAGGATTCTCCCTGAGGAAAACGTTGTCATTCCTCCCGGAATGAGCAAAGTCCCTTAAAACAGATTCCCCGAATTTGGTTACTTTATAGTTTCCATGACCTGAAATTATAATATTCAATGTTCAAAATAATATATTTTCACGCCTTACCTTCTTAGATATAAAACAATGTTAAGAACATTTTAGTTGTTTGTATGGGAAATAGAATGAATACAGCCTATGGGTTTTCAATTACATGAAATGTATGGTTTCATTACTCAGTTTGTAATTAGATATTTTAAGGTATGTTAAAAATGCAGGAAACAGCATATATAGTAGTTCTTAAAATCACAGTACAAAAATTTAAGATAGCCACCATAAGAGTGTTCCATTTTGTGAAATGCCTTTTGTGGATTTCTTTTTAAGAGCAAATGAACAAAATGCTCTGACTCGGGGCCTTTCTCACCAAAGGTTTTTGCTGGCTCTTTAGGCATCATTTCCAAGCATTTTTATTCTAGTTAGTCTCAAAAGATACTCGATGTATGATAGAGGCAAAAACAAAACAAAACAAAAAGTTCAAGTAAAATTAAATATTCCACTGTTGAGGGTTGTCAGGGATAGATTTTTTAAGCTACTCAAGCCTTTCCCCATCTTCTGACATGTTTCTTAGTCTCTTCTTGTGTTTACCACATTGTACTACGGAAAGAATGATTTTAATTGAAGTGAAACAAAAACAGAGAAGTTAATTTTCTCAGAAGAATTGATACAGTGCCTAATAAACCCAATGTATGCTGTATTTGACCAGCTTATGAAAATCAATTCATTACAATTCAGTTAATTCACAGAATGAAATTTAACTAAAAGACAGAAGATCAATTTTGTTTTCCTTGTTCTTTAGGATTAAGCCTGCTACTGGTTCTCTTCAGTTAGTGCACATGATAAAGTAGATTTTGGGAGTGGGTTGGGAATTCCTAGATGGAAAAACATTTGGTGTTTGCCGGCCATATTTAAATTACATGAAACCTTAGCAGTTTGCTCCTGAATTAAGAACCAATTCCTGAGATCTATTTGAAGAATGGAGATTCTAGATGATAACCAGTCACTAGATAATACTGGTTCTGCCATCACTTTGCCTTTTTGACTGCTTCCTGACTATTCTTTGTGTTTATCTAAGAAAAGATTTTATCATTTCTGGCCTATGTTTCAAATATATTGTAGAAAATAACTTGATTTGATGATCAAACCATTACTAGGTTACTCTGGGTCCAGAGCCTACTATTTAAAGTGGTGCTTTCCTCTTCCAGACTTTCAGGCATAAGTGAGTTGCAATAGTAATGCTAAAATGATTTTCTAGGAACATGTAGGTCAAAGTATAAAATACGATTATAGGTCATAAATGTAAATATTATATAATTGCTGGGAGATAATTAACTTCTCTGCTTTAACTGAAAATATTTTCCGAAAAATGATACTGCAGTGAAGTGTACAGTTACCATCCAGCTACTGCTTCTCAGTGTGACCCCTTTGGGCATGTGGCTAAAATAGATTTTCCATTCGTTCATGAGGGCATCAGACCAGGAAATTTAGCTATGGGGTCAAGGTTTGCTCTTCCAAGAACAGAATAGGTGCTCCAAGGGAAACCTGTTACTCGTTCCCCTTGATTTAACAAACCTCAGAGTACCTTTCATCAGCTCTCTGTGCAGGGGAAGAAGCCAGCCTGGTGGGAACCCAAGAGATGCCCTCCTTGGCTTCTTTGGCAAGGAGAGGCCACAAGTAGCACCTCTTGATGCCATACTCTTCTCTCCTCGTGTACTCTCTCCTTCCATTGCCACGTCTCCCTTAAATTACTCAAGCATGAGGTCTTTTTCTGTATTCCCAGGAGACATGGCCAAGTGGCCACAATTCTGTTTTCCCATGTGTATCCTCACAGCGAATGCCCAGCTATCTGAGATGAGTTGACACCTGGGGTCCTTGCAGCCAGGAGCCCAGCCCGAACAGTAGAGGGAGGCTCTATGTGAGCAAGGAGGGCCTGAATCAAACCAGACTGTTTGGCTCAGATAAATAAATTCTTGGTGAGGACAGGAGCAGATCTGGCCCTGGGAGATGGAACCAGGGACTCCACATGGCCAGCACCTTTCTCTCGCACCTTCTTGGCTTTGTCTGCCCTGCGTGGTGGACTTCTTCTCTCAGGCGGCCATCTCTGATGTACCAAACGAGGATCACAGACAATTTGGGCTTTATATATCTGCAACTCTGTCACTATAGAATAAAGAGATACTCTGCCAGCTGGTGTTAGAGGAAATTTCAAAGGAAGGGCTGTGACTGGTCTGGTGATTTGGAGAGGTGATTGCATCAGGCTGTGCCACATGGCCAGCCCCCTGGTGTGAGGAGGAGAGCCTATTACCAGAAGAAGGCAGTGCGCTCAAACTTACTCTGAGCCCTTCCCAGTCTGTGTTCATGACATGTCATCAAGGGCAACTCAGTCCCTTGTAGCGTTGTGGGTGTGGGACATGGTGAGGTGAGGCCCCAGGGATGACAAGCTGGGTTGGGGGAGATGGTCGGCTCCGGAGTGAATGTTCTGCACCATCCCAGATGAGCTCCAAGTGGTGAGAAAGGTGGGCGTCTAGTCTGGATCTGCTTTGCTCTGTAGGCAGCAGGGTACCTTCGAAAACTTTCAGCAAAGAGGTTACGCAGCTATATTTCTGTTTTATAGTGAAGGTGATTGAGATGCACTCAACACTTTCTTACACCATCACACGTGAAACTGTTACTGTTTGAATGGTCCTCTGGGGTAAAAGCTGGAGGTTATGGCCTCAGGCTCATGGGATGCCCCCAGCGCTGAGGAATCCCCATCTGGGCAGGAGGAGAGGGAAGTGCTGCTGGCAGCAGGGTCAAGGTGCCTAGGTGGAGAGCCGGCAGGAAAGAGATGTGTGTAAAGACTCCTGCATGCTCGTCCAGGTGGGACCCCACCCAGGTACCAGGTGATGAGAATGGAGAGAAGGGACAGGGAGCCCTCACATCCACGTCAGCCCTTACTTTCACTCTCCTATAAAGTTTTAAATAAAATGATTTGAATTCCAGCTCTTGTTTTCATTCATTCTCCCTCCTTGGAGCCCTTTGCCTATAATCCCACTAGCTTTGCTCAAATTTTGATGTATTCAGGAATCACTTGGAAAGGTGGTGACATATACAGAATCCCAGGTCCTGGCCCAAGATTCTGATTCCATAGATCTGGTTTGGAGCCCAGGCGTCTGTGTTTTTCCAAGGAGATTGAGTAATTACGTGGTACACTAACCACTAACTTTTATAAAAGAAACACCACTCTGCTGCACGTGCTGGGAGCAGTAAGAGCCTTCAGGAAGCAGCAACCCTCCTGAACCCACTGGGCCTGTCTGCCAGCTGCAGGGCAGTGGCCTGGCTGTTTCTCCCACCCAGGGCCCGCCTGCAGCCAGCCTCTGGTGCACCCCAGGCAGCACCATCGCCAGGATCCAGTCCTCCTGCCTCTCAGGCCTTCGTCAGCGCTCCCCAACTAGCATCTGTGGACTCTGGCTGCCTTGATGCCTTGGGTCTTACTCTTTTGCCAGTGAGTTGGGATTCTTTTTATGTTGTCTCCACAAAACCAGACTGTATTGGGTGCCAGTAAGTGACCTATAAATATTAGTTGAATTGAACTGAAGGTATATAAAAGGAGAAAAAAACCCAAAAGATGTGGAAGAATCCATGAAATGGGCAAGATGACATGAATAATCAAGCATTTATAATAACTTGAATGTGCTTTATTTCATTTTTGGTATTTTAAGAAAGGCCATTCAGTTTTTATGCTTGGATCTTCCCTTGAAAAACAATTTTTGTTTGCATTTTCTCATATGTCAAACTCATTCTCTCTTGGTTGTTAGGTTTCCTGGAAGAGGTGATCCATTATATAGTGAATCCATGCCCTGGAATAATTAATTTACCTCACATGAATGAGTACTTTATTCTGAGAACATACAGTGTACCCTGAGTCACCATAAGACCTGGCTTTAATCAAGACAGAGAAAGCTTTTTAATTGTTCTTCACCATTGCTAATGATTATTTGAAAGTTCTTTCAGATTTGACAAAATGGTAAGAATATACAACTATTATTTGGGTTGTATTTTTCTGCAATTGAATCCATACTTTTTAAGTTCACACACAGATCTGGAATGGGAACAAAAGAATTTTGCAACATTCTTTTTATCAGTTCAACTGTAATTCTAAGCAGTTCAGATTACAGAAAAGGTCTAACATGGGAATGGAAATCAGAGAATTGACCACTCTAAAAAAATAAAAGCACCTGTATTTATAAACTGAATTCACTGAGGCATGGCTTCACCATATGCATGTAAACACAGACAGGTTATATAAATATATTTTATCTTTGAAACCGGAAATCTGCCGTCACCGCCCGCCTTTGTTATTGATGCCTGGCCCTTTGGTTCTGCAGACTGTGGCCATCTAGACTGTGGGCTCTGGGTCTTCATAAAGCTATACTCAGCCGGCAGTATCTGAGTGTGCGCTGGGTACCATGTCATGCCGGGAGCCATCTTCAGCATGGAGGAGGGCTAGCTGCTGCTCTCTTAAAGCGGGTGTTTTGGTAGAAAGGAAATGAACGTCTATAGAAGGCCAGGTTCACTGCTGGTTGGGATGGAGACATGGCGTTAGAAAAAAACTGCTTGTTGGAGGTTTCTATTCAGAAAATAGATGACAGATTGTCTAAGTAGAAAGTATGCTTTTTCCCCTCTGAAGTCTCCTTTGAGAGAGTATGAGCTGGTCTGAATTTTGTCTCTGTTGCATTTAGAGTGATATTGTGATGAAGAAAATCTCAATTGCTGGTAAATGTAAAAGCCGCTAATTATAGTTTGTTAGCTTCTCCCTATTTAAATTGGTGATAATCACCATATATTTATGTTAAAACATAATGTGAGGCAAGATAATAAAGCAGACTGCACCAGGAATTCTATACATACCTTACATCCATGCAGACCCATGGATGGGAACTTAGCACCTGTCAAAACATAGACATGGTTTGGGATGTTATATGGGCCAGGTGCTATCATGTATTTTGAAATAAAAATGACAAACCATTGAAGAAATCAATTGACTCCAAACTCCGGATTTGTGTACCTCCAAATCTGTCCTTCACATGTCCTACAGAGTTCTTTTCTAAAATACAAATCTGTTCATGCCACACCACCATTCCTGTGAACAATTCTTCCATGTATCCATGTAGTCACCAATTCAAAACACATTAATAACATGTCAGACACTATGCTACATACTGAACACATTTTTCCTCATGAAGCTTCCAGCTGGGTTGGGGAAATAGACATTAATTATGTGATCGAAGATATAACCTCTTATTTTTCCCTCCAGCCAATAAAGTTTAAACTCCCAAGCATAACATAACAGTGTCATGTGTCATTATCTGGCCCCTAACTTCTTTATCCTCATCTTTGAACATGATCTTCCCCTCTCCAGCTAACTGAAACTTTCCATAGTTCTCTGATATGCCAACCTATTTCCTTCATGTCTTTGCACATGGCTTACTCTTTTGCTTGACTAATTTCCCTCTTCTTCTTCCTGCTGGGTGAGCTTTTCACTTATCTACGATGACTTTGCTGAAATGCCCCTTCATCTGTGGCAGAGGGGCGATCCCCTTGCCCGCACCTTTAAGCACCCCCCACGGCACCCCCAGGCCTGTCACTCGCAGCTTTGCATGACAGTGATCTCCTCATGGGTCTTTCTGCTCTTGGGCTGTAAACTCTTCAAAGCAGAAGCTGCATCTTATTTGCTGTCACCTTCCTAGACCCCAGCATAGAACTTGATCCCGAGTAGATGCTAGGAAAGTGTTGGTTGGTATTAAGTTGTTCTTCACAAGCATATTGAGTAAATGTGGAGAAATAGGAGAGAGAGACATGCGTGGAAAGGTGGGAAAAGAAGATGATTTGGTGACATGAGCAAGATCATTTAAGGAATACTAAAGGCCAAGAGTTTTATGCTTCAAGGATCTTTTCAGTTAAATTCAACTAGAATTTTCTAATGAGTCTATTTAGGTTATTAGTTCAGTGTGGATATTATCACACTGATGTTCAGACAAGGATTAGAAGGTGGACCTCAGGCATAAAATCTTCACATGTTCACATGATGAGGAAGGAAGAATTCTTACCCTCTGTCATGTCCGGTACTGTGTGACTGCTGTGACATGTACCCAAGGAGATATCCACATACGTGGCCCTGGACTCCCAGCCCAGTAAGGACAGCCAGCCTGCACCATGCCCTGCATCTCTAAGTTTCTCATGTTTCTTTTAGGAAAATGAAGAAAATGCAACTTTATAGTTATGGTTAGAACTATCAGTAGATGATGATCTACAGGGGGGGGTAGAGCTTTGTTCTCTGTTCCTGGGAGACTGCATTGTGTCTGCCTCCCTGGTGGAGTTGACTAGCTCGTTTTTCATTTTGTGTACTTAGGATGTTAGTGAAGTGAGGGTCAGGGTATATTACAATAAAAAACCTCTTTACAATGTAAACTCCTCCTGGCCTTTTCTGGAGAGGCCATGTGCATTAAGCTGTATGTGTCAGAACAGAACAGGGACGTTTGGAACATTTCTTTCCAACCTGTAGAGTGCATCAATGTCACAGACATGTCCACACTTCATCGACAGGGCCCTCTGGATGCTGGGGCCTCTGCTACCCACCCAGGCACCCTCACTGGTACTGGCAGGAAGCAGTGTGACATCCCAGTAAGGTGTCTGGCAGACATGGGCATTACTCCTGGTGTCATGTTAAGGATACAAGCAATGGAAATTGATCCCAAGGACATTTGTGTAAAATTAATTTTTTTTTCACTCCTACAAATCTGTTTTTCATATCTGAATAGAAATATTTATTAAACTGCTTACATAATGAACTGAAGGTTCCCTTTTGCCTGTATGCTTTACCTGTTGTTCAGTGACTGATGTGAATATGATCTCAGAGGGACATGTTTAGCACATTCACCAGATTGATACTCTCCAGCCTTTTAAAAATCACTTTTTGAATGATAAACAAAAAAGCCCAAAGCCAGAGGGAGACTATAAGAAATGTAGGGATTTCAATTTTATAGCTGATGTTTTATTTAACAAAATAAAGGGATTGGGAAAAACTGGGTCTTAGGCACATTGGGATTTGTTATTCTCCATATTTATTGCTAATAAATGTTTTATAACAAAATCATTTTGAAGCATTTTGTATAGGACCAGAAAATTTTAAGAATAAGGCCATTATGAATTGTTTCGATACAAATTTACAACTTGGCAGCATTTAAGAAAGGCCCCTTGGTTTGTACTGCTCTGTATATGTCTTTTCTTTATAAAATGTATTATGATTCAGATTCTTAATCAGTGGAGTCTGGCTTTTGCCCTCATTACTTTGTATTGGGCAAATCTTACTTTTTAAAGTCTGGCTAAAGAAAAATTGAGCCAAAACATGAAAGATGAAGATGTTCAGAAATGTAGTTAGCAAATGGTTCATAGGGAGGGGGGTGCTCACAGGATGCATCATGTGGACTAGCTTGGACAGATGCCACGTTCCACTAGTGCCTTTGTCCCTGGTCGCCATGGCCTGCTGGGGGAAGGTCGAGTCTTTCTTGTCAAGTCAGTGTGAAAGACCTCCCGGTAGCTTCTGCCACCAAGCACTTGTGAGCAGCTCTGACCAGGCTCATCTGGGGACAGGCCCTCGGCTGTGACCACCATGCCAGGGAGGTGAATGCCAGCAGTGCGGTGGTCAGCTGAGGTGTGCCCGCAAAGATTCCCATCCCAGTCCCTGCAAGTATTTTACCTTACATGGCAAAAGAGGTTTTGCTCATGTGTAAGGTCAGCTCTTGAGGTAGGGAGATGACGCTGGATTATGTGGGTGGAGGTAATCACAAAGATCCTGCAAGGGGAAGGCAGGAGGGTCTGAGGCAGAGAAGGAGACGGAGCAGGGAGGCAGAGGTGGGAGTGACACATCCGTAAGCCGAGGAACGAAAGCAGGAAAGGCAAGGAACAGAGTCTCCCACTGAGCCGCCAGAAGGGACGCAGCCCCATCAGCACCTTGATTTTAGCCCAGTGAAAGTGACTTTGGACTTCTGACCTCTGGAAGTGCAAGCCAATAAGTCTGTGTCATAGGTTACTCTGTTCTTGGTGGTTTCTTAGAGCAGCCATAGGACCCTTACACAAACGGGCTTGAGACAGCATGAGCAAGGGCTTGAGTAAGTCCACCCCCATCAGAGCTCGCTGCACTCACTGAGAGCTCAGGGGGAGCAAAGGTTAAGGAAGTCCTCATCAGGGCTGGCTCTGAGTCAGCCTGCCTGGGTTAAAATCCTGGCACCGTCTTTACTAGCAGTGTCATCTTGAGTGAGTAGATCTCTGTCTGCCTCTGTTCTCTCATCTGTGAACTGGGAATGACAGTAGAATTTGCCTTGGAGGCACGTTATGAGATTTGACTGCCATAATCCACACAAAGTGTTTGCCAAATACCTGGCACTGAGTAGGCACGCTATAAATACCACCCCTTGTATAGAAGTCCTCAGCCAGGCAAAGGCTTTGCTCTGTGTTTGTGGCCACTGAATTTTATTGGCCCATTTAATGAGGCACTCTTTCCTTTGGAAACCACATGAATTATGCAGTTCTCACTCATATAAATCAAAAAAGAAATAGCCAGTGACGTTGTGGCTAAATGCATAGTTTCTAAGAGCACAGAAATACACGTGCACCTTTTCTGTGTAAGGAACAGGTCTTATCTCAGAAAGCCCTTAGGTTTGTGCTTGTGGTAAGAGGATTTTCCTAAAACACAGAAACCTTCTTAAGGTAAAGAGGACTGCCTGCTGTGGTTGGGGGTGGGGGGCCTGTATGTAGGGTCACTGTAGCTCCAAAGTTATGAGAAATTGGAAAAGGCTGTACACCATGACCAGCAATTGGTTCCCGGCACAGTGACCACTCAGGAGAAGGCGGGTGGCTCACTTGAATTCTCTCCTCATTCTACAGTGCCCTCTGATAATGAGTCCTTTTGGTATTTTCTAGTAGCTGTGTCTCTTTCAATGGAACCTTGCATGAGTATCACCCAGCTCATACTAAACTGCCCCCTGTGGGTGGTATTTGAGTTGGTCAGGGGTTGCATTCCAGATGGAGAGGGGTGTGTGGGCAGAGTGGGGCAAGAAACCTGCAAAGAGCAGTGGGATGGTAGACAGTTGAGGCATGCAGTATGCACAGAGGGCTGGAGGTGAGGCTGGAATTGGCCACCAAGAGAAGAATGGGAAGACCTTCTAGCATCCAACTTGAGAGGGTGAACTTGATCCCAGAGTGCACAAAGGTATGATACTGAAATAGATATCATCAGAGGGGAAATAAAGGGTCCTGTGGTCCCCAAGTTTTGGAAATACCAGAGAAAACAAGAAAAAGTTTCCTTTAGGAATTCTCAGAGCCGTTTGAACTTTTGAATTTCTCAGAACTGGAAACAGTAGAAAAGTAGAATGAGACCTGCAACTAAAATATCAGAATAAAAAAAGAGTGGGTGCATCCGAAGAAATATTCAGGAGGAGTGGTGGAAAACAATGTTGACCCATCAGACGGCGAGGTGAGCACTGAGGTGTGCTTGGGAGGGAAGCCCAACACCACTACGGTTTCATGTTAGGATTTTAGGCAATAGTTAGGATTTTAGGCACTAGAGGAATAGAGAAGATGAAACTGGTTTTATAGGAAGATAATGGGATTTAAATTGAATGGCATTTATTATGGACTTGTTTTGTTCATGATGCTGACAGGTTAGCTGAGGGTGTCACTGTCCATAGACTGCAGAGTGGGGTGGAGCTGGATTAAAGCCATGGGTGTGGATGGTGACCTCCAGAGATAGGAGGGCCCCAGTGAAGCCAGTTCGTTCACTTAGACCATTAATGTTGTGGTCATGGACAGAAGGGCAGACCCATAATTTAGCTCTTCACTGCCTTTTCTGACAATCTGATGAGGATCGTTGTGATGTTTATAAAGAAGCTCTGTATCTTTTCTTGCAGAATCACTGCTTGTGCAATGACTATGAATAAGTATGTGGAAGAAAATGTGTCTCAAAAATCCTACACGACCATCAAGTATTTCATGAAGATGCTGAGCAGCGTCAGCGAGACCCTGATCTTCATCTTCATGGGTGTGTCCACCGTGGGGAAGAACCACGAGTGGAACTGGGCCTTCGTGTGCTGCACCCTGGCCTTCTGCCTGGTCTGGAGAGCGCTGGGTAATGAGCCCTTGCTTCCCGAAGGAACACTCAGCAGCCCTCCCTCCAAGAACGGGGCGCTGCTTTCCCTCCCTGTGCTGCGGCTGCTCCCCCTGCTTCCTCCTTCTCCTCTTCCTTCTCTTTCTCTTCCCCCTCCTTGCCCTCCTCTCCCCGCTTCCTGATATTCTCTTTTCATCCCCATGTGTCTTCATGTCCTTGCTGTAAGTCAAATTAACTTCTCTTGGCTTCTCTGGGTCCACAGTTTCACCCATTGTCCTGGAGCACCAAAGGCCCAGGAGCCTTGTAGTCCTAGTAAGGCAGAGGGTGAGGGAAAGGCCCTGGGGCCCATCCTTAGACACTTGACGCTGTCACTTAAACATAGAAAACACATCCTCCTGTTTTCATCCTCTGGCTCACACAGTCTGTTTTGTTTGGTTTTGTTTTTCCTCTCAGGTGTCTTTGTCCTGACTCAGGTCATTAACTGGTTCCGGACAATTCCGCTGACCTTTAAGGACCAGTTCATCATTGCCTACGGAGGGCTCCGAGGCGCCATCTGCTTCGCGCTGGTGTTCCTCCTCCCTGCTGCTGTGTTTCCCCGCAAAAAGCTCTTCATTACGGCTGCCATCGTTGTCATATTCTTTACTGTCTTTATCCTGGTGAGTACAGTTCTTCCTCCCAGCAAAGTCTCCCCATTACCAGGAAGAAACAAGATCATTCATACTATCCGAATGAACTCTTTTTATAGGCTGCAAAGTGGCAAAGGGGTATTGAAGCTTTGGTAATTAGGATATTAAGGAAAATGGTATTTCCTCCTGTCATATGATTGTGCAGAAGCCTAAGAGAGTCCAGGTTGGTCATTTGGCCGACGTAGAGGAATTATTAGTGAAGGAGACTCAGCTAAGGGATCTAAGCTTACAACTGGAAACTTAGGAACTCTTGTTACAAATCTTAGTCATTTACTCTCTGACCTTGTAAATGTACTCATTAAACACTAGTTGGGTGATGAACTTCCAACAGCTATTTGATATTAGTGTGTTCCTTGAAACAGTGGGATGGCTAAATACAAGCTTAATATTGGGAGATAGAATGAGTGGTTGGAAGCCCATGGGCCTGTGCTGGGGTCCTGACTTTGCAAGTTAGTCAATCTCTTAGTTAGCCAGCCTTAGGAGACTGTATTTTGCAGGCAGTCATTTAGTAAACATGCACTGGACTTCTGCTAAGTGCCAGGCAGTGATCAAGAGTTCAGGATCCATGAGTGAAGAAAACACAGAAATATCCCTGTTCCTGACACTAGACAATGGACATAATAAGTGAGTAATTAGAAATTTTAGAGTTATGTCAGGAGGTGAAAGATGTTGCACATGGGAAGTAGGGGACCAGGCAGAGTGCGGGTGGAGTGCTACAATTCTAAATGGAATCATCCTGAAAGGCAACTATGAAAAAATGTCATTTGAGCAGAGGTTCATGTGGTTGGGGGCTGGGGGGGTGGGTGCGAAGGAATTAGCTAAGCTGAAGCACATTCCAGGTAAATGGGACTGGATGTCTGAAGGTCCTAGACTGTGGGGCCAAGCAGGCCAGTATAAAGGCTTTGGCTGTTCTCCAAGTGAGAAGGAGGCCATCAGAAGGTTTGGTGATGTGTTTTGACTTGCTTTGCAAAAGGCTCACCAGGCCACTGTGAGAAGGGAGTGTTAAGAGGGGACCATAGAAGTGGGGTGCAGAGTCAGAGCCAGGGCAGTTGAAAGGCCAGAGCAGCGCTGTGGCCAGCTGGATGGCAGAAGCAGTGAAATCCTCTGGCTAGACTGGGGAAGGAGGGAAAGAGGAGTTACAGAGGACTCTTGGGATTTTGGTCTGAGTAGCTTTGTCCCAAAGTGAGAAGTGAGGTGCTGTGGGTAGAAGAGACAGGTCACTCCTCTGGTGGTGGAGTTCGGAGCACGCTGCCTTAGGGATGGCTGTTAGTCCTCTGGTGGAGTTGATGAGTCGGCAGGCACTGGGTCTGTTGTTCAGCTCAATCATCAGCAGACTGGAAGTTATTTCCAAGGCGGTGAAAGCATGTATCAAGGGAATTAAGAGGAGGACTGAGAACTGGGCACTGGGAAGGAGAGGGAAGCAGCCAAGAAGACTGAGGACTGTGGTAATTGACAAAGGAGGAACAGCAGGAGACGGTTCCATTCTATTTGTTTTTAATTTTTTTTTAACAGTCACAGAATGCTTCCTTGGTGCCTGACTCAGGTCCAGGAACCTTTCATACTAATTCAATTCTCAGAACAGTATGGCACAGAGCTCTAGGGGAGGGCTGCTGCTCTTATTCCCATCTTACAGATGAGGAAACTGAGGCACTGGAACTGAGGGTTAAGTACTTCCCCAGGTTTATGCAACAAATGGTGGGACAGGGAGCCCAGCCAGTCTGGCCTTCACTCCCCTCTTAACAGTCCCTTCTCACAGTGGCCAGGTGAGCCTTCTTCAAAGTACATCAGAACACGTCACAAAACCTTCTGGTGGTGCAGTGCCCACCACACAGGGAGTCTGCACCACTGTAACTCCCTGTGCTTGTCTTCTTCCTAATTGGTTCTCCCCAAAACAGTGCATCCCTCACTCGCTCATACTGCCCAACCCTGGGGCAGGGGGCTGTCTGTCCCAGGACTCTTGGAGAGGGTGCCTCGGGAGACCCTTTCCTGGGTGAAGAAGTGGCCCCTTCCCTCTGTTACCTTTGTCATCAGCACCCACATGATGCTGGATCTAATCAGCGATCGTGTCCCTGCGTTGGGCGCTCCGACAAGGGCTTTCCCACTCACAGAATCTCATTTCATCCCCAAAACACAGCTGTGGGAAATGACTGGCGAGGCTCAGAGACAGAAAGCAGACTGACCCCAGGACACGTAATAGTAAATGAGGAAGCCCTAGTTGAGCCTAGACTCTGACTCCACAGACAAGCTGGGGATGGGGGGCTGTGCCGGCTTCACGCGGAGATGCTGTTCACCAGCTTGTGGGGAGGATCCACTTCGGTCACAGCTGTGCCTGCTAGTGTGGGTGCCAGTATCCCATGCAGGTGTGATTCCCCTTATACTCAGGGAAGCATCTGGGTGTAGAGTAGAGGCAGATTACCTTGTCTTTATCTTTTTACTATGATGTTCACAGTCTCCTTGTAACAAGTCACCCAGTTTTCTACTGTCGCACTTTGCCTCAGGCAAAATTGTGAAGTGAATCAACTTTGCCTTGAGCATTTAGATCTCCCAGGGGCATCCTAGGGCATCAGGCATGAAGGGAGAATTCAGGCAGGGGTGAGTGACTCACTGCCTCTCCTCGGCCAGTGGCCCTGTCCTTACCGCCCACAGTGAGCCCTGTCAAGGCTGAGTCAATCTTCTGGCTCCGTCTCCGTGCCCTCAGAACTTAGGGTGTCAAAGACGAAAATAGAACCATGTCAGTCTAGTGCAACTAGAACTAGATCATTTGGAGATGAATATGTCAGCCGTTATTGTCCACACAAGTGCTTCGCAAATACCTACAGTACAAAGACAGCCCCTCGTCGTGAACATATGCATTTGTAAAATACAATAAAAATTACTCAGTAGGAAGGTGTAATTCAGAAGAGGACATGCAAAATAAAAGTCTGAAGTTTTTAGTTGTTAGATTCAATAGACATTAAATCACATTTCCTTTTTTTAATGAAATTACAATTCTACATTCAGAACAATCAGGAAAAAAGGAAAGCATTTTGAAAAAAGTATACTATTGTTCATTGAATGCATGTGTATAGGTGATTACTATAGAATGTCATTTTTACTTGGATACTACTCTGGCTTTTGGAATTATAAATCAACCGAAAGATTGAAGTGAAGTTTTGATTCTCCATATTCAAAGCTTACACACCCACTTAGAATGAATATCATGTATATCGGTATTTAAGTTTGATTAACAAAGATTTAATGTGACACATTTAAAGAAAGGCAACAAAAAGAACAGGTTGGTATTATGAACAAATCAAGTTAACCCTTCAGTGGGGGAGATATTTGGGCGTCAATATTTGGAGTCTGCAAGCATACCCCAGGGTCAGGCTTCTTCTCCTTTGATTAGGTTCAAGGCTAACGTGGCAAAGCTCTCTGATGCCTGTGGGCAAGAGGAACTGCTCAGTTCCACACCTGCTCTATCTTCCCTTCATTGCTGTCTGTCCCATCCTTTATGGGCAGAGATTGAAGACTAATGGATATTGCTTGTGTCCTGACTTTGACCACTTTCTCTCTCTCCCCTTCTCCTACACACCCCGGCTCTTAAGAGACTATGACCCCACATGTGACACATGCATACACACATGCACACACACGTGCATACACACATGCACACACACACACATGCTCCATTCAGAAAGGAACCTTTTTTCTGAAAAGGGAAAGAAGCCTTCTAGGAGATAATGGATTGTAAACATAGTGGATACAATTAATTTTAATCTATGCATAAAACATTTTGCTTTCTGATTCTAATATCCTTCTTCAAATGACATCTTTTAAGTGGATGGACCTATTCTTAAACCTTCAAATGTCTTTCCCCCTTATTTCAATATTATGTGATGAACTCTTCCATCCTG
This sequence comes from Manis pentadactyla, assembly GCF_030020395.1. Classification (NCBI taxonomy): domain Eukaryota; kingdom Metazoa; phylum Chordata; class Mammalia; order Pholidota; family Manidae; genus Manis; species Manis pentadactyla. The sequence continues at coordinate 149,579,285 of NC_080020.1, read as the reverse complement.
ATACTGTTGAGTTAGCACTGTCTTCTAAAACAGAATTCCCTGTGACATGCAGTTTATTATTTGATACCAACATTTGCAATGAAAACTTTAACATTCCTTGGATCACACTGATAGTTAGAGAAAGTAGCCTGTTTATAAAACATTTTAACATGTTGCCAGAATATGGTCTTGTTTGTGGAATATTGGACAAGTAAGTGAGTCTGACTCTTGGACATGTAAATCCATTTTCTTTTAAATTTAAGATTGTTAGTGTTATCTAAAATATAAGCTGTCTATTTTGTTTTAAGATGATATTCAAGATTGGTGTCAAGGTGGAGCTGAGTACTAGGAAGCACAGCACAGTAAGGTCGTCTGGGTTGATGTGCAGACCCAGCTCCTAACAGCCTCTGGGAGCCTCAGCTTACATGTAAGATCTGGCAGGAGAGAGGAAGCACAGTACCTGATACAGCGTACTCACCTGACTATTTAACCTGATTATCTGCTATGTTTTAATTATAACAGTAAAATGGCAATAGAGAAAAAAAAATGTAACACCTTCTAGGGTACTTTTCTTTGAAAGAAGTAATGATGAGAGTATGACCATTATTCTGTAACTGATCCCTGTAATCATATAGCAGAGCCTCAGAATCCTGGAAATCCATCCAGTGGTAATCTAGAAGCACATCAAGTAGCCACGGTGGCTGGAATTCAAGAGGTAGCAGTCTCTTCTGCCTCCATCACAGACTAGTGTAGATCTACTGTAAGTCATTGTCTGGACCTGGGAAGTGTCTGGCAATTTACCCTACTTGCGAGTTAACCAGATAGCCTGTTAACTGTCCATGGATGCTGGCAGAAGACACCTGACCCCTGGGTCAGAGACAGAGGACTTTATTACTCACAGCAAGAGCAGTAGCCAGCACTTCGTGCTGGTTTGTGTCAGTTTCCCATACTCCAGGTCCCGTGGATGGATGTCTGCACATGCAGTGGGCTGCATGACAGGAGCCAGACACAGCCTGTGGACCTGCCACGCTTTGTTTGGAAGGTGACATCACCTCATCTCCCAAGGTTGCTTGTTGCAAATGCAACCCTGAAAAAATGGCCTGAGTAAAAGCAGTCAGGGCCTTGTGTTACTGCCCCCACCCACCATAGGAGCATGTGGGGACCCCCGGTGGAGTGGCTTTCCCAACAATCAAATACATCTTTGCTGATGGAGCCACTCAAACTGAAGTGCCAGTGCCAGCTGTTTCATAGCCATTTGTGAGGACCTTCTAATGCACTTTAATTTGTTAAATAAATGGCCATATGGTATATTTATATTGCATAATAATGACACCTTCTATATTTAATCAACATATACCTTTACTAACAATAATAAAGACAACTTTATTCTGGTCCTACAGTAAAATGAGCAAGATGATCAGGATTTTTTTAGATGAAAAAATATAGGTGAATAACTTAGGATGTGAGAGAAATAACAATTAGAATCAGTTCCACGGGTTTTTTACTGAGCAACTAGGTGAAAGTAGGTGATAATTTAATACTGGGAGAGTATTGGATTTGAATGGTGGAAATCAGGTGTTCAGTTTTGGACATGCACATTTTGGACATGGCTGTATGCCTATAGACACCCACATGGGGGTGCTGAATAGGTCACTAACTCTCTACATGGGTCCCGAACTTATTCAGGAAGCCCAGAGCAGGAGATAGAAATTTGAGACTCATCAGTATACAGATGGCATTTAAAGCATGAGTCTGGAAGAGGCTACTCCGCCTCAGACTCTTTCCAGTGCAGTGTGCTAAATCGTGGAAGAAAGCCTCAGTGACTGGATTCCAGGGAGAAGGCTAAGAGAGAAATGGAAGATACAGGCAACTCTGTTGAGGTCTGGTAGAGGAAAGTGGTAGAACCAGAGGGGGCTGTGTGCCAAAGGAGGGCTTTGGTTTCTTTTTGCAAAGATGGGAGCCATCGCAGCATATCTGAGCACTGGGAGCACAGTCCGGAGAGACACTGATGACAGAGGGGGGGAAAAACAGGTGTCAGGGAAAGAGACAGGTGACAACTCCTTCCAGTGCAGTGTGCGAAATCCTGAAAGATGAGCAGAGGGCTGGGAGGCTGGAAGTGAGAGCATGAGACCACTGTGAACACTTTGGGGGGCCCAGCCCACCTGCCCCATTCCAGAATAAACACTGTGTGTACAATGGGCTCATGATCTCCATGGTCAAATTTGTAATGTGAGAAAGGCCTTATATAGGATAGCATAGCAATAACAGTGATGCTTTTTAGTAAGATGGTTTTCTTCAGGTTTTTCTGGATATTGCTTCCTTACTCATCAAAGAAATATAAGGCAGTTTCTCATGCCTCCTTTTTATTGATTTGTTTTATGAAATTTAATTCCATAAAAGAAACCAAAGCAAAATAAGAAATCACTTTCTTCCACAAGAACAAACCAAAAGAATGCTCATTATTTAATCCAACCCCTTTTCTTGCAAAACTGGAAATAGAAAGGTGGGTGGGAGGCAGGGATGAAATTGGTGGAGACAGTCCCACCTGGCTGCCCTGGCCATCCTGCCAGTGCCCGCTGTGAAGTCACTCTGTCCCTCCTCAGGTCTGGCTCTGAGGTGTTGAGTTTACCATTCCAAAGCCATGTACGTGGGAGAGAATTAGGCTTGTGCTTTGCAAATTATGTTTACAGAGAACTAAAGTGTTGCTTTTTTTATACCCTGCATGAATGGTAACAAGCTCTCTCCCTAAGCCTGCTCAGGTTGCTCCCCAGGTGATCTAAAGCAGAAGCTTTGCCCTGTGGTAAAATAAGGTGCCTTCCCAGATGTGTTCTTCCTTGTCTTCTTTTTCTTTGTCTCTCCCAACCAGAGAGTGAGGCTCCCAGAATATAGCATCCAGCTTGGGGAACTTGATCTGACAGACATAGATGCCCTGTGCTCTGTTTCCAAAATAGATGGAAAGGAAGGAAGAAAAGGAAGACGGGAGGGAGAGGAAGGAAGGGGGAACCTATTCAATAATTCCTGTGAGCATAACATGGCAACTGCGGCTCGTTCAGAGAGAAAGTGGGACTGGAAAGAGGACTGTTTAAACAAGTAACTTCTTAAAAAGACAGTGTCAGTGATCCATTGCATATAGTTAATATGTATTACTAATTATAAACTAAAAAAATGTAGTTTTAGAAACTTGAGTGGGTCTGGGTACCAGGCCACACTTGTTTCCTGTCATCAGTTTTGTTTTATTTGTGACAGTCCGTTGACTTCTAGGTGATCAGTCTAGTAGAAGGAATCAGCATACAGATGGGTGCAGGCCCTTGGTCTATCTGTATTTTTATGTCCTATATTAAAAAACCTGGGCACCCCCTTATTATGCTAACAGAAAAAAAAACATGATATGTCCTTAGGACATATTATATAGTTTTAAAAATTGCATTGATCTTTTTTCCTGGAATTATTATTAAACTAGCAGCTTCATAGAAGCTAGAATTTAGTGAAATCACCCATCTACACAAACCACATGTTGACACCTATTTTCATTTATATAAATCAGAAATTACAGAATATGTGTTGATTGGAAAACTCTCATTCCCTCCTATATTATTTCAAAGTGGCAGACTGGCATACAAATAGAACACAAGGTCTATCTTACATCAAATTGGGTCAAAATCAGTTCACACTTCAGAAAGATAAAGTTAAGCTGAAAAATGCCCAAAGCTGGATTGATGGACTAAAACTAATGACCTCCTTAAAAAAAATATGTGTGTGTGTGTGTGTGTTTGTATCATAGTTGCTTTATATTATCAAAAGCATTCTTAAAAATGTAAAGACATGCAGAAAGGTGAAATGGAAATCAAATGCACGGCTGGGAACGTATCTCAATGTATCTACCCCTTTCCCCAAAATACCCAGTGGCCCCTTCCATGCACACATTGTCCATACTGCTGTGTGTGGCAGCCACCCACCCACCAAGCAGGAAACCTGGGGAGAGTCCTTAGCACCACATTCTCACCCCTCCTCAACTGGCCTATCTTAACCTAGTGTCACATAACTTTAAATATATGAGCTGATAGTTTTGGTATCTGTAGGTTTCCCATCATTCTTCTTTGTTTAACTTTTTCTGGTGACATTTACTCTTCCAGAATAATTTACAATTAAGCTCTCAAGTTCTGTTAAAAATCCTTTGGAATAATGCTTTTAGAATTGTATTGCATGTATGTTGAGATAAATTGTCATCATAGTAGTGTTAAGTAATCCCATCTAAGAACTGTACGTGTTGTTTTAAAACTCAAATCTTTTTCATAGCCTTTAATTAAGTTTTAGAGCTCTGTTTGCAAAGGTTTTGTGCAATTCATGATAGGAATGTAGAAACATAAAGAGAGTTTATAAGTATATCATATTATTATCTATGTAGTATACTACTATATATTTAATATATTATATACTGGTGCATATTATTATTCTATGTGTATGTAGTCTCTCTTGTGTAGATGTTTATTCCTTTTTTAAATTAGTATATGGGATAGATTTGTGTTGATAAAATGTCTAGTCATTTTATGAAACTTCCTTGGTATTTTTAAATGAAAAAGGATTTCCTTAGATATTTTAGGAAAAAAAAATAGATCCCCATCCATAAGCAACAAAAACCTTGTCACTTATTTCAGTCTCTAAGCTTCTAGCTCTCTGTTTTGTCTTATTTAGTTGACTGAGACATGCAGAGCTGTGTCAAATAGCAGACTTGGAGGAGGCTTCATGCTGTTCCTAGTTCTACTAAAAATGCTTTCATGTTGCATTATTGTCACATGCTCACTATAGATCTCTGGCAGATACTTTTTATCATGTTAAGGAAATTTTTTCTCTTGCTAGCTTTCTAAATAGCCTACTGTTCTCTGCTTCCACATTCACGTTAAACATGCCCAGACCCACTCTGAGCCTTTCTCACTGCTGACCCTGTGCTCGGGTTTGGTCTCTGCTGTGATATGCTTCCCATGCATTGTGAGGCTCTTAGCTGGAGTTCTCTATCTACCAAGCCTTCCTTGACCCACGTGTTCCCTCTGAATCTCTCATTCTTTCTTCTCTCCTTTGTAACTGTTTTTGATATGTTTTTCTCCCCTTAAGACTACAAAATCCTGGAGCTGAGGTCCTGAACTATTCCTCCTTGTGTCCCAAATGTTTGAGCCCCTGACATGTGCAGAAGCTCAATTAAAATTGTTTCACTGCATTAATGAATATAAGAATCATTGAAAAGTTTTCTATGGATAATACAGGTTGGTGATTCCTCTGACTTGGATAATACTTTGTTAGAATTTCTTTCCCTTTCTATTTCTTAGAATAATTTGCTATTATGTTTCCCATTTCTTGAATTTTGTCCATTGTTTTGTTTCCAGTAGTGGGTGTTGGGGCACAGCCCTCTGAAAATATGCCAGCTATTGAAAAGGAGAAAAAAGTTACTAAAATGTTACATATACTGTGTTAAATCTTGGAGCAAGATATCTTTTGTTGGTTATCAAAGCTTTGGAGAATAAAACTTTTTCTTCAATTTTTAATTTGTAAGAAAAATTATCTTTTTTATTCTGTGCAGGGAATCACTATCCGACCACTGGTGGAGTTTCTTGATGTTAAGAGGTCCAATAAGAAACAGCAAGCTGTCAGTGAGGAAATCCATTGTCGGGTATGTGTTGACATAGTATAATAATTTAAATGATAAAAGAAAAAATAGTTGGATTCAGACGAACAGCTTGACAGCATGATGCTCCTTTCCTGAAGAAGAGGGGAAGGGCAGAGAGTAAAAGGGGTGGAAGGCCGAGGGAGGCACGGGGTGGTTTGGAGAGTGGACGTAGCCCCACGGTGGTTTCTCCAAGTTAGCCTCTAAACTCAGGCGCCCAGGAACAAGGAACCCTCTCCTATTACTTCCTTCAACCTGAACACATTCCTACTGGAAAATTATTACCATACTTCATATTTTCTAAACTAATGCACAAACCATTATGATGAGAAAATAATCTGAGAATTGCCTAATATTAATATGACAAACATCTTGTCCATTTGTTTGAAGATGATTATTGTTTTGTTGTTTCCAGTAAAACAAACAATCCACAAAAACTGTCAGAGTGTTTGAAGTTTAGACCTGATTTAAATAGCATGAAAGTGTCTGATTTCAGGTAAAAATTAATCAATTCACCTGCTTTTTCTGTTTTAGTTCTTTGATCATGTGAAGACTGGGATTGAAGATGTTTGTGGGCATTGGGGTCACAACTTTTGGAGAGACAAGTAAGAAGCCCCTAGACCATTTTATCTTGAAGTGGCTCTGGGATCACTCTAGAGACCAGGCATATTGATTTGTGTTATTTTTCAAAGTTGCAAATCTTTCCTATGTTTTTCCACAGTGTATCTTTTAAGAGAAAGTTCAGCTAGAACAGAGACCTGCAACAATAGTAGCTTGAACAAGATAAAAGCTTATTTCTCTCATATAAATAGCCAGAGGTAGGCAATGTAGGTTTAATAGGTGAGCTCTGCTTCACAGACCCCCTCATGGACCCAGGACCATTCTGTCTAGTTGATTCCACTAACAACTTCCATTCACAAGGTTGCCTCTTAGACCAAAATGGCTGCTCCAGCGTTAGCCATCTTATGCACATTCCAGGCTGCATGTAGGAAGAAAGATAAGAAAGAGACAAAGAATATGCACTAGTTCCTTCCCAAGCAAAGTTATCAGAAACTTCCACACAATTCTTCCAGTTATACTGTATAACCTGGCCTTAAGTGGCCAAGACTCAGTCATATGGGCATTTCTCACTGCAAGGGAGGCCAAGGAATGCAACCTATTTGATTAAAAACTAGGAGTTCCTTTACTATTTGTTCTCCCACATGTGTTGAGGGGCTTTGTCAAATGCAGAGCTGCACAGCACCTGAGAATAAAAATAGACTAACAGAAATAACAAATATTTTTAAAGCCATACTTATCAGAAAGAGTATGTGCACCTATGTAAGTGTATCTATCTTCTATCTATCTATCTATCTATCTATCTATCTATCTATCTATCTATCTATCTATCTATCTATCTATCTATCATCCGTCTGTCTATCTATCTATCTATCTATCTATCTATCTATCTATCTATCTATCTATCTATCTATCTACCTACCTACCTACCTACCTTTAAAGACTCTGTGGTGGATACATCAGTGCCTCCCTTCAAGGATCTTTTTGTCAAAGTGGAAGGGAAGACTGGCCAGGCAGAATTCAGGTCATGCTTTAACCTAACTGAGAAACAAACTTATGGGCTCAAGAAGTAAGGAGAATTCTGACAGCAGGGACAGTGGGGTGCAGGAGCCAGCTCACACTGACGAGGAGGGCTGGGTGCCTCCCCTCCTGACCCCACAGTCAGTGCCCTTATCATTGGTAGTTCGAATCAGCCCTGGAGGCATTGCACCATGGAACTGACAATTGCTGTGAATCAGGGCCTTTTTTATTTCAAAAAGCAATTGGTTAACATTACTAGCACAAGACTAGGAAAGACTTCTGAAGAATGTGGCATTACAGGTGTCTCCTGAAGACAGGTGGACAGATTCGAAACTCTATTTGGTGAATCACTCTTGCTCTCTTGCCTTTTTTTTTTTTTTTTTTACTAACTTGCTAACATATCCCCTTCCCCCACTAATTTACATGAAGTCTATCACCTGTCAGTTTATGTCATTTAATATAAGGGAATTTTTGAGTGCTTACTGTTTGCTCGCATGTTTTGACATGATGTTGGACGTGAGGCAGATAAGCCATAAACTCAGACCTTTAAAATTTTGCAATATGAGAAAGGTAACAAAACAGTCACACAGCAAACAGGTGTGTGTGGGGGGTGTGGTATCATTAAGCAATAAAATGAGTTACAAAGAGACTTTAAGTGCCAGAACAGCCTTTACAATCTGACCATACTATCTACCAATGGAGAAAGGTCCCTTGGACCTAGCCTTGTTTTATAACTTACTTTATTTCTTTGGAGAGAGTGTCCAATTAGTCACATGGGGGGGGGGGGCAACAAAGTAATAAAATGAAGCTAACTAAAAATCTCCATTGTAAAAATCTGGGAAAAAAATGTCAGGATTCACTTTTTTGGAGGCAGGAGGTAGAGGACTAAACCCTGTCTGCCTTGTGACTTTCTATGCCCCCCTTCTTTACACCCCAGGACCTTCCCAGCAAAGGCCAGTCCTGGTGGTCTCTGCCACGGCGGTGGCACAGCCCCTTCTCCTTGTCCTTCTCCATTGTTTTCAGAGCCATGCCTATTTCCCTCCTACCTTCTCCCTTTCAATGCAACCACTTTTCTCCCTTCTCTAGCATTTATCAGTCCTTCCCTGAAGAGACAAGTTGCCCAGAACAGTGTGTTCCTTTTCTAAAGTGATGACTGGGCTAAAGATTTATCCCATTCCTTTGCCTCCCAAAACAGAGGGAAAATTAGATAGGAGTCGATGTAGGAATCAGGCCAGCAGTCCCTGGGGCAGTGTTAGAAGGAGGAGGTGGCCCCTGAGATCATGCAGATCTGGTCTGGAGCACAGCCGAGGAGTGTCAGAGAAAGTCTGGCTACATCCTATCTTGCAGGCAGAGGTGCTGTCTATTTTGGGGGATGTGGTCTGTTCCAGGCAGACATCTATAGGCCACTAGGTGATTGAGCTATAAATTCTAAAGGTGGCAGAGACAACTTTGATTCATGCCTGGTAGGTAATACTGTCACATGTCTAACATTTTACCCTGCAGTATGCATATTTTATTTAATAATTTCATAAACCCTTATGTATTCCTATGCGTGATGTTTTCCAAAGAATTTCAAATCGTTTTCTCGGTAAAATATCAAGTACACTGTATATTGCATGTAGATCAGGGAGGTGAGTATGGAGGGATTTGGTGTTGAACAGGCCATTTTTACAATTTGTTCTGCTCAGATCCTATCTCTGGTATGTACATAATTGTTGATGTTACTAAAAGGCCATAAAAACGACATGATTGTTTTAGGTATGTTCGGCATCTTTACCTTTCTTCTGGAATCCTCATGCTGTGGATTTATTGTGGCCCTGTCATAGAATCCGTGAGGCATTTGATCCTTTGAGGATGAAATGAAAGGATATTGCAGTAGAGAATTTCACAAACTTGGCAAAAGTTGCTAATGATGGTAAAAGAAACCACATATGTGTAGTTTGGCAGAGAAATTAAAGGTGTGGAAATGAAGTGAAGAGAGAAAATGCAGTTGCTATGCTCAGTAAATCAGGTGTCATTGTCCTGAATGTTTATTCTTCTCCTAGTGAAAAGCCAAAACAATAAAAGAAGTTTAAAAAGATGTGTCGCTGCCAGGATCTTGGCTCAATGGGTGTAACATGAAATTAAAAATAAACTTAGAAAAAAGTAGGCCCAGTGTTAGTGTAATCAATAGCAAAGCACTTTAGGGATGGCTCTCCTTAATTATTCATAGCCCTCCAGTATTTAGAACAAAGGACTAGCGCCAACAATGTGGGTTAGCATTGTTTCCTTTCATAGCACAGGTGTGTCTATAAACCTCTTTGGGATTATGGTGATCACTGTAATACATTTCTTTCTTTTTCAACAAATATTTATTGCATGCCATTTCACTTACATATTGGCATAATAATGTTACATAACAAACCACCCCAAAACTCAGCTGCTCGAAACAATAGTCACTTGCTAAAGCACACGAGTCAAGAGGCTGAGTCAGCTGATCTGGGCTGGGCTTGGTGATGGGACCGGCCTTGCTTACATGTCATTGGGTTGGCTGGTGTCACCTGATGCAGGCTAGCCTCTTCTCATGGAACTGGGTGGACTTAACTCTGCTTCATGGGATGTTCATTTTTGTCCTGGGGCTGAGTCATTCCATACGTCTCATAGCAATTGTGGAATCAGAAGGGCAGGCTGCAATAAGCAAGCCCACTGTAAGGCTCCATTCCCATTGTGTGAAAGCTAATAGCCCACTTACCAAAGCAGGTAACATTATTGAGCCCAGTGGCAGGAAGCAGGACAGGGCAGGTTCCCTAGGCCATAGTAGAAGGACATAGCCAAGGAATATGGCAGAGGGTGAGGATACAAGGAGGATTTGGAGCCAAATGATACATTCTTCCATACACACTTATGGCGTGCCAGCCACAGTTCAACAACAAAAACTCTGCCCAGGCAGATCACTTTGGTGCTAGGAGACAGAAAACAAGCTAAATAAATGAATTATATAGTTAGAAAATGATAACTGCTTGGAGAAAAATATGTCCAGGAAGTAGAATAGGAAGTTTGTGTGAGGGGTGGTGTAGGGGTGGGGGTGGTAGAGATGGTAGGCAATCCTAATGTGATGGATAAGAAAGGCTCTTTTGACAAATGACTACCAAGGGAAGTCTGAACACAACAAGGTCTCTGTATGAGCCCTACAGATAAGTGTTCCTAGGAGAATAGGAAGTATAAAGGCCCACAGGTGGGGGCACAGCTGGCAAGTTCCCACGGCAGGAAATATCAGTGAGGCTGGACTCCAGTGGGGCAGCACTCGACTGACAGGTGTAGCTCCAGATTGTGGAGGGCCTCCAGGCCATGGTACATTTACTCAAGTGAGAGGCAGAAGCATTATGTGCCTTGACTTATCTTTCAATAGAATCACTCTGGCTTCTGTGTCCAGGACAGGCTATAGAAATGCAGTGCAATGGTGGAAGCAGAGAGACCAGCTAGGGGCCCATTGTAAGAAGTCTTGGCTTCTGGGGATGGCAGTAGAAGTAGAAGAAGGATTTTTTAATGTATTTTGATGGTGGCACCAAGAGAAATTGCTAAGAGAGTGGATATAGAGTATCAGTTTACTGGAGCTGCTATAATGAAGTACCACAGATTGGGTGACCTAAACAATAGAAAGGTATTTTCTCACAGTTCTGGAGGCTAGAAGTCCAAGATCAAAGTCTCGGTAGATTTGATTCCTTCTGGGGGCCGTGAAGGGAAGATCTTTTAAAGTTCTGTCTCCTTGGTTAGTAGATGATCTTCTTCTTCCTGCCTATTCACATCATCTTCCCTCTGTTCATGTCTGTGTCCAAATTTCCTTTAAATATGCAGACGCCAGTAGTTGCAGCCAGGCCCATCTTAAGGACCTTATTTTAAATTAATCTACTCTCTAAAGACCCTATCTCCAAATATGGTCACATTCTGAGATATTGGAATTTAGGACTTCAACATATGAATTTTTAGGGGCACACAGTTCAGTCCATAGCATGGAATAGGAGAGAAGCAGACATATCAAAGATGACATCAAGGTTTTGACTGGTAGAGCTGTCATTAACTGAAATGGGGAGGATTGTAGAACATCAGTTCAGTTTAAGCATGTCAAGTTTGAGATGCCTCCTAGATATCCAAGTGGAGATGTTGAGGCAGCTGAATATCCATTTATTGGTTTGAGAGAGGTTGGAGATGGAGACACAGATTTGGGAGTCATTGGCTTGGAGATGCTATTAAAGTCCATGAAACTGGGGAAGATCCCCACGAGAGTGAGTACAGGTGGAGAAGAAGGCCAAGGATGAGCCCTGGGCACTTCTGTGGTGAGAGGCAGAAGGAAGAAAAAGAAACAACAAAAGAGACTGAGGAAGCAGTGGAAAGGAACCCAGGGGTGTGTAACATCCTAGAAGACAGTGTTTTAAGGAAGGAGTGGTTAGGAAAGGGGAGGAGTAGTAATTGGCCATTAGATTTAAACTGTGGGGGGGCCACAGCCTGATTTGTGAATTGGCAAGAGAGAATCAGGGGAGAGGAATTAGATATAGTATTAATCATATCTTTGAATGAATTTGCTAAAAGATGAAGCAGAGAAATAGAGAACAGCAGGTATTTAATTTATAATTAGTGAATATTAGATGTGTATATGTTCTGACTATAATATACAAAAATATGCCAATAGGTGCCATATGTGTGTTCATGTGTGTATGGGTGTACATGCTTATTTCAGGTATGCACACATGAAAATATATGTAATGATCATATTAACTAAGGACAACTACTAAATTTTTCCGCAGGAGTAGTGGAAATTATTTTATTGGTATAAACAGGTCTTTTCTTAGTCACTATAAATTAACTGAAGCTTTAATTTTCTTTATTTCCAGGTTTAAGAAGTTTGATGACAAATATCTGCGGAAGCTTTTGATTCGGGAAAACCAACCCAAGTCAAGCATTGTGTCCTTATATAAAAAGCTTGAAATAAAACATGCCATCGAGATGGCAGAGACTGGGATGATAAGTACTGTCCCTTCTTTTGCGTCTTTAAAGTAAGTACCATTTGGCAAATAAAAGTTGTGTTACTGTGTGTCTTTATAGCATTTCAAAACCAGTTATAAGAACGAATTTGACCTATGTCCTAGAGAGCAACCTAAAGACTTCAAGCAGAACAAGATTCTAGTGAATAGTGAAAGCCTAGAAATCAGTGCACTATGTTACATCATGTCACATGATGCTGTTATTTTTTTAATTGCCTAGTTAGAAAATGCTTAGTGTGACTAGGCCTTTATTATATTTGTTCTGGGACATTCAGTGCTTTTGGAAAGTAAATTAAAAAGCCTCTTTAGCAAGAATTTTTAAATGGAATGTTTTAAGGTATGTTACATGTGCTATTATAAATATCTATGTAATTATGCAGCTATTTCCTCTTTGATTATTCACAGAATCACAGTTTAAGGCTTGCAAAAAATATTAGTGATAATCCAGTACAGAGATTCTCAACCACATGGCATGTTACAAACACCTTGAGAGCCTTTAAATAATGCACATGTCTAGGCCCCACCCAGACCAATAAAATCAGCATCTCTGGGGTTGAAGCCTAGGTATAGTTTTTTTGTAAGTTCTTCAGATGTTTCTAATATGTAAGCAGAATTGAGATCCACTAACCTAGTCTGTCTCCTTAATTTTAAAAATGAGAAAATGAGGACACAGCATTATGAAGTGATGACTTACCCAAAATCTTATAGGAAATCCATAGCAGAACAAGTAAATATTCATTAGCAAATGAGGTTATTTCATCATGTGAGTATCATTCCTTCCCTATCACAAAAGTGACAGAAATTACAGGTTCCACTGATCTCTTTTTTCACTGATGAATGTGAAGCTCATTTCAACCAAATGTCACATAATTAAAATGCTATCTATGGGAGGGTTGAAATGAGATGAAGCTCCACATCACACCCAGTGATATAAACTGTGATTTTTTTTACCAGGACTGTAAGTCTCTTATAGTAATTATGGGCATTTACACAATCCAGAATTAAAAGAAATAGCAGTCAGAATGGCTTGGAGGGAGAGGCATTATGTAACATTAGAAACATAGTGGATTGAACAGAATGACAGATGTATTGTCCCACTATGCAAATAACACCCTGTATGACTTTAAGCTGGTCCAACTATTTCCCTGAAATTGAGTGTCTTAAAGTAGAAAAAGGGGCTGGGCTTGATCCTTAGTTTCCTTTAGCTTTATAATTTTATGACCTTTCATATGTACTATTCCATTTGCAGTTGAAGCAAAGTATAATTCAATTGTCCAGCTTCTCAAGGGAGAGCTATTGTCTTTGTGATCACAAAAGGAAATATCAGTTTTTCTTTCTGTTCATAGCTCATTTTGAAGCCAGCAGTAAGCAGAGCAAAGGCAAAGGTTTAAGGTTAGGGCAGTAGGTAACAAAATTAATGGCTAGCTGCATAGTTGGGTAAGTGAGTGCCATATTGACCATTCTACCTCCCCTGAAATGTTTTCTTTAGAGGAAAGTGGAAACAAAAGGGAGGTTAAAAGGAATTATATTTCTGGCAATAATGGACTGAGTTCTAGACCAGATTGTTTTCTGAGAACAACTAGAAAAGAAAGGAAAAAATATATTTTAAAAATCTGCTTGAAAGCTAGACTGTACCAGTGTGGTAAGCAATTTCTTGGACAAGAGTCAATAGAACAGGGAAGTCCAAGAAGAGGAATTTTCTTCCTGGATTATGAAGAAAGTGTCTAAGAGCCTAAAAGGCTAAAATGGAGGTCTTGACAGAGTAATTGGTCTTAGAAAATAAATTTGGGATTCAGGACTTACCAAGAAGGAGGAGCTTCTAGGTTCTTACTATAGGTTGTTACTTCAAATTTCTGCACCATAAACCTCAAAGGAGAGAAGTCAAGCCTAGAATTATCTCAATCCATGACTGTTTAAATCATATAAGGTAGATACTTCCCTTGGATGCTTGAGAGAAGTAAACTTAAATCTTCTCTGGAGGAAAATAAGATTATAAAGAGCCTTAAACAATGTCATGATTTCTCATATATAATGTCTAGAAACCATCAGAAGAATATGAGTAGACAAAGAAATGTGATTGAAAAAAATTTGGAAATAGATAAACAAAAATACAGAGTAGTAACAGGCACAAATGGAATTCAGATAATTGAGTTATTAAACAGGGACTTTAAAATAGAAATAATATAGTTCAGGAGAGAAAATGAAATTGGTATTTTTGGCATTGTCATAGAAATAATGTAAATAAAAAGTATCTAAGTTACTTGAATATTTGAGCTAAAAATGTAACAAAATTTAGGATTCTATTTGATAGGTGTAAAAGCAGATTAGACATAGCTGAAGAGAGAATTGACTTATTGGAAGATAGGATAGAAGAAAATAAATAGAATGAAGCAAAGAGTGAAAAGATAATGGAAAATACGGAAAAAAAAAAGTAATAAATATATGGGATATGTTGAAAAGTTCCAAAAACAGATAAGAGAGCAATTTGTACAAGCAGTATTTTAAGAGATTATAACAGAATTTCCCCAAACAGATAAAAGACATGAACTATGACAAACCCCAAGCAGATTAGGTAAGAAAACCAAATGTAGGTGCATTCTAATAAAACTGCCAGAAACACAAAAAGAAAAATTTAAACATACTTAGAGGAAACAAGAGACCTATTTCCTTCAAAAGAAAAAAAATATGACAAATGATTTTTCAATAAAACCATTGGTATCTTCAAAATTCTGAAAACGTAACTGATAACCTAGAGTTCCATAGCCTTCTAAAGTATACCTCAAAGAAGTAGAATAACAACATTTCAGACAAAGAAAAACCATCATACTAAAATAACAGTAAATTGTTTCAGGCAGAAGGAAGAGTCTCACAGAGATTTGGAGATGAAGGGAACAGTTAAAGCAATGAAACAGTAAATATAAAGTCTGAATGAATACTAATTGCATAAAATAATAATGTCTGTGGGGTTTCAAATGAATATAGAATTAAAATCAACAGCAATACTAACTTATGATGTGGGAGAGTGGTGAATTGGTGCTGTTATGTCCTAAGGTCCTATGTTGTCCAGAAAATGGTAAGAATAAAAATTTATTTTGGACTTTAATAAGTCAGTGATTAATGTTATAATCCCAGGTAACCACTAAAAATATCGTAGAAGAATGTAATGAGTCAACAGAGAAGGGAAATGAAATAACAAAATAAAAGAAAATTTAAAAGGCAGCAAAGTAGAAAAAAATCATAGAATAGATGGAACAGATAGAATGCAAATGGTAAGATGATAACCTTGACCCCAAAAGTAATTTCATTGAATAGAAACGTCCTCCATTTAGAAGGGAGAGATGGTTAGAATGGGTTCCAAGCAACTTGTTTAAAATTTCTATGGAAATGTAAAGGGCCAAAATTAAGTCAGATAAAATTTTCTTCAAAACTGAAGAACAAATTAAGTGATTTACACTACTAGGTAACAAGATTTGCTACAGAACTTACATGACTGAAACAATATGATACTGGACAAAGGGACAAAATAGACAGTAGAAAATAAGATAAAATAAAAGTGTTGAATAAACCCACCCATATGTGGACACTTAATTAATAACATAGTTTATAATACAAACCAGTGGGGAGATGAACTTAAAAAATTATAGATATCCATATGTAGATAAAATGAAATTAAACACTACTTCACATTGTGAAGTCAAAGAATATTGTAGATCTGAATATGAGAGGTTTGAAAATTATATAGGAGAATGTTGTCTTAATGTTGTGATAGGGAAAGATTTCATTAGAGGAATAAAAACCATAAAGTAGGAGAAGATACTTGCCTCACATAAAACTGAAAAATGTCTAAAGAAGACAGTCCTCTAGAAAAATGGACAGGAGACTTATTCAGGCACTTTACAAAATAGGATATCCAGATGGTTAGTATTTGTATATGTTCCAAAAATATGTATGTGATAATATGCATAGGAGCCTTTTTTTGTAATATACAAAGTTGGAAATAAACCAAATACCCATCAACAATATATGGATAAATTGTGATATATTCACATGATGGGATATTATACAATGATTAAAATGAACAAACTACAGCTTCATGCAATAACACAGATGAATTTCCAATGTAATGCTAGCAAAAGAAGCTAAATTTAAAAGACTACATATTGTATCTAAATGACTCCATTTATATGGCCTACATATACTCTACAAAATTAGAAGATGGGGTAGTGGTTGTCTTTGGCAAAGAGGGAGGGAGGTGGTGATTGTTTGGGGCTGGGGCATGAAGTGGTTTCTGGGACTCTAGTTAATGTTCCATTTTTTTGACTTGAGTAGTGGTTGTTTAAGTACATTCACTTTGTGATAAGTCATTCAGTTGTACCTGTAAGTTTCATGCACTTTTCTTTCTTTGTATTAAATTCCAATTTTAAAAAACCTTAAGCTTAAACAAGGGAGGTAGTTGTACACTTAACACTAGAGTTATGCAAACACATGTTGGGAAAAACTTGGTGGGACCATGATGCAAGAAAATCGGGTACTAAAACGATGGCTGCTTGTTACCCTTCCTTGTTCTTCCAACTCCAAAATTCTCTGAATTAACTTTGCTGATGAAACAACTGGACTAGGAAGCTGGACAGCTGTCTAAATAATGATGCCTCAATCTAAGAAGATGCTTCTTAAAAACTAATCTGAAGGGAGGGGCGGAAGATGGCGGCGTGAGTAGAGCAGCAGAAATCTCCTCCCAAAACCACATATATCTATGAAAATATAACAAAGACAACCCTTCCTAGAATAAAGACCAGAGGACACAGGACAATATCCACACCACATCCGCACCTGAGAGAACCCAGCGCCTCGCGAAGGGGGTAAGATACAAGCCCCGGCCCCGCGGGAGCCGAGCGCCCCTCCCCCCAGCTCCCGGCGGGAGAAGAGCAGGCAGAGCGGGAGGGAGACGGAGCACAGGACTGCCGAATACCCAGCCCCAGCCATCTGGGCCAGAGTGCAGACACAGTACATGCCCAGGGGGCCCTGGATGCTAGGGAAACAGGGCAGCAAGAACAGTGAGTGGGCACCGGAGGCCGGGTGCCGGAGGACATAAGAAAAGCACGCGACCATTTTTTTTTTTTTTGCTGTTTTGTTTTGGCGAGCGCTTTTTGGAAGTCTTAAAGGGATAGGGCCCCCAATACTAGGGAAACAGGGCAGCAAGAACAGTGAGCGGGCACCAGTGGCCTGGCGCCGGAGGACACCAGAAAAATGCGCGACCATTTTTATTTTTTTGCTGTTTTGTTCTGTCAAGCGCTTTTTGGAAGTCTTAAAGGGATAGGGCCCCCAATACTAGGGAAACAGGGCAGCAAGACCGGTGAGCAGACGCCTGAGGCTGGCACCGGAGAATAAAGAAAAACGAGTGGCCACTTTTTTTTTTCTTTTTTTTTTTGTGGCCGTTGTTTTGTTTTGGCGGGTGCTTTTTGGAAGTCTTAAAGGGGCAGGGTGGGACACTTAATCCAGAAGTAGGGAATCCGGGGATCTCTGGGCACCCTAACCCCTGGGATGCAGGGAGCAGGGAGGCCCCTTACGGAGATAAACAGTCTCCCAGCCGCTCCTGCTCCAACGCGACTCCACCAAGTTGGAGTAGCTGCCCAAGCCAGGCCACGCCCACAGCAACAGCGGAGATTAACTCCATAGCAGCCGGGCAGGAAGCAGAAACCCTGTCTGTGCGCAGCTGCCCAGCACAAGCCACTAGAGGTCGCTGTTCTCCCAGGAGAGGAGGGCCACAAACCAACAAGAAGGGAAGTTCTTCCAGCCGTCACTCTTCCCAGCTCTGCAAACTATTCCTATCACCATGAAAAGGCAAAGCTACAGGCAGACAAAGATCACAGAGACAACACCAGAGAAGGAGACAGACCTAACCAGTCTTCCTGACAAAGAATTCAAAATAAGAATCATAAACATGCTGACAGAGATGCAGAGAAATACGCAAGAGAAATGGGATGAAGTGCGGAGGGAGATCACAGATACCAGAAAGGAGATCGCAGAAATGAAACACACTCTGGAAGGGTTTATAAGCAGAATGGATAGGATGCAAGAGGCCATTGATGGAATTGAAACCAGAGAACAGGAACGCATAGAAGCTGACATAGAGAGAGACAAAAGGATCTCCAGGAATGAAACAATATTAAGAGAACTGTGTGACCAATCCAAAAGGAACAATATCCGTATTATGGGGGTTCCAGAAGAAGAAGAGACAGGAAAAGAGATGGAAAGTATCTTAGAAGAAATAATAGCTGAAAACTTCCCCAAACTGGGGGAGGAAATAATCGAACAGACCACAGAAATACACAGAACCCCCAACAAAAGGATCCAAGGAGGACAACACCAAGATTCATAATAATTAAAATGGCAAAGATCAAGGACAAAGAAAGAGTTTTAAAGGCAGCTAGAGAGAAAAAGGTCACCTATAAAGGAAAACCCATCAGGCTAACATCAGACTTCTAGACAGAAACCCTACAGGCCAGAAGAGAATGGCATGATATATTTAATACAATGAAACAGAAGGGCCTTGAACCAAGGATACTGTATCCAGCACGACTATCATTCAAATATGACGGTGGGATTAAACAATTCCCAGACAAACAAAAGCTGAGGGAATTTGCTTTCCATAAACCACCTCTACAGAACATCTTACAGGGACTGCTCTAGATGGGAGCACTCCTAGAAAGAGCACAGCACAAAACACCCAACATATGAAGAATCGAGGAGGAGGAACAAGAAGGGAGAGAAGAAAAGAATCTCCACACAGTGTATATAACAGCTCAATAAGCGAGCTAAGTTAGGCAGTAAGATACTAAAGAGGCTAACCTTGAACCTTTGGTAACCACGAATTTAAAGCCTGCAATGGCAATAAGTACGTATCTTTCAATAGTCACCCTAAATGTTAATGGGCTGAATGCACCAATCAAAAGACACAGAGTAACAGAATGGATAAAAAAGCAAGACCCATCTATATGCTGCTTACAAGAAACTCACCTCAAACCCAAAGACATGTACAGACTAAAAGTCAAGGGACGGAAAAACATATTTCAAGCAAACAACAGCGAGAAGAAAGCAGGGGTTGCAGTAATAATATCAGACCAAATAGACTTCAAAACAAAGAAAGTAACAAGAGATAAAGAAGGACACTACATAATGATAAAGGGCTCAGTCCAACAAGAGGATATAACCATTCTAAATATATATGCACCCAACACAGGAGCACCAGCATATGTAAAACAAATACTAAAAGAACTAAAGGGGGAAATAGACTGCAATGCATTCATTCTAGGAGACTTCAACACACCACTCACCCCAAAGGATAGATCCACTGGGCAGAAAATAAGTAAGGACACGGAAGCACTGAAAAACACAGTAGAGCAGATGGACCTAATAGACATCTATAGAACTCTACATCCAAAAGCAACAGGATACACATTCTTCTCAAGTGCACATGGAACATTCTCCAGAATAGACCACATACTAGGCCACAAAAAGAGCCTCAGAAAATTCCAAAAGATTGAAATCCTACCAACGAACTTTTCAGACCACAAAGGCATAAAACTAGAAATAAACTGTACAAAGAAAGCAAAGACGCTCACAAACACATGGAGGCTTAACAACACGCTCCTAAATAATCAATGGATCAATGACCAAATCAAAGTGGAGATCCAGCAACATATGGAAACAAATGACAACAACACTAAGCCCCAACTTCTGTGGGACGCAGCAAAAGCAGTCTTAAGAGGAAAGTATATAGCAATCCAAGCATATTTAAAAAAGGGAGAACAATCCCAAATGAACGGTCTAATGTCACAATTATCGAAATTGGAAAAAGAAGAACAAATGAGGCCTAAGGTCAGCAGTAGGAGGGACATAATAAAGATCAGAGAAGAAATAAATAAAATTGAGAAGAATAAAACAATAGCAAAAATCAATGAAACCAAGAGCTGGTTCTTCGAGAAAATAAACAAAATAGATAAGCCTCTAGCCAGACTTATTAAGAAGAAAAGAGAGTCAACACAAATCAACAGTATCAGAAACAAGAAAGGAAAAATCACGACGGACCCCACAGAAATACAAAGAATTATTAGAGAATACTATGAAAACCTATATGCTAACAAGCTGGGAAACCTAGGAGAAATGGACAACTTCCTAGAAAAATACAACCTTCCACGATTGACCCAGAAAGAAACAGAAAATCTAAACAGACCAATTACCAGCAACGAAATTGAAGCGGTAATCAAAAAACTACCAAAGAACAAAACCCCCGGGCCAGATGGATTTACCTCGGAATTTTATCAGACATACAGGGAAGACATAATACCCATTCTCCGTAGAGTTTTCCAAAAAATAGAGGAGGAGGAGATACTCCCAAACTCATTCTATGAAGCTAACATCACCCTAATACCAAAACCAGGCAAAGACCCCACCAAAAAAGAAAACTACAGACCAATATCCCTGATGAACGTAGATGCAAAAATACTGAACAAAATATTAGCAAACCAAATTCAAAAATACATCAAAAGGATCATACACCATGACCAAGTGGGATTCATCCCAGGAATGCAAGGATGGTACAACATTTGAAAGTCCATCAACATCATCCACCACATCAACAAAAAGAAAGACAAAAACCACATGATCATCTCCATAGATGCTGAAAAAGCATTTGACAAAGTTCAACATCCATGCATGATAAAAACTCTCAGCAAAATGGGAATAGAGTGCAAGTTCCTCAACATAATAAAGGCCATCTATGAAAAACCCACAGCCAACATTATATTGAACAGCGAGAAGCTGAAAGCATTTCCTCTGAGATCGGGAACTAGACAGGGATGCCCACTCTCTCCACTGTTATTTAACGTAGTACTGGAGGTCCTAGCCACGGCAATCAGACAAAACAAAGAAATACAAGGAATCCAGATTGGTAAAGAAGAAGTTAAACTGTCACTATTTGCAGATGACATGATACTGTACATAAAAAACCCTAAAGACTCCACCCCAAAACTACTAGAACTGATATCGGAATACAGCAAAGTTGCAGGATACAAAATCAACACACAGAAATCTGTGGCTTTCCTATACACTAACAATGAACCAACAGAAAGAGAAATCAGGAAAACAACTCCATTCACAATTGCATCAAAAAAAATAAAATACCTAGGAATAAACCTAACCAAGGAAGTGAAAGACTTATACTCTGAAAACTACAAGTCACTCTTAAGAGAAATTAAAGGGGACACTAACAGATGGAAACTCATCTCATGCTCATGGCTAGGAAGAATTAATATCATCAAAATGGCCATCCTGCCCAAAGCAATATACAGATTTGATGCAATCCCTATGAAACTACCAGCAACATTCTTCAATGAACTGGAACAAATAATTCAAAAATTAATATGGAAACACCAAAGACCCCGAATAGCCAAAGCAATCCTGAGAAAGAAGAATAAAGTAGGGGGGATCTCACTCCCCAACTTCAAGCTCTACTATAAAGCCATAGTAATCAAGACAATTTGGTACTGGCACAAGAGCAGAGCCACAGACCAATGGAACAGACTAGAGAATCCAGACATTAACCCAGACATATATGGTCAATTAATATTTGATAAAGGAGCCATGGACATACAATGGCGAAATGAGAGTCTCTTCAACAGATGGTGCTGGCAAAACTGGACAGCTACATGTAGGAGAATGCAACTGGACCATTGTCTAACCCCATATACAAAAGTAAACTCTAAATGGATCAAAGACCTGAATGTAAGTCATGAAACCATTAAACTCTTGGAAGAAAACATAGGCAAAAACCTCTTAGACATCAACATGAGTGACCTCTTCTTGAACATATCTCCCCGGGCAAGGAAAACAACAGCAAAAATGAATAAGTGGGACTATATTAAGCTGAAAAGCTTCTGTACAGCAAAAGACACCATCAATAGAAGAAAAAGGAACCCTGCAGTATGGGAGAATATATTTGAAAATGACACATCCGATAAAGGCTTGATGTCCAGAATATATAAAGAGCTCACATGCCTCAACAAACAAAAAACAAATAACCCAATTAAAAAATGGGCAGAGGAACTGAACAGACAGTTCTCCAAAAAAGAAATACAGATGGCCAACAGACACATGAAAAGATGCTCCACATCGCTAATTATCAGAGAAATGCAAATTAAAACTACAATGAGGTATCACCTCACACCAGTAAGGATGGCTGCCATCCAAAAGACAGAGAACAACAAATGTTGGCGAGGCTGTGGAGAAAGGGGAACCCTCCTACACTGCTGGTGGGAATGTAAGTTAGTTCAACCATTGTGGAAAGCAGTATGGAGGTACATCAAAATGCTCAAAACAGACCTACCATTTGACCCAGGAATTGCACTCCTAGGAATTTACCCTAAGAATGCAGCAATCAAGTATGAGAAAGATTAGTGCACCCATATGTTTATCGCAGCACTATTTACAATAGCCAAGAATTGGAAGCAACCTAAATGTCCATCGATAGATGAATGGATAAAGAAGGTGTGGTACATATACACAATGGAATACTACTCAGCCATAAGAAAAAGGCAAATCCAACCATTTGCAGCAACACGGATGGAGCTGGAGGGTATTATGCTCAGTGAAGCAAGCCAAGCGGAGAAAGAGAAATACCAAATGATTTCACTTATCTGTGGAATATAAGAACAAAGGAAAAACTGAAGGAACAAAACAGCAGCAGAATCACAGAACTCAAGAATGGACTAACAGGTACCAAAGGGAAAGGGACTGGGGAGGATGGGTGGGTAGGGAGGGATAAGGGGTGGGGAGAAGTAGGGGGGTATTAAGATTAGCATGCATGGGGGGGTAGGAGAAAAGGGAGGGCTGTACAACACAGAGAAGGCAAGTAGTGATTCTACAACATTTTGCTATGCTAATGGACAGTGACTGTAAAGGGGTTTATAGGGGGGACCTGGTATAGGGGAGAGCCTAGTAAACATAATATTCGTCATGTAAGTGTAGATTAGTGATACCAAAAAAAAAAAAAAAAGGGCAGTTCCTGTGTGGTAACCTCCAATGAGTTCTACACAAGAGTATAAAGGGCGTATAAAAGTGTAGGCAAAGGGTCTGTTTGTGTTTATACAGAGGATCAAAGCCTAATTGGGCTACCCCAAAAATGAACTAAGATACGATATGAAAAAGAACTTCCAACATCCGCACTCTCTGGAAGACTCATGACAGAAGATGATCATCAAAAAACCCCAACAAAGATCCACGCACTGCTACAGCTGTAGATGCACTCATCCCACCAGTTCCTGGACTTGCCATGGGAATGAGGAAGGAGATATCTAAGCTGGCCTGTGCATACAGTAAAACAACAAATTTGACTGGATCTATACTGTTGGAACTCAATCAAGAATTAGGAGAAGTGCAAATTGTTGCGCTCCAAAATCTTACAACTACAGACTATTTACTGTTAAAAGAACATAAGGGATGTGAGCATTCCCCAGGAATGTGTTGTTTTAATTTGTCTGATTTCTCTCAGACTGTTCAAGTTCAGTTGGACAATATCCACCATATCATAGATAAGTTTTCACAAATGCCTAAGGTGCCTAACTGGTTTTCTTGGTTTCACTGGAGATGGCTGGTGATTACAGATATGCTTTGGTTATGTAACTATACTCCTATTATATTAATGTGTGTGCGCAATTTAAGTAGTAGCTTAAAACCTATACATGCTGAAGTTACTCTACAAGAAGATATGTCAAAGAAATAATCAATCTTCCCATGTTTTCTGCCGCCTGCTACTTCTATAGCTTTTCTTCTTCCTTCCTAATTACAACCCTTAAATTGAATTCGTGCCTCATATCAAATTTACCGAGTATCATAATTCTTCCAAGTGGTAAAGATACCTCAAGAGAAATGCTGGGCATAGAAGCTACAGGGCATAAATATGCAAAGAAATAAAAAGCTAACCATTTCAAACAGTAAGGCTTCTCTCTCACTTACCAACTTTCATTTCCCTGTATGGCCCCGGAAGATGACTGGTTAGCCAGAGACGGGTAAGATTCCTCAAGGGAGGAACAACCTAAGACAGGCACAGTCGCAGGGGGGTCATCAGGTGAGAAATTGGGGATCAACAGAGGTGAGGCTTAGAACCTCACCCCCCCATTCTGAGAGAAATCTTCTGCATACGTGGATGTTTTATTGCCCTTGTCTAGCTTGGATTAACACATAGTCTACAGGCACACACCTGATCATCTACATCTGCTCTCTTACAACACTAAACTATGTTTTCTACCTCTATCTTGCATCTACCTACCACTTCAGCATTTTATTAAAAATAATAATAATAAAGAGAGAAATGTGGTATCCGCATATAAATCAAGTATAAAAATCAAATGAGTATTCATATTTGAACTGACTGTTTATAGTTCATAATGCATGAGCAAAACCGAAGGTTTCTGTGATGGCTGCCCTTGTACTGTTCACCATGTAAGAACTTATTCACTATGTAAGAATTTGTTCTCCATGTAAGAACTTGTTTGTTATGCCTCAGAAGATTGGAGACTGATGAAAATTAGGCTTGGGGTGGATTAATGATTGTGCATTGAGCATTGACTCCCCTATACAGAATTTTATTGTTGTTAACAACCATTTGATCAATAAATATGAGAGATGCCCTCACAAAAAAAAAAAAAAAAAGTATACACTTCCAATGGTAAAATAATAAGTAACCGGGATGTAATGAATATAGTCAAGATATTGTAACAGCTTGGTATGGTGATAGCTGGTATCCAGAATTGTCATGTATATAAATGTTGAATCACTATGTTGTACACCTGAAACTAATGTAATGTAATACTGTGTCAACTACCCTTCAATAAAAAAATAATTATCTACAAAAAAAAAAAAAAAACTAATCTGAGCAACTGAGGCAAAAATGAATGATTTAAATCTAGAGAAGTCTGTCCTGCTGAAGCCTTAAATTTCTATATTCATTCCTTTATGTTTATCCATTACCCAGTGGGCATAGGTTTTGACCCCAGTAATTACTAGTATAGTTGGTTTACAGCAACAAGTTTGCGTTTAGAAAAATATAAGAGAACCGTCCTTTTCAATTTGTGCATCCTTGGCTGAGACCTGCATTTATGTATGTTAGCCTTCCCAACTTTAATTTATTTTCATAATTTCTCCTTTTTGAAGGAGTTCGAATAAAACTTACAAATACGGTCGATTCTCATTGTTTGCAGTAGTTCCGTTCTGTAAAGTTGATGTGTTTTAATAAATCTATAAAGTCGATGTTAAATCTTTATAAGGTCTATAACGTTATGCTCTACAAAGTATGAACACTGATTTGCAAATATGGAACCACTGCTCCCGGAGGAAATACCGAGTTAGGTTCCTGCAAGCCTCTGGTCAGAACATTTTCATCAGCTGATTGATAGATAATCTTGTTTTATGTATGTTTCTGTTTAAAGACACCTTATTTAATATATATTGCTGGTTCACTAACATTCAACTCATGGCCAACAGTACCGTAACTCTTGCTTGAACAAAGCTTACTTAACCCATTTTCTCCAGAAGGCACATCACAGCTTTCTTGTGCTTAGGAGCATGAGACAGCACTCCACACCTATGCTTGGAGGCCATTTGAAACAGGGGAACCATCAAAAGCACAAAAATGTGAAAAGTGTGTCACTAAATAGACCTGGAGAAGGACATTTGTACAAGAGCTGAGACAACTAGGCAGAGTATTGCCATGTTCAGCCTCCTCTGGGAGCCTGTGTGTTGGGCACATCTTTTCTAGCCCTAGTATAGTTCTGGATATGGGGATATTCCCTAGAAATACATGTGAATTTTATCAGAAAATAAAACTAGTTACTAATTACAGTTTATTTTAGAAAATAGATTTCTGTTAGCTTATAAATAGCTACTACTAGCTTCACTGTAAGCTGTTAGATTCTATATAGCTTATAAAACTAAAAATGAATTTTTTCCCATTCAAATTTTTCCCTACCTTGCACATATCTGTGAATGACTGTGAACATGCCATAGGTCTTGATAATTGTCTTTGCAAATTATTTTTAGCAAGTAGGTGAATTTGCAAATATGGAATCCCTGAATGATGATGATCAACTGTGTATACATACCTATTATAAATGGTGTCTTTGTAAATATTTCTAATGAGGTATTTGAAAGACTGGGCCTTAATAGCAAGATATAGCCAAGTAACTTTCTGTTGGAAAAAACTATTCTACATTATTTTATTTATAGAGTATTACAAGTAATAAAGTGATAGCATTATAAGCTACTACCATTTTTCTTCCTTAAAAAACAGATTCTGAAATCATGTGCATGGATTTACTTAACCCATTTTCTCCAGAAGGCACATCACAGCTTTCTTGTGCTTAGGAGCATGAGACAGCACTCCACACCTATGCTTGGGGGCCATTTGAAACAGGGAAACCATCAAAAGCACAAAAATGTGAAAAGTGTGTCACTAAATAGACCTTGAGAAGGACATTTGTACAAGAATAACATGAATAACTTCGACACTGAAAAGTTTTAGAACTTTGGATTATTTTAAAATACTGAATAATTTCTTAGTGTTATTCTTTAATGTTCTTTTTAAATAATGATATTATATCTCTAAGAACACTGGTGATTCCAATATCTGTTGAATAGTGAAATATTCTTTTCCTAAACTTCCACAGTGACTGTCGGGAAGAAAAAATAAGAAAGCTCACACCTGGTGAAATGGATGAAATTCGAGAATTATTATCAAGAAATCTCTATCAAATCCGTCAGCGAGTGAGAATAATTTATTTAGTAAAATAGTTCCTTGCTTTTGGCTAAAAACATGCCCTCTGAATTTGTGTGATCCAGTTATAGTAGGCAGTGTCCCACCGTCAGGCCAACCCCTGGAGGGGCCATGCAGCATCCCCTTTTGTCACATAGTCTTGTCTGGTTAGGGTGCTTGAACTCTTCTCCCCGACACCACAGGTAAGTCCTGGAGTCCCCTGGGAGATCTGCTACTTGGACAGAAAAACATGTGTTAACTACTTGTGAAGAAAGTGATTGATTGCTCTTTTTAAATTTTTTAAAGAAATCAAGGCACAGAAGATGAAGTGGTACACAGGCCATGCCACATGTCAGGAGTCTTCCTCACTCAGGCCGGGGTCATGTCTGTATCATTTTGGCTGGTCTCCCCAAAGGTTGCCCCATTCCATCTTACATTGCTGTCTCTCCACCCCTTTCCCTAAAGCACCTTTTCATGGCAGCATTCTCCTGTTTAAAATGAAGCAGAACGACTGATTGGTCACTCCTAGGCTCAGATATTCTTTCAGAACCTGGGTCTCTCTTCCAAGTTCCACCTTATCTGATCTTATTTCTGCATCTCCTTCACCTGCTCCAGACACCTAGCTTCTGACTTCACTCCTTGGCTTGTTTTATTTCTGCTCGGATTCCACTTGGAATGTCCTATTGCTTCCTGTCTGCTGATCTATAGCTTCCCATTTGTAAGGTTTCCCCAACAACCTCCATATTTTTCCAGCCCTATTTTTCCATCTTAGGTGGAAAAATACACTTAGAACTCATCCTGTACCACATAATTTCAGCACTTAGTTTCATGATTTTGTATTATTTTGTTAGTCTTAGCTGCTCCACTAGATAGTACATTCCTCGAGGCAGAGAATGAGCCTTATTCTATGTTGCTTTTGAATATCTCTTCTAGTCCTAAAATAGTTCTGGATACAGGGATAGTCCCTAGAAGTACACGTTAATTTTATCAGAAAATGAAATTAATTGCTAATTACAATTTATTTTAGAAAACAGATTTCTATTAGCTTGTAAATAGCTATTAGTTTCTATATAGCCTATAAAACTAAAAAGGAATGCCAGGTACAGCCCTAGTTTAGAAATTTTACTGCCTTAAATACTAGGAGATGATCTTAGGTGGACCTAACAGCAGCTTTCTCAATTTGACAAACCAGTTGAAGAGAAATGTTCTGAAGTTAATCTAAAGGCCATGGCGCCACCAAGTGGCCCAGAGTGGTTCATATTTATGCCAGTAATTCCTTCTCCATAGAGAATGAATGAAAATGACTTGTATTTTTTTCCCCAGCTGCTAAGGAGGGCTCAGTACATACAAGGTACTTCCAGGTAGACAAAGGCATCTTTGATAAATTAAATCATTTTTCTGGTTTATAAAGATCACATTTTTCAATGAAACAAAAAAGTGCATTCCCTGGTCTTATCAGAAGATGAATCTCTCAAAATCTCTTAGAGTGTTAGCTTTCATACTGTTTTTTGTTTTGCTCTGCCCATTGGTTGTTAAGTGCCTAGCTGAGGTACAAAGCTAAAGAAATGTGAGGCTCTGGAATTTCTGGGGCATGGGTCAGTTTTTTTGTAAAATGCCTCTTGTGTATTCCTTGCAGACATTGTCATACAACAGACACAATCTGACGGCTGACACCAGTGAGAGACAAGCCAAGGAGATTCTGATCCGACGGAGGCACAGCTTGCGAGAAAGCATTAGGAAGGACAGCAGCCTGAATCAGGAGCGCAGGGTAACAAGAGTTTGTGCCTCTGGGATGCAGACGCCTTCCAGGAGCAGGGCCAGCAGCTGGTCCCAAGGCTCTACTGACAGAAAGGCTCCTGAAGGTTGATTCACAGGAATTCTGGGATGGAGTTAATTAGAAAGGCTTTTCAGGTGTTACTTAAGTGCCTATTACGTTCCAGGCACTTGCTCTGGGCACTTGGTGCATGAATGAACAAAACTGACCGATTTCTTCACGTGCAGAATTCAGAGTCTAGTTGGAGAGGAGGCGATCAGCAATAGACAGGATCAATTCCCTGCTGTGTTAAAAGGCACTTTAGTGCTATGGAAAAGACAGACAAAAAAAAAATCACTAAGAAAGGAGATTGGGAATGCATGGAAGGGTCAGTCAAGCTACAGTTTTAAGCAGAATGGCTGGGCCAGGCTTCATTTGGAAAGTAATACTGACCACAACAAGGAGAGGTTGCAGCCTGAAGGTGGGCACCCTGCATATGTTGGGTGAGTGAATGTTCACAGGGAAGATTGCTCAGCTTTTCACCTGACATGGGGCATTGTCAATAGATAAAGGAAAACCATTTAAAAAAGATATTATGATTGATTGATTGAACATGGAAGGCACTGCATCTTGTTTTTAATCATATTCTATATTGGGTCATTAGAGACCAAGACGGTAATGTGTGATCAAGAAGAGCAGCTCTGTTTTAATGTGTAAAACGTGGCAGCATTGACTAAAAGTCGAAGAAAGTAGATTGTGGCATTGCAAATGTCAGCAAATTAGCTATAGTAATCCTTTCTCTGTTCTTTTCAAAACTTGTAAAAGTTAATTAAAATTTAAATATACTATGTTTTCCATATATTTTCTTCCCCATACATATAGGTTCTGTGTCTCTTTTAGTAATAGTTTCATATGGATGTTTCTGTACATTTTCTTTAAGAAATCCCAAGAGTTTTCACATATTTTCCAATGATCCTACTTTATTTCCATTTTCCTTAGTACTGATTTCTGTTATACTTTAGAAGAGACTTAGTTATTTAAAAAATGTAGTTAATTTTTGCTTGGAAATTTATCCCTGATCCCTGTAGCCCCTCACAAAATCATTTTGGAATCAAGTAGAATTTTAATTTGTAACAAGGTGTATCATAAGATTTTAAACTTCTAATATACAATAAATGACATCTGGGTTTCTAATTAAGGTTTCCTATGACTTACAGGCTTCCACGTCAACCTCTCGATACTTATCCTTACCAAAAAATACAAAGCTTCCAGAAAAGCTACAAAAGAAAAAGAATACTTCTAACACAGGTAATAAATACAGTTGGAGCAGAAAAATTAAATTTATTTATTGATGTTTATAAAATAGAAAACTTTTCCTATTCTTTGTTTTCCTTAAGGACAATGAGTTCAATAGTGTACAAATCTAAAGTAATAATGTGGTGATCTTTTATTAGCATTGTAACCTTTCTTAATGGAGTTCTATGTACCTTATAAATAATGCAATCTGTTGTTTTCCATAATGATTGTTTGGTATAGAAAAGGTAAATATTGTCACCAAGTGTTTAGTGAACAGGTAAATAGAAAGTTTAAACCAGCAAAGGTGTATCTGAATTTTTTACACTTCTAATATATTTTCATAAAGGCAGCCATATATTTTACTCTGGCTGTAATTATTGAAGTTTAAGGTCTAATATCTCTGACATAAGGTCCAATATCTCTTTATTTGAGGGTAATCTTTACATAGACTCCAAGATGTTTTCTGGTGACCCCAGGGGAGATATGATTGGGCATGATGCTGGGAAAATGTGGGGCGCAACAATAATACCCCCACTCTTGTTTTTTGGATTTTTTTTGCTTGTTTATTTAATTAACCAAGAAGAGGAAAGGCTGACGATGGCTGTAGGCTATGAAAAGCTAATGAAGGGTAACGGAGGGTAAGCCGAGGAATGAGGAGGGATGGTGAGGGATGAAGAGGGGGAGCCCTGAATTTTTAGAGCGGTAGGCTATGTTGGCACTGTGCATCCATCAAATGCAGCCAGTTCCCAAGTCCTGTGAGCTGTCCTAACTGTGGTACTCTAGGACCTGAATTCTGACAACCAGCTCTAATCATACCTCTCCCCATTGTTTAAAGAGTGTACCTTGGTGCTCAGCCCTTTTATGAAAATATAAACGAAATAAAAAGGCCATGTCTGAGACTCCAGATTGAAACAAAAATCATTATAATCACAGCTAAATATTGGTCTGCTTACTGTGTGCCAGACTGTGCTAGGATAGTCCTGAGGGGGCGGGTGAGAGCACAGATGAATCTGTTCGATGTCCTGCTCCACCACCTACTAGCTCTTGAACCTCAGTTACTTCATCTGTAAAATGGGTGACTGTGAGGATTCAAAAGGTTAAGGCATTTAAAAGTGCTTAAGACAGTGCCTGGCACCTAGGAAGCTGTTCAGAATTAGTATGAATACACCCTTGTGAAAGAGGACGCCCAGGGAGGTGACAGAGCACCCCGCGCTGTCAGCTCCAGGGAGCTCAGACCTCCCCAATCCAACCCCGAGAGCGAGAGCCCGAAAGCAAGCAGCTGCCCGACCCACTAATGCACCGCCGAGCCACTCGTAGCGCCTGCTCTCTAAACGCTTGCCTGTGTCGTCCTCCTTTTGCTCTGTGGCAGGTGGCAATAGCAGTGACTCAGACACAGACGCTGGGACCACCGTGCTCAATCTGCAGCCCCGAGCAAGGCGCTTCTTGCCAGAACAGTTCTCAGAGAAAGCCCCCCAGTCCTATAAAATAGAATGGAAGAACGAGGTAGACGTGGACTCCGGCCGAGGGCACCCCTGCAACCTCTCAGCTCCCCACAGCAAAGATGGGGGCACCCAGCTCCCAGGCGTGCTGCGGCAGCCCCTTCTCTCCAAAGGCCAGTTTGGCCCAGTGCAAGAACACGATGTGCCCGAAGGTGTCCGCCCCAAGCCACCGCCCAGACTAGTCCGAAGGGCATCTGAACCTGGAAGCCGGAAAGCCCGATTTGGAAGTGAGAAGCCGTAATGCAAATGGCCAGAGCAGCCCTTCGGGTGACTGACCCAGCATAGCTGTGGTTTGTTACTCTGAAACCTGACACAACTGTGGAATCCATTGAAAACCTTCTATGCATTGAAGTACTTCCTCTGGATAGTAGAGTCATGCCATTGATTAATATAATAGGATGATTATAGAGATTAATAGGATGGATATTTATTCCAAGAAAAGGAAAATCAAAGAAAAAACGTCCCATAAAATGTCTTTCAGGACCTGTTGCTAGCAACTGTAGTCTTTGCAAGCCTAGAGAAAAAAAATGTGCCTTTATTGAACTGGAATGACAGAACTTGAAATTTTTAACACACCTTTGTTGGTGAAAATTTTAATATATACATACATGCTTCAAATTTTATTTATGAAAAAATATGTATATCTGTAATCAGTTTTTAATGGCACTAAAAATACTCAGAATCTTTCCAAGGCAGAAAGGACAGTGCCTGGAGGATGGTCAAGGTGTTCCTCTCTCTGAGCTGATGACCAGCTGAGGAAGGAAGAGCGCAGCATGGAGCAGAGACGCCTGGAGACGCTCATCAGGGGAACGACCAGAACATCGAGGCACATGGTGGCCTGGCTCCCAGAGCACAGATTCCCATGGAATAGAGTTGGCTGCTTTTTAATTTGTTCCTCATTTTACTGTGTATTTAGGTGTGACATAGAGACTCTGTCTTTCATGTTTAAATGGTGCGAAGAACAAGGTTGTGTGTGTGAAACCAGCTTATGGTGGATAGCAGACTGGGGGTAGCTTTTGATGAAGCTCCACCTGTGGGGGCCCCACACAGTGTGGGGAGACAGGACAAGGCCTGTTTGCAATTTGTTGGCAGGTCTTATATAGTGCAATACTGGGAGGAGGATGCAGGAGGTTCCCTTTCATGCCCATATGACTACCTACTTTAGAATTTTTCTGTAGAACATTCTAGAGCTTTGAATCCAGGTCAGAGGCTCCAAGCAGACAAGGATGGAAGTTTATATAAACAGTATCCCAATGCTTAACAAATTGGTGATCGTTCAGGTTCTGAATTTATTCAGGAAGCACTTGGAGAATGTGACATTTCCATCGTTTGCACTGGATCGTACTTTGTTACCTCTCCCCCCTCAATAAAGTAGTAACTCAAATTCTTCATATAAAAATGGATTCTACTCATCTGGGTACTTTATGAAAGTACAGAAGAAAGGCAGAAAGTGGGACATAATCATTAAAGATTAATATTTGAATCTCTGACTCTTAAACTGTAGATTTTATTGGCCTGT
Organism: Manis pentadactyla; assembly: GCF_030020395.1. NCBI lineage: Eukaryota > Metazoa > Chordata > Mammalia > Pholidota > Manidae > Manis > Manis pentadactyla. Next base: position 149,546,181 of record NC_080020.1, on the reverse strand, counting down.
CATTTTTTTTCTCCCTTAAAAAACTCCTATTTTAAAAAGTTGACTGGAACAAGACTCTAAATTTCTGGATCTAGATATGAAATGAAGCCACTCATGTAGTCCCATGGATTCACACTAGAGATAAACAGCAAAAGATACAGTAACCATAGTACTATTCGTGGAAAACATAGACAAATTATAAAGAAAAATATACAGTAGTTAGAAATCCTCGGCAGGGGTTCTCTAGTCCCTTCCTCTACTTCTGCCAATGTGAATAAATTTTCTACCCTTTTCTCTCATGTTCTAAAATCTTGAAATACTGCTGATTGTTGGATGTGAGACAGAAGGAAGGATAAACGAACAAGGTACAAGTTCATAAAGAACACAATTTCTTTCCAAAACTTTCCTGAGTTGATCAATGGAGAGCAGTGTAGACACAATTTGAAAACTATAAGCTTAGGACTTTGTGCCAAATATATTAAGTGAAAATATTTATATAAATATACATGTTTCATCTGCTGAAAATAAATTAAAACTGACTTTTAATTTAGAATTTTATTATAGGCATATGACTCATCAAGTGATATGATGGACATTTTTGAGAATGCCCAGAGTAAATTTTCAGAAGTTGAAGTTTATGAAATCTAAAAAGGGATTGAAATGGTAAATGACCTTAAAAATAAACACCCTGATCTTTCCTGGTGCCCTATATTAATCAGTAAGAAGTCTGACTTTCTGGAACTGAAGGAGAAAACAAGAAAACTTTTATGACACATCTACCTATTAAGCAGGTAGACCAAATTCAGCTTTCATTAGTTAAAATTCAGGCAAAGAATTTGGAAGTCATTGTGTAAACTTCAAAGAATAACAAAAAACAAAACAAACACATGTCATTTTACCTTTATTACAGTTTATATCTTTTTCTTATTTGTTGAATGACAGAAACAATGAGAAATAAATTTGACTTCATTTAGCTTTTTCTTTATAATTCATCTTTTATAAAATTATTAAATTCTAGAGAGTATGGAGTTGAAACCCTGTAACTATCATAATTATCTAAATTTCTGTAGTACAGAAACAATTCCTAACCCTTTGTAAGTGATTAGTTCAAACAGCTTTGATCCAAAGTTCCAGTGTGACAGCAGAATTTGGATGGGGCTTTGGTGTTGTAACAGCTTTGATTGTGACCACGTGGAAGTGCAGAAGTCAGGGCTTATTTCTCCATATGGAATGGTAGGTAGGCTGACCACAGGTGAAAGTTATGCCATTTAGCAAATAACTAATTTGAAACTAGTCCTGAAGTTTGATGCTTTTTAAAAACAAGTGCTTGTGTAATGGCCCCAAAATACCTGGGATGAAATTCCCTTCTGCTTGGGGAATTACTAATACACAAAGCATAGGGAAGCACAGTCACTGACTACATGTCTCAGCATGTTAGGCATTTGTTGCACTGTCCAAATCATTTCCCTTCATCAGTCTGGACAAGCAAGGCTCACGATTAAGAACTCTGGTGATCTGTTTTTTTTGTGCGTGTGTGTGCATTTTCTACTTTTAGAGCAAAACATATAGCTTGCTGGTACTTTGTATACTACATTTTAAACAGGCCTTTTCTTCAACTCACTTGTAAGAAAAACAAGAGGTCCATTTAAGTAATGCTGCCTGGCTTTTTTAAGTGAACGGAGCTCCTTTGTGCAGGAGATATGACACTTCCCTTCAGAGTGCCTCTCAATGTCATTTGCTGTACATTTGGTTGACACCCTCAAACGTGGTCAGATATGCATATGAAACATTGTTTCTGAACATTTTTTTAAAAAATTAAAGTGTCACTGATATACAATCTTATGAAGGATTCACATGAACAACATTGTGGTTTGAACATTCAACCCATATTATCAAGTTCTTGAACATCTTAACTGGCACATAGTTTCTCATTCCTGTTTTCTAATTTTCTACAATATTTTCGAGTAAAATCCTGCTTTTCTACCTCTTAGTCAGTAAATTGTGGGTCCATTCTCTTTCCTGTCAGGCCAAAGAATGAAATTTTCTGTGTTGAGTTAACGTATCTATTGTAAATGGATTATCAAAGTTTCAAAATATACACAGCATATTGATTATTTTGAATAGTTCAGAACCTGCTTCAGGACCTTTCAGTATGTCACAGAGAATTTATGGGGGTTCCTTTTCTTTATATTGTTGGGTGTAGGGCTGTCCCTCCAGGAGAGGCCCAGTGGACAGAATGGCAGGCACATTGGTGGGGATTTTCCTGATTTTGCCATGTGTAACAAAATACCTTGAATTAAATATGCAAATATTTTTCTCCTTTTTTATTTCACTGGATTCTTTTGAGACTAAATTTCTAATTTAAATGAGGCTCTCTGCATCCAGTTATGGTAATGCTGCTCACCAAAGAGAAATTCTATATATGAACATAACAAAGGAAACTTTTTCCTGGTTTCTGTGAAACATCATGTAAAAGTTGAAATTCTAAGTCACATGGCAACATTTTATTAATCACTATACTACACATATCACATGAAACCAGGACAGCCCCGGAATTCCAATTTTTATATGTGTATTGCAAAAATCATTCTGTCCTTTGTACTAACATAGGGTCATGGTAACTGGGATTTTGGAAAGGTAAAAATTTAAGAGTATTAAAAATTTCAATTCTGTTAGTTTCAAATACATTCAAACCAGGCTAACACTGTTACTGTGTTAACCTGATTAGAGGAATAAAGATTACGATTGGTTCATTAATTTTCTATATGAAAATAAACTCTTTAAAGGGCTCAAAGATAATGTATGCACTGAAATATTAAATGGTGCCTTCCAAAGCCAACCCAAGCAAAAGAAGTTAGGTTAATGCTATCCATCGTCTGATCAAATGATTTTTTGTGTGTGGTCTTTTTAAAAAAATTTTATCAAACATACATTACAGTGGCTCAACACCCGCCCACTGCACCCCCCCTTTGGTAACCACTAGTAACTTCTCAGTGTCTATGAGTCTACTGCTGTTTTGTTCCTTCTGTTTTGCTTTGTTTTAGATTCCACATGTAAGTGAAATCATTTGGTATTTGTCTTTCTCCATCTAGCTTATTTCACTAAGCATAATACCCTCTAGCTCCATCCATGTTGTTGCAAATGGCAGGATTTCTTTTCTTTTTATGGCTGAATAATATTCCACTGTGTATACGAAACACATCTTCTTTACCCATTCATCTACTGATGGACACTTAGGTTGCTTCCATATCTTGGCTATTGCAGTGTGGTGATAAACATGGGGTGCATATATCTTTTGGAATTAGGGATTATGGTCTGTTTGAATAAATTCCTAGGAGTGGAATTCCTGTGTCAAACGGTATTTCTATTTTTAGTTTTTTGAGGAACCTCCATACTGCTTTCCCCAGCGGCTGCACCAATTTGCAGTCCCACCAACAGTGTAGGAGGGTTCCTATTTCTCCGCAACCTCACCAGCATTTGCTATTTCTTGTCTTTTGGATAATGGCCATAGTGTGAGGTGACGATTTCACTGTGGTTTTAATTTGTATTTCCCTGATGATTAGCAATGTGGAGCATCTTTTCAGGTGCCTGTTAGCCATCTGTATTTCTTCTTTGGGTAAGTGTCTGTTGTTCAGGTCCACCATGCATTTTTTGATCAGCTTATTGTTTTCCAATGATTTTTAAAGGCTATACAGAGCTATGTATCACCACATCAAATTTTAGATTTTCATGGACACATGGTTTTTGGCAGCTGATCAAAACTGAGAAAAACATATTTGTTACCATAATTACCTCTTACCGTTGGGCATCTATCTTAAGTCCTTACCTTTATTTTAGCAAGGAAGTTACTTTCAAAGGCAGGTACAACTTGGGACATTTTAGTGTGTCGCTCACCTTGAAGGACAGCATGGCGAAGGCTTTTTGAAGGTGACCAGAAGGAAATGTTCACGGTTGTGTTGCCACCAGCCGGCATCCTCAGGCAGACCCATGGTGCCGTCTTCCACTTCAGTCACAAAGCAGACCAAGGCAAGCACGGGACACGCAGCTATGCGAGTGCACACAGACCTACAAGGGCCAGGCAGGCCTCCTCCACTCAGCAGCACAACACATTGATTACATTAGATTCATTCTGAATATTTCACGTGGTTTCAGTTTCATTGAGCAAATTCAGGATAGCTTTTAGGTGGGTATCATACAAAAACATTAATCTCAGTCTGGATAAGAATTTACCCAGATTCAAAATGGAAGCTTCGTAAGCCTGAAGACAGGGCATCTCTTATCACCCATTGTAAATTGCAGCTATTAATAGGTACTTTAACTTCTTTTTGTTCCTCCACAGTGTATGCTTTGGAAAAAGGATTCTTAATGATCAAGATGTAGTGTAAATCAAGACTGGTCAAAATACAATTTTTTATTTTAACAAGATCCTTACAGTCCACTGTCATGCTATATAAATTATTGGTAGGAATTAATATTTCTTCCTTAGTGTTAATAATTATCTTTTCCCCTTGAACAACAACACAAGCTGTTTGAGAGTATGTTTTCAATATAAGAATCAGCACTATTTCTTACAATGAGTGAACTGTAACAGCATGAATTCTTCAGCGACTGTTCCTCACCTGTCAGAATGAAAGGTCACCCCAAGCACGGTCCATGTTCCATGCTTCTCTTCACAATATAACCCCATGATTCTCAAGTCTGGGGGTGCACTGGAAACAGCTGGGGTACTTCAGTCTGGCTCGCGAGGCAGGCTCTGGGCATCCGGTCACTCTAATGTGCAGCCAGGGTAGAGCACCACCCATTCTAGCCCCTCCTGTTTGCTCCAGCCATACTTCTTAGCTCCAGGTGGCTGTGTGGCCTGGGCCTTGGAGCCTTGCACATTACCCTCATGGCCAGCCACACCATGCTCCCTATATTAAGTTTGCTCATGGAAACATGGGGGCAGAGGAATCCTTTCCTTCTGTGGAAAAAGTCATCTAGAACCCGAAGCCCTGAGGATGCGTCACAGTCCTCCCCAGCTATGCCTGGCATAATGTCTAAAGGATCCCATGTCTTATTAACTTTTCAGGCAACATCAGTGTCTCTAAAATGAGATTCCATATGATACTAAGTTGTGCGTGTGCAACTGCAGCTATTTTCAGCGTTTACAAAAGTAGCAGGTTCATGAGGCTCAATCTAACACTTTGGAAAGAATTACAGAAGTCACTCAAAAGAATTTCAAAAACAAAACAACACAAACTGTAATTGCGCTGATTTAATTTCCCTGAGATCATATTTCCTATGCTATACATGTAATGTCTGTCCATTAGACAAAGTGGCTCTCAAGCTTTACTGCATACACAGAGCAGCAGGGTACCTTGTGAAAGCGGTCCGCAGTAGGTCTGTGGGCCTGAGTGCCTGTCTCACAGGCTCCAGGGGAAGCTGGCGTGGCTGGTCCTGGGAACACACTTGGAACAGCAATGCTTTCAGTATTTGAAAGGGACTCTAAGAAAAGATTTATCTACAAATATCATATGAACAAAATATTAAAATCTCTAGTGGAGAATAACAGAGATGTTACCCTGCTCTCTATACAGACATCAATCTTTGGTTTCCAGTATTTCCATGTACTGATTAACTTTAAGGTCTTATTAAGCTTGTAGGCTTTAAGTTCAAAAATAAAGTGCTAGGATTTAAAAAAATGAAAGCATGGCTATATTTAAGAGCTTTTAAGAAACTTACCTATTTCTTAGAGCGAAAAATGGCCTTCGGAAAAATTCCAAAATTGTGCTTCATTGCATAAAACCTTGGTATTGACTTGATTGAAGGGAATGATTTTCAACATACAACCCTGTAGAACTGAGTCCCTCTGAGTAGGCGTGATACCTGACTCTTGCACCTTAAAGATCCTCCATGCTTTGGGCTCTCCCCTGGCTCCTACCCACCACCCGACCCATGCAGCCCAACAAGCACTGGCTTCTGGGAGAACATCATACCTGAAACCCAGGCATATTTGGTCAGACTGACAGCCTGAGCTCTGCAGAGTGTGCGGCCCCAGAGGCAGCGGCCCCCAGGAATCTGGCCTGAAGTGGCATCCGGAGAAAACCCTCAGCCCGAGGCTGCTGAGTGAACAGATGCTGGTAGCCAGAGAGTCCACTGCGCTCACTGCTTGCTTGCCGACCCCGGAGTTTCAGGGTTTGTTTTCTCCTGGATCACGAGTTCTGCTGTCTTTGGGTTTCTGAGCTCTCCAGGTTTCATTTGGGAGGGGCCTTGTCCTTTCCATGAGTATTCATCCTGCCTTCGGTCTGATTCCTTCTCGGAACCAGACTGTTCCTGTGAACCTGTGCCTCTTGGAACTGTGCTAGCCGTTGGTCTGATTCCTTTTCAGAACTGGACTGTTTCCCTTGGAACAGTGTGAGCCTTCAGCCTGATTCCTTTTGGAGCCATGCTGTTCCTGTTGAAACTCTGCTGTTTAGGAATTTTTCTCTTCCCTCTAGAGAAAAACCTCTAAGAAATGGAATTTTGGTCATCAAAATGCTTCCAGGTTCACACCCAGCCACCCCTGTCCCCTTCTGGGTTCCTGGCTGGTTTTATATTTAAATTTTAAGCTCCCTCCTCACACACAGTTAAGTAAATGGACCAACTTAACCAAATTTGATTTAGAAAATGAATGGCCATTAAGGAGAACTCTTCATTTCCCCAAACTTACTTTTCTCAAAGCTGAATTGAACAGCCATGGCTCTGAAATTGTCCAAACTGAATAGGATGCATATTTTAATTGGTATTCTGAAGCTTTCAAACATTATCAAGAATATAAAATTCTCTCTCTGCAAATGAAAATTTTAGACTGAGGGTAACAAATGATTAATACAAAAGGAAAAAGAAAATTTGGATTCTGATGCTTTCCTTCCCCTCCCATTTTCTGTCTACAGACACCTAGCGTCATCTTGTGCTCATGCCCCGGCCCAGGTGCCCTCTTCCTCGATGTCCTGTGCACCCTCCCCCCTCCATCTGCTCTGCCCCCCACTTCCTCAACCTGATCCTCTTGCCATCCTTCCACTTCCCTCTGAATCTCTTACTACTCCCTCCTCTCCTGAACCTACTAAAACCTGCCCTGTTAGAGTTGAGTCTTCTGGGGATCCAAATAAACCCCAACTTTCTTATGTTCCCTGTACTAAGGCTGAATCACGAGCCATACTTAGAGCTGGGGAGAATGCCACACGCTGTGGTTATACAATTTTAATAGTCCAAACTTAGCTATTAATAAAAATAACCAGTTTCTGGCTTTCAGGTTAATCAAAACGAGTCTGTCTCAGAATGATCCTTTTCTACCTCTGTGAGAAATTATAGTATTTTTTACTAAACACAGCATGATCTGGATCTCACCTTAGCCCAGGGAGTCAGGGAGAAGCCAGGAATCTGATTGCTATCCAGGTCCCCAAGTGGAACCAGCACTCATGGCCTTGTTGTAACTTGAGAAAAGTGACAGGCTAGTTTTAGGAGAGCAACTTCTTCAGTCTCTAGGATTTGACAGCGTAAAAGCCCCCTCTTCACATATGCAATTTGACATGCAAACTGGTCCCAACTGATTGGTGTTTTATTAATGGGTTACTCTGGAAATCCTATGGTTGCTTCTCTTCTCAAACCCACCAGTTTCCCATCCTGTAGCTGGCTATGGTTTCCCCTTGAAAATTTTAACCCCACTGGCCCAGACGGGAAGAGGAGACTTTTAGGTAAATGAAAACCACCTTTCCCTGTGACAAGGCTTTGACTGATCTTAACCTTCCCTGGGCCACTCTGACTTTGGACCATGCTGCAGGCCTGGCCTGGACAGCTGCCAGCGAAGCACACCCATTAGGAAGGAAGTCGTTTCACTATGCCACCCGCCCCTCCAGGGCACCTTTTCATCCTAGCCGTGGCCCGTCATTCACACCCCTTGCATTGTGTTTCCCCATGTTGTCCAAATTGATTCTACTCGCTTTTTATTTTGTCACTCCCATCACCACCATAGCGAGGTCTGTGTAGCAACATTATGAAAATAGCCCCTAAGGCTAAGGCAACCCCCAGACTTGGGGGGCCACAAGGGCTAAACTCCTGGGCGACCCCCGAGAGGAGGGGGGCGATGATCCGGCCCACCGCTGTCACAGACTGCCCCACGCCGATGAGAGTGCCACTGGCCTGGGCGCCGCCCACGGTCAGCTGGAGGTCTGTGATGCAGGTCCTGCCCACCGCAGTAGAGAAAGTCAGGAGGGTGGCAGATAGGATGACAGCAGCCATGGTGTGCGCTGTGGCGTAGAGCAGCAGAAGCAGGCAGGTGAGCACACTGGAGTGCAGCAGGATGGCGTGGGTGTCATGCTTGTACAGCCGCATGATGGGCCCCAGGGCAAATCCAGCCAGGGCCCCCAGGGCGCTGCTGTAACTGATGAGGTAGCCCGTCATCTTAGGCCGCACCCCAAAGCGCTCCTCCAGGGCCAGGACAAAGTTACTGTAGTACAGCATGACAGCCACAGCCATGAGCAAGCGCACGAGAAATAGGTCCCACATTGCAGAAAATACCAGGCTCTTCATGTCCTGCAGCATCAACAGGACTTCCATCCAGGGCGGCCTAGTGGTCTTCACGCTCGCCGCCCTCTCCCGCGTGGCTACTGCTTCCTGCAGTTCACAGTTGGTCTTTCCCAAAAGCGCAGAGTTCTTACCCAGCCGCTGGCCGCTGTTTGCAGGGGTGAGCTGTACTTCACTCCATGGAAAGAGCCAAACAAGCCCTGTCAAAATGGCACAGGGTCCGTGACCACAGGCTGCATGCACAGGATTCCCAGAGCGCCCCCAGGGGCACAAGCAAGCATTCCTGCTTCACGACTGACCTCTGTTCAGACTGACCTCTATTTCTGAATCCAGTTTTTAACCATTCCCACAGCTACCTCTACTCCATTCGATATCAGGGAAAGAAATCTACACCTACAAAATGTTCACTTTTTTCCCAGCTCAAGAGCCTGTGATGATCATATCTCAGTTCTTAAGCTTTATGCTTAAATTCTTGCCTTCATCACCTTTCTGGTTCTCTGCCTACCCACCATCCCCCATCAACTCACCATCCAAACAAAGACTGCATATCTGTACTCCCTACATGCTAAATCCTGTGCTAAACACTAGAAATATATTAACGGACAAGATAAGGCCTCTAAAATCCCTGCCCTCAAGGGGTTAAAATCTAAAAGGGAGTTTGGACAAGGAAACAGACAACCGGATTACATTAGCGCCGTGTTGAAGTGGCGCAAGCTGCTACGCACAGAGACAGCTGGCCTTGGCTTGGCAGGTGGGTAGGGACAGCTCAACACCAACAACTTGAGTACATGCCTGGATCTGCTCCCTATCAGGAACCCCATGTGTTCCCCCACACCTTACAACCTCTGGGGGTGCCGTGCTCATAGACCATGACACGTGACCTTACCCAGCAGCTCTGATTCCCATGCAGATAACCCTACCTTTGCCCCCACGGGACTGGCATATTCCTGACTCGGTGGCTTTATTTATCTCATGCCATCCAAGTAGAATGACCTCTTGCCAATCCATGCCCCCAAATTTTCTTGAAATAAAATTCAAGCTTGCCACTCTAGGACATCTTTACCTACGCATGCCTGCCAGGATCTCCACATGGGCATCAGGCACGAGGCAGTGTGCACAAGGCCCACACTGAAACGTGGCAAAGCAGGGATTTGAATCCAAGTCTGTCCAGCTGCAGAGTTTGAGTTCTTAACCATGGAAACAGAAGTCATGGAGATAAGACATGAGAGGCCTTTCTCAGGTAAAGGGCAGATTAGAGTAAGGATAGACGCTGACGGGGTGAAAGAGTTGAGGAAGGCAGTCGTGGCTGTTGATGAGAAAAGTATGGCCAGACTGGAATGGGAAAACAGCAATACAGTGTGCCCACGGCCCTGGGAGGTCACCGCCCTGATGCGCTGCCTGCTGGCAGGCCCGCCTCTCCCTCTCCTCTGCCACCTGCTTACCCCATCTTCAGTGTGAAAAAGAACTCCCTACTACTTTAAGCCACCATCACTGGGAAGGCCTGCAGCTGAATGTATTCCTACCTGACCCAGATCCCTTCCCAAGCTCACATTAGGGTAACACACAAAACACTATCTTTGGAGACTCCAACATAGAACTTCATAGGTGCGTACTTTGTTTATACACTGATTTCTGACTTCAAGGGCTATCACAGTCGTGTACCTTTCTTTAAATGGGAAGTCAGGGGGCCACCTGCTCCTGCTGAAAGTCATTTTACCTAGATGTACCCTGACCCATCACACCTCACCTCCTGGCTGAGGGTGCAGGTTAAACTTCTGGTAGAAAATCATCAAGTATTCCTATGAGATTGAGATTAAACTCATGAACTTTGCTTCCGAATGTGATATCCTAGCTCAAGATGGAATTCATCATTCAACCTGCATCCTTGACTCCGAAGGTTCAAAAAGCTGCAGGAAAGTAGAATATCAATCATTACGTGTAAGGAAACCTGAATAGCATGAGCCCTCTTATTTACAAGGTTGTATCTCTAAGGGTCAGCCATAACAGTTTCGGGGTAAAGAGGTTCATCCCTTGCTTTAAGCAACTGACCCTGCATCCAAGGAGACCACAGTGAGAGACACACATAGTCCTGTGTGATTCCTTATTCATCAAATATTACTGAACACTAGTTACATGCCCGGCCTGTTCTGGGCAGGGGTACTAGCAGTGAGGAAATCCCTATCCTTATGGAGTTTATTTTCTGACTGTGTGTGTTGGGGGTTGCTGGGGAGGGGGGCAGATATGATATAAGCAAGAAAATAAATTGATTATACACTTTCAGAAGTGCTATGAAGAAAACCGAGTTATTCTGAACAGAATGATCAGAGGAGGCTTCTCCAAGGAAGCAAGTATTTGAGGCTCGAATGATAAGAAGAAACAAGCAGTAAAGATACATGGAAAGAATGCTGTACGTGGAGGAAAGAGCAAATTGCAGTGCCCTCCTGTGGGAGTAAGCTGGGCGTGTGTGAGGCTTGCCCACCGCCATGCCAGCCATGAGAGACACACACATGCTTCAGCATGAAGGGAAGCCATGGGGTCCACAAAAGGGGACACAGTCAAAACTTTCATTTCTGAATAATAAATCTGCCTATTCTAGGAGAACAAATTGTAAGGAGATGAGAGAAAAGTAGGCAGACTGGTCAGCATGAATGCATAAGCCAGTCTTCTCATGATTAAATGTCAACTTACCAGCATTGAGAATGAAGACAGAAGAACAGATGAAGGCTGTGAGATAAAACCCGCCGTCTAGCTCTGTAAGATATCCGCCAACCACGGGGCCCAGGATGAAGCCCACACCAGATGCCGTGTTGAGCTTTCCCATCACTAGTGGCCGTTCCTTCTCAGAAACCAGATCAGACAGCAGAGCCCTCGAGATGGTCTGTGTGTGTTTAAAAATGCCTGCAAGGGGACCAGAAACACTTTCAGTGACTCTCAGGGTGTAATCACTATGAAAGGCAGAGAATAAAGAGCTTCCACAGTGACTACCCACTGCCATCCCAGCCAGCACCCAGTGTCGCCGCAAAGTTCTCATCGCTACTGCTGTTTTCCTCTCTTTACATAAGCTCTCATCAGAGGCTTTGCAAGCACAGAGAGGCCTTCGCTATACATACACATGCAATTGATTTATTTTAAATGAAAACACACATGCGGGGCAAGAACTCACCCACAGGGACTCTAGCAAGGGCAAACAGGAACACACTGGTAGATGCTCCAAGAATAAGATAACCCAGGGCGCTGAGCAGAATGCATGCCAGCAAGGAAGACCGCCTTCCCACCACATCGCTCCAGCAGCCCTGTGGAGAGCAAGCAAGGAAGCGGTCCTGTGACTCACTGAACTCACCAGCACCACCACAGAAATGCCCCCCAAATGTGGCCCAGTGGGAAATGTCAGGGAATATGGCATAAGATCCTCAGATGCTCAATTCTGTTGTGTCGTTTGAGTAAGTTTTCTCTGGTCTTCCACACATGGAGTGGAAAAACACAACACAGTTTTTCTTTTTGTTATCATTAATCTACAATTACATGAAGAACATTATGTTTACTAGGCTCTCCCCTTCACCAAGTCACCCCCACAAACCACATTACAGTCACTGTCCATCAGCGTAGTAAGATGTTGTAGAATCACTAACAACACAGTTTTTCATCATCAAAAAAAGCATCTAGGATAATCTGGTAGCTAAGAATGGATGGGGAAATGGTGAAGTACAATTCTTAAAAACCCCTTTTCATCTTCATTCTCACTACTTTATGTAACAACTCCTCAGTAACCACATTCACTGTTAAGAAATTTAGAAAATACTAGAAAAAAATAGAGAAATACCTCATAATCCCCAAATTTACATGTATCCACACTCTATTTTGTAACTTGCTTTTCCACTTAGCAATACATCTTGAACGCAAGTCCATGTCATTAAAAATTTATCTGTTTTTTTTTTTTGGCTTCATAGTGTCTGTTCCCCACTATCATTGACAACTGTAGATTTTATCATTAATTTTGTCAGTTTGATAGATTTACATGACTTCTCATTGCTCTAATTTGTATGTCTTTGATTACTATTGAGGTAACTTTTCACACAATTTTTTTCCTTCAGTTTTATTCTGATGTAGTTGACATAGAGCACTGTTTATGCTGAAGGTGTACAGAATGACTTGACTTGCATGTAGTACACAATGATTATATCACAATAAGTTTGGCTGATATCCATCATCTCTCATAAAGATACAAAAAAAAAAAAGAAAAAATATTTTCATTGTAATGAGCTTTTAGGATTTACTCCTGTAGCAACTTTCAAATAAACTGTACAGCACCGTTAGCTATAGTCATCATGTTGACACTACAACCCCAGACTTACTCATCTTGTAACTGGAAGCTTATACCTTTTGACCACTTTCCCTTACCCCCAAACCACTGCCTCTGGTTTACAATAAATCTGATTTTTTTTTTTTTTTAGAATACACATATCAGGGAGATCACACAATATCTGTCTTTCTCTTCGGACATATTTCACTCAGCATAATGCCCTCAAGATCCATCCATGATTTTGCAAATGGCAGGATTTTTTCTTTTTATGTCTCATTGGTTATCCATTATAGGTATCTCACAACTTTTTTATCCATTCACTTGTTGAAATACTTGGGTTTTTTCCATGTCTTGGCTATTGCAAATAATGATGCAATGAGCACTAGGGGGTGCAGACATCTTTTCAACATAGTGATTTCATTTCCTTTGGATATATACCCATAAGTGGAAGTGTTGGATCATACGGTAGTTCTACTTTTAATTTTTTGAGAAGCCTTCATACTGTTTTCCATAGTGGCTACACCAATTTACATTCCCACCAACTGGGTACACGGGTTCCCTTTTCTCCACATCCACGCCAGTATTTCTCATCTCATCTATTTGATGACGGTCATTCCAACAGGTGTGAAGTAATACCCACTGTGGTTTTAATTTGCATTTGCTTAATGATTAGTGATGTTGAGCCCCTACTCATGTTCCTGTTGGTTATTTCTGGAAAAATGTCTATTCAGGTCTTTTACCCATTTTTAAATTCGATTATTTGTTTTTCTGCTGTTGAGTCATATGAAGTTCTTTGTGTATTTTGGTTATTACCGCTTATCCAATATATGGTTTGTAAATATTTTCTCCCATTTTGTAAAGCTGCCTTCTCATTTTATAGATCGTTTCTTATCCTGTGCAGGTTTTTGATTTAATGTGCTCCCACTTGTTTATTTTTTATTTTGTTGCCTGTGTTTTAGGTGTTATATCCAGAGTATTTGTTTTCACAACCCAAGTAAAGGAACTTTTTGCCTATGTTTCTTTCTAGGAGTTCTATGGTGTCATGTAAGTCTCTAGTTGTAATCCCCTATCTGGGAAGCCTTGGAGTCTTGCCAGGCATGGGCTCCCTTTTGAACCATTCTTGTTGCAAGTAAGGAAGTTTGGTTAACACCATGGAGGTGGCCGAGGATGAAGCCTGCCCAGGGGTGACCAGCAGAGACCCCAGTGCCTCTGAGTCTAAAGGCAAGGCATGCAGAGAGGAGGGCAGAGCCCCAGGGGCTCAGACACACGCAAGGGGAGACCTGAGCGGAAGCCAGTGAGGAGGAATGACAGAGAAGGCTGATGCCACTTCTGCCCGGAGTCCTGGGAGGTGGGGAGGATCACAGACACCTCGGGCTATGGAGGGCAGCCAAGTGAGCAGCTCATTCCAGCTCATTCTTTACTTATATATATTCAGCACTCCATAGCAACACCCTTAGCCTTTAGCCAGAGCAGCCTCCCCAGCTGGCTGGAAGTCTGGTTACAAAATGCAACCAGAAGTCACTGGGTGAAGTTTCAGGGAAAGTTCCTGAGAGGTGGGGAAGGGGAATGGCAGACTCGCCTGTTTCTCTTCATTGTCCCTCATTCCTTCTCACGACTTTCCCAAGATGCGGGAGGTCAAGCGGCCATCTGGCTAAGGACAGCTGAGCAGGATGCTGGCAGGCGCCTGGGCCACTAGCAGTGCTTCAGACACTTGGACAGCCTCAGGCAATTGGCTTTACTTTTTCTCTTTATGTTTCTCAAGTGCTATGTTCCACACAGACCTGCACAAGCCTAACTAATAAGTCCGGTTCAATGACAACATCTCCATGCTGACCCATTTTATATACTGAGGTTGCGGGTGAGGCTGTTTAAAAAAAAAATGTAATTGCCTTAAAATAAAAAAGTGCTAAACACTACACAGCGATGTAGCATTGTCTGAGAAGGGTCAAGAACAGGGGTTCCATTGCTGTGTGGTTCCTGGATGATGCCCCTTTCTGGACCTGGCTAGCAGGTGGTCATACTGCATCCTGTTTCCCTCATTCCTCGGGGATGTCCAGTGACTTTCCTCCACCCTGTCCAATTAACCATGTAATCCGAGCCTGCCTTTTTTCCCTGCCAAAAGCCAACCATACTTTTCATGCCCTTTCCCCATTTTTACTGAGGCGTGTCTCTTTTTCTTAAGGACCAGAAAGATCTTGTTACATAGGATATAAACTGTCATAAAATTCCTTTGTAAGACATAAGGCAAATCCTCCTAAGTATTGTTTTCCTTCTTGTTATGAATCCTTTCATCCAGGTTTCACTTCAATGGATTTTAGAAATTCTCCACTCTTTCAATCTCAGTAAGACATCTCCTGGCCATCTTGTGTTCACAGGGCAGTGATACCAGCTGGTAATTACAGGTTCTGAACTGTTATTATTATTCCTCATGCTGCAGACATGAGTTAACAATTACATATAGATACATATGTCTATGCCTCAGTTTCCCTATCTTTAAAACAGGGATAATAGCATCTGCCTCAGAAAGTCTCCCCCCGTCTCAGCACTTGCTATGTGCTCATATAAAATCAGTCATTAAAGACCCATAACCACCAAACTGGTGGCTGAGACCAGTTATTATAAGGATTAAATGTAATAAAGTACTCAAAACAGGGCCTGACACATAGTAAGTACTTGATAAATGCTAGTCATTTTTACTAAACTACACATATTAAAAAATATTAACCGAATCTGACAGAGCACATCTTTTCTTTAAAAAGATTTGTTTTTGAAACTAAAGTGTTTTTAGAAAAATTTATGATTAAAATATGTATTTATAGAAGTATTGGCTAAAAAGGACATTTTAATTAGGTATTCCTTCATTTAAAGGATTTCTAAGGAAGGTTCTTTTTAAATTACAGCTACGAAGTATATGAAAAGTGCTTTGTAAGCACTGACATAATAAAGCAAAGCGTCAATTTGTAAAAGAAGGTTGGGCCATTGCTGGCAATAAAAATTCTCATAAAATGCCACTATGTGCCAGTGCTCTGATAAGTGCTAGTGATAAACATAAATAAACAAATCAAGCCGGGTCTTTATTCTCAGGGAGATCAGAGTCCTGGAGAGGAAAGGCAGCCGAATAATGAAAATACACAGTGACATAACTGATATAATGTTACACAACCTATAAAGTATTTTGGTAGTGAGTTTCAAATAAAATGGGAAAGATGTTTACTGAGATGCAGCCTAAATTCTTCCCTCACAAGAAATAGTATGAAATATGACATGTTGCCCTACAAGTAAGTGCATTACTCTCCTATACAACCTGATATTCATCATCTATTTACTTTTTAGACTATTAAGGCAATGACAGATGACTTTTGGGGAAAAGAAATAATATGGGCTTAAGGTCTAAATACTGAGATTAGATGACTTGGTCAAATTAAACTCTGTGAGTCTTAATTTCCTCCTATATAAGAAGAACATATCAAACTACTTCCCAGGGTCACTGTAAAGGCTAAAGGAGAATAAAATTATTATTGTGCAAATTTAATAGATGATAGACTTCAAAAAAGACAAATCAGGAAGTAGCTATTTAGTTATTTAAGAATTCATTATGGAATCTAATTTTTTTTATATTTTAAAATATATTTTACAAGCAAGCCACTCTCGGGAACCAGTACTGTACATAGTGCTCACCAACTGTGAGACTTCTGGCCAGCTATTTGGACCACGGTCAAGGCTGATCTATCTGTAGGACTACATTGACTATTCCTTTGTAACTGGCTGAGCCCTGGAAGCTCAGGTTTCAAGGCCAGAGTGGCCACAGTGGTGCACACAAAGGAGAGGGAGGGGGTCGATCAGGCAAAGGAGCCGGATTTCAAACAACTAAGTGGTCAGCAGCAGGAGTGACAGGATCAGCTCCGGGCTCTCAAGAACCCCACGATGTCCATGCACAACCAACCAGTCTGAATGGCTCACTCTGTCTCTACACTAAAGTTTTATAATTAATAAGATAAATAGTTCAAAGTGCACAATTTCAAATAGAATCCTAGGAGTCCGAATGGATTTGGTTATTGTCAATTAACTGAAACAAACAAAATTGGTAATAGCGTTTGTTTACAATCTTTTCTCCTAGAAAAAGTCAGCAGGGAATAAAGTTTTTAAAAGTGGGTTCTCTTTCTGACTCAGTGTGTTCCTTTTAGAACAAACCTTAGGCCCAGGTCTTCTCAGATGCTGATGAAGAAGAGAGACGACTGAAGGATCCTCCTTGATCTAACAATATTGTCAATCTTCACTGTCTGTGTATTTACTTTTTGGTAAACCTCAAGCCCCCAGTTTTACTTCAGCCATGATGGATGGAAAGCATATGGTTATGCTTTTAAAATATGTTGCCAGATAGAAGATAACTTACCACCAGTGTGCTAGAAAAGAGCTGCAAAATGCCATAGGAGGAACCTGCAAAAAACAGCAATATTATCAATAAAATCAGCTAGAGCTGTGAAAAAAATGGATTAATGTGGCAGGGATAATCATATATTCTGAAACCTCTCTGAACACAGGTAGTCTAGGAGAAGAAGAATTACATTTGCTCCCAGTAATATTTTTAAGTATTTTAAAGACTCATTTTATCCCATTTTCAATTCCTTTTGGGTAATATTTAGCTACCAGACTGATTTTTTTCAGGTACTTAGTTCAGGGGACTTAAAATTCTGTGCTCTGAAAACGTGCAGTACTAACTACTCACCTATGATTCCGGCTATTGTTGGGCTTGCTCCCAGAGACTTGACATGAAGGCTCAGTAAAGGCACAACCATGCTCACACCAAACAGATCCTACACAACAAAACACTAGTTAACCCAAATACAGATGGAAGCCTAGGTATGAGCTTCCATTTTAATTTTTATAAACTGATTTCATAAATAAAATCAATACCTAAATTTTAAGCAAAGAAGAAATCATAATTGTGTGTGTGTGTATTCTATAGTATGCTATCCTCATCATCAGGTTAAAAGTTTTCAAGAAATCAAAATATGATGGATTATAACAGTTGCTACCTATAATGGCCTGGATCTCCCTTGCCTAGAATCCACTTTCACTGTATCTTGTTTGTAATCAATCCTCAATAATCAAGCAGGATATGCTACAGAAGTAACTCAGGTTATTTGTTTGTAGGTAACAAGTGGGAAAGGAGGTAGGGATCTGGTCATAATGCGTATTTCTTGGCAAAGCAGTACTTGCTTAGCATGAATTTCCTCTTGGAGTTAAGGAAGGTGAGTAATCTGGTACAGTCTTACAAGGTAATACCTGAAAAGAAAGTGTCAGTAAAGCAGGAGGAGAGAGAAGGAAGTAGTGAGGGAAGGCCAGTGTTCTGCAGCTCTGTTCTGGAAGTGCAATGGGCTCTGGTATCAGACAGACAGTTCCCAATCCAGCTCCATCACTTGCTAAACATGTGGCCTTGGAAAGTTATTTAATGTTACCAAGCATCAATGCTGTCATCTGTAAAAAGTATGGATAGTAATACCTCCCTGGTAGAAATACAATACACATTAAGAGACATAATTAATGGTTGAGAAAGGTCTGAGATATAATACAAGCTCAGACATATTTTATTTTCTTCAGTTCTGGGGATAAGTACTGATCTTTTCTACTAGGTATTCTGAGTTAACAGAAAGACTGTAAATTTTTCCTTTTGTTCTCATTCCTACTTCATGTGGTTACCTGCTACAACTAGTTTAGGAGGAGAGAAACACACTGCACACACACACACAGTTTTCTTTATATACAACCTGAATTCCTTTTCTTATAATCTTGGTTAAATAGAAAGAAAGAGATGTATGAAAAATATATTTTCTTTGGCCCACAATTGATCTTTTATTTCCTCTTTTTCCTGGTGGCTATATATGTACCTAATTTTAGAAACATTAATTTCCAAATGCACCTTTCAGTGGTCCTTTTCCATGGTTACATCTTTATATAGTCATATAGTTAATATACAGTGATCTTAAGTAGCTTATAAATTTATACTACTAGAACAATGATCTATTATTTCTATAATTTTTAGATTATTTAAAACTTCTTTTGAGTCTGAGCCAATTTCTTTTGGGCTTTACTGTCAGCAATGTCTCATCAGCCTAATGAAGTTTTACATCATTTAGAAGACCCAAAATACATCAGCTACCTATTGAGTTTTCTGGATCTTTCAGAAAATGAAACTCGATTGACTAAGATTTTTTTCCCCCAAAACTCATTTCCCATATCACTTGTCATTTAATATTTAACTGGGTATTCCAAATAAAGGTTGGGAAATATTTAAGCAGATAGGCCAAGATCTATGGAATGAAAACAAAGACTTGTAAGCAATAACTGATAAGCACTATTATTTTAACACTTTGCAAGCCTGAAAAATATTATCTTTTTCCAAGGATACCAGCTGCTAGCTCTTTCCTCTCAGGAAATTTTGTTCTAAAACTGTCTTCTCTTTTAGTGTAAAAGGCAACTTCCCTTTACTTCTGAATCTAGCCTCTTGCACTTTAAATTTGGCAACTAGTCATGTGCTTGAAACTATTTACAAGAAATCAAGTGGGAGGGGCCCACTTAAACCTTTCCTGGAACCTCTACATCTCTCAGTGAAAACTGATTAATACATTAAAAAGGCTCAGGATCTTTTTCAGGGTTGGAACCCAAATATTTCTTGATTTCTGGGTTATCTCAATAAAAATAAATAATCACCTGACTAAAGCTGATGACATGGAATACAAAGCTTACCAGATATTTGGAGCAAAGAAGAGATTGAAATCATAGGTCTGAGTGCCATCTTAAAATGCAGCCAACAAGATCCTAAAGGGTCATTTTATCTTCCTTCCTAAACAAAAGCTGGAAGCACATATAAAAGCTAAAAACAGAACATTTTGGCAAAGGACTTAATCTTGTTCCCTTCCTCTCTTAACTGGAAATGATATTACCAAAATTCTTAGGGGTCTTTACATCTCTAAATACGTTAGAAATAACTAACTTACATAAGATGTTCCCTAAAAAAGAGACTTTAGATCCTTCAAGGATACCCAAAGTGAATATATTTTAACTGTTTACAGCATTTTTCGTTTAAAAAAATCCCTACTCTCTTTTAGCTTTTGGGAAATCTTACATTTTCCCTGAAGATATTAGAGATCTAATGATTGATTGTTCCTGCAGACAAGGGCCCATGAACTACCCACACAAGTTTACTAATAAGAGTGTAAGTCCTTCCAGGCAGGTACTGGGTGTTACAGTGACTGGAACCCCACAGCCCTTAACCGCATAGGTTTTCATAAATTCCATGAGTAATAAATGGATGGATGGATGGCTTACTTTACGATACACCCTTCTACACGGGAAATTAATAGTAATTGTCCTCATTAAAACAGGACACACATGCACACACAAATCATGATAAAATCAAGCCTGCACTAGGCAATATATAGTTTGTTGAAAGGCAGATGCGTATAATTCACCGTGATTCGCATTTTTAAGCATTACATCCACAGGAGTCCTGATGAAAATGCGCGTAATTCCGTCCAGGGGGTCATCAAAAGCCGCTTCCTAGCCCGGCAGAAAGGCCTGTGTCTTATCTACCACACCCACAGCCACCAGAGCAGTTCGGCGGTCCCAAGCTCGCCCAGGCACCGCTGCCCGCTGGCCTGCATGCCGTGCACCTGCCAGAGCAGCGAACCTCCGGAGTCTGCGCTTCGCCCCGAGCCCAAGCACTCACCAAGAAGCCCACCAGGTAGAGGCAGAGCCGGAACCCGCGGGCTCCGACGGTACCGCGGCCGGGAGTTCGTACGTCAGCCGCTGCCGGCCGCTCCTGCCGCGGCCCCGGGGCCGCCGAGGCCGGTCCCGGGGCCGAGCCCAGCCCGCCGCGGGGCCCTGGCTCCATGCGGCTGCGGGCTGGGGAAACGAGTTCTGCGCCCAACAGACCGGCCCGCTGCGCGCCTACTCGCCCGCAGCGGAAGCGGGGGGCGTGCGCCTGCGCAGAGAGGTCGACCGCGGGCCGCCGCCTGGTGCTGTGTGCGGGCGAGGCTGGCTCTGCTGGTTGCCGCGGGTTCGCGCCCCAGGTCGGGAGAGGCTGGCCTAAGATGAGCTGGCGGAGTGGGAAGGATGCACCAGGTTTATGATGGTAATGATGATACTCTACATTTCCATAGGATAACGACCCCGCTGCCCCCACCACTGGTGGGCGGGAGGGAATTGTGATGAGCTTCACCTCCGAGTACAGGGTGGCTGGCCCTCGGTGGTGACCAGCCCGTCCGGAAGACCCACAGACTTAGGGTTCTGAGTGGCTGGGCCCGACCGGAATAACAGGGCCCCGCCAGACTTCTGTGTGCCTACTTGAAAAACGAGGGAAAGACGCAGCCTAACCTCATAGCGTTGAGAGTTCCACAGGCTACTGAGCACGTTCCCTGGGATGTGCATTGTGCGCAGATGGAGATGGTCTCCGCCCGAGCTCGGGTTACAGTTCCCTGGAGTAATAAGAGTTAAGCACATGATAAGCAAACACGATGAATTAAAAATCATAATCCTACAATAAGCAAGAAACTAAAAACAATAAATAAAATAATGCAACAAGCGATGTAAAACAGCAAGATCTGGCTGTGGAGACTAAAAGAGGTGTGGAGTGAGCTGCTTTGGAAAGGCAGCTCAGAGAAGAGGCTTGTAATCTGAGAAGATTTGCAAGGAGGTAAAAGGGGCGAAGCTCTCTAAACAGGGAGATCAGGGAGGTAGGCAGGAGAGCAGATGATGCAGGACCTAAAAGGCCATGGTGGGCTCTGGGGCTTCTGTTCTGAGTACAGTGAAGGAAATGAGGCAGTGCATGACACCAAACAGTGGTTATGAATCATATAGCTGCCAGACACATGGGGAAACAAGTACTTAATAACCATTAACAATGGTTACTAGCCCCTCTTTAATTCAGGAATTTATTTCATCACCTATTCCTCTCACTCTGGTATCAAAAAGAGTCAAATTTTACTGAGATTATGACTGGCAATCTCAATTTAATTGTGCAGGTTGCTCAATTACAACATCTGTTGAATTCAGTCTTACAAAGTTCCTCATGTGAAAGTTAGGGTGCTTGCTGTTTAGGAAAGAATGAGATACTGAAGTTTAGAATGGAAGCATGTGGCTGGATGCAGATGAAACTGACGATCCTTTACCCGCAGTTAACTCTGAGCCTCATTTGCCTCATTGCCAGGTAGTTTGCATTCCTGTATCTGAGGAAACTAGCCTTCCTGTGTTAGTTCACAAAGTCACAGTTCACAAATCAGTTCCCAAAGAGCCCCTTGATTCAAGGGGTCTCTGGGTAAACTTAGGAAGGATCTTGCAACAGTCACATGAGTACATACCATAAATCTGTCTTCCAGAAGGCTGCAGCAATTACTAGAGGGCCTGCATCATGAAAAAGGAAATCACCAGGTCTTTCGGGAATTAATAGACACTGCCTCCAAATTGACACTAATTCTTGGGGACCCAGAATGCACTCTGCCCCACCAGTAAGAGTGGACTGTATTGGTAGTCTTCAGGACCACTTCCTAGGCTCAGTGATTGGCTAGGAGAACTCACAAAACTCAGCATATGGTCGTAGTCATGGATGAGATTTATTTTAAGGAAAGGACACAAAGAAAAATCTGCAAAGTGACTTACCTGGGGCAAAGTCTGAAAGAAAATAGGTACAAGCTTCCCAGAGTCCTGTCCCAGTGCAGTCAGTCACACAGGGTGTAATTCTTCCAGCAATGAGTTGTGATGTGTGGTCTGCAGGGATGCTCTTAAAAACTTAGTGCCCAGGGTTCTTATTGTGGGCTGGTTATATTGGCCCCCTGTACTTTGTACCTATCAAAATTCTAGATTACCCAAAGAAAAGCAGGTGTTCAACAGAAACTACATTGTTTGGACAGGCAGTTTAGGCACACTGAGTCATTCTTATGAGTTAGGATGGCAGAAACCTCCCAAAATCTGAGCTCCCAGATGCCAGCCAAGGGGCATTTTAAGCAGACTTTTCAAAGGATGGTAGTCAGGTCTGCTATGTTAACTCTTTTCTGAGTAGGACCTTAGATCAGTCAGGGGATAAATGGAATCTGGCTCAGGTTTGGCACAGAGTGGGCCCATTTGATCAGTGGATGTAGCCTTTGCTTATTTCCTCAGTTCCTGAATGTTGATTGGAATAATAAATGTGACATCTGACAGTATCTGCATATTAGCTCTCTGACACATAGGTGAGCCCCAGTAGAGTACAGAAGGCTATATGGAAACCCCAGGAACTTCCTTCCTTGTCAACATGATAAAACAGAAGCAAAATTTTATTCCTGGAGCAATTAAAGAGATTGATGTTGACATAAAAGACTTAAAAGAAGCAAAAGATGGTCATACCTATCACATCTCCATTTAACTTACTTGTTTGGCCTTTGAAGAAGTCAAATATATCTTGGAGAATGACTATGTCAAAATAAGAGAAAGATCTGCATCAAGTCCAAGCAGAGGTACAAGGTACTGTACTAATGGCCTTATGGTTCAGTAGATCCAGGGACCCTCAGAGTATATGTGCCAAGCAAGGCTGTTGCCTGGTGCCTTTAGTGAGAGCTGCAGAAGAAGCACAGCACCGATCTCCGAGATACTGGAGTCCAAGCAATTGGAGACTAGACAACTCACTATGAGACATCCGGTCACCATGTGGCCTGAGTTTCCCACCACAGACTGGGTGTTCTTTGTCCTCCTCTCCCTGATTAGTTTCTTAGAGTAATGCTGTAATGAATTACCACAAATCTGTTGCCTTAAAGCAACAGAAATGTATTTTCTCATGGTACTGGAGGCCAGGAGTCTAAAGTCAGTATCACTGGGTCAAAATGAAGGTGTTAGAAGGACCATCAAGCTTCTACGGGCCCTAAGGGAGAATCCATTCCTTGCCTTCTCCTGGTTCTGGTGACTGCCGGCATGCTTTGGCTTGTGGCCATATTACCACAGTCTTCAAAGTCAGCGTCTTCAAATCACTGTCCACCCTGTCTTCACATTGCCTTCCCCTCTGTGTATAGGTCAGATCTCTCTCTGTCTCCCCCCTTTAAGGATGTATGTGATTGCATTTAGGGCCTACCCAGATAATACAGGATAATCTCTCCATCTCTAGATACTTAGTTTAATCACATGTGCAAAGACTCTTTGATATTTGCTGTATAAAGTAACACTCCCAGGATCCAGGATTAGGATTTGGATATCATTTTTAGGAAGACACTTTTCAGCCTGTTACATCCACTTAGATATAAGTGTGTGTGCATCATCAAATGAAAGATCAATCTTGAGCAGTTTCAAAAATTACAAAATGCATGAGCAGGTGGCTTGACTCAGAATCCTTCAATGTTGACACCTGCTCCACAGTCTCCTCCCTCCAGCCATGGTCATGGGCTCTTGGGGGTTCCTTACAACCAGTTGACTGAGGAAGAAAAGACCTGAAGTTGGTTAACAGATAGATCTGCATGATATTCTGGCACCACCTGAAAGAGGACAGCTGTAGCACTCACTGTAATACTGTACAGGGGTCTCTGAAGTAGAGTGGGGAAGAGGAATCTTACCATTGGTTGGAACTTCGAGTGGCATGGTGGTTGGTTACTCCGCCTAGAGTGAAAGATGGCTAAGAATAAAGTCAGCTATCCATGGGCGCATGTAACATGCAGGCTAGATGCAGCAGAGTTGGAAGATAAGTGATGAAGTCTAGAGAGGAGACATATGGATGGATGTCTCAAAGTGGCAGAGGATTAGAAGGTCCTTTTGTCCTGTGTGAATGCCCACCAATGGTTACCTACCACCGAGAGGCTTTTAGTAGTCAGGTGGGCAATACTGGTGTGCTGTTTGCATGTCCCCACCCACACCAGTCTTTCTTCAATGAGCCCATGCGCAATGTAGCAGCGATGGAGGCTATCCATGGGCTCAGTGACATGGCCTTACTCTTATCAGTGGCTCTGCTTAATACCTAATATGCCAATAGTAGAGACCAGCAGTTGGTTCCTGCTATGCCACCATGCCATGGGGGAGCAACCTGGTAGAAGGCTCCTCTCACTATCATACCTGATAGAATATTTGCTAACCATTTTGGCAGCTTTAAACTCTTTGGTTTTTAAGGTCTTTGATCCCAAAAGGATAATGAATCCACCAAGGGGCATAACAAAGGTTCTATTGAATTAGGAGATAAGACCACCACCTGGCCATTTTGGCTTCTTTATGCCACTGACATGGAAAGAAAAAGCGTTTACTCTACTTGCTGGAGTGGTTGATTCTGATTACCAAGGAGAAATTGAAATTTTATGCACTAGCATTAAGAAAGACTGTATCTGGAAAACTATAGAAACATAGGAAGGAAAAAAGATAGAGTTATTGAAAAACCAGAACTTTCATCTAATGAGCATTTGCATCATTCCATGAGGGAAAGAACTCTGACCAGCTGATAGTTTGGCTGAAGGCAAGTCAAATAAGAAATAGGCAGGACAAGAAGGAGCCATAGGTATCAACTATGATCTTTTGCCAGTTACAGAAGTAAGGACTGTAAAAGCTTTGGGTATTTTCTCTGTTATACATATTCAATCATTTATATATGCTAGCCACTTTCTTTGGTCTTCTTCCAAGTATAAAAATATATATATCCAAGTATAAACATATATATATATATATGTGTGTGTGTGTGTGTGTGTGTGTGTATATATATGAGTGGTTGGAGCTTAATTTTACAATTTGGTCTTTAGGTAACATGATACTCACTGAGACTGTGAATGTATTTGAGGAGTAATATTATACCCAGAATGGGCACAACGACTGTTGAGACTGTTCCATTCTGTTATGTGGAAAATAGAATTGTTTTATGGACATGTGGATAGAAGGATGTGTTTGGAAGCTGGTTAACCAAAGGGTGGACTATGCCAGTTACTGTTATATTGCTCTCAGCTCCAAATACACCCATCATTGCCCTGCTCTGTGACACTGGAGCTGGACCCCGTAAACATTTCTCCTTTACTAGCTGGTGTGATGGTAAACTTTTTCAATAGATGGTGCTGAGGGCCACTTCATGAAGAAAGAGCTTCTCTTCCAGACTGATGTGCTTAACTCTCTTCTTGCCCCTATGGTATGTAGCAGCCAGAAGAATGTGAGATACCTAGTGGTCCTTAGGCGCCAGCATGTTTCACTGGCACCCATGCAGGCAGCAAGTTCTGCCAGCCTCCCTGCTGGTGGCCAAGTGAACCCCCCAGGTGTTTTAGCAAGTAACTTCCCAGCCTTTCCCACAGGCACCCCTGCTGGTGCTTTCCCTGTGAGTTCACCAGTGTCTCAGCTGAGAGCAGTAGGCAAACACAAGAATGGAAGCTATCCAGTTGCTAGGAAGAGGTAAAACTGTATTCTTGCACCACATGGTCACCTGTGTACATGCGCACCTTGTGCTTCCCTTTCCCATATTTTGTGGATATTGCATTTTTTTAGGAATTGAAAGTTTGTGACAACCCTGTGTCAAGCAACTCTGTTGGCACCATTTCTCTGACAGCATTTACTCACTTCATGTCTTTTTGTCCTATTTTGGTAATTCTCGCAAAATTTCAAACTTTTTCATTGTGATTATATTTGTTAAGGTGATCAGTGATTAAGACTTGCTGCAAGCTCAGATGATAGTGTTTTTTAGCAATAAAGTGTTTTTTAATTAAAGGATTACTTTTGTTTAGAATAATGCTATTGCACATTTAATAAACCACAGTATAGTATAAACTTAACTTTTATAAGCACTGGAAAACCAAAAAAATAATTTTGACTCACCTTTTTGTGATATTTGCTTTATTTCAGTGTTCTGGATCTGAACCCACAATATCTTCAAGGTATCCCTGTAGAAAATACTAAGGGATCTATACAACAATCTACTAGAACTAATAAAGTGAGTTTAATGAGGTTCCAGAATACAAGGTAAATATCTAAATAACAATTTTATTCACATATCCTAGCAATGAACAATTAAAAATTGGATTAAAAAAAACAATTTTGAAAACATTAAATATGAAATAGGGATACATTTGACCAAAACTGTGCAGAGAGACAGTCCTCTTTGGACCTATTGAGCTCCCATGCTTCTGACTGGGCAAAGTAAGGTGGTAAGCTTCTAGTACTCTTATTTGTGCCACTTTCCCAGGGCTGATTGTACAGCTAGTAACCCTGAAAGATGAGCTAATATCTCCCCGCTAGTCAAAAATAAAGCTTACTTACTGCTTATAAAAGTAATGGGTACTGAGCATAATACCCTCTAGCTCCATCCATGTTGTTGCAAATGGTAGGATCTGTTTTTTTCTTATGGCTGAGTAATATTCCATTGTGTATATGTACCACAGCTTCTTTATCCATTCATCTACTGATGGACATTTATAAGCCAGGTGGAGAAAGACAAGTACCAAATGATTTCACTCATATGTGGAGTATAAGAACAAAGGAAACTGAAGGAACAAAACAGCAGCAGAATCACAGAAACCAAGAATGGACTAATAGTTACCAAAGGGAAAGGGACTAGGGAGGATGGGTGGAAAGGGAGGGACAAGGGCGAGGAAAAAGAAAGAGGGCCTTATGATTAGCATGTGTAATGTGGGGTGGGCACGGGGAGGGCTGTGCAGCACAGAGAAGACAAGTAGTGATTTTATAGCATCTTACTATGCTGATGGACAGTGACTGTGAAGGGGTATGTGGGGGGGACTTGGTGAAGGGGGGAGCCTAGTAAACATAATGTTCTTCATGCAATTGTAGATTAATGATACCAAAAAAAATAATAACGGATGCTATGAACTCAGTGTTCCTGCATTGCAAATAAAAACTGCTACATGTGCAGAATCCACAGGCCCACTGCATCCCTCCCATGAGATTTGGAGGACAAGAAACTGGAGGAAACTTGCCAGTGTTTCTATTGCTTGTTGTGTCATGAGTAATGAAGTCTTTTGTCTCTGATGCAGGAGTCTCATGTCTTCTGCTGGCATCTATGAAACTGTAATAGGTAGCTTAATTTTTAAAGGAAATAAGATCAAATTATTATGTATACATTTGGAGGTGAGGGCAGTTTTCCGTCTGCTGGTCCCTCAGTGTGAGGGTGTGTGTTAGTCAGGATCTGGACTGTGTTTAATGTTCCTGTTGCCACAGATACCCTCCTGCACGACAGACTTGATGTTTCTCTGGTGCAGTGGTTCTCAGCTAGCTGAGGGTGATTTTGCTTCTTGGTAGCCATTTGGTGCTCCGTGGGACATTTTTCATGGCCACAGTTGGGAGTGTGTTACTTGTCCAGTGAGTAAGGCCCAGTGACACTCCTAAATGTCCTACCACTCACAGGACAGCATCCTAGCCTCCATAACAGAGAATTAGCCAGTAATAATGTGCATAGTGCCAAAGTTAAACACTGCTCTTAAAGAGTAAAGCATAGGGCTACCTTTTGTTTCAGGTGTGGGCAGTATGCTAGCATTTTCCATTGTATCTGCTCCCCTCTTGGCTGTGTACTGTCCCTCAGAGATGGTTTTCCTCTTGCAGTTCCTAGGTGGATTCCGCTGTTAATTCTCCTTGACACATACTGGCCCGTTGTTAGCTGGCAGGGGAGGGGAGCATTCTCTGATGTCCTGATTATGTCTTGGCCAGGCATAGTCTTAGGCGCTGTGAATCTGGTCTTGGGGATGTGGCCTTCACCAGTACCCACACCTCTTTTAAGCTATAGTGCTGGGCTTGGCATCTCATATTACAGTTCCTCTCTTAGGGACTGAGAATTTTTTTTTTGAATAGACTTTATTTTTTAGAGCAATTTTAGGTCCACAGAGAAACTGAGTGGAAAGTACAATGTGTTCCCATATGTTCTCTACCTTCATGCACACATAGCGCCCCCAGTTATCAGCATCCTGTGCCATGGTGGTGTTTTTGTTACAATTCATGAACTGCACTGACACATCATTACCACCCTAAGTCTGCAGTTTACATTTTGTGTTGTACATTCTACAGGTTTGCACAAATGTATAATGATGTGTATCATACAGGATAGTCTCATTTTTCTGAAAATTCTGCATGTTCTGGGCATATTCCTGCTTCTCTCTCAGGGAAATAAATTCTTCCCTTCCTTTTTTTTTTTCTTCCTTCCTTTCTTGCTTTTTTTTTTTTTTAAAACGTTTTGTTTTTGTCAGCTACAAAGACTTCTCACCAGTGCCCTAATGTGACAGTTTGTTGCTCTTTTCTGTGCAGATTAAGCCTTTTGCTCCACAGGGAAGACAGATCAGGAGTTTGGCAGTGGCTACTTTTCTGCTCCCCCCAGGAAGACCAAGATGTGAGAGGATTCTCAAGATTGTCCCGGTCTTCTCTATAAGAACCTGGTAGGGTTTGTTGAGGAAAAGTGAGTTGGGTGAATCCCTCATTGTGTGGGAAGTGCAGGATCTTCATACCAGCTGCCCTGGCTTCTAGCAGTTCATTTGGAGGTTTTAGCTGAACAGTCTTAGGAACTTCTGTGCCTCTCTGCACTTATCCACTACAGGTTAGCAAGTGCTTTGGTTATTTTTATTCCTATAGGCACTTGTTCTTCCCAAAAAAGACAAGCTGGTTTGTTTAACCTTTCATAAGAGAGGTAGGCCAAATGCTCTTTCCTGCTCTCCACACTTTTAAAGTGAAAGTGGAAACCTTATTATTTTTTTAGTGTAATAATTCTCCACACCCTGCTCTTTGATGCATGGATTGGATTGTGTTTCCTTTGGGGCACATGACCTGAACTGCTTACAGACCCTGGGCTCACTTCAGGCTCTTTCAAGTCCCACCTTGGGAAGGTCGTGCAGAGTGGGAATTAAACACTCATCTTCATCTTTTCCAATGAAGATGGACCTAGAGACAAACATATGTAAGTAGAAAGCAACAAGCCTCTGAGTCAAGGATAAATAAAAATGGCTTTCTCTAAATTAAGACTCAAGTCATGGTACGCAAGACTTGTGGAAAACAGTTTCCCAACCAAGGGACAGGAGAGATGAACCTTTTCATTCACATGTTTTCTGGCATATGGAGTATAACATGAACCCTCTAGGAGAATTACAACTAAGCAAAGGGATGAATAAATTAAATCAAAATCACAGTCGTTTAAAATGTGCATTTGTTTGTACAATAGATATATTACCTAAAAGTTAGATAATTTTGATTTCTCATTTTATGTATCAAAAAATTTCCCCTTTGGTCCCCAATTTTGTCTCTGAAATGTTTTATTGTGCCTTGATTGCAATTGAAAGCAAGCCTTTAACAAATACGTTTTAAGATTTTTTACCCTTTTCAAGAGTTAATGCACTTAAGTGCACTAACAGAATTTTTTATGGAACTGAATCCAGAACTAGGCAGATAACCCTTTTTCTAAGTAAAGGGTATTTTGGTAATATAAATCCCATTGTGTGAGTTATTTGTGTAAGTAGCTTTCAATTTAATGGAGTGTGTATGCTGCCGAAATAAATACGGTGAATGAACCCTTAGATCTTGCTGTAATGTTCAATGTAAGCTATTCATAAAAGCTTTAGTACTTTAATGGCATCATCTTAGTTAAGGCTGTTCAGCATCAGATATTGCTAAAATAGTAAGTCCTTGCACTACAATATTTACATTATATAAAAATCTCAACATTTGAGCTTTATACCATAGGATGCCAATTTTATTCATGACCAGCAGATGGCAGTGTTCAACCTAATTCAGTTCAACTCAATAAGATTGCGATTTGGTCAACTAAGCTTTTACTGAGCATCTACCTAAAATATAGCAAGGTGTTAGGGATGTAGCAGTAAACAAAAACAACCGCTGTCACCTCTTCCCCCACCTCCAATAGAGTTTATTTGTTCTGTACTATGCATAAGATGAGAAGGCCTGTGACTAATCTCTTAAAATTACGGGATGAGGTCCTATTGGCATATTGGTGGATGGGGGATGTAGTGGGGAAGGATCACACACAAGAAACAAGAACCATAATGTAAAATAGAGATTTAAAAGATCATTAGAGTCATAGAGACATGTGATGGTTCCTTGGTTGTAAAAATCTGTTCCAATAACGATAATAGGGAAGCAATTGATTTTAGGGTCATCACTCAGTCTTATGTCTATAGGACCATGGGGCCATGAGCCCTTATCTGCAACACTTGTAGGACCATAGGGCCACGAACCCTTATCTGCAACCCTTATAGGACCATGGGGCCACGAGCTCTTATCTGCAACCCTTAACACCAGATGTGAATGCACATATAGTTTGTATATATTCTCATACCAATTCAGTCTTCTTTTCCAAAAGCTTTTGATTTTCAGAGATTTGGTAAGTATTGTGGATCTATATCATCTTATTCCCTGACAAAAAAGAATCTAGTCTAAATTCTCCAAAAAATTATTCCAGTTTTTTCAAAAAGTGGATTCCCACTATGAAGAAACTGTGGGAGTCTGATTTCTATAATTGTTTACAAATTCATTCAGCACTGTTGGGTGCTGAGTATTGCCAGTCTTGTACTTTTTCAAGCTAAAGTGAACCAGAATTAATTTTGAGAATGTTTAGTTTCATTAGATAGTTTGAGGTAATAATGAAGACTATTGCAACATCAGGATTGGAAATTATGACCTTAGGGAAAAAAAAAATGTTTTCTATTTAAACATGGCTTGGGATTTCTGCTTAGTTTTGGTGTATTTGCTAATAAAAAAAATACAGAGTGAACTAAATAAAAAGACATTGGGTCAAAAGGGGCAAAGCCTTCCGTAGTTTATGCTCATCCATCTATGGTTGTCAAGTTTTATTTAAGTTGTAAAAAGAAAGGGGATATTTACAACACCGTCTTCGAGTGTTCATGATCTTCACACACCCTAGATTTTAAAAGATTGATTTTTTAAACTTTTTAAAATTAAAAACTTAAAAACATCTTTGCCATAGTATCTCTAGCTGAGAAGAGATTTTAAAACAGAATCTAAATCTAAAATATTGTAAAATTAGGAAGAGGCAATCAGGAGGATCTCAAAATGAAATCAGGGCAGTAGAGACAAGGATGAGGGAGAAAAAAGGCAGGATGACCAAAGCATTCAAGGAGCTCTCAGAGTGGAAAAACCCAATCAAACCAGTCTTAGTGGACACAGTGTGTCTCCTAGTATCTGATGTCACAAAGTATCTATGTTTGCTTTACCTTATGCTGTTCTCCGGAGTATTTGAAGCAGTTTACATAAACACAAAACATTAGGTTAAAAAAGTATGTGTGTGAGAGAAAGCCAGGGCCACACAGGAAAGAAGCTACGGGAGGCAGGGTGGTGGAGAGGAGCAGGAAATTGGGGCCTCCCCTTTTGTGCATTTGCCTGGGAGCTTTCCAGGTACCATGGTGAAGACAGAAGCACTCTCAGGGCCATGAGAATAATAGGTTCACTGGGGCTGGCAGGGTATTTTTATTCACTGTCCCCATTCTAAGCAAGCGATGAATAGGTGATAAATATTTATCAGATGAATAAAGATTTAGAGTATCTCTTGGATTAAAAATAGCAGTGGTGTTCTGTGGAAACACAGGTTCTTTGTAGCAGTCAGAAATTTCCTCTGGGTCCTCGTAAGAGGACACTGTAGACGTAGGAACCAACATCCTTAGCAACATCTTGAAGAATAATGGGGCAAATTTTACATGGGGCTTTCATTCACTTTTTTCATTTATTATTAAATTAATTTGTTCATTGAGCAAACATTTCTTGACCCATTTTTTTTTCTAAGATGCAGGAATTCAGAAACTGTCTAGTAGAGCAAGAGTGTGCTTGAATATGGGAAAGTGTTATTGGGTTGTATAGCACAGTCTCCTCGGAGAGTGCTGCTGGTAACTAAGCACCTAGAAGAACATGTAGCACATAGTAGGGACTTGGTAAATACATGTTGAATGGATTAATGAAGAGTTCACTGCATGGGTGGAAAAGAAGAACCTTCTTATCAGAGGGCAGCGGACTAGGCAAAGATTTGGGGAACTGGTAGCCTAACAGGGAGGAAGATGCATAGGGTGCGGGGAGGGCTGGGGGCATTTGGGGAGAAGTTAGTGAGTTGAAATAACCCTGAGTCAGATCTGGAATGCTAGCATAGAGAGCTTCATTTTATTTTATTTTCATTTGCTTTCCTTTTTTTTCCAAGAATGATCCTCAGCTAAAGGCAGGATAGAAGAGAAGCCAAATGTACATGATGCACCAAGTCATTTGGCATATATCCTCTTACCTGAGAGCCCCATCATCATCTGAATTCCTGAACATTTTTCCGTGAAAAAAATGAGACTCAGAGTTGGATAATTTGCCCAACATTACTTATTTATGAAAAGAATCTTCTGCTCTTCTTAATTCAATGAAATCCTCATTCTAATAAATGTAATGGGACAAAGTGGGGAACTAAGCTGGTGCCTACAGTTCCTGTTTTTGTCCCCAGGTTCATCGTACCTGGAGGACTGCTCCCAAGTCCCTACCCAGCTGCCTCTCCTCCTCATTTGGCCTTGGGAACTGGGAGAATAGGTTGAAAGCTGTAACTAAGTCATGTGGTAACGTTTAAACATAGAAAGGTAGCCCATTGTTATTGCAAGTTGCCTTTGGCAGTGAGACATCTCTTTGCTTATCTCTGGCCTTCTTCATGTGGCCCAGAATATCTTTAACCCCTACCACCAAGAAGACTTTTAGATGCTAAAATTCCTACCCAAGAGAGTGGATGCCCACAAGGAAACAAGTTGATTCATATTCTGGCAACTGAAGACTTACTAGTATCCAAAGCATTTAGCATGCTCAGGATGGCATCCACTACACAGCAGATGCTCATGAATATGAGCTTTGATTAGTCATCTTACATTTTTGACAACCAAGCTCTCCCGAGGGATTGGACCTCAGACACATGCTTATGCTTGTGGCCTTGCAGATTCCGTGTGATAATCATATCAACATAAAAATAGATGCAGTGTTCACATAAGGGATAAGACACACAGCAGTAATGCAGTTGTTACAGGGTTATTATGAGTTAGTTGGTGCTCAGGTATGTGTCCCCTCATCTGCTGACCTTTTGCTAGAGAAGGTAGAAGGGAAAAAGAAGCTAAGCCCACATTTGTAAAGAGATCATGAAAACACAGCAGCTGCATAACCATCTTCCTGGTGCATAGACAACTGTTTAGGCTGCCGAGAGAACTTGGGAAAGAGATAGGAATGGCTATTAGAAACAAGTTAGGAATTAATAGCATTTTCCTCACCCTTTTTGGATTATCAGAAATGACAAGTATCATTATGTGTATATGTATCAAACCAGTTATTTCCAACCATTCATTCATATACATCTATTTGAGAAACATACCATAGGATATGATGTCAAACTGAACTCCTTAAGCTCGGTTATCCCCAGTGATCAGCATAAGGCTTAACATACAACAGTGCTTGACTCCATGGAAGGTTAGAGGACTTTCAAAGGACAGGCAAATGGTCCAATTTCTGAGGAAGAATGATGCTTTTGGACCCCTGGATGGTAAGTTCCATTTCATTTCTCAATAAGAGTCTAATACAGATTTTTTAAAAGATAGTTTGTGAGCATCTGTGGAGCAAGCACATACTCTGCTGAAATCCATCTTTCTGAGTTTCACAAGCAACAGGCCCGACCACATCAAGGCCATTTCTTCTGGGACAGATTGCTAGGGGGATCGCTCAGGAGGTCATGTATTTGTACCTCAGCAAAGAATGCTATACAAATGGATTTTTATTTTATTTTAGTGCCTGTTCTGTGGCAAACATTAGGACAATCACTGAGGATAACTAAGCTTAAGAAATTTCGTTTTATATGTCAGAAGTATCTGATGATATGTTTCCCAGAGGTACATGAATGAATGGCTGGAAATAATTAGATTGGTTAATAATAACAGGTTTACCACATGTATGTTTTTATAATGGTGCTTATCATTTTCATATAAATGAAAAAGGGTGAGAAAATGTTATTGATGGACCTCTGTTATTAAAATATGACAAAGAAAAAAACTGAGGTGAATTATGGTAATATTAGTCTCACACTCCTGTTTGCTTATTTGAAAAATATAGTTGTTTGTGTATATTTATGAATGTGTTAAAGATTTAGTACTGAAGCAAAGATTTTTACCACAAACCATTAACACATAAGTAAAATAAATAAAACCCTCTTAAACAGATGCTTCCTCTCCAAAGAACAATGTTGTCACCCATAGCCCTAACTGTACATCCACCATCCCAACTACACTGATCCGGGGAGATGGGTGTGTAGATCAGCAGGAGAACTGTGTAAGGTGGCCAGAAACTCTTTACAGCATCTATGTATTTTCTTCTAATGGATCTTTTTTCCCTCAAGGTTGGGCCTGTGTACTGTGACCTTGAAACTTGATAAAATGCCTGGAGCCTCACAAGTTTTCACTAAGTACTTCTTCAAGATGTATTTCCTTCCCTCCCCTCCCTGCCAAAAAAACTTAATTTGACCCGATACTGCATTAATTATAAAATAACATCTGTATTAGTTTCCTGTTGCTGTGACAGATTAATGCCAACTTAGTGACTCAAAACCATACAAATTTACTAGCCTACAGTTTCAGAGAAATCAAGGTGTTGGTAGGGCTGCATTCCTTGCTGAAGGCTCTTGGGAAAATCTGCTTTCTTTTCTCTCTAGAAGCCACTCATATCCCTTGCTTATAGCCTCTGTCCTCCATCTTCAAACCAACTACTCTCTGATCCTTTTTCTGTGGCCACATTTCTTTGCTTGACCACTCTTTCCAGAAAGATTCTCTCCTTTTCTTTGAACGATTCATGTGATTAGACTGGGCCTACCTGTATATTCCAAGATATGCCATGTAAAGTATCATAGTCACAGATTATGTGATTATATTTAGTATTAGGATGTGAACATTTTGGAGAAGCCGTATTCTGCTTATCACAGCAGCCAAATTAGAAAGGTGGTGTTATTAAGTTGTTAGAGGATACCCAGTATATTTTACTATGCTTCACTTCAACCAAGTACTTGGAAATTGTAGCAAGAAACCAAAACAGCAAGGCGATCTGGAGTTCTACCAATCTAAGGGATGTTTGCAGGAATAGGATGTTTAATTTAGGGAAAAAAGAAGACATATTTTTAGATGGAGTGAGGGTTGCAGTTTGAGGAGGCATGAGATACTGGCTTCTTCAAAAGGTCAGAAAGTTCTGTCACCTGGCAGAGGATTTAAACTTGTGCTGTGCAATCTCAGAGGACAGAATATGATTAATACTGGAAACTCTAGGGAAGCAGTTTTGACAGAAATTAAGGCAGAGCTCTGTGGAAATTATTGATGTCCTTCAATACAACAGTCTGGAAATGGCATGCCTGGATGACATGGTGAGTCTTGTAAGGAGATTTGAGCATAAATGGGGGATTGGCTCAGATGTACTTTCAAATTCTGTCTGACCCTCACAGTCACTGATTGTATGACTGCAATTCTGCTCATGACCTTTGGACACCTGCATCTGTATACAGCTGGAGCTGGGCAAGACCCTATGTTCTTACCAGCCAGTATCTTTTTGCCCTTACCAAATCTGTATCTAAGGATCTATCCCGTGCCAAATGAGAAGTGGCAAAGGAAGCTGGTAGAGCTCAAATGGTTCTTTATAAGATGGAGTGACCCATGTTACTACTGAGAATATGTATATATATTATATATATATTTTAAAATATGTACCCCCCCCATACAGATTTTAAAATACTACATAAAACAGGGAGAGTACAGACTTGGAATAATTTGTGGGTCAAGTGTTCTAAAAAAAAATCTGTATTTTTTTTAACTGAGAAGAGCTATTTGTCTGCCATCTTTTAATTTCTTCTTTAAAGAGAAACCAGTGTACTGAAAATGAGTAAAGATTTAAAAATATTACATACCACAGGGAAAGTACAGATTTAAAAATATTATACAAGACTTAAAAAATCATCTGTGGCATAGTCAGACATGAAACGAACACAAGTAATTATACAGACAAGGCATTAAGACAGTGTAGATTCATTGCTATTAAGTGGTCTGCATGCATGTCAAGTATGACTTGTATTTTGAAAAAGTTGGATATTTAAAAAGAGGAAAAAGAGTAGACCAGATTTTTTCATCTGAATCCAAATGAATATGTATTTCTTAATTAAGATGAATATATAAATATATATACATTATCTATCTATCTATCTATCTATCTATCTATCTATCTATCTATCTATCTATCTATCTATCTATATTAATCCAGAGAAAATATATTTTTCATTGTTTGACATTGGCACAATTATTTGGAATGACCTGTACAAGACCTGGGAGCTGCTATAGACAGTGCTGTTTTTATTCTGTAGAGTTTGCTGCATAAAAGTACTTTTCTATTCTTTAGTTTTTGTTACCACATTCTTGATCTTCGAAGTACATACCTGAAATGCACTCAGTATTATGTTAGAACACTTGATCCATAAGTTATCACAAAATTGTCCAAAAGGAGTTAAGAAATTAATCTCGATGAAAGATTGCAGCATGAGAGGTGAGACAGAGGCTTCCTCCTAAAACTGCATATAATACAAAAATATAATTAATACAACTAATCCTGAAAGAGCAACAGGAAAGATGACTATACCAAACTGCATACACCTGGAGAAAAGAATAAACCTCACAGAACAGGGTAATGTACCAAAGCTGTGGCCCAGTGGGACCCAAGCCCTTCCCCCACCCCAGCTCACCAGGAGAAAGAAAAACAGAGCCAGGAGGGAGTGGAGGCTTGGGACTGCTGAATACCTATGTCTGGAGATCTTCTCTGGGAGCACAAACCTACATTTCATGGTGCTTGCATGGTACTCTCATGATTAAGGGAGTTGGAAAGCTAAGACAGGCAGAATTCCTGGAGCGACTGAGATTCCAGCTGCTTGTGGAAAGCAGGGATCCATATCTTGCTGCTCTGGGACAAAAGAAAGGTGGGTAGTCTGAGAGACTTCATAACAGCAAGAGGGCTGCTAAAGGGGCAAGGATTACACAGAACTTACTGCTCAGGAGAAAGGACAGTAGACAAAATTTTCCGGGTGCACTCTGCCCAGCAGATTGGGAGCTTTCACTATCATCAGGCATTCAGGCTTTCTGGCTGGCTACACAGCTCCAAGGACCCCCTCTGTGATATGCAACCTACTGCACATTTCTCGCAGCCAGCCCCACTTACCTTTCAAACGGGTAAACCCTATCCTGGTGTTAGGCCAGCCAAAGGGAAGACCTGTCTACAGAAAGTACAAACACAAAGCATAGAGGCTTATAAATGTGTGCTTGGCCCACTGGTTCAGGCAGTGGAGACAGGCATAGCAGCCGGGAGGCAGGAAACTGCTCTTTCCTCACCCCAGGCACCAATACCACTGCCCTGAGACCCCTGACACTGCTTCTTGCTGCCTACAAGAGACTCACTTTAACCCCAAAGACATACACAGACTAAAAGAGAAGGGATGGAAAAATATATTTCATGCAACTAATAGGGAGAAAAAAGCAGGAGTTGCAGTACTTGTATCAGACAAAATAGACTTCAAAACAAAGAAAGTCACAAGAGACAAAGAAGGACATTACATAATGATAAAGGGGTCAATCCAACAAGAAGATATAACCATTATAACTATATATGCACCCAATGCAGGAGTACCTACATATGTGAAACAAATACTAACAGAATTAAAAGGGGAAATAGAATCCAATGCATTCATTCTAGGAGACTTCAATACTCTAGTCACCCACTCACTCTGAAGGACAGATCAACCAGACAGAAAATAAGTAAGGACACAGAGGCACTGAACAACACAATAGAACAGATGGACCTAATAGACATCTACAGAACTCTACACCCAAAAGCAGCAGAATACACATTCTTCTCAAGTGCACATGGAACATTTTGAAGAATAGATCATATACTAGGCCATGAAAAGAGCCTCGGTAAATTAGAAAAGACTGAAATTGTACCAACCAGTTTGTCAAACCACAAAGGTATGAAACTAGAAATAAATTATGCAAAGAAAATGAAAAATCCCAAAAACACATGGAGGCTTCACAACATGCTCCTAAATAACCAATGAATCAATGACCAAATAAAAACAGAGATCAAGCAATATATGGAGACAAATGACAACAATAATTCAACACCTCAAAATCTGTGGGATGCAGCCAAGGCCATGCTAAGAGGAAAGTATATTGCAATACAGCAGTCTAAACTCACAATTAATGAAACTAGAAAAAGAAGAACAAATGAGGCTCAAAGTCAGTAGAAGGAGGGACATAATAAAGAGTAGAGCAGAAATAAATAAAACTGAGAAGAATAAAACAACAAAAAGAATCAATGAAAGCAAGAGTTGATTCTTTGAGAAAATAAACAAAATAGATAAACTCCTAGGAGACTTATCAAGAAAAAAAGAGAGTCTACTCACATAAACAGAATTAGAAATGAGAAAGGAAAAATCACTACAGACACCACAGAAATACAAAGAGTTATTAGAGAATACTATGAAAAATTATATGCAAAGAAACTGGATAACCCAGAAGAAAAGGACAACTTTTTAGAAAGATGCAACCTTCCAAGGCTGACCCAGAAAGAAACAGAAAGTCCAAACAGACCAATTACCAGCAATGAAATTGAACTGGTAATCAAAAAACTACCTAAGAACAAAACCTGTGGACCAGATGGCTTCACTGCTGAATTTTATCAAACTTTTATTGAAGACCTAATACCCGTCCTCCTTAAAGTTTTCCAAAGAGTAGAAGAAGAGGGAATACTTCCAAACTCATTCTATGAGGCAAGTATCACTCTAATACCAAAACCAGGCAAAGACCCCATGAAAAAAGAAAATTGCAGCCCAATATCCCTGATGAACATAGTTGCAAAAATACTCAACGAAATATTAGCAAACCAGATTCAAAAATACATCAAAAAGATCATCCATCATGATCAAGTAGGATTCGTCCCAGGGATGCACGGATGGTACAACATTCAAAAATCCATCAACATCATCCACCACATCAACAAAAGGAAGGAAAAAAAACCACATGATCCTCTCATAGATGCTGAAAAAGCATTTGACAAAATTCAACATCCATTCATGATAAAAACTCTCAATAAAATGGGTATAGAGGGCTAGTATCTCAACATAATAAAGGCCATATATGACAAACCCACAGCCAACATCATACTTAACAGCAAGAAGCTGAAAGCTTTTCCTTTAAGATCGGGGACAAGACAGGGATGCCCACTCTCCCCACTTCTATTCAACATAGTTCTGGAGGTCCTAGCCATGGCAATCAGACAACACAAAGAAATAAAAGGCATCCAGATTGGCAAGGAAGAAGTTAAACTGTCCCTGTTTGCAGATGACATAATATTGTACATAAAAAACCCTAAAGAATCCACTCCAAAACTACTAGATCTAATATCTGAATTTAGCAAAGTTGCAGGATACAAAATTAATACACTGAAATCTGTGGCATCCCTGTGGAGTCCAAATGAACTCATGGGACTACATCAAACTAAAAAGTTTCTCTATGGACACCATAAATAGAACAAAAAGACATCCTATAGTATGGGAGAGTATATTTGTAAATGACATTTCCGACAAGGGGTTATCATCCAAAATATATAAAGAACTCACATGCCTCAACACCCAAAAAGCAAATAACCCAATCAAAAAATAGGTAGAGGATATGAAGAGAGTTCTCCAAAGAAGAAATTCAGATAGCCAACATACACATTAAAAGATGCTCCACATCATTAATCATCAGGGAAATGCAAGTTAAAACCACAATGACATATCACCTCACACCAGTAAGGATGGCCAACATCAAAAAGACTAAGAACAATAAATGCTGTTGAGTTTGCAGAGAAAGGGGAACCCTCCTACACTGCTGGTGGGAATGTAAGCTAGTTCAACCATTGTGGAAAGCAATATGGATATTCCTCAAAAAACTAAAAATAGAAACACCATTTGACCCAGGAATCCAACTCCTTGGAATTTACCCAAAGAATACAACTTCTCGGATTCAAAAAGACATATGCACCCCTGTTTATCACAGTGCTATTTACAATAGCCAAGATATGGAAGCAACCTAAGTGTCCATCAGTAGATGAATGGATAAAGAAGATGTGGTACATATTCACAATGGAATATTCTTCAGCCATAGGAAAGAAACAAATCCTACCATTTACAACAACATGGGTGGAGCTGGAGGATATTATGCTCAGTGAAATAATGCAGATGGAGAAAGACAAGTGCCAAATAATTTCCCTCATTTGTGGAGTGTAACAATGGAGCAAAACTGACTGAACAAAATAGGAGCAGACTCACAGACTCCAAGAAGGGACTAGTGGTTACCAAAGGGGAGGGGTGTGGGAGAGAGGGGTGTGGGAAGGAGGGAGAAGGGGATAGAGGAGTATTATGTTTAGTACACATGGTGTGGGGGAATCAAGTGGAAAACTAGCACAGAGAAGGCAAGTAGTGAATCTGTGGCATGTTACTACACTGACAGACAGTGACTGCATCGGGGTATGGGTGGGGACTTGATAATATGAGTAAATGTAGTAACCACATTGTTTTTTCATGTGAAACCTTCATGAGAGTGTATATCAATCATACCTTAATAAAATAAAACAGGAATTAAAAGTGTAAAGAAAAAAAAGAAATTAATCTCAACTAAAAGACCAATCTTTCTGGTTCTTCATAGCTGTAATTTATGTCTCTTCAGAGAGAGTCTTAAGTGTCTTTGGGGTTGTAATGATCATTCTGGACAAAGAGGAGCTTGTTCAGACACTCAAGACCCTGGGCCAATACTGTTAATGACTTCATACCATTTCATCTTCTTTCCACTTCTGTGGATTACCCGACAGCTTTAATGATAATTCTAGCCAGCTCCTGATGCTCCTCTCTGCAGTCAGGGGAAGGTCAGCTATTTTTTGATCCCTATGGGAGAGAGACAGCTCCTCAATCAGTACCCTAAAATAGCTGGTCATTCTCAGCTGCTGGGCTGGAGTCCCTCCAGGGAAGAGAGAGGGAATACAAATCCACTGACTGGGTGTGAGAAGCCACCACAGCGTGGACTAGAAGCCGCTTCTCAAGAAGACTCTGCCTAATCAAAAATTTGTATTTTTTTTTTTTAACTGAGAAGCTGTTTGTCTGCCATCTTTTAATTTCTTCTTTAAAGTGACACCAGTGAACTGAGAATGAGACTAAACATTGCCATCTTCTTCGGGGCTCTCTTTGGTGCTCTGGGAGCTCTACTCTTTTTGGTGTCTTTTGGATCCGATTATTGGCTTCTTGTGACTGAAGTGGGGAAGTGTTCAGGTGAACAGCAGGTGCGTCTCCTCTTCCAAATGCTGATATACTTGGTAGTGATGAGGATGGCCTTTTGTATCTTTTTGAAATCAGCGAATAGTAGTGGAGTGTCTATTTCTTCACTGAACAGATATGTAACGAAGTGCTTATCATTATTTGGGATAAAGTACATTGCTTTAAAAATTTCCTGGATGTTATCGTTTAAATTGTGTTCCTTGTGTTGATGGCAAGTTCCTTCATTTGTGTTCTGTGCAGATAGAGAACATCACTTTCCACCATGAAGGATTCTTCTGGAGATGCTGGTTTAATGGGATTGTGGAAGACAATCATTCCAATATCTGGAAGTTCTGGTACAGTAAGTGCAGTTTAGCTTTAATTTTTCCCATTGTCTTTAAAATAAAAATAGCAACTTCTTACTTAGTACATGTCACTTATAAGATAGGAATATATTCTTAATTGTAGACTCTTGATAAGATGTCTTCAAAAGGTTCATGAAGTGCTTCCTTTTCAGTAAGTAGACATGGCTATAGGAAAGGTTATTTTTACTTTCCAACATAAAATAGGAGTTTGAATATTTATGGGAAAACTGAATTACTGTTTCCTTGCTCATGTTTT
The DNA here is from genome assembly GCF_030020395.1 of Manis pentadactyla. Lineage (NCBI taxonomy): Eukaryota > Metazoa > Chordata > Mammalia > Pholidota > Manidae > Manis > Manis pentadactyla. Next base: position 149,503,444 of record NC_080020.1, on the reverse strand, counting down.
AAAAATACTGACCCTAACAAACAAAACAGATGTTATCTATAGTATTTTTTTGAGTGTCTGTTATTGCTATGTTGCAAATAAATGTTTTTATTTTTATTTTTTGGCTGTAAACCCTTGAAATCACAAGTTTAAAAATCCAGATATTGAGAACTGTTATTTTATATTTGTGGCTTCAAAGTTAAAATAAATTTTGTTTTATAATGAAACCTAATTAACAGCAGTCACAGATGAAAGCTGCCTCTATTTGGCTTTGACCAAGTTTGTGGGCAATATCAAGAAATGCCTTGCTTTTTATGTCTGCATTCTCCTAGAAACTTAAAAGTTCTTTTTTGAAGTAGAATAGCTTCTTAAAAATATGATCTTTGAAAATTAATTCATTAAAAATAGCTAGCCTTTATTGTATCCAACAATGAAAGAACTGTTTATTATTCTAAAGCTTATTATGGGTTGAAAGCAAAGTATGGTATTTACATAGTAGTCAAGTTTATGGAATGAACAATGAAATATGAGATGGGAAGACTTAAGCAAGCTGGCAGCAAGTTGGCCTATGTAAAAGGAACAACGTAATGATGAAATGGCATCTTGAGAGGAATATTTGATAGACCCACTAGTCACTTTGGGGAAGAGAATAAGCATACACTCTGCCAATGAAAATTATTTAGACTTTGGTAAGGTGGCCTAAGTCAGACTGTGCAAGAGGCAGATTTTGCCAAGGACTTAGAGAAAGTAAGACTATTTCACTCCTCCTTAAAGGGTACACCAAGAAATCTTCATTTTCAAACCACATAAGTGTTTAAGTTTGTATTATCTATCATTTCCACTTTTCCCCCCAAAATAGAATATAGAACACATAGTATATTAATTGGAATGATCAAGGTTAAATATAAGTTTATTATATTTTTTAAAACAATTATTTTTTGAACCTTATGTGTGTTAGGCGTCATGTTAGGAACTGGAGAATATGGTTGTGAAAATAAATGAAATGTGGTGCCTTCAATTTTAAGGTGATTCTATGCATTGAATTATGACATGACCTGGACATTTTAGATGGATCCACTTTCCAGATCCCCTGAAATTCTCAATGAATGTTTTAGGATGACTTCCCCCTCATCAAATAATTCCCTGAATTTGTTCATCTAGTCTGCAGTTTTATTCAGCATGTGTACCCCCAGATCCCATATTTCTCTTCTATTAGGAAGGACTTGTCACTCAATTTCTCGGTAACAAATACCATGGTTTTGGTTTCCTTCCTAGCCAATCAGCCACCATCCAAGAACTGCACACATGCTTACCTGTCGCCATACCCCTTCCTGAGAGGCGAGCACAATTCGACCTCCTATGACTCTGCAGTTAGTAAGTACTTCTGTCCTCAGAATGCGTCTGAGGGGGGACTAGTCTTTCTGAAACATGCCCACCGCAAAATTGTTGTAGGCAATTAAAAATAATTTAACTCCATAATTTCAACATTTTCTTTGATGTCAATGTGTTATATGTGAAAGAGTAGGATGTGATTTTAAACATAACATTTATAATTCTAACAGAATATACTATTTTGGTCTAAAAGTAAAGCCATTGTAATTTACTTGCCACTTGTAAAGATGTTTTAAAAGTGTCTTTTCTGATATGGAAATGGTGATGTTCATTAGGAAGAACTACTTCTTAAGGGTTTAACTGGCCTACAACTAGTCTTACAATTGAAAATAAGATACACCCTGCTTTTAAAACATATTTTACAAATTGTTACACACAAGGTTATGATTATGCTGATATAGTCCTACAAAATGACTGAATTTTGTTATGTGTGATATCCAGGGTAGAAAGCTAGTCAGGTGTCATTAACTGGGAATCATGGTTACCTAGCCTCTTTTATGTTTTCATACTATTTGTTCTATAAAAAGTGTGTAAACTTAGTTTCTCTGGAAAGTTCATAACATAGAGTATGTAAATCTAGTTGTATAGGAAGTACGTAAATTCAGGATATCAATTTTATTCTGTTAATTTATGAAGTTTTTAATAAAGGGTGTTTGTTTAACCTAATCTTAAAACTAAGGGTTGATACATAATTTACAAGGTTGTAAACAGAGCTAAAAATACTTATTTTTCAGAGAGAATATCTAATATATTTAATGTTAAGAATAAACTTACACTAGTCAGGATTCTCCAGAGAATTAATAGGAAATATATGAGAGAGAGAGAGAGCATGAGAAATTGATCGAGGGTGTGATTTTGAGGATTTGGTCTAGGCTACTGTGGAGGCTGCAAGTCTGAAATCTGCAGGGCAAGGTGGCGGACTGGTGATTCACATAAGATTTGATATTGCAGCCTTGAATCTGAAGGCTGGAAACTCTGGTAGGATTTTGCTTCTTCTTTAGGAAACCCAAGTCTTTGCTCTTAAGGCTTTCAACTGATCGGAGGAGGCCACCTCCATTATGGAGGATATCTGTTTCACGTATAGTCTACCGATTATAAATAAAGATCCCATCTGAAAAGTTCTTTTATGGCAACATTTAGGAAAGTGTATGACCATATGGCTGGGCACCACAGTTAAATCAGGTTGACACATAAGATTAACCATCACAGAACTGAACAAATCTTTCTATCATTTGTCTGGGTTTTTTTTTTTATCTTTATGTAAAATATGTATTTTACAGATTTTGTTTTCAGTTTGCCAAAGTATGTAGCATTTGTTTTTATCACATGATCAACATGACATTTTATGGAGCAGGTGTGGGGTCTAGGTAGGAAAAGGGGTGAACTAATGCACAATGAGGCTTGTCCACCACGGTTGCTTACCATGCTCAAAAGGACTGTCACAGTTGGCCTTGAAACCGTGTGTGGTGTGGATGCTTCTTCCATCAAAAAGTGCATGAGGCATTTCATCCCCATTTGTCAAAACTTCTTGCGCCGTGTGTGATGTGGACTTTCTCACTGATAAGAAAAGAGATGGCACTAGGAAAGAGTAGGATAAACTACTTTATACACAATGTTACAAACTAAGGTATCTCTTCCCCAACCTTCTTGGTTAGGAACTAAGAAATAGTACAGGGTTGACTTACCACAACATTAGGTATTTGCATTAATGTTAGTGTTGTTGTTGATCTGCATTTGTTGAAGTCCCATGATGAGATAGGTATTATAGTCACTATGTTTTAAAATGAGTCTACATATTTGAAAAGTCTGCACCCCACAGAGATAGTGAAGAACTTGAAAAACACGGGAACATAATATATACATAATAATGATTATGGAGGTGGATAGTAAATTCATGTCAGAAAAATTATACTGCAATTACACTTAGAATTATTATGTGGCACTGTATATAATTATCATGTCATTTTTGGGATCCAGTGACAAAACCATATTCCAATTTGTTTTAATTCTTAAACCCCTCCCTGGCACATATTTTGTAACTCCTTGTTCACTTTAATCAACTTCATGAAACATGAAGTAAAATGACTGAGATGGGAAGAGGTATGTCCTACACCAGAAACAGCATATACACATTTTGTTTATCCTCATAATACTGTACTGTAATATCTGAAGTATAGTTGGGTGATTTTTGCAAAATTGTTTCCTTTTTCCAAGGGAAGGGCATAGATTTCATTGAAAGGATGTTACCTGACTCCAAAGGCACTCTTTGGCTTCATGTAGCTACATGATTACCAGACATGATACATTTGCCAGTTTATCCTGGGTAAATTCAAAGTACTGTTTATAAAATCTGATGTATTATGGCCTGGGAAATTATTGGTAAAATGGTTTTGTATTCTCCTGAGTTTTTACAGGTATAGCTAGCCAATACTGAAATCAGTGAAATTAATAGTGGTGTATAATTTTTCTGGAAAGACTATTTGAGAACCGTTGGATATACTGATGAAATTATTCGATTTCCTCACGTGGAGACAGAGGCTCTGAGAAAACATGTGACTCTTCATACAGCCTATCATTGGCAGAACGAATGCAAAGGTTCCCATCTTTGGAGTTTCTTTATATATAATCTTACAAACTACAGTGAATAGAAAGGCTAATTTTAGTGCTTACTGTTAAGTCTTTTAAAGTATAAGACTTTTAGTTGGATCTTAACAACAAAAAAGCTTCAACTTATACTGTTTTTTTCCTACCTTTTTATCTGATCCTGACCTATGTATATAGTCAGGTCTAATTCAGTGTTTCCTTTAGCTTTTTAGCCCCAAATACACATTCTAAATTTCACTTACCCTCAAATCTAGTTATTTGAATGGTTACTCAAGCCTAGAAAATGTTTTGAGGCAAGAGTGTATACTTTAAAAACCTCTTAAACAATTCCATTACTATTTGATATCTGGGAGAATTTAGATTTTCTAGTTTGTTTCATGCTTAAACTAAATCACAGTTCATCTGTTTGGCATCATTTGGTAATGCTGTATAGAACATGGATTAATTTTCAAGATAATTCAATCCCTGATTGAATTAATCATTTCTTTTTGGTATACTCTTAGCCTTTGACCACACCTACATCAAAGTGCTCATTATGAAGAACCTCAGTTTTTCTTTACCTCAGTTTCTTCTTTATTTAGTGAAACTCCCTAAAGGCACAGGATGTAACCTACTCGTATTTATATCCTTGGAACTTAGTATGTGCCTGGCACTTAATAAATATTTAAATATTTCCATAGAATGATTTAATGAGAGAGTTATGGTAGGTATTTCAGCAATAAATTTTAATTTTAATTTTTCCAAGTAGAAAATTTTCAAAACTTAATTCTATATACCTGGCCTTCTTCTTAAGCAGAACATATTTAATATAATTTCTTCTTCCGTGGTAAGTTGGAACAAACACATGCCAACACAGGATAGCCACCACGACCTTCTTTGAGTTCCTCTGAATCATTATTTGTCCTCTGGTCTGAGGTCCTTCATAGGTGCCACCCCTCCTCCCCAAATGCTCTTCCTTTGTTCCCAAGACCTCCTTTCTTCACTTCTCAGAGGATAAGCATCTGAGTTAGTTCAGACTTCAGTTTTCTAAGGAAGCTTTCCTTGTAAGCCCTACCCAGCTAGTACCTGCATTAGATTTCCCTTTAAAAACTCTTTCTTTAATTTGATAATTCATAGCACAGAAAATTTCATTTTAATTTTTTACTTGGGTAATTATTTTGTTCATATATTCCATCCCCAATTCCACCCAGGCTCTATGGCAGAGAAGACTTACATATTGAGTTCACAATTGTGTCCACCATAAACTGAATGCTGCATAAATATTCTTTGAAAGTCTCCATTACTATAGTATAGTATATTGATACCCTAAGTAACTATTGATGTGTGTAGGAATTCTTTAAACCTTTACTAAATGGACCAAGCTTATTACCCTTTCAATTTTTTTCATACTTTTTGTAAATTTTAGGTCTTCAACATTGTTTTTACGTGCCAGCTGTCCTTTGCTTTTATTGTCAATGTTTGCTTATTTAGTATTCTTCTCTTGTCTTTTCTTCCTTCACTCTTATAAAAATATGTAGGGTGAAGTAAATTATATAAGACTAGAAGCCGAAAGGAGGCAGCTAGGCAAGGTATTTGTGATGCATTAAGTTGCAAGAAACAAAACAAAGAGTAGCTAAAGAATCAGGGCTTTTTTCCTTCCACAATGAGAAGGTCAGAAGCAGCTGCCAAGCTGATGCTGTCTGGGACTTTCAGCCTTTCCTCCCACCACCATCCTTGGCAGGTGGACAGTCACCGTCAAGCCCTCTCATATTCAGAAGATCAGAGTGTCCCTAGGATTCCCCCGCATATGTCTGCCAATGTCTTCCTCGTCAGAATTGTATCGTGTGGCCTCTGTCAGGCTGGGACATGGAGTTGTTGACTTTCTAGTCACTGTTGTGGAGAAAGAGAAGGGAGAAAGTCTGGGGTTGCTAATGAAATCACCTGAAGGGTCTTCCCCAGAGACAAGCATCATCATCTTACTGGAAAGCCATCAGGGTCTGAACAAGGGCGGGAGACCAAAATGAGAAGGGAATAATGGATGTGAGTGCTATTTAAAGAGCTAATATGTAAAACTTAGTAGCCAAGCAGAAGGAAGCTGAAGGAACCTAGGAGGAGGAAGACATCTCCTTTTGAATAAGGTATGACTCAGTTTAAACAATACACAATGTAAGGCAGCATGGTCACTGCCTTCCAAGTAATATATATTTTAATGTATTTCTTTCCAGTTCTTCTTATATGCATATTGTACATAGTTTAAATTATTATAAATACAAATGCATATCTTGATCTTCTGTTTTAAGTTAGCACGTATTTCTCTATGTCTTTACCTAATAGTTTCTCAAATTGTAAATGATTTGCTGCTTCCACATGAAAAATAATTTTCTGCATGTAACATTTTTCATAATTTGTATTAATTCTTCACATTATACTTACAGAAGTGTGAATGGTGAATCAAAACTTAGCAATATGTGTTCCTGGTTGTTATTGTGATGTAGGCCAAAGTGCTTGCCAACCAGTCCTGAGTTGTGAGTGATTTCAACTAAGAAAATTTGTTAAGGAAGACAGAAATGTGAGAATTAGGAGGAAGGAGTATGGTTTGAAGTGGAAGATCAGGATTCAGTTTGGATTAGGCATATTAAAATCAGGTGGATGGTGGAACACCAGTTTAAAATAATTCAGCAAGTAGCTTGACATTCAAAACTGACTTTCCTGAAAGGCACTGATTAGCACCGCAGATCCTGATGAAGAGTTGCCGAGGTGGTTTTGATACCAGATATGATCTTTAAGAAAAAAATCATAGGGGAGATGATGACAAATTATCAAATATACTTAGGAGGAGAAGGAAAGCAGCAGAGACAGTCTGAGAAAGGAGAGAAAGAAGCATTGAGAAGCAAGCTGACAAGCAGGCTGGGGTGTTGTCAAAGGGGCCAGTGATGAAGAGTCTGGGGAAGGAGGTGACAGTCATCAGTGACAAATACAGAGCCAATGAGAAGCAGAAGGGGACAGGAAGAAGCTGGACAACAAGCTGATAATGCAAAAGTTCTGTTAACCCCTGATCACTCCCTCTCCATCAAGGGCTCAGCTAGAGAGGCCTGCAAAGGTAGTTCTTGCCAGGCACCTCCTTCTAACCCCAAACCCACACACCCTGCTGGTTTGGCCTGAGACTTCCAGACCTTCTGTGCCGCATCCCACTCCTGCTTAACCCCCCATTCCCTCGGATTGGACGAGGGCCCTGCCCTCTCTTTTTGACAAGGCCCTTCCTCTCCCAGGAGACCATTCCATTTTTGAGCACATTCTGTCACTGAACTGTCCCCTTAAGAGCCAAGCCCTACCCTAGGCTTCTTCTGTCTTCTCTTCTCCCAGGAGGAGAGGTCAGAAAGCAGCAGTCCTTGTGAGCCGGCAGAGTAGCAGAATGACGGGAATGTGAAACCTCCGCCTGGAACACTCAGGGAGGGAGAACCGGGAGCTAGACCTTTGCCACAGCCAACACGTGAACTGAAATAACAACCAAAAGAGCACAGCACGGCAGAGCACAAAATCTTTTCAGAAAGAGTCACATAGACCATTCTGCTTTACCACACAAGGTGAAATAAAATGTGAAAACGAATGGCATTATAGTCGAGAGTTTTAAATAGCATAGAAATGAATTAAAGTTTGAAACTAAAGGAAATTCTTAAGTGTCTGAGGTGATGTATCAACATGGCACAGGTGTCTCATTTCACCGGGACGGCCTCCTGCCTCCAGGTCAGTTAGTGCTGCTGTAGCTCGTTCTTATTTACCAAATTTTTCATGTTTGGTTATAGTGAATCTAGACATTGTCTTAAATTTACCAGATAGTTTTAAATAATTTTTTCCCCACTCAGTTTTAGTTGTACAGAAAAATATGGACACTGCAAAGTTTCATGGAAAATACAATTCATTTTTTTTTGGTCAGATATTTAGAAATATGTTAACACCACTTCATTTCCTGCAGTTCATTCAGACGTGGGGGTCACAGAGCCATGGCCACAAACGTAGCTTGATATCACAGAGTGGCTGCAGCTCCTCATGGTGGCCAGCTTTCACCTGAGCCCCAGGCAAGGCTCCCTCGCCTCCAGCTTCGACGGCTGCTCACTGGGTGGCCCGCTCAGTGTTCAGATCATGAGGACACGGTCGACTTTTCAGTCCCAGGGGCTAAGAGCCAAGCTGTAATTAAAAATCACTTTTTCAGAGGGTGTTATTTTGTGTTCTCTACAATTTATTCATGGGCATCTAAGGACTAGTTGGCAGTTTATGTCATATATCCCTTCAATAATTGGGGCAATTGCTTTCTGTAAACAAGACTGAGTGGTTATTTACAAGGCCGTGGCTTGACTTCCCTTCATGGGGGACAGGCTCCAGCCTCAATAGAGGCTTCTGGTGATATCTATGAAAATGTCAGCCACACTCAGGAGTGGAAATCTAATGACAGCAGACCTCTTAGTGTTCTAGACTAGGCTTTCTGAACCTCCACAGTATTGACATTTTGGGCTGGTGAATTCTTTGCTGTGGGACTGTCTTGTGCATTGTAAATATTTAGCAGCATCCCTGGCCTGCACCTACCAGACGCCAGGAACACCCCTTAACTGTGACAGCAAAAAGCATCTCCAGATATTACCAAACGCCCTGGAGTGGATGGACACAAAATCACTCTGAGAACCACTGGGACTTTTGAGACATTCATTCCCAACACTTTTGACCCAGGCCCCAGGCTCATCTTCAGAATTATACTCATACTGCCTATGCTTTGTGCCCAGCCTCAATTCTGGGTCCAAACACACATAAGTATGGTTAGTTTCCTTCTTTTTTTTTTTAATAATTATTTTTTATTGAAGGGTAGTTGACACACAGTATTACATTACATGAGTTTCAAGTGTACAACACAGTGGTAGAACATTTATATACATAATTCTAGGTTCCAGCTATCACCCTACCAGGCTGTTACAATATCTTGACTATATTCCTTATGCTATACCTTACATCCCGGTTACTAATTTATTTTACCATTGGAAGTCTGTCCTTTTTTTTTTTTTTTTTTTTTTTTTTTGTGAGGCCATCTCTCATATTTATTGATCAAATGGTTGTTAACGACAATAAAATTCTGTATAGGGGAGTCAATGCTCAATGCACAATCATTATTCCACCCCAAGCCTAATTTTTGTCAGTCTCCAATCTTCTGAGGCATAACAAACAAGTTCTTACATGGAGAACAAATTCTTACATAATGAATAAGTTACATAGTGAACAGTACAAGGGCAGTCATCACAGAAACTTTCGGTTTTGCTCATGCATTATGAACTATAAACAGTCAGTTCAAATATGAATACTCATTTGGTTTTTATACTTGATTTATATGTGGATACCACATTTCTCTCTTTATTATTATTATTTTTAATAAAATGCTGAAGTGGTAGGTAGATACAAGATAAAGGTAGAAAACATAGTTTAGTGTTGTAAGAGAGCACATGTAGATGATCAGGTGTGTGCCTGTAGACTATGTGTTAATCCAAGCTAGACCAGGGCAATAAAACATCCACGTATGCAGAAGATTTCTCTCAGAACGGGGGGGTGAGGTTCTAAGCCTCACCTCTGTTGATCCCCAATTTCTCACCTGATGGTCCCCCTGCGACTGTGCCTGTCTTAGGTTGTTCCTCCCTTGAGGAATCTTACCCGTCTCTGGCTAACCAGTCATCTTCCGGGGCCATACAGGGAAATGTGAAGTTGGTAAGTGAGAGAGAAGCCTTATTGTTTGAAAAAGTTAGCTTTTTACTTCTTTGCATATTTATGCCCTGTGGCTTCTATGCCCAGCATTTGTCTTGAGGTATCTTTACCACTTGGAAGAATTATGATACTCGGTAAATTTGATATGAGGCACGAATTCTATTTAAGGGTTGTAATTAGGAAGGAAGAAGAAAAGCTATAGAAGTAGCAGGCGGAAGAAAACATGGGAAGATTGATTATTTCTTTGATATATCTTCTTGTAGAGTAACTTCAGCATGTATAGGTTTTAAGCTACTACTTAAATTGCACACACACATTAACATAATAGGAGTATAGTTACATAACCAAAGCATATCTGTAATTACCAGCCATCTGCAGTGAAACCAAGAAAACCAGTTAGGCACCTTAGGCATTTGTGAAAACTTATCTATGATACGGTGGATATTGTCCAAATGAACTTGAACAGTCTGAGAGAAATCAGACAAATTAAAACAACCCATTCCTGGGGACTGTTCACATGCCATATGTTCTTTTAACAATAAATAGTTTGTAGTTGTAAGACTTTGGAGCGCTACAATTTGCACTTCTCCAAATTCTTGGTTGAGTTCCAACAGTATAGATCCAGTCCAATTTTGTTGTTTTACTGTATGCACAGGCCAGCTTAGATATCTCCTTCCTCATTCCCATGGCAGGACCAGGAACTGGTGGGATGAGTGCATCTACAGCTGTAGCAGTGCGTGGATCTTTGTTGGGGTTTTTTGATGATCATCTTCTGGCATGAGTCTTCCAGAGGGTGCAGATGTTGGAAGTTCTTTTTCATATCGTATCTTAGTTCATTTTCGGGGTAGCCCAATTAGGCTTTGATCCTCTGTATAAACACAAACAGACCCTTTGCCTACACTTTTATATGCCCTTTATACCCTTGTGTAGAACTCGTTGGAGGTTACCACACAGGAACTGCCCTTTTTTTTTTTTTTTTTTTTTTTTGCTATCACTAATCTACACTTACATGACGAATATTATGTTTACTAGGCTCTCCCCTATACCAGGTCTCCCCTATAAACCCCTTTACAGTCACTGTCCATCAGCATAGCAAAATGTTGTAGAATCCCTACTTGCCTTCTCTGTGTTGTACAGCCCTCCCTTTTCTCCTACCCCCCCATGCATGTTAATCTTAATACCCCCCTACTTCTCCCCCCCTTATCCCTCCCTACCCACCCATCCTCCCCAGTCCCTTTCCCTTTGGTACCTGTTAGTCCATTCTTGAGTTCTGTGATTCTGCTGCTGTTTTGTTCCTTCAGTTTTTCCTTTGTTCTTATATTCCACAGATAAGTGAAATCATTTGGTATTTCTCTTTCTCCGCTTGGCTTGTTTCACTGAGCATAATACCCTCCAGCTCCATCCATGTTGCTGCAAATGATTGGATTTGCCCTTTTCTTATAGCTGAGTAGTATTCCATTGTGTATATGTACCACATCTTCTTTATCCATTCATCTATTGATGGACATTTAGGTTGCTTCCAATTCTTGGCTATTGTAAATAGTGCTGCAATAAACATAGGGGTGCATCTGTCTTTCTCAAACTTGATTGCTGCATTCTTAGGGTAAATTCCTAGGAGTGGAATTCCTGGGTCAAATGGTAAGTCTGTTTTGAGCATTTTGATGTACCTCCATACTGCTTTCCACAATGGTTGAACTAACTTACATTCCCACCAGCAGTGTAGGAGGGTTCCCCTTTCTCCACAGCCTCGCCAACATTTGTTGTTGTTTGTCTTTTGGATGGCAGCCATCCTTACTGGTGTGAGGTGATACCTCATTGTAGTTTTAATTTGCATTTCTCTGATAATTAGCGATGTGGAGCATCTTTTCATGTGTCTGTTGGCCATCTGTATTTCTTTTTTGGAGAACTGTCTGTTCAGTTCCTCTGCCCATTTTTTAATTGGGTTATTTGTTTTTTGTTTGTTGAGGCGTGAGAGCTCCTTATATATTCTGGACGTCAAGCCTTTATCGGATGTGTCATTTTCAAATATATTCTCCCATACTGTAGGGATCCTTCTTGTTCTATTGATGGTGTCTTTTGCTGTACAGAAGCTTTTCAGCTTAATATAGTCCCACTTACTCATTTTTGCTGTTGTTTTCCTTGCCCGGGGAGATATGTTCAAGAAGAGGTCACTCATGTTTATGCCTAAGAGGTTTTCGCCTATGTTTTCTTCCAAGAGTTTAATGGTTTCATGGCTTACATTCAGGTCTTTGATCCATTTTGAGTTTACTTTTGTATATGGGGTTAGACAATGGTCCAGTTTCATTCTCCTACATGTAGCTGTCCAGTTTTGCCAGCACCACCTGTTGAAGAGACTGTCATTTCGCCATTGTATGTCCATGGCTCCTTTATCAAATATTAATTGACCATATATGTCTGGGTTAATGTCTGGATTCTCTAGTCTGTTCCATTGGTCTGTGGCTCTGCTCTTGTGCCAGTACCAAATTGTCTTGATTACTATGGCTTTATAGTAGAGCTTGAAGTTGGGGAGTGAGATCCCCCCTACTTTATTCTTCTTTCTCAGGATTGCTTTGGCTATTCGGGGTCTTTGGTGTTTCCATATGAATTTTTGAATTATTTGTTCCAGTTCATTGAAGAATGTTGCTGGTAGTTTCATAGGGATTGCATCAAATCTGTATATTGCTTTGGGCAGGATGGCCATTTTAACGATATTAATTCTTCCTAGCCACGAGCATGGGATGAGTTTCCATCTGTTAGTGTCCCCTTTAATTTCTCTTAAGAGTGACTTGTAGTTTTCAGAGTATAAGTCTTTCACTTCTTTGGTTAGGTTTATTCCTAGGTATTTTATTTTTTTTGATGCAATTGTGAATGGAGTTGTTTTCCTGATTTCTCTCTCTGTTGGTTCATTGTTAGTATATAGGAAAGCTACAGATTTCTGTGTGTTGATTTTGTATCCTGCAACTTTGCTGTATTCCGATATCAGTTCTAGTAGTTTTGGGGTGGAGTCTTTAGGGTTTTTTATGTACAGTATCATGTCATCTGCAAATAGTGACAGTTTAACTTCTTCTTTACCAATCTGGATTCCTTGTATTTCTTTATTTTGTCTGATTGCCGTGGCTAGGACCTCCAGTACTATGTTAAATAACAGTGGAGAGAGTGGGCATCCCTGTCTAGTTCCCGATCTCAGAGGAAATGCTTTCAGCTTCTCGCTGTTCAATATAATGTTGGCTGTGGGTTTATCATAGATGGCCTTTATTATGTTGAGGTACTTGCCCTCTATTCCCATTTTGCTGAGAGTTTTTAACATGAATGGATGTTGAACTTTGTCAAATACTTTTTCAGCATCTATGGAGATGATCATGTGGTTTTTGTCTTTCTTTTTGTTGATGTGGTGGATGATGTTGATGGACTTTCGAATGTTGTACCATCCTTGCATCCCTGGAATGAATCCCACTTGGTCATGGTGTATGATCCTTTTGATGTGTTTTTGAATTCGGTTTGCTAATATTTTGTTGAGTATTTTTGCATCTACGTTCATCAGGGATATTGGTCTGTAGTTTTCTTTTTTGGTGGTGTCTTTGCCTGGTTTTGGTATTAGGGTGATGTTAGCTTCATAGAATGAGTTTGGGAGTATCCCCTCCTCCTCTATTTTTTGGAAAACTTTAAGGAGAATGGGTATTATGTCTTCCCTGTATGTCTGATAAAATTCCGAGGTAAATCCATCTGGCCCGGGGGTTTTGTTCTTTGGTAGTTTTTTGATTACCTCTTCAATTTCGTTGCTGGTAATTGGTCTGTTTAGATTTTCTGTTTCTTCCTGGGTCAATCTTGGAAGGTTATATTTTTCTAGGAAGTTGTCCATTTCTCCTAGGTTTCCCAGCTTGTTAGCATATAGGTTTTCATAGTATTCTCCAATAATTCTTTGCATTTCCGTGGGGTCCGTCGTGATTTTTCCTTTCTCGTTTCTGATACTGTTGATTTGTGTTGACTCTCTTTTCTTCTTAATAAGTCTGGCTAGAGGCTTATCTATTTTGTTTATTTTCTCGAAGAACCAGCTCTTGGTTTCATTGATTTTTGCTATTGTTTTATTCTTCTCAATTTTATTTATTTCTTCTCTGATCTTTATTATGTCCCTCCTTCTGCTGACCTTAGGCCTCATCTGTTCTTCTTTTTCCAATTTCGATAATTGTGACATTAGACCATTCATTTGGGATTGCTCTTCCTTTTTTAAATATGCTTGGATTGCTATATACTTTCCTCTTAAGACTGCTTTTGCTGTGTCCCACAGAAGTTGGGGCTTAGTGTTGTTGTTGTCATTTGTTTCCATATATTGCTGGATCTCCATTTTGATTTGGTCATTGATCCATTGATTATTTAGGAGCGTGTTGTTAAGCCTCCATGTGTTCGTGAACCTCTTTGCTTTCTTTGTACAGTTTATTTCTAGTTTTATGCCTTTGTGGTCTGAAAAGTTGGTTGGTAGGATTTCAATCTTTTGGAATTTTCTGAGGCTCTTTTTGTGGCCTAGTATGTGGTCTATTCTGGAGAATGTTCCATGTGCACTTGAGAAGAATGTATATCCCGCTGCTTTTGGATGTAGAGTTCTATAGATGTCTATTAGGTCCATCTGCTCTACTGTGTTGTTCAGTGCTTCCGTGTCCTTACTTATTTTCTGCCCAGTGGATCTATCCTTTGGGGTGAGTGGTGTGTTGAAGTCTCCTAGAATGAATGCATTGCAGTGTATATCCCCCTTTAGTTCTGTTAGTATTTGTTTCACATATGCTGGTGCTCCTGTGTTGGGTGCATATATATTTAGAATGGTTATATCCTCTTGTTTGACTGAGCCCTTTATCATTATGTAGTGTCCTTCTTTATCTCTTGTTACTTTCTTTGTTTTGAAGTCTATTTTGTCTGATATTAGTACTGCAACCCCTGCTTTCTTCTCACTGTTGTTTGCTTGAAATATGTTTTTCCATCCCTTGACTTTTAGTCTGTACATGTCTTTGGGTTTGAGGTGAGTTTCTTGTAAGCAGCATATAGATGGGTCTTGCTTTTTTATCCATTCTGTTACTCTGTGTCTTTTGATTGGTGCATTCAACCCATTAACATTTAGGGTGACTATTGAAAGATATGTACTTATTGCCATTGCAGGCTTTAAATTCGTGGTTACCAAAGGTTCAAGGTTAGCCTCTTTAGTATCTTACTGCCTAACTTAGCTCGCTTATTGAGCTGTTATATACACTGTCTGGAGATTCTTTTCTTCTCTCCCTTCTTGTTCCTCCTCCTCGATTCTTCATATGTTGGGTGTTTTGTGCTGTGCTCTTTCTAGGAGTGCTCCCATCTAGAGCAGTCCCTGTAAGATGTTCTGTAGAGGTGGTTTGTGGAAAGCAAATTCCCTCAGCTTTTGTTTGTCTGGGAATTGTTTAATCCCACCGTCATATTTGAATGATAGTCGTGCTGGATACAGTATCCTTGGTTCAAGGCCCTTCTGTTTCATTGTATTAAATATATCATGCCATTCTCTTCTGGCCTGTAGGGTTTCTGTTGAGAAATCTGACGTTAGCCTGATGGGTTTCCCTTTATAGGTGACCTTTTTCTCTCTAGCTGCCTTTAACACTCTTTCCTTGTCCTTGATCTTTGCCATTTTAATTATTATGTGTCTTGGTGTTGCCCTTCTTGGATCCTTTCTGTTGGGGGTTCTGTGTATTTCCGTGGTCTGTTTGATTACTTCCTCCCCCAGTGTGGGGAAGTTTTCAGCAATTATTTCTTCTAAGATACTTTCCATCTCTTTGCCTCTCTCTTCTTCTTCTGGGACCCCTATAATACGGATATTGCTCCTTTTAGATTGGTCACACAGTTCTCTTAATATTGTTTCATTCCTGGAGATCCTTTTGTCTCTCTCTATGTCAGCTTCTATGCGTTCCTGTTCTCTGATTTCAATTCCATCAATGGCCTCTTGCATTCTATCCATTCTGCTTATAAACCCTTCCAGAGTTTGTTTCATTTCTGCGATCTCCTTTCTGGCATCTGTGATCTCTTTCCGGACTTCATCCCATTTTTCTTGCGTATTTCTCTGCATCTCTGTCAGCATGTTTATGATTCTTATTTTGAATTCTTTGTCAGGAAGACTGGTTAGGTCTGTCTCCTTCTCTGGTGTTGTCTCTGTGATCTTTGTCTGCCTGTAGCTTTGCCTTTTCATGGTGACAGGAATAGTCTGCAGAACTGGGACGAGTGACGGCTGGAAGGACTTCCTTTCTTGTTGGTTTGTGGCCCTCCTCTCCTGGGAGAACAGCGGCCTCTAGTGGCTTGTGCTGCGCAGCTGCGCGCAGACAGGGTTTCTGCTTCCTGCCCGGCTGCTATGGAGTTAATCTCCGCTGTTGCTGTGGGCGTGGCCTGGCTCGCGCAGCTACTCCAAAATGGTGGAGTCGCGTTGGAGCAGGAGCTGCTGGGAGGCTATTTATCTCCGTAAGGGGCCTCCCTGCTCCCTGCAGCCCAGGGGTTAGGGTGCCCAGAGATCCCGGATTCCCTACCTCTGGATTAAGTGGCCCGCCCTGCCCCTTTAAGACTTCCAAAAAGCACCCGCCAAAACAAAACAACGACCACAAAAAAAACAAGAAAAAAATTTTTTTTAATTAAAAAAAAAAAAAAATTTTTAATTAAAAAAAAAAGGTGGTCGTTCGTTTTTCTTTATTCTCCGGTGCCAGCCTCAGGCCTCTGCTCACCGGTCTTTCTGCCCTGTTTCCCTAATATTGGGGTCCCTGTCCCTTTAAGACTTCCAAAAAGCGCTCGCCAAAACAAAGCAGCAAAAAAGCAAAAAAAAAAAAATGGTCGCGCGCTTTTCTTATGTCCTCTGTCGCCCAGCCTCCAGTGCCTGCTCACTGTTCTTGCTGCCCTGTTTTCCCAGTATCGAGGGCCCTGCACTCTGGCCCGGATGGCTGGGGCTGGGTGTTCGGCAGCCCTGGGCTCCGTCTCCCTCCCGCTCTGCCTGCTCTTCTCCCGCCGGGAGCTGGGGGGAGGGGCGCTCGGCTCCCGCGGGGCCGGGGCTTGTATCTTACCCCCTTCGCGAGGCGCTGGGTTCTCTCAGGTGTGGATGTGGTCTGGATATTGTCCTGTGTCCTCTGGTCTTTATTCTAGGAAGGGTTGTCTTTGTTATATTTTCATAGATATATGCTGTTTTGGGAGGAGATTTCCGCTGCTCTACTCACGCCGCCATCTTCCGCCCCCCCCCCCCCCCCCGGTTAGTTTCCTTCTTAAACCAAGTATTCAAACCAAAAAGGTGCAAGGAACTGGCTAAGCTTCTCTTATCTTTAAATACTATTGTTTGTGCTGTAAGCTTTAGATCTTTTCTTAGAAAAGAGTATCAACTAGGTTCAATGAAAAGAATTATTGAATACCTACTGTATGGAAAGCACTGTTCAGAGTCAACCCTGAATTCTTGCCCGAATGGAGCTTTCATCTGTAGTGGAAGGTAGAAAATAAATCAGTCAAGTACTTGGAGAGAACTAAAGAGGGATAGAGTATGTGTGGAGAAGATCTCAGTTTTAAATGGGGTGATCAGGGAGGCCTGATGGAGAAGGTGATGATTGTTTTGGGTTGGCCCGCCCTGGGATGAATGGGACTCTTCCATCCCTCTGAGCTGTCATGGTTTCCTGAGCCCTCTTTTGGAGACCAGCCAGATGCTGTACAGAGAGTGCTTAGCACAGGGACTGGCTTGTGGTATGGGGTCTGTGGGAGCTGCAAGCTGGGTGTTCAGTCAGGCTGTCCGCATCACAACCTGAAGCCACCACCCCTGGCCACTTGATCACTACCAAATTCACTGCTCTTGTTGGTAAAACGAAGATAAATATAGTGTTAACCTCACACAGTTGTTGAAATGAAAAGAGATAATAATACCAATGCTTAGCAGAGCAGTTGCCATGTAGTTGGTATTCAATAAATGTCAGCTATTTCTATGACAATATACCAGTTAAGAGCACTGAAAATAAGTCGTCATCAGGACACATGAATTCATCATAGCTTTTCCCTAGTAAAGTGCTTCTGGCTTTTTGAAGTGTGTGTGTGTGTGTGTGTGTGTGTGTGTGTGTGTGTGTGTGCGTGCAGTCATGTCAAGCATTTGGCAGAGCTTCTGGTAAAGAGTAAGGGCATCATAAATAGTGTTCATTATCATGATCACCACAACCATAGCACAAGATAGTTAATACTACCATCAGTACTGGCTACAATTTTCCATTGTTCATCTTGTCATATTGATTAAAATTCATTCAAGAAATATTTATTGAACACATATTAAATGCCAGACACTGTTCTAGGTTCTGGGGACCAGTAGTGAATCAAATAGATGGAAATCTCTGTCCTCCTGGGGCTGACATTCTAGTGAGGGGAGATGGATGAACAATATAAAATAAATCAATTATATAATATGTTGGAATATTTTGGCAAATGCTCTGGAAGAACATACAACATGGAAAGAGACTGGATACTAAGGGATGGAGAGGTGAGGGTGCTAAGAACTCTATAATGTAACCAGAGGAGAGCATACCTGTGAGAAAGTGGCATTTCAGTGGAGACTTGAAGAAAGTGAGGGAGTAAGCCATGTGAAATGTGAAGGCAGAGTGTTCCAGCTAGGGGTAACATCAGGTGCAAAGGTCCAGAGGCTGGGACATGCTTGATGTGTGTGAAGAATAGAAAGGAAGCCTACACAGCTGGAGAAGAGTAAGCAAAGGGCAAGAAGAGGAGGTGAGCAGATAGGTAGAGAGTCTGGGGAGGTTGGGCAAGTTTAAGGACCTTGGTTCATCCTCTGAATGAGATGAGATGGGGGCTAGTGGAGGGTTTTGACCTGACTTATTTTGTGAAAGAACCTATTTAGTTCTTGTTAACAGACTATAGAAAGACAAGGGTGGATGGGATCAGGGATCCCAGTTAGGAGGTCTGCTGTATTCCAGATGACTAAGACAAAGATATTAGAAGGTGAAATACTGAATCAAGCATGGTCCTTTTAAAGTTATTTAATAGCCAATAAGAAAAATCTATCAGATGGACAACATCTATAACAGCACACAACAGAACAAAACAAAAACTCTATGTCTAGACTGCCATATGCCTTAAAATATCAGCCCTGAATCCCATTTTTTTCCTTTTTAAAATATATTTTTATTATAGAAATTTTCAAACATTTACAGAAATGGAGAAAAGAGTATACTAAACCAATATATTGCCATCACCCTGTTTCAACAATTATCAATATATTTTTATTACTGTGAGTTTTGAAAGTTCTTTATATATTCTAGACATGAGTCATTTATTGGTATGTAGTTTCCAAATATTTTCTCCCAGTCTGTAGCTCATCTTCTCATCACTTAACAAGATCTTTCACAGAAAAGAAGTTGTAAATTTTGGTGAAGTTCAATTTATGGAGTTTCTCTTTTATGGGTCATACTTTTGATGTCATATGTGAGCTGCTTACCAAGCCTTAGGTCCTGAAGATTTTCTCCTGTTCTCTTCCAAAAGTTTTATAGTTTTAGTTTTACATTTAAATGTATGATCCATTTTGAGTTACTTTTTGTATTAGGTATAATATTTATTCTTGCTCAAATATATGTCCCATTCTTCCAGCTTCATTTATTATAAAGTCTATCTTTCCTCTATTGAATAACTTTTGCATCTATGTCAAAATATAATTGGCCATAATTGTGTGAAACCCTTCTGGATTATGTATTCTGACCTGTATGTCTATTTCTATATGTTTAACCACTGACCTATATGTCTATCCCTCTTCCAATACCACACCATCTTGATAAACTGTCTTGAAATGGGGTTGAGTGATTCCTCCCTTTAGGTTCTTCTTTTCCAAAATTATTTTAGTTGTTCTAGATCCTTTTCCATTTAATATAAAATTTATAATAGTCTTATCTATATCTGTAAAAAAATCTCATTTATAATAGAGTTACCTGTATATCAATTTGGGAGAGAATTAATATCTTTATTATGTTGACTCTTCCCTCTGTGAATATAATATATCTTCCCATTTATTTAAATCTTTAATTTCTTGAATCAGCATTTTTTAGTTTTCAGCATACAAGTCTGTTGTTAGATTTATATTTAAGTATTTCAGTTTTTTGAGCAATTATAATTGGCATTGTATTTTAAATTGTAGTTTCCATGTGTTTATTGATAGTAAAAATATAAATATTTTATCGTTTATCTTGTATTCTGAGATCTTGCTGAATTCCCTTAGTATTTATAGGGTGTTTCTTTTTTTTAAGGTTACTTAGGATTTTCTACCTAGACAGCCATGTCACTGGCATACAGCAACAACTTTATTTCTTCCTTGGTTATTTACATGCCTTTTGTTTCCTTTTCTTGCTTTATTGCATGGGCTATAACTTCCAGTACTATGTTGAATAGCCTCAGTGAGAGCAGACATCCTTGTCTGTTCCTAGTCTTGAGGAGTGACCATTCAGACTTTTTCACCAAGTATGATGTTTGCTGTAGGGTTTTTGCAGATGTTCTTTATTAAACTGAAGATGTTCTCTATTTCTAGTTTCCTGAGAATTTTTGTCATTAACGGATGTTTAATTTTACTAGATAGTTTTTCTGCATCAATTATATGACCAAAAAATTGTTCTTCTTTAGCATATTAATAACATGTATTATATTTATTGATTTCCAAATATTCAACCAGCCTTTTATCTTTAGAATAAACTCCACATGGTCATGGTGTACAATTCTTTTTTTTTTATATTGCTGAATTCTATTTGTTAATATTTTATTAAAGACTTTTGTGTCCATATTCATAGGGGATATTGGTCTGCAGTTTTCCTTTTTTTGTACTGTCTTTGTCTGGGTCTAGTATCAGGGTAATACTGATTTCACAAAGTGAATTGGGAAGTATCATCTATTCCGTTTTCAGGATAGGGATTGTAGAGAATTGCTGTTAATTATTCTTTAAATGTAAATGTTTGATATAATTTACCAAGGAAACCATGTGGGCCAGATTTAACTTCCAGGGAATTGAAAATGATAAATTCAATTTCCTCAATCGTTATAAAGCTATTGAAATTATGTATTTAATATTATATAAGTTGTGATAGTTTGTGTTTTTCTAGGAATGGGTCCATTGCATCTAAGTTGTCAAATTTATATGTATAGAGTTGTTCATAATATTCCCTTAGTATCATTTTTATGTATGCAGTATCTGTGGTAATATCCCCTATTTCATTTCTGTTATTGGTAGTTTGTGTCTTACTTTTTCTTTATCAAGATTAAGGGTTTGTTAATTTTATTGGACTTTTCAGAGATCCTGCTTTTTTTCAATGTTTTTTCCTAATAGTTTTCTGTTTTAAATTTCATCAGTTTCTTCTATTATCTTTATCATTTCCTTTTTCTGTTTGCTTTAAGTTTGTTTTGCTCTTCTTTTTATAGTTTTTTGAGGTGACAGGTTAGATTATTGATCTTTTTCCTCCCTTTTCTAATGTAAGCATTTACTGGCATAGATTTCACTCCCAGCACTGCTTTAGCTGCTTCCAACAATTTGATATGTTTTATTTTGATTTTCATTCAGTTCAATGTGTTTTTTAAATTTTCCTTGAGACTTCTTCTTTGATGCATAGATTATTTAGAAGTATATTGTTTAGTTTTCAAGAGTTTGGAGGTTTACCTTGAGTCTTCCTGTCATTAATTTTTACTTTGATTCCATTGTGATCAAAGACCAAACTCTGTATGATTTAAATTCTTTTCAATTTAGTTATGTTTGTTTTGTGGCCCAGGATACCGTCTGTTTTTCTATATGTCCCTTGGCACTTGAAAGAATGTGTATACTCCTGACATTGGATGGAATGTCAGTTAGAACCTATTGGTTGATGGCTTTGTTGGGTTCTTCTATATCCTAGCTTATTTTCTGTCTAGTGGTTCCATTAATTATTGAGAGTGGATATAGAAATCTCCAACTATACTTGTGAATTTATCAGTCCCTCTTTTTGGTTCTCTCAGTTTTCATTTCACATATTTTGCATCTCTGTTGAAAAATGCGTACATGTTTAGTATTGCTATGTCTTTTTGGTAGAGTGACCCTTTTATCATTATGTAATGTTGCCAATAATTTCTTTATTTTAAAATCTACTTTATCTGATATTAATACAACTACTTCTTTATTCTTTGGATTAACATTTACATGGTATTTTAAATTATTTTTTACTTTCAACATTCCTAGATCATTAAGTTTGAAGTTTCTTGTAGATAGCATATAGTTGTAAGTTGTTTTATTTTTAATCAAGGCTGTTAAGCTGTCTTTTTATTTTTGTAAGTTAAAGACAGTTATTTTTAGAACAGTTTTAGGTTCACAGCAAAATTGAGAGGAAGGTATAGAGATTTCTCATATACCCCTTGCTCCCTTATGCAAGCCTCTACCATTATCAGTAACCCCTCTCAATGGTACTTTTGTTACAATTGATGAACCTACACTGGCACATCTTAATTGCTCAAAGTCCGTATTTTATCTTAAGGCTCACTCTTGGCATTGTACATTCTATGGGTTTGGACAAATCTATAATGACATATATCCATTACTAAAATATCATGAATGGATCTTGGATTATGTCAGATGCTTTTTCTGTATCTATTGATATGATCATGTGATTTTTCTTTTTCAGGCTGTTGATGTGATTGATTACATAAATTGATTTTTGTATGTTGAACTAGCTGTGCAGATCTAGGATAAATCCCACTTGATCATAGTCTATTATTCTTTTTATACTTTGTTGGATTTGATTAGCTAAGATTATATTGATGATTTCTACATCTATGTTCATGACAGATACTGCTCTGTAGCTTTCTTGGACTGTCTGATTTTGTTCTTAGGGTAATGCTGGCATTATAAAATGAGTTAGGAAGTATTACTTCTGCTTCTATCATCGAAATATGGTATGGAATTGGCATACTTTCTTTAACTGTTTTGTATAATTCACCAGTAAATCCATCTGGGTGTGGTGTTCTCTGTTTGAGATGGTTATTAATTATTAATTCAATGTCTTTAATAGATATAAGCCTATTCAGATTGTCTTTTTGTCCTTATGTAAGTTTTGGCAGATTGTGTCTTTCAAAGAATTAATCCACCTCATCTACATTATCAAATCTGTGGGCATAGAGTATTTCATACTATTTATTTAATACCCCTTTCATGTCCACAAGACATGTGGTCTTGTCCCTCTTTCATTTCTGATAGTAGTAATTTGTGTCCTCTCTCACTTTTTCTTAGATAGCAAGGCTGGAGGCTTATCAATTTTATTGGTCATTTCAAAGAACTATCTTTTGATATTGTTGATTTTCTCTAGTGATTTTCTGTTTTCTAATTCATTACTTTTTGTTCTAATTCATATTATTTCTTTGATTCTGCTTAATTTGGATTGAATTTGTTCTACTCTTTTCAGAAACTTAGGTTACTGATGTCAGATCTTTCTTCTCTTCTAATATATGTATACATTGCTATAAATTTCCCTCTAAGCACTGCTTTCCCTGCATCTCACACATTGGTAAGTTTTATTTTCATTTTCATTTAGTTGAACATATTTTAAAATTTCTCTTGAGATTGCATCTTTGACTCATGTATTGTTTAGAAGTGTGTTTTTTAATCTCACATAACATTTTGGGGTTTTCCAGTTATCTTTCTGTTATTGACTTCTAATTTAATTCTGTTGTAATCTGAGAGCAGACATTGTTTGATCTCTAGTCTTTTAAATTTATTAAGGTGTGCTTTGTGATTCAGAATGTGGTTTATCTTAGTGAATGTTTCATGTTAATTAGATAAAAATGTATATCCAACTTTTTTGTGTGAAGTAGTATATAGGTGTCAGTTATATCCAGTTGATTGATGGCATCACTGAGTCAAGCTATGTCCTTACTGATTTTCTGCCTGCTGAACCTGTCCATTTCTGATTGAGAGGCATTATAATGTGGAACTGTGCTAGTAGATACATTCTCATTCTTTACTCCTTTCAGTTTTATCAGTTTTTGTTTCACCTAGTTCGATACACTGTTGTGGGGGGTATATACATTAAAGTAAAGCTGTCTTTGAATTCATATATTTAGACCACTTATATTTAATGTCATTAATGATATGTTAGAGATTAACCCTGCCATTTTAATTTTTGTTTTCTCTTTGTTCTGCTTTTCATTTCTCTTTTCTTTTTCCTGTCTTACTATGGTTATTTGAATGTCTCTAGAATTTCATTCCATTTTAACTTACCTGTAATATTTCTGAGTATATCTCTTCATTCTATTGTACTATTTAGAATATCCACTGAGTTTTTACTTTTGGCTATTGTCTTTCTTCATTTCTAAAATTTCCTTTTGTTCCTTGTTTACATCTTCAGTTTATTTGCCAAGACCTTTTTTTTTCCCTCTTCAAGCTTCTGTTCAAGCATGTCCAAATGTCTCTTTGAGACATTTTTTCTTATGGCTTATTCAAATTAGATAATATTGACTTCTCTGCTCTGTCTATTGGCATCTCTCAAGTGATTTTTTTCATTGAAGTTTAAATTTTCCTTGGTCTTAGTCTTGACTAGTCATTTTGTCAATTAAAACCTAGAATTTGTGGGTATCATGACAGTATGGCTCTTCTGTTTTGGTTGTCTTTTTTGATACTTCTGAAGGAAAAGGGGTGGGCATTACCTCATTAAAAATCAGGTGGAAGTAGAATTCCAGGTTACCTACTTAGTCTGTTCACATGAGAAAGAGCCCTTTTTGTATTTCTGGGCAGTAATAAGAGTTCTGGGTTCCCACAATGTTTCCATTAATACCATCCTGTTCAGAAGGGACAGTATTAAATCATTATAGCTTCTACCATGACTTCCACTGACGTGGTAGGTATATAGGGGTGGCCTCATTACTCCTGGATGGTGGTGAAAGTCCTGACAATCCCTAGGCTTCCTGTGATACAAGCATCAAGGGGAGGAATGTCTCATTTCCACTTTTCAGGGATGGAAGTCCAGGCTCCCCACATGGTGTTCACTATCACATGAATGGTGGCCTCATTAGTTCTCACACTTTGCTTTTTAAGGCAAAGCTGTCTTTGAATTAGTATATTTAGACCATTTATATTTAATATAATTAATGGTATGTTAGATGTTATCCCTGCCATTTTAATTTTGAAAGTCCTGACTCCTTATTCATCCTCTTGCATGTCCTTATTGGTGTGGGGGTGCACCTTTTTATAGGTTATAGAGACTCAAAGTTTAGGCTCTCCTCTTGGTCTTTGCTGATCTGACTGGGGTTTTATTCTGTGATGTTTGACTGGTGTAAAGTGACTATTTTCTAAATTTCCTGGCTTGCTAGGTGTACCCTTACCTTGTCCTTTGGATGCATTTTCTGTTAGGGTATTTTTGGCTGTGATCATTGATATTTCTGGGTTGATGGCTTTTCCATCTCCATTGACACATGGGGGTTGGGGGCTGGACATTAACACATAATGGTGATGAAAGTCTTGCCTCCCTTCTGTTTCCAGCACCACTCCAGCAGGGGGACACACTATCCCTTACAGTCTGGTGGGGGTGAAATCTGTGTTCTCCATTTCGCTTTGCTGAAGTCTGACTATAGTAGATCCTATTGTCCGAACATTTTCTGTCTTGATAAACTTCTCCTTTCCTGGAATTTTGCCTGAGTTGACCAGGCTTTTGTTTTCTATGTCTTTGCCATTTCCTGATTATTGGCTCCTCCAGCTTCAAGTATGGAATGAATGAAGCATAAGGAAACCCAGGGAACTCACCACCGCATAATTCCTTGAGTTCCCACGTTCCTTATTTGACTGCCTCTCCTCCTTATCTTTCTGAATCTTCTCTTTGTTTCATAGGTAATCTCCAAGTATGAGAAGGGAAAAGTAAAAGTGAAAAGGGAAAGGTATGCCTGTTTCATCTTCTTGGAAGCAGAAGGTCACTGTATCTGGTTGTATTCTGAGGGAACAGCTGACCAGGTGTACTAATGGATGGAGTGTGGGGTGTTAGGAAAAGAGCAGCGTCAATGAGGACCCCTTTTGTTCTTGCTGACTGGAGGAATGCAGTTGCTATTATGAGAGATGGGGAAGGCTGAGGCCAAGCTTATTTTCAAGAGGAAGCTTTGTTGAGGATTTCTAGTAGAGATGTTATGTAGGCTTTTCTATCATAGTCTGGAGTTCAAGGTGGAGGTCTGGGCAGGAACTATATATACATTTGGGAGTTATTGCACTGAGGTGTATTTAAAGCCATGGAATTGAGGACAAGTGAGACCATTCAGTGAGTGAGTGTAGAGAGAAAGGAGGTCAATCCAAGGAGAGAGCCCTAGGATGTTCCATAGTTAAGAGGTCATGGAGAAGAGAAAGGACCCACAAAGGAGACTGAGATGGGCATCTAGGGAAGCAGGAAGAAAACCAGGGAGTGTGGTATTCTGAAAACCAGACACAGAGGAATTTTTCTCAAGTGGGAGTGATAAGCTTGGTCAAATGTTGCCAAGAAGTGTAGCAAGGCATGGACTAAGATCTAACCCTTAGATTTAATAGGCTGTCTGCAGCAATTTGACCTCATGTTTTGCAACCTGGATATCTTCCTTCTTAAGCTTCTTACCAGTATTTCTCTTTTAACAGATCATGTTTTTTGTAATCTTTATCTTTCTTATGTCTGTAAATGATAATATGTGAATGATTAACACAAGTATTGCTTGATAAATTCCAATGCTGGTATGAATAGTTAGACCCAGTGAATTTATCAATAACTGGAGTGATAAATGGCTCAGAGGCATCATTATAATTTCTTCAGAGCTATTCATTTATTATGTTTCTTATTTCTGCTTATTAAAACCTACTAATGTATTGACAAATGTATAAAAAAGAAACATTTATTTCTTACCTTATAAAAATCACTAGCACAATGAAATGGCTTTCTTAATTTCTAATTACAAATTAAATGGATTGATGGGAATATATGTGGTGGTCCTACAATATGTAGTCATTCTGCTAGCGCATCTACTTTACATATTTTCCCCTTAGATCTTGATGACAGTGCTGTAAGACAGGATTGCTGCCATTTCAAAGCCAAGGAAACTGAGTTAAGGTTTCTCAACCCAAAGATTGTGCTCTTCAGTGAGCTACCTGCATTTCCATAATCACCTTCTTGAGAATATTGTAGGGGAAATTATGTTTCATTAAACAAAAAAACAATAATTACTTTGAAACAAAATTCATCTGTTAATTAGGGAAGAATTGGTAAGTTCTATTATTTTACTTTTTAATTTGGCATAGTAAGTCCATATCAAGTTTTCTACTATTTATTACTCTTTACAAACAAGTTCGGAGCATAGGAACAAAATTGAAGTAACTTTTAAATATAATTATTTTTAAATAGATTTTATAGGGTATTTTTCCTAGTATTCAAATTCATTGTTTCATGTCTGAATTTATTCACATCCACAGACCATTTATTCAATATTGTTAAGAGAAGTAAAACATTTTATGGAAAGTGAAGTGTTAACTTGTTTCCAGAGCAACATCTGTTGTTATGCAATATGAAGGGTGTTTGCTGTAACAACTTGCTATGTTGAACAGCTAGAGAGGGAAGTCTTCCAAAGATGTATCCTATCACTGCAAATAAGTAAGTGAAACCAAATCCTCCTCTAGATCATGTAGAGAGGAGCTATGGGGCTGCTGTGTTTGCTCTTTTTTTTCTGCTTCCAATGGGCAGTTTTAGAAGGCTGGTCCTTTTGAACTGAGACATGGAAGTTGAATCCATGGAGTTCATTTTCAAAAGGAAGTATTGACCATCTGCTTGCTAGAACTTTAACCAGAAGACTTGAAAGTGACTCCTGAGACTGTGGGTTCTACCTTTAAAAAAAATCAGGGAGGCTGGCTAAGTAACTTGCTTCTACAGAAGCTGGCAGGTCAGTGAGGAGAATTCAAGGCTGTGTAGGCATTTCTTCCATATTTTTTCAGACTGATCCTTAGAAGAGACCAAGCCAATGAAAGATGCCCAAAAGGGGCTTAGATATTACTGTGCTTGGTGAATGCTGATTTGGAACACCAAAGATCATGTTTCCTTCTAAGTGGAGACCCTCAGTCTATTCATGAATAAGCAAAGTGCGAATGATTGTTCTGGAGTGAATGAGGTGTGTTTGCCCTGCCAGAGATGTCAGCTATGTCCCAGCTCCCGTGTCTGTCCCCTCGAGACACTTGCCTTACACTGGCTGTGCTAGCACTCCTTGCATGCTTGGCTCACATCCCAAACGATGCAGTCCCTTATTCAGAGCTGGGCAGGCATTTCTCCAGGGCATTTGCTGGCAGAAGCAAGCTGCTACTTGCCTGCACAGTTCTCTTAACCTAGCAGCCAATGGCTCGTTTCAATACCTCTATTTTATTTCTAGAAAATTTTTGCTTCCATTCTTTTTTATTCCAATTCCTTGATAAGTTCTCCCTGCCCATTTCATTCTACAAGGTGTACTAGGATCCATCAAGTATTATCAGATTTTTTTTTTTTGGTGATTTTATCTCATGCTGTTTTACTCCTTAAGAAAAAAATATCAGGAAAACATAAAGTTCTGTAAGAAAGAGAAAGAAGTATGTGTTTTTCTGCTGTTTCTTTGTCTATTTTGCTCACTGAAACTCCTCCCTCCAAAAAAATCAGTAAAACTTTTGCCGATAACTTAATTATTGATAGATTGAAGCTTCATGTGGACAAAGAGCCAACTTTAAGTTAATCAGTGGGTTTTCATATCATTTGTAAGGTAAATTTCATACAGTGTGGGCTGGACTGTCCCACTGGAAAATGACCATATCCTGCCAGGACAATCATGATCTGCCCCCTACTTTCTCTTTCAGAACTTCCCCTAACACAAAGCTTGTGCTCTCTGGGCCTACACACTAAGCTACCTGCACACACCTGCTTTCACCTTGGCTTCCTTTGTGCTTTCTGCCGTCTACCTCCCTTTCCTACATTCCTCCACTATTATTTAAAAATCACCTTCTCCAAGAAGCCCTCTATATATGCCGAGATTGGGTCCAGCACCCTCCCTGTCTTGTGTGATACCCCATTGAGCCGTTGCCTTGCCCTTGGCAGAGCTGAAGGTCATCTGACTGTGCATTTCTCTCCTCTTAGACTACTTGATGTCTCTTTTTGTATGATTTTTCATGTTGCATCCCCAATAAGCACTTAACTGGCATGTTGTCTTAATACAAGGTAGATTTTTTTTTTCCATCAGTGAGCAGAGGTGGATGAAAGAGTGGAATTCAATTTAGTTGTTAATCACTTTCTTTGTTGGGTGTTTTCAGATGAAAATAGAAGGGAAAATACCAAACCGTTTTAATGCTAAACTAACTTTCTTGATGTAGAAATAGTATAAACTACTTTTGCATCACATGTTTAAGGAAGATTCCCAGATGTTTAGTTGCAAGATCATAAAAGATCAGAAAATTCCCTAGAGAAATGTGATTTCTAGGCTGTCAGAAATTTGTAGAGGCAGATCATCTGTAAGATTGGAAAATGAAAACTCAGGGATCCTAGAATACTTATAATAGAACATTTTCAAAAAAGTAAACAAGGCTTTGCTATAATTATTCTCTAATGTCTGTAAAAAGCTTTAGGCAAGGAGGTTCAAATTTAATGTTTAAAAAGTATGTGAATAAAGTGGTCCTAAAAATGGTCCTTTCACGGCTTAATGTAAAGGTGTTATCCTTTATATTGTTGCAGCTCTGGGGGGAAGGGGGTTCCCCTCCTGGAACAGTTCCCTGTGTAACCAATGAAACAAAAGTAAGACCAGGGGAAGGACAGGCTGGGGTAAGGGTTTTAATTCTCACAGCTTGCTTGGGTTTGCTAGCCAGGCCCTGCACTGTCTGTCCCCTCTCGCAGCGACTCGAGTTCTCCTTTGCCTGTCCCATCCAGCAGGAACTCCATGGGCGGGTCCTTGGTGACTGGTGAGCTCCAGACCAATTGGGTACCAGGAATGGAGGGGAGAAGGAAATGGCTGTTTTATCTCCACCCCTTGCCCCAGATCAATGGCAGACTCTGCTGTGATAAATCCATTGGTATGTAAATGGACTAATGCCAGGTGGGAAATGATAGAAATTCTGGGTGAAAACTTCCATTTATCCCACAATCATGAAAGACTTATTATAGTCTTCTCAGGTTTAGATCATATTTTTTTAAAGTTGGTGAATGAGGAAATTTGTCTCTCTTCTTGTCATTTTTGGAGTTGGGCAGGACCACATACACCCTAATGTTCTTGATTCATTTCTATGCACTGGGTGTTCAGGAGCGTGGGAAGATGATCACCCAGTCCTCAGCACTGTTACTTGGCATCCAGGTGTTAACATGTCATTACCTGATTCCTCAGCTCTTCTCTTCCAAGTGCCTGTTTCTCCCTAGTAAGGATTTAGGTGAGAATGCATTGTGTAATGAGGCCTCGCACATGGACGTATTTCTGTTTTGAATGAGTTCGCTTCATTCTGTTATGTGGCCATTAAATATGCCACTAACCTTGGCTGCATAACTTGAGATTTCAGTGGGAACTGAGTGATAGATTATTAATTATTCACTCATTCATATAATTTTTGCCATCTATTACATGCCAGGCATAAAGCTTCCTCTAGGGTTAGAAAGATGAGCAAGACTGAGTCTTACTGAATTCACAGTCAGGAAGTGGAGGTGGATACATAAGGAGGGAAAGACAATACAGAGTAATAAAGCCCAGTGACTGGCATGTATCCGGAACACAGATTGAGTACCTGGCACTCTGCCCAGGGTTTCCCTATGTTAACTCTTTTAATCCTCTTAACAGCAGCATAAGTTAGGCATTGTTATTATCTCATTTTAGGGAAGGAATCTAAGACAGGGAAAGGCTAAGTCCAAGGTCACATAACTAGTAAAGGTATTCCCTTCTTGAGTCTATCTGTAGTCCTTCTGGTTCTAACTCCTGCCTTTTCTGCACATAGGGAATAAGTCCACTATATCCCTTCAAGGAAGGGAAGGTGCTTGCTTGGATCTCAAATGACAAGGGAGAATGCTATTTATTCTAACTAGAGGAAATAGTATTGCAAAAGCTTGGAGGCATGATCACAACATTTATCCCCAGGAAACTTTAGTATAATTTCAGCATTTCTAGAAGATAAGGTAGGAGCTGGAGTAGGAGAGTTGACCCTAGAAATCTTTGATAGAGAAGGGGCAAATTATTTGAAAAAACACAGCAAACCTAGAAATGAATGGTGTCTGAGAGTGAGCTCACACAGCCCTGATTTCAAATCTTAACCTTATCATTTATTGGCTGTTTAATTTTTGGAAGTTTACTTCATCTCTCTGAGCTTCATCTGTAAAGTACAAAATAGGGATTGCCTTGGTGAAAGAAGAGAGACCATACCCATAAAGGCTGAGTTGCAGCAAAATTTGCAGAACCTTCTCCACAAATTCAGCTCCAGAGCCACCCAAGCTCCACATGCCATTCTTCTTGGGGGCTTTTCAAAACATGGTTGCTTAGAGATTCTCATTCAATTGGTCTGGTTTGGAATCCTGGCTTGGATATGGTATTAAAGCCCTCCAAGTAGCTCTGATGCTCAGGAAGGCATGGCACCGGCCAGTCCAGATGCTCTGAGGCTGCATGGGCAGAGGATGACCTTGGAACTGGAGGTTAGTCAGGTGATTGCCTACGTGGTCCCTGTATTAGGACCTGAGTGGCATTGTACACAATACCTCTGTAGGGAAGGAAAGAACTTTCTCCTCTACTCCCTTAGGTTCAGTGACCGGGGAACTGAAAACTGGACAAGCAAAAGAGAGATTCACATGAGAAAGAGCTTTTTTACTATGTATGAATATGGAGGACTTCAAAGAAAAAAGAAGACTGGTAAGAGCAGATAGGCCTGAGAGTTTATACGCCTTGTTAACAAAGAACGATAAATGTGATGATGTGAAAAGATAGAGAAAAAGGGGGTTTGGGCTGGGTGGTAAATTGTGGGAAAGTGATTAGGATATGTATGGGGGA
The DNA here is from genome assembly GCF_030020395.1 of Manis pentadactyla. Taxonomy (NCBI): domain Eukaryota; kingdom Metazoa; phylum Chordata; class Mammalia; order Pholidota; family Manidae; genus Manis; species Manis pentadactyla. The sequence goes on along the minus strand of NC_080020.1, from coordinate 149,471,779 downwards.
AAGTAATGGATGATAAAGGGTTATTTTAGCAAGGTTTTTGTTTGTTATTTTAACCTGCCAAATTGACAGAACTTTGTTTTGGGGTTCTTTCCCTGTTTTTATTGAGACACATACAGTAAAATGCACAAATCTTAGTGCACAGCTTCAGGCATTTTGACATGTATGTTCACTCCTGTAACTGTCACCTGGATCAAGATATCAAACATTCTCACTAATTTTTTCCTCTTCACCTACACTCATGCCTTTCCCCTTCTCCCCCATGGCAACCAGCAGCCTGTGCTCTGTGTTTATGAGTCTATTTCTGTTTTTTATTTATTTCGTTTTTAGATTCTACATGCAAGTGAAATTATATGACATTTGTCTTTCTCTGTCTGATTTACTTCATATAGCATAATACCCTCTAGGCCCATCCATGTTGTCACTAATGGCAGATTTAATTCTTTTTATGGCTGAATAATATTCCATCGTGTATGTGTACCACTTTTTCTTCATCCATTTATCTATCATGGGTGCTTATTTCGGTGCTGACTTGCTGTCTTCTTCATGACCATAAGACTCCCCTGGAAGAGGGGACTTGTGGCAATCCTCATTTCTCAGAAGTTTCTGCTTTTAGTCAGGTAAGGAAAACTCCTGGAAGTTTTCTTTCTGCATATCTGGATTCTCATTCACTTACAGACTGAAGTAATCCTTATGCCATAATGGCATATTTTGGGTTGGTATATTCTGATCCTGTTTACCACACTTTGAGTGCTTCAGTTTCTTCTGTGACCTTGAGGATGTCAGCTGCTCCTGCTATCAAGCTGCATTCCACTATTACCCCCGTCACTGCAGCCGCCACCACGTCTACCTCTAACAGTGCAAACCATGCTGCGCAGCACCCAGCAAGCCTCCCTTCCTACCCCCAAGATTGTTAGGAGGAGAAACAAGATGATGGCCATGGATGCATTCTCAAGCCTGGAAAGCTCCCCACCCACGTGAAGAAAAGCCATGTTTCTCCTGCTTCAGGGACTTTCCCAAGGTCACAGGCAGCATGGAAGGTGAGGGCCCTGGCCCCTTGCCCCCACACCACCCTACAAGAAATTTCCTCCCTTGACTATCCCTTCCCTGCCAGTGTTTACAGTAAGAAGGTAAATAAACTCCATCGGGTCTCTGCATGTTCTTTTTGTCCTGAAAAAATCAATAGACCGTGCAGAACATGTGACTTGGCATAGCTGCAGCTGCAAAGCTCAGACACGGACACACTGTACAGCCTGTCCTTCTGCTGTGGTGCAGGCATCCCTGTATTTTTAGACCTGGCCGCCACTGCCAAGACGAGTAGTATGTGGAGATACAGGACAGGCTTGCTGGCCTGTGTAACAGAAGCGTCTTGCCTAAAGCTACGGCAACATATGCTGGAGGCTCTCATTTGCTGCTGAGGCTGGTGGAGGGGGAGGCGTGTTTTGTTTTGGCTTCATTTAGAACATTTTATAGCACTTCCCACTGTGTGTGCTCCAGGATGTGTTGAAACATAGGATTAGCTTTATGAACTTGCTTTGTGAGGTGTCTGAGGCAAGATAGCAAGTTTTGAAAAATGAATAACACTTGAGTTTATCTTTAAGCTGCAAATACAATATTTACATTTTTGTATGCACAGCAAAATAATTTATTAAAGCACTATGAATTTGGAATTGTGATCATTTAGGTTGACTTTTCCCTCTCTCCTGTGTGTGAAGGAAGGTTTGTTGTGTCAGTCTTGATACTATGAAACCAAGAAGACACTTGTTACTATCTTAACAGAACAACGTGTTCTGGCATACAAACAGAAACCCCTGAAGACAGACTTCATTCCAGTGTTCTCTTACCACACATAGCAACCATTTATCGCTTAAGCTTTTTTCATGCCTATCCCAACCGCCCAGCTTTAGGCCCCACTTTGGTTGCTGTAATAACTACCTGACCAGTGCCCTTGTCCTATATGTTTGATGTTCTGATACAGATGTGGCTACAATTTTGATTACTGACTTTTGGGGCTCCCTAGGGCAAGTATGGTAAGTACCAACTCCTTTGGATGGCATAGAGGCCTTGACTGCTTTTCTATCCCTCAGTTCACCTGGGCGGCAGCTGCAGGGAGCTGCTTTCTATTCCCCCATCCGTGGAACTCTGTGACTGGGAGTGGATTGACCTTCCTCCTGCCTCTGCCTAATGAAATCCTAGGCAAACATTCAGCCCTGGCTCAACTATCCTCGGTACAGTGCGGCTTATCTCACCATCCCCCAGCCCTGACAGTGGCCTCTCCGTGCAGGAATCCATTCAGCTCCACGATAGTCTGGGCGAACCCCACCAGGGCACTTGTCCCACAGTGTTAAGCTTACTTGCTTTTCCTCACTGGACTGAACTTGTGAGGGCAAGGATGCATCTTATTCTAGCAGTTTTCTCTGTCTGGTGCCTAGAGAGCCATCAAAATATGTTTGCTACATTAAGTGCCTTCTGGTTGTCGGCAGCATGCCTGCTGACCACGCCAGTCTGGCAGGGCTGCTCTTGGGGTCCCTCCTGAGACACCACCCGGAGTTATTGGAAGGATATGAATGGTTTGGAATGGAACTTTATCCTAAAAGAATCCAGAGTTAAAACTTCAGGCTGCTTTTGCCCATAGTCCAAATTAAAGAGGTTTTAGTGCATTTTTATTACTAAAAATAATATGGAAAAAGATATGCTGTAGGGTTTTATTTTTCTAACTCTTTACATGGAATACAGAACAGATGCCAATTCTACCATTAGCCTCCCATCTATGGTCTGTAGTGATCTGTACCCATGCACAAACACACACATGCACACAAATGCACACATATTAATGTGCATAATTAATAGCCCACTTTGTTTCATGGCCTACATGGTAATATAGTTTAGGGTGATTTTTATGTTTTCTTCCTGAGAAATTCTTAATAGATTTCTCCCTACACTTCCTGTTTATGTCACCTTGAAGTTCAACCTTTAGGTATACCTGAGATATGAACTCCTTTAATATATGTTTGAATCTGAAATTTGAATTGGCAGCGCAGTCAATACTCTTTATGTTATAAACTTTTATGAATAAAACTGAGACATCATGAAAATAATTTTGCATTCCATATGCACTCTTATTTAACAAACTAGACATTCTCTAATGACTGGATGTCTCTTTTTCTATTAAAAAAACAACAGGGTAATCCTGAAATGGAAACTAGAAAATACTGTATATAAGTGAAAATATTATAAAAGAAGAAATGATATCTGTATACAGAATATATTGATATGACATTTCAGCATATTCTGGACTAATGGTTTTCAATCTAGATGTACTAGAATAAAGTTACTAAGTAAATTTGTAGTGAAAGTAATACAGCCAGGGTAAAAATTCTATCTATTTAGGAAAATAATCTGAATATTCTAGTAGAAATATTTCTATAACATCTGTTGTTCGACTGATTACTAGTCATCCTCATTATAACACCTGAACAAGGAACATTTTGTTGGGTCAATTCACCACTCTATTTCGAATCAACAGAACTTCATTTCTCTGAAAAGTCATTAATCTTGGCCTTTTGCAGACTCAGATGAAGCTTTTCTTTAATTAATCCAAATTGTGATGATACAGATTACATGTAAGTCTATTTATATTGTAAACCTTTCTTCCTGTTCTAGTAGGAACTAAAAGAAACTCAATATTGTTTAAGCATTGAATTGTATTTAATGGCACAAATGGGTTTTTAAAGATGTTTTCACTTGGCATGGCCTAAAGCTTTCAAGGACAAAATTTTGCAGTTTTTATGGGATTATATAAAGAACAAGGAAACTAATGAAGTTTCTCTGAGGCACATTAGAGCTCTAGGAGTCTTGAGCAATATAAACCACTGGCCAAACAAAAACAACCCCCTACTGAAAATTTAAAGGTGTATGTACACTGGAACTGAATGCTTGTCCCCATCTACATCCATGACACTTTTAAGTGTCAGTGGCATCATTGATGAGGATATTTTATTGCAAAGTGTGTAACAGTTTATAATAATAATAGAAAATATATTTGAGTACTTACCGTATGCAGCTACTTTTCAGCTATTCTCTCAATCCTTACTATAAAGGATATCCTTATATGAAGAATATCATTTTGTAGAAACTGTGGTCTATTAGAGTCACACAGTTGGTAAGTGGAGCAGCGCCAGTATCATGTTTGACTTCCAAAACACATGCACTTCATTCACTTTAGGGTGAAGATTCTCTAATTGCTTCAGTTCACCTCAGATAGTCAAAGAACTCTGCCCAGTTCCACAAGACAACTCTTTGTTTCGACTGAACATTTTAATCCTGGAATCAAAGCGCACCACCTCTGCAAACCAGGTAATATAATTTAGCTAAGAAACAGGAAGTTCCAATAACTTTTGAAATAATTTTGAAGCACAAGCAGGAAAACAAAGCACACTTTGACTGCAGTGAGGAATCTCAACATGGGCGCTAGTTCTGTGTGCAGCCAGGACCCCCTTCCCTGAAACACAAATCTGTTGCTCCTGCCTTGTACAGGACACTCAGGATCAAAAGTCAGGCTACTTGCTAGAGCAGAGAAGAGCTGGGAACTGACGGTGGTCAGGAAGAGCAGCAGCCCTGGGGAGCATTTTCCCCCCTCTCTGTCTCACTCTCCCTCACCAGGTGTTTTCTGTCTTATTTACAATCTCCCTGCTGCTGTGTGGAGAGGCTTCTCCTGCTTTTTCTACCCTCTCTGGGGCCTGATTTGTAATCCCTTCCTCTGACCTGCCTGTGGCCTTGGCTTACCATGGCTCTTCTTGACCCAGCCACCAGGGCTTCCTTTTAACTTCATCCTGGGTACTAAGCACCTCACTTCCTTTTCTCAAGGGATCGCACTGCTGAGCCCAATTCATCTTTTCAAAACATAGGTTGTAAGGCACAGGTCAAAGGTCACCATGTTTTGGCTGTCTTTGTGTTAGGTGTCTGACCCAATTTGTGTGTATTTTGGGTATTTAGATGTGGAGTCACATGGTATAAAACACAGTCCATGGCTTCTTAGAGGTTACTGGATAGGAACTTCCCAAAGTTCTCCCAGTAGAGAACGTTGTGGAAATTTCTGTATTGGCAGACACAACTTCTGTGCCACATGCTAAGCGACAACCTAAAGGGATTTCTAAATGTCAGTGCTACATATAAAACACTGTGTAAAGTTCTCTGAGGGAAGTAGTTCACTTTCCTATTACTGACACAATACCACCTACTGTGTGGTGTCAATATAACTTTAACAATTACAGCAATAAAAGCAACAACAAAATAAATGCCATATATTAGTTTCTCATTATATACCACACACTTCACATACATTATTATTTTTTAAAAATTTTTTACTAAGATATGATTGATATACTCTTATGAAGTTTTCACATGAAAAATATTATCATTTTTCTCATATTATCAAGTCCCCACCCATGCCCCAATGCAGTCACTGTCCATCAGTGCAGCAAGTTGCCAGAGATCCACTATGTTCCTTCTCTGTGATACACTGTTCTCCCCATGACCCCCCACACCATGTGTACTAAACATAATACCCCTCAGTCCCCTTCTCCCTCCTTCCCCACCCACCCTCCCACACCCCTCTCCTTTGGTAACCACTTACATACATTATTAACAATTCTTCCAGTAGCTCTAAAGGATGGATACCAGCCTCCCTGTTTTACAGAAGTGAAAGAGGTCAGGAAGCTAAGTAAGTGATCAAAGTTTACATGGCATGTTAATGGTAAACAACCTGGTTATGCTGATGCCAAAACCTTCATTTCTTTACTGTATTATTCCAACAGTACTTTTTAAATTTCAATAGTCAAATATATTTCAAAGAAATTAAGATGAGAAAAACAGTCTACTATATTGATGCAGATATTCTCCTTTTCTGTTTCTTTTCCTTCATTCCTGAGGTTTCCAGTGAACTTGGTGTCCTTTCACATGTCTTTGCAGAGCAGGTCTGCTGGGGAGAAATTCTGTCCTTGAGAAGTAGTTTTCTTTCACCTTCCTCCATCAAAAATATTATCACTAGAAGCAGAATTTCTGGTTGATAGGTCTTCTCTTCTGGCACCTTGAAGACTTGCCACTGCTCCCTGGCCTCCATCATTTCTGATCTGAAACCTGTAGTCCTTGGGGCTCTTGTTTCCTTATTTATCTTTCACCATATCTGGGAGGTTTCCAGTCATTGTTTCTATGAATATTCTTTCTTCACCAATATCTTTTGCCTCTGCTCTAGGGACCCCAGTGCCACAAATGTGAGATCTTTTGATTTTGTCACACAGGTCTCTGAGACTAGTCCTTTCTCCTTTCAATCTCTTTTCATTCGGTTGTTCAGATTAGGTCGTTTCTATTGCTCTCTCTTCAAATCCACTTGCTTTTCCCCTCTCATCCTCATTCTGCTATTGAGCTCACATGATGGATTTTTAATTTCAGGTATTCTATTTTTCAACTCTAAAACTTCAATTTAGTTCTTTTCTTAATCCTTTATTTCTCTTCTAAGAGTTTCTCTCTATTTATTTCAAGTGTTCACCTTAGTTCATAGAAAGTGGTTAGAAAGCTGCTTTAAATTCACAGGTTCATTATATGAATTCACATACCTGAATCATCTTTGGGTTGGCATCTGCTGATTGGTTGGTCCTTTAAGAATTGGTCAGGTTTTCATGGTTGTGAATGTATCAAGTAATGTTGGATTATATCCTGGGCATTTTGAATATTATGTTGTCAGACTCTGCCTGCTGTTAAAATTCTCTGAACAGTATTGATTTGCTGTTTGAATAGGTGATCAGCCTACCTGGTCCATCCTTTTCTTCTCGCTGGTAGTAGTTTTAAAGTCAATACAGCTTTCAAAGTCTTTGCAGTGTTATTTGGGTCTGCCTGGGCCATGCACCGTAGGGTTGTTTTAATACTGTGGTATTAAAACCAGGTACTTGGGTGGTTTTAATACTGTAATTCAGTTCACAAAGCCTTTGTTGAATTTCTGGACATTCTCTGCACCTGTGCAAGTTGGAGAATGAGCTCATTACTTGTGCAGGTTCAAACACAGAATGAGAGAAGCTCTTCTCCAGCTCCCTCTCATCTGTGAGATTTCCCACACAACATCTGGCTTCCAGGGCTCATTTTCTCAGTTTTTCTGGTTAGAAGCATTGGGCTCTCTCAGAGTTTGGGTCCCCTGTGCTGGGCAGTTCCATGCAATTGTACCGTGTGCAAAGCAGCAGAGAAAGAGCAAACATGGAAGAGTGATCCCCCATATACATCGGGGTTCCCTTTTCCTGATTCTTCTATCCAAAGGGTTGAGTCATCCTTTGGGATCTTAAATGTCCATGCTTCCCCTGGGGTAGCAATGCAGGTCTACTTTTGAAGCTGGCCTTTAAGCAGGACTGGGAGAATAAAAAGAGAAAAATCAACATGGGATTGTTTCCACACATTGGTTTGCAGGGACCCCTTTTCCTGATTCTCCAGACAGAATAATGGGTTTAACTTAACAATAGAGTTTTTCGCTATTTGCATCTTTTACTAAATTCCCAACTTGGTTTTCCTTCAGCTCAAATCCAAGAGGAGAAAAAAAAGGAAATTCTCAGAAAAGTTTTTGTAGCTGAACTGATCTTCTGTTAAGGTTTCACTTTTCCATCTTAATCCACTTGCCACTGGTTACTTTTCAGATTCCTCAGAGTTGTTCATCATCTTTGTCCAGTTTTAGTTGTGATGAGGTGAACAACAGGATAGGATCTTTATATCTGTGACTGCCACTTATTAAAGCTTTAGCCCCCAGCCTTGCCAGAAAACCTACTATGTGATAAACAATGAAGTAAAGGACATGAATGAAAATGTAAAATATGAGAAGCACCGAAGTGAAAAATTGCTAATTGAAAATGTAGAATGTGAGGCTTGCAAACCCCCCAGTGGACTTGGGTAGGACTGGATGGCACATATTTGGCTCACAGTCTGCCACTCTTCCCACACTTAGAAGCTCATCAGTAGTTCTTCACTGCTCTGCTCCCTGCGGGGCCTGAATGCAGCCACAGACGGCTTCCTCTTGCTGTAAACCTGGAAGTCACTGCCACATGAGCAGCTCTGGAATGTTAGGTAAAAGCCAACCTTTCATTCCTGTCTTTACGACTTACTCACACACCAGTTGCAACCTCCTTTTCCCATTTAACTGCAGTGACTCCTCTTCCCAAATTTCCATCTTCTCATTGTCTTCTCTTTCTTTAAGATTCCAGTTGATTGACCTATTTTTTTCTTTGCCAGGTGGACTTGAGAAGGATCATTCTTTGCTTTCTAATAAAGTTTCTATATTTTCATTAAAAAAACTAATTGGCTAATGTGTTTCACTGAGCTTTCCTTCATTTACACCAAAAGGAATTTATTGCAGTGTTTTAGCCTTTGGGAAATGATGAATTTGTTTAATAGACTGGCAATTATCTGCTCAAAAAATGATCATTAGAATTCCTCTTCATTTGATTACTATATATCATGAACCACAATCCATTTATCACCGTCTGCATCCATTAATTCAGCCATGCTGGTCCTTGACTAAGAGACTACTATAACTTCTCATCTTGAAATCTTTCTAAGAACAAATATTAATTAGAAAGTAGTATGTCTTAAGTATATCTGATTTAAAAATCTCAGTCTATACAAACCTTTTTGTTTTGTTTTGCTTGCCATTTTTATTAGGTCACACTATTTTCCAGTGGTGTCACAATCCAAATAGGAGTGTACTTTTTACTTAGGGAGTTGGGGTGATGATTATCAAAAGGGATCACTGTGGTAAAAATACAAAACCAAAACAACACATTATCTTAGCTAGAAGTAAGAGGCACTGTTTGTAAGTGTGAATGCCTTTTCATATCTTTGGTCTGGAATACTTGTATGTACCCCACCTGGGTACTTACTCAAGAGAACTCTTTCTAGAACATATAGTGTTTCTACTTCTAAAATGGAAAATCTGGCGGGAAAATTGACTCACAATATATATTAGGCATGTGTGTAGTGCATAATCTGAGCATGAGTTGATTGAAGGTCGGCATCGAGTCCCAAGTTATCTGGTGGTAAGGTTTCCTTTTAGGGCTAATCCAGGACCCAGAGCCTGGACTTCTGCCTAGCAGCGCTGTGGCTGAAATTAGAAAAGTAAGAGTGACAGTCTGCTGTGTTCAGAAACTAAGTGTTTTCTCTTGTCTTCTTTCCTCATGGGGTCTCCAGTTTACCGCGGTTTCTGGGCAGTCCTGATGCTCCTGGGGATAGTTGCCGTGGTGACCGCCAGCTTTTTGATCATCTGTGCGGCCCCCTTCGCCAGCCATTTTCTCTACAAAGCCGGGGGAGGATCCTACATTGCTTCAGGTATAAATGATTTCCGCCCATGATTTTTCTCCGTATCCTCCTATTTTCCATTTCTCATTTCAGATATCAGGCTTCTAGTAGAAGTCATGCAATGTGGTTAATGTACAGTATTTCTTGAGTGCTGTGTGTCAGACACTTGTCCCGGGAATTTCCATTTTGCCACACACAATCCGCTCCGCAGCCTTTGCTCCTTGAACCCGTATTATATGAACAAAGACCCTAGAAGGGAAGACTCTGCTGCAAGAGCCTCTTAACCCCTCTCACCTTACTAATTTTCTGTCTGTGAAATGGGGTCATACCATGCTCTCTGTAACATCATGACATAGGTGGCATGTTTTGTGTGCTCTTAAAAAGACAGCCCGTGATGATGTTACAGAAACCTTCATAGTTGATGATATTTATAAAATCCTCTTGATGTGTTTATCACAGGTCAAAACCATCTTCTTCAATAATGTTGCTGTTCTGTTTTCTTAATCGTGTCCATATACATTATCTAAACATTTATTTTTGTAACCTGCATTTATTTTAGTCAGCTTTCTGTCTAGTCTAATTCCTGATAAAATGATCGTGGTACAAAGAGAAAAATAATTGATGAGTTAATAAGCCTTGTGCATTTTAAGGCTTTTTCATTTAATTAGGATGTAAAAGCCAGAACATTAACTTGAAAACATAAGCATAAGGTTATTTGTAAAGACAACAATTCTAGAAAATTGGGCAAACTTCAGTGTGCCTCAGACCAAACTATACATGACTCGGTTATATTTTAATGTCCAATAAGAAGGACACAGTGTTCCTGCATAAGATGGTAGTGCAGTAAAGGAAAAGAGCAGAAAAGAGAGCTTTATCTTATCTAAATCGTTGCCAAGGCAGCTGATGATATTGTCTATCATCATTTATTCAATGGCTGGTTAACAAACAATTCCTTCACTTACCCTTTTTGCATATGTGCTTAATTCTGTAGAGGGAATAAAAAGAAGAATCAGATATCGGTCAGAACAAGAGCCCTGTTTAAACTAGTCTGTCATTCTTTTGTCTTTCATTCACCTCTTCTTCACTGGTTTTTCAAGTGCCTTGATTTACCCATTTGAACTTGTAATTTTTAAATAATTGAGATATAATTTCCATACCACAAATTTTACCATTTTGAAGTGTATAATGAAGTATTTCCTAGTACATTTCCAGGGTTGTGCAAATATCACCACTCTCTGGTTCCAGAATTTTTGTTTATATTTTTATTAAGGTATCACTGATAGACACTTTTATGAAGGTTTCACATGAAAAATATGTGGTTACTACATTCACCCATATTATCAAGTCCCCCATTCCCCATTGCAGTCACTGTCCATCAGTGTATTAAAATACCACTTGTCTTCTCTGGTTCCAGAATATTTTTATCATTCCACAAAGAAACCTTGTCCGCTCTCTCCTTCCCTTCCCCAGTTCTGAGTAACCACCATCTACTTTCCGACTGTGGGTTTGTCTGTTCTGGGTATTTCATATAAATGGAATCGTACAACCTGTAACCTTTTGTGCAGACACAAATGAAAAGCTTCTTTCATTTAGATCTCATAATTCATCATCTTCTTTAATTCATAATTCTGTAAGACCAAAACAAAGACCAAACCCTTTATATGCCTTATAACTGAGCATCTTATTACCGAAATATTTTTCCCCAAAACCATGTTCTACCCTTGCTTCATTCAAAGGTCTAGGGAAGGTGAATATTTTTCCATGGTCTTCCAAGAAATAACAGCCCTCTGCTAGAATGTGCGAATATTTGTTTCTTCTCATGCAATACTTTGCCTTTTTAATCATTGTCAATAGAAGGATAAGCAACAGCAGTAGTTTAGTACTAACGCCGTCTGAACCACACGGCTGGTTTAATCTCAGAAATGCTCTGATTCTGGGATTAGTCTTTTTGGAGAAGTGTGTGTGTGTTTAGTGCTTTGGGGAAAAATGTTGGGTATTTTATCATTTGTGTGAGGAAGTAGTATATCCAAAGGATTACATTTGGCTGAAAACTCTGTAGAAAGATGAAGTGTTTGATAGATACTCATATGCTCGTGACCAGGGGGGTGTCTTTTTTCAGTGACTCTTCTGCTGCTTGTGGATGTGGGGTTGAGGTCCTCCTTGCACAGGGCATTCAGCAGAGGCCCCCTGGGCTGAGGGGTGTCCCAGCCACTTTGGGGGCCCATTCTGACAGCCATTAAACTAGGTGATGATGACTTCCTTTCAAATTTGGCTTTTAATTTCCTTTATGAAACAATTCTTTATTGTTTGTGCAGAACTATTTGTTTCCCAAGAACAGAAAGAGATATTCTGTTGGATGAGATAAAATATTACTGTTCATTTTGTCAGTTCAGGCAGGAAAAGTAATGTTCTTAGGAATAACTAAAGTTTATGATCTAGTAGCCATTGCCACCATGATGCACAATTTGTAAGGCACTGACGGGGCCAATGAGGGATCCTTAAATGTGAGTAGTTATTGACAGAGAATTTTTTAAATCTTTCAGTTGTCTATTATTAGTATTCCCAGATCATGTTAATAGTTAACATATGCTTTCAAAGTTGAAGATTAAAACTTACTGCTATGCTGTATGAACAATTGGAATGTATGTAGTAAACACTAGGTTTTTCAGCCAGTCACGTTTTTTTTTCTGTGACACGTTTAATATGGAACTATGCATAGAACCATTTATTGAGTTACACTGAATTGAATTTATTATGCTTTCTTTGGTTAGATTATGTATTTTCAAAATGAAGGTATCTCATTCCATGTATCTAGTGTTCCAAAATCTCTTTTTATGCTTGCCTCGTCGTTCCCTGCCCAGCAGAGTATCCCATGCTGTCCTGTGTCCACATAACTGCAGGGCAGCTGGGAATAGGTGTGGCTCGGGCCCAGGGTTGCTGTGGCTGTTTATCAGTGCCACGGACAAGATTGGGCACTCTTTCTTTATTTGGACAGATGGTCTTAGGACAAGGCAGAACTGAATTCCAAATGGTCATTCCTGGGTGTGTGCATATTGAAAAACTCTTTGGCCTTAGCCAGCAGACTGTTTTTGGCCATTCTGTGCATGGCCAAGACACGCTGATGTCACAGCTATTGGTGTGTGCGGGGGTGGGCTCCATGGTGTTCCTTTTGCTCAGAGCAAGGCTTGGAAGGCATGTGGTACCACTCCCTGACTACGGGCAGATACCCCCATCAGTCAGGCCAGGCCTGAGGAGGTTCTGTTCTGGACTAAGCATATGATGACTGTCAGGGTCTTATAACACTGAGGATGTTTCTAGACTCATCACCTACCTCCACAAAGCTTAAACAAGTGCTGAAATGTGTTTTCATGTGCACTCCCAGAGAACCCCTAGGTCCAGAGGGACTGGCTCTTGTCTTCTCTTAGCCCTGTGATCCTGGAGGTGACAGATGCCAGAGGAGTTAGCGTGGGTCAGCAGGCATTGCAGAACGTGTGATTTATGGGGAGAAAATTATTATGCACAGAATATCCGTAATGCTTGGGCAAAGTGGTATCAGTACAGGAATTGCCATGCATGAGTAAGACTGCCAAGTGTGCAAGAAAGAATGATGACACGGCCTTGATGTTCTGGGATGCTAACATTGGGCGATAAGCCATAACAACTAGAAATCGGCATTTTATCAGCACATCAGGGTAGAACGATTTTTTCTTCCATAATTGAAACCAGCTTTTCCTGAACAACAAAGTGAGATTGCATTTTTCTGCTGAATGTAGAGCTAGATGGAGCATCACCTGGGAAGAGGTGCCTGAAAAGCTTCTGAATCTTTGCTAACTCCCTCATCAGACCCTCAGGTGAGAGAAATAGAGCAGCCCTTAGGCCAGGCCCAGTACATGTGGAAAGGGTACCTGTGTGGCACAATTAGTCCTCTGGAACACAATGGAGGCAAAGTTGTGGGATGACCCCTGCCCCAGTCTGTGGCCGCAGAGTGTGCTCCTCAGCCAGACAGCTGTTTCCCAAGCTATTGCTGGTCACCAGGCACAGGAGCCGAGTGAGCCGGGGTGAACTGTACACACCCTCCGCCATGCAGGACCAACAGCCTGGAGCGCGTCCTTCCCTGCACACCCCTGCTCCCTTCTGATCCGGAGGACCGTGCTTTCTGAAAGAAGGGTGGTGGACAAGCTCTCTGAAAATGTAGTATAAGAAGAGAAGTGGACATGAAGGGAATTAAAAATTCTCATATCCAGCAGGTAATACTGAATCAGAATCAAACCAGATTTATGGTTTGTTTTCCTTTTTTTCAACAAATGAATGGAATTCATAGTAGCTCATCGGTAATCCACATTTGTCTCTACATGAGATAAGACAGACATCATGGGTGTGTAATACAAGAGATGTTTTCTGCCTAATTCTAGAAAACGTAGGTGACAGAAGCCAAGGGACACGCATAGGTGTCCATTTCCCTTCTGCTGGGGCTGAGCACGTGGCTCACAGGCAGCCCTTGGTGCCGGGCCTTGCTCCCCACGTCTTCCTCCAGATAGAGCATAACATGACCACATGGGGCAGAGGAGAGTGTGTGGAGGAAACGCAGGGCCGAGAGCAGGAAGGGATCAGGAGGAACTGCTGATGCCTGGGGGCAGGCATTCTAACCTTACAGTCACATGCCCATCTCCCCTGCGTGCACCTGCCACCTCCAGGATCGGGCGGTAAACAGCCGCTTCCTAGACGAGGAAAAGGGCCTCCGTGTGAGGAGAACAGACCAGGAAGGCTGGTGGATGCCTGCCAGGGCGGCTTTTCTAAGGCTGCCATGTCTTTCTTATTGCACAAGAAATGGGCTTTCAGGAGAAAAGCCTGCGGGCAACTTTCCAAGAGGGAACAGAGCATTCCCCAAAGTCCAGGACTCACTTTTATTTAGAGCTCTGGTGTGTTGGCGGTGAGTGGTAGAAAGGAAAAAGTAATGAAAAGCTATGGATTGCTAGTCCATCAGCCAGATGTACGTGTAACAGAATTAGTGTGTCTGCTTTTTGTGAAGTACAGAATGGCAGCTCCGATTTCCCTTTTGCTCAAAGGACTTAGGGACACGGGGTCTGCTTTCCAAGGGGGTCTAGGAGCACTAGTCACCCTTACGTTTGAAAGCACTTGCCATGTACACTGGCTTTGTGCCTTCAATTTGGGAATTCATTCAGGAAAATTATTGTTGTGGATTCTGATACTATTATAATGTGGAAATTTTACTGCCCTTGATCTGACATTTTATATAAATTCCAAGTGCCAGGATAAATCAGCCTTTGTGACTGTTCAATAGGAAAGAGCTGTGAAGAGTTTTTATTTACAAAAATACTTTAAAGCCTTAGTACCTGTCTTTCTCAGGTACTTTCTCAAAAGTTCATTTTCCCTCACATGGCTTATCAGTTGAAATGTGGGTAACAGGCAGTTAGGACCTGACTTGTCCTCTCTCTGCCTTGAATGGGGCACCAATATGGGAGACAAATGACAATGAAGAAACACGTGCCCAAAGGAGGAGTCCATGGGCTGCATCAGAGCCAGTGCTGCGGGTCTCCAGCCCTCGGCCGCAGGGATGCTGGGGGGGCTGTCCTGCTTCCGAGGCTCCGCCCCACCTGCGCTTGTCAGGCGCATCCTCGTAGGAGGCACGCCAGGCAGGGGCGTGGCTCCTGCCTCGGTGGTGAGCAGCCAGCTCAGGAACAGCCACTCTGGGAAACCTTTCTGGAAAACCTTGAACTTCGAACTCGAATAAATGTTCTCTACCCCCTTTCAAAAATATATCTGTATTTAGCACATATAATGTAGGGGGTCACAGGGAAGACAGTATAGCACAGAGAAGACAAGTAGTGATTCTATAGCACCTTACTGTGCTGATGGGCAGTGACTGCAGTGGCGTGTGGGGGGATTCGATAATATGGGTGAACGTAGTAACCAAAATTTGCTCATGTGAAACTGTCATAAGAGTGTATATCAGTGATCCCTTAATAAAAATATATATATATATATATATATATATATATATATATATATATATCTGTGCTGTTCTTCTGAGAACTAGAGCTATGGCCTGGCAAATAAAAGTTTTTACTCACATGGAATATTATTATGGTGTAAAATGAATCTCCATGCTGAAAGGGAGTTTTCAGATGTGTAAAGTGACAAGTTTCTTTCTGGCCTATAAATATTCTCTTTAGATTTAGGATTTGTTTTTATCATGATGGAAAGGCAGAGGAGTTTCCATTTGCTTCATTCTCCTTTTCCATAGTATGTGTATCATCAACATCTACTATTTACTCAGTACCTAAATGATTTCATATCTTTGCAAATACTGTTTCGGTCCACAGCTGTCCCCCAGTCACTTTGTTCAGAGATAACTAGTAGTGATTAAGGCATACTGCTTCCTTTACTAAGTTCTGTTACGCATTTTGTGAAGCCTTTTTTTTCCTTTATAAAGTTTCTTTCATAAATTTTTCTTGTGTAGAAAGTCTGTAGGTACAGACTCCTCTGAATGTCCAGATTGGCATATGCTGAGTTTGTCCTACAAAGAATTTTTACTTCCTGTTTTAAAGGGCTGTTTGGGAGGGACAGGAGGTTTGCTAGACTGGACACTTAAAACAGAAAATGTCCTTACTAGGAAGTCGCACAAGTCGGTATTCCCCTGATGACATTGTTTCCAAATGTTCAGTAATGGGAGTGTGAGGTGACTGGTGCCACCTGGTGGAAAGTTCCAGTAAGACATTGGAAAATGTGTTTGAAAAAAATCCCTTTTATGAAATCTTAGAACTGAAAAGCATGGCAGCAAGTTTATTCTCTTGCTTCTTGGCCAGTGCTGAAATAACACAGTTATGTGGGAATGTCTGATGCTTTAAACGATTTCAGAGAATAATATTTGCTAGCAATTAACAGGAGCTCATGCCAATAATAATAAACCTAGCCAATGCTTATCATGTACTTGCTGTGTTCAGGCACCTTGTTAAGTCCTTTACTTCCATTAACTCCTCGTGACTGCCTTCTCTGGTAGGAGCTTACATTATCTCTACTACCAATGAAGGAACTGAGATGTAGAGAGTAAAAAGGCTTGCTTCAAAGTTACTCAGCTGGTAAAGTGTAAAGCTTTCTAAACAGTAAACTTTTGAAGGGAGATTCGAACTAGGGCCGTCAGAATCCAGGCCTGTGCTCTCCAACCACTTTCTACTTCCTGAAACTCAATTATTATGAGTTAACACTTAACACTTGCTGGATGTTAAATGAAAGTCTACTTTTCAGATTAATTCCTGATTACTTGTAGAGATGGATAGACCCTCATGATCATTCTCTGTCAATAATTGTTTCTCAAGAGAGTACAGAGTATTGAATATAGAGGATGTTTAGTGCCTAAAATTTTTATGTCAATCTAAAAAAGTAATAAATATTTGAGAAATCCTGTAGACATTATTTAGGTTCAGTTGACTAAATAAAAGCGTGCAGCTAGAAAATAAAAGCAAAGAGTCAATTAATGTATTTGGAACATAGTATGATGAAGCATGAACAATAATACATATTTGGAAATCAGATAGATGTAATGAAAATGTATAGCCATGGAATTGTAACTATACAAAGTATTTAGGCTATCTCAGAAAATTGGTGAAAATCAGAGGAAGGTGAGTCTGAGAAAATGAAGAATGGAGGTAAGAATATTTATGGTTGACCATTATTCATTAATAGTTTTAGAATTTCTGAAGTGTGATATGTAGAAATGAGGATATAAGAGAAACCTATACCTTTGTAATGGAAACAAGAAAGCACTATCACAAAAATTACAATTTAACTTATTTTAAATATTACAACGTAGATTATTTTAAAGAACTTCTAGCTTATTTTATCAGAAAAGACAAAAATTTTAATGAACAAAATATGAGACTTACTTTGAAAGTATATTACAACATAATGGCAGGTATTACTATGTAGAAAATGTGGAATTGGCAAGTTTTCCTTTCTCCATCATAGAATGTTTAGAAAAATAAGTATACATTTTAGACTCGGGACTGGACCTGTGAGCGTAGATTCAGCCCGTAATAATGCTCTGGTGTCTCCCTTTAGCATGGCAACTAGGGGCTTCTTAGAAGGTGAGAAAGGCTTCAAACGCTGCAATTTTTAAGATTCCCAGGACATTAAAAGTTAATACATGTCAAATAGGTTTGCAAATATTATGGCATTTTAAAGTGTGGCATTTTAGTACATTAATGCTCTATGCTTTTAAAATACATACATCAAGGTAGTGACCCTATATATAACTTAATGTGCACATATTATCCAATATCTTTTACAAATATGGGGCTCAAGTCAAATAATGCTTATGGTCCTCAGTGCCATCCGTATCATGAGGCATACTGCGAGCACAGGAGGTTAAACCCCTTGCCCATTCTCAGAAACAGTCTAGCTCTTTCTCCTTGGTTGTAATTGTTTAAGCCTCTAAATTAAAGCCTAGAGAAACTCCCTAAGTATCTGAAGGGCAACTCTTCTTCTAAAGGAGTCTCCCCAAAATGGTGCAAGGGAACCTGGATTGGGAACCAGTTTGCAGGGGTTCATTTTATAATGAACTACCCAACATTGATCTATATGTCATATTTTATATGCTTCAAATAAAACATAGTGAAACTTAGAAAAAGAATTAAGGAACTGAAAATAACCATTCACAAAATATCCCTGTGCTCTAGGTGCTTAGAGAGCTTAATGCTCAGTGAGCACTGTTGAATGACCATCCGAAGTTTTGTTGACAAGTTTGATGTTTGAGGAAGATAATGTAAAACAGTGTTATTTATTTATTTGTTTGTTTATTTATTTATAACAAACTGTATTCTTTGTAGGGCTTAGTAGGGCTGCTAGGATGTTGCAGGGTAAACTCGAGCAGGTGTCTTAAGGTCACTGCCATAGCATCAATAAGCCCTACACCGTTTTATCAGTTAGGCCTAAGATTGCCTTCTGTGAAGATTTTCTTGCCTTTTTTGTTTGTTTGTTTCAAAACCATTTGTCTAAGGAAATGTATCCATCATTTCAAGAACCTATGTTTGAGTTAGAACATCACAAACCAAAATATTCATAGTAGCTTAATCAATAATAGCTGAAACCTAGAAAGATAGCACATGTTCACCACTTGATAAATGGATAAACAACTTGTGGCAGCTTCATACAATGGCAAACTGCTCAGGAGTAAAACAGAGTGAACTGGAACACAGGCAACAACATGGATGAATTCTCGGTCATTGTGTGGAGTGAAAACAGCCAAGACAAAAGACTGCGTCCTTTTGTGATTTCCTTCCTGTGGAGTTCCAAGGGCCAAAGGAGCTGCCAGGATAGATGCTTTGGGTGGGGGAGTGAAGAGGCCTGAGGAAACCTCACTGGAGTGACAGTGACGAATATGTTCTATTTCTGATGGGGTGGCTATGCTGATGTTTGCATTTATCAAAATGAATCACACTATACACTTGAAAGCTGTACATTTTACTCTATGTAAATTATTCCTCAATTAGAGGAATGAGAAAGAGAAATGATAAACCTAGGATGTTATTTGTCCATTAGAAACACCTTCAAACCATTGGAGCTTAATATAATCCCTTCAAATCTTAGTATGTGCTAATTTAAGAAATGTTTATACAAAGACTGTATCTTCTACAAAAGCCACTTGTGAGGATACTGTCAGCTATGCTGTTTAATGTTCTTATGCAGATCTGCAGAAGGGATTCATTACGTATTTCTTCATAAATTGCTGTGTTTCCTTTTAGAAAATGGTAGTAAATACACAGCTTATCAAGGTTCCTTTCTGTTCTTTCTTCTGGGCACATGAGATGGAGGCTTACCATCCCACTAATGCTGCTATTCTTAGCACTCCTATCCACGCTCCAAATTTTTCTTTATTTCTGTAGTTAGCGTGCACTCTCCCCCTTGCAGGGAGCTCCATGTGGAAAGGGAACCTAGTCTCCTGCCACCTCCTCAGAATTGTTTCCCTATTGTAGGATGATTTTGAACATCTTCAGCCTAATGTGTCACACCTGTTATCAGTTTCAGTTTGAGTATGCCACAGGCTAAACTTTTGACCTTTGTAGACTATTAATGACTGCAAACCTCACTTTTATCTTTCTGAAAACAGACACAATGAGTAAGCTGATGCTCTCATCCCTAAAATTTTATGAAACTTACTTTCTAATTCTATGTGCTGCTGAATATTGCCCTGTCTATACAGTGTGTGTGTGTATGTGTGTGTGTGTGTGTGTGTGTGTGTGTGTGTGTGTGTGTGTTGTGTTCCCTCCAGACAGAGAAAAGATGGATTTTTCTGATTCTAATTTACTGTTCACTTTACCTTCCTTCATAATGCATTTCTAAATATTGGATGCTATGGCCTTCTGTGCCCACCAAAACCTGAAGTGAGTTGCCACTGAATTTGTGTGGAAGCATGACTAAAAAAGGCCAGTCTATTATCTTGAAGCTGTAATTCTTAGCAAGTAACCAATGACTCAAGTTGTTAATGTACATTTCAAAGGCAGTTCAGTACTTAAAGATCAAACTGGCTGTTTTCTTAACTCACAAAGGCTTTTGTTTTTTTAATGCAGGTATATGCACTTCTAGGCAAGAATGTAAGGGTTTGACATTTGCCTATCTTTTTGAAGAAGAAAGTTTTCATTTCTGTGGCTTTTTCCCTAGGAATGCATTTTTAAATTGCTTTTTATAATAGAGAACATCTTTATAGTATGCCCTCTTGTTCTATTCTTGTGTCAATGAAACACTGAGGATGTGCAGTTCTGCCTCTGAATCTGTGACTTGGGGGTTGGGGAGATTCTTTCATTGGTTGGTTTTGTAATTGCTTCCATATTGTTTGTCACTAGCACTTGTGTTCCTAATGGCCATTATGTCACCTTTGTTTCAAGAAAAAGCTTTCCAAATTGAATTCATGATATTTAGAGGAAGGAATTTTCAACTTTGTAAGAAAATTCATGCAAAATCATAAGCTTGAATGGCTCTCGGCACACTGCCAATGAGACCCGCCTTGTTCTTGATGTGACCTAATTATTTGTCCATGGTTTTATTATGATCATAAATCTTCATGGGACCTAGGACCATATTTTGATTATGTCTCCAGTGAGCTGGGTTATGAATTGCTGTTGGACCTCAAACCTCAAAAAATAAGTATTACAATATCTAATGGGAAATGAATTCTGCTTTCAAATGTGTCACCAACTTTAAATAGAACTTCATTTAAACAAAATTATTACCCAAATAATAGTAATATTTTTAATTCCTGCTAAAATCACTATGGCAAGTGGATTTGAAATGTAACTTGCTTGTTACTCAAGACAGTAATTGCTTATTTTTATGAATCAGGGCCTTAAGATATCAAGGGATAATCATAAGATTTTTCCATAGTATTAATATTGATCAGAGGAGACTCTCCACATGGTAGGTGGGCCAAATCAGTAATGTTCCTGTTTGTAGTTAGTCACAATATCCCACCAAAAGAAGAGTCTCTAGGTGTGTGAACACACATACTCTCCTTCCATCCACTCAGCACATGTACTTTCCAACACACACAGCTACAGACTTCCACCACTTTTTTTTTTTTTTGGTCATTCACTTCGGTTTTTGTTCTGAAATATTTTCATTTCAGATTTACATAGAGGTTGCAAGTCCCTTCCCTCAGAGACTCCATTTGAGTTGTACTAACTGTCCCAAAATGTTTTTTCATAGTAAAAAGATCCAGTCCTGGTACATGCTTTGCATTTAGTTGTGCCATTTGATTCTCCATCAAACCAAAATAAGTCCTTTGACCTTCATGATCTTGATTCTTTTGAAGTTACAGGCCTATGATTTTCTCAATTGTTCCCGAATTGGTTTGTCTGATGTTTCCTCATGATTGGCTATAGGCTTTTCCTCTTGGGCTGCAGTATCATAGCGGTGATGCTGGGCTCCCACTGCATCTCATGAGACGACACCAGCTTGTCGTGTCACTCATGATGTTAACTCTGATATCTTGAGTAAGGAGGGTTTTGCCAGACTTCTCTACTATAAAGTTATTATTTTCCCCTTGACAATTAATAATAAGTGTTATTTGAGAAGAGACTTTGAGACTGTGTAAATATTTATTTCTCATCTAAATTTCTTCCACTAGGTTAGTATCCATTTTTGTTTCTTGCCTACTATTCTTTCTGCATTTGTAAGTTAGCATACTGTAAGGAAAAGCTTTCCCTTCTCCCACTTACTTGTTCACTCATTCATTTATACCACCTTGGGCTTGTGGATTCCTATTTTATTTAGTGAGGTATAATATGCCACTCTCATTATTTGTTGATAATCAAATTGATAATCGAATTGTCTAGGAAAAGCCCCTCAAGCTAGCTTTTAAAACACCCCTGTCATTTTTTTATCACATCTTTACTTTTTTGTATAGCAAGATGTTCCAGACTCACCTTGTACTTTCTGTTCTAGCTTGGATTCAGCTATTTCTTTGAGATGCCTGGTTCCTGGTATTTAGAAGCCAAGATCTGGACAGGTGGCTCTTGCTCCATGCTGCTGGGATCTCTTGTTGCTCCCAGACACTCTCACAGAACAGAGACAGGAAATATATTTAGATATATATACAGACAGGTATCTTTGAAAGCACATATATAGTTTTGTTTCTAAAATCAAGTACATACACATGTATGTTTTAAAGTATATGTATATGTATTTAGCTATCTAAAGCCATAAATTCACACTGACACATTCAGTTCTAACCACATGCCACAAAGTTCACTCTATCTTTCCTATTTTTTAAATTGGTAGCTCCTTTTCAGGCAGTGAGAACATGACCCCAATTAGCATCATTATGTTCATTTATTAGATGAGTCTACCTGTATGTAGCAGTTTCCTGTCTCCTTCCTGGCTTGGCCACATATCTGATGCAAGCCCCCATCATAAATTCTTTCTACCATATCAGCTAAACCACTGGCGTTTGGTGTAAATACTTTCTCCATGTTTGTTAGTTCATTTTCCTTCTCTGTCTGTCTTTCTGTCTTTCTGCACACATGCAAACACACGCACACACATACACACACGTATTAAACACTGGCAGTTTAATGGGTAGGGAAACACTGTTTTATCCCATGGATAAGATATAACCATAAACTGATCTGATGTGAATTAAATGGACTGTATCTTCAATTAGTGAACAAATTAAAGATTGTAGTGATAGAAATGCCTATTATTCATTGCTTTCAGGATGTAATTGCTCTTCAAGTAACAGCAATATTTAAATATAAGCTAATTCTGCCTTATTAACAATCATCTACATGATTACCAGCAATAATATTTTTTAAATACTCTAAATTCAAGTCATAGATTTTGAAACTTTTGAAAAAACGTATATAAGTTCACTGGTTTTTCACAAAGGCAATTTTCTTTTTCTTTTTTTTTTTTTATAAAAGTATCTGAAAGCCCAGGAGATTCACATGATGCAAGGAAGATAAAAACCCTATCGACAAAATAATAACAAAGGTTTGCAATGTTTGCATTAGGCAAATAGTATGCAAATAACTAAGACAAACCTTTACATTAGCAGAGAATACTGTCTATATATTTGCTGAAAAAATGTATTGAAATGCAGGGTTGCCAGAGAACACATGGCATTGCCATATTGTTGTCAAAATCTGAGGTACAGCTTTGTAAGCTGTTTGCTCGCCGGCTATGACTTTACTATTTCTCTGTGATGTAGTTGTTGTTTGGTGGTTAAATTGCCCTATTCTGTGCTCTGGTATTTGCATTTACATTACAGACCCCAGTGTGAAGTATGTTTCTTATTAGTGAAGCACCGACGTTGACGCTTCCTCGTTCCGTAGCTTGTACCATGATTATGAGAAAGTTTAAGCCCAGATACTGGCACCCCTCGACATATTTATGAGCCCTTCCTCCTCTGTGTTTACTGCTTGAGATTCTTTGTGAAATTGATGGCCCAGGAGAGGGAGGACATCCTAAATACTGTAGCAGCACAATTAAATCGAGAAGGGTGATTGATGGCTGGGCTCGGAAAAGCTACTCTCTCCTGCCGCTAGGCCTCTGTCCCTGCTCCTACTCTCAGGGTTCTGTTCACCTTTCAGGCAGACTGGCAATTAGAATATGGAGATTTTACGCCCCGTGGTTCAGTTCGTTAACTCAAAGAGTATGACATATCCTTGACGTGTTTGGATTGAACTTTTAGACAAATAGCAAGCGACCTCAAGTATATTTTGCTTCAGGACAAATTTGCATCCCTTCAGGCTGAGTGGTTTGTATGTGGGGCCTGTCACTCACTCACCAGTGGATCAGCTTTGCTGAGTCTCCTGTTTGTGGCTCAGTGTAGTGCATCCCTCCCTTCTGTTACCACAATAACAGATACACGGAAAAGTATCTGCTGAGTGGGAGTCCCACGTTTTAGCATTCATGAAGCCCTCTGTCACATTGCTTGAGTTTAAGGGTCTGACACTACAGTACTTTCTCTACTCTTACAACTCCCACAGCATTTTTGAGCAAGTTCATTACAGTTACGTTGAAATAATTGATACATTGTGATTTTCCTTTCTAGTTAGTGGTTAAACATTTTTCTTCCTTCCTTCCTTCTTCCCTCCTTCCCTCCTTTCCTTCTTCCTTTCTTTTCTTTTTTTTCTAAAATAAGACTTGATCTCAAACCTGTGGTTGCATATTCCATGGAGCCTTCTTTATCCATCCACTTCCCTCATTCTTTCAGGGCAATATTTCCTTATGTTGTGATCAATCTTCAGCATATAGTTTTCAGTTTTAAAGACTCGTATATTTTTTTACTTTAGTTCAGTGCTTTCATCCCCGTTCTTGCCTGGTACTTACCTTGGCATCTATTTTAACTACCACATTTAACTTCAGTGAGCTGTGTCACACATAATTCTGTAACAATAGAGAGACCTGAGCTGAAAATCAGCTCTGAAATATGCTGTGTGTGTCAGACTTAAAATTGGGATTAATCATTCCTATTTCACCAATTTATTGTATGTATTGAAAGAAACAGTGTATTACAGTGCTCATCCCAAACCAGGCATAAAAATGGATAAATGTTAGAATAAGTTCCACTAGGAAGGGATCTTTGGCTTAATGTTTCCAAGCACCTCCTGCAGTGCCTGGTGCACAGTCAGTACTCAGTAACCACTCATCAGCTGCTGCCATGGCCCTTGGGCTGCCACAGCCCTCATCAGTTCTTGAAGATTAAAGATAAACGATGTGCATACGAAGCACGTAATGAAAGGTCTGACACAAAGTAGGTGATTTAGCTGGAATCATATTTTTAGAGACATATCATCAGGCAAATGATTGGTTAGCGTTCTTGAGAAAACATCTTCACAAAGGCTAAAGGTCTTCTGTTTTCCTTCCCAGGCATCCTGTTTTCCTTGGTGGCAGTGCTGTATATCATCTGGGTCCAGGCAGTGGCTGACATGGAAAGCTACAGAAACATGAAAATGAAAGACTGCTTGGAATTTACCCCTTCTGTTCTGTATGGCTGGTCATTTTTTCTGGCCCCAGCGGGGATATTTTTTTCTTTGCTAGCTGGATTACTATTTTTAGTTGTTGGACGGCACATTCAGATGCATCACTAATCAAACTCTTACCATCAGTGTTTTCTTGAGAGATTTTAAAACAGAGCAATTAAAAAAAAATTATTTCAGTTATCCCAGAATAGAATTAGTTGGTGTAACTTTTTGTTTGCTATTTGAATTAACCATTTTACTCTGATTTCTTCTAATAAGAAGGCCCTAGAATCTCTCCAGGCACCTACATGTTTCCAGTCTTACCTAAACGTTGTCAAGAACTAGATCTTCATGGAGCAGGTAACAGGAGCTTCCCTTTCATTGCACTTGTTACAGTTCATGCCAGTTGCAAAGGCCTGATAATAGAATATTATCAGGTAATATAATCATAGATGATAGGAACCTGGGGCAAATCAAGATTTGATGTACAGCTTCCCCCTTTGCATTCACTGCTGCTGCTATTAACAATAACATCAACTAAAACTTAGGAGAATAAGTAAGAACAGAAAACAAATATTGTCAGAGAATGTATTCCATTTCTTCTCCACACACGTACATACACGCACACACATTCACTAACTCCTGTGAGCAAATTAGTGATTATTGAAAAATAGATACCATTTGTTCTTGGGGTAGGAGCCACCCAAACCGATCAGCTAAAATGGGCCATAAAAAAACTGAGAACAAATGCGTATTCCACTTTCTTACCAATCGTGGTTTGGTTACATAATTTCATTCACTGAACTGTGCATGCTTACAAAAACCTTAAACTGTATTTAAAAGTAGCAAGTCTGTACACTGAATACACATAACACAGATTGGATTTTTATGAATTTAAAGTGGGTATATGTAATGTGGTGAAAAACATGTAAAAACAAGTACCTTAGCTTAGTACATACTTCTACTTGATATTTTAAAATTCCCATTAAAAAATATATGGCTAATATGTTCAGCATGTGAAAATTTGTTGATGAAATGTGCTTTTAATATACACTAGGTATAAACTTACAAAATACTTCCATATGAGGATGATCATAACCGTGTATTATTAAAAACTATGAAATATTAACTCTTCCTAAGATTTAATGGTTTGTAGTTCTTCTGATCATTTGATTTCCTTAATTATTGGCCCTCGATTTCTTCTTCTTTACAACAGATATATTAACATTTACGGAACTGCTATTTCCTTTAACCTATTGTGAAGAAAACTTTTTTCAGGGGTACAGCATGGGGGGGTTTGTAATTATTATTTACTATCTCAGACATTTTGCATATCAAAGATGTTTGTTTGGCACCAATTTCGATTGAAATCAAATCCATCTGAGAAGCTTGGGTCCCATTTGCATTTTGGAAGCCTGCACCAAGGAGGAGTGTGGTGCTAGTGTGGGAACAGAGAGAACCCTCATGGTCTGCGAGCTCTGGTCCAGGTGCAGCTGTTGTGAACACTGGAGGCAGGACTGGAGGCAAATTAAGAGTGACCTCCTAGAAGATGCTGGGGGACAGAGGGACTGTTGCTTTCCATCCAGCTGTTCCTGGGTTGGAGACATTGCCCGAGTTGTCTCTACACATCTCATAATTTCCATGAAACGTTCTTTCAATGGGAGGGATTTCTGGAGGAAAAGCAAAGTTTTGAGGTATCTGCAGAATCATGAGGGCATTTTACTGTTTAGTAACAGGACTTTCATGTGATATAACAAAAAAACAAAAAAACGCAAAGCTTCAGGGATTTAACTGGTTTCTCAAGCCATTTCAATTATACCATAAATGATTTTGTGATACTTCCCTTTGTCTTTTTCTGTTTCATTTTTATATTGCTTCATTTATTTCTTTGCTTTTGGCTTGATTATTAGAAAAATAATTATGGGTTCTGTTATGCATCTTGACTGTGATATTAAGTCATGGTGTGCCATTATGTTTTCCAGACGATGCTAGATGTACTTGATTAGTTCATGTCATCTGTAAACACAATTTCCTTTTGTAGAACTTTGGAATGAGGCCTTTTTCTGGTGTATTATATGTCATTTAAATTTCACATACAAGCTGCTTTCAGTAAAAGTTTGAATATTTATAAATTTCAGATGGTTATCGTCACTTTCTAATACACTTATGCAGCCACCATATATTTATCATAAAGCAATTGGTTGATTATCTGAGGTGTATGAGACTTTTACAAAGATCCACACTTTGGAAGTGTTTCATATTTATAATGCATCAATCTCGTTAATTCAAATATGTTTCCTGATCTACTTACTAGCAGACCACGGAAGAAAGGAAGGTGAGCTGCATTTTCTATGTCAGTGAGTAAAACAGGCTTAAAAATAGCAGGAAATGCAGTACATTCTTGTAACAGTCTTATATCTGATTTGGGATAGTATGTTTCCTTGGATTTCTCCATTATATGTATTAGATTATTTTTCAGAAGCCTCTGGAGTGTTAAAATACTTTGTAAGAGTGTTGATTTTGCATCACAAAGTTTCAATTTAGCAAACAAGATATCTTTTTGGTGGCAGTCCTAGAAAGAGTGACACATGAGGGCAGTGAGTTATGCCCTTGGACTTGGGTGATAGCTGTGGTCACTCCTTGTATTGGTTTGATAGCAGCAGATGGTACAAGGGCAGAGCTGACTGGACGGATCTCAGAGAGGGACCGGATGGTGGTGTTTGGGGGCGTGAGGATGGGACTTTTAAAAATACTCTTAGGTGTGTTTCTACTGGTCATTTATTGACTTTTTATGATGATGCTATGAAATAAATATATTGAATTTGAAGATTAATTCCATTTATAAGGGTACGTAGGGAGGAGGCATCAGTTTATCTATCGTCAGCATGTATGTGTGTGTGTGACAGTTGCAAGTTTGGGTAGAAAGAGATAAAGTGAATGCTGGAAATCAATATATTTGAAATAATAAAATTTTTAAAAATTACTTTCTCTCAGGGGACAGAAACATAGCTGTGTCTCCCCGAGTGTCAATTTAACTGTTTTACTTGATGGATGTTGGTCTACTTGGTTCAACACATAATTTGATTTATATTTTCATGAAAATAACCAAATTAGGCTTATAAAGAGACTTAGAATGTCAAAAGGCTTAGGCAGATGTGAGATAATAATAAAAAGAAGCTGGTCATACAACTGCAGGTGGGCAGCTTTGGGGGGAGGAAACACCAATAGCACAGGGGTTCGTGGATAGAAATCCATTAATGAGCGAGGGGAGGGGTCCCTGATTTGATTTTGGTGGGGCTCCCCCAAGAATGGGGAGCTCATACAACATAGGTGAAATAGACACTAAGGTTTTGTTGATTTCCTGAAGGAATTAAGCTAAATACAGACATTTCCTCAGTGGTGATCAGCTGCAGGTAGAAAAATTTCAACAAAACCTTAGGCAGACAGTATATTAGGTACGTTAGAAAAAACAAGGAGGATCAGGAAATGTTTAATATCATATGTAAAATAATAAGCATAAGCTAAGTAAAGGAATGTTTAACCTGGTTAGCCGGGCAAGAGGAAAGAAAACCATCCAGGCAGAACTTCAAGTTTCTGAACTAGTTAACCAAGGCAAGTGCTAGGGGCTCTGTCTTCAGGAGCATTAGGATCCCTGGACCAGTCTGGGAGTGGGAAGTGTTAGAGAGAACAAGTCTGAAATGACCACGGAGCAGTACGAAGAGTCCCACTCTGGCTGTTGAAGGTCATTTTTCTCACTAGTGTATTGCTGTGACTGTGAAAAACTGAAAGGGGCAATTGGAAGGTTGAACTTTGTAAAACAATCCACCTCTGGACATGGACATAGAGAAGCACATGGTATGTCTCATAGTTCTATGCTGCATGTGTATTATATATATATAAATATAATTTATCTGAAGGTATCTACAGGTAAAGTAGAATGATTTTGCATTCTTAAACTGACGATGATTTTTCTGGTGCCCACAAATCTCAGGGAGAGTGTGAATTGCTTCATGAAATAAACATGGTTGGGATATTTGGCATCCTGCACGGATCCTGAATATCGTGTGGGTAACTTAGCCAGGAGAGGACTTGCTGGAGTAAAATAAAATATGCACACAGCCAAGATTTCAGTCATTCTTCTGGGAGTCCAGGAGTTATTGTGACACAATTCACTGAAAATGTAGACAGTTCCCCCTTTACATGGCAGTTTGTTTTTTCCTAGCCCTTTCTTCTATTCTTTCTGAAAAGTGACTGCCACTGGTAAAAAATTCACCAATGCTTAGAGATAATATTGGTATGGAAAACTATCTCAACAAAAAGGTACTTAATACAGATTAAAAATTTTATATGTAACTAATAATGCTTATTGCCTCATATTTTGGTATGGCATATACAAAGACACTATAAAAATATTAATGTATTGCCTTCACCCCTCAAACAGGAAATCTTTTTTCTCAAGAATTTTATGCATGCATGTAAACCTCTAGAGAGATGGCAAACAAACTTTGGTTAACCTATGTGTGTACACATATACCCACATACCTATGTATGTTCATACATATGTATATGTGTGATATGCATTCATATGTATATATGGATTTGGATAAAACCCCATATATTTGTCAATAGATTTAGGTCTGAATATACACACACATATATATGTGTATTTATAGAAATATTTGTATATCTGTAATGTATATATGTATGAATTTAAGAAATGCTTACATTTATATTATATGTATTATAAATGTAATATAAGTGCTTACATTTATATTGTATGTATAGATAGAAATATCTGTCTCAAGCATACCTGAGTTCTTAAGATTTGCCAAAAGGGAGGGCACACTTCATCTTTATGCTATTCATGCCTGTCCCAGTAGTGAGGGAGGGGCACAGGGGAGACTAAGTGACATTATCATGGCCTCTCTGCCTCTGAGCCTGGGCTTCTGTGGTAGTGCGTATGCAGTGGCCTGGGCAGGTCTTACCCTGTGAATGCCCAATGGCAATGACTGCCTTTGAACATCTAGCAACTGCTACCTAGAAATTGATAGCTGTTGATAAATACTTAATAGTTGTAAATATTGGTGGATAAAGCAGCATGCCTTGGTCGATACATTCATTCCATCTCCCTGCAGAAGACTAAGACAACTGGATTAAGGTCCCCATGACCTCTTTATTTGGGTCACTTGTAGGGAGGATCCTCTGGTGTGGTGGGGATGGTGGTAACCCTGTGTTTGAAGACCTGCATTCCAATCCTAGATTTTAAGCTTATCATTTGATGAGTTATTCCACCTCACTTTGGCTCAGTTTCTTAATCTAAAATATTTACTAGTTTATTACAAATAGTAACTATATATATATATATATATATATATATATATACTGTGTGTTACAAATGGAGCTATATATTTGGTATGTATTACTAAACAAGACAGATATGGTATTTTCATTCATCAACTTAGGATTCAAGGAATACAAACAACAAAATGAACAAAAATAATAATGAATTTATGAATTGTGATACATCCTTTAAAGAAAAATACATGAGACATAATGATGTAAAACTATGATTGTTGGGTAGTCAGGGAAGTTCTTTGTAAGGAGTAAATTCTAAGTCTGATTCTAAGTCTGTTCTTCTGATAGATGAAAGACCCCAAGTGGCCATCTGGCTGAAAAGTGGGTGTAAGAAATTTTCGTGAAGGGGGACTAGAGGGAGGGAAGACCTGAAAATAGAAAAGTGCTTGACATGGGCGAGGAATAGCTAGGTGGCCTGGGTGCCTGGGTACTGAAGAGGAGAGGTTTGCTTTGAAGTTGGAGAAGTAAGGAGGGCCCAACCATTCAGAGCCCTCGAGCCACCGCGGTGTATTTTGCAGGAATATGTGGCTCTGTTAAGGACAATCTAAAGGCTTACTGGAGGGGATACCACACTAGAAACCTGGGTCTGGATTCTCTATTATTCTTAAATTTGAAAGAACTTGCTGGTGGTTTGGGTATGGGATGAGAGGGTCAAATAAAAAACTCACACTCACTTAAGATTTCTAGGTTCTATCCTAAGGAGAGATGGAAAAAGACCAAGACACGTGTGCAGGCAGGAAACGTGCCATGTGTGCAAGGATAATGGTACCTGTCTCACCTTAAAGGAGGTTATATACTTGAAAATACTCAGAATGTAGGAAGCACTCATGCATTAAATGTGACCAAAAAAAAAAAAAAAGCAAACGCGAATTCCTTTGTACATTTCCCTTGTACTCGTTCTAATGTTAAGTGTTGGGTTTATAGAAAGTCTGGCAAATCACCTTGTATAGGTCAAATGTAAAACTCTTCATCACTTATCAGCCAAGCATATAAATAAGACCTCAGGGAGTCAATGCAGTTGAAAGATAGATCAGTTAAAATTTTGAGTAAGAAGAGAAAATGACAGCAGACTCAGTATGGCAGGATATTACTGCCTATCTAGAAGATTCCATCTTGCCAGTAAAGTTAAATGCTGACTTTCTTCTCTAGATAACTATTTGAGGAGGAGATTTCTTGCTTGTATCTGAAGGCATTAGTTGTATTTCAGTCTGCAAGAATCCGGTGACTGTCAAAAAGCCACCCACTGATATGATGGAATACTTGGCTTCCTGTTCAAGGCCAGTCTAAAGGCACACCAGGTGGGACACTGTGCTAGAACCCTGGGTCTGGAGTCTCTGTTATTTGTTTTAGGTTGCCCATTTTTGATCTGAGAAAAATACCCTGATATGAAGGAAAAATACAGTTTGTTGAAGAAGGTGGTAAAATGGTAAGAAAGAGGATTGAAAAATTGGCTCAATTTGGATTCTAAAAAATATCTGTGTTTCCTAATTCATCAGTAGTTAATAAGATGGCTGACTGCCACTAGTATTACCGACTGACACTAACACAATCAGTGAAACATCTCAAGGCCCCTGGGAACAGGGGCCACATCATCTGCTTGTAGATACTGCATTTTTCTGATTGATCGGCAACATTATCAATAGTTTATGATTTTTAATGCTTTTATCAGTCTACATGATTGTTCAGATAGCAATATTTTCCAAAATAATCTGGTTGCTTCAAAATGTTGTTGTTTTAATCATAAAATGGTGTCCCCCAAAGCCTGCAATTTCACTGCCTAGCAAGCTTTCAGCAAAATAGTTTTCACGGTCTGTTATTTCCAATACATAGACATAATAGGACAGGAAAAAAAATGTTTTAAAGAAATCTTTTAATTCTCCAAGCTGTTTTTCTGTACAAAAGTAATACATATTCATTAGATAATTCAGAAAGGATAAATGAGTAGGAAGAAAGCAACAAATTTCACCACTAGAGTCAAATGGTATAAATAGTTTTAATAGGTAACTAGAAGAGGGTCATACAGAATAAAGTTGTGCAAACTTAGTTTTTTACTTAATATGATAGCTTTCTCAAGTCTGTGTCCTTAAATATTTCCAAGATTATCTGTACTCATTAAATGACAGCCAGGCCAGCGCAGTTCAGAAGCATGCCAACACAGTCTTTGTTCATGTCTTCGGCTTTGGAGAACCCACTGATTTGGGGAGTCACTTTGCTATTCTACATGTGGCAAATTTTAAAATAGAGGAATAATAGTGACCATCCACCCTAGGTTATTTTGAGTTAGATAATTGTGGACAATTGAAAAATTATATTAGAAAAATAAAGAGTACTTTCTAAATTTCCACTGAATGCAAATCAAGACAAGATTAACTATGGTGATGGCTGATTTTTGAGCACTTCCTACATGCCACAGCTTTTGATCCCCTGCCTGGTGGTGTCAGTCCACAGGGAGTTGAGAGCACTGAACTGGAGGGTGCGCACCTTACCCAAGGCCCAGGAGGCCTGGAGATGTGTTTAATAGGTGTTTGGATCTCCATGGTCTTTCTGTGACACCTACTGGCTTCTCTCTAACAGTACTGAGAAAATGCTTTGAGCATATTTTGAGTAAAACAGGTTTCTGTGAATGGTTAGGGCTACATGTTGGATTCATTGCGTAAGTGAAAACTTTTAATTGCACAAAGTGAGCCACTTTTAAATCCTCCATTGACTACTCATTTTGATGTAGTCTGTGGGCTTCAAGCATGAAATGGCCTGTGTCAGGGTCCCTGTGACATGCTTACTGACCTCAGTGATCTAGAATCTGGTGTGAAACAATAGGATTCTGAGGACACTTTTAATGGCTTATGTCACTTGGGGGGCAAAATAGAAAATCCACTATTTAGAAAGCAGATGTTGTCTTGCATAAATGGCTTCTTGGCCTTATCATTGGGAGCCACTGTTCACACTGTTGGAGATGACCTCCAGCCACGTGGTACAGGAAAGACAGTGGGCTTCTGAGTCTAGAGCCTGTCTGTGTACGTACCCTTAGACAACCTACTGAGGCTGTTCACTTTTCTCCAAACAAAAGAAATGGGCAAAGTCCCCAGGGTGGCATCCAGGCTGAAGTGAGCTTTTGACAAAAGCATTTAGAATAGAGGTATGGAGGACTTGAGGACTCTGGAGAGAGAGAGAGAGAGAGAGAGAGAGAGATGTAGCCAGGACTGGAATCTGAGTTCCTCTGTTGGCAGTGTAATCTTCAGCAATTACATAACTTCTCTATTTCTCAGTCTCTTTATTCATGAACTAAGGCCAGTAAAATGTTCATGCAAGGTGTTTAGAACAGTACTGGCACAGAATAAGTGCTTAATATATGTTGTCTACTATTGCTATCATCATCATCATTATTATTCTAGTTTTGAATTATTATGTTTCTATAATTTCTGATTTAGGATTTCTTACCTTCTCAAAGATCAGTGGATACAATTTTTTTCAGGACTGTTTGTGTTTTCTGTTTGTATAAGATTGCCCAGGGGTGTGATGGGAGCCTGGAAAACTTGGAGGAAGGGGGGACAATAGTAATATTATGACCCCTTTGGAGAAAACTGACCACCAAAGAAGAGAAGTTATCTCAGAAATTACTTGAATGGGTTTCCATATGTGTCTGGTCAACCAAAAAAAAGAAAAAAAAAATCCAAATCGAATTAGTGCCCTTTTAAAATGGGGACTACATTTAAATATATATAGAAAAGAAAACACAGAAAGATAATGAAAAACGGCCCTCCTGCACATCAGCTTTCCTTGTCCCCATGTTATGTGGCTGCACTTTGAAACAGATCACTCTCTTTGCAACACATAGCTGCCAGCCACCACATGGCTATTTGGCAGCTATTTAAAGCACAGATCATATTACTGCTCTGCAGTGTTAGACACCCATGTTCCAGCTGGTGTACAGTGGATCTAAACAAAGCAACTTCAGGTCTTTTCTGAAATTAAATGTGAGGATGATCTCTATGATCCTCTTTTCTCTTTTGCATTATTTCTTTTTGCAGTAGTGTCTTGCTTGCACCACGGGGAAAATTCAGCTAAGGTGTCAGTCTGATACTGTATTATCAGATCTGTTAGCATTTTCTCCCTTCTAAATGCAGGGAATAAAAAGTGCTAAATGGAATGAAATGACCTGTCAAGAGCAGATACAGCATTTGTGAACGACTTCAAAAAATTCCCCAACTTCAAGGCCCTCCAGTCTGGGCGCATTTGCCTTTGCTTTCTCTCTTCTCCTCTTTCCAGACTGATACTTGGTGCATCATTGATCTTGGAACATTGTTTCTTAAAAAGAAACCATCTTGCCCTTGTTTAAGAAGACTCAGACAAGATTTGGAAGTGTGGTTGAATGGTGAATGCGAGAAGAGCAGATTTAAGCCTCACCTTCATTATCATACAACACATTGTTCGCAGAATATTCAAGGAAAACAAACAAGCAACTTCCAAAAGGGTTTGGGTAACACATACAGTGGATTACGGTGACTTGTGGTTTTAGGATTAGAGAAATGGAAATGTTTCAGAATGGGACTTGGTTAGGAGATACAGCTCTGGGAAGCTTCTCACCAGAGAAGTGAAATCAAATCCCTACCCTGTGATAGATCAAAGAATATTAAATGTGTCTCAGGTCACAGGTAATAGAGTTATCCCTGGTGGAGCAAACTAATAGAATTTCTGGTATGCATAGGGACAAGGGGATGAAGACAAGCTTCAACTCATGGCTGATGTATGTTGTAATCTTAGGAAAGACATTATTTATGTTTTCTATCTATGAAATTGGAACAGTCATTTAGAGAGTTTGAAGAACAAGGTAGCCACCCATTTCCCAAATTGTTACATGTTGCCTTTGCAAAAAAAAAAAAAAAGCCATCAGGGAAACTGGTCATGATTTCAACAACCCTTCTGATTGTGGTACAAGATGACCTGCCAGTCATGGTAGTTACCTCTCCTGAGTGATCAGGAAGCTGAGGCTGTGACTCCCATCTGACTGAGTCTGCATGGCTGGTGCTCAGTGAACTGGCTGGATGAATGAATGAGCAAAGTGAATGGGTCGAGCTGCTGAAGTTTTGAGTATTTTACTGATGACTTAGAAGAAACTGAAGCAGTGTGGAAATATTTACATTAAACACATACCTGTGTCTTACGTATGGTCATGTAGACAAATCAAAGTTATTCCTTTAAAGAGCTGGAACAAAGCAGAGGTTAACAAACATACTAGATTCTGTCTCATTTAATATATACTAATTAGCAAGTTATTCCTTACATTCCGAGGAGGAGAAGTTTAAGTGTCAGGCTGAAGTTATGGAGGAGCTGATGTTTCTCAACAGGTGGATCTAGCTCTTTCATCTGCACTGAGCATTACTGGATTAAGAATGTATTTACTTGGAACATTTTGTTGAAATATATTTCATTTTTTAAAAGACACTAATAATGTCACAGAGCTGGCTCCTACTTTCTAGGGAGCAGGTCCCTAGTTTATGCCACAGGACCAGTACAGGTAATTGTGCCAACGTGGTGCCCAGCCCCAAGGGCAGCCAACCCACAGCGTATCCAACTGCTCACAACTTAGGACCTGTGGCCCAGGGCAGAAGCTGGGCAGTTGAGTTCTCCCCCTGCATCCCCTCCTTCTTTCTTTTTCTCTTCTCCCCTCACTGCTACCCTCCCAGGAATGTATACTGGGAACA
This sequence comes from Manis pentadactyla, assembly GCF_030020395.1. Lineage (NCBI taxonomy): Eukaryota > Metazoa > Chordata > Mammalia > Pholidota > Manidae > Manis > Manis pentadactyla. The sequence goes on along the minus strand of NC_080020.1, from coordinate 149,435,922 downwards.
TATCAGAAGGTGTTGGGAAAAAGTAGAGACAGAGGCTTGTAGGTTACATCCACAGTAGTCATAGCAACAGTAGAGGAATTGGCAGGCCACACACAGAAGGCTTGGGGGACAGAGACCATTACAAAGCTTGTGAAGATCTTTACCTGCATGGAGAGGGTGGAGGAGTACCGGTGACCCCAGACGGTGTTATAGATCCAGAGATTGGTCTGTTTGTGGCCACTAGAGTCCCCTGGCTTCCGTCTCCAGGATCCAGCAGCCTAGGTCACTGTGTCCTATTCTTGGCTTTTTGTAGGACTTCCCTTCTTGTACCATGTATTTTGTTTGAACACTCCCCTCCCTCATTTAAACTAGACTAAGGGTGTCCCCATTCTTGCCAACCCAAAGAGCCAAGCAAAACAGAAAGGGAAAATTTAGGGGCAGTTTTCCACTCCCAATGGGTCAATGCCCATTTTACCTGTAAGAGTAATAGTTGAAGAGTAAGATGAAATGTGTTCATGTTGCTTATACATCATGGAGGGAATCAAGAAAACTATCAGTTGAGAATTTACTTATTCACCCAGTTATAACTAAGTGTTATGTCTCTTGCAGAATATTTGATTTCCAAATATCCCCCATTCATTGTTATAGTGAAATAGATGTGTTATTACTCTTGCCAATTTCATGTGTCTGAACCTCCCCTATTTTTTCAAATACTATAATCCCCAGACTTAATGAATAATCAATTTTCTACAATGATTTCACACAAATGACCATTCTTACCCTATAGACTTGTGACTTAGAATCCCAAAGTGCTGGATGGCTGGCCATAAGCCCTTATGGTGTGGAACTAATGGGGGCTTCAGCACTAAGGTTTTAAGCCTTCTGTATATAGAGGTGGTCAAGGCCATGATACCAGCCCTAATAAAGGGTTCTTGGCCTTTTGTGAGTTACCCTAGGAAGTAAACTATTGTTTACAACACTTGGACCTCAGGAAAGTGCATTCTGAGTTTTAACCAACTGATAAAAGAAATGTTGAAACGCAAACTATTTACAAACAGGGTCCCGCCTGCATACATTTCCCATGCAGTCAATTTAAAAGAAGAGTGATGGAGGATTTAAAATGCAGAACTTCTGGTTCTTGGGATATGCTTCTTAATGTGAGTTTCCACCATGACTTAGTGCAGGCAACATGTGCCCAACCACTATGGTCCTGGTAAGGGAGGACGAGGCATGGCTTGTGCTACAGTGCTCTTTCTTTTTCACAGTACATAGACCTACATTTTCCTATGTACTGTATAATGGTGAAATGTGTATGCCAAGTAGAGAGAACTCAAAAAGAATGAAAAATATTGACCACATCTCATATTGCTGTGCCCTTGTTTCCTTATGCCCAACATGGCAGAGTGACAGACAAACATCTGGTCTTGATGGATGCAGTGGTCACATATTTCACTGAGCTGTATCCACCTACATCCTTTACTCTGCCAAGTTTCCACTTTGTACAGAATCAAAACATATTCCAGGGATGTATTTCTGGGCTATGAATTAACCCTTTCATTTCAATGAGTCTCCTCCATTTTCCTCCAAGTTCTATACACTGAAAAGACTTCTTGCCTTTATTATTATTGTAGTTATCATTGCCCTTTGCTACTGGATTTATATGTTAGTTTGTACATCATAGTCATTCCGTAATTCTGATTGGAAAAGGCTTCACTAACTCAATAAGGTACAGTGGCTTGAGTATCATTCTTGAAAGGCCTTTAGAGACTTTCTTTCTGGAATTCATTCTCAAGAAAGTCAGACACTGGGACTATGATGTCTGGCCAAAGGCAGAATCATATACAACTATGTTCAAGTCCAGGACTTAAATATAAGCCAGAGAAGTTGGAACTATTACAAACCACATTTGTATCATTTGAGGAACCACTGGGGTCACTGCTAAATTTTAAATTATCAACTGCAGAGGCAACTCTTGCCTAACAATGAGCATGGGCTGTCACATTGGATGGAAAATAATCACATTTCCACCTTGGAAAATATATTCTAAACAGGGCAGTAACTGTTCTAAGAAGTTATTCATGACTTGCTTCCCCTGCTTCTCTACCCAACATCTAGGAATCGCTGAGGAATAAAGTAAACTTTTTATCATAATTTATACAATATGGTAATTTTTTAATAGTTCAGAATTTTTATAGCCTGGTAACAGAAATGCCAAATTGCACACAGCTATCCTGCACTGGCAGGGAGGATGGGCTTGGATGACCTGCTGGTCCTTCTCATCTCTATTGTCTGTGAGTCTTTGAAATAAATCCTGGAGCTTAACTGTGACAGCAGTCTGTATTATTCTGAGCCCTTAATAGTATGTGTCACAAGAACAATGTAAAAGAAAAGAGTTTGTACCTTTGCAGTGGTTGGCACAAAAACTGGCACATGCAGTGGTTTCCCAGAGGTGGTTGCCTTACCCAGACGGTGAGAGGTTTGGAGAAGGAGAGGAGGATTAGGGATAAGAGGGCTTCTGTCAGGGGTTTATCAAACTGATTGTGAAATTATTATAAATCCATTATGGATATACTTTTTGTAGAAATAACTTAATTTTGACCCTTTGTATCAATTTAAACAGCGGAGATACCATTTCCCTGTCCTCCATCACATCCAATCCTAGTTCTAGGATCTCCCTGGAATTGTTGTGTATTGGGACTGCAAAATCAAGCACAATGCTTTTTTAAAAAATCACTTAAATTTGAAATAATGTAGCTTAGAGAGCCATTGCAAAGATAGAACACAGAATTCTTATTTACACCCTTACCTGCTTCCTCAAATGTTAACATCTCATGAATCCATGGTACAACTTTCAAGAAATTAACCGTGGCTTAACACCATGAGCCAAAACTAGGCATCTTTTGGGGATCGCACAAGTCTTCCTTCCAATGCCCTTCTCTGGGCCAGGAGCTTGTGCAAGATCCCACACTGCATTTAGGGGCACTGTCTCCTGAGCCTCCTGACCCAGGGCTTTTCCTCAGCCTTTCCTGTCTTTCCAGCCTTGACACTGGAAGGGTTGTAGTCCAGTACTTTGTCATGTGTCTCTCATTTTGATTTTACCTGATATTTTGACAAATTGGAACTATGGATTTGGGGAACGAAAGCCACAGAGATGAGGTACCCTTCTCAGTGTGTCCTATCATGAGGCACAGGACAGTAATAACTCCCATTACTGGTGATGGTGACCTTAACCAAGATGGGGTCTGCAAGTCAGTGACATCTAACTTATTCCATTTCTATGAAGAGGACTGAGCTGGCAAAGGAACCTGGCTAAGTTTATGTTAACTATTAGTTTAATAGATATGTCTGTGTTTCAGCAGCATGTGTGTGCATTGAGCAAGTATTCAGTGCTTCAAATGCATTGAGCAAGTATTCAGTGCTTCAAATCAATGACATGAAACCATTCTTAATTTCATACTCTGTGGTTTGTGGCCACCGTGAAGTATACAGGTCTGAGTACATACCTGGTGATACCATGGCTGTTACAGCCATCAGTGAGTCACCACCCGACCCCACATTGCCTTGGCCCTAAGGCCGAAGGACCATCCACTTGTGAGCTTCACTCCCACCAGCCTACCTTAACAAAGGACTGATCCAGTTACCATTTTAGGAATTGTCTTTTTGATCTGCATATGCCTCACTTGTCTCTCTTTTTTCCCCTTAGCCCTAGGAGGTAGACAAATCAGGGAATGTTACCTCCACTCCTCAAAGTGAAACAAAATAAACAACAGCAACTGATGAACTGCTCAGAAAGGTCCAAGGCCTTGCTGAGGCTGTGGCTGTGGCGGCCAAAGTCAGTGGCAGGATCCAGGTTCTCTGATACTTAGTCTTGACACTCAGTTCACTCCAGCCAAAGATCTGGCTCAGGGCCCCTGTGGGTCCAGCAGTCTGATCTATAAGCGGGTGCCTCACACTCTGAATTTATTACCAAGTTATTATGAAAGCCAACAAACATTAGTTAATCACTGGTTTTCCCAGTTGACGGTTGTTATTTCAGGAATAAAATATGCCTGGGGTCTATTTCTAATTTAATGCCAAGATGCAAATTCTGCCTCACCTGTTTCACCTGAGGTGTTATTTATGCCCAAATAACACCTCCTAGATGAGGCCCCATTGTGCCTGTTTCCTCCTTTGGAAATTAAGGATAATAATAGTAATCAGCTGCACACAAAGAAATTGTGGAAGGTGGTGGGTAGGAAAGGCTTAATAATTGTAACAGCTCAGGGAAAACCAAAATCAAGGAAGAGTACTTTAGAAATGCAGAAGGTCATAGTAAGAATTATGACATCTCAGCAGATTTATCACCAGAGGCCAGGATAACACAAATGCTTGGTAAACAGTAACTTCATTCAACAAATACATATTGACTACATACACTGTCAGCATCTAAAGCTAGAAGGGATTTAGATGACGATATCCACAGCTAAGTATTTAAATAAATTTTATTTTTCAAGTAGTTTTCAGTTCACAGAAATTGTAAGCAGGAGGCACAGAGACTGCCCATGAACCCCTCTCCTCCCTGCCTCTCCCCCTTAGCAACACCCCCCATCAGGGTGGGACATTTGTTAGACCTGATGAGCCTATGCTGACACCCAAGAGCCCAGTTACCTTCAGGTTCATTCTTGCTGGTGTACATCTGTGGCTTTGGGCAAATACATAATGACATATGTCTACCTTCTGGTATCACACAGAGCAGTTTCAATGCCCTAAAAATCTGTGTTCCACCTGTTCATCCTTCCCTACCTCATAACCCCTGGCCATGTACTGGGCCATTCTAATACTGATCTGTTTACTTTCTCCATAGTTTTACTTTTTCCAGAATGTCGTACAGTTGGAATCATTTTTAGCAGTGAATAATATTCCATTGTGTTTGTAGCACAGTTTTTTGTTTTTTGTTTGTTTAGCTACTCATCTACAGGACATATTGGTTGCTTCCAAGTTTTGGCAATCATAAATAAAGTTGCTATAAACATTCATGTGCAGGTTTGTGTGTGGACATGTTTCCAGATCTCTGGGTAAATACTAAGAAGCACAATTGCTGGGTCATGTGGTAAGAGTATGTTTAGCTTTGCCAGAAACTGCCAAACAGGCTTCCATAGTGGCTGTACTATTTTGCATTCCCACCAGCAATGAATGAGAGTTCCTGTTGCTCTAATCCTCTTCAGCGTTTGGTATTGTCAGTTTTTTGAATTTGGTCATTCTAATATGTGTGTAGTGGCATCTTACTATGCTGAAGTTTTTGAGGGCTTAATATCTGCCAGACCCTGTGCTATGAGCAGTCATCTTCTTTAATCCTTACAAAAATTCTAGTAGTTACATGCTATGATTTTGTCTTTCTGTTCTCCAGAGTACAGGGAAGTTTAGACAGGCTACATAGCTTGTCCAATGTCCCATCCAGAGATGGCAAGGAGAGAGCCCAGTGTTCAGAGGCGCTATCTTGCAATGTGAAGCAGTGTCCTGTGACAGTGTTGGTCTGCGTGTCACCCCCCTCCTTTTATGGAGGAGGAAATTGATTCCATATCTGTTAAAGAACTCTGTGGAGCTATGGCTATTGAGAGTAAGACAGAGGAAGAGAACCCTATCTCTGTCAGCCTTGCTCTTTATACCACACACAGCTTGCCAGCTACCAATCATGTCAGCACTGGTCTCCAGTGTAAGGTATGCAGTTCTTGGCTTACATCAGGAATCCTATTGTACAGTGGCTATTCCAGCTTCTTAGGTCCAGTACTTATTTAAAATGTATTTCATTTAATGCTCAGATTAGAGACAGAGGACTCTCTGGAGCACAGCACATAAACTTGGCATCCCCTTGCTATCTAGTCGAAATATGTTGCCTACTCTGTGCGTAAACAACAGCACAGATGAGAGCTCTGTGTTATTACAGTACCTCTCTCTAATATTCATTGTTTTCTTAGGTAGTTTCCATTTCCAGCTCTGTGGTACCCCATGGTGTTTCAAATTTTTTTCATCCAAAATAGAGAATTCTTAGAATATTAGTTTCAACCGAATTCAATTTTAGAAACAAATGTTAGGCATAAAAGGGTGAAGTTTGTGGATTTTTTTTCAGTTTAGGGGGTTGGAATTCCAAAAATGTCAAGAATTATAAAGTTGCTTATTAAAACAATAGGCAAAAGGATTTGTTTTTAGCTGAAATTAGAAAATAGATAAGCACAAACAGCAAAGCATTGACTAACTTCTACACATATACCATAGAACCGTGGGCTGTTGTTAGTGGCATGGAGATTCTGTTCTTGGAAACAGGAGGGCTCTTTAAATTAACAGCAGACTTGGGGTGGAAGAGGTCAGTGTGAACCTCAAAGAATCTTATCATGTGGGAGTTGTCGAGAGGGCTCCATGGGACTCCAGAGCCGTCACAGTGGCACCTTGACGGGACTTCCAGAGCCCCTTGAGAGAGGTGGTTCCTAGGGCGGTGGTGCAGACTGGAGCTAAAGAGCCCGCCCCAGGGGCTTCTGTGGGGGCCTGGCTGGCTGCACGCTCACCAGGAGCCTGGTGGGGACTGAGTGCCGCACATGGGCTGTGTTCTTGCCGCCCCCTTCTGCTTTCCAGAGGCCCCACTGAGCAGGCTGATTTTGGTCTCTGCTCTAGGCAGAAACTCCTAGGGAAGCTGCTGATTGGAAGAGGTAGGAAGAGGCTTCTGAGAGCTTCCCGCTGCAGGATTGGCCACGTTCTCTACAGGGTCCAGTGCAAAATGAAAACGGGCTTGTTATGAAAAAGTTATTAAGAATTTCAAGACCAGAGCCCTAAACCAAGTGTGGATCCTTCCAAGTGTGGGGCCCTGCATGGCCGCTCAGGTCACTCACCCATGAAGTTAGCCCTACCCCAATGTTCATGTCTTTCATATCTTTGGACCAAATCTGTGTCAGCTAGGAGACAGTCTTCCATCTTAACCTAAACCTTCATTTTATCAGAATAAAATTAAGTGAAAATGAACAAGGCACATTGCTTCCATTCTTTATATTTCAGTGAGAAGAAATACCCAATAGAATTCCAGTCATGAGCTACAAGCCCCTTCACAGTGAAATTTGTATTAATAAGGAACACTAATTGATATTTTCAGATGATCATATACAAACACACAATCTTATTCCCCTTAACTGAATAAACCAAGTTATGCAATTCTGCCTCCATAAATGGCACTGTGTTTTTATTTCCCCAGTTTGATTTATGTTTTGTAAGTCCAGTTTCAAAAACAGAAAACTATGAAAATCATTTATCACTTTTGAAAGACAGCGATAGTTTGAACTTAGGGTCTAACTCTGTTGATTCAAAAAAGGTGTTTTTTCTGCCTAGTGCTGTTCACTGCAAACATGATTGGATGTAGCTCCTCCTCTCAAGGGGTCATAGGTTAACAGGGCACAGAACCACATTACTGTTGTATCATGTGGTAAGGATGTGTAGCATACTAAGGACTTGCAAGGAGGAAGGACCTAATTTAGCTGCAGATGGTCAGGGAAGGCTTTCCCGAGGACATCAGGGTGGAGACTCCTATGCACTGTCTCCTCCTGTTCCCCTTGTGCCATGGGGTAATTCACAATGCACATTTTCTATTTCCTGATGGACAAGCCCTTCTCAGGGGTCAGTAGCAACATCCTGAAGAATCAAAATCCTGAAAACACTTTGGTGACAACAGGTCACTGATGACTTTTAAAGTGGGGCTGAGATCAGGTGCGCATTTTAGAAACAGTCGGGGACTTTGCAGAATGGGAGAAAGGACCGGGACTGGAAGGCACTTGAGCCCGTGAGGTTCTCCTGGCTGTTTAGGCAGAGAGACCTTGAGACCTCAACCAACTATTGGCATAGGGAGGGCGGTAAGGGAATGAGATTTAGTGTGAATGTGAAAAATGAGGGGGAGAGAGAGAAGTCAAGGATGGTTACCGTCCTGCTGTCTCCTCCACGGCAGCACCAACACAGTCCTGTATTTCGCCCACGGGAACGGCAGGCACTCATTATTAGCAATACCTGTACGGCAGCCAGTAACGGGGGGGTGGGGGGTAATCGCGTTATGTATTTCTGTTTCTGATAAACAGGTTCTCAACTGATTTTTGTCTGTTTGTTTTGCTCTCTCCTCCATTTGACCGTGGGCCCTTTGGTCCCCAGGATCCTTCTTTTGCCTTTGTGAAACAACTTTGTTTCTTTCATACAGCGTAAACTGCGAATGCTAAATACATGCCATTTTCTGACTGATCAGATCCCGAAGAGAACATCAGAGCTGTTTAAAAGGCTATGTGGATTTTCTCTGTTGATTTATGCACTTGGAATCGAAGGAGATAGAGCAATTTGCGATTGCTGCAGCGCACTTCTGAGATAGCGCTGGTTTCTGATTTCTTTGCACTTAGCATCATACCCTTTGTGAGGGTCTAAATTTTTACCATTTGCTAGCACCATACCCTAAATAGTCAAAATGTGTCTTTTCTGTTTGTTTGGAGCACTGTAAAAGCAGAAATGTAGGTGTTAGATATGAAGACATGGTGGACAATCGGATTTTTTTATGTGAAACTCAAATAGGATTTTTGAGTGAAACTCAAATAGGTTGTAGCTCTGGGCCCTCTGTGAGGAAGGCTAGGTTTGCCTACATTTCCATTCAGATGGAAGTGTTTCACCTGATGGATCGGCAGTGAGACTCTGAATCTTGTTGGGAATCACCGTCACATGCATCCCAGCACGGCAGCGCAGTGTGACTACCTCAGCGCGAGACTTCTGAGGTTGAAAGCCAGCAGTTCTCTGACAGAAGGCAGAGGACAGAGGACCCCAGACTGAGCCTCTGGCAGCCAGTCAGTGAGAATGTGCTGCACAGACGATAAATGGTGATTCTCAGGGATGCTGCAAACTAGGGAAAGGAGTGTAGAGTGAAGAAGAAACAAGGAATAGTATTTACATCAATTCAAAGTGAGAACTGGCTCTAGGTGTGTCTTAAGAGGAAATGTTCTGAACCAGAGACCTCAAAATCATAAAAATAGAGGGCGTAACTCGAAAAGCTGCCACTAGAGGGCTCATTTCATCTATAAAGAAATATTTTTGTTGAAAACCCTGCAACTTTCTAAAGGTCTTCTGAGTGTATTTCAGAGTGGCGGGGAATGGGCGGTGAGGAGGGATGGCATGGGATGATTATATCTTTGGATAACTTCTGGGGAAGATTTGTGCCTAAGTGTGAAGTCACCACACTTATGATGCTGTGTTTTCCTGATTGTTGTGACCTCACAACATACAACACATATTCCAGGGAGAAAGACTATTTATTCCAATATAACTCTTATGTGGAGGGAGTACAGATTTAGTGACTGCTTCACTGTGTTCCAAAGAGCCTGTCCACCTGAAATGGGACAGGAAGCAGTGTCAGTACAGGACAGTGTCTGGGTCAGATTCATGCCACTGGGGCACAGAGAACAGGGGTGCTGAGTTAGTGTCAGGCCATCTCAGCGTCACAGAGACACTGAAATAGAGAGCTGAGGAGTAAAAACAAATATGAAGAAATGTGATTTAAAAAAACACAAACATTTGACAGACATTGTGTAACTCCAATTCCTTTCACTGAAAGCAAAATATTCCCAGAAAGCAGAAAATTCCCAGCAACAGGGGGAGTCAGAACTCAAATAAGAGCTCTGGTTTTAGGCATTCTCGGTTGGTAATTCTTCCATTTTTATAACATTTTCCAGATCTGCCACTGTATGAACTACATAACTGACAAATCTTCAATTCACATTATATTTAAGTGGTTTCCTCCATCACTTCCCACAGTTAAAAATACATTACATAAATTACTATCCTGCCTAGTGAAATATGCAACGACTCTGTTGTCTGCCATTTATTTCTAAAACATTTTGGCACTTTCTGCGGAAGTCGTCTTCTCAGTTATGCCAGGGGACTTTTTTTCAATTTTCCTTTGTTAGTAAGTACGGTATCGTGGAGCCCCATGGAGAAACAAACAACAATGTCAAGGAAAGGATGTTGGGGGGGAACCAATGGCTCCAAGCAGAGGCAGGAAAGGGAGCTAGAAACAGAGTGACAAGAAAATGAGTGTGTCCACTCGCCAGTCCCTTGGAGGTCTTGCTACTTTGACACCTGTCTGGAACTCCCACCCAGCTCTGGGGGAACCAGAATCTGGGTATTAATCATTCTTGTAGAGCTCGACTCTCAAGTGATGGCCAAGGAGGTACCTGGAGAAGGACAGGGGAGAACCTTGCTCACGACTGCATGGCGCTCTCCACAGTCGCGTGGAGCCTCCTGCAGGGGGACCTGCGCTGAGCGGTTCTTTCTTCCCAGCAGGTGTCACTGTGGAATTATTAACATAGGGAGTGGAAAACGCTGCACTGTAGTGAGCTGAGCCCCAAATAAAAGAGCTTGAACCAAAATTGCACACGTGTTACGTGGCAATGACACAGAGGAATTAAAAAACACTCCCTCCATTGGCACCAAATGCTCTGAATATGCAATGATTGTTGCCTTTGAGTTCTTTAGTTTACCTGGATTTTCAAGTTTTAAGCAGCAGAGCAATTATCCATGGGGACATTGAACAGCTAGAGATCTACATTTCAAAATGTCAATAACCATATGAATTTCTGTCCTATTTGCTGGCTGTTCAGATAGGTATTTTTGTTTGCTTTTTAAGGGGTGATGGTCAGTTAACTTGGTGTCATGGAAAAAATGCAGAAATCCAAAACTTTGGGCTCAGATTCTCATTTCTCCATTCCATGTGTATGTGTATGTGTATGTTACTATGGTCGATTTACATAATTCAGAGCTTTGAGCCTCAGTTCTATGAAAGGGTAATTGCCAAGGTTAAATAAAATAATATTCACAAAAGCACCTAGTATGGTTAGTTAAATCTGCATCCAGATGCATCCCTGAAATGCTGCTTAGATTTCATTATTATCTTAATATTTTAATTTCACTTTGAATAGATTCTGTTCATACATTATTACCCATGTATAAATTATAATCTCTAGAAAGACAACGCACTTACCTAATTTGGGCCCCAATGCCTACTGACCATCTCTGCTCAGATGTCCTGTGAGGACACAAATGCAAAATCATTATCTAAATAGCCCATCATCCCTTTCTGCTTTCTTTATTCCATTTCACAGTGCTGTTCCCTTTCCCAGAGCCTCAAATTGTCAGAATGACCTCAACTTCTTTGTCACTATCTGCCATATCCCGACAGGTCCTAAACTGGCAATACCCTTTTCCAAGGCTGCTCCGTCTCCCTTGTCTGCCTGCTGCTTTCACACTGCATTTTGGCAGGATTGTTAGTCTGGTTTTCTGCCTCAGCTGCTCCTGAATATGCTCAGAAGATTTGCCCAGACACAGGTTCCAGGGCCCCACCTTGGGTCCATGTCATCAGAACCATAGAGGGTGGGGCCCAGAATGATGTGGCTTCAACACACACTCTAGAGTTTGTTTGGAATCACCGTCACATATCTCTGACCTCAAGTCAGCTCTACCTTTAAATCTGTGTTTGTCTGGATCACAACTATGTCCAGGAACTGTCTTGATATATAAAAGGTTCACTGACACTGTCTCTTGGCCATAGTTGTTTTCTTATCCAGTGGATGTGGGAAGATGCTATTTTCAAAGAATATGAAATCCAAACTGGAGGGACTTTCAGATCTAAAGTCATAGCAACTAAGACCCATGAATGGTAGGTAACTCCTCCCTTAAGAACGCTGGGTGCTGAGGTTCCCAGACATAGCCCAGTTCTGCCTATCCTGAGCTGTGGCTGTTCAGCTCTACTCCATCATAAGGTATCCTGACATCCCCAGTTAATGGTCTTTTTCTGTGCTTTTTAGTGAAGCCACTCAGAGTCAATCTCTCTTGTTAGCAAATAAGAAAACATAATATGATACATTATTGGAGAGTTATTGTGTTCATGATTGTTCCAATCTACCTGATTTGTGTTCCCTCTCACAATTCCCTGAGAAATTTCTTCTCTAAAACTAAGCAAATCTCCTAGTAAATGTCACTCTTTTGTATGTGGAGTGTCCTCTCCTCTCTGTTACTCAAATCTCTGAAAGCCATCAAGTCCCAACCCTTTCCTGAAACTTCTTCAGTCATCAATGGCTTCTCATTCCTCTGATCTCTTGTAACACTGCTGTTCTAACCGATTCACTGAACATTCATTACATATGTATTGTATGTGTTTGTATTGCCATTTATCTTTCCACTTATATATAATGCATCTTCTCAATTAATAGCAAGCCACATGGAAGCAGAGAACAAGTCTTAAATTTGTTTTTTAATTATTTTTTTCTTAAATGCATAATGCTTAAATATTCTTCTACTGCTCTTATTCCTAAATGCTTATTGTTTAAATGTTTCTCCCTACTATTATACCATGTCTTATAAATATTTATTTATTGAATGGAGGAAATACATACCTGCATATATTTATAATAAAGGGGACCGGGGATTATAGTATTTGGGTTTCTAAAATGCTTCCAATTATCCATTCCCTCATCAGTTCACATGTAGCAGGGAAATGCAACATTCTTTTTGTAGAACATCCGCTTCCTAATTGCTCCTGTCAGGGTGATTAATGGATAGTGGTTTGTGACCAGCAACCTCTGCGGTGACCTGGTAGTCAACAAGGGCCATCTCATCTCAGATATTTCTATCCCTGCACGAGGCTTTTTTAAAAACAAAATTATGGCTTTGGAAAATAACTAAGGTTGCCTTATGGGTATACTTGCATATGGATTCCAGGAGCCTGTCGATAGCTAATTGAATCCAGGCAGGAGACCCGATTTGCTTACCAGACCCTCCTGACTGGGAGATGGGATAGTCTCTCCAGGCTGGACCTAGCCTAGTGCCTTGAGCCAAATGTCTTTTCTTCCGGTGGCTGTTTTCTGCCTGGGGCTGCCTTGTCTTCTGCTGACAGGTCCCTGAGGACTTTTGCACTGGTCTGGCAGGGCAAAGGTTGGCCATGGCAGGGGAACGGATGGGGATATGTGCAGAGGGTGATGAGTGTAAGGGTTCCCTACTGCTCTGGCTATGACTAGGGTCCATCACTAGGGTTAAAGGCTTGCCTCCCTGCCAGTTACATTCTTCACGCTGCTGCTCTGAGTCCTTGTTTTTCTTCTTCTGAGGCCCCAAGCATACTCTTGGATACAACTGCACTGATCACTTGACGGAAAGCAACAACTCTTCCCTGGGGAGAACAGCAATGGCTGGAGCCACGGGTGAGAAGGCTCTGGGAGTAGAGAAAGGTGACCTTCACAAACTGTGCTCCAGAGCCAAACCGGATGGCCACTCCTGTCCTCTTCATCCCGTTAGTACCCCAGGGCCTTGGGAGCTACTTGTGCATTGACACTGGCACACCTGTTAGCATGCCAGTGAACATAGCTGAGTGATGACTGTGCATGTTCGATGGATTTGCTCACTTAACCTTCACAATAACCACACAAGGCAGGTACTCTTAGTAATCCCATTTTGCAGTGGCAAAACTGAGGCACAGAGAAGTTAAGTAATTTGTCCCAAGTTGCACAGCTCCTACTCTTATTGTAAGTATTCTTATAAGAGTAACATTCTCATATGAATGATTAATGAGAGTACCCCTATAAGTACTCTTGCTGATTAAGTCTTTCTTAGTAATTATCTAAATCTTGCTGCATTTTAGCAACCAGTTTAGCAGTGTTAGGTGAGCCTTCTACTTGATCACATAACAACTATTTATTGATCACCTGCTAACATGCAGTGCTGTTCTCAAAAACAAAAAGTGTATACAATACAGTTTAGAAGAAAGGAATTTTCTCCATGTGTGTGTTATTTTTGTCCCTAACTATGGGTGTATCTGCAGCCATGGCTACCGTGTGGATGTAGGCTCTGGCACAGGTTTTGGGCTGGGCAGTGCAGCAGTGGTAAGAGGCACCAGACCCCAGTTTGCTGCAGTTTGTCCAGGAATGGCTCCATCGCTCACTAGGGGTGGCCTTGGACATTCACTTAACTTCCTTGTTTCTCAGCTGCCTTATCTGTATCATAATGCTAGTTCTAACTCCTCGATATTCCATAAGGATTAAAAAAACTGCAACATGATGCCTTAGAACAATGCTGTGCACACTGTAAGCGATGAGCAAAGGTCAGCTCTTACTGCCTTATGTTTTTGCATCTACAACCGGCCCCTAATTTACAAGAACACAGTTGGCGAGCCTCCTCTGACACCCACCACCCTCATCCCCTTTGCCATGGGATTACTAGCTGTCCCTTGGGTAGGTTTCAGTAAAACAGTGTGTGTTTCCCAGGACACACACACTCATGCTTAGGCAGGACCTACTAGGCTCCAAGCACACGGGTGTCGCAGAGATCAGAAAGCCCATTTCCTTTCCTGCTGGAAGTAGTCTAGCGGGAAGGTGTTAGCTCGCAAACAACTCCCCTCACCCAATACATGTGGAAAATCCCAGCATCATAAGGAGATGTCCCGGGGGACCGCCACCATCTCTGGAGCAGGGGGTAATGCGGGAGAATAAAAGGCTTTCTGAGGGGCTGACGGTGAAACCGAGATGCGCAGGAAAAGCCGGCTGGTCGGCAGAGCAGGCAGGGAGAGGTTTTCTTGGCGGAGGGAACGCAAGGTGCTCAGGCCTGGACCCGGGAAGGGCGCGGAGGCGGGCGCTCGGGCTGGCGCCTTGGTGGGTGGGCAGCCCTGTTTCTCTGAGCGCGGGAGGACCTAGAGTCATCTGAGTCTTCACAGCAGTGGTAGAATTCGTGCCAGGTTTAAAATAGAGGAGAACGAGACGAAAATGGACCGAACTACCCTGGGATGTGCGCCCGGCTGTAGGGCAGAGCCCCTGCCTGCGGGCGGTGGTAGTCAATTTCCCACTTGACCTGGGGACAAGGAGGCTGGCAGGCCTCTTCCTGAGTATGTGACCAGAGATGGAGACTTTGCTGAAAGCTGTGAAGCCAAACCAATCCGTCGCTTGGATTGAGGGAAGTGGCAATTTGGGGAAATTTGAAATATATCCATTGATTTGTCAGCACCTTTTAATCACCTGAGGTGGTCTTTATAATTCAGAAATATGAAATGCATTCTTAGGGTGCGCCCGCTATTGCTCTGATCATATTCGCTATGTTTACTTCGGTCCCATCCCCATCCACCCTCTCGATAAATTAAACAAAGCACTAAAAACAAAGAAATGTTTCTGGAGATAAATACTTTTTGTAGCTTTTTAAAAAATGGAATCTTAAAAATTCAGTCTAAAATGTCTGTTTGTTACCTCCACCTGTTTGGACATTTTTCCTTGTCCTTCATATCTCTAAACTTTTGTAAACCAGTGGTTGTGCTGTGGTGGTAGTTCTTGTTCTTAGAAAATGCAAACCAGAAAGTCAGAGCTGACTAGTGCCCAGTTTCAGGAGAATGCTGTGTCTGGTTTTGTATACTGGACACAGAAATGACTTCTCATTGGGAGAGTGCAACAAAGAGTTGAATGCAAATGTTGATTTGACTTTCAGAGTTTAGACACTGTGTTACACTGTTATCAAAGATGGTTATCACCCCTTACCCACCAAGTCCTGGAGAAATTTATTAAGATGCATTCAAGGAGTTAGATTTTTTAAAAAGAGAACAGACGTCTCATATGCTGGTTTTCCATCTTTCGTGCCATAGGAATGAATGAGGAAGGAAATGTGTATCTAACAGAGTTTTAAGTATTTCAGTGGGAAAAGCCTGGCAGCCTGAAAATAAAGAGCCACCATGAGAGGCAAACCAGCATTTATTTGGGATTAAAATTGCAGTTTGGGGAGCACAGATTCCAGTAGAAACCCAAATACTTGTTCCCACTTGTAGGGTGCAAGCAAGGGGTTTTATGAAAAAAAGGAAGTGGGGCAGATAAATGAGTTTTAAAAAAAGGAAAAGAAACCCTTTTTTTCTGGGTGTTAAAAAGCTAAATAAATACTCTGGTTATACACTGGGTGACAGTTGATTCGATCTTCAGAAAGTCCACAGCTGCCAGTCTCGTGATCAGGATGTCTGTTCTCCTGCCAATTTCTCAAGTAATTGCTTAAACCAATTGCCGTTTGGTTCCGTCCAAAGGTTTTGGCCCAGCCCGAAGGCAGGGAGGCAGTGTCTCTGCTGTGGCCGCTCTGAATGTAGCTTAACATGGCTCTCAGTGTGCCCGTTTTTTGTGAGACTTTAATCAGAGAAGACCAAATGGACTTCTAATATTGTCAGAATTTTTAAAAGTGGAATTCTGGACGCTTTGTTTAATAAAGTTGTTTCTTCAAGACCCAACTTTCTTTTGTAGGGTTGTATCTATATTTTTACAGTAACACATGTGGCATGGAATACCAACAGGTAGGGTAAATAGGTGTCTATGTGTGTGAAGACACCTGAGGTAAGCTCAAGAAAATTTGCCACAGGATGAATAAAAAGCAATATTTATTGTTATATATCGCATTATATTTAACTTAGAGTTATCAGTAATTTTCCCTATTATATAAGCATAATTTTGAAAAAATTTATTAAAGATATTTTCAAACATATAGGTATAAAGAACAGTATGTTAACCCCCCACATGTCCATTCCCTGGATTTCACATATATCAACATTCTTCCAATCTCCTTTCATCTACTTCCAACCCTGCTTTTCTTCTGGAATATTTTAAAACATATCCCCAATAGTATATCATTTCACCAATGGATCCTGTCTGTCTGGTAGTTAATGTCTCACCTCTTAAAAATAAGGCTCAGATAATATCTGAAAAAATTAACAAAACTCTTCATTATCATCTGCTATCCAGGCCAGCTCCAAAAACTGGCTCAAAAATATCCTAAAAGTTGATGTGTGAATCAGGAGCCAGATGAGACGCAGGCATTGAGTGCATTTCATTGGTACGTCTTTTAGTCAGTTGAAGTAGTTTCTCTCGCCTCACCCCCTTTCTTCCCAGCATCTCCCTTTAATTCTTCTTTCCTTCCTGCCATTAATTTGTTGGAAAGAGTGGTTTATTTGTCCTGAAGATTCATGCATTCTGGACTGAGCTGATTGCCTTCTCCAGGGCTGTTTGACACGTAAATTGGTGATAAATTTGAGACTTGTTTAGATTCTGATTATTAGTGAGAAAACCTCGGAGGAAGTTTTTGTTTTTATTTTAATAGCTCTCTCCCAGGAAAGCCCGCCTGGTGGCAGTGTAAGGCACCGCATTTCCTCTGGCGAGTCTCCACAATGTACCTGACCTCATCCTCCTCTACTGGGGCCTTCTTTGCATCTTCCTGGTGCCTGCCAGCCCCAGCAGCATCTGCAGGAGCAGAGTGAATAGCGTTAAACCAGCTGGCCCTCGTCTCGTCCACAGCCCCTCTCCCTGGGGGCCACTCCGAGCCTGGAGTCAGGATGCCCTGCAAGATCTGACCAGCCTGGCTTGCCAGCCTTGTCACAGAAATCACCAGCTTTCCCCCCTTATTAGCTCAAAAATATGAGTTTTTTTGGCTGGAGACTGAGGCTTTTGATTTGAATTAAAATAACCAATAAGACATTCAGGATGTTTCACTTAAAAATAGAAAATGATGGCAGCGCAAGATGTGTATTTCATCCACGGCCCCTTTATAACTTCTGTTTCCTGTTTTCCCCACAAAAGAGAATAATCAGCTTTGTTGGTTTCACCTTCAATTTTTAAGACACTTTCAGGGGAACAAGCAATATTTAGTTTTTCATCCTAATATCAGGCAACTCCTGGATGGATCAGCTACACTTTTCCAAAATTGCTTCATCAGAGACATAGAGCTGTGACAGACACACACAGAAGGAGCAATGCTGACTTGGAAGTGGGTTCTACATTCAGGCTCTGGTCCCGGATTACGGAATCAGATTTAACCTCATTTTATGCATCTGGAGAATGTGAACACCTAGGCTTCAGTGACATTACGAGTATTAAATGAGTTAATTGGTATACCTGTTGCTGTCAGTTAACATTAACATGCAAGCAAGCAAACTCAATTACATTCATTCTTCAGAGTGGGAGTTTTGTGAATTTCAGGACATTTTAAAATTTGAGTGATCACGTTGAATGGGAGGCCTGACATTAGAATAATAGAGTAGGGCAGTGTATGAACTATTGCAAAATTAATAAATGAGGAGAAAGTAATTCACTAATATATAACTAGTGCACATCCAAGCTCTAACTGGATACCTGCAATTTATTTGTTAGCTGAAATTGAGTAAGAGCTATTTTACTTGGAGTTTTTCCTTCTTTGTAATTTAAAATTAAACCCTCAGCCAAAGTAAGTAACTTTAATTTGAAAGAATTTCCAGACTCTATTCTTGTGATTCTAATTTCTTTCTGTGTCTTTCTGGCTGCATAGTCATTGTGCATTAGAGCATCTTGGCTGATGAGATCAGCTCGCTAGAATGATTTATTTTCTTAACAATTTTGAGTATATTATTTGGAGTGTTTAAACTGCTTTTAAGGAAATTACTGACAAGGATATTTAAACCCAGTCCCAGGTCACTGTAAAAAAGAAAGAGGAAGAAGAAAAACACCCTGGTTCAACATCCAAACACCATAATTATGGTCACAAATAATGATGTGCTCCTCTAATAAGTTATTGGTTGTTAAGCCAATATAACTTGGACAAAATCACTTAAAACATTTCCTGAAGTTAAAAAAAAATCATATGGTTCTTTCTGTCACATTTTGGGTTTGAGCTAATTTATTTAATGATACACCGATGATGAGAAGAAAACAAGAATATATAAGGAATGATAGAGTGCCATGAGAACTCTGCCAACCACTTAGAAAAAGAAGCCAAAATATTAACGGCATAAAATATGTTTATATACATTCAGAATTTTAATGAGTTTTCTTTGATATGTTGTAACTTAAATGCCAAATTTATCTGTACTTACGCAGATCATATAGGTGTGAAAGAGAATTTGAGTAATGTGTTTAGATGCAGATTGCTAAATTCAGATTGAGAGACTTTTAGTAAAAATGCATTCCAAAAAAATGAACAGGTACAATCCCTAGAGAGTATTCATTTTGGGTCCAATGGAAAACAAAAGTTGAGGAATGTTGTGGTTAGCTGAGAAAAGCTATGCTGTTTTTTCCATAGATTTTTTTCCCCCCATTTAGACTGTTGCTGGATTATTCTCATTTCTACACTGCAATTTCCAGCTTATCCTAAATATAGATGCTGGACTTGAGCCATCCTAATTAAACTGTGAAGCTCTTTTGTAGTGAGTGCTGATGCTTCTAAAATCAATTTCGAGAATTACACAAGCAGTGTGTCACCCTCCTGGTTTTCTTTCACTTTATGAATTTATCTAGAAATGATTAATTGCAAATAATATTTTAGTGGCAAATTTTTACTGTTTTTTTTTTTTTTTTTTTGGTCAGGCTGCTTTTTTTAAAAAAAATCATTATAAACTTCCTTCTGTGCCATAGAGATTTAATTCCTCCTTTCAAAAGAGTTTCCCACCATGAAGTACCGACCCTCTTTCTGTATGAAGTTTAAATCTTTATATTATAAATGAAGAAAGTGAGATAAAATAGTTTTGCTTGAGGCTACCTGGAAAAACAACTATGATGGTCCTTCTGCAGTTACGAAAAATTTATGTCTTTTCTTGACACACAGCTGTTAGAGATAATGGGATTTTCGCTAAGGGAATAGAAAGTGAGAATCAAACACAAACATTTCAGCACAAAACAATCCATAGGGTAAGGCTGAAGACTGGCGTGCAGAATCTGGGGTGCTGGCTCGTGGTGCCGTGTCTTTGAAGCCTTGTGGAGAGGAACGCCCAGCCGCTGAGGTGGCTGTATGGAGTAAGGGACCGGAGAGTGCATGCTCTGGGCTAGTGTGCAGACTCTCCTACAGGCCATCCACCTTGAGAACACCAGGTACAGTCCTCGGGCTGGGACTATTGAAGATCATGTTCTCTGAGGATAGCATGGAACAGGAAATACAAGAGGCACTAACAATTCCATAAGATTGCAAACCATTTTTAATGAAACTTGAAGTCCTCTACCTGTTGGAGGTGTAGTTTCAGAGTACGTGGACACAGAAACTGATTTGTCCTTTGATTTTTAACTTCCAGAATGTAATTTTACCAGAAGAACATTTCATGATTGTTGTAGGGTACTGGCAGTAGTAACTGTCCTTTACATTGCCTTTGAAAGGCAGAAATACATGAAATGGTGTGTTTGCCTGGGGCTTATGGGGTCAAGGAGCAAACAGTAAGCACACTGTGAGCCACAGTGTGCCTTAAAATGTGTCTCAACCCTGGCTACACATTCAAATATCTCCTCCGTGCTTTGGAATGGGCAACACCTGGGTCCCCCCCTGAGACCAACTAAATCAATTTAGTTGGGCTGGGACAACAGGTGATTGTAAAAGCACCCAGAGTACTGATTAGATCCAAACTTAAATGTTGCCAATAGCTCATAGGGGCTCTATGGAGCCTATAAATGTTGCAGAAGTCTAAAATTAGTTTTAATACGCTTTATTTAAAGCAAAGGAGCTATTATTTTAGATAGCTGTCTTAGATGGTAGAGTAAGAAGGAAGGATGCAGTGAGGGGTAAAATAAATAAATTACACCAGAGAAGGCATCTAAAAAGACAGGAGCATTGACCTGGAGGCTTAGGTTTTCTCTTGTTGTGGATAAAATGAGAGTTCCTGTGGCCAGGATTCTCACCTGGCCCTGGTTGACTAGCTCACTGCACGCCTGTGGGCAATACATGGCTGTTGACTTTATATAAAGAGCTTTGCCCAGTGCTCTGGGCGTGACACGGTGGCAGGGCTGCAAGGCTGTAGGAGCAGAGGCTGGAGTGGTGGCAGCAGCAAGGACAGAGGCCCAGAGGACAGCTGTGCAGACAGAGGGGCCCAGAGGCAGAGACCGGCTTGCTGCATGCAGCCTCGCTCTGAGTGAATGAATGGGATTCTAGTGACTGACCTGCCACCTGGAAATAAAGTTGGGTATAACCCTTTCACCCCAAGAATGTTTTGCTGTCAATTTCCTTGGTCACATTGAATCCACAGCAAACTTGCCTGGGGCTGAAACCCATTGGCAAAATATCTGTACTGGTCTAAGTTATGAAGAAACAATGAAAGAAGGCAGGGGTTTAAAAAAATAAAAATTATGACAAATTTGATAGGCAGAATTGCTTTTTTCTTTTTTTGAGTTGATCTGGTCCTATGACAGAAATATTATATTTCAGCTATCAGATCACATGTAACTATAATATTGTCAAATTGACATCATGAATATCACCTAAGAAATGGTTCCTCTTTGAGCTATGCTCCTAGCATACTGTTAGACTCTAAAAAGGAAGAAGCTTTTTCCGGGTCTAGCTGCCAGTTTAAAGCAGTGGTTCTCAAACCTGAATGCAAGAGAACCCTCTGTAAGGCCTGTTGAAACAGATTGCTGGGTCCCATCCCCAGAGCTGCTGCAATCTCACGGATGATGCTGTCTGGGGCACACACTTAGAGAAACCACTGATCTGAAACGTTAGAGAAGCATTTCGTGTGTTCGTTTTACATAGTACATGTCTTGCTTCAGGTTTTCTAGAAACAGTCTGAGGCAAAAGCTTATGTGCGAGTACTTTATTGGAATGTTCAGTCCCTGGGAATCTGGCGTGAGGCAGAAAGGACAGGGAGCAGGGAACGAGGGCAAGCACATAGTAGGTGTGTGTTGCTCAGCTGCTGAGCTGGCCCTCACTTTGCAACCAGCTCAGCTTATTGCCTGAGAGAAAGGCAAAAGAATTTCTCTACCAGCTCTATCTTGGTTCTCATCTCCATTATTAATGCAACACCAGGGGATGCTTCCCCGACTTGGGGCCATGTCATTTTCCTGTCCAGGTAGGCACAGGGGAAGCCAGCCTCCGTGTATGTAAGTCTGCAGAAGGCAGGTGTGGCAGCAGGCACCACATGAGCTCCTAGGCCTAAAGACCCCCAGCAGGAGTGACCAGTCCAAGATGCAGCCATTGTTAGGGTCCCTCCAGTCAGAGAGGGTAGCAGAGCAGCCCATAAAGTGACCCCAATAAATGATCACTGCTTCTCAAACTATTTGCTGTGAAAGACACATTAAAAGAATTTCCAGTGGCTCATAGATTCTTGTCCTGCTATGTTCTACTTTCCAGGCTGGCATGCACTGGCTCACATGTGACCCAGTGCATGAGCTCAGCAACTCCCAGATAAATCTAAACCCCGTTCAAGCAAAGGAGGTCACTTGCCACATACTTGGAAGTCGTGGCAATGCCAGATTGCTATACAGGTTTCTGTAATCTTGTTCTCAACTTTCTGTCCTTTTCTTCTCATGATCTAGGAGCAACTGGAAGACTAATGTTTACAAATTACTCATTGAGTAGCACAAGTACAGATTATTCCTGATCAGATTCTAGAGTTATGATGTTGTCTTTCCTTTTGTTATGAATGTCATATCATAAGCAGAAATAGGAGTTTGTTAAAGGCTTAGCATAAGCAGACAATTTGTAATACAGAGCTATTAAATAAAAGATTTTCAAAGTTGAAAACTTCAGGACAAGTGAGTAGTCTATGTCCCAGCAGAGTGGATTATTGCTTATCCTTTGCATCTAAAATAGAGAAACTATTTCTCCTTTCTGATTCTCATGGAAGCCTTATGAGAGATCAACATAAAGATAAACAGTTTCTCCATTCAATTCCAACATATGTGTGGGGCAGTGTTTCCACACCAAGTGATTCTGTAGATACCTGTGGGGTGTCCTACAATTCAACTCAGTTCTGACACTCTTGTCTACCCAGAAATAGCATCCGATTCCACAGGGCAAGGGCTCAGTCCCTCAAGACTGCCCTCTGCATCTGATGTCAAGGACAGGTCCAGGTTCTTACCTGTACTTCTCACCAACTGGCTATAAATCAAAGCTTCCCATGACTCCCTCCTTGGCTTCAATTTATTTGCTAGAGTGGCTCAGGGAAGCAGAAATCTAGAAAGGAAAACTCTCTAGATTACCCACTTATTACAAAGGATATTAAAGGATATGAATGAACAGCCAGATGAAGAGATGCATAGGGCGAGGTCCCCAGTAAACAAGCTTTTGTCCTTGTGGAGTTTGGGGCCTGGCATGAGGTCAAATGGAAGCATTCCAGTTCCCCATCCTGGGAGCTTTCTGAACCACCTTCGTTTGGGTTTTGTGGAGGATTCATTCAGAGGCATGATTGACTAAATGAATGGCCACTGTTGATTGATTCAGTCTCCAGCCCCTCTCCCCTCTCCAGAAACCCAGCTGTGGTAGAAAGGTGCTTATTAAATAACATAACACCGATTTCACTTTTATGACTCTGAAACAATTTCAGAAACTCAGGACAAGAGACCAAATACAACAAAAGCTGCTCTCATGACTCTTATCTCTCAGGAAATCCCAAGGGTTCTGTTTGCTCTGAGCCAGGAGCCATGGACAAAGACCAAATATATATATAATCTGAATGACCAAGTATACATTTCTAATAAGTTACAATATCATAGTGTGGTAGAAACTGGATCTTTAAAGTCAGACAAACTTGGTAACCAAATTCTGTTTCTGCCATTTGCTGACGGTAATCCTAGGCAAAGACATGAATCATTATGAATCTCAGTTTTCATATGTAAAAATAGGGATAGAGAATAACCTTTCAGGTCATTTTCTTAAAGTGATGAATAAATGAGATCTCATACAATAAATGTGGCACCTAGTAGTTGCTCACAAATGTTATTTCCTTCTTGCCTGTTATGATTCAAATGAGCTTCTTACTAATGACGTTATATTTTATACTGTGGTTTTGGGTCAAAGGGAGGACAGGGGTCCAAAGTCTTGGCATTGGCTTTTTTCCATCTTTTCTCCAAAGGACAAATAATGATTCATAAGGGAGAGGCTGGAAGAGGGAGAGACTGAACATTCCTTTGGAAACCTCTTGGGGCTAAGACAGTGAGGACTGGGGTGCTCTGGTGAACCACCTGAGCTTTGGGTTTGGACGCTCAATTGCTGCACCTGAGGAGAAATATCTTCGTGAAGGTGATACCTCAGTCACTGAAACTGGAGTGAATCCCAGAATATAAGTGTCCCCAGGTATCTGGAGAAAGCAAACATCTGTGAAGGCCGACACTTGTGTCTATATGTAATTTTATAAATATAATGCCCAGAAAAAGGTAACCATTTGATTGATTTATCTGACTGAGACTTGAAGGTATAAGACAGCACAAAAATAAAACCAAAGTGAAAAACAGACTATTCAGGATTAGGATATTAGAACTGTCAGTGACGGATGAACATTCTGGAATTTAAAAGTATAATAACTGAAATTTAAAACTCAGTGGTTGGGTTTATGAACAGATCAGACACAGCTAAAGAGAGAAGGAATGAGTTGGGTAATAGCTCCCAAGAAATCAGGTAGATTTAGCCACAGAAAGACAAAAGGTTAGAAAAATTAGAAAAGAGGCATGGAGTTTAGACTGTGAAGTTTTAATAAGTGTTTAATTGGAATCCCACAGGGAAAGGGAGAAGGAAATGAGTCAGAAGCAAAATTTGAAGGGAAATGACTGAGAGTTTTTTACAGATTCAACATATATTCTGCAGATTCAACAACTGCAGAATGTGTGTGTGTGTGTTTCTTAAGCATGCCACGTCAACAAAAATCACTGTACACAGCCCATAAAGCAATATCATCAGTTAACTTGAATTAGACTATGTATGTTAGTTATCTGCTATTCTATAACAAATTACACCAAAACTTAGTGGCTTAAAATAACAAAAATTTATTACCTTATGCTTTCTGTGGGTCAAGAATCAGGGAATAGCTTATCTGGGAGCCTATGGCTCAGGGTCTTATAAGAGGCTGCAATCAAGGTATTGTCTCCAGGGCTGTAATCCCCTCAAGGCTTGACTGGAGGAAGATCCACTTCCAAAACCTGTGGCTGTTGTTAGGCTTCAGTCCTTCTCTGGCTTTCACCATCAGTTCCTTACCAAATGGACCTCGCCACTGGACACCTCACAACAGGGCAACAGGTGTCCTCAGAGCAAGTAATCCAACAAAGTGAAAGACGCTGCTCAATACAGATGCTTCCATCATTTTTGAGCTATACTTTCACAAGTGACATCCCATCAACTCTGTCACATTCTAGGCAATAGAAGCAAGTCACTAAATCCAGCCACACTCAAGGGGAAGGGATTATACAAGGATACATTTACTGAGAGGTAGAGATACCTGGGTATACCTTGTAGGTTGTCTTATATAACCTTCTCTATAGCCCCCAGTGATTCTTGTCCCTCTAACCTACAAAATGCATCCACACTCTGTCAGGGCCCATCAAAGTCTCACTCCATTATACCCTTAGTTCCAAGTTCAGAGCGCCATTATTTGAATCAGATCCTGACATGGATGAGGTGCCTCAGGGCTGGTTCTTTAAGTACAGCTCCTCAAGTGGATCTGTCTATATAAATCTGTGAAACTAAGGAGAGAAGTTATCTGTCTTCCCACAATACAACATAAACTCATGGGACAGGCATAGGATAATTATTAGAGCCATTCATGTTCAAAAATGGAAATTGGGGACATAAAAAAGTCACTGGTCCATAGCTATTTTGAAATCTAGTTGGGAGAAATATTGGAAGCTCCTTGATTAGGAGCCTGGAAAAAATTCTCTGTGGCTTTAATTCCACCCTTGAAAATCATCCCTCTTTTCTATGCCCTGTAGCACTTGCTTGCATCTGAATTTCCTCAGCCTCCTTCCTACCAGTAGAATGAGGGGCCAGGGTCTAAAATGCTTCTTTTCATTTTCTGATTTTTCTCTTTCAGTCCAAGCTGATTATGCTTCTAACATAATTCTCTCAAGAATGTTGTGGGTCTCCTTAGAATCTCTTTGCAGTTCACTCCATTAAACAAAAGCTACACTTCCAAATCCCTTTCAAATAAGACCTGAAGCTTTTTAGAGGTCTTACTATTCAGTTGAGAGGGTCTATGAAGTACACCCTTAGCCTTTTTAAAGGGCCTTTTGTGCCACATCAACTTGGGGCACCAACTTTGATCATTCTGAGATCTTAACAGAAGATTTTACAACCCACCTTCAGATTCATCTCAAGACCATATTGTGCTGACAGTGCCCTGGATTTGAACTTTATCTAAAAGCTATTTCTTATCTTTAGCAACATTTGTCATTTTGAGGGTCTGAGAATTTTCAAAGCCAGCAAGTCCCAGCTCTTTTATGATTAACAGTCCTTCCCACAATTTTTCTCTCTCTCCTTTTGCATTTTATTATAAGCAGCAGAAAGAAACCATTTGGTACCTTCAACAACTTGCTTGGAAATCTCCTCAGTTCATTTGACATATATTCTACTTTCCATGTTACTGAAGATGATAATGTTGCAAACCTTTCTACTGCTATGTAGCTAGGATCCCCTTTCCACCAGTCTCTAAAAATATATTTGTCATTTCCTCGTAAGGTCTCACTCACGGTGTCCTCAGAATCTAGAGTGCTACTAACAGTCTGTTCAAGGAAATTTATGCTTCTCTAACATGTTTCTAAAAATCCTTCCAGCTTCTACCAACTGTCTGGTCCCAAATTACTCCAACATTTGAAGGTATTTTTTTTTATGGCAGCACCCATCTTCAGGTACCAAAATATGTATTATTTAGTTATTGCTACATGACAAATCTCCCCCAAAACTTAGTATCTTGCATCAACAAACAATTATTATTTGGTAGTTTTTGTGGCTCAGGGGTCTAGATGTGGCTAAGCAGTGCAGTACAGTTCTGGCTCAGGGAATCTCATGTGGCTGCAATTGAGATATTTTCTGGGGCTGCAGTCATCTCAAGTCTCAACTGGGGCTAAAGAATCCACTTCCTAGCTCACTATGTGCCTGGCTCAGATCTGCTTCCAAGCTTGCTTATGTAGTTTCTGGCAGGACTCAGTTCCTTGCCATGTGGATCCCTGCAAAGGCTGCCTGGGTGTCAACATGATATGGCAGCTGCTGATGATAGAGAGAGAGACAGAGGGAAAACCAGAAGTTAGGAGAAGGTAGCCAAGATGGAAGCCATGGTCTTTCTGTAGCTAATATCAGAGGTGACATCCTGTCACATTTGCTGCATTCTGTTTACAGGAAACAACTCCTTAAGTTATGAAGGTGGGGCATTGTACAAGGGCATGGATTCCTAGAGGCAGAGGTCATGGACGGCTATCCTAGCATCTTGCTACTGCTCTAGATTATGCTATAGTTACACATGACCCCAAATATCATTGAGAATGCCTCTGGCTTTTCTCCATGTCTTCGTTATAAGTCAGGCTGGCAGAGCTGCCTCTATCTGGGACACTGACTGCCTTCTGGCAGAGGGGGAGGAGATTTCATAAGTATCTCATGTCACTATCTCATGGAAGTACATTTGGTTTGGACAAAGCAGGTTATATGGCTTAAGCCTGACATCAGTGGTGCAGAAGTATAATTCTGCTGCAGAGAAGATCATCAACAGCACATGTTTTGAGCAGTAATGCAATCTCCCTCATCAAGTCTCAGGGATTTCAAGGGATTGAAATCATGCAACATATATTTTTTTTACCACAATGCAATTAAGCTAGAAAGCAATGAGAAAAACAAAACAAAACAACCCACAAAGTCCTCATAAATTTGGAAGTAACAAAACAGTCTGAATAATCTATGTTTTGAAGCAAAAGAATCACAATTAAAATAAGATAACGAATAATGAAATTGCTGTGTTTATCAAACTTGTGAAATACAACTAATGCCACACTCAGAAATTTATAGCAGTAAGTGCCTATGTTAGAGAAGAAGGTTTGAAAATGCTTGAACTAAATGTTCAAGCCAAACACTTGAAAAAGAATAACAAAAACTCAAAGTGGATGAAAAAGCTGAACAAATAAAAAAGAAAATAGAAATAAGATAATCAATAATTAATCAAAGGAGTAATAAATAATAATAAATTATTAATTGAAAAGGGTTTATAACTTTAATAACAACTGTGAAGTGGATCTAGAAAAAATGGGGAGGCACAATAAGTAATAACAGAAATGCTGAAGGATGCATCAGTAAAAATCCTACAGTCATTAAAATTATCACAGCAGAATATCATCAACAAATTTATTTCAATAAATTTGAACATATTTATGAAATGGTTAAATTTGTAGGGCGTGCAAGTTACCAAAATGACTAAAGCAGAAATATGAAACCTTAGTAAACCTTTCACTTTCAAAGAAATTCACTGGTAATTATAAGCTTTCCAGCAAATAAACCTCCAGGTCCAAATGTCTTGAGAGTTGGCTTATGAAGCATTTAAAGAATAAATACTATCAATATTTCACAAATTCTTCCTGAAATGGAGGAAAAAGAGAATATTCCAGAACTAATTTTAAGATGGCAGTGTAAACTTTCTATCAAAACTTCATAAGGACTCCATGAGAAGGGAAAATTACAGGCCCTTTTTACTCATTTCATGGACGTAGTTGTAAAACTTCTAAATAGAATAATATCAAGTCTAATCCTGCAAATTATAAAAAAGATAATCCATTATGACAAGTTGGGTATATTCCAGGAATCTAAAGGTGATTTAACATTTGAAAATCAATCAATGTAATTCATCATATTAACAGAATAAAGGAGAAAAATTGGATGATTGTCTGCATAGATGCAGACACTTTTAAATAAAACTTGACATGCATTCACGTTTTAGAAAATCTCAGCAAACTGGCAATAGAATAAAGCTTTCTGAACTTGAAAAGGATCTATAAAAAGCCTCCAGCAAATACCACGTTTAGGGTGAAATGTGAAAGCCTTCTCTTTGAGATCAGAAAATGACAGGAATTTTACTATCACCATTTCTAGTCAAATTTGTACTTAAACATACTCAAATAGCAGAGTGAGGTAAGAAAAATAATTGTAATAATTGGAAAAGGATAAATAACAAAGCCACAGTGATGTGTAAATGTGACTGGATATATAGGAATTTTACAAGAATCCATAGATAAATTATTATAGTAAATAGGTAAGTTTAGCAAGAGAGCTGAATAGCACATGTTTTAGTCATTCCCAGCTGCTATAGCAAAATACCATAGACTAGGTGGTTTAAACAGCAGACATTTATTTCTCACATTTCTGGAGGCTGGGAAGTCCAAAGTTCCCATAGACTTGGCTCTTGGAGAAGACTCTCTTCCTCTCTTGTACACAGCCACCTTGTGCTCATATGGCCTTTCCTTGGTGTGCAGGAATGGAGAGACTGTACATACACAATATATGTATATACGTGTGTATATATATATAAAAACATACATATATTTAAACACACACACACACACACATATATATATAAAGCTCAAAGTCCTCTGTTTATAGGGGTACTAACTACACCATGGGGTCCCACCCTCCCTCATGGCCTCATCTGAAGGTGTTCAGCTCCCAAAGTCCCCATCTTCAATACCATCACCTGGGGGATTAGGGCTTCAATATATGAATTTGAAGAGGACACAAACAATATGTAAAACATACAAATATGTAAGTATACAAAGTACTTATGTAATACACAAATATTCATAAATAAATTGCATTTTTACTTGCCAATCGCAGATCATTAGAACATTTAAATGAGGCAAGTATAATTTGGAATGATAATTATACCTAGAAATATATCTAAGGAAATTTGTCAAACACCTCTACACAAAAAAATCTATAAAACCTTATTGAGAGAAATTAAAGAAGACCTAAATGACAGAAGACTTGGACAGGAGGGAAATATCAAGCTTGTGGGTTGGTAGACCTATTTTCATAAACATGCTGGCTGTCTCCAAATTGATCTCATTTCAAGCAATTGCAATCAAAATGCAACTTTTGTTTTGTGGAACTATGGTTTTATTTTACAGTTGCTATGAAACACAAAGGTTTAAGAATGGCTAAGGCTTTACTGGAAAAAAGGACAGGAAAGTGGGAGAACTTACCAGATATAAGACTTTAAAAAAATTATACCTTAAGTCAATATGTTAATATCACAAAGTTAAATGACAATACAAATGATGTAGAATAGAGGGATAATTTCAAGTTTCAGAAACTCTCTTCCTCAAAAGACATTCACTGAGGATGAAAATTAATGTTACAGAGTTGGATCATATATTTGTACTACAGATAACCCCAAAATTTCATGTCAAAAATATATGAGGAACTCTTACATTTCAGTAAGAGAAAGACAGTCCAATCAAAAAATAAGTAAGAGATTTGGATAAGCATCTCTCAAAGTGATTGATAAATCTATTAAAATGTGCTTAACCTCATTCACCATCAGGAACATCCAACACATATGTACACAAAATAAAATACACCATGCACATAACCTCCAGAATGATGGAAATTTTGACTGATAATGTGTTCAAGGAAAAGAAGCAATATTAATTTTTATACACTGCTGATGGTAAATCATAGTAGAACCACTTTGGAAAATAGAATTATCTACTAAAGTTACAGATAATCAAAACTTCTGACCCAGAAGTTGCATACCTGGAAATACACCCCCAGAGAGCTTATGTGTACACACACCCACACACACATGTTTGTTTTTGCATTAATTAATATTTTATAAATATTATCTCAAACAGGAAAAAGACCCACATTACTATCATCAATGAAATGGAAAATCAAATGGCATATATTTAAATAGTGGCATAATATACAGCACTGAAAAATGAACACACAGCTGGAAATAAAACCGTGGATGAAACACACAAGCATAATGCTGAGCAAAGAAAGTCCCCAAAACAAGCGAAACTAAACCATAGTATTTAGGGGTATGCATGCTCATATGGTGCAAGTACAAAGAAAACAAAGATGAGATTTCCATGAAAGTCAGGCCAGTGGTCATCTTTGATAAGGACAGGGAGGGGTCTTCTGAGGAATTAAAATGTCCTATCTTGTCATGAGGCTGTATTAAATTTATTAAACTCTTTATTTTAGTTTATTGAATCCCAGAGCACAGAGCTGATCTCACAGTTCCTTATTCTAAACTTTTCTTATCCCACATTAGAGAAAATGGAAACCAGAGAGAAAGAGGCCAACACAGTTATCAACATGACAAGCTGGCCCTAGTACCACTCGAGTCCCATCCCACTTTGATAGTAACTTTGGCCCTGGAGTTTTCCTTGGCTGGTGTTGCTTTATCATCATCCCTACCATGCCCACCATCCTCACTGTCCCTGTCATCATCACCCATGGTTTTCTTCTCCAAATAGCCTGCTAGATGAGAACTGATACTTTGTATTTACAGCATAGTTGGGATATAAGTAAGTAAGTATTTCGTGTTCAGTCACCTAGTAATAATATTCAGCTATAAACTAAAGTCTTTAAATTCCAGATTGATAACCTTACATCCCATTCTTACACTTGAAGTTCTAAATTTAAATTGTTAATGTAGGGTCTGCATCTATCCTTATAAATCACTAGTGAACCTGTTGTTGTGTACAGTAGAGACAGGTGTTTTGAAAACCATGGCCCCCTCTGAATAACTCCTTTACATTGACTGGTCAACTAGATAGCCAATCAGCCAGTGCTTTTGGACACGAGGAAAGCCTGATGCTGGGTGTTATGGTGCAGAGGAAGAGGGCAAGACTATCCGTACCCTGTCAAGGCGTATACAGCAAGGAGACGTAAGAAATACATATGCAACTACAGTGCAGAGAAGGTCGTGGCATTTTTAAAGCCTTAATTGAACACAAAGTACCATGGATGTTCACGCATCTGGCTGGAGAAGCTTAGTAAGCATTCATGGACAAGGTGACTGCTGTGCTCAACTTTGAAAATGAGGAGACAGCAAGCCCCCCAAGCAGAGGTAGGCCGTCGCATGGTCTTTCATGCTAGATCTTTTCAATGCTGGAATTTTTTGATTCCATGACTCTGTGAGAGGACATTTTCCTTAATGATAGCCTGTATGCAACACCTTCATTTACATAGTGCAAATAAATGAACTTACTCTACAGGGACAAGTTGCCACCACTAATGTCACATGAAACTGGTTTAATCCAATATTTCAAATAAGTATTTGCAAAGCTCTGACAGGTGCTGTCATGCTCTAACACCTCTTTTTTTGTTATGGCACTCTAATATACTAAAATGATACCACATTAATGTGATATGAGATGACAGAGAGTTGAGAATGTAATACGCTGGTCCCTCAATTTGGGGGATCAAAAATGAGTGCTGAGAGAAAATGCCAAAGATAGACATGCAGCCTCTCCAGTTTCCCGTACCTGCAGGGAAGGCTTCAGCAGCAGGGCATGGAGATGCCTTCAGTGATCACACCAGAATTCAACTGCAGGATGAGGCGTTCTCCAAGCTGTCCACCTGCTGGAGCTGATATGTTAGGAAAGGGCTAGGCCCTCTGTGAGTCTGCAGGGATGCAGAGCTTGGTCCTCCCTGAGGTTATTTCTTCACGGGGTTGTGCAGATGGGATTATTCATGCCCCCAAAATGGAAAGAGGCCTGGACTGGAAATCAGCAGACTGGAATACCAATATTATTTTTCTATAATCTCTGGCCACTCTACTTTTCTTGGTCTCTGCTTCCTCATTTATAAAATAAACGCTTTGGAGTAGAATAAGTCAGTCATTGCAATTTCAAATATGTAAGAAGCCAGGCAGGTAGTGAACTATGTGAAACAGCCTGTTATAAATGAGAATGGGTGCTTAAGCCTGAGGCAAACCAGAGATATAGGAGCCCAAATAAAAAGAGTTAAAACTTGTTCTTAACACTATGCTGGTTTTAGCAAATGGGCATCTAGTTTGTAAACTTCTATGTTAAATAAACTAAAGTTTCTTCCCAAAGTGTAAATCCAAATTTTCTCCAAGGCATTTTATAATTACATGACATCTCTACTTTGTGTAAATCTAGTATATTAATTAGGATTACATTCAGCTGCAAGTAGAAGAAAACCCTCAAAGAATAATGACTTAAGTGAAATTAACTTCTTATACTCATACAAGTCAGTAGATAGACAATTCAGAATAGGTCTAGAGGCTCTGCTCCATAACACCCTTTAGAAACACAGATTCTTTCCAGTCACTCCCTTGGTGTGACCCTTGTCTCCACAATCTTGGTTCCAAGTTTTAAGATGAGGAAGGGATAAAGAAGTAGGAACCAAGCACCATTTCTTGAAGTAGGTACCCAGAAACTATCTTATGACACTTCTTTTTTCAACTCACTGATAAGAATTTAGTTTTAAAGGAGGACAGGAAATGCAGTCTTCACACTGAGCAATCATGTCTGAATTGTATCCCCCTTCCCCAAATTCATACATTGAAGCCCTAAGCACCAACATGATGGTATTTGGAGCCTGTAGGGAGGCTGTTAAGATTCACTGAGGTCATATGGTGAGGCCCTAATCCAATAGGATTGATGTTCTTGTGAGAAGATTAAGCGGGACTAGACCCGGGTTCTCGCCTTCCACTTGCTTACAAATGAAAGGCCACATGAGGACACAGTGAGAAGGTGGCTGTCTGCAAGCCGGAAGGAAGGTCTTCAACAGAAATAGAGTTTGCCGGCACTTTGATCATGAACTTCTAGCCTCCAGAACTGCTAGAAAAATAGATGCCTATTGTTTAGGCCACCCAATCTGTGGTATTTTGTTATGGAAGCCCAAGTATACTACTAATGCATGTATCTAAATTGTTGTCAAGTTAGAAAAAAGAAAAGCAATGCATTAGTCAGGATTTGCCAGAGAAATAGAACCAATAGGAGATAAGAATATAAACATACACACACATACATATGCACACATAAAAATAGATGGATTGTATTCTCTCTATAGATACATGTGTGTGTTTGCATGATATATATGTGTATACATATGTATAATGAGGAATTGGCTCATGTGATTTTGGAGGCTGAGAGGTTGCATGATCTGCCATCTGCAAGATGGATATCCACAGAAGCTGTGGTATAATTCTAGTCCAAGTACAAAGGCCAGAGAACCAGGGTTTCTGAGGTGTAAAACTCAGTTCAAGGGCAGGAGGCTGGTATCTCCCTCTTCTACTCTGGACACAATTGAAAATAAATACAATTCCATGTAACATTACATTTAAAGACCAGTGATGGGGCAAAAAGTGTGTTATTTGAATTTCAGAGAAGGGAAGTTTAATGGTGCAAGATTAATACAGGAAACATCAAATGTGAGCTCTTAAATGGCTGGTTGGATTTAGTGATCTAGAAGGCACTAAGAAAGATGTATCACTATGTTAGGCTGTCCTAGCACCCTGAGAACTTTCATGACTGACACGCATTGAAGATGTCAGAAAAGCTCCAGGTCACTTGACCTTCCCAACCACTATGTTATGTGATCTCACTTGCTTCCTGTGGGACCATTCTGCATAGTAATTTGGTAAGTGTTAATGTAATCTCATTAACAGGTCAAACAACAATATTCAAAGTAATTCAAAATGGGTTTTATTCCATTACTCTCACTGTGATATTAATGTCTGGTAAAGAACTTGCATATCAGTTTCAAAAAAGTAGCACAAATATTAGAAACAAAACCAACCAAACAAAAATCTCAACAATCTCACTTTGTCATTGTATCTCCAGGGGGAAAATACTTTCCCAGCCCAGGGCAAATTACCTTTGAAACCAAAAGCAGTCAAAGGGAGAAATTAAGTGGGAGAAAGCCATTTATTTATTGCTTACAACCAGTTGTCTTCTTCTGCTGGCCAGTGTCTCGCATGACCTGGCTGCAAAAAGGGGACCCATCCAACCTTTCTGGTACAGATATGCCATCACTCCCCCATGTAGTCATCTACTGATATGAAGATGGACTACTTCTGTCCACCCCTTGGAAACACCTGTTGGTATGGAGATGCACTAAGGCCAGGTGAGAGATTCTGGAAATGTTGCACTTTACCCACAGTCATTAACCTAATGGTGTTATCTAGCATATTGTTTGCCATGGAGGCATTCTTAAAAAAGTTTGTTGAACTGAACTGAAGGAGACAAAAACTGGTGGGTATTAATAACTGTCTATGTTGTATAGACAAAGATTTAGAGAAGTAAGTAATGCCAGGTACTAATTTTAACATAATACTTAGAGATTTAGGGATTAAAGAATCATATACAAAATGATATTTACCATAGATATCATGAGCTTGCTTCATGACAATCTTGTTTTTCTCAATAATACTACAAAAGCAAACAAATTGCATTTATTGAAAATTTAAATGACAGTGTTACAGGAGAAAGAGAATAAAAAATTAAAATAGATACTGATAAGTTTATGATATACAAAAACACTTTAAAAAATTTGGTCTGTAAAAGCTTTTACCTTTGAGAAATTTATGTTAATTCACCCAAACTAGAATTTAGTTTGTACATTTTTGGTGGAAAAGAAGGAATGCATAGTAATGCTAACAACCTCACTGGAACATATTTATATCCTTATGGTCTGGTGCGTGTCTCAGAAAAAAATGGAAATATACTTGAGAGACGGTGGCAGTTTCCATACAAAAAGAGTGTGAATTGTAAATGGATCATTTTGTATAGCACTCCATTCCCTGAGTTTTCCTTACATGTAGCTCTTTCACTTCCCGAATTCAAAAGTAATTCTATTTATGTTACCTTGCTTAGATTTATTTACTTATGACAATGGTTATGTTTTTAAATCCTCATCACCAAATACTTTATTTTGGTATTAGAGTATTGAGATTTTTTCACACAATTAGTTAAACTAACTTTCTAATTGACTTTTTCATGAGCCACAAACTTAAATTTGCCTTCTGCATTTTTCAGAAGATACAGTGTTAGGAGCAGGGAGAAAACAAGCCAAAAACAAAACAGCTATTTGAGCCTCTCCTAATTAAGCAAAACAGTAGCATCTTTGTCTCCCTAATGTAATATGTCTATTGAACCTGATGGAATGGAAAGCTTGGAATGCATCCGAAGGCTGAAGTTGAACATTTCCCATTCTAGAATAAGGAGACATTTTACAAACCTGAATTGGAATAGATTCCTACATTAATTTTTCTTCAAAATCATTACATTAGAGTCATGCCTTTGTGGTCCTGAAAATACTGGAATTGAGTGGATTTTATCAATAAAATCCAAATTAGTTATTTGATATCCTATGGACAACCCAGTCATTTGAAAAAAAAATGTTTCTTTCCATTCCTAAAATAAATTATCAACCAATTATTTTGGTTCATGCTGACCTAGCATCTCTCTGAACATTATGACTAATTTGTATTTCTCTAGGCCACCTGCCTTCTCAACACAAAGGAGCCCTTTGAACCATTGCTGACGAACCTCCTATATTGATGAACTAGGGTGTGGGGCCTGGGCAGGTTGGGAGGGCTGAGAATAGCATAAGGATGAATCCACAGCCCAAATCACAGGGGCAGATTTCTTGACTTCTGTGACCCTCCATTCCTTCATCACTAAAAACCCCATAGGTTGTTGTGAGTCAGCAAGATGCAGGTGATGATTTACTACAACAATGACAGCAGCAATGAGGAGAGGGGACCCTTATTGAACTCTAAACCATGCATCATGCACAGACCTATTCCAGTGCTGACTACTGTCTCTTCCTCTCTTTACTGACTGGGAGAAGGAGCCTGCAGTAGGGGACCGATTGGAGGAGCAGTCGAGGCTTGATCTGGGGTGCTGAGGCCCAGACACTTCCTTGCTTGGACTTGGCTGGGGAGATGGTGAGAGCTGAAAGCTGCTGTGAGAAACGCAGACCCTGCAGCTGACAGCTACATGCCTGGACCTTCCTTCCATCCCTTGTCCCATTTTGTTTTCTTTATATTTTAATAAGACAGTTGAGTCAAATATCTTCAGCTGGCAAGCAAGCTCATATGTCCATCTTACTTAAAGCATATAGAAACCTGTGAGGCTGGTGCTAACATAATTTCCATTTCAAAGATGAGAAAACTAAGGTTTAGAGAAGCTGATCTAAAGTTACAGAGCTATAGGTGGGGCAGGAACTCAAAAAGGCTCTCTGGTCTCCCAAAGTCCTTCTTTGGGACTTCTCCACACTTCCTCCCATTGGGGGGCTGCCCCACAAGGAAGGGCTGCATCTCAGTCTTCTGGCCCACGGCCATGATCAGCATGAATCTGTGGCTCAGGGCAGTGCAGGATGGCCCCAAGGCCAGGGGCAGCTTGTGAGGTGGTTTGGAGAGCTGACCCAGTAAAGAGCTGGATTGATTAGAAATTGAAGCACCTTTCTCTGAGAGGATTTTCACTGGAATTAGGACAGAAATGAAGCAAACATCCAAGCCATGGACCCATGTGGAGAGGAGGTCAAAAAAAGAGCAGGCAGTCAGGTTGAACTTTCAAAATGGGCATTTTGCACCCTTCTTGGCTTGCTAGTCCCTGTCTTTTCTCCAGGAACGAAGGTTTTTCTATGCCTACAGCTGTTCCTCTGTCCTTCCCCATTCCTGCAGACATTATCAGTCCACAAAATATTCTCAATTATAGGACATAGCACCTAATTTCTCAGGATCTTCGTTGTCTGAAGATCCCCAAACCTAAATGTTATTGATCAGCTCATTGAGCCCTGAGTTAGTCCTGCGTTGGTGTAATGGTGACACCAGCCAAGCCCCTGGGCCTCATTGAGCCTCGTTCCCTTTACCTCTGCAAAGACAGCAAGTTAGGTAGGTCATTAGTATGACTGCTTCCTAACCTAAAATTCTGTGTTTTTTCTACCACACAAAAAAATAATTGATTACAGTGAGTAAATGAAGATTTGATAAATCATTTCTGGAAGGTTGCTGACCTCTAGTGTCAGCCCAGATCTAGAAGGAAAATTCAAACCAATATTAATTTCACATTCCATTTCCTAAACCTTTTAGTTCTTCCTTACGGAGGAGAAGAAAATGTAAAATACTTCAAATTAAAGTTCTATTAACTAAAGCTTCATTTACAGAATAAATATTTCTGCTGACATTTGACAGATAATATCAATTTTGAGCTTCAAATTTTAATAAGGTATTAATTACCAAGCCCAAAAGAATAAACAAGCTAATCAGGCCCAGTTTCCTATTTCCTCCTTTTTGTTCAATGATAAGTGAATTTTAAAGCTATGCTTTGTCTTATTAATATCTGCTAAATATGGATGAATTACTGAATATATATTT
Organism: Manis pentadactyla; assembly: GCF_030020395.1. Lineage (NCBI taxonomy): Eukaryota > Metazoa > Chordata > Mammalia > Pholidota > Manidae > Manis > Manis pentadactyla. The sequence goes on along the minus strand of NC_080020.1, from coordinate 149,397,860 downwards.
ATTCTTAAACTCATTTGGAGGCAAATATTTACAAGGCTTTTCTGTTATAATCTGGTTTTAATATCTCAACTGAAACTGATTTGTAGCTCATGATTTCAAATGTGGTGTTAGTGAAAAAGACCAGGAATTAATTAGCTGATTCTATCAAGGGTTTCTTGAAACTGATTTTGAAAGGGGAAAAAAAAACTCCTATTTTTCTAGGTCAAATTTTAATTGTAGGAATTTTCATGGCAAATATCAGAGTACTGTGTAAACAAACCTTTAATAATGCTGCATGTGTGTATGTTTAGTTTTGCCGTATTGTTAACTCACTTGAATATTCTGTGCCATCAAGTGAACATCATCTCTAGCATGCAGGTGGATTACTTCATTACGTATTCTGGAATTAGTTACTGAGGAAGTCAGTGAAGTTTGTTTCCTGGAAATCTTTAAAACTTGCTGTGTCTGAGACATGGGTGGGTTGGATGTTGGTGAAAACCAATCAAATGTCTCCCCGTTTCTGCTTATCAGCTCAGAAATGTGGTCCGTCTACCATTTTGTATTTGAAGAGTGCTCGTACCTTGTTAGATGCACCAGAGAACATCTGAACCTCTTCATATAATGGGTCACAGTTATACTGTAGAGACAAAAAGCAATTTCCTTGTAATGCAACAAGGTATATATGATTAACTGGCAAAGTTTAGTCATGAAGAAAGTGCTTACTGTGTGTGAGGCAGTAAACAAATATCAGGCATTCTTTCATTTTCCTCCTCTCAGAGTTATCTATTGGTCAACTGTGAATTTAACATATAAGCCTGTCTTGTATGACACACAATTAAATAAGCATTCAGTTATATGTTAAAAAAATACATATAAATATTGTTTAAAGACTGCACACCTATTTTGGAAAAGAAGTACTTTGTATACTGAGCCTATTTGTGCCACAAGCCCCTCCTTTCAGGTCCTCCGGCTCATGCCATTGTGGGGCTGGCGAGGGTCCAGTGCAGGGCAGGTGGCAGGCCCAAAATTCGAGCAAGCGTCAGCGTTGTCGTCTTGAGTTTGAACACAGTCTGGAGGCAGAATTCCCTCCTTCTACAGGGATCTCAAGTCTGTTTTCTTAAGGCTTTTAACTGATTGGATGAGGCCTATCCACATTATGGACAGTAATCTGTTTTATTAAAAGTATACTGACTTAATTCTTAATCACATCTAAAAACACCTCTGCAACATCATCTAGACTGGTGTTTGACCCAACAGCTGGACACTGTAGTGTAGAAGTTGACAAAATTAACCATCACTCAATGTTACACAATTATGCACAGGGTCCATTTAAAATTTTATTTCAAAATTTTCTGTTCCTCTCATATAGGCATCCACTTGGCCCATTTTGAGAAAAGTTGAAGTGTTAAAATGATTTTATTATGTGAAGAAGTTATTCTTCCTGACTGGTCCCACAAAGCCTTTCCTCTTCTTTGGGTCCAAGGGCTTGGAGTCCATTTTTACCTGCATATTTACTTAATTTCTTTTATCTTTCCTCTGAAAATGATGTTGTCACTCTTTTCCCCAGTATTCAGTCAACTGGGTCTCAAAAAATGAGTGATTTGGAGGTTATCACAGTTAAGTTTATATGTCAGCTTGGCTGGCCACTATACCCAGATACTTGATCAAACATTGGGGATGTTTCTGTGAAGGTAGTTTTGTGTGAAATTAACATTGAAAGTGTTGGGTTGGGAGTAACGCAGATGACTCTCCATCATGTGGGTGGAACTTATCTAATCAGTTGAGGGCTTGAATAGGTCAAAGACTGACTTCAAGGAAGAATTCTGACAGCTGACAGCCTTTGGCCTGGGGCTACTGCTTTTCCCTGGGAGTTCAGCCTGAGAACCTACTCTGCAGATTTTGGACATGAACCTCCACAAACTTGTGAGCTAATTCCTTAAAACAGGTCTGTCTGTCCCTTTCTCCACACAAACACACACATACTCTCTTGGTTCTGTTTCTCTAAAGAACTGTAACTGGAGCAACCAATGGAGGACAAATATCCCTTCTTTATCTGGGATTTCTGTTGCTCCAAGCCCTTTAAAGGTTGGTTTCTGTTCTACATACTGACACAGTTTTATTTTTAAAAATGTCATAAAGCAGTAGTAAAATTTAGGAGGCCTCACTGAGACCCAAGGGAGTTTTCAATGTTCCAAATAAAGATACAGAATCTGAATCCCACAGGAACTGTGGTTTTCTGTGTCCGGGACCTCACAGAGGTGATGCTCATGTTCCTGGAGACATAGGAGTTGAGTGCCATTTATGACATGGCCTTTGGGAAGGGTCATCCCAGAGGTGGGCAGCTCAGGCTGAGCCCCAGATGCGGACACCCGGTGCCCACATTGTGCTGCAAGAATACACCGCTCAGCCCTCCAGGGACACAGTACGAGGTTGGCCCAAGCACCTAGGGGCTTGTTCTGCATCCATCACTTCCTGCCAGTACTGCAGTCCTTCTCCTGCTAACTACCCTTGTGGCTAAAGTGCTCTTACCAGATGCAGGTCCTGGATGACGTGACTCAAGCTTGCTCATCTGCCTGAGCTTTCTGGAAGCCGCACTGCCGTCTAAGCTTCCCTTTTGACTTTCTTCTCCTACCCAGTCTCTCACCCCCATTGTGGTCTGTGGGCTTGCATTTCCTCCCACTCCCTCCATGCCTTCCCTTATATGTTTTTACCCCAATGTGTCTCTTGCAAGTCTAAAGGCATCTTGGAGTCTGCTTCCAGTGAACTCAGACAGTACATGTGAGGTATGGGGATCTTGTGTTTTGTAGCTGCAGAGAGGGAGGGTGAAGTTGGGATCTATTAGAGCATCTATGGTGAAGCCCAAGAGCCAGGGATGCCTACAAGGTAGCTTGCTTCTGGGCACTTAGGAGGATTGGCTCAGATACCCCAACAAACTGTTAACTAACTTTAAGGCTTCGCAGTCTGATTGTGAAGCACCCTGGTGGAGGCATGGCTGCGGGGTGTGTGTGCGTATGTGTGTCTGTGTGTGTGCTTAACCAGCTAATACTCATTTATTGTTTGTTCTGTACAGCAGAATCCTCTTTCCTTAGGGGTGTGTGTGAAGGGAATCCCCGGTGGGTTGGTTCACAAATGAGCTTCTCAGCACAGATGCTGCCAGAGTGAGCTTGTCCAAGACTGAGGTAAAAACCAAGAAGAGCAGATACAATGTAATTAAGGAAAGTCTGTTTCTTTTCTTTTTAAATTTTTTTTATTTTATTATCATTAATCTACAATTATATGAAGAAAATTATGTTTACTATGCTCCCCCCTTCACCAAGTCCCTCCCACACACCCCATTACAGTCACTGTCCATCAGCGTAGTAAGATGCTGTAAAATCACCACTTGTCTTCACTGTGTTGCACAGCCCTTCCCATGCCCCCATGACATGCTAATTATACATGCTAATCATAATATCCCCTTTCATTTTCCCGGCCCTTATCCCTCCCTTCCCACCCATTCTCCCCAGTCCCTTTCCCTTTGGTAACTGTTAGTCCATTCTTGGGTTCTGTGATTCTGCTGCTGTTTTGTACCTTCAATTTTTCTTTATTCTTATACTCCACATATGAGTGAAATCATTTGGTACTTGTCTTTCTCTGCCTGGCTTAGGTACCTGAGCATAATACCCTCTAGCTCCATCCACGTTGTTGCAAATGGTAGGATCTGTTTTCTTCTTATGGCTGAATAATATTCCATTGGGTATATGTATCACATTTTCTTTATCCATTCATCTACTGATGGACATTTAGGTTGCTTCCATTTCTTGGCTATTGTAAATAGTGCTGCGATAAACATAGGGGTGCATATGTCTTTTTCAAACTGGGCTGCTGCATTCTTAGGGTAAATTCCTAGAAGTGGAATTCCTGGGTCAAATGGTATGTCTGTTTTGAGCTTTTTGAGGAACCACACTGCTTTCCACAATGATTGAACTAATTTACATTCCCACCAGCAGTGAAGGAGGGTTCCCCTTTCTCCACAACCTCGCCAACATTTGTTGTTGTTTGTCTTTTGGATGGTGGCGATCCTTACTGGTGTGTGGTGATATCTCATTGTGGTTTTAATTTGCATTTCTCTGATGACTAGCAATGTGGAGCATTGTTTCATGTGTCTGTTGGCCATCTGAATTTCTTCTTTGGAGAACATTCTTTTCAGCTCCTCTGCCCATTTTTTAATTGGATTATTTGCTTTTTGTTTGTTGAGGTGCATGAGCTCTTTATATATTTTGGATGTCAACCCTTTATCGGATCTTTCATTTATGAATATATTCTCCCATACTGTAGGGTACCTTTTTGTTCTTTTGATGGTGTCCTTTGCTGTACAGAAGCTTTTCGGCTTGATATAGTCCCACTTGTTCATTTTTGCTTTTGTTTTCCTTACCCAGGGAGATATGTTCATGAAGAAGTTGCTCATATTTATGTCCAAGAGATTTTTGCCTATGTTTTTTTCTAGGAGTTTTATGGTTTTGTGACTAACATTCAGGTCTTTGATCCATTTTGAATTTACTTTTGTGTATGGGATTAGACAGTGATCCAGTTTCATTTTCTTACATGTAGCTGTCCAGTTTTGCCAGCATCATCTGTTGAAGAGACTGTCATTTCCCCATTGTATGTCCATAGCTCCTTTATTGTATATTAATTGACCATGTATGTTTGGGTTAATGTCTGGAGTCTCTATTCTGTTCCACTGGTCTGTGGCTCTGTTCTTGTGCCAGTACCAAATTGTCTTGATTACTGTGGCTTTGTAGTAGAGCTTGAAGTTGGGGAGTGAGATCCCCCCACAACTTCATTCTTCCTTCTCAGGATTGCTTTGGCTATTCGGGGTCTTTGGTGTTTCCATATGAATTTTTGAACTATTTGTTTCAGTTCATTGAAGAATGTTGTTGGTAATTTGATAGGGATTGCATCAAATCTGTATATTGCTTTGGCAGGATGGCCATTTTGATGATATTAATTCTTCCTAGCCAAGAGCATGGGATGAGTTTCCATTTGTTAGTGTCCTCTTTAATTTCTCTTAAGAGTGTCCTATAGTTTTCAGGGTATAGGTCTTTCACTTCCTTGGTTAGGTTTATTCCTAGGTATTTTATTCTTTTTGATGCAATTGTGAATGGAATTGTTTTCCTGATTTCTCTTTCTATTAGTTCACTGTTAGTGTATAGGAAAGCCACAGATTTCTGTGTGTTAATTTTGTATCCTGCAACTTTGCTGTATTCCGATATTAGTTCTACTAGTTTTGGAGTGGAGTCTTTAGGGTATTTTATGTACAATATCATGTCATCTGCAAATAGTGACAGTTTAACTTCTTTACCAATTTGGATTGGTTGTATTTCTTTGTTTTGTCTAATTGCCGTGGCTAGGACCTCCAGTACTATGTTGAATAACAGTGGGGAGAGTGGGCATCCCTGTCTTGCTCCCGATCACAGAGGAAAAGCTTTCAGCTTCTCGCTGTTAAATATGATGTTGGCTGTGGGCTTATCATATATGGCCTTTATTAGGGTGAGGTACTTGCCCTGTACATTTTACTGAGAGTTTTTATCATGAATGGATGTTGAATTTTGTCAAATGCTTTTTCAGCATCTATGGAGATGATCATGTGGTTTTAGTCTTTCTTTTTGTTGATGTGGTGGATGATATTGATGGATTTTCAAATGTTGTACCATCCTTGCATCCCTGGGATGAATCCCACTTGTCATGGTGTATGATCCTTTTGATGTATTTTTGAATTCGGTTTGCTAATATTTTGTTGAGTATTTTTGCATCTACATTCATCAGGGATATTGGTCTGTAATTTTCTTTTTTGGTGGGGTTTTTGCCTAGTTTTGGTATTAGGGTTATGTTAGCTTCATAGAATGAGTTTGGGAGTATTCCCTCCTCTTCTATTTTTTGGAAAACTTTAAGGAGAAAGGGTATTATGTCTTCTCTGTATGTCTGATAAAATTCTGAGGTAAATCCATCTGGCCCGGGTGTTTTGTTCTTGGGTAGTTTTTTGATTACCGCTTCGATTTCTTTGCTAGTAATTGGTTTGTTTAGATTTTGTGTTTCTTCCTTGGTCAGTCTTGGAAGGTTGTATTTTTCTAAGAAGTTGTCCATTTCTTCTAGGTTTTCCAGCTTGTTGGCATATAGGTTTTCTTAGTATTCTTTAATAATTATTTGTATTTCTGTGGGGTCCGTCGTGACTTTTCCTTTCTCATTTCTGATTCTGTTGATGTGTGTTGACTCTCTTTCTCTTAATAAGTCAGGCTAGAGGCTTATCTATTTTGTTTATTTTCTCAAAGAACCAGCTCTTGGTTTCATTGATTTTTTCTTTGTTTTATTCTTCTTAATTTTATTTTTTTCTTCTCTGATCTTTATTATGTCCCTCCTTCTGCTGTCCTTAGGCCTCATTTTTTCTTCTTTTTCCAGTTTCGATAATTGTGAAGTTAGACTATTCATTTGGGATTGTTCTTCCTTCTTTGAGTATGCCTGGGTTACTATATACTTTCCTCTTAAGACTGCTTTCACTACATCCCACAGAAGTTAGGGCTTTGTATTGTTGTTTTCATTTGTTTCCATATATTGCTGGATCTCCATTTTAATTTGGTCATTGATCCATTGATTATTTAGGAGCATGTTGTTAAGCCTCCATGTGTTTTTGAGCCTTTTTGCTTTCTTTGTACAAATTACTTCTAGTTTTATACCTTTGTGGTCTGAAAAGTTGGTTGGTAGGATTTCAATCTTTTGGAATTTACTGAGGCTCTTTTTATGGCCTAGTATGTGGTATATTCTGGAGAATGTTCCATGTGCACTTGAGAAGAATGTGTATCCTGTTGCTTTTGGATGTAGAGTTCTATAGATGTCTATTAGGTCCATCTGTTCTAGTGTGTTGTTCAGTGCCTCTGTGTCCTTACTTATTTTCTGTCTGGTGGATCTATCCTTTGGAGTGAGAAGTGTGTTGAAGTCTCCTAAAATGAATGCATTGCATTCTATTTCCTCCTTCAGTTCTATTAGTATTAGTGTAACATATGCTGGTGCTCCTGTGTTGGGTGCATATATATTTATAATGGCTATATTCTCTTGTTGAACTGAACCCTTTATCATTATGTAATGTCCTTCTTTATCTCTTGTTACTTTCTTTGTTTTGAAGTCTACTTTGTCTGATACTAGTACTGCAACACCTGCTTTTTTTCTCCCTGTTGTTTGCATGGAATATCTTTTTCCATCACTTGACTTTTAATCTGTGCATGTCTTTGGGTTTGAGGTGAGTCTCTTGTAAGCAGCATATAGATGGATCTTGCTTTTTTTATCCATTCTATCACTCTGTGTCTTTTGAATGGTGCATTCAGTCCATTTGCATTTAGGGTGATTATTGAAAGATATGTACTTATTGCCATTACAGGCTTTAGATTTGTGGTTCCCAAATGTTTAAGGTTAGCTTCTTTACTATCTTACTGCCTAACTTAACTTGCTTATTCAGCTATTACAGACACTGTCTGGTGATTCTTTATTTCTCTCCCTTCTTATTCCTCCTCGTCCATTCTTTATATGCTGGGTGTTTTATTCTGTGCTCTTTTGTGTTTCCTTTAACTGCTTTTGTGGGTGGTTGATTTTATTTTTTGCCTTTAGTTAGTATTTGATTGGTCTGCTTTCTTTGCTGTGATTATATTTTCTCTGGTGACATCTGTTTAGCTTTAGGAGTGCTCCCATCTAGAGCAGTCCCTCTAAAATACCCTGTAGAGGTGGTTTGTGGGAGGCAAATTCCCTCAACTTTGGCTTGTCTGGGAATTGTTTAGTCCCTCCCTCATATTTAAATGATAATTGTGCTGGATACAATATTCTTGGTTCAAGGCCCTTCTGTTTCATTGCATTAAATATATCATGCCATTCTCTTCTGGCCTGTAAGGTTTCTGTTGAGAAATCTGATGATAACCTGATGGGTTTTCCTTTGTAGGTGACCTTTTTCTCTCTAGTTGCCTTTAAAACTCTGTCCTTGTCTTTTTTGATCTTTGCCATTTTAATTATTATGTGTCTTGTTGTTGTCCTCCTTGGGTCCCTTCTGTTGGGAGTTCTGTGTACTTCTGTGGTCTAAGCGATTATTTCCTCCGCCAGTTTGGGGAATTTTTCAGCAATTATTTCTTCAAATACACTTTCTGTCCCTTTTTCTCTCTTCTTCTTCTTCTGGTACCCCTATAATGTGAATATTATTCTATTTGTATTGGTCACACAGTTCTCTTAATATTGATTCATTCCTGGATATCCTTTTATCTCTCTGGATCAGCATCTATGCGTTCCTGTTCTCTGGTTTCTATTCCATCAATGGTCTCTTGCATCTTATCCATTCTCCTTATAAATCCTTCCAGAGATTGTTTCATTTCTGTAATCTCCTTCCGGACGTCATCCCTTAGCTCTTGCATATTTCTCTGCAGTTCCATCAGCATCGTTATGACCTTTATTTTGAATTCTTTTTCAGGGAGATTTGTTAGGTCTATCTCCCCAGATTCCTTCTCAGGGGAGGATGTCTGGGTTAGTCTGGTCTGTATCAAATTCTTCTGCCTTTTCATGCCAATAGAGGTAGTGAAGCTGGCGTGTGTGTTGGCTGGGAGAACATTCCTTCTTGCTGGTTTGTGGCCTTCCTCTCCTGGGAGAACAGTGACCCCTAGTGGCCTGTGCTGGGCAGCTGCGCACAGACGGGGTTTCTAATTCTTGCCCGGCCGCTGTGAAAGAAGCTCTGCCCTGCTGACTCAGGCTGTTACTCCACTATGGAGGAGCGGCATCGGAGGGGAAATGGGCAGGAGGCTGTTTATCTCCATGAGGGGCCTCCGAACTGCACTGCCTCCCAGGGGGTTAGGGTGCCTGGAGTTCCCTGGGATTCCCAGCTGCTGGGCTAAGTGTCCCAGGGCGCTTCTGTCCAGAAGTGGGGTCCCTGTCCCTTTAAGTCTTTCAAAAAGCACTTGCTTTTCTTTGTCCCTAGGGTGCTGGCTGTGGGGACTCATTCGCAAGTTTTACTGTCCCATTTCCCTAGTATCCAGCACCCCATGTACTGTGTGTCTGTGCTCTGGTGCGGATGGCTGGGGCTGGGTGTTCAGCAGTCCTGGGCTCCCTCTCCCTCCCCGCTCTGCCTGCTCTCCTCCCGCCGGGAGCTGGGGTGAGGGGCGCTCAGGTCCTGCTGGGCCGTGGCTTGTATCTTACCCCCTTTGTGAGGTACTGGGTTCTGGTAGCTGTAGATGTAGCCTGGCTGTTGTCCTGTATCTTTTGGTCTCTCTTTTAGGAAGAGTTGTATTTGTTGAATTTTCAAAAATATATATGGTTTTGGGAGGAGATTTCTGCTGCTCTACTCACACCGCCATCTTGACTCCACCCAGAAGAGATCTTGGAAAGTCTGTTTCTTAAAAACAACTTCATAATTATGAAATGCCATAGAAAGGTTAATACAATGTACAAATACTATTCAAGTTTTAGTTTTAAGTTTCATGAAATAATTATTTATTAATTTATATATATTTTTTTAATTTTGAAAATATTCAAACCCACAGAAAAATGGAAAGGATAAAACAAGGAACACCTTTGTTTTCCTCAACTAGATTCACCTGCTCTTAGCATCTTGATATATATGTTGTTTCAATCAGTCTCTCTCTTTTAAAAACTTTTTTTTTTGAGGTATCATTGATGTACAATCTTAAATTGGTTTCAGATGTACCACACAGTGGTTCAATAGTTACTCACATTATTAAATTCTCACATTCCAACCAACACTTCCCCAAACCTTTCCTTCTTCCTTATGGATAGTAACTAGTGAAGTTACTACCTGTCAACATAGGAAGATGTTAGGGAATCCTGGCTATATTCTCCATGCTGCACTATCATCCCCATGACCAACTTATGTTATATTTGAGAATTTTTTGTGCCCTTTATCCCCTCCTCATTTACCCCACCCAAAGCCTCCCCCATGGTAAGCACCAGGCACTTCTCAGTGTCTATGACTCTGCCTAATCAGTCTCTTTCCGTTTTTCCAAACCATCCAAAATTAGCTAGCCAATATGATGTCAAATCCCTCAGTGTGTCAGAATCCCCTACACAATCACTTCACCAAGACCACACCCAAGAAAACCTTAATGTAAAAACATGCTCTAACACAATCCATAGCCAGATTTTCCATTTGTCCTTAAATGTCTTTATAACTGTTTCACTTGTACTGGTTTTTGATTCAGAATCTATATGAGACTCACCCTTTCCATTTGACTGCTGGGTATATTTATTCTTCCTGGTCTAGAGAATACCCCTACTCCCCCCACCCTGTGTTCTTCAATACATGGAAGGTTTCAAAATGTCCTGCCAGCTGTCCCACATTCTGGATCCCTCCAACCCTTCCCAGATTACTAGAGGCCACCTCTGGTGCTTTGAGTATGTGCTCCTCGCACCTCCATAGTAGGCAGGCTGCAGGCTGCAGGCTGCCCTTGACCTCAGGATGACTCAGGGTCCACAATGCCCAGCAAGCTTAACTTCGTACTCAGATTACCAGATCTCTGCATTGCAAAAACACATTTCTCCCGTTGTAATTAACAGCTAATTAGAGAGGTAATATTAATTCATATACTAATTCATAGTTTTTAATGCTCTGAGTCATTCTTGGGGAGTGGGGTGGAGGGGAGATTCTTCTAGCAAGCATTTTACATAACTTTCCCAATTACAGAAATGCCCTTTTCCACTTACAGTGAAGACCCTGGGGAGTGAGGACTGGAAGGGAGCCAGGCAATGATCTGGTTCAATTCCATTTGTTTACAGAGGAGGAACCCAAGTCATGTTGGCAAAATAATGAGAACTATACTGCAGATCCCCTGATTTCTGTCCGCTTTTCATTATTTTCAAAACATGTTTACATAATCCTTCAATAATAAAAAACAAAATCTTAGACAATTAAAAGAAGATATGTGCACAGCATAGAAGAGGATGGATTATGATATCCTTGGGGATTTGTAGTGGGAACAGTTATACCAGGGTCATGTCTGTTGTATAATAAGTAAATAAATATAATGTGAGCCATATGCTAAAATTTTTTGAGTAACCACTTAAAACAAAAGTAAAAAGCAACAAAAGGAAGTGATTTAATATTATATTAAGCCCAATTTATTAAACCCATATTCCAAATAACATCAATCAATATTTTTAAAAATTATGAGATATTTCACACTCTTTTTTCCCCCAAAAATGTATGTGTTCTATATTTACAGCACATCTTCAGTCAGATGAGCCATATTTCAAGGACTTGAAATAGTGTCGTTTGGCTATCTAGTACCATGTTTAACAGCATTGCTCCAGAACAATGAGGAAATGTAAAACAGAGATTCCTACTAACTACTTTCAATATTTCAAAAGTCTATTTAATAGCATACATTTTGGAGTGTGGGATTCTGAAGCGTATGCCAGCGACTTGCCACCTGCCTTCCCAGGGGGCTCCAGGTTGCTTTCCGGTTGCACTCGGGCTGCGTGCAGGAGGCTCCCACAGAATGTGTGCACTCACTTGGTGAATCTCCTAGTGCCAGAGGACTGGCAACATTACATAACCATCAGAAATCACCATGACGGCACAATGGAAAGACTGTGGAAGAAAACAGAAGCTTGTTTCCTGACTGTGAATCAGGGCTCCACATTTTCATGCTGTGCTGGGCTCTGCGAGTTACCTTCACTCTTCTTGTCCCTGTTGCTATTAACTATTTTGTAGCATTCACAATTTCTGCCCTTGTAAAGAACAAGACTGGGGGCCGATTCTTGATAAAGGCAGTTTGGTAGACAAAGTCTTTGAAAAGATGTGACATATGGGTAATGTATCAAGTCAGATATACTTCATTACGTGAAGAATGTAACAGATTGGGTCTGGATGTGGAAAATGTTGGAAATTCCTGATAGTGACTCAGGAAGTGTTCAGAAACAACTAAATCACTCCATGCAATAAAAAGCCAGTTCATGTGGGTATTAGAGAAGGGGGACTCTGTTTTGGTTTGTCTTACATGAGGTGACTGTTCATGTACTACCTTTTTGCCCTATTGGATATTGCAGTGGGGTCCTGTAAGTGGAGTCTGACTAAATAAAGTTCCCTCTAATGAAATGTGGCATTTTGCATATGCAGGGATTTAGTGATCAGAACTGTGGGACAGTCTTTTAAATCACGATCAGTAGTAATGAAACCATGGCCAATATGATGAGATACTTTTAATAAATATAGTCTATTGATCCAAGAAGGCTAGAGCTGCATTGCAAGACCGTTAGATGAAATGTGACGACGGATTCCTGAGTGCACAATCCAGGGAAGATACAGGGAAGGACTGGCAACACTACATAACCATCAGTGTTCTGGGAGCCGCACAGCTCGTGGCAGAACTAATGGCCAGCATGGGTGGTGTGTGCTCATCGTGGGCATGCTGCCAAGCAGAAAAACCCAGCTCTAGCTCTGCCTCTAACCCACCAACTTTGAGAAGGGGTTCCTTTCCATATTTGTAAGCCCCAACAGCTCAGCCTGGCATCCCTTAAAATCCCTTCCAACTCTAAGATTCTATGATCAATAAAGACTACAATCAGAAATATACTGAGAATTTGGATCATTTTCCCAGTACATAAAGACCTACGTCTGTCCCACTGACATTATCCTCACCTGTGACTTGGAGAAAGAGTCACCGTATTTTAAGGAAGTCCTCTGGGGGATTGTCTACCCAGGGTTTCAAGAAAGGGAATCCTGGGCTGGTCAGTCTTCTTTTCTAGTTTGTTTTTCATTTCTTTCTTCTCTCTCCCCTCCTCTCTTCTACTTTCTTTTTGGATGCCCAGCTAAACACCCTGTGAATCTGTCAGGGCTGTTTAGAGGTCAGATTACTATCCATGTTCAGGGCATTAATTCCAGGCCCTCAGAAATCTGAGCTACGGATCACCTGGTGCTTCCTCAGCTTCCAGGCCTGCTTTGCTTTAGGCAGTCTATTATATATTCTTTTGCTCTTTTGGCGTCTGTTTTTGCCATCATAATCTTGATCACATACAGTTCTTGGGAATGGAAATGGTTAAATTGAGGTATGAAAATTTTGCTTCCCAGGGCAATGCCAGTAACCTTCAGAGATGGCTTTGAGGGCGTTGTCCCATCAACTTTTATAACTAAGGTTCCTCTTTGCCAGCAGTCTTCTCAAATATGCTTAATTATTTGAAATTTTTCTGAAAGCAAGTTTAGAAATTAAAGATCACTCCTGTTTAGGCCACTGGAAAGGACTGAGTGAGTGACTGGCTGACCTCCGACTTGACTGACAGGAGTCCAGCTTGTGGGCTGTCAAAGGCCCGGTCATCGGGCGTTACGAGTGCCATCAGAAGTGCAGAATGCTGCGGCTCACGTCCTCCAGGTCTGTGATAGACACAATCCATTTTTAATGCCTTGTGTCAGGCATCCCTTCTGCCCTCTAACCATTCTTAATAATAAGACAAAAGTGATATTTTAGGGTAACAGTTAATAAATAATGTGACTTATCCAATCACACCTTTCACTAAAATATTATTATCTTTTGGCAGATTCATTACTGTAGAGACATCAGGATCTGATGAAACATTCTCTAATTCTACCACTAGTACATTCTCCAGAGTTGTCTTTCTTTTAATTTAATTCTCTCACTCTGAAAGCATACTGTCCATTGCAATTACTGAATGAGCATTTAATCTCACATAACTAAGGCATTCTAATCTTTTCTTATGGAGAGACAATTAAAAAATCCTCACATTGCTAGGTTATGGATACATTTCACCCCAACACAGTGAATCAAAGTTTTGCTTTGTTCTCATACCTGTAAGTTAAGACTAACTTCGCCTCCAGGCACTTGGTTGCAATGGTTAAGCCACCTTATCACTAGGTGGGATAAATGTCTCAGAACATAGTCTATTGAACAGAAAGGTTAGCAGGTCTTCCCTGGGCAGAGGTAAGCCTAGAGGTGGAGAATCGCAAGAGAAATTTTTATCGTTGTTATGGTAGCTTGATTTATTGTCTATTATATTTGTCTCAAAGCAATAAATCTTGGCACTTTTTAAATGCTGTGTTGCTAAGAGAGATATTAGATCACTTTAAAACTGTAAGAGGTGATTTTGCTATACTATAGCATTTATACATTGATAATGTCAATTTTTTAGTTATAACTTTAGTATTATACAAGTATAAAATAAAAGGCAGTTTATGAATTTTTAAACACTTTTCAAAATCAATACCTTGCCTGATTTTTACTTTCAGTGCACTGTTTTATTTCCTTGGCACACAGATTGTAGCATTAAAAGGATTTTATGTAGACCCTGAATGTTTGCAATGTACATAAACCTTAGCCTATTATCAACTCTAGTGAAAATACATAAATATAAATCTGCAATGTGTTGTTTATCTAAGAAGGTAATTTCCCCATGACTATTTTGCCTGGCCTCCAACCACTGACACTGGTATATTTATTTCAATTGTACTGGTCACTGTTTTATTAGGAAAGACCTCACACTGAATTATGTATTTTCATAATACCCTGGGCTTGGTTGAGAAATGTCATATCCTTTCTCTTCAGCTTCCATTTCTCAGCCACATCCTTTCACGACTCGACTCTCCCCTTTGAAATAATAATGGGTCACAAATTAACAATCTTGCATTTGGGAAAAAGGGCAACTTCAATTTGATTTTGATTATGCATTTATTCCTCAAGGATCATTTCATATTTATTTAAAGTTGGTGAAACAATAATTCTTTCCAGATTGATAGTGATCTGGTAATCAATGGGAAATGTATTTGTAAAACAAATAGGGATTTATCTGTTTCCCCATGAAAACATTCAGATAACTGCAACAGCCATTTTAATGGTCATATTGGAAATTTTTAAAGATATCTTTTAAAGGAGAACATGTCTTTTTAAATTCTTCTATGTATGCTGCTTTCTTATATTTTCTTATGAAGAGTTTTTATAAATTAAAAAGAAGAGTTATTAAGTAAATATTGAGATTATAACTAAAATGTATAACTGGAATAAGAAACCATTCACAGGTATTTCACTTTTTTGTGGATGGTGGTAATGATGACTGAAACAGAAATCCACAGAAAGAATATCTAAGAACTTCTAGTCATAACATAAATTCATAAGGATACAGATGTACTTTGTTTGCATATTGTTTTTTATTAACCAGGAGCTGCTTTGATTATTTGGGCTAAGGTGTTGACAGCCAGAGGTGTACTCCTTGATTACATAGGTAGAGGACTATACATTAAGCTGAATAGAAAGATGATAGCAATGCAGGCTAAATGCATTTAATTAGCTGTTTATTCAAATACCCTATTCATTATTTCTCCCCTAAAAAAATGACATCAGTGTGTGTGTGTGTGTGTGTGTGTGATGGGCGCAGGACAGTGACGATATCGGTAAACTTTTTGGAGGGGTCCTGGGGAAGAGAAGAGATGAAGATCCATTTACAAAGGTAAACAAATGAACATTTACAAAGGAACCAAAAGGGTTGAGTGTATTTATTCTATGGTATTTCTATAGTACTACACCACCATAAACAGAAAGCCATTATAACAACATGTCATTGCAAAAGTCTAGTGGTTTAGAAGTGCTTTGTTTGGGTGAAAAAGAGGGTAGCCACTCTCTTCCTTAACTATGCAAGTTTCCCTTAAGGTGAAATAGAATTGAGATAGATATAGTCATTTCAAGTGTTAGTTTTTGTCTTTTCAAATGTAACTTTCTTATTACATGAGACTCTTGGCAAAAGTAAAGAAAATCACAAGGCAATAAATATCAAATTAAGTGCTGACATTTATTTTTTAAATTACTTATTTTTAGTTTCAGGGTGTACAACATAGTGACTTGATATTTATGTACATTACAAAATGGTCACCACAATAAGTCTAGCTACCATCTGTCATTACACAAAGTTGTTACAATATATTCCCTATGTTGCTCATTACATCCTTGTGTGACTTATTTATTTTATAACTGGAACTTTGTATCTCTTTATCCCCTTCACCTGTTTCATCCATCCCCCTACCCACCTCCACTATGTCAGTCATCAGTTCGTTCTCTCTGTGAGTCTGTTTCTGTTCTGTTTTGTTTGTTTGTTTTGATTTTTAGGTTCCACATGTAAGTGAAATTATATGGTATCTGTCTTTCTCTGACTAATTTTATTTAGTGTAATCCATCTAGGTGCACCCCTGTTGTTGCAAAAAGCAAGATTTCATTATTTTATATGGCTGAATAATATTCCATTGTGATTTTATACCATATTTTTAACATTCATCTATTGATGGACACATAAATTGTTTCCATATCTTGGCTATTGTAAATAAAGCTGTAGTGAACATGAGAGTGGATATATCCTTTTGTGTTAGTGTTTTTATTTTCTTTAGATAAATATCCAGAAGTGGAATTGCTGGATCATATGGTAGTTTTATTTTTAATTTTTTGAGAAGCCTTTATACTATTCCCATAGCCGCTGCACCAGTTTACAGTCTCACCAACAGTGTATGAGGGTTCCCTTTACTCCACATCCTCACCACTTGTCACTTTCATTTCCTGTCTTTTTGATAATTGCCACTCTGAAAGGTGTGAGGTGATAGAGTATTGTTTTTCAAAATCATTGAATGAATAGGAAAGTAGGGAAGGAAATGCAAATCTCATTTTGTTATCTGAGTCAACCCACCTCAGAAATGCAATTCAGTTGAAGATTACAGAATAATTAAGATAAAGATACTTGAAGTCAAGACAGACTTGAATTCAAATCTCAGCTCTGTGTCTTAATAGTCACATGACACCTGAAAATGTTTTGAAATTTTCTAACTTCCAGTATATAAAATAAGAATAGTAATAAAATATCTCCTCTTTATGGTTATTGTGAAATCTAAAGAAGAAAACATGTTAAGTTCTTAGCAGAGTACCTGGCATATAATAATAAACCCCCAACATGCCACTTAAAAAAAACCTCAGGGTAAAAAAAAAAGTGAAATACTTAAGAAAGAAAACATTTTGCCATTAACCATCTCTTCAAACTGGGCTGTTGGTTTTTCCCTAGAGCTAAATAGCTATTTTCTCTCTCTCTTCAAAAAAAATGGGAAAGGAATAAATAATATTTGGGTTTTTTTGAGAAAAATCATACCTTGAACTTGCTGCAGAGTTTATGAATTCTGAAAGGGTAAAGAAAAACATAATAATTAACTAAAAGCTCCCTGTTCAAACAGTTATTGCGTAAGTCGTAGTCCAACTGTTGTTACACAATTTTGCAGGTTTCCACAGGCTCTGCTGCATTTAGTCACCCAGTAGCCTTCAGGGAGAGGGTGACTGGGTGCAAGGCCAAAGTCAACCACGGACAGTATTTCCCCTTCTCACACTTAGGGGTTTGGCCTTTCTGGGGAGAGGAAGTACAGTTGAGCTACATGGCTTGCTTCCCCCTGCTTTAGGAGCCATAAAGCCTGATGGAGCAAGAACACCTCCATTGGTCCATGTTTCAGCTGCAGGCATTGTTTAAAGCATTTTATGATTAAAGTTATGCTGATACCAAGTCACTCTGAAGACTGAACCCAACACTAATTTAGTTTACCTTAATTGCTGTGTATTTCTGTCAATGTCCGAGATGTAGACACAATGGGACTTGCTTTGCCCAGTACTGTGATGTTGCCTGTGTAGACATTGTCAACTGAGGAAACATTTCATAGAAATTTCCCTAGGCTTTCCCCCATTTAACTAGGCAACTCCCACTGTTCCTTTGCATGATCCATGTCACCACATACCTGAAGCTCCTCACGGAAATCCAGGGCCAGACTCTTCCCCAACCACATCACTCCTACTTGTTCACTGCTTGATAACCTGCACTGGTCTGATTTAAAATCATGTGTCCCGAATCTGTATTGGAAAGTCCAAGATTGTAAAGGGTCTTCTATCCTTGCATGTAGGGCGATTTAGTATCTGTTTCATTACGAAAATAATTTTTCTCCCTTCTCTCTTCCAAAGGAAGAATTGGATTTTTCCATCATGTGACTTCAGAAGGTTTATTGGTGTTACTTTCACAGCCTCAATACTGTTGTGTTTTAAATTATAAGCAAAAAACGTGTGCTTTTTTTCACTGTATCCAATTTTTGTCTTTGATTTTAAATGACTAGGAAAAGGACCTATAACTACAAGTCAGAATAGGGATATACTTAATTTTAAAAATATATATTCAGGACATCTTATATTTTCACTTGAAATTTTTTTTTCTTATTTAGAACAAATAAAAGAAATGATTCTGGAAAAAGGGATATGAACATATAGAATATAAAAGTTGACTGACTTCTGAAGAGTCTGTCTGTCTCTGTCTCTCTCTCTCTGTCACACACACAAACTAAAACTTCTTAAAAAGTTGAACATTGGACAGCTATAATTGATTTTTGGTTTTATAAAAATCTCTGTTATTTACATAGCTTCTTAATATCAGACACCTGATTTAGAAGATATTAAAAGCCGAGGTGAATTGCTTCTCAGTCTTTTGGCTAAGATCAAGTGTAGTACCTAATTCTATCTGTTAATATCTGATACGTCCTCTATCAGGTATTAACTGAAGCCGGGAGATGGAATAGGTGCTTGTTCTGTCCACTCCTTGCATCGACCAGGTATTTCAGTGCCTCCAGGCATGGTGTAGTATAAATAAATAAATGTTGAAGTGAAATACAAAACCATTCATTGCAAAAGGACAAAAATTTAAATTTTATTTAGGGCCCTAAATTAACAAATTAGTCTTTACTATAAGATTGTCATAGTATTAAAACTGCACACATGGGACTCTGTTGCCAGAAACCACTCAGGTTTGCAGAGGGGGTTATCAGAGTCGCTGTCATCTGCGGAGTGGACCGTCTTGGGTGGGTCCGGGGCCCTGGCCCCACCTTGGCTGTGTGCCTGCGTGAGGTGGTAGTGGACAGAGGGGGGGTCTCTGCTTCAGGACACCGCCAGCCCCTTGCCGCGCACGCATCCCTCCAGGGCCCTTCCTACTCTCCCTAGCTGCTCCACTGCTCTCACGCCCAGTAGAGGGCGGTTCCTGGGAGCAAGGAAGAATTCGGGTGGCTGGGACCCTCTGCCTCTTCATGCTCTCCTTCCTTCCCCTACTTGTCCCCAACTTCTCCATTCTCGTGCCCCTTTAGCAAAACACAGAAGCCAAAATGCAATTAAAGCGGCTTTTTCTGAGCCACTGGTCCTTAAGGGGTCTTTTTGGGAAGGCTGAAATTCAATCCACTTTTAAGAAAAAGAATATTTCTTTATACAAACAGGATCTGGCCAGCTGTAGGTGTTCCGGGAGAGAACAAGTACTCAAAACACTTGGAAAATCATCTATAAAGGATTGAACAATAACCACCAGGGTTCAGGAGATTTCCTGGGGATTAATGAGTAGCTGGGAGGAATTGGTGGCCTTTAACTGTACTCCGGGCAATTAACCTCAGCTAGTCAGTACTTGCTAAGCAATGCCCTGCACTGTGGCAGTGATTGCTATTGTGAGATATAAACATGTAAGAACACTTTCTGTGTGATTTTATTTCAATGTGCCCTTTGCTTCTGAAAGACGGTGCAGCATCGTGTGAAGCATTTCGTGGCTAATAATAACACAGCACTCTTTAGCCAACCATACACGCCTCATCACATTAACCAAGCTGATTGGAATAATGTCTGAGGGAAGGAAATTAATATTTTATTGTGGAAAAAAAATACTGGAGAAAAACCCATTAAAATACTAAATACACAACCAAGATTATATTGATTTTAGAGCAAACCAGGTATGATTAATCACAAGTACGATTAAAACATTTCTCTTCAGAGTGAGGGTTTTGATTTTTTTTTCATGGTGATGAGATCATCTCAAAAGCTTTAAAAAAAGACAGCTTCTGTGCCTTTCTAGCTAAACCTTATGTCAGTAAAATAGTTCATTGGCAAAGATTCATGACCCAAGTTGACACTGGATTTAATTTCAAGGGGGAAATATGTAAAAATTACTTTCAACCTGATGTACTAAGGTAGACACTTAAATTTTCCACTGATTATTGCCTTCTCAATTCACTTTATCTTTAGGACACTCTCACAGCAGATTAACATTGGCTTTGTCCTTTATATTGTTTGCAACTTAAATTAACCAAGTATGTGATTAGAGGTTGGCGCTCATGTAGGGCTCATGATCCAGAGGACTGATCCAGAGCAATAGTCCGTTGCTCCCAGCGTCTCTGCGTCGGCATTCCCAGGCAGGGGCCTGGTGCTCTGACTCACCTTCATGCCCATTCTGGAAGTATCGACAAAAGTCTTCCTTTGCTTCCTTTACTTCCTTTACCATCCAGATACTTTGCTTCAGGAAGCCTAGAAGTAAGTATTCAGACTTGGCAATAAATGGCTTAGAGGCATGTTCTTTAGTTCTACTTCATAATTGAACATAATTTTAAAGTAATTGTTTCTGGGAAATGTAAAAAAAAAAGAGAAAAACCCACATAAGCCAGTGAGGCTATGTGTATTTCCAATACACCCCCTACTTCCCCAGAAGGGCAGACACCAGGCTGGAAGGGTGGGGAGCCCGGTGCGGCCTGGGAGGTCAGGTTGAGAGCTGAGGGCAGGGCAGGTGAATATGCATGGTCCTGTGCACACGACCTTGCAGAGTGAGTGAGCCTGGGGTCCTGCCCTTGCTTGGACATTCTTTGGGTCTGCTCTGTGGATGGGCCTAGCTTCTGAATGAGGCGGGGACTGAGTGTTAGAGACAAGACAGTGAATTCCCTCTATCTAATCAGCAGAGGTATTGTCTGGTTTTCCAGTTCCATGGTGTGAAAACTCGCATGTTAAATGGGACCAGAACAGAGTTGGCTACAGGTAACAAATTCTGAAGTACATGAAGCTAACATGAGAAGTCCAATCTCATTCATTCAGTAGATAAATATGTAAACAGGAAGAAAAGTAGGGAACAAGTTACACTTCTGAAAAAGCATAAATGGCTTAAATCCAGGCTCCACTGTCACACAGCACTCTACCAGCTCTGTGCACTACATCCCACTGACTCCAGCGGCTGAGGCGCACTGTGTGGTTCGATCCCACACACATCCAGGAAGGAACAGTGAGTTGTAATGGTTTAGCTCATGGACCCTGGAGTTGGAAGCTCCATCTAATAACCACCCAGTTGCTTACTGGGCTGTGTGGACCCTGAGCAGGTCCTTCACTCCTTCACATCCCAACCCCCTGGCAGCCTCCAGGCCTCAGCACCCTCCTCTTTTAACAAAGTTGTAGCTCTACTATTTAAATACTGGGAGAGAATGAGTTTTAGTTGGCCTGTTGATTTTGTCAGTAGAATTTGGGCCTTGGTGTTGCACCTGTAAAAAGGGATAAAAAATACCTTGCAGGACTGCTTAGGAGATTTAAGGGTGATAAGGATAACCCAGTAGCTAAAATAGTCATTTACTTCAACCCTCCCACACCAGGGCCAGTGTGAGTGATATTCCTGGTTTACAGATGTAGACACTGAGGTGTGGAAATGCCAACATGGTGCTCTAATCACATGGTAAGTAGTCAATAAGTGCCAGCTTTAGGGAGTTTGGTTAAGAAAATATTCTTTTCTTGGAATTGCTGAAAGAAAGAGAAGATGTAGTGTATTCATTTGCTAGGGCTGCCATAGCCAAGTGCCACAGACCAGGGGGTTTAAACAGTAGAAGTTAATGTTCTCACAGTCCTGGAGGCTAGAAGTCCAAGTCAAGGTATTAGCCAGCCTGGTTTCTTCTGAGGCCTCTCTCCTTGGCCTGTGGAGGGACCTCTTCTCTGTCTTCACACGGTCTCTCCTCCGTGTTTGTCTGTGTCTTAATTTCCTCTCTTATGAAGACACCTGTTGTAAGATTAGGGCCCACCCTGGTGACCTCATTTTCATTTTAATTACATGTTTAAAGGCATCATTTCCAAGTTCAGTCGCATTCTGGGTTATGGGGTAAGGACTTCAATATCGGAATTTGGGGAGAGGCACAATTCAGGCATTCAAAAAAGGCAAGTAAGAACCTCATGAGAATTAACTTAGTCCAGTCTAGGAGACTCAGCAATAAAACCTAACACCGGGTGCACAGACCTGTCTCCCATGCCCTTGGTCTCAGGGCTTCTGCACATGAGCATGAACGCCTGCACCTCTGACCACCCCAGGGTATGTACTGACCCGCTGCAGAGTTTCTTCCCCACAACTTGAGCACTTTGATCCCTCAAAACTTTAACAAAACAGCAACAGTAAAAACTTGCAATTGACACAGATCTCTGTTGTACTTATTATTACTTTCATGGTGATATTCATTTTTTCCATTCTGTTATTCCCTCATTTTATAGGACGTCATAGGACATATACAATAAAATTCTGCTGTCATGTCACTCCTTTTCTTTGTCCTTCTTTCCAATTCACAACCATGAACATGTTGACTGCATGACAAATCAGACCTAAAACATCTCAGAGTGAATTGTACTATTCTTTTTTGTATTTTGTTAGTAAAAGTTTGACTAGACACTGTTTATAATGGAAAAGATGCTGGGATGTTGCAGGCAGGGACTCGAATTCTTACTCCCTCACTCGATATTTTTGTTGAGTTAAGCAAGATTCCTCACCTCCCACAGGCTTAGTGTCCTCCTCTGTACAAGGACAAATGCATATCTGGAAAGTACACAGCAGACGCTTTTGGACTCTATTCTGTAGCCTAAGAATGAATTTACCCTGGCTGCTGGCAAAGTATACCACCCTTTACATTCTCTGCTTTCTCTTGGAAACATAGTAGGGAAAATTATGAGAAATAAATACTGATAAAAATAGCAACAACAATTAAGCCACTGCAATAATAATCATGAAGAAGCTAGTATTTATATATGATGTGCCAGGCACCAGGCTAAGTGTCAGATATGGGAGCCCTTTGTTATTTGTCACCATCGTTTCACAAGGGAGTGGTTTTTAGCCCCACATCACTAATAAGAGACCCAAGTGAGTTAAGAAACTTGATCAAGATCACTCTTCATGCTCCTAAGTGAAAGTCAAGATTTGTCTAACAGGACATTTCATATAGGTACTAGAGTGAAGTCCTTCAGAAACATAAAGGAATGAATTATGGTTCATTTCTACTTCAAATTGAATAAGAACTGAAAGGAAATGGAAAGAAAGAAAATTCCGAATTATAGAACTAAATAAATATAAAGAGTTTCCTGTAACCTCTGGCCAGATGGTTGGTAATCTTCAAGTGAGCTGTCAATTCAAATTGGATGTAGGCTAAAGATCTTCTAGACAGCTTTCTGTCAACTTCCTGTGGCCAAACTCTGTGAGTCTCGTTCTTCTTGGTGGATACATAGCAATATTTCTAAAGTCATAGACTTTCTGTCCCCAGCCTGAAGAATAAGTAATCAAGTATCTCTAAGGGGAAGAAAGACCAACAGAAATGTCTGAGGTCTTTGTAATTTTTCAAATTGTAATAGAATAGATATTATATAAGCAATTATAATTATAATTTAAATGTCATAAATTTGAAAAAATATTATTTTATGCAGGTTTGATTACAGAGATACATTCTACATATATGAATAAACTAAATTCCTTTAAAACCTTACTCCACTCAGAGATGCAGTCTTTTTTGGCTTGTGATTGGGTGTTCTATCAGCTCAGTGTTATTGAACATGAGCCCATAGGGCCTGTTAAGTTTGACAGGATTCAAGCAGTAACAGTCCCACTGTCTGAACAATGGACTCATATCTTAGGGATAATCATCCCTGAAAGGGGGTTGACATACTTAAAAGGGGATACAAATATTTAAGTGGAAGTAATGTAACATCTTTATCCTTCTGGTAATAATTGTAAAATAATGCGAAGAGGTCCTTTGAAGTATGCAAAACACGTGCCATTTAAAGCAGGGTATGTACCTTCTTTTGCATCATTCCCATTTCAGGAAGATTCCACTGCACTGTGGGAAGGCTGTTATAATATCTGAATTTTGAATAGTGTTTAGCTGAATGTACACAGGACAGAATTTGAATGATGTAGTATCTGACATGCCTGGCTTTCTGGGACTTGTGGAATTGAACTTCTTCATTCTGTTCCTTAGAGAGGAACAGGCTGAGGCTAACTGGTAGTAGTATCAACTAGCAGGTTTATTGGTATTATCAACTAGCAATATCAAATGCTACTGCTGTTTACCTAAAAACTCCTTTTTCATAGGTCATATTACAAAGTTTAATCAAATCAGTACTGCACATCTTTGGTGAGATATCTATTCTGAGAATTTAGTTTTTCGGTCATCACCAGACTAATAGCTGACTTGAGGACTTAGGGACTGTATCAGTCAGCTCAGGGTAAGTTATGTGGAAGTAACAAATATCCCCTAAATGTCAGTGGCTTATAACAATCCAAATTAACTATTTCTTCATGCTGCTTATCCATTATACGCCAGTCACATTTCTTGGAGCCAGGATAAAGGAACAGACCTTCTTTGGGACATTGTCAGTTTCATGGCAGAGGGGAAAATAACTACATGTAAGTTTGTAAAATTTTTGCTCAGAAGTGTGATATGCTACTTCCTGTCACATTTTATTGGTCAAAGGAAGTCAATAGCCAACACTGGTGTCAAAGGGGCAGGGATGTATAATTGTTTTGTAGGGAAGAACTTCCAATTCACATGGCTAAAACTGAAGTCCATGGGTTGAAGATATAAAATCTTCCCAAAGGAGAAATGTAGTGAATATTTTGAACAGTAATGCAGTCTACACCAATTAGTAAAGTAGCTTTTACCAGAACATGTCCAATACCTCACTCTGGAAGAGGTAAGTAAACCAAGGGGACAAAAAATTATCTCCCAGTTTCTACAATTAGCAAATAGCCCTTTGGACAAGGGAAAAGCCATCTAATTCTGGGAAAGGTGGAAGGTCAATGACTCCTTTGCTGGTGAAATGCATTAAATGAAAGACTCCTATTTGGAAGCTCATGACTATTTCATGAGTCAAAGAGGGAAAACAACTTTTCACTAAGAGCTAAGTACTAGTGGGATACCTATTAATCATTAGCTCTTGTGGGATAACCTGGAAGTATTCCTTTTATGCTCCCACATATTATCTGGACTCAAGGTAAAGTAAACAGAACTCAGCAGAACAAAACCTGCTGGTACATGTGCCAGAAGGAGCAATTCCAGGTCATTTCTGTGGTGGGGGGTTGGTGTTCTCCCTCCTGGAGCCTATAAACTGCAAGGAGTTCAACTCACTGGCAAAGTTGGGGGATCAACATGTCCATTGAGTGATCAGAAGTGGAGAGTCATTTTAGCATGTCTTCATAACATTTTTTTTTTGGATTCAATATGGTCAGTCTATTTAAAGTGAGGATTTGATACCCAAATGCAATCTAATTGGAAGAATTTACTCTGGTTCAAGTTTGAGGGTCCAGACCCATAGAAATTTGATCCCCTCTGCCCTCTCTCTCTCACAATGCTAACACATCCTTCTAGACAAAGACTGTCTCTGTGACAACATAAAGGACACTTTGGTTCCCATGTGTCCACCTGATTAATATCCTCCAAGACTATGGACACCTTCCATCTGGGATACTTTCTTTTTCTCCCCTTTACTGACTTTCCAGTGCCCCACAGAGCTCAGTCATTCACTTATCTGTGAGTCTGAATAGTTCGTTCATTTTACACAGTAACTGTCCTACTGCACTGGATTGCCGGTCTACATGTGTCTCCCCTACTGAACTAACCATGTATTCTATGCCTATTTCTTTAGAATAAATTAGACATCTCTACATCTTGAGGTTGAGTCCATATCTCCTCAACCTTGCACTCCCAGCATTTAGATGTTCAATAAAATTTGTGGAATGAATTAGCTTTCAATTTGCCTGCATTGCAACTAGAGCACTAAAATTTTCTACATCTAGTTTCATGCAGAGACTGTATGTTAGTAACTGTTATATCTTGAGCACCCACCACATACTGTACTGAATCCTCTACAAATGTTATTCATTTCACTTAATCTTAATGGCATTCCTGCAAATGCAGTATTCATGTCCCTGTTTTATTGATTAAAAAATAAAGTTGAGGATGAGAGAGATTAGATGCTACTTAGACAATTTATAATTCCACAAGTATTGTTACCTTTCTCAGTATCTTCAAAAAGATAAATAAAAGGAAACTGAGTTGTAATTATTACTAACGGCATAAATTAGAGCTCCTGTCTTGAACATCCTAATATTTTTGAGTACTAGATGTATTCTAAACAATATTTTTTGAGTTCCTTCTGGAGTTGAATAAAGATTCTAATATATTAGCATATGAGGTAGTTAGTGGGGAACTATGCTAGAATTTCTTTCTCAGAATTATGCAAATGCTCTAGTTCCTCATTTTCCAGAGGTCTAGCCTATAAAATAAACATACTGCAGATCACTTAAAATTCAAATACAGAATTGAACATATTTATATATATTTTTTTGTATCTCCATATACATACATACAGGAAATCAACTGTAACTGGTTTATCAGTTGGATTGGACTTTGTAAGCATGCAGGAAAGGATTTCATGATTCTCCCGCTATCTTAAACAAGTACTGATGGATTCCCTTCCCTGATCCAGGATAACAAATCAGGCAGAGCTCATGCCATATTTGCTCATTTCTCCATTATTAGCAACCAGTCCTTCGACCTA
The DNA here is from genome assembly GCF_030020395.1 of Manis pentadactyla. Lineage (NCBI taxonomy): Eukaryota > Metazoa > Chordata > Mammalia > Pholidota > Manidae > Manis > Manis pentadactyla. Next base: position 149,371,215 of record NC_080020.1, on the reverse strand, counting down.
AGTTTCATCCAAACCAAATTTTGAGCCTGCCACCCAGGGGAACACTCCTTCACTCCCAACTCAAGCTCAGACCAAGCTTGAGCCTCAGTGTGGAGGAAAGATGTTGTGTTTTGTTTCTCCTTATTTTTCTAAACTTCTGTACTTATATTTCTCCTTCTAGCTCCTCCAGAGTTGGGATGGAGAGGAGAGATGTGAGAAGTAGGGAGAGTTCCTACTTGGCTTCAGGGTTTGCTAATGGATTGTGGATTCCTCAGCAGAAGATGTCAAATGCTAGTATTTCTCTCATAGGATACTTTTTGCAGACATGCAAATCTGTATCAGTCAGGGTTCTCCAGAGAAGCAGACCATTAGGAGACTGAAGGCAGAAAAGGGACAGATTTATTACGAGGAATTGGGATTATCTTTAGGGTCTGAGAAGTCCCACAATCTGCCATCTACAAGTTGGAGATAAAAGCTGGTGGTATAATTCCAGTTGAAGTCCAAAGGCCTGAGAACACAGGGAACAGACAGTGTAAGTCCCAGCCCAGGGCAGGAGAAAATCAATGTCCCAGCTCAAAAGACTGGCAGGAAAGGAGTGAATCCCTCCTTGCTCTGCCCTTTGTTCTATTCAGGCCCTCAGTGGACTGGATGATGCCTGTCTACACTGGTGGGCAATGAACTCTACTCAGTCTACTGATGCAAATTCTAATCACTTCTGGAGACTCCCTCACAGACACACCCAGCCAGGGTTCCCATGATCCAGTCAATTTCATGTATAAAATTAACCATCACACCATTGTCGACCAACTTAGCTGCTGTGTTTTCTTCCTCACCTCCTAATAACACTCCAACTTACCCTCTGGCAGATCTCCTCTTTCTGCTGAGGAGCTTCACCCAGCAGGCCTTGGAGAATCATCAGGCCTCCATGATCTGCCCAACTTCAGGAGCGCACATGACCTCTCTCCATGGCTCTGTGGTCACAGGGAGCCTCTTGCCTGCAGATTTTTCTAGGTTTTCCCTGGTTTCTCAAGCTCTAGGGACACAGGTCAATTTTTCCCAGAGATTCTCATTATTTTTCCAGGCCACAAAGGCCCTTGAATTCTATTGGGTGGGTGTGCATCCCTTTATGCCCTGCACTAAGGCAGAAAACATCATCTTCTATATAGACACACACCACTCTGTGTCTCTTTAAGTTAAACCTGTTTTTCCCTCCATACCTCTGCACTTGTCCAATCAGCTTCTGGTCTTCTCATATACAGGCCAATGGGTAGGAATTGGTAAAGATGCCAGAGAACTGGGGATCTCTCATACCTTAACTTAGTAAGATATAGATGGTGATATGGACTGAATATTTGTATCCCCCCAAAATGCTTATGTTGAAATCTAATCCCTGGTGTGCTGGAGTTAGGAGGTGGGCCCTCTGGGAGGTGATTAGGTCATGAGGGTAGAGCACTCATGAATCGGATCAGTGCCCTATAAGAAGGTACACAGCTAGCTTAGCTCTTTTGCCACCAATGTGAGGTTATAAAAAGTCAGCCATTGGCAACCTGGAAGATGACCCTCACCAGAACTCAACACCTGACATACTGGCACTTGATTCCAAACTCTGAAACTATGAGAAATAAATGTGTATTGTTTACAGGCCTCTCAGTTTATGGTACTTTGCAATAGCACCCTGTACTGAGACAGATGCTGTAGTACTGGCAGAATGGCCCAGCAAAGTTGTCCAGAGCCTCATTCTTGGAACCTGTGAATTGTTAAGTTGTATGGCTGAAAGGACTTTTCAGATGTAATTAAGGTTATGGACCTTAAGATAGAGCCATACCCACTGGTTTTGATAGTGGAGACAGGCACTGCAGCCAGGAAGTAGGAAACAATTCTTTCCTCCCCCCAGGCACTAGCACCACTCCCCTGCGACCCCCGACATCACTCAAGGGGCTGAGCAGCTTCAGAGATTAGAGCTTCTGGGCAATACAGGGTGCCACATATAAATATGAAATGTCAATGGAAACTGGTTCAAAGAAAAATCTCGCCAACACGGGAAAAAGGGACAAATGAAACTGAACTCACCAATCTTCCTGAAAAAGAGTTCAAAATAAAAATAATAAACATGCTCATGGAGGTAAAGAAAAATATCAAGAACTCAGGGATGAATTTAAGATGGAGATTCAATCATTAAGAAATTTCATATCTGAAATGAAAAATACAATGGAGGGATTTAAAAGCAGATTACAGGTAGTAGAAGAGATGGTAAATGGAATAGAAATTAGAGAAGAGAAATACAAAGAAGCTGAGGCACAGAGAGAAAAAAGATCTCTAAGAATGAAAGAATATTTAGAGAACTGTGTGACCAATCCAAATGGAACAGTATTTGCATTATAAGAGTACCAGAAGAAGAAGAGAGAGAAAAAGGGATAGAAAGTGTCTTTGAGGAGGTAATTGCTGAAAACTTCACCAATCTGGGGAAGGAGATAGTCTCTCAGGCCATGGAGGCGAAAAGATCTTCCAACACAAGGGACCCAAAGAAGAAAACACCAACACATATAATAATTAAAATGGCAAAGATCAAGGGTAAGGACAGACTTTTAAAAGCAGCTAGAAAGAGAAAAAAGATCACATACAAAGGAAAACCCATCAGGCTATCATCAGACTTCTCAACAGAAACCTTACAGGCCAGAAGGGAGTGGCAAGATATATTTAATGCAATGAAACAGAAGGGCCTCAAACCAAGAATACTCTACCCAGCAAAGTTATCATTTAAATTTGAAAGAGGGATTAAACAATTTTCAGATAAGCAAAACTGAGAGAATTTACCTCCCACACACCACCTCTACAGTGCATTCTGAAGGGACTACTATAGATGGAAGTATTCCTAAGGTTAAATAGCTGTCACCAGAGGAAATAAAACCATAGCAAAGTAAAACAATTATTTACTAAGCTGATGCAAAATCAAATCAACTATTCCCAAAGTCAATCAAGGGATAGACAAAGAGTACAGAATATAATACCTAATATAAAAAGAATGGAGGAGGAAGAAAAAGGAGGAAAAAAAAAGAACCTTTAGGTTGTATTTGTAATAGCATATTAAGTGAGTTAAATTAGACTGTGAGATAGTAAGGGAATTGCCCTTGAACCTTTGGTAATAATCACTAATCTAAAGTCTGCAATGGCAATAAGTACATACCTATTGATAATCACTCTAAATGTAAATGGTCTAAACGCACCAATCAAAAGACATAGAGTCACTGAATGGATAAAAAAACAACACCCATCTATCTGCTGCCTACAAGAGACTCATTTCAAACCCAAAGACATATGCAGACTAAAGGTAAAGGGATAGAAAAAGATATTTCATGCAACTAATGGGGAAAAAAAGCAGGAGTTGCAGTACTTGTATCAGACAAAACAGACTTCAAAACAAAGAAAGTAACAAGAGATAAAGAAGGACATTACCTAATGATAAAGAGGTTAATCCACCAAGAAGATATAACTATTATAAATATCTATGCACCCAATACAGGATCACATATATATATGTGAAACAAATATTAACAGAATTAAAGGGGGGAAACAGAATGCAATGCACTTATTTTAGGAGAATTGAACACACCACTCACTCCAAAGGACAGAAAATAAGGAAGGAGACAGAGGCACTGAACAACATATTAGAAGAAATGGACCTAATGGACATCTATAGAACACTCCATCCAAAAGCAACAGGAGACACATTCTTCTCAAGGGCACATGGAACATTTTCAAGAATAAATCATATACAAGGCCAGAAAAAAAGCCTTAGTAAATTCAAAAAGATTGAAATTGTACCAATCAACTTCTCAGATCACACAGGTATGAAACTAGAAATAAATTACACAAAGAAAATGAAAAAGCCCACAAACACATGGAGGCTTAATAACATGCTCCTAAATAATCAATTGGATCAATGACCAAATTGAAAAAGAGATCAAGCAATTTATGGAGACAAATAAAACCAATAATTTAACGCTGCAAAATCTGTGGGACACAGCAAAGGCCATGATAAGAAGTAAGGAAAGTATATTGTAATATAGGCCTACCTCAGGAAAGAAAGAATAACCCCAAACGAACAGTCTAAACTCACAATTAACAAAACTAGAAAAAGAAGAACAAATGAGGCCCAAAGTCAGTAGGAGGAGGGACATAATAAAGATTAGAGCAGAAATAAATAAAATTGAGAAAAATAAAACAATAGAAAGAATCAACAAAAACAAGAGCTGGTTCTTTGAGAAAATAAACAAACAGATAAACCCCTAGCCAGACTTATCATGAATAAAAGAGAATCTACTCACATAAACAGAATCAGAAATGAGAAAGGAAAAATTACTACGGACACCTCAGAAATACAAAGAATATTAGAGAATACTATGAAAAAATTATATGCTAAGAAACTGGATAACCTGGAAGAAATGGACAACTTTCAAGGAAAATACAACCTTCCAAGGCTGACCCAGGAAGAAACAGAAAATCTGAGTAGACCAATTACCAGGAATGAAATTGAATTGGTACTCAAAAAACTACCTAAAAACAAAACCCCTGGACAATATGGTTTCATGACTGAATTTTATCAAACATTTAGTGAAGACCTAATACCCTTCCTCCTTAAAGTTTTCCAAAAAGTAGAAGAGGAAGGAATACTCCCAAACACATTCTATGAATACTCCCCCAAAAAAGAGGAAGGAATACTCCCAAACATCACTCTAATACCAAAACCAGGCAAAGACACCACAAAAAAAGAAAATTACAGACCAATATACCTGATGAACATAGATGCAAAAATACTCAGCAAAATATAATAAATATTAGCAAATCAAATTCAAAAATACATCAAAAAGATCATCCATCATGATCAAGTAGTATTTACTCCAGGGATACGAGGATGGTACAACATTAAAAAATCCATCAACATCACTGACCACATCAACAAAAAGGACAAAAACCACATGATCATCTCCATAGATGCTGAAAAAGCATTCAACAAAATTCAACATCCATTCATGATAAAAACTCTCAAAAAATGGGTATAGAGGGCAAGTACCTCAACATAATAAAGGCCAAATATGACAAACCCACAGCCAACATCATACTTAACAGTGAGAAGCTCAAAGCTTTTCCTTTATGATCGAGAACAAGACAGGGATGCCCACTCTCCCCACTTTTATTCAGCATAGTACTGAAGGTCCTAGCCATGGCAATCAGACAACACAAATAAAAGGCATCCAAAATGGCAAGGAAAAAGTTAAACTGTCCCTGTTTGTAGATGACATGATATTGTACAGAAAAAAACTAAGAAATCCACCCAAAAACTACTAGATCTAATATCTGAATTCAGCAAAGTTTCAGGATGCAAAATTAATACACAGAAATCTGTTGCATTCCTATACACTAATGATGAACTAGCAGAAAGAGAAATCAGGAAAACAATTCCATTCACAATTGCATCAAAAATAATAAAATACCTAGGACTAAACCTCATAAAGTAAGTGAAAGACCTATACTCTGAAAACTACAAGACACTCAAGAGATAAATTAAAGAAGATACCAATAAATGGAAACACATCCTCTGCTCATGGATAGGAAGACTTACTATTGTCAAATGGCCGTCCTGCCTAAAGCAATCTACAATTTGAATGCAATCCCTATCAAAATACCAACAACATTCTTCAATGAACTAGAGAAAATAGTTTTAAAATTCATATAGAACCAGAAAAGACCCTGAATAGCCAAAGCAATCCTGAGAAGGAAGAATAAAGCAGGGGTGGGGGGAAGATTATGCTCCCCAACTTCAAGCTCTACTACAAAGCCACAGTAATCAAGACAATTTGGTACTTGATTATGGCACAAGAACAGACCCCTAGATCAATGGAACAGACTAGAGAGCCCAGATATAAACCCAAGCATATATGGTTAATTAATATGTGATAAAGGAGCCATGGCTATACCATGGGGAAATGACAGCCTCTTCAACTGGTGTTGGCAAAACTGGACAGCTACATGCAAGAGAATGAAACTGGATTATTGTCTAAACCCATACATAAAAGTAAACTCAAACTGGATCAAAGACCTGAATGTAAGTCATGAAACCACAAAACCCTTCAAAGAAAAAATAGGCAAAAATCTCATGAATATAAACTTGAGCAACTTTTTCCTAAACTCATCTCCTTGGGCAAGGGAAATAAATAAAAAATGAACAAATGGGACTACATCATGCTAAACGGCTTCTGTACGGTAAAGGGCACCTTCAGCAGAACAAAAAGACATCCTATAGTATAGGAGAATATATTTGTAAATTACATATCTGACAAGGGGTTAATGTCCAGAATATATAAAGAATTCACATGCCTCAATACCCAAAAAGCAAATAACCCAATTAAAAAATTGGTGGAGGATATGTACAGACAATTCTCCAAAGAAGAAATTCAGATGTCCAACAGGCACATGAAAAGATGCTCCACATCACTAATTATCAGGGAAATGCAAATTAAAACCACAATGAGATATCACCTCACACCAATTAGGATGGCCAATATAGAAAAGACTAGGAACAACAAATGCTGGAGAGGATGCAGAGAAAGGGGAACCCTCCTACACTGCTGGTGGGAATGTAAACTAGTTCAACCATTGTGGAAAGCAGTATGGAGGTTCCTCAAAAAACTAAACGTAGAAATACCGTTTGACCCAGGAATTCCACTCCTGGAATTTACCCTAAGAATGCAGGAGCCCGGTTTGTAAAAGACATATGCACCGCTATGTTTATTGCAGCACTGTTTACAATAGCCAAGAAAGGATGCAACCTAAGTGTCCATCAGTAGGTGAATGGATAAAGAAGATGTGGTACATATCCACAATGGAATATTATTCAGCCATAAGAAGAAAACAAATCCTACCATTTGCAGCAGCATGGATGGAGTTAGAGGGTATTATGCTCAGTGAAATAAGCCAGGTGGAGAAAGACAAGTATCATATGATTTCACTTATCTGTGGAGCATAAGAACAAAGCAAAAAACTGAAGGAACAAAACAGCAGCAGAATCACAGAACCCAAGAATGGACTAACAGTTACCAAAGGGAAAGGGACTGGGGAGGGTGGTTGGGAAGGGAGGGAGAAGAGGAATAAGGGAGATTATGGTTAGCACACATAACATGGTTGGGGACCACAGGGAAGGCAGTATAGCACAGAGAAGAGAAGTAATGACTTTATAGCATCTTACTACGCTGATGGACAGTGGCTGTAATGGGGTTTGTGGTGGGTTCTTGATAATGGGGGGAATCTAGTAACCACAGTGTTGCTCATGAAACTATATATTAATGATACCAAGGGAAAAAAAAAGATAGGGCCATAATCCTGAATTATTCCAATATATCTAATCTAATCACATGAGCTCTATCTTACCAATGGGTTTCAGCCCTGGGAAAGTTCACTATGGATTCAATGTGACTAATGAAATGTCAGTAGAATGTTCTTGGGGTGAAAGGGTTTATTACCCAGCTTGTTCTCCCAGCGGTAGTTTGAGCACTAGCATCTCTGCCTCCACCCAGAGCACTGGGATGAGCTCTCTATATAGTGCAATAATAGCTTATTGCTTACAGGTGTGGTGTGAAAGCAGTAGCCTAGCATCAGGCCAGTTACATTATCAAGTGGTTTAAGTTCATTGAGGATCCTGGCCATAGGATTCCCCACACTACACCTCTCCAGGATTCTCACCTTGCTATCTATGTGCCTTCAATCTTCTACAATGGTCCAGAAAGCTGGAGCACTGCAACAAGATTCCACAACAGCAACAGAGGATAACTACTTAGAGATAATAACAAAATTAAGATACAAGATTTTGAACAAAAATTATAATAATCCTCAAGCCCTAGGAGGTTCCCAATCCACAAAGACCTTAGGGGTGATAAGACACATGTTTTAATTACACCAACACAGGAAAACCTTGTCCATCAGATAGGATGCATGCAAGAGAGTGGTCCTGTGATAGGACTGTAGCAGGAAGGGGGTCCCATTTAGTCTAGTATATCATACTTTTACTCTTCTCTCCATGGGGGTTACTGAAACATGTATATATACTGCTACTGGAAGTGCATGCACTGACCATAATGATAAAACAAAACTCCCTGGTAAGATGCTCTTACATTCTGGTCGTTGAGGATGTGCTACTGTGATTTTTGGGGGTCACTCTGTTATTCTTCCAGGAATACACAGGAGGCCAGCTTCCAGGCCTTGTCACCAAGGTGCCAGGAGAGCCAGCCATCACTGGTTGACATGCTGAAAGGTCCAAAGCCATGTCCACTCAATGGAGTCTCCAGGGTTTAGTGCAGTTGGTGCTGGCAGCAAGATATTATTCTGGTGGCCTAACCTCGGCTTCAGTGATTCTTCCTTGGTTTGTACTTGCAGTTGTATAGTGAAGGCAGCCATATGTGTTAACATGTCTATGGGGCTCACGGCTCCCTTTTGGGGTCTCTCATTCAAACACAGTAGCATGGTCCTTAAGTGGACTGACCATCACTGAAGACTATTTGTATCTGTCTTCAGTCTGGATTTTAACAAGCCATTGTGCCTCTCTATCATGCCTGCTGCAGTAGGATTGTATGGCACATGAAACTTCCATTTATTCCTAACTGTCGCATCCATTCTTGCAGTGCATGTCCAGTAAAATGGGTGCCCTGATCACTCTCAATTACCTGTGGTCAGCCATAGGCAGCAAAAAGATGCTCCAGGTCTCTTTTGGTCATCTGCTGGTCTTCACAATGTGTAGGAAAAGCAACTAGAAGTCCAGTAGCTGTGTCCACACAAGTTATGAAATACCAATATCCTTCTGACACAGAAGGATAGAGGCCCAATAATCTATCTGCCACCTGATGGGGGGTATCAGTCCCTGAGCTATTGTCCAATGTTGTGGTAGAACTCAGTATATGTCCCTTTTAGAGCATATGACATACTCCTGCCAGGCTTTACTACTTTAAAGGTCAAAAGCAAGCTCTACTGATGGGCTACAGCCCGCATTGTCTTTTGCCCCACATGCAACAAACACTGATGTAACCTTTGGGCTACATCAGAAGCAGGCTTTCCTTCTAACCAACGTATCTGCTTCATCATTTCCTGGGGATGCCAGTGGCAAATGACATGTCACATGATATACTGTAATTGTTTTAGTCTGACCACAGGCTCATAAGTCTTGCCACAATTCTTTCCTCCAAAGGGATCAGTGCCCAACCAACCAGTGGGTATGGTACCAGGTTGGTAGCCACACAGTCAAGCCCTGATAGATGGCTCAGCTGTCAGTGCAGACAAGTATTGGGTAGGGCTCCTGTCTGATCAGAAGCCACATGACCCACAAATCTTCCCATTGACTGCTCTTTCCCTCACTGTCTTCCATCCCTATTGTCTCAGTCTTAGGATGGAAAGTTATGGCCCTCCATTTTGGAGGCTGCCCACAGCATCTTTGGGTATAGGGGCTCTTCCCTCCTGAAAGGACTCTCTGCTACTAATGGTTCTAAAGTAAATTGTTTCTACTTTTCACTAGTATATGTCACTGGCCCCAAAAAACATTGGAGTTCTTTACTCAAGGGGCTACTAGAAAGGGCACTACACTACTGTAGGTAAGCACCTCACTTGGCCAGTGTTGGCGTTTGTGCCACACCACTCCTTGGATTTAGGGCCCAGTCCCATACCCACCCTGAGATGGGATAGGTGATTATTACCTTTATTGGGGCCATTCCAGTGATGGGTTCTATAGCCAGCAAGGCATGATACATGGCAATCAGTTGTTTTTCTATCAAAGTGTATCATACCTCAGTCCCTTTCCAGAGTTGTGACCAGAATCCGATAGGTGCATGAGTTCATTCAAGCTGCTGCCAGAGACCAAAGCCATAACCATCTTCAGTCACAGGCATATCCAGCTCCCAGGTCCTTGATGGGTCTATCACACTCAAGGCTTGCATGGCCTTGAATGCCTGTTTTGCTGTAGTAAAGGCAGATGCACATGTCTCATCCAAGTCCCACCTGATGCCCTTTCATACCAACCAGTATAAGGGCTTCAGAATTTGCGCCAAGTGCAGGATAAACACTCTCCAGTAGCCTAGAAGACCCAGAAACTCCTGTAGCAATGCTACAGTTGTGGGGGTAGGAAAGGCCTGGACTTTATCTATGACTGCTTCTGGGATAACTTTGGTTCTTACCCGACCAGATGACCCCCAAGAATTTGACTGAAAAACCAGATCCCTGAAACTTGGTACTGTTTACAGCCCATCCTTTCTCCTGTAGATGTTGCAGCAGTCTAGGTGCTGCACCTTCTAGATCTGAAAGAGAATCGATGTGAGCATGACATCATCGATATAATTGTACAGCCACACCATTGGTGGTTTCTCCCATGTAGCCAAGTTCTGGGCTACAAGTCCATGACAGATTGACAGATAGTGGGGCTGGGCAGGTATCCCTGTGGTAGGATGGTGAAAGTCCATTGCCATCCTTCCCATGTGAAGGCATACTGTTCCTGACTTTCTTGCTCAATGTCTATGGAAAAGGAGGCATTAGAAAAATCTACAACATAATGGTATGTTCCTAGCTCATGACTGAGGGTATCCATTAGGTCTGCAATAGAGGGGACAGCAGCATGCAGAGGGGGTAAGATTTTATTCAGTTCTCAGCAATCCACGGTCATATGACAGGAGCCATCGGGCTTTTTTACTAGCCACACTGGGGAATTGGGAGGACTATGAGTGGGCTTTATAGTATCCACCTTTTCCATTTCCTGGAGGGTTTCTCCAATTTCTTTATGCCCTCCAGGCAGTTTGTATTGTTTGGTATTAGTCACCTGCTGAGGCAAAGGCACAGCGATGGGTGGGTGCTTAGCATGTCCCTTCAGATCTGCCTTCACCACACGTACTCTCAGTCTGAACTCACCTGCAGTGGTCTGCAACCACAGGCCCTGCAGGATATTAATCCCCAAAATATATTTGGGGATGGGAGACATATATACAGTATACCCTTTGGGAGGTAGACACCCTATTCCCAAAGAGATTTGGGCTTGTTTCACTCTGTTAGCCTTACCTCCATATCCATCTATGATAGTGGGGGTCCCAGGAAACAGCTCAGGGTTACCATAAATCAGTGAACATTCAGCCCCTATGTCCACCAGTGCTAAGACATGTTGTATGTTCACTGGGGACCAATAGATAGCTATTTCAACATGTGGCCTCTGGTCCGCCCCCCCCACCAGTCCCTCAGGGCAGATATCTCAACCTTCCCCTGAGTTGAACTGTGTTCCACAATCATCTTCCTGTGTGGGCTGAAGTGAGGTTGGCTTACTCTCCAGCAGGAAGTCTTGCACACACACAGGCCAGACTTGTGTCTCTGTCTCTGACCTCTGCCTCTATGGTCTTAATGGTGGGAACTGCTGCTCTGGTTTCAGTTGTTGCAAAAGCTCCAGTAAGATTCTATTTGACTTCCCATTTAATTTCCTCCTGTCTGCTCTTGCCCATATTAAATCAACCAATATCTGGGTCCTTGTAACCTTTGTGAGACCCTTTAAATTCTTTTTGGAGTAGCAGACCTTATTTCTCTCCATGTTCTCATTGCTTCAGCCTATCCTAAGTCTTCTACTGTACATGTTACCTTGCTTATGGGCTGCCCTAAGTGAGGGGCAAGAATGGCCACTAGAGACCCTAAGAGGGATGTGGGAATCATTTGAAACACAGTATTTCTCATCCCAGTAGTGAAAGGCTCTTCATCTGGGCTATGATTCTCTGGACTATAGATGGCATTTCTTATGCCTAGCTCTCGTAGCACCTATTGGAGTTCAGCATATGTCTGCCACCTAACAGGAGAGGATGGCAGATCACCGGGATTGGGCCACACAGCTCGAAGTGCAGCCATAAACCAATTGAGGAGGGAGTGATTCCCTGGGGTCTGATGTGCATTTTGTAATCGCTGCCTCAAGGGAGGCTGAACTCTCGGGGAAGACAGCTTTCCCATCTCTGATTCCAACAGAACAATTCCATCCACCCCTAAGTCCCACAGGCGCAGGAGCCAAGCTGACACTGATTCCGAGGGCTTCTGCCTAAACCGGGAGCCCAAATCCACCAGCTCAGCCTGACTATAGGGGCAGACCATGGAGTGCTCCATGACCTGGCGAGGGGGCTGCTCCTCTCCTTAGGGAATTATCAGTTGCTGGGTCTTTATTTTCTTTACAACCACTGGGAGTGCTTTCAATACAGGAGGCGTCAGTGCCTCCAGCACCACCCCTTCATCCTTCCCCAGCTCCTCCATTTCTGGGGCTGATGGCACCTTTCTCTCCCCTCCCTGGAGTGCCTCCTCTGCTACAACCTTTACCTTTTCTACAGTGTCTCGCAGCAATGCCAGCTCAGTCTTCAGACGCTCTCTTACCTTCACCTCAATGCTTCGCAGCTGACGTTCTCGTGCCACCTCCTCCTGTGCTTCCCTCAGGTGTCTTTTTCCTCTTTCAGAGCACCTGGCAGTGCTGCTGTCTCATTCTCTAAGGAATCTTTTACTTCCTGCGTTGGACCTCACAGCTCACGTTCTTGCACTGCTTCTTCTTGTGGTTTTTGCTGGGTTCCACCCTTTTCTTTCATGGCCTTTATCTCTTCAACAGCACCTTCCTACCGGCATCCTTGTGCTGCTTCTTCTCCTATCAAGGCCATTTCATTCTTCAATGCAGTTCGCAGCTCATGTTCTTGTGCCACCATTTCTTGTGCCTTTTTCAGGATTGTGTTCCTCACATATGTAGACTTTTTCAATACTGTGAGAAGCAGCCAACCCACAGTCCCCACTGCCTTACGGGTACTCTGCTTCTTAAAAGACCTACTTACTATACTAAAGGCCACCCCTACTGCCTCAGGTGTCACCTCCACTTGCCTCCAGTCCTGGGGTGGGGCCCAGTCCTCTGGGAGGCAAGCCACCTCAGACCACATACCCACTGGGGGATAGACCACTGTCTCCCCATTCACAGGGGCAGCCTGCTGAAGCACCCCTTCCGTAAGGGCAGCCTGTCTTTTTCCTTGGTCAACAATGAACCCTGCTGACTATTGCCAATTGTCTAGCTAATGGGTTTCAGCCCCAGACAAGTTTGCTATGGATTCAGTGTGAACAAAGAAATGACAGTAGAACATTCTTGGGGTGAAAGGGTTTATTACCTGGCTTGTTCTTCCTGCAGTAGGTCGAGCACTAGCATCTCTGCCTCCACCCAGAGCACTGGGCCGAGCTCTCTATATAGCACAATAATAGCTTGTTGCCTACAGGTATGGAAGAAGCAGTAGCCTAGCAACAGGCCAGTTACACCTTCAAGTGGTTTAAGTTCAGTGAGGATCCTGGCCATAGGAGCCCCAACTTCCCAACAAGCTCTTAAAGAAGAGAATCTTTTCTGGGTAGAGATAAGGTAAAAGATGAGGTCAAAAAAGATTTCAAGTGTGAGAGGGACTTAACCCACTGCTGCTTATTTGGAGACAAAGTGAGCCACCTGACAGGGCATGAAGGTGGCTCTACAAGATGAGAATGACCCCGGCTGGACAGCAGCAAAGAAATAGGAACCTCTGTGATACCAGTGCAGCACTGAGTTCTACCTCCTGAATGACCTGGAAGCAGATTCTCTCTCAGAACCTCCATAGGAAAGCCCATGTCAGCTGACATCCCCATTTCAGCATTGTGAGACCCTAAGCAAAGAACCCATCCAGCTAGGCTGGACTTAAGAATGACAGCACTACATGATAGTAACTTCCCTTGTTTTAACTGCTAACTTTTTGGTGATCTACTAAAGCAGAAGTAAAAAAGTCATACAGATCATTTGGCTGCTCTTGAGAATAAAGAAGGCAATTGGCTCCATGCTGTCCTCTTTTTGGGGGTCTTGTCCAGGACCACAAGACAAGGCCTATTTATTATCATGTTGCACACTACCTTTCCTCAAGTCAATGCTCAGCCACCTGCTGCTTCTTGGGAGTCTGAGAGAGCCCAGCAGGCTGGTTACAAGCAACACCTTGGGCAATTCTCAGCCAGGAGCAGGAAAGAGGCAGGCAGGAGGTTAATATTTTGTATATTTCTGTTATAAGAGAGCTAAATGTTAACTCTCATGCACAATTTCTCTTTATTTTATTGAACTGTATATAAAGATTAGAAATGAGGATTTACATCTGTGTTCAGGAATTATGTTTCTAAAACTTATGGATCTTAACTCCAATCTGCTCAGCTTCACATGAAGTCTCAGCTGCCTACATTTTTTCTTCTGCTTGCATTTTCTGATCTTTACAATAAGGTCTTAGAAGAGCAGGAAGTAGCATGCAAGATTAACTTTATTATAATTGTTTTGTTGCTATCTGATGTAGAAAGAAATGATCAAATGCAAATTGCTGCAATATTGATGCTTCGTGAGTGGAGGGATGAGGTGGAAATCCAGGAGCACATAGCTGGTGTATTAAAGTGAGACATAAAATGCACTTTCTGAATTAGTACTTCGAGAGCCACAGAGTCTGTGCACCAACCACTTATCTCCCACCCTCGACCACCTCTACAGTGAAGGAATAAACCAGCATTGAAATCATCAGAAGCCGGAAGTTTTCTTATGTGTTGGCTTGTGGGCTTGGATGCTGTGCAGCGCTACAAGCTGAATCAGTCAGGATGGTCTAGGGAGTGCTGTGGTAACAAAAGAGCCCTCACATTTTGTGATTTATCCTGCCAAAAGATTCTACCTCCCTGCTGTTGTGTGGCTTGCTGAGGGCCACCAAGCAGGCTGTGATCCCTGTGGTCTGTCAGGGACTCAAGTGACTTCTCTACACTTACTCCCAGGATCACCTCAGCAGAGGGCTGGAAGGTGGTGAGTCACACAGTTCCTTAAAGCTTTTGCCTGGGCTTTAGCAGGGACTGTGCAAGAGGCTTGTTGCTGGCAAGTATGATTTGCTGAGCTCCTTGGAGGCTGCCTGCCAATGTGCCTCACATCCCTCCTCCCTTTAAAGGCCATTCTCTTTAACCAAGCATGAGGCTTCCAGAAGGGCTATGTGGAAAGGCAGTAGATTTTGTAATGGATTCAGCCATATTCACCTGTAAGATAAGAATTCATGCACCAGATCACTCACCTTTTTATTGTTGGTCTTCCCCACCAGAACATGAGCTCAGGAAGGCAGGGAGTTTTGGTGGTTTTATCCTTGGCTGGGTCTGATGTGCCTGGAAGAGCTGCTGACAGACAGGAGGCCTTCCGTAAACATTGGTGAATTAATTAAGATTATGTTCATCCACAGGAAGCTTCTGCGAAAGTGAGACACAGGGCATGCAATTTAATGGGTAATATTATAGGCTTTAGGGAAAACTAGACCCAGTTTTTAATGTTAATCCTTTCTATGTTACCATAGACATTGATTTAACCTCCAAATTTCAGGTTCTCCTTATAAAAGGCAGATTAATAGCAGTAACACTCTCACTTTGGGGAGGATTATGAAGTAATGCCCACAGAACCTCCAGTGTAGTACCTGACACTTGCAGGTATTACTACTATTACTACCACATGGTGGGGGAAAGACAGGCATCACACACTTTAGGGCTGAAAGTGAAGATGCTTGGATAAGCTAAGGTTAATGGGGAGGCACTGTGCTAGAGCAGGAGAAGCAGAAGAGACCCCAAACTTCCCCACTGTGGCCTGGGTGGCTCCCTGAATTTGGTTTTTACAAAGGCCTGAGAAGTGGACCTCCATGAAATTATTTTAAAATATACATATGTAGATAGGTATGAAATTAATATTTACAGTTACATACCAACAAATATGGAGATATCTCTGAAAAGTGAATTAAACCTATTTGGTTTTGAAGGCATTTTAAAAAAAGAAAAGCCTTGAGGTCCTAGAGGAGAGTGGGAGTGGTGAGGCGGGGAAGAATCTCAGAATGTCACAAAGCCAGAAATAAGAACCTCAGCCCTCTAAACCCTTGGCATATTTCAGAATTTCAGGATATCTAACCATTTTCATTTGCATGCCACATGAGTTGAGTATGATATCTCCAGCTACATTGACTGCTTAGTGGCCTCATGATGAGCTGGTGTAACTACAGCAGAGCATTCACGACCTAGATGCAAAGTGGAGGCATGCATGGAGTATTGGCTGCAATGACAGGGTCCTATGAAGATCTTTGACTATTTTAGATATATGTCATCATCTGTGGGAAACGCGTATTCCCTGGATTGTGATACTTCAAAGACGTAGCCATTGGACCGTCCTTCTCTTCTAAACGTGTTAAGACAAACTGAAATAAGGGAGAAACCTGAGGGAGCTCACTTATTGTCTTATTTCCTCTAGGGTTTTAGTTTCCCTCCAGGATAAATGGAAATAATACCTTTGGTGCTTATACTCCAAGATTTTGGTGAAGAGTAAGTAAGATGATAGATACAGACATACATGGTCCCAAAATGTCAGAAGTGCTTTAGAATGGTTTCCTTCTTCTCTTTCTCCTGACCTCCTTCTCCCCTTTCCCTTCTCTCTCCTGCTTCTCTGTCAGGACCTTCACCTCCTGGGAAGAAGAAGGTGGTGAATGTTACAGTCAGAGACCAGTGATTCCTCGAGATTGACTTTGCTCTTTCTACTCCGGATGGACAAAAGGGAAGGGGCCCTAGAGATCTCTAGTCCAGTGGGGATTTATCTGGAGAAACTGTTTTTATTTCTACACAAACCTTATGAAGAAGCTGGTATATAAAGTAGATTTTAAGAAAGAGTGCTTCATTTCAAATGGGAATAAAAGCATGGGAAGTGGGTTTAGAGCCACCTTGTGCAGAACTTCCCCCAGAACCACTGAATTTCACAGGGAACAGTGTGAAAACAAAGGCCTCGTTTCCAGTCTCCTCCGGTAAATACTAGAGGGCACAGAAGATCGGTGAGGACAGATGACGTGTGGCCATGTGAGCAAGCCTGCTTTGATGAATGAGATGACCACAAAAATCTTCATTCTCTAGCTTGCTTTGCCTGGAGCCTGTCAACCTCTCTATGGGCCTCCTTTGTTCCTCATTTGCAAATGAAGGGGTTGATGAAATGAGCTGTAAGATCCTATTATTCAGGAACTCCACTTTTCTTCCTCTCTTTTTAATTGAAGAAAGGCTTAAATAGAAGCAAAATGCAGGATAGCAAAATACCCTTCAGAGACTGACAGCAGGAGTCACTCACAAATATTTTTTGAGTGGCTATTATGTACCAGCCACTCTTGGAGGTATTTAGAATAATTCAATAAACAACATAGAAAAAATACACTGATCTTACGTAGTTGACATTCTATCAAAGGCAGGGTATGTGTGTATGCAAGCTCCAGTTTATGCCATTTCGGTCCTTCAGGCAAATCAGCTACATCTGGGCACCTGACAGTGGTCATCTCTAATAAAAATAATGGTGACACTTTATGAAGTTGGCTTATTCTGGGGCTTTACACATTTTACTTTAATCCTTACAACAACCCTGTAAAGTGGGTGTTATTGTTCCAGTTTACAGATAAAAACACTGAAGCTCAGCGCATTTGCACAAGCTGAGTATACTTTAAAAAAATGTGGAGAAACTGGGATTTGCCCTAAGTCCCCTGATACATTTTCTGTGTCCTCATTCTTTGCCCTTAGTATTGGATGCCCTCTGCCAAGGGCGAGGGGAGATGCTACCACAGAACGAATGAGCCATTATAAAGAGCTGAACTTAAGGAAAACATTATAAAGAGCTGCATTTAAGTAGTTCATCTAAGCTAATTCAATGAATACTATTGTAGGAAGCCTAGAAAATATACAGTGGCATATATTGTTTTTGCTGCTGGGGTAAATAAATAATATTCCTGAGGTTAAAGGAGCCTGAAGATGTGGTATCACTTTGTCTTCCCAAGCTGACAGCTCCCACCTGAATTCAGCGCTGAGCTGATCTAGAGTGACTGTAATACCAACAAACTTGGTGTCCCCAGCCAGGACTTCCTTCTGAATGCTGTCTCTCTTGCTGCACTGCCTCTGCGTTGAGCATATCAGTCTGCTTTCGCAGTCCCCTGTGTTTATTGATCAGAGCCTGTCATCTCCGAGATGGCCCTCACATGCAACTGCACCTCCACCTTCCAGACCCTCCGACCGCCTCTCCACAACCTCTGGACACCCTTTCACCTGGGCTGTCAGGATAATGAAGGCTTGATTTCAATACTTTCCCTCATTTCTCTGTTCACTGCTCTGCGGGTTAATGCAGATTCCAAACTTCAACAAGCAGCTGTTAAACATGTCATTAACACTGCTTGGGCTGCAAATGAGACTCTGCTACTGGGATTACTCCATAAGCTATAGTTTTGTGATGAGCTTTGTCAATCACAGCTGACCTGCTGTGTACCGAATGGAACTCAGATTATCTTCTTTCTTCCTCTGACTCTTGTCATTTTTTTCATAAAGAATTACTATTCTACTCCCCAAAAGATTGATTACTTGCACAAATAAGAGAGTCTGAGACATTAATACAAAATTCACAGGCTTTTCTTTATCTCAAACCTGCAACTCCCTCTACATTTCCTCCTAGTAATTATATTAGAATTGTGTACACTAGGAATTTCCATCTGATTATTATGAAACTAGTTTTGTCATGACAAAAATGAGCTTAAGTCTTGTTTTTTTGGAAAATGATCAGTACAGTGCACTGGATGAGAGAGAAGGAGATTAAATCCAACTTGCTTTCATCCATGAATGCTTTCATCTCTTTTTCAAACACAGGAAATGATTACCACTGCTATAAGCTGCAGTTCATATGAGTGTAAAAGGATAAGGAAATATTGAAAATTCTGTAACCAACAGTAGGACATAATATAGGTCCCTGGCACCCACTGAGCAACATGTACTTTATTTTTCCAATTGCCAATGTCAAGAGTTTCCTAATTTAAAGAGAGTCTTACCTCGAGGTGAGACATTACAAACTGAGGAATAAATAAATAGGCTTTTTTTTTCACTCGGGCCATTTTGTTTTTTGTAGAAAATTAGAAGGAAGATAGTATTCACAAAGTCTAATAACTATTAGCTACATTGCAAATCAGTTCATGTTTATAATTTACAAATGAACACTCATTTCACGATATCCTCCGCTATAGCATCAAGTAGACAGAAGATTCTTCAAGAGCAATGACCACAGACTATTCACCTTTATACCCCTGATGTCTCGTATGCTGTAACTGTGTGATAATTATTGTTAGTGAATGAATGAATAAATAAATAAGTAGGAAAATTATCAAGTGTCATATTGAGATTAAAGAAATGAACATGATCTGTATTCATCCATGTAGAGAAACATCCACTGTGCTTTTTCTATTTCTTTCTGTTTCAACCATAGACTCTCTCTCTCTCTCTCTCTCTCTCTCTCTCTCTCTCTCTCTCTCTCTCTCTCTCACACACACACACACACACACACACACACATTCTGGCAATGCTTATATGCCAGTTTACTTCCCCAATCCATCTCCACAATAGGTCTTATTTTTAGTGAGAGTAGATACTAACACTCTGCTGTATCAGTTATCTGTTGACATTATAGTGCTATGTAACAAAGCCACAGAACTTTGGGTGCCATACAACAGAAGCATTCATTGCTTATATGTCTACGGTCAGCTGAGGGGTGCCTGAATCAAGCTGCTGATCTCAGCTGGGCTTGGTCACATGCCTGGGAGTTAGCTATTGCGTGAGATTGAGTGATCCAGGGTGACTTTCCCTTGGAGTTCCTGCTCTGCTGCATGTGTCTCTCATCCTCCAGCAGGCTAGCCTGGGTGTGTCCCTATTGATGGCAGAGTTGTACAAGAGAGAAAGCGGAAACTTCAGGCTCCTAACATCTTGACTTGGAACGGACACTTTCACTCTATTTTATCGGCCTGATCAAAGCAGAAGGGTTAGAGGAATGTACTCTGCCTTCCAAAGTGACATGACAGAGGGTATGGTTAGAAGGAGTGGCCATTTCTGCAACTTGTACATTTGCTATTAAATGAATTCTTAAAAATAAAATAATATCAGTTATATTGAACTGAGTGCACTTGAGATGCAGCTTCCTTCCTTATGACTTCTAATCATACATGTAACACATGGAACTGTTGTGCCTAAATGAGGTAAAAGGAAGAAAGGTGCCTTGTCCTTATATTTGGAATCTAGAGACATACTCAGTTCTAGATCACTCAAAAATGCAAGCTATTTCTGCAGCTTGCCAGCATTCTTGCTATATAGGTAAGAATAAAAGAACAACAGAGACAGTGACAAAACTGTTCAGAAAAATAAAACACAAGGTACATGGAGGCTGGGAACAGCGTGCGCAGTGCAGAAACTCCTGCTCCCAAACTAGAGGCTTTGCCATCTCCCAGTTCTATCAGAGACAGAGGCAGAGAGGAAAGGAAGAAAGATGGCTTTCAATGGATCAATAAGGTGATCACTAAACAAAGCCATGACCCCAGGTTATTTGGGTATTTCATATTTTGACTCATTTACATTTCATGGGCTCCAGATAGTCTTCTCAGTATTCAATTTTTTTCTCCATTGATTTTAATTAGGTTCATGATAGGCTAGCAATCCTGATGAGCAGGGAAAGTATTTTCTATCAAAAAGCTATCTAGCTTCTGAGGCAGGAATTCTGGGGCTTGTCCACATCATATTCAAAATGTTTTTGCTTCCATCCTGCAGCTGGATTTTTAGAATGTGAAATAAAGACACATTCAGGCACTACACCATAGATATTTTCCACTCTGTAACTGTGAAAATTACCATATTACTCCTGATTCAAACATGTCAAATGGAATCTGGGATCAGTGATAAGTACTTTATGTGCAGTAGCTTCTGTACAGGAACTGGCGCTTGGTGCTGTTCACGACGGGACATGCTTGCATACCTCCATTTAGATGTCTGATCACATGGTTTCCTTCTCATTTTCCATCATTTCCTCTTCATCTTTAAAATTCTGAGTTTTGTGTCTCTGATTGGAGCAAAGAACAGACATGGTTACTGAGTGTTTTGGGGTGAACGTTATCCATTAGTTGCGTCACTTGTTAAGCAATTGTTGCTCTATCTTTATATTAAGGAATCCCCAGGCAAAAATCATAATGCAAGATTCTTCTTATTCACTCCAAAGATAGCTTCAAGAGGTGGGTGGGCTTATTATTAGAGCGGTGTTTGTCCATAGGACAGAGTCACCAGGGTACAGGGGCACTTCTTTACATAGTCTATTTAAAAAGTGATTTCACAACAGTGTAGAGTGGGAAATGGCAAATCTGTGTCCAATTAAAATCAGAGCAAGAGGACAAAGAGTGTGAGTGGATGATTAGCACAGGCCACCAAGATCAGGTTCCCAGCATTCTGAGTACTCTTATTCTAGAAAAAAAAAAAGGAGAATGACTAGAAGAACATAAGGAAGGAGGTAGCCAATGGACCCAAATTCTTTCTGATATACAGTTAATATGCTTATTTTTTATAATGGGAAAACATTTTATTATTTATGTATTGCTGCATAACAAATTATTCCAGCATTTAGTGGCTTAAGCCATAAGATTTATTATATGACTACTTCTATGCGTCAGGAATCTTGGTGTAGCTGAGCTGAGTGCGTCTGACTTAAGGCCCCTCATGAGGCTGTAGTCAAGCTGACAGTCAGGACTGCAGTCTTATCTGAAGGCTCCACTGGGAGGTGGAGAGGGAAACAGGAGTGCAGGTTTGTTTCTAAGCTCACTCAAGAGACCTCATGTGAGGTCCTTCACCACATGAGCCTCCCATAAGGCTGCCTCGCAATCGGGTGGCCAGCTTCCTTAGGACAAGTGTTCCAAGGAAGAGCAAGAGAAAGCTCAAGATGAAAGCAACAGTCTTTTTTGAGTCTTGAGGGTGATATTCCATCACACCCACTGTATTCTATTTGTTAGAAGCAAGTCAGTAAATCTCACTCACTTAAGGGAAACAGGTTACACAAAGGCCCAACTTCAAGGGTGGTGGTGATCATTGGCAGCAATGTAGGGAGGTGCCTGCAATATATGTAAAAACATGGAGGAGAAAAAAATGTAAAAGTTGTCTGGAATCTCATCACTCAAAGATACTTATTTAATTTTAGGTGTATATATACATAAAGGCATTTTTCAATATATTGAAACACATTTATATCATTTTTTTCATTATAGAGTCAGCTCATACTACTTGCAACTCTCTGAAACCCTTACTTAATAATGTGTATTGTCTTGCTGGAGGATTTCAGTTCTGAGCAAGTTTACTCTAGATTCAGTGAGACTGAATAATGACAATGGAACATTATGGGTAAAAGGGTTTATACAAAGCTTTATTCTCATGGTGGCTGGTTGGTGATAGAATCATATCTGCATCAAGCAGGTCTGCAAATCCCCTCAGCCTCTGTCTCCACCAGCTGGGAGCTGATGGAGCACTGGGCAGAGGTCTTTATATAGCAACACAGATAATAATGTCTCATTACCAACAAGGGTGTAAACATGCACCTACACAGTAGGCGAGTTACGTCCTTGTACATGCACTGTGGGCAAGTAGATTAGGCTGAGGACCCAGGCTATAGGCACTTCCATTTTCCCAATTCCACCCCTCCAGGATCCTCACCTCACAGTCTATGTGCTCTCAATCTTCCACGATGGTTCCTGTGTGAGAAAACTGGAACACTGTAATAGCCGTCCTTAAGCATGAGGTCTAATAACAACAAAAACTGAGATAATAATAGTCATCTTCAAGCCTGAGGAGATTGATTGCCACCAGGTGGTCATTCCAGCTGTTTTCAAACCAATTCTACTCATATGAGTTCATTTGACTCTTACTTTCCACAGGAGGCCAGTACTGGAACTGGTAGGGAGTTCTGTGTACACCCAGCTAGTAGGAGTTTCTTCTAGGGTGTATGCCCAATCCATGAAGACATGATTAAGGGTGTTAAGAGACATGTTTTAATTATACCAACATAGGCAAATCTTGTCCATGAGGTAGGATGCATGCAAGAGAGTGGTCCTGTGATAGGACTGTGGCAGGAATGAGGTCCCATCTGGGTCTAGTATACCATACATTTACCCCTCTCCCTGTGGGGGTTACTGAGGGGTCTATATATAGTGCTCCTGGAGGCACATGCACTGGCCATAATGATAAAACAAAACTCCTGGTAAAATGCTCCTACCTTCTCACCATTTAGGGTACACTACCTTAATCTTTAGGGGCCACTCTGCCACTTCTCCAGAAATACACAGGAAGCCAGCCTCCAGGCCTTGTCTCCAAAGTGCCAGGAGGGCCAGCCATCATTTGCCCATGTGTTGAAATGTCCGAGGCCACGTCCACTGACCAGAGTCTCCAGGGTTTAGTGCAGTCACTGTTGGTAGCAGTGTATTATTCTGGTGGCCAAATGCTGGCTTCAATGATTTCTCCTTAGTTTGACTTGCAGTCATATATGGGAGGCAGCGATGTGTGTTAGCATGTCTATGGAGCTCAATACTTCTTTCCAGAGCTTCTCACTCAAATACCGTAGCACTATCTATAAGCAGACTGACCATCCCCATAAACCATTGGGGTATGACTTCAGACTACATTTTAACAAACCATTGTACCTATTATGCCTTCTCCAGTAGGGTTATGTGGTACATGAAACTTCCACTTTATCCCTAAGTGCTGCACCCATTTGTGTAATGTGTATCCAGTAAAGTGGGTGCCTTGATCACACTTACAATTACCTGTCAGCCATAGGCTGTAAAGAGATGCTCTAGGCTTCTTTTGGTCATTTGCCAGTCAGCACAATGCTCAGGAAAAGCAACCTAAGTTTGGTAGCTGTATTAACACAGGTCATGGCATATTGATACCTTTCTGATATAGGCAAAGGTCCAATACAGTCTGTCATCTGATGAGGGGTTTAGGTCCCTTAGCTTCATCCCAGGTTGCTGTGGGACTTGGTGTAATTTCTTTTTAGAGTACACAATGCACTCCTGCTGGGCTCTGCTGACTTCTTCAAAGACAGACTACAACCCATGTCTTCTGCCCCCATGAAACAAATGTTGATATAACCATTAGGCCACAGCAGAGGCAGGCTTTAACCTGCATCAGGGCCACTCCAGTGATGGGCTCCATAGCCATCAAGGAGTGGTACATGGCAGCCAATTTTTCTCTATTAAGGTGATCTATATACCTAGACTCCTTTCCAGAGTTGGGTCCAGAATCCAATAGGTTGATGAATCTATTCAGTCGCTGCCAGAGGTCCCAAACATAACCATCTTTGGTCACATGGGCATCCTACTCACGGGGCCTTGGTGGGTCTATCACATTCAAAACCTGCATGGTCTTGACTAACTATTTTGCAGCACAAAGGAAAATACACATGTTTCTTCCCAGTTCCACCTGATGCCCTTTCATACCAAATGGTGTAAGGGCTTCAGAATTTCTGCCGAGGGTAGGATAAACACTCTCCAGTAGCCCAAAAGACCCAAAACCTCTTGCAATAGTGTTGCATTTGTTTATAAGAGAATCAGAAGTAAGCATAACATCGTACACAGTATTAGATGCCCTGTTCCCAATGGGATTTGGGCTTAGTTCATTCTGATAGCCTTATCAATATATCCATCTATTGTTAGTCCTAGAATCATGTCTACATCCAGCAAGTCTGCAGTTCCCTTCAGCCTCCGTCTCTGCCAGCCAGGAGCACTGGGCAGAGCTCTTCTCATAGCCAACAGGTGTGTAAGCATGAGCCTACACAGTAGGCCAATTACATCATTGCATGTGCATTGTGGGCAAGTAGACTGGGGTCAGGTGAGGATTCTGGCCATAGGAACTTCTGTTTTTCCTATAGGTATTTAGTAAAAGGAGGATCTTTTTTTTATTATTCAACTAATGCATAGCATATTTATTTGGAAACAAAAAATCCAAAAAATGATCTACAGTCTCACAACTTTGACCTAAATGGTGTTAGGCATTTCATAATATATACTTCCATCTTTGTTTTCATGTTTATTTGAAAACACCACACACAAACATAAGTGTTACCTAACATCATTTGGTAACATGAGTCCTTATGTTGTACCATGCTTACAGTGTGAGGGGATCCAATCTCTGCAAATAACAATTTATATTTATTGTCATCATAGTAACACACTGAAGAGCTGGATCGAACTGACATTTTACAGTTTGGCAATATTGTATTTTAAGGTGCACTATAAAATACATGTGCTCATTAAAGTCAAGGTTTACATTTAAAATACAGTTTTAATTGTTCAAAAGGAGTATAACAATATTTCAACAAAAATAATTCAGATGATGCTTCATCATGCTCAGAATAAAAAAAGAACCAAAGGGACACATGTTCAAAATAAAAACACGAACACAACTTTCCCCTATTAAAGGCAGAACTGGCATTTTTGTTCCTGTAAGATAACATCATGAGTCACATTGAATTAATTTGTTAAATAAAATTTTATTGGTTTGTGGTTTTGTTTGTGTTTGAATTTTAGAGAGGTATAAGAGGTTGTGAGCATAAAGAGTTTAGATCTACTCAATTATTTGTATTATTTAAATTACTTTGTTTCACAAAATGTAGTAATGGTTGGCTCTATGAGAATTTTCTCTTTAAAGAGGGGGCAATTCATTACCAATGTGCCCATATTATTATTAGTAGTAGGTTCATATTTTGGACAGTTTCTCTGGCTGCATACATGATCCCTTGTTCTATTACCATTGCCAATAAGATCATAATCCTCAGTTGTTTTCTTCTTTCTTTTCATCTTGAAAAATCTGTTTTGTTAGGATTGCACTGGCTAACAATATTTACCTCCTCCATCCCCAGCCAACTGTTAGTATGTATATTTATCAATATTCCCAAGTCAATTATGTTATGCATATATTGATCAATATAATAACAAAAAAATTTAAGCATATACTAAGGCACTACTCTTACAGACCAAGTCCTCAATCTTTGCTTGTGTATGCGTTTGTATGTATTTTAAATAGTACTGAACTATATTAAAATATTAGGTAGTGATAAGTTCTGTGAAGAAAAATAAAGCAAGTAATAACTCGTAGCTAACCCAGTGAGCTTTGGCTTTTCATTATTGAGCCAAAACCTATTAGAGAGATAGGTGGGTCATCCTGTTGGAGTAAAAAGTCAGGGAGAAGAACGTTCAGTATTCCATCGGTTAAAAACTGGCTGCACATTGAAATCACCTGGAGAACCTTAACAGTGCTGTGTTGGATTGGATGTAATTGGTCTGGGTGCCCTGGCCTGGGTATTGGGATTTTTAACAGCTCCCTAGCAAATTCCAAGAAGCCAGTCTCTGACTCAAAGTATTGAGCTCCCCAGACAGCGGCATTTGTAAATTGGTTTCAGTGTAGTTTGGATGGTGCCATGCTCCTGTTTAAAGCTCTTCAGTGGCTCGTCAAGGCCACAGTGGTGCTTCTCAAAGCTGTCTGATAGAGAGAATCATCTGTGGTACAGGTGAGATATCCAGGTCCTTGGGACCTCTCCTGAACTAGTGAATCATCATCTCCAGGAATGGGAAGAGCAGACCATCTTAGCTCTTTCTAGCAATCAGTGCCCTCTTATAATTTCCAAGCAAGAAACTGTTGCCAAAGACATTTAGGCAGTCCAGGGTTAATATTTTACACTAAGTGGCAAAGGGATTTTTTTTGGTACCTGGTAAGAGATTATTTTGCAATACACATAGGGTCCTTTGGAAGAAATTCATGAGAAGAATGGTTTGCAAGCTGACTGTGGGTTTGCTCAGAGTACTGAGCAATTTTCTGTGCATCTTTCTTTTTCTCTTTAGAGGCATCTTCTCAACTATGTTCCCATGTAGCCAATGGAGCATTTTGTTACCATCTTTTAATGATCTGAGGAACCTCATTTGTAATAATAGTATAATAAGCTTAGATGTCTTTCGTTAGATACTTTTTAAAAAGCATTTTTTTAAACTATGGCAGTTCGTTTGATTTTTCTCATTGCCCAAATAGTTTGCAAGAGTATAGGCCATCTATCTTTGATGGAAAATCTGAGGCAAAACAAAATTGGGAATTTAAGAGGATTTTACCTGACAGCAGAGCTGGTCAGCAGCTGAGCAGCATTAGATTACTATGTATTCTGCCTCCTTTCTGCACCTTTGTAAACATGGACTTTGACCCCTTGCATTCATTTATAAATTATTCCCACCACTTACCTGGTGGTCCTTAGCTTATAGCTCATGAATGCTACTTTTCTTTTGCAACATAAAATATGCCTCTAAGGTTAGAGAGTAATGGAGGTATTTTTAATGAATCAGTTTGGGTATTTTTAATTCAACCTACTTAATTAGATACCATGAGATTATTTTTGAAACTTATGGATTACAGAACAACATAAAATGTTGTTTTTCTCATTTTTAGACAAGTGCTTCAGCTAGGTTTGGATGGTCAGATGGGGTTTGCAGTTCAGCTTGCTACAGGAGAAAACTTCACTTTGAGACAGCAGGAAAGTTCATTTCTGCTGCAGGAAAGTAGGAGAGAGGAGGAGTTTGGCAATGTCAAGAGAAAAAAACACAGCTTTCAGGAGATAGCTCGTCTTTTTTCAATGCTTTTCTTGTATTATCTTATAATTGGGGTTGAGCTTTGTATTTTTCACTCCTGCGTCTAGAAGTGTATGCCCGGAAGAAAAGTGGTTCCTGCAGTGGCATGTGCAGCACAGCAGAGTGAGCGGAGAGGGAAATCACAATTCTGCAATGTGTTATTAGTGGTTTCATCCATTACGAGCCACAGGTCTAGGCCCTTGGCCAGTAGGACATTACCAGTCTGGGTGCCCTCGGACCTCCTCCCTGGCTGCAGCTCCCCCCCCACTACCCACCCACCCCCCGCCCTGACCCCAGCTGCGCACATGGTTCTCTCAGGGTCGTGCCTTACAGAGCTTAATGTCACCTCCTGGGAGGCCTGGTGCTGCTCCGAACCGCCATCCCCATGTGTCTTCGAACCACGTGTAATAATGTCAGCTGTGTCATTTCTGGACAATTCCATGTCTTCCCCAGCAGACCTCCAGTTCACAAGGGCAGGGCCCCTCGCACTTGCCCGGTGATTCTGTTGTCCGTGCCTGGAGCACTGCTGATTATTACCCAGGGAATAAAGGAGAGCATGAGGGAATGAATGCTATCTCCTCCACTTGCAATGCCGTTGCCCGGCCTGTCTCCCTGAGAAACTAAAACAAAATTCTTGGTGACATTTAAGACTCTGTGCCAGTAGCATTTTTTCCTGTGACAAGTTTCTGCACTTTCCTCTATCAACAGAAAAACATTATTTCCATTCCTGCTCCTGAAGGCCTTGGGTATGTCCCTATAGTTATAGTGGATGCTATAGAACACATTAGTCTTATTTTTCCTCTACTCCTACCACACCCATGCTGTGGTCTCCTTTGTGACAGAATTGTATCCTGTTAGCCATTAGGCACCTCTCACACAGTAGGTGATGGTAAATATATGTCAATGATGTGGAGGCACAGGTGGAAGAACGGTGGAGAGATGTGGAGAGAGGGCAGAAGCTAGGGTAGATGTAAAAACAACAGACCACTGAACTGTGCACCAAGGCAAGGGACTTCCAGAAACTCACTATTCTAGAGCAGTGTGACTTTCCATTTTTCTATGTGATTTGCACTTCTCAGAGTTCATAGAATTCCTTGAAAAGGTCTGGATGCTGGTTGTAGGTATGTGTCTCATAGTGTTTGATTTTGAACTAATATTTCCCATCTGAGCCCTGATTCCTCACATGTAACATATGTAATAAGAAATAAATGGCCTACTTATTGTAAGAAATGCCCCATAACTTACTGTAATCTTGCACTGCATTGTGATCTCTTTCTGATGAAGCCAGGACCTACTGCTTCAGGCCAGTGCCTGGCAGCTGTGCCGTTTTTGTGACTGGTGTGCAGGAACTTTAGGTAAACCATACAATGAAGGTTGATTACATTTTGTCTCATAGCAGTTGAAGCAGGAACATCGCGGGTGTTTCCCAGGGAACCGTGTGTACTTCACTCCGCTGGTGAAAATAGTGCCATGAATTCACCCACTTTGAAGCCTTGAAGAACTGCTGTTTGTGTCATTAGGCATTTTATAATGAAGCAGGGGAATTTTGGAGCTCCATCAAAAAGGCCTTTAGTTCGTCAAGTGCCCAGAACCTCTCCTATAAAATTCCCCCTTTTTTAGAAAAATATAATATTCAAAGTCAGTACGACAATGAATCTACAGACTTGCTAATTCTTAACCTTTGCTATTTTTTCCTTTTTTAAAATTTTTTATTATTTACTGCTGTGGGCTTATTATTACTGCTTCTGCTCTGAGTACTTTTTATCCCAGTTTATGTATTTCTGCATATTCTTTGGGGGTAGGGGTCATAGTGGTAGTAAAGAGGGTTGGAAGTGGTGACATGGCAAGCAGAAAGGGAGAGGCCGGGTGAATTGGAGGCACAACACGTGGACGCTAAGTCTACCATTGGCAAACCTAAGGTCGTCAGAAATTTCTCTCAACAGCAGACTTCGGGGCTTTGATGCGGGAAGAAGCCGAGCACCGAGGTAGCAGTAACACGGAACAATTTAACTAAAGTGAAGGTGATCTGCTTATGACCTTTGAGGCCCATGGCCCTTGTTAAGGAGAGGGATAAAGCAAAAATAAAAATAAAATGACATTTGGTGAGGCACACGCAGCAAGACGGAGAGCAGGAATTTGGCAGACGTCTCCTGGTCTGCCTTTGCATGCTAATGAAAATAAATCATTACTCTGATAAATGAAGGCCATTTCTCCTGCAGCCCTCCAGGAGGAACACGGCACCTGACCCTTTCTTTAAAGCATTTGGAAGTCTGAACACTCAATTTCTTGCCACTGCCAGCTTTGGAAAATTGGCCTCTCCCCTCCTTGGGATTTAGCAGCAGAGTCAGCAGTGAGTCTACAAAGCCCTTGCACACTGGGGGTTAAGGCCGAGGGTAGGGGCTGGATTTTTCAGGAGTAAGCGGAATCTTAATACCCTTACCGCGGATGGCAAGAGGAAATGAAAATATATACCTGAGCGTATTCGTGCCTCCTTGGGCACTACGCTGTGGCTGCTTTACGCCGCTGAAGCATTGTCCACGCTAATACCCATAATCATACCCAAATTACTCAATGCCAGTTTATTTACTAATTTTCCCTGTCGAAAAGACAATGCATCACGAACAAGTCATAGACAATTCTTTCCCTGTAAAGGTCGGGGTGCTCGATGTACATTCAGAGCCATGCATGGGAGTGCGTAGAAGTTGACTACCACAGCTATTTAATCAGGAGTGTTTGTTGATTTGAGAAGAGGCCCTATGCTGTGAAATGAAAACAGAAAACCAAATTTTCTTGAGCAATCTTGCTGTTCCTGCTTCAGGTGCTAGGCCATTTCACTGAAGCAGCTCAGACGAGAATGTCATTAGTTCTTAAGCCCCAGGTGAATTT
This sequence comes from Manis pentadactyla, assembly GCF_030020395.1. NCBI lineage: Eukaryota > Metazoa > Chordata > Mammalia > Pholidota > Manidae > Manis > Manis pentadactyla. The sequence goes on along the minus strand of NC_080020.1, from coordinate 149,340,811 downwards.
GCCACTGTTCCACATGATTAAGCCAGATAATTGTGTGTTGATAGCGAATGTGGTTGGTGAAATACAATTTCTAGGACCTTCCTAAACAAACACAATGTAGCAGTGAGTCAGAGTGCTGTCATTTCAGTCCTTTGTCACAGGTTTTGCATGGGCAGACATCTCTGGCGAGGTCTGGCCAGTAATTCAGGGGCAACGGCCATCCTGGGGCTCCTAAAGGGGACCTGGCTCGAAAAGGAATCGCACATCATTCTGCATTTATTTAGGGAAGGAGGAAAAAAAAAAGGACATCTCATTAAAGTGCCGGCTCCTACTTGCACTTTGTTTTGGACCCTGAATGTAAATGATGACTTCAAGTTTCTTTTAAAAAGCATTCGTGATTTCAGCGATCCTTTCTGAAGTGTGTAAAAATACCAACATCTCCAATGATAAAAACAACAACATCTGCCAATGGCAAAATATACTCGACTTTCGGGGCCAAGTTTTCAGAAACAGCCAATGTGTTTGCATGTGTGATTTCCTCTTTCATGTATACGTTTCTGTGGATACAAAAATATGTATTTGTATTTACAAATCAGGTGTCCGTGTCTAAAATATATATAGTTATGGATTTTCCTGCACCTAAATATTAAGGCTTTAAAAAATTTGTAGTGTGAAGGTGGAAGGCTCTTAATGTGTTGGTGGTTAGCCTGGGGATTTGAGTGCTTTCATTATTTGTATTTTAAAAGCAATTCTATTTACTTTTCAGAGGGATTGCTTTTTCTGTCAAAGTGTGCATTAATTAATTTCCCCACTTCCCCCAAATTAAAGAAAAAATTATTATAATACCTACATTCTGGTAAGCTTTTGGTTTATGAACTACCCATATGACCCTTTCAAAGGAAGATTGCCATTGATTTGTGAAGAAAATTGAAGGTTGAAAAGGGATGCCAAACAAGAAGGTCGGAAGGACAGTGGCCCCTGAGCTGGCGTGAGAATGTATGCACGTCTGACGTAGGTACACTGTTGTGCTGGGTGGACTCCTAATGTGGAGGGGTTTCTATATCAACAGCATTGGTCAAAACCATGGCTGTGAAAAATCTGTAAATAGGCCCTCAGAGCCCTACTAGTCACAGAGGGCAGCTTCTTGCAGCAGCAGGATTCCCTCTCATATCCCCACCCGAACACTTGCACTGACAGGTGGGCATTCCCTTTGAGCACAGGGCTGTGTGTCAGTGGTCCGTCGGGATAACCAGCAGGAATGTTCCGAGTGGGGCCCAGGGCACCACTAGAAGGCCTTCTAGGGCTGCAGACCCCACCACCGTGGGCTCTGATCCAGCAGCTCTGAACCGCAGAATAGCATCCCCTCCTGGTGAATCCCTCTGTCAGCCATCCTTGGATGTACTGTCAACTTCAGCTCTTCCAAACTGATAAGAAACCTGCTTCAGTTGGTGTCCCTTTTGCCAAGGGAGTGAAAATTTTTGGAGGTTAACCTGGAGGGAAGAAGACACAAATAAACCATGATGGCCTTCTCCCTAAGGGAGACCACACTGACAACAGAATCGGTGGTGGATTTTTTTCTTTTCTTTGCAGTTAATCGTCCTAGTGGAAGTGGTTGCCAGCTGGGAAGAAGGGACCAGCACTGAAAGAGGCTGACCTGGAGGGGTGTCTGTGGTTCTCCACTCACTCTCTTTCATTTACAGTGCAAAGGAGCTGTTTAAATACACATTTACTGGTGTCAGAAAATTGGCTTTTTAAATACCAACACCATCATATAAACATGAGCAACTAGTCACTGGACAAAACCAGCTTTAACACAGGGAGAGGCCCCACTTGGTTCGATTCCCAATATCAGCCCTTTTGCCAACTAGCTGAGTGACCTCGGACAAATTGCTTCATCGACACACTTTTCTGTTCCCTCAGTTGTAGAATGGGAAACTTGGGTGACATTACCTCTCATTTCTTTATCAGCCCTGGAAGTCTATGACCCTTTAGCTGTAGTAGCAGACCACTAAGCTTCGGTGAAGGTAGGATGAGGAGGATTGGGAAGGTAGTGGAAATGGGACATCATCCCCAAAATGGGCTGAGGGCAGCTGCTTTGTGGGGCATGACACAGGCTGGTTAGTGGCAGTGAAGTAGCTGGCAACAAGGGCAGCTTGCTATCTCTTTGACTCTGCTGGCAAGGTGATGTTTAACCCAGTCCAGATCATGGAAACAGCCCCACCACATTCAAAGGTCAACATTCAAGGATATGAGGCAGGGGATGAGTGACTTTGGGAACAGTCTACAGTGCTACAGAGACATCAATGACCGTCACTGCAAGGCAGCCCAGTTGCCTGAACAAGTATCTCACTAAAGAAATTTGCTCCATAGATGAGTTGGACCGGGATGCAGTCTAGGGGATAAGCTGGGACCTACTTACACTTTAAACATTAGGATGGTGGAAAGAAAAAAAAGGATCTGCTAGACATGGGAACTCTGCCTAGCGTTCTGGCATCATGAAAAACATCCCAGTCTTTTTATGAGGCTGTGCAGTGCTAGGCATTTTTTTTTCCCAAAGTAAATTTAAAATATGCTTGAAAATCGGATGAAATATTTAGGGAAGAAGAAAGCACCAAAGGGTCATCTGTGTCACTGGCATTAGGCATGCCTATGTGATTTGCTCAGATTTATGTACATTTCAAAACACATTTAAGAACAAATTGTTGGGCTGCTATATTTTAACATCCCAGGAAAGCTTTGTGTTAATGGCTGTGGCATGTGGGTTGCTACAAGCAAATGGAATCAGGCAATTGGCAAAGTTAATTCTCCTCTGAATCTTCTGCCTGCCCTTCTGCGGAGGCAGTGATCTGCGTGTCCAGACATGCGGTCCACTGCCTGCACGTGTCCCCCTGCCTCATGACACTACAGCAGCGGCTCTACCGAGTGGTAAACAAAGTCAGAATTGGATCCAAGTCACCAGACTGATACCTCGGGTGTTTCTGTTCACAAAGTGCAGCCTGTGTTTAATGTCGAAAAGGGAGGGAAGCAGGTGCTCTCTAATGAAAAGCTGTAATAGGACAAGCTGGGGTACTGTACTTGTCCACTGAGTGAATGGAGCTATAACCACATGATTTCTATTAACAGAAATGGAAGGCATGCTGTTAAACTTGCCTGCTCTGTGCAAAATGCATCTCTTGCCTCTCTCACCCATCCACCTTGCCCCCTCCTACCTCACTCATGTATGTCTATTAATGCCACTGAAGTAGGGCATTTGAAATTTGGGGAAATGGTTGCATTTTTCCCCCCGAGTCTTAAGAGGACTATAAAACAGACGCTTGGTAAGTGAGACTAAAACCCAATCCCATCAGAATGATTAGATTCTGTCCCACAAAGCACTTCATTGAGCAACACTCCTGTGAGTTCTTAGGTGTAGTTTCTGGAGCTCTGAAATGCTTTTCTTTGTTAAGCAATTGCAGCAAAAGCAAATGAAATGTTAGTGGCACCTCGCATTTTAAAATTTGGCCCTTCACATTTTATAAGTAATCATAAATTTCAGCTGACAGCTTATTTCTTGATTCTTTCCTAACTAGAGACTTAATAATACGTATTTCTTGAAGGAGAAAGTGGTCTGGGCTCTTATGATGGCAGAATCTTTGCTAAAATAAAATAACAGAGGCCAATGTCAAGCATACGCAAGATTCACTGCATCTGAGAGGTCCTGGACATTATGCTACTAAATTAAGGGGAAACCAGAAGCATGTTTTAATACTTTTAAATAATTGTGTCTAAATAGCCTTGCTCACTCCTTAAACAGCTAAATCTTTTTAATGCCTCTCAAAAAGGGTTCCAAATGGATTTAAATGGGTTTGATGAATGTGAAATTTCCCTCTCTATTTGTAATATTCCAGAAATAGTGCAATTAATTTGATTTGCCTTAGGTACAAATCAGTAGTAAATTGGGTGCTTGTGCTTTAAAAGGCTTCAGTCTTATTTAACCCTCTCAAATTGATGGGTTTTGGTCAAAAATAATCATTCTGTGAATTTTAAGTCATATACCCATTACTAGATTTTTCTATTGTTTTCCTACCATACATTAGAAGTTTTGTTTAACACTCCAATAAACAGTCATCTTTCTGCCATAAGGACTTTTCATGTGTACCCACTCAAGCTGTTAACTCTTCTTTAAGGTCAAAAGGTTTCAGGTTCTCTGAATTTTTTTCTTTTATTTACTACAGCTAGCTCAGAGTTCAATTCAATGGTTTAATTACTCATCATCAACAGGACTCAAATCTCAGGATTCAAATATTATTCAAATAATTGCAGTATGATTTTGTTCAAATGAACCCTTAAGAACTATCCTCTAGATGTGTAGATAGTAAATGATCCTTGCTAAGGATTAGAACACACTCCCCTCTGGAATGTTCTCTCTTTGGGAGAAGACTTTGACATTGGGAGAGGCAGTCATTTCATATTTTCTATTAGGAACACTATCCAGAAAAACAGATATCTGCCTGAAAACACTCACTAGATGGCCATTTTCCATTACCTTAAATGGAAAAAATTATGGCCTTACTTTTGAATGCAAAATTCCTAGCTAATATCCTCAAATATAACAAATGGACACTAAATCCTCCAGAGATAGGTAACAAATTATGTTAAGATGCATTAAAGGTAACATAACTTCCAGATCACCAAAAATATTAATTAGTTGTTTGCCAAGAGTTATTTTTTATGCTGACCCATGGCCTCTCTGAGCTCCAGAATTTGAAGTATGCCTCCTTTTTGATGACAATTTGTATGAATTTCAGCACAAGTACCTATGATTCTATAAATTGTATATGGAATGTAATACAAGACTTTCTGCATATTGCTTTTTTAAATGTGCTGAGTGTTGGGGATATAAATATAATACTTCTATAAAAACATTTGCCATAAAAACATTATATGGATAGACACAATTAAGTTACATAGTTTTAATATTATAACTCAAGAGGACAAAGACTTCCGGTCATGATGAAGTAACCAACCTGCACTCATGCCATAAGCACCTAGAAATGTAGACGAAATCTATGGAACAATTCTTTTTAGATACTGAACAGTAGACACCACAAGTCTGAGATACTAAAGAGAAAGGAAACAAAATGGGCCCTATGGTCACCCCAGCTTGCTGCCAGAATTCACTTTCCAGAATGTAGTGTAAGGAGAGAGAATCTAGGCAGAGAAGAGTGGCCTTATTGAGCTGACAAGACAGAGATTGGAGTTCAGGTAGCTTCATCTGGCTGGAATTTGCAAAGCAGAGTACCACAGCAGAGAAAGAGAGAGAGAGAGAGAGATCGACAGAAGAAAAGAGTAAGAAATCTTAAAAAAATCTGCTTGAGACTTTGACTACCTACTAAGCTCACATGCATAGAGTGAAACTCCAAGTTCATGGAAAAATAACCACACATGAATGTAAGCTGGACATTTCCCAGAGCTCACATATAGCTGGGAAGCAGTTACATTCCAATTGACCTGAATGAAGAAATTTTGTTGCATATAATTAATCCTACTGAAACCTTACCTGTATGTATGAAACCTTACCTTTACCCCCAGTAAAGACTACTCTGGACCCACCCTAATATAGCTTGAAAACAAACTCCCAAAGGATAAAAATAACCTAAAAGTAACTTAACTGTATGTCACAACAAAACTAAACATTCTATATGAAGGCCACAGAATCTAAGCACTCAACAATGCAGCAATCACAATGTGCAGCATCCGATAAGAATTATTAGACATTTGAAGAAGGAGGAAAATGTGACCCATAACATGGATAAAAATCAGTCAATAGGAACACAGAGATGTTACACATAAAAATACAATTAAAATGTGACAATGTAATTAGCAGATAAGGTATTTAAAATGCTATTAAATTATACTCAAGAATTTAAAAGAAAATCATGTACATAATGAAGATAGAAAGGAAACAATAAAAAGGAAGAAACTGAAACCCTAGAACTGAAAAACACAGTATCTGAAATGAGAAATTCACTGAATAGGATTGGCAAAAGATTAGACACTGCAGAAGAAAAGATCAGTAAGCTTAAAGGCAAGATAATGGAAAATATCCAAACAAAACACAGAGAAAAAAAGTCTAAGAAAAAATTGACAGGCCTGAGGGAAAATACTAAGTGGCCCACAATATGTATATTTCTTCCCAAAGGAAGAAAGGAGAGAGAGGGGCACAAAATAATTCAAGAAATAATAGCATAGAGTTTCCAAATATAATACAAATTATACATCCATTGATCCAAGAAATTGAAAAAAATCTCAAATGGGATAAATGGTAAGGTAATGGCAATCAAGTTGATGAAAATAAAAAACTCTTGAAATGTAATAGCAAAAAATTCATATGTAAGTGGAACAGAGATAAAAGTTGCCAATTCTGTTTGAAAACTATGCAAGCCAAAAGTCAATAAAACCTTTTTCAAATGCTGAAAGAATAGAAAAGTCAATGTAGATTTCTGTATCCTGTGGAAATCCAAAAAATAAATATAAAATAAAGGCATTTAAGGCAAACAATAACAGAAAATTTGTCATCAGCAGACTTGTGCTGCAAGAAACATTAAGGGAAGTTCTTTGGGCTAAATATAAATAATTCCAGATGGAAACTGGATCTACACAAAGAATGAAGAATGCCAAAGATGGTAAATATATGGGTAAATGTTAAATAGCTTCTTCATTTTTATAGTTGTTTAAAAGATAATTAACTGTCTAAAGCAAAACTAATAACAACATATTGTGATGTTTCTAACATATGCAAAAAATGTGACTATAATAAGAGTTTTGGAATTGGGAAATGGCAGTAAGTCTCTGTAAGAGTCTTAAAATACATGAGTCCTATGTATGTGAAATAAAGTTATTTTAAAGTAAATAAATTATAATGAATTAACTGCCCATATTTTAGATGCTAGAGCGCCCACTAGCACTAGAGGAAAAACAAAGAGATATAGCTAAAAACAAAAAGTCAACAGACAAGCATAACACATACCCACACACACCACCAACAGTTATTCAACCAGAAATATATTCAGCAGTGAGATGCTTTGCTGGGTATAGCTGTACATAGACTTGTTTGAGATATTTGTGTATAGACTGTAGTTCCCTCTTCTTTCTTAAACTCATTTCACAAAAATGTGTACTACAACATGCCTACTAATTGCCATAGCAGCCAAGGACTAAGGCACTCAGTACCTGTGGCCGAGCTTGGACAGCTCACACTGGCTTTCCCAGAAAAGAGACAAAGTTTCCCAGGTTTTGTTTAAGTTAAGCCTGGAGAAAGAAGGAGTCTTCTGAAAAAACAAAACAAAACAAAGCAAAACAAAACAAATAACACCATTGAACTTCTGGTTGTAGGAGGGACTAGAGAATTCTCTGAGCACTGATTCCTGCAGGTAAGGAGAGAGGCTGTAGCCCACTGAGGATGCAGACCATGCTTACTCCTGTCTGTCTGACACTGTGCACATAGCAAGTGCCTACAGATGCTGAAGTAAGCAGCATGGTGCAGTTAAGCTTATTCACCAGGACCCCTTCCCGTTCTCCATCTCCATATTGTGATGGTATCTAAGGTAATTAGGACATTCCTTGTGTGGTGATTTTGAGCCATTTCTCTTAGTAAGATTCCTCTGATACGGACTGAATGTGTACCCACACAATTCACCAGTTGAAGTGCTAATCCCCAGAGCTTCTGTGTTTGGGACTGGAGCCTCTGAGTATGGAATTAGGGTGAAGTGAGAGCATAAGGGTGGGCCACTAGCCCCAAAGGATTAGTGTCCTTATGAAAAGAGACACCAGAGACCCATGTGTGCAGACACGTGTGTGTGTGCACACTCAGGAAATACACCAACTTCCACCAGGAGAATGCTGTCCTCAGGCACCAACCCTGATGGCACCTTGATCATGGACTTCCAGCCTCGAAAACCATGCAGAAATACACTTCTGTTGTTGAAGCCCCCTGCTCTGTGGCATTAACTGTTGCAGCCTGAGCACACCAACACATCCCCAAACAATAGAAGCAGCATATCCGGAAGCCATTAACCTCCTGTATTTTATGACCTCACTAATCTTAACTCTATTTGAAAATGATCACTCTACACTGAACTGTCCTTTACAAGCTTTTAAAGTTCACAGGTAAAAAAATACTTAAATATTTACATCTTAAAATCTTTTTCTCAAGGTAATTTTCCTACATTGCAAAAGAAAATCTTTATGTTAGCTAATTACGTCATTTGATCTCCATAAAAGTGAACAGCAGGGGAGCTTTTCCTAAGCAAGCCTACCTAACCACAGTAGAATGGGTGGTCATACCGGGTGCTGCAGCTTTCCTTAGTCAGCTCTAACCCTCGCTCATCAGACCCCTGGTGTGAGCATGTGTCCATTTGTATGCCTCCTGGCTTTTCCTTACGCCTTAAAACTTCAGGGAAAATAGCAGATCCAACACCCTCCGGGAGACTACTTCCCTTAATGAGAGGTATGCAAAATATAAGTTTTCTTTTTGAACCACCCACTGGTACAATATAAAATTATTATTCTCTCACAGACACACACACTTTCTTGGTCTCTAACTTTTTGGCCTAAACTACTACACCTGCCACAGTCCAGTAACATTTGCAATGTTGGGAGATACAGTTCGTAAGTTAAAGTAAGACTTAGATCCTTAGATATCATAAGCCAGGGTTTCCCAGGTCAGGGGTGAGGGTTTTATGCTAGACTCCACCATGATGTAGCTCACTGATGCTTTCAAATGAAGGTTGCATATTGGCAACTGTACAGCAGTGTCTGGCAAGGTGCTGTATTTCTTGTGATGCACAAGCCTGAGTCTTCATAATTGCAAATGACATGTTCTAAAAGGTCTTCCGTCATGATGGAAGTATTAAAATATACAAGGCAGGAACATGTGTTAACCCCTTTCTTTGACAGCCAGGGAAATAAAATGAAGGAGCTAATTAGTCTGCAGGGTCTTAGTTTTGTTTCACTGCTCACATCCCAGAAGGCCTGTCCTGAGGAAGTCAGATGTCACAGGTTGTCCCAGATCTCAGTCACTATTCCAAAGCATTGTCAGCATTAGTAGTCGGGGGTCAAAACACTGTTTACAAAAAACAGCAATATGGGAAATGAATGCTCTGAGCCTTTCTTATTGGGCATTCTTTCCTACAGGAATGCATGCCTCTGTTAAGCCCTATCTTGCATTGGAAGACCAACAAAAGAACAAATGGTTTTACTTAATTTTCTTTCCCTTTCCATTCCTAACTCCAAAGTTTTGGCCCACATTACATTATTTTGCAGAAAAAAAATAACCCCAAAACACACACAAAAAAACCCCTGGCCATACCTGCCTGGAGATGGAGAGGCAGGAAGAATGTTAAGCAAGGGAGAGAGTACTTTTGAGTTGAGCTGGTGAAAACCACTGTGTTTGCTGCAGGGGAGCAGATTAAAGCCGTCTAAACACTTCATTTCCCTACGGGGCTTGACTATATGAGAACACTTCAAGGTCCACTGCACAGAGCGATGGAGCTTCCCTTCCTCACCAGCCTGCCCCCTGTGGTCTGTATCAAATTTAAATGACCTATGCCCACCAGGACAGATAGATACAGCTGTGCGTGTTGTCTAGGTATGCCGGATCTTAGATACTGGCAGACTTTTATGCATGAAACTATGGATTGATAGCTCATGATACAAATTATATTTTAATATCATCAGCAAGGTTTCAAGAAGACTCCCTAGGGTTGCCAGCTTTGGGGCTTTGGCATGTTTTGAGCTCAAAATCCTGAGCACTTCCAAAATCTACCTTCCAGTTACAGCTCTGATGGAATCACTCACCTAATAAATCGTCTAGTCAGGGAGGGATCAGGCTGCAGTACGGTGCTCACTGTGGCACTGAAGGCCACCACATCAGAACAACAGTCTGCTCCCGGCCTCAGGGAGGCAACTGTGACAGTGTTCTCGGTCAAACAGGAAAGTTCCGTCGCCCTGCATGTCCAGGATTTAAATCCATTCCGGGGATCACTCCCTCTTGACAGAAGGTCTCAACCCTTTGGGTTCTCTGGATGCTCAAAGAGTCCATAACCAGAGAGTATATAGCCTTTTAAAAATGTTTTCTTCATTTTCTTCCCCTCTTGCTTTGTTCCTCTCCAAGGGGGTCCACAAGGCAGGACACTAGTAGCAAGAGGCCTGTATCCTGGTTGGAAAAGGTGTTTAAAACCCCTCTGGAGTTTGGGTGAAGGTGAAATTTGTCAGGTTGTGACAAATGGCATCAGTGCTGGCTGACCTGAAATAGGGCTGTAAAGTTCTATTCCTCACGAAGGCAAGATATATTATTGCTGTAACACCATTATTCCGCTCCATCACTTTTAAACCTTGTTCCCATTATCTTCAAGTTAAATATAACCCTATGTAAAAACAGGAAGGACAGCATGAGTTGTCCAGCTTAACAGCACACACTTAAAACATAATAGAGCACTTGTTACTGTATTTTATGGAACGGAAACTCCAAATGTAAAGATGTATTAAGGAAATATCTCAAAGTTATTAGGGAAGGATATTTACAATTACAGATTGCTTTATATTATGCTTTTATGAACATCTCAGGAAATGAAATAGCCCTCAGCTGTAGAGAGTGAAGAGGGAGGTAATTTTCCTTAATACGGGTGATAAAATTAATCTGATTGAAATCGCAGGCGATTATTTCTCAGAATACTGAGTGGCAGTACAATCACTTACACTCTTTTATATTTTTTTAGTCAAAGCTCGTGTAGATGAAAGCTAATTACAAAGTAGTGATGTGAAGCGCTAAGGAAATAGTTTGTATAGCATAGAACAGGCACGGCTAATTGGGGTTTGTGATTACACAGATTGTTGTTAAGGAGAATTAACTACCAGCAGTCTCTCCTGCAAAGCTTCTCATCAAGGCAAAGTAAAAATAGACACTGGATCTGTTATTTATCTAATTATGCCTTGAATATTTTCACAAGCACGTTACACACTCTCAAATGGTTTGTTGTTCAAAAACTTTCGGTCCCACGCTGCTTGTGATCAAAGTGTCGGTATGAATTTTTGACGCTGGGCTCTCTGCAGCTCATTTCCCCTAAATCCCGGCTCACAGGTGGTGTGCATTGAAGCCTTCAGAGTTGGGGGACTGGTTGTAGATTGCTAAATGTGTGCTGGTGAAGAATATGTTATGACAGGGAATGGTCCTGCTTAATAGAGCAGTATGGATACCTGCAAGCCATAGGCACATGTTTACATCAGAGTTAACCTTACAGCAAGCAAGGGAAACTACCGAAGGGCTTTGAGGCCATCAGTTAGTAAAAAAGTTGAATTTGTTAGAAAGGTCCTGGGCTCCTTTGACCTAGTTTGGCAATAGTTTATTGCCTTCTTCCCTTCTACCCATGGTCATGTTCCTAATCACTTACATTCCTGAAAGCCCTCATTTATAGGATCTGTTGAAGGTTATGTTCGAGTCCATAGAAGAACTGATTAGTTCTAATGGCCACCTCCTTAACTGGTATGTCTTGCCTGAGGGTTTCAGCCCTGGGAAAGTTCACTGTGGATTTGGTAATACTGGGAAATGACAATGGAATGTTCTTGGGGTAGTTTAGGGTCAGGTGAGGATCCTGGCCACAGGAACTTCTATTTTCCACACACAGTATTTCTTGAGTTGAGAGTCAGCATGCTAGGAGCGGCAGGAAGGCACTCAGGCAGAATCCAACCTTGTCTTGATTTTCACATTTTTCACTGTTTCCTGCTACCCTGGGATTGGAGTCCTCTCTTCCATCTCCAGGGTGGGTTTGCTTCCAGCTCAGCATTCTTTTGGCCATGAATTCCTTTCTACTGTTCACCGAACACCTCCTGTATGGGCAGGCCCGAAGCTCCTTTCCAAGACGGAAAATAGAATCATTGCTGCCTTTCTTAGAGGAGGGGATCTCATCTGGCTCCTCCTGGCCTTGGTGGTGGTGGTGTTTGGAGAATGATGTGAGCGAGTGGGAAATGTGCAGAGGGAGCTGGGGAAGAGGCCTTTAAGGCAAAGCCGTATGAATCTTAAAGAGCTGGAAAGGCAGTGCCTTAAGAGAGCCATTCAAAAAGGCACTTCCTAGAATAATTCTGCAACATATGAAATGCAAATTTATTGACAAGGTGATATTTTCTGAAGACAAGGTGTCTTCTGGAAGCCTCCTGTAAATGGTGACAAACAGCATCTCTCAGGATATGAGCAGGCAGGAGTGTAAATGCTTTAGTGTGAGAGTATTTGCCATCGGGCTTTGGTGATACTCCTTGGCTGCACAAACCAAACATAATAGCTTCACAAATTGCTTTAATAGACCTAAGATCAACCAGTAGCATACATTAGTGAAATTACTTATGGATTTCAACTCTTGCTTTTTTGCTTACGGTTTTTTATTCTTACTCATCTGTCTACTTTTTGTTTAATCTTCATTATTAAAATGGCCAAGTTGCTGTGGGAAATTATGTACTAGGTTTAATTTTGAAAGTAGTGAACAGTTTAAAAAAAACACACAGAAGAGCAGGAGAAAATACACATTCTCCATTCTGTTTCCTCTAGTTAGCATCTGAGAAAGCTCTTCTTGTGTGGAGAAATAGAGCTAGCTCCTAAAATTGAATTTCCTGCATTATTATTATTATTATTATTAACTGTTTGCTACTGCAACCAATATGCTATGCAACAGTCTGTGGATATATGCAATTTCACTGCCTTCTTATGTGAAAAGAAGATAAAAATTATATTATATGGGTGTATGCAAATTACAGAGGGCCTGGCCTTGTGCTCCAGTAATTCTTATATGTGCCTCTTTGTTGTCCACTTCGAATGACAGGTACTGAAAATTAAATGGTTTCCAATAAAAATCCTGTAACCTGAAATGAATCCCCACTGAATAATTAGAATATCTCACCCATAAAAAGGTAATCATGTGCCTTCCATTTTTGAAGAAGCCCCTCTCCCTGATCAGCACCAATGGTGCTATGGTCAGATTAGATCTTTAGTTCTTATGAAAGAGACATAATACTCATCCTTTACGAGGGAACCTTCTGTTGGGATGACAGCCTTAAGCTGTCAGAGTTCCCAAGGATCTGAATGCACTTTGAGCTTAATATGGGAAAGAAGAAATACAAAGGTGTGATAGTCTCTGCATTATTTTAGACACATGAGGAAGGAACGGTGTCTTCCCCAGATGCAACATCTAAGCTGCTGAGGTGAACACCAGCTGCTTTGTAATGTCTTGGTGCCACTGCACACATGGGTGCCAAACTTCCCATCATTATGGCCTTACTGGCTTTCCAAACTAAAATGGTAACTTCAGGTAAAGAAATGCTAACATTACTCCACTCACTGTTAATATACCATCTCTCCTGACAAGGCAGAGGCAGGGTGCAAGGATTTGGGGATGAAAAACCTGGATTCAGATCCTGGCTGGTGCTCTTGCTGGGATCCCTTGGGCAGGTTATTATTGTCTCTGGCCCCAATTGTTTCTGACTCTGAAAAAGGCTGATAGCAAGACACCTTTTTATGGATCAAATAAGATGGCCTGCATAACAACTGCAGATTCTCTTGGTTCTGCTCGTTCAGACCTTAAGTGATAGTTTTAGACCAGAAGATAGAGCCCACCTCAAAGCTTTACTAGTCTTAAATGCAGGCAGGGTAGGTTAGTGGCCATGGAGACAAAAGGCGAGCCATTTAGAACGGAATCCCCTGTCAACAATGATGGAGCAACAGAAGGTTTCAACAGAGAGAGAGAGGAGGTACTGAAAATTTAATTTAGCAAAGCTTATGAGCTGTGAATCCTCTAAATTGTCAGCATAACAATGTAACAGGGGTTTGGTCCCAATTTTCTGTAATTTGTTTATAATATGAAGAGCTCCTTGTCCTTTGTCAAAAAAACTACAAATCACTCCTAAAACACAAATAATAGTCACATTAAGAGGATCAAATTATGACACTGAAATATGTCCTTGGGCTGGAAACAAGGAAACAATGTAAAAGTGGAACTGCACCCTACAAAAATATGGCCTAATGATACATATTAAAATAATTACCCAGAGTTAGCAATTCTCCTCAGATAATTTACTGAACTTGGTCCCAATGAATTTTCTTACTCATCTGTCTACTTTTCGTTTAATCTTCATTATTAAAATGGCCAAGTTGCTGTGGGAAATTATGTACTAGGTTTAATTTTGAAAGTAGTGAACAGTTAAAAAAAAAACTGTTTCAGAGGATTTTGACATTGACATCATTTTTTTCCTCTCCACAAAGTGGGAAAATATAGGAAACAGGATTTGCTCATAGAATTAGATAAAATAGAAACTCAGCCCAAACATCCAAACAGACACTGATTTATATAAATGTAAAATAAGGACAAATAATATCTGGATTAAATGTCTTTATCGAATCTCTGGCCAAATATTATACAATATGTTGTAATCTAAAAATATTTTAAATTGAGTGATGCCAGAGTCACTGTGATAATTATCAGGAAATGTCCAAATATATTACTCCTAATATACTTATGTAATGTCTCAAGGTAATAGTTTATGTTACAATATTTTGCAATTTTATATACACTCCAGTTTAATGTTCCCTCTGGACTACTCAGCAATTGTAAAATCTGGCACTTAAGAATAAGAGTAGATAAGTTACAAATAGTGGTTACATTGTCCATTATGTAAACATAAAATATTATTCAAATTAAGAGAATGAAAGTAACCACAGAACTCTTTTATGACAACATATTTCCTGACCATATGCATGTATAAGCATTACATGACTGGGTGAAATTACATAATTCATATTTTCAATTGATAGAATTCTTGCTCTGATTATATCCAAAGACCTACAGAAATTATATCTCTAGAGTAAACATCTGAATTTAAAGCTATGATATCTTAGATTTTTTTTGAAAGGCAAGTTATAAAGTCTGTAGCCATTAAATGTGTTTCCTCCACCCAATTGTTTTAGAAATGAATATTTTTAAACAACTGATTATACCATATACATGCATTTCATACAACCTATGACATTCTCTTAAAGTTTGGATTTATATAATAATATAGAAGTATCTTAAAAACCATTGTGGGTAACATAATTGACAATCATGGTAAAATACCTTGTCTATTTTACACAGAGGTTAATAAAATGTGTGTATGTGTGCATGTGTGTGTGTGATGTTACTCCTACATTTTGAGGGTGATATACATATGAATAAGTTATAGATGACTTAATAAAAAGTCACATAGTAGTGGGTAATAAAGAGTCTAATTTAAAATTCTTGTACGAACTTAAGTTTTCTGACTTCAAAAGTTTTTATTGTACTTAACACTTAAAAAATAGATTCTTCATAATTACCAACATGTGACAACATTCTCATTGAAAGACATAAAAATATGATGGGTTGGAATTGTTTTTACTGAGCCCATTAAAATCCTTTCCATTTGAAAAATAAATTACATTAAGAAATTTAAACTTTCAATTGACCATGTCCAATAAAGTAGCTTTAAAAGTACCCTGATGTCTGGGTTGTAAAGACATGACCCGAAAACAGCAATACAATTTTGTTCATTTTTTTTTTTTTAATGGCATAACAGTGGAAAGACAAGGGCTTCAAATTACATTTTCAACAATTTTAAGATTTTTCAAGTGGACAGCGTTCTAAATGATGTACATCCCTTCCGCCAGATCAGAAGCAAGAAATGACACTTACTCTGCAGGCCCCGAGTCAGGAAGGCCTCAAGATGAGGGTCCAGATCTGGACTGGAGCTAAAGCTCTCGGATGGATGCTGGATCCCTGGGACCTCCAGAGGATCGAGTACTGAGTGTCCTAATTCCAAGTGAGCAGAGGCACAAGGACCTCGAAAGTTAAAACCTGAGAAGGAAAAGACTAAAATCTCCCCACCTGAGCCTAGGCAATAATTTAATGAATACTTATTGAAATGTCTGTTCCATGTTAGGTCCTGTGGTAGGTGATCCCAGGGCAATGAGGGTCAGAGTCACGCTCAGCACTGAGACGTCCTAACACAGGCATGGATGCGCACTATGAAAACAGAGGGATGGGAAAAAGGTTATTTACTGGAAATCTTCCCAGGGGAGAAGCCATTTGTTCTACATCCTGAAAAAGTGAGCTGATGTTGGCTAGGAGACAAGGGAGAGAAATTACATTTGAGGCAGAGGAGACAGCCTTATCAGAAGTAAGCTGAGAAAGGACACAATGGTTGTGTAAAGAATCATACATACTTTTGTAGAACTATATTGCAAACTACATGTGCACAAGTGATCAAATATGACCCTAGAAAGAGTCATGACACATCATGACTGGTCTTGAATGTCAGGCTAGAAAGTATACCTTTTTTCAGAGCAACTACAACCAGAAGAGTTTTCTTTAATTCACTGAACATGGTTGGATATCTTGGTTGCTTTTATTTTTGATAGTTCATCTATTTTTTAGGTAGTTGTTAAACTATATATGCATTTAACAATAAACACTGAGCACCTATTAAGTTTCCAGACAGTGATCTCATTGATGTGGTTATGAAAGTGAATCCTGGACAAATTATTCAACACCGGTAGAAGAGTCATTTCCTTCTCGTTACCAGGCAATTAAAAAAGAGTGGAGAAGTGTAGCAGAGACAAAGCTTTGTTCACCAGATTTCATTTTTTATATCTTATTCCTGGAAGATGACATTTATCATTTATGGGGTGTTAATTTGATCAGTTCTGGCTATAAAAATGTGAGTGAAAATCGTGTGTGTCACTTTCAGGTAGAGAAAAAAACAATTCAATTCTCCAGCCTCTCTTTTGCACAGTAAATGTGAATGCCTTATGTTGAGAACGTAGAGCTACACGATTGAAGCAAACCAGATCCCTGAGTCACCACATGGAGAAGGGCTACCCTGGACAAATGTCTGGGTGCACAGTAGACATTGCATTAGCAAGAAATAACCTTTCATTGTGTTAAATCACAGAGATTTTAGAGGTGTTTGTTGAGACAGAGTAATCTGGCCTCTCCTGACCAATACAGGAAGACATGCCTACTCTGAACTGCCTTGCCAAAAAGTGGCAGACATCAGGTGCACAAACATTTTATTGGTGAGTACTAGTCCCTTGTCCCTTCTAGAGGCTGATTTTGTCAGGGCAGCCTCTTCCAGCAACCTCCATACCTTGTTGTAAAGGATATGGTGGTTCTCCTACTTAGGTGTCTGGAAATACCAGCTGCTGAGGGCTCGCGGTTGGTTCTTCCATTGAACACTGTCTGTAGCTAAGGACTGCCTGATGTAGGGATTCAAACCCAGGCCCCTTGAATTACTTTGGTACAATTCTGAAGGGCTACCCTAGCTTCAGAGCTCACTGTAGGACTGGCTGAGGACTCAGTTGGACCTGCGTGATGTATCAACTTCTCTCTCTACTGAATCCCACTTCTCATTTCTTTATAGGTGTATGTCCCAAGAACTCACCGCCATATAATTTTTGCATCTAACTCTCTCTCTGGGTTTGTTTCCAGGGAGTGTAATTTAACATAACTATGAGAGTGGAGAATAAATCTTTGTTGGGAAACCATCTCTATCACAGGAGAAATTAAAGATGTTATGATATTGATATATGTATTCTGGTCATTAAATATGATATGTACACTTACACATTTATGTACAAATTAATGTATTTATTAGGAATGTTTATTTAGCTAGTTTATTTATTTATAAAGAAAACATTTATTTGCAAGCCTCTGCCACCTGCTGATGAGGGTGGGCTCATCATTCGAGAATGTGTGGTTTTCAGAACATGCCACAGATCTGAGTAGGCAAACTTGCAGGGAGAAGCCAGAGCATAACTGAACTGCTCTGCACAGAAAGGGAAGAGAGATGTGAAGGGTCAGTTTGAAAGTTCAGGAGGTAGGCATCAGGAGCTGGCTAAGGGGATCTGTGAAAGTAGGGGTGGGAAAGGGAGTTTGGTGGCAACATGGTAAAGATGGGGTTGGAGGGAAGGTAAGTGCTTAATGGGGCTTCAGACTTGTTTTCTACATAATATGTGATATGAAACATCTTGACTGCCTCCCCTACGAACCTCTTGGTGGGTCTGTATTGGAGATCCTTTGAGGGCAACTTGAAGAGGATGGCAGTAGGAGATGGCCTAATCTTTAAAAACCATTCTAAACAATGCTGCAATGAACATCCTAGTGGATAAAACTTTGAATACATATATAATTAATTTCTTAGGTAAAATTCTTAGAAGAAGAACTGATAATGAAATACTATGAAAACTTTTAAGGCTTGTGATGCTTTTGTATAATTATATTCTTCAAAGTTTATGCCAGTTTATTATGGAAACTATTAATCATTTGAAATGTAATATGCAAATATTTTCCTTCTTTTTCCCTGTTATCAGTTACCTTTTTAGTGACACACACACATAGATGTATATTTTTTGCATGATTAATTTCATGTACCAGCTCAACAATCATTTGCTTTGTAAATCTGGCTTGGCCAGTTGCTTGAAAAGACATTCCATATTCTGATTCATTAAATTTTGGACTGTACTGGATTCCTTGTTTATTTCAGGAATCCACTTATAGCTTTCTTAAAATAGGTCTTGCACTTTAAAAATATTTCACTCTTGATTTTTCTTGGTATTTTGTGACTGAAAACATTTTCATGAAAGAAGATCTTACCTGGTTAGTCAGTTAGCATAACCTCATTTTTCGAATTTTCTATTCTTCATCTATTGATTTGCAATGCTTTCACTCTCATATACCAAATGTTTTTATATACTAGGGTTTATTTTAAGGCTATGCTGGCTTATCAGTCTATGAATTATATTCACAATTATAATTTTATATTATAAACTTTGAGTCATAATGATATCTGGGTGTAGTTGACAGCTTCATAGAATTATACTTTTCCATCAAGAAGAGTGATGTATCAATTCTTTAATGAAATCTGGGACTATCCCTCATTGTAAACATTAGAGTTTTTTGATACAGATCTTTCACTTTTAAAATTTTGTTCCTGGGTATTTTTTGTATTACCTTTGTGAATGAAACATTTTCAATTATTCCCTCCAAATAGTTATTTCTGGTATTTGAAAAAGCTTGTTGTGTGTGTGTGTGTGTGTGTGTGTGTGTGTTGCCGTTGGCTACCTTACTAGATTTTCTATTTCAATTTATTTGGTTTTCAGAAGAGTCTATAACTTCCTAGGTAGGCAATCCCATCATCAACAAATAATCATGATTTTATCTCTTTTATAGTATTTATACTTCATTTCTTTCTATAGTTTTTATCGAGCTGACCAGAAAAAGCAGAAAGCATTTGTTTTATATTATGTTTCTATATTATATCAAGAATGGATAATGAATTCTATCAATTTTCGTGGGCCTTGAAAGAAAGCCTTGACATTGTGTATCCCATTCTGTGTGCTTGTGTGTGTGTCTGTGGCCATTCTCAGTAAGATCTGCTACTCCAGCACAGTTCCACTGCACAGGCTGGGCAGTTTTTCTTATGCTAATATAGTGTCACCTATTCTGACTTTCTAGTGTCAAAGCCTTCTGCATTCCTGGGCAACGTTGATCACTGAATATTGTCCTTGCAATATTTTGGAGCATGTGGTTTGCTAGAATTTTATTTAGGGGCTCTGTATTTTTATTTTGATCACTACCTTTGTCAGATGTTGGTATCAAGATTATTTGAGAAAATAGTCATTATTTTCTATGTGTTATACATATTTTTAAAAATAAGATTTTTCCATGAAGTTCTTAAAGAATTGAACTATATATACAGGTTGCTCATTGCTGGTGGACGTAAACCTTTAAACTCTTTGTTTTAAGATAAATAATGTAGTTAGCAGTTTTGATACAAAGACATGTGTCAGTATGAGTTATTTCTATTTCTTGGATGTTATACTTTTAGGCCATATTTAAAAAATACTGTATTGGCATAAAGTTGTCTAAAATATATGGTAATACTTGAAAAAGTCATCAGAATCTGTGATTATATTTCTATTTTTATTATTGGTAATACATACATACACTTTCATTTGTTTTACTTTTTTTTTTGCTAGATGTATTGTAACTTCATTAAATTCATTATCATTTTCAAATAACCAGTACTTGGATTTTTTTATCTATTCAATTCTTTTCTAATTTACCCTTTCATATTTCTTAATTCTTTCATCAGGGTTTCCTAGAATTTTGTTATAAATTTTATTAATTTTGTAGTTAAATGTTTATACCATTTATTTTTATGAGCTCTTTTGAAATACATGTAGTTTTTATTTTTCTTCTTAATACCACTTTGGCCTTATTTCATAAGTTTTGACATTTGATTTTTTTTAATGTTGCTATTTTTACACTTAAAAATTACATTTTAGGGTGTTTTAAAAGACACCATGTTTTTGTTGGAAATTTTCAAAACTGCAAAATGACAAAGAGAAGAAAACAAAAATTACTTGTATGTGCATGTATTATTGTCAAAATTCTACACATATTAAATAATTGCAGTTTTTATTTCCTCTTTGACAAAATTATTTCATATTTAAAAAATTTCCATTTAAAAACTTGTTTCTTTTATTTATTGCTAGCTTTATTACACTGACATCAGATAATGTAACTGTGTGCTTCACATTGTTAGGAATTTAGGGAATTTTACTCTGCCCCATAAGTGATCAAATTTTATAAATGCTCAAAAATGCCATAAAATACAGCGAATTATCTCTGTTGATTGCAAAATTTAGCATATATAATTAAGTCAATGTTATTAATTATATCTTGCAGATTATTTTTCATTTACTGGGTCATTCAATGATATTCATGTCATCTAACACATTTATTTGTTTGTATGTCTTAGTGCTATATAAATGGTAGCTTATAAGTAATATGTTCAATGAAAATGTATGTGATACTTACAAGGTTATAGGAATTATGTCTCCTTGAAAACTGTACATTTCATTAGAAAATTACCCTTTGCCTCTTTTAAATTTCTTATGTTGAGTTCAGTTTTCTTTGATGTCAATATTGCAATCCTGACTTTCTTTCATAGTGCTTGTTAAATCTATCTTTCCTATCCTGTTGTTTACCTGTTTTTTACATCTCTCTGTAGTTGGTGTATCTTTCATAAAAGGCATATTGTTGAAATTTTTCTGCCTAATAAAGACTTTTTATCCTTCACAGACAAATTGATTTATGCTTCTTACTAAATGTTGTTTTTGGTTTTACATGTGTCATTTCATGTTTTCTGTTGTGTGTTTGTCCATGTGCTTGCTTATTGTATCCTTTTGTTTCTTTCAAAATACACATTGTTATTTTTATTTCCTTTTTATTCTGAAGGTATATATATTCTGTTTTATATTCTATGAAGTTTTCTATTTTTAGCTTTTAAAAATATTCTTCAAGATATAAAGCCATAGTTATAGCACTCAGCTTCACTTTCCACTTCCGATGCTTGCCAGCTATGTGATCTTTGTCATGTTACTCGCCCTTCCTGTGACTCAGTTTCCTTATCTGTAAAACAGAAATAGTAACAGATGATCAAATGAATGAATACACATAAAGTGCATAGAAACATTACTGGCAAGATGGAAGATATTATATCAATAAATGTAATATTCTTCAATTAGTATTATCCTTATTGTGTTATTGCTCTAATTTTCCGAGTGAAAGCAAAGTGGTGTATGTTTATTTTCTGTTCAGGAATACCACCTGTGGAAATGTGTTTAATTAAATTTGCCTGCAATAAGGTGAGCAACTGTAAATCTGTCTATCTAGGACTCTTTCATCTCTTTGATTATTGCTTCTGATCTATTTGCTTTCATCTCTTCTTCGAATAGAAATGATGTCTGCACTAATCACACTTACTTTCTTTAAACTTCTCTTGTGCTTGGGAACAGCTTCTCAAATTTGTCCTATCATGGGTAGATTCCGACCTTACCAGTTCTGCTCTTTATTGTATTCCATCTGGATTGTATTTTTGTTTGTATTTTTAGTTTCCTTTTTAGTCCTCTTTATATAATCTTTTTTCCTTTTCATTTTGCTCTCTTATATCAGTTAGTGTCCTCAGAAAAGACAATTCTATGCAGGAAGCCACTTGAGGGACATGCACTCCCCTGGGACTCTGCAGGGAGGGAAACAGAGAAATAAAAAGTCAATTTCCACCTCTCCTGCTCTGAAGGCTACTCCATGGCTTCCCCAGGCCTAAACCTATTTGGAAGCCAGGGGGCAATTCCCCAGTCAGCATAGGAATTGCCTCTTAAGATTAGCTTCTTGGAGCACAGGGTGGGGTGGAGATGGGAAGGGAGCAGATCTGGAGGAACAAATGGGGAAAAAATCAGCACAGATGCATGGGAGTGTGCATGCCACGCATGTCTGTATGGATATAGGGAATGTACATGCACATGTGCACATATATACGGAGTGGGCATGCACGTGTATAGGTGTATAGGGAGTGTGCATGCACATCTGTGTGGATATAGGAAATGTGCATGTATGTGTGTAGTGTGTGATTGTGAGTGTATTTGCCATATTGGGTATCTTTTTGTTCTTTGACTTTAATAACAGGACTACTTTTTTTTTTCCTTTATGGTTTTTTAAATTTTTTTATTTTGGTATCTACAATTAATCTACAATTACATGAGGAATATTATATTTACTAGACTCACCTAGACTCGCCCCTTCACCAAGTCCCCCCACCCCACATACTCCATTAGTCACTGTAGGACTGCTTTTGCAAGGAATGTGAATAGATGAAGCATAAACACCAAGCTGTTTTGGTTGAGGCAAAAGCAGGGGAGCTTGGAGACCCACCTGAACTGTGTTTCCCCATCTCCCTGCAGCCTGGTTGATAATATAATATAGGAACTATTGCATTAGTGGGATATATTGTTAAAGGAACACAGAGTGAATTGAACATATCATAGCTTTACATTATCACCATGAGAAGTGTAGAAGCAAATCTAACAGACATTTTGTTTTTGAAACTGCAAACTGAAAAACAACCTAATAAGCAATGTGTGGCATTCTCTTTCACCGAACATTATAGACTCATAGGATACTAAAGCTGGAAAGGCCTTATACTATAATATCATGTCATGATAAAGCCTTAATCATATTTAAGATGAGAACTCATACTTCTAGGATGCACTTGGTAAACTGTTTCATTATTACAGTTACATAAAGCAACATCCTGCTAAGATGTGCCAGTTTTTGAATGTAGTTTGCTGATCAGAAGCAATAAATACAGAAGTAATCAACTTGTATACAAACACACCCATGGTATAAATAAATTGCTACCATGCACACATATCTAATATTTTGGACCTTATTAAAATCCATTGAGATTTTTTTAAATCCTTTAAAATTTCTCTGCATGCATGTTAATTTTTATCATTTGCAATTTTTAATGCAATACTGGATAAAATTTTATTTATTCCTTGGGAAGTAGCTAAAGTTAAAAAATCAAACTTGCATTAGATAGTAAACTGTTTAATTATATATAACTTCAGGGAAATGTTGGAAATTTGAAAGTAGGGGAAAATTAGCAAGATATACTCATATTCTATTAAGTTAGCAGCTGTAACCTAACACATTTCCTGCATCAAATAAGTCTGTCCCTTTATGAATTATTATGGCAATTGTGAAAAGCCTTTATTACTATTCTCTGAGTTTTCTCTCATATATCAACTCTGTATCGTGGGCAACTCAGGCTTGCATGTTGAAATCATGTGCCTTTAATAAATATCAGTATAGTGACCTAAAGAAAGTGGGATAGACTCACTCCAAGAAATAATGCCTCTGATATTTTAGTATCTACCTGCTTTTACAAGGTCTACATTTCTTCCTTCCTTATGTGGCCTCCTGGGTAGCGAGCTTGGCTGTCAATGTGTGGTATGAATGGAATATATACCAGAAAAATGGCACGTATAAAAAAAGAGGCTGGAAACAGTGGATCCTGATGGGCACTAGGCATAATGGGGATTTCACATAACTTTTAAAAAAGTTATTTGTGGTTCTTATCCTACTTTTCCATCATGTAATTTTGCAATATGTTTTTTTCTTGTGTGATATGCCAACTGTGCTCCCTACCAGCCCCCAAGCACACTCTTGTTCCTGGCTTCCCTGTTTCTAATAAGGGCACTGCTGACGCTATTAATTTTTCTCCAATTTCACTGGCCAATACATTAGCCACTGGCCACGTGGGACTCTTTAATTTTAAACTTAAATTAATTGAGATGAAATAATTAATATAAATAAATAAATAACCCAGCTGCACTAACCACATGTCAAGGGCTCATAGCCACATATGTCTAGAGGCTATCCTATTAGTGCAGATAGAGAACATTTCATCATCACAGAATATTCTTTTGGATAGCTTTTGTGATGCTTAATTTTATGTGTCAACTTGATTGGGTAAGGGATGCCCAGATAGTGGTAAAACATTATTTCTAGGTATATAGTTGAGGGTGTTCTAAAGAGATTAGCATTTGAATCGGTGAACTGAGTAAAGCAGATGGCTCTCCCCAGTGTGGGTGGGCAGAATCCAAGCCCTTGAGAGCCTGCAGAGAACAAAACACAGAGGAAGGACTAACTCACTCTCTCTCTGATGGAGTTGAGACATACTTCTGCCTTGGGAGCTCAGCAACCTTGGTTCTCAGGCTTTCTGACTCAGCTTCTAACTGACCCCATCATTCCCCACAGTTCTCAGACCTTTGGACTCAGAATGAATTACACTATCAGCAATCCTGGTTTTCTAGCTTGCCGACAGAAGATCATGGGGCTTAGCCTCTATAGCAGTGTAAACCAATTCCTATAATAAATCTTTCCTATACACATCTGTATATGTGTCCTATTGGTTCTGTTACTCTATAGAACCCTGACTAGTACAGAAAATTGGTATCACGAAGTAGGGGTGCTGCTGTAACATACACCTAAAATGGAAAAGTAGCTTTGGAGTTGGATAATGGGTAGAGGCTGCGAGAGTTTCAATATGTATGCTAGAAAAAGCTGCAATCTTAAAGGAACACCTTAGTGGAGAGTGTTGGTAGAAATACACCTTGTAAAGGTCATGCTGGTGAGGACTGGGACAGAAATGAGGAATGTGTTACTGGAAACTAAAGGAAAGGCATCTTTGATATAAAGGGGCAAAGAGCATGGCTGCATTGTATTCGTGTTCCTAGTGTTTTGTGGAAAGTAGAAGTTGTGAGTGATGAAATTGGATATTTGGTTGAGGAAATATTTAAGCAGATTTTTGGAGATGCTCCTTGCTTCTCTTGAATGCTTACATTCTAATGTGAGAAGAGGGAAGTGATTTAAAGATGGAATTGTTAATCAAAAAGGAAGCAGAACTTGAGTTTGGATAATTCTCAGCCTATCCATATTGAAAGGCATGAAAAAGCTCGTTTGGGAAACAGCAGAAAGGATGTGGCCTTACTGGATAAGACTGTTGTATAGACTGGCCATCTCAACAGAAGCTGGGAGGTAATCCAGTGGGGATGTAAGTCAGCCATCTAAACAGGTGCCAAGACCTAGCTTCTAAAACAATGGAAAAATGACTCCAAGGCAATTCAGGAATTATGGGGCTGCCTCCCCCATCACAGGCCTGGAGTGCAAGGTCTGCGGGTCAGGCAATTTCAAAAGAGAAGCTGCCAGTGCAGGGAACCCCCTCACACTGTGGTCTCCACTCCCTGAATTCAGATGCCATTATCCATGGCTGCCCCGGGTGTGGTTCCCGTGGGCCCCTACTGCTGCATGCCCTGAGTTCAGCAAGCACAGGGACAAGATGGAACAGGTTGGAGCCACCCAGGGTTTCCCCAGCTGGCAGAGGGATGGGGGTGCACTGCAGGGCCCCCACGATGGCAATGCCCAGCAGACCGTGGGGACAGGGCCAGTCCCCACCCAGTCGTCACAGGCATGTGACACTAGCCTGGGGGGGAATCATGAGAGTGTGAGCATTGCTGTGTGGGCCCCACCCGGCAGTGTTCTGCCCTAGTGGGTCCAGGCGGCAGAGCTTCAAGTCGAGGAGGATTGTCCTCAGCCTTGGCTTTCGTGCCTGCTCCCTTAGGCTTTGGGCTTACCTTGGACCTGTCACTCATTTTCCTTTTCTATTTGTTCCCTTTGGAATAGGAATGTCTCTCCCATGTCTGAAACCCAAGGTATTTTGGAAACACTTAACATGTTTGACTTCTTAGGTTCACAGCTGGAGTCTCACCCTTTTCTTATTTAGATCATACTGGGGTGAGACTTTGGACTTAGATTTTGGAGTTGATGATATGTGAGAAGGATGTGAATTTTGGGGGCCAGAGGTGAAATGCTGTTGTCTCAATGTTTTTGGTACCCTACCCCACCAGATTCATATGCTGAAACCCAATGCCTGATGTGATGGTTTTAGGATGGGGTCCTTAGAAGGTCAGGAGAGCAGAGCCCTAATGAATGGTCTTGGTGTCATTAGAAGAAAAGGTCCTGCTGAGTTTCTAGTCCCTCCTACCATGTGGAGACATGGCAAGAAGGCCTCATTTGTGAAGTAGCAAGCCCTCACTAAATACCAAATCCTCTGGTGCCATGATCCTGGACTTCTCCACCTCCAAAAAAGTGAGAAATCAATGTTTGGGGTTTATAAATAAGCCAGCAGTTCACGGTGTTTTGTGACGGCAGCCTGAATGTGCTAAGACAGCACTGTTCCATGTCTTCATGATGGTGATTTCTTTATAGCAAAAGGATCACTTTGTCTTTTGTGCTATCAGTTACAAGACCTGATTATTCTGTAGAAAATTTCTTCTTCTCTTACATTCTTTCTGTTTCCACTGGCATCACCAATGTCTGGGCCCCTTGCACCAGTTATAAGTGAACTATTCACCTGCCCCTTCTCTGCACTCCGATCAGGCCATCCACTGCATTCAGATTAAAAGTTCAAAAACACAGTTGGAGCAAGTACTCTTCTGCATTTGACTGCACTGTCTGCAGAAACCTGGCCTTGACTTAGAAATCACACAGAAAGAGAGCGAGCAGGAAAGGATTCTTTAAAGTTGTTTCATCCAGTTTTGAGTTGAAGAAAAGCTCCCTTACATTGTTCTTATTTCCTCATTTTTATTAATAGTTAAATTCTGAAATATATCTCCATATACATAACATATGGTGTGCAATAAATTAATTCATGATTAAATCCTCAAATTTTACATTTATTGCCTTGTGTATAAATTGACCTTTGAAGCATTAATGTAGCACTAATTATGTTTTTCATTTGATGTAAAATGCTTATAAACTAGCTCACAGAACTACAAATTAAACTACCCAGTAATACGTTGTGTGCTGCATTCTTCTTTCCAAAAGCTCAGGGACTTTTACAGAAATCATTTTATTAATCTTCACACATCTCTGAGATGAGATAGTTGGTTTTAATTACCCTTCCTCTGTGCTGGGGAAAACTGAATGGATGCCATTCACCACGGAAGTATACAGGCACTGTACCAAGTGTGCTGTGTTAATACAAAGTAGCATAAAGGCTGAAAAACCATCTCTTCTTATCAAATATATATCATTGTTGAAAATTTTAGAAGTTCCATGCCAGTAGGAAATGAGTCGCCTTCTGTTCTGTTCAGGAAAATCGAATGCTTCAGTTGTCTATTCACTGTTAGGATACAGTAATCAACCCTCTAGGGACAGAAGTCAGAGAATTTAGTATAGGACTTAAAAATAACCCACCCTTCTGTTTCTCTTTCCCTGAGTCCTTAGATCTGTCTTATTTTAACTCATGTTCAAATTAATATCACGGCAATCTCAGTGCTCTCATTGTAATCTTAGGGCAAAAGGGCTGCTGGCACCCAGTCCACAACTATCCTCTCCATTATTTTTCCATGAGCCTTAGTGCACGGGTGGGAAAGAGGAAATAGACATAAAGCTCAGTGAGCCAAATTAATAAAGGGAGAACCCCACAGAGCAGACACTGCAGAGGTGTTTTATATTTTTTCCAAAGGTACACTAAATAAGCACAAATTTCCATCATATTTTCATCCTTCTGTTACTTTACTGTGGCTGATATAAAAATGAAGGTGTAGTCACAGGTCCAAAGTCACAAGGTGGAGAAAAGAAGCTTTCTGGGACAGGTTGAAGAGAGGCAGAAGCTCCAAGAAATTGTAAATTCTTCATAAAATCCACTAAAGCAAGGTAGACAATTGAGAATTTATGGCATTTCCAAAGGTACAAGGCATAAATGTGAATGAAATCGATGAATTGACTTAAGCAACTGAGAAATAGAAACAGAAAGCACATATTGGAATAATTTGGCTCCTAAGTGTTTTTACACATAAAGGCATGCAGCAGTTGCTCCTTATAACACGATGTGCTTAATACAGAGAAAAGTCAAATATATAGAAATAAAAGGTATAGAAATGAAGGTGCTTACCTAAATATATTGACAAACAGTGTTGTTGCCAAACAGTAAAGAGAGAGAACACACCAGAAATACTCTATATGTAATTCTCCTAAAATAAAAGCATTCACTGGATTGCATAGGAATTCATTTTTAAGGAGGTTATTTAATATAAAAATATGAGAGTTTAGTTAATGGTTCGATTTTTTTCAGCTCTCCCTTTGCTACTTTCTGTTGTTTGGGACAGCTCTAAGATAGTGACAAACAATGTGAATTCTAAATTAAAGTCTGAAATTTCAAGTTCTTGCCAGCTCTGTAGAGGGAGGTGTACTTTCCCCTAGAGGTCTGCTGCCTTCATGGAGCTGGTCAACCTCACGGCTCTCTCTCCAGGATAAGCCCGCAGACTGTGGGCTGGAGGGCAGGGCTTGACAACAGGAGGCAACTAAGCCCCAGGGGGAGAAATCAGTTAAAGTCATCAGAAGTCATAAATGGGCAGAGGAAGGGTGGTGATACCTTAGCTGGAATTTGAACAAAGAACCCAAAAGTTAGTGTCTGGAAACAATAAACATGCAATCCTCCTAGTGGGTCAGGAATCCAGGAATGGATTTGCTGGGTGGTTTGTGGCTTAGGGTCTTTATCAAGGTTACCATCAAAAGTATCGGCTGACCGCCATGGTCTCAGGGCTCAGATGGTGGAGAGTGTGCTTCTCACTCACATACCTAGTGCAAGGCCGTGGTTCACTCATGTGGATGTACCCACAAGCCTACCTCACATGACAACTGTTTTCCTTCGGAGTGAGTGACCCAAGGCAGAGGACCCAAGACAGAAACCATTGTCTTTTTAAAGCAAAAGTGGTGTCCTGTCTCTTCTGCCTTATTCTAGTCATTAAGTCATGTGTCCAGCTGACATTCAAGTGGAGGGAATTGCATTAAACCATGAGGCCTGGGAAATACAGATTACTGGGGCCATCTTAGATGCTGCCTATTGTAGTATTCTGTTTTCTGTCTGGTAGCTCAAAATTTTCAAAGAACTCAAGGCACATTCTCTTATTTGAACTTTAGAGCCATTCTTTGAAGTCCTCAGGGTGGTTCTGGGAGCTAGGTCACTTTACATCCAAGCACATGGGACTCAGTGAGATTAAGTAACCTGTTTAGTGATAACCAGAAAGAAATAAAACTGGAATTAGAATAAAAACTGGAAAGAATAAAACCTACTGTGGGGTAAATTGCAGAATTCTTGGCCTAGCCTCAGTCTATTTGCCTATCAATAGGTGTTCACTGCTGCAGCCTCTGTGGATCCTGGGCAAGGGTTGCAGAGAAAACTGGCCATTCTTTCCTCCCCTCCCTTCCTGGTATGTAATTGGTCTGGCGTCTGTTAGTCACCAAGGACCTGCTCACGGAGTTCCTCCTGGAAGGGATGGGCGGGGAAGTGAGCACATGTCAATGACTGCAGAGAGCGTGTAGTGGCCAGAGGGGACAGATGGACCCCCTTCCCCTAAGAGCTACACCTACTCATCAGGTTATTTCCAATCTACTGGGAAAAAGGACATGAAAAGAAAGTGCCCAAGTGGTTTGCAACTCAGGATTGCAGATGGACCAAAGGATTGGAAAGATGGAAGTGGAGGTTGGTTATTTGTTTAGTTTGAGTAAATCGGAGGGAAAAATCATTTCAAGTCTCTTAGAGATTTCACATAATAGGGTGAAAATGTCAGGATGGATATCTTTAATACAATCAGTTCATTTGGGATATATGATGGGGAATGACTTATGTCAAGTAGCTAATCAGATGTGTGGCACAGTGGATGATGGATTTGGTCTTTTGTTTTCCAGTTACTCTTGTATGATGTTGTATTGATGTTATGGGTTTGGGGTTGAACAATGGAGCTGAAGACTCCCAAGTGTCCTCTTCATTCAGTTTTCTAAATGTTTTTCTAAGTATTACATCCTGTGTTGTTCTTGTGCAGTGCCAAAAAATGGTGGTTGTTTTGAACAAGGAAAGCTGCCATAATGCTTTGTGGTATGAGATTAAGTCAGGGTTTTCAACCTTGGCACTATTGCCATTTGGGGCTAGATAACTCCTCACTGAGGGGCTGTCCTGCACATTGTAGGGTGTTTAGCAATGTCCTTTCCTTTTACTCATTAGATACTCATAACACCCCATGCACACATGATGAAGAAAATACTTTTGGACAATGCCAAATGTCATTGCTGGGGGGGCAAAAATCACTTCCAGTTGAGAACCACTGGGGTAGGCAAACATAAAGCCAGATAAAAACTGTATATGATGTCCCATTGTGGGTAAAATTACAATATTTCCAGAATCTCTTGCCTGGTCTTAGTGCATATCAGCAGGTGTTTCCAAGGGGGGTGGGAAGGTGAGAATGCTGGGACCAGAGAGAGGTTTTGAGGGGCCTTCACAGCTGGGTCGTGAGAGAGAATGACTTCTTGTAAGCAGTAAATGGGATTCTCTCACTTTATTTTTCCCTTTGACTGATTTCTGCTTCAAAGGTTTATTTTCCCTGGGCTGGGAACACACTTTCCCCCAGAGTTACATCCAT
This sequence comes from Manis pentadactyla, assembly GCF_030020395.1. Taxonomy (NCBI): domain Eukaryota; kingdom Metazoa; phylum Chordata; class Mammalia; order Pholidota; family Manidae; genus Manis; species Manis pentadactyla. Next base: position 149,309,910 of record NC_080020.1, on the reverse strand, counting down.
ACTCTTAAAACAATCAGATAAAAACACAATACTGCCATGTTAAGAGTATATCTCTGATTAGTGGAATTATGAGTGTTTTTAATATTCTCTCATGGTATTTTCATTTTCTAAATTTCTTAGCATTAGTATGAATTTATTTAGAATCAAAAACAATTTTAAATGGTCAAATTACTTGGATTAGAATTTAAATAATAAACTAAATAAAGCTTTATTAATTTGACATGTTAATTCTTAAATATTTAGAATACTGCTTATACTAGCATATCCTTTCACCTTTATTAGCTCATCTGATCTTTGCAGAAGGCTAGATGCTGTCTTCATTTTAATATAAATTAACATATGAATTAAATGTCTTAAGGAGGGAAATGACTTCCATAAGACCCCTAAGGGAAAGGACCAGCCAAGCTCTGCGTTTTGGCTTTCAGCTGCATGGATTTCCACTGATATCATTAAAAAGGAGACAGCAGACTGCAAAAGGAGTCACTTATGCTAAAACCTCACATCAGCAAACCATGACTTAATACCTAACTTAACTACAGTTTCAGCCTTCCAGGAATATAATCTTTCACCTGTCAGCATGGAATTACCTTGTCAGAACTAAGGAGGTAACTTGCCTGATAGACCCTATAACTCTGGAGGGAAAATCCTGGAGCAAAATACCTTTGAAACTGAAATCAGTCAAAGGGAGAAATAAAATGGGATAAACTGTTTATTTCTTACAAGCAGTTGTTCTGCGTCTCTACAGACCTGGCTGCAGAAGAAGAGAGCTCCACCCAGCATCTCCCAACCAGATAAGCCCTAGCTCACCCATGTAATTACCCATTGATATGGAGATGGACTGCTTCTCTCCACCTCTTGGAAAACACCTAGTGATAAGGAGATGCACTTAAGCCAGTAAAGAGATTTTGGAAATATTGCAGTTTTACCCACAGACCCCTTCTGCTCCTTTTAGAAAGGTAACTTTGCCTGAAACAATGCAATTTTTGCTAATAATTTCCTTCTCACATGATCTCTCCACCTTTAAAAACCACCTTTACTTTTCTATAGCTCAGTGCTGTAAGATTACATGACCATAAACAAAAATCTACCAAGTTACTACCCTTATAGATACCCCCATACCTACCTTCAAAGTACAGGGGCCTACATGGGCTCCTCCCAGGGTTGGTGGGACTCTGAGGGATTTTCTGGTAGACTGTTGTTATTTTCTTAAACAGCCAATGAAAAACTAAAATTAAAAATAAAATATCTTGCCAAAATCTGATAAATACCAGAGTTACAGATAGGATCCTGGAAAAACTACAAGAGGCTGGTTAATGGTGAGAATTCTTACCAGATTCAGCACTCCTAGATGTCTGTCTGCCTATTGTACATGACAGAGAAAGGAAATTATCTTGTGTTTGGGATGCCTATTAAATCCAAGAGGTCATTCAATCCTGCCAGAAATATTCACTGTTTGTCTGGTCTAAAAACAGATGAGAGAAAATTTTAGGTAGCTTTGTAGTCAAAGTTTGGCTGAATTGGAAGCTGATAATCAAAGCCTGATAGGAACTTCTTCAGGCCTTCTCCCCTAAGCAAAATGAAGATAATGCAGTTGGATAGGTGGGTCAACCTATTATGTCATTTCAGCTGCCCCACAATTCTTTGAGGATTAAGAGCAACTGTCCTTGCAAGTCTTTGATCTAGAAATATATCTCTTGAGGCAATTCAAAATTCACCTATTCCTTTTTACCAATCTCAAAACCTCCCTATTTATTTTAAAAGCTTGTAATTTGCATTCATCTCTGTGCTTTTGAGATGTAGATATTAAATTATAAACTTCAGGGAGGTAATTCTTATCAGAAGAAATTTGGGAAATCTAATCCCACAAAATCCTAATTCTGTTAATTGTCTTTGAGTTTATGTTATCTATAAACTGGCATGGATCCTGAATCTTTCTAGTTTCTTCAAATACCTGGCTATAACTTACTAAACTAACTTTTCCAATTTTCTCCCACACTTCTGATTTGGAATCATTAAAAACAAAGGCTGCCCTTGCATCTCCTTGGAAAGAGAAGATTTTTCTCATTGCCCAGAAGACAGCAAAATTGCAGGGGCTCAAAATTTGAGTACATATCTCACAGCTAAAGAAGGATCCATGTAGCCTCCAGTCCTGTGGAAATGCTGGAGATCTTCAAATCAAATTGCCTAGGAAGAGAAATAGCTGGTATTGAAGTAGACTCCTTCCTCCCAAGATGGGGCTCACGGCTGCATACTTTAACCAAACAAGAAACCTTCCTGTAACTCTGGGGGGAGGGGTTGGTGGTGGAGTCTTCTCCCAGTGAAGGGCAAATTACCTTTGAAACTAAAATCCTTCAAACAGAGGATTCAGCTAGGTTCCAAGTCCTATGCAGATTAAGTCCATAGCTTGCCCATTCCACAGGCAGTCAGTAGCTGAACAGGTAGGGAGTACAGGGCAATCATCACATGGCACCTGCAGCCAGGGGATGCATCCAGGCCACAAGAACTGTAGAAGAAAATAACCTTAAGGGCAATAAGATATACGTTTTAATGACACAAGTGTTGGCAAATCTTGTCCATCAGGTAGGATGCATGCAAGAGAGTGGTCCTGTGATAGAACTGTGGCAGGAATGGGATCTTGTCCTAGTCTAGTGTACCAGACTTTCACCCCCATATCTGTGGGAGTTATAGATGGGTCAATATATAGGACTACAGGAGGTACATGCACTGCCATAAAAATAAAACAAAACTTCCCAGTAAGATGCTCTTACCTCTTGAACATTTTGGGTACACTACCATGATCTTTGGGGGCCACTCTGCTGTTATTCCAGGAACACATAGGAGGCCAGCTTCCAGGCCTTTTCCCCCAAAGTGCCAGAAGGGTCAGCCATTGCTGATCCATGTGTCAAAATGTCCAGGGCTACATCCACTCAACAGAGTTTCCAGGGTTTTAATGCAGTTGGAGCTGGCAGAAGGATGTTGCTCTGCTGGCTATGTCCTGGCTTTAATAACTCCTCTTTGGTTTGTACCTACAGTTGTACAGGAGAGGCAGCAATGTGTGTTAGCATGTCTACAAGGCTCAAGGCTCCTTTTTAGAGCTTCTCATTCAAATGCCATAGCAATGTCTATAAGCAAACTGACCAGCCCCATAGACAATTGGTGTCTGACTTCAGGCCAGATTTCAACAAACCATTGTACCTCTCTAACATGCCTGCCCCAGTAGGGTTATATAGTACATGAAACTTCCACTTTATTTCTACTTGCTGCACCCAGTCTCATAATGCATGTCCAGTAAAGTGGGTGCCTTGATCACTCTCAATCACCTGTGGCCAGTCATAGGCTGCAAAGAGACACTCCAGGCCCCTTTTGGTCATTTGCTGATCTGCATGACATAAAGGAAAGGAACCAACAGTCCAGTGGCTGTGTCTACAGAAGTCATGGCATACTGATGTCCTCCTGATATGAGCAGAGGCCCAATATAACCTATCTGCTACCTGACAAGGTGTATCAGCCCCCTTACTATTGTCCCAATTTGCTGTGGCTCTTGGTATAAGTCCCTCTTAGAGCACACAAGGCACTCCTTCTGGGCTCTGCTGATTTCTTCAAAGGTCAACAGCAATCCCCACAGATGGGCTACAGCCCACATTGTCTTTTGCCCTACATGCGACAAACACTGGTGTAACCATTGGGCCACATCAGAGGCAGGATTTCCTTGTAGCCAGAGCACCTGGGCCAATGTGTCTGCTTCATCATTCCCTGGGGATGTCAGAGGCAAATGGCCAGTCACATGATATATGGTAACAGTCTTAGTCTGACCAGAGGCCCATAGGTCTTGCCACAACTCTTGCCCCCAAAGGGGCCAGTGACCAACCATCCAGTTGGCATGATAGCATGTCGGTAGCCACAGGGTCAAGCCCTGATAGACGGCCCAGCTGCTAGTGCAGACAGCTACAGGGAGGGCTCCTGGGTGATCACAAGCCATACTGCCTGCAACTCAGCCCATTGGCTATTCTTTCCCTCACCATCCTCCATCCATATTGTCTCAGTCTTAGGAAGAAAAGCCACAACCCTCCATTTTGGGGGCTGCCCATGACTGGAGCTGTCTGTGTACCAAGTATCTTCAGGTATAAGGGCTTTTCCCTTCTGATAAGGACTCTCGGCTACCAATGGCTCAAAAGCAAGTTCTTCCTGCTTTCCACTGGCATATGTCACTGGCCCCAATAAGCACTGGAGTTCTTCACTTTAATGGGCTAGTAGAAAGGGCACTGTAAATATGCACCCTGATGGGCCAGTATAGGGATCTGTGCCACACCACTCTGTGGCCTTTGGGTCCAGTCTTGCACCCACCCCATGATGGGATAGGTAGTTATTAGCTTGGTTGGAGCTGTTCTGGTGATGAGCTCTGTAGCCAGCAAGGTGTGGTACATGGCAGCCAGTTGCTTCTTTATCAAGGTGTACTGGACCTCTGCTCCTTTCCATAGCTGTGACCAGAATCCAATAGGTTGGTGTGTCTGTTCAAGCTGCTGCCAAACACCCCATCCATAACCATCTTCAGTTACATGAACATGTAGCTCACAGGGCCTTGATGAGTCCATTATACTCAAGACCTGTATGTCCTTGACTGTTTGCTTAGCAGCTGCACATGTTTCAGTCCAGCCCCACCTGATGCTCTTTTGTATCAACCTGTATAAGGGCTTCAGAATTTTTGCTAAGTGTGGAATAAACACTTACAGTAACTGAAAAGATCCAAAAACTGTTGTAATACTGCCATAGTGGTAGGGGTAGGGAAAGCCTTGACCTTCTCTGTGACTGCTTCAGGAATAACTTTAGTTTTACTCAACCAGACCCAAAGTTTAGTTTGCCCCAAGAACTTTACTGACAAACTAGGTCCCTAAAACTTGGTGCTGTTCACTTCCCATCCTTTCTCCTGTAGATGTTGCAGCAATCTAGGAACTGCCCCTTCTAAATCTGCAAGGGAATCATATGTGAGCATAATATCATCAATATAGTGATACAGCTGCACCATTTGTGGTTGCTTCCATGTGGCCAATCCTGGGCTCCAAGTCCATGGCAGACGGTGGGACTATGGAGGTATTCCTGTGGAAGGACAGTGGATGTCCACTGCCAGCCTTCTCACATGAAGGCAAACTGTTCTGACTTTCCTATGCTATGTCAATAGAGAAGAAAGCATTAGCAAAATCCACAACATAATGATACGTTCATGACTGAACATGTCCATAAGCACTGCTATAGAGGGGACAGCAGCATGCAAAGGGTTTATGACTTTATTAAGTTTCCTGTAATCCGCAGTCATATGCCAGGACCCATCTGGCTTTTTCACTGGCCGCACTGAGGAACTGAAAGGACTATGATTGGAATTTATGATGCCCACCTTCTCCAACTTCTGTAGATTTTCTCCAATTTCCTTGTGTTCTTCAGGCAATTTATATGGCTTAGTATTTGTCACCCACTGAGGTACATACAGAGCTACAGATGGGTGCTTAGCATATCCCCTCAGAACTGCCTTTACCACACATACCCTCAGTCTGAACTCACCTGCTGTGGTTTGTAACCATAGGCCCTGCCAGATATTGATCCCCAGAATATATTCAGGGATGAGAGAAATGTATACAGTATACTCCTTTGGGTGTAAATGCCCTATCCCCAATGGGATTTGGGCTTTCTTAACTTTAATTGCCTTATCCCATAGCCATCTATCACAGTAGGGGTCCCAGGAAAACTCTCAGGGTGGCCATAAATCAGAGGCCATTCTTCTCCTGTGTCCACCAGCTCCAGGATATGTTGTACATTCATGGGGAACCAGTGAATTGTTAATTATACATGTGGCCTCCAGTCCCCACCACATCCCTCAAGGCTGGGGCCTTGATCATTACCTCAGTCAAACCATGACTAAATCACCCTGATTAGGCCAAACTGCCCTGATGGCTGCTGTCAGCCAATCCAGAAGTGCCTGATTCCCTGAGGTGTGATGGGCACTTTGCAAATGCCGCCAGAGGGAAGGGTGGGTCATCAAGGAAGCCCATCTACTAATTTCAGAACCTGACATAACAATGTTTTCCACCCCCATATCCCAGAGACATAAAAGCCATGTGGGCAGAGTTTCTGATGGCTTCTGCCAAAACCAGATGCTCATGTCCACCAGCTCATCCTGGGAATAGGGGCAGAGCATGGAGTGCTCCACAACTTGGGGAGAGAGCTGCCCCTTCCCCTGAGGAGCCCATGGTTGTTGCATTTTTATTTCATAATTACAGCTGGGTGGGCCTTTAATATGGGAGAGGCCGGTGCCTCGCAGTGGCCTGGGTGACATTTCAGCCTGTGGCCACACCCCTCCCTCCTCCCCCAGCTCCTCCTCCACCATCTCCGGGGCTGAAGGCACAGCTCTTTCCTCCCCATCCCCCACGGCCTCCTGCTACATGGCTTCTCCTGCTACCTCCTCTCTTGTTGCTGAGGTATCTTGCAGGAGCAGGACCTGTCTTCTTAATAACTATCTATCTTTCTTAAGGCCATCCCATAAGTCATCACCCAGCTCTTTCAGGCAACACTGAAATGTGTCTCTCCTGCTGAAGTGTGTCTTTCTACTCAATAACACTTTTTACTATCTTGACAAACAAACATCCCATAATCCCGGCTGCTACATGGCCACTCAGGGCCTCTAAGCAGTCTTCTAGCTCATGGAGGGCTAATTCCACAGCTTCAAGTGTTTCTACTCTTCCCCAATTCTGGCAAAGGTCCCACCCCTCTAGGAGATGCTTTACTCTAGACTAATTTCCCACTAGGGGCTCCCCAAGAGGAAGCCCCATGAATACAGAACTCCTGGATGAAGCTGCACCCTACACTGCTGCAACCTTGGGGGTCTCCCCACCATCCACAGGGGCAGCCTGCCCAAGTGTCGCACCGATGAAGACAGATTTTGGGTTCAGAGATCCTGCCAACTACGCCAGGTGTAATTCTGCTGGGGGTCGTCTTTCTCCCAGCCTGGGCAAATTACCTTGAAACCAAAATCAGTCGAAGGGAGAAATAGAGGGGAGAAACCCATTTACTGCCTACAAGCAGTCATCCACTTCTGCTCACCCTTGTTCCTCACCACCTGGCTGCAAAAAGTGGCTCTCCCAAACTTCTCTGGTCCAGATATACCCTGGCTTCCCCCACCCTTGTAAACACCTATTGATATGGAGATGGACTACTTCTTTCCACCCCTTGGAAACACCTATTGATAAGGAGATGCCCTAGGGCCAGGTGAAAGATTCTGGAAATATTGCAGTTTCACCCACACTGGGTAAACCCAGCAATCCCCATAAATGAATCCATATTAGCAGTACCTCCTTAATGGGAATGGTTTGTGCCCTAAAAGCGTTCAACTTTGTCTGTGGTGGATTCATTCCTCTTGGGCCTGTGAGTGTCTAAATAGCTAATGTATAACCAGACAATGCCTCTCAAGTCATCTAACTGTGCCCCTAACTGCTCGCAAACAAACTAAGATGCCTTGTCAGCTCCCCTAAACTTATGTTGTCCAGTCAGGAAGGATCTACCAGGAATCATCCATGATTCAAAATTAGCTTCTTAGTGGATTACTACTGCTCCCCTGCTTAGGATTAAGTGACTTGACCAAAGTTGCTCGTGGTAATGGGACAGCCCTTGATTATCTTGTGGCTGAGCAAGGAAGTATCTGTGTTATGGCCAACCCCACCTGCTACACTTAGGTTAACACTTCTGGGGAGGTTGAAATTCAGTTATACAAGATCACCGAGCAACCCAGTTGGCTTTAAAGGGTGACTTCTTTACTGTGGTCTGTCTTTGACTTACTTGAATTTGACTGGGGACCATGGTTCCAAAGTATGCTCCAAACATTGGGAATTATCCTGTTATTATAATCATAATAATCTCCTTGATGCATTGTATTCTCCCAAATGCTGTAAGTGCATGTATACAGCTGCTACCACCAAGATGATCTCTCCAGGACTGAAAGATTAGAAAAGAAATGGAAATAACTGATTTAAGGATTATGAACGTGGAACCATGACCTGTGAATAGCACAGGGATTAAGCAAAAACATAATGACCTGTGAATAGCACACAGAAGACTGAGGAATGCAGTGGTTGGGAGTGGGGCTAATGCCTCCCTTGTATTTTGATCACATCTCTCAATTAAGCTAAGAGTCAGATCAACAGGGAAAGATTGTTAAAAAGGAGACAGCAGACCCCAAATGGGGAGTCATTTATATTAAACCTCCTGTTAGCAAACCAAGACTGAATACCTATCCTAACTGTAGTTCAACCTCCTAGGAATGTAACCTTTAACCATTCAACATGTGCCTGGTTGGCACTAGGGAGACAATCTGCCAGATCAGCCCTTCTGTTCTTCTTAGAAGTCTGACCTTGATTGAAATAATGTATTCTTTGCTAATTTTCTTCCCCACCTCCTTTCCACCTTTAAAAACCTTTCCTTTTTTATAGCTTGGTGGAGCTCCTTTCTATTTTCTAGATGGGTTGCTCCCTGATTTGTGAGTCATTCAGTAAAGCCAATGAGATCTTTCCATTTACTCAGTTGAATATTTTTTAATAGCTTCCAGAATATTTAGCCATTTGGGTCAGCTCAACCATTGACAGTCCCAGGTAACTCAAGTGTTAATACACATTATCATTATTGTGAACTTGCCAAACGTTATTCTATGCCAAGAGCACTATGCACAACTCTAGCAACAAAGGAAAGGATACAAGTTAGATAAGTTAGAAGCTAGGACCACTTATAACCCCAAATGATGGTAGATATGTCCTTTGGGTCCACCTTTGGGGTTTGCTGGTCAAATGGGCAGGAAGGTATTGAGAAGAGAAAAGCACCAGCAGATCACCAATTATATGTGCATGTTTTGGATCTCGGCAGCATTTAAGGATGGAAACGGCTCTCATGGGGTTTGTAATTTTTGATGCGGATGCTGATTTTGGAGAACGTGACTTGGCATGGAGAAAGTGTGCTTCCCACTGCTGAACGTCAGCAGCTACAGACAGTGGGAGTCACTGTAGGGGGTCTCTTCCTGTAAAACAAATGGAGGGGAGAGCCATGGAGAATAATGACTTCCTGCAGGACTTGGTTCCGGGTAGGAAAGAGCATGGGCTGCACACCAGTTGCACATATTCTTCTTCATGGAGATTTAACCAATCAACGTAATTTCCAGAATAAATTGCATTTTCTTTTTGAGTGGTCCTAGAGTCAATCTCATGGGATTCGTCTAAATAGGAAAAGGGAAATAGTAATCTGGGGTAGTGGTTCTATGAGAGAAATCAGGGTCCTGCAGTCTTTGGTAAGAAATAAAGTAAATGGATAATTAAACATGCCTTTAACCTAAATAGGATTAATAGTCCAATGCAATTGGATTTTTAGATGATTTTAAGTGAAACATGCACTTCTAAAAAATGCTCAGACCCAATAATGTTAGAACATTGGGGAAATATAACTAAAAAAATTTTTATAAATTTTTTCCTATGCTGCAAAAAATTGTGAGGAGGTCCTTACAAATAAAAGTACGAGACCCCCTTCGAGGAGCTGGAAGGATACAGTTAAAGGAAGAACCTGTGATTTGGGTCATGGAAAAATCCCTTTGAACAAAAGGGAACCTTGATGAACACATATGCCCCAAACTCAGAATGAACTGAATTATTAAAACTATGGGCAGATGTAGACCAGATAAAACAGACCGGTCTCCTACATCGAAGCAACATGAACTCTGCTCTGTAGCAGGTGATACATCAAACTCAGAGCCACTTTTTCAACCCAGTATGTCTCAAATGTTTAAAGAGGGAATGGTTAGGAATGAAATTTGCACTTTAACATATGTGGTCTCCATTAATCTTGGTTAATTTAGGGAAGCAAATCCTTTTCCAAATTCAGTGAGTTGGAATCTAGGTAGCAACACCCCTCCTTTTGGGGGGCACTAAAATATTCTGTGAAATACAGTAAAATAACAGACTATGGATAAACTGAACAGAAATAAACATCCCAGCTAGAAATGAAATTCCCTGAATGTGATTAAATTGCACAGTCTCATAAATGCTATAATGGGTGTTCAACAGTCTCCTGATGTGGAGCAGACCTTGTAATGTCACTGCCATCTCTGCGGCTTGTTATGGTGGACTACAAAGGACAATATAGAGAAATGTAATGGCCTCTAAATATTTTGACAGCTGAATACCAAGAACCTAAAGGGTGAGAGAAGAAGTAAGCTCAAGGCCAGTAACAACATAAAGATTTGAGAGGGATCCAGGGAACTACTATTACAAATGAAAATATAGTGCTAAGATGAGGACAGGGACACAGAACTATAGCAGTGTAGCTGGAATTCTGTCTTTACAATGGGGGAGGTGAAGGTGAAGGAGGGAGAGACCAGGGTGGGGCTTCTCTGTTATCTCAGGCTCCTGGAGATGGAAGGAAGGTCTGTAGAATAATTTTAACTCTATTTTGAGCTTCAGGATGATATGTTTCTGCATCTACTCAGTTTCCTGCAGAATTCTAAGGGGAAAAAGATAAATCCCTTTAATTTCTAAAGCATGCAACTCACAGTTCAGTAGAATGTCTGATTTTTCTCTCTGGCAAACAGAAGTAGGCAATTATTTTGAAATAAGGTAAAGAATCATACTTCTGGGCTGTAACAGGCTGCTTTGTCTTCTGGATTGAATTTTCATATGAATTGGAACCAGATTCTTCCATCTCCTCTCTCAACTCCATTCCTTCTTGGAAAGTTGGCGGTTCTGTTAAATATGTCAGGTTTGCGGGGATGGCCGATACACACGGATTTCTGCACAACCTCCATGTGCCAACCACTGGGCCAGGCACGCTCCTCGGACATCATCTCTTGAAGTCTTCATGACAACTTCATGAAGTGTGTGTTTTATCCTCAGTTTATAGAGGAAGAATTGAGGATCACAGAGTTCGTGTGACTTGGCGGGCCATACATAGTTAATCAGTGTTCCAGCCAGGCCTATGTGGCCACAGAGCTTAGACCTTTAGCTGTTCCACATGGTTGCTACCTTGAGAAAATAATTTTTCCTCCAACATGATCTCGGTGGTGTTAGCAATTCATAATTCATCCATAGAGGTTGGAGTGCAAGATTTAACCTGTGGAGGTCTGTGAGAATGTGAATGTGCACATGTGTGTGCATGTATGTACAGACATGAAAGATTCTATTCAAACAGCCTCTTGCTGTGGAGAGGTTTTCAGTATAATTTCCTCTATTAAACATCCCTTTCTATATCTAATAGTGTCATTTTGGAATCAGCACTGGAAGAGTTCAGATGCCAGAGGTAAACATTTCTGTAACCAGATCCACCAAATTCTGTTCCCAAATTAATTTCCTAGGAGGAAGCTTTTAGAAGTCATGGAGAAATTAAACAAAGACTGAGCCTTTTTGATCCCCAGAACATTGTGGACACTGAATTCAGACCTGCTTAGTTATCAGGCAATTTGTTATACTTGCATTGCTATGGAACATTTCTTCCTTATTCACCAACTTAATCGGAATTTTCCCTTTCTTGCTGTATACGGTCCAGTCACAAATAACTAGAAGGCAATACTACCTGAATTCTAGGCAGTGTTTTCTGCCAAAGGAGAAGGTATTGCAAAAGTTCTGGTTTTGCTCCAAAACCTACCCTGATGGTTTACAGATGAGATCCAGTTTTGGGGTAGCTAAAGATGTTAGTAACCTGAGTTTGCTAAAGCTTCAGATTAAATCAAAGTTCCTTGAAAAAAAAAAAACAACTTATTTTAACATTTTACTTATTCCCATACTTCTGATTTTTGTTAATGCTGATGAATTATTGAGACCCTGTAGAGAGCAGACAACCTCTGGGATAACATGAGGTGGTCTGGGCAGGGCAAGGACACCCAAGTTTAGAAACAGGAGTATCTACCTTTGTTATGTGTTCTCAAGCACCGATGCTCATTTGATTTGATACTTTCATGCAGGGATTAAAAATATATGGTGATAGAGAGGGAACAGATATCTTTCGCAATATGGATTGAAACCTAAGCGAAAGCTTAACTTGGGCTGCTACTTGTCTGCACTGGGTATTTTAAGAAAGAGCACAGAAGAGATCAGTGCCCTGGCATTTTATTACTTTCACCATGGATGATGGAGATGAGTAGGAGTAGGGTGGCGATAATAACCTGTGACCACAATGTGCATTGTATTATCTGTTAATTCATGGCTTGTCATTTGTGTTATGATTCATTGCTTAGCATGGATTAGCAGTAGGCTGTCTTAAAAAGACTCCTTATGAATTTCAGGATCCTTTTTTATGAACAGTTATAAAATACTTATAACTAAATTTCCTTCTTTCTCCTTCAGAAAGTGCATGAAATCATAGACTGCAGCTTACCCACACACAATAAAAATGGGGACAGAATTTGCTAATCAAAATCACACTGGACACCTGGGCTGAATTACTCCCGAAAGCCCATGACCCCATTACTTGCTTTCTCACTTGGAAAGAATTCCTGTGAAAGATGATCGTGAGGTATTTGCACATATGCTGCATCTGACACATAAAGATGGGATGATCTCCATTTAGCAATAGGAATGGGACTAAAGGAAACTGGGAATTCATACTTAGAGAATTTCCTTCCCAATCTAACAAAATCATTATCGGCCTGTGCGTTTTATTTCTAAAGCACTCTGGGTTTCCAACATCATGGGCAAGTCTGATAACCTGTTACATTCATAAATGCTTATTTTTAGAAGGCTTTTCACATACACTTTTCCCTTTATTCAAGGCAATAAAGGTCTTTGGAAGTTTGTTTTCATGTTATTTCCATCTTGGAGTTGTGGGCGCTGATCCAGAGTTGGGTGGGCAAAGTAGGTAGGGTGATGTCAAGCTCAGAGGCAAAGCTCTTGGTGCTTTTCTACCCCAAACCCTCCCTCATTTTTTCTAATACCTCAGGTATCTCATTATTGCCTGGAATTGTGTCGGTCTATTCCTATACATGGAAGAAATTCCTAGGGCAAAACATACTGGAAAACACAAGACTTGAGTCTGAAATTCATGCTCTATAATGGTGCTTAAGCTTTTGAATCATTCTGCATCCCTTCTCAGTTTTCTGTGTTTTAAGTATTCTCAGGAAGCATTTATTTATGATTATTCAATTAATGGTGACCCGCCAACCAAAAGGTAAATGGCACCTGCCCCAAGATCATACTTACGATGATTATGTTGAGAAAATGTGGGAGGAAACAGAGTTTGAATTTACTTTCAATCTAAAATATGCTGAATGTGTCGAGTCTGAAGTTAAAGATATGTACAGTATAGTTCTGCAAAATGTAATCCATTGGACATGACCTCTAATGAACTTTGGAGATTTTGGAAGCATTCAAAGGAATGTTAGGGCCACTAGGGTCTACTTTTATTAAAGCAATAGGTAGTTTGTATGTTTCCATTTCTCTGTTTTGTTTTCTGTATAATGCAGTGTGAGTTACTGTATTTCCTCTGGGGGGAAAAAAGTCTTTTTTTATATAAAGCCTAAGAATAGTAATCAAAGAAATACTCAAAGAAAGGAAAAATTGGATTATTTTTGTCATATAGCCAGTGAGAATGGAGAAATAGGGTGATATGGAGTGAAGCCTTTCATTGAAAAGGGCTATTCATTTTCATAGTTCCTCTAAGTTCTGTTAGCTGGGAAAATTTGGATTTTGGGGAAAAAAGAACAGTAGCTTTTCATATAACAAAGCACTTAATGTACAAAATCCTTTCCAAACAGGATACCCAAATTGAATATGATGAAATCAATTAATAGTTGCAGAATATGTAGGGAAATTATGTGAACTGGTTTAAAGAGGCACATGAATTGGCAGATAAGATTGATAGACCTGATTTCTACAGAACTTTCTTAGAAGAATCTTAAAGTGTTTTAAAAGTGTCTGAGTCCCATTCACTAAGTGCTTGAGGCTTAGGGGTTCGGTGATGTCCCTGGTGGTGTGCAGTATTCCACCCCAGAGCATCCACGTGATGCCAAGTTACCACTTCCTCAAGTAGCTCAGGAAACTTCTCTACTAGCTCAGTTATAAGCATTGTTTCATTAGAAGCTGAGGCAAGAACGTGCCATTAGTCTACAGCTTTGTTATTAAGATTTATGAATAAGAGCCTGTGCTCCGAGGTGCCCTCAGTTGCTGGAAAATGCCTGTTAGATCCTCATGGCAAACCCAGAACCGCCATGCCGAGCCTTCGTCTTGGAGCAGAGCAGTGGTCCTGATGGGCATTTCCATCTTCCTCTCAGGTCAGAGAAGGAAGCCTGAGGCATCTGGCTCTTGCTAGAATAGCTGATGTTAAGAGAAAAGTAGGGGACTATCCTCAGTTCTCCGCTGTGGAGACATGTAAGTGCACTGCTCTCTCCTCGGCAGCCTTCCCATCTCTTCAGCACCTCCATCACCTAGGCAGAGGCTCTCAAAGTGGGGTCCTCAACAGACAGCATCAACTTCATGTAGGCATTTGCTGGAAATGCAAATTCTTGGGCCCACTCCGGACCGATTGAATGGGAGAGTCCAGAGTCAGCTGCAGTCCGCGTCTTCTAGAGCCCTCCAGGTGATTCTGATGGGTACCACAGTCTGAGAATCTCTGACTGAGTAGTACAGTCTTGGCGGAAGTCTTGTGCACTCCCCCACCTCTGTTGTGTGCCTGCATGAACCGTTCAGGATGCCTGCAGCTGGACCACCCTTTCTTGTCTTATTCACCTAGATGGCTCTCATGCATGCATCAAAGTCTCAGCTCACAAACCATCCCTGTGAAGCCAGGTGGGGCTGGGGGCCCTTCTGTATGCTCCAATGTCACCCTGTAGAACTTAGCAGTCAGTATGTTGAATAAAAGTCGTCTTGGCTTGTTGCTTGTTTTGCCACTGTCTCCAGCAATAGAGACGAGGCCTCATGCAGACAGGCCTGGTGTCAAGTTCCCATATCTTTGCCAGTAACTCTGTGATCCTTTGTCAGGTGTCTGCCTTTGTCACAATATTTTCTCATCTTTTACCTCCCAGTCTAGCACAGGTGCCAGGATTTCTGATCCCTTTTGAGGTTTGTTCAACTAAAAGCAAACGAGGCAAAATCATCAGAAAACCAACATTAAATGCAAGAATGGAGTGGAACCCTGAGCTCCCAAGTAGCCAGGAGACCATGGCAGTGGACAGGAGCTACAGAGAGTGTGCTGAAGGCCACATGCCCAACCCAATGCAGGGGAGGGACAGCGCACATAGCCTGGGGGAAAGAGCACTACATGGAGACTAATGGGACGAGTGGTCAGGCTACCTCTGCAGCGTTTCATATCGATAGAAGGGATAATGGAGAATCTCGGTCTCAGTGACTCTGCAAGGTTGAGATCTGGTGCTGAAGGGCTGTGGAAACAGGAGGGAATGACATATGTAAAAATGTAACAGTCAGAGGTATTGAGTATCACATATGTGCCAGACATTTCATGTCACATCGTTCTATGTCTTTTACTTCTCAGGAGTCGTGAGGTTGGGTGCCCTGCTATCTCTCTGTACTGTAGAGAAGACAATGGAGGTTTTCAAGGAGTACTTGGTAAAGGGCAATAGCAGGATTTGAACCCAGAGCTGTGTCCACCAAAGCAGAGCTTTTAACCAGACTGCCTCCCTGCTCCTTTGAGCTCAGGAGGTGTGATTGTATCAGTTTCTGCGTATCCCAACAGAGCAGGAAGGGCTGAGGCAGAGAGTAGAGCAAGAGGAAGCACTGACCTGAGGACGTTCAGTTCCGTAGCTGAGATTGGTGAGGGGAGCGTGGTCTGGTCAGCAGAGGAGCTCATGCCTGCCCACTTGTGCACTGCACAGTGAGCCAGGTATGCCCTCACGTCGGGAGAGCCCACTTCCAGCAGAGTGTACATTGTGTCAGCTCAGCGAGAACAAGGGCAGTCCAGTCGATCAGAAGGCAGTGAGAGCAACACCCTCTGGGTGGTGGACACAGCTCTGGGTTCAAATCCTGCTATTGCCCTTTACCAAGTACTCCTTGAAAACCTCCATTGTCTCCTCTACAGTACGGGGAGATAGCAGGGCACCCAACCTCATGACTCCTGAGAAGTAAAAGACATAGAACGACGTGACATGAAATTTCTGGCACATATGTGATACTCAATACCTCTCAAGGCAGTGAGAGCAACACCCTGCATCACAATGATGAGATCAAGCAGTGGAAAGGAAAGAAAAATTACGAGAGAGTTACTGTTTTGAAATTGCATCTTAGACCAAGAAATACACTGCTCTTATAGCTGAGGCATCCACAGGTTAAATGATTTGCCCAAGGTCTCATAGAAAGTCACTGGCAAGGATAGGTTCAACTCCCAGTCCTGAACTTCATCCTGAACTTCATACCTCCCACAGTAGCTCCGTTTTCTGAACAATTCCTGCCTGTGAATTCAGCTGCTCCAATGCCTGGGAAAGCCAGTTTTCATTGCACGTACACCCATGAACTCAGCATATGGGAAGTTGCCTATTAGATGTAGGGCAATTTTGAACTGCCACAATTAAAAATTTTCTCCAAATTCCATGTTGATAAGATGATCAGATCTTTGAAAGATGTTTTCTCATTTCTTGAGATTTGCTCTTACTTTAGAAAGCAACAGTTTTAAAAGAGACCCCTCCCTATAATTCCCCAACCAGGCTCAGCTAGTGAAGAACAGTAAAATCGCTTTTTATGGCCTCTCTAATCTGTAACAAAGTCCGTCATGCAAACCCTACGAGCTGAGCTTGTTAGGAAAGTTGAAAATGTTGGTGCACATACCCAGGAACTGTGTCACCGCCTTCCAGAAATGGGAGGGGGAGGGAGTGGGTCCTCCTGAGAAGCAGGAATGTTGAGCTCCAAATATCCAGTGGGCCTGTCCCCTTGGGGTCAGTGGGCTTTTGATAAAATGATTACATAAACTGTCCTGATTTCTTGGGTCCAAAAATCTATGTCATTGCAAAGTGTCCTGGATGGGTTTCAAAAGGAAAGTGACACTTTATTCAGGATGGCTCTTCCAGAACTGGTGTCTGTGCAGCTTCTGCCTGCTGCTGCCCTTCCATAAATTATGATCATAGTGACATTCTTACTGACCCAAAGCCCTCGGTCTTGGCTCTGTGCATGTGTATAAATCTAGAAAATGTCTGTACAGCTTTAATCGCCCTTTCCTATTACTTACAGAAGGTAGCGTTTCTAAGTGGCCTTATTTTACACTACCCTTAATGTTTTGTCAAAGAAGCAAGGGAGTTAAATAACTTGTGTGATCTGGGAACCTGGAACTCTTTGTGGTCCAGCTTTTATTTTTGAATGAACAAGATCACTGTGGTTAGGTTGACTTAATCTTTGAAATATAATAGAGTGTTTGGTTGCTTTATGTGACTTTATTTTTAATATCTGTAAGACATATAAAATCGTAGAATTTGTATTACTTGTTCAATGATTTAGGTAGACTTACATCAGAACACATTCCTGGCATTTCTAGCCTGCTTAGCATTCAGAGGATAGGGACTATAAAATTATTTAAATTTAATGATTAGTTGTTTCACAAAGTTAATGTTATTTGGCTGACAATGTCTTCTGAAACAAAAAAATAGCAGTCCCAGAGGAAGCAGTCTGTTCCTCTCCTCTTTCCCCTCTCCCCATTATTTAGGGTTAAGGTTTGTTTTAGACTGAAGATTTCCTAAATAGATTTCAAAGTGTTGCTTCTTCCCACCACAGACATGAATACAAGCATCTTATCATAACCAACCGTGACCACATTTATTAATTGACTGTTTTCAGTTCCCAAAACCTTCCTTAAACACCTGCCTTGGAAATCTTTATCACCTCAAACATTCACAGATAGTTAGTAAATAAGTCCAGGCTAGCAAATATAGTAGAAATAGTTCTAAGTAGAATAAGTAGAAAGAGTTCTAAGTAGCAATAGTTCTAATATTTCTATAGTAGAAGTAAGTCCATGGAATTAACATGGAACATTTGCTTTCTGAATAAGAAAAGGGAAAAACACTTTAAAGTGCATATGCAGCCCGAAGATCCTCTCCCATCAAAAGAGGAAATGCTGTTCAGACTCTTCCTCAACCATTTTATTGCCATGTTTTTAAAATACAGAAGAACCACATCACTGCATAATGATAGATGCTGAATTCAACCTCGGAGGAAAGTCAAGCTCTTCCTGGGAGGGTTGAATTAGGCTCCCTCGCTCGCTCTTTTCGTTTGCATTATTCAGTGGAAAAATACAAAGTGGCATAATGATGGGAATAAGTTATCTTTTATCAAATCTGACTTTAAAATTTGGGTTATGTAAAACACAGAAATGCATAGGAAATTCAATCAGAATTTCCAGTCACATTATGTACTCTCTCATCTTGGGCAACTGAACACTCCGTGGAGCCCGTTCCCGGGAGCAAATCCCAGATTCGCCCTTCTTGGCTAGAACACCTTTTGCCAGCAACTTCCACCAGGGGAAGCTCTGAGCACGTCAGTGCTTCACAGCCAAACTGGGAGATTCAAGCAAGACAGGGCAAAGAAGACAGCAGGGGGAATCTAACAAAATGTCCTGCAATTGCTTTTGCAGAGATTAATGAGTCTGGTTTCCTTGGGATCATTACACCATAATTTAACTACTAGTAGAGAATGTAGAACCTAGTAAATATGTAAACAACATTTGGAACCATAACCTTCCAGAACCTAACTTGTCTCTGGGAGTAAACCCACTCGCTGTTTGAGAACTCCAGTCCTTTAGGGGCATGAAATCCCTGTTTTACTTCCTCATCCCTCATCGGTAGGTTATTGAAAACTACTCCAATTCATTTTCTAGTTCACCTTGGTTTTAAAAACACACACACACATCCACAGTCCTATAAATGATAAATTCAATGTCTGTAGAAAGACAGTCACCTAATTGCACAGTGAAGCAGAAGAAAGCCTTGCAAATGGTATACAATTTTCAAAGTGTTCCAAGCCTTAGGCAAAAGCCTTTCAACTGTGTCTAAAACTGAATGATAAAATATGTTGTACAAATTATCTGTGAACAGGAAACATGTGGTAGTGGCAGGGGACTGAAATGTAACACTTGTAAAGAAATGGGAACTGCCAGTCATTTCGACCCTTTTCTTTCTTTCTTTCTTTCTTTCTCTTAGTTGCAAGTTCCATCATTTATTTTCTACCATCCGTTGAGGTTCAAGTTTATAATAAGACACTTATCAGATCGCACCAGGCCAACTGCAGCTTTCTTTAAAAAAACAACAACAAAAAAGAAACAGATGAGGTAAAAGGTTTGGTTTTTCCCACCTCCTCCCCCTTGGTAAGACTCCTTAAAATCTCTCTGCTCTGTTGTTTGGAGCCCAGGTGGTTTGTGTCTGGAATTTTGAAAAGAACTGAAATTCATCTCTGCAATAGGAAACACGCAAAGCTCAGCTAATCACAAGTTAAATAAACGTCTCTCTATCCCTCATTTTCAAAAAAGCAAAGTTGCTACTTGATCATTGTGAAACGAGAGGCAGAAGACTTCCACTGGGAAGTGATTTTTCTCTGTCCTTACTCCCTGTGTTGCTTTTGGAGTGACTTGTTCTCTTTCAAAAAAGCACCCGTGCCTCCTCAAGGAAGGCGATTGCAGTTGCTTGTGTTCCTTACTGATGGAACTGTGATTAACCCCTGCTGTTTATCACTGAGACTCTTCAGCTCTGGATGAGCACACAGCAACCATACATATATATTTTGAGCCTTAGGAGGCTAGCTGAGGGAAGCTGAAGTGTTAGTAAATTTCATATTTACAGGAAAGGGAGAAAGAGGGAAGTCTGTTCTGCTACATTTGTTTTCTATCATGAAGTTACTTAGCTTTCATCTCATTCTCAGTTGTCTTGTCTTCTAGCACAGAAATGTTTAATGACATTAAAAATAGCATGCTTAATATTCTGCCTGGTGCACAGACCTGCCTCCTTAGGATTGGGGCAGATCTGGAATGGAATGCCTTGGAACAGTCATCATAAAGGAAAGAGGAATGAATAGTTTAATCTGCAACCCAAACTCAATCAGCCACAAAAATACCGAGCTGAAAGAATCTATTCCTACTGAAAACTCATGGACATCTTTAGAAAAGCGCAGGCTTCCAGTCAGGTGGTTGTCTTCCATCCAGGGACTGTACCTCACATCCTCCTCCCCTGACAATAAGTGTTGCCTTTCTCCTTCTTTACTCTCTCCTCTTTTCCTTCCTCTCTTCCTTCTGTATATTTTAAGTCTGCACAGGATTGAGCTTGTTCTTTGTGCTGGTCACAGTGAAGAGTTGTGGTTTTGACGAGGAGTAAGGTGTGGTGAGAAATCTGGAGTTAAGTTCATAGAGGAAATCACAGCACCAGGCTTCCTTTCCCAAGGTGCCAGAGTGTGTGTCTTGCGCTCACCAAGACATAGTTATCACATCCTGGTGTTCTTGCAACATTTCTTTGGAATGCCAATCTTTTCCATCCAATTTCTCTGAATTTCAGCATGTTGCTTGGAGGGCAGATGGTTCTCCGTCTTTTCCTCTGCCTTGTACAATCATTCTTATCTTTATGCCTTCCTGGTCTATCTTTTAAAAATCCTTTTCTGCAATGTCCCCATTTCTCCTTTGCACTCAGCGAGGCCCTTCTACTTCTTGTAGTTCGTAGCGTATAGCCATTTTATTGGAAACCTCTAATACCAATTGTTTCTCATTCAGATTTACACATTTCAGCATACTTTATACTTTTTTCCCCCACTTTATCTCATATCATTCTCTTGTCAGCCCAAACAAGACTGAGAGCAAGAATTATAGCATATCCTGCACTTTAAAAAATCTTGACAGCATTAATGATAATAGCAAGCATGGGTGGACTATTTATTGTCTGCCAGGCAATGTGCTAAACTCATTCCATGTACCATATTTCATACTCAAAACAATCTTAGGATGTAGAGAGTTCCTGTTCTCCACATTTTTCTCATGAAGAAACTGAAGAAGGGAATTGTAAAGCTAACTTGTCAAACTGGCAAAGTCGACATTTGAACTCAGATATCTTGGCTCCAAAGCCCACGCTCTTTTCTGCTGAGCACCTAAGAAGTTTTCAGTAAACATCTGCTCTAGCAAATTGAATGGGAAACAATTTGCAAATCTGAGAACCATAGAGAAACCTGTTACAGGAATGCCTTGGGTGAGTGAAGGGGCAGGTGGTGAGCACTTTTTTTATTTTTTCATGTGAATGGGTTTGGAGGTTTGGATGTAACTTAACTGTCACCCTCACAGCAGAGTTTGTCCTGTCGGTGTGTGGAGGAGTCTGGGAAAGCAGGGTACACAAGGTGGGCAAATGGGGTCAGCTGTGTTTCTCTGGCTTGACAAGAGCAAAGGAATTTAATGAAATAGCCCATAGTGGCAATGCATCTGCAAATTTGTTGGATACATTTCAGGTGCTTCATAAATTCTGTTTACGTGTTGCTCAGATCTTTCCTTTGATATCCCTCCCTCCTTCCTTCTTTCTCCTCCCCCACTTTTCTTCATTGTGTGGATACAGTGAAGGTTCCTGTGGCCAGGATTCTCACCAGGCCCTGGTCGGCTAGCTCACTACACATGTGTGGGCAATATGTCGTTATTGACTCTATATAAAGAGCTCCTCCCAGTGCTCTGGGGGACATGGTGGCAGGGCCACAAGGCTGCAGGAGAGCAGGGGCTGGAGTGGTGGCAGCACCAAGGACAGAGACTGAGATGGCTGCA
Organism: Manis pentadactyla; assembly: GCF_030020395.1. Classification (NCBI taxonomy): domain Eukaryota; kingdom Metazoa; phylum Chordata; class Mammalia; order Pholidota; family Manidae; genus Manis; species Manis pentadactyla. Next base: position 149,288,193 of record NC_080020.1, on the reverse strand, counting down.
GGGGTACAGACGCCCAGAGGCAGAGACTGGCCTGCTGCATGCAGACTCGCTCTGAGTGGATAGGATTCTAGTGATTGACCTGCCACCGTAGAAGTAAAGTTGGTTATAAACTTTCACCCCAAGAATGTTCTATTGTCATTTCTTTGGTCACACTGAATCCGTAGTAAACTTTTCTGGGGCTGAAACCCACTGGCAAGACAATTGTGTCCACATGACTGAAAGGAAATTGTGCTGTCCTGGGGATGGTACCTAACCAGAAACAGGACATGGGCCCCTTGTCATAGAATCTCACACAGGGTCATCTCCTGGTGTGAACACCATAGCACCACCATCAGCTCCAGTCAGATGTTACCCGTGAACATGCAGCCTCAGGGGCTTAGCCACAGCACAGGACAGGACATGGCCTCACTCACACTCTCCTGCAGCTGCAGACAGGTCCTCATGGGGAAGACTAAAGATGAAAACTGTGCCCTTTGCGAGCTGATCATCTCAGAGTAAAGATGGACACTTGCACTTCTCCCAGTGGTCATTCTGTAGTGGGGCCTGTGAAGTTTCCGTCCATCCAGTCTGCATTTTCATCTCATAAGCAGCTCCTGATATCCTGCAGAGCAAGGCAGTGGATGTGGTATGATTAACTCCTAAAGTATGTAGAGCACGATCACGTTGCAAACACACACCCCATCGTGAAAGGCTCCAGTCCTCACACCAGCCAACAACACATGAACTGCTTGGTGCCTTCACAGTGAAAGGCCTCCCCTGGGGACAGGGTGCAGTGACTCTGTCTCTTGCTGGGTAGAAGTCATTATCCTCTGCAGCGCTGGCCATTACTGTTTGTGTGATCAACCCACCTTCAGCTCTACTCTCAAGTCTTTTACTTTGCCACTTCATCTAAGCGTCAGATAGGGTGTGTTCCCTTCTGCCGTGCTCCTCACCCTGAACCTTTATTACTTGTAATCACTCCTCCATGCCTTTCCTTTCTCCACCTGTGCTCTGTGTCCGCACAGGTGCAGTCAGTCCTGGACCTTGCTCTTTTCCTTGCAGCCTGTCAGACTTCTCTTAGCTCTGTCACGTTTCCTCCCAGTCCTGTCCCTGTGGTCGACGTGGCTGCATCTCCTTTGGCCTTGTTGTCCTTGCTGTTCTTCTCTCCGACAGAGTGTATCCTCCACCCAGGCCACACCATTCCAGGCCTGACCGACAGCTCTGAACAAAAATACACACCATTCTCAGCCCTAGTATCCCAATCCAAGCCTTCCTGTTTCCTCTGGGACTTCCTCCCACCCTCTCACACTCCTTCTCAGCAGGTGCTGACCTTGTACCTGATCGCGCAGAGAAAGAGTGGGCTTGGGCTTCCCAGCCCCGTGCTCCCCACGCATCCATACACAGGCCGTCCTTGACCCTTCTCCTTGACCTTCCTCTCTCTCCTTCCTTTCTTCTTGCCCTCCCTCCTTTCTGGCCAGACTTCTTTTTTCTCGGACGAGACAGAGGAAAAGCACTGTCTGTATGGTGCACCACCAGTCTAACACCATCTCTTCTGCACAGCCCACCTTCCCTGTCTCCTTTCCCTCCTCTCTGCATCAATCGGCTCCTCTCACATAAAGATGCCAACTTCCTCTTTTCTGCCATCTAACTGCCTGGTGTACACACATGCTCAAGTGGTGCCCATCATCACAAATAAACATCTCGTGTCTTTGGTAGCCACTGATTGCCCTGTACTGCCCCTTCTCTTGGCAGCCAGACCTAAGTGTGTAGCCTATATCAGTAGTTGCTACTGTCACTTTTTTAATCCATTGATATCTGCCTTCTGACCCCATGCTGCTCTGAGACGGACTGTTTTGATGCAATGATAATTTCCAGCTGTGGAAACCAGTGGACACTTTTCAGTCTTCATGCTTACCTGAGCATTTAGCAACATTGTGTTGCACTTAATTGGTAAACAGAAAGAGAGTGAGTGAGTCACTGCATAGCATGGTGGAAAGAGCATTGATAAACCTACAGGAGAGCTAGGCTAGTCTGGCTTTAGGTATGTGACCTGGGCCTCTCTGGGTTTCTGTTTTCTTATCTTTAATGTGATAGAATTAGATTATTTAAAAAGATACTTCCAGCTGTAAAAAATTATAATCTAAAATGCTGTCTTCTGAAACATCTAAGGTGGTTCTTAGCATTGGACCCTTGGGTGGCATCCCAGGATGGGTGCTGAGGGCATCTAGGAATGTGTGACATTGTCACATTGCTGCTGCTGTTACTTGCTGTAGCAGAGATTGCTGACTGATAACTGATAGGTATTCTCTTGTATTCTTTTCTTAATAGAATATAAGAAATTTTGTTTGGTCACATAGCCACTCAGATGAGCATATTTCTCAGTCTCCCTTGAAACTGTAGGTGGTGAAGTGACTAGGTTCTGTGTGACAAAAAAACTTACAGAGTGTGGACAAAGCAATACAGGCAACTCCTGTGTCACCCTGTGCCCACTCACTCCTCCCCTCTTTGTTCAGGGTGAAATGTGAATATGGTGATGTTGAACCAGTTTTGGTCAAGAAGGACAATTACCCAAGAGCTGATGGAACATTAAATCAAAAGGAAACAGGTCCCTGAATGACCGTATGTGGCTGAAGCTGTACCCCTGCCATCCAAGAACTTTTTGTGAGAGATTTAAATCTGGCTTGTTTATACCACTGTTATTTTTAGGAGTTTAACAAAACATTGAGCCAATATCCAGCCTGATACATTTGCACATACCCAATACTGGAAAGAGGGCCCATAGATTTCACTAAATTTGCAGAAGAGTCTATGACCACATATGCTGTTGAACTAAAGATGGACACAATGGTTTTGACAGACTTGCCATTGAGAAGTGGGTTTAAAACTGACCCTTTCCCCGAGTCTGAGTGGCTTCTGTGGCTGCTTTGCCAAAATGAATACAGCGTTAAGTAAAGTCATGCCAGTTTCCAGTCTAAGACCTTAAAGGAATGGGAGCTCCTCTTCCTGTTTCTTGGAAGACTGACTTTTGGAGGCTTACCGCCATGCTGTCAGGAAGCTGAGACAGTCCCTGGGAAGGTCTTCGTGCAGAGGCTCCAAGGCCCCTTGTTCATCTCTTTTAAAACTCAAAGCAGTACTATGAAGAGTGTGTTATCTTCCTGTACTACAGATGAGAGAAATGAAAAACAGAGTTTAAGTAACCCACTTAAAGCTACTATTAGGAAGTGGTAGCTTTCACTATGAACCCTGGCAGTGAACTCTAACCTGTGTGCTTTATCGCTGGGCTATGTGGCTCAATAAGACACTCATATATATTAGAAGTTACAAAAATTCAACTAGGTTTGTGGATTGGCAATCTCTTTATTAATGGACCTTTTAAGTATTACCATGGCAAGCTGCCCTTCAGATGTTCCATTTCTATTCTGTTGGTCGCCATTGAGGCCCACATGAAATTTTATAAATACTTTATTGTGATCTAGTTAGCTGTTCACCCTACCCATAAAAGCACTGAATAGTGGAACTTCGCAATCTTGTTAACAATGACCAGGTCTTGGTCATTTTTTTCTCCCTTTCTTTTCTTAAGTATATGTACATTAAAGTATCGTGGTATGGGAACTGTGTTCTACAGCATGCACCACAAGTTCTCTATTTCTTAGGGGTGCATGCCTGGCATTCACATCCCTGAGTTACCACTGCCTTTCCTGAAGAAGAATCCAACTGTTCAATCTCTGCTCATGTGCCTCCTTCAGGTTCTGTCAGAGCATGCTCAGTGCATGCCTGAACATGACCCTTTCGTGTGGATTCATGCACAATCATACGCACAGCCAATCTGCCATCCCGGACCGACGAGCTCACACAGAGCCTCCACTTCTCAGCAGGAATCCAGCAAACCAGATGTCAAGTGCATATTTCCTGAGTATTTTATGGGATCCACAGAGAGCCTCTCACAGTATGTTTCAGGCCTCAGTTTAGTGCAACTTGTCAAAATGAATTGTTTCATTTCTGTACCACAAATGCCAGGTTGAGAGAAATTAAAAAAAAAAAGAAATTCTGATGCAGAATTTAGGCTTTCATGTTCTTAATGAAAATCCCATGGACTAGAGATGGGGTAAGGTACTTGGGCTGGGGGTGGGGAGTGTGGGAGTCTGCTTCTTAAACAAGGTGGAAAATAAGACAATGTCCTCCAGCTCGGCTTATTCAACTATAAGGGAATGAGATAAGAAATTCCCCCATGACCAAAGGCGTCTGGGCAGACTTGTGACATTAGGATACAAGGCAGAGTTTCCAGGAGGAGCTCTTCCTTCTTAACTCAGAGAAATACAAACATTAGTAATAGGTCACTGACGCATTCCCATTTGCTCTCTAGGGTTTTCCAAATGGTGTCCCCATTGGACCACAAATGATGGCTTGCTTACTTCATAAGTGCCCAGTGGGCTTCTTCCTGAATCTCTGGGCATTTACAAGTTAATCTTTCATGAAAAGGATGTCTTCATGCATAATGGTTAAGAACTTGGTCTTTGCATCAGACAGAGTTGGGTAAGAGCACTGGTTCTGGCATTCTTTAGTGAAGAGCATTTGGGCAAATCAGAGAGGTAGTGCTCACATGTGGAAGATGGGATAGTCACTGCACATTAGTGGCACTGCCATGCAATGGAGATCTCATGAGCCCTGGCAGCCGAATCGCTGTGCTCGGCTGGGATCAATGCTCCGTAACTAAGATCTCTTATGCATAGCAAATGTGTTGCTGATATTTCAGCAGTAATAATGATGATGACTGTTTTTGACCCATTATAGCTCTTCCATCAACTGTCTCATGAGACAGGGATCTCATTGATTCTACTCAGATCAAACCTCTATTTCCTTCATTGCTTGGGTTGAGCTCATATTCCCTACTCCCCATGGGGGGACAAAGGAGAACTTGGTGGTATAGAAACCTTTCCATGGCGTTGTGAAAAATAATGAAAGAGGCTGGATTTGACTTTGATTTTTTTTTCCCTTGAATCAGTGACTTTTTAAAACCAGTTACTTCCAGTGACTGATTGTCTTTCCTGTTCACAAATTATTTATTTAAATAGTTCTTAAGAAACAGCTCTTCAGAATTCTGTTTAGGAGGATACTTTGAACATCTAAGGTGCAAAATTCCTTTATCAGTCATATGCTACACACCCGTAATCAGATCCCTTTGGGTGGAGTCCTGCAAGCTCTGCTCTGGCAGTTCTCACAGGAAATGATGGGCTGCTCTCCCTGAAGCTGCAGCTGCAGGGTCAGAAGCATGTGCTCCTCGTAACTGGCTCCTATTAAACACTCTGGGCAAAGCCTTTGTAACTTTTTTGCTCAATAGAAATGTTATTATGCTTTGCAAACTGCATGAAGAAGAGGCGTTAGACTGGTGGGATTTAGCTATTGACATTGACAGTGGGCTATTTGGAGACAGGACCATGTCCTGTGCATCATGCCACAGCATTGGGGAGAAGGAACGCAGTAAATGTTGCTAAATTAATGATCATGTACATAGAGTCCAGCCCTGCACGTAATATTTAAATACTGTCTGTGGCATACTTGCCAGCTAGGGGCTTGTTCAGCCTGCTCCAGCAGACTTCCTCCTTGGGAACCCCCCAGTTCTGGGTATAGCAAACAGGGCTAAGATGCCCCAGAGTTAAAGTGGTAGGTTTTATCTTCTCATTCTGCCTCCTGCCTCCATGATTGGAAGCACGTTTTACTGCTTTCTTAAGGCAACATGGTCTAAATGCTCTCAGCACCTATCAACATTTACCTGAAAGAAAGGTTCTGACACATCCTTCACTCTGAGGTATGAACAAGCAATAGTAGCTCAGAATACTGCTTCCTCTTGGGGTCATTTGCATTTTATCAGAGCAGAGATCTTTACATTAAAAAGAATCTTTGAGCATAAAATTTCAGTCTTCTGTCAATGGCTGGAAAAAAAATGCCTTCATTCTTTTCTTGCCAGCCACAAGGCTTTCCCAGACCCTGAAATCATACTTTGTGGACAGCTGTCTTACATCCCTGCACAGAATCTAAAAGGAAGTATAAGCAAGCATCATAGTGTTATGGCCTCAAGATCAGCAAACTAACCTTTATTTCTTCTCAAGGATTTTCAGTGTTCTCTCTATTTTACCAATGACAAAATGTTCTCCCATTTTAGCACAATGATGTATATTATTTTCCTAGTAAACTATCTTCTGTGATTTTGGAAATAAAAGAGATTTTTGGTCTGGCTCATTGTGAAAATATTCCATCTGATTTTTGATGCTTTCGTTCTCCCAAGAATATAGAAACATTTTGCATTAAGGGAACTATTTTATGGACAGTCATCAATCCTAAAACAAACTCCTCAGTTTGAAAGGAAGAAATTACACTGAACTGAGAATGGGCTTTAGCACCCACCCCAGATCCCAGCCCGGCCACTAGCAGAAGCTGTGAGCATTTCCTGGGTCCTGCTGGCTCCTCAGGCCTTGTGGACCTGCTGCAGCCTGGGAAATGTTTGCATTGATTTTTGTTCCTGCCCAGAGATCTGCAGAATAAGCCAAGAGAGCAAGAGAATGCTAGAATCAGAAAGAACGTGCCTATTTCTCTTGCCCCCAGATTGGTCCTGGAAGGCATGCCTTTTCCTTTGGAGACCCAGTGGAGGCCTTGATAAATGGAGGTGATGCATGAGACTGGAGGGGATCCTGCTCTCGTGTCAGTGGGAGAAAATGCTGAATGAATGTGTTCTATTTACTGCTAGTTGCTCCTAGTCAAGGACACAAATACGCAGATAACAAATAACGGTGGGAACAGCAAAAGAAAAGCACCAAGTTGGCAGCTTGGGCATAAAGAACAGAGGTTATTCCAAGAGAGACAAGACAGGCTGCAGATTATCAGGGTCCTTATGTAGGCACAGAGAACGGCAAGAGCGCAGCCATGAACATGAACGGAGGATGAGGAAGAGCACCCCTGTCTGAGCAGAGCACACTGAGCCTGAAAGGCCAGGCCTACTTGGAAACGTTTCCAGGGGAGGGAGGCAGGAGACATATTTCCCTGCCTTGCTTAGTGAGTGTCTAGGATCATTAGGACCCGAAGTAGAAAAATGGAAATAATTTGACAAAGTGCCTGGAGGCACCACATGATATAAAGCATGACATTTTTCACATATGTGTAGGCTTGTTTCAAATGGGCATTGCTTCTAAAGAGGAGGGTTTTTAAAGATGTGGATACAGAGTCAACTTTTAGTTATCTGAACTCATGCAGTTGAGGGGGGATAAGCAAGGAAAAGGACATTTTTTTAAAGGCAGATAATCCCAAGCATGTATGGATGGTTCCAGAGAGCAATGTGCATGGATACAGATCTGGCATCCTGTGCATGGCATAATATTAAAATGCATTTGTCTTCTATGAATACACTATAAGAGGACTGTCGAAACGTGGTATTAGACTGATTTCTGTTTTCTGTGCCACTGCTGCCTTGCTAGGTAACCCTGGGGAAGTCAGATAACCTCTCTGGCTGTCGCTAACAAAGTTAAGGAATTGCAGTACATCCCAGCTGGGAAGAGTAATAATGTTATTGGTTATATGTCCAAGTATACTCCATCAGAGCAAAGCTATATATATGTGTCATTGCTTGTGGGCTGATGGAAGGGACAGAGAAGAGAGAGACAATGAAAGTGACCCAGTAAGGACAAGGAAAAGGAGAGTTTAGGGGCAGAAAAGGAGATCATTTGCACTCAGAAGCTGATGCTGGGGTAGGTTGAAAGGGCCCTGTGGCCAGTGCTCATTCTGGGTCTGCAGAGGCTGGGATCTACCATGAGCTGGGCCTCACCTTTGTCCTCAGTGAACGGACAAATCCCCGTCCCCTGTGCAGTGGGTAGCTGTGGCTCACCACAGGGCTCATTGCCCGCTGTAGCCAGTCCCCTCCTTGCAGCCTGAATCCCGGAGTGAGGCCAGCTCCTGGGCTAGTCAGTTCCCTCAACACTGGGGGCTTATCAGAGCCTCAGGGCTTGACGCTCAAGCTATGGGAAAAAAGAGAAGGAAGCAACAGCAGTGTGAGGACATGACCAGGTGAGCAGATAGCAAAGTCACCGCTTACATGAGAAAACTTGATGGATCCAATATTGCAAACAGAATGCTTGCCTTTAAATTTACTTCACATCATCTTTCCCTATGGCTGTCTTGGAGTTAAAGCTGAGCCCCGAAGCTCCAGGCTCAGGGAGCCGCTGAAAGGAAAAAGCCTCAGAGTTTTGAACCTCCCTTCTTTACTTCCTGAGGAAAGCAGTGCTTTCAGAAATCAGGATTTGTGGAGAGAGGATGAGATTCCTAAATGATGAAAATCTACAGGAGGAGAACGCTGGTGGATTTCATCTGTGAGTTTTACTACATGTCAAGGACAGAGGGACCTCAGGTAGCATGTGAGGGGACCCTTCCTGGAGCTGGGAAGAGGGAGGGGAGAGCAGGGGAGAAGGGCCTGGACGCCTCTCCTCTTCTCCGCTCTCTCAGGTTGTCTGCAGCTCTCTTGTGACTATGAGGAGGTGTGGTTTTGCCCTTGCACCCACGGGAGAAGGGGGCGTGTCTCGGTGATTGTGGGTTAGCAAGTGGCTCAGAGAGGTGTCCCGGGGAGTGCAAACTGAACCAGAGTTGAAGGCCATGGGGTGGGCTGCCCAGCATGTGTGATTCCATCTCTAAATTCCTTCTATAAAATGAGTTTTAATGAGCCACATGGTATTCACTCATGAGGATATGCCATATTTTATTCAAGAAATTCTCTATTCTTATGCATAAAGGTATTTCTCATTTCTTTACAAAATTACACTTTAGATAAAAAATGCCAAGGCAGTACTTGGAAACATTTAGTTTTCGTCTTTGTTACTCCGCCAGAGAGCAATAGCTCCGTGGCTTAGACTCAGGGAACATAAAAACAGAACAAAACAGAATAGACCTGCTGCACTGGGCCCGCAGGAGGCGGAGGTGCCCTCTGAGGTCTTCGAGCATTGGAAAGCTTCCACGGGTACCTGGGGGGCATCTAGGTTTGAGAACCTTGTTACTAACAGGGCCACTGAGATGTTGTTTTCTATTTATAGATTTAAGAATCAGCTTGTTTTTCAGTCTGTTGCCCTTGGGGTATAATCTTAGGTAAGGTTCCAAATTCCCCTCAGAAACAAACAGATAGAGGAAAATAGAAGTCTGGTGATGTGTGCTAAGAAGCGAGTGTCCCCCTGGCCTTATCAGGGAGCGCAGTTGGGTTTATGCTCCAACCAGGAGGATACGACCTGAATGTATAGAGCTTTCTTCTACAGGCTTTATGGGGAGATGTTGCCATTCTTGTCCTTTTCTGTGTGGGGGGGAATGCCTAGAGAATTATGTAGGTGGAAATATAGCAGCATTTCCCAAACTGTGGTTCATGGAACACTCATGTACTGATAGTAAAAAAGGCTCCAGGGGTAAATTATATTTGTAAAATGGAGCATACATTTTCCAATGGAAGGTCACAACTGGTATCAGAAATGTTTAAAGTAACTGAAGTCCTACAAGGGGAGAATTACTTCATTTCTTTCTTTTTTTTTTTTTACCAAATGAGGCCCTTCATTTCAATATTTTGTGGGACACTGACATACTGTGCAAATGTTGACCTAAGGCAGCCCATGGAGAAGGCTTACTAAATATTATTATGGAAAGAAAATGGGCTTTCCCTTAACTCCTGGCTGTGTAAAGGGCTCTAGTACTTCATTCCAGCAATACCACACACAATCTTTCTAAGCTTCAGTCTTCACTTCACAGGGGCAATCTGAGGGCCCAACGAACTAACACAGCTACAGACCAGCAAAGCGTCTGCCCTAGAGTGCACATCTCATTTGTGCTTTCATCTGAGTCTACCCCTCCAGAGCTCTCATAAGAGTGGCTGAATTTATAACATGTAATCAAGTGCAAGGCCGTCCTACCTGCTGGCTTTGGGAAGGGCTCACACATGCTTGCATCTCCTTCCCTGAGCTTGCTCTGCTCATAAGCCCACCATACCTCAAGCTTGTTCGAGGCAGAGACCATACTTCATTCACTGTTAAATCCCTGTAATGGACTCTCATGGGCTTCTTGGACATAATGGGGTAGTCTTACTGCAAACAGCATGATATGTAGTAGGAACTGGGTGTTGTCTCTTCTTAATTGTTACATGATATCTTGCCCATTCTAGTTGACTATTTGAGGTTCTCTCCTCTTGGTAAAGATGAAGTTTAGCTTTTGGCGCCCTTCTCCAGACTCACAAGATGGATGAGCTGGCTGGCAGGTACTTCAAGTTAGACTAGACATTGCTGAAATGCAGATACAGAGAGCTCCTCTGCAGTGCTTGGCCTCCACATGTGCATCATGATGCCTGCAGGACACATTGTGTGGAAATCAGAGGTGGAACATACATTTTCTTGCCAGAGTGGGAGGATGATGTTTGCAGTGAACAGTCCTAAAACCATAAAGGTGGGGAAGCAGAGAAGGACTTGCCCCTGATCATCTCTCATGCGTGGGTCACTCTGCTGGACACTTCACTTTCATTATCTCTTTCATCCCTCATAACACCTTTGTGAAATAGATGTTATTGTCTCCATATCAGATGACCCCAGGATTTAAGTAAAGTGCCAAGCATGCAAGTGTCATTATGGCTTCAATAAAATGGAGCCAATATGATTATTTTTGCCCCCAGAGGAAGAAATAGGCTCAGATTCATTTAGCAACTTTTCCAAAGTTACAGAGTAAAAACATGGCAAAACCAGAATTTGAACCAGCTATTCTAGCCTAAAAAAGCTATGCAAGTTTTGCCGTAATTTATGGCCTTCCAGAAGAGAAGAGGAAAAGGGGCTTTGTTTGTTGAGATCTAATGCTACTTTTTTTTCTTTCTCTCTTTTGTTTTGATATTTTAAGATTGGTAGATAGAAATACAGAAAAATGAAATAATCACAAATACACTTGATGCATTATTATACAGCCAATACTGTGAAACTACCATCCCAGTCCTGAAGGAGAGCATTTCCACACTCCAGAAACCCCTCTCACCACCTCAGCCCCACCCAGAAAAAGGGGAGCTGCTCCATTCTTACTTGTCTCGGTAGTTTGTATGTATCTCTAACTGCAGTAATTTAAATTGCCCTGCTTTAGGAATGTTATACTAACGGAAGGTACTGTTTTGTTTCTCATTTCTTTTGGCTAACAATATGCATACAGGATTCATCCATGCTATTGCATTCACTCATTGCTTTCATTACCATGGGATGAAAAATCATCCCAGTTGTCCCAAACTGTCCTTTGCATTTTTGTCTAAATTAATAAATTTCACTGTTAGAGCAGTTTTAGACTCACAGAAAAATTGATTGGAAAATAAACATAATTCCAATATAAACCCATTCACACACACACACACACACACACACACACACACACACACACACACACATAAACACACAAACACCCCTCTATCAATATCCTGCACCACAGTTAACAACTGATGAACCTTTATTATTATCACACAATGTCCATAATTTGCATTAGAGTTCACTCTCTATTGTACATTCTGTGGATTTGGACAGATGCATAATGACAGGTATCCGTCATTATAGTATCCTTCAGTGTAGTTGCACTTGCCTAAAAATACTCTGTGCTCCCCCTGTTCATCCCCAGCCCCCTGCCCAACAACCACTGGCAAGCACAGATATTTTGTCTCCATACCTTTCCCTTTTCTAGAATGTCATATAGTTGGAATCATACAGTGTGTAGACTTTTCAAATTGGCTTCTTTCACTTAGTGATATGCATTTAAGTTTCCTCCATGTTTTTACATGGCTTGATGGCTCATTTCTTTTTAGCGCTGAATAATATTCCATTGTCTGTATGTACCACAGATTATTTACCCATTCACTTACTGAAGGACATCTTGGTTGCTTCCAACTTTTGACAATCATGAATAAAGCTGCTATAAACATTGTGTGCAGGTTTTTGCATGGACATAAGTTCTCAACTTCTTTGGGTAAATACCAAGGAATGTGATTGCTTGATCATATGGTAAGATTATGTTCAGTTTTATAAGAAACTGCCAAACTGTCTCCTATAGTGGCTCTACCATTTTTCATTTTGACCAGCGTAGAATAAGAGTTCCTGTTGCTCCACATCTTCTCTAGCATTTAGTGTTATCAAGAGTTTGGTATTTGGACCATACTAATAGGTGTGTAGTGGTGTCTCATTACTGTTTTAATTTGCAATTCAATAATGATATAAGATGTTGAGTGTTTTTTAATAAGCTTTTGTTTATCTTCTTTAATTTGCTATCTGTTTATCTTCTTTAATGAAATGTCCATTCAGGTCTGTTGCCCATTTTAATTAATTGGTTCATTTCTTATTGTTGAGTTTTAAGGGGTCTAAGTATATTTTGGATGAGTCCTTTATCAATTTCTTTTAAAGATACAGGCTTATTCAGATTGTTTATTTTTTCCTTTGTGAGTTTTCAAGGAATTGGTCCTTTCATTAAGTTATCTAATTTCTGGGCATAGAGTTATTCATAACATTCCTTGATTATCCTTTTCATGTTCATGGAATATGTAGTGATGCACCTGTTTCATTTCTAATATTAATTTGTGTCCTTTTTTCCTATTCAGCCTGATAGAGATACTGATTTTATTGATATTTTCATAGAACCAGCTTTTGTTTTTGTTGACAATCTCTGTTGATGTCTTGTTTTCAATTCCATTGATTTTTACCCTACTTTTTATTATTTCCTTTCTTCTGCTACATTGGATATAATTTGTATTCTTTTTCTACTTTCTTGAGGTGAATACTCAGATTATTAATTTTAGATTTTTCCTCTTTCTTATATGCATTCAATGCTATATATTTTCCTCTAAACACTGTATTTGTTGTATCCCACACATATTGATAAATTGTATTTTCATTTTCGTTTAGTTAAAAATTGTTTTAAATTTCTCCTAAGATTTCTTCTTTGATCTATGTGTTATTTAGAAGTATATTGGGACATTTTCCAGTTATCTCTCTGTTTTGATATCTAGTTTCAGTCCATTGTTGTCCAAGATCCAACACAGTATGATTTCTAGTCTTTTTTTTTTATTGCCCAGTATATAGTCTATTTTGGTGAATATTCCATGTGAGCTTCCAAAGAATATGTATTATGCTGTTGTTAGATGACATAATAAAATATAGAAGTCAATTACATCCAGTTGATTGATAATGCATTTGCGTTCAACTACATCCTTACTGATTATCTGTCAATTTCTGCTAAGGGGATGTCGAAGTCTCCAAGTATAATGGTAGATTTTTCTATTTCTTTGTGAAGTTCTCAGTTTTTCAGGTTTTGCCTAATATATTTCAATGTTCTGTTGTTAGGTGGATATACACTAAGGATTTTTATATATTCTTGGAACACTGATTATCATTATGTAATGTCCCTATTTATTCCTGATAACATTCCTTGCCCTGAAATCTACTCTTTCTGAAATTATTATAGCTACTTCTGCTTTCTGTTGATTAGTGTAAGCATGGTATCACTTTCCATGCCTTTGCTTTTATATTTAAAGTGGGTTTCTTGCAGACAGTATATAGTTGGATCTTATTTTTTGATCCCCTTGGATAATATCTGTCTTCCAACTGGTGTGTTTACTTAAAGTGATTGTTGATAGATTGGATTAATATATATGGTATTTGTTACTGTCTTCTATTTGTTGCCTTTGTTCTTTATTCCTACTTTTGTCTTCCACACTTCTCCTGCTTTTTGTGGTTTTAATTGAGAATTCTAGGTGATTGCATATTCTCTATTTTCTTATAATATTAATTATATTTCTTTTTTTTACTTTTAAAGTGGTTGCCCTAGAATTTACAACATATGTTTATGACTGAGTCCACTTTCAAAAAACAGTATTCTACTTCATAGTGAAAGTACCTTAAAGTAAAAAATATTCCTAATTCTTCTCTCCTTTCCTTTGATCACTGTCATCATTCATTTCACTTATACATAATAATGCCTCAGCATATATGCATACTTTTGTCTATGTATATATGTGTGTATGTATATCTCTATACACACAAAGATAATTGAATACATTATTGCTATTATTATTTTGAACAAACTGTTGTCCTTACATCAATTAAGAATAAGAAAAATATTTTTTTCTTATTTTATCTTCACTTATTCATTATCCCATTTTTTTTCTTTTTTCATGTATATACAAGTTTCTTTTCTTGATCATTTTCCTTCCAAGAATTTCTTTTAACATATTTTGCAAGACAGATCTATTGGCAACAAGTTCCTTCAACTTTTGTTTCTTCTTTATTTCTTCTTCACTTTGAAAAATAATTTCTCAGGGTACAGAATTCTAGGTTGGTGGTTTTATCCTCTCAACATTTTAAATATTTCACTCCAATCTCCTTTTACTTAAATGGTTTATGAGGAGAAGTCACATGTTATTATTATCTTTGCTCCTCTGTAGGCAAAGTGTGTTATTGTTGTTCCTGTTGTTTGCTGACTTCTGCCAAGAATTTTTCTCCACCTTTAGTTTTCTGAAGTTTGAATATGATAGACCTAAGAGTAACATTTTTTTTGGTATTCATCCTCCTTTGTATTCTCTGAGCTTCCAGAATCTGTCGTTTGATGTCTGATGTTAACATGAGGGAAATTCTCAGTCATTGTTTCTACAAATACTGCTTCTATTCCTTTTCCTTCTGGTATTTCCATTATGCATATGTTATAACCTTTGTGGTTGTCCCAGCGTGCTTAGATATTCTGTTATTTTTTTAATTCAGTTTTTTTCTCCTTCCTTTTCCATTTTGGGAGTTTCTATTGTCATTCTCAGGCTCAGATACTCTTCCCTCAGCTATGTCCAGTCTTCTTATGAACCTGTCGAAAATAGTCTTTACTCTGTTACAATGTTTTTTACCTCTAGCATTTTTTTCTGATTCCTTCTTAGAATTTCCATCTCTCTGCTTATATTACCCATCTGTTCTTGCATGATTTTTCTATTTTTTATTAAATCCTTTAGCATATTAATCATAGTTTTTAAAAATTCCTCATCTCATAGTTCCAACATTCCTGCCATATCTGACTTATTTTGATGCTTGTTCAATCTCTCCATACTGTAGGTTTTGCCTTCTAGAATGTCTTATAAGCTTTTGTTGAAAGGCAGACATGATCTATTGGGTAAGAGGAGCTCTGTAAATAGGCCTTATTAATGTAGTGGTAAGATGTGGGGTGAGGGGAAGTGTTTTATAGTCCTATGGCTGTCTCAGTCTTTTAATTGGTCTTTAAATGTACCTCTGTGCTGTGATCTTGTCTGTGGTCATTCCCCTTAACCCCACATTCATCAGGTGGGACAGGAGGGCTGGAGGAGGCAGGAGTTGGGGACATCCCTTCCCCAAGTCATTTAGGCTCTGATAAAAACTCCAAGCATGTGAAGTGGCTTCTGAGGCCAGGCCAGTTTCCTCTCCCCTGAAGGAAGCATGAGGGGATTCTTCTCATATAGTCACTGCAAGCATCTTGAAGAATTCCTAGAGATAAAACTCACAGAAATGTGGGGGCCCCTTAGAGTTTTTAGTTGTCAGATCTGCTTACATGGGGCCTCCATAGACTCCCTCTGGGGACACCAGGAAAAGGCCTCCAGTGATTGTGAAGGCAGGGCCCAACAGGGTACTCAGCCCATGGCCTTCTGCGGCATGGCATCTACCACAGTGTCCCTGACAAACAGGAGGGCTTTTAAGGTTTAGAAGCGTGTACAGACAGAGGCTGTCAAAGCTGCCCATTCAAGGTTTTGAGAATTCTTTGCCCCTGGGGTGCTGTGACGTCTCTCCCTGGACTGTGGAGTGGAATCGTCCCCTACTGCTGCTTTTTGACTCTTACATAATTTACCTAAGCAGAGTGACTTTGTTTTTCTGTTTATTTTTGCCCCTTCTGACTGGCTTGATTAGCTAACAATGTCCTGGGTGTCTGCTTTCCCAGGCCCTCACCTCAGATTCCAGGCTGGTGAGGGGAGGTTGAGCCTCAGTGACTCCCATTCATTGCTTGATAATTTGGTTTGTTCTTTGTGACTCCTCACCAAATACTGAGCCCTGCCCTGGTGGTTCAGGAAAGGATCATGCCCCCCACCCTTCCCAGAAGGTAACAAATAGATAAAGGCAGATGTTCAAAGATCACTTCTGAGCAGTTGCATCATTTTCTGGCCCACATGGCATATTAACACTGCATAGACTGGTATTAAAACACAGTCACAAACCATGTCCTTAGGAGAACTAAAGGGTGAGCAGAATCCCAGGGTGTTCAGGGAAAGAAGCAACTTCCTCCACTGCTCCCACATGTCCAAAAGCAAATGTTGTTTATGATTTTATAATGCTATATACAATCACACAACAGAAAAGTGCCAGCAAGGGCTTCTGGCTCAGATAGACACCCCAAAAGTGAGGCATTTGTTCGAATAACTTTAGGCTCTTTCCCCAAAATCCTTTTGTAGGCTTGCTATCCAGAAGGTTGAAAGAAAAATACATTTCTGTCAATTGTGCATAAGCTTTGGCTATTGTGCTGCAGTTGTCCAAGGCCTCAGCCGACACGGTGACCCTAATCCAGGCACCACCCTGTCCCCTCATGAGGGTTTTTGCACCCTATCTGGAGATGTAGCTCCAGGGTCATCCCAGGCCACGCTGCAGCTTGGAGCGGAGGTCTACACACAGGGGATTTGGCTGTCTCACTGCAGCACCAGCTGGCTGTCTCTGGTGGGAAAGAATTGAAAGAGTGTTTAACACCATGGAAATTGTCTTCCAGGCCCAGATGGACCGTCGCTGTTCTAGCTCTGACAGGCCAGGATAGATATATTCAGAAAGCCTTCCAGCTATTTAGTAACTCTTCCAAAACACTGTCAGCACCCATGCTAGGATACAGGGAGTGGGAAGGAAGTCTAAGTAGGGAACCAAGCCTAGTTAGTATATATTTGCATAATTATCTTGCAGTGAATGGATGTGTGACTGGTGGCAGGGCGGAGGTCGCCCTTGGACCCTGGTAGCCAGGAAGGAACTGAATCCCTTTGGGTCAGCACCTCAGACTCCCTCATGCAGACTCGGGCATTTTTAGTGTCAGGTTTAAAAAAAAGAACTTTCCCAGGCTAGCTCACCTGGGAACTAAGAGATAAGTTTGGGCCCCAGGCCCTTGGATGTACTTCCTGTTCTCTCAAAGGCAGGGGTCAGTCTGAAGTCACCTTCCTCTGCAACCTGTCCTGGAGGGTCAGGGTGGGGAGCTGAGGGATGAAGAAGGGGGAAGGGTAGCAAGATTTGTCTGGTCACTGGGTGCAAGATGCTGTGCAAAATCCAGTATTGAAAAACACGATTATAAAGATACCATAGAATTCATGGCAGCAGCACTCTGGATTTAAATATAGCTCTGTGACTGTTAGCAAAATGATGTGGTTATGAGCTGACTATTAATATAGCTGTTTGCCTGAGACAGACAGGAGGGGGGTGGGGAGGGAGGGAGGGAAGGAGAGAGATTGAGAGAGAGAGAGAGAGAAGCCTTCACCTGAATTATGAAAGCTCATCTATTTTTAGGCTAAATATGTCCCTTTCCAGACTAACCTTCACTTTTTGCCTTGAAACTTCTTAAATGAGAGCATCCCAAAATTTTTAAGTTTATCGGCCAGGGAAAGAAGAGGTAAAAAAAGCAGCGGCCCTGAGCTCCCTTGTTTACTCATCACCTTTGCCCATCACAGAATAGTTTCTTGGGTTGCAGAAGTTCCTAAAATGTCAGGTATTTCTCCCATCCATGGCATCATAATTTTTAAATAAAATTTCATCAATTTTATTAAAATAAAATTTCAACCACACATTTGAAAGAAAGAACACGATACTTGGTGTGGGATTCAGTCTTAGTGTTTCAAAAGGAAATCTTGAGTACTTTTTCTAGCCTTTTGTTTTGTTTTGCATCGGTATCTAAAAATACAGAATAAACCCTGGTTTCATGATAACCTATATTTTAAAATCACTTGTAAAGCAGTATTTTTACTGCTCTTACATTTTTTCCTTCAGCGTATTAAACAAGCCAAGGCCCTTATTAGGTGGGAATTACTAATTATATTTTGCTGGACTGGCAATGAACCATGGCTGTTCCTTGCCTTCCACAATTCTATTAATGACCCCATGATGGCTGACTGTGAATAAACTTGAAATAAACTTTTGTAAAAGAACAGCCCTGGAAAAGAACAGGTTCTCCAGGTAAGGCAGCTGACTTATGGTCTGTGCAGTTAATGACTCTGTGTTTTAAGTGAAACACCAGATTGTTTGGCTATTAGCCAGTTTCATGTAAATAGGAAAAAAAAACTTTTCTCCTATGGCAGTATTTCCATTACTTCTCTCATGTAATGGTCCAACATGGTCTAGATAGTCATTAGAGGGCAAGGAAAAGTACAAATATTGTATTTTCTATTGGAGCCAAAACTAAGTAACTTAATTGGGCTGACTTCGGAGAATCACAATTGCCCAAATATTCTTTTTTGCTTTACGTTAGCATTGCTCTAACTAATACAGATGAAGTCAGAGTGTTCATAAAGAAAAACAGGCATTTCCTCTAAAGAATCAATCCAAAATGAAGTCTTTCCTCCTCATCAGCTTTGAATCACAAGGGTAAGTTTTCAACTAGCTGTCTGAGTCAGAAGAAACCATTCCTTCTCACCCTCATCAGTGAGCACGCACTAAACGCTCATTGTGTGTGTCTGGGACAGTGAACAGTGAAGACGCATCTCAGCACTGCCTCTGACAGATGTGTGGGCATTCAGGGGTTAACGTGCCCTGTCAGAGAGCCATTCCTTGCAGAATTTTATATTTCTTAAGACTTTTCTGTGGTTAATATAGTTTCCCCTCAGATTGTTCCCTTGAAACTAAATATATCGCCTGGAATGAAATGTCTGAGTATATGAATTTCTGAAAGAGATAAATTCCTTGAAATTTCTGAATGTGGAAATTTCTAGTAGACTATTTGGCTAGTCTAGTTCGAAAACTCCTTGGGCTAAGTCTTACTGATTTTCACAATCCATGTGAAATTTAATATGAATTACGTTACATACTATATCGTGAGAAAGGTCCAAAGAGATTCAGCTCATTCCTATAAAACCCATATGCACAATGTATATATTTGTGTATGAGAGATATAGTTATGTTTTTATTAGATTTCACTGGTCATTTGTTGGACTTCTCTACAGAAAACACCATCATTCATGTTTTAAAAAAAATGTAACTCTCCTGTGAAAAAGCTGCTCACTATTTGAAGATGCCTCTGTCTTCTCCAACACAAGAAGGTGTAGTTTTATTTCATTGTATGCCCCTTTGCTTCTTTCATATGATCGTGGATATTTTGACTTAAATGCATTGAAATTATTGGACATGTTCTTTTGGAAGGTCGTGTTTAACTGTAGATTATTATGCAGATAAAATGTCCAAATGCATGGTTGAGCCCTTCTGTATTTGGTTTTACCTTAAGTCCCAGTGTTGCTAGTTACTGGAGCAGAATTGGGATTTCCTTTACTCATTAAAGCATACAGCTCTCGTCCTAAAGGGCTGCATTCTCCTGCCACGAAGACAGTGATTCTCAGTGGCTTCATGCCTTGTTCAGGACTTGTTAGCCCCCTGGAAGGGGCTCCTGGGCCAGAGAGGGAGAGGTTGTGCAAATGCTTGCCAGAGGTCTTGACCTGCATCTCCAAAGCAGGGAATGAATGATGTCATTCCAAGTGTTTAAAAAAAAAAAAGAAATAAAGAAAGAAAAGAAAACGGGGGAAAAAAAGCATCAGAAGAATCACATTATTCTCACAATGTTCCCAAACACCAGAGTCTCATTATGACAATGCTGTTTTTCATGTGCATTTAAAATTTCACCTGAAAAACCGTTTATGCTTTCTTCCACTGAAAGATTAAGTTGAAACAGAGTCTGGCCATTGTCCATGAGCCAGAAAGAGTCAAGCTGGAAAAATGAACGTTCTCCCCAAGAGAGAGAGGCCTCTGCCTGGCATGTTAGGAGGAACACAGAGGCAGCAGTATTCCAGTTTTCCACATACTTATTGAGCATCATGTATGTGTCAGGCTCTGTTCTAGACACAGGGGAAAGAGCCAGAGCATCTGTGAAGCAGGGGGAGTCTCTGGTTCCAGGAATGGCCTGGGTGGGGCCCATCCATGCCAGGTTTTTCAAGCCACACTGGGGGCTGTGAATCAGCTGTGGCAGGTGGGTTATATCAAGGGATCAGCAAATGCTACCAGTCAGGCTTTTATCATTCTGTTGAGAGAGCTTTTGTTGAGCATATATAGCACACCTCTATGTGCATTCTCCTGGAGGAGAGATGGGAGACAAATAATAAACAACAGCTCTGGGATAGTCGGCGGGTGATTACGTCATCAGGACAAATAAACCACGGCAGGGGAATAGATGGAGTGATGGACTGAAATGCCTGGAACATTGTACTTTTGGTTTGGTGTTTGTTTTGGTAGGTAACAGGTAAGCAGTATGGTTTGGCTGGAAACGTCCTGGAGTGGGGGAGTTGGGAGCCCTGGGTGCCCACCCCTGAAATTCTGTGATTTTCTGTGAGTAATGTAACCTCTCTGAGCCTCAGTTTCCTTATGGATGACATGACAGTATTGAATCAGATGCTCCCTAAGATTGCTCTCTGCTCTGTGATTCTCTTCTGATTTTTTAAACTATAGGATTAAGTAGAATTTCTCTAACTGGGCCAAAAAAGTTATGTAAGGGCAAAAATAAATGTTTAGAGAAAAGGAATAATCATTGCCAGATTCACTACAGGCCTCTGTACATCTGAAGGTATTTGTCAAAGCAGAGGGTCTTGGGATCAAGAGGATTCATTGGCAATTGCTGTCTGACCCAGAAGATAAAGAGCAAAACGGGGCATAGACATGGTAGAGGCATCACCTAGAATGAATTCACTTGAAACCTATTTTCTAATATGACCAGTGCCCTAGTGATGAATAAAGCAAAACCCCAGGATGTTCCAGACTTTTCATGGCCAAATGGCCCTGCTGCCCTGCTGCCCTTCCTGCCTTCCCACAGCAGCCAGGGGAGGGAGACAACGGGGACAATGGATCATTTCCTCCATAAGAAGGACTGGCTTCCACAGGCTGGCATGCATCACCCATCTGCTTTAGGTGAGCGCTCCCCAGCAAGGAAGGTAGGGCTGCTCCCACATCTTCCTGCTGAGGCTGACTATCTGTCATCTATTAGGCAAATCATTTAAGTCTTCTGAGCTTCAGGGCTTTTTACTTTATTCTTTTCTTTTTTAATCCATAAAATGGGAAGAAGACCCACCATCTGCTAGAGCTGCTCTATGTTAAATGGTGGTCATATGTTCACTAGCACCCTGCAAACTGGGTAATTCTCATTAAGTGTTATTACAGTGGCATTTCCCCCTAATTAGTAGGATATTCTTTCTTCACAGGGGTTTCCCACTCTGGCCAAAATACAGGTGATGCCACTGAGATCAATTTCTAAAAGGAGACGGTATCAACAGCTTTCTGAAAGACACATTCTGTGATGGTCTTCACACAGAGGAAGGGAAGGCCGCTTAGCCGGCTCAGCTTCACACGGAAGGGATATTTCAAAGCTTGGAATAATTATGGTTTAGATGCTGAACTGCAAACAAACACGTTTCCAATGATGAAAATAAGCCCGTGGATGTCTGGAGGTAGTCATGCTTTTCTTTACCACTTTGGAGAGCTCTGCTCACTGTAAAAATGAAAAGAGTATACAAAGAAAACATGAATATGGAAACTGCCTTCATTTCCATCTCGATTTTTAAAAAAAATTTTGTCCAGCAGCTTATTGTAAGTGCATACTGTCCTCTCTAGCATCACTAAAGCCTTTATAGGACTTTAAATTTCAAAGCTACAGGTGGCCCTCAAGTGCCCTCTTCAAAGACACTTTCGATTAAATGAAACAATATTTGTGTAATACGGACCCTGAATCTTTGAACTTTTCCTGTTCAATTCATCCTACAAAGGTTCAATCAGGAGAGATCAGAAGACACTGTGCCCTGAGCCATTTCCATCTGTCGCTCAAGTCTGTCCTTTCAAATATCTTTTCTATCAACCCAGGAAAAACAATTTATTTGGAGGGTGTAATAATCATAATTCAAAAGCCACTTTCAAAGAGGCAATGTCCTTTGCTGGCGAGTATGGCGTAGGCCCATGTATGCACTATTTGAAGTGACATTTTAAACCTTGGCAGCCTTGTGATTCCTCGTCATGTTACAACTTGTCTGACTATTGATAACTTGCACTTACCGCCAACAAAAAAATCCAGCCCCAGAGGCCCGGCGTTTGGTGAGCCTTTGTATCAGTCACTCGAGCATATTTCACTTCTGAATCTTGCGGTTTTTGCCTTCAGTGAAAGAAAAACTGATCCTAACAGTTTTAAACTTGTTAATTCAAGCCATATGTCAGAAACCCAGTCTCCAGATGGTGCCATACCACCTTATATTTACAGGGGGCTGCTTTTCAAAACATTATTCTAAAAGCTATATTTGCCCCAAAGTTAATATGTGGCCTCCTGTGCTATTGAGTACTGTTTTTAAATAATGCAGGCTTGGAAATTGCATGCTGATATAGCAAAAATACACTGATTATTAAACACTAATTACCGCCTGTTTTATTGGCCAAAACGTGCTAATCAAGTCCTTGAGGAGGGTAGTATCCTGAAAGAGAGAACGCCCTGCCAATCCTTTCTTTCCAAATATGGCAAGGAGGAAAGAGGAAACAGAGAAAGGAAAATCGTGACCTTGTTGATTATAAATAAGGCTCGAATGTTTCAGGGAAAAGCGTCCATAACAGAAGTACAGTTACAACTAAGAGACAAAATCTCTTTCTGATCACAGCTTTGAGCAAAAGGTAGAAATGAAGCGAGGGCTCCATTGCCCTAAAAAGCCAGAGACTGCCAAGTGCCTTCCCTCCATTGCCCAGTGCTTTTTAACTGGGATCTTTAGCTGGCAATCCTACCAACTTGGAGTATAAGGGAAGATTATCCAATTGAATATTGAATTCACTCTCCCAAAACACCTACAAGGAGACTACAGATGGATTAGAGCATAATTATCTTCAAACAGCTTTGTTTGATCTTCAGAGTCCAAGCAAGCATGGTTTTGATTTGAGAGATGAGCTCTTGAATGCAGTCGGCACTGTATAGCTGGTTGGTGCATGTTAAACATATTCTTTCTTTCTTTTTCTGGAGAGAAAAAAAAAAAAAAGGTGCCTTCCTTGTGTCTACTTCCTGGTGGGCATTTGTATCTCCATTCTTACTTTACAGACTTGCAAAGTTCACTGGCAAGATTCCTACATGTGGAGGACTGCTCTGCTAGCGGCTCTCGCTGCTTTAATTCAATTAATTCCCCACTGAAATCAGTTCCTGTCTTTTTGTTTGTATTTCACGCATTTTTCCCTGGTTCCTCCATATCTCTTCTCCTATATAACTCCTTACATTCCTAGATTCTTCTTCCTTTTCTCCTATTCTTTCATATATTTTTTTCTGGACAAATCAAAACAATGGAATGGGGTTTTTCTTTGAAATTTAGGAAGTGATTTCAAGGGATTTGCCAAATCATAAAAAATGCATCTGTTATAAATAGTGCAATGCATTTAAAACTTTTCCCATGACAATAATAAGGTTGTCATATATGTAATTTTCAAATTATGAGCAGTGAAATCAAGAGAGTCTTAATTAGAGAGTCTGCTTTTTTCCCTAAACCTCAACAAATATACAGACCAATGTCTGTACTTAAAAGCAGGACAGATCTATCAGGGGAAGAGAAACAATCGAAGTATTCAAGGGAATGATAAATTTCATGACTTAGTAGCTATTCAAGGTTTCAGAAACACTGCTTCTAAGAACAAAATTTAGCAGTTGTCTGATATTAAAAACATATACATGGGAATGTTCTGATTCAAGGATGGAGGGGAAAAAAATTCCATTCAGGATCTTCCCAGTTAGCTAAGCTCCCAGCCAATCAAGCCACCATAGTTCACAATCCTCTTTCCTATTGCAGTGTAGACAAGGTTGGAGTGAAAAGGGCACATTGCCCCTGGAGCACTCAGGCAGGCAGAGGGAAGGAACTCAGCCCAGCCGCTAAATTCAGGACTGAGGAGAAAGCTGAATGCTTTCTTCCGACTGTTCTAAAGCCCCATCCAGATAACTCACTGCATGATACAGAGCTCTGTCATTTGCAGCTGACGTTTAGATAAGGCTGAGAAATAGTAAGTTGTGTTTTCTGAGGCCAGATTATAACCAATGCTATGGAATGAAAGTAAGATTTCCAAATTAGACCAGCTTTCTTAATAGTAAAATTGCTTAATGGTGAAATCCTTACCAAGGTAAAGAACTAATATCTTACAACTGGGCATTTTTTTAACTATCTCAATCTCTTTAGTTTGTTATTTGTTAAAAAAAATTTTTTTTTCCCTCCTGCTTAGGTGTCTCACTAATACTGATGCTCTGTCGTGTCTCAAAGGCTACTGGTGAAACTTGTACACTGTGCCCCACCCCCTTTTTATTTGGTAATATAAGAAAACTCTGGTTCTGATATACATATACTTTCTAATCAAAAGAGACACTCTGATTGATGCCCAGAATAAAAACCACATGAAATTGTGTAAGGCTGAGGGCTCTCAAGTTATAAAAACAAGTCTGCTTGGGTCTTGAAAGAGTAAAATGTTTCTGCATAGTTTAAGAATAAAAACCTATTACCCTAATGGAGTCCGAGAATTGTGCATTCTTGGTAAACTGCTGTCAGGAAACTTCTGCCACTGAGTATTTATGTAAGAGCTACCTGAGTACAACCTAGTGTTTAATCTAAGGCTGCGTTGTTTCTAGCATGGCTCTCATGAAACTTTATTTGGACGACAGCATATGATGGAATTTCTAAGGAAGCCAACTGCTGGACAGTTACTAAATTATCTTCTAACAAGCTGAGTCACTCAGGCCATATTAGGTTAACTGACCATCAGCAATGACTCCCTAAAATAGATTACACTGATGGAACTGCCCCCCAGGCTGCAGCTTCTGATAAATTTTTAATGTCGCAGAATCAAAATGATTAAGTTGTAAATAGCATTTTTTTAACCCAGGCTATTTGAAACACTCTCCTCTTTTCCGAACATTTATCCTCTTAAGTTACCATTTTCATTGTTTATAAGAATAACAAAACATTAATCAAATATTTAAAATATGAAATAATATCTTATTGAAGTATAAAGCAAATAAAAGCAATCTGTTGGTGGGGTTTCTCCTTTTCAATTTAATTACAGTTGCCTTTTAGGAATTTAAGATTTCATATGATATACATGAATACATTT
This sequence comes from Manis pentadactyla, assembly GCF_030020395.1. Lineage (NCBI taxonomy): Eukaryota > Metazoa > Chordata > Mammalia > Pholidota > Manidae > Manis > Manis pentadactyla. The sequence goes on along the minus strand of NC_080020.1, from coordinate 149,262,877 downwards.
ACACATTTTCATTGCCGTCTAGGAATTCATCTTCAAAAATACATTGTTACAGTTCATATCCTTTTGAAATGGTGGCCCAACAGTGATGACAATTAGGAAAAATGATGTTTTGTTAGAAATAGGAAGCAGTATGTACAGTAGTTATATTAATCAGTCCACATTCTTAGTATAAGACACACTTCATATTTTAAAACTGCAGATAAAAATATGTTGGTCTGAAAAATGTATAATTTAATTGTAAAGAATATAAAATCACAAATTCCAAATTACATTTGTATATCAATTGCCTTCAATATGGGTGGTCCCAGTCTTTGTTTTATTTGTAAAGGATGTTTTAAAATGAATTTTTGCTGTTCTTGTCTCTTTGGATAAAGAAACTTCCACTAATTTCAATCAAACCACTATACCTTGTGAAATGAAAGTCTGTGATGGGTGTGCGAATGCTTGGCAGTGACCCAGCAGCCCCCCGACCCCCACTGCAGCCCAGTCATCCCTGTGAATGGAACTGGCTTTGTCAGGCATCTGGCTGAGATTACCTGAAGTCAAGGTGAGAGGATGCTGCAGAGATGCCCCCTGACGGATGTCAATCAGTTTCTCTAATCTCTATCTCCTGGCCAGTTACTGATGAAAGAGTGAGCATGTGTCCATATACACTCTGCCACCAATGAGATCCAGAGGGGGAATCTACCAGGATGGCTGCAGGCAGCAAGGGCGGGGTGAGGGGACCAGAGATGGCCGGAGGAGAAGAGGTTTCTTTCCTGAGAAAAACAGCAAACTCACTTGTCTTCTTGTCTGTCTCCTCCTCTGACCTTGAACAATGCATGTGGTGCTGGAGATGTGGCTGCCCCTGTGCCTTTGGCCTCTGATGACATCACGAAATCAAGAACCCTGTGCCGGACCCTGCCTTCCACTTCTTGTCAGGCAGAGAAACAAGCTCCTGCTGTTGAGCTCACTCCACTGGGTTTCTTTTACTTGCAGCCGCATGTAGCCTAAGTGATCCAATTAATAAGAGAACACGTTATACATAAATGAGACTAGATGGAGCAGCAATGTCCAAAATTAACTCACACACTATCATAGCTTTTCCAGGAAAGTAACTACTTTTAAAGACACTATTTTTCTATATTTTTTCCTCAACTAAAAAAAAAAAAGTGTTATTTTGAAATCTGGGGTGATACTTCCTGAGTTAATCCCAATTAAGTTTATTGGTAGAAATTGCTTGACATGTCAAAGAAAACAGAAACGCAATTATTACAATGCTTTTGAAGGACAGAAGGGCCTTTGTCAAACTTCCATCAACTCTTATTAACTCATTTTTTTTTTTTTTAACCCAGATGTCTGGAAATTCCCCAAGTCTTCATGCCTGCTGGGATAATCCTGTCCTTTAAGCATTAAGTAAAAATGCTCTAACATTTATCCTCTAACTGGTAGAAACAGTGTTATCCGGACCCCGCCTGTATCTGGTGATGCCTCATTTCTGCCAGTGGCCTCTGCTGTGCTCTACGGCTTCTGCTTTTTGTTGCTGTGTCATTCTATTCCTGGCCTGACCCCCACCCCACCCTGTATTGTCCCAGGCACAAAATGCAGTCACTTTTCCATGACCATCCTTATTCTTTCAACATACATTTTTAAACTTCCTACCATGTGGATAGAGATCAATGTTGCAGAGATGAAATGAAATGCTGTATGTAAAGGGCCTAGCACAGGTTTACATATGACTACCTTGCCTTTTATAATGGAATCCTGATCACATGCACAGACCTGGGTCTTTCAATCCCTAATCCACTCCTATTAGACCCCTGACAATATATTTAGTGTCTATATGAACTTTAATAAAATGGGGCTCACTGAGATATCAAACACTTAAGACAGCTGAAAGGACGAAATGCAGTACTGCAAAAAATTACCTTGCAAATATGTTCTCTATTATTATTGCGGTTTTGACATTCTGGGTTGTTTTGTCCAGACTCCCTTTAGTGGGTGTGTGAATGGTGCCACTCTATCCTTTCTTCTTGTCCATTAGCTTATGGATATCAAAATAGCAGCTAAAATGCAAACTTAATCCAGAATCTGTGTAATCCACAGTGGTGTATGTGATTTATTTAGTTAAAACAGAGCCTCACTAGGTATCCACGTTTTTGTTTGAGTTTCATTTTGTTTTGATGTGTGGCCTATACACTGCTTTTGATGTCCTGAGTGCTTTTAAGGGCTAGTTTGATGGGGGTTTTGTATTTGATCTGGGGCTTTTAGTTTTCTGAATCTCAAATGTGTTTGCCCAAAGAGAGAAATATTTATGCTCTTTACTAATCCCCTCTCAAAACAGAATTCAGTGGCATACACCAAAATGGTCTCTGTTTTGCAGTCCCTTTAGAAACTGGAAGATTGGATGGCCTTCAATAAACTCCAGTTTTGTCCCTGAGCTAAGAACAGAATGTCCTAAATATAATGAGTTCCTTCTGGGAGGGTTTTATCCATCCTGCTAGATTCAAGTCAAAAACAACTGCCCAGGAGGTTTTGATGGCCTGTCATATTTCTGCTCCTTTGGGTAAGGCCCAAAAACCCACTGGAAGATCAATCCATTTTTGCCTACGGGGTAACACACAGATTTCCAGGCACCTTCACAGAGAACAGTTTAATACAAAATTTAATACAGATGCGTTATTTATTTCCTTATCTCTGTACAGGAAAGGTGACGTTTTTGAAAATCATTGACATTTTTCTATATCCTGGGCTTTTTCAACCAGTGACATTATTAAATTAATTCAAGAGAAGTAGAAAATTTCCCACAGACTATGTGGCCAAATATAAAGTGTAAATGTGTAAATATGATCAACTGCTGGAGAATTCACATATTTAGAATTTCCCTTAATTACATGCACTTGACTGTCCTCTTACCAAGTTGATAAGACTAAGCAATGAAGGTTGGATTTGAATTTATACATCATGTTTGAGTTCCCTTATTTCTATTTAGATGAATAAAATTTTTGTATATAAAAGTATCACTGAATATGTTCAGAACTATATTTCTGAAAAGTTGTCTGTAAAATGGAATTTTATAGATGAAACACTACACATGTAATTTTGACCTTGAAGAGTTCCACTTGTGGATTATAAAATCACTGATTACTTTTCTCTTAATCTCAATGAAACATTAGATATTGTTTAGTCCAGAGGTCTTAAAGTGGGCTTTGGGAGAGAGAAATGAAAGAGTTAATTCCTGTCTATTTATTTTTCCTTAAACAAATAAAACTAATTTGAATTTAACTGATATTTAATCTATCAGTGATGTCTCGCACTCTTACTCAGTTTGAATATCAGAGGTCCAGGGCTGTACCCTCCAAATCTGTGTTGACCATATCAACTTGGGATGAATACCAGCCACAGAGATGTGGATGTTAACTCTTTAGTTACTGTGTCTTGGGTGGGGGGAGGAGGAGGAGGGTCAGATTAGTAGGTATTTTTGGAGGCTCAGGACAGTAACTATTGACATCTGGAATGAAAGTGATTAGATTCTGTATTTTAACAAGCAGTATAGAAGCATCATTGTATTCCACCTGAGTGTCAGCCTGGCATGAGTCCTGTATGGTACCCATGGTAGACTGAGGGAGAAAGAGGCATTCTTCTGCATGGAGTTGTGCCCAGGGCAGTTTCATTCACCCAACTGCCCCACATACCATTGCATGTGCAGCTTATATGCACCAAGGTAGGCAGATTTAGGAACTGGATTATATAGTTTCAACTAGCCCAGTCAGCACAAAGTAGACAAAAGATTTCAGTGATTTTTGTAAAGAAAACACTAATGCAAGATGCTGCTAGTGGGACAGACCCGTATTCATCAGTCAGGGGCAGAGAAGATATATCCTACTCCTGGCACACTCTTCTCCAGCCACGTGGTGATATTCAAAATAGCTAAAGGACAAGAGGCTGGCAAAAATATAAATAAATAAATAGTCAAGAATATTATTTGAAATACAGATTTATACCTAATGTCAGGAATGCTGAATTGTACTCTAAGTGTGTACTGTATTTTCGATAATGTAAAATGACATCATCACAGTTAGGAAGATAAAAGTATTGTTTAGTATCATTATCATCTCAAGCTTTTAAAAATCTAAGTTTTAGAAACCTGAGTGCACAGAACTGGATTAATTCCATTTTTTAATTTATTATTCCCCATTGGTCCATGCCAGATCTCCTTTCATTTAAATTATACTTTTGTCATGTGCTTTAAGAAACATACATGATTCATGTGTAGACATCATGTGATGACTCCACCACCCAAGGCAAGAACTGAAATGCTACCAGTAATTTACAAATACATATGTTTTAAAATTTTTCAGTTCTGTATGTGGGTATATGGTTTATAATGTATATAATATAGCAATGTAGTACAACTTTCCTTTTTATTCCACAAGGCATTTTTTTTTGCCATGATACCAAACTATCCGGTTAGAAATTCTGGTCTTGCATCAGCTGGAATTAAGCAGGCATGTCTTTGGTACCACGTAGTGCCTTCTCTGTCCACTCGGTTGGACAGAATGAACCAACCACCAGAAAGCAGGGTGTCACTGCCTTGGCTGGAACCCAGGGGGACCATCTGAGCATGCCATTCTGACTGGCAAGCCTAAGGGAGGAAAGGGGAGCCCCTTCATTCTTGCTTAAAACAAATTCATTGGAAAAACAGTGAACAATTGGTCATCATAAGTCAAATGTATGAATTACAGACCTTCAGCCTAGGAAACAAACTTTTTCTAATACCCTTCCCTGACATAAATTTACCAATGGAGCCCAAGGATTTAATGCAGATCATGCACATTTGCTTTCCTTTTTCTTAGAATTTGCTGATGTCTTCAATCTTCATGGAAAACCCTAATAATTCCTATAGTAATTTTGGATCTGAATGCCTATGATAATTAGCCCTAGATCTATGCATTTAAAACAAATGCACACTTTTCAATTTTAGGACACATAAGTTATTATAGAACTTTCATGCAAAACAAGGCTATATGTATATATGTGTATATATATATATATTTGTGTGTGTGAGTGTATATATATATATATATATGTATGTGTGTATATATAGTTTTAGCAATGTGTGGGGTGTGTGTGAATACCATATGACAATCCACACTTCATTAATATAATAAAATATATTAAAGAGGACAGGAGCCCTATCTGCTTACTTATTATTTTATCCTCAGTATTTATCAGAGTACCTGGCACATATTATATGCTCAATATACATTATTGGGTGAATGAAGGAATGAAACCAAAATATCTTGCTTCGTTGATAAAATTGTCTTGGGCAGCTGTGTATCTTGTGTGCAGTTCTGAGCTTCCAAAAGCTTGGCCTCAAAGTCCCTTCTGTTGCTGAACCCCCCTCAGTCTCCTGAGTGTTTCTGTCATCCACACAGACATCTCTGGAGAGCCTCGCAGCCGCAGCTGGGAGACGGATTCCGTAATGAAGACATGTCAGAGTCACGCTTGGAACCCACGGCAGTACCTTCTCCCTCTAGGCCACTTACATATTTCTTTGAAGGGAAGTGACTAGGAAGGATTTTTCAAATTTAGTGCAGTGCTGGCATTTTCCCGTCAGCATATAAGCATATCTATCATATATTTGCCATCATGTCCAGTCTTTAAAAGAGAAAAAAAAGCCCTCTCTTGAATCCTAACTCCCTTCCCCCAGCTCTATTTTGATAAGTTTTCCCAGTTAAAAACATAAATAAAACACAGGAAGTGGTCAATATGCCTCATCTCTGTTTTCTTACCCTGTATTATCTCTTTCATCCACCTTGCTCACATTTCTCTTCCCTGTTCCACCAAAATACCCTCACTGTGGGCGTCAGCCAGCCCCGGCGCCGCACCATCGACCACCTCTCTACTTCAGTTTCCTTTGATTACCTTCTCTATTTCACTTTCCGAGCAGCTGGCACCTTGCCCACTCCCTCCTCTTCTCCCAGCTGGCATCATGGCATGGCACTCCCAGTTCTCCCGCCCAGGTCCTTTACTGCTTTCCTCCTCCCTGAGGGGTCCCAGTTTGTTACAAAGTTACACTTCATGTTCTAGGTAATTTCAAGCAGCTCTATAAGTGTACCTTTCTTCCCAATACTTGATGACTTCCAAGCTTAAAATTCCACACTCTATTCTGTTTTAAGTCTCCAAAGTCACATATCCAGCTGCCTACTTGAAATATCTACTCTGGTGTCTAGTTTGCATCTCAAACTTCATATAGACAAATCATGAGACCCTGGTTTCTCAGCCCCCAACATATTCCTCTACAATTTTCCCCATAGCATTCAACTGCATCACCTCACAAGCCAGTTCTCAAGCCCAAGCCCCCAAATCTTGACCTCCCCTCTCTCCCTTTTCTCTACATGCAACTCATCAGCAATCCTTTCCATAGTCTCCTCAGAATATATCCTGAATGTATACCTTTTTACCGTCATTTCTACCACCTCCATCCAAGACACCATTATTTCCTGCCTAATCTTAGGCAATAGCCTTATAATTGATCTCCTCTCTTTTTTCCCCTCTATAATTCATTTTTCCCTGTAAAATCAGAAGTATTTTAAAATTCCTGGCTAATTCTCCTACACAATACTTCCTACAGCTCACCTTCCTGCTTATAGCCAAACTCTTTTTGCAGAGTTTACAAGTTCCACTGACATGGATTTCAGACTCATTCTTCTCATTTATCTCCTATAACACACCTCCAAGTACAACCTTCACTCCACACAGTTTTCTTTCTGCCTTTGAGCACACCAAAGTTTTTTTTTTTTAGTCATTGGGCCTTTGTGCCAGTTGTTCCCCTTTTCTTGGAAAAACCTTTGTCCAAATATTCCAGTGGCTTATTCATTTTTGTCATTCAAAACTGAGCTTCATTGCCATCTTTTCTGACCTTGCCCAAAGGTCAGCCACGTAACGAGAGCTCATATACCCCCAACCAGAGAGACAAATAAGCACATATTCTTTATATCATATTGTTCTGCTCTCTTTTTAGCACTTTCATATCTGATATTATCTTCTTGATTTTTTGCTCATTTGTCTTGCCCATCTGGGATATTTGTGTCTGGCACATGGTGTGTGTTCAATGAATATTTGTTAAATTAATGGCTAGAATAAGGGAGGAGAGTGTAAATTCCTTCCAGGCATTTTTAGAAGTAAGCAATTTTTAAAATTGTGGAAGTATTTTTGAAGTGCGGTAGATACACAGTATCAAGGCTGCTTCCCTAGCATGGATATAATTCTTTGATGTTTTAAACAAGGTGCCTACCTAACTTGCAGTGGGTGCCTTTAGACTTTCTGACACCTACTCTGAGGCCCCATCCAGCAGCATGATTCCCTAGGATCAGCAAATCTTGGGGAAATTTCACTGACTTTTATATCTCTGGAAATCCTATTCAGAAAAAATCATCTGCAGCATTTGGCATCACCACAGCCGTTCCAAATTTTAACTTTTTCTTAGCCATTCAGTCAATGGATTTTTCAGAGTAAAAAAGCATGAGATTAATTTTCCATAGTAATTTAGTCCTTTAAGGAAGACTCAAGATCTGGATGCTTAGATATGTGGAGAGGTGGCGCCATGTACCCTGCTTCCTCTTTTCCTTTTTAATTTGTTACTAAAAGCAACTGCAAAATAAGCATGGATCTTCCTTGGTGACTCTAGACAATTTAAGGTGGTTCTTAGGTGCTGAGTATCCTGACAATGGATTGCTGCAGCTCACTGAATGATACGTCTCATACTTTTAGCCAGACTATGTTACTAGCTCTGGACCACTTTTTTTCTAATATAGAAAATTAGAGCTTGAAAATTGTACAAGAATTGTTTTTATTAAATCAGCTGTGTTAAAACTAGAGGGTGGGTTCATCAACCAAAATTAAAATCCAAATGCTATTTAAAAGCAGCAGTCTTTGATTATTTGGGAGTGGCACTACCTACCCCCATGGATACCCTTGAACTAATATCTGGACCACATATCTTTTATGTTTCTATTTATGAAACATTTATTTGTAGTACAAGTCCCCTCCTCAAGTTCTTCTAAATGTACTGTCATGTTCTTCTTAGCAAAACAGAAAAATGGGCCAAATTTTACTTTCAAGTGCTTTAACTCTGCTCGAAAATTAAAAGGTGAGAGAGATTCTGATGAACAAAAATCGTTTCCTTTAAATGCTGAAAGAGGAAAGAGATAAGTCAAAGCCTGAGAGTATTAAGAAATTATTTGAAAATGTATGCATTAGAAGAAAGAGACTTAATTAATTATATAAATATAAAAAAGGGACAAATGTAGCCAGCAGGTTAATAATGAATATTTCAGAAGCTAGTGCTTAAAAAATATGTTTCTTAATTATGTTCATTTACAGATTTCTGAAAGAAAGGGTGTTAATGGCATAAAAGAATTTCGGTACATAAACGGAGATGAATCAAAATGAATTGTGAACTACAAAATGAGAGCAGATGACACATAAATAGGTTGTAGACATTACAGTCTTTTTCTTATACATACAATTCATACAAAATGTTCTCTATGGTATCTTAGATTTTAAAGGTCATAGTTGAATGGAGTTTTAGACAAGGGAAGTTAAACTCTAATGGCTTCCAGTTGTTTTGTATCTTTACTTTCAAGACCTAGCCTTCTTGCCAGAGGTTACTTTGTAGCTAAAAATAAGGGCAGGTTTTATGTATAATAAACAAACAACTCTTTAACATTTGAGGAAATGAGGGTCTTAGAAATCCATTTTGGGTGGTAATCTATCAATTGCAAAGTGTAGTTTACTGAAACGTTGACTTCTATTCCCATATTTTCTTAGAAGCCAGAGTCAAAATGTTGATATCAACTGTGTCACAGTTACTGAACATTGCAGGACAAGCAGGGGTCAAAGGGCCTGCAGGGTTCCAGGCAGAGGAAATAGATGGGGCAGGTTTGTAAAACAGTGTGACATGCAGGTGTGACACATAGTTTGGTACAGATAGAGGGCGTGTGAGCAGGGTGTGTGGCACTCACTTGGAGCCATGGCATGGTGAGCTGGTGTGCCCTCTTACAGAGCTGAGTCTGATCCTAAAGGCACTGGAGAGCTATGGAAAGGTGTTAGAGGTTGAATGACTTGACTGGATTATTTTTTCTGCCAAAAAGGTTACCTGGTAGCACTATAGACACAGTGATTGTATATGGCTTTGAGTTTTGGTTGGTGAACCGAATGATCCCCTTCCATTTCACCTTTTGGAAAATTCTATTTATTGTAACTCAAATGAGAATCACAGAATCACAGAGTTAATTCTAGTTTATAAATGACTGGGAATTACCACTCCCACCCACCCTTACATGGCAGATAAGAATTCTGAGTCCTGCTAGTGAAAGTTGAAGTTCACACAGTCAGCCAGAGGATGAACTTGTAAGGATATGAGTGGTGCCAAATCCCAGGCCTTCCACTACCCCAAAAGGGGATAAACCAGGCTAGACATTCTGCAAATGTTTTAAAAAAAAGTTCAGAATTCTGTTCAGGGGGCCACCATTTGGGCTTGATAGTCAAGTGGACCAGGGTACTTGTGCCTTAAGCCACATGGAGGTCTCGTGCCTGGTCTTCCTACAGAAGCCCCAGTTCCGAGTGCCTGCTCAAGTGCACCGTCTTACTCTTACATCTTTAATATTTCTTAGAAAATGCTCAAAAACATCACAGCCTGTAAACAATAAAAGGCCCTGCAGATTAGAGATTAGTGGTGAAAACACTCCTGTGGCCATTTAGGAATGAAGGAGGAAAACAATCCCATGTATCTTTTATTTTCAGTAAGGTATACTCTAATAAATGGACATTGTAGTTCTGGAAAGGTCAGTCAAAAAACACCTAGGCTGACCTGCCTCAAATTTCAATGAAGTAATTTTCAGATTGTCTTTTGGGGTAATTCCATTTATTTACTCCATGTAGAAGAATTTACTCAGCAAGTTTTTTGTGGAGGTGGTCTCACCAAGTTCATTACCTAAATATAAAGAGATATAAGAATGTAGCTAATCTTGCTGGCTGCAAGGCTCTCTATCCAGCTCCTGTCTCGTTCTTCCTTTCTAGGACCAGTTTCTAGCACCAGTTTGATTCAGGGTCTCTGTCTTTCTCTTTAGAGCCACAAGCTCTACTAGGCCTGTCACAGAAACCCCATCTCCCTTGCACATGCCTAGTTTTGGACTGGGCATGTGACATTGCTCTCCATGAGTTGTGGGATGTATCAGCTGCATTATTTCTGAAAAGATTTCTTCTTATAAAAGAAATAGGAAGAGATTATCTGCTTCCAGTGGACATTGCTACATGTGGATGTCATGCCCAGGTTGATATAACCATTTTGCAACCAGGAGGGCAGCCGGCTGGAGAACGGAGCTGAAATCCAGGGAGGGCAGGTGCAAAGACGGAAGGAATGTGGGGTCTCAGTGACATCGTTGAGCCCCTGGTTTAACCAGCTGTTTCACTGCGATGCCTCAGGCTTCTTACTGTTTAGCACTGCCAACTGAGGATTTTCTGTTGTGTTTTGCAGAGTCCTAATGGATAGACACAGAACACAGAGTAGCCTTTTTCCTGATATTGTTTAAATGTGGTGACCCCTGTCAAGGACTTCCACTTCAGCTCTGTTCTTCCACCACCAAAGATGCAGCTAAGAAGATGTAGTTGGCTAGATTACTATCCCTAGTGATGGAATATTCAAAATCTAATCAGTTTTCAGTTCAAGAAAATAACCACTAATAAAAAAAATGCTTTTGGATCATTTCATGAGGCAGAGTACTTTATTCCATATGGCATCCTGCACGTCCATATGGCTTCAGGAATTAGAGAGGTATATTTGTCAAAATATTCAATCAATTGCAGCCCTTAAAGTTGATAATGTTATGTGTTTGGAGCATACACCATCTCTTGAATATGGGGGAAAGTCAAAGGAGCAAATGCCAGCCGAAGGAAAATCAGAGTGAGTTTATATTCAGCAGAGAGAGAGAAAAGCAAGAGAAGATTTAATCTAAATCATGTGAATGATATTGACTCTATGCAGCAGTAACCTAGTCATGGGGAAAAGCAATGTGTAATAAGTTTTATTCAGATAAGAATGGGGCAGGAAATCCTGATTATTTCACATTCCAATTGGCATAATTTTCAGAATTTCAACCATATATAAAGCAGTTACCTTGAAGAAAAAGACTTGTCATCAGCAAACTTAAACACCTTCAAAATATTACGGGCTTAAAAAAAAATGATTTTTTATATGACCCATTTTCCCCCGACCTGTATCAAAGACTGTTCCTAACCCCTTCCAGCTTGGGCTGCCTGTAAACCATTTAAGTTGTGACTGATTTGAGAATTCTACAAATCAGGGCTTTCCTGATAAGGGCTTGAGCAGAGGAGCTGTCCGTGGAATGCACCGCCCAACAGACACCTTCCACTTTTCCATCCTGTCGTCTGGGTCTGGTGGCTCTTGGTGGGAGCTGGGAAAGCTGCTCAGGAGGGCAGGCAACGCTTCCTGGGCAACAGGGCTTTCCCAGGATACAAAAAAGAAGAAGGAGGAAAAATAAAGAAACGAGGATGAGGCGGAGCTGTATTTCAGAGAAATTCTGCCAAGGGAGTAAAGGCAGAAGTTGTAAGATTCCAATGCTGTCTAGGAAAGAGAGTTAAATACCAGAGGAACAAGGTCAGCTCTCCTGGGGAAAAAAAAAATAGAATCGAATTCATCAGTCAAGAGAAGTGGACCAGGGCCACTAGGCACTCAGAGACCAATTTTCTGAAATGCATTTCATTTCAGATGAACTATTTTCGGATCGGAATGAGGAATATACACAACACAAGTTAAGTGAAGAAAATGCAATGTGTATATGCATTTTTACAGAGGATTTATATATAAATAAATTCAAAATATATTTCACTTCATTAAGAATCATCCTCTGGATGGTGCTGTGACATGGCATCAGTGTTAGCCAATCACCTCCCATCTCTACTGAGGGGCTTCTCAGTCATCAGACCCCCAGGAGTGCCCACTGCTCTAGGGTTTGACTTACACACAGTTGACAAGACAGTGCCTTGCAAATGACACAGCGAAACTACAAAACTTTGAGCTACCACAGGCATGAGCCAAAAACACAGACATGCTGTGGATTAATACTGTCAAAGAAGCCTGACCTACGAGCTCAGAGTGAGAGTGCTCTCTCTTCCCTGATTGTTATCTGAAGTCTTTGATGGGCACGTATCACACCCCAGCACAAAGGAGTCTGTCGGGAGCACACACTGTGGTGTGAGTGCCTGGAGAGCAGGGCGCTGCCTCCCCGTAGCCAGCAGATGCCTGCTGTGCAGTGGCCCTCAGGGACTGAGAGCATCCCAGGGGTTCAACCCGACTGCTGAGTCTGTCCAAGTCCTTCTCTCTCTGTGCAGACCTTCCTGATGGCCCAGATCACATTCGTTCTTCCTCCTAGGAGCCTCTATCACCAGATAATTTAGTGTTTAGTTATATTCTTCAAGTTTTTTCCTCTCTTGTCTCTCCAAGTAGTTGCAAGCCCCTTGGAGACAGAGCCATGCCTTGTCCTTCTCTCAGGGACTTGTCTTCAGTGTTCGGCATGATTCTGAGGTTTTGTGGAGAGGATAAGCTGGGGGTGATGGAAGAGGGGGCTCCTAAAGTACTAGAGAAGGCCTGCCCCCTGGCTTGGTGTGATCATATGCTTGAGTGTAAGGCCTAGGCACATCGGATTTAGCCCCAATCACATCACTGACTTTCCTCAGAGTAGAAGAGTAGAATTAGTAAGAATTTGGAAACAGGTAAGTCTGGGTTTGCAGCTTGACTCTGTTATTTACTAGCTTATAACTCTGGGCAGATAGTCTCTCCCTGTTTCTTCATCAGTAAGGTTGGAATAATACAAAGTTCTTGCATGTTTTGGGGAAAATTGAATGAGGTCATGCACTGGGTATAGGATCTGGCATGAAGAGGCAGGGTGTCGCTCCTGTTGGTTCCCTTTCTGTGTGAGGAACCAGTGAATTTTTTTCTGAACTTCCTGTTTCTCTCAAACTAACTTCCACTTCCCTTGATGTTACCTTTTTGAGAACATCCATGAGGGGAGTCCCTTGAGTAAACTCAAGGGATTCAAATGCCCTGCCCAGAGGGAATTGGATTGCTGTGGTGGCTGTTCCAAGACTCCCTACTTACTGTATCATTGGCCACAACATTAGCACTCCTAGTCATGCCTACACGTGTGCATGCACACACACACACATTTCAATATAAATTTATATAAGAGACCCCAAACTGTTATATTAGTTTTTATTACTGCCACAACAAATTACCACAAGCCTGAAAGAATCTGAGAATATAGATTTGTTATCTTGCAGTTCTGTTCACACAGTCTCACTGAGCTAGAATGAAGGTGTTGGCTGGGCTGCACTCCTGCGTGGAGGGAAAACTCCATTCCTTGACTTTTCGGCTTCTAGAGGCTGCCTACATCCTCGGCTCATGGCCACTTCCTTCACCTTCAAAGCCAGAGAAGACAGCTTCAGCCCTTTTCAGGCTGCTATCTCTCTGGGTGTCTGACTACAGCCAGGAAAGTCCCCATACTTTGAAGGATACATGTGATTAGGATGATCCAGGATAATCTCCACACCTCAAAGTCTTTCACCTTAATCACTTCTACTAAGTCTTCTTTACCTCATAAAGTAACACATTCACATGTCCCCATGGTGGGCACATGGACATTTTTTCTTTCCTTGGATGCAGTGGGTGACAGCATTATTCTGCTTACTGCAATTCTGAAACATTTTCACACCTCCGCTTTACAGAATGCACGTGCCACTGAGAACTCCTTGCCACCTCTGTCTGCAAGCTAATCCATCCCTCCCACCCCTCCCACAAACTTCTGATACTCTTCCGATACTTTGCTTGGACTACTGCATACAGCCTCACCCTTCTTTGGCTCCCACTTCACATGTCACCTTTGAGACGAAGCTATGCAACAAAACAGCCAGTCTCTTATCCATCTGAACCACCGTCTTCTCCGCCAGACCTAGCTGTGCCCCTGGTGTTCAAACTGGGATCGCAGCAATTCTCACTTTTTGCAAGCTTCAGGCTGCTGTGGGCCTGACCTACTCTGTCCACTTCCTCCCCAGGGTACTCACATCTCCGCATCTCCTATGAGGTCGGCAGCACAGCAGGAGCCGAAGAAGAATGTAATTGTTTGTTCAGGAGCTTGCCGTCCTACCTCTCACTGTAGGGTTATTCTTACTGGCCCTCCCATCTGTCCTCCTCATGGCTGCTGCTCCCTGACGCTCTGCCAGAAGACTGTCTGCTCCCCAACTCTCAGCCACCCATGCCCCCAGCACTGACATGCACCATGTGCTCTGCAAAACTCTTATTCTCCATCTTGGTACAGGGATAGGCCCTTGACTGAATTTGGTCCAGTTGCAAAGAATCCTGGACTTGAATGGGAGTCATAGGGAAGAGAGGCTGTCAGTACGTTTTGCCTTCTGATGAGCTGTCAGCAGCCCCTCCAGGCAACCTGGGATGAAGCCAACTTATAGCAGAGTCACAGGAGAGATGAAGAGAAGCTGGGTCCTGGTGGCTTTGACATTCGAATTCCAGCCACCCTTGAAGTTGAATGTCCACAGACTTACTGTATCACTGACCACAAAACTAGCACTCCTAGTCACGCCTACATGTCAGACAATGCAACATTTTAAAAAATTTGTGCTAGCTTTCACTGGATTAGTCTTCACATTTTCTCTAGAAAATGTGTGTAATTCCTCCTCTCCACGGACCCATGTCTCCCTAAACAACATGATACAATATAGTCTGGGTTGGCATAGCTACTCTAACATTTATTTAAAAAATAGCAACAGTAACACTGGTGAAACTGAGAAAGGCAGTTGATTAGATTACTTCCCCTAAATAAAAACATGCTGATAAAATGTCCAAGTCATTTTTTTCTACTTTGAAACTACTGTTTATTTGTCTGATTCTAAATATCTAAATATTATGGACATTCACATTTCACATTATAATACTTCTGTTCAGAAAATAATAAGAGGTATACTTCTCTTATTATTTTCTAAGAAGATATCTTTGTATTTTAAGCCAAGCATTTGATAATTAAGTTGAGGAATATAGTTCTCTGAGATATAACTATATCTTGTCTTTTCCTAAAATAACACTTTTTCGGTATCAAGTGAATATTTTTCCTCAAGTTTGGCTAAGGTAAGTGTTGACTCAGTGAAACAATTAATATTTCCTTTATTTGTTCCCACTTTTTCTTCAGAAGTAAGGTAGATGGTATTAAAAGGCATATTGTGTTAAAAAAAATCTATCCAAAGATTCAAATGTTCAAATAAAACTTTTTTAAGTTTTCAAATTGTCTAGCTTTTTATTCAGCCATAGTTCTGATATTTTTTTTGTGTGTGTGTATGAGGTGAAATTCAAATAATATAACATCAGTCATCCAGAGGTGCAAGCCTAGGGTCTTTTCTGGTCTTTTCTGAGTGTCTAGCTCTAGGCCCATATAACGGACTCTGGTTTCCCTGGTGTTTGCAATAGCCCTTCAGAGCCCTTAATCGCCTGAGAACCTTCCTCCTCAGCCTCTTCCTAACTAGGTTTTTGGTCCATGTACTGCTTGTTCTATCTGCCATCTCCTGCCCCAAATATCTATGGGACTTTTGCATCTTTAATGCTCCCAACAGATACCACTTTGGGAAACCAGAGTGGGGACAATCAAAGGCAAGCCTCTATGTTGGTCCCTCATTGAATCACCAGGGCATAATATACAACCACAGTGTCTAGAGAAAAAAGTCCGTAACCACCCCACCTCCATCTCAGCAAGCTGCATTAGGAATGCAGGCCAGTGTCCACATGGCCACTGCCAAGCTGGGGCTAGTAGGGCAGTAAGCAAAAATGTGCAAATGCTTCTTTACTGAAATGTAGCTGTCTCATTCCTCATGAAGCAACTGCCCTGGTGGCTGGGAATTTTTTATTAGATTAAAGAGCTCTAATAAATGGATTGTATCAGTGTTTTGTCAGTGTAAAGATTGCTGGGGTGAATGGACCAATTTTTGAAGCTCTCTATTCCTTCATTTGCTCTGACATCACTCCTGAGTTTATTCTATCTTATTTCACCCTGTGGGATCTATATTGCAAGAACCACTAGTGTTAAGTTATTCCCATGGGGGAGAGAACGCTGTGTGGATGGTACGTTGTGACAAGTGCCACGACAGAGGGATGCCAGGTGCTGTGGGAACCTTGGCGGAAGGGCCTGCTTCGGTCAGACATGATATGTACACAGAGACTTTTGCAGTGTGTGTCACAGTTACTGAACCTTGCAGGACAAGCAGGGGTCAAAGGGCCTGCAGGGTTCCATGTAGAGGAAATAGATGGGGCAGGTTTGTAAAACAGTGTGACATGTAGGTGTGACACATAGTTTGGTACAGATAGAGGGTGTGTGAGCAGGGTGTGTGGCACTCACTTGGAGCCACGGCATGGTGAGCTGGTGTGCCCTCTTATGGAGCTGGTGTCTGATCCTAAAGGCACTGGAGAGCTATGGAAAGGAGTTAGAGGTTGAATGACTTGACTAGATTATTTTTTCTGCCAAAAAGGTTATCTGGTAGCACTATAGACGCATAGCACACTACCAGGTTGGAGACAGACCCAAGAGTCAGGGAACCACTTAATGCAAAAAGTGATGAATGTTTTAGCTAAAGAAATGGCCTGTGGTGAAAAGGAGGCCTGGATCCTTATATGAAGGATACTTATTTAGGCAGTTGAATCCACACGACGCAGTGATTCATTAGACGTGGCTAACTGAAAGTGGGGGACAAAATGACTCCCAAATTTGTGGTTTGGGTGTGGCTAACAATAAATACCACAGAAGAAATCTCATTTATATTTGACAATATAGTGAGCTCATTTTTAGACCTATGATTTTTGGATTTGCAAGAGACACTCAAGCAGACTTGACTAAGTGATGTTTCATTTACTTTACAAATACTTGCCAAAGTACCTGGGATGCAGAAGGGAGGTTGAGACTATCGACATACATGTGGGAATCACTAACTACAAAATCCTTGTATTCTTAACTGCTAGCTGATAACTTCTTAAAACAAAAGCAACAAAAACTATTCTTGTGAATTTTTTTCCTGACCAAAAGCCAAACCAAACCAAACCAAGCCAATAACTAGTTTTTGAAAAAAAATTTTGCCAAACATGTATGTACAAAAAGGTTTATATTGAGAATATATGAGGAAGTCATGTACACCAATAGGAAGAAAAACAAACCCATATATGGGCCAAAGATTTGACCAGCTTACAAAAGAAGACAAAAAAGGAGTCAATAAGCACATGAAAGGATCCACCTTCTCTAATTACCAAGAAAATGCAAAGTAAACCAGCATATGACACCACTGTATACAAAGGATGGGCAAAGTTCAAAATTCAAAAGATGACAAGGGCATGTGCCAGGGAAGATGGAAGCAACCAGAACACAACCTGCTGGTAGGAGTGCAAAAGGGGTATTTCTTTGGAAATCAGTTTGACAGTATTATGGGAAGTTAAACATTTCCGCCACATGACCCAGCAATCCTGCTTCCGGCAGCTTCCCCACAGGCACCTTAATACCAAAGTCTCTGTGCAACATTCATAAGGGCCCCTGACGACTCAGAATGCTCATGGATGGTTGCTTTACCACTCAGCAGGAACGGCAAAAAAATAGCGAAGTGTTACTATGTGCAGCATGCATGGATTTCCAAAATAACGTGCAAAGGGAAAAACCTCAGACGAAGACAGCACACTTGTCTTGGTCCATTCAGGCCGCTGTGACCAAACACCACTGACTGGGCACTTATAAAAAACAGGAATTTACTTCCTAGAGTTCCGGAGGCTGTAAGTCCAGGACTCGGGGTGCCAGCATGTTTGGGTCCTGGTGAAGATGCTCTTCAGGGCTGCCCACTGCCCACTTTGGGCAGCGTCCTCACAAGAAACAGGGAGCCCCGTGGGGTCTTTTTGTAAGGGCACTGATCCCATTCATGAAGGCTCTGTTCTCATGATTTATGTGCATCCCAAGGGCCCCACCTCCTGATACCATCATTTTTGGGGGTTAGATTTGGTCAGACCATAACAGTACTTTGTAACTCCAGTTTTTGAAATTCTAGAAAAGGCAAAACTGTAGTGACAGAAAACAGAGCAGTGGTGGCTGGGGCCTGGGGGTCGGGGGAAAGAATTGATTAAAAAAAGGCCATGAGGAAATTCTCCAGTGGCGAAGAACCAGCTTTATGTCTTGATTGCAGTAGTGGTACTGTGACCACAAGCAGCTGCCAGAATTGGTCAGGTTGTACACTTAATGTGGATGCATTTTATTCTGTGTCACTTACACCTCAATAAAGCTAAAAAATAAAGAACAAATCCCAATAATAGAATGAAATGAAATGTACTTAATAAAGATCTTTATAAAGAAGCACTTATGAAAACAGTAATTTGTCATTACACAGATATTATTTTTGCTCTGCAATGTCACTTTGGTTTAATTCGGCCTTTTAGTAGAATTTGGTTGCCAACAAAATTTGTGCTGTCTTAGACCATGTGAAGCAGCCTCACAACAAACATCATCTTCACTGAACTTTTTGATGTAATATTACCAGGCGCTCTCATTGTAGGGGCCCAGTAATGGCCGGGGTCATGAACCTTCTCAGGGCACGGTGTTGCTTCGTGGGGCTTTAAATGACAGTGTGAGTAGCACTTTTTGTCTCTTTCCTGTCACCCACAGACATTGAGTGCCATATTATGAAAAGAACTGTCTCACTTAGGGTTTTAATTGTAACTGTAGCCCTCTTCACGGTGGCTCAAGTGTTTGAAATGTGGCAGAGCCTTGAGCTTGTACCGTGGCCTCTTTACTTCTGTGATATATTAAAAGGTGTAATCCAATGGAAATGTAAATCACTGCTCTTGAAAACAAATTATAGATGGAGATAACAGGGCTGCAGAGTAGTCTTAAGCTTCAGAGAGCCCACCTATTTCTTTCAGGTCTAAATTGCAGCCACACTGTTATCAAGGGTAATAGGCGGTTGCTGAGGCATGCTGATTACAAGGTGGTGGTAAACAATGCTCTTAAGTGTGGTGCCTGAATAGAAGAACACACAACATTAATCACCTGAACTTAAAAAGACTCACAGGAGGAAGGGAGTGGTTTCCCTACGGGCTCCAGTTCTAACCAGCCCCTGTAGACGGCCCACACAAGGATTCCATGTTCGAACACTATTTTTTTATCCCTTAATAATCATCACCAACTTATATTAAATCCTAATTGCTGGTCCACTGGGGCGAAAAACGATGAATTTTGCTCATGGTCATGATGAGCTACTTATTAGTAGTCGTATTGTCACCATTATTCTAAGTGAGTTTTGAGGATTTTAGGAGTTGAAGAGAAGAGAGAAATTGAGCAAATATCGCTCATTTTCCTTGGTGTAGAATGTGGAGGAATGAGGATGGGTAGGTGGTGAGGACTGGTGCCGGAGATCATGAATCTATTCCTGGGGTGGAAAAGTACCTGCAAGCTTTCAAACCCCGGGCTGCCATGCTGGGTTAACTGAGTGAGTAGGCCTGGGCAGTGAAGTTCTGAACACTGAATGTCAGGCTTGAGCTTACCACAAGCTAATATTTAGGCCTGATGGGCATGCAGGTGACCGATTGGCTCAGTACAAGAATCCTCTGGTTGGCTGGCTTGGATTCATTTTTTGTGGAATTGCTTATATAATATTTACATCTAGAAACAATATCACTTATAATATCACTTTTCCCATTTTATCATACACCCAGAAACAGAAATAATTATTCTATACCCCCTCTGGATCATGTACAAAATCAAATCTCTTTATACGGGTTGCTCTGTTATACTGGAAAAATTACTGTTCCTTAGGTCAGTGTTCAAACTCCTCAGTGATAACGGTTTCATCATTGTCCTCAGCATCACCTTCTACTGGCCTTACAAAAGCTCACTCCAACTTACACTAGTTTTCAGTAATTCTCTGAGTTTTTCTTAAGTCTTTTTCTTCCTAAAATACTCTTTCTCAAGTTGCCTTAGTCCCACTGAATATTTTGCCCACCCACCCATCCATATCCATCCATCCGTCCACCCATTAGACAATATTATTAAAGAGTGCATGTCTGGTACTATGGATGAGATTTCCCATGAATAACACATTGACCTAATTCTCAAAGTGCTTATGGTCTATGGAGAAGACATAGTGGAGGACAAACACAGTCTCAGCCCATTGCAACAACTGTGGTGGCAAGATTTTGTATTAGAAAAATGATGGCCCATAAAGTTATTCAGCCTAGTATCTGGTATTTCATTGCGTTCCTTAAATAGGTCCCTGCTCGCTTCTCTCAACCATTCAAACTCTTCCTGAGGGGCTTGTGACCCATGCAGTTAGGAGTGTAGACAAATCAGTGTCTGATATCAAAACTTCTGTCTATAGCAAATACCACTATGAAAGTGTCTCAAAAAATTCTACATTTACTGAACATGGAGTGAACAACTGTGATGTGAACTAGATCAAATCATGTGGTGGGGGGGCAGTCCCGGCCCATGAACAGGAGGCATTGCTGTGCTCCTTCAACTCTCTGAGGGCAGCAGCTGGGGGTGGGACCAGGCTGCCTGACAAAGTTACTACAAAGACAGGACGGGAGGAAGGAAGAGAGGGGAGAGGAAGGAAGGGAGGAAGAGGGGAAGGAAGGGAGGAGGGAAAGAGGGAAGGAAGAGAGGAAGGAGGGAAAGAAAGAAGAAAGGAAGGAAGAGAGGAAAGGAGGGAAGAAATGGCCAGAACCCTAACTCCAAAACTATCTTCCTCTAGGACCTTGGGTAAATTAATCTGTCTTCCTGAATTTAATGTGCAAAGATTAATTGGAAGTGATTGAGCCTTATTATTTCTCAGATTCTGTCTGTTCCAACACACTATAAGCTAGAAAGTTTCTGTAAACTTCCAGCCATTTCAGCAATATTGATTTTTATGAGGATAATTAAAAATACATCTGTATCTTATATGTAGATATATATCTCTATCTTTTATATCTTTATGTCTATGCAGATGAGAGATAATATGATATCAAACATACACAGATATAATATACATAGATATATATATATATACAGAGATATAATAGTTTCAAATGAATGATATGCCCCAAGATAAGCAGCTTTTCCTACATGTATATGACTTGTCTTGTGAGTGAGTAACATTAGTGGCCTATGGTTTTACAAATTTAAGTGTGTGAGCATTTTCTTTCTTTGTGATATAAACTTTGTTGATTCCATTCTCCATTCTAGAAATGATTAGAGTAGCTTTGATTTTGTAGTTTCACTCCTGTAGTTTGCAACCTGTAGGAGAGAAAGGGTATAAGAGATAAGGCATAATTAGATTTCCTCCCAATGTTTTTCATTCTTTGTTGCAGAAAAGATATGGTGCAATACTGAATATGGGGTTAGTGATAATTAAATGGCAATTCTATGTAACTATTTTTAAAGGACTAAACCATTTGAACATTAACACATAAGAATCATATCATACCCAGCATCTCTGAAGCCACTGCCTACCCAGCTAAGGGTGCTCCAGCTGTCTTACAGAAAAAAGAAATCACTTGTATCTAATGGCAGCTTGTTCATATGAGTGCCTTTAATTATTATTTTTTTTTTGAGAGGGCATCTCTCATATTTATTGATCAAATGGTTGTTAACAGTTAACAAAAATAAAATTCTGTGCAGGGGACTCGATGCACAATCATTAATCCACCCCAAGCCTAATTCTCATCAGTCTCTGATCTTCTGAAGCACAATGAACAAGTTCTTACATGGTGAACAGATTCTTACACAGTGAATAAGTTCTTACATGGTGAACAGTACAAGGGCAGTCATCACAGAAACTTTCAGTTTTGATCAAGCATTATGACCTATAAACAATCAGGTCAAATATGAATATTTGTTTGATTTTTATACTTGATTTATATGTGAATCTCACATTTCTCCCTTATCATTATTATTATTATTATTATTTTTTTTTAAATAAAATGCTGAAGTGGTAGGTAGATGCAAGATAAAGGTAGAAAACATAGTTTAGTGCTATAAGAAAGCAAATGTAGATGATCAGGTGTGTGCCTATAGGCTAAGTATTAATCCAAGCTAGACAAGGGCAACAAAACATCCACAGATGCAGATGATTTCTCCCAAAACAGAGGGGGGGAGGTTCTAAGCCTCACCTCTGTTGATCCCCAATTTCTCACCTGATGGCCCCCCTGCGACTGTGCCTGTCTTAGGTTGTTCCTCCCTTGAGGAATCTTACCCGTCTCTGGCTAACCAGTCATCTTCCGGGGCCATACAGGGAAATGTAAAGTTGGTAAGTGAGAGACTTTAATTACATTTTTATAAGTGTAATATTATTTTTCTTAAATAAGATGTAACTAACTTTCACAGTGTTGTTTTGTTAGACTTACAGGTTGGGTGTCTGATAATTAGTTGTTCAGATCCACTTGAGAGGATGAAAGGGGTATATGTAAAATATTCATGGATGGCAGGCATTATCCATGGGCCATACCATACCCACTGGCATATGTTGCCATCTTATAAGAGGCTTAGGAGTTTGAGGTAGAAAATTGAAAATGTTTTAGTTGGCAAAATGTCTCTACTTAAATACTCTGGTGTAAGCTAATTTAGGGATTCATGTCTCTTAGGAATAAGGACTCTGGCGTTATTTGGAAAATTCTGTTAAGTTGTTTTAAGTATACTAATAATATCAATTTATTTCATAGACATAATTTCTGGCTTCAGAGATAGACCACAGAGCAGAAATTTTCACCTTTCATTATACAATTTGGCTCACATTGTCACAGAATGAGCACATTAATGAAAGCACATCTACAAAGTTCAACTCAGCATGTCAATTGTAATCAAACCTACTAATAAAAATATACCTGAGCCTTCATAATTTCTACATATTATCTAATTAATGCTTTGAGATCATAAGGTTTGTCCAAGTGCCCATTATATATTTACAAAGCTTTAGTAGAACAAATGTAAAAAAATGTTCTGGGGATTTTTATCCAATTGCTACTTTCATCCTCAGAAGTAACCATTTTCCTCTTCTCCATGGCCTGAGATCTTTGAAAAGTATCAAGTTTTTCTTGTAATTATCAAAGTATTCAATAATGTACACAAATGAAGGGTAGCTTCTATTTCATTACAAATTCAGTTCAATCACAAAGGCAGCTGACAGTACAAATTTGTAACAAATTGGGCAATTCAAGAAGCTGTATTAGTGAATGCTAGGAAACACAGGGATCATTTGTGTAAATGAAGTTGAAAACTACACCTGTTGTCTCCAGCCAGTGATAATCATCATATATCTAGGCCACAGGATAAGGCCTGCTTTCTTGGTTCACATCCATTAGGAAACAACCCGTCATTGTTGCTCTGCATGTGGAGAGGTCTTGCAAATGGTGGGGGCTACAGGAAACGAAGTTGTGGGAATCATTTAGTGCAACCCTATCCTCAGACAGGTGCCACTTTTAGACATTTTAATTGATCTCATTTGTTAGTTATACCTGTAAATCACACTGTTATCATCTCTGAACAAGGAATGGAAACCAGAAATTGTCACAGATTAAGATAGCAAACCAAGTCCCCAAATGGACCAGCCATATATACTTACTGGCTTAGTTTCACAACAGTTGAAATTAGATACCTGGAAAAATCCAAATTACATGAGGCCTCTTGTTTCTTTATATCACATTGACAGAAAACATGGTTTAATATTCTACTGCAGCCAAGGCTGCATATCGTATCCTAGGATGTGTAAGTGAGTGCAAGTATGTGTGTGTGTGCAAGAGAAAGGAACTATTGAAAGAGTAAAAAGGCCCTCTGTTTTGGTAGAGCTACCAGTACTGTGGTACAGTAAATATAATGCTTATCCAGAGTCTTGTTAGAAAGTACCGCCTTGCATCTGGTTACAGTACTCCCCAGTATCTGAATGATGGAGAGATACAGCACAAGGATATCAGTGGATCGAGAATAAAGAGGCATTCAAAGGTTGTGGATTTCAAGGGTGTCCCAGCCTGGGTGGTGGTGGAGGGGGGAGGTCCTGCTTTTCTGTGTTTCTTGAACAAATCGCCCAGGAACAGATGACCTTCCTATGACCCCTGACTCAGGATACTGCAGAGAATACTTAGGGATTAAGTATAAATTCAGCAGAAAGTCTACCAGCAGAAACATGCAAACAACCATTCCTCGGCAAAAAACAAGCCTATCCTGTCTTTTCAGGTCCAGCAGATCATCGAGGTCTGCTGTGCTCCTCAGGACAGTGTGGACTGGACCCCTGCAGCAGTGAGGGTGGACGCTCGCGCTCCCACTGACACCATCCCAGAACTCTGCGGCAGCGTCTCTGTGGCCAAGACTTTGACTGACTGGAGGCTGAGTCAAACCCATTTTGGCTTCAACTTAGTGAACTGCTCTGTGGAAATGCAGTCAGCTTTTCATCTGCATTAGTAAGAATGGTAGTTAACATAATGAAATCTGTGTGAAATTATTAACTGCTCTGAAGTAGTTTGTTGTGACCACATGTAACACTGACTATTACCTAGGAAAAATGTCAATGTAACTGGCATATGCAAAACGGCTAAATTAGTGCCATGTAAAAGAATACACAAAGTATGTTATTTTGATCAAATCTGAACTTTCAATTATCACCTTATCATATCATCATTTATCTCTTTAATCCCCACTTTAAGTAGTAAAATGTTCTACTTGACTTTTGAAGTTTCCCTTATTTAAACAAGTTAGCTGTTCTTGTAAGAAGGACACATAAACATTCAGAAAATATAATTTAAAAATAGTAAAAGACTGTGAGGTTAGTTGCTAAGCAGATGCTATTGCTTAAAATGTGTGAGAAATTTACTAACAGAGAGTCTTCAGATCAATGATTCTTAACCTTTTGGGGGAATGGGACTTTTTAATAATCTTATTAAATACTCTCCCCCAAAATGAAATCAATGTATTTTATCATACCAGATGTTTTGCCTGGAAATTGATCCCCCTC
The DNA here is from genome assembly GCF_030020395.1 of Manis pentadactyla. NCBI lineage: Eukaryota > Metazoa > Chordata > Mammalia > Pholidota > Manidae > Manis > Manis pentadactyla. Next base: position 149,237,812 of record NC_080020.1, on the reverse strand, counting down.
ACATTCAAAATATTAAACAAATCTTTATTCTGTGTGAGAATATTTAGTCTGATGTATGTCCATCAAGAGGCTCCCACTGCAAAAATCTCAGTATCTGTAACATGTTAGCTGAGCTGTGGGTGTTAGGCAGCCTCTTTCCAGTCTGTGTGGCATTTGCCCATTTGACCGTGATGGTAGAGACGGGAGCCACAGAGATCTGGGTGATCCATGAGGGAGCAGGGCTGCTGCTATACAGCGGGGTGGGGTGCCCTGGGGTTGGAGCACAACTGAGCTCTTAGAATTCCTCATGTTCACATTATTCCAAGAGGAAGTTAATGGAATAAATTTGAGCAGTTCTGGAAATGTGCCCCTACATTCAACCTTTGTATTTCTTCCACACCAAATGTAGTAGAAGTATGTGGGCTTCCAGACAGTGAAACAGGTTTAGAGTTTCACTCTGCTAAACCTGGAGCCCAAGGGACAGGACAGCCACTGCAGTATTAGTGCCGTGAGCTCTGGGCAGTTAATAGAAGGCATCAGATGCCAGGAACGGGTGTGAAGTAAAGGGCAGATCCATATTACTCTTGGCACCCAAAAATTTAAGAACGAAATATCCCTTTATATTTAGGAATATTCTATTATTCTTATATTAATAATATTCCAGTAATATTCTTGCCTCAAAAAGCATCTAAGAAGGACTAAAATCATTGGGTATGAGTCATCCCAGACCCTGAGCCTGGGAAAAAATAAGGACACCAAGGAGCACAGAGGCTTTCCACAGGGTCCTCTTTAGACAATTGGTACCTCCTGTCTTGGAGGACCTCTGCTTACTTTCACCTGTAGGATTACTACAGTTAAATGCCTGATAATGTGACTTGAGCCCTCATGAGTAAAACAAAACAAAACCAAAAATGGGACAAGCCATGCAAGAGGGCACAGCATTCACAGAGAGGACGATCTGAAAGAGTTAACCAAAGACTACTTGCATTTTTAAAAGAATACAATAAGGGTTGTAAGAAAACTCAAGTGTAACACAAAGGAGACTTTTTAGGAACTAAAAAATATGACTTTCTTAATACACAACTCAGCAATGAGTTGAAAGAGAGGTTGGATTATTCATGGTCTGGGAAACAAAACGTAGGACATAAACACTCAACAAAAATAAGAAGAGGTATTAGTCCTGAGAAACAAGTTTATTACCAGACATTCTGTATGCAACGCTACAAGGTAGAAGAGGATGTCACCTAAGAATTTTTGTATCAAGTTGGTATTCTTAGGTGCCAGTGAAAGGATACTATTAGAGAATGTACTAAATTTCAGTGAATGTGTACCCTTATAACAATTTTGAAGTAAATACCAAAGAAAGAACACTTATTAGACAACAAGACTAGATATCCTTTAATGAAAACTACTATAGTGCAGAAAAAAAAGTGTGCTGAAATGAACAAAACTGAAGAGCTGAGGACTGACTGGGGCACTAAAAGTCACTAAACATCTGGGCAAACATTGATTCTTTAGATTTATCTTATTAGGGAGAAGAGCTGGGATGAAGGCAGATAGAACATCATTATTGGTGAATAGTGTGTCTTCATAGGGAAAATATTTCACACCTAGTATTCAAATAGTAGAGGTATATGTATGTGTCAGTTATGAGAACTGGGGAAGAGAATATAATAAATGAGGTGCAAAAGTATACAGAATTTTTCCATTAATAAGGGAAACATAAAATGAGCAGCAATTTGATCAAATAAATAAAGGAAAACGATGGAAAAAGGGGAGCAAAAACTGCCAGAATTTGTTTTTTTTTAATCCAGCTATATGCTATTTATAACATATACTCTCAAAAGCAAATGACACCTGTAGTTGAAAATAAATGTAGGCATAGAGATATGCTGCCTCATATGAACCCAAGGTTGTGCACTGTTCATCCATACATAGCAACTGTAATACTATGTAATGATAAATAGAAAAATACATGTAGAAGACATTAATTTCAACAGTTTCCATTCAGCAAATATTTAGAGAATACTTTTTGTCTAAAAAATGCTCCTGGATTGAAATACATAAAGGCCCTTTCCATATGGACCTTAAATTTAAGTGGAACAAAGAAGGCACAATATCAAAAAGTGGTACATCACAATAACATGCAAGTTTCATGAGCAAAGAAAAATATGGAGATGTATGAAGAATCTAATAGTTTCAACAGCACTAAGGAATTTCAGTACAACACTTCCAAAATTGGACAGGTTTAACAAGCTAAAATCAATGTGAGCAAAGAGCAACTGAGTAACACAATTCAGATATTGACTATTTATAGTTGAGGTCATCCTTGCATACATGCATAAGTCATTTACAAAAATCAATCACAAACTTGTTCAAGAAGTAGCCTTTTTAGTGAATGCATTAAGAAAATAAAATAATGAGTAAAATATTAGCAAAGAACATGAACAGTACCATTTTTTATCTCATGATATTTAAAAAAAAATCAGAAGCAGTGAGTATTTTGTTATATGGACTGAATACAAGATACAAAAAAGCAAGCATTTTTTTCTACTCTATTTTAGACTCCTATAAATGGAAACTGGGAAAAATCCATCACCAGTAACTAAAACCTCTAAAATTCTAAGCAATATATTTTATAAGAAAGACGAGTAAACAAAACAATATATGAACAAACTTATTTGTTTAATAAATATTTGAATGATAATATTGCTGTATTTGATTAGGATTCTTCAGAGACAAGTATCCTCTTCTTGAACTTCTTATATTCTAAGGGAAATATATACAAGAATAACTGAACATTATAAGTGGTTAAATCATATGATTTTTTAAAAGGAAAAATTGGTAGGTTAGGTTTCACTATTAAATAGGGTGGCCATTGAGAAGATGTGATTTTGAGCACAGACTTCAAAGAAATGCAAGAGGATATCTAGTCAGGAAAGAGGCAGAGGAAAGTCCTTGAGGTTGGAGAATATGTAGCAACATCAGGAACAGCCTGAGGAAGTGCCTGAGATCATAAAAAATATATATAAAAAGGACAGTTGGGGCAACTTGGAATCAGAATATACTAAAAGTGTTGTAATCAAGTTAATATGGTATTTGTGTAAGATTGGAAGAATATATTAGTTGAATAAAATTTTAAAAAAACCAAGAACTAGATGCCAGATTATAGGAAATTCAATACATGATTAAGTTAATAGTTTAATTCAATAGAAAAATATTAATAATTAATAATGGTGGGAGATTTTCTTAACTAAGACTAGACCCCCAGGAATTGTATAACTATGTAAACTCATAGCTATATTGGCTGTGTTTCTACATATGAGCATATATATATATATATATATATATATATATATATATATATATATATATATATATATATAAGAGCAAAAATGTCATAAGCAAAGTCAATAGGCAAAAGACAGATTTGGAACAAAATGTCTCTAACACAGATGGGAAAAAAAGAAAGGTCAAGAAACCAAGAAGGAAAAACAAATAATCTCATTTAAAATGGGCAAAGGATAGGACTAGAAAATTCACAGATCAAATTTAATTGGCTAAAAATCATATGACACTTAAATTCAAAAGTAGCCCATAAATGCAAATTCCAGTAATGTTCACTATGCATCCCCATGAGAATGGCAAAATTAAAAGTAGCACAAATGTTGCTGGCAGAGGTATGGGATGAGATTATTCTCCTACATGGCTGGTGAAAAAGTGAGTTCTTGATGCCTTTTTGGAAAATAATGTGACAATATCAAAATTACATACTATATAAACAAAGATACCACTACAAAATTCTGGTTTTGGGCCCAGCATATTAGGAAGTTAGCAGTCTTTACCCCATTCTAACAATTAAAAGATGAACAAATTGGAAAAAAAGACTCTTTTCAGACCCATCACAGAAATGAGGTCACAGGGCAAACCACTGCCCCCAAAGCTGGAGAGACAGACAAGAGGTAGGAAGGATGACAATTTACTTGAGCAGAAATCCACAAACAGCAATGTTTGTGGGAATTAGTGCTAGGGTAAGAAAACCTGAACAGTCATTGACAAATTGCTGAAAATAGTATGGATGAGCCTGAGAGATAAAAATCCAGGGGGATTCTCTTCTAAGGAGACCCTCAAACTTGTGAGTTTAACCTCTGAGCACTGCCAGGTTCTCACAGTGAATATTGGAGAAAAATCCATCAGGTTTCCAGGAGAAGAGAGGAAAATAACATTTTGAAATAAAGCAGAGCATTCTATTTTGCTAAACAAGCCTTACCCTCAGGAGAAAGTGTTTTCCCAGAGCCTTGCCGGCTGGGGCCACATCAGAGCCTAAACTAACTGGAGGGAGGAAACACTCAGCTCTAACCTGCTCTGGCCTTCCACACAGTGGAAGGGGAATGCTCACCTTTAGCCCCCGCTGGTCTTTCAAATGGGAGGAAGGGAAAACCAAACTCTTGCCCAATCCAGTCATCCTCTCTAACTGGTGAAGTTCAAATTTCAGTGACTCAAGCTAAAGAGATAAATCTAATCATAGGACTCTATGACACTTCCGTTTCTCCTACACCTCACACCTATATTACTAAACACCTATTTGTCACAGTTCATTGTACCCAGTACATCATGCTAACTTTAAAACAAAAAATTACAAGGCATACTAAAAGCCAAAAAACCAAATCAAAACAAATAAAAGAACACAATTTGAAGAAATTTCATGGGCATAAAAACTAGAGTCAAACATGGCAAGAATGTTAAAATTATCAGACCAGAAATAAAAAATAAAACAAAACTATAATTAATATACTAAGGGTTTTAATGAAAAAAAGACAACATGCAGCAATAGATGGATAATACCTACAGAGATATGAATACAATGGTAAAAAGGTAGGTTTTTTTTTCAGTAAATGCTGTTGAAACAATTGAATTTCCATATGCAAAAAAATGAATCAAAATATTAATCTTGACATCTTTCACAAAAATTAACTCAAAGTGGATTATAGATGTAAGTGCAAATTTCAAAACTATAAAACTGCTAGAAGATAAATAGGAGAAAACCTAGATAACCTTGATGGTGGCCATGCATTTTTAACAAAAATATCAATAGTAAGATCCAGGAAAACTCTGACAATGTTAGAGAGGATTTGGTGCAAAAGTTATTCCCATTCTATGCTCTTGGGAAAGAAAAATAGTATAGCTGGTAATGGAAAGGGAGGTCAGACTATTGCAGCAGCCATACTGGGCCCTATGGTAGAGTATGATTAGGGGCATGGGTTTCTAACACCTGTAAGGATTTATTTTTCATAAATTTTATGACATAGATATAGATAAAAATGGTATGGGTTTACATATAGATATTGATATTGGTTAAGATGTAGATAGAGATGGATTTATAAATACACACACACACACACACATGGCTATGAATGGTTCTTGGGCCAGTATACTTCAAAGGACAGCCTTGTTTGGGTACTAATTCTGTAAGAAAGGAGGATAGAAGGGAACCAAGTAAACAGAGGTAAGAAAAAACCTTCACTGATTAAAAAATAACAACGTTAACCAAAAAAGTCCCACCTTAGAATGTATGATATGATTAACAATATATACTTAGGATACATATGTTGGTGTAAGAAAACTCAGAAATAGATACATAAAGTGTAGTTTTCTATTGACAAAATGTTTCATATACAATGATACTTTGGAATCAACATAAGAATAAATTTTCAAGTTAAAGCTTTTGTCCATGCCATTTGAATATATGAAACTACATCAACCCATATATAGTCATTAATTAACTATCAAACAATGCTCAGTCTTGTCCATCATGAAACCTCAGTCTTATATTTAATTCAAATTCTTCTTCCTTTTCTCTTCAGCTCAGCCCAGACGTGTGGTTCTGAAGGCTTGTAATGTGAGGTAGAGCTGGGAGCAGAGGTATGGTCACCTCTTCAACCTGACCTTCTCCTCTCTTTTCTTAGTTTTAGCTTTCCTGGGCATTGTGGGAAGGAAGAATTGGAAGGAAAGTCTTCTCCTTACAGACTGCCTGTAGAGAGGTTGTTTTTTTTTTAATGTTGTCATTGATTTGTTGTTCTGACCCATGGTCTGTGAGAACAGCCATTTGTCCCAAAAGAAAACTCTTCTGTTTAGCTCTGCTGTGGTATTGATGGTCTCTAACAAATTTCAAACATTTTTCTGATGCACCTCTGATTTAACTGTCTGTCTGTCCTTCGTAGAGGCCAATCTACTCCCACTTTGTGGTCCCTTAATGATACCTGGGCCTGTGAAGATCCATCATGTATTACGAAGTGTTTGAGCAGAAAACAGAAGGAACACTCAAAAAGGGTGGTTGAAGAGACGTAATGAAGGAAAACCTGTAAGAGATGGTAAGGTGTCTTAGTATTTCAAAAAAAGATGTTGTACCATCTCTAAGACTAAAGAAGCAAAGGCAGGAAACAGTCATTACAATAGGTGGAAGTGCTGTCTGAGGAGAGGACAACCTGTCAGGAGCTGTGGTCCTGGACAGAGGAAGGCATCTGCTGCCAGACTGAAAGCAGACAGTTAAAATAAAGGTCTCAACTGCATTGCTCTGCCTCTTCCTAGTCCCCTGCTGATGCCTGCCATTGGCAACACACCCAGAAAGCAGAGAGACAGGGACTAGTTAATGCAGTTCATAAGGACTGGCCAATGAGGACTGGACAAAAATACATGAAATAATTGCTTTTGGACATTCAGGCTCAGTAGGGAAGTAATATTTAAGAGAATTTACAAACCAGATGATTGCTGGTATTGCTCCAAATTGCTACCTAGAGAGAATTACCAGGCCATAGGATAGGTTGGGTTTATTAGCTTTTAGGGCTATTGTAGCAAAATGCTACAAATGGGGTGTTTCAAAGCAATAGAAATTTATTGTTTCACAGTTCTGGAGCCTAGAAATCTGAAATCAAGGTGTATGCAGGGTAGTGCTCCCACTGAAACCTGTAGGGGAATATTTCCTTGTCTCCTCCTAGTTTCTGGTAGTCTGCTGGGAATTTCTGGTGTTCCTTGGTTTGCCAATGCACAATTAGAGTTTCTGCCTTTCTCATCACATGGCATCTCCCTGCAGGCTCTCCTTTTACACAGCCATCTTCTTATAAAGACACCAAGCACATTACTCTGGTATGACATCCTCTTAACTAAGTATTTCTGCAGCAACTCTATTTCCAAATAAAGGCACATCATAAGGTACTAGAAGTTAAGACAACATAACTTTTTTAGGGTGGGGTGGGGCATACAATTCAGCTCATAACAGAGAGGGAATGGAGATGGTGCCCTGTGATTTCTCTGAGTTAAGAGATGTAGCTGGGAGTCCAGGAAACCAAGAGAATTGGAGTTCATATACCAGAGTCCCAGAGAAAAGAGACTTAGACATAAAGAGAGCTCTGAAGGCTTGACCCGTCTTCAGCTGCATACTGATTATTTTATGCAAGTAAGGGAAAAAGTACCTCCAGAAAGGAGCAGAGGGGTTAATCACTGAAGCTCCCTCAAGGCTAAACTAATTTGGGTTCCAGCTTCCACAGAGGAAGACCTCACAATTCATAAGACATTGGGTATAATTTCAGAAAGGTATTGCCTCAGTAGTAGGATGAACCTAATCAGAGAGTAAATGCTTCTTGCTGAAGCTTAAAATAATGATTGGAAAATATAAAACTGTCTCTAAGTAAATTAACTGCATCACAGAGTAAAGCTCAATAATATTTACAGAAATTCAAAAATACCCAAGAATCAACAAGAAAAATCATGTTTGGCATCCAATGAGAAATGTTGGACATTCAACAAGTCAGAAAATATAATTTGTAATGAGGAGGAAAATCAATCAAAGGAACCAAGCTAGAATGTTGGAACTAATTATTACAACTATATTCTATATATCAAGAATATGGAGGGAAAATTGAATGGAAATATGTTTATGTGCTAAGCAAAATATCATAAATGAATAGTAGAAAGATATGTATCTGGACTTCAAGACATAGGGAGAGAAACTATCTAAAATGAAATGTGGAGAGCAAAAGGACTGAAATAAATGAACACCCTATCAGTGAGTTCCGGAAAACTTCAAAGAGACCTAATATACATGCAATTGTAGTCTGCAAAGGGATTAGAGAGAACCAATTTTTCCAAATTTGATGAAAACTACACACACACAGATCCAGAATTCCAACAAATCCAAGCATAAGAAATATAAGGAAAAGTGCAACAAGGCACACAGAAATCAAATTGCTTAACTCCAGGGACAAAGTAACCAGATAAAATAAAGATACATTAACAGAGGAAAGATAATGATAGTGGCCTTCTCATTAAAAACCATAATCAAGAATACAGTGGGGAACACCTGCAAAGGTCTTAATGGAAAAGGTAAAACTAATCCTAAACTTTATGCTGTTTGAAAATATTTTTCAAGAAGAAAAAGGAAATAAAACTTTCTGATAGACAAACTTGAACAAATTTCAATTTCAGAGTCTTCACTGAACAAAAATATACTAAAGGGAGTTCTTTTAGGAAGAAGGAACTAATATTAGATGGAAATCTTGGTTTACACAGAGGAATGAAGAGCACCAGAAATACATAGCTAATACCAAAAAAAGAGCACTAATACATAGCTAAATACAAAATTCCTTTTTTTCTGAAATTTTAAACCTCTTTAAAAGGTAACTGACTCTTTAAAGCCAAAATAAAAACACAAAGTAATATGAGTTAAATTAAAGTGTATGACAACGATTGCACAAAGTCCAGAAGGGGAGACATAGACATTTAGTGCTATAGGATTCTTATGCTATAAGTGAACTTAAAGATAGACTCTATTATTATAATTCCTAAGACAATCATTCAAGATAAACAAGGATATAATTAATAAGCCAAACAGAGATAAAAAGAAGTCATAGAAATACTCTATCAAAAAAAGGCATAAAAGGAGGAAAAAGGGAACAAAGAATAACTGGAAGAAATAGAAAACAATTACCAATTTGGTGGATTTAATATAACATCAATAACCATATAAAATGACCTAAACACTTGCAGTATTGGATTTTAAAAAATACCTATCTCTATGCTGCCTATAAGAAAAATATTTTAAATATAAAAACAACAGATTAAAAGTGAAAGAAGTAAAAATATATATCATTCTAAAAGTAATCAGGATAAAGCAGGAGCAGTTACATTAGTCACAAAAAGTAGATTTCAGAACAAAGAATATTACCAGGGTAAAATTAATCACTTCATCACAATAACATGATGATCTATCTTAAATATTTATGCATCTAAAAGAGAGTTTCAAAGAATATGAAGCAAAAACTGATATCATTATTAGGAGAAATAGCCAAATCCTCAATTATAGTAAAAGTTTTAAATACTTCTCTCAACAATTAATTAAACAGGTAAACCATTAAGGGCATAGAGCCTTCAACAGTACTATCAATGAGCTTCATGATATCAATGAGTTCCATAATTGACCTTATGGAACACTACATCAAACAAGAGTAGAATACATGTGTCCTGTGTGTAGTTGAAAGACCATATTCTGGGACATACAATGACTCAAATTATACAAAGTAAGGTCTCTGACCAAATGGAAGTAAATTAGAAATGAATAGAAAGATATGTGAGAGAAGCCTGAGGATTCACAAAGAAAATAACACACCAAATAACCCATAGATCAAGGAATAAATAAAAAGGGAAATTACAAAGCAATTACATAGAATGGAAATGAAAACACAGCATATCAAACTTTTTGGGATTAGCTAAGCAGAACTAACAGGGAAATTTCTATCACTAAACACTAAACAGTGGGGAAGAATGCCTTCAAATTAGTAACATTAATCTCTACCCTAAGAAACCAGAGAAAGTAGGACACACTAACACCAATGTAAGTAGAAGGGAAGTGATAAAGACCAGAGTGGAAATCAGTGAAATTGATAACAGAAAAACAATAGACAAAATAAAATCAACTCTCATCCTCTGAAAAGATAAATTAAATTGATAAACTTCCAGCAAGGCTGAACAAGAATATGAGAAAACACAAATTAACAATATTAGAAATGAGATGTGATCTCACTATAGATTCTAAAGAAATTATAAGGATAATAAGGGAACACTGTTATATTGGTTTTCTATAGCAGCATAATAAATTGGAACAAAGTTAGCAACTCAAACAATACAACTTTTTTATTTCACACCTTCTTTAGTTCAGAAGTTGGGGCATGAATTGGATGGATTCTTAACTCAGAGTCTCACTGAGATGAAATCAGAATGTTGGCTGAGGATGTAGGTCCATTTGGGCCTCAGTCATAATTGGATGTTGGCAGAATTTATTTTCCTTTATATGTATTAGTAAGGCTCCCTCTTCCCTGTTAACTGTTGGTCAAGGAGCACTCTAGGTTCCTAGAAGGTGACCAGAGGGCCTTGCCATATGGAATCTATAGGTAATCCACAATATGAATGTTTGACCTTTTCCAGCCAGGTTGGAGCACACCTCTCTGATTTCCTTCTATATGACCAACCAGAGAATCCTATGTGCTTTTAAAAAGCTCATGTGATTAGGTCATCCCAATAAAAAAATCTCTCTGTCTTAAGGTCAACTGATTTGAGATCTTAATTACATGTGTAAAATCTCTTCACAACAGTGCTCAGATTAGGGTTTGGATGAATAACTGGGAGAAGGTATGCATACATCAGGGGCCAGAAATCTTGGGGAGAATTCTGACTACCACAAAGGTGAACAATTTTTTTCCAATAAATTCAACAACTTGAAGAAATGAACAAATTTTTGAATGACTTAAACTATCTAAGCTCACTCCAAAAAGAATAAGTTATATGAATAATCCTATATTTTTTAAAAACTTCATCTTATATTTAAAAATTTTTCCCACAAATAAATCTTCAAGGAAAGATAACCTCACTACTAAAGTCTATCAAATATTTAATCAATAAAAATACGAATTCTAAACAAACTTTTCTAGATATATTTAGAGGAGGATAAATTCTGTAAGGCCAGCATTATCCTGATACCAAAACACGATAATGGCATTTATTTATTTATTTTATTTTATGATCATGTTTTCTTTTTATTAAAGCATCATTGATATACACTCTTATGATGGTTTCAAATACACAACACAGTGGTTCAACATTTATCCATACTATCAAGTCCTCACCCCTTCCATTCTGGACACTGTCTATCAATGAAGTAACAGAGACATTAATTGTATTCTCCAGGCTGTAGTACCATCCCTATGACCTACCTATAGTGTGAATGCAAATTATAGTGCCCCTTAATCCCCTTCTCCCTTCCCCCACACTCTCCCCAACCCCTCCCCTTTGGTAAACATTAATCCCTTCATGGTGTCTATGAATCTACTGCTATTTTGTTCCTTCTGTTTTGTTTTGTTTTTATACTCCATAGATGAGTGAAATCATTTGAAACTTGTCTTTCTCCACCTGGCTTATTTCACTGAGCTCCATCCAGCTCTAGCTCCATCCAGGTTGTTGCAAATAGTAGGATTTGTTTTCTTCTTATGGCTGAATAATATTCCATTGTGTAAATGTACCACCTCTTTATCTAGTTGTCTACTGATGGACACTTAGTTTGCTTCCATATCTTGGCTATTGTAAACAGTGCAGCGATAAACAGGGGTGCACATGTCTTTTTGAATCAGGGATTTTGTTTTCTTCAGGTAAATTCCTAGGAGTGGAATTAATATGTCAAATGGTATTTCCATTTTGAGTTTCTTGAGGAACCTCCATACTGCTTTCCACTATGGTTGCACCAATTTACATTCCCACCAACAGTGTAGGAGGGTTCCCCTTTCTCCACATACTCGCCAGCATTTGTTATATCTTGTCTTTTGGATGTTGGCCATGCTAACTGGTGTGAGTCGATATCTCATTGTTGTTTTAATTTGCATTTCTCTCATGATTAGTGATGTGGAGCATCTTTTTATGTGCTTGTAGGCCATTTGTGTTTCTTCTTTGGAGAAGTGTCTGTTCAGGTCCTCTGCCCTTTTTTTTTTTTTTTGAGAGGGCATCTCTCATATTTATTGATCAAATGGTTGTTAACAACAATAAAATTCTGTATAGGGGACTCAATGCACAGTCATTAATCAACCCCAAGAATATATCTCAACAGTCTCCAATCTTCTGAAGCATAACAAACAAGTTCTTACATGGTGAACAAGGTCTTACATAGTGAATAAGTTCTTACAATGTGAACAGTGCAAGGGCAGTCATGTCACAGAAACTTTCAGTTTTGATCATGCATCATGAACTATAAACAATCAAGTCAGATATGATTAGTTGTTTGATTTTTACACTTGATTTATATGTGAATCCCACATTTCTCCCTTGTTATTATTATTATTTTTAATAAAATGCTGAAGTGGTAGGTAGATGCAAGATAAAGATAGAAAACATAGTTTAGTGCTGTAAGAGGGCAAAAGTAGATGATCAGGTGTGTGCCTGTAGACTAAGTATTAATCCAAGCTAGACAAGGGCAATAAAACATCCACGTATGCAGAAGATTTCTCTCAGAACAGGGGGGGTGAGGTACTAAGCCTCCCCTCTGTTGGTCTCCAATTTCTCACCTGATGGCCCCCCTGCAACTGTGCCTGTCTTAGGTTGTTCCTCCCTTGAGGAATCTTACCCGTCTCTGGCTAACCAGTCATCTTCCGGGGCCATACAGGGAAATGTAAAGTTGGTAAGTGAGAGAGAAGCAATATTCTTTGAAAAGGTTAGCTTTTTACTTCTTTGCAGATTTATGCCCTGTGGCTTCTATGCCCAGCATTTGTCTTGAGGTATCTTTACTACTTGGAAAAATTATGATACTCGGTAATTTTCGGTATGAGGCACTAATTCTACTACAGGGTTGTAATTAGGAAGGAAGAAGAAAAGCTATAGAAGTAGCAGACGGAAGAAAACATGGGAAGATTGATTATTTCTTTGACATATCTTCTTGTAGAGTAACATAAGCATGCATAGGTTTTAAACTACTAATTAAATTGCGCACATACATTAATACAATAATAGGAATACAGCTACATAACAAAAGCAGACCTACAATTACCAGCCATATCCAGTGAAACCAAGAAAATCAGTTAGGCACCCTAGGCATTTGTGAAAACTTATCAATGATATGATGGATATTGTATAACTGAATTTGAACAGTTTAAGAAAAATCAGACAAATTAAAACAACACATTCCTGGGAACTGTTCACATCCCATGTGTTCTTTTAACAGTAGATAGTCTACAGTCGCACGATTTTGGAGCACTGCAACTTGCCCTTCTCCTAATTCTTGGTTGAGTTCCGAAAGTATAGATCCAGTCAAATTTGTTGTTTTACTGTATGCACAGGCCAGCTTAGATATCTCCTTCTTCATTCCAATGGCAAGTCCAGGAACAGGTGGGATGAATGCAGCTACAACTGCAACAGCGCCAGGATTTTTCTTGAAGTTTTTGATGTTCATCTTCTGAAATGACTCTTCCAGAGGATGTTGATGTTGGAAGTTCTTCTTCATATCGTATCTCAATTCGTTTTCTGTGTAGCCAAATTAGGCTTTGATCCTCTGTATAAACACAAACAAACCCTTTGTCCACACTTTGATATGACCTTTATACCATTGTGAAGAACCTATTGGAGATCACCACACAGGAACTGCTTTTTTTTTTTTAAGAGAAAGGAATATTATCAGAAAAATGTACTTCCATAGCTGATCATCTGACACCCTTTGAAAGATCAAAATTAAGGATATGTAAAGCATGCATTAATCGTTGCTTTGCAGTTAGTTTTATCCTATCAGGGAGTAATCCCACTTTTCTTTCACTTTTTTTTTTGTTATCATTAATCTACAATTACATGAAGAATATTGTTTACTAGGTTCTCCCCTATACCAAGTCCCCTCCCCCACAAACCCCATTACAGTCACTGTCCATCAGCATAGCAAAATGTTGTAGAATCACTACTTGCCTTCTCTGTGTTGCACAGCCCTCCCCTTTCTCCCACCCTCCACATTATGCATGCTAATCATAATACCCCCTTTCTTCTTCACCCCCTTATCCCTCCCTACCCACCCATCCTCCCCAGTCCCTTTCCCTTTGGTACCTGTTAGTCCATTCTTGGGTTCTGTGATTCTGCTGCTGTTTCTTTCCTTCAGTTTTTCCTTTGTTCTTATACTCCACAGATGAGTGAAATCATTTGGTATTTCTCTTTCTCCGCTTGGCTTATTTCACTGAGCACAATACCCTCTAGCTCCATCCATGTTGTTGCGAAAGGTAGGATTTGTTTTCTTCTTATGGCTGAATAATGTTCCACTGTGTATATGTACCACATCTTCTTTATGCATTCATCTACTGATGCACACTTAGGTTGCTTCCAATTCTTGGCCATTGTAAATAGTGCTGCGATAAACATAGGGGTGAATCTATCCTTTTCAAACTGGAGTGCTGCATTCTTAGGGTAAATTCCTAGGAGTGGAATTCCTGGGTGAAATGGTAAGTTTATTTTGAGCATTTTGAGAAACCTCCATACTGCTTTCCACAATGGTTGAGCTAATTTACATTCCCACCAGCAGTGTAGGAGGGTTCCCCTTTCTCCACAACCTTGCCAACATTTGTTGTTGTTTGTCTTTTGGATGGTAGCCATCCTTACTGGTGTGAGGTGATATCTCATTGTGGTTTTAATTTGCATTTCTCTGATAATTAGCAATGTGGGGCATCTTTTCATGTGTCTGTTGGCCATCTGAATTTCTTTTTTGGAGAACTGTCTGTTCAGTTCCTCTGCCCATTTATTAATTGGATTATTTGTTTTTTGTTTGTTGAGGTGTGTGAGCTCTTTATATATTTTGGATGTCAAGCCTTTATCAGATCTGTCATTTACAAATATATTCTCCCATTCTGTAGGGTACCTTCTTGTTCTATTGATGGTGTCTTTTGCTGTACAGAAGCTTTCAGCTTAATATAGTCCCACTTGTTCATTTTTGCTTTTGTTTTCCTTGCCCAGGGAGATATGTTCAAGAAGAGTTCACTCATGTTTATGTCTAAGAGATTTTTGCCTATGCTTTTTTTCTAAGAAGTTTATGGTTTCATGACTTACATTCAGGTCTTTGATCCATTTCGAATTTACTTTTGTGTATGGGGTTAGACAGTGGTCCAGTTTCATTCTCTTAAATGTAGCTGTACAGTTTTGCTAGCACCATATGTTGAATAGACTGTCATTTCCCCATTGTATGTCCATGGCTCCTTTATCAAATATTAATTAACCATATATGTTTGGGTTAATGTCTGGAGTCTTTATTCTGTTCCACTAGTCTGTGGCTCTGTTTTTGTGCCAGTACCAAATTGTCGTGATTACTATGGCTTTGTAGAAGAGCTTGAAGTTGGGGAGTGATATTCCCCCCACTAATTCTTCCTTCTCAGGATTGCTTTGGCTATTCGCGGTTTTTGATGTTTCCATATGAATTTTTAAACTATTTGTTCCAGTTCATTGAAGAATGTTGCTGGTAATTTGATAGGGATTGCATCAAATCTGTATATTGCTTTGGGCAGGATGGCCATTTTGACAATATTAATTCTTCCTAGCCAAGAGCATGGGATGAGTTTAGATTTGTTAGTGTCCCCTTTAATTTCTCCTAAGAGTGTCTTGTAGTTTTCAGGGTATAGGTCTTTCACTTTGGTTAGGTTTATTCCTAGGTATTTTATTCTTTTTGATGCAATTGTGAACGGAGTTGTTTTCCTGATTTCTCTTTCTATTGGTTCACTTTTAGTGTATAGGAAAGCCACAGATTTCTGTGTGTTGATTTTGTATCCTGCAACTTTGCTGTATTCCGATATCAGTTGTAGTAGTTTTGGAGTGGAGTCTTTAGGGTTTTTTATGTACAATATCATGTCATCTGCAAATAGTGACAGTTTGACTTCTTCTTTACCAATCTGGATTCCTTGTATTTCTTTATTTTGTCTAATTGCCGTGGCTAGGACCTCCAGTACTATGTTAAATAACAGTGGGGAGAGTGGGCATCCCTGTCTTATTCCCGATCTCAGAGGAAAAGCTTTCAGCTTCTTGCTGTTCAGTATGATGTTGGCTGTGGGTTTATCATAGATGGCCTTTATTATGTTGAGGTACTTGCCCTCTACACCCATTTTGCTGAGTTTTATAATGAACGGATTTTGAATTTTGTCAAATGTTTTTCAGCATCTATGGAGATGATCATGTGGTCTTTCTCCTTCTTTTTGTTGATGTGGTGGATGATGTTGATGGATTTTCGAATGTTGTACCATTCTTGCATCCCTGGGATGAATCCCACTTGGTCATGGTGTATGATCCTTCTGATATATTTTTGAATTCGGTTTGCTAATATTTTATTGAGTATTTTTGCATCTACATATTCATCAGGAATAATGGTCTGTAATTTTCTTTTTTGGTGGGGTCTTTGCCTGGTTTTGGTATTAGGGTGATGTTGGTTTCATAGAATGAGTTTGGGAGTATTCCTTCCTCTTCTATTTTTTGGAAAACTTTAAGGAGAATAGGTATTATGTCTTCTCTGCATGTCCGATAAAATTCCGAGGTAATTCCTTCTGGCCCGGGGGTTTTGTTCTTGGGTAGTTTTTTGATTACCATTTCAATTTCTTTGCTCGTAATTGGTTTGTTTAACTTTTGTGTTTCTTCCTTGGTCAGACTTGGAAGGTTGTATTTTTCTAGGAAGTTGTCCATTTTTTCTAGGTTTTCCAGCTTGTTAGCATATAAGTTTTCATAGTAGTCTTTAATAATTTTTTGTATTTCTGTGGAGTCTGTTGTGATTTTTACATTCTCATTTCAGATTCTGTTGATGTGTGTTGACTCTCTTTCTCTTAATAAGTCAGGCTAGAGGCTTATCTATTTTGTTTATTTTCTCAAATAACAAGCTCTAGGTTTCATTGACTTTTTCTACTGTTTTATTCTTCTCAATTTTGTTTATTTCTTCTCAAATCTTTATTATGTCCCTTCTTTTGCTGACGTTAGGCCTCATTTGTTCTTCTTTTTCCAGTTTCGAAAATTGTGATGTTAGACTATTCATTTGGGATTGTTCTTCCTTCTTCAAGTGTGCCTGGATCGTTATATACTTTCCTCTTAAGACTGTTTTCGCTGCATCCCACAGAAATTGGTGCTTTGTGTTGTTGTTGTCATTTGTTTCCATATATTCCTTCATCTCTATTTTAATTTGTTCGTTGATCATTGATTATTTAGGAGCATGTTGTTAAGCCTCCATGTGTTTGTGAGCCTTTTTGTTTTCTTTGTAGAATTTATTTCTAGTTTTATACCTTTGTGGTCTGAAAAGTTGGTTTGTCGAATTTCAATCTTTTGGAATTTACTGCGGCTCTTTTTGTGAGCTAGTATTTGGTCTATTCTTTAGAAAGTTCCATGTGCACTTGAGAAGAATGTGTATCCTGTTGCTTTTGGATGTAGAGTTCTGTAGATGTCTATTAGGTCCATCTGTTCTAGTGTGCTGTTCAGTGCCTCCATATCCTTACTTATTTTCTGCCCAGTGGATCTATCCTTTGGGGTGAGTGGCATGTTGAAGTCTCCTAAAATGAATGCATTCCATTCTATTTCCTCCTTTATTTCTGTTAGTATGTGTTTTACATATGCTGGTGCTCCTGTGTTGGGTGCATATATATTTAGAATGGTTATATCCTCTTGTTGGACTGAGCCCTTTATCATTATGTAATGTCCTTTTTTATCTCTTGTTACTTTCTTTGTTTTGAAGTCTATTTTGTCTGATACTAGTACTGCAACCCCTGCTTTCTTCTCTCTGTTGTTTGCCTGAAATATGTTTTTCCATCCGTTGACTTTTAGTCTGTGCATGTCTTTGGGTTTGAGGTGAGTTTCTTGTAAGCAGCATATAGATGGGTCTTGCTTTTTTATTCATTCTGTTACTCTGTGTATTTTGATTGGTGCATTCAGTGCATTTACATTTAGGGTGACTATTGAAAGATATGTACTTATTGCTATTGCAGGCTTTAGATTCGTGGTTAACAAAGGTTCAAGGTTAGCTTCTTTAGTATCTTAGTGCCTAACTTAGCTCACTTATTGAGCTGTTATATACACTGTCTGGAGATTCTTTTCTTCTCTCCCTTCTTATTCCTCCTCCTCCATTCTTTATATGTTGGTTGTTTTACTCTGTTCTCTTTCGTGTTTCCTTTAACTGCTTTTAGTCGGTAGTTGATTTTATTTTTTGCCTTTAGTTAGTATTTGGTTGGTCTGCTTTCTTTGGTGTGATTTTATGTTCTCTTGTGACACATGTTTAGTCTTAGGAGTTCTCCCGTCTAGAACAGTCCCTTTAAAATACCCCGTAGAGGTGGTTTGTGGGAAGCAAATTCCCTCAACTTTTGCTTGTCTGGGAATTGTTTAATCCCTCCTTCATATTTAAATGATAATCGTGCTGGATACAGTATCCTTGGTTCAAGGCCCTTCTGTTTCATTGCATTAAATATATCATGCCATTCTCTTCTGACCTGTAAGGTTTCTGTCGAGAAGTCTGATGATAGCCTGATGGATTTTCCTTTATAGGTGACCTTTTTCTCTCTAGCTGCCTTTAAAACTCTTTCCTTGTCCTTGATCTTTGCCATTTTAATTATTATGTGACTTGGTGTTGTCCTCCTTGGGTCCTTTCTGTTGGGAGTTCTGTGTATTTCCGTGGTTTGTTCGATTATTTCCTCCCCCAGTTTGGGGAAGTTTTCAGCAATTATTTCTTCAAAGACACTTTCTATCCCTTTTTCTCTCTCTTCTTCTTCTGGTACCCCTATAATACGGATATTGTTCCTTTTGGATTGGTCACACAGTTCTCTTAATATTGTTTCATTCCTGGAGATCCTTTTTTCTCTCTCTGCATCAGCTTCTATGCATTCCTGTTCTCTGGTTTGTATTCCATCAATGGCCTCTTGCATCTTATCCATTCTGCTTATAAATCTTTCCAGAGTTTGTTTCACTTCTGTAATCTCCTTCCTGGCATCTGTAATCTCTCTCCGGACTTCATCCCTTAGCTCTTGTATATTTCTCTGCATCTCCATCAGCATACTTATGATTTTTATTTTGAATTCTTTTTCAGGAAGACTGGTTAGGTCTGTCTCCTTCTCTGGTGTTGTCTCTGTGATCTTTGTCTGCCTGTAGGTTTGCCTTTTCATGGTGATAGGAATAGTTTGCAGAGCTGGGACAAGTGACGGCTGGAAGAACTTCCTTTCTTGTTGGTTTGTGGCCCTCCTCTCCTGGGAGATCAGCGATCTCTAGTGGCTTGTGCTGGGCAGCTGCATGCAGAAAGGGCTTCTGATTCTTGCCCGGATGCTATGGAGTTTATCTCCGCTGTTGCTGTGGGCGTGGCCTGCCTCGGGCTGCTGCTCTGATATGGTGGAGAAGCATTGGAGTGGGAATGGCCAGGAGGCTATTTATCTCCATGAGGGGACTCCATGCTCCCTGCTGCCCAGGGGGTTAGAGTGCCCAGAGAACCCCAGATTCCCTGCTGCTGGACTAAGTGTCCCGGGATGCTTCCATCTGGCGGTGGAGTCCCTCTCCCTTTAAGACTTCCAAAAAGCACTCGCTTTTCTTTGTCCCAGGTGCAATGTCTGCAGGGATCCGCTCACAGGTCTTACTGTCTAATTTCCCTAGTTTCCAGCACCTCACGCATGCACTGTGTCTGCGCTCTGGTGCGGATGGCTGGGGCTGGGTATTTAGTAGTCCTGGGCTCTCTCTCCCTCCCCGCTCTGACTCCTCTCCTCCCGCCTGGAGCTGTGATGTGGGGCGCTCAGGTCCCACCGGGCCGGGGCTTGTATCTTACCCCCTTTGCGAGGTGCTGGGTTCTCACAGGTGTGGATGTGGTCTGGCTGTTGTCCTTTGTCTTCTGGTCTCTCTTTTAGGAAGAGTTTTCTTTGTTGTATTTTCAAAAATATATGTGGTTTTGGGCAGAGATTTCCACTGCTCTACTCACACCACCATCTTGGCTCTGCCCCTGCTCCTCTGCCCTGATAGTGGCATTTAGAGAAAAGACGTATTGACCAATATATCTCATGACAATAAAAGCAAAGTTTTTTAACACAAGTTAATAAAATTAAGCCAAACATTATGTAAAAATATAATACATCATGGCCAAGAGAGATTATTCCAAAAATACAAAGTCTTTTAACCTTTGAAAACCAACTAATGAATTTCCCCATGTTAACAGACTTAAAAAGAAAAGGAAAAACCTATGTAATCATATGACCATCTCAATAAGAAAAAGCATTTGACAAAATCTAACATTTATTTCTGATGTAAAAGAAAAGCACCTCAACAAACTAGGAATAGAAAGAAAATTCTTCCATCTAAAAATGTCATCCAGAAGAAATTTTTCATCATTGTACTAGACATTATACTCACTATCATAAGGAAAGCACACACATAAAAGTCATCTAGATCAGAGGGTAAAAAGTAACACTCTCTTCTTTTTCAGACAGCATGATTGTCTATGAAGAAAACCCCATGGAGTCTATGAAATATGATATTATTAATAAATGCATTTTACAGTGTTGCTGGATATAAGATTAATATACAAAAATGAAAAGTTTTTATATACAGCAAATAATAATTTGACACTTAAATTTAAGAATCAATACTTCTATTCTGAGTACGGAGTAGGAATACTATCTCTATTTTAATTTTTAAGTAAAACTACAACTTGTGAACATCATATATAAACTAAACATGAGAAGACTCTTAAAGTGGGGGAGAGGGGAAAGACTGGCTAGGCAACTCAGAACACATGGAACTACATGATAATGAGATCTCTAGGTTTACTTTTGCCTCATACATTCTCTACTTCATGCTGAAGAAGCCAGCAACCCAGAAATATCAAAAGGCACACAAAAAAGCCACAAGCTTACTCTTTGTAACCAGAGAGAGACAGTCTAGAACATAAAATTTTCAGAATATAACTACTCTACATCAGTCAACAGATCAGGAAAATGACACCACCCACATCCACATGTCCACCTTTACCATTCAGTAATGAGGCATACCAATCCCCTTAGTGCCCTGCTTCCTGCCACCATCCCTGCTGAGATGATATCAGTGAATGTCATGCAGGGGCCAGGACTTTCATTCATCCCAGGTGTGGTAACACCACTTCCTATTCATATTCCATCAGTGTCAGTGGAGACCACAAATATTCCACTCTTCATCCCCTCAATGCCACTTCAGACCACAGTGGAGTTGGAATTTCCACCCGCAGCCAGCAGTAATATGGCATCTCTTCCCTTTCCCACTGGGATGGTGTCAGAGGAGGCCTAGTAATCAGTCAAGACATTGATCAATGCCCAACAAAAACAAGGCCATCTTCCCCATGGCATCAGCTAGTCTGTGGTGAGGAGGGGCATACATACAGCAAGGATGCATTCTTGCCACTCCCAGCCAAGGTGGTATCAGTGGAGTCTAAATGGGGAGCCACATCTGCCCAGCCTATCAGGGATATCCCTAACTTAGGTCAAATATATAGAATATTTAAACAACAGCCAGAGTTTCAAAATATATTACCCAGAATGACAAGAATCAGCAATATTTCAACTTGAGTAAAAAAGCAAGAGATGCCAACACTGAGATGAGACAAAGGCTTAAAGGAATCATCATTAAAAGATTTCAGCAAGAACTTATGATTACTCTTGGAAGAAAAAATAGAAGGTCTTGGTGAATAAATAAAACATCTCAGTAAACAAATGGAAGATATAAGCAACAACTATATTCCAAAATACAAAAACTGAAATAGAAA
Organism: Manis pentadactyla; assembly: GCF_030020395.1. NCBI lineage: Eukaryota > Metazoa > Chordata > Mammalia > Pholidota > Manidae > Manis > Manis pentadactyla. The sequence goes on along the minus strand of NC_080020.1, from coordinate 149,216,055 downwards.
CAAAATGCCAGAGGTGCTGAACATCGGGATGAAAGGGACAGAGGAAAGAATTATTGAGATGGAAGATAAAACACTAGAAATTACACCATCTAAAGAACAAAGAAAAAAATAATCTACTATAAATAAGAACTGGCTCAGGAATCTGAGCAATTATAGAAAGAGATCTGAACTCTGTGCCATCAGAATTTCAAAGGGAGACAAAGAAGACATCCAAGCTAGAGAAAGTGCTTGAAGAAAAATGACTAAAATTTCTAATGTTTGGGAGAAAACATGAACTTACAGATGCACACTGAGTTAAACCCGAGCTGGATAAGCCTACTGAAAACTATAGTAGGACCTCATTGCAAAATTCTGAAAATTTCAAAACAAGTATCTTAAAAACAGCCAGAGAGAAACAGAACATTGCCTGAAGGGGAAAACAATTTGAGTGACTTCAGATTTCCCATGATAAAACACAGAAGCCAAAAGGAAGAAGACCAGTTTTTTTCTGTCAATTCAGAACTTTCATCCAGTGAAAATATCCTGTGGGAATAAGGAAATTCTGATATTCTCAGATGAAGCAAAACTAGGAGATTTGTCATCATTGGAAAAATACTTAAAAATGTTCAAGGAAGACAGAGATTCTAACGATTAAAGATGGTGGTGTGAGAAGTGAGACAAAACACTACTCCCAAAACCACATATAATATGAAAATATAGTTAATATAACTAATCCTAAAACAGCAACAGGAAAGAAGGCTGTGCCAGACTGCATATACATGGAGAAAAGAGCAGACCTCACGAAATAGGGTAATGTACCAAAGCCTTGATCTGGTGGAACCCAAGCCCTTCCTACACCCCAGCTCACAGGTGGGAGGAAGAGAAACAGAGTGGGGAGGGGGTGGAAGCCTAGGAATGCTGAACACCCATCCCTGGAGATCTGCTTTGGGAGCACAAACCTACATTGCATGGTGCTCTGGAGATTAGTGGGGTTGGAAAGCTAAGACAGGCAGAATACTTGGAGAGACTGAGATTCCAAACATTTGTGGAAAATAGGGATCCACATCCAGTTGCTCTGGGACAAAAGAAAGGCAGGCAATCTGAGAGACTTCCTAACAGCGAGAGGGCTGCTAAAGGGGCAAGGATTGCACAGAGCTTGCTGCTCAGGAGAAAGGGTAAGTGGACGAAATTGTCTGGGTGCACTTTGCCCAGCTGGTTGGGAACTTTCAGGAGCATCAGGCACTCCATCCCCCTGGCTGGCTACTCAGCTCCAAGGCCCCCTACTGTGATATGCAGCCTGCTGTGCCTCCCTCCTGGCCTGACAGCACCAGCTCACAAACTGGAAGTCCCTACCCTGGCATCAGGCCAGTAAGAGGGAGGCCAGGCCTACAGCAGCTACAAATGCAAAGCACAGAGGCTTACACCTGTGTGCTTGGCCCACTGGTTCTGACAGCGGAGATAGGCACTACAGCCAGGAAGCAAGAAACAGCTCTTCTTCCACCAAGCACCTGTGCCGCTCCCCTGCAATCCCTGACATCACTCTGGGGACTGAGCGGCTACAGAGATTCAAGCTTCTAGACACTAGAGGGCACCACATACAAATATGAAACATCAAAGGAACCTGGTACAACCCAAAATCTCACAAACACCAGAAAATTGGCCAAGAGAAACTGAACTTACCAATCTTTCTGAGAGTTCAAAATAAAATTCATAAACATGCTCATGGAGGCACAGAAAAATATTCAAGAACTCATGAAGGAATTTAGGATGGAGATTCAATCATTAAGAAATTCCATATCTGAAATAAAACATACAATGGAGGGATTTAAAATCAGATTAGATGTAGAAGAAGAGACAATAAATGGAATAGAAATTAGAGAAGAGGAATACAAATAAGCTGAGGCACAGAGAGAAAAAAGAATCTCTAAGAACGAAAGAATATTGAGACAACTGTGTGACCAATCTAAATGGAAGAATATTGTCATTATAGGGGTACCAGAAGAAGGAGAGAGAGAATAAGGGATATAAATAGTCTTTGAGGAGGTAATTGCTGAAAACTTCTCCAGTCTGGGGAAGGAGATAGTCTCTCAGGTCATGGAGGTACACAGATCTCCCAACACAAGAGATCCAAGGAAGACAACACCAAGACATATAGTAATTAAAATGGCAAAGATCAAGGATAAGGACAGACTTTTAAAAGCAGCCAGAGAGAGAAAAAAAGATCACATACAAAGGAAAACCCATCAGGCTATCATCAGACTTCTCAACAGAAACCTGACGGGACAGAAGGGAGTGGCTTAATATATTTAATGCAATGAAACAGAAGGGCCTCGAATCAAGAATACTCTACCTGGCAAGGTTATCATTTAAATTTGAAGGAGGGATTAAACAATTTTCAGATAAGCAAAAGCTGAGAAAATTTACCTCCCACAAACCAACTCTACAGTGCATTTTGGAGAGAATGTTATAGATGGAAGTGTTCCTAAGGCTAAATATCTGTAACCAGGGGAAATAAAACCACAGTAAAGAAAGAAGAACAATTAATTACTAAGCAGATGAAAAATCAAATCAACTACCTCCAAAGTTAATCAAGGGATAGACAAAAAGTACAGAATATGATACCTAATATATAAAGAATGGAGGAGGAAGAAAAAGGAAGAAAAACAAATAACCTTCAGGTTGTGTTTGTAATAGCATACAAAGTGAGTTAAATTAAACTGTGAGATAGTAAGGGAATTGCCCTTAAACCTTTGGTAATCACAAATCTAAAGTCTGCCATGGCAATAAGTACATACCTATTGATAACCACCCTAAATGCAAATGTTCTGAATGCACCAATCAAAATACATAGAGTCACTGAATGGATAAAAAAACATGACCCATCTCTATGCTGCCGACAAGAGACTCACTTCAAACCCAAAGACATACACAGACTAAAGGTAAAGGGGTGGAAAAAGATACTTCATGCAACTAATAGGAAAAAAAAGCAGAAGTTGCAGTACTTGTATCAGACAAAATAAATTTCAAAACAAAGAAAGTAATAAGGGACAAGAAGGACATTACCTAATGATAAAGAGGTCAATCCACCAAGAAGATATAACCATTATAAATATCTATGCACCCAGTACAGGATCACATATATATGTGAAACAAATAATAACAGAATTAAAGGGGGAAATAGAATAAAATGCTTTTATTTTAGGAGACTTGAACACACCACTCACTCCAACAAGACAGAAAATAAGGAAGGAGACAGAGGCACTGAACAACGTATTAGAAGAGATGGACCTAATGGACATCTACAGAACACTCCATCCAAAAGCAAGAGAATACACATTCTTCTCAAGTGCACATGGAACATTTTCAAGAAGAGATCACATACTAGGCCACAAAAAGCGTCTCAGTAAATTCTAAAAGATTGAAATTGTACCAACCAGCTTCTCAGACCACCAAGGTATTAAACTAGAAATAAATTACACAAAGAAAATGAAAAAGTCCACAAATACATGGAGGCTTAATAACAGGCTCCTAAATAATCAGTGGTTCAATGACTAAATAATAAGAGAGATCAAGCAATGTGTAGGAACAAATGACAACAATAATTCAACACTGCAATATCTGTGGGACACAGCATAGGCCTTGCTAAGGGGAAAGTATATTGCAATACAGGCCAACCTCAGGAAAGAAGAACAATGTCATATGAATAGTCTCAACTCACAATTAAAGAAACTAGGAAAAAAAGAACAAATGAGGTCCAAAGTCAGTAGAAGGAGGGACATAATAAAGATTAGAGTAGAAATAAATAAAGTTGAGAAGAATAAAGGAATAGAAAGAATCAATGATAGCAGGAGCTGATTCTTTGAGAAAATAAACAAAATAGATAAACCCCTAGCCAGACTTATCAAGAGAGAGCCTACACACATTAACAGAATCAGAAACAAGAAAGGAAAAATCACTATGGACACCACATAAATACAAAGAATTATAAGAGAATACTATGAAAAATTGTATGCTAACAAGCTGGATAACCTAGAAGAACTGGATCATTTTATTTCTAGAAAAATACAACCTTCCAAGGCTGAAGAAACAGGGAGAAACAGAACATATGAATAGACCAGCAAGGAAATTGACTTGGTAAACAAAAAACTACCTAAGAACAAAACCCCTGGACCAGATGGGTTCACTGCTGAATTTTATCAAACATTTAGTGAAGACTTAATACCCAACCTCCTTAAAGTTTTCCAAGAAGTAGATCAGGAGGGAATACTCCTAAAAGAATTTTACAAGGCCAGCATCACTGTAATACCAAAACCAGGCAAAGACACCACAAAAAAAGAAAATTATAGACCAATATCCCTGATGAACATAGATGTAAAAATAGTCAACAAAATATTAGCAAATCAAATAAAAAATATATCAAAAAGATTATCCATCATGATCAAGTAGTATTTACTCCAGGGATGCAAGTATGGTATAACATTTGAAAATCCATCAGCATCATCCAAGGACAAAAATCACATGATCATCTCCATAGATGCTGATAAAGCATTTGACAAAATTCAACATCCATTTATCATAAAAACTATCAACAAAATGGGTATAGAGGGCAAGTACCTCAACATAATAAGGGCCATATATGACAAACCTACAGCCAACATTATACTTAACAGTGAGAAGCTGAAAGCTTTTCCTTTAAGATCAGGAACAAGGATGCCCACTCTACCCAGTATTGTTCAACATAGTTCTGGAGGTCCTAGCAAAAGCAATCCTACAACACACAGAAATAAAAGGCATCCAGACTAGTAAGGAAGAAGTCAACCTGTCCCTGTTTGCCTATGACATGATACTGTACATAAAAAATCCTAAAGAATCTACTCCAAAACTACTAGAACTAATATCTGAGTTTCGCAAAGTTGCAGGATACAAAATTAATACACAGAAATCAGTTGCATTCCTATACATTAGTGATGAACTAGCAGAAAGAGAAATCAGGAAAACAATTCCATTTACAATTGCATCAAAAAGAATAAAATACCTAGGAATAAACCTAACCAAGAAAGTAAAAGATCTATGCTCTGAAAACTGCAAGACACTCATGAGAGAAATTAAAGAAGATACAAACAAATGGAAACACATCCCATGCTCATGGATAGGAAGAATTAATATTGTCAAAATGGCCATCCTGCCTAAAGCAATCTACAGATTCAATGGAATCCCTATCAAAATACCAACATCATTCTTCAACAAACTAGAGCAAACAGTTCTAAAATTCATATGGATCCACAAAAAACCCTGAGTAGCCAACGCAATCCTGGGAAGGAAGAATAAAGCAGGGGGGATTACACTCCCCAACTTCAAGCTCTACTACAAAGCCACAGTAATTAAAACAGTTTGGTACTGGCACAAGGACAGACCCATAGACCAATGGAACAGACTAGAGAGCCCAGATATAAACCCAAGCATATATGGTCAATTATTATACAATAAAGGAGCCATGGATATACAGTGGGAAAATGACAGCCTCTTCAACAGCTGGTGTTGGCAAAACTGGACAACTACATGCAAGATAATGAATCTGGATTATTGTGTAACCCCATACACAAAAGTCAACTTGAAATGGATCCAAGACCTGAATGTAAGTCATGAAACCATAAAACTCTTAGAAAAAAACATAGGCAAGAATCTCTTTAATATAAACATGAGCAAGTTTCTCCTGAATACATCTCCTCGAGCAAGGTAAACAAAATAAAAAATGAACAAATGGTACTACATCATGCTAAAAAACTTCTGTACAGCGAAGGACACCATCAACAGAACAAGAAGGCATCCTACAGTATGGGAGAATATATTTGTAAATGACATATCAGACAAGGGGTTAACATCCAAAATATATAAAGAACTCACACGCCTCAACACCCAAAAAGCAAATTACCTGATTAAAAAATGGGCAGAGGATATGAAGAGACAGTTCTCCAAAGAAGAAATTCAGATGGCCAACTGACACATGAAAAGATGCTCCACATCACTAATCATTAGGGAAATGCATATTAAAACCACAATGAGATATCACCTCACACTAGTCAGGATGGCCAGCATTGAAAAGACTAAGAACAACAAATGCTGGTGAGGATGTGGATAAAGGGGAACCCTCCTACACTGCTGGTGGGAATGTAAATTAGTTCAAGCATTGTGGAAAGCAATATGGAGGTTCTTCAAAAAACTAAAAATAGTAATTCCATTTGACCTGGAAATTCCACTCCTAGGAATTTACCCAAAGAATACAACTTCTCAGATTCAAAAAGACATATGCACCCCTATGTTTATTGCAGCACTATTTACAATCTCCAAGACAAGCATTCAACCTAAGTGTCCATCAGTAGATGAATGAATAAAGAAGAGGTTGTACATATGCACAATGGAATATTATTTAGCCATGAAAAAGAAAGAAATCCTACCATTTGCAACAACATGGATGGAGCTGAAGGATATTATGCTCAGTGAAATAAGCCAGTTGGAGAAAGACAAGTGCCAAATGATTAAACTCATTTGTAGAGTATAACAATGAAGCAAAACTGAAGGAACAAAATAGCCCCAGACTCACAGACTCCAAGAAGACACTATCTGTTACCAATGGGGCGGAGTAAGTGAGGGTGGCTGGGGAGGGAAGGAGAAGGGGATTGTGGGGTATAATGATTGGTGCACATTGTGTGTGTGGGGTCATGGGGAAGAGAGTGTAGCACAGAGAATACAAGTAGTGACTCTGTGGCATCTTACTATACTGATGGACAGTGACTGCAGTGGGGTATGGGGGGAACTCCATAATAAGGGTGAATGTAATAACCACATTGTTTTACTTGTGAAACCTTCATAAGAGTGTTTATCAATGATATCTTAATAAAAAATGTTCAAAGAAACACAGGAAATGAGGAAATAAGAAATCTTCGACCATCACCAAGAAAGGAAAAAAATGGAAATAGTAAAAATATGAAAAAATACAATATATTTTCCTTGTTTCCTTGAGTTTTCTAAATTATGTTTGATATTTAAAGCAAAAATTATAACACTCTGATGGTATTCTAATTGTATGTAGGGAAATATTTAATGTAGTTACATTTTAGACAGGGGAGGGTAAGGGGATATAAAGGTAAGTAAAGTTTATACACTTGACTCAAACAGGTAAATTGTTGACATTAGTAGATTGTTGTTATAAATAATGTAATATCTAGACTAACCTCTAAAAAGGCTATGTGTAAAAAGACATACACAAAAACACTATAGATAAATCAAAATGAAAATTAAAAAAAACGTTAAGTAACCTATTAGAAGGTAGAAAAAACTGAAATAAAAACCTGAGAATAAGAAAAAACAAATTATCATTACATTAAATGGAAGTAGTCTTCTTAACATCAATTAAAAAAGAAAGTGACAGTGAATTTAAAAATAATCCAACTATATGCTATCTATAAGAAACTCACTTCGAATATAATTACATAGTTGTTTGAAAGTAGAAGGGTGGAAACACTAATTTTTTAGGAGAAGGTATATTAATATTATAAAAAGTAGATTTCAGAGCAAAGAAAACAAGAGAGAAAGAGGAATTATATAATGGTAGAAGAAATCTATCCATCCATCAAGAAACCACAACAAACCAAAATGGATACACACTAAATAATGGAGCTTCAAAATACATGAAGGAATACTTGATAGAACTGGAAGGAAATATAGATACATTGAAAATTATACTTAGGGACTTCAACACCCCTCTCTCAACTGATAGAACAACTAGACAGGAAAACAGTAAACACAGAGATGCACTGAACAATGACATCAACAGAAAGGTTCTCATCAACATCTATAGGACACTTCACCCAAGACAGAATGCACCTTCCTGTCAAGTGGCCATGAAACATATACCAAGATAGACCAAACTGTGGTCCATTAAAGAAACCTCAGTTTATTAAAAGAACTGAAATCATACAGAGAATGTTAACCTGACCAAAAGGAAATCAAAGTAGATACCCATGACAGAAAATATCCAAACACTTAGAAACTAAACAATTTTCTAAATAAATAATACAGAGGTCAAAGAGGAAGGAAAAAGAGAAACCTGTAGGTACATTTAAGACAACGAAAATGAAAATACCACATATCAAAATTTCTTGGTGATATCTGAAGCATTGCTCAGAGGGAAATTTATAGTAATAAATGTTACATAAAAAAGGGAAAAGTCTCAAATCAGTAATGTAAAAGAAGTTTTGAATAAACTCAAAGCAAGTGAAAGAAAGGGGATAATATAGGTAAGAAAATAAGTCAATAAAATTGAAAACAGAAAAGCAATAGAGAAAAATCAATTGAACAAAAATCTGTTTCTTTAAAGCAACATATAAAATTGACAAATCTTTTAGAAAGACTAACAAAAAAAAAACAAAGAAAAACAGAAGACCAAAACTGTTAATATCAGGAATAAAATAAGAGCTATCACTAGAGATCTTGAGATCTCAAAGCATGAATAAGGCAATGCTATGAAATTTTATACAAATAATTTTAACTACTTGGATGAAATGGAAAAATTTCTCAAGAAGCACAAACTACCACAATTCACCAAACATTCACTTGATAATTTGAGACATCCTAAAACTATGGAGGAAATTGAGTTCACAATTGGAGGACTCCCAGAAAATAAATCTCCAGTATCAGATTGTTTCTCTGGCGAAGTCTACCATACATTTTAGGAAGAATTAGTACCAAGTCAATAAAATTTCTTCCAGGAAATAGAAGAAGAGAAAACATCACATTTCATTTTATGAAACTAGTATTATCTTGCAACCAAAACAAGACTTAATAAAAAAAGTAGAAAGAAAAGTACAGACCATGATTCCTCTAGTATAGATGTAAAATCCTCAACAAAATATTTGCTAATGGAATTCAGCAATATATAAAAAGAATCATATACCACAAACAAGTTGAGTTTATTCCAGGAATGAAAGTCTGGTTCAAATCAGTCAATGTAATTCATGATGTTAACATGCTAAAAATGAAAAAATACCACATAATCATATCAGTTGATTAAATAAAAGTATCTGATGAAGTTTAATACCCACTCATAATAAAAAAACTTAGCAAACTAGGAATATCAAGATCTTTCCTCAACTTGATAAAGATCTCCCACAAAAGTCCCATAGCTAACAATACTTAATAATGAAAGAATGAATACTTTTTCTTTACTTTTAGGAACAAAGCAAGAATATCTGCTCTCAACACTTTAATTTAACATAGGACTAGGAGTTCTGACTAGTACAATGAGGTGAGAAAAGGAAATAAAATGTATACAAACTGGAAAGGGAGAAATACAAGTGTCCCTATTCATAAATGACATGATTGCTAATGTAGCAGCCTAAAGAATCTACAACCAAATATGTAATAAAGTCATCTATAATATATAAAGCTAATTCAGTAAGTTTGAAGGATAAAAATTATTCAAAAATTTATTGTATTTCTCTACACTATTAACAAACATTTGGACACCGAAAGTAAAATAATTTTTCAAAATTGAAAGAAAATGAAACACCTTTGTATAAGTCTAACAAAACATAGTAAAATGTCTCTCTCCCTCAAGTTGATATATCGGTGTAATGCAGTACTTATCAAAATCTTACCAATATTTTTTTGTAGATAGAGTTAAGGTTATTATAAAATTCATACAAAAATTATTTAATTCATATGAAAAGGCAAAGGAACTAGAATAAATAAATAAAATGATGTTTAAAAGGAAGGACAAAGTCTGAAGAATAGGTAATTTCAAGACATAATGTAGCACAGTAATCAAGACTGTGTGGTATTGGCAGAGAGATAGACACACAGATGAATGGAACAGAACAGATAACCCAGAAATACACCATTATAAATATGCCTGATTTTTTACAATTGCAAAAATAATTCAGCAAAGTTAGGCTATCTGTTCAATAGTGTTGGAGAGCTAAACATCCATAATCAAATTCTAGTACATTTGTTAATATTGTTTATTAATAGTTTAATTCTATATCTTTGTAGTCCCAATAATAGTCATAATATGAATATATTTAGCCAGATGTTTCACTTTAAAGTAACTTCATTAATACAACAGTATGAATGACATCTCAGTCTCTTTTGCTGCAATTTTTTCCTGAATCATCACCAGACTGATGTTCTGAATTTTCCAAGTACCAGTGTGAAAGTGCTTTTCAAGCCTATTTGCTTTACATTTTCTGAAGGTTCATTGGTCACAGTAAGTCATACAGCCTACCTCAGATTTAAGGTGTAGAGAAATAGATTCCACCGTTTCATGAACGGGGCAAGATCAAATTGCAGGGGATGTGCACACATGGAAGTGGGAATTTAGAACCACCTGAGGACCTTCTATATTCATTTTGCAGAAACAATAGTTTTTGCAGAATTTAATTCATAGAATACACTTAATAAATGTTTGCTGCTTAACTGACTGAATGAATGAATGAATAAATGAATGAATACTATGAAAGTAGGAATTTGTGCTGCAAATTGAAGAGTAACTTTATAAACAATTACATTTCTTCTTTTAAGACCCACTGCCTTGAAATTCTAACATGTTTAACTGTTGTTTTAAGTTGTGGCCTTTCACTCTTATTTTAGATTATGAAATGCATCTACATTTCCTTATGGTAAATTGTTAAAAATAGGCTAGTTAATAGACTTTTTGCAGGTTAGAGGTTTCAGATATCCAAATGATAAGAAACAACTTCAGCATTTTGTTAGTAAGTGTAAAAATGGAATATAGTATATCAACTGGAAAAAAATTTTTCCCCTGAAGAGGAACAGATAGGATGGCATATGCTTTTCTAAATGTAGAGCTGCTCAGAGCTGAGAACAGCTAGCATGATAGTAGCAATTAGATGACTCAGCTTCAAAAACGCTCCTTAACTACACTATGCAAAGTCAAGTGGTCTAGAATGAAATACAGTGAAAACTATAGTTAAAACTGGATTTATTTGTGATCTTTTAAATTAGATGTCTAGGATAGTTTGATTTAAGAAGGTTTTTTGCTTGAGAAGTCAAAATAGGTTTTTTTCCACCTGTTCTTCACATAGACTAGAAATTAAAGAGGACTGAACATCTTTTTACATCTGACAGATGCAACAGTTGGTTTAACATACAATTCTAAAAACTACTTCTCAAAAAAGGTTTTTAAAAGAAATTAACTTAAATTTTCTTTGTGGAGCTAGTCTTGTCAGAGTTGTTCAGTTGTAATCCTCACAATTAAGGATTAATGTTCTTAGACATACTTATGAAAGCTGTCATGAGCATCATATTTCTTCATTCTCTGATTAGGTTTCACAGATTTGGGTACAATTAGCTAGTTCCCTTCTTCATCCTACTGTTTTAATTGCTTCACTCTTTGCTGTCATTCATCAGTTCATCTGCCTGGAGGTCAAAATGGGACCAGTTACTAATCAAGGCCAAGGCAGCCATGACTGCATTGGGGTGCCATATTTCATCTGTCAAGGGGCATCTATCACTCCTCTCCTTGTCAGAATGAAAATTAAATTAGACTAATACAAAGCTCTATTTTTGCCCTGATTAAAGGCCTATATCCTCCCTAGGCATTGCCTGACACGATTGTGACTTTTGAGAGACTCAGTATTCCTATCACATCATTTGGAGAAAGTGTGTCTGTCTCCCTGGGTCATTATTCTTCAGATTCACTTATTTTTTTATGGACTATAGGCTAGATAAGCTAGATATCCTTTGGGGTGTTAATTAAAAAGAGTAACCAAAATTAATCATCAGACTCACTAGAGCGAAGGGGAGCTATCTGTAGACCTTGGAATATAATATGCTGGAGCAGGGAAATGAGCCTTCGGCTATTGACAGAAAGCAAACAAGTGTACAGAGGGCAATGTGACATAAAAATTCATATATACATACAGGCATACACTTATTTTTCTTGTCAGCTTGTCAACTTTAATTATAAAGGTTGATTTGCTATTTGGCAGATATCAACATTGTAGATGTTGGCCATTTGAAAACCATCATATGGTCAAGGTCTTAGGGAATTGGAAGGCAATGGATGTGTGATGAGTCCAAAGTCCACACTGAGCACAAAAATGCTTGCATTGTAGCTGCATTATATAAATTCTTTCATCCCTTCAAGAAAGAATTTATTTTATCTACAACAGAATATTGATAATAGGATGAAAACCTTGATTTAGGAAATTAAATTTATTTCATTATATTTTGCATTTTAGTTGAGTTTCTTTCTTTATGCTAATATATTTGTGTCTGGTATTGAGAATTTCCTTAGACGTTAGTCACACCTTTTAAGCAAATCCCGGGTTTTGAACATACTAAAAAATGAGCAATTTCAACTCTAACTTCAACAAGTATTATTATTTCACTTCCAACTTACAGAACCAAGTATCACTTCTTATAGCGCTTATTTAGTTAATTAAATGTTAGTATCTCTCAACCAGCTGTTGTTAATTCCCATATAAATGATAATTTTCACTGTCAAATCAAAGGTGATGGATTTTTATCCAGTGACTCAGATTTTCAACATCTTTTCAGAGCTGGAAGATTAGGGTCACCAGCTTTTACCCTTTTAGTACTCTAAATGCTGTTCATCAGATGGTAGCCTCAGAGTGCTTATATTCTCTAAAGATGGTTACCCATCAAAGCCTGGTCTTGCCTAGAGTGGGCAAGAAACTAAAAAGCTATTCATTGGTCCATAAAAATAATATGTGGATCTGGTTTATCCATATGATTTCTAAGGTTTGGACTGAATCTGGTTTTGGTGAACTTCCAAGGCAATATCAATTTGAAAATTGGTGAGATTGTTTTATTACAAAAAAGTAAGTAGTTTCTCACTTCAAACCAACACACTGACCAGGGTTTGCCAAAAAAAAAGAAAGAAAGAAAGAAAGAAAAGCAATTAAAGCAAGTCATTCTTTGCTATCTCTTGGGGCATTCAGACATGTATTCCAATAACTAAATTACATATCTTGACACTCTAGTTCAATATTACAAATTTGACAGCATGATTATCTATAATTTTTAATAGACAATATCTACTTAAAGGCAATAAAATATTCCTACTTGCTGAATCAATTACACTCTAGTAAATCATATTTATTAATTCATTTTTTACTTAATCTTATACATACATATATAACAGTTTTACATGTCATGATTTAGTGTCAATAAACTTGTTACTCATAAGATAGAAATTTATGCAGACGACAAAAAGACATTTCATTGATCAATTTGAAGGACAAAATACAATTTTATTTTGCTTTGCTTTTTGCCGAGAGACATATGGACAAAACTTTAAAATATAAAAGTTTTTAAATCTTTATAAAATATTACTCTCTTAAATTGAGTGTTCTGAATGTTAGCAACAAATGATGCTCATATTTTTTCAACTATTTTTTGGGATAATTGATGGTTTAATGGTCTCATGTTTTCCCAAGACCATGATCAAATTTCCAGTTCTTTTACTGTCATTTTTAAAGAGTTCAGCTTGACAGCTCACCCTAGACTAGTACTTCGTAACTGTCATTTTAAAGCAGAATCTTATAACCAGACCAAATAGTCCCAGAATTCTTTCAAGTCTCATTTGCCTTCATTCAACAAATATTTATTGATTTTAAAGTACATGCTTTCATAGAAATTGGACATAGCATTTTTATTTAACAATATATACCATTGTTTAAAAAATATGTCCATTATGTCACTGATGTCATATGGCCCTGTGTTCCTGATGTTTCTCAATACCTCCTACTATACTGTAAAACTTCTTGAAAGCAGGGATTCTTGCATGCATTTTTAACCTCCTATTGTGTCTAGGTGCTCAATAATGTTGGCTGAATTACTGAATCAATTCTCAAGCTGTGATACGGTCTTTATCCTCAGGGTGCTATCCCTTGTACATGAAGATAATGTGATTGACTCACCATCAGTAAGACACATGCCTTTAGCAATGGATAGTCAGAAGGAAATGGAAAGGAAGGAAATGGAAAAGTTTTTAAGTCATTTAGTGGACATATTCTTGGGATCCACTTAACCAAAATGAAGTTATTGTTCTAATGTCAACCTTGGTATTTTTAAAGTTTCTAGTTCATTTAGCCTAGGTCTGAGGCCACTCTTGAGAAGAACAGAAATTGGCATTTATTTCCAAAGGTACGAGGGGCATATGCATCATTTTGAATATTCTCTTAATAACTTCTGAATTAAGTTAACTCTTTTTGAAACTATGTGACTATGAAAAAGAAAGCACTATGATCAATTGTGTGTAACATATCACAAGTCATAAATCCTATCAGAGGTGAATAAAGAGCATGTGAACTGGAGATCAATAGATGAGACATACTGAAACATCACAGAAAATATAACACGATGGAGAAAATTGTGTTTACCAGATTTTACCATATATTACTTCATATGTATGTTACCAGATGGGATTGCCAGAGTTGGAAAGAATAAGCTTATTGGGATACAGGAGGATGTAGGAATGTCAGAGACCCATAATCTGGTCTAATAAATGGCCACTGACTATCGTCTGGGGAGTGCTGGTTCTTTCCCATAGAACTTTTTATTTCTAAGTAGACATGCCCGACTGAGAAAAGGAGTCTTGTGGGCTTTCTCCATTCAATGTCAAGTACCTCCTCTAAATATTGCAGAATTATTAAGTGTTATGTTAGAATTTTCTCAGTGCTTACATGTCTCTGCTTGGCCTTGCATCCCAGGACCATAATTTGTAAATCTTGTGCCATTGTTCAAGCAAGTCTTGGAACATTTCTTTGGGAATTTCTCTAAGAGTTCATTGTACTTTCTTTAAATATTATCACTGATAACAAATGTATTTTTGAATGTGAGTTAGATTCATTTTTAAATGGTAAAATATAATTTGATCTTAGTAAATTAATTTAATAACCAGACTGATTCTCCTACAGGTCAAAGTCCTGTTTGATTGATTTCAAAAGTGGCCATATTTTAATTAACATTTTGTGTTTTTTATAAGGTGATTCTTCCACATTTCATAAAATAGCCATTCCAGACTGCCTGAAGATTTTTGATCAATGATCTAATAATATTTTAAAATGTTAGTTTGAAGAAACAATTTTAGAAAGTCATACACAAAAGTAGTCAATTTAAGGACTATTCTACCCTATAAAACAGGATAATCTGCAAATGCCAATGAAATTTTAAGAGGGTTATACATATATATATATATTCATTAATAAAAGATGCTTATTAATGCCTTAATTTCTGGCATTTTCCAGAGTACTTTTTTGAAAAATCCTACTGAACATACATGACCTATTTTGATACTCATAGTTGTCTGGGAGGATATTATTAAAATTTTTTACCAATGAAGTCATAGAAGTTTAGTGAACGTCTTTTACCCTAACTCTCAAAGGAAAGAGACTGGATACCAAAGAAGCTGCTGTCTCCTTCCCTCCCCTCACACTCAGAATGGTGAATTTCTAAGGATAATCCAGAGCCCTAAGATTGCTCTAGCATGAATTCTACATGAATTCATCTATTCTACATGAATACCCAGGGCTGTAAGTTGGGATATTGTACCTTGGTGCAAAGCAGCACACATATTAGAATATAAGCACACACACAGAGGAATGTAAGCAAAATTTATATCACATGCAACATAGGCATAATGATTCTCGTCCCAAAGCCTCAAAGAGTATTAACATTTATTTCTTGGTGCCATTCAAGTGCTGACTTATATCTGGACACTTTAAATTCAAGTTAACTTAGAAATTCCAGGTAGTATTTCTTAGAGTATATTTAAAATATTAAAGTTTTAAAACTCAGATGTATATTTGCTTAACTGATATTGCTAAGATCTTAGGTACTTTTGCCAAAATATTTCAAATTATAGCTGGATAATACAATGATTTAGAAGGAATATTTAAATCAAAAAATTCTCACCAATTTGTATTTATTTCTAAGCCACTATGATTGAATAATGAACAAGTTTTCAATGCTGCATAATAAATCTTCAGATTACCAATAAAATGATGAACTAGTTTAGCTCACAAGTAGTTGATAATTAGCACATAAAATTAATATTAATATAAGCACATATGTCTTCAGTATCATTTTATTTTCTCAGAAAAATGACTCATCTTTTTACATCCTCATAGAATCAAATTCTGCAAACTATTTTTAAAGTTGTAATATATTCCTTATGTACAAAGTCTGTGTTAACTTTTACAAATTAGGGACAGATCTACTAGGATATGACAGAAATTGGTAAATTTGTAACAACTTTAAGGAATGTGTAATCCATGTTTACTTTAAAACTAAATGTTGGAAGAGGTGGTTCAGGATGCCATGGTAGGAAGATCCTGAATTCACCTCTAATGAACACAGAATATCTACAATGACATCTGAACAATTCCCTCTGAAAAGAATCTGAGGACTACCTCCACAGCAAATGATAAAAGGGCCACACTTAGACAGTTGAGAGAGGCAGGGAAACAGTTTCACCAAAAAACCACCTGCAGTGTGGCAAATCACCATTGGGCAGGGTCTCACAAATATGGAACTTGCACCTGAGGAGCAAGGGGTTTTCTGTCCCACATCAGGCACCCCAACCTTTGGGGACCTACACTGGAGATACCAGCCTCCAAACTATCTGGCTTTGGAAACCAATGGGGCTTACATCCTAAAGAACCATGGGGCTGTAGGCAGTGGAGACTCTGCTCTTAAGTTTTCCTGCATATACTCACTCACACTGGGATCCAGAGAAAAAACAGCAATTTGAAGAGCCTAGCTCATATGCAGAGATCCATTTGCCAGTCTTAAAGTATCTTTCAGAAGAGCAAAAACCTGTTGGGACTTTTCTCTGTGGATAGATGCGCTGGCAGGTGCCATTCTTACATTATTTGTCTATCTTGCTAACAGCAGCACTAGTGGGGCCATTTTTACACTCTCACTCAAACCTGAAAATGCCTCCACCAATACCTGTGCTGCAGCTGCAGCTTGGCAAGAGGTGGCAGCTGAGTGCCCTGCCCCCTTGTACCACTCCTGCAGCCCTGCCAGATGTGGCTAGTGAGTGTCACTCACCCTCAGTGTCGTGCCCACAGCCACATCAGAGGTGGCAGGCAGGCACCCTTTTACTCCCTCACAGTCCCTTAACCCAATGGGTATTTGTAGCCCACACAGGGTATGCCCCTTGAGTGCTGGGTTCTGGTGGTAAAGGTGAACTGCATTTATGGGCCTCATGGTCTGAAACAATTGGAGAGACAGTTCAAGAGATGACCAAGAAGTAGGGCAAGGTTAAACAGTAAGAGCCATAGCTCAAAGAAGGCCACCCTTTCATGATTGGGAGAGAGAACTGTTTCACCTAACACATAAGAAAAAAACAGAGGGTCAAGTAAAATGAAAAAATGGAGGAATATATCCCACACAAAAGAACAAGATAAAACCCCATGAAAAACTTTAATGAAATAGAGGTAAGTAGTTCAAAGTAATGGTCATAAAGATGCTTACCCAACTTGGGAGAAAAATGGATAATCACAGAGACAACTTTAACAAAGAGATGAAAAATATAAGAAAGTACCAAATAGGAGTAGCATGAGGAATATAATACAGGACTAAGTATAATAACTGGACTGAAAAATACACTAGGAGTGTTTAACAGCATACTAGATAAACTAGAAGAATGGATAACCAATCTGGAAGACAAGGCAGTAGGACTCACCTAAACAGAGTAGCAAAAAGAAAAAAGAATTTATAAAAATAGTGAAGATAGCTCAAGAGACCTGTGGGACATCAAGCAGAATAACATTTGCATTTATAAGGGTTCCAGAAGGAGAAGAAAGACAAAGGAGCAGAAAACTTATTTGAAGAAATAATGACTGAAAATTTCCCTGTCCTGGTGAAGGAAAGTGACATCAAGATCCAGGAATTTCAGAGTTCCAACAAGAGGAACCCAAAAAGATCCACACCAAAACACTTCATAATTGAAATCTCAAAAGTTAAGATAAAGAAAGAATCTTAAATGCAGCAAGAAAAAGAGAATTTGTTGAGTACAAGAAACCCACTTTAGACTATCAGCAGATTTCTCAGCAGAAACTTTGCAGGCCAGAAGGCAGAAGTATGATATATTCAGTGTTAAAAGGAAAAAAAAAAATTCCAACCAAGAATACTCTACCCAGCAAGGTTATCATTCAGAATTGAAGGACAGATAAAAGAGTTGTCTAGAGAAGCAAAAGCCAAAGTAATTCATTACCACTAAAGCAGCCTTCCAAGAAATGCTAGATTTGTTTAAGCTGAAAACAAAGAGCACTGATTAGTAATTAGAAAACAAGGAAATAAATTCTCATTGGTAAAGATAAATATATAGAAAAGAAGTGGATTAATGCTTACAAAGTAGAATGAAAGTTAAAAGACAACATTGTAAATATAACTATAACTACAACAATTTGTTCAGGTATACACAGAATAGAAAGATGTAGAGTGTGACATCAAAAACAAAACAACAGGAGTAAAAATGTAGAGTTTAGAATGCATTCAAACAACTTGCTATCAACTTATAGGCTATATATATAGTATATATATTATATATATAGTCTATTCTTTATAAATATAAATATACAGATATTTATATTTCCTATATAATATGCTATAATATGTGAGCCTCATGGCAGCTACAAACCAAACACCTACAATGGATACACAAAATAAAATGAGAAAGCAATCTAGTATACCACTATGGAAAGTCATCAAATCACAAGGGAAGAAAACAAGAGAAGAACAAAGGAACAGAGAAGAACTACAAAATGTCAAGAAGTTATATGTAATAGGCTAAATTGTAAATTACTAAATTCTAAATTACTTTATAAATAATGGACTAAATTCTCTAATCAAAAGACACAGATGGCTGAGTGAATAAAAATAAGACTCATCTATATGTTGCCTACAAGAGACTCCTCTCAGATGTAGGGATACATCAGACTAAAAGTGAAGGGACAGAAAAAAGAGATCTTATGCAAATGAAAACCAACAGACAACTGGGGTAGCTATATATACATCAATATACAAAAATCTGTTGCATTTTTATACACTAATGATGAACTATCATACAAAGAAATTAGAGAAAAAAATACCTAGGAATAACTAGCAAAGATGATGAAAGACCATCTCCCTGAAAGCTATAAGACAGTGTTGAAAAAAGTTAAAGACACAAACAAATGCTTATGGATTGGAAGAATTAATGTTGTAAAAATATCTATATTATCCAAAGCAATCTACAGAGTCAATGTAATTCCTATAAAAGTTTGAACAGCATTTTTCACAGAAACAGAACAATGGAACCACAAAAGATCCTAAATAGCCAAAACAATCTTCAGAAAAAAGAAAAAAGTGGAAGGCATCATGCTCCTCACTTCAAACTGTAGTATAAAGTTATAATAATCAAAACAGTAGTATTGGCATTAAAACAGGCACATAGAACAATGGAACAGAGTAGAGAACCCAGAAACAAACCCAATCATGTATGTCAGTTAAATGTATGACAAAGGAGGCAAGAATATATGAGGAAGAAAGGACAATCTCCTCAATGAATGGTGCTGTGAAAAGCAGACAGCTACATGAGAAATAATAAAGTAGACTACTATGTTATGCCATACACAAAAATTATCCCAAAATAGATTAAGTTGTAATATTCTTTTTGTTCAAAGAAACATAGCTGGCAACCTCCTTCGCATCCCTCTAGGTGACATGCTTTGGATCCTACACCAAAGGGAAAGACAACAAAAGCAAAAATAAGCAGCCAGGATGACATCAAAGCAGACTCTCTTGTACAATGGAGGGCACCATCAACAAAATTAAAAGGCAACTTACTGAATGGGAGAAGATATTTGCAAATCATGTATTTGATAAGGTGTTAATATCCAAATTCTATAATGGACTCATACATCCCAATAACAACAATCTGATTTAAAAATGGGCAGAGGATCTGAACAGACATTTTTCCAGATAAGACAGACAGATGGCCAACAGGTACACAGAAAGATGCTCAACATAGCTAATCACTAGGGATATGCAAAACGAAACGATAATGAGATTATCACCTCATGCCTGTCAGAATAGCTGTTATCAAAAGGATAAGAAATAATAAGTGTGGGTGGGGATGTGGAGAAAAGGGAACCCTCTTGCACTGTTTGTGGGAATGTCAATTGCTGCAGCCACTCTGGAAAACAGTATGAAGTTTTCTTCCTAAATTAAAAATACAATTGCATGATCCAGCAATTCCACTTTTGGGTATTTATCCACAGAAAATGAAACAGCAATTCTAAGAGATATGCACCCTATGTTCACTGCAGCGTTATTCACAATAGTCAAGGTATGGAAGCACTAAAAGTCCACTGATAGATGAATGGATAAAGGAGATAGTGTACATACACAATTTAACTCAGACATTAAAAAGAATGAAATCTTGCCATTTGCAACAACATGGATGGATCTTGAGAGTAGTATGCTAAGTAACATAAGTCAAATATAGAAAGACAGATACCATTTTATTTCACTTATATGTAGAATCTAAAAAACAAAACAAACAAACACAAAACAAAATTCATAGATACAGAGACTAGATTGGTGGCTGCCCAAGGGAGGGAGATCAGGGCATGGGTGAAATGGGTGAAGGGGATCAGAAGATACAATCTTCCAGTTATAAAATAAGTCATGGGGATTTAATGTACAGCCTGGTAACTATAGTCAATAATACTTCATTGTAAATGTGATAGTTGCTAAAATGTAAATCTTAAAAGTTCTTATCGCAAGTAATAATTTTTTTGGAACTTTGTATGGTGACAGATGGTATTGTCACCATCTTATTGTGGTGATTATTTGGCAAAGTATACACATGTCAAATAATCATGTTGTATGCCTGAAACTAATACAATATTGTTATATATTGTACATATGCATACAATATAATGTTGTATGTCAATTATACTTCAATTAAAAATACAAAATTTTGACATTTATATTAATTAGTGAAAGTAACAGCAATATTTTAGAACTGTTAGTACCTTAGATTTGATATCTCTTTAAGGCTGGTCAAATTAGATGCCCTAGATACTTAGGCGTAGATACTTAAGCCTGTCCTTTCAAACAGTACTTCCTAGGCTATTCTTCAATGCTATTATGGAATTTATAATACACTTTTTACCTAGTTAATCTTCAAGAGGCACCTTCTTTCTATATTGGAGTACAAGTGATTACATATAAATGAGTAGATATAAAATGTATATTTTTATAGATAATACTTATAGAAAATAATTATATTATCTAAAATATATAACATATAGGGCATAATTCTACATGTATTATACATTATACAACATACAACATTTTGTTATTATATGGTATAACAAAAATAAAGACAGCAAATATTCCCAAATGTAAACCAAAGGTATTGGCAAAACTGGATTAAGATGAGAAAATGAAAATTAAGTCATCAAAAATTATTAAAAGAACTTCTAAACTTTCTTTTAGTTATTTATTCCTAATAAATTAGAAATATAAGGTAGTGTTTCTAGCACAAATCAAATTATTAATCCTATATTAACCTAACTGTGTTTAAATTTTCCAAATAACAACTGTGAATGTGTGGCTTGACATGGATCTGACATTAAGGGTAAAATTCTGAAATCTGAATAGTTGTGAATAGAGTTAAGGGTATATACAGGTATTTGGTTACCATGTATGAAGCATTTGAGCTGTCAAATATAGAATGGTAAGTTTTGAAAGGGTTAATGTTTCAGTGATAGCAAATTCCTCTTAAAGGTAGAATTAAGTTATTTTTAAAAAACGACTTAGCAGTTCCTTAACTGCTTATCTTGTTCACCTGATTAATAAAGAATAATAGCCTAAAATGGAGTGAGAAATGAATACATATAATCATCAGATTGTTTAGGAAAGATATTAAGTGGGCATTGAGTAAGTGTGATCTGAACCAGGCCATGGAGTTTCCCCACAAATGTACTAATGTGTGTTTATTTAAAAGCTGTGTTCTCATACCAGCTTGCATTCTTTACCGAAAATGGTTAGTTATTTTCACTAACTGAGAAATGTGTCTTAAAGCCCTGTGTGACTTGAACAGACTCTCTGTAATTTCTCTTCAAAATACATATTCATTTTTTAAAACGATCTATTACTTATATGTAATTTAAGTATCCCATGACGTAGATTCATGAATTCATGCATCTTTGCATTAAATCATATGAGTCCATGATAATGAAACTGCATTTTTAAAAACTTAGCAAAGTTCAATGCTTAAATGTATTCATGGATATTTGCCATGTGTTTTGATTTTCAAAAGGAAAAAAAAAAAGTCAGAGGGGCTTGTAATTCTAAAGATTATTTTAAATAGAAACACATTTGGGGGCTTGACATTCCACACAGCCAAGGTAACAAACTGAAAATTAGAAATAACCCACCTAGGAAAACAAGTAACTTGAATCTTACCACACAATTAATTACTCTCTGTTAGCCTTTCTTAGAGGTAAAGCTAACATCAAATTTCTCCTCTCAGTGCCCAACACTATTTTGTGCTAACTGGGAAAATAGATCAACATAGCAAACCTTTCCTTCTTTTCACTTAATCTTGGTCCCATCATTTCCAAGGAGAACACCTACTTCCTTCAAAGGGCATTTATAATAAAAATGTATTATTTTAGACAGGATGAGAATTTGAAAAGGCAATTTGACTATATTTTTTGAATGAAAATGAGATTAGAGGTAACTATCAGGAAAATCATGTTTATGTTTCCATTAACCTTTTAAGATAGACTGTTCAGTGTGACAAAGAAAAAGCACTGAAGTTTTATGTAGTGAATTTGACGTACCAATATTTTTCTGACTGATGTTTCCTCTTGGAAAGGGCTTGTACTCTCCTTTAGTCAGACAGAGCAATTCTGGTGAAAAACAGCCTGAAATGACACTAGGCTAACTTTTATGCTTTGTTTCTATAAAGACAGGTGAGAAAATGAAAGCAAATTTAAAATTAGTGCAATAGAAAAAAACAAAATTATCTAACTCTTTTCCTAAGGGATTATTAGAGGCATTAACTATTAAAATACCATCACCCTTCACCCAGGGAATTTTTTTTTGAAATGAGGATTTTTAAAAATGTTTTTGAAGCAACCTTTTAAATATAAGTTGTAAGAAGTCAAAAAACAATATTCATAAATATCGTGGCTCATTTTAATGGTACTCTTTCACCTAGATTACTTGAGGCTAACAAGTTTGTATTCATACAAAGGTGTTAATTAATGAATGGCAAACCTTTGCCAATTATTGACACATTCTTCTCTAATCCTGTTATGTGAAACATTCTAATGAAGTCATAGTTTATTACTAATGATAGACTTTTGATTTTCCTCTTAACTGTGAGAGGGAGGTTGAAATAATTTATTTGGTTTCAGCTACCTGTTAAATCACAGCAGGTAAGAAAGCTGCATTTTGTCTGCCACATTGTGGGCTCCAGGAGAGGCCATAACCCCACAGGCAAATAAAGGACCTGGCCCTTCACTCCTGGGGGAACTCAGCTTTGAACCTGCTCATCAGCCCATTACTCCCCTGGCCACAGAGCTGTTGGCTAATAATCTCTGAGTAAGAATTATGTCCGAACTTAATTTCCAGTAATAGGGTCTGATAGTTTGTGAAAAAGTACAAAAGACCAATCCTTTTGTCTCTCCCAGACCATTTCTGTCTAGAGCCAAGGGATGGCATAAGTCGTTCGGCACGTACAATGTATGGAAACATTACCTACCACATTATTTATGTCCCCTTCCTCTGTGATGGTAATCTCCTCCATCAAGAGGACCCGGCTGAGATTAGACGCTGTCTTCTACCCCAACTTTGCTCCATAAACCCAGGAGGGAAAGGTGTGCACAAAACCACGATAACGTTTGTGAATAATGAGTTTCCTAATTACTGTAATAAATCCTCTTTTAGGAAGTAAATTTATAATTGTGGTTCTAGAAAACATAATATGCTTATCAAATTTCAAGTAAAATGGTAAGACTTCTCAAGAGTTCAGGAAATCAATATGGGTTTAATCTATGAATCTTTTGGAAACTAGTGTATTCCTGTATCCTAAAATTTGACCATTGCCCCGAGCGGTTTTCAGAATAGAGCCAGTTAAAGAACAACAAAACCCACCACAGGGTTTAGTATTTCTCTAACCTGTTGCTCGCATGGTTTTATAGTATGTGGTGTTGGTTACCTTGAAGTTTTCAGATAATTGCTCTACAAGCACACTCTGGCAGTTGTGAGAAAGGGCCACATTGCTAACAATTGTGTTTCCATAGGAGTTCACGCAGAGGTGAGAGGTTTTTCCGTCAATATCTGGAAGTGTTGGGTGGACACCGAACCTCACGTCTCCAGGGTGCCTTTCGTTCTGTTTCCCTTCTCCCCCAGTGGCCCTATGACACGGTGCCCTTCTGCCAGCCCCTTTCCGCTCCTCAGCCATCAGAGAAGGGTTCTATCAGGTTGTGGGAATTACTGGTGAAGATGCTGCCCATCTCCTGCCTGCCTGCCCCCTTCCTTACTCCCTGTTTTATGGACGTCTGGGGGAAGAAAACAGTAGATGTAAGAAGGGCTAGTTATGGAGAGAAAGCTGGAGGCTAAGGGCAGACGTGTGCTGCTCTGTGCCTCCAGGAAGCTCACAGCGAGAGAATCAGCAGGCGGAGAGAGGCTGGAGCCAGTCTAGGGATGAAAGCTTACTCCTTAAGGAACCCTGGGTAAAGAGGAAATGTCACTGGTGTCTGTGATATAGGCTATGCTCTGTGGGAGAAGGTCGATTGTTCTGGATCCTGTGTTGGTCCAGTGGGAGTCAGGAGAGGAAGGAAGCTGCCCTCTTTCTCGAGGCTGGTGGCATATTATAGCATGTGCCAGGACGGAGAATGCCCAAGGAGGACACGTGGATGCAAGGAGAGGCCCTTCAAACCTTGTTAGTGCATCCCTCTGGGGAGCACATTCCCCTGGTCCCACACCCAAGGTCGCGTCAAGCGCCTTGAGGTGATCCACGCCTATGCTGGGGCACAGGACGCACACCATGGCTCTTGCCCAGCAGGCTGCCGGCACAGCTTCCACCTAAGTCGTCTTGCTGCAGCTGCGCAGTGGGCCCAGGAGCCAGGCGCGGCAATATTGCCTCTTTAACCCCAAAGAATACTGTAGTTCAGTACTCGCTAGGGGGCCTGAGGAGGCAGAGGCAGAGCTGGGAAGGGAAGCCAGGTCTGTGAGTCCTGGTCGCAATCCTGAGCTCCATGCCTCCGGTGGGCACAGGTTACTGGAAGGTGGCTCCTCTTCTCCGCAGGTAGAGTCGGCTTCCGAGGCTCCCCGCCAGGTGCAGCTCTTCTGTCCCTCAGCTGTCCTCGTCCTCATCATTCAGAGGCACCTCTTCTCTGGCTCCCTACGACCCCGCCCTGATTCTCCAGGCACCTGAAACACTGATCCTTAACTTTGCTGTTTCTGGGGTTGGAGGTGGGGCAGGGGGTGGGAGGAAAGGAGGAGGATTATTTTCAGTGCTTCTTTGGTGAGGGTATGCAGTTTATATAACCAGTGCCTTTGGTTCCAAAGAGGCACTTCATTCATTTATTCATTAATTCATTGCCAATATTTATGAGCTTTACTGTGTGCCAGACACTTCACCAAACAGTGGCCGTGAAGGTGAGGAAAAGCAAGAAGCCCACAGAGATTTCAGTCCTTATCTCCTTTCCTCTGATAGCAGAATGATTAGCAAACAGTTTTTTGAAGACTTAACTTCCACCATTACCACCGCATTGCCAAGAAAATATTTCATGCTGTAAATAAACCTCCCCTCTAGGTACCACCTCCTTTACCTCTTTTCCTGTGTAGAGCAGATCCTACTGTGATGTTCTGGTAGCTGGGTGGAGGTGACCCCAACCAAGGGTCATATTATGACCATTTTTGGACATGGCAGTGGAGCTCAACACTCAGAGTCGATTTGCTGCATGGTAGTTGCAGCGTGCTGGGCATGGTCTTGTGAATATTCCCTAAGCTACCACACAAGTTTCCCTAAAGAGTGTATTTGAAGATAATCTTTTGAAAAGATTTAGCACAATTAGGTGCCCAGAAGTGCTCAAGAAATGCTATATTGTTTGTTTCAGTGGTTTGAAGATAAAATGCAAGAACACATGTAAATAAAAAATTCAATATAGTATTAATGTTATTATCAAGTTACAGAGCAAATAAACCTTTAAGATACAAGAATGCTAAAATCTCTAAAAGTCATCAGGATATATGGTAATCAAAATTCTTGTGGCACACACTTTGCTAAAAATCTAATACTGTGGTGGTTTCATAAAACAGGTGATTATGTTTAAAGGAAGCTTTTTGCATGCTGCTACAGTCTTACTTACTTAAGGATAGATTAAGTAAGTGTTGAAGCTAAGCAGTAAGCAGCTCTATTATTTTCATAATACTCATTTTTAAAACCTCATTCAAGTTTTTTTCTTAAAACCTCATTCAAGTTTTTTTCTCTGGGATCAAAGCAAAGGAGGTCAGTTACTCTATAGACACCTAAGAAGTGTTTATCACCACAACAGAGAACAGTTGATTCTTTTAGAATTACACAGCTAGATGACAAGTAGAATGAAAAAGTGCTAATTTTTCTTAATTTTTCCATGCCTGAACAAGTTCTTGGCATGGGAATATCATCTGATCATTTAAAATGGAATCTGAAGTTTTCTGTCATTTTCTTTTCTCAGTAATGCCTTTACTTTTAAAAATGTGACAAGAATCTGATCTGAAGAAGATCCTTTAACATAAAAATCAATCTTCCACAAGTTCACCCAGGACTTTATGGGATTCTGGTGATGAAGATACAAAACAGGACATGTGGCTCTGCAGAGTGAGGCCTCTGGGCCCTGGGTGGACATGAGGGGGCACAGCCCTGGTCATACTTAATTTCCATGATGCTGTGTTGAGACACATTAAAAATTTTTTTTCAAAATGGGTATATATTTTTATGCATATCTCATCAGTTGTATTCATGAATGACATAAAAGATGGCATTTCACAAGATGAAAGAAAATATTAAAAGCATCAAGAAGAGAAATCTCATAACATTATAGAATTATTATATTTTGAATATTCTTTGCATCTAAGTCCAAGAATATAGCTTTCCTGGGATGCTTTTTGTTTGACTTCATGTGTCTGAAGTCAGGGGTATTTTTGTGAGATGAATACCCTGAAGGCAAGAGAAAGAACAAAACTCTAGTAAGTTATAAATATTTTGTAATATAAACAATAAAATAATATCCATGTCTACTTTAAAATCAGTTTTTTAGGTTTTGGTCTGCACCAATGCTAGAAAATAATTTCTTAGTAAAATAATATCTGCAGTAACTTTTAAAAAATTATTTCAATAACAAGTTATCTGACTTTTTTATTTATGGATATTTTAGGTTGACCCTGACTCATGGAACTAATTAATTTGGCATCTCAGAAACACAACCATGGATTATGAGCTAGATATTTAAACAAGTTTGAATGTTCTAATTATTTTGTTATTATACCTTGCCTCAAACTGACTACAGTATGCAATTGTTTTGAAACAATATTTTTTATGTAAAAAAATCAAATGCTGGAGATTAATTCTCCTCCTTAATGTTCGAGATTTCCAGAAGAGAGTTTATGTTTAGAAACCAGTAGTGTCCATTTAAAGAGTTGTCTCTGTTTTCTTTTCATTGTTTCATTACTTGTTTAAATTTTAACTACCAATATCGAATCACTTAAAATGTAACTCTTCAGTGAAAAGTGATGAAAATATTTAACAAATTATGTGTCTATGTCGGGATTCTTCCAGCAGGTATCAAGGACTAGCTTACACGGAAGATTCCTCTCTGAGTCTAAGAGAATGTGTGTTCAGTTGCTGCACTATGTGAAATACTATAATTGGAGCCTATCCTACATTCAAATAGATAAATTATTAATACTCTCTGCTGCTGTTAAACAAGCATCACATTTGCGGCATTGAAATTCTGATTTGTCAAGTATGGGGGGATGTAACTATATTAAACAATGCGTCTGTGTGAGGGGGAAAATATTCTTTAGAAGGGGGATCCTAATCAGTTTCATGCTGAGCAGAAGAAAATTGTAAACTATGCATTAAAAGAAGATTTACTGAAAGTTATTTTTGCTAGATCCACTGCATTCTAATTCACTGCTTCCCTTTTGCTTTCAATGATAATATACGTAATCTTCCAGCTACATTCATGAGCAAAGTTTGATGTGGATTTACACTTGTGGAGGTACATCACAATGGGTAGATTTAAGGTATTAGACAATGAGGTTTTGGATTTGTTACAGAGGTATGGGGGCCCCTCAGATACAGGCAGATAGGTTTTTCCAACATACGGCAACCACCTTATTATAAAACAAAACAGTGTTAAATCAAAGTACCTGATTACGATTCGTGAGTGCCATGCAGCTCCGATAGCCAGGCTTATATTTAATACCTCAGAAACAATATCATTTATTTTTCTGTCTTCTCTTATCCCTAAGTTATTGGGTTGGTAAGCTTTGAAACCTTAACAAAAGGATAAAATACAAATTATAGAAAACATGGGAGTATGGAAAAATCAAATTACATTCTCCACAATCCTGAAAAAGATGGTTCACATTCCTCTTGTGCAGCCCGGGCGAATCCCCCTTACCAGAGAGCTTTTGAAGGCATAATTAACAGTCTTTGGGGTACAAGGAGAACACTTATATTGTAGTAGAAATGTTCAGCTATACAAAAGGGTTAATTTCCAGGTTTGAAGTAATAATTACACAAGTTTTTCTAAAAAACAAACAAAAAAACCCTGTTATTGAGAGGAGTCAAATAACAAAAATTGTCAGGCATTGTTTATATACAGTGAACACTAATAGAGGTCCAGAAGAAAGTAACATATATTTTATTTCAGACGAGTAGGTGGGTCTCTTTGTTTTCAACTCTCTCTTTAAACTTCAAATTCACTACACAAGGGTGGAATTTTGGAAGTTGTTCAGGACCTGAACATCAAGAAAAATACAATCACCATCAGCAGTAGAAAGCAAATTCCTTTGCAACATCAGTTTCTAGTAAGATCGATCTTTGTGGAAACTGTAGTGAATGACATCAGACTGCTAGTGGATGGATATATTCAGCTGGGTGTAATAGCTAGTTAATTTATAACCAGAGTTAAAGTTCCACGAGCTTGTTGTGGGCTCTTGTCCACACACACTGCTCTCTTATTAACAGGACTTTAATTCCGGTACTGACAGACAGAAACATCGGATTTTAATGAACTGTCTGCTCTGTGCAGAAAGCTGGTGGTAATGTAGGGTGCTAGTTACAATAATGATAATCTTTAGTATTTTTAGCTTGTCTGAACTTGCACAGATAACAACGACCAGTCTTTTACTAAAACTCTACCTCATCAAACTAACTTAATTAGCAATTCAACTCCTTATTTTTGTTTTGGATTCCCCTCTGGCTACTAATTAAAGCTTAATCGAAACCGCTGAACTGAGGTTGTAAAGAATTCATTAATATTAAAATTAGCCCCAACAATTTTTTTGGGGCTGGTGCAATTTGTATTTGTTACTGTCAGGGGTTTGAAACTCAGTTGAATTGTTAAAAAAAAAAAAAAGGCTGTATTAGAAATTCTCAGTCTGCCGTACATACAAGCTGAGCACAGATGACAAATGCCAATAGTTAAACAGATCATTTCTGACCATGAAAACTCAGTTCATTTGGGCCATTTGAAAATACATTTAGCCAAAATATAACTTAGGATATTTTTCTGAAGTCATTCACATTGCTTTATCCTCCTAAGTGGTTTCATATTTTGGATAAAAGAGAGGAGAAAGTGCTCTGGAAAAAATTTCAAGGACTGATTTTTATGTATTATCTTGACAAGATTAATATGTTTGAAAAACGAACAGAGTTAGCTCTTCACTTTGATTTTTCCATTTTTTTGTAACATCAAAGATTACTCTAACAGCGGTATTGGTCATTCTGAAAAGTAAAATCAAATGAGTACCAAACCCAACTGCTCTGTGGAGGACACACTTTTTTTTTTTAAACTGAAATCTGATCTTTTATCAGGAATGGTTGAAAAGGAAATGTGATACATTTTTTCTTTAATAAAATGATCATGTTGGTGTATGCCTTCAGTTTGTTCCCAGATTTCTTTTGATGGTTTAAGTAGTAAATTTAAAATTGTTACATTTTTTTTTTAGGTCACATTACAAAAGCATTTATTCAATATTTGAGTATTTGTAAATATTCTCTATTTCAATGAGACTACATTTTGTTTTCTAGTTTGTGACATATAAATGCAAATTGGAGATGCTTTTCTTCTTGGTGAAAAGGAAATGATTTTCACAAATCAAATCCCCTTTTCATTTAAATTTTTGGTATTTTAATAATTTTGTGAAAATATGTATATTTATTTTACCCTGTAGGAAAATTCCAAGTGTGTAGGAAACAAACTTGTTGGCACTAAAATATACAGCAACTAATACTATTTAGCATATCTTATTAAACCTGAAAATTAAATATATTTATAAAATGCAAAACTTTATCAAAATCTACATGAAAATTAAACTTGCATCTAGGTTTCATTTAGATAACATTTGTGACAAAATAATCATGCACACATTTAAAAATAAATATGTCCATTTTTAAGCCCCTGGATTAAATCAACCATGGCACATAAGGCACACAATTTTAAATCTTGGTGACAATTTTCATGAAGTTATTCAAATACATTTTGACTTCTGACAAGAGGATGTAATTTATAAAACAGAACATGCCTATCAGTGGAAACTAAATTAGCATAATGAGGATACTTTCATTTCTCCAAGCAGTTTTTGACATCCCAATGTGGAGCCCTTAGAACAAATCAGAAAAAGGAAGTTCAATATACATAAGCAGAACATTATAATAAAATGTTTATCTGATTTGAGTAGACAAAAACATTATTTTCAAAAAAACAATTCTTCCTCAAACTGATAAAAATATTTCTTAAATGTAGAAATGTCTAATACAGCCTTCTGTTGCAGTCATCCCTCTAAACGAAGGGAGGTGTTTGAGGTTATCACTGCATGACAAGAAACATTGTTTGACATTAATGTTGTGTGATTTTTTTATCAGTGTTTTGAGTTAATTTCCTATTGTGTTTCATATAAACACTCTGCAATCATAAGTGTAACCTTTTAAAATTGTCTTACAAATTTCTGTTTAGAGTGAAATGAAGCTGATTGTTAGCGAAGTGATTTGGGTTATTGGAGACACAGACAGGAAATTATTAAGGGAAAATAGATGCTTTTTTAGCATAAGCAATATTAAATTGTATTAGTGAAGATGTTACTTACACAATTAAATTTGAACCTCACATGAGAAATAATGGAAGAAGCCACAAGTTCTTTGTACAATATTTGAAAAAAAATGGAGCAGTTAAATAAGTATAATCAGTGACTGCATTTGAAGTTTCAGTTATAAATATTATTTGTTTACAACTCTGAACACTAGAAAGTAATGATATCTTCTAAACGTATCCCTAAAATATTACTAATATTCTTTGGATGCATTTGAAATCAACGGCCTTAAGCTATGAAATCATTGATATCTACATAGTCACACGAAAGCTTTCATCATTTTATACCAACCCAGGCTGGTAAATGCTGCTTCACAACTGAAATCTCTACAAAAGGAAATGTCCTGAAACCTTTCCTAAAAGGATATAGAAGATGTATTGTATTTACCCAAGGAATTACAGTACTACATTCCAAAGTATATGGTGATGTCACCTGGACTGTCAGGAATGTGACTATTTGAGATGAATGTGTTACAAAAATGATAGGATTTTAAAGTAAAATACAGACAATGGCTAAGAGATTATGGTATTTTAACTTTACTGTTTTAACTATACCTTTATCGGTAGCCTTTTAATGGGTCTACATTCCTTTTATGATCTTAAATGAGAGCATTGCTTTCTGTGTAAACACATCATTATTGAGATTATATAAAACCTGTATGTCACATACAGATTCCAAGTAAATTTTCTGATATTTTTCAATATATCAGCCTTGTTTTGTCACTACTTCATACAGTTTTTCTTTCTAGTATTTAGTTCAGAACCACTATTACATTTTCAGTGTTACAGAAATACAGTATATAAATGTTATTTTAATTTGAAACATAGCATTTATCTTAACTATCATTCAGTCTTGTATACAATTTTTTACGATATCACAGAATAATAATAGGCAGAGGAATATATGCACAGCTTTGATTTTTTTCTCTCTTCTACTGTTCTTCCTCTCACCATATATGCATAACCCAAAAGTGATACTATTCTTCAAATATTAAACAAAAGAAAAAGATTCCATATTTAACATCTATATATAGATATATAGATATACATTTCAAATTCCACTTAGTATTTCTGTAAATGTAATTGGTGATAAAGATGACTATATACTTGTGAAAAATCTATTTATATGAAATTAATAGAAATGTTATCTTTGAAACAATGATTTTTAATGAGTAAAATATTAAATAGTCCCCCAAACACTTAACTGTGGTTTTTCAGTAAGGTAATACCCTAAAAAGAAAAACTTGGTTTGTGCCTATAAAATACTTCTTTTTGTATCATATTTGTCCTGTAGGAACTTTATTTTAAAGAAATGTCACATATATTGTAAGTAGCAAATGAATAAGCAATGAAATCCTACAGCTGCAGCCAGGAAAGGATCCTCTGTATGCATTTTAGGAGCAATATAGTGGTCTATGACCCGGGAGAGCAGGGACCGTGTATCAGGCTGTACCTAGAATCCACAATCTTCCTACTGGGAGAAGAGCCCCTGGTGCAGACCAGGAGAGATGTGGAGAGATGGCATTGCCTGCCTAACTGAGAGGAGGTGGCTCACAAATTCTGTGTTACATTGCTCAGATCTGACAGTTAAAAATCAAGATCATTAGGTATAATAGAAATGAGTTAATGAAGAAACTTTAAGCTTTGCAATTTGGGCAAACAGTGTCAGTGAAAATGAAAATGTCCTTAAAAGTGTGTACTTTTAAGGACAGATACTTATTTTAATTTGGAATGTAGAGAATATGCTAGTGGGACAGTGGCCCAGCCTCTGGACAGGGAAGGAAACAGACAAGAAAACAGCACAGTTAGTCAGCTAGAGGCAGCTGCATTTGCATCACAATCATAATTCTAATCATAGCAGAACTGCCCTGGATGAAGCCTGTGGTTTGTAGGATAAAATGCTGCTTAAGTTAACCAGTTAGTACTTTGTGCTATGCTCATTTCTACATCATATATTCTGTCATTTTAAATTGGATTATGGAGTTTCAACAGGGCCTGAAGAAAGATTCTTCTCAAATTTATTAAAAATAAGTGTCTAAACACTGTCAGCCCAAAACCACACATCCCAGGTGGGTAAAATGCAACCCTTTCTGATGGATTTAACAAAGCTTTGCCCTTTCTTGGTGTTACACACATTACAGAAACATGCAAGAAACTTCAATGACTGTTGTCACAGATTAGAAGTAAATGAATTATAGACGGAATGCTGAACAATTAGGAGTTAACTGTATAATTAAGAAGATCAATTCTACAATTTTTCAAATGATTTGAAAATGGATTTTTAAATGAACATTGTTACATATGCATTTTTGTCCTTGTAATTGGAAAACATGCACAAAAGTGTTAAACAAAGCTTAGCCTAATAACCCCCACATGCTCTTAATGCATGGGTATATAACTCTGCTCAGAGCATTGAGCTGAAGGATTACAAATAACACTCCTGATAACTGGAACACCTAAGTATGCAGTATTGCATTTTATGTTTAAAATTCACTCTGAGTGAATACTTAAACCTTGATTTATTACCATTTACTATGACTTTAATATCCCTTACATTTATGCATTTAAATATATACTGTCAATTTTAAAGAGCAAAAGATTTTGAATGATTTTTGACACACTTTGCATTTTGATGTATTTCAAAAATCTAGATTTCCTTTATAGAAGTTTGTAGAATATTCCAAATTAATTTTAATATCCTTTCCCCAAAGTGCAAGAAATTATAATAACATTAAAAAGATAATACTGTTTTTTTCCTATGAACTTTAAGAGAATATGGATTCCAACCCTAGTTTAATAGCAAATGTATAGGTATGCACATATTACATTAAATTAAAACAACTATTTTGGTAATTTTTTTATTTCTTACTTTATCCTTAAGTTGACAAAGCATGAGTGTATTTTTTCTCTATTACATATAATAATGAACAAAAATTCTGAATAGTTTAAAGAATTTAACAGAAAGTAAAAGTTTATTTCTAAATATATAAGGAAATATACAACTAGTCACATTATTTTCCCATTAAGCCTAGTTTGCAATATTCACAAAGAGAGTTTATTGAAAAAGGCTTGTATTACTTCTACTGATTGGTTCCTGGCTGATTCCTCAAAGACAGCTAAGTATTCTCAGCACATTATTAGTTATGAAATGCAAGCTAGCATCTCTTCCTCTTTTTACTTTTACTTTACTCACTGGACAAAGTCTGGTGATTTCTTAGATTATATCAGATGATTTAAGCCTTTGTTTCACACCTGGTTTATGAAATTCTTTCAGGTAAATTTCAGGTAATGTTTCATTATAAAGAACAAAATTCTTTCAGGTAATGTTCTGTCAAAATAATCATAGACCTAAGAAAAACAACATTCACACAGCCCAAAGCAAAGGAAATTATTATTAAACCATCATTTTCTTTATAGAATTCAAGGAGGATGGACATAGAGCTCAGAGACTGTGGATCCAAAAGTTTTTAAATCCAATTGTTTGAAGAAGCCAGTTGAAAGTAGATGAATTTGCTCCCAAGCTGGCACACATTTCAGCTGAACAATTAGGACACACTTTGTTAATGTATCCTATGCAAACCTCATTTGGAACGCTCTCCACAACTTTTATTAGGAACTCTTATGCAGGCAGTTTTAACCCAAAGTAACTTTATGTGAATCATACAGAAATTAAGTTGTTTGAGGCCTTTTTGTGAGGGGGCAGTTCCAGTGACAGATATTTCTCTACTAATGTGGGCTTTTGAATATTGTTAGGAGCAACAAGAATTGCCACAGAAGAAGAGGGGAAAAGAGATGAAGAGATAGAGATAGAGGCAGAGATGGACAGAGAGGGGGAGAGGGATTGAGAGGTTTCCCCCAGGACAGAATCACCCATTAAATTAATCTCTTTGGGTGCAGGTCACATGCGAGCAAGTGCCAGTGGAAAGCCTGGCATGGAGACAGCAGTGAGGGAAGCCGCTTGCCCTGGCACGCACTGATTATACATAGCAAGAACTGTGGAGTCCTGTCACCTAATTTCCAGCTTTTATTTTGCATCATCAGAGTGCATCATGGGGGAGAACTGCTTATTTTCTTTAACCTTTTTCAAATGGAGAGTTACCAGTGGTCGTGACATAGCACTTGAGATCAACACCCTCCAGAGAAAGAAGAAAAGTGGAAAATGGACTTTAGTTTACAACCTTTTACACTACAGTTAATTATGTGTTAGTGACTTCAGCATCAGATTGATCACCAAAATGTTTCTTGGTGGCTCAAGTCATATAATCAGAAAAGTGTGGAAGAGAGGGTGTTGAACATGAGTTAAATGATAGGCCCGGTAGAGAGGATGAGTAAAGATGGGAATAGTTAGGTTTTCAGCATCTGTGAATATTCATCTCACAGATGAGCACAGCATGTGCCGACATGCACACCTGTCTGGAGAGCAGGCTGCCTGCATTTCATGGGGACCCTAATTATAAACAGACCAGTGGAGAGATGCCACAGGTCAGCCAGTGGGGCAAAGGGGGAAAAGGAAAGTGCCAAATTCTCAAAGTTTCCCAGAGAATAATAATCTCCTCAACTTTCCTAGCACTTTTCATCTGAAAAAGAACCAGAAACAGAGCTGTCATCAAGGAAAGACAAGGAAAGAAGCAACTAGCCAGGCTCCAAACATGCTCATTGCTCTGATTTGCATTTACGCACTGTCTATCTGCTGTTAAGAGGGGAAGAGAAGCTTCTTATTTTTCTTATTCATGTTGAGTCATGCACTGAGGCTGAGGGAAAAGAGATTAAATCTTTGTATACTAGGTTTTCCCCAAAGTGGTATTTCACTGGGACTCCAATCTGCCCTCAGGGTAGCATTTCCCTGCTTTCATCCCTTATTTGCTTAATGGAGACTTTCTCATAGTCAGGCCATTGCAATCCTGAAGCTTCCAATGTGCCAAGCAGGGTTCCAGCTCTGGAGTCCTGTCCCTTATTCCACACTTGCCCAATTTACTGTGCTGTTCTTTTTCTGCCCAGATCATAATGATGCTGTCTTTTGAACTTTTATCATAGGGAGGCTAATTTCTAAGGTGGGATTTTACTGTTAGCATATGTTAATTTGTGCCCCCCTTTTCTAGTCCCAACTTTCTTTCTCTTCTGCACTTACATTGCCATAGCATTTGATTCTTCTCTGCTACTTCTCACTTTAACATGGCTACCCATTCTTCTGTGGAACTTAGCTCCCCCTGCGAGGGATAAATGTTGTAAGTTAACCCTTGAAGACAGACACAAAGTAATTGTGCTTGTTCTAATTTACATAGAATGAAATATAAAT
Source organism: Manis pentadactyla (assembly GCF_030020395.1). Taxonomy (NCBI): domain Eukaryota; kingdom Metazoa; phylum Chordata; class Mammalia; order Pholidota; family Manidae; genus Manis; species Manis pentadactyla. Next base: position 149,179,359 of record NC_080020.1, on the reverse strand, counting down.
GCAATAATTTTGTATTAATAGAATTAAATGCAAACACATTTTTCATAAATAGATGTTGTAATAGACAATCACATATAGACAATACATAAGGATTGATAGATAACATTATTTGAGGTTTTCAAGCTTTGATTTTTAAATTAAAGCACAAAAGAAGGCCAGGTTATTAATTAGATTGCTTTTGGCTATGAGTGTTAGTAAATCCAACTAACAAGGATTTTTTAAAGAGTCATTCATAAATAAAAATAAATATTAAAAAAAATTTAGAAAGTTCATTTATTATTTACTTAGTAAGAAGTCCTGGATGGGGGTCCCAGCACTGTGTGGGTTGCTCCCTATCCTGAAGGCCCAAGAGTCTTCCCACGCAGCTGCTGAGCTGATTCAGAGCATGCCAATGGCTTTTCTTCTGGAAACTTCCTTCCTCATTATGAGAAGATAGAGGCCACAACTATGAGTGCCACATCCTTGTCCCAAAAGTAATAACGGACAGGGTGCTGACTCGTGGGTGAGAGCTGCTCTCCATTGTTCTGGTCTCACTTTATCAAAGAGAGAAATTTTTCATAAAATGCTTGCAGCTGATAGTCCCCTCTCAGCACCCCCTGGCTGGAGCTGGGTCAGATGACCCCTATCAAGATGCTGTGGAAGTGATTTTCTGGTTTTCAGCCTCTCTGATGGTTCTTAGAAAGGAAGAGAGGCCTGAGAATGCCCACTGAGAGATAAGCTGGTGGATCTACTCCAGCTTTGCTTCAGAGCAGGGACATGTCCTTAAATTCATGCACATATTTGGAAGAATAATAGTGAATTTGCTAATGATATTTATTTTAAGGGGGCGTTTACTAATTCACTGTAGCAATGACAATGAAAAGCTACAGTGAATTAACAATAAAGCTTTAGCTTTTTAAGTCAAAAGGAATTTCCTGGAAGCAGAGGGCCAAGGCTACATGTATGTGTGTGTGTATACATATATACAGACATAGATATAGATATAGTATACAGTAGACCCCCTTATCCATGGGGATATGTTCCAAGATTCCCAGTAGGGCTCTGAAACTGTGGATCATACTGAAACTTCTGCATACTATGCTTTTCGCTATACATACATGCCTATGATAAAATGTAATTTATACATTAGGCAGAATAAGAGATAATAACAATAACTAATAATAAAGAAAACAATTATGACAATATACTGCAACAAAAGTAATGTGCATGAAGTCTCTATCTCTCTCTAAATATCTTATTATGCTATAGTCACCCTTCTTTTTGTGATGATGTGAGATGCTAAATTCCTATGTGAGGAGACGATGTGTGGTGAAGGATGCAGGCATCGTGATGTCAGTTACACTGCTCCTGACCTTCTGACCGTGCGTCAGAAGGAGGATAGTCCACCTGTGGACTGTGGGTGACCATGGGTAACTGAAACTGTGGACGAGGGGGATTACCATTACCTAGTTAATAAACAGACTAGTTCCTCAGCAGATTTACTGATAGACCTTTATGTATCTGATTTGCTGACAGTTTGCATTTATTCTCAATAAAATAGCATACAGCGAATCATCATAGATGATCTGGATAAGCATTTATCTCACACTCAAGGGAAAACTGGTATGTGATTTGAAACAAAAGAAAACAGAACCTAGGTGTGACTAAATGAATTCCTTTTTCACTGAACCCAAAGGGCCATGGCGTGGGCAGATGCTCAGAGAAAGAAACCATCAAGCAGCGGAGAGGAAGGCATGTTGCACGGGATCACTTACAATGACCAGCAGCTTTCTGGTAGCAGCAGCTAGCAGAACGGGTCACCTGTCACAGCCAAGGACTGGTCGCCCCAGGGCTGTTCACTCAGCTAGACCACGGCATTCAGCGCGGTGGCAGCCGAGAACACCCAGTGCCAGTAAAGACACAAATTTGAGTTAGCTAGTTGCTTCTGTGTGATTTCTCCTGTAATTCAATCAGTATTGGAGTTTAGTTCTGAAAACTTCATCTTAGGGGTTTAGAAGTCAAGTTCTGAGAAGGTCAGAGGCATGTCCAGAAGCGCCCATTCTTCCCAGGGCCTTCCAGGGTATATGTCTCAATGGCCATTGCTTGCTCAACCACCAGACCTCAACCTCCCCTTCTGCCCTGCACGCTGAAGCTCACTCCATCCTCGGTAACACTCATTTCTCCACTTCGGAAACACAAGCACTCATGTTTTTCCCTTCCTGTGGATGAGTGAAAGGACTATTTTCATATCCAGCAGCTGTTTTCAATTTTATTTTCTTTCATGTTGTTAACCCAGAGCACACAGGTCCTTCAAGATAGGCCTAATTATCTTTGCCTCAGAAATGACCCAGAACAAGAAATGTCTCGTCACGTGGTTGTCCAAGGTTCAGATTTTGACATAACAACACCCAACGTTGATCCTCACAGAAATTCTAATTGTTGGTTATTAGTTTTATTAAACCCATGCAGCAGATGAGGACAGGGGACTCACGGGGGAAGCCAGCGCCCTCAAGAGGCAGAGTCATGATGTGCACACCGGTTGGCGATCTGAGCCCAGGTCACTTCCTCTCCGCCCTGGTTCTCTACAGTCCCAGGTTAGGGTCAAGTGGAAAAAGTTCCTCCAGCCCTGCAGGACAGTCATCGCTCCTCTGCGGCTTCAGCTCCACATACTGCTCCTCTGGGGCTCTCTCAGGGGTCCCTCCTGGCCATCTGTGTGTAAGCAAGCAGGGGTCCTGGGCAAAGTTCTGACCCCAGACCTCTCACAAGGATCCCAGCTGTATCTGCAACTAGAGTCCCTTGGGAGAGGCCCTTCCATCAGTGGACTCTATTTCTTCATCTCCAGCTGAGAACTGAAAACTCGAATAGCAATAGCATCATCCCACATCTGTCTCCTCTTAGCACATGCAGGTTGAAATGACCCCTACTTCTGGGAGGGAAAGAGGAACCAAATGGAGTTTCTTTCCTTCTAGATACCCTTGAATTTTAATTTGAAGAAAAAGAGAAAGAACGGCAGGGGACCAAGTCATCTTTCCAGGGATTCATCAGCAGTCCTCGCCACCCGCCGCTGTTCTGATTAATGGCTGTACCTCCCACCGAGTCCCTGTAATAGGTGTCAGGAAGGTGTTTACTCAAAGTTTTACACCCAATTGTCATGAAGGTCAAAACAATAGGGCATCTCCCATGCAGGTTAAACATCTTTTTATGAGGACATACTCTATTAAAGAAGGCTCCTTGCTTGCCAGCCGCGAAACTTGGCGGGCCCTTGCTGCTCAGGCTGACTCAGCAGGTCAGAGCGGCAGAGCCGAAGGGCCATCAGCAGCCTCTGGGCCCTGAGCCAGGCCCTGGGCCTTGGAAGGAGAGTCAGCGAGAGGCAGAGGCCTACAGCCTCTCTGGCTTTGGAGCATCTGTCCTGTCTGCCTTTTAAACCCAGAACATTTTAAACCCCAAATCATATCCAAATTCCTTTCCCAGGGAAGAGCTGTTCACACAACAGAAAAGGCATAATTCCTTAGAATTAAAATGTCTGCTGGTGTCACATTAAACAATGACCTTGGGTTCCCCTCCCTTCATTATCTTCTTCCAATTTTCTTCTCAGCGTCTTTACCTCCTGCACAAATAAACCCGAAGCAATAGGGAGCACAATGCCACACGGTGGAAATACCCTCTCCCATCTGATGCCACAGGTGTGTGCTGGAAAGGGGGGTGTGGGGAGTGCAGGGGTTTGACCCTATTTCTGAGGTCAAAGGTCGAAGTGAATTCCTAAACATCAGATGTCTTCAAAGTGCTGCCGTGTGTTAGTTCATGGCGTGCCTGGGGCTGCAGTCTGTCCTGTCCCACAGGAGGCAGTGTCCACAGAGCCCACTGGGAAAAAGCCCACGGGACTGCACTACAAGCTCTTCAAGCAGAGGCTCCTAGGGCTTCCATGGGGCTCATCTTCATCTTTTCAAAATGCTTCCTGGTCATAAAAGCATATTTTTCTTTAAATGATGGTAACTGTTTTGATATCTCCATGACTAGCCATGCTGTCCTCCACATGTGTGAATGGCCTACTTCTACAAATCTGGAGATGAGTTTAATGCTTTTCCAAACAATTTTGCCTATTGGATTTGACTTGAACTAAACATAATAACAAAGCTCATGTCCAGGAGGAGATTAATTCTACTAGTAGTTATTGAAGTTTTGTTATTTGCTGAAATCTTTGGAATTAAGATGGATGATATGCAATGAAAAAGGAGGAGCCGTAGGGGGTGCTCAGACCCTGACTATTAGAGATAAGAGGGAAGGCTAAGGGCCCAGGAAGAGGGACAAGCCTTTTCTACCTGTACATAACCCTATGATCATGAGCTTGGTTCTACTCTTTCCTCATACATGGCTGTGGGAGCTGGTGCCTAAAGAGGTGCAGTGCTTGCTCTAGGTGGTGCTGGCTAGGACTTACTGTCCCACTCCAGAGCTAGACCTTTTTGCTAAACACCTCTAGACTTGGCTTGTAAGACACCACTTGTCTCCACTGAGGATTTCAGCCCTGGACAACATCACTCTTTTGGGGTAATAGGGTTTATACCCGGCTTTAATCTTGTGGTGGCAGGTCAAGCACTAGAATCCATCTGCCTCAGGGCAAGTCTGCAAGCAGTCAGTCTCTGCTGCGTTGAAGCCCTGCAATCCCACAGCACTAGGTGGAGCTCTTTATATAGAGTCAATAACAGTTCACTGCCCACATGTGTGCAAGCCTGCGCCTGCGAGCATCACATGTGTTCAGTGGGCAAGCAGACCAGGGGCAGGTGAGCATGCTGGCCATGAACTTCCATTTTCTCTACACCATTGTGAGGGATACTATGGAATCAGGGAATTAATCTTAGGTAAGAAAGTAAACAAGGTTGTAAACAAGGGTGTGGTATGCAGTGCTTTGAGATAATTCTAAAGGCATGTGAGCTCAAAGTGTGCATCGGGGCAGGCTGGTAAAGGAATGGGAAATAGATGAAAGCCCATGACAGAAATACTGTGGAGGAAGAATTCTTGGAACTCTGTCAAGAGACTCAATATTACAAATAGACAATGGCCAGACCCCATATAAAAATAGAACTCTGACTCATACTTTGCAACAACCAGACCAGGAAACCAACTCATTTTCTACAGAAGCTCGTCTGGAGGTCAGCCTGCTAGCTAGCCTGCAGCAAGTCAGACTATGATCTCCAGCAACTCAAGAAACCAGACAACAGTCCCAGTGACAACCAGCCCCAAATGGCCAGGTCTTGATTAATAACAGACAACGCCCCCTTAGTTTGTCCCCACTTCCAGCTTGGGACCAACAGGGGAAAGCCCTGTGTGCTCCCCTAACCAATCACGTGGGATACCCTGCTTCTAGCTAGCCTGCCTCAAGATGCCCCGCACCCACAGTGCCCAGTCGGGGCAAGTATGGAATACGGGAAAGCTTCTCTTCTTTCATGAGAAAGCCTCCCCACTCCTCTGCCCGCCTTTGAGTCTCTCCAAAACTGAGTGATGGTGGCTGGGGCCCTTGCTTTTGCAAGCTCTGAACAGCTGGCCTTTGCTGGTTCTCATCTGACCCGTCTCTGCTTAGTTCCATGTTGTAAACAGTTGTTGGGACAAGAGGAGGGGCAGGAGGAAGACAAGGGCGATGCTGGGGTTTCTGAGGTACAGTCCCTGCTGAGGATGGAGGTGGCGCCACCTGACTCATGAACGAGAAGCAGAACAGGGCTTTGGGGTAAAACCAGATTCAGGTAAGAATTCAGGTGTAAGTTCCTTTAATTCTCTAGGCTTCTTTGTATCTTCAAGCAAGGTGTGTACAAAGAAAGGCACTTCATTTTCATGGCTACTACTTAAGGAATTTTTATTATTTGTGGGGCCCTAGGATAAGGACTTGACATACTTTATCTCACTCATAAATCAAAATAAATCCATTAAGTGGAGATGATCTTTCCAATGTTTAAAATGAGGAAACTAAAGCTCAGAGAAATGAAAGGTAATGAGAACCAGATCTCAGAGCTGGTCAGAGTGAGGGTTCCATTCTACACAGTGTTGGGTTTGTATCAGAAGGCCTAGCTGGTATTTTCCCTCTGCCATTACTAGCTTAGGAAACTTGGGTGATCTAGAGAGCCTCTCTGGTCATGGATGATTTTTCTTTATGCTAAAATTGGAATATAATGTCTGTCTTTTCTGTCTGATGACAAAGCTGTGAGGTTCTAGTGACATCACGTGAAAGTACATTGTAAATTGCAAATTACAATATAAATGAAAGATATACTCAAAATAATTACTATTACTATAACTAATTCTTGATTTTGGATGATTGTAAAAGAGGCATCAAATTTTAAGAGAGTGTCTTCAATTACCTGCAGTCGATTCATCCTATCTGCAAATAGGCACATTGTATCCCAGATGGAAAAACATACTATAAAGGTCACTCATTTCCCAAATAGAATGTGGAAACTACCAAGACACAAGCTTGGGGCCAGCCCCTGGATGTGCAAAAGTATGACCTTAAGCACCTGATCTTTCTGAATGGTAAGCAGATGGGAGCACCCCTGTCCCGCCTATTTGTAAGTTTCCCATGAGATAGCATGTGGGGAAGAGCTCTAACTGTAAATGCCCATATAAAAGCAAAATACTATGATGTTGCCTTTGGAAAGTGCTATTTAAGTACCACTTACTATTGTTGTGCTTGTGATTATGGTTGAAGAGTATAATGGATTTCAGCAACTAACAATATAGATATAGAATCTTTTATACCACACAAACTCCCTGGTGTTCCATTTTAATAAGTATACTTCCTTTCATTGGGAGCTATATATTAATATAATTAACCTTTGCCATATTATGTGCTGTGCTTTTAATTCTGGGTACATCAATCAGAATTATTTCATTGTATTTACCCCTATAAACAGACTCTACTTTATTTCTAAACTAAATAGCATTAGGGAACATACTACCAGGCTCACTACACTTACCATTATGTATGACTTAGTATCTTCCTACTTGTGTAGCTTTAGCTATGGCTTAGAGGATATAAAGTTTTTATTTTGGAAAAAAAAAAGAGTGCTAATAATTAAGATAGGGAAGGGAAATAGAGAATAAATGTTCTTTTGGCTCACCTATAAAATCAACCAATTTAGTTTTTAGATAAGAAGAATTTAAAAATATTTAATCTGTTATCTGGTGTTCATTTGTCACCTAGGATATTATCCTAACAATCTTTTCTGATATTTCTCAAAAATAAGTGTTTTAATATCTTGGGAGTTTCCTTTGATTCATATAAACATCATGTGACGATTACATGAATGGTACTTTGGGATACAAATGTCTTTTAACAATAGTCTTAATTCATTCATCATTCACCATGAATAATGCTCCAAGGACCACAGTTTGCTGGAGACCTTTAGGGCCCCTGTGGCTGCAGGTAACAGGCACTTGACCCATCATAGCTTCTGTCTGTGCCACAGCCTCACTACAAAAGCACCCCAGGTGGCTGGATCTTGGCCCTCTTCAGATCCTCAGTTTTACATTTTATTATTTCAGCCCCTGGGGGAGATACCTCAATTATGCTTTCTCTGGTTCTATATCCACAACTTCTGGGGAAAGTTCTCATTGACCCAGTATAACTTAATTGCACACCCTTGTATCTATCAGTTGGGGCCAGAAAATGAGGCCAATAAATAATAAGACACCCCCTGTAATGTAACTGTGAGAATAAGTGATGGGAAAAGTGATCATTCCTACAAAGGTCTGAAGGGAAAGGTCATGGCTAACTGACCTTTGCATTCCCTGTCTGTCACAGGGTATCTTGGGAAGAATATAAGTTTATGAAATGATTAGAATTTATTTCATTAGGCAAGTTCTTCAATTGCTTAATATATAAAGTTATGGAAAATTCTGTGAAGGAATGATCCCGTTACTTTAGTTGGTACCTGGATGTGGGGTGGCTCTCATTTAATTGTGACAGTTGCCCTCTAATCCTTATTGTGCAGTGGATGAAACTGTGACTCTGAGACACAGGGGAACTGGTCTTGGAGCCAGGACCGAAATGGCAAATTGCTCAGGAGTAAAGCCTGTGGCATATTCACTATTAAATTAAAAAAAAAATTTCCCAGAACATTTGTGCTAAATTCAGATCCATCTTTTTTAATCATTTCAGTATTTCAAGTTTTCATTTCAGGGTTAGTCCAACTTATTTGTCTGGTCCAATACTACCATTAGAAACAGATGAAATTTGCCCTGCTCTTTCCAGCACTGCTTTTTGAGACATCTATTTTCATATCTTCTGTTGTGTTTATATCTTTGGACAAATGATAACTATCTGACTTATTTCTCCTAAGATGTGAGATTCTTAGTGTATAAGTCTTCTTAAAGTAGCTACATTTTAGAATGTCATTCAATGATTATATATACATTGCAGAAGAGGTAACATTTTATTAATTCCTATTTCCATAAAGATAAAAAACATACATATTTTGTTCACATAGTGAACTTTTTAAATAATTGAGATGATTAAAAAACAAATGTTTTTTGAAAGTTTGATATGTAGGTCTACTATACATTCTAACTTTTTAATCTATCTTTATAGGCACAGAGAAAAGATATGACACAGTTTCCGTAAGGAACAATAATTATTACAATGCATGTAATGGAGGTTAAATGACTATCATTGACTGTGACCTTAATATGAAACAGAAATACTGATTGAACTCTCATAAATAAAGAACTTAACACAACATATCACTAGAGCAGCTAAAAGACAGACTTTGCAAACTTGTTTTAAGATTAAAAGAGAGCTTACTATAGAGAGGTGCCACGTGTGTCATCAAGCAATTGAAGACTGTGCACCATGGGGAAGGTACTGCGGGGTGACGGGACAGGGGCTCCCACAAAAAAACCATATCTTCTCTTCTACTGGAAAGTGAGGCCACCCTGTGTTTCTGTCTGCTTGCGGCTATGCCTGACCCATCTAGAGAGCAGATGACACCACTGGCCTTGGGCTCAGGAGGCCAACCAGAATTCTATTTGTTTGCTGTTACCTGGACATGGAGCACTTTAATGAAAGGTAAATGTATCCATTATTTTTCCCCAGAGTCTTGAACCATCTCTTCACTTCAACTTGCTAACATTCTGCCCAAGGTTCATCTTGGACTGAATCTACAGAGGTACATTTCCCACTCCCCCACTGCCCCTTGCATCGGCTTCTTGGCAGTGGTGGAGGGGAAGGCACGAGAACCTGGGTTCCACACAGACTTTTGCCCTAGCCCTGAATTCATGTGTTACTTGCCCTGTGATGTTGTGCAAGTTATTTGACTTTTCTCAGACTTGGTTTTCCATCTACAAAATTGTGATAGCAGCATCTACCCAACAGGTTGATAAAAGATTTTCTAAAAAAGTTTTTATTAATTAATTTGTTTATTTGATTGAAGTTAGTTGATATACAATATTATACTGGTTTCAGGTATACAACCTATTTATTTGACAATCATATATATTACTAAATACTGCATTAAATCTAGCTATCATCTGTCACCATCAAAAGACATTACAATATTATTGGCTCTATTTCTTATGTTGTACTTTTATTCCCAAGACTTATTTATTTTGTAATTTCAAGTTTTGCCTCTTTTTCACCTTCACCTATTTCACCCATCCCCCCACACCCCTCCCCTATGGCAACCACCAGTCTGTTCTCTGTGTTATTTGTTTGTTCATTTGTTTTGTTTTTAGATTCCACAAGTAAGTAAAATCATATAGTATTTATCTTTCATCTTTCTCTGTTCTGATTTATTTCATTTAGTGTAATACCCTCTAGCTCCATCCATGTTATTGCAAATGGCAAGGGTTCATTCTTTTTTATGGCTGAGTAATATTCCATTATGTATATGTACCACATCTTCTTTATCCATTCATCTATTGGTGGACATTCAGGTTGCTTAGGCTATTGTAAATAATGCTGTGATAAACAAAGGAGTGAGAGTAGAGCATCTAGTTTAATGTTTGGCTGATAGTAGGTACTTTAGACATTTGTTCAGTCTTTCTTCAATGTAATAAATCTATATGGAATAATAATACTATGTGCCAAGCAATGTGCTGGGCCCTGTAATTCAAGAGTGAGCAAACCAGGTGTAACCCCTGACTTCCTGGAGCCCATATTCCACTGAGGGATTGGGTGGTTGTAGTCACAGAAATATACACAATTACCACCTTGGATAGAGTCTTAGAAGGAAAATGCTGGGTTCTGGTGGAGGAAGTGACACCGTGACCAGGTGTGGGTAGCACAGAGTAACCTTTAAGCGCAAATCCAGAGAATGAGAGGATGGGAACTGGTAGAAAAGGAGAGGAAGAACATTCTGGGCAGACAGAATAGCAAGCCTCAGATAGGAGAATGAGTTTTGGAAATGAAGGCAACATGGTAGGGGAGGGGAGAATGCCAGGTCGGAGTCTGGGCTTGTAGCCCTGGTTGAGGGCTGGCTCCACTGGCCTGGGAATGATGGGACACCATTAAGGGGTTTCTTCCTGGGTTTGGAGGAATCTGATTTGCAATTAGAAAACATTTTGTGGGTATACAGTTCCTCAGAATAGCCACACTTGATTAGAGGATAGATTAGCTAAATGACTCTTGTGGGATGACTGTAAGGAAAGTGAGTTATGTGGATGAGAGTTCTGGCACCATAGATGAAAGGAGGGTGATGGGTAAGATCAGCTTGACTCAGTGGAGGACCAGATGAAAGGACTATATTAAGAAAGGTAATTTAGAGAGTGTTTGCTCTGAGTCTGCTACTGGAGCTCAATGACTCGGTTGTATATTCATGTTATGACCTTCTACCTTCTTCACAGAAAGATGTGGCATGACACCCAATCCACAAAAATATAACACAAATTCCTTTGGCAGAAAAACATGGACTGAACTGACAGGAGGCCACTTATAGTCCTTTGTTTATTCCACTTGTTTTGAGTATTTTGCTGTAAAATTATGTCTATGTTTTATTACCCAGACCTTGCCAGGGTGGTGAGCAATATGCAGTGTACATTATCATGTTACCTGTATAAATTTTGAGTTATTCTGATTTCCAAACTATATCTGGCTCCAAGGACTTATGCACCTGTAATGATCTGAAAACCAGCAAACTGAAATTTGCCCAAGGATGCCCAGCTGCCAAAATTAGACCCCCCATTTGTTGAATCCCAAAGTTCAGACTACATATCACCACATCCTACCACCTCTCTTCCTAGCCATTATTTGTTCTTTTTCTCTTTTATTTAGAAGAAATATATTTAGTGGCCAAGTGCTTTCTCTTTAATTATGAAATATGGGTGATAGTGAAGCACAAGAGACTTACCCATGCTGGGGAGGGGCCAAAGTTTCCTCCCCATTGCCACATTTTCCTCTCCTCAGAACAGCAGTCTCCTATTAATGTAAAGCGAACCTACTCACCTTCCTTTATCATACACCTTCTCAGAAACCATTTGTTCTGCAAAGCATTTCATTTACTATAACCACTCACTTCTCCACATTGCTAGCATTGCATCGTGTTTTATCGGTGTTCATGTTCATTGTCTCGTGTGTCCTTGTGTGCATGTATATTGTAATCCCCCAAAGAAAAATTCTTGCTTTGTTCTGTCTGTTGCATGGGCACATACACTACAGAGCTGCACCTGCACCCATGCCCTGTATAAATAATGGATAAGAATAAAAATACCACCACAGCCTCGTTTCATCTCTGCGGGTTAAGGAGCGGTACTTGTCATAAAAAGAAGATGTCATCTAATTCAATGGGGAAACTTACAAAAAAGTGATTATTTATTGAGGCAGGATTTTTCACTAATTTTGAAGTAACAAATTTGGAAATCCAGTTGTTGTAGGTAGATAAAGGAGCATTAGTGACTGCCCATCTCAAAGGACAGCTCACCCAGTACACAGCTGGATCGATCGCTGAAACCACTGTGATCCCATCCTTAAATAACACATCACAGTCGCTCCCTTTCACATAAGAGGGAAATCAAGTTTGTTGGGAGAGTGGACAGAGTGGGCCAGTTCATTTTTTATGCTGTAACTATGCAGTTGAGGTTGTGTGTTAGACCAAATGTTGGATATATAGTGTCTCCCAGAAAAATAAATATGGGAATGTTTCAGGATTATCTACTGTCAGAATGAAATTACCTAAAATGGGGAGATGCATTTCAATTTCAGGGTTAGAATGGCCTATTTGTGGCAATTTGACATTTTCCTTCCTCAATAAGTCCTTCACTGTCTGTGGTTGCGAAGGTAAGTTTGAAGGCTGTTGAGTCTGATTTACCTAAGAGCCGTCTTCTTACTTCACCAAGCTTTGATTATAATCTGATGGGTATGATAATCTGACACATTTTTTTTTGGTAAATATGAGGGACAATCATTTACCCCTTCCTGTTAATGAACTATAAAGGGGAACGCATGGGGTTCTGTTATATACAATTTGCTAAAGACTGAATGTTTGTGTCTCTCCAAATTCAAAGACTGAGATTCTAACCCCCATTTTGATGGTATTTGGAGGCTGGGCCTTTGAGAAATGATAGGTCGCAAGGGCAGAGCCTTCATGAACAGCACTAGTACCCATATAAAGGGTCACAGAGAAAGGAGGGCTGTCTTTGAACCAGGAAACAGCTCTCTCACAGACACTGAATCCTTTGGTGCCTTGACAATCTGGGACTTCCCAGCCTCTAGAATTAGGAGAAATATATTTCTATTAATTAAAAGTCACCCAGTCTATGGTATTTTGTTATAGCAGCCCAAACAGACTAAGGTACTACTGATATCACTATTTCCACTACCAACTAACTACTTTCCATACATTAATACTTTCTCTTTACATCCCAAGGGGCAGACTTATGGCTTTGCACCTGCACCTGGAATTGACTCCCAAAGATTGTATCTGACTCCAAATGCATCCCCAGTAAAGAAAACTTACTTTGCAGAACAGAGACACTCCATAATATAAGCAACACTCAGCCAGAACATATCAAGGTCTAGATGAAAAATAATTCTCGTATTTTAGAAGTTACCATGCACAATTTCTTTAGCAAGTGCTACATTACTGGGAAAAATACTTGAGAAAACTAGATTATAGTTGGTCCCACAGGACATGATTAATGACTGCTACGAACCTCTCCATCTTTGCCTAGGAGATGTCCTTACACGATCTGAAGGGGGGTGGTAAATAAAAAGCTTTGTGGGAGGGTACCTCCTCAGTCCACATCACTTCTCTGCTTTCCAAGGAGAAGGGCTAGTCTGCATTGCCATTCATCTCCATCTGTGAAACTGAAGAGAAAAATAACAGAGAGAACAGAGGTTATGTGATTACTTCCATGTCAAAGGGTGAATACCAGGCCCAAGGCTAACCTGTGAGTACTTCTGACTAAAAACAAATGATACAAATAGCTATTGTTTATTGAATAGATATTATGTACCACATATTAGAGATCATTTACGTAAAGCAAATGATTTCATTATCCACATCTTAGAGATGAAGAAACTGAATCATGGCTGAGTAGTGGGCTGATAACTAACAGTGCAGCCACTGTTAAAACCTGAAAGTCAGATTCCCAGGACATGTGCTTCTGTAGCAGACTTTATTTTTACAGTCTTAACTGACTGTCATGGAATTTTATTTTTTCTAGAGCCTATTTCTAAACATTTTGCCTTTTTTCCTACAGACTGGATTGGACTTAACAGCATGAAAACAATGTTAATCTCATACATCTCCGTCAGAGTTCTTGGGTGACCAGGTACAATTATCAATGAGCAATAATATTTTGAAAGGAATCTTTCTTTCATTTTTTTTTTTTTCTGAGCAGTAAGTCTCAACAATGGGCTTAAAGTATTCAGTAAACCATGTTGTAAACAGATGTGCTGTCATCTAGGCTTTGTTTTTCCATTTATGGAGCACAGGCAAAATAGATTTCACAGAATTTTTAAGGACTTTTAGGGTTTTCAGAATGTTAAATGAACATTGGCATCAACTTAAAATTTCCACCTGCTTTGGCCTCTCTTAGTGGCACAGTAGTCAGGGGTACATTATAAAGACTCACACTTGCAGATGCAAAAACTACCAACTAGGAGTGGTAGATGGACTCGCCAGTGGCTATATTTGGGTTACATCTCAAACCTCAGGTATGGATTCCAGAAAGACCCTCCTTAGTCTCTGCTGACATAAACAGTTCTTCTAAGAGAGACTCTCTACCTCTGGTATTTCCTTAATTTCAAAAAAGCATCCAAGTTTATAAGCACAGCTCTGTGAGGCTAATATGCACTAGGGTATGTGGAAAGGAAAGGAAGTGCTGTTGGACCCAGTGCAGGCTGTCTGCCTTCTGCAGCCACATCTGCAGCTGGATAGGGCTTCTGGGAGCAGGGAGACACGTTCAGCCCCAACTGCTCACCTGATAGGTGCCAGCGCCCTCAGTGCCACAGATGCTGATGTAAGCATGTGGGAAAGTTCCGTGACCAAGTCTCCATTCACATTCCAGCTGTGCTCACAGGCACCATGACTGAGGATTTTAAGTCTCTCTTTTTCTCCTCCATCCTAATCAGTATGAGATTTGTCAAAGAAAATCTTGTGAAACCTCTCTTGCCTCCCCCAGAATGTTTCCACTTCCTTAAGTCAACTTTAGCTAGAGCCTTTTTGTATATTTTTTGCCACATTATCATGCCATTTTTAAAACTACCTATCTTTCCTGCTGGATCCACAAGTTTTTTAAAAACCAACAAATGGATATGTGATATAACACTTAAAACAAGTGTTTTAGGAACAAAGTAAAGGAGGATAAGGGCATAGTGCATGATAGGTGATTGGATTCTGGATAGGGGTCTGTGTGGGTGGTTTCTCTGAGGAGGTTATGTTCGAGCAGACACCTGCCTGAGGAGAGGGTGACTGCGCGAGACCAGATCTGGGAGCAAGAGCAGCAAATCCAGTCTCCCAAGGTTGGAGTGCTCTCCTTGAGTTCTAAGAGCACAGTTGAAGCTGAATAACACCCACAAAGACATTCATGTCCTCATCCCCAGAACCTACGAATATGTTAGGTTACACAGCGAAAGGGACTCTGAAGGTGGGATTACATTAAGGATATTGAGATGAGGAGATTGTCCAAATTGCGCAGAGGGAATTACCAGGGTCTTTGTGAGAGAGGAAGGAGGGTCAGAATAAACAGCAGGGGCAAGAAAGAACAGGAGCCAAAGGTTTAAATGACACAAGGAAGAAACTGTGAGCCAAGGAATGCAGGCAGCTCTAGGAGGTAGGGAAACGGGTTCCCCGGTTGGACCCTCCAGAAGGAACCAGGCTTGCTGTCCCCTTGACTTAGCGCAGTGAGACGGAGTTCAGACTTTGGCCCTCCAAAACAGTAAGAGAATAAATCCATGTTGTTTTGGGCCATAAGTTTGTGGTAATTTGCTATAGCAGCAATGGAAGCCTATTCCAAACGTCAGTAAGGGTGGAGGGGCACAATGTTAGAGAAGGAGCAGAGGCCAGAGCTGGGATACAGGATATGTTGGTCAAAACAAGGACTTGAGATTTTGATGATTATGTAACATGATGCATGAGTCAAATCCTCTTGGAGAAACAATCAATGAGTCCCACAAACGAAAAACAAAAACTTGTTGATATTCCATCCATTTCAAACAATCTTTAATATTTTGAAGTTTGTTTATGCTGAAAATTTAAAGAGTTGTTCAAACATATTATAACAAAATTTGTCCTGTGACCTGTATAAAACAGTAAATTTAACTTGGTTTAGTCATAGATTCCTTTGAATATCTGCTGTTATAGATACTATGCAGAAAAATGCATATGCATACAATTTGGATAAAATTTCAGTTGCTTTATGGAACCATTTGAAGCCCTTGTATGGGTCTCAGAGTACATATCCTTGTTCTACATCCAAAATTATTGAGCAACCTTTAAAAAAGAGCATCCTTTATGTCATTACTCCTTTTGGTTGGAGTTGGCTGTCTTGGCTGAGGCCCCCACACAGAGACTGGGAGAGTTTTGGATGCGAGCCCAGTGATCAGGAGGACAGGAGGGGTGGGGGTTGCAGCAGGGAAGGAAAGAAATCGAACTCAAGAATGTCTTACTGAGTTGGCACTCCATCTTTACTAGGGTCTTTTGAAATGAGTCTCAGGATTGTCCTTCTAGTGTTCTTCTAGTGATGGAAGAAGTGAACTGCTGGTTTCCGTCTCCCACCAGGACAGTGTCTTTGTGGTGGTTAATTGTCCTGTGCTTCCAGTTGCATGATGAGGAAAGCTGAGCAGCCCTCCCAGAAATTCCCTGAGAAATCTTGGAGCAGAAAACAGAGATTAAGTCTTGGAGGAGGACAGGGTGCTGAGCGTTAGTTTCATCCTACAGAGGTAGTAGAGGTCTCCTCAGAAGTCATCTTCCCAATAGGACTGCCACAAAAGGGCTCAGGGATTTACAGCAGCGCCCATCACCCTGGATGTTCCCTCAAAAAGATCTTCATTTTGATAAAAGAAACAAACCAATTTTCATACCCACTGTTAACAATTTTAAATTTAATCAAGTTTAAAGTTACTTTTAGTCATCAGGTTGAATCATCAAAGCATGTTGCTTTAAGTTTTGTGAATACATTGTTTGAAACTGTTTCTCTTTGTTTTCCTTCATGTATTTACAGTCTATATCTAGATAATTTAATTAAACTATGTTAATTCAGTTGTAATAATATAAGATCACATGCATTGTATACTTATTCTGTGCCAGGCACTGCTGCAAACAACTTAGATGGAATTTTTCAATGAATCTTTACAACAACCATATGAGATAAATAATATCCCTTTGCCATAGATGAGGAATACAGGGCTTGAAGAGGTCAAATTATGCAAAAAGTGGGTACTGGAGACAGTGTTCCAGTTCACGGTTTCCTAATACCAGGGCCATAGATCACCATGTTTCTCAGAATTTAAAGATCAGAACCACCAAGAGGGATTGTTAAAGCAGAACACCTCTCCATCACCCAACTCAGTTTTCTGACTCAGCAGGTCTGTGTGGTGGAGCCTGAGTATGTGCATTTCTAACAAGTTCCCTGAAGAGGCTGATGCTGCTGGCATTAGGACCACACTTTGAGTACCACTCACTGTCCTGTGCCAACCAAACTCTCCAATTTACATGCCTCTTCAAAGTAGCAGCTTGAGATCCTTTCAGACCATCATCCCCAACATATGTCCCTTTTGTTTTCACCTTCCATTTTAGTGGAAAGAGGCTGTTGATGGAGAAGTTCTGACATGATCTCTTCTTGGAACACTTAGTAATTGTGTTTTCTTCCCCCCAAGTCCATGACAGAGGACTTTGTGCCCATTAGCAGTAGAAGTGGGTCCAGCTTGTGAGACATTTTCTTCTTGGAAATCTAAAGAAGCACATTGATCTTACAAATGATGTTTTGACTCTGCCATAAATATAAATATTTATGAGAGTGAGGTTAGCTATTTGGCATGCAATACGTATTTTTTTGTTAAAGTTTTCCCATTAGAGGACAGTTGCTTGGGAAAGCCTTAGAAACTACTATTGCATTTCACTTGATAAAGATTGTGGAAAATGAAATAGCGAAAGAATGCACATTCCAGTTACTGATGAGAGGTGAGGACATGTTCCCACAACCTCCCAGTGCTAATGGATTACAGTCGCAACACACAGCATGGCTCAGCATCAGGTTTCCATGCCACAGTTAAGGAAGGGAAGAATTAGAGTATTACGGCTAAGGAAAATCTTACGAAAGGGCAGCTACTGCAAGAGCAGGAAGGTAGTGGGAGTTGGCCGACTTGAGGGAAGGAGTTCAAGGGAAGCAGAGTGAAATCCAGCATGTGGACAGGATCCCCATATTCTCATAGAGGCAACACAGATGCCAAGTACACAGGAGTCCACTGTGGTCAAGGACAATTGGCAGTCAGCCATGCTTGGCTTCTTCAGGTGGAGTTTGTTGGTATGGGCTAAAAAGGTTGCTTCACCAAGTTAAAATCAGGTTGTCGGATTCACAGCATGTCACTGGATGTTTTGTTAATTTAGGAAGGGAAATCTATACTCCAGTATCTAGAAAATGATGTGAAATATTCTCCCTGAGAGGTTAATTTCTTCTTCAAGAGAAATAACTGGGTAAGTCTGGGTCTGCTGCCAGAGAGACCCAGTTTGACTCTTGACTCTGTCTTGGGTTGCTGTCTTGCCAGTGGGTTTCAGTCCCAGACAAGTTCACTATGGATTCAATGAGATCAAAGAAGTAACAATGGAACATTCTTGAGGTGAAAGGGTTTATATCCAACTTTATTCCCACTGTGGCAGGTCAGTCACTAGAATCCCGTTCACTCAGAGAGAGTCTGCATGCAGCAAGCTGGTCTCTGCCTCTGGGCCTCTCTGCCCCCCACAGCCATCTCAGTTTCTGTCCTCAGTGCTGTCACCGCTCCAGTCTCATCTCTGCTCTCCTGCAGCCTTGCAGCCCTGCCACTGTGTTGCTCTGAGTACTGGGCGGAGCTCTTTATAGAGAGTCAATAACAACATATTGCCCACATGTGTGCAGTGAGCAAGCTGACCAGGGCCAGGTGAGAATCCTGGCCACAGGAACCTTCATTTTATCCACAGTTGCTTTGATGAGTTGGCATGAAACCGGACCTTGCTGATTCTCAGTGTCTGCCTCTTGGGATGACACTGAGTTTACAGTCATTGTGAGGAGTCTCTGTGGCAGGATGCCTGGCATGTAATGTGCTCTCATGGTTCCGTCTTGCATGAGATGATCCTGTACCTAGAACAGTGCCTGGTACACTGTAATGATAGGTATGCAGTTTTAACATGGATAAAAACATTTGCTGCTTTCTAGCAAGACACCTTAGAAGGGGCATTTGTCTTCAGGCAATGGCTCTAAGTGCTTTACCTCCATATTTCTTGGGGCCTTCACTGCTCATATTTAGGAATTTAGATGGGGAAAGTGTTAGGGGCAGGTTTAAGTCACTGCACAAACACAGTCATGGTCCTTTTAACTGGTAACGTGAATGTATAGTACTTTTTCATGTGCCCCTTAACAAACTGAATCATAAGCTGAGATAGAGGAAAAACAACAAAGAGAAGGAAGAAATGGCATGAGGATAGAGAGAGAGGCAGGGAGGGGAGAGAGGAGGTGGAGGAGAATGAGTAAAAGGGAGGAAGAGGAGGTTTAATACTATGTGGCAACAGAGGGTTTTTTTGTCAAGAACTGACTGCTCTGTGGCTGGCATTGCCAACTCAGTGAGGCTGAACTGGTGCTTCATATGCATCATTTCATTTAATCATCACAGCACTTGAATAGCAAGTATAGGCGTAACTTGGAGATATTTAAGGTCTGGTTCCAGATTACCTCAAGGGAATATCACATAAAGCAAGTCAAATGAAATTTTTGGTTTCCCAGTGCATCCAAAAGTTATGCTTATATTAAACCATAATCTATTAAGGGTGAAATAGCATTATGTCTAAAAAAATATACATACCTTAATTTTTCAAAATGCTTTGTTGCTAAAAAAAAAGTGCTAACCATCATCTAAGCCTTCAGTAAGCTGTAATTATTTTGTGGGAGGAGGGTCTTTCCTCAGTGTTGATGGCTGCTGACTGATCAGGGTGGTGGTTGCTGAAAGTTGCGTGGCTGTGGCAATTTTTAAAAAATAAGACAATGAAGATTCCTTCATCAATTGATTCTTCCTTTCATGACACATCTCTAATACATGATATTCTTTGATAGCATTTTACCTGCAGTAGAACTTCTTTCAAAATTGAAGTCAATCCTCTCAAATTCTCTTGGGCTTTATCAACTAAGTTTATGTAACATACTAAATCCTTCGTTGTCATTTCAACAATCTTCACACCATCTTCATCAGGAGACCACTTTCTTTGCTCAACCTTAAGAAGCAACTCCTTATTTGTGCATGAGTTGCAGCCATTCAGTTCCATCTTCAGGCTCCACTTCTCATTCTAGTTTTCTTGCTGTCTCCATACCTGCTGTTACTTCCTCCACTGATGTCTTGAGCCCCTCAAAGTCATCCATGAGGGCTGGAATTAGTTTCTTCCATACTCCTGTTAATATTGGCATTTTGACCTCTTCTCATGAATCATGAATGTTTTTAATGGCATCTAGAATGGTGAGTTGTTTCTAGAAGGTTTTCAATTTACTTTTCCCAGAGCCATCAGAGGAATAATTATTTATGGAAGCTGTGGTCTTATAATTTTGTTTTCCTAAGTAATATCATTTAAAAGTTGAAATTCATCTTTGACTCATGGGCGGCAGAATGGATGTTATGTTAGCAGGCACAAAAACAATGTTAATCTCATACATCTCCATCAGAGTTCTTGGGTGGCCAGGTATAATTGCCAATGAGAAATAATATTTTGAAAGGAATCCTTCTTTCTTTCTTTTTTTTTTTTTTCTGAGCAGTAAGTCTCAACAATGGGCTTAAAGTATTTAGTAAACCATGTTGTAAACAGATGTGCTCTCATCCAGGCTTTGTTGTTCCATTTATAGAGCACAGGAAATACAGATTTCACAGAATTCTTAAGAGCTTTAGGGTTTTCAGAATGGTTAATGAGCATTGGCATCAACTTAAAGTTTCCACCCACATTAGCCTCTAACAAGGGAGTCAACATATTCTTTGAAGATTTGAAGTTAGCCATTGACTCCTCCTCTCTAGCTATGGAAGTCCTAGATGGCATCTTCTTCCAATCGAAGGTTGTTTTGTCTACATTGAAAATTTGTTGTTTAATGTAGCCACCTTCATAAATTATCTGAGCTAGATCTTCTGGATAACTTGCTGCAGTTTCTACATCAGCTCTTGCTGCTTCACCTTTGTGTTACCTCAGTATTTCAGCCCTGGGCAAGTTCACTATGGATTCAGTGAGACCGAGAAATGACAACAGAACATTGGGATGAAAGGTTTATATTCAGCTTTATTCTCATGGCACTAGGTGGAGCACTAGAATCAAGTCTGTATCCAACAGTCTGCAGGCCCATAATCTGCCGCTGTCTCTACCTCTTCCCAAAGCACTGGGTGTAGCTCTTTATATAGTGATTTAGTCAATAATGGCTTATTGCCTACGGGTGTGGAAACAGTAGGCCAATTATATCAAGTATTTTAAGGTCAGGTGAGGATCCTGGCCATAGGAACTTCCATTTTCCCCACACTCCAACCCTCCAGGATTCTTGCTGCACAATCTACACACCTTCAGTCTACCACAATGGTCCCTGTGCAAGAAAGCTGGAGCTTTGTAACCATATTCCACAACAGCAACAGAGGATGACAACAACATACAGATAATAACCACAATTATGATATAGGTAACAAAAATAATAATAATCCTCAAGCCTGAGGAGATCGATTGCCACCAAGTGGTCATTCCGTCTGTATTCAAACCAGTTCTACTCAGATGAATTTATGACATGCAAGATATCAATCTTCTACAATAGTCCCTGTGCAAGAAAGCTGGAACCTTATAGCAACAACAACAATAATAATGATAATAGTCATCCTCACACCTGTGGAGATGACTTGCCACCAAGTGTTCATCCCAGCTGTATTCAAACCAGTCCTAGCTCATAACCTGCACTTTTCACAGGAGGTTAGTAGTGGTACTGATGCGGTGCTCCATGCACACCCAGTGAGTAGCAGTTTTTGCTAGGGTGTGTGCCCAATCCACAAAGACATTAAAGGAGATTAAATATAAGGATGATAACACATGTGTTTTAATGACACTAACATTGGCAAATCTTGTCCATTAAGGAAGGATGCATTCGAGAGAGTGGTCCTGTGATAGGACTGGCAGGAAGGGGGTCCCATCCCGGTGTAGTATACCATACCTTTACCCCTCACTCTGTGGAGGTCACTGGCTATAATAATAAAACAAAACTCCTTGGTAAGATGCTGTGGATAAAGTGAAGTTTCCTGTGGCCAAATTCTCACCTGGCCCTGGTTGGCTAACTCACTACACATGTGTGGGCAATTCATTATTACTGACTCTATATAAAGATCTCTGCCCAGTGCTTTGGACTGCACAGCTGCAGGAGAGCAGAGAGTGTAGTGGTGGCAGTACATAGGACAGAGACTGAGATGACTGCAGGGGTAGAGAAGCCCAGAGGCAGAGACCTTCTTCCTGCATACAGACTCACTCTGAGTGGACAGCATTCTAGTGATTGGCCTGCCACTGTTGGAATAAAGTTGGGTATAACCCTTTCACCCCATGAACGTTCCATTGTTATTATTTAGTCTCACTGAATCCATAGTGAACTTTCCCAGGGTTGAAACCCATTGGCAAGACACATGCTCTTACATTCTGGCCGTTTAGGGTACACTACCATTGACTTTGGGGATCACTCTGCTGTTACTACAGGAGCACACAGAAGGCCAGCCTCCAGGCCTTGTCTCCAAGATGCGAGGAGGGCCAGCCATTACTGGTCTATGTGTCAAAATGTCTGAGGCTATGTCCACTGAACAGAATCTCCAGGGTTTAGTGCAGTTGTTGCTGGCAGCAAGATATTATTCTGGTGGCCAAACCTTGGCTTCAACAATTCTTCTTTGATTTGTGCTTGCAGTTGTATAGGAGAGGAAGCAATGTATGTTAGCACATCTAAAGGGCTCAATACTGCTTTCTGGGGCTTCTCATTATAATGCCATAGCACTGTCCATAAGTGGACTGCCCATCCCTGCAGACTATTGGTGTCTGACTTCAGGCCAGAATTTAACAAACCATTGCATCTCTGTATCATGGCTGCTCTAGTAGAATTATAGGGTACATGAAACTTCCATTTTATTCCTATTTTTGTACCCATTCTTAAAGCGCATGTCCAGTAAAGCGGGTTCCTTGGTTGCTCTCAGCCACCTGCAACTGGCCATAGGTTGCAAAGTGAAGCTCTAGGCCCCTCTTGGTGGTTTGCTGATCTGCACGACATGCAGGAAAAGCAACCAATGGTCCAATAGCCATGTCCATACAAGTCATGGCATACCAATATCCTTCTGATATGGGCAGAGGTCCAATATAATCTATCTGCCACCTCACAAGGGGCATTGACCACTTAGCTATGTCCCATGATGCTGTGGGACTTGGTGTAAGTCCCTCTTAGAGCACACAAGGAACTCCTTCTGGGCTCTGCTGACTTCTTCAAAGTTCAAAGGCAAGCCCCACCAATGGGCTATAGCCCACATTGTATTTGCCCCATGTGCAACAAATGCTGATGTAACCACTGAACCACATCAGAGGCAGGCTTTCCTTCTAGCCAATGTACCTGGGCCAATGTGTCTGCTTCACCACTCCCTAGAGATGCCAAAGGCAAACGGCTAGTCACATGATGTACGGTAACTGTCTTTGACCAGAGGGCCATAGATCTTGCCACAGCTCTTGCCCTCAAAGGGGTCAGTGGCCAACCAACCAGTTGTAATGATACCATGTTGGTAGCCAGAGAATCAAGCCTCTGTAGACGGCCCAGTTGTCAGTGCAGACAACTATTGGGAAGGGCTCCTGGATGATTGTGAGCCACACTGCCCATTTTGCAGTGGTAAAAGCAGACACACATGTCTAATCCCAGTTCCACCCGACACCCTTTTATACCAAAT
The DNA here is from genome assembly GCF_030020395.1 of Manis pentadactyla. Classification (NCBI taxonomy): domain Eukaryota; kingdom Metazoa; phylum Chordata; class Mammalia; order Pholidota; family Manidae; genus Manis; species Manis pentadactyla. The sequence continues at coordinate 149,155,802 of NC_080020.1, read as the reverse complement.
GGTATAAGGGTTTCAGAATTTTTGCCAAGTGTGGGTGAACACTCTCTAGTAGCCTTAAAGACTCAAAAACTCCTGTAACAATGCCACAGTTGTAAGGATAGGAAAGGTCTGGACTTATGACTACTTCTGGTATAACTTTGGTCTTACCCAAACAGATGAACCCCAAGAATTTGACTGACAGGTCCCTGAACCTTGTTGCTGTTCACAGCCCATCCTTTCTCCTGTAGATGTTGCAGCAGTCTAGGTGCTTCCCCTTCTAGATCTAAAAGAGAGTCAGAACATGATCATAATATCATCAATATAACAGTACAGCTGCACCATTGGCAGTTTCTCACACGCTGCCTAGTCCTGGGCTACAAGTCCATGACAGATGGTGGGATTATGGAGGTATCCCTGTGGAAGGGCATTGAAAGTCAATTGCTGTGCTTCCCATGTGAAGGCAAACTGTTCCTGGCTTTTGTCTTCTATGTCAATGGAAAAGAAGACATTAGCAAGATCCACAATACACTGATATGTTCCTAGTTTATGACTGAGGTTATCCATCAGGTCTTCAATATAGGGGGAGGCAGCATGCAGAGGGGATATGACTTTATTCAATTCTCTGTAATCCATGATCATACATCAGGAGTTGTTCAGCTTCTTTACTGGCCACAGTGGGGAACTGAAAGGATAATGGGTGAGCTTTATAATACCCACCTTCTCTAGTTCCTGGAGGGTTTCTCCAACTTCTTTATGCCCTCCAGGTAATTTGTATCATTTGGATTAGTCACCCACTAAGGCATGGGCAAAGCTACAGGCAGGTGCTTAGCATGCCCCCTCAAAACTGCCTTCACTACATGTATCCTCAGTCTGAACTCATGTGCACTGGTCTGCAACCATAGGCCCTGCAGTATATCTATCACCAAAATACATTCAGGGACAGTAGAGATATACATAGCATACTCCTTTGAGGGTAGATATCCTATTCCCAATGAGATTCAGGCTGTTTCAATCTGATACCTTTATCCATGTATCCATCTATAACAGTGGGGGTTCGGGGAAACCATTCAGGGTTGCCATAAATCAGTGAACATTCAGCCCCTGTGTCCACCAGAGCCAGGACACATTGTATGTTCACTGGGGACCAATGAGTTATTTTAACATGTGGCCTCTGGTTCCCCCCTTGCCCCTCAGGACAGGTATTTTGACCCTTCCCTCAATCAAACAATGTGTTCCAATCATCTTCCTGTACTGTACAGGTTCAGGCAAGGTCAACTCACTCTCCAGCAGGAAGTCTTGCAAACACACAGGCCAGACTTGTGGCTTTGTCTCCAGCCTCTGCTTCTTGTCCTCAGCGGCTGGAACTGCTGCTCTGGTTTCAACTGTTACCACAGCTCCAGTAAGATTCTATTTGACTTCCCATCCAGTTTCTCTCTGTCTGCTCCTGCCCCTAATAAATCAACCTACAACTGGGTCCTTGTGACCTTCATGGGGCCCTTTAAATTCTTCCTCTGAATAGCAGACCTTATTTCTTTCTGTGCTTTCATTGCTTCAGCCTCTCCAAGCCTCTACCACACAGGTAACCTCATTATGGGCTGCCCTAAGACAGGGGCAAGAATGGCCACTAGGGGCCCAAAGAGGGATATGGAGACGTTTGAAGCACCATATTTCTCATCCTCTCAGTAAATGGCTCCTCATCTGGGTCATAATTCTCTGGAGTATAAATGGCATTTTTTTATACCTAACTCCCTGTAACCCTTGTTGGAGTTCAGCATATGTCTGCCATCTGGCAGGGGAAGATGGTAAATCACCCTGATTAGTCCATACAACACAGAGCATAGTCATAAGCCAATCAAGGAGGGAGTGATTTTATGGGGTCTGATGTGCATTTTGTAATCACTGCCTCAAGGCAGGATGAACTGTCAGGGAAGCCATCTTTCCTGTTTCTGATCCAGACAAAACAATTCCATCATCCCCTATGTCCCAAAGACACAGGAGCCAAGCTGATATAGACCCTGAGGGCTTCCACTGAAACCAGGAGCCCAAATCCACCAGCTCAGCCTGAGTATAGGGGTGGAGTATAGAGTGCTCCATGACCTGGGGAGGGGTCTGCATCTCTCCCAGAGGAACCTGTGGTTGCTGCAACTTTATTTTCTTGACTACAACTGGATGGTCATTCAATAGAGAACAGGTCAGTGCCTCTGGCACCACCTCTTCATCCTTCCCCAGCTCCTCCTCCATTTCTGGGGATGATGGCACCTTTCTCACCACTCCCCCAAGTGCCTCCTCTGCTACACCCTTTACCTTTTCTACAGTGCTTCATAGCAACTCCAGCTCAGTCTTCAACAGCTCTCTTACCTTCACCTCAATACCTCACAGCTGGTGTTTTTGTGCTTCTCACAGGAGTATGTTCGTCTCCTTCATGGCCTTCGCCTCTTCCACAGTAACTCACAGCAATTTTATTTTGCAGCAAACCTTTTATTTCCTCCACATCACTTAGTAGCTCATGTTCTTGTGCTGCCAATTCTTATGTCTCTTGTGGGAGCACATTCCCCCCATTTGTAGCCTTTTTTAATACTGTGAGAAACAGCCAAACCTTGGTTCCCAAAGCCTCATAGACACTCTGTTTCCCAAAGGACCTCCTTATTATGCCAAGGGCCACCTCTACTGCCTCAGGTGTCACCTCCACCTGCCCCCAGTCATGGGGAGGTGCCCAGTCCTCTAGGAGGCAGGCCACCTTAGACCACATGTCCGACACTGGGGGACACTCAACTGTCTTCCCATTCATAGGAGCAGCCCACCAAAACACTCTTCCTATGAGGGCAGCCTGTTCCATTCTTTGGTCTATAGTGAATCCTGCCGACAATGCCAATTGTCTTACCTGAGTATTTCAGATTGGGCAAGTTCACTATGGAGTCAGTGAGACTGAGAAATTAAAATGGAACATTCTTGGGATAAGAGGGCTTATACCTGGCTTTATTCTCACAGTGGGGCATTAAACACTAGAATCATGCCTGCATCCAGCAGTCTGCAGGCCTGTAATCCTCCTTCATCTCTGCCTCTTCCCAGAGCACTAGGCATAGCTCTTTACATAGTGACTCAGTCAATATACCTCATTGCCTACAGGTGTAGAAACAGCCTAGCAGTAGGCCAATTACATCATCAAGTAGTTTAGTGTCAGATGAGGATCCTGGCCACAGGAACTTCCATTTTCCCTGTAACCTTGTATTTTGATATTTGGAGATGGCTTCTTCCTTTAAACCACATGAACCAACCTCTGCTGGCTTCCAACTTTTTCCTCTCCTGGCATTAATAAAATTAAAGAGTTTGGGCCTTGCTCTCAATTAGGGAATGTTGTGGCTGGTTTGATCTTCTATCTAGTCCACTATAACTTCTTCCATATCATTAATAAGTCTGTTTCACTGTCTTATCATCCATGTGGTCACTGGAATAGCACTTTTAATTTTCTTCAAGAACTTTTCCTCCACATTCACAACTTGGCTAAACTGTTTGGTACAAAAGGCCCAGCTTTGATCCTATGTCTGCTTTTAACATGCCTCCCTCACTAAGCTTAATCATGTCTAGCTTTTGATTTAAAGTGAGAGACTTTCACTTAAACACTTAGAAGACATTGTAGGGTACTAACTGGCCTGATTTTAATATTTTTGTGTCTTAGGGAATAGGGAAGCCAGAGGAGAGGGAGAGAGACAGGGAATAGCTGGCCAGTAGCGCAATCAGAACATACATGACATTTATTGATCAAGTTCACCATCTTCTATGGTCATGGCTTGAGGTACCCCAAAAAAACAATTACAGTAGTCACATCAAATGTCACTGTTCACAGATCACTAAAATAAATATAATAATAATGAATACATTTGAAATATTGCAAGAATCACCAAAATGTGACACTAGACATAATGTGAGCAAACACTGTTGGAAAAACAATGCTGATAGATTTGCATCACAGAGGGTTGCCACAAACCTTCAATTTGTAAGAAACACAGTGCAGTAAAGTGAACCACAATAAACTAAGATATACATGTGCAACTTTCATTTGCTTTTAAAGGCAGGGGGGCTGGGAGATAAACTGATGAGCGCTACAAAGCCTCAACCACCACACTCCTCTGCCTCTAGACTTTAACCATGCTGATGCCACACTTTGCAATCACTACTTACCAAATTATAAGAGGAAGGAAGAAAGAGCTTATGTACAGTACAACAGCTTATTTTTCTCTATTTTAATTTGAAAACTTTGGGGTAAAATATCATATAAAGGAAAAGATGGTTGAAAGGGAAGCAATGCTGTGGTCTAGCTCTGCTCTATATGACTTTATCTTTGTGAGTGTGTTGGGGAAGAATACATGAGATGGGAGAAATGTGGGGCCTGCAGAGTGAAGAGAAGAATCTGGAAATAATATGAAAACAGTAACAGACAATAACAAAAAAGCAACTTCAAAGCCATTATAATTTCATTATGGTTTTCAACTTGGGAGAGGGCAGGAATATAAGGATCTATTTGAACTCTTGGATAATTCATGAGTGGGTGAGTGCATTCTGAGATATTCTGCTCCCATGAGGACTTATGATTATGTTAAAACTTATGAGTGCTTACAATGATTCCCTAAGTTGAAACTTAGAGTTATTGTCATGCAGAAGTTTTAGCATGATCCTCAACATTATGTCAAACAATCAGATTTTATAATTCCAGTACTAGTGATTCAAATAATGTTAGACTTCTTGGAATACCCATGTGTGAGCAGTGATGAAATAATTTTTGCATTTGGGGAATTTATTATTCTATCCTCTGTTCAGCCAATACTCCATTTAATTTACCCTATTCAGTTCTTAGAAGACCATCCAAGATAGAATCTTAAAATACACAACACACACTTTCACACACATTCACACAGATTCACAAAAACATACCCATAAGGAATGACAAAATAAGGTGGTACATTTCAAGAGTTAATAAGAGCTACTACTGTTGAGATCTTATTGTCATTAAGGACAATTATTTCAACATATACTTACTGAAGACCAACCCCAAGCCATTGAAGTAACAGGAGATAGAAGGATAAGCAGCAAATGCTTTATTAAGCTGCTCTTAACTAAATCAAAATGTAGACTAGCAGATAGATAAATGAAGAATGTGCATTGCTCCTTGTTATAAGCAATTACAAATCATTAAATGGAATGCTGTGAATTCTTCCCAGTGTAGTCTGGTCTACAACCAGGAACAGAGAACTACAGAATTTAGCTAAATGTGCAGGTGTGTTAGGTTTCTTCCTATGGCCCACTTTTAGATTCTGAAACTTAATTTGGGACTGACAATAGTATTTCCCAAAGCCTAATAATGTCCATGCTGTAAGCGCTGGGATTTCAAAAAGATCACTAGAGAACTGCTTATGAAGTACACTTGACACCTCTGAGAAAGGCACAACAGCATTTCTGTGAGGAGCTAGAAAAAGTGGCCAGAAATGTGAGCCAAGTGTTTGCTTATACAGTTTGTTGTAGATAGGGATCACAAAATTTGGGCTTGACTCTCATTCTATCCACCCAGTAATTCCAAACATAATACAGTTTAAATTCTGTAGGGGACTGAAGGACTACTTAGGGAATGAAAAAAAGGAAGTGACTATCTTGTTTAATTTTTTTTAAACCACTCCAGTGAACTCTAGTAGCTTCATGTGTAGAAAATGGAAAATTCACTCCTGTTAGAGCCTGTCTTTACAGAAAGACACTTGACTTTAGAAAAGAACTAGGCTCTCCCCCACCACTGATATACTTCAATCAATGGGGAATTTTAGGAACAAATCCCTGATTCTGTGAAGTGGATAGTTTTGATACACTTTGGACAGTAAGTATTTTTGGTGCAGTATCTTTCTTGCTTCATAGAATGCCTTAGGACTGGAAATAAATTCAATCCATTTTAGTTCCACCAAATGTCTCATTTGTTTTTCTGGTATTTTCTGCAGAGCTTCAGCTTCTGGGAACACTGTAGTGTGCGGTGGAATTGTGTTTTTCTTTTTAAAGATATCAGTTAATTATTGAGCTGGTTCTTTTGGTTTCCATTAGGCTTTCCTTTATTGATGTTGTAAATTTCCTTATACAAAGGAGGAATAAAATGAAAAACAGACACAAATGAAGCCCCTGATAAAGAAGAGCAACCACTAGTGTGGGTTGTGGTCACTGTGTTCCTGTATGAAAAACCTGGTGCTGGCTCCTTGCTCCATGGTACAGAATCATGTCAGGATTCCTGCTGTCTGGATCCTCGATCTTGAAGGCCTGCAGTCCTTTCTGGACCAGCATTTTCCAGTCCTAGAGTAAGAAAACCACCCATTTGTATTGAAAACCAGCTCTCAGGTAATGTGGCAGGGAAAGACTTGCAGATGGGATTTTGTTTTCATCACAGAAAATGAAAGCACTGAGGGTCTGAGCATGGGGGTTCTGTAGTCATGAACAGAAGTAACACCTATATTAATGAACCGATGCATTTTGGGGTAGATTCATGACAGTTGGCACAAAAATCATGCCAATTGTTGGGGAGGTTTTTGCTTTTCTTTGTGTATGGAAGAAGTCTCTGTTTGTTAGGTAAATGAAGAGGATTCACTCCTTACAAGAGGAAAGAGTAGAAACTTTTTGGCTTGCTGAAGCCTTCCCATTTGTAGGAGCCATTGCTTTGAGGGGTGCTGGAAAGACCCTGGCATGCGGCAGCCCATAAGGGAATGGTCCTGTTCAGGTGACTGGAACCCAAGGCCTCCTGGTGTGTGGCTAAGGCTGAGAGCCCCTTTGCTCGTTACTCATTACTCCCTTGGCATTGGGGAACTGAGGACGTAGGCATGTGCTGAAAGCTTATCCTTGGAACCAGCATTGGGCACTGGCACAGCATGGGCAGGGGGCATGGATCACCAAAAGCATCTATACAATAACCAGCAAGGGCTCATCAGACTGTGGAGGATCTGTGGGAGGCAGTGATACCTCACGGCCACAGAGGAGCTGGTGGGACCGTGGTCACAGGGCCCAAAAGTCAGCTGAATCAGAAAGACTTGCTCCATGGATATAATGAACTCCGGAGTCTAAAAAATAATTAGCAAACATGTATGTCTTTCCCCTGGTAAACAAGCTGGTTTGGCTAGAGAACTTTCACTCTTCCCTTAGACCCTGCCTTAGATAAACAGGCATTGGTGGGGGTGAGATTCCAGAAGGAACCCCACATATCTAGCTTATTAATAACCTATAGAGTGACAATTACTACTCTTACTGAAATGACAATTTTAAAATAAAGGGTTCGTGTCAATTTAGGGAGTCACTGACCATGAAGACAATGGATGAAAGGGGTACTATGTCTGCGTGTACTCATGTGCATGCACATGCATGTAGGCACTGTTGGAAGCCCGTATGTCTTCACATCATTAGATCATCCTGGCTTGTACTATGCAGGCCTTCATATTTATGGTGGGCCCAGGAGACTGAATTTTGTGCAGGCTCTGTGTGGCACACGGGCCCTGGAGGACCCAAGGAAGTCTACAAATAAGTGCAGTGGCCGCAGACCCAGAAGACATTTCCTTTCTCACTCTACCTGCACCCGGCTCCCTTTGTGACACAGTCCCTGAGACTCTGTCTGGCCTTTGCTCCTTGATTCTGGATTGGTCCTTTTGTGGAAGTTTAACATGCCTTTAGTTTGAATACTTCATGCTCCGGTCACTTTCCACTTATGTTTAAATATGAGAAAATTCAAAGGACATTCACGGAGTGAGGTTGTGTTGATTATTTCCATGTAATTGCAGAGAAATCTGGCAAAAAGATGGCAAAGTAGAGTTCTTTCAAACTGAAAGAGCATAACATTGAGAATGCATTAACAACCAAACCATGCACAATTTCCCCTGACATTGCAGCTACGAGGGAGAAGGCGCTGCATGATCTTCGATGAGGGTAACACAGATGATGATAACTGATGAAGTTAAACATCTGAGCTAAAGAATTTTGTACTGCTTTGCTCTAAATGTGGAGAAAGTTAAAAATGCTCCAAGAACGCCATTGTTCTAACCTTCTTTCCATATATTTCTCAACATATGGCACTTTTCTGCAATTTTAAGAAATCACATGCCGGAACACCAGGTTTAACGAAAAGATAGGTTAGAGAAGAAACAAACTGACAATTAATACATTTCTTTCTTTTTTGCCTTCTGTGTAAGTTAATGGGTGTTAATTAATAGGTACTAAAAAATTCAACATTGTAGGGTAGGATTATTAAACATTTTTGGGTCCAATATAGTGGCAACAGCTTCAATCAGTGTAATACACCCTCCTACAAGTAGTGTTTAATTACAGGGATTAGCAAGCAGCGACTCTCTTAGTTAGCTTTAATTTTTCTAGACATATACCAGCCGGAAAGCTCTGGCTCTCCATTTCACTACAGTGCAGTTGATACCAGCGATGAAGCCAGCAATGAGAAAGAACAAGGGTAGAAGAATCTATATAATTGGTTGAAATAACATCTCCGAGAAGCAGGTGCTCTGTAATCTTGCAAATCAAATTAAAAGCAAAACAAACTATTTCCTTTTAACTGTGACCAGATTCAAATGCTCTTTTGGTGTTAAAGAACCCAAACATTCTTAATTGTTTATTGATTATTCAAATCATATAAAGCTGAGATATATTAGTGTGGTTAGTTTTAAGCATGAATGTCAGGGCTTAATAGGAAAGCAATGTGCTGAGCTGCTGTGTGAAAATGGGTTTTCACATGGCTTCTCTGTTTGGGATGATCTAAGCTGGGGGGTGCAGAGGTGAACTTCATTAACCTGAAGGGGGAGAGCTCCATAAGTAATTTTTCAAGTGGACTGAGAACAAGCTTTGAGACATCTATATAGAAACTTCCGATTGGCCTCTTTAGTGATGGAGATGCCTGCCAAGTAGTGAGCTGGCAAAGAATAAGGAAAAGAAAGCAGAGAGGGGTGAGGGAATCTGGAAAGATGATCCCTCGCTAATCAAATGAGTTTTTGGTCAAAGTCTTTGAGCACAGTGTAAGAATAAAAAACAGTGGGAGGAATATTTTGCAGCTATTTTGCAATCTAATAATGTCAGATTTTAGGGTTGAGGAGAGGGAAAATGCTGAGGGATGGAAAGGAAGTAAAAATATCCTGAGATTAACATATTATCCTTAAATATTGTGCTTCAACTACACAGCGACCCAGGCTTTCGCACTAGCTGCAGAGTGCAACTGAATCTCGGTTTCCTTGGGGTAAAAGAATTAACTATTCCCTGGCACCACTAGGTGGAGATGTAGGTTTACCAAGGACTGACTCCCTGCCTAAAAATGGCCTGTGATGGCTGTGAAATCCTTAACAAAAATTTAAAACGTTCAAGATTGATCAATTATGAATCATGTTGGTCACGAATTCACACTAACCTTTTAGGGTTTTTTTTTTAATTCCCACATCATACAACAATAGCAAATAACCTCAATGTGCAGTTGTAAAGTTGTCCAGGCGAATTACTATTTTTTAAGCCATAAGTACTTATGTTTAAGACTCTGAGAGAATAATCGCGCTATGTTATAAATTGTCTGCTGCCAATACACATATTTTCCTTTATTCTCACACCAGCTGCTAGCTCATGCTATCAGTGGTCAGGAACAAACAAACAAAAACTACCCCTAAAAAAAATGTGAGCTTCCTTTCCAACTTCACCAGTGGAAATGTGCCAGCAACTGGCTGGGAATTGTATGTTCGAGTTTAAGGGGTTGTTTCTAAATGTAGTACTTTTTGAGAATCTCATTACCTCACATCTTGATGTGTGAAGTGTGATTCACAGCACAGTTTGCTAAAGGCTAGTTAGCTCTTGTCTTAACGGTCTTGGGTGTCTAATATCCCATTAATCAAACCTTAGTGAAATGAAGCATTTCACTTTGTTTTGGCTAAGCCTCTTCTCTCTACTTAGCTGACCCTTTTTCTTTTATGTCCACTTTTCTATGCCCATTGGTAGTGGCATGGGCTATCAGATGGCTTCCAGAATAGACAATGGATACCAATCATTTCTAGAAAGGCAGGGAGTCATTTATTATTCCTCCTTCACACTTGTCTCTCAGATAAAAATGCTCCTGTAGCTCACTGAATCATTCGCTCACATTTTCTCTCTCTCCCATTCTCTTGGTCTTTTTCACAGAAAGAATACTTCATAGATTTCATCTAAGTTGCCCATGTAATCCTACTCCTAAGAGAGGGTGGCTCTTCCACCTGCTAGAATTCCATTCAAAGACTCCATTTTCTCATGAAGTAAAGCAGTTCTCCATTTACAGCTGGGGAAGTTCAAACGTCAACCTCGCTTCATTACAATCATGCAAGCGGAAACTCTTCTGTGATGAGTATCAGAGGTAAAAAGTAACAAGCAGTTGCCACACTAAAGGAACACCAACAATTATACTCAATCTTTCCCCTTTAAAATATCAAAATACTCAAAATTATTTATTATCATGCAAATCAGTCCATGAGGAAAAGTAGGAAACATTTTTAGTGGTAGTATGTAGTGGTCAGGGGTAAAAAGGGGGTAAAGCAATTAAAATACAAAAACTAGTCTGACATGTGAGACATTGCCTTCCATCTTGCTGTTAATTTTCAAACTGCTCTAAGGTAATATTAACATAAATTTATTTCCTAAATGTAATCCTACAATTAAGACCATATAAAGTCAGATAATTCATCCACACTGGGAGCTATGTAAGGGAAGGTGCCTTTTTCTAACCTCAGGCATGTGTTTCTTTGAAAGCATATTTTATCACAGCTCATATCAGCATTGTTTATTAGTTATTTTCTGATTCTGTGGGGTAGGGATCTAGGTACACAAGTTGTCCTCCACTGAATAGACCTCAACCGGACATTATGGACAAAGCATTGCCCTAGGCTTATGGGGGGTGCAGAGCTGGCCTTTACCTGGTCTGAACCTTCAGGAGTCTCAACTCCTTACAGGAATCATGCTTTGAAAAATACCAACAGTAGCAATGCATGAATATTTATGTTGGCTGGTTCTTTTTTCTTTAATAAGTGGGATACCTCAGAAGTCACCAGAGTTTTTGGTAGATACATAAAACCCTTTATGCATTGGAAAGAAAAAAACTTAACCCTTTATTAATGAGATACAGCTTCCTGAGAAACAGCTGATTGTTCCTGCTTCTCTGTGCCCGATGTTATTACAACACTTTACATGAATAAACTGATTTAATTGTACAAGAACCCAATGCATTAACACTATTATCCCCATTTTATAGAAGACGAAATAGAGTTACAAAAAGGTGATTGAACTGCCTGAGAAGACATGGCTAGTGAGTGACGAGGCTGGGAGTCATGCCCGGACAACGGGTGGAAGCCCCCACGCTCTGACCCGCTTTGCTCTAGTATATAAGAGTTTATTTGCTGTCAGAACTTTGAAAATTTTTTAACAGAAAGAGTTCTCTGTAGATAATTTGGATGTATGTATTAACCTAAAAAAATGCCTTTCAGAAGTGCTGCTTTCCCCAGAAGAGATAAATGTATTTTTTTTCTCAAAGCAAGTGTTCTTGATGTATGGTGCTATTTCAAAATTTTTAAATTAACATTTTTAACATGCCATGAGTTCTCCCAAAGTAATTGGAGGATATATGTTTTAATTTCCTTGTGGTGGTGCAGTGAGTGGTAGAATTGTGTGCTTACATGAAGGATGATTTTGCGAAAGAGTAGTTTTTAAAAAGCCAGGCTACATCATTCCTTGGCATAATAGAAAAGAATTAAAATAACAGAGTATTTTTGGGAGAGAATTCTATGTTGATTAATGGAAAGAAATGTTTGAAGTATTACTCATGTGACTATCACACAGGGTCAACACATGCATGAGGTTGATTCCACGCAAAATCACGCAAGCAACATAAACTTCTGCTCAAGAGAGACAGATATCCTTTGAACCATGAATACTAACAAAGACTGGTCTGGCTTGAACATGAAAGTCAAGTTTTAGTTAGACTGAAACAGCAAATCCATGTCTAGGAGTAAAATTCAAATCAGGACTTACTGGGCTTCAGGAAGAAACCAAATTTCTCCCTCCACCTGTGCAGCAAGGCCCCACCCTCCCTTCATGTGACATTAGTCTTGACTCCCGCTATCAGTGACAGATTGGGAGGAAAAATGGAGTGCTCACCTAATCAGTGTTCTCCTCAAATATTAAATATTAAGAAAGGTTTGGGGGAAATCAGTCCTTGATCTTATAATGTACTGACGTGTGTTTGCTCTGTCCATGTACACAAACATGCCTTCTGAGATGCCAGTCACTGTGAGACAGAATCACGGAAAGAAACCTCACATTTAAGCAAAAATGGATGGGGCTGGTGGATGGCATGAAGAGGAAAATTAGTTACAAGCAGGTTTCTTACTAACCAGTTCTTGTGGCCTATATGCTTATCTGTTGTAACTCCAGTCGGCCCTCAAATGAAAGGTTCTCAGAAGGGCAATCACTACAGAAGAAATAGACTGAAGTTGACTAAAGAGGCAGCTTGCTTTTTAGCTTTAAAGCCCCTCTGCCATGACAAAGTGGAGGAAACGAGGCTCACAGTCTTTAGTTCTGATCAACCCACATAAAAATTGTCAGACTGGCATGTTTGATTGCTGCTAACTTTTGAGTTGAAATGCCTTTACTTCATGTTTTCATTTTTAATTCTTAGAGTGCCTAGTTATCTCCCTAAAAGTGTATTTCCATGGAAGTGTATCTTGTAGACATCTTAGTTGTTGGGAACGATGATCAAACCAGATGAGGGTAAAAAAAAGAGAAGAAAAGGGGGATGCCCACTTTGAATTTTTCTCCATCAACAGAACACGTGTTTGATCAAAACGCAATGCCATTCATTTTTTTGTGGCTCTTTGTCGATTATGTTTGCTGGAAGTGAACCCCATGGAAAGACATCTATCAAATGACCCTCATAGAGTGTTGCCAGTCTGTATGGAAAGAAAGATCAGAAGAGGCCAGTCTGTAACACAGGTGCCTTACACTTGATTTACTTAAGGAAAATATAGATACACCATATAACCAATGTTTTATGTACATGTATGTGAGCTATGTATATAAATATATATGTATAAATATATGTACCTGTGTATTGGTGTATGTAAACTAGGACCTGATATGCTAAAATGTGTCCTTGTGCTAGCCATTCAACTCTTTTACTTTTGAAATCTTTATAATCTACCAACCTAGAGAGAAAGGAAAAATCTGCACTGGCTCACTAATAGAAAGCCAGCAACCAAATTGTAAACAAATATGGGTAACGTCTGAGAGTCTGTGCTGACAAGTAGATAAGAAGATAAATGTAGAGTTTCTCTTAATTAGCCTTTCTTAATTAAAAACAGCAGCAGTATTGTGATCAAAATGAACTCTGGTGGGAGTGTGGTCACTTGGTCTTCTGGGTATCACTTGAGGAAAATTAGATTTTTTTTTTACCCTTCTAGGATAAATTGTGCAGTAACGAAGGAATAAACGGAGTCTGTGAGCAGAGTCCCTTTGGTTTTTATCTGCCTGAGATGGATGTGCCTCTTGCCGTTCTCGGGATGGCGTGGGGGCAAACTCAGCCATCGTTAGCACCCCAGGATGGATCCAGTGCACTAATTACTTATGCTATCCTGGTTCACTGAGACTTAAGTACCGAGTCAATCCCATTATCTGCACTCTCCCAAGCTTGCCAGAGCCATCCGTCTTTCACGGAAAATAAGCACAAGGGTTATCAATCGGGCTCTGCAAGACTCGGGATTTTCTGACTTTGGGAGACGGCAAGCGTAGCCCTGACTCAAGTCCAGGCCCCTCTAAGCCTCCACTTTGGATGGGATAAAAGTAAATGGTGACAATTATCCATGACTACGTGAAGAAGTGGGAGGGGAAAAGCAGAGAGCAAAGGGAAGGGAGGGGACAGAAGGAAAAAGGGAGGAGAGATAAAAACGCAAAGAATAGCACGCATGCCCTGTTGTGACCCACGGCCTGTGGTGGCAGGCAGCTTTGCACATCACCTCTGAGCTACCAATGGCAATTCATCTGTTACAAACACATGATAATATAGTCAGAACTCCGGAATTAAAATATTCTGAAGGCCTGAGGCCCCCTCTGAGAGGAGGGATGGGGGGAGACACAGGGGAGAGAAAGGAGAGGGGACAAGGAGCTTGCCTGTGCGAGGCCTCCCCCATCCACGCTGGCCACGCTCCTCTCTGTGACTTGCAGGCCCTGGCTGTTGGAATGGGTGATTGGCACCCGCTCTGCAGAGGGGAAGGGCCTGGCAGCTATTGGCAGCACTGTCGTGTTCATTTGCACACTTTACGAAGCAGCAGTGTGGCTACTAATACAAAAAGAATCTTCTGAGCAGCATGACATCTCTTGGAATGGAATATTTGTCTTTACAAATGATTGCTCTGCTGCCAGCACTTGACACGGTGCTCGCAAACATGTGTAATAGTTGGAAGTGTAATGATGATTATTTGCATATTTAATGTTCAAACAGTACTGAAGAAGCAACCTAGACTAAACCTTTTAGGGGAAGATTTGAATATGTTCAGCACCAGCCAGAGGAGTCCCAGGAAGTAGGAGGAATCCGATGGAGAGCAGATGTAGGGAAAATTGGCTTAAAGTTCAACCATGCCACTGCCTTCATGCTTTTATTTGTGGACACAGTAGCACTCTCTGGACCCATGAGAGGTGGAAGTTCACCAACACCAGAAACACACTTACTCCTGGCTCTTGTTCAAACATAAACTGCAAGATGCCCTGTATCAGCCTGGTTTTTCATTAACCCACTGTTCATGCAAGAACAGTGACCAGGAAATTGGGGTGTTTTAATGCTATGAGGAGGGATCATATACACTGAATTCACTGCATTTTTTATCCATTGGCAAGTGCAAATTGCCCACCCATTGCTGTACCCCAAAGAAATCAGTCTTGGTGAACAATCAAGCTGCACTATTGAAGTGTCATTATATTAAGATTTGTAGGGAGAGTATTTTATTCTCTTTAAAAGTAGCTGCACTTCCAAGGGTCCAGTTTTCACCCAGATGGATCCTTATTCTGTTAAATGTCCCTTTTCTCTGAACATTAGCTAAATCTTATTGAGGTGACCATTTTGCAGTATATACATAAACTAAATCATTGTGTTGTCCACCTGGAAAACTAATACCTTGGTATATGGCAATTATTTCTCAATTAAAATGCCCTTTTTCTTAAAACATTCTGTAAAAATAGAGAGCAGTGGATAATCTAAATGAAATCAGAAACAACTCCATTATACTCCACTCCCCACCTCCCTCAAATTTCGCCTCAAGTGCATCCCTACGGAGCCCAGAAGGTGGAAGTTAAATGCTTTGTCTTTCTGCTTCCCAGCTGTGACTGGATGGATTTTGGAGGCTGCCAGTGATTCATGGGGCAATTTCCCCAAGTAGGATTCTTGGTAGGAAATGTCACAAACTCCAGAACTCAGAACATTCCCCTTGCAAACAACACTCATTGCACCAAATTTCTTAATAGTGATAAAAATGCTGGCCCGGGGAGCCGAGGCTGCCTGCCCACCTTTCTGAGCTAACGAGACTCTCCCAGCAGGCCAGCCCACACTAACCCATACATGCCTCCACATCTTGAACAACTTGAAACTTCGAGGCTGTGCCACATGCTCCAAATCAGCAGGAAAGGAGATTTTAGATGGTGGTAATCATCTCAGGGAAAACACACCGCACTGAAATCAATAGACTAATTTTTGATAATGCAGCCACTTGATCTGCTAATTTGGCCTTTCACCTGTAGTGAACAATTTCACTGGAGGCTTTCCTGAGCTATTAGATGCCTCTTACCTGGAGGCTATCCTGTTCTTGTCTTCCAAAGCATGGTGAATAATTAGCTTTTGAGTTTAGTGCTTTCGTTCCTGCCTCTTCCCTCTCTCTTGTCTCAGCCGCCCAGCCCCACCCCAATTTACTTTCTCTGAAGCTCTTCCTGAGCCCAGCCCCTCACCCACTGCCAAAAGCCCTGGGTCATGAGCCCTGCTCATCATCAAAACTGTAGAGACATTGGAAGGTCAGCACAATCTACCCAACACCATAATCATTTTCTAAATTGATTTTTAAAAAATCTGATGGGTAAATAGACAGAACATCTCTGTTCTCAACCACGTCCTCACAGGCACTGCCTTACAGGGGCAGAACACAGCTGACAGTGCTTCCGAGGAACCGGTCTGCAGGCCATGGTGCGGTTTACCTGAAGCAGCTGAGCTTTGGCGGCGTGGCCTTTGCATGCCTGGCAGTCAGGTGACTCATTCTGTAGAAATTAAAAAGTATGTGAATTTTACTTCTGAGCCTCAAAGAGGTCCCCCACTGTGGTATGTGAATGTGGAAATACTGAGACAAGGAAATACTGATAGTGAACAGTTCTAGAATTCAAGGCACGTGTCCGGTTCACTAATCTTTATTCTCACAACCCGAAGAGATATGTCCTATATTTCCAAGCCCCCATTTTACAGGTAAGGAAACTGAGGCAATGGACAGAATAAATACGAGCTCACAAAGGATAAGACTGGGATTCAAACACAAGCATAGCATCACTGGGGTCTGTTCTATTAGAGTGCCTCTTAGGTTTTTAGCTACATTTCCTATCCTAATGTTCACTTTGGGTATTATATATGGAAACTCCAGCTGTCTCATCCCTTGACTGTTTTATTGCACTAACACAAGACTCTTCCTTCCATTTTATGTATCACTTCAGAAAGAAACTCATTGAAAATGGAAATGACCATCACTGACCCCTGGGTTCAGTTCATTGCTCTCCTACAACATGGAACACAGAAAGCTAAGGGACTTACCTTTTTAAAAATATTATATTAAAAAAACACTTGGGAAACAAAGTTGAATTTTATTCCTTGTTAAATTCTTTGAAGAGCAAAGTATTTAAAAAAACATATGACAATAATTAGCAGTATTTCTTTAGGGGTTTGTTGGTTTGACCTTAGCCTTTTAATCTGTCAAAGTATGTTAATCAGCCTGACACAAAGAAGGATAAAATACCAAAGCAGATGCATGGTAGGAAAAAGAGGGTAAGAGAGGAGAGGATGAGATGCCAAGGGTAGATGAAGGGTGCTCTAGCTGATGGTCACTTCAGGGCACTCTTCCAGGGTGGCCCCAAGAGAGTCAGTGCTAGACAGACCTTCAGGAGCAAGTCACTATCCTTATTAAGCCTAGCAAAGTGCAGCAAAGTGGCAAGTTCATTTGAGTTTGTTCCAGAAATCTACCTTTACTGTGAGCTGAGCATGTGCAAGTTTATACTTTAAAGTTGCAGATGGAATGGGAAATTTATAACTGTCCCAGATGAAGCTCTCAATGTGTGACGTCTAGAGTTCTAATCGAAAGGCTTTTGCTGTTCTATAATTTTGGCAGAGACATTGACTGCTCCCCATGTATCCATGGATTCCCTCATTTTTCAAACCTTCCTATAGTAAAGTGAGGCTATATGACAGGCTAAGTTGAAATGACATGGGTCACTTTTGAGTCAAAGCATTTAAGAGCTGGTGTGTGACCTTCCAGCTCTTCTGCTGAAATGAATGCAAAATCAGGAATTCAGATGGTCTAGCTCCTCGGTGAAGGTCCCCACTTTTCTGGATTCTTTAGCGATTGGGTAGAACTGACACAATCAGATACATGCACTAGGAGCAAGAAATGAACTTTTGCTGTGGTAAGCTATTGATTTCAGCATTATTTTAAAAATTAAGAAAAAAATTTTTTCTTACTGCACCAGAACCAGATCTTCTTCTGACTAAAGGTTATAGAAACACATAAGTTACTATTTCTAGTAATTGAAGTACATAGATCTTTTGAATTCTCACATCATCAGCCAACCATTTAATTAATTACTATACCCAGATCAGATAGGAAGAATAGAGGGAGAAATTACTGAATACATCTTACGCTGTAAACATTGTGCAAGACGCTTTACACAAGCCATTTCATTTTGGACTTACAAAACAGGTTAGATGTTAGCATTTCATCATTTTTTCAATAAAAAGGGAAGTGAAGTTCAGAGCAGATAAACATTTGCCTGGTGGTAGACAGATACTTTTCCAGAATTTCATGTATTTGGCTCTGAAACCTGTGTTTTATGCCTGATACTCCCTAACCTTCCTGAAAAAGCACACTGAGACTATTAGGCATCTCAAGGGTCAGGGAATAGACAGAATGACCTGCTCACACTTCTGTGAGCCTTTGGATCTGTGATTCTGTATTTAGTCCAGGGAGGTGATGGATGTCCTCATCTAGAACCCCAAGATTCTAAAATTCTGATCCCTTAAAGAGGGATTTCTACTTAGGCAGGACTAGTGGAGGTGTTTGAAAAAGAATCCCAAAGAATTCCTGAGTTCCAAGGAGAATGGCAGTAGCAGAGCCCTTACCAATTTACGTACGTCTCCCCCACAACACTGCCTCTTACACATTAGTATTACTGTCTTCTTGATGAACCTCTAGACCTTCCTGAAGTGCCTTTCTTTTTACATAATCCGTATATGGCCTGATTATCCCAAGTACCTCTTTTGTTTTTGGTGGACTATGTTTAATTTGTAAAGCAAATTGGTTGTTGGTTAATTAAATAAGGCTGTAGCATAATTGCATTTCTCCCTCTCTCAAAAAAATTCCATTTCTATATATGTCATGCCAACCACCAAACACATATATACCCATACACTCAAACACCTGTTACCCCCACTACACACTCACATGCATGTGCTCATATTTAGTGCTGGCAATAGTCCCATGATTCCCAGGTCAGAAAGTATGATAAAAGGGTTTGAGAACCACTGAATTAAGAGTTCTATTTTCTTTATGTAGAGGTACTGAGACCAGAGCACTGGAGTTACACAGAGGTTATTAAGATGGTCCACAGTAAACACTATGGAATTCAAAGATCATGTACTCAGTAAACTTTTATTTAGCACCTACACTAATTCAGGCATTGCAGTGATTAGCGATGCAAAGGAAATCATGACGGTCTTTGCCCTCATGGAAGGTACACTGAGTGAAAACTGATCTTCATCCTCTTTCACTCAATAATCAGTTCTTGTCTTATGCCGGGTGCTACCTTTTCTGATTTCCATGTTTTCATTACTATTTCTGTCCTAAGCATACTATGACCTATGCAGAGCTCTCTCCTCATGGAATGACTCTGCTATCACTGACCACCACCATCCCTGCCATAGTCTTCACCACCATCCCCATCCCGTACCTTGCGGAGGTGGTGCTCTTTACATTCCAGGCTTTACATTGTTATTTCATATGAGCCTGGAAAGTGCTGGAGGACAGGATCGAAATCCATGTCATGCTGATCTGAAAGTCAATTTCCTTCAAACATGTGTTGTATTCCTTTTCTAGCATATCCAAACTTAATTCTGCATGTATCCAACCATCTTCCAATATCTCTCAATTCAACAGAAGCACTGTTATTCGGGTAATTGTCTTAACCAGAAAGCTGGGAACAGTCCATCATTCAGATCAGAAGATCCTGCAAATTCAGATTCCTTCATTGCTCTCCGCTTTGCTGACTTCCCTCCATCTCCATAGGCACTGTCTCGGTGGAAGTCTCTGTCAAGCCTTCTAACCACTGCCTTTAGTGTCTATTTCAAATTCGTCACTGACACTGTTGCTAAGACATCTTTCTAAAGACTTGAGACTGATGTGAGCTTCTCCAGTGTAAACTTTCCAGAGATAACCTCACAGCTGGCAATACAAAGGCCCAACTCTTTGTCTGGCAGACCACTTCTTCTGCCCTGAGCTTGCCCTAGGCCAAGGGTCTGCTGACCACTCTCTCCAGGCACCATTTCTACTGTCTCACTCAAAGGCCTTTGCACAGGCTTTTTTCTGCTGTGAGCAGGAACCCACTCCTTCTTCTTCCCTGCTCATTTATAATCACATTTTAGCTCCTCAGATCAGACATCACCTCAGTCTTTCCACCACCTGCCCTTTTTCAGGCTTACTTTTTGCATCACAGTCTCACAGCAGCAAAGTAAAAGTAGTCAGGGCAGGGTTTTTTTTTTCCATTTTACAGCTGTGGAAACTGAGGCTTGAGACATTTACAGGCCACACACAGGAAACTGGTTGATTTAGCAATTAAATCAGTTGCCTTGGCTTTTAAATCCTGTGTTTTTCTGGCCAATGTCTTCCACCGTAGAAATCAAAGGTGTTACGGACAGTCCCCCTTTTCCTTCCTTTGAGATGTTCTTCATGCAGAAGCGGGGATGTGCTTCTCACTGCATCCCCTTAATTGCTCCAGTGGACTGGACAGGTCCTTTTGTACTTGGTGTCCTCCATTCTCCTTTGTCTCCCTCTTGCTATGCAGGCCAGGTGGTGCAGTGTAAGGAAAAAGCTTGATTAGAATCTTCCAAATACTTGTGGTGTGGCTTTAGGAGAGTCACTTCATGTTTCTGAATTCAGTTCCCAGATCTGCAGTGTGGTTGCGCTAGGACACACCCTATAAAATTGGAGGTCATGTCTTGCCCTAGTACTCTGTATTGCCACTAAAAATACATTAATCCCCCTAGAACAAGTATTCTGACCAATCTGTTGTTTCACAATGTAGAATGTTGCCCACCTAACACGCCTTCCAAATGCTGCATTTTACAAGTGACCTAACACACTTTTGTAACTGAAATAATAGGGATACTGTGAATACTGGGCTTTAATAGGATGCATCTTTCAGTTAGTGAATGGATGCAGATATACTGACCAAGGGAGGTGTGATGACTGGGGCAGGACCCAAGTTCAAATTCAGTCTCTGCCTCTGGTCAGCAGTGGGCACATATTTGCGTATCATGGATAGCAGCAGCTCTACTCCCCACTTCACTTTGTCTGTGTCTGAGGTAACAGCTTTCTGAAATGGTTTGTGCTGATGAAAGTTGTCACTCCCATTGATCTTTGGTAAATCACTTCCTCTCACTGGACCACAGTTTCCTCCTTTAAAATAAAGGAATTGAGCTAATCGCCTTTTCAACTTTTCTTAGTATTCAAAATAGATGATGGTGATGGTGAGAATGATGGTGAGGATGGTGAGGGTGGTGGTGAGGGTGGAGGTGAGGATGGTGATGAGGATTGTGGTGAGGATGATGACTGTGGTGGTGAGGGTGGTGAGTGTGGTGGTGAATATGGTGTGGGTGGTGATAATCACATAAGCACTGGGTACTCATGCTGTGATGCACACTTTAAAAGGACTATAGCTGGCTATTTGATGTGATGACAATTGAGTGGGTTTTCCATTCTTAGAACCCAGAATCCAGGGTGGCAAATGTGGGCAGTGACCAGAATAGAAGGCACACTTGCTATAACATTTTCTCTCCTCACTGGACATGTTCATCACAAGGCTCAGAGGTAGAACTTAACATCATGCCCAACATCTTTCTCTGAGTTCCTCATCATGACCTTCTAAGTCTCTGTATCCATGCTAGGTTATACAGTCTTCTCTTCACAGACACAGTCATCTCTTTGATCTCTTGGTGTCTCTACCTTTTCTTTTTTCTACCTTTCTTCTTCTGGAAACCTCTTAGTCTTCAGGAATGTGACCAGGCGGCAACCTCTTCTCCTGAGCTCTTCCTGAGGAAGTTTTCTGAGCTAGAGTGAATCTTGCCTCCGCATACTCCCAGGGCATTTGCAGCTTCATGCAATGTTCTGACACTGGATTGCTTCCATTTCATTTCATTTTTCTTCCCTTCCGAGACTGTGATCTCCCCCAAGGCAGAGACTGTACATTCCCTCAGCTAAGAAGGACTCTGTACTTGTTGATATTATGAAAGAATTTTATAAAATTTTGACTCAATTGTTCAGTGAATGCTTTCCACCAGTTTTATTTTTTCCATTTTTCTCCAAATTGCACTTCATAGTTTTACTCTGCTGTTTCCTATTCCCCAGTCATTGCCTGTAGCTGGAATAATGAATATAAATGGCTGATAAATAAAAATAAATATGAACATTCAAGCTTGTCTTGTTTCTTACATCCTGAGTCCTAACTACTTAAATATATATTTACAAAATGGCTAAAATTTTAACTTGGTTTCTTCTGCTGAAGTTCTTACAATTTAGTATATTTTAACAAATTGAGAATTTGCTATGCATAGGCCTGTTTTAGATGGGATGAGGGATGCAGACAAGAATGACACTGCCCCTGGGGTTGAAGAGACTTGTCCAGAAATCATCATGATTCTAGAGAATATGGTTAGTGGTGCTGCAGTCGGCTTGGAAGCACACTGCCACAAGAGCCCAGAGAGAAGGGGGTGGGTTAGTTAGCCTTGGGTAATAGTCTTTCCTGAAAACTATTAAACAGTGATAAAATTAAAAGGAACAGCAGTAAGCAAAGGGTACGCCAAGAGCACACGGTATTCACAAAAGCTGTAGGGGAAGAACACTGAGCTCTTAAGTTGGCAGAAGCAGAGCAGCCAGGGGAAGAGGACTAGACCATGGGACTCGAGGGAAAAAATGATGCCAGAGTATGATGAACCTTGAGTCCAAGGACACAGCGTTCAGATTTCAACATGAAGGTGACTGCGAGCTGATGGAGATGGTTGCACTGGGAGCAAAGGGCGGGAGCTCCATGGACGCTGTGCTTGGAGGTTTCTGCTCTGGCACAGCTCACAGGAGTCTGGAGAGTCCGCTGTAGACAGGGAAGCTATTGTAATAGTTCAGTCATATATATTGATTAGCCTAGAAATATTATTCAGGTGAGTATATGATCAACTTCTCACAGAGAGCACTTGTCCAAAGTAGAACGGCATTCCTAAACCAGCACTTTAAAGATGATCATGTCACAGCAATTGGAAAAGTTGAGCCTTTGAAGGAAGGGTCTGTGAATGATGCCGTATAAAACGGCAGCAACTCAGGCTGCACTTGAGTTTCCTGGAACACAGAGCGTAGGACTTACCAAGACCGTCGACCCAGTTTGGCTTGGACTGATCATTTTGCAGTGGATTCTTCCTTTCCGGACCCCTCGTCAGGCCTCACCACTCATGACAAAGCATCTCAATGCCTTCACCCCAGCTTTCCGCACACAGCCACTCCCCTTGCCCCCTGCAGCGTCTTTATTTTGGTACCAATCCAGAGCTCCCCTGGCCATTTCCTTTTCTTCCCTCCTGGAGCTGAGATACTCTCTCAAGCACCATGGCCGAATGCTAGAGGCGTGAATGACAGGAAAGCTTCTCTCTTCGAGAAGCAGTATCTTAGAGGTGGGCTGTCAGGGATCCTGTGCTATCTGAAGTTTCAGAGACTGAATGAAAGAAACACTCGGCTAACAAAACGGAGCACCGCCGAGGACGCTTCATCTGCTCTGGCCAAATCCTGTCTTTCTTTCCATCTTTTCTTTCCTAATAACAGCTGCCCTCTCAGTCCCTGTTACTCTGCTGTGAAGAACAAAACCTCCCTCCGACTATCTGTTTTTCTTTTCTTCCCCAGAGTAGGTCTCATTACTGGTGATTAGCAGATGATTAAAACCAATTCAGCTTCCCCCAGTAGATATTTTCTCCCTGTTTGTGCCTAACGCGTCAGCCTTCAATGAACGTGCTCCTAAGCTTATTAACAGGCTCAGAGGATTAGCTGCCGCCAAGCTCGGTGGCTCCCATATTGTGATGCAGGGAGTGACATGGAACCATTTGCTGAGTACAGACAGGACCGCTGGGACCAAACTATCTAAATCACAATTTCATTCTCCATGTAGAGCAAGATAAAAAAAAAAAATCCCAACAATAATTACAAAAATCAAACGTTTGGACAAGTCTGAAGAAAATATTCTTCAACTCAGTGGCAGAAAACAGGCTAAGCCTATCATGAGGGGCATCTATGTGTGTGTGTGTGTGTGTGTGTGTGTGTGTGTTAGGTTATATGAATGTAGAATCATGCAGTTTATCTACATTCACACATGTATATGAAGATAAAGGTCCTCATTAGCCTTTGCATTCTCTTTAGTGTCCACACAATATTTTACAGGTCACGTATGGATAGATCTTTCTTTTCATGGAAACTGAAGAATTGTCTGCTTAGCCTATTTGAGGCCGTAATTTAGGTAGTACTTCAAAGAGCATCTAATTTCCACAATTGTGAAACTTGGGTATTAGCAGATACACAGAAAGGGATTCTAAGTAACGGGTTTCACTTCTGTTTCAAAGCCACAAAAACACGGCACAGTTAAAATTTAGGAGGCATGTTTCTCTACCTGTAAGGGTTTCCTTTCATGTATGACTAACTATGTGTTAATTATAATAACAATAGTGATAATATGTTTATTAGCTAGGATCATAATCAATAGGTTCGGAAGCAAAAGGGGCTAGTTTCAGAAAGTCCTGAAAGAAAAACCTCATGTTCTAACTGTGGTAGATGATGCATTCGAAAGGTTATGTTTTGGGGGATGAAATCGTTTTATTGTTACAAATAGTCTCCTATTCAAAATCTTTATGTTTTTCCCATTTATTTTTTTCAACCTTTTCAATGCAGCTTAACTCTCAGTGTGCTGGAGCTTGAAATCTAGTTTCAGATTCATAATAGCAACAGGGTTTGCAGAAAATGTCAACAAATCCCCCATCACCAAGGAAAGTAGGAGATGTGAGAGGTAAGTCACATTGCTCTCCTCTGGCTGCATGATGGAGTACATCTGTGTATTAGGAGAAAGAAGAAACAGTCTAGCAAAACAAATACTACCAGTAAGCAGTGAAACTCAGCACTGGCAATGAAACAAAGGATTGCTGGGCAAAACAATAGGGAAGTAATGAGGATTTAGAGGAAGATATTGTCAATCACCCAAAATGGCACAATCATATTTTATTTAATTTCAATCATTTAATATCTAAGGCAAGAACATGAAAAAGTTTTCACTGGTTATATTTTACAAGCATTAAAAAATTTCCAGCAATATCCCAGGCCTTAGATGGCCCCAGCAAGTAGGTAATTGCTAAAGGATCAATTCTCTCTCCTCATTAAACAATAGGCCCCAAACAAATGCAATATGTGCAATCAAGTGACAGTGAAGCACAGCTGAAAGTAACAGAATATACAAAGGAAGCTTTAAGGATAGCCACAAAAAAATGTGCTGTGATGAGTCTTAGGAAAATATTTATAACCAAGGATCTACAATAATGCTATTGGAACATATAGGAAAAAAATTACAGTGGAATCTGCTTCTAAACATTTTATGACATGCCTATGAGGTATAGCATACAGGAAGAAAGTATTGCCATGAGTAGACAAAGATAAATATTATCTAATGAAATACTTTTGCTTGGAATTATTTTACTGGGACTTGAGAGAATTTCCATGTCAGTGTAGAGACAAGTTCAGAAGCAGGGCTATGAACAGATGAATAAAAGAGACGGGGCCATGGGAAAGGAAAGCTGTTTCTGTTCCCTCCTCAGTCTGCTCTGGGCAGTACAGGGCCAGAACAATGTTTTGAACCGAGGTCCTTTCACCTACTGAACTAAACATCATAAAAAAGGGCTGCTTGTTTTTCTTCCACAGGTTTTCAAACAATGGCACAGTAATATGGGCCAGAATGCAGTGGACATCCTGATACTTAAGGAATCAGAGAATTATTTCTGACTCCTTGATATACAAGGTCTTTTCTTCCCTATCATAATTTGCCCTGTTTTCTTCTTTTCTGTGTTGTAGGCTAGAATTACACCCTTCAGACGATAGCAGCTGTCAGGCGAGAATGCACCCAGCATACCCTTTCATCTTTACCATTGGAGTAACAAGATGGTTAAGAATAAGGTTTGGACCAGCTCTGAAAATTGCTAGGGGTATGACCTTGAGGAATTTACTTAACCTCTTTGAACTTTAGCTACAACGTCTGTAATATGGGGGAAATATAACCCATCTCTTGGAGTTAACAAGAATTAATAACATAACAAAGGTTAATCAGATAATGTGCTCAAAGGACACAGAATACCACCTGGCATAGAGTCAGTGGGCAGTGGAAGTTGGTCGTATCATTATTAGTGATGCATTATTATTACTATTATTATATTGAAGTATTATTATTGTTTTTACTTTAGTAATATATTACTAGCAGTGTCAACAAGAGCGACAAACTGTATTAAATTATTTTGGATGTGAGGACCTTACCTCGATGGAAAGGTGGAAAGGTAGAAAGGAAACTTTGAGTTAATTAAGACACTTGGAAGAAGTTCGAGAGACAATAGCTACCTCTGATAAACCTAATTCTTGTAGGAGTAGAAGGCATGGGGAAGCAGATAGATAGGAAAATGTGGGACAGGACACACACTAAAGGATCAATAATAATCAGAGGCAGCATTGTTAAGTGATGAATGAGTGTTGGAGATAAATGCTGCTGGGAGAGGTGGGCTCATCAAGGGTTTGGGCTGCCAGGGAAGCATGGTCCTAGGGCTGGGGACTGATGAGAGACCAAGGGTGTGCGGAAAGTGAACAGCAGCCTTCCTTGGTGGGTCCCCAGGCATTTGTGTTCTCATTGTCTAGAGGATTCTGTCCAGACAGCAGTCCCCTGCATCTATCCAGAGCAGGGGCTCATGCGCTATTAGGAGTGAATGAATATTCCACTGGTGGGAGGGTTATCACTATTATTATTAATGATAATACTACTTGAAACCACAGACAATTTAACCCAACCATTTGGAAGAGCTACATTGCTCTATTATCCAATTGATAATTTCAGGGTTTTATTCACAGGCACAATCATAAGAAAAACAAGGAGAAGACAGTCTCTCTGTTGTGTACATATGCATAGACTTTGCCTTTTGAGAACATAATTGGGGATGGGAGTTGCAGAGAAAAGATCATTAAGAGTTACAAAGAAAGGAAGGAAAAATACCCCATTGCCTTCTTGTGCCATGTGCCAAGCCCTGGGAGGCCTGTTCGACTTCACTGAGCCGGAGGCAGTGCCCGGACATCTGGGGCAGAAACAGGGCAGGGTGCCTGGAGGAGGCAGATATCAGGGCAGGGAAATAAAGGGGACATAAGGGTAAAGGAAAGTGCTGTTTTGGGAGCAAGCTGTTGAGGAATTTTCTTCCATTTTAACATTAGGCAAAAACAGCGAAAAAAAAGAAAAAAAACAATTCTCTGCTGGCAGAGAACCCCCAACCTCCCATCCATGAATAAACAAAATGTCTTGGGCTAGCCAGGGTTTTTAATAATCTACAAACTGGTAACTAAGACCTTTAGTGGTGTGTGGGTTAGCAACTCAGTCAGTTCTTCCTGGGGTCTGGCACTGAGCACAGGTGACAGGACAGGAGTTGCAATTTGCGTGCATGCGATGGGCCCTCGGCCACTACGCTCAAAACAATCAACTTTGAGGGCATGGGGGAGATTGAGGGCAAAAACAAAGACATGCCAGATCCACATTGCTGGTCACAAACAGAGGGTCAGTTTAGCAAAATACTTCCACTGAGGAGCAACCAGCCTGGTGGTTCTAGCTAAACATAAAGAGACAGTTAGAAATAGCAAAGTTTAAAGTTGATCAGTCTTTTACAAATATAAGTAGATATTCTTAAGAACTTCCTAAAAAGTAGGGTAAGTAGCTGTAAAATCAATCAGCCTAGGTTATGCTGACAGATGATACTGATAGATAGATGAGACAGGCAGATACCATCTATCAATCTATATTTCTATCTTTTTACTTTTTCTTACAATAGTAGCCATAGCCTTTAAAGGTGGAATCTATTACATTTTGGATTTCTTGAAGAACCTACCTTTGTGCAATGGGATAAACATGTTTTGAATGAACACCTAATAGAAACATTCCTGATAAGACTCTCTAAAGAAATGACAAGACACAGATCCCTGATTAGCACAGTTACTGAAAAATGGCTGGAGGTGAAACCACACTCATCCTTAACCATTTCCAGTAGCATTTGATTCTTACTCTGTTGCACCATTTAGAGGCATGATTTTGAGGTCACATAGCAGGTCTTCTGTCCATGGACACTGTAGCATCATAGTGTCGACTTCTGCTCAGAAATAATAATAGCTAACACTCATGTGCCAGGTACTGCTCCAACTGCGTTTTGAAGATTAACACATTTAGGATTCATACCAATCCCACGAAGCAGGTGCTGTTATGATTTTCATTTTATACATAGGAAACCTCTCACAGATAAGTAACTTGTCTAAGCCCCCCATGTAATATGGGAGGGTATGGGGACTGGAACACAGACATTCTAGCTTTCAGCCTGTACATTTAGGCTTTCCTGCCTCTGAGCGTTTTTTTCTTTTCCTTGTGTTTCTTTCACACAGTTTCTTGGAAGTCTTTGTTGCCTGGCAGTATTAAGAAGTCCTAATGCTAGCAATAATTTTTCAAATCCCACGTTTCAAAGATGTGGGAGATTGTAACTAAATACCTGTCCAAATACTTATCCTATACCCCTCTTACTGAAAGATGCAGAAAACTAAGAGAATATCCCAAGCATTCTGCATGGAACAAACAAAATGAGCAATCATTACATTTTAGCATACTGCAAGCCTGAGTAATCTCCCTAAAATAAAAGGAGCATGTTTATCAGACGGTTTTATCTTTTGGCACCCCTAATCCCTAATACTGATGCAAGGTATGAAACAGTTCATCCAATCCTTAAAATCTACAAGGTCCAATTATGTTTCTGGAAAGACGTTAGATTGTGTGGTAGAGCTAGTTTTCCACAATACTTGTAAGATGTACTACACAATATTATAAGCATTTTATATGTTAAAATGATGCATGAGAGGAATTCAAGAATTAAAGATTTAAGATGTTTAAGAATTAGAAAGGAAGAAAAAAGAAAAGAAGGAATCAAGGAAGGAGGAAAAAAGGGAAGGAAGGAAAGAGAGGGAGAGAGAGAGGGAATAAGGAAAAAAATACAAAAGCATATAGTTCATTTTAAAAGTTGCAGAAGATACAGTTCTTGTAGACACCCAAAATGAATTGATCGCAATACTTTTAACTTAAATTTGTCTCTAACTCTCCAAAGTCTAAGGCAAAAAAGGGAAACTAGATCATGAAATAATTGTATTAGTATGTTTAGTAAATATTACACATTTCATTTTCATATATTATACATACTATGTTTAGAAGTACTTGTTATGTCTTCAGTTCACAGTTTATTAAAAGTGTTAAATATAACTGAACACAGATATTCACATTCCACTTGAGTAAGTCTCTGCCTTTGTATGATGAATATAATGTAAGTCAGTCTCTGGAGGCTTCTGAATTGAATTATCACATCACTGATACCTTGTTATTAAAGACATCTTAGATTAAGATAAAATACCACTTGATGCTGGAAGGTAAGCTGATCAACTAATTACTTGACAAGTTTCAAAAGAGATTCTCTGAAAACAAATAGAAAGAACATTTTTGAAATTGAAATATAATTATAAAGTAATGAAGATTATGTAGCACTTGGATCCTTGAGTATTGACATTGAACAATCTAACACGTGCCTGGGAAATGGTGTGAATTTCCCCAGGCAAAATGCTTTCTCATGGCTTTCCAGGATGGCTTCTGCAGATGGAAGTCTAGACAGGCTTTTGCTGTCTGTGGAAGCCGTGAACACTGATTGTACTACATTTGCACCCCCTGCACAGCTATCAGATGAACATTTTCAACATACTTAGCTTGTGACTGTCCAGCCAGCTGCCTGATATCCAGGAAGGCAGGATACCCAGGGAATCAGGAAGGAATCCCATTCTCCATGCATGCAGAGCTGTGTTCCTCCTCCAGGAAGCTGATCTTAGGCAGTCAGTCTCTCTACAGTTCATTTCTACTTTAGTTTTTAGCTTGAAAATGAAAAAGATAATGTCTGTGTTATTATTCAATCTTTGAACTAATATTATTTAGGGAACAAAAGAGACACAAAATCCTTGCCTTTATGGTGGTACAGGAGAAAGATTACAAAAAACAAGTAAGGACACAACATGTCTAATGGTGGTGGTTGCTATGGATCCAAATAATGAGGGTATCGGGAACCCCAAATGCTGGGGTGAGGGTTGCTGTTATATGAAGGGTTGTTAGGGAAGCCCTTACATCAAAGGAATATTTTGAACAGAGATAGGAAGGACCTATGGACATCTAGGCAAAGATAGCTGCAGGCAGAAGAAACAGGACCTACAAAGCCCCTGCGGCAGCTGCTTCCTTGGCATGTTGGGGGAGCAGTGAAGGAGGCCCCCCAGGAGGAGGTTCCTGAGAAGAAGCCTGGGAGGGAACATGCTTGGGGAGGTGGAGGAGACCAGATCATGTTGCTAAAAGGATACTGATGAGGATTTCCCACTTCAACAAAATAGAGTGACCTGTAATTCCCAGATTCTCCTTCTCACAACTAAGGATTCTGGACATGACACACCGAACATGCACAGAAGACTCTGAAAGATGGAAAGCAGAGGATGGACTATCTAGGGTCCTTGGGTCATGAGAAACGGAATGGTAAATGCTGAGGTCCCTGGGTTTCGTTTTTGCTCCCATATATTGCAGGAGCCTCCACGCAGAACTGCCAACACACCAACCGATTAAAAAAAGCTCCCAGGAAAAGGCTGTTCCTTTGACCAAAGGACTGAGAAAAGTGACCTACTGACAGTAAACCTTTCTGGCAATACCCCACCCCAACACTCACCCAACTAGTAATGAAAACGATGTCCCTTCATCTAATAGTGTTGATGGATCCGAACAGGAAGCTGATCTCCCCCCTACCACCCCAACATCCTGTGGAAACAAGAGTGCTCAGATAACCCTGCCAGGACAGTGTTTGCAGGATCTGGCACCAAGGAGAGGTAACAAGATTGTTAGAGGCACGTCTAGTCAGTACTTCTTTCCCCTCACCCCAGCATCAGCAAAGTGCAGTGTGGGGAGGACCCTCCACCCCCGACCATCATTAATCAGGCAGAATGAGGAGATAAGCAGCAGGGCTACCATTACTCCTCTTGCCCCTCTTTTCAGTCCTGGTGTCAATGGAGTCTAGTGAAGGGCTGAGCTTATATTCACACCTGCAAAGCAATATGCTTCTCCCTTCTTTCATGGTACTGGTACTCAGCAGGAAGGTGATTGCACACTCTCCCTCAGAGAAGTAATGTTGGGAGGGGATGTGTCAGCCAGGCCAGGCGGAGCTGCACTTCCGCACCCCTCCTGGCTGTACTTTGTCCAGGTGGTGTTGCCAGTGCCCATCAAGAAGCTGATCATGCCCACTGGTTCTCATGCGGTACCTGAACAGTTGGAATGCCTGCTAAAATAAGATCCGATAGGAGCCAGTCTCCCATCTTCATCAGCAAAGGAAAAAGAGTGGAAAAAAAGGACCCAAATGAAAAGTGTGAAACTGAAAAACGCAAAAACTGAAAGAAAAAAAAAAAAAACCAATGTGCAGTATTGGCTGAATAACCAACTGGAGATGCCAGAGGAAAGAACCGGTGAAGCTGACTGAGTACAGGTAACTAGAATATGTCCAGTCAGGACAGAGAGAAGACAGATTTTAAAGAATGAACAGAAGCTCAGGGAGTTGGGGGCTGTTAACAAAAGAGCTGAATTTTCAGTCACTAGTTTTAGAGAAGGGGAGTGATGAGCATGGGACTTGGAAAGTCACTCAGGGATACAGTGTCTGGAAACTTGGCAGGTGGTGCAACCCTACAGCTTCAGGAAGCTGAGTGATTCCAAAGAAGATGAATCTGAAAAACCTATATCAAAACATAATTAAACTGCTGAAAACGAAAAACAAAGAAAATAATTGACAGCACCTTGAAAAAATCTATAAGGGAACACCATTCAAATAAAGGGAATAATTTTCATCTGGTACCATAGAGATGAGAAGGTGGAAAACCATTTTCAAATCCTGACTCCCCCCAAATTCTCAACTGTGAATTCCACGACCTATGAAAATATCCTTCAAGAATGAAAGGAAAATAAAGACATTCCCTAACAAGTGAAAACCAAGATAACTTGTTACTAGTAAACCTATCCTCAAATAACATTTAAAGGAGTTTCTCTGTACAGAAAGGAAATGATAACAGAAAGCTTAGAAATTCAGAAGGGAAAGAAGAACATTCAAGTGACTAAAAATAGGGAAAATGTATAGATATTCAGAGCTATTATATAGCTACAATAGCCAGAGTAGACAGAGTAGTATTGTATAATTAGAAGGAAAGAGATAGATCAGCGAAACTTAGTAGATAATGTAAATTAGCCCCATAAAAATGTGGCCAAAAATATTTGCAAAGATGCACAAACAATTCAACACAGGGTAGTTCTATGGATGGAACTGTGTTACAGCAAAATTTATGTGTTGAAGCCCCAACCCTCAATGTGAATGTATTTGGAGATGAATCCCTTGGGAAGTATTTAAGGCCAGATGAAATCATGATTAGATCAGTGGATTTATAAGAAGAAAGAGAAATTACATTCTCTGCAATGTGGGGACACAGTGAGAAGACAGCCCTCTTTAAGTCAGGGAGAGGGCTGCCACCAGCTGTTGAATTGGTCTGCACTTTTATCTTGGACTTCTCAAACTCCAGAACTATGAGAATTCAATGTGTGTTACTTAAGCCATCCAGTCTGGTGTTCTGCTATACCAGCCCAAGCAGGCTAAGTCAGACAGCCTTATCAACAATTGGTGCTGAAGGTCTGGTTATCCACAGTCAAAAAAACACACCTTGGCCTAAACCTCACACCTTACACAAAAATTGATTCAGACTGGATCACAGACTTAAATGTAAAATGCAAATCTATAAAATTTTTGCTATCTAGGACTAGAAGAGACTGCTTAGACTTGACACTAAAAGCATAACTTATAATAGTAAAAGTTGACTTAATAAAAATTCAATTAATTTGGTCTAAAATTAAATTAGCCCTCATCAAGATTAAAAATGTTTGCTCTGTGGATGTCCATGTGAAGAGGATAAGACAAGCTACAGAACATGAGACAGTATTTGCAAACCACATATTTGACAAAAGACTAGTATCTAGAATACATAAAGAAGTCTCAAAATTCAACACTAAAAGACAAAACAGTTCAAATAGATAATAAGGAAAATACATAAACACATTTCACTGAAGAGGATTACAGATGACAAATATACACATTAAAAGATGTCCCACATCATTACCCATTAGGAAATGAAAACTTACACTACAACGAGATACCACAATACAGAATGGCCAAAATACAGTGGTCAAAGAACAATCAAAAGTGTCATGACAAGACCAAATGCTGATGAGGATGAAAAGAAAGTGAATTACTCATGCATTGCTGATGGCAATAAAGTAAATGCAGTTTGGAAAATTTCTTATAAAGATAAATATTCAACTACCCTATAACCTGGCATTTGCACTCTCGTGTGTCTAACTGAGAGAAATGAAAGCTTACATTCATGCACAAGAATGTCTATATAGATATTCACAACAGCTTTATTCATACTAGTCAAAAATTAGAAACACCCAGATTTAACAGGTAAATGCTAAGTAATTCACCTTTGGTACACCATACCCATCAAATTTTGAATTGACTATTGATACAGACAATAACATGGATGAATTTCTAGGGCATTATACTAAGTGAAAAAAAAATCCCAATGGCCACATACTGTATGGTTCTATTTTTTAAATAATTCTTTAAATGAAAAAATTACAGAAATGGAGAAGTGACTAGTGACTGACAGGTGTCAGAGATGGAGGAACAGGGGGAGAGAGCTGGACGTGGCTGCCAGAGCAGCACAAAGCATTCCTGTGGCAGTGGAAAGGTACTGTATCGATGTCCATATCATGACTCTGTTGTTATGCTGTAGTTTTGAAATTTGTTCACTGGGAGAAATGGGGAGCAGTGACTCTCTCTGTATTGTTTCTTCCAATTGCATGTGAGTCTACAATGACTTACAGACACTGACTTTATTCTTTGTAGAGTGTAAAGTTCATCAACCCCTGCCCCATTGAGGAGAGGAGCAGGATGAGCTGACTTACGTTTTGAAACAATCACTTTAGCTTCCGCATAGGGAGATGGTGGCAGTTGGAAGTCCAAGTGCAAAAATCTAATAAATAGGTGAGGTTGGCTTGAACCACAGATGCACTGGTAGATGTGGACGAATTGTTTAGGCTCTTGGTCTTCTTTGAAGAGCCTGCTGAAAACAATGGATTGGATCTGGGATGCTGGGCTCCCACATGCTGCTGCCCCTTATGTGACTTCTGTATACAGCTCTCTTTGCTTTCATCTTGTGCATCTAACTTGTGTACCTTCATATTAGGCATTAGAAGTTCTTTCTCTCCTCTGTTCTCCTGACTAATCTCTACTCATCCTTTTGGTCCCAGCTGTAAGTCATTTTTTGTTGAAAAGTCTTTTCAACAGTTTTGTTTGTGATGAGAACATCTTAGAATGTTTTTGCAGAGGTACTAACAGGAGAAATGGGTCTAAGGTTCTGACTTAGATGGGGAAGGATAATAATATTAGTTATTAATGGTATAATTCTTAGCTCTCATTGAGTCCTTCCTATATTCCAGATACTGTGCAAATTATACCTTACATATAGTATCTCATTACATTCTCAAAGTAGAGGGAAATACATGAGGGGATGTTTAGAGTTAGGAAATCAAGACAGGTAACAGTGATGTTTCAAATGTTCATCTGCTTTTCTAATAGAAAACAGTAACACAAGCTTCATTGGCAGGTACTTGCTATGTTTCAGGAACTATGCCAAGTGATTCATATGTATTTTCCATTTAATCTTTAAAGCAAATTTATGAAATAAATGCTATCATTTTGATTTTACAGATGGGTAAACTGAGTTTTAGACAGACTAACTGTCTCTCCTAAGGTGACAAAGTTCATTAGTAGTAGAGTAATTACTCATTAATTCCAAAGCCTATGACTTGATAACTACCGGCCTATCTCAGCCTATGGCTTCCACCCTACCCCCACCTCTCTCACTGTTCTGCATAATTTAGGAGGCAGAACTTAGGGTTCCTTTTTCTTAGGTGTGTCTTTTGATTTGCCATTTCTATTGCATTGCTCATATCAGTGTCCACCTGCACCAAGATTTCTTCTAGCCCTTAGATATTTAATCCTTCCTCATGAGTGATCTAGTATAGGTTCTTTTTTAAACATATCCTCATGTATGCAGCAGGTATCACTAAAGGGCCTTGCATTTATTAATCTCTATCCTGATGCCTAGGGACTTTTGAAAGCTGATTGGAAACAAACACTTTATGCACTTTTGATAACATAGCCCATTAACGTTCACTTCAACACAATCCCTCAAAATCGTCTGTAATCTTCCAGAACATGTTGATAAACCAATCTCTGCTTGTTTGCATTGATCCAGAAAACTCTCTGGAACTTTCCAAGAGGGTAAATAAGGCACTTGCCCCTACTTGATGACAAACTGTCCTCTCAAATTCCTTTTCTTTTGTGACATATGGCAGTCAAAGCTGGTATGTTTCCCTGAAGTTTATGAAGATTATTCTAGTTTCTGTACTCAAATGGCACTAACAGGCAAAGGACGATTCAGATCTTGTTGGTGTTGACATGTGTATCTTTCAGATATCAACTATACAAAGAAAATAAGCCAGGAAAAGCTGTTCTACTTCTTTAGAGAGAATTAAGTTTAATGGGCTCAGATCACTCTCTCTCTCATATACTATGACATATAAATATATATTTTTATTTTACATAAGATATAAACACTATGTTATAATAAAATTTATATATATATATATATGTGCTTATTGATTGAGCCAAGGTCCAGAATATGAACTCAGTTAGGTACCTTCCAAGGACTTCTAACACCTGCCTGCAAGCTGCAGAGGCTTCCCAGATAATCAGCATATTTGCAAGTACCTTTCCGGAAAGTCCCTTATTATGGGGGGTGGGAGATCGGGTTCACAGTAACTTGGTTGATTCTGTCAAATACATTCTCCTCTTAAAATAATTTCCTGGAGGGTGGAGCCAAATGGCGGCATGAGTAGAGCAGCGGAAATATCCTCCCAAAACCATATATATTTATGAAAATATAACAAAGACAACTCTTCCTAGAATAGAGACCAGAGGACACAGGACAACATCCAGACCACATCCACACCTGCAAGAACCCAGCGCCTAGTGAAGGGGGTAAGATACAAGCCCCGGCCCCGTGGGACCCGAGGACCCTCACCCCAGCTCCCGGCGGGAGAAGAGTAGGCAGAACGGGAGGGAGAGGGAGCCCAGGAATGCTGAGCACCGAACCCCAGCCATCCGGGCCAGAGCGCAGACACAGTGCATGTGTGTGGTCCTGGATACTAGGGAAATGGGACAGCAAAACCTGTGAGCGGGTCCCTGAGGCCGGCGCCGGGGGAAAAAGAAAAATGCGCAGCTATTTTTTTTTTTTTTTAATTATTTATTTAAATTTTTTTCTTCTTGGCGAGTGCTTTTTGGAAGTCTTAAAGGGACAGGGACCACAAAACAGGATGGAAGCATCCTGGGACACAGTCCAGCAGCAGGGAATCGGGGGAACTCTGGGCACTCTAACCCCCTGGGCAGCAGGAAGAACAGAGGCCCCTCACAGAGATAAATAGCCTCCCAGCTGCTCCCCCTCCAACACGGCTCCACCATATCGTAGCAGGAGCCCGAGGCAAGCCACGCCAACAGCAACAGTGGAGATAAACTCCATAGCAGCTGGGTAGGAATCAGAAGCCCTGTCTGAGCGCAGCTGCGCAGCACAAGCCACTAGAGGTCACTGTTCTCCCAGGAGAGGAAGGCCACAAACCAACAAGAAAGGAAGTCCTTCCAGCCGTCACTCGTCCCAGCTCTGCAAACTATTCCTATCACCATGAAAAGGCAAAGCTACAGGCAGACAAAGATCACAGAGACAACACCAGAGAAGGAGACAGACCTAACCAGGCTTCCTGAAAAAGAATTCAAAATAAAAATCATAAACATGCAGACGGAGATGCAGAGAAATACACAAGAGATATGGGATGAAGTCTGGAGGGAGATTACAGATGCCAGGAAGGAGATTACAGAAGTGAAGCAAACTCTGGAAGGATTTATAAGCAGAATGGAAAAGATGCAAGAGGCCATTGATGGAATTGAAACCAGAGAACAGGAACGCATAGAAGCTGACATAGAGAGAGACAAAAGGATCTCCAGGAAGGAAACAATATTAAGAGAACTGTGTGACAAATCCAAAAGGAACAATATCCGTATTATAGGGGTACCAGAAGAAGAAGAGAGAAGAAAAGGGATGGAAATTATGTTGGAAGAAATAATTGCTGAAAACTTCCCCAAACTAGGGGAGGAAGTAATCAAACAGACCATGGAAATACACAGAACCTCCAACAGAAAGGATCCAAGGAGGACAACACCAAGACACATAATAATTAAAATGGCAAAGATCAAGGACAAGGAAAAAGTTTTAAAGGCAGCTAGAGAGAAAAAGGTCACCCATCAGGCTATCATCAGACTTCTCGATAGAAACCTTACAGGCCAGAAGAGAATGGCATGATATATTTAATGCAATGAAACAGAAGGGCCTTGAACCAAGGATACTGTATCCAGCACGATTATCATTTAAATATGATGGAGGGATTAAACAACTCCCAGACAAGCAAAAGTTGAGGAAATTTGCCTCCCACAAACCACCTCTACAGGGTATTTTAGAGGGACTGTTCTAGACGGGAGCACTCCTAAAACTAAACAGATGTCAGCAGAGAAAATAAAATCACAGCAAAGAAAGCAGACCAACCAAATACTAACTAAAGGCAAAAAAATAAAATCAACTACCCACTAAAAGCAGTTAAAGGAAACATGAAAGAGCACAGAACAAAACACCCAACATATGAAGAATGGAGAAGGAGGAATAAGAAGGGAGAGAAGAAAAGAATCTCCAGACAGTGTATATAACAGCTCAATAAGCGAGCTAAGTTAGTCAGTAAGATACTAAAGAGGCTAACCTTCAACCTTTGGTAACCATGAATCTAAAGCCTGCAATGGCAATAAGTACATATCTTTCAATAGTCACCCTAAATGTAAATGGACTGAATGCACCAATCAAAAGACACAGAGTAATAGAATAGATAAAAAAGCAAGACCCATCTATATGCTGCTTACAAGAAACTCACCTCAAACCCAAAGACATGCACAGACTAAAAGTCAAGGGATGGAAAAACATATTTCAGGCAAACAACAGAGAGAAGAAAGCAGGGGTTGCAGTACTAATATCAGACAAAATAGACTTCAAAACAAAGAAAGTAACAAGAGATAAAGAAGGACATTACATAATGATAAAGGGCTCAGTCCAACAAGAGGATATAACCATTCTAAATATATATGCACCCAACACAGGAGCACCAGCATATGTGAAACAAATACTAACAGAACTAAAGGGGTCAATAGACTGCAATACATTCATTTTAGGAGACTTCAACTGGCCTCTCACCCCAAAGGATAGATCCACTGGGCAAAAAATAAGTAAGGACATGGAGGCACTGAACAACACAGTAGAACAGATGGACCTGACAGACATCTATAGAACTCTACATCCAAAAGCAACAGGATACACATTCTTCTCAAGTGCACATGGAACATTCTCCAGAATAGACCACATACTAGCTCACAAAAAGAACCTCAGTAAATTCCAAAATATTGAAATTTACCAATCAACTTTTCAGACCACAAAGGTATAAAACTAGAAATAAATTCTACAAAGAAAACAAAAAGGCTCACAAACACATGGAGGCTTAACAACATGCTCCTAAGTAATCAATGGATCAATGAACAAATTAAATAGAGATCAAGGAATATATGGAAACAAATAACAACAACACAAAGCCCCAAGTTCTGTGGGATACAGTGAAAGCAGTCTTAAGAGGAAAGTATATAGCGATCCAGGCACACTTGAAGAAGAAAGAACAATCCCAAATGAATAGTCTAACATCACAATTATCGAAACTGGAAAAAGAAGAACAAATGAGGCCTAAAGTGAGCAGAAGGAGGGACATAATAAAGATCAGAGAAGAAATAAACAAAATTGAGAAGAATAAAACAATAGCAAAAATCAATGAAACCAAGAGCTGGTTCTTTCAGAAAATAAACAAAATAGATAAGCCTCTAGCGAAACTTATTAAGAGAAAAAGAGAATCAACACAAATCAACAGAATCAGAAATGAGAATGGAAAAATCACGACAGACTCCACAGAAATACCAAGAATTATTAAAGACTACTATGAAAACCTATATGCCAACAAGCTGGAAAACCTAGAAGAAATGGACAACTTCCTAGAAAAATACAACTTTCCAGGACTGACCAAGAAAGAAACACAAAATCTAAACAAACCAATTACCAGCAAAGAAATTGAAATGGTAATCAAAAAACTACCCAAGAACAAAACCCCCAGGCTGGACAGATTTACCTAGGGATTTTATCAAACACACAGAGAAGACATAATAACCATTCTCCTTAAAGTTTTCCAAAAAATAGAAGAGGAAGGAGGGAATACTCACAAACTCATTCTATGAAGCCAACATCACCCTAATACCAAAACCAGGCAAAGACCCCACCAAAAAAGAAAATTACAGACCAATATTCCTGATGAATGTAGATGCAAAAATACTCAATAAAATATTAGCAAACCAAATTCAAAAATATATCAAAAGGATCATACACCATGACCAAGTGGGATTCATCCCAGGGATGCAAGGATGGTACAACATTTGAAAATCCATCAACATCATCCACCACATCAACAAAAGAAAGACAAAAACCACATGATCATCTCCATAGATGCTGAAAAAGCATTCGACAAAATTCAACATCCATTTATGATAAAAACTCTCTGCAAAATGGGTATAGAGGGAAAGTACCTCAACATAATAAAGGCCATATATCATAAACCCACAGCCAACATTATACTGAACAGTGAGAAGCTGAAAGCTTTTCCTCTGAGATTGGGAATAAGACAGGGATGCCCACTCTCCCCACTGTTATTTAACATAGTACTGGAGGTCCTAGCCATGGCAATCAGACAAAACAAAGAAATACAAGGAATCCAGATTGGTAAAGAAGAAGTTAAACTGTCACTGTTTGCAGATGACATGATTTTGTACATAAAAGACCCTAAAGACTCCACTCCAAAACTACTAGAACTGATATCAGAATACAGCAAAGTTGCAGGATACAAAATTGACACACAGAAATCTGTGGCTTTCTTATACACTAACAATGAACCAATAGAAAGAGAAATCAGGAAAACAACTCTATTCACAATTGCATCAAAAAGAATAAAATACCTAGGAATAAACCTAACCAAAGAAGTGAAAGACCTATACCCTGAAAACTACAAGTCACTCTTAAGAGAAATTAAAGGGGACA
Organism: Manis pentadactyla; assembly: GCF_030020395.1. Lineage (NCBI taxonomy): Eukaryota > Metazoa > Chordata > Mammalia > Pholidota > Manidae > Manis > Manis pentadactyla. The sequence continues at coordinate 149,115,516 of NC_080020.1, read as the reverse complement.
CTAACAAATGGAAACTCATCCCATGCTCTTGGCTAGGAAGAATTAATATTGTCAAAATGGCCATCCTGCCCAAAGCAATATACAGATTTGATGCAATCCCTATCAATTTACCAGCAACATTCTTCAACGAACTGGAACAAATAGTTCAAAAATTCATATGGAAACACCAAAGACCCTGAATAGCCAAAGCAATCCTGAGAAAGAAGAATAAAGTAGGGGGGATCTCGCTCCCCAACTTCAAGCTCTACTATAAAGTCATAGTAATCAAGACAATTTGGTACTGGCACAAGAACAGAGCTACAGACCAGTGGAACAGATTAGAGACTCCAGACATTAACCCAAACATATATGGTCAATTAATATTTGATAAAGGAGCCATGGACATACAATGGGGAAATGACAGTCTCTCCAACAGATGGTGCTGGCAAAACTGGACAGCTACATGTAGGAGAATGAAACTGGACCATTGTCTAACCCCATATACAAAAGTAAATTCCAAATGGATCAAAGACCTGAATGTAAGTCATGAAACCATAAAACTCTTAGAAAAAAACATAGGTAAAAATCTCTTAGACATAAACATGAGTGACCTCTTCTTGAACATATCTCCCCGGGCAAGGAAAACAACAGCAGAAATGAACAAGTGGGACTATATTAAGCTGAAAAGCTTCTGTACAGCAAAAGACACCATCAATAGGACAAAAAGGTACCCTACAGTATGGGAGAATATATTTGTAAATGACAGATCCGATAAAGGCTTGACATCCAAAATATATAAAGAGCTCACCCACCTCAACAAACAAAAAACAAATAATCCAATTAAAAATGGGCAGAGGAACTGAACAGACAGTTCTCCAAAAAAGAAATACAGATGGCCAACAGACACATGAAAAGATGCTCCACATCGCTAATCATCAGAGAAATGCAAATTAAAACCACAATGAGGTATCACCTCACACCAGTAAGGATGGCTACCATCCAAAAGACAGACAACAACAAATGTTGGTGAGGTTGTGAAGAAAGGGGAACCCTCCTATACTGCTGGTGGGAATGTAAATTAGTTCAACCATTGTGGAAAGCATTATGGAGGTTCCTCAAAATGCTCAAAATAGACTTACCATTTGACCCAGGACTTCCACTCCTAGGAATTTACCCTAACAATGCAGCACTCAAGTTTGAAAAAGACAGATGCACCCCTATGTTTATCGCAGCACTATTTACAGTAGCCAAGAACTGGAAGCAACCTAAGTGTCCATCAGTAGATGAATGGTTAAAGAAGATGTGGTATATATACACAATGGAATATTATTCAGCCATAAGAAGACAACAAATCCTACCATTTGCAAGAACATGGATGGAGCTAGAGGGTATTATGCTCAGTGAAATAAGCCAAGTGGAGAAAGAGAAATACCAAATGATTTCACTCATCTGTGGAGTATAAGAACAAAGGAAAAACTGAAGGAACAAAACAGCAGCAGAATCACAGAACCCAAGAATGGACTAACAGGTACCAAAGGGAAAGGGACTGGGGAGGATGGGTGGGAAGGGAGGGATAAGGGGGGGAAGAAGAAAGGGGGTATTATGATTAGCATTCATAATGGGGGGTGGGACAAAGGGGATGGCTGTACAACACAGAGAAGACAAGTTGTGATTCTACAACATTTCGCTATGCTGATGGACAGTGACTGTAAGGGGGTTTGTGGGGGGGACGTGGTATAGGGGAGAGCCTAGTAAACCTAATCTTCTTCATGTAATTGTAGATTAATAATAACAAAAAAAAGAAAGAAAGAAAAGGGGGATTACTCCCTGATAGGATAAAACTAACTGTAAATCAACGATTAATGCATGCTTTAAATATCCTTAATTTTGATCATTTGAAGGGTGTCAGATGATCAGCTATGGAAGTACATTTTTCTGATAATATTCCTTTCTCTTAAAAAAAAAAGCAGTTTCTGTGTGGTGATCTGCAATAAGTTCTTCCCAATGGTATAAAGGGCATATCAAAGTGTGGGCAACAGGTTTGTTTGTGTTTATACAGAGGATCAAAGCCTAATTTGGCTACCCAGAAAAAGAATTAAGTTACGATATGAAGATGAACTTCCAACATCAACATTCTGTGAAATAGTCATTCCAGAAGATGATCATCAAAAAACTTCAACAAAGATCCTGGCGCTGTTGCTGTTGTAGCTGCATTCATCCCACCTGTTCCTGGACTTGCCATGGGAATGAAGAAGGAGATATCTAAGCTGGCCTGTGCATACAGTAAAACAACAAATTTGACTGAATCTATACTGTCAGAACTCAACCAAGAATTAGGAGAAGTGCAAGTTGCAGCGCTCCAAAATCTTGCGACTATAGACTATCTACTGTTAAAAGAACGTATGGGATGTGAACAGTTTCCAGGAATGTCTTGTTTTAATTTGTCTGATTTTTCTCAAACTATTCAAATTCAGTTAGACAATATCCACTGGTAAGTTTTCACAAATGCCTAGGGTGCCTAACTGGTTTTCTTGGTTTCACTGGAGATGGCTGGTAATTGTAGGTCTGCTTTTGTAGCTGTATTCCTATTATGTCAATGTGTGCACGCAATTTAATTAGTAATTTAAAACGTATACATGCTTATGTTACACTACAAGAAGATATGTCAAAGAAATAATCAATCTTCCCATGTTTTCTTCCGTCTGCTACTTCTATAGCTTTTCTTCTTCCTTCATAATTACAACCCCTAAGTAGAATTCGTGCCTCATATTGAAATTACCGAGTATCATAATTCTTCCAAGTGGTAAAGATACCTCAAGACAAATGCTGGGCAAAGAAGCCACAGGGCATAAATCTGCAACGAAGTAAAAAGCTAACCTTTTCAAACAATATTGCTTCTCTCTCACTTACCAACTTTACATTTCCCTGCATGGCCCCGGAAGATGACTGGTTAGCCAGAGACGGGTAAGATTCCTCAAGGGAAGAACAACCTAAGACAGGCACAGTTGCAGGGGGGACATCAGGTGAGAAATTGGGGATCAACAGAGGTGAGGCTTAGAACCTCACTCCCCCTGTTTTGAGAGAAATCCTCTGCATCCGTGGATGTTTTGTTGCTCTTGTCTAGCTTGGATTAATACTTAGTCTATAGGCACAGACCTGATCATCTACATTTGCCCTCTTACAGCACTAAACTATGTTTTCTACCTTTATCTTGCATCTACCTACCACTTCAGCATTTTATTAAAATAATAATAATAGTAATAATGAGGGAGAAATGTGGGATTCACATATAAATCAAGTATAAAAATCAAACGAATAATCATAATTGACCTGATTGTTTATAGTTCATGATGCGTTATCAAAACCGAAAGTTTCTGTGATGACTGCCCTTGCACTGTTCACCATGTAAGAACTTGTTCGTTATGCTTCAGAAGATTGGAGACTCTTGAGAATTAGGCTTGGGGTTGATTAATGATTGTGCATTGAGTCCCCTATACAGAATTTTACCGTTGTTAACAACCATATGATCAATAAATATGAGAGATGCCCTCTCAAAAAAAAAATATTGTATTTGCCAAGAATGATTCTCGTAATGTACATGCAATTTTCCCTTTTATAAAATAATAACAAGGAAAAAAAATGATATCCTGAAAAAGTAAGCAGCAAACTTTATTCAAAGGGACCTATCATGATAGATGGAGGGACCACTGCAGAGGGTTTTTCCAGTTTGGGAGAGATTGGGTCCAACTCCAAATACAAGGAAAAGTAGAATTTTATAGCCAAGGACTTTTGTGTGTGTGTGTGTAGGGGTGTATAGCCAAGGACTTGTGTGTGTGTGTGTGTGTGTGTGTGTGTGTGTGTAGGGGTAGGGGATGGTCAGTGGGTGGAAAATTACTGAGAGGGAACATTGCGGGTAAGGTGGGTTTCTGGCTAAAACACATAGTAGAGGGTGAGGAATCTGATCAAATATCAATTGTGATGAGCTAGGAAGGATGGGAGGTTGTTTGGATGAGGGGACTCAGCAGGATTCTTGCAAACATTGGATGATGCACAGATGACCACAGAAGCCCAAAAGTCAGGGACTACTTGTGAAGAGAGTGCAGAAGAGCCTGAGTAGAGTTGGTCAAGGGGAGAATCTTTGTTCCACTTTATCAAAGAGAATTACAGAGTGAAACAGTCTGGGGCTCTCCCAGCCCATTGCATTCTAGCCGATGTATAGGCACAGAATTTCTTTATCCATGTCTGCATGTTCATCTGGGAGGCCCCTGAATCAACAGTGCAGCCCATTCATATACAGAGACCCACTATTCCAATACATGCGTACATTTATCCATATCTGTGAAATCTGTCTGGTATCATTGAGTCCCTTTTGCAGAGAAACATGTCTATGGAAAAGATACGAACTAAATCCTGTTTCTTTTCTCCTCCTAACAGTTTGTGGTAATTTCCTCAGCTGTTGCTTCTCTGAGCATGAAAGACGAGGGAGACAAATGATTCTCTTCAGTGGCCATTTCATGTGAGAACAATTCCATCCCGAACTTCCTGTCGATATTATGTGCCATTGTCACATCATCTGGCACAGCCATTCACCTCTTTCACAAAGCGACTGCCTTCAAAGAGCCTTTAGAAATGACTTAATTCCAGGATTGGCAGCCTTACATAACTAAAGCACAGGTCGCTGCTATCTGAGATTTGCTAACTCACGCACACAATAGTTCCATGATTGAAATGAAATGAGAAGACAAATACAGCATGTTTTCACACTTAGAAGCAATGGGCATTCTCATGGAAGTATCATGCAAGGAAAGCTGCAAACTGGTTTGCCTATAGACAGCAAGACGTAGGAAAGAATCTTCTAGTCCAGAGACTGATATGCAACAGTGGCTTCTGGTATTATAGTAATACCAAATTTTCCTTTAAACAACATTGGATCATGGCAGTTAAACCATTTGTTGAGAATAAATAAATGCACACTAGTGAGGTAAAACTAGGCATATTTTAATATATAATTAATTTAAGAATAAACATGCACAATATCTCATGAATACTATTGGTGAGGTTCTGTATAGACATTTGATTCCTCTCTGACTGATGGCATCGAGTTATTCCCATGTAAGTAGCTTCTATTCATATGAATTTTCCCCTTTTTTTTCCGGTCACAATATGATATTCTAAAGCATAATTATTGACACTGTGGGCCCAGTTGAGAGTCCCTATCCCCTCAACAAAGGAGTTGCATCCTAATTTATTAAGGGTTTCATGGGAAAGTGAAATGAACCATGTTCCCAGAACAAAATTTCTGTGTTAGGACCATTGAGGAAATGATGGTGATTTTTCTATAATCCAAAGTTAACTTCTCAATAAAATACCTGTTTCCCCTCCTGACAGAAGGAAGTAGCTCAGTGTGAATGCACAGTTTTTGAGACCTTCACTCTAGAATATGAGAAAGTCCAATGCTGCTTTCAGGCACTGCCATCTTTTCTTTTTCTTGTTCTCATTCAATTCTTGTGGAGGACAGGGGGTGTGCTCACTTCTGTGTGTAGTGTATGGGGTTGGGGTAGTTTGCAACCTGAGGCCCAGCCTGCCTGACCTCAGTAGCAATTGCTGCAGAGGTTAGCGGTAATGCAAACAATGGATTGGCTGCTCTGGCAGGCAAGAGTTAAGAATTTTTGTTATTAAGGGAGACAGTAGCTCAAAGGAAAGGCACTAGTATGACCAATGTTTAGCACTGTCACATTTTCCTTAACTACAGCTACCTGGTAAAAAATACCGGTGATAACATTTCACATAATAAGCATAATTTTAAAGTGCTGTATGATAGCTCTCTGGAGTTTAAAAATATATTGGTTTTCTTAGAGAATGTCTGAAAAGGTTAAAGATTCTCTCAGGAAAAATACTTAAAGATGCAGATTGTGTTAAAAAAAACAAACATACCACCTGGATTGAAGACGGGCATGGCAGTCACTGTTAAAAGTTGAATCAACACTTTTCCTATCTGAATTCAACAAGTGTATTTTTAAAATGTGATCTAAATGACTAGTTATAAATAAGCATGGTTGAAAATAGAATTTCAGATAAATTATTAAGTGTAAAAAATGAAAGCACCCCCATCAATATCACTAGCACTGAAAGTGACAGAGGAAAATATGATTATCTAACTAATTTTAGAGTGAGTGAGCAAAGGGTTTCTAAGTATAAAAGTGATGACAGAAATCATATGGCAAATTATTAATCTATTTGATTAAAAATTAAAAATTTCTTTATGCTGTAACTTTTCACAGGCAAACTTAAGTGAAACATTAAAAATGGGGCCATATTCATGACCAATATAAATAAAGGTTAATGTTTTGGCAAATCAATAAAAAGAAAATCTCTAATACCTTGAGAGGAAAGGATGTGAACCACTAATTCTGTTCACTCTTTACTTGCTCTAAAAACTATTGTTTGTCCTAATGTATGCTCAGTATCTTACTGGTTTTAAACACAAATCCTCCAAACTGAGCTAAAGTCCTTGGAGCTGTGTTCTTCCTTGACCTAAGCATCTAAGCATCAGGGTGTGAGTGCTGGACTTCCCTCACCCAAACAGAAAACAAATGAGAGATATGGCACAAGAACATGAACACACATTAATTTGCTCCATGTCACATTATTAAAAGTGATTTTCTAAGCGTTTCAGCTTTACAAATAATCTCATTTCATTTTTAAAAAAGGCCTTCTAAACACATATTGTCAGGGTTACTCACACTGACTAATGGGAAGCCATTATTTCTCTCATAAGCATACACGATTGCAGAATAATCTGCCTTTAGCAAAATAACCTACATCCGAATCTCTGAAATTGTGCAGGTTCCCTTCCTGGTGCCATTCAGCTCCCATCTCAGTAACTTCTCTATTCTGTAAGCCCTTTAACATAGTTTAGCAGTCCCTGGAGAAAAAAAGCAAATGCATTTTACTCATAAGATAAAATTGCATACCATTCTCTATAGACAGTAGCCTTGACCCATCTTAAGATGACTTTCTTCCCTTTTCTGGAAGCTTCATCCAAGTAGGGCTACTGTTCTTTACCCCACTCTCAGCATTATTTTCCTTCTTGCATCAGCCAAGGATCTATTTCTAGCCTTTTCCCTCTCCACTTCCAGGAAGGCAACTTACTTACAATTCTCTCTATGAAGTCAATGGAAATTGCATGCTCATAGCAGCAGCCAGGGGCACAGAGAAACACAAGAAATCAGCCACGAATATATGAGCACACTATCTGTAATATCAGTGTGTTAGTACTTCCCCTCAGCCAAGTGGTTTGCAAGAGCCTCCCTCCATAAGGTGATCTTTTAAAAATAAATAAACTATAGATTTAGCTTCTGCATACTCAGCTTTCTAAAATGATAGTTATTATTTTGTATTTATAAAAGAATGGAGAAAGACTGTTCTTTTCCAGAGAACAGCAGTATTAGAATAAGATTTTCCTGTTAAAGCTCAATTTTCAACTACAATAACATTTATTTGTATCTTTACACCAGCAAGCAGAATATATAATACTTAAAAGGTGGCCTCCTTCAAACAGGCTACTCAATTTCTATGATTCAGAGTCCAGGTTTAACTACTGTTTCCCAAGATATGTCTGACAGATGGAATAGTGGATTCTAGCTCAGGATCCATGACTTTAAAACTCAGGTTCTCAGATTTTAGACTCACAGTTGGGGATGAAAAGCATGGGAAGCTGGAGATAGTCCGTCTAAGAGTGTCAGCTCTTTATACCATTTACCAAGTATGTCACCATGAGCAATTTATTCTCCTTGGTGTCCCTCCATATCCTATCTCTAAAATGAAGATAATAAAAGTACCTACTTACAAGACTGTTGTAAGGATTAAAAGAGGAATTATATAGTCAAGACCAGTGCCTGACACACAGTAAGGTCTGTCATTATCCTCTTTTTCCTCCTTATCTCTATTTTCCTACTGGCTGACTTCAGACTCTTCTTTAAGGCGTTGGGTACAGAGATGAAAGAGAAACTATGAACCTTTCCTCCCCTATGAGCATTTAAGGGGCTAAGGTCCAAACACAACAGCAATTGGCAGCTTTATAGACAGTGGGCATTCTCCAGAAACATGTTACATACAAAACCCCTTCAGTTGAGCATACTGTCTCTCTATAAGGCTGAGGATATAATACTTCCCCACTACTGCTTCCCACAGCAGCCATGCCTTACCCCTGAGGGTGGCACAGATGCTAGGGGATGGTTTTTCCTTCTAAAGATGATAGTTTATGTCACTGAAAAAAATGAGTAGACAAATGCTGAAGTGGCTTGTCTGAGCAAGCCGGTGTGATAATAGTCACCATAGCTACAGTATGTAACTAGATTTACTGAGTACTTATTCTGTTCTAGGCACCTTACTAAATGCTTTACATAAATTTCCTTAAATACTCCCTTTAGCAAGCTTACGAGGGTGATATTACTATTGTTGACATTTTACAGATGAGGAAACTGAGAGAAAAATTAGATATTTTATCAAAGGGCAAACATCTATTAATTAAATATTGGAGCCAGGAAAATACCTTGGAATTAAGTCTAAAATCAAGGCTATAGCTGTAAGCCATGCTACATCTAATCTGGCACAATGGTATTTCTGAATTGCACAGAGAATGCTCTTCTTCCATAATTTTCCATGAATGCTAATTAGGAAGACATGGGTGTCTGATAGGGTTTGGTTATTGATATTATTTCCTCTGTCTCAGGCTGCTTCTCCTGGAATTTTGAAATTTTTAGATATGCACCATTCAGGTATATCTGATTCTGCCAAAATGCCCTTCAAAGTGGTTATCCTAAATTATTATTCAGTTATCCATGTTTGAGAGTCTTGTATCTCAACAACTTCACCAACACTTGAGTTGTCATATTTCTTCTTTGCTAATTCTTCAGTACTTCTTTCTTTCATATAAAACTTCTACTTCTTTTAACCAGTATGTGTCCTTCTGTTCCCTAGCTAATGCCTTTATCCTCATCTTTCCTTCTATTCATAATAGGACAGATAAATGAACTAATATTTCTTCAAACAAAGGAAAACAAGCTAAGCTTCAAATTCATTTACTGTCCCATAGAAATAATCAAGAATTTACCATCATCGTCACTAGGTGTTATTCTCATTAGATAGCAAGCTTCAAATGTTTAGATTAAAAAAAGAATTCCTACAAAAAATGTGTTATAATCTTCATCCCTGTCCCAGAAATGTTTAATGAAACACATTGATGCCTGAGAGGCAGTAAGAATAAACTGCTTGGATCTCCTATTTCCCATCCTCTGTACTTATATGGGCCTCTGGGATGAATATTTGCCTCCTGCCAGTGGGCTTTGCTTAGTAATATCAGTGCGACTTTTCATCTCTGACTTTATTTTCAGGGTGAGTTTTAAGATCCAGACAACAACTAATCATAGGAAAGAAAATGTGTGGATTTTCTTGGGCAACTCCCACATTCTTTATTACATGCTTATTTAATTCCCTCTTTGTTTGCGTTTTCTAATTTCCCAGCTTCATGCTAAAATTGGTTTTGGAGTGACTTGTGTTAACTTCTGGAGTTGGAACCTCTGCCATCACTCTCCTTCATAAGAAAGTGGGGCAGGAAGTACACCCTGGACACAATACATGGTGTAATTGAAATACTTTATGATTCATTGGGTCTTTGTAGTGACTTTGAGGTGTGCCAGAAGGAGGCGTATACACTGATCACCTCTAAAGACCTCCTCAACCCCCAACCCAAAGACCCGACAAACCAGGTGACTCTAAAGGAAGGTGGGTGCTCACCATTGGACCCTGACACTGACTTGTCAGTCAGGTTTATGGGAGAAGCATGTTCTCTTCCATTGCTCAGGGCCACACTGCCAGCCCTGTTCCTGGGTGGAGATCACAAGACTTTTGAGAAAGAAAATATACTAGTCCTGTACTAGTAAGAGCTATGGTCTCTACTATCAAAATAGCACTGAGTTATGTGAGAAGATCAGAAATAAAAATACTCACACTTGGACTATGAATAAGTGTTGCCTGTTCCAAAAACTTTACTTTGGAAGATGAAGAATGCTTTCAAAATTTGATCCTAGATACCCACTGTCAGAACCTAAAAGTGCATCTCCTTGATTGTGCTCACACAGGACGATCAGCATTTTTTGAAGACAGAAGCCATTTATGAAAATAGCTGAAATTCATTTAGAGTCAAATACATAGTGATTAAGGTGGATGATTCTGAGAGGATTCAAAAATGAGAGACTAATTCTGAGAAGTGAAGCAAGATGGGGTACAAAATTGAACATGAAAGAAAATAGTTATTTTCTTCTTCATGGGACCCAAACCAACCATTTAGATTGTGTGTGTGTGTGTGTGTGTGAGTGAATGTATGTGTGTGTGAATCAAGTTAATGGTTGGACAAAAGTGATGTTTCATTATGGCCATTTGCATGTTTTCTAGAGAGATATTTTTATCTGCCTGTCCTCCCATGTTTTAGGGACAGGATGCATGGCTCTCTTTTCCAATGGTGTAAGATCCAGTTCATTCACATCCCTCTACTCCCCTTGTGGCCAAGCCCACAGTCATCCACACCATGGGCACTGAGTGATCTCACTGAAGTGAGCAAATGAGTGAATGTGTGCTGTGCCTCTTGTTTTCCTAACTGCTCTAGGTCTTCTGGTTCTCCAAGTGCACTTCACATTCATAGTGTCTGATCTTGAGTTCCAACTTTCATGTTTTTTACCCATGTGGGTCCCATTTTTTTCCTTTGCTGAACTATGCTTTCAAGTCTCCTTCCCAAGGAACATAGCAGAAATGCCTCCCAGTGCTTTCCTATCATATACCATGATTCTGAAGGACAACAAATAGAATTTGGTGACTGATTGGATGAGGGAATGACCTCTCATACCACAGGTCTTTTAGAATAGCTGATATCTTCCATGTATTGTGTAATTAATCATGTACCACCTTAGGGAGATTGTGTAGCTAGGCAGAATCGGATGCTCTGATATTGGTCCCCAACCATTGGTTACAACCTTTCTATCTTCCCCTAGTCAGTTCTTTCTTACTTTCTATCCTAGAAGCCATCATAGAATAATGGATAACAGTGCTACCTTTGAAATAAAAAATACTTAAGTGTTAGGTATTAGATCTATCTCTTCCTAATTGGAAAGTTTCTTGATCTAGTTAAGCATCAGCTTCCTTCTTTTCAAGCCCAATATAAGAGTACCTATTTCCCACAATGCTCTAAGTTTGGAGTGAAACAATACTTGTAAAAGGCATTATTGGGTACCTGGTACCTTAGGAACTCAGTACCTCAATGCTTCACTATAATTGTAACAACCATTTTTATGCAAAACGAACAATCCAGATCTTCAAACATCTTTCTCTGAGTAGATGGTCTTCCTATTTCACAGAGAAAAATAGGTTTTATACAAACACTTTCAAAATTTTCATTCATATAACTCATTACTTGTACTCACACAAATCACTCCTGTGTTCCTCCTGCTGCCACAGAGAGGTGTAACTAGTTTTCTTAGTATCTGCTCTCTGACTCCCTTCCTTGCTGTGTCCCCAAAACCTCTTTACTGTGTATTATTATTTATATTTATATTACCCTTTCTCTCTTCTTCCCAAGATCATTTAAACAAGTGCAAAGTCTTTCCTGTCTTAAAGAAAGCCTTGTTTTGATGCTTTTTCCCTTTTGGCCTCTCTCTCTCTCTACTTCACAGTAACATTTGGGAAGAGCTGCCTGCTCTTGATTCTCCCCTTTCTCATTTCCTGACTGCTCCTCAGCTCACTGCCACCAAGTGCCTCTCCTCATCACTGCCTTGAAAGTACTTTCGCCCAGTCCACTGAGGACCTATGGCTAAAAGAAGCAGCCACAATTTAACAGCACATGCTGTGGAGCCGGATACTTGGGATTTAATTCTATCTCCAACATTTACTAGTTCTGTGATCTTGGGAGTATTATTTAAACTTTCTCTGCTGTAGTGTCATGACCTATAAAATGGGAATAAAATTACCTTATGGGTTTGTTCTAAAGCTTACTGTGTTAATTCATGTAAAGTACTTAGAACAGGGGTCAGTAAACATGAGCTAGAAGACTGAGACTTGGAGAAATAAAGTGGCTTGTTCAAGTGTGTTTAGTTTATAATTCCTGGAGTCAGGACTCAAACACAGATTTAAAATTTCTGACCTCAAAACCTATGGCATTAACTGCAATCTTGTACTGACTTCCAGGCTTGTAACAGAGCCTAGGTATCATCTTATCTAACATTTGTCTTGCCTTACATCCTCATGTTGTAAACAATGTTTCTGTAAATGCCACATTTTTCTGAGTCTAGCACACATGTGTTAAATAAAAACTCATCGGTTCATTTATTTCAGAGCAAGAATATAATATATCCTCCACTCTCTTTATACCTACTCCAATGTGAGTGGAACATGGCCTGGTATTATAAAAACACTGTATTCATTGGTTTTTGGCAACATCTCTAAATCATTTCCTCTCTTTTGCATTCTGTTCAGCTTGTAGATATTGCGTTTTTTTTTTCTTTTGGCTGAATCAACATGTGAACCTCATTTTGCAGGATTTGTTAAAAATATAATTAAAATGTTGTATAAAGGTTTAGGCCAAATTGGCCTGGATCCTAGAACACATTCTAAGCAAAACCTCAAGGAATATATGTTCACAGAAAAGGTTTGCACTCTGGGATTCCCTCCCACTCGCTTTAACCTGATATTTTGCTTATTCTGCTATGAAATTCCTCAGAGGAGTGAAACAGTAGCTTGCCTCATTAAGACTCATCATTTACAAGATGTTGACAAATGTTGGCATTTATCCTGTTAACATAATAAATGTGAGAAAAATGACCATTTGGCATAGATAGTTCCATGCAAAATGCAAGCATGGTTGAGAATGAGGATTTGTTGGGCTGTGTAAACAGCATTGTTCAGGGCTACATATTGGAATAAACATGTTTTGAGAATAATAATTATTTCTTCTTTGCCCCACAAATATATATTTCTTTTGGCAGGGGGCAGTTCAAGATTAGAACTCAGAAAAACGTCCATATAAATTTTTTTTATTTATTCTTCTCATCTTAATAACATTTCAAATTTCTTGCCTTTTGGCAGAAAATTATTATTTTTGCTTAATTTTTTAACACTTGGTTATACTTTTTCATACCATATGTAGCTTTGTGAGACAATTACACATTTTTTTGTTCAACATTATACAGCTTAATCTTAAATCTTAACAAGTGAATAGAAGCAGTATATTAAAATGCAAATTACAAGGAGATTTGTACTGGAGAAACAATCTAGTTCCAGAGGTAAGGTGCAAGGATGAGTCAGATTTTCAAAGTGTTCCAATACTATTGCAATATACAGGATGCTACTGTTTTTCAGGACATATGCAATTTTGTTAATGATGATGTTTTATTTGGTATCAATGTGCTTGTACTTTATTCTCAAATATAATTGAATGATGAAATAAATTAGAAGCAATTAAATCATACTTATGGGTAGAATCATATTGTCTGCAGCAAGGATTTACAGATGGGTTCCCTGGATCTAGGATTTTTGTATGTACAAATGTGTTGTTTTTGTGATGCTTCCAGCCACTCGAGAATTCATACAAAGAGCAACTATGGTGCATATTATTATTTTAATAATTAATTCATTTACTCATTCACCTTTCAATTTCTCTGACAAGTATTTAGGGAGCACTTGACCAGCACAAGGAATTTTGCTGGGTATTGCCAGCAAATTGACGAGCTGTATGTCCTACCCTGAAAGATGTGAGATGTACAGAATGTAGACCATTGACATGCTCATATTGAACATTCATGGTTTAGTCTTTGAAGGTGTACAGCATGTGGGAATTTTAACTTCTTCTACAAAACGTGGTGAGCTGGAGTCTTAGCTTGATGGGAAATAAGATGGTCACTCAGCAAGGCCTGGTTCTTGTAGCCCAGAGGTTGCTGTTATATTCCTCAAAAATCACACTTTCATGAAACCACCCAATGTTACTACTAAACGGACTTTGTGAGTAAGATGACAAAAACTGTGGTATACTCAAATGGGATACTTGGGCTTTGTGAGGGTCATTCCTTATGAATGTCAAGGGCTTGTAAATGTTTCAAGGTTAACCCCACAGGCTCAGCTTTCTGAAGACATGGAAACTCACTGTCAGCTGCCAGAGATAGGAAAACTGAGCCTTTTGCAAGTCATCTACAGTCTCAAATACTGCCCTGTGCACCCAGGTCACTGCCCTTCTGATGAATGTTCTGGAGATTCATGAATGTTGTGGCTGTTCTGACACTATTAGGGTCCAAAGCCCACATTGAACACTGTGGAGTTGTCCAAGCTTTCAGTCACCTGCTAATCAATCCAGTCTCCCTGGTCACCCACCCTGGAACGAGTCTAGACTTGCTTCTGCTCCCTGAGCTGCTGTCTGAGGGCATCTATGCTCTGAGCTTCAGGTCTGGATTCTCTGTGATGAACATCCACTCATGGGAAAGCCATTTCAGTTAATAGAGCCCACAGTCAGTTTATACACTGAAGAATATGACAGAACTTTTGTAGGAATCTTATTTCGGTGAGGTTTACATGCCACTTCCCTTCATTCTAGAAAAGGTTCTTTTGAATAGGAGATGAAAGTCTGAGAGAGCTCTTACCTCAGCCAATTTTCTCATCTACATTTCTAGGGGGGAAGAATATGAAAATAAGTAAAAAACCACCTCATATATTATTTTGAACATTTTAAAATGCAATTTCATTGGAAATTAACATTTTTGGAAATCCAGCTTTGAGCACTGTCATCAAACTTTAACCCAAAGGATTTCAGAGAGCTGTTGGCTGGAATAACCCATTAGTATCCATGAGGATAAATCCTTTAAAATGATTTAGCTCTTGATTGAATCTTTCTACTGTGAATTTACCTCAGAATATATTTGGATTTTATTTCAGAAAACAATCTTTAACTACATATGAGCAGGTAATACAAAATGATGGAAAGTACATTTCTGATGGTAAATGGGAACTTGGAGTTTCTCATTCTCAAGGAATAGATGCCCGAGATTTGTACTAGAGAGACAATCTAGTTTCAGAGGGAAGGTGTTTATGGAAATTGATATGTGAATATTTGCAAATTTGAAGCTTTGCAGAATAAGGTCACTTTATTTGTATACACTGATATAAATCCCTATTTTCTTTCATGCTTTTGTCTACTGTTGAGAGTTTGCCAACTTCAAATAAAAGACTAGCTACAGTATTAGATCAGTCAACTCCAACAGAGAAAAAAATTGACAACTGCAGTTTAAGAAAGTTCATTTTCTGCCTTTAGCCATAGAGAACAAATATCAAATATACACTGTAATCAAATATACACAAACATTTAGCATCAGGACTTCACACTAATTCCAGAATTAATGATATGGCATATTTTAAAGGAGAGTTTCCTCTTGTGTATAAAATAAAGGCATTTGGTAGTACAGACTGGCATGATGATAGGAATTACAAAATCGTTCCAGTATGCACTCCTCTGCTTGAATGTGATATTTTTTAAAATGTGATTACTAATAAAGTAAAATCCAGAAAAAGAAATGGTTGGGTTTTCTGTTGATAGGCATACTTATAGAACCCTTCAGTGACCTAAATTTGAACAAGACTAGATTCTAATGGCTTAGAATCTTCTCCATTAAATATTAGAAAATCCAGTTAATTAATTAGTCCTTAGTGTTAAATGACATTTTTAAGCCTGAGAGATGAGGGGGATGTGGGATTTGTGGTGACTTGACAGTACACATGAATGATGTTGAACCCAAACTGACTGTTAATATGAATTACCTTGTCACTGGGATTCCAGAGAATCCAGGACAGGTTTAGCAGCAAGACTTGATAGAATGAGGTGAGTGAGTGTTCATTTATTATCTATGCCTACATAAGTCTTGTTTTCTCTTATTTTCAGCAACAATACAGATTATTCGATTATTTTATTGTTTCTTAAGATACATTTTAATAGTAGCAACACAATAATTTAATGCCACCATGTAACATTTATCCATCAGTTTTCTTTTAATCACATCTGGATTAATTATGGCATGTGACAGAAAAAGAAAAGCTGTATTTTTCTGCTATGGTCCTCTGCCATGGTTAATTCTTTATTAAAACTATAGGACACATAAAAGAATGGATTTGGGACATGATTTATTTAAATTTCTCACCCAGTAATCACTGAAGAGACAAAATTTTACTATAAGAAAAAGATTTGATTTTGCATCCTCAGAGGTAATTTGCTGAATGGGATAATGTATGTTAGTTCCAATGACTAACCTTTACATAGAGAGATATTATGACTAGTAGTCTATTCCTTCATAGTAAAGGAGATGAAAATTCAAAATCCATTCATTCAGCAAGCATAGTAGATGCTTAGTCAACTGTTTGATGTTGATCTTTATTGTGCAAATTTTTCCTGCATTTATGTAAAAATGGGGGGTATTGAGCAAAATGGTTCAGATCTATCCAAATCAGGTTACTGTTCTACTTGTCAGAGCATCTAGAATTGAATCGACCCCAAACTCCCCCCACAATGTCAGCCTCTTATTGCTTCCTGCTGCATCCCTGCATGTAACCTGAAGCAGTGCCTGCCATCAATAATATTTTTTAAATGTAGCATAGACTTCAGTGTCTAAGTTTGCTACAACCCTGAACCCTATAAGCATCACATTTTTTCTGTGAATAATTAGCAAAGCAGCCTCTTTCACTGACAGCATGCGGAAGGAGTTGGAAGAGGCATTTCCTCCTTTCCACCCCCTTTTAAAGACAGCAAACCCTCGCATCCTTATAAGGGTAAATTAAAGATATTTAACATATTCTTATCTGGAAACAAGCTGCTTGAAGCTCAAAAGTCTTCGAGTGACAATTGGACAAAGTCAACCTTTAGTGTCTTCTTGAAGGAGTGTACAAATAATGTATATTACAAAGGAGGTGAATTGTAAGTCTTGGGAAATGAAGTTAACATGACATTTGAAGAAGCCAAGAGCTCTTAAGCTAATTATTATCAGAAAAGTTGCTGTTTTTTGCCTCATTAAAGATAAAATCTCCTTCAAACAAGCATAGCTGGGGTAAGATATTCTCCTTAGCAAGGCCCTTTTGGTTCTTTATGTAGCCACTTAGGAGGGATTTTAGAGATCGCATGAAAGCCTAAACATTACCCATTTTTGAGAGATTGACTGAAACACCACTGAAGGCACTTAAGCTTAAAGACTAATCCCTTGTTAAAATACAGATATCCATGGGAAGGATGACATTTTAAGCTGTTAACTGTCATTTTTACTTGATTGAAGGAAATGGCTAAAATCAGGTTCTAAGAGAAGGGATGAAAGCAGAGACTACAAAGTCCTTAAATACTCAAGGGGAAAAAGTGTTCTGATTCTAAGGACCCAGATCTCTTTTTCAGACTGTGGTTGGTTAACATAAGCCCTGTCTGGGCCCATACAATCTAGATTTCTTTTTTCTCGTCTCTTACCATGACTATCTGATTAGACAGGATTGAAATTCCTTCGTTAGCTCTCCTTATCCTTATAAACTCAAAATGGTTATACGCTAAATGTAAGATCTTAAACCACAACACTCCTAAAAGAAAACATAAGCAGTAAACTCTTGGACATGGGCCTTAGCAGTTGTTTTCTAGATCTGTCTCCCCAGGAAAGGGAAACAGAAGCAAAAATAAACAATTGGGGCTAAAACAAACTAAAAGTCTCTTGCACAGTAAAGGAAACTATCAACAAATGAAAAGGCAAACTGATGAATGGGAGAAGATATTTGCAAATGGTTTATCTGAAAGAAGAGGGAACCCTTGTTTACTGATGGTTGGAATGTAAACTGGTGCAGCCGCTATGGAACACAATATGGAGGTTCCTCAAGCAATTAAAAATAGAAGCACCTTGCCCTCCAGTAACTCCACTTCTGTGTGTTTACCCAAAGAGAACAAAAATACTAATTCAAAAAGATATATTCACCCCTGTGTTCATTGCAACATTATTTACAATAGCCAAGATATGGAAGTAACCTAATTGTCACCGATAGATGACTAGATAAAGAAGATATGGTATATTACACACAGTGGAATATTATTCAGCCATAAAAAATGAAATCTTACCATTTGTAACAACCTGCATGAACCTAGAGGGTGTTATGCTAAGTGAAATAAGTTGTACAAAGAAAGAAAAATAACTTGATCGCACTTGTATATGGAATTAAAAAAACAAATGGATAGACAAGCAACAAAAAATTAAGCCCAGAAACAGACTTATAAATATAGAGAACAAACTGTTGGTTTCCCAAAGGGAGAGTGGTAGGGGAATGGGAGAAATAGGTGAAGGGAATTAAGAGGTACAAACATCTAATTATAAAATAAATAAGTTACAGGGATGAAAAGTACAGCATAGGTAAGATGGTCTTTGTATGGTGACAGATGGTAACTACACTTACCAGGATCAGTATTTCATAATGTATATAAATATTGAATCATTATGTTGTACACCTGAAACTAATATAATACTGTATGCCATCTATACTTCAGTTAAACAAATAAAAAATAAATGGTGTTCCTTGAAGTGAAAATGTTAGAAAAAGGGTGAAATACTTATTACTTTCTTTCTTCATACTAGGTGAGTATTTAAAAACCCCTTGACCCTTTTTCAGTCTCCTGTTCTTCATCCACTGGCTAGCTACTTCACTGCTGTCTAGACAGCTCTGCCCTGAAGGATGTCATTCTAAGATTTACCCCACCCACTCAGGTGTTCTGCCTTAACTGCACAAGTCTTATTCAACAAGGAAAGCGAGTGGTCCAGGGGAACATGCATCAACTTGCTTTCTTCATTTTGCCTAGGGATAACTTGCAGGTATCAGATACTAAAACCACAGTACTGATTCCTTTTTTAATTCCCAATCCCATGAGTTCTATTTCTAATTACTCAAACACAATGTTTTAGGGATAAGCCATGTTCCTGGATCTAATTTTAGAGTCTATAGCAGCATTAACTGATATCTGCTCCTCAACAAAACCCCAGCACAATGGCTTCTTACATTGTGAAGTGATCAGGCGTTGAGTGATCATACTTGCAATCCAGGAGTAATCTTGAGCATGCTGATTTTCATCTTGGCAAAAGTGTGCTTTTTTCTTCAAGCCACCTTTTCTTTAAAGAATGTGTAACCAGTCCTCCCCACCCCCAATAGAAACTCATCTCCCAGGTACTTGCCAACATTTAATGGAAACATCCTTGGTTTTTCTTTTAAGGCAATACTCTTCCATTTCTTCAAAGCTGAGTCAAAGATCAGGCATGAACATGTGATGACAAAGACTGTTGGTTTGGGTAGTTTTAGACTTTGAGAATAATAACAATAAAATACAGGAAAATATTTGTAATTAATCATGTGTCACACTATGATAGCTCTCTTAAAAATATATATTGGTGGTTTTCTTGAGAATCAGAAAGCCTAAAAGATATTACTTTTAATTGCAAGAAATTTATGGTTAATGTATCAATAAAGTAGATCCTATGAATAATAGTTCATAAAAATGAGGCTCCAGCAAATAGTGACATGAGAATTTAGGGGAAAAAAGTACAATTTATTTTTCTGGCTAAGAGATTTACGTAAGTAGAGGGGAGAAGGTCCTTTGTTAGGTTCTGAAGGTTCCATATTTAGGACGTGCAGATATGGAGGAAGTAGGGTGAAGGGGAAGCATGAAGGAGACTACAGGTGGGGAAAGGGATCCCGGGGACATTGTCCGTTTTCATGTGAGTATGGAGAGAGATCCAGTCACAAACACCAGTTCACTCAAGAACTAGGACTACAGCGACAGCAGCACGGAGAGTGCACACCTGACGGTGCAGGAAATAGGCCTCGGAGGCCCAGAATCCCTCAGCAGGAAGAGCCCTGAGGAGAATCGTACACTAGGACATTTACTTTCACAATGATCTGACAAAGAATTAGGAATAGGAAGATCTGAAGTGGGCAGTCCAGTAGCAGGCCATTTTAACAGCCTAGATAAGAACATTGAATATGAATGTCAGATGCTAATACTAGGAATATTTCTAAATAGAATGCACAATAAGCAGAAAGTGATTTTACACACGGTGGGATCAGCTTGGCCATGGAGTCACAAATAAGGCTGAGACGTGTGAGAGGGAGAATGGAAGGCAGACCACGCAGACGGGGCCTTGATGAATACTGTATGAGAGGCAGCGGGAGAGAAGTGACAAATCAAGGAATGCTCCCCTTCCAGATAACATGAAACTGTGCACCAGTCACAAAAGTGTATGAACCCTTCGTACTTAGTGTCTCCATCCCAATCACAGCTGCAAAAACATCATTATAGTGTTTAGTATCCCTACTCAATATAATGCCTGTAGTCAGAATGATGATCACATTAGCAAATTCAGTTACTGGTACCTGGAAACAGAGAGAAAAATCTTAAGCAGAATTAATCAATGTGATCTGGGTGGTAACTAAAGATAATCATGCAAATATAAATATGGTTGTCTGTAAATGGGCATCTGCCTCTTACAATGGTAAGATAAACATTGTTATCTGGTATTAAAAACATTAAATATTTCCAAAGCATTAATTCAGCATATAGTCACACAGATTTTATCTTGGACTCAACATATCAAGAACTGGTAAAGTTAAGAACTGGTAAGAACTGGTAAAAGATATCTGGAAATTCAAATCAGAACTCAAGACTGTGAATACTCATCCAATCCAGGACTATACATCTCAAATGCGTCAATTCATGGCACTCCAGTGGTTAGTCCTACTGGACTTTGCCGCTTCTCTGTCCCACCCACGAACCAAATCTATTCCTTTCAACTTAGCTTGCCATGTCTGTCTGTGTCAAAAATTTAACTCTAAATGATAGCATCATGATCACAAAACTTAGATTTATCTTAAGGCTGTAATTGTCAGCTCAACACTAACCATATCATGATTTTTTTTTTTTTTAGCAGAGGTGAAAAAAAAACTGGTGTCATTATACTAAGGATCATTATACAAAGATCTACCCGAGGGACTGAAAAATCACAGTGGGAGTAGAAGGTTGACATAAAAATGCAGATGTCCCTAGCTGAAAATTTCAGGTTCTATTTCTAGATTGCTTTCTTCTTTATGCTAATTCTTTATAACAGGGCTAGGAGTCATTCTCTTTGATTGTGGATGGAGGGAATGACAAGGGATGAACCTCTTGAGATGACAGCCTGACAGCCTTTAAATCAAGGAGGATCTCTTTTTTAGCAAGCATGAAGATTAAACAGACTAATGAATCAATGCTT
The DNA here is from genome assembly GCF_030020395.1 of Manis pentadactyla. Classification (NCBI taxonomy): domain Eukaryota; kingdom Metazoa; phylum Chordata; class Mammalia; order Pholidota; family Manidae; genus Manis; species Manis pentadactyla. The sequence goes on along the minus strand of NC_080020.1, from coordinate 149,094,202 downwards.
TAGACCATCCACTCCTGGGAGAACACATCAGAGTCCCATCAACAATGGTCAAGTCAGGGAACATTCTCTCCTGTCAGCTGGCAAGTCTCCTATTGTTGCATTGAAAGCCCTTTTCTTCTCTGGGAAATTACTCTATTTAATGGAGACAGATGTCACTCTCCATAATTTGATTGTTTTTCACCAGCATCCAAGAGGTAAGATCTCTCCCACCAATACAGAATTGGAAAATGTGTAGTTGTGTGTGTTTTATATTCAGAAATCAGTTTCTTTCCTCCAATGGTCACTTTTATGTTTAATTGAGGACTTTTATTCTACTTGTCTTAATGTTCCCATAAAGAAGCAGTATCCAAGGTGCCAGCTGCCTTCAGAGTTTCCTAGAAATGCCTTGATCTGTCACGAGTCAGTGGGTATACACATAAACTTTAAGAGACGGAGATCTAAAGCTTTCAGGTGTGCTCTGGGTCATACTCCTTCTCCCTGTGCGTTTGTATCTCTGGATTAATCACAACGTCTGATGCATTTCTTTTAATGTAGTTAATTTACTTGAGACAGTGGTATGTGCCCAGTACATAGGAAAGCATTAAATTTTGTTGTTGTTTTTTAGTAACACCAGGTGGTATTAATTGTGGAAAATAAAAATATGTGAAAATATCACTGAAGTAACAGAGTAGATATTAGATGTTTATTCTGAAAGGGATCTTGATGCATATCTTAATGAATAGGAGATGTGCATTTCTTTTAGTGAAGCAATTCATTGTTTCAATTAAACAACCTTCATTTCATTTCATTGTCTCCTTAAATATGGGCAACTTTTGTCTCCCATATTCTGCTATTTCCTGTTGCTTCTCTGCTGACATTTTGCAAGCAAAGATAATAGCAGACTAAGAGTGCTCATTGCTTAGTTTTAATTCAATATTAGTATCTGATCTTTGACTCATTAAATGACAAGACTTGTCATCTTTGACTTGCTACTGTTTAACATTGCAGACCTGTCTCTAATAGCTCTAGTACATATTATTCCCTGAAACATTTGTGAGCAGTTAGCATGACAGAATAAGTATTAGTTTAGCAGGGAAAAAGAAAAATGGGTTTCTAGTATAAAGAAGTATCATCCTTCTAGATCACAACTATTGATTCTGGGATCACTATAAACCAATGTACAAAAGTTTTAGTTACTGATATATCTATATTAACTTTTAAATATATGTTTTAATTACAAAATATAGATACATAAACCACAATTTGAAAAATCAAACATTGAAAGAATTTGCTTCTCATTTTCAAACTATAAATGCTTTCAAGGAATTGGTGCTCAGATACTGAGCCAGTTAAAATTCACCAAAGGCCCATGCCGTTTGCTTTCTTGTTTAACCATGACAAGAATATTGAAAGAGTGGCTGCAAACAAACACAAACAAAATTACTCACCCTCTTCTCCATGGAGATTTATGTCAACTCAATGCACACTCAGGAAGTGGTAAGTGCTGTTAGAAAAGCCAAAGAGGCAGCCTTGGCCTCTCAACCTCAGGGAACCTGTGATGCTGCCGGGCAGTGTGAGGCGCGCTCAGGTAATGGCTAGAGAACACACCCAAGGCCACATACTAATGATGCATGACAGTACAGAACACATTACTTCAACAAATATGGAGGCATTTGAAGTAAGGGAAACACTGCCTTGTGCTAAGACCAGCCAAGGGAGGAAGCTTAGGTGGGTGCTAATGTACTCTTCCAAGGAATATACCTTTTGGATGGGGGGACTGCAAGTTGGGAGTCTGGTGGGTGTTCTTGAGGAAAGACCCAGTGGTCGGCAGAAGCTAGAACCAAGAGTGAGCTTTCTTCACAGCCCGGAGGCTCTATGACTCCAGGTACTGTGAAAATATTTATACGCTTCTTCCCTACCACTTCAGTGGTTGCTTGTCTTTCTGGAGACCATAGTTTCCATAAGGGTTCTTCCTGCAGCTCTTGTTTACTCCACAGGGTGATACAAGGATGCGCCCCGTGGAGAGCTGTACAGACACAGAGGTCACACAGATAGTCTGCTACCCTTGGCACTTGAGTTTCCTCTTTCTCTGGGTACCTAAGGGATGCTACAGGGTGGCCAACTGTCTTGCCATTGAACTGAGTCGTGTTTGCTCCAAACATTTGGCAAGGTAGCATCATGCTTAGTGGCATAAACAGCTGTGACTGTCAATAGCAGTCATACCTGACATGCAGTCGTGGTAAGTCATGGCGAGAGCACCAGGGAGGAGGCATAGAGTTCCAGTTCCTTCTGAGATAAGCAATCCTTATCTCTCATGGGCCTCAGGTTCCATATAGAGAGTAAGGAGGTTGGACTAGAGTGTCTAAAGAGCCTTCAGAATTATTTCTAATTATTTTATATTCCAAAGCTAGAAACATCAATATAGCCAAGATAGTTCCCCAGCACAATAATTAATTCATGCCTAATGAAGAGCTAAAAGAAAGTCAAAGTCTTTATTAAGGAGTTTAATATAGTCTCCCCACATATCTACCACCTTCTGAGCAGTGAAGCCTGTAACATCCAAGGCAGTGACAATATCTGCACCCTTAGCCAGGGGTTTGCAGCATCCTTTCAGGGGTGTCTAGTCCTTTGTGACTAACTTTCCAGATGGACGTGGTGAGGCTGTGAACTCTCCTGCAAGAAAAGACAGTTGGGAATTTGAATTTGAGGCTCAAGAGAGCATAAAGGGAGAAAAAGAGAGGAATTTGGAGTTTTAGCAAAACTGGGACCTTGTAGACCTGACCTTCAATATTTCCTCTCCACTCCCTTCATCGGAAAATAAGAAGTTAAATAACCTTCTGTATCCACCTAGTGAATTGGTGGTAATACGTAGAAACTCAGATTTCTAGTCTCCCGATCTAGCCCATAGACAGTGCTTCCATTTAATTAGTCAAATTGATTGAAAACTTAATTACACATAATCCCACAGAAAAGGGAGTTCTGATAATCACACATGCAAAGCTTTAGGGATGTGAAGGAGAGGAGGCCAAGTTTATGATAGCCAAGAAAGAATTCTCATTGTAGCCATGCTTTCTCCATGGGGGAAGCACTTAATGAAGGGAAATTTTCACTGGAATGTGGTTCTCTGGTTGTAACATCATAAGGTAAAATTAAAAACATGAAAACAGGGTTTCAGGTGGAAATGGAGGATGTCATGAAATATCTTTTAGAGGAACAACTTTTCTTTAACTTAGATGGAATCTGCAAGAGAACTGGATATTAAAATCCAGTTTGGAAATTCTGAGGCAAGATGCAGAGTTGTACCAGATGCCATTAGAAATACCCAGATATTCATAAGGCTTACAATGTCCTTACGATGTATTTATATTCTCACTCTGGTATTTATTGGAAAGATTTGGGAGACAATTTGAGGTAATTTGTAAATCAGAAAAATAACTCTCTTAGGAAAGCAGGTGAGGTCACAAATCTGAAGATTGACATTCCCCACATCAAATACAAAATGAAATATAAGAAGATAAGATAAAATAATAAAATAAAAACTGCCTCCTTTTCTTTTACACAAATATAGCACATAGCATCCAAAAAGCAAAAACCCCACAGTCTAAAGGAAGAAGTGAAAATGGTTCTTACCTGCGTGATGCTCCTGGCCTCTATTAATGTCTTCATTTCTAAAAGGTTATTAAATAGTGTTTTTATTCTGGAATAAACATTGCCTGTTTATCTTGCAGCATTTCTGAAAGTCTGAAATTATATCATATGGACTACATATTAAGCAGCTCTGTCTAGAGAATGCCAAAATAATTAGAAATCAGATCGAGAAAATGAATTGATGCTTTATTGTGAGGTATATTTCTAATCAAACCACACACACACACATGTTCACACACACACCCCAAACAGAAGACTAGGCCTCACTCCTTTGCTTATTTTTTGTTTCTATCCATTGATTTAGTAAAACAAGTTTGTTTAAGCTTAAAATGATAACCAGTAACCAGATTTGGGGTAGGAGTATTCTTTTATTATTAGCTTCTTTCACTCTAAAGATAAGGAAAAATAATTAGAAGTTATAATTTCCCTAAAGTTAAATACAAAATGATTAAAAAAGATTTAAGTGAAAAGTAAATACAACTTTCAGGTCTCCACAATCTACAGCTCATCTGAGTCACAGCAGAGATAGCTGAACATATCAAAGATTTTTAATTGAATTAGCCATTGATATAATCTCTTGAGTACATTCATTTGTCAGATGAAGATTTTGTCTGTCAACTAAGAGGAAAATCTTACTCTTGAAAATGTTAAGTTGGGGAGCATTTCAAAATTGTCCCTTATTCAAATTTTAGCAGACTGTTTTGACAAGCAAGTGCAGAGAGATAAAGGGATTGCCTTTCTCCTTTGGATGAAGGCAAAGGGAAGAGAGAAAGATGGCCATTTATCTCCATGAACATTTGTCTTGCCAATAGGACATTGATTCTCTTTCAAACCAGTAGTGAGTATATTGTGTATACTTTTGGTTTGTTGATGGTGATTCTTTAGCCATTCTGTTAAATTCTCTGTGGCTCAAGATATCAAAATACATCCATAGCTCTTGTCCATGGGTCAGGTCAAATCTGGCAAGTGGGAATGACGATCAAGATAAGTATATGTGTTCCTTTCCCTTGAAAGAAACAGTGATATGGCCTTTGGAACTGAGGAGTAGGCTAGAGGACATCAAGTTTAAGTCTCCAAACATGACGCGGGACTTATATTGCTACCAGCATGTACCATGCCCTGATTGTCTGGCAATGTGCACATCGACTGACTGAGGAGGGAGTCTCTTCACTATGACACCATGTTGTCATCAAAAACCCCTTTGACTTCTCAGGCCATTGTGTCCATTCTCAATGTTGTATAATAAATTACCACAAACTTAGTGGCTTAAAAACGTTCCTGTTAGTGGGCAAGGGAAACAAAAGCAAAAATGAACAAGTGGGACTATATCAAGCTGAAAAGCTTCTGTACAGCAAAGGACATCATCAATAGAACAAAAAGGTATCCTACAGTATGGGAAAATATATTCATAAATGACAGATCCAATAAAGGGTTGACATCCAAAATATATAAAGAGCTCACACACCTCAAGAAACAAAAAGCAAATGATCCAATTAAAGAATGGACAGAGGAGCTGAATACAGTTCTCCAAAGAAGAAATTCAGATGGCCAACAGACACATGAAAAGATGCTCCACATCGCTTGTCATCAGAAATGCAAATTAAAACCACAGTGAGATATCACCTCACACCAGAAAGGATGGCTACCATCCAAAAGACAAACAACCACAAATGTTGGCAAGGTTGTGGAGAAAGGGGAACCCTCCTACACTGCTGGTGGGAATGTAACTTAGTTCAACCATTGTGGAAAGCAGTATGGAGGTTCCTCAAAAAGCTCAAAATAGAAACACCATTTGACCCAGGAATTCCACTTCTAGGAATTTACCCTAAGAATGCAGCACTCCAGTTTGAAAAAGACAGATGCACCCCTATGTTTATCGCTGCGCTATTTACAATAGCCAAGAAATGGAAGCAACCTAAGTGTCCATCAGTAGATGAATGGATAAAGAAGATGTGGTACATATACACAGTGGAATATTATTCAGCCATAAGAAGAAAACAAATCCTACCATTTGCAACAACATGGATGGAGCTAGAGGGTATTATGCTCAGTGAAATAAGCCAGGTGGAGAAAGACAAGTACCAAATAATTCCACTCATATGTGGAGTATAAGAACAAAGGAAAACTGAAGGAACAAAACAGCAGCAGACTCACAGAACCCAAGAATGGACTAAGTTACCAAAGGGAAAGGGACTGGGGAGGATGGGTGGGAATGGAGGGATAAGGGCAGGAAAAAGAAAGGGAGCATTATGATTAGCATGTAGAGTGTGGGGGGGGGGCACGGGGAGGGCTGTGCAACACAGAGAAGACAAGTAGTGATTTTACAACATCTTACTACACTGATGGACAGTGAATGTGAAGGGGTATGTGGGGGGGACTTGGTGAAGGGGGGAGCCTAGTAAACATAATTTCTTTCATGTAATTGTAGATTAATGATACCAAAATAATAATAATAATAATAATAATAAACAAACAAACAAAAAAACGTTCCTGTTAGAATTTTAGAGTTTCTGTAGAGCAGAAGTCCAAGCACTACATAGCTGGGTCCTCTGCTCAGGGCCACACAAGTCCAAAATCAAGATGTCTGTAGAACTGCATTTTCCTCTGGAGCAAAGGGCCTTTTCTACATTCTTTCAGCTTATTCAAATAATTCAATTCCTTGCCACTGGAGAATCGAGGTTTCTGTTTTCCTGTCTGTCACCTCGAAGCTACTAGAAGCTGCCACTGTGTCATATCCACATGGTCTTCCAACAGGCATGCCAGCCAGAGAATTTCTCTTTGGTTGGCTAAGAGGGAGTCATACAATGTGATTCAATCACAGGACTGACTATCCCTTAACTTTTGTCATATAACATAAATTAACCAAAAACTAAAATGTTCAAGCAGAATTTGGGAGTCCAAAATTGATGGAAACATTAGTCCCAACCGAGTCCAGCTTGGAAGTAGAGGAAGTTAATGTTGACAATTACAGAAGTGACAGAAGAAGCCATGGGGACATAGGTGATGAGATCAAATGAAGGCTGAGACTTACTGAGTGCTTATTAGATGACACCACTCTGTCCACGTACAGCAACCCAGGGACATTCCTCATTTGATGGATAAGGAACTGGGGCATGAAGAAATGAAGTAACTTGCCCAGGACTACAGCTAATAAGTGGCCGAGTCAGAATACAACTCTCAGCGGTCTGCCTCCAGAGAGTGTGCTCCTCATCTCCATGATTTACTGTGTCTCATGAGAAAGAAATGGAACAAATCCAGCAAACTCCCATGGTATGCATTCAAAAGTCTGCCTTGTCACCAGGCTTAAGGCAAGGGAATAACTAAATAATTCCTAGTTGATGAGAAACTGATTAATTCGAAAAGGACTTCTCATGTAAGAACGGATTTTAAATTGTAGGATCTTGGCTAGTAATAGAATACAGCCATGGCTCCCTTTGTGTGGGAGGGTAGGGCTGGGCTGGGGCAGAAGTGGTTTCAGTGGAAAAGCAACAGTTCAGAGCCAAGAGGCTCAATGTGTGGATAGGGAAACACTGAAGTTTGGCTTCTTCATAGTACTGGGTTAATCCATCTAATTTGGATTTGGACTTTGCCTTGACCTTTAGAAGGCCATCATTTTAGACCCCCCTGAGTTTTATACTGTCAGTGATCCTGTAGTCTGTATTTAACATAGGTTACCACATCTATTTAGCATAATGTCTCAAATATGAACAAGGCATGTCATTTAGATTTATTATGCCTTTCTCTTGGAAAATTAGGAAAAATTAAAAATTCTATATATGCTTTAGATTGCAAAATTCTGCTGAAGTATAAAAGCATAGCTATTGCAAGAAAGATGCTCAACAATTTATGACAGCTATTAAAGCTGTTAATTTTATATATGAAGTTATTACTAGGAACTCTGAGAAACAAATAAATAGAGAAATAAGTTTGTAGTTAGAACTATAAGAAAATGAGTTAGCTAAATTCAGGAATAACATGATATTTTTTAGGAACACATGTTCATAAAAATGTAAACAATTTTACACTCCTGATTTATATCTCTTATAGCATTTATTAGTAGTCATAGCAGTGAGTAAAATATCATTTAAAACTACATCAATCCTCACCCCTTATGGATTTCATGTTTTCAAATGTGCCTACTTACTAAAATTTATTTCTAACTCCAAAATCTGTACTCCAAGCCTGTACTCTTTCAGGGTCACATGCAAACAAGCAGAGCAGCGAACCGCCTCACATGTTCCCAGCTGAGGTCAAGCAAGAAGACGTCCTGCCTTTTTGTTTCAGCTCTCACACAGCAAACAGTTCTTTTTCATGGTATATTTAGGGCCACATGTTTTGCACATTTGTGAATTTTGGTGATTTCACTGTTTAAAACAGCTAGGTATAGTGCTAGAGTGCTTCCTAGTGTTTAGAAGCCCAAGACTGTGATGTGCCTTATGGAAAAAAAAATGTGTGTTATGGTAAGCTCCCTTTAGGCATGAGTCAGTGCTATTGTTTTTCAGTTTAATGCTAATGAATCAACAATCTGTACTAAATCAAGTATCTTTAAACAGAAACACACATAAAGCAAGGTTATATGTTGATTGGTTGATGAAAATATTGTGACCAGAAGCTCCCAGGAACCTAACCTGTCTTTCCTCTAGGAGCCCTGCTTCAGTGTTTACAGCATCTTTGTAGAAATGACTGCTATGAATTATTATATTCAGTTGTAATTCTGATTTTCAGTTATTTAATTCCATTGGTCAATGAGCCTTTCACTTTATGGGATTTCTTTATAATTTGTGAAAATGAATCAAAAGTAGAATATCTATTCTGTCCCTTGAAAGTTAAGAGAAGAAATATTCAGAGAATAAATACTCCAAAATTATGTGCAACAGTATCCATGAGCTATCATCTTTAATCTAGAGATAATAAAGAACATATAATATGAATTCAGCATTAAGAAAGACTACATTTTTAGGGAACTCTGTGCCACTCTCACATTATCTCATTCTTCCCTTATCCCTAATAAAAAATGAATCTCAATTTTGTTTAAAATATAATGATTGTAAGAGCAGTGAAAAAGCTGATGGCTTGTGAAATTTTGTTCCTGTTCTATAATGTCAACTTAAAATTCAATGATTTTTTGCATATTCAAATTGCAATAATAATTAAATACTTTCTGGATGAAATAATTCATATTTGTTCTTATTTCTCATTGTATCATCCAGTGATGGTGATGTTAACCTTTGGCTGAAGTTGATTTTTGTCCCCCTGGGCATTTGGTATTCCACATTTGACCAAAGTGTTTAGTCAAGTGAACCTATACTTTGGCCCAGTTTGTGTTTAAAATAAGATAAAATATAGATACATGCAGGTAATAACTGTAAGTCTTAGAATAATTTGACAGTTCAATATAATGATTAAATATTTGTATCAATTTGTATTTAAAAATATACACATCTAGCATCCCAACTCATTCAACAGATTGTTTGGAGGGGAGTTTTGTTTCTATTTAAAAAAATTTTTATTTTAGGCTATGTACAATAAAATACATAAATCTTAGTATACAGCTCAATGAATTCTGACATGTGTACACACTCATGCCGCCATCTCCCAGATCAAGAAACCAAACATTCCCACCAACATTTTCTCTTCTCCACCCGTTTCATCCACCTGCCCACCCCCAGCCCCTATGGCAACCACCAGCCTGTCTCCATTCAACAGAGATGGCTGAGTGCCTGCTGCACGCCAAGAATCATGCTGGGAATTGAAGTGAAAACCATCTTACAAGATACATTCCTGCCCTTGAAAACCTTATAGTCTGTGGAACTCCATAAGGGCAAGAAAAGGCCCTACTTGATTTTGTTATTGTGGTGTATCCGAGAGTGTCTGCTATATCATAAAAATAGGAATAAGAAAACATCATTAAATATCAATACTGTAGGACCAGTGTGAACAGGGTTATAATGTGCCTAGGTAGAAGATTTGAGCAAAACTGCTGTGCATATCCTACCTTGCATACATCATGGAATAAGGTCTTTAACTGTCATATTTAATAAATATGTAGAAATATTCATTGTCCCTGAACTTGTATTTTCCTTGATTTTATTATCATTTAGAAGAATTAAGGAATTTATTGAGATGTTTTAACAGCTAATGTGTTTATTGTAGAAAATTTATCCTCAATCTAACAAGCGTAAGCCTTTGAAACATACTTGGGGTGAGGAGGGAAGATATTTTCATTCGTTATTAGAAAATAAATGAGTATTCAAACACATTGGGACATTCTTATAAACACTGCTTTTTCTTTTCTGCAAATATCTACTGTTCTGGTACAACCCATGAAATGAGTGATTGCCGTCTCATGTCTGTGTTTCAAATGCCATCAGAACATGTACTAGGGAGACCCATGTATGAGCTATACCTTATAACTTCAGGGCTCCTGGATCCTCATGCTCCCAACTTGACTCACAGCCCTTCCCGGTGCACCATCTGGTATTACTCTCTAGATTCAGGTCCCTTAGCTGAAGGTAAGAGATGCCCAAGTCTCCCATTCCAGTCCACTGACCCCTTGTACACTGCAGGGGATGAGGTCAGACTAGATGAAAGCATGTAAAATTTATGAGGACACCTCATAGGAAGTTCTTATTAGAAGCTAATTCTGGACTTCAGGGTTCCTAGCATGACTTCATATCACTTACTAGTCCTCACCGAAATCTTAGGGAGGCTTTCCCTGCATTTGTTCCCTTTTTAAATAGCAAGACATATATACACACCAAATCAAAAGCATTTTTTGCCTCCTGAACCAACAAGGTGACCGTATGGTAGGGACATGTGTTAAAACATAAATTCCACAAAGGGAGGACATTTTGTCTGCTTTGTTTGCTGTATCAGCAAGAGCCACAAACATTACCTGGCTGATAGCAAATGCTCCACACTTGTTTCTTGAAAAAAAAATCAAAACCAATTCAACTATCCTACATAAAAGCAGTGCCAATTTCCACCATAGTGATGCCATGGCAAACTGACAAAGTTAACTTAAAAACAGTGATGTATGTTTTACAAAGGGCTTCCCCATACACTGTTTTTTGGGCTTCTTTTGTCCTAAAGGAATCTGATGTAAAGGACACATTATCCCAGTTTTATAGATGAGTTAATTGAGATGTAGTTTCACACATCTGGGAGATAAAGGAAAACATTGAAATAAGATATGGATAAAACACAAAAATACACATAGATGCATCTACATGAATGCAATGTAATTCATACACTAGGAAATTTCATTTCCATTTTGTCTTATTGCCCTAGAATGCAAAAAATAAAAAAGGCTATTTCTTTTATTCAGAACCTATGTGAATTCTTTGGGCTCCCTTGAAAGGCTGAGATTTCAGTCCCAGGTTGATAGAAATTGGCTCTTGATTCCTTACCTTTGCAACTCTGGCTTGCATCTGCCTCGAAAGATGTGACCCCTTTGAAGCCAGGTGCATACTCTTGCTCCCATTACCATCAGGTAGGGTTTTATGGATGACCAGACAGAAGGGCAGGGCCTCTGCCCTGAGTCACTCAGCAAGTCAGTGTGGGGTCAGGAAAGTCATCTTGGAGTTCTCCTTCCTTCCAAGCCTTTTAACCAATCTCATTCAGTCAGAAACTCCAACCTTTATGCCCAAACTTAAACAGAAATTATGCCTCATGGAAATTAATAATACAGCAAAATTGCCTTGGTGAGAATGTGTGTGACTGGGCCCAGGACAGCTGTGGACACTGCTATAGGCAAGCGATACTGCAGGCAAGGCAGACCATTGCTATAAGCTATCTATTACATGTTATCTAAGTGTCAAAAAGACATCACCAGAGATACTACTGCTATAAAAAATAACACTCATGGAAAGAAATGTTTGTGAATAAAAGAAGGTTGCATGCATACAGTCTGAAACAAAACTGCTGCCGGCTAAAATTATGAGGCAGATGTAGATATTTTCTCTTCTTTTCTTCTCCTCTACAATTCTATTAATCCAATTATTTACATCCACAGGGTTTATGACACTCATTAATGGTTGTTGAGTGTCATTCACAGAGCTGGACCATGTGTAGTACCTCAATCTTCTATAGAGGAAAAATCATATTCCTGGAGAACAGGTAAATCCTGCCGTTTAGTAAATAAAGATAATCATGAGGACAGTTATGGCTAAATTGCAAAAATACATCAACGTTCTCCTCAATTCAATATTATTATAAAAAAAAAGAAAAGAGAAAATCTGATTCAGTTGGAAATTTTTTAGAAATTCAGGCTGGAAGAACATCACAGTAAAACTAAGGCATTAAGGGACACAGATTAAAGTAGGAGCTGGAAGTAACTGAACATATCCCACTTTTAACCTTAACAATTTCTACTAAAACGAATAATGATTGTAGTGAATAATTAGCCTTTGTGTCTCCCTACAGTTCTGCAAGTAGCATTTATAGTTATAACATACAGACTTTTCAGAGAGGAGCATTTGTTTGACCTACCTGTATGTCTTGAAATATGTATTTAGCACAGCTGTTCTTTTGTGTTAAACTCATCACAAAATGCAGCTTTAATGTAACCCACCATTGATCTGCAGTAAGTGGAAACAAACTCTCTCCTTAATTAGTATCATCCAATCGCTTTTTTACATTTGAACAGAGCTCATACTGTGAACTGTTTAATGGACTATTATTTAGAAAGTGGCAAAGAGCACACCAAAAAAAAAGACGTAGTGAAAATAAAAACTAGCAGTGTCTATGAAAAATATGTTGTGAAATAATGGGGAAAAAAGATGTTTCGTTAAGATGAGTTTCCTTGGCATTTTGGTGTAGCAATGAACAGCGTCCCAATTACTGCCAACCATGGAGACGGAGATACAGGGAGAGAATCATTTCCTTCAGCACTCTTAGTGGTCTTCCAGTGAATTTGCTTATCAGCTCCTTTTTCTACAGAACCTGCATGGAGGGGGGAGGAATAAACAAAGAGCAGCGTGGAGTAAATGTGTCACAAATTACCACAAACACCCTGTGACTCACCCACTTTTCATTTTTCTCCTCATTAACTGTGTCTTGCTCAAAATGAGCGATTGGGTCCAAACGTAATCAAGTCCCACAGATAACAATTGACTTGGTGGCTGGGGCAGTCACCACTTCCTTGCTACTGGGAAATAAATTCAGAAATAAAATGAGTTAAAATAAAATTCCCTCTACTCCCTTTTGTGCGCTCAGACCATTTGAAGACCACCAAGGTCCACAGAAACAATCCATCTCCCTGTGAAGAGGAGGGTCTCTGTACCACTGCCAATAAGGCATGCCCTTCGCGGTATCAGGAGCGAGCACAGTTACACAGTGAAAAGGCCATCAAAGGGTCTTGGGCACTGATAGCTTCTTTCAGGTTTTTATCCGTAGTGCTACGTGAACAATAATAAAATTAAGTGCTAGGCAGACCCAGCCAGCAGTGAGGGAGGATGATGGAAAGAAAGAAAAACAACCCTCATATGCATGAAACTGACCTGTAATTTTAAGAGTACATTATAAGTTGAAGGCAGTTGGAAATGCCTTTTTGTTCTTTGTTGTTATATGTTATTCTAGAACAAGAAAGATTGGCTGAAGAAATTTTGAATATTGTGTGTGTGCTCTTGTGGGCCTGGTTTTATCAAAGCAGAGATTTCTCAGCAAAGCTGTTGAAAAGTTTCTTTTCTGTTTGAGTGATTTTTATGCAAACCGGGATACTTTATTTTCCTGTAAGCAGGCATGAAATGCTTGCAAAGGATTCAGTCACTCTGAGAAGCTGGGGGATTGTCTCCAAGGGAAGTACAGGTATAGAAGTGTTTTCCTTCTTAGGCAGTGGGTATGTAAGGGAGTCATGAAATATGCTTTGAATTATGACTAAACTAGCTTTACATGATGACAGAGACAACAAATAACTCTGAATCTCCTTTTATTCCATCTGAAATTTCAATTTCCTGCTTCCGCTTTCTGCTGGTATGACTGCCTGCCTGTGAAGCCCCACCCCCGCAGCCTTCCTCAGTCACCAGAAAAGCAGGATCTTGCCTCTTCCTCCCACGGGTCATCTGGCTTCTGCTTGTCTTGGTTTACCGTCCTCCCTTCTGCCCCTGAAGCTCTCTCCTCTTTGGAGCCTGAAGCCTGCTTTCCTTCCCCTCACTCGAGTTGTATTTTCTCTGAACTGGACTTTCCATTAAGGACAGATGTGGTGAGTACCTGATTATCCTGGGAGCCATTGAACTAAAACGAAGCAAACCATTTATATGTTACTTTGTGTCATTGATCAAAGAGGTAGCAGGGTGGTTTGACAAGTGAACTCAAGTTCCTATTAGGGCAATAATTAAAACCTCCTTGACCCAAACCCATGCCCTCTAGAGTGTATGGTGGCAGTTTCATCTCTATAATAGGTTATCGTCTTGCCAACTGGTTTTTTTTGTGTGGGTGTCATGTTTTGGTACTGAGTTGCTGTGTGACATGGGAGCAGAAAAATAGAAAACCAACATGAGAATAACTCCTATTTCAATAGCAGGGTGCTCTTCAAATGTGGTGACTATGGGAATCACCTGGAAAGCCAGGAAGAATATGGAGGCTAGGGCCCTGGGGACAGCAGAGGGCCTTTTAGCCCCCAGATAATGCTGACACCTTCAAGCTAACGTCATGCTTCTAAGTGTGATGAGAACAACATCAATTAGCCCAGGAACCATATCCAATTTGTTTTGGGGATGGAAACATATGCATTACTAAATAAAACTCTAATTACTAGAAATCAGATTTACTCCAGCTGTTGTATGGTCTCATTACATCTCAATTTAACGTCATCTATGATGTGGGGTATTGGATAGCATCATATTTCCACTTGGGTCTTGGCATTAAAATTCTCTTTTTGCTCATCTAGAGTTGAGTTGATTTACTGAATCACAATAACATCAAATACCACATGTTATGGGCCTATGGAGCTCTGATAAGAATCTTGTAAGATCACAGAAGTTTCACAAAGTTTGAACAAGTGTTAAAAGATCTAAATATTAATTTAAAATGTCTGTAGAGATAAATATGTTTGCACAAATTTAAGTCAGTTTTCTTCTTACAATAATTCTCAGGTACCTAACATTTTTCATGTGCTGAGTAGATGCTTGCATTTCCCAAATTTATTTTCATCATAGAAAACTTTATTCAAGGAACATCTTATCAGATGAAGCTTCACTGAGGACTCTCTGGAAGGCATTAATATAAATACTAAAAATTTTAATAATACATCTTGAGGAATAATTTTATTCTATTTAAAAGGAGACAAATTTGAGTTTTTATTTATAATCTCAGTCTTTAGAAAAGGAAGTCTTATTAACTGAAGAAAATTAAAAGGACCTTTATAAATGACATTAAGAATGTGATAGGATGAATTTTTATTTAAATTTTTGCATAATATTAATCATCTCAAAACTGAAGAACATTTCTCATGGTGCTGATTGTTGATATTGTTCCAGATGTTCTTTTTCCAAAAAACAAAACAAAAAACTATAACTGACTATTTTCCCCACAAAATTTAGGAAAAGGAAAGGCAGGTGTGGAAATGGGTAAAATTTCCTGCTTTATTGCTAATCACAGGATTCAGAAACATAATACCTTTGGTAATCAATTAGCTGTTTCATTTTTCCAGGTCTGGTGATTGCCTAGCTGATACCAGGGCAGATGAATTTGATTGTTCCCTTTATGCCCGTATACATCCATTATATGGTGTCTATGGATACAAGTAATAGATAGAGAGCAACGGAAAAAAAGCAAGATCAGAGAAGCGTGATTTGAAAAGTGGGCAGAGGTGAGTTTTAAATGAGACTTAGTACTAGTCAGGACAGATGTAAGATATGTCTAAAGTCTAATGAAAGACAGTTGTACTAACTCAGGATTATTATGTACTTAGAAAAGTGATTTTCTTACATTTTCAATTGTTGACTAGCCTTAAATGCCAGCCACATTAAACTAATAAGGTCTCCAATTGATGGGTTTGCGTCATTGGCAGTTGGCTAGTTCTTCCTTCCTTTCAATTGCCTGCCAGCTCATTATGCCCATTTTACAGGAAAGAAGACCAAGGGTCAAAGGTGACAACGTTTGTCACATAACTTTCACACAGCAAATTTGAAGTGATGCCTTTCTGGGTCTTCCTAGACTCCCACTCAAATTTATTGCTTGTTTTATCTCACAGCTCTTCTGGCTGATGGAAGATGTCATGTGTTGACCAGAAATATTTCAGCTGGAGAAAGGCCCATGAAATCCAGAGGGATCATCTATCAGAAAGGCTCACAGAATAGTCTGGGGCAACCTTCCAGAACTCCACCAAAAATTCAGAGTATGTCAATGCACACCACATGAAAGCATTTGAGGAACATTGACTCAGACCAGGGCTTTCATATGGTTCTGGGCTTTATTATACTGTAAAAGCCCTAGTAGTTCTGCTTGGAATTAGGTGCTAGAGTTGAAAAACAGAAAAATTACTGCCAATCTCATGACATTTTTACTCAAATAATACATAGAAATTTTGGACAACTCTGAAATTTAGTGGCAAACGGTTTTAAATCCAGTGAGCTCAGCCATGCTAGTTTTCACTGTACTTGTTCCATTTATTTTTCTAATTAATTTCTGAAAACATTAATTAATTTTGTCTTTTCCACAGTCAGTCTGTCACCCTTGGGCCTGAAACACTGAAAATATTTCTGGCCTCGAGCAGTAGTAATCAAAACTTCTAATTTGTTTGAGCAATCCAGTGTCTTTTTCCTTATTTCTTTCTCTGAAAGACACTTTACTATCTTTTAACAGCTTGGTTTTAGATAACTGATGAATTCATAGATAAAAGAATCTATAGATACCTGAGGCCAAAGAGAAACGATGAGACAGAGGTGATATGAGTGAAGTTTTGTTCTGGAAACAGCCTCGTACTCAGCTCGAGAAGGATTTGTCTATGCTCCAGAGCTGTTATAAACTGATGTCATTTCTGAGTGTGGTGTTAGCCTGCCATCTGCCCAGATACCCAACAAGATTGCCTGCCTGACTCACCACAGAACTTTCATAGTGTTAACTCCCAGTAAAATATGTATTTGAAATATGGGCACCTTTAAAAGCCAAACACACTAGAGTTGGTAGTTAGATTTGCTAGCAAAAGAACACGTCTCATAGTTACACGTTTTTGCCAAAAATAAGAGGGCCAAGGTGATTTCAGTGTGCCAGTGAACCCGATTCTGGAAGCTAGGAGAGGAGGGTGTGTAAGATAAAGAACAGAGGGCAGTGCAAAGTAACTTAAAGGAGAAATATTTAAGCTGTAACGCAAATCCATCACATAAAAAGAACAATGTATCTCTGTTGACTACAAAGGGCATTATAGATTTTCTATTGTACATACTGGATATATTGAAGAAATTATCTCACTGTTCTACTTAAATTTAAAATACCTTTGAAGTTGTACTGTGAAATATACTATACCTACAAAATGTTAATACTGTATATCATTTTTAAAGAAGAAGATTAAAGTAAATGATCTTTTACCCACAAAATAGGCAATAAAATAATATCTGTCCTTAGAGGTTTTCTCCATGCCCTCGCCAAGAGATACTTCCTCTTCTTCAGATATTGTCCTGATTTTACATTAATCCTTTAATTGCTTTTTCATTCTACTTATATTTGTATACATATATCCTCAGACATTGCCTTATTTATCTTCACCTGTTTTAGAACTATCAATGTAACCACACTCTCTTATATTTCCTTTTTTCAATATTGTGCTTTTCAGAGGCATTCATGTTAATGCATGCAGACTAATTCACTGACTTTTCCTATTGTATTTAATTGTGTGAATATGATACTATTTACTTGTTTATTGTTACTACTTTAGGTTATTTGGGTTGGTTTCAGTATTTACTATTGTGAACAATGTTGCTATAGACATTATTTTAAATATCTCTTAGTTTAAGTGTCTCTTTGTCCATTTCTTTAGATCATATATCTAGGATTGGATTTAGGAACTGAAATATATGCACATGTTCAGCTTTCAATGGTAATGCCAAACATTGTCCAAAAAAATGTACCAATTTACCTTAGTGCCAGCAGTAGAAGAAAGTTACTGATATTCCATATCCTAGTCAATTTTGATATAAACTGATTTGTAAGGAACTATCAGGCATTTTTTTGGTTGGGAAGAGATATTTCATCGTAACTATATATTTACACTTCCATGACTCCAAATAGGATTGAGAATCTTTTCATATGTTTATGAGATTTTCATGTACCTTATGTGAAGTGTCTTTTCAAAGCATTCCTCTCATTCTTTTCTAATTGATTTGTTTGTTTTATCTTAATTTTTAGAGTTCTTTACATATTCAGAATATTAATCCTTTGTCAATTATATGTATTGACAATATCTTCTCCCAGTTTGTGGCTTATGTTTTAAATCTCATTATGGCCTTTTTATAAACAGAAATTTTTGATACTAAAGGATTTAATCTTATTAGTTTTTATCACAGTTTGCACTTTTTATGTCGTGAATTCTCCTTTACCTTGAGGTCATAAAAATTCTCCTATAATGTTCTCTTAAAGTTTTAATTATTTGGCTTTTGGATTTAAGCCTTTAATCAATCTGAAATTGATTTTGGTATGTGGTTTCAAGTAGGAATCTAATTTCATTTTCTCCCATATGGAGAAGCTGCTTGTCAGGTAACAAATTAGTTTGCCAGTTACACAGATGCTGATGGAAGACCTTAGACCACTGAGTCAGAACCAAAGGATATCTTACTTGCTGCAGCAATAGAGGTAGCCAGAATGTCATCATTTTTCTGCAGGTTATCCAAGTCCCAGTTCACACAGGATGATGTAAAGAGGGCAGGGGTCACCTGCACACACAGTGAGTTGTGTTATGGGAGAGGAACCCTGAGTTTAGGAAGTCCTAATCTTTTATAATGGATAATGAGTCTATCTGAGCTTTGCCCTACAGGGAGATATTGTTTATTTTACATTCAATGTAGTGATTGATTCCTTTGGATATAACTGATATCTTTAAATATTTATCCTAAGCATAAGATTTAGCTCAATTTATTTTAATCTTTCATTATGTTTTAATAGTTTTCAAATTTTATCCATAAAGACCATGGGACATTTTTGTTTGGTTAGTGCCTAGACTATTTGCAGATTTTTTTCTCATAAATCACACATTAATTTCTACAATATTTTTATTGGCATTTCTGTCATAGAAGACCATTATTCTGAATTGTTCACTGGGAAATTCATGGATTTTCTTTTCTTTGGGGTCAATTAGTGGAAGTTTACTGTGGTCTTTCACTGCTGTTGTGTTTTCCTGATTCTTTGTGACTGCTGCCACATTGCATAAAGTGCCTGTGCATTTGAAGAAACAGTCATCTCTTCTAGACTTTATGATTGACTTTGTAAGGAAAGACCTTCTCTTGAAGGTGGGGAGAGTGCTGGAATGTGCTAGGATTCTGGGTCTAGTGATGTAGGCACCAGGTGTGGGTGATGTGTGGTGACCCTTAGTCTGGGGAAGCTTGACATTTCTTCATTCCAGGCTGCTGGGGTCCACAACATGGACAAATGTGTGGTCCTTGGTTGGTGCTGAGGGGATCCACAGTGGCCACAGGGCTGTTGGGGTCCTCGATAGCTAGGAAACAGGGCAGGCAGTCGTGGTGACTGGAGCTAGTGGTGTGCATGCACTCATACACAGGGGCCAGCTCTAAGCACCTGTGTAGTGGCAGTGGCTGGTTGCAGACACACATACAGTGGTGGAAGCCAGACCCAATAGCAATGGCCAGAGCCAACTGTCAGCCCACTGGCATCTCTGGGGACCCTGGCTGTCAGCATGCTCTACTGTGGATGCTGGTTCTCCCTGTAGATGCACAGCAAGAGGGGCTAGCTATAGGTGAGCCCTGTGGCACTAGCCAGTACAGGGGACAGGACCAAATCCAGGCCCACAAGCAACTGTGGGGTCCCTGGCTGTACGTATGAAGACCTATGGCTGCACAGCCTTCCCACAGGAACATGACAGTGGAGGCCTGTGATGGGTATCAGGCCATCGGTATGCAGGCACATAGCTGGAGGCACTCGCCCAAGTGCACGTACACTGGTGGGGCACAGCTGCAGGGGTCTAGGCTGGTGACTTGCACTTGCACATCCCCAGAAGCCAGACTGGCTGCCAGCTCTGGTCCTGGCTCCTGAAAGAGAAGCTGGGAGGGAGGGAACCAGGAGGGGTTTAAGAGGTTGGTGTCCCAGAATGTGAATACCTGTGGGGTGAAAAACAGTCAAATCTGCAGGGGTTCCCTGATGGCTGTGCTGGCCTTTGGTTTCTTCTGTGGTCAAAGCTGTGGCAGTTACTTGCAGAGCAGCTCACTGGGAGCTGGGTTACTCCTGATACATGTGGCATCTCAGCTTTGCTGGTCTCTGGGGTGAAGGGGGATATTTCCTTTGGTGCCTCAAGGGCTGGGGGTCTGGCCGCTCACTCCACTCTCTCTGCCAGTGTGGGTAACTCATTCTAGTTGGAGGTTCCCTCTTGATATGTGGCAATGTCAGCTTAGGGATTGATGGTACTAGCAAAGCAGAGTTGTTCTTCTTTCCTTTTGTGTGGTTATTATGATATTTTGTTCCACTGTGTTTCTGAAGTTTCTTAAGTAGGCTCCAGATCTGCCGCAGAGCAGTTTTTGGTCATGGAGAGCTAATTGTTGATCTTTGTTGGGGAATGGAAGCTGGGACCTCATTTGCCACCATTTTGGTCAGACATTATCTTTATTATACTAAACAATATACTAATCTGCCCTTTGGGTGGAGTCACTGTATTTCAAGGTTGTGTGCAATACAAGCATCCTTGAAAAGATAGTTCCAAACAAAGGCAGCTACTGTGTCTGCCCACAAGATGTGCAGAAATGTAAGACCCATGGGGAATGGTTTGCTGACAATGTCTTTCATTATCTTAAGGAAATTGCTTGAAGTCATAATTTGTTCAGATATTTGCTCTATTTTAAACCATAAACAGAAGTTGAATGTAATCATATTTTTCCCTGCATTTATTGAGACAAGGATGTGGTTTTTCTTATTTAATCTCTAATGCACTGAGTTGCATCCATCAGTTTTCTGATATTAAATCTATTTTGCTTTCCTGGAAAATTGCTTTCTCTATTTTTCTTGATGAATTTTCTTATTTTTAAAAGCATGTAATGCTGAATTCCATTTGCTAATATTCTTGTTTATGATTTTTATATCAAAGTATATGTAAGAGATTTACCTGTATTATTTTTGTATTGTCCTTTTTCAATTTGGATATTATGCTTAGACTATTTCTCTCCATTTTATTATATTTTAGAAGTATTACTTGGATGTTTGTTAAAATTCTTTAAGATATCAAGTATTGGTTTTTATATTTTGCAGGGAGAGATAGAAGAAAAAATTTTTAATATTGTTTTAGAATTTAGCAGGCTTTGTTTTTCTCCTTGAGATAATATTCAGAAGTTTTATTTCTGTAGAAAATTATATCTTCCTTCATATTTCACTTCTTTCTACTTTCTATTTCTTTCTCCTTAAAAAAAAAAAGTCTAGGTTGGATAATTCATTCATTAAACTTGAGCCTTTCTTTGTAAGTATTCAAGGCAACCACTGTCTCTTGAGAACTTAGTTTTAGCCACAGTCCATAGGTTAACTATTGTTCTGTTATCATTCTGTTTTAATTTTCTAATTTCCCTTGTGATTTATTCTTTGACCCATGAGTTGTTTTGAATATGTTTTTGATATCCAAATATGTGGGATATTTCTAATTATCATTTTTATTAGTGATTTTTAACTTCAGATCAGCCAAAATATATCATCAAGGTCAGATCAGCCAAAAGGAACTGCATGACACAAGTCTTCTCATATTTTTTAGGCTAGTATTATGGGCTAGCATTTCATCAATTTTCTTAATTGTTCCATATGTGCTTCTTAAGAATAAGTTGTCTTTGAATGGAAGGGGAGAAAAAAATGGCGGTGTGAGAAGTGTGGCAGAAATCTCCTCCAAAAACCATGTATTTTGAAAATACAGCAAATACAACTATTCCTAAAAGAGTGACCAGAAGTAACAGTACACCAGACAGTCTACATCTGGGAGAAGTCAACATCTCACGGAAAAGGGTAAAGTAAAAAATCACGAACTGGTGGGACACGAGTACCCACCCCCACCCGAGCTCACTAGCAGGAGGAAAAGAATCAGAGTGGGGAGGGAGTGGAAGCACAGGACTGCTAAATTACCAGCCCTAGAAATCTGCCCTGGGAGCATAGACCCACATTGCATGGTGCTTTGGAGATTAGAGGAGCTGAAAAGCAAAGTCTGAGATGACTGCAAACCCGTTCCCACAACAGGCTGCCCTGGGACAAAAGAAAAGCAGGTGCTTTAAAAGTCTTGAAGGGGCAAGGGTTTAACAGGTGGACAAAATCGTCTTGGCACACTCATCCCAGCAGGCTGGGAACTTCCAGGAGCTTCAGGTGCCCTATCTTCCTGGTTGACAATACAGCGCCAGGCCCCTCACTGCGATAAGCAACTTGCTGTTCTTTCCTCCATGCCAGCACCTGCGCTCAAACTGGCTATCCACGCCATTCCTGCAGACCAGCCAGAGGGCAGCCCCACCTACAGCAACCACACAGTTTAATGCAGAGGCTTCTCCCTGCCTGTGTGGCTAACCAACCCATACCTAGAGGATGCCCCCTGTGTGCGCTTAACCCACACAGACAGCAGAGACAGGCGCTGAAACTGGGAGCCATGAAGGGGCATTGTTCTTATGGCAGAACACACACCACTGGCCTACAACCCTTGCCAGTGCCTTAGGCCATTCCAAGGGCTACGCCGCACATGGCAGCTCAGAAGATTAACCCAGAGGCTGCACCCTGTGTGCATTTGACTGGCACAGACAGTGGACACCAGCACAGACAGCAGAGACAGGCACGGTGACTGGCAAGCAGGAAGGGACTTTATCCTCCCAGCTGACACCCATGCCAGTCTCTGGCGACCAGTCCCATTGCACCAGAACTATGAAAAAATAGAAGAAGTTTGTTCAGTACAAAATCCCTCAAACAGCAGAGAGAGGGCATTCATTTTAGGAGACTTCAATGCACCACTAACTTCAAAGGACAGATCAAACAAACAGAAAATAAGTAAGCACAGAATGGCACTGAACAACATGCTAGAACAGATGGTCCTAAGAGACATCTACAGAACTCTATACCCAAAAACAGCAGGATACACATTCTTCTCAAGTGCACATGGAATATTTTCCAGAATAGACCACATTCTAGGCCACAAAGAGAGCTTCAGAAAATTCAAAAAGATTGAAATTCTACCAAAAAAGGTCCAGGATCACAAAGGTATAAAACTAGAAATAAATTGTAAAAAGAAATCAAAAAGGCTCACAGGAGGCGGAGCCAACATGGCGGCGTGAGTAGGACAGTGGGAATCTCCTCCCAAAAACATATATACTTTTGAAAATACAACAAACACAACTAGCCCTAAAAGAGAGACCAGAAGACGCAGGACAGTGGCCAGACTGCAGCTACACCAGCGAGAACCCAGCGACTGGTGAAAGGGGTGAGATACAAGCCCCGGCCAGGCGGGACCCGAGCGCCCCTCCCCCCAGCTCCCGGCGGGAGAAGAATAGGCAGAGCGGGAGGGAGACGGAGCCCAGGACTGCCGAACACCCAGCCCCAGCCATCCGGGCCAGAGCGCAGACACAGTATATGCCCAGGGGGCCCTGGATACTGGGAGAACAGGGAGTAAGACCTCTGAGCGGGTGCTGAAGCTGATGCCCCTGTGACAAAGAAAAGCGGGGGCTTTTTGAAAGTCTTAAAGGGACAGGGACTTAACAGCTTGACGGAAAAAACCCAGGTCACAGTACAGCAGCTGGAAATTACAGGGAAAACCGGGTGCACTAACCCCCTGGGCAACAGCTCTGAGACCCCTCACGGAGGCAAACAGTCAAGCAGCCCCCCCATCCATCACCCCACCGGGCGCTGCGAAAGCAGCGAAGCAGCCTGAGACAAATTCCGCCCACAGAAAGGGAAATTTCTCCCTCCCGGCCAGGCAAGACACAAAGACCCATTCTACACGCAATTACCCAACACAAGCCACTAGGGGTCGCAGTTGCCCCAGTAAAGAAAGGCCAGTAGTAAGTGAAAATTTTGGCCCTCCCAGCTGACAGTCAATAGCACCTGTCAACATGAAAAGGCAAAAAAATATGATCCAGACAAGACTAACCCAGACAGCTTCAGCATCTGCTACATCTTCCCCTGAGAAGGAATCTGGGGAGATAGATTTAGCCAGTCTACCTGAAAAAGAATTCAAAACAAAAGTCATAACCATGCTGATGGACTTGCAGAGAAATATGCAAGAACTAAGGAAGGAGAATTCAGAAATAAAACAAGCTCTGGAAGGACTTCAAAACAGAATGGACGAGATGCAAGAGACCATTAATGGACTAGAAAACAGAGAACAGGAACGCAGAGAAGCTGATGCAGAGAGAGATAAAAGGATCTCCAGGAATGAAAGAATTTTAAGAGAGCTGAGTGATCAATCTAAAAGGAATAATATAAGAATCATAGGTATTCCAGAAGAAGTAGAGAGAGAAAAGGGGATAGAAAATGTCTTTGAAGAAATAATTGCTGAAAATTTCCCCAAACTAGGGGAAGAAATGGCCTCTCAGACCACAGAGGTACACAGAACTCCCATGACAAGGGACCCAAGGAGGGCAACACCAAGACACATAATAATTAAAATGGCAAAGATCAAAGACAAGGACAAAGTATTACAAGCAGCCAGAGAGAAAAAAAAGGTTACCTACAAAGGAAAACCCATCAGGCTATCATCAGACTTCTCAACAGAAACCCTACAGGCCAGAAGAGAATGGCATGATATACTTAATGCAATGAAACAGAAGGGCCTCGAACCAAGACTACTGTATCCAGCACGAATATCATTTAAATATGAAGGAGGGATTAAACAATTCCCAGACAAGCAAAAGTTGAGGGAATTTGCCTCCCACAAACCACCTCTACAGGGCATCCTACAGGGACTGCTCTAGATGGGAGCACTCCTAAAAAGAGCACACAACAAAACACCCAACATATGAAGAAGGGAGGAGGAGGAATAAGAAGGGAGAGAAATAAAGAATCATCAGATTGTGTTTATAATAGCTCAACAAGCGAGTTAAGTTAGACAGTAAGACAGTAAAGAAGCTAACCCTAAACCTTTGGTAACCACAAACTTAAAGCCTGCAATGGCAATAAATTCATACCTTTCAATAATCACCCTAAATGTAAATGGACTGAATGGACCAATCAAAAGACACAGAGTAATAGAATGGATAAAAAAGCAAGATCCATCCATATGCTGCTTACAAGAGACTCACCTCAAACCCAAAGACGCGCACAGACTTAAAGTCAAGGGATGGAAAAAGATATTTCAAGCAAACAACAGAGAGAAGAAAGCAGGTGTTGCAATTCTGGTATCAGACAAAACAGACTTCAAAATAAAGAAAGTAACAAAAGACAAAGAAGGACATTACATAATGATAAAGGGCTCAGTCCATCAAGAGGATATAACCATTATAAATATATATGCACCCAATACAGGAGCACCAACATACCTGAAACAAATATTAACAGAACTAAAGGAGGAAATAGAATGCAATAAATTCATTCTAGGAGACTTCAACACACCACTCACTCCAAAGGACAGATCTACCAGACAGAAAATAAGTAAGGACACAGAGGCACTGAACAACACACTAGAACAGATGGACCTAATAGACATCTACAGAACTCTACATCCAAAAGCAACAGGATACACATTCTTCTCAAGTGCTCATGGAACATTCTCCAGAATAGACCACATACTAGGACACAAAAAGAGCCTCAGTAAATTCCAAAAGATTGAAATCCTACCAACAAACTTTTCAGACCACAAAGGCATTAAACTAGAAAAAAACTGTTCAAAGAAAGCAAAAAGGCTCACAAACACATGGAGGCTAAACAACACGCTCCTAAATAATCAATGGATCAATGACCAAATCAAAATGGAGATCCAGCAATATATGGAAACAAATGACAACAACAACACTGAGCCCCAACTTCTGTGGGACGCAGCAAAAGCAGTCTTAAGAGGAAAGTATATAGCACTCCAAGCATATTTAAAAAAGGAAGAGCAATCCCAAATGAACGGTCTAATGTCACAACTATCAAAATTGGAAAAAGAAGAACAAATGAGGCCTAAGGTCAGCAGAAGGAGGGACATAATAAAGATCAGAGAAGAAATAAATAAAATTGAGAAGAATAAAACAATAGCAAAAATCAATGAAACCAAGAGCTGGTTCTTCGAGAAAATAAACAAAATAGATAAGCCTCTAGCCAGACTTATTAAGAGGAAAAGAGAGTCAACACAAATCAACAGTATCAGAAATGAGAAAGGAAAAATCACAACAGATCCCGCAGAAATACAAAGAATTATTAGAGACTACTATGAAAACCTATATGCTAACAAGCTGGGAAACCTAGGAGAAATGGACAACTTCCTAGAAAAATACAACCTTCCAAGACTGACCCAAAAAGAAACAGAAAATCTAAACAGACCAATTACCAGCAACGAAATTGAAGCGGTAATCAAAAAACTACCAAAGAACAAAACCCCCGGGCCAGATGGATTTACCTCGGAATTTTATCAGACATACAGGGAAGACATAATACCCATTCTCCTTAAAGTTTTCCAAGAAATAGAAGAGGAGTGGATACTCCCAAACTCATTCTATGAAGCTAACATCACCCTAATACCAAAACCAGGCAAAGACACCACCAAAAAAGAAAACTATAGACCAATATCCCTGATGAACGTAGACGCAAAAATACTCAACAAAATTTTAGCAAACCGAATTCAAAAATACATCGAAACCATCGTACACCATGACCAAGTGGGATTCATCCCAGGGATGCAAGGATGGCACAACATTCGAAAGTCCATCAATATCATCCACCACATCAACAAAAAGAAAGACAAAAACCACATGATCATCTCCATAGATGCTGAAAAAGCATTTGACAAAGTTCAACATCCATTCATGATAAAAACTCTCAGCAAAATGGGAATAGAGGGCAAGTACCTCAACATAATAAAGGCCATCTATGAAAAACCCACAGCCAACATTATATTGAATAACGAGAAGCTGAAAGCATTTCCGCTGAGATCGGGAACTAGACAGGGATGCCCACTCTCTCCACTGTTATTTAACATTGTACTAGAGGTCCTAGCCACGGCAATCAGACAAAACAAAAAAATACAAGGAATCCAGATTGGCAAAGAAGAAGTCAAACTGTCACTATTTGCAGATGACATGATACTGTACATAAAAAACCCTAAAGACTCCACCCCAGAACTACTAGAACTGATATCGGAATACAGCAAAGTTGCAGGATACAAAATCAACACACAGAAATCTGTGGCTTTCCTATATACCAACAATGAACCAACAGAAAGAGAAATCAGGAAAACAACTCCATTCACAATTGCATCAAAAAAAATAAAATACCTAGGAATAAACCTAACCAAAGAAGTGAAAGACTTATATTCTGAAAACTACAAGTCACTCTTAAAAGAATTTAAAGGGGACACTAACAGATGGAAACGCATCCCATGCTCGTGGCTAGGAAGAATTAATATCGTCAAAATGGCCATCCTGCCCAAAGCAATATACAGATTCGATGCAATACCTATGAAACTCCAGCAACATTCTTCAATGAACTGGAACAAATAATTCAAAAATTCATATGGAACCACCAAAGACCCCGAATAGCCAAAGCAATCCTGAGAAAGAAGAATAAAGTAGGGGGGATCTCACTCCCCAACTTCAAGCTCTATTATAAAGCCATAGTAATCAAGACAATTTGGTACTGGCACAAGAACAGAGCCACAGACCAATGGAACAGACTAGAGAATCCAGACATTAACTCAGACATATATGGTCAATTAATATTTGATAAAGGAGCCATGGACATACAATGGCGAAATGACAGTCTCTTCAACAGATGGTGCTGGCAAAACTGGACAGCTACATGTAGGAGAATGAAACTGGACCATCGTCTAACCCCATATACAAAAGTAAACTCAAAATGGATCAAAGACCTCAATGTAAGTCATGAAACCATTAAACTCTTGGAAGAAAACATAGGCACAAACCTCTTAGACATAAACATGAGTGACCTCTTCTTGAACATATCTCCCCGGGCAAGGAAAACAACAGCAAAAATGAACAAGTGGGACTATATTAAGCTGAAAAGCCTCTGTAAAGCAAAAGACACCATCAATAGAACAAAAAGAAACCCTACAGTATGGGAGAATATCTTTGAAAATGACACATCCGATAAAGGCTTGACGTCCAGAATATATAAAGAGCTCACACGCCTCAACAAACAAAAAACAAATAACCCAATTAAAAAATGGGCAAAGGAACTGAACAGACGGTTCTCCAAAAAAGAAATACAGATGGCCAACAGACACATGAAAAGATGCTCCACATCGCTAATTATCAGAGAAATGCAAATTAAAACTACAATGAGGTATCACCTCACACCAGTAAGGATGGCTGCCATCCAAAAGACAAACAACAACAAATGTTGGCGAGGCTGTGGAGAAAGGGGAACCCTCCTACACTGCTGGTGGGAATGTAAACTTGTTCAACCATAGTGGAAAGCAGTATGGAGGTACATCAAAATGCTCAAAACAGACTTACCATTTGACCCAGGAATTGCACTCCTAGGAATTTACCCTAAGAATGCAGCAATCAAGTATGAGAAAGATCAGTGCACCCCTATGTTTATCGCAGCACTATTTACAATAGCCAAGAATTGGAAGCAACCTAAATGTCCATCGATAGATGAATGGATAAAGAAGATGTGGTACATATACACAATGGAATACTACTCAGCCATAAGAAAAGGGCAAATCCAACCATTTGCAGCAACATGGATGGAGCTGGAGGGTATTTTGCTCAGTGAAACAAGCCAAGCAGAGAAAGAGAAATACCAAATGATTTCACTCATCTGTGGAATATAAGAACAAAGGAAAAACTGAAGGAACAAAACAGCAGCAGAATCACAGAACTCAAGAATGGACTAACAGGTACCAAAGGGAAAGGGACTGGGGAGGATGGGTGGGTAGGGAGGGATAAGGGGGGGAGAAGTAGGGGGGTATTAAGATTAGCATCCATAGCGGGGTGGGAGAAAGGGGAGGGCTGTACAACACAGAGAAGACAAGTAGTGATTCTACAACAGGTTGCTACGCTGATGGACAGTGACTGTAAAGGAGTATATAGGGGGGACCTGGTATAGGGGAGAGCCTAGTAAACAAAGTATTCGTCATGTAAGTGTAGATTAATGATTAAAAAAAAAAATGCAGTTCCTATGTGGTGACCTCTAATGAGTTCTACACAATGATATAAAGGACATATAAAAGTGTAGGCAAAGGGTCTGTTTGTGTTTATACAGAGGATCAAAGCCTAATTTGGCTACCCCGAAAATGAACTAAGAAACGATATGAAAGAGAACTTCCAACATCAGCACTCTCGGGAAGACTCATGCCAGAAGATGATCATCAAAAAAACCCAACAAAGATCCACGCACTGCTACAGCTGTAGATGCACTCATCCCACCAGCTCCTGGACTTGCCATGGGAATGAAGGAGATATCTAAGCTGGCCTGTGCATACAGTAAAACAACAAATTTGACTGGATCTATACTGTTGGAACTCAACCAAGAATTAGGAGAAGTGCAAATTGTAGCGCTCCAAAATCTTACAACTACAGACTATTTACTGTTAAAAGAACATATGGGATGTGAACAGTGCCCAGGAATGGGTTGTTTTAATTTGTCTGATTTTTCTCAAACTACTCAAATTCAGTTAGATAATAACCATCATATCATTGATAAGTTTTCACAAATGCCTAGGGTGCCTAACTGGTTTTCTTGGTTTCACTGCAGATGGCTGGTAATTACAGGTATGCTTTGGTTATGTAACTATACTCCTATTATGTTAATGTGTGTGCGCAATTTAAGTAGTAGCTTAAAATCTATACATGCTGAAGTTACTCTACAAGAAGATATGTCAAAGAAATAATCAATCTTCCCATGTTTTCTCCCGCCTGCTACTTCTATAGCTTTTCTTCTTTCTTCCTAATTACAACGAATTCTTAAATAGAATTCGTGCCTCATATCAAATTTACTGAGTATCATAACTCCTCCAAGTGGTAAAGATACCTCAAGACAAATGCTGGGCATAGAAGCCACAGGGCATAAATATGCAAAGAAGTAAAAAGCTAACTTTTTCAAACAATAAGGCTTCTCTCTCACTTACCAACTTCACATTTCCCTGTATGGCCCCGGAAGATGACTGGTTAGCCAGAGACGGGTAAGATTCCTCAAGGGAGGAACAACCTAAGACAGGCACAGTTGCAGGGGGGTCATCAGGTGAGAAATTGGGGATCAACAGAGGTGAGGCTTAGAACCTCACCCCCCCTGTTCTGAGAGAAATCTTCTGCATATGTGGATGTTTTATTGCCCTTGTCTAGCTTGGATTAACACATAGTCTACAGGCACACACCTGATCATCTACATTTGCTCTCTTACAACACTAAACTATGTTTTCTACCTTTATATTGTATCTACCTACCACTTCAGCATCTTATTAAAAATAATAAAGAGAGAAATGTGGTATCCACATATAAATCAAGTATAAAAATCAAATGTGTATTCATATTTGAACTGACTGTTTATAGTTCATAATGCATGAGCAAAACCAAAAGTTTCTGTGATGACTGCCCTTGTACTGTTCACCATGTAACTTATTCACTATGTAAGAATTTGTTCTCCATGTAAGAACTTGTTCGTTATGCTTCAGAAGATTGGAGACTGATGAAAATTAGGCTTGGGGTGGATTAATGATTGTGCATTGAACATTGACTCCCCTATACAGAATTTTATTGTTGTTAACAACCATTTGATCAATAAATATGAGAGATGCCCTAACAACAACAACCAAGAAAAAGTACACACTTCCAATTGTAAAATAAATAAGCAACCGGGATGTAATGTATAGCATAAGGAATATAGTCAAAATATTGTAACAACTTGGTATGGTGATAGCTGGTACTTAGAATTATCATGTATATAAATGTTGAATCACTGTGTTGTACACCTGAAACTAATGTAATGTAATACTGTGTGTCAACTACCCTTCAATAAAAAATAATTATCTAAAAAAAAAAAAAAAAAAAAAGGCTCACAAACACATGGAGGCTTAACAACATGCTCCTAAATAATCAATGGATCAATGACCAAATTAAAACAGAGATCAAGCAATTTATGGAGACAAATGAAAACAACAGGACAATGCCCCAACTTCTGTGGGACACAGCAAAGGCATTTCTAAGAGGGAAGTATATAGCAATCCAGGCCTATTTAAAGAAGAAAACAACAATCCCAAAATAATAGTCTAAATTCATAATTATTGAAACCTGAAAAAGAAGAACAAATGAGGCCCAAAGTGAGTAGAAGGGGGGATATAATAAAGACCATAAAATAAATAAAAATGAGAAGAATAAAATAATAGAAAAAATTAATGAAACCAAGGGCTCATGCTTTGAGGAAATAAACAAAATAGGTAAGCCCCAAGCCAGATTAATCAAGATAAAAAGAGAATCTACATACATAAACAGAATCAGAAATGAGAAAGGAAAAATCACTTCAGGCAACACTGAAGTACAAAGAATTATTAGAGAATACCATGAAAAAATGATATGCTAACAAACTGAATAACCTAGAAGAAATGCACAACTTTCTAGAAAAATACAGCCTTACAAGACTGACCCAGGAAGAAACAGAAAATCTGAACAGACTAATTACTAGCAATGAAATTGAATTGGTAATCAAAAAACTATGCAAGAATAAAACCCATGGACCAGACGGCTTAACCACTGAATTTTATCAGACATTTAGAGAAGACATAATACCCATTCTCCTTAAAGTTTCCCAAAAAATAGAAGAGGAGAGTTACTTCCAAATTCATTCTATGAAGCTAGCATCACTTTAATACCAAAACCAGGCAAAGACACCACAAAAAAAGGAATCTACAGACCAATATTCCTGATGAACATAGATGCAAAAATACTCAACAAAATATTAGCAAACAAAATTCAAAAATACATCAAGAGGATCATACACCATGACCAAGTGGGATTCATCCCAGGGATGCAAGGATGGTACAACATTTGAAAATCCATCAACATCATCCACCACATCAACAAAAAGAAGAACAAAACCACATGATCATCTCCATAGATGCTGAAAAAGCATTTGACAAAATTCAACATCCATTCATGATAAAAACTCTCAACAAAATGTGTATAGAGGGCAAGTACCTCAACATAATTAAGGCCATATATGACAAACCCACAGCCAACTTCATACTTAACAGTGAAAAGCTGAAAGCTTTTCCTCTAAGATTGGGAATAAGACAAGAATTCCCACTCTGCCTGCTTTTATTCAACATAGTATTGGAGGTCCTAGCCACGGCAATCAGACAACACAAAGAAATAAAAGGCATCCAGATTGGTAAAGAAGAAGTCAAAGTGTCACTATTTGCAGATCATGGTATTGTACATAAATGCCCTAAAGAATCCACTCCAAAATTACTAGAACTAATAACTGAATTCAACAAAGTTGCAGGGTACAAAATGAATACACAGAAATCTATTGCATTCCTATACACTAATGATGAGCTACCAGAAAGAGAAATCAGGAAAACAATTCCATTCACAATTGCATCAAAAAGAATAAAATACCTAGGAATAAACATAACCAAGAAAGTGAAAGACCTATACCCTGAAAACTAGAAAGCATTCTTGAGAAAAATTAAAGAGGATACTAATAAATGGAAATTCATCCCATGCTCTTGGGTTGGAAGAATTATTATTGTCCAAATGGCCATCCTAAGAAAATCAGTGGACATGTTTGGCGTGAGTAGTAGGCTAGCTCCTAGGGGACAGGTTCGGGAAGAGGTTACAAAGAGAAGTAAGTTTGGTTCTCTGCATGCAAAGAATGTCCTAACTGAGGTTTCGTCAGATTTACACAGTTCTGTAAGGCCATTTGCTTTCCTAGAACTGCCTCTGTGGCTACACACGTAGACTGTGTCTTGTTTTCCTACCTGACTCGATTTACCAGGCCACAGCCTCATGTAATCCGCTTTGCTTACTGTCTTCCCCAGACAGAGGAAGAGCAAGAATAATGCTTTCTACTGTGTAGCAAACTCTGCTGAGAAATGCCACAGGCATCAAACCACAGAGAAGTTCCCCAGGACTTTATGAGATGCTTAGAAAGAAAAAGAGACTAAGACGAGGGCCATCCCAGCAAGGACATGAGAGGGGACCGCCTTCCCAGCCCTGCTTTCTCTTCTCTTGTCTACATCCGTCCTCATGTGTCTACGTGGTTAATACACGAAAAGGGCACTTCACTGATCAGGTGGTTTTTAAGGATATGACATTTCTGAAATGATGTCAGTAGAGAATTATTTGAAATTATAATACTATTCAGAACATATAGAGTATGTCAAATACTAGCTTGTCCAAAATGTATAAAACAGACTTAGAATACTTTTTTTTTTCCTACAGAAGCTTAGTGCTTTCATGAAGTCATGAATATTTAGTTTCAATGTTGGAAATTCACATCATTACATGGAAAATAGATTCCTCTTAGGAGATCCTAGCCCCAGTATTCAAAGGGCTTTCAGGCTTTGGAGGTGAAAGAGATACAGTTTTTCTTTCCATTGACACAGTGTACAGTTGCCTGGCCATCTTTTTCTTTCAGCTCTGCACAGCAAGAGGCATTTGGGCTGTCAAACATCATACTCTATAAGGGCAGCTTCCAAAACTAAGTGTTAGAGATGCAGCATGACAGTATCAGCCAATGACATCTTCTCAGGGACCCTTTCTCCCCCTCCCCCATTTTTTTCCTTAAGAGAGCAAAATTATTTTGTGCAATCAGATGTGACCTCATCCTTATATTTGTTTGATATGTTTCACCCAGGAGTGATGGCTCCTACTAGTGACCTGAACACCTACTAGTAAGCACTGGAATGGGAGGCAGGGATCTGGGTTTGTGTCTTGTCTCTATGATCCTGTGATAAATAAATTTCAGCCCATTGCCTGCTGTCTCTGTGTCTGAGCATCCACAGGAATAACATGAGGGAGGCAGTATGCATTCCGCTTTCAACACGGGAGATGAGTGTGCGTGTACATGAATTGTGTGTGTAAATGAATGTGTGGTCATGTTTTTGTGGGAAGCAAAAAAGTTAGAGCAACGCCTAAAACTTATGTCAGTGTGCAATGATTTATTTTTCTTTGTTATACTATAGGGTGGTTTATAAAAAGTAAATGCCATTTATGGATTGCATGTTTTCTGAATTTAGGCTAAGTTAGGGAACCTTTACTTAGAAGGTTCATGTTTGAAAATTTCAAAGCAAAGTAACATCTTATTTATTTATACTACATTTTGTCAGTACTTAAGAGCCCTTTGCATTTTTATAAATTATTATTTATATCTAGTCATTGTAGGCTTTTATGGTAAGATCTTACTTTAGTGTCCTTGACTGACATTATTTCATATGTAAGGAAGTGGAAACATTTTGAAATTCTGTGATTTGGTTAAGTAAACAGTGTCAGATCTGGGCCTGAGAAAGGACCCGCTTGGTGACAATGTATTAAGGAAAACCTATATCCCAGTTGTTTCTCCACTCGGGAATTATTCGTTCTATCCTCATTATATATAGCCAACAGCTAGAACCTCAGTTCCCTAGAAAGTGTGCCTGCTCTGTGTCCAACTTCCCACCCTCCAGACAAGCTTTCCTGCTTCCTGAGCCTTAGGACGTGTAGATCTCGCATCCTTCTCTGGTTTTCTCTCTCTTTCAGATTCCTCAGTAGAATCTGCAGGTGTTTGGAGTGGGCTCCTGAGAGCTTCCATTTTTAATGTAAAGAATAAAATGTATTTAGATGTAATTTCCACCTAAAATATGAGAAGCCACAGGCTAAGAAAAATGGTTACCTTGAGAGTCCAGAGGGTGCCAGGGGTCCTGCCCCCAATAACAGAACACATCAGATTATAGCTTAGACCCTAGAAAAAAATCCATGACCCAAATTTTGTGAGTCACCATGGAAATCATCATCAAACCCTGGTTCCTTAAGAGCATCACATGTATAAAGCATAGGTTGATGTAAGTTCTCTACTGATTAGCTTTAATAATATAAAAATTTGAAACATAACGGATATTAGTTTGCTAAGGTGGCTCTAACAAAGTAGAGTGGGTTGTGTTCTAAATAAACAGTCTAGTGGCTTCAACAACAGGTATTTATGCCTCATGGTTCAGGAGGCGAGAAGTCCAAGGTCACAGTGTCACAGGCTCAGATCCTTCTGAGAGCTGCAAAGGAAGGGTCTGTTCCAGGCCTCTTGAAGTCAAAGTATTAAATATGACAGGTTCTCCTCTAAATTGAGAGGCACATGATAGAAAGTAATACCCTGGGACCCACTGAGGGGGTAAAGGGTAGAGACGGAAGGCAGCTTGGAATTGCGTTATTGCTTGAGATTGTCTTAGAATCAGGCCAATCTCTCCAGAGCATCAGAGACTCAGATCCTTGGAGAGTCTGACACCTCTGGAGGTGCTGTTGCTTCAGTGTAATAACTCCCCTCTGGAGAGGGCCTTTTGAGTTGGGTGCTGAGCACAGCACCCTGCGTCCATGTAAGAAGAGGATCCAGCTCTCCCCATGACCAGAGACCAGGGAAGGAGGGGTTTGCCTGTATGGTCTCCTGGTGTCCTGTGTGTCCAAAGTGGACACTCCCGTTACTCAAGGAAGTGTGGATAAAGAGTAATGTAAAACAGGGATAACAAAATGAACAAGGAAAAATTAAATTATGATGCCTATTTAGGTAGAAGGAGAGAAGAGAAGGCTCAGTGGGAGAACAGTAAGTCTTGGGAGCGACCAGATTGAGCAGCAGAAAGTGATACAGTTAAATAAGGAGACATGTTAAATAAACATATATAACATGCATGACCCACAGCCATTCCAGTGTAAACATTTGGTAATGTAAGATTAAAGAAGCTACCATTAGTGAATAGTATATTACCACTATTACTCATCACAATTTCCATTGTGATTATAGCCCATACTGTGCTGAGCCTTATTGATAAGGTAGAATAGACCAGCTTATTCTGCAGTGGAACACAACTCACATATCTTCTTGCTTTAAACAATGAAGATTATTTCTTGCTCATGTGACACTTCTAGCACAATAGGATTTGGGGCCCTCCTGTAGGCCTCATTGCTCTAGGACTCTGGGTGATGAAGTAGTTGCCATCTCAGCCGGCAGAGAGGGGACATGGTGTGCCATCCACACAGAAATGCTCTGGTCTCGAAATGCCTTGTACTATCACTTCTGCTCACAAACTACCAGTCAAAACTAGTCACTCAACTCCATACAGCACCAGTGGGACAAAGACACACATAAAACACCCCCCCCAAGGGAGCCAACTCAGTAGCTCCCATTAGCTCAGGGCATGGAGCCCCAAGTCCAGCTCTGGGATGGTACCCCTTCTCAGGTTTGCTCCTTGGCAATATCTGAAATTGATGTTGGAGAATATGAACTCCTTAGAGCTAAATTTCCTGCCCATAGTACAATAAGATATCATGGGCTATTTTATATCCTGACTACTCACAAATTTCTTTAGGTCAGGCTTATGATTTCTTTGGCCTTAAAATTCTCTAAATATATAACAGACTTATTATATAGAACGTTATTTCTGATTGGCTCCATGTGCCAAGATCTACAACTGTAGTTCTCCAGATGTGTTTAGTGATTTGCTCTTCTCCACGTTCCTTTTCATGGCCTTGTCATTCTCAATCTAATTGTGGAAACTATGACCCTACACTTCAGAACTACACTTTAGTCTTTTTTATCCTCTGTAATATTTTGTTCAATTGGCCAGATTTACTGGATGTCAAAAATCTAGATGCACCTATACTTTAAAATACTCTAAAACATTCACGTATTTTAACAAAAGGATGTAGAAACCATGTCCTTGGCTTTTTTCTTGCTGCAAGTCTAAGTTCTAATATATCTTCTTGCTCAAGACCTTCTTAGTTTTATCTTTTACTCCTTGAGCACAGAGAACAACTTTCCCTTTTATCTCTCCAAGGCCTTTCATTTCTGATATTGCTTCCTTGCCTTTCAATCCTGATTTCAAACTGACCAGTTTTTTTGTAAATTTATCTCTTTCTTGTGATAACTTGCTAAATGCAGCTGATAACCAACACATGCTTCTAACATCCCATTTTTCAACCTCTTTCCTGGGGGATAGAATCCATTAGGTCATGTATGCCCCTTCCAAGATAGTAGAGGCAAAAAGCAACTATTTTCCATTGCATAATATACACTGTCATCTTCTGGCCTCCAACAGGCTCCTTTGACAAATAGCACTAATAATTATCACACTTTATCTCCAACATTTCCCTCACATTATTCTGTTTACTATTTAGCAACTTCTTTGTTACACAACCATTGCTTGACCATAAAGGGAACCAGCACATAGAGAATTTAAAGAAATTATCTAAGGTTACACATTAGTAAGCTCACTCACTGCTGCATAGCCTTCTCTTGTATGAATAAACCATGATTTTCATTTTCCTTTGTTGGTGGTCACTTGAGTTTTTCTAAATTCCACTTTATAGAAAAGAGACATCCATATGGACCTAGTGAGAGTTTTTCTAAGACATAAAATGAGGAGCAAAATTGCTAGCTTATACAGTAGGAATTCTACATGGTGAAGTATCATGTAGTTATAGAAATGAGTATATGGCTATACATCATATTTTATTGGCAGGTGAAAAGTTCAAGACAGAGAAACATATGTAGTATGCTACTATTTATCTGGGAAGGGAAAGGGGTATGAATACATACATAAAATGAATATGAATGTATATATACACACAACACATAACATACACTGCAATGTATACATACACATATGTACATATATGTTTCATATATAAGTAAACCTGTTCGCTTATGTTAAATGATGTGCTTATATGAAACTATCAGCATAAACAAAATTTTAAAAAATAAATTGTTTTACTAAGAAAGGAAGGTGGAGGGAACCGAGTGGAGGGCACAGGAAAAATTGAAATTGATTTTTGAATACAGTATAAGGTAGGGATTCACTTCATATTCTTTTGTTTCTTTCTCCATGTATATAACCAATTGTTCGAGAATTATACATTCTTATCCAACTGATTTACCATATCATATGTCAGGTTTGCAATTTATCATGTAGGTTGTCAGTTTCTCTGTGTTTTGATGCAGTGAAATTTCTTTCTTAGACTGTCAGCTATATATTTAAAATAATGTCAAATTTTATATAATATGCTTAAGTTTTCTTATTCATATGGTGAATAGTTACCTTTCAGAAATGCTTATAACTAAATAAATCAAAGTATGCATACTGCCTTAAGGAATAAAACTCAGACATGTCTAAAAGCTGGACCTGGTGTTCCTTGGAAACTGACCTTTTCTTTACCCAATCTCAGACGAAATACTCAGGAGTGTATTGGGTTATTCAGACAAGAGTTTTGTACTTGGAAAGTAGACATAATTAAAATAGAAAGAATATCAAGTGGTAAGGATTGAGGATATCATAAAGATCCAATTAGATCACCAAAGGGAATTTCTTATGACTGATGAATCCCCATTCAACAGCAGAGCTATTATTCACATCCATATATGCCTGTGGGGAATGTCTGCATACTTGGAAAGATGAGATTTTCTGGAAATGTAGTTTCCTTCTTTATAAAACTGCCTTGGTAAGTATTTTTTATATTAAAGAAACATTATTGTTGACATCTTCCTAATACATCAGCAACAGCTTTGCATTCTTTGACCTAGAAGTTTTACTTTTAGGCATTAAAATGACCATCATAGGCATTATTTACAAAAGAAATAAAAATCACTCTTATTTAATTAATTGATTAATTGATTAATTAAATTGAAAGGCCAAATCAGATTTTGTTAAATGCATCATAAAATTAGTATGGAACCACAGAAACCCTTGAATATCCAATACAATCTTGAGAATGAAAAACAAAGCTGGGGGTATCATGGTCCCTGGATTCAAATTACACTACAAAGTTACAGTTATCCAAACAGTATGGTACTGGTAAAGGAAATAGACATCCAAGTCCTGGAAGCTCAGAGAGTCCCTAACAAGAAGAACCCTAGGAACACAATACCAAGGCATATGGTAATTAAAATGGCAAAGATAAAAGATAAAGAGAGAATCTTAAAAGCAGTAAGTGGTAGGAAGACAGTTACCTATAAGGGAAACTCCATAAGGATATCAGCAGCTTTCCCAACAAAAACTTTACAGGCCAGAAGGGAGTGGCATAAAATATTTAAGGTATTGAAATAGAAACAGCTCTGACCAAGATACCTCTACCCAGCAAGGTTATCACTCAGAATTGAAGGACAGATAAAAAGTTTCCCAGGTAAACAAAGGCTAAAAGAATTCACCACAACTAAACCAGCCTTACAGGATATGTTAAAGGGACTTATTTAGATGGAAATCTTCCTTAGTCTAAGTATTTTTCATCAGGGAAAACAAATGTACAGTAAATGTAGTAGGCCAATTACTTACTAAGCAACTATGAAGTTCAAGAAACAAAAGTATTAAAATCAACAATACACAAAATTAGTCAAGGGAAACACAAAAGATGTAGACTATGGCATCTTATACATAAAGTGTGGAGAAAGAAGATTAAAAAGTGGTACTTTTAGACTGTGTTCAAAAGCAAGTAACAATCAACTTATAGAATTTTATTTATTTAGGAAACTATCTATGAATCTTATGGAAACTACAAACCTAAAGCCTATAATAGATATACAAAAATTTTAGAAAAAGGAATACAAGCATTACACTAAAGAAAACCATCAAATCATAAGAGAAGAGTATAAGAAAGGAAGAAAGGAGCCAAGAGGAACTATAAAAACAACCAGAAAACAATTAGTAAAGTGGCAATATGCACATACCTATCAATACTTACTTTAAATGTAAATGGACTGAGTTCACCAATTAATAGACATAAGGTGGCAGAATGGATAAGGAAACAAGACCCATCTATATGCTGCCTACAAGAGACTCATTTTAGACCTAAAGACATGTAAGGAATGAAAGTGAAGGGATGGAAAAAGATATTTCATGCAAACCAAAAGGAGAAATAAAGCAGGAGTACTTATATCAGACAAAATATACTTCAAAACAAAGAAAGCAACAAGGGACAAAGGACATTACATAATGGTAAAGAATCAGTCCAACAAGAGGATATAACAATTTTAAATATCTATGCACCCAACATAGAAGCCCCTAAATATATAAAGCAAATACTAAGAGACCTAAAAGGAGAAATAGACAGCAACACAATTGTATTAGGGGATTTTAACACCCTACTTGTATCAATGGCTAGATCATCCAGACAAAAAATAAAGAAGAAAACAGAGGCATTGAATGACATATTAGATCAGACGGGCTTAACAGATACAACAGAACATTCCACCCAAAGCAGCAGGATACTCATTTTTTTCAAATGCACATGAAACATTCTTCAGAATGGAGCACATATGAGGACAAAAAAGAGCCTCAATCAACTAAAAAAGATTAAAATTGTATCAACCATCTTTTCAAATCATAATAGTATGAAACTAGAAATCAACTAAATGAATAAAACCAGAAAAAATACATGGAGGTTAAACAACATGCTTCATGCTTCTTAGTGATCAATGAGCAAAACAAATAGGAAATCAAACAATACATGGAGACAATGAAAACAGAAGCACAATGTTTCAAAATATGTGAGATGCAGCACAATAAAAGTAGTTCTAAGAAGGAAGTACATAGGAATATAGGCTTACCTCAAAAAAATTAAATCCCAAATAAACAGTATAAACTCACAACTAAAGGAATTAGAAGAATAAAAAATGAAAACCAACATAAGGAGAAAGAAGGGCATAATGAAGATCATAGCAGAAATAAATAAAATAGAGAATAAGAAAACAATAGAAAAAAAGTCAATGAAATCAGCAGTTGCTGATTACCTTCAAGAAGGTAATTAAAATAGACAAACCCCTTGCCAGACTTATCAAGAAGATAAGAGAGAGGACACAAATGAAAACAAAATCAGAAAAGAAAAAGGAGAAGTTACAACTGACATCACAAAAATACAAAGAATTATAAAAGAGATCTGAAAAATATTATGCCAATAAATTGGACAATCTAGAAGAAATGGACAAATTCCTAGAACATTCCATCTTCTAAGACTGACCCAGGAAGAAACAAAAAATCTGAACAGACTTATTACCAGTAATTAAATTGAACTGGTAACCAAAAAACTCCTGACAAACAAAATTCTAAGACCAGATGGCTCCACAGGTGAATTCCACCAAATATTTAAAGAAGAGTTAATATCCATCCTTAAAAGTATTCCAAAAAGCAGAAGAGGAGAGAATATGTCCAAACTCATTTGATGAAGCCAGCATCACTCTAAGATCAAAACCAGACAAAAACACTACCAAAAAAGAAAATTATAGAACAATATCCCTGATGAACATAGATATAAAAATCCTCAACAAAGTATTAGCAAACTGAATTCAAAAATACATCAAAAGGATCATCCAACAAGCCCAAGTGGAAATTATTCCAGGGATGCAAGGCTGGTACAATATTCATAAATCAATCAATGTGATATATCACTTTAACAAAAAGAAGGATAAAAATCATACAGTCATCTCAATAGATATGGAAAAAGCAGTCAATAAAATTCAATATCCATTGATGATAAAAGCTCAACAAAATGTGTATAGAGGGTACATACCTCAACCTAATAAAGGACATAAATGACAAACCCACAGCTAACATCATACTTAATGGTGAAAAGCTGAAAACTTATCCCCTAACATCAGGCACAAGACAAGGATATCCACTCTATCAATTTTATTTCTCAGAATTTACCCTAAAAAACCTCAAACCACTGATTGAAAAGATACATGCACAGCTAAGTTTATCACAGCATTATTTTCAATAGCCAAGATATGGAGGCAATCTAAGTGTCCTCTGATAGAGAAGGATAAAGAAGGTGTGTTACATATATAAAGTGGAATATTATTAAGCTATAAAAAAGAATGAAATCTTGCCCCTTGTAACAACAACCTGGATGGACCTGGAAGGTATTATGTTATGTGAAAGAAATCAGGTGGAGAAAGACAAATACCATATGATTTTACTTATATGTAGAGTCAAAAACATAATGAATCAAGAAACAAAACAGAAATAAACTCATAAAAACAGAGAATAAGCTGATGGTTGACAATGATGCAGGGCATGGATGGGTGAAATAGGTGAAGGGGAAAAATTAGTGAGGATATTGGATATCTTGAACTGGGTAATGGTTACACACATGTCAAAATGCATCAAGCTATACCCTAAGATTTTTGTATTTTATTTTATGTATCTCAGTATGAAGAGAAAGAAAAAGAAAAGGAAAAACAAGAAGAATAAAAAGAAAGGAAAAGAAAAGAAAAAAATGAATGAAAAAAATCATGAAACAAGAAAAAGATGGGATGGTAACTCTGGCTTGGTGTACTCGGACTGAATAATGCCGTATGAATTAAAATGATAAATAATAGCATTATTGTTATTAGTATTATATCATCATTGTCATCCCGATAAATATTATACCAAAATAAGGAATTCATTGATGTACTTTTTCATCATGAAAAACTCTGCTTACTTTCCCTTTTTCTTTTCTTTTTTCTCTATATTAAATTATGACTCTTCCTAGATTAAAAATCTTATTAAAAACAAACAAACAAACACACACAAGTGATCTTCTCAAGAAAGGAACTGGCCACAGTGCCTGCAGTACCACTCAGCCCGTGTTCCCTAACATGAAAATGACGTGCAACTCAGGCACCTGCTCTGCTGTTGGCCCCAGCGGCACCTGCCTGCTGGCTCTGGAACACTGTCAGTTTCACAACTTCAACCTATGAAGGGATAAACTTATTGTAGGAAATACCATCCCGTGTCTCTTCTGCACAAAATGGCAGTAAACAGTTTTTCTTCCCAACCAATAATCTCATTTCAACTATTTAAAACTGTTTCAACAATTTAAAAGCACAACAAAAACAAAACTTCCCTGATTACATGTTCTCTTTCAATCTCTGGCTTTTGCACCTCACATCTTACTTATCACGCTTAAGTATTTCATGTATTTTCTTTCTCTCCTTTTCTCCATTCTTAATTACACTTTTTCCAAAGCTGGACCTTTTGCTTATGTGCAGTTTTGATCTTCCATTGACCTTTGATGTATGCGTCTCATTCCTCCAATTGTCAGCATTGTTGGGAGGGATAAGTCACTGTGAAGCTCTTTTCAAAATATAAAGTGGGAATAAGCAGGTTGAGAATAATTAAAAATCACTCTTAATTTCCTGCTCCTTCCCATTCATATCCTTTTGGTTTTGAGGATTTCCTCATGCCCCTCCAACTCCTTCTATTTATTCAGCTTAAAATCAGAGTGAAAGCATTCTCACGTTCTCCATCTCCCTTCCTCTGGCACAAGGCCCCTGCCTGTCTCTTCATGAATTTTTCATCTTCCATTAATATTTATTGAGCTTCATAATCTATCAGGTACTGGATAGCAGGGGAGACCATACAAAGACACTTCAGCACTGATGGTGTAGAAAGCATCTCCTCAGCAGCTCTTGACTTCTGCAATACCTTCTCTCTCTGCATACTTAGAATCCACTTCTACACTCATTAAGTCTTAAGCTTTATTGCTTTTCCTGTATCTTTATGCTCTTCCTTGGACTATTATTTCCTTGGAAATGTAAATACTATATATTTATTTATTCCTTTTTGCTCTGAGTAATATGTATGGGTTAACTATCAGAGTATGAAATCAGAAAGGAATCTACTCCATGGTTGCTATAAATAATACCCCTGTTTTACCACCTTGGCCTATGACCGGAATGTACCACTGCAAAGGATATTAATTTGTGCTGGATTCCTTCCTGTTCTGGTTCCCAAATTAGTATCATATTGTTCTTTATCCAATTATTCCTTTAGTATATCTCTGTCCCTGTAATACATCAGAGCTGGTAGATCATAAGAGCTGAGGAACAGCACCCTAAACCCATGGTCCTCTAATCAAAGAAGGCAGAAGGGAGGCCGTTGCTTTAGCCTCTGGGGTACAAGGAGAGCATCTTCAAATTCTCAAGCATCTTTTGTGAACTTCCTACAGAGACAGGGTTGTTTTGTTCATGACTTTAGTGCATTCTAAGCATGGCTACTGGGTGATGGCAGATACCGCCAGGTCTTCCTGGCTAAGCTTTAGCAGAGGTTTATGGTGGGGGGCAAGAAAGAAGGGAGAAATTTGGCCCTTTCTCCCAGGATGTATTTTTCTTACTCTCCTGTGTGGCCAGTGAAAATCTCTCTGCCAGATGTTATTTTCAGGAGGCCTCATTAAACTGTCAGGAGAACTCCCAGGAGGAAAAACCA
The DNA here is from genome assembly GCF_030020395.1 of Manis pentadactyla. NCBI lineage: Eukaryota > Metazoa > Chordata > Mammalia > Pholidota > Manidae > Manis > Manis pentadactyla. The sequence goes on along the minus strand of NC_080020.1, from coordinate 149,049,900 downwards.
GCATCTCACTAAACAACATTGCATATTAGTTTTATTTGTTTCCTTCCTACTGTTAAAAAATGCAGATGAATCCATATTTGGAAACTTTTCTCATTTCTATATCTCCATGTAAGTGGTAATTGCATTATATTTACTAGCAGAGTAAGGGGTAATATTTTGAATTCAACATAGGTGCTATCCTCTCATAAATGTTGTCTGTGGTCTAATTTGAACACTTTGATATTTCAATATCAAGCAAGGCAATTAACATAAAACTTCATTATTTGGTATTATTAAAAGTACAGTGAGCAGAGATTCTGGTTTTAAATTTATTTTTTATTTTTCACTTTATTTTGGTGTAAAAAGGAAAAAAGTTTGAATAAACAGAAATGTAAAGAAAATTATGGTGAAGAATATAAAAAGGATTTTGTTTATATAACAGTAAAGCTCCATGTAAGAGTAAAATGTAGAATGAATCAGTAATATGAATGTATTTAAATTGAACTGAGCTTTTTGGAGACATTTAACAATTTCCTAGCAGTTCTCTGCTTGAGAATCTTCTAGGAAGTACTAGAAAAAATTTCTTCCAAATGGCTCTGAAAGATGATTTATTTTTTTAAGATTCAGGTTTTGTTATAGCTAATTATGAAACAGACCATTTCTGTATCACAGGTTGAATTCATTTAAATGATTATCTGGGTGAAAGAAAAATATAAAGGTGAGAAATGATGGCAAATGATTAATTTAACTTTTTCTAGTTTTTAACAAGTTGAGATTTTGTTTATATGTGACCCTGATTTCTCCAGAGAATAAATTAGAAACATATGGGAAAATTAATCTAAATAAGCAAAACAAACCAATACTGTGAGAAGAAATTGTGGCACTAGTGGAACAGAAAAGACTAGGAAAGTCTGGGATTCATAGTACATCTCAAACTGAACATCCATCTAAACCTGTTTCAATGATTTCAAGTAAATTATCACATTGACAAATTACATATTGTATCTGGAAAATATTTGGGCTCATAACATAGTTTCTTATTCATGGTCTTACCATAGGTATGATGAATTGAGACTTTGGATAAAATAATTAAATATGACTCCATACTCTACTAAAAATGTGGGGACTCAGTGCAATTATAGAAGCAAAATAGTGGGGAAAGACTCAGTAAAAAGTAAAGTTAAATAGGAATGCATGGAGAATACAGTTAATTAACTTTCTACTGTGCATGTCTCTCTTTGACAGGTTGAGTGTATATTTTTTGAAAAGTTTTTTTCCATTTTTTCCACAGAAGGTTTAATTGGGCTTCAAGCCATGGAATCCATTTTGCAATTCTCTCAAATAATAATCATGGTATAGAAAGCTGGGAAATAAGCCAGTTACTGTTTCATTAGTTTCAAATTTGCAGGAATCAAATTCTTCAAATTCATAATCCTGGGTTTCAAACTTGCTACTGACTTGTGATCATTAGATAGGATTTCTATGATTCACTCAACATAACTTTTCAGTCCCCTTAGAACAAGGTTATGAACATCACCACCATCCCCCACCTTGCCACCCAGCTAGCCTTGTTTGCTAAGAGCTCAGGCACTGTGCGAAGCCATGCTGTATGTGTTCTCATTTACTATCCACAGTAGCTTGAGGAAAGAAATACAACTTTTACTCCAATTTTAATGAGAAGATGAAGGTTTGGAGTGAGTGAGTCACCTGTTGGAAATCATGTGTCTAGAAGAGGAAAGCTGGGCCCCAAGCCCATGCAATCCATTTCCAGAGCTCACATTCTGAAGCTCAAGCCTTGTGGTGCATCCATCTCATAACTGACATGGGGCTGGAGTGCAGCATGGTGCTCTCTGGAGCAGAGCAAATATGAATGGCCCACTTGGGGACTGAACCTACATCCTTGGCATGATTTACACAGGGCTAATGAATTAACTCAGTAACAGATGCATATTATCCAGAGAACTCTCATAAGATTTGAATATTTTTCCAGGACAGGCTATGAAAATCAAAAGGCAAATCTATTTAAACACATTTGATCACTTCAACCCATTTTTTGAATACTCTATAAAGATTTTGTTTTAGGCATATATACATGTTGACATTTGTGTATACTTGTGTTCTTCATGTGTGGACATCTATGTGCATACTTGGAAAGACAACAGCAGACATGGAATGTGGACATCATCATAGTTGCACTGCTGCATGCAGGTCTATTTATGTTCTCATACATTTAACATGTCTGATTATGTGGTGTGTGTATGCATGTGTATATGGCCAAGGCATTACCAATCTTGGATTTTGGTGAGCCTCCTGGGCTTTTTAATTACTACTATTCCCACTGAAACTTTCATGATAAGAAGAAGCCTGGACACTTTTGAATGAGAAATTCACTTTTATACATTAAAAATAAAAACTCAGCATGCCTTTCATTTCCTCAAGCAGATGCAGGGACATTTGAAGTTCTAGTCTCCTTTCTTATTTAGGAACTTTACATGTTTCTGTATGAAGTTTAAAAGACATCCCTTCTAGAATAAAAATGTAAAGGTATTATTTAGTGCTAATCAAGCACAGTGGTTTTATTTATGCTCCAATCAAGTTGAAACATGAATACAAGAGGGTGTCAGAAAACAGGAAGCCTTGGAGCTAAGAGGAGAATGGCTAAGACTAGGTCCTTCTGAGATCTGGAATTGTCATTGCTCATGTGAATTTTAATCGCATCATGCTAACTGAACTGGAAGATGTCAAGGGCAGAAGGGTAAGTCAAGGAGAGAATGGTAAGAGTCACTGTGACTACTTCTCTGTGATCTCTCCTGAAAAGGAATCGCTTTATCATCGCCAAGAATTTCTGAATCCAAGTTAGAAAGAAAAAAAAAATTAAAAAACGCTTGCCATGTTCTTAGTACCATTTGCCTTGACAGGAAAAACAACAGCATCTTGCCTCCTCAGCTTATTCCTCATCAGTGAACTCTTCCCCAAACAAGACACTCCACATCAGCCATTTGGGATCTCTTCCATCAGTGTTGTAATGAGCTCTTGTAGGCAGTTTGTACTCACTGCAAAGTGTGCGGAAGCCAAGAGCAGGGAGTTGGTAATCTGGGCACCCACAGTTGTGATGAGGCATCTTCAGTGTAATCGTCCAAATCAAATATTTGGCTGTGCTTCTTCAGATGCGACATCTCATATTGTCACTGTTGTACTGGCAGGGGGAGCGGAGCTCGAGCTGGAGGAGAGGCACCCAGGGAGATGGGGGCGGGGAAGGCGAGCCTTGGCTGCGGCCCCGTCTTCTTGCGATGCTCCCGCCCTTTGTCAATCTCAGCCTCCTTCTAAAGCTGCTGCGCCACTTGGACGAGGGCCAAATCTGCATAAAGCTAAAGAAGAATGTGGAAAAGCACGTTTCCCTTGAAGCAATAAAGACTAAATAATAGTCCTCATATGATGAGTGTTTTACCATTATATTATCTACTTCTGTGCTATGCCCTGTGACGGTGACTCAGTGACATGCATTTGGAAAGCCGCCTTTAGTCAGCCTGGCAGGTTTCACATGGGTTACTTCATTTGTTTCTTAAGACACCTCTAGAAGGTAAGAGGATAACTCCAGAACTGTCCCCTTGCCTGTAGAGGAGAGCCTACAGCCTGCAGAGGGTCCGTAGCTCATAACATGGACTGGGGGATAGTCTCACAAGCTGTGTCCACATCTCTTAGTGGGTTGTGCTGCTTCTCCTTTCACAACGATCACCCACCCGTTGAGAAAAATTCCCTGATGTTTTAGGAAACATTCACCTGAATATCACAAATGTGCCACCCTGTGTCACAACTTTTTAAAACCCTAAAACCTTTGTGGGTCTCTCCAAAATTTGCCACAAAGACACCAGTTTTGTTTGTATATTTTTTCTTTCCCAGTTGGGAGGAAAGATTGATCATTCGGGCACGGTTCTTCATTAACATTCCTGTGCTGCTTGGTGACTCTCATGCCCAGCTCGAATGCACTGGCTGATTCGGTTCCCGTGTTCCCATTGCCCCCACCTCGGTTCCTTGGGTCACTAGGCTCTGTTTTCTGTGTTTCCATGGGCCCAACAGCTCATCGAGCAAACCTGGAACCTCTTCCGGAACTTAATCTCAGCAGCTTGTGTTTTAAAGTCTACTGATATGCTTTCCTAAGTGGCCTTCAGACCTGCAGGTGCTTAGATGTCCTATTGCTGGGTTCCACCACCTGCTGGGACCCACTGCCACTTCTTCTAGCCCTCCTGAGGCTTGTTTGCATTTGCCTCCTTACTCATTATGCAATGTTTCTGACATGTTCCTTTGCCTGCTGTTCCCCATGCCTGCTTCTAGATTTTGTCTACCCAAAAATGCATGGCTGGTTTTTAGATCCTAGTTCCTTCCAAGACTCCTTCATCATAGTGTCGTTGTTCATACAGGCCAAACCCATGCATTGCCAAGACTATAATGAGTAAAATAGATTCAGTTTACAATAGTCTTTGAAAATAGGTAGGGTAGTTTTAGACATGATAAAGTAGGAGAAAGTAAGCCATGACAAATGAGTTGATGGAAAGAGTATTTTAAAAGAGTGACATAACAGTCATATGAAGAATGGATTGGAGAAAAGAGCAGTACATCAGAGTCAATAAAAAGTTGTTTGAGTAGGAGTGAAGACAAGAGCAGGTAGGGTTAAGAAGTAAAGAAATCTGAGGTATATTTCAAAGGACAGTGTGACAATACTTCATTCATTTATCCTTTGTCATGCACTCAGTAATTCAACACATGTTTATTCAGCATATTTGTTATGGGTTAAATTGTGCCCCTCAACATTCATATATTTAAGTCCTACATCCCAGTACCTCAGAATGTGAACTCATTTGCAAATAGGGCCTTTGTAGATGTAATCAGTTAATATGACTTCATACTGAATAATGGGAGCCCCTGATCTAATGGGATTGGTGTCCTTATAAAAAGGGGGAACTTGGACACAGACACATACAGAAGGAAGATGATGTGAAGGACACAGGGAGAAGACAATCATCTATCAGCCACAGAGATGGGCCTGGAGCAGACCCTTCCCTCTCAGCCCTCAGAAGGAGCCACCCCTCCAATGCCTTGATTTCAGATTTCCAGCTTCCAGAAGTCAGAGACAATAATTTCCATGGTCTAAGTGATGCAGTGTAGTACTTTGTTACGGCAGCCCTAGCAAATTATTACGAGACTGAACGTGCCGCTCTTCCAGATACTGGGAGCACAGTGGGGGCTGGAGGATGTCCCAGCTTTGAGGAAGAGCTTGATTGCTTATAAGGGCGCGTAAGAATGCGTTCCCAGGATGCAGGAAGTCACGTGCTTGGGAACATGACAGAAGCGCCACTGCAGAGGTGACCTTTGATCTGGATTTTAAAAGATGGGCAGGTATTTGCGAGAAGACAGTGGCAAGGGCATTCCAACTGGAGGAAAAGATGGGAGCTGAGATGATGGGGGAAGAGCAGGAGGCAGAAGCACAAGGGGTTTGGGGGCCCCTGTGGTGGGAGAGAGCCGAGACACAGGGTGAGTAAGCATAGACCACAGGAAGGATAGGTCAGCTAAAGAATTTGGACTTTTATCCTCAAACTATTCATAAATATCAACAGGTCAGTGATGTGAATGATTTTGATTTTTTTGCGGAGGGGAGGGTAACTCTAACCAAAATGTAAAAGGTAAAAGCGGTCGGGACAGTCCAGCAGCAGAGGCTCAGGTAGGAGCTGGCAGTTGTCCCGGTGAGAGGTCACCAGGAAGCACAAAGGCAGCACCAGGAGAGGACAGGCAGGGACCCAGGGGCATCTGTGGGTAGGAGAATTAGCTTGAGTTGGAAGTACGGATTTAGATGGCGAGGGGTGAGCTGGGACAATTTTAAATTGCTCTAAGCCATAGGAGTCAGCACAGTATCTGGCAAATGGAAGAGACTCAATTTATACTCCTTGTTTATGTGGGTCCCCATCTCCCTAAGAAACTGAGCGGTAAATACAAAAGGTAGAATGTATTCTCACGACCATTTGGAAGGCATGAAGTTGATTTGTTCCTTTACTCATTCAAAATGTACGTGGAATGTCTGCTCTCAGAGTTTGACAATGGGTAGGACTCTTCTTTTAAAACAAAAAGGATTATTAAGGATATTGTGAGAATTAGTAAAACATATTGTTAATAATTAAAAGTAGATTATTTAAGAATATTCTGACTTGTAGTTGATTCATAAAAACAGAGAAACAAAAAATAGAAACATAGTTTCCATATTACATAATTCATTCAAAGCATTGAAAAAATATGTTTTTTAACTATTGAATTCATTTTTTAGAAACTGTCTAATTGAAATCGTGGATACCAAAACTTCACATAAACACCGCATATATGAAAAAAGTAACTAAACCAAATCAGAAAGAAGAAACTCCAAAATCGTTATAGACTAATCCGAATGAAGAGAGATACAGAAAATCTTGCCACCAAATTTTCAAATGACAGAGGGCCCAACTTGCCTGTCTCCTCCGTTTTTGTCACAGCCAATGTCTCCACGTCAGCTCTGGACCCCATCATTCACCAGGCTTAGCCCCCCAACACCTACTTTCTCTCAATTTCTATCCCATTAACACTCAAGTCTCTCAAGTCTCTTCTATCCATGCTGCTGTGCCCCATCTCTGTCTGCCTGGTTGATGTGGCGCAGCCACACTTTTCCAAAGTGTCAGCACATCTACATCTTCATTTTCCTCTCACCTCTTCTGCCCTCATGCTCCATCCCCACAACTCTGCTCAGGGCCAGGGCCATCTGCAGATTCCTGACAAAGAGGAAACCACATTTCTCAAGAACACCAATGAAATGTTTGGGTTTGACCCAGTAGCAATGCCCAACTTTTTCTTCCTCAGATTTTTAATCACAATTGTTCACTACCGACTGCTCTTTTTGAAACAGATTCCTTCTTCTCTGTTGTTTTTCCTTAAATTTCTCCAATTGTTCTTTTTAATACCTCCTTCCTGATCTTTTTCCTTTGGCAAAACCCAAGACCACTGGTTCCTAAGCTTTAATGAATAAAAATCATGTGGGCTTCACCCTAAGAGATTCTCATTTTGTAGATTTAGCAAGCATTTGATTTGATCCTAAATTGGGCAAACCCTTGAGAATCTCTGCCTTAAAGTTGGTGTTTATCAGCTATGCATCCTGGCCCTGGTCTATCCTTGTTCCACAAACCACCCTGGGATATTTCATTTACTCTTGTGGCTTTAATTCCTATCTGGACCCTCATAACTCCCATAACTCCCTCTTCATTCTCTTAACTACTCATAGTTTTCAAACCTGATATCCAGACACCCACTAATATGAAATGAATATATAGATCTATACAACTGAATATATAGCTCAACATGAATTATAGGACCCTCACCTTCAGATGCCCTAGAGTACACTCATGATGGCCTTCTGTCAGCATGTGTCACCTCCATGCTCTGTATCAAGGGGAACAGCCAGGTGACCAGGATAGACACTAGTGTCATGCCTGAGTCATCAGTTACCAGATCCTCTCGAGTCACTTTCCAAGAACCTATTGAATCTGTCTCCTTCCTTCTCATCCTTCTGTCACATCCCCTATCTGGGCAACTATCCTTTTGTCTGAATTATCCCAGCAACCAATTCCAGGTCTCTGTGTGGACAGGGCTGTCAGCCTTCAATTCAGTTTCCACACTGTGTCCAGAGTGATCTTCCTACAGTGGTCTTCTGATGAGATCACTCCTTTGCTTTAGGGGCCTCCCAAGCCCTTCAGTAAGGGATGGCTCCTTAGCAGGGCTTTTCCTATCCATGCTAGCCTATGATGACCTCTCATATCTTGTCCCATGGTTGTCCCACCCGTGCTCCCATGGAATAATAAAATTCTTTGATTTTTTTCAGATACACTGTGCTAACCACAGGGATATAGCATAGGGCTTCTGTTTTCCTAGTACATGTTCCTGTTCATCTTTCATAGATTATCTTGGAATTCAGTTCCTTTGGGAACTTCAAATAAAATTCATAATAATTTTTAGGTCCTTGATATGTTTTCCCATCATGCCCTACTGAGCACTAATATAAAATCTGTTGCATTTTATTATGATTATTTAACAATCTTCCTCCATTTATAGCTTGTAATCTCATTAATGGGAGAACTTGTTTATGCTAATTCACTACTATGCCATTAGTAACTTGCATCTTACTTAGTTTAGTGGTCAATCAATAATGAATTCTTGGATAAATGGATAAGTATTCCACCATGACAAATGCATGAAAGCAAAATTCCTTGTGGAGGTCTTTGTCTCCCAAGTAAAAAGATAAAACCTCACTAGAAGAAAGTCTATATCCCTTTGTCCTATGTGGAATGTGGAAGGGATTCTTGGAGGTACAGCAACCACCTTGTGGCCTTGAGGATGAAAGTGAAAAAATAGGTTAAAGCAAGAATTAAGAAGGAGACTGGGTCTTGGCTAACATCTTTAAGTAGCTTCCCACCCTTGGATTATTACAGCTAGACCTGATGTTACATGAAAAAGATAATTTTTTATATAACTAATTACCGCATTGTCTTGGCTGTTTATTATTTGCTGTCAAAAATATTCCCAACTGACATCCTTTTAAGCCAACTCATGGAGGTAAATGTCAGATAGTAAAGTGTATGGTTGTCCAATAAAATATTAACTGAGATAAGTGTACCATGTTACCCAGGTGTCAGCAAACTTTTCCTATAAACAGTTAGTAGATATTTTAGACTTTGCAAGACAGATGGTCGGTCACAACTACTTAGCTCTGTTGCTATTGGGAAAAATGGTCATGGACCAAAGGTGTGTGGTGTGTTTTAATAAAACTTTATTTACAAAACAGGTGGTGAACAGATTTAACCCATAAGCTGTTATTTCCTGATCCCTGATCTAACCTAATGTTGCTCAATTCTTCATAGTCATTGAAATTTTTCTTTGAATAAATGTTAGGAAATAGCAACAAAAATACTGTACTAGTTGAAGTAGCATGGAAAAACCTTCTGTCCGCTAGTTTTGCCCACACTTTCCTGAATTGTGCTTATAAATGTATCATATTTGTCAGCTGTATTGCATAATTCAACATCTGCTATATAGAAAAGCATTCTTTCATCATTAATTTAAAAAACCTGACTTGTCTTTATCAAACCTATACAGCTTACTGGTAATCATTATTTTTTCCAAATGCTCACAATTTATCTATTTAAAATTTTGTGAGGAATCTGTTAAACATTCTAAAATTTCTATGATACACTTTCATTTCCTCTTTGAGAGTCTGATAATTTAGCCTTCTACAAGGTTCAAGGATTTTTCTGTAAAAGGCTTTTGTCGGTGATTCTGGGAGGGAGTTAATATGTCTCCTTTCTTCTCATGGGATACAGATGATAATTATTTTAACATTTTTAATTTGAAGAAAAGTATGTTGATCTTAAAAGAAAGAAGCAAAGTCCAAATCAAATAGTTGTTCTTTTTCTTTGTCATCTAATGAAATCATCTCAACAATTTCCAATGAAAGAGTCATTCAGTTCCTTCTACTAATCTGATAGGGAATTTTATTCACCTTTCATGTTTTTAAATGTCTGAGCAAATTAAATATCTATGCTCATTTCTGTACTCCTCTTTGGACAAAGATTTTTCTCTATTTCTTTTTATTTTGATATATGCACTTCAGCAAAGTAAAATACTTCTATACCTTAGAATGAAAAATCACCAGCTCCCAGTCCTTCCTGTCTTCTCTCTGGTTCTCAGAGGCAATGATTTTCAACACTTTGAACTGTTTCTTACAGTTTTTACCTCTATATTCTTAACTTATATTATTGCTACCCTTTTACTTTCTATACTATATTTCCTTAATGATTCCTTTTTATATATGATCCAATGACTTCCTAATGTGAAATACATAGATTTCACTCCATATAGTGCTTATAATTCAAGTAACATTAGGTAATTATTTTATGGTTTTACAAATATTTACAGCTGAGATATGAAGTATACAACAATTGTATTTTATTTCTTACTTTTTCATTAGTTTTGCCTTTCTTTTGTTTAAAATAATTAGTTGCCTCTGTAGTTAATAAATTTCTTTTTGCATATATGAAGAGGTAGTTTGTCACTTTCTTCCTTTTTATTAATTATGTTACTATTATTTTAGTGACTATCCAAACCTAGAAAGTAAACATGCTTCTTTGATTTATTACAGTTGTATATAAATTAATATTTCTATTATTTTCTAGGCCAAACAAGGGTCTAAACTTTAAATTCAATTACTGTCCACCAAAATTGTGCTATTTTCATGAATTTTAAGTTTAAACTCTACAAGACTTTGTTATTGCTATTGTTTTTACAACATTCCTATAGATTTATCAAGCCTATCCAATATTCCTATAGATGTATCAAAATATTTATCCTTTTGTTTGCTCTTATTCTTTCTTTCCTTTGTTTCTACTTTGGGTCATTTTCCTTCTGCCTGAAATAAATCACTTAATAGCACTATTTGTATGGGTTGCCAATATTACGCTCTGTTTTATTGTGTCTGAAAATGTCCTTTTGATTAGTTTCATTTTTTAAGGACCATTTTGCTAAGTATAGAATACTATTTAACTAGTTCCTTTTCTTTACTTGGAGAATTGTTGTCTAGCTTCCCATTTCTCTTGAGAAGTCAGCTCACTGCTGGTCTGATTATTGCTCCTTTGAGGATCATGGGGCTTTTCAAAAAGCCACTCCAGTGTCTGGTTGCCTTTGAGATTTTGTAATCAGTGGTCCTACAGTTTTATTCTTATGTGCCTATATGTGTTTTCTTTTTCTGTTAAAAACTGTATTAATTTGTTTCTGGTATTTTTTTTTCTTTGCTCAGAGTTCATAGTGCTCTCTGAATATGTGCCTTGATGTCTCTCACTAGTTTTAAAACTATTTACTATCTCCAAGTATTGCTTCTATTTCATTATCTCTTCCCCTTTTGTGTCTCCAATAACACATACATTAGACTTTTCACTATGATCTATATTTAATTTAGATCTTTTTCAGTATTTTCTACTCTTTTTCTTCTTCCTCTGTGCTTTATTCTAGGTATTTCCTATTGAGTTGTCTTCCAGTTCATTAATCCTCTCTTTACCTGTGTACATTCTGCTATTAAACATGTTTATCAATATTTGTTTTTACTTTTTTTTTCTTCTTTTGTCTTGTTTGTTGGACTGGTCTGAAACATTCCCTTCCAGTCCAAAGGTTGGAGGGGTTTGATATAGCACTACACTTATAAAATGTTGTGGGGAATCTTGGATCTAACAAAACAGAGGAAGCCACTGCTAATAATATCAAGTTGGTATATAAATTAGGAAAATATTGCCCTCTTGGAAAGACTCAGAATTGGGGGCTCATGTCTTGGTAAACCTATGACTTTCTGTGCAGATTGAAGTGTTCCTTCCTCTCATCAAAAATGGCTTAAACAAGACATAAGCCTTGGTAGACAGAGAATGGGCTAGACTTCAGACTACTTGTTCTCTCAGTGAGATGTTTATATGTAGGGTGCAACCTGAGAAACCTTTCATCCTGGTCCCACACACAGGTTGCCGTACATACAATCTGATCCACAAAGTCTGCAGGGAAAGCCGGAGTTTCCCAAACCTGTCCTGAGAATATCAGGTCTGAATTTACTTAGTCTATAAGGTTACAAGGTTATTTTTATATATTTATAAGGTATTTTTATCTATTAATGTTATAAATATATATATTTTAATGTGATATTAAATTTTGTGATATAACTAAAAATGTAAAACAGTACCATTTACATATTTAAATATATTATAAAAATAAACATAAAACATTTTCAGGAGTGTTAGCTGGATAAATTTTGTACTGATACAGGTAGTTAACACAAAACGCCTCTGCCAATTTCTTCCATTCATAGGATAGTCTCTTTTGTTGAACAAATGAACAACACTTTTAAAAAGACAATTATGACAAAAATGACAATTATATGGGAGAAAGAAAATTACTGGAGCAGTTTTATGGAATGGATCCAGTTACAAGAGCTCATTTACTGAAGCTGAATATATGGCCTCTACACTGAATATTTTAGACAATTTCTGAAAGGAAATAATAATGACTGATATGAGCAGAAATGCTCTTTTTAAAGGAAAAGATTATTTCAATTTCCTCATAAGTGGCTCAAATATATTTATATGCTATAGAAATATATTTATTTATACCTTTCTCTTTGATAATTTGATGATGTAGTTGAGATGTACTGTTAGAATATCTGACTCTAAGTGATCCTAAGAAAAATCATCTGAGGTTAAGAGGAGGGCAGTTTTTTGCACTCACCAAGGACTTTCTGCAAATTGCTATTTCCTTCCTCTTCTTGTCATCTGTAAGAACTGCAAAGGATCGATTCTGATGTGTTTAATGAAAACTATTTAAATGAACAAGTTCTTACCATAATAAAAAAGGGAGAGGGCTATTTCAGAGGCAATCTGTAAGGAGACCCAGGAATTGACCTTTACTCTGCCACTAACTGAATGATTGTGGGCCAGTTCTGAGCCTCTGAGATCTCAAGTGTAAAATGATATATTACCTTAAGTTTTGAAATTTAACTCAGATACTAACTAATCTTGTCTCCCCTGACTCTCCTATTGGGTTAAATTTGCTTCTTATTAATAACCCTTTTTTTTTTTGTCTTGCCTTTTGAAACTTATTATTTTACTCTACTAGTTATTTATATAAGTATTGGTCTTCACCTTCATGGGTGAAACTATGTAAAACCATATGCTCTTATGTATTCCTTTTTGAATAAAGTTGTTCGCAGTATTCTTATTTGTCAGAATAGGTTATATCACACTTAAGTTAAAAGTCATCCCCCAAATCTCAATTCCTTAGCCACAGTATTTTTTTTCACCTGTACTACTTGTCTGATACAAGTAGAGGGAGGTATTCAGAGATGTAAGCTGACAAGAGTTTCTACCATCTTCTAGATTCATCATCTTGAAAATGAAGCCTCCTCAGACACCCTGGGAGAAGGAGGCATCTGGAGAGCACCTTGACAGCTCATGAATACTTCAGTTGCAAGTGATTCATGTCACTTCTGCCCACAGCCCATTGGCCAGAAAGTGGTCACGTGGTTTCCCAGTGTAGCTAAGAAACGCAGGCAAGTAACTGGAGTATCTGATGAGAGTCGTCATCACTGTTTAAACCAGCTATTTACCTCAGCACTACTTTATTTCTCTACTGGGAAGTCGATCCTGGAAATTCTCTGTAGCCCACTTTACATACAAGACTAAGAGAATTAACTTGATGATGAGAAATGAGGTGCAGAATTTGAAGACAAAGCTGCTAAAATGGCTGGTGCTGGTTTCCAAGGGAAAGCTCCTTTTCCTTTGAGTGACCCCAACAGCTGTTTCCCTGGCCCACCAAGGATCCAGAGCTGTAGTGGGGAGGTGCACTGTGGTCTTTGCCTCTGCTGCGCTGTCATATTCTCCCTGTGTGTCTCTGTCCTAACAAGGAATTTTCCTTTTCCTGTAAGGATACCAGTCATATTGGATTAGAGCCCAGCCTAGTAAACTATTTTAACTTGACTACATCTGAAAAGACCCTATTTTCAAGTAAGATTGTATTTACAGGCACTGTGAATTGGGTAGTACTCCAAAATATCTTTCTGGGGTATACAATTCAACCCATAACAGTATATGTAGGATATATATGTTTTGAATAACCATATATACATATATATATATAAATGTTTTCTGTTTTGGTTATTTGTGTCTTTCAGGGAATTGGTCTTTTCACCTAAGTTGTCAAATCTATGGGCATAAAACATATTATATTCACCTTTTGATCCTTTTAATAACTGTAGCATCTTTCAATCTTATTGAAAGATGCTACAGTTATTAAAATATTTCATATTTTTGAATATATATATATGCAAAAATATGAAATAAATGTACCAGCAAGAAACAAGGCTAATAATGGTGAATGTAGGTTGTTATATGTACAATCTAAACAAAACTACTAAACAACAAAACTATTACAAAACTGAATGCCTATCAGTAGAAGACTGCTTAAATAAGTTATGGTATTATACATACTCAGAATATTATGCCGCTACTTGAAAAAACCAAGTGACATCTCTAAATATTTCACTGGAAACATACCATTATGTTTCACATTTAAAAAAGCAAGTTTAAAATAGTATACAGAATATAGGACTTCCAGTTTCATCTGGGAGGTGTAAGAGAGCTGAAAATGTCCCACACTTACCATACACACACAAAAAAAGAACTGGACAAAATATAAATTAAAAATTTTCTTCAAACCCATCAGAACAATGAGGTTGCAGGAGAAACAACTAACATGAGGTTTGGGGAGAGACAGGTATTTGCACAGATAAACGAGACTCATGTAACTGGTTGCTTGAAGCAGACACTGCCGGACATAATAAGCCAGTAAGAGGATTAAAGTAAAATTTCTTCATGGGTCCTAACGGCTGAGCGTAGCTGGTGTGAGTGCATTGGGGTTGCAGGCATAAGTAGTGCTGTACTACCTTGCAGCCTTTTTCCCCATGAAGCCACTGGGTACTCACAGAAGAGGGAGGAGTAATACCAATTGCCTGATGGTACTGGTGGACACTCACTGAGGCTTTGGGAATGTAACAGTGGTGGGTGGGCATGTTTGTCTAGGGAAGAACAGAACTATATGCTTGTCCTACCATTATAGCTGGAAGGGCAGGGACAGTTGTGAACACCACAGCCTCAATACGCAGGTTCAGTGTGCCTGTCTAATAATGAAACTTAATTAGAACATGAGAGAACATTCCTTTCCTGCATCTTCCAGTAGCATGCCAATAGGCATGAGACAAAAACAGTGGAATGATACAGCAAGGGGAAACTGCAGAAGACAAACTGTGCAGGGAACATCAGAATGGGAAGGCCTTGCTAATGTGAACAAGTTAAGTAAAGATCTTGAGATGGGTAGATTATTCAGATGAGCCTACTATAATCGTGAGGTAGGAAGGTCAGACTCATATAGAAGGAGATGGAATGACAGAAGCAGTAGAAATTGAGAGGGAGGGGTAATTTGAGGATGCTACCTTAATGGCTTTGAAAATGGGGGAAAGATCACAAATCAAGGAAAACAGTGAGCCTCTAGAAGTTGAAAATGGCAAGGAAAAAGAATTGAGGTGGCATAAAACTTAAAAAAACTAGTTTGCAGGGGACTAAAGAAAGTACAATGAATTCTTGGGAATCTAGAAAACCATATGTATGCACATGATTGCGTGTGCCCAGGAGAGGCCTGGAAAGGTCCTAATCTCTCGCCTCTGGCTAACCTTGAGGATCTGTGCAAGCAGGATGTAAGGGCTAACATAGAGCTGTAAACTACCTGGGGGAGCACCGGAGCCATGCCCCAACACACAGGCCTCTCACAAAGATTAAGAGTTGCTATCGGTATTAAAAGGACAAAAAAGTGAATACTGTGAAATTTATGGTCATATATTTGACAACTTCAAGTAAAACTTAGGTGAAATAAACCAATTCCCTGAAAGACACAAATTATCAAAACTCATGCAAGGAGAAATAGATAACCTGAATAGTCTTATATTTTTAAGAGAATTGAACTAGCAGTTAAAAACCTGCCAAGTTAAAGCCAGATGGTTTCACTGCTGGATTATACTAAATATTTAAGGAAGAAAGAATATCAGTTCTCCACACTCTTGTTTAGTAAATAGAATGGGAGAGAATACTTCCCAATTCATTTCCAAACCATACAATGACATAAATGAAAATAAAATTACATACCAAAATCTTTCATAATATAGATTCAAAATCTTCCCAAAATATGAACAGATTAGACTTTTAATATGTAATCACAACCAAGTTGGATTTGTCCCAGGAATAAAAAGCTGCTCCAACATTTAAAAATAAATGACTACAATTCACACGTTGAAAGCATATGATAAGAGAAAACATATGATCATATCAATAGATGCAGGAAACAAAATTGATCAAATTAAAACTTAACATGCATTCATAAAAATCAGCAAACTAGGAATAAAAAAGTAAGTTTATTACCTTCATGAAGGATATCATCAACAACCTAGAGCTAACATTGTACTCGATGAAAGACTGAATGTTTCTGCTAAGGAAGGATGTATGTTCTCACCACTCCTACTCAGCATCATACAGTAACCTAGTTAGTGTAATCAGAAAAGAAAAAAACTACAGATTTGAAAGGAAGAAATAAATAATTTGTTTACTCACAAATAATATATCTGTCTATGTAAACTGTTCCAAATTCCTAGAATTAATATGTTTATGTCGGGATGTAAGGTCTACATTTGGAATTCAATTATATTCCTACCTAGTAGTGATGGACAACTGGAATTTGAAAAGGAAGTACTATTTATAATTGCACTAAAAATAATGAAATATTTACATTAAAAATTAACAAAGTACATGGGGATCTGGATGCTAAACACTGCAAAATGTTAATGAAAGAAATAAAAATGATCTAAAAAATGGTAATATATACCATGTTCATAGATTGGAAGAGTCCATATAATTAAGTTGTCAATTCACTGCAACTTAATTGATAAATTCCCTGGAATCCTACTGAAAAACTCTACAAGATTTCTTTGTAGCGACTGACAAACTGATTTTTACATTATATGGGAAGTTAAAGGACCTAACAATATCAAAAACAATTCTGAAAAAGAACAACAAAACATACTACCTAATTTTAAGGCTTATTATAAAGACATCATAATCATTACAGCATGGTATTGGTGAAAAGACAGACATATTGATCAGTGGAACAAGAAAAAGGAATTCAGAAAAAGCCCACACCAATACAATCAACTAATTATTGACAAAGGTGCAAAGACAATTCTATAAAGAAATTGTATTCTTTTCAACAAATAGTACAGGAACAAGTAGACATTCATATGAAGAAAAGTGAACCTAAAAATATACCTCACACTTTACACAAAAATTAACTAAAATGGATAATAGATTTTAACATAAACATAAAGCTGTAAAGTTTCTAGGAGATAACATATAGGAGAAAATCTGTGTAATTTTGGGTTTGAAAATGATTTGTTGAATATGACGCCAAAAACACAAACCATATAATAGGAAAAGAACTTGATGAATTAGAATTATCAAAATTAAAAACTTTTATTCTGTGAAATATACTGTTAAGAGAATGCAAAGCCAATGCACAGACTGAGAAAATATTTACAAATCACATATCTGATAATGAATTGTCTTCAGAGTATAATAAGAACTCTTTGAGATCAACAGTTGAGATCAACAAAATGAGCAAAAAATTCTGAACTGACATTTCATCAAAGAAGATATACAGTTGGCAAATAAGCTTGTCAAATGGTGTTCAACATCATTGGTGGCTGGGATATGGATGCTAAAATTAAAATGTGATACCATTTCACACCTAATAGAATGGAAAATAAAATTCAACAACTACCACAGCAATAACAGCTTGGCAATACGAAGGATGCAGAGCCTAAGGAACTATCATTTTCTGTTGCAGGGAATGCGAAATGCTGTAGCCACAAAAAATAATAACATTTTCTCATAAAGTTATACATACACTTACTGTAGGACGTAGCATGCTTACTTCTGGTTATTTGTTCAAATGAACCAAAAAGTTATATTCACACAAAAACCCATACATGTATATTTATAGTAGCTTTATTAATGAAAACCAAAAACTAGAAATAACCCACATGTAGAAAATCAAGTACGTAATTTAGTTAATGCTAATTTTAAGTTGATATAAATATACCACAATCAGGTAAGAAGTTAGCATCACAGGATCTAGGTAAAGGGCGTAAAAGACCTCTTTGTGATACCTGTCAATCAAAAATAATTTCAAAATAAAATGTTTTAAAAAAATGATATGTATAGCATAATCCTTTTATTAAAAATTAAAAACCTGAGTTTACTTCTGTAAGCTCAGAGGTGTGGAAGTAGTCATATGACAGCCTATGAGCATCACTATATTGCCTGACAACACTATTAACATAAATGACTGTTCTGTGAATAACATCTCATAATCTTGTGTTTTTTCCTAAAATCTATTAAGAATGAAATGTAAAAACAATCGTTTTCTCTAAAGCATTTGAACATGTGTGTTCAAAATCACTGCATTAGAATTAGATTTGAAACATCTCAACTCCATCACTCACTATAACTTTGAGGTTTCTAAAAATTTCCAAATTTTATTGCTTATATGATCATAAGAATAGCACATTTCTCATGCAATGCTTATGCATTTGCTCTTGACATTTATAATGATGTCGCCAAAGCTCCCCTAAATCATACTCCAATAAATAACACTTACATAATCATAACATTGAAAATGTAGTTTATTGGGACTGATTACCAGACAAAGCTCAGATGACTTAATAATAATGATGATGATGATGATGATATAATAATGTAATAGTAGGGACAGAAAGGGATCTCTGAGTCTGAGAAGAGATGGGTATGCTAGTGACAGAGCGGCAATGAACAGAAATATAGACACACTGGTATTTCTCTTAGATAGTGAGGAGTCAGAAAACGCTGTCCAAAGACAATGGGTAGAAATAAGTTTTAAGTATACTATTTAGTTTTATAGGTTATTATAGTCATAAATAAGAAACATTGGGATGAGAAGGGGATGATAAAATGGGCCACATTTCTCATTTTTCATAGTATTAGTAATAATGCTTAAGGTTAAATTGTCAATAATTATAAATATTAGCATATTATTACAAGTAACCTCTAGATGAACTTAAAAGCAAAACACTCAAAGGAGGTGCCTCTGAGGAGTGGGCCTGTGGGTGATGTGTTCTAATTGTGTGAGCCAGTTATCAATGTATTGCTCTCAGCTGTAAATTTAACTTAATTCCTGGGCTATGAAAATGGATCTGGGCCCCTTAAATATGTGTTCCGTTGTCAGCCAGCACAGTGATAAATCTTGTTAGTAGAGGGCACTGGAGAGAGGGCAGGAGAAAAGGGTTTGGACTCCTGGTTTCAGGTTCTTCATCAGCAGGTTCCCACAGTGCCCACAGCTCCTCCTGCCAGGGGTCCCTGCAGTGCCTCATGACCAGGAACATCCATGGCTGGCGGATTTCTCAGCACCTTCTTCAGGTGGTTTTGTAGAGGATTGCCCTCAGTGAGACACTTCCCTGTGAATAACTTCCCTTGGCACCCTAGCGGGTAGATTTCTAGCAAGTTCCACATGGCCCCCGTCAAGTAGGACTCGATCCCAAACCCTATACTGCCAGTTTTCATAGATTCTCTTAGGTATTTGTGGAATGAGATGTATAGAGTGAAAATACATACTGGTGTGCTGGGTGGCCCCAGGGTATTCCTGTTGTCCCACCATAATTATTAGTGACAGCTCTTCACTTCCAAATGTATCCCATTAGGAATTTATCATAGAATTCCTCTAATTTTACTCTTTGATGAGGGTATGCAGTATTTTTCTGTGAACCTTTATTATGTGCCCTAATATAATACATATACTCCGGGTTTTGCTTTTCTTTTTCTACCAAGAGCTTTACTCCACTAATCATGAGCAACTTTGTCTTTGGTCCCCAATACTTCCCAGAAGCAGACAAGTTAAGCCATTCTGGCACCACTGTGGTGCTGGGCCCTGCCCTCGGAGCGTCCATGTGGTCACCCCTGCCTTCTGTCCGACCACCCCTCGGCATTGTGCTGCCCTTGTGCCCAGTCTTCTGAACGTTGTATGTGCTCAAAAGGCATTGCCTTCTCTCATTCCTGACTTTCAGTGCCTGCTGAAGGGCACGTTGGTAATTTCCCATGTTCCTGGCAAGGGCTGACAGACTGGCTTAGTGTTCCTTACCTAACCAGATAATTCCAAAACCAAGAAAAGCAGGCCTTAGTGGTTAGCCACATGTTCTTTGGGCAGAGTGGAACTGAAGGGTGAAATGAAAATGTCAACTAGATGGCAAAGGAAACAGAGTTGACAAGGAAGGATGGAGGAAACAGGCACATAGAGTTATGGGATGAAGGGTGGGGTGGGGTGGGGCATATGGTGGTTATGTATCAGGTAGCAGAGTTGAAACAAGAGATAACCACGTAAAAGTCAAGATAAACAACAAAGAAAAGAAAACATGTAATGGGAAATTCAGACCATAGCCTAGGAATTCCCTTTGGTCACGCACTAGTCCTCCAAATGGGCAGTATGTGGGGGAAAGAATTTAAGAAGTCATGCTAGGTTGTCTGTGCTGAGCACTGTAACAGCAGCTGTCACAAATCTCTCTCAACACCTGACCACCAGCAGAGACTAGGGACCACAGAAGGCTGATAGCCCCTGTTGAGTAAAGATGGTTGAATCTCCACAGTCAACCTCCAAAATGGCTCCAACTTATTTTAGTCTGAAAAAAATTGCCATCTCTCTTAATTTATATGTTTACCTGAAATCTTAAAGACAAAGCAAAGTGGCAAAGATCACAGACATTAGTTTAGTTGTTTGGTGTTAACAATTTTCTTTGCAAATTTGGTAAGGAACATCATTTACTGCAGATCACAGGACAACCTTTGGAGACTTTCTGCACCCAAAGGCTGACTTAAATGGGTGTTACCTGGAAAGATAAAGAGGGACCTGGGTGAAGTTAGGGCCCTCTCCCTCAGGTCCACAATTACTTCAGTTGCCACTTTCCCTCTGTTCATGACAGATTGTATTTGACGACATCCTGAGGCATGTCATTCATGTCTGTGGAATTATACAGAGCAAAAGTTCACCTATGTAGCACTGTCATTCCCACCTTCAATGGCCAAACGGAAAGAAAAGTGCCTTTTTATCAGAGGAAGTTGAATTCAGTTACAGACAACAGGTGAGGTTTATTCAGTTGCAGCATGTCCGTTTCATGCTCAGGATGGCATTGGGTACAGAGTGTCAGTCAGCCACATGATGAGTTTGGAAGGGACAAATTCAAGCCCATCAGGCAGATCCCTACTCTTTCGCATTGACTGCCCAGTAGGGGCCAATCTGAGCCATCAGACATAGCTCAGAGACCTGGCATTGTGTGCACAGAGGCCAGAGAATGTTGCACTTGGCCCCCTTATACTTGTTATTGGCTCAAAATACTTAAATGAAGTCTTAGTTAACATTTTGGTTAGATGTTCTCATGGACTCAGACAGGCAGTGATCACTTTTGCCCAGTTAAGGGAACGAATGGGGACATTTCTACGTCCAGAACAATCGTGACACCAGCATCAATTATGAATCTTTGAAAATATTGATCCTGATAATTTGACACTGCTTAGCTGATGTGGGGAAGACCGAATCATACAAAAGATGGATAACATACATCAGATACACATATTGGAAGACATTTCCATGCTTTTTTTCTTAAATATTCAGTGTACCTTATAAAAGCATTTATGATTACAAATTCAAAAGCTCTCTCTCCCTGCCCTACTCACCAAAAAAAACTTACAGAAAAGCAAAACTTCTCTAACAAATAAGAGCTCTGCACAGCATTTGAATTCCCATCACACCACACCTGGTAAGAATCAGTGTAGCACAGCGTCATCCATCATGCTGAGGCTGTCAGTTTTGACATCCTTTACGTCTACGTCATGTGCTTAATGACTACATGACAGAAAATGTAAACAGACACCACACATACATACATATATGTATATATATATGTATGTGTATATTTGCATCTGAATATTTGGTATAAAGAAGTACCAAAAAAAACTGTAGCACCCAAAACTGCCCACCACACACACACACACACACACACACACACACACACACGCACTCATACATGCATGTCCCCAAAACAACCAAAACAAAAACAAAAACAAAAACCAATTTCTTACAGAAAACACAAAGACCATTTTAAATAATTTACCCATTGTGAAAGGAAGTAGATCAAGGACCAGATAGCAATGTGTGTCCACCGATGGATAGATTATAGTCTTATTAGACATACCCTTCACCCTTCACTGTGACACATCATATTGTGACTTACTAATAGGGATTCAGGAGTAGCTGGTGAGCCCTGCACAGGCCCTGAATTAATAATTTATCTGGAACACACACAGAAATTGATGGTGAAGAACTGGAATATTTGAAAGCCCATGTGTGTTTTTTGTTCAAACAACAATAAAACAGACTCAGATTTCAATTTTATTATTAGCAGATTGCTTGCTTTTAATTGACCATAGGAGAAACTTTATTCTTCCAACAGCTAATCTGATACCCTTGCAGCACAACAGGATTATTGAGTTTAGTAATTTTTCTCATATTGAAGAAAAAGGCATCATTTGGTGTTCTGCAAAGTGTCTACTTGGGGATTTAACAACAATATATTTATGTTGTAAAACTCTTCAACTCTTCCCCCTGGGCAATATCCCTTCCCTCTACTCAGGGGTGCATGTGTAAGGAAACATGGGATATTAAATGCAGAATGACAAAAGAGAAAATTCAGATTTTAAAACTCCAGATTGTGTCATTCTCTTTCATTAAAAGGCACAGAATTTGCTTTGCTGCTAATACATTGTTAGTAACCACAAAATATTAGATAAAATAAGATGACTATTTCCCTCTATTTTTGTATTAATTTTCTCATCTTTAACTTAGTAAATTTTCAAGTGCAACAGCTTTTGCAGGAACTGAATCATAGCGTGAGATATACTATTCAAAATTTTAAAAATATTCTCAGAATGTCAGATTCATTTAATAGTCAAATTTTGTCAATTTAAAAAACATTGGAAATGCAAGAGGAAAATTATGTACACACACATGCACATATACACACTTTTCTATATGTATGGGAAAGTTTTATTTTCTGCTTATTTTTTTTAAGATGCCGAATCATAATGATGAGGATAGACTCTGCCGTGAATTTTGCATTGTCAAATTATTTGTCTCAAGCACCACTTCTGAAGGTTCTGGGATGAGCAGGCATTCCTGGCCATACCTCTGATTTAGTCTGAGCTCCATCAAGTCTACACATGGACCTAGTAGATGAAACAAACCCTCCTCCCTCAAACCCCAATTACAAGGAATATTTATATGTAGACAGACACAAATGATAAAATATTCTCTCAACTTTCTTTTCATACTTAAAATAATTAAGGCAGGAGAAGTAACAAAAACCAAAATGAGGGCTAGGTAGAAATGCATCGATAACAGACATCTTCAGAAGTGGTATATGAGGTTGCATTTTTTGTATGTATTTTGTATATGAGCAAATAGTTAATTTCCAGAAGAATGATTGTGTATGTCAGGTATCTAACAACAAAACGTTTCTGTCAAATAGTAGTATCTTTTATTCTCCTGCAAGCATTATTTTACTTTATTTTTTCAGAAAATATACACATGCCATTTGGTTAGGTAATACTTGAAACTAAGTAATTCCACATGAGGGGCAACCTACTGCTGATGCCTGCATTAATTCAAAGTCCAGTTTCTTAGTTTGAATCTTTCTCATTACCTCATTACTTAATCTAACAATGGCAACCTGCCAGAGAGGAGCACCGCCCCCCGCCCTCCCCACACACAAAATGGACATCTTTCAATTTTCATTTAAAACAACAGCATGTGACACAAGTTAGATATTCACAAGGAAACTTCAGTGAGGAAGGGGAAACAGCACGCATCTGGCCCTCCAAGCCTCTCTTTCAAAGGTTATCGGCAATTATTGCTTTCAAAGCTGAGTTTTCACTGCCTTTCAGATGCCAGAATATACTTCATACAGTATTAATAAAGGGTTACACCAGAATTAATGAAAAGGTTCCATGTTCACATATAATAAATAAGTACCTAATTAAAGGCATGGGTAAGCCAGAAGCACAGATATTGTCTTTTATATTAATATCTATTATACTTCTTTAGCATTGACTGTGAGCCTCTTCAGCTGACTGATGCCTGAAGGGGGAACTAACAAATCGCTCAGCTGGTGGCTGGCACTGGTCTTGAAGAAAGCTAGTAAGGAACACTTTGCAGTCTTTCAGAGTCTCTCCACCAGCTGTCACCAGCTATGGGTGCTGAAAAGATCCTGTCACTTCATCCAAAGGGATTTACTTGGTCAGAAGGAAAATTTAAATACAAAGCATGTGGCTAAGAAGCTAGTGAAAAGGATTATGAGCATACAAGAGCACATGTGTATACCACACTAATACATCTTTAGGAAATTTCAGATCCCCAAAGCCAGGATTACTGCCAGGGGCAGGGTGGCAGACGAATGCAGGGACCTTTACCACTAGAGTTATTATCTTTCAACTATTCAATTCAACTTTATAGGTCTTTCATCAAGGCCATTAAAAAAGAAAAGAAAAGAAAAGAAAAACTCCCATCCCTTCAATGGAGAGCTAAGAAAACACATTCAGGTTCTAGTATTGTTGGGAATCACCTGCATGCAAATACACTGGTGCCTTGTATATGGTCTAATTTTCTTGTCCTTGTCCAAATTTACCCATGAGATAGATGAATCTGACTGTTGAGAGGTGGTAAAGGCAAATCAAAGCACGAGGTATTTCAGTTTGACTACCCTCCTCCACTCAGGGGCTCATTTGAAATGAGATAGGAGATTGCTGAACTGGCCGTGGCCAGGATGCATGGGAGGTGATGATGGAAGCCAGCTTCCTCTGCAGTGGGAGAAAGGGAAAGGCCCTGCCAGTAGTGACAGAGATGGGGAAAGGTCTACCAAATTGGCTAAGGCAAAGGTCATTTTATTTAAAGAAGGGGTAGAGAGCACAGTTCAAAGAGAGCACCCAACATTAAAAATGCATATTTCCCTTTTCTGACTGGCAAGGCCATCATGTCCAATTTGCGATAGCAGCGTGTGGCTTGGCCAGCATCTACTATTTGGAGGGAATCCTACAGCCTCTGGACTGTCCTGTTAGTTTCCAGAAAGAAGAAAAGGGAGAATTACATAGCAGCATGTGCATGAGGCTGGATCCTGACACCACGATAGAGGAGGCTGCCACCCCTAGTGTGGCTTATGTACTTCAGCCTGGCTTGGCCTCAAGACATGTGGTCAGGGAATTTTTCAGGTGTAAGGTGCAGAGGAGAAGATCCCTTTACAGCAGTGACAGAAGTGAGTCTTGCACAGATGGCTAGAAAACTCCCACTCCCAAAGACAGCAGACTGAGAAAAGAGAAGATCTGAGGTAAGACTGCTTTGTGCAGATTTTAGGAGAAATCTGTCAGAAGCTGTGATGAGAAGTGTTTGTACAAAGGAACAGGCTGTCCAGAAGTGCAGCACGAGTTGAAGAGTCTGCCTTTAGATGTCACTGCAGCCTCACTACTGCATTTCCTAAATTCCTAGGAAAAATTAGAATAGTTTGACTCCAGCCTGTATCACTGTAGCTGGTTCCAGGAGATGCTATATACCAGGATCTAAATTTCTTAACAGAGGCTACATGCAATGGTCCCAGCAAAGCAGGCTAGGGCAAGCAGCCTCCTCGACCATCGCCCTTATGCCAGTCCCAAACTGCCTTCCACAATCATCTTACTCAAGGCAGAGACAGGCCCCCAGGAAGACTGCAACACAGCAGATGCAAATGAACTGCACACCTCCACCCAGAGGGGATGGCTATGATGCACAACACTTCATGAGCCCCTGGAGCAACCCATTCACCCAACCTGTCTTCAAGGGGCTTCATTCCAATGTGCTCTTTTAAAACTAATATTTCTTATTGAAGAAGATGGCTTTTGTTCTTTTTTTTTTCTTTAATCTCAGAGGAAAAAAAAAATGCATACATATACACATATATACCCAGACAACACACTTAAAAATAAGAGAGTAGCATTTCAAGATTCCTACTAACCCAAACAGGTGATATTTCCTACTAACCCAAATCAGTGATAGTTCACAGCAGTTTTTTAGGAGAAAAATAGGCCACAAGAAATTTGAACACCTCATCTTAGCCTGGTTTTGCTGACTTAAATAGGCATTTCTTTCTGTGGCATGGCAACATTGGGCTTGAATTATTTTTCCACAGGGAGGCATGGCAAATGCTCACAATTTACGAGCCATTTTTCCCAGAAAGTCGAACTAACTATTAGAACAAAAACTAACTCTGATACCTGGCATCCAATCTGAAATCTGGGAAAAGCTTAGACAAATCAAATATCCAGTGAAAACATTACCAAATGCCGCACAACGCAACCGCCTATACATTTTCTAATCAGTATTCATTTCCTGTCCTTAAAATAAACAGAAAACAGATTTCTCCATTTGCCCTAAAATCAATCTTTTTCAGTATCTGTCAGTTGCTTTTTCCCAATTAGTATTCTGCATTCATTTATTTTCCTTGTAAGTTAATTTTTTTTAACATACCTTGGCACACATGTTTCATTCAATACTTGTAAATGAAATGACAGACAACCGCTGTGCTACTTAAAGCCTCCAAACTTATAACTTTGTTAATGAATTGAGATGAATCAAAGATTCCTTATTAATTATTGCTTGTCTGGTAGATAAAGCTTTGGCTTTTCACCTCACTGGCCCAGAGAACAAGATTGCCTTTGGCCATGTCCAAGGGGCTCATTAAGGCATCTCTGAGGAACGGGAAGAAATTGTTAGTGAAAAGCAATGGTCAGTGCCTCTCCCAGAGACCCAGTAGGGAAAGGAAGCCCTCATCAAGGAGAACTAACAAGGTGTGTGTTCTACACCTGTAATCAAACTGGCCTGGAAATGCCTGGAGACCACTGTGCTCTCTTCGTGGTTTGGGAAGTTATCTGAAAACGCTGAGTTCAATCCATAATTGATGTGTGCACGCAATTATAATTCTCCAGAGAGCAGAAAACGTTGCCTTTGCAAGCCTCAAAGAGTGGTAAACTTTAACATGCGTGGCATAAACTAGGATACTTGATATAATAAAAGAAGAAATTATTGCATTTCCTGCATTGGCAGCCGGAAGGTAATTGAATATATGCCTGTTTTTCTTAATAAGCATAATTCTATACAGCTTTTTGACAGCTAGTAGACTAGGGTATAGGCATTATTGTAAGAAATGTATTTCAAGTCATTTATACTGTACATAATTCTATCTGTACCTAATTTCTATTGTACATGGAATGGGAAGTTCTCCTCTAGGTGTGGGCATTTGTTTGAAACAGAGACATGTGCTCCTACAAATTTGGAAGGACTGGGGATTGGGAATTCTGGCAATGGACTCCTACCACTAGCTACTCCATTCACTCACTCATTGTATTAAAAATATTTGTTAAACTTTCAAAATGGCAGGTCTCCCAAGATGGTTTTGTAATGAGGCTGCAAAGTCCATTGGTTGATAGGCTGGGTGCACCAATGTGGTCAGTCAACAAATTTTATTGATTGCTCACTGTGGGCTGAATGCTAGGCTAGGCCATCCTGCTTGTGCAGTGTGAAATGGTATTGGATGTCAATGAGAAGGAAGCTCTGAAATGTCACCAGTACATTTTGCTGGGACTATCGCTCCACTGCTTGTCTTTCTGAACACAATAGGCCAACACTGGGAAGGAGAGGACATGACCTCCTATGCATATTGCTATATATATGAATTTTCCTTAAGGTAAAGCCTCCAAAAGCTTCTTTCTCAAGGTCAGTATAGATTAAACGTTCTGAATGGTGATAATGCTTAGAAACATGGTGTCTAGCTGCAGGGCAGGCCTAGACCAGTTTCTGGTTTATTCAGCCCAAATTGGGATTAACTCTTAATTTTTAAACACCCCTTGTCATCACGATGGCAGAAAAATACAGCAGAGTTATAGATTAAAAGCATAGGAACCCAACATTTTCTCATTATTAAAGATTATTCCTAAATATTTACACATTTGGTTAAATAAAAATTGTATGTATTTATCTTGGAAGTTGAGTTCAAAGTGAAAACAAAACACTTGATTTAAATTATTGACTTCTAAAACAATCCTATTAGCCAATAAATGTCAAGGTAATTTTCATTACTTTTTTACTCTTTTTAAAAAATTGCTTTGCATTTGAAATTAAAACCTAACAATAGCAGCTTAGAGAAAAGTAAACAAAGTTTGAATGGATAGGATAGGTTACATTTATAAATCATGTAAATCTATCAGATCGTTTTTAAAATACTGAGTTTGCAACATGTAATATTTCAAAGGGCAGCAAAAAAGAAAAAAATTTCAGAGGAAAATTAATTTAATTATGCTTTTAAAAAGTACCTGAGCTTATGGGTAAATTGTAATGGTGAACATTGAAATCTTTTCAAACTTTTCCATTAAAATATGTAGGTCTCATGCCATCAATCTGACAAGTTTAAAAGATAAGAAAAAAAATTTAATATGAGGTTTGGAGGTATAAAAATATTTAAGATAGGACCACTTCCACACAAAATCAAGGTATGAAATACACATGCTTGAATTAACTTCTGGTCAATGTAACATTCATACAAAATGAAATTCAAGCCACTTTCTGGTGATCCTCCGTGTTTTTTTTTTAAAGTAGTATGTCTCCTGAGGACCCTTTTTAGATTTTACTTCTAACTGCTCCCTACCCATGAAATTTTACTAGCAGTTACACGATGTATTTTTTGATGCATTATGGCCATTTAGAAAGCCGTAAGCCATGATACTGCCCCTGCCCTAAGAGTTGTTCTCCCCCACCCACAAGAATCAATTTCACCCCCTTGGGGGCGATATTGCCTCTGCTGAGAATAGGTGGCCTCCTCTCCACTAATTCCTATTTCCACATAGGGTATGGATATGATTTCTGTAATGATTTCCTCTCTTCTTCCTGTTATCAGTAATACATCTTTGCTAGGTGATAAGCAGAGAAACTTTTATACATGTTTTTGAAGATCTTAGAAGGGGTGGCATGGAAGAATGAGAGCGATCAGTTTGGGGACCGTGTACTATCTACGTGTTCCTTCGGCCTGCGCTGGAAGGCAGTTGTGCAACTGCACCCCTAACGTGCGTGTGCCTCCATGTAAGCCCCTACATCGCCACAACAGCGTGTGTCAGCAGCCCGAGTAAACAAACGCCCCCCGGCCCACGCCTCCGGCCCGGCGGGTCAGCTGACCCGTCATGCCGCTTGCGGGAGGCCCCTGTTCCGAAACCAAGCAGGTGAGGAGCCGTGCGCGCGCTTTTGATGTTGCCAGCTCCCATTTGCCACCCAACTTTTTTCCCTTCCAAAACCTCTTAGCGAACTTCAAAGGCCTCCTTGCTTTTGCCTTAATCCAGTGCACTGAGACCTCTAGTTCAAAGAACTTTCCTTAAACCCTCTTCTTAAACGGCAACCCAAACTTTTTTTCTTTCCTTTCCACAAAGTAGCAATTACAGCTTCGTTGCGTGGCGATTGGGCTCCGCCGATCCGCTCCTGCTATTAATTAATCTCACAAAGGGGGCTCATTTCCTGGCATTCAAATTGACAAGAGAGCAGAGAACAGAAAACCCTTTCAAGCAGTTCCAGCTCACGGAGGGGAAGAGGTATCAGAGGAGAGAGCCCGCAGTATTTGGGGTGGAGGGCACATTTGATACTCCTTATACATTCTGCTGATTGAATGATTTTTGTTCACGGAAAGTTCTTTACTAATCTTTTACCTGCAAAGGCTTAAACCGAAGGCAGGGCAGCGCTCACGCAGCTGAATTTTGACAGAGAAGATTTACAGGAGCCGCTTTCCCATCTCAGCCCACCGAGTGCATCTTGAGCATTACACTCTACTTTCAACAGAAAGTGTTCCCTTTCCTAGCACAGAAAAGCCCTTGGAAGAGGGAGAGATGAAGGGAGGCAAGAAAGCAGCCTAACAGACAAGAGATTAAAGCTTTTTATTCAGTATCTCTTTCGTATTCAAATTGTGCTAAGGGCTCTGTGAAAGTTAGAAGCAAGCTCGTTCAGGAGGGCTTCTAAAGTGTGTACATGGATTTCATGGGAATAGAAATGAAGCCACAGCCTGGGTAATGAAAGAAAGATAAGATGTCCTGTATAAAACAACTCAAGAGTGGTTCAATTACTTTAGCAAACCATCAAGGCAAGCTTTGAAGATTTGAGGAAACTGTTAAAATTTAACAAAAAAATCATGTTGCAGGTTTTGTACCAATAAATGTTTGTGTACTCTGTGAATTGCTTAAGCTATAGTTTCCCTACATGAATATTGTTTACTAAACCAATGCGTTTTGATGGTACCAGCTACCAGCTGTAGAAAGGGAAGGTGCTTTATTCATCCCACCATACCCCTGAACAAAAAAAAAGAAAGAAAGAAAAAATTACTCTGAATCATTTGGAGGCAGAGCTTCAAAAAACCAGGTGTCTTTGATTAAAAGAAAATAGGCTTGTGAATCAGAGGTCCCTCATTGCAGTTTGCGTTAACTTTGGGTGGTTGTGTTTTAGCACTGACTTAATGCATGCAATGAAACCAAATGTTGTCAGTGAAAGTCCTTAATAGAGAAAAGGACTTTTTACATACCTGCATTTGTAAGGTCAAAAATCCTTTTGTTAAATTCAAGCCAGAGGCTTCTACTTGTGTATGAAACAAGTTAAGAAGCAGACTTAACATTTTATCCAGGGAGAAAGCTGACATGGCCTCCAAAATGCTTCAAGCCCACATCATACTGAGCGTCTATTTGGAGTACATTAAAAGATGGATTCTTTAAGCAGCAGGCGTGTATGTCTTCAAAATACCTCCTTCTTTTTGTTCGAATGGGCAGTTGCCTCATTTGATATTCAACCCTCCTGGAATCTTATCTGTCTTGTGATACTGAATCAACTTTGGACCTCTTTAGGATGAATTCTTTCTTTTTTTCCTAATGCCTTCTTTTCCCAGTGCCTATACTGACTGTTCTTCATATCTGCAATCAGAAATCCAATAAAACTTCAGTTCATGGAGCAGTCTTTTAAAGAATTTTCAAAAAGCAGTCTGCAGAACTTGAAAAGTAAATAATGAATACTCTTCTTAAAGTTTTGCCCCGAAAAACAGTAGAAACAAGCTTGAATGCTTATTTCCATATGCAGTTCAAAGGGATTAATACAGAAATTCTGATTTTTTTTGATCAAAGGTCTTTTTTTATAAAGGTGAATTAAAAATTGTCTCATAGCAGCTATCAAATGGTTTTAGTTCATCAGGGCAGGGATTCTGACTCTGGTCAAATGCAACAAATCTTGGGCAATTGAAGTTAATATTGTAAAAACCTAATGTATTACATCAGCCTGTGCAATATAGGTATGAATAAATTCAGGTTTTATGTTTTGTACATTAGGATTAATTTTTTAAAAAATCTTACCCAGTGTCTATAAAAGTGATCTACTTTTAGTTTTATGTTTTCAGCTAAAAAAAAAAAGGCCTTCCACAAAAAGCAAAGTTAAATTAATCACCAACTGTTAACTTAAAAAATAAAGGTAGCAAATTTAATTTAAAAAGGAAAACAGTAGCTTTAGGATAAAGATACCCTTGAGTAATTGGAAACTTTTGAAACCAGGAAGTCCCTCTGGCCCATGACCCCAGCTGAGTCCCACACAGTATCAGAGTCACTGGAGTGGGAACAGGTGGTGGTCTGCAGGTGGCCAGGGGCATGCAGGTCTTCCATGCTGATCTCAGGGCTTGTTATTCTATGGTTTGACTATGGCTTCACTACGGCAATTGTGCATTTCCCCTGCAGACACCTCAGCCTTCCCAGTGCTCAGAGCTGCCTTTACAGCATGGTGCTGAAGATGGAGGCACCAGATGCCAGAGGTGGGGGCAGCAGTCAGGACCACTGGGCACCATGTGTAAGTGAGACTGTCTTCTGGACAGTGAATAGTACATACTTTGAAAAGGCCCATCTCCGGTGCCCGGCAAGTATGTTTCTGGGTGTATGTAGGGACATAAAAGAAGGGACAGATCCAGGAACAGAGTCAGAGAGGTAGGAAAGAGAGGCACAGAGATCAAAACAGAGCAGCAACAGGAGTCCTGAGACTTTTTTCTCTGCATTTTTTCCCCTTTGCTTAAACTTGGTCTCCTTTCCAAGAAAGTAGATACTATTGTTTCCTTGGCCACTTCAACATTAACCGGTGTCTGCAGGGAAGAACAGAGGATCAGCAAAAAAAATTATAAGTAGTGCTCATTAACGATATATTAACAGGGCTGAAAAAACATCCCTTATGATGGTAATAGTAATACATGAAAAATGTTTGAAAAAATTGGATGTAGAGTGTTGTATTTTTCTATAGTTATCCTATAAACCCAATGAGTTTTAAACATAAAACCATCCTTACAACTTTAATACACTAACAACAAAGGTGCATTATTGTGCATTCATGTTATGAAGGCATTCACAACATTCGCGCGTAACTAGTACATTCATTTGCCAGTCTCCATAATCAATATTAAATGCTGTACGATCAAATCCACTGCAATACTCAGCATCCCACACAGAGAGGATGAAAATGAAGCAATGGCTGGGCTGCAATCCAGCGCTGCGGTAGCCACAGAAGATAATAATCAAAAAGTAACTTGAGAAGATAGGGTAATATATTTCCCCTCTGAGAAATCAAGCTGTAATTAGATTGTGCAATGAATTAAAGAATTTGCAGAATCTTGTGTGCAACAATAAAATAGAATCAAGTTTAAATATTACTTATCATAGGCCCATCTTTTAGCTTATGCATTTAGGGAAAAAGCCCAGGATTGGAGGACATGAATAATAGTGCTGCCAGCTACAGTATCTCAGGACCTTGAGTTCTAAGAAGTTACTTTCCATTGCTAAGAAACATAACTACCTATTTCTTTTCATACTGCTTAGTTTTCTGCAAATTTCTCACCCACTCTCTCTTGCTGTTCTCCATCTCTGTCTCTCCATCTCAGTCTTGGTCTCTCTGTCTCTCACAAACACTCTGCTCTCGGAGGAAAGAAACTATATAGTACAAGTATTTTTGCCCATTAAATTATTCAAGTTTTCCTCCCGATTAGATTTTAATGTACCCAAATCTGTCTGCTTATAATAGAACCAAAAGAGGGGTGATATGTAATATTTAAGTCTATAGGTAATTTCCCCACAACTATGGAAATATTTAGATTCAAGAGGCCTTTATCCTATTACTGAACAAATAAGTGACTTCCTGAGTTAATTTTTAGAAGAAATACCTACCTTCACTTTTTATGAGAAGTCTGTTTTAAGAACTAAATTGATACTAGACTCTACTGAATCTGTAGAATATGCAATACCTATTTTTCAAAGGAAGAATATATGTTGAAATTAATTAACATTAACTGTAGTAGAAATTCCCAATCATTCTTAAATGAGCATGGGTGTGTTATAAAGAAGCAGCTAAACATTGAAAGGAGACTGCCAGTTAATTTTTTCTTCTAAAACAAAAAATAGTTAAATTTTATTCCTTTCTTAAATAAGCAGCTATTATGACCAAGAATTGCATAAAACCCTTCATGTAGGTATAAAAGCAATCTCCATGCTTCTAAGTGGAAAGTAAATAAAAAAAACAATTATCCTACTGGATATTATCAGATATTCAGACCACGGGGGTACAGTCTTGCTTACTGTAAAGAAAGTCTTAGTTTTTGAAAGATAAAATCATAATATTAGAGTTTGTGAAAATAAGAACCACTCTGAAGGATTCCTAATTTCTGTAGGACTTATAAGATAGGTGTCCTCAAGGAAACTAAGCCCTTTACAATTGTTAAAAGCACATAAGAGATTCTATGGAAAGTGTCTTGAAGTTTTTATGCTGAAGTTATTGATGAAACCCAATTCAACTTGATTTCATCCTTATAAGAGCGGGGTGAATTCAGTTTTGATTGGAAAGCCTTGCTGAGAAGTCTCTAAAACATATCTGTCCTACCTACTGTTAACCGTGAGAATAAGGCTTGAAGTAAGCAGAGTTACTAGAAGCCCTTCCACTCCACTTCCTCCAGAGTGTGAGCATTGTGTGTGCAGGACGTTCATCTTCTTGCCACAGGTTCCCCAGAGCACAGACACATGCCTGGATGTATCAAACGCTCAGTAATGATTTGATGTGTAAACTATAAAAGGTGCGTCTACCTACACGGACAGATTTTTCTGTTCCAGCTAACTGGACTGATTAGTCAAGTGAGGCTAGCATGTCTTATTTTATCTCCTTTCCAGAGCACTTCACTAACCAGAGTGGTTTCAATAATTTCTTATAGGGGATCTAAATTTAGGAAATGGTAACAAGAACAACTCAGTAATTCCCTCATCCCCTCAGCTGGCTGTGGAAGCTCATCATGGCTAAAGCCTTCATCTTGTCGAGAACATGGTATTCTGAAAGAGAGCATACCTTGGTTTTAATCTGGGAGACTGTAGCTTCTTTTCAAATCATAGTCTTCTCTACCTTCAGGGAACTCACAGAAATAATGAGTTGGAAGTAAGGTAAATGGAAGCACACTGCATTTCTCATACCCATTACTGCAGAGAGAAAATTGTATCCCACTGCAGGGTATCAAATTCACGTCATGTTCCTAAACCAACAGCAGACAATATTGGTGAATCTAGGCCTACTTTTGAGATTTGGCCTGGGTGGGTCATTTACATATCCAAGCAAACGTATTCAGAAATCTGACTTTCCACTAAGGCAGGAGAATACCTGAGCTCAGAAATATGTGTTACATTGGTCAATATATTCTTATCATATACAAGAATGAAACTGAGTACACAGATGTCTCAAGGAGTGCCTTGTCCTCTTTTATTTGCAGAATTGTGATTCTGTAGGGATAATGAAATAAAATATTAAATAAAAATTTCTTTAACATTTTTACAAAGGTTTCAGGCTAAGAATTAATTTTAGACTAAGATGTAGACTGAGATTTAATTAGAACAGTTAGAAAATTAAAATAATTAAATGAGGATATGACATACTTCAAAAGTATTTTTGCCATGATTTATTAGAAGGAAGCAAAAAGGCTACCTGAATCTTTAGCTTTTTATTGAGTGTTATCATAGTGTAGACATAGCCTTTTGCATTAAATAATGCAAAGGTAATCAGAATGATTAAGTGCATATTAACAAGACAAAAAAATCTATTTTGAGACATCAAATTTGGTCTCTTTAAATGTTATGAGGTGTTCATAACTAACTGTGTTTGTTACATTTTTAAAAATTTTGCTAACAAATATATTTTAATTAACCTTTTCTAACAATCTCCTTGGTAAGCATAAAATCTTCATGTTATTTCCTATTTTACAAGAGATACACGCAAATTGTAAAATGAGGATTTTCAAGTCAGATTTTTCATAAGATTTCAAGCATCATTTTTAAAATGTGGATCTACATGGACTGATGCTCAGTTTCCATATTGAAATAGATAATTCTGTTTGGGTAAAAGTTAATTTGAAAGTTTAAAAGGGGAAATATTTCAAAGTGCTTGTAGAAGAAAACTGAGAAAAAAACCGAATGTTAAGTTATTGAATAAATTAGTAAAAAGTATCACTATGGAAACCCTTATTCATCTGTGCTCCTTTAAGCAACTAACAAAGGGGATTGTGCCCCCCACAGTCACCTTCTGAGCAGCTCAGATGCCTGTTGTAAGTTTAAAGTGTGGGATGTGGTGGTCAAGGGCTTTGGCTTTTAATTGTCACCACATCAGTTCTCTTCTATGGTGCAATACTTCCGATCTGAAGTCCTTGACTCCACTTTTGATGCTATTTCAAAGCCATATATGGATTGAAAAGTTACTCCAGTCCAGAGTAGGCATTGTGACTTAATAATTAAGTTCAACTTAATGGTGGTTCTGTAATTGTGTTTGTGGTTAAAGCATACCAAAGACTCATTTTGTGACTGCTTCACTCCCTTTAATGCTCTTATTTATTACTTGAAGAAGTAATAAATAGTTTTTGTCATATATAAAAATTTTCTGGAAAAAATGGCTGCTATTTCATGGTATTGTGATTTATACAAATAGGATAATTCCAGTATAAACTGGTATAACTTCCTTAACTTGGTAAACTGAAGCTGTCGTTTTCTGGCAATTTAAATTATTTGTGTTTTAGAGAAAATATTTGTTGACTTAAATATTTGAAAGTGTACACTAAGTAAGGAGAGCTCAGTCATGATGGGCCTGTTTATCAGATATGCTAGCTTGGGGAGAGGGGATGTGAGAGTGCAAAAATACAGATGAGGAGGAGACAAAAAGTGAAAGAATAAAGAGAAGTGCATAAACAAAAAGGTTTAAACCTCAGAAATAAGCATAGTCTGGGGTGAGGCCAGGGAGGGGACATATTTTCTTGGAAGGCTGGCCTTCTTTGTTTGGATGCATCCCTGAGGCCTATAATCTAGGGGTGGAGTAAGATTCAAGATGGAGGCTATTCTGGCCTCTAAATGGCCAGACTCCAGCTAATGGAGGTAAAGAGTGCTATGGGGGTGGGGAGGCCACACGTGGGCCCTCAGCTCCCTCAATCCCCGAAAAGCAAATGTTTGTTCCTTCCTCCTATGGTCTATAGGACCCAATGCTTAGGATTTGAAAATACACAAAGTATGTTATTTAAAAATACTTTTCTTATAGTATTTGTGAGTCTTCCAATTTATAGGTTACTCAAAATATCTAATGAATTTTATCAATCATATTCCTGCTCACAGATGAGAGAATATTAAATAATCCCACAGCATGAAGATGAGCAAAAATGTGAGGAGCCCGTCAGTCAAGAAAGGGTCCAAGAGCAGAAGTAGCCAAAGGCTGGGGCTGCAGGTAGAGATGGGTCTGGACATGCAGGGAAGATATGAAAGCAGCCCGTCCTTAGGAAGCCAAAACCAAGCAAAGCTCATCAAATGTTCTGCTGATTGACTGGACCAATTCCCTTCTGCCTCCTTTTGCAACCATTGCCTAGGTGGGCTGATTCAAATAAGCCATTTGTTTTCTAAACTTGGAGGCCTATTGTATTTTCTGGTAATTGAGGTATGTTTTCTTTCTCAAATACTTTGATTTTTTTAAATAGTTCAAAAATCAGTCATCTCATCTTTGATTTATGAAGAACTTGAATTTCTAAAGAAGTATGGACACCCCTTGAAACTTAGTAAGCTAATGCTCCAGTAAAGCAAAAATCCAATTCCATCTTTTTCTGAAGAATAGGTATAGTTGTTGAAATAAAATAAATGTTACATAACAACAACAAAAACTACAGAGGTAATTTTAGAAAGACATAAGCATAGCCTAAAGAGGATGAAGGGTTACTATTATATTCTAGTTAAAAAAAAATAAGAATTTGGTAGCATTTAAGATTATCTCACATTTTTCTGTTTTTAAAATATGTATAGCACTATTATTTAGTGATACATTTTATTCTTGAAATTTGACATCATTTGCAATCAAAATTTTATTTAAATATTTGCATGTAGGTAATTCAAAGTGTGCTGCTTTAAGTATATTATTTCTAGAAAATAGTTATTCAAGAAGGTAAAACATTTTTCAAGATAATTAGTTTTGGAGTTTATTTGTATTATTTTTACATTTCAATAAGTTGCATATTATTATAAGATCAGCAGAGTAGCCAGATGGAACTATGTGTGAACATTATTGAGCATGGAATACTATGCATTTTACCAATGGACTCCAATTATGGAAACACCTGTGTCGTATAAATTTGTGCTGACCCACTGTGAAATTATGTTGTGTTCAATAGGCCTTAAAATTTCTCATTTCTCACCTGTGGGTAAGGTGTTCTATTTGCTATCAGCTATAGTATGACATCCTTGTGTTGAAGAAGACAAACCATGGGAAGCTGCTTAACACATTTATATTATTCATCCTGCAATATACATCTTTCCCTAAATGTTTTTGTCATTTAAGCTTATTAATTCCATATTTTAAAACTAACATAAAGACATGCTAAGATATGTTTCAAAAAAGACAAATATTCCCATTTTCATAGGGTCAGAAATTATAAGTGTTTATTTGGAAATAGTCAATAGCTAAATGTCAAAGTTCAAATACATGGTGTCAAAGTAACTAATGAAGGCTAAGTGAATACCACCAAAACCTGGATAAAAATAATTCATCATCTGGATATTTCATCTTCAAATGTGAAAATACTGACCATTAGTACATTTGGGAGCATGATGATGATAAACTGAATATTTCAATTTTTATCCTGATAGTTTGAACTATGTTGTTACATCAGAATTTTAGATTGTGTAAGAATGGCATATTGAACTTTTCATTAAAAAAATTTAAAGAGTGCCTTCCTTATTATATGAAAAACCCATGTTTGTCATATGTCTAACTCATCTGCAATGAGAATCAAGGTGCAGGATTTTATTACATAGGCAAATGCACCAAGTGGATTTGTACCAAAACTCTGTTGTCTGTCTCATCTTTAGCCCTCAATCACTTCCGGAAACACATTCAATTGGTTCTAGTTTCCTATATCAAGTAAAAGAGTATTCCAGAGAAATAAATTGGTGATTGAGAGGAGGTTCCTACTCGGATTTGGTTTAACAATGGAATGATAATTCTGATTTTATACTTATTTTCTCCAAAATGTGACTATTTCTGGATCTTATGCACCTGCAAATAGTAAACCATATGCTGCCCTCCAGTATGTTATACAGACCATCCACACCTAATTGTTACGACAAGCATAAATCAATGTGAAACTCATAGACTGTAACTTATATTCAATTTATTACTATAGACACATTTATTGGGATAGAATTTTTACAATCTCATAATATTCTGAGGAGCTCACTATAAACTATTAACGAGAGAGGAACACTATTAATAATGAACATTCCAGAGCAGTTATTTTCAGAAAGTTTTTGACCCTGAGAATGAAATTAGTTAAGATGGGTTTGAGATAATAAACATATACCCTTAATCTCCTAAAATACCTGAAAAGGGATGTTTCAACCTGATATCATTTCTGAAACATAAATTGTATTAAAAATTTTGTAGAGTATGAAGGCTTTTAAATATTGATTCCTGTGTATAATATGATAAAATATTTATTTTCATTCCAATTTTGAACGTGTTGAACCATTCCTGATCTTCTGCCATCTTTCTAGGGAGATTTGATGTTTTAAAAATACTCTTGACAGACAATATTTTACTAATCCATTTTACTTAATTTAGGTCACTTGGCTTAAATGGTTTTTTAAAGTATTAACTCTTAATTGATATTTTTCCAGAAGTATTTTAAAAAAATATTGTCCACATCAGTTACGTGTATTATCACTGAGGTATCACATAGTAGTAGAGCCTTAATAAAAGTGACTTGAGTTGTCAGGCTTTATCAACTGCTGAGTAAATAGATAAGCCCCATTTCAGTGGATAAATGTTTTATTTTTTTTTCATTTTGCTTATGCTGTTTCTGGCTGCCTAAATTTCACTAATCTTTATAGGTCTCTTCATTGATCTATCACCAAAAACCCAGCTGGCATTGCCTTTCTCATACCATAGGGCCATGTCGGTGTGGGTTTACCCCCACACACCCCTCCCTAAAAGAGCATAGTGTGGACTTTCAAGATTTGTCTTCTGCAAAAACATATTTGTTTGAACAATATGAAATTGCCAATGCCTGTTTTGACTTACAAATATATGATTTTGAGGCTGATATAATTGCTTATTTATCCTCAAATTTATTTATGATTGAGCAATAGAAAAAAAAATCTTACTTTGACTCCCCATAGTCAAAACAATCCTAATGCCCAATGTCTGGCCAAGCATGAGCCAAGCAGAAAAATACCAATGTTTCACACTGGCAGAAGGGCCTTCCAAGTGTCTTTGATATATGCTGAGACATTAATAACATTGTACAATTAGAATCTGTATTCAGTACAGAGAAGTTTTTAAAGAAAGCATTTAAACTTTTTTTAATTCAAATATGTGAATGTGTGTAAATTATTTGTAAATCTACCACTTTTCAAGCAAAACATCTAAAGCAGGAAATGGAAGTGCACTTCCACATATCCAACTCCAGGTTCTATTCATTTGCAGGGTATATTAGGCAGGATTTTTACCTCTGGAGTTTATACAGTCAAGCACGCACACACTTGTGCTCATCCACACACATGCATATACACACATGCCTGTTTTGTAAAAATAGGATCATGAGAAGGATGTGTTTTTATGACTTCATTGACCAGTTTTGAGAGACTTCCAAAAGTAACTAAAACTACCAAACTCAACTAGCAATTGGAAATAAGAAGCGGAGACCTGGGGCAGAGATGTGGGGCCCCAGAAATACCTCCTACCTTTTAATGACACATTGGAAACTAAGGGGAGGTAGAGGCCCATTCGGGACTTTTCTGGGCCTTTTTGCACCTCTTGCTTTAGCTTTCCTAAGCCAAGTTGTTCAAATACTCATATATTAGACTCCTACTCTGCTGTAACAAATGACCTCAAACTCAGTGGCTTAGTGCAGCACAATTTATCGTCTTGCAGTCCTAGAGGTTAGGACTCTGACATGGAGCTCACTGGGCATCAAGGTGTTGGCAGAGAAGCGTGGCTTCTGGAGACTCTAGGAGACAATCCATTTCTTTGCCTTCTCCAGCATTGCCACATTCCTTGATTGTGGCTTCTTCCTCCACATCACAGCCCACAGTGCAGTGTCTTCAAATCTCTCTCTGTTGGACTCCTCTGTCTCCCCCATGCACTTACAAAGATCCTCAGGATTCCACTGGGGCCGCCTGGATGATCCAGGATAACCTCCTCAAAGCCAGCTGAGGAACCGCCTTAATGTCGCCTGCAAACTTAATTTCTCATTACACCACATGCCTTAACTTATTCACTTGTCAAGGTATTAGGATGTAGACATCGTTGGGGGGTTATTACTCTATCATGCCTCATAAAAAGATTTAGGTCAGACCACACAATGGTTTGAAACCATTATCTGATTTATTCATTTGCTCTGTGGACAGGTCCTTAAAACATCTGATTCCTCTGCTCAAAACCCTCCAGTGGTTTCCAATTTCTCTCTAGGAAAAAAACAAATTGCTTAACATGACCTCCAAAGCTCTTCAGGACTACTTTCCCCCAGCTAATGCTGTATCTCCCAGCCCTTCCCCCTTCCTTCCGCTGCGGCGTCCACACCCGACTCGTAGCTGCATTGCAACACATCTGGCACCCTCCTGCCTCACGGAGTTTGCTCTTGGCCGTTTCTCCTGCCTGAACCACAGTCATCTTAGGCAGGCATCTCATTTAATCCTTTACTCAAACAAGGACCTCTCTGTAAGGTCCTTCCAGCTAGGCATCTGCCATAGAAGTGACCCTACCTTCATTGTTTCCTGCTGTATTTTTTTTTCATAACACTTATTAGTATTTCACATTTTACTCATTTTTCCTTCTTCATTATCTTCAAGATCTGAGAGCAGAGATTGTTGTCTCTTTTGTTCACAGCTATCTGTGTCTCCAACACGTTGAAGTACTAGATGCCCACTAAACATTTATTTATTGTGTACTGTAGCATAAGCCTCTCAGATATCCTCTGGCATATTCAAGTCCAATATGTATGTATGATAATCTCCATAATTCCTGCATTTTAAAACTTAATCTTATCATTTATGTACTGTGAATAACAGTGCCAAAATTCAATATTCAGCAATTTCATTCAATGAATGTTTATTGAGAATTACTCTCAGGACCTGTATTTTACATTCTGTATCTCAGTTAACCTATTTTAATTATTGTACCATTGCATTTGCACATGCTAAGTGTAAGTATTGTTTTGGGAAATATTTGTGTCACACACAAGCTTGTATATGTGTGTTTATATGTATGTGAAAGAAAGAGACAGACATACAAGGACAGAAAGATAATATTTGGTCTCTAAGAAAAGTTTATTTCTTACTGTGTGAATTTCCCAGACTTTGAAAGACACTGCCACACCAGCAAGGCAAAAGGTGTAAGGAATAAATAATATGATGGCCTTAATGTGAACAAAGTTTCTACAGAAAAAAAAGAGGTAATCAAACCAGGATATCAATTTTTAAGTTGAGCAAAATTATTATTTGTAAGAATGTGCTTCAATGTGTAAACATTATACCCTCCTCTAATTAGTAACTGATAGCATTAGTACATGACTTAAAAAACTATCTGTGATTATATAACCATGAAGAACATCAGAAACACCATATATGAGTCATCAAATTGTTTATAATTGTCAAAAAAATCAATTTTTAAACTTTTATTATTATGGTTTATTTAACTATGCCCATGGAATGACTTTTTGATACAAAACTTGGGTCTTCAAGAGTCAGATATTGACAATGTTTAAATTAATTATGGCTGTTAAATCTAAGCAGATGCCTGTAAGATATTCTAACACTAGGTCAAATAGCTTTTTTTCCAAACTCCAAAAAACTAAACTGAGGAGGTATTGATGTATGCCTATAATCACACTATGACTGGAACATGCCCAGTTGTCCTGCGAGTGTAGAAACAGTATTCTCTAATATATTAATAACTTGACTGCAGCATTGTCCAATTGTTGTAGAGTGAGGCTTTTATTCTGCTATGCTGTTTGTAGCATTGATAACATTTTTGATAAATAATGCAACTACCGAGTTCCACTATGGTCTTGATTGTGTCATTTTCAGCCTTACATTTATTTTCTAAGAAATAATTTTGAGACAGAAATTTATTTTGAGGTAATTTGTACTTGTCAAGTTGAATTGCTAATGAAAGCACTAATAAAATAAAAATGTGAGATTAAAGCCCTAGTTTAGTCAATCTGCCAATCAACAATCCACTGATCCACTCAAACAGGTACAGTGTGTTACAGACTGAGGTTCACACCTCAACTAAACAGTTTCCTTGGGTTTCCACAGGAAACTTCTGTTTAATTGGAGACAAGGCAGATGATGAAATGAAAAGGTAATGAATAAAAATGACAATAGAAAGTATAATTAATTATGTGAATGAAGAAGATAAAATAGAGTAAAATGTCAGAGAATGGCTGTGGCTGCTTGGGCAAGCATGATGAGGAAGGGCTTCTGAGTAAAGGGGACATTAGAGCTATATCAGAAATAGATTTTGTCGACCACTCTGTCATTAAAAGGAAGAGGTAATTGAGTGGCTGCGTGGAAATCGAGCACAACCAGTGGGTGGGGCACTCAAGGAAGAGAGTCTTCTGATAGTGAGGGTGTGTCAGCTAGATATCTTCAAGTTCAACATGAATATTAGGAATATTTAAATGCTCCCTCTTTACACTCCCAAAGAACTTTGTGTCTCTATTAGATTCACTAAAGTAGTCAGCACTGCACATGTTTTCATTAATTATATGTCTGTCTTTTCCACTAGGATTGAGTTCCTGGAGGGCAGGAAGCAGCATGCCCTGTGGTGTTCCACAATATGTAGTGTCTATGCTCCTCACACAAAGGTACCATGTGGGAACATTTCCTATTAAATGTTGACACTCACAGGTATTTTTTTTAATTTAAAAATTATTTCATTCTTTCAGTGGGTCCAAAGTTACTGGATTTTGGACTTAGAATCTGTTTTATGTTAATCGGGTTTGATGAAACACAGTAGAAGACTAACTTAGATAAAATAGTACATGTTAGGTAAACTGATACCATAATATCTTTTCCCATATAGAAAAATCATTGTATTTTAAATGATTTTATGTATGGTAACTGCATAGCAGAGCACATATTTCCTTAACATTCTATTTTCAAAAGCAGAAGCAGTTGGAAAAGCTGCTACAGACTTTATTTTGTAGATTTCCCATTTGAGTGCACCACAATGGATAAAGGAGGAGCAAGCAGTCTGACATGCTATTTATCCAGCTATAAATTATCATAATTAGAGAAAGTGAGATATTTTGGTATTTAAAAGAGCTTATTAGTTCTTGGAATAATATTTATAAACAAATATTTGCATTTAAAATATATATAATTATATGAAGCATAATCGAAGAAACTAGTTTTAGGGTTGTAAATTAATGGTTATTTATAGTTGCCCTGAAATTGATAGGGATTTTAGATATTAAAAAAGTATCTGTTTATATATGAGTCATATTCGCTCCCTTGGGGGCACAAGAGGTATTTAAGGCTTCTCACAGATGTTCCAGGATCAATTTATGTAGAGTGTGAAGAGCTGTTGACATATATATACATGAAATATATGGAAGGTGAATCCATTTTCATACCTTAAAAATGAATCAATGCACAATACCAATGAAGAGTATAGGAGGTATTCTATATTTGCATATGTCAACCAAGGTATAAATATACAGCATTGGTGGATGTCTGCCATGGTTGAATTTAGTATGTTAATAAACTTGCTGTCCATCACAAATACACAAAACCTTGATTTTAGAACAAACCACATGTTCTGTAAAGATATTCAGAACTATGTTATGTTAACGTTATTAATTTTTACATCTTAAAAATTAGATGTTTTTATATTAATTTTTTAAAAATTAATCTATCTTTATTTTTTAGAGCAGTTTTGGAGTTACAGAAAAATTGAGCAGAAAGAACAGGGTTTCCATATACTCCCCTCTCTACCCTGGACATAGTTTCCACTATTATTGTCATCTTAGGTTAACATGGTACATTTGTTACAATTGATGAAACAGTGTTGATATGTTATTACTAACTAGAGTAGGTAGTTAACCTTAGAGTTCAC
This sequence comes from Manis pentadactyla, assembly GCF_030020395.1. Classification (NCBI taxonomy): domain Eukaryota; kingdom Metazoa; phylum Chordata; class Mammalia; order Pholidota; family Manidae; genus Manis; species Manis pentadactyla. Next base: position 149,005,416 of record NC_080020.1, on the reverse strand, counting down.
TCTGTGTTGTACAGTACAATGAGTTTTCACAAATGCATAATGTCATACATGTATCTTTAGTATCCGAGAGAATAGTTTTACTGGCCTGAAAGTCCTCTTTGCTCCACCTATTCATCTCTCTTTTCCTCTCTGTGTTCCTAACAAGCACTTTTCACTATGACTGTATTTTTGCCTTTTTCCAAAAAGTCATATAGTTAGAATCATATAGATTGACTTCTGCAACTAAGTAATATGCATTTTTCCTCATGTCTTTTTTGTGGCTTAATATTTCATTTATTTTTTATTGCTGAATGAATTTCCATTGTATGGATGTACCATCTTCCGTTGACCTATGCACCTATTGAAGGACACCTTAGTTGCTTCCTATTTTGGGTATTTCTGAATAAAATTGCTATAAATATTCATATGCAGTTTGTGTGTGCACATGTTTTCAACTCATCTCAATAAATACCAAGGTGTGTGATTTCTGAATTGTACATTAACACCATATTTAGTTTGTTAGAAACTGCTGAACTGTCTTCCAACATGACTGCACAATTGTGTTGTATTCCCATAAACAATGAATGGAAGTTCCTTTTGCTTCACATTCCTGCCAGCATTTGGTATTGCACCTGCATTAGATTTCATCATTACAATTGCTGTGATAGCTGTGTAGTAGTGTCTCATTGTTATTTATCTCACAATTTCCTAATGACACATGATGGTGAGCATCTTTTCATATACTTATTTGCGATCTGTATTGGAGAGGTATACAGATCTTTTCCCACTTTTACATTGGGTTCCTTTTTATTGTTCAGGTTTGAAGTTCTTTTTGTATTTAGGATACAAGTCCTTATCAAATGAGTGCTTTGTAAATACTTTCTCCCAGAATGTGGCTTGTCTTTTTATTCCTTGTGGGATTCATGCAATTATACATAAATCAAGTAATATAGAAAACAAATGTACAAATGCTTATGACCTGATTGTCTCTCCTGCAACTCCTGATGCACGATCAATAATAAAATGAATAAAGACAAAACAGTTCCTACAACTCGTGACCACCCTCACATGGTTTCAGTGTCCTTGAGGAGCATTACGCCCTAGGGCTGGACTCAAGGTCAGATAATGATTGTGTGTTCATCATGTGTTGAACCCCCTACTCAGAATTCTTTGGATGTTTGGGTTCATTTGCTCAATATATATGAGGAATGCCTTTTCGGTATTACTCTTGCGTTGTTAAGCCTCGAGTCCCCTGGCTGGTCCTTTCAGGTCCTCGATATCTCATCGCATCCTCTCCCTTATCTGCGGGCCAGAGGCAGGGAGGGACCTACAATTCCTTTATGAGTAGCATTTGTACTAACAATATACTGCAGAATTTTTAAACTTTTACTAAATTCTAAATTATGTATTTTTTTCTTTCATTTTTTATGTTTTTTTGTGTTATATCTAAAAAATCATTACTAATCCAAGGTTACCTAGACTTTCTCTTATGCTATCCTCTAGAAATTTTATAATTTTTCTTTGACATTAGATCTATGATCTACCTTGAATTAACTTTTGCATAAAGGTGTAAGATCTGTGTCTTTTGGCATATGGATGTCCAGTTCAAGCACTATTTACTGAAAAGAATATGTATTCTTCATTAAAATTGCCTTTGTTCCTTTGTTAGAGATCAGTTCACTATATTTGTGTGAGTCTTTTTCTGGGCTCTCTATTCAGCTTCATTGGTCAATTTGTCTATTCTTTAGCCAAGACTGAACTTTTCTGGTTATTGTAGCTTTATATTAATTCTTGAATTTGAGTAGTTGGGAAGGACTGACAGCTGAATGATATCGAGTCTTCTCCCCTAAGAAGAAGGAATATCTATCCATTTCTCACTGTTAAGTGTAATGTTTGTTGTAGTTATATCTATCTATTCTTTATCAAGTTGACAAAGAACCAGCTCTTGGTTTCATTGATTTTCTCTGTTAATTTCCTATTTCCAATTTCATTGATTTCTGCTATAGTTTTTTCTTATTTCTCTTCAGCTTAGTTTAGATTTAATTTGCCCCTTTCTTCTAAGGTGGAAGCATATTCATTTTACATCTTTCCTTTTTAATAATATGTACATTTGATGTAATAAATTTCCCTCTATCCACTGCTTTCATTACATTTCACACATTTTGATAAATTGTTTTTTCATTTTTATTTACTCCAATGTATTTTTAATTTCTCTTGAGAATTCTTCTTCGACCCACAAATTATTTAGAAATGTGTTGTAAATCCACAAATATTTTGTTTTTTTTCCAGCTTTTTTTCTGTTACTGAATTCTAGTTTAATTCTACCATGGTCTGAAAACATGTGTTACATACTTTCTATTTTTAAAATGTTTTAAGGTGTGTTTTATAGCCAGAATGTAGTATATCCTGGTGAATGTTCCATGTGAACTTGATAAGAATGTTTATTCTACTGTTGTTAGACAAAGTATCCTATGGATGACAACTAGATATTATTGATTAATGGTGTTGTTCAGTTTAACTATATACTTACCGATATTCTACCTGCTGGACCTGTCAATTACTGATAAAGGGGTGTGGAAATCTCCAGCTACAGTAGTGGAATTGCATATTTCTCCTTATGTCCCTGTCAGTGTTGGCCTTGTGTATTTTGATGCTTTGTTGTTAGGCATATACACATTAATAATTGTTATACTTTCTTGTTTTTTTTTTTTACCACTTTTCACTGTGTAATGTTCCCTCTTCATTTCTAGTAGTTTTTCTTGCTCTGAAATTGTCTTTGTTTGAAATTAATATTGCTGTTCTGGCTTTCTTTTGATTATTGTTAGCATGGTATATTTTTCTCCATTCCTTACCTTTAATTAATCTCTATAAATAGTCTTTCTGTCAACTCTCTCTATAAAAATATATATAAAATGTTCGTTTCCCATAGATAACATGCCATTGGGTCTTACTTTTTATTTGTTCTGAAAATCTCTTTTTTTTTATTGTACATTTCACATTTAAAGTGATTATTGATACAGAGAGATTAATGTCTACTATATTTATACCTATTTTATATTCACTGTCTTTGTTCTTTTTGTGTGTGTGTGTGGGGGGGGGTCCTCTCTTCCACTATTTTACTGGCTTCTCTGTTTTTTATTGAATATTTGATGATTCTTTTATTCTCTCCTCTTTTAGCATATTGATCAGGCTTCTTTTTAAAATTTCTTAGTGATCGCCCAAGGATTTAAAATATGCATTTACAACTAATGTATGTCTACTCTCAAGTGACATTATACTGCTCTACTGGTAGTGCAGGTAACTCAACCACCTAACAGGCTATTCCTAATGCCAACTATCCATTCCTTGTAAAATTGTTGTATTTCACTTATCCATATGTTATAATTTTATATATTATTACTCTTTTTATTTTGAACATACTGTTATCTTTTAGATAATTAAGAATAAGAAAAACATACTTTATTTTACTTGATTTATTCCCTTTCTAGCACTTTTCTTTTCTTCATATATATCTGAGTTTCTGACCTACATAATTTTCCTCAATTTTATAGAATGCCTTTTCGTATTTATTATTGCAAGATAAGTCTACTGCTAACAAATTCCCACAAATTTGAAACTGAAAAAGAAAATCACTTTGAAAGTATAGTTTTGTGGGATACAGAATTCTAAGTGGATAGCTTTTTTATTTAAAGACATTTAATATTTTACACCATTCTCTTCTTGCTTGAATAGTAAGTATCTGGAGAAATTTTTTGAATTCTTATTTTTGTTTCTATGTAAATAAGATTTTTCTCTCTTCTGGCTTCTTTCAAGATGTGGATATGTTTATATTTAACCTTTTCCTTTTAGTTTCCTGATTTAGTGTCTGTCATTAATTTTGGAAAATTCTCAGCCTTTACTCAAAGATTTCCTCTGTTCTTCTCTTATCTTCTGTTTCTGGTGTTACCATTACACATATGTTGTACCTTTTTGTTTTATGTACACAGTTCTTGGATATTCTGTCCCCCTTTTCTTTTTAATTCATTTCCTCTTTGCTTTTCTGCTTGGAAAATTTGTATTGATATAATATATATCCAAGCTCACTAATTCTTTCCTCAATTATGTCTATTCTCCTAGTGAGCCCAGGAAAGATGTTCTTTATTTCTATTACACAAGTTTTTGAGTTCTAACATTTCCTTCTGATTTTTTCTAAAGATTTTCCCTTTCCTGTATATATTACCCATGTGTTCTTGCATGTTGCCCACTTTTTCTATTAGAACCCTTAGCATATTAATCGTAGTTATTCATAATTCCTGGCCTGATAATCCCAACATCCATATCTGAGTCTGATTCTGATATTGCTTTGTCTCTTCAGATTGTATTCCTTTGCCTTCAGCATGCCTTGCCATTTTTTGTTGAAAGCTGGAGACTACATATTAAGTAAAAGAAGCTGAGGTTAATAGGTCTTTAGTGTGAGGATTTATGTATGTAGCTAGGAGTTAGGCTGTGCTTATGTTTACTGTAGCTGTAGCTATCAGAGTTTAGACTTTCCTCTAGTGCCCGTATTTCTATCTTACCAGTAGTCTTAGTGCTTCCTTGGAAACTTCTTAAATAAGATGTGAAATGTGAAGTTCTTCTAGCTGCAATCCTCTGCTATTATAAGAGAACTCTGTTGATGTGACGGTAAGGTGCTGAGGAGGGGGTAAGGTGCTAAAGACGTTTTCCTCTTCCTTAGGAGGGACAGGAAGTCTAGAGGGGACAGGAATTTGTTTTCCCTTTTCCCAAGGTTGGCTAGCCTCTGGTGTAACCCAAGTCAGTTAGCTCAGGTGGGACAGGCCAGACCTTTGTTGAGGAGAAAGAAGGCTCTGAACATATCTCAATACTCAATACTCTCCTATACCAAGTGTGAGGGAATTTTTCTGATATTCACTTTAAGAAACTGGTAGGGTTCCTAGAGGTAAAACTCATGCAGATGTGCGGTCTCTTAAAAGGCTGGCACACCAGGCAGTTTTTCTTCTAAGCTAGTCTACACTCAGCCTCCAGAAATCAGTCAGTTACCCTTTAAGTGTTTCTGCCAGTTGTGAGCGCCAGCCCAGTTTTGGTATCTGCTCCTCATAAGCTGTGATGCTCTTTATTTTCCGCTCTTGTGTCTTCAGGATGATAAACCACTCTGTAAACGCTCTTTTCTTATAGATCAGAGATCAAAGATCAGTTCTGTTTTTTTTCTTTTTGTGATAATGGGAGTGATGGTTTTCAAGCCTTTTACATATTAGACTAGAAACTGGAACTCCCTCTATATCTAATTTTTAATATTTATATATTAATAAAACATAATATTATAAATCCATGAACCAACACCCATGGAAAAGTGTAAGTCCATTCTACAAACATGTACACTCTAGCAAAGGGAAATAAAGAGTTGAGAAATGTATTTGTTTATTTAATTTTAAAATATTTTATATTGATGAACATTGATTTTGAAAATTCAAGCTACCCAATCCTAAATATGTATGCATATATGTAGAATAAGATATCTCTTCTACATTTAGAAAAATAATGTATTAGTTTACATTTCTGTGATTTATTGACTTATATAAAGATAGCAAAGAGAGTAAACAGTTCATGGTTTGGATAATTACTACCACATACATATGAAAAAAGCAATAAAAACACTGGCTTAGATTCTGAATCTGACTGGGTTTGCTCAAGGTGTAGAAGTAAAAATATCTCTCATCCAAGTCACTATGAGCATTGTCTGGAGCAAAAAATTATGACAGAGAAGATAGTCAGGAGTCAAGGACAATGACAACTTTTCTAGAGTAATTATTTAGTTATTTTTCTATTTCATAGATATCAGAAAGGAAGATACTTCTCAGGTACCATGATTATATGAAATGTCTAGGGAAACAATTCTTCTGCTTCAGAAATCTGGGAGAGAAAGAAGCAATACTTTACACAGCTTATACAAGTATATGTATTGGTGTTTCCCCCAAAATATAAAAGGACAAACAAACACAATCTCACATTAAAAATCTTTTTTATGGGAATTTTAAAACTGGAGACCTGTGAGAAAAATGTCCATGTTATACATAGTAATGTTCTTTAGTACATGCAAAAATGCTTAATTTTATATTTTATCACACCTATTAGAGGAAAGAGCAGAAGAATTGATCACAGTAAGAATGACATTCTTTTGTTTTCTACAATAGGGTACATATGTTTCTAAATGCACAATAAATATTTAACACATAAAATGTATAAAATTGAATCCAAAGTTTTCCTTCATACAATTAATAAAAATAATCTGGATGAACATAAATCCCAATATGGAGAAAAATGAGGTTAACGTGAAATCTAGACAGATGGGTAGAAGTTTTCAGCTGAAAAATTGCACAATTATATCCCTAATTGTATATATTTTTATAAAGCATAAGTCACAGGTCAAATGTAAGCATTTGTTTTTATTTTACAAAATGATCATGTCCAGGACACTGTATAAAGCCAAACTAACTAAGATTAATGCACAATCCTAATTCAGTGTGATTGGGACTTCCTGCTGGCATTTATGTATTGGTTTAAATTCATTAGAAAGCAACCATCTATTATTTTTATTAGATGATGGAATGAATCATATTTTAAATGCTAATAATCAATGTGAGTTTAACAAAAATCATATCATTATAATGAAGGTATGTGCTTACACCTAAAATTTTAAAATCTTAAGATAAATCAGAATGGTCATTGTATCAAAACTTTACTTTTGTGACTAGATGAATAAAAACTAACAAAAGGTATCGTAATAATCCTATATTATCAAATTTGCTGTCAAAGCACTTTTAATAGTAACAATGTGGAAATGATAGGTGATAATCATGATGACAGTATGAGGTGTTGTAAAGAACCTGAACTAGTTGGCTTCTTTCTCTTCTCATTTCTGCATTAACTCACTAGATGACTTTGCACCAGCCATTTTTGTTTTTCTCTTTGAATCTCTGTTTCTTTATCTTTGAGTTAGGTGAACAAGTATTTAAATTCTTGCCTGACTGAAAGCTGTCTGAATCTATGCAATTGCTAAAGAATCCAGTTGCCCTCCCATCTACATGACTACATGTAACCAGGTGAAATACAAATTACTCACGGTGGGCATGAAGTATGATTTCCACTGAGGTTTTCCAGAGACTCAGGTATTGAGTTGCCATTACTTCCTGCTTTGGGTGCTGAACACATACAAAAGTCTCAAATGTTTAGTTCAAAATAGGAAATTCTGTTGAAACAGATTTGGAAGTAATGTTTTGTAAGTTATAAACAGGTAAATTTTACATGTCTTGATAAACATTTCATTTAGTTTGATTTCATAAGACCCACCAGAAAGAAAGTTTATTTACCTATTTTAACTGTTTCACGTATGCCAGCAGGGTTATGCTTTATTGGGACACAATTCCATTAGTGTGTTCTACAGTCATCATAAAAATGGTTATTAACATTCATTGAACACTAGGTATATGTCAGGCACTGTTCTAAGTTACCATGGGGTAACTTAGTGCTCCAAACAGCCCCGTGAAGTGACTATTTTCCCCCATTTTTCTGAGAAAATAAATGACTATTTTCCCCATTTTAGCAGCTTCAATTGCCCCGGATTACTCAGTTTGTTAATGACAGAGCCAGGCTTTGAACCCATATATGCTGGTTCTGAAGTCCATAATTCTAAGTATTATTTTTCACTATCTCCCTTTATGTGATCTAAATATTCTGGACACGAACATATTTCCTGAAGTTATGAGTTGGTGTAAACCTTATTCAGGTAGTTTTCTATAAGAATTCTAAAAAGAGGTTCTTTAACTGGAGTTTAAGACAAAAATTTATTTGAAATGGATGAAACTCTCAGTATATAATAAGAACAGTTTCCTAAATAATTACCCTAAGCATTATCATACAGGTATTTCAAATTTCAGCCATTGCTTTCTGAGGTTCATGATCCAGTCCTTTTTCTGTAAATCCCCATTGAAAGTTTTAATTGTGTGCAGCCAAGTGAAATATCCCAGTCGCTGTCCTTTAGAATCCATTGTGACTTTGGGTGGTGTTTCTGCACTATCCGACAAGTATCTCTGTGTCATGATAATCGCTATTTTAAAATATTCAATTACTTGTGTTGAGGCTTTTGCTACGGTTATGTAGAATCCTGCCCCCAGCATAGAGCATGGAACTAGTACACATACTTGCTTATTAAACTTTAGAACCCTTAGATTCACCCCCACAACTGACATATGCTGTAGGCCTGGAACTCTAGTTGTTCCTAATTTAAATTTTCTAAAACTGAAAGGGTTGTTTTCTTATACACATTTTGCAAGTGTCAGCTGTAGTTACCCACTTAGTAGTTTCACTTCCTTTCATGAAGGAAGGCATTTCTTTGACTCCCTGTCTCCCCAAGTTCCTACATGCTAATAAAAGAGGTTTCAGACTTCCTGATAAGTCATCACTTCATCCAACAAATATTTACTAAGCATCTACAATAGATGCAGGCCTTTCAAGTTGAGTATGACTTAAGGAAGATAACATGACTCAGAAACAAAATACTATGTTAGTCTATTTTTACTTGCTGCCAGTATTTTTCTTTCTGTGATGCTTAACCTTTCCATCCCTGGTATGTGTGGGTTGCAATATATGATAGAAAGCTGCAGATGGGCATAAAATAGATCTAATTTATTTACTCATTGTATGTAAACAATGGGTTTTCTGAGAGAGTACAGCAAAAGTATATTCTAACAATGTGTCCAACTAATGTTGAATAGTTAATGACATGTACAGCATCCCTAGGAAATCTATAATTATAATAGTCTTAATATGAAATAAAAGATTATTTTCAGAAATATTTTTTCTTCCTCGAGGTATATTGCTTTAGTGAAGGGATTGAAGTTCAGGCATCTTTGAATTTGAAGGTTTCTTCTTTCCTGATATAGGTTCTATTTTTTCAAGCTGGGAATTGTGTCTTGATATGTTTTACAGATAATGTTCAATATCAATAATATCACTCATGTGAGAAAACACACATAAGCACTTGAATACATTCCAAGATAAATTAAACCTTCTGGGGAAGGAATATGAGTATGATGAGAATTGAAAAATGAAAAAATACCAAGAATTCCAATCTGTTTTGCTTTTCCAATCAGTGAGACCATTTTGGTGTTGGACTAGCCCTAAAAAAAAAGATGAAGGTGAGTCTGGCTTGCAGCCTCTTGGGAGGTTTTATTGATGGGTGCAGCCTGGAAACAAAAATATAAATATCTATTGCATGGCTCTCAAAATAAAGTGGTAGTAAGGCTTACATATAAAAAACTGCTTTTGTATTTTGCCCCTGACAGTTTTGTTAGTTTACACAGAGATGTTTACCTTTGGAGGACCCTTTCTCAGGTATTTGCAAAACACTGTGGCACGCTGCTCAAATTTTGGTCCTTTTCCAATTGTCCAGCATCAGTAGACTTCCCATATTATTAGTTTTTAACATATCAAATAGAAGATATTGAAAGAAAAATATTCTGAGATAAAAGGAACTGCACAGCATCACTGAGTGGATCTATTTAATGGGAAAGACAACAAGATGAAAGCAAAAATAAAGGTGCACAAATGCACGCACACACACACAAATGCATATGCAAATAGCTGCACACACATGCACACATTCCTGCATAAAAAATAGCAACTAAAAAATCTTTTTAGTTTTCTGTCCTTTATCATTTCTGGGGCAAAATCTCTACCTTTGAACCTAACTCTGACTAAAGACATCCTCGTCAGTCTTGACTATCCTCTCACTCTATCTCTTAACCTCCTCCATCTACAGCTCTGAGCTTTGGGGATACAATGTAGGAGGATGAATTAAGAAAGGGAAAATGTAAGTAAGCAGTGACAAAATGAATGGAGGAAAACTGGAAAAAGAAAGTATGAGAACAGAATAAGCGTGTTCAGAATAGGATATGCACTTTAAGAAACTGGAATATCTTTCTTTAGATGTTCAAGTCCCTTCCATTTGTGTTTTTAAAAAGGAATAAAAGAAAACTCCAGCAGGCTCTGTAGCTAAGAAATACTACAATGTAAAAGTTCCATATTGTATTCATTGATACATTTGTTTAACACATTTCAATATAAACCTAAGTCAGTGCGACAGACAATATATTGTACCTGGTAGCCCAATACATTAAATGACTCATTTTAAATAAAATATCTTTGATCATTTAGTGATTGAAAACAAAAGATTAAAGGGAAAACCATTTGTGGTCTCAGAATTTCCAAAGAATCACTGTGTCATTTATTTTCATAAAATGCATTAGTTTAGGAAAATTACAAATCATTTCTGAAGGCCACTCAATCAAAAGGTATGGAGAGTCATGTGCCACAGAAGAAAAAAAGATTGAGCTGAATACAATGCAGTTTGAAAGAGTCCAGTGATCTTATTAATAAGGAAAAGATGCAAAGTTGTTATCACATGAAATTATTCTAACCTGAAATGCTGGAATTAATTTATGACAGTTTCAATTTTACAACTTTAAAAAACACTTTAAAGCAAGGTCTTATTCTTTTTCTTATGCTAAAAGAATGAAGTCATGTTTGAATCTTGGCAACACAGCAATATGCTTATTAGCTTTCACTTGGAATTAGGTTTCTGATGGTTTTAAAATTTTTTCTGAAGTTTTTTTAAAGACAAATTTCCTTTAATTGCCACAGATGTTGCCATTAAATAGAATTTCATAATACATCAATTAATGTTGTTCTCAATGAAAAATTTTATTGGACTTAATGATAAACATACCAACTCACACTTATTAAGTGCTGACCTGTGTCAGGCATTCCGTGTAAGGTGTTAATATTAGTCCACTTAATATCACAGCAACCCTACATTATAGGTTCCTGGAGTTCACCCTGTTTTGCAGATAAGAAAACTGTGGCCAGAAATAATATTTAAGGGTCAGTACATAACTAAATGAAGGTAATATTATGGACACCAGGGTCTAATTAAGGCAGCAGAATTCACAATGATCACACAAAGTAATTGTTCAATTAAATATTTAACTAATGAGGATGTTGTATGCTGTTTGCTTGCTCTAATGGACTACACCTTTCAGTCCCCTCAAACCATGTATATCAGGCATCGTTACACAGATATCAAATTTTAATTAACAGAAGAGGTGCATACCTTAATTCCTCTAACCACTTGATTATCTATAATATAGACCCTATTATGAGATTGCAAAAAGGCTGAAAAATAAAAGTTAAAAAATCAGGTCACTTTCCTTTCTCACTACCTTGGGAAGTGATCCAAAATGCCCAGCAGTTTTTCCTTATGTGAGGTGTTTTGACCTATGTTTTTTATCAGAGTGATTACAGCTAAAACAAAAATCTTTATTTTGGCTCAAAACTTTCCCATGCCCTGGATTAGAGTCCTAGCTTGTGGTATTTTAAAAGTTCCTCTTATTAAAGATAAAACAAATAGTTGAAAGGATTATGATCCCTTCAGAGGCTTTAAAAGAATAGAAATATTGAAATGTATCGCAAAGCAGTGTTTCCTGAAAGATGCCATCTGCATGTGAGAATACTGGAAAAACTCATGAATGTTTGCTTCAATAAAGATGACAAATTCTTCTCTAGTTTTCCAGTTTCCCCTTTACAGGAAGTAGAAAATGTGGGCTAGAATGTAACACGATTGCATTACTTAAAACATCTGAACTACGTAAGTCTACAAAGCTCTCAGAAAAGTTGCTGATTTTCATTCACTCTAAAATATCAACAGATGTTTCTAGAGGACACTTAACACCTCTACTTTGTGATAAGGCCACATTTTAAGTGAAAAAATGTCACCAGTATTTTCATATAACTTGAGTACCTTCTATTAAAAATGAATTAAAAATGAAAATGCTTTCGCTAAAGCTTTGCTTGTTTGTATAAATCTTAATGCTGGCAATAGAAGAAGAAATATAATGTATTCAGATTAGCTTCAATAGTCATACAGTCTTTTCAAGATGATGTTCCATTCTGCAGCACTTTTGTTATAACTGCATTAAAATTACTTTCACGTGAAATAACTCGAAGGCAGGCATGAGTGGATGAATGAATATGTAGGAATTTGGTTATTTCTCGTCCTTATTTTTGTTTGACCTTGGATTTCCTGGTTGCAAAAGGAGAATAAGAGTGATTCTCATTATACATCATTTTAGGCTTGTTGGATGCATATTACAATTAAAAGGCAGAAGTTTTCTAATAAGTACTGTTGCTATAGGCAAATATGATCCACAGCATTTGAAAATTTGGCATTTGTTAGATACTATTTTTTTAAGTATTTTTTTTTAAGTTTTTTTTTTTGTTCCTAGAAGCAAAACCTATGAAAGTTTGGGAAACCCCTAAGAATGCAGCCACCAGGAATTTCTCATGCTAGTTGAGGCTCAGCCTTTAGCTATTTATCAAAATTACCATTTAAGTCTTCCTACCAGTTTATGGCTCCAGCCACTTCTGCTCCAGTGAAACAAATCTCAGTAAGAACTCTGGATTTGCCTCTTTCTCCAGACTTCAGGGTGGTGACTGGCTTGCAATTCCCAAATGAATCCAAGAAAAATTGCTAGTTTTCCATTTGCTCAGATTTTCTTGTTGTAAATACAAGAGCGACGACTACCAAAGACTTTACATGTTAGAGCTGAAATGGGAAGACCTGCCATGATAATTTTTCCTTCTAACTTCCTTTTTACTAAAAGGTGAAGAACTTGAACTTCCTTCTGTTTCTAGAGGACATATATACTCTATCCTTCTGTCTGATCTATTCAGGTAGATTCTTGATTTGGGATAAAAGTTGCTGGCCTTTTTAAAAAATATTCTTTATATTGAACATTCTGTGTTACGAACTTTTGGTCAGACTTATTTAACATTTTTTTTTTGTTAAGGTATCATTGATATGTAGTCACATGAGCAACACTGTGGTTACTAGATTCCTCCCATTATCAAATCCCTACCACATACACCATTACAATCACTGTGCATCAGCATAGCAAGATGCTACAGAGTCACTACCAGTCTTCTCTGTGCTTTACTGCCTTCCCTGTGCCCCACCCTACATTACAAGTGCTAATCGTAATGCCCCTTATTCCCCTTATCCCTCCCTTCCCACCCACCTACCCCATTCCCTTTCTCTTTGGTAACTGTTATTTCATTCTTGGGTTCTGTGAGTCTGCTGCTGTTTTGCTCCTTCAGTTTTTGCTTTGTTGTTATACTCCACAGATGAGTGAAATCATTTGGTATTTGTCTTTCTCTGCCTGGCTTATTTCACTGAGCATAATACCTTCTAGCTCCAACCATGTTGTTGCAAATGGTAAGATTTGTTTTCTTCTTATGGCTGAATAATATTCCATTGTGTATATGTACTACCTTTTCTTTAATCATTCATTTACTGTTGGACACTTAGGTTGCTTCCATTACTTGGCTATTGTAAATAGTGCTGCAATAAACATAGGGGTGCATATGTCTTTTTGAAACAGGGACCCTGCATTCTTAGAGTAAATTCCTAGGACTGGAATTCCTGGGTCAAATGGTATTTCTATTTTGAGTTTTTTGAGGAACCTCCATATTGCTTTCCACAATGGTTGTACTAATTTACATTCCCACCAGCAGTGTAGGAGGGTTCCCCTTTCTCCACATCCTTGCCAGCATTTGTTGTTGTTTGTCTTTTGGATGTTGGCCATCTTAATGGTGTGAGGTGATACCTCATTGTGGTTTTATTTTGCATTTCTCTGATGATTAGCGATGTGGAGCATCTTTTTATGTGCCTGTTGGCCATCTGAATTTCTCCTTTGGAGAAGTGTCTGTTCAGATCCTATGCCCATTTTTTAATAGGGTTAATGCTTTTTCATTGTTGAGATGTGTGAGCTCTTTATATATTTTGGATGTCAACCCCTTATTGGATATGTCATTTATGAATATATTCTGCCATACTGTGGGATGCCTTTTTGTTCTACTGATGGTGTCATTTGCTGCACAGAAGTTTTTAGTTTGATATAGTCCCACTTGTTCATTTTTGCTTTTGTTTCCCTTGCCCAGGAAAATATATTCATGAAAAAGTTGCTCATGTTTATATTCAAGACAGTTTTGCCTATGTTTTCTTCTCAGAGTTTATGGTTTCATGAGTTACATTCAGGTCTTTAATCCATTTTGACTTTACTTTTGTATATGAAGTTAGACGGTAATCCAGTTTCATTCCCTTACATGTAGCTGTCCAGTTTTGCCAAAACCAGCTGTTGAAGAGGCTGTCATTTCCCCATTGCCTATCCATGGCTCCTTTATTGCATATTAATTGACCATATGAGCTTGGGTTACTATGTGGGCTCTCTATTCTGTTCCACTGGTCTGTGGGTCTGTTCTTGTGCCAGTACCAATTTGTCTTGATTACTGTGGCTTTGTAGTAGAACTTGAAGTTGGGAACCGTAATCCCCCCAGCTTTATTCCTCCTTCTCAGGATTGCATTGGCTATTCGGAATCTTTTGTGGTTCCATATGAATTTTAGAAATATTTGCACCTGTTCATTGAAGAATGCTGTCAGTATTTTGTTAAGAATGGCATTGAATCTGTTGATTGCTTTACGCAGGATGACCATTTGGCATTATTAGTTCTTCCTACCCAAAAGCCAGGGATGAATTGCTATTTATTAGTGTCCTCTTTAATTTCTCCCAAGAGTGTCTTATAGTTTTCAGGGTATAGGTCTTTCACTTCCTTGGTTAGGTTTATTCCTAGGTATTTTATTCTTTTTGATGCAATTGTGAATGGAATTGTTTTCCTGATTTCTCTTTCTGCTAGCTCATCATTAGTGTATAGGAATGCAACAGATTTCTGTGTATTAATTTTGTATTCTGCAGCATTGCTGAATTAAGATATTAGTTCTAGTAGTATTGGAGTGGATTCTTTAGGATTTTTTATGTACAATGTCATGTCATCCACAAACAGGGACAGTTTAACTTCTTCCTTACCTATCTCGATGCCTTTTATTTCTTTGTGATGTCTGACTGCTGTGGGTAGGACCTCCAGAACTATGTTGAATAATTGTGGGGAGAGTGGGTATCCTTGTCTTGTTCCCAATCTAAAAGGAAAAGCCTTCAGCTTCTCGCTGTTAAGTATGATGTTAGCTGTGGGTTTATCATATATGGCCTTTATTATGTGGAGGTACTTGCCCTCTATACCAACTTTTTTGAGAGTTTTTATCATGAATGGGTGTTGAATTTTGTCAAATGCCTTTTCAGCATCTATGTAGGTGGTCATGTGATTTTTGTCCTTCTTTTTATTGGGTGGATGATGTTGATGGATTTTCGAGTGTTGTGCCATCCTGGCATCCCTGGGATGAATTCCAACTGCTCATGATGTATGATCCTCTTGATGTATTTTTGAATTTGGTTTGCTAATATTTTGTTGAGTATTTTTTCATTTGTGTTCATCAGGGATATTGGTCTGTAGTTTTCTTTTTTTGTGGTATTTTTGCCTGGTTTTGGTGTTAGAGGGATACTGGCTTCATAGAATGAGTTTTCATGTAACCCTCCTCTTCTACTTTTTGGAAAACTTTAAGGAGAATGGGTATTATGTATTCTCTAAATGTCTGAAAAAATTCAGTGGTGAATCCATGTGGTCTGAGGGTTTTGTTCTTGGGTAGTTTTTTTATTACTATTTCAATTTCTTTGCTGGTAATTGGTCTGTTCAGATTTTCTGTTTCTTCCAGGTTCAATCTCGGAAGGTTGCATTTTTATAGAAAGTTGTACATTTCTTCTGAGTTTTCCAGTTGGTTAGAATATAATTTTTCATAGTTTTATAGAAACTAATAATTCTTTGTATTTCTTTGGTTTCTGTAGTGATTTTTCCTTTCTCATTTCTGATTCTGTTTATGTGTGCAGATTCTCTTTTTTTCTTGATAAGTCTGGCTACGGGTTTATCTATTTTGTTTATTTTCTCAGAGAACCAGATCTTGTTTTCACTAATATTTTCTATTGTTTTATTATTCTCAATTTTATTTATTTCTTCTCTGATTTTTATTATCTTCCACCTTCTGCAAACTTTGGCCCCCATTTGTTCTTCTTTTTTCAGTTTCAATAATTGTGACTTTAGACTATTCATTTGAGATTATTCTTCCTTCTTTAAATAGGCCTGGATTTCAATATACTTTCCTCTTAGAACTGCCTTTTCTGTGTCCCGCAGAATTTGGGGCATTGCACAGTTGTTTTCATTTGTCTCCATATATTCCGTGATTTCTGTTTTAATTTGGTCATTGATCCACTGATTATTTAGGAGCATGTTGTTAAGCCTCCATGTGTTTCTGAGACATTTTGTTTTCTTTGTACAATTTATTTCTAATTTTATACCTTTGTGATCTGAGAAGCTGGTTGGTACAATTTCAATCTTTTTGAATTTGCTGGGGCCCTTTTTGTGGTCTAGTATGTGGCCTATTCTGGAAAATGTTGTATGTCTACTTGAGAAGAATGTATATCCTGCTGCTTTTGGGTGGAGTATTCTATAGATGTCTATTAGGTCCATCTGTTCTAATATGTTGTTCAGTGCCTCTGTCTCCTTACTTATTTTCTGTTTGGTTGATCTGTCCTTTGGAGTGAATGGAGTGTTGAAGTCTCCTAAAATGAATGCACTGCATTCTATTTCCCCCTTTAATTCTGTTAGTATTTGTTTCACATATGTTGGTGCTCCTGTGTTGGGTGTATAGATATTCATAACGGTTATATCCTCTAGTTGGACTGACCCCTTTATCATTATGTAATGTCTTTCTTTGTCTCTTGTTACCCTTTTTGTTTTGAAGTCTATTTTGTCTCATACAAGTACTGCAACACCTGCTTTTTTCTCCCTCCTGTCCCTGAAATATCTTTTTCCATCCCTTCACTTTTAGTCTGTGTATGTCTTTGGGTTTGAAGTGAGTCTCTTGTAGACAGCATATAGATGGGTCTTGTTTTTTATCCATTCAGTGACTCTATGTCTTTTGATTGGTGCATTCAGACCATTTACATTTATGGTGATTATCGATAGGTATGTACTTATTGCCATTTCAGGCTTTGGATTCGTGTTTACCAATGGTTCAAGGGAAGCTTATTTAATATCTAGCAGTCTACATTAACTCACTTATTATGCTATTATAAACACAGTCTGATTGTTCTTTTTTCTCTCACTTCTTTTTCTTCCTCTAGAATATGTTAGGTGTCATATTCTGTACTCTTTGTGTATCCCTTCACTGACTTTGTGGATAGCTGATTTAATTTTCCATTTGGTTAATATTTAGTTGGTTTACTTCCTTTGCTATGGTTCTATTTTTTCTGGTGACAGGTATTTAGTCTCAGCCATACTTCCATCTAGAGCAATCCCTTTAAAATACACTGTAGAGATTGTTTGTGGGAGGTAAATTTCCTCAATGTTTGCTTGTCTGGAAATTGTTTAATCCCTCCTTAAAATTAAATAATAATCTTGCTGGATAGAGTCTTCTTTGTTTGAGGCCCTTCTTTTTCATTACACTGAATATATCATGTCCCTCCCTTCTGGCCTGTAATGTTTCTGATGAGAAGTCTGATGATAGCCTGATGGGTTTTCCTTTGTAGGCGATCTTTTTTCTCTCTCTGGCTGCTTTTAATACTTTGTCCTTGTCTTTTATCTTTGCCATTTTAATTATTATATGTCTTTGTGTTGTTCTTCTTGGGTCTCTTGTGTTGGGAGATCTGTGGACTTCCATGGCCCGAGAGACTATTTCCATCCCCAGATTGGGGAATTTGTCAGCAGTTACTTCCTCAAAGACACTTTCTATCCCTTTCTCTCTCTTCTTCTTCTGGTATCCCTATAATGCGAATATTGTTCCGTTTTGATTGGTCACACAGTTCTCTCAATATTCTTTCATTCTTAGAGATCCTTTTTTCTCTCTCTGCCTCAGCTTCTCTGTATTCCTGTTCTCTGATTTTTATTCCATTCACTGCCTCTTCTACTTTACCTAATCTGCTTTTAAATCTCTTCATTGTTTAATTTCAGTTATCTCCCTCCTGAATTCTTCCCTTAGCTCTTGAATATTTTTCTGTAGCTCCAATAGCATGCTTAAGACTTTTATTTTGAATTCTTTCTCAGGAAAATTGGTGATTTTGGTCTCACGGAGCCCTCTTTCTGGTATTTGAGGGTTTTTCAATTGAACAAGGTTCTTCTGCTTTTTCATAGTCCCGGAGCTATGGGAGTGTTTGCCGGTAAGTGGCTTGGGTGTCAGCTGGGAGGAAAAAGTCTCTTTCTGCTAGCCCATTGCCATGCCTGTCTCTGCTCTCTGTGCCAGTCAGCCATGCACAGGGAGTGGCCTCTAAGTTAATCCCCTAAACTGCCATGGGTGGGGTGGCCCTCAGGATGGGCTGGGGCAATGATGGCAGGGGTCACAGGCAAGTGGCTTGGGTTCCACCTTGATAAGAAAGACCTTTTGTGGCTCCCGGTCCCAGCGCCTATATCCGCTGTCTGTGCCAGTCATCTGCATGCAAGGAGTAACCTCTGGGTCTGGGTCGGTTAGCTGCCCTCAGTGAGAAGCCTCTGCATTAAGCTGTGTAGTTGCTGTAGGTGGGGCTGCCCTCTGGCTTGTCTGCAGCAAAGGCAGGAACAGCCAGTTTGCATGCAGTTACTGGCAGGGAGGAAGGAGCTGCACGCTGCTTATCATGGTGAGGGGCCTTGGGTCTGTGTTGTCAACCAGTGGTATAGGGCACCTGAAGCTCCTGAAAGGTCCCAGCCTACTAGGCTGACAGTGCTTGGATGATTTTTTCCACCTGTTCCTTCTTCTAAATCCTTGCTCTTTGAGCAGCCCTCTGACTTGAGAGATCCCCTAAAGTGCCTGCTTTGGGCAGCTGGTTGTGTGAACCTGTTTGCCGTCTTAGTCTCAGACTTTGCTTTTCAGCCACTCTAATCTTCAGAGCACCATGCATTATGGGTCTGTACTCCTGGGGTAGATTTCTAGGTCTTGGTATTTAGCAGTCCTGTGCTTCCAAGCCCTTCCCACTCTGATTCTTTTCCTCCTGCAGGTGAGCTGGGGTGGGGGGAGTGCTCAGGTCCTGCTGGGTCATGGCTTTTTACTTTACCCTTTTCTGTGAGATGTTGACTTCTCCCAGATGTAAGACTGGCTGGTGTACTATTACTTCTGGGCACTCTTTAAAGAATAGTTGTATTTGCTGCATTTTCAATATATATATGGTTTTAGGAGGAGCTTTCCACCACACTACTAACACCACCATATTTTCTCTTATATTTAACATTTTTATTAAAACATTTTTAAGTCCAAACTCAACTCTTCACCAGAAATAATTAGGTGATAAACCATCATTTAGGAAATAGAAGATCTTTAAGAAGGAAAAGAGTAAATCCAATGTATGGTTTACCTAAGCAAATGTAACTAGAGTCTAAAAAAGCACTTTGGTGTTTTGATTCTTCTGTATGTTGTGTGGGTGAATTTCCTCTCTTCCAAGGACATTTTAAGTGTCTCTTTAAAGAGTGGTCCATTGAATCCAGCACAAGAACTCTCTTTCTTGAAACAGAATCTTTTGTTTTGGGTATTTTGTCAGTAGTGATACTTAAGTTTATGTCTCTGGAAGTTGTATACTTGGTAAGGTTACAAAATGCAAAATAATTTAATAAGGAATAGAGAACAGTCACAGAGTTTGTATCACTCTAACTTTTCTCCTGGAGGGAGGGGGAGTGGAATAAAAAGGATAAACAATGGTAAGATAGGTATCAATCATTGTTGTCATATAATACAGCTTCAAAACTCCCTGTGCCTTGCTGTGCAGCAAAATAAAACTAGAAATATTTGTCAAAGGTTAAGGAAAATTATTTGTAATATACATGCAGTCCTTTTTTTATTAAAGTACAATTGATATATAATCTTATGATGGTTTCACATACACAACACAGTGGTTCACCATTCACCCATATATCAAGATCTCACTACTTCCATTGTAGTCAATGTCCATCAGCATAGTAAGATGCTATGGAGTCATTACTTATTTTCTCCATGCTGTATGGCCTTCCTTGTGACCTACCTATATTGTAATTGCTTATTATAATGCCCCTTAATCCATTTCTCCCACCCACCCACCCTTCCCAGCCCCTCTCCTTTGGTAACCACTAGTCACTTCTCAGTGTCTGAGTCTACTGCTTTTTTGTTCCTTCTGTTTTGCTTTGTTTATATACTCCAAAAATGAGTGAATTCATTTGGCACTTACTTGCATTTCTCTGTCTGACTTATTTCACTGAGAATAATACCATCTAGATCCATCCATGTTGTTACAAATGGCAGGACTTCTTTTCTTTTTCTGGCCGAATAATATTCCATTGTGTATATGTACCACCTTTTCTTTATTCATTAATCTACTGATGGACACTTAGGTTGCTTCCATATCTTGGCTATTGTAAATAGTGCTATGATAAACATAGGGGTGCATATGTCTTTTCACATCAGGGACCTTATTTTCTTTGGGTAAATTCCCAGGAGTGGAATTCCTTGGTCAAATGGTATTTCTATTTTTAGTTTTTTGAGGAACCTCTATATTGCTTTCCACAATGGGTGAACCAATTTACATTCCCACTAATGGTATAGGAAGATTCCCTTTTCTCCTCATCCTTGCCAGCCAGCATTTGTTGTTTCTTGTCTTTTGGATAGTGGCCATCCTAACTGGTGTGAGGTGATATTTTATTGTGATTTTAATTTTCATATACTTGATGATTAGTGATGTGGAGAATCTTTTTATGTGCTTGTTGGCCATCTGAATTTCTTCTTTGGAGAAGTATCTGTTCAGGTCCTCCACCCATTTTTTAATCAGGTTATTTGTTTTTTGGGTGGTGAAGAGTATGAGTTCTTTATATATTTTGGATGTTAATGCTTATCAGATAAATTGTTGATAAATATATTCTCCCATACTGCAGGGTGCCTTTTTTTTGTGTGGATGGCATCTTTTGCTGTACAGAAGTTTTTAGTTTGATGTGGTCTCACTTGTTCATTTTTTATTGTTTCCCTTACCCAAGGAGATGTATTCAGGAAAAAGTTGTTCATGTTTATATTAAAGCGATTTTTGTCTATGTTTTCTTCTAGAAGTTTTATGGTTTCATTACTTACATTCAGGTCTTTGATCCATTTCAAGTTTATTTTTGTGTAAGGACATAGAAAATAATCCAATTTCATTCTCTTGCATTTAGCTATCCAGTTTTGCCAACACCAGTTGTTGAAGAGGCTGTCATTTCCCCATTGTATGTCCATAGCTCCTTTATTACATATTAATTGACCATATATGTGTGAGTTTATATCTGGGATTTCTATTCTGTTTCATTGTCTATGGCTGTGTTCTTGTGATACATGCAGTGTTTTTAAGGTTTCTCTTTTATTTTGTGGAAACCATGTAAAAATCATCAGTATTTTCTAAGATAACCAATTTTAGTAAGGTTTTGAAACAAGAAAAAACAGGTAATCCTTTCTATATTCATCAAAATAAATTGTTCCTAAACTATAACATGTGATTTATTTAATTTAGTTGTGAAACTGGACTGCCTCTTTTCAGGGCATTTTTGATAAGGTTTCATTTTGTCTCTTGTTCACCCACATTGCCATATTTAATCAGTGTTATAGCTGCAAATGGTTATAAATTGAAAGACTTAAAACAAAAGTTACACATACTCTATAGAAGACTTTTTATATCACTTTTGTTTGAAACAGTTTAAGACTCATAAGAAGTTGAAACATAGTACAGAGTTTATTTTGATGTAGTTTCACAATCGGAATATTGATGTTGGTTCTAACAGACTTCCTTTTTAATTGAAGCATAGTTAACATGCAATATTATATTAGTTTCAGGTGTACCATATAATCATTTGACAGTTACATACATTACTAAATATTCTTCATGATGTATAGTTACCATAGAGAGTTATTATAGTATTATTGACTATATTCCCTATGATAGACTTTTATAAAAGCAGAATAATTGATCTTGAGCAAAATGTGTTTGAAATGCACTGGTCCACCTGAATGCAGATTTTTTCAATAAATATGTTGGAAAAATTTTTGGACATTAGAGACAATTTGAAAAAACATTTTTTATTCTTTAGCTTACTGTAGTATAAGGATACAATATTTAGTACATATACAAAATATGTGTTAATTCACTGTGTATGTTATCACTAAGGCTTCTGGTCAACAGTAGGCTATATGTAGTCAAGTTCTTGGGGACTCAAATGTTATATGTGGATTATTAACTGCTCAGCTGTTGGAACTCCTAACACCCATGTTGTTCAAGGGTCAAGTGAATATGCTTATCCAGGCCTCAAAAAGCAATTAAATGTCCATTGTGAATACTTACACCCTATATAGTATGGTGGAAATCTTGAATGAAAAATAAGGATATAAGCTAATAATTCTCACAGCCTCCATCATGTATGCTAAGGATATTTCAACATCCTAGGTACAGCTGAGGGCTTTCTCTTATTCTCTCCACTTTTCCTTTTCCCACTGAGCTCAGGAATCTATAATCTCCATGGAACACCCACTGACAGGAGTCAGATTGCTGATCTCCTGAACTGTGCACTGCTGCATGAGAACTGCTGAAAGTACCACCCCGTGCATCTTGTGAGCATAAAAAAGTATTTCAGAGGACCTGAGGGCACCATTTGATATATCTAAAAATTCCTGATATTTCTTTAACTTTAGCCTTTACCTAGTCATATCTTTCTGTTAATTTGAAGCATGCCTTTTCATTTTTTGACTAATAATAATCTTCATGAGAAGTTGTGCAAATGTGATTTTATTGAAGTGAAGGTAGCCAGAATCAGAGGGTTATTTCATCACTATTTTTTGTAGGTCAAATACCAGCAATTCCATAGTCTAAAATATATATTTAAAAAATTAAAATTAGAAACATGAATGAGAAAGCTGTATTTCTTACTGAAGATACCTTCCAAAACATTTTTCCCATTTTAATATTCAGTGCCTTGTCATCATTAAGAAAAACCCTATAAAATTGAGATATTAGGAGCAATATTGAAAAAAAAATCACATTGGTCATGTTCTCCCAATACATTTCCTGGTTTTACTAAATGCTGTTCAGTGTGAGTCGCTCTGATGCCATGTTACAAAAGCTACAATTTTTAAATTGGTTCTCTAGGTAATAACATTTCTGACAAATTAATAATGTGATGCTTTGCTCGGCCCATGAGATTTTTCATTACATATTCCCCAACTGCTATTTACAATACGATGACAACTCATAATTTGTCAAGAAGTAAAGAACAGCAGGAGTAGCTCTTAAGGAGATGAACACAAACACATCCTTCCCCTAAGAGGAGTGGGGAATGGTCATTTTGAAAATTCAGAAGTCCTTGCCTGTTGTGACTTATCTCTACATAGACTAAAACAAAAGCCAAGTATAGCTAAAGGTGAAAAATAATCTTCATGTGTTGGTATAATCATCAAAATCTCTGGAAAAAAAATTATGATGGTCTTTAAAAGTTAGTACTCTCTCATACAACATAGAGAAACAACTGACTCAAAGACAGGCTTGCAAGTGGTCAGCTGCCCAAAATAAATAGTGATTGACATTAAGTGAGCAGTTGAAGGTGCTGATTTCATTTTTCCTACCTTCTGCCCTCAATGAGAAGAGGAGAGGCATTTTCTAAATAATTTATTTGGAAGGTTGAAGATGTGATTGGCTGGATAGAGCTAGAAGCCTAACATTCCAATCTGCCAGTATCTGCTGTGGGATCCTATTATGCACTTTTTAATATTTCAGTGTATATTGTGTAATTAATTTGCCATGATGTGAAGTGGGAAATATAAATGCCAGCAGCAGAGGGAAAATTTCAAATTGTTATAATGTAGGAAATGACAGAAGCAAATTATAACCCAGGTAGGAAAAACTTCGTGTCGATATGAATGAAGATAGGAATAAAAGAAAGGTGAGTTCCAGAAAGTAGCCAAAAGTAGAAGACATTTAGAAAAAATGTAAAATAAAGAAGGAATGGAAGATCTAGTACCTTAAAAGCTATAAAGAAAAAAAAAGAAGCAGTGAGATAGACATTTATAGTTTACAGCTTGTGATAAAAGCTTACATGATTAAAATCAAAGTCAGATTATTTTTTTTTATAACTTTGTCCAGTATTTTCTAATGCTCTTTAGTAGCTTCTTCAAACTCAAACTAGGTATAAAAAGATTATATAGAAATCTGTGGCCAAAGTCTGGGAGACATTCCTCCAGAATGCAAAGCTTATAGAACAACTGTTTCTGAAATTAAAATTACTAACCCACCCCTGCTGTGCTGTCTGAACCAGAGCTAGCATATTAAGCTACCTTCCTGTGGCATGAGTGTGCATTTTTAGTTAGAGTACCATGGCAATTTCTAATTTCATCAGTAACTCCCTAATGGTAATAGAGACTGAAAAACTTCAAAAAGGCAGCAATTGAGTATTTGGGGGATGGAGGATTTGAGTGAGTATGAGAGACCATCAGTGGTACGTGGAATCCAGAGATATATATTTCCTACAAGAAAAATGGTTAAGGAAAGGTGAAAAAAGGAAGAGTTGATATTTGAAAGTAATATGTTCTAAATATTAAAAAATTGTTTTCCTAGTCCATCTCTTCAAAATGTTGGAGATATAGGCAGTGGGTTTGAAGAGGACCCATTTAAGGACAGGACAGCTGCACAAGATGGAAGCTGGCTTGTTGCCATGTTCTTTGCTAGAAGCTCAAAAATCAACTTGCTACCTGTAGGCTGATGTAAGAAGGGGAACCCAGAAAAATCTGAGCGAATTGAGAATTACATTGTGAACAATCCATTCAACAGATCTGGTGGCTGTGTCTGGTGAGGTCTTACTTTATTCAAAACTAGGTTGACAAAGCAGCCTTCAGGGGCTTTTACAAATATTATAAAATATAATAAAATCTAAAAGAAATATTAGAAAATAAGCAACGAAGCAGAGTATCATGCTGAGGATTCAGAGAAAGAGAAGTCTATTAGGAATAGTTTAGTATGGAAACCAGAGGGAAATAATAATACTCATTATAATATAATAGGAATAAATGCTATTGATAAAGTCAATAGCATACCAAATAGGATATTTATAAACCAAGAGCAGAAATCTGTCAGTGAATTTAATCTGAAAAGAGAAGTTAATAATATGAGATGGAAATGGAGCTGCACAAGTAAAAATGCAAGTGACAATTGAGATCTGCACTGAAGGCATGATGCGCAGAATCGCCCCTGGGAAAGTCGAATCAGAAATGTAGAGAGCAAGTTCCCATGGACAATAGGTGTCGACAACTTAAAGATGGTATGTGGAGATTAAAGGCATTGGAAGAGAGAGTGAATATTTGCATGCGTCCTGAAGAACACTCTGTAACAACTGAAGCTCCAGCAATACTCAAGAAAAGAAAGTTTTCCGAAGTTGAGAATATTACTGAAGAATCAAGGTGAAATAGAACTATAGATAGAGTGCTCAAACAGAAAGAAGAAAAACCCAACGAACTACACAGCAACACAATGACCAATGGCCCCCTTCCCAAATAGCAAAATAAACAAAAAACAGATTTCCTGGGATGGCACCACCATTATAATTGCTTCAGATTTCCCTGAAACACTGAAATTGGAAGAAGATTAAAATATACCTATTATGTTTCTGTAGAAAAACTTTTGATATGCAATTTTCATTCTATACAAACCCAATATTTCATGAGCACAGAAAGTTTATTTCATAAGTAAATAAAACTGAAAATATTTATGGAAACCTGATGGCTTGGGAAACGTACCACAACCATCTTACAAAATATTGTAATCTTGTTCTTTTCACAAAAGCTTTACATCTTTGAATACATTATCTACATTATCTACATTAATATTTCATTCTTACCAGATCATTTCTATCATTTCTATGTGAAAAATACTGTAGCATCTGGTTGAACTGTATGAAATCGCTGTGATTTCACTGTTAGAAGGGCAAGTTCAAATGGCCACATAAAGACTTGAACATGTGGTAGTTATTCCTGGTATCGCTTCATGAGTTTTGGTATATTAGTTTACCACACTGAGGTTTATCTACATAATTTTGTTTTTCTTTTCATCCAAATCTTCAGCAGTAATCTCAGGTTTTATTTGCTTGTTACATTATTTTCTTCTAATACAGTACCACTTGCTGACTTCCCAGAATACCAGCAGACATTCCCCACCTATGAAAACTGGTCAATGTCCCTGGCTTACCACCTACTGGTGGGTGGACTTTGTTAGCCCCAAGTGAGTGAATGCTGACCAAGGAATAGGTGTGTTTGTTTCCAGTCTTTCCAGATCAGTTGTATTTGTTATTGTCATTTCATTATTTAATTAAATGAAATGAACATAAAATCAAGTGGGTGATTATTTTTATGAAAATAAAGTATTTCTATGGAAAGACTCAAAACAGTCTCTCATAAAAAATTATGGGTAAATTTGGTGTGGGTGAGACAACTGTAAAATATTGGGGAAAAAGCAAAAACTCGAGTAGAATTCAGCCATTAGATTGCTTTGCAAAGAAATGTCTTGAAAGTCTTCTAGTCATCCCTCTTCTTCCTGTTTTACTTTATTTGAACCTCAGGTATAGGTGCTTGATTTAAACATAGTCTTGTTTGATTTTTGCTCTTCAGCACCAAGCATATTTCCCCTTTTTCTTCCTCACAAGCAATGTACTATAAAATGTTTGATATCCTGTAGATTATATATATGTATACTTACATATATTTAATTTTTGAAGATAAATATATGACTTTCTATATCTATACTGTAATTCACATAAACTGAATTGGACTATAGATCTTGTACTCAACATAACTTTTTATTAAAGATTTATTTATGTTTCTGGTACAGTGAGTTAATTGCTTTTAAGAACTGCATAATATTCAATTTCAGGCATTTTCCTCAGCCTCTCCCACAGTGATACGCTGTGAGGTTGCTTCCTACAACATCTTGCACGATGCTACTCTGAATACCCTCACACAAGTCTCCTGTAACTGAATTGCTGGGTGAGGGGGAGGAGGTAGTGATAATCCCAGGAGCAGGGTTACTGCAGCATGGGGCATGCAAATTCAATTTCAAATACTAGCCCAATTTGTAGAACGTCTATACCTGTTTATACTTCCACTAGTTATTGCAGGGGGTTCCCTGTTTCCTTGAATGCTTGAAAAATAACCCAGTTGGTATTATCTGAATTTTGCCCATCTTGTGGGTACAAAGCATTGTCTCATTGTTCTTACTGGTTTTGATTTTTCTAGTTAGAGTGAGTTTAAATATCTTTTTAAACCCTGTTAGCTGCTTATCTACCCCTTTGGCAAATCATCACTTCATACTTTGCTTTTCCATTTGGTTCCCTGTTTTTTTTTTCTTGTTGATTTTTTATTAATTTCCTTAAAATATCATAATATTTTAAATGTTGATGTCCTTTGGTTAGAAGTTGGCAATATATTCTCCTTAAATAACAGCAGTCTTTTATTTGATTGTCTATAATGAGTAGTCCTAAAATAACATCAGTCTTTTATTTGATTGTCTATAATGAGTAGTCCTAAATTGTAATATCAACATAGTCACTGTTATGTATTCAGCAAATACCATATAATTTAAAGTCTTTTTTAAGAAGTTATCTCCCCACCTCCACCAGCCCCAAAGCATATCAGTTTGGGCTTGGTCAGAGCAGAGCAATCCCTCCATGATTAAGGTATGCATTCCTGGATGATGGTGAAGCATTCTATGTAGTTTCTTTCCATTTGCTCTGCAAGTGGGCCTGAAGTCAGCTGGGTCAACAGTCCAGAAGAAGCGATGGACATAAAGTGGGGGGAAGCAAGGAAAAACTGTGAGTCATGTGGATGATCTGGAATACAGTAGGTCCCTCTGCCTCCACGCCTGCCACTCCGATGATGTGGTAGACCCAGTAGTGACACACAGGCACCTTCACCACACGACCGCACATGCCCCTCGCCCTCAATGTGCAGAATCTGACTAGGAGACAGAGCACTTGCTGCAGGAGCCGCAGGCCTGGCCGCAGCCACGTGGCCATACGCGGAGCCAGCTGGTCTGCAGCAGCATGCATGCCCTGCTCAAGCTCCTGACCCCGTGCTAATGTTCTCAGCATCCGGATGGCTGGATTTGACTCTGCCTTCCAGATCATTTCGCTTGTGACCATCCCTGACTCAGAACCAAGCAGAGAGTGAGACTTTGGAAATGACCTCAGCATCACCGAATTTCTCCCTCCTTCAACTGATTGTAGAACTTTGTTACGCATCATATTTTCTAGATACAAACCCCAATCAGATTAATTGATACATAATAATCTACCTATTCCGCTCCATTTGGTTTTGACCTGTCCTTGCGTAACGCCATCTGAAATTGTTTAGTTTATTTAGTTCTCTGGTTTTAATGCCAGTGTTAATATGTTCAAATCTAAACAAGGGAATTCTCTCTGCTTTTTTATTTATAGATCTCAGATGTCCTTTAATATGATTCTTTATAAAAATCCATAAATATGTTATGGCTTCAATGTTTTCTTTATTCTTAGTTTGAAGTCCTGTAATTGTGATTTTATCTACTTTCTAGGTGATTTCAGTGCTATAGTGATATACTTCATTTTTCTGAATTTATGTCTGGCAAATTTGGTGGACTGTGCTGTAAATTCTTACACTTTTCTGTAGTTATTTAGATTTTCTAAGTAGGTGACTATAGTTCCTGTAAATAAAGTTATTATAATGCTCTTCAATCCTTATTCCACATTTTTATTATCTTACTGTGATTGATAAGTTATCTAAAAATATCTTCAATAACAGTGTAATAATGAGAATCTTTGACCTTTGTCTTGTGTTCATTTGTGAAGAATGATGCTTGATACAGATACTGAAATATGATCAAGTTAACAAACCTCCTTTTATTTCTAATATTTTGAGAGTTGTGATCCAAGTATGTGCTGAAAGACATCTTTTTTACATTTACTAAAACAAGAGCTTTTATTCTTTTTTGCTTGATCAATTTGGTAAATTACATCAAGATTTATAGTAATATCTGATGTTAAAAGATCCTTAAATAAATCTAACTTGATTATGATGCAAGCTTTTCATGTACTGTCAGATTATCTTCCATCATACACTGACTCACCTTTCCCAAAACAATGCCAACTTTATTTATTCCCGGGAGGTTGTCTAAGACTTTTGTCCTATTACCCTTTCAACTTCTTCCTTGTCACTCTGCACAGCTTGCAGTTAAGAGTTGGGGGAAAATGATCTGCTTTCCTGAGAGGAAATAGTTATGTAAATTAGTTGAAAACTTTTGAAAAGGAAATTTGTCTATTCTCTTCCATTTATTTATTTATCATTTATTTCTGTCAGTGTGAACTCCTGATATTTATTTTATTAACTATATTCCAATACTAAGATGCTTATTTTCTTGCTCAAATTGTCCATGTTTTGGCCATTGGGAAATCTTTCAGTTGGTTACTGTGTCGTTTGGACATATCTACAATATGTTGTGTTTGGAGCATTTCCATACTTCCATACTTTCAGGCACTGCAAGATGCCCCAATGTCATCTTGTATATTTCCTGCCCCAGTCTTTGAAACAGTCATTCTTCCAAAGAGCTCTGTTCCCTTTCCTGGAGAATGGTATTAAAAATCAAGGTCAGAGTGCTGAGTTGGCTCTTTGCTCCTGTGTGTCGTTTCCTCCAGGGTCCCTCAGACCATTTCCTCACTTGTGTTGAGTCTACTGATGATGCATCAAAGGCCTTCATTTCAGTTACCGTGTTTTTGACTTTTAGTGTTTTCTTTGAGTTATTTCCTAGAGTTTCCATCTCTCTGCTGATATTCCCCTTCTGATCTTACATATTATCCACTTTTTCTGAGTCCTTAACATATTAATCACAGTTATTTTAAATTCTTTATGTTCCAACATCTTTGTTTTAAATGAGTCTGATTCTGAACTTGCATGGTCACTTCAGATTGTGTTTTTATTTTTCTTGTCTTTTTTTGTATATTTTCTTCTTAAAACATGCCATGTTACATTGGACCATAGGTACTGAGTTACAGAGACATTTAGTACAATGCCATACACTACCCTGTTTAGAAGTTGGGCCGAGTTTAAGGTGTGTTGAAGCCATAATACCTTAAGATCAATATTCCACTATCTTTTGTTTTCATTTTCCTTCATGGCTTTGTGGCTTCCTTTTTATTGTTCTTCTGAGAAAGGCTATGCATTTTACAGCTTTTTTAGCTCAAATTACTGTTCTGAAACCTTGCTGATGTGGCAGTCTGCTGAGTAAGTCTAAGTCTTTGAGTGCACCTGTGTCTCATGGGTGATACCTTCACAAGTGTTTCCAGCCTTATTTCAGGGTACACCCTCACCCCCACTTCCCATCTCCTTCCATGGCTTAAGTGTTCCCTTTCTATTTCCTTAAAAGCCTGCCCATTGACTGTATTTTTGTGTTTGTTTGATTTTTTTTTTTCCTTACATGAGACAGGAAGTCTGGAACTGACTGGAATGAGGCAGGATTCTTTTACTCTGTCTGGAGTAAGGCTTCGAAGTTGCCATCTGAGGAATTTCTCCCCATTGGCGATGGGCTTTTGTTAGTGAGAAGAGTCTAAGAGCATCCCCAGGGACAGTTTTTCTCTGACTCTGCCAGCACCATGAGGAGATCTTTCTCAGATAGTCACTCTGAAACTCTCTCAGAGTTCCAGAAGGGAAAGTCCACAGAGGACGGGGCCCCATGACTGCACCCCCTAGGGTGGCTCCCTCTCATGCTCACTCACACTCAGCTTCTAGTAATTCGTCATAACTACCTCTAAGAGTTCCTGACAACTCATGGATTCTAGAAGCTTCTGCTCCATGTAAGCAAATCTTGAGGCTCTCTGGATATGCTGATTGCTCCAGACATAGAGTGGTAGTAATCTCACTTCTTTGAAGAGTAGGAAGCCATTGATTTTCAGTTCTTAAGCTTTCAACTGTTCTAAGGATAGGGGTGACAACTTATAAGTTTTTATGCATTGAAACTGGTACCAGACGTTTTCCCACTGGTCTTTTTCCCATACAATCCCACTGAATGCTTTTCAATGTCACCATATTCTTGAGGTACCAGACCTTGTGGTTATGGTTCAGTTTTCACCTTCGTGTCTACGTGGTACTGACCACGATTTCTCAGCCCTGGAAACATCTTCATCTTTCTCTTTTGATCTCTGTGACTTCTCATTTTCCTGGTTTATTTCCTATTTCTCTGGCGTTTTCTTGTTCTTCCTTATCTGAAATAACCATTAGAGCTTTCCAGGACTTGGCAATGGGCCTCTTTTTATTCTTCTCATAATAACATCCTTTTTCATGAATTTAAAAACCATTTATATAACAAAACCTCCTAAATTTATATATACAACCTAAACCTTTTCTGTTGAACTCAACCAACTACATAAGATTTCCACATAGGTGAGTCACTTACAGGCATAGTGGATTTAGCATACCCCCAAACCAAACACCTAATAATACCTTAACTATCCAGAACGTGTTCCTTCTCCAGTCCCTTCCACCTCACTAAGTGGCACCACTATCTGAGTTGAGCCATAAATCTGAAGTCATCATGGATCCTTCCCTATGCTTAATCCATGCATGAAATCTATCTGCAAATTTTTGTTATTTCTGCATTCAAATATTTCCCTGTTGTCACCATCCTAGTTCAATTCACTATTGTGTCTTGTCTAAAAAATTTCAGAAGCTTTATTATTTGTCTTCTCTACCACTATTGCCTTCTACAAATATGTTTTTAAATTACCAGAGTATCCTGCAGAAGACCCTTTATGAGGTTCCTGTGACATTGAGAGTGAAGTCTGGCCTTGTTTCTTTCGGTTGTTTTCTACCACTACACCCAAGGCATGTTTTTTATTTCCTTCAATGTATCTCTTTGATTAATATCTGTAGAGCTGATTTTTTTTTTTCTATTCTCTTCCTGGAGGAGATTGTAAGACACATGCTATTAAGGACCAGGTTTGGTTGTTCACTAAGAATTTGTCTGCCCAGCACAGGATCTCAATGTTGTAAGTATGAAACAACTTCATTGTCTTAAAATCTGGGAGACAACCACTCTGACCAGAAGGAGTATTTGATTGGAATGAGAAGAAACTCAGACTCCAGCAAGTTTTACAGCACGGATAATTTCGACTGTGCCAAAGGGGTGCAGGGAGGCAAAGGATGCATATGGACCCTCCACGAACAGAAACGGAGTCCTTGTAAGCATTCGTCATAACTACCTCTAAGAGTTCCTGACAACTCATGGATTCTAGAAGCTTCTGCTCCATGTAAGCAAATCTTGAGGCTCTCTGGATATGCTGATTGCTCCAGACATAGAGTGGTAGTAATCTCACTTCTTTGTGAGGGGGGAACATGAAAGAAGATGAAAAATGCTGTATTATTTTGAATATTTTCCTAATGCAGGAAATAATTTTTTTCTCCTTTATCCTTTTGATTAGGAAGAAAAGGGGAAAAAATATATTTTCCAAAATAGTTTACGTAATGTTTTCTTACATTTAAAATGAGTAGACTTTCCTTTTAAGGAAAGAAAAACACCCAGCAGAGTTGTGAGAAGACTGGAAGTTAAACACTGATGCTGGAAGAGGTCACATGCCACACGGGTAAACATGGACTCTAGTGATAAGGTGACTGCAAAAATCACTCAGAATATCTTAATTTTTAAGGGAGACATCAAAATGAAAATAATAATATTCTGAAAGTCTTTCAGGGAGTGTATCTGTAAACCTAAGTTGGAGAATAACTGATTCAGATGAATTAGTTTTCTGAAGCACATAGATGTGTTATATATCAGGATTTTCAAACTTTTCCTGACAGGCTGAGTTGCTTTAGAGATTCTGCAAACAATGAAGTATATTCTATCATATAATGAAGATTTCAGCTGCCTGAGGAAAGTATCCATCAACTTTATATGTTTTGTATAGTAGAGTTAAAAAAAAATAAATCCTGCCCCTGAAAGTGTTTGAAAACTCTCAATCTTAGGCGATCTTCCAGGGCCCTTTGAACAAGGACACTGGCCACAAGGTGATACAAATGGTCCTCAAACAGTGGCGTGATTAAATAAGTTCAGGAAATATATGTGCAGTTTAAGTGGATTGTTTACTTCAGGAATTTCAGTATGTTAGTTTAAGTGGTGAGAATTAGGAGAGAAACATAATGTGTTGTTTTTTCTTAAATTAAGATAAGTTATACGTGTGTTTGTTTTGCTTCATTTGTTTTTTGCAGGACACCGATCGGCATTAGTAAGACAGTGAATTCCCGATTATGATACAACTTGGGAAGCTTTGCTCTAATTATAGATCTTACATCTACTGAATGCATTCCACTTGTTTAGGCACTAAGTGCTTAGCGCATGCAGCTTTCACGGTATCATAGGGAAAAGATGGTCTCATCACCCAGTTTTACAGATGAGGCCTGAAGATGTTACTTAATGTGCCTAAGGTTATACACTGAGGGGGTCACCAGTATTTGAGCTCAGACTTGTTTGATTTCCTATTATTCTTAATACAGGATATCACTTATTTCAATTTCTTCAAAATCTGGCTTTCATCTACCACTTCCTGAACTGGTCTGCCCATTGGCCTTAAGGTTTTTGTGCTTTGGACAGGTATTAACATTTCTCTTCAGAACACTTCCACAAATGATGAATGAACTGATAAACTTAGGACTTTTTAATTTTAAATTTTAAACTAAACTTTCTAATTCTGAAATTTTAACTTGTCTGAATTTTCACAGTATGTATGAATCTTGCTTTCCTAATTTCCTTTTCCTTTTCTTTTTATTTCAAAATTTGTATTTGTGTAAGCCAGCTCCTTGTATCTTTTACCTTTGTTCTTTGAGTCTCTAGCATTTTACTTTCTGTTTTCAACAGAAATGAATTGTTTCTCTGTCTTATTCTACATCTCCACCTCCCTGCAAGATGAGAGGAGGCTACTTTGAAGGAGAAAAACCCAGTCATAATATTCATAAGGAAAAAATATTTAATGTGATTATTTTTAACTTTTTGTTTTTATATAATTATAGATTCACAGGAAGTTGTAAATATAGGACAGGAGGATCTCCTGTACCATTCATGTGGTTTCCCCTGTTGGTTCAACTTAAATAACTATAGTACAACATCAAAACTAGGAAATTTACATTGCTGCAACATGTGCTTGTAGCTCTGTTATCTAATCACACGTGTAGATTCATGTAACCACCCCTGCTACAAAGATACAGAACCATCTATCACACCTGGTGTGAATTTGAAATATTGCATAACAAACTATGCTGTGGATCCCAACTGGCATGTTAGAAGCTGTGTTTTCAAGAAAATGGAATACAATGAGCAGTAGCTTTTAAGGATCACTAGGATGAAAGAGAAAATGACTTCAGTTTAGAAAATCTGGTGCAAAACTCTACTGTAGCATCGGAGAACTAGAAAGAACCGTTGGAGACCTCAGACAGACAAAACATGTAAACACATCCTGAAGCTCCATGCAGTAAAGAAATGAGTTTCTATACTCAGAAACGGACCAGCTTGTAAAAGTCATCTAGTTGGGCCCATCTTCCCCCAGCACTCAACCTTGTGCCATGTGATGTTTGGGAAAGATGCACACTTCTAGTGAAAGTCTACAAACCACTCTTACCATAGTTCCCTAAATATAGACCAGGACCCTGAGAACTGGACATCTGCATGGTGGACATCCATCCAGGACTACCCTGAGAATGGCTGCAGATCTTAGCCTGCATTTGTACTTCTTTGGCTCCTTGCTCTACATCTGGTGTAATAAGTTGCTATTTCTAGTTTTCCAGTACAATTAAAGTTACTATAACACCTTTTTTTGGTGTAACGTACACAGCTATCAGTTCATTAGTATAATTTTGTCTCACAGAGATTATATTAACATATTTTAACTTAGAAATATTACTATGATTTCAAAATCATTGCTTTGCTGCAATCATTTGTGTTCCTAGTGCTATTAGCTCTACTGTACTGAAGACTGAAACATTTTTTGAAAAATAATTATTAGCTAATGATCTTTTAACCTCTAGGTACAAGCACTTGGTCCCAGATAGATTTTCTGGTACAATGAATGTGAGGGCTTTTTCATTTGAGCTAAAATGCACAAGATAAATGATAGTGTTTTCATGTTTCTTATTTATTTATGACTAATGAAACATGGTTAGTGCTGAATGTTACATGGAATTGGCACAGAAAACAAAAATCTCAAAAGGCGTTTATATCAAATTTTTGTAATACATTGAAAGATAAAAATAACTCTGAAATATATTTTAGAAGCCCTTGTTTTGTTTTAATATTTAGTATATGAATGTAGTTTACAGGAATGCTACCAAGAGCCATGAAAACATAATTCAAAAAAAACTTATTATAATTATAAAAACTAAACAATTAAAGTATTGCTGGAGCTTTAAATATAAGAAATTAAATCAATCAAATGCAATTCTGCAACTTCAGCAAATACAACTCCTTTTTTCATGTTTTATCATGTATAATTTCATGTTTACTAATCAAATCTAATTTTGCATTCTGAATTTTTGTAGGTTATTCTTCAATAAGCACCCTTTTTTGACTGAAGTCTTAATGTTTTTGAACAGTTTGTAATACTAATTTAAATATTTTATGCTTGGGCAAGAAGTTACTAAATTTTCACTGTTATTAATACTTTAAAATAAAAATCTTCAGTGAATATGTACCACATCTTCTTTATCCATTCATCTACTGATGGACACTTAGGTTGCTTCCACTTCCTGGCCACTGTAAATAGTGCTGCAATAAACATGGGGGTGCATCTGTCTTCGTCAAACTGGGCTGCTGCATTCCTAGGGTAAATTCCTAGAAGTGGAATTCCTGGGCCAAACGGCACCTCCATTTTGAGCTTTTTGAGGAACCTCCGCACTGCTCTCCACAATGGCTGAACTAATCCACATTCCCACCAGCAGTGTATAAACATTTCTTAGTTTTCTAATGGACTTCAGAACAATTCCCTGATAAAAATTATAAATCGTTTTAAATGTATCTTGGTGAGTAGAATGCTAATAGTGGCCCTTATAATTTATTTCATACTCTCCCTTGATTTATAGAGGTCACTTCTCTTAAATTACCCTACGAATTTCAGTCCTATTTTGTCATTCATTTATGTAGGATTGAGTTCTTCGAATTTCCAAGTATCATGAATGGCCTTCACCTTTAGAACACAACAACATTATGAAATTTAGGAGAAATTTTTTCTAGAATGACAACTAACAGAGACACCCCAGAGTCAATCGCAGGGGCATTGATACCCCCATTTTATTCAGTATTGCCAGGAAATTACACTGATCTTGGGAATGGACAATTGTGTGAGCCCAGGTTGCTAAGGGTTAGACAAGGATAAACACATGGGTTAGAGAATCTATTCAGGCCTTCCATCACTTTATCTTGCTCTGATTGGACATGCTGTAATACTGCTTCCCTGTTTTTGTAGATTATTATTAAGTGATGTCATGATAATTAAAAACATTGAAATGTTTTATTTTGATGTAAAATTGATATATTTAGCCATTCATCCCATATTGTTTTCTCATAGTGTGTGTGTGTGTATATATTTTCCATTTACAATTCTATTATGAGAAATAAAACGGTATTTGGTTTATTTATTTATTATTAAAGTATAACTGACATACAATATTTTATCAGTTTCAGGTGTGCATCAGCAATTCAATACTTTTTGTACATTATGAAATGATCCCACAATATGCCTAATAATTATCTATTATTATACAAAGTTATTACAATATTATTGATCATTTCCCCTATGCTGTACATTACATCCCTGTGACTTATTTATTTTATAAATGGAAGTTTATACCTCTTAATTCTCTTCATCTGTTTTGCTCACCTCCCCAGCCCCTCTGCCATCTGGTAAACAGCAGTTTGTTTCCTATGTCTATGAGTGTTTCTGTTGTTTTATCTGTTCATTTGTTTTGTTTTTGGATTCTGGTAAACAGCAGTTTGTTTCCTATGTCTATGAGTGTTTCTGTTGTTTTATTTGTTCATTTGTTTTGTTTTTGGATTCTACATATAAGTAAAATCAAATGGTATTTTTCACAGAACTAGAATAAAGAATCCTAAAATTTTTATGGAACTACAAAAGACACCAGTCAGAATAATCTTGAGAAAGAAGAAAAAGCTGGAGGTATCACTCTCCTTGAATTCAAACCATGCTATAAGGCTATAATAATCAAAATAGTATACTACTGGCATGAAAAACAGACACATAGGTCAATGGAATACATTAATTAAAAAATATATATGTATTCCTATGTTCATTTATTTTTAATAGCCAAGTTATGGCAACAATCTAAGTGTCCATCAATAGATGGTTGGATAAAGAAGTTATGGTGCACACACACACACATAAACATACAATGGAATATTACTCAACCACTAAAAAGAATGAAATCTTGTCACCTGTGACAACATGAATGTACCAAAATGTTATTATGCTAAGTGAAATAAGTTACAGGAAAAGACAAATGTCTCATTTTACATTTTGTGTGTACAATTTTTGAAGTAAAAATAATTAAAATTTAAAAACCATTTTATGATGATGAATAATGTTAAATAAAAGCCTATTGAAAGAATATTTACTATCAATTAAAAAATCTATTAAAATCTAGAAAAGAATAAGTAGATAAAACAATTAATCAGTAATTATGCAAAACCAGCACACTATGGCCTACACAGGGTAGATGGGGTTGCCACATTTAAAAAAATAAATTTATAGGATGCTTATTTGAATTTGGAATTCAGATAAAAAAGAGATTTTTTTAGTGTAAGTATGTCACATGAAATATTTGATATACCAAAAAACATTATTTGTAGTTTATCAGAAATTCTAACTTAGTTGTGTCTTCTGTTTTATCTGGTAACTCTATTTAAGATAGGAGACCATTGGAATTCCAATATTTTGGCAACTAATGCAATAAATGTTTCAGTTAAGGTTAAATTAATACCTGACTTCACCACTCAATTCTCATGAATATTGTACAATTGAATAACCAAGGCTGCAAATTTGAATTTACTGCTTTTTAAGTTTATCTTTTCCAGATTTTTTGAACTTCCTAGCATTCTTTTATTTTGTGAATTCACATACACACCCATACATGTGTCTATGGAAGCTAACCAGTAATTTGCAATATTTTGAATCCAGTTGTAAGAAGAAATATATCTCTGTTATTGTTATTGCCCAGTTATTTATATCATAGGATTTAAAAGAGGTCCTACTCAGTAATGAAATGGTAGATGGGTAGTCTGATTCAAATAACCAAACTTTAAAAGGAGCATATTCATTATTATATATACAGCATTCCCCAAGAGCACAGCTGTGCAATTCAATTCCATTGAAACCTCCTCCAGCTCAGCAAAATATTTAGATACATAGAAATATAGAGTATACAATAGGGCAGAGAGGAAACAGACAATGATTAAAGGATAAATCTCACTTGCTGCAACAGATTTTTATGATTTTCTCCCTATGAATCTGCTGCCTTTGGGGTGTTGTGTGGCAGAAATAGCAGTTACAGCATGTTGTAGCTGAAACATATTGTTGCAAATGTTTTATGCTCTGCCTTTCTCCTAGTGAATCTCCTGCTTTGTGAATAAAAATATTTCAGTCAAATAATCCATCACCCATCAGTATTAGTGAATAGTCACCTTCCATTTCTAATATTTTCATTTACAGCCCATAGTGCTATTCAGCTCTAACAGCTGTGTTACAGGAAACACAGAATTCTGATCAAAGGTCATTGATATTGATAGCACTTACTTAGCAGGTGCCATGACAATCAGCTTTAATGAGTCTGAACCATACTCATTTTTTCTGCTGCTGATCTATTGGAAAAAATAAGGTGGAGGAGGTGTTAAAGATGCCATAGACACAGACTTCCTTGATAAGCTTTGACATAACGAGCTCAGAGGCAAAACTCAAAATAACTCCTGATGTGGGTGTTTCCACTACAGTGGCAGTTAGGAGAGACTTAGGGAACTCAGCTTCCTTGTGTGAAAGTCAGTAATGACTCAATATGACTTTGACCTCATTGTTATTCCATTAGGCACACCTGGGAAGTGCATCCCCAAGGTGCAATTTGAAGTGATTATTTTAATCAAGAAGTGCCAAATGGTAGCAACATGGATGATCGCCACCAAACATTTCAGAATTTCAATGCCATTTTGAGGCAGTCTCATTTTTTGGTGAAAATAAAAGTCAAAACCTGCATGTCCTACCCACCACTGGGTTCTTTAGCTCTTCATCTATATTTGTTAGTGTCTGGGGTTTGTTAGTTGACCTTGATCAGTAGCAAGAGATGATAAATAGAGTTGACACCACATGTAGGTGGGAGGGCCAGCAAGCACCCAGGTAACAAAACAAGAATTATTCAGACAACTTGCCAATGAAGGAGGAGTAGGTATCACCATCAGGGCAGATGAAAAAAGCAACAGTAGGTAAAAACTTCTGTGCTATAGTCTCTCTTTTCTATATGCTTTCATCCAACCAATCATTTGCTCAAAGTTATTTGAATACTGTGTGTGTATGTGTGTGTGTTGTGTGGATTTTGTAGGTGTGATGTTAGGTAATAGACATTAGTGAACATGGAGTCTGCTGGAAATATTGTGTTGACTTCTGGGAGTCTGTTGCAACAGGAGTTAATGGAAGTTTGATTTGGGGGTGAACTAATTAACTCTTAGTTTGATTTTTGAGTTCTATAGTAGGACTTACTGAGTTTAATGATTGTTTTATATGGATAACTACTTGTGGAAGGGATAATCTTTCTGGACCTAATGAAGTACATTAGCTATCTATCGCTATGGAGTAAATGACCTAAACGTAGTGGCTAAAACCACAGCATTTATCTCATTCCCTTTCTGTAGGTCAAGAATTCAACAGTGGCTTAGCCAGGTGATTCTTTCGCAGCCAAGACGTCAGCTCAGGCTGCAGTTACATGCGGCCTGTCCAGGCTTATGATCCAATTCCAAGTGCACTCTTGTTACTGATGGCTGGGGACTGGTTCCTCACTGCATACGCCTCAGGATACAGCTTCTCCCCGAGGTGTGAAGCCAAGAAAAAAGCTGCCATGCCTTTTGTAAGCTAAAACTAGAAGTGACATACCATCAACTCTCCCATATTTTATTGGCCTCACAGACCAACCCTGGTGCAGAGTGGGAGAGGATTACTCCAGGGTGTAAACTCCTGGAGGCGAGGGCCACTGGAGGTCATCTTACTGGCTACTCCACCTGGCCTTTCATAACCCTAAATGTGGTAAAGCTTTAACATTTTAATCTGCAGTAGCTAGAAAGGTCAGTGGTTTAAAGAATGATTTTTTGTTTTTGTTTTTCCCATCAACAAGAGAAAATGCCCTAAAGTTTTGACTCTGTTGCCTCATTGATTGAATTGAGTAAAATAATTGTGGGTGATGTTGGGAACCTCATATTGGTATGTCTTTCTACACAGCTCACATCACATTTCTCTCTCATGTTTCTGTTAAATAGCACTTTTCTCATAAAAATATGGGACTGTATTAGTTTGCTATTGCAGATGTAAAGTAACACATTGCTGTAAACTTAGTGGCTTGAAACAACACAATTTTTTTTAATCTTAAAGTACTTCAGGGATCCAGATGCACTTGACGGGGTCCTCTGCGTATATTTCAAGATGCTGAAATCAATATGTTGGCAGAGTTGCATTCCTTACTAAGGACTCTGGAGAAAATCTCAGGATGTTGGCTGAATTCAGTTCCTTTTGACTGTAGGACTGAGGTCCTTGTTTACTTGTTGACAGATGGAGAGTGGTTTTTGCTCCTACAAGCTGTCTATGTCCCTTTGTAACTCCAGGGAGAGGAAATCCTGGGACAAAATACCTCTAAAACCAAAATCAGTCAATTGGAGAAATAAAGTTGAAAATCTGTTTATTGTTTACAAACTACGGTTCAGGGCCGTCTCTCTTTCCTGTTCCGGCAGAAGCAAAACCGGCCCTCCCCCTCACCTCTCAGGTACAGATAAGTCCTCCATTGCCCAGGTAATTACCCATTGATATGGAGATGAACTTCTCTCTGTCCCAGAGGAATGCCTATTGATATGGAGATGCACTAAAGCCAGGTGAGATATTCTGGAAATATTACAATTTTACCCACACCCTTCTTATTATTTCCATGTGGTTTTCTCTAGCAAGGGCAGGTTGAGTCCTTCTCATACTTAAGTGTCTCTGATATTTCCTATTCCATCTCTCTGACTGCAAGCAAGGTACGTTCTCTACTTTTAGGGGCTAATGTGATTGGTGTGGATTCATCAGATCACCCCAGGTAATCTGTCTAAGGCCCATAACCAGTCTGATATTTGTAGATGAGTACTCTTGAACTGTACAGTAGAAATTGAGGGTCTGATAGCTTTCTTTCTTTTTGCCCTCTCTCTGTCCCTTGAAGTACAAGCAATGATGTCTGTGTTGGTATAAAATTCTTATGAACCCTATGGGTTTCATGTGAATTCCACAGGGGTTTTCATCATAAGACAAAAAGTATATCCACAAATCTTTTTTGAGATAATGCCTTCTCTTTCTTGGGCTTCTGTTGAGATGGCTGAGGATCTGCCCCCTAAAGCTTCCCCCAAGCCCTGTGCTTTGATTACGGGGATCTGTGAGACACACCCTTAATCTCTACAAGGAGCCTTTGTGTGGCTCAAGGAGCTGATCTTTTGACATCTCTTGAGTTCTTTGTAAAAGGTTGTCTAGCCACGAACTTAGCTTCTATTCTATCCACACTTGTAGAACGAATCTCTTAATTTGATTGTCTTTTGCATTCTGGGAAAGTCAAGAATTTCAAATAATCAAGTCTTTGTTATTTTTGGTTTACAAGTTTTTCACTCAACTTACCTCCCTTCTTGCTGCACATTTTACTATAGATGACCTGAAGACACCAAAAAGCCTTTCAACATTTTTCTTGGAAATGCGCTCAGCTAATTGTCCAAGTTTACCTTTAGACAAGTTGTACTTTCCACACAACTCCAGGACACAATTCCATTAAGCTTTCTACCACTATATAATAAGGATTACCCTCCCTTTGGTTTCAAATTATCATGTTCCTCACCATCTTCTGAGCTCTCAATAGCAGCACCGTTAATGTTCATATTTCTACTAACATTCTGTTTATGACAATTTAGGCATTAAATGAGGTGATGTAGGTTTTCTCTCTGATGTTTTGTCACTGACCACAGATTGTTATGAATTATATTGATATTGGTATAGTAGACCTCACAAAATAATCTATCTGTTCAGAAACTTAGTGATTTTATAAATATGGCCTTAACTTAATGAAGACATATTCTCTTTGTAAAATAAATTCACATGTACTACCTCTTCTAGTTATGACAGACTTCATAATTGATAAAGGCATTCTTTCTTTCTAAGCCCAAACACTGTCTCACCATTATTCCAAGCAATGTAGTGCAGGCCATCATTAATCACCCCTAAGTTTTGGTGAAAGAAAACTATTTGCCAAATATTTACCAAATATTTAGTGCCTTATTCTTTATTTGGCAAATAGTTTTCTTTCGCCAAAACTTGGGGGTGATTAATGATGGCCTGCAGTACGTTGCTTGGAATGACGGGTTTCAGCCCTGGGCAAGTTCACTATGAATTCAGTGAGACTGAGGAGTGACAATGGAACATTTCTGCGGTGAAAGGTTTATTACCCAGGTTGTTCTCCTGGCAATAGGTCAAGCACTAGAATTATGTCTGCATCCAACAGTCTGTAGGTCTATAATTCTCCTTCATCTCTGCCTCTGGCCAGAGCACTGGGCAGAGAGGTTTTTATACAGTGACTCAGTCAATAATAGCATATTGCCTTCTGGTGTGGGAGCAGTAGCCTAGCAACAGGCCAGTTACATCATCAAGTAGATTAGGTTCAGGTGAGAATCCTGGCCATGAAAACCTTCACTTTATCCTCACTCCACCCCTCCAGGATTCTCACCTC
This sequence comes from Manis pentadactyla, assembly GCF_030020395.1. Classification (NCBI taxonomy): domain Eukaryota; kingdom Metazoa; phylum Chordata; class Mammalia; order Pholidota; family Manidae; genus Manis; species Manis pentadactyla. The sequence goes on along the minus strand of NC_080020.1, from coordinate 148,962,392 downwards.
ACAGTCACATGCTCTCAGTGTTCCGCAACGGTCCTTGTGTGAGAAGGCTGGAGCATGTAACCAGATTCCACTACAGCAGCCAAGGATAACAATAATATAGAGATAATAAAAATTAAGAGACAACAAAATTTTGATACAGGGAACAAAAATTATAATAATCCTCAAGCCTGAGGAGGTTATTTCAGCTATATTCAAAACCAGTTCTACTCAGATGAGTTCATGACTCACACTTAGTAGTGGAATGGAAAGGGAGCTCCATGCACCCCAGCGAGTAGCAGGTTTTTTTTCTAGGGTGTGTGCCCAATCCACAAAGACATTAAGGGTTATAAGACACATGTTTTAATGACATCAACATAGGAAAATCTTGTCCATCAGGTAGGATGCATGCCAGAGAGTGGTCCTGTGATAGGACTGTAGCAGGAAGGGGGTCCCGTCCAGGTCTAGTATGTCACACCATTATCACTCTCCCTGTGGGGGTTACTGAGGGTCTATATATAGTGCTACTGGTGGTGCATGCACTGGCCATAATGATTAAACAAAACTCCATGTTAAGATGCTCCTGCATTCTGGCCATTAAGGATATAGTACTGTGATCTTTGGGGTTCACTTTGCTGTTACTCCAGGAGCACACAGGAGACAAGCTTCCAGGCCTTGTCCCCAAGGTGCCAGGAAGGACAGCCATCATTGATCCATGTGTCGAAAGGTCCAGGACACGTCCACTCAATGGAGTCTCCAGGGTTTAGTGCAATTGGTGCTGGCAGCAAGATATTATTCTCGTGGCCAAACCTCAGCTTCAATTATTCTTCCTTGGTTTGTACTTGAAGTTGTATAGGGAAGGCAGCAATATGCATTAGCATGTATATAGGGCTCAGGGCTCCCTTTCAGGGTTTTTTGTTCAAATGCTGTACCACTGCCCATAAGCAGATTGACCATCCCCACAGGCTACTGGTGTCGGACTTCAGTTGAGATTTTAACAAAACCACCGAACTTCTCTATCATGCCTGCTCTGGTAGGATTGTATGGCGCATGAATTCCATTTTATTCTCAACTTTTGTACCTGTGGCCAGCCATAGGTGGCAAAGAGATGCTTCAGGCCTCTTTTGGTTGTATTTTGGTCTGCACAACGTGTAGGAAAAGCAACGAGAAGTCCAGTAGCCGTGTCCACACAAGTCATGGTGTATTGATACCCTTTTGACATGGGTCAAGGCACAATATACTCTATCTGACTCTAACACAATATACCTGACAAGGGTATTGGACCCTTAGTTATTGTCCCATGTTGCAGTGGAACTTGGAGTAAGTCCCTATTACAGCATATGATGCACTCCTGCCAGGCTCTGCTGACTTATTCAAAGGTCAAAGGCAAGCCCTGATAGGCTACAGCCCATGTTGTCTTTTGCCCCATGTGCAACAAACTCTGATGTAACCACTGGGCTACATCAGAGGTAGGCTTTCCTTCTAGCCAATGTACCTGGGCCAATTCATCTGCTTCATCATTTCCTGGGGATGCCAGTGGCAAATCACCTGTCACAGATATACTGTAACTGTTTTAGTCTAAACACAGGCCCATAAGCCTTGCCCCAATTCTTGCCCCCAATATGGCTGGTGACCAACCATCCAGTTGGCATGGTACCATGCCAGTGGCCACAGGGTCAAGCCCCAATAGACAGCCCAGCTGTCAGTGCAGACAACTATAGGAGAGGGCTCCTGGGTGATCATAAGCCACAGTGCCCACAACTCTGCCCATTGGCTGCTCATCCCTTCACCATCTTCCATCCATATTGTCTCAGCCTTAGTAAAGAAAGCTATGGTCCTTCATTTTAGGGTCTGCCCATGGCTGGAGCTGTGTATGTACCATGTATCTGTGGGTATAGGGGCTGTATAGTTCTCTGTATAGAGAGTCCCAATAAGGACTCTCTGTGTACCATGCATCTGTGAGTATAGGGGCTCTTTGCTCCTGTTAAGGACTTTTTGCTACTAATGGTTCTAAAGTAAATTCTTCCTGCTTTTCACTAGTATATGTCATTGGGCCCAATAAGTGTTGGAGTTTTTCACTCAAGAGGCTACTAGAGAGGGCACTATGCTACTGTAGGTAAGCACTCCACTTGGCCAGTATAGACCTTTATGCCACACCACTCCTTGGCTTTTGAGTCCAGTTTCATACCAACTCCATGATGAGATAGGTGGTTATTGCCTTTACTGGGGCCATTCCAGTGATAGGGTTCTGTAGCCAGCAAGTCATGATACATGGTGTATCAGACCTCTGCCCCTTTACAGGGTGGCAACCAGAATCCAATAGGTTGGTGAGTTCATTCAAGCTGCTGCCAGAGACCCCAGCTATAACCATCTTCAGTCACATGAACAACCAGCTCACAGGGCCTTGATGTGTCTATTATACTCAAGGCCTGCATGACCTTGACTGCCCGTTTTGCTGTAGTAAAGGCAGATGCACATGTCTTATCCCAGTCCCACCTGAAGCTCTTTCATACCAACCGGTATGTCTTCAGAATTTGTGCCAAGTGCAGGATAAACACTCTCCAGTAGCCTAGAAGACCCAAAAACTCCTGTAACGATGCTACAATTGTAGGGGTAGGAAAGGCCTGGACTTTATTTATGACTGCTTCTGGTATAACATTAGTCTACCTGACCAGACAACCCCCAAGAACTTGACTGACAAAACAGGTCCCTGAACCTTGGTGCTGTTCACAACCCATCCTTTCTCCTATAGACATTGTAGCAGTCCAGGTGCTGCACCTTTTAGATCTGGAAGAGAATCAGACATGAGCAAGATATCATCAATACAATGGTATAGTTGCACTGTTGGCAGTTTCTCCCATGTAGCCAAGTCCTGGGCTACAAGTCCATGACAGGAGGTGGGGCTGTGGAGGTATCTCTGTGGAAGGATGGTGAAAGTCCATTGCCATCCTTCCCACATGAAGGCAAGCTGTTCCTGACTTTTGTGTTCTATGTCAATGGAAAAGAAGGCATTAGTAAGATCTACAACATAATGGTACATTTCTAGTTTGTGACTGAGGGTATCCATCAGGTCTGCAATAGAGGGGATGGCAGCATGCATGGGGGGTATGACTTTATTCAATTGTCTATAATCCACGGTCATATGCCAGGAGCCATCTGGCTTTTTTACTGGACACACTGGAGTATTGAAAGGACTATGGATGGGCTTTATAATACCCACTTTTTTCCAGTCCCTGGGGTCTTTATCCAATTTCTTTATGACCTTCAGGCAATTTGTATTGTTTGGTATTAGTCACCTGCCCAGGCACAGGCAAAGCTATGGACAGGTGCCTAGCATGTCCCTTCAGAACTGCCTTCTCCACATGTATCCTCAGTCTGAGCTCACCTATGACAGGCCCTGCAGGATATCAATCCCCAAAATATATTTGGGGATGGGAGAGAAATACTCCTTTGGGGGTAATGCCCTATTCCTAAAGGGACTTAAGCTTGTTTCACTCTGATAGCCTTCTCACCATATTCATCCATGACAGTGGTGTTCCTGGGGAACTGCTCAGCATTACCATGAATCAGTGAACATTCAGCCCCAGTGTCCACCAGAGCCAGGACATGTTGTATGTTCTTTGAGGACCCGTGGATAGCTATTTTAACATGTGGCCTCCGGTCCCCCCTGGGACCCTCAGGGCAGATACCTTAACCTTCCCCTCAGTCAAACCATGTTCCACAATCACCTTCCTGTGGGGGCTCAAGTGACGTTGGCTCGCTCTCCAGCAGGAAGTCTTGCAAACACACAGGCTGGACTTGTGGTTCTGTCTCTGACCTCTGCCTCTTTAGTCTTAATGGCTGGAACTGCTGCTCTGGTTTCAGCTGTTGCCATAATTCCAGTAAGATCCTATTTGACTTCCTGTCTAATTCCCTTCCATCTGCTCCTTTCCGTATTAAAGCAACCCACATCTGGGTCCTTATAACTTTCATGGGGCCCTTTAAATTCTTCTTGTAAGTAGCATATCTTATTTCTTTCCGTGTTTTCATTGCTTCAGCCTCTCCTAAGTCGTGCTACTGTACATGTCATCTTGCTTATGGGATGCCCTAAGTGACAGGAAAGAAGGCCACTAGAGACCTGAAGAGGGATGTTGTAGCCGTTTGAAGCACAATAGTTCTCATCCCTGTAGTGAAAGGTTCCTCATCTGGGCCATGATTCTCTGGGCTATAGATGGCATTTCTTATGCCTAGCTCTCGTAACACCTGTTGGATCTCAGCATACGTCTGCCATCTAGCAGGGGAGGATGGGAGATCACTGGGATTGGGCCACACAGCTCAAAGTGCAGCCATAAGCCAATCGAGGAGGGAGTGACTACCTGGGGTCTGATGTACACTTTGTAACCGCTGCCTCAAGGCAGGATGAACCATCAGGGAAGCCAGCTTTCCCATCTCTGATCCCGACAGAACAATTCCATCCACCCTCAAGTCCCACAGACACAGGAGCCAAAACGGGGGGCCTCTGCCTAAACTGGGAGCCCAATTTCACCAGCTCAGCCTGAGTATAGGGGCAGAGCATAGAGTGCTCCATGACCTGGGGAGGGGGCTGCTCCTCTCCTTGGGGAACTTTCAGTTGCTGGGTTTTTATTTTCTTTAAAACCACTGGGCATGCTTTCAATACAGGAGGCGTCAGTGCCTCCAGCACCACCCCTTCTTCCTTCCCCAGCTCCTCCATTTCTGGGGCTGATGGCACCTTTCTCTCCCCTCCCCTGAGTACCTCCTCTGCTACAATCTTTACCTTTTCTACTGTGCCTTGCAGCAATGCCAGCTGTCTTCAGATGGTCTCTCACCTTCAGCTCAATGCTTCGCAGCTGGCATTCTCATGCCACCTCCGCCTGTGCTTCCCTCAGGAGTTCTTCTCTTCCCCTTTGAGAGCACCTGGCAGTGCTGTCATCCCATAAGGAATCTTACCTTTTCAATGGCACCTCACTACTGGCATCCTCGTGCTGCCTCCTCTCCTGTCAATGCCATTTCCTTCATCGGTGAATCCACAGCAATTTGCAGCTTGTGTTTCTGTGCCGCCATTTCTTGGGTCTTTTTCAGGAGCATTTCCTTCTCTCTTTAATACTGTGAGAAGCAGCCAACCCACAGTCCCCGCTGCCTCATGGGCACTCTGCTTCTCAAAGGATCTGTTTACTATACCAAGGGCCACCCCTACTACCTCAGGTGTCACCTCCACTTGCCTCCAGTTCTGGTCCCAGTCCTCTAGGAGGCAAGCCACCTCAGACCACATACCCACTGAGGGACGATCCACTGTCTCCCCATTCACAGGGGCAGCCCGCTGAAACACCCCTCTTGTAAGGGCAGCCTGTCTTTTTCCCTGGTCAACAATGAACCCTGCGGACTTTGCCAATTGTCTTGTCAATGGGTTTCAGCCCTGGGCAAGTTCACTATGGATTCAATGTGACCAAAGATATGACAGTAGAACATTCTTGAGGTGAAAGGATTTACTACCCGGCTTGTTCTCCCTGTGGTAGGTCGAGCACTAGCGTCTCTGCCTCCTTGCAGAGCGCTGGGCCGAGCTCTCTACATAGCACAATAATAGCTTATTGCCTAAAGGGGTGGAAGCGGTAGCCCAGCAACAGGCCAGTTACATCATCAGGTGGTTTAAGTTCAGTGAGGATCCTGGCCATAGGAACCCCAACTTCCCCACACCATGATAGCATCTTTCATTATTTTGAGCCTTTTCTCACTGGATTCAACATACATTCTTCTCATTTTGTATTTGAAATGATCAATGTTCATTTTTGTTATTAAGATGATATTAACTTAGAAATAGCATTAAAATAGGGAATATGAATTGAAGGCACTCTATCTCAATGTAAAGATACTAGTTAATCTAAATATTAAGATATTAATAAATAGTATGTAATTAATTTTAATATTAATTAAAGAGTATTATTTTGTTATGATTCTGTCTTGGCCTAAATTGCACAGAATATAAAACCTAAGAAAAGATTCTATGCTGAGTTTTTATTAAGAGTTCAATGTCAGAACAGTGTGAATGAAAACAGGGAAACCAAAAAGCAGGGTAAAGAAATGCATAGTGGCTGCAGCTGTGTAAGAAAACCCAGCTGATACTTTGTCCCAGTGGAATGCCTTTTACACAGGCCACAGGGAACCACTGTCTCTCAGAAATGTCTGTTAGGGGTAAAAAAGGAGAATAATTTTATCTATTTGCTCTTTTGCGTCTCCTGTCTTGGATTGGTTGGAATTTGCCCCTTGAGGCATTGATTCCCAGCATGTGTTGGGGGTCAGCATATATGCCTAAACTGGGTCCAGAACAATGTCTGATATGATTCCTCTTTAAGGCTCATGAAAATTCCATGGAGGTATTACTATTTTTTTTCTCCTTTTACTTTAGAAATGTTACACAGATAGTATTCACAGGAGCTTATATTTAAATCCACATACTCTGACTTCATCTCTGGACTCCTTTGTTATATCACCTGTTTTCAATAAGATTCTGTGGAAGTAAGACAAAAATATCTTCACCTTTCTGATATTTAATATTAACTGAAGTTCAGTCAGACCCATGAGCAGATATATAAGCATATCCTTACCAAAAAAAATCCAGATTTCTCCTGCAGCATATTACCTTTCTTAGTTCATATCCTCACAAATGATGATTTACTTACTGGTTCAAGTTCATGTGAAAAATTTCAAGATTCTTTTTTCCCTTTGTCGATATAGTGTCTGAAAGTGTTCCAATTTCAGTCAAGTCCCCCCAAAGTCAACATTAGACTGTCCTATTCATCAAAACATGTTCTTCTTAACAAGAATCATCATTCTGTAATCTTTTCACGCTGACTATTTGAAGGACCAATTTAAAATGCACACATACACACTATGAAATCCATAAGATGAAGAGAACATCCACAAAATATCCATACTCTGTGTCCCTGAATAACCTTTTATCTTGCACTACAGAGTGGGAGGGGTTTAACAGATATTCCAGCAAATTACAAATTGCAGCATGTCATGGATCTTCAAGGTGAATATTCAAAACCGTCAGGAGAGTGCTTTATTTCATCATTAATGAAGTAGGCTGTTTATTCAAAAAGCTCACAGGGACAGACAAAATCTTGTAACTTGAGATAATCTTGGTACTAAGTCTTTAGATTTGTTTTATCATATTAATGTAATTGAATTGATGACAATGTTATCAGTTTCTCTGCAAATTGTTTTTTGCTTTCTTCATTTGTTTATACACTGCTTTATGGTAGGGAAATTCAAGTTTCTTACCCTCAGTTACTGAAATGTGCTTTTCTGCTTTTGCCCAAAATATAACATTGATATTGAACTTGTCTTGCATAATTATAATGATATAGATGAGATTAAAGTTTACATAAATCCTTAAATATTTACCAAGATAAGGAAAATCAGGTGTTTCTTTGGTTTATTCTACCTTTACCAAATTGGAAACTTTGGAGATTATTACCACTTAATGCATAGATTAGTTCACTCTGTCAAAAACTTCTCTTTTAATTTTGACCAACATTTGTCATCTATCATTTCCCCTCAAACAATGAGTAATGGCTTCAATGATATATGTTCTTTTTCTCAGATGGGGTGAAGGTGGGTTTAGAAGCTTTATTAGTTCTGTATTTGTTTAATAATAAAAAATTGGATTGCAAAGTATTTAAAGAGTAGTAAGATACTCTTTTCTGTGCTGGTGGTTTATGAAAACAAATGATGCAATCAAACATCTACTTCTGTACACATTTGCTGTTTAATGTCCTCCACAAATACCATGACTTGTGATACAATTGGACTTTTCTGAGTGTTTTTCATAGATTTTTCCATTAAAGTTACAAAGTAGAGAAAGATTGAATTGTTCCCTGAATATTCATGATCAATTGCATGTCTGTCCTCTTTTGGTTAATATACAAGTCAGGGCGCTGCTGGGAGGGGAGAACTCCAAGCTCAGACTGGCTCTGGCCCTACTCTGTGGATATTTACCCACACAGCTGAGGTGGGAAATGCAAGTTGAGAATTCTCCTCTTCACTTCTGTCTAGCTATTTCTGAAATTTCCTGTTTCAGCTCCCTGAAAATATCTTCTTTTTAAGCACTTCCTGAATGTAGCAAATGCAGGATGAATTCCATACAATGAGCAGCCTGAAACTAAATGACAGGATTGCCACTCTATTAATTGATTCAAGTGCTGATGTTAAAAATAAAAGTTGCATTTTAATGACAAGTGCTTAGTTTTATTCTCATACAACTGGAAATGGAATTAAAACAAATTGCTACAAATAGGGATTTAAAGTGAAAATGTCTACTCAGCATTATATATATTTTTGAGATGCCGCCATCTACTCATAACTAGAATCATCTGTAAGTGCAGGAATGAAGGGAGGACGATGGAACAGTGGAGAGGAATGCTTTCTGATAAATCAACTACAGACTCAACAGGAATAGTCAAATTTAACATTTTAAAGATTCATGAAGAAATAAGTGATGCCAAATGCGCTTTAAGAAAAATATCTGTTTAAATAATATTAATGGTAAGGCAGAATATAGCAAGGTGAGCCACACTGATAATATTAAATTACCCCAAGAGGCTCCTAGTCAGAATCCCTCTGCAGAAATCTGCTTGCCAACTGTCGTTCCTTTTCCCATTGGCTTAGTTAAGGGTTGAAGTTCTTCTTGAAGTTTCTTTTTTAATCATCAGATCCCGACCTTACAGTTTTCACTGACTACTTTCCTTCAGGCTGTCTTTGCTCCTGTCAATTTAGGATTTCCAGGGAATTATTCTTCTTTGAAATGCATATTCCGGGCTTGAAATGCTGGCATATGTACACTGTAGAGTAATTGTGGAGGCCAAATGTTTAATTACACATGACAGCTGGAGCTGTAGGAGTCCGAGGCTTGCTTGAAAACAACGTATGCCCTGCACAGCCTTTAAGAGAAGGAACACAATTTTACATACATATATATTTCCACATGTTATCCACAAGATTTGTTTTTCAGTATTATCAGCTACAGTTTTATAAAAGTCCAACTATTCACACTTGAATGAATTCAAATAAACAACATAAAAGCATTTTTCTTCAAAACCTAACCCTACATGTTTACCACAATTGCAGCTAAAATTCTGGAAGGCCTCTTTTCCCCTATAAAGGTTTTGAAGATAAACCCAGAAAAAAAAAAAAACATTTTGTTTAGAAAACAAATGTTGTCAAGGCAGGCTATGTAATTTATAGGAACACATTATCAAAGAGTCATTAATGAAAAAAAGGTGTATCTGAAAAAGTTGATAGCCACATTTTCATTAAATTTTTATTACTAAAATATGCTTATCTTTTTGGCAGTTACAAGTTACTGTATCTTTCACTTTTACATAACCACAAGAGAGGAAGCAATGCAAAGATAATCATAACATTTAGGTTAAAATACATTTTAATTAAAATTTATCTTAGATGCCCTCATATGGAAGACTTGTCACATGCCTTTTCTCCCTTGCATATCATTAGGTGATTATGGAACATTACTTGATAACTTCGACAGTAAGAATAGTGATGGCTCAGTTTCCAGTATTGTCTCAAGGACTTTAGATGCTTCATTGAATGCTGAGAGCCAATCTCCTTACCCTCTCTGAGTTTGGTACTATTTATGCCCTCGTTTTACAGATGAGAAAATGTAGACCCAAATAGACTGAGAAACTTCCAGAGATAACATAAAAATAAATAACAAGGCTGGAATTCCAGAGGCCAAATTTCTCTACTTCCATGTTATATTACTGTTAGTATTTATTTCTGTCTCTGTGCATTTATTAATGAAATAGAATATTTTCAGTGTGTGTAATTATAATTTATAATGTTATCTACCCAAGATAAGTGTTTAAAGGTGTCTGAGTGCCCTTACCACATGATCTCAAAACAACAAATCTGATTTGATTACTTTAAATCTGGGCCAATTATATGAGGAAGGAAAGGTATTCTTAGGTTGATTTACAAGGCATAGGAGTCCAAGGAAAGATTAATTTAAACAAGGCAGGCAGAAGGACTCTTTCAAACTTAGATGTGGCTTAAATTATCTATGGCTAGAAAACAAAATAAGACACATGTAAAATCGAGATTCAACCAGTATGGTTGAATAATAATTTTGATGTAATTAAATCCTACTTTTCACTTCTTTCAATAGAAAAATTTAAATACATCTAGGAATTTTCTAGAAATGTGTGAAAGCCTGAACGTTTCTCTTCTCAAATGCCACTATATTTATGACTTAGCTCTTTGGTAAGCTACCAAGAGCGGCACTGTCTTCATTCTGCTATATTTACCAGGTCTTGTCTTGCTAAATAAGTCTGTCTTTTAACCTGAAGTGTTGGTAAACACCTGGTTGTTGAGAAACCAAAAAACCAACTATTTTTATTAATTCTGCATGAGTGTGTATTCACCCTGAGTGCAAGCTAAGAGAACAGGATGGATGTGAGCAATGGGAGCTTTAAGGGAGTATTCTGGGTAGATTTGGAAAGACACGTTCTCTAATCACTTCACAATTGAATAAAGGTAAATGACTTTCTGGCACTGTCTGGAATTCACTTGGCAATCATGGCTTGGCATCAAATTGCAGAGCTTACCTGCAAAGTGAACCATTTATTTAATTTTAAACAAGAGAAAAAACTATGACATTTATTCATTTGCCAACTCTGAAAGTATAAAAATGTAAAATCTCTTCAAATTGTGATATATAATTTTTAAATATATTCCATTTGTATAATTGTATTAGGTCCAGCTGGTATTTTAAAGTTTATAATTTCTTTCCTTTATTTTAAACTGGCAATTGTTTTGTTGACAGATTTCTATTCTGGTTCTTTCTTTCTTTTTCTTAAGAGTCTTCAATTATAAACTTTATTTTATTTTAAAATCAGGTTTCAAAAGTAATTCATCATACATTAATAGTAGATAAACATAGTTCAAACTTTCCTGGTATGCTTTAGATAAGATCATATCTTTCTTTTGTACCACTTAGATGAATCTTTTGGCAACCACTTTCTCTGTGCGGTCTATGGAGACCTCAACCAGGAATGTTGCCAGACTGGAAATGAGAGAGTTGACAATGTTTTGTTGGACGAATTTTGATGAAAGAAGTTTAATTTATAAAAGAAAAAGCTGCTTTTACAAGATGTTACTGTCATCAAAAAGGGCAAAATTGTCTTTTTAATTGCCAAGAATTAAGATTCAAATCGTCAAAGACCTTCGGTTGTTGATTGTCACTTGTCAGTTGAGTAATTTAGGCCAATCTCTCCTCTCTAATTCTTCTAAATTACCCAGATATAACTAATTTTCTGGGTAATACAGACAAAATAAGAGGTTTGGTCTTAGTTATCCAGACAGAAGAATCAGACAGACATGCCAGGGGGTTCCCATCATCTACCAGTTCACAGTGACAGTCTCCATATACTGCCATGCTGGTGCCTTTGCTAATAGCACATGTGTTTCATGATAAAGACCTATGCTTCTTCATAAGAATGTGAATACTGAATGTGACTGATCCATTTATATTTTGAACACTTAAGAATTAAAAGTAAAGCTGATTGTAATGGGATTTCAAATAAAGATTTAAAATTCAGGCAATACAGTTTAATACCCACTGTTTGTAAAACTATAAGACATGTACATCAAAATTTGCTTAGTAGAAACAAATGTAGTCAAGTGACGTAAAATCCACTTGACTGTTTAAAATTTTTTGCCCTAAAAAACGACCTCAGTTTAAGAGTTGGTTTTCAATGGAGCAAATCACTGGAAGGAATTAACCACAGAGATAAATATGTGTTTTTCAAGCTTTTATAATCATGTGCAGGAATAGTGTTCCATAGGTAGAATCTGTACAACAAAGGGTCCCACATATATACAAAAGTTTATTATGAGATGGAATTGGCAATATGTTAAGGATATAGTTTTGCAAAAACCAATAATTTTAGAGTAAAAAGACCTTTAGTCTTTGTTCTAGCACTTGCAAGGTAAGGAAATATTCAACTTTGGGCAAGTTAACCTCTCTGTGGTTGAATTTGCACATCTGTGAAATAAAAAACATAAATGCCTACCATATAGAGTTCCACTACTAAAATCCAGGTGATACTTGTTTCACCTTTTTCTCCTTGCTGAGACTGACTGACTTACTAGGTAATCAGAAGGGTTAATCTTACTGTTTCTAAGGCTTAGCTGATGATCATTTGCAGCACTTTCTTGTGGTCCCACTGAGAGGGTGTCAGCTCACTCCAGTCTGAAGCGTCTAGAAGAAGCATGATCCTCTCTCCTTTTCTCTGGCTGCCATGTTCATTCAGCCACCACCACGACTGAATTTTAAACTAATTTTAGGGCAGTCATAGGCATTGCTTTCTTTTACTTCCAAAAGGAAAGTCTGTTGAAGGGGGGTGTTCCCTATCAGCTCCTGTTGGTAGTTTCTCTCTCTCAGATTCCTGTGCAGACTGTATATACTCCTCTCTCCTAGCTATTCAGATGCGCCAATCTATCCCTTCTTGAAACTTCATACCAACAGAAGGAAGTCTCCAGTTTGGGTTCCTTCCTGGATCTTCACCTAGTGCCCCAGGGTTCAGCCTAGGACACAAAGACTCTTGCATCTGTCCAAACAGTCTCCAGGGTGGCTGTGGGATTCTATCCAACTGAACTTGGTGAACTCGAGTCTTCTAACTATTAAAAGATGTGGTCTGAGGTAGAGCAGGGACATGGGACAAGGATAATGACTAATTTTTCCTGCCTATGATGAAAATGCCAAGATATAAATAATATAGTAAGAACAGAAAGAACTCTATCTTAAGCCTAAAATTCCGTTTTGAAAACCAGGGAGTAATGAGGTAGATTCCTAACTTGTTTTATGGCAATCAGCCAATAACTGCTCGGTCTTACGGCAGGGCAAGCAGTCCTAAATGATATGTCCCCACAGCTTGAGGGTAACCACTATCTTGGAAAAGAGCAGCATTAAGAAATTCCTTGTGTTGTTTATCTTACAGAGTATCTAGAGGACTGACTGTGGGTGGTGACAAAATGTCTCTCTCCAGAGACAGACATCATGTGACTACAAGTCAAGCCTACCTGCCCCCAACCCTTCACCCCATTTCTGAAATCCTTAAAAGACAGAATCCTAAGCTCCCAAGCATGCCTCCTGAGGTCGCCCTCATTCCCATCTGAGTGTGTACTCTCTCATGTCACATAAACTTTCATGTTGCATGAGCCGATGGCACTTGCCTCTGAACTCTCCTCCATGATAAAGACAAGAACTCTCCAACCTCTACCTCTGGTGGCAATGTCTTTGTCACTTTGCTCTTTCATTCCAGCTTTCTTGTCTTAACAATCCTTTTCTCCCTGTTTTATTTCAGACCAGTAGAGAAGGAGACCTTCTCAGAACATTAACTCACTCCATCCAGTGTTCTGTGGCAATCCCAAGTCCTGGGGTGATAGGGGCTTAGTTCCCACGCCATGCAGGTTCAAGTGGACCCAGGATGCTAGGTGACCCTGGCTTCAGGAGCTGGTGAGGGGCTTGCCATACGTGGAGTAGGACTTCAGTGAGCTTCTCTTTTCTCACTAGGCTCTTCCTTGCTCTCTGCTGCTTGCGCCGCTACTGCCATTCGCTGCTCTTCTCACTTTTAGGAATTCCTTCCCCACCTCCACTTGTCCTACCTATATGAGAATTCTTTCCCGATCAGAGTCAAGAGCCCTCCCCTGGTTCAGGCTGAGGTCTCACCTCGTGTGTGGGGAGAGACCTTGCCAGAGGCAGCTGATCAACAACAAGTTTGCTAGTTTTTTTATGCAGTGACCTATTAGGAAAAACACCATTTGAAAAAATATATACATATATTTTCAAAGCCAAAAAACCCTTTTGGACAAATAAGCACCTATTTTCAGCATGAGAGATTTTGTTTTTTTAATCATCTTGGGACCTGGTGATGTTACTTACACACATTCAGAAACAAAATCAAATTCCTCTTATTTGGGCACCAGGTCCTGTTCAATTTTATTTAGTTAGCACCTCCACTCCACCACGTAGGATGGGATGCGACACGTTTTTCCATTCACGATCATCAACTATGAACTCATGTGAACATACTAAAGAAGTGTTGCACAAGTCGGGTGTCATTACTGTAGACATGAGGGCTAGACTGCATCTGTATTTCTGCAAATCTTAGATGCCATTATTGCATAATATGCACCATTGTTATATGAAACAATAAGACACAAAAGAACACTGCCATTAACTATACTAAAACCAATTTAACTTCAGAGATGCTAAATGTGAAAAATTACGCATTATGGAATCCATAAAATACAGCAAACAGGAAAAAAAGTACACATTTACCCAATAGGATACTATCAATGTAGACTTAAATGTCATATAAGCATTTCTTAACATGGATTACAAATAATTATTGCAACACAACATAAAATAGTTTGAATATTTCTATTGAGTTCATGTAGTTCTTTATGCTTCTCTTTGCAGGGCTGGGTAACTTGTATAGAATAGCATTTTGACTTTTTTCCACCGTAAATCTCTTTGTCTTAATTTTTTCTGTGTTTGACTTACTTTTTGTATAAGTGTTTTTTTTAGTAAGAAAAAGAGATATATGGTGTGTGTGTGTGTGTGTGTGTGTGTGTGTGTGTGTGTGTGTGTAGCTGTTTTAGGGAGTAAAGGCATAAACAGAGCCACAATTAGGTTATGGTTTGTGTGTGCACCAGCTCACTTGATGAGCTTATATGTTTATAAGGAGCCGGTATGGTAGTGTTCTCCTTAGTATCTAGTACTGTGGTTTGCATTCAATCTGGGTTCTGTAGTAACTATTTTGTAGCTACTTAAGAATTAACTATATGTTATCACTGAGAATAGTAATAAGGTATAGAGAAGATCATAAATGGCAACTTTTTAAAAATATGATAACAGTGACAGAAGGAAATGCACTGCAAGTGTCATGGCTATATTTAACTGAGAATATTAAAAGCCTTTGAAATTTTAAGGATGGTTTTAAAAATAGAGAAAGTATTTCAAATAGCATCAATTCTTTTTCTCAACAAATTTTAAGTTCCTTTGGTTATGATTGGATGTTTTATGCTTTTTTCCCCTTATTTTTCAAGAAAGGAAAAGCACTCGCATCTCTTTTTAGATTAAAGAAAAAAAAAGTCCTCACAAGCTTCTTTGAAGCTACTAAACATAGAATGAAATATTTTTACTCTGAGATGTCAATACTGGATGGGTGTTTGGGATAGTGTGTTTGTAAGTATAAGGAATTCTGGCCTGGCTTCTAATTCACTACAGACTCAGAAATACATGTGTTGACCTGCATGCCCAAGCTCAACAGACCAGTGTTTAAGAAAGAGCACAGGAAGTGACACAGAGAAGTAAAGCTGGGACACCTGTCCAGGTCACTGCTGACCCATGAGACTTAGCTAATTTCCAGTGATCTCTGACCCACATTTCCACAGTTCCACAGGGATTTGTATCTTTCATCCAGCAAATCCTACACCTGCATTCAATTAATGAAACAAAACTCAACTTTGTTATCTGATGAACTGAGCAACTAGAGCCATTGAGACAATTGTTTTATTATTGTATTGACAAATTATCCTATTAACAACTGGCTACTACAAAAATCAATTAAAATCTTGGCTGAGAAGTTTGAGAATTGTTGGATAAGTAGAAGAGGGAATTAAGTAGAGGGTGGATAGTTTTTTTTTTCAATATAGTTCATAAATTAGCTGCAACTAGATCAAAACCAGAAATTTGTACTGAAAATAAGGATGCTAAATTATAGCAGGGCATATGGAGCCATTCAGGATTTTGTTTCATTTTATTTCATGCTGATGTGCTTTCTCAGTACTTTCATGAATATCAATGCTTTATTTTATTTCCCCCAATATATGTTTCTAAATATTTCATCTCCAGTAATTCCTCATTTTTATATAAACTACCTGGTAAAATATTTAATATGTGGAGTGAAAACATTAGGATCTTTGAACTTTTGGCCATAAATACATGATTCATTAATTTGCCTACTACAGGAATTACTTATACACTTAGAATATTGAGATAGAATCCATGGTCAAGGGGATTTAAGAATGGACTAATATTGTGACTTTAGAAATAAAAAAGAACTATTATCTTTTGGCAGAACAAAAGTTTTTCTTTCTTTTAGCTAATGATAGAGAAAAAAAGTGGTTGATCTCTTGGCATTTATCTGTCCTCTAAACTATATTTTAAGCAAAATTAAGTATAATTAGGTGTGCTCAATGTGGACAAATTTATGCTTAAGATATTTATGAATCATTTAATTAAATCTCAAATTACAGTTGACTCTTGAACAACCTGAGTTTGAACTGCATGGGTGCATTTATACATGGATTTCTTTTCAATAAATGTATTGGAAAAATGTTAAGAGTTTAAGATAATAAAAAATTTCTTTTATTTAGTTTATTTTATAATAAAGCATGTATGACATAAAAAATATATGCTAATCGTTTGTTTATGTTATCAGGAAGGCTGCCTGTCAACAGTAGGCTATTAGTAGTGAAGTTTTGGGAGAGTTGAAGTTACACAAAGATTTTTGACTGCATGGGGGTTTGGCACCCCTAACCTCTGCATTCTTCAAGGGTCACCTGTAAACTTTAGAAAGGAATGATCAGAAAAAACACCCTTGATTAGACAATGAAATCTTCAGGGCAAAGCTACATTTTTTCCGAAGTATATAACCTTCAGTGGCATGAAAGCATCTAAAAACCTGTTAAGTTACTTTGTAGGGTAGAGGAAATTAATTTCACCTAGTCACTAATGTATTACATTTGAAAGTAACTTAGAAATTTATAACTTTAAAATTGGAAAGAGAAGAAAGAATAAAGTTACCAATGAACATGTACCAAATGGCTCATAAAACTGTCAATATGTTATCTTGCCCTATAAATAGGTTCGCTGATTGCAGAAAGCACACATTTATCTAAATGATACCTGATCTGTCATTCACATAAATGATAGATTTGTTTTTTCCTCTTGAAAGATATCATCTGTCAGTTCTGAACAAGGAATATTGATAATCAGTGAAAAATAATCAAAAAAGAAAAGGAAAAGGAAAAAGAGGAAACAGAATAATTGTACCTCATTCAACCCCCGAATAGCTCTGTTTCACCCCCAGAAGTACAGAGATGTTAACTTGAATACAAAAAGTCAGAATAAAATGCAGAGAAAAACAGAGGCCCAGAAACTACAAGGCTGATGTAAAACCCAAATTCATATTATGGGTTAAGAACCTAAAAAAACCATAATAAAAATTAATTGTTAATATAGAGTGCACACAATTACTACTTTCTAGTCATACGCACAGTTCTTCTATGCATATTATCTTTGCTGTTTTATTTTACATATTATGTTTTAGGTGTTCAAAACAATTATTTAATACATGCATATATTATAAAATGATCACCAAAAAAAGTCTAGGTAGCATTCATCACTGCACATATTCTGGTCATTTTTATAACTTGCTTCACTTTTCTGTATCAGAAGTCCCTGAAATGATTACCTAAGCAGACATTTAAATAGTAGAAATTTGGTTTCCAAATAATTTTATAGAGTTATGAGTAATAGAGAATATTGTCTTAGCTCCTTTGAATTCTATTGCAACCCTTGTCCTATAACCAGGTTGGGTGGCTTTCTAACTGATGTCTAAGCATCCCATGGACTGTCATGATACATTCTTTTGCTCTCTGTGAATGTCCTCTCCACTTCAATGTATGTCGAAAAGCTGCTCTAGCAGTTGGAATCTATGCACCCCTTCTGTTGTTAGACCTAACTACATCACCAAAGAAGACTGAGAAACACATCAACAAAAATAACACAAGAATCTGAGAAAAGTGTTGCAATATTTGTTCATGTCAGGAGATGTTGTCATTTTTAAAGATTCCCTTATCACAGTGGAGAATATATGATTCTGGAGAGACCAGGCTAAATGGTTTTCTGAACCCAAACAGGCATGTTTACCATGGACAGTAGTGAACTTGGAGTATCAATCAAAATGTATTACTTGCAAGGAGCTGGGTCAATGCTAAGTTAACCAGGAAGTCGCTAAGGCCACAGGGGTCCTAACTGATATACAGAAACTTCCTTCACATGCAAAAACAAAACTCTGGTTTTCAGAAATGAAGGCCTAATTTGAATCGCCATGATTAAAAAGTCCTTGTCGCTTCTCTGATTCCAAACCCTGAATCTGCTTGTAGCCTGGAATCTCTTGAATGAAGAGTAGGCCAAATATAATTGAGGGGTGACCCCACCATAATACCACAAAGTAGAATAAATCCATTTCCTACCCCAAAGACTTACAGCTTTATACTAGTTGTACTTGGGGATGGGAAATAAAGAGATATATCTGGACTACTGGAGTACTAGCTCTAAGGTGATGGATTCTATCATAAAGGTTGGCCCTAGAGTTTCTACCACCCCACAATTGAATAGAAATTATATGAACAGGTCTATATGTAGACAGGTTCTAACAGTGTAGGTAAGTCACCTGAAAATGTGATTATCTCTCTTAGAAACTGTTCTCCTAATCCTCATGTGCCCAGATGGAATCCTGGGGTTCTGGGGACCAGCTGCTTGAGAAAAACAGAAACCACAACTGCCTGGTGTGAATTAAGAGAAGTGGCTCATTGCAGTATTTAAAATCACACTTAAGGTGACTCTAAGGGACAGTGGGGAAGGAAAATTTTCCAATTGGCAAAATTTTGAGCAGGATATCTGGTGATCCACTTTTCCTGTAGAAGGGTTGCACATCTATTGCTCTTGATGTATCTTGCTTAATATCTAATGTTGCCTAATGATCAGAGACAGAACATTTTAAGACTGGAGGGTTGGTAACAAGGAAGTTTGAGTTTTCTCAACTAGGCAGCTGAGTATCTCAAAAAAAAATCCAGAAACTATGGTGTGGGACTGGATACTGAGGGCACCGGGACAGTGGTGGAGGGGTCAGGATGATTTCACTGACATGGGCCCTCTAAGAAGTGATTCTGGATTCTCCTTCTGCAGTTTGAAGGGTAAGAAACTACTCCAGTTCACTGGTTAGTTGGCTGAAATACAAACAGGTGGCCTACACTAACACAAGTTGAAATGCCAGCACTGCCTTGGTATACCACAGAGGAAGGCATCCGGAGGTGCACGGACATTGGTGTGTTAGAGTGAGTGTGTCATGTGTGACCTGCTCATATGCAAGGGTCCATGCATTCACCTTTCACCATGAGTGTGGGGAATACGCTTGAGAAAACACCATCCTTCAAAAGCTCTGTGATCACTCTTCTCTGTAAGTAAAAAGTCGTAATGGCAATTATGCCAGTAGGATTTCAGCTGTGAATTTTATCCTTTTTTTTTTTTTTAACAGAACAGAGTTGTTATTTATAATCTAATCTTTTACCTTCTATCCCTTTGCCCTCAGGTGAGACAGTTTCACATAATAGTCAGCCAAGCCTGTATTCCAAATAGGTCTGAGCTCCTGATGATTCCAGTTTTACTGGGTTAAGTTTGACCCAGTGGCAACACACCTAAATCGCCAGTGGACTTTTGTGAGAGAAATGGGATACATAGCCCTGTCAGTGATTCCCACCTGACACAGTGTCTCACTATTTATTTAGTGAGAACACTTCCTGGGCCATGAATTGCAACGTGCATGGTGGTCACCACAGCAGTGAGTCACATGTGCAGGCGAGAGACCAGCTGGCTTCTGTGGCTCCAGATTCCCTTGGCTTTTGGATGCATAACTCGGATCTCTGTCTCTGCTTTCACTTTACCTTCTTCTCTGTGTGTCTAAGTATTTTCTTCTGTCTCTCATTAAGACACTTGTCATAGGATTTAAATTCCATCTGGATAATCTGGATGATCTCATCTCAAGATTCTTAAATCCATCTGCAAAGACCTTTTTACCAAACAAGTTCACATGGACCAATTCAAGGAACCAACACATGGGCATATCTTTTTGAGGGACCTACCACCGACCCACTGCCTTCACCCATCTTGGATTTTTGTCATCATAGCTGAGTCTGTGTTACTGCTAAATAGTGTTCCACTGAAAGGATATACCACTTATTATGGGTTTGTCTTTTAATTGTTTCCAATCTATAGCTATTGGGAAGAAACCTGAACATTTGTGTGCTAGTCTGTCTGTGTGTGCACACATGTTCATTCCTCTTCTGTACCTGCCTAGGAAAATAAACCCTCTGCATATCCCCTAAGCTTTCTCTCTTTGACATTCTCTCCTCTCTTGCAAATTCTAGCTGCCTTGGCCTACCTCCAATGTGACTCATGTCTTTCCAACTCCTGGAGAGTGCCAAGCTCTGTGTGAGGACCCCGTCTCTGCAGTGTCCACTAGAGATCCTCTCTATACAGTCCACACTCAACCACAGGGCTCATCTTGTGCTTCTCTGCTCTTAGAAATCACACTTATTCTGCCTGTTGTTAAATAACTGAATATTGCTTCTTATATTTCATTTGTGTTGTAGTTGTTTGACACTGTAAACTGCTATGTGTTATTCCCCCATGTCTGGGGAAAAAAGCTCTATTCTTGCAGTATATTCCATTCTTTTGATTTAGAAATTTATTTTCCTTAATGGAAAAGGTATGCAAAATTAGACTTGAGCATTTCTGTCAACTTTCTGTGGTCTCTGAACATTATGCCACATCCTTCAGAAATAGTTTTCTTCACTATCTGATCTTGCTGCAAACCTATTTGACATTGCTACTATAATGCTTGGAAAAGCTCAGCTCTTTCTAGGCTTTTACTTTCTTGACATATTTTTACAGGTTTCTACCCCCAGTGTTGTGTGTTTGTGTGTGTGCTCATGTGCATTTATGAGTACATGCATGTGTATGTGTGCTGTTTTTATTGTAGGTTTTAAAGGGAGATTTCTGCTTCACAGAGGCTTCTCTTTACTGAATTCTCTTTGTTGAATTACTAGTAATTTTCTCACTAAATATGAAATACAGAGCAAGATTTCATTGAATACCTTTCAAACAAAACAGCATGCTCACTGTACTATAGCTCACTATTTAGTTTGATTACGTACATTAGCAAATTTCCTGGGAAAAATACCCAAATACTAAAATGGGCTCCTATTGTTTCTGAAGATAACTTCTAAGGTAATATCTTTGGATTATTCTATGAGACATTAAAAATGAGCATTCTCTTAGGGAATCTAAAGTCAATTTGTATTTTCCATACCCCAAACCACCATAGTTTAAAGATCACTTGCATGTAATTATGGAATCTGAAAGAAAAAAAGTACAAAATTAAATCTTTGATCTATGATAAATTACTGATTAAATAATAGGAATGTGTCCATATGTTTGAAAGTACAAACAGATGTAAGTAAATATATATATACTCATATGTATAGATAGATATTCACAGTGATAAATATGACATAACTAATTATGAATTATTGAAATAAATACCTTATAACATTTATGATGGCAGCTATGTAAAATATGTTATCTAGAGGCAAATCTAAATATACATATAATTAATTTTAAAATTATGTCCTGGAGTAATAAGCATGAAGATTATAGTTCCTTGGTTCTTTGCAAGTTTGCCAATAATAATGTTTTATTAAACAATTGGAAGAATGCAATTAACCAAAAGAAATTCCTCCTAAAATGTCTACTTAGAACTATGTACTGATTTATTTTTTTAACTAATGATCAGAAAGTCTTACATGCTTATATATAAAACTACTCAATGGTATAGTAAATATGAGTCATTTTAAGCAACTGAAAATATCAGAAAAGAATACCAAACTGAGCCATTTTAGTAACATTGTGTGTACAATTCTCTATACCATTCACTAAAAATTTTTGCAAGAAATCATTTGCAGATCAGAATTGGCTTGTTTTATATTTTGGATATATTTTTAATTGTAAATTTAGTCATTTAAAAGATTCATTCTGAGTTTTAGCATAACCTTTCCTTAAGTTTTAGATTTTTTTCTCCCACTAACATAATATTTACAGCAGATTTCTGGTTATCAGATGCTTTCCTTATAGAAGTAATTTATTACTTTCTTTAACCATCTGGTTGCTGGTGGGTAAAAAGAATTCTAATTTTTATGTTATCTACTTCAAACAGTATCAATTATTTTATAGAACAGTGCACCCGTTTGTCTAACATTGTGTAACTTCACAGCCATTTGTGCGAGAACAAGTGAAATCAGTTTCAACTCCCACATACTGACTGTCTAAGCAGGTATAGATCTGAAATTGCTGTGAGGAAATAAAAAGTAATGGAATGGTTGACTGCCCTTCTAAGTGGCCAGTGACACCTGGTCCACAGCTCCTGGTTGCAGGTTGAAGACTGTGATCTTCTCATTGTTGAGCATGGCATATAACCACCCACCCTTGGAAATAGCCCAGGTCTGCTTCTCCAGCTCATGCCCACATTTCTCCTCCTTTGCATTCATTGCTCTAGCCATCGTCAAATACTCCAAGTGCTGGAACATTCCATATGTTTATCCCTGTGCTGAGAAAGCTCTCCTAAACCATGTGCCCTCCTCATTTTACTCCACTTGGCTTGTACAGTCCGGGTGAGAGCAGTTCCCTTAATAGAGCGTTTTGCATAGGATTAATTCATTCTGGCTTTTCCTGGCTATGTTGCCAATTTTCAGAGTAGAAACATGGTTCACACTTGGCATGTGAGAGAATGGGCCCAGCAGCTGGGATATTTTTCTCTCTTGACCTTCATCTAAAGCCTCAGAGAACTGTCATCTCCAGACCTGGCAGCTTTTCAGCCCCCCATCGAAAAAAGAACAGCCAGAAATGATGAAAAAATATCAGAGTGACCTCATTTCTAATGTTTGGAAAGTTTTTAAAAAATCATTGCACTATTACCACAGCTAATGGAAGCTCACATTTGCAACTGAGCATCTGGGATTGTGCATCCTCGTCCCTTTCTGGTATGCGAGGAGGAACTAGTCCTCTGCACTATCGTCAGACATGTGTCTCTGTGTCCTTCTGTTCAGGGCCCCCCTCAGGGCTTGGCAAAGAGCACATGACACAGACAGTCCTGCCAAAAGGTGTCCAGCTGATTCCATCAAACAGGGGCATCCATCCTGACACTGCCACCGTCCCCGCCCTCACCATGCAAACTCCAACCTGGGACATGTTGTCCTCCAGAGCATTTATGACTTCCACATTCTTCACCCAAAATCATGGCTGAAGAAGCCTCTTCCTCTTCTTTTCTAATTTTGTTTTCTTCTTTACAATATGACTGCCGCGCCGTCCCCTGCAGGAGCTCAGCTCTACACCTTGGTGCAGGGCTGTGGGATGGCTCCTCTCACACCAGCAAAGCTCAGTGGTCTTTTTCTCCACCCCTCACTAGAGCACTGTTTTTTTTTTGTTTGTTTTTTAGATAATTATTTTTTATTGAAGGGTAGTTGACGCACAGTATTACATTACATTAGTTTCAAGTGTACAACACAGTGATAAAACATTTATATACATAATTCTAGGTTCCAGCTATCACCCTACCAAGCTGTTACAATATCTTGACTATATTCCTTATGCTATACATTACATCCCGGTTACTTATTTATTTTACCATTGGAAGTCTGTCCTCTTTTTTTTTTTTTTGTGAGGGCATCTCTCATATTTATTGATCAAATGGTTGTTAACGACAATAAAATTCTGTATAGGGGAGTCAATGCTCAATGCACAATCATTAATCCACACCAAGCCTAAGTTTCGTCAGTCTCCAATCTTCTGAAGCATAACGAACAAGTTCTTACATGGAGAACAAATTCTTACATAATGAATAAGTTACATAGTGAACAGTACAAGGGCAGTCATCACAGAAACTTTCGGTTTTGCTCATGCATTATGAACTATAAACAGTTCAAATATGAATACTCATTTGGTTTTTATACTTGATTTATATGTGGATACCACATTTCTCTCTTTATTATTATTATTTTTAATAAAATGCTGAAGTGGTAGGTAGATACGAGATAAAGGTAGAAAACAGAGTTTAGTGTTGTAAGAGAGCAAATGTAGATGATCAGGTGTGTGCCTGTAGACTATGTGTTAATCCAAGCTAGACAAGGGCAATAAAACATCCACGTATGCAGAAGATTTCTCTCAGAACAGGGGGAGTGAGGTTCTAAGCCTCACCTCTGTTGATCTCCAATTTCTCACCTGATGACCCCCCTGCGACTGTGCCTGTCTTAGGTTGTTCCCCCCTTGAGGAATCTTACCCGTCTCTGGCTAACCAGTCATCTTCCGGGGCCATACAGGGAAATGTAAAGTTGGTAAGTGAGAGGGAAGCCTTATTGTTTGAAAAGGTTAGCTTTTTACTTCTTTGCATATTTATGCCCTGTGGCTTCTATGCCCAGCATTTGTCTTGAGGTGTCTTTACCACTTGGAAGAATTATGATACTCGGTAAATTTGATATGAGGCACGAACTCTATTTAAGGGTTGTAATTAGGAAGGAAGAAGAAAAGCTATAGAAGCAGCAGGCGGCAGAAAACATGGGAAGATTGATTATTTCCTTGACATATCTTCTTGTAGAGTAACTTCAGCATGGATAGGTTTTAAGCTACTACTTAAATTGCGCACACACATTAACATAATAGGAGTATAGTTACATAACCAAAGCATACCTGTAATTACCAGCCATCTCCAGTGAAACCAAGAAAACCAGTTAGGCACCCTAGGCATTTGTGAAAACTTATCAATGATATGATGGTTATTATCTAACTGAATTTGAATAGTTTGAGAAAAATCAGACAAATTAAAACAACCCATTCCTGGGCACTGTTCACATCCCATATGTTCTTTTAACAGTAAATAGTCTGTAGTTGTAAGATTTTGGAGCGCTACAATTTGCACTTCTCCTAATTCTTGGTTGAGTTCCAACAGTATAGATCCAGTCAAATTTGTTGTTTTACTGTATGCACAGGCCAGCTTAGATATCTCCTTCATTCCCATGGCAAGTCCAGGAGCTGGTGGGATGAGTGCATCTACAGCTGTAGCAGTGCGTGGATCTTTGTTGGGGTTTTTTGATGATCATCTTCTGGCATGAGTCTTCCAGAGAGTGTCTAGAGGACTGTTTTTAAATTGAGCAGCCTCATCCTTCCTTTTTCTTCCTCAGTTAAATGGCCTCCACAGGGAACACCTCTTGCCTTGGTCTTATTGTTGCTCAGTTTCTATGTGAAGGGTTTTCTCCACTGTTTTGGTCAAGAGTCCAGGGCTGAGGTGGTCTTTCTCTGAGGGGGTGTCAATCACAACCTGAGAAGGGCAGGGTGCGGAATCAAGTGAGAACATGGCTTGCAGAATGGAATTTCTCTAAGGCAAAAGCATAGATTTTGAACTTCAGAAAGAAAGAAAATTCCCTAGGAAGAGGGGCAGAAACCGTCTACTAATGAGGTCTGGGTTGATTTTTATTCACGAGTTTTCTGAACTGTTCTGTTTATGCCTGGATTTTTCACTTTGTGATCACTCTCCTCAGATAGTATGTGCACTCGGTTACTAACTTGAAACATTAGTTTTTATTTTTCTCCCTGATTTCCCCTTAGTTTCTCATCTGCTTCAGCTCATATGCACTTCACTGTGGTCCAATGACTGGTGAAGGGCTGCGAGACAGAAAACAGAGGCAACAATTCCAGACTTCCTATCTTTGGTTTCTCAAAATCTATGCATGGGGAAGCAGATGTTCACCATTGCTTGCATGCTTGTCTTTTCTAGAAAATCTGCGTAGATTAGAGAAGCATCACATCAAATTCTTGTCATTCCCTAAAAGGGTCCTCTTTCAGTTTTAGGCCTTTGAATTTTCTAATCTCTCCTGGCTCCCCTCCACCTCTCTGCACTTAGCTACTGCTAGTATATCCCGTCTTACCTAGAAGCCAATACCTCCAGGAAGCCCTTCAAAATCCCCCAGTTCTGAATTAGTTATCTCTTCTTCTGGCAACATCTAGTTACTTCACCATCAGGGTTCTTATTAAATTGCATTATAATTTCATGTTTGATTCTAAGTCTCCCCATGAGGTCTTACATTGCTTGAGAATTTTTTATTTTTGCTTTTATCATTGTGTTTCTTGTCATCAACAAAATATTCTTATTGTATATATATATATATATATATATATATATTCGATGAATTAAAACACATAATATGCATTTTATACAAAGTCTGTGTCTTCTTTTTCAGTTTTTATTTGGTATTAAAGATATGCAAATGAAAGCTCTTTTCCATTGATATTTAACAGAAAAATGATAAAAGTCTATTCAAGCTAAAAGCATATTGTGAAATACAAGTAAGCGAAAGTTCTCACATCTAATGGCCGAAATAGGTGGATCATCTACTGATGATTTAGAAAGAGTACCTTAGAATGGTGGACAAAAAAAACAAAAGACACAAACATATGAACCAATTAAAATGCAAGTTTTCCAGTCTCATAATGTGTGTGTGAGATAAAGCCACACTTACACAAAACACATTTACAAAAAAATTTTTCCCTATCCTCAAAAAATTCCAACCTCATTTGTTATAAATCCAATGTGCAAAGAGTGTCCATTGGAGAAAGAAGTTCTGATGAGGTTATGCCACAGGACTTTGATATAATAATTATAAATCTAGTTAACAAATATCTTGATACTTGTCTTCACATATATCCAAAATAGAATAAATATAATACATTAATAACTCCTCATAAAAAGACTAAAACAAAGTGTAATTCTTTATTTTAAAGAGTTGATACTCATATATGATGTTAGTAAAAATTTGTATAAAATAATTATTTCCAGTGAGTTATTCAATAAGGTTGAGAGGTATGAGTTTTTAAGGATCTATAATTCAAAAATAAAGTATGTTAGTTTAATAATATTTAATTATTTCATGAAATATTTAAAGCAAAGTATATCCTAAATTACATTTGGACTTAAAAAATGTATGTTTTAAAAGGTCTGTAACAATTCTGTACCAAAATACCCAAAATATTTCATTTTCATGTAAGTAATATCTTGCTATTTTTAATTTTGCTTATCTTATAAAATAAATGACCAAATTCTATAGGCTGCATTAAAATTTGTCTTTGTTTATTAAACAACATAGTTAATATTACACAGATACAGAATACTCCCAAACTCATTCTATGAAGCCAACATCACCCTAATACCAAAACCAGGCAAAGACCCCACCAAAAAAGAAAACTACAGACCAATATCCCTGATGAACGTAGATGCAAAAATACTCAACAAAATATTAGCAAACCAAATTCAAAAATACATCAAAAGAATCATACACCATGACCAAGAGAGATTCATCCCAGGGATGCAAGGATGGTACAACATTCGGAAATCCATCAATATCATCCACCACATCAACAAAAAGAAAGACAAAAACCACATGACCATCTCCATAGATGCTGAAAAAGCATTCAACAAAATTCAACATCCATTCATGATAAAAACTCTCAACAAAATGGGTATAGAGGGCAAGTACCTCAACATAATAAAGGCCATATATGATAAACCCACAGCCAACATCATACTGAACAGCGAGAAGCTGAAAGCTTTTCCTCTGCAATCAGGAACAAGACAGGTATGCCCACTCTCCCCACTGTTATTCAACATAGTACTGGAGGTCCTAGCCATGGCAATTAGACAAAACAAAGACATACAAGGAATCCAGATTGGTAAAGAAAAAGTTAAACTGTCACTATTTGCAGATGACATGATATTATACATAAAAAACCCTAAAGACTCCACTCCAAAACTACTAGAGCTAATATCGGAATTCAGCAAAGTTGCAGGATACAAAATGAACACACAGAAATCTGTGGCTTTCCTATACACTAACAATAAACTAATAGAAAGAGAAATCAGGAAGACAATTCCATTCACAATTGCATCAAAAAAAATAAAATACCTAGGAATAAACCTAACCAAGGAAGTGAAAGACCTATAACCTGAAAACTATAAGACACTCTTAAGAGAAATTAAAGAGGTCACTAACAAATGGAAACTCATCCCATGCTCCTGGCTAGGAAGAATTAATAGCGTCAAAATGGCCATCTTGCCTAAAGCAATATACAGATTCGATGCAATCCCTATCAAATTACCAACAGCATTCTTCAATGGACTGGACCAAATAGTTCAAAAATTCATATGGAAACACCAAAGACCCCGAATAGCTAAAGCAATCCTGAGAAGGAAGAATAAAGTTGGGGGGATCTCTCTCCCCAACTTCAAGCTCTATTACAAAGCCACAGTAATCAAGACAATTTGGTACTGGCACAAGAACAGAGCCACAGACCAATGGAACAGAATAGAGACTCCAAACATTAACCCAAACATATATGGTCAACTAATATTCGATAAAGGGGCCATGGACATACAATGAGGAAATGACAGTCTCTTCAACAGATGGTGCTGGCAAAACTGGACAGCTACATGTAAGAGAATGAAACTGGATCACTGTCTAACCCCATACACAAAAGTAAATTCGAAATGGATCAAAGACTTGAATGTAAGTCATGAAACCATAAAACTCTTAGAAAAAAAAGATAGGCAAAAATCTCTTAGACATAAACATGAGTGACGTCTTCATGAACATATCTCCCCGGGCAAGGAAAACAACAGCAAAAATGAACAAGTGGGACTATATTAAGCTGAAAAGCTTCTGTACAGCAAGGGACACCATCAATAGAACAAAAAGGTATCCTACAGTATGGGAGAATATATTCATAAATGACAGATCCAATAAAGGGTTGATATCCAAAATATATAATGAGCTCACACACTTCAACAAACAAAAAGCAAATAATCCAATTAAAAATGGGCAGAGGAGCTGAATAGACAGTTCTCTAAAGAAAAAATTCAGATGGCCAACAGACACATGAAAAGATGCTCCACATCACTTGTCATCAGGGAAATGCAAATTAAAATCACAATCAGATATCATCTCACACCAGTAAGGATGGCCACCAACCAAAAGACAAACAACAACAAATGTTGGCGAGGTTGTGGAGAAAGAGGAACCCTACTACACTGCTGGTGGGAATGTAAATCAGTTCAACTATTGTGGAAAGCAGTATGGAGGTTCCTCAAAATGCTCAAAATAGAAATACCATTTGACCCAGGAATTCCACTTCTAGGAATTCACCCTAAGAATGCAGCACTCCAGTTTAAAAAGAAAGATGCACCCCTATGTTTATCGCTGCACTTTTACAGTAGCCAAGATATGGAAGAAACCTAAATGTCCATCAGTAGATGAATGGATAAAGAAGATGTGGTACATATACAGAATGGAATATTACTCAGCTATAAGAAAAAAACAGATCCTACCATTTGCAACAACATGGATGGAGCTAGAGGGTATTATGGTCAGTGCAATAAGCCAGGCGGAGAAAGACAAATACCAAATGATTTCACTCAACTGTGGAGTATAAGAACAAAAGAAAACTGAAGGAACAAAACAGCAGCAGAAGACTCACAGAACCCAAGAATGGACTAACAGTTACCAAAAGGAAAGGGACTGGGGAGGACGGGTGGGAAAGGAGGGATAAGGGCGGGAAAAAAGAAAGGGGGCATTACGATTAGCATGTATAGTGTTGGGGGGGCACGGGGAGGGCTGTGCAACACAGAGAAGACAAGTAGTGATTTTTCAGCATCTTACTATGTTGATGGACAATGACTATGAACGGGTATGTGTGGGGGACTTGGTGAAGGGGGGAGCCTAGTAAACATAATGTCCTTCATGTAATTGTAGATTAATGATACCAAAATAAAATTAATAAAAAATAATATTACACAGATACAATAAATAAATATGTTCACTTATAAATTAATTTATTTTGTATATTCATTAAATAATGGCAGTATACAATTTTTAAATACTATCAGCATTTTTGCAAGATATTTTTCCATATTTACTGGTGGTTTGTTTATCATAATTTAACAATAACACATGAACATATTTACCCAAACTCAAATTTTCCACATTGCTATGCAGCAAACACAGCTTAGTGAGTGTTCTCACTGTATCATTTTTTAATATGAAGGCTAATACAATAAGATACAGCTATAAAACATAATGCTCCATTTGATTCTGTTATGTGTGAGACCTTGTCCTACATGTGTGTGAGCTATATCCCAAGGAAAAATTCACACCATAATAATTTTTAAAGTGATTTTTAACCTTAACTTTAGGATTCAATAAAATGCTATCACCCTGCATACAAACGTAAGTATATAAAAGAAAAAAAAAGGGAGAGAAAATCATTTCAGTCAGGAAAAGAATGATCTTATTAGATGTAAAAATTATATAATTCCTAGTGCTTTTAATTTTATCATTTTTAATTATGTTGGAAAATCTTAATGTCATGTTCAGGGATAAAAGCTAAAAAGCAAAAGTAGCAGGTTAATTGTACCACATTTATTGTTAAAAGCAGGTACATTTTAAAATGTTAAGTGGCATAAATGGAAAAAGTATATCAGCATGGTCAAAGAACTGCACATAAAATGATTTCGTAGAGATTAGCCTGTTTCTAAAATGCTTTCCACATGACTGTATGCTTACTCATTTATTTTGAAGGAGACAATTATTTAAGTCTAATAGGTGTTGCTGATTGGGCAGGGTTAATCATATATTTATGTTCAATTTTCATTTAAGAACTTATGTTAGGTCTTTGCAAAGAAATTATTTCAGAGCTTTCCTTCATCCAACATGAACAACTCAACATCCTTGCTGGGGATTTCTTCTTTGAACCACTTCAGTATCCATCCCTCTTAAACTAATTCAAGTTCAAGTTTACATCACTCTTTAAGAAACTGCAAGTCAGACACAAAACTCCCATACCTGTGTGGCAAGTGGAAATTAGTACAGTGGAAATCACACTCAATGATGGTAACACCCCCGCATGTGTACAACCTACAGTTAATCTGTTAATACCAAACCCCCAGTGTGGTCCACAAGCATTGGAAGTCTCTCTCCCTGCCCGGTCTACGCCAGGCGCCCGGTGACATGAGGTGATGTAGTGGTGTCTAAGGCAAAGACCCATGATGGCAATCTCTGAAGAAGGCATTTTAGGAAAAACTTGGCTTGATTCTTTCCCCACAGTAGCACTTCAGAACTCAGTGTTCTCATTTATTTGGGTCAGACATGGTGCGTGGCAAAGGCAACTTGCTGATAAAGTTACGGCACGTGTGACCTAAGGCAAGATGTGCAAAGAGAATACCGACCATATATTTATGCCAAGAAGCCTCATAAAATCCTGTGATATTTAAGCCTGTCAGCACAGTCTGCATTTTCTGTCCCTTGTAGCAGATCAGCAACCCCCTGGGTAAAAATTCCATAGCCTGCATTTTCCTCTCATGACAAACTTAGTTTCCCAACACCAGTCTTGAACCATCTTACTTTTAATCGTTCTTCTGCTTATTTGTCCTGGTCTATTTGTTTCTTAATTTAAATATTATAAAATTATTTACTCAAATGATAAATTATTATTTGTTTAATGGTAATCATGCCATTGTACTTACCGAGCAGTTTTGGGCATGCAAAATATATTATTAGGTGTACTACTAGAAAATGTGTTTTCTAAAATATATTTGTGAGCCACACTGTATTCTCAAGTAATGAAATAGTATGAGATTTTGTTTATGGAGATGATTGATTAGAAGTAAACATTATGCAAATTGTGTGTGTGCATATGTGTGGAGAGAGAGAGAGAGAGATTAAAGAGGGCAAAACACCAATTTCAGAAGGCACTGCCCTCCAAGTTCATGCCCTCATTATCTCTTCCTCCCTCTCTCTATCTCCAGTCTCTCCCTGTTCCAGTTTATCTTTCACACTTTTGCCACGGTGCCCTTTCTAAAATGCAAATTTGATCTTGTTTCTCTTATGCTCAAGGTCTTTCAGGATAAAATAACACTTTCTCAGCAGGCTTCCAGCCTAACCGTATTCATCTCTGGTTTATAAGCTCCTCTCTGGCCAGACCAGGCTATCTGTACTTGCCAGCACACTGCTAGTCCCAAACACTGGCCTGGGTACTTACTCTGCCTGGCCCTTGTCGCTATACTGCTTGCCACTTCACCCTTACTGCTCCCATGGCACTTGCTTCAGTAACTAACTGCATTAGATGACATGCTTCCTGGATGAAAGCCCTCGGGTATGTGTTCTTCCATCCTCAGGGTCTGGGACTTAGTAAGTGATCTTTCACTTTTTGAATGACTCATTTAAGTGCTTGCAAACTATGTTCCAGGCAAATAAAATAACTTATCTAATATAGGTCCATAGACAAAAAATTCTCTGAAAATAATTTTATTTTAAGAGCACTTTCACCAGTTGATTTGTAAACATTTCCTACCACTGATTTTCATTCTGGTCTTGGAAATGTTCCCTTTTCTGTCTTTGACTTTTGGGCCTGGAACTTCAGGATTGCCATCTCTTTTAAAGGGATAATTAATAAAAGAAGATGCAGCAGTATTCCTCATTGTATACCCTTGTTTTTCACTGGTGGATTAAGGTTTCTTGAGTAAGTAATCTGTTTAGTCATGGGGATATGGAAATGTCCTCATAACCTCATTTAGCAACTGGCATAAGGAGGCCATCAATAAATACTGTTTAAGAAATGAATGAGTAGGCAGAGTTTGTGTGCCTGTAGCTTCTCCTCATGAGCAGGAAGAAGCAAGGACATGTACATCTCCTGCCTCCTTCTCCTTTGCCCATACTGTAGAAAACCCTCCTCCAGGCTGGAAGCAAGAAGGTGAGATGTGGGAAAGAACAGTAGGGCTGGATAGGAGTGGATAGGAGTGGTTCAGAGTTTCCTTTTGAAAGGCAGGGGGTCTATGGCCAAATAAAAGCCACCTTTAACAAGATAATAACTTGAGGGCTTCTTCTTTGTGCTCTATAAGAACTTACAAAAGGCTCTCTCAAGTTACCCATACAAAAGGAAGTTACCTCTGTGGTGGATAAACTCATGATATTAGGAGCATCCCGGTTTTAATCTAAAGCACTGGCAGAAAATAAATGAAAAGGTCATGGTCAATCCATTCACAGGTGCGATGCGATAGGATTTTTAAGATGTACCGCTTTTGTCTTATAAACAGCTTTTGGTAGTCTTAAAGGACAGCCTCACCTAGAGACCTTAAGCTTTAAATGAAATAATAATAGAAAGGTAATTTCTGGGAAAAGATGTTACCTGATAGTCTAGAAGTAGCCAAAAGAGGACACATACGGATCACACACAGGCCCTTTAAAGACTAAGGGTTTCACACAGTAGTTTTTTCTTAAGTTTTATCTGATCCACAAAAAATGAAAAGATGTTTGCTTCTCCCTTTTACCTTGAGTAGATCATTTTTCCTCTAAATATCAGTAAAATCCCAGCACGAAACAAATGAATTTGAATTTAAAATAGCCCTGTGAACCAGCACGGGGTCAGCTGCTGACACGATGGTGTCGGGTGCTGAGGCTGAACTTCTGATGATGCTGTCATCCCGTGTACATGTTTGTTGACATTGAGACTGACGAGAGGGCAGGCGTGGATAGATCAAGAGGCTGGCATTAATAAAAAGTAACAGGAACACAGCAGAGAGTTGAGGAAAAGCTAAAAACACAAGCATTATGTAGCACCGTAAGGCATAGGCTTCTTACATTTGAACCATGAGAGTTACTGCAACGCTGATAGGAGGCACGCATGCACATAGGGATGAGGAACAAATTGGAGATGGCAAGAAGTTCACCTTGCTCACCTCTAAAACTCCAACAAAAGGAATTAAAAGGCTGGGACTCACAGCTTATTAAAGATACTATATTGAAAAGGATTGGCCTTTAGCCACTAAGGGACTTACCTAAGAGCTGCATCTAGGAACGGGGTCTAAGGGCTCAAGCAGGTGGGAAATGCACAGTGATCTTAGATTATAAATAAAGGTTTCTGTGTCATAGTAGGTATAAATTATTTCCAGTATGGGAAAGCCTCAACAGTTCAAAAATCTTATTTAGAATTTAATGTATATAGGAAAGAGGCATTAGCTGAGGTTGACCTTCTGAGTCTTTGTAATGAGAGAAGGAGGGAAGCGAATGCTAGAAATATTTACAAGGACAAACCGTTTCCAAACATCCTGACACACTTTGTACTCATTCTCATTAAAAAGTGCAGGTGTTAATTGCAAATAACTTTTAACTGTCCACTGCTGAACATTCTATAACAATCTCTATGGGAAAAATAAATGTTGCCCTATTTTGAAATGGTATAAGGGCTTGAAGATAATACTGTTTTATTTTTATTCAATTTCGTATTACAACATTTAATTGGCTTAGATTGGTCTCCCCTTATTTGGTTTAAAATACTGTAATTTTTACTATTTATTTAAGAAGTAGTTCATAAATTTTATAATTTTTTCTGTAGTCTTTTGCAAGCTTGTATAGTGGTGGGAGCTTGATTAAAATATGAAAACTGTAAAGGACTTAATGATATTTTTTCTCTTTCTCTGAAATAAGAGGGAATCCAATAAGCATAGAGCTTGTGTTTGATTGCATTAGCACTTAGTAAGTCATGCAATTGTTGAATCACTGTTCTGTAATCTGAGACTAAGATAAGATTGTATATCAACAATATTTCAATTTTAAAAAGTTAACAACAAAATCAAAATAAAATAACCGGGGTTATAAAGAATTTTCACCATTAGTCTGATAAAGGTAGACCTTTCCATAATGTATATCCTGGTGTTGTCAAGCCTGTTGGATTCCCTGGCAGAATAGTTGTGTTCAAATATTTTAAGTAGCTACAGAAAAGCATTACTACTGCCTCTACGAGGAAAAGGTCCATCAAAGTGACAACCATGATAAAAACAGCAAAAACTACTCAATTGCAATTTCTCTTGCAGCAGTCAGTTCCTTTTCATTTGTACCAGTTAACATTAAACTGGAGGGCTTCATGAACAGACTGTTAAAATTGCTGAATTGGCCTTTTGTGCCTCATTCATAACTTGTCTTCAAGCATCACTTTTATCATATCATCGTCCTGCTCAAAAGCTTTCCGAAGCCTGAGCTCCTTAACCCACTACAAGAGCAAGCATTGCATAAACTGGACCCCTGCCCCATGTGCCTACTGCCCTCAACACAACTGCACCATCCTGGAGCAGGGGCAGGATGCTGTCCCTAGCTCCTGCCTGCTTCAGTACAAGTGCACACACACACACACACACACACACACACACACACACACACACATACACACACACTATACACCTATGCTATATACATAAATTTATGTTAAAAGGAAGATGGATATTGCATGGATGCAGCAGCATAAAACATATGAGAGCTCACAAGACCTCAGATTACCTCCATAGTTTTATTGGGGAAAAAAACAAACAAACAAGGAGAGCTAAGAAATATATTATTGGCTATAAAAAGAAAACCCTGTGTGTGTGTAAGGGAGTGATTTGATTGTATATATTAAAAGGTTTCTAGAGAAAAGAGTAAAATATGTGTTTATGATTATTAATAATTGTCATGTTTAATGTTCTTATGTTATTCACTGTTCTAGGGCAGATTACAGACATAGTCAAAGAAAGCTAACTAGAAGGCTGGGCTTGTAATTTTTGTCTAAATTATAAAAGCAGATACTCAGTTTCATCAGCTGCGTCGTATTTTTGTAGCATGAACTGAATATCTTGATTTCTCTTCCAGTCAATAACAACACCTCTGTCCTTCATTGTGTCTCCGTCACTATTCCTCACGAGGCCAGATTTCATGTGGTTGTCCTACAGAGGAAGATAGCAGGGTGGAAGTCGGCTATAGACAGAAGTAGGTACAAGGGAGTGGAAGCCCTGATAAAGGCCGCTGAGTCTGGTACAAAGAAGCCAGTGTGGGTTATTCGTATGGACTATGGCAGCTTTTTCTCTTTCTTACCTCCGCCATTGCTTAATTATAAAAAAAAGGAGTCAGGTTATTTACTCAATCAGACTTTTCTTGGAAGAAAGATGCTAACTCTTGAATTTACGATATTAGGAGGTAGGTACATTAATATGAGATCATTTAAAAAGCTGTTAATTTCCTACATTAAAAGCAATTCTGAAAATGTCTTCAGTCCTTAATCTTATCTAGAATCAGATGTCCCTCAATTGCACTGAGTATATCAGAGGACGTAACTTTTTCTCCTTAACTTTGACCCAGGAGCTCTCTCCTTAAAAAATTTTGATACCATTGACCTCCGTGAAGAATGCTGTCAACTCTAGAGTCATTCTAAACGTTAGACAAAGACAGTTATTGGACAATAAGTACAATGTGAGATTTTTAAACTTCTTGTCACTGATATTTTAAATATAAAAAATTTAAAGTCGTGGAAGACATTTAAAAAAAAAGATGTAGCAGTAAGAATGGTGGGTGTTTTAAATAAACAGAAAGTCACCCCAAATGGCACTTCTGGACTACTTAATGGATTTTAAGTAATTTTTAACGCATACCATAAGTATATGGATGTAAGTAAGCAAAACGAGAATTTATAGCAAAGTAGACACAACAAGCTGAGTTAATTCATCACAACTTTCACATCAGCCGGTGGGCCGTCGGCCAGGTCCCGCACATTGTCTGTCTGACTCACTGAGTCACTGCAGCTAATGGAATTTACCCCCACGTTTGCCGTTGCCATGACGACGATATTCTCAGGCATGTCATGTTCACAGATGAGTAGCGCCAGCGCTGAGGCAGACACACAACTGCTCTCAGCTTTTGACCATCCCCAGGAATTCGCTGGCAGTCAGTCTGTGAGGAAGGAAGTCGCTTTGGTGAAGGGCGCGAGCTGGAAGGCCAGCTCTGCCTTCCCCCTTTGTCACTGCCGCGCTATTATCATTAAAATAACCTTGAATTTTCATGAATTCACTCATTCACAAACACTGTCAAAGAAGGTGCAAGAGTTCAAGAGAACCCAGAGGGTCAAAGAGAGGACTAGTTTTAAATCTGTGCCTATTGAACCTGGAAATGACATCGTCTGTTAGATATAATCTTATTCTTACCATAGCAAATCAAATCGTGCTGACTGGCACCAACGTCCAGGGCGATTCAACACCATGAAAGGTGACTGGGGGCACAGGGGTCATATCCTTTGTGGCACTGCTCTGAGAAAAAGACACAGACATGTGTGGGAATATTCTACAAAGAATGGATTGGTCCCAAAAGTGAAAAGCAAATCCTGCCAGCAATCCATAAAAGGGCTGTGTCTCCTGGGCTATAGATAACATTCAGATTTTGAACCAAAGGTAAAATCGCGGGGCTTTTGAGATCTAAAATGTTTGAACGAGTCATAGGTATTGTACACAACGTTCTAACTTGTATGTAAGAAGTGACAAAGAATAAGAAAAGATGAAATTTCAGGAAAGTATCTTTGCCATTTGGAAATGTGCTTTTTATTAAGTTATAAGTAATTTTCAGGAAGCATGAAATACACACGTAAATCGGGCAAATTTAAAAACAATTCTGTAAGTATTTACCAAGATTGTCCAGTGCAGAGTCCGGGGTGAATTATAACAAAACAGCTTGACGTTTCCTCAGAATCCTCTTCTACGCTGGCTGTGCTTCCGGTCCAGATGTGGGTGTCTAGAGACTCACCAGGCTGCTTGGGGAACTGCAGCGGAATTTGGTTCTCTGGCTAGAAATGTGAAATCAGAACCATGGTTTCCTGAATGAAGGTATTAGTCCTGCCACTTACTTTCTGTGTGCCTGGGACAGGGCACGCTGGACAGTATAGGGTCTAGGGAGGGGCTTTTTAGTTATGTTTGTTTCTCTTCTTGTATAGCAGTTTAAGTATCACATATTGTCGAACTTGATCAGAATTTTAGGTTGTATGACCCTGTTATCCTGCAGATCCCCAAGTTGAAGTTAATCAGAGAATGAACCTGCAGGACGGCAGCCTGTATTATTCATACTACATTAAGAATGGTATGGTGAAGATTTGCGTTCTGCCTATCTGGGCCGTGTGGCCAAGAAAGGGAAAGTAGTAAAATAATAGACAGTAGAGTCATCCCACCGTGACTCTGCTTATGTGAGCTTCAAAGAAATGGCATTGAATAACTCAGTGGGAGCATAAATACTTAACATTAATATTAACAAAACCACAGACTATTAAAAGTGGCTTGGCAAGCTTCTTCCTGCCAGAAAACTTAGAAAATGAAATCCTGTAACTCTAGGAATGCTTTAATGATTGCTTTGCTTTGGATAAAGTGAAATCCATGGATAACTAAGTTCCTTACACATAAAATGCTACTTTAATTTTCAATGCACTACTGCATTATTAGATTCAATGACATGTGAAGAGTAATATGTGGGTTAACATTGGGTGTTATAATAATAATGAAGCCAATGAAATGTATGGAAATGGGTAAAGGAAGAAAAAGGCAAAAAAGAAATGTGTGAGATGACAGCATGAGAGTTTTGCAAGGTTTTATCACCTTCTAAACTGACCAGAAAGGGTTGGAAACACAGGACACAAGAGTACTGGGAGGAAAAACAACACAGT
The DNA here is from genome assembly GCF_030020395.1 of Manis pentadactyla. Lineage (NCBI taxonomy): Eukaryota > Metazoa > Chordata > Mammalia > Pholidota > Manidae > Manis > Manis pentadactyla. The sequence goes on along the minus strand of NC_080020.1, from coordinate 148,923,892 downwards.
CAACTATGCTAATATCACCCAGAAAGGACACACAGGAAAGGAGGCCCTGGGGATGGAACCTACACAATCGTATCAGGAGAGAGTCCATGCATAGCAAGCTTGCCTCGAGGCAATGCCATGTTCTCATCACCGACTCAGTACCAAAGTTAAGCAATAACAAAGAAAAAAAACATAACATGGCTTTAAAGATTGAGAATTGAGAGAGACTAGCCCTTCTTTTTCCTTGTCCACCACCTTCCCCTTCATTCTCAGACTGAAGAAAGCCCATATGATAAGTACAGATGGGACGACTACTGTCTCCCACACCCAAGGTCATCCCGGGGCCACCACAGAGCTCAGACTCCAGAGTGGCTTCAGGAAGGTATTCGGTGGCTTGCTGTGCATCCAGGACTGAGGGGGCATAGGTCCCTATGGCCATGTGAAAACACAAGCCCTAGCTGAGAGTCCACATACCCTAAGTCCTTCTCCCTCACCGTCCACATTGCCTGAGCACCAACTCGCTGCCCAAGACACGCCATGGTTATCAGTTACTCATGTAGCATGGATGCTTCCATGGTGTGTGGGACACTAGGCATTATGTGTGGGACACTAGGCAATACATATGACCTAATAGTCATCATGTATTTACAGAAATGGTATCCTAAAGCAGGGCCTGCTTCATAGTTTGTAGGGCCCAGTGCAAAATGAAATGCCGAGCTCCTTGCTCAAAATGAAAGAAAGACGAACCACTTCCCTACTTCTCTGACCAACTTCTCTTTCTCTTTCTTGATCTCTCATGGTCACTTTTTTATTTAGTACCCAAACCATGCTCTCCTGGACACAGGGATAATTGCAGAGTGACCACAGAGCCACACAGCTGCTCGGGTTCCACTGCCTATGTGCCCAGGCCCCTCCTGGGGCCAAGGTGGCAGTAGTCACTGGGTGAGCACTCAGCTGCCCACCTTGGGGAAATGGGACTGTGCATGAGGAGGGACTCCAAGTCCCCAGCACATGCTCCACTGTCCCATTTCACTTAAGAAAACACAACAGTCAGAGAAAAAATTATGAAGAATTTCAAGATGGTGTCTGCAGAGCATTAAAGCGATGTGTGTCCTCTTCTGAACTTGGAGCACTGTCTGAGTTTACGATTCCCACAGGGCCCATGAGGGTGGTCTTTGCTTCTAAAGCAAACAGTTATGTGTAGTTTTGGACTACTTTTCATGATTCAAATGTTTATCTTCATATTCTGAGACATAATAAGAACAGATAAATGCAATATTCTCCATTAAAATGGATTTTCAGGGCTGTGTTAGCTGTTTCACATTTTCCAATTATTTCCTCTGTTAAGACACAGTGAAATATATTTAAAGACATAAGTTATGCATTTACAATGGATGGCATGATGGAGGTTCAATGTTCACAACTAATTCCTTCAAGTTATTCAGATGCCAGGGTGCTTGAAAGCCAGTTAGGGCTTTCTATAGGATCACCTGTCAGCATTCATGTTGTCAGACATTGCCTTTTATCCTTTATGGTTCAAGATCAATTTTCCACTACAACCAGCAATTTTTAAAATGTTTTCAAAATAGTTGTTCATTGATAATGTCTACTAGAAGCATTTATGCTCTCGTACAAAAATTAATATAAACCACTGGGGAGGCCTCTCAAAACTAGACTGTCGTTGAATGAATGGCATTGCTGAGACTCTCAAAGCCAAGTGAGCATTGTATATGGTTAGCCCAAGAATAAAATCATAAAATTATAGAGCATAAAATAAAAATGAAATAAAAGCTGCTATAGACTACAAGCAAGAGACAGTGTGTATTTCCTCAAATTCAGTCCAGTTACTTCATTGTCTCAGGTTTTTTAAACATTCCCTCTCCTTATAAATGTTTTCTCATAGTCATTTGGTAGCAGCATATTTATGTTCGCTTTTATTCAACACTGGCTGAAAATGTGCCCTTCATTCGACCCAGTCTATTAATTTTGAAATGCCTAAAGCCAAAACTGACAGCAGAAGAAAATCTTTCTGCGTTGTAGCTCCAAACTGCTGGAATAAGCTACCTGCTTCAGTAAAAAAGCACGGTCAGATTAGTTCTCTTACAGGAAGTGTTAAGCTTTCCTCAGAAAGAGGAAAGTTTTAGAAGGAAATGAAGGACACTAATTTCTCAGTGTTTTAGATGTGGACTGTACACATGCTTCACTTGTACTACATGTATGCACAATAATTGTGCTGATATAAATGTTGGCCCTAGATTTCTGATACTAGAAATTTTTATAATTTCTTGTCCTAACATATTTACTGATAAACCTCCATGTCATTCAGAGATACCTGAATTTCCCCTGGTACTCTTTCTTATTTTCAAGAACTGAGTGAAAATTAAGTGGTTACTGTATTTCTTAATTAATTTTAACACCCACAACGTCTATCAAGTCATATTTCTCCTAACTTTAATCCTGACATTTAGTTCTCATTTTTTACTTCCTCATGTGCCCTGTAGAATGCTGTGCTCAAAACCAAGTCACTGGCCCTACATTTGCTAAGACTCTGATAGTCCAAATTTTCCCCAGGGGTAAACTAAAGCCTGTGTGGGTCTCACCCAAATGAAGTCTATCTGAACCAAGAGCCATCCTATCACTAAGCTCAGCAGGTGTCTGGACATACGGTGTTATTTGCTTTCTCTTTTTCCAAGTTATCAATTCCTTTGTCTACCTTTCTACTACTGCAGTTTTGATCTTCAAGAGACTCCATTAAAAGAAAATGAATTTAATTCCCCATATTCTAGATGCAGCACTGGATATTCTGACTTAGTCAAGAATCACAATCAAGGACAAAAAAGTTTTCTGAATTTGAGGGAGGATGGAAAAAGCTCAGGAGGGTAAAGAGGGCTCTTGAAAATGCAGGTGCAACTGTGTTAAAGACATGTAATGTCGCGTGGACACAGCTCTTAGTTGTTTCCATACTTCCTGTTTGGGTTTTTTCAAAACCAAAAGCCCCATAAGGCCCAAAGGGTCGACACAAGTGTGTGTCTCATTGTACTTTTCTGCTCAGCTTACTGAGCAAGTCCCCGTCACCTGCAAGGTATTTCCCAAAGTGGGTTCTGAGGGACAGTGAGAGTCCCATAGTTGTTATGTAACATTAAGGTTCAGTGGTCCCCAAACTATGGGGAAGACTGAAAGGTGCATGTCTCTCTTAGAGATTCCCAATACTCCTTAGCATTTTAATGCCTCTGCCAAATCCTACTGAAAGAATATTTAAAATGTGTCTCACAGGGATTCCTTAGGATCATTTTTATTTTGGAGTCCTTGTATCAAGCAACACCCAGGGAGAACAATATGGGGGACCCTGTGCTTTAGATGAAAGGGTACATGCTTTCATATGGCAGTCACAGTTGCCCTCCGCCCACATCTTTCACCCATGTCTGCCTTGCACTTCGCACTCTACCCTTCAGCAGCACAGAATTGCTATCCTCTAATCACACCAGCAGCTGGGACTTCTGCTGCTCTTCCTCCAACCTGCTTTTTCTGCCTGGATGCTCTGCTCCCTGGCCTGCCCCTCCTAACTAAAGTAAAGGCTCACCTCACCTGGCTAAGGTAACCTCATTTGGCCCTTCCTGACCAACTCTTGAACAAGACTCTGAGTTTTGCATTCTGACTTTCAATACTGTCTCTGCCATTTACTGGCTGAGTGACCTTGGTCAGGTCACTTGACATTTTTGCCTCTCAAATTTTTCATCTCTAAAATGAAAGTAAAAAACAATACCTGCCTCATGGGATTATGAAGAGGATTGAATTATTAATTCACATGAACAGCTTGAAGTATTGCCTGGTATACAGTTAACACACAACTAGTATCCAGAATGCTGTGATTTTCCTTTGCACATCAGTATCTTTGCAGGCTGTGTTATCCTCATCCCTTTGTGTCAGCAGGATCTCTTTATGCATCTATCTTCACCATCACATTATATTCAGCTTGAACTTTAGGGCTGTAGATTGTTCATGTTTTCTATCCCTAGTGTCTAGCAAATAGTAGGCTTTTTATGAAGATTGAATCATGAATTTATCTAATAAAAATAGTTCAAAGTTAATGAAACATGTTAAACTTGGGGTCCAGATAAACTTACAATGTTCCATAATGCTAGGAAATCTCAGCTACTGATGCTATGCCCAGCTATCTGTTTATTGTAAGTAGTTCATGGGACATGTCAGTGCAGGAGCATCTGTTTAAGAATGTTAGTGTATGCATGTAAGAACTTGTTCGTTATGCTTCAGAAGATTGGAGACTGATGAAAATTAGGCTTGGGGTGGATTAATGATTGTGCATTGAGCATTGACCCCCCATACAGAATTTTATTGTTGTTAACAACCATTTGATCAATAAATATGAGAGATGCCCTCACAAAAAAAAAAAAAAGAATGTTAGTGTAAAGATGAGGAAGCTGATGCTGTCTTCACAAATTGCTGGAGGAGATAAAAAATTGTATAAGACAGTTTCTCTAGTCTCTTTCATCTAAAAATGTCTGTGGTCCTATGATCGATGAGCCAGCACAGAACAGATTAGAAAAACAGAAAAACTGTCCAGATTATTTTGTAGAAGTCCTTCAACTTTGTGATAAGACACGAGTGATTATTGCCTCTCTTTTTCTGGTTTCTTAATTGGGAAAAATATGTTGTAAAAGAAAAGGGAAAATAATGAAACACTTTAGTTCTTTGTAGTTCTCTGGGCTTCAAATATTTCTTGTACTTTTTAGAAAGTATTATGTTGAATTGTTTTTAATTTGATCATTTATTCATTAGAATTTTTCAGCTTTATTGAGGCACAATTGACAAAATTGTATATTTTTAAGGTGGAAAATATGTGATGATTTGACATATGAATACTTTGTGAAATGTTTACCACAACCAGGTTAATTAACACATCTATCAACTCCTAGATTTAACATGTGTGTGTGCGTGCGTGCGTGTATGTGTGCACATGTGTGTGTGAGAACACTTTAGGTCTACTCCCAGCAAATCCAAGTATACATTACTATTAACTATAGTCACCATGTGTATGCTAGATGCCCAAAGCTTGTCCTCTTAAAACTGAAGGCTTGTACCCTTTGCCCTGCAACTCCCCATCTCCCCCAAATTCCCACTTGTGATAATCATCATTTTATTCTCTGTTTTTACGAGTTTAACTCTTTTTTCCTTATATCCCATATATAAGTGAAACCATATAGTATCTGCCTGTCTCTGTCTAGCTCTTTTCATTCTGTTTGTCTATCTATCTATATGTTCTTTATATACCCATTCATCCATCAATGGAAAATTTGGTTGTTTCCTATCTTGGCTATTGTGAATAATGCTGCAATGCACATGAGATTGCAGATATCTCTTGGAGATCCTGATTTCATCTCCTTTGAGTGTATAACCAGAAGTGGGATTACTGAATCATGTGGTAGTACCATATGTAATATTTTGTGGTACATTCCATACTGTTTTTCATAATGGTGATTCCAATGAACATTCCAACCAACAGCATATAAAGTTTTCCTTTTCTACAAATCTTTGCCAGTACTTTTTGTGCATTATCTTTTATGAAAGCCATCCTAACAGGTGTGAGGTGATATCCTGCAGTGTTGATTTGCGTTTCCCTGATGATTAATGATGTTGCACCTTTTCATATACCTACTGGCCATTTGAATATCTTCTTTGGAAAAATGTCTATTCAGTAACTCGGACCATTTTTTTAACAGGGTTGTCTTTTTGCCATTGAGTTAAATAAGTTTCTTATGTTTTGGATATTAACTCCATATCAGCTGTATGGTTTGAAAATATTTTCTTCCATTCTATATATTGTCTTTCCATTTTTTTGGTTTCATTTGCTGTGCAGAAGCTTTTTAGTTTGATGAGGCCTTCTTTCTTCTTTCTTTCCTCTTTCTCCTCCTCTCTTTCTTTTCTCTTTCTTTCCCTCCTTCCCTCCCTTCCTCTTTCCTTCTCTCTCTCTCTCTCATTCTCTCTTCCTTTCTTCCTTTCACCTTTGTTGCTCATATATATGATGTCACATAACAAAACAAAATTGCCAAGACCAATGTCAAGGAACTTGCCCCCAGTGTTTTCTTCTATAGGAGTTTTAAGGTTTCAGTTCTTACACCGTCTTTAATCCATTATGAGTTAATTTTTTTGAGTGTTTTAAAATAGGGGTCCTCTCATTCTTCTGTATGTAATTATCCAGTTTTCCTAACAGCACTTACTGAAGAAATTCTTTTTCCCAGTGTGTTCTTGCTGTCCTTGTCAAAGTTTAATTGATCGTATGTGTTGGTTTAAATCTGAGCTCTCTGTGCTATTCCATTAGTCTTGTCTACTTTTATGCTAGTACCCTAGTGTTTTACTGTTTTCATTATTATAGCTTTGTTATATAGTATGAAATCAGAGTGTGTGATGCCTCCAGCTTTGTTCTTTTTCAAGATGCTTTGGCTATTGGGTTTTTTTTTAATTCCTAACACAAATTTTAGGATTTTTTTTCTATTTCTGTGAAAAATACCAATGGAAACTTGATAGAGATGGCTTAGAAATTGTAGATGTCTTTGGCTGCCATGGGCATTTTAACAATATGAATTCTTTCTATCCTCAAACACAGGATATCTTTCCATTTATTTGTGTCTTCCTCAATTTCTTTCATCAACACTTTAAAGTTTTCAGTGTACAGGTCTTTTACCTTCTCAGTTAAATTTGTACCAAAGCATTTTATTCTTTGTGATACTGTGGAAGATGGGATTGTTTTTGTAATTTCTCTTTCTAATAATTCATCATTACTGTATAAAAACAAAGTTGATCTTTATGTATTGAATTTTTTATCCTGCAACTTCACTGCTTTCATTGATTAGTCCTAATAGATTTTTGGTGAAATCTTTAGGTTTTTTTTATATATAATGCATCATCTTAAGAGACTATTTTACTTCTTCCTTTATGGTTTGGATGCCTTCTGTTTTTACTAACTACCTGCTCTGGCTAGGACTTCCTGTACTATGTTGAAGAAAGTGGTGAGAGTGGGCATCCTTGTCTTATTGCTGATCTTAGAAAAAAAGCTTTCAGCTGTTCACTGTTGAGTAAGCTGTTAACTGTGGACTTGTCATCTATCACCTGTTGAGGTACATTCCATGTGCATACCTAATTTGTAGAGAGATTTTTATCACAAAAGAATGCTGTTTTGTTAAATACGGTTTCTGCATCTTTTGAGACAAATCATGTTATTTTAATATTCATTCAGATGTATGCATTTCATATTTATTGATTTATATTTGTAGAGCTATCCTTACATCTCAGAAATAAATTCCACTAAATCACAATATATATCCTTTTAGTGTGTTGTTGAATTCTGTTTGCTAGCATTTCATCAAGGAGTTTTTGCATCTATATAAATCAGGGGTAGCTTTCTACAGTTTTCTTTTCTTACAGTGCCCTTGTCTAATTTTGGTATCAGGGTGGTGCTGACCTCATTAAACGAGTTTAGAAGTATTTCCCCTTGTTCTGTTTTTAGGAAGGCTTTGAGAAGGAATGGCCTTAATATTTTATGTTTGTAGAATTTACCAATAAATCCATTAGACCCTGGGCTTTTCCTTGTTGGGAAGTTTTTGATTACTGATTCAGTTTCCTTATCATTATTGGTCTGTTCAGATTTTCTATTTCTTCATAATTCAATCTTGGTAGTTGTGTATTTCTAGGATTTTTTTCCATTTCTTTTAGGTTGTCCATTTCTTGGTATATAATTGTCATAGCAGTGTCTTGAGATCCTTTGTATTTCTGTGGTATCTGTTGTAATGTTGCCTCTTTCATTTCTGATTTTAGTTATTTGAGTCTTCTCTCTTCTTTGTCTACCTAAAAGTTTGTCAACTTTGTTAATGTTTTAAAAAAACTAGCTCTTTGTTGCATTGATTTTTTTTCATTTATTTCCACTCTCATCTTTGTATTTCCTTTCTTCTGCTAACCTTAAACTTAGTTTGATCTTCTTTCAGTCCCTTGAGGTATATAGTTAGGCAATTTATTTGAGATCTTTCTTTTGTCTTAATGCATTCATCACTACAAACTTCACTCTCACTTCCATAGAGTAGACCAATAGGATATCATTTAATGTGTTGAAGTGATATCCTGTATTCAAAAGTGTGTCCCAATGATTTGAAAGGTTTAATACTGACTCTCAAAATACCTCATACCTTATATATTGATGGAGTGAGTTACAATAGTCCTTGAACCTACTTTCCTATTCATAGCACAATACACATGGTAAATGATTATAAGTTTGATAAGTACTTTTTTAAAAGCATTAAAATAAAAAAAATATAAAAAATGTTTTTTTTAAAGTAATAAATGAAACTATGTAGATTGACATTCATAGTTTGAGTTAATTTTAAAGCTAGCTTAAGTGTTTGTTTCTACATCCAGTTGGCAGGAATTATTCTCATTCCCAGAGACAGAAATTTGATGTATGTGTGTGTGTGTGTGTGTGTGTGTGTGTCTGTATACTAATATGCTCAAGAATGAGTTTTCATATTTCATATTCACATTAGGAGACAAATATATAAGTATATATATTTGAAGCAATTTTTAAATTAACAAGTACTAATTAATATGATTCTTAGACCCACACTATGGTTACCTCATTTTACAGATAAGGAAATGTAGGCAGAAACTCTTTAAATAAGTTAAACAGAAAGTAAGTGCTAGAGGACCAAAATAACTGGTATCAGAGTTGGGATATAAACTGAGATTGTCTGATTCTAGAACCCGTGTTCTTTCCTCGGCATTATACTACTGCCTTAGAATGACATTTTGGTTAGAGTATATATTTATGTTTTTGTTATTTATAACCTAAATGATATCACATAATTCTCAAAGGTGTCCATATAACCAACATTACTTGTATTTCCTATTATCTGCCAACTTTCTCCAAGACCCATCATCACTCAGCTTATTACTTATTACCTAATATTTATTATCACTTTATCACCTTCCAATTCATCTTTCTTTCCCTCATTAGCTTTTTTATAATTTTGAGCAACATTGTTTTTCTTGTAAAAATAAAACACCTTTGTTTATTTTTTCTAGGAAGACTAAATTTATAAATCAAACTATCAGTACTTTTGTATCCTTGAAACTTAAATGTCCAAAACATGCTTCCTTACAACTCTAACAAGCTATAGTCCTCATAGGCGAAGTCTTCCCAATACTAAGTTAAAGGAGCATAAGAAATACAGGTGTTTTTTGTTTGTTTCTAAGTTACACCTACCATAGTTTGTGCAATTAATTCTTGGAAAACTTGTAAAATATATTCAAAATGGATATTTTCATTACTTTCACTAAGATCCAATGTTTTACATTCTAGGTCAACTGTTTTATGTTGTGTCTATACTTTTGTTTTGCTTTAGAGTTAATTTCCCAAATTTCAATATTAAAACATTCAAGTAGACAAACATATGTATTACTATACTTAAATGCTATTTCATTTCTGATAGTCTACAAATAACTTGTGAATAGCAAATAACCGTGTATATTTAAACTAGGACTCATTCCCAGAGACAGAAATTTGATGTGTGTGTGTGTGTGTCTGTATACTAACATGCTCAAGAATGAGTTTTAAAACAGCACACTTTAAACTTTGCCCCATTCACAATAACACTGAGAAGCATATATTAAATATATTTAAAAAAGAATATCCTCATTGGAATAAGAAGCTCACAAAAAGGAAGAGCATAAAAGAAACAGTCCACATCTCAGAAAGAAGGTTATACTCTGCTCTAAATAAGCACAAATAATTAACTTTTCCTGAGAAGAGCCATTGTGACTATCTTAAATCATGGCTAATCACATCCTAAAAGTGTGATCACAAGCCTTGTAAAATCTCATGTGATCCTTATTCACTTAGATAATAAATATAACCTAAAAGATAAAGGTGATAAGGAATATTTTCCTGCTAGATAGTTTTCAGAGTGGTAGGCTTGTTTGGGGACATTTATTTCTTTTTTAAAAAGTTTGACTTCTTATTTTGTTAAAGTTTCCTGTGACTTTTTTCTGACGAATAAAATAATCTCATGTGGCCCAGATTTGTTTTAAATAACCAGGCTATTTCAAAATGATTTTACTTATTACTTCAACAATGATCCATTTGGTCACAATATAAATCATTTTAATCTATGATAAGTTATACCTATCCAGCCTGTTTTGAACGGCACCAGTTGGGTCCTGTACCCTTCTTCCTAGAGCCAGAGGAGCTGTCCTTTGGACACAATAGGTACCCGTTTAGTCATTGTTCATTGTCTTTCTTGACAGAAACTCAAATTAGAAAATATCTCTTCTTTTGCTCCTCCATTTCTTCTTAACATAACCTCCTAACACAGTGAGCCACAGAATGTGACATGCTACCCTAACAAGATCTTCCGTTGCACTTAGGGAAGTCAGGACTGAACCAGGGGGTTCTGATGCGATAGGGTGGGCACGATGCCTTGGGAGCGGCCTGTTTCTGTGCTGCCAGCTTTTCTTCTGGACATCTTCCTATCTCCAGTGCTCCTTGGCATTCCCGTGGGACCCTACTCTAACTCCTTCCCTAGCTTACCAGGTTTCCACCTTGCTCTTAATTTGTCTGTTTTTTAGCTGTTAACAGGCTTATGTCAAGCTGCTGTCAGAACACTAGAATTCTGCACCATGGCTTACAAAACATTTGTTATTTGGAGTAGGCAGTCAACAACCTGTATGAAATCCTCGTCACTAGTGTGCTGAGCTTGGTGCTCCCCAGCCTTGCTTAACAATCTCATGAAATAAGGATTATCTGCTCCACCTCTCAGATTCATTTCAAGAGTTAAATGAAGTAAATGTGGAGCAACTGGCATTGGAAGCATACCGTAATCTCTGTCTCTTTCTTGCTCTTTCATGAAACTATTTTCTCTTGTAAACAAAAGAACAAAAAGTATCATAAATACAAGCAAGGTAGGTTTGAGGTTGACAGTGACCATGGTTCTGTGGCTGTATTGTGACTACTTCAGCTGGCTTCCATAGCACTGGGCAGATAGCGATTGTCCACCCATCTAGTCCACATTTCAACCCATTCTCCTTTCTTCTGTGAGACAAAGGATCCTTGGAGATCATTGCAAGTATATTACATCTGTGACCAAAAGCTACAAATTTATCTTGGCACCTAATCAAAATATGATATTCTCAGACTGACTTTCAAGATTCTGTATTTTCTCCAGTTAGGTGTTATTCTCCCTGCTTCCCTGAGGGACCCTGTGTTCTCACCAAAGGGCACTGCTCACCATCCTCTGAGTGGTTGCCATGTCTGCCCCTGCTTTGCCCAGGTCACACCCACAGAGATGGTTCCCTCACCATTCCACCTCCACCCAAGGAAAACCTACCTGCTCGCAGGGCCTGAAGTTTGCCAGAATCATGAAATCTACTTTGATCACAGTTTCAGCAATTCTTGGCATTTTGAATTGACAAGATTATGTCATTTGGGCCATACCCACTTCACCTTAAGGATGAGATAACTGGTGTTCAGACCCGAAGAGATTTTAAAATATTTCCTCTCTCCTAAATCTGAAAAAGCATGTTTAGGAAGCCTACTAAATATACTGAAGATTCTTATGAGTATTTCTTAGCTTCTGTTGTGGATAGAGTTGTGTCCATCCAAAATTCTTATGCTGAAGCCTTAACACCTAATGTGACTGCATTTGGAGATGGGTCTTTAGAAGGTAATTGAGGTTAAATGAGGTCATCAGGATGGGACCCTTAAATTAGGACTAGTGTCCTTATAAGGATGGTAAACCAAGAGCTTGCACACATGGAAAAAAGGCCATCGAGGGCACAAAAAGAAGTAAGTCATCTGTCTGCAAGCCACAAAGACATGCCTCAGGAGAAACTAATCCTGCTGACACCTTAGTTTTAGATGTCTAGCCTGAAGAACTGTAAGAAAATAAACTGATGTTTTTACATCAACTCAGTCTTATGGTATTTTGGTATGATAGTCTAACAGACTAAGATAGCTCCCCTGTGAAACTAAAAGCTTCTTAGTAAGTAATACAGTCTTTGAATCTCCCAGGGTTTGGTTTAATAAATATTTGTACAATGACAGAATTTTATCAGTGATGACTACTTAATACATACACACACACACACACACACACACACACACACACACACACAGGCTTTTAGGACACCCACTAAGTAATATTTTCTTCTTTCTTTTCCTCAAAGTACTGCTTACTCATAATCACTTTACTTGGAAATAAATTATCCTCTAAATTAGATATATATACCTTTCAAAATCTGAATATCAATCTCTCTAGGTGAATTTCATCTCCATTTATGCTTTACAAGTAGGTGTAGGTACCCCACAGAGCATCACATTTGTCCAGATAATGAATAAATATCATTTGACTATAAATATAATATGAACCTTTTTGAAATCACTCTCATTGTGAAGTTATTTGTTTTAAATGAATCTTATTTCAATGACAAGAAATGTAAAACTGGTACAGTTTCAAATAGGGCAGATAGACACGATTTGTCATATGTTAAAGTGTACTTATATTATTTTCAAATGGATTATCATTGAAGCAGAAGTGATTGAGTGAAGTAATTTAGAAAAAGTCAGGCTCTTTAAAATAAATCTGGGAACTTTATGACCTATTGTTTTATTCATCACAAAAACATGTAAATTTAACAACAACAAAAATCAATATGTTTAAAAGGAAATAAATGTTTTCAGCCAAGTCTACGACTGTGTAAACTATATAAAACCCAAGTATTCCTTATTAGCGTCCTTGCTCAGATCATATTTGTTTTCTAAGTGAATGGGATTGATTATAGGGCTTGTGATAACAGGTTTAGGACCTGAAGTACTAAGACCAGTATCATGTGTAGCTTATTCATTTGGAATCCAAAGATTTACTGGCTGCATGCCTTCCTACCCCTTCTTAAATTCATGCTATGTGGCTATTCAGAATCCTCACTGATGTCAACTGTTTTTTGTTTGTTTGGGTTATTTTTAGTGGGAGATAAATTTTATTTAATAATTTTCACAAGACTGATCAGCTTTCTAAAGTAATCCTATTCAGTCATGACCAAGTTGGACTAGTTTTCAAATTGTAAAAAACTCATTTATCACCATTATTTCAGCAATCCAAACCAACCTCTAACAAAAGAATTTAAGGTAATATTAAATAAAAAGAAAGTAGTGTCTCTTTTGTATATACTCTGTCCTTTCTCAGTGTTATAAAATATCCCCATGTTGACTTACTGTACATTGATTTTAATAGGCATTCTCTACAGAGCAATATGAATATCATTGGAAACTGTATAATACAATTTTCTACTCCTGAAAAGCTATAGAAAACTGTACATTTTATACTGACATATACTCCATCAATAATAGAGTTTTTATATCTTATTTGTAGCTATTGATCTCAACAGCATAATGAAAAATTGATTGCAGTGAAATGCACCATTTCTTAAGTATAAATTTCAATGTCAAATTATTTTTATCTATGCTTCCCAATTATACATGAAACTTATACATTTATATATGTTTGCTTCCACAAAACTCTATCATGATAAATTAGATATGACAAGAACCTACTGAGTCAATAGAAACCAGGTTTCTCTTGCTAACATATGATTCCAAAATTAAATATACTAGTTTCATACCACTTTCAGTTCTTCATTATAAAGAGACTTACATCTTGATATATAGTATCATCTTCCTATGCAACTTGACGATTTGAAATGAGGTCTTAATTCTTCTGGGAACATGAACACACACGCATACACACATACACACGTACACTTTTGAACACTACAGACACACACACAGAAAAAACATGCACCCAGAAATCCATGCACTCATTTGGGAATCCACACGATACTATAAATGAGGTGCCTGTTTTTTGTTATGTCTTGAGACCTTATTATTTTAGAGGGAACATTCTGATTAGAAAATCTACATAGATAAGTTCTGACAAAACATTAAGAGGGGCATCATATCTGCTAACCAATGGTGATCCTCAAGCCTGATATCATTGACCAAGAATGAATTAGGTCAAAATCCACAAATCTAAACAAAATCTACAAACTTTCTACCTATAGTGAAAACACCCCTATAGTCTTCCAGGAAACAAGGGTCTAGAAATTTAGGAAAATTCATTTTTTTATATTAATTTGTCCTTCTATGGTATTTTAAATTGCAGTTATTGACTTAAAAGTGTTCAGAGTTTTTTCTCTAAGATATATTCATTTGAAAACATACACATATTACTTAATAAAATTTATCAATCTCACAAAAGAAAATACAAAGCATATATATTCCTTTGGATGTTTTTCCAGCATTTATGTGTCATAGTATGGGGATGTGCCCCACAAAGATAATCAAACCTCACCCTGCCTGATAATTCTTGGGAAATAATGTTCCCCTTTCAACTTTTTCCAGTGCATTTACAACATCCTGAATCAATGAAAGCTATTCAACAGTGGGGTTTGAAGGGCTATAGTATTATTCTTTAAAAAAAAAAACAGATTTATTGAGACCTAACTCACGTACTATAAAATACATCTATTTATGTTGTATGAGTCAGTGGTTTTTCTTCAATTCAGAGTTGTGCAACCATCACCATAATCTAATTTTGGAACATTTTCATCCCCCTTGAAGGAAATCTTGCACCCATACTCAGTCCCCTTTTCCTGCTCTGGCAACCACCAAACAACTTTCTGTGTCTATGGATTTGCCGATTCTAGACATTCATATATACAGAATCATATAAGGCATGGCCTTTTGTGTCTGGCTTCTTTCATTAGCATGTTTTCAAGATTCATCTATGTTGCAGCATATGTCAGTATTTCACTCCTTTCTATGGAAAAGTGAGATTCCATGACATGGATGTACCACATTCTGTTAATCCATTTGATAGGCAGTGGACATTTAGGTAGTTTGCACATTTCAGGTTAAGAGCAATGCTTCCATAAGCATCGGTGCTCATGAGTTTCTGTGAAGATTTACGTTCTCATTTCTCTTGGTTGTATATCTAGGAATGGCATTGCTGGGTCTCACAGTAACTCTGTTTAACTTTCTGAAAATTTACAGACTGTTTTCCAAATGGCTGTACCATTTCACATTCCCATCAGCAAAGTATGAGGGTTCTAATTTCTCCACACTCCTGACAACAGTTGTTATTGTCTTTATTTTTTATATTAGCCATGCTGGTCAGTGTGAAGCTGTATGTTGTGATTTTGATTTGCATTTCTTTAAGGATAAACCATGTTGATCATCTTTTTAAGGGCTTATTTGCAGTTCGTATGTTTTCTTTGGAGAAATATTTATTCAAATTCTTTCCAATTTTTAAACCAGATTATACGTCCTTTTATCATAAACTTGTAAGAGTTCTTTACATATCCTTAACACCAGCCTTTTATCAGATGTATGATTTTCAAATATTCTCTTCAGCTGTATTTTTTTTATTTTAATTTCAGCCAAGTTTTCAAATGTCTATAGTTGAAAGTTCTACCCCTGACAATAGTAAACAAACATAGCAAAGTGGTACCCAATGGAGATGGATCTTCAGCTCTCCCTGAAAAGGTGACTACAACAGGATTTTGGATGATGTCAAATGGAAATGCAGCATGTACCGATACAGGATGGATTCCTGTTGCACTATCCCAATTTTCAATTTACTTAGCAAAAGCTTCAGAAGACTGCCAAGTGTCAAAGTCAGTAGCATGTCGACAAAAATCTGTGAAAGGGTGTAAGTAAATGAATAGTAGAGAAGGATGTGAGTATTACAAACAAGGTTCTTCAGAGGGAGGCTGAAGTGCTATAGCAACTGAGTATGAGAAAACTAGCAGATTTGACTGAGGGGAAGTCATAATTGTAACACTTTGCTATTGACAGATGGGGGCCCAGAAGGTAGTGTGGAGTCAAAACAGAGCACCAAACACAGGAATAGCTCATGAAAGAGCGGATGAGCTCAAATGCATGTTTATAAAAAGATAATTATTTTAGAAGAGTATCTAAATAAAAGTTCCTCAGCTGTGAAGGGTTCAAAGCAACAATTATTTTCATTCTTCCTATTTTTCTGTTACTGACATTGATAGTCCAGTTGAGAGTAATAGCATTTTACTGCTTAGTGGTATACTGCTCTCTGCAAAAGTGACAATTCCCCTGTGGAAGAGTGAAAACGAGTCAAGAAGTCATAACTACATGGAGGTTTGGATCTGTAATCTCATCGCTCATTCATTCATTTATTTCATAAGTCCTTAATAAACTATCTAAGGTATCTAGTACTTTGCCAAATGCAGGGGATAAAATTCCAACCAAGACATAGACCATGCCCTCCAGCAGTTTATAGTTGAGTGGGGGAAATGACAAATAAAAACATAATTTTGTGTGGCACAATTTCACATCCCTAATGGCATTAACAGTGCTCTTTTCTGAAGTCCAGAGGTGTTAGATACTAGGAAAGCATGAGTCAGTTTTGATCATCTAGGGGAAGTACGTTGAAGAGCCCCAGGAAAGAAAACAGAAGGTCTCCCTTGCAAGTATAACTCGAACGTCTCCTTATGATGACTCTCTGTGTTCTCCTTGCAAATAAACAAACCTGCTTTCAGAGACTTGGTAAGGAAGCATGGATACATATTGAGGAGAAGGGGTGGTGTGGAAAATACCTCATTCTCAGTATTAGGCTCCTTTATTTACCTCAATGACACCAGGAAAGAGCTCAGACCCTGAAGCCAAATTTCCTTCGCTTAAGTCTTAGTGTTGCCACTTAGCAGATCCATGACTGTTAGCAAGTTACTAAGCTTCTCTGAGCTTTAACATTCTCATTTTGTAAAAAGGGGATAAAAATAGCACGTATATTATAAAGCTATGGTGTGTGTTGAATAAACATGTAACATTTTAGGGATCAGGTCTGGATTATAGAGAGCACTCAAAAGATTTTATCTCTGTTCAGATTGAGGACCTCAACTCAGAGTTGTTCCAAGAACAGCCAGACAGGCTTTTACGATGAAGCTTGTAGTGGGGAAAGAGGGGGCCAGGGACTCTCTCTTTATGGACTTTTATTGCATTGCTGGCAAGGAAGCAAATTCACCACCAGTAACCTTAGGAGGAGGGCATATGTGTTGCCTGGAGCAATTGCCAAGTGACATTTGTGGAAAAACTGTTTTCCTTCTTTCGTTCCACAAAAATGTCCTGACAGCCTATTCTATGCCTCATTACTGTGTTTACTTCGTTATGGAACTTGTGCTCATCTGGAATGATCTCACTTGTTTCCCTGTGCATTGTCTGTCTTCCCACGTGAGACTATAAACTCTGTGAGCACAGCACTCTCTGGAGTTACAGTCCCAGACCCTACAGCCAGGCACGGCACGTCACAGGGGTGTCAATATTTTCTGAATGAATATGATGTGCTAGCACGGATGCAGGAATGCTCCCTCTCAGTCCACGCTCTGGATGGGAAGAAGATATGTGAACATATACCCTCAGCTCGAGATTTGATTAGGAAAACCCAGCATGTCCTCGCCCTCTCAGGGGAGACAAGCTGTCTCAGTTGCCCAAGAGTTTAATATACTACTCATGGAACACGGCATTTCTGTTCTGTTTTGTTTTTGTCCTAGATAGGCTCATGTAACATCTGGGTGCATATAGAGGGGAGCCTCGTTATACAAGGATAATGTATAACTCAGATGTTTGGATTCTATGTGTATCAGTTTGAATATGCCTCTCCTTCTGTGGGGATGATATGCTTAGTGCTAACAGCACTTACTAGAAAATTAACTTTACTACTCAGTGACTAAGTTCATATTGGCATTCCAATAGCCAAGTGTTTTCCTTCTTTTCAGAAAAAGAAAAAAGCAAAAATGTCAAAACCAGGTGCTTTCTCATACGATTTCTTTTATATTTAGATTTCTCAAATTAAAAATAGTTGGAAATCAGCTTTCCCTCTATTTTTTAAGCATTATTAATTTCTGTATCACTTGAAACAAGAAAATGCTGAAATAAACACCCTTTACAGATGTTTGAAAGGTCTCCAAAAGTTGAGTTTCAATTTGGTTTTAGATACCTCATCTAAGGGGGATTGTGCAGAACCCCTCCTTCTATGACTGGCTTGTGTCACTGAGCATGATGTCCTGAAGGTTCAACCAAGTCATTGCATAGGGCAGGATTTCTTTCTTTTACGAGGCTGAATAATATTCCATTATATGTACATACTGCCTTCTTTTATCCACTTATCTGTCAATGGACACCAAGGTTGTTTCCATATCTTGGCTGGAGTAAATGCTACAGTGTAAAAGCAGAGAGTAGGATGGTGGTTGCTAAGAGAAGCAGGGGGAAATGAGTTGCCGTTTGATGAGTATAAAGTTGCAGTCATGCCCTGTGTATAAGTTCTATGATCTGCTGTACAACATACTGTGTGGAGTTAGTAATACCGTATTATACACTGAAAAATTAAGAGAGTAGATCCCATGTGAAGTGTTCTTACTGAAACAATAAAACCAAAAAAACAAAAAATATGCTGTTAGATTACTCTGAAAATTGTGGCTGGCTTCTCTCTTTGATCAAATTTTCACTTTTTCTCTGGTTAGTAATTGCTCAAAAAAGTGGAAGCTAAGTGTCAGGCATTATCCTAAACACTTCAAATCTAGTTTTGCAATCCTGGGTGGCAGATGCTATTGATTCCAATTTTATGGATATGAAAACTAAATAAAAAAATTAAAGGAACTGCCCAAGGTGATAAAGCTACTAAGGAGGTGTAGTTGAAGTTCAAACTTCGGTTGTCTGAATATAAAATGTATTCTTATGCACCACTTGATTTTTTTTTTCCATTCATTGACTTGAATGACTTTCTTTTCCTTATTATAGAGCTTCATTCCCTAATATATTTTGTCTTTTCACTATAGTTGACTACTTTAAATTAGTAGAACTTGGAAATTAGGCTATTTGACAAGATCTGGGGCTAAAGTGTCTGTCTGAACTGCCCTCCGTCACAATCCCAACCCTCTGGAGCCCTCCCAAGAGGTCCTCTTTGTTGGAGCGGCCTTTTTGCAGCAGCCTCCCCGCTTACCCTTACAGTGATCTCCAGAGATCTTTCTCTAGCCAGCCTTACCCTCAGACATTTATACCAGCCAGACCAGGGTTTCTCCTTCTATTCCTGCAACCCAGATTAGTAAATTAGACATTTCTCTAAAGCCTAACAGGACTTTCTTTCCCTAAATTTCTTAAGTTCCAGTCAAAATATGTAACAATTTCCAACTTTGTCCTTTGTGAAATTTTGGTGGTTCTGAAATATCTGGTAGCCTGACTACTTTTTAATTCATGAACTTCCTCTGAGGAATATTTTGCAAACTTTTGAACCTATTTTCCTTTTTCTGTGACTTCTTTTTCCTGAAGAGTTTCTTTCCCAGATTTTTGTCAAACGAGTATGTCACAAAGAGCTTTCACATGATGTAAAGGCAAAGGGGCTGTGTGTCTCAATTACACTTTTTGTAATTTTAGAGACATTTCTACTTTGCCTAACCAGGGGCTTTTTCTAAGTCCTCCTTCCATAGCTGTACAGATGATGGGGATTTATTGCTTTGTTATCAGTATAAAAATAGTTATTACCACTGAATTTTTTCATTGTTTCTTGGTATGTTCTTTTCATCTGTTTTGGCTAGCTTCCTTCAGAAATGTTCTTTACTTAAATGATGCATCATAGGAAAAAAACTAAGCTCTGAACAAAGGGGAAAAAGGAGTTTTCTTGTTATTACCTTCAGAGTACAGGAGAGTGTCTATCTTCAGAAGGAGCAGGGAACCTTCCGTAGATAAAACTGGTGTGACCGCAAATTTGGAGGACAATGTAACACTATTGGTGATGACAACTGACGTTTTTCCAAGGCAGCATTGCTTCAAACATGTCCAATAGTGCAGATCTGTGGGTCTTTAGTCCTTATTGGTGTGACTGTTAGCAGAAACCCTCTGCCATCCCTTACAAAGAATGAGAAGAACATTCGGAGCAATTCTTGAAGAATACAAAATACCTTCATTTCTAAACTATTTCCTAAAGAACACGAAGTCTAAGGTAAGCTACATGGGAAAAAAAAGTGGGGGTTATTTCAAATTAAATATGGAAAACACTGAGCTAAAGTTCAGTAAACTCCTTTAACCCAGTGACTTCTGTGAGCTTCTAACATGCTAATGTGCTCTGTAAATCTCCAAGGAGGGGTGGTTCTGACAAAGGACATCTCATTTCCCAACCTTATTTACCAAACACTCCAGGGCTCATTTTGTGGAGCAGTATTCCTTACGAGATACTCTGGGAAGCAACTTTTCCATTGGCTCAGGCAAAAATTAAGAGAGCTCTATCTAGATTATTTCATTTTGGCTATTCAAAAAATTACTTTTTCTAAGTTTTTATGCCATCAACTCTCATTGAAAAGCACTACCACAAATAGATCCATGACACTCGATATGCAATTTCTTATAAGAATTTTTCCAACTCTATCCACTACCTCACACAATACAACTTTTACAGTGACCCATGAGGGAACTTTCCATTGCATTATATCACCAAAAAAAATAATGCTCTTAAGTGACTTCATTTTTTTCTACCCAGAGAATGCTGAAATATTTGCTAATTCTATTTTCATTTGTGGTGCTGCCAAGAAGTTTAGGTATAAATTTTGGCTCTTCTCTAATAGGCTTTTAGGACCTCAAGCAGTGAGGTTCAGGCATATCTGACACCTGGAGTTGATTATTTTTTTTAACATCCTTCTTCCATGATAAAGAATTCAGTAATAATGAACAATAACTATTAATTTTTGATACTTTCTTAGATTTAAAACAAAATTTTGATAATTTAAAAACAAGAAACTTTAAATATAAAGCTATTCACATTCTGTAGCTGTATACAAACAAAATCTCCATTTACCAAACAAAACTGTCACACCTAGTTTTTCACCCTGTTTCACTGTTTTATATTTTAAACACAAATCAAAAATTTTAAGGTGCTTCAGAACTGAATCAGCCCAATTTCTGCTTTATAAACATTGTCTATCATACTTTTGTTTATTGAAGCCCTATGAGATTCCTGGAAATGTGGGGACAAAGGAATTAAAAACAAAGACTGTCTAAAATGAATTTGCATAACTCTAAACCATTACATATTTATTCCCAAAATGAATGTAATGAATCTATGCAACTAGTTGCAGAAGTATGTGAATTTGAAGCTGACATGTTATTAACGCTTGAAGGTTAGATTGTTAGCAATAGATGTTAGATCAACTAACGGATTATTTTTATATGTTTTGTTATTGATTTTAAGTTCTCTGTAGAAATGCACACCATTTTTGTTTGCATCTTGGGTGAGCCATTACTATCACTACACCTTCTCATCTTCCCGCCTTCTTCCACTGACCTCAGGATATATCATACATGCACTAAATCTATGCAAACTCTCTATAAATTTCATAGTCATGTTTTCTTTTGCTCCAACTTGATTATTTGCACTGTGGTAATGTATAAAAATGGCTTCAAGACATTTTACTAAGTGTTAGAGATTTAATTAGGCTCTCATCCCCCACAAATACCTAAGTTGAAGTTCTCACCCTCAATACCTCAGAATGTGATACTATTTGGAGATAGGGTCCTTCCAGAGGTAACCATGTTAAAGTGAGTCATTACAGCCCTTACCCAGTGTTAGGTGTCCCTATAGAAAGGGGAAATCTGGACCTAGATACAGCTGCACATACAGGAAAACCAATGGAAAGAGAGAGAGAGCGATGAGACTTGCATGTACAAGTCAAAAAGAGAAGCCTAGAAAAGACCTTTTCCTCATAACCCTCTGAAGGAACCAGTCCTGCCAACACCTTGATCTTGGACACCCAGCCCCCAGAACTGTAGGAATAAATGTGTGTTGTTTAAGCCACCCAGGCTGTGGCACTTTGTTATGGCAGCTCTGTCAGATGAATGCACTAACTGTGCAAGTAGACAACAAATATAAGCCAATCATATTATTAACCAAATGCGTCACGTCCAGCCTTAGGGGCCTCTCTCTGTGGTTCTCCGCTCATTCTCACAGTCTCTGAGCTCCTTTTCTATCTCAGGGTGGCCCTCACCCACAGCCACTGTGTTTCAGAGCTTCTGACTCCAACCCTGTCCCGCTGACTCTCCCCAAATGATCTGGTCACAGATATTATTTAAAAAAAAAACAAACATACTAGAAAAGGGGACATTTGGGAGCATCAGTGTCATCTCCCACTTTTAAATCTACCCATATTGCTTCCTTCTGTTTTAAGAGTGGAGATTGCTCTTCTCAGTATTGAAAGCCGAGTCCAGCTACGGCATTCTAGATCATATGTCCTTCATGAGTTCTTCTGTGAAACGGCCTGTTATCACTCTGCCTCTCCGTTTCCAAAGCATCTCAACTCCCCTTCTTGCTGTGGTTTCCTACAGGACATAATGGGATTCTGGAATTTGCTGTCATCAAACAAAACAAACACAGGACTCACACATCTGCTCACAACAGAGTAGTCGGGTTCCAACTTACTCTCCCAGTTGACACAACAAGAGAAACTCAAGAAATATGCAAATTTATATCCTGCAGGCTCTGAACAGCAGTGAATGAAGGGCTACAATCCTGGAGAGAAGGAAGAAACAAGTTAAGCCACACAGCTCCCTGGCTTTCTTCCTTTCAATAGATATATTTTTAACCACTGAATGAGAAAACAGAGCCCAAGCAGAGAGTGGCAAATCTTGCTGGGTAGAGAAAACAAAAGTGTGGAGTGGTCGTACAAGGGAATTTTACACATAATAACACAAACAGTAAGCATCTGTACACACTACAAAATGGATGCATCTTGAATATACACTGTGGAAAGGAAGAATACACAGACAAAATCACCTACTTTATGATTCCATTTGCGTGAAGATCAAGATAAAGGTAAGTCATAATGACGACAGAAGTCAATACAGGACCTCCTAGGTGCACTTATATGAAAGGAGCATGGTGGCTGGTGGCATGATGGGCAAAACTATTTTTATCTGTGTGCAGGTTATATGGGTATACATAAATGCAAAAATACTATTAAACTATAGACATAAATCTGTACACTTAAACATCAATAAAATCAAATTAATAGAATAACTGAAAAAACAAGAAAAAAGGAAAACTACCCTCCTTAATTCCAATTCCTACTTTATCCATATTGCTCTTAAAATCACACACTTCTGTAAAGAACAGTGCTTATTCCCGGTTGTGCCTTACAGCTTTCTCCAACATAGGAATAATATCTACCTTCAGCAGTCCATTTAAACTGCTCTTGCTAAGTTCACCCATTGATTGCCAAGTGTAATGAATTACACTCCTTCTCTGGCTTTGTGAATGACTCCACTCTAAGTGAAACTGCCTTTTTCTCTGGTTTTCCATGAGACCACTTTCCACTGATTCTCTGCCAATCCTAACATCCTATCCTCCCCAAAACTTTGTTGTGGTCTTCTCTGCTTTTGCTCATTTCTTAAACCAGTGATTCTCAGCCATGGCTGAACACTGAAATCACCTGGGGAGCCTTGACAACATAGTGATGCTGATGCCTGGATTCATCTCAGACCAATTAAATCAGAATAACTTGAGTTGAAATATGGACTTTTTAAGATTAAAAATCCCCTATATAGTTTTCATGAGCATCCTGAGTTAAAAACTGCCACTTAAATATTCATGTTCCCTAGGAGTTCTGTCCTCTGAGGTCTCCTTTTTCTCTAATAGGCAATGTCCTGGTGCAATCTCAACCTGACCCTTTTCATTAATAAGAAAATGCTAAGTTCTGTTGTTATAACAAGCAGTTTTTGCACATGTTCAGTAGCTTAACACATGGACATATGCATCTTGCTAACATAAAGTCTTCTCTGGTCCACTGGCCTTCCAGGACAACTCCCTTCAAAGCAATGACTTCAGAATTTTAGTTGCTCGTATCTTGTAACTTTCCCACTTGGCATACTGCTGCAAAAGAGAGCTAGACAATCATGTGTGGATATTAAATGCTTCAACACGGAGGTGTCACACATCCCTTCCATGCACAGCTCATCCATCAGAAGTTGTTACATGGAGCTATCCAACTCAAAGGGCTTAGAGAACGTTTGGAGAACCTGCAAAATTCATTATCAGTAAATGTCCTCCACTCATTTTTAACAACCTTTTCCAAACATACGTCTGGAATGTAGATTTCATCTGCTCCAGTTCTCTTCATGAATGCTCTACTAGAAGACTTCATCTCGTTACCAGAAGTACTCCTTACACTCTGTGTCCCAAAGAGGCATCCTCATCTTTCTCTGATCCTCGCATTGTAATCTTATGAAAGTACGAATATTTTTTTTTTGAGAGGGCATCTCTCATATTTATTGATCAAATGGTTGTTAACAACAATAAAATTCTGTATAGGGGACTCAATGCTCAATGCACAATCATTAATCCACCCCAAGCCTAATTCTCATCAGTCTCCAATCTTCTGAAGCATAATGAATAAGTTCTTACATGGTGAACAAATTCTTACATAGTGAATAAGTTCTTACATGGTGAACAGTACAAAGGCAGTCATCACAGAAACTTTTGGTTTTGATCATGCATTATGAACTATAAACAATCAGGTCAAATATGAATATTTGTTTGATTTTTATACTTGATTTATATGTGGATCCCACATTTCTCCCTTTATTATTATTATTATTATTATTATTATTATTTTTAATAAAGTGCTGAAGTGGTAGGTAGATGCAAGATAAAGGTAGAAAACAGTTTAGTGTTGTAAGAGAGCAAATGTAGATGATCAGGTGTGTGCCTGTAGACTATGTGTTAATCCAAGCTAGACAAGGGCAATAAAACATCCACGGATGCAGATGATTTCTTTCAAAACAGGGGGGGTGAGGATCTAAGCCTCACCTCTGTTAATACCCAATTTCTCACCTTATGGCCCCATTGCCCTGTATGGCCCCTTGCTACAGTCATCTTCCGGGGAAATACGGGGAAATGTAAAGTTGGTAAGTGAGAGAGAAGCCTTATTGTTTGAAATGGTTAGCTTTTTATTTCTTTGCAGATTTATGCCCTGTGGCTTCTATGCTCAGCATTTGTCTTGAGGTATCTTTACCACTTGGAAGAATTATGATACTCGGCAAATTTGATATGAGGCATGAATTCTATTTAAGGGTTGTAGTTAGGAAGGAAGAAGAAAAGCTATAGAAGTAGCAGGCGGAAGAAAACATGGGAAGATTGATTATTTCTTTGACATATCTTCTTGTAGAGTAACTTAAGCATGTATAGGTTTTAAATTACTAATTAAATTGCGCACACACATTAACATAATAGGAATACAGTTACATAACCAAAGCAGATCTATAATTACCAGCCATCTCCAGTGAAACCAAGAAAATCAGTTAGGCACCCTAGGCATTTGTGAAAATTTATCTATGATATGATGGATATTGTCCAACTGTACTTGAACAGTCTGAGAGAAATCAGACAAATTAAAACAACCCATTCCTGGGAAATGTTCATATCCCATATGTTCTTTTAACATTAGATAGTCTGTAGTTGTAAGATTTTGGAGCGCTACAACTTGCACTTCTCCTAATTCTTGGTTGAGTTCCAACAGTATAGTTCCAGTCAAATTTGTTGTTTTACTGTATGCACAGGTCAGTTTAGATATCTCCTTCCTCATTCCCATGGCAAGTCCAGGAACCGGTGGGATGAATGCAGCTACAACTGCAACAGCGCCAGGATCTTTGTTGAGGTTTTTTGATGATCATCTTCTGGCATGAGTCTTCCAGAGAGTGCTGATGTTGGAAGTTCTTCTTCATATCGTATCTTAGTTCATTTTCGGGGTAGCCAAATTAGGCTTTGATCCTCTGTATAAACACAAACAGACCCTTTGCCCACACTTTGATATGCCCTTTATACCACTGTGTAGTACTCATTGGAGGTCACCACACAGGAACTGCTTTTTTTTTTTTTTAAGAGAAAGGAATATTATCAGAAAAAAGTACCTCCATAGCCGATCATCTGACACCCTTTAAGTGATCAAAATTAAGGATATTTAAAGCATGCATTAATCATTGATTTACAGTTAGTTTTATCCTATCAGGGAGTAATCCCCATTTTCTTTCTTTCTTTTTTTTTTTGTTATCATTAATCTACACTTACATGAAGAATATTAATGTTTACTAGGCTCTCCCCTATACCAGGTCCCCCCTATAAACCCCTTTACAGTCACTGTCCATCAGCATAGCAAAATGTTGTAGAATCACTACTTTTCTCTGTGTTGTACAGCCCTCCCCTTTCTCCCACACCCCCATGCATGCTAGTCTTAATACCCACCTTCTTCGTCCCCCCCCTTATCCCTCCCTATGCACTCATCCTCCCCAGTCCCTTTCCCTTTGGTACCTGTTAGTCCATTCTTGGGTTCTGTGACTCCGCTGCTGTTTTGTTCCTTCAGTTTTTCCTTTGTTCTTATACTCCACAGATGAGTGATATCATTTGGTATTTCTCTTTCTCCGCTTGGCTTATTTCACTGAGCATAATACCCTCCAGCTCCATCCATGTTGCTGCAAATGGTAGGATTTGCCCTCTTCTTATGGATGAGTAATATTCCATTGTGTATATATACCACATCTCCTTTATCCATTCATCTACCGATGGACATTTAGGTTGCTTCCAATTCTTGGCTATCGTAAATAGTGCTGCAATAAACATAGGGGTGCATCTGTCTTTCTCAAACTTGATTGCTGCGTTCTTAGGGTAAATTCCTAGGAGTGGAATTCCTGGGTCAAATTGTAAGTCTGTTTTGAGTATTTTGTAGGAGGGTTCCCCTTTCTCAACAGCCTCGCCAACATTTGTTGTTGTTTGTCTTTTGGAAGGCAGCCATCCTTACTGGTGTGAGGTGATACCTCATTGTAGCTTTAATTTGCATTTCTCTGATAATTAGCGATGTGGAGCATCTTTTCACGTGTCTGTTGGCCATCTGTATTTCTTTTTTGGAGAACTGTCTGTTCAGTTCCTCTGCCCATTTTTTAATTGGGTTATTTGTTTTTTGTTTGTTGAGCCATGTGAGCTCTTTATATGTTCTGGATGTCAAGCCTTTATCGGATCTGTCATTTACAAATATATTCTCCCATACTGTAGGGTTCCTTTTTGTTCTATTGATGGTGTCTTTCGCTGTACAGAAGCTTTTCAGCTTAATATAGTCCCACTTGTTCATTTTTGCTGTTGTTTTCCTTGCCCGGGGAGATATGTTCAAGAAGAGGTCACTCATGTTTATGTCTAAGAGGTTTTTGCCTATGTTTTTTTCCAAGAGTTTAATGGTTTCATGACTTACATTCAGGTCTTTGATCCATTTTGAATTTACTTTTCTATATGGGCTTAGACAATGGTCCAGAAAGTACGAATATTTATCCACGTATCTGATCTGAGATTTAATCATTGATTCTTAGTAAGCCATGTCTGTTCTACCCCTGAAATATCTCTTTATTCTTTCCTTGTTCATCCAGTCAAAATACCATTTTGTCCTTAGTCCTTAATATACTTTGTCCAGACTACTACAGTTGTCTCCTTATCAGTTTTCTCTCATTATATCTGTTTACTATAATGATATAGTACGACAGTGTGATTGTTCTTAAATAGAAAATGGATCATGTAATTCCTATTAAAATTATCTTCAATGGTATTTTAATTTACAGGAGATTTTGGGATAGACTTGAGGCTATCCTCAAGGGTTTACAGAAAGCCACTTTTGAATTTTCCTGCCTCATCCATTTACTAATGGAATTGCACATTCTTAATAGAGAAATTAATAATGGAAAAAGGGGTCTATTTATTCAGATCCTGAGAACACTAAAGGGGAAAAATTAGGGCTGATACCAGTAGTATCTCTTCCCTCTGTTCTCTCACAAGGCACTTAGGGATCTGACACCCTTTTCCACAATGTCACTGGATGCAATGTGAATTGGGGATTCTAGGTCCCATTTATAGATGAGTGGATGTTCAGAGTTATTGTTGGAAGAAACTCATTTCTGTTGCTCTGTGCTTACTTTTCTTATCTAAAATAATTACATCTGATGATATGTACACTTTTATAGAAGTCATGTCTTATCTGTATCTGTATGTGTCTATATCTCCTCCTAACACCATCTCAGACACCTGCAGGTAAATTGGGTTAATCCAGCACATTTCTCTGGCCAGGCAGTGTTGTCTAAAAAAGAAGTTATTTCTAATGTTCAGAAATAAAAAGAAGAAAATAAATAAAACACACAAAAATACTCTAAATGTAAAACATAGATTTCTTTTTTCCTTTCCTTAAAACTATAAAATATCATGTGCAAGTGTTTTCCACATATACATACACATCCATATATATGTATCCCTGTGTTTTATATAAAAATGTGCACATACACACACACACAAAACCTCCCTCTTTATCTTTTATTTAAACTGAGATAGTTAAAAGCCAAACTCTATGTATATTTCACTTACACCTGATAGAATGGAGGCTAGTAAACCTTTGATTTCCTGGTTCTTTTCTGTACCCAGCTATCATTATATGTCACTTATCAATTTGCATTCTCTTAGCCAGATTCATTCTGTTTGCCTGCTCTGTGAAAATGGATCTGGGCCTTTCAAATATTCTTCCTTTGCCAGCTGGCATGGTGTCAAGCTTTACCAGTAGAGGGCACTACAGAGATGTAGAAGAAAAAAATTGGTTCCTAGTTTGCTCACCTACTGGGATTTTGCTGTGGCTGCTCCCAGGCATTCAGCTCCTGCTGCACAGGCAGCTTCTCCATGTCCAGCTCCTACAACACCCAAACATTCTCCAGCATCCAGCTCTTGTTGCACACACGGTTTCTCCATCATCAAACTCCTGCTGCCTGGGAAGCTTCTCCAGTGCCAGATTCCTACAGGGAATGGCTTCCAGAAACACCCACTGGCCACCAGGTTTCCTGGTACCTGCCTTGGTGGTTTTGTATCACAGTGCCTCTGGTGAGGCATTTCCCCATGAATAGCTTTCCTTGGCACACTACAGGGTGGATTTCCAGTAAGTTCCAGAAAGCATATTTCTAGTAAGTTCTGACAGTATGACACCACAGCTGTTTCTCTGCCATGAGTTAGCTATGGTCATGTACATTCAAACCAGGTCTGTATCTCAGCCCAGAGGCAGCATGTTTCCTGGAGTGTTCTATCTAAGCCTCAAGGAGAATGGCTACTTTGTGTATTTGTTTTATTTTTATGGTCCTTTTACTTCCTTCTATCCAATCCCTTCTTACTTTAATCTAGAGGTTGACCAGCTCTTAAAGGAGCAGGATAAATATTTTACACTCTGTGGACCATAACATTTCTGTCACAGTTATTTAAACCTGCTGTTGTCACAAAAAAGCAGCTGTTAATAGCATGGAGGTGAATGGATGTGGTTATGCACCAATACAATATTGACAAAATCTGACATCCAGACTGTAGGTCTTAGCCTGACAGCTCCTGTTCAGTTTTCCCTGTTACAGTTTATAATTTCTTATATTAAATTTCTTATTTAACTGACTTCATGGTTTCTCTCTCTTCATTGAAGCCAGATTCACATACATCAGCTGCCCTCACACAAAGGCTCCAGTGTGGGTGCCTTGAAGGTGGCCCTGTGCTTAATTCTGGCTCATCTCTCTTATCTCTCTGGGGTTTCATCTTTGAAGTTTTAACACTTAAAGCTAAACATGGGCTTTCCTTTCACAAAAAACCAAAATTTTTCTTCCAGGGTCTCTGCTATATGTAAAGACCGACCTCAGCACATGCTTTGCCCAGAAAGCACATCACCCATGTTCCTCAGGGCAAATATTCATCCTTAAAGAAGTCATGAACAGTTTATCTCTGTTCTGTATTCTTTTGTTTGTTTTGTGTTTCTATGCCTTCAAGGTTTGGAGAGCAAGGAAGGACCTTAAAGGTTGTCTAGTTTGGCATCTTCTTTGTGGTGATAAGGAATTTGAAGCCTAAAGAAAGCAAATGCCTTACAAGACCACTTTGAAGTCAGGAAGTCCAGGCCAAAAAATGCAGCCCTAAGGTAGAGTTTCTTGGCTTCTCAGAACCTATTGATTCCAACATTAGAACCCATCTTAATAGGTAACTTGGTGGTGAAACCCAGAGCAGATTGAAAGTTAACTTAGCATGTGGAGCAGGGCAGCTTCCACACAGAGATGTCTGTCAGTGCTGAAGACATGAATGAATGAATGGCTGCCAGGCTGATTTCTGCCTGCACCTGGTTCCCCTTCCTTTGCTCCATCTCTTGCTGTCAGATCAATCTTCTTTTCTTGTTTATTTGTTGAAATATAATTGGCACATAATGTATTATTTCAGGTTTTAGATGTACAGCATATGATTTGATATTTGTATATACTGTGAAATGATCACCATAAGTCTAGGTAGCATCTTCAGGACACGTAGCAATGGTTTTTTTCTCAGGATGAGAACTTTGGACATCTACTTTCTTAGCAACTTCCAAATATGCAATGCAGCATTATTAATTATAGACACCATATTGTCCATTACATCCCAGGAGTTATTTATTTTATAACTGGAAATTTGGATCCTTTGGGTTTTTATTCTTTGTGTGATGGTCAGGTGTGACTACAAGAGGAGATACAGGAGAACTTCAGGGAAAGAAAATCCATTATCTTCACAGGTCCTAGAGCAGGTGGTACAGCACTGCATACAGGGCCACATGGATGAACACCAGGTGGGCAGGAGGTGGAGGACAGGAGTAAGGGGGGACGTGGGCCATGGTCTTCACTGAGTCTATGAGGGGAAGAGAAGGCAGAGCAGGGCAGGGTAAGCAGTTTAGGATTGGCTAGTTTGAATAATTTTGAAGGGATCTAAGCTGAGGGATGGACCCTCACTGCCTGGTCCCTAGCCCTGGGATGATTAAGATAGTTGAATATTTTCTGCTGGACTCTATGCAAGAGGAAGTCTGGCTTTGGACTGGTTAATCTGCCTATCAGTGGTATGCACCCAGCCAAGCCCTTGCTCTAAGAACTGGTTAGCCCTGGGGGGAGCAGTTTCTTCTCAACTACAAAGGCTTTCTTAAAGATGTCAAAAGTATTATGAAAAGCAGATAACTTCCTTTATCAACACAAAATTCTAGCCTCCATAAGACTAGTTAGTGGTGCCAGAGAAGTGAAAAATATCTCATTGATCCATCATTCTTGTAAAGATATATTTATTATGAATCTATGATTGATCACATTGTCCTATTACGTCACCCACATCTTCCCTGATCACATCTCCCCTTATACAATGTGACTTGAAATCTTTCAAAGACTGGAATCTTTGTCTTCTTCTCTTTGGTATCACTCATCCCCACTCAAGGCTTGTATGATTTCACACATCTTCAGCTGCCATAGTCAGTTTTTCCTTAATGCTTACCATGTGCAACAAAGAGTGAGATTTTTGGGCTTTTGGTATTGTCTTGCCAATGGGTTTTAGACCCCGGCAAGTTTGCTATGGATTTAGTGTGACCAAAGAAATGGGCAGGAAACATTCTTTGAGGTGAAAGGGTTTATTACCCAGCTTGTGCTCCCAGCAGTAGGTTGAACACTAGTGTCTGTCCCTGCCTCCACCCAGAGCACTGGGCCAAGTTCTCTATATAGTGTAATAATAGCTTGTTGCCTAAAGGTGTGGAATCAGTAGCCTAGCAACAGGCCAGTTACCTCACAGGTGGTTTAAGTTCAGTGAGGATCCTGGCCATAGGAACCACAACTTCTCCACAGTCCACCCCTCCAGGATTCTAACCTTCCAATCTACACACTTTCAATCTTCCGCAATGGTTCCTGTGTGAGAAAGTTGGAGCGCTGTAACCAGATTCCACAATAGCAACAGAGGATAACAACAACTTAGAGATAATGAAAATTAAGATACAACAAGATTTTGATACAGTTAACAAAAATTATAATCATCAAGCCAGAGGATGTTCCTAATAACAAAAACTATAATAATTGTCATGCCAGAGGAAGTTCCCAATCCACAAAGACCTTAGGGGCAATAAAACACATGTTTTAATGACACCAACATAGGCAAATCTTGTCCATCAGGTAGGATGCATGCAAGAGAGTGGTCCTGTGATAGGACTGTAGCAGGAAGGGTGTCCCTTCCAGGTGTAGTATACCATACTTTTACTCCTTTCCCTGTGAGGGTTACTGAAGGGTCTATATATAGTGCTACTGGAGGTGCATCCACTGGCCATAATGATAAATCAAAACTTCCTGGTAAGATGCTCCTGCCTTCTGGCTGTTCAGGATATACTACTGTGACCTTTGGGGGCCACTCTGCTGTTATTCCAGGAATACACAGGAGGCCAACTTCCAGGCCTTGTCCCGAAGGTGCCAGGAGAGCCAGCCATCATTGGTCCATGTGTCGAAAGGTCCAAGGCCACGTCCGCTCAATGGATTCTCCAGAGTTCAGTGCAGTTGGTGCTGGCAGTGAAATATTCTGGTGGCCGAACCTCAGCTTCAGTGATTCTTTCTTGGTTTGTACTTGTAGTTGTATAGGAAGCAGCCATATGTGATAACATGTCTATGGGGCTCAGGGCTCCCATTTGGGGTCTTGTTCAAATGCCATACCATGGTCCATAAGCAGACTGACCATCCCCACATTCTGTTGGTATCTGACTTTAGTCCGGATTTTAACAAGCCATTGTGCCTCTCTATCATGCCTGCTGTGGTAGGATTGTATGGCACATGAAACTTCCATTTGATTCCCAGCTGTTACACCCATTCGTGCAGCTTATGTCCTGTAAAATGGGTGCCCTGATCACTCTCAATTACCTGTGTGGTGGGCCATAGGCAGCAAAGAGATGCTCCAGGCCTCTTTTGTTCATCTGCTGGTCTGCATAATGGGTAGGAAAGCCAACCAGAAGTCCAGTAACTGTGTCCACACAAGTCATGGCATACTGATATCTTTATGACACAGGTAGAGGCCCAATATAGTTTATCTGCCACCTGATAAGGGGTATAGGCCCCTTAGTTATTGTTTCATGTTGCTGTGGAGCTCAGTGTAAGTACCTTTTGAAGCACATGACACACTCCTGCCAGGCTCTGCTGACTTCTTCAAAGGTCAAAGGCAAGCCCCACTGACGGGTTACAGCCCACATTGTCTTTTGCCCCACAAGCCACAAACACTGATATAGCCATTGGGATACATCAGAGGCAGGCTTTCTTTCTAACCAATGTATCTGGGTCAATTTATCTGCTTCATCATTTCCTGGGGATGCCAGTGGTAAATGATATGTCACATGGTATATTGTAATTATTTTAGTCTGACCACAGGCCCATAAGTCTTGCCACAATTCTTGCCCCCAAAGTGGCTACTGACCAACCATCCAGTTGGCATGGTACCATGTCAGTGGCCATAGGGTCAAGCCCTGATAGACGGCCCAGCTGTCAGTGCAGAAAACTATAGGGGAGGACTCCTGGATGATCACAAGCCACAGTGCCCACAACTCTGCCCATTGGCTGCTCTTCCCCTCACCATCTTCCATCCATATTGTCTCAGTCTTAGGATGGAAACTATGGTGCTCCATTTTGGGGGCTGCCAATGGCTGGAGCCATCTGTGTACCATGCATCTTCAGGTATAGGGGCTCTTTCCTCCCAATAGGGACTCTCTGCTATTAATGATTCAAAAGCAAGTACTCTCTGCTTTTCACTAGTGTATGTCATTAGCCCCAATAAGCGTTGGAGTTCTTCACTCAAGGGGCTACTAAAGAGGGCACTATGCTGCTACAGGTAAACACCCTACTTGGCCAGTGTGTATGTTTGTGCCACACCACTCCTTGGCTTTTGAGTCCAGTCTCATACCCACCACAGTAGGTGGTTATTACCTTTATTGGGGCCATTCCAGTGATGGATTCTGTAGCCAGCTAGGCATGATACATGGCAGCCAGTTCTTCTCCTATCAAAGTGTATCACCTCTGCCACTTTCCAGAGTTGTGACCAGACTCAAATAGGTTGGTGAGTTCATTCAAGCTGCTCCCAGAGATCCCAGCCATAACTGTCTTCAGTCACATGAACATCCAGCTCACAGGGCTAATGGATCTATCACACTCAAGGCTTGCATGGCCTTGAGTGCCCATTTTGCTGTAGTAAAGGCAGATGCACATGTCTCATCCCAGTCCCACCTTGGAGCTCTTTCATACCAACTGGTATCAGGGCTTCAGAATTTGTACCAAGTAGAGGATAAACACTCTCCAGTAGCCTAGAAGACCACAAAACTCCTATAGCAATGCTACAGTTGTGGGGGTAGGAAAGGCCTAGAATTTGTCTGTGACTGCTACTGTTATAACTTTGGTCTTACCTGACCAGACCACCCACAAGAATTTGACAGACAAACCAGGTTCCTGAATCCTGGTACTGTTTACATCCCATCCTTTCTCCTGTAAATGTTGCAGCAGTCTAAGTGCTGCACCTTCTAGATCTGAAAGAGAATTGGATGTGAGCATCACATCATCAATATAATGGTACAGCCACACCACTGGCAGTTTCTCCCATGTAACCAAGTCCTGGGCTACAAGTCCATGACAGATGGTGGGGCTGTAGAGATATCCCTTTGGGAGGATGGTGAAAGTCCATTGCTGTCCTTCCCACGTGAAGGCAAACTGTTCCTGACTTTCCTGTTCATTGTCAGTGGAAATGAAGGCATTAGCAAGATGGTCCACATAATGGTATGTTCCTAGTTCATGGCTGGGTGTATCCATCAGGCCTGCAATAGAGGGGACAACAGCATGCATAATGGGTATGACTTTATTCAGTTCACTGTAATCCACAGTCATACACCAGGAGCTATCTGGCTTTTTTACTGGTCACACTGGGGAATTGAAAGGACTATAGGTTAGCTTTATAATACTCACCTTTTCCAGCTCCTGGAGAGTTTCTCCAATCTCTTTATGTCCTCCAGGCAGTTTGTATTGTTTGGTATTAGTCACCCACCAAGGCAAAGGCACAGCTATGGGTGGGTGCCTAGCATGTCTCCTCAGAACTGCCTTCACCACACATACTCTCAGTCTGAACTCACCTGCAGTGGTCTGCAACCACAGGCCCTGCAGGATATCAGTCCCCAAAATATACTCAGGAATAGGAGATACATACACAGTATACTCTTTTGGGGGTAGATCCCCTATTCCCAAAGGGATTTGGGCTTTTTTCACTCAGCCTTTCCCCTGTATCCATCTATGATAGTGGGGTTCCTGGGGAAACACTCAGGGTTACCATAAATCAGTGAACATCCAGCCCCTGTGTCCACCAGAGCCAGGACACGTTGTATGTTCACTGGGGACCAGTGGATACCTATTTCAACATGTGGCTACGGTCCCCCCCTGGTCCCTCAGGGCAGATACCTTCATCTTCCCCTCAGTCAAACCATGTTCCCCAATCACCTTCCTGTGTGGGCTCAAGTGAGGTTGGCTCACTCTCCAGCAGGAAGTCTTGTAAACACACAGACAGGACTGGTGTCTTTGTCTCTGACCTCTGCCTCTTTAGTCTTAATGGCTGGAACTGCTGCTCTGGTTTCAGCTGTTGCCATAGCTCCAGTAAGATCCTATTTGACTTCCCATCTAATTTCCTTCCATCTGCTCCTCCCCATATTAAATCAACCCACGTCTGGGTCCTCATAACCTTCATGGGGCCCTTTAAATTCTTCTTGTGAGCAGCAGAACTTATTTCTTTCCAGATTATCATTGCTTCAGCCTCTCCTAAGTCTACTACTGTACGTGTCACCTTGCTTATGGGATGCCCTAAGTGAGGGGAAAGAATGGCCACTAGAAACCCAAAAAGGGATGTAGGAGCCATTTGAAGTACAATATTTCTCATCCCAGTAGTGAAAATCTCTTCATTTGGGCCATAATTCTTTGGACTCTAGATGGCATTTCTTATGCCTAGCTCTTGTAGCACCTGTTGGAGCTCAGCATATCTCTGCCATCTAATAGGAAAGGATTGTAGATCACCCTGATTGGGCCACACAGCATGAAGTGCAGCCATAAGCCAATCAAGGAGGGATTGACTCCCTGGGGTCTGATGTGCATTTTGTAATCGCTGCCTCAAGGCAGGCTGCACTGTCAGGGAAGACAGCTTTCCCATCTCTGATCCCAACAGAACAATTCCATCCACCCTCAAGTCCCCAGATGCAGGAGCCAAGCTGATATTGACTCTGAGGGCTTCTGTCTAAACCGGGAGCCCAAATCCACCAGCTCAGCCTGAGTGTATGGGTGGAGCATAGAGTGCTCCACGACCTGGGGAGGGGGCTGCTCCTCTCCTGGGGCAACTTTCAGCTGCTGGGTCTTTATTTACTTTACAACCACTGGGAATGCTTTCAATACAGGAGGCGCCAGTGCCTCCAGCACCACCCCTTCATCCTTCCCCAGCTCCTCCATTTCTGGGGCTGATGGCACCTTCTCTCCCCTCCCCCAAGTGCCTCCTCTGCTACAACCTTTACCTTTTCTACTGTGCCTTCCATTAATGTTACCTCAGTCTCAGCAGCTCTCTTACCTTCACCTCAATGCTTTGTAGCTGGCATTTTTATGCCACCTCTCCCTGTGCTTCCCTCAGGAGTGCGTCCTTCTCTTCTGTAGACCTTTTTAAGACTGAGAAGCATCCAACCCACAGTACCCGTTGCCTCACAGGCACTCTGTCTCTCAAAATACTTACTATACCAAGGGCCACCCCTACTGCCTCAGGTGTCACCTCCACTTGCCTCCGGTTCTGGGGTGGGGCCCAGCCCTCTGGGAGGCCAGCCACCTCAGACCACATACCCATTGGGGATGATCCACTGTCTCCCCATTCACAGGGGCAGCCTGCTTGAAGCACCCCTCCCATAAGGGCAGCCAGTCTTTTTGCTTGGTCAGCAATGAACCCTGCTGACTTCGCCAATTGTCTTGCCAATGGGTTTCAGCCCCGGGCAAGTTCACTATGGATTCAATGTGACCAAAGAAACTGATAGCAAAACGTTCTTTCGGGTGAAAGGGTTTATTACCCGGCTTGTTCTCCCGGCGGCAGTCGAGTACTACTCTCTCTATCTCCTCCCAGAGCACTGGGCCGAGCTCTCTATATAGAATAATAATAGCTTATTGCCTAAAGGTGTGGAAGTGGTAGCCTAGCAACAGGCCAGTTACATCATCAGGTGGTTTAAGTTCAGTGAGGATCCTGGCCATAGGAACCCCAGCTTCTCCATAGGTGTCCAACTCTGTCCCAGGTTCAGTAAGGATAGCACAATGGCATATAATTTTGAAAAGGTAGAGAGCATGGAAGAGGCAGGCTGGGGTCTTTAGCCAGAGATGATAGACCTTGAGAAACCATGGTTACAATCGAAAGGTGCTTTTGGAGTTTCTTTCAGCATGGTGTCCTGACATTACTCACACAGAAGATTACATTGTTCTTTCTCGTTGGCTTAAGATTCCAACTTTAAGGCTTTTCCCATGAGGACAGTAGCTTCAAAACCCCCTTACCAAGTATAACTCATTCCTCCAATCTATCCTTTCTCAAACACATAGGGCAAGAAAATCAAGCCCTAAATGCCTTAAGTATTCCATCATTTGTAATGAATTAACTTCTCTCTAGAGTGGTACTAGCTACTATCAGCCTTGAAAGAATTAAGAAGATAGTTAAATCATTTTCATAAGGCTAAATTCTCTCTGGATTTTTATGTCCTCCAAATAAGAAATTATTGTTTTCCTTGCTTCACAGGGGTGCTCTGTGGATAAAATGAAATGATGCCTAAGTGCAGTTAATTAATGCAAGCATCCAAACATATCTGTACGTTTGTGAATGAAACCAACATGAATGTAACCAACAGGTCATGTTGCCTTTTAACCAGTGATCCCGGAGCCTACATGAGCGTGGTTCATCCTGTGTCACCCTAGAAGTAGGATTGATCATAACCCCTTTACTGTCCTTCTTTCCCCCCAAGTTTTCTGTGATTGGGAATCTCTTCATCCCTGTGTTGCCACAGGTGTGTTCAATTCCCACCTCAGGATACTCCCAGGAAAAAATCATTCCTGCTCTGCAGTGTGGAACAACTTACTTATCAGAACCAGCTGAAGAGCACAGAAGCCTGGGCTTACCTAATGGGTAAACCAAGATCTTTCTCAGCCAAGCAGAGGTATATCTATCACTCTTTCTGAATGCGGGGAGGATTGTCTCCATGTTGTCATGCTATTCTCAAGAGAACAAATTATTCAGTGCTACAACTTCCATTTTATTTTACTTTGTATGTCTTCTTGTTGACCTGATTTCAGAAATTACCTGAAATTTGCATATTTTAGAAATTTAGGAAGTTCTTGAGAGCTGTGTTTTGATTTGCAACTTAGCGAGGGGTTGGTGACAAAGTTAGGGCTTGACCATTTCATCTAGGCAGGCTCGGCTAGCCCATGATAGTCCCCAGGTTGCTGGAATTAACACAGCCTGAGAAGGACTAAGCCATCCCTCAGCTATTACAGCTCCCTCCCTTCCTGAGCCCAGGATCGGGGCCAGAGCTTCTATTTAAGAGAGGAAAAGCTACCTGTGCTCCCTTCAACATGATGTAAAAAGCATTTGATAACATGCATAATGTGAATGCATTACGATGCAGACAGCTGGATACCTGAATAGAAGAGCAGAAGGTGGAAGGCTTTATGTTTTTCAGAAAGAAGACAGGAACTTTGTTACCTTTGGACCTGCTGAAATCCATCTCTACACTTCTGTTACGTTGTTCTCCAGCTGGAAGTCTCATACTCCTATGATGGTCCTACCTGATCTCTGATACCCAGCTAAATTCCATCCACCTCCAGGGAACTTCATCTGATTTCTTTAGTTACTAGTAATCTCTCTTCACTGAAAATGCTGTTTGTGTACCAAAACTTAAAACTTCAAGGTCTGTTGTCATATATTGTTTATTCATTGTTTCATGTGTTTCAACTACGATCTCCTGAACACACACACTTCATTTGTCAAACTGTAACCTGAGAACCTCAGAGAGTCTGAGACTAGTTCAGTGGGTCGACGAGTTGTCACCTCTAATAACCGTAAGAATTGGATTTTCTTCATAAATTTCAACCAACCAAAACCTTGCATATTGAAAGAGAATTGATTGCAAAAGCAGATATGACAATACGGTTGTCTTCTATTAAACCAAACATTAAATATATTTGTGAAAATGTAAGACAATTTAATTCACCTCACTAGTTATTTTTGAAACCTATAGCCATTTTAAAAACTTTGTTACATATATGAACATGTATTAGTCATACTGTTATTTTAGGTGATAATTGTTTTTAAGTCTTAGTTTTGATTTTTAATATTTTAAATGTCAATAGATATAATCCACATACACAAAAGTTCTTTGGAGTCCTCAATGATGTATAAGAATTTAAGACCAAAATGTTTCAGAATTTTGTCTTAGTTCATTGCAGTATTTTATTCTTCTGAGAGTGGGACAGCTCTGCAGACAACTACAATATACAAAGAAGTACACATTCTTAACCAAGACTGAATGTGATCTAAAGAAAGTGTAGATTTTGAGTCCAAACTTTTTGATAGGGAGAAAAGGGGAATTTTTTTCCTGCTGGTTTAAGATTGACATGTGTGTGGTAGAGGACACATCAGGAGGGGAGCCATTATTGTGAAAAGATGAGCTGGAAGCCTCTCCCTCTGGGCCCTCCTCCTCCAAGCACCCCCAGGGCTCCTACACATCCCCAAAGTCCCGGCAAGAGCACAAAGGGAGGGGGAAGTTGGCAGGCAAAAGATGGTCCACACAATGTTTCAGGATCTTCCATAGGCATCCGTTCATTGATGGAGTGTCTCTGGAATAGGAAGGTAAGAGAGGTGCTCTAGAGGGTGGCTATCCTTAAAATAAAAATAAGTGAAAGTGTGAAGGAAAAAGGTTTCTAATGGAAATATCTTCCAGAGAAGAGACAGAGCTCTAAATGGAGTTTGAAAGAAAGCTTTCTGACCAAATGCCTATTTCTTTAAAATCTCGTATGTATTATTTCTTTGAAAATGCATACACTGCTCTTTTGCAAATAATTTAGCAGAGAAAATTCATGATCTATGACACTTGCTTTTTGTATATATAGACAGATGCATATCTGGACTGCTTCTTATGAGTGTTTTTCATTTTTTGTACTCTTCTTGAACACACTTATCTATTTCAACTAAATTATCCATTGTATCTGTTACCTTATCACATTTTTCTTGACAGCATAAATCTATATTCTCCTGAATACACTTATCTTCCTTTAAATCTTTGCCTTGACCTTCACTCTCCTTGCATATTCATATAGTTTTTTTCTTTTCACTTTCAAACAATTTCCCAAATTCCAATGTAATGATGTAGCCATGTGTGAATAGAGTACTGAATTCTAAGTTACAGGACTAACATTTGTATTTGATTTTGAATATTCTCTCTACCTTTCCATGACTCAAGCATTTGATTTGCAAAATTATTATAATAATATCCAACTTTTCATTTCTCATAGAAAGTCTGAGAGAAGGAAAGGAGAGTATATATAAGTCAATTTTAGATATAAGCAATGTATTAGTAAAGAAGCAATATGTATAGTATTATCATTATACCATGTTACTCAGGCATTTTGTTCTGATCTCTGTATTATTTACTGCTCTCAAGCCATATAGTCTTGGTTGTTATAAGTAAAACCTTCATTTGTGTACTCAATAAGCTTTCAGTGGACTAAACCATTATTTTGGGAACTCTGGATATAAGTTAAGTGAAATATGACTTCATGATTCTCTTTACCATGGAGAAGCTACAAATTATTTGCTAAAACAAACATCCAAGCAAATTGTATTATCCAGAAAAGGTTTGGGTCTGCTGTAGTAACAATAATCCCTGAAGTTCTCTGGCTAATAACCCAGGGGGGTAGTTTGTTTTCAAAGATGACCAACAGCAATTACTCTACTTTCAGTGTGTTCATGATAAACATCTCATCAAGGTGTGGAATTTCCCCGTCCTCCTAAATTTGGGCTGGTCTTGTGACCTACTCTGACTAACAGCATGTGTTGATTCCAAATCTCTATCTAAAGAGGCCTGGAAGCCCCCCTGTTTTTACTCTGTTGATACACAGCTACCATGATGTAAGGAAGTTCACATTATTGTGCTGGAGAAATTCCCTGGGAAAATCATAAATTGATGTCATGTTAAACTATTACCTTTCAGACTGTGTTTTGTTATCTAGCAATAGATAACTAGAATAGTACAAGACTTAGTCTCACTTATGCTACCTGCTGGCTTTGCATTTGGCATGGAAGCTCTGCTGCCTAGAGTCACACAGGAACCCAAATTAACAGAGACACCACTTGCTGTATCCACTCCTTCCATAACCCATAATAACCCCAGTGCAGCAGAGAAAGAGAGCAGTATATGTATTTATGTGTTGGGTATGACCCCCATCACATCTGCTCAATCTGGGAATGTGGTTCCCAATAACTGCAAAGGGAATAGAGCTGTGTAATCATCCCATGTGCTCCAAGAGGAGAGAAAAACTAAATAGAGGTGAGCACTGAAAAGATTTATGACATAGAGCCAAAACACAGTGTACCAAGTGCTAGAATCAACAAAACATGTTCTGCTCTGGGTGAGTCAAGAAAAGCAGCTGAGATGAGCTAACAGCTGAGCCAGGTGTGCAAGGATGGCAGGAGCAGACCACTAGAGAGGGAAGGTAGGGGTCTTTCAGTCAAAGGCAGCAGTGCATTGCCAGCATAGGAAGGCCTGGCAAGGCCTGGCATAATCTGATAATGGTGGGAAATGCAAGTGGTTGGAGCATAAATGAATTACCTGTAGATGGAGGCAAACACCAAGTGTAATGTTTTGATGAGCCTCATATATAAGGTTCCTTTTGTCAACATTAGCTGCTCAAGTCTCTTTTAAGTAATAATTGTTTTTACTTATTGGAAAACTTCTCTCATCTTGGGAAGTATATACACACTGAGATCATGGAAGCACAGAGATTCCCTAACAAAAGGAACCCTAGGAAGACAACATAAAAAAAATAACAATTAAAATGGCAAAGATCAAGGACAAGGAGAGAGTATCTAGAGCAACCAGAGAGAGAAAAAAGATCACTTATAAAGGAAACCCCATCAGGCTATCAGCCGACTTCTCAGCAGAAGGGAATGACATGAT
Source organism: Manis pentadactyla (assembly GCF_030020395.1). Taxonomy (NCBI): domain Eukaryota; kingdom Metazoa; phylum Chordata; class Mammalia; order Pholidota; family Manidae; genus Manis; species Manis pentadactyla. The sequence goes on along the minus strand of NC_080020.1, from coordinate 148,881,742 downwards.
ATATTTAAGGTAATGAAACAGAAGGGCCTCCAGCCAAGAATACTCTATGTGACAAGATTATCATTTAAATTTGATGCAGAAATTAAACAATATTCAGATAAACAAAAGTTGAAGTAATTCACCACCTTTGTAGCATGAAAGTTGAAGTAAATTATGCAAATAAAACAAAAAAGCCCACAATACATGGAGGCTTAACAACATGCTCCTAAATAATCATTGGATCAATGACCAAATATAAACAGAGATTAAGCAATATATGGAGACAAATGAAAGCAGTTCTAAGAGGAAAGTATACAGCAATACAGGCTTACCTACAAGTGAATAATCCAAAATAAACAGTCTAAACTCACAATTAAAGAAACTAGAAAAATAAGAACAAATAATGCTCAAAATCAGTAAAGGGGGACATAGAAAGATCAGAGCAGAAATAAGTAAAATTGAGTCGAATAGAACAATAGAATGAATCAATGAAACCAGGAGCTGTTTCTTTGAGGAAATAAACAAAAAATAGATAAACCCATAGCCAGACTTATCAAGAAAAAAAGAGAGTGTGCACATATAAACAGAATCAGAAATGAAAAAGGAATAATCACAATGGACATCACAGAAATACGAAGAATTATTAGAGAATTCTACGAAAAATTCTATGTCAATAAATTAGACAACCTAGAAGAAATGGACTACTTTCTAGAAAAATACAACCTTCCAAGACTGACCCAGGAAAAAACATAAAATCTGAACAGACCAATTACCAGCAATGAAATTGAATCAGAAATAAAAAAATTACCAAAGAACAAAATTCCCCAACCAGACAGCTTCAATGCTGAATTTTATCAGACATTTAGAGAAGACCTAATACCCATCCTTCTTAAAGTTTTCCAAAAAATAGATGAGGAGGGATTACTTCCAAACTCATTCTATGAGGCCAGCATCATGCTAATACCAAAACCAGACACCAGAAAAAGAAAATTATAGACCAATATCCCTGAAGAACATAGATGCAAAAATCTCAAACAAAATATTAGCAAACTGAATTCAAAAATGCATCAAAAAGATCATCCATCATGATCAAGAAGGATTTATTCCAGGGATGCAAAGACAGTACAATACTCATAAATTAATCAATGTAATACATCATCATTTTCAACATCTATTCATGACAAAAACTCTTTAACAAAATGGGTATAGAAGGTACATTCCTCAACATAATAAAGACCATATGTGACAAACCCACAGCCAACATCATGCTTAACAGTGAAAAGCTGAAAGCTATTCCTCTAAAATTGGGAACAAGACAAGGATGTCTGCTCTCACCACTTTTAATCAACATAGTACTGGAGGTCCTAGCCAAGACAACACAAAGAGATAAAAGGCATCCAGATTGGTAAAAAAAATTAAACTGTCACTGTCTGCAGACAACATGAATAGAAAACCCTAAGATTACACCCCAAAACTATTAGAAATAATAACTGAATTCAGCAAGGTTGCAGGATACAAAATTAATACACAAAAATATGTTGCATTCTTATATTCTAACAGTGAGTTACCAGAAAGAGAAATCAGGAAAACAACTCCATTTACAATTGCATCAAAAAGAATAACATACCTAAGAATAAGCCTAATCAAAGAGGTGAAAGACCTTTCCTTTGAAAACTACAAGACACTCAAGAGAGAAATTAAAGACACTAATAATGGAAACCTATCCTGTGCTCATGGATAGGAAGGATTAATACTGTCAAAAAGGGCCATCTTCCCTAAAGCAATCTATAGATTGATTCAATGCAATCCCCATCAAAATACCAACAGCATTCTTCAATGAACTAGAAAAAATAGTTCTAAAATTCATATGGAACCACAAAAGACTCCAAATAGCCAAAGTAATCCTGAGAAAGAAGAATAAAGCTGGGGATGTTATACTCTCTGACTTCAAGCTCTACTACAAAAAGCTACATTAATAAAAGCAATTTGGTACCAGCACAAGAACAGACCCATAGATCAATACAACAGAATAGAGAGCCCAGATATAAACCCACACATATATGGTCAATGTATATATGATAAAGGAACCATGAATATACAATGGGGAAATGACAGCCTCTTGAACAACTGGTGTTGGAAAAATTGGACAACTACATGTAAGACAATGAAACTGGATTATTGTCTAACTCCATACACAAAAGTAAACTTGACGTGGATCAAAGAACTGAATATAAGTCATGAAACCATAAAACTCATAGAAGAAAACATAGGCAAAAATCTCTTGAATATGACCCTGAGCAACTTTTTCCTGAACACATTTCCTCAGGCATGGGAAACAAAATAAAAAATGAACAAGTGGGACTACATCAAACTAAAAAGCTTCTGTGCTGCAAAGGACACCATCAGCAGAACAAAAAGGCTTCCTACAGTATGGAAGAATATATTGGTCAAAAATTTATCCAATAAGGGGTTAACATACCAAATATATAAAGAACTCATACACTTCAACACCCCAAAAACAATTACCCCGATTGAAAATTGGGCAAAGGACCTGAACAGACACTTTTCCAAAGAAGAAATATGGATGGCCAACAGGCACATGAAAAGATGCCCCATATCACTGATTATCAGGGAAATGCAAATTAAAACTACAATGATATATCACCTCACACCAGTTAAGTTGGCCAACATCCAAATGACAAGAAACAACAAATGCTAGTGAGGTTGAGGAGCAAAGGGAAGCCTCCTACACTGTTGGTGGGAATGTAAATTTGTTCAACTGCTGTGAAAAGTAATAAGGAGGTTCTTCAAAAAGCTAAAAATAGGAGTACCATTTGACCCAGGAATTCCAGTCCTAGGAATTTACTCTAAGAATGCAGGATCCCTGTTTCAAAAAGACATATGCACCCCTATGTTTATCACAGCACTATTTACAATAGCCAAGATATGGAAGCAACCTAAGTGTCCATCAGTAGATGAATGGATAAAGAAGAGGTGGTACATATACACAATGGAATATTATTAAGCCATAAAAGGAAAAGAAATCCTGCCATTTGTAACAACATGGATGGATCTAGAGGGTATTATGCTCAGTGAAATAAATCAGGTGGAGAAATATAAATACCAAATGAATTTACTCATTTGTGGAGCATAAAAACAAAGAAAAACAGAAGGAACAAAAAAGCAGTAGACTCGTAGACACTGAGAAGCAACTAGTGGTTACCAAAGGAGAGGGGTTGGGGAGGGTGCACAGGGAGGGAGAAAGGAATTAACGGAGACTATGATTTGCACTCACAATATAGGTAGGTCATGGGGAAGGCTGTACAGCACAGAGGAGACTCCATAGTATCTTACTACACTGATGGACAGTGAGTACAATGGAAGGAGTGAGATTTTAATAATATGGGTGAATGTTGAACCAGTGTGTTGTGTATGTGAAACCATCATAAGATTATATATTAATGATACTGAAACAACAACAAAAGAACTGATAAGAATAGATGACAATAAATGTAGGATCCATGATAAACAAGCGGGAAGAAGGGGCCAGGAATAATCGTGGGAGTTATTACTTAAACACAGTGTTGGGCGTGTGGAATGTGTATCAGGTTTGTGGTGGGAAGGGAGAAGAGGACATCGAGTTCTATTTCGGACATATGAAGCTTTAGGCACCTACAGTAAATTCAAATGCTAAGTGACACAGGATTGAGCAGATAACCGTGAAGTTGGGACCCAAAGATAGAGACACGGTAAAATGCAGTACACTCACTCAGGAGGAAGAGCATGTAGATGCAGAAAGAAGTGCTTCACACACTCTGGGGAATCCTAAGCTCGATGGCAGAGTAGGGAAAAGACACACTGGTGAAGGCTTAGTGGGATACTACTGGGTTCAGAGACTGGCTGGCATATTGATTAAAGGTACAATATGACTACTTAAACATGCACTTAAGCGTACAATAGTAAAAGTTCCAGTGACAACTATTTTCAGTTGCCTTCCTTCTAGTTCTCTAAACACAGGAGTTTGAGTTCTCAGTCTGTAGGATTTATGTTACCTTTCTGAATGAAGATTTTGAAGTGGAGGATAACGTGCCTTAGGAAAAAAGTATTTTAATCGCTATAATAACCTAACTTTATCATTACTGATCATCTGCTGTAGGAATTGGAAAGGGTGGTCATGTCCATCGTATTTTTTTCCCCCCCAATTTTTTTTATTAAGAGGAGCTGAAGAGCACAGCTTTGGCTTCTGGATCATCTGCTTGGACCAGATTCCTGAACTGAGCAGCTGAGTGGGTGATTCAGTCCAAAGGAGAGAACGGTGCTCTCCTTCAGGGTTCTCAATGGTATCAAGTTGAAGGTCACATGTGGCCAAGCACATTATTGGCTACCTAAGCAAGTTCCTTCCCTTTTCCCCTGTTGGAAGGATGAGGTTTACTCAGCTCTGCTTGAGGCCTGAGGTTATTTTGATGTAGCCAGTCTAATGTCATTAGACAGGAAAACCAGCCCTTGAGCCAAATTACACAAGTGTGAGTCCTGGCACTAACTTTAATGTGCACCTGGGTTTCTAAAAAGGAAAAACAGGAACCCAAATTCCTTTCTTTTTCTTTTGGGATTCAGCCCTAACACCATTTTGTTTAAATTTTATAGGCTTAAGTTTCATCAAAGTCAAATTTGTTTATGTAAAATTACATACCAGATGTTCACTGCCATGGAAGTTGTGGAGTATTTTATTGCCAGTGTGACCCTTGTGGATTCTACGATTATAAACTGAAGCAAGGTTGTTTACATAAGTTTTCAGCCACAGACACGGTAGAAATGTAGTAACAGGGGGCCGAGGTGCTCAAAGACAGATCTACTTTATTTTTTAAAAATATCTCCCTCAGAAATGGCTACCTTGTTCTGAAAGTTGGGGTTTGGAGAAGTGAAAATCAGTGGCATGGTGTTATATATTTTTGAGCATTCTGTAAAACTTTCCATCAGGCCAGAACATGCAGTTGTAGCTGAGGTAAGGTATTCCAGGAGGTCATGGGGCTTTAAGTGTGGATCGTCTTGTGTAGCAGGATTGCCAGCTTTGATGCTCTGTAGTGTCCCTTGCACGATTTGTTAAAACACTGGTTGCTGGGTCCCACCCTGAGTTTCTGATTTAGAAGTTTGGAGTACAGCTTGAAAATTTGTATTTCTATGAAGTTCCCACATGATACTGTTACTACTGGTCCAAGGACCCCACTTTAAAAAGCTGCTTTGTAGCAATTGTTCATACTGGCTGTACACCAGACTTCTTGAATCAAAAATCTTTAGAGAAAGGTTTCACCTTTGTCAGGCTGAATGATTTTTATAGCCAAGCCAAAGTCAGTGGTGACCAGTGGCCTAGGGTTTGGGGTGAATCAGCTTCTTCCTGGGCATTCTGGAACCACTACCAGGCATCAGTGGAAGCAAAACCTGAAGGACGAGTGAGGTCAAGTCGTGTGGTGGCAAGCCGAACATGTGGACCCATGCTTCTCCGGTGTCATTTTACAGTGAATCCTCTGGAGGGCTTAGAGTTCAGCCTGGAGACCACTGCCACGGACATGCTGAGAGAATGGGAGCACGGATGAAGTGAAGAGCAGATGGAGCAGACCCATAGGGTCCAAAGCGCAGGCAGCTAGCATGGCTTCAGTGAGTGGCCTCCTAAGGAACGGCATCAGCATCACCTAGGAGCTTATTAGAAATGCAGGTTCCTGGGCTCAGTCACATACTCTGAGCCCCACGCAGATGCAGCTGCCTCTATGTTGTGAGAGGCAATGAGCTATAGGGCAGCTGCATCAACCTGGCTGTTCTGACTCCAGGAGCAAACTCAGATCTAGCGCTTATGAGGACCAAGCTAGGATTTTTTGTCTCTTCTTGGACGTCCATGACATTTCCTTTATATTACCATTTACATCTTCCTAATAAATCTTTTTGTCTGAATACGGCTTGAGGACTCACTGCTCTGTGCAAACGGAAGAAATAATAGGAGATTTTAGCCCAAGGAAAGATTACAGTTGAGAGAAAAATCATCTGCTTTAAATAGTTCACATCCCTAACCAGTGGTTCCCAACCCTGCCTCTGCCTTAGAATCACCTGAGGAACTTTTGGCAATTTGATACCAAGGACTTACCTCTGGTATTTATATCAGATTTTCTAGCGGTAGGAAGCAGGCTTCATATTTTTCCCCAGGTGATTCCAATGGGCAGACAAGCTTGAAAACGACTCCCTTAGTCACAGGTAACTAAAATCTCAGGCTACTGAAAAAACCTTGTGCTATGATTCTGAAGCCACGATCAGCAATTTCTAAGGTGTCATGAAATAGTGAAGAGATTCCATGTGCCTATAGGGGGAGCAATTGTTCTCACTTTCCACAAAGGCAGGCAGTGAGATTGGTATTTCCAGTTGAGGAAACAAGCTTAGTGAGGCCCTCATGCTAGTAAATACAGAACCAAGACATCAGTAAAGCTTGGTAGCTCTGGAAATCGTCCAAAGATTAGAGGCTCCCTGTAAAGTAATGTGGTTTCCTTCATTGAAAGAACACAAGAAATTCTAGATGACCGACTGCATGGATGTTGTCAGAGGAATCCCTCAAATGAGCAACTATTAGGACCAGATGATACCTTCAGTCCCATAGAACCTGAGATTCCCTAATATTTTGCTGATTGCCATTTTGTTATTTCAGAAAATCAGAAAGATAAGCTAGGATTAAAATCATCCAACAGAATCATTCAGCCTTGAAAAATTATTTGCAAATCTATTTGTATTTTATCTAAATTCTGCTATTTTATATAAACCTCTTTACACATTTCTAATCAAGATTTGGAAAATATCCATGATTACTCTTGTCAATATGCTTTCTTAATATTTAATATCAAAATATCGAAGCAATTCAGTGAAAACAATAGTAAACTGATATTAAAAAATTCTATCTCCATTCCAAACTATTCCCTGAAATCCGGACTCCTATATTTAACTATCTGCTTTCCTCCTGTACTTGGACTGAAAGTCATGCCTGAAATCAAACTCTGAACCTTATTTCCCACGATCAATTATTTCTCAATAAATTTTCCTTCCCTAGGAGGAGTGAATGTCCCTCTCCCAGGGGTGCTGGCTGGGCTTCAGCATGCATCTTGCTTTGGCCAGTAGGATCTGGAGCGATAGTTGCCCTTCTGAGCTGGGGGCCAAGGAGGTGCTGTGTGTTTTGCTTGCTTCTCCCAGAGCTTCTGTCTTTGATTATGGGAAGAAAGTGCCCCAGTTAGGCGCTGGACTTCAGCCCAGGCCCCAGATCAAACTTGTGGCAGAGAGCTGTCCCAGCTTACTCCAGACCTGCAGGCTTGAGAACAAACTAATTTTGGTATTACTACTATTTTATGGTTTGTTTTGTAGAGTGGTTAATATACTTGCCAAACCAATTGCTCCAACAACTTTTCCCATTTATTTTTATTTCACTCTTATTATGAAAATCTTTACATGTAAACAAATATCAGAAATATGGAGAACTATCCATTTACCCACCACCAACCTTAACAGTCTAAAAATATGTGTTCTTTCATACAGCTTGTTTTTACTGAAAGGGAATGCCAGATATCTCATTTCAAATGCCACCTCCACCAAAAACTTTAGTAGGCATTTCAAAATAATATTTTATTTTATAGCTCCAATGCTATTAGCACATATAACAAAATAAAGAACCATTCTAAAGTATCTTCTGGTCCATTTTCTAGTGGGATCTCTTGAATCTTTACAGTTCCTTTTAAGTAACTTTTAATTAGAATATTATCATCTTCCTTATTATTAATTTATCTTCATGTCACTGACTTGTTGAAAAAAATCAGGCCAGTTGTGCTCTAGAAATATCTCACATGCTAGATTTGCCTAACTGTTCCTTCATGACATTTAACTTATTTCTTTAGCTCAGAAATGTCAGCGAATTAGAAGCTAGATCTAAAGGCCTTATTAGATTCAAGCTTAAATGTGTTCTCACAGAGGAATATACTTCATGGATGGTGCCATATACTGCATTCTATATCACATCAGTAACCACGTGATGCCAGTTATCGCATGTTCAGTGAGGTAAGACATATCATTTATTTATTTAATATTTTCAATATTTTTGAATGATAATTTATATTTCCTTTCCCTTCTTACACAGAAAGTGACATATTATATACACTTCTTTTCCTTGCTTTTTTTTCTTTACATTAAAGTAATACTCCATAAGTAACTCCAAATCAGTACATGGAAATCCTTCCATTCCTTTTGACAGCCACATAGTACTCCCCTATGTAAACATACCATGGGTTATTCAACCAGCCCCAATCATGGGCATTTGAATTTGCAATCGTTTGTTAATAAAATTAGTTACATATTTAATAAAATTGTACATTTGTTCAGTTTTCCTTTTGCAGATGTATTTTTGGGGTTGAATCCTAGAAGTAGAATAGCTGAACCAAAGACTAAATGTGTTTTTAATGTTGTTAGACATCACCGAATTCTCCTCCATAAGGGCTGTAACATTTTGTATTTCAGTAGTGACGTAAGAGAAATAAGCCTTCCCCTGAGGTTGTCATCAGCGTATGTTACCAAACTTTTCTGTGACAGTAGAGTTCTGCTGCTTCTATTATAAGTGAAGCTGAGTGTGCTTTGAGAGTTCAAGGGTCATTTATATTGATTGTTCCTGGACTCATCTTCTCATATCTCTTACTATTTTCCCAGCAAGCTGTTGGTCTTTTTCTTAACAATTTTAGTAACTTTTTAATATATTAGGTATATTAACCATTTTTATTTTTAATACTTTATCATTGTCTTTTGATTTTGCTTTTGGTGGAAAGGGCTTGTAAAATGTGCTTTACTATTCATAAATGAAATTCTTTTGCAGTTTTCTTTTCATGCAATCTCTGTCAGATTTTGTCTTCTTTAGCCTTTGTTACAGTCAATCCATTTGAATAATGAACATGGTCCTTCTTTTTATATTTTCTGAAATATATTAAGCAATATTAGATTATGTGGTCTTCACAGGTTTGGTAGAATTTCCATATGAAGTAATCTAGGTTTATCATAGGTCTCTTGCTTTTGCATTTTCTTCCTTCTGTGGGTATTGATCAGGTTAGACTTTCTATTTCTACTATATTTGTTGTGCTAAAATGCATTTTCCTGGGAAGTTATCTCTTCTACCTAGGTTTTCAAATTCATTTAACAGTTTATTTATTTACTTATTTTTTAAATTTTATTTTTGTAAACTATTATTTCCTCCTTGCCATTGTGTGTATCTGTGTGTGTGTGTGTGTGTGTGTGTGTGTGTGTGTGTGTGTGTGTGTGTGTGTGTGTTTGCTTTCTTTGTTTTGTTTAAAAATATTACTTATTTGGCTGATTCACTGATCTGTCAAATAATCATAATTTGGTTTCATTAATTAGTTTTCCCATATTTTCAGATATTTCTCAGTAATTACTTCTTTATCTCTTATTTCCTTCTGCTTTCCTTGTTTGTTTTGTTTTTTGCTCTTTTCCAGATTTTTTACTTAGAAACTTATTCCATTTAGTATTCTAAACATTCAATGTTCTGGACTTTCCTCTGAGTGCACCATTCGTTGTGGTCCATGGCCTCTGCTTTGAAATGTTTTTATTATCATTGTTGCCTACTTGATCCTTAGGTTTTATTTTCACTTTCCCTTAGGCCAGAGTTGTTTAACAATGAGTTCATTTTATTTTTATTTTCTTTCTGGATTCTAGATAGACAGATGTTTGCATGTGTGTGTGTGTGTGTGTGTGTGTGTGTGTGTGAGTTATTGTTACTGATTTCTTTTTGTGATTAGGGCATGCTATTTGTATGACTTTCATTTTTTACTTTATTGACATTTTCCTTATGGTCTATTATACAGTTTAATTTCATGAATACTCCATGTGCATTTGAAAAACGGTATGTTTCCCATTACCAGGTTTCAGAGTTTTACATATACGTATCATATATAGTTTATTTTATTGATTATGAAGCTTACCCCACACAAAATGTACTTTGTCTAAACTGAGATGTGATGTAAGTGTAAAATGCAAACTGGATTTTGAAGACTTAGAATCAATAATCAAAAATATCTCACTAATAATTCTTTCAACTGACTATATGTCAAAATTATAACTTTGGATATACTGTGCTAAATAAAATCTATTTCAAAGTTAATTTCACCTGAATCTTTTTCACTTTTTTATCATGGCTTTTCCAATATTTAAGTTACATGTGTGGCTCATATATACGCAGCTTCCATTGTATTTCTCTGTTCAAGATCCTTCTAAGTTTTTAGTTCATTTAGTTCAGAGTCTCCTATGGTTTTATTTTATCCATGCATCTGCAGCAGTTTCTATTTTATGAGAATTGCTGATTTTACTGTGTTATCAGACACATAGATAGTAATATTTGTTATGTCTTCAGTGTTATGACATAGTATTATGGAATGTCCTTTCCAGCCTTATTTAATGGATTCAGCCTGTATTTAACTTGTCTGGTATAAAAATCCACAACCCCTGCTTTTTATGCAGCATAGAGTGAAATTTTCTTTGTTTACCATTAGGGAGTGTTTTTGTTTATCTTTAACAGGTGAGTTAATGTCCACTGCTTTCTCTGCCTGGCTGCAACTCCACGCAGGTATGTACAGACCCCTTCTTTTCTCTGAAATCAGGTCTCTTTCAAAAATAACCCATCAATGAAGCTTTTCCTCTCAGTCTATAGCTTGTTTTTACTCTCTGTCCATTCACATTGCTTGATTTCTCTTTTCAGCACTTATCACCATCATCTTATGTAGTAGATATTCATGATTTACTATCTCATATATTCATTAATTTAGTATCTGACTTGCCCCACCGGAATGTGGGACATAAGCCCAGGGTCTCTGTTCTTGAGCACTGCTATTTCTGTAGAGCCTGAAACAGTGCTTAGCGCAGGATATACTGTTTGAAGGAATGTGTGTACACCTGAATGAAAAAATAATCATTCAGAATGACAAACTTAAAAAACTCAGCTAACATACATCTTCTCTTTTCATTTAGGTAGCCTGGTGATATCTATTAATTTTGTTGTCTCCATTTGGTTGAAAGTTCTTTTATTGAGAATAGGGCCAGAGTCAAGTACTAACTAGGAGGATGGAAACCTCTAAATGAAAAGGGAATTTAATTGAGAGCATGAGTCAAGCAGCTGGGAAAGTTGCTGAGATGCCATTTACAGCATGGTGTTACACTATACAGGCCTTAGCAAACGCTGGGCTTGCCACACCCATGGCCCTAGGAAAATGGAAGGAGGTGATGGAAGCTGCAACAGCCAGGGTCATGCAGAACAATCTGGGACCACAGCAGCACACAGAGCAGATGAGAAGAAGGGAGGGAGAGGACTGGCCTGGGGGAACAGGCCAAATGCCTCTTACAAATCTGACATAATCCCCAATGTTGGTATTATGCATTACACTAGGAATTAAAGATATGCTTATCAGTGTCTTTGTTAGTGCTTCTTCCCAAGGTAACGCCAAATTATTTCTATTTATCTAGCCAAAAAAGAAAAAAAGGTAATAACTGGCAGTTAATTAAAAAAAAAGATAGATTCATTATTTTGAGTGTAATCATGAAGAGGTATTTTCCACATCTACGTCTATATCTCTGCCTAGAGATTTTCTTTATCACCATCTTCTCCTCTATATCTGTACTGATATATATGCCTTGGTGTTTATCAGATCACCTCCACACACTGGATCTCAAGCTATTTCACAGATTCTTTAAAGTATCTCCGCTCAAAATGCTATTTCACCCCTGAAAACTTGGCATATCTAAACCCTCTGTAGGCCTACTATGAGCCAGACACGTGCTGAAACACTTTACATATATGAGTTCACTCCTTACACAGTTTTCTGGGGCAAGTCCCACTATGGATCCCATCTTGTGGGTAAAGATGCCAAGGCACACAGAGATTTGGCTCAACAGAGGCCACATAGCTGGTAACAGGTAGAACCAGGCTTTGAACCTGGTCCACTTACAGATCAAAAGTTGGTTAGTTCCACTACAGTGTAGCACTGCCATTCAGTGTCATTAAGTCCTAAGAAACCCAGTCCTTCCTTTGGTTTCAGACTCTTCTTTGTCATGAAAATATGCATTTTTTCCATTACACCTTACTTTCATATGAGGTAATACCAGCCTCTTTGAAGAACACATACTTAAATGTAAGAAGAGAGAGAGATGTAGATGCAAATGGGACTCTAAGAAGGTAGGGAAAAATCTTCCTGTTAATGCAGGAGATGAGAACAGAGAAAAGGAAAGGAACAAGATATATATGCTACAGATATTGATAATGCACTTTAATTGTTAGCTTTCACCATATAATACTGTGATTCTTTGAATATTTTGTGTTTTTGTTTCTAAATTGGTTCCATTAAAATGAAATCATCTGTAGGTATTTGTGTATTAAAAAAATTAAGCTGAATGGTCAATATCTATTTTTATAGCATACTGAAACCATCGAAACCATCTATTTATTTGCTGAATATAAAGGTTTGTGCCTTTACTTTGGTGTTTTACAAACCAAATTAAATCAAGTATTGGGTCACACTTTTTCACTTTAAAATAGTTTATTTGAAATACTATATACTCAGCCATATACATATATATATAGGGTTATTCGTCAAAGTACAGAGATTTTAGAGCCACAAGTAGATACGTTGGAAAATATTTCATGGTATCTGCTATTCTCATCAAGTACAGCTAGGAGAGAAAAATTAGCTTCTATTTTCCACAGCAGAGATTAAAATGTCATATTAATTGGAGGAGCCTTCTAAGTCAGAAGAAGTAAAAACCACCACCACCACCAAGTGCAATTCCTGTCATACAGTAAAAATTCGTTAAATGTGGTTCCCTTCCTTTAATTGTCTAGGAAGTTGGATATTCACAATATTAATAAAGAGGATGTTTTAGCTGCTTCTAACATAAGTATTATGTGACCATGATGTCAATAAGCTTTATTTGTGTCATAAATTGACTTTACATATAGAAGGAAGCACAAAAGATTAAGAAGGTATTAGTTTAATCCAGCAAAAAAAGATAGATTTGTGTCTGACTTATGTGAATGAATGGAGCCCAGCATATTTTGTTTATTTATTTTGTTAATAAACATTACATGTCTATTAACAGCATTACAACTAACACAATAATTCAAACATTGTGGAAGCAATAACCAAAGGTGGGAAATGAATACTGAGTCACCCCAAGATGGAGTAGCTGCATCCCCTAGTCCTGTTCTCCCTGTTGTAACTCTAGAATGCTGCACATAACATGGCAAACTAAGAGGACAACTCAGAATGGTGCGAAGAAGGTGGCTGCCTAGCAACCTTCAGACATGGGGAATAATGGGTACAAGAACCCCAGGTTTCTCTATTGCTCCTGCATTTCCTGCACAGGGTGCTGTAAGAGCTGCCAGCCAGAGCCACCCACAAGCACTAAGAAAACGTCCAAGAAAAGCCTGTTTCCCCTAGTCGAAAGGCTCAAAGACAGTGGCCAAACAGCATGAAACCTTTGTGGCAATAGTCTCTCTCCATCTCAAACACCAGGGCAAAAAGTGGACCCAGGCTACCCGAGGAGGTGATGCCCTGACCCCATTCCCAGTAGAGCTGGCAGGGTCCAGCCGTGTCTCACGGTCGCTCAGCTGCAAGGGGACAACCCGGTGCTGAGAGACTTACTCTGGGTAGAACTTGGATTGCCTGATTCTACCACCCATGTGATTCCATTCAGTACACGCGTTTCCTGTTAATTTGATTTAAAACAGAAAAAGTATAAAGAAGAGAATCTGAGAACATGGGGAGGAAGGGAAGGAGACATTGAGATCCTGAAAGGAAAGAAGGGAAGCATGTTCTTGCAGGTCACCTGGGAGTGAAATTTAGACCATCCGATCAACTGCAAAGGAAACATGAGGTCCCCAAAAGGCAAGGAGTTGAAGAGAAGCGTAGTTTCATGTCATGAACGCAGAAGGGGGGATTTTCAGGGAACAGAAAGAGCTGATACAAAAGATGATTTAAAGAGATCGAGATGCCAGCCTCCTCAAGGTTATCCACACGCTCCTGAACTGAAGCCTGCATTGACCTTCACACCCAGCACACCTCTGGGTGAGACTCAAATCAAGTCACTGACCATTATTTCCAGAAAATGTGTTTTTCTTTCCATTTTGGGTCCTTCTGGAGACTAGGTGATGAGTTATTATTCAAGGCAAGACTTACAAAGAAAAACAATACAGACGTGTCTCCCAGAGGTCTGCAAGAAATGCTGAGATGGTTATGAGAGGGAAGGCATTAGAAAACCATGGAGCAGCTGCGGGGGCCTGAGGTATGAAGGGTCTGTGCTGAAGGCCAAATGCAGAAACTGACTTTCGTGCGCAACTTGCTGACTGTGTCTGATTCTTGGTTGATAGAAGGGTCAAGGAGTCTAATCAAATTTGTGCTGTTCTATTATACACTCAGATGGAGGACATTCCCTTTGTTGGCATTTGAAATACATATGGAAACACACCATCAGCAAATCCCCTTGTCACCTGTCTGCTCTCTCCTCCTGCCTTTGTCCCTAAATGCCACTTAGGTGGTCTCCTTTTTTTTTTTTTTAATGTACAGATCTATGGATAGGTATTAGAAGGGACACTCTCATTATTTTGAGAAATTATAACCAGCCTCCATCTGTATTCAGAAATCACAAAGGGAAGTAAAAGAGCTGTGCCCGCATTATCCAGAAGCTAGTGAACACAAGGACCCAGAATGTCCTTCCATCCTTCAGAAACATTCCAGTGTCCAAGCAACAATCAAAATTTGGGCCATCCAGCAGTAATGAGTTCAACAATAAAACTAACGACAGCACTTGGAAGGCCAAATACAGCGACAGATATGCTTTTAATTGAAATATGTAATATACCTCAAAAATAGTTTGTATTTTCCTAGGACCAGAATTCCCTTAAAAATGAAAAGCTCTAGTCTGCAACACATATGTTTGTTTTTCTTGCTTAATAATTCCCAGTTTAGAGGAGAAGTTAATATCCTTTAAGTAAAGGACTAATATCTTTCTATGGAAGTGCCTTCCTTTCTGTTTTTTTTTTTTTTTGACCCATCTGGTTTGTCAGAAAAGTCCCCTACCTCTGATATTTATACAATATCATGCAAATGTCAAAATCTGAATGTCATCTTCAAAGACCCTTTTATGTCAGGCAACCCCTTTATAGGGAAAAAATAAACAATTTTATGTATGCATGCTTGATGCCAGTCCAATTAATAAAAGCCTTTTTTGCTATGCTTGGCTACAAGCAAGTTTCTCTTTTGAAAATGAACAGAGGGAGAATGAGATAAAAGGTCTGTATTGTTTCCTTGCAAATTTTACAGTTTCATTTTTAATTTGTGTTTGGATGTGAGGATCTTGGTACAGATGGTGTGACAGTCCACAGTATGTTCTGAGAACCTGAAATGATAACAAAGATATGCAAATGGAGAGGGTGCTTTGGAGGAAAGCCAAGATATCCAATTTCACAATAGCTGAAAACAAATTGATGTGCCCAGCAAACTACTCAGAGTAGCACTAGGAAATGTAACAGTGCCAAAACAAATTATATTAATGACCTTAGCAGTTTGTTGAATTCTATTGGCCGGCTTAATGTTGGTTACATTTGTCTGCATTGGCACTTCATTTACTGCACAAAACAACTTTTCTTAAAAACACAAACCAAAACAGAACCCACCCCAAAAAATTAATGAAAAAAATCAAGCTTCATGATTACAAAAATATTATACAATTAGTTTTTGCAGCTGAGGAATGTTTAGGGCTATTTAATAAATCCCAAAGTAAAAAATGCAAGCACTTAAAATTCAAGGAAAAATGTCAGAAGTTTATCATTTTAGGAAAAGAGTATTTTCTACTGCAAATCAAATCTAGCAGTCCATACAACAGTTTACTAAATAATAATGTTCACATTACTTCATTGGAAAGTTCAGTGAAAATGATTAAAATGAAGGACTTCAACAATTTTATTTATATCAAGCAATATTTTTACTAGATGATTTGTTAAATTCCTTGGTTCTGAGTATAAATGGATTATTTCAGAAAGAAGGAACAAAGGAAGTAAATAAGGAAAGGAGGGAAAAATATATAGTAAAATCAGAAACTCATGATTATAAAATCGAATTTATAATGTGCAATATTCAATCATAAGTATATATACAATTATTTGGCATCATTTCATGCTTGAACTAAAAATAATTTTTTGGAAAACACTATTTATAAGTTATTTTGCTATCATATCTGATGTTAGCAGCCTCTTTAGTAATTGTTGAAATTTAACATTCTGGAGTAAAAATGCTGCAAATGAGAGTCGTATTTTAATCAGAAATCATACTGAAATACAACTCAAGACTTACAGAAGATTCTAACTAAAATTAGATGTTTACTAATACAGATATGTTTTTTAAAGCAAATGTTTTACAAACTGATGCCAAATTTCAAACTTCTCTTTTCTTGGATAACTAACGTGACCTTCCATTAGAAATGTAAAACAAACAAGTACAAACAATTGTAGGGAGTCAGTGAAACTTTCGAAATCGAGAAAATGTTTCTCCAAATAAACTACAACTGTGTTGACTTTTCCTTTGTTCGCGCTTTTGCACAATAATTCTCATGTAAACAGTTTACAGCTCCAATCCCTAAAAGCCTAGAGTTCTTAAAAATTGATTGCACACTTGTTGCTCAGAAATTAGTCTGTCAAATGCAAGAGCTGTGCAAATAGGTGAATAAATATCAAGATTATGAGAACATTATGATTTGAGGCTCATTGTGAGGACGAAAAATGGGAGGTGACCTGACAGGCTTCTATTATTTCTCATCACATCACAATACTTTTCAGTTAAAGAGGATTTTTTAAAGGACCTTCTCCTCTAAGAAGGCCATATATATTCACAGTACGACAGATGCTAATTGGAGACCAGGAGGCAAAGGCAAATGCATTCCCTAGTAGAACTGGTTATTTAAGTAAATATTCATTAAAAAATTAGTAAACCATCCTTAGTTTTAGGATATTATTATTTTTGTCCCAGAATTCTTGTGTTTATATTCCTGTTATTTTAATGATTTTCCCTTTGAGATTATTTCTGAGTTGCAAATTTTAAAAAGAGAAATGGTAGGAAATGGAGATCCCTCTTATTCAATAAACAGGCAAACATTAATAGTGCTGTCCTTGTAACACGCTATGTGCCTTTTAATACTAGTTGAAGGTCACTATGTCTTTGCAAAGTAGTGTAAGTTTGAAAATTCGAAGTCCACTTATGAAAAGAGCAACAGGTTAATACATAAATGCTATCACAAGATATAGATATGAATAATATCTAGGTAGGCTATCTTGCAGCTAGAAGTTGGAAGACTGGATATGTAATTAGTAGTTTATCTTATTTAAAAAAGTCTCATCACAAGAGCAGTTCTGTAGAGAAGTGCTCTTGATTTATGTTACGCAAACATGGGGAAAAAAACCCTCCATCTACAACAAATAACAGCTCTTATTAGCTCTTTAAACTAAGAAACACCAAAATATAGGGTTTCCAATAAGCCCCCAAGTGACCCCTGGTTTAGGGGGAGAAAAAAAAGCACTGAAAAGAAGATCTTGGAGCTGTCCATCAATTTCCAAGACACACAGAAATCCTGAGCAGTGAGGCAATGTACTCTCCGTCTTCATGCATAATACATGCCAAATAGGTGAAGTAGTATGTAAAGTGAATTTTAATTGGTTATAATTGTCATTTCATTTAGTAAAGTATTGTCTGGAGACCGGGATATCAATTAGCACTCTATGGACTCTGTTACTTATGAAAATATGCATACAGAGAGATGATGTGCTCAAGCAATAGATATACTTTAATTAAGAAAATAGACAGTAAATTAAAGGCCTTTAAAGCATCAATTAATTGCTATATAGGTAGGTTTTGAGTATCAACTTGATAGTCTAAATCTCTACATCTGCTTTAAAGGAGCTAAGAAAACATGTTTTGCCCATGATATTTTTTTCTCCTCACATTCACTTTTTATGTCATAAGAAAAATTTTAACATAAAAAAAACCTAGATATGTTTGATAATGGTGAAAATTTTCTTCTTTATTTTTAAGCTCTGATATGTATGCATCGCATGAAAACATAAGAAAACAATATTAAGTCAAGAGTCTCCCATGAAGATCTCTTTCATATGTCCTTCATTTCCTCAGAATTAATGGATGTTCAGGCATCAATAAGGTAGAAAAAAGATGATTGATGTATTTCGTTTTATTATTAAATTGTTGGTAACCAAGGCAGCTTTTTTTTTTTTCCCATGGGAGTGAAGTGGGACCTGTCCCTTTTTAACCACTGGCTCTGAATGACTTTTATACCCAATATCAGTGAGAAGAGAGGATGAATGTCACCTCTCTTCTCTTCCTCCTCCTGCCGATGCCTACTCCTTCCTTTGATTGACAGCTACTAATAACCTTCCTGCCCTAAGTGCCATGGAGACACTTTATTAGGACAAACAGCCAAGGAAATCTAGGAATGGAGCCAAGTCTGCAGTGAGTTATTATCGGGCTTGTATTTATCTCAGCTTTGTAATTTTTTTCAGTGATATGCAAATCCTGAAATAGATCTTCTGCTGTTGAAGGACAGGTCCCTCTGTTAATTGATCCACTGAGATTCACTCTACCCCCTTTTTGCTCTCAGCCAGGGAAACGTGCTACATGAAAGAGGCTCTGAGCCATACACAGGACACAGAAATTCTCCACCCGCTCCTTCTACAAGAACTTCCACACTGAAAATGAATTTCTGTTTCAGAAAAACACACTCCTTTCTCAATATTATCTGCTCAACAGATCCAACTGATTTGTTTATTTGTTTATTAGTTTCATAGGAAATGCTCTTTCAAATTATAACCAAATGTGATTTCAGATGGGATTTACATTTTCTGTGGAAATACACAGAGCTTGCATATACTGTAAATATATGAAAACTAATTCAGTGAGAATCAACATTTATTTTTTTAGGAGGAGGAAGGAAATGTAGTAAAGGCCATGAAGTAGGGAAATCAGAGCAGCTTCTTCGTAAAGTAAAAATACAAAGGTTCACTCCCATGAATTTCAATTCTGAGAGCATACGGTATTTGTTATATTCTTTCTTCATAACCATTCTCTGTGTGCATGTATTGAGTACCTGTCTCAAGAAGTTTACCCATAGGACATTAATAATAATGACAATAGAAATGCACCTATATTACATTGGTAGCTTATTGGCACTTAAAATGCTTATAAGGCATGGGAAACAGTATTGCAAGAAAGATAAAAATTATGAACTATATAGCTAAGTATCTATTGGTATTTTATGCAGAGACTGTGGCATTAAAGGCACTGTAGACATAGCATCAAAAAAGACTTGATTTTGAGACAGAGCTTCCCACTATGTTCTCCTTTTCAGTATAGAATAAAAACGTATGTGGAGTCGCTCTGAAAAAATAGCTTTTCAAGACAAAGAGGTAAAAACAATAAAAATTAACCAATATCACTGTCCTTTATAATATGGTGATTTTTCCTAAAGTGTGCTCAGATAAGTTTGGGGAATAGGTTACATGTTTGGAGATTCATAGTGCACATTAGCATATTAAGTGCTTTGAGAAGTCTATCAACAATTCTTCTCTTTAACCAAGGATATCCAAAACCAATTTATGCATAGAACATTTTTATCAAGTATTATCTCTTAACGTTTCCCTAGATCAATAGAACATATCCTATAAATTCAGTACTTTCACACAAAGGAAGCTATGCAATTGCTGGTATGCAATTGCTTATTTAAGAGCTACCTTCCCTTACACACTGGGGCTACAGACACTAAAAATGAAAAAAAAAAAAAATCCGATGAGGTCTCACTTGTATTAGTTCAGAGTGTATCTTCGGGCTCCATCTCTCATTCTGTGTGAATGAGCTCCTCTCAGCTGGTCTCTCAAGTTGCTTTCCCTGAGAAAAAATTTTCTCAAGTGTGCAGGGGGTGATTTTGTCCCCTGGGGGATATTTGAAAATAACTGAAGGCATTTTTGGTTGTCACCCTTTGGGAGGTGGCGCTACTGGCATCCAGTGTGTAGAGACTGCTTAACATCTCACAATGCCCAGGAGAGCCCTCCACAGCAAAGAATTACCCAGCCCAAAATGCCAACAGTGCCAAGGCTGAGAAGCCCCACCGTCACGTCATCTTCATCCCCTCCTGATAGGAAGTGCTTTGCACTGTCTGTCTTTGCAGAATCTCTCTATTTAGTGCAGGGTCTCTCCAAGCCCTGCCTCCTTGCACACTCTCAGGCCCAGCCTGGATCCCCAGCCTCCTGGGGATTCAGACAGATACCCAGTCTGAAATATTAGAGTGGATGGTGCCTGAAATATGCTCTTTCCTACAGAAAGAATGGGTGGTTCTCTGTAGAGGAAGATAATTTGGATTTTCTATTTCCAGTCATAATTTATATTTTCATATTAGCTAAATGTACTGTTTTCCAGTAACATTTATCTTAGATTTATAGACATTCCCAAATAGATAATTCTCAAATGAATTCACAGAAAAAAATTATCTGTATATGTAGAGATCACTTGACATGTCAAAGGAATTCATGGTTCACGTTCCCATTCAGAAATCACTGGGCAGTCCAGGGAAATCATCAAGCCTGAGATTTACTATTCACTCATTCTTTCATTCATTCTTCATAATTACTGTTTGTGATAAAACCTATTTTGTTGTAACATGATTGCCATATCCCTGAGAAACTTCTGTTTCAATAGAATTATTTTCTAGACTTTCTATAGTATTAAGGAAGGAATAATAAATGTTTCTACAGCTGTAATATTTATTCCTTTACTAACAAAGTACCAATGAGAAAATCCTACATTTGACATGTAGTCTTTTTTTTTAACCAAGAATATTAACTTTTCTTGAAACTGTTATACTTATCAGTAGCAAGGATCTTTCCACACATTCTCATCTCCTTTATCATCCATTGTTATAATAAGGAAATATATAATAAAGAGGAATTAAAACTACTTAAATTAAGCAGCAGTAAGAGTCAGGGGAACTATTTACAGATTCCTTCTTGCTCCCAAGGTGAATTAACCAATATGGTCCACACAATGCAAACACATATGCTAATCAGTTGACCAAGTAATACCTAGTTTGCTTAAAGAAAACATGAACCAAAGGAGACATACCCCTACTTTGATGGTACTAAAAATACAAAGAAAAATAATAAGGTCCAAGACCTTCAGAATTTCTAGTTTAGTCAGTAAACATGCATTTCCAACATTTAATAAACAACAGAAGAAATTCTACATAAAGATATTCTGTTACAAGCCTCAAAAAGAGAAAATAGAGTTCAGATAGCCTGTTAGATAAAAAGCAACATTTCAGTACTCAAACTTAAATGTTAAAAACGTAATTGTTATTCAGATAAATTCAACAAATACTTGTTGAACTTCTACTTTATCCCAGAAGCTACAATATATTCTAATGGAGTTTAACAAGAATAGTATCACTATATTCATTACCTTAAAATAGTTTACCTTCTAGATTGAATAGGATTCAATCCCAGCTCTAGTATTGTCAAAAGTGATTATTTGGAAATTATTTAATCCATCACCAGAGGGAAAAATGGTAAAATCAAGATCTGGCTCACAGCGTTGTTGTAAGCAAAGAAGATAAACATGAAGTTCTGATAAGAGTACTCAGAGTATTGTATGTGCTCAAAGATAAGAATTGTTTCCTATATATGACAACTTTGTATGTGGCAACTAGAGGTAAGTGCAAAAATAATCATCTTTAATCTGGAACTCTCCAAAATCAGAAGTGAATCAATTCAACTGCATTGTCAATCCACCACAGCTCTCAGTAAACTAAGCGCTTAACTAATGTGAAGAAACAGTCCTCTATCTCTAACACTAGATGGACAGCATTACTGGCTGTATTTGGACCCATAATTCATTGCTGAGTTCTGGTGTTTGCAAATGATGGTACAGTGTAGTGTTTTATAATCACCATTTACTTACTTCCCAAGACACAAGAAAGACTACATATAAGGTGAAGAAACAACTTGGGAGGACTACCTCCTTTCCTTACAGAAGCTCATGCTTTGTCTGCTCACCAGGTGTTTCTCTGTCTAGAATGAGTGACCTCTGAGAGTGCCCCATAAGAAAAAGTAAAATCCAAAGAAAGAAAAAAAGCTTTTTTCTGAGAAGTAGAAACAAAAACTTCCCTTTAGTAAGGTTTGAGGTTTCCTTTTAGTAAGAAGCAAAATGGTTCATTTAAGATTGGCTTTAAAAATGACAGAATGTTTAGTGATAGAACTGGAATAAGGTAGGAATGCCTTCCTAAAGTACTTGAAGCATTATTAAATGGTCAAATCTGATGATGGAAGAATGGATAAAGAAAATGTGGCTTATGTAAAATGCAATCTCATTCAGCATGAAAAAGAAGCAAATCCCGACATTTGCAACAGCATAAATGAACTGGATTTCACTCATATACTAAGTGAAATAACAGAAAGAAATACTGTTTGATCTCATTTATATGTGGTATCTGAAGAAGCTGAATTCACAGAAGCAGAGAGGAAAGTGGTGGTTGTGTCTGTGGCATGGGGGACATGGGAAGATGTTGGCCAAACAGTGCAAATTTTCACTTACAAGGGGAGTAAGTTCTGGGAATCTAATGTACAGCATGATGACTACAGTTAACACTACTGTATTGTGTACTTGAAAATTCCTAGGAGAAGAGATATTTTTAAAAATTTTTTATTAAGGTATTATTGATATATACTCTTATGAAGGTTTCACATGAAAAAACAATGTGGTTACTACATTTACCCATATCATCAAGTCCCCACCCATACCCCATTGCAATCACTGTCCATCAGTGTAGTAAGATGCCACAGATTCACTGTTTGCCTTCTCTGAGCTACACTGTTTTCCCAGTAACCGTCCCCCCCACCGCCACCATGTGTACTAAACATAATACCCCTCAATCCCTATCTCCCTCCCTCCTGAACCGCCCTCCTACAACCCTCTCCGTTGGTAACCACTAGTCCCTTCTTGGAGTCTGTGAGTCTGCTGCCATATTGTTCCTTCAGTTTTGCTTCGTTGTTATACTCCACAAATGAGAGATATCATTTGGTGCTTGTCTTTCTCTACCTGGCTTATTTCACTGAACATAATATCCTCCAGCTCCATCCATGTTGTTGCAAATGGTAGAATTTGTTTCTTTCTTATGGCTGATTAGTTTTCCATTGTGTATATGTACCACGTCTTCTTTATCCATTCATCTACTGATGGACACCTAGGTTGCTACCATATCTTGGCTATTGTAAATAGTGCTGCAATAAACATAGGGGTGCATATGTCTTTTTGAGTCTGAGAAGTTGTATTCTTTGGGTAAATTCCAAGGAGTGGGATTCCTGGGTCAAACAGCATTTCTATTTTTGGTTTATTGAGGAACCTCCATATTGCTTTCCACAATGGTCGAACTAGCTTACATTCCAGCCAGCAGTGTAGGAGGGTTCCCCTTTCTGCGCATCCTCACCAGCATTTGTCTTTTCAATGCTGGCCATCCTTACTGGTGTGAGGTGATATCTCACTGTGGTTTTAATTTGCATTTTCCTAATGATTAGTGACATGGAGCATCTTTTCATGTGCCTGTTAGCCATCTGAATTTCTTCTTTGAAGAATTGTCTCTTCATATCCTCTGCCCATTTTTTAATCAGGTTATTTGCTTTTTGGGTGTTGAGGTGTGTGTGTTATTTATATATTTTGGATTGTAACACCTTGTCAGATATGTCATTTATAAATATATTCTCCCATACTGTAGGGTGCCTTTTTGTTCTGTTAATGGTGTCCTTTGCTGTACAGAGACCTTTTAGTTTGATGTAGTCCCATGAGTTCATCTTTGCTTTTGTTTTCCTTGTTCAAGGAGATGCATTCAGGAAGAAGTTGCACATGCTTATATTCAGGAGATTTTTGCTTATGTTGTATTCTAAGAGCTTTATGGTTCCATGACTTAGATTCAGGTCTTTGATCCATTTCGAGTTTACTTTTGTGTATAGGGTTAAACAATAATCCAGTTTCATTCTCTTGCATGTAGCTGTCCAGTTTTGCCAACAACAGTTGTTGAAGAGGCTGTCATTTCCCCATTGTATGTCCATGGCTCTTTTATCTACATTAATTGATCATATATGGTTGGGTTCATATCAGGGCTCTCTAGTCTGTTCCATTGGTCTATGGGTCTTTTCTTGTGCCAGTATCAAATTGCCTTGATTACTGTGACTTTATAGTAGAGCTTGAAGTTGGGGAGCATAATTCCCCCTGCTTTATTCTTCCTTCTCAGGATTGCTTTGGCTATTTGGGGTCTTTCTGGTTCCGTATGAATTTTATAACTATTTTCTCTAGTTCATTGAAGAATGTTGTTGGTATTTTGATAGAAATTGCACTGAAATTGTAAATTGCTTTAGGCAGCATGGCCATTTTGACAATATTATTTCTTCCTATCCATGAACATGGGGTGTGTTTCCATTTATTGGTATCTTCTTTAATTTCTCTCATGAGTGTCTTATAGTTTTCAGAGTATAGGTCTTTCACTTCCTTGGTTAGGTTTATTCCTAGGCATTTTATTCTTTTTTATGAAACTATGAATGAAATTGTTTTCCTGATTTCTCTTTCTGCTAGTTCATTGTTAATGTATAGGAATGAAACAGACTTCTGTGTATTACTTCTTTATCTGCAACTTTGCTGAATTCAGATATTATATCTAGTAGTTTTGCAGTGGATTCTTCAGGGTTTTTTATGTACAACATCATGTAATCTGCAAACAGGGACAGTTTAACCTCTTCCTTGCCAATCTAGATGCCTTTTATTTCTTTGTGTTTTCTGATTGCTGTGGCTAGGACCTCCAGTACTATGTTGAATAACAGTAGGGAGAGTGGGCATCCTTCTCTTGTTCCTGATCTTAAAGGAAAAGCTCTCAGCTTCTCACTGTTAGGTAAGTATAATGTTGGCTGTAGGTTTGTCATATATAGCCTTTATTATGTTGAGGTACTTACCCTTTATACCCATTTTGTTAATAGTTTTTATCATGAATGGATGTTGAATTTCATCAAATGCCTTTTCTGCATCTGTGGAGATGATGATATGCTTATTGTCCTTTTTGATGATGTGGTGGATGATGTTGATGGATTTTCATATGTTGCACCATCCTTGAATCCCTGGAATAAATCCTACTTGATCATGATGGATGATCTTTTTGATGTATTTTTGAATTCAGTGTGCTAAAATTTTGTTGAGCATTTTTCATCAGGGATATTGTTCTGTAATTTTCTTTTTTTGTGGTGTCTTTGCCAGATTTTGTTATGAGAGTGATGCTGGCCTTGTAGAATGAGTTTAGAAGTAGTCCCTCTTCTTGTACTCTTTGGAAAACTTTAAGGAAGATGGGTATTATGTTTGATAAAATTCAGTGGTAAAGCCATCTGGTCCAGGAGTTTTGTTCTTAGGTAGTTTTTTGATTACCAATTCAATTTCATTGCTGGTAAAAGGTCTGTTCAGATTTCCTGTTTCTTTCTGGGTCAGCCTTGGTAGATTGTATTTTTCTAGAAAGATGTCCGTTTCTTCTAGGTTATCCAGTTTGTTGGCATATAATTTTTCATAGTATTCTTTAATAATTCTTTGTGTTTCTGTGGTGTCCATAATGATTTTTTCTGTCTCATTTCTGATTCTGTTTATGTGTGTAGACTCTTCTTTTTTTCTTGATAAGTTTGGCTAGGGGTTTATCTATTTTGTTTATTTTCTCAAAGAACCAGTTCTTGCTCTCATTGATTCTTTCTATTGTTTTATTCTTCTCTATTTTATTTATTTTTGGTCTAATCTTTATTATGTCCCTCCTTCTACTGACTTTGGGCCTCATTTGTTCTTCTTTTTCTAGTTTTGTTAATTGTAAGAATAGAGTGTTCATATGGGATTGTTCTTCTTTCTCAGGTATATCTGTACTGCAGTATACTTTTCCTATTAGCATTGCCTTTGCTGTGTCCCACAGATTTTGCAGTGTTGAATTACTGTCTCCATACATTGCTTGATCTCTGTTTTTATTTGGTCATTGATCCATTGGTTATTTAGCAGCATGTTGTGAAGCCTCCATGTGTTTGTGGGACTTTTCATTTTCTTTGCATAATTTATTTCTAGTTTCATACAATTGTGGTCTTAGAAACTGGTTGGTACAATGTCAATTTTTTAAATTTACCAAGGCTCTTTTTGTGTCCTAGTATATAATCTGTTCTTGAAAATGTTCCATGTGCACTTGAGAAGAATGTGTATTCTGCAGCTTTTGGGTGTAGAGTTCTGTAGATGTCTTTTAGGTCCATCTTTTCTAATGTGTTGTTCAGTGCCTCTGTGTCCTTACTTATTTTCTGTCTGGTTGATCTGTCCTTTAGAGTGAGTGGCGTATTGAAGTCTCCTAGAATGAATGCACTGCATTCTATTTACCCTTTTAATTCTGTTAGTATTTGTTTCACATATGTGGGTGCTCCTGTGTTGGGCACATAGATATTTACAATGGTTATATCTTCCTGTTGTATTGACCCCCTTAGTCATTATGTAATGTCCTTCTTTGTCTCTTGTGACTTTCTCTGTTTTGAAGTCTACTTTGTCTGACACAAGTACTGCAACTACTGCTTTTTTCACTGTATTAGTTGAATGAAATATCTTTTCTCATCCCTTCACTTTTAGCACGTGTATGTCTTTGGGTTTAATGTGAGTCCCTCGTAGGCAGCATATACATGTGTCTTATTTATTTACCCATTCAGTGATTCTATGTCTTTTGATTGGTTGATTTAGTCCAATTACACTTAGGGTGATTATTGATAGATATGTGCTTATTGCCATTGCAGGCTTTTGATTTATGGTGACCAAAGGATCAAGGTTAACCTCCTTACTACCTAAGAGTCTAACTTAACTCACTTAATATGCTATTACAAACACAATCTAAAGGTTCTTTTTTTCTCCTCCTTTTTTTTTCTTCCTCCGTTCTTTATATATTAGGTATCATACTCTGCATTCTTTGTCTATACCTTGATTGGCTTTGGGGATAGTTGATTTAATTTTGCATTTGCTTAGTAAATAACCATTCTAATTTCTTTTCTGTGCTTTTATTACCTGTGGTGAAAGCTATTAAACCTTAGGAACACTTCCATCTATAGCAGTCCATCCAAAATACACTGTAGAGATGGTTTGTGGGAGGTAGATTCTTTCAGCTTTTGCTTATCTGCATTGTTTAATCCCTCCTTCAAATCTAAATGAAAATCTTCCTGGATAAAGTATTCTTGGTTTGAGGCTCTTCTGTTTCATTGCATTAACTACATCATGCCACTCCCTTCTGGCCTGTAAGGTTTCTGAAGTCTGATATAGACTGATGGGCTTTCATTTGTATGTGATCTTATTTCTCTCTCTGGATGCTTTTAATAGCCTGTCCTTATCCTTGATGTTTGCCATTGTAATTACTATATGTCTTGGTGTTTTCTTCATTGAGTCCCTTGTGTTGGGAGATCTGTGCACCTCCATGGCCTGAGAGACTACCTCCTTCCTCAGATTGGGGATGTTTTCAGCAATCACCTCCTCAAAGACACTGCCTACCACTTTTTCTCTCTCTTATTCTTCTGATACCCCTATAATGTGAATATTGTTCTGTTTGGATTGGTCACACAGTTCTCTTAATATTCTTTCATTCTTAGAGAGCCTTTTTTCTCTGTGTGCCTCAGCTTCTTTGTATTCCTGTTCTCTAATTTCTACTTCATTTATCATCTCTTCCACTTCATGTACTCTGCTTTTAATACCATCCATTGTGCTCTTCAATGATTGGATCTCCAACTGGAATTCATTCCTGAGTTCTTGAATATTTTCCTGTACCTCCATGAGCATGGCAATGTTTTTTATTTTGAAATCCCTTTCAGGAAGATCATGAGGTTGATTTCATTTGAATCTTTCTCAGGTCTTGTATTGATAGTTTTACTTTGTACCAGGTTCATTTGGTGTTTCATATTTGTATATGGAGCCCTCTAGTAGCCAGAAGCTCTACTCTCTGGAGCTTCTTGGCCCCTGAAGCAATGGCGGGTGTCGCAGGGGAGCGGTATTGGTTCCTGGGGGGAGGAAAGAGCTGTTTCCTGCTTCCCGGCTGCTATGCCTGCTTCCTCTGCCAGAACCAGTTGGCTGAGCACACAGATATAAGCCTCTATGCTTTGCGTTTGTAGTTGTTGCAGATGGGGCTTCCCTCTGGCTGGCCTAATGCAAGGGCAGGGTTTGCCAGTTTGCGAGCCCAGTGGAGCTGGCTGGAGAAAGGCACAGTAGGCTGCATATCACACAGTGGGTCCTTCGAGCTGTGTAGGCAGCCAGTGGGCTGGGGCACCTGAATTGAGAAAGTTCCCTACTTGCTTGGCAGAGTGCACCCAGACAATTTTTTCTATCTGTCCTTTCTCCTGAGCACTAAGCTCTGTGAAATCCTTGCCCCTTTAGCAGCCCTCTTGCTGTTAGGAAGTCTCTCAGACTGTTGACCTTTCTTTTGTCCCAGAGCAGCCAGATATGGATCCCTGCTTTCCACAAGTGACTGGAATCTCATTCTCTCCAGGTATTCTGCCTGTCTTTACTTTCCAACCCCCTAATGGTGAGAGTACCATGAAAGTACCATGAAATGTAGGTTTGTGCTCCTAGAAGAGATCTCTGGAGTTAGGTATTCAGCAGTCCCAGGCCTCTACTCCCTCCCTGCTCCATTTCTCTTCCTCCTGTCAGTGAGCTGGTGTGGGGGAAGGGCTTGGGTCCCACCAGGTCACGGCTTTGGTACATTACCCTGTTTCATGAGGTGTATTCTTTTCTCCAGGTGTATGCAGTTTGGCACAGCCCTCTTTCCTGTTGGTCTTTCAGGATTAGTCATATTAATTATATTTTCATATTATATGTGGTTTTAGGTGGAAGCCTTGTCTCACCTCACACAGCCATCTTTTGCCCCTGATAGGACTTTTAAAAATATCTCTCAATCCTAAGGTCTTAAGCATAGGAATGTTAGGGATGGGAACCAGGCAAATAGTACACAAATAAGGAACCTAATTATAAACATGAAAGCAATAGATGAAGTACAGGTAATTTATATAAATTAATTAAATCAATGACACTGGCAGTTTCCATAGATATGAAAGTGGCATAAACAGTCACTTGAATTTAGCTGAATCATCACATACAAGGAGACCCTTTTTTTAATTCAAAATGAGATCATTTTCCCCTGAAAACATAAGAAAGCTTTCAAAATTCAATTTATCTCCTTTTTAACTTACATACAGTTTTGAAGTAATGGGAGAGTCTCTGGGAAAACCACCTGCTGAGTGCTGGCCCCATGGAGCTCCCTGGCAGGCGCTTCCCGCCCAAGGTCTTCCTCGCCTGCAGGGGCTGCAGTTGCTATGACAACGGCGGGACAGGGTGCCCCAGAGGCTTTCTGTAAGAATGGCTGGAGGAGGGCTGAGGCCGTGCACAAGGGAAACCAGATTCAGTTCCAGGAAGAACAGAGGCACAGATGAAGTCCAGGTATGTTATGTCTAACCCTGGGGCTTGAAAAACAGTTGAAGCAAAACCCAAATACTGTTCTTTCATCATGTCTATTACACAAGTCACTATTCTGCATCATTAATTTTTTTCCTTTATCAATGAAGAAGTGCCAAGGAAGTGTAGCCTTAATATTTTCTTATTTTTGATGGCTCAGGCAGAGATTCTAACTTCATTTTTTCCCATCAACTTGTAACACAGAGAGAAATCTTCAATATAGGACATGGGCAGAAGTGCCCCTTAGGAATGAATAAAGTTTCTGGATTCAGGACCTTCCTCACACCCATCCGCATTTCAATTTCATCCATGGTACTCTCTGTGTACAGTGTGCCCCAGTGGCATGTTGGCCGAGCAATTGGATTGCAGTATTATTATTTCTAGGTCCAAACTTAGTAATACTTTTCTTTTTTTTCTTTCTCTAACAATTGACAAGAATTTATGATTCCTTACATAAAAGAATACAAAATACAATGCATAGTGTTTCCTTCCATTTTGATGTAGCAAATATACTGTAATGCAAAAGGAAAAACTCTATATTGAATATAGGAGACACATAGAAGTTAAAGAAAACTCAAGTGAGAAAAATCCAAGAGGCTTTGAATTATTATCTATACTTGGGGAGGAGGAGAGGGCACCAGTAGGAGTAGCTATGTAACGTGCTGTCTCACTGCTGCATGAAGTGACACAGAGCGTCGTACATTAAACTCAGAGCATTCAGAGCACAATCAGCCCTTTCTTGGAAAAGAAATTCAGAGTCTGTTGCTATGCTCAACTGAGAAAAGCCTTAACTTTTCACTGTACTTTTGCCCACTCAAATTTGTTAACAGTACTTAATGGTGTTTGCAATCTACTTCTCAAATAACAGAAGCCCTAATTTGTTCTTTGACCAAAGTGTTGTTATGTATCAAATTTTGAGAGGGACTGCAGGTAAACAGAGATATTGATACATTCTATTTGAAGGTGACTGAAATGTATGTTCAAATTAAAAAAATTTTTAAGACTTTTGAAAGCAGGTTTAACATACAAAGCCACCAGGCCAGAGAAACTAAAATCATTTCTTCTAGGCATGGTAGTCAACATCTATGGTTACACAGGGGATGGAGTGGGGTGTGTTAAAAATATTAGAATATCTATTTCTAATTATGTTTAGACTATCATTCTACTTATTTATTTATTTTGAAAAGTTAAAAACCTATAGCAGAAAAGTCACAAAGGTAGTAAAATGAGCACCCACACACCTCTGCCCAGATTCACCAGTTGCTAACATCTTGCTACACTTACTTTATCTCTATATATGTATGTTTTTAAATTATTGTCATTGATCCACGAGAGTTGCAGGCATCAGCATGCCAAAACTTCAAATTCTTAACTTGAATCTTTAAAGAACAAAGACATTTCCCTATACAATCACAATGGAAAGATTATGCTCAGGAAATTTAACATTGGCACAATACTAGTATCCAATATACAGTGCTAATTATCACAATAAAGTCATATATTTTTCCTATTTATACATGTGCTGTATTTATGTGCTTTCTAAATCTAGAACAGTTGGCCAATTCTTTTTGTCTTGTGTGTTAGAGACATTTCTGAAGAGGTTAGACCAACTGTTTTATAAAACGGTTGTTCATTATTTTTATGCAGATATAGCTTATATAACCACAGAATTTGCCCTTTCAAAGTGTACAATTCAGTGGCTTTTTGTATAGTTACAAAATCGTTCAACCATTTTCACTTTTTAATTCCAGAACATTGTAATCACCTCCAAAATACACCACATTCATCGCATTAGCAGTCACTCCTTGCTCTTCAGCTCCTGGAATCACTAATCTATTATCTGAATTCATAGATTTGCCTATTCTGAATATTTCATATAAATATATATATGTGTGTGTGTGTGCGCATATATATATATATATATATATAAAATCATATAATGGGGTCTTTTGTGTATGACTTATTTCACTTAGCAAAATGTGTTCAGGGTTCATCCATGTTGGAGCAGGTGTCAGCAATTCATTCTTTTTATAGCTGCATAATATCCTATTGTATGGATGGACCATGTATTATTTATATACTCATCAGATGATGAACACTTGGACTGCTTCCATTTTGTGCCTGTTATGAAATTTACTACTACATACATTCAGTCACATGTATCTGAGTCGACATATGTTATCAATTATTTGGGGTATATATTTAGGGGTGGAATTGCTGGTTCATGTAACTCTATGTTTAACTTTTTGAGGAACTGGAAAACTGCTTTAAAAAGTAGTTTTACCATTTTACATTATCCTTGACAATCTATGAGTGTTCCAAATTCTCCACATCCTCACCAAAACTTGTTAGTGTCTGCCCTTTTGATCAGTATACTAAGGTGATATCCATGAGATGTGTTCATTATAAAAGTAATCTTTCCCTTCTCCCTTTTAAAAATAAGTAAACTGTGGAGAGATTATTTTAAATAGTTTGCCTCATTCTTTCAGATTTCTAGTTTTATAAATTTTTAAGGACATGCAGTATACAACAGTAGTGTATTTACATAATTTGAAAAGAAATATTTGTTTTGTGAGTACACACTTAAAACAGTTATATCCATGGAGGTTGGCATTCTAGACATCGACCTCTCCCTCTTCATTTATTTGCATCTTGTTTTGCTTTTGTTTCATCTCAAACCCTGGGCCTCAGAATCCTGGCTCTGTACTAGAAACCTCTCTACTCTCCTGGCTCCTGTGGGTTTGAGAACACTGCAGATTGCCTTCCACCTTTTGCAGACATCAGTCCTCCTCTTTTGCTGGTTTACTGTTGCTGGCCTAGTCATTTGTGACATTTCCTGTTGCCTTATCTTCCCATCTTTCCCCATTCCTCAACCCTCCCACCCACTCGCTGCACACACTCTCACACACTCACACATGCGTGCACCAGTAACCTCTCCCTGCTCCTTCTTTGCTTCTAAAACAGGAGCAGCTCCAACTCCCAGGATGTTTTTTTGCTGCAATGGAAATAAATGTGCTGATCATATTTAGCTTCAACAGTCTTTTTGTGAAGTTCAGTGAGAAGAAATTTGCCTGGATTAGTAATGCATTTTATATAATTATATTTCATACAAATAAAAAACAAGTCACATCCTTTTTTAGTCATTCATTTTTTAGCAAATTGATCCTATATAAGATATCCATATATGTATCGTAAGTGAAATTATATAGATTTCATATACATGCTATGTAAATGACTGTATAAATTGTATATATGTTTGTAGTTATATAATAGATGTACATAATTATACATATATATCATGCATATATATGATATATATAGTATATGTATCATTTATATATTTATACACACTTATATATGTGTAGGATATATATATATATATCTTATATATGTGTAGGATATATATATATATATTAATTGTCCTGCTCATGCTTTCCAAGCAAATGTTCAGTAAACTTCTCTCAGCATGATAATGAATGACACAGTTCATAAAATACAATTTAATACAGAACTAAGGTACAAATGCCTGGGACACTCTAATGCATAGGGAAAAAGAAAGTAAACCCATCTACTCATTTACTCTTTCAAGATTTATTCAGGTCCCTTTAACCACTAGATGTTATGGTAGGCAAAGGGTACAAAAGTAAAGACACTTCTTTGTCTTTCCAAGATAAAAACAGACAGACTATAAATTACTGGGTGTTGTGATGGGTACATAGACATCATGGCATGGAGGCACAGGATAGGGGCCCCACTGCCAAATGGAGAGAGCAAGAGGTCTGAAGTTGAAGGTTTATAATAAAAGTGTCCTGGAGATGATCTTTAATCTTGGCCATAAATGAGGAGTAGGACATGAGAACTGGAAGTTGTGTGGGCAAGGAGGAAAATGCACATACAAAGTTTATAATGAAACTTAAGTAGTTTGTAAATGATGTGGAAGAGTGGTGTCAAGAGATAGGGGTACAATAATGTCAGGGATGGCTTCAGGGCCAAGCCAAGCTGTTTACATTTATCCAAAAGGTGAGGCACCTTTGAAGAAACACTGCATAGTGGTCAATCAGCAGTACCCTGATGGGGGATGTTCAGAACTCAGGAGCAGGAATAGAACTATTACTTGTTTTTGTTTTGTTAAATACCTGTGCTAAACATTTGGAGGTGTTCCAAAGAAATAAAAGACAAAATCCCCAAATTTCCAGTATTGAAAATCTGCTTACAAATATACTCAGAGCAAGGAGAGGGAGATAAGGCAGTACACTTTTGTTTGTTTCAAAAGCTATATTCATAGGAACTTGCATGCCAGCCCTCAAAAACAGAAGTGGATGGTGGTTAACTCACAGGGAAGGAAGGGCCAGGGTGTGGGCAGGGTGAGGTCGCCACAAGCCAGGTCACATTCTTCCACCATCCCCGTCTAAGCAAAGTAGTTCGGAGTTTTGCGTGCCTCCCATATTTCCCATCTCTGTGTTTGGCATAACTTTATCATGTTATTAGTTGTTATGCAAAAGTAACATCTTTTCTTAGAAAGTGCTATGTCAATGACAATTGTAAATTGATGTTTTCTGAGAACTTCCTTGCAGGAGCATTTCTATGACAGTGAGTGGGGAGCAGAGCATTGCACAGCTGGTTGAATGTGAGTGTGATTCATGCTCTGAAATATCAGTCCATGATGCTCCTTTGCAGAAACCCAAGTCTTGATACCAAAATAGCAAAAAATATATAATATTGCAGTAAATTTATATTTTACCTAGTACATAGGGTTTTAAATTTTGCTCCAGACATATATCTGAAAATGTTTTTTCTCAGGGAAAATATGTCCAGAAATATGTCTCTTTCTAAAAAATGTGATATATATGTACATATACACATGCATATATGCACACACACAAATAGTATATACATTTGCATGTATACATATATTAGAGATGTGTGCATTTATGTATTCAGAGTGCATGCATATCTATATATCTATATATATACTATAAAAAGTTATGAAGCAGTCCTTATGCCAATTAAGCAGGAGTCCAAAAGTAAAGGTCATGTTTGCACAAAGCAGCCTTAGGGAAGATGACTTTTTGTCAGTTTAGAGTCAGTTGGGATTTACTTCAAGGGCAATTTAATTTTTTCATTTTACACACTTAGAACCTGGTAGTAGAACTGCTTTGGATAAAAATTCTTATTAAGATACTACCCTAATGAAGCCATTTTAAGGACTTTTTTGCTCATATTGAATTCTAGATGTTATCTTTATGAGAAACTGCTTCATTCATCTTGTTAAAATATCTTATATATATATTTTTTCATCTTGCTACTCCACTTGCTATAATGGACATAGTAGTGAAAATTTGACCTGGTTGATATACATGTAGACATATTCTTACACTCACACGTTTACTGCTCTTCAGTTTGATGTTCAGTTAGAGCGATGCCCTGTGTACCTTCTTATTTCCTATGTTTTGATCAATTTAAAGCATTTTCAGCAAAGCATTTTTCTTCCTTAAGGAATATTTCATTGTTTATAGTTTTCAAAACCATGAAATTATCACTTTTTGTGATGATGTACTTTTCTTTATCCCAGTTCCTTTTTTTGGCTTTATTGCAGTATAGTTGATAAATATTTAAAAATATTTAAATTGTACATGTTGATTTGAGATGTATATGCACACACACATTGTGAAATGATTACCACAAACAAACTAACTAACACATGCATCACCTCACATAGTTCCCTTTTTTGTGTGTGGTGAGAACCTTTAGGTTCTGCTTTCCAAAGATGGTGGTGTGATAGGTGAGACAGAAGCTTCTGCCTAAAACCACGTATGATATGAAAATATAATTAATGTGACAAATCCTGAAAGAGCAACAGGAAAGAGGGCTGCACCAAACTGCATACACATGGAGAAAAGAATAAACCTCATGGAACAGGGTAATGTACAAAAGCCATGACCCAGGGGGCCCAAGCCCATTCCCCACCCCAGCTCACCTATGAGAGGAAGAGAAATGGAGCAGGGAGGGAGTAGAGGCCTGGGACTGTTGAATACCTAACTCTGGAGATCTTCTCTGGGAGGACAAACCTAGATTTCATGGTGCTTTCATGGTACTCTTGTGATTAGGGGGTTGAAAGCTAAGACAGGAAAGAAATCCTGAAGAGATTGAGATTTCAGCCACTTGTGGAAAGCAGGACTCCATATCCGGATGCTCTGGGACAAAAGAAAGGTGGGCAGTCTGTGAGACTTCATAACCAGGAAGCCCTTAGCAAGAGGGCTGCTAAGGGGCAAGGACTGCACAGAGCTTATTGCTCAGGAGAAAGGACAGGTAGAAAAAATTGTCCACGTGCACTCTGCCCAGCAGGTTAGGAACTTTCTCGATCTTCAGGAATTCCAGCTCCCTGGCTGGCTACACAGCTCCAAGGATCCCCTCAGTGATATGCAGCCTACAGCGCCTTTCTCCCAGCCAGCCCCACCTGGCTCACAAACCTTACCCTGGCATTAGGCCAGCCAGAGGGAAGCCCCATCTGCAGCAACTACAAACGCAAAGCATAGAGGCTTATACC
This sequence comes from Manis pentadactyla, assembly GCF_030020395.1. Taxonomy (NCBI): domain Eukaryota; kingdom Metazoa; phylum Chordata; class Mammalia; order Pholidota; family Manidae; genus Manis; species Manis pentadactyla. The sequence continues at coordinate 148,845,580 of NC_080020.1, read as the reverse complement.
TGTGTGCTCAGCCTACTAGTTCTGGCAGTGCAGGCAAGCATAGCAGCCGGGAAGGAGGAAACAGTTCTTTCCTCACCCCAGGCACCAATACCGCTCCCCTGTTACTCCCGACATTGCTTCAGGGGCTGAGCAGCTCCAGTGAATAAATATTCTGGACACTAGAGGGCTCCATATGCAAATATGAAACACCAAATGAACCTGGTTCAAAGCAAAGTTATGAATACAACACCTGAGAAAGACGAAAATGAAATTGACCTCATGAATCTTCCTGAAAGTGATTTCAAAATAAAAATCATTACCATGCTCATGGAGGTACAGAAAAATATTCAAGAACTGAGGAATGAATTCCAGTCGGCGATCCAATTATTGAAGATCCCAATGGATGGTATTAAAGCAGATTAGATAGGTTGAGGAGATGTTAAATAAAGTAGAAATCAGAGAAGGGGAATACAAAGAAGCTGAGGCACACAGAGAAAAAAGAATCTCTAAGAATGAAAGAATATTGAGAGAACTGTGTGACCAATCCAAACGGAAAAAGATTTGCATTATATGGGTACCAGAAGAAGAAAAGAGAGAGAAATGGATAGAAAGTGTCTTGAGGAGGTAATTGCTGAAAATATCCCCAGTCTGAGGAAGGAGGTAGTCAGTCTCTCAGGCCATGGAGGTGCACATATCTCCCACCACAAGGGACCCAATGAAGAAAATACCAAGACACATAGTTATTACAATGGCAAACATCAAGGATAAGGACAGGCTGTTAAAAGCAGCCAGAGAGAGAAATAAGATCACATACAAAGGAAAGCCCATCAGGCTATCATCACACTTGTCAGCAGAAACCTTACAGGCCAGAACGGTGTGGCATGATGTATTTAATGCAATGAAGCAGAAGGGCCTGGAACCAAAATTACTTTATCCGGCAAGATTATCATTTAAATTTGAAGGAGGGATTAAACAATTTCCATATAAGCAAAAGCTTAGAGAATTTATCTCCCACAAACCATCTGTTTAGTCCATTTTGGAGGGACTTCTATATATGTTTCTAAGGTTCAATAGCTGTCACCACAGGTTATAAAAGTACAGTAAAGAAAGTCGAACAGCTAATTACTAAGCAAATGAAAAATTAAATCAACTACCACCAAAGGCAATCAAGGGATAGACTAAGAGTTCAGAATATAATACCTAATATATAAAGAACGGTGGAGAAAGAAAAAGGAGAAGAAAAAAGGAATCTTTAGATTGTGTTTTTAGTAGCATATTAAGTGAGTTAAGTTAGACTCTTAGATAGTAAGGAAGTTAACCTCGAACCTTTGGTAACCATGAATCTAATCCCTGCAATGGCAATAAGTGCATATCTATCGATAATCACCCTAAATGTAAATGGACTGAATGCACCAATCCAAAGACATAGAGTCACTGAATGGATAAAAAAACAAGACCCATCTATATGCTGCCTACAAGAGATTCACTTTAAACCCAAATACATACAAATACTTAAGTGGAGGAATGGGAAAAGATATTTCATGCAAACAATAGGGAGAAAAAAGCAGGAGTTGCAGGTCTTGTATCAGATAAAGCAGACTTCAAGATAAAGAAAGTCACAAGAGACAAAGAAGGACATTACATAATGATAAAGGGGTAAATCCAACAAGAAAATGTAACCATTATAAATATCTATGTGCCCAATACAGGAGCACCTACATATGTGAAATAAATACTAACAGAATTAAAAGGGGAAATAGAATGTAATGCATTCATTCTAGGAGACTTTAATACTCTCTGAAGGACTGATGAACCAGGCAGAAAATAAGTAATTACCCAGAGGCACTGATGAACACATTAGAACAGCTGTACCTAACAAACATCTAAGGAACTCCACACCCAAAAGCAGCAGAATACACATTCTTCTCAAGTGCACATGGAACATTTTCAAGAAGAGATCATATACTAGGCCACAAAAAAAGCCTCAGTACATTCAAAAAGATTGAAATTGTACCATCCAGTTTCTCGGACCACAGAGGTATGAAACTAGAAGTAAATTATGCAAAGAAAATGAAAAATCCCCAAAACACCTGGAGGCTTCACAACATGCTCCTAAATAACCAATGGATCAGTGACCAAATAAAAACAGAGATCTTGCAATATATGGTGACAAATTACAACAATAATTCACCTTCACAAAATCTGTGGGACCCAGCAAGGCTGTGCTAAGAGGAAAGCCTATTGTAATACAGGCCTACCTCAGGAAAGAACAGTCCCATATGAATACACCAAACTCACAATTAAAGAAACTAGAAAAAGGAGAACATATGAGGCCCAAAGTCAGTAGAAGGAGGAACATAATAAAGATTAGCACAGAATTAAATAAAATCAAGAAGAATAAAAGAATGGAAAAATCAATAAAAGAAGGATTCTGTTCTTCAAGAAAATAAACAAAACAGATAAACTCCTAGCCAGACTTATCAAGAAAAGAAGAGAGTCTACACACATAAACAGAATCAGAAAGAGAAAGGAACAATCACTATGGACATCACAGAAATATAAAGAATTATTAGAGAATACTACAAAAAATTATATGCTAACAAACTGGATAACTTAGAAGAAATGGACAATTTTCTAGAAAAATACAACCTTCCAAGGCTGACCCAGAAAGAAACAGGAAATCTGAACAGACCTTTTACCAGCAATGAAATCGAATTGGTAATCAAAAAACTACCAAGAACAAAACTCCTGGACCAGATGGCTTCACCGCTGAATTTTCTCAAACATTTAGTGAAGACTTAGTACCCATCCTCTTGAAAGTTTTCCAAAGAGTAAAACTCATTCTACAAGGCCACCATCACTCTAATCACAAAACCAGGCAAATACACCACAAAAAAAGAAAATTATGACCAATATCCCTGATGAACATAGATGCAGAAATACTCAACAAAATATCAGCACACCAAATTAAAAAATACATCAAAATTATCATGTATCATGATCAAGTAGGATTTATTCCAGGGTGCAAGGATTCTACAATATTCGAAAATCCATCCACATCATCCACCACGTCATCAAAAAGAAGGACAAAAAGCACATGACCATGTCAATAGATGTTGAAAAACCATTTGACAAAATTCAACATCCATCCTTGATAAAAGCTCTCAACAAAATGGGTATAGAGGGCAAGCACCTCAGCATAATAAAGGCCATATATGATGACAAAATCACAGATAACATTGTACTTAACAATGAGAAGCTGAGACTTTTCCTTTAAGTTCAGAAACAAGACAAGGATGCCCACTCTCCCCACTTCTATTGTACATAGTACTGAGGGTCTTAGCCATGGAAATCAGACAACACAAAGAAATAAAAGGCATCCAGATTGGTAAGGAAGAGGTTAAACTGTCCCTGTTTGCAGATGACATGATGTTGTACATAAAAAACCCTAAAGAATCCACTACAAAACTACTAGATATAATATCTGAATTCAGCAAAGTTGTGGATAAAGAAGTAATACACAGAAATCTGTTGCATTCCTATACACTAACGACGAACTAGCAGGAAGAGAAATCATGAAAACAATTCCATTCCCAGCTGCATCAAAAAGAATAACATACCTAGGAATAAACCCAACCAAGGAAGTGAAAGACTTATACTCGGGAAACTATAAGACACTCATGAGAGAAATTAAAGAAGATACCAATAAATGGAAACATATCCCATGCTCATGGATAAGAAGAATTAATATTGTCAAAATGGCCATCTTGCCTAATACAATCTACAGATGCAATGCAATTCCTGTCAAAAGACCAACAGCATTCTTCAATGAACTAGAGTAAATTGTTCTAAATTCAAATGGAACCACAAAAGACCCTGAATAGCCAAAGCAATCCTGAGAAGGAAGAATAAATCTGGGGGATTATGCTCCCCAACTTCAAGCTCTACTACAAAGACCTAATAATCAAGACAATTTTGTGCTGGCAGAAGAACAGAACCATAGACCAATGGAACAGACTAGAGAGCCCTGATATAAACCCAACCATATATGGTCAATTAATATATGACAATGGAGCCATGGACGTACAATGGGAAAATGACAGCCCCTTCAACAGCTGGTGTTGGCAAAACTGGACAGGTACATGTATGAGAATGAAACTGGATTATTATTTAACCCCATACACAAAAGTAAACTCGAAATGGATCAAAGACCTGAATGTAAGTCATGAAACCATAAAACTCTTAGAAGAAAACATAGACAAAAATCTCCTGAATATAAGCATGCACAACTTCTGCCTGAACACATCTCCTCAAGAAAGGGGATAAAAAGCAATAATGAACACATGGGACTACATCAAACTAAAAAGTTTCTGTATGGAAAAGGACACCATCAACAGAACAAAAAGGGCATCCTACAATATGGAAGAATATATTTATTTGTAAATGACATATCTGACAAGGGGTTAACATCCAAAATATATAAAGAGCTCACATGCCTCAACATCCAAAAAGCAAATAACCCGATTAAAAAATGGGCAGAGGATATGAAGAGACAATTCTCCACAGAAGAAATTCAGATGGCCAACAGACACATGAAAAGATGCTCCACATCACTAATCATCAGGGAAATGCAAATTAAAACCACAATGAGATATTGCCTCACACCAGTTAGGATGCCAGCATAGAAAAGACTAAGAACAACAAATGCTGGTGAGCATGCAGAGAAAGGGGAACCCTCCTACACTGCTGGTGGGAATGTAATCTAGTTCAACCCTTGTGGAAAACAATATGGAGGTTTCTCAAAAAACTAAAAACAGAAATACCATTTGACCGGGAATCCTACTCCTTAGAATTTACCCAAGGAATACAACTTTTCAGTCTCAAAAAAACATATGCACCCCTATGTTTATTGCAGCACTATTTACAATAGCCAAGATAGGGTAGCAACCTAGGTGTCCATCAGTAGATGAATGAATAAAGAAGATTTGGTACATATACACAATGGAATACTATTCAGCCATAAGAAAGAAAGAAATCCTACCTTTTGCAACAACATGGATGGAGCTGGAGGATATTATGTTCAGTGAAATAATCCAGGAGGAGAAAGACAAGTGCCAAATGATTTCCCTGGTTTGTGGAGTATAGCAATGAAGCAAAACTGAAGGAACAATATAGCAGCAGACTCAGAGACTCCAAGAAGGGACTAGTGGTTACCAAAGGGGAGGGATGTGGGAGGGTGGGTCAGGATGGAGGTAGGTGGGGATTGAGAGGTATTATGATTTGTACACATGGTGTGGGGGTCACAGGGAAAACAGTGTAGCACAGAAAAGGCAAACTGTGAATCTGTGGTATGTTACTACACTGATGGTCAGTGACTTCATTGGGGTATTGGTGGAGACTGGATAATATGGGTAAATGTAGTAACCACATTGTTTTATCATGTGAAACCTTCATAAGAGTGTATATCAATAATACCTTAATAAAATATTTTTTTTTAATCTGAAGAGAAGGGTTAAAACATACTGAGGAAGAATTAACCAAGTCTCAAAGATCTGTGGAACAAAAGTCAGGTATTCCAACAAATATATAACTGAAGTCACAGAAGGAGAGGAGAGAGGAGGGGTAGAAAAAAATCTTTGCTGAAATAATGGGTGAACATTTGTCAAATATTGTGAAAAGCATCATGGTACAGATCCAAGAAGCTTAATTAACTCCCATAAGAGGAATACAAAAAAACATATCAGTCAAATGTTTGAAACCCAAAGACAAGGAGAAAATCTTAAAAGCAGAAAGAAAAAAATGATAGAAAATACAGAAACCACAGCTGCAATAACTGGCTTTCTTCTCTTAAGAAATAATGGAATGATATATTCAGAGTACTGAAAAAAAATATCAACTAAGAATTCTATATCCACGGAAACTATCCTTCAAAAATGAAGGCAAAATGAAGATAGACCCAGATAGATGAAAACTGAGCGAAATCACTGCCAGCAGACCAAAACAGAAATTATAAAAGAAGTTCCTCAGGTTGAAGGGTAAGTATTCAAAGTAGTAAACTTGGATCCATAGGAATGAATGAAGAACATCAGCAATGGGAAAAATTTGGTACATACGTGCTGGATTATGTGTATCCATATACCTTACGTTTTCTTCCCTTAGTTTCTATGATACACATACATATTACTGTTCAAAACAAAAGTGCAACACTGTTTTTCTGGGATTTTAATTCAGATAGATGTAACATTTATGATGCTATCACAAAGGCAGGATAATAGAACTATACTGGTGCGAAGTTCCTGTATTTTTTACTATAAGTAAGTCAGTGTTATCTTAAAGATACTGTAGTAAGTTGAAGATGTATATTGTAACCTGTAAGGAAAACACGAAAAATATGACAAAAGGAAATAATAGTCAAAAAAAGAAATCAAAACAGATAGCAAAATATTAGACCTAAATCTATTACAATAATTACATTAAATGTGAACTGACTAAACATTCCCATCAAAGAAAGGGTGTCACACTAGACTGAGAAAATAAGATCCCTATGCTTTCACTACTTTTGGGTACATACCCAAAGTGGAACTGCTGGATCAAATGGTAATTATTAAATTTTTTTAAAGGTTTGCCATACTATCCCCTGCAGTATCTGTATTATTTTACATTCCCATCAACAAGGCACAAGGGCTCCAATTTCTTCACATACTCACCATCACTTGTTATTTTTTTGTTTTGATAATAGACATCCTAATGAGTTTGAAGTGGTATCTCACTGTAGTTTTGATTTGCATTTCCCTAACTACTGGTGATGCTGAGCATCTTTTCATGTGTTTACTGGCTATTTATATATGTTTTTTTGGAGAAATGTCTTTTCAAATCCTTTGCCTGTTTTTCAATCAGGTTTTTGTTGTTGTGGTTGAGTTGTAGAAGTTCTTTATATATTCTGGATATTAATTCCTAATCAGGTATATGATGTGCTTTGGGATTAATGGGCTTAATATATAAATCAAGTAATATAGAAATCAAATGTATGAAGATATGTGACTTGATTATCTCTCCTACGACCTCTGATGTTTGGTCAAGGGCAGAATGATTAAAGCCATAAAAAGTTCCTACAGCTCGTGACCACCCTCACATGGTTTCGGTGTCCTTGAGGAGTGTCCCACCCTTTGGCAGGACTCAGAGATAGATAATGAGCACGTGCTGAACCCTCTACTCAGATTTCTTCAGATGTTCATTTACTCAATAAATATGAGGAGTGCCTTCTTGGCATCACTCTCAAGCTGTTACACCTTGAGTTCCCTGGCTGGTCCGTTCAGGTCTTCGATATCTCATCGCGTTGCCCCCATAATCTGCGGGTTGGAGACAGGGAGGAGGCCGACAATGTGCAAATACTTTCTCCCACTCTGTGGGCTGCCTTTTCACTCTATAGATAATATTCTTTTTGCACAGAAGTTTTTAATTATAATGAAGTCCAGTTTATCTATTTTTCTCTTTTGTTACCAGGGCTTCTGGTCAATGTCCAATAAATCTTTATCAAATCTAATGTTATGAATCTTTCCCCTTATGTTTTCTTCTAAGATTTTTATACATTAGCTCTTAGGTTAAGTCCTTGATTTTATTGAATACATGTACTGAGTACATGGTATATAACATGAAAGGTAAGGGTCCAAATTCATTTTCTGCATGTAGATATCCAATTTTCACACCATTGGTTGAGACTCCTTGTTCTTAACCCAGTGCTTTCTTACATGAGGTTTATCATACTTGGGCACTTAAATCAGAAAGATCTGAGTTCAAATCCTGGCTCTGCCACTTACTGTATGATGTTGAGCAAATTAAATTACTTAACCCCTCAGAGCATTAAAATATAAATCTGTAAAATAGAAACCACATTTTACAGGGTTTGTGAGGATTTAATGAGAACATCCATATACAGTGCTTCATAAAGTGCTTGGCCCTCAGTAAGTGCTAAATGTTAGGTATTGTTGTTATTACTATCAGTACATAATAGCATTTTGAACTGTCAATATATAAAAAGATTCAAATACCATATACAGTGAAATATTTAGCCATAAAAAGGAATGAAATACTGACACATGCAATAACACAGATGACCCTTGAAAATGTTAAGGGAAAGACACCAGTCACAAAAGTTATCATATGATTCCATTTATATAAAATGTCCACAATGTGGAAATCTATAAACACAGAAAGTAGATGAGCGGTTGCTTAGGGCCAGGAGGTGGGAGAAGGATGAGAAAATTAGAGGGTGGTGGCTAAAGGATGTGGGGTTTCTTTCTTAACTGATGAAATGTTCTAAAATTGATAGTGGTGGTGGTTTCACAACTATACGACTATATGAAGAACCAATTAGTTGTTACTTTAAATGGGTGAAATATATAGTATGTGAACTATATCTCAATAAAACTATTTAAAAGATTTAAAAAAAAAGTTCCTATCAGGTGATTCTTCTAATCTTCAGCTATGTTTGAGGACAACTGGAGTATAAAATAGTGCTGTCTTAATATTTAATTTTATGAGTCTGCTTACCATTGTTATGTGGAAATACACCAAGGAATATTTAAAGATAAAAGGCATTTATGTGTCTACCCTTATGTATGTAATATTTCCATATATGTAATATGAGGTGCAAAGAATGATGAATAAAATGGGACAAACTGCAATCTGTTGGTGACCCTGAGAAAATGATGTATGAGTCTATTCTGGATGCTATTCTTACACACTTTCTAGAAATTTGAAATTTTTTCAAATAAAAGTTACACAAAATAATCCAAACACTCATTGAAAACACCTTGACATTTTTCTTTTGCTCTTCAGCAATATTTTTTCTCTTTATTTTTATTTTTTCTTTAGTATAAGCAAGATTACACCTGCTTTTACAGATCAGAGACTTTAAACTTTGTACTGAGATGCCATGGACTCCTGAAGGCTTTATGTACAAATCATACCCCTTTCAAAGCCTACACTGAACAGCACTTCATGGTTTTCCAAGGAAATTTCAGACCAAGTATTTCCTTTGATTCCTTCAAAACTGGGGAAATGATTATGGTAGAGTATGATGCCCACTGTACAAATGAGAAAGCCAAAAGTCACAGGGAATGATTATGTGGCCATGTTCACAGAGCTGGGTTCTGGAGAAACTGACATCCACACCCACAGACTGGGATGTGGGGCCCAAGGAAAAGTTGCTACACATCTCAGAGACCATTGAGACAGTTTCTAAGACTGCTGTAACAAATTACCACACATTCAATGACTTTCACAAAACAAGTCTTTTTATTATCTTACATTACAGCTCTGGAGATCAGAAATTTAAAATGGGTCCACAGGGCTGCATTCTTCCTGAAGGTTTAAGGGGATAGTTTGTTTTCTTTCCTTTCCCAGCTTGGAAAGCCGCCTTCATTCCTTCCCACCTGGCCCTTTTCTCCATTTTCAAACTAGTACCGTAACATCTCTCTGACCTCCTGCTTCTTTCTAAAAGAAACCCTTGTGATTAGAGTGGCTTCACGTCCATAATCCAGGATGATCTCCCATCTCGATACTTAATCACATTGGCAAAGTCTACTTTTCTATATGAGGTAACATAGTCACAGATTTCAGAAATCAGGACTTGGAAATATTTATGTTACCATTATGCACTATCTCACAAAAACATTATCCACATACCTAAAGTTCTCAATTAGCTTTTTAGTACCTGTTATTTATTTTATAATTAATGGATATTTGAGAAAATTCCCCTTAGTAGGAAGAAAATGCCAAAAATAAAATCAGAAAAAATAAAAAGGATGAAACAGAGGTAATTCAGAAACAGAAGATAAATTCAAATAAACCTGTCTATAATTACTATCTTTCATAAAGATCAGGATATTTAGATGGAATTATTGGTTATTAAGAGTGATTAGAGATAAAAATACATATATATATAAACAACATGAGAAAGCACATCTAAGCCAAAATTATAATAATTAAAATTTCAAAAGAAACATTGGGCTATGAACTCAATGATATATTTGAAAAACTAAAAATAAAACAAAACAAAATAAAAAATAAAAAATAATTTGAAATAGGAGAGAAAAGATAATTAAATTATAAAGTAAATAAAGTGGTAAGACACCTGGCTAGAAGAATATTAGAAAATGAAGAAGAGATAACTCCAAAAACAAAAAAAAGGAACCATACTAAAAACCATAAATTCCAGGAACAAAAAGTATGAGATCCTACATTTAATATGCTTGGGGCAGAGATCAGTAATACTGGTAAATTTCAGAACTGAGGGCATGAAAATAATATTCCAAAAGAAGGAGTGAATAGCTCATACAGAAATAACTGGAGTCAGAATGGCTTTAGATTTCTCAAGCAATAATGCATGCTTTGAAGTAAAGTAAGCAACAACCAAAAAAATACCTTTACATTTTTGAGGGAAGATGATTTTGGCCTTAGAATTTTATACCCAAAGGGTAAAACAACAGTGATGGTTGACTTACCATTCTTCATATATACAAGTGCATCTCAGATATGCCAAGCTTGACTTCCCCCCACACTTTCCTAGCAAACTGCTCTACGTATGATCTCTGGCAAAGAAAAGGAGAAGCCCAGAAAGCAGGAGTACCAAGAATGCAAGAATTGCTGAGGCTTCACACTATAAAACAACATCAGAACCTTGTCTGGAAATGATACCAGTGCAGCCAACCTACAGAACAATGATTAGTGCTCAGAGGAGAACATCAGTGTTATGTGATGTCACCCTCAAGGAGGAAGCAAGGGGGTAAATTGCATTCTTAACAGGTTCCCAGTTGATGCTGATGCCACGGGCTAGGGAAGCACACGTGGACAGACACTGTCCTCAGGAGCATGCCTCTGTGGTCCAGAGCTTTCTGTGAGCGCAGGAGTACATGAGCCCCACTGCAGAAGGCAAACCGGGTGGACCATGGAGTCAGCAGCCCTCAACATGGAGGGAGCTGCTGGATAAGGACTGGAGCTTTCTTGTCCTTGGGTAGGAAAATTCTGAATGTCCAGGTGGGTAATTGCCTCGAGGATGAATTCTTTATTGGCTTTTTTCTCTCTCTTGGGTCACTTCGCTACTTGCACTTGAATGGCTCAGATTCAGGAACCCAAACCATAGTAGTGACTGCTCAAGAAAACTAGTTTAATTCAGTGAACAGAAACGTGATTTAATAAAATGAAATGTCACAGTAGTCCATTAAAATACTTTAAGATAGGCAGCTGTTTACTTTTCTTACACACTGTTCAAATGATTTATCTACAGCCCAAGACTTAACACTGATGCTATATCAGAACTGCTTTCTTAAGTGATTTTCAAGGTCACATGTTAGGCATTACTGTTATTTTCTTCATTCTCAAAAGCTAATTACCTGAATTAGCTTTCCACTGAAATTCGAGTGGTCCTGTGGAAAGTATTGTATGATTGTTAAGTATCTACTTACCAGCTAGGACACCGCTGACAGGCTCAAAGTGACACAAAAACTTGAGAAAGAAATTTAAATGATTTTTATTGATGCAGACTTCCAAGGGGGAGCATTTCTGCACACTAATCTGGGAACAAGGAAATCTGTCAGACAGGAGGCACTTTTCAGCACTGAGACATGAGAATAATGCTCGTCAGTTTTCCTTGGTGGACAAAATGAGAGCAAAAAGGTTTATAGCCTTAAAGAAAGAGGAAGAGGTGCTTTTCAAAGCCTGGGTGATACTGCTGGTGACAGGGACCCCACCGCTGGAGGGCACTTCCATGGGCCACTTCAGCCTTCCTCCCCATGCTTCTGTAAGGGTGGTTTTATCCTCAGGCAAAGCTACACAGATCTGTGAAAACCCCTTTCTGACATCAGATGGCATGTCACAGTGCTGCACACCGTTGTCTTCCCGAGCTTATAATGAGTTTTCCTCACTGCTACTACCTGAGCCCCAAAAAGCACATTAAAGAACACTGCCAATTAACATTTGGATCAAAATGTGACCTACATTACTACTGACATAGTTTCATGGAGACAGTCCTGCAGAGTCCAAGTGTCTATGCATATAATTCAATACGCTATTACTAAGAGGGTAGAATGTTCAATTAAGATGAGGTTTTCCCTTAGGACTCACAAAAACATAAGAATTCCATATATTACTATTAGTTATGTGATATCACTTAACACATTGGCAGTTTCTTTGTACCTTTGTTCATCACTTGGAGTAGAGAGAGTAGTCAGAACACTTAGTCTCAAGTCCCAACTGTATCACTGAGAAGCCAGACCACGCTGACTGACGTTTGCTCCATTGCTCTGCCCCACCCCCGACCCTCTTCATAAAAAGAGTGTCTGACTGCATGACCTCAAAAACTACCTCCAACTCACAGTCACTTACCTCTGGCTTGTGTCATCTGTGTCTTGCTATCTGATGGGCTTTCAGAGAGAAAGAAATGGAGCACACAGGAGAAAGCCTGGGGATATATTTGATGATAGACACAGGTAGCAAAAGCAATTAAAAAAAACTGAATATAAATATAACTACAAAAAAATAGCCCATGTGACTTTACAGTCCTTTTCTCTTTCATTTAGGTAGAAATATGTATCTACAGATTTTTGTCTGTCTCCACAGAATCAAGGAAAGGCTCTACCCTAAGAGATGTGTGTAAAAGTGTTTGGGGCTGGTGATTACTGCTCTGACTTGTAAGAAGCTTGGCAATTTTACTCCTGTCTTTACAACAAGTAAAAAGCAAAACAAACAAACAAAAACAAAAGGAAAAAAACTTAAAAACTGATGACTTTTCTCTGACCCATCAGAGACCTGGTGCAAACTGCTATCCAAAATTCTGGAGAGGGATAAATCCAGAGATCCAAAGTTGCAACAAATATTTGCTTATCTGAAGCAAAGCCACTGGAGCCATAAACTGGTAGGAATACAAAAATCTAATTCTTGCAAATTGCTGGAAGCTGAGACTGCACTATATGAGAATATGGGTTTTCAGAGGCCACAGTATTGGCAGGGACAGATACTTTCACAGGCTTTACCTCCAGGAACCCTATTGGGTTCTGTGTAAGGATTTGAGTGAGATCTCCTCGACTCTGGCAGGAACAAGGGAAGAATAATAATTAGGAAATAACCAAGATCTCAAATATGTCTAGAAAACATAGGCCTTCTTGTCAGGGGAAGAGACTATGCTTTTCCTATCTAGGCAAGGGCATTTCCCTGGCTCTAGCATCATCTTGCCTTCCTGTCTCTTTCTGTCCACCTAAGGGGTGGAAGGCAAAGAAACTGGTGCAGGACATAGGCCAGAGCAGAAGCCTGATAAAATATTTAATCATCAATGATAGGCATCTCCACTCCCCATACCTTACCACCACAGGGCTCAAAATGCTATAGGACAGACACTCTCACTAAGGGGAAGGTCTAAGGGAAGCTAAGGAACAAGAGGGGAGACAAGGACATAAGGAGAATATGAAGCCTCTCTCACCTACAGCTCCAGCAAACAGTAAGCACAGCCCATACCTTAGCCAGACAACCATAAAACCTCGCACAGTGGGCCCATTTACCTTAATTCCTAGCACTTTAAACATCATAGTCATAGTTCAAGAAAAAAATTGGAGACATGATTAAAAGCAAGAAGAAATTCAGTCTGAAGAGTCAAAACCAGCCAGCATCCAAAACAGACAAAATAGGACATAGATTTCAAAATAATCAGATGGAGAATGTAAAATAACTATGGCTAATAGGCCAAGAGCTCTGATGGAAGAAGTAGACAAGGCACGAGAAGTGATGAGTTATGTAAACAAAGACACAAAAACAATAAAGAAACAAAAGGAAGAGGTGATCATGCTCCCCAACTGCAGGCTTTACTACAAAACCACAGTAATCAAAAGAATTTGGTACTGGACCAATGGAACAGACTATAGAGCCCAGTTATAAACCCAAGCATATATGGTCAATTAATATATGGTAAAGGAGCCATGGATATACAATGGGGAAATGACAACCTCTTCAACAGCTGGTGGTGACAAAACTGTAGCTACATGCAAGAGAATGAAACTGGATTATTGTCTAACCCCATACACAAAAGTAAACTCAAAATGGATCAAAGACCTGAATGTAAGTCATGAAACCATAAAACTCTTAGAAGAAAACATAGGCAAACATCTCCTGAATATAAACATGAGCAACTTTTTACTGAATACATCTCCTCAGGCAAGGAAAACAAAATAAAAATGAGCAAATAGGACTACATCATGCTAAAAAGCTTCTGTACAGCAAAGGACACCATCAGCAGAACAAAAAGGCATCCTACAGTATGGGAGAATATATTTGTAAATGACATATCTGAAAAGGGGTTAACATCCAAAATTTATAAAGAACTCACATGCCTCCACATCCAAAAAAGCAAATAACCCTATTAAAAAATAGGAGGAGGATATGAACAGACACTTTTCCAATGAAGAAATTCAGATGACCAACAGGCACATGGAAAGATGCTCCACATTGCTAATCATCAGGGAAATGCAAATTAAAACCATAATGAGATACCACCTCACACCAGTTAGGATGGACAATAGAAAAAAGACTAAGAACAACAAATGCTGGCAAGGATGAGGAGAAAGGGGAACCCTCCTACACTGCTCATGGGAATGTAAACTAGTTCAACCATTGTGGAAAGCAGTATGGAGGTTCCCCAAAAATCTCAAAACAGAAGTACCATTTGACCCAGGAATTCCACTCCTAGGAATTTACCCTAAGAATGCAGGAGCCCAGTTTAAAAAAGACATATGCACCCCTATGTTTATCACAGCACTATTTACAATAGCCAAGAAATGGAAGCAACCTAAGTGTCCATCAGTAAATGAATGGATAAAGAAGATGTGGTACATATACACAATGGGATATTATTCAGCCATAAGAAGAAAACAAATCCAACCATTTGCAACAACGTGGATGAAGCTAGAGGGAATTTGCTCAGTGAAATAAGCCAGGTGGAGAAAGACAAATACCAAATGATTTCACTCATCTGTGGAGCATAAGAATGAAGAAAAAAACTGAAGGAACAAAACAGCAGCAGACTCACAGAACCCAAGAATGGACTAACAGTTACCAAAAGGAAAGAGGCTGGGTAGGGTGATGGGAAGGGAGGGAGAAGGGGAATAAGGAGCAACACAATTGGCACACATAATGTGTGGGTGGCATGGGGAAGGCAGTATAGCCCCAAGAAGATAAGTAGTGACTCTATAGCATCTTATTATGCTGATGGACAGTGATTATAATGGCATATGTGGTGGGTACTTGATAATGGGGGAATCTAGTAACCAAATGTTGCTCATGTGATTGTATGTTAATGATACCAAAAAAAAAAGCCAAATATAGGATAAGGACTTTCATTCTGCATAACTCACAAGCTTACATTTTTACTCTTTTAAGTTTAATAGTAAACTCTAACCTATAAATGTTTTCATAACAAAAATATATATTTTTCCTATTGTTGGCTATTATAAAAATTGTCACATACTGTATGTTTTTCTAAACTGATGTTTGGATATGTTGAAGAGGGTTTTGTATTTTAAAAATTGTCAAAAATATTTTCAGGTATATATTTGAGAGGGGGCATTATAGATAACCTATAAAGATTTATTTGTGTCAATTGTGGAAGTTAGTTAATTTAACTGTGGTGAGGACTGTATTTTTCATAATATTGTTTGCTCTGTTTTTTGGTTTGTACATAGATGAACTTAAGACACTTTTCCTTCTTTATAAAAACTCCCTAAGGTGCCAACTTTTTGGAATCTTTACTCTCAGAAAAAAATGAATGAAAAGTAATTGTAAGAGATTAAGAACTCTGTAACAAATAAAGAATACCATTAGTGGGTTCATTGATAGAATGAACTGGACCAAGAAATAAATTAGTGAGCTTGAAGATACTTCCCAAACTGATATTCAAAGAGAAAAGAACAATGAATAATAAAAGAGCAGACTGGAGCATGCAAGAATTGTGGGGCAGTTTCAAAAGATGCAATTTACATATAATTGAAAACCCCAAGCAAGTGAACAGAGAGAACAGAAAAAAAGTGCAAAGTATGTGGAGTAATGTTGTCCAAGAATTTTAACACCAGATTCCAAAATAACATCAAGCACCAAACCACAGATCCAAGAATCACAATGAATTTCAAGCAAGATAAAAATAGAAAAATCTATACTAGGCATATTCAAACTGCAAATAAAACAAAGAAAAACAGAAAATCTTGATGGAAGCCAGAGGTGGAAGAGAAACACCTTATTTGTAGATGAACAAAGATAAGAATCACTGTGAACATCTCATCAGAAACCATGCAAGAAAAAGAGACTGGAGTGTGATAATTAGAGTCTTGCAAAACAGAGCAAAAGAAAACCCATTAAGTTAGAATTCTGTATCTAGCAAAATTATTTTTCAAAAAGTAAAGAAACAGTAAAACATAAACAAAACTTAGGGAATTAATTGCCATCCATAAGAAATGCTAAAAAAAGTTCTTCAGAGAGAAGGAAAAGCGTGTATAGGTCAGAAACTTGATCTACACAAGGAAACTATAAGGAATACAGAGAAGGAATAACATCTTTACCTCTCTCATTCTCAGTTGATCTAATAAATGTTTTTTAGGTTAATAAACATAATGATGTATTAAGTGATTAATTGAATGATAACAAGGTCATTAGGAATGGGAATGAAGAATTGGGAATTGTGTCTTATAAAGTATCTGTATTACTTGTGAAACAATGTACAGTTGACCTTTCAACTACATGGGGGTTAAGGGTTAAGGGTGTTGATACCCCATGCAGTTGAAAATCTGCATATAACTTTTGACACCCCAAAAACTTGATTATTAATAGTCTACTGTTGACCAGAATCCTTATTGATTACATAAACATTAATGTATTTTGTATGTTTGTATAGTATGTACTATATTTTAGACAAAAGAACATATTTTTTCAATGTCACACATCTCCAAAAATGTTTCTGATATATTTATTGAAAAAAAATCTATGTATAAGTGAATTCATGCAGTTCAAATCCATGTTGTTTAAGTGTCATTTGTAGTGTTATGAGGGTACACATTGAGTAGTTTAAAATTATATTGCAGTCAAGGGAAACCACTTAAGGTTTTTGAAGATACATAATTGATATGTTAACAGAGGATATGCAATGGAATATAAAATGATCAATTAAAACCAGGAAAGGCAGGAAAAAAAGGAAATAAAACAAGTGCAATCAATAGAAAACAGGTACAAATATGGTAGATATTAATTCAACTATATCGATGATCACTCTAAATGTAAATAGCCTGAATACACTGAATAAAAGATGGTTATTTTCAGAATGAATATGTTCTCTACAAGAAATTCTGATGAAATAGAAATATTCAGGTAGGTTAAAAGTAAAAGGGAGGAGAAGGATATACCACACTGATACCTAATAAAATAATAGCTTGTAAGAGCTACATTAATTTCAAAGAAAGCAAACTTCAGAACCACCTCATCAGGGACTAAGAGGCACATTGCACTTTAATAAAGGGGTCAATTCTCCAAGAAGACACAGCAATCTTTAATGAGTACCCAATAATACAGTGTCAAGATATATGAGGTAAAAACTGATACAACTGCAAGGAGAAATAGATGAATGCACTATTATAGTTGGAGACTTCCAACATCTCATTTAGTAAGTGATAGATCAAAGGCATAATATAAGGTCATAGCTGACCTGAATAGTCCTATCATTACTTTTAACTAATTGACATTTATAGAATACTAAAGTCAACAATAATAAAATACTTTCTTTTTAAGCTCAAACAGAACATTCACAAGATAAAACATATCCTGGGACACACAATACACATAAAGAAATTTTTAAAAGTAGAAATTATAATAATATAAATTAAAATAATAGAAATATTCAAAGTATATTCTCAGACCACAGTAGAAATAAACTAGTAACTAATAACCGAAAGATCTCCAGAAAATCCCCAAACATTTAGAAATTAAATAAAATGCTGTTCAAATTTTTAAAAACTCAAGAAAAGTTTAAAATATATTTTCAAATGCAATGTAAATATTTAACACATTTTTTGAGATGCAGCTTAGAGATACTTAAATAGAAATGTATAGCATGGGAAATATATATCAGAAAAGAAGATCTAAAATCAATAATCTAAACTTCTGTCTTAATATCTAGAGAAAGAAGAGTAGTATAGCCCTAAATCAAGCAGAAGAAAAGACATAATAAAAGAGCATAAATCAATGACATTGAAAATAGAAAACCAATAACTGGAATGAGTACAAGCAATTCCTTGAAAGATATTCATTACCAAAATTCACTCAAGAGTAACAGGTCATGTGAATTGCCTGTAACTATTAAAAACTTTGAGTTGATAGTTAACAACTTTCCATAAAATAAAGCCCCAAGCCAAAATAGTTTCACTAGTGATTTCTCTCAAAAATTTTAGGTACAACTTATACCAATGCCCCAGAATATCTTTCAAATAAAAGAAGAAGAAGAGGGAATGAACACTGCTTGGTAGATGCTATGAGGCCAGCAGTACCCTAATCTCATATCAAAACTAGATAGAGGCATTACAAGAAAAGACAACTAACTACAGAACAATTTCTCTCAAGGACAATGAAGCAAATATCCTCACCAAAATATTAGCACACCAAGTCCAAAAATGTCTAAAAATAATTTTATACCATAAGTTAGTGTAGCTTACTTCATATGCAATTCTATTTTAGCATTTAAAAAATCAGTTAATCTACCACATCAACATGTTAAAGAAAGATCATATGATCCTATCAATTAATGCAGAAACAGCATTTGACAAAATCCAACACCTATTCCTGAAAAAATTTAAAAGAACTCTTCAGCAAACTGTGAATAGAAGGAAACATACAGAACTTTATAAAAGACATCTCAAACTATCTTATAGTGAAAACAAGATTCTTAATCTTTAGAAACTAGATGCTTTTCCAGTAGGATCAGGAAGAAACCAAGGATGCTCTTCCTAACACCTATGCAGCATCATGGAAGTCCTAACTACTGGAATAGGACAAGCAAACGGTGCACAGATTGTGAAGGAAAGAATAAAACAGTCATTCCTCACAGATGACATGACTATCTACATAGAATATCTAAATAATCAACAAAATAATTCCTGGAACTGATATGAGTATACCAAGGAAGCAGGATACAAGGTTAGCATTAAAAAGTCTGTTGCTTAAGCAATGAAAAATTAGAATTTGAAATTTAGAAAGAAATCACAGTAGTGCCAAAAGAGTGAAACACATAGGTGTAAATTAGCAAAATATGTTAAGAAATTAGATGCAAAAAGCTACAAAACTTTCATGAAAGAAATCAAAGATCTAAGTAAAAAGAAAAGTATTTCATGATCATGTATTAGAAGTACCAGTATTATTAAGATGACAATTCTTTCCACCTTGATCTGTAGATTGAACACAATCTCAATTAAAATTATAGCAAGCTATTTTGCATGTATTAATAATTGTTTCACAAGTTTATGCAGAAAGACCAAAGATCTATAATATTCAATTATATGCTAAATCAGAAGAGCAAAGTTGGAGGAATAATACTGTCCAATTTTGAGACTTAATATAAAGTTACAGTAATCAAAACAACACAGTATTGGTGAAAGAATAGATAGAAAAATTAGTCGAAAAGAATAGAGAGTCCAGATCTATAGAGAATTAACTGTTTTTTGACAAAGAAGTAAAAACAACTCAATGGAAAAAGTCTTTTTAACAAATAGTGCCTGGAAAATTTGGTTATCCATATGAAAAATAATGAATTTAGACACAAAATGTATATCTTTCACAAAAATTAAGTAGAAGTAGATCACAGATTTAATTATAAAATGGAAAATTATAAAACTTCTAGAAGAAAACAAATGATCTTGAGATTGGTGCTGTCCTTTTTGATAAAATACCCAAATGTGGTCCAAGAAAGAAATAAATGATAAATTGGATTTTGTTAAAATTTAAAAATTCTGTTAAGGGAATGAAAAGACAAGTGACAGACTGGGAGAAAGTATTTGCAAAACATGTATTTTATAATGGCTTTCTATCCACCATATACAAAGAACTCTTAAAACTCAACAACAAGAGCATATGGAAAATCCAGTTAAAAAAAGTTGGGTAAAGAATCTGCATAGACACCACACTAAAGAAGATCTACAATAGCCAATAAGCATATGAAAAGATATCAGTGCCATTTGTTCTCAGGAAACACACATTAAAACATAATATAGTACTACCTATCTATTAAAATGGATACAATTTTTTAAAAAAGCCCTGACAATATCAATTCAATTACTGGTGAGGATTTGGGGCAACAAGGACTCTCATTTATTACTGGGAGAATGCAACGTGATACAGACACTTGTTTTCTTTTTTTTTTGTAGATAATTATTTTTTAATGAAGGGTAGTTGACACACAGTATTACATTACATTAGTTTCAGGTGTACAACATAGTGATTCAACATTTATATACATGATAATTCTAGGTACCAGCTATCACCAAACCAAGTTGTTACAATATTTAGACTATATTCCTTATGCTATACATTACATCCCGGTTACTTATTTATTTTACCATTGGAAGTGTGTACTTTTTTTTTGTTTTTGCTAGTTTGTGAGGGCATCTCTCATATTTATTGATCAAATGGTTGTTAACAACAATAAAATTCTGTATAGGGGAGTCAATGCTCAATGCACAATCATTAATCCACACCAAGCCTAATTTTCGTCAGTCTCCAATCTTCTGAGGCATAACAAACAAGTTCTTACATGGAGAACAAATTCTTACATAGTGAATAAGTTACATAGTGAACAGTACAAGGGCAGTCATCACAGAAACTTTCGGTTTTGCTCGTGCATTATGAACTATAAACAGTCAGTTCAAATATGAATACTCATTTGATTTTTATACTTGATTTATATGTGGTTTATATACTTTTTTATACAAAAAAAAAAGGCAGTTCCTGTGTGGTAACCTCCAATGAGTTCTACACAAGGGTATAAAGGGCATATAAAAGTGTAGGCAAAGGGTCTGTTTGTGTTTATACAGAAGATCAAAGCCTAATTGGGCTACCCCGAAAATGAACTAAGATACGATATGAAAAAGAACTTCCAACATCAGCACTCTCTGGAAGACTCATGCCAGAAGATGATCATCAAAAAATCCCAACATGACGAATATTATGTTTACTAGGCTCTCCCCTATACCAGGGACCCCCTTTACAGTCACTGTCCATCAGCATAGCAAAATGTTGTAGAATCACTACTTGTCTTCTCTGTGTTGTACAGCCCTCCCTTTTCTCCTACCCCCACATGCATGCTAATCTTAATACCCCCCTATTTCTCCCCCCACCTTATCCCTCCTTACCCACCCATCCTCCCCAGTCCCTTTCCCTTTGGTACCTGTTAGTCCATTCTTGAGTTCTGTGATTCTGCTGCTGTTTTGTTCCTTCAGTTTTTCCTTTGTTCTTATATTCCACAGATAAGTGAAATAATTTGGTATTTCTCTTTCTCTGCTTGGCTTGTTTCACTTAGCATAATACCCTCCAGCTCCATCCATGTTGGTGAAAATGGTTGGATTTGCCCTTTTCTTATGGCGGAGTAGTATTCCATTGTGTATATGTACCACATCTTCTTTATCCATTCATCTATAGATGGACATTTAGGTTGCTTCCAATTCTTGGCTATTGTAAATAGTGCTGTGATAAACATAGGGGTGCACTGATCTTTCTCATACTTGATTGCTGCATTCTTAGGGTAAATTCCTAGGAGTGCAATTCCTGGGTCAAATGGTAAGTCTGTTTTGAGCAATTTGATGTACCTCCATACTGCTTTCCACAATGGTTGAACTAACTTACATTCCCACCAGCAGTGTCGGAGGGTTCCCCTTTCTCCACAGCCTCGCCAACATTTGTTGTTGTTTGTCTTTTGGAATGGCAGCCATCCTTACTGGTGTGAGGTGATACCTCATTGTAGTTTTAATTTGCATTTCTCTGATAATTAGCGATGTGGTGCATCTTTTCATGTGTCTGTTGGCCATCTGTATTTCTTTTCTGGAGAACTGTCTGTTTCGATCCTCTGCCCATTTTTTAATTGGGTTATTTGTTTTTTGTTTGTTGAGGCGTGTGAGCTCTTTATATGTTCTGGACGTCAAGCCTTTATCGGATGTGTCATTTTCAAATATATTCTCCCATACTGTAGGGATCCTTTTTGTTCTATTGATGGTGTCTTTTGCTGTACAGAAGCTTTTCAGCTTAATATAGTCCCACTTACTCATTTTTGCTGTTGTTTTCTTTGCCTGGGGAGATATGTTCAAGAAGAGGTCACTCATGTTTATGTCTAAGAGGTTTTTGCCTATGTTTTTTTCCAAGAGTTTAATGGTTTCATGACTTATATTCAGGTCTTTGATCCATTTTGAGTTTACTTTTGTATATGGGGTTAGACAATGGTCCAGTTTCATTCTCCTACATGTAGTTGTCCACTTTTGTCAGCACCATCTGTTGAAGAGACTGTCATTTCGCCATTGTATGTCCACGGCTCCTTTATCAAATATTAATTGACAATATATGTCTGGCTTAATGTCTAAATTCTCTAGTCTGTTCCATTGGTCTGTGGCTCTGCTCTTGTGCCAGTACCAAATTGTCTTGATTACTATGGCTTTATAGTAGAGCTTGAAGTTGGGGAGTGAGTTCCCCCCTACTTTATTCTTCTTTCTCAGGATTGCTTTGGCTATTCGGGGTCTTTGGTGTATCCATATGAATTTTTGAATTATTTGTTCCAGTTCATTGAAGAATGTTGCTGGTAGTTTCATAGGGATTGCATCAAATCTGTATATTGCTTTGGGCAGGATGGCCATTTTGACGATATTAATTCTTCCTAGCCATGAGCAGAGGATGAGTTTCCATCTGTTAGTGTCCCCTTTAATTTCTCTTAAGAGTGACTTGTAGTTTTCAGAGGATAAGTCTTTCACTTCTTTGGTAAGGTTTATTTCTAGGTATTTTTTTTTTAATGCAATTGTGAATGGAGTTGTTTTCCTGATTTCTCTTTCTGTTGGTTCATTGTTAGTGTATAGGAAAGCCACAGATTTCTGTGTGTTGATTTTGTATCCTACAACTTTGCTGTATTCCGATATCAGTTCTAGTAGTTTTGGGGTGGAGTCTTTAGGGTTTTTTATGTACAGTATCATGTCATCTGCAAATAGTGACAGTTTAACTTCTTCTTTACCAATCTGGATTCCTTGTATTTCTTTGTTTTGTCTGATTGCCGTGGCTAGGACCTCCAGTACTATGTTAAATAACAGTGGACAGAGTGGTCATCCCTGTCTAGTTCCCGATCTCAGAGGAAATGCTTTCAGCTTCTCGCTGTTCAATATAATGTTGGCTGTGGGTTTATCATAGATGGCCTTTATTATGTTGAGGTACTTGCCCTCTATTCCCATTTTGCTGAGACTTTTTATCATGAATGGATGTTGAACTTTGTCAAATGCTTTTTCAGCATCTATGGAGATGATCATGTGGTTTTTGTCTTTCTTTTTGTTGATGTGGTGGATGATGTTGATGGACTTTCGAATGTTGTACCATCCTTGCATCCCTGGGATGAATCCCACTTGGTCACGATGTACGGTACTTTTGATGTATTTTTGAATTCAGTTTGCTAATATTTTGTTGAGTATTTTTGCATCTACGTTCATCAGGGATATTGGTCTGTAGTTTTCTTTTTTGGTGGGGTCTTTGCCTGGTTTTGGTATTAGGATGATGTTCGCTTCGTAGAATGAGTTTGGGAGTATCCCCTCCTCCTCTATTTTTTGGAAAACTTTAAGGAGAATGGGTATTATGTCTTCCCTGTATGTCTGATAAAATTCCGAGGTAAGTCCATCTGGTCCGGGGGTTTTGTTCTTTGGTAGTTTTTTGATTACTGCTTCAATTTCGTTGCTGGTAATTGGTCTGTTTAGATTTTCTGTTTCTTTCTGGGTCAGTCTTGGAAGGTTGTATTTTTCTAGGAAGTTGTCTACTTCTCCTAGGTTTCCCAGCTTGTTAGCATATAGGTTTTCATAGTATTCTCTAATAATTCTTTGTATTTCTGTGGGGTCCGTCGTGATTTTTCCTTTCTCGTTTCTGATACTGTTGATTTGTGTTGACTCTCTTTTCTTCTTTGTAAGTCTGGCTAGAGGCTCATCTATTTTGTTTATTTTCTCGAAGAACCAGCTCTTGGTTTCATTGATTTTTGCTGTTGTTTTATTCTTCTCAATTTTATTTATTTCTTCTCTGATCTTTATTATGTCCCTCCTTCTGCTGACCTTAGGCCTCATCTGTTCTTCTTTTTCCAATTTCGATAATTGTGACATTAGACCATTCATTTGGGATTGCTCTTCCTTTTTTAAATATGCTTGGATTTCTGTATACTTTCCTCTTAAGACTGCTTTTGCTGTGTCCCACAGAAGTTGGGGCTTAGTGTTGTTGTTGTCATTTGTTTCCATATATTGCTGGATCTCCATTTTGATTTGGTCATTGATCCATTGATTATTTAGGAGTGTGTTGTTAAGCCTACATGTGTTTCTGAGCCTCTTTGCTTTCTTTGTACAGTTTATTTCTAGTTTTATGCCTTTGTGGTCTGAAAAGTTGGTTGGTAGGAATTCAATCTTTTGGAATTTTCTGAGGCTCTTTTTGTGGCATAGTATGTGGTCTATTCTAGAGAATGTTCCATGTGCACTTGAGAAGAATGTATATCCTGTTGCTTTTGGATGTAGTGTTCTATAGATGTCTATTAGGTCCATCTGCTCTACTGTGTTGTTCAGTGCTTCCGTGTCCTTACTTATTTTCTGCCCAGTAGATCTATCCTTTGGGGTGAGTGGTTTGTTGAAGTCTCCTAGAATGAATGCATTGCAGTCTATTTCCTCCTTTAGTTCTGTAAGTATTTGTTTCACATATGCTGGTGCTCCTGTGTTGGGTGCACATATATTTAGAATGGTTATATCCTCTTGTTGGACCGAGCCCTTTATCATTATATAGTGTCCTTCTTTATCTCTTGTTACTTTCTTTGTTTTGAAGTCTATTTTGTCTCAGATTAGTACTGCAACCTCTTATTTCTTCTCACTGTTGTTTGCTTGAAATATGTTTTTACATCCCTTGACTTTTAGTCTGTACATGTCCTTGGGTTTGAGGTGAGTTTCTTGTAAGCAGCATATAGATGGGTCTTGCTTTTTTTCCATTCTGTTACTCTGTGTCTTTTGATTGGTGCATTCAGCCCATTAACATTTAGGGTGACTATTGAAAGATATGTACTTATTACCATTGCAGGCTTTAAATTCGTCGTTACCAAAGGTTCAAGGTTAGCCTCTTTAGTATCTTACTGCCTAACTTAGCTTGCTTATTGAGCTGTTATATACACTGTCTGGAGATTCTTTTCTTCTCTCCCTTCTTATTCCTCCTCCTCGATTCTTCATATGTTCGGTGTTTTGTGCTGTGCTCTTTCTAGGAGTGTTCCCATCTAGAGCAGTCCCTGTAAGATGTTCTGTAGAGGTGGTTTTTGGGAAGCAAATTCCCTCAGCTTTTGTTTGTCTGGGAATTGTTTAATCCCACCATCATATTTGAATGATAGTCGTGCTGGATACAGTATCCTTGGTTCAAGGCCCTTCTGTTTCATTGTATTAAATATATCATACCATTCTCTTCTGGCCTGTAGGGTTTCTGTCGAGAAGTCTGATGATAGCCTGATGGGTTTTCCTTTATAGGTGACCTTTTCTCTCTAGCTGCCTTTAAAACTCTTTCCTTGTCCTTGATCTTTGCCATTTTAATTATTATGTGTCTTGGTGTTGTTCTCCTTGGACCCTTTCTGTTGGGGGTTCTGTGTATTTCCGTGGTCTCTTCTATTGTTTCCTCCCCCAGTTTGGGGAAGTTTTCAGCAATTATTTCTTCTAAGATACTTTCCATCTCTTTTCCTCTCTCTTCTTCTTCTGGTACCCCTATAATATGGATATTGTTCCTTTTGGATTGGTCACACAGTTCTCTTAATATTGTTTCATTCCTGGAGATCCTTTTGTCTCTCTCTCTATGTCAGCTTCTATGCGTTCCTGTTCTCTGGTTTCTATTCCATCAATGGCCTCTTGCATCCTATCCATTCTGCTTATAAACCCTTCCAGAGTTTGTTTCACTTCTGCGATCTCCTTTCTGGCATCTGTGATCTCCCTCCGGACTTCATCCCATTTCTCTTGCGTATTTCTCTGCATCTCTGTCAGCATGTTTATGATTCTTATTTTGAATTCTTTGTCAGGAAGACTGGTTAGGTCGGTCTCCTTCTCTGGTGTTGTCTCTGTGATCTTTGTCTGCCTGTAGCTTTGCCTTTTCATGGTGATAGGAATAGTTTGCAGAGCTGGGACGAGTGACGGCTGGAAGAACTTCCCTTCTTGTTGGTTTGTGGCCCTCCTCTCCTGGGAGAACAGCGACCTCTAGTGGCTTGTGCTGCGCAGCTGCGTGCAGACAGGGTTTCTGCTTCCTGCCCGGCTGCTATGGAGTTAATCTCCACTGTTGCTGTGGGCGTGGCCTGGCTCTGGCAGCTGCTCCAACGTGGTGGAGTCGCGTTGGAGGGGGAGCGGCTGCGAGGCTATTTATCTCTGTAAGGGGCCTCCCTGCTCCCTGCAGTCCAGGGGTTAGGGTGCCCAGAGTTCCTCAGATTTCCTACCTCTGGATTAAGTGTCCCGCCCTGCTCCTTTAAGACTTCCAAAAAGCACCCATCAAAACAAAACAATGACCACAAAAAAAAAAAAATTTTTAAATTAAAAAAAAAATTTTTTTAATTAAAAAAAAAAAAGTGGCCATTCGTTTTTCTTTATTCTCTGGTTCCAGCCTCAGGTATCTGCTCACTGGTCTTGCTGCCCTGTTTCCCTAGTATTGGGGTCCCTATCCCTTTAGGACTTCCAAAAAGCGCTCGCCAAAACAAAACAGCGAAAAAAACCAAAAAACAAAAATTGTTCGCTCACTTTTCTTATGTCCTCCCGCACCTGGCCTCTGGTGCCAGCTCACTGTTCTTACTGCCCTGTTCCCCCAGTATCCAGGGCCCTCCTCCCACGCACTGTGTCTGTGCTCTGGTGGGGGTGGCTGGGGCTGGGTGTTCAGCAGTCCTGTGTTCCGTGTCCCTCCCGCTCTGCCTGCTCTTCTCCTGCCGGGAGCTGGGAGGATGGGCGCTCGGCTCCCGCGGGGCCGGGGCTTGTATCTTACCCCCTTTGCGAGGCGCTGGGTCCTCGCAGGTGCGGTTGTGGTCTGGATATTGTCCTGTGTCCTCTGGTCTTTATTCTAGGAAGAGTTGTCTTTGTTATATTTTCATAGATATATGTGGTTTTGGGAGGAGATTTCCACTGCTCTACTCACGCCGCCATCTTCTGATCCCCTACCGATACAGACTCTTTTGAGGACAGTTTGGCAGTGTCTTAGTAAGTGAAACACAGTCTTATCATACAATCCAGCAATTGCAATCCTAGGTATTTTCCCAACTGATTTGGAAGTTTATGTCCTAATAAAAACGTTCCTGTGAATATTTTAACAGCTTTCTTCATCATTACCCCAAACTGGAAACAACTAGTATGTCCTTCACTCCCTTCCTTCCTCACGTCCATCAGGCCTTTTCTCAAAAGCCCCCTTCAGCCAGGCCTTTCCAAGCTGCACTACCATGTCTATGCACCACCAGTCTGGACTTTTCTTAAACTCCTTCCTGCTTTGGCCTCTTTAGCAATAATCCCTAATAAAATATCAATGTTTACTTGCTTTATCTATAGTTATTTTATGTCTCTTTCAATGGGATAGACATTGAATGAGGGCAGAAATATTTTCTTTGCATCCTTAGTGTATAAAAATGCCTGCACATAGTATGTTCTCAGTAAATATCCATTTAATGGATGGATGAAGTTCAAACAGCAGAATTCTCATTGGCTCATGGACAAAGATATCTTCCAGTAGCTGGCTGTTCTAGAATAACACAGCTCTATGTGTTCAGCATCTCCCCTTTCTAACGTTGACTCTACATCAAGTACCGGGTAGGTCTTTGCTCTCCTGCGGCAGTGGGAGCAGGCTGGATGCCATGACCTGGAGCAGTTCTGAAATCCCCACATGGGAGAAGCTTAGAGACAACCATGGGAGAGGGGCCAGTGGACAAAGGACAAGCTATTTAGGGAAATTTGAGGGAAGGAAGCATTAGAATGAAAGGATTACTTGGGATTATATTTTGAAAAGTAAAATTTCCTTTACATTACACTCAATGGGCAAGCCTACAAGGCTTCTAAGCAGAACTCAATTTTATTGAATCTGAATTTTTCTGGTGACAGGAAGGAGGTTTGGATTAAGATGGAGAAACAGGAGGCATTTGGGTAATGTTTCCACAACAGAATTAATTTATTTTAAAGGAAGACCATAGGAAGCCAATGAGGTTCCACCTATATTTTTCTTAGTTTAGAAATCTTCTCAAGTTCTAACAGATTTTATTATGACCTTGGTGTATTTCTAAGTTAGCATGCCTTTACAGACAATTAAAATATACCTTAAATATTTAAAAAATATATTTCAAGTGATGATAGAACATTTCCTTTGTCATCAGGACGTTTCACCAATCTGCACAGAAATGCTCAAAGTTTTAGAGACTCTCCTTGGAGAGTCTCCTCTGCTTTGTTGAGGTTTCTACCATTTGCATTTTGAATTTTGGTTATTAAGATTGAGCAGTTTTGTGGCTACTCAGATTGCCAACACCTGCCTCATTTATTTATGCTTTTTCATTTTCAGTATCCAGGATGAATTGAGTTTTAATGGATGGTACCGATTTTAACTTTGCCTTCTATTCAAAACTAAACTTTTTTTTTTAAATAGGATCTAAATATTTTCTTCTCACGCCATCCACTCGCTGGCAAGTAGATATTTTGTAGAATGCAATTATTACAGAGGAGCAATGCTATTCTTTATTTAGCAAAATTTACCTATTGCAGAGCACAGTGTACAGTTCCATAATGCATAATAATCATAATGGGCTACATAGACCCTCTCCGCTAGCTCTATTTTTGCATATGATTCATTTTAATTTCATAAGCACAAAAGGGATTATGTCTTTATTGTAATGTCTTGAGTAAGCCCTACAGCAGGGGAGCTGTGATGTCATTTGTTCTATGAAAAGCATGCATTCATCTATTATGGACTGAGTCTAAAATATAAATATACTGAAGGTTCACTTGCTAAGGAAGCAGTTTTATGCATTTTTATCCCAGTGCACATTTTCCCATGCAAATCATTTATTTCATAAGTAAGATCCAGCAATTGAATATCAATTTGGGAGACTGATTTAAAATCATTATCCTTAACTTCCTTTTTGAGGTGTCTGCTAGGTATTTGTGACAATCTGGGCAAGAGAGTCTGTGTTCTTCATTTTTTAAATTTCAATCACAGAAGTTTTGTTAAGGTTAAGCTCTAAATATAGTTACTGTGTTCCATTTTTCAAGAATTTTCTCGATTTTACTGAAAATGCTTGCCATTTCCTTTCTTTCAGTTACAATAGAGATTAATAAGATAACTTAGTAAATCACATTAAAGATGAAATTTATGATGTAGAATTAACTTGGTATGAGTTTAAAACGACTGGATGTTGTTGTCTTGACACAAATTAGAAGTTGTGCATGTGAATTCTGAATATATTATATTCTGGCTGTGTAATTACTGCTGACCATCTAATATTTGAGTGATCCTATCACTTGCCTTTTAAAGGATTTAGATCTGTGACAACTAGTAGTGATGGTTGGAATTAGGGACCATTCATATGGAAAAAAGAAATTGCTTGCAGGAGACTAAAAGGATGAAAAAATGTATGCCACAGAAATCCTTACCAAAAGATAGTTGACATAGCAATACTTCTTTCCATAAAAGTAGAATTTAAAGCTAAACAAATTACCCTCCCAATATCTGAAGCAGGCAAATAACATTACAAAAGAAATCAACAAGTTCACAATCAACATGGGAGATTTTAACACAGCTCTGTCAATAACTTGTGGGTCAAGCAATGGTACCATTAAAGGCTTGGAAAGCAAAATGAAAAAGTGTGATCTAACAGCTACTTTATATAAGAAGAAATCTGCGACCAACAAATACAGACTATGTATTCCATACAAGCCACATTGACAGAAGTGGTACAAACTGTTTTTAGAATGTTTAAATACTGGGTCACGGAGAAAGTCTAAAACAGTTTAGAGAATTAGTGCGGTGCAAATCCAATTGTCTTGACTAAAATGCAATTAATGTAGAAATTAACAGCAACAGTCATAAAAATCATGCAGATAAACCCATTATGGCATCCAGCTTTTAGGATGGCCTCAATGCTCCTTGACTTCCAGAATTCAGCTTTAGTATGTGTCCCTTTCTCCCTGTGTCATAGTTGGTCTGCATCACCAGAGAACAACAGCTCTGGGAATGAACCACCTTGACAGTGGATCCAACCATCCAGCACAGCCTTCAGGAGACTGAAGCCCTAAGCAACATTCGACTGAAACCTCCTGAGACTCAGCCGTAAACTCTCAGCCACACCACTCCCAACTTCATCAGAAACTGTGGGAGTTAGTAAACATTTGTTGTTTTAAGCCACCAAGTTTTAGGGCAATTTGTTAGGCAGCAATAGATAATTAATACATTCATGGACATGGGAAATTAGCATTTCTATTCCTAATAGTTCCTGTGTTTTTACTTGTTTTTTTTTTTTACTTATTTTATGGATATTTTCAAAATTACACAGAAGTAATGGCAAGAACACAATCTCCATGTATACATTAGCTATTTTTCTAAAAATCAGATATTTCATTCAATCTAGAGTAATCTTTTTTGCTTCAGTATTTTTTAAATTACTGCTCTACTGTTTTCAATAATAAAAAATACTTTAGAAGTTGAATAGACAGTTCTCTAAAGAAGAAATTCAGATGGCCAACGACACATGAAAAGATGCTTCACATCGCTTGTCATCAGAGAAATGCAAATTAAAACCACAATGAGATATCACCTCACACCAGTAAGGATGGCTACCATCCAAAAGACAAACAACAACAAATGTTGGCAAGGTTGTGGAGAAAGGGGAACCTTCCTACACTGCTGGTGGGAATGTAAATTAGTTCAACCATTGTGGAAAGCAGTATGGAGGTTCCTCAAAATGCTTAAAATAGAAATACCATTTGACCCAGGAATTCCACTTCTAGGAATTTACCCTAAGAATGCAGCAGCCCAGTTTGAAAAAGACAGATGCACCCCTATGTTTATCACAGCACTATTTACAATAGTCAAGAAATGGAAGCAACCTAAGTGTCCATCAGTAGATGAATGGATAAAGAAGATGTGGTACATATACACAATGGAATATTATCCAGCCATAAGAAGAAAACAAATCCTACCATTTGCAACAATATGGATGGAGCTAGAGGGTATTATGCTCAGTGAAATAAGCCAGGCGGAGAAAGACAAGTACCAAATGATATCACTCATATGTGGAGTATAAGAACAAAGGAAAACTGAAGGAACAAAACAGCAGCAGAATTGCAGAACCCAAGAATGGACTAACAGTTACCAAAGGGAAAGGGATTGGGGAGGATGGGTGGGAAGTGAGGGATAAGGGCAGGGGGAAAAAAGGGGGCATTACAATTAGCATGTATAAAGTGTGTGGGGGGGTACAGGGCGGACTCTACAACACAGAGAAGACAAATAGTGATTTTACAGCGTCTTACTACGCTGATGGACAATGACTGTAATGGGGTGTGGGGGGCACTTGGTGAAGCGGGGAGCCTAGTAAACATAATGTTCTTCATATGATTGTAGATTAATGATACCAAAATAAAAATAAAAATATATTCAGAGACCACAAAAAAAATACTTTAAAGGCAAAACTTTGTTGTAAAGAATATTTTATAATGTGAAACACAAAAAAACATATTATTTAGCCACAAATACTTATGCATTTATCTTTAACAGATAAGGAACTAAAGACAATGAAATAAAACTATTCTTTGTCAGAACATCAAATATCTATATTTGACTGATTGGGTTCTTATAATGCCATGTCCCTTATTTCTATGTCCCTTCTAGTTCCTGTCCACTAGTATTTTTTTTTATCTTGAGGCTTACTAGATTCCTGTTCATTGCATGTGTACGTATGACAATTTCAGGTGTACACTTCCATTACACACTCTTAGACAGAATATAGGAACTCGTGGCCTCCATTTAGTGATGCTAAGATTGGTCCATGGATTCAGATATCCATTTAGGTGGTGCATCCCGTACAAGATTTCAAATGAATGTTCATCTAATTGTCTTGGCATCTGTAGATAAGAATTTCCTAGTGATGTTATACATAGGAATAGCAAAATGGTGTGTTTCCATCATTCATTTTGCTTTTATTATCTGAAATTTGAGTTAAAATTTTTAGTTATTTGTTTAGACTACTTTCTTCAGAAAAGGCAGGATACTTAATTAAGCATGTTAGCTATTTGCTATTTTTTGAATAATGATAAGTGGCCAATGAGTTGATTCTATCAGGATATCACTTTGAACTCATGAATTTTTCCATATTTGTTTTTTTTAATCCATTGTCGTTATTATTCTTTCTAATACTGAAACTGGCCAATGGAAGGCCTTTCAGATAAACTGATACATTTTTTTGCTGACATGATTCCAGTATTTATTACCTTCTGTGTTTTGGGGCACAACTAAATGTTCCAGGCTTATTATACATGTCCTGCAAAGGTCTGGGATCATCATTTCTCCAGGAAGCCCTGGACACAAAGGATTTTCAGTATTTTAATTTCTCTTCACTCGGAAGAGTGCATAAAAGCCCATATTTTCATATACATATATTCAAAAATAAATTCATTGATAAAAGCAGTCAGAAGAGAGAACAAATTCACATATGCAAAAACAATACAGTCATCTCTCTCTTCTCTTTGCTTTCCTACATCAGAACTTCCTGGCAGTTGAACTCATGGTGTTTTCAGGTTACTTTTACAATTACATCACGTGAACATAACGGGCCATCTGTATGTAATTATTACCTGCATGCCCATAATCTGCTTTTACATACTTAACATTCAAAAGTTATATAGGTGTCATTTTTTAATCTTTCACTTAGAAAATTATGCTTTATTATTTCTCATGCACACAGAAATCTTATTTATTACCAATTCTTGTAGCTTTAAAATGAACTTTTATCAGAGAGATTTAAAAATAAGTGAATACATATTCTGTCTAATGTATTAAAAAGCTGACTTCCCACACATTCTCTGGATACTTCTTCCTTCTACTAAAACAAAAACTTAGTCAATGACAATTCAAAAGCATATTGTCCTACTTTATTCATAGGACCTTATACAACTGATTGGCTATTTTCCTGCTCAGAATTAAGGATTATTGAAGCCTGGGTAACAAGGACTTTGTTCTTCATAATTCATTTCCTGTTGCTTGCTTATGCAATGAAGCATTATAATTTGCAGTCTATTACTTCACAGGACTTATAACTTCATTGCTTATACAAAGAAAAGAACAAAGATGAGTCAAGAGTATGCAAAACATTTCCTAGGTAATGAGAAAGTAAATCAACTTGCATTTTTTGCAAATTGATAAGTAGGAAGTTTTTACTAATGAGTCCTGTAATTCTGACAATTCAGGGCTTATTTACAGAGTTCCCTCCCAAGAAATATCATCATATAGGGTAATCATTATACACTGAGATTGGCTTCCAGGTAAATAAAATCTATCCTGAATTACTTCCATAAGAATTAATATAAAATATCTGCATGTGCTTTCAAATCACCACTCAATGACTTTAAACCCATTAATACTTTTGTGTTTGCCACCTCCTTGGGAGATTCCTGGGTGTAATCTGAAACTGGCTTCCCAAACACAGAAGACAGGGAGAGAGGAGAGAGAGAGTCACGCCACTCCAGATGGGCAGGTAGCAGGTGTAACACGCAAGGGAACTTACATATAGGTTTGTCTTGGGTGGCCGTAAGACAAGTCGATCTCCACACCTGCCCACCAAACCTGAAATTTTATATGGAGGCCTTAACTGGATGTAGTTACGTATACCATCCAGATGATCTCAACAGCACATGTCTATTTCAAGTCTATGTCTGTGGACAGCTTCTGGGGGCAGGGAAGACAAGCAGGGTGCACCTTTGCAGGACAGCAGTGGGTGGGCAATAAGAAATCTCCAATTGCTTGGTCTGGCTCTTTGGTCAAAGCAGTCATGTCATCTCAGTGACTTCCCCCAACACACACCCCTCGTGAGTGGCTCTTATAACCTCACATGTCTCATCAGCAATATACCCTGAGTGGTCAGCAAGGGGACTCACTAACGTGGAGGTGGCTCCTTTGGTGGCTATCTGGGTTTGTTGGAGGCAGATGCCAGAGCAATTATACAGACACATGCAAGAGAAAACACAGGTTAAGACAATACCTCCCTGGATCAGTGACAATTTATTTCACCAAGAACCCCATGATCCAAACCATTGATAAACTAACCCCTCAGCTGGAGGTCAGATCACTCAGGAGAATTCACTTGTGACCTCACGTGATTAAATAAAGACAACTCATTAATAGACTCATCAGGTAGAACATGCAACATTCTGCTTGGATGATGACACAGAAGTCTCCTTGTGAGGCAGGAACAATGTCCAAGGCCATCCTATCTGAGAGGACAGCCTTTCTCTCTCATTAGAGACATTTCAGTGTTCAGCAAGGACAGGCTTTGCTGGCTGTCCTTCAAAGCAAGCTGGGTGCATTTAGTAGGGCTATTATGTCCTCTAGGGAGGGAACCAAGATAGGAGCCAAATGACTGAACCGGTGGCAAATAGAATGTGTGTACCTGGCCTTGAGGAGGGGAGGTAGGCAGTTTCCGGAACTTGACCTGGTTGTATGCACCATACACACTGGCCAGTGGAGGCAGCACTGTCAGGCACAAGGTGACGGACTGGGGGCAGGATCCACCACACTAGGACCCCTCCTTCCTCCTCTTTCAATGGTGTGTGCTCCATTCCAGGTATAATGTGCTTCAATTCAGCAGGTGCAGCTTACAGAAGGAGAATGGGATGCCAGGGGAGACTGAGTAGTCTGCCCAACCTGAGGTCTCCAAGTAACTCTCCCATCCCAGCAGGATGTCCCATTGCAAATTCCAGTAGGTACTGCCCTTCCCATCTGTGATGGGGCTTGGTGCTCTGAGTGGAACAGCACATTGGCCCTTGTGAGAGTCAGGGCTATGGCTTTTTCCTACAATTTCCATACCTTTACAGATTTGGATATCTTGGCAGGGGTCCCCAGTCTGGCATATGGGGCAACAGGCCCTTCCTGATTGGTCATTTACATATATTAAAATAATTTAGCCTACCTGGCCAAGGTGGTTTACCTGTTAGTTATTTAATCTGCTGTGTTAATTTTTTTTTCCTTTCTAACAACCTTGCTGCTTGTGGGTTATAAGAGATTGGAACCTCCATTCACTGTCATGTTCTTTGTCCAGTCTTGCACATCATGGGCTGTGAAACATGATCCCTGATCACTGTCTGGTTGATCTAGTTGGTATTCCTGTATGGTGCACAGCTTCTCTAATCACCTAATTGCAGCAGCCTGGTTTACACAGCAACAGAGGAAAGGTTGGATTAAACCAAGTGTAATACTCACACAAACCAGAGGGTATTTACTCAGAGGGTGGGGCTGATGTAATTAGTTTGCCAGGCCTTCTCTGGTTGCCAGCCCCAGTGCATGGACCCAGTCCCCTTTGGTGGTTGCCTTGGTGTTATTTAGAACACATAGGACATGCTTACTGCAGTAACCAAGTCACCATATTTCAAGGGCAATCTGGCATCCTTGGTAGTTCACAATCTCACCTGGACACTTTGGTGGCCATTTCCTATGCACCAGATGTGCTGTATCTGCTAAAGGGGCAGTTGCATGGCTGGTACCCAGGCTGGGACAATAGCTTCCTGACTAACAGGGGGTGTCACTGCCTTATGAGGCAGGACATGGAAAACAGTGAGGACTGTCTCAAGCTCTGAAAGGCAAACCCAAATGTACCTCCTACCCCACATCCTGACCCCAATCATGAATCATCTGCCCCTTGGCTTCCCATTGTCAAAATCATAAGGTTAATCTCTCAAGAAAAGCACAACCACGAGTGCAGAGGGTTACTGGCCAGAGCTTATGAGTGATCAAAAGCCAAGCCACTTTGAGCTCAGCCCCCTGGCTGCTGCAGCTCTTTCCTTCTTGAGACGTTACCTGAGGAGCACTGTGTATACTGTTATGAGCTGTTACCCTCTGGGCTTTACAGGGTTTTGTCTCCTTCCAGAGCAGAGACGCTCACCCCTTCTATTGCCTCTGACACCGTGCCTGACCCATACTGTCTGGAGTTGCAGACACATCTAAGTCAATGGTAGCCCTCCTTGGAGACACCTAGCTCTTTATTCTGGCCCTAATCAGACTTTGCCACAGGCCTTGAACCTTAACCTGTGGCAGTTGTGCAACACCCACTTTGCCCAATGGCACATTAAAGTCTCCTGCTCCCAGACCTTGTC
Source organism: Manis pentadactyla (assembly GCF_030020395.1). NCBI lineage: Eukaryota > Metazoa > Chordata > Mammalia > Pholidota > Manidae > Manis > Manis pentadactyla. The sequence goes on along the minus strand of NC_080020.1, from coordinate 148,808,990 downwards.
TGCCAGCCCCCAAGCTAGGAAGGCAGTGGACACTGCAAGTCCAACTCTAATGTCACCTCTTATTCCAAATTTCTAACTTTGAGCTTCACTTTCCAGTTAGGCATCAGAGTCTAGCCAAACTGCCTGCCATGGAGGCCAAACCACCCTGGCAGCCATTCAGTCCTCTTCTTTGCCACAATATGCAGCTCCTCAAATGGGCACATCAAAGCAGCCAGTGTTTGCAGGGCATCCACATTCTCACAAGGCAGTCCTCAGCCATCTAACATGAGGGCCACTTTCCCCGAGGAGAGGCCAGTGGCCATCAGGCTTTACCCCAGGACAGCCTCTTTCCCAAAGCCCTTTTCTTCAGTCTCCTGACTTGCTCCTCAGTTGTTGCTTTACAGTCTCATCAGGAGACTCCCGGGTACAATCTGAAAGCTGCATCCTAGGCAGGTTTTAAATATTATCAATAACTTTATATCAATGCATTTGAAAACCTAGATATAAAAGAAATATTCCTGGAAAAATATAAATATAAAATTATAAAAATTCAATCAGAAATAAAAAGCATGCACAGTCCTCTACAATCATCAACACACTTGCATCATAGATAAATAACTTCCCACAAGAAACCTTCAGGCTCAGATGGGTTTATAGACAAATTGTACCAATCACTCAAAGGAGTGATTGTTTCTATACTTCTGATACTAAAAGAGAAGTCTTATTCACCATTGTTTTACTGAGTTGAATACAAACCTGATATCAAAACCAGAAAAAAGGCATAAAAGAGAGGGGAAAACAGAAGGCAGGGGAAAATACAGAAGATAATTAAGACAATCTTATTCATGAACTTAGATATTACCTAACTAAATCAAATCTGCAAAGTACAAATTAGGATCATTAGGAATCTATAAAATGCACCACATCCATAGATAGAAGTAGAAAAAACATGATCATTTCAAAAAAGCTGTAAAATAATTCAGTGGAACCTGAAAATATGATAAAAATCCTCAGCAAACTAGAATTGGAAGGAAGTTTTCTTAACCTAATAAAAGAGGTCTAGCAAATTTATAGTTATGAGCATGCTTGGGAAACATGTAAAACATTTTCTTGAAAATCTGTTAAAACTCAAGGCAATCCCTTCATAAAAAAAGAGCAAGCAGTATAGGCAACTTTTTAAAAAGATTAAAAAATATCATGGAAATACTGCTCTGAACTGTAGAAAATCAGGTCTTGGAAGCAAATCATTGCCTCAAGAGATGCAAAGGGTAGTAATTGTGGAAAATATGGAAGTCAGATTTCAAGGGGTCCTAAATCCTGAGGCAATGCAATTCTCCAACAAGCCCTCGTCTCAGACTAGGATATCTCACTAGGTCAAGAAGACTCAGCTGGCAGATCTAAAAACCACAGTCAAAACTAGAATCAGACTTTGCAGTTGGTAATTTGCCAATGAGTGTTAGGGACTGTGGCAATACCTAAGGCAGCTGTGGTGGGCTAGAGGCTCAGAGATTTCCCAGCTTCTCCGTGGGAGGACAGTGTCCTTCACCACTGAGAAATGCATGAGAATAGAAATGAATTATTCAGGCAGCTCCTCTGGGAGTAAAGGACAGAGCTGGCCAAAATACTAGTGGGGGACAGAAGAGAAATACTAGAGAGAAGATTGTCATAGAGGTCATATTTTTAATAATTAATCAATGTAGCACAATAGGAATCCTACAACTTTCCAGCTAGGAAAGTTGTCCTGGTCCATACTTAGCCTGAACGCACAGGAAACTCATTTCACTTGAATAGAAATTTAAAAAGGATTCTAGTTAAATATTAATATGAATATATAATTGTTAAAAAAGTGTAACTACAACCTGAGAAGATAATATGTATGTATGTTTGTGTGTGTAGATATGTCCACAAAGCACAGTAACACTGGAATCTAGTGATACAAAAGGAGGAAATTTAGAAGATGACTGATACTATGAAACACACAAACATTGTACATTTCACAACAAAAATTATGACATCAAAAGTCAAGTTGTAATTTGGATTACCTACTAGTATGATTTGAAAAATGGAACACATTATGTCCTTCTCTTCCAAAATATTTAGTATTCCTCTATTGGGCTTATAACTTAAGATGATTTCCTTATTATGCATTTTGAGTGAAAAAAATGTCTAAAATTTGGAGGACAGAGGTAGTGAAAACTTCCTCAAATTCTCACTTATGCTTCAGATGTTAAATTTTCCCCTGACTTGGTCAGTCCAACAAGAGGATATAACCATTATTAATATCTATGCCCCCAACAAATGAGCACCTACATAAGTGAAACAAATACTAACAAAATTAAAGCAGGAAATAGAATGCAGTGTGTGCATTCATTTTAGGAGACTTCAACACACCACTCATGTCAAAGGACAGATCAACCAGACAGAAAATCAATAAGGACACAGAGGCACTGAACAGCACAACAGAACAGGTGGACCTAAGAAATATCTAGAGAACTCTCCATCCAAAAGCAGGAGAATACACATTCTTCTCAAGTGCACATGGAACATTTTCAAGAAGAGATCATATACTAGGCCACAAAAAGAGCCTAAGTAAATTTAAAAAGTTTGAAATTATAGCAAACAGTTTCTCAGACCACAAAGGTATGAAACTAGAAATAAATTATGCAATGAAAATGAAAAATCCCACAAATACATGGAGGCTTCACAACATGCCCCTGAATAACCAATGGATCAATGATCAAATAAAAACAGAGGCCAAGCAATATATGAAAACAAATGACAACAATAAGTCAGCACTGTAAAATCTGTGGGACACAGTGAAGGCTGTGCTTAGAAGGAAGTATATTGCAAAACAGGCCTACCTCAGGAAAGAAGAAAAATCACATATGAACAGTCTAAACTCACAATTAAAGAAACAAGGAAAATAAGAACATATGAGGCCCAAACTAAGTAGAAGGAGGGACATAATAAAGATTAGAGCATAAATAAATAAAATCGAGAAGAATAAAACAATAGAAAGAATCAATGAAAGCAAGAGCTGATTCTTCAAGAAAATAAAAAAAATAGCTAAAACTCTAGCCAGACTTACCAAGAAGAAAAGAGAGTCTACACACGTAAACAGAATCATAAATGAGAAAGGAAAAATCACTATGGACACCACAGGACATAGAAAGAATCATGAGAGAGTACTATGAAAAAGTATATGCTAAACACTGGATAACCTAGAATAAATGGGTAACTTTCTAGAAAAATACAACCTTCCAAGGCTGACCCAGAAAGAAACAGAAAATATGAATAAACCAATTACTAGCAGTGAAATTGAAATGGTAATAAAAAAAACTACCTAAGAACAAAACACCTGGAACAGATGGTTTCACTGCTGAATTTTATCAAACATTTAGTGAAGACATAATACCCATCCTCCTTAAAGTTATCCAAAAGGTAGAAGAGGTGAGAATACTCCCAAACTCATTCTATGAGGCCAGCATCACTTCAATACCAAAATCAGGCAGACACCACAAAAAAAGAAAATTACAGACCAATATCCTTGATGAATATAGATGCAAAAAATACTCAACCAAATGTTATCAAACCAAATTCAAAAATACATCAAAAAGATCACCCATCATGATCAAGCAGTATTTACTCCAGGGATGCAAAGATGTTACAACATTCAAAAATCCATCAACATCATCTACCACATCAACAAAAAGAAGTGATAAAGGAGCCATGGATATACACTGGGGAAATGGCAGCCTCTTCAATGACTGGTGTTGGTACAACTGGACAGCTACATGTGAGACAATGAAACTGGATTATTGTCTAACCCCATATACAAAAGTAAACTCAAAATGGAACAAAGACCTGACTGTAAGTAATGAAACCATAAAACTCTTAGAAGAAAACATAGGCAAAAATCTCTTGAATATAAACATGAGCAACTGTTTCCTGAATGCATCTCCTCAGGCAAGGAAACAAAAGCAAAAATGAACAAATAGGACTACATCAAGCTAAAATGCCACTGTACAGCAAAGGACACCATCAGCACAACAAAAAGGCAACCTTCAATATGGGAGAATATATCTGTAAACAATATATCTGACAAGTGATTAACATCCAAAAGGTAAGAGTACAAGGATTAAAGATGCTGGCATGAGAGGAGAGACAGAGGCTTCCTCCTAAAACTGCATATAATATGAAAATATAATTAATACAACAGATCCTGAAAGAGCAACAGGAAAAAGGACAGTGCCAGACTGTATACACCTGAAGAAAAGAGCAGACCACACAGAATAGGGTAACCTACCAAAGCAGTGGCCTGGAGGGACTCAAGCCCTTCCCCCACCACAGCTCACCAGCTACAGGAAGAGAAATGGACCAGGGGAGGGGCTGGAGGCCTGGGACTGCAGAATACCTAACTCTGGAAATCTGCTCTGGGAGCACAAAACTACATTTCATGGTCTCTGCATGGTACTCTCATGATTAGGGCATTGGAAAGCTAAGACAGGCAGAATTCCTGGAGAGACTGAGATTCCAGCCGCTTGTGGAAAGCAGGGATCCATATCCAGCTGCTCTGGGACAAAAGAAAGGCGGACAGTCTGAGAGACTTCCTAACAAGGAAGCTCTTAGCAAGAGGGCTGCTAAAGGGGCAGGGATTGCACAGAGCTTACTGCTCAGGAGAAAGGACAGGTAGACAAAATTGTCTGTGTGCACTCTGCTCAGCAGGCTGGCAGCTTTCACGATTTCCAGGTGCTCCAGCTCCCTGGCTGGCTACACAGCTCCAAGGACCCTCTCCATGATAGGCAGCCTACTGTGCCTTTCTCTGGGGCAGCGCCACCTGGCTCACAAACCAACAAACCCTACAATGGTGTTAGGCTAGCCAGAGGGAAGATCTGTCTACAGCAACTACAAATGCAAAGCATAGAGGCTTATACCTGCATGCTCAGTCCACTGGATCAGGCAGTGGAGACAGGCATAGCAGCCGGGAAGCAGGAAACAGCTCTTTCCTACCCCCAGGCACCAATACCACTTTCCTGTAACACCCGACAGTGCTTCAGGGACTGAGAAGATCCAGAGAGTAGAGCTTCTGGACACTAGAGTGCTCCATATACAAATATGAAAAGCCAAAGGAACCTGGTTCAGAGTAAAATTAATATAACCCCTGAGAAAGATGACATGAACCTCACTACTCTTCCTGAAAGGGAGTTCAAAGTAAAAATAATTAACATGCTAGTGGAGGTACAGAAAGATATTCAAGAACTCAGGAATGAATTCCAGTCAGAGATTCAATCGTTGAAGAGCACAATGGAGGGTATTAAAAGCAGATTAGATATGGTGGAGGAGATGATAAATGAAATAGAAATTGGAGAAGAGGAATACAAAGAAGCTGAGGCACACAGAGAAAAAAGGATCTCTAAGAATAAAAGAATGTTGAGAGAATTGTGTGACCAATCCAAAAAGAACAATATTCACATTATAGGGGTACCAGAAGAAGAAGAAGAAAGAGAAAGGGATAGAAAGTGTCTCTGAGAAGGTAAATGCTGAAAACTTCCCCAGTCTGGGGAAGGAGATAGTTTCTCAGGGCATGGAGGTGAACAGATCTCCCAACACAAGGGACCTGAGAAAGACAACACCAAGATATATAGTAATAAAATTGGCAAAGATCAAGGATAAGGACAGACTATTAAAAGCAGCCAGAGAGAGAAATAAGATCACATACAAAGGAAAGCCCATCAGGCTAACATCAGACTTCTCAGCAGAAACCTTACAGGCCAGAAGGGAGTGGCATGACATATTTAATGCAATGAAGCTGAAGGGCCTGGAACCAAGATTACTTTATCCAGCAGGATTATCATTTAAATTTGAAGGAGGGGTTAAATAATTTCCAGATAAGCAAAAGCTGAGAGAATTTACCTCCCACAAACCATCTCTATAGTCCATTTTGGAGGGACTGCTATAGATGTAAGTGTTCCTAAGGTTTAATACCTGTCACCAGCAGTAATAAAACCACAGTAAAGAAAGTAGAACAGATAATTAGTAAATAAATGCAAAATTAAATTAACTATGCCCAAAGTGAATCAAGGGATAGAAAAAGGGTACAGAATATGATACCTAATATATAAAGAATGGAGGAGGAAGAAAAAGGAGGAGAAAAAGAAAAGAACCTTCAGATTGTGTTTGTAACAGCATGTTAAGTGAGTTAAGTTAGACTCTTAGACAGTAAGGAAGTTAACCTTGAACCTTTGGTAACCACAGATCTAAAGCCTGCAATGGCAATAAGTACATACATATCGATAATCATCCTAAATGTAAATGGACTGAATGCACCAATCAAAAGACACAGAATCACTGAATGGATAAAAAAACAAGACCCATCTATATGCTGCCTACAAGAGACTCACCTCAAACCCAAAGACATACAGAGACTGAAAGTGAAGGGATGGAAAAAGATATTTCATTCAACTAATAGGGAGAAAAAAGCATGAGTTGCTGTACTTGTATCAGACAAAATAGACTTCAAAACAAAGAAAGTCACAAGAGACAAAGAAGGACATTACATAATGATAAAGGGATCTATCCAACAAGAAGACATAACCATTATAAATATCTATGCTCCCAACACAGGAGCACCTACATATATGAAACAAATACTACCTGCATTAAAAGGGGAAATAGAATGCAATGTATTCATTCTAGAAGACTTCAATGCTCCACTCACTCTGAAGGACAGATCAACCAGACGTAAGTAAAGAGACAGAGGCACTGAACAACACAATAGACCAGATGGGCCTAACAGACATCTACAGAACTCTACCCCAGAGCAGCAGAATACACATTCTTCTCAAGTATACATGGAACATTTTCAAGAATAGACCATATACTAGGCCACAAAAAGAGCCTCAGTAAATTCAGAAAGATTGAATTTGTACCAATCAGTTTCTCAGACCACAAAGGTATGAAACTAGAAATAAATTACCCAAAGAAAATGAAAAATCCCACAAACACATGGAGGCTTCACAGCATGCTGCTAAATAACCAATGGATCAATGACCAAACAAAAACAGATCAAGCAATATATGGAGAAAAATGACAATAATAATTGAACACCGCAAAATCTTGGCAACAGCCAAGGCTGTGCTAAGTGGAAAGTATATTGCAATACAGGCCGACCTCAGGAAAGAAGAACAATCCCATATGAGCAGTCTATACTCACAATTAATGAAGCTAGAAAAGTAGAACAAATGAGGCTCAAAGTCAATTAAAGGAGGGACATAATAAAGATTAGAGCAGAAATAAATAAAATTGAGAAGAATAAAACAATAGAAAGAATCAATGAAAGCAAGAGCTGGTTCTTTGAGAAAATAAACAAATAGGTAAATCCCTAGCCAGACACATCAAGAAAAAAAGAGAGTCTACACACATATACAAAATCAGAAATGAGAAAGGAAAAATCATAACAGACACCACTGAAATACATAGAATTTTTAGAGAATACTATGAAAAATTATATGCTAACAAACTGGATAACCTAGGAGAAATGGACAACTTTCTAGAAAAATACAACCTTCCTAGGCTGACCAAGGAAGATACAAAATATCTGAACAGACCAATTACCAGCAATGAAATTGAATGGTTAATCAAAAAATTACTTAAGAAAAAATCCCTGTACCATGTGGCTTCACCACTGAATTTTATCAAACATTTAGTGAATACCTAATACCCATTTTCTTTAAAGTTTCCCAAAAATAGAAGAGGCGGGAATACTTCCAAACTCATTCTATGAGGCAGCATCACTCTAATACCAAAACCAGACAAAGACACCACAAAAAAAGAAAGTTACAGACCAATATCCCTGATGAACATTGATGCAAAAATACTCAACAAAATATTAGCAAACCAAATTCAAGAATACATCAAAAAGATCATCCATCATGATCAAGTAGGATTTATTCCAGGGATGCAAGGATGGTACAACATTCGAAAATCCATCAACATAATCCACCACATTAACAAAAAAGAATGACAAAAAACACATGATCATCTCCCATAGATGCTGAAAAAGCATTCGACAAAATTCAACAATGATTCATGACAAAAACTCTCAACAAAATGGGTATAGAGGGCAAGAACATCAACATAATAAGGGCCATATATGACAAACCCACTGCCAACATTATTCTTAAAAGCGAGAAGTTGAAAGCTTTTCCTTTAAGATCAGGAACAAGACAAGGATGCCCACTCTCCCCACTTCTATTCAACATAGTGCTGGAGGTCCTAGCCACAGCAATCAGACAACACAAAGAAATAAAACGCATCCAGATTCACAAGGAAGAAGTTAATCTGTCCCTGTTTGCAGATGACATGATATTGTACATAAAAAGTCCTAAAGAATTCACTCCAAAACTACTAGATCTAATATCTGAATTCAGCAAAGTTGCAGGATACAAAATTAATACACAGAAATATGTGGCATTCCTAAACACTAACAATGAACTAGCTGAGAAAAATCAGGAAAACAATTCCACTCACAATTTCATCAAAAAGAATAAAATACCTAGAAATAAACCCAACCAAGGAAGTGAAAGACCTATACTCTGAAAACTGCAAGACATTCATAAGAGAAATTAAAGAGGATACCAATAAATGGAAACACATCCCGTGCTCATGGATAGGAAGAATTAATATTGTCAAAATGGCCATCCTGCCTAAACCAACCTATAGATTCAATGCAATTCCTATCAAAATACCAACAGCATTTTCTTCAATGAACTAGAGAAAATTGTCCTAAAATTCATATGGAACCACAAAAGACCTCGAATAGCCAAAGCAATCCTGAGAAAGAAGAATAAAGCAGGGGGAATTATGCTCCACAACTTCAAGCTCTAGTACAAAGCCACAGTAATCAAGACAATTTGGTACTGGCACAAGAACAGACCCTCAGACCAATAGAATAGACTAGAGAGCCCTGATATAAACCCAACCATATATAGTCAATTAATATATGATAAAGGAGCCAAGAATATACAATGGGGAAATGACAGCCTCTTCAACAGCTGGTGTTGGTGAAACTGAACAGTTACATGCAAGAAAAATGAAACTGGATGATTGTTTAACCCCATACAGAAAAGTAAACTCAAAATGGATCAAGACTTGAATGTAATTCATGAAACCATAAAACTCTTAGAACACAACATAGGCAAAAATCTCCTGAATATAAGCATACACAACTTTCTCCTAACGTATCTCCTCGAGAAAGGGAAACAAAAGCAAATATGAACTCATGGGACTACATCAAACAAAAATTTTTTGTATGGCAAAAGACACCATCAACAGAACAAAAAGGCATCCTAGAGTATGGGAAAATATATTTGTAAATTACATATCCGACAAGGGGTTAACATCCAAAATGTATAAAGAACTTACACGCTTCAACACCCAAAAAGCAAATAACCCGATTAACAAATGGGCAGAGGATATGAAGAGACAGTTCTCCAAAGAAGAAATTCAGATGGCCAACAGGCACATGAAAATATCCTCCACATTACTAATCATCAGGAAAATGCAAATTAAAACCACAGTGAGATATCACCTCACACCAGTAAGGATAGCCAGCATCAAAAAGACTAAGAACAACAAATGCTGGTGAGGATACAGAGAAAGGGGACCCCTCCTACACTGCTGGTGGGAATGTAAGCTCGTTTGACCGTTGTGGAAAAGCAATATGGAGGTTCCTCGATAAACTAAAAATAGAAATACCATTTGACCCAGGAATCCCATTCCTTGGAATTTACCCAAAGAGTACAACTTCTCAGATTCAAAAAGACATATGTACCCTTCTGTTCATTGCAGCACTTTTTACAATAGCCAAGATATGGAAGCAACCTAAGTGTCCATCGATAGATGAATGGATAAAGAAGAGGTGATACATATACACAATGGAATACTATTCAGCCATAAGAAAGAAACAAATCCTACCATTTGCAACAACATGGATGGAGCTGGAGGACATTATGCTCAGTAAAATAAGCCAGGTGGAGAAAGACAAATGCCAAACGATATCCCTCATTTGTAGAGTATAACAATGAATCAAATCTGAAGGAACAAAACGGCAGCAGACTCAGAGACTCCAAGAATGAACTAGTGATTACCAAGGTGGAGGGGTGTGGGAGGGCGTGTGGGAATGGGGGGAGAAGGGGATTGAGGGGTATTATGTTTAGTACACATGGTGTGGGGGATCACGGGGAGAACAGTGTAGCACAGAGAAGGCACAAAGTGAATCTGTGGCATCTTGCTGCACTGATGGACAGTGACTGCATTGGGGTATGGGTGGGGACTTGATAATATGGGTAAATGTAGTAAACACATTGCTTTTTCATGTGAAACCTTCATAAAAGTGTATACCAATCATACCTTAATAAAAATTTTTTAATAAAATAAAATTAAAAAATTAAAGAACTCACATGCCTCAACACCCAAAAGACAAATTACCCTGTTTAAAAATGAGTGGAGGATATGAACAGACACTTTTCCGAAGAAGAAATTCAGATGGCCAACAGGCATATGGAAAGCTTCCTCACATCACTAATTATCAGGGAAATACAAATTAAAACCACAATGAGATATCACCTCCCACCAATTAGGATGGCCAACATCAAAAAGACTAGGAACAACAATGCTGGTGAGGCTGGGGAGAAATCTCCTACACTGATGTTGGGAATTTAAACTAGTTCAATCATTGTGGAAAGCAATATGGTGGTTCCTCAAAAAACTAAAAATAGAAATGCCATTTGACCCAGGAATTTCACTCCAAGAAATTTACCCAAAGAAAACAACTTCTCAGATTCAAAAAGACACATGTACCCCTATGTTTATTGCAGTAGCATTTATAATAGCCAAGAAATGGAAGCAACCTACATGTCCACCTATAGATGAATGGATAAAGAAGAAGTGGTACATATACACAATGGAATACTATTCAGCCATAAAAAGAAACAAATCCTACCATTTGCAATATCATGGATGGAGCTAGAGGGTATTATGTTCAGTGAAATAAGTCAGGTGGAGAAAGACAAATACCAAATGATTTCTCTAATTTGTGGAGTATAACAATGAAGCAAAACTGAAGGATCAAAATGGTCACAGACTCACAGACTCCTAGAAGGGACTAGTGGTTACCAAAGGGGAGGGGTTGGGGAGGGTGGGTGGGGAGGGAGGGAGAAGGGAACTGTGGGGTATCATTATCAGTGTACACTGTATGTGTGGGGTCATGGGGACGTCAGTGTAGCACAGAGAAGACAAGTAGGGACTGTGTGGCATCTTACTACATTGATGGACAGTGACTGCAGTGGGGTATGCAGTGGGACTCAATTAATAAGGGTGAATGTAGTAACCACATTGTTTTTCTTGTGAAACCTTCATAAGAGTGTATATCAATGATACCTTAATAAAAAGATATAAAAAATTTCCTTTTCCCCTTACTTTTAGAACATTTCTCTTCATCTCTCTCATTCTTGCTTCCCTTTTCTCTTTATTCACCACTACTCTTTTTTTATACCCATATGGGATGTCTAATAACAGCAATAAAATAATTAAGCATAAGTAAGCAAATTATTTGAAACATGTAAAAATGTAAAATTGTGAAATAGTTCGTTTAAAATAATAACTATACCCATTTTCCCAAATCTGATGAAAATATCTCTTCATAGGAATGTCAGTACTCCTATGAACTTTCTTTTAGGGATTACATACCACTGGCCTGTTATGGAAATTACTTTTGCATATCACTAAAAGCAAGCTCTGAGCAAAAATGCATGGCATATTTTATGACATGCAGGTCAAATCTTGTGCCCTTATTGTCAAAAGATAGTCTTTTTATTATCAATATTTAGGTGATTCTTTTTTTTTGAATTTGGAGATGGTCCTCTGTCAGATAACTGAACTGCAAATATTTTCTCCCATTTTGTTGTTTGCATTTTCAATTTCTTCATACTTTATGATCTATTCTTACTGAAGTCCAATATATGAACTTTTTTAATGATTTGTATGTTTTGTTTCCTAAAAATCTGTCTATTCCAACATCATGAATATATACTCATGTTTTCTTCTAGAGCAGGGGAGATCAAATATTTTCTGTAAAGGGCTAGATAGTATATTTCAGGTTTTGTGGGTCTTATGATCTTTGTGGTAAATACTCTGTCATTTTAGCATGAGTACACCATAGACAATATTTAAAGAATGAGTGTAAGTATGGCTGTGTTCCCATAAAACTTTATTTACAAAAATATATAGAGGGACTTTCTGTTCAGAAATAAGATGACATAGATTCAGTTTACCCAGTTCCTTTCCTCTAATTACAAATAAATACACTGGAAATCATGCAGCAGACAATCCTTAAAGTGCTCAAGGTGGACAGAAGGTGAACTAGACTGGGAAATGAGGACCTGAAAGATGACACCATCTTGAGTCATTGTTTGGTTGGTTTAATTTCTTATATATCCCTGACTGGGCACCAGAGAAGCCAGCAGTTCAGAGTCCCAATAGGAATAGATGAAGCAAACACACACAGAGCTAGAAAGGAGAATCCCACGACTTACCAACGGCAGTGAGGCAAGACACCTGCAGAGGTAGGAGTGTGGGGCAACCGATTCCCCAAACACCTCCTGACAGCAGTGATGGCAGCCAGGGAGCTCTGTCAGGATGACCCATCGCTACTTCCTGGGTGCAGCAAAAGGGCTTCTTGACCCCTGGGCAGGAGTAGTAGGACGTGAATCTCTGGGCTTTCCATCCAGTGGCAGAAGGTAACCTTTGTCTCCGAATTTTCAGCTACTCAGACACAGGTGGGAAGGTGGTGGATGTGGCTGTGTAAGGTCAAACTGAGAATCACTTGTAGTGATGGAACTGTTCTAGAGCTTGACAGTGTTGGCAGGTACATAAGCCTGCATAGGATAAAACTGCAGAGACTTAACTCATGCACACACACACATACACACACACACACACAAACACACGAGTGCAAATAAAACTGGAGAAATCTGACCAAGATCAGTGGCTTGTGTTGGTGTGAATATCCTGGTTGTGATATTGGCTGCTATGAATGATGATGCAGTGATGAATATCTTTGTCCAAGTTTTTGTATGAACATGTCTTTAATTCTTTTAAATCTTTACTTACTAGTGGAATTACTTTGTCATAAAATAACTCTACACTTCTGTACAACTAAAACTCTTTTCAAGGTGAATGCACCATTTTACACACATATACGAGGATTCAAATATCTCCATATCCTTTCCAAGGCTTATTCTTATAGTTTCTCTTGATATCATAACCCTTGTGATTATGAAGTGGTATCTCTTTGTGGTTTATTTTAGATTCACATTTTCCTAATATCTAATGATGTTGAGCATTTTAATGTGGTTATTAGACATTACTATTCTTTGGAAAAATATGTACTCAAATACTTTGCACATTTTTAGTTGCTTTTTTCATTTTTGAACTTGAAGAGTTCTGAATATTATTGTTATATGACACACATGTTTTAAAACTATTTTATCCCATTCTGTGGGTGTTTTATTTTCTTTATTAATAGTGTACTTTGCAGTAAAGGAGTTTTTTATTTTAAGTCCAATTTATCTATTTTTTATTTTGTCACTTATAATTTAGTATCACATAAGAAATAACTGACTTATCTAAGGTTACAAAGATTCAGGCTCATGTTTTCTTCTAAGAATTTATCATTTTAGCTTACGCTTAGGTATTTGAACCATTTTGACAATTTTGGTCTTAATTTCAGGAAATATGGTCTGAAGTAGGTATCCAACTTTATGTTTTACACATGGATTTTCTGTTTTCCAAGTAGCATTTTTTGAAAAAAAAATCACTCTTTCCCCCATTGAGCTGTCTTGAGCCTTGTTGAAAATCATTGCCCATAAATGTAAGAGTTCTTTCTGGACTCTGATCCATTTAACTTTCCTCAACATCATTAGACATGAGGAAAATGCAAACTAAAATCACCAGCATGAGTCACTGCCACATATTTCCTAAAATAGATGAAATTTAGAATGGCAACATGGGTATGGAGTGAGTGCACACCTAGTATGAATGCAAAATGGTCCAATGACATTTTGGTCCAATGACATGGAGAATGGCATGGTCCAATGACATGGAGAAATGACATGGCAGTTTCAAACAACATTGAACACATCTCACTATATGTCTTACCAGTTCCATTCCTGGAAACAAACTCAAGAGAAATGAGTAAATGTGTCCGCTAAAAGACTTGTACAAAAATGTCCATAATAACCAAAACTAAACACCCTTCAATAGGAGAATGGGTAAGCAAAGTTTAATGCATCCATACAATGGAATACCATGCAGCAATAAAAAAGTTTTTATTTTATATGTATGCATACATGTATGTGTATGTGTATGATATATATGACAGCATGTGTGAATCTTAAAAACATGTTAACTGAAAGAAAGCAGACATAAAAAGCACAACACATGCCTTCACTTTTAAGAAATTAAAGAAAAAGTAAAACTATAGTGGTTATCTTTAAATGAATTGATATTGACCAAAATCTGGTAGAAGAGAATCTTCCAGTGTTATGAAAATGTGCTATATGCTTATCTGGATGAGACTTAATGGATATGTACTTATGCACAATATTATCAAGCTTTATATGTAATACACTCTGTGCACTTTACTGAATGTAAATTGTCCCTCAACAAAAGATGGCATAAATAGAGCAGCAGTAGTGAAAACATTATTGAAAGTCACTGTGACAAAATAACAAATGGAAACTATTTGTTACTTTGTTTACTTTCTAGAAAAGGAATTGTCTCACATTGAAATTTGCATAATTCATTGACCCATTCATTAATTCACTTCAGAAATATTTATTTAGCACCTACCAGATGCCGAGTAACTTTTTACTACCTATGCAGGCATTTAAAACAAGTCACACTTTTGAAAAATTCCTGTTTTTTAAGGACTTTTTGTATTAAATTATTTAAAAATCATTGAACAATTTATCACTTTTCCTATTTTTTAATACTTAAGTAAATACTTCCATTAAATTTTCTTGAAACATATTCCAGATTCAAGGAAAATGGCATCCTGAAGGTTTCTAGTTCCTACCTGTTATGTGATTTTATTAATAACTTCAAAAATATTTCTCCTTTTTCCTGTTTATTCTCTTTGCTTCATTTTCCCATTTTTACCTTTAGTCAGTTTGCTTCTCTCTGGTCCACTGCCATTTATTTTTTCAATTCTATCTCACCATTTTTACAACTTTGTATATTCTTGGACCTCTCATCTTTGCTATTTCATAGGAACTAGGTTCACACACACATTCAAATGTGAATTCCAATAGCTTAGAAAAATGTGGTATCACAATCTAAGCTATTTTTTCACTCAAGTTGTTTATAACACTTTTATATCACAGGAAATTTTAAAAAAGAATCCTGCTTAAAAATATAGCATCTCGTTAGTAGTAAATGACAGATGAAAACATCTTTTCCTTTTGGCCTAAGTTCTTCTTCCCTGGTTGTTTTATTTGACTGATCTGTATAAAGCTCAGACTGGAAGACACAACATATGATTCATCTCCAGTCTCGAGCTCCATTTGAATGGCACTTTGTTTACATTAGCATTCCTAATTGCTTAATGACCAATCAGATATGGTTCATTGATAGTAAGTGTAGAAACATGTTGTCTGAAGGATGTAGTTTAATTAGTGTACTCCTAAAAACACGTCCCTAGTGACCCCTGGATGTAATCATTATTTTATGTATTTAACTGTGAAATTTATATTTACTCAGCAGGCTAGAGAATAACCTTTTAGTTCTTAAAGATGTTTAATAAGAGCATAGTTAAATTTTTAAGGGAGAGTGCAAAATTTTAACAAAAGCAGATTCCTTTAAAAGATAACCATCATTCTAATAAAATAATTATTACACCTAAATACTGTCATAGTCATAAAACAGGAAAGGAGGAATAAGTACATGAAGAAACTTATTGTAATCCTGACCTTAGGATAGGTCCACTGATAGTATTTAAGTAATTTTACTCCTGATTAATGATTTTGAAAATGACCTCATTGCAAGGGTAACTGGTGATTTTTCTTTTTCTTTTTATTTCTTATTCATTAAGCAACAAGCATATTAGATATACTTTAGCTCCAGAAAACACAATATACAGAATTTTGAACTTACAGCCCTGGTGGGAGACATCAGTGATTCTGCTTACAAACAAGTCTTCGCCTAATGATTTTATCTTCCATGGATTGTGGTTTGTGTTTGATTTCTGAGAAGGACCATACTTTTTTCTTAACATGGAGGGCAGGGGTCATTTGCTATAATTTTTATACATATATTTATATATATATATATGTTTATAGTTATATTTATCTTCAAGAAAATCAGTTTGCAGGTATTTCAAACAACTGAAAATACGTTATATTGTGAGCAGTAACTATCAGGTAGAGCTTTCTAGAATGCCTTCATAAACTCACTTATTATTCATTATACTTGGTTCTGATCACCGTTGCCTCAGGTCTGCCTCCTTTCACTTATATTCAGGAATTATTCCACAACGAAGGCTAGCATTCTCAGTCTTTCTTATTCTCTGGAAGATGTTTCCTCACTCAGTCCCTTCACAAACTGTCTCGGGAATACACAGGCAACGTCCCCAGAGCTGCCTCCCACTTGAGGTAGTAATAACAACAGTAATATAATAAAATTTAATATTGTCAATACTATTGAGGTAAACATAATATCACTAATATCATTTTAGTCCCTCTTATGTGCTAAATATCTTTGTATGTTTATTTTACATGCTTCCACTTACATGCTTCATTGTATCTGTTTACTTCTCAAAGCCATCTCCTGAATTAGGTGTTATTATTAGTCCCATTTTATAGGTGAGGAAATCGAAATACTGGAAAGTTAAATACCTGTCCAAAGTAACTTGTGGCACCTAGATTTAGTAATCTCTTTAAAAGCTACAAGTAGGACTTTTTGCAATTTTGATGGATTAAGGCTGTTACTGATTTGCAAGGTCACAAGTTTAACTCAACCTTGACAGTATCAGAAACATCTAAGGTAATGATTTTCAGGGAAAACACTTTTAAACACCTGTGAACACTTCTTGGGGCACTTCTTCCCTAAGTAAGCAACGAATTAGTTCATTGTTAGCCTTTTCCTTATATCACCATGGTTTGATGTCTATTGGTGGGTGGGTGGCACCTATCTTTCCAACAGCTTTTTTCCAAGCAAATATAAATACGAAATACTTGATGTCCTGAGTTCAGATGTTGTAGCACCAAGCATCTAGGAGCCCTCATCATTTGCTGACCTCCTGCTTTACGATAGCTTTTAATGCTGAATTTCTAGTCTTGCTAAAGGTCCCAAATCCCTCTCTTTCCCTTCAATACCAAGTCACAACAGAGATACAGACTGGAGAACGAGTATTAACATAGGTTTGGGAAAGTATTTTCTGTGTTAAAATCTATCAACTTTGATAAGAAGCAAAGGTGAGTAAAGAAGCCTTCAGTTTTTAATAAACAGACATTTATCTAAAGCATGGGCCACCTTGAGGTGCCGGGTAATAGTGAAAGGTATTGTGATATTTGCAGTTGAACAGACTTGGACTCAATTTCCAGCCACATCACTGGAAGATTTGACCAACCTGTTAACCTGTACTGGTTTGGATCTTCTTACATTTGCTTTATTATCTTTTTCTTATCTTTGTTTTCTTATCTCTTTAACTTACAAAGGTGACTAATAACTTTTGGTAAGGGATAAGTAAGATTATGTATATAAAATGAATAGCAAAGTTCCTAGCACTGAGTAGGTGCTTAAAAATTGACAGATGCAGTAGATGAAAATTGGCACAGCAATCTGAGTGGAAAAAGAGGAGCTGCCTTGGCATCATTTAGGTTGAATTAAGCCCACCAAGAACTGCAAGGGAGACCCAAGCCAAAGAGATGCTTAAACATTGTGCTGACTAAACACCTGGTATGACTAAATGTTCCTTGTATTTAAAAGTTTCTTCCATCAAGCTGTCCCCAGAATTATGCATTCTTGTAGCATGATTAGGCTTCAAGCCTGCCTGATGTCTATTCCTGACAACAAACACATGTTATTTCAATGAGGCCAAACCAAACTGCTGAGCATCAGTTAGACTCAATTCAAAGTTCTTCTTCCTTTACATGTACAATGACCAGGGTGTGTGCTACAGTTTGCGTGGATTCTCACATACACACACACACACACTATATATATATATATATACCTTTCTAATTAGAATTATGCTCACATATTCTTGGTTAATCCTAAAAATGCTTTTACTTCTAAATCTTTCCAGTGATAGAGCCCAGAGCCTTGATCACCCAGGTGGTTTATTTTAGAATATAGATCACTGGGTCACACCATGAAAGTGCCAATTTGGTCCGTGGAGGGTGAGCATCAGGGATCTGCATTTTAACAGGGGCACCTGTAGTGTTCCTGATTCAGTAGGTATTCAGACACATTTTGAGAAATAGTGCCCTAGAGAATCAAGGATTTTTGTTTGAATTTATCACATTGACACTTATAAGAACATACAGAATTATTTAGAACCTGAAATAAGTGGACAGTTTTATTTTGATATCTTTGTTATCCAATGGAGGGCTGCAAGGTCCTAGGAGATGCAATGTTACACTTAATATAATAGTGGATATACTTATACTATGTTATCAGATATTATACTAAGCACCCTGCCTTCATTATCTTATTGCTCTTAAGTAATCTTATTATCTCTGTTGCATAGATAATGGAACCAAAAAATAAAGAGTATATATCATTTGCCTCAAGTCACAACTGAGTGAGTTCTGTAACTGAGTTCAAACACAGGCCATCAAACTTCACAGTAAAAAACACCACAACCAACAATAACCAACATTTACTGAGTGTTCATTACGTGCCACTATTCTAAATTCTCTACATGGATTAATTACTTAATCCTCATCTGCAAGGGTGGGATTATTATTCCCATTTTATGTATGCAGAAATTGAGGCTGAGAGGAGAAGTAACTTGCTCCAAGTTATACAGGATAAGAGAGCCTAAGATATGGACTCAGGGATTTGACTTCAAAACCCATGCTCTTAGCTACTACAAGGAATTGAGGATGGATCACGTACCAGTCACCTACCAGAGCTCCACAAGCAATGTGTTATCTGCATTGATATATGAACATGTACATGTATGTATCATTCAAGGTTTTTAATAATGGCATGTAACAGAAAATGACTGGAACCAACTAAAACTAAATAGTCTTTCATTGGAAGGAATAGAGGAAAAGACATGTCTTCTAGGGTTCCAGAATCTAATTCCAATGTGTAGGAGGGTTCCCTCACACACAACACCAGTAGGATATCTGAGAATTCAACTGGATTCTGACACATTTTACTCAAAGATAGCATCAGGTCCCATAGGTTAAGAGTTCAGTCCTGCAAGACCGCCCTGCACGGCCACCTCAGATGTTAGGTATGGGGCCCAAGCAGTTAGTTACCTGTGCCTCTAACTGAATGGCTACAGACTGGAGGCTCCAACCACCTCCTCAGGTTTGATTAATTCGCTTGAGCAGCTCGCAGAATTCAGGGAACACTTACATTCATCAGTTTCTTAAAGGACATGATAAAGGATACAAATCAACAGCCATATGAAGAGATACATAGAGCAGGGTCTCAAACAAGTGAGCTTCTGTCCTCATGGAGCTTGGGCCATGGCTTGGTGGCATGTGGAAGCATCTTAGCTCAAGTATGGATGTGTCTGGAAAAAAAAAAGGCCCAAAAGCTGTCCTCTTGGGTTTTTTATTGAGGATTCATTAAACGCCATGATTGACTAAGTCATTGGCCATTGGCTGATTCATCCTCCAGTGCCTCTCTCCTCCTTGGAGGTCATGGGGTGAAAAAGAAAGTACCAGCCCCTTAATCACATAGTTGATCCTCCTAGCAACCAGCTGTCACCCTTGAGTGTAATCACCTTCCTCAATAACAAGAGAACCATTTCACCTTTATGGCTTTGAAATGTTTTCAGGAGCTATGGATGAAGACAAAATATATCTGAGAAATATATTTTAGTCATCTGAAGGCCAAAATGCATAATTCTTACACATCATTTTATTGCAACAGGTAAATACTACTAACATACTAGACAAGAGAGGCAGGAGGCACTCAGTCAAGATCACACAGCAGGAATAGCCTGCTTCAGAGGCTGCTGCTGGCAATGCCGCCTTTGTCATCACAGAATATCTAAGCCACTAAATGCTGTCACAGTAAATGAGTGCTAAATCCAAGGTTAAAAGTTCTAAGCAGGAACACATAAATGGCCAAGGATGAGTAGACAGACAACATTTTACCTTTCTGGGTGTCCCCCTGCCTCTGCCTTCTAGCGTGGGGCACTCTTCCAATTGGGAAGGTATTTGGGTTTTCAGCAGCAAAAGAGACAAGTTTCCTTCAGCAATTATACACAGACAAATGTCTAGTTAGGAATATCCAATAAAGTGCTGTCTGACATAGCTGATACACTGAAAGAGTTTCCCCAGATTAAAAAAAGTGTTAATATTTTGAGTGAAATGCTGTGAAATTCTATAGTAACATGATGTCTTTAAAAATCTTAAACACTGAGACAATAATTTTAATTACGGATTACTTAAATTGAAATGTTGAAACATATAGTGAACATTTCGATGACTTGACATGTGGATTTAGATCATATGTGTAAGTAGGTCACTCTAGTTAAAGTAATAATTTAAAGTTTTTTGAAGCTTTGGAGGGAAGAAGATAGAAAAGTGCTGAATCCAGACTATTCTGGTCTTTTTGATGCCTCCCATGGGGTCTTATGAATGAATAACCAAGATATTAAAAAATATTCTGATGTTGAATTATTGTTTGATTTTCTTTTGAGGGACAAAGGAACAGAGCATAGCTCTGTAGCTGAAGACAGGGTTTTCCTTGAAGCAAATAGATTTTCCTCTGTCAGTCATTCCCAAAGGCCATGGGGAGGATGGCTCTTGACTTCAAGGAGGAAAATCTTTTATCTCTTGTGTTTGGGGCAATTGGCCCAGCAACCGTGGTATAGAGTCATCTGTACTTTTCTTTTAATAGCTTTATTGAGGTATAATTGATGTAATTAATTGAACTTATTTAAAGTGTATACTTTGATGAGTTCTGACATATGTATACACCCATGGAAACATCCCCCAATTAAGATAATGAATGCATCTATCATCTCCACAAATTTCCGGTGGCCTTTGTATTCCATCCTGTCTCTGCCATCTCTCACATCGGTCCCCAGGCAACCACTGATGTGCTTTTTCTCCAAATGCCTCACATTTGCTAGTTTTATACAAATGGAATCACACAGTATGCATTTTGTTTTGTCTGGCTTCTTTCACTCACCATACATTTTGAGATTCATCCATTTTCTTATGTGTATCAATAAAATACATCCCATTCCTTTGTATTGCTGAGGAATATTCCTTTTCTTGAAACTTGTTTATACATGTATCTGTTTATGGACATTTTGGTCATTTCCATTTTGGGCCTTTACAAATAGAGCTGCTGTGGACATTTGTGTACAATATTTTGTTTGGGCATGTTTTCTTCAGGAGCAGGGTAGCTTTTTCCTATGGAAGGTTGAAGTGCAGTGTTCAAGGAAACAATCAAACTGTTTTCCAAAGTGGTTGTACCAACTGTGCAGGAAACTTCCATATTCTCTCCAACATTCAGTATTGCTGGGCTTTGGTACATGAGTCATACCAAGGGACCCATATCAACACATTACCGTTAACTAACCATACACGTTCAGATTTCACTAGTCTTTTTCTTAATTTTTTTTCTCACTTTGAGGATCCCATTCAGGATACCAGATTATATTTATTCAGGAATCCTGTTTCCTTAGCTTCCTCTGGTCTGTGAAAGCTCAGACAGAGTGCTAGTCATGTATTTTGTTAACTGCCGCTCCATTTCTGCTCTTTTTCCATGGAACCTGATTTCACTTATGGGGAAATAGCCATAGACCAAGACCTGGGTGTTTGGCTTCTACTAAAATGCCATTGCTTTTAGTAACTCTCAGCTGAAAGGACAAGAGAATATTATCTTTACTAACTTATGTATACTCACATAATCACTTTTTATCTGTGCATCCACATCTATATTAAGCTGAATATAACTTCCTGCTAATGTTTCTGACTCTAAACCAATACCACAAGATTCATTCTAGTCTTCCCTCATTGCTTATATATAACCTCCCACTATAAAAACTGAGAGTCTTGGTTCCCACCATCTGGCATCCATTTGCTTATTTGTTCAGCTCAGTCTGCATGCACATCAGTATCAGAATTGGTAACCTGTATCTGCATAAGAAACAACCTTCCCAACTAGAGAACATGACTATGGTAATTTACACAACTTTCCTGCCCCCTCAGTGACATTATGTTGTACATTTGTAATACATATAAATTATTTTGTCATAGTCTGCAGTACACCCTGAGCTCCCCTTAACTCCTGCTGGTTTTTAGAAGTGTACATGTATTAAAATTTACTCTTTGTACCGTCAAGTTCTATAAAATTTGGCAAATGCATAGTGTCAGTATCATCCAGTGCCATACTGCACCATACAGAGAAGCAAAGAAAAAAATCTATGCTTCCCCAACATCTAGAAACCAATGATCTTCTTTATGCCTGTAGAATTTCGCTCTTTTCAGAACATCACATGAATGGAACCACATAGCAGTTGCCTTTACAATGTTGCTTCTTTTATTTAGGGAAATACTTTTTAAATTCATCTATGTTGGCACATAAATCAGTAACTCATTCTCTTTTATTATTGAATAGTATTCCATTGTATGGATGTGCCACAGTTTATCCCATTACCTACTGAAAGACATCTTGGTTGCTTCTAGTCTTTGGCAGTTATGAACTAAGCAGCTGTAAACACTCATGTTGCATTTTTTTGTGTTTTTTGTGGCCATTAAGTTTTCAAATTAGTTGAGCAAACACCTAGGAGTATGACTGCTTGGTTGTATGGTAAGACTACATTTAGCTTTGTATGATATTCCCAGATTGTCTTCCAAAGTGTACACACCACTGTGTATTTCCACCAACGACACATCCACACTAGCAATAGGTATTGCCAGGCTAATAAATTTGAGCCATTCAAATAAGTGAGAGGGAGTACCTCATCATTTAATCTGTGGCTAGTCTTTTACTTTGGTGATCCCACTGGGTATGTAGTGGTATAATAACACAGTTTTAATTAATTTGCATTTCCCTGGTGACTAATGACATTGAGCATACTTTCATGTACTTACATGCCACCCATATGTCTCCTTTGAAGGGCAAGGTTTTGTCTACTTTGTAAAATTAAACTTTTTATTTTGAGATAATTGGGAAATCACATGTAATTGTAAGACCTACTACAGAAAAATCCTGTGTGCCCTTTACCTGTTTCTCCCTATAGTAACATCTTACAAACAATAGTCAAATATCACAACCAGGATATTGCAGTGAAGAGTCCAGATTCAGAATATTTCCAGCACCACGAGGATCTTCTTTATTACCCTTTTAAAGCCACATCCATTTCCTTGCCATCACCACTCTCTGGCAACCAGGAATATGTTTTCTATTTTTAAAATGCTGTCATTTCAGAAACATAAAAGGAATTATATAGTATGTAGCTTTTGAGAACTGACTTTTTTCACTCATCATAATTCTCCAGAGATTCACCTAGGTCATTGAGTGCTATCAATACTTTATTACTTTTTGCTGCTGAGTAGTATTTAAAGGTGAGGGTGTACTCCACTCCTTTTTAGCATTCGCCCATTGAAGGATGTCTGAGTTGTTTCCAGTTTGGGGCTATTATGAATAAATCTGATGCAAACAGCTATGTACCGATTTTCCTATGAATATAAGCTTTCATTTGTCTAGAATAAATGCCCAGGAGAAAAATTTCTGAGTCATACATACTGCATGTTTAGTTGATAAAGAATAGCCACAGCTTTTTCCAGTATACACAGGGAATGTATGATTGGCCCATTTTTTCTGCATCTTTGCCGGCATTTGGTGTTTGCACTTTTTCTTTTTTTTTACTTTATCAATTCCGATATGCATGTGGTGATATCTCATTGAGTTTTTAACTTGCATTTCCTTAATGACTAATGATGTTGAACATCTTTTCATGCACTTATTTACCAGTTGCATATCCTATTTGGTAAGATGTTTCTTCACATCTTTTACCCATTTTCTACTTAGGAAATAT
The DNA here is from genome assembly GCF_030020395.1 of Manis pentadactyla. NCBI lineage: Eukaryota > Metazoa > Chordata > Mammalia > Pholidota > Manidae > Manis > Manis pentadactyla. The sequence goes on along the minus strand of NC_080020.1, from coordinate 148,784,710 downwards.
CTGTTTTAAAATATTTGGCATTAAAGCTTAGCATTTCTATCATATTGATGTTGACATTTATTTATTGTCTTTTTAAAAATTCAGTTTGAATGAGATATTCCCTTTCCTTCCTGGTTCTTTTATAAGAAATGTTGAACTGAGTCTTGGACATTTCACATTAAATTTTGAGACTGGCTTTTATTTAAACCTTCTGCTCAAGTACTTCACTCCTACTAGGTAGAGGTAGAAAACCAAGTTTCATCTTTCCCTCAGCCTCCATTTGACACCCAGAGTGGGGATTCCCATTAGTGTTGGGTGCAAGTGGGATTTGTAGCTCAGGCACATGATTTCCATTGACACCATGATGTATCATTACTGCTTGGCCTCAATGAAAGTTTTGGCTGACTACATGGTTTTCTCTGACACCACCCAGGTGTGTGGGTGGTGGGATGTCTTGTTAAAATTTAATAAGGTGAAAGTTTTTGTTTGTGGTATTTGGCTGGAATAGAGAGATCATTGTCTTAAAGTTTTCTGTGTTGCAAAGTGGTCCTTTATTGTCCTTGGGTGAGAGAGAACAGGGTTTTCTTGAGACTTTTTGTCAACACGCATTTGTGTTTCCAGGCTGCTCATTTCATCAATTCCAAATTTGGTATATAAGAGACAAAAAGAGGACCAAGGAAAGACACCTCTGTCTTGCTCCTCTGGTCCCATCATCTCTAGGCAGGAAGCCTTCTTTCCATTTTTCAAAGTCTTCTTATGGTTAATTTATGCATCATATACAGGGTGTTAAGCTGTTTTTAGCAGAAGGAATAGGGGAACATTACATCTACTCCTTGTTCCTGAAAGAAGATTTCCTTTATGCCCACTTTTTAACAGGTTGTTTATTGTTATGGATGAATCTGTCCCACCTAAGTTTCTATGTTGTGGCTTAACACATACGTGTAAATCCTAACTCCTTAATGTGATTGCACAGTTGCACCTCATTTTATTGCACTTCCCTTTATTGTACATTGCAAATACTGTGTTTTTTTTACAAACTGAGGTTTTGTGGCACCCTGTATTGGGCACGTCTATCAGTGCCATTTTTCTAACATTTTGTTTCTGTGTCTCTGTGTCACATTTTAGTAATTCTCATCGTATTTCAAATTTTTCATAACTTTTATATTTGTTATGGTGATTGAGATCAATGATTCTAACTCAAAGCTCAGATGATTGAACTTTTTAACAGTAAAGTATTTTTTGATTAAAGTATGTAAATGTTTTTTAGACATGTTATTGCACACTTAATAGACTACAGTATCCTGTAGGTATAACTTTTATATGCTGGGAAAACCAAAAATTCATTTGACTCACTTTTCATTTGCAGTAAAATGAAAACAGTCATTTTGTTGCAGTGGTCTGGAAACAAACCTGCAGTATCTCTGAGATATGCCTGTGTTTGGCGAGTAGGCCTTCAAGGAGATAATTTGGGAGATCTGAAAAAGTCATTATTTCCTCTTCAATTTTTGAAGGTATATTCACTGATTATGGAGTTCTAGGTTTTCAGTTTTTCCTTTGAATACTTTAAAGGCATTGCTCCACCGTCTGCTGGCTTGAATTGTATCAGACAAAAACTTTGCTCTTGTTTTTATTTTTTTCCTCTTCCTCTGGTTGCTTCTAAGATTTTTCTTTATAATTGGCTTCAAACAATTTGGGTATATCATATTATAGTTCTTTTCCTTTTGTTTAGGGTTTGCTGAGATTCTTCAATCTGTGAAGTATATACTTTTCACCAAATCGTGAATACTTTGGAGCATTGCTTTTATTTTATTATTATTATTTTTTTAGTAAACACCAACTCTATTTTTATTTTTTATATTAAACTTCTTTTGGTATCGTTAATATACTAATACATGAGCAACATTGTAGTTACTAGACTCCCCCCATTATCAAGTTCCCACCACATACCTCATTATAGTCACTGTCCACCAACATAGTAAGAGGAGCATTGCTTTTAAAAATACCGTTCTGCCCTTCTTTCTCTCCCTCTTGTCTCCTCTGGGGACCTCAATAACATTTATTTTACATCACTTTAAGTTGTCTTTTAGATCACTGATAAAGTATTAGTTCTTTTCCTCTTTGTGCTTTACTTTAGATCATTTCTATTAATTTTTATTAATGTGCCTTTAACTTTATTAATATCTTCTTCATCAGTGTCTAAAGTATGTTTAATCACATTCAGGGTAATTTTTATTTTGTACATTTTTATTTCATTTATAAAAGTTAGATTTGTTTTTAAAATATCTTTCATATTTCTCAACATGTTCATGCTTGCTTGCTTCTGATTTCTTTAACATGTATTATGCCAGTGTAATGTGGTTATAACATATCTTTGCCTACTAATTCTATCATCTAGGGCATTTTATTTTTATTTATTGATATTTTTCCTCACTTGGTTTGTATTTTCCTGTTTATTTGTGTGCATATACTTTTGATGGATAGTAAGTAATGTGAATTTTTAAATGTTGAATTGATATTGTTGCATTCTTTTAAGTATTTTTGCATGTTTTCTAAGACAATCTTACATATACTTGGAAATGTTTTAATTATTTTGAGGCTTGCTTCTAAACTTTATTAGAGAAGACCAAAAAAGCCTTTTAGTCTTGGACTATTTTGCCCCACTACTGAGCCAATACCATACTGAATATTCAGTGCCTGTGCATTTAAAGGTTTTTCTACTCTGATTTATGGAAATATGAACTATTCTGATCTTGTGTAATCTTCTGGAGATAGTTCTGCCTACTCTGCTTTGTGTCCCTGGCTTGAACCATTCCCTTGTACCTATACACTGATAAGTACTTGCCTAAGGACTTCAGAGGAGTTCTCTTCACCTCTCAAGAGCTCTTTGAGCATCCCTTGCTTCTCCCACACTCTGTTCTGTGCCTAGAACTTTCCAGCTTCTCTTCTCTGTCTTCTCAACTCAGGGAAACCGTTAGACTGTCTTTGATTTCTCCCTTTCTGCACTGCGGCTTGTAAATTCTCACCAGTCTAAGGCAATTTTAGGAATTAACTATTTTTCTCTTCTTTCAGAGACCACTGTTCTAACCTGTCTTATGTCCAATGTGTGAAAATAAATATTGTTTCGGATAGTTTGTCGAACCTAACTGCTAAAGGAGAGAGGGCAAGGTGAATTCCTGTTATTACACTGGAGTTAAAAGAGGAATTTTCTCTCTAGAACTCCCTCTGGAGGAACAAGTTTCCATTTCCTATGTCCAGACAGCTACACAGGAATGAATTTTTGCAGGATACCTTGTGGAAAACTAGGGACTGGGCTATATATTAGTCTTTGTGCAGATTTACTTCTAGTATATTTGGACCTTTATGAAGATATTCATAAGTTAAAACCAGGGGTCTACTACTCTCCTGGGGCAAGAGCCCTGCAGTAGTGATAATCAGGAACAAAAGCTTTGCATGGGGAAGGAGGTGTGCACAAAGTTTTTGCAATAGTATTAGTAGAGGATTATGTCACTGTAATTTTCACATTTATAGACCGTGGAACTAAAACAGTTAGTTACTCAGTGAACAGAACAGGAGTGAATTTTTTTATAGAGAAAAATATTGTCACGATGAGGAGATACTTTCATTCTGTCCCCTACCAGGCTTCTTAAACAACTTTGTTAAGGTTAAACAATTGTACTACAAAGGCAATATTCAAAAGAAGGAAGAGGATGCATGAATGAGCTAATCACCCATGCTTCACCAGGGGTATTACATCACTGTGTTAAACTGAGAATTGATAAAAAATGTTTGTAAATAATTTCTTTAAATTGAAAAGGTAACCATAGGCGATATAAGGATGTTAAAGGAGTATCAAGTATTGGCATAAAGAGGAAGAGGCATTAAGGTAAATTAATTCTTTATGTTTCCTTTATATAGTCAGTAAATACCGCCTAAAAAACATAATGGAGTAGTGGCAATATGCATCACTAGGAATCAAGAATGTAACCACATACATTCAGAACCCCACAGAGGCCTCCTGTGTGACTTGGGATGGGTTGCTATCCTATAAGACTATATCAAGCTATTTCACTACAATCTTAACATGTGGTTTTGTTTCTTGAAAAAACTGGTGCATAAAAGACTAAGCCTCAATTATCTGTAATGTTTTTTATGTAGAATATTTTCCCCTCCAATAGTTGACTTAATCAACAAAACACATGGAGAGAAAACTTTGAAAAATCCACCTAAATCTGACAACTGTCTTTGTATCTAAAAAATTCTCTTTGCTGAATTTCAAACAATTACAACCAAAAAATATGTAGAGAGAAACTGAGAACCCTAATTTCAATGTTGAGACATTGATAGAGCACAGAGGGATACATCATCTATTTTACCTATATTCTTATTCCTTGGTGACCTTGCAAACAGTCAAATTCCCAGAGCCTCTGTGGCATCTTGTACATACTTTAAATTCAAACCACCTATTCAAAAGAACCAAACAATTCTATGGGAAGCCAGGCAAGGATAGAATGCTTAAACAAAACTGACTTAGGAAAACCAAAGTTATGAAGAACAATGTTATCAGAAGAAAGAACCACCAAATCTGGTTTAAAATGCAGGAACCAAATAGATGTGCTTCTTTACGAACAAGAAAATAACCACTATAAAACAAAGACAAAGAAGGGTAAAGACATAAACATTAATACTGCATGTAAATTGCAGAGTTGCTAAAATTTAATGTCCCCATAAAAGATTAAATAAGGGATATTACCAAAGTATAATACTAAAATTTTAAGTTAGTTTTGTTTGGTATGTCCAAGTTCAGGGAAAAATTCAGTACAATATTATGTGGAATATTCCAGAATAGGATGTATTTGTTTAACATAGATATATTATCACAAGTTTTGGATTATTGGTTTGCATATTTCAAAAAAACATTATTATAAAAAGGAACCTAAATTTCAGTGGATTTAGCAAGTGCATGTTAATATAATAGAGAAGTCTACAAAGTAAAAAAGAAAAATTGAAAAAATTAGCAAAAAATGTTAAAGTGAACATAAAATAATACTCTTGCATTTATGTGGGATATTTAATCTGTAGATAACAAGTTGTACATGTTAGGAAACAGAGATTTGGATATTACAAAATAAGAAAGGAAGAAAAATGTAAGTGATTAACAAAGAAAATGTTAAACAAACAAAATTGAAATATAATAGAAAGGTAAAATTTTATGTCATACCATGCATGAAAATGAAACAATATGTGTCAATATAAATAAGTATCAGAAAAATAAATCTAGCCAACTGTAGTTCCAGGTGGAGGGGCTTCCTAGCTCTGGGACAGTTCACTATTAATTCAGTGAGAAGGAATAATGACAATGAAATTTTGTGGGTAAAAAGGGGCTTATACCCAGCTTTATTCTCACAGCAGTCACCAGGCTGTCTACAAGCAGCAAGCCCACCTCCATCCCTGCCTCCGGCTCCAGCCTCTGCTCAGGCACTGCCTCCTCTCTAGGTCCTCCAACTTCTGCTCCCTCCCGCTCTCTTCTCTAGGCTCTGCTAACCTGCTTCCCACTTCTCTAGGCTTCACTCTCCAGCTTCCCTCTGCTCCTAGCACTGGGTGGAAATCTTATTAAAGCAATACTGGTAGTAAATAGCTTATTACCAATGGGTGTGCAAGTATGCACCTGTGCAGCAGGCTAAGTATTACCTCATTGCACGTGTACAATGGGCGAGATTAGGATCAGATGAGAATCCTAGCCATGGAATTTCCATTTTCCCTGCACCAACAAAGAAGGAAAAAGTAAAAAGAATACAAATAAGTGAAAAAATTAAGACCAATAAATTAATTGGAATGGACTCACAGAGTGAGTACAATTTTTCTATTTAAAAGGTAGATGCTTTACATTTTCTATATATTTATCTTTCTATCATTTGTCTTCATGGAAATAAGACATCTACTTGAAATACTAATATTGATTTTTTATTTATTGAAATATACACTATGCTAAAAATCTAGGAAACCAGGTTTATTTAATGTGATATAAAACAATACATGTTCACAAATTTCAAGTTTAGAAAAACAAATATCAGTTGATGGAATTGAAGAAAGATTTGTTTAATCTGTAAGTTGTGATGCAGTGATGATCAGGTGCTATAGTAAGCACTGGTATAAATTACAATTATCTGAGTGTTGACATAATTTCCCTGGATTTGTTGTCTAATCTCTCATGGTGTGCTGAAAACATTTAGAACTAGAGAATATAAAGCAACAAGATTATATTTTATATTGAAAAATAAGTAAGTAAAATAAATCTCAATTATTTTATCATGGCCTCCAACTCTTTGGGTTACTTTGTGAAAAAGATCCTTGTAAGTATAATCTGAGTTTTTGAAAGAAATAACATTATGGACAAAGATTACCTTGATTATGGGCACCATGATCAGTTTTATTCAACCCTGAGCAGATTATAAAATGTGAAAAAAAGATGATACTACTGGTTTTAACTGAATGAAAATTACTTTTTAGACTAAATTTTGAAAATAGCTAACATAATAAAAAATGAGTAATATTAATTTAACAGTGAGAGATCACAGAGCAAATTGTCATTTACTGTTATGTAGTCTTAAATTCAGTCTGGGCCTTTCAGACGGACACCATGATTTTCAAGAATTAAGGAATTTCTGAAAGGGTTTTGGAAGGGCCATGAAGAATGATTGCCTGGAGAACATAAAAACGGGGCAGGAGAGCCCTGGCAAACAGGATCACAGGTGACAAGTCTGGAGGGGGTCACTCTTCAGCTGATCTGAATGTCACTAAAAGTCAGAGGTGAGGCATGTGGGGTTTTTGCACCACAGCCTTCAGGAAGCCACAAACACATGATTTTTATATCTGTAAAAGCAGCACTAAGTGAATAGACAGAAGAATAAAGTGACTGTTTTTAGTAGCTCTTACTATGAGAAAGAGATTGTGAAAAATGCAGCACACATTCCTTTATTTTAATTTTTCATAATAAGGCTACGATGTTAGGCAATATTCTCATCTCTTTCCAGACATGGAGTGATCTAGAGAGCTGAAATATCTTGCCTAAAGTCACATCACTAGGGTGGAAGAGTCCAGGTTCAAAAGAAAGCTGATTTTTAAACACAAGGCTAAACTGACTTATTTGTATTGGTAAAAAATTATCTTATGTGTCACAAAGGACAATTTCTTCTAGATATGTTACTTTGTTCATGTGATTCCCTTTGCAAAAATGTCCTATCCCTGTGGATTCTTCATGGGTCGAGTTTGTTCCCCTCTGTTCTTGTCCCCACTGAAACAAAGAATTGAAAAGCAGAGCCACAATAGCAAAGCATAGCAAAAATTTTATTTGAACACACTAGAAGGGAGGAGTTAGCCAGAGTCAAGGTAGACAAAGGCCCGCCCTGATCTTTTAGCAGAGAGCCTATTTATCATGTCCTAGCTGGGCGGCACCTCTTTGATTGACAGGGTGAGGTCAGTTGACTGACAAGTCTAGTAACACACCCACTCCTCTTAGCGTGCCTGTCTTTTTCCAAAATGCACACAGAAAATCCCTGGGGGTGGGGGTCGGGAGAAAAGAACGCACTTTTATTTTAATGGAGATGTGATAGGTGTGGTTTAGGCAGTTCTTAGTTTTGTTCCATTGTGCCTGTGTTGTGATCTGATTGGGAATGGGTTGGCCTGGTCCTAATAGGCAAGGAAGTTACCTTCCTACAAAGCCTTTGTTGTCTTCAAGTGGGGTCCTGAACAGGGCAGTTTTCCTTGGACCTCATGTCTGTCTTTCTACCTAACAGGTTCATCTGAAGAATTATCACTAGTCTCTTTAAAATATGTGCCATCGTTACCTCTTCTGCAGTCTTTCCTGATTTGCTGTAGGATTTTTTCCCTCCTTCCATTCTTGGGTTTGAAATTGCATTTTAAACATAGTGCATACCATTTTTAAATAATACCTTTTCTATCTCTCCTTGATGAATTCTGAGCTTCTAGGAAGGAAAATTTCTGATACATTTCTGACCTACAGACTATCTTATAACATGATTAGCAGAGAAGAATCCCCAAATACATATTTTTCATTGATTGAATAAATAATTATTTGGTGTGGATAAAATTGCAACATTTCCAGAATCTCTTACCTGGCTTTAGTGCATCTCCATACAATGGGTGTTTCCAGGGAGTGGAGAGGAGTAGTCCACCTCCATATATACAGACAATCACAAGGACAAGCGAGGGCTTATCTGGACCTGAGAGGTTGAGTAGGCGTTTTTTCTTCTGCAGCCAGGTTGTGAGAGACATGGGAGAGCAGAAGTGGACTGCTTGCAAGAAATTAACGGGTTTCTACTACTTTATTTCTCCTTTTGACTGATTTCGATTTCAAAGGTGTTTTGCCTCGGGGATTTCCCCCCTGGAGTTACATCTGACATAGTCAGCAGGATCTCTGAACCCAAAATCTGTATACATGGGTGCGGCCCTTGCGTGGGCTGCCCCTAGAGATGGTGGGAAGATGCCTAGAACCCCCCCTGTGGAGAGTGGGGAGGCCCCAGTGGCTGCAGTAATAGAGGGTGCACCTTCACTCAGGAACCCCCTACCTGTGGGGCTTCCAACTGGAAAGACCCTAGTAGAGAATTGGTCTATGGTAAGGGTAAGGCCCTCATAGAGGGGTGGGGCCATCCCCAGAATTAGGGAAGGATGGAGACACCAGAGGCTGTGGAATTAGCCCTGCATGCGATAGAAGGCTGCCTAGAGGCCCTGAGCGGCAGTGTAGCAGCTGGGATTGTAGGGTCTCTTTTCATCGAGATAGTGGAAAGTGTTATCGAGGAGAGAGAGAGACTTTGGCAGGAGAGAAACACACTTTAGCATCGCTTGAAGGAGATGGGTGAAGACCTACAGAATGCCCTTAAGGAAGAGAGATAGTTATTTAGAAGACTGGTCATGCTCCTGGAAGATACCTTAGCAGCAGCGATGGGAGAGGCAGCAGGAGAAGCCACGTTTCAGGAGATCCTGGGGGAGGGAGAGGATGGGTTCTGAAATGAGAAGATTTTTTTCCCTGATGACTCCCCCTTCCCTCTGGCAGCGTTTGCAAAGTGCTCATCATACCTCAGGCAGTCAGGCACCTCTGGATTGGCTGACAGCTGCCATCAGGGCAGTTTGCCTAATCAGGGTAATTTTCCATACTTACCCACTAGCTGGAAAATGTATGCAGAGCTCCAGCAGTTGTTGCAGGAATTGGGCATGAAAAATATCATCTATAATAAGAACCCCCAGGCCCCTGATAAGGAATTGTTCACTGTAGGAATGAGAAATCTGGTGCTGCATACAGCTCCTCCATCTCTCTTTGGGTCCTTGGTGACTACTCTTGCCCCCCACATAGGGCAACCCATATGTGAGTCTACTCATACTTCAGCAAATCTGGGGGAGGTTGAAACAATAAGAGAATGGAAGGAAGTACTGGCTATGACTGAAAGGAGAGGTGCATCCCCATGAAGATCTCAAGGATCCAGATGTGGGCTGATTTGATAAAGGCTGGGGTAGTGAAAATAAAATTTGATGGGTAGCCCAAACGGATCTTGTTAGAACTGTATTACCAATTAAAGCCAGAGCAGCAGTTCCAGCCACTAAGGTCCAGGACATAGAAGCTGACATCAAAGCCCCATGCATGTCCTGTGTCCCTGTAAGACTTCCTGGGGAACAATATTCACACTCTGCCTGGGCCCTCAACCCCCCCCGTATGATGACTGGGCATTGTGGTTTGACTGAGGGAGGGTTTGAGGTCCCCACGTTGGGGCATATGTGGTGGGGACTGGAGGCCACATGTAGAATTAGCAATTCATTGGTCCCCTGTGAATGTGACAGTATTACAAGAGTTTTTGGCACTGATGGACCCATGAGGTGAGTACTCTCTGATTTATGGCAAACTTGCATTTTCCTGGGACCCCTGTTATGATAGATGGCTATGAGTTAAGGCAATTAGAGTGAAGAAAGCCCAAATCTCATTGGGAGTGGCTTGAATGGACACATCCCAAAGGAGTATACTGTGTACATTTCTTCTATCCCTGAATATATTTTGGGGGTAGATATCCTTCAGAGCCTGTGATTACAGACCACTGCAGGTGAGTTCAGACTGAGGGTATGTGTGGTAAAAGCACCCATCTGTAGCTCCACCTGTAGTTGGCAGATGACAAATACTAAGCAATATAAGTTGCCTGGAGGGGAGGGGCACAAGGAAATTGGAGAAACTCTATAGGAGTTGGAGAAGGTGGGCATCTTATAGCCCATTCATAGTCTTTTTAATTCCCCAGTGTGGCAAGTGAAAAATCCAGATGACTCCTGGTGTATGACCATGGACTACAGGGAATTGAATAAAGTCACACCCCCTTTGTATGCTGCCTCTATAGCAGCCCTTATGGACACACTCAGTCATGAACTAGGGACATATCATTATGTTGTGGACCTTGCTAATGCTTTCTTCTCTATTGACATAGCACAGGAAAGTCAGGAACAGTTTGCCTTCATGTAAGAAAGCCGGTAGTGGACATTCACTGTCCTTCCACAGGAATACCTCCACAATCCCACAATTTGTCATGAACTTGCAGCCCAGGACTTGGCCACGTGGAAGAAACTGCAAATGGTACAACTGTATCACTACACTGATGATATTATGCTCACATCTGATTCTCTTGCAGATTTAGAAGGGGAAATTCTAGACTGCTAAAACATCTGCAGGAGAAAGGATGGGCTGTGAAGAGCAACAAGGTTCTGGGACCTGGTTTGTTTGTAAAATTCTTGGGGGTTGTCTGGTCAGGTAAAACTAAAGTTATTCCTAGAGCAGTCATAGACAAGGTCTAGCTATATTTTCATGTAAAGATGATTGTGGGTGGGGTCTTTGGCAGTGGCTTGAATGGACACGTTAACCTACTAGATTCTGGTCACAACTATGGAAAAGGAGAAGAGGTCTGGTACACCTTGATGGAGAAGCAACCGAATGCTGTGTACCATGCCTTACTGGCTGCAGAGCCCATCACTGGTAGAGCTCCAACCAAGGTAATAACCACCTATCCCATCATGGGGTGGGTATGAGACTGGATCCAAAGGTCACAAAGTGACATAGCACAGATGCCTACACTGGCCAAATGCAGTGCATATTTATAGCAGCATAACGCCCTCTCTACTAGCCTCTTAAATGGAAAACTCCAATGCTTATTGGGGCCAGTGATATATACCAATGGAAAGCAGGAGAAACTTGCTTTTGAGCCATTAGTAGCTGAGTCCTTATCTGGAGGGAAAAACCCCTATACCTGAAGATTCTTGGTATACATATGGCTGCAGTTGTGGGTAGCCCCCCAAGTAGAGGGCTGTGCCTTTCCATCCTAAAACTGAGACAATATGGATGGAGGATTGAGAGGGGAAGAGCAGCCAGTGGGCTGAGTTGCGCACAGTATGGCTCATGGTCACCCAGGAGCCTTCCCCCATACTTGTCTGCACTGACATCAGGACAGTCTATCAGGGCTTGACCCTGTGGCTACCGACATGGTACCATGCCAACTGGATACTTGGTCACTGGCCCCTTTGGAGGCAAGAGTTGTGCAAGACTTATGGACTTCTGGTCAGACTAAGACAGTTACCATATATCATGTGACTGGCCATTTGTCTTTGGCATCCCCAGGGAATGATGAAGTAGACACATTGGCCCAGGTGCATTAGCTAGAAGGAAAATCTGCCTCTGATGTAGCCCAATGTGGGCTGTAGCCCATCAGTGGGGCTTGCCATTTACCTTTGAAGAAGTTAGTAGAGCCTGGAACAAGCACCTTGTATGCTCTAAAGGGGACTTACACCAATTCCCTTAGCAACATGGGACAATAGCAAAGGGACTGATAACCCTTGTCAGGTGGCAGATAGACTATATTTGGCCTCTGTACATATCAGAAAGATATCAGTATGTCATGACTTGTGTGGACACAGCTACTGGCCTGTTGGTTGCTTTTCCTGCATGTCTTGCAGATCAGCAAACCACCAAGAGAGGTCTAGAGTGTCTCTTTGCAGCCTATGGCTGGCCACAGGTGATTGAGATCAATCAAGACATCTACTTTACTGGTCATGTATTACAAGAATGGGTACAGCAATTAGGAATAACGTGGAAGCTTCATGTACCATATAACCCCACTGGGCAGGCATGATAGAGAGGTTCAATGGTTCATGGAAATCTGGTCTGAAGTCGGGCACTGATAATCTATGCAGCTGGTCAGTTTGCTTATGGACAGTACTACAGAGTTTGAATGAGAAGCCCTGAAAAGAAGCCTTGAGCACTGTGGATATGCTAACACACAGTGCTGCCTCTTCTATACAACTATATATGCAAACTAAAGAAGAGTTATTGAAGCCAGGATATGGCCAACCTAGCAACATCCTGCTGCCAGCCCCAACTTCATTAAACTCTGGAGACACTGTTGGATGACATGGCCGTGAACATTTCGACATATGGACCAGTGATGGCTGGCTCTTCTGGCACCTTGGGGAAATGTCCTGGAAGCTGGCCTCATGTGTATTCCTGGAGTAACAGCAGAATGGCCCCCAAAATCATGGTAATGTACCCAAAATGTCCAAGAGGTAAGAGCATATTATGGTGAAGTTTTGTTATCTTTATGGCCAGTGTGTGTACCTCCCATAGCCCTATGTGTTGACCCATCTGTAACTCCCACAGGGAGGGGGGTGAAAGTCTAGTGTACTAGATGAGGATGAGATCCCATTCCTGCCACTCTCCTATCACAAGACCACTCTCTTGCATGCATCCTACCTGATGGACAAGATTTGCCTATGCTGGTGTTATTAATGTATCCTATCGCCCTTAAGGTTATTTTCTTCTACAGTCCCTGTGGCCTGGATGTGGCCCCTGGCTGAAGCTGCCACGTGGTGATTGCTCTGAATTCCCTACCTGTTCAGCTACTGACTGCCTGTGAAATGGGCAAAGCTATGGATTTAATCTGCACAGGACTTTGAGCCTAGCTGAATCCTCTGGCTTGAGGATTATCGTGATTTTATGTTTTTAGTCTGGTTACAGTGCTCCAGTTTTCTTGTACAGGGGCCTTTGCAGTAAATGGAGAGCGAGTAGAATGTGAGGAAAGATTTTGAGAGGTGGCCTGTGGGTAAAATTGCAATATCTCCAAAATCTCTCACCTGGCTTTAGTACATCTCCATACAATGTGTGTTTCCAGAGGGTGAAGAGGAGTACTCCACCTCCATATGAAAAGGTAATTACAAGGGTGACTGAGGGCTTGTCTGGACTGGAGAGGTTGGGTGGGGCTTCTTCTTGTGCAGCCAGGTCACAAGAGACATGGGAGAGCAGAATTGGATTCCTTGTAAGAATAAACAGGTTTTTCCCACTTTATTTCTCTCTTTGACTGATTTCAGTTTCAAAGGTATTTTTCCCTGTGATTTCCCCCCACCAGAGTTACATTTGGGGAACTGATAACACATATAAATAATGTATTGAGGTTTTCTCACAATGCTTAAAATGATGTAGGTTCTATTTGCTCTCAGAATCAACTAAGTAAAAGGAATTCATGGCCCTGGAATATGGAATTCATAGGAATGACAGAATGAAGCAATCTTAATGTGCTTGAGTATATGATTCATTCTTTTTTTTCTTCTTATGAGATGAGAGCAGGGTAATTACACAAAGCTCAGTGCTAAAAATATTTAAAAAGCTGAAAATTTTGCAAAACTGGAGATTATTTTGAAATTCTTACCAACCTCCAGTTTCATGCCTGTTTTAGTCTAAGTAGCTTTCACCCATACAGTCAAAATTGTATAAAACAGAGCTGTTGAAGATGTGCTCTAGCAATATTTGCAATTTCTAAGCTATCTAAACATTTCTTTCCAAGATACTTGTACTGTTTCCTCATTGATTCAGCACTGGATTGAAGTGTTTCTTTTTTCCTACCATCAACTTAAAAATCTACTTTTTAATTGAGATTTATTTCTCATGCAATTGCAAAGCTTTTTCATAGTGTGAAGATCTGAACTTGACTTTCAATTCATTTTACTTTAGAACCTTGAGATGTCTTCTGTTTACATAGCTATCTCCCTCAGTGATGAACTCTTTGGGTGACATGCACAAACTATCAATTTCCTTTATCTTTGTTCTTTAGTACAACAGCTATTGTAAGGAAAGAGTAGGTGTAAGTTATCTCTGAAGAGTTTATCAATGGAGAGTCTTTGTGTACAACTAGTTAAATGGCATTAGTGGTATACCATTATATAAGTACTTTTGAAAACATACAGAAAAATTGAGTTTTTCTGTGGTGATAGAAAGGAGGGTTACATGTGCAAGCTTATTATATTAAATCCTTTGGGATTCATTTGGGGTTCAGATGATTGTTTCCCTTCATCATTATTCCCTACTGCTTTATGTATTGCCTTCCCCTTCTTCTGTAGCAAGATCTAATTTAGCTTGGCACTACCATTAGCAATAGTAAATCAGTAAGTACAACAGAGACTGTGTTTCCTAACTTCTTTTGTAAATAGGTGTGGAAAATTGTATAACTTCTGTCAGAAATACTGTGAAGCAGATCCTAAGAATCCTTTAAAAAGATATCTATGTATGCCTGTTGCTCTTTTCTGGGTTTCTTTTTCTGTGTTGTTGTTTGGAATATGGCTAATGCCAAATTGAAACATGAAACTAACAGCCAAATGGGTGACACAAGGACTAAGTTAGGGTATGAGACAACCATCCCAAACAAACCACCTCCGAGCACTTACATGAGAAAAACATAACCAGTTCTGGTTCTGTTAATTTGGGCTTTTTCTCACAAAGTCATTTGTAGCTAATGCAATACCACTGTTTATTTCTTTATTTCAGCCATCTTTCAATGAAAGATTCATGCTTTTCACAGCCTTTAAAGAACATAAATGGGCCCATTTTTCTCCCCACTTAGTTCAGCTCCTATTAGCATTACTGTGAAGAGCAATAACTCAAGTACCAATAATTTAAATACCAAAACAACTGTTTCATTTTTATTCTTTTTCTCCTTTGTCTTCTTTTTCAAGATGTTGAGTTTTGCTAATTTTAGTCAAAAGTAGTAATCAATTGAAATCTGATTCATAGGATGGAAAATAGATCTCTGAGACAGCAGATTGAGGTGCATGCTCAGGCTTTTAGTTCTGTTGTCCTGAAGGAGGCGACCTTCAGCATCTCTGCTCTGGTCTGGTCTGTGAAGACAGGTATCTTATATGTGAGATAAGCTTTTCTTCTATTTATTTATTTGTTTTGATCTGATGTTGTTATATATTTAAGAAAAGTTTTGCAAACTATGCAGTCTTTGTACTTGATTGAACCAGAAGTGGCTCTGCCGCTTTCCAAGCTGTGTGATTCTTAGCAACTTAGTTTACATGCTGATCTTATTACTTAGTAATACAGTTAATAGACCTCAAAGGGTTTTTGGAAGCTCAGAAGGTGTTTTACAAATAATGACTTATCTCCCTTTGGGTATCTGCTCAAACATCCATTCTGCAACTTCCAAAACATTCCATTTACAGTGGATTCAGTTTTTTCTGTCTGTACTCCTATCCTTCTACTTCATTTGACTTCATAGCTCTCAATATCAAGTATATTGTATACTCCAGTTGTATATTTATTTTGTGTTGTCTTGTTCATGAATCTATCTCCAAGGGCTAGTATCTGGCATATAGTGACACTAAATAAATATTGATTGAGAAAGCAAAGTAGAGAATGAATAAATTAAATACTTACATTTCATATTTTTCTATTTTGGCTATTAAAATAATGCTAATGTTAATGTATTTGTACCTGTATCTTTGACCATATATAAATATTACTTTAAGATAGATTCTTTAAAGAACTATTAATTAATTCTTCCCTGTACATACAAGTTTCCATCTGATATCACTTCTTTTAGGCTTAAAAAGAAACTTTAGTATTTCTTTATTGAAGTTTTGCTATAAATATTTCTATCAACTTAGTCATTTGAAAATTACCTATTTTATCTCAATTTTTTTAAATTTATTTTTTATTTTTTATTTTGTTATCATTAATCTATAATTACATGAAGAAAATTATGTTTACTAGGGTCCCCCCTTCACCAAGTCCCCCCCATAAACCCCATTACAGTCACTGTCCATCAGCGATGTAAGATGCTGTAGAATCACTACTTGTCTTCTCTGTGTTGCACAGCCCTCCCCATACCCCACCCCCCACATTATACATGCTAATCGTAATACCCCCTTTATCTCCATTTTTAAAGAATATGTTTGGTAGGTACAGAATTCTGGGTTGGCCTTACCTTTTTATTTTTATTTTTTCCATTTGGACTCTAAGCATGATATTTCATTGCTTCCTGGTTGCCATTAATTCTTCTGAGAAAGCACTGTTTTGTTCTTCTCAGGTAACTAATGTGTCTTTTTTCCTCCTTCAAGATTTATATTTAACATTTAGCACTTTCTTTGTATTTCTCTTTCTTAGAGATTCTTAAATTGTTTAAGTTGGACTCTCAATATATTTAGAAAAAAATAGACCAATATTTTTTTACTTTCTTCCTGACCAACTCACAACTCTCCTTTTGGGAACTTCAGTTCACTTCAGGTAACTAAGACTCTCTTCATTTCTTGCAATTATTTTTCTCTCTGTTTTCATATTGGGTAATCTACTAATTTTGAGTAGTCATCAAGTTTACTGACTTGTAAGTTTACTTTCTTCAAAACTTTCTACAAAGGTCCATCAAGTAAAATTATGTTTCTGATATTTTTCTTTTCAATTTTTACATTTCCCTTTGGTGCTTTTTACTATTTTCCTTACCTATACTGATCCTTCCTTGTGCTCCATTAATAAAATCAGATTATCAGTTAAATCTTCAAATATATTTATATTTGTTTCTTTAAATTTCTTGTCAGCTAATTTCAAGATCTGTGTCATTTTTGCATTGGTTTTGCCACATATTTTTCGATTATGGTTAATATTTTTTCCTGTTTCTTTGTTTTTATCATATCTATTTTAATATTGGCTGTTTGGGATTACATTTTACAGAGTAATTATGGAGATGTTAGAGAAAATAAAGACAATGTATCTTGTTGAGACAGAGCAGGGAAGTGGGACAAGGGTCATGCCATTGTAAAATCTGCTTAGCCTGTTGTAAAGGCCCTGCTTCTTCTTTAACTTAATCTAAATGCTGTTCTTCCTCTTCTTGCAGCCCCTAAACAATTAACTAACTTTGTAACCAGGATGGCAGACAAATCTCTGGAGTGTAAATGTACCCATGTGGGTAAAGAATGCTGAGACCCAGTCAACACAGTCACCCTATTCCTAAGACAGAACTTCAAAGGACTCATTAATCACCTGTACACATCATGCCTTATGCTGACTGTACCCAAAAGGTCCTATAAAAGCACAAATCCTAAACCCTTAAGCGTGCCTCCTCTTTGAGGTCTCCAGCGCTCCCATCTGAGTGTGTATTGTCTTATCAAATAAACTTTCTTGTTGCATAAGCCTATTGCACTTCTCTCTGAACTCTTTCTCATGATAAAAAAAAGAACTCACCAAGCTGCGCTTCTGGTGGTAAGTGTCTTTGTCATTTTTCTAATCATTCAGTTTCCTAGACTTAACACAATCCTTTCTCTCTCACTGTTTAATTTAGGGAAGTGGAAGTTCTTAGAACATAACCTCCACCCCATGCCCCACAGCTACCCTAAATTCTGGGATGGTAGGGATATAATTCCCATGCCTTGCAGATCTAAGTGGACGCTGGATACCACATGACTCTGGCTTTAGGAGTTGGCAAGGGATCTGCCCTACACCAGACTGGAGTTCAATGAACTGCCCTTTTCTCCATTTCCTCTTCTTTACTCTCTACTGCCTGCATGGCTGTTGACATTCACTACTACTCTTGCTTTAATGAGTTCCTTTCTTGCTGACACTTGTTTGACCTGATTGAGAATTCTTTCCTGATCAGAGTCAGAGCTCTTCTCCATCTGGGTTAAGGTCTCACTAACAGTGGATGGATAGACCTCTCCAGATGCAGCTGCCAGGAAAAACTGTGAAGAGTCTCAATCTTAGTTCTATTAGGAAGTTAGCTTATTAGCTTATCACTTATTCTTTTTCAAATTGTTATAGAAAGTATAATAAAAGCCTGGTGAACTGACCAGCCCATCCAAAGGGGATTCAAACTCAGCACTTTCTTATAGGTGGACTTTATCTGAAATCTATGTTCTGTTTTTTTTTTTTTTTATTTTCCAGTTGTTTTTCTTTTCTAACCTCCTTGAGATCTCTTTTCCCACTTTCATAGATAACAGATCAGCAAAGGAATTGTGGAGAAGGGACTTAAAGCAGATTTTGGTTTCCTCACAAACACTATGCTTTGGTTCTCCTTTCCTGAATTTTTTCCATTTTCAACAATTCTGGCAGATAGGAATTCTGTACTCTGACACCTTCCACCAGAAAAACATGATTTCAACTTTAGTTCCACCTCCCTGCAGTGTATACTTTGGAAATAAGCCATGATGGAAAATCAATTTACTTCCTTTCTACTTCCCCTCCAAATTCTGTATTTTACCATTATCTTCTATTTATTCAAATACTTTTTGTAATTTTCCTGGTCTTTATATAATTGCTACCTACTATGTGATGTTACTAACAGTACTGTTCATTGTAGTATCTAGTACATAGTAATAGGTCACTAAATTGTAGGTTGTTTTTCACAAATATAATTTTTATGTTCACCTAATTGATGCTTAAGATGATAATTTCAATGAAAATAATAATTAGGGAAAAGAGGACTCTAGTTCAACACAGGCTACTCTTTCATCATGGAGTATAAGAACAAAGGAAAACTGAAGGAACAAAACAGCAGCAGAATCACAGAACCCAAGAATGGACTAACAGTTACCAAAGGGAAAGGGACTGGGAGGATGGGTGGGAAGGGAGGAATAAGGGCGGGGAAAAAGAAAGGGGGCCTTACGATTAGCATGTATAGTGTGTGGGGGGCACGGGGAGGGCTGTGCAACACAGAGAAGACAAGTAGTGATTTTACAGCATCTTACTACACTGATGGACAGTGACTGTGAAGGGGTATGTGGGGAGGACTTGGTGAAGGGGGGAGCCTAGTAAACATAATGTTCTTCATGTAATTGTAGATTAAGGATACCAAAATAAAATTTAAAACAACTGGAACTCATGGTTTGCTTTTTGACAAAATAATGAGACTAAAAACCACACACAAAAATATCATTTCATACTATAGTCAAAATAAGTAAAATATTTTATAAGGATTAACTATTTATTTGAGGCATATTAATTTTATTGTAGAATAGTTTGAGTCACACAAATATACATTCATTTTTTTTCCTGAAATTTTAACTAATTCTAGTTACTTTAAATATGGTTGGTTATACCTATGAACAGATGATCTATTCTCTAGAAACCATCTCTCTAATTACAATGAAAGAAAAATCAAAATTTTACTCATATTAGACCAAGCTGTAGAAGTGAATTTATTGCATTCTTGCATTCTCTTGTCTTCTATAGATATTTTAGCAATAATGGTCTCTCCATCACTGATTGGCATATCAACAATGAGACAGGATAGATGCAAATATGTGATGTTTCCTTTGCTCTTTCTCCTGTCCTTCTGCTTTGCCAGTTGAAACATGGATTGATTACTGGAGCATCATTCTGGACTCTGAGAACACACATTTAGAAATTATGGCACAAAAACCTAGAATATCCTGTGGTCCCAAAGCCTTTGTCAGTAGAGCCAACATACTAATTCTGGATTATCTACTTCTGACTGTTAACATAAAAAAGACATACATTGTCTACCTTGTTTAAGCTACTTTTATTTTGTGTCTATTTTGTTATGATCTATATCTCATCCTAAATTAAGCATGTATACCCTCAGAAGTACACTGGGGACAACCTTATCCCTTCTCTAGCATTCTCGCATTCTCTGCCCTTACCTGAGGGTATTTTGGGATTAGAGTGTCCTCCAGCACTGTTCCCCTACATCACTATATTGTGACATTTGCCTGTAAAAATAAAGTTCAAAAGCAAGGTAATGGCAATATTAGCTTTGGTAAACAACTGAACAGGATGTAGAATTAGTTCAATGAATCTATAAATATTTTGCTAAAGCTGAAAGCATTTTAAAATGTTTCCCCAAAACATTTGTCTTCCTGAGTGGTTCACCTGATAAACAGTATTGCTTATTATAGCATCTGATACATAGCAATTGCTCACTAAATGGCAGTATATCTATTATGAGTATAATTATTATGCTTATTTGATTACTATTGAGATGATAATTTCAATGATCGTAATCACTATGGACTACTGGTAGGTAAGCATTTGAGGCAGAAATCCCACTGTTGAACGTCTTCACATTAAATCAAATAAATGAAGGAGTATCTTTTTTTTTCTTATCAACTTACCCCCCCACAGAGGAGATAGCCATGTTTGTGATTTCACAATCTCTTACCCGAAAGAATATTTATATTATTCTCATACAACAGGAGGGAACAATTTCAATGCATGATTTGACTATAACTCTGGAGTGATGATGCTGAAAATGACGGTCATTAGATAACATCTAGTGTAGCACAACTTTTGTCCAATCTATGTTAATTATATGAAAGGATTTAGTCATATTTATTGGTACAAAAATTTTACATTAATTAATAATCATATGCCCCTCATAGAAATGTTTAATAAGTCTTACCAGTTTTACTTATGCATAATTTTTCTAATCATTTTAATCACACTAGATTAGTACTTTTTTTGTTTGAATAGATGTAATGTATTATCATCTAATGATTCTTTAGGAATTATGTTGTAGTTTAGTAATGTTTTAGAAATTGTTCTCAATTTCAACTAATCTATACATTGGTTAGTTTACCATGAAAAGGTGCCAAGTTGCAAAACACCCGGGCACACATACATACACATGCACACAGTAACAGGCAACTTACCTCCATCATTGTAATAAGCCCATCAGAAGCAACTAAGAAATAGTCATATGATATATGATAAAGCTGGGTGTGAATCTTGGGTTCACCACATACTAGATCATTAAACTTCTCAGAGCCTCAGTTTCCTTCCTTATAAAATATGATTAATAGTAGTCCTTACAGTACAGAGTTGTTATGCATGGAATGCAGGAAATATTTTATGAATATTATATTATTATTTATGAGCTCATCCTGTAATCTAGGTCTGTTTGTTAATTCATTTCAAAGTACTAATTTAAGCTTTGTATAGGTAAAACTTTTTAAAAATCTCTCATAAAGAAGCCCAAAGCCAAAAAATTACTACCTATTATTACTTTTTAAATTGAAGTATAGTTGATATTCAATATTATATTGGTTTCAAATATACTACATAGTGATTCCATAGTTACCTACATTATTAAGTACTCACCACAACTAGTGTAGTTACTATCTGTCTACATAGAAAGATAGTAAAGAATTTTTGGCTTTCTCTATGCTGTACTTTCTTCCCCATGCTAACTTATATTATGATTGAGATTTTGTGCCTCTTTGTTACCAATTATTGAAAAGCTAGGGTAATTCACCACATTCTTGAAGATTTTCTTATACTTGTCAGACCACATATTCTTTATCCAGAATTTAAATTTTATGTCATTTTTAGACTATGCCACATAATTTACCACCCAGTTACATTACCTTCTATCTAATAGTTAAATTTGTGTATTACTTGCATTCCCTAAATGGATTTTAGTGTCTTCATAGACCAGCAGTAGGTCTTTTAATTATTAAAGACATCAGTCCTAATAAGGGACTAGATAGGTGAAAGGTTCTGAAACATTGATTAGTGAGAAACAAATATTTCTCAGAGTTGAATAAAAAATAAAATTCTGTCATTAACAGATATAGTTAAGATATAAACATTGTATTTGAGGAAATTATGTCTGTTGTCTACCTCATCTATATTTTAAAATCTTCACAAAAAATTCCATATTAATCTTCCCACTAATAAAAGGGTTCAGTTAGAAATTTATTTATTACCAGGCAGAGCAATGATTGCACAGAAAATACTGAATTAAAGATGATGATGCAATCAGCCTGAGCATTTTCAGTGCTTTCTGACTCCAGGTGTACCTGTATATTAACAAATAAAACTACCGACAAATAAAGAATAATATATTTGATACCCATAACAGGCCCTGGTTCCTCAGGATAGAATTAGAAATTTGATTACTGAATAGTGAAAATTGAAATTATTCTACTACTATCAGAAGGTGAAAAAGAATCAGTTTAAATTTGTGTTGTTTTTTTAAAATTCATACTATGATAAACTACCATATCTGATATGAGAGCAGAGCTTAGAGTTATCTTTGTTACTTTAAGACTTGCACATTGCATATGTGTTGAAATTAGACTGCTGAAAACCAAGAATAAATGGATATTCTTAAAGGCCACAAAGAAAAGGATTTTCAAAAGATATGTTAGGGAACTTAAACAATTGGTTCTTAATGCTAAAATTTAAGTGCAAAGTGCCATGAAGCAAACATCTTCATTAAAATGAGAGTAAGAAGCATGTTTTAACAAATAGGATAATAATGGTGCCTTATTGAGACATTAGCACAGAAATAAACCTGCAGGCCAGTATAACTGATATAAACTCAGTAACAGACACATATGTATGGACAACTCATGAATAACTGAGCAGAACTTATAGATGAGTGGGGAAAAAAAGTCTATTAAATAAAAGGTGTTAAAATAGCTCCTATCTGTTAGCACTCTACCAAAATTAATATGGATGAATCAGAAACTTAAATGAACAGGCAAAACTTTGAGATTAAAGGAGACTATCTTTTTGACATTGGGATAAGTAAAATTTCCTTAGAACCAGTCATACAATGTTAATTAATTAAGAAAAAGATTGATTATTTCAAATATAAATGGCCCTTGAATAATGTGTTAGGGATGTTGAACCTCTGTGTTGTCAAAAAATTCACATATATCAATGATACCATAATAAAAAAAATGCACATATAACTTTTGACTCCCCCAAACTTAACTATTAATAGCCTACTGTTGACCAGAAGTCTTACTGATAACATAAACTGTGTACTAACACATATTTTGTATGTTATATTGGTTATATACTGTATTCTTACAATAAAGTAAGCAAGGGAAAAATTTTTTTTCAGGTCATTGCAAATCTCCAAAAAATATTTCAACATATTTACTGGAAAAAAAATGCATACAACTACACCTGCATAGTTCAAACCCATGTTGTTCAAGGGTCAACTGTGTATTAAAGTTAATAATCATCAAAAGTCATTTTAAAGAGAGAAATTTAAGCCAAGTTAAGGATACATGTTATCTACATAATTCATATTAAATAATTAACATTATATATGAAATTCAAAGTGTGTAACAAAAACCTGCAAATAAATAAGAAATGGCAAATAGTGAAAGAATGGGTGAGAAGACAGAAGAGGAATTTCACATAAAAAGAAACTAAATTAAAAATGAATAAATCACTCTTGAGCTTAAAATGCTATTATAGACTTCTTTATGGGCCAATATTTCAAAATCTGATACCCCAAAGTGCTGGTGAGATTATGGGGCAATAGGAACTCTCACACATATGGGAATATAATTGATAAAATCACTCTGAAAAATTATTTATGGTTATCCAGCAAAAATAAAGATATGTCCTGTAAAGCAGTAGCTCCATAGAGCTATAAAATTCTGGACATGCAAACAATATTTTGAATTGTCAATGAAGTATACTTATATATTATAATGTATGGGAATCCTAAACAGTGGATTGATGCGATATTATCCTCTGGAAAAGAGGGAGCTTAAATATACTTTAAGTCATTTCCCTATTAAAAAAAGAAATGAGTTTGAAGCAAAAGAAAAATCTGATTATGTTGTTGAAAACAAGAGTTTTCATTATATAATTCTTTATTTTTACCTGTATTTGAATTTCATAATAAGTTTACTTTAGACAAAAAAAAGAAAGTGATAGTCCTAGGAGTTTGGATTACTTCAAATGTTCCTTCGTAATACAAATGCTGTTCCCACCTTCTTTCTGGTTTATAATGTCCACTTGCTCCATGTATTAATTTCCTATTGCTGATGTAAAAATTTACTATAAACTTAGTGGTTTAAAATAACACAAATAACTTATAGTCCTGAGGAACAGAAATCCAAAATGAATCTTTCAAGACTACACTCAAGACATTCCCTGGCTTTGTACTTCTGGAGAAAAATCTGCCTCGTTTCCTTTTCTAGTTTCCAGAGGCCACCAGCAAGCCTAAGCTCATGGTGCCTTTCAACATCTCCCAAGTGTTGTTAGTCTCCTAGCCCCTTTTGCTGACTCTGATTTTCCCACCTCCCTCTTACAAGGACCCCTATGAGAAAATTGGGACTACCTAGCTCTGTAATTTGATCACACGTGCAGTCTCCTTTGTGAGATAACTATTCACAACCTCCCAGGGATGTTCCTGGGGAAATCATTACTCAGCTTATACCACCTCATAACCTAATGCATTCCTTATTCCCAAGTTCTTCGGAAATAGATTCGGTGGGCTAATTTGTTATTCATTTTTAAGCGTCTAGACTAGCTCTTTGTAGTGACAATTGGAAAATCATCAAGTTCACACTTCTCATACCTCTTCAAAAGCTCTGGATAGCATTTGCTGTGTTCTTTTCTTCCAGCTTCTCTCTTACCTTTGTTCCCCACTTTCAGAATGCAGTTTTCAATCCCCGTCCTTACATTCAAATTTTGTATTTTCCATTATGTTTATAAACCTTAATTTCCACCTCTCTTATATGTTCACAGATTTGTACCTTACTCTACTCCTGAATTCCTTATAGTAAATAAAAATTCCTTGAAGGCTATATCTCCCCTAGAAGAAATTTTTCACCAGGACTCACTTATTCACTCATTTCAAGTTATAATAGAAAATATCACTTCTCACTCTTATAAATATTTTCAATATTAACCTCTGTTGTTGCCATGATTTAATGATCTTCCTTACTATTTCAGCTCTCTCAGCTAATGTCAGACAGCCCTCAAGATATCCATCTGTAATACATAATTTTTTGCATAATTATTTACCCATTATTTGGCATTGACTGCCTCCTGAGGGGTGGAGGTTAGGATGGACAGTTGTAAGCTAACTGAAAGCAATTTTTTAATATCAACACATATAATGTTACCTAGTTTCCATTACAGTGATAAATACTTTCAAATAAGTATAGTGATGATATTTTAAAAATTATTATAATAGTTGATTTTAAAGTCACATAGGGAAGTTTCAAATCAAATGATTCTTTCTGTGTCTCGGTTATGAAATGCTTAATTCAACTTTTGAACAAGGCAGAGGAAACAATCACAAGAGAGTCATATTGCTCATGTGCTTTCTACCATCTGTTCATCTCAGGAAGTCAGAAGGCTCTGAGGTATGACCAAAGAGAAAGATTACCAGGAAAGAGCTGGCAGGGTTAGAGTTGTTGAAAAGAATGCTGAACCAGAAAGATTTCTAGAGCCTGACTGGGAGGGGTGGAGCAAGCTGTGATCATGGATAACAAGGTGGCATGACCTGTACTAGAAGCATTCGGAGAAAAATTTCAAGTGCCATAATTTTGAGGAATCCAAAGGACAGATAAATATCAGATAGCTCAATGTAAACAATGTAAACAATATTTAATCAGACTTGACTTAGACTTTTCCAGAATGCATTCTGATCATTTGTGCAATTGTTTGTTACCATTTAAAGTTTTATCACAGATACCTTGAAAAATGTAATGGTCTGGGATTGCTGCCTGAGAAAAATGTGCACACACAGATTTTCCCTCTAACCATTTCATATATTTTCTCCATTCCAAATTCTTCTCACATTTTGATTTTTATCTTTTCACTTTTTATGAAAATTACAATCATATATCTAAAACCAGTTGTGTTGATGTTGAAAACATACAAATTACCTCTTGTCAAAATGGACAATTTTGAAGGAGTTAGCAGAAGAACCACATAGTGTCTAGGTCACTGAGTTTCATTTGCTATAATTACACATGAATTTGAGAAAACTCCTGTGTGTGAAGTATGAGCAGTGGTCAAAACAGGCTGCGTGACCACCACCGGCTGTCTGCAGAGTGGGTGCTGTGGGGGAAAGTGAATTCCAGGCTCACCATTAGAAGAGACAGATTACATTGCCCTTCATTAGTCTATACAGTATTTTGTAAGCTCACATGAATTACTGCAGGGGATAGCACAGAGAAACACTCACAACTACAGGTTTTAGCAATGTCCTGTGTTATAATAGAGCTTTCACAATCATAAAGGACATTAAAGAGATCAATAGAAGAATACTGAGATGCAAAGGTCCCTATTGCTAAAATAGTGTCTTTCTTTTAATGTAGACAGAAGGGATGATATAAGGATAACTTGAGATGACTTTCACGACTACCTGAGGAAATCAAATTTCGAAAGAATTGAAGGGATATTGAATGTTGGTGGGGGTGACATCCAAGGAGGGTGTGGTCAGGCCAAGTGTGGAAAGTACTCCATGTAAAAGGTCATGGGTGAGACAGAATACAAGGTGTAAGAGACACCACTGGGGCAAGGGCCAGGAAGAGGAGCTTCCCACATAGAAGAAGGATGGATTTGACCACCACAATTCTGACAATAACCAAACCTGATGTGGGCTGCAATTTCTTTATGACTTCTCATTTCTCTGTATTTTGCTTCAGTGACCCCATCTTCAAATCAAGGAAGAGTTGTTTGAGTTTCTTCGGTTCAGAAATTTAGGCTGTATTTCAGATTTATGTACTTACTGGGAAAATCTGATTTGAATTTATAACTGAAGGAAAGCAATGAATATATAAAGTTCTTAGTACATCCAAAGTATGTGTTATTCAATTAACAAGACAACCCTAAAAGATAAATAGTATTAAATGAGTAGTATACCATGTGCATAAGGTTGTATGTATTAATATAAATGCACATACATATATATTTGCATATTCTTGTTAGTAATATTATCTCTAGATTTACAGCAACATGTATTTGTATGATACATATAATAATTCACATTTTATTAATGCTTATATTATTAGCAATGTACACCCATAATACTATTAAAGACCAGTTATTGGCACCAAGTATATTTGATTTTAACTCTGCTGAGCAGATAATTTTATTCTTTTACTTAAATGAAAATAAGCTAAGGATGCATTCCATCCCATTGCAACATAACTAAAACTAGGTAATTTAAATGTTATCACCTCTGAAAGGTAGTGGTCATTTTTATTATGATTTCAGAAAAAATATATTGAAACAAAAGCTATTAATAAATATAAAAAAGTCACATGTTACATGAAACTAAATTAAATTTTTGCTGTATTAAGCTTAGAACATCTTTGATATAATTCCCATTACCTATGATACATGAAAAGACTATAATATCAACTGCTACAAAGGCAAATGCTTTTGTATGTATAAAAATATAATTAGTTGATTTTTAAAACTGAGTTAAATAATAGGGGATGAGAGATAAACATGTAGGTCTATAACTTTTCACAGGCAATCTTTTTTGAGTTATTTTTCATCTTACTGTATTGGCTATATGTAATTCTAGGCCCTTGCCCTCCAAGAGAGGTCCTGGGTATATTTTCATTGGTCAGACTTTAGAGACCTTGCTTTTCTGAATCTGTGAATATGGTAGAAGTCACATGCACAGAATGGCTGTTCTTTATCTTCCAAATCAGTTGTGCCCATTTTATACCTCCACCAGTGGTATGAGAATTCCATCCACATACCCATACTTGATATGATCAGGTATTTTCATTTTAGCCATTCAGTATGCTAATGGAATTTTATTTTGTTTCACTGTGGCTTAAACATTGAATATCTTTTCATGTGTTTATTTAGTTATCTGCAAATAATGTTTGGTGAAGTGTCTATTCTAATATTTTGCTTTTTAACTGAGTTACTTGTTTCTCTTTTACGTATTAGAGAATTCTTTAGATATTTGGAATAAGAGTCTTTTATCAGATATATGATGTGCAAATACCTTCTCTCAGTGTGTGGCTTCATTTACATTGAGTGGCAAACCTTTTGTGGAGATAAAGTTTTTAATTTTGATGAAGACTAATTTATCATCCTTTGTTGAACACTACTGCTCTGAAAGATAATTTACCAGAGAATAAGACTCTTACGTGCATGCATGTGTGTGCCTAAATAAAAAATATGTTTCTTTGTTTTAATTTTCTTTTTGGTAAGCAGAACATATTTTGTATGGATCTACATAAATGAGCACACAGAAACTCTTCTTAATAGCTCATACCTAGGGGGTTAAAAAACAAAAGCAAAGGAAGGGAAGAGAAATATAAGAAAAGAAGCTACTGTTTATGAAGAACATATTTT
Organism: Manis pentadactyla; assembly: GCF_030020395.1. Lineage (NCBI taxonomy): Eukaryota > Metazoa > Chordata > Mammalia > Pholidota > Manidae > Manis > Manis pentadactyla. The sequence continues at coordinate 148,756,329 of NC_080020.1, read as the reverse complement.
GCAGTAGGTGTCAGATCATTTCCCTGAAATATCACAAGGGCCGTGGGAGGGGTAATTATCCCACTATGCAGTTGTAAAAGCTCTAGGGTATTAAAAAGCTCGTCTCAGATCAACATGATGATACAGTAAACTCCAAATATGAGAAATCAAACCTAGGTCTCTGCCACCAAGTCTACTCCTTTTTTACTTCAGTTGGCTGCCATGTAGAAGGATGTGGGTAAAGCCGCAATATTTCCAGCATCTCTCCCCTGGCCTTAGTGTATCTCCATATCAACAGGTGTTTCCAAGGGGTGGAGTGAAGTACTCCATCTCAATATCAGTGGGTGATTACAACGGGGAGGAAGGGCATATCTGGACCGGAGAGGTTGCGTGGGGTCCGTTTTTGCTGCTGAATTGCGAGAGACACGGGAGAGCAGAAGTGAACTACTTCTTGTAGGCAATAAACGGCTTTCTCCCACTGTATTTCTCCCTTTGACTGATTTTGGTTTCAAAGATAATTTGCTCCAGGCTGGGAAAATATTTTTCCCCCAGAGTTGCAAAGAACTATCAAGTAAATATGAAACTTCTTGAGCATAGAAGTGATGCACTGGATGTGAGTCTTATCTGTCAGTTGTACTACATTAAAAGTTAAAAACCTAAAACTGTCTTGAAATATATTTTGAAAACGTCTTGTTAAAGCATCTTGATTATCTTTTAAAAGCACTTGTATTAAGTTATCCTTATCAAATATAAACCTTTAGTTAATTCCATTTCATACCGACTTTAATTCAAAGCATTTTATTTTTTAATTAAATATATAGAAAATGTTCTCTATTGCCCACTTATATTGAGCCAAATTGTAAAACTAAATGAGAGATTTTATTAATCTGTATACTTTAAGCTAAAGCGACATCTAATAAATACATTTTATACATTTTTTTAGGTGACCTGATAGGAGCAGCAATTTAATACAGAACCTGTAGGTTAAAACACATCTCTGAAAGGGAATATAATCAGAAATATAAGCCAGTAATAAAAAATAGTCTTCATTCACAATCACCAGTGACATTATGGACTAAAGCCCTTGCATATTTTTTAAGCCTGTGCATTTGATGTATTTGGGTCAATTAAGCCACACTCTCCTTCATTATTTTTTTTCAGTTTGGAAGTAGTGACTGAAAATCATACTGATTGTGCAAATTCATATTATTCTTTCCCATTATTATTTTAAGAAGAAAATTCTTTCTTTATAATTCTCTATTGTCCATTATGGGGTAAGCAAATAATAATGTGTAGAAAATTTTGTACTGAGTGCAAATCTCTACATTCACATGTTCTATGTTCATTGTTTATGATTGCATAAGGCCATTCATTAACAAAGCATTAATGAGTGTAGACAATAAATTTAGCCTTGTCTTTTCTCACCTAGATAGATATCCCCTAATGATTTCTAGTTACTATCTCTTGATAAACTCTTTATTTTTTTTACTTCTAACTCTAGAATATTGTGTAATATGTTTATTGGTATAATATTGACAAGGACATCAAAAAACATTTTGGATAATAAGAAAAATTCAAGAAATAACAAAGGAATACATGTATTTCCATTTTATGATGTTAAATTTTAGTTCTTTCAATTTTTTCTATGTCTTAGAAAAGTACAATGCTATACATTCTCTAATTCTTTAATTATACCATATGATTTATCTTCGAATCAATTAACAATTATTTCCAAAGTTTCTTTGGAAAATATAGTATTATATTCTATTCAAAAATACATGAAGATAAATACTATTTAATCCCCGATGAAAGGTAAAGAATGTAGCATAATTCTGATGCATACTTACTGTAGAGAAAGCACATTCTAAATTTGAAAATAAAACATTACAAAACAAAACATAACCTGTTTTTCATGATCTGACAAATAAACAAATGCATATTTTTAAAATATTTATTTTCATAATATGCTAACAAGATATCAGTTCAGGTTACCATTTTTTTTTACACAAGCTTTTGTGCACATGAAGAACAATATACTCGGCAGTTTCTGTATTTTGTAAACCAATATTGAAATAAGATCTTGTAGAGTATAATCTGAATTAGCTCAAAGAAATGGGTAAGGAATTTTCATTAAATCCATCTTGCTCTTTTCTTTGTACCTGGCTCCTATTACAAACAACAATGAAATTGAATAATTAAAATATAAACAATCACCAGAGCTGTTTACAAGAGAAATTTGGAAACAGTCTATAATCACTTATTTGACATCAGTAGGTATTTATCACCATCATTAGGAGGCAGAGATAAACAAGAAAGGGACAGACACGGTACGGTTCCTTGAAGGACTCATCCCTTATTAAAATGTTGACATTTCCAGTAATGTGTAAAGAGTACAAGAACCACATAATTAAATATTGGGTTTCAGAGGACCTTATAAAAAAGTGGGATTGGTTTCAAATCATACCTCATCCAGGCAAAGTGGAAAGAGCAAAAACAAACAAAAAATCTTTCAGAATTACCCATACCTTTTTAAAAGATTATCAAGGGCTTGTTTTAGGTTAGTTATGCTTTTAGTTGAATGCCTAAAATCTAATGGAATCTTCCTAGATCTTTTTATATGTTTGGTGGAATTAGGAATATCTGGCCTTGTTCTTTATAGACAACTGAATCTTAGTACTTATTTATTAGGACAGTTTGGGAAGAACTGTAGATATTTAAAAAATCACACATTTCATATCATACAATATTGCATGGTGTGCGTGTGCCAAGATGCATTTTAAATGGAATACTAATAAGATTACAAAAGAATTAAGTAAAATTATCATTTTTAGTAACTGAAATGATATCTTGACATTTAAATTGTGGCCTCTGAAAACTATTTGCTAAGAATCTTATAATGTTCAGAGCAAAACACTTTAAAGAGGTAATTTTTCTTTACCCAAAGTCAGTGTAATAATGTACAAAATTTCAGAGTAAACTTACCATTTCTGCTGTTTTTGCCAATTTTTGTCCAAATTACTGATCAAAAGTGTTCTTTTTTAGAGTTATAAGAGATTCAGTAAATATATTGTTTTTTTCTCAAGTTAATCTTTATAATTAATATAATTTGGATGAGGGACAGTAATAATTTCAATTTAGTAATACAAGTATTTGACATGAATTTAGGTTTGCATTATTTTAAAATTTTGCCACAGTCATAAAATATTATTTCATAGAAGACTAAGAATGAATGTTCTGTTTTATAAGTTTCCCACTATAAAGTGACTCTCAAGAATCAAGAACATAAGAATTGTAAAATCAAGGATCACACTACTGAAACTAGTATATTTAAGTTTTCCAAAAGGAAGGTCTAGGATGGTGGTATAGGAAGTTCCTGAACTCACCTCCCTTCACAGACATACTGGAATCTACACCTAAGTAAGAATAACTGCAGAAGAACTGGGTACTTATTGGACAAATTCTGCACAATAAAGGACAGAGGGACCATAAAGAGAATGTTAGGAGAGACAGATTGATTCCAAGGATGCAAGGATGTCTCTACATCTCCAAATAAATCAGTAATATAGCACATTAAAATAACAAAGGATAAAAATTATACCATCATCTCAATAGATGGAGGAAACGCATTTGACAAAATTCAACATCCATGTATAATAAAAACTCTGGACAAAATGGGTATAGAAGAGATTTAACTCAACTTAATGAAGACCATATATGATGACCCCATAGCCAATGTTGAAAGCTGAAAGATTTCCCTTTAAGATAAGGAACGAAATAAGGATGCTCCATTCATCTATTTTATTCAACATAGTACTGTAAATCCTTGCCACAGCAACTAGGCAAGAAAAATAAAGATTTTCAAACTGGTAAGGAAGAAGTAAAGCTGTCATTATTTTCAGAAGACATGATATTATGTATAGAAAACCCCAAAGATCCCACCAAAAACTACTACAACTAATAAATCAATTCAGTAAAATAATAGGATAAAAGTTAACATATAGAAATCAGTTGCATTTCTGTATACTAATAATGAGCTATCAGATGGAGAACTAAGAAAACAATTCCATTTAAAATTGCATCAAAAAGAGTAAAATACCTACAAATAAATTTAAGCAAGGAAGTAAAGGACTTGTACTCTGAAAACTATGACACTGATGAAATTAATTGAAAGTGAAATGAATAAAAGGAAAGATACAACATGATCAATGATTGGAAGGATTAATATTGTTAAAATGTCCATACTTCCCAAAGCAATCTACAGATTCCATGAAATCTCCACCAAAATACCAATGGTATTTTTCACAGAACTAAAACAAAGAATCCTAAAAGTTGTGTGGAACCAAAAAAGACCCTGAATAGCCAAAAAAAACCTTGAGAAAGAAAAACAAAGCTGGAGATATCATGCTTCCTGATTTCTAACTATATTATAAACTATAATAAAACTGTGTAGTATTAACATTAAAACAGACATATAGATCAATAGAATAAGGTAGAGAGTCTAAAGTAAATCCTTACATATATGGTCAATTAATCTGTGAAAAAGGAGGCAAGAATACACATGGAGAAAAGGTAGTCCCTTTAAAAATTGTGCTGAGAGAACTGGATAGCTCCATGTCAAAGAATCAAACTGGACCAGTATCTTATACCATATGCAAAAATAAATGCAAAATGAATTAAATAATTAAAAGTAAGACCTGAAACCATAAAACTCATAGAAGAAAATACAGGCTGTTAGCTCCTTGATATCAGGCTCAGCAATATTTTTTTGTACTAATATCATCAGGTGCAGGTAACAAATGCTAAAATTACAGATGAGACTACATAAAACTAAAAAAATTTGTAGTTAAGAAAACCTTCAACAAAATGAAAAGGCAACCTACTGAGTGGGAGAAGATATTTGCAAATCATACATGTGATAAGGGGTTCATTTCCAAAATATATAAAGAATTTATAGAACTAAATATTATAAAACAATCAACTAGATTTAAAAACAGGAAGAGGAATTGAATAGCCTTTTTTCAAAAGAAGACATATAGATGGCTAACTAGCACATAACATGGTGCTCAATATCACTAATCATCAGGAAAATCAAAATCAAAATCACAATAACATATTACCTCACACCTGCTAGATTGGCTATTAACAAAAAACAAAAACAACAAGTGTTGGCAAGGATGTAGAGAAAATGAAAACCTCTCCACTGTTGGTGAGAATGTAAGTTTGTGCAGCCACTATGGAAAACAGTATTATGGAGATTCCTAAAAATTTAAAAATACTACCATATAATCCAATAATTCAATGAAGAAAACAATAACTCTATGCAAAGAGAAAACTGCACCTCAGAATTATTTACCATAGCTAATGTATGGAAGCAATTTAAGTGTACATTAATAGATGAATGGATAAAGAGCTGGAAAATATATACAGTGGAATATTACTCAGCCATAAAAAAGAATGAAATCTTACCATTTGTGACAACATGGATGGACCTAGATGTTATTATGCTGAAAGAAATAATTCAGAGAATGACATATGCCACATGATTTCATTTATATGTTTAATCTGAAATACAAAACAAGTGAACAACAAAAAAACAGAAACAGACTTAAAGATACAGGAAAAAAATGGGTACAGAATTGGGAGATGCTGAGGAGGCAGTTGAAATAGATGAAGCTGGTAAAGAGATACAAACTTCAATTTATAAAATAAGTAAGTCATGGATATCTAATGTGAAAAGCAATAAATACAGGTAATAATATTGTCATAAATTTGTGTGGTTATAGGTGGTAGCTTGATTTATAGTGGTGAGCATTTTGTAATGTATGAAAATCATTAAATCACTATGATGTACACCTGAAAGTAATAGGATATTGTATACCAACTATACTTCAATAAACAAATTAATTACCCTACATCAGATCTCTTTTCATGTTTTCACTAAACACATTGAACATATAAGTATATATGTGTATATATATGTATATATGTACATATATACATCACTAAAGACAGATTTATTTAGCATTTATATTTTTGTTGGTTCCTTTTCAGTAAACATATAAATTCTAAGTTTACAAAGAATGACTTCTTATATCCTTTCCTTCCAGTGCAACCTTTATATAGATAACACTCATTCTTTTTAGCTGAAATATACTGTGACTACCAGCTACAAAAATGCTTCTATCTTTGTTATACTCCTTTGAAAACATGAGAAGGTGGTTGGTGTATCTCTGACTTATAAGAGACCGCAACCTTTCTCAAAACTTCTAGAATAATAGTAAATTATATGAACAAAAATTATGCTAATTGATTCGGATACATCTATAGATGATAGAAGTTTAACTCAAGGCTGGTTCAAGAAAATATTAAGTACACAATGGTAGCAACTTTATAATAATAATGGAGATGCTTTTGCATGCATGTGTAAAACTGGAATAAGATACTGCTGTTTAATTTATAAAGTTACAGAGAAGCTAAGAAGAACTTCAGCAATATGTATGTATATTTATTAATCTTTTCACATTCATGGGAATTTTACTGTGTAAATATCAAACTAAGGGTTTTGGTGCCTTATCAAAGTATTATTTGTGTAAAATCATAAAATTTAGCTATGCAAAATGGTGATTTTGGTTGTTAATTTTCATTCAGCTTCACTGCAACATAAAAAATTATTAAAAACATCCATTAGTTGTTAATTTGAATACCTTATACAGGGACCCCTCAACATCCACCGATGTCTTTCCAGTGGCTTCCTAATCTCTGCAAGTTGTTGGCAAGTGCAAAATCAGTTCATCAATCCTCCCTTTCTGTTTTTGAGCTAATGCAAATGATTTGCCTGTAGATGCTTAGTGGAGAGGCAGAGCATAAGGGGGTGTATCTGGAGAAATGCATATTACAATCTAGCCTGATGAGCCAAACACCTCTATTATCTTTATGTCATATCAGAAAGTCACGCAAATATTAACTATGCTTTCATATATCAAAGAACTTATGGTGTACTTCTCATGCGTGGTCTTTACCATGTCTACACTGGTAGACTTAAAATTTCCAACCCTCAAGACCACTCTCTGATGAATTTTCAATAACTGTTTCAAAGAAAAAAATGATCAGCTTTCAAAATATCTGGTAACAACTGAATCTGAAAATATTTTAGATAAATATTTCTTCTGTTATAAGATAAATATTCTTCCTTTGTTAATTTGTGTAGATGTTGAACCATATGATTTTCTATTCCTAACCTATAATGAGACAGATACGTAATACAGCTATTAGTTTGTTGAAATTAAACCTGTATCCTCAAGGTCTTGCTTGATAAAATGACATACATAGTCTAGCATTAATATATTTTACAAAGTGTTCTGAAAGATGAAAAAATTAAACAGTCACTGATTGATACAATAGATATATAAGAGTAATTAATAACTGTCTTGCAGTCTTGCTGTAAATATAGATTCCCAGGAAATACTCCAGATCCAAAATCAGAATTTCCTGTGGATGGCCTGGTAAAATGAATCATATTATGTTTCTCCAGGTAATTCTGGTGCTCAGCAATATTCAGGTGAGCACTGAAGCTATAGATGACTTTTTAAAGAAAAAATATAATTTACACTTTGATGGTGTTTAAAACAATAGAAGATATTTTTAAAGGAGATCACGTTATTTCCTGATAAACCAGTGCTTTTTGTGGATTAAGTTTTTTAATATTATTAAAAACAAGAGAAAAAGGAACAAGTTTCAAATACAGTATTTGTTGAATTAAAAATACTGGTGGTTTGGCATAAATAACATGAATATTATTGTAAATATTTAAGAAAAAACATTAAAATATATAAAAATTTATTTAAAATAATTATTATAACGATGTACATATTAGAAGAAATTAATATAACATGAGGATAAAAGAAAAACATAAAAAAATAAAATAAAATAATGGAGATGAAGAACATGAAGTACTTAAAAGAAAATTTCACTGAGTGGTGCTAAGCGCAAATTAGACATATTTCAAAGAAAAATATCAACAAAAACAAAACCAAAAACTTAAAGATACTATAAAAAAAGGAGAACAGAGAAAAAAAGATGGAAAAAGATAAAGTGAACCTCACTAACCTATGAGATAATATTAATATGTCTAATATAAATAAAATTGCAATTACAGAAAGGGTTGGAACAAAAACATTTGAGGAAATAATAGCCAAATCAGTCTGAAAATGGGTAAAAGCTAAAACTAACATACTTGAGAAACTGAATGAACTCCAAACATGATATATATAAACATGCTCATACCTCCACAGGAAAAAAAAAAAAGGTATGACAAAAGAAGACTAATCATATAGTATACAAGACAGAAGACTATGTAATGGCATCTGAAACATATGCTGAAAGAATTTTAACCTACAATTGTGCATCCTGTGAAAATTTCTGTCAAAACAGAAAAAGAGGAATGACCATAAAAATGGCCAAAAGCGACTTCATGCTCTCACGTTTCACAGAAATGCTGAAAACTAGCAGAAACTGTCACACTTGAATTTTTCAGAATTCTAGAAAATAGTTGAGAAGGTCTACAGCAACTAAGAAAGTATTGAATCAAGAAGGCAACTTCAAAGTGGTAGAACTTCATGACATTTTACTTACCTTTATTCTGCTACATAGTCATGCGCTTAAATGGCTGAGTGAGATTCTCATAATGAGACCTTTGTTTTGGAAGAATCAGAGCTTATCATATTCATAAGCTATTTATGAATGTCTTTTTTTAACCTGTCTGCAAGCTACTTGAAAGGCTAACAGAAAAGTTCTTCTCTGTTTCCCCTAATTCAGAACTCAGTCTGGAAGAGCAGTGGGCATTTCTTGAGAACATTGACGGTAAACTAATGATCCGTAGGTGCCTGGGGCAAGAGATTACAGTCAAGTCATATAATAGACTATTTCAGACTTGGGAAAAAAAGCAGGGGAGAGTTTCTTTGGGACAGTCAAAGCATCCATGTATATGAGAAACGTAAAGGGATATGCACATAACTAAGGTAAGACGATGTTCAGAAAAAACCTGAGAAGATATTCAGCTTTCATATCAGTCATATCCCTAGCCTTGGTGAAAGCCTGGCTAAGTGTTGGAGGAGTACCCTAGTACAGGGCCAATCAGCAAAAAATAGAAAAGTGGTTTTTTAAAATTGTTTTTTGTTCTAGTTTTGGTTTCTTTTTTTAGTACTTGGCGTTGAAGAAAAACCTCTGTCATAACACTAAATAAGCAAAGATTTCAATCATGACATAATGAGGAAATACAGTCTTTGCAAAATAGTTTGTAAAAGTCACTAAATGGATTACTACAGCTTTTAACAATAACAAAAACAAAATTAATAGCAAATGTTGAGAAAGGGGAAATAGGTATCTAGAGTTACCACAGTACAATATACAGATATCTAATATTCAAGAAAAAAATCACAAGGCATACAAAGAAACAAGGAAGTATAGCCCATCAAAAGAACAAATTGACAGTTTCATCCTCAAGGAATCCTAGACATTGTAATTAGTAGAAAAAAGACTTTAAATCAACTGTCTTAACTATGCTCAATGATCTAAAGGAAAATATGAAAATAAATCAAGGAAATTAAGAAAATGAGAGTATCAATGAAGAGATTTAAATAATATAAAGTTACCAAACAGCAATTCTAGAGCTAAAAATTAAAATAACTGAAAGGAAAAATTCACCAAAGGGGCTCAACAACAAATTTGAAGAGCCAGAAGAAAGAATTCTTGAATTTAAAGGTAGGGTAATTGAAATTATGCAGTCTGAGGAGCAGATAGGAAAAAATAAGTATGAAAAGTGACAGAGCCTAACATATGGGACACCATCAGAATGTTGCACACACACATTATGGAAGTTCCAAAAGAAAAGAGAGAAAGGAAAAGGCAAAAGAATATTTGAAAATAATGGTTGAAAACTTCCCAAATTAGATTAAATGTGTACATCAACAGATCCAAGAAACTCAACAAACTCCAAATAGAAAAGACTCAGAGACCATTACCAAGACAGATTATTATCAAATTGTTCATTGTTAAACCAAAGACAGAATCTTTAATGCAACAGGGAGAAGTGACTCATTATATACAAACGATCCTCAATAATGGCCACTCTATCATTAGAAACCACGAGGGACAGAAGGCAATGAGATAACATATTTATAATGCTGGAAGAAAAAATACAAACTTCCCAACCAAGAATTCTATGTCCAGCAAAACTGTCTTCTTAAATGAGAAACTAAAACAATCCTAAACAAATGCTGAGGGAATTTGTTAAGTGGACTTATCTTATAAGAAATGCTACAAGCAATCTTTCAGGTCGACATAAAAGTTCTAGACAGTATTTCCAAGTCAAAGGAAGAAATAAGGATCCCAGTAAAACCAATATTATTGTATTTTTGGTTTGTAGCTCCATTTCTTATTTCCTGTAGGTTTTGAAAGACAAATGCATTAAAAAGTTATAGAGGTATGTTATCAAACACACAGTGTATAAAGATGAATCTGTAATAGTAATAAGAGGACTAAACTGCATAGAAGCAGAGTTTTGATTACTATTAATATTAAATTAACCTCAATTTGAACTAGATTGTTATAAATTTACGATGTTAAATGTAATCTTGTAATCACTAAAAAATAGACAAAAGGAAATGAGAAGCAAATCAAATGATTCACTGCAAAAAAATTAACTAAACACACAATAAAAAAGAGGTAATGAAGGATATGAAGGATACAAAGGCATAAGACATATAGAAACCAAGTAGCCAAATCCAGAGGTAAATCCTTCCTTATCAGTAATTACTTTAAATCTAAATGGATAAAATTATCCAATCAAAAGACAGATATTAGCAAAAGGAATAAAAAAGATGATACAACTATAGATTGTTTATAATAAGTGCACTTCAGATCCCAAAACATAGATATGTTGAAAATGAAATTATAGGAAAAGGTATTCCATGTTAATAGTAACCAACAGAATGCTGGGGTCGCTATTTGATCAGATTAACGTATTTAAATCAGAAGTTGTTGTAACAGACAATGTAGGTCATTATATGTAGACAAAAGTGTCAATCTGTCAATCAAATAAAACAATTCTAAATGTGTATGCACCAGGCAAATGAGCCCAAAAATATATGTAGCATAAATTTGCAGAATTGAAAGAAGAAGTAGACAATTCTATAAGAATAGTTGGATACTTCATAACCCTACTTTCAATAATGGCTAGAATAATGAAGAGAAAATCAGTAAGAAAATACAAACCTGAGACACCTCTATAAACCAGCTAGACCAGAAGTATCTGTAGAACATTTCATCCAATAATAACAAAATACACATCCTTCTTGGGTATAGATGAAGCATTCTCAAGGATAGACAAAAATGCTTGATCATAAAAAGACCCAATAAATGCAAAACAATTGATATCATAGAGAGTATGTTTTCTAACAATAATGAAATGAATCTTGAAATCAATAATGGCAGGAAAACTGGAAAATTCAAAAACATGTGGAAATTAAGCAACACTTTCTTAAATAACCAATTGCCCAAAAAGAAATTATGGGAAATTATAAGAAATATTTAGACAAAAATGAATGTGAAGGAACAATATAATGTTTTGCAAACTTATGGGATGCAACTTATAGGTGCAAATTGGTACATTATAAAAGAAGAAAAATCTCAAACCCCTGACATAATTTTATACCTTTTTCACTTAGAAAAAGAAGAGAAAATAATCCCAAAGCTATGAGAAGGAAGGGAATAATAAATCATAGGGTGGAGATTAATAAAATATGCTGCTTATAAGAAACTCAGTTTAGGTCCAACAAAATAAATAGGTATAAAGTGAAAGGATGAGAAAGGTCATTCCAGAGAAATAATAATCAAGAGGAAGTTGGAGTGGCTATACAAATATCATACAAAATATCTTTTAAGCCAAGAAACATGACAAGAAGGCAAGGAAAGACATATGTTGATTAAAAGGTCAATTCATTAAGAAGATATAACAATTATGAACAAATACACACACAGCAACAGGACCCCCAAAATATATGAAGCCAACATTGACAGATTTGGAAGGAGCAATATAATTCTACCATAATATTTGGAGACCTCAATCGATAACAAGAGAGCATCTAGAAAGAGCAAAAGCAGCAGAAAGTACTTGAAGAAAACTATAAACCAAACAGATCTAAGAAACCTGTATAGAACACTCACAGCAGAACACACATTTTTCTCAAGTGTACATGGAACATTTCCCAGATAATATCTTAGGCCACAATAGAATTAAAAAGACTGAAATCTTATAAAGTATACAGAAATTAACAAAAACAAATCTACATGTTAAATGTAATCCTATCAACCTTCAAGTAGCCTTTTATGTAGAAATGGAAAGGCCTATTCTCAAATTCTTATGTGAATAATGAAAGCAATCTTGAAAAAGAATAAAATGGAAGTTCTCATTCCTTCTGTTTTCAAAGTTCTTTGTACAGCAACAGTAATCAAAACATAAGGATAGACATATAGACCAATGAAATAAAATTGAGAGCCCATAAATAAATCCATGCACATGTGTGCAGCTGACTTTTGACAGAGGTGCCAACCCTGTTCAAGGAGGAAAGAATTGTCTCTCCAGCAGATGGGTTTAGGACAAGTGCACAATGAGCAAAAGAATGAAGTGAAACCTCTTCCTTAGATCATATACAAAAATTAATTTGAAATTGATCAGTGACCTAAATATAAGGGTACCACCATCAACTCTTAGAATAAAACTTAAGTGTAAATCTTAATGACTTGAGTTTAGAAAATAATTCTTAGGTTTGAAATAAGTGAAAACATGAGTAAAAAAGACAAAAAAAAAAGATAAATTTGGGTTCTTAAAATTGAAAGTTTCCAAAATCAAAGGACTTACCAGAGAAGTGAAAAGATCACCTATAGAATTGGAGAATAGGTTTGAAAATCATATATCTGATCACGTTATAATAGCTAGACTTATAACTAACTCATTGCTCAACAATAAAGAAAAAGAACCCGATTAAAAAGTGAAAACGATTGGAATAGACAAATCCCTGAAGAAGTCATACAAATAGCCAATAAGCACATGGCCAATAAACACATCCATTAGCTGTATTAATTTGCTAGGATGGCCTTAACAAAATACCACAGACCAGGGGGCTTAAACAACAGAAATGTATTGTCTCACGGTAACGGAGGTTAGAAGTCTAAGTAAATTTTTGGCAGGGTGGATTCCTGTTCAGGGCTGCGAAGAACATGTTCCATACCTCTGACCTGGTATCTTAAGCCTCAGGTGTTCTTTGGGTTGTAGATGGTATTTTTTCTGTTTTTACATCTTCTTCTGTACATGTAAGTCTTTTCATCCAAATTTCCCCTTTTCATAAGGACACAGTTACATTGCATAAAGACCATTTCTCCTCATTTTCCCCCAATTGTCCACAAAGACCCTATTTCCAAATAAGATGACATACACAGGTACTGGGGGTTAGGATTTTGACATCTTTTGGGAAGACACAATTAACTAAAATAAGAGAAGTGCAAACCAAAGCCACAATAAGATACCACCCCATGTCTATTAGGATGGCTATTTAAAAATAAAACAAAACTGAGAGTAACAAGTGTTGGTGAGGATGTGAAGTTGTAATCCCTGTACACTGCTGGTGGAAATGCGAAGTCATTCATAAAGCTGTGGAAAGCAGATGGGCAGTGCCTCGAAAAGTCTACATAGAATTACCATATGACTCACAATTTTACTCCTAGGTATATATCCAAGAGAATTAAAAACAAGTATGGGTACATTCATGCTCATAGCAACATTACTTACAAGAGCCAAAAGGTGAAAATAGCCCAAATATTAATCAATGGATGGATAGGTAAACTGTAGGATATACATACAATGGAATTATATTCAGCCACAACAAGAAATGTAATTATATCCAGTCATAAAAAGAAATGAAGTACCAATATGTGCTGCAACATAGATGTAACTGAGAATATTGTGTCAACTTAAAGAAGACAGACACACAATGCCATGTACTATATGATTCAATGTAGAAACATGTATATTCATGAGTCCATATTTATTTTAAACAGCCATTGAATACATAAATAGAAGGGAAGAAGAAAATCTCTCTTGCAGAAGCATTCTAAATAATTTTTGGCTGCTCCCCCCTTGAGTTGGTGGAACCTGTCTCCTTACTATTTCAGTGTTGGCTGCTTGTAATATCTCTGCCTTTGAACGTGTACAGAATGGAAGAGAGAGAAAAAGTGACTTTACAGTGGAGAAATCTGACAAGTACTACTTCAATCAGGTGACCTCAAGAGTGGTAAAAAGGGCTGATATCATGCATACCGGATGACACTTCGCCTCTATGGTCATCCTCCTAAGAGCCCGTAGCCACAGTTCACTTCTGAGAAAAAATCTATCAACTCCCAAATGAGGGACACTTACAAAATATATTACCAGTGCCCCTCAAAACTCTCAAGCTCTTCAAAAATGAGGAATGTCTGAGAAACTATCCCAGCCAACAGGAGCCTAATGGTGACTAAATGTAATGTACCATGAATGGGATGTTTGAACAGAAAAATTACATTAGGTGAAAACTAAGAAAATCTGAATGAAATATGGACTTTCACTACTAATGATGTATAAATAATGGTTTATTAATTATTACATTTGTCATGTATCATGACATTATGCTATTAAGATACACATGTATCATGCTATTGTATGATTTTAATAATAGGATAGGGTGTGTAGAATTTGGAAACTCTACACCATCTTTTCAGCTTTTCTGCAAATCCAAAATTTTATTTTATGATAAAAAGTTTATTAGTAAATTATATTGGTATGCAAAAGCAAAAAAAGAGATTGGTGTTAAAATCATACTTTGTAGTTGGACCTTACTATATATTATTGAGGATTTGGTAACAGGTTGAAAGAAGTGTTGAATGTTTATTTTTCATATTATTTTGAAGAGACATTTGGACTACATATGAAATTGCCAGTGTAATTGTAGACTTTGTGTGTGTGTGTGTGTGTGTGTGTGTGTGTATTTCTTATATGAAAGGAACAGCACAATTGTTTTAACTTCTCTGCCACATTAACAAAACCATTCACAGACTATTCATGCAAGCCAATAAATATTAACATGTTATACACTAAGAAAATACACTAAAATAGATTTCACAAACTAATAAGAATTTAGTACCTGTTATTATAATCAACCCTTCTGATCCAATTATTACAATGTAAGTAAAGGGTTGTGAAATAATTTAAAAATCATTTACATTCACTATTCATGTCTTCCCTTGCCAAGTGGCTGTTAATAATTGTTACTTCTTGAGTAAGATAAAATGTTACATTCTTTAGGATTTATGTTTTCAAATGCACTTTTCGGTAACGTTCGAGTATAACAGCTTTCATCCAAAACATTAAATTAAACTTTAAGTTATGGCAGCATTTGTGGAATAACAAATCTGCATTCAGCTTCCTCCCTTCACTGCATTACTACATGTCATGGTGTCATAATCTCCCTGTAAACTAAGATCTACTGTGAAACTTCGCTGTTTATTGATGAATCACATAATCATTTAACCACAATTAGAAACAGAATAAATTGTAACTGCTTCAGATTCTGTTAGCTCATGAAGATGTACTTGAATGTCAAAATATATTCAGAGAAAAGGAAAAAATAGCATAAGTAACCTAATTGAGCTGAATTTTTATATTTCACTAATGGCTACAATCACTATACCACTGACAGCATAAGTCATTTTTGTGCACAGGGAGAAACCACTAGAAAATGTGTTTTACCCACTATATGCCAAGATAATATGAATTTGTCTATATTTCTGCCTCCTATAAGCTAATGCCCCTTGAAAACTGTTTTCTAGTAAATATAAAAATGCAAATTGCTATACTCACAGCTAATTTGCTTGGCACAAAGTTTTACTCCTTTCAATATAGTCAATACATACTTCTACGTGACTGATCTTCCAGAAACTCATGTAATAATGAATATTTCCAGGCTTTTTTTCCAGAAATATTAAGTCAAACATTATTAGTTTACAACTAATGAAACAACACAATCTGGTCTCAATCTAATTTTCCAAAGTATTCGAAGCTGTGGTAAAGTGGTTAATTTAAAAATTAAAGAGCAGCCTATGGAAACAGCCTGTCTCATCCAAATCAAGGTTCTGGACCTAACTATGTGATTTAAAGCAAGTTACTTATTCCTGTTGCAACTTTATGTCCTTATCTATGAAATGGAGGTAATTACATAGGTCCTCTGCCCCTTATCTGAAACATTTGCACCCAGGAATTAAGAATTTTAAAAAATTGATTTGAAAGATCACATGATATATATACCCTATATTATGTGTGATTCTCAAGGGTATCTGGAGCTGCACTTGTAATTAAAAAATGTTGCTAATTGTTCAGTAAAACAAACACACATTCCTGTTAAGTGGGATACATTAGGACATAAACAGAAGTATGAGAATTCAGGACCATTTGTCCCTGTACATTATGACAGCATTTCTGGTATTTGTAAGATAAATTCTAACCAAAATAAGCAGGCGACGAGAGGCAACAAAGGGCCAGGCAGTTTGAGCGCAATCCCGGGCAAGGTTCACCAGTCTGAAACACAGACTGGAGAAGTCGTGCTCAGCAGGTCAGGCAGCGACTTTTTAAAGAAGGTAGGGGGAGGCAGAGCTTAGATTTACAGCAGCGTGAGGATTGGCTAGCCTAAGTCATATTTTTCAGGTTGGGAGGCGGCAGCAGCCGGGGACTTTGGCACGTCATCTGTGTCCGACATGCTCACCCCTCCCTCCGGTGCCTCCAGTCTTACAGTATTCAGGTTTGAGAACAAGGAAGTGTGGAGCAGTTACAAATATGCCATAGTATTTGGAAAGTTAAATTGGTTGTAGTATGTTAAGTCCTTAGAACAACACTAGGCACCTACTCATAACTCAACGTATTTTGATTCTATGATTATCATTTCTACTCTTTCTTAACAAGAACTCACCACTAATGCAGAACTGTCAACTTCTGTCACCTAATCACACCATCCATATCTCCATATTTCTGTCCTCTGCCTTTCTTCAAATCATCATGTTTCTTCTTTAATATCCATATTTCAAAAAGTTTGAAAGTCCAAGAGTAATTCTACTTGATTTTTAAGTATTTCTTAAAACTCCCAAATTACATTATTTTCCCTCCTCTAAAGTCAAACAAAATGCTTATTGAGTAAAACTTTCACTTAATACTTAAATGTACATGCAAATGTGATTTTCTTGCCTTGGCTGTATTGTATTAGTATTATATATTATTTGTTATATTTTAAATTAAACCTTGTGTGTATATGCTTTGTTTTTATTGAGATATAATTGAAATAATATAAAATTCACCCTTTTAAACTGCACAATTCATTGGTTTTTAGTATATTCATAAAGTTGTGCATGCATTCCTATTCATAAGTAATTCTATGTTTTCATCACCCCAAAAAGAAACCCTGTAACTCTCTAACCATTAGCAGCCACATTCCCAATCCCATCACCCACCAGCTACTGGGTCCGCTAACCTCCTTTCTGTCTCTATGGCTTTGCCTATTCTGATATTTTATGTAATAGAATCATACAATATGTGGCCTTTTATATCTGGTTTCTTTCACTTACATGATGTTTTTAATAATCATCCATGTGGTAGTATATATATCAGCATGGGAGTACTATTTAGGGCCAAATACTATGCCAGTCTATAAATACACCATGTATTGCTCCTCCATAGGTGAGAAACATTAGGTTTTCTACTTTTTGATTATAATGAATAACTGAGCTATACACATTCATGTACAAATTATATACATATATGTCTGCAGTACTGTGTATATATTCAGGAATAGAACTGCTGGGCCATATGGTAATGATATATTTATCACTTGAGTAAATGTGTAACTGTTTTTCCAATAAGCCCCATCATTGCTACTGGAAATGTATGAAGGTTCCAATTTCTCCACACTGCATCCACATTTGTTATTGTTATTTCTTTTAATCAAAGCCATCCTAGTGAGTGTGAAGAGAGATCTCACTGTGGTTTGACTTTCATATCCTTTATGAATAATAAGTTTGAACATTTCTTCATGTGCTGTGGGGCACTTGTATTTCTTAAAGAAATATCTATACAGATCCTTGGCTGATTTTTACTTGGGTTATTTGTCTTTTCATTGTTGAGTTGTAAGAGTGTATTATTCTCAGTACCATTCCCTTACCAGATATATGATTTGCAAATATTTTCTACCATTCTGGGTTGTCTTTTCATTTTGTTGTTAGATCTATTTTTGTGTTTTATGTATATTCAAATTTACTATTCTTCATGAATCAGTTTCAGTGCTTTTAGAAATTTGACATTCTAAGTATCTAATTTATTGGTATATAATTGTTCATAGTAGCCTTTGCAAATCTTTTAATTTTGCACTTTTGATAGTAAAATTCTTTTTATCATTACAGATGTTCAGATAATTTTTTTCTCTTTTGTTGTTAGACAGCTAGATAATGTTTTGTAAATTTTATTGATTTTTTTCAAAGGACAAACTTCACTTTGTTAATTTTTTTCTGTTGCTTTCCTATTAGCTATTAATTTATGTCTGCTTCAGTCTTTATAATTCTCTTCTTTTTAAGTGATTTGGGTGTTGTTCGCCTTTTTTTTCTTTCTAGTGCCTTAATGTAGAAAGTTAGATTATTTACTCAAGATGAATCTCCTCTATTATTATACATATTAACACTATAAATTTCTCAAATCACTGTTTCACACTTTTCCATAAAGTTTGTTATGTTTTAATTTTAATTCATCTTGAGGATTTTCTTATTTATTTTGTGATTTTTCTCTCTGACATGGTAATTATTTAGAATGAGCTGTTTAAGTTTCACATATTTTTAAATTTCTTTAAACTTTATTTTTAATGATTTGTCATTTTATTCCATTGCATTTGGAGAACACACTTTGTAAGATTTCAATCCTTTTAAATTTAAGATGGTTTGTTTTATTACCTAGCCATGTGTTCTATACGGCTGAAGATTCCATGTGCACTTGAGAATAAAGTTTATGTAAGATGGAGTATTGTAGCAATCTCTATTATATCTAGTTGGTCAATAATGTTGTTTAAGTCTGCTATTCTTTGTTGATCTTCTGTCTAGTTGTGCTATCCATTATTGATGTCATTAGCTATAATTGTTGAATTGTCTATTTCTCCCTTCAATTTTGTTAGTATTCTGGGACTTTGCTGTTAGGTCCATATATGTTTACAATTATTATTTTCCTGATGGATTGGCCTTCTTTTCTTTGTCTTTAATAGTGACTTTTTCATAAATTCAACTTTGACTTATATTAGTATATCCAGTCTAATACTCTTTTGGTTATTATATGCAAATTTTATATTTTTCTGTCCTTCAATTTCGATCTATTTATGTCTTGTGTCTCTTGTAGAGAGAATGTTACTGGATCATATTTTCAAATCCATTCTGTTAATCCCTGTCTCTTCATTGGCTTGTATAATGCATTTGCATTTAATGGAATTACTAAGTTTAGGTAGAATTTATGCCTGCTATTTTCTTACATTATGTCATACCATTTTTGTTTTCATAATCCTCCATCACTGTCTTTCTGTGTGTGTTATATAGGCAGTTATACATTACTATTTTTAATCCATTATGTGTCTTTCACTATATTTTATTGAACTATTTTCTTGGCAGTTGTTCTCAGAATTACAATTAATATCTCAGTGTATAAAAAATTTGTTGTGAAAAAAATTAATCTCAATAGTATAAAAACATTTGTTTCTGTTCTCCATTTCTCTCCCTCCTTTATGCTTTTGTTGACATATAATATCATCCTTATACGTTGATTCTTATGTAATCACATTCAGATATCATCATCCTAGATAACAATTTGAATGGAAATACATTCATATTGACTTATAGTACATTATCACATGTTTTTGAAATTTTTATTTTAGTACTCATTCCACAACAGCTGGGATATTGCACATGTACTTTTTAGAGACTCAATAATTTTGCTAAAAAATACTTAATGTACAAAGTTCCCCAAAGAAAAAAAGATACAGAAATTCACATGAAACCCTAATATTCTTTTTTTTTTTTTTGATAATTACTTTTTATTAAAGGGTAGTTGATGCACAGTATTACATTACATTAGTTTCAAGTGTACAACACAGTGATTCAACATTTATATACATTATAATTCTAGGTACCAGCTATCACCAAACCAAGTTGTTAAAATATTTTTACTATATTCCTTATGCTATACATTACATCATTACATCCCGGTTACTTATTTATTTTACCTTTGGAAGTCTGTCCTTTTTTTATTTTATTTTATTTTATTTTATTTTATTTCTGAGGGCATCTCTCATATTTATTGATCAAATGGTTGTTAACGACAATAAAATTCTGTATAGGGGAGTCAATGCTCAATGCACAATCATTAATCTACCCCAAGCCTAATTTTCATCAGTCTCCAAACTTCTGAGGCATAACAAACAAGTTCTTACATGGAGAACAAATTCTTACATAATGAATAAGTTACATAGTGAACAGTACAAGGGCAGTCATCACAGAAACTTTCGGTTTTGCTCATGCATTATGAACTATAAACAGTCAGTTCAAATATGAATACTCATTTGGTTTTTATACTTGATTTATATGTGGATACCACATTTCTCTCTTTATTATTATTATTTTTAATAAAATGCTGAAGTGGTAGGTAGATACAAGATAAAGGTAGAAAACATAGTTTAGTGTTGTAAGAGAGCAAATGTAGATGATCAGGTGTGTGCCTGTAGACTATGTGTTAATCCAAGCTAGACAAGGGCAATAAAACATCCACGTATGCAGAAGATTTCTCTCAGAACGGGGGGGTGAGGTTCTAAGCCTCACCTCTGTTGATCCCCAATTTCTCACCTGATGACACCCTGCGACTGTGCCTGTCTTAGGTTGTTCCTCCCTTGAGGAATCTTACCCATCTCTGGCTAACCAGTCATCTTCTGGGGCCATACAGGGAAATTTAAAGTTGGTAAGTGAGAGAGAAGCCTTATTGTTTGAAATGGTTAGCTCTTTATTTCTTTGCATATTTATGGCCGGTAGCTTCTATGCCCAGCCTTTGTCTTGAGGTATCTTTACCACTTGGAAGAATTATGATACTCGGTAAATTTGATATGAGGTACGAATTCTATTTAAGGGTTGTAATTAGGAAGGAAGAAGAAAAGCTATAGAAGTAGCAGGCGGAAGAAAACATGGGAAGATTGATTATTACTTTGACATATCTTCTTGTAGAGTAACTTCAGCATGTATAGGTTTTAAGCTACTACTTAAATTGCGCACACACATTAACATAATAAAAGTATAGTTACATAACCTAAGCATAGCTGTAATTACCAGCCATCTCCAGTGAAACCAAGAAAACCAGTTAGGCACCTTAGGCATTTGTGAAAACTTATCTATGATATGATGGATATTGTCCAACTGAACTTGAACAGTCTGAGAGAAATCAGACAAATTAAAACAACCCATTCTTGGGGAATGTTCACATCCCTTATGTTCTTTTAACAGTAAATAGTCTGTAGTTGTAAGATTTTGGAGCGCTACAATTTGCACTTCTCCTAATTCTTGGTTGAATTCCAACAGTATAGATCCAGTCAAATTTGTTGTTTTACTGAATGCCCAGGACAGCTTAGATGTCTCCTTCATTCCCATGTCAAGTCCAGGAACTGGTGGGATGAGTGCATCTACAGCTGTAGCAGTGCGTGGATCTTTGTTGGGGTTTTTTGATGATCATCTTCTGGCATGAGTCTTCCAGAGAGTGCTGATGTTGGAAGTTCTCTTTCATATCGTATCTTAGTTCATTTTCGGGGTAGCCCAATTAGGCTTTGATCTTCTGTATAAACGCAAACAGACCCTTTGCATACACTTTTATATGCCCTTTATACCCTTGTGTAGAACTCATTGGAGGTTAACACAGGAACTGCCCTTTTTTTGTTTTGTTTTGTTTTGTTTTGATTTGGTATCACTAATCTACACTTACATGACGAATATTATGTTTACTAGGATCTCCCCTATACCAGGTCTCCCCTATAAACCCCTTTACAGTCACTGTCATTCAGCATAGCAAAATGTTGTAGAATCACTACTTGCCTTCTCTGTGTTGTACAGCCCTCCCTTTTCTCCTACACCACCATGCATGTTAATCTTAATACCCCCTACTTCTCCCCCCCCCTTATTCCTCCCTACCCACCCATCCTCCCCAGTCCCTTTCCCTTTGGTACCTGTTAGTCCATTCTTGAGTTCTGTGATTCTGGTGCTGTTTTGTTCCTTCAGTTTTTCCTTTGTTCTTATATTCCACTGATAAGTGAAATAATTTGGTATTTCTCTTTCTCCGCTTGGCTTGTTTCACTGAGCATAATACCCTCAAGCTCCATCCATGTTGCTGAAAATGATTGGATTTGCCCTTTTCTTATGGCTGAGTAGTATTCCATTGTGTATATGTACCACATCTTCTTTATCCATTCATCTATCGATGGACATTTAGGTTGCTTCCAATTCTTGGCTATTGTAAATAGTGCTGCGATAAACATAGGGGTGCACTGATCTTTCTCATACTTGAGTGCTGCATTCGTAGGGTAAATTCCTAGGAGTGGAATTCCTGGGTCAAATGGTAAGTCTGTTTTGAGCATTTTGATGTACCTCCATACTGCTTTCCACAATGGTTGAACTAACTTACATTCCCACCAGCAGTGTAGGAGGGTTCCCCTTTCTCCACAGCCTCGCCAACATTTGTTGTTGTTTGTCTTTTGGATGGCAGCCATCCTTACTGGTGTGAGGTGATACCTCATTGTAGTTTTAATTTGCATTTCTCTGATAATTAGCGATGTGGAGCATCTTTTCATGTGTCTGTTGGCCATCTGTATTTCTTTTTTGGAGAACTGTCTCTTCAGTTCCTCTGCCCATCTTTTAATTGGGTTATTTGTTTTTTGTTTGTTGAGGCGTGTGAGCTCTTTATATATTCTGGACGTCAAGCCTTTATCGGATGTGTCATTTTCAAATATATTCTCCCATACTGTAGGGATCCTTCTTGTTCTATTGATGGTGTCTTTTGCTGTACAGAAGCTTTTCAGCTTAATATAGTCCCACTTATTCATTTTTGCTGTTGTTTTCCTTGCCCGGGGAGATATGTTCAAGAAGAGGTCACTCATGTTTATGTCTAAGAGGTTTTTGCCTATGTTTTCTTCCAAGAGTTTAATGGTTTCATGGCTTACATTCAGGTCTTTGATCCATTTTGAGTTTACTTTTGTATATGGGGTTAGAAAATGGTCCAGTTTTATTCTCCTACATGTAGCTGTCCAGTTTTGCCAGCACCACCTGTTGAAGAGACTGTCATTTCGCCATTGTATGTCCATGGCTCCTTTCTCAAATATTAATTGACCATATATGTCTGGGTTAAAGTCTGGATTCTCTAGTCTGTTCCATTGGTCTGTGGCTCTGCTCTTGTGCCAGTACCAAATTGTCTTGATTACAATGGCTTTATAGTAGAGCTTGAAGTTGGGGAGTGAGATCCCCCCTACTTTATTCTTCTTTCTCAGGATTGCTTTGGCTATTCGGGGTCTTTGGTGTTTCCATATGAATTTTTGAACTATTTGTTCCAGTTCATTGAAGAATGTTGCTGGTAGTTTCATAGGGATTGCATCAAATCTGTATATTGCTTTGGGCAGGATGGCCATTTTGACGATATTAATTCTTCTTAGCCACTAGCATGGGATGAGTTTCCATCTGTTAGTGTCCCCTTTAATTCCTCTTAAGAGTGACTTGTAGTTTTCAGAGTATAAGTCTTTCACTTCTTTGGTTAGGTTTATTCCTAGGTATTTTATTTTTTTTGATGCAATTGTGAATGGAGTTGTTTTCCTGATTTCTCTTTCTGTTGGTTCATTGTTAGTATATAGGAAAGCCACAGATATCTGTGTGTTGATTTTGTATCCTGCAACTTTGCTGTATTCCGACATCAGTTCTAGTAGTTTTGGGGTGGAGTCTTTAGGGTTTTTTATGTGCAGTATGATGTCATCTGCAAATAGTGACAGTTTAACCTCTTCTTTACCAATCTGGATTCCTTGTATTTCTTTGTTTTGTCCGATTGCTGTGGCTAGGACCTCCGGTACTATGTTAAATAACAGTGGAGAGAGTGGGCATTCCTGTCTAGTTCCCGATCTCAGAGGAAATGCTTTCAGCTTCTCGCTGTTCAATATAATGTTGGCTGTGGGATTATCATAGATGGCCTTTATTATGTTGAGGTACTTGCCCTCTATTCCCATTTTGTTGAGAGTTTTTATCATGAATGGATGTTGAACTTTGTCAAATGCTTTTTCAGCATCTATGGAGATGATCATGTGGTTTTTGTCTTTCTTTTTGTTGATGTGGTGGATGATGTTGATGGACTTTCGAATGTTGTACCATCCTTGCATCCCTGGGATGAATCCCACTTGGTCATGGTGTATGATACTTTTGATGTATTTTTGAATTCGGTTTGCTAATATCTTGTTGAGTATTTTTGCATCTACATTCATCAGGGATATTGGTCTGTAGTTTTCTTTTTTGGTGGGGTCTTTGCCTGGTTTTGGTATTAGGGTGATGTTAGCTTCATAGAATGAGTTTGGGAGTATCCCCTCCTCCTCTACTTTTTGGAAAACTTTAAGGAGAATGGGTATTATGTCTTCCCTGTATGTCTGATAAAATTCCGAGGTAAATCCATCTGGCCTGGGAGTTTTGTTCTTTGGTAGTTTTTTGATTACCGCTTCAATTTCGTTGCTGGTAATTGGTCTGTTTAGATTTTCTGTTTCTTCCTGGGTCAATCTTGGAAGGTTGTATTTTTCTAGGAAGTTGTCCATTTCTCCTAGGTTTCCCAGCTTGTTAGCATATAGGTTTTCTTAGTATTCTCTAGTAAGTCTTTGTATTTCTGTGGGGTCTGTCGTGATTTTTCCTTTCTCATTTCTGATACTGTTCATTTGTGTTGACTCTCTTTTCTTCTTAATAAGTCTGGCTAGAAGTTTATCTATTTTGTTTATTTTCTCGAAGAACCAGCTCTTGGTTTCATTGATTTTTGCTATTGTTTTATTCTTCTCAATTTTATTTATTTCTTCTCTGATCTTTATTATGTCCCTCCTTCTGCTGACCTTAGGCCTCATCTGTTCTTCTTTTTCCAATTTCGATAATTGTGACATTAGACCATTCATTTGGGATTGCTCTTCCTTTTTTAAATATGCTTGGATTGCTATATACTTTCCTCTTAAGACTGCTTTTGCTATGTCCCACAGAAGTTGGGGCTTAGTGTTGTTGTTGTCATTTGTTTCCATATATTGCTGGATCTCCATTTTGATTTGGTCATTGATCCATTGATTATTTAGGAGCATGTTGTTAATCCTCCATGTGTTTGTGAGCCTCTTTGCTTTCTTTGTACAGTTTATTTCTAGTTTTATGCCTTTGTGGTCTGAAAAGTTGTTTGGTAGGATTTCAATCTTTTGGAATTTTCTGAGGCTCTTTTTGTGGCCTAGTATGTGGTCTATTCTGGAGAATGTTACATGTGCACTTGAGAAGAATGTATATCCTGTTGCTTTTGGATGTAGTGTTCTATAGATGTCTATTAGGTCCATCTGCTCTACTGTGTTGTTCAGTGCTTCCGTGTCCTTACTTATTTTCTGCCCAGTGGATCTATCCTTTGGGGTGAGTGGTGTGTTGAAGTCTCCTAGAATGAATGCATTGCAGTCTATATCCCCCTTTAGTTCTGTTAGTATTTGTTTCACATATGCTGGTGCTCCTGTGTTGGGTGCATATATATTTAGAATGGTTATATCCTCTTGTTTGACTGAGCCCTTTATCATTATGTAGTGTCCTTCTCTATCTCTTGTTACTTTCTTTGTTTTGAAGTCTATTTTGTCTGATATTAGTACTGCAACCCCTGCTTTCTTCTCGCTGTTGTTTGCTTGAAATATGTTTTTCCATCCCTTGACTTTTAGTCTGTACATGTCTTTGGGTTTGAGGTGAGTTTCTTGTAAGCAGCATATAGATGGGTCTTGCTTTTTTAACCATTCTGTTACTCTGTGTCTTTTGATTGGTGCATTCAACCCATTAACATTTAGGGTGCCTATTGAAAGATATGTACTTATTGTCATTGCAGGCTTTAAATTCGTGGTTACCAAAGGTTCAAGGTTAGCCTCTTTAGTATCTTAGTGCCTAACTTAGCTCACTTATTGAGCTGTTATATACACTGTCTGGAGATTCTTTTCTTCTCTCCCTTCTTGTTCCTCCTCCTTGATTCTTCATATGTTGGGTGTTTTGTGCTGTGCTCTTTCTAGGAGTGCTCCCATCTAGAGCAGTCCCTGTAAGATGTCCTGTAGAGGTGCTTTGTGGAAAGCAAATTCCCTCAGCTTTTGTTTGTCTGGGAATTGTTTAATCCCACCATCATATTTGAATGATAGTCGTGCTTGATACAGTATCCTTGGGTCAAGGCCCTTCTGTTTCATTGTATTAAATATATCATGCCATTCTCTCTTGGCCTGTAGGGTTTCTGTTGAGAAGTCTGATGTTAGCCTGATGGGTTTCCCTTTATAGGTGACCTTTTTCTCTCTAGCTGCCTTTAACACTCTTTCCTTGTCCTTGATCTTTGCCATTTTAATTATTATGTGTCTTGGTGTTGTCCTTCTTGGATCCCTTCTGTTGGGGGTTCTGTGTATTTCCGTCGTCTGTTCGATTATTTCCTCCCCCAGTTTGGGGAAGTTTTCAGCAATTATTTCTTCTAAGATACTTTCCATCTCTTTTCCTCTCTCTTCTTCTTCTGGGACCCCTATAATATGGATATTGTTCCTTTTGGATTGGTCACACAGTTCTCTTAATATTGTTTCATTCCTGGAGATCCTTTTGTCTCTCTCTGTCAGCTTCTCTGCGTTCCTTTTCTCTGATTTCAATTCCATCAATGGCTTCTTGCATTCTATCCATTCTGCTTATAAACCCTTCCAGAGTTTGTTTCATTTCTGCAATCTCCTTTCTGGCATCTGTGATCTCCCTCCGGACTTCATCCCATTTCTCTTGTGTATTTCTCTGCATCTCTGTCAGCATGTTTATGATTTTTATTTTGAATTCTTTGTCAGGAAGACTGGTTAGGTCTGTCTCCTTCTCTGGTGTTGTCTCTGTGATCTTTGTCAGCCTGTAGCTTTGCCTTTTCATGGTGATAGGAATAGTTTGCAGAGCTGGGACGAGTGACGGCTGGAAGGACTTCCTTTCTTGTTGGTTTGTGGCCCTCCTCTCCTGGGAGAACAGCGACCTCTAGTGGCTTGTGCTGCGCAGCTGCGTGCAGACAGGGTTTCTGCTTCCTGCCCGGCTGCTATGGAGTTAATCTCTGCTGTTGCTGTGGGCATGGCCTGGCTCGGGCAGCTACTCCAAAGTGGTGGAGTCGCGTTGGAGCAGGAGCGGCTGGGAGGCTATTTATCTCCATAAGGGGCCTCCCTGCTCCCTGCAGCCCAGGGATTAGGGTGCCCAGAGATCCCCGGATTCCCTACCTCTGGATTAAGTGTCCCACCCTGCCGCTTTAAGACTTCCAAAAAGCACCCACCAAAACAAAACAACGACCACCAAAAAAAAAAAAGAAAAAAATTTTTAAATAAAAAAATTTTTTATAATTAAAAAAAAAAAAGGTGGTTGCTGGTTTTTCTTTATTCTCCGGTGCCAGCCTCAGGCCTCTGCTCACTGGTCTTGCTGCCCTGTTTCCCTAGTATTGGGGTCCCTATCCCTTTAAGACTTCCAAAAAGCTCTCACCAAAACAAAACAGCAAAAAAGCAAAAAAAAAAAAAAAAATGGTCGTGCGCTTTTCTTATGTCCTCCGACACCCGGCCTCCAGTGCCCGCTCACTGTTCTTGGTGCCCTATTTTCCCAGTATCGAGGGCCCTGCACTCTGGCCCTGTTGGTTGGGGCTGGGTGTTCGGCAGTCCTGGGCTCCGTCTCCCTCCCGCTCTGCCTGCTCTTCTCCCGCCGGGAGCTGGGGGGGAGGGGCGCTTGGCTCCGGCGGGGCCGGGGCTTGTATCTTACCCCCTTCGCGAGTTGCTGGGTTCTCTCAGGTGCGCATGTGGTCTGGATATTGTCCTGTGTCCTCTGGTCTTTATTCTAGGAAGGGTTGTCTTTGTTATATTTTCATAGATATATGTTGTTTTGGGAGGAGATTTCCGCTGCTCTACTCATGCCGCCATCTTCCGCCCCTCCTTGAAACTCTAATATTGTATCACATATTAAAATGTGGAAAACATTTCAGTAGCTAAAACAGTAAAGACAGAAGAAGAATAGACTGACAAATTAGTGCAGAAGAAGATGAAAGAAAATAGAAGAATGGAGGAGGGGAATGAAAATAGAAAAAAGGAGAGTGAAGGAGATAAGGAGAAAAGAGGGAGTGAGGAGTAAGATGAAGAGAAAAAGCCAGGAGGAGGAAGAAGAGAGGGAAGGAAATAATGATTGTCTATAAATTGTGATACATATATCATATATAGCACATATATATTTACATCTATTAATATGTTCACATATAACATGAAAAAGAGAAAGACATTTTGTAGATTATAGATTATATAAATATATACAGTATACTATATACCATATATTATATTTATATTATAGACTGATATAATATACACATATAAATATATAATGTGTACATTATATAGTATTATGTATATTGTATTTATAATATATAAATTTCTTTCTCCCTTCCATGTTATTGAAAATCAAGGGATTTCTCTTCCAGCTACCATTATAGAAACTTCTAAGTTGAATTTTAAAAATTATTATTCCTGAATGTTTATTATTTGCCCTTTTTTCAGTATTTACTGAAATCATATTTAAGTTTCTTCTGTAAATTCTGTATTCTTCAGTTAGTATGTTTTTTACTCTCTGCTTTCTATCAAGGTATATTACTTGATTCAGTAATTGTGCAACTTTAATTTCAGGACTCACCAAGTAAAGCTTCCTAAAGGGTTTCTTGAATCCCAGCAAATACAGGCATTTCTGAGAGAGGGCCTTCTGTCCTTAAGGAACTTTTGTCCATGGATTTTGGACTTCCATGTGAAATTTGCCTTTGCCCCATTTGAGTGGAATTTCACTCAAAAATCCCATCAAATGATGATTCCTCTTCACAAGGGTCTTATTTCCTATATAAGCCTCAATTTATTTTTGCCTTCTATATATCAACACTTTTAGGAAACTCTAAATATTGGTCCTTTAAGAGGCTTATAGTTTTATTTACCAGTCCAGATCCTCAATCGTTATTTACTTCTCCACCATCACAGATTTCACTTGGCTCTACTATTTCCTTCATTTTTTTTCCATTCAAGTTTAAGAGTTTTTGAGTGTCAATACTCAGTATATATCATTATTCTTGTCCAAAAAACAGTTGAGACATTTTGATGTTTCTCTTACAGCAAATGAGAGACCACATGAACACTTATGTCTGATACCTTCATAAGAAGTATGTTTCTCAAAATATATTAATGAACAAATAAATTTAATGTTTCATTCAGATATATAAGAATCTTTGAAGCTGTATTTTGACAGTAGCCATTTATCTAATGCCAGGGATACTCTTTAATATTTCTACCATGAATGTTCCTCTAGTCTTCATTCATTTTCATTATTCATTGATATTCAGTTATCTCATATACATTTTCCCAAATCTATTGATATATAATTGACACATTACATTGTATCAGTTTAAGGTGTACAACATAATGTTTTGATATAAGTATATATTGTAAGCCAACATTACCAATAAGTTCAGTCAGCATGTATCACCTAGCATAGTCATGATTTTTTTGATGAGAACTTTTAAGATATATTCTCTTAGCAACTTACAAATATACAATACAGTATTGATAACTATAGTCATAATGATTTATACTACCTCACCAGAACTTACTTAACTTATAAATAGAAGTGTGTGCCTTTTGACCACTTTCAACTATTCTCCATACCACCTACCCTTCCTTTCTCTGGCAACCACCAATCTGTCATCTGTCTCTATGAGTTTGTTCTTTTCAGATTCCACCAATTAATGAGATCTTTCAGTATTTTTCTTTCCCTATTCACTTATTTCACTTAGCTTAATTCCTTCAAGGTCCCCTCAGGTTGTAGCAATGGCAGAATTTTCTTCTTTTTTATGGCTGAATATGTCACATTTTCTTTATCCCATGATCCATGGATAGACACTTAGGTTGTTCCATGTCTCAGCTGTTGTAAATAATGCTACAATAAGTATGAGGGCTTCAGATATCTTTTTGAGATAGTGCTTTGCTCTTTCTGAATATACTCCCAAAAGTGTTAATTCTGGATCATATGGTGGTTCTACTTTTAATTTTTGAGGAGACTCCATATTGTTTTCTATTGTAGCCACACAAAGTTACCTTCTCACCAACAATGCACAAAGGTTCTGTTTTCTCCACATGCTCATCAGTGCTTGTTATTTTTTGTTATTTTGATAATAGCCATTCTGACAAGTATGAAGTAATATCTTATTCTGGCTTTGATTTTGATGTAAATTTCCCTGATGAGTAGTGATATTGAGTATCAATTCCTGTACCTGATGTCCATTTGGAGGTCTTTTCTGGAAAAATGTCTAGTTTCTCTGTCCATTTTTTCATATTTGCTCCCTATTGAGATGTATGAGTTCTTTATATATTTGGAATACTAACTTCTTTTCAAATACGTGATTTGAAAATATTTTCTCCCATTCCATTGGGTGATTTTTTAAAGTTTTTCCTTGGTGGTTTTCTATGCTGTAGAGAAGTGTTTTAGTTTGATGTAGTCCCACTTGTTTAGTTTTGCTTCTGTTGCCTTTCCTTTGGTGTCAAATCCAAAAAGTAATTGCCCAGACCAATGCCAAGGAGCTTACTCCCTAATTTATCCTCTAAGAGTTTTATGTTTGCAGATCTTACCCTCAAGTCTTTAAACCATTTTGAGTTAAATTTTGTAGATGGTATAAGGCAGTGGTCTAATTTCATTCTTTTACATGTTGCTGTCCACTTTTTCCAGCACCATTTACTGAAGAAACTATTCTTTTCCCATTATATATTCTTGGTTTCTTCGTGGTAAATTAATTTGCCATACAGATATGGGTCTATTTCTGGTCTCTGTTCTGCTTCATTTATCCATATGTTTGTTTTTGTGCCATTACAATACTGTTTTGATTACTATAGCTTTGCAATATAGATAGAAAACAAGAAGTATGATGCCTCCAGCTTTGTTATTTCTCCAGATAGCTTTGAGTACTTGGGGACTTTTGTGGTTCCATATAAATTTTGATTGCTCTAGTTCTATGAAAAGGGCCATTGGAACTTTGATAAGGTTTACACTGAATCTGTAGATAACTTTGGGTACTATGGACATTTAGCAATGTTAATTCTTCCAATCCACAAACACAGAATGTCTTTCCATTTATTCGTGTCTTTTTAATTTCTTTTATCAATGTCATTACTTTCAGAATACAGATATTTAACCTCTCTGGTTATATTTACTCCAATAGTGTATTATTCTGTTGTAATTACAAATATAATTGTTTTCTTAATTTCTCTTTCTGATAGTTTGTTGTTAATCTAAAGAAATACAACTAATTTTTGTTTATTGAGTCTGTATCCTTGAAATTTACTGAATTTATTTATTATTACTAACAGTTTTTGATGGCATCTTTAGAGTTTTCTATATGTAATATCATTCCTCTGCAAAGAGAAACAATATTACTTCCTTTTCAGTTTGGATACCTTTTATTTATTTTTCTTGCCTAATCGCTCTAGTTAGGATTTCAAGTATTGGGTTTTATGCTATTTTCTGGAAGAGTAGAATTAGCTTGTTTATTTGAGATCTTTCCTATTTTTTAATGTAGATGTTTATTGCTACAAACTTCTTTCTTAAAACTGCTTTTGATGCATACTGTAAATTTTAGTATATTGAATTTCCATTTTATTTGTCTTTGTAATTTTTTATTTTTCTTTTAATTTCTTCTTTGAACTCTAAGTTGTTCAGTAGCATGTTGTTCAATCTCCATGTATTTTTTAATTTTCCAGTTTTCTTCTTGTAGTTTGTTTCTAGTTTCATAGCAGTATGGTTGGAAAATTTTTTTGATATGATTTCAATCTTGTTAAATTTACAAAGACTTGTTTTCTGGTCTATCATATGATCTATCAGGATAATATTCTATTGCACTTGAGAAGAATGTATAATTGCCTGCTGTTGGCTGAGATGTTCTGCATATGTCTGTTATGTACATCTAGTTTAATGTATTAATAAGGTTTTAAGATGTTTCCTTATTGATTTCCTGTCTGGATGATCTATTTATTGATGTAAGTGTGTATTAAATTTTCCCACTTTTATTGTATTGCTGCCTATTTTTCCCATCATGTCTATATTTGTTATTATTTGCTCTATATGTGTATATATATTACCTATTTTAGGTGTATAAACATTTACAAATATTGTATCACATCTTCTTACTGGTTTGACCCCTTTATCACTGTATAATGATCTTACTTGCCTCTTATTATAATCTTTATTATAAAGTCTATTTTGTCTAAGTATATAAGTATAGCTACAAAGCTATTTTTTGTTTTAATTTGTATAGAATCTATTTTTCCACACCCTCACTTTCAGTCTGTATGTGTCCTTAAAGCTGAAGTGAGTCTCTTATAGGCAGCATATAGTTGGGTCTTGTTTTCTTATCCACTCAGCCACTCTATGTCATTGGACTGGAGAACTAGACCATGTACACTTAAAAGTAACTATTGATAGGTATGGACTTATTATTTTCATTGTTTTATGGTTATTTTGAAATTCCTTTGTTCCTTTTTTCTCTTTATTTTTTCCTTTGTCATTGTTTATAGTGGCACACTTAGATACATTTCTCTTTATGTTTTGTGTATCTATTACAGGTGTTTGTTTTGTGTTACCATAAGACATATAAAATATATTTATTACAGTGTATTTTAAATGGATAATAACAAATGTGAATGCACTTTAAATCTCTGCAGTTTAACTCACCTATCCCCCAGGTATTATGTTTTTGATGTCACAATTTATGTCTTTCTACCTTGTTTATCTATTGACAAATTATTTTAGTTATAGTTATTTTTACTACTTTCTTCTAAATTGCCATACCTGGTTATAAGTGATTAACCCATCACCATTATAAAATTAGATTACTCTGAATTTAAGTATTATTACCTTCACCAGCAAGATTTGTACTTTCATATGTTTTCCTGTTACTAATTAGCAACCTTTCATTTCAGCTTAAAAAAGTCCCTTTGGCATCACTTGCAAGGCCAAACTAGTGGTCATGAACGTCCTCAGCTTTTGTTTGTCTGGAAAGCCCTTAACTTTTACCACATAGAGTGTTCTTGCCTGGCAATTTTTATTTTCAGCACTTTGCATATTTTAAGCCACTCCCCTTTATCCTGTTTCTGCTAAAAATCTGCTTATAGTCTCATGGGGGTTCCCTTGTATATAACAAGTTGTTTTTCTGTTGCTGCTTTGAGATTCTTGTCTTTAACTTTTGATATTTTAATTATGATGTGTCTCAGTGAAGGACTCTCTGGGTTCCTCTTATTTGAAACTCTCTTGGCTTCTTGGAGGGAGCTAGATGTTTGTTTTCTTCTCCAGGTTAGGAAAAATTTAAGCCATTGTTTCTTTAATAAGATTTGAATGTTTTCTGACCCTTTATTTCTTTTCTACTCAGGCTCCTATAAGAGCAAATATTAGTCTGCTTGGTGTTATCCTTTAAGTCCCGTAAGCTATCTTCACACTTTTTCCTCTATTTTTTTTCTTCTTCTCCTCTGACTGAATGAATTCTACTGTCCTGTCTTTGAGTTTTCTGCTTCTTTCTTTTGCTTGGTTTAGTCTGCTTTGAATCCATTCATTAAAATTTTCTATTCAGTTGTTGTATTCTTTAGCTCTGTGATTTCTGTTTGAGAATATCTCATGTTTTCCATCTTTTTCTTGAATATCAAACTTAGTTCATGGAGTTTTCCTGACCTTGGTGAGCATCTTTATGACCATTGTTCTGAACTCTATTTGGTAAACCACTTACCTCCATTTCATTTTAGTCTCTTTCTAGAATTTTATCTTTTTCTTTTTTTTAGAATATATTCCTGTTTCTCCTTTTTCGTTGATTCTCTGTGCTGGTTTCTGTGCATTAAATAAAACACATGTCTGCCATGTGGAGTGGTCTCATGAATTATAGACTTTATCATTTAGCCTGGCCTTAGTTCTTGGTTGATTTTCAAACTTTTGTGACTGTCCAAGCAAATTACTTTATTCTGAGTGACTCCCAATAGTTGAGGATGTGGTAAGACCTGTCAGTGCCACAGAGGGCAGGGTCTCAGTCAGCATGTAGATGAAATCTTGTTGTAGTTGGGCCCTTAGACAGTGGCTTTAAAGTATGCAAATAGGTTGCTTTCAAGAAAAGACTGGGAGATGAGCGTTTCTGTTTGCTTCCTTTGCTCTGAACCCTGGAGACATATCTGGTTAAGAAGTGTTTCTTTGCTTTAGTCCAGTGGACCATGGAAATCAAGCACAGTTGGTCACCAAAGCCAGGTGAATAAATTGTGTGTCTCTTGGATGGAAGCCACAAAATACGGGTCTGCATATGTGTACGATAGCTGCTTTCATGGAGATATCAACAACCTGGAACTGGTGACGGTAGACCTGGAGGGAGAAGGCAGAGATGAAACCAGCAAGCCTCCCTCATCTCTGGACAGGTTCACAGTCAGATTCCAGATGTTTATTAAATGAATATCTTGATCCTCAGCCCACAGCTTTAAAGATATGCAAATAGGCATTTTTTAAGGGAAGGCTGAGAAGTAGATATATCTATCTTTTCCCTCTACACTGAGAACGGGAGGAATAGTTGGTAAAAACTGCTTATGTGCTACAGTGGCACTCAGAGCTAAGTTTTTTGGGCACTCTTACCTTGAATGGAAGTCTTAGAAATTGGGGTGCTAGATATTGGGTCCAAATGCTTCAGTCCTCTGGGAGAAGGTAGGAATTGTGAGTTTCCTCCTATTTCATCATACTGTTTCATTTTGGGGATGGGTTTTATGGTAAGTGTTTTTCACCTCTCCTACCACTTTAGATGTGAGTTTTTTTCTCACTTACCCAATGTAAAGATGTTGCTCAGGTAATTTCTGACCTTCTTTCAGAAGGAATTATTCTAGAGAGATCACAGATTTTGCACATCCATTGTAGCATCTTATGTCACCATTTTGGACTTCCTCTATTGTCTTCTAACAATCAATTTCACTGATTATGATTCAGGAAAATAATTTTAAAAATTGTTTTTCTATAATAGAAGCAAGTAATTATCAAAGACTATAATTTAATAAATTATGAACATAGGAGTCCAAATATAGTAGTGTTCTTTTATTTAACATTAGAATTCTAAATACTTCAAAATCAATGGAGTAAAAAAAGTATTATGTTATTCTCAATAAAATCCTGAAAAATGTAGGTTTCATAAATTTATTAAAAATATGGTCTTTGTGAATGTTGTACATATTATGATTTTAAAGTGTATGATATTATTGGTATATAAATAATAATTTTGACCTAGACAATTTTAAGTTCTTATGAATATTTTGTTGAGAAGTTAGAACCTACTGAACAAAAATACTCCCCTCATTCTCTTTGCTTTATGCAAGCTGTAAACTTCTTAATTTCAGGAATAATATCCTATTCCATACAGGAAGTTTCAGAGAACTCTAAATGGTGATTGTTAATACATTTTAATGGCTTATTTGTTGTGACCAGTCACCTACATCAAGTAGTGATTATCTTAATAGAACTGCATCCATGGTTTATACTAACAAAGAATAAACTTTTAATAACCCACTTCTTAAAACATATAAAAAATCATATTCATACTTTATACTTAAAGCATCTAATATATGTAGAATATTTTGTTAATGTTTAAAACTCATATTATATCAACCATTTTGTAATAATTATTGATAAAAAATGCCTTTGTGTATGTTTTTATATTGTTTGAAATGATAAAGTTGAAATTTCTCTAACATCTAACTAAAAAAAGAAACAAAGACTAATGGATTGACTTTACGACCATTTTACTTGTTAAATTAATTTTGTTTCTCTTCATTAAATTTCTATAGAAGTGTACTTTTATAATATGTTGTGTCAGTCAGGTTGTATTTGAATTTTCATTTTTTAATATTTAAAACTTTTAACTAAGTAGGCAAGCCTTTGAAAATAAAATGTAAGGGAATACACTTATGAGTTTTTCAAAAAATCATTATACCAATGTATCTATTGCAGATTTCTAAGGCTTAATAAAAATTATTTGTTTTGAAGTATATGGATATAGTAGAAAATGAGACATTATGATAATACTAATTTCCTAGCAAAGTTAGAAAATAAGCTGAGATATTAAGAAGGCAGAATGTATGAAAAGTAGTCTGTGAGAACAGCAAATGCTTGGGGCAATTTGCTGTTAAAAACACTATTTGTTAAAATATGAAATTTGTAAAACTACTTTGTTAAAATTTTTAAGCATACCTATTAAGATAAACAAAAAATGTGAAAATAAACTACAGATTGTTTAAAATATGCTTGCTTAATTTGCCAACTAATACTGAAATTGGCATTTATCTTAAATAATAAAATTTAGACTTATAATCTTCTTTTGAAAATAAGTGTTTATGAATGAAACATTTTGGAAGATTGTACATGATTAAAAAAGACAGTCATAAATTATATGTAAAGATAATTGGCCTTGGCCATATGTTAGCCCACCAGCAACTCCATTTCCCTGAAACTTCACTAAGAGCCAAGTGGTAAAGGTAAAGTTACCTCTGAGAATTGAATAATGATGTCACAAAATTTGCTATAGTTCAAATTTACTTATGGAGGAGATTTTTATATCCTATATTAAAATTTAATCTTGTTTTAAGTAAAAATTTAATTAACTTGATTGTTTCCAAATCTTAAATCATGTCAGAATTCTCAGTCTGGGAAGGAAAGGGTGGTGCATATTGGCAAGCACATTGGTAGAAAGTAGGGAAAACAATCAGAGACCAATGCAACAGGAAAACAATATGCAGAAAATAACACCCCCAAAACCAATTGCATGGGGCCATGTTTTGCAAATGGGTCCATTTAGAGAAATAGTCTTACACCTAATAGTAATACCTGATAGAATCACTGTTTTGCAGTAAAACATCATTTCAAATTGTTGCCCTTAGTCATGAAAAAGCAAACAATGAAATATGTCCTACGAATTTTATGGTGAAAGTAGGCATACACTTCCATTCCAGTAAATGGAAAATCATCCTGTGGTCCACCACTCACTATCTAGAAACTTTCGTTATTTAAATTAATTCATTTACCTGAGGGCTCCAAAGAAATTAGGTTATACTAAGTATTGAAAAGAAACTTGATTCTTCTTGTTCTCTTTAGATTATAAAATAATTGTTTTGAAAGCACAGACCCATCATGACAAGAACTTAACTTTTGGCATCAGAGTGGCTAGTTGTCAATTTTCAGCTTTGCCTCCTAGTATGATTTTGGACTTACCTCTAAACTTCAATTTCTGTACACATGAGATGTAGATAACTATAACATTTTCTGTGGGCTATTCTGGGAATGAGTTGAAATTAATGTTTGACTTCCATTAGTAGTTCAAGTAATATCAACTTGCTTTTTTGCTTGTTTCTCTCCTCCTTTCATTTTTCAACTAAAAATGTAAGGAAAACTGACCTGACTTTCCTAAGGTAGAAAATAAAAGTACTTCACAATTATCACCTTTTGAAAAATCTAGATCATTTCTCTGTGAAATAAACCAATCTGACAATTCTAGGATAAAAATAATAATCATTAACCACTAGAGCATTTATGGTAAATTTTTCATGAAAAATTAAATTATCTGGATGAAATGAAATCCCAACATTGCACATATTAGTTAATGCACTCCTTCCACATTGTTTACCTAATCTGCTTATTTCTCTAAGTTTTCTAGAGAATGCTAATAATCTAATTGTTGCATTTTCCATTGATTCCTGAGGTAGGATTTGGCCTCTTTCAGTATTGTAAGGTATGAATCAGGGTAAAAAGATAAAGGGGACTTATAGAATGTGATCAGACACTGTTTCAGAGAGATAAGAGAGATTTAAGTGAGTAGTCTAAGGACAACCTGAACACAGTTTCAAGTGAGCTATAGATAAAAAATTGTAATTTACAAACATTGTGAAAGTAAATAAATATGGATACAAGAACATTAAATGGGGGAGTATTATTAATTCTGATACACACACATACAAGTTCAGTATTAAAATGCATCTTTAGGAAAACAAATCTAAATTTTAGGAGACAAACCACTAGACAATATGTATTAAAATTTCATTAAGCATTTTGGAAGACAGTTTCTGATTTTTCAATGTGTCTGAGCTTTAAACAATATATGCCAAAAGTGAGAAAAGAACAATATTGATTTCAAAAGACTGGTTTTCTTATAGTGAACACATGAAAAATCAATAAACAAGAACTTTGAGCTTTTCATACAACGATAATTTAAAAGATTTTTATCAAATAGAATATATATAGAAGTTTACATGCTGAAAATCATCATAGCAGCCTCTACTCCTTTGCTAATTCTTATTGTATTTGTCTCTTATAAAGCAACATAAAGAAAAAAAGAATAATTTAAACATTACCAATCATCAATCTGATTAAGTTAGTTCCTCATAACTTATACCAACCTGCCAACAGTCACAGGTAACTACAAATATGGATTCAGAATTCAAGATATTATTTCTACTATTATTAATATGATAATTGTATATGACATCTGTTTTATTAAACATTTCCTTAAACACCACCAAAAGGGGTATCTGTAAACCTCACAAAGAGTGTCTACACTTTTTACCTGAGAGCATAGATTAACAAAATTTCTTGGTAGTTCACAAAGTCACATGCTAGCAAAGAATATTTTACAAGAATTGTTCAACTTGTGTTAACTTTGTATTTCATGCTAAAGTCACAAGCCTGAGCAGTCCCAGGGATTCATCACTGGGTTTAATAGGATCATGCAATAATCAGGTGACAGACCCTGGCACCCTAACTCCAGTACCTTCCTAGTGTGACCACAGTCTATGGAAAAATAATGTGATGCCCAGGTTAATCATATCATGCTGAATTATGTTATTTATAGGGATAAGCCATCCTTTGCTTGGACATCAGCCCATAAATCATTTAAATAGCCCAGTGCAAAACCTTTTTCATTAAAATGCTACTTTGAAATTCTTTTTTCTTTATTTAAAAGGCTATTTCAGTATGTATTTAAAAAATTATAATGAGAGATACATCACATAAAATAAAATGCACAAGTCTTTTCAGTTTAGTGAATTGTTAGAGTTGGTAAGGTTTATGACTTGAAAAATTCAGAAACCTGTACTATGAAAACTGTAAGACACTGATGAAAGAAATTGAAGAAGTTACAAAAAATACTATATAAATTCCTATCCATGCTCATGTTCAAACAATTTACAGATTCAATGCAATCCCTATCAAAATACCAATGGCATTTTTCAATGAAATAGATCAAATTATCCTAAAATTTATATGGAAGCATGAAAGACCCTGAATAGCTAAAGCAATTCTGAGAAAGAAGAACAAAGCTGGGATATTACATTCCCTCACTTCAAGTTCTACTACAAAACTACAGTAATCAAAACAGTATGGTATTGGTGCAAGAGCAGACCCATAGATTAATGGAACAGAATAGAAAGACCAGAAATAAACCCATGAATATATGGTTAATTAATATATGACAAAGTAGGCAAGAATATACAATGAGAAAAAGACAGCCTCTTCAATAAATGGTATTGGGAAAGTTGGGCAGCTGGAGAGTTCATATAGTCCCCAGAGTGTAGTGGTTTATAGAGGAATGCACTCTCAAAGTCTAATTTTGGATGAATAAATTAATCAATTGTCTGGTTAGAGGACAAGTTTGGTATCAAACTGCCCAGTTGAGCCCTTCCAAAATTCTTGATTCCTAAAATCATGACAAAATATAAGTTGTTTAAAGTCTGTAAGCTGTGTGGTATTTTATTATGCACCAATAGATAAACACAATAGATTTCATTTATGAAACCTGGAGCATTTCATACTCCCACTAGTGATCCAGTTGCTCTAAATCTTTGCCCATATTTGATGTCATCTTTTCACATCTATGCTGATGGCAACTGATTATGGTTTTAAATTTACATTCCTCTGATAACTAATTATGTTGAGCCCTTTTTCTTTTGCTGTTGATCATGCACTTTTGGGTCTATCTTCTGTCTTGTGTCTGATATTTTTCTTATTTTTATTGGGTTGATTCTCTTGAAGATGTGTGGAGATGGTTTATATGTTCTAAAAGTAAATCTTTGTGAAATATATGTGCTGTGAATATTTTCTCTGCATCTGCCTTGCACACCCATTTTTTAATGGTGATTTTTGTTTAATGGACATTATAAAATTATTATTTTAAATTAATAAGTTTTATTTTTAAGATCAATTAAACATTTAAGGAAAATTTGGGTTTAAAGTACAGAATTTCCATAAACCCCTCCATCATCAGTGTTCATGTGAAGGGATATTTCTTACTCTGCCTTTTACTTTCAAAACCCCTTAGATAGAGAAAAAACATCTTTCTCTTTCAGCAGGAAAACTCAGAAGGAAATAAAGTAAATGCTGAGACTTAGGTGTGAAAATTCTATCTTTATCACTCACAAAATTATATAGAGGATCCTGATTGGCTGGAAATGTGCAAATTTATGTGCTTCAATTTAATAGAGTTATGTAAATTCTTTATTTTATATTTAAAAATATTGCACATGTACACTAAAGGAGAAATCAGCCTTGGAAGCATTCACATATAAAATATATCACTGTTTCAGCTGATCTAAAGTTTACTGTGAACCAAGAGGGTAATAAGTCTCCTAAAAATGATTTAGTAATCATGGAGTTATTAATAAAGGGCAATTTCAGCACACCAAATTCTGTAGCCACATTTTATTCTTAAATGATCAAGATACTTCTGGAGAATTCGTCTCATTTATACTACATTACTTATACTAATTTTGAGGCAATATGTGCCTGAATAATAGTCATAAAGACAAGGGAATATAGATTTCCCTCTTGGAAGCTACAGGAATATTTATAAACAACATTTATTTTTTTTGTATTGTAAGTCATTTGACCATTCCAAAAGACATAATGGGCTGTTTTAAGAGGTAATATGTTCTCCTTTACTATAGGTATCTAACTTTCCCTGAAGGATGGTGCAAGAGGCATTTCTTAACTGGGAAATTTATTGAATAAAAGTAATTATAAGATTTCTTCAATCCTTCATTTCCCTTACATTCTTTCATAACATTAATATACCAGGAGAATCTGACATCAACATTTGCCACCTAGTAACTGAATTTTTAAAAATTGTATTTTCAGTCATATTATTTGTAATAACTTACAGAAGATTAAAGTTATAGCAAAAAAAACATTATAGATATTTTAATAACAATTTAAGCTTAGCATATCCTTTTATAATAAGTCAATTTTGGTTCATCCCAAATATCAGGAGAGATACTGTCATACATCCTTTCAGCAAAACAAGATGATTCAGGTTCTTGTGGCACAATATTGCATGATAAAATCTTTCTTATTGAGTGACTAACTGGATGAGAATACCATAAATTCATTTTTGGTTTTAGAAATAAATAGTTTCCTTATCTATTCTTGAGTTTTAGGAAATTTACCTAAGATGCTGCCATTGAGGAATCCTAGTCCAGGCTTTCACTAATGAGATCAGTTGTGTCATCATTGTTACGGTCTACAGAGCCGCTCTGCCTCTGCTTTCGTCTGACCAGCTTAGTTGTGAACATCCTCATTTTGTTCTGACATTATGTGCAGAAGATGAAAAGTTCTGAATTCTAAGTTGTGTTCAATGAAAACTAAGAATGAACTGTACATTTACAGTGTCTCCAGACTGCTTTAAAATCTTCTTGAAAGATGATACAATAGTCCATCCAAACCATAAAAAAGTTGAAAAATAATGATTTATTCAGTGTTGCATCATCCTTCCAAGAGATTCCAACATTATCCCACTTCCTTATTACTTTGTCTTTTATATCATGATTGATAGTAATTGGTAAGTAATAATGAATAAGGATGAAATAATTCCTAGCATAATATATTATCAGAATATTTCAAGATATAGGCAAAATAAAATGACTATGATCGCATAAGGTACCCTAATTTATATAAGAATCAGAAGTCTAGTATAACAAATGTAAGATTGGATAAGCTTTATTCAAGTGTTAAAGGAAAGCTTATCTTTATTTGAAGGTCTCTGAAGAATAATAACATATCCTGAAACAGCAATCCTTGCAAAAATTTCAAACTGCTCAAAAAAAAATCAAAACCTCAAATTGCATTCAGTAAAGTCATAAGTAATTTATACTTTTTTGAACATTTGATTTTTGTATTAAAATAAACACTTAAAAGCACTTTTTTATTAGACATGTATTCAAAAATAACCTCAAGCTAAATCCTAAAGTCTGTACTAAAATTTCAGTTGCCAAAGATAATTTTGACAAAGTTGTATCTGGTAATTATGATAGAATAAGAATTCATTGCAGATAGATTTTCAGTAATGGATATTGGGGGGAAAAAAGTCTTTTAACCAGACAATTGATTCATTTATTTATCCAAAATCAGATTTTGAGAATCTATTCCTCTACAAACCACTATAGCAAATACTCTGGGGACTATATGAACTCTCCACGTTTTATAAATTAAATCTACTTTGTTTGTTTATTGGTGCATAACAACACCACACAGCTTAGAGATTTAAAACAACCATTATATTTTGCTCATGGTTTTATGAATCAGGAATTTACGAAGGGCTCAACTGGGCAGTTTGATATCAAGTGGGATGGAATATCTCAGTTGATCAACTTGTAATAATTAGTTCCAAGATAGCTTACTCAATAATATGGCTGGCATCTTGGTGCTGCTCGGTTTCTTTGTCTCCCCATGGTGTCTCATCTTCCAGGGCTTATCCGTGTGGTCTAAGTGTTCCCACAACATGATGGTGTTAAGGGAGTTAGATTCCCTACATAGCAGACGGATTTCCCTAGAGGACTGTTTCAACAGACCTAGATGGAAGGTGCAAGCTTTCTTAAGACCTAGCCTTGAAAGTTCCGTAATGTTATTTCTTCCGCCTTATTTTGACAGAGTGACTAACTCATCCATCCCTCTAGGACTTCCCCAGTTTTAGCATGGAGCTTCATTATTATTATGAGCACTCCTATGATCCCAGGTAAACTTGGATGGTCAGATTTCCCTATTTGCCAACCAGGCTACTAAGGCTGGCCTAGGTTCAAGGGGGAGAAGATGTAGATTCCACTTCTCAATGGGAAAAATAGTAAAATATTGTTCATGTTTAAGCTAATAAGCCACGGTCTTTTATAGGACTACAAATTATTTAGATTCCTTACACATACAAAAAAATACCCATTATGGCAAACACTCCCTGCGTGAGGTGCAGGTTCTTATCAACTAAATAGGGTCAAGGTGTGGATGAAGTTCCTTGGCACCATTTTCTCAGGCTCAGGAATCCTTAGCCTGAATTCCTGAATTAGAGAGAAACGGCATTCCTCTCCCATTCACCCAGATTACAATGCTCAAACAGATATAACACGACTGAAGTAAACATTCACATTAAAAAGCAGTCCTCACATTAAAATGGTGGTCCCAAGTGCTCATTGATCCATAAGAGTTCTGAAAGTTAGCCAGAAATAAATGACCACATCCTTGTCTAGAGCTCAGTCTAGGCTCTGGGACAAGCTCCTAATGGCTCTTGGGATATACTGTCTGGCTCTTGGGTTCATCCTTTAAGCCTTTCCCTTAAGAAGTGGCTTAGGTTTACAGCTGTGTAGCTTTTTCCAGCCTGATTCTTACTTATTAAAGGTTGGAAGTCCAAAAGTCTCCTCATTTGGAACTGAATCTGCCCTTTTGAACCAAACAGATACATTCCTGTGTTTCAAATTATTATCCTCTCCATTAAACAAAAGTCACACCAAATATTTTTTTCCAAGATGTTTCTTTCTATATCTTGGGCTGAGTGCCAGAGTGCTGTATTTAAGATGTTTAGAAGCATTTGTCTACTGCAAAGTGTCTATAAAGCATGCCATTAAGATTCAGGGAGGTCATTTCATCTAGTAGAGGATAAAAGGTACACCTTTAATAATCTTGCAGTTTTCACTAGGGAAGCACACAAAACTTTCTGAAGTCTCAATAAAAGGTTTAAAAGCTGCGTCATTGATACCTTTACCCTGAGATGCAGGAGTGGATATTTTCCTTGAACCCAGAGAATTTTGCCAGTAGAAGAAACCAAGAATGAGAAAGAGTTTTATTTTGAACATAGCATGTCTTTTCTCCTTTATATTTCCTCTATATTCTGCTTGAAAAGGGAATATTCACTTTATTTTGCTCACTTCTCTTTATTCATGTTTTATCATATACAGCTAAATAAAGATATTTCGCCCTCTACTTGAAAGTCTCTTTAACCCAATATGTAGTTTCCCCAGCTATATTTTCTGTGTAACTTGTTGC
Source organism: Manis pentadactyla (assembly GCF_030020395.1). Lineage (NCBI taxonomy): Eukaryota > Metazoa > Chordata > Mammalia > Pholidota > Manidae > Manis > Manis pentadactyla. The sequence goes on along the minus strand of NC_080020.1, from coordinate 148,711,587 downwards.
CACAAAAAAGTCACTAAACTTTTCTCTACTGCATGACAAGAATTAGTAAAGCCAAGAAGGAAGTGCTGTGGAGAATGTTTTTCTATGGCTGGTCTTGACCCATGACAAGGGATCAAGGTGGTAAGTGCTGAGTAAAAAGGTGTGCAGGTGAAGTTATAAGGGATTTCAGAGGAGAAACATTTTTTATCTTTTTTGTTTTCCAGATGAATTTAAACACTTGGCCTCTAAAGATCAGGAAGCAAGCACTACAGATGAGTAGGGAATTCCTTTGAGCGAAGGTACAAAAATGTTTTTGGATCGGCCAAGTCTTTAAATTCATCTGGAAAACAAAAGAGATAAAAAATCTTTCTCCTCTGGAATCACTGACTCTATTACTTTGTGTTAATTATAGGAATGGGAGGTAGAAGTGGGAAATAATGCAGGAAAGAAATGGAGCTATGAATATCAAGCTAATTATTTTAGGATATTTTTTCTCTAGGAAATTGAAAGGCATTATTGTTATTGTTATTTTTAACTTGGCTTCATGAAAATTAATCTAGATGTGCAGGATGGACCAGAGAAAAAGCAATGAGGGCAAATCATTAGTTAGGAGGTCTGGTTTTATTTCAGAAGTGATGTTTGAGGGCCTATAAGAGAATATTGGCCCTGGGAATGGAGAGAGTGAAGCAGATCAGATAAAGTATTAATCAACTTTTCACTGAAATTCATTATCTCTTTTTCTGCTATCTATCATTATCAATATTTTTGCTATCTCTCTATCAGTACATCTCTTTACTCAGATATATTTACCATAAATCTAAATTAACAATTCCTCACTATAATTTTTCTAGAACTAATAGCAAACATTCTCATCATAGTTACAATGAATTTTATAAATTGAACTACCTGTTGTAAAAATGTAAATACGAGGGTTAGTTTCAGAATACGTCTTGGACCTGGAAAGCTACTTTATTTAGTTAAAGGATTTATTAGCCAGTTTCAGTGGTCAGCTGGTAATGAGTTTCTGAAGAGAACAACATTCAGATCAAGGAGATGTTGGTTGAATCTTCTAGGAAACTCCACTGCTTGTTGTTGATAAGAATCAAGATACAATATGCTCTTGACTTCTCCCTCAGACTTACTGTCACTCCAAGTGACTTAAATGTTAGTAATAGAAAGTCATCTTAGTTTAGAAGTTACATTGCTTTTGCTATTGGACATAACCAAAGGCTAAAAGCATCTTAATTTATTTTAAGTAAAATGAAATACATTTATTCAAATGACTTCCTTTTTATTTCTAGTTCTTCCTTACTTCTAATTTTCTCAAATCAAAAAAAAAGGGATTTCTCCTTTTGGTCACCATATGTAGTGAAAAACAGCTTTATATCTATTTAATGACCTTAGCTTTGACTCCCTCCATCCATTAAAATCAAAACCTGAAAAATGATCATTCATCTTTAACATTTTGGTAATAAGACTTATTCTCAACATTCTGCCATAAAACTCTGTGTACATAATGTCTAAAAGTAGCAGAATATCTCTCCTATATTTGATATGACACTTAAATAGAAATAATAAGATTAGTTTGAATTAAAATAATGCAGCAGTATAGTCATAAAATGCAAAGAATACAAAAACGATTAAACATTCTTTTTGTTTTTTGATGCGTTGTCATGAATTAAATGATTTTAAAGAGGTAGGAATAAGTTCTTTTGAGGACAGACCATCCATTGCTTTTTAAAAAAATAATTAGAATTCATTTGGAAAGATAAGCAGGAGTTAAAATAATTTTAATTTTCCAGAGCCATTAAAAATCTGAAGACATTTATTAATCTGGTGGGTGATATTTGAATATTTCTTTAAAAATGATTTTTCACCTCTTTGAAAACAGTGCTGAGTAAATAGTTTTATATTCCTTTATCTCCCTAGACATCCATTATCTGATATCAGATTTCATGTTTAAATTATCCAAAATATATTTGAAACTACAAACAATGTGGATATGCACTACCACACTTCTGAGTGAAAAACAAAGGAGAAAAACATGAAAATCAATGAAGTTCTGGAAATAATCCCAAATGATATTTAAAGAATGATAGAATTTGGAAAACAGAGTCTACACTGATGCTTATTTGGCTAAGGATCCTAAGCTTGGAAATAGGAAATAAAAATGATCTAAGCCAAGTCACAGAGTATCTAAAACTAAATGAAATAGTACAAGCATTTGTAAGTGACATTTTTTGATGAGTGACATTTTAATAGTAGAAATGCACACTCCTTTTAAAAATGTGAGATAGATAAAATGTTTAAGATTCAATTACTCTTGAGGTCTACAAGGTACACTCAATCAACCTGATTTAAGACTGTACATACTTATTTTTTCCCACCACTCAGTTAAGCATAAATTCATAGATTTCATGGTTAAGAAGTCTTGAAATGAGAGGCTAGTTGCCTGCATTTAGTCCTGTCACTTCTTATCGGACCATCTGCTGTCACCTCAAAAAGCCAAGACTGTATAATCCTGCTAAACATACAGACCATTCCTGCATTTAATTTCAGTTGAAAGGAGGACCCTATTATGTTTATTGATTGTAAGGTGTCACTACTTTCAATGAATTCTCAGTACTTTATAGCCACTGACTGCCTTTTCAAGACCACAATACTAAGTCTCAAAAGTGTTTATTCTAAACTTCTTATGTAAATTCTTAATGAAGTTCATGGTCCCAGAAGTGAATCCATTGTGCATGAAAGCCTGCCTAAGGGTTTTGTCACATTTTGGATTCAAGTAACATTGTGATCAGTGAACCCCAGTGTGCTGGAGCTTGAAATAGAGTTAGTCTGGTAGAGATATGGAAAGCCAAAGGGATCAAATGATTGCAGTCATGGGGAAAGGACATTTATGGAGGTTGTATCTTTCCTCAGCTCTTTAGTAGCATGTTTTATTGCACTCTTACCAATTTCATTAGTTCTTTAGAGTTCTGTAGTATCTATAAATAATGTCATATCCAGACTGAAGAAGTTTAGCAAACCTCACATTACAGTTAACCTAGTGAAAATGAAAGATAAGAAAATCTTGAAAGTTTGCAGTTAAGAATGATACATCATTTAAAAGGCAAAAATACTTCCAAAGGTGACAGATGTTTCATCAGAAAGTATGGAAGCCAAAGATAATATAAAAACATTCTTAAAGTCCTGAAAGAAAAAAATCATCAACAATGCCCACAGAACCCAATGAAGATATTCTTCCAAAGATGGGTAAAATTAAAGAACTTTCAAGTTAAAGAAAACTAAGAGGACTCATGACCAGCCCACCATCAATACAAAATATGTTAAAAGGAAGTCCTTTAGAATGAAAGGAAAAATACAAATAATCAGGAATGAATGAATTGGAAAATATAGCATTAAAATAAAAGAGCATTTTCATATTACTTCCTTTAAAAACATGATTTGTTTAAAACAAAAATTATAACTTTTCCTTTGGTGTCTATCATATGTTACAACACTTTTAGCATAAAAGATGATGGGCTGGGGGTAAATCAAACTATATTTTCCTTATAATTCTATATTTTAAATAAATTATGCAACATAAATTATAAATAAAATATAAAGAGTAAAGGCTGTTTATTGTAATCCCTAAAGCATCCAAATAAGTAAATAATGCTCAGAGATATAGCTAAAAAAGAGAATAGGAGGGGCGGAGACAAGATGGCGGCATGAGTAGAGCAGCAGAAATCTCCTCCCAAAACCACATATATCTATGAAAATATAACAAGGCAACACTTCCTAGAATAAAGACCAGAGGACACAGGACAATATCCAGACCACATCCATACCTGCGAGAACCCAGCGCCTTGCAAAGGGGGTAAGATACAAGCCCCAGCCCCATGGGACCAAAGCGCCCCTCCCCCTAGCTCCCAGTGGGAGGAGAGGAGTCAGAGCGGGGAGGGAGAGGGAGCCCAGGACTGCTGAACAACCAGTCCCAGCCATTCACACCAGAGTGCAGACACAGTGCATGCGTGGGGTCCTGGATACTAGGGAAACAGGTTAGCAAGACAGGTGAGTGGGTACCAGAGGCCGGCGCCTGAGGACAAAAGAAAAGCGAGAGGCCATTTTTGTTGTTGTTGTTGTTATTGTCGTTTTGTTTTGGTGAGTGCTTTTTGGAAGTCTTAAAGGGACAGGGACCCCAATACTAGGGAAACAGGGCAGCAAGACAGGCGAGCAGGTATCAGAGGTTGGCGCCGGAGAACAAAAGAAAAGCAAGCAGCTGTTTTTTTTTTGTTGTTGTTGTTATTGTCGTTTTGTTTTGGTGAGTGCTTTTTGGAAGTCTTAATGGGGCAGGGTGGGACACATAGTCCAGAGGTAGGGAATCCGGGGATCTCTGGGCACTCTAATCCCCTGGGCAGCAGGGAGCAAGAAGGCCCCTTACAGAGATAAATAGCCTCCTGGCCGCTCCCCCTCCAATGCAACTCCACCACTTTGGAGCAGCTGCCCGAGCCAGGCTACGCCCACAGCAACAGCGGAGATAAACTCCATAGCAGCCGGGCAGGAAGCAGAAGCCCTGTCTGCGTGCAGCTACCCAGCACAAGCCAGTAGAGGTCGCTGTTCTCCCAGGAGAGGAGGGCCACAAACCAACAAGAAGGGAAGTTCTTCCAGCCGTCACTCGTCCCAGCTCTGCAAACTATTCCTATCACCATGAAAAGACAAAATTACAGGCAAACCAAGATCACAGAAGCAACACCAGAGAAGGAGACAGAACTAACCAGTCTTCCTGACAAAGAATTCAAAAGAAAAATCATAAACATGCTGACAGAGATGCAGAGAAATATGCAAGAGAAATGGGATGAAGTCCGGAGGGAGATCACAGATGCCAGGAAAGAGATTACAGAAATGAAACAAACTCTGGAAGGGTTTATAAGCAGAATGGATAGAATGCAAGAGGCCATTGATGGAATTGAAACCAGAGAACAGGAACGCATAGAAGCTGACATAGAGAGAGATAAAAGGATCTCCAGGAATGAAACAATATTAAGAGAACTGTGTGACCAATCCAAAAGGAACAATATCCATATTATAGGGGTACCAGAAGAAGAAGAGAGAGAAAAAGGGATAGAAAGTGTCTTTGAAGAAATAATAGCTGAAAACTTCCCCAAACGGGGGGAGGAAACAATCGAACAGACCACGGAAATACACAAAACCCCCAACAGAAAGGATCCAAGGAGGACAACAACAAGACACATAATAATTAAAATGGCAAAGATCAAGGACAAGGAAAGAGATTTAAAGGCAGCTAGAGAGAAAAAGGTCACCTATAAAGGAAAACCCATAAGGCTAACATCAGACTTCTCGACAGAAACCCTACAGGCCAGAAGAGAATGGCATGATATATTTAATACAATGGAACAGAAGGGCCTTGAACCAAGGATACTGTATCCAGCATGACTATCATTTAAATATGATGGCAGGATTAAACAATTTCCAAACAAGCAAAAGCTGAGAGAATTTGCTTCTGACAAAGACCTCTACAGGGTATCTTACAGGGACTGCTCTAGATGGGAGCACTCCTAAAAAGAGCACAGAACAAAACACCCAACATATGAAGAATCGAGGAGGAGGAATAAGAAGGGAGAGAAGAAAAGAATCTCAAGACAGTGTATATAACAGCTCAATAAGTGAGCTAGGTTAGGCAGTAAGATATTAAAGAGGCTAACCTTGAACCTTTGGTAACCACGAATTTAAAGCCTGCAACGGCCATAAGTACATATCTATCAATAGTCACCCTAAATGTAAATGGACTGAATGCACCAATCAAAAGACACAGAGTAATAGGATAAAAAAGCAAGACCCATCTCTATGCTGCTTACAAGAAACTCACCTCAAACCCAAAGACATATACAGACTAAAAGTCAAGGGATGGAAAAACATATTTCAGGCAAACAACAGGGAGAAGAAAGCAGGGGTTGCAGTACTAATATCAGACAAAATAGACTTCAAAACAAAGAAAGTAACAAGAGATAAAGAAGGACATTACATAATGATAAAGGGCCCAGTCCAACAAGAGGATATAACCATTATAAATATATATGCGCCCAAGACAGGAGTACCAGCATATGTGAAACAAATACTAACAGAACTAAAGGGGGAAATAGACTGCAATGCCTTCATTTTAGGAGACTTCAACACATCACTCACCCCAAAGGATAGATACACGGGGAAGAAAATAAGTAAGGACAAGGAAGTACTGAACAACACAGTAGAACAGATGGACCTAATAGACATCTATAGAACTCTACATCCAAAAGCAACAGGATATACATTCTTCTCAAGTGCACATGGAACATTCTCCAGAATAGACCACATACTATCCCACAGAAAGAGCCTTAGCAAAATTCAAAATACTGAAATTCTACCAACAAATTTTTCAGACCACAAAGGTATAAAACTATAAATAAATTCTACAAAGCAAACAAAAATGCTCACAAACACATGGAGGCTTAACAACATGCTCCTAAATAATCAATGGATCAACGAACAAATTAAAATAGAGACCAAGGAATATATAGAAACAAATGATAACAACAACACAAAGCCCCAACTTCTGTGGGACGCAGCGAAAACAGTCTTAAGAGAAAAGTATATAGTGATCCAGGCACACTTGAAGAAGGAAGAACAGTCCCAAATGAATAGTCTAACATCACAATTATCGAAATTGGAAAAAGAAAAACAAATGAGGCCTAAAGTCAGCAGAAGGAGGGACATAATAAAGATCAGAGAAGAAATAAACAAAATTGAGAAGAATAAAACAATAGCAAAAATCAATGAAACCAAGAGCTGGTTCTTTGAGAAAATAAACAAAATAGATAAGCCTCTAGCCAAACTTATTAAGAGAAAAAGAGAATCAACACAAATCAACAGAATCAGAAATGAGAATGGAAAAATTACGACAGACTCCACAGAGATACCAAGAATTATTAAAGACTACTATGAAAACCTATATGCCAACAAGCTGGAAAACCTAGAAGTAATGGACAACTTCCTAGAAAAATACAACCTTCCAAGACTGACCAAGGAAGAAACACAAAAGTTAAACAAACCAATTACGAGCAGAGAAATTGAAGTGGTAATCAAAAAGCTACCCAAGAACAAAAAACCCCCGGGCCACACGGATTTCTCTCAGAATTTTATCAGACACACAGAGAAGACATAATACCCATTCTCCTTAAAGTTTTCCAAAAAATAGAAAGGGGGAATACTCCCAAACTCATTCTATGCAGCCAACATCACCCAAATACCAAAACCAGGCAAAGACCCCACCAAAAAAGAAAATTACAGACCAATACCCCTGATGAACATAGATGCAAAAATACTCAACAAAATGTTAGAAAACCGAATTCAAAAATACATCAAAAGGATCATACACCATGACCAAGTGGGATTCATCCCAGGGATGCAAGAATGGTACGACATTTGAAAATCCATCAACATCATCCACCACATCAACAAAAAGAAGTAAAAAAACCATATGATCATCTCCATAGATGCTGAAAAAGCATTTGATAAAATTCAACATCCATTCATGATAAAAACTCTCAGCAAAATTGGTATAGAAGGCAAGTACCTCAAGATAATAAAGGCCATATATGATAAACCCACAACCAACATCATACTGAACAGCAAGAGGCTGAAAGCTTTTCCTCTGAGATCGGGAACAAGACAGGGATGCCCACTCTCCCCACTGTTATTTAACATAGTACTGGAGGTCCTAGCCATGGCAATTAGACAAAACAAAGAAATACAAGGAATCCAGATTGGTAAAGAAGAAGCTAAACTGTCACTATTTGCAGATGACATGATATTGTACATAAAAAACCCTAAAGACACCACTCCAAAACTACTAGAACTGATATCGGAATACAGCAAAGTTGCAGGATACAAAATTAACACACTGAAATCTGTGGCTTTCCTATACACTAACAATGAACCAATAGAAAGAGAAATCAGGTAAGCAATTCCATTCACAGTTGCATCAAAAAGAATAAAATACCTAGGAATAAACCTAATCAAACAAGTGTAAGACGTATACCCTGAAAATTATAAGAAACTCTTAAGATAAATTAAGAGGACACTAACAAATGGAAACTCATCCCATGCTCTTGGCTAGGAAGAATTGATATAGTCAAAATGGCCATCCTGCCCAAAGCAATATACAGATTCTATGCAATCCCTATCAAATTACCAACAGCATTCTTCAACGAACTGGAACAAATAGTTCAAAAATTCATATGGAAACACCAAAGACCCCGAATAGCCAAAGCAATCCTGAGAAAGAAGAATAAAGTTGGGGGGGGATCTCATTCCCCAACTTCAAACTCTACTACAAAGCCGTAGTAATCAAGACAATTTGGTACTGGTACAAGAACAGAGCCACAGACCAGTGGAACAGATTAGAGACTCCAGATATTAATCCAAACATATATGGTCAATTAATATTCTATAAAGGAGCCATGGACATACAATGGGAAATGACAGTCTCTTCAACAGATGGTGCTGGCAAAACTGGACAGCTACTTGTAAGAAAATGAAACTGGATCACTGTCTAACCCCATACACAAAAGTAAATTCCAAATGGATCAAAGACCTGAATGTAAGTCATGAAACCATAAAACTCTTAGAAAAAAACATAGGCAAAAATCTCTTGGATGTGAACATTAGCGACTTCTTCATGAACATATCTCCCCGGGCAAGGAAAACAAAAGCAAAAATGAACAAGTGGGACTGTATCATGCTGAAAAGCCTCTGTACAGCAAAGGACACCATCAATAGAACAAAAAGGTACCCTACAGTATGGGAGAATATTTTCATAAATGACAGATTCGATAAAGGCTTGACATCCAAAATATAAAGAGCTCATGCACCTGAACAAACAAAAAGCAAATAATCCAATTAAAAAATGGGCAGTGGAGCTAAACAGACAGTTCTCCAAAGAAGAAATTCAGATGGCCAACAAACACATGAAAAGATGCTCCACATCGCTAGTTATCAGAGAAATGCAAATTAAAACCACAGTGAGATATCACCTCACACCAGTAAGGATGGCTACCATCCAAAAGATAAACAACAGCAAATGTTGGTGAGGTTGTGAAGAAAGGGGAACCCTCCTACACTGCTCGTGGGAATGCTAGTTAGTTCAACCATTGTGGAAAGCAGTATGGAGGTTCCTCAAAATGCTCAAAATAGACTAACCATTTGACCCAGGAATTCCTCTTCTAGGAATTTACTCTAGGAATGCAGCACTCCAGTTTGAAAAACACAGATGCACCCCTATGTTTATCACAGCACTATTTACAATAGCCAAGAAATGGAAGCAACCTATGTGTCCATCAGTAGATGAATGGATAAAGAAGATGTGGTACATATACACAATGGAATAGTGTTCAGCCATGAGAAGAAATCAAATGCTACCATTTGCAATAACATGGATGGAGCTAAAGAGAATTATGCTCAGTGAAATAAGCCAGGTGGAGAAAGACAGGTACCAAATGATTTCATTCATCTGTGGAGTGTAAGAACAAAGGAAAAACTGAAGGAACAAAACAGCAGCAGAATCACAGAACCCAAGAATGGACTAACATTATCAAAGGGAAAGAGACTGGGGAGAATGGGAGGGTAGGGAGGGATAAGACTGGGGAAGAAGAGAGGGGGTATTATGATTAGCATGTATAATGTAGGGGGTGGGGGAAAGGGGAGGGCTGTGCAACACAGAGAAGACAAGTAGTGATTCTACAACATCTTACTATGCTGATGGACAGTGACTGTAATAGGGTTTGTGGGGGAGACTTGGGGTAGGAGAGTAATGTTCTTCATGTAATTGTAGATTAATGATGACAAAATTTTAAAAAAATCATGAGATGCAGTTTCAAATAGTGTAGTGGGGGAAATTTATAAATTTTGATGCATGTATTAGGAAACAAAAAATTCTATAATTAATGAACTACATTTTTACTTGAAGAAGCTAGAGACAGTAGTGAAGTAAATCAAAATAACTAGAAGTAAGAAATTAATAAAGATCACAAGAACAATCAATAAAGTTTAAAATGAGCACCAATAGAGATCAGCAAAGAAACTGAAAGCTAGTTATTTAAAAAGAATCAAAGTGACAAAACTTCAGCTTGAAATCAAGTCACTAATGTCACTCGCAGAAATGAAAGAGGAAATATTACCAGACATCATACAGATATTAAAAGATAATTACATAACAACAAATTTCACAATTTAGGTAAAATGAAATGCATGAAATCATTTCAAAGACCTAAATCACTAAAATCAATGCAAGATGAAACAGAAAATATGAATAGCACTCTATTAATTAAAAAAAATTAAAACCTATCCACCAAGAAAACTCTAGGTTGTATGAAAATTTTTCTGCAAATGTTTTTCTTGTAAGTTCTATAAAACATTTAAGATGCAAGAAACACCAATATTCAAGATTCTTTTAGAAAATAGAGAACAGGTGTATAATTTCAACGCATTTCATGAGATCAGCATAAGTCATACACCAAAACCTGATGAAGGTTTTACAAAACATGAAAATTAGAAACCAATATAACTCATAAACCAGAGTTTTTTTACACACTGTTCTTTAACACACTGTTAGTAGATGAAATCAACAATGTACAGAATAAATAGTCTGTCATGATCAAATAATGTTTGACTCTTAAATTCAGGTATTGTAGGTACTTCTTAATGGCTCCTAGTGATCTTTGCACCTTGCAGTTCATGTTCTTATAATCACTTCTTCTTGAGTGTAGACTGGATTTAGTGACTCACTTCTATCTTCTGATTTTGGTTACTAAGAAGACTACAGTTTTTTTCTTGTTCTTCTCTCTCTCCCAGGCTAATCACTTGGAGAAGCCATCTTTCATACGTGGCAGTCTTATGGCATGGAATAGCCAGTGAGAAACTGAAGACTTCAGCCCCAAAACCCATGAGGAATAGAGGTCCATTTGGATGAACTTGGAAGAAAACCTTCTTGTTGCATCTCCAGTAGTTTGGCTGAATCCTCACGAGAAATCTTGAACTAAATATATCTACCAAAGCACTGTCTGGGTTCCTGAACACAAAAATTGTGAGATGATAATGTTGTTTCAAGTGCTAATTCTTGGGGTAACTTGTTATGATTAACTTTAAAATAATCAATGAATTCACCAAATTAAAACAAAATGAACAATCTTATTATTTCAATTGGTGTAGAAAAAATAGTTGACATGTTCAACACCAACTCATGATTAAAAAAATGAAACAAAACCTCATCTGACTCGGAATAGAAGGAAACTGTCTGCTGTTAAGAAGCATCTGAGAAAATATACAGCTAAAATCATGTTTTGTGGTTGAATATTGAAACTCTTCCCTAAGTTCTGGAACTAGACAAAGATATGCATTTTCATCACTTCTGTTTGATATTTCACTGAAGTCTTAAACAGAGCAAGTGAAAAGACATGAAAGATGTAAAGAAAAGCAAAGAAGAAATTAAGCTATCTTTATTAGTAGATATGATTGTTTACATAGAAAGTCTTATTTTGACTGTAGAACTAACAAAATTTAGAAAGAATTCAGAATTCTAATAAATGAATATATATTAAAAAACAGGTATTTTTTCTTACTAACAACTAACATTTGGAAAAATTAAACTTGAAAGCAATTCATTTACAATTCTGTGAAAAAAATCTACATGCTCAGAATGAATAAGAAAAGATGTGCTAGGTATCATCATTGAAACCTATGTAACATTGCTGATAGAAATTAAAGAAGACATAAATTAATGGAGTAATAACCCATGTTATGGATTGATAGATTCATTATTGTTAAGATACCTATTGTCCTCAAATTCATCTATCAATTCAAGCCTGTCACATTCAAGCTACCATTATGAGTTTTATAGAAATTGATGAGCTGATTCTAAAATTTATATGCCAATGTAAATGATCCAGAATAGCTAAATTTGAAGGACTTATAAACTACCTAATTTCAAGAATTACTATAAGGTTACTGCAGTGGGGACAATATGATTTGCACATTAAAATATATTAATATAGATTATATAGAATAATGAAACAGAGTTGGGTTTCCAGAAATAGATACACACATATATGGTCAATTGATTCTTGACAAAGTTGACAGTGCAAGTCAATGGAGAAAGGAAGGACTTTTCAATAAGTAGTGTTGGGACAAACAGTCATCCATATAAGAAAAATATCTTGATCCTTATCTTTCAGAACACAGACATTAGCTCAAAATATACAATAGATTGAAACACAAAAGTTAAATATATAAAACTTTTAAGAGAAGAGAGAGGAGAAATCCTTACTAACTTGGAGGATGAAGAGCTTTTTTAGGGCACAGAAAGCATGAATAAAAGAATACATTTGATTCTATCAACATTAATAACTTTTGCTCTTCAAAAGAAACCATTGAAAAACAGAAAGGTTGAGCAATGGAATGAAAGAAAATATTTGCAATACAAATACCAGATAAAAAACCTGTGTCCAGAAAATAAAAATAACTCTTATAACTCAGTAATAGAGGGCTAAAAATAACTGGTAATAAAATGGGAGAAATATTTCATAATGGAAAATATATGACTTTCCATTGAGCACATGAAAATACCGTTAGGAATCTGGGTAATGCAAATTAAAACTACAATAAGGTATCTCTAAATATCCACTCAAATGGCTACAATTTAGAATACTTAAAATGCCAAGTTTTGGTGGGGCTATGAAGCAACTGAAGCACTCATATACTGCTGGTCAGAATATAAAATAGCACAACGATTTTGGAGAACTGTTGGCAAGTGTTTGAAAAATTGATATATCCACCTACTATATGACCCAGCCATTCTACAGCTAGGTATTTGTCCAGGAGATATAAAAATATATATTCACATAAATACTTGTGCATCACTGTTCCCAGTAACATTATTCCAAATATCCAAAAACTGGAAATGATCTAATTGCTTACTAATGGGTGTGTGAAGCAGCTGAGGAGTATACCTGTAAAGTGGAATGCCACTTAAAAATAAATAGAAATGCGTGATCAAAACTGAAAGTTTCTGTGATATGACTGCCCTTGCACTGTTCACCATGTAAGAACTTATTCTCTAGGTAAGAACTTGTTCACCATGTAAGAACTTGTTCGTTATGCTTCAGAAGATTGGAGACTGTTGAGAATTAGGCTTGGGGTTGATTAATGATTTTGCATTGAGTCCCCTATACAGAATTTTATTGTTGTTAACAACCATTTGATCAATAAATATGAGAGATGACCTCTCAAAAAAAAAAAAAAAGAATGAATAAGAAGAAAAAAATAGAAATGGACAACTGTTACACAGAATAATAAAAGCCAATTTCAGGGTCGTTATGTGAGTAAAACAAGAAAGACCACGTGCAGTAGAGTTCATTTACATAAAATTCTAGAAAACTCAAAATGATTTATCATGACAAAAAGCATACTCCACCTGGGAGTGGGTAGAATCATGCTTCCAAGAAGAAAGAGCATTTTCAGAGGTAGTGGGAAGATTTTGTATCTTGATTGTGCCTACATTTACATGGGTCTATATTTCTGGCAAAGGTTTTCAAATGGTTCACTTTAAATGGATGCAACATATAAACTTATATAGTATATACATCACACATCCATAAAATTGGTTAAACAAACTTTTTGAACTTGAGTCTAAACCTCACTCAGAGGAAACTGAGCTAAGCCTTGTTAAGCCAAAGATAGCATAAGGATGAAACATGAAAGCATAGTATTAATGCTAGTATGGAATATACTTCCCTCCAAAATAAACCAGGCACATTAATGTGTGAAGTTCTGTGCTCTTCACTGTGGTAGACCAAGACAGAAATGAAAGTTCTGAAAGGACCTTCTGGAAACTCAGCATCAAGTGACTTTCATGAATCAGAATCCCAACCTTTCCCTTAGATCTCCTATACCAACTTGGCAGGCAGAAACAAATAATTGTATACAATAGAGCACTCTGTAACTGAGAGGTGGCAGTGAAGCCATGTGGAAGTCCAGAGGGGAGATTAATTTCCAACTGAACAGGATCAGAGCAGCTGCCATGGGACAGACACTACATGCAGCTCTTTACAATGTCAAGGTAACTGGGTAGTTGGAGGAAAATCAGTCAGACAAGGAAACCATAGGCTTATCAGAGGCAGGGAGGGAGTCCAAGAGGCTGCAGGCAAGTGGCAGCTAAGGGGTAAAGTTTCAGGGAGGAAGCATCCCAGCTTCTGTTTGCTTGGTCTGTGCCAATGTCTTGTTGCGTTATTTATTTGTAAAACTCAAATCCATCCCAGACATGCATTAGCAGTGCTATTTTCAATTTAAAGTGGGTATACAGGCTCTGAATAGTGATTCTGACATGCTCAACTGGGAAGCCTGCCATTGCAAAATGGGGCTTCACACGTACATTGTCCCTTGGCTAACTCCATTATGGACAGAATAATGCCTACTTATCAATTAGTCAGATTGATTCACTGAGGCAGAGAGCAGCCAAGCAGTGATGACATGGATCAGTTTTACAAAGGGTTTTCAAAGAGCATTTAGACCCACAGAAATCCTGCAGTCCACCAAACTTGGATTAATGTTCGCAGACCTCCGCTGGGCCCGTGATGCTCACAGCCCTCTGTGTGCTCGGCAGCTCCTGCTCTGCTCCTGTTCACCACTGGGATGCTTCTGAATTTCCTCATGGACCTCCCACATATGCACACCACACCAGATGTCTCTGCTTCCTGCTTCACAAAAATGTGGAGGTCGGCAGCCCAGAATTTACTCAATAAACTTGCCCACTGTACCTCAAAATTAGCTTTTTTAATGAGAAGTTTCTTCCTTTCCTTTGCCTATGATTAATTTGTCCCTCCAATTTTTTGACTTCAAGACCTTCTCTGGCATATTAACTGTTTTACCTTCCTTTCATACACTTTACTTTCCATTGCAAAGTTTTTCAGTAAAATGATATTGCCCTCCTTTTAAAAATAAAAGCAAGACTAAAAAAAAAAATCCTCAAAATTGTCTTTTATTCAAGTGTTTTATAGTGTATTAGTAGAACATTTGAAGCTGTATAGTAAAGCTGACATATGGGGAGATTATTGCCATTCAAAAGACACTTTATTATTCACAGGGTCCCCAAGGGGAGAGAATGTATGCCATGTGGGACCACACAGGGAAGCCTCAGGAGGTGGAGGGGAGACAGGGAAGGAGGGAAGAGCCTTAACTGTGGTTTCCACAGGGGGACAGTGGTGAGGCAGAGTAAGAGGCTTAGGATTCAGTCGTCCAAGTGACTGCAGAAGGCTCTGTGGTTTAGGGGCTGCCCCAGTTGTCTCTCAGACCTGACCCTGGGGTAATGAAAGTAAGTGTATCCCAGCCCAGAGTTTGAGAGCACAAATGGGATGTGGGCTCTGGATGGTCGCTTTGTACTTGAAAAGTGCTTTCTAAGAGGAGGTCTCCTCCAGAGGAGCAGGATGGGGACAGTGAGGAGGCAGGAGGCCAAGGTGACTCTACATAATTTGCAGGTTGTCCAGGACAAGGGACGCCAGCTTCTGCTTCCAGAGAGGATGCTGAAGAATCATGTTCCGAGAAGCTAGGGATATGGTCGCTACATCAAGTTATCATGCCAGAATTCCTGTTTCCTGAAGATGGATGTGCTTGTAGTTTTTGCTTAGTAATTCTACTTCTTGCTCACTACTCAGCTCTATAAATCTGATTCAGGGCTCTATAAAAACTTTGAAATTGATTGGAGCAAGGTCCTCAATGAGTTCCTCAGTGGACCTGTACCATTCTCATTGCTCCTCCTCATAGCCTCTGGCTTCATTCAGGTGCTCACCTCCTGTCAGAGTATTTAAACTGTCCTGTAACTGGCTTTAGCCCTGTGAGCTCTAAACCTGCCCTAAAAGGCAGCATTGGAAAGCATACACTTCTTCATGGTGCTTCTCACTGCCTGCTGCCGGGGGAAGACACTCTCCCCGGCCTCTCACAAGGCAACTTTCCTGGCTCTCTGCCTCTGCTCTCCCCACCCCGTATACATCAACACGCTTCCTACACTTTCACCACATCAACTTATTTGAAAGTCATGTGCTCCATCTTGCCTTCATGCCTTTGTACATATGTTAGCTTTGCCTGGAAAACCTCTCAGTGCCCTCTCACCATGAGTACCACCCTCGATTACATTTATTAATGTGGAATACAGA
The DNA here is from genome assembly GCF_030020395.1 of Manis pentadactyla. Classification (NCBI taxonomy): domain Eukaryota; kingdom Metazoa; phylum Chordata; class Mammalia; order Pholidota; family Manidae; genus Manis; species Manis pentadactyla. The sequence continues at coordinate 148,695,367 of NC_080020.1, read as the reverse complement.
CTGAGCTGATGGTCTGAGTTCTTCTCTTTCCCCATCTTGGGTGAGGAATTCTGTTCAGCACATTGGCCTTGGGATTAGCCATGAGACACACAGCCAACCTCAGAAGATGGGATATCACAGGGGAGGCAATGGGACCTCCCTGCTGACTCAGGACTTGTGAGAAATAAGATATGGCTTCTGTTTTAAGCCACTAAGTTCCACTGTGGTTTGTTACACAGCAATGACAAACTGACTTGTACATAGACTGGGATTTCTCAAAAACTGTTATTCATCTTTATGGTTCCACTATTGGGCAGGAGGTAGTTGTTCAAAAATTGTATGATGAACAATAAATGAGTGAAATAGTGTGTATTTACTAAACTGAACTCTTCTTTCTTACACCTTAGCATTTTTTACCCTCAGATTTGATCCCTTTTTAAATGTCATGGATTGACTTGAAATGAGCATGAATGTGAGCTATAGACCATACCCACCTTTGACTATATAACCAGTTTCCTTTACGGAAATTAAAAGGTGGAAATATTGAGGAGTTTTCAATAGTTCTCTTTGCAAATTAACTTGTAATGACTCTTAAGAAGTTGCCCTTCAACATAATCTCTCTTTTACTTTCATTATTCAGACATTAGCTTCTCTTATTTTAATGGAATTACAGTACATTTTGAGCCCTTGTTGCCGCATGCCTTATGATTACTAATGACAATATTTTGGTTATCTAACCAGTCAAGCATTGAGTCATCCACAAATTTGGTTATGTTTATAATTACTGAGGTTGCACAAACTCCAGTGTATTGTCATACATTTAATTTCTCAAATACTGTGATAATATAAACAACATACAAGAAAAATGTTTTCCATGAATACATAGAAGATTAATTTTCTTTTGCCTGATATGCACTAATTCATAAATATATTAATTCAGCAAATACTTTGAGAGCTAAATATGTTCAAGCTTATGAAGGCAAAGACAGGAAATGAATAGGTAGTGAAAAAAAGATATTTAAACAGTTACAATACCATGAGTGCTGCCATTGATGTGTGCACGAAATCATGGGGAAATGAAGGAATGGGAGGGGTATATATATTTTCTTGTGGAGGTCTGCAAAAAAGAAATGGTTTTGGAAATGGATGTTAAAGACTAAGTAAGATCTCAGGTGAGCAAGATGAGAAAGAACATTCTCAGACAGAAACAATGGCATGGTTCAAGTCAAAGACATTGGGAATTACTTGCTCTTTCTGAGAAGAGCTCTCTTTGACTTTCTAGCACAGTACTACTAAACAAAGTGTGGTGCATGACTCACCAGAGAACTTGTTAGGAATGCAAATTCTCAGACTCGGTCTCAGTCCTGCTCCATCAGTCTCTGGTGGGGCAGAGGAATCTGTTTTTAATAATTTGGGGGTAATTCTTATGCATGTTAAAGTCTGACAAGTCTGACCTAGGGAAGTGGTTCTTAAAGTCAATGGTATCAGCATACCTGTAGGCCTTATTAAAAATGTCACTTTCTGGTCCCCATCCCAGAGTTTCTGATGTAGACGGTCTGAGGTGAGCTTCAGAATTACATTTCTAACAAATTCCCAGATTATGCCAATGCTTGCAGGTCCAGGGAACACACTTTGAGAACCACTAACTTAAGGATGTAGGTAACCAATAGTGAATTTTTAAATGTAAGCTGGAGCCAGGTTATGAAAGGACTTTGTGACAAGCAGAATTCTATAGTGCCTTCCAAGATTACTGGCTCCTGGTTCACATGTACCTTCTTCCCAGTTACTCAAACAAGGGCTTTTTGAAGTATTTTACAGGTATAATTAAAGGGGATTATTCAGTAATCCTGACGTAAACACTTGAGCACTTTAAATCTAGGTCTAAATACCAGAGATGAAGCAAGTCAGAGACTCAAAACAGGAGAAAGATTTGACGTGCTGCTGGAGGTTCCTGGAGGTGAGCAGCCTCTAGGAGCTGAGTGGCTCTGGGCTGACAACCTCTGATATTTTGTTATAGACAAGACTAAGCTTGGAAGCATTTGTCTTTTTCTCTAGAGCCCCCAGATGCTAACAGTCTGCTTGACATCCTGGTTGCATCTTTGTAAAACCCTAAGCAGACAAACCAGCTGCAAGATGCCACACTTGTGATCGACAGAACTGTTGTTATTATTTTAAGCCACCGTTTATGGCAATTTATGACACAGCTATTGAAAATGAATTTAAACTATAAGTGTCATCCTTTCAAAAGTTCTTACTTCAATTCCTAAAATACAGAAAGTCATTAAAGGTTTCTAAGCAAAATATATTTGTCTTTAACTCTTAAGACCATGAGGGAAAAGATTTAAAGAACTCAAACGTAGAGATGAGAAACCAGCTGTGAGATATATATATATATATGTATATGTATGTATCTGGAGGAAGTAAGTAGCAGTGGACATATTAGAAATAGGATTTATTTATTTATTTATTTTTGATGGACTTAGTATGAACATGTGGGGAATTCCCAGGATTTCTAGACTGAGTGAATATCTTAAAGCCCAGTGAGAACAGAAGTTCTGTAAGAATTGGAAGAGAGTCTTTAAGGAAATTCAAAACAATAATGTATTATTATTATTATTATTATTAAGTTTTTCAACAGCAAAAGATAAAGAGAAGTTAGTTTTCTGAAAGTAATAATTTTAAGCAGAAACAAAATTATTTTGTATAACCTATTACCAAGTTGCATCTAATTTTCCTTCCAATGACTACCTACTTCTCTTTAAGATATGCATGGTATACATTTAGTTTCATTAAAAATCAATGTTTTCTTCTTTAAGATGATGCTATTAAGACTCCTGGTACTCAGACGTCAAAAAACTGAGAAAATTCCAAAGCAAATGTTTCCGCAAATAAGCCTCATGCCCCTGGGTTAAAAGACAATGAGAAAGTCCTAACTAGTCATCTGGTTTTCAACTCTGATCCTGACAAATGGCAGGTCAAGAGGAGCTGTGTTTAATAGTACATTCCTCAATGAATTTTTTCCTCAAAGTGTCCACTGTGTGACTTAATTAAAATCATGTTTTGCTGCAATGTGAGCATATCAAGCTGCTGAGTTTCTTGCTGTAGTACATAGTACAAAATACACTGTCATAGGATCAACCTGAGATTTTAGCAGCTCTGTGATACGGGGTTTCGTGTGTGCTCTTTGTGACCCACAGATCCAGCTTTCTCCCTCTCTTATATATTATAAACATTAACTCAAAGCATCTCTGGATAGAGGTTAAATAAGCTGAGAAGGCATGTGCTTTGTTGCCCAAATCCAGAGAAATGTTTCCTATCTTACTAAACATGTCAGAGTTTCTCAGTTATATTAACTAGGGTGGGTGCATGTTTTTAGCTAGTATAAGAAGACTATGCATAATAAATGCATTTAGTCCTTCAAATTATAAAAGCTGTATCTGAGAAGTAATTTCAATAAGTTACAGAATACACTACCAATATGTACAAAAGCAACACTGATGATCTCCCCTTTCCTCTCATACATTCCCATATGGCCAATGAAAAATGGTAAGAATTTGTTGTATATGCTCACACAACTTTCTCCTGGCTTAAAACCACATTACTGACAAACAAATGATTTAAAGAGTAAGTTTCTTGTGAAGCAGCTGTCATGATACTCATCAAATATGACTTTAACTTCATTAACAGGTGAGTTTTCAGCCTGAACTATACCATGAAGACTAATACAATACTTACATAAGTTTATGTGATCCACAGTATTTAATACCTGAATGATGTTGACAGAAAGACACATGAATAAATAAAATAGACATGATTTGTAATTATGCTAATCATGTTTTTATTTTATTGGAGCCCTTTATTCCAATTGTTATAAAATAGAAAGATTTGGTTTAATGAAATTTTATGCATGTAGGTAGTGTCTACTATCTGAGGAGCAGATCTTCATAAAAAGCTGCCAGATTTTACTATTTGCAATCTTGGAAAATTTCCTGAGTTGAAACCTACTATTTATTACTTTGACAACAGAAATGTCAATAAAAATGACAGTGGATTTATCAATGTTTTATTGTTTGCCCTGCATAAAGTTGAAAGAAATGTGCTACACTATCAGACATTATAGAATATTATGTAACTGGTGAAAAGGAAGGGTATTTTCTTTGATACAGTGTGCTTTTTATAGTGTTATCTTCAAAACAAAGCACAAAGTCATTGGAAGCTCTGACTATTACATATTAACCTTGTTACCAAGGAAACAAAAATTTTTAAATCATCTGTTAATAATTGAAATGTACAAAACATACCTTTATTTGCTATGAAATTGAGACCCACCTTTACAGTATTTTTATATAATCAAAATGATGTCAGAAAATAAAACTGTAGCAAAAATGTACTGAATTTCACTTATACTGTCATTATTCTTAGCCTTTCTTCAGAAGTAGTTCCTATGAAATTTAGAACCTTGTAGTGCAGTGTTTATGAAAAGCTAGAACAAAAAGCTTCCTTTTCCTATGCAGATTGCATCATTGCTTTTCTTGATAAGGTCAGACAAATCTTGATCTAAAGGTTTTTTAAGGGAGACAAGCTGTAAATCATGTATTGATAAGCTTTTCTTTCTCCCTTTCCTTCAACCAAATTTGAGAACTTTTCTAAATATGCAAATCCTTCAAAATTAGTTCATTTAATGCTATATACTTTGATCACTGTGAGTGCTAAATGCACAAAGAAAACCTTTTTTCAGTTTGACAATTCAATTAAGGAAATATTTACAGAATTGATATCAGAAGGAAGATTTTTGTTGGAATGCTGCAAAGATGAGTAAGACAAGATTACTGCACTGGGATTTACTTATTCATGCTTTCATTCAAATGTTAATTTAGACTTTACCATACTCCAATGTTCTTGCTCACTACAAAATCCTTACAATAAGTTATTGCAGTTAAAGGACTTGTCAGTATCTAGAAGTATTCATTTATTGAATGTTTACTTTGAACAGCACGGTAAATATTACCTCTTATTGTTAGAACAACTCTGGTAAGAAGATTAAGAAACTGGTTCCAGAGAATAAATACCCAAGTTGAAGTGAAGCCTGAATTGAAATCTTGCGAGCCTAATGGCCATGATGTATGAATCATGGCCACTTTTCCCAGCTGGAGTTGAAGTGTATTTTTCAATATGCTTGAATCTGGGCTAGGCTTGTGATTGCTTTAATTGATAAAGTACATTGGAATTGGTGTTTTGCCAGTTCTGAGTCTTGCCCTTGATTGGGTTGGCAGGTCCTGCTTCCTCTTGTACCATTTGCTCTTGAAATGCTTCCTCTAGAATTGCTCTGTTCATTCCCTTTGGTGAGCTCCTGGTTGAACACTTCCAACTTCCAGCCATGTAAATGGGCTCTCCTGGGCATCCAGTCCATGTAAGCCATTGGATGGCTGCAGTTTTAGCTAAAAATTTGCCTCTGACAGCATTAAAGACATCCATAAGAATAACTGCATAGGCTTAGTGGACCTACAGAACTGTAAGAGATAATAATAAATTATTGTTACAAGCCATTAAGATTTATCATGCTTTGATATTGCAACAATAGAAAACCAAAAAAATTTCAAAATTTGTGATCTCTCCCCTAATATTTCTGCTTAGTAGGGAATATGAGTCAAGTTATAAACAACTGACATGAAAGACATAGCCTAATACAAGAGAAAAAACAAATTCAGGATAAGGAAGAGTAAGGAACAACGGTGGCGGGAGCAATGGTGGAGATGGAGGGCAGTGTTGTATTAGAGCATCTCTTTCCTGGCATAGCAGGCGGTCGTACTTTAAGCTGCTCAGGACTTAAATGTTTAGTGTCACTCTTCCTGTTGTTTAGAAGTCAGTTTGTCCTGTGGCCTTTGGCTTAACTTTCAATTTTTTTGTTTGGCAATAATTCACCACTCTCAGGAGAGCACACTAGACCTGACCTCTTGGTTAGGACTCAGGTCAATCAGCAGCAGCTCGGAAAGGAGAAATGGGAGAAGGATAGGTGATGATTTTACTTGCCTAGAATCTAGACATCTCCATGGAATCAGTGAGGAGTTACTACTATATATTATTCTTAAAACAAAGAAAGTGTGGAAGGAGCCAAGATGGCAGCATGAGTAGGGCAGCAGAAATCTCCTAAAACCATATATATTTTTGAAAATACAACATATACAACTATTCCTATAAGAGAGATCAGAAGATACAGGGCAACAGCCAGGATACATCTACACCTGCGAGAACCCAGCACCTCAAGGAGGGAGTAAGATACAAGCCAAGGCCTGGCGGGACCAGAGTGTGCCCCTCACCCCACCTTCCAGTGGGAGGAGAGGAGTCGGAGCGGGGAGGGAGAGGGAGCCCAGGACTGTTAAATATCCAGCCCTAGTCATCCGCACCAGGAGCACAGACACACAGTGCGTGGTGTGCTGGATACTAGGGAAACAGAACAGTAAAACATGCAAGCGGGTCCCCACAGTCAGTGCCCTTGGGACAAAAGAAAAGTGAGTGCCCTTTGAAAGTCTTAAAGGTACAGGAGCCTCACAGCTGGAAGGAAGCATCTCGGCACACACAGCTCAGCAGTTGGGAATCCTGGGGAACTCCAGGTGCCCTAACACCCTGGGCAGCAGCACAGATATGAGGCCCCTCACAGCCATTATGAGCCTCCCACCTGTTCCACCTCTTGCACAGCCCCTCCATAGCAGAGCAGCAGCCTGAGACAGGCCAGGCCCAAAGCAGCCATGCAGAGCCTCTCCACAGCCGCATGGGCCAGACTCAGAGGCCCCATCAGCATGCAGCTTCCCAGCACAAGCTGCTAGGGGTTGCCACTCTCACAGGAAGGGAAGGCAACAGGCAAGCAGGAAGGGAATATGTTCTCCCAGCTGACAGCGCCAACTGCCTATGACTACCTCTATCGCCATGAAAAGGAAGAAGAATTTGATACAGACAAGAATAATCCAGATGTCCCCTGAGATGGAACCTGGCGAGATAGATTTGAACCAATCTTAGTGAAAAAGAATTCAAAATAAAGGTCATAACCATTCTGATGGAGCTGCAGAGAAAAATGCAAGAACTAACAGCTAAAGTTGGGAGAGAGAATACAGAAACAAAACAATCTCTGGAAAGACTTAAAAGTAGAATGGACAAGGTGCAAGAGACTATTAATGGAATAGAAATCAGAGAACAGGAACTCAGAGAAGATGATGCAGAGAGAGATAAAAGGATCTCCAGGAATGAAAGAGTATTAAGAGAACTGTGTGTCCAATCCAAATGGAACAATATTCACATTATAGGGGTACCAGAACAAGAAGAAAAGAGAAAAAGGGATAGAAAGTGTATTTGAAGAAATAATTGCTGAAAACTTCCCCAAACTGGGGGAGGAAATAGTCACTCAGACCACAGAGGCACACAGAACTCCCAACAGAAGGGAACCAAGGAGGACAACACCAAGACACATAATAATTAAAATGGCAAAGATCAAGGACAAGGAGAGAGTATTAAAGACAGTCAGAGAGAGAAAAAAGTCACCTATAAAGGAAAACCCATCAGGCTATTATCAGAATTCTCAACAGAAACCTTACAGGCCAGAAGAGAATGGCATGATATACTTAATGCAAGGAAACAGAAGGGCCTTGAACCAAGAATACTATCATTTAAATAGGAAGGAGGGATTAAACTATTTTTAGACAAGCAAAAGTTGAGGGAATTTACTTCAAACAAAACACCTCTACAGGGTATTCTACAGGGACTGCTCTAGATGGAAGCACACCTAAGGCTAAGTAGTTGTCCCCAGAGAAAATAAAATCACAGCAAAGAAATCAGACCAACCAAATACTAACTAAAGGCAAAAAATTAAATCAACTACCCACAAAAGCAGTCAAAGGAAACACAAAAGAGCACAAAATTAAACACCTAACATATAAAGAATGGAGGAGGAGGAATAAGATGGGAGAGAAATAAAGAATCAACAGACTGTGTTTATAATACCTCAATAAATGAGCTACGTTAGACAGAAAGATACTAAAGAAGCTAACCTTGAACATTTGGTAACCATGAATCTAAAGCCTGCAGTGGCAATAAGTGCATATCTTTCAATAATCACCCTAATTGTAAATGGACTGAATACATCAATCAAAAGCCACAGAATAATAGAACAGATAAGAAAGCAAGACCCATCTATATGCTGCTCACAAGAGACTCACATCAAACAGAAAGACATGCACAGACTAAAAGTCAAGGGAAGGAAAAACATATTTCATGCGAACAACAGGGAGAAAAAAACAGGAGTTGCAGTACTAGTATCAGACAAAATAGACTCCAAAACAAAGAAAGTAACAAGAGATAAAGAAGGACATCACATAATGATAAAGGGGTCAGTCCAACAAGAGGATACAACCATTACAAATAAATATGCAACCAATAGAAGAGCACCAGCAAATGTGAAACAAATACTAATATAATTAAAGGAGAAAATAGAATGCAATGCATTCAGTTTCAGAGACTTCGAGAGGGAGCCAAGATGGCGGCATGAGTAGAACAGTGGAAATCTCCTCCCAAAACCACATATATTTTTGAAAATACAACAAAGAAAACTCTTCCTAAAAGAGAGACCAGAAGACACAGGACAATAGCCAGACCAAATCCACACCTGCGAGAACCCAGCACCTCGGAAGGGGGTAAGATATAAGCCCCTGCCAGGCAGGACCCGAGTGCCCCACACTCCAGCTCTGGGCAGGAGGAGAGGAGTCAGAGAGGTGAGGGAGAAGGAGCCCAGGACTGCTAAATAGCCAGCCCTAGCCATCTGCACCAGAGCGAAGACACAGTGCATGCACGGGGTGCTGGAAACTAGGGAAACAGGACAGTAAGACCTGTGAGCAGGTCCCAGCAGATGGCACACCTGGGACAAAGAAAAGTGACTGCTTTTTGGAAGTCTTAAAGGGACAGTGACCCAAGAGCCGAATGGAAGCATCCTGGGACACTTAGTTCAGACGCAGGGAATCTAGGGGAACTCTGGGCATTCTAATCCCCTGGCCATCAGGGAGCACAGAGGACCCTCAGAGAGATAAACAGCCTCCCGGCCATTCCCCCTCCAACACGGCTCCACCATATCAGAATAGCTGCCAGAGGCAGGCCATGCCCACAGAAACAGCAGAGATAAACTCCATAGCAGCCGGGCAAGAATAAGAAGCCCTTTCTGTGTGCAGCTGCCCAGCAAAAGCCACTAGAGGTCGCTGTTCTCCCAGGAGAGGAAGGACACAAACCAACAAGAAGGGAAGTTCTTCCAGCCGTCACTCGTCCCAGCTCTGCAAACTACTTCTATCACCATGAAAAGGCAAAACTACAGGCAGACAAAGATTACAGAGACAACACCAGAGAAGGAGACAGACCTAACCAGTCTTCCTGACAAAGAATTCAAAATAAAAATCATAAACATGCTGACGGAGATGCAGAGAAATATACAAGAGCTAAGGGATGAAGTCTGGAGGGAGATTACAGACGTCTGGAGGGAGATTACAAATGCCAAGAAGGAGATTACAGAAGGGAAAAAAACTCTGGAAGGATTTATAAGCAGAATGGATAAGATTCAAAAGGCCATTGATGGAATAGAAACCAGAGAACAGGAACGCATAGAAGCTGACATAGAGAGAGATAAAAGGATCTCCAGGAATGAAACAATATTAAGAGAACTGTGTGACCAATCCAAAAGGAACAATACCCATATTATAGGGGTACCAGAAGAAGAAGAGAGAGAAAAAGGGATAGAAAGTGTCTTTGAAGATATAATCGCTGAAAACTTCCCCAAAATGGGGGAGGAAATAATCGAACAGACCACGGAAATACACAGAACTCCCAACAGAAAGGACCCAAGGAGGACAACACCAAGACACATAATAATTAAAATGGCAAAGATCAAGGACAAGGAAAGAGTTTTAAAGGCAGCTAGAGAGAAAAACGTCACCGATAAAGGAAAACCCATCAGGCTATCATCAGACTTCTCAACAGAAACCTTACAGGCCAGAAGAGAATGGCATGATAAATTTAATGCAATTAAACAGAAGGGCCTTGAACCAAGGATACTGTATCCAGCACAATTATCATTTAAACATGAAGTAGGGATTAAACAATTCCCAGACAAGCAAAATTTGAGGGACTTTACATCCCACAAACCACCTCTACAAGGTATTTTAGAGGGACTGTTCCAGATGTGAGCACTCCTAAGACTGAACAGATGTAACCAGAGAAAATAAAATCACAGCAAAGAAAACAGACCAACCAAATACTAACTAAAGGCAAAAAATAAAATCAACTACCCACTAAAAGCAGTTAAAGGAAACATGAAAGAGCAGAGAATAAAACAACCAACATATAAAGAATGGAGGAGGAGGAATGAGAAGGGAGAGAAGAAAAGAATCTCCAGACAGTGTATATAACAGTTCAATAAGTGAGTTAAGTTAGGCAATAAGATACTAAAGAAGCTATCCTTGAACCTTTGGCAACCACAAATCTAAAGCCTGCAATGGAGATAAGTACATATCTTTCAATAGTCACCCTAAATGTAAATGGACTGAATGCACCAATCAAAAGACACAGAGTAATAGAATGGATAAAAAAGCAAGACCCATCTATATGCAGCTTACAAGAAACTCACCTCAAACCCAAAGACATGCACAGACTAAGAGTCAAGGGTTAGAAAAACATATTTCAGGCAAACAACAGAGAGAAGAAAGCAAGGGTTGCAGTACTAGTATCAGACAAAATAGACTTCAAAACAAAGAAGGTAACAAGAGATAAAGAAGGACATTACATAATGATAAAGGGCTCAGTCCAACAAGAGGATATAACCATTCTAAATATATATGCACCCAACACAGGAGCAACAGCATATGTCAAACAAATACTAACAGAATTAAAGGGGGAAATAGAATGCAATGCATTCATTTTAGGAGATGTCAACATGCCACTCACCCCAAAGGATAGATCCAATGGGCAGAAAATAAGTAAGGACACGGAGGCACTGAAAAACACAGTAGAAGAGATGGACCTAATAGACATCTTTAGAACTCTACATCCAAAAGAAACAGGATACACATTCATCTCAAGAGCACATGGAACATTCTCCAGAATAGATCACATACTAGCTCACAAAAATAGTCTCAGTAAATTCCAAAAGATTGAAATTCTACCAACCAACTTTTCAGACCACAAAGATATAAAACTAGAAATAAACTCTACAAAGGAAACAAAAAGGCTCACAAACACATGGACACTTAACAACATGCTCCTTAATAATCAATGGATCAATGAACAAATTAAAATACAAATCAAGGAATATATGGAAACAAATGACAACAACAACACAAAGCCCCAACTTCTGTGGGACGCAGTGAAAACAGTCTTAAGAGGAAAGTATATAGTGACCCAGGCACACTTAAAGAAGGAAGAACAATCCCAAATGAATAGTCTAACATCACAATTATTGAAATTGGAAAAAGAAGAACAAATGAGGCCTAAGGTCAGCAGAAGGAGGGACATAATAAAGATCAGAGAAGAAATAAACAAAATTGAGAAGAATGAAACAATAGAAAAAATCAATGAAAACAAGAGCTGGTTCTTTCAGAAAATAAACAAAATAGATAAGCCTCTAGCAGAACTTATGAAGAGAAAAAGAGAATCAACACACATCAACAGAATCAGAAATGAGAATGGAAAAATCACAACAGACTCCACAGAAATACAGAGACTTATTAAACACTACTATGATAACCTATATGCTAACTAGCTGGAAAACCTAGAAGAAATGGACAACTTCCTAGAAAAATATAACCTTCCAAGACTGACTAAGGAAGAAACAAAAGTTAAAGAAGCCAATTACAAGCAAAGAAATTGAAATGGGAATCAAAAAACTACCCAAGTACAAAACCCCTGGGCCAGACGGATTTACCTTGGAATTTTATCAGACGTACAGAGAAGACACAATACCTATTCTCCTTAAAGTTTTCCAAAAAATACAAGAGGAGGGAGTACTCCCAAACTCTTTCTATGAAGCCAACATCACCCTAAACCAAAACCAGGCAAAGACCCCACCAAAAAAGAAAATTACAGACCAATATCCCTGATGAATGTTGATGCAAAAATACTCAATAAAATATTAGCAAACCGAATTCAAAAATATATCAAAAGGATCATGCACCATGACCAAGTGGGATTCATCCCAGGGATGTAAGGATGGTACAACATTCGAAAATCCATCAACATCATCCACCACATCAACAAAAAGAAAGACAAAAACCACATGATCATCTCCATAGATGCTGAAAAAGCATTTGACAAAATTCAACATCCATTCATGATAAAAACTCTCAACAAAATGGGTACAGAGGCAAGTACCTCAACATAATAAAGGTCATATAAGATAACCCACAGCCAACATCATACTGAACAGAGAGAAGCTGAAAGCTTTTCCTCTGTGATCGGGAATAAGACAGGGATGCCCACTCTCCCCACTGTTATTTAACATAGTACTGGAGGTCCTAGCCATGGCAATTAGACAAAATGAAGAAATACAAGTAATTCAGATTGGTAAAGAAGAAGTTAAACTGTCACTATTTGCAGATGACATGATATTGTACATAAAAAACCCTAAAGACTCCACTCCAAAACTACTAGAACTGATATCAGAATACAGCAAAGTTGCAGGATACAAAACTGACACACTGAAATCTGGTGGCTTTCCTATACACTAAAAATGAACCAATAGAAAGAGAAATCAGGAAAGCACCTCTATTCACAATTGCATCAAAAAGAATAAAATACCTAGGAATAAACCTGACCAAAGAAGTGAAAGACCTATACCCTGAAAACTACAAGACACTCTTAAGAGAAATTAAAGGGGACACTAACAAATGGAAACTCATCCCATGCTCTTGGCTAGGAAGAATTAATATCGTCAAAATGGCCATCCTGCCCAAAGCAATATACAGATTTGATGCAATCCCTATCAAATTACTAGCAACATTCTTCAACAAACTGGAACAAATAGTTCAAAAATTCATATAGAAACACCAAAGACCCCGAATAGCCTAAGCAATCCTCAGAAAGAAGAATAAAGTGAGGGGGATCTCACTCCCCAACTTCAATCTCTACTACAAAGCCACAGTAATCAAGACAATATATTGTTGGCACAAGAATGGACCGACAGACCAGTGGAACAGAATAGAGACTCCAGACATTAACCCAAACATATATGGTCAATTAATATTTGATAAAGGAGCCATGGACATACAATGGGGAAATGACAGCCTCTTCAACAGCTGGTGTTCGAAAACTGAACAGCTTCATGTAAGAGAGTGAAACTGGATCATTGTCTAACCCCATACACAAAAGTAAATTCAAAATGGACTAAAGTCGTGAATGTAATCCATGAAACCATAAATCTCTTGGAAAAAAATGTAGGCAAAAATTTCTTGAACAAAAACATGAGCGACTTCTTCATGAACACATCTCCCCAGGCAAGGGAAACAAATGCAAAAATGAATAAATGGAACTATATCAAGCTGAAAACCTTCTGTACAGCGAAGGACACCATCAATAGAACAAAAAGGTACCCTACAGTGTGGGAGAATATATTCATAAATGACAGATCCGATAAAGGGTTGACTTCCAAAATATATAAAGAGCCCATTCACCTCAACAAACAAAAAGCAAGTAATCCAATTAAAAAATGACAGTGGATCTGAACAGACAGTTCTCCAAAGAAGAAATTCATATGGCCAACAAACACATGAAAAGTTGCTCCACATCGCTAATCATCAGAGAAATGCAAATTAAAACCACAATGAGATATCACCTCACACCAGTAAGGATTGCCACCTTCCAAAAGACAAACAACAACAAATGTTGGTGAGGTTGTGGAGAAAGGGGAACCCTCCTACACTGCTCTTGGGAATGTAAATTAGTTCAACCAGTGTAGAAAGAAATATGGAGGTTCCTCATAAAGCTCAAAATAGAAATAGCATTTGACCCAGGAATTCCACTTCTGGGAATTTACCCTAAGAATACAGCAGACCAGTTTGAAAAAGACAGATGTGCCCCTATGTTTATCACAGCACTATTTACAATAGCCAAGAAATGGAAGCAACCTATGTGTCCATCAGTAGATGAATGGATAAAGAAGATGTGGTACATATACACAATGGAATAGTGTTCAGCCATGAGAAGAAATCAAATGCTACTATTTGCAATAACATGGATGGAGCTAAAGAGAATTATGCTCAGTGAAATAAGCCAGGTGGAGAAAGACAAGTACCAAATGATTTCACTCATATGTGGAGTATAAGAACAAAGAAAAAATGGAAGGAACAAAACAGCAGCAGAATCACAGAACCCAAGAATGGACTAACAGTTACCAAAGGGAAAGGGACTGGAGAGGATGGGTGGGAAGTGAGGGATATGGGTTGGGGAAACAAAGAGGGTATTAAGATTAGCATGTATAATGTGGGGGGAGGCACCAGGAGGGCTGTGCAACACAGAGAAGACAAGTAGTGATTCTACAGCATCTTACTACACTGATGGACAGTGACTGTAATGGGGTTTGTTGGGGGAACTTGGTAAAGGGAGGAGCCTACTAAACATAATGTTCCTCATGTAATTGTAGATTAATGATATCAAACAAAAAAACAAAAACAAAACTAGAAAGAAAAAGCAGAGAAAGTGTGATGATATAGAAAAAAATATGTACATCTCCATTCATTTGAGAAGATAAAGGAAAAGCTCTCTTATTCTTTCCCTTCTTTCCTCCCTTCCTCCCTTTCTAGGATATTAGAAATTCCTTTCTTACTTCTAGAAGCTGCCTGAGAGTATCTCTTTAAACTATGAGGGAATAATGAAGTTTGAACGTATGATAGGTAGACAGTAAGGAAAGAAGTACAGTCCCAAAAGAAATAGAGAAGGATTGGATTACAAATTCATTTAACCACTAGTCACTTCTCAGAGACTATGGGTCTACTGATGTGTTTGTTCCTTCTGTTTTGCTTTTTTATATTCCACAAATAGGTGAAATCATATGGTGTTTGTCTTTCTCCACCTGGCTTATTTCACTGAGCATAATACCTTGTAGATATATCCATGCTGTTGCAAATGGCAATATTTATTTCCTTTTTATGGCTGAATAATATTCCATTGTGTATGTTTACCACATTTTCTTTATCCACTCATCTATTAATAGACATTAGGTTTCTTCCATATATTGGCTATTGCAAATAGTGTGGTGATAAACATAGGGGTTTATATATCTTTTTGAATCAGGGATTTTGTTTTCCTGAGGTAAATTCCTAGGAGTGGAATTACTGGGTCACAAAGGGGGTGAGGTTGGATTGGGTGCAGAGGGGGAGGGAGAGGGGGACGAAGGGGCACAGTTATTTGTAATCACAATATAAGTTGATCACAGGAACCGTTGAACCACTGTAAAGTACATTTGAAACCAATGTAAGATTGTATATTAATGACACTTTAATTAAAAAAGGAAAGGGCAACATTAAACCGTTTTGTAAAAAAAATAATAATAAAAATAAAAATTCATTTAGATAGGTTGGACTTGAAAAAAGAGTCTCTTCATAGAGAGAGTCATAAATAAATAGGAAGAAAGAGTTGGCCAGACTTAAAAGTGGGAAGGACATTGTTCCTTATTGTTTCACAGTGGAATAAAAAAGTCAATTATGAAAAATTAAAAATACAGAGTAAACCTTTACTCTGATGGGGATGGAGAGAAATTTGGAAAAATATTATTGACAAGTGATATAAAGTTGCTGAATTATGAATATATGATTACTAAAGATATTAGGGGCTCAGCTGAGAGGGCAAGACCCAAACATTGCTAATTGTAATGCTAGAATATCCCATATACTTATCTTTTTTTAAAGAGTTTAATCTCCATTTTGATACACACAAATGAAAAATATCCCACTGCATTTTTTTCTTACAGTTTTCTAATATTATGTTTTATATCCCTTATGGCCATCGTATTAAATTCAGATTCAGAACATATAGGTCTCCTTAGAAAATTGAGTGTTTTATCATTAAGCATGGAACATTTTCATTGCTGGAATTGTACATTGTTTTTTCTAAAATCAGTACTGTTGGTTCTGCTTTTTATAAGTTAATATTTCCTGCCCCTTTTTTTATTCCTTAGGTGTGCCACAGGGTAGCTTTCAAAAAGAATGAAAATTACAAAGCCCTGGCCAAACACAGTGAACATTTGACCAATGAAAATTCATTTCAACCACTAAAAAGGTGCAGCCTTTTTCCATGTACAAGCTGTATATCATTTCTGTGGTGTCCCTTCTAAACTGCTTATTGGGAATTCATTTTATCCATGGGTTAATCTTTGTCTTTCTACCATCTTCTTTTGTGTTTTGCCATGCTTTTTCTTTCCTTCTTTCTTATTTTTCCTATCTTCTGTTGGAATTGTTTGAGCTCTCTTTCTTACTGGTTTGTTACTCTATTAAACTAATTCCACTCTTACTGATAATGACTCAGGCTTACTCTAGGTTTTGGGAATGTAACAGTACATAAACCAGATAAAGATTCCTGCCCTTCTATCATTCTAGTAGAGAGGCACAGAGAATCAACAAATAAGTGAAAATGGAACATATTATGTATAATATTTTCATTGTTTCTCATAAAATTTGAATATATGCTTTCCAAATTTAGACATAGACCTTTTTCTGTTTTCATTAATCTATAATTACATGCAGAACATTATGTTTACTAGGGTCCCCCCTTCACCAAGTACCCCCCAACACATACCCCATTACAGTCACTGTCCATCAGTGTATTAAGATGCTGTAGAATCACTACTTGTCTTCTCTGTGTTGCACAGCCCTCCCTGTGCCCCCCCTACATTATACATGCTAATCTTAATACCCACTTTCTTTTTTCCCTGCCTTTATCCCTCCCTTCCCACCCATCCTCCACAGTCCCTTTCCCTTTGGTAACTGTTAGTCCATTCTTGGGTTCTGTGATTCTGCTGCTGTTTCATTCCTTCAGTTTTTCATTGTTCATATACTCCACATATGAGCTTTGCAGGCTTTAGATTCGTGGTTACCAAATGTTCAAGGTTAGCTTCTTTAGTATCTTTCTGTCTAACTTAACTCGCTTGTTGAGGTATTATAAGTACTGTCTGATAATTCTTTATTTCTCTCCCTTCTTATTCCTCCTCCTCCATTCTTTTTATTTTGGGTGTTTTATTCTGTGCTCTTTTGTGTGTCCTTTGACTGCTTTTGTGGGTAGTTGATTTAATTTTTTGCCTTTAGTTAGTATTTGGTTGGTCTACTTTCTTTGCTGTGATTTTATTTCCTCTGGTGATATTTATTTAGTCTTAGTAGTGCCTCCATCAAGAGCAGTCCCTCTACAATACTCTGTAGAGGTGGTTTTTGGGAGGCCAGTTCCTTCAACTTTTGCTTGTATGGGCATTGTTTAATCCCTCCTTCCTATTTAAATGATAGTCGTGCTGGATATAGTATTCTTGGTTCAAGGCTCTTCTGTTTCATTGCATTAAATATATCATGCCATTCTCTTCTAGCCTGTAAGGTTTCTGTTGAGAAGTCTGATGATAGCCTGATGGGTTTTCCTTTGTAGGTGACCTTTTTCCTCTCTGTAGCTGCCTTTAAAATTCTGTCTTAGTCCTTGAGTTTTGCCATTTTATTATGTGTCTGGGTGTTGTCCTCTTTGGGTCCCTTCTGTTGGGAGTTCTGTGTGCTTCTGTAGTCTGAGCGACTATTTCCTCTCCCCGTTTGGGGAAGTTTTCAGCAATTATTTCTTCAAATACACTTTCTATTCCTTTTTCTCTCTCTTCTCCTTCTGTTACCCCTATAATGCAGATATTGTTCCTTTTGAATTGGTCGCACAGTTCTCTTAATTTTCTTTCATTCCTGGAGATCCTTTTATCTCTCTCTGCATCAGCTTCTATGTGTTCTTGTTCTCTGGTTTCTAATCCATCAATGATCTCTTCAATCTCATCCATTCTGCTTTTAAATCCTTCCAGAGATTGTTTTATTTCTGTATTCTCCCTCCTTAGTTCTTGCAAATTTCTCTGCAAGTCCATCAGCATGGTTATGACCTTAGTTTTAAATTCTTTTTCAGGAAGATTGGTTAGGTCTGTCTCCCCAGATTCCTTTTCAGGGGAGACTGTCTGGGATAATCTGTTCTGTATCAAATTCTTCTGCCTTTTCATGGCGATAGAGGTAGCTGCGGGAGCTGTTGCATGTGTCGGCTGAGAGAATGTCCCTTCTTGCTGGTTTGTGGCCTTTCTCTCCTAGGAGAATGGCAACCTCTAGCAGCTTGTGCTGTGCAGTTGCGTGCAGACAGGGTTTCTGATTCTTGCCCGGCCACTGTGGAGTTTAGCTCTGTGGTTGCTGTGGGCGTGGCCGCTCTCAGGCAGCTGCTCCACTATGGCGGGGCCATGCTCAAGCGGGAACGGGTGGGAGGCTGTTTATCGCCATGAGGGGCCTCAGAGCTGCCCCAGGGCTTAGTGCACCCAGAGTTCCTGGGGATTCCCAGCGCTGGGCTAAGTGTCCCGGGATGCTTCCATCCAGTGGTGGGGGTCCCTGTCCCTTTAAGACTTTCAAAAATCACCTGCCTTTCTTTGTCCCAGGGGCACCGGCTGCAGGGACCCACTCACAGGTTTCACTCTCCCGTTTCCCTAGTATCCAGCACACCACGCACTGTGTCTGTGCCCCTGTGTGGATGATTAGGGCTGTGTATTTAGCAGTCCTGAGCTCCCTCTCCCTTCACGCTCTTACTCCTCTCCTCCTTTTGGGAGCTGGGGTGAGGGGTGCTTGGGTCCTGCCGGGCCATGGCTTGTATCTTACCCCCTTCATTATGCACTGGGTTCTTGCAGGTGTAGATGTAGTCTGGCTGCTGTCCTATATCTTCTGGTCTCTCTTTTAGGAATAGTTGTATTTGTTGTATTTTCAAAAATATATATGGTTTTGGGAGGAGATTTCTGCTGCTCTATCACACCGCCATCTTGGCTCCTCCTCTAGATATAGACTTTTGATGACCTACTTCCAAATCCTGAACTCTGAAAATATTTTAGAGCAGTAATTGCATTGCAATCTCCATATATATTCATTTATTATGCCATTTTTTATGTTATTTATATAAAATTTTCCATAGGCTATCCAATTTGTTTGTGAACTCTTTCTTCTGGTAGCCAATGCTTGCTTCTGCATTCAAACTCTTTTCTTTTTTTTTTAATAGTCCATCCTTTGGTGATTTTTGTTGTTGTGCAATATTTACCAGTGGCACGTAGTCAGGTTTGGATGATCTTCAATTTTACCATAAAGTGCCAAGATATATATTTGTTTTATTTATACTTCTGAGAATGTTTGCCTCAAATCTGTGTTCCAATTCATAAATTCTCTTTTCAGCTGTATCTAATTTCTTATCTCATTGTATTAGTTTTATATTGCTGTTTATAAAATTATCACAAATTTAGTGTATTAAAATAACAGAAATTTGCCATTTTAAAGATCTGCAATGGTTGTCAATAAGCTAAAATCAACAAATCAGGAGGGTTGCTTTCCTTTCTTGAGGCTGCCTGCATTCCTTGGCTCATAGTTCCCTCCCTCTATCTTCAAAACCAGCAATGGCAAGTCATCCTTCTCCCATTGCTCCTTGCCTAGGCTAATGGGAAAGATTTTCTAATCTCTACACAGACTAGGCAATCCTTTAAGTCTGAAAATTTTAAGCAATTCTATAGGGACATTAATACCTAAACTCTTAGTTATATTAGTATCCAAAAACCTTATGTCAATGTCTTCAGTTAATTTGTATGTCTCTGCATTTTATTTTTCTTGATGGGAATTTCTCTTTCTTTCAAGGTTAAGTATGTATTAAATGTTCTCAATAATGTTTAAATACATTTCTTCATGTCTATGCTATAAGGGTTACCCATTCATTTTGTATTAGATTCAATGAGTCTGATTCTAGATTATTTTCCAATTCTCTTTAGTAGTATGGGAAATAACATAGAAAGTGTTTGTGGTAGGTACTAACGAACTGACAAAGCATGGATAGTAGAAGACAAAGGAGAGGTAGATTTTAGATAGTAATGATTGTTGGAATCAATGATAAAGGAGTCAAAACTTTTGGATAAAAGTTCTCATGGAAAAATAGGTCACTTATGAGAAGAACAAATATTGTGTGCACTGAGAATGAGGGTGAAAAACTTAAATATTATATATGGTAATCCAAGAGAGAAAATTTGAGTTCATATTTTGAAAATATTTTATTTTTGCATTATGGCCAGATTGAATATTCAGATGTCTCTGCATATATTTAGAGGTCATTGGTAATGAGAAATTCTACAAGCTAGATTTAGAAGTCAGTAAGTAATAAGGAAGAGCAGAATAATTACAAAACATGAATTTAAAGGAGATCAGTAAGCAAAGAAAACAGAATAATGGATTGGGATTATTACTAAGGAGTACAGACTTTACCAGTTCCTCTCTTAACTCTGTTAAGTGAGGCAGAATAGGCAAATGATCAGCCTTGCATCTTTGATTAATCTGTTATATTCAGTTTAAAAAGACTCATGTCTAGTCAGATTTTATCAGATTTCAAATTCTAGCCCGGGGCATAGTTGCATGTTTTATACAAAACAGTCAACTATGTATTTTATTTGTTTTTTTGTTTGTTTTGTATAAAACACTTGGGAACAATTCTCCAAAGCAATAATTAATCAACAGAATCCAGGAATTATCAACAAGAGTAAAAGTTGGCATGGTAAATTTTGTACTTTGTAATCTACCACATGGTGAAGACAGTTTAGTACCTACAAAAATACAGGTGGTGCAATCAGAAAAACCTGAATTAGAATCCTTCTCCACATTCACCAGCTGTGTGGATTTGAGAAAATATAATTATCCTTTGGACTTTCAGTTTACAAATCCATAAATTATACATAGTAATAGATATGTCAAAGAATTGTCCTGTCAGTTGAATAGGATAATGTCTTGCAAAGTGCATGGTACATTGTAAGTCTTCAGTATATGTTACTGGTTTCATAATTGTATATAATCCAAAGCAGTTTCTTTAGAGGTATTATCATCAAATTCTTGCCTATGTAATAGAAATGAGTTAGTTAAATGTCTGTGGTGCATAACAATGAAATGACCTTTCACATTGAAACAATGAGGAAAATATCAAAGTGGGAAGTAATAGGGAGAGCAATGTGTAAAATGAAATCCATTTTGCAACAACATAAAATATGTGCATTTCTGAAAGTGTGCAAAGAGGTCTCTATAATCTTCAGAGTTACCTAATATATCAATTTAATCTTATTAAAATATTGATTATAAATATTATATTACATTCAATCTATATTCATGTTGTTGCTCACAAGCCAACTGCTTTCTCAGACACCCACAATCACCTTTGATGCCTCTTCCTCTTCATTCATTCCAGGTCCAGGTCCCGCTGATTCTGTAGTTTCTCATGCCCTCTTCACCTCTGTTCTGGCCATCGTTTCCATCAGGCCTCCTTCATTTCCATCTGCATTTATGTATTTGTCTCCTATCTACAGCTTTCAGCATCCACCTTTTCACTCTACTGGTTCAATGACAAGAGTGAGAATATGCCACTGTCCAACACCAAAACTTTCTAGGGTTTCCCCAATGTCTACATGATAAAATTTAATTCCTTGTACCTCTTTTGGTCCTTCATGATCTGACCACAGCTACATTTCTCTATTCACACCCTAAAATTACAAAGTAAATTAAGATTTGGGGGCGTATGTGTTTTGGGTGGCTAGCCAAGTGGTATAGATTTGGTAGGGAAATTGAATGAGATCAGGGGTTGGTGACCCTGGGGCAGATGGAGGGATCAAGTGACTCCATGTACACAGCAAGCTGTCTAAAAGAATGGAAATTAGAGATCTGACAGGGAGGCATTCAGATTTAAGATTTCCCATGTTGAGCAAGTCCATGCATTTGTAGGTCTAGAATATAGCTATGGGTACAGGCCACATCCTGGGATTAGAATGCTTTGTCTCTCTTTCTGGTTCCCAAGGCAGAAGATTTTCCCCATCCATGGTTACATGTGTATCCCTACTCCACCTCTCAGAGTGGAGCGACCTACTTGATGACTTTGGGAAGTGAGGGAGGCGTGTGGTACAGACTCTTTTCTCTTTATGACCTACCTGGTTGTGGAGAGCACACTCTGCTCTGCTGCCCAGATGCACATTCTGCCGCATGTAGGGAGGCTGCAGTTGTCCTGCATATCTGTGACTACTGCCATTCAAGTCTGTCTTTTTCATATGTTATCTAAGCCACATCCTCCAAAGTAGCCTTTATTTATAATGATGTACACTGTGTTTTCATCTAATTTATCTTCTAATTTATCTATTTCTATCTAATTTCATCTAATTTATCATCTAATATGACTTGATTCTCGACAGAGTCAAACTGGAAGGCTACTTATTCATCTGGTTATGATGTATCTTATAGGCAAAAAGTTAATATTTGATTGACAGTCAAGTTATATTCAATTTTAACAGTTACAGAGATATTTTATATGTCCTGAGGCATAATTTTAGAGTCAGCCTTTAGGTCAAATTAGAATTAAAATCATTATGTGGTGTGGGAAATAATACCTTGTCAGTTCTATGATCCTTTATATAAAAACAATTTATATAGCTGATAATATCGCTTACTTTATAGCATCTAGATTTATATAAAATAAAAGTTTATGAAGGAAAAATAAAACCCTACAAAATTCTACAGAGGGAAAGAGAGAGAAAAATTATTATATTTCTGTTTTACATTCTTGAGCCAAACTTCATTATCCCAAACTGTGAACAAAATAATTGTCCAAATAACATGAAGGAATTCTTGACATTCAAAAATGGTAAAGGGACACCATATACTATATTGTTTGAATCATCCAAAGACTCCCCTGCACATTTTCACCCAATGCCCCACACAGTCTTATATTTTCCTCAGGAAAGGGGTAAAAGGGTAGAGGTTTCTGTTGTGAGCAAGACATCAAATAAATACTGTGAACACCGGAAAGGTGCTTTAGGAAACTCTTTGATAAACCTACATATAAAGCATGGATGCACAGTAATAATCTTAGTTAAGATTTATAGAGTGCCTACTATGTGCAGGCATTCTTAAAGTAATTTAACATATTTAACCCTGAAAATACCCTATGAGGTATATTCTCCTTATCCCCATTTTATAGATGACAAAACTAAGGTTTAATACACAGCTTAATATACAAACATAAACTTTAACTTATTTCCATAATATCACACAAAATAGTAAAACTGGGTTAAAAATCTATGTCTAACACCACAATTGCCTTCTTGAGCACTATTGCATTATCCTCTTATGTCTGGGAGGTGTATTTACTCACCCATACCCACCTGGGCATAAAAAATAGAGCCACAGAAATAGTCACACCTGAAAGTTCTGAGGCTTTGTCTTCTTCTCTTCCATGCTCCTTGATGGGCAGATTCAAATCATTCTTCCATGTATGCCAGTGCTTTTCATCACTCAGGCCATCTCACATGTGCCCATGGATATTGTGTGCTCAGCTGCCCATGGAGCTCACTAGTTTCCTTTCTCCTCTGTCCTGATGTCCTGTAGGAATCTGCTGCTGTTTAATGCCATTCCCACCCTGCTTAATAGGACGATGCCAGATATCTTCACTGGTGATGCACAGAGCCTCTTCTGTGCATGGATCACTGTCACCTTCCTTTGTGTAGATCAGCTCCAGGAGTCCCAAAAAGTCCAGTTTGTGTTATCAGTCTCATAAAACATGTTTTTTAGAATAGCTTATATTTAGAGAAATATTATAAATATATAGTTTGTATACACCCTCCATCCATACTTGGTTTTCCCTATTACTAGCTCCTTAAAGTAGTATAGTTATTGCAATTAATGAATGAATATTGGTACATTTTTATTAACTAATGTTCATAATTTCTTTGTATTTTCTTAGCTTTTATTTAACCTAATGTCCTGTTTCTTCTCCTGAATCCCATCTACGACAGCACATTGTGTTTAGTCACCATGTCTCTTCAGACTCCTGTTGGCTATAACAATTTTTTAGACTTTTTCTTTTTTAAAATCTTTAAGAGTTTTGAGGAGTACTGGTCAGGTGTTTTGTGGGATGCCACTTCAGTGGAATTTGTGTAATGTTTTTCTCATAAGTAGACTGTGGTAATGAGATTTTAGAAGAAAAACCACAGAGGTAGAGGGCCATTCACATCTTGTCACGGGTACATTCTATCAACACAACATCATGTCAGTGCTTGTTGTTTCTGGCACCATAAGATGTCCCAGGATCATCTTGTATATTTCCTACTTCAGTCCTATAAGCAGCCAATTGGCCATGTTTCCAAGGAAACTTGAATCTGTGTAATTCCATTAGAGAATGGCATTAGAAATCAAGGTCTGGGCACTAGATATATTCACTGCTACTTTGGTGTTATTGGTTCGGGGCTGACTCAGCTGGCAGTACAAGGAAATCTATGTGTGCATACTAGCTCATTTACTTACTAATACAATTTCCATATGGAACCATCTGTATCAATATTAAGCTAAACATGAGTTCATACAGCTCTCTCCAAACTGATACTTTAACTCATGGGTCATTCGTGTCTTCTTCTCTTGTACATCTTTAAATTTCCACATAACGGAGAAAACAGCCCAGTTCCCACCATCCATGTTTAATTCCAGTTTGTGTATAGAGGCTTCAAAATTTTTAATCCATATCACTGATGAGAAGCAACTGTGTCAGCTAGAATATAGATGTTAGGTACAATTTATTTTGCCTACATTCTTATAAAGTCTAGTCATTTCAGTAAGTTAGCACCATTATCCTTTACCCTTTTCATTGATGTTTCATATACGTTTAAAATAGCTAAATCTTTTTATTGTCACATTGTACATTCTATCCTTGGATCACCTTACTCTGAAGTGATTTTTTTTTTGTATACATTAAGGCTCACTCTGCAAGCCAAAAAATTATATGAGTTAATCAAATGCAAAGTTTCATATACCTACCATTACAGTATTATGCCCAAAAAAAACCCCAAAAACCTCTGCTCCCTGTCTCCAAAGTTGCTGACAACCACTGATCTTTTTACAATCTCTATGGTCTTATCTTTTCCAGAATGTCTTATGAGTACTTATTACGTAAGTTTTCAAACTGGCTTCTTGCTCTTCATTATATGCATTTAACATTCATCCATGTCTTTGAATGGTTTGATAATGCATTTACCTTTATTAATGAACATACAGTATTCCATTGTCTGGATACACTACAGGTTGTTTATCCATTCATGTAGTGAAAGAGATCCTAGATGCTTCAAGTTTTTTTGAGATTACAAATGTAATTGCTATAAAATTTCTCATGCATTTTTTGTGTGAACATAAATTTTCAAATAATTTGTGTAAATAACTAGGGGGCAATTGCTGGATTGGATAGTAAGACTATGTTTAATTTTGACATTGCTAAATTGTCTTCCAAAGCTGCTGTAAGATTCTGGATTCCCACCACCAGCAGTGAATGAGTTTTTGTTGTTCCACATCCTTGTCAGCATTTGGTATTGTAAGTTGTTTGGATTTTAGCCATTCTAACAGATGTGTAGCTGTTATCTCATTACTATTTTCATTTGCATTTCCATATTAACAAAATATGTTGAGTATCTTTCCATCTCTATATTTACCATCTTTACATCTTCTTTGATAAGGCATCTATTCAGATCTTTAGCTTATTTTTTAATTGTCCTGTTTGTTTTCTTATTTTGACTAAGAATTCTTCATAAAATTTGGGTATAAGTCCTTTATTAGATAGGTGTTTTACATATATTTTCTCTCAGTCAGTGACTTGTCTTTTCATTCTTTCATGTGACTTTCAAAGAGCAAAATTTTACAATTTTGATGGAGTCCAAATTATCAAAAATTTCCTCCATATATTGTTAAAAACTCAGCATCAAACCCAAGGTCACATATATTTCCTTCAATGTTTTCTTCTAGAAATCTTGTTTTGCATTTTGCATTTATTTATGTTCTATTTTGAGTTTTTTAAATTTTTTGCATGTAAGATATGAGGTCTGTGCCTATGTTCATTTTACTATTTTATTTTTTGCATATGAACATCCTATCATTCCAGCAGCATATGTTGAAAATACTGTGTTTACTCAATTTAATTGCCTTTATGCCTTTTTCAGATTAATTTACTGTATTTGTGTGGATTTATTTATTTACTTTTTGTTTCTTGCTTCTAATTACATTCTTTCACCATTATGATGTTGTTTTTATTATTGTAACTTTATACTAAGTCTTGATGTTGAGTAGCATCAGTTCTCTAACTGTGTTCTTCTTCAGTATTTTGCAGACTCTTTTAGGTCTTTAACCTTTCCATATAATCTTTAAAATCAATTCATTGATGTTTACAAATAGTATTCTTGGATTTTTATTGGGATTTTGTTGAATCTATAAACCAAGTTAGGAAAAGTCGACATCTTAACAATATTGACAATTACAATCCATGAACATGGAGTATCTGTCCTTTTTCTAGTACTTTTAATAAAGTTTTCAAATATATTTTCCTGACCTATTTCAGTCTCCAGTTGTAAGGACAGTGGCACAAGTTGCTATAATAAAGAAAACAAAGGACCTGGAGATACATTTTCTCCTTTATTTCCAGATACTTTGTTTCTAGGTTTCTGTTAACGTAACCAACTTTCTTTTCTGAGATGATGAGCGCTTTCCCATGTGATCTGCCCTTTCCAGTGGAGTCCAAAAATGCTGGAAAATAAGATGGAGCACAGATGATCTTTCAGATAAATTCTTGCCATGCTTGCCTGGACCAGCCCACTGGTATTGCCGTTTGGTCTTGGTTGATAGTCTCCACCTCCTGGTAACCATGACAACTGTCACTGAGCAAGAACTCCATGAATGCTTTTAAGATAAATGAATAAATTAATGGATATATTGAAAGCTAATGGAAAAGAGATACAATAGTAGCATGAAAAGGCATTCGAGGTAGATTTTGGTCAACTGCTGTTCTCACCCAGTATCATTTTTTACCCAGAGCTGGTTCTGAGTTTTCTTACAATGTCTGTTTTGGACTCACCTCTGTTCTGACTTCTGCAGGGCACATGCTTTCCTCCCTCTGTTCATACTTCTCCAGGCTTTATAGCACATCTTTCCCTGCCTCTCTGGCTGACCTTATTCCATTTTGACTGCTTCATTCTTACAAACTTTAATACACCTCCCATTTGTATTACGCTGGTTTATAAGTCTTGAAGGTAATTGTCAATTATACATCAGTCAACCTTTATCCCTATCTTGTTTCTCTTTAGCAGATTTTTTAAAGAGGGTTCTTCCACTTCCACAGTTTCTGGGTGGTTCTTATTATAGTTGTTTGCATGTTTATATATCCATACAGATATTACAGGTTTGGTTCCACTGCAATAAAGTGAATAACTCAACAAAGTGAGTCAAATGAATATTTTAATTTCCAAGGCTTATAAAAGTTATGTTTACACAATGCTGTAGTCTATTAAGTGTGTAATGGCATTATGTCTAAAAAAAATATACATACCTTGATTAGAAAATACTTTCATAAAAAATGCTAAATCATCACCTGAGCTTTTAGCAAGTCATAATCACCAACCACAGATCACTATAACAAAGAAAATAATAATGAAAATATTTGAAATACTGCTAAACTCACCAAAACGTAACACAGAGACATAAAGTGAGCAAATGCCATTGGAAAAATGTTGCAGGTAGAGTTGCTTTGCTCAGGGTTGCCATAAACCTTCAAACTGTAAAAAAATGCAATATCTGCGAAGTGTAATAAACTGAATCACGAAGAGATGAGTTAGACCTTAACTAAGTTTTCAACAGGTTACCTATGCTCCTGCCAAAAGAATGGCTGCACAGAGTTCTGCTGCTCTGGTTAAAAGGAACTAATAATATTAATCAGCATTTTTGGAAAAATTCAGGTTGTTTTATCCTTTTCTTAAATTGGAGCTAATCCATAAAATTAGTAAGAAGGACACAGTCAATTCTCAGTTATAAATAGAGAGTTTTTCTTACAAGGTCTTAAAAATATAATCAGCTTTGTAGTTCATAAAGTCCCTTGTTTACCCTTTCCTTATTTCTTACTTACTTTTAAACTCATCCCACTTCTAAACAAACTATAACCCGATAGAATACTATTTAAATTCATACATTTGGTGTTTTCTAATGGTAAGGAAAAAATTCCTAAAATTAACTGACATTAAGGGCTTGAGAATAGCTGGAGGGAGAGAAGGGAAAGTAAACAGTCAATAGCCATGGGCTGTAGCTTACCAGATACTCCACGTTTCTGGATGTAATAATTTCAACAGTTGCCTAGAAGGTCCCCAGGACCACCACATCCCTCTTACATGTCAACAGTCAAGAAGAACCAACTACAAACCTTCTCTGTGCACTAACCACCTATCTCCAGAATTATTCTTTTCACATTAACCCACCTTTCTTCTCTACAGCCAGTATGAATTCAAAGAACTTTTTTCCTAGATACCCCTTATAAATGTGCCCTGTTTCTTGAGTCTGGTAGACAAGTTGTTTCTGTAACACATAGTAACAAAATGTTCTATTAAATATTTGAATAAAGTCACTAAGAGTAATCAGTATGAAATCGATATCTATATTGTCATCAAAAATGACTTTTAAAAACACACTTAAAAACTGTTATTATTTTCCATCATTTTGTTGGTAAACAGTATAAGAATGTTTTATAATCAATGCAAAAACCTCCCTATCTCCATTCTTGTTTTCCTAAAGGGAATATTGTTTTGCTTGAATTTACAAGCAATGTGCCATGTTGTTGCTAACTTTTTTGGCATCTTGTATAGCGTGGGTTTGACAACCTCATAGGCCAATGTCTCTTCTTATTGAAATAAAGTATTAACAGTTAGTGCCCAGGACAAAGTGATATTTCAAAGGGCAGTCTACTTAAAGTGTTTTTCTTTCTGGTTTCAAATTCTGCATTTTATATAAACTACAACTGCTGACTTCAACAATAAGTTTAAAACTAAGAAGTAGAAATCTAGAAATGAACAACATTCTAAATATGCTGAATCTCAGAAGTTAGCATTGAAATCTTTGAGCAAAATACTTCCCCAGCATCTGTGAACTGAGGCTTCTCTAATCTCCAACATACCTATAAATTTCTTCCATCCTTTCATTTTAAAGTGCATTTTAAAGGTTGAATTTTTCATCTTGAATATGTTACTTTTTCATTCCTACCACTGCACATATTTGCCCCATAGCTGTAGGTCTCAGGGTCTCTTTCCTAATAATACACTTTCCATCTCACTTCTACTTTGTTTTCATGTTTCTCTCTTTCTCTGCCTTTCCCTCTTTTAGTCATTTTAGGGCATGTGTTGTTTTTCTCACCATTTCTCTCCTCATAGTCACTTTTCATTGTATCTGAAAGATTCTTATGTTTCTGCTATACCAAACCCCTGACTTCCTGATAGCAACTTTACAGAATGGATGGAATAGTACCAATTTTTGTCCTTCCATATCTGGAACAAAACAAATTATCATTAGGGTTGTTAATAAAAGAATCCTTGCTAGAAATGCTTAACTGGGAGCCATGACTCTCATTTCCTTTAATCCTATTCTGTTCATATGTCACATTGACATTTTGATAATGCTTGTCCAATAAGAACTTTACAGAAATGTAATCAGGTCTTTCTTGGTACAGTTGATTTTAAAAACTAAACTACAATTAGCTTAATAAAATAAAAATTGTTTTGTCCTAAAAAGCACCAAGCCAAAGGTAAGAGCATACCTGAATCTTAAGGATGACCCTCCAGAGAATGAGAGCAGGCTGGCTCTTTACCAGCAGTCCTCCCCATGTCTCTCAGTATATTGGCTTCCCAATCCCTACAGCAGCCTGTAGTCTCCCACGCGGGGATGTTTGGCTCAACTCCAACTTCACCACATACAGAGGCAGAGCCTCTTCCTCCCTGATCACAGTGAGAAAAGTTTTGACTGAGTAGTCAGGCTTGAATTCTGAGCCAGGGTGTGCATATCAAATATAGAAACCACAGTTAGAGGATGGTCAGGGGCAGTATCCCCTCGTCAGAAAAAGTACTGCTCTCCTTAGCAAGTATGATGGACAATAAAGCAAGAGGCTCCACTGCTGACTATTACTGTGTGGACTTTTAATTATTGTTTTTCACATCTCTTTCCTTCTCCAAAAAGTTATTTCTGTAAGGATATGATATAAAGCTTACCATACCTGTTTTCCTAATGCCTAGCATAATGTTAGCCACAGGGTCAACAGATTTTTTATTCAATTAATGAGTGAATAAGACTGTCTCATTTGAAGATTTATTTGGAGAAAAACAGCATAAAAACTGAAAAAAAGAGTATCATCTCATTTCGTGTTGTCACTGCATTTGTTCTTCTCCCTGCTGGTCCATGTCACTACATCCATTAGTGCATTGGGTTACTGTGATGGTTTACCCACCCTGTTTAACATAATCCAGAATGCAATGACAGCACAGCACTCAAAAAAGAAAATACAGTGATGATGTATTTCCCATGCACTTTCAGTATTGCCCAGCTAGGAAGGGCTGTAATTTATATGCCATTTTGGAGTAATAACTCTTCCTTTCAGGACATCTCAGGTTTTATCAGTACCCTTGACCTTTCCCCTTCTACTCTGGCAGCCCCAGACACTTCAGTTAACTTCAGCTTGGCTGTCAATTTCACCAGGCTCCCTTATTTTTTGTTAGGTTTCATGTCTCACAAGCACCTAGGATGGCCCTGCCCCAAGCCATGAATTTCTCTCTCATCTCCCTCCTTTGCCAGCTACCTAAAAATTGTCACTTGAATGGCAAGGGCTGGAGTGCAACTGTATCTGGGTGTATATGTAATTTAATAATTAGCTTTCTATAGTAAATCATTTCATGTATTTACCCCCCATCCAAAATTGTTTCTAATGACACTCTAAGTTCATATTTTTTTCAACAAGCCAGAATAACTTCAAACTAGTGACACTAACCTTTGTCACCTGCCTTTATCTCTGAAAGACTGCTCTGCTCTGTCCCCAAAACTGTATTGCTTATTCAAATATTTAAAATAAATGTGGAAGGATCTCAGATAATGCAGAATTCACAGATGACAACTGAAATACAGACTCTCTTACACTCTTATTAATGTTTTTTTGGATACTGTTTTATTGTCATTAAGCTTAAAACAAAATATTGGAATCATAAACTATTATATACCAACAAATAATAAACAAAAAATTTATAACATCTGTAATTATAATTAAACAGTAACTTTAATCCCAAGTTCTGGTGTGACATTTAGGCA
Organism: Manis pentadactyla; assembly: GCF_030020395.1. NCBI lineage: Eukaryota > Metazoa > Chordata > Mammalia > Pholidota > Manidae > Manis > Manis pentadactyla. Next base: position 148,663,982 of record NC_080020.1, on the reverse strand, counting down.
AGTTTCTTCTCCCCTTTTGCTCTCCTGAAGGTTGAGCTACAATAGAATGTTTTAGATTAATGTAATAAATAAGTAGTAGATTCATCCTTTTGTCTGAGGGTTGGGGAACTCAGCTGAAAACAAGTAGCACTCCATGATCCATACTCTAAGGCAAGCAAACAGTAATGAGTGTCAGGTCCTGCTTTGTCCTGATGCACAGAACTGCGTCTACTATCATTAATCATCTTTCCTGATCTATATTTAAAAAGTGGGGAAGATGGAGGGCAAGGTTTAATTTTTTATGGCTGAGTAATATTCCACTGTATATATGTACCACTTCTTTACCCATTCATCTACTGATGGATGCTTAGGTTGCTATATTTTGACTATTGTAAATAATGCTGTGATAAGCATAGGTGTGTGTATATCTTTTCAAATTAGTGATTTTGTTTTCTTTGGGTAAATTCACAGAAGTGGAATGGCTGGATCCTATGGTATTTCAATTTTTAATTTTTTGAGGAACCTCTATACTGCTTTCCATTGTGGCTGCATGTATCTACATTCACACCAACAGTGTAAGGGAGTTCCCTTTTCTTCACATACTCACAACACATTTCTTGTCTTCTGGACAGTGGCCTTCTGATCGGTGTGAGGCGACACCTCATTGAGGTTTTAAGGTGCATGATTTTGAGCATCTTTCACATGTCTATTGGCTATTTGAATGTCTTTGGAAACTGTCTATTGAACCCCTCTAATCTCTTTGTCTCTAATCAACTATTCTTGATAAATTTGTTAATGTCATGACTTTTGTTAGAAACACATAAAGTGATATTTTTCAGAAGCTCACATTGAATAATCTTCCAAAAACTTAAAGTTTAGTCTTCTTTGAATTATACTGAAGTTGGAGAGTGTCTACTTCACAATCATAGTGAGCCAATGATGTCAATTTCTTTTTTATGTTGCTGTTGTTTTGTTTATAATGATTTTAACAATGTTTCAGGTTCCTTTGTCCAATCCCTACTCTTAGCAACTATTTTCTTGGTCTGAAGTTTCACTCTTTTTTCATCCTCCTTTTTTTCTGATCCTCTTCTTCTCTAGGGCTTTAGTCTGCCAGCACAAGTTTATCTCTAAAAGTTGAATAGTCAACAAGTTTATCTTCAAAAGTTGATATCCACAAGGACTGCTTTGGTCCTCTTAATTTTCTCCCATGGTCTTAAATGTCTGCTTCTTTAAGTTTCCAGTACACAGAACCTCTGCTGTGTGGGTGGGAAATTGTAAACTCATTTTGAATGTGGAGACATGCAGGAAGTCTAGATTAAAAGAAGTTTATGGAAAGAGAATGAGGGAAGTCAGTCTTGGAGACAAACAAGCTATGGACCTTGAACTCTCCCTTGCAGGATATCGAGTATAAACATGTCTGTGCCCTTGACAATCCTTGGATAAAATTTAATGAGTTAAAACATAGGACCATAATTTGTAAATAGCATGTCTTAGAAAATTTCAGCATCAACAATTAATAGTGGTAAAAAGTAATTTTAAAGTTAGAAAAGTAGGGATGGGGCAAGTATAAGAAAGGGGATGTAGTGTGGACTAAAAATGTCTGTGTCTGGAGTCAAGATCCAAGCTTATTTCTGGCTACATTTCAGATATGAGACCTTAGGAAAGTTACCCAATATTTTTTAGACTTTTTTTTATTACCTTGAAAATAAGGATGATTATATTTCAAATGTGATTAGTGTGTATTATTTTTATACATTAGGATAATTTATATATTTTTATATAATTTTTTAAAGAGAAAGAAAAATAGTTTATTAAAATACACAGTGACTTTTGGACTTAACTTTATTATTAGAATGACCATTTATGCACTAGCAAGTAGAAGATAATTTTTTTCATTCTATAAAGCTTCTATTGCAGTATAAGTCCACAAAATAAGACTTATTTTGAGGAACCTCTATATTACTTGTGTAATAAGACCAAATTACCTTGACCATATAAAATATTGGATCTTTTGCATTTGTTAACAAATACAGAATAATTTCTCAACTTAAAATTAGTAATATGTTATTTTTAGGATGTCAATCAAAAGGGTTTCACCATTGGCACAGACAATAAATGCTGGAAACATTTGGATAGGGAACTGCATGATAACACATTTTGGTCTGTCCATGCTGTGCTGTGGTATTCTGATCACTAGAATCTGCTGTGGAAAATAGGGTTTTTCATCAATGCACATTGTTCTAAATATATATACTTCTAATCATTTTAAAAAGTTTGAAGGAAGAGAGTTGGGAAGAGACAAAGTTTTGTTCATTCGTTGCCTTTTTACTAACTTTTTTAATACATCACTTGGAAAGTGACAGTATATGACAGATAGGCAGACACACTCCATAAACCTTCAAGTGTTCAGTGAATGCTCTGGTCTTAGGATTCACTCACTTCATAGAGTTTCACATTCCTCATCTACTGGTTTTGTGTAATCACCATAACTTCTTAGTTAAGAACATCCACAAAATATATAGTAAAGTAATACTGAACTGAAATTGGACAATATAATCAAATGAGAAGGTGTCTATTTAACAAATAGAACCACAATTACAGAAATGATGCAGAAAGACCAGTAATGACAGCATTGAGGATACCCTTCTGTTTAAATACGTAAAAGGAATACAAACATTAAAAACCACTTATATTGGCTGGTCAGCACATTTCTCTTGGTAATCCATTAAGTCCTTCCTTTACTGTATAAAATAACAGATTCTAGGTAGAATAGAAGACCACTGGGAAATTCAGTGAACAAAGGGTATTGAAGTTTAAAAAAGAAATGTTGATGTGTCCAGTGGAAGGACACATTTGAAAATAGGTTTTGTATTATCTATAAAGAAGACATAGATTTTCCTCTTTTCTAACTTAATAAAACAGCTTTTATGTGGCCCTGATTATTTATTTTAGGAGCAAAGTATCAGGAGAGTTAATTTTTCAAAACAGGAGCATTTAAAGTTTGAGCATTCCACTTTTGTTAAAATTAAAACAAGTTGGGATCATGGAGGACAAGGGGTGCCTTGGTCAGCCTTAGACAAGGAGCAGCGTGTGTTAAGAATGACGGCAAGTTCTATACAGACAATACAAATTATGGCCAGTTGGGTAATGGCCTCCCAAAGATGCCTTGCACGGACATTAGGTGGCCCATGCCCTAATCCTCAGACCTGTGAATATGTACTCCACTTGATGAATGATTTCACAGATGTGATTAAATTAAGGATCTTGAAATGAGATTATCCATGATTGTCTAGGCGGGACTGATATAATCACGGGGGTCTCCATAGAGGAGGTTCAGTGTCAGTAGCCCAAGATGGGGCAGTCAAAGCAAGACGGAATCATGCAAGGAAGCGGTCAAGAAGCAAGGATCGCACGTGGTCCCTGAGAGCTGAAAAAGCCAGGAAATGAAGCCTGATCAGCTGACACCTTGGTTTTAGACATCTGACATCTAGCAATGTAAAAGGATGAATTGGTCAAGTACTAAGTCACAACTTCGTGGGAATTTATTGCTGTAGCAGCAGTAAAAAAAAAATCACTAATATTAATATTTCTACCATTTTTTATTGGTGAATATTTCAAAAATTAAAACTCTGGCTGAAAAAAATTATTATTTTCAGGAGAGTTTTCTGGGCTCAAGAAGAGATTTGTAATGAGCTAACTGTTAATATCTACTTTATATACGTAAGAAAATGAGGTCCAGAGAGGGAATTAAAGTAGTTAATAGAGTTTTCAAATACTGCTGCTATTTGAAAGAGGGTAAAGAAGAAATAAACTTCTTAAAATATATGCTACTCTAGAATGAAACATAAAATACTTAAATTTTTGTCAACCTTTGCTACTTCAGAAAAAAAATTGGAAGGGTTTTCTCCATTAATTGTAGAGTATCTTCAATGATGGCTTTAAATACCTCACTGTAAAGTTCATTTCTAATGTAGTATTGACATTAGAAACCAATCCATTAGATTATTTTGATTTTTCTGCCATTGTAAACCTGTCAACAAAGGCAGTTATGGTATATTGATATTCCCTTATACTTATTTCACAACTGCATTTAGGTACCCCAAGATATTAGTTTACACATAGTCTACATTGCACTGCAATAGCAGTTGCTTTTCAAAACAGCATTTCTAAATGCTGGCTTCTATACTGCTACAATCTTCCTACCACATTTTACCTCAAATAATTCTTGAGAGTAGCAATTTTGTTCCAACCTCAATGTACTCAGAAGGTTTCAATATTGAAATAAAAAAAAAACAGTCATCAGTCTGGCATCACCATGCATATGTATATCCATTCCTTAAGTTCAAAAGATATAAGGCAGAGCTTATTATTTAATGAACAAAATGAAATTTCACAACTGCTGTAATGTTTTATGACATGTAGTATTCTTACTTTTCGGAAAATTTTTTCATGGCTAACCGATAATCATCCAAACTAGACACTTTAATTTGATGATGGAGTGTAGTTAGAATATATGAGATTGTGTATTTCAGATATACATTGTAACTCTAATTTATTAATTTTCAATAAGAAATAAAACTTTTGAGCTGACTAGATTCTTTCCCAGCTTCCCAGAACATTCTCTACCAGGAAGAAGGCTGGAGACAGATGGCCAATTGTTTGTTCTTTATATCATTTTTTTTCTAGACTCCATGTAGACAATCACTTTTCTTTACACATGCAGTTTCCTCAGACAGATTCAGTACATTTATAGGAACACAGATTTTTTTAAAACATTATGATTCTAGCCCTGGTTCATCTGATTGGGCATTTGCATTTCATAAATGTTAATCAAAAGCAGTTGCAAACTATTCTTTTCATATGCTATATTTCTTAAATGTTAACCTCATCATTATTGTTAATTCTCCCTAACTTGTGGGGAAACCCTTTCTCTTACCCCATGATGATAGAATTTATTAATCTGTTTGAGTTTCTCTTTCTCCCTTTCTCTGTATTTTTCTTTCTCTGTTCTTTCCTTTCTCCTCTGTGACATCTTTCTTTCCTACTCCTTCTTTCGGTGAAAGTGTGATTTCTCTAAACTGGATTTTAAAGTTGATTTTATGTGATACTTTCTAAATACCATAAGCCTTCTAACATACTTCCATTTGAATTCCAACCATCATAGCTTCATGCACATGGATATTTTATAGCTTATTTTATAATGGTTGTCTTCTTAAATCAGACCAGACTGCCTGTATGCTATGTAATTTTCATATAAGACATCCCCATCAGAATCAAATTAATATCTTATTGAAGATGTCCTTTTCTTATTTTATCAGATTAAAATATTTTAAATTTACTTATTTAGATAACACGATAAGATGGTAAGGAATGTACACTTACCCAGGTCACAATGGAGTTTAATGGAATCATACATTTTCTTGCAGCCATGAAATAACACGTCTGAAGATGACATAAAAGCAGAAAAAATATGGAACATGGGGCCTAAGGACATGGTGGAGTCATTAAGAAGACCCAGATTTCCTGCACTAGGACTTTTTGTTTCATGGGGAAAATAACCCCTGTTATTTTAAGCCAGTGGAGTTGAGTTTACTATTTCATGTAGCTCAAAATAGACCTAAATAAAAGCTTACTATTTAATAGTGCATGTGTTTTAGAGCTTTGTATGTGTCTCCAGCAATGTTTTCTTGGGCACACGAAATGAGTGGCTGTGTCATCCCAAAAGGATTGTGTCTTGAGTTATTTCCTCAGCATCAAACAGCCAGTGGACCTTGATTTTACTCCCCATGCTTAATAAAGCTGAAAATATATCTTGACTCACTCATATCAGAGGTACAGATGAATCTTTTTTGGGGTATAAGCGTCAGTACATAGTTCTCTTATTTGAGCATAAATTAGAAAGCAGTTTCTGTAAATTGTCAACTAGTTAGTTCCTCATGCATATTTTGGGGATTTGTAAGCTATTAAACAATCAGTTGAAATGAGATGATTTCCAGTCATAAGGAAACTTTGATCTGAGATTCTCTTTCGATAGTGAGAAATTCTCATAGCCTAGAATATATTATCTGTGAAGCTTCACAGCCTTGGACTGCCTATGAATGTCCAAGAAGAGCATTATCTCAAGCGGTCAAAAATACTAGTATTGCCACAATTAACTATTTTATGGCCCGATTAACTATTTTATGTTCCAGTAAGGAGAAAAAAACACTACAAATTAAATGGTATTATGCTACTGCTTTTAGGACACAACCCAGTTTAAAAGATGTTAGAGATTTTTTTTAAGTGAGTTTAGAATCAATGACATAAGTTATTATTTAATGAAGTAAAAGAATCAATGAAATAAAAATTATATTACCTCCTACTATGTGTAAAAAAGATTCTTCATTAACAGAAAGGATGAAGATAAAGAATATTTAAATTCAATGGTATTTATACAGTTGAAAAAATGGTGAATAATAAATTAAGAATAGTTTTAAAACTTGTACATCATGCACCCAAGTGACACTATTTCTAATGAAAAATTTATTAAAACCTGCATTTAGTTATAAAATTTGAAAAAGTGTATCAATGTTTTCCAGCGATAAGGTGATGTAGTAAGTCCTAGATCCTCTGGTCCTCCTGGAATGGGCTTCATTCTGTCCTGTTCTTTACTAGTTCTATCTTAAGATGTATAAAAAAGGCATTTTGTGTGCGCATGTTTCTGTGTGTGTATATGTGTGTGAATGTATTTTTACTTGAGAACATTTCTTTGCTCAAAAGCAGCAGAATCTAATACAAACTCTCACATTTTACACATAGTAAAACTATCATTAAAATACAAAGAATATGCAAAACTTTTAATGATCATGTACTGAAAGTGTACTCAATGCAGAGTTCAGTACTGCGTACAAAGTAAAAATAGCTAAATAAACCACTGTTTTCCATGATTCAATTTTCCCTTCTTTGGTAACAGAACCACCAGATTTGAGAACAGAAATCCAGAGAAGAAAGTTGACATTTTTTAGTATCCCTTGCTGGGTAGATACAGAAACATGATGGAACCACACTCAAAATTTTGTTTCAAGGTCAAAAAGAGTGATGCTGTATACACACACCAAGAGTGTGTGAAAAGATTTATTATTAGTGCCATGAGCCTTTCTGTGCTGAGGAGGGTGACTTCTGAGCAGATCCAAAATTGGGCTGAGTGGTACAGCAGTGGAAAGAGGCTGATTTGAGATTGTTGTGGTGGTTAGGCAGAGAGAGGGGTTGGTGTGAGGGTTTCCATGCGTGCATAGAGGCTTCTGTGGTTTGAACCTCCCACCATAGTCAAAGGAGGGTGTACGTAGGCTTTTTGAATCAAGTTTCCCAAAAGGGAAGAAAATGGGGTGAGGCTTAAAAGCTGTGAGCAGTACAAATAAAAAAATGGGGTCTGACTCTATTATAGTAGTCATATAAATAGTTCTAATAGGAAGTATGCAAATAAGGTTTTTAACTTCTAGGAAATACCCTGAAAAGGATAAAAGTCCTTAAAAGTCATTGTCCCTTTTATCTTTCCTGTTGGATAAGTTCCACAGTTAGAACTGGAACTGCCAAGGTAAATCATGAGTCACCTTGAGAATGAAGGTCACTTATAGAAAAGTACTTATAGGAGGATTCTGAGTCTCTGCCATCATGGAGCATTACTTAATATCATTGATCTGAACTGTATAAGAAAGGTAAGTAAATTGCTGTTCGCTTAAGCCACAGTTAGTTTTGTTATTCTATCATAACCAAACTTAATCCGAACTGTTATGCTGAATAAAAATGGTTATGTTGAGTATAACGAAACTGTTTTGTTGAGTAGGGCAATGTAACTGGGGCTGCCTGGGATGAGAAAATTCTACAAATAGACATAAAACACACCTATCATAGCCCATAATATATTTCCCATATTTTTTCTGGGTAGTATATTATGAAAAGGCAGAATAGGGGTTGTTGAGAACTAAAGGAATGAATGCTTCAAGAAGAGGGCATGGAAGTTGAGTAGTATTGCAACACAAAGAAAGAAAGGCAAAAGTAATTGGGAAGGATATTTGGGGGACAGAAATAAGAGTTTCCTTTAAGAGAGTAGAGAGTTGCATTTGGTAGGAATTCAGGTTATATACATGGGAAAAGCAAAAGATAAGAGTGGAAAGGTAGGTTGTGATTATATTGTAAAAGTCATAACTCTTAAGATTAAATTTGTTTAGTTTGTTTTTCGACATAAGCCATGCATGAATTAGTAGGAGGGGAGTGATCTTAGTTATATTGGGCCGTTTTTCTAATATCTGAGTCAGTGCAGTTTGCTTACTCTTATTATTATTTTTGACAATAGGACAGAAGGGGACAACAGCTAGAAACTGGGACTAAAACCTGCCCAGACAAGCAAGATCACAGGAACTATCCAGTAGCACAGGCTGGACAGTTCCTACCTAAGCTGTTTGATGCCCTACAGGTTCAGCTACCTGTACATTGACTCATGATGTCCCTTGCCCTAATAAAGACTTCATTCATTTTCTCTTTTGCATAAAATTATATACACAGGCTTCAGATCCAGTTCAGTTTGTCTGAGAAAAAGGAGAAAAGAGTAAAAGGATATTATGGGAGCTCAGTAAAGGTACCCTATACCCTGTCCCCTTCCTTACGCTGAAACATAATCCTGGATTCTGGACCGCAGATGTTGAAGTTGAAATGTTGATGCCTGTTTCCCATTTGGTGCTCTATGAGGGTAATAAATTAAGCCCTGTGTAGAAATGTCATGTTCTTTATGGTGTAGGGCATGAAGTAGGTATGGAAGATGGGCGTCCAGAAGAGCTTCAGAGATCCCACACACTCAAGACTGTAAAGAGGGTTGCTTAATTGTCACATACCCTGAGGTGGGTGAGGGAGAGAGCCAGTGGCCTGAAAGAGCCTCATGGTGGCAGAACAGATCGTGCAGTACTGAGTCAAGGGCAGATGTGGCTGCCTCTGAGGACACCAACTTGAAGGAGCTGATTATCCCAGCAGGTAACTCTCCAGAGGGGCTGACAATTATTGTTACCTTTCTAGAATACAATCTCTATTAAGGGAAAGTTGCTGCTATATCCCCCAGGCAAAGCATATGGTCCACACTCAGTGTTTGTTGATGAATAAATAAATAACATGCAAGCATGTGATATGGATTCTGTGGAGCCTATATTTGAATCCAGAGTTTCACTACTTAATAGCGGTAGGTTCTCAGTTCAGTCCTAAGTAAAATGCAAATAATGACTTCCTCATCAGAAGTTTATGAATACAAAGAATTTCACACAATATTGGACAAATACATATGCTCAAAAATAACAAGTTTAATGTATTGTTGGAAATTCATTAGAAATTTTCATAATGGAAATCTTGAGAACTAGATATATCTAATTACTTGAGCAATAAATTCCTGGTTAGAAAATCCCCTACTATTTGAGCAATTAAGGTGTTTTTCCTTTTTCGCCACTGTTGCACTGAATGAATTGTTCTTGTCTGAGATCAAAAACAGATCAGCCAAATCAGAGCTTGAGTTGAGATATTTGTTTGTCTAAACATGGTATTAGAAACAACAATAAAATATGTAGTTTAGTGCCTGGGTAAAATTGTTCCATATTCATTGGCTCTCCTAATCAATGATATACTAACCAATAAGCAGCTATATCCACTAAAAGTTCAGACTCACCTGCCGCCACTTGCTCACACACACACACACACACACACACACACACACACACACACACACGCATACACACAAGCCCACAGTAGCACACTTTTGACTGCAGACCTGAGGGATTCAACCCTCAGTATTGTGCTGAAGAGCCTAAAGTGAAAGACAAACATGAGGCCTGGAGCAAAATTATCTGATTAACAATACTTGGTCCTTTAAAGTGATCACATGAACTTTTATCCGAAACATTGCTTGGAGCAGGTAAAGATGAGGTCTGTTGCTATGAGAGTTGCCAAATAGCTCTTGTAAACTTAATATGTGATAGATGATAACCCTGGTGTCATTTTATATTGGATTCCCTGCTACTGATGGCAATATAAAATCTTTCCTTTGGTGAAAAGTTGCTTCATCCCAAAGCCCAAAATCACGTGTGAAGACATTTTAGTAAAAGATTTTCAAGGGGGGAGCCAAGATAGCAGCGTGAGTAGAGCAGCGGAAATCTCCTCCCAAAACCATGTATATCTATGAAAATATAACAAAGACAACTATTCCTAGAATAGAAACCAGAGGACACAGGACAATATCCAGACCACATCCACACTTGCGAGAACCCAGTACCTCACGAAGGGGGTAAGATACAAGCCCCGGCCCCGCGGGAGCCGAGCGCCCATCCCCTCAGCTCCCGGCGGGAGAAGAATAGGCAGAGCGGGAGGGAGACGGAGCCCAGGGCTGCCGAACACCCAGCCCCAGCCATCCGGACCAGAGCGCAGACACAGTGCATGTGTGGGGCCCTGGATACTAGGGAAACAGGGCAGCAAGACCGGTGAGCAGGTGCCTGAGGCCGGTGCCGGAGAACAAAGAAAAGTGAGCGGACAGTTTTTATTATTTATTTTTTGGCAAGTGCTTTTTGGAAGTCTTAAAGGGAAAGGGACCCCAATACTAGGGAAACAGGGCAGCAAGACTGGTGAGGGGGTGCCTGAGGCCGGCCCCTGAGGACAAAGAAAAGCAAGCATTTTTTTTTTTAATTATTTATTTAATTTTTTTTGTTGTTGCTGTTGTTGTTGTTGTTTAGTTTTGGTGAGTGGGTTTTGGAAGTCTTAAGGGGCAGGGCAGGACACTTAGTCCAGAGGTAGGGAATCTGGGAATCTCTGGGCACTCTAACCCCCTGTGCAGCAGGGAGCATGGAGGACCCTTACTGAGATAAAGAGCCTCCCGACCGCTCCCCCTCCAACGCAGCTCCACCACTTTGGAGCAGCTGCCCGAGCCAGGCCACGCCCACAGCAACAGCAGAGATTAACTCCATAGCAGCCGGGCAGGAAGCAGAAACCCTGTCTGCGCGCAGCTGCACAGCACAAGCCACTAGAGGCCGCTGTTCTCCCAGGAGAGGAGGGCCACAAACCAACAAGAAGGGAAGTTCTTCCAGCCGTCACTCGTCCCAGCTCTGCAAACCATTTCTATCAGCAAGAAAAGGCAAAATTGCAGGCAAACCAAGATCACAGAGGCAACACCAGAGAAGGAGACAGACCTAACCAGTCTTCCTGAAAAACAATTCAAAATAAAAATCATAAACAAGCTGACGGAGATGCAGAGAAATATGCAAGAGCAATGGGATGAAGTCTGGAGGGAGATCACAGATGCCAGGAAGGAGATTACAGAAGTGAAACCAACTCTGGAAGGATTTATAAGCAGAATGGATAAGATGCAAGAGGCCATTGATGGAATAGAAACCACAGAACAGGAATGCATAGAAGATGACATAGAGAGAGATAAAAGGATCTCCAGGAATGAAACAATATTAAGAGAACTGTGTGACCAATCCAAAAGGAACAAAATCCATATTATAGGGGTACCAGAAGAAAAAGAGAGAGGAAAAGGGACAGAAAGTGTCTTTGAAGAAATAATTGCTGAAAACTTCCCCAAACTGGGGGAGGAAATAATCAAACAGACCAAAGAAATAAACAGAACTCCCAACAGAAAGGATCCAGGGAGGACAAAACCAAGACACATAATAATTAAAATGGCAAAGATCAAGGACAAGGAAAGAGTTTTAAAGGCAGCTAGAGAGAAAAAGGTCACCTATAGAGGAAATCCCATCAGGCTATCATCAGACTTCTCAACAGAAACCTTACAGGCCAGAAGAGAATGGCATGATATATTTAATGCAATGAAAAAGAAGAGCCTTGAACCAAGGATACTGTATCCAGCATGACTATCATTTAAATATGATGGCAGGATTAAACAATTCCCAGACAAACAAAAGCTGAGGGAATTTGCTTCCCAGAAACCACCTCTATAGGGCATCTTACAGGGACTGCTCTAGATAGGAGCACTCCTAAAAAGAGCACAGAACAAAACACCCAACATATGAAGAATGGAGGAGGAGGAATAAGAAGGGAGAGAAGAAAAGAATCTCCAGACAGTGTATATAACAGCTCAATAAGCGAGCTAAGTTAGGCAGTAAGATACTACAGAGGCTAACCTTGAACCTTTGGTAACCACAAATTTAAAGCCTGCAATGGCAATAACAACATATCTCTCAACAGTCACCCTAAATGTAAATGGACTGAATGCACCAATCAAAAGACAGAGAGTAATAGAAAGGATAAAAAAGCAAGACCCATCTCTATGCTGCTTACAAGAAACTAACCTCAAACCCAAAGACTAAAAGTCAAGGGATGGAAAAACATATTTCAGGCAAACAACAGTGACAAAAATGCAGGGGTTGCAGTACTAATATCAGACAAAATAGACTTCAAAAGAAAGAAACTAACAAGAGATAAAGAAGGACACTACATAATGATAAAGGGCTCAGTCCAAAAAGAGGATATAACCATTCTAAGTATATGTGCACCCAACACAGGAGCACCAGCATATGTGAAACAAATACTAACAGAACTAAAGGGGGAAATAGACTGAAGTGCATTCATTTTAGGAGACTTCAACACACCACTCACCCCAAAGGATAGATTTACCGCGCAGAACATAAGTAAGGACACGGAGGCAATGAACAACACAGTAGAACAGATGGAACTAATAGACATCTATGGAACTCTACATCCAAAAGCAACAGGATATACATTCTTCTCAAGTGCACATGGAACATTCTCCAGAATAGACCACATACTAGCTCACAAAAATAGTCTCAGTAAATTCCAAAATATTGAATTCTACAAACCAATTTTTCAGACAACAAAGGTATAAAACAAGAAATAAATTCTACAAAGAAAACAAAAAGGCTCATAAGCACATGGAGGCTTAACAACATGCTCCTAAATAATCAATGGATCAATGAACAAATTAAAATAGAGATCAAGGAATATATGGAAGCAAATGACAACAACACAAAGCCCCAACTTCTGTGGGACGCAGCAAAAGCAGTCTTAAGAGAAAATTATATAACGATCCAGGCACACCTGAAGAAGGAAGAAGAACAATCCCAAATGAATAGTCTAACATCACAATTATCGAAACTGGAAAAAGAAGAACAAATGAAGCCTAAAGTCAGCAGAAGGAGGGACATAATAAAGATCAGAGAAGAAATAAACAAACTTGAGAAGAATAAAACAAAAACAAAAATCAATGAAACCAAGAGCTGGTTCTTTCAGAAAATAAACAAAATAGATAAGCCTCTAGCCAAACTTATTAAGAGACAGAGAATCAACACAAATCAACAGAATCAGAAATGAGAACAGAAAAATAATGACAGACTCCGCAGAAACACAAAGATTTATTAAAGACTACTATGAAAACCTATATGCCAACAAGCTGGAAAACCTAGAAGAAATGGACAACTTCCTAGAAAAATACAACCTTCCAAGACTGACCAAGGAAGAAACACAAAAGTTAAACAAACCAATTACGAGCAAAGAAATTGAAATGGTAATCAAAAACTACTCAAGAAAAAAACCCCAGGCTGAATGGCTTTACCTCAGAATTTTATCAGACACACAGAAAGACATAATACCCATTCTCCTTAAAGTTTCCAAAAAATAGAAGAGGAGAGAATACACCCAAAAAGCCAACATCACCCTAATACCAAAACCAGGCAAAGACCCCACCAAAAAGGAAAATTACAGACCAATATCCCTGATGAATGTAGATGCAAAAATACTCAATAAAATATCAGCAAACCGAATTCAAAAGTATAACAAAAGGATCATACACCATGACCACGTGGGATTCATCCCAGGGATGCAAGGATGGTACAGCATTCAAAAATCCATCAACATCATCCACCACAACAACAAAAAGAAAGACAAAAACCACATGATCATCTCCATAGATGCTGAAAAAGCATTTGATAAAATTCAACATCCATTCATGATAAAAACTCTCAACAAAATGGGAATAGAGGACAAGTACCTCAACATAATAAAGGCCATCTATGAAAAACCCACAGCCAACATTATATTGAACAGCGAGAAGCTGAAAGCTTTTCCTCTGAGATCAGGAAGTAGACAGGGATGCCCACTCTCCCCACTGTTATTTAACATAGTACTGGAGGTCCTAGCCATGGCAATCAGACAAAACAAAGAAATACAAGGAATCCAGATTGGTAAAGAAGTTAAACTGTCACTATTTTCAGATGACATGGTATTGTATATAAAAATCCCTAAAGACTCCACTCCAAAACTACTATAACTGATATCGGAATACAGCAAAGTTGCAGGATACAAAATTAACACACAGAAATCTGTGGCTTTCCTATACACTAACAATGAACTAACAGGAAGAGAAATCAGGAAAACAATTCCATTCACAATTGCATCAAAAAGAATAAAATACCTAGGAATAAACCTAACCAAAGAAGTGCAAGACCTTTACCCTGAAAGCTACAAGTCACTCTTAAGAGAAATTAAAGGGGACACTAACAAATGGAAACACATCCCATGCTCTTGGCTAGGAAGAATTAATATCATCAAAATGGCCATTCTGCCCTAAGAAATATACAGATTTGATACAATCCCCATCAAATTACCAGCAACATTCTTCAATGAACTGTAAGTAATAATTCAAAAATTCATATGGAAACAACAAAGACCCTGAATAGCCAAAGCAATACTGAGAAAGAAGAATAAAGTAGGGGAGATCTCACTCCGTAACTTCAAGCTCTACTACAAAGCCATAGTAATCAAGACAATTTGGGACTGGCACAAGAACAGAGCCACAGACCAATGGAACAGACTAGAGAATCCAGACATTAACCCAGACATATATGGTCAATTAATATTTGATAAATGAGCCATGGACATACAATGGTGAAATGACAGTCTCTTCAACAGATGGTGCTGGCAAAACTGGACAGCTACATGTAGGAGAATGAAACTGGACCATTGTCTAACCCCATATACAAAAGTAAATTCAAAATGGATCAAAGACCTGAATGTAAATCATGAAACCATAAAACTCTTAGAAAAAAAAACATAGGCAAAAACCTCTTAGACATAAACATGAGTAACATCTTCTTGAACATACCTCCCCGGGCAAGGAAAACAACAGCAAAAATGAACAAGTGGCACTATATTAAGCTGAAAAGCTTCTGTACAGCAAAAGACACTATCAATAGAACAAAAAGGATCCCTACAGTATGGGAGAATATATTTGTAAATGACAGATCTGATAAAGGCTTGACATCCAAAATATATAAAGAGCTCACCCACCTCAACAAACAAAAAACAAATAATCCAATTAAAAAATGGGCAGAGAAACTGAACAGACAGTTCTCCAAAAAAGAAATACAGATGGAGAACAGACACATGAAAAGATGCTCCACATCGCTAATTATCAGAGAAATGTAAATTAAAACTACAATGAGGTATCACCTCTCACCAGTAAGGATGGCTACCATCCAAAAGACAAACAACAACAAATGTTGGCAAGGCTGTGGAGAAAGGGGAACCCTCCTACACTGCTGGTGTGAATGTAAATTAGTTCAACCATTGTGGAAAGCAGTATGGAGGTTCCTCAAAATGCTCAAAATATGCTTACCATTTGACCCAGTAATTCCACTCCTAGTAATTTACCCTAAGAACGCAGCACTCAAGTTTGAAAAAGACAGATGCACCCCTATGTTTATTGCAGCACTATTTACAATAGCCAAGAATTGGAAGCAACCTAAGTGTCCATTAGTAGACAAATGGATAAAGAAGATGTGGTACATATACACAATGGAATATTACTCAGCCATAAGAAGAAAACAAATCCTACCATTTGCAACAACGTGGATGGAGCTAGAGGGTATTATGCTCAGTGAAATAAGCAAGCGGAGAAAGAGAAATACCAAATGATTTCACTCATCTGTGGAGTATAAGAACAAAGGAAAAACTGAAGGAACAAAACAGCAGCAGAATCGCAGAACCCAAGAATGGACTAACAGGTACCAAAGGGAAAGGGACTGGGGAGGATGGGTGGGTAGGGATGGATAAGGGTGGGGGAGAAGAAGGGGGTATTAAGATTAATGGCAGGGTGGGAAAAAAGGGAGGGCTGTACAACACAGAGAAGACAAGTAGTGATTCTACAACATTTTGCTATGCTGATGGACAGTGACTGTAAAGGGGTTTATAGGGGGACCTGGTATAGGGGAGAGCCTAGTAAACATAATATTCTTCATGTAAGTGTAGATTAATGATAACAACAAAAAAAGGGCGATTATGCCCTGATAGGATATAACTAACTGTAAATCAATGATTAATGCATGCTTTAAATATCTTTAATTTTGATAATTAAAAGGGTATCAGATAATCAGCTATGGAAGTACATTTTTCTGATAATATTCCTTTCTCTTAAAAAAAAAATGCAGTTCCTGTGTGGTGACCTCCAATAAGTTCTTCACAATGGTATAAAGGGCATATCAAAGTGTGGGCAAAGGGTCTGTTTGTGTTTATACAGAGGATCAAAGCCTAAGTTGGCTACCCAGAAAACGAACTAAGATACGATAAGAAGAAAAAATTCCCAAATCCACATCCTCTGGAAGAGTCATTCCAGAAGATGATCATCAAAAAACTTCAACAAAGATCCTGGCGCTGTTGCAGTTGTAGATGCATTCATCCCACCGGTTCCTGGACTTGCCATTGGAATGAAGAAGGAGATGTCTAAGCTGGCCTGTGCATACAGTAAAACAACAAATTTGACTGGATTTGTACTGTTGGAACTCAACCAAGAATTAGGAGAAGTGCAAGTTGCAGCGCTCCAAAATTTTGTGACGACAGACTATCTACTGTTAAAAGAACATATGCGATGTGAACAGTTCCAGGAATCTGTTGTTTTAATTTGTCTGATTTTTCTCAAGCTATTCAAATTCAGTTAGACAATATCCATCATATCATAGATAAGTTTTCACAAATGCCTAGGGTGCCTAACTGGTTTTCTTGGTTTCAATTGAGATGGCTGGTAATTGTAGGTCTGCTTTGGTTATGTAACTGTATTCCTATTATGTTAGTGTGTGTGTGCAATTTAATTAGTACTTTATAACCTATACATGCTTAAGTTACTCTACAAGAAGATATGTCAGAGAAATAATCAATCTTCCCATGTTTTCTTTTGTCTGCTACTTCTATAGCTTTTCTTCTTCCTTCCTAATTACAACCCTTAAATAGAATTCGTGCCTCATATCGAATTTACCGAGTATCATAATTCTTCCAAGTGGTAAAGATACCTCAAGACAAATGCTGGGCATAAAAGCCACAGGGCATAAATCTGCAAATAAGTAAAAAGCTAACCTTTTCAAAGAATATTGCTTCTCTCTCACTTACCAACTTTACATTTCCCTGTATGGCCCCGGAAGATGACTGGTTAGCCAGAGACGGGGAAGATTCCTCAAGGGAGGAACAACCTAAGACAGGCACAGTCGCAGGGGGGCCATCAGGTGAGAAATTGGGGATCAACAGAGGTGAGGCTTAGAACCTCACCCCGCCCGTTTTGAGAGAAATCTTCTGCATCCATGGATGTTTTGTTGCCCTTGTCTAGCTTGGATTAACACTTGTCTACAGGCACACACCTGATCATCTACATTTGCTCTCTTACAGCACTAAACTATGTTTTCTATCTTT
Source organism: Manis pentadactyla (assembly GCF_030020395.1). Classification (NCBI taxonomy): domain Eukaryota; kingdom Metazoa; phylum Chordata; class Mammalia; order Pholidota; family Manidae; genus Manis; species Manis pentadactyla. Next base: position 148,646,288 of record NC_080020.1, on the reverse strand, counting down.
ATCTTGCTTCTACCTACCACTTCAGCATTTTATTAAAAATAATAATAATAATAATAAGGGAGAAATGTGGGATTCACATATAAATCAAGTATAAAAATCAAACGAATATTCATATTTGACCTGATTGTTTATAGTTCATAATGCTTGATCAAAACCGAAAGTTTCTGTGATGACTGCCCTTGTACTGTTCACCATATAAGAACTTATTCACTATGTAACAATTTGTTCACCATGTAAGAACTTGTTCGTTATGCTTCAGCAGATCAGAGACTGATGAGAATTAGGCTTGGGGTGGATTAATGATTGTGCAGTGAGTCCCCTATACAGAATTTTATTGTTGTTAACAACCATTTGATCAATAAATATGAGAGATGCCCTCTCAAAAAAAAAAAAAAAAGATTTTCAAGTAAAGCCCACAGACCACATAGATCTGACCTAATCAGTGATTGTCTTGGGCTATCTTCTGTGTGCTTTCTGTTTTCTACACTATCTCCTGGGGTTGTCATTATCTCACATTTGTAAATATTTCAAAAGTTCGAACTGTGTGCACTGTAATCATCTCTAAGTGCTGTGGAGTTGTGGGTCACACCAACAGCTTTGAAAACATCATGAAAATTGTAATCAATCCAGTTTCCTTTCTCTTAACATTTTCCCTTATACTGTAACACAGTTTGATCTAGTGCTCAACATTACAAAATCACAACTTTGATACTAGGAAAAAATGTGTAAGACTTTTAAAAAAAATTTCGGAAGAACTGATTCGCTTTCCTTCATCTGGCACCATCATAGTTCACCAAATGCTACAAGAGACAATGTTGCTGTAAATGTGAAACAGAATTTTACCTGCTCTGTCCAGCCAGTCTCACCTTTGATGCCAAATAGACTATACTGGAAATCAACAAATATAGTTTGCAATCTACCCTAAATGAGGAGTGATTCATTGAAGTGTGGGAAACTTTGATCATTTTTAAAATCATCTACATACTCACTTTCCCATGTAGTGGCCTATTCAGTTATATAACAAAAATAGTTATATGATACTCTGCTGAGAATGTCCCTGTGTTTTGTTTTTGTTTTTGTTTTTTGACCAGATCCCTGGCTAATACTTCATTGTGAGTTTATAGCAGTTAGAATAAAAATAGAATGACTATCTTTCCTACTAATAGCTTCTATTCCATTTGAGAACTCTTTCATTTGTTTATATGGTTAATTTTGCTTTTTAAAGGGTTTTCTACCTGCAAAAGAAAGTATTTGTGACCTGATTGTAGAATAATATTATAGTGTCAGAAGAAATCAAAGATCTAAAGAAATGGAAAGTCATTCCATGTTCATGTATGGGGAGATTCAATATTGCTAAAATGTGAGTTCTTCCTAATCTGATTTGTAAATTCAACACAATCCCAATCAAAATCTCAGCAAGATACTTCATGTAAATTGAAAACTGATTTTATGGAAATTGGAGTTTATATGGAAAAGCAAAAGACTCAGAGTTATAATATTATATTGACAGAAATAAGGAAGATCAATGAGAAATAGCCTCATGCTATGAGACTCCTGAAAATTCATGGTAGAACATGGTTTGGATTAGGACATTCAGCTGTGGTGGACAATAGTGGGCCTGAGAATCTGGTCATAATTCTGTTTCATGGCCTTCATTCAGATGGCAGTTTAACCAAGCTGCCAGATCTTGATGTCTCTCTCTCTCTCTCTCTCTCTCTCTCTCTAGCTCTAGCTCTATCATCTCTATCTCTATCTCTATGTCTATCATCTCTATCTCCCTATATCTATACCTATCTATCTATATATCACTAAGATTTAGAAGACATATGGAAGCTAGGGGTTTCAGAAGGGGGAATGCATACACAGAACTCTGTAGGAAACATCAAGGAATGTGAAAACGACTGGAGACAGAATGTGAGATATTAGGAAACAATCTTGGTATCTCATCTAATACCAATTGGTTTCAATGCTGCTTCTTTATGAATCCATCGTTGAGGGAGAATATTACTTTTCCCCATTGGTGAAATTCAGTGGGAAACAATTTTATTTTAAACATTCTTTCAAAACACAAACATGTATTAAGAATGAGAAGATTATTCTTTTATGAAGTAAACAGTTGAAATCAATGCATTTACATCCTGCAATAAAATACTTCCGTGTTTGAATGAATCGGTGGTATGTGTTGGGTCTTACCAGATTATTGTCCATTAGACCAATTAGTTTTAATTAGCACATTCATTGTCATCATTGGATGAGAGCCAGTAAATCAGCTGGACAGAAAGGGAAATCTCCGTATTTCCACTAGTGCTGATCCCTCCAGGAAAGAAGATTGAAATACACTGTCAGGAATCTGTAAGGCAAGTTCACTGTCACCATCGTGGTGGCAGCAGTCACAGAGGCCTGTTTCCTGTGATTACTGCCAATGGCTCTCAAGTTTATCATCTTCATCCAGAAATGGAAAATGAGGTTCTGAAGAAATGATAATGTTATTTATTTTCATGGTCAAAAGACTCCCAAAGGGTCTAGTGCACATTTTACATTTCAGCACAATGGAGACCACAAAGTACTTTGTATTCCTCATGAATGCAGATTCATAAAATACAGGAGTTTCCTGTCTAATAAAAGTTTGCAAATATCCTCAGGTTTAACAAGCAACAGTAGTTCTTTCCTTTTGTATGTTTCTAACCAGGAAGACTTTTTCTCATCTGATGTGGGTTAAATAAATAGACCTTGAATCAACATTTAAACCTACTTTAGATAAAAGGGAGTTTTTTTCTTTATTAAATTATTATGAGCTCCAGCATATGAATGGGACTTCACAGTACAAATCAACTTGATAATATAATGTGAATGAAGTTTAATATCTTACAATAATTTATAAAGGTTATAATTTCATTAATTTAAATACATATTTAATATCCTAATACCCAAACTTCATTAGAGTTAACAAAATAATTCTATATAATCTTAGGATTACAAACATGGATAGGAATAAGGAATAGGCCTAAAGCAACATAAAATCATGCAATCATTTGAAATGCAACAATATTTATTAAGATTAAAGTGACTAAATGTTGGAGAATGTGCTCTAAATAAACTGGCACTCGTATTCAAAGTTCTGGAACATATGGACATAGTTTCAAATCCCTTGTGCTAGATCTAAGGATGCTGATATATATATCACACAAAAAAGGCCATTCTGTTGTGTGTATTTATCTATAGATAGATAGATACAGATATATATAGATACAGTGGAATTGTTATAACAAGCAAAATAAATAGAAGAACAGTAGTCTAAATACTGTTCCAAAATAAGCCCTGTACCATTATTTACTATGCACACAAAAGAAAAATGAATTAGTGCTAGATGTTTTAATATAGGAGAATGTGCAGTATGATATGTTAAAAAATCTATAGTACAATAAAATTTTGGAGAAAAAATACATGACTGAATGGAGAAAAGGCCATTTAGTTTCTATTTTGTTCTTATGTACTCTTGATTTCCCACCATGAGTCTATATTTCTTTCATAATTATAGAACAAAGTTTAAGTGAAGACTCACAGGAAGAGTAGACTTCCTTAAATTCATGTATGATCAACTCGAGGAAGAAACCAATGAACAAGCCAATGGTATAATTAAAGGGTTTGGAACATCAGCAAGAAAAATCAGAATTTTAAACAATATGATGTGTATTTTCTGTGTTGCCAACTTTATTATCTATATGAGACATTCAAGAATGGATGTGCTGTCTTGCAAATGCTAAAAAAAAAAAAATTGTATATTTTTCTTTTCAAAATATTTAGTGTCTACAATTCATTAGTGAACCAAGTAAATCATGGCTTCTTCAAGTGCAAGGATCGAAACCAATTACCATTAGTGACCATCGGGTGCAGCCCATCCTTTCTGTCCTGCTGCCTGGATCTCAATGATCTCCCAAGTGTGCCCATGCAATTTAACAGAAAGATCAATACACCACAGCAGTTAGCAGAAACTCTCCTGAAGTGCTTCACAAAACATGCTACATTTCTCTTCTGAATAAATGTCAAAGCATTCCACAGCTACAATTCTTGGGAGAAATCGTTCTTCTGAAACATTATTGACATACTTTAACCCACATTTCCCGCTGCTCACAGGCTTCCTACTGGCCAGTCAATTCTGATTTGGCAAGAGCCACATCGACATGTGTCCCCTGCTGACTTGCTCGGGTGGCATGGAAGATATCAGAATCTAGTAGATAGGTCTTTGGTTCAAAGGTCAGTGGTCTCTCTCTGACCCAAGGTCAAGGTTTGGCAACCTCTCTCCAGAGACTTGGCTTCATCTCTAATATGCCCTTGAAAGCAATCGATATCATCACAGAGCTTGCCTTTCTGAGCATAAACGGCTGCCTGATATAAATGCTCTTAGGTTACCTCCTGCAAACTGAAAGTAAAAGCCGTGTAGGCAGAAGGTAGAACAGATTTTCTTCTTCATTTCATGGAGTCACTACTTTTAAACTTTACAGTGATTGTGATTTTTCAAATATATGTATACAGAGGAATATATATACACATATAAATATAAACAAATATATAAATATCTATCTGTATATATTTACAGAGAGAGAATTAATTTAGTTTCCTTGAAATGGGTTATTTTTGGTTGTTTCACATCAGAACTCACATTGTGACACTGGTTTAATTCCCATATCATGGTCTCTAATGTGTTTGAGAAATTCTTAGTTGCTGAAAGTTCAGCTTGGAATGAACATGGCCTTTGATGTTTGTTTGGTTTTATTTTGTCCCCTCTTATGCCAATTTCCCCTTAATCTTTCTATGAATCATTTTACTCAAAAATGGGAAAATCTTCCAGATAGCATTATGAGAAACAATCCAACATACGTGCAAGAAGAAAAATGTTAAAGTAGCCTAAGTTTTATTTTGATGTTAACAAAAACAAGGGACCATTTTGTCAGAATGAAGCCCTCCTTCCTTCCAGATTCATAATTACACGGCCCTTAGGATTCACTCAGTTAGTGCTCTCGCCTGCCTCAGACATTGTGAAGACAAAACAGCAATGGGCAACAGTGAAAACAGTTATTAAAAATGAGAAAAGGTAGAGCAACTATTCTACCAAAGTGGGTTCTCTGAACAACTTTGGAAGCCAAACTTATATTAGGTAACTGTAGTATCCAAGTAAAGCAGTTCTACTAACACAGTAAATTATATATAACAGTTGCATTTAGCTTTTCACACTGCTCTGCCTGTGGTGTTTATTGGGTCTGCAGTTAATATACATCTGGCCAAAATGAATTAATAAGAGAGAAAAAGTTCCTACCAACAAATAAGCTATTAGCTTCTTCAAGGTGCAGAGTTGTTCCGGGGAGTACACAGTTATATAAGCATGATTGTTAAAATACTCAGGAAATGGCAATGGAGGTATTAGGATTTTTAGCCTTGCTTTTTTTCAGTAAATATTAGCAATTTCAGTCTCAGTGATAATTTTTTTCTCTTACTTCATTTTAAATTATACAGTCTCTTCTAAGCAAACAAAAAAAACCCTCTTAAGATTGTCCAACATTAATTAATAGACCTTGAAAAGATATTAAACCAATAGTTTCATAGTTGTTTGTTATTATCCTTTCCTCAGAACATTACTCAAATGTGGATTTAATATAAAAATGGAAAAATCACATGAAGTTTCAAATGTCACTTCTTCAGTAAGGTAGCAACTAGGTATCTTAGGAAAAAAGTCAATGTCACCCTCTTTTTCTACAAACACCCATACAATCAATTATGCTCTCAATAACTATTTCACATATGTATTTTATATCATGAGAACTCATCACTGAGATTATTATGCAAGAATTACCTAGAACCACAGCCACCATCATGAGATGAGATTAAACATATAATAATACTCAGCATAGAATTTACCACATCCCCAAGCATTCACATAAATGAGTTTCCTTGACGCAAATACTGAGTCCTAACAGTTTAAATATTTTTATCTTGCATAGTTTGAAATTTCCTTGAAATGAATTATCTCCAATTGAAATAGTTATTATTAACACCTGTGCAATAAATTGTAGATGATATACTTTAACTTGAAAGAAAATTAAATCTGGCCCCTTTAGAAGAGGATTCTTATAACTAATTTAATAATGTACATATTTTGTGTTCCATAGTTTTAGTTATATTGAGGAAAAAGTTTTCTTCCTCTTGCTATGCAAAACATACTTTAATTCTTTGTTATGTCTCTATCAATACTTACCAACTACCTCAGAAACTGCCTTCAAAAATTTAAAAAGCCATTTATTGAATATTCATGTTACATTTCTATGTCAGTTAATTGTCATATCATTTTTAAGTAGGTATTGTTTCATATTTTAGATCAAGAATATCTGAAAGGTTAAGAAATCATTTCGTATTTAGTTTCTAAACTCAGCACGGGCTGAATCCAAGGGCCATGTTCTTAAACAATAGGTTATTCTGATTGTCTTACCATGAGTATGCAATAGTGACAGGCTGATGGTCATTGGAGGGAAAATTCTGTCAAAGGGAATTTATGCCTTATCAATCAGGTTTGAGATGACATCAAATTAAGAGCAATCATTAATAAAGCTAAGGACACAATCAGTATCCAGAAATATTTGGCTAATTTAGAAGAAGTGGAGGACTTTTAGTTTTGACTAACTCAACAGAATTACATAGTTGTTACAATTAATGTTTCACAAAAATCCCCATGAAACAAATAAAACCATAGTTAGAGGTCAATATGTGGGAGATAAAATGTAACTGGAAGTTGTGATATAAAGGAAAAGAGTACTTAAATATGTGGTTGAGCTTCAGGGTTCAAAATTCACTATGTTATTTCTGCTGTTTGGTCCTGGATACATTCCACAACTTACCTGAAATCCCTTTTCCACATCTGAAAGATGAGGATAATAATGTCCCCTTTCATCCTGAGCATTAACTGAGGTAAAATAAATTTCCAAAGAGGTCAATCAGGCAAAACAAATGAATAATAAATATCCACATGACAGGATATCATTCTGAAATATTAGAACACTGGAGATAAAGGAAAGAGCACATACACATGCTGAGATGAGGGAACATAAAGCCATACAGCCAGTGGGATGGCATTAGAATATTCAAAGCAAAGAACAGTAGTCAGATGTAATGCAGTATACACCTTCAAAACCTGAGGTGGGGGAAAACATTCACCTAAGGACCTATGTCTGGTCAAATTATCAATAAAATATAAAGGTAGAATAAGGTATTTCAAAACACACAAGGATGACTTAGCTCATGAGTACTCTTTCCTAAGATGCTACTGGGAAAGTCAGTAGAATAAAGAAAGGGAAAAACCAGAATATGGCAAACAGGGTGAGAGGAGAGAGAAGCTTCTGGGCAGCTGCCTTGCCACTGGTTTAGTAGGATGAGGCTGAAGGAGGAAGACCCGAGTGAGGGGCAGGGTTCTGACAGGATGATGTGTGATGACCTACAAGCAAGTAAAAGACAAAGAAAATCACTTGGCATAAAACAATTTGAGATACATTAATAAAACATGATAAAAATAAATGAAATATTATTAACTTCAGAAAAAACCATTTGGATGAGGAGAAAATATTCTTACCACATAAAACTTGGCCCAAGTATGAGAAACAATAATAGAGTCCTAGGAATGCAACCATCAATAACTTATTTTAGTAAAAATTGTGATTACTAGGAGTATAAAGTTAAGAAAAACAAGATTTTTTTCCACACAAAGGAAATCAAAAGGTAATATTAAAATGTATAACTCAAGAAATGCAAAAATATGCACAATATTTAAGAATACATCATTCCTCAAACAATCTCCCCACAAAACACACATGCAGAGTTTAAATGGTTCAGTACTGAGAACCAGCAAGATGTCTGTATTTTGTGATAATCCTTTTAGTAATAGCTTTTGTCCCGGTGCTATAGGAATATAACCTGAGATAAAGATTTCAGGACACATGTTTTATTGACAGAATATTTCCAAAAGAGAAGAAGCAAGTGGGGAGAAGGATGAAGCTGGCAAAGGGTGTCTAAGCCGGAGGGTAGTTTGGCCTAATCCTACTGGGAGCTCTGGAAATCACCACAAAGTAGGTCACACACTAGGCAGAGGGCCTTTGGGCAGGTAAACACTACCTTCCGGCTGCCCATGCTGGGGAAATGAGGGGTGTACTTGGCCAAGAACTGTTCTTCAGAGTGGGGGGCAGCTGTGATCCACTGTCAGACAGAAGTCACAGTGGTGATGGAGTGGCTTCCCCTGTCTGGGCAGAGGGTCTCGGTGGCATGCATCTACTAGAGCAAAATGTAACTTTAAAATGTATATCTATGTGCTACTTCTCATTAATTAAAATTAATTCTAAAACATAAAATAAATGTGTAATATAATTAGCAATACCATGTACTTTTTAAAAGAAGCATGGATTTTAGTTGATTGTGAAATTAACATGTTTGAACAATAACGCATAGCTGCAAACAACATGATTGACTTAACTTCAGTTCCGTCTTCTGGAGGAGACAGCAGCTGTCTCTCCTGGTTTAAAAAATTTAGGTTATGAACTGAAGAACCAAATTGTCAGGGGTCACAAATGATTATTCAAAGGGGCAAAGGAAGATGGTAAGGGGCCTGAAAATATGTCATTTGCGACATAGGTGAAAAAATTATTGGTATTTTCCCAGGAAAGGCTTATAACATACAGGGCAGCTAAAAATAAGTTCCTTGAATTCAAATCTTTGAAGGACTGTTAGGGCACAGAAAGATCAGTCACACTTTTTGTGATTTCAGGAGTCATTAAAAGGACAACAGAATGAATCACATGGGAAGCATATATTTCACCTGAACATAAGAAAAGACTGTCTGATATCAAATAGCTTTGGGCAGACTAATTCCTCTGCCACAGGAATGGACACAACAGACAACTGCTTGATGGGAATCAAAGGTTGACTTCAAGCAACAGAAATAAGAAGGTGTGCTATATATGACTTCTTTGGCATCTTCCCACCTTGGGCTTCAACAACTCTATGAGGCCCATGAAGGCCATGATAATGATAAGAAGTTCATCCCATTTGGCTTGTGGTCAAATCTTAGACCTTCTGTGATGCCATAAAACTCTGAGTCTTGAGTCCTGAAAACTTTGGTGAGTAAATTCTGCAGAATACCATCCATTCCAACCCAAGTGGTTTAACCACTAAGTATATTGTTTTGTTCAGCAGATGACATTGAGTACTTTCCACACTCCTGGTCTTCTTCTAGGAGGTGATGGTACAGCTTTGAACAAGACCTAGAAGGCCCCTCTCTCAAGGAGCTTGAATTCTTTGGCTCCTCTGGGCAGGCATATCTGAAAATGGACAGGGAGATGTCCTCACCAAGACAAGGATTCAGTAACATGTATTCCACCAAATAAAGCTTGTCAAGGCCACCAAATAAACACTAGAGTATGAGTCACAATACAGATTAGTATGTTGTCCATTGTGCCTTATCGGCTACCCAACCCAGTTTCATGAAAATTTGATTCAAGTGATTAATCTAATTATCTTTCAATGCAATTTAAAAGATTATAGCATCCAAAGTACTGCAAAAACATGGGACATCTTTGTTTTAGTTGATGTAGTAGTAGGTACACAGGGTAGGATAGAATTTTCAGAAGAAGCATGCATGAACCATTCTCAGAGGGTTGTGGTGACAATGCAAACAAGGGTCAGTCAATGGTAGCAAACTAGCTGAGCTTTCTTTCCTAATGATGGGTTAAAAAACAGAGTCCTACTGTCCTTGGGAGAGGACTGCACTGTCCAGTGTGCCCCAGGCTCTGCTACTCCAAATTGGGTCCAATCAATCCCTTTGTATATTGGTTTCCTCTCTGACACCACCCAGAATGGCCTGTAAGTTCTATATGGAACATACCTGGCTCTTCATTCTTTTTACTTTTCATATCATCCAAACATCTGAATTACACTTAGTAGATACATTTCTTTTTAACTTGAAGGGATTGAATGATATTTACATAATCCTTTTACTTCCATGTTGTGTTTTTTAGGACGATTTTAAATGAGATTTAGAAATGTCAGTAACTTTTATTTATATTGGGACTAAGTAAACTAGAAACATCATTAAATGTATTTAATTCATTTTGCTGAATACCATCACAGAGTATTAGGAAAGATAATTTATTCTTTCTGGAATTATTAGTTGATGTTCTATTTTAGTGTGTTCTACTAAGAATCAGAATAAGCTCACTATCCTTGCCCACATACTTGCCATATGCTAAGGGTTATAATGGGAAGTCATGTGTATATTGTCATATGTAGTTATGGCAAAGGACATGAGTGGAACAAGTCATAAATAGTGCAGAATTCCAAAGCATGAATTTGTATGCTATTAGGTCCTTTTGCATTTTTTAACAGAGGTATCATTTTTTAAAAATTGCTGGAAGTTTCAACTAAGAGGGTGATCATTTTCCATAGAGCTGAAGAAGAATAATCATCTTTATTCTTTACTGATAATGATTTACATCAAATGCTCATGAGGGTAGTGCAGCAATTTTATCAGATTTCTAGTAAGAAAAGGTTGAAATTGTCCCAGTCATATTAATTAATAATAAAACATGTGAAACAATATTTGAGCAAAAGTAAGAGTAATAGTCAAACTACCTGCAGGCAGAATTACATCTGACAAGTACTTTGAAGTGCAATAGCTGTAGGTTATTGTGACAAAACCATAATTTTTTCACTTGTGTTGAACTACAGATTTTCTTTTAATTAAGTCAACAAGTTGTCTTTCCGAATTGAAAAATCAAGTCAAAAATCAAATCAAAAACACAACACCTTAAAAGATTGAGAAGGTTGAAGGGAACACTGTAATCACTTGACCAAAGAAGCATATTATTACTTCCCTGGTGGAGACACAAAGAAACCAAATGGCCTTTCTGTACCCCAGAAGTCTTCAGAGACCTACACTATTCTTCAAAAATATCTTTTCACAAATTTTTAAACAAAAATGAAATTAAGGTACTTCAATTTCCTATAGTATTTTAAGTGCATCTAATATTTTGTATCATAGTCAACAAAAAGACAGGATAGTGGACACCCTCTTCTCCAAACTGTTAAGGAAACAAATATAAGGTTAAGTTCACGGCCAGGGCTAAATTTATGCTGAGTAAGCAGCTTTCAATAACACCCGAAGAATATTTCTTAGGCATAGTGACCTGAAAGCATAGCTGAGATAAGAGTTTAATGGTAGGATCTTCAGAATTACTCACCTGAGGAAGCATGGGGGAAGCCCTCATCCACTGGCCACCTCTGCCCCACTGAGGTTGCCCCAAAGGCACTATCTCCTTTGCACTTCTAGGTTGCACATGTTTACCAAGGGGGTCTGTCAAAGCAACCAGATGAAGGTTGCAAGAGATATGTGGACAGTTAAGCCGAGTTACTGTGTGTATGAAAACACTAAAGTCTTCACAGAATTATTCACCATATCCATAATTGGAATTAGAAAGAAAGTCACCAGGATGTCAGGTGAGCCCCAAAATGGTCATAAACAGAGCTTGGAAGCTTTGTTTACTGACACCAGCTCTCATCCACTTCCTCCCATACTATTTTTTGACCCTATTTTTATGCTGCCAGATGCACAGAAGTAAACCTAATAGTATTTTTTATGAGATTATTTATAGCCTTGATATTTATACAAACTCCCCCCTATAGTGCACTCTGCCCTCTTTAATTCTAATAATCAGATTAATAATGCAAAAACTCCTGTTTTGCTTATTAATTTCTGAAGAATAAATCAAAATAATAAGTAATAAGCTCTTTTACCAGTATCCTTGTCAGAATGATTTTACTAAGTGGAAAAAAAGAGAAAAACAATGAAAACTATCCATAAAACCATATACATCATTAATATATTTTATCAATAAATATTAAAATAAAATACAATGCTTCTCCTGAAAATTTTATTAACTAATATTGAGTTTATTCTTGATTGGCACCTAAAATGAATTCTCCCTTAGAATCAAAGATTTCTTGAATGTAAATGAAAAACACTATGACATTTAAGAGAGACCAAGGAAAAAGGGAAAGCTTTATATTACAGTCTTTCTATCCTGTGTTTTGAACAGAGACCCAATATTTAGTTTGCACTGTACCCTACACTAAATCAACTGACTCATAACTACCTTACACCTGGCTTCTCTGTCTTGTCTAACAGCCAGCAGAACACTTCTGCTTTACAGTCTCCCCCCATGTAATCAACACTGCCCCATTTTGATTTATGCAAGTTATTTGTGTTTTCCCATTTAGAATTTCAATTTGCTCATCTAGAAATAATAGCAAAAATAAGATTAACCCACTTGTGTTGAAAGGTAATTTATTAAAAAATAAGAAATTATGTAAGTCAAAGGATTTTTCACTGCCTTTTAGGGAGAAAAATGTAGCTGGAATATTGTTAGGAGGAAGGCCAGTTTGTTCCTCTTCTCCTTCCCCCTCTTCCCAGCAATTTATGGGTAGGGTGGCCAGTGTTCCTGGGGAGTCCCAGTTTCCACCTGTGGATCTGGAATAACTATCAATAGTCCTTACTCCCTTTTACCCTCAAAAATGCTCTGTTTGGGATGATTACCTGGTCACCTTACAGGTGGACATGAAAGAGCTGATGGTCATGGAAAGGGTAGGGAACTGCAGACATTGTGCTCTTTAGGATCTCTGAACCTCACACTCCCACAACACTGGAACGCAAATCTCATTGTAGTGACTTTCTGAACAATGGCCATATGTAGAAACGCATTGCAGCATCTAGTTTAGGAAAACAGCTTTCTCTGTCCATAGCATGCAGCTGAGTTTTTTTCTACCCTTTGGTACAGAAATAGGCACAGGCCCATCCTGGATAATATCATGTGGCAGATTAGAGGCAGATCTCAGAGGCAGTGAACAGATGGAGTGGAAATGAGGAGAGGTTGGGAAGGAGTAGACTTTAATTTATTACGTATATATTGAAATTGTTGGACCAGATCTTTACATCCCCCAAATTACTAACCTACAAGTTTGACAGTTTGCTGTTGCAAAAACAGAAAACACAAAACCAGTTCAAGATGAAGTGGAAAAAATGGTGATCATGAAATGTAGTGACTCAAATACAAAAGCAAACAAATAAATAAACAAAAAACAAACACTGTGGGTTCCACATTCAGTGTTTTCCAGCTGCCTAGAGGTCAGCAGCTACCCTGCTCCTTTTCTTCCATCAGTCTTGCCTTCCACAGTCCAATGCTGATGTTGGCTTCCTTGAGGTTTTACAGGCTTTCTTGCTAACTAAGAGAAGGTACAGCTAATAGACCTGCGGGAAGAGAGAGAAGCATATTCCCAAACAGCCCTGAAAGAAGCGTTTTCTAATGCTCCATTGAATCTGGGTAAGTATGGGAATATTACTGCTGTTTTAAACTTTTAAAATATGCATAGAAAATAAAACTACATTTTTAAAACTCAAGAAAATAAGAAACATGAGGCTCAAGATATTGGTGACCTTGGGTGGGAGACACGAGGTGGGGCTAGGGAGAGCTAGGGGCATCCAAAGTTTTCCTGTGAGTCGAGTAGTGGGTTCACGAGGCTGTCTCAAGAGTCCAAAGGTAATGAATGATCCAATTCTTGGGCAAAAAGAAACACACAGTCATTAGTTGAAAATAATGTAATTCCTAATGTTATGAAATATTGACCTTTTAAAAATAAAATATGACAGCAATCTTTTATATTCCCCAAATTTTTCATGTCCATAATCATAAAATCATTTAAAACAAAGGATGAACTCTTTTTAAAGTCAGAAATTTTCAATTGTTTCATTTCCTTCTTCAGTTAATTCCCTTGTTCTACACACTGTATCCTATATTACATATCTTATTCTTAGAAGTATTTTACTATTACCCCTTAATCTTTTTCTGCTATACAAATAATAAGAAAAACTTAATTTATCTTATTTCCTATGACCATAGGCTCTAAGTATTAAAAATATTGTAGATTCGGTTATATTTATATTTGTATCAGTAAAAATAAAAATATATTTAATTTATATCAAAATGTTTAAATGTAAAAATAATTTTTAGCAAGCCTATTTTAAAGAGATGTATGGAGTCTTCTTTTTTCTATTAGTTTGTAGGAAAATGCATAAAGAGTTACTTTTTGCTGGAAAGAGCTGAAGTTCAACTCTACTGTAGTTCCTCATTTATTCCTTTTTTCCCATTTTTATCATAATGGCTATGAGAAAACTTGTTCATAAATTAAAAGATGGAAATGGAGTAAGTTTTGTCATAACAATGTAGCTCCTTTACACTTCTTCCATGTCCTTTGTTAAAAATCCCATAGTGATCTGTCATCAAAAATTACTTTTAAATATTTATCAACTGACTTTGGATTAGGTCTTTCTTGAGTTTTACTGAAAACAAAGATTTGGAAACCGTCTGAATTGCAAAAGTATTTGCTATGTGGACTTTGGAGGTTTTCTCTCTTATAATACCTTATATAATGAATAAATATTTCAAATTGTCCCTTTGTTTCATATCTCAAATGTTTTCCATGCTAGGGAAATGAATAATAAGGATAGAGAGGAAGGGGAGGAAGAGTTGAACACCAAGCGTGGCGAAAGGGGTTCTCGGGCAGGTCAGTTTCAGAAAAGTACATACTAAACTGAGGATCTGGAACTAGTTCCCTTAAAAGTATTTGGAGGATCTTAAAATTTTTAGGGACACAATTTTGGAAATTGCATCCTCAAATTATTTTGGAAATGCTAGGTCCATTAGGAAAGGAGAAAGAGCGAATAGAAGCAGGAGAAAACCATAAGGAAATACAGACCTCACAACAGAGAACAAGACAACCATGTCTGTACACCAACAGACAAGATAGTTAGAACAAAACCAACAACAGAAAAGAGGGTAACAAAGAAGGAAGTTATTTGTGACCCATTTATCTAACCCATTCATTGGCCACATTTTCCTTCAGCTTGAAACAACACACCACATGAATGATACAAGGTAAACTGGCTTTTTAAAAAATGTAACTTATAAAACACTTTGCTTTGTTGCATTGGCTAATATCCATGTTGCAAATACTCTCACCAAAGCCATTTTTGGTCTATCAACAGGATATCACTGCACAAGGAGTTGAGACAAAGAGGGGCACATTCAGCTCTTGCAAGACAGTGCAAATTGGCTGTGGTATGCCACCAAAGATGATGGAGGAAGATTTCCATCGGCAGCAATGGTACATTAGTGTGTAGCCAACTTAAAAATTCACAGCCAAATTAGAAAAGCCCGATACATACCAAAGAAAAAATATCATCTCTTTAAAGGAATCAGGAAACTACCAAGGCTTTAGTAATTTAGGGGCCAAGAGCCTTGGAAAAAAAGGAAACTCACTTAAGCAAGCCTAACATTCCACAGCCTATTGCCTCAAAGCATCTGATACCTCTAAAGCAGCACATGAGGAATGCTGAGTAACCAAGCAGTAAGCAAATGCTAAAAGACATACAATTTTTCCTGATCATTTGGGAATCTCATTGGCCTAAGGGCAAAAAAATCTGAAATTTGGATCTATTAGGGCATCCAGAACTTGTGTTTGTGGTATGTGTGCCTGGGGAGTTTTGGGGGGAACTGTTAAGTTTCCTTAGAGAAGAGAGTCATAGAGAAGTAAGCCTGAAAATCAAGCCTTCCTTATCATTCAAGGTATTTTCCTTATGGCCACTAGCCATGAAGGAAAAACAAGAAAAATGTATAGCCAAGAAACAGAGGAGCTGAGTATGGCTTTTGTTGTCTTAAACAGCTGAGAAGATAGAAGTTGAGGTCAGAGCTCTCCAAGGCTGCCTGGGAAATACTGGAGATTTTTGGTTGAGGCACCTGAACTATGAGACCCTAGTAAGAATTAATAAGAAGTAAGTGAGTCCTTACATAGATGGAAACATAGTCCTGAAATAGCCTAGTCTTTTATTAGATTAAGATGATTTCCCCTCTCTCTAATTGTCTGTTGGAAGATGAAATTTCACCCAGAGTTTATATGTGTTTTTAATACATGAATATTATCTGTTATTCAATAAAAAGTAAAGGGGTATTCTACACACAGGACAAAGAACTATACCAACAGGCAATCAAGCTACTAGATTGTCATACACAGTTTTCAGAATAGTTAGTTGATTTACATATTCAAGAATATAGATGACAATACAGACTATATATTGGATGCAATACAATGAATTGTATCCATTTCTACTGCCAAGAAATAAACTACCACAAACGTAATGTCTCAAAAAACACACATTTATGTTCTTAAAGATTCCATGGGTTAGGAGTTCAAGCAGTTTAGCTTGGTCCCTGCACAGGTCCTCACAAGCTGTAATTGCTATGTTGGATAGCCTATGTTTTCATCTGGAGGCTCAAATGGGAAAGAGTTTATGCGAAGTTCATTTAAATTGTTGGAAAGATCCATTTCTTGTGGCACTATGGCTTAAAAATAAAGTAAGAAAGTAATAATTCAACAGTTTGGGTTTAAAAGCAGATCAAACATAGCTAAAGAGAGAACTCTTGGTCTGGAATAGCTAAGTAGAAAGCAGATAAATTGAAAGATAGGATAATATATGTGTGTGTTTATATAGACACACCCACTTAAAAAAGCACAAAATATAGTCAAGACACATTGAAAAATATTAATGCATTTATAACTGCAAGCAAAGAAGAAATAAAATAGTACTAAAGTATTATTTGAAGAAATATTGTCCAAAAATTATTTAAAAACTGAAAAGAGACATCAAACCACAGATTCAAGAAGTAACAAAGTAACAAATCCAAGGTAGGATAAATACATAGACCATAACTTAGGCACTTCACTTAAAATTGCTTAAACTATGGAGAAATTAGAAATCATAAAAATCTCCATATAAAAGGAAAAAAATCATTGTGTTAAAAGAAGTAATAACAATAATGAAGGTTAAGTAATTAAAAGAAACAGGAACTCTGATATCAGCTGAAGAAATTTATTCAAGTGCTTCAAATCTAAAATTCTAAATTCAGGGAGATAAAAATATAAATATTTCCACATTCCCCCAACAACAAAATCATGAATAAAATTATCACTAGCCCAGAAATTTTTGAAGGGAAAAAAAAATCACATAAAAACATTTCTTCAGATTGAATGAATATACTCCCAAGAATGGAAATGTGGGTATGAAAAAGATGGCGGCATGTGAGGAGAGACAGAGGTTTCCTCATAAAACTGGATACAATTAGAAAATTTAATTGGCACAACTGTTCCTGAGAGAGCAACAGGAAAGAGGACTGCTCAGACTGCACACACCTGGAGAAAAGAGCAGACCTCGCCGAATGGGGTAACGTACCAGAGCTGTGGCTCCACGGGACATGAGCCCCTCCCCCACCCCAGCTCACTGGTGGGAGGAATAGAAATGGAACAGGGAGGGAGTGGAAGGCTTGGGACTGCTGAATACCTAGGTCCGGAGATCTACTCTGGGAGCACAGACCTACATTTCATGGTGCTTTCATGGGACTCGCATGACTACTGGGTTGGAAAGTTAATATAGGCAGAGTTCCTGGGGAGACTGGGATCCTGGCCACTTGTGGAAAGCAGGGATCCATATCCAGCTGCTCTGGGAAAAAACATACCTGTGTGACCGGCCCACTGGCTCAGGCAGTGGAGATGGGCACAGCAGCCGGGAGGTGGGGAACAGCTCTTTCCTCCACCCAGGTACAAGTACTGCTCCCCTGCGACCCTCGACATTGCTTCAGGGGCTCAGCAGCTCCAGAATAGAGCTTCTGGACACTAGAGGGCGCCATATACAAACATGAAACACCAAAGGAACCTTGTCCAGAGTAAAATTGTTAATACGACTCCTGAGAAAGACTTAAATGATATGGACCTCGTGACTCTTCCTGAAAGGGAGTTCAAAATAAAAATAATCAACATTCTAATGGAGGTACGGAAAGACATCCAAGAACTCAGGAATGAATTCAGGTTGGAGATTCAATCGTTGAAGAGCACAATGGAGGGTATTAAAAGCAGGTTGGATACCATGGAGGAGAAGATAAATGAAATAGAAACTAGAGAAGAGGAATACAAAGAAGCTGAGGCACGGAGAGAAAAAAGGATCTCTAAAAATGAAAGAATATTGAGAGAACTCTGTGACCAATCCAAGCAGAACAATATTTGCATTATAGGGATACCAGAAGAAGAAGAAGAGAGAGAAAGGGATAGAAAGTGTCTTTCAGGAGGTAGTTGCTGAAAACTTCCCCAATATGGGGAAGGAGATAGTCTCTCAGGCCATGGAGATGCACAGATCCCCCTACACAAGGGACCCAAGGAAGACAACACCAAGACACATAGTAATTAAAATGGGAAAGATCAAGGATAAGGACAGACTGTTAAAAGCAGCCAGAGAGAGAAATAAGATCACATACAAAGGAAAGCCCATCAGGCTAACATCAGACTTTTCAGCAGAAACCTTAGAGGCCAGAAGGGAGTGGCATGATGTATTTAATGCCATGAAGCAGAAGGGCCTGGAACCAAGATTATTTATCCGGTAAGATTATCATTTAAATTTGAAGGAGGGATTAAACAGTTTCCAGATAAGCAAAGGCTGAGAGTGTTTACCTCCCACAAACCATCTCTGCAATCTATTTTGGAGGGACTGCTATAGATGGAAATGTTCCTAGGGTTGGATAGCTGTCACCAGAGGTAGTAAAACCACGGTAAGGAGGGTGGAGAAGCTGATTGTGAGGAAAATGTAAAATTAAATTGACTATTCCCAAAGTCAATCAAGGGATAGACAAAAAGTACAGAATTTGATACCTAATACATAAAGAATGAAGGAGAAAGAAAAAGGAGGAGAAATAGAAAAGAACTTTTAGATTGTGTTTGTAACAGCATACTAAGTGAGTTAAGTTAGACTCTTATATAGTAAGGAAAGTAACCTGAAACCTTTGGTAACCATGAATCTAAAGCCTGAAATGGCAATAAGTACATACCTATCGAGAATCACCCTAAATGTAAATGGACTGAAAGGACCAATCAAAAGACAAAGAGTAATAGAATGGATAAAAAAGCAAGACCCATCTATATGCTGCTTACAAGAGACTCAACTCAAACCCAAAGACATGCACAGACTAAAAGTCAAAGGATGGAAAAAGATATTTCATGTAAAAAATAGGGAGAAAAAAGTAGGTGTTGCAGTACTAGTATCAGACAAAATACACATCAAAAAAAAGAAAGGAACAAGACATAAAGAAGGACATTACATAATGATAAAGGGGTCAGTCCAACAAGAGGATATAACCATTATTAATGTATATGCACCCAACACAGGAGCACCAGCATATGTGAAACAAATACTAACAGAACTAAAGGAGGAAATAGAATGCAATGCATTCATTTTAGGAGACTTCAACACACCATTCACTCCAAAGGACAGATCCACCAGACAGAAAATAAGTAAGGACACAGAGGCACTGAACAACACACTAGAACATATGGACCTAATAGACATCTATAGAACTCTACACCCAAAAGCAACAGGATACAAATTGTTCTCAAGCGCACATGGAACATTCTCCACAATAGGCCACATACTAGGCCACAAAAAGAGCCTCAGTAAATTCAAACAAACTGAAATCCTAAAAACCAACTTTTCAGACCACAAAGGTATAAAACAAGAAATAAATTGTACCAAGAAAGCAAAAAGGCTCAAAAACACATGGAGGCTTAACAACATGCTTCCAAATAGTCAATGGATCAAAGACCAAATTAAAATGGAGATCCAGCAATATATGGAAATGAATGACAACAACAACACAAAGCCCCAACTTCTGTGCGATGCAGAGAAAGCAGTCTTAAGAGGAAAGTATAGAGCAATCCAGGCATATTTAAAGAAGGAAGAACAAACCCAAATGCATAGCCTAATATCACAATTATCAAAATTTGAAAAAGAAGAACAAATGAGGCCTAATGTCAGCAGAAGGAGGGACATAATAAAGATCAGAGGAGAAATAAATGAAATTGAGAAGAATAAAGCAATAGAAAAAATCAATGAAACCAAGAGCTGGTTCTTTGAGTAAATAAACCAAATAGATAAGCATCTAGCCAGACTTATTAAGAGAAAAAGAGAATCAACAAACATCAACAGAATCAGAAACGAGAATGGAAAAATCACGACAGACTCCACAGAAATACAAAGAATTATTTAAGACTACTATGTAAACCTATATGTCAAGAAGCTCGAAAACCTAGAAGAAATGGACAACTTCCTAGAAAAATACAACCTTTCAAGACTGACCAAGGAAGAAACACAAAAGTTAAACAAACCAATTATGAGCAAAGAAATTGAAGCGGTAATAAAAGACAACCCAAGAAAAAAAGCCCCGGGCCAGACGGATTTACCTCGGAATTTTATCAGACATACAGAGAAGACATAATACCCATTCACCTTAAAGTTTTCCAAAAAATACAAGAGGAGGGAATACTCCCAAACTCATTCTATGAAGCCAACATCAACCTAATACCAAAACCAAGCAAAGACCCCACCAAAAAAGAAAATTACAGACCAATATCCCTGATGAATGTAGATGCAAAAATACTCAATAAAATATTAGCAAACCGAACTCAAAAATATATAAAAATGATCATACACCATGAACAAGTGGGATTCATCCCAGGGATGCAAGGCTGGGACAACATTCGAAAATCCAACACCATCCACCACATAAACAAAAAGAAGGACAAAAACCACATGATCACCTCCACAGATGCTGAAAAAGCATTTGACAAAATTCAACATCCATTGATGATAAATATCTCAGCAAAATGGTTACAGAGGGCAAGTACCTCAACATAATAAGGGCCATATATGATAAACCCACAGCCAACATCATACTGAACAGCGAGAAGCTGAAAGCTTTTCCTCTGAGATGGGGAACCAGACAGGCATGCCCACTCTCCCCACTGTTATTTGACGTAGTACTGGAGGCCCTAGCCATGGCAATTAGACAAAACAAAGAAATACAAGGAATCCAGATTGGTAAAGAAGAAGTTAAACTGTCACTATTTGCAGATGACATGGTATTGTACATAAAAAACCCTAAAGACTCCACTCCAAAACTACTAGAACTGATATCGGAATACAGCAAAGTTGCAGGATACAAAATTAACACACTGAAATCTGTGGCTTTCCTATACACTAACAATGAACCAATAGAAAGAGAAATCAGGTAAGCAATTCCATTCACAGTTGCATCAAAAAGAATAAAATACCTAGGAATAAACCTAATCAAACAAGTGTAAGACCTATACCCTGAAAATTATAAGAAACTCTTAAGAGAAATTAAGAGGACACTAACAAATGGAAACTCATCCCATGCTCTTGGCTAGGAAGAATTGATATAGTCAAAATGGCCATCCTGCCCAAAGCAATATACAGATTCTATGCAATCCCTATCAAATTACCAACAGCATTCTTCAACGAACTGGAACAAATAGTTCAAAAATTCATATGGAAACACCAAAGACCCCGAATAGCCAAAGCAATCCTGAGAAAGAAGAATAAAGTTGGGGGGGGATCTCATTCCCCAACTTCAAACTCTACTACAAAGCCGTAGTAATCAAGACAATTTGGTACTCGTACAAGAACAGAGCCACAGACCAGTGGAACAGATTAGAGACTCCAGACATTAATCCAAACATATATGGTCAATTAATATTCTATAAAGGAGCCATGGACATACAATGGGAAATGACAGTCTCTTCAACAGATGGTGCTGGCAAAACTGGACAGCTACTTGTAAGAAAATGAAACTGGATCACTGTCTAACCCCATACACAAAAGTAAATTCCAAATGGATCAAAGACCTGAATGTAAGTCATGAAACCATAAAACTCTTAGAAAAAAACATAGGCAAAAATCTCTTGGACATAAACATTAGTGACTTCTTCATGAACATATCTCCCCAGGCTAGGAAAACAAAAGCAAAAATGAACAAGTGGGACTATATCAAACTGAAAAGCTTCTGTACAGCAAAGGACACCAGCAATAGAACAAAAAGGTACCCTACAATATGGGAGAATATATTCATAAATGACAGATCCGATAAAGGCTGGACATCCAAAATATATAAAGAGCTCACACACATCAAGAAACAGAAAGCAAACAATCCAATTAAAAAATGGGCAGAGGAACTGAACAGACAGTTCTCCAAAAAAGAAATTCAGATGGCCAACAGACACATGAAAAGATGCTCCACTTTGCTAGTTATCAGAGAAATGCAAATGAAAACTACAATGAGATATCATCTCACACCACTAAGGATGGTTACCATCCAAAAGACAAACAACAACAAATGTTGGCAGGGTTGTGGAAAAGGGGAACCCTCCTACACTGCTGATGGGAATGTAAATTAGTTCAACTATTGTGGAAAGCAGTATGGATGTTCCTCAAAATGCTCAAAATAGACTTATCATTTGACCCAGGTATTCCACTTCTAGGAATTCATCCTAAGAATGCAGCACTCCAGTTTGAAAAAGACAGAAGCACCTCTATGTTTATCACAGCACTATTTACAATAGCCAAGAAATGGAAGCAATCTAAGTGTCCATTAGTAGATGAATGGATAAAGAAGATGTGGTACATATACACAATGGAATATTATTCACCCATAAGAAGAAAACAAATCCTACCATTTACAACAACATGGACGGAGCTTAAGGGTATTATGCTCACTGAAATAAGCCAAGCGGAGAAAGACAAATACCAAATGATCTCACTCATCTGTGGAGTATAAGAACAAAGGAAAAACTGAAGGAACAAAACAGCAGCAGAATCACAGAACCCAAGAATGAACTAACAGTTACCAAAGGGAAAGAGACTGGGGAGAATGGGAGGGTAAGGAGGGATAAGAGCAGGGAAGAAGAAAGGGGGTATTATGATTAGCATGTATTATGTAGGGGGTGTGGGAAAGGGGAGGGCAGTGCAACACAGAGAAGCCAAGTAGTGATTCTACCACATCTACTATGCTGATGGACAGTGACTCTAATGGGATTTGTGGGGGTACTTGGTGTATGGGAGAGCCTAGTAAACATAATATTCTTCGTAATTGTAGATTAATAATAACAAAAAAAAGTGGGTGAGGATTACTCCCTGATAGGATAAAATTAACTGCAAATCAACGATTAATGCATGCTTTACATAGCCTTAAATTTGATCTTTTAAAGGGTGTCAGATGATCAGCTATGGAAGTACATTTTTCTGATCATATTTCTTTCTCTTAAAAAAAGAAAAGCAGTTACTGTGTGGTGGTCTCTAATAGGTTATTCACAATGGTATAAAAGTCATATCAAAATGTGGGCAAAGGGTTTGTTTGTGTTTATACAGAGGATCAAAGCCTAATTTGGCTACCCAGAAAACGAATTAAGATACGATATGAAGAAGAACTTCCAACATCAACATCCTCTGGAAGAGTCATTCAAGAAGATGATCATCAAAAAACTTCAACAAAGATCCTGGCGCTGTTGCAGTTGTAGCTGCATTCATCCCACCGGTTCCTGGACTTGCCATTGGAATGAAGAAGGAGGTATCTAAGCTGGCCTGTGCATACAGTAAAGCAACAAATTTGACTGGATCTATATTGTCGGAACTCAACCAAGAGTTAGGAGAAGTGCAAATTGCAGTGCTTCAAAATTGTGCGATTATAGACCATCTACTGTTAAAAGAACATATGGGATGTGAACAGTTCCCAGGAATGTGTTGTTTTAATTTGTCTGATTTTTCTCAAACTATTCAAATTCAGTTAGGCAATATCCATCATATTATTGATAAGTTTTCACAAATGCCTAGGGTGCCTAACTGGTTTTCTTGGTTTCACTGGATATGACTGGTAATTGTAGGTCTGCTTTTGTTATGTATCTTTATTCCTATTCTGTTAATCTGTGTACGCAATTTAATTAGTAGTTTGTTAAAACCTATACATGCTTATGTTACTCTACAAGAAGTTATGTCAAATAAATAATCAATTTTCCCATGTTTTCTTCTGTCTGCTACTTCTATAGCTTTTCTTCTTCCTTCCTAATTACAGCCCTTTAGTAGAATTCATGACTCATATAGAAAATTACTGAGTATCATAATTATTCCAAGTGGTAAAGATACCTCAAGACAAATGCTGGGCATAGAAGCCACAGGGCATAAATCTGCAAAGAAGTAAAAAGCTAACCTTTCAAAGAATATTGCTTCTCTGTCACTTACCAGCTTTACATTTCCCTGTATGGCCCCGGAAGATGACTGGTTAGCCAGAGACGGGTAAGATTCCTCAAGGGAGGAACAACCTAAGACAGGCACAGTCGCAAGGGGGCCATCAGGTGAGAAATTGGGGATCAACAGAGGTGAGGCTTAGAACCTCACCCCGCCTGTTTTGAGAGAAATCTTCTGCATCCGTAGATGTTTTGTTGCCCTTGTCTAGCTCGGATTAATACTTAGTCTATAGGCACACACCTGGTCATCTACATTTGCCCTCTTACAGCACAAAATTATGTTTTCTACCTTTATCTTGCATCTACCTATCACTTCAGCAATTTATTTAAAAAAATAAATAAAATAAAATAAAATAAGGGAGTAATGTGGGATTCACATATAAATCAAGTATAAAAATCAAATAATAATCAAAAAAATTTTATGAACACCCTAATCTATTTATTAAAAGACTGATAAAAGTAAATACCCCATGATAAAGAAGAGAATCTTTGAGCAAATTTAAAACATAAAGTACTTACATCTGAAAAAAAAGCTGTTTGCAAAATCAAAAAAAATCTGTTAACACTGTATGGATTGTGAAATGTTGAACTTTTCTTTAAGAAAACTGCCCTTCTAGCACCACTCAGTTCCAATGCTGTACTGGGAAATATGAGCCTCTGTATTTAATCAAGAAAAGAAATACATGAGAGAAATTTTAAAAAGACATAAATAAGTGGAAATCTATCCATGTTCATGGACAGTAAGAATTAATATTGTCAGAATGAACATCCTGACCAAAGCAACTTAAAGATTCATTTCAATCCCTGTCAAAATTCCAACAGCATTTTTCAAGGAACAAATAGTTCTAAAGTTCATATGGAACCACAAAAGGCCTGAAATAGCCAAAGCAATCATGAGAAAGAAGAACAAAGGTAGGTGTATCATGATCCCTGACTTCAAGCTCTACTACAAAGCCACAGTAATCAAAACAATATGGTACTTGCAGGAGAAAAGATCCATAGATCAATGGAACAGAACACAGAGCCCAGATATAACCCACACATATATGGCAAATTACATACAATAAAAGAGCGATGAATACATAGTGAGGAAAAGACAGCCTCTTCAATAACTGGTGCTGGAGAAATTGAACAGCTACATGCTAGAGAATGAAACTAGATTACTTACTAACTCTATACACAAAAGTAAATTTGAAATGGGTCAAAGATCTGAATGTAAGACATAAAACCCTAAAACTTTTAGAAGAAAACATAGGCAAAATCTTTTGAACATAAGCATGAGCAATTTTTTTCTGAACACAACTCCTTGGGCAAGGGAAACAAAATAAAACATGAACAAGTGGGACTACATCAAACTAAAAGGCTTCTGTACAGCAAAGGACACCATCAGCAGAACAAAAAGGCAAACTACAGTGTGGAAGAGTATATTTGTAAATGATTTATCTAATAAGGAGCTGACATCATATAAAGAGCTCATATGCTTCAAAACCAGGAAATAAATATCCCGATTAAAAAATGGGTGGATGACCTGAGCAGACATTTCTTCAAAAAATAAATATAGAATGCCAATAGATACATGAAAAGATGCTCTACTCATTAATCATCAGGGAAATGCAAATTGAAACCATAATGAGATATCACCTCACACCAGTCAGAATGGACAGTATCCAAAAGACAAGAAAAAGTGTTGGTAAAGATGTGGAGAAAAGGGAACCCTCCTACAATGTTGGTGGGAATGTCAAATGGTGCAGCCAATGTGAAAATCAGTATGCAGTTTCCTCAAAAAACTAAAAGTGGAAATACCATTTGACCCAGTCATTCCACTTTCAGGAATTTACCCAAAGAAAACAAAATCCCTGATCACTCCTATGTTTATTGTTACATTATTTACAATAGCCAAGATATGGAGGCAACCTAAGTATCCATCAATAGCTGAATGGATAAAATATATGTGGTACATATACACAATGGAATATTATTCAGCCATAAAAAGAGAACAAATCCTGCCATTTGCAACAACATGGATGGATTTTGCTCAATGAAACCAGCCAGGTGGAAAATTTTACTTATTTATGGGATATAAATATGAAGCAAAGCAGAAAGAAAAAAACAGAAGTAGACTCATAGACACTGAGAAGGGACTGTGGTTACCTTGGGGGAGGATTTTTGCTGTGTGGGTGGAGGAGGTGAGAAGGATAAAGAGGCACAATAATACACAATCACAATATAAGTTGGTCAAGGGGACAGTAATACAGAATAGAAAATATAGTCAGTGATTCTGTAATATCTTTCTATGTTGATAGTAACCACACTAGAGGGGGTGAGGATTTAATAACATGGGTAACTGTTGAACCACTGTGTTTTACATTTGAAACCAATATAAGTTTATATATTAATAATGCATCAATTAAAAAAAAGAAATGCAAATTACATGAAATGAAAAAGAAGAAACTGCCATTATGCACAGACTTTATGTTTGTGTATAAAGGAAACCTTCATGATTTTTGATTAGGCAAATATTACCTACACAGGACATACAAATATTAAAAACAACAGCAACAAAAGGACAAGCAAGGAAAGAAAAGAAAATTCAAAAGAACTTAAATCCTAGAATATATTTTAATTCAGTAAAGTTACTGGATTAAATAAATAAAAATTGAGATCTCTGACATGTGTATTTACAATATATAGTAAACACTGTCCACCTGCTAGACAGATTAGAATATATTCCCACACTAACATCTATTTGGCTTCTTTACTCAATACAACATGTCCAGTTTTCAACAAAAAATTATAAGCCATGCCAAAAGGTAAAAGACATGCACACTGTATAGAGACAAAGCAACCATCAGAATAAATATCAAATAGGACACAGATATTGGAATGATTAGGCAGGAAACTTAAAATAACTATGATTGATAGGTTAGGCATGCATGGAAAAGATAGACCACATGCAAGAACAAATGGGTAATGTAATCAGAGAGAAACTCAAAGAAAGAAAACTGTAAGAAAGTAGAAACTTGAAAGAATCAAAAGGTGATGATGAAAATAAAAAACACTAACAAAATTGAAGAATGCCTTT
This sequence comes from Manis pentadactyla, assembly GCF_030020395.1. NCBI lineage: Eukaryota > Metazoa > Chordata > Mammalia > Pholidota > Manidae > Manis > Manis pentadactyla. The sequence goes on along the minus strand of NC_080020.1, from coordinate 148,618,933 downwards.
GATGGGCACGTCAGCAAACTTGACACAATTGAGGAAAGAATCAGTGAACTTGAAGATTAGTAAAAAGAAACTTTCCAGACTCAAATGCAGAAAGAAGAAAAAAGAAAGAAAGAAAGAAAGAAAGGAGAAAGAAAGAAAGAAAGAAAGAAAGAAAGAAAGAAAGAAAGAAAGAAAGAAAGAAAGAAAGAAAGAAAGAAAGAAAGAAAGAAAGAAAGAAAGAAAGAAAGAAAGAAAGAAAGGAAGGAAGGAAGGAAGGAAGGAAGGAAGGAAGGAAGGAAGAAAGAAGGAAGGAAGGAAGGAAGGAAGGAAGGAAGGAAGGAAGGAAGGAAGGAAGGAAGGAAGGAAGGAAGGAAGGAAGAAAGAAAGAAAGAAAGAAAGAAAGAAAGAAAGAAAGAAAGAAAGAAAGAAAGAAAGAAAGAAAGAAAGAAAGAAAGAAAGAAAGAGAGAGAAAGAAAGGAAGGAAAGAAGGAAGAAAGAAAGGAAGGAAAGAAAGAAGGAAGAAGGAAGGAAGGAAGGAAGGAAGGAAGGAAGGAAGGAAGAAGAAAGGAAGGAAGGAAGGAAGGAAGGAAGGAAGGAAGGAAGGAAGGAAGGAAGGAAGAAAAATAAAGAAATTATTTCTTTCTTTATTTGCCATTAGGGAAATGCAAATTGAAAGTACAGTGAAATATCATTGCACATCTATTCCAGTGGCTAAAAACATCAATCTGAGCATACTTAAAGCTGGTGAGGATGCTGTGTTTGTTTTTTTGAAACATTTAGAAGTCCATATACAAAAGTTATACAAATTGAGTAGCTTGAACAACAGAAATGTATTGTCTTACACCTATACAGGCTAGAAGTCCAAAATCAAGGGGTTAGTTAGTTTAGTCCCTTCTGAAGGAACCATCTGTTACAGGCCTTTCCTCTTGACATACAGATTTTCATCTTCTCTGTCTCTTCACATCATCTTCCTTCCTTCCTTTTGTGTCTGAATTTCCCCTTTTTAGAAGGACATCAGTCATACTGCATTAAGAAGCACCCTAAAGACCTCATTTTAAATTAATTACCTCTGTAAAGACCAGGTATCCATGTAAGACCACATTCAGGGGAATTGAGCCTTAGAATTTCAGCATGTGAATTTTTTTAAAAAACACAGTGAAACCCATAAGAGATATCAAGCACCAGAAATGCTTATTTATTACAACCGAAAGTGAAAAATTGTGCAGCAACAATTTTCAATCTCATAAAGATAATTATACACTTACACAATCATACTCCAAGGTATTTAAACAGCTGAAAAAAGCACACTTACACAACTACACAACTCAGCAATAATGAGAAACTATTGAATCACACAATAATATTGATGCAAGTTAAATACATTTTGCTAAGGGAAAAAAGCTAAATATTGAAGGCACATAATGCATAACTACATTTCTATGACATTCTGAAAATAGGTAAAACACATATTAATGATAGGTAGGGTTTGGAGGAAATAGGTGAGTTGAGTATTAAGAGCCATAAAACCAAAATTCTAGGGTGAAGGATTCAGTTTGTGCAGTAGATGCCTAACTCTATGGGTTTAATAAAAACCCTTAGGATGTATACAATAATGAACTTAACTGTATTCAAATGCAATGATATTGCCCAAGATAGAATGCAGTGTGACAAGTGACTCTGTTTTACAAATGTGTGACATAACCGTAGAGGATGGAGAGAAAAAAAGTTAAATTATAAACTTCAGAAATCAGTGTTTTGACCTGATATCACAAAACTGAAAACATAAAGGACAGACAAATAATCATTTCCTTCTACTTGCTGTATGGGTTTCTCACAGAGAACGGGTTAATGATTCAGAAGTCATTTCACATGTATAGCAGGAGTAAAAAAATATGCAATTAAAATTTAGATGATGGGAAGACACGTTTCCAAAAGAGAGAAACAAATTATGAGTAAGAACAGAAGAAGGATTTAATTGTTAATTCATAATCACTTTAATATACAAATATATTGTAGATAAGTAAGTGCAGAAATAATTATAAACAGTGTGTATACACTGGCTATTATAGATGCATATATTTCTTAATGGTGCCACTTGATAGGGCCTAGAAACAGTGATCCTCCAGCAGCAATGATCACACGCAGAACCCAGATATCAGTTTCGAATACCATTCTCCAATAAAAGAACCAGAACTCTTTGGAGAAATGGCTAAATCAGGGCCAGGACAGAGAAAACACAAGACAAGCCTGTAGTATTTTGTAGTATCAGAAAATAAAGAATTACTAAGAAAAAAGAAAGATAAGAACATCTCAAAAGGATACAGAAGTCAACCTGGTGACTAAGTTAACTTAATGACTAAGGCTGGAACAATGTGAAGAACATATAAATAATAATAGTATTGGAATATAACCAAGGGAAGAAACTAAATATCACTGAATGGAAAATTTCCACTAGAGAAGCACAATAACAAATGCAAAATCAGTTGGGGAAACCTTAAAGGAAATAGGATACTTGCATAACCTCAAAGTATCTCCCCTACATTTACCAATTATTTTGGTCATTCTAATACATGACCCCAATTCTTTGAAGCTGTTTCCACCAGGAAGTAGAATTTAATGTCTCTCTACTTGGACAAAGTTTGAACTTAGTGATTTACTTCTAAGAAGAAGAGTGGAAAGAGAAATATTAGAAATTTTGCAGTGGAGAAAGCAGGTACATACTTCCTTACACAGTGATCAAAAGTAACACCACAAATGACAAATCATATTGGCATCACATGACCCTGAAATGATCTGATGAGAAGGGCCCATCTAATCACTTACATCACCATAATATTAAATGGTGAATATTATGGACAGCCTTGTCTTATTCTTGACTTAATGGGCAAGACTGGTATTTCCGAGTTAAGCAACATGTGACTTTTCAGCTATATATATAATCATGTCAGGGAAGAATTCATAAACTCCCATTTTATTACATTTGTTTTCAAATTTTGTAGAGGAATTTATCACATACATAGAAGAAAACACATATAAAATAAACTTATAGCTTGAATATTCACAAGGACAGCAAACACCATTGAATGCAGTAACAAGACCAAGAAATAGAACATGGGGGTGAAAAAAGATGATGGTGAGAAGTGAGGCAGAAACCTCCTCCCAACAGCTTATATAACATGAAAATACTGAAAATATAATTAATCCTGAAAGAGCAACCCAAAGACTGCAGAACAGACAGCCTACATCTAGGGAAAAGAGAAGACCTCACAGAAAAGTGTAAAATAGGAAATCCCAGATCTGGTGGGACCCAAGCCCTCCCTCCAGCACAGTTCACAGGCAGGAGGAAGATTAATGGAGTGAGGGAGTAGAAGCCCAGGACTGCTAAACACCCAGTCCTGGAGATCTGCACAGGGAGCATAAACCCACATTAAATCTGTTCCCTGGATATTAGTGGGGTTGGAAAACAAAGACAGGCCGAACATTCAGAGAGACTGAGATTCCAGCAGCTTGTGGGGAACAGGCATCCAAAACCAGCAGCTCATAAACAAAAGAAAGGCAGGCACTTTGAAAGACTTCCCAACAGTGAGAGAGGCAATAAAGTGGAGATGATTCTACAGAGCTTGCACCTCAGGAGAAAGGAAAGGTGGACAAAATCATCCTGGCACACTCAGCCCAGCAGTTTGGGAATTTTCAGGAGCATTAGGCACTCAATCACCCTGACTGACAACACAGTGTTGAGGCCTCCCACTGTGATATGCAGCCTGCCGCTCCTTCATCCTGGCCTTCACTATTTCACAAAGCTACTGCTCCTACCATTGCACAGGCAAGCTAGAGGGTGGCCCGGCCTATGAAAGCTATAGGTGCATAATTCAGAGGCTCCACCCTGCACAAATGGGCCACTGACCCTAGCAGTGAAAGCAGTCACTGTGGCTGGGAAGAAGGAAAGAGCTCTTTCCTCCTGGCAGGCACTGGTGATACTCACCTGTGATTCTGGACATTGCTCCAAGTGATTCACAGCTCCAGAGTGTAGAGCTTCTGGGCACTAGAGGGTGCTGTCTATAGAAAATAATTATTCCACAGAAATCATTAGAAACATGATATGGCAAAAAAAAAATTTGTACAGACAGGAATCCAAAAGACACCAGAAAGAGGGCTAAGTGAAATTGAAATAACCAATTTTCTTCATAAATATTTCAAAATAAAAATCATAAACATGCACATGGAGCTACAGAAACATATTTAAGATCTCAGGGAGGAAGTCAATAAAGTTAGAAACCTTGAAAAATAAAGTATTTGAAATGAAACAAACAATAGAGGGATTTAAAAATAGATTCAATGAGGTAGAGGAGATGGTAAATGAAATAGAATTTAGAGAACAGGAATACTAAGAAGCTGAGGCACAGAGAGAAAAAAGAATCTCTAGGAATGAAAGAATATTAAGAAAACTGTGCAACCAATTCAAATGGAACAATATTCACATTATAAGGGTACCAGAAGAAGAAGAGAGAGAAAACGTGTCTTTAAGGAAATAATTGCTGAAAATTACCCCAACCTGGGGAAGGAAATAGTCTCTCAGGCCATGGTAGTGCAGAAATGTCAAAACACAGTGGACCCTGGAAGACAACAACAAGATATATAATAATTAAAATGGCAAAGATCAAGGACAAAGAGAGAGTATTAAAAGCAGCCAGAGAGAGAAAAAAGGTCACAAACAAAGGAAAGCCCTTCAGGTTATCATCAGACTTCTCAGAAGAAACCTTACCAGCCAGAAGGGAGTGGCATAATGTATTTATTGCAATGAAACAGAAGGGCCTCCAACCAAGAATGCTCTATCTGGCGAATTATCATTTAAATTTGAATCAGAGATTAAACAATTTCCAAGTAAGCAAAAGTTGAGGGAATTTACCTCCTACAGTCTCTACAGTGTATTTTGGAGGCACTGCTATAGATTGAAGTACTCCTAAGGCTAAATAACTGTCACCAGAGAAAATAAATGCACAGTAAAGAAAGTAGACAAATTAATTACTAAGCAAATGAAAAGTTAAACCAACTATCCCCAAAGTCAGTCAAGGGATACACAAAAGTACAAAATATAATACCTTATGTATAGAGTAGAGGAGGAAGAGAAAAAAAGGAGGAAAAATAAAGAACCTTTAGATTGTGTTTAAAATAGCATAATAAGTGAGTTAAGGTAGACTGATAGATAGTAAAGAAGTTGCCATTGAACCTTTGATAAACATGAACCTAAAGCCTGCGATGCACATAGGTACATATCTATGGAAAATCTCCCTGAATGTAAATAGACTGAAGGCACCAATCAAAAGGCACAGAGTTACAGAATGGATAAAAAAACAAGACCCATCTATATGCTACCTATAAGAGACTCATTACAAATGCAAAGACATACACAGACTAAAAGTAAAGGGATGAAAAAAATATTTCATGCAAGTAAAAGGGACGAAAAAGCAGGAGTATCAGTACTTACTTTGGATAAAGTAGATTTCAAAACAAAGAAAGAAACAATAGACAAAGAAGGAGATTACATAATGATAAAAGGTTCAGTCCAACAAGAGGATATAATGATTAGAAATATCTATGACCTAAATATGTGAAACAAATACTAACAGATTTAAAGGGTGGAAAAGAATGCAATGCATTCATTTTAGGAAACTCCAACATACCACTAACTCTCAAAGAGATCAACCAGAAAAAAACTTAGGAGGCAAAGGCACTGAAAAACACATTAGAACAGATGGACCTAACACACATCTACAGAATACTCAACCCCAAAGCAGCAGAATACACAATCTTCTCAAGTACATATGGAAAATTTTCCAGAATAGATCACATAATAGGCCACAAAAAGAGCAGAAGTAAATTCAGAGAGATTGAAATTGTACCAACTAGCTTCTCAGATGACAAAGGATGAAACTACAAATAAATTACACAAAGAAAATGAAAAAGCCCACAAACACATGGAGGCTTAATAACATGCTCCTACATAATCAATGGATCAATGACCAAATAAAAAAGAGATCAAGCAATATATGGAGACAAATGACAACAATAATTCAACACTGCAAAATCCACAGGAGGGAGCAAAGGCCATGCTAAGAGGGAAGGATATTGCAAAACAGAATTACCTCAGGAAAGAAGAGCAATCCCATATGAACAATCTAAACTCACAATTAATAAAACTAGAAAAAGAAGAATAAATGAGGCCCAAAGTCAGTAGAAGGAATGGTATAATAAAGATTAGAGCAGAAATAAATGAAATCAAGAAGAATAAAACAACAGAAAGAATCAATGAAAGCAGTAGCTGGTTCTTGAGAAAATAAACAAAATAGATAAACCTCTAGCCAGAGATGTTTATCAAGAGAAAAGGAGACCACACACATAAACGGAATCAGAAATCAGAGAGGAAAAATCACTACAGAAACCACAGAAATACAAAGAATTATTAAATAATACTATGAAAAATTATATGCTAACAAACTACATAGCCTAGAAGAACTGGACAACATTCTAGAAAAATTCAACCTTCTAAGACTGACCCAGGAAGAAACAGAAAACCTGAACAGACCAATTACCAGAAACGAAATTGAACTGGTAACCAAAAACTACCTAACAACAAAACCTCTGGACTGGATAGCTTCACAAGAGAAGACCACATAACCCATCCTACTTAAAGTTTTCCAAAAAGTAGAAGAGGAGGGAATACTTCCAAATTCATTCTATGAGGCAGCATCACTCTAATACCAAAATCAGCAAAGATACTACAAAAAAAGAAAATTACAGAACAATATTCCTCATGAAAATAGATGTAAAAATACTCAACAAAATATTAGCAAATCAATTTCAAAAGTGCATCAAAAAGAACATCTATCATGACTAAATGGGATTTATTCCAGAGATTCAAGGATGGTACAATACTTGAAAATCCATCAACATCATACACAGCATAAATAAAAAGTAGGACAAAAATCACACAATAATCTCAACAGATGCTGAAAAAACATTCAACATAATTCAAACTCCATTAATGATAAAAACTCTCAACAAAATGGGTATAGAGGGCAAATACCTCAACATAATAAAGTCCATATATGTCAAAACTACAGCCAACATCATACTTCATAGTAAAAAGCTTTAAACTTTTCCTCTATGGTCAGGAACAAGACAAGGATTACCACTCACTGACACTTATTCAACATAATAATGGAAGTCCTAGCCACAACAATCAGACAACACAAAGAAATAAATGGAATCCAAATTGGTAAGGAAAAAGCTAAAGTGTCACTGTTTGCATATGATATTATATTATACATAGGAAACCCTAAAGAATCAAAGCCAAACATACTATAACTAATAACTGAATTCTGCAAAGTTTTAAGATACAAAATTAATACACAGAAATCTGTTGCATTTCTATATATTAACAATGAACTAGCAGAAAGAGAAATCATAAAAACAACTCAATTCACAATCAAAAAGAATAAAACAACTACATTCAGGAATCAAAAGCATAAGACCAAGAATAAACCTAACCAAGGAAGTGAAAAACCTATACCCTGAAAACTACAAGACGCTCATGAGAGAAATTAAGAAGATACCAATAAATGTAAATACATCCCATGATATGGGTTGAAAGAATTAATATTGTCAAAATGATTACCTTGCTTAAAATAATCAACAGATCCAATGTAACACCTATCAAAATACCAACAGCATTCTTCAACAAACTAGAACAAATAGTTGTAAAATTCATATGGAATCACAAAAGACCCCAAATAGCCAAAGCAATCCTGAGAAGAAAGAATAAAGCTGGGGGAATTATGCTCTTCGACTTCAAGCTCTACTGGAAAGCCACAGTAATCAAGACAATTTGGTACTGGCACAAGAACAGACCCATAGATCAATGGAACAGCACAGATAAACCCAAACATATATGGTCAATTAATATATGTAAAGGAGCCATGGACAGACAATGGGGAAATGGCAGCTTCTTCATCAACTGGTACTGGCAAAACTGGACATCTACATGGAAAAGAATGAAACTGGATTATTGGCTAACTCCATACACAAAACAAACTCAAAATGTATCTTAACATAAGTCATCAAACCATAAAACTTTTAGAAGAAAACATAGGCAAAAATGTCGAGAATATAAAATGAACAACATTTTCCTGAACGCATCTCCTCATACAAGGGAAACAAAAGCAAAAATGAACAAAAGGGACTACATCAAGCTAAAAAGCTTCTGTACAGCAAAGGACATCATCAGTAGAATGAAAAGGCACCTACAGTATGGGAGAATATATTCATAATGACGTATCTGACAAGAGGTTAACATTCAAAATATACAAAAATCTCACATGCCTCAACATCCAAAAAACAAATAACCTGATTTAAAAATGGGTAGAGCGGGGCAGAGCCAAGATGGCGGTGTGAGTAGGACAGTGGGAATCTCCTCCCAAAAACATACATATTTTTGAAAATACAACAAACACAACTATCCCTGAAAGAGAGACCAGAAGACACAGGACAACAGCCAGACTACATCCACACCTGCGAGAACCCAGCGCCTGGTGAAAGGGGTAAGATACAAGCCACAGCCCAGCGGAACCCCAGGCCCCTCCCCCCAGCTCCTGGCGGGAGGAGAGGAGTCAGAGCGGGGAGGGAGAGGGAGCCCAGGACTGCTAATCACCCAGCCCTAGCCATCCACACCAGAACGCAGACACACAGTGCATGCATGGGATCCTGGAAACTAGGGGAACAGGACAGTAAGACCTGTGAGCAGGTCCCACAGTCAGCGCCCCAGGGACAAAGAAAATCGAGTGCCTTTTGAAAGTCTTAAAGGGAGAGGGACCCCACAAGTGGACAGAAGCATCCTGGGTCACAGTACAGCAGCTGGAAATTCCAGGGAACTCCGGGCACAATAACCCCCTGGGCAACAGCTCTGAGACCCCTCATGGAGGTAAACAGGCAAAGAGCCCCCAGTCCATTACCCCTCCGGGGCCCCGCCATAGCAAAGCACCAGCCTGAGGCAAGGGAGCTACCTCCATACAGGCCGGGCAAGATACAGAGACCCAGTCTACACACAATTACCCAACACAAGCCACTAGAGGTCACACTTGTCCCAGTAAAGAAAGGCCAGGAGCAAGTGGAAAGAGTCTTGGCTCACCCAGCTTACAGGTGAGTCAATAGCATACCACTACACCTATCAACATGAAAAGGCAAAAAAATTTGATCCACACAAGACTAACCCAGACAGCTTCAGCATCTGCTACATCTTCCCCTGAGAAGGAATCTGGGGAGATAGATTTAGCCAGTCTTCCTGAAAAATAATTCAAAACAAAAGTCATAACCATGCTGATGGACTTGCAGAGAAATATGCGAGAACTAAGGAGGGAGAATACAGAAATAAAACAATCTCTGGAAGGACTTCAAAGCAAAATGGATGAGATGTAAGAGGCCATTAATGGACTACAAAACAGAGAACAGGAACGCACAGAAGCTGATACAGAGAGAGATAAAAGGATCTCCAGGAATGAAAGAATATTAAGAGAACTGTGTGACCAATCCAAACAGAACAATATCTGCACTATAGGGGGACAAGTAGAAGAAGAGAGAGAAAAAGGGATAGAAAGTGTCTTTGAAGAAATAATTGCTGAAAACATCCACAAACCAGGGGAGGAAATGGCCTCTCAGACCAAAGAGGTACACAGAACTCCCATGAAAAGGGGTCCAAGGAGGGCAACACCAAGACACATAATAATTAAAATGGCAAAGATCAAAGACAAGGACAGAGTATTAAAAGCAGCCAGAGAGAAAGAAAAGGTCACCTACAAAGGAAAACCCATCAGGCTATCATCAGACTTCTCAACAGAAACCTTACAGGCCAGAAGAGAATGGTATGATATACTTAATGCAATGAAACAGAAGGGCCTCGAACCAAGAATACTGTATCCACCATGATTATTATTTAAATATAAAGGAGGGATTAAACAATTCCCAGACAAGAAAAAGTTGAGGGAATTTGCCTCCCACAAACCACCTCTACAGGGCATCTTACAGGGACTGCTCTAGATGGGAGCACTCCTAAAAAGAGCACAGAACAAAACATCCAACATATGAAGAATGGAGGAGAAGGCATAAGAAGGGAGAGAAATAAAGAATCATCAGACCGTGTTTATAATAGCTCAATAAGAGAGTTCAGTTAGACAGTAAGATAGTAAAGAAGCTAACCTTGAACCTTTGGTAACCACAAACTTAAAGCCTGCAATGGCAATAAGTACATACCTTTCAATAATCACCCTAAATGTAAATGGACTGAATGCACCAATCAAAAGACACAGAGTAGTAGAATGGAAAAAAAAAGCAAGACCCATCCATATGCTGCTTACAAGAGACTTACTTCAAACCCAAAGACATGCACAGACTTAAAGTCAAAGGATGGAAAAAGATATTTCATGCAAACAACAGAGAGAAAAAAGCAGGTGTTGCAATACTAGTATCAGACAAAATAGACTTCAAAATAAAGAAGGCAACAAAAGATAAAGAAGGACATTACATAATGATAAAGGGCTCAGTCCAACAAAAGGATATAACCATTATAAATATATATGCACCCAATATATGACCACCAACATATGTGAAACAAATACTAACAGAATTAAAGGAGGAAATAAAATGCAATGCATTCATTGTAGGAGACTTCAACATACCACTCACTCCAAAGGACAGATCCACCAGACAGAAAATAAGTAAGGACACAGAGGCACTGAACAACACACTACAACAGGCAGACCTAATAGACATCTACAGAACTCTACATTCAAAAGCAACAGGGTACACATTCTTCTCAAGTGCACATGGAACATTCTCCAGAATAGACCACATACTAGGCCCCAAAGAGAACCTCAGTAAATTCCAAAAGGTTGAAATCCTACCAACCAACTTTTCATACCACAAAGGAATGAAACTAGAAATAAATTGTACAAAGAAAGCAAACAGGCTCACAAACACACGGAGGCTTAACAACATGCTCCTAAATAATCAATGGATCAATGACCAAATCAAAATGGAGATCCAGAAATATATGGAAAAAAAATGACAACAACAGCACAAAGCCCCAACTACTGTGGGATACAGCAAAAGCAGTCTTAAGAGGAATGTATATAGCAATCCAGACATATTTAAAGAAGGAAGAACAATCCCAAATCAATGGTCTAATATCGCAATTATCGAAATTGGAAAAAGAGGAAGAAATGAGGCCTAAGGTCAGCAGAAGCAGGGACATAATAAAGATCAGAGAAGAAATAAATAAAATTGAGAAGAATAAAACAATAGCAAAAATCAATGAAACCAAGAGCTGGTTCTTCGAGAAAATAAACAAAATAGATAAGCCTCTAGCCAGGCTTATTAAGAGGAAAAGAGAGTCAACACACATCAACAGAATCAGAAACGAGAAAGGAAAAATCATGACAGACCCCACAGAAATACAATTATTAGAGACTACTATGAAAACCTATATGCTAAGAAGCTGGAAAACCTAGAAGAAATGGACAACTTCCTAGAAAAATACAACCTTCCAAGACTGACCAAGGAAGAAACAGAAAATCTAAACAGACCAATTACCAGCAACGAAATTGAAGCGGTAATCAAAAAACTATCAAAGAACAAAACCCCCGGTCCAGATGGATTTACCTCGGAATTTTATCAGACATACAGAGAAGACATAATACCCATTCTCCTTAAAGTTTTCCAAAAAATAGAGGAGGAGGAAATACTCCCAAACTCATTCTATGAAGTCAGCATCACCCTAATACCAAAACCAGGCAAAGACCCCACCAAAAAAGAAAACTACAGACCAATATCCGTGATGAACATAGATGCAAAAATACTCAACAAAATATTAGCAAAGGGAATTCAAAAATACATCAAAAGGATCACACACCATGACCAAATGGGATTCATCCCAGGGATGCAATAGTACAACATTCGAAAGTCCATCAACATCATCCACCACATAAACAAAAAGAAAGACATAAACCACATGATCATCTCCATAGATGCTGAAAAATCATTTGATAAAATTCTACATCCATTCATGATAAAAACTCTCAACAAAATGGGTATAGAGGGCAAGTTCCTCAACATAATAAAGGCCATATATGATAAACCCACAGCCAACATTATACTGAATAGCGAGAAGCTGAAAGCTTTTCCTCTGTGATCGGGAACAAGACAGGGATGCCCACTCTCCCCACTGTTATTCAACATAGTACTGGAGGCCCTAGCCACGGCAATTAGACAAAATAAAGAAATACAAGGAATCCAGATTGGTAAAGAAGAAGTTAAACTGTCACTAGCAAAGTTGCAGGATACAAAATTAACACACAGAAATCTGTGGCTTTCCTATACACTAACAATAAACTGATAGAAAGAGAAATCAGGAAGACAATTCCATTCACAATAGCATCAAAAAGAATAAAATACCTAGGAATAAACCTAACCAAGGAAGTGAAAGACCAATACCCTGAAAACTATAAGACACTCTTAAGAGAAATTAAAACGGTCACTAACAAATGGAAACCCATCCCATACTCTTGGCTAGGAAGAATTAATATCATCAAAATGGTGATCCTTCCCAAAGCAATATACAGATTCGATGCAGTCCCTATCAAATTACCAACAGCATTCTTCAATGAACTGGAACAAATAGTTCAAAAATTCATATGGAAACACCAAAGACCCTGAATAGCTAAAGCAATCCTGAGAAAGAAAAATAAAGTGGGGGGGGGATCTCACTCCCCAACTTCAAGCTCTACTACAAAGCCACTGTAATCAAGACAATTTGGTACTGGCACAAGAACAGAGCCACAGACCAATGGAACAGAATAGAGACTCCAAACATTCACCCAAACATATATGGTCAACTAATATTCGATAAACGGGCCATGGACATACAATGGGGAAATGACAGTCTCTTCAACAGATGGTGCTGGCAAAACTGAACAGCTACTTGTAAGAGAATGAAACTGGATCACTGTCTAACCCCATACACAAAAGTAAATTCGAAATGGATCAAAGACTTGAATGTATGTCATGAAACCATAAAACTCTTAGAAAAAACATAGGCAAAAATCTCTTAAACATAAACATGAGTGACCTCTTCTTGACCATATCTCCCTGGGCAAGGGAAACAAAAGCAAAAATGAACAGATGGGACTATATCAAGCTAAAAAGCTTCTGTCCAGCAAGGGACACCATCAATAGAACAAAAGGTATCATACAGTATGGGAGAATATATTCATAAATGTCAGATCCGATAAAGGGTTGACATCCAAACTATATAAAGAGCTCACACACATCAACAAACAAAAAGCAAATAATCCAATGAGAAAAATGGGCAGAGGAACTGAATAGACAGTTCTCTAAAGAAGAAATCCAGATGGCCACCAGGCACATGAAAAGATGCTCCACATCGCTTTTCATCAGAGAAATGCAAATTAAAACCACAATGAGATATCACCTCACACCAGTAAGGATGGCTACCATCCAAAAGACAAACAACAACAAATGTTGGTGAGGTTGTGGAGAAAGGGGAACCCTCCTACACTGCTGGTGGGAATGTAAATTAGTTCAACCATTGTGAAAAGCAGTATGGAGGTTCCTCAAAATCCTCAAAATAGAAATACCATTTGACCCAGGAATTCCACTTCTAGGAATTTACCCTAAGAATGCAGCACTCCAGTTTGAAAAAGACAGATGCACCCCTATGTTTATCATTGCACTATTTACAATAGCCAAGATATGGAAGCAACCTAAATGTCCATCAGTAGATGAATGGATAAAGATGATGTGGTACGTATACACAATGGAATATTACTCAGCTATGAGAAAAAAAACAGATCCTGCCATTTGCAACAACATGGATGGAGCTAGAGGGTATTATGCTCAGTGAAATAAGCCAGGCGGAGAAAGACAAGTACCAAATGATTTCACTCATATGTGGAGTATAAGAACAAAAGAAAACTGAAGGAACAAAACAGCAGCAGAAACACAGAACCCAAGAATGGATTAACAGTTACCAAAGGGAAAGGGACTGGAGAGGACGGGAGGGAAGGTAGGGATAAGGGTGGGAAAAAAGAAAGGGGGCATTACGATTAACATGTATAGTGTGGGGGTGGGACACAGGGATGGCTGTGCAACACAGAGAAGACAAGTAGTGATTTTACAGCATCTTACTATGTTGATGGACAGTGACTGTGAATGGACATGTGGGGGGAACTTGGTGAAGGGGGAGCCTAGTAAACATAATGTCCTTCATGTAATTGTAGATTAATGATACCAAAATAAAATAAATAAATAAATAAAAATAAAAATTGGTGGAGGATCTAAACACATACTTCTCCAGAGAAGAAATTCAGATGTTCAATAGTCACATGAAAGATGCTCCACACTGCTAACTATCAGGGAAATGAAAATTAAGACCACAGTGAGATATCACCCTACACCACTTAGAATGGCCAACATCCAAAAGACAAGGAACGTCAAACACTCATGAGGATGCAGAGAAAGGAAAACCCTCCTACACTCTTGGTTGGAATGTAAAATAGTTCAACCATTGTGGAAAGCAATATGGATTTTCCTCAAAAAACTAAAAGTAGAAATACAATTTGACCCAGTATTTCCACTCCTAGAAATTTATCTGAAGAAAACATGATCCATGATTCAAAAAGACATATGCATCCCAATGTTTATCAGAGCACTATTTACAGTAGCCAAGATATGGAAGTAACCTGTGTCCATCAGAAGATGAATGGATAAAGAAGAGGTGGCATTAAAGATGGAGGCATGAGAGGTGAGGCAGAGGCTTCCTCCTAAAACTGCATTCAATTTGAAAATATAGTTGGTGCAACTAATCCTGAGAGAACAACAGGAAACAGGATTGCGCCAGACTGCATACACCTGGAGAAAGGAGCAGACCTCACATAAGAGGTAACATACCAAAGCTGTGGCATGACGACACCCAAGCCCTTCCCCCACCCCAGATCACCAGTGGGAGGAAGAGAAACAGAGCAGGGAGGGAGTGGAAGGCCTGGGACTGCTGAATATCTAGCTCTAGAGATCTGCTCTGGGAGCACAAACCTACATTTCATGGTGCTTTCATGATACTCATGTGATCACAGGGTTGGAAATTTAATACAGGCAGAATTCCTGGAGAGACTGAGATTCCAGCTGCCTTTGGAAAGCAGGGATCCATATCTGGCTGCTGTGGGACAAAAGCTTATAACTGTGTACTCAGCCCACTGGTTAGGCAGTGGAGGCAGGCATAGCAGCTGGGAAACAGGAAACAGACCTTTCCTCCCCCCAGGCACCAACACCACTCCCTGCAACCCCTGACATTGCTTAAAGGGCTGAGCAGCTCCAGAGAGTAGAGGTTATGGACACTACAGGGTGTCATATGCAAATACGAAATGACAAAGGAACCTGGTCCAGAGTAAAATTAATATAACTCCAGAGAAAGATTTAAATGACATGGACCTTTTGACTCTTCCTGAAAGGGAGTTCAAAATAAAAATCATCAACATGCTAATGGAGGTACAGAAAGATATCCAAGAACTCAGGAATGAATTCCAGTCAGAGATACAATTGTTGAAAAGCACAATGGAGGGTATTCAAAGCAGGTTAGATATGGTGGAAGAGATGATAAATGAAATAGAAACTAGAGAAGAGGAATACAAAGAACCTAAGGCACAGAGAGAAAAAAGGATCTCTAAGAATGAAAGAGTATTGAGAGAACTGTGTGACCAATCCAAAAAGAACAATATTTGCATTATAGGTATACCAGAAGGAGAAGAGAGAGAGAAAGGGATAGAAAGTGACTTTGAGGAGATAATTTCTGAAAACTTCTCTATTCTGGGAAAGGAGATAGTCACTCAGGCCATAGGGATCCACAAACCTCCCAATACAAGGGACCCAAGGAAGACAACACCAAGACATATAGTAATAAAACTGGCAAAGATCAAGGATAAGGACAGACTATTAAAAGCAGCCAGAGAGAGAGAAATAAGATCACATACAAAGGAAAGCCCATCAGGCTAACATCAGACTTTTTAGCAGAAACCTTAGAGGCCAGAAGGGAGTGCCATGATGTATTTAATGCAATGAAGCAGAAGGGCCTGGAACCAAAATTACTTTATCTGGCAAGATTATCATTTAAATTTGAAGGAGGGATTAAACAATTTCCAGATAAGCAAAAGCTGAGAGAATTTGCCTCCCACAAACCATCTCTACAGTCTATTTTGGAGGGACTGCTGTAGGTGGAAGTGTTCCTAAGGCTTAATAGCTGTCACCAGATGTAGTAAAACCACAGTAAAGAAAGTAGAACAGCTAATTACTAAGCAAATGCAAAATTAAATTCACTATCCCCAAAGTCAATGAAGAGGGTTAGACAAGAATACAGAATGTGACACCTAATATATAAAGAATGGAGGAAAAAGAAAAAGGAGGAAAAAGAGAAAAGGACCTTCAGATTGTTTTTGTAACAGCATATTAAGTGAGTTAAGTTAGACTCTTAGATAGTAAGAAAGTTAACCTTGAATCTTTGGTAACCATGAATCTAAAGCCCACAATGGCAATAAGTATATACCTATCAATAATCACCCTAAATGTAAATGGACTGAATGCACCAATCAAAAAACATAGAGTCACTGAATGTATTAAAAAACAAGACCCATTTATATGCTGCCTACAAGAGACTCACTTTAAACCCAAAGACATACACAGACTAAAAGTGAAGGAATGGAAAAAGATATTTCATGCAAATAACAGAGAGAAAAAAGCAAGAGTTGCAGTACTTGTAGCATACAAAATAGACTACAAAACAAAGAGAATAGCAAGAGACAAAGAAGGACATTACATAATGATAAAAGGGTCAATCCAACAAGAAGATATAACCATTATAAATTCTATGCTCCCAACACAGGGACACCCAGATATGTGAAACAAATACTAAAAGAATTAAAGGGGGACAAAGAATGCAATGCATTCATTCTAGGAGATTTCAACACTTCACTCACTCTGAAGGACAGGTCAACCAGATAGAAGATAAGTAAGGAGACAGAGGCCCTGAACAACACAATAGAACAGATGGACCTAACAGACACCTACAGAACTCTGCACCTAAAAGCAACAGAATACACATTCTTCTCAAGTGCACATGGAACATTTTCAAGACTAGATCATATACTAGGCCACAAAAAGAGCCTCCATAAATTCAAAAAAGGATTGAAATTGTACCAACCAGTTTCTCGGAACACAAAGGTATGAAACTAGAAATAAATTATGCAAAGAAAATGAAAAAAATCCCAGAAATACATGGAGGCTTTACAACATGCTCCTAAATAACCAATGGATCAAAAACCAAATAAAAATAGTGATCAAGGAATACATAGAGACAAAGGAGAGCAATAAATCAACATCACAAAATCTGTGGGATGTAGCCAAGGCTGTGCTAAGAGAAAAGTATATTTCAATACAGGCCTACATCAAGAAAGAAGAACAATCCCATATAAGCAGTCTAAATTCACAATTAATAAAACTAGAATTGAACTTCTAATGAAGCCAAAGTCAGTAGAATGAGGGACATAATAAAGATTAGAGCAGAAATAAATAAAACTGAGAAGAATAAAACAATAGAAAGAATCAATGAAAGCAACAGTTGGTTCTTTGAGAAAATAAACAAAATAGATAAATCCCTAGCCAGACATACCAAGAAAACAGGAGAGTCTACTCACATAAACAGAATCAGAAATGAGAATAGAAAAATTACAATAAACACCACAGAAATACAAAGAATTATTAGAGAATACTATGAAAAATTATATACTAACAAACTAGATAATCTAGAAGAAATGGACAACTTTCTAGAAAAATGCAACCTTCCAAGGCTGACCAATGAAGAAAGAGAAAACCTGAACAGACCAATTACCAGCAACAAAATTGAACTGGTAATCAAAAACCTACCTAAGAACAAAACTCCTGGAAAAGATGGCTTCACCGCTGAAATTTATCAAACATTTAATGAAGACTTTATACTCATTCTTCTTAAAGTTTTCCAAAAAAATAGAAGAGTAGAGAATACTTCCATACTCATTCTATGAGGTCAGCATCACTCTAATATCAAAACCAGGCAAAGACACCACAGAAAAGAAAATTGCAGATCAATATCCATGACAAACATAGATGCAAAAACACTCAACAAAATATTAGCAAACTGAATTAAAAAATACATCAAAAGTATCATCTAGCATGATCAAGTAGGATTTATGCCGGGGATGTAAGGATGGTACAACATTCGAAAATCCATCAGCACCATCCACCATATCAACAAAAAGGACAAAAACCACAAGATCACTTCCATAAATGATGAAAAAGCATTTGACAAAATTCAACATCCATTCATTATAAAAACTCTCAACAAAATGGATATAGAGGGGAAGTACCTCAACATATTAAAGGCCATATATGACAAACCCACAACCAACACTGTACTTAAAAGCGAGAAGCTGAAGGCTTTTCCTTTAAGATCAGGAACAAGACAAGGATGCCCACTCTCCCCACTTCTATTCAGCATAATACTGGAGGTCCTAGCCATGGCAATCAGACAACACAAAGAAATAAAAGGCATCCAGATTGGCAAGGAAGAAGTTAAACTGTCCCTGTTTGCAGATGACATGATATTGTACATAAAAAACCCTAAAGAATCCACTCCAAAACTGCTAGATCTAATATATGAATTCAGCAAAGTTGCAGGATACACAATTAATACACAGAAATCTGTGGCATTCCTAAACACTAACAATGACCTAGCAGAGAGAGAAATCAGTAAAACTGTTCCATGCATAATTGCATCAAAAAGAATAAAATATATAGAAATAAACCTAACAAAGGAAGTGAAAGACCTGTACTCTGAAAACTACAAGACACTCATGAGAGAAATTAAAGAAGACACCAATAAATGGAAACACATCCCATGCTCATGGATAGGAAGAACCAATATTGTCAAAATGGCCATCCTGCCAAAAGCAATCTATAGATTCAATGCAATCCCTATCAAAATACCAACAGCATTCTTCAATGAACTCGAGAAAGTCATTCTAAAATTCATATGAAACCAAAAGACCTCAAATAGTCAAAGCAATCCTGAGAAGGAAGAATAAAGCTGGGGGCATTATGCTTCCCAACTTCAAGCTCTACTACAAAGCCGCAGTAATCAAGACAATTTGGTATTGGCAAAAGAACAGACCAATAGACCAATTGAAAAAACTAGAGATCCCTGATATAAACCCAACCATATATGGTCAATTAATATGCGATAAAGGAGCCATAGACATACAATGGGGAAATGACAGCCTCTTCAACAGCTGGTGTTGGCAAAACTGGACAGTTACATGCAAGAAAATGAAACTGGATGATTGTTTAACCCCATACACAATAGTAAACTCGAAATGCATTGAAGACTTGAATGTAAGTCATGAAACCATAAAACTCTTAGAAGACAACATAGGCAAAAATCTCCTGAAAATAAGCATGAGCAGCTTCTTCCTCAACCCATCTCCTCGAGAAAGGGAAACAAAAACAAAAATGAACTCATGGGACTACATCAAACTAAAAAGTTTTTCTACAGCAAAGCACATAATCAACAAAACAATAAGGCATTCTACAGTGCGGGAGAATATATTTTAAATGACATATCCGACAAGAGATTACCATCCAAAATACATAACTAACTTACATGCCTCAACACCAAAAATGCAAATAACTCGATTAACAAATGGGCAGAGGATATGAAGAGACAGTTCTCCAAGGAAGAAATTCAGATGGCCAACAGACACATGAAAAGATGCTCCACATCATTAATCATCAGGGAAATGTAAATTAAAACCACAATGAGATATCACCTCACACCAGTAAGGATGCCCAGCATCGAAAAGACTAAGAACAACAAATGCTGGCGAGGATGTGGAGAAAGGGGAACCCTCCAACACTGCTGGTGTGAATGTAAGCTAGGTCAACCACTGTGGAAAGCAATATGGAGGTTCCTCAAAAGCCTGAAAAAATAGAAATACTATTTGACCCTGGAATCCTACTCCTTGGAATATACCCACAGAATACAACTTCTCAGATTCAAAAAGACATATGCACCCCTATGTTTATTGCACCATTTTTTACAATAGCCAAGATATGGAAGCAAGCTAAGTGTCCATCAGTTGATGAATGGATAAAGAAGATGTGGTACATATACACAATGTAATACTATTCAGCTGTAATAAGTAAAGTAATCCTACCATTTGCAACAACTTGGATGAAGCTGGAGGACATTATGCTCAGTGAAATAAGCCATGCAGAGAAAGACAAATGCCAAGTGATTTCCCTTATTTGTGGAGTATAACAGTGAAGCAAAACTGAAGGAACAAAATGGCAGCAGACTCAAAGACTCCAAGAATGAACTAGTGGTTATCAAAGGGGAAGGGTGTGGGAGGACGGGTGGGGAGGGAGGGAGAATGTGACTGAGGGGTATTATGTTAGTACACATGGTGTGGGGAACCACGGGGATAATAGTGTAGCACAGAGAAGGCACATAGTGGATCTGTTGCATCATACCACACTGATGGACAATGACTGCATTGGGGTAATTGTGGGGACTTGATAATATGGGTAAATGTAGTAACCACATTGTTTTTTCATGTGAAATCTTCATAAGAGTGTATATCAATCATACCTTAATAAAAAATTTTTAAAAATGAAGAGGTGGTACACATACACAATAGAATATTATTCAGCCATGAATAGAAAACAAATCCTACCATTTGAAACAATGTGGATGGAACTAGACGGTATTATGCTCAGTGAAATAAAACAGGCAGAGCATTGAATGGAAGATGGTGGCATGAGAGGTGAGCAGAGGCCTCTTTCCACAATCACATATAATACGAAAGTACAGTCAATAAAACTAATTCTGAAAGAGCAACAGGAAAGAATGCTGTGCCAGCATGCATACAACTTTAGAAAAGAGCAGACCTCCTGTAGCAGGGTAACATACCAAAGCTGGGATCTGGCGAGAACCAAGTCCTTCCCCAACACCAGCACACCAGTGGGAGGATGAGAAATGGAGTGGGGAAGGGGTGGAAGCCTAGGACTGCTGAACACCCAGCCTTGGATATCTGTTCTGGGAGCATGAACCTACTTTGCATGGTGCTCTGGAGATTAGTGGGGTTGGAAAAGTAAGACAGACAGAATACCTGGAGAGACTGAGATTCCAGCAGCTTGTGGAAAAGAGAGATCCACATACAGACACTCTGGGACAGAAGAAAAGCAGGCACTGTGAGAGACCTCCTAACAGTGAGAGGGTTGCTAAAGGTGCAAGGATTGCACAAACCTTGCTGCTCAAGAGAAAGGACAGGTGGGAAAAGGGTCCAGGTACACTCTGTCAAGAAGGTTGGGAACTTTCAGGAGCTTCAGGCAGTCCATCCCCCTGGCGAGCTATGCAGCTCTGAGGCCCTACCCCATGATGTACAGCCTGTTGTGCCTTACTCCCAGCAGGCACCAGTTTACAATCCAGCAACACCTGCCCTGACGTCAGGACAGCCAATGTCAGGCCCCACCTACACCAACTATAAATGTAAAGCATAAAGGTTTGTAGGGGTGTGTTTGTCCCACTGGTTCTGGCAGTGGAGACAGGCACAGCAGCCAGGAGGCAGGAAATGGCTCTTTCCTCCCCCCAGGTACCAGCGCCACTCCCATGCCACCCCCAAAATCACTGCAGGGGATGTGGAATTCCATAAAGTAGAGCTTCTGGGCATAAGAGGGCGCCACATACAAAGTTGAAACATCAAAAGAAACTGGTTCAAATCAAAATCCCACTAACACCAGAAAAGGGTCCAAGTGAAACTGAACTCATCTGTCTTCCTGAAAGATTTCAAAATAAAAATCATAAGCATGCTCCTGGAGTTAGAGAAAAATATTCAAGAACTCATGAAATAATTCATGACAAAGATTCAATCATTGAGGATTACATTATCTGAAATGAAAGACACTATGGAGAGATTTAAAAACAGATTACATGAAGCAGAGAAGACAATAAATGGAATAAAAATTAGAGAAGAGGAACACAAAGAAGCTGAGGTAAGAGAACAAAAAATATCTCTAGGAATAAAAGAATATTGAGAGAACTATGTGACCAATCCAAATGAAACAATATTCTCATTATAGGGATATGAGAAGAATAAAAGAGAGTAAAAGGGATAGAAAGTTCCTTTGAGGAAGTAATTGCTGAAAACTTCCCCAACCAGGGAAGGAAACAGTCTCTTAGGCCATGGAAGTCCACTGATCTCCCAACACAAGGGACCCAAGAAGGACAAAACCAAGGCATATAATAATTAAAATGACAAACATCAAAGACAAGGACAGAGTATTAAAAGCAGCCAGAGAAAGAAAAAAGATCACATACAAAGGAAAACCCATCAGGCTATCATCTGACTTCTCAAAAGAAACGTTACAAGTCAGAAGGGAGTGGCATGATATACTCAATGCAATGAAATGGAACAGCCTCCAACCAAGAATACTCTACCTGGCAAAATTATCATTTAAATTTGAAGGAGGGATTAAACAATTCTAAGATAAGCAAAAGCTGAGAGAATTTACCTCCCACAAACCATTTCTACAGTCTATTTTGGTGGGACTGCTATACATGGAAGTGTTCCTAAGGCTAAATAGCTGTAACTGGAGGAAATAAAATGACAGTAAGGAAAGTAGAACAATAAATTAGTAAGCAGATCCAAAATCAAATCAAATACCCCAAAGTCAGTGAAGGCATACAAAAAGAGTACAGGATATGACACCTAATATATTAAGAATGAAGGAGGAAGGAAAAGGAGGAAGAGCAAAAAAAAAAAAGAACCTTTATGTTGTGTTTAGAATAGCATACCATGTGAGTTAAATTAGACAGCTAGATAGTAAGGAAGTTACACCTGAACATTTGATAAACATGAATCTAAAGCCTGCAATGGCAATAAGTACATAACTATTGATAATCACCCTGAGTGGAAATAGTTTGAATGCCCCACTCAAAAGATATAGAGGCACTAAATGGATAAGAAACAAGACCCATCTATATGCTGCCTACAAGATATGCACTTCAAACCCAAAGACATACACAGCCTAAAAGTGAAGGGATGGAAAGAAGATATTTCATTCAACTAATAGGGATAAAAAGTAGGAGTTACAGTACTTGTATCAGACAAAATAGTCTTCAAAATGAATAAATTAAGAAGAGAAAAGGACATTACATAATGATAAAGGGTTCATTCCACTAAGAGGATATAACCATTATAAATATATATGGATGCAACACAAGAGCACCTACACATGTGAAACAAATACTAACAGAATTAAAGTGGGATAGAATGCAATGCATTCATTTTAAGAGAATTCAACACCACACTCACTCCAAAGGACAGAACAACTTGACAGAAAATAAATAAGGAGAAAGAGGCATGAACAACATGTTAGAACAGATGGACCTAACAGACATCTACAGAACTCTCCACTGAAAAGCAGCAGGATACTCATTCTTTTCAAGTGGAGATGGAACATTTTCAAGAACAGATCATATATGAGGCCACAAAAAGAGCAGAAGTAAATTTAAAAAGACTGAAATTGTACCAACCATCTTCTCAGATGACAAAGGTATGAAATTAGAAATAAATTTCACAAAGAAAATGAAAAAGCTCACAAACACATGGAGGCTTAATAACATGCTCCTAAATAATCAATGGATAGACCAAATAAAAGCAGACATCAACCAATATATGGAGACAAATGATAACAATAATTCAACACTGCAAAATCTGTGGGATGGAGCAAATGCCATGCTAAGAGGGAAGTACATTACAATAGAGGCTTACCTCAGGAAAGAAGAGCAATCCCATATGAACAGTCTAAACTTACAGTTAATGAAACAAGAAAAATAAAAATAAATGAGGCTCAAAGACAATAGAAGGAGGGAAATAATAAAGATTAGAAAAGAAATAAATAAAATTGAGAAGAATAAAACAAAAGAAGGAATCAATTAAAGCAGGACCTGGTTCTTGAGAAAATAAACAAAATAGATAAAACTCTAGCCAAACATACCAAGAAAAAAAGTGTCTACACACATAAACTGAATAAGAAATCAGAAAGGAAAAATTACTATGGACACCATAGAAATACAAAGGACTATTAGAGAAAACTAAGAAAAATCATATCCTAACAAACTGGGTAACATAGGAGTAATGGACTACCTTCTAAAAAAATTCGACCTCCCAAGACTGACCCAGGAAGAAATAGAAAATCTGAAAAGACCAATTACCAGCAACAAAATTGAATTGGTAATCAAAAAACTACCTAAGAACAAAATGCCTGGACTAAATGGCTTCACCACTGAATGTTAACAATTATTTAGTGAAAACACAATACAGATCATCCTTAAAGTTTTCCAAAAAGTAGAAGAGGAGGGAATACTTCCAAAATCATTCTATGAGGTAAGCATCACTCTAAAACCAAAACCAGGCAAAGACACCAAAAAAAAGAAAATTAGAGACCAATATCCCTGATGAACATCGATGTAATAATACTCAATAAAATATAAGCTAACCGAATTCAAAAATCCATCAGAAAGATAAAAATCATGACCAAGTAGGATTTATTCCAGGGATGCAAGAATGGTACAATGTTCAAAAATCCATCAACATCACCCACCACATCAACAAAAAGGACAAAACTACATGATCATCTCCATAGATGCTGAAAAAGCATTAAACAAAATTCAACACCCTTTCATGATAAAAACTCTCAACAAAATGGATATAGAGGGCAACTACCTCAACATAATAAAGGCCATATATGGCAAACCCACAGCCAACATTATACTTAACAGTGAGAAGCTAGAAGCTTTTCCTTTAAGATTGGAACAAGACAAGGATGCCCACTCTCCTCACTTTTATTCAACATCGTTCTGGAGGTCCTAGCCTTGGCAAACAGACAACACAAAGAATTAAAAGGCATCCAGATTGGTAAGGAAAAAGTCAAACTCTCACTGTTTGCAGATGACATGATATTGTACATAAAAAACCCTAAAGAATCCACTCAAAAACTACTAGATCTAATATTTTTATTAAGCAAAATTTCAGGATACAAAATTAATACACAGGAATCTGTTGCATTCCTATATACTAAAAATGAACTATCAGAAAGATAAATCAGAAAAATAATTCCATTGCATCAAAAATAATAAAATATTTATGAAGAAACCTAACCAAGGATGTGAGAGGCCTATACTCTGAAAACTGCAAGACACTCATGAAAGAAATTAAAGAATATACCAATGAATGGAAATACATCCCATGCTCATGGATAGGAAGAATTAATATTGTCAAAATGGCCATTCTGCCCAAAGCAATCTACAGATTCAATGCAATACCTATCAAAATATCAACAGCATTCTTCAACGAACTAGAACAAGTAGTTCTAAAATTCATATGGAACCACAAAAGACCCCAAATAGCCAAAGCAAACCTGAGAAGGAAGAATAAAGTGGGAGATAACACACCCCAACTTCAAGCACTACTACAAAGCCACAGTAATCAAGACAATTTGGTACTGGCACAAGAACAGACCCATAGATCAATGGAACAGAACAGAGAGCCCAGGTATAAACCCAACCATATATGGTCAATTAATATACAAAAAAAGAGCCATGGATATACAATGGCTAAATGACAGCCAGTTCCACAACTGGTGTTGGCAAAACTGGGTAGCTACATGCAAGAGAATGAAACTGGATTATTGTCCAACCCCATACACAAAAGTAAACTCAAAATGGATCAAAGTCCTGAATGTAAGTCATGAAACCATAAAACTCTTAGAAAAAAACATATGTAAAAATGTCTTGAATATAAACTTGAGGAACTTCTTCCTGAACACATCTCTTCAGGCAAAGAAAACTAAAGCAAAAATGAACAAATAGGACCACACTGAATTTACAAACTTCTGTACAAGAAAGGACACCATCAGCAGAACAAAAATACATCTTACAGTATGGGAGAATATATTTGTAAATGACATATCAAACAAGGGCTTAATATCCAAAATAGATAAAGAGCTCACTTGCCTCAACACCCTAAAAGCAAATAACCCAATTAAAAATGGGTGGAGAATGAGGAGCCAAGATGGCAGCATGAGTAGGGCAGCAGAAATCTCCTCCCTAAACAATATATATTTTTGAAAATACAGCAAATACAACTAATCCTAAAAGAGAGACCAGAAGATACAGTACAACAGCCAGGCTACATCTACATCTGTGAGGACTCAGCACCTCACAAAGGGGTAAAATACAAGCTGTGGCCCAGTGGGACCTGAGCTCCATCCCCAACCAGCTCCCTGGTGGGAGGAAAGGAATCAGAGTGGGGAGGGAGTGGGATCCCAGGACTGCTAAATATCCAGCCCTAGTCATCTGCACTGGGAGCACAGACACACAGTGCATGTTGTGCTGGATATTAGGGAAACAGAACAGCAAAATCTGTGAGCTGGTCCCCACAGCCAGTACCCCTGGGACAAAAGAAAAGCAAATGCTTTTTGAGAGTCTTAAAGGGACAGGAGCCTCACAGATGGACGGAAGCATACTGGCACACACAGTCCAGCACTGGGAATCCCGGGGAACTCTGGGCACCTAAACCCTCTGGGAGGCAGCACAGCTCTGAGGCCCCTCACGGTGATAAACAGCCTCCCATCCATTCCCCTCTTGCATGGCCCTGCCATACCAGGGGAGCAGTCTGAGAGCAGCAGGGCCCACAGCAATGGCCCAGAGCCTTCTCCACAGCCACCTGGGCCAGACTCAGAGGCCCCATCGGCACACAGCTGCCCAGCACAAGTCACTAGGGGTCTGTATTCTTGCAGGAGAGGAAGGCGACCACCAAGCAAAAGGGACTTTGTTCTCCCAGCTGATACATGGGACAACTGCCCATGACTACCTCTATCACCATGAAAAGGCAGAAGAATTTGATCCAGACCAGAATTACACAGACAACCCCTGACAAGGATCCTGGGGAAATAGATTTAACCAGTCTTCTTGAAAAATAATTCAAAATAAAGGTCATAACCATGCTGATGGCACTGCAGAGAAATATGCAAGAGCTAATGGATAAAGTTGGGAGGGAGAATACAGAAATAAAACAATCTCTGGAAGGACTTAAGAGAAGACTGGATGAGGTGCAAGAGGCTGTTAATGGAATAGAAATTAGAGAACAGGAACACAGAGAAGCTGAGGCAGAGAGAGATAAAAGGATCTCCAGGAATGAAAGAATATTAAGAGAACTGTGTGACCAATCCAGATGGAACAATATCCACATTATAGGGGTACCAGAAGAAGAAGAGAGAGAAAAAGGGATATAAAATGTCTTTGAAGAAATAATTGCTGAAAACTTCCCCAAACTGGGGGAGGAAATAGTCTCTCAGACCACGGAAGCCCACAGAACTCCCAACAGAAGGGACTCAAGGAGGACAACACCAAGACACATAATTGAAATGGCAAAGATCAAGGACAAGGACAAAGTATTAAAGTCAGCCAAAGAGAGAAAAAAAGGTCACCTACAAAGGAAAACCCATCAGGCTATCATCAGACTTTTCAACAGAAACCTTACAGGCCAAAAGAGAATGGCATATATATTTAATGCAATGAAACAGAAGGGCCTTGAACCAAGGATACTGAATCCAGCACGATTATCATTTAAATGTGAAGATGGGATTAAACAATTTCCAGACAAGCAAAAGTTAAGGGAATTTGCCTCCCATAAACCACCTTTACAGGGTATTTATTTCTGCTCTAATCTTTATTATGTCCCTCCTTCTACTGACTTTGGGCCTCATTTGTTGTTCTTTTCCTAGTTTCATTAATTGTGAGTTTAGACTGCTTATATGTGATTGGTCTTCTTTCTTGAGGTAGGCCTGTATTGCAGTATACTTTCCTCTTAGCACAGCCTTGACTGCATCCCACAGATTTTGTGGAGTTGAATTATTGTTCTCATTTGTCTCCATATATTGCTTGATTTCTGTTTTTATTTGGTCATTGATACATTGGTTATTTAGGAGCACGTTGTGAAGTCTCCATGTGTTTGTGGGATTTTTCATTTTCTTTGCATAATTTATTTCTAGTTGCATACCTTTGTGGTCTGAGAAACTGGTTGGTACAATTTTAATCTTTTTGAATTTACTTCTGTTCTTATTGTGACCTAGTATATGATCTGTTCTTAAAAATGTTCCATGTGCACTTGAGGAGAATGTATATTCTGTTGCTTTTGGATATAGAGTTCTGTAGATGTCTGTTAGGTCCATCTGTTCTATTGTGTTGTTCAGTACCTCTGTCTCCTTACTTATCTTATGTCTGGTTGATCTGTCCTTCAGAGTGAGTGGAGTGTTGAAGTCTCCTAGAATGAATGCATTGCATTCTATTTACCCTTTTAATTCTGTTAGTATTTGTTTCACATATGTGGGTGCTCCTGTGTTGGGAGCATAGATATTTATAATGGTTATATCTTCTTGTTGGATTGACCCCTTTATAATTATGTAATGTCTTTCCTTGTCTCTTGCTCCTTTCTGTGTTTTGAAGTCTATTTTGTCTGATACAAGTACTGCAACTCCTGCTTTTTTCTCTCTGTTAGTTGCACGAAATATCTTTTTCCATCCCTTCACTTTTAGTCTGTGTATGTCTTTGGGTTTAAAGTGAGTCTCTTGTAGGCAGCATATAGATGGGCCTTGTTTTTTAATCCATTCAGTGACTCTATGTCTTTTGATTGGTGAATTCAGTCCATTTATATTTAGGGTGATTATCGATAGTTATGTACTTATTGCCATTGCAGGCTTTAGATTTGTGGTTACCAAAGGTTCAAGGTTAATTTCCTTACTATCTAAGAGTCTAACTTAACTCACTTAATATGCTGTTACAAACACAAACTAAAGGTTCTTTTCTTTTTCTTCTTTTTCTTCCTCCTCCATTCTTTATAAATTAAATATCATATTCTGTATTCTTTGTCTATCCCTTGATTGACTTTGGGCATAGTTAATTTAATTTTGCATTTGCTTAGTAATTAGTTGTTCTACTTTCTTTACTGTGGTTTTACTACATCTGGTGACAGCTATTAAGCCTTAGGAACACTTCCACCTATAGCAGTCCCTCCAAAACAGGCTGCAGAGATGGTTTGTGGGAGGTAAATTCTCTCAGCTTTTGCTTATCTGGAAATTGTTCAATCCCTCCTTCAAATTTAAATGATAATCTTGCCAGATAAAGTAATTTTGGTTCCAGGCCCTTCTGCTTCATTGCATTAAATACATCATGCCACTCCCTTCTGGCATGTAAGGTTTCTGCTGAAAAGTCTGATGTTAGCCTGATGGACTGTCCTTTGTATGTAATCTTATTTCTCTCTCTGGCTGCTTTTAATAGTCTATCCTTATCCTTGATCTTTGCCAGTTTTATTACTATATGTCTTGGTGTTGTCTTCCTTGGGTCCCTTGTGTTGGGAGGTTTGTGGATCCCTATGGCCTGAGTGACTATCTCCTTCCCCAGATTGGGGAAGTTTTAAGCAACTACCTCCTCAAAGACACTTTCTATCCCTTTCTCTCTCTTCTTCTTTTTCTGGTATCCCTATAATGTGAATATTGTTCTTTTTGTATTGGTCACACAGTTCTCTCAATATTCTTTCATTCTTAGAGATCCTTTTTTCTCCCTGTGCCTCAGCTTCTTTGTATTTCTCTTCTCTAGTTTCTATTTCATTTATCATCTCTTCCACCATATCTAACCTGCTTTTGATACCCTCCATTGTGCTCTTCAATGGTTGGATCTCTGGCCATAATTCATTCCTGAGTTCTTGAATATCTTTCTGTACCTCTACTAGCATGTTAATGATTTTTATTTTGAACTCCCTTTCAGGAAGAGTCATAAGGTCCATGTCATTTAAATCTTTCTCTGGAGTTATATTAATTTTACTCTGGACCAGGTTCCTTTGGCATTTCATATTTGTATGTGGTGCCTTCTCATGTCCAGAAGCTTTACTTTGGAGCTTCTCAGCCCCTGAAGCAATGTCAGGTGTTGCAGGGGAGCAGTGTTGGTGCCTTGTTCCGTGAGGTCTGCTCTTTTCTCCAAGTGTATGCAGTCTGGTGCTGTCCTCTTTCCTGTTGCTCTCTCAGGGTTAGTTGCACCAACGATATTTTCTCATTGTATATGGTTTTAGGAGGAAGCCTCTCCTTCTCCTTTCACACTGCCATCTTACATTGAAAGCCAGTGTTGGGTGAGAAGATGAGCAACTGAGGAAACGGATGATAGGCCCATGTAGGAGAATCAGGTAGTGAGGGTTCCCAAAGCAGCTCAAGTTCCCAGAGGAAGAGCAAAGTTAATGGGAGAACCCAATCTGAAGTCACAGCACCAATGAAAGGGTGTCTCGCCATGACCCTCCTTACCCCAGAACAACTCAGGAGACATGGGCCCATGAAGAGATTTTATTATCTGCAAGAGATAATAGCTGCCTCCAGAGAGAGGGAGCAGCCAGGGAAATGCAAATTAAAACAACAATGAGATATCACCTCACACCAGTTAGGATGACTAACATCCAAAAGACAAGGAACAACAAATGCTGGTGAGGATGAGGAGAAAAGGGGACCCTCCTATACTGCTGGGGGCAATGTAAACAAGTTCAATCATTGTGGAAAGCAATACGGATGTTCCTCAAAAAACTAAAACTAAAAATACCATTTGACCTGGTAATTCCACTCTTAGGAATTTACCCAAAGAAAACAAGTTCACAGATTCAAAAAGACAAATGCACCCCTATGTTTACTGCAGCACTATTTTTAATAGCCAAGATATGGAAGCAACCTAAATGTTCATCAGTAGATGAATGGATAAAGAAGAGGTGGTGCATATATTCAATGGAATACTATTCAGCCAGAAGAAAGGAACAGATCCTACCATTTGCAACAACATGGATGGAGCTAGAGAGTATTATGCCCAGTGAAATCAGTCAGGCATACAATGACAAGTACCAAATGATTTCCCTAATTTGTGCAGCATAACAATGAAGCAAAATTGAAGGAACAAAACTGCAGCAGACTCAGAAACTCCAAGGAATAGTGGTTACCAAAGGGTAGGTGTGGGGAGGATGAGTGGGGAGGGAGGTAGAAGGGCATTCAGGGGTATTATGATTAGTTCACATGGTGTGGGGGGGATCAATGGGAAGACAGTGTAGCACAGAGAAGACAAGTAGTGACTTTGTGGCATCTTATTACACTGATGGACACTGATGCATCTTATTACACTACAATGGGGTGGGGGGACTCGATAATATGGGTGAATGTAGTAAGCACATTGTTTTTCATGTGAAACCTTCTTAAAAGCGTATATTCTTAATTAAAAAAAAGTAGTAAGCTAGGCAGAGAAAGACAAGTAACAAATGATTTCACTCATTTGTGGAGTATAGCAACAAAGCAAAACTAAAGGAACAAAACAGTTGCAGACTTACCGACTCCAAGAATGGACTAGTGAAGGGAAGGGGTTGGAGAAGGTGGTTGGGGAAGGAAGGAGAAGTGGATTAGGGCATTATAGTTAGCACACATAATATAGGTATATCACGGGGAAGGGAAGGCAGCATAGCATGGAAAAGATAGCAACAACTCTGTAACATCTTACTACACTGACGGACAGAAATTGCAATGGGGTGTTGTGGGGGCTTGATAATATAGATGAATATTGAAACCACAATGTTGCTCATATGAAACTTTCATAAGATTGTATATCAATGATACCTTAATAAAAAAAGAAATAAAACATGGCAAAAACCCGGAGCCTCATTTTGTTCTCTTAAGTTACAACACAGCAAAAAGGTAACCAATTTCCTGACTTTCACCACTAAAAATTAGTTTATCTAAAACTCTATAAAAATGTAATAATACAGTATGTTCTCTTTTGTGTCTGGTTTCTTTTGCTCAATGTTATGTTTTCATGGTTCATTTATAGGGGAAAGGAAGTGACAAAATGATCCATATTCAAAGACATTTTGATTACATATCTAGAAAATCCAGTTTTTTGTTTAGTATATTTGATGGTTATTAAATAGTCATTTATATATCAACAAAAGCCAAATAAAATATAAAAAGAGCATTTCATTATTATAGCAAACAAGAAAATACCTATGTGAAATTTCAAGAAGAGATATCTAACACTTATGAGGAAAACTATGATTTTCCTGAGGGAAGAAAATTCTTGAGAAAGAATACATAATCTGAACAAATGGAAAGACCTATATCAAGGTCATTAGCATGTTATCTCTCTCTAACTTAATGGATATCTTAACTGTACGCCTAATAAAAATACCACATATTTTTCTTCAGTTAGATAATAAAAATATTTTAAAAAGAAAAGGCAGCCCTACAAGATATTAAAATATACCGTAAGTTTCCTATCATTGAAATGGCACAGTTTTGGCATAAAGGTAGAAAGATAGACCAGTGGAAGAGGAAAGTGCAGAAATAGTCCCAATTATATGCACACACTTAGTATTTATAAAAGTAGAATTTTAAATCAGTTATGGAAATAGAAATAGTGACCATTTAAAGATGTTATTTAAATTCTGGACATTCATATGGAAAAATGTAAGATTATATCAAACAATTATACTTATCCATAAACCAGGATACATTATAAATTAAATAGAGAATTGAATATAAAAATTTAAAAATACAACTATTAGGACAAATATAGGTAAATTACTTTACAACTTGAGAAGTGGGAATTTTCATAAGCATGACTGAAAAATACAGAAGGAATAACTGATGATAGAAAAATTAGATTGTGAAAAAAAGAAAAAAGAAATTTGAATGGCAAAAAAGCATGAACAAAATAAAAAGGCACATACACTGGGAAAATATATGTGGATAATTACATGTTTATTCATCTTTATTTTCCAGTATATACATATATGTATGCATGCATGTACATGCATGTGTATAAACACATGTGAGTATGTATGTGTATATGTGGTATGTGTGAATGTATGTTAATATTATTTAAAAAGGTTTATATTTCCAACCTTCTAAAATTAAAGATGAAAACATCATCAGAATAATTCAGATTGCTCTTTATGAAAGTTGGTAAAATTTTTTAAATATTAGCAACACCTCCGTTCATGAGGCTCTTTTATGTACATTGTTAGTGGGTATAAATGTTACAAATCCCATGAAGAAGAGCTTAGCAATATCAGCACAGATACAAATGCATTTACCTTTGATCTTGCAATTCCACTGTTAGGAAGCTGCCGAAGAGATACCCTGGCAAAAATAAGAAAAGAATTATTATACACAAGGCTTTTCATAGCAGAAAAAATAATAACAGACTGGAAACAACTCAAATATCCATCAGTCAGACTGGACAAGCTGAATCAACTCTGGTAAATCCACTCCATGGATTTGAGGAAGCTGTGAAAATCAATGGTGAATATACTGTTAATGAGCAATCCTCAAGCCATATTAGTAAGTGCAAATAAAGGTAGAGAAAAGTGTGTATAGTATACTATTTATGAAAGGAAATGATGAAGTAGGTAGATAGACTAGTAGACAGATGATAGATTTAGTTGTATAATTATATTTTCAAGAACCAAAAGAATAAACCATAAAAGCATTTTATTTTAAAGTAGCTACCTTTAGGAAGAATGGATGTATTCAGAGGAATTCTTTGATACATCAGATTTTATTAAGATTTGGCTTTGGAATCATGCAACTATATAATTGTCAAAGAAAATTAAACTCAGAAGCACTCCCTAAAACTAAGAATCCATGAATGTAAATATGCATTCAATTTGTGTGATAACTGTCAGGAAAAATTTATCTAAATAGCTTGAAAATACAGTAATTAACTGTACAACTCTAGTATAATATCACTGACCACAAAAAATAACTGAAAAATAATCTTAAACTGTTTTCTGTAACCATATTGTTAATGGTAGTGCCAGTATTATCATAAGACTGCTGTGTATGTAATAAGGGATAAAGCAAATGAGTAACATATAACGTATGCTGATTTTATTATTTCCAGAGTCAATGAGACTCTGACTCAACTGGGAAAAAGAGACAAGATAAAGTCATAATGTAAAAGAGGTTAAATAAAAACAAGTCTATGATCCTGAATTTGATTTGCAAAAATCACTATAAACTTGTGATATGTATCTTTATACTTACTTTGTCCACTGCAAATGCCTAGAAACAGGGACCAGTAATACCATCCAGGGCTCCTTGAAAAGAGTAGGAATACACAACATAAACCTGAGCATCTTATCAAACCAGATAATAAGGAAACTTAACAGAAACCACAAAGGTTGTGCCCAAAGGGCTGTGTCAA
Source organism: Manis pentadactyla (assembly GCF_030020395.1). NCBI lineage: Eukaryota > Metazoa > Chordata > Mammalia > Pholidota > Manidae > Manis > Manis pentadactyla. Next base: position 148,584,468 of record NC_080020.1, on the reverse strand, counting down.
ATGTAAGAGTCCCCCACTTACTGATAATGGGTAATTTGAATATTGATAAAAATAACTGCAATAGATTGCAACACACTGAATATATGTAAGTCAATACATTCATAATTATATTAAAGCAACAAAAAAAATAGTCTTTGTGAATAAACTTATTACTTTGAAATCTGATAAAGGAAGAAACAGGCATTTATATTCCTTGTTATATACAAACCTTATTACTAGTAAACAAATTCTAGATGTACTATTTACTGAACTATTCCAAATAATAAATGAATAAGAAATGACACAGAAGAGAAATATTTTCAATTCCTAACAAAATAATGAAATTCATATTAATCATCAGTCGTCGTTAACTTCACAGAAAGGAAGAATCCAGACATATTGTGCCTCCTGATGGAGGAATATAGCACTTTTAACCAAATAGTTCCCAAAATGGAAAAGAAAGGGGAGAGGAAGAAAGGAGAGTCCTGATTAAGTCTCTAGACACAACAACCAAGTTATAGGAAACACACAAAATATAATGACATGGTAAATGGTCTCACAGGCAATAGAAACATCCCGACTCTGGAAATCACTACAAGTAAATGATTAATTTTTTTTGCAGAAATTAAATTTCTAGGGGGAAAAAAGATGATACTGGACCCTTAAATTTAAAAACTTAAGAGACTTATTAACCTATCATGATACTGAAACACTTAATGGAATTTGATATAAGCATGCAGCCTATTTTTTTTAAATGGCATGTATAAAACAATTAGAAATTTCATACCTGAATAAATAAGATTTTAAACAATGATTGTTAATTTTTCAAGTTTAATTATGGTACTGTGGTTATGCTTAAGGAGTCCTTTTCTTTAAAAATTTATGCTGAAACATTCTTTCATGAAGAAATACTCTCTGGAATTGTTTTGAAATCATATGGAAGGTAGGAAATGAGAGGCATGGAAGAAAGCAGATTGACAATGAATTTTAATTGTTGAAATTAATTGCTGGGTGATGAGAACATTCATTATAATGTTTTATATATTCTTCTACACATTTGAAACATAAAAAGTTTATAAACAACCACAACAAATAAAGTTTATGGTTGAGGAAGACACCAGAGTCCATGTTGTACAATTCCATTTACATAAAGGTCAAAAACTGGCAAAACAAATCATTGCTGACGTTGGTTCTCTTTGGAGAAACTAATGTAAAGGATGCATGGTGTGTTGGTGGTGCTCTTTTTTCCTTGTCTGGATGGGCCTTCGGCTTGAGGAAAATTCAGAGCTCCCATTTGTGATTTGTGATTGTTTCTGTATTAATCTTATACTTTCACAGAAAGCTAAACTTAATTTTGAAAGAATCTTGTACTAAGAACTCAACATTGTCCAGGGATGTATAGGAAGATGAAGCCTCTGCATGCTTATGTCTGTAAGGATCACAATCACATACACCCAGAAGAATGGAAATAAGATAAAGACATAGTGAGGATCAACTTCATCAAGGAAGTTGACTTTTGTAACAAAATCAGTTTATTCACAAGGTGTGATGAGTAATTATATTACTATAACTCAGATTATACAGATTTAATTTGTTACCTGAAAATTCTTAGCTTGCAATAGTCACAGACTGTCTTAAACTATAATACCATTTTTAGCAAATAATAACAACAGATTTCTATTGAAACAAAAAGGAACCATAACAAAAAACAACTTATGTGAGTTCTCTGAGCTAATGAAAGGGCACCTGGATATATCTCATATGGAAAGGAAAATGTACCAATCTGTAATTTTATGTATATTTGAAATAGAGCTACAGATATGAGAGAGGGAGAGACAGAGACAGAAGAATTGGAATGTTTATCTACTTTCCCTGTACAAGCAGTTGATTTTGAAAAATGATTTTTTTCTTGTGGGAGAGTATATAACAAATCATGATATTGTCTCACTGCTCAGAAGGTATGACTGAACTGGGTTCTTCTCCTCTCATGATGTGTGCATCCCAGAGAAATCAGTACCATCCCATTTGCTACTATGTTCATAAAATGTCTCCTTGCTCCACACTTCTGGGAAATTCCTACTCATTCTTCAGATCTCAGTCCAAAGTTATCTCCACTATTTTCCTGTGTTGTGCTTTTACCTTAAGGTCCTACTATTTTCTGCAATTAGAGCACTACTTTTGGCATAACTGATGTCAGTCTTTGATTGGAGATTTTCTGTGTACAGGACAAATGATTCTATTACCAAAACTTCATTTGCCCCCATCAAACAGCAATTTTTTCTGAATTGTTTTATATTTGTTTCATGAAATTCTTTTATGTTTGTTTCTTTCCATTCATAAAATGCTCTCCAATAATCATGGGTTGTTTAATTAATGTCGGCCATATCCCAGGCTATCTAACTAAAATCATCTAACTAAAATCCCATACCATTAGCATAATTTCAACCTTTAAATAATATCACATAATTATTGATTCTTTTCCAACAAAAGCTGAGTTACATCTTAGGTGGTCAAAAGGAGATTGTCCAGTCAAAAAAAGAGATGTACTATTAATGCAACGAAAAGGTCATTGTACTAGTAAGTGGGGAATGGGGAATAAGGTGGGGTAATTTTGGATAATAGGGTCACTTATTGTGCATTCCTTCAAGAACTAATAGAGTAAATTTCAAATATACTTAATTTCAATATACTGAAATTCTGTAGTAGGAGGAGATTCTCCATAAAACAGAAATCCCCATCTGCCTTAACTCCAATTATTTTTTTCCCTGTGTATCAAATCTCATAGGTGAAGCAGACAAAAGTATCTCCTTTATCTCTTCGCTAGGTGTACTCATTACAAACACAATGAAAAATGAGTTAAGAGGCATGTAACTAAACCAGTTATTTTTAACAACAAAACATCCACTGGACATTTTCATGACTGTGGTGTTATTTAGAGATTTAACCTAACTCAAAATATCAACTTCTATGTGCTGAAGTAAAACCAGCTATGTCTAGGGCCCGAGCTTGCAGAAAAGTTGGCATTTTTAAATGAAAATATATTACAACACTAGCATGTTTCTACTCACTCCTCCCACAAATTATTCATTCAGACAGCTTGTGAATCAGATTTGCAACCACTGTTATTTCTTATACAGTACAAAAGAGAGAATGCCTGGTGGACTTTATGGGTTAATTACACTACACATGATGTCAGATCTCACATAATGTTCTATTGGCTGAGGTTCCTATTGTTAAGCTTTTGAAGATATTAACTGTGTGCTTTCTCTTTGCATTCAGAAATCTCCAAAAAAGTAATATTTCTTGGATAGTCTTAGATATCCAAATTGTGCTTACCTAGAAGACAGTATTTTAGAAATGATTTGGGACAACAGTGAAATTTGATGGCTTTGGGTCATGACCCCCAAAGTTAAGTTAGGACCAACCCCTAGAATCAACCAGGACCCATTGAAGTGCCATGAATATGGATTCATTTTAACTGACTGAGGAATAAAATAAGTTTTCTTACCTCTTTTTTTTCCCTTTTAATACTTAGTCAATGTGATGTGAACATTGTGGATGATGAGAAAATTCTCAAAATGCACTCTAAATTAATAACTTTCTGCTTTTCTTAATTACCTTTGCAGATTCTTCTTAAACTGATACCCAAACATGATGATAGAAAAGCCAGTAGTCAGCTGCTGCCAGCTATAAATCAATATTTTTTTGGCACAATGAGTTCTCATTTTATCTTTGGTATGCAGCACTTAAGGATTGATGCATGCTAACTGTACTTTTAAGGACAGATTTTCATGTGAATACAAGCGCTGGCATTTAAACAAAGGAAATCATTAATCTGAATCTAAACTTTATATTAACCATTCAGAGTTTTACTTGCCTCTGTCTTTTTCCTTTTCTCTTCTCAAGGTCATTTTCTGCCATTTTCAAGGGCATTTTAAATCGTACCCAGGGCCTTCTGTTGCCTGTTAGATGAAGGCTTAAATGATAGTATTTCAGCAAGGAAATGAAAGTAAGATGAACCTTGACATCCCACTCAGGGTATGCTTCATATCGCCAGGACTTATCTATTTTAGAATCTAAACAGTTAACCTAATCATCTCATTTTAGTGCTAATTTAGAAAAGCTTTCCCCCACTAGGTACACTCTCCCTTTTCTAAATGCAGTGCTTATGACCTGCGCCTTTTATCCATTACACTATTACCAACAGCTAATCCCTCTCACTTATTGATAACTGAACAAAACTGAACAACGTGCCAGCTCCAGAAAACGGCATGCCCCTAAGGGTTCTATTCAGTTATTCCCAAAAAACCACAGTGCTTTCCAAGTTTGGTTCTTTTGTGGTGTATCAATGGGAAACAAGTGAGAGATTTTCTCACTGCTTAGGAATTTCACCAATTCTAACCTGTTTATCGCACATTCTTTCTAAGGAACAGCATGTAAAATTTATATAGTTCACAGATCTTCCTTTTCTTGTAGTTTTATGAATTGTCTGCAGTTCCTGTTTATCGAAGTAATTCTTTCAGTGCATGTATTTAAACTACAATATACAATAAGTATTTCTTCCAGAATTTAGTTTATTTTGTCTATCCAGGGCAAATTCAGACAAGAGATACCCAATGTCTGGGGCTCATGCAGATCTATCACAGGATTAAGCCACAGGCACTACTTTCTATCTGCTTAATTAGTTCTTGAAATTATGGAAGCCTATGATTTGATGCCACATAGAAATCAATTCAATACTTTCTTAAGGGGGTATTTTTCATTAAATTTTGAAACTGTGTTGCAACATATATGTAGGTTTAGGTAGTATTTTCTATCTTTAAGCTTAATAAACATATTTAATGGCATCTGCTTGCATGAAACAAGCCTTTGGGGCATATGTTAGGAGGCAAGGACAAAGACTTTGGCAACTGAATTATTATAGAATGAAATTAAATGCTTACAACAGGGTAGCATTCAGAGATGCTTACAAAGAAGGTACAATGCAGTTCACACATTCAGGGCTTGAATTTATGCCCTTCCTGATTCAATGGGGAGTGTCAGCTGCCTTTCAGGACCTCCACGCAGCTGGAGAAAAATGAAAACCCAAGAAGGAACACACAGGCCTTCTCTGCTTTGGTTTTCCCTCAAATCTCTGTTTCAATTTTTTCACCCTAATGTGACCATGTTTTCTGACAGCCTTTACCATACTTCACATGTTGATTTCCCTAGAAGTTTGATATTAAAACACAGATGGGAAGCCATGCATTTTATTAAATTTGAGCACTTATGTTTAGAAAGGTTGGGAAAGTGGCCAATACATGGATTCAAATGACACGCAAAGTTAGAAAATTGGCCATTTAAGGAAGTTAACTGACTCAAGACACAGGAAAGAAATAAATGGAATGCAAAAAAAAAGAGAAATTTTCATGGCAAACACATGAGAGAAATGGTAACATTGAAGCTAAGATTGTATTGCTCCTTTAAATACTTCTCCCAACTGACTTTTTAAATCACCAGCATAAAGCTCAACCTAAGTTAGATGTGCACAGGTTTTTTTTTCAGATTGTTTACACTTTTCAGTTGGGAGTTGCCTTAACTAAGTTATCAGCCCAGATATTAATGCATTCATTATTCACACATCTACTCATCCATCAAACACAGTTGGCCCCTTTTGTGTATCAGGCACACGGGAATAAGACCCTCCCATTGGAAATATCTATTTTCACAAGGTGTAGCAAAGCCACAGTGTATTTCTACCAATGAGAGATTTAATAGTGACAGTTTGGAACTTGTCTCAGGAAGGGAGCCATCCACATGGCAGGAGCTCCCCCAAGGACGAGGGCAGTGGGTCTCAGGCATTTCTTCCCTGGGTTTGTCCAGCAGATCAAATTCTAATGCCTACAGCATAAATCATATGTAGTAAATTAATTTCTCCCCCAGTCTTTCAGATGGCACTATTATGTACCTTGGGAAACTTGAGAAAATATTTTGTAATTTTTTTTTGTGTTCCATGGTTTAGATGAGGAGCAGCAGTTGAGAAAGGACATAGGCTTCAATGTGCCAATTGTCCTTCTCTGTCCAGCCAAAGCCATATTCCACACATTGCCTGCTTTGGGCTTGGAGGCTAACTTCCCTTGACAGTTCTCTGGCTTCCAGTAGGATTCTGTAGGGGGAAACCAGGGTACAGGAAAGCTGGAGGCCAGGGAAGCTGTAGGGTGCTTCCTCCTAGTTTGGGCCTGGACCTTGGTTTCCTTAGGAGGAGACAGGCCATCTCTCCCTCTGCACCAGCCACTGCAGGGTGAGCCTCTTTCCTTGTCTAGCCTCCGAGGGAAGGTAACAGACCAGGGGCTGTAAACCCACTGATCTATGATTCCCCAAAACTCTCCTACTCCTCTTAAACTCTCCTGGGTTTATTTCTGGAACCTACTGATTCAAGTAAATAAGAGCAAAATACTAAATATTGATGTTACTTATGCTTTTGTATCACTTAACAGTCAAGTTTTCATATATTTGGGAGAAAGTGGCCTTTAGGTAGGTTTGGAGAACAATTCTTTTCTGATCTCGAGCTATACCAAATTACTGTACCATTTGCTCAACACAAATTGTTAAGAGATCAATATTTATTTTTGGGTTTATTTTACTTACCCAGGAAAATATTTCTATCTTCTACTTGATGTGGCAGAGTGTTTCAAAATTTTATTGACTCATAAATGTTCTGATGTTTTCCTCTGGGTTGGATTTTCAGGGCACTCCCCACTCCTTCCGGACAGAACCCACTTACTTTGGAGTCACCAATGGAACCTGTACATTTCAGGTCTTGTGTAGCCAGAACCTCTCTTGAGGCTGCAGGATGGCATTACTTTTCTAATTTATATCATGTTAATATAATTGACTAAAACCCAAAGAGCATGACTTTCAAAAGAATCTGACTCAAAAGAAAACAAGAAAATAATTATCATGGGTTTGCAGGTTGTGCTATTCAATAAACATCACATTTGAGGAAGACATTATACAAATAGCATCCTTCTTAAGGTTATTTTCCTCCTGTTTATTTCAGAAAATGAATGCAGTGGTTAAGACAAAGATAATTTCTAAGAATTGTGAAAAATGCCTATTGCTTGCTTTTTTCCAGAGATTATAATTTCTAGTGTAGAAGGCTACATAGCATATCATCTCTCAATGTTTGTATTTTTATGTCTGACTCAATTTATCCCAGCAGAATAGTATCATCACAAACATGGCTTAAAGTTTTGTATAGAACCATAGGGAAGTCTGCCAATTTGCTTTATGTTATTTTTTTGTTTTTGGTATATTCCCCATATTCACAATATCAATATTTTTTTCAACTTGTCTTAGGTTCTGCCAGTCAACAATGACTTTTAACTTGTCAACCATATCCTTTCCCAATTCACATATAAGGCAGCTACTAATAGTACTAGGCAGCTTGTTGAAACAAACATCAAAACATAAATATTTCCTGATGTCCCAAAATACATGTGATGGATCTCTGTCTTTCTTTACTCCAGTCTAGGCAATGTTATGTGGAATCTTTGTAATTTTGTATTGAGTAGGATTTTGCCCAAGTGTCCAGATGCCTATAATTGAAGCTGGGCCAAACAGACCCTAATACAGGTATTTCCAATAGTCCCCAAGCTGTTTAATCCTGATAAAATAAAAATTTTTAAAGTAACAATGACAGAGTCTCAGAATTAGGGGAAAACATTTATAGTAACTGAATGCTTTAGCTTTCTTAATTAGTAGTAGTAAGCAGATGCAAAACAAAGGATTCAGTAATCAAGAAACATTTATAGCGAATTTACTCTATTTATTGATTGGAAACCAAAGCTGTGTTTGAAACATTATGGGTGATTGTGCTGGAGAACAAACCACAGGGGACTCAGTGGCTTTGCTTTTGATAAAAGACAGAGGTACACCCAGTGCCCAATGTGAGTGTGTATGCCTCAGGCTGGGACCCAGGGGCCTTGTAAAGTGAGAACTACCCACTCTCCCCCCATGGCTGAGTAGTGATAATAAACCCCAGTCAACCTTGCAACCTCAACCAAGCCAGCCTGAGAAAAGCGTAAGGAAGGAAAGTGTTAAAGAAGTAATACTATTTAAATGGGTTGCAGAACTCCTATTAAAAATGGCAGTACTATAAATGTTCTAGTATTGTCAGGAATGTTCTGTTGGATGACACTATGCTGTGATTTGTACACACAGCAGACCCGAGTTGATGGGTGAATGAAATGATCCATAACCCTTTCTGACACATTTAAAGCAGTTCAACTGCACATAGAGAACAGTCCATCATTTGCACCCTTCTGTGAAAGCTGGCTTTACCAAGTGTTTCAATGAAATATGTGCAACTTCCCATTTAAATTAGTACCACATCAACCATGAAGAGCACCACAGGTATCTGTTGTAGTACCAGCCTAATGCAAAAGTGGCCTGTCTTGCAATGCTCTAACAGGAAAGACATACAACCATTCATCTGTAACATATTAAAACCAGAAGAAATAAATTACTCTGTAGATGGAGAATTATTGCTTGTGAAGAAAATGTGCAAAGGTAGTCCTAAAAGCAGCTTTTACTAAAAAATTATCGCAATAGCATTTGAATTCTTAATGCAAATTAAACTGAGAACTTGTCACCATAAATCATCATTTTTAAATGATGGAAATCTGGTTAAAACTTTTAGCAAAGATTTGTTTCATTTCTTCACCACAGTTTGAGCCTTGGCATTGATAGGAGACTGCCCAAGTTATGCTAAGAGCAGTGAATTAGAGAAATCCTAACAAAAGCAAGCCACAAAAAGAGTAGGGAAACATTAGCTATTGCTGTATTAATGCTTATTTCATAACATGACATAATCTAAGTGAGGTGGACTGCAATGTACTAATGAACAAGGTTTACCTGTTACGAAAAAACATGCTATTCAAGTAATACCCTAATGAGTGAAAATCATCTTTGCTGAAATATGTGTGATTTAACTGCAAAGACATAGTATGAACCATAAAACCATCCCCCTGTATACACTGTGCATTTCAAAGAAACCCAAATGGTTGCAATTCCATTCAACTACTTTCCCAGTAATTCTAAATGCTTATACAAAATAAACAAGAAGAGAATCATTGGTTGGGTTATGACAATAGATTAGGTGTTCAGCTAAGTGTTCCCTACACGTTATCCCATGTGATCTTCACCATAACCATTGCAGGTTGGTGATTTTACTATCACCTTTTTCCTGATCAGCAAATTTGGCACAGAGTTTTGAGGCAAGTGCAATCACCCAGTGAATCTTGGAGTCAGAATTTGGCACAGCACTCTGTAGGGGTCAGAGAGCCTTCACAGAAATAATCTCATTCAGTTCTCATCAGAAGCCTGTGATGTAGATCGGGCGGTTATTGACATTCCAGCTTACAAATGGTGAAGCCTGACTTCAGAAGGTGGAAGTGTCCTGCCCAAGTCAGAACGAGAAAGTGATGGAGCCAAAAGTCAAGACTCAAGGCCCGGGACTATGGAAAGCACTATGGAAGTTCCTCAAAAACTAAAAATAGAAATACCATACAATCCGGAATTTACTTGAAGCAAACAAAATCATTGATTTGCAAAAATAGATGCACCCCTGTTTATCTCAGCATTATCCACAATAACGAGGTAAAGAAGCAACCAAAATGTCCATCAATAAATGAATGGATAATGAATATGTGGTACATATACATAATGCAATACTATTCAGCCAAAAAAGGGAATTTAAATCTTGCCATTTGTAACACCATTGATGGACCAAGAGGATATTTTGCTAAGTGAAATAAGCCAGGTGGAGAAAGACAAATACCATATGATTTCACTTATATGTGGAGTATAACAAAACACATGAACAAGACAGAAATAGACTCATAGACACTGAGAACTGACTGGTAGTTACCATCAGGGAGGGTTTGAGGGGGTGAAATAGGTAAAAGAGATAAAGAGACACAAAATCTCAGTCATACTATAAATTAGTCACAGGGATGACATAATAAGCATAGAGAACATAGTCAATGGTTCTATAACATCTTTCTATCTTGACAGATAGTAACTACACTGGTTGGAGTGAGCATTCAATAATGCAGGCAACTCTTGCATCATTGTACTGTGTACTTGAAACCAATATAATATTGTATACTAACTATACTTCAATGATAAAAAGAAGACTGGGGGCCCAAGCTTTTCTCCTATACTCTCCCATGGCTACTGCAGGATGGAGGGCCCAGCAAACACTCCCAAAGCCTGAGCAACTGCTCCTCCATTCCCCACTCAGAGCAAATTTTCCCATTTTACTTTCAATTAACGAGTAATATATGGAGACATATTTTAAAAGGAGGTTTGGTAATATGGCCCAATAAATTTAAGCAGTTTCTGTAAAAACTGTTTTTCTATTATATCTATAAGACATCTATTGCTCTAGTACATATGTTAGGCTATGTATAATGGAAAACAACACTGCACAAGGAACAAATAGAAATATCCTTTCCAGTCACATGTAAAATTGTTTCTTAGAGGCTATTATTTTAAAGCAGCCTTGACATTTTCACATTCGAGAAGGGCCTTCATATCCTAGCACTTACTGCATCTTTGTGGGACAGAGTATATATAAGAGAGGTTGAATCTTGGGCCAATTAAGAATTTACGGAGTAGTTTTGTAATGGCTATAAGCTCATGATAAAAAAAAACTCTCAGTATTACCACCCTAAGAGGTGCATAGCATATTCATATGATAAAACATACCAAATGTTTTTTTCTTCATGATAGGTTTGCATTGCTCAAGTTAAAACTTTGCTGCTAATATTAAAGCCTCTGTGCAGTTGCTGTCTTCAAACACACCATCTGAGAGAACATGTATGGCTCTGCGGACACTCACAGCTAACGGAAATGTAATTATAAGCAGCAATTTATCAAAACTGCCACTTTTAAGTTGGATGCCACCTAGTACAGAGAGTTCTGTCATGAGGTAACCAAGGAACAGTCCAGAAGCTGTAGCACTTGTCTGCATGGCATCTAAATAATCAGAATAATGGGAAAATGCATCAGCAGCATCATTTTCCAGGAGCTGCAAAATTAAGAGTTCCGTCTATTGGAGTGGAAAACCGCGGAGGCAATTCTACTTTTTACCTAGTACTTATGCCATCCTCTCCAATGCAAATGCTACCTAACACAATATAAAATATTATAAAATAGTATACGTGGTAAAACTTTGCAATCATGTCACTCCTCAATCTAATAAGGTGCATAAAAGGGGGTGTGTCATTATCTTTCTACAAATTTTAGATATTTTAGGAAAGAAGGAAAAATAAATTGTGTCTTGCTAGTCACATTAACTTACGACTTATTTTTAAACAAAGAGGCAAAGAGGCAAAGAGAAGCACAAAGGACAAAGATACTGGGACCCCTGTGCCATGCAGAAAAACACAGCAACACCCCCAAAGAAGGCACTGAAGAGAATTTAATGAAGAGTTCCTTAGGGTGAGGGCATAGTGTAAATCAAGAAGTAGGGAGTTACTCTGCAACTAGCAATGGCTGGACCTACCTTTATAGATATTAAACCTACTTAAAATGGCAATCCAAGTATGATATAGAGAGCAAGCCTTCTTTTAAACAAATTATTTTATTAGCTAGAACAGCATGGCATTTCTTCCCCATGCCAACTAATGGCTTCTCTCTTATATGTTCCCTCATTACTGTGTTTACATTACCAGGATAGCAGTTGCCAACTCGATAGGTTGTTTTAAAAGTACCCATCTCCTCCATTTCTATATCATGTGTTTCTTCAAAAGAAGGTCACTTTGCTTCCAGAGTTAGAGCTTAACCACATATCGAACGGATGCCATGTTGATCTGAATATCAATGTGAGCTCAATTGCGCGTGCATAGAATGCACCCGTGCCTGTGTGTGTGTGTGTGTGTGTGTGTGTGTGTGTGTGTGTGTGTGTGTGTGTGTGTGTGTAAGCACAAAGAAGAATGGCATTATGTGTTTCAGATCTAACTCCCAGGCTTCTCTCTCAGGGGCAGGATGCAATTGTAAAAAGTACGACAAAGTTGGTAGAAATGAAACTCTAATTATGTATTTAAATCTAAAGCTATAACATGCCAGCTCTACTTCGGCAGCTTCAGTCCTGTTTCTTGTTTCCATTGCATTGGGTCTAGGCACACCCCTAGCATCTCATTTCCTTCCCAGCTCCAATTATCACCAGCCAGTTACTACAGAATAATTGTCAAATGGTCTCTTAACCCTACGCCGGTTACTCGTAGTTCCCTCCCGTTCTCTTCCCAATCACACCGCCCACACCCCATTACCTTCCTACATCTTCTCCCAGGGAAAGCCTCCGTGAGCCGCGGGGCTCCTCAGTTTTCATTCTCTAAGTGTATTTCTGCCCCTCTCCTGAGCCTTCCCTCTGATTAAATTTCTTGGCAACTCTGACTGAGGATTTACACTCCAGCTAGTTTCTCTCTGGTTTTGGTTTTTCATGTCTTCACTTACCCAATACCTGCTGCTCTTACTTTTCCCCAAATCCACTGTCCTGGGGTCCATCCTTCATATGTGATTTTGCCTGTGGTGTCATAACAAAGTTTCCTACAAGGCAGTGTATTAAATTCTAGTTCGCTCATGTCTTCACCTGCTTTCTCTTGCTTCTCTACAGAGCTTGCCATCCTCACTTCTATTTATGTTAACTCCGTTATCCTCACTGATTAAACCACTCTTTTTATAATTGTTGACATACGCTTATCCCGGAGTTGTCCCTTATTGCTAGGACGATTCTACCCTTCGTTCTGTGCAGCTTGGGCCATTTCAACCTGCCCCTCTCAGGATATTTACTGACACCTTTTCTCTGCCCTGTCAGTGTCTTTTGTTTCAGTTCTCCAAGCTACTCTTCCCCTCCGCTACATGCATATTTCACTGATATGCCAAGCAGAAGTAGTAGATTCAAGTGCCATTTTCATTGGATCTTAAATTGATCTAATCACTGTTGTCCCCAGGAATTTTTAAAAAGCAGTAATTTGAAAAAACAGTAACTTATTCTGTTGCATTGTTGGTGACAAGGAGACAGCTGCCATAGCCACTGTTGAATGTGTGAGAAAGTTTTATTACTTTTCTTCTTTCTGAAAATGTTGAGGTCTGAAGGACAAGATTGAGGGAAAGGAATATCTCTTCATGTATGATGTTTAGAAAACATTTTTGTAATTCTAGAGATTGGTTAATTTTTAACCATATAATTTATAGATAGGTATTTACATTTTATTTTAAATATGCTCATTTTCATATGCTTGGGTGAGTGCATTTACAGTATAACTATGTAAGATTTTGTAATGAAATCTATAATTTAAAATAATTTTGCAAAGATCTTCTCAGGCTTTGAGATCATGGTTTTGCTTTGGCAGAGGAGCTCTAAGAGTGCTGGGAAATAACCCATTCGTCCTCTGCAAACTCTCCACTTTTCTGCTAATATTTGATATCCTGTCTTCTGTCTTGTTTATTTTGTTTGTGGTGAATTATCGTTTTGGCAACATGCCTTCGAAACAGACTTCGCTGATACAAAAAATGTGTCGAATCTGGCTAGCCAGAAGAGAAAGACCTATAATTCTCCCTAACAATCTTTCCAGGAGGAATTTGGTGAAGGTCAGGGTTAAGTTAATGAGATCGTCTTAACTCCTAAACCAATGCATATCCAATAGTCTTTGCCGTTTTCATCTCAAATTGCTTAAAAATTAGTAATGATATTTTAAAAAGCACTATGCTTATTAGTGAAGTGATTTGCACCAAGAGCCCAAATAATGCTCAGATGAAATGGGATTCAGAGTAAGCTCATTTGGTCTGAAGAGACAGTAATTCTCATATAAGAAATCTCATCTCCAGTAATGGGTGAAATCATCTGAGGAGGATACCAAATGCAGTGGTGTGCACTTGATGGGCACTCCACAAAATTTCATTAAGGAGAATCATGTACAGTGATCTTCTTAAAGCTGGAGGAATGGGGAAATACTGCCAGTGTCAAGGGTTTTATGTACCTGAATAAAATGTTTTCAAATAGCAGAAGGAGCATACCCTATCTGCATATAAAATAGCCAAATTGGTAACAATACTGTCACATGCCTTTATAATTACCACGTGGAAATGAGTAATATCAGCTATTGTACACTGATCTAACTAGCAAAATAGAGTGAAATACTGGATCACCTCAAGCATTTCACACAATCTAAATGTCTTCTTTATTCAAAATTGGTATTTCAAACAATATAAAAATGTCTTTGTTGTTTCTATTTACCAAAAATAAAATAAAATAAAATAAGCATGCATTGAACATTTGAGTGCTAAATTGCAGGCTAAAAACCTGCATATGCTGAATTCTATTTCCAATTTTGGAAAGAATTTACTGAAAAAGTAGCCCAAGTAAAGTGAAAATAATAGATTAGGTTGATTACTCAGGTAGATAATACATTTACCATTTTATCTTTCAAAATATCCATCTACATTTATCCCAACATCTGTATCTATTTTTCTATATCTTTTACACATTAACTATACCTATGTGCATTTCCATAAATAATCAAGCACCAATAAAATCACATTGATATTTGGATTTGGAATACTTTATAATATGTGAAATGTTGTGACACTCCAACTGTAATTTAGGGAAAGGAGAATTACAAGAAGTTAAAACTCCAGGATATTTTAAATGGCTAGGAAGGTGGTACATTAGATGTTGATCTCCAAAGTATTGAGTGAAAAAAGAAAAACAACTCTGGATTAAGAATGTACTTAAAGTGGTCACAGAGTAACACACACACACATACACACTCAGACGCACACACACTCAATTTTCTCCTGAGTATCCAAATGAAAATCTTACACTTGATGGCTTCAAAGATACAACTTGCTATATAGATTTTTTCTTTCTAAATTATCTCTGGAATTTAAGTTACCAGAAGTCATATACAAATCCAGTGAAAATAAACATTTATGCCCTGTATTGTATTATTTGAGGAGCTGCTGGATATTAAGTACATAGACAGAACTTATGAGAAGCAATTTGGAGGAAGGATATAGTCAAAATGAGGTTGAGACTAACTAACCAGGGTTGCAAGTGCGTGTCGTCTTCCTGGGACTTCCTCCACATGGTTCCCTGATGAGAGAGAACACATATGAGAGCCGTGAGGAGAATCTTCTTCATTTCTGATTATTACCTAACATTAGTAAAAACTCCTCTCTGTAGAACACTATTGATAGGACCTGTACGTGAGTCTATTTTATATTTCTTTTCCCTAATATTATTTAGGGACATAACATTTGCAATCATGAAAATAGGTCACAGTACTAAATAAACATTTCATGTCAATTTCACTATACCATAAAACAAAGAATGAACTAACATTCAATAAAAAAAATTTCAAATGATTCTTTAAAAAATTTCTAAACTAACAATTTTCAAATTCTGTGATATCATTTTTATAATAATGAGGTTTTAGATTCCACATCTGAAAATTACTGGAATTCATTTATTCATGTCTATAACAGGTCTTGTGGTTGGCACTGTGGCTAGACTTGTGGATAAGAGATAAGATCCAGTTTTCATGGAGCCTACATTGTAAAAGAGAATATAATTAACAAACAGTAGCATAATTAAAGATGTTCTATAGATTTGTGATAAAGACTACACAGGAAAAGCACAATGCATATATTACCAGGGAGACCTGACTTAGTTTGAGGATTATAGAGGCTTTTCTGAGGACATGACAATTAAGCTAAAATGAATGGTTACCAAGATTTAATAGAGAGAAGAATGAAGAAATGATACATCATTCTGTGCCTTGGAAAATATTATCACAAAGTTTGGGTGTCTGTGGATTGGAAAGACTTAGATGGTTTTGCACAAGAGATACTGTCAAATTTTTTTAAAAATATCATAATTTGATATTTATAATATAATAAATTGAAAAGTGCAGAATTATACTAATATGGTAGTCACTCTCAACATGAGGTTACTGAGTACATGAAATGAGACTAGTATGAATTGAGATAACCTATCAGTGTAAATATATACACTGGTATTTACTGTTAAAAGAACATAAGGGATGTGAACATTCCCCAGGAATGGGTTGTTTTAAGTTGTCTGATTTCTCTCAGACTGTTCAAGTTCAGTTGGACAATATCCACCATATCATAAATAAGTTTTCACAAATGCCTAAGGTGCCTAACTGGTTTTCTTGGTTTCACTGGAGATGGCTGGTAATTACAGGTATGCTTTGGTTATGTAACTGTACTCCTATTATGTTAATGTGTGTGTGCAATTTAAGTAGTAGCTTAAAACCTATACATGCTGAAGTTACTCTACAAGAAGATATGTCAAAAAAATAATTAATCTTCCCATGTTTTCTTCCACCTGCTACTTCTATAGCTTTTCTTCTTCCTTCCTAATTACAACCCTTAAATAGAATTCGTGCCTCATATCAAATTTACCGAGTATCATAATTCTTCCAAGTGGTAAAGATACCTCAAGACAAAGGCTGGGCATAGAAGCTACCGGCCATAAATATGCAAAGAAATAAAGAGCTAACCATTTCAAACAATAAGGCTTCTCTCTCACTTACCAACTTTACATTTCCCTGTATGGCCCCGGAAGATGACTGGTTAGCCAGAGATGGGTAAGATTCCTCAAGGGAGGAACAACCTAAGACAGGCACAGTCGCAGGGGGGCCATCAGGTGAGAAATTGGGGATCAACAGAGGTGAGGCTTAGAACCTCACCCCCCCTGTTCTGAGAGAAATCTTCTGCATACGTGGATGTTTTATTGCCCTGGTCTAGCTTGGATTAACACATAGTCTACAGGCACACACCTGATCATCTACATTTGCTCTCTTACAACACTAAACTATGTTTTCTACCTTTATCTTGTATCTACCTACCACTTCAGCATTTTATTAAAAATAATAATAATAAAGAGAGAAATGTGGTATCCACATATAAATCAAGTATAAAAATCAAATGAGTATTCATATTTGAACTGACTGTTTATAGTTCATAATGCATGAGCAAAACCGAAGGTTTCTGTGATGGCTGCCCTTGTACTGTTCACCATGTAAGAACTTATTCACTATGTAAGAATTTGTTCTCCATGTAAGAACTTGTTTGTTATGCCTCAGAAGATTGGAGACTGATGAAAATTAGGCTTGGGGTGGATTAATGATTGTGCATTGAGCATTGACTCCCCTATACAGAATTTTATTGTTGTTAACAACCATTTGATCAATAAATATGAGAGATGCCCTCACAAAAAAAAAAAAAAAGTACGCACTTCCAATGGTAAAATAATAAGTAACCGGGATGTAATGAATATAGTCAAGATATTGTAACAGCTTGGTATGGTGATAGCTGGTACCTAGAATTGTCATGTATATAAATGTTGAATCACTATGTTGTACACCTGAAACTAATGTAATGTAATACTGTGTGTCAACTACCCTTCAATAAAAAATAATTATCTACAAAAAAAAAAAAAAATATATATATATATATATATACACACTGGATTTCAAATATCATGGGAAAAGAGAATGCTTTCTATAATAACTTTTAAAAATAATTTTCATAGTAGTTACAGGTTAAAATAATATTTTGGATATATTGGCTTAAATAAATTATGTTAATAAAACTGATTTCACCTGTTACCTTTACTTTTTTAAAAGTGACTACTAGAAATTAAATATTACATATGTAAAGATTCTGCTCTCAACAAGATGTCAAACATTTTTCTTCCTACTCCTCTCCAGTAAGTATAACTTTAAATCTTGAAATAATGCAAGAAGTCACCGAGAGAGCTCTGAAGGCAGGAAGGCGTAAGAGAAAGATACGCTGGAGGTACAGCACAGTGGCAGAGCATCACAAAAACCCATCCAATAAACAAAATATCACCCAGGCCTGACATTTGCAACCCCAACCTGAACACATAATATAGTCTACGTAGGTTCTTCCTTCCCAGGATTGAATGGGAAACTGGCTGACAAAATCAAGAGATCCCATCAGTTCCATGCAGAGACACTGACTGGGAGCCCTGCTGGCAATAAAAGACCATGGAAAGAGTTCTTCTGCACTGGATCTGAAACTCTACTCCACCACCGAGGGACACTGGATGGCCAGAAGACAAGGGCAACAAGAAGCTCCACCTGGAGGGACTCATGGGCCAGAGTCTCTCTTCTCCACTTTGAAGCAGCAGATGCCATGTCTGGGGGATTTCTGCATCTCAAGCAGTATGAGCAGAAACTAATGAAAGCACCTGGGCTGCAACAGGTGAGCTTAGCAGACCAGAATAGCACCACAACATTAGATCTCCAAAAGTTAAATCATCATTAAAACCACAATTTACAAAATCAGGCCAAGATGAGGGCTAAACATAACAGGGTGACTGCTGCTAAATTAAAAGATGCAAATTGGACTCAGAATCTCCTCACACAATAACTAAAATGTCCAGAATACAACTGAAAATCACCTGTTATACCAAGAGCCAGGAAAATAACATTTGAGAGAAAGGGCAATCAAATGATGCTAACACTGAGATGAATCAAATGTTGGAATTATCTCAAGAGGATTTTAAAGCAGTCATCAAAAAGTGTTTCAACCATCAATTATAAAGTCTCTTGAAACAAACGAAATATTAGAAAATCTGAGCAATGAAATAGAAAAGGTATGTTTGGTTATAAAATGCATAATTCTCATAGTGATGAAACTACTCTGTATCTTGACTGTGTGAGGCCACACATGATAAAATTGCATAGAACTAAATGCACACAATGCACAGTCACATACACACAGACATACATAAATAAGTGCAACGAAAACTGAGGAAATCTGAATAAGGTTCGTGGATTGTAATATAATGTAAATATCTTGGTTATGACATGGTATTGCAGTTCTGAAGACTATTATCACTGAGGCAAGCTGAGTCAAGGTTACATAGAATTGTGAATCTATAGGATCTAAAAGAAAAATATCTAATTAAAATATTATATATGCAATCTTCATTATGTTTCTATTTATCACTTCTGGTGCACAGCAAAAAACACAGCAGTTCAATGGATTTAGCAGTAGCCTGGGTGAGAGGTGATGATGAAATTAATGATGGAAGTGGCTTTCAGAGAGAAAGACTTTTTGGAGATTGACAGATGTCAGTGATAGCAGAACTCATTGGACAGTGCTGATATTGTTCTATATCAGGTCTTCAAATGAAATTGTCTTCAAAATGAAAAAAAGAATTAAATGAAAATAGCTATTGTTCTATATCAGGTCTTTTTATGAAAGTGTGTTCAAAATGAAAAAAAAAATAAAGTAAAATAAAAACATTTATTTCTACCCCTGTTTCTTTTCTGGTCTATAATAGGTATTGAACGGCTCATTTTTTAATGAGATGAATTAAAATAGAAATTGTCCAAATGTGCACAGAAACCTAGGAATGCAATCATTTGAAAGAAACATTCAGATGTCTATTATCGAAATGCTCTTTGAATGAAATTGTTTGGGAGAACTCAGCAACATGTTCTGATTGTCAAGGCATCTCAGTGTAGAAAAAAGAAACCACATGTACCCATGTGGGATAATAATATGTGTGTGTACGTATCTCTCTGTCTCTGTGTATTTAAATTGATGAAGTTGTAAGATTCTATTAGTCATGAAATCTGTTTTTGAACAAAATTATTAATAGAAAAAATATATTTTTAAATAATGATGTGTGAATTATAAGAGATGGAAGGAATTGAAGGTGGTATCTTCTATCTGGAGATTACTCTCTGCTCACCTTACCTATTCTTGCTATGAAAGACCGGAGTAAGAATTTCACTTCTGAAATGGTGGGGAGAGGAGTTTTGCAGATCCATTCTACTATGAAACAATATTAACAGGCTAAAATAATTTTTTTTAAAGAATCTTTGGAAATTGCCATAAGAACATAGAGCAAATGAAGAAATATTTATTGAAGAATATCTACTAAACCTCAGTAATAACAGTGTCTGTGAATAATCCATTCACTTCCTGCCCTCCTCACAATCACATAAATTTGATGGAAGCCCCACTCCAGAAAGATGTGGCTTAGAATATAGGGCTGCCTCTCTCCTCAGTTTCCAATCACGGAGTATGATATTTCACCAGGAGAGATAGGCCACCAGCATTTCGCAGCTCTTCCCAATCCAAGTTAGAGACGCTAAATTCCTGGTGAGTGCTACCAAGAGATCAGTGCCCTCTTCTCTACTTAGTCCTCAGAATGAATCAGAGGATCATCCCCAGGAATGGGGTTGAAACATTGGAGCTCTGACAGCCTCTACCCTAGCTTGATTGTAGGATAGACTTTTAGATTTTTGTCATATTGGTAGGTGTTAGTGATATCTCATTATTGTTTTAATTTGCGTTCCCCTGATGACATGTTTTCATATGTTTACTTACCATCTGTATATCTTCTTTTGCCCATTTTTTAAAATTGGGTTGTTTATTTTCTTATTGTTGAGTTTTGAGAGTTCTTTGCATTTTTGGTTAACAGTCTTTTATCAGTTGTTATTTTTTTGCAAATATTTTCTCCCAATCTGGTTTTTCTTCTCATTTTCTTGAAAGTGTTTTTTAAAGAATAGAATTTTAGATTTTAATGAAGTCCATTAAATTTTAATTTTAATTTAATGAAGTCAATTTTTTTTTCATGAATCTTGCCTTTGGGGCTGTATCTAAAAAGTCATTATCATGCCCAAGGTAATCTAGGTTTTATCTTATGTCATCTTCTAGGAGTTTTCTGTTTTGAATTTACATTCAGGTATCTTTGGTCTATTTCAAGTTAATTTTTTGAAGGTTGTTTCTAATTTATTTTTTGCAAGTTGGTGTCATTTGTTCTAGCACCATATGTTGAGGAGACTCTTTTCTCCCTTCTATTACTTTTGCTTTTTTTGTCAAAGATCAGTCGACTATATCTATGCTAATTTCTGGACTCTATTATGTTACATTAATCTATTTTTCTATTATTTCACTAGTATCATGTTCTCTTGTTTACTGTAGCCATACAGCAAGTCTTGAAGTTAGGTAGTGTCAGTCCCCTGACTTCAATATCAGATGGCTATACTAGGTCTTTTGCCTCTCCATATAAACATTAGAATCAATTGGAATAGGCACAAAATAATTTGTTGGATTTTGATTGGGATTATATTGAATTTATAGATTGTTTAGAAGAATTGGAATTTTAATAATATTATTTGTATCCATAAATATGGATTACTTGTTCATTTCTTTAGTCTTTCTTTGATGTCTTTCATCAGATTTTGTAGGGTACCTAGTACGGATTTTGTTAGGTTAATACTTAAGTATTTCATTTTTATCAGTGCTAATGTAAATGACCTTGTGTTTTTAATTTAAATTCCACTTATTTATTCCTGGTGATTGATTTGTGTATATTGACATTGTATCCTATAACTGTGCTATCATCAATTTTTAATTCCAGGAGGGTTTTGTGTTTTTCTTGTGTGTGTCACTTCTTTTGGATTTCTACATAGATGATCATGTCATCTGCAAATAGAGTTTTATTTCTTCTTTCCTAATCTGTATACTTTTAATTGTCTTGTCTTGTCTTATTTCATTAGCTAACATTTCTAGTATGATGTTGAAAAGCAGTGGTTAGAGGGGACATCCTTTCCTTGTTCTTGATCCTACTGGAAAAATTTCTTCTTTCTCATCATAAGTTTGATGTGTGCCATAGGCTTTTGTAGATGTTCTTTATCAAGTTAAGGAAGTTCTCCTCTATTCCTAGTTTGCTGAGGATTTTTATCATGAATGAATATTGGATTTTTTCAAATGTTTTTTCTGCATCTATTGATATGATCATGTAATTTTTCATATTTAGCATATGAATCATGTAATTCATGGATTGTATTTATCATCATACATCATACATATGAATCATGTAATTCATGGATTATATTTATCAATTTTAAACGGTTGAGCCAACCTTGCATATGTGAGATAAATTCCACTTGGTTTTGATGTATAATTTTTTAAATATATTTTTGGATTTGAATTGCTACTTTTTGAGGATTTTTGTGTCTGTGTTCATGAGAGCTATTGGTCTTAATATTCTTATAACATCTTGGTCTGATTTAACTATTAGGATGATATTGGTCTCATAGTGAGTTAGGAAGTATTCCCTATGATTAGATATTAGGAAGAAATTGTAGAAAATTGGCATAATTTCTTCCTTAAATGTTTGGTAGAGTTAATCAGTGGACACATATGGACTTTCTCTTTTGGAAGGTTATTGATTATTGATTCAATGTCCTTAATAAATGTAGACTATTCAGATTTCCCATTTCTTCTTGTGTTTGTTTTAGCAGACAGTGTATTACAAGGAATTATTCCATTTCATCTCAGGTATCAAGTTCTGGGCATAGAATTGTTCATAATATTCCTTTATTATCTTTTTTATGTCCATGGAATCTGTAGCAATGACCCTTATTTAATTTCTTAATGAATAATTTGTGTCTTTTCTCTGTTTTTGTTAGTTAGCTTGGCTAGAGACGTCAATTTTATTGGGCCTTTCAAAACATCCTTTTGATTTTGTTAATATTGTTTAACACTTTCCTGTTTTTAATTTTATTAATTTATTCCCTAATTTTTATTATTTACTTTTTTCTGATTACTTTGCATTGGTAAATTCCAACTCATTTTATGAGTCCATAATTGCCTGATAACAAAATCAGACAAGATATCACATGAAAAGAAAAATTACAGATCTCTTACAAGTGTAGAAAGGAAAACCAAAAATGTCTTATGAATATAGAGGTAAAGATCCTCAGAAAAAACTAACAAAAGTAATCCAGTAACATATCAAGAGGAGTATACCTCAGACCCATACAGGATTTATCCAAGGAATAGAAGGTTGGTTTAAGGTACAAAAAAAACAATTATGTTTTGAAAGATTGGTCATGTTACATAAAGGATGAGGAATCAGGGGTCCTAACTTGGCTAGAATATAAATTCTGTCATGAAATCTTACCTCCTGTATCTACTGCTGTACCATGGTCTATAGAACAAGGCTTGACACATACTTGGTGCTAAAATATTTGTTGAATAAATGATAAGCACTGTGCTAAGTACAATATCCATTTAGCCCTCTAAATAGGCATATCAGGTAAATATTATAGCCATGTTACAACAAGAAATCAAAATACTGATTTGTCACAGTCTACATCTGTGGGATAATAAGGGAAATTCTTGTGTTTTCATCTGTAGAACCAAAATTGTGGAGGCAATGCAATTTACCAATGAAAATAGACCTATGAGTATTCAAAAGTAATTGGATTACAAATTCCATCAGCTTATAAAAGCATATTTATAGGAATGGATTATTATGCCAGAGTGGCAAAATCTACAATTAAAAATAATAACTTTCAAGCAAAAATGGATCACCCAAGTTTTCATCAAATATTCACATGATAAACATTATGGAAAACTTTACTCTTCCAACATTTGTAATGTATTTCTCTTTTTCCTGTGTCCTACTAAATTCATTTTTATTTAGGTTTTGGGTTACAAATCTAATTCTGTTTTTTTCTAGGAGAGTTATGAATCTAGATATTAAAATTAGAAAAGGAAAATGATTTAGAATTTTGCTATACTCAGATCATGTTCATTATCAATCACTACTACTCTAATCCATTCATTCATTAAACAAAATAGAAATAAATAGCTGAAAGCTTGTATATATTAAGTGTTTTACAGGAACTGTGGCTGTAAGTGGTGTATAAAACTTATTCCTGAACATCAAAGGACTCGCAGTCCAAGGGAAGTGTGTAGACTCAGAAAACACCTAAGTTTCTAAATATAGTAGAATCTAGAAAATTACTGTGACTCCTTCCTGAGACCAGCATTATTATATTAGTTCCCTGGCAAGTGACCCAACTGAAAAACATGGCTTCCCTATTTTTCTTTTTCCTATACAAAATAAGTAGACTTAAGGTAGTGTAGCCTCTTGAAGTTGAACAGTTTTTTTTTTAAGTGATCCTTACCTTATTTTAGAGACACAGCTTTTATCTCTGTTGTATTGATTTTAGCTAATGGTTATATTCAATGAAAATATCTTATTCTATTTTTTTCCTTGTATTTCTCTTTAATAGCTTTCTCATTAGTAAAGCTCTTGCCTGGTCCTCAAATGATAATAAATTTAACTAACTCATGAAGACAATATTCACCTAGCATGAGAAAAACTAACCCAAGTAATTTAGAAACTGTTCACTGTGTTAAAATTAAGACAGACTGCATTAAAGGTAGCAAATATTTTAAAATATGTCCCACATCTTAAAAATTAAATATATTTTAAGCTATGTTTAATAAAATGGAAGAATGAAAGAACATTTCATGTCCCATGATCATTAATGCATGTATCAGTCATTTTATTACTTTTCCATAAGTAAACAGTAAAATTGTACATGACCACCGTAACACTATGCACTCTATAAATCTATTATCTCAGAGTAGAAAACTCCTATATATTTCATGTACAAAAATAAAATGCATTGAAGAGCATTTTACCCCTAAGACCTTTCTAATTTAGTAACACAGGCAGTATTGTAATAACATTCATTAAACAAATGTAGCTTATTGACATCTATAGGTGAACAAAATGAAGGGCAGTCAGCTTTAAAGGGTAAATGTATCTTCATTATTGTCACGGTGGGATTAATAACATATTTTTATTGATAACATTTTCTGTTCCGAAATACAGGCAACACACAATTATGGTCAAGAAAAGCATAGAAAAAAAGACATACCATGTCTAATAGACACAATTTATTTTCTGTTCTAATTGTTTAGTTACCATCCCCAAATGTTCTTGTAGGATATTTTTGAAATAATATTTAAAATTATATCATGTGTTTTTAATGTTGGGCAAGCTAGCTGCTTATTTCTGTAAAATGAGTAAATTGACATTGGAAAATTAACATTAGTCATTTTGGAATATTGTTCAAAGAGAGCATTTTTCTTTTCCTCTTTATGAAGTTAGTAGTGTTAAATATTTGCTTACATTTTAAGACTTTTCAAGGAAAACGAAGTATAAGCAAGATTACTGCATCTGACATTAGGAAGTATAGTAATATGCTCTTTGTAGTTGAAAAGGAAATAGCATTGGAGGCTTACTTAGGGGAAATTTTAATGTGAAATTGAGGATGCACAGTTTTTCCCATAAGTTTTAGTTATCTCTTCCTACAGGCTCAGTCATCATGTTTATTACAAGACCTGGAGGTAATGTGTCAAGCAAAAATGGCTCCAAATAAATAAAGATGCCATTATCAGTTTATTCAAGTTTCAACTGCTAAATTCCTATAATCAGAATTTAGGAAGAAATAATAACAAATAACACGTCTTATACCTAAAGGATAATCTGTTTTCCTTCCATTCTAAGTAATAACAATCACTTGCAATGTCTCCATTGCCTGACTCTGTGTGAGGTGCTTTACATTCATTGTGTCATGTTAATACTCTAGGTATTGAAAGTAGGCAATAATTGCCTTGTATTGACCAAGAAACTCTTACGTAGAGTTTATGTTAAGTTTCATAAAGTCACATAACTAGTAAATGCCAAAATTGGAATTCAAACACAGCACTTTATCTCTCTGAACCCTGTGCTTTGTAAACACTCTTCATTCCTGATCTCTGACCTGAGATTTAAGTTTGAGTTATGTAGATTTGGGGGTTGGAGTGTGTGGGTAGGGAGGGTGAGGGGGATAAAGAGGCACAAAAATTCTCAATCATAATATGAGTTGGTCACGAAGATAGCAGCATGGAGAATATAGCCAATGATTCTGTAACATCTTCCTATGTTGGCAGATAGTAACTGCCCTAGAGGGGGTGAGGATTTAATAATATGGGTGACTGTTGAACCAATGTGTTATATATCTGAAACCAATTAAAAAAAGAAAGAAAGTGAAAAAATGAATAAAATAATAATCTCACAAGATATTTGGCAAAGCTGTAACATGGGGAGGGACACATTTTTAACCTCGCTGCTTAAATTCTCTTTTCTGTAATAAGTGGAGCACCAAGTCAGAGCGGCTGCCAGGATAAAGTGAGTTAGACATGCACTGCTCTTAGGACAGTTTGTGGCATACCAAAAGCATTCTGTAAATATTAGCAGTTCTTACCATCACCATACACACATACACACTTACACACACGTCAAGTGTTAGATTGCAAGTGTTAGAATTAGCTTTCCTGACTATAAAGTCTTTACTTCTGACTCTATTGTAATAGTTGTGTGACTTTCAGTAGGGAATTTAACCTCTCTCTGACTCAATTTACTCATTTGTAGAACAGATTCAAAGGTGGTGTGTACATTAAGTGAGATTATTTATACAAACCCCTTAGACTAGTGTTTGGCAGCATTTAAGCATTCAGAACTCCTGCTCCTGATTCACTTCAGCCTATCAAAATGATATCTTTGTTGTATACATGTTTCCTTAGTTAATGATGCAGAAAAAGGTAAAGTGCCTATTCTGCTCCAAAGCAGAAGTCATTGCTATTGTAGAAAATATCACTCACTCAACACTCTTGATTCATTCCAACCTCTTCCCTGGCCTTCTCTGGACCAGCCTAGCAAGGGTTAAGATTGACCCTTCTGCTGAGAGTTCAGCAGTCCATGTTATATCTGAACTTGCCTGTGTTTGACAAACTCTTTAATGGAAGACTAAGAACCTAAGTGTATTTGTCCCCCGATGCCAAGAGCTAGCTAGCTCTGGCCCTGATCATGTTTACTTTAGGTTGTACTGCATCATCTTCACCAACCAATCAGAGACAAGCCATCTGTAGGTGGTTCTTAACTATTCAATTGTACATTGTATTAGTATTTCTCCTCAAGAAATGCTTGAAAGGAACCCAAGGCCTGAAAGAAAAGGAGGCTAAATTATCTGTTGTCAGAAGTCATAATTAAAGCAGTTTATTGTGTAAGGTGCATATATATTGACATAGCAACTTACATATAGTCTTGAACCAAGAAAAATTAACAGAGAAATTACTGCCAAATTAAACAAAAATATTTATTTACAAATCATTGCTTTGTGAAATTACCTTTGCAAGTAGATGGTCATCTTCTGTACTGCTCCACCTCACCAGCTTTTCCACATCTAGTTGGAAATAACTGAAGTTTGTAGCAAAGTCAGATGTGTTCACTACTCTGCAGTCAGCTCTGAAAGGTATTTGCAAGATTGTTCTTTGTTTTCGTGCCTGTTAAATTACAGTTTTCACTGAACATTACCTAATGGTAATCTTCTACAGTCTATAAACTTGTAACAATCCTTCATGAGCTAACACCTCATTAAACCAGTGTCTGAATCAGAATAGTATATAATTCAAAACAACCACTATTCCCAAGCTAAATAAAAATTCTAATGTTATCAAACAAAATATTGGGAAATCCAAACCGGCTAATTAAATTTGTTTTTTGGGGTGTTCTTTGCATTTTGATTTAAACGAGGTTTTACAAAACTTGTCTTGCATATTTCTGCCACAGAGATCCAAATATCTCACATATAAATATCTTTAATCTTTAAGACATAGTTTAATAATTTGAAGACTATTTTACAGATTGTCTTATGTTCTCCACACACATACATCTATGTATACACACACATATGCATAGCTGTATAAATGATTTATTTATAATATTACAAAATATTATAAAAATTTACAACAATGTATAAATTCATTATCATGAATGGTTTGGTTCTTACAAATCAAATTAATCAAGAGAGTATACATATTCGTGGCACTATTTATCCAATAATCCATATTTAATATGTATAATACCTTCAGTGCTTAGTCAGAATTTTGCACATAATAGCTTTAGAATAAATATTTGTTGAATATGTTAGTGAATCTTAGAATGAAAATTTATTGTACTTTTATATACAAAGTGCCAAACACTCTTGAACAGTCTGTATGGTAGATGTCCTGTGATACACAGATGAATATTAACAATAAGAAAATGTCAAAAAAATATAAGTAAGACAAATAAAGCAGATCATGGAAAATGCCGTAACAGAGGCCTGGCTGAACGCAAGGAGGTTAGAGGAAAGAGAGAAAGTAACTGATTTCCAAAGGCTGTTTGTAAAATTGGGCAATTTTGGTGAGGACAAAAAGGAAAGATAGAAAAGCTGGCATTTGCATTTATTAAATACAAAAAGGGAAAACACAGGTCTTTTAAAATTGTAAATTCCAGAAAAGGATTTGTATGTTTTTCAACTGAAGTATAGTTGGTAGTAGTTTTCCTATTGACAGGCCAGAATGGGAATATTCTGGAGTTCCTCATTTTACATAAATATACATACTTTTATTCTGTGATTATTTTCTTTCTTTCTTCTTTTCTTTTCTTCCCTTTTGTTTTTCTTTTTGATGTTTGGCTTCCATCTCCCTTTCCTCTAATCTATCCACACACCAGCCTAAGCAGCACATATGAAAACCTAATAGACATGCACTGTTTCCCTATTTACATGGTTTTGTAATGCATACATAAGTGTAAATACATGTACATATTTTTAAAATTATACTAATTTCTCTACATTTTGCTTCTCACACTCAATTCACATGCATAAATAATAATTTATGCCTAATTATTGATTTCAAAATCTGAATCACATTTCATGCTATTGATTTACTATAAATTATTCCGTAAATAATAGTACAACAAAAACCACAAACATCTAACTTCTTGACCTCAAGGAGTTTTGTTTCTGTAGTACAGAGGCTTCCAATGCTGATTTTTGCTTTCCAGAAATATAATAACACTTTGTTTCCACCTGTAGTGTGCCATGTTCCCCACACACCTGTCAGCTTCAGGGCCCTCATTTTTTTTATTTTTATTTTTTCGAGGGAATAAAATGATGTTGTATTGACTCATTACTTTGAAGTTTCATACCTGCTGGTATGGGTTTGTTATTCTGTGCAGACCCCCATATTTCTTGCCCATCTTTTTATTGGGTTGCTTTATTTATTTGTTTGTTTATAAAAACTGTTTGAGTACTGTAGGTATCAGCCTTTCATCTCTTCTATTACTTTATTACTTTTAAAAACCTATTATTTATTCTTTCTATTGCATTTTAACAGGAAAACAACTTGTGTAGGTAATTTGGGATTTCATCTACAATTAGACATCCCTTACCACTTAGATATTCCTTTGATTAGGCAAATATTCCTTTAGATGTCCCCCACAAGAGTTTCCAGTTTTTATTTTCTTATACATGAGACTTTAATTAATCTAGAATTAATTTTTACATGATAAAATACATGAGTACAGTTTTATTTTCTTTCTAGTGAATGCCCGGATGTGTGTGCCAGCTTCATTTATTACATAATTTTGCTCTAAATTTAGTTTTTTTTCCTATTAACTTTTAACTTGCCTAGAATAAAGATTGTGGTGCAGGATTTGGATGTTGGGCCTGGGTGAGACAGATTATTTTAACACTATACCTTTTCTTCTATCTTTGCAACCTGGAATAAGCTGCTTATCTTCTCCAATTTTTTTATTTCCTTATCATTGAAATGGGGCCAGTCATACCTCTTAATGTTGCTGTGAAAATTAGATAAGATAATACTTGGAAAAGTTAGCACATAGCCTCATACAGAATTGTTCAGTATGTGCCGACTCTAATCAGGTACTGTTTATTACCAAAAGCCATCTGGTTATGTTTAATCATCACTATTAAGAAGCTAAAATGCTAAACTAAACAAATTGAACCATTTCATTATCTAACCAGTGGTGATCTATGGTGCTCTGTGGGATTGTGTCTATTAAACCTGGGGAAAGGAATTTCCTTTTGCAAAATGTCCAACTTCACTAACAAGAAAAAAGTTAAACCACATCACAATTGTAGATTCTCCTGAACTCGTTGTTTCAGAAAAAGGCTAATCTGCCAGCCTCAGCTAGCTAAGTCTATCCCAATGGCCCTAAGGTTATATCAGTGTTTCTAAGGTTATCCCAGTGGTCCTATGGCTATCCAATTGTTCCCAGAACTATTCCACTGATAAAGCTATTCAAATAATCCGACTGTTCCTAAAGTTATACCAGGTTTAAAATGCAACCCTACTGCCTCTAAGTTCTATCCAACTCTTCATGGGACTATCTTACTGTTCATAAACCTGTCCAAATGCTTCCAAGGCTATCTGCATTTTCCTAAGGCTGTCCAAATCTGAAAACTCTCTCTTCTTGTTCCTAGGCTTGACATAAACATTGTAAATACACACTTTGTCTTAGTAATGAACATAAATACCCTTTAAAAAAAACTATCCAAGATACATTTATTGCCTATAAGCAATGAACACTGATGACATAGGCCAAAAAAGTAGAAAAATATATAACCTCAACTGAAATTCAACCTACAGCTAAGTTTTCAGTTGGCCTTCTGTAGGCATGCTTTTAAAACTTATAATATTCTTGCAATACAACAACTATGCATATGATTCTGGTTCTTTATTCAATGAAGTAGAAGCTCATCATTCAAGCTTCTTGTAAAAATATCAGAAATATATTTTCTTACTAGACTATCCCAGATGCAGTTTCATCAGAAAGAATCACAGAAAATCATATAGGGTTTCCCTTTTGGGTTGTGTGCTCATTCACCTCTTTCCTCAATGATGCCTATAATACAGCTTTAGGTAGGGGCAGTTGAGGTTTGGGGATCATAGATTGCCAAGACTGTAGACATGTCCAAGGGATAAGAACTAAAATCTCAGGCTAAGATTCTACAAAGGCCAAAATATGTGTTTGGACCAGACAAAAGGAACATGCTTTTGAAGCTTGTAAACACTCCATCAGGATGGTTGACATCTGTTTGCTCTTCACCTCCACGAACTGACAGCTTTTCAAAGTCTATTGAAACTCTCAGAGCGCTGTTTCATGATCTTTGTTTAGGCAAAATTTCAGTTGACTTCTGAACCCTGATAGGGTCCCTGTTGCTGAATGGAAATGTAGGCTTCCTCTGGAAGCTTCTATCTGTGTCTATTTTCAGAAAATGGAGCTTAACTTTAGGACCAAAAGGTCCTCCTCATGTCACTACTTGAATAGTATACATTGAACTCTTATATTAAAGTTTTTCATGTCAAATATAATTTTTTTTCTGTGGAATATGGTGAGTTGAAGATTTAATAACTTGAACCAAAGTATCCTGCTACAGTAAAAATGATTAGCCCTTCAAATGATTCAACCCTCATTGTTTAAATGTAACATGATCTGCAATGGACATATTTTCATATTGTTAGCAAACTAGACTATGTTTGCTCCCAAATTTGCCAAACACACCTTTTGCCTTTCTGAGTAGGTCCTTCCCAGAGGAGCTTGATTTAAAGGCTTTCATGCAGGTAATTTATTTTGGGAAATTATCCCAGACAACAAGAATGGGGGACTAGGAGGAATAAAATACAAAATGAAGGAAAGCTATTACAAGCATATGGTTTTAAGTTGTTCACCACTGTAGGCAACTGGGGCTCAGCTCTATGTGAACCCTATGAGAAGCAATACAATGAGCTTCAGAATTGTTGGCCAGGGTATCTGAAGTGAAAAGCACTCCATCAGTTCAAGAGTTGCCCCAAGGGGCATTAATTCACTTGGCTTTCCAGGCTTATGGGTTCCCTTGGAGTCAGGAAAACCGTGCGGTAGGGAATAATGCATGGTTAGCGCACTGGGGACAAGGGTTACTAGTTTCACCTGTGCAAAGCTGGTCACCACAAGGGTTGGAGTCACAGGTGGGAGAGATGATGTGGGTATAAGAAGTACAAGAAGTATTCAATATGTTGTCAAGGCTTTGTAAGTGTTTGCACCAATTCTCTCTAAGGTAAGCTTTGAAAATAGAGTTAACCCATGGCTGCCCACAATCCTATCCTTGCATTAGGCTATATTAAAATATTCACTTAGAATTGCAAGCTGGATTGAGATGATTTTCATCAAAGCCAGAAGTCAGAAAGAACATCACATTGCAAATTTAGGCTTAATGTTATGAAATAGGAAAGGAGTTTTCTGACATTAGAATGAACACACCTTTCTCTCCATAAAACAACACAAGCTTTCAGAAGGTAATCTTGTCTCAGCCTTGTGTTTCCCATTGTCCATGCTGGGAAGATATCAGGTGGGGTTAATAGATGGGTTAGAAACTTGCCATTCTGCTTCTCATTAAGATTACTAATATCCAAGTTTTGGCAGCAACTTCCAATCCTTTGTCACCTGATAGTGGCCTGTCAGACATGGAATAAAATGAGAAACTCAAGATTCACTCCAGTGTTACAGAAGGGCAGGAACAATAAGCAGTCCAAAATACAAAACAAGGAATTATACGTAGAAAAGCCAATTTTTTAAAAATTCTGTCATGGTGTATGTCAGAGATACTGTAAAGCAACACTCATTATATTCAAGCGATGCATTAGGAAATGCCCAAGGTTTTTGAAGCTGCAAAATGCCTTCCCATCAAAGAGAATAACAAGGGTTCTGCTAGAAACTGAAGACTCATGGAAGTCTTCTTTCAAGTCTTCTAATGCTCATGTCCCTTTTTCTTTAGTTTTGTTTTCGTCCTCTAATTAGGCTTAAAACTGCCCAAATAATTTCTTAATTTATTTCCATCAAAAAATAACAAAAAAAGCAATAACAAGAATAATCTCAAGTACAAATCTCAAGTTTGGAAATAAAATTCTGGAAGTCTCCATGTTTTCAGCATTCTTTTCAAGATACTATAAAATCAATAGTTATCAAAATGTACAGAATTATAATGCTTTTTCTAGAGGTTTCTCAGAGATAAGACATTTATAGTGCACTCAATAAAGGAGGAATATAGCATACAATAGTTTTGTATTATAAATTGCTTCACTTGAGCCTCTTAAAGTAATACATTATGTTTTGCCTTTAAGAGATCAATAGTGCTGCCCTGTATTACCATTTTCACATCCTTTATGGGCAATAACAATTATGGGTTCCTTCACATGATCATATTTAAATATAAGCAACTTACTTTTTGAGGATGTGTGTGTATTAAGGTGAAGCAAATGCTCTCCTTGGACTTATTGAAACCTACACTTGTTGCATGCCTAGGAAATCATTACAAATAAGACGAACACAATAAAGCACAACACAATTATTAGGTCAAATTCCAGAAATAGAAATAATCCATCTAAGGGTAATAAACATGGTAACCCAGACATGACAGCTTCTTCTCCAAGCAACTCCTCCCTAATACATTAAAAAAGGTGGATTTCTTTCCTGTTACCTTTCACAGTGATTCTGACCTTAATTTCATGAAGCCTTTTCTGCATCACAATGTATGGATTTATCTGTTTTATATCTAAGATTCCTTTGACCTAAGGCTTTGGAAGAGGATATGGAAGGATGAAGAAATGCATTTGGGAGGAGTGCTTACTGGGACAAGTCCAGGGTTGTTCCTGAGAGACTGTGAACAAATTCATGTACATGTAACATACCTGCTTCTGACTGAATTCTACTACATGAAATGCTTGTGCTTTCTGCAGGTACTTACATGCCTAGGCACCAAAGTCTTTCAGGGCAAAGTGAAAATTTTCGGCTGTGGCATTTGGTTTTTCTCCATGACTCAAACTTGTTTTAATATCTTAGCAGATTTCTAGTTCAAAATGGTAAGTGATACATCCACATCTATAGCTTCTCCTTCCAAAAATCACATTGAAGAGGTAGAATATTTCCTACATTCATACAAACACAAATGTATATATATGTGCACACATACACATGTATATACTTACCTATACTATAATGCATACCCTGCCATGTGCCATTCCATAAAACTACTCAAAAAAAAGAAATGCAGAATGAAAAGTCTGAGGAATTCTTGAAAAGCAAATATTTTTTGTTTTGTCAAAGGTACAGAGCTGTAAAATCC
This sequence comes from Manis pentadactyla, assembly GCF_030020395.1. Classification (NCBI taxonomy): domain Eukaryota; kingdom Metazoa; phylum Chordata; class Mammalia; order Pholidota; family Manidae; genus Manis; species Manis pentadactyla. The sequence goes on along the minus strand of NC_080020.1, from coordinate 148,550,572 downwards.
ATGTTCCACAGCATCAATAGCAGGACCATTTCTTCCCAATTGAGGCCTGGAGAAGAACCAATCTAAAAGCCAAAAAGTGCAAAGGGAGGCATGAGCCTTGGGGAAATCATCAAGGTATGTATTGAGTCCCTCCCTTCCCTCCCTACTTGTCAGCTCTGACTCTTATAATCAGAACAAAGGCCAGAGAAGAGTATTTAAACATAAGTGAGGAATCAATCTGAAGGCCACTAGTATGGGAGACTGAAAAAAAAAAAAAAGGGCAACAGAGATGGAGGAAATCCGGGTTTCCCAATGTGCACACATGCAGTGTGGTGGAGAGAAGGGAAAAATACAAGGGTAAAGGCGCTTCTATTTAGGAATGAGGTTCACTAGAAATCTTTCCCTTCTCCAACTTGTGCTCCTTAATTTGTCACCTTTGGGAATTCCTGGCCAGCCAGCGCGCTTCCCCTGCCATGAGCCACTACACTGAACAGAACCCACACTGAACCTTGCCTTCTGGCTTATGGGGGAAACACATCTACACAACTACAGAGGAAACCCAATCCAATAATTAAAGTAATTGACTTAATTCTCAATTATAAAGTGTGAAATGTGGAAGACATGGGGATTAATAAAAGAACAGAATAGAAGAGTCCAATACTCTCAGAAAGATTCAAGATTATTCTTCAAGAAGGTATACAGCTTGAGAAAGGGAAGAATAGGAGAACATGAATGTTGCTGGAAATTAAGAATTGATTGCCAAAATCTTCCTTAGAGAATTCCAAATAATTTATTTAGATACTGCCTGCTGCAGGAATAGAGGTTAATTCCGTCCCCCTTCCCCTCGGCCCTGGGCTGAGCTTACCGAGCTTCTTCCAAAGACAAGAGTAGGGAAAGGGAAATAGTAACTTCACAGGGAAGAAAGCTGACCTCGTCAGTGATGACACATAGATTCAACAACAAGGATATTTCACCTATTGTGATATTCTTTCCAAAAGTTCATAACACCAGTTTAACCTTGAGAAAAAAATAAAACAAACCCAGATTGTCGGATATTCTGAAGGACACCTGGCCAGTAACGTTCAATACTTGGCTTTACAGGAAAACAAAGGAAGAACAAGAAACTGTCAAACTGGCACTGTGCTTATGATGAGCATGGTGATCGACTATGAAGACAAGAAGGTAATAAGTCGTAAATTATTTTAGCTTTTAAATTTTACATCCAGACAAACTTTCAATTAAGTGTGAGAACAAAATATATAAATGACATTATGGATATATCAAGTTCAAAAACTCTTCAAGAATGATTTAAGCATACACCAGTAAAATTGAAAGCAGAACCCAAGAAAGAACAATATTTTCCCTGAGAAACAATTGCTTCTGAAAAACTTCTGAGAAAAAAATAAAGAAATTCGAAAAAGAAATGAAGAAATAATTCATGTAACCTTGACATTTGGGAAATTCTCATTTCAGCATCACAGATTTGGTGGTAAAAATTTTTTTGTTTCCCTTCTTTGTGGTCCAATTATAGTAATATCTTGCATGCAGAACAAATATCTTCTTAATTAACTAATTGGAGGTTGGTTTATTTATTTCAAAAAAAAATCTGGAATCACTGAGTTAAGGTACTGAAGACTTAGTTGTATTTAGAAAACAGGATGTAATGGTTACATATCTTAAAACTGTAAATGAAAGAATATGGCAGAGAATTGAGTTTTGTTGTCAGACCACATAGGTCAGTTAGAATCCTGGCTTCATGTCTGACTATGTGGCCTTGATCTGGTTATTAACCTTTCTAAGTCCCCGTCTGTCTGTGTTTACAATGAGCATGACAGACTTAGCACATGGCGTTCTTGGCTCTCAGGTTGAAGTCACCCTGTATTGCGGAAATTCAGAATACATTCAGCTCATTGTTATTCCTTAGTGATGATTATTTATGTACAAAATAAGCAGGTCAAGAAGAGGGAACAAAAATATTGGCATTACATATTTTTCTTTATCATCATGGAGAGATAAAATAAATTTTTAAAAATTCATAAACTATGAAATACCATAATTATGTTGTTTATAAACAGATAAAAACACACTACCATAATAATCAATAGATGAAAGGTAAAGCAGAGATAGGAGATGGTGTTAATGTACTTAACTCGTCATTTAAAAAAAATAACATTAGTAGGAAGTACTTAACTGAGTTTAAACAAGAAAAAGTGGTTTGGAATTTAAAATTTTTGAGGAAACCATCAGAAGACCGAGAAAGGTTAACTGTTATAATAGTGACTTCTGGAAAGACAGAGACAAAAGGAAAAATGATTTTCTTTTTATTTTCACACTTTACTGTGCTTTCCCTCCATATGTTATTGGATTTATTACTTTTAGACTAATACACTTCAAAAATACTATCTGTCTAAAAATGCTGTCTAAATGAAATTAAATGGAGGAAGATATATTATCACACGATGCCAAACATACAGTCATTTGCAGGGAATACATTTTATTATGGTTCTTTTTTTTTTCATGTTTTTGCTTTTTCCATTAATCTGGATTTATGTAGAATGTAACATGGTTAAGAATAACCAATAGAAATTTTTTTTTAATTAGTGGAATCATTTATTTAATTAGTATTGAGTATCTCAGAGTTGAAGTTTACAATAAACTCAGAATCTAGAGGGAAAGGGAGGATGCAAACACAACAATTAAATAAAAAATATGTATGTGTTTTAATAAGGTAATGAAATGGTTTTGTGGGAATGGAGAGCAGGGGTGCCTAATTCCCCTGGGAGTCAAGAAGTGCTGCAGAGGATCTATACTGAGTTCAGCTTACAGGATAAAAAGGAGCTTGCCAGTTGGTTTTGGAGTGGAGGTTGTTCAGGCCCAGTGGCGGGCAGCCCGCACACCTCGTCCGGCCAGGAAGAGGCAGAAGGAGGCTTTGAGGCCAGTTCTTCATCTGCAGCACAATGCCTCACCGTCTGTGACCATCTGTGTGTTGTATTGTCTTATATTTAGAAACAAAGCCAACGAGATCATAATAATTAGAGTTGGGCATGACTAGATTTTTGTTCAATACTATTCAATAGGTAATAATGACGATGTCATTACTAAGAAACTGGCACACAGTCGAGGCTTCATTTGCAAAATTGGGATGAGATAATGAGGAGCACTATGACCTCATCACAGGCTTTCGCCAACAACCCCACTTTATTCTACCGATCAAACCAGGCAGCAACCGTCTTGCAAAGCTGAATACGTTCCAGTACTTAAATTATGCTTATTTTAACAATTATTACATAGAAGTTACCTGTTCTGCCTTTGAAACTGTGTTAGGGGTTGCAGTCTCCATGTTCCCTCATTTCATTTCTGGAAGTAAGAAGAATAGCTACCCCGCCAACTCCTGTGTGGCCCCACGGCTGCAGAAGAAGCATATGCTCCCACATATATCTCACAGTTTCCTGAATCACTGTACTCATTGCTTTACCGGAGCACGCAAGGCACAGTCGACTGCAAAGGGTTGACTCTGTTTCAAATAATTGGCTTTGTGTAAACATGGACAGCCACAGACAGTCCTGGAGATACGTCACCTCACTACCAGATGCATACGCTTACATTAGGTAGCAGTCATGTCTGACAGCAAAAATCTAAATGTCTCTTTTTTACTTTTTTTATGGGATTATAAGATGAAAATAATATGCTTTCTCAACTCTAATATTTCAGGAACCAATTTTAAAAACAATTTAAAGAATTAGGGGACCTTCATAATAACAGCAGGAGCAAACAGTTATTCCCTAATTGGTATATATAAATATTTGTGTTTGTGTGTGTGTATATTTATTTGTATACATAAATGTCTACTGAGTGACAGACATTATATACACACATCCAAGAGTGATGAATTTGCACAGTGCCCTTGGGTAGCTCTGCAATCAGTGGGGGAGAGACAGAAGTAAATAGATAACTACAAAATGCCAGGCAAAAACTGACCTAAGGGACCCCAGACTTGGCTATAGTGGGAGGTGCCCCCAGAACAGAAAGACAGCTTTAACCATATCCATCATGGGCCAGTGCAACTCAGTATTTATGCTTCACCTTCTCCCTGTGTACCTCAGGGCCTCACTCCCACTTTGATGGATGGGGTTTCTGTTTGTGTGTATCTTTTCTCTGGCTTTGGCCCTTGATTTAACTGTCTCTGGCCTTGTGGATTCACTGTATTGTCTTTGGTTCACAGCTTGACTCCTTGCCCCAAGTCCCTCAGCCAATTAAGAATGATCACATTACAACTGACATTTGGCAGGGCCTTCCTGTGTAGGAGAGGATGGAGAGGATGGAGAGGAGGGAGACAGGGGATCTGATTCAGGGAGTTACTAGGAAAGACAAGTTGGGTCCATATTAGATAAGAATGTGGTGTGTGGGTGGCGGTGCTGTGTGTGTGTGTGTGTGTGTTTAAGGGAAGAGAGAAAACTGAAGTAAGGGAAAAAGTTTTAGCGTACGAATATGTTTTTAATATTAGGAAAATTTCTTGGTGATGGTGACACAAAATACGTTGAAGAGGTAGGCAGTGCTGAAATGAAAGTATGTTTTATGGACAGTAAATATACAGATACAGACAAACATAGATGCCTAGTTTCCACAAATACCAGTTTGTCTAAAACAAATACAGAGGCTACTATCAGTATTTTCCCTTAAGAATTTTGAAAAGGAAGTTAATTAATCTCAGAATCCCTGAAATTAACCTAAGGAGGACTCCCTCCCTGCCTGTTTATAAAGTAGGCTTGATCTATATTCCTAATGAAGATATTCTCTATTATTGGGACTCAGTCATTTACTCAAAAAATATTTCTGAACACCTACTATGCCCATGAACTTCAAAGAAATTGAAAATAAGCAAATAAACACTAAATAAATCAAATGGCAATATGTTCAATGAAGGTAAGGTAAAAAGAGATTGATGGATGCAGGGACTGTATTGCAGAGACATGGGTCAGAAAAGTCCTCTCCAATAAGAAGACCGCAGCGTATAAGCCAAATGGTGTCAGGGAGAAAGCTAGGTGACTATCTAGAGAACCTGAAGGGTGAAGACTGCGATGGAAGCATGTGTGATGTAACAGAAGAACAGCAAGGAAGCTGGAGTGGAGTGAGCCACTAAGCAAAGTAGGGAGGGAGACGTTTGAGCAAAGGCTTGAAATAGCTGAGGTGATTATATGTGTGGAAAAGCATTCTAAGCAGAGGGAACAGAAACAAGTCCTTCCTGGGGAGACATTTTTGAGGAAGTGAGGTATAACCTGAGCAGTAAGGTTCAGCAAGAATGAAAGGACAGGGAAGGGAGAGGCTGAAGAGGCTATGATAAAGGGCTCCTGTCCCAGCTGCTAGGTTTAGCTACTGACTGCCTATGAGAACTTGAAAAAATGAACCTTTATAGACCTAGTTTACCCAATGATAAGATGGGTGCGATAACACTGTCTCCCTCAGGGAGTTGAGGATCCATGTACATATTAGCCAGTGTTACTAATATTCTTCCAGGAGATTGGGGGAGTAAGATCAAAGCAGATTTTGAATGCTCCATGAAAGAGGCAGTTGAGGAGGGCAGAGACACATCTGGTACATTTGAACATATTTTCTGTAAAGGGAGCAGAAAATATGTTGGGATAAAAGGAGATAAAGGAAGGTGTTTCTCTGTGTTTGCTTGTTTGGTAGAGATGGAGAATATGATGGCATGCTGGTGTCTTTTCAGGAAAGATCCAGTGAATAGAGAAAATTTGGGGCTCACAGAGAGCTAGGAGACCGCTGCAGGATGAAGACCCCAGCAGATGAGAGGTGGTGAGTCCAAAGCACATGCAAAGTCAACAACCTATGTTTGAGAGACTGGGGGGCTGTAGTACACAAAAAGTCTGTTCTGATTCTTTTTGGTTACCAGCACTTGTTTCTCTTTACCTAATGAGTCAACCAAAACCCAATTTCGACTTTCTGTGGGTTGCATTTTCACAGACTTTTGCTTTCTTATTCCCCTGCATCATGAGATAATAGTGAGATCTTAGTGAGATCATAGTGAGTCACATTAAATTATTGGCATCTGTATCTTACTCGTGACAAATATTATGACACTGTTTCTATCCAAGGTCGCCACTGCTTCCAAGCATATTTATCCTCTTTTAAACACTGGATATTTTCACCAGTCTCTGCCCTTCTCAGTAACTCTGGAGACCTGTAGCCATATTGAGGTTTGAGTTAAAATCAGTCACCATTTGAGGCTTTGCCATGGTCCCTGCAGTGCTTCTCTCAGGCAGTCATTCTCCAAGTGCTGTCCTCAGATCAGCAGCAGGAACACTGCTGGATAACCGGGTGACTTTTTAGAAATACTTCTCAGTCCCCATCTCAGAGCTGCTTGCTCAGAAGCTCTGAACGTGGAGGACAGCAAATCACATTTCGGGTAACTTAGAGACATGTTCCAGGCTAAGAACCACTGTTTGGGGCTGGGGGAGAGAAAGAAGAAAACGTATAAAGACAATAAATTAAAGCAGTCCCCTATTGCCACCCCACCCTTGCCAAACACAAATTTGGAAAAAATACAAATCACAGACAGACTCATTATAAAAAATTTGGAAACTGAGAACATTAGAGGATTTTACAGGTCCTTCAAAGCCCCATTACTCAAAATCAACCAGTGTCAACCTTTTGTTCTTTAACTGCCTAAAAGGACAGCATATGTGTTGCCTTTTTCAAGCTTGCAGCTAAGGCTGGTTACATTCATTGGTGAACTGAAAGCACTTACCATCCTGAGATTAACTTGAGGCTTCAGGAACCATTAATATTTTTGTTTATAAAAATGCACTTGGCTTACAGCTTGCTTTTCTTCAAGATGCGTATCTCTCTGTGGCCAGACATATGCTATTTCCCTGCTTTCTATGGGCATGCACACATTATTTATGCAGTCAGTAAGCATCTTATAAGTAACTACTCTTTCAAGCTGAACTGATATTTGTGCTAACTAGAAAAGAATGTTGTTTCCAACACTTTGTTACTTTTGCCTCTTATAAACAGAAGAGATTCAATAAAAGAAGCAGGGATGTTAGCGAGTCCCGGAAGCTTTTTGCAAGTCAGGTTATGAGGGGAATGGAATCAAGAGCCAGGGACAAATTAGCACACTGACTGTCAATTCAGGCATTCTGGGGCCTGGCTGGGAGGTGGGGGGTGGTGAGGACAGGCTTGCAAAGGTGTCTGTCACATTGGCCATCTCACTCACTTTTTACTTCTTGCCAAGGCTTTTCTGTCTTTCCTTTCTTCAGCTCTCAGAAGTACCTGCTTCAGCACTTCCTAGTTCTGTTTTCTTTTCTTCCGGATTCTTTTTCAGTATCCCTTACTCTTCCATGACTATTTCATCTCTTCAGTACAGAAAACACAATAAATATCTCTGCACCATCTCTCTTCTGTGCATTAATAAGAGTGCTCTATTTTCCTTTCACATCTTTGTTCTTTCACCTTCTGATAGGCAAAGACTGCTTCCGTTCAGATTAGTTTGTGTAAAGGAGTTAGAATGTTCATGTGGACCTTACATCATCACTTTTCTTTTATATTGACGATTTTGCCAAGTAAGACTTATAAAGGACTGACAAAGAACAGACTGAAAAACTTCTCTTGTATAAAGACATAGTAGAAATCAGTTTTCACAGCTAGTGCTTAAACAAAATATTTTTTTAAACTTGCATCTGTAAATTTAAACTTGCTTACAGCCACTCACATGAGGTGTGCAAAAGGCAGGGAAGCACAAAGAGAGCAGAAGTATCTCACATAGAGGCAAAGACAGTTTTGGCCACCACAGTTTTTACTGTACTGTCCAGGACAGGTAAGTGCATGTGCATACTTAAAATTCTGTTACTTGCTGTGGAGTGAGTGCCGTGTTTTACCTCATTTGCTTATTGATTTAGCTTCGTTGGTTCTTTTATGACTTTAGAGACTTATAATCCTTAAGTTTTCATGAATGGATTTTAGGTCCAGTTGTTTAATAGTACCATCATTTTCCCCATCTAAATTTTGTCAAATTATAAAAAATAAAACATTTATATTTTTAAGTGTAGAACTGTCAATAATGTTTCTATTAGGTTCAAAGACAAGATACTACATAGCATTAAGTAGGCTGAATGAATTTCGCCAGTTAGGTGCTCTTTTACTCATTCTTCCTCTTCTAAAGTTAAGTGCCCTAAATTAAACCTAGGTATCTTAATAGAATATTAACAAAATTATGAAGACATTAATGTCATAAACCTGTGTTAAGTCATGGTCTCACCTGAGTGCTTTCAGGTACTCATTCCAGCCCAGGTCCTCCAAATAGCAGCTGGCCTGCCTCATTAGTGTTTCTTGCTGTCACCTGGCCCTCTGATCCCAGATCGGTTCAATCAACGACACATGCCTTGATGTCCAAGTCGCTGCTTTCATTTAGGTACCGGGAATCTGGCAGAGAATAGTAGAATGAAAGGGCTATCGCAACTTTAGAGTATCTGTACATACTTTAATGATTCAGTCTGGTTTTGTCTCTGGTAGGTTATATGGTAGTCATGTATTAGGTGCTTAAGTGTTTTTATAATGACCATTTTTTTTCCCAGAAGATTATTGTAACTGGATGATACTCACATATTTTGGTTGGTGCTGCAACTTGATGATATTAATGTAAGAGTGTGTCACAAAATTTTTCTTGTGATACATTTGCATGCCCCAAATAGTATATGTGTGTGTTTGTGTGTTGGGGGGCAGATACGATAATGGTATAACATTGAGTCCTTGAACTAATTTATCAATGATTCAAAGGTCTGGAAATAAATTGGGACACTAAGGGAAGCAATTTGGAAGAGATACTTAAGATTAAACACTTTGTACTGAACGTAACTGCTTTATAACAGACGGATACCTAGAGGTCCACACAGTATTTTTACAGGGAGCCCTGTCAATCATTTCTACCAGCTCCCTTTTGAACTGTCAAATCTTGGGACCACAACCAACAAGAGGTGGAGGGAAAGCAAATGGTCAGCCCATTTCACCCCCTGTTGTCCTCAAACTATTCTAGTACATATTTTTTCTAAGATAATGATGATGAGATAACAGAACATTTTTTAAAAGTAATTTATAAATGACTACATCACTAATTCATATATATATTTATGTGTTGGATGTATGGATGTGTGTGTACCACATTATTTATTCTCAATACCAATGTAGAATATTTTTCCTTTGGTAAAGGGAAGGTTAAAGACCCAGCAAGGTTGGAGGAATGGATATAATGGTTAACCAATGAAACCAGAAAGAGGCCTTGTTTCTCTCTAAAATATTTACAGTTTTATAATTTTTTCAATATTTCCTCTAGTATTCTTTAAATAGGTGCTTGATGAACAGATGCATACATAAATTCATAGGTGGAATTTTTTGCATTATGCTTATCTTAAAGCAAGGTTGGAAAAGAGGAAATAAAGAATTGCTACAATTTAAAATTCCCATTTCTGGTGGTATCATCTTTCCTTTCCCTTGATGAATTCACTCTGACAATGACTGAGATCCATAGTTGATTTCTCTAAACCATGGATGGGAAGGGTCATTAGCTGAATGCAATGTTTGTTTCAGAAACAGCAGGCCTCACAGTCACTGTACAGGTAAATCAAGTCATCCACGGAGATTTATAAATGAAGACTCCTTAGAAACACTGTCCAAATCTCAGCTAGATGCATGGCCTAGACTTGCATGATATCCATGTGGGTATAATGGCAGCAAAATGCAGGTTGGATGCAAGTCCACTTTGAAATTTTTTAGTTAAAAATCTCCATCAAAACAGTATTTAAAAATCTCAAGTTGAAACTAGAGAGGTCTTCATATAGGAAGACAGATAATATTTTTAAAAGTTACAGCAAAATAAATTTTTAAATGGTAAAAATAGATTCTAACTTAGGTGGAAAAAAATGTATATATTAGTAGAGGACAGAAGATCTCCTCTCTGGTAACAATGTATGAAAAAAATTTCCCAGGCTCTTCATTGATTTTAGTGTCAGTTGCTACCTGTGGGATATTCTTAGACCAATCTTAGACTTTAGGTGCCCATCAGGATGGATTTGGCCTCCACAGAGGATATTTCTTGTCTTCTCTGGGATAAGAAATGGCAAAGTGGGAAGGTCAAATTAAACAAAGATGTTGAGATGAATAGGAGATGTTAAAGGTGCTTTTACCAGATGGCATCTCTTGCTTCAGAGAGATGAGCATGTGTAAAAAATCTAATGCCTATCAAAATTTATTCCATATTTTGAAGATGAATCTATTTATTTTATACCAAGGAAGCAAAATAGAATGGGAGCTAATAATGTAGAAGCATCATCTTTGAAATTTCCTTTTCAAATATTGAGATGGCTTATTAAAATCTTTATTTACAGCCATCAGTCATTTATTTATCATTGTATGGCCATAAAATGTGATGGATTTTTAATATAAGTTACATAAAATGAAGAGAGAGTTCTTCATTCTCATATCAGGCAAATCCAACTTTAGCCCACGGTGCATTTCGGCTCAGTCACGGGGTTTCTGTTTACCCCACGTGGATGGGCTCCCATTGTTTATCCAACCCACAATGTAACTATGTTAGCCCATGAGAGGGTGGACTGGGATACTGCCAGTAAGTATCTTTATATCCCTGTTTCTGAAGAATTAATCCATAGTTCTTAATATAAAACTCAAAATAATTATGTTCTTATAAAATATCTGTTGATAAGATAGTCTATCAAAAGAATACAAATGAATGTAGTTGGTCAAAGAACCTTTTCTTGGCTGATTTAAAATCAAATTTTTGTAACAGCAAATAATGCAAATAACTGATCATTAACTTCTTCCTTTACTCAGGGCAAACATCCAGCTACTGGAGGTAGTGTTGCTATTTTAGGTTCAAAGTGTTTCTATAAGCAATGATTTTCAATGTGGATAAATACAACTGAAGAGACTGATGAGTGACCTTTATTTTCCACCTCACATGCATATGTAATCTGCCTTTGGCTAATGTCTGCATCCACATTCAGGAGAGAAGGTGACTCCGCTTGGCCCTGTCCCTGGGCCTACCTGTTTCTATGAATACTGAGCTGACTCTTCACAAGAGCTCAAGGAGCCGTGCTCACTGAGCTGCCCACTACTTGCCCAGGAAAAGGCACAATTTGTGAACTTGTTTTTGTGTGGATGTGTACCATTGCTTTGGTCCAAAGCCATGTGCTTTGGTTCTCTTTGGAATGATAATACTCTTTGCAAATGCTTATCAATTATTGGCTCTTTTTATTATATTCTTTGAAATAATGTGACAATAAGCAGTAATGCTAACTCAGGATATTTCTTTCCATTCTAAACTATTAAAGGATTCCCACCCATTTTAAACTCCAAATAAGGAGGTGGGGAAGGGGGAGAAAAGACAGACAACCCACATATGGATTTCACCTCACTAAGGACTTAATTGGTATCACCCCTGGGGTGAAATGTTGTAACACCCTGCAACTCTTTATGACAGGAAGTGAAAATTCCATATCCAATTGGAGCCACAGGGATAATTTAGGGAGGCAGAATGCAATTATCCAATTAGGAATTTAGCCAGAACAGAAAGGTTAATCCCTCTAAGTCCTTTCAAAAGAACCCATGGGATCTTTAATGACAACAAGGGGTCAGGACCTGTGTTTTACAACTCAAGCCAAAAAATTACTCAGACCTCTCTCTCACTCTCTGAGAAAGAGTGAGGCTCAAACCAACCAAACTTCAGAAGAAATCGTCCCCAGTATCTCAGAACTTGTGTTTTCCCACATTCTCCACTGTGCGTTAGGAAACCACTATATAAAATTTGTTTTAGTTTCAAACACAAGTTTTGCATCTGGCTAGCAAAGATCCTGTGGCCCGAGATGCTGTCCTCATGGAAGACAGAGTGTCAGGGATTGGATGCTGACTCAGAGGATTGGAATGTGCTACTGATGCCTGGCTGGGCTCCAGCTCTGGGCTTAGAATCTGCCAACTTGGCAGGCTGGGGAATTTGCTGTGGCAATTTTTCAAAATGGGAAGGATCCATCCAAGAAGAGATTGTTTCTACATTTTAACTACCAGGACAAGTGACAGGGTTCTCTCTAACAAACAGTCTGGCCCAAGACAGAAAGGAGGGTTGTACTCAAAAGAAAACCAACAGTATATTTGCAAGAACCTCTTGTAAAAGTAAAATACCTTTTGGGCATTCATTCCAAAGTTCCAGCCAAAAGAAATATGAATTACAAATTTCCGTCTGGGAGGCACAGAATGCAGACTTGCCGGATGCAGCAACAAATGGTACTTTGCAGGTCTTCCTATTAGACATACAGTCATGTCATGGATATTCAGAAGTGAAGCAATTTTTCTTTGGATGCCAGCCAATACAAGATCATTAAACAGAGCTCTTTGGATTCTCAAATCTGATGTGTGTAGAGAGAGGAAAAAGAAGTTCTCAGCTAGCAAACAAGTGTAGCTTTGTAATCTTCCTCTTTTTAAATTCTTCAGCATTTAATTTTTAAAATATTTCAACTGATGGATTCCAGTTGACCCAAACACTATCATGAAAATATTAGAATGTCTCTGAATATTGTTTGATTTTCTGTAATTTTCAATTTGTCCTGATGCCCTACAGAAAATGTTTCCTATATGACTGAAGAAGATATTTGTAAAAAAACTAAAACAAGATAAATTTTTTAAAAAGGTAATGCATCAAAGCAGAAATTACAGTGTTCATTAGCTTTTGTGATTTGATAGAAATTAACGCAAATATACAAATGGATAGCTCAATCAAGTTATAGCATTACTATTTACACATCAGGTTGGAATTGCTATTGAAATTTATTAGAAAACGCATCAAACCCCATCTTCATCAGAACAGTTAAACATTTAATAATATAACATAAAACACACACAAATTGTATTTCATCTTACAAGTGTTATTGATTTCAGTTTTTTATTAAATTTCTCAAAAGACAAACATTTTGTGCAAGGGAATTTAAAAACACCCAAGAAATACTTTCTCTAGGAAATAAAAAATATTCTGTATTCAGAGGAAGGCATATTGCTGCTCTTTGTACAATATTACATAGTGCATTGTTAATTTTACATAGACAATAAAATAAAATAAATATTAATTTAAAGACATACAATAAAAAACAACCGAGATGTCCAATAAAATTAAAGCTTTCTTTTGAGTATTCTGTTTCCTCTTAAAATATTTTATTTTAAAAGACTGAATGATATCTGAGGAGATAAATACCCCAAATCCATGTATTTATGATGTACAATTTATATATTACCTACATATATTAGTAATTCTTTTTTTTATTATGGTATCATTAATATACAATCACATGAGCAATATTGTGGTTACTAGATTCCCCCCATTATCAAGTCCCCACTACACACCCCATTACAGTCACTGTCCATCAGCATAGTAAGATGCTATAGAGTCACTACTTGTCTTCTCTGTGCTGTAGTGCCTTCCTTGTGCCTCCCACTACATTATGTGTGCTAATCATACTGCCCCTTAATCGCCTTATCCTTCCCTTCTCCCCCACCCTCCCCAGTCCCTTTCACTATGGTAACTATTAGTCCATTCTTGTGTTCTGTGAGTCTGGTGCTGTTATGTTCCTTCAGTTTTTGCTTTGCTGTTATATTCCACAAATGAGTAAAATCATTTGGTACTTGTCTTTCTCCGCCTGGCTTATTTAACTGAGCATAATACCCTCTAGCTCCATCCATGTTGTTGCAAATGCTGGAATTTGTTTTCTTCTTACGGCTAAATAATATTCCATTGTGTATATGTACCACATCTTCTTTATCCATTCATCTAGTGATGGACACTTAGGTTGCTTCCATTTCTTGGCTATTCTAAACAGTGGTGTGATAAACATAGGGGTGCATATGTCTTTTTGAATCTGGGATCCTCTATTCTTACGTTAAATTCCTAGGAATGGAATTCCTGGGTCAAATAGTATTTCTATTTTTAGTTTTTTGAGGAACCTCCATATTACTTTCCACATTCCCACCAACAGTGTAGGAGGGTTCCCCTTTCTCTGCATCCTTGCCAGCATTTGTTGTTTTTTTCTTTTGGATGTTGGCCATCCTTCCTGGTATGAGGTGATATCTCATTGTGGTTTAAATTTCCATTTATCTGATGATTAGTGATGTGGAGCATCTTTCCATGTGCCTGTTGGTCATCTGACTTTCTTCTTTGGCGAAGTGTCTGTTCAATTGCTCGATCTCTGTTTTAATTTTGTCGTTGATCCATTGATTATTTAGGAGCATGTTGTTAAGCGTCCATGTGTTTGTCAGCTTTTTCATTTTCTTTCTGGAATTTATTTCTAGTTTCATACCTTTGTGGTCTGAGAAGCTGGTTGGTACAATTTCAATCTTTTTGAATTTACTGAGGTTCTTTTTGTGGCCCAGTATATCATCTATTCTTGAAAATGTTTCATGTGCTCTTGAGAAGAATGTGTGTCCTGCTGCTTTTGGGTGGAGAGTTCTGTAGGTGTCTGTTAGGTCCATCTGTTCTAATGTGTTGTTCAGTACCTCTGTGTTCTTACTTATTTTCTGTCTGGTTGATCTGTGCACTGGAGTGAGTGGTGTGTTGAAGTCTCCTAAAATGAATGCATTGCATTCTATTTCCCTTATTAAGTCTGTTCATATTCTTTTTCATATATGTAGGTGCTCCTATGTTGGGTACATATTTTAAATGATTATGTCCTCTTGTTGTACTGACCACTTTATCATTATGTAATGTCCTTCTTTGTCTCTTGTTACTTTCTTTGTTTTGAAGTCTGTTTGTATGATACAAGTACTGCAACACCTGCTTTTTTCTCTCATTGTTTGCATGAACTATCTTTTTCCATCCCTTCACTTTTAGTCTGTGTATGTCTTTGGGTTTGGAGTGAGTCTCTTGTAGGCAGTATATAGATGAGTCCTGCTTTTTTATCCATTTTGTAACTCTGTGTCTTTTAAGTGGTGTGTTCAGTCCATTTACATTTAGGGTGATTATCAATAGTCATGGCCATTGCAGGCTTTGGATTTGTGGTTGAACCAAAGGTTCAGTGGCAGCTTCTTTACTATCTAGTAGTCTACCTTAACTCACTTATTATGCTATTATAAACACAGTCTGATGATTATTTTTCTCTCCCTTCTTTTTCTTCTGCCTCCACTCTTTATATGGTAAGTGTCATATTCTTTACTCTTTGTGTATCCCTTGATTGTTTGTGGTTAGTTGATTTAATTTGCATTTGGTTAGTATTTAGTTGGTCTACTTCCTTTACTGTGGTTTTATTTTCTCTGGTGACAGCTATAAATCTAAGGACACTTCCTTCTAGAGCAGTCTCTTTAAAATACACTGTAGAGATGGTTTGTGTGAGGCAAATTCCCTTAATTTTTGCTTATCTGGGAATTGTTTAATCCCTCCTTCAAATTTAAATGATAATCGTCCTGGGTAGAGTATTCTTGGTTTGAGGCCCTTCTGTTTCATTGCACTGAGTATATCATGCCACTCCATTATGGTCTGTAAGGTTTCTGTTGAGAAATCTGATGATAGCCTGATGGGTTTTCCTTTGATGTGATCTTATTTCTCTCTCTGGCTGCTTTTAATACTCTGTCCTTGTCTTTGATCTTTGCCATTTTAATTATTTTATGTCTTGCTGTTGTCCTCCTTGGGTCCCTTGTGTTAGGAGATCTGTGGACGTCTATGGCTTGAGAAATTGTTTCCTTCCCCAGATTGGGGAAGTTTTCAGCAATTATTTCTTCAAAGACACTTTCTTTCCCTTTTTCTCTGTCTTCTTCTCCTGGTACCCCTATAATGTGAATATTGTTCTTTTTGGATTGGTCACACTGTTATCTTATTATTTTTTTATTCTTAGAGATCTTATTTCTCTCTCTTCCTCAGCTTCTCTGTATTCCTGTTCTCTGATTTCAATTCCATTAACTGTCTCCTCCATCTCATCTAATCTGCTTTTAAATTCCTCCATTCTTTATTTCATTTCATGTATCTCCCTTCTGAATTCATCCCTTAGATCTTGAATATTTTTTTGTAGCTCCATCAGCATGCTTATGACTTTTATTTTGAATTATTTTTCAGGAAGATTGGTGATTTCAGTCTCACCGAGCCCTCTTTCTGGTGTTTGAGGGATTTTGGATTGAACAGGGTTCTTCTGCCTTTGCATAGTCCTGGAGCGATGGGAGTGGTCGCCAGAGAGTGGCGTTGGTGTCAGTTGGGAGGACAAAGTCCCATCCTGCTTGCCAGTCACCATACCTGTCTCCACTGTCTGGGTTAACCGTGCACAGGGAGCAGCCTCTGGGTTAATCCCCTAAGCTACCATGAGCAGGTTTGCCCTTGGGATGGCCTAGGGTACTGGTGGGGTTTGCAGCCTAGTGGCATGGGTTCTGTCATGAGAACAAAGCCCTTTCTTGCCTCCTGGTCTCAGCACCTGTCTCCATTGTCTGTCCCGGTCAACTGCATGCAGGGAGAAGCCTCTGGTTCTGGTCCTGTTAGCCACCCACAGGGAGAAGCCCTGCATTAAGCTGTGTAGTTGAGGAGGGTCTTCCCTCCTGCTGGTCTGCATCAATGGCTGGAACCACTGGTTTTTGCACAGGTGCCAACACTGAGGAAGGAGCGGCAGGCTGCTTGCTGTGGTGAGGGGCCTTGGGGCTATGCTGCCGATGAGGGGGATGGGGTGCCTGAAGCTCCTGAAAGTTCAAAGCCTGCTGGGCTGAGTGTGCCAGGACGACTTTGTCTACTTGTTCCTTCTCCTAAAATTTTGCGCCTTTAAGTCTTTTAAAGAGCCTGCTTTTCTTTTGTCTCAGGGCAGCAGGTTGTGGGAACCTGTTCACAGTCTTATTCTCAGACTTTGCTTCTCAACCCCTCTAATCTCCAGAGCACTATGCAATGTGGGTCTGTGCTCCCAGGGTAAATTTCTAGGGCTGAGTATTTAGCAGTTCTGTGCTTCCATTCACTCCCCACTCTACTTCTTTTCCTTCTGCCAGTGAGCTGGGGTGGGGGGAGTGCTCAGTTCCTGTTATGTCGTGGCTTTTTACTTTACCCTTTTCCATGAAATGTTGACTTCTCCCAGATGTAGACTGACTGGTGTACTGTTACTTCTGGTCACTCTTTTAGGAATAGTTGTATTTGCTCTATTTTCAAAATATATGTGGTTTTGGGAGGAGATTTCTAGCACATTACTCACACCACCATCTTTTTCCCTATACCAGTAATTCTTTAAAAACATACTGTGATGGCATAACCTATTTGTAAAAATGTGTTTATTCCCATCTATTTCCTTCAGAAATATGATCATTTAAATTCTGATTTAATTCTCATTTCAGGACATTCACTTTTAAAAACTTATTTTGGAAATAATTTGGAATGATTAAAGCATAGATTTTAATATCACCTATGGTGAGGCCAATAGATCTGGAGATGATTGCCATCAAAAGATAGTTTGTAACTCACATTTCTCAAGGGGTGAAGAATTCTACGTCATGTAGGGCCATGCAGTGGAAGGGCCAAAGTCAGTCAGGAGGCCAAGGAAGAGGGGATAAATTTTATTGTGGTTTTTATGGGTAAGGATGTGCAAGGCAGGGTAAGATGGTTTTTTAGGATTAACGAGTTTCAATAATTTCAGTAGGCTGTGGAGAATAGAGGTTGCCCTGAGATGTGTGAGACCAGCTCTGGGACGATTAGGGTAAGGAGACAGTGGCCTTGCAGTATGAAAACCTATAGAAATGGTGGGGCCACAAGCTCTTGACTGGCTGGTTTGCAATTTGAAAGGCATGCTTCATTAGCAAGTCATTCACTATTTCTAGGAATTGCTTCATCCTGGAAGGGGCAGTCTTTCCAGAATTAGCAAGGCTTTAGATGTCAAAGCATCAGAAAGACAGAAATTAAAAAGACCTAATTAATACAATACGCTTATCACTTTGTTTTAAGTCATAAGTACAATCAAAAAGATTTTTAAATTGCCCAATGAACACTCATTTTCATTTAACATACATCCATAAATGGGGTCAAAAAGATGGGTGAACGCAGAAAAGACTCCTGGGAGTTCATGGCAAGGGAACATATGGGACCTAGTGGGAAATAGATTAAGAGGCATATGAAACTCAACAGCCATTGCATAAGACTGGCCCAACAGGGAAAGCTAAATTGCTCCATCACTCATGAGCTGTTAAGACAGAGGGCAAGCTACATGACCTCAGTGAACATCAGTGACTTGGCTATAAAATGGGGCATGTAGCACCTCATAGCAATAAAATATGTAGCATAGGTCATGGCATATAGCAAGTATTTCATGTATCATATTATTGTGATTATTAATCAATTTTTGTCTTTTTAGATGAGAAGGAGGTTATACAGGAATGTTGTAGTTCTATTTAGGGAGATATAAAGAAAAAATTCAAAAAGCTTTTCTTGGGGGGTCCAAAATACTTATAGCAGAACATCTTCGATGCATTTACCTTTATTGTTTCCATCAGAGTTCACAATAGGACCACCATATACTCATTTGTATTCTATGAATTCTGAACTATTCAACATTTCCTCATGTTTTTTAATAGCATTTTCCCCCAAGTGTACTGGCTTTATACCCCTTACTGAATTTGTTTTTGTTTTCTATTTACCAAGACCATTTTGGATTTGTTTCTGCTTTCCAGGTGACTAAACAACCTGTGTGACTTAGTGTTCCATGATAATATGTCAAGCCTACTCTTGCAGCATTCATCTCAGGCATCAATATAAAAATATTAAAATTTGAACCCAAGAGTTTAGATGACTCTCAATTGATCCATATCTCTTTCCAAGCCTTTGAGGGCATGATATATAGTCTAATACAAGACACGTCTTATGTATACAAAGTAATAGGGTTAGCTCACAAATTTATCAAACCCTATTGATAATATCATTTTATTTTCTTAAACATAATTATGCCTGAATGTTAAAAAATATATATATGTTTTTTAAAAACCCAGATTTTATAAGAAAAGTTCTTGAAAGGTGATAGGTGATCTTCTTTTTCACTTTTTCCTTTATTTGTGAATGGCAGTTTCAAATGAAATATAATTATGTTCTTAGAATTGGTATATGTGGAGGGTCTTATCACGATGGTTTCATATAGATGTACCACATGAGGTTTCTTAATTAGCTTTCTCAGTAGTCCGTATTCTTCTCCAAACCCAGACTGATCCATATCTGATTTCAGTAGCTCATCACAGGCCATATCAAGTTTCCTACTGTGTGAAGCCCTCTGTTCTCTTAAGGAAGGAAAGGTCTTTGCTGTACCTATATTTTTCAGATTACTCTGGGAATACCACCTTCAGCAAAAATCATTAATTTGCCTCTAAGACTCTATACCACCATGAAGTAGGACTTTACATGGTTTGAAATAAATATTTGGTTTTTCTGTCACTAGAATTCAACAAATGCCTGGCTCTGAATGACAGACCACAAGCGTCCAAACTTCTTATTGTGAACATGAGTTGGATGTACATTAAATATATGATGTCATTGCTGGATTTTTTTTCAGGTAATAGTTCTGTCTTAAAGATACAATTTCTCAACTAAACTATGAAGAATTATCTAGTGAATGTCAAGTGATTGATATATGTTGAATTTCTCATGCCCCTAAAGAACAAATTTTCATCTTGAAATTTTGTTCACCACACAAGAGTTTTTGTTACATAACATGTACAAACCTGTACAGAGTAGATGCTTTGTGTGATTGAGATTTCTGCACAGCTTTTCTACACAGACAGCTGCTGACATTAGAAGTTCCAGACATTGGCTGCCATAAACTTGGGAGTCCTCACCTTTATTTTCTCCCCTTTTTCTTCATTACATGCATTCTGGAACTGTCTACTCTCTTCCACAAGAACAAAGGACTGCTGGCTGAAACAGGGAATTGTCTAAAGTGTTCTGAGGTTAGCAGTGGCCAATGTGAAGGTAATGAAGAAAAGTGGAAGGGCATATTGATGTCCTTGCTCACACTTCCCAGGAGCTTGAGCTAGGAGGAATACCCAAGTGGTCAGTCCTGTGGCGTGTGCAGTTACCTAGTCAAGCCTGTACCAAGACTCTGAATCTTTACAGATTCTGAATCTGTACAGACCCAAGCGAAATCTTGAAAACATGTCCAGGTCACTGAAAAGAAACTTCTGCAGAAAATCCATTTCTTCAGTTTATTTGTATGATGAAAAACACACTTTATTTAACCACTGAGATCTGGTGTCCCTATTGAAACTAATATAAAGCCCCATCTTCAATTACTGTTATTGTGGATGAAGTGTAAATATTTCCTATCTGTCTGGCAAAAAACTAGAGTTCTGAACATCCTTTTAAAAGAGAATACCAATATAATTTCACTTCATATATTCAGAAGTGGGCAAAGTTTTGTTCTCCATTAAACCCTCAGCATTCTCAATGTTCACTGAACAGACGAACCCAACCACTCTGTTTTTAATGGCAAAAGGTACTTCAAGTTTTCAAACATGGAAAATAACTGGTATTAATGAACTGAAAATACAATGAAGAATGGGAGCTACTCTCATAGCCCTGGAGTATTTCTTTCATAAATATTTGGTGGAATTAAAAATTGAGGCTATCTGGGTATGACTATTTTTTTGTTAGTGGTTTTAAAACATGGATTCAAATTCTTTCCTGGGCATGAGACTTTACCAATTTTACATTTTCTCTTATGTCAGTTTTAATAAGTTGATCTTGTCTCTTATTATTTTAGATACATTTTCAAATTTAGTGATATAGAGTCTTTTAATATATATGGGATTATAGGGATGTCATCTTTTTTATTGCTAATATTATTTATTTATGTCTTTTCTCTTTTTTCTTGTCAAGAATTTGTCTATTTTTTGACACTATTGAGTCTCTATAAACATAATGGTTTTCTGTTATATTAAATTTTGCTCTTAATAGTAATTTTTTTTATTTTCCTATTTACGAGTTTAACTTACTGTTTTTATTCTAAGGTCTCAATAGGGATATTTTCAGTCTTGCTCCTTTATTATGGTTTAATCCATGTCTGCAAGTTTGATACCTTTTTGTTTTTAATTAGTTCTGAGTATTTTATAATTTTGATATGATTTCTACTTGATTTTTGCCTAATCTCCAAACATTTGGAATTTTCTATTTCTCTTTATGTGTTGGTTTCCTGCTTACTTTCTCAGTGTTCAGAGAGCATAACCTGTATGATTTTAATATTTGAAATTTATTGAGCTTTGCATTGTGTCCCAGCAAATGATCAATTACATAACTGTTTTCTGCAATTGGAGACATAATTCTATATATGTTAATTACATCATTTTTATAATAATTTTGCTGAAATACATATTCTCAATGACTTTCAGTCTAGAGTTCTTTGTAGGTCTGTGAAAAATTTCTCATTATTGTTGTAGTTATTTTTTGGTTTCTGTAAATTTCTGTTTTATATGTTTTGAGGCAAGGCTTTTTTGGAGACATGCAAATTCTGAACCCATATTTTGATGAAAAATGTAAATTTGATTGTGATTAAATACTCACAGTATCTCTTGTAATACATATGCATTACAGCATACTCTGACTCAGAAATAGAGCTTTACCAGCTTTCTTTCCTTGAGTGTATAGGATAGCCTTATTATTGACCCAGCCACAATCTCTCAGTCCTTATATTTAAACTGTAATGTTTGCAAAGTTCACACAAGTTGATTCCCTTTATCTTCTTTCTCTTTAAAGTCCAATCTGCCAGACCTTGTGTGTGTGTGTGTGTGTGTGTGTGTGTGGTTTTACTTCTACTGGAATTTTTAGTTGTTTTACTTAATGTTGTTATGGATATATTTGAGATTAGATTGTGATCTTTCTCTATGATTTTTATTCTCCAGCTTCCCATGTTCCTTTCATTTCATTGCATTTTTTTGAATTGCTGAAGTTTTTGTTGTTATTATTCATAACCCTTTATTAGTTTGTAAGTACTGTTAGTAACCACATATAATATTCTTTAAGTAATCTCCCTAGAGATTGATTACCCTATGCATTATTACTTACTAAAGTCTGTCACAAACTACTTTTACCACATTTTATGCAAAAAAGGATCTCAATACATTTTTGAGTAACCACTTCCCCATATACGTGCTATGTATATTGTGCATCATGTTATTGTTGAATGGTATTATTGTTTGCAGGTTTCCTTTAAATTAGCCCACATGACTTCTTTTTTCCTCTTTCTCTTAGCTTTCATCTTGAATCCTCATCCTTCCTTCTGAAGATCATCTTTAGCGAACATGTGCCTGTAACCAATCATTTCTATTTTAGTTTATCTGAAAATATCACTTTTTTCTTTTTCAAGTAATATTTCTTGCCAGATATGGAATTCCAAGTTGGGAGGTACTGTCCTCCAGCACAGGAAAGGCATCATGCCACTGGGAAGTCAGCTGATACTCTGATTATTGCTCCATTGAAGGTCATCTCATTTTTTTAGCTGCTGTTAGTTTTTTTCTTTATCTTTGATTTTCACCAATCTTAGTTTTATGTATCTACCTGGGATTTTCTTTGCATTTGTCTTGCTTTATAATGAGTTATAAATCTGATCCTTGAAGATTTTACCATTTCAGGAAATTTTTCAGCTATTATCTCCTTGAATACTTCTTCTGCCCCTTTATCCTTCTCTTCCACCTACTTCTGGAGCCCTAATTAAATGTGTCTAAGAGCCAGTGACCACATTGCATACGTCTATCATGCACTTAGAAAATAATCTCCTTTTGTTATTGAGTCTGGATATGTTTATTCTGACCTTTTTGACAGCTAACTGTGTTACTTCACTTCTATCTTATTTGCTGTTCCACCCATACAACTGAGGTTATAATTTTATTTATTGTATTTTTTTCTTCTAGGATTTTCAATTTTCTTCTTGAAGAAGGCATACTTTGACAAGTCTATATGTATATAACTTTATAAAAGCAGATAATTTATATTTTGATGAAATGGTTGAAGTTTTACCTTCTTTCACACATTAGGTTTAGTTGTTGTAAACTCTCTGCCCTTATTCATAGTCCTGATCTCTGTACCTATTTCAATGGTTTGTTATTTTACTTTGTTGTGAATCGGGTCTTCTCTGTGCTATAGCGACTTTTACCAAGCACCAGACATTACATATGATAATGTAGAACTGATCTGAACCTTTGGCTGATGCTCTTTCCCCAGAAAGGACTGACTTTTGCTTATGAAAACTATTGAGGCAAAGGACAATGATAACCTCAGATTATCTTAATCCACCTGGGGATTGAGATGATTGGCAGCCAGACTTTCCTTATTATCCTTTGGTCTCTTTCTCAGTTTGCTTTATTCCAGGAAGTATCACTTGGGGGTTCCACCCTAAGTCTAGTGCATCTACAAAACTGCCCCCCACCGCAGGCTCTCCATTTTTTTCCCTTCAGCACCGTCAGTTTGTTTAAAGCTTTCCCTGACCTTCCAGTTGCTGCTTTTCATAATGGCAATAACTTAGAGCACCAGCAGCCCTGACTCAGGGCTTGACTCTCTTTCCCTCCTTCCTCTCACAGAGCCTGCCCAGTGGCTTCTCAAAACTCTGACATCCTCTCAATGTCCTCAAACCTACACTTCAGTATTGCCTACCTTTTCTAGTTGCTCTCACCAACCGATTTAATCTTACTGTTTAGTCTGCCATTCCTAGAAGCAGAATAATTCAAATGTTTACCATGTGCACTGTCACTTCTGGAAAGGCTTTCCTCTTCTCTCTCCTGATCTCATCTATGCCTCCTGTCCAGCAGCTGTTTGCTTCTTTCTGCCTCAAGCTGACCCACCAGGTAACACGACTCTTTTACTTGAATTTCAAAAAAATAATAGTAATAATTAAACAAATACACAATTCACTGGAAGACATTTGCATGGGGAAGATAATTTACTGAATAGAAGTTGAAGCTTGGATGGGTCTGGCATCATAGCACAACACAGAAACCAACTTAAAATGTTGTATTAAATACTCTGTTCTTAAAAGTCTTTTTGCCTCACTGGTACTGAAACATTCCCCCAGGCCAAAATGTCTCTTCACATCTCTTCATTCCCAGTCCAGGATCTATTCTATTATAATGTAACTTATTAATGTAGATGCCCACTTTTCTCAAACATATACCACTGAAACCATATTATATATTACAAATTCTATACTGTAACACTTATTCTTCATTCATCCTTACTATGAAAGGAGTGTATTGTAAACTATGAAATTCTAGAGCATGGGTGCACAGTTTTATTTTTGTAAGGAAGTCAATTCATGAAAAGTAAAGATATTTATATGCTACCTTGCAGTTGATCACAATAAAATGTCCTTCAATATGTACAATGAAATAATGTATATTATTAAAATGGGGGTCACATAAATTTTTGAAAAGAAGTATACAAATGTGATAATTGGTCCTTATTTCCACTAACATTTTAATATCTAGGCCATAACTGGAAGTGGCAACATAGATGCAGATTGTTATTTTTTCAGCATGACTGGGACCACAAAGGAGGGGCACTCCTTTCATGTACAAAGATGGCATCTTGTTGAGTCACAGTTGAATTAAAGGAAATGACAGTTTCATCTAAATATTAATAAGGTAAATTTCAGTAATAATTTGAAGATAAGATAGTGAACATGGAAAAGTCATATTTGTGAGAAGGAAAAGAATAATAAGCTTTACTGAATTCTTATTCAATAAAGACCTTCTGCTAAATACTTTACATAATTGTCATTTATAATCTTCACTAAAATCTCTGTAACTCCATGCCAGCATACAAAAATAAAAAAATGTCCTCAGGATTGCACTTAAGCAAGCATATTAAGCAAAGTTACAAATTCTATACAGAAAGAGTATTAGAGCAATTGGCTTTCTGGATTAGACTTATTCCTAATTAAGGTACTTAGATGTCAATGATTTACCTTTTGCCTCTAAGACTTACATGCTTTTCTTCCTACTTGGTAAGACTGATTTCCCAGGCTCTTGTGAAAGCTGGCTTGTATTTATGTTTTGCCAATAAGACATACTATTGGAAAAAAAGAAGCATGGAAGGAAGAGATTTTCTTGTCTCTCTGTCTTCCCCTGCTTGTTGTAGATTCCCTGGCAGTGGCTTCCTTCCTCCATGATCTAAGCTTCACTCAAGCAGCCACCCCTGATGCACTTGATAGTCCCAGCAATGGTTGGGTAGCTACCCCTCCACAATTCCAGGCCAACCCTGTTCCTGCCTGCTCCACCGTTCCAGCTCTGTCTTAGGTGATCACGATTCAACCACAGAGCTTCTCTTTCAAGCTCCAAACATGACTCAATCTTAATTACATTTCCTAACTGATCTTAGTGATACCAGCCCTTTCCGGGGTTCTGCTAACACCACCTGCTCTGTGTTGTTACTTTTGCTCTAGCAATCAGCTGCTACTAGTCTAACAGCTGAGTAGCTTTATCTTTTCCTCTCAGCCCTTCCAACACTTGCAGCCTAGTGCAGTTTATGTTTTCTGAACTTAAACTGAATGGTGCACTTGGTATTATTCTAAAAAGCAAATAGTTTTGAGACTGAACTTGGAGGCTTACCTCAGAACACAAAAGCCTGAATTGCATGCCTTTCCATGCATAACAGCAATGCCTTTACTTCCCTAAATTCAGATCACAAAAAGGAATAACCCCATGACTAGAAGAGTGACACAAAGAGCAGTGTTTACATAAGAATATCTTGAAGGCTATACCTTCCCTCTCCAAACGCTGTGTAGGTCCCTGAAAATCCTATTGGTTTTCTGCTGATGTTCTTGTTGTATACTATATTAAAACAAAGACCAAGGCTCAAAGGAATGAACTACCTTAATGCCTGCCCACCATCAAGTCTTCCTCCTTTTTTATGTATCCTTTATTCCAGGCCAATCATCTTACCCCTATTCTGGATCCTTTCTCCCCTCCACTGCTTTGGAAGATTCACTTAATTGTTTTTCTCTTCTCAGCTGTATTTATATCCTATTGCTCTTTCCTGTTAATATATCCATGTGACTGGCAAAATAGCCTCACACCCTAAGCCCTGGAACTTGTGAATGTGTACTGAACATGGCAAAATAACAAGAACCAAAAAAAAGAATAAAAAAACTTTGCAGATGCAATTAAAGTTACTGTCTTGCCTGAAGGTTTCAGCCTCAGACTAGTTCACTATTGATTCTGTGAGACTGAGAAATGACAACAAAACATTCTTGGGGAAAAAGGGTTTATACCCAGCTTTATTCTCACAGCTGTAGGTTGAGCACTAGAATGATGTCTTCAGGTCTATAATCCTCCTTTGTCTCTGCCTCCACCTAGAACACTGGGCAGAGCTCTTTATATAATGATTCAGTCAATAATAGCTCATTGCCTATGGGTATGGAAGCATTTGCATAGCAGTAGGCCAGTTACATCAAGTAGCTTAGGTTCAGGTGAGGATCCTAGCCATAGGAACTTCCATTGTTCTCACAGTTACATAGTTTAAAATAGGGACATTATCTTGGATTGATCAGACAGGCTAAATCTTATCGTAAGAACTCTTAAATCAGGAGATATAGGCAGAA
Organism: Manis pentadactyla; assembly: GCF_030020395.1. NCBI lineage: Eukaryota > Metazoa > Chordata > Mammalia > Pholidota > Manidae > Manis > Manis pentadactyla. The sequence continues at coordinate 148,524,011 of NC_080020.1, read as the reverse complement.
AGGGAAAATCAGAAAGATTGGAAGCATGAGAATGACTCTATGCACCTTTGCTGGTTTGAAGGTGGAAGTGGCAATGGGACAAGAACGGCAGATGCTCTTAAGGAGCTGAGAGAGACCGCCAGCTGTCAGCCAGCAAGGAAATGGGCTGAGCCCTACAGCCACAGTAGTGAGATTCTGCCAACATCCGAATGAGCTTGGATACAGATTCTTCCACAGAGCCTCTAGGAAGCAACAAGGTCCTACATAATCATCACATTTAACCTCCACTAGAATCTCCATAACCCTACAACATACCGAAATAGAGGCTGCAATGTCCTCAGGATTGAGTTAAGTAAGCATTTTAAGCAAAATTTGATTTCGTCATTGAGAGACCCTCAGCAGAGGGGCAGCTGGGACACACTGTGAGGGACATGTGACCTGCCACACTGGGACAATAAATGGTTGTCATACTTACTAAATTTGAGGTAATTTATTATAGCATCAATATGAAATGACTAGAATAAACATGAAGGATTTATACCATAACTGCACCCTTAAAGTTCCTATCTCCAAATATGGCCATATATGAACTTAGTCTTTGACAATTTCCTCTCCCTCCTCACAGCCTCTGGTCCATCCCTCCACAGAAAGTCCTTTAACACAGGACATACACAATCTCTCAGTGACTTGGCTTCTACCTGTCAGATTCAAGTGACTTTTCCCTTTTCTACTGCCAGCTTTCTGCCCAAAGACCCACCCCTCCCACCCCAGACGAGAGGATTTTAAGTTGTCAAACCTTAATGACACACCTCTTTCATTTGGCCTTTCTATCTAATAAAAACTTATATTGAACCGTAAGTATAATACTTATTTACAACAACAGAATAGTTTTAATAATTTAAAAAGATTTTGTTGAGAAGAATTTCCAATTGACCTCTTTTCTACCTTTAAATATCATTGTACATTATACACATTTGAACCAAATTTCAGTGCAGAACAACAGTTTTGATTTCTTATGAAATAAGATCTATCTGAATTGATCAACTAACAGAGTGAATTCAATTTAGATTCAATTATTTTATAGAAGTGAGAAAAGGTATCTTCCACACTGCAGAGCTTGAACATTATCTAAAAGCTGTAAAACTTCAGAAACTGTACACAGTGGTAATCACAAGGGTACTGGAAATAAGTGTGATGTGATCCAGATCGGCAGATGTTCAGAAAATGAGTGATCCTGTAAATGATTTTTACTGTGATAAAATAATAATATTTACAGGCGCTATCCTTCATGTCATCTTTAATTCTCCTCCCAAACTTGCCCTGAGATGTGTGCCCCTTGTACAGCTAAGGGCAGTTTCAGAGGTGATAAATAACCCTAGACTATTCAAAGGACGCACATGGTCAAGTCTGGATCAAAACTGAAGCTTGTATCCCTACATCTCACACTTACTCTGCCCTTTCACACTGTTTGCAATGACCATTATATTTTTACTGGCATGGATTTTCTGCAGGAGGTATTTCTTGGGACTGAACAAAACTTTTCACATTATTTCAAGATACCTAAAATACTCTCCAGGCAAAAGCTGTAGGTTTTCGTAGTGGAAATGACCTCTAGATACAGGCTGTGCAAATACTGTCATGTTCCCCAAGAGGAATTTGGAGTTATAAGACAGTATTCCCACAGTCTCTAACATGTTTTTTTTTTTTAGTTGAAGTTTAGTGAATCACTTCAATATACAATCTTATATTGGCTCAAGTATACAACACAGTGATTCACCACTTACCCACATTATTAAATCTTCACCCCAATTAGTGTAACTACTATCTGTCAACATAGAAAGATGTTACATAACCATTGACTATATTCTCTATGCTGCACTTCTATCCCTGTGACCAATTTGTATCATGGTTGAGGTTTCTGTGTCTCTTTATCCCCCTCACCCACTCCATCTGCCTACCCAAACTCTTTCCCCATGTTAACCACCAGTCCAGTCACTTCTCAGTGTCTATGAGTCTACTGCTATTTTTTTCATTTTGTTTTGTTTTGTTTTTAGATTCACATGTAAGTGGAATCATATGGCATTTGTCTTTCTCCACCTGGATTATTTCATTGAGCATAATACCCTCAAGGTCCATCAATGTTGTCACAGCTGGCAGGATTTCTTTCTTTTTTATGGCTAAATAACATTCCAGCCTGCATATGTACCACATCTTCTTTATCCATTCATCTATTGCTGGGCACTTTGTTTGCTTCTCTACCTGGACTATTGTAAATAATGCAGAGATAAACACAGGGGTTCATGTATCATGTCGAATCAAAGATTTTTGTCTTCTTCAAGTAAATTCCTAGGAATGGAGTTACTATATCATAGGCATTTCTATTTTTTAGTTTTTTGAGGAATCTCCATTCTGCTTTACACAGTGGCTGCACCAATTTACATTCCCACCAACAGTGTAGGAGGGTTTCCTTTTCTCCACATCCTTGCTAGTACTCATTATTTCTTGTCTGTTGAATTGCTGCCATGTTAATGTAGAGGTGAGTAGTCAGAAAGAATTCTGTTACATTTCATTTGAAATGCATGAGAGTAAAGAATTCCAAAAAGTTGGCACCTAATGGAGTTTTTATAAAGAAGGATGAATGTCTTAAGTTCATCTATGTACAAACCAAAAAACAGAGCAAACAATATTATGAAAAATACAGTCCTTGCCACAGTTAAATTAACCTAGTTCAACAGTTGACACAAATAAATCTTGTATAAGTTATAGATAATGCCTCCTCTCTATCTCAAATAATACTTTACCTAAAAATATTTTAGACAACTTTCAAAATACTTTTGACAATTTTTAAAATACAAAACTCTCTTCAACATATCCAAACATCAGTTTAGAAAAACATACAATATGTGACAATTTCTATAATAGCCAATAATAGTAAAAATACTTTTTTGCTATTAAAATATTTATAGCTTAGAGCTTACTATTAAACATAGAAGAGTAAAGATGTAAGATATTTAGCTTGTGAGTCGTGCAGAATGAAAGTCCTTATCCTATATTTGGCTTTTTTTTTGGTATCATTAATATACAATCACATGAGCAACATTGTGGTTACTAGATTACCCCCATTATAAAGGTCCCACCACATATACCATTACAGTCACTGTCCATCAGCATAGTAAGATGCTACAGAGCCACCACTTGTCTTCTCTGTGCTATACTGCCTTCCCAAGCCACCCCCACTATGTGCACTATCGTAATGCCCCTTCTCCCCCTTCTCCCTTCCTTCCAACCCACCCTACACAGTCCCTTTCCCTTTGGTAACTGTTAGTCCATTCTTGGCTTCTATGAGTCTGCTGCTATTCTGTTCCTTCAGTTTTTGCTTTGTTGTTATGCTCCACAGATGAGTGAAATCATTTGGTACTTGTCTTTCTCTACCTGGCTTCTTTCACTGAGCATAATACCCTCTGGCTCCATCCATGTTGTTGTAGATGGTAGGATTTGTTTTCTTCTTATGGCGGAATAACATTTCATTGTGTTTATGTACCACTTCTTCTTTATCCATTCACCTAGTGATGGACACTTAGGTTGCTTCCATTTCTTGGCTATTGTAAATAGTGCTGCGATAAACATAAGGGAGCATATGTCTTTTTGAAACTGGGATCCTGCATTCTTAGAATAAAATCCTAGGAGTGGAATTCCTCAGTGAAATGGTATTTCTACTTTTAGTTTTTTGAGAGACCTCCATACTGCTTTCCACAATGGTTGAACTAGGTTATATTCCCACTAGCAGTGTAGGAGAGTACTCCTTTCTCAGCATCCTTACCAACATTTGTTCTTCGTAGTCTTCTCTATGTTGCCATCCTATATGGTGTGAGTGATATCTCATTGTGGTTTTAATTTGCATTTCCCTGATAATTAGTGATGTAGAGAATCTTTTCATGTGCCTGTTGACAATCTGAATTTCTTCTTTGGAGAAGTATCTGTTCATAACCTCTGCCCATTTTTTATTAGGGTTATTTGCTTTTTAGGTGTTGAGGCATGTGAGTTCTTTATATATATTGGATGTTAACCACTTGTCAGATATGTCATTTACAAATATATTCTTCCATACTGTAGGATGCCTTTTTGTTCTGCTGATGGTGTCCTTGGCTGTACAGAAGCATTTTAGCATGATATAGTCTCATTTGCTCATTTTTATTTTGTTTCCCTTGCCCAGAGAGAAGCATTCAGGAAAAGTTGCTCATGTTTACATTCAAGAGATTTTGCCTATGTTTTCTTCTAAGAGTTTTATGGTTTTATGAATTACATTTAGTTCTTTGATACATTTTGAGTTTACTTATGTGTATGGAGTTAGACAATAATTCAATTTCATTCTCTTGCATGTAGCTGTCCACTTTTGCCAACATGAGCTGTCATTTCCCCATTGTATGTCCATGGCTCTTTTATAGTATATTAATTGACCATATGTGCTTGGGTTTACATATGGGCTCTCTAGTCTGTTCCATTGGTCTTTGGGTCTGTTCTTGTGCCAGCACCAAATTGTCTTGATTATTGTGGCTTTGTAGTAGAGCTTAAAGTTGGGGAGCATAAACCCCCCAGCTTTATTCTGCCTTCTCAGAATTGCTTTGGCTATTCAGGGTATTTTGTGGTTCCACATGAATTTTAGAACAATTTGCTCTAGTTCGTTGGAGAATGCTGTTGGTATTTTGATAGGGATTGCATTGAATCTGTAGATTGTTTTAGGCAGGATGGCCATTCTGACAATATTAATTCTTCCTATCCATGAGCATGGGATGTATTTCCATTTATTGGTGTCTTCTTTAATTTCTCTCATGAGTGTCTTGTAGTTTTCAGATAATAGGTCTTTCATTTCCTTGGTTAGGTTTATTCCTAGGTATTTTATTCTTTTTGATACAATTGTGAATGGAATTCTTTTCCTGATTTCTCTTTCTGCTAGTTCATCATTAGTGGATAGGAATGCAACAGTGTTCTGTATATTAATTTTGTATCCTGCAACTTTGCTGAATTCATATATTAGTTCTAGTAGTTTTGGAATGGATTCTTTAGGGTATTTTATGTACAATATCAAGCCATCTGCAAACAGTGACAGTTTAACTTCTTCCTTGCCAATCTGGATGCCTTTTATTTCTTTGTCCTTTCGCATTTAGGGTGATTATTGATAGGTATGTACTTATTGACTTTGGAGGCTTCAGATTCATGGTTACCAAAGTTTCGAGGGTAATTTCCTTACTATCTAACAGTCTAATTTAACTCACTTAGCATGCTTTTACAACCATAACCTAAAGGTTCTTTCTTTTTTCTCCTTTTCTTTCCTTCTCCATTCTTTATATATTAGGTATCATATTCTGTGCTCTTTGTCTATCCCTTGATTGACTGTGGGGATGGTTGATTTGATTTTCCATCTGCTTAGTAATTAATTGTTTTACTTTCTTGCTGTGGTTTTATTTCCCGAGGTGACACCTATTTAGCCTTAGGAATACTACCATGTATAGTAGGCCCTCAAAAATGCACTGTAGAGGTGATTTGTGGGAGGCAAATTCTCTCAGCTTTTGCTTATTTGAAAATTGTTTCTTCCCTCCAACAAATTTAAATGATCATATTGCTCCATAGAGTATTCTTGGTTCAAGGCACTTCTGATTTATTGCATTAAATACATCATGCCATTCCCTTCTGGCCTGTAAGATTTCAGTTGAGAAGTCTGATGATAGTGTGATGGGTTTTCCTTTGTATGTGATCTTTTTTCTTTCTCTAGCTGCTTTTAAGTATCTGTCTTTATCCTTGATCTTTGCCATTTTAATTATTGTATGTCTTGGTGTTGTCTTCCTTGGGTCCCTTGTGTTGGGAGATCTGTGCACCTCCATTTCCTGAGAGAGTCTCCTTCCCCAGATTGGGAAGTTTTATGCAATTACCTCCTCCAAGACACTTTGTATCCCTTTTCCTCTCACTTCTTCTTCTGGTACCCCTATAATGTGAATATTGTTCCTTTGGTCACACAGTTCTCTCAATGTTCTTTCATTCTTTGATATCCTTTTTTGTCTGTGTGACTCAGTTTCTTCATATTCCTCTTCTCTAATTTCTATTCCATTTACCATCTCTTCTACTACATCTAATCTGCTTTTAGATTCCTCCATTGTGTGTTTCATTTCAGATATGGAATTTCTTAATGATTGAATCTACATCTTAAACTCATCCCTGAGTTCTTGAATATTTTTCTGTACCTCCATGAACATGTTTATAATTTTTATTTTGAACTCTCTTTCAGGAAGATTGTTGAGTTCAGTTTCATTTGGCCCTTTTTCTGGTGTTTCTGAGATTTTTGTTTGAACCAGGTTCCTTTGAAGTTTCATATTGTATGTGGTGCCCTCTAGTGCCCAGAAGCTCTAGTCTCTGGAGCTGCTCATCCCCTGGAGTGATGTTGGGGAGCGGGGAGAGGAAACAGATGTTTCCTGTTTCCCCGCTGCAGTGTCTGTCTCCCCTGTCCTTACCAGTTGGCCAAGCACACAGGTGTAGCTTCTGTGCTTTGCATCTGTAGCTGTTGTAGGTAGGGCCTCCCTCTGGCTGGCCTGATGCCAGGGCAGGGACTGCTGTTTTGTGAGTTGGTTCTGGCAGGCCAGGAGGAAGGCACAGCAGCCTGCGTATCACAGTGGGGAGCCTCAGCACTGAGTAGCCAGCCAGAGAGATGGAGTGCCTAAAGCTCCTGAAATTTCCCAACCTGCTGGGCAGAGCACAGCCAGATGACCTTGTCCACCTACCCCTTCTCCTGTACAGGATGCTCCATGCAAACCCTGCCCTTTAGCAGCCCTCTCACTGCTAAGAAGCCTCTAAGTCTTCCCTTCTTTCCTTTGGCCCAGAGGAGCCAGATGTGGTTCCCTGTCCTCCACAAACAGTGGGAATCTCAGTCTCTCCAAGTATTCACTCTGTCTTAGCTTTCCAACCCCACTAATCTCCAGAGCATGCAATGTAGGTTTGTGTTCCCAAAGCTTATCTCCAGGTTTGGGGGTTCAGCAGTCCTAGGCTTTCCCTCCCCTCCCCGCTCCATTTTTATTCCTCCCACTGCTGAGCTGGGGTAAGGGAAGGGCTTGGGTCCTGCCAGATCAAGTTTTTGGTATGTTATCCTGTTTCATGAGGTCTTCCCTGTTCTCTAGATGTATGCAGTCTATTGCAGCTGAGACAGGGACCATGGAGTTAGACAGAGCAGGGTGAGGGCCTTTGGAAAAACAAAGCAAGTTAATCCATTGTGGGATTTGCTTTAGCCTGCTGGGATTGCCCAACATGTTTTTCTGACTTTTCCCAGATGCTGCTTGTCTTCCTCCAGCCCTAAACAAATAATTTGCAACCTGGGCAATGTAGCTAGCAAGCCCAAAACAATGTAGTAAGAACAGGAAGGATGCCATCTTGAAAATTAGATTGCATTTTAAAACCCCATTTGTTAAAAAGTAACTTTCTTAACATACTCTTTGACAGACAGTAACTCAGCCCACCTTGGGAGCCAAACAGGCAGTCTTGAGAGATATGCTTCCAGACCAGGAAGCTGCTATCCTGGGAGGAAATCAGAGCAGTAAAATTATTGTAAATAACCAGGAAGACTAATAAGAAACTTAATGTCACTTCAAATATAAACATTTTGGGACCATGTAGCAGGTGTACACCCCTATCCCTTTGTCTCTCAACTGACTATAAAATCTCTAGACGATGCACCACCCTGGGGCTCTCTTGTCCCCTCCTGGCCTGAGCCAGGAGCTCTGTCCCCCTGCTTTCTCTCTAAGTAAAAGCCTCTGCCTTGCTCTCCTACCTTGACTGTTTGTGAAGTTCATTTTTTGACTCTGTGAATAAGAACCCCGGCATCACAGCCTTCTTTCCTGTTGCTCTTTCAGGATTAGTTGTATTAACTGTATTTTTGTATTATATGTGGTTTTGGGAGGAGTTCTCTGTCTCACCTCCCACACTGCCATCTTGAATCCTCCCTATATTTGTTTTTTGTAACTAACTCTACCTCCAGCTTTCCCAGGATGCTAGCCACCTATTGCTAATGGCTAAACACATCTACTCACCAAAGAATCTGGGAGCCTTCTTCAAAGTCAGGCCATCAAACCCATCAGCCTGTCAGGAAGTAGAAGAAGGCTGCCCATCCATGCCCCCATCATTGCCTGCCCTGTTGCTCCACAGCTGATGCCAAATAGGCTGAACATGCCCAGGGCCCCAAGGCCAGCTGCCTGGAGTCTCCAGAACTCCCACAGAGGCTGTAGTATGTCACAGCATCCCACTTCTCCATTCTATTCTCCTGAAGGAGAGAGGAGATCCACACTTTTGTCTTGAAATTTTTACTTAATGCTTCAGTTTACTGCATTGCTCTGTGGTGGCTGTTCACTCCAAGACTTGTGGAAATACTGGCACACACTCATTCATACAGATGCACAATAAATATAAGATTTATTCAAAAATGAAACTTGCCTTCTGCTTCACATGAAATTTTTTCCCATAAATGTGTGAGTGGGTAAGCATACAGAGTATGTGTGCATGATCCCGTCATTGCTTTCACATAGGGGGCTGTGCAAAGTATTGCAATATGAGATGCTAGAGAATGCAGGACTTTTTGTTGGAGATTACACAAAGGTAAAGAAAATAAAGAACAATCATTCTACTATAGAATACAACCCCTTTAAGGCTAATGAGCATTTCTTTTTATGGACAAAATTCTTGGTCAAGAGCCTGAAAATGAATTGGAATGCTCACCTTACACTCACAATCTGATGCTGACAGTCACTCCTCTGCCATTCTGGGCCTTGGGAAGAAAGAAAATGATTGGTATTTACCAAGGGCAATGCCATTTTCCTGATCTTCTTGATATTAAAGTCATCGGTCAGGTTGCTGAAGGGTAGGAGGTACTTGGTAAACTAGAGAAATGGAAGTTGAGCATAAAATAAAGCTCTGCCCAATTGTGGTGGGAAAATGGATAGTGTATTTCACTAGTTTTGCAATTTAAAAAATTCTTAGAAGTAAAAGTAAATCAGTATATTAGTATCTCCAGAGAAATAGAGCCAACAGATTGTGTGTATATGTGGATAGCTGTACAGATAGATTGATAAGTATTTTAAGGAATTAACTCATGTAATTTTAGAGGCATAGCAAGTTCAATTTCTGCACAGTAGATAGACTGGAGACCTAGGGAAGAATTGCAGTTTGAATCCAAGGGCATTCAACTGACAGAATTCTTTCTTGGTTGGAAATGTCAGAGGCTTTTTTTTCTTTTTTACATTCTTCAACTGATTGGATAAGGCCTACCCATGTTATGGAAAGTAATCTGCTTTATTCAAAGCCTACTAATCTGAATGTTATCTCATTTAAAAAAATTTCTTCACATAAACATCTAGAATAATGCTTGACCAAATATTTGGGCACTGTGGCCAAGCCTAGTGGACACAAAGTGAGCATCAACAGGCACTTTTTTCTGTGCAACAGATACCAAAAAATACATGATGGCTTAAAACAGAAAACCTGTAGACAACTGGGGCTGGCTCAACTTGTAGACAATTGGGGGATTTTTGTTGATTTTTAACTAAGCTCACTGATGTTTCTATGATGCAGCCTCTGTGTGGCTGGGGCTTGGCTGTTTGAGGATGACCTCTGTTGGGATGGATCTTCTCTATTCCATGTGGTCTACCTTTATCTAGAAACTGGCTCATACTTGGTCACATAGCAGTTGGACTGAATTCCAGGAGCCAGAGAATAGAAGCACTCAAAGCGTCCCAAGGCTCCTGGCTCAAACTGGCTCAGTGTCTCCCAGTTTTATTGGCCAATGCACGTGACAATGCCAGACTGATCCAAGGGGTGGGGAATAGGCTCATCTCTTGATTTAAAGAAAAAAAGGTAAAGTGAAAAACAGGAACAAAGAAAGGAGATGGGCATGGAGAGGCAGTAAAAGGGTGCTAGGAAAATGTGCAGGATTTGAAAAAAGGGCCTTAAACAATGAAAACATTTAAAGAAATCCTCCCCTTTTGTGGGTTTTCATATCAAATACTAGGTGTGTAGGGGAGGCTCAGACTGGCCAATCACATATTGCTGGTGCTGTATAGGGAGGGAGCGAAGGAAGTGAGGGAGGGAGGGAGGAAAACTAACCAGCAAAGTGGTATGTTTATTTAAGACCACTTCAAGGAATGTTTAATTAAAAATATGAAAACACAGATACATTGTTTTTTAAAGGTAGAAAATCTAGGAGAGAAATTTACCCTTAGCAAAAAACACCCACAGAAGTGCAATTTCTCTCCTGCAACCCTTTTCAAAGAACAAAACATCGCATCGTGGTATTAAAGTTTGCCCACAGGTCTTCAGTTCTATGCAAATATTCATCCTGACTTTAGCAACAAGGCAGAAGTACCCCTTATTTGGCGGTTGATAATTTGAAGTCCCCCCTCATCCCTCTTACCCTCCTTCTCAAATTTAAGTTTGCTTTCTTATATTTTGCACCAGAAGTTTTGGGGGAAGCAGACATAGAGTAGCCAAAGAACTCAGTGCTTTGAGAAGGCCAAAAGGAGGTAGAGGAGCAATTCTGAAGAAGTCCCAAGGGACTTGGTTCCTTGTTCACCAACTACCAGGTCCACCACTTCCAGGACCCATCAGGAAGTGAGGCCAGAAGCTGAGCGTGGAAGGCCACCTGGGACTTGCTGGAAGGCTGACCTGAGGGCACACTGCCCACACAGCCATGCAGCGAGGCAATGGTTAAGGTGTTAGTGAGGCAGGCAGAGGCCAGGATGTAAACCTGCCATGATTCAGTCTTACTGCATAGCAGTTAGTTGGTTTACAGAAACACATCCCAATATGAGGCCACCTAAAAGGCCAATCCATCACCTCCAGCTGGTGTGCGCTGAGCAGGACTAGTGGGGAGCAGGTGGGATTCCATCGGCCCACACTCTCTGTGCTGTATGCAGCCAACATTCCTCTCCAGGCTGAATTTATGACCTTTCTGTCAACTGTTTCTTTAATGCATAAGGCTAAATATCACCACATGATCCAGACACTCAAGCACTTGAATGCTGACTACTACGAGGACCACACAGGGGTGCACTGACAGCCAGTGTGGGATCTTATATTTAAAGCCTAGCCAACTGGGTGTCAGGGCCCTCACTGAGCAACTGTCATACTTCATGCCAACCTCACACTTATATTAAAAAGGAAGGTAAGATGTACCAGACCGCAAGAGAAGCAATATAAGCCATATGAGCAATACAAGAAATATAAGATTCCAAGATAAGCAATACACTTTTTTTTTTTAACAAATGACTTTTCCTTTTCCATGTTAACAGGAATTGTTTTGTTAGCCAAATATTAATCCATTATATAAAGGGAAAAGTTGCAATTTCCCCAGGAATATTATCAGAAATGTGGAAAAGTTTACAACCAATAAGACATAAAATGTAAAATTCCTAGGACGTTGCAGCCTTCAGGGAAACAATATGTATCAAACAAAAGGAACATGTGTTTCAGGAACCTCTGCTTCTCTGGCCTGCAAAAGAGTCTCAGTTGCCACAGCACTTTCCTTGTGAGATGAGAAGGAGTCAGGAGGGGTGTCTTACATGTGGGCCCAGAATGTTCTTTCATGCTTTCAGGTCATGCCCCGTGTGGACATTGCAGTCAGGAACTCTGCAAAAGGTACTTCCCACTGCCCAGGCTGCCAGCACCCACTGAGCACCTTTGCCCAGAGCTCCCAGTAGCCCACCTCCTAACTACAAGAGCAATTGGATCCTGTCCCCTTTACAGGCTGAGGGTGTGAGCTCAAGGCAAGGAAGCACCTTCTCCTCCCGTCTGTATTGCTTTCTCCCTGGGCACCAAAGCAGAGATGTTGGTTGCTACATTCTGGCTTCACAGGTTGCTACATTCTGGCTTCACAGATCACCTTGTGGGAGCAGTTCTCCAAGCTGTGAATTTGCCCCTTACTCTGAGGACCAGACCCAACTCCATGGGAGTGGGCAGAGACCAGAGTGTATGCAGATCTGGGGCTATTTTGTTGTCCTCCCAACCTACTTTGCCTTATCTCTCTCCAAAGTGCTTTCTAAACTCTACCTTCAGTCTCCTTCAGGGAAGAAAATGCTAAATCAAGTAAAGCTATGTAAAGACAGAGAATCCCAAAGTGTGAACCTTGAGTTAAAACTTAAGACCACAAGGATACATCCATGAATTTATAAATGATACAAAGTGCGAAGTACGTATTTCAAAAGGTGTGACTTACTAAAATAAAGTTGGAAAATGCTGCATTATAAATCACCTATTGGGAATTCATAATGCACAACACACACGCAGGGCACACAAAACTTCTGCATAAAGAAATACATCTGACTTTACTTAAGTCAACTTTTCCAAAACTTATATGACAACAGGCACTTTTATTTTTTTTAATATCTAGTTTCTGAAGAATCAATTGCATAGAACAGCATTTCGTAAACACTACCATAAGAATATTCTAGACAAATTTTGTTTACAACTACTTCTGACCAGTTATAGGCTGAATTGATATGAGATAAATCTAGTTAAGCCTCATTCACTCTGTTTCTGAATTTGCATCAGGCCAGCTGTCACATGAGGAAACAGTGTGAGATGCAGGGGTGCAAAGCTGGACTGACCATAATATCCTCATGTGCCCAGGCCTCCTGCAAAGGGGTCCTCCATCACTGTAATGTGTGAAGGAAGGGCCAAGGTTGCAAGATCCTTCTACTTTACCGGGAAGCTGATAAACCAGTATTTGCTGAAATCTACTTTTTAAATGTTGGCAACAATAATTGATTTAAAAAAAAAAAAAGAGGAAGGAGATGCATCTTATACAGAGGCACCCTCCTCCCACTACCAAACCAAACACTTTTGGGTTGAATGTAACCCATGGGTTGCCAGATTAATCTCCATGATTTTGAGTCCAGATTTTCAGAAATAGAGGAAAAAGGGAAATGCACACTGTGTTCTTAAATTCTGCCTGCTTTTAAGTATTGTATGCAGCCTGCTTCTTGAAGTAAACAGCAGAGTGACTGGTATTACTTTATTGCATGCATGAGTTTATATTTTATCTCCAGTGAAAGAAAATTCTGAGGTAGGTGTTCACTGGTACTTTGATTCTTTAATGAAATGATTTTATGCTGTTAAAAGCAAATAATCAGTGCTTTGGGCCATACTACCTCTGGGGATGTTAAAGATTAATTTTATTGGGACTGTACTTAGAAATAGAATTTAGTGATGAACTTTGTTATCATGTTATTTTTTAAATCACTGAACTCTAATACATTATTATCAAAGATAAAAAAAATTGTTTTAGAGAAATCTACAATTCAAAGACAGCTTTAATGTTGGTTTAAGTCACCTGGGAATTATTTAAAGCCCAAGCAGAAAATGTGTATCAAATGCAATTACCCCTCAGTGGTCCATAGGGGGCTTATCCTTGAAAATATGTTCACTGTACACTGCTTATTTCTACTCTGCCATCCAGTTCTGCATCCCACCCCTAATACGGATGGTCCAGCTAATATATACATATATTATATGTATGTGTGATATATATATACACACACACACATATATATGTAAGTATATGTCTGTATACACACACACACACACACACACATGCACACATCACACATATATATATTCCAAAAAATAATTTCATTTGACATTGAGTGGATCATTTATCATATCATATGACCCTTGCTAAGGTCAAATGATTTTCTGAATGATTCTTCATGCTCTATTAGCATATAACTTTTAAATAGACTCTTATTCCCTACAAATAAGGGTGTTTATCTCTTACATATTTTACTTTCAGAGAAAGTTGATGCAAATTAACATCCTTTAGAAAAAAATAACAATTTTATTACATATAGCTTGTTTTATATTATAGGCAATTTTGCCACATTTTATTAATATTATATTTTATAAAATATGTATACATGACAAATACTAATTTTTTTTTTATAAATAGCACCATATTTTTGAGATAAGGAAGATTAATTTTAAGCACATGGTCCTCTTTTAAGAATGGTAAATCAACTCAACTTTTTAATATTCTGGATTTTACAAAGTGAGTTTATTGAAGGGAGGCACAAATCTTAAATAAAAAGCTGAACTGCATTACTGTAATCTTTGCCCTTGTTTCAATGATTTTTCAATTAACTCTGTTATCTAATTTAAGAAAACATATTTTTGAAAGAGAAAAAATTATAAACTTTGTATCTTCTTCAGGGGAATGAAGAGATTTTTTTTTTTTCTTTCAATCTAGATGAGATCAAAGAAACAGTGAGGCAGGAAGAGTGGCTGGCAGAGCTGAGGAAGGAAGGGAAGAGGCAGATTTTTGGCAGAACTGAATGTGTTAATCTGCAGTGAAATTAGCGATTTAAAAAAGTATTTCTCAGCTGCACATCTGAAAAAAATTTATGGGTCTAATTTTCCTTTGGAAATTTAAAATGTTACAAACTCATAAGATATAATTATCCAAGTTTTTCCACCCTACACTCACCATGCCCACAGAAAGGAGTGGGAATTACGTATGGATGCAGATGGATGACTACAGCAAAGAATTTAGAAACATTTCAATAAACATACTTGCAAATATTTTCGGTCTTTTAAAAAAGTAGGACACATATGTTAAATTCAAGTGAAGAGGGCCTAAAAGGGAATCTCCAAGTGCACAGTTTGCTTCTATATTTGTGTGAACCATTTGGTTAAGTATTTTACAAAATATCTACACTTTATTTTCCAGTCCTTATGGAATTTTCAAAATACTGTATATCCTACAATAGACTTTTCAACATATGTGTAAGCTGCAGTGTGAAAATAATTGTGGAAATAATTCTAGATACATATAATTCTACAACCTTCTTGCCTTGAATTGGCTGAATGTGTTTTTCATGTAAGCATGCATCGAAAACGTTTAAGTGTTTCACACAAAACTCATTTAGATCTAAAAGCATCTCGGTTAATTGGTAAGGCTTTGCCAACCTAAGGAAATTAGCAAAGATAACATTTAATAACACCAACCAAGAGAGCTCTTACTTTTGTCAGATTTCTTTAAAATGCTTAGAAGTTTGTGTGAAATATAGACATGTTTAGTTAAAACACTTACAAGTATCTGATAGTAGGGAATGCTCTGCATGCCTTCACTTTCCAAAAATTAATTATTTAATGGCTTTTTCTAGAAAAATAGGAAGACTGGTAGGGAGTGACTCTTTTCTAGTCTATCCTTTATGAGGAAAAGTCTTTCTGGGGTTGTAGGGTCCTCCTATTTCTCTGGTTTTGAAAGTTGCTGAGAGTAATTTTAAAATAACCAAGGTTTTTCTTTAACCTTCTCTTCCCCAAGTTTCCTCCTCCTCCAGCTTTTCTTTACCCACTTGAGATATTATAAAAATTAGAAAAGAAAAAGCTAGCACTCAGCAGAACCATACACATGTGGATGCTAAATAAATACTTTTGATGATGATGAATGTTGGCAACTCTCCATGGAAGGAAGACCTTACACAAAAGATGTTATAATTATTATGTTTAAATGATTATGCTATAATTATTATGTTAAAAGTCTCCCATGCTCTCAGAGCTGCTCGGTGGTGGCAGGGCTGTGACATCCCCATTAAACCTTGTTGATTGCCAATGCACTTGCCACCTTCACTGACATTGTAAAGACAGTGGTTTGGCCCAGACAGAGTGACCCTGGGTCCTGGGTCGGGAGGATTTCTTGGATCACACTCTCCCTTTCCTTTCTCCCATTCCAGGAGGCTCCCAGCCACTGCAGGATAACATTTTCTCATTCTTCCCAACATTTTGTCTTTTTCTTAACCTCCTGCAAAGATTTTGGTAAATTTATTCACACCACACTTAAGTGAGCCACAAACTGCCACCTATACTCTCCTGGGATTAAAAAATTTGAAAGGAAAGATGATAGAAGTTAAATTAATGATTGTCTAGTGGTGAGGTTTCTTTTTTTACTATTATTAAGGAGTGATTCCCTGAGGAAAATCTTTGGATTCCGGTCCTGTTGTCCAGGGATTTCCGGAGTTCAGAGACACAAACACCTACATGAAAATATCATGTTTTATGGAAGCATTTTTTTTTTTTTTTTTTTTTAGTTTTCTTTCTTGAGCTCCTATACTGTTTCCTAGATTGAGAACAACAACCAGAAGGATGACTTTTCACAGACTCCCATAGGTACACTAGTGATGTTTCACCACCATCCTCAGGGGCTCCTCTAGAATTAGGGCAAAGGTTGAGTTCAGCCAGGCTCTCGGTTCTGAGGCAGTAAACTGATCTCTCTTTGTAGACACCCAGCAGAATATGCAAGATGTGTCAGGTTGAGGACTTGATGTTATCCAGGTTCCATCAAAGCGCATTCATTCCTTAGAACACAGAATAACTAATAGACCTGTTTTTTTTTCTACTGATGAAACTTTGAAGAGTGCATGGAGAGCTGTAGTTTTGATACTGCCTGTGTGTCTGACATCAGCCAGCATAAGGTAGGGCAGCGCAAATCTAGAGGCATGGCAAATAAACCCTGACTTAAGTGCAACGCAGACCTGCCCTGGCTGAATGTGAAAAGCCAAGCACACCTCCTGGCACATAGGTGGGGGGGGCCTGACTCATAGTAATTAGTATCACCAATTATCATCCCTAGTAGTCAGAGTCAAGTTTATGAAATTCTTGTCTTAAGATAGCAGAGAAAAAGGATGAGGGAGGAGATGAGTTGAAGGTCGTACATCAAAATCTTGTTGAGCGGACTTTAGTGAGTGTGTTCAAAGAGGAAGGAAAAGCACAAGAGCAAAATGTCAAGTTCACAAACCAAAGTTGGAGGATTTGGGATTAATTGAAATCCTCAAGTGGTGCATGGTAAGTGACTGCCTATTTAGAGCCAACAGATAGGTTTCCGTGAGATTAAGGAAGCGAAAAATCCCATACGAAGCTAGTGAGATGTTAAATTCTAATTAGAAGTGTTAATTAAAAAAAAAAATTCCAATTTCATCAGTGAGAGTGCTTTTGTAGTTCCAATTCTTTTTGCTACAGTGAATCCTAAGTATCCTGACTCACTTTGTTCCAATATTATTTACCACTTCTATGGAGTAGAGAAAAGTTGACAATAGCCATAAGAGCATGGAGTTAGAGTGCTCTTCCCAATGCTACCATGATAAGAGGCCTATTGGCATTTTCAAGGAAAATTCCTATTTTCAGATCTTTATCCTCAAGCATAGGAATTCATTATAGCTCAAAATTTAGCAAATCAAGTGCAGGGCTCTCAGGAAGAAAAAGTACTTACGCTCTTCTACATGACATCCCTTTGCCACTATTTTCTTCTTTTTATACCTTCAAAAGAGATCGAATGAATTTCCCATGGTTAGATGAGGTTATTCTGTATTGTATATTAAGTTGAATATAAAGTAATATCATTTAATGATATTTTACAGACCATGTATACATAATGAAGATTAAACCCTCTGAATGAACATGCAAATATTAGCTATCTGAAATTGTTTAAAATTAAACATTAAATTAAATCTAATATTTAACAGATTTCCAAAGAACATGCACATTTATATTAATTTTTTATTTCAATGTAGCAGTCAACATAATCCAAATTATTTAATGTAAACTTAAATATTTTCTATTATGTTTTTTAATGCCTAGATAGTTTCAGATTTTATAATAAACATTAAAAAATAAATTGCTATGTATCATATTTAAAAGACATCTCAAACACAAACTTGAACATAGGAGGGCTTATTAGTAAAATAAGGAGCATATTTTTTGCATTGAATACTTATTTATTTAAACACAACAGTCATTTTAAACCACTGTAGTTTATACATTTTTAGAAAATACATGTATATCTCTATTTCACCACATGACTTTTCTAGAATAGATGTTGTCATCTTATACATATTTAGAGAGGTTTTCTAATGCTAATATAAAAACAGAAGATACAGTCAAAAGAGTCAAAGTATGTTTAAATCCCTAAAAAACACTATTTCCAAAGTACAGCTCTTTTCAAATCCTCTTGCTATATTGTAGAATCTGTGAAAAGTGAATAGAATGGTATTTTATTTCTAAACTATAATGAAATACATATAAAATGGCCCAAGGAAACTAGGTACCATTTGTTCAAGCTCTTCATTCTATCCTACAAACCTGCTCCCATCATTCTTTGTGGGGTATAAGACCCTCTTATTCTGCATTCTGCCTCTAGGCTGCTCAGAACCTCCAGTTACAGCAGACCTCTCTACCCCATCAGCCCCACCCCAAACCAAGGTCAAAGGTATATCCTTCCATTTCCATATTCTACAACAAAATATAACTGTTCAGAATCCCATTTTTCTGAGTTGCTTTTATCTGTAACAGACTTGAAAAAGCCCTAGCTTAGGTTCTTTTTGATATTGCAGAAGTGAAATTTTCAGGAGTCATTGTAAATCAATGAGTCCCTAGTCATACAGTTTTAGAACATCTCAGTGAACATCATATATAGTAGATTCCATGTGACAAAAGATAAAACAAATACTTCAACTATTAATTTCTGTTTATTTTTATTTGTCATTAGTCATGACTTAAATATATATTTTGGAAGTCTGTTAGGACTGAAATTGTATGTATACCCCTTTATTCAGGACTAAAACCATCACTATTTTAATAGTTGGAAACAGAATGCCTCTAGGAGAGATTGAATTACCTGTTTTGGTAAGAATCCCTGAATGCAGTAGACTCCCTACCAGCATGGGTGTTGGCAGGTGCTGGGATGTGGAGGGGGAGGAGGTGGCTGATCTGCTTGATAGAAAGAAAAGTTTGTGGGCTTTGCTTTTAAAAGGAAAGAGGATAGAAAAATTAAGAAGACTTGTGAAAGAAGGGGAAAAAGTAAGAGAAAATATTGTTAAGAGGCTAGGATTTGATGTAGGAACAGTGAAATCTCCCTCTGGAGCAGGGACCAGAAAATATTGCAATGATGTTATTGTTTTGCTCAAAATGACCTATATATCTGGGGTAGCACTCTCTTCCACCCAGTCCCCAATAGACCCTATTAGGCTGGTGGCGCTTTATTTGTATGAAGATTTGGGGTTGCTCAGATGGGCTGGGTTCTGTGTTTGAGTAGATGTACTACAGAACAAGAGTAGGACACTGAATAATCATAAGTAATCAGGTTCTAGGATGTAAGGGAATCCAGTCTGATGTAAACATTGACAAAAATGAAGACAAGTGCAAACCATAGTTGTGGGAAATTCGCTTTACTATTGAAATATAAAAGGCTCAGAAAAAAGATGGTGGAAAAGGAAAGCAAGGCAGAAAGCCCCTCCCCCCATACACAAGGAGGCAACTACAGCAAATAAAGCTAACACTGAGAATGACCTGAACACTGCAGAACAGACCACCTATACCTGGTGAAGAAGAGAAGACCACACAGGGAAGGGTAAAGTGGCAGAGCCCAATCCAGCAGGACCCAAGTCCTTCCACCATCCCAGTCCACAGGTAGGAGGAAGAAGAATATAGTGGATAGGAGATAGGTGCCCAGGAACTTTGCATACCTGGCCCTGGAGATCTGTTCTGGGATTCTAGTGATTAGTGGGGCTGGACACCTGGGAGAGTTAGAGCACTCTGGGAGGCTGAGACTCCAGCTGCTTGGGAAGACAGGCACACTCCATCTGTCCATCTTGGTCTCCATGAGACCAAGAATACAGGCAGCAGTTTGAAAGACTTGCCAGCAGCAGGAGGGGTGCAGAGAGGTGAGGGTTAGATGGAGCTCTCTCCACAGGAGAAAGGGAAGGAGGAAAACACTTCCCCAGCCCATCTTGGCCCAATAGGTCAGGCACTTGTGGGAGCTCCAAACACTCCATATCCCTTGCTGATGGCTCAGCCCTGAGGTGCTTCCCTGTATAACTTCCCACCTGCTTACCAGCTTGGCCCAACAGCACCACATTTGGCTGCCTGAAAACAAAGGGAAACTTTGCTGCCTGGCAGGCAGACGGCTTTCCCAGCTCTCTCAGCCCTGTCTCAGCCAAACTGGGGAGGTGACTGTGGGAGCCAGAACTGAGCACTGCTTCCTCCTTATGGGCAGCCCAACATGGTGCTACATGGCCCTTAGCTGCTGCACACCTGTGTGCCTTGTCACTGCTGCATCACTGCATGCCCAGGAGACTCTGCAGCTGCACAACCACCCTAAAGCCATATGAGCATCCCACCTACCCAGTTAGCCCTAGCAGAGCCACCATTTCTGCAGGGCAGGCAGTGGATAGCACTGCCCACAAAAATCCCAGGAGAGGCACTGCTGCTCTTCTCACAAAGAGCCAGCTGGGGCAAATTGCCAACTGTGGCAGACTGAGATAGACCATTGCCAGCAGACAGACAGAAAGATGGCCACCACACATTGCCTACCAACAACAACTGGGGCACCACTGCAAAGGAGAACTAGACACTGGAAATTAAAGGGTATTGAACTTCTTAGCACCACTGGACACCTTCTTCATAAAGCCATTACTGTCTAGACCAGGAAGCATAGTGGATCTATCTAATACAAAGGAAAAAACACAGAAATCCTGACACAATGAGGAACCAGAGGAATATGTTCCAAATAAAACTACAGGATAAGAAACCAGAAAGAGAGATAAATGAAATAGAGTTCATCAATATTCTTGATAAAGATTTCAAAGTAACAGTAATAAATAGGCTCACTGGCCTGCAGGAAAGTATTGAAGATCTCAGAGAGGACTTCAACAGAGAGATAGAACAGTCGAAAAAGAGCCACTCAGAGTTGATGAATACAATAACTGACATGAAATACATAATGGAGGGAATGAATGAACGCAGCAAACAGAACGCAGCAAAAATCAATGAGAAGGAATTTAGAGAACAGGAAAACAGCAAAGCTGAGGAACACAAAAAAGAATCTCTAGAAATGATAGGGTGCGAAGAGAGCTGTGTGACAACTCCAGACAAAACAATATTCACAAAATAGGGTTACCAAATGAGAAGAGAAAAACAATGGGGTAGAAAGTCTCTGAGGAAATGATTGTTGAAAATTTCCCCAATCTTGGAAAGAAAATAGACACCCAGATCATGGATGTTCAGAGATCCCCTAAAAAAGGGAACCCAAGGAAGACAACACCAAGACATATAATAATTAAAACAACAAGGAGCAAGGATAAGGAGAGAGTATTGTAAGCAGTTAGAGAGAGAAAAAGGTTACTTATAGGGGAAATTCCATCAGGCTATCAGCAGACTTCTCAGCAGAAGGGAGTGGCATGATATATTTAATGTATTGAAACAGAAGGCCTGTCAAACAAGAAGCTCTACCCAGCAAGATCATCACTCAAATTTGTATAGATTAAACATTTCCAAGATAAATGAAGCTTGAAGGAATTTATAACTAACCACCATTATAGAGTATGCTAAAGGGACTTCTGTAGATGGCAATATTCTTAGGTCTAAATAATTTTCAGCAGTGAAAATAACCCATGATAAAGATAGTAGACCAATACTTTCCAAGCAAATATAAAATTAAAACCAAAAAAAAACAAAAGTAGTAAAACCAACTAAACACAAAGTCAGTCAAGGCATACAACAAAAAATGCATATTATGACATCTAATACATAAAGCGTGGAGGAGGAGGAAGAAGAAAAATCATGTAGTTTTAGGTTGTGTTTAAAATAAAGCAGTCATCAACTCAATAAGGATGCTGTATAGTTAGGAAGCTATGCATGAACCTTATGGTATCCATTAACCTAAAACCTATAATAGATACACAAAAAATTATAAAAGAGAAATTCACTTACAACACAAAGAAAACCATTGAATAAAAAGTAAAGAGTATAAGAGAGAAAGAAAGGGAGAGAAACTACAAAAACTACCAGGAGACAATTAATAAAATGGCAATAAGTACATACATATTAATAATTACCTTAAATGTAAATGGACTAAATGCACTAATCAAAAGACATAAAATGACAAAATGGATAAAGAAACAAGACCCATCTATATGCTGCCTACAAGAGATTTATTTAAGACCCAAAGACATACAAAGACTGAAAGTGAAGGGATGGAAAAGCACATTTCATGCAAATAATAGGGAGAAAAAAGCAGGAGAGGCAGTTCTTATAGGACAAAATTGACTTCAAAACAAAGAAAGTAATAAGAGACAAAGAAGAACATTACATAATGATAAAAGGGGCAGTCCAACAAGAAGCTATAACAATTATAAATATCTATGCACCCAACATAGGAGCACCCAAATATGTAAAACAAATACTAACAGAATTAAAGGGGGAAATAGACTGCAACTCATTCATTTCAGGAGACTTTAACATATCACTCATACCAAAAGACAGATCAACCAGAGATAAAATAAATAAGAAAATGGAGGCACTGAACAACACATTAGATCAAAAGGACTTAACAGATACCTACAGAACATTACACCCAAAACAGCAGGATACACATTTTTCTCAAGTGTACATGGAATGTTCTCCAGAATAGATGACATACTAGGACACAAAAAGGGACTCAATAAATTCAAGAAGATTGAAATTGTATCAGGCAACTTCTCACACCATAATGGTATAAAACTAGAAATAAATTACATGAAGAAAACAGGAAAGCTCACAAACACATGGAGGCTAAACAACATACTTCTAAATAATCAATTGATAAATCAAAACAGAAATCAAGAAATACATGGAGAAAAATGAAAACAAAATACAGCAGTCCAAAATATGTGGAATGTTGCAAAAGAAGTTCTAAACGGGATATACATAGCTATATGGCCATACCTTAAGAAACAAGAACAATCACAAATAAGCCATCTAAACTCATAGCTAAAGAGACTAGAAAAAGAACTAATGAAACCCAAAGTTAATAGAAGGAGGGACAAAATATAAATCAGAGTAGAAATAAATAAAATACAGAAAAATAAAGCACTAGGAAAAAAATCAACAAAATGAAGAGCTGGTTCTTTGAGAAAAATAAACAAAATAAACAAACCACCAGCCAGACTTATCATGAAAAAAGGAGAGTACAAAAATAAACAAAATCAGAAATGAAAAAGGAATAGTCACAACAGACCACAGAAATATGAAGAATTATTAGAAAATTCTAATGAAAAATTATATGCCAATAAATTGGACAACCTAGAAAAAATGGACAAATTCCTAGAAAAGTACATTCCAAGACTGACCCAGGAAGAAATGGAAAATCTGAGCAGACCAATTACCAGCAATGAAATTTAACTGGTAATCAAAAACTCCCAACACACAATGGCTTTACAACTGAATTCTACTAAACATTAAAGAAGTGATAAAACCCACCCTTCTTAGAGTATTCCAAAAAATAGAAGAGGAGGGAATACTTACAAACTCATTCTTCTAGGCAAGGTAACTCTAAAACCAAAACCAGACAAAGACACAACAAAAAAAGAAAATTATAGTCCAATATCCCTGATGAATATAGATGTAAAAATCCTCAACAAAATATTAGCAAACCAAGTTCAAAAATACATCAAAAGTATCATCCATCATAACCAATTGAAATTTATTCCAAGGATGCAAGGATGGTACAATATTCATAAATTAACATCATACACAACATTAACAAAAGGAAGGATAAAAACCATATGTCATCTCAATAGATGTTGAAAAACCATTTGACAAAATTCAATATCCATTTATTATAAAAACTCTAAAACAAAATGGTTATAGAAGGAAGATTCCTCAACATAATAAAGGCCATATACAACAAATCCACAGTTAACATCTAAGTGCCAAAAAGCTGAAAGCTTTTCATCTTAGATCAGGAACAAGACAAGGATCTCCATTCTTACCACTTTTATTCAACATACCACTGGAGGTTCCAGCAATGGCAATAGGATAAAATAGAGAGATAAAAGGAATCCAATTTAATAAGGAAGTTAAACTGTCAATATTTGCAGATGAATTGGTATCATACAAAGAAAACCTTAAAGACTCCACCAAAAACTATTAGACCTAACAACTGGATTCAGCAAAGTTAGTTGCAAGATAGAAAATTAATACACAGAAATTTGTTGCATTCCTATATACTAATAATGAACTACCAGAAAGAGAAATGAAAACAATTCCATTTACAATTACATCAAAAAGAATAAAAGACCTGGGACTAAACCTAACCAAGGAGGTGAAACTCTGTACTCTAAAAATGATAAGGCACTTATAAGAGAAATTAAAGATACAAATAAAGGGAAATCTATCCCACGATCATGGACAGGAAAAATTAATATTGTCAAAATTACCACTCTTCCCAAAGTAATTTACAGATTCAATGCAATCCTTATCAAAATACCAATAGCATTTTTCACTGAAAATGAGCAAATAATCCCACATTCATATGGAACCACAAAAGACCCCAAATAAAAAAAGCAATACTGAGAAAGAGGAACAAAGCTAGATGTATTATGGTTCCTGATTTCAAGCTATACTACAAAGCTATCATAATCAAAACAGTGTGGTACTAGCACATGAACAGACCCACAGATCAATGGAACAGAATAGAGAGCCCAGATATAAATGCATACATATATGGTCAATTAATATATGATAAAGGAACCATGGATATATAATGGGGAAAAGACAGCCTTTTCAATAACTGGTACTGGGAAAACTAGACAGCTCCATGCAGGAGAATGAAAAGTGGATTACTGTCTAACTCCACATACAAAAATAAACTCAAAATGGATCAAAGATCTAAATATAATACATGAAACCATAAAACTCTTAGAACAAAACATAGCTAGAAATCTCTTGAACATAAACATGAGCAATTTTTTTTTCCTGGACACATCTCATCAGGCAAGAGAAACAAAAAATGCACAAATGGGACTACAGCAAACTAAAAAGCTTCTGTACAACAAAGGACACCATCAACAGAACAAAAAGGCAATGCATAGTATGGTAGGATATATTCATAATGACTTATCTGATAAGGGATTAATATACAAAATATATAAAGAACTTTTACTCCTCAACACCAAAAACAAATAACCTGATTAAACTATGGGTGTAGTACCTGAACAATTTCCCAAAGAAAAAATACAAATGGCCAACAGACACATGAAAAGATGCTCCACATCACTAATCATCAGGGAAATACAAATCAAAACCACAATGAGATATCACCTCCCGCCAGTTAAAATAGCCACCATTCAAAAGACAAGAAATAACAAGTGTTGGTGAGGATATGGAGAAATGGGAACCCTCTTACACTGTTGGTGAGAATGTAAATTGGTGAAGCCACTGGGGAAAGCAGTATGGAGGTTCCCGAAAAACCAAAAATAATAATTCCATAGGACCCAGTTATTCCACTTCTAGAAAATTATCTGAAGAAAACAAATCCCTGATTTGAAAAGATATATAAATCCTATGTTTATGGTTGCATTATTTACAATAGCCAAGTTATGGAAGCAACCTAAGTGTCCACCAATAAATGAATGAATAAAGATTATGTGGTACCTATACACGATGAAATATTCAGCCATAAAAAGAAATCCTGCCATTTGCAGCAACATGGATGGACTAGAGGGTATAAGGTTAAGTAAAATAAGCCAGGTGGAGAAAGACAAATACCTTACAATTTTACTTATTTCTTTAATATAAAAACAAAACAAAACCAAATGAGCCAAATAGCAGTAGACTCATAAACACTGAGAAGTAACTGGTGGTTATCATGGGAGAGGGGTTGGGGTGTGGGGGTAGAGAGGGTAAGTGGGATAAAAGAGCACAAAAATTCTCTATAATAATATAAGTTGGTCATGGGATAGTAGTGCATGGATAATATAGCCAATGATTTTATAATATCTTCCTATGTCGACAGAAGTTACTGCACTAGTTGGAGTGAGGATTTAATAATATGAGTAACTGTTGAACCACTGTGTTGTATACTTGAAACCAATATAAGGTTGTATATCATTGATACTTCAGTTAAAAAAATAAATAGAAGTTTCCATATTATGTTACATATTGAACAAAATTATCATCATAGTTAAAGTAATTTTGACGTAGACAACATCATAAATATCACATACCTTGATTTCACCACAGTATTTGACAAGGTATTATAAATATACATACAAACATGAATAAAAAATACTTAAGACTGGCATGCGTGGCTGGATTTGAGGTGGGTAGAATTATTGTAGTGAGCATTGAATTGATATCATATTAGAAGGATTTCTGATCATATGTATTGTTCAACTCACACCTAGACCAATACTTCAGTTTAGAGAATGTCATTGAGGCAGGAACAGTCTGAGAATAGTAACTAATGACTAACTAGAAAGTAACATTTATTGAGCATTTTTAATGGGCCACATATGAAATCATTTTATTCTCATAACAAACCTCTTAGGTAGGTACTAACAATATCACCATTTACAAAGGAAATGAAAATACAGAGAAGTTAAATAACTTACCCAAGGACACACAGTAGCAAAGTACAGGCTGGAATTTGAATCCAAATTCTGTTCCTATCCCACCATCTTAACCAATATTCAATGCTGCCTCCTTAACCAGAACAATAAAACTACATGAAAGCATGTCTTGTGAAGAATTACTGAAGAACCTGGAACTGTTAGAAAATAAAAGATATTTGGAGAAAGAAGGAAAAAGATAGCAATAGTTAAAATACACACACACACACACACACATACACACACATATTTTCTGAGACACACTATGTATAAAACATGTCTAATTTGGGACAGGGACAATATCAGCCCCTTACTGCTGATGGTCAACATCTTTGATCTTGAAACTTAAAATATCTTAGCTAACAGAAAATTGTATCAAGCTCAATATATAGAAAAGAAGGAGTTAGAAATATTAACCTTAAAAGGTCATCATCCTTAAGAAGTCTAGGAGATCTCACAGGAAAAATACATCAGAAATATAAAAATTGGCCTTCTGCTAGTGTTTTCCTTTCTTTCTTGTTCAAAATCTGTGAGTAAGGGTTCCAGGGACCCAAGCACTTCTGCATCACGTACAGGGTTTCTAGACATCAAGATGTACAGGTAACGATGGTCCTTGCTCTGTTAAGACAATAGTGGCCTAGAAGTCTTTGGCCATTTCCTGACAAAAATGCACATCTGTATTTTAATTTCTCTGTGTCAAACTTGCACAACAAAACCACCAGCTAGTCAAAGCCATTCTATATTGTTTCCAACTTTCTTTTTTTAAATCTTTAGCCTCTTGGATACAGAGAGAGTTAGTTTGGAATGAGCTCATGGGGCAAAATATGATGAATTTTTTAAAAAACTATAGAATAGTTTGAAGATGAAATCCCTTAAATATTCCAGAAAGTAGAAGAAAAGAAAAAATGAAGATGGATAACAGGAGATAACACATTACAAAATTAGAGAAAATTTCTGATTTTTTTTCCTAAGAGACCAGAGATTCCAGAGGGAAAAGATTTGCAAAGAATTAAATTAATAATATTGCACAGTGTACATGCTTCTGCATTGAAAGCATCTACTGTATACCTGGCATTGTAAAGAAAGACATTTTTACTAAGGCACACTACCAGCAAAATTTAAGCAACTGTGAGGTTAAACAAAAATCCTGAAAAGCTTTCACACCAAAAATAAATGTTATATACAGAGGACATAGGACCTTATTAGCAGTGACTTTTCAACAGCAGCATAAGAAACCATAAAACTAAAATACCTTCAAAATTTTTAGGGAAAATGAATTTTACCCTACAGTTTTATAAGCAGCCAAACTATTATTTAATTGTGAGGGCAGAAAAAAAACCTTTGAAGACTGTAATCTTCATAGTAAAAAATATCTCACTGTAGAGTCTTGCTTAATGAACAGTTGGAGGATGTCCTCCACAAGAGTAGATTAAAAGATTTTTAAAAAGCCTGGGATTCATTCAACATAATAGGAAAGAGGAGAAAGGATTTTCTAGAATGTCAGTAAAGAGAAGTTCCACAGGTTGGCAGCAAGGTGAAGAAAAGTGACCATATAATTTGGAGCTGGAGGATGGAAAGCTCTAAGAGAAAGTTCTCCATCCCACAGTAAAAAACTAGGAATGAGGAAATGGGAATTTGCCCATGAAGTATTGAATATAAATGAGAAGTTTTACAGTCACAGAACTTGTGAAAAGTTTTGGGAAGTACAGGAAAAACATCAGTAGATGAAAAATCTAGCCATTGTTAATTATAAGAAAATCAAAACTTTGTGAAAGAGAAGAAATGTAAGAAGTGTATGTTACTTGGCTTAGCAATGAAAATACATATTCATAATAAAACTGAATACCACTTTCATCAGAAATGTTATTGTGGCTCTTTTGGAGGAGGAGAGGACATAGAGGACTGATACATAAAGTCTTTAGTATCATTTTCCATGTTTGAATGTTAAATGGTAGGTAAAGAAATAGAAATACGAACATGTAAACACTACATAAATAATGTTAAGAAACAGCCAAGCAACTTGAAGTTGATTCCTCTGGAGAGGATACCATGTGGAGTAGGAAAGCAGAAAACCGATATTTTATTGGCATGTTTGTAGTACTATTTTTCTTTTAAAATACACATATATACTATTTAAAAAAAAAAAACAGTATCTTTAAAAACAACCCCAAAGAGCTACCTAATCCTCCTCACATCAAGAAAAAGGAATTCTTGACCAGATCACATGACCATGTTTCTAGTTCATTCATACAAATACAACGTATATGAGCATCCATTTTCAACCTTTCTTTAAGAGAAAAGCCTTCTGGTTTAGGCTTTTCCATGGACAGGTTCTGTTGAAATAAGTAAGTAATATTAATACAATATGTTCAGTACTATGGGAAATAACTTTATAAAAACACACGAGTGCAACATTTTCTATGGATTATTCACAAGCACTCCATAGGAGATTCGCTTCTGTAGTCAAACATCCAAACACTGTATCAATACTATAGTTAAACTTCAAGGAGCAATTTATCAGCAACATTATTCAGTGACGTGCCCAGCCATTTGCAGTTGTAACTGTCTTCCTCAGGAGTTTTGAATACTCAGTCACCTTTGTGGATCTTGGATTTATGCCAAGGTAGCACCATGAGGTGGTTTTAAAATCTTTCCCTGTGAAGCCTGCTGGGCAAGAGAAATGATTCATAGGTCATTTGCACTCTTTATGTAGAGACTGAACAACTTTCTTTTAAAGGCGTTTCCTTATATTTATCCTTTTGGAAGTTCATATGCCAGTTCTGCCCACTGACACAGGCTTTTGAAATATTTCTGCAGCTGGCATTTCACTGTCTGGCATTTCAGTCACTGTGAACTCGCTCACCGGATCATTTATAACACTTTAAAATGAGGCCAGTACCCACACCACACTTTGGAGAAACTCACTATTTAGTAAAAATAGAACAATGCTGTCCTACATTTGCCTCCATTTCTCTCCTGTTTACTGTCCCTGAACTAGGTCCCTCTGCATAGCAAATCAGGCTCTTCAAGCCTATGATGCTCTTTTGATTTGTCTTTCCAGATTTAAATTATTTTCATGTTTTCAGTGATCCTTTATGCTCTGTCTTTACTGCAACAGATCATATCAGGTCATTATCACTTACTTTCTGGACTCTTGTTTGCAAGGGACAGAAACCCAATTCACATCGCCAGCCCTCTTAACTAAAAAGGGGAAATTATTTTAAGGATTTAAAAGTGTTTTATAGAAACTAAAGCAGGAACAAAGCCCAGACCCAAGAAAGACTGGAACCAGGCATTCTGACACCACTTTGTCCATTTTCTTCTCTCTGCACCGGTTTTATTTTTCTTTTGAGAGTATCATTTGGGCTTTTCTGGACCACACAGCAGAATCACTTTCCATTTCCTTTTCATGTTGATCAAGCTTATAGGAGATAATATAATAATCATGTTTTATTTTGATCTGCATTTTTACTTTTAGTGAAGGCAAACATATTCTCTTATTTATTTTTCTATTTGTACTTATTCATAAATTGCCCTGTACTACTAGGCCTGTGTTTTGGGGGACAAGGGTTTGGAGTATTCATAATTTTAATTTCTTTCTAAGAACACTTATTTTAGGATATTAACACCATTTCTATAATACACAGTCCCAGTTGTTATTTGTGTCTTTAGCTTTTTCTGTGGTATTTGGCATAAATATAATTTCTAACATTTCTACTTTCTCTCAGTGACCATCTTTTGTGTCATGTCCAGGAAGTTTGAACATATTTAAGAAGAATAATTTAATTCCTATATGTATTACAACCTTTTTACAAATTACAGTAAAATTCTTAGGCGAAATCAAAATTCACAACTCACCACCTTAATATTCTTTTCCTTAATATTCTTTTCCTGCAATTCTTTTCCTGCAATTCTTTTCCTTACAGATGAGGTATACGTCCAATGCCTGTTAGTCAGCCACTACGCTAAGTGTACAATCTTATGGTACAGATTACGGCATTAGGGTTTCTGAATTCACACCCTATTTTGAGCTTGCAAAATTATTTAACCTCTCCTGATTTCAGTTTACTTGGGTGAGATGTGAGGTTAACTTAAAGGCTATTGTAGGCTCAACATTCCTTTATTCCTCTGAGAGTCTGCAGATGTGAAAGAGAGCCCAGCAAACTAATTCTTGGCTATGTCTCAGATAAATGTATAGGCCCTGATTGGAGACACATTCCAGACACATGTCCTGTGCCATGTTCTTGTTACTATATAGCCTCTGAGAATTGTGTTTGTTTATCCAGGAAGTAAGGGATGGAGAGGAGATTTTATCATAAGCCTCTTTCAAATATATACCTATGTACATCTCTCTTCCACAAATATGACTTATGCATCTATTGTATTTATCTGCTATTCTAATATCTGTTTTTGTATTAGCTAAACATTTAGTTTTTAAGGCTTGAAGTTATAACTGCTTCCTGGGAACTGCATTCATTTTTAAAAAGGACTGTGGGATGCATAAAACTCCTAAATACACCCAAATAGCGATGTTTCAGTGCATGAATAGTTACCATGGGATTTCTGGAAGCTGCCTTTCCCCCCATTTTTATAGTTATCAAGACTTTTTTCCAAAAACAGTTATTTAATTCCTGTATCTATCCATTTCAACAAACTGCTGTCCTGTCTGGGACACACTACACTGTGTTTATCATTTAACTGTACCCCATGGGGTGGTGTGCTGCAGAGAGGGTGGCACTCTTACAAGCAGAGAAAGCAGTGTGCTTAGTTGCAGGTATTTTCATTTTTTAATACTAGACAACTCAATAATTCTTTTTCTTATTCTGTTTCGCTGGAATTAGATAATTATGTGTATATTCGTTCATTCAGGCCATACCTTGCACCAAAACAAGAAGAGTAAAAGTGGATATGGTGATAATCAGCATTTTTTAAACAACGTGTCATATACATGGCTAGGTTGTGATTTGTCTCTTTTTCTCCTTAATTCAGATTATAAACTAATTCCTTTTACCTAGATTTAAACTTATTTCAGACTCTTGCTACATATAAAATTGAAAGTGATGTGAAACCTGGAAACAATTAAAGTTCATCTTGTAAGTGATAGAAAACATCACTGATGCTTCAATTGCTTCTCTCCCACTGTTAAGGAAATAGACTTGGGGATCTGCTTTCCTACCTCTGATTGGTGTAAGTAAGTGAAAGTGAAGAATTATTTAGCATAGAGAACCTTAATGGTGCAGTTCAGGATTTATTATGTAAAACACTATCTTAAAATAGCATACTTTAAAATGGTTTGGCTTTAATAGGTATAAAAAAAAGCTTTAAGCTTCAAAAGTTTTTTGTTTGAAAATACAGTCTTCATGTCAGTCATATGTGGCTTCTTAAATTTCCTTTAAAAAGATGCAACTGAAATATTACATAATAGGATTTTCTTTGCTCCAGCTGTGACTTCAGGGAAGAAAAGGGAAGAAATATATAATATGGCTGGATCTGTTTTCTTTTCTAAGACAACATTACCACATCTGTCTAATTTTCAAAGGGTTCCATTCATTTTTAAGGTTGTATTGTCTCTTTCCCCTCTCTCCACAGTCCTATGAGATTCAAATACATTAGTCTCTAGGAAGTTTCCAAAAAATGACAGTTGCTTTTAAAACATATCTTGCATTTTTCTGCATTTGATTCTTACAGAAACACCAGGCATTGTTCTAAAGTGATTTGTAATGATAACTTGTTTAACTATAACAAAGATGGGACAGAGGGACTATGATCACCCCTCTTTTGTAAATGATAAAACTGAGACTGGGGTGGTTGAATGACTTGCCCCCAAATAAAACAAGTGATCAGTAATAAAGCCTCACTGGAATCCAGGCCACCCGGCTCTGGCAGCCATGTTCTTGGGTGCTCTGCAGACAAGCCTTGTCACTAAGTACAATTTTTATTCCTTTTACTATTTTGTGCTATCAATTTATTTTTCTCTTCTCTTAGATAAACAAATGTATTTTTTAGAGAAGATTCAATTGCTTTCCTTTCAGTTATTTATATATTGACCTACTTCATATTATAGTATTAAGTGATAGTCTTTATTTGTGAGGTTGATATGAGTTTCAGGCTTTAGGATTGCTGGTTTTCTGTGTGGTCAGGCTACTCTAGATCTATCTCAGAGCTGGTTTATTTTTCATTGGCATCACCTGGTCATCCCATCTGTTGTTCGAAGCCACTTTTTTCTTTTGAATTCTGGCCTGGCCTCTGCTAGTGTCCCTGTGGTTAACTTTTGCTTAAATGTTTTCTTCAGACCATGTACGCTGCCAAGTCACTGCACGGAAATGCACAGGCAGCTCTATGTCAGAATGAATGCAAGGAGACCTCGTGTGCTAATCCAGGCTTTCCAGAACCAGAAGGATGAGAGAGTGAAATTCTGGGACACAAAGGGGAGAGTAGGATGTACATGCAGACACTTAAACCAGGCCTGGATAACGCCCCAGAACATTGCCTTCAAGCCTGAGCTATTACTTAACAACTGTATAGACATCAGAAGTGGAAAGGTAGTGAATATTTGCAATGAATTTCTCAGTTATTCCACACTCTAAAACAGGCAGAGTTACCAAGGATGATAACATTACAGAGATTTAGAGTACAAGGAATAGGGGCTAGACTAAAGCGTGGTCAGCAGTCATGAATCCAGAGGATAAAGATAGGGATAAGCAGGTCTTTTACTTAAAAAGGCCAAGATTGGGGACACAATAGGGAACCAGTGTATTCAGAAGATGACAATTTAAAGTAGTAAGTCAGCAATGGGCAGGACTTCGGACGTCAAAGGCATAAGGACAAGCGGATGAAGGGGAGACAGTGGGTAACCCTCACAGGCCCTGACAGAACTGCCTACCAGGAGCACAACTAAGAAGTGGGTACTGGGAGTCCCACAACAAGGGCCCCTGAACACTCTAATGGCATAGTAAGAAGGATAGTTGGCTCTGCAAGGGAAGGCAGCCCGGGACTCCAGTCTAGCCTCTGACACTTGTGGCTGTGAGCCCTTCAGCAGGCGCTTGGCTTCTTTTCTGTAAAATGGAAAGGAACATGAGAGAATATGTCATAAGATTTTTATGAGAAATAAGTAAATAATGTATGTTATTATGCTTAGAATAGTGTCTGGAATATGAATATATAAACAGGTATATGTTCTTTGTTCAGGCTTCAATAAGACAAAACGTCACAGACTGGGCGGCTTATAAACAACTGAAGTTTATTTCTCAGAGTTCTGGAGTGAGGAAGGAAGTCTATGATCAAAGTGCTAGCAACATCTTTTCTGGCAAAAGCCCTCTTCCTGCGTCGTGGCTGGCACCTTCTCGCTGCGTCCTACATCATGGCAGGGCGGCAGCCAGGGCTTCCGGTCTCTCCGGTGCTCTTTTGTAAGAATGCTAATCCCGTTCATGAAGACTCCACTCTCATGACCTAAGCACCTCCCAAAGGCTTCACCCCTGAGTACCATTATTTGGGGAGTTAGGATTTCAACACAAGAATTTGGGGAGACACAAATATTCAGACCATAGCGTGTATGCTAATATTATTATGAAGAATCAGTTGTGTGAAGGTTGGCATAAGCTGAGTTTGAATCTAAGGACTAGAGGAAACTGACTGGAATAAGAAGTCAGCGTTGTTTGGACAAATGCAAGAGAAAAGGGATGAAAAAGATATTTAAAAGGAAAATGAGAGGGGATCCAGGAAGATGGAGAGAGGCCACCCCTGCATGATGATCACAGCCAATAGGGATTTCACAGGGGCCGTTGTTGACACCGGGATGCTGCGTAGGCTTTCAGGTTGGTGATATTATTTAGTGTGATCCATTGCACTCCCAAATACTTAGCAAAGCCTGATAGCCAAATGAAGGCCTTTCAGCTGTGTGGGTGTTGTGTGTGCTTATGTATAAATCAGACAAAGGTGAGTCCATATATGGGTTGGTAAGATAAAATGGGAACAGGGAACAGGGAGAATAAAAAGAGCAAGAAACTAATTCAGCTCAGACAAGGGCTTATAGACAGAGATTTCTGAGAATCTAAAATCCAAGAAAATGGGCAGAAATTTTGAAAAAGGCATTATACTTCAACACTATCTAGTCTGAAAGAGCAAGGTGAGTCTAGGCAACATTTTGACTGAAATTAATTCAACAAATTTATTAAGAGCATCCTCAATGTCACATTTGCTGCCCTTGGTGATGATAATAATAGTAATTATTTTTATTATATATCTATGAAAATGAATTTGTTGTTCATACTTTATCATGCATGAGAGGGCAGGCAAATAAACATTGAAGATATAATATATGAATAGATGAAAGATACTTTTCATCTGCCTAATGAAGCCAAGTTGGCTTCATATATCAGATGATAAAATGTTTGACCTTCTACCTGAAACATGGGTATGAGTTCCTCAGACAGATAAAAAAGCAAAAAGATATTCAAGACGGAAAAGTTGTAATTGAAAAGTTAGCATTCTAGAAATGGATAAACAGATGTGGAAAGGATGCAAAGGGAAAATAGCAGGAAATGGCTTATATTCTAAAGAATATCTTACTACATGATAAAGAACTTAAACCAAATTGTTTGATGAGGGGAGATCACTGAAAATATTGACCTGAACATCATCTAGTTATCCTACTGGATTAACTACCATTCAGGAGATAGGATTTTCATTGCCCAGGAAATTACAAGGTGTGATGTTTTAAAAAAATGGATTCAGATTCTGTAGTCTTACTCTACTTGATTAACATGTAGACCCCTAGCTCTACCTCACACCTTCCAAATGACATTTTCTGGGAGTTTTACCTGTGGTTCTGTATTCTTGGCAGGAATGGCGACTCTTTTTCATGCATGATACAGTTTTAGGATTATAGTTTGAGGACAACTGGATGAGCAGATCTGCTATCTTCACTACCTGGGCCGCCTGAAAAGACGGAGCAATGGGAGTTGCAAGGCTGAGACATGAGTGACGAGTGACACAGTCAGATTTGTCTGTTTGGAAAACTCCTGTAAGGTTAAAGTAATGCAAACCTGGAGGCAGATCACAGAAGAGGTGATAGAAATTGTCCATGATCGGGGGTTTACATGAGGATGTTACATGACTACTTGAATATTCAGGACATTTCACACATGACTGGGCCCTACTATGGATTTTAGAATAGAAAATAAAGGCTCCTTTTATATCACTTGAGGAAATAATGCCTGAAGTCATTCTTTTATTTGTTAATTGTATAATAATTTCTTAATGGTTGTCAACTGTTGTTTCAAAAGCTTATAAAATTTAACTCAGTAGAGATTTCTCATATGCTTCTAAGGCTTCTTTAATCATACTGGAGAATAATTTCAGGTTATTGTTGTTAATAATAATATGTATATGTATACTGGAGGCCACCATTTAGTGAACTCCAAAAATTATTTCTTAAGAAATAGGCTTAATATTTTAGCAATTAACAGTTATTTTAAATTATTCCCATATATTGATAAGCTACAATATTTTTCTCAGGTAAGATATGATTGCTTTGAACCAAGAACACTGTATCCAGCAAGATTATCATTTAAATTTGAAGGAGGGATTAAACAATTCCCAGGTAAGCAAAATTTCAGGGAATTTACCTCCCACACACCATCTCTACAGGGCATTTTAAAGGGACTGCTCTAAATGAAAGTAAGCCTAAGGCTAAATAGCTGTCACCAGAGAAAATAAAAGTGCAGCAAAGAAAGTAGACCAACTAAATACTAACAAAAGGCAAAAGAAATCAGCTATCCACAAAATCAGTCAAGGGAAACACAAAGAGAACAGAATAAAACAGCTAACATATAAAGAGTGGAGGAGGAAGAAAAAAAGGGAAAGAAATAAAGAATCATGAGACTGTGTTCATAATAGTGTAATAAGTGAGTTAAGTTAGACAGTTAGATAGTAAAGAAGCTGCCCTTAAACTTTTTGTAACCATGAATCTAAAGCCTGCAATGGCAGTAAGTACATATCTATCAATACTCACCCTAAATGTAAATAGATTGAATGCACCAATAAAAGACACAGAGTGAAATAATGGATAAAAAAGCAAGACCCACCTATATGCTGCCTGCAAGAGACTCACTTCAAACCCAAAGACATACACAGATTAAAAGTGAAGGGACAGAAAAAGATATTTCAAGTAAACATCAGGGAGAAAAAAGCAGGAGTTGCAGTACTTGTATGAGACAAAATAAACTTCAAAACAAAGAAAGTAAGAAGAGATAAAGAAGGGCATTACATAATGATAAAGGGATCAGACCAACAAGAGGATATAATCATTATAAATATCTATGTACCCAACACAGGAGCACCTACATATGTGGAACAAATATTAACAGAATTGAAGCAGGAAATAGAATGCAATGCATTCATTTTAGGAGACTTCAACACACCACTCACTCCAAAGGACAGATCAACGAGAAAGAAAATAAGTAAGGACACAGAGGCACTGAACAACATACTAGAACAGATGAACCTAATAGACATCTATAGAACTCTACACCCAAAAGCAGCAGTACACACATTCTAGCCAAGTGCACATGGAACATTTTCCAGAATTGACCACATACTAGGCCACAAAAAGAGCCTCAGTAAATGAACAAAGATTGAAATTGTGCCAGCCAACTTCTCAGATCACAAAGGTATAAAACTAGAAATAAATTGTGCAAAGAAAACAAAAAGGCACATAAACACATGGAGGCCTAACAACATGATCCTAAATGATCAATGAATCAATGAACAAATTAAAACAGAGATCAAACAATATATGGAAACAAATAAAAACAACAGCACAATGCCCCAACTTCTGTGAAACGCAGCAGAGGCAGTTCTAAAAGGAAAGTATATAGCAATCCAGGCCTACTTAAAGAAGGAAGAAAAATCCCAAATGAATAGTCTAAATTCACAATTATTGAAACTGGAAAAGGAAGAAGAAATGAGACCCAAAGTCAGGAGGAGGGACATAATCAAGATCAGAGAAGAAATATATAAAATTGAAAGTGAGCTAAGTTAGGCAGTAAGATACTAAAGAGACTAACCTTGAACCTTTGGTAACCATGAATTTAAAGCCTGCAATGGCAATAAGTACATATCTTTCAATAGTCACCCTAAATGTTAATGGGTTGAATGCACCAATCAAAAGACACAGAGTAACAGAATGGATAAAAAAGCAAGACCCATCTATATGCTGCTTACAAGAAACTCACCTCAAACCCAAAGACATGTACAGACTAAAAGTCAAAGGATGGAAAAACATATTTCAAGCAAACAACAGTGAGAAGAAAGCAGGGGTTGCAGTACTAATATCAGACAAAATAGACTTAAAAACAAAGAAAGTAACAAGAGATAAAGAAGGACACTACATAATGATAAAGGGCTCAGTCAAACAAGAGGATATAACCATTCTAAATATATATGCACCCAACACAGGAGCACCAGCATATGTGAAACAAATACTAACAGAACTAAAGGGGGATATAGACTGCAATGCATTCATTCTAGGAGACTTCAACACACCACTCACCCCAAAGGATAGATCCACTGGGCAGAAAATAAGTAAGGACACGGAAGCACTGAACAACACAGTAGAGCAGATGGACCTAATAGACATCTATAGAACTCTACATCCAAAAGCAGCGGGATATACATTCTTCTCAAGTGCACATGGAACATTCTCCAGAATAGACCACATACTAGGCCACAAAAAGAGCCTCAGAAAATTCCAAAAGATTGAAATCCTACCAACCAACTTTTCAGACCACAAAGGCATAAAACTAGAAATAAACTGTACAAAGAAAGCAAAGAGGCTCACAAACACATGGAGGCTTAACAACACGCTCCTAAATAATCAATGGATCAATGACCAAATCAAAATGGAGATGCAGCAATATATGGAAACAAATGACAACAACAACACTAAGCCCCAACTTCTGTGGGACACAGCAAAAGCAGTCTTAAGAGGAAAGTATATAGCAATCTAAGCATATTTAAGAAAGGAAGAGCAATCCCAAATGAATGGTCTAATGTCACAATTATCGAAATTGGAAAAAGAAGAACAGATGAGGCCTAAGGTCAGCAGAAGGAGGGACATAATAAAGATCAGAGAAGAAATAAATAAAATTGAGAAGAATAAAACAATAGCAAAAATCAATGAAACCAAGAGCTGGTTCTTCGAGAAAATAAATAAAAAAGATAAGCCTCTAGCCAGACTTATTAAGAAGAAAAGAGAGTCAACACAAATCAACAGTATCAGAAATGAGAAAGGAAAAATCACGACGGACCCAACAGAAATGCAAAGAATTATTGGAGAATACTATGAAAACCTATATGCTAACAAGCTGGGAAACCTAGGAGAAATGGACAACTTCCTAGAAAAATATAACCTTCCAAGATTGACCCAGGAAGAAACAGAAAATCTAAACAGACCAATTAATAGCAACGAAATTGAAGCGGTAATCAAAAAACTACCAAAGAACAAAACCCCAGGGCCATATGGATTTACCTCGGAATTTTATCAGACATACAGGGAAGACATAATACCCATTCTCCTTAAAGTTTTCCAAAAAATAGAGGAGGAGGGGATACTCCCAAACTCATTCTATGAAGCTAACATCATCCTAATACCAAAACCAGGCAAAGACCCCACCAAAAAAGAAAACTACAGACCAATATCCCTGATGAACGTAGATGCAAAAATACTCAACAAAATATTAGCAAACCGAATTCAAAAATACATCAAAAGGATCATACACCATGACCAAGTGGGATTCATCCCAGGGATGCAAGGATGGTACAACATTCGAAAGTCCATCAACATCATCCACCACATCAACAAAAAGAAAGACAAAAACCACATGATCATCTCCATAGATGCTGAAAAATCATTTGACAAAGTTCAACATCCATTCATGTTAAAAACTCTCAGCAAAATGGGAATAGAGGGCAAGTACCTCAACATAATTAAGGCCATCTATGATAAACCCACAGCCAACATTATATTGAACAGCGAGAAGCTGAAAGCATTTCCGCTGAGATCGGGAACTAGACAGGGATGCCCACTCTCTCCACTGTTATTTAACATAGTACTGGAGGTCCTAGCCACGGCAATCAGACAAAATAAAGAAATACAAGGAATCCAGATTGGTAAAGAAGAAGTTAAACTGTCACTATTTGCAGATGACATGATACTGTACATAAAAAACCCTAAAGACTCCACCCCAAAACTACTAGAACTGATATCGGAATACAGCAAAGTTGCAGGATACAAAATCAACACACAGAAATCTGTGGCTTTCCTATACACTAACAATGAACCAACAGAAAGA
Organism: Manis pentadactyla; assembly: GCF_030020395.1. Classification (NCBI taxonomy): domain Eukaryota; kingdom Metazoa; phylum Chordata; class Mammalia; order Pholidota; family Manidae; genus Manis; species Manis pentadactyla. The sequence goes on along the minus strand of NC_080020.1, from coordinate 148,484,239 downwards.
GAAATCAGGAAAACAACTCCATTCACAATTGCATCCAAAAAAATAAAATACCTAGGAATAAACCTAACCAAAGAAGTGAAAGACTTATACTCTGAAAACTACAAGTCACTCTTAAGAGAAATTAAAGGGGCCACTAACAGATGGATACTCATCCCATGCTCATGGCTAGGAAGAATTAATATCGTTAAAATGGCCATCCTGCCCAAAGCAATATACAGATTTGATGCAATCCCTATGAAACTACCAGCAACATTCTTCAATGAACTGGAACAAATAATTCAAAAATTCATATGGAAACACCAAAGACCCCGAATAGCCAAAGCCATCCTGAGAAAGAAGAATAAAGTAGGGGGGATCTCACTCCCCAACTTCAAGCTCTACTATAAAGCCATAGTAATCAAGACAATTTGGTACTGGCACAAGAGCAGAGCCACAGACCAATGGAACAGACTAGAGAATCCAGACATTAACCCAGACATATATGGTCAATTAATATTTGATAAAGGAGCCATGGACATACAATGGCGAAATGACAGTCTCTTCAACAGGGGGTGCTGGCAAAACTGGACAGCTACATGTAGGAGAATGAAACTGGACCATTGTCTAACCCCATATACAAAAGTAAACTCAAAATGGATCAAAGACCTGAATGTAAGCCATGAAACCATTAAACTCTTGGAAGAAAACATAGGCACAAACCTCTTAGACATAAACATGAGTGACCTCTTCTTGAACATATCTCCCCGGGCAAGGAAAACAACAGCAAAAATGAGTAAGTGGGACTATATTAAGCTGAAAAGCTTCTGTACAGCAAAAGACACCATCAATAGAACAAGAAGGATCCCTACAGTATGGGAGAATATATTTGAAAATGTCACATCCGATAAAGGCTTGACGTCCAGAATATATAAGGAACTCACATGCCTCAACAAACAAAAAACAAATAACCCAATTAAAAAATGGGCAGAGGAACTGAACAGACAGTTCTCCAAAAAAGAAATACAGATGGCCAACAGACACATGAAAAGATGCTCCACATCGCTAATTATCAGAGAAATGCAAATTAAAACTACAATGAGGTATCACCTCACACCAGTAAGGATGGCTGCCATCCAAAAGACAAACAACAACAAATGTTGGCGAGGCTGTGGAGAAAGGGGAACCCTCCTACACTGCTGGTGGGAATGTAAGTTAGTTCAACCATTGTGGAAAGCAGTATGGAGGTACATCAAAATGCTCAAAACAGACTTACCATTTGACCCAGGAATTCCACTCCTAGGAATTTACCCTAAGAATGCAGCAATCATGTTTGAGAAAGACAGATGCACCCCTATGTTTATCGCAGCACTATTTACAATAGCCAAGAATTGGAAGCAACCTAAATGTCCATCGATAGATGAATGGATAAAGAAGATGTGGTACATATACACAATGGAATACTACTCAGCCATAAGAAAAGGGCAAATCCAATCATTTGCAGCAACATGGATGGAGCTGGAGGGTATTATGCTCAGTGAAACAAGCCAAGCGGAGAAAGAGAAATACCAAATGATTTCACTTATCAGTGGAAAATAAGAACAAAGGAAAAACTGAAGGAACAAAACAGCACCAGAATCACAGAACTCAAGAATGGACTAACAGGTACCAAAGGGAAAGGGACTGGGGAGGATGGGTGGGTAGGGAGGGATAAGGGGGGGAGAAGTAGGGGGGTATTAAGATTAACATGCATGGGGGGGTAGGAGAAAAGGGAGGGCTGTACAACACAGAGAAGGCAAGAAGTGATTCTACAACATTTTGCTATGCTGATGGACAGTGACTGTAAAGGGGTTTATAGGGGAGACCTGGTATAGGGGAGAGCATAGTAAACATAATATTCGTCATGTAAGTGTAGATTAGTGATACCAAAAACAAAGCAAAAAAAAAAAAAAAAAGGGCAGTTCCTGAGTGGTAACTTCCAACGAGTTCTACACAAGGGTATAAAGGGCATATAAAAGTGTAGGCAAAGGGTCTGTTTGTGTTTATACAGAGGATCAAAGCCTAATTGGGCTACCCCGAAAATGAACTAAAATACGATATGAAAAAGAACTTCCAACATCTGCACTCTCTGGAAGACTCATGCCAGAAGATGATCATCAAAAAACCCCAACAAAAATCCACGCACTGCTACAGCTGTAGATGCACTCATCCCACCAGTTCCTGGACTTGCCATGGGAATGAGGAAGGAGATATCTAAGCTGGCCTGTGCATACAGTAAAACAACAAATTTGACTGGATCTATACTGTTGGAACTCAACCAAGAATTAGGAGAAGTGCAAATTGTAGCGCTCCAAAGTCTTACAACTACAGACTATTTATTGTTAAAAGAACATATGGCATGTGAACAGTCCCCAGGAATGGGTTGTTTTAATTTGTCTGATTTCTCTCAGACTGTTCAAGTTCAGTTGGACAATATCCACCATATCATAGATAAGTTTTCACAAATGCCTAAGGTGCCTAACTGGTTTTCTTGGTTTCACTGGAGATGGCTGGTAATTACAGATATGCTTTGGTTATGTAACTATACTCCTATTATGTTAATGTGTGTGCGCAATTTAAGTAGTAGCTTAAAACCTATATATGCTGAAGTTACTCTACAAGAAGATATGTCAAAGAAATAATCAATCTTCCCATGTTTTCTTCCGCCTGCTACTTCTATAGCTTTTCTTCTTCTTTCCTATTTACAACCCTTAAATAGAATTCGTGCCTCATATCAAATTTACTGAGTATCATAATTCTTCCAAGTGGTAAAGATACCTCAAGACAAATGCTGGGCATAGAAGCCACAGGGCATAAATATGCAAAGAAGTAAAAAGCTAACCTTTTCAAACAATAAGGCTTCCCTCTCACTTACCAACTTTACATTTCCCTGTATGGCCCCGGAAGATGACTGGTTAGCCAGAGACGGGTAAGATTCCTCAAGGGAGGAACAACCTAAGACAGGCACAGTCGCAGGGGGGCCATCAGGTGAGAAATTGGGGATCAACAGAGGTGAGGCTTAGAACCTCACCCCCCCTGTTCTGAGAGAAATCTTCTGCATCCGTGGATGTTTTACTGCCCTGGTCTAGCTTGGATTAACACATAGTCTACAGGCACACACCTGATCATCTACATTTGCTCTCTTACAACACTAAACTATGTTTTCTACCTTTATCTTGTATCTACCTACCACTTCAGCATTTTATTAAAAATAATAATAATAAAGAGAGAAATGTGGTATCCACATATAAATCAAGTATAAAAACCAAGAGTATTCATATTTGAACTGACTGTTTAGAGTTCATAATGCATGAGCAAAACCGAAAGTTTCTGTGATGACTGCCCTTGTACTGTTCACCATGTAACTTATTCATTATGTAAGAATTTGTTCTCCATGTAAGAACTTGTTTGTTATGCCTCAGAAGATTGGAGACTGATGAAAATTAGGCTTGGTGTGGATTAATGATTGTGCATTGAGCATTGACTCCCCTATACAGAATTTTATTGTCGTTAACAACCATTTGATCAATAAATATGAGAGATGCCCTCACAAAAAAAAAAAAAAAAAAAAGGACAGACTTCCAATGGTAAAATATATAAGTAACCGGGATGTAATGTATAGCATAAGGAATATAGTCAAGATATTGTAACAGCTTGGTAGGGTGATAGCTGGAACCTAGAATTATGTATATAAATGTTCTACCACTGTGTTGTACACTTGAAACTTATGTAATGTAATACTGTGCATCAACTACCCTTCAATAAAAAATAATTATTTAAAAAAAAAAAAAAAAAAAAGAAATATATAAAATTGAGAAGAGTGAAACAATAGAAAAAACTAATGAAACTAAGAGCTGGTTCTTTGAGAAAGTAAACAAAAAAGATAAACCTCTAGCCAGACTTATTAAGAAATTAAGGGATTCAACACACATAAACAGAATCAGAAAGGAGAAAGGAAAAATCACAATGGACACCACAGAAATACAAAGAATTATTAGAGATTGCTATGAAAATCTATATGCTAACAAACTGGATAACCTAGAAGATTGGACAACTTTCTAGAAAAATACAACCTTGCAAGACAGACCCAGGGAGAAACAGAAAATCTAAACACATCAATTACCAGCAATTAAATTGAATCAGTAGTCAAAAAAATTACCCAAGAACAAAACCACTGGACCAGATGGATTCACCACTGAATTTTATCAGACATTTAGAGAAGACAGGATACCCATTCTCCTTAAAGTTTCCCAAAAAATAGAAGAGGAGGGAATACTTCCAAACTCATACTATGAAACCAGCATCACTCTAATACCAAAACCAGGAAAAGACACCACAAAAAAGGAAAACTTAATACCAGTATCCCTGATAAACATAGATGCAAAAATCTTCAATAAAATATTAGCAAACCAAATTAAAAAATACATCAAAAGGATCATACACCATGATCAAGTGGGATTAATTCCAGAGATGCAAGAGTGGTAGAACATTTGAAAATCCATCAACATCATCCAACACATCAACAAAAAGAAGGACAAAAACTACATGATCATCTCCATAGATACTGAAAAAGCTCTTGACAAAGTTCAACATCCATTCATGATAAAAACTCTCAACAAAATAGGTATAGAGGGCAAGTAACTCAACATAATAAAGGCTACATATGAAAAACCCACAGCCAACATTATACTTAACAGCGAGAAGCTGAGAACTTTTCCTCTAAGACCAAGAACAAGGCAAGGATGCCCACTCTCCATGCTTTTATTCAACATAGTACTGGAGTTTCTAGCCATGGCAATCAGACAAAACAAAGTACTAAAAGACATCCAGAATGGGAAGGAAGAAATCAAATTCTCACTGTTTGCAGATGACATATCGTACATTAAAATCCCTAAAGACTCCACTCCAAAACTACTAGAACTAATATCTGAATTCAGCAAAGTTGCAGGATACAAAATTAATACACAGAAATCTGTTGCATTCCCATACATTAATGATGAACTAGCAGAAAGAGAAATCATGAAAACAATTCCATTCACAATTGCACGAAAAAGAATAAAATACTTAGGAATAAACCTAACCAAGGAAGTGAAAGACTTATACCCTGAAAACTACAAGACACTCTTAAGAGAAATTAAACAGGACACTAATCAATGGAAATTCATCTCATGCTCTTGGGTAGGAAGACTTAATATTGTCAAAATGACCATCCTGTATAAAGCAATCTACAGATTCAATGCAATTCCTATAAAAATACAAACAGCATTCTTCAACAAACTGTAACAAATAATTCTAAAATTCATATGGAGCCACAAAAGATCTTGAATAGTCAAAGCAATCCTGAGAAAGAAGAATAAAGCAGGGGAGATTTTGCTTCCCAACTTCAAGCTCTACTACAAAGCCACAGTAATCAAGACAATTTGGTACTGGCACAAGAACAGACCCATAGACCAGTGGAATAGAGTAGAGAGTCCAGATATTCACCCAAGCATATTTGGTCAATTAATATACAATAAAAGAGCCATGGACATACAATGGGGGAAATGACAGCCTCTCCAACAGCTCGTGTTGGCAAAACTGGACAACTACATGCAAGAAAATGAAACTGGATTATTGTCTAACTCCATACACAGAAGTAAACTCAAAATTGATCAAAGACCTGAATGCAAATCATGAAACCATAAAACTCTTAGAATAAAATATAGGCAAAACTCTCTTGAATATAAACATGAGCAACTTCTTCATGAACATATCTCCATGGGCAAGGGAAACAAAAGCAAAAATTAACAAGTTGGGCTATATCAAACTAAGAATTTTCTGTACAGCACAGGACACCATGAGTAGAATAAAAAGGTATCCTACAGTATGGGAGAACATATTCATAAATTACATATCTGATAAGGGGTTGACATCTAAAATATACAAAGAGCTCATGCACCTCAACAAACAAAAAGCAAATAATCCAATTAAAAAATGGGCAGAGTATCTGAACAGACACTTCTCCAAAGAAGAAATTCAGATGGCCAACAGGCACATGAAAGGATGCTCCACATCGCTAATCATCAGAGAAATGAAAATTAAAACCACAATGAGATATCACCTCACACCTGTTAAGATGGCCTCCATCCAAAAGGCAAACAACAACAAATGTTGATGAGGATGTGGAGAAAGGGGAACCCTCCTACACTGCTGGTGGGAATATAAATTAGTTCAAACACTGTGGAAAGAAGTATGGAGGTTTCTCAAAAAACTAAAAATAGAAATACATTTGACCCAGGAATTCCACTCCTAGGAATTTACCCTAAGAATGCAGCAGCCCAGTTTGAAAAAGACATATGCACCCCTAAGGTTATTGCAGCACTATTTACAATACCCAAGAAATGGAAGCAACCTAAGTGTCCATCAGTAGATGAATGGATAAAGAAGATGTGGTGCAAATACACAATGGAATATTTTTCAGCCATAAAAAGAAAACAAATCCAACTATTTACGACAACATGGATGGAGTTAGAGGGTATTATACTCAGTGAAATAAGCCAGGCAGAGAAAGACATGTATTAAATAATTTCACTCATCTGTGGAGTATAAGAACAAAGCAAAAACTAAAGGGGCAAAACAGAAGCAGACTCACAGAAACCAGTAATGGACTAACAGTTACCAAAAGGAAAGGAACTGGGTAGGATAGGTGGGAAGGGAGGAATAAGGGGGGGAAAGAACATTATGATTAGCACACATAATGTAGTGGGGGGCACAGGGAAGGCAGTATAGCACAGAGAAGACAAGTAGTGATTTTATAGCATCTTACTACACTGATGGACAGTGACTCTAAAGGGGAGTTTGGTGGGGACTTGATAATGAGGGAAATCTCATAACCACGATGTTGCTCATGTAATTGCATATTAATGATATGAAAATTAAAAAAATACATGATTGTTAGTTTAACATGTTATAGTAATCCATAACATAAATAACAATTCAAGCATTAATTTGCAAAGTCAATATTTAAGTCAATGATTAAATATTTCTAACAATTGGTATTCTTTTCTTTTTATTTGGAAAACATTCTCCAAGGAAAACTAAGATATTTAAAAACCTCTTGAGGATTGAGATTTTAAAAAGGATGATTGAGAGCATGAGTTGGTAGGAGTCAGCTGGAAGTACAGTTGGATGCTGTCCTGAGGATGCCCACGGGTCTCATAAGACTTTGATCTCAATGATGTTCAGTCATTGTGTTGGATCCTGAGACCATGCACAGTGAGAGGTCAAAGGAGAAACACCTCTTTCCCTAAAAAGCTAAAGTCAAATAAGTGATGTCTTAAAGAGACAAAGGACATTACATATTGATAAAGGGACCAATCCAACAAGAAGATATAACCATTATAAATATCTATGCTCCCAACACAGGAGCACCTACATACGTGAAACAAATACTAATTGAATTAAAAGGGGAAATAATCAACCAGACAGAAAATAAGTAAGGACACAGAGGCACTGAACAACACATTAAAACAGATGGACCTAAGAGACATCTACAGAACTCTACAACCAAATGCAGCAGAATGTACATTCTTCTCAAGTGCACATGGAACATTTTCAAGAACAGATCATATACTAGGCCACAAAAAGAACCTCAGTAAATTAAAAAAGATTGAAATTGTATCAACCAGTTTCTCAGACCACAAAGGTAAGAAACTAAAAATAAATTATGCAAAGAAAATGAAAAATCCCACAAATACCTGGAAGCGTCACAACACGCTCCTAAAAAACCAATGGATCAATGACCAAATAAAAACAGAGATCAAGCAATATATGGAGACAAATGACAACAACAATTCAACACCACAAAATCTGTGGGACACAGCCAAGGCCGTGCTATGAGGAAAGTATATTGCAATACAGGCCGACCCCAGGAAAGAACAATCCCATATACGCAGTCTAAACTCACAATTAATGAAACTAGAAAAAGAACAACAATTGAGGCCCAAAGTCAGTATAAGGAGGGACATAATAAAGATTAGAGCGGAACTAAATAAAATCAAGAAGAATAAAGCAATGGAAAGAATCAATGAAAGCAAGAGCTGCTTCTTCAAGAAAATAAACAAAATAGATAAACCCCTGGCCAGACTTATCAAGAAATAAAGAGAGTCTACACACATAAAAACAATCAGAAATGAGAAAGGAAAAATCAGTATGGACATTACAGAAATACAAAGAATTATTAGAGAAAACTATGAAAAATTATATGCTAACAAACTGGATATCCTAGAAGAAATGGACAACTTTCTAGAAAAATACAACCTTCCAAGGCCGACCAAGGAAGAAAGAGAAAAATCTGAACAGACCAATTACCAGCAATGAAATTGAACTGGTAATCAAAAAAACTACCTAAGAACAAAACGCCTGGACCAGATGGCTTCACCACTGAATTTTATCAAACATTTAGTGAAGACCTAGTATCCATCTTCCTTAAAGTTTTCCAAAGAGTAGAAGAGGGAATACTTCCAAACTCATTCTATGAGGCCAGCATCACTCTAATACCAAAACCAGGCAAAGACACCACAAAAAAAGAAAATTACACACCAATATCCCTGATAAACATAGATGCAAAACTCTTCAATAAAATATTAGTAAACCAAATTCAAAAATACATCAAAAAGATCATCCATCATAATCAAGAGGGATTTATGCCAGGGATGCAAGTATGGTACAACATTCAAAAACCCATCAACATCATCCACCACATCAACAAAAAGAAGGACAAAAACCACATGATCATCTCCATAGATGCTGAAAAAGCCTTTGACATAGTTCAACATCCATTCATGATAAAAACTCTCAACAAAATGGGTATAGAGGGCAAGTACCTCAACATAATAAAGGCCATATATGACAAACCCACAGCCAACATCATACTTAACAGCAAGAAGCTGAAAGTTTTTCCTTTAAGATCAGGAACAAGACAAGGATGCCAACTTTCCCCACTTCTTTCCAACATAGTACTGGAGGTCCTAGCCACGGCAATCAGACAACACAAAGACATAAAAGGCATCCAGATCGGCAAGGAAGAAGTCAAACTGTCCCTGTTTTCAGATGACATGATATTGTACATAAAAAGCTCTAAAGAATCCACCCCTAAACTGCTAGATCTAATATCTGAATTCAGCAAAGTTGCAGGTTACAAAGTTAATACACAGAAATCTGTTGCATTCCTATACACTAACAATGAACTAGCAGAGAGAGAAATCAGGAAAACAATTACATTCACAATTGCATCAAAAAGAATAAAATACCTAGGAATAAACCTAACCAAGGAAGTGAAAGACCTATACCCTGATAACTACAAGACACTCTTAAGAGAAATTAAAGAAGATACTAATAATTGGAAACACATTCCATGCTCATGGATAGGAAGAATTACTATTGTCAAAATGGCCTTCCTGCCTAAAGTAATCTATAGATTCAATGCAATCTCTATCAAAATACCAACAGCATTCTTCAATGAACTGGAGAAAATCATTCTAAAATGATTATGGAACCACAAAGGACCTAGAATAGCCAAAGCATATCTGAGAAGGAAGAATAAAGCTGGGGACATTATGCCCCCCAACTTCAAGCTCTACTACAAAGCACAGTAATCAAGACAATTTGGTACTGGCTCAAGAACAGACCCATAGACCAATGGAACAGACTAGAGAGCCCTGATATAAACCCAACCATATATAGTCAATTAATATACAAGAAAGGGGCAATGGATATACAATGGGGAAATGACAGCCTCTTCAACAGCTGGTGTTGGTAAAACTGGACAGCTACATTCCAGAGAATGAAACTGGATTATTGTTTAACCCCATACACAAAAGTAAACTCAAAATAGATCAAAGACTTGAATGTAAATCATGAAACCATACAACTCTTAGAAGACAACATAGGCCAACATCTCCTGAATATAAGCATGAGCAACTTCTTCCTGAATGCATCTCCTCAAGAAAGGGAAACAAAAGCAAAAATGAACTCATGGGACTACATCAAACTAAGAAATTACTGTATAGCAAAGGACACCATCAACAGAACAAAAGGAATCCTACAATATGGGAGAATATATTTGTAAATTACATATGTGACAAGGGGTTAACTTCCAAAATATATAAAGAACTTGCACACTTCAACACCCAAAAAGCAAATAACCCAATTAACAAATGGGCAGAGGATATGAAGAGACAGTTCTCCAAAGAAGAAATTCAGATGGCTAACAGACACATGAAAAGATGCTCCACATCACTAATCATCAGGGAAATGCAAATTAAAACCACAACGAGATATCACCTCACACCGGTAAGGCTGGCCAGCATCAAGACTAAGAACAACAAATGCTGGCAAGGATGTGGAGAAAGGGGAACCCTCCTATACTACTGGTGGCAATGTAAACTATCTCAGCCATTGTGGAAAGCAATATGGAGGTTCCACAAAAAACTCAAAATAGAAATACCGTTTGACCCCGGATTCCCACTCCTTGGAATTTACCCAAAGAATACAACTTCTCAGATTCAAAAAGACATATGTACCCCTATGTTTATTACAGCACTTTTTACAATAGCTAACATATGGAAGCAACCTAAGGGTCTGTCAGTAGATGAATGGATAAAGAAGATGTGGTACATATATACAATGGAATACTATTCTGCAGTAAGAAAGAAACAGACCTCTATAATTTGCAACCACATGGATGGAGCTGGAGGACATTATGATCAGTGAAGTAAGCCAGGTGGAGAAAGACAAATGCCAAATGATTTCCCTCATTTGTGTAGTATAACAATGAAGCAAAACTGAAAGAACAAAATGGCAGCAGACTCAGAGACTCCAAGAATTAACTGTTGGTTACCAAAGAGGAGGGGTGTGGGTGGGCAGTTAGGGAGGGAGGGAGAAGGGGATTGAGGGGTATTATGTCTAGTTCACATGGTGTGGGGGATCATGGGGAGAACAGTGTAGCACAGAGAAAGCACATAGTGGATCTGTGGCTTCTTACTACACTGATGGGCAGTGACTGCATTGGGTTATGGGTGGGGACTTGATAATATGGGTAAATGTAGTAACCACATTGTTTTTCATGTGAAACCTTCATTATCAATCATACCTTAATAAAAATAAGTAAAAAAAAATAAGTGATGTCTTTAGTGAGTAAACTATGGGTGGAGGGAGACACAGATGACACATATATGGGGACTTCGTATATGAGAAGAAGAAGCCCTCTGTGGAGAAAGGATGGGCATTTCAGGAAATTGAGATGAGGTCTTTGACTATCCATATTAAGAATATAAGTAAAATAAAAATAGATCCTTCATGCTGTACACAAAAATAAAGATGGAGTAAAACAAAAGTGGAAAACAAACTTTTAAAAATTCTATGAGTATAGAAAAATAGGTTGATAGTGACATAGGGAAGGATTTTTTGGGAAGACACAAAAATCAAAATCTATGTAAGAAAAAGAATGAAAAACTCAACGATATTAAAAAGAACGATATTTCAAAGAATACAATTAACAATATTCAATTTTATTTGTATTCTATTTTATTAATTTAATGGCTTTTTATCAGAATTGCTTTAAGGTAAGCATAAAAAGAAACCTTGAATTGTAATCATATTCATTTTTGGTTTAATCATCTGCCATCTTATGCACTTGCAAAACTATTTAAATTATTCATATGTGCCTATTCTTCCAAAAGGAATTTCTTTCACTTCCTCTTTCCCTACTGCAAAAGGAATTTTAACCATGAAACTGTCTGAAAATTCATTATTTCCTTATTTCACAATTTTCACAGATGTGTCAAAAATGATGTCATTGTAATCAAATTATCATGTAAGAACACTGATGAAAACTATTAGTTACACATCAATTCTTAAGAATGAAAATTGATAGTTAAATGCAACACTAAGGAAGCTTGCTAGCAGAATAAAATATGATGCCAATACACTTTCATTCAACACCAGCATTAGTTCCTCATTTCATAATATTTACCTTAGAGATCTAAGTCACAATATTTTCATTGAGTGAGATTTCATTGTTAAACACACCGTAATGAGAAGTGTTGACATTTTATTGAAAACTACTCTATATTGCTAATCTGCTATGAATATTGCTATGGCAGTGGGGAAAAATCTGTCAAAATGTGTTGGACTATATTCTGTCTTGATGAAAAAGAATAACTTCTACAGTGCAGACTCTGATCTGATTACCATTCCACAATACAAAGCGGGTTTTCTTGCACACTTCGCCTTCTCCCACTTGACTGCTACCCACCCTCTGGATCTCTGTTGGACTGTTCGCTCTCATGCAGAGCAGTCTTCTTTTTGCCCAAAGTTAACATTAGGTGTTGTGTGCTCTCTTGGCTACATGTCCTCTTCTTTCATGACATTTCTCACAATTGGAAACTGTGTCTTTTACTTTTCCAGAGACCTATATCCTATGACAAGTTGACCCAAATTGGTTTTTGTTCATTGGTTTGTTATTCTTTGTCTTTCTTCTTTCTCTCTCTAATATATATACATACATACATATATATATATATATATATATATATATATATATATATATATATATATATATAACCAAAGTGGGATTGTTAACCACATAAATCCTAATTTTAATTTTTTTATGAAAACTTGAAAAGTTGAACAAGATACAGTATGAGATCAAATCGAACTTAAATTCATTAGCTAATTTTAAACAGTATCCTAGTTCTGTGTAGTCTTTGTGAAATTGAAAAGTTTAAGTGAATTATTAATTTGGGAAGCACAGGTAAGTTATATCCACTTTGCAAATAGTTTTCTATCTTTAACATGGTCAATACATGTATTCACTCACTGATGCATTTCACGGTGCACAATGGGAACAATGCCTGCCCTCAGATTTGATGATTGAGAAAGGCATAAAAATCTACAAACACAAATGACTTCAAGTGTGCTGGCTGAAATGTCGTCTTTGTTTAAAGACATACAAAGTATTCTGAGAGTTCAAAGTTGGTGCTGTGGCTTTCTGAAGTCATAGAGTTCCATAAAAAAAGCATTTTCAGTGTGCTTTGAGGAACAGGGAGACTGTATATAAAATAGCTGGGAAGAAACAAGATGGCATTACAAATAGAAGAAGAAGCATTATGAAAGCCAGTGGAAACTGGTTTAGGTAATACTGACTAATAACCCAACTGGAATGGCTACGGATGAAATTATCAAGCAGATAAAGACCTAACTGGTGAGGCAGTTCATCTCATCTGGGAGCATGCTACTAGGTGAATGCCAACAACTAAGGAGAAGGAAGAAGGAGGGTTTTTCTCTCTCACATCCACACCACACTCTCCATTTCTACTGATACACCACTCCCTCTCCGTGGAGCATGCCTACCCTGAAGTCCTATTGAACACAGCATGTTCTCTCTCACTTAGGTGTTAGTGTGGAAACAAAAGGATGGGGAGGGTGTTTAAGTAGCCCTGGTTAGTGCAATCATTGCTGCCAAATTGAATCACATGCTTTGTCCATTAAATAAGTGAAGATTGAGCTCTGTATAAGTGCTGGGAAGAAGAGAGTTATAAATATTAAAAGTCAGAACACAAATGAAAACACCAGAAAGCAACAACTCAAAAGGTACACAGGGCTCCTGGAAGAAATAGCTTTGTGAGCATGATTAGAACGTGTGCAGAAAGTTCATGCACTCATGTCAGACAGTGCATGGGTGCACGAATCACAAGAGTCCGAGGAAATTAAGATGTTTAAGTAATTTTAATTTTAATTTATTATTTAGTCCCTAAAAATCTCCTTATAATATGAGTGTTCATTTTATAAAAATCTGGGGAAAGTAACCTTTGGCTCAGGATTGGCAATTATTTAATTAAAATAAATGAAAAAAAAAGCCTAATTCTTTTAAATGTCAAAATGTATCACAATCTTTTTTTTAATACAACAGTGAGATTTAGTTCATTTTTAAAGCAGAATTTTCTAGGAAAAAATTGATATTTTTGATGTTGACCTTATTTCACCAACATAATTGAAGGAAACTTTCACATTGATTTCCATTTATCTGAACATTCTCCAGTCAGCCATTCTGCAAACATTATAGAGTGTCTACCCTGTGCACAATGCATCATTTTTCACCCTAAGTTTAGTGAAGCAAGTGTTATGTACAGTATATATTTAAGAATATTATAAGATTAGTGTGGAATATTAAGCAAAAATTTAGTTTCTTACCATATTTACTTGATTTCCTTACTCTAGGAACATTTCCAAATCCGTTTTAATTATTGATATGTTTTGCATAAAGACATATGAAATCACAAGATAATTACTTTGTCCCACTTCTCTTTAAAATAGACAACCTGATTGTCTCCATAGGATTTAAGTAACAGTAATATTAAAAGTAACAAGTGTATTGTCTGTTACATGCCGTACAGTGTTCTAGGTACGTTTTATATTTAGACTCATTTAATACTCAAATCCTCTTTGAAACAGGTTCTATCACTCTCGGTGTTTTACGGATGAGAAAAGTAAAGAGCAAACATTTAGTTAGTATGTGTAGTGTAATGCTGGAAGTTTGTGGTTAAGCTGTGTTAAAACCCCAACCTTTCTGAACCAGTGGCAACACCTCAGACTATGATGCACTAGTTCTCAAAAATATTTACAGTGTACTCCTTGTTTGCAACATGTCTCAGTGAAAGGGGTGCTTAACGAATTCCCAATATGTGGCCAGCTGGGTGCCATGTCCTTCAATCCAGCTTCACCAGCAGTGTGCTAAATTCTGATTGCTCCAGGTCTGCCTGTTTAAATTGCTCAAATGAAAGATCAGCTCCTAAAATCTCTTTTCATTCCCTGTGCCCCTGTCTATTAGCTCACTGGGTAAAGAGAAGTAAAACATCTGCAAATATGAAGATTTTCTGGTTTTAGCTTTTTTCTTCTTTAAAATGAACACTTAGTCTTTTAATTTTTGTTTACCTTGAAATGGCTTTAATAAAATTTTTAAACTGGGTCTCATCAGTTTTTTTGGTGGGAGAGAAATAAAGGTTATTTTCCTTGGAAAGAGACAAATAAGAATAGTTAGAAATAAGGTCAACTAAATTGTGGTCTATGAAATATGAAATCATCCATGTTGTTTTCCTCCCTAACAAGATGTTATTCAAAATGCAAGTGTCTGCAACCTTGGAGACTAATAAATGTTTTTTTCTTTGATTGCTGTGATTCTTTTATTCACGTAATGAAAATACCAAAGCTGCCTGTTTTCTAACAGCAGTGATTCCACAGTCTTTACAGATATTGTCTGAATCTAATTGGATTTTAATGAAATGATATTTCCTTTGAGATAAGGACCTAAAAGTTATATTTTTAATTAACATCACAAGGTATAAGCTATGAATACTGAGTTTCAGCAGAAGTAATAATTCTTTAATGTTTTCTTCATTTAAAAATAAAAGACAGAGGTAGTAACAACTTGATAAGAAAATGAATAAATTAACTGGACAATGATTGGCCTGGGCCTTTTCATCGTAGGGATTGTGCCAGATGGGTAATGTCTATTTCTTTTTATATTTAATACCTCATTAGTTAGTTTTGTTTTGAAAAGCTGTCTAAAGTTTCTTTTGTTGTTGTTGTTGTTATTCGATGTTAACAGTATTTGCACAGGATTGCAAATAAAGTAAGTCCAGTTTACATTGTGATCATTATTTGAAGTAATGTTCAATATATGTATCCAACACTGTAACTAAACAGGTAAAACTAATTTGTAACACAGAAGAGTACGTTTGTGAAAAGTACCCCATTTTTCATGTGAAAGTGTTGCTTTTTTGACTCAGAAGAGGAATATTTTATTCTGAGGAAGAAAACGTGGGGAGGGAATGGTATTCGAGAAGACTCAGGGGCAAATAGGAGAAAGGTGTTCTCATCCGTATAGTTTCTAAAAGTGACATGAGAAAATCCCTGGGAAGAAAAAAAAAGAACAAATTATAGCAAATCAAGCTCAATCATTCCTGTTGATCCTTCTAGTTGATAAACTGTCCTGCTTCTGTTAGTTATTAATTATATTTCCATTACCTACTGGTGACCTGTTTAAGATCTATATAGTGATCTATGCATTTAGTCACATATTAATTAACAAAATGATCATGTTGCTTTATTTAATGATTGATTATGGATTTTGTTCTTTTCAATTTTTACCTCTGTTCATTATATTTAGGTATATACTATAGACATTTTTCGAGATAGATATCCTCTGATTTAGTTAATCATTGGTGTCCTTTGAAACATAACTGTTTTTCATAGGGAGAGACATACAGAAATTTGAAAGTTCCTTCATGGAAGTAAAATGAAGTGTGTGTCTCCTATGCTGCAGCCCCAAACAGATGGCATTCTGATTACTTCTTCCTCGGATTAACAATTCTTCCCACTCAGTGTCTAAACCATTTTAAGAAAACTAAGTGAACGTGTGGAATCAGAACTTATCATAAGCCTCCATAAAGCTGAAAAGCTCAAATTTTCAACTAAAGGAGACTTCCAAATCACTGAATCCAAGAGAATATTTGTATTTTCATTCATTTTCTGTACAGCTGAAATACGCATAGCATAATTACTCTACTTTAAGAGATTCTCAAATGTAAAAGAAGAATAAAATGTTACAGACACACAGTTCATATTCAAACAATGTAAATCAGTGAAGTTCAAAGGGTTCTATCACTGGGTATTTCAATGGAGCATTTATTTGCAATTATATAGATATTTGCTTTACTTTCCTCTTTAATCTTTTAACTAAATATTTGATATTTTATAAACATGCCCATGTGCTGTAACCTATTTTATGTGTTTGCATTTTGGTTATAGGGTTTTTTTTACAAGTATAATCTACATGAGTAAAATACATAAATCTTAAATGTAAAACTTGATGATTTCAGCTTATTTCTGTACTTGTGCAACCACCTACCAGAGGGAGATATAGAACATCTCCTGCAACACTAAACATTCCTATTGTCTACTCCTAATCGATAATCCCCAAGGGTAACATACATTCTTACCACTATCATCATGGATTAGATTTGCCTTATGTGGAACTTCCTATAAATGAAATAATGCAATATACACTCTCTTTTGTGTGTGACTTCTGCCACTTAGCATACATCTCTGATATTAATGTGTCAATTTATTTTTCATTGCTGTGTAGCACTCCATCCTATGAATATACTATCATTAATTTACCCATTCTATGTAGATGGGCATTTTGATTGTTCCTAGTGTTTCTTATTATGAATAAAATTGCTTTATGAACATTCTTGCACAGGTCTACTGGTAGACAGAAACACTCAGTTCTATGGGAGTTGGGTTGTTGATTGTGGCGTAGTAGAGAATCTCCAAGAGCCAGGAGGAAAGCACAGAAGGGGAGGAGGAGGCACAGAAGTAGAGCTAGAAGAAAGAGGAAGGGAGAGAGGGAAGGAAGTAGGGAACAGAACGGTAGAAACAGCAACAGAATGGCTGAGGGTGACTGGCAGTGTGACGATTCCCTGGGGAAAGGTGGGAAATGCAGGTAAGTCCTCAGACTGGTGGACTAAACCCAGGGCAGAGGCAAAGTGGAAACATATGCTGCCTCATTAAGGCAACACTCAGCAAGTGTGCTAAAGTGATGACTGCAAGGTTATGTTTACTGGCAAATGGAAACTCCTTTGGCAAAATCATAAATGAACCCACGACTTAAAATACAGTAACAATACCAAACTTGCAAGGAAATAAGTGACCAGAAGTAAGAATTGGGAAAGCTAAAAATAGACTGCTGGAGAATACAGATATTGAAATTATCAGATACAGAAGATAAAATAACTATACATGAAGTATTTAAAATGTGAACCACATAAGTTTACTAAAATATTCTATTGTAAAAATATGATATTTAAAAATAAATTTATATACAGTACATGCTGCTCCTCCATCTTTCCCCTGAGAAGTGAAACTTTATGTTCACACAAAGCCTTATGTATAAACATGTGTTGTGACTTCATTGAAAACACACATATAAAACTGGAAACAACAAAGATATCTATTAATTGGTACACAGATTTAAAAATGGGGGTGCATCCATACAATAGAATACAACTCAGTGATATAAAAGAAATCATGGTTGATAAACCAACAGCATGAATGAATCTCAAAAGCATTATGCTAAGTGGAGGAAGTTTCCCCCAAAAGGCTACATCCTGGATGAGTTCATAAAATAATTCCACATGAGGACCTAGAAAAGGCAGTTGCTGGAACACAAAACAGATCACTATAACCAGGTCTTGGGTTTAGGGAAGGGTATTCACTACAAAGAATCACAAGAAAACTTCATAGGGGGATTATATACATATTCTTTATTTTGAGTGTGGTTGCATGACTGTGTACATTTGACATAACTCATAAAGCTGAATGTCTAAAAAGAGTAAACTTTTTGTTTATAAATTATACCTCAATAAATCTGCCATAAAAATTTACACTACAGGTAGATCTTCCTTAGGAAGTATAAGTTAATCTCAGAATACACAGTTTGTATTAATTTTTTAAAATGCAACCACACAGAATTTAACATTAATGGATTAAAAAGAGGAAAAGTATAATCTTTGTAATAGACATAACCAAATCACCTGATAAAAGCAAAATGCATTCACAATACAAACACTTATCAAAGAGGAAACAAAAGGAAACTTCCTTAACTTGATAAAAGTATCCCATAAAATAAATAAATAAAATCATATGCATACATCACTGTAAGTGTGGGAACATTTGAAGCATTCTCTTTAAAAGAATAAGAAACAGACAACCACTTCTATTTAACACAAAAAAGTAAGTCCTAGATGGCAGAGTGAGACATGAAAAGAAATAAGATAGAAGGATTAGAAGGGATCAAAAAAATCATTATTTAGAGATCATATGGTCATCTATAAATATAAGCCCAAATCATATACCAACAGATTATTACAATCAGTAAAAGAAGGTAGCTCATAAGCTAAGAATAAAATCTGTAAAAAACTGTATTGCATTGCTATATGCTTATTTTAGGAGAAAGATGACTTTTGCAACTTATTTCTTTAGAAATATGAAAAGAAGTATACTATGACCAAATTGAAGACCAGAGCTAATCAGAAAATTTATTTAGTTAATTGAGAGATTCATCTATTTATGAATGTAATTAAATGTCTGTAAGCAAGCTTATGAATAATTCTATGAAATATATCTTTACATCATTCAGTTTCATCATGAAACATGCAGTCTGTGAAGTAGAGATTTATCAGTTATCAGCACAAGGAGCTAGCCATTTGTGAATAGGTTAGAATAAGATAACTGCTTAAAGATGCTGAGTCAGTATGAGCACTGCTTTCACAAATTAAATTAAATAGCTGCAAGCTTCACTTTAATAATCCCTTAAGAGCCAAAAATACAGAAGCCTAGTTTTTATGTGGCTGCTTTCTCAAATAAAGTCTTCATCTGTTATGAATACTCATTTCTTTCCTGACAACTTTCTTGCAAGCTGGAGAAGTACCATTTCTTGTGCATCCTGTTTTCAAAGGGAAAGAGAATTATAAAAAATGAAAAGCTTAGGTCAATAAAGCATTCCCAAAGCTTTGAAACATTATAAGGAAACTTATTCCCCTAAGTATTCATAAAGCAGCAGAGATACACATAAGTAGAACCATGTAGTGCAATACTGAACCCATCTTGCTAATACCAGCAATGACTCGCAGAAGGTACCTTGGCCTAATCAGATAACATAATGTGGAGAGTGAGTGCTGGTGTCAGGATGTAGACTTTCAAATGAACATATGACTCTTTGGAGAACAGCAACTATGCCAAAGGGCACATAGGAAGAATACTGCTGGAATTTCAGAGACCTGAGTGACAATACTATCACCCACAGCATAGCAGGAGGCAGGCACAAAGTTAACAGACTGTCTTCACCAACAGAATGAAACCATGTGATTTCCGGCTTCTGATGAATCATTTGTTACATGCACTGGGAAAGTGTGCAACTCCAGGAAAACATTTATGCCTGAGAAATCCTTTGGCTTCACAGGAAAAATCATTTGAATTTGAACAAGCTGCTCTTGAGGATTTTTGGAAACAGTTTCATTGCTTATTTAGAATCACCACTCATAGTTTTTGATTTTGAAAGGCCTCAGCTTGGCATCCATGGCTTCCCATTACCAAATTCTTCTTGACCTATTTGTTCTGCCTCTTACTGTTCCCCTACACTGGCTCAGACTCCTCAATTTTTTGTGTTGTTGTGTCTGCTTAATGTTTTGTCCACAGCTGGGATGCACTGCTCCCATTCCAGTCAGATTTTCCTTTCAAGGGCTCCGTTGAGGCTTGGCCCTAGTTCTTGGTGACCTGTCTCTGACTTTTAAAGTTCTTCCCATACAAAAATATATTTGTTGTATGATATATTTCATGTACAGTGTCAAAACACTGGAGAAGCAGCAATATCAAAAGAGAAGAATTTCGCATTCTCAGAGATATACCTTCTAGTGGACGAATACTAAACACACAACAAATAAATACCTATGCACGTGTTAGTAAAGAAAAGTGTGGAGAAAATCAGAGGGAGGACCAGAGGATGGGAAGGAGCGGAGGGAGGGTGGCTGTCAGGGACATTCTGTTGATAAGATGATATTGAGCAAACAGTGTCCTGAAGGAATTGAAGGCAGACGCACGGAAGGTTTGGGCAGATGACCATTCTAGGCAGAAGATGAGCACACAGGAGAGAGAGTGGCCAGTGAAGCCCTGGAGGGAGGGAAGGGTGGCACGAGAGCAGGAGATGAGGTCTGAGCTGTGGGAATTGCTGCTGTGTGGGGTCCTTCAAGCCTCTGTAAGGACTGGTCTGCAGATCAGGAGGGAAGGGGCTGTGGGCTTTGGAAAGTTGTTACCGCACTTCTTGAAAGTTACCTACACATTTTATCATAATTTAATTACTTAATTTCCCTTATTTCCCCTATATATTTTAAAAGCCTCAAAAGCCAGATTTGATATTTTTATTTTCCCAATATAGCCCATGTTAATGCACAGCAGATTCATGACCTCAAATGATTTTGTGAGAAAAGATCAAGTGTGACAAATGATAAATTGAGATTTGATAATATGTTTATATCTCAGAAGTTTAAACTAATTTAATAATAAGATATAATTTTGAACTATTAAGTTAGCCAGGATATTTTTATTAGATAGACTGTATATTTCTATAGCAGTCAGTGAAAAAATACTGTATACACAGGGCAGGAATACAGATTGACACAACTTTTCTAAAGAAGAAATTCTTCTTCAGTGAAGCAAAATTATCTTGCTAAAAAGAAGGTCATAAAAATTTTCTAGAATTTTATCTGCTCTGGATCTATTTTAGGGATAAAGTGTAGACTGCAATTTATGGGTCGAGGTATTTGCTATTCATTACTTAAAGGAAAAAAAACTAAAAATTAAGTGCCCTGTATTAAGTTAAATAACTACCACTTAATCATTAAGCAGTAAACATTCTGTAGGCATATTGTAGAAAATAGTGTTTTAGCAACCTAACTGCATGTCCACTATATGATACTGAGTGAAAAAAAAGTACCTTCAAATCCCAGTTGATTCTAATTCCATAAAAATTAAAAAACAAAAGACATTCAAGGAAAATAAAATACAACATTGATAGCAAGTATTAAGATAGTGTCTTACTCCTTCCTGAGATAGAAGAATTTCATCTGGGAATATGTCCATCCATCTAGAAACCACTTACTGATGAACTTGCATTAAGGTGTTGCTATATGAAACTTCTGGCCAATTTGTGATTTGTGATTGGAAGTGAAGTTGAACAATGCCTTAAAAAGAATTCACCTATCCTCTCCTTCTCTTTGCCTCTCCTCCTGTCCACTGGACTGTAAACATCATGACAACAGCCAGTGTAGCCAACCTGGAAACAAATGGAAGTCCCACAAGGAAGAGAACAGGGAGGCATGGAAAGTCCCCTGGGGTCCAGGGAGCCACCACAGAAGCTTGGAGTTTCTACTCAGAATCTCACTGAGAAAAAAAAAAAAAGAAAACCGTCCAGGTTGTTTAAATTACTGTTATTTTGGATCTGTCTTCTTCTAAAAGAACTGACTCCATAGTCTAAGAGATACACTTATCTTGATACTTTTGTTTGTTTTCTAATTTTTCTACAATGAATACAAACTAATTTACAAATTGAAAATGAAATGTGTTAAGTCAGCACAAGATTAGGAAGCATGTGCAGGACCAAAGGACCTAAAGTAGGAGATGTTATTTCTGGGCTCACAGTTTTTAAAAAATTTTTTATTAAGGTATGATTGATATACACTCTTATGAATGTTTCACATGAAAAAACAATGTGGTTACTACATTTACCCATATTACCAAGTCCCCACCCATACTCCAATGCAGTCACTGTCCGTCAGTGTAGTAAGATGCCACAGATCCACTATGTGCCTTCTCTGTGCTACATTGTTCTCCCCGTGATCCCCCACACCATGTGTACTAAACATAATACCCCTCAGTCCCCTTCTCCCTCCCTCCCCACCCACCCACCCACACCCCTCCTCTTTGGTAACCACTAGTTCATTCTTGGAGTCTCTGAGTCTGCTGCCATTTTGTTCCTTCAGTTTTGCTTTATTGTTATACTCCACAAATGAGGGAAATCATTTGGCATTTTTCTTTCTCCGCCTGGCTTATTTCACTGATCATAATGTCCTCTAGCTCCATCCATGTTGTTGCAAATGGTAGGATTTGTTTCTTTCTTATGGCTGGATAGTATTCCATTGTGTATATGTATCACCTCTTCTTTATCCATTCATCTACAGATGGACACTTACGTTGCTTCCATATGTTGGCTGTGGTAAAAAGTGCTGCCATAAACATAGGCATGCATATGTCTTTTTGAATCTGAGAAGTTGTATTCTTTGGGTATATTCCAAGAAGTGGGATTCCAGGGTCAAGTGGTATTTCTATTTTGAGTTTTTTGAGGAACCTCCATATTGCCTTCCACAAAGGTTGAACTAACTTACATTCCCACAAGCAGTGTAGGAGGGTTCCCCTTTCTCCACATCTTCGCCAACATTTGTTGTTTTTAGTCTTTTCGATGCTGGCCATCCTTACTGGTGTGAGGTGATATCTCATTGCGGTTTTAATTTGCATTTCCTTGATGATTAGTGATGTGGAGCATCTTTTCATGTGTCTGTTAGCCATCTGAATTTCTTCTTTGGAGAACTGTCTCTTCATATCCTCTGCCTATTTGTTAATTTGGTTATTTGATTTTTGGGTGTTGAAGTGCGTAAGTTCTTTATATATTTTGGATGTTAACCCCTTTTTGGATATGTCATTTACAAATATATCCTCCCATACTATAGGATGCCTTTTTGTTTTGTTGATGATGTCCTTTGCCATACAAAAACTTTTTAGTTTGTTGTAGTCCCATGAGTTCATTTTTGCTTTTGTTTCCCTTTCTCGAGGAGATGGGTTCAGGAAGAAGTTGTTCATGCTTATGTTCAGGAGATGTTTGCCTATGTTGTCTTCTAAGAGTTTTATGGTTTCATGACTTACATGTAAGTCTTTGATCCATTTCAAGCTTACTTTTGTGTATGGGGTTAAACAATAATCCAGTTTCATTCTCTTGCATGTAGCTGTCCAGTTTTGT
The DNA here is from genome assembly GCF_030020395.1 of Manis pentadactyla. Taxonomy (NCBI): domain Eukaryota; kingdom Metazoa; phylum Chordata; class Mammalia; order Pholidota; family Manidae; genus Manis; species Manis pentadactyla. Next base: position 148,460,556 of record NC_080020.1, on the reverse strand, counting down.
CTGTGCTCACATTTTAAAAAGTAGTATTGACAAAGTAGAATTTAATGAGAGTAAAGAAACCAAAAAAAAAGAAAAAAAAGAAAAGAAAGGTGTTACATATCATAATTAAATATCAAGTTAGATACTAGCGAAGGGACTTGGGGTATTTTTTTTTAAACAGGAGAAAAGGAAAGAAGCGATTGTGTTGCTCTTGCTCTTGAATTTTGAAACGTTGAGTGATAATGAAATAAGCATATTTTTAATCGTACCAAGGCCCCACATTAAGATAAAGAGTAAGGTACTGTGATGTGGAAGGCAACATAAATAAAGAAAACCATTAGTACCAACCACTCTCAGAAACAGAAAGTCTTATCCCAAAAGGAAGTGAGGGCCATGTCACAGCAGATGATCAGGAAAAAATGGAATGCCTGATCATGTGCATTCTGCACTCAGTGGACTATGTAATAAACAGGCTGTGACTCCCCAGGAGATTTCTGGACATTTTACTTCTGAGCTTCTCTGACCACATTAATGGAATCCATATTTTGGACTGGTTTTGGAAGTGTAAGCTGAGGTGCTCCCTTACTGATTTGCATATATGAGCAATAAGGCTCATGTGCCCAATTCCTTTTGTTATAACAGAAGACTTTTAAAACAAGTGTGCCATTAAACAGCCCATTTCATAGAGAAGACTAAGAAATTCAGACACTGTATTGCCCTGCACAACATGGGTAATTCCAAACCAAAGCCTGTACTGCACCTACGAACATCTCCCTGTCTCTGCTCTGTAATAATGTACTTCATAAGAGCTGCTGAGCAAAGTTTCAGAATCACTTGTCCCTGGAGGAGGGGGTTTCTATCCACTTGACCACATTTGGCCATGTATCTTGCAGAGGCATCAGCCCTTGTAGAGCTATCCAAGCCATGGGGCCTCAAGACCTGCATTTGGACTTCGCTTCCAACCCTCACATCTCACTACTTCCACTGAATTCTCCAGCTTGCACTGAAATTGGTATGAGTGCTGAACAATTAGGAAACATATTGCAATGGCCAAGTACAGTTATTCTAAAACAGGGGAAGAGAAAGATAATGACTGAGCAGCTGGGTGACGTATGTTCAGCTTCTCTGCTGGAGGAACTGTTTAGAGAGAGGAGTGGAGATGAAGCAGTCCCTTGAGAGACCAACAGAGTCAAGAGCGGATGAGCCTGGCACATCCTGCCCAAGACACGGTCCGCAGTCTCGCATTTTTATGGGTATGCATGCTGAGAGGATGCCATTGCCACCATCATCACCAGCCGGCTCAGGAGGCTCCTCAGGGGAGAATTGCTCATCACCCCAACTGGCTAACCACCACCGAGGCGACTGCCCTGTGCCTGGGTGAGAAGTGCTCAGACAAGGCTGTTCTTCTGGACAGGTGCAGGGGGAATGTAATTTCCTTGTAGAGCATCTGACTCTAATTGGATACTTGAAAATGCTTCTGCTGGTGATGGTGTCCATGGTGTGCTGCTGAGACTCATGAGGAGAGAGGAGCAATCTTAACAGGGACCAGAGCTCCCAAAAGGTTCCACCATCCAGAAAGCTCACCACCACGTCGCTTGCTGTAACATGGTCCTTTTCCTCCCCCTGCTGAGTGGAAGCTGTGAGGAAGAGATTAGCAAGTCTGCAACCACAATGGAGTACAAGAGGTCACAAGGACGAGAGGAAACTGAGGCCTAGAAGAAACAAGAAAGGGGAGAAGATAGAATCACTTTGGAAAGTTTTGTTCAAAGGAGGTTCTTGGTTTACATGTACTTTTTGCTTAAGATGTTCATCCCAAGGCCAAAGAAGCCTGAGGTGGTCCACACAGGCGTATCCCATGTAGAGTCAGAACAGGTGCGCAGCCACAGAGGCCCTTACGGCACCAACCAGCTGAAGTCTGGGCTCTGCCCAGAGCCCTGGGTGGAAGAAAGTGTGCAAGTTTGGCTCCTGTGCAGGCCCAGGGCACCATGTGAGCCCTGCTTCCAATCTTCCCTGGCAATCCTACCTGTCACACAGTGTGGAGCAGATCAGGGAATCCCGCTTAATGCCCGAAGAGCCTCGCAGGCTTCAGAAGCCAGGTGGCTGATTCAGAGGCCCCACTTTGTGGGTACAATAATCATTGAGAGAGAGAGGCCACCAGGCAAGGGGTGTCACAGTGGGGGAAATGGCACTCACAGAGTGTTTGCAATGCTCGTGGTCCAGAGCACTTTAACGTTACTTTGGGAATTTTAATAAACTGTAAATGAGGAAACCAATCCTTCCCTACTAGCTCAGAGGGAAATTTAACGTCTCTAGTCATCCCCCACCTCGGGAGCTCGGCTGCCCTCATTGCTGGGTGTGTGGCAGAGAGGCCCTGGGTTTTGCCATATGAGAGTCTAGGCATATGGATTTGCTTTAGTGCTATTTGATATTTAAATATTAGTTGACATAACATGTTAGTGCTTTGTTTTCCTCACTGTGAGTGCGTGTCAGACGTCCCAGAATTCCGCCTGTGGCGGTGGGAGGAGTGATGTAAAGAAAAGCATGGCAGATTGCTTAACATTTAAATTTAAACTTTTAGATGGCATGGGTTTGGGCTTTCCCATTATCACTGTGATTTTTGGTAACCTTTATACAAACAGATGGTCAAAATAATATTTTATTAAAGTGCCTGTATTCAACAAGGACAGCTCAGAGCAAACCACAGTGGTTACTGGCCAAAGAAGGGGGCTTCGCCATCCAGGGGCACCATGGGCAAATTAGCTACAACTGATGCCGCTTTGAAGCCCGCACTATGGAGGGCAGTGGGCTGGGGAATGGTTGTCCATGGTATGTCCCTAAACTCCTTGTTTCACCTCTTTTGTAGAAACCCAAACACACTGTGAGCCAGAGGGAGATGATAAGCTTCCCATCTGGTGCCAGGTTTGTCAAACGAATTAGAACCGCCTTCCAGGATGACTCCAACGGTGCCATTTGAGTATGAATCACACATTAACAGATAAACCACAATACCTCAGAGAAGAAGTGCTATCTATTTTAACAGGCAAAAGTTCTCTAGCACATCAGATTCAGCCATTTATAAAGAGCTTACTGACTGTGTGTGTGTCACACCTTTGTCATCAGGTGCCATAAAATTGGATAAGGCTGTGACAGATGCGTGTCACTCACACCTGTTTGTGTTTTCAAAACTGCTAATAAACAATTGTGAAGGAATGCATCTCTGGGATTGTGAAGAATTATGTGTTCTGATAATTCAGTGACATCCTTTGGGGGTGGAGGGCTGTTCTGCCTTTGAATCACACAGACTCTCAGGGGAGAAATCACTCTTCACAAAAGCTTATAAAGAATAACTTAACATGGGGAATAATCAGTGCAAATCAGAGTAGCTCCTCTGGGTTCCTGCTTAAGGGCAAAGTCCAGAGTTGAAAATACTGCCTTACTTCTCTACTCTAAACATACACACACGCACACACATTCTTCAGATACATATTCTACAGCTCTTTTCCATACTCCACTAATTGACATATTTATCCAGTCGAAAAATGATTTTATATGTGCTTATATTTGTAGAGTTCTATACTGTCCTTTTTCAGTCTCAGAATGTGCTTCATCTGAGCCTCCATGGCAGCCATAACAAATTACCACAAACTTGATGGCTTAAAAGCAACAGAAATGTACTCTTTCTGTGTTCTGGAGGCTAGAAGTCTCCAGTCAAGGTGATAGGGACATTCTCCTGCTGCAGACTCCAGGAAAAATCTGCTGGCTCCAGGTCTTCCTTCACTCATGGCCATGTAATTCCAATTTTTGCCCCATCTTCACTTCCTTGTGGGTCCTTGCCTCTGCTTATAAGGTCACCAAGTCACTGGATTCAGGGCCCACCCTAACTCAGTGTGACTTCATCTTAGCTAATTATATCTGCAAAAATCATTATTTCCAAGTAAGGTCACCTTCTAAGATTTTGAGTGAACACAAATTTTTGTGGGACAATATTCAACCCACTACAGAAGTTGATCTGAAGGAGTTACATAATTTGGGCATTCTGACTTATTATTGACAAACACAAGGAGAACAGTGATCTCTTTCTGCTCTGGTACTTCTGCATTCACTAGAATCTGAAAGTCAAAAGACACCAGAAGCTCATAGGCACTTGAAGGCAACTGGGACAAGCTTGAGGACAATGGTGCCTCACCAGTCCCACTGTGCCTTGGTCAAACAAAATGGTCTCGAGAAAGTCCGAAGTGTAATGTTGGAAGAAATTTCTCTAAGGAATTAAATTCTAGTCCAAGAAGTGCCTGTGAATATCAGCCAAGATACAGTCCTGAGGAACTCCCATGTGGCCTGTCAATTTCACTAGGGGCAGGGCATGGGGAAAACACGCACACACACAGACACACACAACTCTGATGTGATTGACAGCCAAATTCATCTTTATCTTTCTTGGACTACCCTGCTAACACAGGGACAGTAGTTTCCAGATGTGAGTTTCTGTGCCAGTAACCAACTGGTGCAGCCAAACTTCTTCACTAAAAACACAAGCAAAGAAAAAAATGAAGATCAGAAAACGTGAAAAGGTATTCCATTCATGCAAATACTGTTATGTTAAATTCTAATAAAGAAAGATTGGAGAGATGGGGAAATAAAAGGAAAGCCAGAGAGAGAGATGAGAGAGAGAATAGAGTAAAAGAAAAAGGTACTTTACACATTGATATAAGCATGAATAATTTTAGTTGAAAAACAAAACAACTTACTTTATTATTATGAAACAAAATTTCATTGAATGAATAAAATTTTATCTGCAAACATGCACACACATACTCTCTCTCCCTCTCTCTTATTTAATCCACACAACAGCCTGCAATCTACTTTATATATCAGGAAACTGCAACACAGAGTTTAATAGTTTAGTAACTTTCCAAGGGAAGCTGAGCAGGTCTTCTTCTGGCCCCAGATTCTGGGCTAGTGTTTCTAATTATAAAGTGCTGGTGGGGAGATAAAACATCTACTCTTTGGTACACAATCACTAATTATGTCTTAGAGAAGTACTTTGGAAAAGAGTTTGGCAAGACCTAGGAGAGCTGAACATTCAGCTCCCTTGTTTGTCAACAATCCCATTCCCAGGAATGCATTTCAGTAAATCCCTTACGTGCATGGACCAGGTGACATGCACAAGAATGCTCAGAGCTGCCCTGTTCATAACAGCACATAAGTGAAAACAACCCATATATGTGTTAATAGCCAATAAGATAATTAAAGTATGATTTGTTCTTACAGAATAATTCTAGACAAGAGTGAAAAATGAATGACTTACATGTACATTCAAAAGAACAGATGAATCTTAGAAATATTGGTTTGAAGGAAAAAAGGTCAGAGATATTTTACAGAGACCACAAAAGCAGTCACAATTAATAATATATCTTTCAGAGCTATGTGTGAAACTATGAAGAACAAGAGAAAACAAAAAGCAAAATTCAGTAAGTGATTACCTTCTAGTTGGGAGGTAAGAGGTAAGACTAGGGAAGGACGGGTAGCATCACAAACTTGTACCTTTGAGTTGAGTAGTGGGATGTTGAGTCCACTCTTTATATTTCCTTCTTTCTTACATACATAAAACTTGTGGGTGGACTTTATTCCCCCATTTATTAAACAATAAGATAATTGGTAAAAAAGATAATGGAGTGAATGGGGGCTTTGAAGAGAAAGAGACAATTTAGATTGAAGTTTATAAAACAGAATGTGGTGAACGCATATTTTAGGAATAAATTATGGAGTGGTATGCACTCCATTTTTTTTCCTGCTATTCCAATTTCAAACCAAATGTTCAGTTCAGAAGAGCTCCATAATATTCATTCTTAACTTCAATATCTGGTGAGAATTAATGTTCTTATCCATAGGGGAGAAAAAGAACTATAAATGCAAATGGAATGAACTAGAACACATCAGAAATTAAATTAGCCATAGGTAGGAATATGAGCAAGACATCTATGAGAAAACAATTTTGGCTACAAGTTTGGCCATAAAGGTAGTAAAAACTAAGTGGTCTTCTCAGTGAAAACCATAATTTGTAAAGTTGAAGTTTTTTGCAGGGAGTACACAAAAATCTCATACAGTGAGATTACAGTGTAGCTTTTATTTCAGACTATATGGAATGAACAATGGCCCAAACATACCAAGTTAGCTCTGAAAATTGATTTCAACATATAGTCTTAGTTATTATAAGTAAAAATACAACAAATATTACTTAATTTTAATACCTGGCAATGCTAAGATAGTTTCAAACATTCTTACTTCTACATTTCAATTTGATTTTGCAGTAATATAACATGATAAATGCTTGTTCAATAAAGTATATTAAATAAATAAAGGGTCTATGAGTATGGAGAGCTGCCTTGTACTCTAGCAATCTTGTGCCTGTGTATTTTATGCCATTTGTTTCTTCTTAAAACATTTGCATCCTATTTAGTGAAATTCACAAAGGTACTTTCCTAAACCTAAACATAGTGCTCTCTCTTATATGTTTGTTTCTACTCAGTTTTCAAGGGCTTAGATCTGTCAATGAGATTCAGCTTAACTAGGAAACACTACCAAGGACAAAAGAAGGAGGAAATGTGAACAGGGAAACTCTTTTGCCAAGTCAATGTCATCCTTTCAGTTAAGGTAAAGTAACATAATTTCCTTATTTATTTTGAAGGTAAGCCTTACTAGCACATACTCATCACATTGGAATAAAGGATTAAATATCTGTGTAGCTTAACAAGACAAAGTAACAACTATAGGCACTTTTGCATCAATATAAGGAAAAAAACAGGCTTTTACAATTATTTAAATTGTATTTATTTAAAATGCATTTATTTGAAATGGAAACATTAAAAATGAAAAATGATTATTTAAAACTTGCTATTTAATATCATAGCTCATTATTTTAAATAAACTTTTTGAAATCATGATTATCAATCTAATAATAGATTTTGTGTCAAATCACAAGATGTTAATAAGAATAAATGAGGACTTGAAGAAAGGAAACCTGAATTTATTGAGCACAAGATATATGTTAATGCTTCTCAAAAAGATTATTTCCTGAATTATCCCAACAAATTTCTGTAGGGATATACCATCCTCATATCAGATCAGCAACCTGAATTTCAGATAAGCTAAATAACTTGCCCACAGTCACAGTCAGCCAGACGCTGATAGAACCAAGATTCAAACACTCTTGTTCCTGTGCATACATTCACTCTTGCTTTCTGACAAATGCCTGACCTCTGTAACTTAACTTCTGAAGGAAAATAATATGTTGAGCCCCCTTTCCTTCCAGAGACATTCATGGTAAATCTTTTTTCTTATCAATCTGGTGCACAGTTGGGAATAAGAGGGAGAGAGAGAAAAAGAGAAAGAGAAAGAAATTTAAATAATTGAAGGATGGTGCCATAAACAATTGACAATATATATTCCTGATCTTCATGCAATATTAATAAAAAGCCATAATTGATTGGTACAGTTTATTGTTAAAATGAAAATAAACATATACTCTCAAGCTATGATTCTGTCACTTTATTGAATGCCCCATGTTCATCCAAGGCAGAAATCCAAGACTTGATCTTAAGAAGAGGAGAAACCAAGTAAAAATAATAATGACAAATATAGTTAAGCATCAGAAAGATAGCACAACAAACAACCTCAACTACACCCAACTAAGAAGTTGTTTGGGAAAATAAAATAAGCAAAGATATGAAGGGGAAAAATCCTTATAAAAATCTATACATATCAACAGTAGTGTTTGTTTCACTTTGCCTGGAACAGAGGTTAGACAAAGGTTAAGACAGAGGTTAGTGCTAGATGAAGAAGCTTGAGTAGAATGAGAGAGACTTAGAAAGCCACAAAGAGGAAGGAGCTCATAAGTGCCAAGAGAAGAAATACTGGTTTAGGCATTTAGGTTGAAGATCTTAAAAATATGGTGACAGTTATGTGACTTACTCCAATAGCCAGTAGTGCTGTAAGTCAAGGAGTAAAACAGTGTTAAGAAATAGAACACTATGTGTTGATCTAGGACTGATGTTTGGAGGATTAAGGAGTAATTAGTTGAGTTCTGGTGAGTGGCCAAATGGCAAATCACGGTATACAGACTAATTAGAGAAAGGTCTGAAGGCAGCCCAAAGTATATATATTTGATATGGTCAGGGGTCTTGAAAACCTTGCATTCCGTTCTAGCTGTGAACCTAACATAGTCCCTAACATGTATTTGGGACTTAGTAAATGCATGTCAAATAAAACAAAAACAGAAAAAATAAGAATACGAAGGGACTATAGGACCACACACAATTTTTGAAAGCAAGCTGCCAATATCTGATTCATATTAAAATTTTGATGTGTAAAAATGATTTTATGGTAAAATTGCCATCATGGACAAAATAACTAGGTTCAGCTCTGCTCTCTGGTTTTCATAGTTGTGCCTTTCAGTGTTCTGTGTGATTAACTAGATATCCACCAGTACACTGACTACAATAATGCTACTGTATTTTATTTTATTAAAATTTTGAATTGTGAATTTTTATCCTCAAATAACAAATTATCTAGTCTTTTGCTCTATATTTGGTGATTCTTTTCCAAAAATATTTTATGGTAGAATATTAAAATATTTGTGATGTTACATAGTAATTTTATTGCTTTAAGTTTTAATAGTGTGTTTACTTAGCAATAGTAAAATGGTTCATAATTTTACTAGATGATATGTATCATCTATGCCTCTGAATATAATTATATTGATCATTGAATTATTATCTACTAAATCCCTGGTTCTCTATGTAAATAGATGTGGAAACTAAGGTTCACTCTGGTGTGAGGTCACATGACAAATAATGTACAAAATACCCATCTATGTCTTTGCTTCTTGTAGACTCTATATTTTTTATTCTAAAATATTTTGAGATGAGCAATTATTTAAAAATTACAGTTTTCTATAATGTATACTAATAGTTTTGAATCACTGTATTTTAAATAGCACTAAATTGACTTTAAAATTTGTTAATTGAGAATAAAGATTTTGCAACACCTGTTATATACTAAGATATAAGACATGAATCAGCTTTTAATGTGGAGTAAAAGCAGATGGCACTCTTCTAAAGTTGGGACCTTAGGAAAGTTTCTTGATGAATGGTTATCATTATATTTGGCTTCCTTACTGACTTTCTGAAATGAGTAGCAAATGCGGGCCTCTTGACCATTTTCGCAATGCAGTGAAAACAGATCCAACTAGGTCAGTAGTCTAATAGCCCTAGGATTAGGATTGTCAGATTTAGCAAATGAATACAGAGTACTAATTCAAATTTCAATTTCAGACAAAGAGTGGAATTTTTTTTTTAGTATATCTTATATTTGAGACATAGTTATACTGAAAAATCATTCATTGTTGATCTGAAACCCTAATTCAACTTAGTGTCCTGTGTTTTATCCTAGGAGCATGATTTACCAGAATCAGAGAGAACAGGGAAACATAAATATTGATTAGCAAATATCTTCTGAAAACTGCTCTGGGAAAGCATAGTTTTAAACAGACATGAAATTCTTCCAGATTCTTAGGTGAAATTCTTCCGATTCCATGTGGGTAGAGGGCAAGGGGAGATCTTGTTTCACAAGGTCACAGCAAACCAATTCTTGATGAGCAGTTGTTGGCCAAAGGCAGTACAACCAAAGTTGGGAGAAGGCCAAATGGAAGCTTAATGATCCCTAAATGAAGAAGGGGTTAGAGGAAAGCAATTCGCAAGGTGTTCTGCTGATGCATGAAGGAACTATAGAACACAAAACTGAAGAGTCTTTCTTTACACCTTGTGTCATTGAGTTTACTACAGTGAGACTGTATTTTTTTTTAAGTGTTGTGTTGGTTAACATCTTTTAGTTTGGATCTCTACAGTTCTATACTGTGAAGTGGTTCCTAGGGTCCTTGTAAATTAATACTTTAAAAGTAACCATAGGGTTTTCTCAATAAGCTGATAATATTAATGATAAAAATAAAATAAAATTAGCCTGTAATAATGATTTAGCTTTACATTGTATACACTGAGCTGGGAGTGGATTGTTTTCTTTTCCATACTCCCAGTCCCAACTGTAAAGTGTAAATACAGTATACCCTCTAAATATTCACACATGGGCAGGGAACATTACACAGTGCTTCTGCCTTTATGAAAAATAGATCTACCTTTAGCATGTCCTAAAAAAAGCCACTGAGAGTTTGGATTGGGGAGGGTGGAAGGAGTGTTTATAATCATTCCTGAAAATCTGATCCTTAAAATATAAGGGAATTAAAATGACAGCAAATGCAACAAATAGCTGTTTGACAAAGATGAGCTTCGTTTGAATTTTACCTGCCCATATCTAATAATACAGACATGCAACAGTTCAATCTAGACATTGAAATAAACATTTTATTGAGGTCAGCAGAGTGGGTGGTATGTAACTGATATTCGACTCTGCTCATTTAATATTCTGCGGGAAACTGGTAGAGGTAATTAAGGAGAAAGCTACTCCAGATTTTTTGATGAAGCTCTTGACAGCATAATGTCAGTATATATTTTTATAAGTAAATACAATTTAACTAAAAAAAATACTGTTTAAAAAATGGGAAGGGTTTGCAACTGCATAAATATGATTACCTAATTTTGCTACATCACACAGGCTTTATTCTATGATCTATTCTTTATGTTTCTTGCTTTGTCTCTAATAAATCCATCAGGCAGAATGTGGCTGGTCTTGTGTTCCCTTGTCTGGCACTTAAATCCCTAGCATGTTGCCTGAGATGGTAGGAGCTCTGTAAGTGTTTGTTGAATGAATGAATACATGAATTATTAATTAAATCAATTATATGCTGACTGTGCTCCTTTGCCCATACTGTCAATGTTTTCCAAACTAACTCAGGGCCATTTAAAAGGCAACTAGATATACAGCAAGAGTTCCTGCACATGTGACCCAGGTTATTGGTGAAATATCCCCCTGTAATGTTCAAATGTGAACTACCAGTATTTCCAAAGCAATTGATTAATAATGATTTTCTTTAGCTGCTTCTTCCTGCTTTTATGATGATGTTGGTACAGGCTGGAACCTCAGGAAAATTTCTTGGTGAACAGTTGTTATTAAATTTGGCCTCCTTTCTTGCTTTCTGAAAAGAACGAGTTGTGAATGCGGGCCTCTTGACCATTTTGGCAATGGGCTAAAAATAAATCCATCTAGGAGATCAATAGTCTGATAGCCCCTGGAATTTCGATTGTCAGATTTAGCAAATGAATACAGAGTACTCACTCAAATTTGAATTTCAGATAAAAAAATGAAAATATAAAATAGAGCGATAGATGATAGGTAGATAAATGGATAAATAGATAAAAAACTTTTTCTATACTAGCTGAAGTCACAATTATTTTCTGAACATTAGCTTAGATGCTTTTTCACTATACCATCAAAGGATACTTAATAAAATATATTTATATTTGTATTGGGGTCCCTGTTGTGTCCAAATACAAATACCAGATCACACCCTTCTTCTCCCACTATAAGTGATGTTAAATACAGTTTGTTTTTCCCTTCCTCCTGAAACATGTTTTACTTGCTTTTTCACTTTCTTGGTTTTTCTCATCTGTCATTAGCTATTCTTCCTTGATGCCCTTTGCTGAATCCTTCCTGTCTTCCTAAGCCTAAATGTTATAATTCTCTGGGACTCCAAATTTGGAAATCTTTAAGTATCCAACTACATTACTTCCTAGGTCAAAGGTTATGAAACATTCACTGTTTTTGGTATGCTTAGAATTTCATACTATTTTTCAACATACCTTGAGGTCAAAAGAGTTCCATTTTTAAGTACTGTTGAATCCAAACAACTTGCTGTGTATTTCTGTCCTGTGGTAGGATGAACAGTGGCCTCTAAATCTATCCAGACCCAAATCCCAAAAATCTGTGAATGTCTTACCTTACATAGCAAAAGGGACTTTGAATATATGATTAGATGGGCAGGTTATCCTGGATTTCCTGGGTGAACTGCTGTAATCCCATCCCCTGGGTCCTTGCAAGAGGGAGAGAAAACCTCAAAGAAGATGAAAGGTAATGTGATGACAGAAACAGATAGATTTAAAGATGCTGGTTTGGAAGATGGAGAAAGAGTCCATGAGCCAACTACCACAAAAGTGGAGCTATAGAAGCTGGAAAAGGATATGATCCTTGCCAAAGCAACGATCAGAGGGAGTGTGGAACTGCTGACATTTAGTTTCAGTTCAGTGAGACAATTTAGGACTTCTGACCTCCAGAATTAACAGAGAATAATGTGTTGCTTTAAGTAACTGAACTTGTAGTAATTTATTATAGCAGCCATCAGAAACTAATACATTTTCTAACAATTTCATAGTCATATTAAAAACATAACAGATTTGAAAGAAAAACAATATGCTTGTTTTGTTACTACTGCAACGCATGCAGCTGCACAACTCTTCACATCTTCAAATATGAGTAAACACTTTCATCTTCACTTCCTGTGCCACATTGGTTTTCATTCAGTCCTTATTTTTTATCATAGTTCACAAAAATATGATGACATTTAAAGAAATGTGCTTTAATCTAAAGGGCTGCACTACTACACAATGTAATTAAACTGTTAAAAATCAAAGACTAAGAGGGAATTTTGAAAGTAGCAAAAGAGAAGCTGGTCATGACACAACAGGGGACCCCTGTAAGACCATCAGCAGTTGTGCAACAAAAACTTTTCTAGCCGGGAGAGAATGGGATGATATATTCAAAATATTGAAAGAAAAAAGCTATTAACCAAGAATATATGCCTAGAAAAGCTGTCCTCCACAAATGAAAAAGAAATGAAGATTTTCACAAACAAAAATTGAAGCAGTTTAACATCATTAAACCTACTCTGTAAAAAATGCTGAAGGGTCTTCATCAAGCAGAAATTAAAGGACACTAATAAGCATTTTAAAAATGTTAATATCAGTATATGTGTAAATCTCACAGGCAATGGTAAATATATTTACAAAACCAGATTCTCTAATAATGTAATGGTGATATTTAATTCACTTACAACTCAAATTTAAAATCTTAAAACAAGTGTATTATAAGTAGCCAAAGCTACAATATTTGTTATTGGATAGGCAATAGAAAAACATGTAAATTATAGCATCAATAACCAGTGATGTGAAAAGGGATAAGTAAAAGTAAGTACAAAGTTTCTGTATACTATCAAAATGTTTTTATCGGTTTAAAATGGGATATTATAAGATAGTTCATATAAGCCTTTATATAACCAAGGGAAAACGTGTAGTACATTCACAAAATATTATAACAAAGGAGTCTAAGTATACGGCAACAAAAAAGTCATCAAATCATAAAGGAAGACTATAAGATAAGAAGAAGGAACAAAGAACCAACAAAACAGTCAGGGAATAATGAATAAAATGGCAATAAGTAAGTCTATATGCATCAATAATTACTTTAAATGTAAAAAAATGTAATGCTCTAACCAATGCTATAGAATAACTGAATGAATTAAGAAATAACAATATGATCCAGTAATATGCTGCCTACAGAAGATTCACTTTAGCTTTGAGGACATCTAGACTGAGAGTGAAGTGATGGAGAAAGATATTTCAAGTAATTGGCAACCAAAAGAAATCAGGGTAAGCTGTATTTGTATCAGACAAAATAGACGTTAAGCTAGAAATGGTCAAAAGAGACACAAAGGTCATTATATAAAAGGGTCAATCCATCAAGAAGATAAAACATTATAAATATTTATGTACCTAACATTGGATACCAAAATAGAGAGAGCAAATAATAACAGAACTAAACAGGAGAAATAAACGCCATACAGTAACTAATGGGGAATGTACTACTTTACTCTCAATGATGGATAGATAATCCAGATGGAGAATTCATAAGGAAACAACAGCTTTGAAGAACACTATAGACAAAATGGACTTCACAGACATCTACAGGACATTCCATCTAACAACAACAGAACACACATTTTTCTCAAGTGCACACAGAACATTTTCTAGGATAGACCAAATGTTAGCTCACAAAACAAATCTCAAATATTCAAGAAGATATGAATTATATAACTATCTTTTCTGATCACAATGGAATGAAACTAGAAATCAGTAACAAGAAAGCTGCACAATTCACATATACACTGAAATTAAATAAGGCAGTCCTGAGCACCAATAGATCAACTAAGACATCAAAAGGGAAACAAAAAATACATTAGGAAAAATGAAAATGGAAGTACAACATACAAAACCTTATGGGATACACAAAAACAGTTCTAAAAAGGAAGTCTATAGTGGCAAATGCAAATATAAAGAAAAAAGAAAGAGCTCAAATAAGCAACTTAACTTTACACCTCAAGAAGTAGGAAGAAAAAGAACAAGTTAAAACTACAGCTAGCAGAAGGAGTGATATAATAAATACTAGAAAGAATAGAAATTAATGAAGTAGAGGATAGGGGAAAAATAGAAAAGATTACAAAAGTAAGAGTTGTGTTTTGAATAGGTAAGCAAAATTTTAGCTAGAGTAGCCAAAATGAACACACACACACACACACACACACACACACACAACAGAGACAGAGTTAAAGTATGGACCCAAGTAAATACAATCAGAAATTTAAAAGGTGACACTACAAATGATACAACAGAAATGCAAAAAAAATCATGAGACTACTGTGAACAACTGTGTGTAAAAAAATCGGAGAGCCTAGATGAAACAGATACATTAATAGAAACATAGAACCTACCTATACTGAATCATGAAGAAGTAGAAAATCTGAGCAGATCGATAATGGGTTAGGAGAGTGAATCAATATTAAAAACGTCCTAACAAAGAAAATTCCAGGACCAGATGGTTTCACTGGAATTGTACCAAACAATTTGAAGAATTAACACCAATCATTCTCATGTTCTTGAAAACTGAAGAGGAGGGAATCCTCCCAAACTCATTTTACAAGGCCAATATTACCTTGATACTGAAGCAAGGAAAGGACACTGCAAGAAAAGAGAACTATGGGCCAATATTCCTGATAAATATAGATACAAATTTTCAACAAAATACTAGCAAAACAAATTCAACAGCACATTTAAAGAGTAATACATCACGGTTGAGTGAGATTCATTCAGGAGATGCAAGGACAGTTCAACATGTACAAACCAATAAATGTGATATATTATGTTAATAGAATGAAAGATGAAAATAATATAATCATCTCAGTAGGGACAGAAAAAGCATTTGAGACACTTAAACATCCATTTATGATAAAAACTCTCAACAAATTGAGTACGGAAGAAACATACCTCAACAAAGCAAGGACTATATGACAAAACCATAACTAACATCAAACTAAATAATGAAAGGTTAAAAAGCTATTCCTCTTCGATCAAGAACAAGATAGGAATGTCAACTCTCATCACTCCTAGTCAGCACTGTACTAGAACTCCTAGCCAGAGAAGTTAGGCAAGAAAAACAAATACAAAGCATCTAAAATGGAAAAGAGGAAGCAAAAATTGTCTCTATTTACAGATAACATGACTTCATATATAGAAAATCATAAAGACTTCACCAAAAGCTATTAGAGCTATTCAGCAAATTCAGCAATGTTGTAGGATACAGAATCAACATGCAACAATCAGTAGCATTTCTGTGCACTAAAAATCAGGTAACTGAAAAAGATAAAGGGTAAACAATCATATTTACAATAGCAGCAAAAACAATAAAGCATGTAGACATAAATTAAACCAAGGACATGAAAGATATGTATATTGAAAATTATAAGACATTGATGAAAGGAATTGAAGAGAACAAATAAATGGAAAGATACCGGTGCTCAAGGATTAGAAGAATTGATATTATTAAAATGTCCATACTAACCGAAGCTATCTATAGATTCAAAGCAATCTGTATCAAGATTCCAAGGGCATTTTTTGCAGAAATAGCAAAACCATTCCTACAATTTACATGGAACCACAAAAATACTGAATAGCCAAAGTAACTCTGAAAAAGAGGAACAAAGCTGTAAACATCACACTTCCTGATATTCAAACTATATTACAAAGCTATAGTAATTAAAATAGTATGATACTGGCATAAAAATGGACACATATACCAATGGAACAGAATCAAGAGCCCAGATATAGTCCTATGCATTTTCAGTCAACTATTATTTGACAGGGAGCCAAGAATACTCTATGAAGAAAAGAAAGTATCTTCAATAAATTGTGCTGGAAAATTGGATATTAACATGCAAAAGAATGAGACTTGACTGTATCATATACCACTAACAAAAATTAACTCAAAATGTATTAAAGACTTAAATGTAAGACCTAAGACCATAAAAATCCTAGAGAAAAACATAGAGAAAATATTCTTTGTCTTTTTTCCTGGAAATATTTTTTGTATATGACACCTTAAACAGAAATTATAAGTGGGATTACATAAAAATAAAAGGCTTCTGCACAGCCAAGGAAATGAATGACAAAATTAAAGGCAACCTACAGAATGGAAGAAAATATTTGCAGACCACATTCTGAGGAGACGTTAATATCCAAAATATATAAGTAATTCATAAAACTCAAAGGAAAACATTATCCAATTTAAAAATGGGCTAAAAAATAGAGAGAATGCCTAAACACGGTCAGAAGTTCTATCAGGAATATATGATTCCAATGAAATAAAGCAGCCTTGAATAGAGAGGAGAACTAATGCGGTTCAGGTAATAAGTGCTGAGGATTCCGGGGAGAAAGAGAACTTTGTGGGCTCGTAAAGAGTGGAAATTCTCCCTTACAGTTACAGCAGACAAGATGGAGAGAGAAAAGTTAAAGGAAGTCATAGTATTGTTCATGTCCATTCCCTTTGTGGTAGAATTTGACAAAATCACCCATTAGTTGATTAATCAATATACTTGCCAAGAAGAGAGGCTTCTGTATCACATCTCTAATTTCATTTTTATAAGCATTCTCTTCTTCTCATTTACTGGAAATATTCATTTTTCTAATAAGATACAAGGAACATAAAATTGTAAATGGAAACACATACTAATAATATTGAATACAAAAAGTAAGACTCCTTTGTAAGAAGACTCTTTTACCTGAATGAGGTGGGTGTGGCTGTTGAAAATTGCACCTATTTCCAATGTCAGCATTAGTAAAGTCTGGTGATGTTTCTCTTCATTCAGTTAGCAATCATTGCTCACATTCTCACACAGTAAACTAACAATCCTCTATGTGATACTGGAGAATATGAACTTTCTGATAAAAGGGATGACAAATAAAAACAAAATCCTATTTATACGGATACTACTGTGTTGTGAAACTCATATCTTGCTGGCTAACTTAACAAACTTGGCTTAGTTCAGTGTTTTGTGGTCCCAGAAAGTCCTAGGACTGCAGAATTGGGTTGAGCCCCCCTCAGCAGACTGCATTCATTATTTCTAGATCAATGTATTGATTTGCTTGTTTACAAGATACAAAGGGATTGGCCAGAGACTGTTGATTCATGTTCTTATCTCTGTATGTTCTTTCCTTGTGCATCAGCAATGGCCTGAGATATGCCATTATAAACACTTTTTTCCTCAAAAATTGAAAGCCACAGATGGCCTCAGACATTCCACTTGCCTCTTCAGAATTTATCAACAGATGCCTTTGTTTTAGTAGTGGAGGAATACTTTCCTGGGGCAGAAATACAGCGATGCATGTAATAATGGTAACCCATTTTGTTCCTACAGAGTAAGGATGCCTGGCTACTCTAGGAAGCAATACCAGGAAATAGGCAGTTTTGTCAGTGAAGTGTCTGGCTGTCCATGTTTTGGGCTTGAGTGAATGTTTTGAGGGGTAAGGCTGAAATTAGGGTAGTCTGCATTTGAGTTTTATTTTATTTTTTATTCAATGTGGCTTAATGTGACCTTCTACCTTTATTTTGCCACTGATTTCTATATTTTTGGAATATTTGTGCCCACTTGTTTGATTCACCACCAAAGAATTATGAAAAAAATGAAGAGCTGGAACATGTTTTAAAAAGAATCATCATGGTCTCATGTGGAATACAGTTTAGAAATATTTTTTGGCAGAATGTGTATTTTGAATGGAAATCTGACATTTGGGTCTCATTCACCCTACCCATCTGTAGATTCTACATCCTATATATGGTTGGGGGTAATTCTGCCAAAGGCTTTCCTTCCTCCGTCTGCTAACCTAATCAAACATTTGCTCTGCTAAAACAAAGATGGAGCCAGGAAAGTTTTTCTTAGGTTTCAATTGCCATTTGAATCTGAAGACACACTCTCCCCTGAATCATTTGAATACCTCATTTATAGTTGGCATTTACCCTAAATATAGGCCTTGATGCTTTGAAAAATATACTGAGGCCTTATAGAGTAGGGGTTTCATTTTCTGAAATGGAGGCTGCAAATACATTCAACATTATTTATGGTATACACCAAATATGGTTTATAATGGGTTAGATTGGCACCATTTGGATATGGCATGGATGCAAAATGTTCCTGAAGTCCCCCAGCAAGGATGCAATTGTTTGTAAGTTTCAGAGCTGAATGCTTCATTAAATGCTGGAGTATGTGACATTATGGCATGCCCAATTGCTAACTTAATATTTAGTTACCAAAATTCGGAGACAAATACCTTGATGCTCCCCTCAGGTCTCCACAATTAGCCACATTTACTAATCTTTCCCCATACAACTCAGTAGACAGAGAAGAATGCAAAGTTTTAATTTGCTAATCACCCAGTTGGATAGGGGCTTTGGGGAGAGATGCTAATCGTCTGCAGACTTCTGTAATGACCCTTGGAAAAAACCAAGGAAAACTAAATCAAAGCTTTGACAAGGGCAGGAGAGCGGAAACAGAAGCCCTAATTGTGGCCATGTGAAGTGCTCTCTCCCGTTTTGTACCTTTTGTAGTAGGATCGCACAATACTGTATGAAGTAACTTTCACAGACAGAACCAAAAATGACTTTTTCCATCTTTGGGGATAAACGGTCAAACTTGATTTGTGAAATATGTGAAAAGAGAACGACATTATGGTGCAAATGTAGCAGACAAAAGGATTGGGGTGAGCTTTCGCCAGTTAAATTTGGCTAACCTGCCGAAAGCCTATTGTCAAGCCAGCCATGCTTCACTGAGCTCCCTTCCACTTTCTTGTCATGTTTCCCCTTTATGGTTAAGTGAACCTCAAAACAATGACAAAGAAATATGCACTGAGTCACATATTCTAAGAAATAGACTGTACTCTCCTCAAATCGAAATAACGGCACTTTAATTCTTGGATTTTCCACATTTTCGTTGGTAAAGCTCCTATTTGCTTTCTTTGAATCTGTATCATTCATACAGTTCTGCCAAGGGGGAAAGCTTTGCAGGACCCTGCCACTTTAGCACGTGAAATATTAAGATGAGCAGAACAAGCAAAAGGTAAGCTTGCTTCCTTGCAATATTTTGTGTGTCTGTTTCTTTGCTGGCGAAGGTTTAAATTTTCTTGGTTGAAAGAAGTTCTGTTTAATATCCATCCTGTGTCAAATAAACTACTCTTGTTGCTGATTTTAATGGCTGAAGTGTAAGAGGGAGAAAAAAAGAAAATTTGATGCCACTCCACTAAGAAAATAAAGTACAAATCCATGGGTTTGCACTTAAATGTGGACTACACTGATATAAATGCCAGAGGTGAGTGCTGTTGCCTTAAAAAAGCGTAGCTTAACTGAATTTCCTAGCTTCAGAATTTATTTATTTTTTTGGATAGTTCCCAGTGAACTTTTTTTGAAGATGAAACTGTTACGTAGTTTGATCATGGAAAAGTAGAAGCTTGTCGAAATAAACTTGGTCTAAAATCAAAAGAGCTGCCAATTATGTGAATATTTCCCACATCTCTGCTGCATTTCCTTGCTGTGATTAAAATCACCCTTACAAATGTATGTTTTAAAGCATCTTACTTTAGAATGCCCTCTCCAAACAGCTAAGTTGTAACCTTGAGGTAATGGAGTGATGAATCCTTTCTACTTTTCTCTTCACTGTAAGTTCTCCAGTTTCAGTCTTCCAAATTCTCTAATATTGAGTTTTCCTGCTAGAGTAAAGGCAAGCAACTTTTCTAACCACTTTCTAAGAGCTCTCAGTCAATACGCCAGTACTGCTCCCTCCATGGTCTTGACAGCTTCTCACACTGTCTCTTACTGTTCAGGCCAGTTTTCTCAGCAGGTATCTATCTATATGCTACCCAATTTAGTGGTCTTTTACCATCTCCAGGAAATGCAAAAACTCATTGATTTCTCCTGCTATGTGTTTTCTATTTTCTCACATAGGAGTAAATGGATTTCTTAGATGAAGAAACTCTCATGTTCAAAACTTTTCACCTGTATGGGAGCTCCATGCACTCCTCTAGATGAGCAAAAATACAGGAACAGAGTCTATAAGTATTTCAAAAGCTGCTTAGAATGTTTTTATATTAGAAAAACATGGCATTTTAAAAAATCCTTAAAGAACTAAAAGCTGTCAGATTCTGATTTTGTAGCAAGTTGCTTTGCCTTTCTGGGAGTATATGCATTGTGAAAATCAATACAAAACTGGAAAACAGCTATGAACATAGCATCCCAAAGAAGTGTGGCAGCCATGTGACTGATTTCACCTACTTTAAGAGTGAAGAATTTAAACACAACATAGCATTACTAGGTTGATAAGCTTAGGAAAAAGCTAACACATTATCTGTAAATTTCATTTGCTAATGTCACCCAGGAAGCAGATTCATGTTGGAGTATAAAGGGCTAATGACACTGATATTATGGTTTGAACTCAGAAAATACTGCTATGGAATGGCACTTCAATATATTTTTTAAATACATAATGAAAAAGAAACAACACATAATATAATTGGGAACGATTGATGGAACTACAGGTGTTCACAATTGTGTAATAAATATGTATTTGTAATGAATTTACTGTGGATATATATCGTTTTTATAAGGATCAGAGATTTCTCTGATCCTTGAATGTGAATAGGAGGAAAAAGTTCACAGAAGCTGTTTATGATTTCTCAATGTGGAAAATCAAACTTCAAGGCTTATCCTGGCAACATTCTTAGTAGCTTTTCTAATGTTTACTTGGAAAACTGAATTTCTCTGCTTCCTGATAAGAAAAGTGCATTTAAAATATTACCTGAGCTAAAATGTTTGCAAAACTGTTATCTATAGCTTCTCTTTCTTTTACAGCTCTTGATATCTGATAGTGTTGTAAAGTGAAATTTCAAAATAGTACTATGAAAATAATTTTAGGAAAGGTTTGTAACTCTCTAAAATATATAATTTCCACAAACTTCAGTTACTTTGAAACTTAATTTTTGGATTCTTTAAATTTTAGGAACATAATTTATATTTTCTTTTCTTTGCCTCTATGCACAATGCTCCATTGTAAATTTCTAAGTGTTGTAAGTTTATATGTTGGAGTTAATTGAATCCAGAATGGACGAAGGGGGTGCGCGGAAGGAACTCGGCTGACAAAAATGTCGATTTTACATTTCAATGGGATATGTCATTTGTTTATAGTGGAAAAAAATATTAAAAATTAGTGGCAATAAAAATAATGTAAAGACTGTGGTGCTGTTCCTGGACATGCTTCAGTCTCACCTCCTGCTCCTAAGGTCTTACTTGTGTGATTCATTCCTGGTCCCAGCTCACTGCACACCCTCTGTGTTTATAATACTTGACCAGTTTTGTCACCTTACCTTTTTGGATGACATTTTTAGGTTCTGACTCTTTTAATATATCACTGATTTAATATAATACCACCCAATTTCTAAAATATTCTTCCAAGTATATGCTACACCTATTATACACTCAATGTTTTATTTCTTGAGAATCTTAATGATTAAGTAGAAAGTGAAAGGGAAAGAATGAATATTGCTTAGTTAACTAGCATTTTATAGGGACCAGTGTGTTAATGGGTGAGTATACATAATACCTTCTATAAAACTATTATATAATACACATTTATGTGTGTGATTATACGAATTTGCTAACATTGATATCTCTCAAAGTTTCATACACAGGTTTCCTAAGGTTTTAATCATGATTAAACACAAAGTATTCAATAAAATCGTTATTTAAGTATATTATTTAAATAATGATTTTGTTAAATCATTATTTATCTAAACTGAATGGATCCTCATATTCAATTTTTATCATTGGGATTAAAATTAAACTAAAAGAATAGGAATATGTGTTTTGTTTTTAACTTTGTAATTTATATGTAATTTCCCATAGATTTCATTCACTAGCTTACTTTTATAAGTTACATGGCTATGTCTTCATTACTGTTAATTTATGCTTTTGTTTTTATACATCACAGAAATATATAAAATACTGATATTAATAAAATTTTAATCCAGACATAAATAAATATTGATATCTGATATAAAGAGTTAATGCTCTCATCTTCAAAAATGTACATATTCTATGGAAATTTTTGTTACTTATAATCTTATTAACACACTCCAATTATACATGTGCTTAAATTGCATTAGTTAATATTAGAATAAAGATTAAGACTTTTCTGAGCTTTGAGTTTCATAACTTAATTTGTGTTATTGATATAACATTTGAATATCATACAGTTTATATTTTTGCTTTGGAATATTCACTTGAGTGAAATATAATCATTGAAAAATCATCAGGGAAACCCAGCTATTCCCACCATATATTCAGGCATATGTGACTCTATATACCTATGCCTTTGAATAAGTTAAAGGTGACATGGAAAAATCTCCTTTATGGAATAGAGAATTTATATGGTTAAAAATGAACTAAAAAGTAATTTTTGTTTCATGGAATCTGGTTTTCCTTGCTTTTAACTTTCATAGGTATTTTGTCCTTCAGAGAAGGCTTGCTCTATGTAGTATTTAAATGGTCTAATTCATCTTCCTTTAACCTATTGTTCATTTATTTTATTCAATTTATTTTTATAATTATTTTATAATTAAAAGTATTCTCCCTCTATGTGAGAGCGTTATAACTTGAGTAAAGCAAACACTACCTCAAAGAACAACATTAACTTTGGACAGAAACTAATCATGGAACATTATAATCTTGAAGCATGATTCCTGAGGAGGTTATTACAGAATGAATAAGTTGATTATGATGGAAATTTTCTTCCTCGTGTCATTCTGGTCCTCGCTTGCATACTCCGCAATAGAACTTTACTAGCTCATGTTCTTCAATTTTTGCCGGTGTAACAATCCGCAGTTGCAGCCTCAACAGTGATAGTAACACTTAAATGAAATTGTTCTACATAATTTCATGATATACCAAAGAGATTAAAATAATTGAATTGCTTTAATATATCCCATTAGTGTTGGAGATATCTTGATTCACGTTTTCTTTTCAAGCCATATAAAGGGTAGTTTCTATCCTAGCAAAACAGCATTTCGTGAGAGTGGGGGTGGGGCAGAGCGAGTCAAGGAGCAAAGAGGGTATGGGAAGAGACAGCAGAGGTTGACACGGAACTGAGGAAAGAGAAAGAGAGGGGGTCTTGCTTTTCATTTGAATCTGTGGGTTTGAGTTGAAGCCTTACATGCAAAACTTTAATTCATTTTATATTTAACTGTTGCTGAAAGCTTAAAAGGACCAATCCAAAGAAACACTTGTCTTACTTCTTAATTTCTGTGTTTGCAGAATAAAAATTTCAAGGAAAAGATAAACAAGCTACCCCTCTATACTTTTTCTGAGATTAATCGACAATCTCCATAGTATTGAGTGTGTCATACATCTAAGCAATGCTTAGAGTTGGCACAATACATATTTTTCATGAGTAAAGGCGGGGGGCGTGGGATCCACAAGGGCAGCCTTGTCTCTTTTTTTATATAGATATATCACAATTGAATGACTATTTGCAAGTACTCTAATTTAGATTATAATCAACGCAGTGCACTGATACTAGGATGCAATTAATCACATCACATCCAGAGGGGACTGAGGATAAGAGGAAATTGAGAAACAAGCTGCAAATTTTGCTTAATGTAGGGGAATATAAAGAAACATGATGGAACTCTACTCTGTGAGTAGGACTTTGATTAAAGATGTAGAATTACTATGGTTATTTGCTGACAGGATCATGTACCTTTTACACCACCACCAACCCTGTCTTGATAGTTGGCCAGATCTGTCCTGCTCTAAAACTGCAAGAGCTAGGAAGTACTCCCAGTCACGTAAACAGCATCGATACCCGGCCATGAAATGATTTTGTGCAAATGCACCCAATTCTCTTCTGATGACATGTCTATTCCTAATTCCTTTCATTACTTACATGGTAAAAGGCAAAGTTATTTTAAAATCCAGCCTCTGTAGAGTAGAAATTGACGGCACACAAGTTTTTTTCAAGTGAATATATTTTTGACATTAAAATTATGTCTTGAATAAGAAACTTTCATGGAAAAAAATTAACTCAGGTGAAATCATTTAAAGTGAAGGCAACTTTACCTGAGCTTTGCCTAGATTTTTCAGTTTTTGACCATAAGAGGTAACTATTTTCAGTAAGGTTTCCAGTGTTCGCACGATGCCTTTCTCTAGTAATGTGAGCAGGATAGAAGGTGTGAATGTCCTTCTTTCCAGTCCTTGGACAATAGTGCATTTTCCATGATCTAATGTTTTACTACTGTCACAGCACATCTTTCTTTTAAATGAAGCTAGATTCTAGAAAAATTGGGTAGAAAGAGCTCAAGATGTGCACACTATATAGCAAATGTGGTAATTCCTTCTAAGTCTGTGTTATTGCCACTTACCTTAGCAGTCCTGATTCTCCCTCATAATGGCAGTTGCTTAGGACTTAAAGCCACAGAAAATATAAAATACCTATGGGACATATTCCAGTACTGTACATTAAATTTGAGGATTTTACACGTGATAAAGTATGTCAGTGTTGCTTACAGGGAATTCCAGTGATACCTCAGCTTTCTTGGACTTATTATAAATCCTTTGTTGGAATTATTGTGGCTGGTTCAATAATTCAGATTAGCCCTCATGTTTATTAATGCACTACATCTGTGCAAACAACATGTCAAGCAGAGAGTTTATTGTAATTGCCTGAGCAAACAGAACCTGAAAGAAGCAATTTCCAGTTACAATGCGCTATGACAAGTAATGAGGTAATTGGCATTCTGTCCTGATTACTTCCACCTTCTTTTTCATCAGGTCTATATTGTGTGTGATAGATAGTTTTATAAGAAATGAAGGTGTTTGATAATATGGTTCACTGCTGCTTAAGGTTAGTGATTAAAGACAATCATCATTTTCTCCCAGATATCTTATTAGCTTTAACATTATTTATTCATATGTGTAAGAATGTGCCCAAGACCCATCTCCTCAGTGCACTGCATGCTGTTAAAATGTAAACGCAACTGCCACCAAGTGAATGCAGAGCATGTTCTAGGTTTCCAAGCTTGATGGGACACAGCAACTTTTTGCAAATGAAATCCATGCATTAGCAGTGTGGGTTAGAATAATGGCTTCAAGCTTGCATCTGGATTCAGCATTCACCTGCTTTAGAGCAACAGAAGCAGCATGATATTTAAGGGCAAGATGGTAATTTGATGCTGAATCCTCATTTCCCAGATTTTATAACTTTCTGTAAACATTACCCTGTGCTTCCAGCCTGCAGAGAGGGAAAAGATAGAATGCATCACATTTTTACACCTACATTAATAGTTTAGAAAGTGTCCAAGTCTCCGATTTTAAAAAAGGAAAAAAGTTAAGAAATGAGAAGAGGTTATTTTGGGGAGAAAGGACAAAAACGTCCTATTTTTTGTTTCAAAAGAATTCCCCACCCCAGCTTATTTTATAACCTTCATTCTTGGCACTTTGAATCTATCAAGGAAAACAAAAAGGACCATCCACTCAGTTGAAGAAAATGGCTTGGGAATGACCCACATTTAGTTTCTTTGTTCCATTGCTTCAATGCCTTCCTTAGATCAGTGTTTTCCCAGCTAACTTGCCTCCTACCATCTTCCACGTTTCAGTATAAGTCCCTTTGCTGACTACCTGCTCTCAAACAGCTCCATCATCCTCCACACCACAGAAGTCTGTCTTTCTGGCTGGACTATAAACTCCAGAAGGACAAAGAGGCTGTTTGTACCCTGGAGGCAGTGTAGCCTGTCCACAGTGACCTTTAGCTTTGGAATTGTGCTGTCAGGACTGAAATTCCAGCTCCACCACTCAGAAATAACATAAACTCAGGTTTTCTCAAGGTTGCCTTGCTGACTTGAAAAATGGGTGTGATAATTCTACGCCTGTCATAACTCTGTTGGTAGGATCCAATACAAAAGCTCTTAGAACAGTACCTGGCACATACAGACATTCAGTCTATCTTTCATGACTGCATAAATACATGTGGATTGGAGAAAACTCATCTTCCAGGCCTCACTTCCTAGAATTTTCCCTAATAAGCAGGAAATAAGATTTTATTCATTAATAGTATACATTCTAATTATACTCAGTTCTATGAGATTGCCAAAAGGAGACAGAATGAAAGTGGAAGAGTGGGTATCTATAGATAAAACAAAGTAGCGTGTCTGTGGTTTACTTCCCAAAAGGGCCCAGAAGGGCATCCAAGCTCTCAGAAGCTCAGTGGAATATACAGCTACTCTTGAAAAGTACAGGAAATCTTCAGTAACTCATGACCTCCCATTAACAAGATTACAGGTTGTACCACCACATTCTACTTTTCTAGTTGGAGAAAGAAACTCAGTTATATACCTGGCATAAGGTGTAACACATTGACTACTTTTTGGAATGAATGAAGGTCTGCATGACCATTTCTATGCAAATATTCCCTTTGTCAGTAACTGATAACAATCCACATCTTCTGACCTGAGGGGCCCTATAAAGGCACAAGTAATAAAGAAAATTCTTCCACTAATTCAGATGCAGATTTCAATGCCAGTCTAAGAGCTTTGGTCCTTTTGCATGCATTTTTGCTTTTATTTGCATGCAATAATTTTCACTTGCATACAAGTGTAAGTGGGTAAGTGGGTAACTGAGAAAAAAGAAAATTATGAGGAGAAATCACTTATGCCTCAAGAAGTAGAGAGAAAGAATGATGGAGCTGGCACATAGCAAGGGCCTGTAAGCCTGAGAAAAGCTGTAAGGAACACAGGCATGGAGACTGAGAGCAAAATTACCATGCCTGGACATGGCCTCTTCAGCTTTGCATTTTAACCATCTCTCATCATTCTTGTTTTTATTCTTTTATCAATATTTTTTGAAAGTGCATTATATGCCAAATTCAGTGCCTGCAACAGTAGCTACTTAATAAATCATTGTTCAAAGGATGGATAGACGGACAGAAAAATAGATAAAGACTGTGCCAGGCATGGCACCTGGTTATCTTACTGTTATAACAAACATCCAGGGAAAGAAGTTCAAAGCTGTATCTAAAAGTACCCGCCAGTATCTGTTAAAATGCCACGGACTCTCTTACTTGTGTCCACTTTCTCTGATTTAGGGTAACAATAACCACATAATTTAGAGATTGCAGACCTGAAAGGAATTTTTCCACCGTTATGGCAGGGGTAATGGCTGAAAGACAACTTAACTCTCACCCCTCCCAAAGAAGATACTTGGTTGAGCATTCCTGGTCTAGAAATGGAAAATTAAATATGGAGCACTGACTCTTACCTGAGAAACTGAGGAAAGCCTCCATAGAACTGAAGCTAACTTATGCTCCATTTTCCAAAACCTTTGAGAACATATGACGCATGAGGCAACAAGGCCAGTACACAGTCTAGGAAACTTTGCAGATGTACATAGATTTAGTTAGGATTAGTAACAAATTGTCTTAAATAATTTAATAAGATGCAACTATTATGAGCCCATATTGTGTGCTTAACACTAAGTAGATACCAGAAAAGAGGGAATCGAAAGAGACGGTGGGGTAAAAATTAATTAATTAGTTAATTAACCAATTAAGACACTGGAAAAGACCAAAATGCAGTGTGCCAAAGGTGTAGTTATTTATAAGGAATGAGGCTGGCCCTGGGCAAGAGCATTATCTAGCATTTCTTTGCCACTTATTATGTATTTAAATGTTATGTTTACACTTGATAAAATGTTAATTCTCACATAAAGTCCTGAGGAAATTGAGGCTAAGAAGGTCACAGATGGAGAAGGGATTTATCCACCCCCTGAGTCCCATGCATTTTCTAACATTCTGCATTTCCACTTGGGAGGCAAGTTGTGTGTAAAGCACTGGTAGCTTTGAATGCAGCAATAGATGTTTCTGCAGAGGCCTCGCCCACACCAACCCTCTGTGGGGATCTGAGGGAAACCTCTGTTTGGGGTGTGGGGATGAGCCACGGAGGAGCCTTTGCTAGAAAGCAACTGTAGAAAAGATATTGCTACACTCTGCAGGGCCCGAGTGCAGGAAGCCTGATGGGGAGATCCAATGACCCCAAAATAAAAAGAAGTGAGCGAGAGGTCAGGAACACAAAGAAAAATAACCTCACCTAGAAGTAGCTCTGTAGCAGCCTCACAGGTCCTGAGGCTGATATTGATCAGAAAAAGGCCTGCAGCCTCAAGAATGACTTTTCGTTTGAGCTTGGTGGGCAACTAAGTGCAGCAATGAGCCTGAAAGGACACACACTGCCATTGATTACAGGAAGCATGCTGTGCTGGCACATATCATTGCACATTTGGTGGGATTTGAATTAATTTCTGCAAAAATAACAATTTAAAAGGGGTTGTACCTTTCTCACAGAAAAGAAAACTGCATGAAAGAAAAGTGAAGATTTTCTATACATGTAATTTAAAAAGAATATAGAATGAGAATACATTTTATTAGTCTAAATTTCCAAGTACTTGATTTAAGAATTGGTAAGAGCATTAATACTGGCTAATGTCTCTAATAATTAGAATCATTAGTGAAATCATGAACTAAAATTATATTTGTTCCTTGATGTTCTTCTTTCATTAAAGCCATTAGTTACCTGTGACTAAGTAAAAAGTAGTTTCAAATATGCTTTAATTGCATATTAAGAACCAATAAATGCTTCAAATATGAAAGCTTACATTCAAGAACTTCCTTTAAAAATTATTAGTTAGCTTTGGTCATAAAAGTATAAAATGAACTTACTAAATCTTCTGTTCTAATAGAAGTAGTTCCTTTTTATAAACATTCTATTCTTGAAGATGGCTACATATAGATTTACCTAAAAAGAAATAGAGTGAAAAAATACATGTATAGATAACCAGACTGGACTGAAAAATCTCCCGCCAAGGAACTGAATTGCTAAAATCAAAGAGCCTGTTTTTTTATAGCCTACATTTTCGTTTATTCGCTTATTCATTCAACAAATATTTCTTAGCATGTAAGGAAGTTTGCTAAGTGAAAATAATGAGAACAATTTTCATTTACTCCATCTCACTCATTCTTTTATGTCTACTTATCCCAAAAGTCCTACACGTTTTCTTCATAATTCTCAGACTCTCATAATTCTTCAAATTTTCATTATATTTCCCTACCCACAAAATTAGAAAGTCATCACTTTTTGTCTAGATTTGCAGCAGCCTCCTAACTAAACTATTACTCTCTAGCAGAAGAAAGGAAGGAAACTAAGAGCTGGTATGGCTGTTTGAGCTCTAGGCAATTCATTGTATCTAGAAGAGGTAGGCAAGAGGGCTAGTGGGTTCAGCAGTATCAGGAGAAGTAAAGGGGCCGGAATTATCAAGTATCATGTTGGCTAACTGAAGTTTAAATTATATTTTGGACAGTATAAGAAAACATCAAGGGTTTTCACCAAGGGAGTGGAATTTTGTGATCTGCAATTAGAAAGTTCACATGGTAGAGCTCTGGTTACAAGGGTTGTTTAACTTGTAAAGTACCCTACAACTCAAGATGTGATTAGTATTAGCTTACTTTCTTCACTAGTCCTCTCTTGAAATTAGGCATACTATCTTTGGAATTATTTCATTGTATTTTATTACATTTTATTTTGATATTCCTAGTACAAGTTATAGTACATAGTATAAGTTTGGTAGACAAAATAAATAATGAAGATCCCTACCTCACATAAATATCAGTTAAATCTGACTTACACACTAGACATAAAGAGAAAAACATTACAACTTCTAGAAGGAAGTATAGATTATATTTAGGTGTGCAGGAAGAGGGAGTTCACATGTAAGGCACAAGTAATACTAGCTTAAAAGATGAGATTGATAATTGCATTCAAATCAAGAATCTCTCATCAAATGAGTACCACAGAGAAATTGACAAGAAAAGGTACAAATTGAGAGTGGATGTTAGATACATATATAGTTAACTAATATCCAGAATATATGAAGAACTCCTTTGAATTCATATTTTAAAATCTATAGAAAATGTGCAAAGAAAATAATAGGTACCTCATGGGAGAATCAGCACGAAGACTTACTAAACATATGTAGAGGCACTTGATATCTCCTTAATAATCAGGTAAATTAAGTCACACTGAGAGACAATTTACAATCACCAGGTTGTAAAGAAAAACACTAAAAGTCTGATAATGCCAAATATTGGCAAGGGTATGGAAAAACCAGGAACACTAAATACTGCCAGTGGAAGCAAAATTGGCATAACCCCTTTGGAAAGAAACTGGCATTATCAAGTTATCTCCCACACAAGCACAAATTAACATATAAGAAAATGTTTGCAGCAGCATTGTTTGTGAGAACAAAAATAACTAACTCACTCACTGAATAAAAAAATGCATAAGTTTTTCTCTGATTACATAATGAAATATAATACAGCAGTGAAAATGAGTAAGCCAGAGCCTCATGAAACAAAAATGGATCTTAGGTACATGATGTTGAAAAAAAATAGCAAGTTAGAAATTATACAACACAAGATAATATTGTATATCATCTTTTATGAAGTTCAGAAATGAAAATAATACATTATTTAGGCATATCTCTGGGTATGATAAACCCACAAATGAAAGCTGCTTTACTATTATTATTATTATTTTGAATTTTGAATAATGTTTACCTCTCAAAGAGAGCAAGAATTTGGGACTTGGCAGGAGAAGGTTGAGAGGTTATCAATGGTAATTGTAAGATCCATTTTCTAAAGTTGAATGTTTATTTCAGAGGCATTCGTTTTATTGTTATGTTTCATAAATTGCATATATGACACCTATATTGTTTTTGCATAGTATCAAGAACTTCCCAGTAAAACACATAGAATAAATAATTTATAAGGTTGTAGAAAAAAGTGAATGAATGAATGATGTTTGGTATTAATATCTAATAAATAAAATAATGCCATCACAATTTGATCTGAGATATGGCAACATGTATATTAGTTTACATTTCAGATTAAGAGCAAGTTCGCTGTGCTTTGTCCGACCATCCCCATGTCCCACCATCACCTTGGCTTTGGGGGTCATCCTTTTATTGAGTACCCTGCCTCCAGTTCTAACAACACTACACTAGATCACCCTAGAACCCAGCTCATCTCTCAAAGGTGCAAAACTGATCATGAACCCCTCTCTTTAAAACCCTTCAAAGAGACCATGGCCCTCAGTACAAGGTCTAAGCCCTATAACATGACATCGCCTTATTTTCTCCCAGGATCCATTTCCCACTCACTCTGCTGGCGCCATTCCTGTCCAGTTCCCTCCTGTTCTTCACTGACATCTGGTCTCCATCTACGTTGGTAACACGTGCGGATATTCGTGCAATGCTTGCAGTGCCCCAGATGCTCTTCCAGGCACTCTCTATATATTAACTCATTTAATCCTCACAGCAATTTTAGCAGGTAAATACTATCATTATAGTCATTTTACATTTAGAAAACAGGCTCAGAGGAGTAACTTGTCCAGGCCGTCATAGCAAGTTAAATGGCAGGGATTGGGTTTTTCTGCTCAGAATGGCTGATCCTTAATCCCTGACAGTTTGCTGACCTGATTTCTACTTACTCAACCAGACCCACGTTAATTAAAGATTTTTCTGATCCCACCCTACAACTATATCCCAGCCCTAAGACTGGAGTTAATGTCTGTGAGCTTCTGTAGCTGCTAGTACATAGCTCCTCCACACATTCTAGTAGAATATAAATACAAAGCAAATCAGAAGGAACAAAGCAGCAGTAGACTCATAGACACTGAGAAGTGACAGGTGTTACTGTAGTGAGGGTGGTGTTGGGGGGGCAGTTGGGTGGGAAGGGTGATGGGGATAAAGGGGCACAAAAATTCTCAATCACAATACAGTTGGTCACGGGAATGGTAGTATAGCATGGAAAATCTAGCCAATGATTCTGTGACATCTTCCTTTGTTGACAGATAGTAACCACACTAGTGGGGATGTGGATTTAATAATATGGGTAACTGGTGAACCACTGTGTTGTATACTTATAAAAATATAAGACTGTAGATCAATCAATGATACTTCAATTAAAAAAAAATTCTTGTAACTATCTCCTAGTATTTCCTTTTCAACATTATCACAACATTGTCAATTCCTGGCATACAGTCATACTCAATAAACATTGATTAAATTAATGAATGAATAAAGACACTTAGCTAAATAGTGACCCAAGTCCATATTTTAAAGAGCCTTTCTTTTATCTTTTCACAGATACTATTTTCTGTATTTCCTCTGACTAATCAATTCTAAATATTATTATTCTTTTTAAAACAATGAGTATTTTAGAAGCCATGCAAACCAGTAATATTCAAAGCATTTATGATTCATTGTTCAAAAAAGTTATGATTCATATCAAGCAATATATAAATATAATCACAGTAAATAATATAAGCTTAACATAGTAAAAAAACGAGCACTTAAATTTTCTCTTGAATAAATGTTGACAAAGTCTGTATTCTGCAGGTAAGCACAGTTCTAATAACTTAAGCCATTAATTATGCCAATGGAACTTGCTTAAAGAAGTAAGTGATGGCCTCCAGCTATGGACAAAAGGTTTAAGATTACAACACTGGGGGATTTTTATTATTATTATCAATTTGCTCAAGTTCATATCACCTTAATTGGGATACTTGCCTGACACTGGTCCAAACAAGGTGCCATCAAACACTGGGCCAAGAGAACGTAGGTGCCACTCAACACTCACAGAAGTAACAGGAAACAATGATCATGAATAATGAGAGAAAACCTACAGTGTTAGTTACACAGCTTCAGACACAACCCATTTGCAACTGCCTTTTAAATTTTAAGCAGAGCAATCATTTCATTTCAGTGATTTTAATGCTTTCTGACTCAAAGAATTACCAGTACTTTCCTGATCCCAGAGAGTTCCACCAAGCCGGGAGCATGTAATAGGGTATGTGTCCACTGCAAAACACAGCTCAGTCTTCTTGTGTAGGGAGGCAAAAATTACCACAGAGATCATGAAAATCATGCAGTTACCCTAAAGTAACCTTTTTGGTGATTCTAGGATTAAGAGGTACCCTATAAACACTTCCTTCAGATAAGTATGTAGGTTGTCACAAGCTCTTTGTAAAACCATTGAAACATTAAAAAAAATAATGAAAATTGATCTTTTTCAGTTTTTACTTGGTCTCAATAAAGCAATGACTTTTTTTCCTCTCCCTCTCTTTTCTTGTCATCAACTTCTCCTCTTCCTCCTCCTCCTTCTTTGTCGAGAAACTTAATTGATTTGTTTTGTGGGGTCACGTCTGCATTGCCTGATGCAACAGTATAGGAAGCAACGGAAGGAAATGTGGATGGAGAAGAGAATGAAGGGATACTGATAAATACATGGGATTTCTTGGAAAACCTCTAAGAGGAAATATGGTTTCAAATGAGTTGTAAAATTAAGAGCATAGCCATTCTCTTAACGGTGCCCACGGGAAGAAATCAAGCAGGTAGGGGAGGCAGGCAAGGAGCTGCTATAACTTTCTCTTTGCTCACATGTGCACCAACAGCTGGCCTAGAGGGAGATCAAGAGACCCCCTGTCTGCAGAGAGAGACCTAACAAGCACATCAACAGGCCTGCAGACCCAGGTGCTCCATTTGAAGAAACTCATTTGCAAATCTCAATAGTTTCAGGCCTTCCTAAGGTGTTAAAATGCTCTATCCAGGATATAGAGGTCAAGGAGGGAATCCAGGTGGAAAGCATGTGCCGAGAGCTTTTGATCATTTTTGATAAAGAAATAAGAAACATTGGTGATTGTATTAAAAAACGTTAAAACTATATCAAAGCATCAAATACTCTTTCTCTAAAATCGTGAGTTATTGCAATGAATTTTAAAAATTTTATATTTAAAGTATGTTCCCTGTTTTAGGACTTCTGAATTTTTACAATATGAACTGTATACTAAGTCCTTTGACAATCTTTATTCTTTCTTTAACATTTCTAGACATGTGACTCTATGAAAATTAGGATGGCAACATCAAAAATGTCTTTATTGTGTACCTACCAGGTGCATGACACTTTGCTGAGGCAGAATTTGTAACTATTTATAGTATAATATCGCATATAATATATTTTTAAAGTCCAAAGATAACTGTGCTGCCTGCCTGTGTTGTCAATAATAGAAGTTCATGACATTTGATTTGAGTCTTTGTGAGAGGCAATGTTATTCTGATTTAATAGCTTCCATCTGCTCTTCTCATTTTCATTGCTCCTTTTACAGTTTCCAAATTCCACCCTGTACCCTCCAGGGAAATTTTCTCAAGCATTGATTCTATTCATCTATGAATTGGAAGAAGGGGGAGTGTTCCCCTGCAGCCTTATGGTTC
The DNA here is from genome assembly GCF_030020395.1 of Manis pentadactyla. Classification (NCBI taxonomy): domain Eukaryota; kingdom Metazoa; phylum Chordata; class Mammalia; order Pholidota; family Manidae; genus Manis; species Manis pentadactyla. The sequence continues at coordinate 148,425,840 of NC_080020.1, read as the reverse complement.
TGTTTATTGATCTTGATTGTTAGGCAACTTGTTGACATGCACTCACTTGCTTTTCTATTTCTCATATATATTTTTTGGTGTTGGTAAGTGTTTAGTAATTGCAAACAGTTAATTCCTGAACAAAATGTAGTATTGAGATGTCCCTTTACAAGTTAAAGAGAGAAATATTCCAGGAGTAAAGATACCTGAAAAGAGAACCCCCTTCTATATTGTTAGCCAATCACTGAGCAATATTTGTCTATTATTATAAAACAAGAACAGTTCATGTGTAGATGTACTTGTTTGAAAAAAAAGAGATGTGAATATAAAGCTTAATTTACAATTAATACAATGGATTGCAATGGAAGTCAAATATTAGCACAATGTTAACACAAATATAACACATTTGAGAAGTCTCCTAGGCAGACCAGTCACATGTGACATTATTTTTAAACTTTTCATTTTAAAAGTAGGTATTACATTAGCTGGATAGAAATAAGTATGGTACTATCATGACATTATGAACCATCTTATTTCATGCTAGAACTCTCAAGTTACAAACTGAATGTACAATATGTTTTACTCCACTATAGCAATGGCTTTACAAACATGTTTATGCTCATATTCTTAAGGAGGTAAGTAAAATAAGACAACAAATATTTTACAAACACCTATCATGTTCATGATATAAAATTAATCATTATGCTTTCATTATTTTTGAGAAGCCACGATTTATGATGTCTTGACATTGAAATGCTTTCATTTTCAATATAAAAATCTCAGATGTAGAGACATACAGATTAATAATGGAAAGTGCCAGTAGTCTCTACCTTTAGTAAAGAATTTCCAATAACTATTGGCCAGAGAGTGGGGTTCATATTTTCAGAGACACACTTTGGGTATATTCATGTAAGTTCCTAAAGGAAATGTGAGATAGACTACAATGAAGGAAACTGACTAGGTTTGGGTAAGAGCTGCCTTTGCAGAAGCCTGGGAGAACCATAGACAGTGAATGAGGAGACCTGGACTTTACTGCGTTCTCTGGACTTCTCTGAATGCTGTTTCCATTCCCTGAGTGTCATTTTACTGCAAACTGGACTGAAACTTTTTCTCCCCGGCTTTTAATACTCTCATAATAAATAGCTGAGTAACCCTGCACATGCCAATTTATAAGTGATTCATTGGTTTCACCAAGACAATTCCTTTCAATTGAGAATTTCTCAAGTGAAAATCAAATTAATGCTTTCTCTTTCACTTTGCAGTGGGTTCCACTTTTCTTGTACATTATCCTTCTCTAGATATCTAGATCACTAAAGTAAGTCTCCTATCAAGCCATGGATCTCATGCTGAATTCCATCTACTCCATGATATCCCTTACTGGTACTCCCACTGCACATGCCCTGCGTTCATTCACTGTATTAACCAAACTTCCACTTATTTGTCCATACTTTTACTCCTGTCACTTAACACTAGATTTCAAACAGTTTGGTGTCAGAGGACACATCTTTTTGTCCACTCTAGCACAGGACATCGTGCCTTAAATATAGTAGGTTTTAAATAATTCTTTACCAGAGTGAAGCTCCAAATAGTCATTCATGTCTACATTATCAATTCATTCACTCTTTTTACAAACTGTCACAAAGACCTAGTATGTGCTCACTATTGTGGAAGGTGCTTGAGATATAAAAATAAACATTGTTAACTCTAGAGACTTGAAAAGGATCATTGAACAGTGATACTAGGTTTGAGATTGTGTCTCTTCAACAGTGAATATACTGTTTTAAAATAAAGGCTGTAGTAGATTGTAGTTGAATGGATAGTCTAAAAAACAATAAAACGTGGATACCTGTATCAACCCAAATCAATTTCACACCTCAGCAGTTCATAGTTTATCCCTGCTTAGTCAGTTAGATCCTCTATTAACCAGTTATTTCTCACATTTTCGAATAGTTTTAAAATTCAAATAAGAGTTTCTCTAAATAGTCTCATTTTTTAAGGCTTTTTTTTTATTACCACTAGCATCATGCTAAACAATTGTTTCTTTTCCCTTTTGTTTGTTCATTAGTCAAAGCTTTGGTGAATTTTAACTAGCTAACTTATGTACCTTAAAGCAATCTTTTCTTTCTCTAATATAGATGTTTTACATGTTCTTCTTTGAGCTAATTGTATTATTTTCTTGGTGTTCTTAGACTCACTGTTGACTCATCTAGTAAAATATTGAAGTTCATTCTATCCAGAAAAAAATAACCAAATTAAATTTATTATAAACCCCTTTACCTTCCACAGTAACATAGAACACTTAGTGTGCAATTTCAGCACATTAAGGAAATTTATTGTATAACAAAATCATAGTAATTGCTGCCTACTATTGACCACAATTCTCAAAGTTCCATCAATGTTCCAGGTTATTCATGTTTCATTTCCTTTCTCTGGTTTGCATTTTTTATTTAAATATAATTTAAATATAATTTTATTCCTTTAGATATATTTTTAGCTTATCTTGTTTCATGGAATTTTTAGTAACACATTAAAATTTTAAATTCTAATACACAGCATTTCATAATCACTCTCACATTTTTTTCAGACATGTAATGTAGAATCATTTTAATTAAACACCAATTGCTTTGACTTTCTACTGGAAGCTGTACTCTCAGCTATGGCACTATAGTGCTTTCTTAATATGATATTTTATGCAAAATCATATCACTGAGTCAGATTTCTCACCAACACAATTAAAATAAAATCTTTAAACCAGTATATTTATGCAACAGCATTTAAAAAAATATTCACTTATTTCACAGTTAACTATAGGACTAACTGGAAATAACTGAGGGCTGGCACACATTATATTTTATTTGTATCATATGTTTAAAGCCAAATTCTTATTTTGGTATTAGATTTAATTAAAATTCAGTTTTTTTCTGAAGAAAACCAATACTATTTAATTCTATTGATGGCCTCAGTTCTAACATTTTGTCTTGTGGATGAATTTTTATAACCATTTGCTGAAAACTTTTTTTGCTTTTGTTATTTTTTTCTGAGAGCTACCAAATAGGCTTAAATAATGAATTGTAGTAAATGTAACAGAAAAGCCGGGTATTTGATGTGAGAGATTGAGAGGAAACCCATCCAGGATGACATTAATATCTAAATAACAAACTCTTGTAAAATGCCACATTCTTTTTACTGGTTGTACATTCATAAATACTTATTCTTTCTATATATATTTTCAAACCTTTTGTGCTAACAAAAATTGGTGGGACCAAAATATTTGTAACTGATGTTAGCAGTGCACACTTGAATGCATTCATGAAAAGCTTCCAGAAGGAAAAAAAATGACATGTAAATTTGGATTCCCCAAGTCATTATCAAATCCACATCAGCAAATAGTATATAGTAACTATGTGCTGTATCATCAGAACAACAGGCTGAGAATAGTATATCACTTTAACAAATAGGAATTTCAAGAATCTTGTGATTCATATAAAATAATATAAAAAAGTGTAAGCCCCAATACATAGTCAATGGCCTGATATAAATTTTGTAAGTGATTATGAGTGTTTACTGTAGAAATTTTTACATTTATGAAATATCCTATAATTAAGAAAATGTGATGTGCAGAGTCTTGAACTAACTTTATAATACAAGTCCAGCCCACTCAGAAGTATTGTTAAAGTATGCTGATGATCATTCTGGTAGAATACCAATGTCCATGCTGTTGGGCTTTCTGAAGAATAAATTACCTTTGTGTCCTTTATCACCTCCACTCCAGTAACCATAAACCATAAGCAAACATTCTATTGTCCTACCCATAATCCTCTGCAGTGGTCCAACCTTAAATTAAAATACCAGTTTTCCCTGTGTTTACTGGTGGTAAGAAGGCAAATGATTTGACTAGTGATTCAAAGGATAGACTAATGACTTTTCGAATATACTGAGAATGCAGCACAAGTCCTGCTGAATTAGACTAAATTGGACAGGGAGGTGAGGTGTTAGCAAATTAGCCCGCCTTTAAAGTGGGGACAACATGGAAGGTGACTGAGAGGATTGGCATTTAAAGTCTTTCACCTATGGTGATCAGTATTGGCTGGAACATTTTCTACAACTCTAGTTACTGTTTTACAGTTGAATTTTCAAAATGTTTTTAAGACCTAGAGCCTCACATTGTAATATGTCAATCATGAAATGTGACGTTTTCTCTTTCAGCTGTATTTAAAGAGCACCCAATCAACAGTTATTTAGAGCATCCTTGTGCTCAGTGCTTCTCATTTCCCCACCCCCGCATCCCACTCTCTTCCCCTCCCTCCCTTCCCCAGGCCGTCTCTGTCTTCCTCTCTCCCCATCCCACTCTCCACCTTAAAGCATCTGGATCTGCTACTTTCTAGAAACCTTTTACATATCCCAGCCATTCTTCATAGGCTTTTGTGTTTCTTATTTGCTATAATTTCCCCCTTCTTTCAGCCACAACCCCAGGCACTTCCTACTTCAGAATGACACCAAACATGTCAAGAGCCTTTCAAAATTGCTGCCAGACTCAGTGACATTCTTCCAGCATATGGAGCACCGATGTGCTGAAAGCATGGCAGGAAGCGACCTGATGCTCACCGCGCCAGGGAGCGCCAGTCGGGCCGAGTGTTCTGGTTCACATGTGCAACGTAAACAGGACTTTCACTGTTTTTTAACAAAGCCTCTAAGTAAAAGTTACCCAAAACGTCTTTTCCAATCTGTTCTTTCTCCCAGCCCCCACTCTCCAAACTCTGCCAATAAGGGAGGAAATATTAAGATAAAACTTAACCTAAAATTATCTCTAAGTGATCTTGTCTAATAGAATAATTTAGTTAAACTTAAATGTGCTATGTTATCTTAGATCAAGATAACATCACGTGAGAGCTAAGACTTCTTTTACATGAGGCAAACCTCTTTATAGAATATGAAACTCAAGCTGAAGGAAAGAAAAAGCATGTATTAGGAAACTCAGTAAATACCCACTCAGATAATTATTCAGTAACATGAAGCACACATAATCATGTGTTTAATTAGGACACACCTTTTAATTTGTTAATGGATCAGTATTTGTTTAACAATATACATAGCCTATATACATATGATTACATCCACATATATGTACATATATTATTTTAACAATTATTGTTAAATTTGAAAATTACCATAATATTAATTCCAGTTTAGGATGGAATAATATACAACAATTTTGGGCAGATGTGTTATTGCATGATTTCCAGATGGAGATAAATTTGTCCTACCAATTCTCTATTTCTTAAATCAAACTTTAATCTCTTTTATGATGAAAAGATCATAAAGATTGAAACAAATAATATCAGGGCCTAGAAATGGCCCTTGTAATTCAGTGTTATTATAGATTTAATCAGTAACCCTTCAAAGCAGTCTTGCTATAGCCATATATCCATTTTTTAACAACACATTTCTGATAGACTTTTTGTATATTATAAAAGCTGTTTGGGCATAGGAAGCAGGTAATTTTAATAGGCATTGAGTCCTTGAGTAAGTTCCTAAAATTCTTAAAGCATTGGTTTTCACAAAATGTTTAATATTGGGATATATTGCATCGAGGTTTCTTATGAACTAAATAAAATAAAGCACATCCATTTACTAACACAATGCCTGGCACATGAGTAAATGATCACAAATGTTATCAATTTCACTTAAAAGTTTCATTAATTTTTATTGATCTAGTTTTATTTAAAAATTTTGAGTAGACATTAACCGTCAATATTTCCATGGTGACAATTACTGAATGGATTATTGGAATAGTAACTTCTCTCTTCGTGTTTGTTGAATCACTGTCAAATCTTATTTAAAATTATTCTATGGTTATCTCTTGCATTTATCTATTTCAGTCTCTGTCCTCATTCTCAATACCTAATTAGCCAAAATTCACCTTACCTTGAACATCTTATTAAAAACTGCAGTTGGCCTCATCTACCTCTTTAATTTTCTACCCCACTAATTTTCAATATGATGATTTTTCTCCAAAAAGCTTTTTAGTCCTCAATCCAGGATGCCACTATTCCCAACCAATTATTTTAGACCCTTATGAAGTTTCTAGCATATGTAAATTGCTCTAGCACAGAAAAACAAAAATGAAAATTTTAACAATATCATTTGTAAAGCTACTATATAACCATGATACCAAACTTGACCAGAAAAAAAATTTGTAACAAAATCATGAAAAAATCTCTTCTGATAAAACACATTCTAAATAAAATATTAGTGATAAGGGATAATATAATAAAAGGTTAATACCTCATTGGGAATATAATTTAAATAAGCAATTGATTAATTTTAGGATGCCATTAAAAGTAATTTATTACATAAACAATTCAAAATTAATTATACTCATGGTTATTTCAAAGACATGAAAATCCACTACGAATTTTAAGAATTAAAAATAAAATAGTGCTAACATTACCTATACCTTCACCAGAACCAGAAGGACACTTCCTTGACATGAAAAAGGATAACTCTTCCAAACCCACACATTGTATATAGGCAATGGAGAGGGAGGGAGAGAGAAAGTTTTTCATTAAATTCAGAAACAACTGATGGATGCCCATTATCAATTTTTACAACTGCAATATGACATATGAGCTAATGAGCAATACAACCACTGTAAAGGAGAAGGGAAATTTTTATTATTTATAGACACTTTCTTTGTCAATTTGAAATACCCAGGAGAATAAACAGCAAAAGAATATATCAAATTAAATTAACAAAATAGTTCAATAAGAAGACTGACCACTAAAAAATAACTGAAAAGTCAATAGATTTACTAAACTGAATTAGAGGATGTGATGGAAGAGAAATCCCTTTCATATCTACTAAGTATATATTTGTATACTACTAAGTATAAAACATATTGGAATAAAAGCAAGAAATTGGAATTATTTATATGAAAAACCTATAAATATTTTCTGAGATATATAACATAAAATGACTAAATAGAGATATAAAACCATTCATAAAAATAATGAAGTCTATATAACAGAGAGCTATTAGCTTTTTCCAAATGAAATAATCTCACTGCTAATTGACATAGAAAGATCATAGTAGGACCCTGGGTTCCCACCTTCCACTAGTTTCCTATCAGTAACTTCCATTGGCCAAACTGGCCACGCATAACCAGAACTGGCAGGCAAATGCACATTCAGGGTTCACTGCCTTTCAGGGGAAGAAGGGGACTAGATCTGAGAGCATGCAAGATAAACACGTGCACAATTATCCAGCCACTCACTCTCTGCTGTCTTTATGCTATACTTTCGTCAGTTCCCTTTGCTATTCTTACACTCCAGCAGTATTTAAATCCCATAAAGTAAATTTGTTTTCTCTTAGCATGATACAACTGTAACTAATATAAGTATTGTCTCAAAATCTTGCAAAAAGGGGATGGGCATCCTACCATTCACCATGTATATATTTAGGGATGCGAATTCTTCTTTAGCCAAGCTCCCACTGGGACATGCTGCAGTCTAAAAACTGATTATTAAATTAAATATCCCAAACATTATTCTCACAAAATAGGAGAGGAAGTAGGAAAAAAAGGGAAGAGTTGATTAATATCTACAAATGCATACATAAAAATATGAAGACTTGTTTACATTTCTGAAACTATGAATTAGACTGAAGTTGGTATTTGTGAATTCCTTTACCTAAAGTCCTGTTTCTGTTTCATCATCCAGGACACACAGACTCTAGAATCCCTACTGCACTCATCTCTATACATTTCATGTCATGATGTCATCCAACTTTATATTCCATCTCTTTGTGTCTATGCCCTTCAAATACATCTCACACATATTTCTTAGATACCAACATAAATAATTAAAAATTTTAAATTGTTTTGCACTTGTCTCCCTGTGAATGTCAGTCTCTTATTCTTGTTACAGGTCTCAAGTCAAAAGTAAGCAGTGAATATGAACCTGGAGGAAAATAGGCTTTCTCTTGCAAGCAACTGGTTAGGATGGGGATAGTATATGATCTACACTTACACTAAAAAATCACATCTGACAGGAGAAAAAGGACTGCTTCTGCTGGAAAGACAGGCTCAAGGTAATTTGGATCAAGATTTTCAGAATTTTCTGAATTCACCCAGATGACCCCATGCAAGCTTTCCTACTCCTCCCAAATCAATATCCTAAGCTTTGTATAGAAGGCACTTCATATAGAAGCTTTACATTCAACTTGTTTTGTGATTCTGTCGAAAGAGACATTAAGATTTGGAACTTGATTTTTTAAAGGGAAGTATTGATTCTGATATTTTTTAATTTAATGCTGAAATGATGAGTCTTCTAATATCTTTCAAAATATTTATACAATTTTTAATGCTGACCCCTTTTTTATTGCTGATGTTCTTGATGCCTTTGCTCTGTCTAGATGACTCATGCCAGCTGTTTAATAATTTTATTAGGGTTTTCAAAATTTTTTAATTCAGTATTTTGGAAGACAGTTTCTATTTCATTAACATCTACTCTAACTTTACTATCTCTTTCCTCTTTCTACTTAGTTTAAGTTGTTACATTATGACTTCTTGAAAGAAGTTAGATTATTGAATGTTGGCTTTGTTGCTTTTTAACATATGTGTTCAAATGACTCTGCATCACATAAAGCTGATGTGAAATATTTTCACACAAGGTTGATGTGAAATATTTTCATTATAATTCAGATCATAATTTCTGTTTTCATTTTTATCCCTTATTTGATCCATGAATATTACCTAATTTCTAAAGTTTTGAGATTTTTCTTATTAATAGCTGTTTGTTATTGATATTTAGTTTAATTATAGTGCAGTTAGAAAACACATCTTACACAGTTTCTGTCCTCTGGTATTTGTTGTTTCATGGACTCAGCAGGTGGTCAGTTTCAGTAAATGTTCCATGAACAATTACATGTGCTGTGCATTTCTTGTGACTCGGTGTTCTACATACTATCAACTAGGTCACTACGTTTGTTTAACACAGTGTTCAAATCTACATTACTAAATTTTTGTCCTCTTTTTCATTTTATTACTGAAAAGACATGCTAAATAATCCACTGTGTGCTTTTTATTTAGGTAGTCATAACTTTATATGCTTTGGTGATATGTGCTTGATTATATGTAACTTTAGAACAAGTTCAGCTTGTGTATTGCAACTTTGATCCTTATCAGACATCTCACTTTATACTTCATAATTTTTGTCTTGACTTGAACTAAATTACTTTGAAGTTAGAATACTAGAATGTCTATATTCTTCCTTTCTCTGTCTTCCGGGGTGAACCATCGATTTTTTTTTTTTCATTTTTTTGAAAATTTTTATTAAGGTATGATTGATATACACTCTTATGAAGGGTTCACATGAAAAACAATGTAGTTAGTACATTTACCCATGTTACCAAGTCCCCACCCATACGCCAATGCAGTCACTGTCCATCAGTGCAGCAAGATGCCACAGATCCACTATGTGCTTCTCTGTGCTATACTGTTCTCCCCGTGACCCCCGACATCATGTATACTAAACATAAAACCCTTCAATCCCCTTCTCCCTCCCTCCCCACCTGCCCTCCCCCACCCCTCCCATTTGGTAACCACTAGTCACTCCTTGGAGTCTCTGAGTGTGCTGCTATTTTGTTCCTTCAGTTTTGCTCCATTGCAATACCCCACAAATGAGAGAAATCATTTGGCATTTGTCTTTCTCCCCCGGCTTATTTCATGGAGCGTAATGTCCTCCAGCTCCATCCATGTTGTTGCAAATGGTAGAATTTGTTTTTGTCTTATGGCTGAATAGTATTCAAATGTGTATATGTACCACATCTTCTTTATCCATTCATCTACTGATGGACACTTAGGTTGCTCCCATATTTTGCCTATTGTAGAAAATGCTGTGATAAACATAGGGGTGCATATGTCTTTTTGAATCTGAGAAGTTGTATTCTTTGGGTAAATTCCAAGGAGTGGGATACCCAGGTCAAATGGTATTTCTATTTTGAGATTTTTGAGGAACCTCCATATTGCTTTCCACAATGGTTGAACTAGCTTACATTCCCACCAGCAGTGTAGGAGGGTTCCCCTTTCTCCTCATACTCACCAGCACTTGTTGTTCTTAGTCTTTTCTATGCTGGCCATCCATACTGGTGTGAGGTGATATCTTATTCTAATTTTAATTTGCATTTCCCTGATGATTAGTGATGAGGAGCATCTTTTCATGTGTCTGTTGGCCATCTGAATTTCTTCTTTGGTGAACTGTCTCTTCATATCCTCTGCCCATTTGTTAATTGGGTTATTTGCTTTTTGGGTGTTGAGATGTGTAAGTTCTTTATATATTTTGGATGTTAACCCCTTGTCAAATATATCATTTACAAATATATTCTCCCATACTGTAGGTTGCCATTTTGTTTTGTTGATGATGTCCTTTGCCGTACAAGACTTTTTTAGCTTGATGTAGTTCCAAGAGTTCATTTTTTTCTTTGGTTTCCCTTGCTTGAGGCGATGCATTCAGGAAGAAGTTGCTCATGCTTATATTCAGGAGATGTTTGCCTATATTGTCTTCTAAGAGTTTTATGGTTTCATGACTTACATTCAAGTCTTTAATCCATTTCGAGTTTACTTTTGTGTATGGGGTTAAGCAATAATCCAGTTTCATTTTCTTGCATGTAGCTGTCCAGTTTTGCCAACACCAGTTGTTGAAGAAGCTGTCATTTCCCCTAGTATATTCATGGCTCCTTTATCATATATTAATTGACTATATATGGTTGGGTTTATATATATATCTGGGCTCTCTAGTCTATTCCATTGGTCTATGGTTCTGTTTTTGTGCCAGTACCAAATTGTCTTGATTACTGTGGCTTTGTAGTAGAACTTGAAGTTGGGGAGCATAATTCCACCTGCTTTATTCTTCCTTCTCAGGATTGCTTTAGCTATTCGAGGTCTTTTGTGGTTCCATATGAATTTTAGGACGATTTTCTCTAGTTCATTGAAGAATGCTGTTGGTATTTTGATAGGAATTGTATTGAATATATAGATTGCTTTAGGCAGGATGGCCATTTTGACAATATTAATTCTTCCTATCCATGAGCACAGGATGTGTTTCCATTTATTGGTATCTTCTTTATTTTCTCTTAATAGTGTCTTGTAGTTTTCAGGGTATAGTTCTTCACTTCCTTGGTTAGGTTTATTCCTAGGTACTTTATCCTTTTTGATGCAATTGTGAATGGAATTGTTTTCCTGATTTATTTCTCTGCTAGTTCATTGTTAGTGTATAGGAATGACATAGGTTTCTGTGTATGAATTTTGTGTCCCACAACTTTGCTGAATTCAGATACTAGATCTAGTAACTTTGGAGTGAATTCTTTAAGGATTTTTATGTACAATATCATGTCATCTGAAAACAGGGATAGTTTAACTTCTTCCTTGCCAATCTGGATGCCTTTTATTTCTTTGTGTTCTCTGATTGCCATGGCTAGGACCTCCAGTACTATGTTGAACAGAAGTGGGGAAAGTGGGCATCCTTGTCTTGTTCCTGATCTTAAAGGAAAAGCTTTCAGCTTCTCACTGTTAAGATTGATGTTGGCTGTGGGTTTGTCATATATGACCTTTATTATTTTGAGGTACTTTCCCTCTATACAGCTTTTGTTGAGAGTTTTTATCATGAATATATGTTGACTTTTGTCGAATGCTTTTTCAGCATCTGTGGAGATGATCATGTGGTTTTTGTCCTTCTTTTTGTTGATGTGGTGGATGATGTTGATGGATTTTTGAATGTTGTACCATCCTTGCATCCCTGGAATAAATCCCACTTGATCAGGATGGATGATCTTTTTGATGTATTCTTGAATTCAGTTTGCTAGTATTTTGTTGAGTATTTTTGCATCTATGTTCATCAGGGATATTGGTGTGTAATTTTCTTTTCTTGTGGTGTCTTTGCCTGGTTTTGGTATTAGAGTGATGCTGGCCTCATAGAATGAGTTTGGAAGTATTCCCTATTCTTCTACTCTTTGGAAAACTTTATGGAGGATGGGTATTAGGTCTTCACTAAATGTTTGATAAAATTCAGTGGTGAAACCATCTGGTACAGGAGTTTTGTTCTTAGGTAGTTTTTTTATTACCAGTTCAATTTCATTCCTGGTAATTGGTCTGTTCAGATTTTCTGTTTCTTCCTTGGTCAGTGTTGGAAGGTTGCATTTTTCTAGAAAGTTGTCCATTTCTTCTAGGTTACCCAGTTTGTTAGTGTATAATTTTTCATAGTATTCTCTAATAATTCTTTGTATTTCTGTAGTGTCCGTTGTTATTTTTCGTTTCTCGTTTCTGATTCTTTTTATGTGTATAGACTCTTTTTTTCTTCATAAGTCTGCCTAGGGGTTTATCTATTTTATTTATTTTCTCAAAGAACCAGCTCTTACTTTCATTGATTCTATTGTTTTATTCTTCTTGATTTTATTTGGGGTGCTTATATGGGGTTGTTTGTCTTTCCTGAGGTAGGCATGTATTGCAATATACTTTCCTCTTAGTTCAGCCTTGGCTGCATCCCACAGTTTTTTGCAGTGTTGAATTATTGTTGTCATATGTCTCCATATATTGTTTGATCTCTGTTTTTATTTGGTCATTGATCCATTGGTTATTTAGGAGCATGTTGTGAAGCCTCCATGGGTTTGTGAGATTTTTCATTTTCTTTGTATAATTTATTTCTAGTTTGATACCTTTGTGGTCTAAGAAACTGGTTGGTACAATTTCAATGTTTTTGAGTTTACTGAGCTCTTTTTGTGGCCTAGTATATGATCTTTTCTTGAAAATGTTCCATGTTCACTTGAGAAGAATGTGTACTCTGCTGCTTTTGTGTGTAGAGTTCTGTAGATGTCCATTAGGTGTAGCTGTTCTAATATGTTGTTCAGGGTCTCTGTCTCCTTACTTATTTTCTGTCTGGTTGATCTGTTCTTTGGAGTGTGTGGAGTGTTGAAGTCTCCTAGAATGAATGCATTGTATTCTATTTCCTCTTTTCATTCAGTTAGTATTTGTTTCACTTATGTAGGTGCTCCTGTGTTGAGAGCATAGATATTTATAATGGTTATATCTTCTTTTTGGATTGACCCCTTTATTATTATGCAATGTCCTTCTTTGTCTCTTGTGACTTTCTTTGTTTTGAAGTCTATTTTGTCTGATACAAATATTGCAACTTCTGCTTTTTTCTCCCTATTATTCGCATGAAATATCTTTTTCCATTCCTTCACTTTTAGTCTGTGTATGTCTTTGGGTTTAAAGTGAGTCTCATGTAGGCAGCATATAGATGGTCTTCTTTTTCTATCCATTCAGTGACTCTATGTCTTTTATTTGGTGTGTTTAGTCCATTTATATTTAGGGTGAATATCGATAGGTATGTACTTATTGCCATTGTAGACTTTAGATTCATGGTTACCAAAGGTTCAAGGTTAACTTCCTTACTATCTAAGAGTCTAACTTAACTCACTTAATATGCTATTACAAACACAATCTAAAGGTTCTTTACTTTTTCTCCTTGTTTTTCTTTCTCCTCCATTCTTTGTATATTAGGTGTCATATTCTGTACTGTTTGTCTATCCCTTGATTGACTTTGAGGATAGTTAATTTAATTTTGCATTTGCTTAGTAATTAGCTGTTCTACTTTCTTTACTGTGGTTTTATTACCTCTGGTGACAGTTATTAAACCTTAGGAACACTTCCATCTATAGCAGTTCCTCCAAAAGAGACTGTAGAGATGGTTTGTGGGAGGTAAAATCTCTCAGCTTTTGCTCATCTGGAATTTGTGTAGTCCCTCCTTCAAATTTAAATGATAATCTTGCCGGGTAGAGTAATCTTGGTTTCAGGCCCTTCTGCTTCATTACATAAAAATACATCATGCCACTCCCTCCTGACCTGTAAGATTTCTGCTGAGAAGTCTGATGTTAGCCTGATGGGTTTTCCTTTGTATGTGATCTTATTTCTCTCTCTGGCTGCTTTTAATAGTCTGTCCTTACCCTTGATCTTTCCCATTTTAATTACTATATGTCTTGGTGTTGTCTTCCTTGGGTCCCTTGTGTTGTGAGATCTGTGGATCTCCATGACCTGAGAGACTATCTCCTTCTCCATACTGGAGAAGTTTTCAGCAATTACCTACTGAAAGACACTTTCTATCCCTTTCTCTCTCTCCTCTTCTTCTGGTATCCCTATAATGCGAATATTATTCTGCTTGGATTGGTCACACAGTTCTCTCAATATTCTTTCATTCTTAGAGAACCTTTTTTTCTCTCTGTGCCTCAGCTTCTTTGTATTTCTCTTCTCTAGTTTCTATTTCATTTATTGTCTCCTCCACCATATCCAACCTCCTTTTAATACCCTCCATCATGCTCTTCAATGATTGTATCTCTGACCAGAATTCATTCCTGAGTTCTTGAGTATCTTTTCATGCCTCCATGAGCATGTTAATGATTTTTATTTTGAACTCCCCTTCAGGAAGTGTCATGAAGTCCATACTATTTAAATCTTTCTCAGGAGTCGAATTAAAAGTTTTACTCTGGTCCAGGTTCCTTTCTCATTTCATGTTTTTATATGGCGCTCTCTAGTGTCCAGAAGCTCTATTCTGGAGCTGCTCAGTCCCTGAAGCAATTTTTGGGGTTGCAGGGGAGCCATATTGGTGCCTGGGGGGAGGGGAGAGCTGTTTCCTGTTTCCCAGCTGCTATGCCTGTCTCAACTGCCTGAACGAGTGGGCCTAGCACACAGGTGTAAGTTTTGTGCCAGAGCAGCTAGATATGGATAACTGCTTTCCACAAGTGGCTGAAATCTCAGTCTCTCCAGGAATTCTTCCTGTTTTAGCTTTCCAATCCTCTAATCACAAAAGTATCATGAAAGCACCATGAAATGTAGGTTTGTGCTCCCAGAGCAGATCTCTGGAGTTAGGTATTCAGTGGTTCCAGGCCTCCACTCCCTTCCTGCTCAGTTTCTGTTCCTCCCACCAGTGAGCTGGGGTTGGGGAAGGGCTTGGTTCCCGCTGGGCCATAGCTTTTTTATGTTACCCTGTTCCATGAGGTCTGCTCTTTTCTCCAGGTGTATGCAGTCTGGCACAGTCCTCTTTCCTATTGCTCCATCAGTGTTAGTTGTACTAATTATATTTTCGTATTATATGCAGTTTTAGGAGGAAGCCTGTGTCTCACCTCTCACACCGCCATCTTTCCCATGGATGTTTTTTATGTGAAAATGGTTTATTTACGTTTTTCTCTAAAGGATATTTTTGCTGGATATACATTTCATCTCTTAATCAGTTTTAGGAAATTCTTAACCATCGTATCTTCTTAAACTGTTTGTGTCCCATTCATTTCTGCATCTTCTTTTGGGACTGCAATTACATTTCCCACATGTTAAACTAATTTCTATGTTTTCTGTCATTTTTTTCCTCTGTGATTTTTCCTTAATTTTTATCTCATCTATCTTTTAATTTATCACCCACATTTTATTATTGCAGCTTTTTAAAACTGTATTTAATCAGTCATTAAGTGCATCTGAGTTTTTATTTCCAATTATTACATAGTATTCACTTTCTATTGATGTACAAGGGTATTCTCTGCTTAGAGTCTCATAGGATCAAAATCAAGGTGTTACCATACTGGGTTCTTATCTGGAGGCTCTGGAGAATAATTTGATTCCAAATTCATTCAGATTGTTGGTAGAATAGTTCCTAGATTTGAGGACAGAGGTCCCCATTCCTTTTTGGCTAGTTGGGAGCTTCCAGCAACTAAAACCACACACATGTGGCTCCTTCTAACTTCAGAGCCAGGAATAGCAAGTCAAATCTCCCTCATTATTTGAATCTCTTATTTCCTCTTCTGCTACTGGAGAAAATTCTGCTTCCAAACTGTCTGTTTGATTAGACTAGTCCCTCTTTGATGATCTTTCTCTCTTAAGACCAACTAATTAGCATCTTAATTACATCTGAAATGTCCCTTTTGCCATGCAACCTAACATAATATCAGGAATAATGCAAGAGGGAAAAGGCCATATAGAATTCTTCCTTCCACAGTACATTTCAGTTATAGAATCAACATTTGACTTTTTCAATTTTTGCTGAAATTCTCCAACTTTTCGTTCTATTTATCAAACATATCAATTAAGCATAGCTAAAGAATGAGACAGAGTATTCCAAACTGCTTTCTATATTGCTTTTTCCCTTAGTTTTTCATCACTTGTTTTCCTTTTCTTTCATACCTGGTTATTTTGATTTAATGCCTCTTATTGTGAATGAAAAATTAGAGATTTAGTTTCAGACACTGAATGACTATCTTCTTCCACAAAAGATTTATTTTTATTTTAGCAGACATTTCAGCTAGAGAAACATCATCTGGAACTGAACTTATGTGACAAAAGTTTTCAATCTTTAAAAGAACTCCTATATTTGTGATAGATCCTAACTCTTATTTTTAGGATCACAACTTATAGCCTGTGATATTATTAGCCACTTCCTCCTTAGTGAGACTGGAAATTCAAATCTTGTTTTCCTCTTTAGAGACTGCTCAAAGCCCTACTCTGCTTTCTCAGCTGCTCTTAAACTAGTTTATGCTCATATTTCCTTCTCTCACCCACAGTTTTAGGATTCTTAAATACATTATTAAAGGCATAGGTGGTACTAAATATTAAACTCAGTTTTCTTGTCTGATCTCTCCCTGATTTGAGTGCCTATAGTCCTCATTGTTTTGGTAGCTATCTGATGTCTCAAACAGTTGGACTTTTAAAAATCTAGTTGATTTTATTTTAATCAACTTTATTTAGATATGAATTACAAATAAATGTACACATTTTAATTGTGAAGCTCAATGAGATTTGACCAATGAATATACTCAGTGCTACCTTCACCAAAAAATCAGCATGTAAATTATTTCTATCACCTCCAAAAATGCCCTTGTGACACTTCCCAGTTGTTCTCAACTCCCCACACACCATCCTAGATTACAGTTGACTAACTTTCCATCAGTATGGTTTTGTCTTTCCAGAGTTTCACATGAATACAGTATATTTTTGTGTTCGTTGTCATTGTTCTGACTTCTTACATCATTGTAACATTTTGTGGAATTTATTCATGTTGCTACATGTAACAAAACTTTGTTTCTTTTTATTACTGAGGGTTATTCCATGATATGGATATTTGGGTTGCTCCAATTTTTTTATAGCTTAAATTAAACTGCTCTAAACATTTTGTACAAGGTTTGTGGACATATGTTTACTTATCATGAGTGAGTGTCTAGGACTGGAGGTACTGGACTTCAAGCCAAGTGCATATTTAAAATTATGAAAAATTCCTAAACTGATTTTCAAGTGGTTCTGTCATTTTAATCCAGCAACAAAGAGAGTTGCAGTTGCTCTATATCCTTGTCAACACTTGGTTTTGTCAGTATTTTAAATTGCAGTCATTCTCATGAATGATAATAATATAGCCACATGCTTTAGTTTGTATTTCTCTTAAGAATAAAAATGTTTAACACATTTCCATGCTTACTGGCCATTTGTATATGTTCTTTGCAGTAATATATGTGCAAATTATTGCCATATTTAATTGGGTTTTTATGCAATTATTTTGTCATAAAGGTTATTTATACATTCTAGATACATATCCTTTTTCAGATATATACATTGTGCATATTTTCTCCCAGGCAGTGTCCTTGCTTTCTCATTTTAATGATATATTTTGAAAAGCAGTTTTAAAATTTTTGATTAAATGAAATACATCAACTTTTTCCTTGTGTTTTTTGTCCCCTTCTTAAGAAGTTATTTCCCATTCAAAGATGCAGAAATATACTCTCAGATTTCCATCCAAAAGTTTTCTAGTTTTCTATTTCTCATTTGGGTCTATAAACCATTTCAAGTTAATCTTCATGTAGAGTCTGTGGTAATTGCTGAAGTTCAGTTTTTTCAGGTAGATATTGAGTTGCCCAGCACCACTAGTTAAAAAGATAATCTTCTTTCTCCATTGAATTAAGTTGGCATCACTATCATAAATGGCTGTGGATCTTTTCTTGGATTCAACTCCAGTCAATATATCTTATACCAAACCACAAACCACTAATCACTTCAGCTTTGTAGCAAGTCTTGATTAGGTAGTGTCAGCCTCCAAATTTTGTTCTTTTTCATGTTTTGGCTATTCTGTGTCCCTTGTAGTCCCTTATAAGTTGCAGAATTTGTTTGCTAATTTCTACAAAAAAAAAAAAATGCCATCCAGCATTTCGATTGAAACTGTGTTGACTCTGTGGGTAAAATTTGGGAAAATACTCACTTGATGATACTGATTCTTCCAATCAGTGAATTTTATATATCTCTCCATTATTTAAGTCTTCTTTAATTCTTCTCTACATTGTTTTGTAATTTTTCACTGTACTGTTTTGTGCCATTTGTTTATGGTCCCCTCCAGTCTTTCCCTGACAACTTGCCCTAAAATAGCACACTGTTCACTTTCTCATCATCCTGTTTTGTTTTTCTTCATAGTGCTTATCATTGGCATAATTTGCCCTTTTTACTGCCCATTTCACTCAAGGAGAGGAAGCTCTGTGAGGATAGAGCTAATACTCCTCTTGTTCTTCTTTGTCCTCAGTGCTTAGGGAAACTCATAGTTCATGTTTGACAGTGAACAGATGTGCATCAAAGAAGTGAAATAGGAGGATTCTCTTGGCAGCTACACTATACAGGAAAACTGCCTTATATCGTATCTTGTATGTGGGACCTAGTTTTCTTTCCCACTTGACCTTGTATCTCCTATCTGCCTTACACCTTGCATCTTATACTATCAATTCCTCCACTTGATTGATCTTTCTTTAACAAATATTTTCAAAGAGTGAGTCTTTCCAGGAGCGTCGCTCCAAAGTGTTCTCTTAAATGATGCTCTCTTTATTTTATCACTGAAGAAGAGGAGAAAATAGGGTTTGGTTTACCTTATTAAGATTACTTCTGAACTTCTAATTATTTATTATATATCTTTTTTTTTTTCCATATGGATGAGCTGGAATGCTTGGCTTTTTAGTCTGGGTTGAAAGATCTCTTCTCATTCATACTTTAAAATGAGGTCTTCAGAATCTACTTTTTAATGAGACATTTAGGAGTAGGAACCCTGGAGATGGACATGGCAATGAAATCCTAGCTCAGTTAATGTCTGGTATCTTGGTCATTCTGTGACTTTCTTCTTTCAAACTGTACCGAATGTACTAGCTCATTGGTTTGTTACACTGGACCTGACTTAATAGGTTAGTTTTATGTATGTATGTGAATGTGTTTGTGATACATATACACATATACCTAACTTAGGGCAGTGTCTGATATGTCTCTAGGATTTTCAGTTAAATACATAATTTTGAATATCCATATCCTAAAAACATGCAAGAAATAAAATAAAAGCCCATAACACTTCATTTCGAACATATGTGAAGGTTAAGGGAACTGACCTATTAAGATCAAAACATTATACATTAAATAAGAAAAATAATTGGTATTTTCCTTGGGACCTCATGCTCTAAAACTCCGGAGACTTTGAATTCTGGTATAAAAATTACAATATTTTTATGGCTTTTTGGAAAATTAAGTCTTCTTGGACAGATGCATTTTTCTTCAAACCTAGGTTTAAGAGGAAAATTTTGATACAGGCGATTTGGGTTATTTATTTTCTTAGTACCTAAAAATAAAAACTCTTCTGGCATTTGACAAATACTACGGGAGTGAATAAATTGGGAATTAATCACATGCGGTCATCAGGGCTTGATGTTTGCTCATCTGTGTTGAGACTGAAATCAATCAGATGAAGTAGCCTCTGTGCAAAATGTCAGCTGACTCTGGCCTTACAAACAATAAAGCTAATAAAATTACTTTTATTGAGTTCAGATATTATTAAATTAATAAAATGCATTGGGAAGGGTTTTTAGAAATCAATGTTATATCCATACCCATTTTTTACCTAAATAAAATTAACTTGGGACTTTGTTGCTATCTTTTTGTGGTCCTGTTTCCCCTGCTGGTCGCCTCGACACTGCTTGGTCTATTGAATAAACTTTGAGCAGGCTCTCTGTCTTGAGCGTCTCGTTCACTCAATTTATCTCAAATGAATAGCAATACTTTAAGAAACATTTTCAAAGAGTGAATCTTTCCAGGGAGTGTTACCCCAAACTCTTCTCTTAAAGGATGTTCTTTTTATTTTATCACTGAAGAAGAGGAGAAAATAGGGTTCAAAAAAATAGGGATAAAAACCTGCAGGGACTCCCCATTACATAAAGAACAAAGTCCAAATTCTTGTTCCTTCAAGAAATCATCCCACTGCTTCTACCGGCCTCTTAACTATGTTTCCAACAGGGATTTTTCTGCATCACTACTGGCAACATCTTAGCTCAACCTACCTCCTTTGTTACCTGGAACATTGCAAAGGAAGCTCCCTAACTCTGCTCTTTCCCTCCGCTGCACCACATGGGCAAGAGAGTCACTTTTAGATTAAACCTGATCACCTCGGTCCCTGAATTGTCTTGGTTATTGCAGTTTGATGGCATGCCTGTTTGCTTTCAGATATATTCCCAACCTTCCCTGTGCTGCTGTCCCCACAAGGAATGATTTCCTGGGCTTCCTTCCTCCTGGCTGGTTTCCCAGTGAATGGGACGTCAGAATTTCCAGTTGTAATTCCAGCGTCCATCCAGCACTCACTTCCTCTGTGCCTCCAGTTATCCCCAGGAATGCCGATCATGGCTTTCTCTTAAGTCAGCAGTTCTGTCCCACCACCTCCTCCCTGTACACCTTTAGCCTAATGGTCTTCCAGCTCTTCCAAATCTGTAGGTTACTTCACTCTCCCCTTTTGGTTTCTCCACTCTCCTTTCATCCTGTAATCAAGGCTCAGCAATAAACTCTTCAGTCTGAATCATCAGAAGTAATTGATGCTTTTTTCATTGAACGTTGATTAATACATGCATCTTCTCATTAAAGTTGGGGTGAAATTCAGTGGCCTTCCCATGGCCTTCGAGGCCTGCTGTGACCTGATCCTTGCTGACCCTGGTGGTGAGGCTACCAGCTCTCTCTAGTCTCCTCTTCATTCACTGTACTCACCTGAACACCCCAGTCCTACTGCTGGGAACACTTCTCCTACTGAGTCCAGGAAAATCCTGCTCATCTTTTAGTTCTAAAAATGAATGAACTTCTTTATGAAAACTTTCAGTGACCTATTCAAATTATATTTTTTCCTTTGTGCCTTAGATTGTTATTAACTATTTGATTGTGTGTGATGATTTGCTTAAATTACTCTCTCTTCTATGAAGCCATAAGCCTCAAAGTACGAGGGATTGTGTTTATACCAAGAGACTGGAGAGGAGCAGATACACTGATGGCACTTAGTAAATACTTATTGACCTTATTTTCAAGATTCCTATTTGTACAACTTTAAAGATTATTAAGAGCTAAGTTCTAGGGATACCAAAAAATGTATTCTGGTAGAGAAGAGAGTAAGACATATGATTGTGATAGTAAGTGATAATTACCATGACGGGACATAAGGCCAGAGTGATACAGGAACATTGTACAGATGATTCTAGCATGGACCCAGCAGAGTCTAGGGTAGTCAGAATGACCAAAGTTGTAACGGTGAACTTGGAGATACAAATATTTAAACCAGGGAGTCTCAGTTGCAAATGCACCTAAGAATCCATGAGTATTAAAAGTACCAATGGATACCTGGTAACTACACTTGTGGTGGTGGGCATTTTGCAGTGCATATAATTGTTGAATAATTATGTTGCACACCTGAAAACAATATAATGCTGTATCTCAACTACATTTCAATACAAAAATAAAATTAAGGTACCAATGCCCACATATCACCCCTGAACAAATAAATTAGAAATTCTGGTGTAGACCCTCAATGTCCTTTTTTTTCTATCCTGTAGCTAGGATTGAAAATAACTGATATTTTAAAGACTCATTATATATGAAAGCATAGAAATGGTAAAAGAAGGTGAGTAAATTAACTTCACACAGCACACTTACACGTGGACTGTGACCAAGATTACTTGATGAGGTGGAGATCGAGGTGGAATATCAAGAAATGAGTCTATAGAAGCAAGCAGGGGCCAAGTGAAATGATATAAATGGGAATGATAGGAAATTTTTCGAGCAGGAAAGGGGGCATCCGACTGAGTTTGAGAATGATCACACTACAAGTGGCTTGGCGAATAAATTATCAGACTAGATGGAAAGCAGACTGCAGCCTGTGTGGAAATGTTTTGGAGATGTGCCTGTTGCAGAGGTTGCAGACACAAAGCTTGTGAGCTACACCAGAAGTGTATTTGCAAGGACACTAGGCTCTACCTTTTCTGCTCAATCTGATCTTTTAATCTTTTTGTGATTAAAGGAATTTAATTCACAATGCACATCTAAATTTAAGCAGTGTTTTTAAACTAAAAACGTACTTATTATCCATAATTTTCATGGCTTCAGAAGCCTAAATTTTGAGTCTCTGTCATCCACCCTGTACTCGTTGCACGTAAGACGTGACGGTATCATTGCTCTGACGTACACGCCTGGGGACCTAGGTATCTGATTCCATCTCAAAGGATGTTGAGAATCCCAGTCTGATTTGACGCTGCCTTTTGCACTGTGCTGTCGATTTACAAATAGAACGGTCAGCCCTGGCAACGAGGGGAAAATTCAAACTGCCATTCTTTCAGTTTCTGCACCACCATTAGAACAACTTTCAAGTTTCTGAGAGTGAAAGAGCGAAATATAAACCCTGCCTCACAAGGAGGACAACAGAAGTGTGCATTACCATGTGTCCCTGTGTCTTGAGGCTAGGGAGCCATGAAAATCTCCCTCGTTCTTGAATGTGGTTGGGGAGAGTCCTACCCAGATTGCTGGTACCAGGCTCAGGGGTACCCCAGGGCCCAGAGCTCTGTGAGGCTTTCAATGGAGAGATTCAGCCAGTTTCACCAGCTGTGCTCAGTTGAATAGGGCCCCTGAGTGGTGACTTTTCTTCCTCCCCAGTAGGAGACAAATAAGCACATAGTGTATTTGGACTTGTGAGTGCCCTTCTCTGTCTGGGCCCCATGTGGCCAGTTGTTTCAAGTGCCTCTCGTTCCAGCTCCATAAGCAGTTAAGCTGAGGTTACTCAATTGCTTGCAGGTAGCTGAGAGCGCTGGATGTTTTAGTTGGGACTAATCTCTGGTTCCCATATGGGGACAAGAGTATTATCACACTTCAGCCCACTGAAAGAAGGCGTAAGTGGGGGAAGTAAAAGCTTTGCAGGTGTTCCCTTCCCTAATGGGCCAAAACACTGCAGCTTGTGTATACTTTTATTTGCAAAGTGTTTTTCTCTGTCTGCATGTTTAGAATAAGACTAGTGTAAAGCACTGCTGTTTAATTACTAGCAGGGCCAAAGGTTTCATTTTAATTCAAGATTATTTAAATAAAAACATTATTTATAAATGAAGTGCTGTTTTCTGTCCAAACATGTAAGGATACTGTTTCTAGCTGAGATCCAATGCTGCTACAGAAGAATTCAACATTGTTTTTGTGTTTATGTTGGATTTTTTTTAGAGTTGAGATTTCTATTAAACCACTCATTATTTTAATCATGCCCAACTTACAATGAAGTAAAACAGTGGAACACCGTATGTACGAGTATTCCATTTATACCAATCCTGACTATCTCATACCCTAGCAAGATGTCAATATTATTGTTTTTCCATCAAGTTGATAAAACCATGTGGGTGTCATCAGAATCATTCCCATGATAGAAATGTAGATGAGCACCACCTTATATTTATTTACATATCACTTGTTGCTTTTTGAAGCATATGTACATTCATCATTAATCAGCAAATATTTATTGAAAGCCTACCTATTTTCAGCACTGTGTTTTCATGCTTCGGGGACTGCAATCAGTTTGGAGAAAACTTGGTAAAACTGTTGAAATACTTACTGGGTGAAATTAGATGATGATATTTTATCTATCTCCTCATGTGTCTACAGATACTATCATGAAAATTAAGTCACAAGTATTACATGTGTATATCCTCATTTGGAAAATAGCAAAGCCCAATGGAGTGATTTATAAGCTTGTCCTTTTCCAAATGTAGTGCTTTACAGTATATAATCTTTATATCTAGTACAAAAATTTTTTATGCTAGATTGAGGAATTGAGTCCAAATTTTGGAGATGTGTAGGGCTGTAAGGCAGAGAACATGTCTATAAAAAGTCAGAGGTATGTGAAATTGTTCACATTACACTGGAGCAAACAAGGGCTGAGTGACTTTAAGGAAATTAGCTGAAGTCACTGACCAAATTAATGAAAATAGGTATTTTTGCTAAGGATACACAGCAAAGGAAATTTCCTGGACTATAAACTAGATTATTACTTTGTACCCATTAGAAGCAGTATTTAAAAAGTTTTGAGCTGACCCTTGTATAATGTTCAGAAATTAATTACTCTGTAATGCTGTCATTTACTCACCAGTTATTGACTAAGACATAACAGGAAATAAAAGAGACCTACTCCTTTCTTCTAGGACTCCTCAAGGAAGAGACTGACCAAATGAAAATAAGCAGAAAAAGAAATAGTAACAGTTGCAAATTTAGGAATGTGTTGGGAGGAAATAAGCAAGAAGGGGAAGGAATAACAACGAAGGAGGCTGACCTTAGTCAGGAAAGAGAGGCCTGCAAAGAAGGACCATTTAAGCTGTGACCAAAGGGAAGAGAAGGTATTACTACCCTTTGTGAAAGTGAGCAGAACCCTTGAGGTTGCAGAGCTCACTTGTGCGAAGACCCTGGGACTGCACCGTGTTCACCAGAGCTGAGAAACTAAGGAAGGCCTGGATAGAGTGAACGGGTCCTTTCACATTCATCTATTTCTGCATTTATCAAAGTGTTATAAAATTGGTGTTCATGTGTCTCTTTCACTCAAACTAGATTGAGTCTCTTAAGGACAACTAAGCATAACACTTATATGAGTAAATGCTATTTGTAAGAATGAATTATTAGTACTTCGCATAGTTTTGATAATCTGAGAGCCTTAAGAATTTTCTGAAAATGCGAGTTTATAAATTTTGTAATATGCTTATTAGAAAATAATGACAATGATTTCACAATTTAAATAAACAGTACCTATTTTAAATGTATAACCAACAATATTCACATTGAAACTTTGGAGAGGCAAAAAGAGAAAAATATAGGAAATAATTAGGGTCAGTTGCAAACCTTCATCTATAGACAGTGGTTGTGAACCGTTATGTGTAGCTTCATAGAACCTATGCATATGCATGTATATGTGAATATGTACATGAACATGTGAATCTATATATGTACATGTGCAGTATATATACATTTGTCTTATATGTAATGTAATGCATATTTTGATATAGAAATATATGGTGATCCCATTTTTAAGTCCTTACATTTCATAAAATCTTATTTTCACTTAAAAAAATACCCTAAACATATTTATATATATACAAAAATCACAATAACTCTAAGATTTTAAAAATCAGGAGTGTCTGTCAATTTTCAAATGCATTCTTTTGTTGTTACTTTTATTGAGGTTGTATATTTTCTACATTAAACATTTTCTGTAGTAGAAACACATTAGAATACTTTGTAATGTTGAAGTGATCATATAGTACTACAGTAAATCATCTGTTTCTGACTATTCTTTCAGTGACCTGGTTAATTTGATTTGTAATTTTTCTCTTTAATATTTTTATATCTATATCCTGAAGTAAGTCTGATGAATAGTTCTCTTTTCGGTTTTATATTTAGGTGGTGTTAGAATCAGACTTTTTCTAGAATTCTGGAATAAATTGGGGAATTTTATGTTATGTTTATGAACCTTTATAAGATAAAAAGAATAAGTACCTATCTGATGATAGTTCTCTCATGACATTTGCAACTTAGTCACCAGCTTTGGTGTATTCAGCTTGACCATTTTCTTTTGAGCCAATGTTGGTCTTTAATCTTTTATAATGATAATAATTTAGTTCATACATATTTTTAATTTTGGGTATATAATACTGTACCTAGCACTACAGTGACTTAGGTACAAACATGTTAATTGCATTTAGTCAGCTTCTCTTTCAAAGAATTGGAGTTACTATCAACTCACAAAAGTGCAGTTATTTGGGCACTGCTCCCCTGCTCAGCCCCCCAGTCCTCACTCTGCTGTCTCGCCAGTCAGGCAGCTTCAAGCTCAGCCTACCCTGGGCTGTAGAGTAGCAGGGCAGATGGGAATGATACATGTTACAGTAATGCAAGAGGACAAGCTTGTTGCTTGAGTAAGTACCCAGGCTAACCGCACATGGCCTGTGTCTCTACAGTGGGGTGCTTTTTGACTTCTCCAGAAAGAACACTGACAACTAAATGCATTTGCCTAGTTTTCAGCTTCAGATTCATTTTATGATTTCCAAAAGAGTTCTAAGGCAGCATATTGTTTATACGTTAACAAAAATCCTGGGAACTAACACAGGAACATGCAGAAATGACACTCAATAACTTTTTAAAGAGTTTAAAGATACAAAATAGCTATCTTCTAAAAATTCAGTCAATGTGGTCTAATGTTGCCAAGACTAGAATAACACAAAATCAAAGTCACAGGGCAGAGAGAAGATAAAACCTCTATTTAGAGAATTCTAAAACTTTTATCTTCCATTCCTTCCCCCCACTTCCCCTCTCCCTGTCCTCCACCAATAAACTACTGAAAGGATACATCTTTAATTCAAAAGGACCAATAGTTCAAATGTTGTCTGTCTCTTATACTTCAAGATTCTGTCCCATTCTATCACATATGACATACCATAGTAAAAAATTCTAGTAAAAATAACAGTAATTGCTAATATTGATTGATCACTTATATCTCAGACACTTCATTAAAGTCTTTACATGGATCATCTCATTTTATCCTCCTGAACACTCTATGAGGTAAAACACTCTATGGTGTATTCTTAAGAACATCTAGGCATAAAAGGTTAGGCAGTTTGGAAAGGTTATATAGCTAGGTAGTGGTGATATGGAATAAAAACCCAGATTGAGGTAACAATTAGCAGTTTCATTTTGTGACAACTAAAAGTAAATATTTGTTAAATTTAATACACAGAAATCTGAGGATATCCTATACACTAACAATGAACTAATAGAAAGAGAAATCAGGAACACAATTCCATTCACAATTGCATCAAAAAGAATAAAATACCTAGGAATAAACCTAACCAAGGAAGTGAAAGACCAATAACCTGAAAACTACAAGACACTCTTAAGAGAAATTAAAGAGGATACTAATAAATGGAAATTCATCTCATGCTTTCAGCTAGGAAGAATTAATATTGTCAAAATGGCCATCAGGCCTAAAGCAATCTACAGATTCAATGCAATCCCTATGAAAATACCAACAGCATTCTTCAATGAGCTAGAGCAAATAGTTCTAAAATTCATATGGAATGACAAAAGACCCCGTATAGCCAAAGCAATCTTGAGAAGGAAGAATAAAGCAGGGGGAATTACTCTCCTTGACTTCAAGCTCTACTACAAAGACACAGTAATCAAGACAATTTGGTACTGGCACAAGAACAGGCCCATAGACCAGTGGAACAGAATAGAGAGCCCAGATATAAACCCAAACATATATGGTCAATTAATATATAAAGGAGCCATGGATATACAATGGGGAAATGACAGCCTCTTCAACAGCTGGTGTTGGCAAAACTGGACAGCTACATGCAAGAGAATGAAACTGGATCACTGTCTAACCCCATACACAAAAGTAAATTCAAAATGGATCAAAGACCTGAATGTAAGCCATGAAACTATAAAACTCTTAGAAAAAACATAGGCAAAAATCTCTTGGATATAAACATGAGTGACTTCTTCATGAATATATCACCCCGGGCAAGGGAAACAAAAGTAAAAATGAACAAGTGGGACTATATCAAGCTGAAAAGCTTCTGTACAGCAAAGGACACCATCAGTAGAACAAAAAGTCATCTTACAGTATGGGAGAATATATTCATAAATGACCGATCCAATAAAGGCTTGACACCCAAAATATATAAGGAGCTCATGCACCTCAACAAACAAAAAGCAAATAAGCCAATTAAAAAATGGGCAGAGGAGCTGAACAGACCCTTCTCCAAAGAAGAAATTCAGTTGGCCAACAGGGACTTGAGAAGATGTTCCACATCACTAGTCATCAGAGAAATGCAAATTTAAGCCACAATGGGATATCACCTCACACCAGTAAGGATCGCCACCATCCAAAAGACAAACAACAACAAATGTTGACAAGGTTGTGGAGAAAGGGAAACCCTCCTACTCTGCTGGTGGGAATGTAAATTAGTTCAACCATTGTGGAAAGCAGTATGGAGGTTCCTCAAAAAGCTCAAAATAGAAATACCATTTGACCCAGGAGCCCCACTTCTAGGAATTTACCCTAAGAATGTAGCAGACCAGTTTGAAAAAGACAGATGCACCTCTGTGTTTATCGCAGCACTATTTACAATAGCCAAGAAATGGAAGCAACCTAAGTGTTCATCAGTAGATGAATAGATAAAGAAAATGTGGTACATATACACAATGGAATATTATTCAGCCATAAAAAGAAGACAAATCCTACCATTTGCAACAACATGGATGGAGTTAGAGGGTATTATGCTCAATGAAATAAGCCAGGTGGAAAAAGACAAGTACCAAATGATTTCACTCATATGTGGAATATAAGAACAAAGAAGAAACTGAAGGAACAAAACAGCAGCAGAATCACAGAACCCAAGAATGGACTAATAGTTACCAAAGGGAAAGGGACTGGAAAGGATTGATGGGAAGGGAGGGAGAAGGCAGGGGAGAAGAAAGGGGGCCTTACTATTAGCATGCATAATGTGGGGGGGTACAGGGAGGGCTGTCCAACACAGAGAAGGCAAGTAGTGATTTTACAGCATCTTACTACGCTGATGGACAGTGTCTAATGGGGTATGTAGAGGGGGCACTTGTTGAAGGGGGAAGTCTAGTAAACATAATGTTCCTCATGTAATTGTAGATTAATGATACCAAAAAAATGTTAATATTTGTTAATAACATCATAAAGTTCCCTTGGTGATATATATGATACATATGAATATATTTACATTTTACTTATGATTGTATGCCATAGAATCAAATATTGATTTGTATGAATTAAATTCCACTTTAATAGCTCAAGTTAGAAGATCCAAAAAAAGCTACCTTTGAACCATATTATCAGGAATGTAGTAATGCAGGCATTTGAAAATATTTCTGAAGCCAAGTTAGTAATATTTGAGTTTAAACAGAGAAGTCAGTACAAGCGCTTAGACCTCAAGGAATCCCAGCCAGGGGGCTTGGTTGATGTTATTTTTATCATTGTTTTGCCTATAACATCACTGCCTGCAGTTTTAAATGATCTTACAAGTTACGACTTTGGTTCTACGAGTCTCTGACTTTGTCTATATTTTGATGCTTGATGGGAACTTACTTGTAAAATGAAGCTGTTACCCTCTTGCCTTTCCAGAAACAAAACTCTGGACCTGGTAGGTAACTTTTATTTTTTTATTTCCACATACTTCCCACAGGAGTGAGCACAAATCAGACTGTGTCTTCTGGAATGATAAAAATGTTAAAATGCAAAACAAATACTCCTCTAATTAAACTTCTCTCCGTTCAGTCATCATTCATTCACCCTGTCGCTGATGAAGGAGACAGTTCTGGTGATGTATGATGGCCCCTTCCCTGCTTGATGAAATAAAGATGCATAAACAGTAACCCAGATCAGACAAGTCCTTAAGCTACCAGATGACACTAAGTCATTGTACTCCCAATTAGTCACGCTATTGGGGAAAGTGGAAGTCGAAGAGGCTTCACACGTGTTTGATTGACTGATGTCAGATTACTTGGAAGCAGAGAGCATTTTGTTTTTAAATATGTTAAAATCAAGGTCTGAGAATTTTTTTTTTTTTGTAAAGGAGGACACATCAGTCTTTCAAAACCAATACTAGAAACAGTTCAAGTGAAGCTTCATGTCCTGCCCTGTACGGAGCCCCTTCTATCAGCTCATATGAGAAGACAAAAACCATGGCTGGGCTGATGTTGAAATTGCCATGAAGACTGAACCAACGTGATACCCCAGCACAAACTGCAGTTTTTCTTAAGAAGAAAGCAAGGACCTAGTTTGTATATTGTCACAAGCTGAATTCCATGGGAGAATCATTCTCCAGGCTTCCATCTCCTCATCTGCAAAGATGATAAAAGTCTCCTGACTCCCCTTGAGGGATATGTTAAAAACCCCAACTAAGGGCTAGTAAAGAATCCTATAACTTTTAAGACTTTTAAGGTTTATGTTTGTTTATAAATGTTTATAAATTATGATGCTTATAAATCATTAATAAAGGTGTTGTTTCTACTTCTATTCAAGGATAATTATGACATAGATATGCTACATTGTTTAGAGGTGGCAAGACACAGATTTACACACAAAAACGCAAGATTCATGAAATTCCACTATTTATAGAACTTCAAATTGACTTCCATTTTTCCTGATTATTAATGTAATTAATATCAGCAAACCTACCCACCCAAAAGAAATTATTTAATTTGGCATAGATGCAGGCTTGAGTGAAATCTTATTTAGTGAGTGTTAAATTGTTCCTTAGATGACCATTCTTTTTTATGAGATTGTTTTTTATTAAGGTATCATTGATATACAATCCTTGAAGGTTTCACATGAGCAACACTTTGGTTACAACATTCACCCATTATTCACCCATATTATCAAGTCCCCCCACACCCAATTTCAGTCACTGTCCATCAGCATATTAAGATGCTGTACAGTCACTACTTATCTTCTCTGTGCTATACTGCCTTCCCCATGTCCCCCCATATTATGTGTGCTAATCATAATGCTCCTTAATCTCCTTCTCCCTCCCTCCCCACCCACCCTCCTCAATGCCCTCCCTTTGGTAACTGCTAGTCACTTTTTGGAGTTTGTGAGTCTGCTGCTGTTTTGTTCCTTCAGTTTTTGTTTTGTTCTTATGCTCCACAAAAGAGTGAAATCATTTTGTACCTGTCTTTTTCTGCCTGGCTTATTTCACCGAGCATAATACCCTCTAGCTCCATCCATGTTGTTGCAAATGGTAGGATTTGTTCTCTTCTTATGGCTGAATAATATTCCATTGTGTATATGTACCAACTCTTATTTATCCATTCATCTACTGATGGACACTTAGGTTGCTTCCACATCTTGGCTATTGTAAATAGTGCTGCAATAAACGTAGGGGTGCGTATGTCTTTTTGAATCTGTGATCTTGTTTTCTTTGAGTAAATTCTGAGAAGTGGAATTCCTAGGTCAAATGATATTTCTGTTTTTATTTTTTTGAGGAACCTCCATATTGCTTTCCACAATGGTTAAACTAATTTACATTCCCACCAGCAGTGCAGGACGGTTCCCCTTTCTCCACATCCTCACCAGCATTTCTTGTTCCTAGTCTTTTCTATGTTGGCCATCCTAACTGATACGAGGCAATATCATTGTGGTTTTAATTTGCATTTCCCTGATAATTAGCAATGTGGAGCATCTTTTCTTGTGCCTGTTGGTCATATGAATTTCTTTATTGGAAAAATGTCTGTTCATATCCTCTGTAAATTTTTTAATCAGGTTATTTGTTTTTTGGGTGTTAAGGCATATAAATTCTTTATATATTTTGAATGTTAACCCCTTATTGGATATGTCATTTGCAAGTATATCCTCCCATACTGTAGGATGCCTTTTTGTTCTGCTGATGGTATCCTTTGCTGTACAGAAGCCTTTTTTTGTATGTTGTAACCAAAGTTGCAAACAAAGTTTGATGTAGTCCCATTTGTTCACTTTTGCTTTTGTTTCCCTTGCCCAGGGAGATGTGTTCATATTGCTCATGTTTATATTCAAGAGATTTTTGCCTATGTTTTTCTCTAAGAGTTTTATGGTTTTATGACTTACATTCAGGTCTTTGATCCATTTCGAGTTTACTTTGGTGTAGGAGTTAGACAATAACCCAGGTTCATTCTCTTACATGTAGCTGTCCAGTTTTGTGAACAACATTTGTTGAAGAGGCTGTCATTTCCACATTGTGTTTCCATGACTCCTTTACCATATATTAATTGACCATATTTGCTAGAGTTTATATCTGGGCTCTCTATTCTATTCCATTGCTCTATGGGTCTGTTCTTGTGCCAGTACCAAATTGTCTTGATTAGTGTGGCTTTGTAGTAGAGCTTGATGTTGGGAATATAATACCCCCCGAATCCCCTCCCCCCTCTGTTTTCTTCTTCCTTCTCAAGATTGCTTTGGCTGTTTGGGATCTTTTGTGGTTTATATGAATTTTAGAACTATTTGTTCCAGTTTGTTGAAGAATGCTGTTGGTATTTTGATAAAGATTGCGTTGAATCTATAGATTGCTTTAGGCAGGATGGCCATTTTGACAATGTTAATTCTTTCTATCCATGAATACAGGATGTATTTCCATTTATTGGTGTCTTCTTTAATTTATCTCATGAGTGTCTTGTAGTTTTCAGGGTAGAGATCTTTCACTTTCTTTGTTAGGCTTATTCCTAGGTATTTTATTATTTTTGATGCAATTGTAAATGGAATTGTTTTCCTGATTAGTCTTTCTTCTAGTTAATCATTAGTATATAGGGATGCAACAGATTTCTGTGTATTAACTTTGTATCCTGAAACTTTGCTCAATTCAGTTATTAGTTCTAGTAGTTTTGGGGTAGATTCTTTAGGGATTTTTATGTGCAATATTATGTTATCTGCCAACAGTGACAGTTTAAAGTATTCCTTACCAATATAGGTGCCTTTATCTCTTTGTGTTTTCTGATTGCTGTGGCTAAGACCTACAGAACTATGTTGAAAAAAGTGGGGAGAGTGGGGCATCCTTGTCTTGTTCCCAATGATAGAACAAAAGCTTTCATCTTTTCACTGTTAAGTATGGTGTTGGCTGTGGATTTGTCATATAAGGACTATATTATGTTGAGCTACTTACTCTCTATACCCATTATATTGAGTGTTTTTATCATGAATGGATATTGAATTTTTTCAAATGCTTTTTCAGCATCTATTGAGATGATGTGGTGTATGATGTTTGTAGATTTTCAAATATTGTACCATCCTTGCCTACCTAGAATAAATCCCACTTGATCATGATGGATGATCTTTCTGAATTCAATTTGCTAATATTTTGTTGATTTTGCATCTATATTCATCAGGGATATTGGTCTGTAATTTTCTATTTTTGTGGAGTCTTTGCCTGGTTTTGGTATTAAAGTGATGCTGGCTTCATAGAATGAGTTTGGAAGTATTCCCTCCTCTTCTATTTTTTTTGAAAACTTTAAGGAGGATGGGTATTAGATCTCCTCTAAATGTTTAATAAAATTCAGCATTGAACCATCTGGTCCAGTGGTTTATTCTTGGGTAGTTTTTTGATGACTAATTCAATTGAATTGCTATTTATTGGTCTGTTCAGATTTTCTGTTTCTTTCTGGGTCAGTCTTGCAAGGTTGTATTTTTCTAGAAAGTTTCCATTTCTTGTAAGCTATCCAATTTGTTAGCATATAATTTTTTCATAGTATTCTCTAATAAGTCTTTGTGTTTCTGTAGTATCCATAGTGATTTTTTCCTTTCTCATTTCTGATTCTGTTTATGTGTGTACACTCTCTTTCTTTCTTGTGACATTTTGATTTAAGTCAATGCATTTATATTTTAGTTTTTCACCCCATGTCAGATGGAAAATAATGAAGTTAGTTTCAAATTTCAAATAATATTTTCCACTTAGTATCTAGTCTGTTATTATAGAGACATTCAGAGTTAGTAGAAAATGCTTGCATATCTGTGGAATTATTTTGGAGAAAAATAAAGACAATTTGTGAAAATCTACTTTTTAAATATTTATATTCTATTGTGTGTTTTACATTTCTCTTGCTAGTAATTTTGACAACTTGTAATCCCTGTAATCCTTTACACAAAATAGTTGCTCTATTTTCCTAGTACAATGATACAATGTCAGTGTGTTACAACTGCTTTTTAAAAATATCTTAATATATTATTGCATTGTCTAAATCATACTGCTTGTTTTCAAGTATACCTATACATTTTTATTTCAGTCTCCTAGATAGTGATCTAAAAATGTATAAAATACAAAGAAATGGTGGTAAAACTGAGTGGTGCATGAAAATATAGTCACAATTCCAGATGAAAAACTTGGGAGTTGCAACATCTAAGAAGGAGAAACCAGGGAGTCTGTTAGCTTGCCGTAATCATATTTTAGGAATGGTGACAATTTGGAAATAGACTGGATTTAAACACTATTTGAAAATTTAATAATTTAGTACATGTTTTGGCCATTGGACATACCCTTTGGTTATTGATGAGTACTTGAGTATCTCAGGAAAAAAATCACCAAACATTACAATTAGCTATAAATTTACTTTTCCCTTCATCAAGTACAATGTAAGTAGTAACCAAGACATCTGAATAATTTCTTAAATCAAATCTTCAAATAGGATATTTGAGTTGCCTAAATTTGTTCTAAAGTTAAATCCTTAGATATCTAAGTTCCTAGTGTTTATGTCTCAACAAAAATATTTGTGTGAAGAAATTTTAGAGATCTTCTTGCTTTTTAAAATTGGCACTTTCTTGGGGAAACAAATAGCTTTAAAAATTGAGTTGTGAGAATACTTTTATCCAGAATTGATATTGTCCTACTATTAAATGAAATTTTTTGAATTATGTTCAGTGTTCTTTAAAATATTTTTGCATAGAATGCAAAGAGGAGAAGTTTCAGATAAGGTTTAAGTATTCATATTTGTATTTATATTGTTTATATTTTGCCTCTTATGAATCTGTTCTGGAAAAGGAATTTGCAGTGAACTTACAAGCTTATTTTCATTACTTTTTGAGTTTTAAGTGTAATATATAACAAAGTGTACTTGCATTTCATTACTTTTGGAAAAGGACATACCAAGGAACTTGTCTTCTTAGAAACCATGTAAGTGATC
Organism: Manis pentadactyla; assembly: GCF_030020395.1. NCBI lineage: Eukaryota > Metazoa > Chordata > Mammalia > Pholidota > Manidae > Manis > Manis pentadactyla. The sequence continues at coordinate 148,390,823 of NC_080020.1, read as the reverse complement.
CTCAAGGGGTTGCTGAAGATATTAGTTGGAGTTTTCTTTCTTTGACATGGCTAAGATGATAGAATTTTGTTTGGGAAAATACAACAGAGATGAAGTACCATTAATCACTAACCCATATTGGAACATATAAGGTTTAGGAATGAACAGGAGACAAAGAAGTTTGCAATTCTGTAAGCAGTGTTCCCCCAAAAAAGGGGATTCTGTGCCACCCTCATGAAAGAGTAATCCATCCACTTGCTTGTAGGTGCACAAAATTTTAGGTATCTCCCCAGAAGTTTGAGAAGCAGTGATTAATATTTTGTTGACTCTTATAAAAAAGTTCCTGAGAGTAACTAATTAACATGATAGTGGAGACTTTCTGAGATTTCCTCAACTTTTACCACCTTTTTATCTGTTTTCCAATCATGTCTTTGTAGTGAAGTTCACCCATACTTAGTATGGTATCTCCTCCTAATGATCACATTTGGTTGGGAGCAGTGCACTAGTGGAAGGTGCTCAACATAAGGTGTGAGATTTTAAGCATTAAATTTGTTTGATTTTTGTAAGAATGGTGTTTAGTCACCAGGCTAGATTTTTCCATTTACATTTTAGAAGTCTAAAGAAATGCATATAGAAATAAATATGTAATGCATAAAGAAATATATTAAAGACAATTGAAAGTAAATATGACTGTCTCTATAAAACATTTAATTTTATTTAAAGCATTTTGATTGGTGTTTCATAACTGTCCTAATAAAACAAAGCAGTTTATTTTTTTCTTCCAATATTAATTTGGTAGACATTTTTAAGTACCATCAAATATTTTCTTTCTATGATTATTAAATTAATGAATAGTAATAACATTAAAGATAAAACTCATTTTTTGGTGGTTAAAAACAACAATTAAATTAACAATTTCATTTACTATTTGGAAAGATTTTGTCTTACTAAACATTTGTGGACAAATTTTATTTTATTCATTTTTCCACAGATTCTTTATTTCAAAGAAGAGATTTTTACAAATAACTGAAATCATTTAAATTACTTTCAAAATAACTTTAAACAGCACATATGGGAGGAGAAAAATAGTGTTTGGATCATAACTGTCATGAGCCTTTTTTCAGACCTCAAGCGAAATTAGATTTTTTTTTTCAGGTCGGAAAATGTTTAACTTGCTTTTTCCTTCCATCTTGCCTTTTACTTCTCAGCACAGAACTCCTTTCCCTGAAAGCCATTATACTGAAACGGATATGGGGTATACTATTTTCCAAAAATGAACATAAGAGAAAGGGTGGCTTGGTGGGCAGATTCCTGGAAAAATAGATCAGGCATCTAGGCATCTCGTCTTAATTCCTTCCTCTTTTCATGATACTTGGTTGTGAAAATGAAATTGACTTGTTCGAATCACATGACCTATGTCAAATAAAGAAAGAAGATTATCTGGCAAAGGCAATATGAGGAATTGGTGGTTCAAATGTGACTACCATATCTTAAGGATCTACTTTTAAGGTTTTACAATCCATTTTGCTTAGCTGTTTTATTGTCATAAGTAAATTTTTTATCATTCTAATATAGAAAGTTCTAAGAGGAAAACATTTCTCACCAAACCACTTGCCTTCATAGTTCAGGGAAGGTATTTATTTATAAGCTAATTAATTGGCTCTCATGTGGAAGAGATAATCCAAAAATGTAAAAAGAGGTCAGTTGGACTTTATATCTAACTTAAAGTTGATTCAGTTCATTCCTTTCTCACGAAATCTTGCAATTCCCAGATTGTGGTAATGTAAATATCATCTAGCTATATTGCTTGACATCTTAAAGATTTGCAGAATTAAGAAACTACTATTCAAATAACAGTATAAACACATTTTCCTTATCAAGCAAAAATAAAATGTTTAGACTAACTTTTGCATTTATCCAGTCAAATTACATATTGAAAAATATTAGAATTAGACCACAGTTATAAAAATGAAATGGATTTTAAGCATAGACTATTAAATATTATTTCTCTTTAAAAAAGGTCATAACTAAAATAATAGGTTTTTGAGGCTGTGATTTTTATTAACAACTTGTTATTTTTCTGTTGGCTTTTATATCTTGATTCAAGGGTATAATATCTACAGACCCTAATATCCACCGAAAGCATACATTACAAGAAAAAATACTACATGACTAAATGAACTAAATTGGACCTACTGCATTTATTTACTGTAATAATTACTTCACTGTTACAGATAATTAGCATTAATGCTATAGCAAGGTTTTAGTTTGAGTTGCTTAATGCACAACCGTCACTTAAGGTTATTTAAGCCTTAAGGAGTAAGCAATTGCCCTTGGAGCAGAGTCTAAGTCACTGAGAAAGATTTTGGTGTTCCCTAAATTACCTTGGAATACATATCCACTGTTAATTTTAGACAAAATTCTCAATACTTGACCATGAAAATATTTTTTCCTTCGCCATCCCTTCAATAATACCAAATACCTAACAATTTTCATTTGAAATAGTGATTATGAATGTATATAAATACAAGTTAATCCTTTTGTCTATGGGAAAGAGGTTGCAATATTCTATAATAGTAAGAACTTAAAAAATGAGGAAAGCGTTTTAATTCTATCAACAAAATGGGTTCTTAATTTAAAATGTTCCCTCTCTTGTGTTTATACTGATTGTTTCACATGAACATTGATCCCATGGAAAGACAATTTTTTTCTTTTTGGTATCATTAATGTACAATTACTTCAACAACATTATGGCTTCTAGACTCTGGTATTATCAAGTCCCCCCAACCCACATACTCCATTACAGTCACTGTCCATCAGTGTAGTAAGATGCTATAGAATCATTACTTGTCTTCTCTGTAAATACTGCCTTTCCTATTTCACCCCCCACCCCACTACATTATGTGTGCTAATCCTAATGCCCCTTTTTCCCCCTTATCCCTCCCATCCCACCAATCCTCCCCAGTCCCTTTCCCTTTGGTAACTGTTAGTCCATTATTGGGTTCTGTGTGTCTGCTGATGTTTTGTTCCTTCAGTTTTTTCTTTGTTCTTATACTCCACATATGAGTGAAATCACTTGGCATTTGTCTTTCTCTGCCTGGCTTATTTCGCTGAGCATAATACCCTCTAGCTCCATCCATGTTGTTGCAAATGGAAGAAATTGTTTTATTCTTATGGCTGAATAATATTCCATTGTGTATATGTACCACATCTTTATCCATTCATCTACTGATGGACACGTAGGTTGCTTCCACATCTTGGCTATTGTAAATAGTGCTGTGATAAACATAGGGCTGCATCAGTCTTTTTCAAATTAGGCTGCTGCATTCTTAGGATAAATTCCTAGAAGTGGGATTCCTGGGTCAAATGGCATTTCTATTTTGAGCTTTTTGAGGAACCTCCATACTGCTTTCCACAATAGTTGAACTAGTTTAGATTCCCACCAGCAGTACAAGGAGAGTTCCCCTCTCTCCACATCCTTGCCAACATTTGTTGTTGTTTGTCTTTTGGATGTTGGCCATACTAACAGACGTGAGGTGATCTCATTGTGCTTTTAATTTGCATTTCTCTGATGATTAGTGGTGTGGAGCATCTTCTCATGTCCCTGTTGGCCATCTGAATTTCTTCTTTGGGGAAGGGTCTGTTCAGCTCCTCTGCCCATTTTTTAATTGGCTTATTTACTTTTTGTTTGTTGAGGTACATGAGCTCCTTATATAATTTGGATGTCAACCCCTTATAGGATATGTCATTTATGAATATATTCTCCCATACTGTAGGATGTTTTTTTGTTCTACTGATGGTGTCCTTTGCTGTACAGAAGCTTTTCAGCTTGATATAGTCCCACTTGTTCATTTTTACTTTTGTTTCCCTTGCCTGGGGAGATATGTTCATGAAGAAGTTGCTCATGTTTATATCCAAGAGATTTTTGCCTATGTTTTTTCTAAGAGTTTTATGGTTTCACAGCTTACATTCAGGTCTTTGATCCATTTTGAATTTACTTTTGTGTATGGGGTTAGACAGTGATCCAGTTTCATTCTCTTGCATGTAGCTGTCCAGTTTTGCCAACACCAGCTGTTGAAGAGGCTGTCATTTTCCCATTGTATATCCATGGCTCCTTTATATATTAATTGACCATATATGCTTGGGTTTATATCTGAGCTCTCTATTTTGTTCCACTGGTCTATGGGCCTGTTCTTGTGCCAGTACCAAATTGTCTTGATTACTGTGTCTTTGTAGTAGAGCTTGAAGTCAAGGAGAGTAATTCCCCCTGCTTTATTCTTCCTTCTCAGGATTGCTTTGGTTTATACAGGGTCTTTTGTCATTCCATATGAATTTTACAACTATTTGCTGTAGCTCATTGAAGAATGCTGTTGGCATTTTCATAGGGATTGCATTGAATCTGTAGATTGCTTTAGGCCTGATGGCCATTTTGACAATATTAATTCTTCCTAGCTGAAAGCATGGGATGAATTTCCATTTATTAGTATCCTCTTTAATTTCTCTTAAGAGTGTCTTATAGTTTTCAGGTTATTGGTCTTTCACTTTCTTGGTTAGGTTTATTCCCAGATATTTTATTCTTTTTTAGCAATTATGAATGGAATTGTTTTCCTGATTTCTCTTTTTGCTAATTCATCATTCCTATATAGGAATCTAAAAGATTTCTCTGCATTAATTTTGTATCCTGCAACTTTGCTGAATTCAGATATTAGTTCTAGTAGTTTAGGAGTGGGGTCTTTAGGGTTTTTTATGTACAATATCATGTCATCTGTAAACAGGGACAGTTTGACTTCTTCCTTGCCAATCTGGATGACTTTTATTTTTGTATCATCTGATTGCTGTGGCTAGGATCTTCAGAACTATGTTGAATAAAAGTGGGGAGAGAGGGCATTCTTGTCTTGTTCACGGTCTTAAAGGAAAAGCTTTCAGCTTCTCGCTGTTAGGTATAATGTTGTCTGTGAGTTTGTCATATGGCCTTTATTATGTTGAGGTACTTGCCCTCTATACCCATTTTGTTGAGAGCTTTTATCATGAATGGATGTTGAGTTTTGTCGAATGCTTTTTCAGCATCTATGGAGATGATCATGAGGTTTTTGTCCTTTTTGTTTATGTGGTGGATGATGTTGATGGATTTTCAAATGTTGTAGCATCCTTGCATCCCTGGGATGAATCCCACTTGATCATGATGGATGATCTTTTTGATGTATTTTTGAATTCGGTTTGCTAATATTTTGTTGAGTATTTTTGCATCTATGTTCATCAGGGATATTGGTCTGTAATCTTTTGTGTGTGTGTTGTCTTTGCCTGGTTTTGGTATTACAGTGATGTTGGCCTTGTAGAATGAGTTTGGGAGTAATCCCTCCTCTTCTAGTTTTTGGAAAACTTTAAGGAGGATGGGAATTAGGTCTTCATTAAATGTTTGATAAAATTCAGCAGTGACATCATCTGGCCAGGAGTTTTGTTCTTAGGTAGTTTTATATTACCAATTCAATTTCTTTGTTGGTAATTGGTCTGTTCAGATTTTCTGTTTCTGCTGGTCAGCCTTGGAAGGTTGTATTTTCTAGAAAGTTGTCCATTTCTTCTACGTTACCCAGTTTGTTAGCATATCATTTTCCATAGTATTCTCATAATTCTTCATATCTCTGTGGTGTTCATAGTGATTTTTTCCTTTCTCATTTCTGATTCTGTTTATGTGTGTATACTCTCTTTTTTCTGATAAGTCTGGCTAGGGGTTTATATATTGTGTTTATTTTCTTGAAAAACCAGCTCCTGCTTTCATTGAATCTTTCTATTGTTTTATTCTTCTCTATTTTATTTATTTGTGCTCTAATCTTTATTATGTCCCTCCTTCTATTGACTTTGGGCTTCATTTTTTCTTCCTTTTCTAGTTTCATTAATTGTGAGTTTAGACTGTTCATTTGGGATTGTTTTACTTTCCTGAGGTAGGCCTGTATTGTAATATATTTCCCTCTTAGCACAGCCTTTGCTGCATCCCACAGATTTTGTGCTGTTGTATTATTGTTGTTATTTGTCTCCATATATTGCTTGATCTCTGTTTTTATTTTGTCATTGATCAATTGATTATTTTGGAGCATGTTATTAAGCCTCCATGTGTTTGTGGAATTTTTCATTCTTTATGTGTAATTTATTTCTACTTTCATAACTTTGTGATCTGTGAAGCTGATTGGTACAATTTCAATGTTTTTGAATTTACTGAGGCTCCTCTTATGGCCTAGTATATGATCTATTCTTGAAAATGTTCCATGTGCACTTGAGAAGAATGTGTATCCTGTTGCTTTTGGATGGAGTGTTCTGTAGAAGTCCATTAGGTCCATGTGTTCTAATATGGTTTTCAGTGCCTCTATCTCTTTACTTATTTTTTGTCTAGTTGTTCTTTCCTTTGGAGTGAGTGGTGTGTTGTAGTCTCCTAAAATGAATGCATTGCATTCTATTTTTCCCTTTAATTCTGTTAGTATTTGTTTCACATAAATAGGTGACCCTGTGTTGGATGCATAGATATTTATAATAGTTATATCCTCATGTTGGACTGACCCTTTTTTCATTATGTAATGTCCTTCTTTGTCTCATGACTTTCTTTGTTTTGAGGTCTATTTTGTCTGATACAAGTACTATAACTCCTGCTTTTTTCACACTATTAGTTGCATGAAATATCTTTTTCCATCCCTTTACTTTCAGTGTGTGTATGTCTTTGGGTTTGAAGTGAGTCTCTTGTAGGCAGCGTATAGATGGGTCTTGTATTTTTATCCATTCAGTAACTCTATGTCCTTTGATTGGTGCATTCAGTCCATTTACATTTAGGGTGATTATCAATAGGTATGTACTTATTGCATTTGCAGGCTTTAGAGTCATTGTTTCCAAATGTTCAAGGGTAATTCCCTTTCTATCGAAGAGTCTAATTTAACTGACTTAATATACTTTTACAAACACAACCTGAAGGTTCTTTTTATTTCCTCCTCCATTCTTTGTATATTATGAATTATATTCTCTACTCTTTGTCTATCCCTTGGGTGACATCTATTTAGCCTTATGAATACCTCCATCTATAGAAGTCCCTCCAAAATACACTGTAGAGTTGGTTTGTGGGAGGTAAATTCTCTCAGCTTTGCTTATCTGGAAATTGTTTAATCCCTCCTTCAAATTTAAATGATAACCTCGTCAGCTAGAGTATTCTTGGTTCAAGGCCCTTCTGCTTCATTGCATTAAATATATCAAGCCACTCCCTTCTGGCCTGTAAGGTTTCTGCTGAGAGGTCTGATGATAGTCTGATGGGTTTTCCTTTGTATGTGATCATTTTTTGCTCTCTAGCTGCTTTTAAATGTTTGTCTTTTTCCTTGATCTTTGCCATTTTAATTATTCTATGTCTTGATGTTGTCTTCCTTGGGTCCCTTGTGTTGGGAGAACTGTGCACCTCCATGGCTTGAGAGTCTATCTCTTTTCTCTGAATGGGGAATTTTTCAGCAATTAACCTCCTCGAAGACACTTTATATCCCTTTTCCTCTCTCTTCTTCTTCTGGTACCCCTATAATGTGAATACTGTTCTGTTTGGATTGATCACACAGTTTTCTCAATATTCTTTCATTCTTTGAGATTCTTTTTTCTCTCTGTGCCTCAGCTTCTTAGTATTCCTCTTCTCTTATTTCTATTCCATTTACCATCTCTTCTACTACATCTAATCTGCTTTTAAATCCCTCCATTGTATGTTTCATTTTAGATATGGAATTTCTTAATGATTGAATCTCCAACTTAAATTCATTCCTGAGTTCTTGAATATTTTTCTGTACTTCCTTAAGCATGTTTATAATTTGTATTTTGAACTCTCTATCAGGAAGATTGGTGAGTTCAGTTTCATTTGGCCCTTTTTCTGGGGTTTGTGAGGTTTTAGTCTGAACCATGTTCTTTTGACATTTCCTATTTCTATGTGGTGCCCAGTAGTGCCCAGAAGCTCCAGTCTCTGGAGCTGCTCAGCCCATAGAGTGAGGTTGGGGGTCATAGAGGAGTGGCACTGGTGCCTGGGGGGAGGAAAGATCTGTTTACTGATTCCGGTCTGCAGTGCCTGTTTCTGGTGTCAGAGCCAGTGGGCCGAGCACACAGGTGTAAGCCTCTGTGCTCAGCGTCTCTAGGTGTTGTAGGCGGGGCCTCCCTCTGGCTGGCCTGATGCCAGCACAGTGGCTGCCAGTTTGCAAACCGGTGCCAGCAGGCTAGGAGGGAGGCGCAGCAGGCTGCGTGTCACAGTGGGGGGCCTCAGAGCTGAGCAGGCAGCCAGGAGGATGGAGCTCCTGAAGTTCCCCAAAGTTCCCAAGCTGCTAGGCAGCGGGCACCCAGACAAGCTCGTCCCATTCTCCCCTCCCCAGTGCAGCAAGCTCCATGCAAACCCTGCCCCTTCAGTAGCCCTCTTGCTGCAAGGAAGCCTCTCAGACTGCCTGCCTTTCCTCTGACACAGAGCTGCCAGTGTGGATCCTGTACTCCACAAATGGCCGGAATCTTAGTCTCCGCCTGTCTGAGCTCCCTCCCCAACATCTAGAGCACCACACAGTGTAGGTCTCTGCTCACAAAGCAGAGCTCCAGAGCCAGGTGTTCAGCAGTCCCAGGCATCCACTCCTCCCCCTGCTCCATTTGTCTTTGTCCCACCGGCTGAGCTGGGGCGGGGAAAGGGCTCGGGTCCCGCTGGATCAAGACCTTCGTTCAGTGCCCTGTTTCATGAGGTCCGCTCTGTTTGTGAGGTTTGTATGCAGACTGGTTCAGCCTTCTTTCTTGTTGCTGTTTTAGGGTTAGTTGTATTAATTAACTATATTTTTGTACTATTTGTGGTTTTGGGAGGAGTTCTCCATCTCACCTCTCATGCCCCCATCTTGAATCTCTGGAAAGACATTTTTTAGTACAGATGATAACATAGTAGTGATAGCGATTAATAAAGAACTCATTTTCATATAAAAAGAGTGAAGAGTGAGTCAGAAAGGGGAGATGGTGTCTTTTTCAGGACATTTGTAGAGGAGACATTCAGAGTGCCATTTGAAGTAAAATAAATTTTTGTGGAATAAAAAGAAATGTAGCACTCATCATTTGTTAGGCACACAGTAGGTATTCAATAAATGTTTATCAATGAATGAGCAAATAAATAAGTGTGTTCACAACCATTAAGTTCCAAATGTTTGTTATGAAGCAGTCAATGTCTTGCAATCTTCTTGGTTTCTCTGACAATTTGCATCCTCTGCTTCTACTACCTGGGATGGTCTGACTTAGCACCCTTTGACAGATCTTTCCCCACTCATACCATATCAGGTTGAAATCAACTTTTTACATGACGCTCTCTCTCTATTAACTGTGAGTTCTCTCTGAAAGCAGGATCAAGGTCCCATTTTCCATTAAAACTAGCGATTGGATCATGCCTAACTGCTCTCTCCACTTCCTCCTTTGCTAACTGCTAATCCATTCTCTGTCCAGAAATCAGACACATCTATTTCAAACCCAAATCATATTCTACTAATACTTTATTTAAATGCTTAAATGACTTCCCATCACACATAAGATAACATCTAAAATTGTCCCTTATCTGACCCATCTCTCCTCCAGAGTTGTGTATTCTGCTCCTTTTCGCACACTGTTCTTCAATCTTACTGCTTTTTTTCCAATTTCTTCAATGTGTCAAGTTCTTTTCTATCTCCATTCCTCCTTTACTTGGAATGCCTCACCTTACTCCCACCTCTGCCTGAATAATTATAATTCAACCTTAAAATCTCAGTTAAAATATTAACTATTCACAGTAATCTTCCTTATTTTTCCTATCTTAATTAGTTGATCTTCAGCACACTGTGCAACTATAAGAATGATTGGAATTTGTAATTACCTACATATTTATGTGGACGTCCTGGGGTCAGGGTTCATATTTGCTCTAGTCATGATAATAAAATTAGCCTTTACCATGGTAGCTGGTACCTAGTACATTCTTATAAATATTTGTTCAATAAATGAATACATATCAGTTTGGCTTCCAATTACAAATATTCTGAGGGAAAGAAAAAAAAAAGACCAAAAAGAAAAGGGAAGAAAAACAGTTTCAGAAGACATGATAAGAATTTAATTTTGAATGGTATCATTATTGTAAGCATCAAATGTGCTAGAAAATTGAGAGAAGGAAATAGAAAGTTGTGGGTGCCTGATTGAATCACTCCATACCCATGAAGTAAGAACTTCTTGATGGGGCCAATGTGTGTGTATATTTTAACGTCCACAGAAGATTCTCATTTACAGCAAGCTTAAAGATGGTGCACTGGAGGCAGCAGGGGTCTCAGGAGGCTGATGAGCAATCAGAGAGGCACCTTCTTACCTCAGAAGATCTTCAAGGGACTAATGAAACAGTTACCAAGTCTCAGCTCTGTAAACAACAGCTTAGACATGCAATCCATGCTTATGAGTTTCCTAGATTTTTCATCTCATTGAAAATTAATTAATATGGAGTCTCTTGCTGGTATAAAGTACAAAAGGAATTACTGCAATCTGCATCCTCTATTGTTCTACTGTGAATTGGACATAAGTAAACTCTATCCATTTTTTGTTGTTCCCATCAAAATGTTTAAGCTACACTATACAAGAAAGATAGCTGGATATTTTGTTCCTAGTCATGAACAAGGTGAAAATATCCTTCCAACTTAATCAAAACATATTGACTCTCTTCTGTACCAAGTACCTATTTCTCATGCAGAATCCCTTTTAAAATTCCATCATTACCCCTTATTTGGGGAAGACAGGAAAATGAAGTTAATGAAGATAAAACTCCAGTCAATACCCATGGGAATTATTTAGCCAAAGGCATGGGTATAAAGTTTAATTTAAAAAGGATAAAATAAAGGTATAACATGTTTTATGTGGCTTCAACTTACTTCTTTGTATTCCTAGTTCCTATTAAGTTACACAATTCTCAGTTTGCTGGGAACTCCTCAAAGAAAAATAAAACTATTTGCTTCCATGTTTTCATAAAGCACTATGTATAAGAATTCTCTGCAAATGCTGACATCATGTGAATCACATACAGTGCAATTAAACACTGGGAAGACCAAATGTCTGAGTTAAAAATCTAGCCTTCCTGGTTCCTCATAATTTTTTTTTCTGCAAACTCTTTCTTAAAAAGTGGAGAAATTACTGCTACTCTCTCAACTCCATACTTGAAGTATAGCTTCTGTCCAATCAAGGACTGAACTTCCTTTTGAAGAACTGGCCAAACTGAAGATGGAGCTTTCATGGCATCATGCTTCCGGAAAGATCGACCATCCTTTTTGTTCACTCAAGCTGACATCGTTAACTTAGTGAGAAAAGTTGCCAGCTTTAGAAAAGGTCTGGAGGACACTGTTGAACTCTCAAGGCAAACTATTCCCCGGGTTACTATATTAAATTGCGAAGGTAACAATTATTTAGGTAGGACCTGTATCATGTCAATGGAATACCAAATGTTTCACTTATTCAGTTAATCAGTTCTGTGAAGGTATAAACAAAGGTCATAGCACAGGGCAGAATAATTGTCAAAATAGGATTTGTTAAGAGAGAAAATGGTTTACCATAGTGTTCTACAAGGTAAAATCACACTAATTATAAAATATTGGCTATATACATAAAGCTGTGGGAAAAATGTGTTAAATACAATAATCTTCCTATTCTAACCATGAATTTTGAGTTTTTAGATATTTTGCTCATCTTAAAGAAATACTTTCTAAATCAATCATTCTTTTTGTTCAAACATGTTACAAAATTCTCTTACCCAACATATGTATTTTGAAATTATACTATATGTCAATATCAACATTTTTTCAATTAACTTTTTATTAGGATAAAATATGTTATACTGGCACAATCGATACACTGTCGAGTTTAACACAGAAAGATTAAAATGATAATTTTCTTAATAGTGCAGAATTCACAGGATGCTGTGCGTGGAACACATGGGGGTAGGCACAAGAATACATGCTAGAGAAAGTCCTAAAATTTAAAAGAAAAGAAAACCACAAGAAGAGGTAAATATGTTAGATAATTATTAGGTATGATAAAGTCATTAAGAAAAACTGAAGTCTGTAAAAGACTATAAAGTCAACAATTTGAATTATCAAGAAATAAAGGATATAAACATAAAAGTTCATTGTAAAAGCTTAATTTCAAAACATAACTTATTGGTTTAAAAAGAAGCTAAGCAAGTTGAAAAATTTAGTGAATCTGAAGATAGATCTGGAGAGATTACAGAAAATGTAGCAGACAGATATGAAAAGTATAACGAAGTGCTTAAGATGTATCAAAGAAGTTCAAACATTTGTATAATAGAATTGACACAAGTAAAATACAGAGAAATGGTGAAGCAATCATTGGAATATACAATAGCTTAAAAACCTCGTAATTGAGGGAAGCCTTCATTCTTTATCTTGAAATAAGCCAATATCCATAGATGAGAACAAAATAAACCCACTCCTAGGAAAGTGTTAAAGAGAAAAAAAATGCTCACAGTAACTAAAGAATAAAGATACATTACTTACAACAATAAAACAATAGACAGAAGACATCAGCAATATCATGAACTAAGCAAATGGAATATTATTTCATTAAATACAAAGGGAAAATAACTCAGTTTGCTATTTTATACATAGCTAAATTATCTAGACCAAGAGAAAGAAAAATTTTAAAACACAAATAAAAATATTACTATTTACAGACCTTCACTGAAAGATATAGTCCAGTAAGAAGATTGAATCAAAATGGAATTAAGATACAAAAAGCAGTGATCTGGAAAAGAGCAGTAATTGTTCATTAAACTTAAATACATTTTTATTATATATGTATAAACATATACACAGAAAAATACCAATGTTTATTAAATGCCAATACATATATAAATTAAAAATATGTTAGGATTTCAAAGTTGAATGATTCTGATATTTTCAGCACAAAAATATATAAATAGATTTATAATGTGTTAAATAAAGAGACATGTAAAAACATGTACTCTTTGGAAGAATGGGAATATAGTATAATTTCAGAATTAGTCAAAGAAAGGTAAAAGGAGAAAACAAAAGGTATTTCAGTAAATTCAATAAAAAGTATGAAAAAGAAAAAAATATATAGAGACATACAATCAAAATCACGGCAAATAGAACAAACAAAAACTGTAGAAATAAGTCCAGATATATATTACAGTAAGTGCAAATTAGCTTCAAACTGCTGATTATGAATTTATAAATTTTCATATACTCTGTCATTAAACAGCTATAAAATATAACAGGACAAAAAGGTAAAATGTCTTACAGATTTGTGGCTTATTTCAAGATGAAGAATGAAATCTTCCTTCAGTTATGAAGATTTTTTAAATCTCAGCTTTCCTCATCTTATTTCATTCTGCTTGGTCTTATGTAATTGGGAAAATGGTCTCAGGCAGCTTGCCCAGTATAGGCCTTTGATTTTCAGTATCTCACAAAGAAATAAAGTATTAAGACCAACCTCTCAAAATGACACTGAATGGTCCTGCATTGGGCAAAGGTTGGATGAAATCTCTCATGGCCCATTGTGAAGGGGGAGCTAGACCCCAGCTGGTGTGCATTAGTCAGACCTTACTGGTTGTTAATAGCATGCACCTGTTCTCATTGGTTGGCAACCTAAGAGATTAGTTCGTGTGCTGCACTGCTTATCCACTATTTTAATGGCATCTCTTGGAATGGGGTACTTCACTGGCAGTCTTGAGTGAGTGGTGTGTGAAGTAGGAGTTCTGGTTAACAGCCCATTGGCTAGATAAATGGAGCCCACCCTGTAGGAAGTCAGGCAGGGCACACAAGAGACCTGATAGCAACTGAACACACCGAACAGTAATCTGACATAAACCCAATGTCAGTATGAAGCTGCAATATACTCCTCTCAGCCCTTGACAGACTGACAATAAAAATTAAGGATACAGGAGATTCCAATAAGATAATGAATAAGATAGGACTAATATGTTTGTTTCCTGTGCAGAACATAGCATGTTCTTACACTTTCATGAAAAATTAGTCATGGATGGAAAACTATCTCAAAAATATTCAAGACTAAAAATTTTGCAGTCTACAACTTCTGATCACAATTCATCAAAACTTGTTAATAATTCAAGAAATTGAGAAATGCCCAAGAAATTAAAAACTGCTTTTCTAAATAACCATTCAGTCAAAGGAAAATAAGTGAAAATAATGAAAATAAGATTTCAGAAGAGCACATATCCATGGCTGTGTATGGTTTGCTTCCAAAACCCATCCTAAAGTTTTGATCACTAGCAGCCCACGATTATTTCCATTCTTTGCTGTGTGCCCGGTGGTTTGCAACATTTCAGTACCAGAGATGCCTTTAAAAATGTAGTAAAAGCTCTTTCCCCTAGAAAAAAGAACACATATAATGATAAATGCACACACATAATGCATATACTATACATACTTCAAATATGCCAAAATCTGTTTTTGTATCCCAAGTTCAGAATATCTTTTGTAACACTTTGATTTTATTTCAGCACCAAAAAAAAGAAAAGAAACCTTTCCTTTGCCTTGATACTTTGACAAACCTCTGGTTATTGTCCCAGTTTTATGTTCCTGACAGTGATTCTTACGAGTATACCATCTAATATTTATTCTGAGGAAAACTGTCTTTTCCCTTAAACCAAACGAACTAATCCAGATAACCCATAAGCTTTAGGAGAGGGAAAAGACCGTTTTGTGAAGGCCAGCTAAGTCTCTTGGCTGGTACCTACACATTTTTTCATTTTCTGGGAATGAGTGAAGATCAATCACCTTTGTGACATCAAAGGAAACTTTCTGTGGCCTATGCATGCACATTACTCTTCCTTGCTATTCTGCGGGTTAGACAAGACCACATTGGAGTATTTAAGTATGACTATGCTAAAGCACAAATAAAGCCAAAACAAACAAACAAACAAAATAACCCAAAACAAAACATGAACAAACATAGGAAAATTGCTTCACACAACAGAATGATACCGTGTACAATATAAATGTTCAGGAGGGTAGAAATTCATCTGTATTACTTCCCACTGTGGTCCCCATTACCTGGACCACTACCTATTTCTAGCAGAAGCACAATAAATATTTGTGGAACAAGTGAATACAAAATAGCCTACCTTTCATTTTGTTTCCATCTAAAACCTAACCTGCATCTGTCCAGTAGAGAGTTCTTCATTACAACTGTCATGCGTGACCAGATTCTAAATTTAGATCTAGGAAAGAGAGTAAAAGAGTCAGGTTCACTGCCTGCCTGTTTCAGTTTCAGTTTCAATCTCTTTCCTGAATAACTGATATCCTAAATTCTCTTAGAAAAGACCTCACCTTCTGTCCTCAAACCTTAAAATAAGAGTAACCTACTCCAAAGTCTTAAAAGGACACTCATAATAACTTTTACCTTAGTAAACCTATAACTCCTACACACTGAGTGGGCATGTGCCTTTAATATCTCTACTTAAGAAAAGTTTCTCAGATTATGAATATAGCTCTTGTTTTTCATTTGTTCTTGTTTTCCTATGACATATAAAAGATGATCAATTTAATCAGCAGAGGAATGCCAAATGAATTACAAGATAATTGGCAAAATGATTGAAATGAAAATGACTGGCAATACCAGGTGATGGCAAAAATGGGGAAAAACTGGAACTTTCAAATATTGCTAGCAAGACTATAAATATATAAATTGGTACAATCACTTAGGGAAACTATTTGGCAGTATCTATGTATCTACTAAAGCTTAATATTTAATATATTTACTATATTAAAGCTTAATATATTGAATTAAATTTAGTGTAAGTTTTTAAGCAGTTATGATAGAAATATTTAAACAGTCATTATAAACATGCTTGGAAAAAATTGAAAAATAGAAGTCCTCAGCAAATAGCAAGTCTAAGAAAGAAAAATAAGAAGCTGTATCAGATAAAATAAATATCAAATAGAAATCTTAGAACAGAAAAATACAATAACCTAAGTAAAAAACTCAGTTGATGGACTCAACAGCAGAGTAGAGAAGACATAGGAAATAATCAGTGAGCTGAAGTATAAAATGGTAGAAATTATCCAATCCAAACAATAGAGAAAACAAACCAGAAAAAAAAAAGAGGTCTTCATGGGCATCTGGGACTATAACTGAAGATCTAACTTTTCTATCATCTGAGTTCCAAAAGGAGAAGAGATTGAAACTGAAAAGCACTTTAGTGAATAATGACTGTAAACTTCTCAAATTTGCCAAGACAAATAAACATGCAGATTCAAGAACTGAGCAAATCCAACATGGGTTCCATACCAAGATATATAAACCAACTTCTGAAAATTCAAGACCAAGAAAAAGTCCTAAAACAGCCAGAGCAAAACAACACCTTATCTGGAGAAAATCTATTAGAATTACAGATTTCTCATCAGAAACTATGGAGGCAAGGAGGAAGGAGAATATTATTTATAAGGTTCCAAAAGCAAAGAACTGTCAACCCAAATGCTATACCCAGCAAAAATATCCTTCAAGAATGAAGGGAAAATCAAAACAATCTCACTTGAAGGAAAACTAAGAGAATGTGTTGACAGAAGACATATCCTAAGTATGGCTATAGGATGTCCTACAAACAAAAATGATTTTAAAAGAACATCAGGAAGATGAAAGAAAACAGTGAGTGAGAAATATGGAGAAATACATTAGATTTTCTCTCTCTTGAGTTTTCTAAATTACATTTTATAGTCAAAATAAAAATCATAACACTGTCTGATATGTTTCTAAATGCATGGAGAGGACATATTTAGGACAATTAAAATATCAACAGCAGAGAGCAAAGGGAAAAAATTGGGATGATGTTTTTATACTTCAAATGAGCTGGTAAAATGATGATGCTAGTAGACTGTGATGAGAAATGTATATATAACAGAGAAATCACTAAAATGAGCTATATAAAGAGCTACAACCAAAAATATGATTAAGAAATTGGAATAAAATTATAAAAATAATTCATGGCACCCACCCATAGGCAAGGAGAAGAAAATAGTAAATATAAATATCAGAGAGAACAAACAGAAAACAAAAAAATAAAACTGCAAATTCTACACTAAAATATAAATAATTACATTAAATTTAAGTAATTTCAATACTGTAACTAAAATGCAGATATTAGAAAAGTAGATAAAAATATATTAGCTAGCTATATAATAAGGCATTCATTTAAAACATAATGGTATAATCAGATTGGGTTTTAAGCATTGAAAAAGATATATATTTTATATATTAATAAAGAAAAAGCAGGACTAGAATGTTAATATCAGGTAAATTAAACTTTAGAGCAAAGAAAATTAATGACTGTGTAATGATAAAAGGGTTAACCCACATAGAAATTCTAGATATATGTGCATCAAAAACAAAACTTTGAAATATGTAGAGAAAAACTGAAAATTAGCAGGGAAAAAAACCAAAAATCTGCAATTAAAGTTAAAGATTTCAACACCCTCTCATCAGTTTACATAACAGTAAGGAAGAAATAAGTAAGAAGATAGAAAAACTGAACAACACCATCAACTAAGAGGATCTAATCATGGTTCATAGAACATATACAAATATAGGCCATAATCAGGGTCAAAAATCAAACTTCAAAAATGTAAAAGAACAGAACTCATACAGAGTGTGTTCTCTGACCAAAAGAATCAAACTAGAAATTGATAAAGTAAAGGATATCTCCTAATTCTTGGAAAGAAACACTTTTATAATAACCCATAGCTAAAAGAGGAAGTCTCAATGGAAATTTTAAAAAACACATTGAAGTGAATCAAAATTAAAGCACAACATAAGGAAATTGGTGACACAGAGCTAAAGCAGTCTTGAGAGGGAAATGTATAGGACTAAATGCATATTTCAGAAATGAGGGAGCATCTTAAATCAATAAACTGTGCTGTCTCATCAAGAGCTGACAAGAAGAGCAAATAAAACCCAAAGTAGGTAGAAAGGAGGAAGTTATAAAAATTAAAGCAGAAGTCAATGCAAAGCAGAAAATTAATAAAATAAGATGGTTTTTTGAAATAGTCAGTAAAGTTGACAAACTTCTGGCAAAACTAACCAAACACACATACACACCAGGAAAGACAGAAATTACCAATATCAGGAATGGAACAAGGATAAAAGAATACTATAAACAAATCTATACACAGAAGTTTGAAATCTTAGATGAAACGGACAACTTCCTAAAAAGCACAAACTACCACAACTCACCCAAGATTGAAATAGATAATTTAATAGCCATATAAGTGGTAAAGAAATTGTATTTTTAATTTAAGGACTTACAAAAATAATCTGTAAAGCCAGATGATTTTACAGGCAATTTATACTAAACATTTAAAGAAGAATTAATATCAATTCCACACAGTCTTTTCCAGATATCAGAAGAGGAGAATACACTTCCAAATTCATCTGAGTAAGCTAGAACAACTTTGATATAAAATCACACAGAGACAATATAAAAAAAGAGAGATAAAGAAAGGAAAGAAGGAATGGAAGAAGGAATGAAGGAAGGAATAAATCTATAGACCAATATCACTGATTACTATAGACATTAAATCTTCAGTTAATTATTAGCAAATAAAATTCAAATATAGTAAGAATAATATACCATGATTGAGTGGGGTTTATTCCAGGAAAGCAAGTCTGTTTCCAAAGCTGCAAATTAATCAATGTAATCTATATTAACAGGATGAAAAAGGGAAATCACATTATTATATCAATCAATATAGGGTAAAGCATTTGCCAAAACCCAACACCTATAAATGATAAAAAATTATCAGAAAAATACGATAGAGGAGGAACTCCCTCTATTTGAAAAATAAACTTAACAGAAAAACCTGTACCTGACATTACACTTAACAGTGAAATGTTTACTCCTTTCTTCCAAAGGTTAGAAATAAGGAAAGGATGTCCATTCTCATTACTTTTACTATACATACTGCTAGAAGTTCTAGCCAGTGAAATAAGGGAAGAAAAGAAGTCATACAGGTAGGAAAGTGAAGAAGTAAAACTGTCCCTATATTCAGATGACATGATTGCCAGTAGGCAAGGAATCTACAAAAAATCTTCCTAGAACTAAAAAGTGAGTTCATCAAATTTGAATCCTTCAAATTTCAAATGAATTGTATTTCTAATACTAACAACACAAATGTGGACACCAAAATTAATAAAACAATACTATTTACAACCACTGTAGGAAAAAAAGGAAAATAAAAGATGCCAGAAGCTCAACTGTGTGAGAGACCTGTGTTGCCAAGTGCTGTAGTAGTCAACCAAAGCAACAAGCTGATTAAAGCAACAAGCCAAAAATGATAATAATTGTCAATACATTAATCACTTAGTGTGATAGTTATAAGCAAGAAACTAAAGCATAAACTGTATAACTCCCCATTGGTACATTTTTTTTTGGTATCATTAATCTACAATTACATGAACAACATTATGGTTACTAGACTACCCTATTATCAAGTCCCCACCACATACCCCATTACAGTCAATGTTCAGTGTAGTAAGATGTCTGTAGAATCACTACTTGTCTTCTCTGTGTTGTACAGCCCTCCCTGTGTGCCCCACTCCTACATTATATCTGCTAATCATAATACCACTTTTCACCCTTGTCCCTCCCCTTCCCACCCATCCTCCTCAGTCCCTTTCCCTTTGGTAACTGTTAGTCCATTCTTGGGTTCTGTGAGCCTGCTGCTGTTTTGTTCCTTCAGTTTTTTTCTTTGTTCTTATACTCCACATATGAGTGAAATCATTTGACATTTGTCTTTCTCTGCCTGGCTTTTTTCACTGAGCATAATGTCCTCTAGCTCCATCCATGTTGTTGCAAATGGAAGAAATTGTTTTATTCTTATGGCTGAATAATATTCCATTGTGTATATGTACCACCTCTTGTTTATCCATTCACCTACTGATGGACACTTAGGGTGCTTCCATTTCTGGCTATTGTAAATAGTGCAGCGATAAACATAGGGGTGCATATGTCTTTTTCAAACTGGGCTGCTGCATTCTTAGGATAAATTCCTAGAAGTGGAATTCCTGGGCCAAATGGTATTTCTATTTTTGTTTTTTGAGGAACCACCATACTGCTTTCCACAATGTTTGAACTAATTTACATTCCCACCAGCAGTCAACCATCTATTGGATGTGTCATTTATGAATATATTCTCTCATACTTTAAGATGTCTTCTTTTTCATTGTTAAGGTATGATTGCTATACACTCTTATGAAGGTTTCACATGTAAAAACAATGTGGTTACTACATTTACCCATATTATCAAGTCCCCACCCATACCCCAATGCAGTCACTGTCCATCAGTGAAGCAAGATGCCGCAGATCCACTATGTGGCTTCTCTGTACTACACTGTTCTCCCCTTGATCCCACACACCATTTGTACTAAACATAATACCCCTCAATTCCCTTCTCTCTCCCTCCCCACCCACCCTCCCACATCCCTCTCCTTTGGTAACCACTAGTTCCTTCTTGGAGTCTCTGATTCTGCTGCTATTTTGTTCCTTCAGTTTTGCTTCAATGTTATACTCCACAAATGAGGGAAATAATTTGGCATTTGTCTTTACCACCTGGCTTATTTCACTGAGCATAGCGTCCTCTAGCTCCATCCATGTTGTTGCAAATTGTTGGATTTGTTTCTTTCCTATGGCTGAATAGCATTCTATTGTGTATATGCACCACATCTTCTTTATCTATTCACCTACTGATGAACACTTAGCTTGCTTCCATATGTTGGCTATTGTAGAAAGTGCTGCAATAAACATAGGGGTGCATATGTCTTTTTGAACCTGAGAAGTTGTATTCTTTGGGTAAATTCTAAGGAGTGGGATACCCAGGTCAAATGGTATTTCTCTTTTGAGTTTTTTGAGGAACCTCCATATTGCTTTCCACAATGGTTGAAATAGTTTATATTCCCAACAGCAGTGCAGGAGGGTTCCCCTTTCTCCACAGCCTTGCCAGCATTTGTTGTTCTTAGTCTTTTTGATGCTGGTCCTCCTTACTGGTGTGAGGTGATATCTCATTGTGGTTTTAATTTTCATTTCCCTGATGATTAGTGATGTGGAGCATCTTTTCATGTGTCTTTTGGCCATCTGAATTTCTTCTTTGGAGAACTGTGTCTTCATACCCTATGCCCATTTATTGGGTATTTGCTTTTTGGGTGTTGAGGCATGTAAGTTCTTTATATGTTTTGGATGTTAACCCCTTGTCGGCTATGTCATTTACAAATATATTCTTCCATACTGTAGGATTCCTTTTGTTCTGTTGATGGTGTCCTTTTACCTGCAGAAACATTCAGTTTGATGTAGTCCTATGAGTTCATTTTTGCTTTTGTTTCCCTTGCTTGAGGAGATGTATTGAGGAAGAAGTTGATCATGCTTATATTCAGGAGATCTTTGCCTATGTTGTCTTCTAAGAGTTTTATGGTTTCATGACTTACATTCAAGTCTTTAATCCATTTTGAGTTTACTTTTGTGTATGGGGTTAAACAATAGTTTCATTCAGTTGCTTATAGCTGTCCCCTTCTGCCAACACCAGCTGTTGAAGAGGCTGTCATTTCCCCATTGTATATCCATGGCTCCTTTATCATATATTAATTAACCATATATGGTTGGGTTTATATCAGGGCTCTCTATGTTCTTGTGCCAGTACCAAATTGTCTTCATTAATGTGCTTTGTAGCAGAGCTTGAAGTTGGGGAGTGTAATTCCTCCAGCTTTATTCTTCCTTCTCAGATATGCTTTGGCTATTTGAGGTCTTTTGTGGTTCCATATGAATTTTAGGATGATTTTCTCTAGTTTGTTGAAGAAAACTGTTGGTATTTTGATAGGAATTGGATTGAATCTATAAATTGCTTTTGGCAGAATGGCCATTTTGACGATATTAATTCTTCCTATTCATGAGCATGGGATGTGTTTCCATTTATTGGTATCTTTTTAAGTTTCTCTCATGCATGTCTTGTAGTTTTCAGGGTATAGGTCTTTCACTTCCTTGGTTAGGTTTATTCCTAGGTATTTTATTCTTTTTGATGCAATTGTGGGTGGAATTGTTTTCCTGATTTCTCTCTCTGCTAGTTCACTGTTAGTTTACAGGAATGCTACAGATTTCTGTGTATTAATTTTGTACCCTTCAACTTTGCTGAATTCAGATCTAGTAGTTTTAGAGTGGATTCATTAGGGTTTTTTATGTACAATGTCATGTCATTTGCAAACAGGGAGAGTGTAACTTCTTCCTCGGCAATCTGAATGCGTTTTTTTCTTTGTGTTGTTGTCTGATTGCCGGCTAGGACCGCCAGTACTATGTGGAAAAGAAGTGGGGAAAGTGGGCATCCTTGTCTTGTTCCTGCTCTTAAAGGAAAAACTTTTAGCTTCTTGCTATTAAGTATAATTTGGCTGTGGGTTTGTCATATAAGGCCTTTATTGTATTGAGGTACTTGTCCTGTACACACATTTTATTGAGAGTTTTTATCATGAATGAATGTTGAATTTTATCAAATGCTTTTTCAGCATCTATGGAGATCATGTGGTTTTTGTCCTTCTTTATGTTGATGTGGTGGATGATATTGATAGATTTTGGAATGTTGTACCATCCTTCCATCCCTGGAATAAATCCTACTTGATCATGATGGATGATCTTTTTGATGTATTTTGGAATTCGGTTTGCTCATGTTTTGTTGAGTATTTGTGCATCTATGTTCATCAGGGATATTGGTCTGCAATTTTCTTTTTTTGTGGTGTCTTTGCCTGGTTTTGGTATTAGAGTGATGCTGGCCTCATAGAACGAGTTTGGAAGTATTATCTCCTCTTCTATTCTTTTGGAAAACTTTAAAGAGAGTGGGTATTAGGTCTTCACTAATGTTTGATAAAATTCAGTGGTGAAGCCATCTGGTCCAAGGGTTTTGTTTTTAGGTAGGTTTTCTATTAGCAGTTTGATTTTGTTGCTGGTAATTGGTCTTTTCAGGTTTTCTGTTTCTTCCTTGGTCGGCCTTGGAAGGTTGTATTTTTCTAGAAATTTGTCCATTTCTTCTAGGTTATCCAGTTTGTTAGCACATAATTATTTATTGTATTCTCTAATAATTCTTTGTATTTCTGTGATGTCCATAGTGATTTTTCCTTTGTCATTTCTGATTCTGTTTATGTGAGTAGACTCTCTTTTTTTCTTGATAAGTCTGGCTAGGGGTTTATCTATTTTGTATATTTTCTCAAAACCAGCTCCTGCCTTCATTGACTCTTTCTAGTGTTTTATTCTTCTCGATTTCATTTATTTCTGCTCTAATCTTTATTAAGTCCCTCCTTCTACTGGATTTGGGCCTCATTTGTTCTTCTTTCTCTAGTTTCATTAATTGTGAGTTTAGACTGCTTATATGGGATTGTTCTTCTTTCCTGAGGTAGGCCTGTATTGCAATATACTTTCCTCTTAGCACAGCCTTGGCTGCATCCCACAGATTTTGCAGTGTTGAATTATTGTTGTCATTTGTCTCCATATATTTCTTGATCTCTGTTTTTATTTGGTCATTGATCCATTGGTTATTTAGGAGCATGTTGTGAAGCCTCCATGTGTTTGTGGGATTTTTCATTTTCTTCACGGAATTAATATCTAGTTTCATACCTTTGTGGTCTGAGAAACTGGTTGGTACAATTTCAATCTTTTTGAATTTACTGTGGCTCTTTTTATAGCCTAGTATATGATCTATTCTTGAAAATGATCCATGTACACTTGGGAAGAATGTGTATTCTGCTGCTTTGGGGTATAGAGTTCTGTAGATGTCTGTTAGGTCCATCTGTTCTGATATGTTGTTCAGTGCCTCTGTGTTGTTACGTATTTTTTGTCTGGTTGATCTGTCCTTCAGAGTGAGTGGAGTGTTGAAGTCTACTAGAATGAATGCAGTGCATTCTATTTCCCTTTTTAATTCAGTTAGTATATGTTTCACATATGTAGGAGCTCCTGTGTTGGGAGCATAGATATTAATAATGGTTATATCTTCTTGGTGGATTGATCACTTTATCATTATATAATGTCCTTCTTTGTCTCTTGTGACTTTCTTTGTTTTGAAGTCTATTTTGTCTGATTCAAGTATTGCAACTCCTGCTTTTTTCTCCCTATTAGATGCATGAAATATCTTTATCCATTCCTTCACTTTAGTCTGTGTATGTCTGTAGGTTTAAAGTGAGTCTTTTGTAGGCAGCATAAAGATGGATCTTGCTTTTTTATCCATTCAATGATTCTATGTCTTTTGATTGGTGCATTCTGTCCATTTACATTTAGGATGATTATCGATATGTATGTACTTATTGCCATTGCAGACTTTAGAATTGTGGTTACCAAAGGTTCAAGATTAACTTCTTTACTATCTAAGAGTGTAACTTAACTCACTTAATATGCTATTACAAACACAATCTAAAGGGTCTTTTTTTTTTCTCCTCCTTTTTCTTTCTCCTCCTATCTTTATATATTATATTTCATATTCTGTACTCTTTGCCTATCCCATTATTTATTTTGGGTATAGTTAATTTAATTTTGCCTTTGCTTAGTAACTAGCTGTTCTACTTTCTTTACTGTGGTTTTATTATACCTCTCAGGAGAGCTATTAAACCTTTGGAGAACTTCGAACTGTACCAGTCCCTCCAAAATAAACTGTAAAGATGGTTTATGGGAGGCAAATTCTCTCAGCTTTTGCTTATCTGGAAATTGTTTAATCCCTCCTTCAAATTTAAATGATAATCTTGCCAGATAGAGCAATCTTGGTTCGACACCCTTCTGCTTCATTGCATTAAATACATTATGCCACTCCCTTCTGGCCTGTAAGGTTTCTGCTGAGAAGTCTGATGTTAGCCTGATGGACTGTCCTTTTTATGTGATCTTATTTCTCTCTCTAGATGCTTTTAATAGTCTGTCCTTATCCTTGATCTTTGCCATTTTTATTACTATATGTCTTGGTGTTGTCTTCCTTGTGTCCCTTATGTTGAGAGATCTGTGGATCTTCATGGCCCAAGAGACTATCTCCTTCCCCAGATTGGGGAAGTTCTCATCAATTACCTCCTCAAAGACACTTTCTATCCCTTTCTCTCTCTCTTCTTCTTCTGGTACCCCTATCCTATAATGCAAATATTGTTCTGTTTGGATTGGTCACACAGTTCACTCAATATCCTTTCATTCTTGGAGATCCTTTTTTCTCACTGTGCCTCAGCTTCTTTGTATTCCTCTTCTCTAGTTTCCATTTCATTTCTCATCTCCTCCACCGTATCCTATCGGCTGTTAATACCCTCCATTGTGCTCTTCAGCGATTGGATCTCTGACTGGAATTCATTCCTGAGTTCTTGAATATCTTTCTGTACCTCCATTAGCATGTTAATGATTTTTATTTTGAACTCCCTTTCAAGAAGTCTTATGAGGTCCATGTCATCTTTCTCTGGAGTTATATTAATTTTATTCTGACCCAGGTTTCTTTGGCATTTCATATTTGTATATGGCACCCTCTAGTGTCCAGAAGCTCTACTCTCTGGAGCTATTCAGTCACTGAAGCAATGTTGAGGTAACCAGGGAGTGGTATTGGTGCCTGGGGGGAGAAAGAGGTGTTTCCTGCTTACGGCTGCTATGCCTGTCTCCACTGCCTAATCAGTGGGCTGAGCACACAGGTATAAGCCTCTATGCTTTGCGTTTGTAGTTGCTGTAGACAGATCTTCCCTCTGGCTGTCCTAAAGCCAGGGTAGGGTTTGCTGGTTTGTGAACCAGGTGGGGCTGGCTGGGAGAGATACACAGTAGGCTGCCTCTCATGGAGGGGGTCCTTGTTGCTGTGTAGCCAGCCAGGGAGCTGGAGCACCTGGAAATGGTGAAATCTCCTGCTGGGCAGAGTGCACCTGGACAATTCTGTCTATCTGTTCTTTCTCCTGAGCAGTAAGTTCTGTGCAATCCTTGACCCTTTAGCAGCCTTCCTGCTAAGGGCTTCCTTGTTAAGAAGTCACTCTGACTGCCTGCATTTCTTTTGTACCAGAGCAGCCAGATATGGATCCCTGCTTTCCACAAGCAGCTGGAATCTCAGTCTCTACAGGAATTCTTCCTGTCTTAGCTTTCCAATCCCTTAATCACGGAAGTACCGTGAAAGCACCATGAAATTTAGGTTTCTGATCACAGAGCAGATCTCCGGAGTTAGGTATTCATCAGTTCCTTGCCTCCACTCCCTCCCTACTTCATTTCTCTTCCTCTTGCTGGTGGGCTGGGGTCTGGGAAGGCCTTGGGTCCCACTGGGCCACATCTTTGGTACATTACCCTGTTCGGTGAGGTCTGCTCTTTTCTCAAGATGCATGCATTCTGGTACAGTCATCTTTCCTGTTGCTCTTTCAGGATTAGTTGTATTAATTGTATTTTCATATTATATGCGGTTTTAGGAGGAAGTCTCTGTCTCACCTCTCACACTGCCCTCTTTATTTCTTCTATAAGATGTCTTTTTGTTCTTTTGATAGTGTCCTTTGCTGTACAGAAGCTTTTCAGCTTCACACAGTCCCACTTGTTCATTGTTGCTTTTGTTTTCCTTGTCTGCAGAGATATGTTCATGAAGAAGTTGATCATGTTTATGTGCCAGAGATTTTGCCTATGTTTTCTTCTAATAGTTTTATGGTTTCATGACTCAGGTCTTTGATCAATTTTGAATTTACTTTTGTGCATAGGGTTAGACAATGATCCAGTTTCATTCTCTTACATGTAGCTGTCCAGTTTTGCCAACACCAGCTGTTGAAGAGGTTGTCATTTTTCCCATTGTATATCCATGGCTCCTTTATTGTATACTAATTGACCATATATATTTGGGTTAATATCTGGACTCTCTATTCTGTTCCACTGGTCTGTGGTTCTGTTCTTGTACCAGTACCAAATTGTTCTGATTACTGTGGCTTCATAGTAGAGCTTGAAGTTGGGAAGCGAGATTTCCCCCTGCTTTATTCTTCCTTATCTGTATTTCTTCAGCTATTCGGGGTCTTTTGTGGTTCCATATGCATTTTAGAACTATTTTTTGCAGTTTGTTGAAGAATGCTTTTGGTATTTTGATAGGGATTTCATTGAATCTGTAGATTGCTTTAAGCAGGATGGCCATTTTGACAATATTAATTCTTCCTAGCCAAGAGCATAGGATGAGTTTCCACTTGTTAGTGTCCTCTTTAATTTGTCTTAGGAGTATCTGGTAGTTTTCAGGTATAGGTCTTTCACTTCCTTGGTTAGGTTTATTTCTAGGTATTCTATTCATTTTGATGCATTTGTGAATGGAATTGTATTCCTGATTTCTCTTTCTGCTAGTTCATCATGTATAGGAAAGCAACAGATTTCTGTGTATCAATTTTGTATCCTTCAACTTTGTTGAATTCAGATATTAGTTCTAATTGTTTTGGAGTGGAGTCTTCAGGGTTTTTTATGTACAATATCATATCATCTGCAAATAGTGACAGTTTGGCTTCCTCTTTACCGATCTGAATGCCTTGTATTTCTTTGTTTTGTCTGATTGCCATGGCTAGGACCTCCAGTACTATGTTGAATAACAGTGGGGAGAGTGGGCATCCCTGTCTTGTTCCCAATCTTAGGTGAGAAGCTTTCAGCTTCTCACTGTTTAGTAGGATGTTGGCTGTGGGTTTGTCATAGGCCTTTATTATGTTGAGGCACTTGCCCTGTATACCAATTTTGTTGAGAGTTTTTATCATGAATGGATGTTAAATTTTGTCGAATGCTTTTTGAGCATCTATGGAGATGATCATGTAGATTTGTCCTTCTTTTTGTTGATATGGTGGATGATGTTGATGGATTTTTGAATGTTGTATCATCCTTTCATCCCTGAGATGAATCCCACTTGATCATGGTGTCTGATCCTCTTGATGTATTTTTGAATTCCGTTTGCTAATATTTTGTTGAGTATTTTGCATCTATGTTTATCAGGGATATTGGCCTCTAATTTTCTTTTTGTTAGGGTCTTTGCTTGGTTTTGGTGTTGAGTGATACTCTCTTCATGGATGAATTTGGAAGTATTCCCTCCTCTTCTATTTTTTAGAAAACTTTAAGGAGAATGGGTATTAGGTATTCTCTACATATCTGATAAAATTCAGCAGTGAATCCATTTGGCCCAGGGGTTTTGTACTTGGGTAGTTTTTGATTACCAATACAATTTCATTCCTGGTATTTGGTCTGTATAGATTTTCTGTTTCTTCCTTGGTCAGTCTTGGAAGGTTGTATTTTTCTAGAATGTTGTCCATTTCTTCTAGGTTATCCAGTTTGTTAGCATATAGATTTTCGTAGTATTCTCTAATAATTCTTTGCAATTCTGTGGGGTCTGTAATGATTTTTCCTTTCTCATTTCTGATTCTGTTTATGTGTGTTGATTCTCTCTTTCTCTTAATAAGTCTGGCTAGGGGTTCATCTATTTTGTTTATTTTCTCAAAGAACCAGCTCTTGGTTTCATTGATTTTTTTCTATTGTTTTATTCCTCTCAATTTTATTTATTTCTTCTCTGATCATTATTATGTCCCTCCTTCTGCTGACTTTAGGCCTCATTTGTTCTTCTTTTTCCAATTTCAATAATTTTGACTTTAGACTATTCATTTGGGATTTTTCTTACTTCTTTAAAAAGGCCTGGATTGCAGTGTACTTTGCTCTAAGAACTGCCTTCGCTGTATCCCACAGAAGTTGGGGCTTTGTGCTGTTGTTGTCATTTGTCTCTGTATATTGCCTGATCTCTGTTTTAATTTGGTCTTTGTTCCATTGATTATTAAGGAGCATGTTGTTAAGCCTCCATGTGTTTGTGAGCCTTTTTGTTTTCTTTGTACAATTATTTCTAGTTTTATACCTTTGTGATCTGAGAAGTTGGTTGGTAGAATTTCAATCTTTTTAAATTTACCAAGGCTCTTTTTGTGGCCTATGTGGTCTATTCTGAAAAATGTTCCATGTGCACTTGAGAAAAATGTGTACTCTGCTGCTTTTGGATGTAGAGTTCTGTAGATGTCTGTTAGATCCATCTGTTCTAGTGTGTTGTTCAGTGCCTCTGTGTCCTTACTTATTTTCTGTCTGGTGGATCTGTTCTTTGGCGTGTCTGATGTGTTGAAGTCTCCTAAAATGAATGCATTGGATTCTATTTCCTCCCTTAATTCTGTTAGTATTTGTTTCACATATGTAGGTACTTCTGTGTTGGGAGCATAGTCATTTATAATGGTTATATACTCTTGTTGGACTGTCCCCTTTATCATTATGTAATGTGCTTCTTCATCTCTTGTTACTTTGTTTGTGTCTGATACAAGTACTATAACACTTGTCTTTTACTCCCTATTATTTGCATGAAATATCTTTTTTGATCCCTTCACTTTTAGTCTGTGTATCTTTGGTTTTGAGGTGAGTCTCTTGTAAGCAGCATATAGATGGGTCTTGCTTTTTTATCTACTCTATTACTATGTGTCTTTTGATTGGTGCCTTCAGTCCATTTACATTTAGGGTGATTATTGATAGATATATACTTAATGCCATTGCAGGCTTAGGATTCCTGGTTACCAAAGGTTCAAAGGTAGCTTCTTTGCTACCTAACCAGCTAACTTAACTCTCTTATTTGCTATTATAAACACAGTCTGATGATTCTTTATTTCTCTCCCTTCTTATTCTTCCTCCTCCATTCTTTATATGTTAGGTGTTTTACTCTGTACTCTTTTTTGTTTCCTTTGACTGCTTTTGTGGATGTTGATTTTATTTTTTGCCTATAGTTAGTATTTGGTTGATCTGCTTTCTTTGTTGTGATTTTTTTCTTTGGTGACATCTATTTAGCCTTAGGAGTGCTTCCATCTAGAGCAGTCCCTTTAAGTACCCTGTAGAGGTGGTTTGTGGGAGGCAAATTCCCTCAACTTATGCTTGTCTGGAAATTGATTAATCCCTCCTTTAAATTTAAATTATAATCATGCTTGATACAGTATCCTTGGTTCAAGGCCCTTCTGTTTTATTGCATTAAATATATCATGCCATTCTCTTCTGGCCTGTAAGGTTTCTCTTGGGAAGTGTGATGATATCCTGATGGGTTTTCCTTTGTAGGTGATCTTTTCTCTCTCTCTTGCTGCCTTTAATACTCTGTCCTTGTCTTTTGTCTTTGCCATTTTAATTATTATATGTCTTGTTGTTGTCCTTCTTGGGTCCCTTGTGTTGGGATATCTGTGTGCTTCCATGGTCTGAGAGACTTTTCCTTCCCCAGTTTGGGGAAATTCTCAGCAATTATTTCTTCAAAGACACTTTCTATCCCTTTTTTCTCTCTTCTTCTTCTGGTACCCCTACAATGCAAATATTGTTCCATTTGGATTTGTCACATAGTTCTCTTAATATTCTTTTGTTCTTAGAGATACTTTTATCTCTCTCTGCCTCAGTGTCTCTCTATTCCTGTTCTCTCATTTCTATTCTATTAACAGTCTCTTGCACCTCATCCAGTCTGCTCTTAAGACCTTCTATCCATTGTATCATTTCTGCTATCCCACTCCGGACTTCATCCCTTAGCTCTTGCTTATTTCTCTGAATGTCCATCAGCATGATTATGACTTTTATTTTGAATTATTTTTCAGGAAGATTGGTCATATGTATCTCACCAGGTCCTCTCTCTGGGGTTGTCTGAGTGATTTTTGAGTGGACCAGATTCTTCTGCCTTTTCATGGTGATAGAAGTGGTCACAGGCAGGTGGCAAGTGTGTTAGCTGGGAGAACAAAATCCCTTCCTGCTTTTTGGTCACCTTGCCCTTCTCCACTGCCTGTGCCATTGACCTACACAGCAGGAGCAGTCTCTGGGAAAATCTCCTGAGATGCCATGGGCAGGGTGGCCTTCGGGATAGCCTAGCATGCTGCGAGGGTTCATAGCCATGCCGGATGTGTCTCCTGCAAGAACAGTGCCTCTTTGTGCCTTCCGAACCTTGTTCTGGCTTCCTCCATCTGTTCCAGTTAGCTCGCACTGGGAGGAGACTCTGTGTGTTTGCTGTGGGCGGGGCTGTTCCCTGGCTGCTCCACAGCTGTGGCAGGTGAGCCAGTCCACTTGCAGCACTGGCTGGGGGTAACAAATAGCAGGCTGATTATTGCTGTGAGGGTCTTTGGGGCTGCTTTATCCCCCAGGGGATTAGGGAGCCCAAAGTTCCTCAAGATTCCCAACCTGCTGGGCTGAATGTGCTGAGACAATTTTGTCCACCTGCTAATCCCTTGTCCCTTTAAGACTTTTAAAAAGCCTCTGCTTTTATTTTTTCCCAGGGAAGCCAGCTGTGGGAACCCGCTCGCAGTCTTCATCTCGGATTTTACTTTTCCATTTCTCTAATATCCAGTACACCATGCAATGTGTGTCTGTGCTTCTGGTGCAGATTACTAGGACTGGTTATTTAGTAGTCCTGTGCTTCCACTCCCTCCCCACTCTGACTCTTTTCCTCCCGCCAGTGAGCTGGGGTAGGGGTGTGCTCGGGTCCCGCGGGGTCGCAGCTTTGTGTCTTACCCCCTTCGTGAGATGCTGAGTTCTCACAGATGTAGATGTAGCCTGGCTGTTATACTGTATATTCTGGTCTCTCTTTGAGGAATAGTTGTATTTGTTGTATTTTCAAAAATATATATGGTTTTAGGACGAGATTTCCACCGCCCTACTCATGCAGCCATCTTGAGCCCCTCCTTCTCCCCCGTTACATTTTGCTGCCTTCAGCATACATCAGTGGGAGTACCCTCACTGTGGAGGGAGTCCTGAATGAAAGGTCTCTGCAATTGTATAGGTCTGAGGTTGGTTGGTAGGGTAATAGGGAAGGGCAAAGATAGAAAAGAACTGAAATACTGAGTCAAAATGGAGAGAGTGTCTTCAAGTTCTCCCACCTCTCCCTGATGAGGAGGTTTTAGCAAAGATGTCAAAGAAAGGATTCTGCCTAAGGCCTCAGATGAAGAGTCTTCCTAATGAAGGTAACTGAATTAAGAATGTAGATAAGTGTAAGAGTGTGGCTGGACAAGCAGCCTGAGTCCTGACTGCAACTTCCTTCAGAACCTTCAGTGTCCTGCTGTGTACCATCTGGTATGGGGAGGGCAAACTTTCCCTACAAGACCTATCAGATAAAACTTTCTAAATTGACCATGTTCTGACCTGCACAAACATATACAGAAGTTTGGCCAGAATCCAAGCTCCTCAAAATATAATAATGCTTATGTACACATTTAACAAAACATGTATAGTACTTGAAGGCTAAAGACTACAATGTTGATGGAAGAAATGAATTATCTCAATAGATAGAAAACATACCATATTCATGTTTATTGGAAGACTCAACATAGCAAAGAGATCGATACTCACCAAATTAATAATACAATTCTTAGAGCAACCCCTTAGATAAAGACAAAAGAACATAAAATTTATATGGAAAAGCAAAGGACTAGAGTAGCTAATACAAATGTTTAAAAGAATAATCAAGTTGGAGGAATTGATCTACCTGTTTATTATATAGTTTATTATATAACATAATAATCAAAATTGTGTGGTATTGACAAATTGACAGGGAGATAGAAACACAATGAGAAGAAAGAGATGTTCCAGAAACAGACCTACCTAAATATGCTCAAGTTGCATACTTTTGGCAAAGGTGACAAAAATGCAGAATAATTCAATGGAGAAATGATAGCTTTTCAACAAGTGGTATTGGAGCCATTGAATATCTATGAGGAAAATAATATGAACCCTGAATTTAATCTCACATTTTATAAAAAATTAACTT
This sequence comes from Manis pentadactyla, assembly GCF_030020395.1. Classification (NCBI taxonomy): domain Eukaryota; kingdom Metazoa; phylum Chordata; class Mammalia; order Pholidota; family Manidae; genus Manis; species Manis pentadactyla. Next base: position 148,358,079 of record NC_080020.1, on the reverse strand, counting down.
GAGATGAGTCATAGACTTAAATACAAAAGATTAAACTATAAAACTTTTAGACAAAACTACAGAAGAAAACCTGCAGGATAGGACTAGAGAGAGTTTTTAGACTTTATACCAAAGAGATAATCAATAAAAGCAAAAATGGATAGACTAACTTCATCAAAACTAAAAATATTTTCTGTTAAAAACTCCATTAAGAGGATTAAAAGAAAAGCTGCAGAGTGTGAGAAAATATTTGCAAACTACATACCTACCAAAGGACTAGTATCTAATATTCATAAAGAACTCTAAAAACTATTCTCACCAACAGTAAAATAACAAACAATCTAATCAGAAAATGGGCTAAGAAAGATACATTTCACATAAGAGGATAGTTAGAAGATAAGCACATGAAAAGATGTTCAACAACATTGGACATAAGGATTTTCAAATTAAATCCACAATGAGATATAACAGCACACTTACCAGAGTGACAGAGGGTAAAGTATTCTGACAGCATCAAATGCTGGCAAGGATGTGGAAAAACTGTATCATTCATATGTTTCTGGTGGGAATGTAAAATGGTACAATTACTCTGGAAAACAGTGAGAAGTATACTTAAAAGTACTAAAAATAAAATTACATATGACCCAGAAATTCTATTACTAGGCATTTATCAAAAGAAATGAAGACATGTTCACGCAAAATTTTCTAATAGAATATTTGTAACAGTTTCATTCATAACAGCTCCACACTGGAGACCACTCAGATGTGTTTCAGTTGGTGAATGGTTAAACAGACTGTGGTCACTCATACCAAGGAATATTACTCAGCATAAGATGGAAATAATTGATACACACAACAATCTGAATAAATTTCTACAGAATTATGCTGAGTGAAAAAAAAACAATCCCAAAATTAGCTCTATGATTCCATTTATGCAGCATTCCCAAAATAACAATTATAGAAATGGTTAACAGAGGTTAAGGATGGAGTACAGGTGGATGGAAGTGTGTGTGTTTATAAACAAGCATCACAAGAGATTCTTATGGTGATAGAAATGTTCTGTATCTGGACTATATCAATGTCAATATCTTAGTTTTGATATTTATAATAGTTTTATAAGATATTATCATTGGGGAAAGCTGGGTAAAAATTGAGTAGGCTATCTCTGCATTATATCTTACACCTGCACGTGAATCTATAATTTTCTCAATAAAAGAGTTAATTAAAAGTACCTGTCTTTTGTGTTTAGTAAAACACTACATATAGTTGCAATCCAATAATTATTGGCATGATTTTTCACTGATAAATCGGTGTCCACTAGTAACCATTTTTGAAAATTTACTTAAATTTACAGCCTACTTATTTTTGTGCCTAGGTATATCATAACTAGGAGACATATGTTTGTTGTGTGTGTGTTTGTGTGTGTTTAAATTTAAATTTGATGGATGTCAGGATGTCATATGGACATTTCTTGGGTCATACTTTTACAGAAGAGATTGAGATGTTTTTGCATTTAGTTGCCCATGTTCCTTTATAGAAAACTGTTTTTACTATTATTTTGTGATGTCTCTGTTACTTTGTGAATAAACTATAAATTATTGAAATATTTTGTTTAAAAAATTGACTTAAGTGGTCAGTAAAAAAACATAATAAATGTGTTTCAGACTTTAATGGTCATCCTGAGTAATGAATTTTAATAATGAGTTCTAAAATGTTAGTTTTTAATTTTTTTGAGAGAGCTGCATTATTAAAATAAATATGGAGGATCCCAAAAAAGAGAAAAAAGACATAACTAGCATGTATTTGACACTGAAGCACCAGAAAGTATAGTTTCAATTTTCCATTTATTCTCCATTCTAGTCTTCAGTAATAATATGGTAGACATAATTATTCCTCATTTAGAGTGAGAAAATTGAGGTTTCAGTGAAATTGAATTTTTACTCTAGTTCAGATAACTAATAAATGCAAAAGCTAGTATTTCAAAATCCAGTCTTTCAATATGTTATTAGATTGCCTCTCAAGTAGTGGAAAAATAACCAGGATGTTTAAATGATGTTAAGTTTGCTTTTAAAAACTCTCATAAATTTTTAGCTTTAGATATATACACAGAAGAAATATTTAGAAAACTAAAGGTGTGTTTGTTGTTATTTAACCCAATCAAATAATTTCAAATAATAAAAACTTACTGATATTTTCCTTATTCATATTTGAACAACATCCCTTGAACTATATTTGGCAAAGATGTTCCTCTTCTATTTTTTTCTAGATTTTACTCAGTAGTGACCTTATTTTTTAGAAATTGCTGAAAATAATCCTCCAGTCATTCTTCTGGCCCTCTAAAAAGCTTGGTTCCAGCATGTCACTAGTGATTTATGGCTACTCACTACTTGGCATCATCAAGGGGGTAGAATATATATTTGCCCTCAGGAAATGAAAAGGAAACATAAATAAAAATTGCATGGTTGATTGGCCTGTTTCTGGTAAGGTAGGCCACACTTAATAGAAATCACTTTTTTCCTCTCTTTTACTAGCTTGCTCTATCACTAAAATAAATGGAATTTTTATCTGGAAGCCTTCCTCCACCCCATTTAAAAAATATAATTAAGTGTTAAATTATGTGATGTAGACTCAAGTGCTGAAGCAGTCCAGATGAAAGGAAGTCCAATTATGTCTTGTGTGGTCATTGTAGCTACTCATATTTGCAAGTGTCCCCTGCTCATGTGCAGAGGAGACCACTCCTGGCCAAGGAAGTGGCTGGGCCAAGTGCAGACACCAACCTCTCATATATTTGGTTTGCAGAGGAAATAGAACTGGCCACAGCAGAGGTTGCATGTTGAGGGGGAAAAGAATAAAAGGTTAGTAAAGTAAGATGCACTATACAACATTGTGGGAGTAATACAAAATATTTTAGTACAGATGAATATGCTCAGCCAAGATGATATTTTCTTCTTATTTTCTGGTCACCATGCATTATAAAGAATGTAATAATTTCTCAAGGTACATTGATAATGGTTTCTTATATTTTTGTAATGCTTTGGTTTTCAAGATGTTTGTTGCTCTTACATTTTTGCATTTGATACACTCAGTAGCACTCTAAAGTAGAAGCCAGAGTTACACATCTTTTTTGCAGACTGTAAAACTCAGGCTCAGAAAAGTTAAGAATCTCATCCACTTGGTTCCAGGGAGAGTTGCCAATTGCTAGCTAGTTGAATTCTTCATGATGCTGTGTGGTGGATGAATTCAGACTCTATTCCTCTATCTCCACATTCCCACCCTCGTGAAAGATCTCCGGGTTGCAAAACAATTAAATTTCTCCTTGTCATTGGCTCCTTCAGGGAAGCCAAATAGAAAGAAAATAAGAGGGAACTAAAATATTGACTAGCTACTATTGTCTCTAACTTTAAACCATCATAAAACTTATGAATATATACTTACGAGGTAGTATCATATCCCTTTTATACATACACACACATGCACATACACACACACACAGTAGTAAAGCTCAAAGAGGCCATATACCTCCTCAAGCAGAAACAGCTACATGGTGGAAGCTCAATGACAGACTTGAAACTGCTATACTTTTTCCCAAAAATGTTTGTAAAAAGCTTTCTTATACAGGAATATGGAAAAGGAGCAAAAGTCTTTTAATATATTTTAATCCACCTAAGATTTTCATAAAATCAGTATTATGAAAATCTAAAGTTCAGAGAAAGTATGCTGTCTACCCATGGTCTCAGAGCTAACAATTGGGAGAGGTAACAGGCAAAGGATAATCAGCCAGATTGGTAAGGTGTCAGAGGCTTATACCCTTTTATGTTATTCCATGTGATCTAAAACTTAAGAGTTAAAGTTTGAGAATACCTCAAATGTTTGCTAAAATCTTGGCAGTCTTAGTCAAGGTTACTAGCCATTGTGCATTTGCCCAAGCACCTACTGTCCTCAGAAGATATCCAATTAAAGTCTAAGGAAATCACATGAATATATTATAGCATGGTTGAAATCACCAAAGAAGTTGAAGCATTTGAGTGAAGGAAGTTTGCATTGCCTTCAGTAAACTTCGTGCCACATGACAGGAATTCAGTGAATGGCACTTGTGGTACAAGAGTTGGTGGTGATGATTGTAGTGTCGTAATTGGCACGGGTGTAATTTAGTTTCCCTCAGAAGTTATCTATGTGCAGAAGAAAGCTTGCCATTCCATGCAAGAAATCAAGTGTCAGGGTCATAAAGGGGAAAAGGAGACTGAAAAGCATCTTTAGTTTTCAGTTACATTTTGGTTTAATTTGACATATATTTCATCAATGTGTTGGTGTGTTCTGATGAGAGAAAAAAATGAGTTTAATTTTAGATAATGTTGGATCCTCATTGTAACTACTCAGAACAATATAGATTCTGAGGACCAAAAGAAAAACTTAAAGAAGCATTTCATTTATATTTCTTAATGTCCCATGCACAGAAAGAAGTAGATATACTTTTATAGTTATCTTTGACAATATTGCCCTTCTGGGGACTCCATCCACAACAGATCCATTGTATTCCAAAATCACCAATTAGTATCACACATGATTTGCAGAGTGAGAATTGTCATATCCTGTTTCTCCTTTTTTTCCATTGCCTTTGAGCTATGCTTCTTTCCCCTTTTCTTCTACCACCTTATTTTCCTTCATGTTACCACATGTGTAACTCCTACTCATTGGCTTTTTCACTGTCTGAATTATAACAGCCACTTACTTACCCCAAATACCAGAGGCTTGCTGGTGAGAAAGTGGAGCTTGCATGCAAAGTGTAACAGGATGTCTGGGTATGAACAAGATCCTTCAATCTATATCCAGAAGGCTCCAGCCAGTCATTGGCTACTATTTGTCTAGTTTTGCTGCTACTGTTCCCATTTGATTGCATTTCTTTAAATCCTGGTTGTCACTATCTACAATAAAAATTAAAATAATGCCTATTCTATACAGTTTGAATAATCATTGTTGACAAGTGTACATTTTACATCGCATACCTGGGTGAATTTCTGAGTTCTAGCATATACCAGCTGTATGACATTTGTAAGTCACTTAAACTCTGTTTGTACCTAAAACATAACATGTAACAATGGTGTCTATTTCATAGGCTTGTTATAAGGATTCAAATACAAATTGCACTTAAAGTACCTAACACAGCGCTAAGTATTTGTTTGCAGTACTTCTCACAGTGCTGCGTGTTGAACACTTTGTTGAGTGTAGTTAATAGAGTTCTAGCACTTCACAAAAACATCCAGGTCCTAATCCCTAAAAGCAGTGAGTATGTGATCTTAGATAGCAAAAGGGAATTCTCAGGAGTCATTCAGGTAATATCTTGAATGGAAGATTATCTTCAATTAACCAAGTAGACCCAATGTAATAATGAGGATCTTTAAAAGAGGGAAGCATGAGGCTCAAAATCATAGAGATGAGATTTAACAAAGGAAGCTGAATTTGGAGTAATACACTTTGAAAATGGAGGAAGGCGCCACTAGCTAATGTCTGTGAACAGCCTGCAGAAACCAGAAAAGGCAAGGAAACAGAGCTTTCCATAGAGACTCCGGAAGGCATGAAGCTCTGTTGACACCTTGAATTTAGCTTGTAAGATCTATTTAAGACTTCTGACCTCCAGAATGGAAAGATATGTTTATGGTGTTTTAAGCCTCTAACTTTGTGGCAACTTGTTATAGCAGCAATAGGAAACTAATACAGTTGGAAACACGCAGAACTGGAAAAGTGTAACTGGAATGACTCTCTTCATCTTACTTTTCCTCTCCTATCTGTTCTTTCCCATTCAAGCCTGACTCCTTATTTATTAGACACCCACCTAAGAAAGAGACAGTAAGTGAAGGCTGAAGAGAGCTAGAGAGAACAAGAGGAAAAGAACTGTCAGATGTAGAGTACATTCTACAGCTGTCTTTATTTAAGAGAAGAAATTAAAGTCATGATCCACAAAGAGACCACCAAACACCAGCAAAAAAAATCTTAAAAGAACAAAACCAAAATACTCTTTGCTTCATTTTACCACGGCAAGACATATGAATTTCATTCATTCCTCAACTCAGCTCAACCAGACTTCTACCCACACCACTCCAACAGAAAAATTTCTTGCCAACATCCAGTTTTCATGCCCAAATTCAAAATTGTTACCTCCTTTCCACCTCTAACACAAAGTCCTATTAAACAAATGATGGTCCTATCTCTAACTTGTCTTCACAATTTTGAGAAAGTCATTCAGTCCCTGAAATTATGAACCTTAATATTTTCATCAACTAGTCTGTCAACTTCACAAATCTTTGGAATATTTACTCAGAGATACATATCTTGAATCTGTTCTCATATACTATCTTTATCACTTCTTGACTGAATATTGGCCTTAAATATCTTACTGAGCCTGCAAGTGTCAATCTCTGCTCCCTTTAGTTTAGCAATCCTTGCTGCCACGCCCAGAATCGCAAAATGCAGTTTTGACCTTGTTTAAAGATACTGATGGTGACAGAGGGTGTTGAAGCTTGAATAGCATAAGAAGAGCAACCAGATGGTATGGACAGAAAATGACAGTAAATCAGGTAGGGATGTTAGAGTAGGGAAAGGAAGCATTGGGTTGGTGGTGATAGATGAGTTAGATATGAGAGATAGATCGAATAGTATGCTGAGGACAGTAGAAGCAGTTTCCTCACTGAAAAGGAGTTGAGCGTAAAGGGTAAAAATTAGAATAAATCTTGGGATGTTGGACTGGAATGGAGATACCAGTGTTCACTCATTATTTTCAATATAGGTAAATGTAAATATGCAGACTTGACTATACCTGAGTGACTGTGTATGCATCTGTGTGTGTATGTATTTCTTTCCCCCATCCATTCCAAGAGCCTGAAAGAAGTTTTACCCCAAGCACATGGGCACTCCTAGCATCTAGATCTTGATTTCTAAATACCATGCTACAGGTTAGGGTTTCTTGGAGAAATGACTGAATTCATTGTTAGGATTAAGACAAGAAACATACAAGATGAACTTGGAACATCTTAGTGCCCCTACCTAAGGAAGTGCTCAAAAAAATGGCTGTGACTTGTCAAAAAACTCAGAAAGGTCTCTCACTACCTAGATATATTACAATTTGCTAATCAAAATAAATAATGACCATATAAGTTATCACCCTTGGTTAAATTAAGAATCAATATGTCTCTCTGGATATGAACAAATAAATGCATAAGTAGACATTTCAGTGAAGAATGTGATATTTACAGCCTCAAAATACCTTCCCTCAAAATATTTATTAAATTACACAAGGAAAAAGAGTTACTTTACAATGAAGAAGTCTGAGAGATACCAGCTTAATCAAAGGATTGAAGATAACATTAGTAACAATGAAACGAATCGACAGTGTATGCCACCTGATAGGATGTAATGAAAGAACATTGCATGCCAGGTAGTGCAGACGTGGCACTACCTGGGTCTAAGCACAAAGGAAATTAGACAAACTCAAACTGAGGGCATTCTGCAAAATAATCAGCCTAAAATATGTGAATGTATCAAGTTTACAAAAATCAAGGAAATGGTAATGGAATAGTGCAGACTGAAGGAAACAAAAGAGCGTAATAACTGAACATAAAATGTTTTTCTGGACTTGACCATTTCATTAAAAAGAACATTTTGGATACCACTCACAAAACTTGAATAGAGTCTACCAATTAAATGCTAGTAACATATCAATGTTAGTTTTCTGATTTTAACGATGGCATTGTAGTTAAGCAAGAAAATGTCTTTACCTATAGCCACAGACTCTAAAATATTCAGTGTTAAGAAGGTGTCAGTATCAGCAACTTATCTCAAAAGGTCCAGGAAAAAATGTTCTTTGTATCCTACTCACAATTTTACTATATATTTGAGATTGTTTGAAAGTAAATATTTTTAAAATTCTGTGATGACCTCCTAAAGCCCATTGTCATAATTCCACAGCATTAACATGCCATTCTTATTCAGTCTTGGCTTACCATTTTCTTTCAGAAATATTTTATTCAACTTCATTCATGTTGGCTGTTCATGAGTTTCTAAGATGAACACCTTGGTGTGAGGTTTCAACTTTTCCAGGGCTTTAGAGACAAAGTAATTTGTGATATCTGATAAGCTTAGTTTAGAAGGAGGTGTAGATAACAAAAAAGAAAAACCTCGAAGTCTTGCCTTATGTGAGAAAAATATTGTGGCTGGCTACTTTTTCTTAAAACCAGCAGACCACCCACTATGTGCTAGCCTTAAAAAATACGTTTCCTTTCCCTAAAAAGCCATGGTCTTTATGATTTTGTGATTTCATTCTTGCTCTTCCATATGTCTGGGTAGTCCGTGCATGAACCACCACCCTTTTATTTTCTTTAATAGAGAATGCCTGCCCTATTACATGGATTCATTTACCAATTTGTCTCCTGCACTAAGATGTTAGCTCTTGGGGAATAAACATTAAGTCTTTTCATTCTTGTGACTCCCAGGGATACTGCTACATTGCTACATTTATTGATAGTCATTTACTAACTAAACAAGTGAAAGAGTTAAGTTCTGAATGAATGAATGATAGATGAAAGATCAGAGAATGAACTATGGTGAAAAATTGAGTAATTTTGCTCTTTATTACTTTGGTAGACATAAGGCCATGTAGCATTGCTGTGTTTTGTGAAAGTATCAACATAGAGTTTTTGTGTATTTTTGCAAAGATGACAATGGTTAAATTCGTATGAGCTTTCAAATGCTTAAATGCAGTTATTTTGTTAGTACTAGAAAGCATTACTTGGTGAGAAGGCGATGATGATAATGGTGTAAATCAGAGAAAAGAGAGAGGCTGGAATATAAAGTTCTCTGAAAGGCTGAGAAATTGAAACCCAAATCAGACCAGTGGGATTTATCATGGTCATATCATACCTACTTTCACCCATGTCGATTTATAGTAACACTTAATCACTTACTGACCTTTATAACACTGTGAGGGAAAACATGCACAGTATTGGCTGTTAATGATTTGGGAGGAAAATGAAATCAGTACAGATTGATGAGTTTTTCCTAATCATGACACCTCAAAAATTGCCAAAGATTTGCAAAGTAAAAATGTGTTTGTAATTATGTGTAAAATCATTACAAAACTATGCTCCATATTTAGTGAAAGATTTTATACCTGTTGTGAGAACTATATGAAGACATAATTTATGTGTTTTTCAGCTTTAAATCAATAATTTTAGATATAGCTTTTATTTAAAATATATTTCTAATGGATAAATCTTCTACTTCTAAAAATATGATATAAAAATACTTCAAAAGCTCATTATATGATTGAGCCTCACTCATCTTCGTCTCTCTCCCTCTGACCCAAATGGCTTTTGCGAGTTCTAAATTCTTATTCCCAAGTGAATAAATAAAAGTAAAACTACTTTTATAATAGCAACTTGACAGTCTCAGCCAAAAATAGTTATGTAACTTTTGCTATGTCTACAAGTTTTATAATCCATTCTTTCAATACATTTTTATAAAAGTGAACTTCTGTAAAATGTGGTAAATGTATTTTGATGCACGTGGTGAAATATTTATATGAAATTAGATGAGAGTTAATTTCAAAATGTGTATGTGAAGGCACAGATTTTAGGATCCCCTTTCTCTAATTTAATCTAAACCAGGTTCTAGGTATTAAAGTGTATATATATATTTTTTGCATCAGAAAAATTATATAACCCAACCTTTTGAAGTGAAAGCATTCAAGTCAAGTTTAGGTACCCCCAAAACCACACTGTGATGATGAAAACAAATAGAAGCTTTGTACTTATGTAGATTTTCCAATGAAGCTTTGTAAAATATTTAAAAAACATTCTCTCATTAATTCCTTTACCAGCCCAAGCTGCAGAATGTGAAATTGGTAAGCTAATAAATCTATCAAAATAAAGAGAAACTCTGTTTTGTAAGAAAGTTGTCTCCTTTTGATGCATCTTTTATTTTTTTGCAGTTGATACTAATTAAATGTCAACTTTATAAATGTTATTACATGGTGAAGAGAGAATCAGGAAGAGTTTGAAATTATGGGTCCCAATCTTAGTTACTCCACTGATTTATCTGTTTAGTAGAGAATAATCATGCCCAACCTGACTACCTCCGTAGGGTTGTTATGAAGATCAAACACATGGAAAAGTTCTCTGTAAATTCTAAGTTGCTTTTAAAATTCGACTGAATCAGTTCAGACTAACAGACAACTATCCTCTGCAAGCTGCCAATCAGTGCTCAGCAATAATTCAAAGGATTTGTGGTTATGGTTTGGCAGCCAGATGGCTTCCCCACACCCACCCTTGATCTTTTCAGTTGTTCTTCCCCCCACAGCAGAGTGACAAGATCACCTCCACTCTAAAAAGCCTTGACGGTTTACTCTCTTCTTGTATTAAGGCCAGCATATTGGAAAAGAAAGGCTTCCACAGACGTGTGTAGTCTGTCTAGAAGCTCAGCTGGGGCTGCACTCCCTTCCATCCCCTCTCCTTTGGGGCCTGGTCCCAAATGCCTTCTTCACTTCCTCAAGGCTGCCTTACTGCTGGGACCCAGGCTCTGCTCCAGAGCCTCCAGTCCATGTCTGCACTGCTCTGCCTGTACCTGGCTTGTCACACACGCAGACCTTCCCTAATTAATTCCTACTCACCTTGAGAATCTGATTACTTCATGAGATTATCCTTTGCTAACCTCTGAAACCAAGTTTAACACCCCTTCGCCTTTAGGAGGACTCAGAGCACTATTCTATGTCCCAGTGTAACACTTTTAAAGGCATGTCTACTTGTGTGATTTTTACATTTTCCCCTCTAAATTGTAACCTCCATGTGAACAATGATTTTGTTTCTGCGCATCAATACATCTCCAGTTACAAGTACTATCGCCTGATCCTAAATAAATATTAGCTAAACAAATAAATTTGAGACAAAAGTGAGTCTCTGAACTGTATGACACATTTAATCATGCTCTCTGATAAATGCCCAACCGAAAGGTATCTCTACTGTTTACTTTTGAGAAAGGCTCAATCTGCTACTAAAAAGGTTAAAGAAATGATTACTTTCCATATCATGTTGGATTAGGCAATTTTGAATTAAGGTATGACAAGAAGTAATTGAGTAAATGTATTAATTTTCCTAAATCTGTGCTTTTCTGATACCTAGAATATTTCCATTCTTATATTACAAAAACAGTGATAGAAAAATTTCACAATATGTTTATTGCACAGATTTCAAAAGTGAGGAAGACTTAGTTAATTTAAAATATTTTATCCTTAAAACTTAATCCACTGAAGTAGGATTTATAGTCAACTCCTCTTGATAAATGTTAATGGAAAGAGAATACAGTTCATACAAATCTATAGATATTGCAAGTTAAATTACTTCTTCTTCTTTGAAACTCAGAATATTTGTTTCAGAAATCCTTTTCTACTTTGTTTTGCTAAGGAAAATATTAGCACCAGTTTAGACTTTCGGTTCATAAGTCTAGAATGATCATCAGGTATTGGAGAAATCCTGGAATTAAAAATTCACCTCAGATAGCCATCATATACTGTCTCGTGGAGTCTCCACATTCTTCTGCATCAGAAAAGAGCATTAGAAACCTAGAATATGACCTGCCTTCTATCACTATTTGACCATGAGCTTCAGGCAGGTCACCTGGTCAGTATCTCCTCATCTATATTTAATACCGAGCCATTGCATGGTGGTAATAAAAACCCACCAAAACCAAAGATGAGACAAAATGATGATTCTAAGTATACTTCTTATTCCACCACACATGTTAGTTAACAAGGAAATTATCATTACTCAGATTTCTCATTGATTTTACTTAAAAAAAAAGAAAGTCTATTGTGACAGATCATGTACATCTTTCCATATCTGATTTATTTTATTTCCCCCAAGCTTTAACTCCACACTTTCACTCAGATCTAATGCATTCCCCAAGGAACTGCCTTATTTCAGTCTCTGATGAGATCAGATCAGTCCCTGCAGGACCCCTTTTCAGTGAAGCAACAGATGAGTGCACTTGATTTTCCCTACTTAGCTACCTATAGGCATTTGGGAAGATTTCAGACTAGGATTCTGATTAACCTGCAGAGGAAAATTTCTGTCTTATTTATATATTCTTTTTGCATATTATTTGCTATACTGCTGAAAAAGCACTTGATATTATCAGTTTAATGGTAATCAATACCATTTTGTAAAATTTAATTTTTATGAAACATCCTTAAAGAAGAATCACTCTATACATTTTAATCAATACTTAAAGTTTCTCCAAGGTGGATGATTGAGTTCCTCTTCATGTCCTTAAATATTAATTTTAACTATTTCTACAAAACACTCTGTCCTTAAAAAAGAGGAACTAAGCTGTTCCAAATAGGTAATATATATTTATATCTTCTCTTTACCAAAGAATTCCATGAAATGCATGGGATCCCAAATCCTAGGAATTCCAGGTAGGACAAGTCCATGTTAGTCATTCCTAATTATAATTGTACATTTAGGCATGATTTAAGCCCGCAATATGTCCTAATATTTCTTTTCTAATAAAAAAGGGCAACATACTCCTGGAACAGCTCATTTGTTTGTGTGTTACACTGGATGTAGAGAATTACTGAACTTACAGTTTAAGACTGTAAAGCTCATAAACCCATAGCATTAATATACTTTTGTAGGAAAACAAGAAGAGTACACACTTTGAACTTCAGCACTAGCCTGAATACATTTTCTTTTAAATAAGTTCCTGAACAAGCTTGGGGTTAGAAACAGTTGGAAAGGGTAGGGTATGCTGAAGTTCATATGCTCCTTAAGATAGTAATGATGTGGCAAGGGACATCACCACGGCTTTCTTGGCTGCACAACTGTTTCTGACATCAAGATGAGAGATGTCAGCTTGTCATTAGTTTTGTTGGTGCTGCCGCTGATGTGAGCACCATTTTTTTTGAGAGCCAGTGCATTGCCCGGTGTGGAGTCCCGTCGCGGGGTGAGTTCTCAGCTGCTTTGGGCTAGCCTTCCGAGGTGCATGGTGAACGGCCCTTGGCCCTTGCACTTTCTTGTTCTGGCTACACGAGATTTCGTTTCCAGATTGGAAAAAAAAAAGTCTTATTACATGTTGTTTACAGTTCTGTTGCATTAGTCGGTTTCTTTTATTAAACCAGATACAAGTTGTGACACGCTGTTAATTCAATCACTAATAACTAGCTCAAATTGCAATTTTTGTCAGCAGGTTGGTGTTGATTAAGCTGTAGCTGCCACTAACATATTGTTTTAAATGCTTGATAAATTTTATTTTCTGCAGTGAGAGCCTGTTTGGTTTATATTTTCTTTCTTGTCTCTCTCTAAGGCAAAAGAATTGCAGAAGTGTCCCTCTGTGGGTACTCTGCAGGCCTCTGCTTTCCCTCCCCTGCAAGGAGGGCTGGTAACCACTAGAGGGGAGGAGACAGCCGGCTTTTTTGAAGGCTTCACCACAGAGCCCCATGGTGGAGAAGCTGTCAGCGGATGGGCTGCCAAGAGATAGGGTGTAGTGTATTATCAAGGTTTGCAAAAATAGACAAAATAAGCTTCTTACAGTACATCTGAAATTTGCTTCTAATAAATCAGAACTGACTGCAAAGACAGTTAGAATGTCGAAGTGTGCTTGCCTATTACCCCATAGTCCTAAGCATTAGCAAGATCATCTATGAAATCAAAGTTAACCCTTATGAAAACAAACGGCTCTCTTTTAGGATGGGAGCTAATGCACATACATGCAAGGGGAAGTAGTGGGGAAGTATGAGGAAGGAAATCAAAGATGACTGAGCCCCCGGAGTGTGCACAAGAGACACATCAGCTCATTTTCTAAAGCATTCCAGCACCTGCCCCGTTTCCATCTCCCTGAATCCCTACAATCTGTTATAAGCGGGAAGATAGACAAAGAGATAAGAAGGAAAATAAAATACTGACCTACTAAACAAAAGGGGGAGGAGAAAGAGAAACTTTGTCTAATCTTCCCAGACATTCCAAACTGCAATATTTTTAACACACATAAACAAAACATAGTCATTCAGGATTAACAAGGGACCATACAGACCATTTGGGCATGACTTTTTTTTTTTAATGTAGCTTGACCTTTTTTAATCTTATATTTTTTCTTTAAAATAAGAAAATATATTTAATATTAGTATTGTTAAAGTACTATAATGTAGAACTGGAGGCTGTTCTATGTACTCTCCTGAGTGTAATTGCACTAAGATCATTCGGTTTCCATTTGGAAGCCAGTGGCAATTACTGAAATACAATGTATCATGCATTTGCTCAGTGGATATAAAACGTATATACTAATTCGCAATAAAATGTAACAGCTGTCAGTGCATTTTCTGCTCTGTTACTTCAATAAATTGGAACTCTGAGTAGAAAATGGGAATATTGCATTTTTACACACTCTGTAATGTGTTTGCTTTTTGCAAATACAATTTATTTTTTTCATGACAAAAATTGTGGTTTGTTATTACTGCTAGTGGATAAATATTCCTATATCAGAATGAATTGCATATGGTATCTTTAAAGAAGTAGTAATATTTTCTGCTTTTTATTGTAGGCTGTCTCCAGTAAACAAAATACACTTAACCTACTTCTGTCACATACTGAGTGTGTGTCTGTGTGTGTGTGTGTGTCTGTGTGTGTGTATTTGTGCATGTGTGTGTATGTGTCATTGTAATGGCTGGGTATTGGGGGTAGGGAAAGGAAGTAGTTTATTTTTTACCTTACCTTCTCAGGTGGCCAGGTTGATCATTAGCATTTATTTCCTGACACCATCATTTCTTTTAGGGCTTATTTTTGTTTAAGTTTCACACTTCTTTTCTACATTTGCTAATCAGTTTTCCTTAGAATATGAAGCAGTGGCTCTGAGTTTTATTTAAAATAAAATGCCTGCACATTTCTGTAATTTTGTTACTTGAGGTCAGACTTTTCACAGATAATTAGCCTTTTACACACTGTGAAATCAACCTGCATTGGTTATTTGGCTAGACTCTTTGCTTCTGTTCTTTATTTCCCAGAAGGTTAACGTGCTGAAAATCTAGCTTCAAGCTCATAGTACTGTCTCTTTGTGTTGCTAATTATCCCATTGCATAATTATTAATATCAGGAGCAGGAAGAGGAAACAAGCACACCAAATAGTCGTGAACGCTGGTGTTCTGGCAGGAAGCAAGTCCTGCATTAATAAAATGTGCCTGTACCAATATCGCAGCAGATAGGAGCGTTCCTTGTTAAGGATCATTTATTAACTGAGATCATCTTTTAGTTCGCCTTGGGGTAATGACTAATGTCAATGGCAAATTTCACAGTTGTCTAGAGAAATGAATTAAATTTGTAATAAAAAGCCCTTCGGCTTGTTGTACATGTTCATTTATTGGAGTAGTTGAACTAGGAGAACTGTAAGGCAACCAAGAACATCGGCTTAATTTTCCTTACATATAATAGTGACCTTTAGCTCCATGTTGAAAAAGTTACCTATTATGGACTTGCAAATTAAATGAGAAGTTTCTCTAATGCAAAATAAACTAGATGACTGGGCTAAGTTAAACAGCCTGTAAGCCTATAAGGCTCTTCATAGAAAAAATATTCTTTCTTTTTTAATATGACTTTTCTATTTAAACCATCATAAAATAAGTCACTTGACAAGAGAACAAGATAATTCAAAGAGAGATTTCATACAGCATTACACCTACTTTTATTCCTGTAAGTTCTTTGGATGCTTTCACTTTGTGCTCTGATGCAGAGTTTTAAAAAAGTGTTGTTTTAACACTTTCTTTAATTCTAAATATACAGTGTGTTTTTTATTTACTTGGCATAACATGTTGTTACTGTAATTATTTATAGAAGATTTCGTGTTGCTTTATGTAGTTAAGGAAAAGCATATTTCCCATGAGGAAGAACAATTACACCACTGTCTCTTTTTCTGATTTAGAAAGACTAATTCCAGATTCCTTTTCAGAGAGTGAATTGGAGTTGGAAATGATAATTACTTTTAAAACAAGCACTATGACCAACTATGGTATGCACATTTCATAGGGGAAAATATAGAACAACCAGGCTCCTTATGCAATCTGCTATCTATACCAATAGTGCTCTTGAAACAAATTATCCTAATTGAGGCCCCAGCCTAGCTAACGATGGCAGGTGAAAAATGGACATTATTTTCAGCTAGTAAAGACAATTGCAATATTTATGAAAACTGAGATATAATATTTATTTCAAAGAGGTATACTTCATCACATATTTTTTAAAACTTCAAAGTAATGCCTCAATATTTTCACCTTTAAATCATGTTAGTAAAACATTCACAGACCTACAAAAGCTTTGTTTCCTTTCATGAAGGGACAGACTATACTCACACAAATATACATGTGCTACATATGTCTTCCACAATAGGTGTGTTGCCAAAGATGAATAAAAATACCTAAAGGACCCATGAGAAATAAAAGCAATAATGAAAAGAAGCAATCAGAAATAAAGCTGATTTTAGTTGCCCTCAATTTTTAAACACAGATGAAAATGCTTGTTTGGAACTTGTTCTTTCCAAAATTCCACATTTCTGGAGCTAAAAACAAATATTTTCTCAATTTTAACAATTTTTCCAACTACTTCTCCTCATGTGTCCCCTTTGAGCCTAATGTTCGATCTCTGCTATACCAGCTATTGTATATGCAGAAATGGATGAAGTTACCCCAAAATTGTTTTGTCCCTCTAGCTTGTTGGGCATGCTCAGGAATATTCGCATGACAGCAGAACCTTCAAAATTTGGACTTTTTTCCTCTTTAATGCAGATGCTCACAGCATTCCTAATAAGGCCAGGAAAAGAGTTCAGTGCCTGCTTTTACCTTCCCTCTCACCTCAGTCCTTTTCAGCATGTAACCTTATTCTCTGTGGGATTATTTGGATGAAAACCAATTAGGGAGCAGCTCGAAATATAAATGCATACAGATTATTCCAGATTGAACACAGCCCATGTCAACTAATGATGAAGTATATGATGCTCTGAATGGCATGAATATTAAAGAGTTGAGAGGAAATGGACACACGGTTTGAGAGGAGACCCTGAATGACGAATCAGAACTAATAAAACATACAACTGAAAGTACGCACTCCCTTCTACCCCACCTCCCACTCCTCCTGATTTCATTCTTTATGGAGATATACCCACAGGCCTCCTGAAGTGTGTTCTCCTTTGCTAATCCCCCCACAATGGTCCACATGAATTTCTGAGGGGTCCCCCATGCCTCTCATTCTGTGACTGTCAGTTTCTGTCTAATAAACCAATCTCCCTCCCTGCCTCTTCCAGAGGGCCTCATTCTCAAGCTGGGAGGGGACAGTGTCTCAAAGGCCAGGACAGCTCTATGAGTTACCGAATGAGCAAACCAGTATTTAGTAACCATGCTTTTCAGCATGCTCATTGGAATAAATGCAGGAACGAATGAGGAGCGGAGGAAAACTTGCAAAGATCGTCCAGCCAGGACTCCTGGGAAATGGCTGAGAAGGCTAATATGAGACGCAGAGAAACTACAACAAAGTTAATGCTTGATGTTCTCCTTCTGATTGAGAGTCATGCTGATCAGCATTCAAGCTTTTTTAGGGTAGCTCAGAGGGGCCACGGCGTGTGGCTTCTCCTCCCTTCAGCACTCCCAGTGACCTATTTCTAGATCTCTCTCTCTAGCTTTGTTCCCTCTTCCAATTTGTAGTATATATTGGTGACTTGCTGGTTAAAAACATCAAGGTTAGACCAATGCTTTTTGGTCACATATTCAAACCATCCCTTCCTCCAACCCCCACCTTGGGTCTGTCTACCTAATAATTTTATAGACGCTGAGTTTCTATGGTATAATCAGACCGAAAGAATCGTTCCTAAGCTTCACATGGTCTCCATGAGCCATGCACATATTGTTCCCATTAAAGTGGATCCAAATTTCATGATCACAGGTACAGAATTAAATGAGTTACTGTGCATAAGTTCGTGTCACTATTATTTACTCAGCTCCTTCACCAGCCCTTTGGAGAAAGCCTGGTGCCTCATACACTGGGGTGTGTGAGGAGGGCATTAGAAGTTATTGGAAGGGTGTGTGGGCCTGAGCAGAGGATTGCTGTGGCCAGTTTTAACCTTCTTCTTTTGTCTCTTCTTGAGTATTACACTAGCTTGTCACAGTATCAGAATTTGTGAGTCTTGATAATTGCAAACTGAAATACTGGAAGTGAGAGGAAATAGATTATTTCCATACACTGCAGTACTAAAATCACATTTCTAAATTTTAAACAACCAAGTGGAAAGATGTTATCTAAATGCAGAGCTGTGCTTCTGAAGTCACATTTCAGGAGAATGGAAGATGAAATGTTTGCTTCTCTGCACACAGTGGCATTACTGATGATTTTTTCTTTCTTCTCATACTTTGTTGACCTTTGTTGATTTTCTACAATATACAACTTTTCTATTTAAGAGAAAATATTGAAAAGAAAGGCTCTACAGTGTGCCAGTGTGGGCAAAAGCCAGGATTGTTGAGTTTACTAATCCTAGAACCGTGTACCTGCTTTTCCGCTTACAAAAACCTGTCAGTTTCAAGAATAAGTCAATTTCCTCTGAGTCTTTGCATAGTCTGTTCCTCCTGCTGGAATTCATTTACCTGCCTCCATGCCCTATCATCACCTTTGGGATTTTCACATCCTTTATACTTCCGTTTACCTGTGACTTCTTTTACAGAAGGGCTCTCTGCTTCTAATAAAGACCCCACTTGGTCCACTTACTTTATAGGCTGATGCTTTAATTATATGTTGTATGTTTCCTTGTCTAGCATTTGTCTTTCCTGCCCGACTGTACGTTTTCTTGAGCCACAGTCCCTGCAAATTTGATCATCGTGATATAACTCATAATTGCACAAGGACTGGCACATGGTATTTGCTTCAAAATAGTTGTCAACCTAATAAATAACTAAATCAATTGTAAAACCACAGACAAATACTGTATGGTTTCACTTATTTGTGGAATATTAAAACAAAGCAAATCAGAATGAACAAACAGCAGTAGACTCACAGACATTGAGAAGTCTGAGAAGTGACTAGTGGTTACCATGTGGGAGAGGTTGGGGTGCGTGTGGGGTGGGGATAGTGAGCAGGAGAAAGCAACACAAAAATTCTCTGTCATAATATAAGTTGGTCACAAGAATGGTAGTACAGCATGGAGAATATAGTCAATGATTCTGTAACACCTTTCTATGCTGACAGAGGGTAACTGCTCTGGAGGGGGTGAGGATTTAATAATATGGGTAACTGTTGAACCACTGTGTTGTATATTTGAAACCAATAGAAGATTGTATATCAACAAGTCTTCAATAAAAAAAAAATCTTCATTACTGCTAAACCTCAGTATTGTCATATGTAGAATTCGAATATTACCTTCTTTGCATGGCTGCTATAAATAAAAAATGCAACAATATTTATGAAGTGCTTAGACAATGGTGGCTATTAGTATTAAGATTATTATACAGTAATATTTTATTAAATAGTAATAATAGATAAAGAAAAAAGAATGCTTAGAGCATTTATGAATGTAGAATTTTTAAAAGTGAAAAAATCTCTTACAAATTTTAGATACAGCTTATAGCAGCTGGGCCTTTTTGGGAGAGGGGGGACAGGCATATTGCTTATCTGTATCACACAAACTGAGACTAAGAACCCTCGTATGCACCCAAGGGTAAAATACTTTATCTACTAGAGTCCAGTACTTATGTACAGTTAATTTTGACTTCAGTCTTACAAATCTACCCATGTCCAAAGACAGGTCAGAAACATCTTCCCTCCCCCTTTCAATGAGGTTGTTTCTTACATTTTTAATGAAGTCTATCATCATATTCTCCATAGCATCCTGGATCCCACTGATTTGTTTCCTGTCTCCAGAACATCATATAACTGGAATCATACAGTGTATAGTATTTTCAGACAGATCTCTTTCACTTAAGAATATGTACTTAAGATTTATCCACATCCTTTTGTGGCTAGAAAGCTCTTTTCAATGTTAAATAATAATATCCCATTCTGTGTATGTGCCATAGTTTGTTTATCCATAAGTTATAAAAGGAAATCTTGGTTGCTTCCACATTTTGGTGATTGTGAGTAAACATGGTATAAACATTCAAGTGCAGGTCTTTTGTATATGTCCTCATATCAGTTGGATACAAACCTAAGAATCTAATTGCTGGATTATATGAGAAGACTATGTTTAGCTTTGTGAGGAACTGCCACAATGTCTACCAAAATGGTGTAAATTCCACCAGTAAATTACACATCCTTGTCAACACTAGGTACTATCAGTTCTGGATGTATTCATTCTATTATGTGTGTAGCAGTATGTTGTTTTTTTATTTCGCAATTCCCTCGTGAGAGTCAACACTGATCATCTTTTATACATATATTTGCTATCTTATATTCTTAATGAGGTATCACTTCCCCAATTATCAAGTCCTTATACATTTTGCATACAAGTCCTATATCAGATATGTGCTTTACAAGCATTGCTTTAGAACCCATTGATTTTCTTTTGATTTTTTTAAGTGTCTTTCACAAAACATAGGTTTTTAATTTTAATAAACATATTTTTTAATAATATAAATTTTAATGTTGTATCTAAAATATCACTAATCCAAGGTCTCATCAGTTTTCTTCTAGAAGTTTCATAAAGTTTCATTTTGTACTTAGGTGTATGTTCCATTTTGAAATAATTATTGTGAAAGTTGTAAAATCTGTGTCTAGATTCATCTTTAAAAGTGTAAATGACTGGTTGTTTTAGCACCATTTATTGAAAAAAAGTCCTTTTTCTCCTCTGTCAAAGATCAGTTGCTTTTATTTGTGTGGGTCTGTTTCTCAGCTCTCAATTGTTTCCATTGAGCCAAGTAACTTCTTTTACAAATACTATGCATTCTTGTAGCTTTGCAAGTAAATCTTCAAATTTACTGTAGGTAGTAGGAATCACCTAACTTTTCAGCTTTTCAGTATTATATTAGCTGTTCTAAGTCTTTGGCCTTTCTATATAAATCTTAGAATCAGTTTGTTAATATCTACAAAATACCTTGCCAGGATTTGAATTAAGACAGTGTTGAATCTATACATCAACTTGGAATGATTTGACATTTTAACAATATTTACTTTTCAATTCAGGAACATGTACCGTCTCACTGTTTATTTAAATCTTTGATTTCTTCTATCAGAAGTAGCTTTTTGTCCACATATTTTGTAAATATTTGTTAGATTTATGTCTGTATTTTTTCTTCATTTGTTTGGTGCTACCATAAAAGGTATTTTCATAAATTTCAAATCGCAACTGTTCATTGATGGCATATAGGAAAACATTTGACTTTCATGTACCAATCTTTTAATCTAAAACTTTATTGCATTTGCTCATTAAAATTATTGGAGATTTTTTGTTTTTGTTGATTCTTTACATTTTTAACATTAGTGATTACATCATCTCTGAATATTTCTTCTTTTCCAATCAATATGTGTTTTATTTCCTTTTCTGTTTTATTAAATTAGTTAGGATTTCGAGTATGCAGTTGAGTGGGAATGGTGAGAGAAGATATTGCCATTGTCCTTATCTTTGGGATAAAATGTCTAGTTTCTTACCCCAAGGGTTAATTGTTTGTGTCAATTTGAATGGGATACAAGGTGCTTAAATATTTGGTCAAACATTATACTAGGTGTTTGGATGAGATTAACACTTAAATTGGTAGACTGGGTAAGGCAGATTGTTCTCCCTAATATGAGTGGGCCTGATCCAATCAGGTGAAGGCTTAAATATAACAAATAGGTTAACCTGCCCCCAGGCAAGACAGAATCCCTCCTGCTGGATGGCCTTCAAATTGGAATACTGGCTTTTCCCTGACTTAATATTGAACTAAAACATCACCTCTTCCTAGGTCTCAAGTTTGTTGGGTTTTGGGCACAGACAACACCATTGGCTGTCCTGTATTTCAGACTTTTGGACTTGGACTGGAACTAAACTGTTGACAAGTCTGGTTGTCACAGTTACCAACTCACCTTGCAGAACTTGGGACTTGCCAGCCTCCCTGAGTGTAAGCCAGTTCCTTTTAATTTTAATCTAACTATCATCTATACTATTGGTTCTGCTTCTCTGGAGAACACTAAAACTCTACTCATCATTAAATATGATGTTAACAGCAGATTTTTGTTAGAGTTCAGTGTCGTGTAAAGGAGGTGCCTCCCTATTTTTTGCAGCTCAGGTTGTTTTTCATAAATGGATTTTGATTCTTTCAAATACTTTCTCTGGTGGCCACTGAATAAATTTTTCCTAATATTTATTTCATTGAGTGAAATTCCTCTCGTAGGGACTCTTCTGAGGTAGAAAGTATATTCTTCACTGCAGTTATCATTGAAAGTCACCAGCCATTTACAATTTTATGTGAATTGAATACTTCCCTTTTCATAGGTCATTTTCTAGCAAGGTTTTAGTTCCTTTGTCCTTAAAATGGTACAATAAAACTACTTACTTGGTAGTATTGAAATAAAAGGACAAAGAGCAATGAAGCTTATAGAAGAACATCTCATGTAGAGAAACTGCTCATTCAATATTTCCTATTGTTACTAAAATAATTACAGACATTATAATTGTTATTTAGTAAGCTTAGGGTTTGTCATATTTTGCTAAGTAGTTAACTTGTTTATGGTGGTTACCTTGAGAAGTACATTTGGGAAAATATAAATACAGTTGACACAAGGCACAGAATAACAAGTGGAAGAGTTTCCAAAACAAACCAAATTCTTCAAATCTTTGCCCAGTTTGCCTCTGAAGATAGAAAGCCTTCATTTCTCTCGGTGCATTTGTCCTGTGCCAGATCCTAAGGCACAAATGATCATCTTTTTTTAATATTAACCTTCTGTTATACAAAGGCTTATGCTCTATGTATAGAACTCAATCACCCTTTATTATATTGATTTCCTTGAAATGAAATGAACTTCAGTTTCCAAAGTAATGTGTGGGATATTAATTTTCTGTGAGTCTAAGACTTAGCCCAAGGAAATGAAAGCAAGCTTTCACTAAGGACTAGCTTGTAAAAGTAAAAAAAAAATAGATACAGCACTTAAACTGTCATCTTTTTATTCAGATGACTGGTTTTCTTTTGTGTTATGTCCCACTTTTGTGTGATTACATTTGTTTGCTCATTCTGTACCTTTGCACATATTCTTGTGTACATTTCATGCATTCAGACATAGTCATATAGACTTCCAGTATAGAGAGCCAGACAAAGATATAGAAAAAGTCTAAGGATGGGATTGGATGGTAACTGTAGATGGAGTGCTTTTAAATTCTGAAAAAGAAGCCATGTTTTGGCAGAGTTAATTGTTTTTCAAACTATTTACATTTTTTTTCAGCTTTTTATTTCTATTATGTGTTCAAAGAGAATGAAAAGAGATTCATTTCCATGATTCAGTTACCTCCATTAAGAGAAATGCACCATTCTTGCAGTAGGAAAGGAAGAATGACTTTCTGAAGAGGAGCTGCCATCTGCAGTCCAGCTGTGATTTGGCCTGGATGCTATCACCCAAGAGTAGCACTCAAATTGCTTTCCTCATTGCAATTGCTGTAGTCATCCAGCAAAGCAAAACAAAGCAGAATGCTAGATGGTCATGAGCTATAAATTAGATAAAGGAAAAAGGAAAAGAAAGTGGTGGTTAATATAAAAGAAACCAAAACAATTTTTTGCATGAATACTCAATTATCAGTTGTCTCTTAATCAATTGATTCATTGCTCTTCCCAGCATTTCACTTAGCCGTTTCAGACTTTTTTTGGTTAAAGCTATTAAAAAAAACTAAAGGGCAGGATTTGAAATGTCTTACCTTATCATATCATAGAATACTAATCAGCATTTTACCACAAAAGAGATAAAACTCATATATCATTTCCCAAAATATCCAATACTCATTTAGGATTTTGAAATCTATGATGATCTAGGTAACATCATAAATGTCTAATTCTTCCTATTGGCCAAGTTGATGAATAAACATTTATCAATAGAAGTGGTTAACTGCTTGGGTCTGAATGTCTGTTATACAATTTAGTTGCTGGGTTATCTTGGGGGAAATGTGTAACCCTTCTGAGCCTTAAAGCCTTCATCACTTGTAACATTTGGGCAGTTAACACCTTCATTGTGGGAGTGTTGTCAGAATTAAGTGAAACAATTCAGGTGGGATGCTTGGAACCATATTTTTCTACATAGTCCTCATTAAACATTTTTAAAAGAACTGAATTTTGCACCCTAAAACTCCATAATATTCTACTTGCCCACATCCTTTTCCTTGAGGATACAAGAGAAAACCTAGTTTCTTTTTTTTTTTCTTTCTGAATTCTTACATGTAATTAATTTTATTTTCAGACCAAATTAAGGTCTGTTTATGGTAACCATGTAGCATCAGATGGATTTGCTTTGGAGAGACTGAAACTCCATGTGCAGCAGCCTTTGTTCTGAATGTGAAAATAAAATGTGAAAAATAACATTCAGGTGGAAGTAGGGCAGAGCTGCCTTTTAGGGATAGAAAAATAGCAAGCAAATTTGAAAGCCCCAATTTTATTGCCTCTGTTATAGAGGCAGGATGAAGCCTCAAAAATATATATCTCCGATGATGTAAAAAATACCAATTCCATCAGGAAGGTAGGCAATGTCACCTGCGTGTTCCGTCTCCCAAAATCGTACACAAGGTCTAATGAAGGCCGCCCAGGTTTTGTAAACCAGCTTCATTTTATTCCATCAGGTTACATCGGAACACAATGAATTGATTCTGATTTTGTTTTTACTGTCCTTAAGATGGTTTTAAAGGACCATGTGAAGACATGTGTTTGTGTTTTGTGTGGCTTCATGTGGCACAGATTAAGAATTCCATAAGAAAAATAGAATTGTTATGAAACATTTTATAGTTCACTCTTGTTCACTAATGAGTAAGTGATTTACATGAGAAAATGTTTATTTTTACTTCAGTGAAATTTGGTTGTCTAAAAAAATCAGGTCAAATTATTTTTACATACATTGATGAAGCTAGCTCTACACAGAACTGATCCCCCAAATCATCTTCCTATACTGTCTGCAAAGTTAGACACAGTACTGAAACATATGGCATCATGATGATATATAGGAAATAATTAGAGATTTTGTGTTCAGTATGACAATAAAAAGGCATACAGAAATAAAGGAGAAAAGGGTTATGCATTTGCCCTACATTAGTTTTGTGTGTGATAGGGTGTATTTGAGTACATGCTCACATGCGTGCACACACACATACATGCACACACACAGACCCGCTCATCTATATTCCCAGGAGGACACAGAGCATGCCACTGCATAACTGTTATTTAATGAGCATATTCTGAATGCACTACATACAATTATTATTGGTATTATGTTTAGCATTTCTGTAAGCACCCACGTCCTGCTCTGAGCCATGCAGAATGACGGAGCAGTACATCACATCTGCCCTGTAGGCACACAGTCTCAAGGCAAGAAACTGACAAATATGCTAAGCCTGGGGACAGGGGGAGAAAGGTGGTACTGGCACTGGGCAGAGACCGGGAATGTGTGATATTACAAAATTCATTTCCATTATCAGAGCCCCTTATTTTGATTTAGCATTAATTTTACACAAAAGGAAGGTATCATTAGTGGACATTTGAAAAAACAGTAAAAGACAGAAGGAAAGATACAAAGGTATTTTGTATCAACTATATTTGAATTTTAAAATAATGTAGAAAAGACAGAAGAGGAAATCCTTCCATGTAATTAGTTGGAATGTTCTTAGGAATAAGGCACATCTATAAAACTATGAATACAGGAGGGAGGTAAGATGAAAGTGGCATGCTATATTAGAAAGATAAGAAAGTTAGAGTGGCACAGATCTAAAAAGGAGGACCTGTGGATATGTCTGGAAGATTGTAAGACATATATGTGTACTTTTTTCTGGGACTAGGAATCATTTTAGGAAGTGATTCTTATATATATGTTTGTGCAGATACCTAAAGATCCTTTTAGAATGTTCCTGAAATCTTATGACCTTCACTGAAGGGTCAGTCAAGTTTGACAGAGATACTGTTTTCCTTAGCTCAGACTGTTAAAATAAATAAATATATTCAAGACATCCTGAGGTCATTTTACCTACTCCCCACACCTTTTTATTAATTGTGAAAGTCTACCTAATCATTATATGTATTATATTCTTCCTCTGCTTGCCTGACGTTCAACTATATTAAAGCAAGAATAAAAATTGTTTATTTAGCATGATTCATAGGCATACTCTATGTGAGAAAAGGTTATATATATATATATATATTCATTTTTTTAGAAGACAGGTTATAAAATGAATACACATTCAAATGTTTAATTTCTCTGAAATTAATTTTCTCTGAAAATCTGGTCATTTGGGGAGTAGGGTGGTTGACCAAGGCCAGGCTGATATTAGCCAAGCACTGTTATCAGTGGCTCAAGTCCCCTGGGGTGTGGAATAGGAGAGTGTCCCTCTAGCGGACCAATCCATGAGCACTTGGTAGGGTAAGCAAATCCATTATTGATGAGCTACAACTCCTGCCCAGCCTTGAACCCGTGATGGTTACAGCTGTTTTAAGAGCATCCCAGCCACGGGTAAAACTCTAAGTACTCATCTCCTTGTTATCTCAGGGCCCTAAATCCTGACCCGCATGTTTTAAAAATAGTTGGACTCCTATATGAATAAGGTTTAGGAAAATATGTGAAAAATATTTTTTAAGCAACATTAAACTATGTTTTATGTGTCATTGTTCCATCTGAATTTTTTTCTGGAAGAAAGGGAAACTATGACAAAATGAACAAAATGAGCAATCACCTTTGCATTATCCACAGCATCCCCCACAGGATTGGCACTTATTAGCTGCTCAATAAATATACATTGGATAAATGAAAATAAAGGTGTGGCTTGTGTGGATGTAGGCAAATCCTCCATGATGTGACTGTGATTGACACCCAATTCCCAGTGTGGTACTGCTTCCTACGCAGGTGTAGTTTTCTTCTCATTTCTTTATCCAAAAGCTACAATCACTTACAAATATATCAACACAACAACAGAAGTTCCATTCATCACTTCTGATCAAGTGACATACTGTTTTCAATTAAAGGGAATATTGAGTAGTTATTTATTTTTCTTCAGATTCTACTTCAGTGGTAAAATTTGAGACTTTCAGTAATGATGAAGAAAGTGATTTAAATTCTTTTCCTGTCAAAAATTAAAATAAAATAAAACTTATACTACAAAATTATTTATTACTATCTTTTTACTAAATCTTATTTCAGATAGTCTTTCAGGAGAGGTTTCCTAGAAAAAAATTTATGAGGTTATGTTATGCAACATGAATAAAAATTTCTTTGGGAAGCCCTTCTATTTTTCTTTTCTTAAATTGTTTAATGCTAAAGTATTTGAATTTTAATATTTTGAGATTCATTTTTAAGCATTGTCAACATTCTTGGGTCCATTTTGTTTTCTTTAACTTACATATGTGTAAAGTTAAAATATGTCTTTGAGAGTTTCAAGATATTTAGCAATTACATAACAGTTATTTGAAAATAAATGAATATTTTTTCACTATTTCATTTGCTTAATGTTTTTATTTCTTTAATATTTTTGTCGTTTGTTTTTGTCTTATTTAAAAAAAAAATTAAGGTGTCTACACAGAATTCCTTATAATCCAGCTCATCGTGAGGTAGATTGAAATTCAACCTGTGTCTTACTTAGATTTTATTTTACAAAATAAGTGGAATTCACTGGTAATCTTCAGAGTGTTTCTCTATACTGTTAATCAGCTAAACATAACCATCAATTATAAATGCAAATTTTCAGGGTTAAATTGAGTGTTCAGATGCTCTAATGTAGCTTTTATTGGCTGTACATTGCCAAGTCTACACAACACAAAATAAAGTGTTGGGTCAATATTTATTTTTGAATTGGTGCTCTGCAGAGAGCTAATATAGGGGTAATTCAGGTCAAGAAAAAAGAAATAAGGGTGTTACAAATGCAAAAAGAAGGGTTTTTTATTTGCGTATTTTTGCATGAATTATCTGGATTATGTCAACTGTGTAGACGTCTGTCTAGGGAGAGGATCTGGGAAGTTTATTCAAATGCTGACATTTGCAGAGAATAATATGAAGAGAGAACAGAAATCAGGAAAACATTTTCACATGTGAGGAAAAGAAAAAAAATCATGGAAATACTAGATTATTTTTCTCATGGTCATTCCTTGTCCACAATTTTCTGATGAAAACCTAATTAGTTATCCATTTTCTTATCAAAATTTTATGAAAAAACATAAGCAGAGTTTAATCACATAGCCCGTTTTTTTTCTTTTTTTATCAACATCTCCAGAATAAGAATCATTTATAAGCTTTACTAGCAGTATACCATAGTGACAGGCTTCCAAACAAGGAGAGATAATTTATTAGCTCACAATGTTTTTCCAGCCTCCCCCCATCCCACCCTGAGGTGGTGTATAGGTTGCGCAATGAATAAATTAAGTATATTTTCTGCTTTGTGCTTGGCATAAATCATTACTATTCCTGGACCACAGGGTGAGTGACTATTTGCAATACTATTTTGAGTTAAATAAGCTTTGTAATCAAGTAGAGTGGGGTTTTTCACTTTATTTATTTATTTTTTGCAAAATATTTATTTGCAAGATAGCTGTTGTGATTAAAACCATATTTTCTATTGTGAAAAGAAAAAAAAAGCATGGCATAGAAAAAAAAGGAAGCGATCAATCCAATTGGTTTACTGAGTTTTAATTTAATGTATATATTTTTTTCCCTCTGGCTCTAATTACAGCTTTTACTAAAAATGTAACATATCCATAATGTTATTTTTGTTATAATTATTGCAGCTAATGACATCACAAATTTCAAGGAAGATTGTCTTCACAACGATAGTTATGCACACATAAAATGTATCTTATTTTATAATATGCTGTTTCATGTATTCCCAAGGAGACTGAGTACTACTGAAGAATATATTTTAATGTGGAACCATCAAGTAAATGTTTTAAGGGAAGACAATTAAAACACTTGTCAATGATGCATATTTATACATTACATTTTATAGCCATTTTTGCATCTTAATAAACTAAAACAAATTACATTTTTCTCTTTAGTAAAGATTTTAGGAAAAATGAAGATCACAGCCTCATCTATAAATCCTTTCATTACTTTAGATTTTCAAAAAAGAGCAGCAGAAGCAAGCAGTGCATTGCTCCCCCAGACAAGGCATTTCACAAAAAGGTCTAGAACTCACTCTGGTTCACCAACACTGAATTGGACCTGAATTGGACCAGAATGATTCTCCAAAGTAGAATATTTGCCAAAGAACCAAAAATGGTCAGAAATAATAAAACACACCTAACTTAAAGCTAATTTAAAAATAAGGTGTTATCATAAATTCAGTGATATCCCTCCATTAAAGATGATGTTGTAGATGATAAATTGATGATTAAGGGAAGCTGCTCATAATATAGTAACACTCGGACAAAGCCAAATCACAAAATCCAGTGGGTCCATTATAATATAACTTTCCTAAAATTCACAGACTTGAAGAAGTAAATCTGGAATGAGATGCACAAAGATTTTAACAATGCTTATTTTTCAAATTTAAATGATCATTACATCTTGTGTGCCATATTTTTTTGTTGTTGTTCTGCAGTAACTAGAGTAGGATGGCTTCAGTAATGAAAACTAACAAAGTACTCTGAAATTTTGAAGTCCATGCTCTATTTAGAATATTTTCTTCACAGCTTAGTATCAGAAAGGGTTTCCAAATTACCAATATTTAATAGCAAATTATCATTTACTAGTAATTTAAATTTATTCTTAGTCATCAATTTTATATATTAAACACAGAAAGTAAAAGTAAATTTCAATGTATTCATTTGTTTAGCCATCATTTATTTACTCTGCAACGCATATGTCAGTGGCTGAGCCAAGGCAGCGGATGTTTAACATTGAGACAATTAGGCAGTGGCCGTGTTCTCAGAGATCTTCAATTCTAGTTTTCATTAGGACCCTATTGTCTACATTAATTCTTAATGCGGACATAACTCTGTATTTAATTTTGTAGATTCCACTCCCAATTATTTAACTAGAATAATATGGGAAACTACATTAACCATTTCGATGTGGTGTATCAGAGCCCTTGAAACCCAACGTTAGAAGACCCAGTGTGTGTGTATATGAATGCGTGTGGGTTTATCTGATGCATGCTTAAAGAACATCCGAACTCTAACAAAGAAATGCATAGGAAGAATTCACAGATACAGAAACTGAAAAGCAATTTTTAACTTGACCTGATGTTGAGATGTTATAGTGGAACCCATGAAGAAAAGGACATAATCATGAGAAATTACATAAGAAATGACTGACAGGATAAAAAAAAATGTCTATATGTTTTCAACTTAATTTTATTTATTTGCCAACCAAAACTATTAGAACTTTTTCCACAAAGAATTTGTGGAAAAGTTTGAGAATACTTCTAGAGTATCTTGAAAGAGGTATTTTAAGGTGGCTACCTAGACGAACTGCATCATGTTATAAATGCTTAATAAGTAGGGAAGATTGTGAGCTCATTTTTATTTTCTCCTCTGAATGATTTCACTTCGGTAATTAGTTGACACTTCTGTTATTATAAAAAAGGACTAAAGAGCTGAATATCTGAAAAGCTTGGGATTTTAAGTATTATACTGAAATATCTTCCCATTCAGAGCTCTCTGGAAGTTTCCCTTGAATTTTTTGGAAACATGAGGAAGAATGAGAATCATTTTGAGCATTACGGAGAGGGCAGTTTGTATGAAGTATGAAATGTTTGAATTAGTGGTCAGAGACTGAAAACTCATCTGCCTGTAATGTTTAGTTTTGGTAGTATTCACAAAAGAGTTAACAGTTTTATTTGTTTAGTGTGGATGTTTCTCCATCACACTTTTTTTTTTTTGGAGAAAAGATATGTCACACAACTAATCAATATTTATACATTGTGATAAATAATACAATACACTTCAAACTAAGACAGCCTCTCAAACAGGTACAAATAATTTACCAGATCACATTCTTTTTTTTTTTTTTTTGCCTTTATGTCCCCAGGACAACCAAGTTGGTTGGGCTAGAATTTAAGAGAGAGAGAGAAAAATGGTCTTAGTTACTGGAGGGAAGAGTCACATGAAAAACATGTGAACTATCCTTGGTATTGCAGGAATCCAGCCTAATCCTCCTGGGACGACATAAGCATACTGTACCCAGAAAACAACACATTTTTTTTTGTAATTTTTCTCATATTTCTAGTTGGAGATTTCCTCATCAACCTCCAAATGGCATGCTGATTTGATGTGCCATGATCAGTCCAGAAGGAGACCGCCAATCAGCATAGAAGCTGCAGCAGGTAGGAGGTACACATGCATTTGAACAAAGCATTTGGCCAAAACTGGTGACATTTCTCCTCAGGTTTCTCTGTCTTAGGAATTATGCTCTTTGTTAAAATACTATCCAGTACATGGTTTCTTCAGAGAATTCTGGTGTAAGAGAAAACTGAAACAGACTATTCAAAATATTCCTGATATCCATTTTTACCAGAGCTGATCATCTACTCTGGTCCTGCATCCTGAGGGTCATGCGATCTCCTGGCATCTGAGTCTGCCTGCAGAGAGTTTAAAGGACGTACCTGAACCAAAAAACAAAGTGCTCATTGGAGCTGAACCTCAGTGAATCATCTCCACGTGAGCTAAGAAGGGACATGGAAGGGAAAGGCACTTCTGCTTTTGTCTGACTTCTCCGGTTCTCTTTTAGTTGACAGCAGGAAAGAAATGTTGAGGTTCAGAGATGGAGTCTAAAAAAGGGTCAGCAGAGTAAAGGGCTTTCTTCTGAGAACCTTGTACTTCCTCTCATTGGAGGCTAGAAGTCGTATAAAATAACGTTTCCTCTTGATCATCCATAAACTGAACAAACAGTAGAAATCCAACAATATGACTATTCTCTTTTTTTAACGAAGACAGCTTTTTCTCCATTGTTAACCTGTATCTTACACTTACTGTGTTAATACCTTCAGTGATTCTCCTTGTTTGGAGGAAAAACAGGGAAGTTTTACCAATGACTAAAGAGATAAAGAAAGACATAGGATACATAAAAACAGTTTGCAGTTGGTACGAAGAGGCTGTGCTTTGAAAAGAATTACTAATCTTAATAGCAAATGAAAGATTATTAAATGTAAAATTGTGGGGGAACATCTCAAACATAGGGCTTTAGCATTGATTTCAGAAGGTCCTAGGTAGGAAAAACTCAGTCCCAGCTTGTGATATTGGGAAAATAAAATGTGGCATGCATTAATAAACATGTTTGGAGCCAACTCTTTGGGGAGCATCACCAGTCACTCTTCAGATTCTGATTGGACTGGGAATAGGAAGTGGGAGCTGGGGTGAAAGGTTAAGGGTGAGCAGTGGGAACTCGTTTCCCAGTGGGCTGTATGATAGGGGCAGCTTTGAGGTTTCAGCCAGGCAGGAGCTCTGGGGCAATTGGTGAGAGAGAATCCTGGATGCAAAGAGGAAGGGACATGGGAATTCTGTTATGAGTTATGCATTGCTATTCATTAAGAGAGACAGAAGCTAGAGTCTTTTACATACTTTTGATTGCAGGACCAGGCATCTCTCAGGCTTCTAGCAGTTGTGTCCCTATGCTGGTTCTTTTTGTGCCTAGGGCTAGCTAAAGCACTAAATCTTTCTTGAGTAAATGGCAAACTTGTCTTCTATTCCATGCACATGATACTGATTTTTGGAACGGAAATGCAGGGCTTTACCTTCATGCTTGATCAATTTGTCTAGATAGTTGTTTTAGCCAGGTTTTTAATCCATTATTTATATACTTTTTATTATTGGGAAGGTAACACTATCTGTTGCCTAAAGTTGAGAAAATATTGCAGAAAAAAAATAGTGAAAAAAAAAATTAACCTAAATCCCATCACCCAGAGATAATAACATTTGGAGTAATAGTATGTTCCATCCAGTTGCTTTTCTCCCCTAGGCTACACTCACACACACACACACACACACCACAGGATGCAGTTAACATTTATCTGTCATGTCCAAAAGAAAAGTCTGAGAGTCATTGTTTTCCTGAAAGCCTGACTGAAATCAAGTTATACTCTGTCAATGGCATTCCCCTCATCTACCACTCGTTAACCATATCAGAAATGGAAATGAGTTTAGTTTGGCATAACTCATAATGTCATTTGGGAAGAAGGCAGAAGGAGCTGCGCCAACATTAATGTGCACTGTGTGAATAATTTACTTTAATTTCAATTAAAGCACCAGGCTGAGATGTAGGAAACCTTTCCTGTGGCTGCTCTAAGCTCTGGGGTTTAACTTGGTTAGCAGAACAATTTAGATAGCTTAGGGATCTAAATTCGGAGCCAAGATGTTATGGGTAAGGATACAAAATAAATAGTAAGCTATGGTGTCTGCAGGCATCACAATGGGAGAATTAAAAACCAGGAGGAAAACAACAGGACAATTTGTATGACTGAAGGCTGTGAGTTAGTAAATTGTGCAACGGACAAGTAGAAAGTGAAGACTAAGGTAGGTCAAGGATAGCCCTGGAGACTAACTGAAATGAGTAACTCAGGGGAGTGTGCCTTCCTGGGAGAAGAGGTAAGTAGGGAATCACAAGAGAAGGCACTTCTTGCCTTTCCATCTCAAAGATTTGGGGCTGTCTCTGTCTGATCCAGACTCTCACCTTTGCTAATTATCTGAAACTTTTGGCCACCTTTAATTGAAGTCTTCCAGAAAATTAGCCACTGTTTCCCAGGATATCTAAGCTGATTGTATAATATCCCTAAGTCATCCCTAATTTTTAATTTCTCTGTTCCTTCTTATGTGTTTTCTTCTGCCAACTTTATCTTTCCTCTCAGAAGCTTGAAAACTCAAAAATTTATATTTTACCCACACAGTCTGCCTATCAGTACTGACCCAATCTGATAATGACCAAGTCCCCTTCTGTGTCAGCACCTGAAACACCGTCTCTGTAGGGCACCTTTAAGTCTGTAATGCTCTACTGACCACTTTCCTGAATCTTCCAAATCGGTCTGAAAGTCACCGGCAGTGGGCAATGCACAGACACCTGGTGTATGGACATGTGATCAGGGACAGTGTGGATCCTGTTGCTCTCATTTTCAAAAATTGAAGGGCAGAAGTATTCTGTGATTTGCCCAAGACAATACAGTAAGTAGAAAATAAGCTGGTAATAAAATCCATAGTTCCCAATTCTCCCGACTACTTTTAGGTGCCTCAACCAGTCTACTTATGTTACTGAGTAAGTTTTTATGTGAATGATACAATATATATCCATTTAGGATATATTTTATGCATAGTGCATTCTATTATCTATTTCAAAAGCAAGGCACTATTGAATATACTTGTATAATATTTAAAAAGTGATTAATTCAGATTTTACATATTAACAAAGCAGTTTCACATCTAGTCTTCCATGACAGGCATTGGGAAACTCCAGCCCTCAGCCAAGTCTGACCCACCACCTGTTTTTGCAAATAAAGTTTTAAATGAACACAGCAATATGCATTATTTTACATATTTTTTATGACTCCCTTTGAACTAAAACAGCAGAATGATTGCAAAAGGAGCTGTATGGTCCACAAAGCCTGAAATTTTTATTATCTGCTCCTTTCGGGAGAGTTTGCCAAGCCCTGGTCTTCCACATTAGACTACACACAGATAAATTCAAGTGAGGGGTAAACTACCAAAGTTACTAAAACAGATCTTCCAATATTCATTTAATCAAATCTCCATTCTTTGGGGATGGAACCAATTAAACTAAAAATTATTGGGAAACATTTTAATAAGAATAAACAGTATTTGCCTTGCATGGTTAGAGGAGGAATAAAACAAGACCTAAAAGACAAGAAGACATCAGTTCATCTATACAGAGGAAAGCAGCTACTGGCGAAGTCCTATTGTACCTATTTCTTTTGTGAGGACTAAGCAAAGGAGACTAGGAATGGGAACAACCTCCTTGACAAGAGACTCTGGAGCTCGTGTTGTCCCCAGCCATCCAAGTGAAAAGGATCAGTCGGTTTTTTACTCTAGATACTGCAGAGCAATAGCAATATGCTCTCTAACACCTACCCACCCTCCAATTCTAAATCTGAGATTCTATGATTCCATGTGACTGTTCAAAAAGAAATTACTGAGATTTCAAATAAGAATGTCAGGGCTCACAATTTCAAATATTGAAGCATTACATGAAGTTTTAGAACCTCCAGAGACTATCATGGGCTGCTTTCTTCATATAGGTGACACATCATGGATTTTCATGGCCTGTTGCCCTTGTTGTAGTTCCTGGATTTATTTGCATGGAGTGTTTTTTTTTTTTTTTTTTGCCTAAAGACAAGCAGAAATCATCCAGTTATCTTGAAATGGCAAGCACATGCCTGGCTTATTCAGATATGCTCTTACATTTAATTATACTAAGTTTTTAAGTAAAATCTCCTGAAAGAATCAATTTCACTGTTCCTGACTACATGGACTATTCCTTCTCACACCATTTGCCCTGTGAAGGTAGAAACACGTGGTGTCATATAGAATCATCAAATCATCACCTGGTTTCATTCATTCGTGCATATGCTCAACATATACATTTTTGATAGCCTCCAATTCTCTCCCCTCATTTCAATGATTTTTTAAATTTACCATCAAGGCAGATTAATTCATCTGACCATGTCTGCTTCATTCACTCTTCTTTTAAAATGCAATTATTCCTGGGCAAAGAAACATGATCCTGTAAGTGGCTATCAAGCCCTTTGATTGTCTGGTAGAAAAAAACAGGTGATTTCAGAGCTGGACAGGAGGAATTTGGAAACATAAAGTGGAAGCATATAAGAAGGGCAAGTGGATCACTAATCCGATTTTATGGATAAGCTTAAAAATCTAAGGGACAATAACCCAGAGATCCTAGAAATCAGTAGTGTAAAGAACAGACATTATTTCTCTCTCCTGTAATAGTCCAGGGTGAGAATGTGGCAGCTTCACTCCGAACAGCCCTTCAGGATGTGGTTTTCCTCCATTTTATTTTTTAAAGTGATTGCAGTATGCATGTGCAGGTAAAGGTGGTAAAAACTGGTCACTTTAAGAACACATTTCTTCTCCCCAGGTTTCTAAACTCTAGAGTTACTATTTTTTTTTCCTTTTCTTTACTCTATTCCTTGGAAACTAATCACTAGTCAGTTCCACACTCAGGGGTAGATAACTAAGCTCTACTCCTGGGAAGGCATATCTCCATTTATTATTTGTAATTCTCTATGAGGAAGATTTGCCTCTTATCTCCATTTATTTATTTATTCACTGGTTTGTTCATATTGACATAGACTGGTGGTTATTTACTTTATTCTTTGGATTTTGATCCACAACTAGGATTATGTATTTTGTAGCTCAGATTGGTCTAGTCATGGGTACTGGCTCTCCTTTGACTTCTGTGTCTTTTTGACATGTATGTATGAGTATATGCACTTCTGCATTTTTTGGCACCACAAGATGTTCCAAGCTCATCTTGTATTTTCTTAATCCTAGCCCAAGTATCAAGCATTTCTTCAAGAAATCTTGGTTCCTTTAATTGGAGAATCAGTATTAAGAGACCAAGATCTAGGTACTGTTTTCACTACTAGAATCACTGTTTCCAGCACTTGCAGCAAACATAGACAGGAAATAGACATATGTACATAGCCACTGTGTGCACCTGCTTCTACATTGCATAGCTCTCTCTCTTTGTCTAAAGTCACTGAGTTGATCCTGATGCCCTAATCCAGCATCATAGTGGTCATTTGAGCATTCCCCTCTTACTGACTTTTAACTTCTTTCACAGCAAAAGCCTTAGCTAGGGATGCATTTTCTTGTAATTAATGAGTGAAACCAATTGTATTCATTGATACAACATGCTATTTTATGTTTGCTTCCTTATATACTGTCTTTCTTTCTGAGTCTTTGATGGGATGGATCTTATGGCATTTATAAAGTTGTAAGTTATTGTTCTGTGGATCCTGTTTATGCAATAAGTTTATAAAAGCATTTAGCTTTCTTTTTTCTTCAGAGACTATCTATTGGTACTCTAAAACTTGTTTTTAACACTCTTCTTTCTCTCCCCAGCATCTAATTAGAAATAAATCTGTTTAATACTTAGGACATTATGAGGGAACTTATTCTACTTTCCATCGAGTCTCCTCATTTTTTCTCCTACTTTGTTAATTTTATTATTAATGTATCTATATTACAGGAATATATGACATTTACATATTATTCTGTTCTGTGATTCCAACCCATTCATCTTACTTCTGCAGTTAAGCATTATTTTTGATTTTCACTAAGATCGTATGTTGTTGTCTGGCACTTGTCCTTTGCTCAGGAAGAATCTCTGTGAAAGATACTACAAGTTCTTCCACAAATTCTTACTATTTCTGCAGCTTCCACTTTCAATATCAATGAGGTTAGGGATAAAACATGAGACTTATTTATTCCTCGATTATCTTAAGCATGATGCTTAACATTTTTATGGATGTG
The DNA here is from genome assembly GCF_030020395.1 of Manis pentadactyla. Taxonomy (NCBI): domain Eukaryota; kingdom Metazoa; phylum Chordata; class Mammalia; order Pholidota; family Manidae; genus Manis; species Manis pentadactyla. The sequence continues at coordinate 148,320,464 of NC_080020.1, read as the reverse complement.
AAGTGTTGTTCTTGATAAGTAAGATGTCAGTATGATTTTTCCCTCACTAGTGGTTTGGTACTTTCTGCCTAGATATCTAAAATGTTATTTTCTTATTTTAAAGTCAAGAATTAAAAATATATATATATATGTTTGATGTTGACTGTTCTGAGGAAATACACTGGTCAAAGTTCCCATTTAATAATTAAGCTCAATCTCCCCCTCCTCAAGAAATGAAATTACCTTTGATATTCCTATAGATTATACTATTCTTTTTTTTTGCTTTTGTTTCCGTTTTTTTTGTTTCCCTCAGTTAATTCCATTACTCTGATCTACTCATCTGTTGACTCTGGCAAAGACACTGGATCTTCCCTGCCTTGTCCTGCATCTAGATTGAATTACTTTTACTTATTTTGATAGTTTTAATTTTCTATTCTTAATTTACATTCTCTCTTTCACTTTGTAAGCTTTTCATTCTCATATTACATCTAGGTTTTTCCTTTCTGCAAGTATTTTTCTCTTTTCCCCAAAGTCTTTTCTGAGTTCCATCATGTCTTTTTTCATCTGCCTTTTTTTATTCATTTACTCATTTATCTATTTATTTATTTAGTATTTATTAAGGTATCATTGATATACAATCTTAAGAAGGTGTCACATGAGCAACATTGTGGTTACTGCATTCACCCATATTATTAAGTCCCTGCTACATATCCCATTACAGTCACTGTCCATTAGTCTACAAAGATGCTATAGAGTCCTTACTTGTCTTTTCTGTGCTATTCTGTCATCCCTGCACCACCTCCATGTGTGTCAGTCATAATACCCCTAAATCCCCTTCTCCCTCCCTTCCCACTCACCCTCTACGCTCCCTTTCCCTTTGGTAACTGCTAGTCCCTTCTTGGGTTCTGTGAGTCTGCTGCTGTTTTGTTCCTTCAGTTTTTGCTTTGTTGTTACACTCTACAAATGAGGGAAATCATTTGGTACTTGTCTTTCTCCACCTGGCTTATTTCACTGAGCATAATACCCTCTAGCTCCATCCATGTTGTTGCATATGTTAGGATTTTTCCCTTTTTATGGATGAATAATATTCCGTAGTGATATGTACCACCTCTTCTTTATCCAATCATCTACTGATGGACACTTAGGTTGCCTCCACATCTTGGCTAATGCATATACTGCTGTAATAAACATAGGAATGCATATGTCTTTTAGAGTCTATGATCTTGTATTTTTAGGGTAAATTCGTAGGAATGGAATTTTTAGGTCAAATGGTATTTCTATTTTTAGCTTTTTGAGGAAACTCCATATTGCTTTCCACAATGGTTAAACTAATTTACATTCCCATCAGCAGTGTGGGAGGGTTCCCCTTTCTCTGCATTATCACCAGCATTTGTTGTTCCTTACTTTTGGATGTTGGTCATCCTAACTGGTGTGAGGTGATATCTCTTTGTGGTTTTACTTTGCATTTCTCTGGTAATTAGCAACGTGGAGCATCTTTTCATGTGCCTGTTGGCCATCTGAATTTCTTCTTTGAAGAAGTGTCTGCCCATTTTTTAATTGGGCTATTTGCTTTCTGGGTGTTGAGGTTGTGAGTTCTTTATATATTTTGGATGTTAATCCCTTGTCACACATGAGATTTACAGATATGTTCTCCCATACTGTAGGATGCCTTTTTGTTCTGCTGATGGTGTCCTTTGCTTTTTAGCCTTTTAGCTTTGCTTTAGAAGCTTTTTAGTTTCATGTAGTTCCATTTGTTCATTTTTGCTTTTGTTTCCCTTGCCTGAGGAGATGTGTTCATGTTGCTCATGTTTATATTCAAGAGATTTTTACCTACGTATTTTTCTATGAGTTTTATGTTTTCATGACTTACATTCAGGTCTTTTATCCATTTTGTGTTTACTTTTGTGTACAAGTTACAAAATAATCCAGTTCCATTCTCTTATATGTAGCTGTCCAGTTTTGCCAACACCAGTTGTTGAAGAGGCTATCATTTCCTCAGTGTATATCCATGGCTACTTTATCATATATTAATTGGCCATATATGTGTGGGTTTATATATGGAATATCTATTCTGTTCCATTGATCTATGGGTCTGTTCTTGTGCCAGTACCAAATTGTTTTGATTAATCTGGCTTTGTAGTAGGGCTTGAAGTTGTGGAGTGTGATCATCCCAGCTTTATTCTTCCTTCTCAGGACTGCTTTGGTTATTTGGGGTTATTTCATGGTTCCATATGAATTTTAGAACTATTTGTTTGAGTTTGTTGAAGAATGCTATAGATATTTTGATAGGGATTGCAATGAATCTGTAGATTGCTTTAGGCAGAATGGCCATGTTGACAACATTAATTCTTCCTACCCATGAGCATAGGATGTTTTTTAATTTATTAGTGTCTTCTTTAATTTATCTCAAGAGTGTCTTGTAGTTTTCAGGGAATAGGTCTTTCACTTCCTTAGTTAGGTTTATTTCTAGGTATTTTATTCAATTAGTTGAAATTGTGAATGGAATTGTTTTCCTGATTTCATTTTCTGCTAGTTCATTGTTACTATATAAGAATGTAACAGATTTCTGTGAATTGATTTTGTATCCTGCAACTTTGCTGAGTTCAGTTATTCTAGTAGTTTTGGAGTGGATTCTTTGGGGGTTTTCTTATGCACAATATTATGTCATCTGCAAAAAGTGACAGTTTAACTTGTTCCTTACCAATATGGATGCCTTTATTGCTTTGTGTTGTCTGATTGCCATGGCTACCTCACTATGTTGTAAAGAAGTGGGGAAAGTGGGCATCCTTGTCTTGTTCCTAATCTTAGAGGAAACGCTTTTAGCTTTTCACTGTTAAGTATGATGTTGACTGTGGGTTTGTTATATACAGCCCTTATTATGTTGAGGTGTTTGCCCTCTGCACACATTAAGTTGAAAGTTTTTACCATGAATGGATGTTGAATTTTGTCTAATGCTTTTTCAGAATCTATGGAGATGATCATGTGATTTTTGTCCTTCTTTTTATTGATGTAGTGGATGATGTTGATATATTTTTGAATATTGTGCCATTCTTGCATTTGGGAATAAATTGCACTTGATCATAATGTGTGCTCTTATTGATGTATTTTTGAGTTCAGTTAGCTAATATTTTGTTGAACATTTTTGCATCTATGTTCATCAGGGATATTTTTCTGTAATTTTCTTTTTTGTGGTTTTTGCCTGATTTTGGTTTTATAGTGATGCTGGCCTCATAAGATGAGTTTGGAAGTATTATTCCCTATTCTACTTTTTTGGAAAACTTTAAGGAGAATGGGCATTAGGTCTTCTCTAAATGTTTGATAAAATTCAGCAGTGTAACCACCTGGTCCAGGATTTTGTCTTGGATAGTTTATTGATTACCAATTTAATTTCATTGCTGTTAACTGGTTTGTTCAGGTTTTCTGTTTCTTACTGGGTCACTCTTGGAAGGTTGCATTTTTCTAAAAAGTTGCCCATTTCTTCTAGGTTATCCAATTTGTTAGCATATAATCTTTCATAGAATTCTTTAATAATTCTTTGTATTTCAGTGGTGTCCATTGTGATTTTTCCTTTCTCATTTCTGATTCTGTTTATGTGTTTAAACTCTCTTATTTTCTTGATAAGTCTGGGTGGGTAGGGGTTTATCTATTGTGTTTATTTTCTAAAATAACCACCTCTTGGTTTCATTAATTCATTCTATTGTTTTATTCTTCTCAATTTTATTTATTTCTTCTCTGATATTTATTGTGCCCCTCCTTCTATTGACTTTGACCCTCATGTGTCCTTCTTTATCTAGTGTCAATAATTGTGAATTTAGGCTGTTCATTTGGTATTGTTCTTTACTGATATACTCCTGTACTGATATATGCATTTCTCTTAGAACTGGCTTTGCTGCATCCCACAGAAATTGGGGCATTGAACTTTTGTTTTCATTTGTCTCCATATATTGCTTGATCTCGGTTTCTATTTGGTTATTGATCCATTGATTAATTAGGAGGATGTTGTTAAGCCTCCATGTGTTTGTTGGCCTTTTTGTTTTCTCTGTGCAATTTATTTCTAGTTTCATACCTTTGTGATCTGAGAAGTTTGTTGGTAGAATTTCAATCCCTCTAAATTTACTGAGGCTCTTTTTGTGGCTTAGTATGTGATCTATTCTGAAAAATGTTCCATGTGCACTTGAGAAGAATGTGTATCCTGCTGCTTTTGGGTTGAGTGTTCTGTAAATGAATGTTAGGTCAAACTGTTCTAATGTGTTTTTCAGTGCCTCTGTCTCCTTTTTAATTTTCTGACTGGTTGATCCATCTTTTGGAGTGAGTGGTATGTTGAAGTCTCATAAAATGAATACATTGCATTCTATTTCCCCCTTTAATTCTGTTAGTATTTGTTGCACATATTTGGGTACTCCTATGTTGGGTGCATAGATATTTATAATGGTTATATTCTCTTGCTGGATTGATCCCTTTATCATTATATAATACCCTTCTTTATCTCTTGTACTTTCTTTGTTTTGATTTCTGTTTTATCTGATACAAATACTGCAACTCCTGCTTTTTTCTCCCTATTATTTGCATGAAATATCTTTTTTCATCCCTTCAATTTTAGTCTGTGTATGTTTTGGGGTTTGAAGTGAGTCTCTTGTAGACAGAATATGGATGGGTTTTGCTTTTATATCCATTCAGTGACTCTGTGTCTTTTGATTGGTGCATTCAGTCCATTTACATTTATGGTGATTATCGGTAGATATGTACTTATTGCCATTACAGGATTTGGATTCATGGTTTCCAATGATTCAAGAGCAGTTTCTTTACTATCTAACAGTCTAACTTAACCAATTATACTATTATAAACACAGTCTAAAGATTCAATTTACTTTTTCTTCCTTCTTTCTTTTTCTTCCTCCACTCTTTACATGTTAGGTGTCATATTCTATACTCTTTGTGTATCCCTTTACACTCTTTGTGGGTAGTTGATTTAATTTTGCATTTGCTATGTAACTAATCGGTCTATTTCCCTTACTGTGGTTTCATTTTCTCTAGTGACATCTATTTAGCTTTAAAAATACTTCCATCCATAACAGTTCCTTTAAAATACACTATAGAGATAGTTTATGGGAGGTGAATTCCCTCAACTTTTGCTTATCTGGAAATTGTTTAATTCCTGTCTCACATTTAAATGATAATCTTGATGAGTAGAGTATTCTTGGTTCAAGACCTTTCTGTTTCATTGCATTAAATATATCATGCCACTCCCTTCTGGAATGTAAGGTTTCTTTTGAGAAATCTGATGACAGCCTGATGTGTTTCCCTTTATATGTGATCCTTTTTCTCTCTCTGGATTTTTTTTAATTGTCCTTGTCCTTGATCTTTGCCACTTTATTTATTATAATGTCTTGGTGGTGTCTTCCTTGGGTAACCTTGTGTTGGGAGATCTGTGCACTTCCATGGCCTGAGAGACTATTGCCTTCCCCAGAATGGGGACGTTTTCAGCAATTACTTCTTCAAAGACACTTTCTATCCCTTTTTCTCTCTTCTTCTGGTACCCCTATAATGCACATATTGTTCCATTTGGATTGATCAGAGAATTGTCTTATTATTCTTTTATTCCTAGAGATCCTTTTTATTTTTCTGCCTCAGCTTCTTTTTATTCCTGTTCTCTAATTTCTATTCCATTTACCATCCCCTCTAATTCTTCTTGTCTGCTTTTAAATCCTTCCATTGATGTTTCATTTCAGACACTGTATTTTTGAAAGTGTCTATCTCTCTCTTGAATTCATCCCTGATATCTTGAATATTTTTCTGTAGCTCTGTCAGCTACAGATTTTTATTTTGAAAACTTTTTCAGGAAGATTGGTGATTTCAGCTTCTTTGAGCCCTCTTTCTGTTGTTTGAGGGATTTTGGATTGAACAAGGTTCTTCTGCTTCTCATAATCCTGGATAATGTGGAATACTAGCTTTGTGTAGGCAGCACCCTCTAGTACCCAGAAGCTCTACTCTTCAGAGCTTCCCAGCACCTGGAGCAATGGTGGGAGTCACAGGCAAGTGGCTCCAGTGCCTGATGGGAGGAGAGAACTTCCTGGCAGCAGTGCCTGCCTCCATGTCAGGGCCAATGAGCTGTGTGCAGGGAACAGCCTCTGCATTAATCCCCTGTAGCTGTCATAGGCAGATCTGTCCTCTGGTTGGCTTGGTGCAAGGGCAGGGTAAGCAAGTGTGCTGCTGGTGCTGGCAGGAAGGAAAGTGTGGCAGCTGCATATCACAGTGTGGGGGCCTCAGGATTGTGTTGCCAGCCAGGGGGATGGTGACCCTGAAGCTCCTGAAAGTTCCCAACCTGCTGGGCAGAGTGTGCCAGGGTGATTTTCTCCACCTGCCCCTTCTGAGCAGCAAGCTCAGTGTAATCCTTGCCCCTTTAGCAGCCTTCTCATTGTTGGGAAATCTTTCAAAGCACCCACCTTTCTTTTGTCCCAGAGAAGCATGTTGTGGGAACTTGTTCTCCACAGCAGCTGGAATCTCAGTCTCTGAGTATTCCTCCTGTCTTTGTTTTTCAAACCTTCTAAACTCCAGAGCAGCGTGCAATGTGGGTTTGTGCTTCCAGAGTAGATCTCCAGGGCTATTTAGCAGTCCTGGGCTTCTACTCCCTCCCCTCTCTGTTTCTCTTCCTTCCACCAGTAAGCTGGGGTGAGGGTAAGGCTTGGGTGCCACCAGATTGAGGCTTTGGTACTTTACTCTTGTCTGTGAGTTCTGCTCTTTCCCCACCAACCCCCAACTGTAGGCCTGCTGTTACAATCTTCTTTGATCACTCTTTCAGGTTTAGTTGTATTTGCTGTATTTTAGTATTATTTGTGGTTTGGGGAGATTTCTGCCTCACTGCTTATGCCGCCATCTTTTTCCACCCACCTTGTCTCCCTTTTTAATGCATCATTCCTTCGTGTATCCATGTGTACTAGATTGTGTCTTTTATGTTATGTATATTTTTGTTAAATTTTCAGCTCCTTTTTTGATACCAGGTAACAATTCTAATCTGATTTTTTCATCTTGTCATATATTTGAATGTGCTTTAGCTATGTGGGGGTTCATTACTACATTTGTTTGCTCTTTACTACTATGATGCCTAGAGTGTGAAATTCATGTGTAGCTTCTTATATTGTCATAATTAAATGAGATTAGTTTTTCTATCTTCAGAGATGAAAAGGTAACAATTTTGGGTTAAACAAGCTGCATTCCTTTGTCTTCTCAAGGCCTCCTACATCTGTTGCCATCTCAATTTCTTTTTGCAAGAGGGCTTTCTGTCAGCTGTCTCATGCATCCAGAGTTTCTTTCTCTTTCTCCTGTGATGTGTGAATCTCCTCTCTCCCTTTGTCTCTGTGTTCCAGCTCTGTCCAATATGAATTCTACTCCCAGCAATTTAGTCTTTTCTGTTTTACCACCCCAACCCCACCCCCAATTCTTTGGAGGGACTTTGTCACTATGAATGGCAGGGTTTTAATTTTTTTATATGTGAGCATTTTTGAGGTTCATGAGAATCACCTCAAGTATCATTGCTCATCTATGACCCCTTAAGAGAGATTTACAGTATGTTTTTTACTTACCTGCGATTTTTAGCCAAAAAATATTTCTCCCAGTTTCTTCCTGTATTTTCAGATATAATTGCTGAACATGCATCTCAGAGATAGGTTCTTACCTTATGGAGGTGATTAACTGATGCTGATTTCTATGTGTGACTCTCTTAGGACTATCAGAACTTACCTCTCTCTTCCTTTCCCTACCTACACACAACTGCCAAAGCTGCACACAGCCTTGCTGGACCAGGTTATGTCCCCCCTCCAATGCACACACACTTTGGATTTTCTAAAATTCTATCATTTCAAAATGCTATATAAATTATCTCTCACAGTAAGGAACTGGCTTATTTTATGCACTATATTTCCCTAAAAATGTTTTCAAGTTGTTGCAAACAATTTGTGCTTTTTTTTTGCTGTATAGTTTCCCATGATATGTATGTACCACAGCTTATTTAACCATTCATCTTTTAAATAAAAACATGGAAAAACATTTGGACTTTTTCTAGTTTTTGGCCATATGAATAAAGCTGCTATGAACATTTGTAAATGTAAGTGTTCATATTTCTGTGACAAACGACCTAGAGTACAATTACTGGTTATGTCTTAATTATATCATTAGTTTTACAAGAAACTGCTGAACTGTTTGCTGTAGGGGCAGTGCCATTTCTTTTCTTACCTATGATGTATGAGTGATCCAGTCCACTGCATCTTCACTAGTATTTGGTGCTGTAACTATTTTTCCTTGTTTATTTTAACCATTCTGGTAGTTACCTGTACCATCCTATTGGGATTTTAATTTGCATTTCCTACTGACTGATTTTCTAGCATCTTTAACATGCTGACTTGTCATCTGTGTATCTCCCCCTTCGTGAAAGGTTTCTTCATGCCTTTTGCTCATATTTCAGTAGGACTGCTTGTGTTTTTTGTTTGTTTATTTGTTTTTTACTACTGCTTTTGAGAGTTTTATATATTTTTGATACTATCTGCTAATTTTTTACTGAGGTCTTGCATTTAAGTTTGTGAGAGATATTGAGCTATAGTCTCCTCAGTCTGGGTTGTCTTCATTTTGTTTTACTATCTGGGTAATATTGGCTTCATAAAATAAGTTATGGAATGTTCACTCTTATTTTCTGGAAAAGGTTATGTTAAATTGGTGTTAATCTTTAAACATGTGATAGAATTATTTAGTAATACCATCTGGGATTGGAAATTTTAATTATAGATTCAATTTCTTTAATGGCTATGGATTATTCAATTTATCTATTTCACCTTGATTAGTTTGCTAGTCTGTGATTTTCAAGTAATGGTCCATTTCTTTAAATTTCTGAAGTTCTGATCATAAAGCAGTTCATCCTCTTCTCTTATCCTTTCAATAACTGTTGGTTCTATAATGACATGCTCTGTTTCATTCCTAATATTGGTGATTTATACCTTCTATCTTTTCTATTTAGTGGAAGTCTATCAAAGCAATGAAATTTTTTATTGATTTACTCTATTTTCGCTATTTTTAATTTTATAGATTTTTCTCTATCTTTATTGTTTTCTTCCTGCTGTACAGTTTGTGTTTATCTTGCTCTTCTTATCTAGGTTGAGGTACTAAGAACTGAAATTTCTGATTTGGGAACTTTCTTCATTTCCAATGTAAATACTTAGTGGTTATATTAGTCAGAGTTCTGCAGAGAATCAGCATTACTTTTATATGTAGTAATAAGAGAAGAAAGAGAGATTCATTATATGAAGTTGGCTCACACAGTTGTAGAGGCAGTGGTGTTTAAAATCTTCAGCATAGGCCAGAAGGTCTGAGATCCAGGAAAGCCAATAGTATAGATGAAGAGTAAAGTTTATCTTATGAAGCATTTTCTCTTGCTCTGAAATTCAATCTTTTTGTTTTACTTCAAAGCCTTTGACTGATTGATGAGGCATGTTCACATTATACAGGAGAATCTACTTACTAAGTGCTCACTTATTTAAATGGCAATGTTATCCCAAAAACACCCTCTAAAAAGACACCTAAAATTAACCATGAGAGTGCTATGATTTTCCCTCTCAGCATTGCATTAGCTGCATCTTATATATTTTGATGTGCATATTTTCTATTTCATTTCATTCATTTGTATGTATTTTTAATTTCTTAAAGACTTATTCTTTTTTTACCTTATAATACATTGTCTCAGTTTATTCCTATAATAATGGTACATCAGGCACTAAGTATTACTTTTTTTTGATCATTACATTTTATATTCATTTTGTTATCATTAATCTACAATTACATGAAGAACATTATGTTTACTAGACTTCCCCCTTCATCAAGTCACCCCCAGAAACCCCATTAGTCACTGTCCATCAGCATAGTAAGATGCTGTAAAATCACTACTTGTCTTCTCTGTGTTGCACAGCCCTCCCCATGCCCCACCTCACATTATACATGCTAATCGTAAGGCCCCCTTTCTTCTACCCCTCTTTCTCCCTCCCTTCCCACCCATCCTCCCCAGTCCCTTTCCCTTTGGTAACTGTTAGTCCATTCTTGGGTTCTGTGAGTCTGCTGCTGTTTTGTTCCTTCAGTTTTTCTTTGTTCTTATACTCCACATATGAGTGAAATCATTTGGTACTTGTCTTTCCCTGCCTGGCTTATTTCACTGAGCATAATACCCTCTAGCTCCATCCATTTGTTGCAAATGTTAGGATTTGTTTTCTTCTTATGGCTGAATAATATTCCATTGTGGATATGTACCACATCTTCTTTATCCATTCATCTACTGATGGACACTTAGGTTGCTTCCATATCTTGGCTATTATAAATAGTGCAGTGATAAACATAGGGGTGCATCTGTCTTTTTCAGACTGGGCTGCTGCATTCTTAAGGAAAATTCCTAGAAGTGGAATTCCTGGGTCAAATGGTATTTCTATTTTGAGCCTTTTGAGGAACCTCCATACTGCTTTCCACAATGGTTGAACTAATTTACATTCCCACCAGCAGTGTAGGAGGGTTCCCCTTTCTCCACAACCTCGCCAACATTTGTTATTGTTTGTCTTTTCGATGATGGCAATCCTTACTGGTGTGAGGTGATATCTCATTGTGGTTTTAATTTGCATTTCTCTGATGATTAGCGATGTGGAGCATCTTTTCATGTGTCTGTTGGCCACCTGAATTTCTTCTTTGGAGAACTGTCTGTTCAGCTCCTCTGCCCATTTTTTAATTGGATTATTTGCTTTTTGTTTGTTGAGGTGCATGAGCTCTTTATATATTTTGGGTTTCAAGCCTTTATTGGATCTGTCACTTATGAATATATTCTCCCATACTGTAGGGTACCTTTTTTTTCTATTGATGGTGTCCTTTGCTGTACAGAAGGTTTTCAGCTTGATATAGTCCCACTTGTTCATTTTTGCTTTTGTTTTCCTTGCCCGGGGAGATATGTTCAAGAAGAGGTCACTCATGTTTATGTCTAAGAGATTTTTGCCTATGTTGTTTTCTAAGAGTTTTATGGTTTCATGACTTACATTCAGGTCTTTGATCCATTTAGAATTTACTTTTGTGTATGGGGTTAGACAGTGATACAGTTTCATTCTCTTATATGTAGCTATCCAGTTTTGCCAGCACCATCTGTTGAAGAGACAGTCATTTCCCCATTGTATGTCCATGGCTCCTTTATCATATATTAAATGACCAAATATGTTTGGGTTAATATCTGGGGTCTCTATTCTGTTCCACTGGTCTGTGGCTTTGTTCTTGTGCCAGTACCAAACTGTCTTGATTACTGTGGCTTTGTAGTAGAGCTACTACAGTAGAGTGAGATCCCCCCCACTTTATTCTGCCTTCTCAGGATTGCTTTGGCTATTCCAGGTCTTTGGTGTTTCCATATGAATTTTTGAACTATTTGTTTCAGTTCTTTGAAGAATGCTGTTGGTAATTTAATAGGAATTGCATCAAATCTGTATATTGCTTTGGGCAGGATGGCCATTTTGATTATATTAATTCTTCCTAGCCTAGAGCATGGGATGAGTTTCTATTTGTTAGTGTCCTCTTTAATTTCTCTTAAGAGTGTCTTATAGTTTTCAGGGTATTGGTCTTTCACTTCCTTGGTTAGGTTTATTTCTAGGTATTTTATTCTTTTTGATGCAATTGTGAATAGAATTGTATTCCTGATTTCTCTTTCTAGTAGTTCATTGTTAGTATATAGGAAAGCCACAGATTTCTGTGTGTTAATTTTGTATCCTGCAACTTTGCTGTATTCTGATATCAGTTCTAGTAGTTTTGGAGTGGAGTCTTTAGGGTTTTTTATGTACAATATCATGTCATCTGCAAATAGTGACAGTTTAACTTCTTCTTTACCAATTTGGATTCCTTGTATTTCTTTGTTTTGTCTAATTGCCATGGCTAGGACCTCCAGTACTATGTTAAATAACAGTGGGGAGAGTGGGCATCCTGTCTTGTTTCCAATCTAAGAGGAAAAGCTTTCAGATTCTCACTGTTCAGTATGATGTTAGCTGTGGGTTTATCACATATAGCCTCTATTCTGTTGAGGTACTTGCCCTCTATACTCGTTTAGCTGAGAGCGTTTATCATGAATGAATGTTGAATTTTGTCAAATGCTTTTTCAGCATCTATGGAGATGATCATGTGGTTTTTGTCTTTCTTTTTGTTGATGTGGTGGATGATGTTGATGGACTTACGAATGTTGTACCATCCTTGCATCCCTGGGATGAATCCCACTTGGTCATGGTGTATGATCCTTTTGATGTATTTTTGAATTCGGTTTGCTAATATTTTGTTGAGTATTTTTGCATCTACGTTCATCAGGGATATTGGTCTGTAATTTTCTTTTTTGCTGTGGTCTTTGCCTGGTTTTGTATTAGGCTGATGCTGGCTTCATAGAATAAGTTTGAGAGTATTCCCTCCTCTTCTATTTCTTGGAAAACTTTAAGGTGAATGGGTATTATGTCTTCTCTGTATGTCTGATAAAATTCTGAGGTAAATCCATCTGGACTGGGGATTTTGTTCTTGGGTAGTTTTTTGATGACTGCTTCAATTTCTTTGCTGGTGATTGGTTTGTTTAGATTTTGTGTTTCTTCTTTGGTCAGTCTTGGAAGGTTGTATTTTTCTAGGAAGTTGTCCATTTCTTCTAGGTTTTCCAGCTTCTTAGCATATAGGTTTTCATAGTAGTCTCTAATAATTCTTTGTATTTCTGTGGGGTCTGTCATGATGTTTCCTTTCTCATTTCTGATTCTGTTGATGTGTGTTGATTCTATTTTGCTCTTAATAAGTCTGGATAAAGGCTTATCTATTTTGTTTATTTGCTCAAAGAACCAGCTGTTGGTTTCATTGATTTTTTTCTATTGTTTTATTCTTCTCAATTCTATTTATTTCTTCTCTGATCTTTACTATGTCCCTCCTTCTGCTGACTTTAGGCCTCATTTGTTCTTCTTTTTCCAATTTTGATAATTGTGACATTAGACTATTCATTTGGGTTTGTTCTTCCTTCTTTAAATATTCCTGGATTGCTATATACTTTCCTCTTATGACTGCTTTTGCTGCATCCCACAGAAGTTGGGGCTTTGTGTTGTTGTCATTTGTTTCTGTATATTGCTTGATATCTATTTTAATTTGGTCACTGATCCATTGATTATTTAGGAGCATGTTGTTAAGCCTTCATGTGTTTGTGGGCCTTTTTGCTTTCCTTGTACAATTTATTTCTAGTTTTATACCTTTGTGGTCTGAAAAGTTGGTTTGTAGAATTCCAATCTTTTTTAATTTACTGAGGCTCTTTTTGTGGCCTAGTTTGTGGTCTATTGTGGAGAATGTTCCATGAGCACTTGAGAAGAATGTGTATCCTGTTGCTTCTGGATGTGGAGTTCTATAGATGTCTATTAGGCCCATCTGTTCTAGTGTGTTGTTCAGTGCCTCTGTGTCTTTACTTATTTTCTGTCTGGTGGGTCTGTCCTTTGCAGTGAATGGTGTGTTGAAGTCTCCTAAAATGAATGCACTGCAGTCTATTTCCTCCTTTAGTTCTGTTAGTATTTGTTTCACACATGCTGGTGCTCCTGTGTTGGGTGCATATATATTTAGAATGGTTATATCCTCTTGTTGGACTGACCCCTTTTTCATTATGTAATGTCCTTCTTTATCTCTTGTTACTTTCTTTGTTTTGAAGTGTATTTGGTCTGATACTAGTACTGCAACACCTGCTTTTTTCTCCCTGTTGTTTGCATGAAATATCTTTTTCCATCCCTTTACTTTTAGTCTGTGCATATCTTTGGGTTTGAGATGAGTCTCTTGTAAGCAGCATATAGATGGGTCATGTTTTTTTATCCATTCTATTACTCTGTGTCTTTTGATTGGTGCATTCAGTCCGTTTACATTTAGGGTGATTATCGATAGGTATGTACTTATTGCCATTGCAGGCTTTAGATTCGTTGTTACTAAAGGTTCAAGGATAACTCCCTCACTTAGAGCCTAACTTGACTCACTTAGTATGCTGTTACAAACAAGACTTATTCTTTTATCTATGCATTGCTTACAAGTGTGTTTAAGTTCTAGTGTCTACAAATTACATTCTTTTCTTTCAGTTGCTAATTTTTAGTTTGAGTCAATTGTGATCAGAGAACATTATATGATTTCAACTCATTTAAATGACTCAGTATATAATCTATCTTGGTAAATGTTCATGAGCACTTTAAAAAATAATAGTGTAGTTATTGTTACAGTAGAATATTATACTATTCCCTTCTGGCCTTCATAGTTTCAAATGAGAAATTTGCTGTCTTTAGAATTGGTTTCTCATGGGTAATTTGCACATGCTCCTTGGCTACCATTAATATTTTTTCCTTGTTTTTAGCTTCCGGCAGTTAACCTATTGTGTGTCTTGGTGTGGATTTCTTTGAGTTTATTCTTTAACGGTTTATCTCACCTTTTCTCAAACTGTGTTGTCCATTAAATTTAAGAAATTTTTAGTGATCATTTCTTCAAATATTCTTTTAGCTCCTTTCTCTTTTCCTTTCCTTCTTAGATTGCAAGCAATTCATTATTGTCTCAAAGGTTCCCTGAGGCTTTTCTTTTTCTTTTTTTTCTTTTAGTTTATTTTCTCTCTGTTGTTCAGATTGGGTGAATTTATCCTGATCTGTCCTCAAATTCTCAACTTTGCTTATCCTACTCTCTGTTATCTCCTATTGGGCACATCAGACCCATTTTTTTGTTTGTTTTTTTAATTTGTCATTGCATGTTTCGGGTTCATTAATTGTTATTTAGCTGTTTCTTATAACTTCTTTTTCTCCCCTGATATTTTATCTTTTTTTTTTCATTTGTTTTAAGAGAATTTAAAATTGTTAGCTGAGGCCTTTTGATGATGGCTGCTTTAAGAATCTTATCAGATAATTCCAAAATATGATTCCTCTTGGAATTGGCTTCAGATCATTGTCTTTCCTCATTCAAGTTTCAATGTTCTTATTTCTTGGAATCATGAGTGATTTTCAATTGTATCCTTTATATTTTTCCTATTATGAGATGATTTTCTGGGTGCTATTTTAATTTTTTATCTTAGCAGGGACTCACTTAGCAGGGAAGTATGTTTAGCATAATTTTGGGGGCTGGAATTACCATGATAATTTAATCCTCAGGGAGTTTTGGTGTTATTTTGGTCTGTTTCATTTATCTGTATTGTTAAGGTTCCCACTGGTCCCTGCTGATATGGAAGGGGGCAAAAGGGGCCTCCCTGCCAAGTTTCCCAGGTGTTTTTCTGTGGGAGAGGAAGTCAGTCCTGCCTTCACAAAATGTCTTTTCATGGCAGGCAGCTCATGTGGCTGTGTCTCCCAGCCCTGATGCTTCCTGGTGGGGGAGTGCTGTCTGAGGCTCAAGGGGACAAGGAGGCTTCCCTGAGAGGGCACTTGTTATAGCAGAATACCACTGCCTGTTAGGGACAGAGAGGGTTGCCCAATCAAGGTGTTGTTGTGGTATTCCCCATACTTCTGGTGTCTCTAAGTAGGGAACAGAACTTAGGCATCTGTACATAAGGATTTTCTTGGTCGGTCCTCTGCTGTGGCTTGATCCCTCAGGTTGATTCCACCTTCCAAATTCATCTGTCTTTTTGGGGAAGGCAGTCTCCATGGTAAAGGAAAGTGATTTCTCCGGCTATCAGGGTTAGCTCATCTGATGTCAGAGAGACCTCAGTTCAACCCAAGAACAGAATAAGCCAATCTCTGCTGTTCTCTCTTGCTAGGTGAATGGTCAGGAAATGCCAAGTCTGAGTCACCTTCTCTGTTGGGTGGGGAAGCAACTTTCCCTCCAGTCTTGGGCTCTCAAGACAGTGGCTCTTCTTCATACCCCCTTTGAGAATTCACCTTTTGTTGTCTGTGCTGTCATTTCAAAAGTTGATCATTGTGCTTTGTGTGGAGGACCAGGGAGAAACAGGTCTAGGTCATCTTTTCTAGACCAGAAGTCTGGTGTTTTCTGCTATTTTTTAAATGGGATTTGAGCAGATTATATATACTATTCTGTCATCAAAATCTTGCCCTAACAGAAAGTTCAGATTATAGATATGTTTTGGAGGTGGGCCAATAGGACTTACTCAATGAATAGATGTGGAGTTTAAAGAAATATGAGTAACTAGACAGGATTCTATTTGAGATCTAAAGTAGATGAAAAGTAGCTTATTAACTGAGATTGTGAAATACTGAAGGAAGCCAAGTAGGCTAGAGATGTATCAGGGGCTTTATTTGTACCTGCTAAGTTTTAGGTACTTATCAGTTAACAAAGTTGGGGGCAATCAAATGAGTAGTTCATTATTTGCATTCTTGTTTGAATACATAAATTTGAAAGCCAACATTCACATGGCAGGTACAATATTAAAATAGTAAATATTTCAATATTTTGGTATACATAATAGCACTAAACCAAGTTATTTGATCTTGGTATTCCAAATTTAGAAACCAATCCAATCACTTGCTGTTATTTTTAAGTGTCTATTAACCTTTACAAGGGTGGAGATGATTATATCTAATTTTGGAAACTGAATATAATTGAGCCACTAAGCAATTTTGTGAAATCCAGAGAGAGAAGATTAACTTGTTTAAAACTTTATCACTCCAGAATTCCACCCCTTTTCTTCATCAAAATGACAGTGGGCGTCTATTCAAAATTCTGAGAAGAGTGGATGAGAAAGCAGGAACAGGCTTGCAAAATTTTATTGTAGGTGACAGAAAATAGAGAAGATGTCTTCTGGAAACAAGAGGGTGACACTGAGCATAGTTAATTCAGGTGAAGGATGAAGGATGTTCAGCTCTCCTGCAACAGAGTCATAAAATAGTAGGACTGGCCCTAGTCAAGAACAAACCAGACTCTGTATTACCCTGATGCCCACTCACATTTTTTCTTTATTTGCTGTTGTAGTATAATATCTGTTATAAAAAAGAGTATAATTTAAATTCTTTTTTTTTCTTTTTGGGAAAGAATTAGCCTTTGGGAACACGGGTCTATTCAATTTGAGGTAAATATTGTTAAAATATTTTAGTAAGAAGCTATGAGAAAAGGAAAACCACCAGTAATTTCAGAGTAGGCTAACACAGCAACCAGATATTGAATAGCCCTTGTAAATAGGTATTTAAATATAAAAAGAATACATCTATAAAATTCAATGTAAGACTTTCACAAAGTGTGTGAAGATAATGATCAAAGGAATTGGGACCTCCATTTCCATTTTTCTTTGATATACTACCTTAAAAAACACATACACAAGAGTTCCTCAGCCAAAGTTTTTAGACAGAGATTTTTAATGTAAAAACAAAGACAAAAAAAATCACTTAACATTAATGGAAAAGCCTTGGTCATAATATTGCAATGCTACCTTAAAGCATATTTACCTCTTATTTATACAACGTGTACTCAGTTTTTTTAATTGCACACAACCACCATTTTTAAAGATAGGTTTTCCCAATGTACTTGGTTATTTTGAAATGTCTTTGTGGCATCAATAAGATACCGAGAATCCTAACTTCTCACCTTCCTTTTGCTCTTCTCAATTTAAAATGTGTTGAATCGATTACTTTGCAGCCCTGTCCCTGCTGTGTTATGTTAACCATTTTTATTTCTAAGCTGCCTTTGCTGTACTTGAAAAGGAGAACAAACTGTAATGCAATAGCCACAGGTGAATAGAACTATGTGTCCAGATCTGTGATCACAAAGTATGGTAAACTTCTTTGAGGCAAAGTTTTAAACCTATAGTGGGTCTAGATTTCATGACTATATTTTGAAGCCAAATATTTTTATTTCCTATGAAATGTTAGTGTCTTTCAGAGTGGTATCAAATTGGTTTCATTTAAAGCCACTCTCTCTTTGATCATGGAAACATCTCATTCTGGTTAACGTGTTATATCAAACTGACATACCTTCGTCTTCCATCTTTTCTCTGAGAACAGTCAGCAGAAACTGTGTTCCTAAGTGCTCTGAGAAAACGGGCATTGATCTCTCCAGCTGGAGTTTTAGGCCACCTTCTCCTTGTCACTCTTAGCT
This sequence comes from Manis pentadactyla, assembly GCF_030020395.1. NCBI lineage: Eukaryota > Metazoa > Chordata > Mammalia > Pholidota > Manidae > Manis > Manis pentadactyla. Next base: position 148,302,434 of record NC_080020.1, on the reverse strand, counting down.
GTAATTTAAGACATCAGCTTTAAATTATTTAGCGGTTTATAAGTATAAATAATTCTCCAGTCAACAACTAAGGTGACAGCCCATTAATCAGCCTGCGAATGTGTGCACAAGTGTCATGCTGGGGTCTGCGTTGGGCTGAGTTCTGATGAGGCTGACATGCTAGAGCCTTTCTCCTTGCCTCTCCCTCCCTTAGATGTGACCCGTCTTGCTTGTGGATTGAATTAATTGGGCCTTAAATTGAGAGGTGCACTGGAGAACACTAACCCTCAGAAAGGGAACCAAACTTCACTGCAGGTGTAGATGCAATCTTCATTTTTCTGATGCTGACTGGTTACAACTGCATTGTGATATCACCAAGGGAGATGTGAGGAGAAAATAGATTAAGTAATAATATTTTATGAGAAAACTGTGATTTTTTAAAAAAAATAAAGGATGCATGGTCATGTTGAATGCTTGTTTTTATCTTCTTGTCTAGGTAGTGGGTTCTTAAGTCTTGACTACTTATTCTTTCCATAACTATGCTATGGTCCTTTTCGTCATCTGTGTATTATAATGAAAACATGGCACTTTCTTTCTGGGGTTGATTTGCTCCACTGGGGAGAGAGATCAGAATAAAATTTACTTTGTGCCTTCAGAGAGTTAGAGGAGGTGACTCCAGAAGCAAAGAGCAGTTAGTGGTGATTCATGTTCAGGTAAGAACCTGCTCTGTTGATCGGTCTTTGCATCTCAGTATCCAAAAGAAGGGTCTCCACAACCATGCAAAATTTGGGTTTTACCAGCTACCCTTCTGAAGAGGGTTTACAATTTTACTAAAAGAATATCCTCATTAGTTTATTGTACAAATTTTGAACAGATTTTAAACTAACATAAGTCATTATTTTTATAAGAAGACGACATACATCCTCAGAAGGCTAAAGAGACTTAGCACAGTACTAACCTTATTGCAAGAAAAGGCTGGTCAGCAATCTGAATTATAAACAAAATGAGCAAGTGTCTCCATGAGAAGGAGACCCCTGGCGCGGCCTCTCTCTGCCGTGCTGAATCCCATGGGACAGAGCCTTCACTGTGGCTGGAGAAAGACATTCCTTTCCCAACTCTAAGTGTCATTTGAAAGCCTGGGCCAGAGGTTTCACAGTTCGTGTCCAAACTCTTTCAGTGCCATCAGAAATTCGGCCCCTTCAGCTTATGTTTAGGGTGCTGCAGAGCTGGTTTCAAGGTTAAATCCAACCTTCATACTGAAATTTTATTTGGTCCGTTATCCAAGCAGCACCTCAGGACGTCTCTGCTCAGGTCCCCTGTCCCGGTACTCCCGTCACGTCCATCTCCGCCCTGGCGCACGTACTCCTCACTGAGCGGAAGCTCTTTATTCAGGCTCTCCAGTCTCACCCCCTAGTCTCCGGAGCGCACCTGCTGCTTCTTCGGTCAGGATCCTCACATAATCATCTGTCCGTTGCCTTCCTCTAAACCACACCGTCATTTCATAAGGGCTTATTATTTGCCAGACTGGAAAGAAATAATTTTGCAGATATTTTACCACTTAATTACCCCTATAGCACATACATGTTAGCAAAAGCACTGTATGTTACTGAACTAAGAAGGGATGGAGGGAGAATCCAACACAGGCGTGTCTGATGCCAAAGCTTACGGCCCGGAATACTCCACCGTATCCCACCCAACCCAATCTGCACACCTATGGCCATCACCTCCAGCGTCGGTCTGAGATGGATACTTCACCCACAGTCTGTCAGTCTCCTTCTCCAGTGGCGCCTCCTCTTGGCCAAAAGTAACGACACTGTCCTGAAAATGCCATGCCCGGCATTCTGGTGATAATTAAGGTATTGATCTGTTTGTCTCCTGTCACACGTGCTTGAGCCCTGATGTGGGAGAAGTCAGGGGACCTTCTGCTCCTTCCATGGCTCATTTTAGTATGACCTGGAGGAAGAGTGCTCCACATCTAATTCTGAATTGGAGCGTGTGGCACGTTGCTGTCCTGAGTCCTTTAACTCCAAACAGTAACAATTCATGGCTCCTGCAGCTCTTCCCCATCTCTAGGCCTCAGTTTCCCCAGTGTGGCACCGTCCCTGAAGATGTTATCATGTGTCAGACTTTTCCTCAAACGTTGTAAGTGATGGGGGAAATGGGCCAGCAGAGCTAAGGATGCAAAACACACGGGACAATCCCTGGCCCCCTGGGCACTGGGATGGCCTCAGGCCCTTTCTTTAGGCCAAGTTCTTAGCATTCCAGAACTCAAGTTTTCTTTAGCCCGTTTCTTACTGCCAACTTCTTGAACCCTTTCTGTTTCCTAACGCTCCTCATATTCTTCTTCTTCCTGAATTTATGCTCCCTTGTCCTCTACTCTCTCTATATCCCTGACCGCCTGTGGAAATTGTGTCCATCTTCCACTTTATTAAGGATCACATATCAGATGTTTCTTTGTACTGGCTTGTTTAATGCTAGCTTCATCCAGAATCAGAGTTTTTCAACCAAACCTCTGTCAACGGCCAGTCATGTGTTTTCCTACATAAAATCAACCATCCATAAAAGAGATAAACTATGCTATACCTCCAAAAGGCATTTCTTCCTGCATTAGAGTCAATCAATTATTTGCTGAGTGAAAAAGCACATTTTCTTGTACTTGCCATTAGCTTTGGTGTCATTAAAGATAATTTAACTTGTATCGTAAGGATATGAAATCACTCCCACCAGTCTATGCCATTCTTAAATAAGCCACTTTACACTCACTTTGAAGCTTCCCTAACTGCTCACTGAAATAGCAGACCCAGGGCCAAGTAACAGTAAGTTATTTAGATATTTACTGAATTAATTTTACTCAGTGAACTGTTATAACCGACTCCTACTCTAAAACCATTGCTGACATGAGCACAGGGAATGTGAATTTGCACAAGGCACATACATGCTGTTCCTTTCTGTATGGAAAGCTGATCCAGTCCCCAAGTCCCCCACCCCAGGAAGCCCTGGTCCTTAAGATGAACCTTAAGCTTCAGCTGATGGGCAAACTATCTTCTAGGCTTAACTCTATGTCAATGATGGTACTGCCTCATGTCTCTACATCCAGGGCCCATATAGCATCTGGTACAGAATTTCCACTGGAGGTAGTTGTTCAGTTGATTAAAATCATGATTCTATCTTAATAAGTTTACTGCTGTGAATAAAAGCACAATGATCTTATCCAAAGAAAAAGCAATAGTGGTCAATTGTTTATTTCTTAGGGTAAAGGGACAGCACACAGCCAACCACTACACGTGGGCAAAGCAGACATTCAGTGTTTTGGCCATTACAAGACCATGACTGTATTTTTAAAGATATTTTGGTTTGTTCTAGCATTGTAATATGTATCAAGTTTTTTTCCATTGGTAATTGACATATTATTGCATAGTCAGCAAATTTGGGACATTCATCCTAAATAGTGGTAAGAAAATATGGTTTATCAATAAACGGTTTCCTGTCCAGATGATATGGTGCCTGGTAATCAAGTAGCTGGAGATAAAACTCTTGGTATGTAAGGAAAATTATGAGGAGATATATAATATATATATATTATATATATATATATATATATATATAATATATATGAATGAGAAACAGGGAAAGTACCAAAACTGAAGGTGAGCTCTCTGCACTAATGTCTTCAATTTAGGAATTGTGATATTTTCATCTCAATTATGCAAATAAATGAAAAATAACCTTTGGAAAAATGTATATGACAATGAAGTATTTTTGTGAATAATTGCTAAGAAAGCTTGGACATTTAATGATCAAACTTCACTGTGTAATTCTTAGGAATATATTTCATTGGACAGGATTCATATGGCTCAGAGAAAGTATTTGCTTGAAATGGTGTTTCCAGTAGCTTGAGTTTTTCCTACAGCTGCAAGGCTCCTTATGTATATTTTGTTGACTGTGTAATAGGAATTTCTAAGTGGTGAACTACTACAAATATTCTAATACACTTGCACAGGACTCCCAAGAAGGCCCACATCAATCCGGAGCTCCATACTATGATTACAGTTCTGCACGAAGATGTAATTTTTTTCTAGGGGAATTTTCTCTTTATGGACATATAATTTCACTTCATGGACATTCATAGACTAAATATCTAGTGCGAAGATTTCCTAGGCATTTTTCCTCCTCTTTCTTGAGGATATTTTCTCTAGCTATTAGCAGCTGTAAATGCATCAGGAGATTAAATCCAACAAGTCAATAGTGTTCAATATCACAAGGTTTCTTAAAACCTGCAGGTATTTTTTAAGTGTGGAAATTATCTAGATATCTGAGGTTTATTAATAATCATAAATATAGGTAATTGAGAATTGATGATCTTGTATGATATGTATTATATGGCCTTATTAATTTTGGAAGTCAATTTAAAATAATGAAAACTCTGGATTATAGGGTTTTGGAATAGAAAGTAAGCTCTGTGTGAAGAGGACACTGAAGCCAGAAGCAATAGATTTACAGAGTGAGAACCTGAATTTCCATTTTCCAGTGCACAGTCACTTAACCTACTGAGAACACATCTAATCCATTACAATAAGTGGACAAGAATATTTAGACACATATACTTAATTTTGTTCTGAAGTGATCTCTTCACAAAAAATCAATCAAGTACTTAGAATTATACTTAAACCCACTAATTTTTTCTCATAATTATGTTTCTAAAAGCACTCTAATGGCTGAACATCACCAAAAGAAGACAGAACTGTCACAAATTCTGTGTCACTGGCATCAAATTAATGAAGTTTTGACAGAGCCATGAAAATAGGGCCCCTCACACCATTCATCCATACAACAAAATGTGAAAGTTTTTTTGTTCTTTGGCAAACACTAAGCATTCAGTAAACAAAAAGTGTCCCATGGAATGTATTAAATGAACCCCAAGGCTAGTACTACTTGTAATAGTTTTTAAATTTTTATTGAACAAGTTTAATGAGTATTAATGAATTTCTCCTTGTTTCAGTAGGCAGGATTGGATGGTATTTCAGTAGTATAGCTCCAGATTTTAATAACGCAGTGTAAATGTTACAATACTGACACACTAGCATGTGAAGCCCAGGCACTATGGAAAACCATGGAATGCACATTGGTTGACTTTTACCTTGAAATATAGAGAGTATAAAATATTTTCCTTGGGCTTTTAGAACCTAACAGTTTTACAGAATTCATAAGCTTTGCAAATCTGCTATTATTTCATAATATTTTTGTCTTCTGGTAGGTATTACCAAATTTTCTAAATAGATAAATGGAATTCAGAGTTAAATTGTTTACATATGGACCTCAATTCTACTTCAAACAAGGTGCAGAGGAAGATACCTCTACCTATCTACCCAAAAATACCTATCTTCACATATACATGTGTGCATAAGCAGTTAAATAAAAAGGTATATTAGAATGTAAGAAGTGAATTACGGGATGTGTTTGCCAAAGACTGATGCAAAATACACAACTTCCAGTGCATATACTAACTCTCTGTTGGATTTGAATTTCTGAAAAAAATTACACCAGTTATTTTCCTTAGAGCACACAGGTAAGTACATTATATAGCTTAAAAGTGAGCACAATGCTCCGAAACAGGAAGAATTTTGTTTTCAACTATAGCACAATGTCTTGGATCTGGGGACCTGGGGAGAAAAGTACAAGCCATACTACAATGAATACATGTCACAGTATATATATATATATATATATATATATATGTGTATATATATATATAACATATTAAAAGGACTGGGGATATAAAACAAACAAAAAGACTATTTGTAAATGAAGCTGTGTTCTCCTGCGGATTTTGAAACCTAGAGGGTCCTTTTTCATAACAGAAATGTTAACGCGTCTGCAAGGTAAAAGCCGAAAAGAACTTAAGAAAAAGTAAAGTTGAAACGGTGGCAAATACTATCAAATGTTTTTCCTGTTGCTGTGAAGATACATTTTGACAGTGAACAGCTAGGATAAATGTAGCAAGGAAAGACAGCTAAAACAGAAAAAATGTTCCCTGGGTATCTGCCGTAAATCTTGAGACTGGAAAAGAAAAAGGGTGAAATGTCCTTAACTTAAATAACATACCTATGTATTCCATGAGGGGATTAAGCCCCTTAGGTGGGTAGTACGTTTCCAAAACAATTCAAACCTTAATGAGATTCCAACATTATTCAGAGACAGAGAGTGAGAGCGAGCGAGCAAACTGAAGAGGGAGAAAGAGATAAAGGAAAGAAGCATGAGAGAGAGAGGAGAGCAGCTTTATAAAGCTCACAATAAATTCTTGAAATTCAAGAATCTGGCTTGTGAGAAACATATTGTTAGAAGTCAGGATGTGGGGAGCATAGTGTTTGAGAAAAAATCATGCAGAGAGTTTTTTAATCCGTCAGTAAACCTGAAAAAGTAGAGGCATCCTGATTTTTACCTCTGTGTTTAGATTGGTCCTCTGGATAGAGGAGAAATTGTCCTAAAACTGAATTTAGAGTTCCCTTTGTTAACAATAGATGAACCTTTTGTCATGGTTAGGTATGTTCATGGCCTTAATTGGCTAAGCTTTTCTTAGAGCACATCTTGTTCCCAGCCTTCCTCTGTGACTTATAGGCAATATCAGTGTATCAAGGGTGAAGCTGATCAGTCATCAAACCTTAAAAACAGAGAATTGCCCAAAGTCCATGCGATTCACTGCAGTATCATACAAGCTGTAGCAGTCAAGTTCATGTTGGGAAATACTCACTTACAAATGCATCCATTCTCTCCACTGAGAATTCGTATTCATCAGTGAGTAATGACAAGAAAATTCTGAGCATCCCTGGAAAATAATGTCTGTGTGAGTACAAGATGCAACAACAATTTTGAAAAAAATAGGTATGAATAACTGTTAGCTGTTCTTCAAGAGATTATTAGCATAAATTCGGAATGTTTACCATTTACAAAACTGTGGCCTCTTTTTTTGGAATGTAATATTAACTAAATGTCGTATCCCTTTCAATCTTAGAACCTGCTCCTTGCTGAGCTCGGAGGGTAGCAAGAAATGCAGCCTCCGAGCCACGTCACTCAGCCCTCTCACTGCCAGAGCTAATGGAATGGAGATTCTGTGTGTGGTTCACAGTGGCACTCAGTTACCTAAGACACACCAGTCCTAACCCAGAGTTTGATGGAGTAAGAGTGCTTCTTACAGAGACAGGCTTCCTTATGCACTCCCTTGAAGTTATCTCCAAAGAGTATAAAATGGGAGAAAGAATAGATGTTGGCTTGTCCCAGACAAAGAAACCGCCTGGTGGATTTAGACTTCAAATGGCCATGGCCCTACATGGGACCTCCCAGTCTTGCAGACCGGGCACTATGGCAACGCCTCTGTTCAATCAATACTCCAGCCAAACAGCTTAGGAAGTGTGGCTAAGCAAGTGACTATGAAGGTCACATTGCAGAGTGAAGGAAACAAGGGACAGCAAAGCACTCTGGGACCAACAGCAACTGGTAGCCAACCCCATGCTCAGGACTGGAGGCTCAGGGGAGGAAGCCATGTGCTTGGAACCCAGAGTAAGCTGGCCCAGGAAGAGGGGGAGTAGGTGGGAGCTGTCAGCTCAGACTGCAGTCACTGCCAGACCCTGCTGAGCAAGGAAGGGGCCGGAATCCACGTCCTGACCACCCTCCTTTTGCTCTGCAGACTCCTGCTGATGCCTGCCTTGGGCCAAGCCCAAAGTATCATATCACTCTCCTCCAAAACTTTTACATTATCCTTGTAACAAATTCTATACATATAAATTTCTTTCAAGGCTCTATAAGGACAAATTTGTGTCTAGTTTTCCAACCTCATCTATTACACTCCAATCTCTTGTTCACGTAATACAACTGCATTTGACTTTCTTGCTGTATTCAGAGAGTCCCAGCCGCCAGCTGTCTCCTGTCTCGAGGCCTGTGCTGAATACGCTATTTCTGTGCCTAAAGCACCATCCCCCTAGAACTCAGTTCGGTTTTCTTCCAAATGTCATCTTGGAGAAGCCACCTCCCGACACCAACATAAATGGACTTGCCCCCACTTAGGCACTGCCACTCCATCTGTGGTCCCTTTTTCTTGCACTGAATTAACTCATCTATCTGTTCACCTCTTCATTGTCATTCTCCCTTCATTAAACACTGGCTCCCTGAGAGCAGAGACTTCAACTGTCTTGTCCACCAATATTGCTCCAGAATTTAGAATGTGACAGGAGCTCAATTAACATTTTGTTGAATGAATGAATATATATATATAATTAAATATTCAGACTAATTCACCTAGAAAGAAATGCCTAAAAACACTCAAAATTGGATGCTTTAAAAAGTTCTTTCAGACACAGCCTTTAAACTGTTACTTCATTTAATTTATTATTATTTTCCAAATACATGTGCCAAACTCTGAGATATGTACCTTTGTTCATGCCCTTAAAATGTTTAAATTCAGTAGAGGAATAAGTAATTTATATATCCTATAACACCAGACAAAATATACACACACATATATAAAACACATAAGGTATTATACAAGAAAGTTTTAAATGGTTTTTAAAATTATAAATATATCATTTTAATAGGAATTTGGAAGAAGTTTTATTTTGAGACAGACATTGAAGATAGCTAGTATTTTAACAGGTGGGGAAGGAGGGGGAAAACGCGTAGTAATACAAGTGTTGGCCAAGGTGAAGTGCAAGAAACCATGGACCATATTTGGGAAGAATGAGTAATACAGCTCTACTGGACAATAATAATAGTTAATATTTTATGGAGTGATTATCATGAACCACATATTATATAATTTAATCTCTAAATAATCTTATAAGATAATTATTATTTAACCATTTTATAGATGAAGAATCTGAAGAACTGAAGTTAATTCACCCATCCAAAGCCATATAATTACCTAGCTGTAGAACTATGGATTTGAACTAATGAAGTTTGAATCCACCGCATTATTAAAAAATAAACCAGCAAGGTAGGTGGAGGCACAATAAGGAGAGGAGAATCCTTGAATGCAAGTTGCAAACCTGGTACTTAATTTAGAAAATCAGAGATTTGACCACATTTTTAAGGAAGGCTTATATGGAAACAATGTAAAATATCATTGTAATGTATGTTATTTATACAGTACATGTAATCTGTATCTCTCTCTCTCTCTCTCTGTATATATATATATATATATATATATATATTATATATATATAATATATATACACACATGCACATTCACATACAGGGACTTGAGAAAATGAAGTCATAATTATACATTATCTATAGGTATACAAATTATCGAAATTTCAGTCTTCTTTGTACCTCCTGGATTCACCTAAATTTTTAAATTTTCAACATACATAATTTTAATAACCAGAAAACAATGTATAGTTTATCACTGATATCTAAAACCGCAGTTATGGATGTCTATATAGGATAATCAAGTTAGTGGGAAGAATGTGATGGACTCCAAATGCTTGTGGATAATTCAAATTTTTTTTTCTTGCTAGAGCTTCAATTCTTTTTTATATGTGAATACAATTCTATTTTTCTGGAGAAAATTAGAGGAGAATTAAGATTCCATGTACAATTTTTTACATTTAGCTTTACATTTTAAAAAAATGGACATTATTTCCTTCTTCCAATATAACTGTATACATTTAATTTTTTAATTTCTTTATTGCAGTAAGAACATTGAACATGAGATCTGCCTTAAAAATTTTTAAGTGTATGATACAGTATTGCTAATTATTGGCATAACATTCTATGCAAATTTCTTGAATTTATTTGTCTTGTGTAACTAAAACTTCATACACTTTCCAAAAATTGATTGATCATGTATATGAAACCATCTTAATTTAGTTTCAGTTTAAACCAAACATCAAATAATCAGTAAACATACAACTGAGATCTTCCACATATTTCTCATTATCATCATACTATTATCTAAGTCTTTTAATTATTATTGATAAAGTTTTAAAAAGACTGCAGTAATGAAACTTGCACAGTGTGGAAAAGTTTAAAATAAACATTCTCAATGTACCACATGGACAATCACTGAATATTTTATGGTATTTCCTGCCAGTCTTTCTCTAAAACAAACAAACAAAAACAATAGTTGACATCATAAAATTTATAAAATTTTGATATCCAAATTCCCATTTTAACACTATATTATAAAAATCTCCCATATTGTAACTAAATTAATAAGTACCATACATCCCACCCTATGGAAGTACCATAATTTATTTGATTGTTTTCCTATTATTCAGCACTTAACTGCAATTGTATTATCTTTATGGATAAATTTATTTTTCCATTTGTCTCTTGTCATGTTTTAGGGATAATATGTGGTATATTTTTAAACTACTGAAGTCATTAAGTGTTCATTATAGCAAAGCCAGACAATATGAAAAATGAAAAAAATCACAATATATACGCCATCTCACCAATGCCAACTGTTGTCCACATTTTGCTTCATCTTTGTGAAGTTTGTATTTTAGTGCTCTTTTTATTTTTGCAAATATGCCACTCTTTATTCTGCATTCAACAACATACCATAAATATCAATAAGTAAATGTCCTCATCATCTTTCGTAATAGTGCATCACATGGATTTATTATAATTAACTAATCAGTGTAGTGTCATTGGGCAAGTATGTGTAAGCAATTCTGTAGCAGACAGCCTTGTTCTTCATCACTGTGCCTTTGTCACATTTCATCCTAAAAGTAGAATCGCAGAATAGGTACTTTAAATGTTTATCATATACATTGTCAAATTGCCCTACAATATCCTCCCTGGAGGGCTGACATGTTGCCTTTCCCACATTCTTTCCAAGGATCATCACTGTTTTTCATCTTCACTCACCTGAAGGGCAGAAAAGTTGTGTTTGTGTGTGTGTTTCACTTCATTTGCAATGTAATTAGGGCCACATTCTGTATTGTGTATTAGGTACATACAATTGTGAAATTAATTTGTTCATGTATGTTCTCCATGTTTATGGAGATGATTAGTGTTATTCTTTGTTTTTTTATTTTGGTATCATTAATATACAATTACATGAGAAAACTGTGGTTACTAGATTTCCCCCACTATCAAGTCCCCACCACATACTCCATTACAGTCCCTGTCCATCAGCATAGTAAGATGCTATAGAATAACTACTTGTCTTCTCTGTGCTATACTGTTTTCCCCATGGCCCCCCGCTACATGATGTGTGCTAATCATAATGCCCCTTATTCCCCTTCTCCCTCCCTTCCCAACCATTCTCCCAAGTCCCTTTCCCTTTGGCAACTGTTAGTCCATTCCTGGGTTCTGTGTGTCTGCTGCTGTTTTGTTCTTTCAGTTTTTGCTTTGTTCTTATGCTTCACAGATGAGTGAAATCATTTGATACTTGTCTTTCTCCGCCTGGCTTATTTCACTGAGCATAACACCCTCTAGTTCCATCCATGTTGTTGCAAATGGTAGACTGTTTTCTTCTTATGGCTGAATAATATTCCGTTGTGTATATGTACCACATCTTCTTTATCCATTCATCTACTGATGAACACTTAGGTTATTTCCATTTCTTGGCAATTGTAAATAGTGCTGCAATAAACATAGGGATGCATATGTCTTTTTGGGACTGGGAAACTGCATTCTTTGGGTAACTTCCTAGAAGTGGAATTCCTGGGTCAAATGGTATTTCTATTTTTAGTTTTTTGATGAACCTCCATACTGATTTCCACAATGGTTGAACTAGTTTACATTCCCACCAGCAGTGTAGGAGGGTTCCCCTTTTTCCTCATCCTTGCCAGCATTTGTTGTTCCTATTCTTTTCTATGTTGGCCATCCTAACTGTTGTAAAATGATATCTCATTGTGGTTTTAATTTGCATTTTCCTGATAATTAGCAATGTAGAGCATCTTTTCATGTGCCTGTTAGCCATCCGAATTTCTTCTTTGGAGAATTGTCTGTTCATATCCTCCACCCATTTTTTAATAGGGTTATTTGTTTTTTGGGTGTTGAGGTATATGAGTTCTTTGTATATTTTGGATGTGAACCCCTTGTCAGATATGTCATTTACAAATATGTTCTCCCATACTCTAGGATGCCTTTTTGTTCTGCTGATGGTGTCCTTTGCTGTACAGAGCTTTTTAGCATGATGTAGTCCCATTTGTTCATTTTATTATTTTGTTTCCCTTGCCTTAGGAGATGCATTCATGAAAACGTTGCTAATGTTTATAGTCAAGAGATTTTTGCCTATGCTTTCATCTAAGAATTTTATCATTTCATGACTTATATTCAGGTCTTTGATCCATTTTGAGTTTACTTTCGTGTATGGGGTTAGACAATGATCCAGTTTCATTCTCTTACATGTAGCTGTCCAGTTTTACCAACACCAGCTGTTGAAGAGGCTGTCATTTCCCCATTAGATATCAATGGCTCTTTTGTCATATATTAATTGACCATATATGCTTGGGTTTATATCTGGACTCTCCAGTCTGTTCCATTGTTCTATGGGTCTGTTCTTGTGCCAGTACCAAATTGTCTTGATTACTGTGGCTTTGTAGTAGAACTCGAAGTTGGGGAGCGTAATCCGCTCAGCTTTATTCTTCCTTCTCAGTATTGCTTTGGCTTGTTTAGTATTATTCTTACAGATTTGAAATTACTTTTTATATTTCAAGGATAGCAAACCTTGCTTATATTTTTTGTGTGTGAGCAAGAATACATCCTACGTATCTACTTTTTGCTTAATTTATTTTTACATCCTAAAACTTTAAAAATTTTATATAATCAAATGAGTTTTCATTTATAGATTCACTTTCATAGCATGTTTAAGAAATCCTCAGCATATGATTGTTATATCAACATTCACATATTTTTCAGTGTTTATGGTTTATTTTTACACTTAAACACTTAACCCATTTGGTGTTGGTTTTTGCATTTAATATAGGTGCTTCTACATTTTTTTTTTTTGCTTGGCTTCATCTTGAAATGACAGACTGAACTATTAGATTGTAATTTTTCCATTCAGTATTTAACATTTCCCATATATCTAGGAGTATCTTTGTGATGGCAAATCTAGGCTTACAGATAATAAGATGACAAGTAAGACATGGCCTACTTTTAAGAAGTAACCAACCTACAGACAGTTTTAGGGGAATGTAGATTGGTCATAACAGCAACTACACTGTAAACAAGGCTTTATCAAAGCAATAGCATTTGAACGGGATCTTAATTTCAAGTAATAATTCAATAGGAAAAGATGAAGTAGTGGGCATTCCAGACAAAAGAAAGAGATTGTCTTTTACAGTTTCTTTTTTTCTCCAATTTTTTAGGAAAACCACTATTTCTAATTTCATTTAATTTCTTGACATCAAGGATGGACATTTTCTTGCTTTAAAATCATAACACTATCATATACTGTCTCTGCTTCATGATATCCCATCTGTGTTTATATTCACATATATATTTATTACACAAATGCTAAATAAATTGCAACTCAGCCTCATAATTTTTAAAAACAGATTATTGTACTTAAAAAAGTTGTATCAAGGCATTTGAGACAATGTCTTGGCTGTTTCTTTTTATTGGCTTTTCACTGTTGCTAAACTTCACTTTCGTTTTGCCCCCACAGCTCCCTTACTGCCTTAATACATGGTGTTAAATCCCAAGTAAGGATCAGTCCTGGGACACTAACCCTAAGTTGGCTATAAAGTCTTCTGAGTCTTCATCATTTATAAGTTGTACTGCTAGTAAAATTATAAGGCAAAGAGGAAGCTATGCTGACAACTGCAGAAAGCAGTTAATGGAGAAAAAAAAACACCATTTTTCACAAGCTGGTTCTCTTTTGCTCAGACCTGTATTATGAGCTTGCATTATCATACCCAATAATAAAGGTAGTTGATGTCTTTTTCTCCTTTAAAAAATACATTTTCATCGGAGTTCTTTTGTCACAAATGTTTCAAAGCACAGCTGGCCATCCACAGTGGTTCTGCACGCTTGCATGTTGAAGAACTCATTCCAGTAAATGCTGTTTTCAAGCCAACAATACTTACTGTCTGTTCCTTTGCTTCTGACTCGAGTCCCAAGTCTTCTTAAATTTAAGGATCAATTACTTCTGCATATAACAAAGGAAAAACAACAATCTAAATATGGTTTGGAAGCTATAACCCAAAAATAAGGAATATTATCTTCTTAGTACCCTAAAATTTAAAATAGTGTGTCACTAGTTGTTGCAAAGGTAATACTTTTGAAATGAATAATTCCAAGGCTGGGGGTGGAGTAGTAAGACACAGATGTTCTATAACAAAGCATGAGGGGAAATAAAAGTATGTCTGTGCACACTTTCAAGGAATGAGAAAAGTCAGCATGCCTAAATTCAAACTGCTAAATATCAATATAATGTCCTATTGAGACTTAGCACAGAGGGTTTCAGTTAAAATGTGTGATAAAGGCTTGCATGCATAGACTGAAATGAAAGGGGAAATGTTATGTTTTAAAATTTTAAGCTTTGTGAAATGTAGTACTATGTCATAGATGAAACAATAAATAATTTTAGGGTTCTTCTTTGCAGGTCACAGAAATCAACTCTGGGTTAGGGCTCTCTTAAACAAAATAGGGACCAACTGACAGGATATAGAGGACTCAAGTCATGCAAAGGAGACTGGAAACAGGTTTAGGAAACAGGCAGAAACCCATCAGCGTGCCTATAGCAGGAATCCAGAGAAGCAGAGTAACAAAAGCAGCAGTGTGCACTCTGAAACTACAGGGCCCACACCACCCCACTGCCTCTGCCCCTCACTCCTCAGCCCAGGCCCTCGGCTGCCCCGCAAGCCCTTCCTCCTCTGCTCAGCTCGTGTTCAAATCCTTGACAGTATCTACTTCTCATCTTCTCTATTCTCCTGAGCCTAGTGATGCTGCAAGAGTTTCAGCCAACTGTACAGTTTGAAAGAACACAGTCCACACAGGACCATTGTCACTTCTGACCCCAATTTCAAGTTCAAGGAGTTTCCAAGACACCCTGAGTTTCAATAATTCACTAGAAGGACTCAAGGAATTCACTGAAAGCTGGTATACTCATGGTTAAGTCTTACTACAGGGAAAAATATAGGGATCAAGATGGGCCCACAGAAGAATCCCATAGGGCCGCGTCTGGAGACGTACCAAACGCTAAGCTTCTCTGTCCTCTCCCTGTGCAGGCAGGGCATTTCACTTCCCCAGCTGGTGTGCATGAAGCATTGCCAACAGGGTGACTCACCTGAGCCTCTGTGTCCAGAGCACAGCGTTCTCTCTATATTAACACTGTATTTCCCACTGATGTGTAAATATGCTCAACAATCTTCCCACATGAAAATAAAATTTCCCCAATCCTCATTTACATCTTCAATTAATATTTTTATTGACTGGCCCTTTCCACTGACATCACTTTCCTGAAAGTCACCAGTGACTCTCTTACTGTAAATCTAATGGCACTTCTCAGTTTTATCAAGGCAACCTCTTGGCAACATCTGAAACTGTTTTCCAATACTAGAAATACTGTCTTATTCTTTAGAAAATCCTCTTCCTATCCTGGCTCTTATTCCTCATGCCCATGGCCCTCCCTTTCCTGAACATCCCTCAAATGATAGAGTCCCTCTAACAGCTACTCTTGACACTCTGCGGTCCACACTGTACTCTCTGTCCTGGGCAACCTCTTCTCTCTACAAAGCTTCCATTCCCCTCGAAACTTCCAGTCCCTCCAAATCTTCCAAACTCCAGATTTGCTCACATAACTAGCTTCTTCTTGAACCTCTTTTCTTGACTACCAGACAATCTCTTCAAACTTAATGTCCCAAATTCAATTCACTATCTCTGTTTCCTCCTCTGACCCCAGGCCAGACCTGTTGTTCTTTTACTGCATGTTTCTTTGGACACTGATAACCTAACTTAGTTGCTATGGCAGGAGCATGTGCAGGAGTCCTGTTCTGTCATTCCCTCTCTTTCCACAGAAAATCACTCACCTAATCCTGTGAAATAACTTGCAACCTAACTCTTCTCCATTCCCTTTCTCCATTCTCTACTGGGCTACCTGCCTCCTATCTTGCCTTCTCCTCAATTCTTGTCCCCCTGTAGCTATGGTTACCTTCCTAGAATGCAAAACAATACATGTTATCTTGCTGCTTGTTTTCTTCAGTGATTTCAGTGACACTTCTTTAGGATAAAGTCCAAACTCCATGATGTGGTCCAAATACTTCCTTTCCTTTTCTGTCTCTCCCATCCCATCTTGAGCCTCTTGCTCTATTTATCCTCCACCTCTCCAGCTTTTAAATATTCTGTGCTCTCTTTCCAGCCTTTTGCATACACCTGCCTACCACCCACACAACCTTCAGGTCTAAACTGTGACACCAGGTCTTCTGAGGAGCACTATCTGTTTTCTGGAGGCTGCATTAAGGTCTGTACTCAGGAAGCTCCATCTTATTCTTTCAGTCTCTATTCAAGATAATGTAATTGCCGGTGGAATTGCTTCCCTTGTCCTCTAGATCAAATGCTTTGAGATGATAGTATCTCTGTCATGTTTGATCACTGTTCTATTTCCATCATCTAATGTCATGCTCAACACATAGTAGGCTTTTGAGGAGGTGAATGGCCAGAAATACCAGGCTGGGGATTCGCTGTAAGAGACCTTTCTGTGCCAAGCTACTGGTTTTGTCCATGAAAGCTTTTAAGAAAGAAAGTGGCAAAAGGAGACCTCATTTTTTCAAAATGACCACACTGTCATATCAAAACAGCACTTACCAACTTTTCACATCTCTTCTGTCATTTTTGCTGGATTACATATTATAAAGTGCCTTTTACTTTTATTCCCTTTAGTTGCAGAGATTCCAGTTACTGCTATTGCACAGGTGAAACTTTAGCAGGATTTATCTAGTAACAGCTTATATTAGTCTTTGTATTGATAAATGGGGCTTCATATTACATTTGAAAGTTTCACTTCATCCTTGAGACAGCTCTGAATACCCATTTTGTGGATGAAAAAGTGAGACCCAGAGAGTTTAGAGACATGCTTAGCCATAGAAAAATACTAACAGAAGTGAATCTTTCTAAGGCAGATACATCATTAAGTTGGACTCCATGAAATTGTCATTTTTGTAGGTTAAAATAAAATGGTTGAATAATGACAATTTCATCCAGTTCAGCCTAATACATCTTGAAATAATTAAGTGACAACACAAGACAGTATACACATAATCAATTGTCAAAATGAGTGACAAATATAATAAATACTATGGACAAACAATAATTTTATCAACTCAGGATGAGCATAGAAAAGACTGAGTTATTAATCTTTACTCCAAAACTGTCTCCTCTACTTAATCTCTCCTGCGGGGTAGTGCTATCATTTCCTTAATGTCCTGAGTCAGGTGTATGTTTCCACTTGACAATGTGGCCGTAATCTCAAGACTGAGTGTAATGCGGAAACTGACATCTCCCCATCCATACCCATACCATGTCCTCCTTCCATTGTTCCCACACTAGAAAACTCTAGATTTCTCTGGACCATATTTTCTCTTTCTCTTCATATGTCAAGTGTGACACCATGTCCAGTGCAGCTCCTTGGACATCATTAACACATCACTTTCTCTTTTGAAAATGCCTACAACTTTTGTAATTCAAGCATAACTTATATCAACCAGCAGTACGATCACAGATTTTTTTAACTTACTTTTTAACTGTAGTACAAAACAAATGCATGGAAACAATGCACACAGTGTAAGTGCACAACTCAGTAGATTTCCACAAAAGTAGCAGACCCATGTAAACAACACCTGGAGAAAAACCCAAAAGACTGGCCAGAAGTTTCCTCATGCTCACTCCTGTTCTCTGTCTTGCCTCAGATGGTGACTATTCTGACCTATTACCATGGAGTCATTTTGCCATATTTGAATATAATGTAAATGTGTGTCCTCTTTTGTGCAGGATTGTTTTCTCAACAATTTATTTATGAAATATATTCCCAATGTTAAAGCTTACAGTAGTTCATTTTTATTGTTGTATAGTATTCCATTAGATAAACATACCAGTTTATGGCTCTTAGGAATTTCTCTAATGTTAATATTCTTTTGTACATGCATTCTGGTGTACTCGTTCATGGATTTCTGTTGGGTGTATAACTAGTAGTGGTGGAAATAATTTCAGCTCTAATAGATAATGCCAAGAATTCTTCCAAAGTGTTTGAAATGATTTATACTCTTCTTCACCAACAGTTGATATTGCTAATCTTATTGATATTAGAAATTTCTATGGACATATAGTAATATCTCATTGTGGTTTTAATTTGTGGTTTGCTGACATGAATGAGATAGGCAACTTCATATGTTTATTAGCCATTTTGATAGCATTTTTTAAAATGTCAATTCAAACCATTCTTTTTAGAAAAAATAGGTACCATTTTCTTGGAAATTTTAGGAGTTAAAAATAATTTTGAATATAAATGCTTTGTCAGGTATTTATATTGTTAGTGTTTTCAATCATTTTGCAATTTTTTGCACTCTTATTGGCATATTTTGAAGAACTGAAGTTATTAATTTTAATATAGCCTAGTATACCAAACATCTCCTTATGGCTAATATGATTTGAATATAGAAAATTCTTGTCAATCCTCAAGACACAAAACATATTGTCATATATTGTGTTCCAGAAACTTTATGATTTTTTTTTAACATTCATAATTACATCTGTGTTCACTTAAAGTTAATTTTTGGGTATGGAGTGAGTCAAGGGTCAGTATTCATTTGTCCCATATGAATAGCAATGGATCTACTAATATTTATTGAGAAGATCATCAAAACTTTGTCCACTATTCTAGAATGTCAACTTTGTCCTAAGATAAATGGCCATATATATTTATGGGCATATTTTGGACTCTTTATTTCATTGGTCTATTTGTATATCTTTAAGCTAATACAATACTGCCTCAACTATGCTTGTTTATATCTGAAAGTGGAATCCTTCAATTTTATTCTCTGCCATATTTGCCTTAGCTATTCTTGGCCATATATATTTCCACATAAATCTTAGAACTGGCTTTAGAATTTTTGAAAAAAATAAAACTAAACTAAACTAAATACCCTTCCTAGGATTTTCTTTGGGATTGCATTAAAGCAAATCAATATGGAGAAAATTAACATCTTTACAAGATTGACTCTTTCAATCCATGTACAATAATTTGTCTTAATAATACCTTTTGGGTTTTTATGCCATAGTCTGACCTATATTTTGGTAGATTTATTATTACATATTTAGTGTTTTTTTGGTATTAAAGTAAAAAATCTTATTTACAAAAATATTTCCACTGGTATATTGCTAGTATATATGTAACTGATTTTTGTACATTGGCTATGCATCTAGCGACTTTACTAAATACCTATAACTAGATGCAGGTTGTAGATTTTTTAAATTTTCTATATACATGATCATACCATCTGCAAATACTCTTACTTCTATTTTTTGTGTCAAATGTATGCATTTCTCTTGCTAATTGCACTGCATAGAACCTCCAATACAATGTTGAATTGGTGTGGTTATTGTGGACCTTTTTATCTCTTCCCCAATTTAATTTGGGGAATGCTGCTAATATTCTAACATTATATATAATATTTGTTTTTTAGATACTCTGTGTCAGATTAAGTTTTTCCCCTTCTTTTCTTACTTCTCTAAAGCACTTTTACTTTTGTTTTCCTTAACATTTTTCAATTGAAATTATGAATGCATTATGATGAATGTTTTCCATTTCCATCTCATTTTCTATCTTTATCTCTGTCTCTCTCTGTCCCGTTCATCTTCTTAACATCTATTGAGAAGATATTGTAATCGTTCTTTTCTAGTTTGTTAATGTGCTTGATTACATGGATGGGTTTTTAAAACTTAAATTAACCTCCAGACCTAGAGTATATCCTTGGTGGTGGTGATGTCCCTTTACATATATAGTCCTGACTTCAATTTCTAATATTTCTAGCATTTTCTTTTAATATTTATTTAGGAGTTTTGAATGTATGCTAATGAGTGAGGATAATCTGTAATTCTCCTACCTGGAGGTTTGAAAACATCTCATGTTGGCTTCCTAAAATGAGTTTGGAAGGGTCCTCCTTTTGTTATTGTCTAAAAATTGTACAGGATACGTGATTTTTTTTCCCAATATTGAGAAGAATTCATCAATAAAGTAATTTAAGCTTGTGTTGGTTATTTCTGGAAAAGTTTTTAATCACCAGTGTAATTTTCATCCATATTTTGTCAGTTAGGTACACTGTAATTTTCTAGGAATATGTCTGTTTCATATAAATAAAATTATTGGCATAGAGTTGTGGATATTTTCCTATTATCATTTTAATGCCTGCAGGATCTGTAAGTCATAACTATTTTTTCATTCTGATATGGTAGTCTGTATCTTTTATTTTTTCATTTAATAGTTTAGATATCATTTTGTCTACTTAGTTTTCAAAAGACTAAGTGTAGTTCTGTTGTTTCCTTTTTTTATGTTGTTTTAGAATTTTCCAGTTTGTATTCTTAGCTTTTTTTTCCTCTGAAATACTTTGGATTCAATTTATTATTCCTTCTTTAATTTATTAAGATGGATATTTAGATAACTGATTTCAGTCTTTCTTCTTTCTTATTGTAGTATAGTGATATACAACATTATGTTGGTTTCAGGTGTACAATATAGTGATTTAACAGTTATATACATTACTAAGTGCCCACCATGATAAACATAGATACCCTGGCAACATACAAAGATATTACAATACTATTGAGTATATTCTCTATGCGGCACTTTCATCCACATGACCAATATATTTTATAATGAGATTTTGTGCCTCTTTATCCCCTTCACCTATTTTATCTATCCTCCCAATCCCCTCCACATGGCAACCACCAATCTGTTCTCTATGTTTGAGTCTATTTCTTTTGTTCGTTGATTTGTTTTGTTTTTAGATTCCACATATAAGTAAAATCATATGGCATTTGTTTCTCTCTGTCTGATTTCACATAGAAAAATATCCTGTATGCCCATCCGTGTCATCACAAATGGCAAGTTTTCATCCTTTTCTATGGTTGAGTAATATTCCATTATATGTATGTACCCAGCCTTCTTTATCTTCTTTTACTTAAATTCTTATATGTATTTAAGGATTAGCATGACACAGTTTAATATATTTCATAGTACTGTTGTTACTGTTACTCAGTTTAAAGTATCTCTGAATTTTTTTGTTTCTTTCCTAGACCTATGTGTTATTTAAAAAATACAAATATTTTTAGAATTCTTCTTTAGGCACCTTTTTGTTATTGACTTGTAGTTAATTCCACTCTTGTCGGAGAACATATAATTTTATATGTTTTATAATTTTAATCCTGTGTTTTCTTTGATTCTTGGCTTTTTAGGCAATGTTACAGTTAATTATAGGAATGATTCCACGTGTACTTGAAATGATAATATGTCATGAGACTGTTAGTTGCAGTGTTCTTTGTATGTTGATTAGATCCATTTCATAATCATATTATTATGTCATCCATAGCCTTACTGATTTGTGTCTGTGGTTCTGTCAATGAGAATAGTGTGTGAAAACTTTCCACAATGATTAAGATCTATTTGTCCTTTTGGTTCTTTCATTTGTTTTCACATATTTTAAATCTGTGTTATCAGTGCATGCAAAGCTAGAGTTATCTCTCTCTGGTGCATTGAACCACGAGTCACAAGTAATGTTTATTACTTTAATGTCTAAATCAATCTTAAATCAGCACATATCTAATTAGACTCATATCAGGCTTTTTATGCATACAGGTTACAGAGTACATGTTTTTGGTACATTTAAAGCATAGATTTTATAAGCAGCATATAGTTTTTGTTTTTAATCCAGTTTGACAATATTTAATTTTAATTTTGAATTATGTTCTTAATTTACAGTTAATTTATTTACAATTTTTTAGCTTGAGTTTACTATTTTACTACTAGTTTTATATTTGTCCCATATGTTCTGTTCCTTTTCCTCTACTTTCTGCCTTTTTGAAAATTAACCGTGTATTTATTTATTTACTTTTTTTATTTTTTTATGTTTTTATTTTTTTAAATAATTATTTTTTATTGAAGGGTAGTTGACGCACAGTATTACATTACATTAGTTTCAAGTGTACAACACAGTGGTAGAACATTTATATACATAATTCTAGGTTCCAGCTATCACCCTACCAAGCTGTTACAGTATCTTGACTATATTCCTTATGCTATACATTACATCCCGGTTTTTATTTTACCATTGGAAGTCTGTCCTTTTTTTTTTTTTTTTTTTTTTTTTTGTGAGGGCATCTCTCATATTTATTGATCAAATGGTTGTTAACGACAATAAAATTCTGTATAGGGGAGTCAATGCTCAATGCACAATCATTAATCCACCCCAAGCCTAATTTTCGTCAGTCTCCAATCCTCTGAGGCACAACAAACAAGTTCCTACATGTAGAACAAATTCCTACACAATGAATAAGTTACATAGTGAACAGTACAAGGGGAGTCATCACAGAAACTTTCGGTTTTGCTCATGCATTATGAACTATAAACAGTCAGTTCAAATATGAATACTCATTTGGTTTTTATACTTGATTTATATGTGGATACCACATTTCTCTCTTTATTATTATCATTTTTAATAAAATGCTGAAGTGGTAGGTAGATACAAGATAAAGGTAGAAATCATAGTTTAGTGTTGTAAGAGAGCAAATGTAGATGATCAGGTGTGTGCCTGTAGACTATGTGTTAATCCAAGCTAGACCAGGGCAATAAGACATCCACGTATGCAGAAGATTTCTCTCAGAACAGGGGGGGTGAGGTTCTAAGCCTCACCTCTGTTGATCCCCAATTTCTCACCTGATGGCCCCCCTGCGACTGTGCCTGTCTTAGGTTGTTCCTCCCTTGAGGAATCTTACCCGTCTCTGGCTAACCAGTCATCTTCCGGGGCCATACAGGGAAATGTGAAGTTGGTAAGTGAGAGGGAAGCCTTATTGTTTGAAAAGGTTAGCTTTTTACTTCTTTGCATATTTATGCCCTGTGGCTTCTATGCCCAGCATTTGTCTTGAGGTATTTTTACCACTTGGAGGAGTTATGATACTCGGTAAATTTGATATGAGGCACGAATTCCATTTAAGGGTTGTAATTAGGAAGGAAGAAGAAAAGCTATAGAAGTAACAGGCGGAAGAAAACATGGGAAGATTATTTCTTTGACATATCTTCTTGTAGAGTAACTTCAGCATATATAGGTTTTAAGCTACTACTTAAATTGCGCACACACATTAACATAATAGGAGTATAGTTACATAACCAAAGCATATCTGTAATTACCAGCCATCTCCAGTGAAACCAAGAAAACCATTAAGGCACCTTAGGCATTTGTGAAAACTTATCTATGATATGGTGGATATTGTCCAACTGAACTTGAACAGTCTGAGAGAAATCAGACAAATTAAAACAACCCATTCCTGGGGACTGTTCACATGCCATATGTTCTCTTAACAGTAAATAGTCTGTAGTTGTAAGACCTTGGAGCGCTACAATTTGCACCTCTCCAAATTCTTGGTTGAGTTCCAACAGTATAGATCCAGTCAAATTTGTTGTTCCACTGTATGCACAGGCCAGCTTAGATATCTCCTTCCTCATTCCCATGGCAAGTCCAGGAACTGGTGGGATGAGTGCATCCACAGCTGTAGCAGTGCGTGGATCTTTGTTGGGGTTTTTTGATGATCATCTTCTGGCATGAGTCTTCCAGAGAGTGCAGATGTTGGAAGTTCTTTTTCATATCGTATCTTAGTTCATTTACAGGGTAGCCCAATTAGGCTTTGATCCTCTGTATAAACACAAACAGACCCTTTGCCTACACTTTTATATGCCCTTTATACCCTTGTGTAGAACTCGTCGGAGGTTACCACACAGGAACTGCCCAATTTTTTTTTTTTTTGCTTTGTTTTTGGTATCACTAATCTACACTTACATGACGAATATTATGTTTACTAGGATCTCCCCTATACCAGGTCTCCCCTATAAACCCCTTTACAGTCACTGTCCATCAGCATAGCAAAATGTTGTAGAATCACTACTTGCCTTCTCTGTGTTGTACAGCCCTCCCTTTTCTCCTACCCCCCCATGTATGTTAATCTTAATACCCCGTACTTCTCCCCCCCTTATCCCTCCCTACCCACCCATCCTCCCCAGTCCCTTTCCCTTTGGTACCTGTTAGTCCATTCTTGAGTTCTGTGATTCTGCTGCTGTTTTGTTCCTTCAGTTTTTCCTTTGTTCTTATATTCCACAGATGAGTGAAATCATTTGGTATTTCTCTTTCTCCGCTTGGCTTCTTTCACTGAGCATAATACCCTCCAGCTCCATCCATATTGCTGCAAATGGTTGGATTTGCCCTTTTCTTATGGCTGAGTAGTATTCCATTGTGTATATGTACCACATCTTCTTTATCCATTCATCTATTGATGGACATTTAGGTTGCTTCCAATTCTTGGCTATTGTAAATAGTGCTGCAATAAACATAGGGTTGCATCTATCTTTCTCAAACTTGATTGCTGCATTCTTAGGGTAAATTCCTAGGAGTGCAATTCCTGGGTCAAATGGTAAGTCTGTTTTGAGCATTTTGATGTACCTCCTTACTGCTTTCCACAATGGTTGAACTAGTTTACATTCCCACCAGCAGTGTAGGAGGGTTCCCCTTTCTCCACAGCCTCGCCAACATTTGTTGTTGTTTGTCTTTTGGATGGCAGCCTTACTGGTGTGAGGTGATACCTCATTGTAGTTTTAATTTGCATTTCTCTGATAATTAGCGATGTGGAGCATCTTTTCATGTGTCTGTTGGCCATCTGTATTTCTTTTTTGGAGAACTGTCTGTTCAGTTCCTCTGCCCATTTTTTAATTGGGTTATTTGTTTTTTGTTTGTTGAGGCGTGTGAGCTCCTTATATATTCTGGACGTCAAGCCTTTATCGGATGTGTCATTTTCAAATATATTCTCCCATACTGTAGCGATCCTTCTTGTTCTATTGATGGTGTCTTTTGCTGTACAGAAGCTTTTCAGCTTAATATAGTCCCACTTACTCATTTTTGCTGTTGTTTTCCTTGCCCGGGGAGATATGTTCAAGAAGAGGTCACTCATGTTTATGTCTAAGAGGTTTGTGCCTATGTTTTCTTCCAAGAGTTTAATGGTTTCATGGCTTACATTCAGGTCTTTGATCCATTTTGAGTTTACTTTTGTATATGGGGTTAGACAATGGTCCAGTTTCATTCTCCTACATGTCGCTGTCCAGTTTTGCCAGCACCACCTGTTGAAGAGACTGTCATTTCGCCATTGTATGTCCATGGCTCCTTTATCAAATATTAATTGACCATATATGTCTGGGTTAATGTCTGGATTCTCTAGTCTGTTCCATTGGTCTGTGGCTCTGCTCTTGTGCCAGTACCAAATTGTCTTGATTACTATGGCTTTATAGTAGAGCTTGAAGTTGGGGAGTGAGATCCCCCCTACTTTATTCTTCTTTCTCAGGATTGCTTTGGCTATTCGGGGTCTTTGGTGTTTCCATATGAATTTTTGAATTATTTGTTCCAGTTCATTGAAGAATGTTGCTGGTAGTTTCATAGGGATTGCATCAAATCTGTATATTGCTTTGGGCAGGATGGCCATTTTGACGATATTAATTCTTCCTAGCCACGAGCATGGGATGCGTTTCCATCTGTTAGTGTCCCCTTTAATTTCTCTTAAGAGTGACTTGTAGTTTTCAGAGTATAAGACTTTCACTTCTTTGGTTAGGTTTATTCCTAGGTATTTTATTTTTTTTGATGCAATTGTGAATGGAGTTGTTTTCCTGATTTCTCTTTCTGTTGGTTCATTGTTAGTATATAGGAAAGCCACAGATTTCTGTGTGTTGATTTTGTATCCTGCAACTTTGCTGTATTCCGATATCAGTTCTAGTAGTTTTGGAGTGGAGTCTTTAGGGTTTTTTATGTACAGTATCATGTCATCTGCAAATAGTGACAGTTTAACTTCTTCTTTACCAATCTGGATTCCTTGTATTTCTTTATTTTGTCTGATTGCCGTGGCTAGGACCTCCAGTACTATGTTAAATAACAGTGGAGAGAGTGGGCATCCCTGTCTAGTTCCCGATCTCAGAGGAAATGCTTTCAGCTTCTCGCTGTTCAATATAATGTTGGCTGTGGGTTTATCATAGATGGCCTTTATTATGTTGAGGTACTTGCCCTCTATTCCCATTTTGCTGACAGTTTTTAACATGAATGGATGTTGAACTTTGTCAAATGCTTTTTCAGCATCTATGGAGATGATCATATGGTTTTTGTCTTTCTTTTTGTTGATGTGGTGTATCATGTTGATGGACTTTCGAATGTTGTACCATCCTTGCATCCCTGGGATGAATCCCACTTGGTCATGGTGTATGATCCTTTTGATGTATTTTTGAATTCGGTTTGCTAATATTTTGTTGAGTATTTTTGCATCTACGTTCATCAGGGATATTGGTCTGTAGTTTTCTTTTTTGGTGGGGTCTTTGCCTGGTTTTGGTATTAGGGTGATGTTAGCTTCATAGAATGAGTTTGGGAGTATCCCCTCCTCCTCTATTTTTTGGAAAACTTTAAGGAGAATGGGTATTATGTCTTCCCTGTATGTCTGATAAAATTCCGAGGTAAATCCATCTGGCCCGGGGGTTTTGTTCTTTGGTAGTTTTTTGATTACCGCTTCAATTTCGTTGCTGGTAATTGGTCTGTTTAGATTTTCTGTTTCTTTTTGGGTCAGTCTTGGAAGGTTGTATTTTTCTAGGAAGTTGTCCATTTCTCCTAGGTTTCCCAGCTTGTTAGCATATAGGTTTTCATAGTATTCTCCAATAATTCTTTGCATTTCCGTGGGGTCCGTCGTGATTTTTCCTTTCTCGTTTATGATACTGTTGATTTGTGTTGACTCTCTTTTCTTCTTAATAAGTCTGGCTAGAGGCTTATCTATTTTGTTTATTTTCTCGAAGAACCAGCTCTTGGTTTCATTGATTTTTGCTATTGTTTTATTCTTCTCAATTTTATTTATTTCTTCTCTGATCTTTATTATGTCCCTCCTTCTGCTGACCTTAGGCCTCATCTGTTCTTCTTTTTCCAATTTTGATAATTGTGACATTAGACCATTCATTTGGGATTGCTCTTCCTTTTTTAAATATGCTTGGATTGCTATATACTTTCCTCTTAAGACTGCTTTTGCTGTGTCCCATAGAAGTTGGGGCTTAGTGTTGTTGTTGTCATTTGTTTCCATATATTGCTGGATCTCCATTTTGATTTGGTCATTGATCCATTGATTATTTAGGAGCGTGTTGTTAAGCCTCCATGTGTTTGTGAGCCTCTTTGCTTTCTTTGTACAGTTTATTTCTAGTTTTATGCCTTTGTGGTCTGAAAAGTTGGTTGGTAGGATTTCAATCTTTTGGAATTTTCTGAGGCTCTTTTTGTGACCTAGTATGTGGTCTATTCTGGAGAATGTTCCATGTGCACTTGAGAAGAATGTATATTCTGTTGCTTTTGGATGTAGAGTTCTATAGATGTCTATTAGGTCCATCTGCTCTACTGTGTTGTTCAGTGCTTCCGTGTCCTTACTTATTTTCTGCCCAGTGGATCTATCCTTTGGTTTGAGTGGTGTGTTGAAGTCTCCTAGAATGAATGCATTGCAGTCTATATCCCCCTTTAGTTCTGTTAGTATTTGTTTCACATATGCTGGTGCTCCTGTGTTGGGTGCATATATATTTAGAATGGTTATATCCTCTTGTTTGACTGAGCCCTTTATCATTATGTAGTGTCCTTCTTTATCTCTTGTTACTTTCTTTGTTTTGAACTCTATTTTGTCTGATATTAGTACTGCAACCCCTGCTTTCTTCTCACTGTTGTTTGCTTGAAATATGTTTTTCCATCCCTTGACTTTTAGTCTGTACATGTCTTTGGGTTTGAGGTGAGTTTCTTGTAAGCAGCATATAGATGGGTCTTGCTTTTTTATCCATTCTGTTACTCTGTGTCTTTTGATTGGTGCATTCAACCCATTAACATTTAGGGTGACTATTGAAAGATATGTACTTATTGCCATTGCAGGCTTTAAATTCGTGGTTACCAAAGGTTCAAGGTTAGCCTCTTTAGTATCTTACTGCCTAACTTAGCTCGCTTATTGAGCTGTTATATACACTATCTGGAGATTCTTTTCTTCTCTCCCTTCTTGTTCCTCCTCCTCGATTCTTCATATGTTGGGTGTTTTGTGCTGTGCTCTTTCTGGGAGTGTTCCCATCTAGAGCAGTCCCTGTAAGATGTTCTGTAGAGGTGGTTTGTGGAAAGCAAATTCCCTCAGCTTTTGTTTGTCTGGGAATTGTTTAATCCCACCGTCATATTTGAATGATAGTCGTGCTGGATACAGTATCCTTGGTTCAAGGCCCTTCTGTTTCATTGTATTAAATATATCATGCCATTCTGTTCTGGCCTGTAGGGTTTCTGTTGAGAAATCTGACGTTAGCCTGATGGGTTTCCCTTTATAGGTGACCTTTTTCTCTCTAGCTGCCTTTAACACTCTTTCCTTGTCCTTGATCTTTGCCATTTTAATTATTATGTGTCTTGGTGTTGCCCTTCTTGGATCCTTTCTGTTGGGGGTTCTGTGTATTTCCGTGGTCTGTTCGATTACTTCCTCCCCCAGTGTGGGGAAGTTTTCAGCAATTATTTCTTCCAAGATACTTTCTATCTCTTTTCCTCTCTCTTCTTCCTCTGGGACCCCTATAATACGGATATTGTTCCTTTTGGATTGGTCACACAGTTCTCTTAATATTGTTTCATTCCTGGAGATCCTTTTGTCTCTCTCTATGTCAGCTTCTATGCGTTCCTGTTCTCTGATTTCAATTCCATCAATGGCCTCTTGCATTCTATCCATTCTGCTTATAAACCCTTCCAGAGTTTGTTTCATTTCTGCGATCTCCTTTCTGGCATCTGTGATCTCCTTCCGGACTTCATCCCATTTCTCTTGCATATTTCTCTGCATCTCTGTCAGCATGTTTATGATTCTTATTTTGAATTCTTTTTCAGGGAGACTGGTTAGGTCTGTCTCCTTCTCTGGTGTTGTCTCTGTGATCTTTGTCCGACTGTAGCTTTGCCTTTTCATGGTGATAGGAATAGTCTGCAGAACTGGGACGAGTGACGGCTGGAAGGACTTCCCTTCTTGTTGGTTTGTGGCCCTCCTCTCCTGGGAGAACAGCGACCTCTAGTGGCTTGTGCTGCGCAGCTGCGCGCAGACAGGGATTCTGCTTCCTGCCCGGCTGCTATGGAGTTAATCTCCGCTGTTGCTGTGGGCGTGGCCTGGCTCCGGCAGCTACTCCAAAATGGTGGAGTCGCGTTGGAGCAGGAGCTGCTGGGAGGCTATTTATCTCCGTAAGGGGCCTCCCTGCTCCCTGCAGCCCAGGGGTTAGGGTGCCCAGAGATCCCGGATTCCCTACCTCTGGATTAAGTGACCCGCCCTGCCCCTTTAAGACTTCCAAAAAGCACCCGCCAATACAAAACAACGCCCACCAAAAGAAAAAGAAAAAAAAATTTTTTTAATTAAAAAAAAAAAAAAAAAGTTTTTAATTAAAAAAAAAAAAAAAGGTGGTCGTTCGTTTTTCTTTATTCTGCGGTGCCAGCCTCAGGCCTCTGCTCACCGGTCTTTCTGCCTTGTTTCCCTAGTATTGGGGTCCCTATCCCTTTAAGACTTCCAAAAAGCGCTCGCCAAAACAAAACAGCAAAAAAGCAAAAAAAAATGGTCGCGCACTTTTCTTATGCCCTCTGTCGCCCAGCCTCCAGTGCCCGCTCACTGTTCTTGCTGCCCTGTTTTCCTAGTATCGAGCGCCCTGCACTCTGGCCCGGATGGCTGGGGCTGGCTGTTCGGCAGCCCTGGGCTCCGTCTCCCTCCCGCTCTGCCTGCTCTTCTCCCACTGGGAGCTGGGGGGAGGGGCGCTCGGGTCCCGCGGGGCCGGGGCTTGTATCTTACCCCCTTCGCGAGGCGCTGGGTTCTCTCAGGTGTGGATGTGGTCTGGATATTGTCCTGTGTCCTCTGGTCTTTATTCTAGGAAGGGTTGTCTTTGTTATATTTTCATAGATATATGTTGTTTTGGGAGGAGATTTCCGTTGCTCTACTCACGCCGCCATCTTCTGCCCCTCTATTTATTTATTTATTTATTTATGATTTCATTTCTTTGACAGTGTTAGGTTCACAGAAAAATTGAAAGGAAGGGACAGAGAGTCCCCATATACTCTGCCCCCACACATGGATAGCCTCGCCTTTTATCAATATTCCCCACCAGAGTTGTCTATATGTTACAATTGATAAACCACAGTGACATATCATTATCACTCAAAGACCATTGTTTACATTTGGGCTTACTCTTGGTGTTGAATATTTTATGGGTCTGGACGTGTATCCACAATTATGGTTTTATACAAATAGCTTCATGGCCCTAAAAATCCTCTCTGCTCTGCATGCTCATAGCTTGACACTCATTTTTTTTAGTGTTGAATGATATTTCATTGTCTGGATGTACCACAGTTTATTTATCCATTTACTTATGATGAACATTTTGATTGCTTCCAAGTTTTGGCAATTATGAATAAAGTTGCCTTAAACATCATTCTGTAGGTTTTTTCAACTCATTTGGGTAAATACAGAGGAACCTGACTGCTGGATCATATGGAGTGCGTTTAGTTTTATAAGAAATCTCCAAGAAGCCTTCCAAAGTGGATGTACTGTTCTATATTTCCACCAGTAATGAATGAGAGTTCCTGTTGCTCCACATCCTCACTAGTATTTGGTGTTGTCATTGTTTTTTATTTTGTCAGTTCTGAAAGATGTGTAGTGGTATGTCATTTTTGTTTTAATTTACAATACATTAATAGCATATGATATTGAATGTATTTTCATTCATTATTGACCATCCCTACATGTTCTTTCTTCAGTGAGGTGGCTGTTCACAACTTTGTTCCATTTTTAAATCAAATTCTTCATTTTCTTATTGTTAAGTTTTAATATTCTTTGAATATTTTGAATATCACTCCTTTATCAGATGTATATTTTACAAATATTTGCTTCCAGTTTGTGGCTTGTCTTCTTTCTCTTGACTTTGTCTTTTCAGAGCTGATGTTTTAATGTAAATGAAGTCCAGCTTATCAGTTATTCCTTTAATGGAATTTGCCTTTTGTGCTGTATCTACAAAAGTCTCACCATATGCAAAGTCCTCCAGGTGTCCTCTGCTATCCTCAAAGAGTTTCATAGTTATACAGTTTACATATAAACCTATTATACTTTGTGAGTTAAGTTAGTGAAGGGTATACAGAATTGTTTTTTGTCTTATAGAGGTTCAGCTGTTCTAGCAACATTTGTTAGAAAGACTGTCTTATTACCATTGTATTGTTTTTTTCTCTTTTGTCTAAAAGCAGTTGATGATATGATCTGTCATTTCCTTTGCCGATACTATACTGTTGTGATTACTATAGCTTGCAGTAAGTCTTCAAGTCAGATTGTATCAGTCCTCCAACTTTGTTCTTCTCTTTCAATACTGAGTTGGCTATTCTGAGTCTTTTTCCTTGCCATATAAATGTGCCAAAATATGTTTGCTCATATCCACAAAATAATTTACCAGGATTCTGACTGGGATTGCATTAAATCTATAGATGAATTTGGGAATAACTGGCATTTAACAATATGAGTCTTCTTTTCCATGAGCATGAATAAATGGAGTCATTTATTTATTTATTCTTTGATTTCTTTCATCAGAATTTTGTAGTTTTCCTTATATTTTGTTAGTTTTAGATGTATTTCAAATTTTCAATGTAATATGCTAGTATAAATGGTAAAATGTTTTTTATTTCAAATTCCACTTGTTAATTGCTAATATATAAGAAATGATTGGCTCTTCTATATTAGCTTTGTATGCTGCAAACTTCCTATATTAATTACTGCTTATTAGTTTCAGGGGTCATTTTGTTGATTCTCTCAGATTTTCTACATAGACAATCTTGTTGCCTGTAAACCGAAACAGTTTTATTTCTTCCTTCTCTGTCAGTATATTTTTTATTGCCTTTTCTTGTCTTGTTTCATTAGCTAATACGTTATTTTTTTATCACTTCTTTGTCTCTTTCTACTAGCTGTTAATTGTACAGTTCCTCATCATATTTCTTTAGTTGTCCTTAATCCATCAACACTTATCTTTGAAATATCACAATCTATTTTAAATTAGATTTTCCCCAATTTTAGGATAGTGCAAAGGCTTTAATATATGTTAATATGATTTATCCCTTTCTGCTATTGTGTGTTTAATAATTTATTTTAATAGTTATGTATAGTACACAGAAGACATCATTTCTTTTCACAGCAAATGTTCATTTAGATTTATCACAAAATTTTACTCTTCCTTTCTTCTTGAATTTCCATGTGTCCATCTGAGACCATTTTCATTCTACTTGCTGTTATTTTTTAAGCTTTTTTTTTGTCATGTTTGTTTAGGTTTACTGGTTAATAAAAAAATTGTTTTTTATTTTCTGAAAATGATTTAATTTCACTTTCATTATTTTAATTGAAGTATGGTTGATATACACTATTATATTAGTCTCAGCTACACAAAGTCATGATTCAACACTTACATGCATTTACAAAATGTTCACCATGATAATAGAGTTACCATCTGTTACCATACAAAATTATTGTGGTATTATTGACTGTACTTCATATGCTGTAATTTTCATCCTTGTGACTTATTTATTTTACAATTGAAGTTTTCCTTCTCCATCCCACCTTCACCTGTCTCACCCATCCCTCCATCCTTCTCCCATATGGCAACCACCAATTTGTTATCCAGGTTTATGAATCTATTTGTTTTTTGTTTGATTTCTTAAACTCCAAACAAGTGAAATTTTGTGGTATTTATCTTTCTCTTTTTGACTTATTTCACTTAGCAATATATCCTGCAGGTCCATGAGTGATGCTTTGACTGGCTATAGAATTCTAGGTTCAATTATATGCCTTTAACATTTTGAAGAACATCATTTTATTGTCTTCTAGATTTAGTTTTTGAATTGAGAAGTTAGGAAAGAAAACTTTCTGCTTTCCTGAAAGTTATCATTCTTTTCTATCTTCTGGATACTTTTAATATTTATTTGGGTTTCAATAGTTTTTCTATGATTTATAAATTTTATGATTCAGTTTAAAATTTGCTGTGCTTCTAGAATCTATCCTTAACTTATGTAATTGGTTTTGAAAGATTCCTCTAAATCATCTTGTAAATGCTACTCTGTTGAATTTTGTCTCTCCTTTTCTCTTCTGGGTATCTAATTACATATATAGTTTCATGTTTTATACATTTCTTTTCTCCATTTTAATATTTTCCATCGATTTTCTTCTCTGTGTTTCAATGTGATATTCTCTACTAACATATTTCAGTTAATAGATCTTCATTTTAACAGTGCACAATCTGTTATTAAATTAATTTATTGAGTTTTAATTTCATTTTTTTTCTAGAGTTTATTTGATACTAGAGTTTATTTGATTCTTTGTATGGATTCCATTTTCCTTTTGAATTTTTCCACCTAGTCATACATTTTTTATCATATTAATCACAGTATTTTTCCATCTGTGTCTAACAAAACCAATATCTAAATCATCTGTGGATCTACCTCTTTTGTCTCTTTTTTCTTTACTTTGGGCCAATCAGCTAATATGGCCAATTATTTTTAATGAAATTTTGTTGGAAAACTTTACATTAAATGTGAAAGTCTTGGAATGAAGGTTTTTCCTTTAGAGAACATTTATTTTTGCTTTTGAAATCTGTTTTCACAGAAATATTTTACTTAGTCCAGCTTGGGATTGACTTGATTCAACACTGAACCTAGTCCTTGTGAGTGCTGGTTCATTTTCAAGCCAGTTTACATCTCAAATGCAGCCCTTTAATGTTCCCAAGTCTGGGTTGTTTTCAGTACCCACCCCTTAGCAGACCCTGAACTCCAGTTGTTGTCTCCCCAGCACTGTGAGACTATCCAAAAGCTCTGGTCACTTTCTTGTCACTTGGTCATCACTGATAGATAATATTTTGAAAGAAAAAAAACAGCATGGAATGCTGCACCATTGTTTCTATAGGGTCTTGATTTCCCCCTCTTGACTAGAGTGATAGATCTGAAATATATTGTTTCCTCAACCCCATGGTTGGCCTGGATGCCTTGCTCAGCTCCTTGGCTTTTTAGCTGCTACTTGACCTTGAATGTTAGGTCTCTCAGATCATCTTGTATAAAACACAAAATCCTCCGGAAGAAAAGTAGAGCCAATGTTGACACACTTTAATGTATTTTCCTTCCCAAGATCTTAGCCTCTCAAGTCCTGGATGCCTGAGTAACTCTTGGATTCCACATTTTATCCAGATTTTCTAGTTTTTCTTGGCAAGAAGGTTGGCCTGATCTTAGCCAGGATCTAGTACATTGTTGCCTGAAGTGGATTTTGAATCTCAGAGTCATAAGGGAGTTCAGAAATCATCAATTCTATGCTTTTTATGAAATTTTAATCCATTTTTTTCCAATGTTATTCAACCTAGAATGACTATTTTTATAGCAGAAAATATACTTAGATTCAAATAGTGGCTGTATCATTTACTACCTTTGTGATCTCTGACATATTACTAAATTAATAATCAACTTCCTCATCTTTAAATTAGAAATGATAATACAAAGAGATTATCACATAATGCTGTTTTTAAAATTAAATGTGATAATGTATGTAAATTGATTTAGAAATTCTTTTCATGGACTTCCTAATATAAGCTTCTAATTCCAGCTTGCATGATTTGGTTTGGGTATTACAGAGTTATGAATATCAGGTAAACTACCAATATATTTTTAGTATAATTATGTAATATTTAGGATATATTTATATTCCCCAAAATTGTTTTTTATACAAAATGCTAAATGAACTGGTCATCCTATATTTTATCACACACCCTTATGTTAATTTAGGCTGGAATCATATTTTTTATTTCTATCTATATGTCTAGCCGCAACCCCTGCCCATCTTCCAAAGTTTCTACTGTAGTCTTTTTTTTCCATGATTCTTTTCTGAATTCCTATAAGAAGGCATAATAACCGTACTATCTAATTAGCATTTTGTCCCTTAAATAGCTCATCTTACTATACTGTAAACTTTTGCTTATGCACACCACAACTTATACTTCTATTTCATTTCTCATGGTTTGTCTAGGACAATGTAGATGCTTAATTTGTGTTTGGTTTTTAGCCAAACTTAGTTTCTTACAATATAAACTTAAATGTCACTTCCTTACCACTACCAAACACACACACACACACACACACACACACACACACACATTCCTTACTGACTCAAAAAGCAAAATATAAAAGTCTTGATGTGGAAGAGATGCCTTTCAAAATCATTATGTCCTGCCAAGACTAACAGTTAGTCCCAGTCTCACCTAACCTCTTGCCATCCTGTTGATATGTGTGGGCTAAAACTGTAACCACTGGCCCCATAGGGCTACTAAACACTTGAAATATTGCTAGCCTGAATCGAGATGTATGTAAGTGCAAAATACATACGGAATTTCAAAGACTTTGTACCACCCTCCCAAAAAGATGTGAAAAGCTTCATGTAGGTAATATGTTAAAATGATAAAATTAGTTTCAGTTTTTTTCTTCTCTTTTTACATGGCTTCTTAAAATTTTTAAATTACACACATGGATTACATATATTTCTGTCAGAAAGTGTTATTCTGGTTTATCCTGGTATTTTTTCCATAGGCCTTTGAGCATAAATTCATTCATTGATTTCTGCCCATTTATGGGTATGAAGATGAAGCTGGTATGTTTATAAAACAGCCCCTCCAAAGAGAATTATTGTCTCCCTCTCTGTGTTCTTAGATGATTTTATAAATAAAAGTCTAATGATTGCATTGTTACAGGTGTGACAGTCATGGGTGTATGTTTCTTTCCACCCTTAAGCTGAGCTTTTCTAAGTAAATGAATAAATGGTTTCATGATTCTGATTGGTTAATTATGCAATTTAATTGTCTCTACCTTCCACACTGTATTTGGCAAGTCTACTTGGTTAACAAATACTTCCATTTCTCTTATGGAATATTTTGCTTTTATTCTTGTTTTCTTTTTTATGCTATTACTTTTCACATTGTCTTAAAATAGACTCTTACCTGGATATTAACAGCACTTCTTGCTATGCTCTCTGCCCCTGGAATTAATCTACTCTGCTTTGCATGCCATCTCTTTCACTTTATTTTGTCTCCCTGCCTGAATTTTGTAGGGTGCTTTTCTGTACTTTTTAGCCTAAGGCCCTGTGACACAATCATAGCTTCTGCTCAGTCTGGTTCTTGAACATAAAATACTCCTTTGCATGCAGCACCCCCTCCTCCACTCTTAGGTGGCCTAAATGACAAGGACAGCACTTGTTGCCTTTGTATGTTATTATCTGCTGGGCTGAACTCCCAGGTTATGTCTGTTTATTCTCCTTGCTTTAACCTCTTTAGCAACACAAGTGCACATGCGTCCCTCCTCCCACTTACACACACATCCGTATTCTGACTTCAAACTTATGAGACACAGCTATTTTGGTAATCAACTAAAGAGTCATCAGAATTTTCATAAAGAATTTTTATTTTGTTCTTTGGGGACTTAATTTCACTTATTTACTTGTTTGTTGCTCTTACTCTGGAATGTGTCTAGTGAGGTGCTTTAAAAATCAAATGGAATAATAAATAATGCATTTTTATTAGTAAGGCAAGTGAAATAAATGTGAGAAATCAATTTGTAAATAAAGAAAGCATTCAAGATTTTCAATTATTTGTTTATATGTCAACTGACTGTTCGTTTTGTTTTTCATTTTGAAATGAACTTCTTCCATGTCTTCACTATATGGAGGAAGAAGAGTAAAGGGATGAAAATATATGTGTAAAAATGAGATGTTGCCCTTGCCTTCGGCAAGATTACAATTTATTTGGCAAGAGAGGGCAGCAGTAAACAAAAATAAGAAATGTTAAGAGCTGGATTGGAGTGAGTGTTATTGCAAAAAAAAAAAATGCTCAGAGCACCCAAGGGCTAAAAGGTGAAACCTCTTCAAGGTGGAATTATTCCAAAAGTCTTGGTGGAGGACTCAGCTTTCAGTGGTGTGTTAATGTGGGTAAGACTGGAAAAGGCTTTCTGCGAAGGGGGATGGAAGCAGCAGGTGACCAGACACTTTTAGTGAAGAGCACAATATGATGGGGGCAGAAAGTGTGTGCAGGGTGTGAAGGGCCATAAGGGAGACAAGAATCAAATTATGAGGTTGCTTAGAATGTGAGGTTTAGGAATTGAAGCTGATCCTGTGGGAAGGCAGTGGAGAACTGCTGAAGAATTTTGATAAAAACGTGATATAAGGAAAGCCTGGGTAAAATGGATTGACAGGAGAGACACAGGGCTTGGAGGGGGCTGTTAGACCTGTGATGTCAGCCTGTTCCTTCCAGGGTGGGAGGCCAACGGCAAGGAATTTAGGGAATGAGTTCCCGTATTGCATCCGGAACACAGCAGGAAGTGATTAATTCATCCCCGCCTTCTCTCAAGATTTATTGCATTAATATTTTTTTGAACAGACATAAAATTGCATTAATAATCAATAATAAATCTTTGAAAAATCAACAGTTGAGCCAAGAATATTCAGGTACAATATTCTGCGTCTAGCAGCACTCCAAACCTGTTTTCAGGAAAAATGAATGAAAGAATGCCTGAGTGGCTCTGCATGAATATTGACGTCTGAAACTTCAAGAATAATTTTGTATAAAGATGGAGAATTTGGTATACAGATTCATTCTTACTTGAGGGCTCTGCCTTGAATGTGAATTGAAGGTAATCAGACCTGCAGGTGAAAACTAGAAGTTTTATCCAGGGAGACTGCATTCATACATATAGCCTTCTATTTCAAATAAGAATGTGTAGAGATTTGAATCTTTAAAGAATTCCCAGTGTTGTAAATCCAGTCTGCTGATTTCACAACTTTCAAAAAATCAATTGGACCAAAGGGCTCTTGTCCAGATCAAAACTCAAGTCTGCCCTGGGTTCCCTGGGACCCAGAAATGGAGATGCTATCCAGGTCTGCTTGTTATGCCACGCATGCTAAGCAGCCAGGAAGCAGTTTAAGGTGCTGTCCACTAGCTTATAGTGAGTAGGGATACTTTATCACACTTTTGGACCTTTCTTCCTACTGTGAAAAAAGGCATATGGCATTTCATTATGTTAATGGGGCATGAGAGACACAAATAAAGCACTTGGTTCATACTGGGTACCTGTGAGAAGAGAATATTTTTAAATATCTGTAGGTGGTTCACTAACACAGGTAATTGAGTTTCAACATATTTCTCCTTTGAGCCCTTCCACAGAGTTTTTTGTCATACCGTTAAGTAATGTGGGAAATAAGAAGTGGAACCTTTTAAGGAAGTATTGCCTTCCTCAGCTTGCTCCTTTAAAAAGTACTTTGTTAACTTGCTTAATGCTCCCTTTTATAGCAATCTTTTTTTTGAAAACTCAAAAAGAAGCAAACCCCATTTTTAGAGAAATAGCAAAGGTGTTAACACGCCCACTTAAAATAAGTGACACAGATATTTCACAAAAGAGCAGGGGACTTATTCAAGGCAGTATGCACAGCGACGACATGAGCACCCCTCGGTGTGCATTAGGAGGACAAATAGCTCTCTTGGTAATTCTAAACATGTGTAAGCTATAACCTTCTCTCCTGAAAAAGGATTTTCTTCCCTCTCTTTATTGTAATCATATGCCTTTCAGGGAAGGGTAACTTTACCTTTCATCCACGTTAAGAATAGTTGGCACTAAGGGAAGCATTTAAAATTAGGGACTTTTTTCTCTTGTTTTTCCTGATTTAATAAATCTGTAAATGCGCTTAAGAATAAAAACAAACAAACAAAATGAACATGAGACTATGGGCCCCAGACACTGCCAGTCTTTTGTTTTGATGTCTCCCAGTGCTTGCTTTCTCTCAGACCTCCCAGTAGCCGAGGTAGATATAAAAAGTGAGCCCCATGTGGTACTAAAACACCAGAAGACAGTGTTCACCATAGAGTGGAATTAGACCTGAAGCAGGTCCATTCTTTTTATTTCCCCAGACTTATTGAGATTTAGTTGATATACAACATTGTGTAAGTTTAAAGTGTACAGCGTGTTGATCTGATGTACTTATATACTGCAAAATGATTACCAGGGTCCATTCTTGATCTATCTACTTCAAGGGGTATAAAATGAAATGTTGAAAGTTCCTAAGAGCAATTGCAGCATGAGAATGGACCTCAGTTCAGTGCACAATTCTAATAAATGAGGAAATTGACCCCCTTATGGCTCACCTGACATTCCAAGGAGGAGACACCTCATTCAGAACATGCAGGACATTCTAGGTTCAGACACGTGGACTGTGACTCGGGTGTCTGTGCCACTGACTGGGTTTCATAACAGTTATCCATGTCACTGACTCAGAAGACAGCACAGGCTGTCACCCAGGCTATCCGATTTCAGTAAGTGAAGCATTGTATCATGTGGACAAAGAGCTAATTTCCATGCTAGATTTGACATCAGTAGTGCCTTAGGAGACATGTTTAAAAATAGGGATTTCTTTGTATATTTAGAAGATATTCTACTTGACCCAAAAGATTTGGAAAGAGATCTTTTTCAACAAATCATGGCAAAGTATTCCATGCAGTTCCACAGGATGGCAAGAAGGTCCTTTAAATAAATCCATCCCTTCATTCATTTATTAATGTATTTGCTCATTTATCCACCCAATCAATAAATATTTACAGAGTTCCAGTGATGTGGAGAGAGTAACAAACAGAACAGTCAAATAGCCCTGTGCTGGTTAACTCATATTCTAGTGAGGGGAAGACAGGCAATAAACGAAACAAATAAGGAAATTACAGAGCATGTTTGGGGTGAAATTTTCCTAGACAAAAATAAGGCAAGGAAGAAGAAGAGGAAGTCTTGAGGGTCAGGCTCGGGGCTGGGCAATGAGTTGGTGGTACTTTTAACAAAGACGTTAAACAGATAATGGAGCCAGTCAATATTATAAGAAGTAGTTTATATGTTTTGTCTCATTTAGACCTCCCCAAACCTACAAAGTAGGGGTTTTTTTAACCTCATTTTAGGAGATATGAGGTTCAGAAAGATTTGGTGACTTGCTCAAGGTCACAAAGCTAAGATATAGCAGCATCAGAAATTTGCACTCAAATTATCTGTTAGGTAGCCTTTTCCTATAAACACAGGACCCTGATTTTATATTCAGCAAGTTCTTGTTTATTACCACATGATGTTTTGTGTATATGTGTATGCATGGGTCTGTGCATTTAAAATATAACTGGAAATCTGCTTTATTGTGTCAAAAAAAATAAAAGAATAACAGATAATTCAATGGTATCTTTAATGACCAAAATAAAATAAGCTAGATTCACTTTTCATAATTCCTACAAGAACCATTATCTACGATATCATCACCGCTGTCTCTTGCCACTGAGGCATTAAGACATTGAACAAGGAGCACACACACTCCTGTTTGCACTTCAACATGTGGAAACTCACCATGTTTTGTCCCCCTAAAACAGAAGGTCACAGACAGTATGACTGTGCAAGGGATGCGATGACAGACATCTGCTAGAGACGAGCATAATAAGGAAAAAGCTCAAAAGCCACTCTTTTGCATTGTGAGTCATGTTCACGTACATTTCCCTGCCAGGTAGTTCTGGAAAGTTTTTAAGTCCCAATGGGCGAATATCAATTTTGTGTGGCTTAGTTTGGGAAGCCCTATCCTACATTCCATATGCTGAAAAGTCACACTTGCAGGAAGACTACATCAAAGAAACAGTGCCCTTCGGGATCCTCAGAGCAGCAATATCCAGCTTCTATGCAGACTGGTCATTCCTTATTCCGTGAAATTGCCTCTTTCTCTATGATTGTTTCACTTGTATATGTTCTCAATCAGATTATTGAAAGCATT
This sequence comes from Manis pentadactyla, assembly GCF_030020395.1. Classification (NCBI taxonomy): domain Eukaryota; kingdom Metazoa; phylum Chordata; class Mammalia; order Pholidota; family Manidae; genus Manis; species Manis pentadactyla. The sequence continues at coordinate 148,261,388 of NC_080020.1, read as the reverse complement.
AATTCATTGTTTAATCTGTATATTGTAGTTGCTGAACTTTTTTTTTCTTTTTGTGAGCAAACTAAACACCAGCATCTGCCACCCAAATGCAACGTAAGTGTCCTGGAGCAGACACCAGAGACAGATAAAGATGTGGGCCGTTGATCTAGTTGCACAGTAAGGGGATGTGGTCCTCTGCAAGCTGAATGTACTTTAGTCTCTGTGCCTAGAGAGCAGCTGTTCTGGCCTCTCTGTGGGGATGGCAGTGACCCACCACACACACTGAGAGTACTGCTAGATCCGCTGTCGCTATTCAAGTCACTTCCTACAACATTTGGCAGGCAGTGTCTGGGCAGCAGGGTAGGATGGAGGTGGAATGGGACCCAGTCAGCCATGCTGCAATTGTTGTCTGATTGATGAATGCATGAAATTGTGGAAATAACCCATTAAAAGTGGAGCTTTGACCCTGAGTGTTGGGCAGCCCTTGCATCTAAATATAAAAGCTTGAAAATGATGTCATTTTTTTAATAAGTACAGAAAACTATGTTTTATCTATCAGTTAAAAAAGAAAAATGCAGATACAATATACCATTAAATCAAGAAAAATTAAACAAAAGGAAAACAGTGTTAAATTATTCAGAGAGGAAATGAATTGAAAGTCCCCAATTAGCCTGAAATATTTAAAGGATTGGTGTTATTGGTCTTGCAACCTTACTTCTGCATGGCCAGTAAAATAAAAATAAATAAAAATTGCTGTGAGATCAATGGTGACTTAGAAACAAAAACTTCTTTCAGTTGAAAAGTTTAATACACCAAATTAATTTTTACCTGGACAAATGTGTTTTTTTTAAATCCAAAGTTAGAAAATCATTACATTAATTTTGAATTGTATTTATTTTTATTCCTCATTTAAATACAGTAGTGAATAGCCCCTCACCACATAGTCTCACACCCTCATCTATTCCTTTCTTGTTTTGTTTTTGACTCAGATTGAATCAAGTATTTGAAATCTTCCAAATTTTCTTTGCCCGTAGAATGTGTGACATCATTCATTGCTGTAAAGGACAATCCATTTTGATATTGATTATGTTGTGTTAGATTTTAGATTTCTCTATAATGTGTAAAGGCTGTGAACACCAGTGATTCCCAATGGTTTAACAGAACCATTCTTCCTCTGACCACATAATTGCTAAATTGTGCATGTCAAATGGCTTCAGGATATTCTATCCCCTTTCCAGCAGGTTATCAAGGAAAACTTGCTGGAGAATGGTGGTGTTTGCATGTCCTTTAAGTTAGGAACTCAAAGGTCAGGAGTTGCCAAAAGCATTTCCACTGAATAGCTGCTTCTTTTCCCAAGCTTTATAATGTGCCCACCAGTGATCCTTATCCTTTATTTATAAAAATGTGTATTTGGTTTCTAAGCCAAAGTCAACTTTTACACTCACGCTTTATTACAACCAATCACAATGACTGATAGTATAATACGTGTTTATTACATGCCTATGTGTCAAATGTACATGGTAATATTGATTTGTTTTTCTCATAATTATTTTGGAAGACATTTAAAAAAAATAAATGTGTTCTATACCCAATCATTTAAATTCCAGTACAAACAATAATTAAATATTTAGTGTTCAATAGAGTTTAAGATGACCTAAGAGCTCATCTTTGGAGTGGGATAGAAATTTCTCTTCTTAATGAGTGTTTTGGTCTGATTTCAGTGTTAACTTAGGAGTAAAAAGGCTCTATTAATACATTGTGAGTAATGCTAGAATTGAGCTGTTAGATCCTTTTAGTGTGTAGTTCAGAATCTCTGCTCTTCCTGAGTGTTTTCTATGAGTCATACCCGGGAGCAGTTGCCATTGGTTGTTCTACCAGTTAAACTGCTATTGCAAGATTAATCTTTAGTTTTGACAGTTAAAACAGTTGCAGCAATTAATTACTAGGGAATAATTTCCTATCCCAAAAGTACAGACGATGAAAACATGTTCATAAATATGCTACAATACTTAACTGTTTTCCTCAAAGGATAACCTAAGACATCTTCGTAATGACAGTCCCAAGACCCACAAATTGCATATTCCTATAAGTGAAAGAGTAAGTGGGGTGGGGGGGAGGAAGGCTAATGTTTTTCAAATGAGATGTGAAAACATATTTGCCGTTCTGAATTCTATGATTATGTTGCATACGTAGACTTCACCACAATTTTCTTACAAGGTTTTTCACTTCCTTCCTCTCTGCTTAATTGTGATGATATCATTTCAAGAAATGTAGATTATGGACGTAAAAGCAGAAAGAACAAAAGGGAACAATGATGAACATGACAGGACACTGTATTCGAAATACAGACAAAGAATCTAAGCAGCAGATGAAATTTCATGCAGCATCTGAAACAAATGAAAGGAAAACAGATTGTCGTCAAATCCTCATTTTTTTTTCAAAAGTTTGATACATATTTTTTTGGGGAATAGTTTGCAAATGATATATAGAATATGTGAAATACAATTGTAAACAGACATGCAATTTACCTAGGTTACAATCTGTTCCATGATCTTTGTTCATTCTTAAGAAAAAAGACACTGTACACCACTTAGAATAGGGTTGCACCAAAATAAATCTGAGATTGAATTATTAGAACTGACATTATTAATATTTTTTTAATATTCCATGGCTTTCTCATGATTCTTTGAATGCCACATCTTTAGCAAACTCCAGGGCCTTAATCATTTTAAGATTTGCTGTGTTCTCAATAGCTGTTTGCTGGTATGCAAGCACAATCTCTTTGCATGGCAATAAATACACTTGGCTAAGAAGAAAACTATAGTCAGAAAATTGTATGTCTAAAGTATTAACTGCGATATTCAGTGTTTCTTACACTCTTGTTCGCTGAACACATGTTGCCCTGGGGTCTGAAACTGAGCTGCCCTTGGCCTTTTGTGACACTTGGGTCTCTTTTCTTTCACCACAAGCAGGGCACGGTGGGGGGGAGGGGGGAGGGGGGAGGGCGGGGAAGGAAAGGCAGGGCGGGAAAGGCAGGGCTCGCCTGGGTCGTTGCTGGCAGAGCCTGGGAACATCGGTGCCGCTGCCCCGATGCGTTCCCTGCACCCCACTTCCCGCCGCTCAGCCAAGCCAGCCACCAGTCACTGACCAGGGCCCTTGTCGCGCTCCCTTTCACTCTTTGAGTTCGCGCCTGTGCCAGAGCGCTGACTGACACCACATTTGGGAACTGATTGTACGACATTGTCCGGCACAAGCCATGCAGAACGCTCAGCCTGCTGTGCGCAGGGCCAGGACGCAACAGCGGAGAACATCGCTTTCTAGGTGGTCAGCCGTGGAGCACGGGCTCTGACAATTGTTATTGTGCATGTATCTCTGGGGTAGAAATGCGGGATGCCACGCCGGCAGAGAAATGAAAAGGCAAAAGATCAGAAAGATATTTTTTTATCATGAATCTTGGGCTTGCACGGTTTTTAGCATGTTTGGAGATCCTAGTCAAGAAGCAATCTATCAGCCCTTCAGGGTACCTGACTGGATAAAGGTCCAAGTCAGTCGGTTTTCACTCAGTCATTAAAAGATAGAGTGTTCATAAGCCATGTGCTGATCTTACTTAAAAGGAGAAGAGTTTTCAAGAAAAATTAGAGATTGCAGCTGGTAGCTACGGTAGTTTACTATTTTTGAACAGCTCTTTAGTATATGGTATTTTAATTCATCCCACAGATTCAAATTGGACTTTGACTGCATGCACTGGGATATACTGTGTGGTGTTCTGAGTAAAGCTGGTTTGCTAAAATTGCAATGTAGATTGATGCTAAAGAAGCAGCTTTGCCATTTCTAAAATCTTTGCAGGCATTTTGTACAGAATGAAAATGCTGACGGGCTAGCTACCTCTGCAAACATGGGTGCTGTAAATGCATATAGTCTCCATCCTTCTACTTTCTAAGTACAGAATGGGTAATTAGTACTGCTCAGGCTGTGATAGTGAGAGATACACAGTGTTCCCATTATACCAAGGATGCTGATTTTCAGGGGCTTATAATCAGGCTGGAAAAACATGCTGTAGACAGAATTGGTACCCGATTTTCAACAATGGGCAATCTTATTTTTATTTAAGAACATCTGAAGTAAAGTAAAATAATCAAGGTTGTTTCCAGGCTAAAGAAATCTAATAAGTGGACAACATTTAAATTCTCTGGATTTCTGGCTGATGACCTGCATTTATTTTCTTTTTCACTTTGCACTTGCAAGACAACTTTTTGTGTACTGTTTGTCTGAATCTCACAACTTCTCCAGGAAGAGGTCTCTGTTGCTTAAAGTTAGTAGCAGAGCCAGGTAAAATACTTCGGTGCTCTGCATGTCAGATGGTCCTACGGTGCTGGAGTTTTGCTGTCTGCCGTTTGGTGCATTAGCTGGCCAGAGTTCTGTGCTTGGTATTGGTGGTCACATTGTGTTGGGTTTTCTTATTAATACTCTGCTAAGCCAAGGAAAACCTTACTCAGGCTACAGCATCACTGAAAGCAATTAACCTGTAACATGAGCTATAACATCACTGTGCACTGCAGAGAACCAACAAAGATTTGTTATTTGGCATAATGACAAGTTTTAATCCTCTCCTAGTCGAGCTCTCTGGGGGATTTTTAGCACATGGACATTACTGAACAGACATGTTCCAACCGCCCTGGTATGATGCATTGGATCCATTCCAAACATGGAACGTCTACCAAAAAGCCAGTATGTAGTACAAACAATTGACCATGAAACATCCATTATAAATTGCATTTTACTCAAAATCCCTATTAAGTAAAGCCTGAGCAGGTCCTAATAATAATATATAGAACCTTTGGAGGAAAACATACTATGATTAAGTTTGTGGAGCTACAAAATGTTGTCAACATCTAGAGAATTATCTCAAAACTCTATTATTTCATTTTATTTATGTTTTTTAAACAATGGGCCCTGTCCAGAACCAGGCCATGGGCCATGGCTCTGTCTCTGCCTGCTTCAAAGTACTCTCTGACTTTACCATCATTCATTCATTCCTGATTCAACCATGTTTAGAGTTTTGCATTGTATTGCATTTTCAAAAAATATTTAAGCATATTAACATTTCCTTCTTTTTCTTTAACCCCCAACTGTGTTTCATGTGTGTTTTCTTCCCCTGCTGCCTACTCAACACAATCAAGCCATTCTTACCCCCAAAAAGCCATGATTCATTTCCAATATAACTTCTCTCTATACTTTGCCAGATACTGGTTGTTCTAAAAGTTTCCCAGTTTAAAGTTTATATCTATTAGTTAACCCAGTTAAATTAATGTAACAAAAGCCAACCACAATAAAATCCAACTATTTCACATATCAGCTCATCTGCCCCATCATTGCTTAGAAAGAGAAATATTCTTCCTCTTTCCCTCTTCTTAGTTTCTCCATCTCACCCACTCTCCAAAAAAAAAAAAAAAAAACACAACCACAAAAGCAAAAAGCAAACTATGTTGACAGTATAGTAACTCCTCTCTAGAGTTAAACCCATAACAAGAGGAGTTATGGGCTTAATTTTACTCCTACTTAACTTCTCAGCCAATGAGATATCTGATCAAGTTCTTCTGAGCACTGAGTGTTTTCTTTAATGATATATTTTGCTTCTAACTAAATTGCTTTACTTAGCAATTTGTGTTACAACTGGAGCGCTGATTTGATATTTTTCACCATGGGAATAAGTAGATCATCCAGTGGCCAAGACCAGTCTCCCTATACCACAGAAATTTATCAGAAATGAGTACTTGTCAGTCACGTGTCTTCAGTGCCACATGTAGTTTGAACACTGGGAAATATTAAATTAGAAAGATAGCTAGCAAGTTTTGCATTTGTAACTTTTAAATCAGGATTGCAGGAACTGATTACCATCCTCAGCTCCACTGCTATGGCCAGCCAAACAGGAGTTAACCCTCAATGCTTCCAGAATATTCGTGGACTCTTCTGTCAGAGTATGCAAAGGAAAACAATCACGCGGAAAGGCAAAAGTGCATGGTCCCTCTCCTGTAAAGTAACATAGCACTTGAAAGAAAGGGAAACCCAACTGTAAAATCGTGATGGCCCTGACTGAGACGCAGCTCCAAAGAGCCATGGGATCTGAAGAAACAGAGTAAAGCAAGGTTTTGTGCAGATGAATTCTGTACCCTACACATCACTTAAACAAACACATAAGACAAATGTTACTAAAAAATGCTTCCCTGTAAGGTTGTTTTAAGACTTGCATGCACTTATTGGTACTCAGTTAATGTAATTAATATTCAAATGTCAGGTTGAGGTCTTTACATTTGTCCTTCTCAGATTTAAATGTGATCATGCAGTTGATTAATGATTTTTCATCCATTCAAAAAATATATATATATGTATGAATTTTGCTTAGTGACTGGGCTGTCAAACTCAAACACAGGAAAATTTTAAAAGAAAACAGAAAGAACAAGGCTTGTCTTCATATGCCCAGTTAAGACAATGCTATATAACCCCTCACCGTAATAGGGCAAACTGTTTCATGTTCTCTGTGATGACAAGGATACGTCCTAGACTCTAGCTGGCATACTTATCCACTTCTCCAAAGACAACCAGACAGAAAAGTTTCACATCTCCTATGCCTTGAGCAACAGTTGCTGAAGCTACTGTGACACAATGAAATGAGAAGAGGAACAAACCTGGGGCTGAAACATGACTTTCCTGAGTCCTCTGGCGTATTTTGCCAGGCAAGAGGCAGAATCAGACCTTGTTGTACCAACAGTGATTTCAGAAAGAGAAATGACTCAGCCAATAATACTTTGACAGAACATTCTTGACCATAAGATTTATTTTAGGGATTAGAAAGATATTTTACAACCTGAAGCTATTTTCAATGTGTAGGAAAAGAGAAACATATTAAAGTATATTTGCTGAGTTTTGAATATTATTTAAAAAATGAGCCAGATGCAAAATTTTCTGGGGAGAAAATGGGAAGAATTTACTGATTTTGTAAAAAATAGAGTGTATTTCATTTAACTGTCTTACTTGGGTAAACTATTCTGCCCAAATCTATTAAATCTGATCCTTTAGTAAGCAGTAAGTAGTCTTGAAAAACAAAGTCCCGGTAGATAACAGTGATTGATTAAGATTGCTTCCAGTTCTCTTCTTACAGGAGCTCATACAGACTACGTGCATGCAACATCATGGAACCGTTGATCCACACGCCTCTTTCTGTTCAACTGGTGGTAGATTCAACCAGTACATCATTTCCAACAACCAAACATGCCTTTCCTATGCATGCATATGTATGCATAACTATTTTAAGAACCACTTTGTTTTAGATGATATTTTATAATAACCATATAGATACTATATATATATGTGTGTCACACACATATCACTATATATGTATACATATACACATATTACTATGCACACACACATATTTATATCATTGTCTACATGTAATTTTGTGATAGGTTGGTACAACAAGGTCTGATTCTGCCTCTCTATAACCATAGAATAATATTTACTTTAAAGAGCCAACCCCATTAAAATTACTGAAAAAAATTGCTTTTAAATGAGACCTTATGGGTTTATATTTCCACAAGGGTCTAGGAGACAAGTTAAAATGGTAACCTTGTGGGTCAAGGTATATCTGAGTTACAAATTTAATTTTCCTGTTATTCAGTGTATGATCTGAAGTTGTGTTTTTCTCATCTTTAAAATAGTAATTCTTTCTTTTTATATGTCAGAGCCAAATGGTTTTTTCTTTACAAGGAAATGTTTGAAGTAGTGCTTCTAATGAAGCATTATCATTGGACCCCTTGAATATTGATGTGAAAACTAAAGCTATCACTTCCAACTTGCTTTTAAAAATAAAGGCCTTTTCTAATGAACCAGATCTTCATGTCTTTAAGAGTCAATAATATTGTAATATCTTTCTATGGTGACAGATAGTAACTATACTTACCATGGTGAGCATTTAGTAATGTAAATAACTGTTGAATCACTATGTTATACATCTGAAACCAACATAATATTGTATATCAACTATATTTCTTTAAAATAATGTTTAAAGACAGTGTCTAATGCTTTAGCAATATAAAGAGCTCAGTTTTGGGTTTTAATTTTCTTATTGTTGGTCTTAAAGAGACTACACTAAAAAGTCTATTTACTTTCTTTAACTTATTTGATAATCTCAATGCTCTATGTCAGTTTGGGGTTTTACTTCTCTTTATTCTTAATTATCGATTCAAAATCAATAGCAAGAAGTAATTAACAAATGTTTAGTTTTTAAATATCTCTAATTTCCTCCTGTTGGTATCCTGTGCAGATTGCTACCTTCATGAAAATCGGAAGCATTAATTAGCCAATTATTGGTCACATTTTCAGAGGTAGGATTTTTAAAATACTTTTAATTGTTATTTTTTCATGTGGACATAAACACTGAATAATTCGACCCATACTTAACTCCAATGTTCTAAAATATACAATAAAATTATCTCTTTTATGCTTGTTTATACATTTTGCATGCATATATTTAATTTTTATATTTGTAATCCTTTGAATTATTAGTAACACATATTCTGCAACATATTTGTAAATAAGATCTTTATTCATTTAGGGAAGCAGCATATCTTCTCTTAGTTTGAGAAGTAATGTAAATTGTCTACAGATGATTTCTGCTATAGGTTATAAGCAAAAATACCATAGAGCAACATTTACTTTAAAGAGCAAAAGACAACCAACTTTTATTCATTTCAATACAATAAACAGTTACATTTCTCAGTTTAAATATTTGGAAAGGAGATCTATAGCATATGTGTTCTTTGTCCAAAATTCCAAAAATGGTAGTTTTGTTTAAGTTTTTGTTAGCTATTATTCTATGAAATCTCTGTTCCAGAAAGCAGCAGATGTATAGCATACTCTATTAAAATGTAATAAAATAGTACCCAGTACACTTTGTTAAAAGTAGTACTAAAATAATATTTTTGATGCAAAAGAATTGTATTCTTGGAAGTTAGTTTAGTAAAAATAATTGGAATCAATGGGTTAATTGTTTCGAGAGCACTTACAAGCAAATATTATTAGCAAAATATTTTAATTACTGTACTTTATGTGGCTAAATATAAGCATTTATTAATACAAACCAAGCACTCATTACACATTTGTACAGAAAATGATAAAATATTATGTATGAAATGAAGCATTAGCGTGGACCATTAAGTCCTCTATTTTCATTTAATTGAATTTGTCAGTAGTACCCTCTTTAACTGAAAACCAGTCATAACCACAAAATTAAATAATAATTAAAGAAACAACTATTGAAAGAGTTGCTTGGAAGCTAAGGTGCCATTTAACCAAAACATAGCAATTTAATGTAAATTGCAGACCATGTAGACACAGTTCTGAAAATTATGCATCCTGTGGTTCCGTATATGTTTGATTTAGCAAGCATTTTTAGCATTACAGCTTAGATATTCTAGTTGAAGACCAGTCTATAATTCAGAAAGGTGGGAAATGGTTGACAGTTCCTGTAAATTTGTTTATGCAGTTATATGGCAATACAGTTCCACATAACAATTCAGTTCATTGCTATGTAATCAATGATTTGGCCTACTAATATATGTATCAACATATAGGACTATAAGTACCTGTCATTTAACATTCCTGGTAAGCCACTGAGCAAATTGTTTACTTGATGATAAAATTAAAACTCTAAAGTACACTTTGTTGTTCTAGTATGTATGAATATGGGATGTACCTTGAGGATCTTCCTTGTTGAAACTATGACATTACTCTTTCAAAAAAATTTTTGTTTATTATTGCCTAAAACTTCTAACCTAAGGTTTAATTTAATTCACCAAAATGTCTAGTTTCCTGTGTGGGCATGTGTACATGTGAGCGTGCATTTGTATACACTTGTACTCAGGTATTTATTTTCACTAGTTGCCCTTCTGAGAGGTCTTCAACCTTTGCAAACTATTTTTTACTCTACCTAGACACGTTCCATGTTTCACAACCAGCAGGGGGAGGTAAGATTTAAGGAAATAGCGAAATGAACTGGATGGAAGCAACTACTTTAGGAGGCAAATTAATAAACATAAACAAACAAACAAAAAAGGCTTGTCAGTGGGAAGAATGAAGTGGTCTGTAATGCATTTATGAGAGATTTCCCATCATAGATATAAAACTGGCTGCCAGTGAGAATTTTGATAAACATTTGCCAATGTACTTTAAGGGTCTAGGTATTAAATATTGTATAGATGATCTAGTTATTGAAAACATTTTATGATATTTGCCAATATGCAAACTGTAGCTAAATTTATGTATGAGTATCTGTAAGCCAACTTAAATCATACAAAAGTATAACACTCATACAAATATTCTCATGAGCTTGGAGAAAAGTGTTAAAAATTTTACAGGATCATGTCTGCTCACATAATTGACAACTTGCATGCACCAATTAATAAAAGATAACCACAGAGTAACTGAAGGATTCGAGCATTTAAAAATATAATTAGATTATGTTTCCGTATTCATATGCAAGTGGTCAATTAAATGTGGTGATAAGTTGGATGTGATGTGTGTTTTTGAAAGAGACTTATGTTTCACTGAACATTATCAAGTTTAGGACTTGGAATTAGGTAGTATAATTTTCATATCTGCAAGCAATGATTTTGTCTGTAGTTAACATAAAGAAGTAGAGTCCTTACATAAAAATGCAGATTGGTAAGGAAAACATATTGAATTACATTAAAATTATTACCAAGAAAAACAGAAAATTAAAACCATATCTCACATTTTTAAGTTAATTTCTCATTGCAGAATATTTCACATATTTTATTTCAATGAATCCCCTACCACCTTTAAGAGGAACCTATTACACCCATTTTAAAGACTGAAAAGTAAGCATATTTTTGATGATACTTTGAAACAAAACTTGGTTTCACAAATTATATGGGTTTTCCTTCTTATTTTAAAAGGAATTATAATAAATTGATGTTTCATTTTATTATGTTATATGACTGAAAAATTTAACTTTTTTCATTGATTCAGCTCCTTCCCTATGATCACGCAAAATAATCAGCACATATAAATGCACTCTTTCAATTTTAGTTTCCTCCTATTGAGACTTAAAACGTCATTTTTTCAGGAATTTCATTTCAGTTCATCATGTAAGGGAAGGATTAAATTTCAACAGATCTGAATTCAGGTTAAAACAATTTAAAAATCTTTGCTAAACCTATGCCCCACAAATAAACACACCCCAGAGCCATGCATACCACTGCTCTAACACAACTTCATTGCATTTTCCAATATTCCAATTTTATTCTCTCTTGAGCCAATATATAACACCTGACTCTGATTTCAAAAGATTTTTTTAAAGCAATAGTTGGGAACTATGAAGTTCAAAGATCGAGGATTATTGTAGACCCTAGTCCTCTAGTGCATTCATGTGCTGTGAAGGCTCTGAGCCCCTCTGGGTGCTTCTTTTTGGGAATCCAAGTTAAGATCATATAGAAGAGAGAATGACTGCAAAAGACTTTTGCTAAAATATCTTGTTCTTACTCAGTATTTCATTCTTCCAAACTCCTGAATACTTTATAATATATAAACAGATTCATAGAATTTAATGTGGGGATTGGACTAAAATCCTAGAAGATTTTAGATATGCTGATTTTGTTTTCCATATCAATATGCCTTCTTCTAAATTACGTACAATAGTTGGCTTTTCTTAATGGAGTACTTCGCTTCTCATGCTTTTCCAGAATCTCCCTTTGTTGGGAACAGATCCCTACAACTCTTGATTAATTGCTACAACCAATTTTAAAATGGAATGAAAAAATATTCCATTCATCGTCAATATGTGTGTATCTTTGTTATTGTTATTTTAACATATTGTTATGTAATGTAAATGTATATTTACATTGTTATGTAAATGTGGTCATACCCCAATAGTTTTGAAAGAATAGGACATATGCTCTGGGGCCATAGTTTGTCAGAGCATTTGAGGGAGTAGCATCAATATTTATGCATTACCTCAATGAATAGGTACTCTATTAGGTTTTGGTATTTAGAATATGGATTTAAAAGACTTTGAAACTTTCTAGAGTCAGAGTGATGGATGAATAAACAGCCATTTAGCAGAGAAATTATCTTTCCAGTCAGTTGCCTGGATTATTCTGAGATAACCCCTACAGTCTGAAAAAAATCTCAATATCCTAAAGCAACACTCTAATTTTCAGTGGTGCTAGAAGTCCAATGCAGGTTGGAATTCAAAAGGGAAGAAGGAAAGTTCTGCTCCGTCAAGTCACTCATGAACCCAGACTGAGAAAGGCTCCAACATCCGGTCCAGTTGACATTCAGTGGTGAATCTGTTGAGACACCGGAAGTGAAAACAGTGTTATGCATTTGCCTTTCAAATGCTTTGCCCAGAAGTGACACATGACACTTCTCGCATGTATCATTTACAAAAACTAGTCTTACAGCCATGCTCCACTTCTAGGTCATGGAGAAGTACAACTTCCAGGTCCCTGGATAAAGGAGATGTGGACAGGTTGGGCAATTTGCAACATCTCCCACAGAAACCAGAAGCGATCAGATGAGTGTTAAAGATATTGGGGGTTTTAGAAAAAGTGTAAAGGGAAAAAAATTAAAATTTACAGGCTAATTATTGTAAAAAATTAAACTGAATTTTAAATATCATCCAAAAACTTTTGAATAATTAACTGAAAACTTTAAAAACCTGCAGTAAAGAAATAGTGTTCTTCGTGTTACCCTCACTTCAAGTATGGTGTCACCAAACATCCATATGTATCACTCATTGCCATAGCTGGTCCCCAGTCTTCCTATTTTTTTTAGATCAAATTAAGCTTCCATTACATGTGACAGTTTCTGTCTCCCTATACTCTGTGACCCCTGCGACTTGTGAAATCATTGCATCATTTAATACCTGAATGCTTCTGACAGATCTTGATCATGATGTTGACCCATCTCCTAAGCTGCCTCCTGCATCTAAAAACCAAAACCAAAACCTTCTTACTGTTAGAAACATTTGGATCTCTCAGTATACTGTCCTCAGTTTGTGAGTAAAGGCTGATGTCTAGGATGTTTTTAAAAAGTATCTCAGCTATCTCCCCATAAGAAGCACCTGCATATATGAAGCAGGACAGAAAAATAAGGAGTATGAGAAGAACAGACACCAGAAAAGACCAGACTAAATAAGATTTGTTTTAAAGATACTGTATATTCAGTAGTATACTGTATACAGCAACAGTATGTGAATAAAGATAAAACTATGGACAGAGATTAAAAGATGGGGTGAGAAATATATGAATGGGATCCCAAACTCCTTGTTGGGAATTCCAAAACCCAAAGGAAAGTGTTTTGTTTTGTTTTCTCTATAACTTTGGTAACAAATTTATTAAGCAGAAGAACACAACCTGAAAGACTAAGAGCTTTTTATTTATAATTTACCATATAATGTGGATAGCTATATATTTCATTGCAGAAATGTCAACATAGTGGTTTATGGATATTACCTCAGATCCTACTGGGAATATGATAAAGTAGAGAACATGCACAGCTAATACTCAACTCTGAAACATTTGGAATCCAAAACATCTGGCCCCAGGGGTTCCAATAAGGAATTGTGTATCGCTAGACCAAAGCCCATTTTGGTGGCAATTAAGAGGTCCAAGTTTGAATCCTGGGTATACTGATCGCCCCCCACTGTGATTTTGTTCTTCTGTGCCTTCATTTGCAATGTCAAAACTGCATGCAGTCTCAAAAGTGGTTTCCTTTTCTAGTGCTCTCTATTAATTTTGAATCATTTCCTATAAATTCTCCACATTTATTAACTTCTAATACTACATATTGTCTCCCTTGAAACAATACAGACTTTTAGGGAACAGGCCTAGCTCTGAATTCACCTCTACCACACAGCTTCACACATGTCAAATATAGCATGCTGAATTTATTTAGGGGATTTATTTTCTTAATCCCAGAGTGTCCACAAAGAAAAATATTGAAATTTAAAGCAGTTGAAAATTGACTTAGACATAAAGTGAAGAGAAGAACTTTAACTTTCTATTTGGAAATTAGCTATGTTCTCCCAAATCATTTGGTTTTTATTTTGGCTTTTTAATACACTACATAAAACCTTTAGACCTTTATAAGAATTGTGGTTTAGGCTAAAAGAAATACTTTATGATGTTGACTGTGTAAGATGGAAAATAATACTTTATTACAGATGTTGTGGTTGTGTCCCAAATTCCCAAATCAATATCATTTTTGTTAGAAGTGGTCAATACTATTAACACAATAAAATAATTCATTTGATTATTCCCTGTAATATTCTTGTGTACATGTGATGAGCCAGATTCTGCTTTTTTATATGCATGAAAATTCTACCTGACTTTAGTTCTTTAAATTGAATTTGATTAAGAATTGACTTTTGTAAGAGGGGCGTGTGTATGTGGTATATGTGTGTGTGTGTGTGAATGGTGTGTTTCTATGTGTTCATAACCAATGCATAATTCTTTTTAACCAAAAATCTGGAACATCTTTCATTTCATTTGTGAAAATGAAACAACTCTGTTCCATTGGAGGGACTATCGATTAAAAAAATACACCTAAAAGTTTAGAGAATGTCTTACATATTGATGAATATATCAGGTTTTTTTGTTTAGCAAACCATCCCAAATCTTAGTTACTTAAAACAACAATGAATTGTAAGCCTTCATGCTTCTGCGGGTGGACATTCTGGGCATTGCCACTGCTGGTTTTCCACGCATTCAGTCGGAGGACTGGCCTGACTTAAAGGGCCAGGGCGGCCTCCCACACACATCCGACAGAGGATGTGGGCTTCTGGCTGGTGTGCTCCGGTTCCCCACATGGCCGGCCACCACCCAGTAGTCCCCACTGAGCTTCTGCGTGGCACACCACAGTCCACCTCCCAAGTGTGCCCCAGCAGCAGCCTCGAGGATTCCTAACGCCTCGACACCAGAACTCCCATAGACTCAGTTTCAGGACTTTCTCTTGTTTAAGAACCTGAAAAGGACAACCAGGGGAGCAGCATCATATTGCAAGGTGGGTGCGGACACAAGGGGTTGTGAGTCACGGAGCCTTTATTTTATTGATATATCACCACAAGTCTTAAAAATAGTAAGAGACTCTAATGGCCTTCCTCAAACAAATTTTTTTTCTGTTTTCCTCCATTCTTTCCCTTAAGAACGTCATGCTCTCATCACCACCATTCTTTACACAATTAGCAAAATCAGCATATGCTTGCCCATTTATCATTGTACTATGTGTCACATTATTCTGGGGTGCTAAGCAGAGGGAACATCCAAAATATGCTTTTGGTGGAGATTGATTCCTTGATATTCTTGAATTCAGACATATTAAAGTGGAGAAAAGTGATAGTGACATTTTAAAGGATTTTTCTTTTTCCTTACCTGTGCTACTGTCAAAGAGCACATTCTTTCCAGAGACAGCCCCACAAGAGCAGAACAAATACAGCATTTTCATTAATGGTGAACTAAATAGAGTTATAATGATAACTCCATCCAGTGAAACATTATAAAACAAATCGTTATAGTCACAGGCTATTACTTTTAGAACTTTAATTGAATACATTGTATATTGTAAGATTCCATGATCAATAAAAGATTTGTATGCATAAAAATATATTACATTTGGATAAACTTCTTTAGGGGGAGTGGAATAGAAATTGAGTTCAAGAGGAAAAAGGAACAATATAAAATTCCTGACTGGTAAAGGACAACCTGAATATATATTTTTTAAATGGATGATGGACCAAATCAAATCCTTACAGTATTTATATTTCATCTGATACATTTTAAAGAGTGGTGCAGCAGTTTCATTTTTAAATGTCAGTATTTACAGCATACTAGAAATAACATTCTTTGAAAACATTTAAAATTATTAGAAAATATTTTGCATTCCTACTTATTATATGCTAGAGCCTACACAGATTGTCAAAATCCTTACATACTATGTGAATACCTAAAAAATTAGAATGGAAAACCACTGATCTCTAGTGCAGTCTGACTCACTTGGCCCTAGATTTGAGGGCAAACCTAGTATTCTTTTGGTTGTCTGAAAGACACTGGTCAGGCCCTAGGATGCAGCTCTTCTTGTTACTAACATCACAAGGTGGAAGCCAGGCTTAAGTCTAAGTATTACTGTACTTGTGGGGCCTACAACCCCCGAATCCAGGGCTATTCAGCATCATAGCACCACAGTGAAAAGCAGGCTAGCCTCTGGGCTTTTCTCGGCTAATTTTTAGATGTGACCCAAAGAGATTAATGCTTGCTTGCTTACATTTTTGTGGTCATAGATACTTTGAGAATCTAACGAAAAAAGGTCGATACTCTCATAATATACACTCTGCTTGATTCACACCCACATAAAAATGCTCATGTGCTCACACACCAAAGTTTGCATAATAATTTCAGGGGGTCCTGGACATGATTCCCAGGCTTTAACTGATCAAATTTAAGAACACCAGCTTTAAGGGAAAAGAATCACATCCTCACCTGCTTCCAAAGCCCCCAACATGGTAGTACATTGTAGATATTCAGAACTCAGCAAATATTTGTTGATGATGATATCTGGTATTTGTCTTCCTCGACACTGATTTTGGCTAACCATTTCAAACAACCTAAATTTAGCCCTAGAAAGCATTTTGGAACGGGGTGAATTCCCACTTTCAACATACTCCTGAAAGCATTTTGTAATAGACCAGACTGACCGAGGAAACACCTAGCAGGCTGAGCGCATTCCCTTTGCAGTACCACAAACAGACTCCAGCTTTCATACTTCAAATATTCTTGTCTCAACTCAGGATCAAGCTGTCCATGAAGCATTCATTTTACATAATTTTTATGTCACATATTCTACTTTGAAATAATTTAATATCATCATAATAAAAAATTTAAAAAAAGAAAGAAAATGACTTGCATGGTTCTATTAACTTTCCTTGTCCTTCCTGGTTTGCTTAGTTTCAGAGATTACCTCTGCTAGGGTTTTAGCCATTAAAACCCAAATCTTAATTTGGCTATGGTAGATGCTAGTTTGGTAAGCGTATTCTCATTCATTGGGGAAACAAAGATCTCATAGGAACTGTAGTTTCATTAGTATTGAAGCACCCAATAGTGTAAAGATAAAAATTATTTGAAACACTGTATTTGTCTTAATTTTAATATCTTAGACACCACTGAGTATACAGCTAAAATAAAAGCAATATGTTTTCTTCAATAAATACAAGCTGATTTTTAAAATATATTTTATTGTTTTGTTTTCACATACAGACCTCCAGAATTTGTCAAATTCACACAAAATAGTCTTTTTAAAGTAGACTAAACAAATCTCTTAAAATCAACATATATTGTTATTTCCACCCAAGAAGTGGTTGACAGTTTGTCATTCTTACTCCTTCAAATGAGAAAGTTCCAAAATTCCACACTTACTCATGCTATAAGCAAAAGCTGAATCCAAAACGACTTGGTTTATATTCCATTTATTACAGGAGCCAACCTAAGAAAATCATAACTAAGCTGGTCTGACTGCTGTGAAGTGGAAAATACAAACCCATATGATATTAAGAGCTAACATTTGGAGTGTCCAATAAGAACTGCTTCTCAGTGTGGCCTCTTACTTCACCCTCGTAACAACCTTGGGGGTAAGTATTATTACCCATTTCACAGATACAGAAACTGGGACTCAGAGAAAGCCACTCCTCCCAGTCCCATAGCAACAGATGGAATCAGGTTTCCAATGAATGTGGCCTGGCTCCCAGCCAGTTGGTCTTTAAACATAGAGTAGCAAAAATAAAAGAAAAATTAAAAATCAGTTTTTCAGTATCACAAGCCAAACCTTCTCCAGCTTACCCTGCCTTAACCAATCACAAGAAAACATTGAATTGCAGGGCTTTTTAATCAAAAAGAACTTTGATCTATAAACGATATCCATGCTATTAAATTTGTTTATTATACTCTCTTGTTGACTACAACTAATATTTTATCATAATACGACCATTATGCAGGCAAAAAGTTTTCATTGACAAAACCTAAGGGACACTTAGACACTAGCTAATACCTGAAGTATAATGAAAATGTGCCAAAACAATTGAGCAAATTAAAAGCATTGCCAACTCCTGTCTCACCAGGGCAAGGTGGCTCATAAGAAAGTGTGAAGGAATTACAAAATTATGGTTAAGATATTTAAAAATTTAAAGTTTCTGCTTACTTATACTTTAATGCTTAAATAGCAACCGGGATATTGGTGGTATGGATAATAAATACTATAATCTCAACACAGAAAAATACACTTGACATTGCATATATTTAAGTTAAAATTGATAATTAGGGGGTAAATTCTGAATCGTAGTAGATGGAAATAAAATTGTTTATAGCAACATAGGAATTAACAATCACTTCAAATATTCCTTATATTATAAAAGATTGCACAGTGGAATTCATTTAGATTGCAAAGTCTCCAGTGGAGTTAGAAGGTTATTCCATTGAAGCATAACCATGAAAAAAAGCCAAAATGGCAACTTTACTTACACATAATAGCACTACAATACATTTCAAAATTAAGCGAGGGAGCTCACATTTTAACCACAACATCATTTCAATGTGAGTGTGCCATGCACTAATATATTCTGCTAGGGAAACTTACTATCTGTGCAACTTGTCTTGGATTAATTTACCTTCAGAAATCTAGCTTTAGATCTAAATTAACTGCTTCCCAGGTTATAGTGGAAATGTCTGTGTGACATGCAGGGTAGGAAACCTTCCCGAATAATGCTGGCCTTCTGTGCCTGGCAACTTTGTTGGGCTGGGGGTTTGAATGGATATTAATGTTAGGGTTCTCATGACAATGTATTCCTTCTTTTTTTAACAGTTAACAGAAACCCTTTGGCCTCTTGTTCTTTGGAGTGTTTAGGAAAAAGAAATGTGTCCTATTGTCTAAAAGACATTTAACAAAGTTTCTTTAATAATACAGAAGGAAAGATTAAGCAGCGTGTGCAGGACGCCAAGTGTAAGGATCTTTTCTCTGCCATTGTACCCAGTCTGCCTTTTCTTCCCTCTTCCCTCTTCCCTCTCCCAAGTTTAAGCTGCCCCTGCAGCTCCACTCCTCCTGGAGCCTCTGGCCAGGGTTTGAGGCGCTATGCCTGACTGAGGCTAGGTAAGCCAGGGAGCGCTGAGGGCCTCCGGCTGCTGCTCTGAGCCTTTGGGGATTTATACACAAGTGCTCATTGTTGTCGCTGTCGTTTTATAAATGTCAGGAGAGCAAATCTGTAATGTGCTAAATTTTATTATAACCTGAGATACTTAGATTATCAGGAGTATATATTCAGGTTGATGATTCTTTCTATTCACCTACTTCCAAAGGTAAACACGTAGGGGGAAAACCAATACGAGAATTGTTGTATTCTGAAATTAAAAACATGAAGTAAGGTGAGTGTAGACTAAATGTTTTTTTTTTTTAAGTATCTGCAAGCTTATACTTTAAGTCACTTTTAGAAAGGATCCTGGAAGTCTCCATTCCTTAAGCCTTAGCCTAAATCTTTTTTATTTGGAATTTTTGCAAAGTTCCTTCACAAAATAAAAATACATAAATGCATGGTCTAAAGGACTGATGTTATTCCAGTCTCCAATTAAAAATTCCAACTACCAGTAAAAACACTGAGTTGTTCAGGGTAAATTAATGACTAGTAAATTTTGACCTTTGCATTTTTATTTGTTTATACATCAAACATAAATAGAATAATAACAGTTATTTAATTTGTACCTCTGAATGTCATGTCCAAATGTTAATTTTTTTTAAAGCATGTACTTATATACACAAAACTAGTATAATAACTGAAAAAAATCTCAAATTATTTAATAATTAATGATATTAATTTTAAATCCAGTATTTTTGGTATAGTAAAATTAAAATGACTACATAAGCTGATAATTTTATCTGATCTGTATGAGAGTTAATTCAGTGTCATTTTAAATTGTGTTTGAGGTGAATTAGGAATCTTTCAAAATTCATATTGACTCCAAAATTGTCAGGCTTATTAATTTCAGACAGTCTTGAATCTCCAAATATCTTAATTTGCTTTGAAAAGAATTTTTCTTTCATTCATATAATTCAAAACAGCTAAACAGATTCTACTTCAACAATTTAAATGATTCACATGTGAGAACAAATATGGAAAAATCTAAGCCCCAAACAAATTTGCAGACTTAAATTATAATGATAATTTAAAATGTGTGTAATGTAATTATAGTATGGGTCTGCTATAATGAGCTCGACGATACTATATCTATATCAAATGTGTTAGGACAGTGATATTAGATATGCCTTTCTCTGAGCATTTTTTTACACATTTCTGAATTATGATACCTGTGCCAGAAACAGTCTACTGTATCAAGGAATTTTTTGGATGGAGAAGTGAATATTTTAAATTGTCAAAACATGATAGAGCAAACTTCCATTTTCCACATAAAATCTACTAAAATCTGAATATCAACTATATATGAATTTTAAATGTACAAACATAGCCATGGATTCATTTTGAAATATCTCTGAAAGGAACTTAAGGATATATAAATTGATCATTCAAATTCAATGATTTTGTATAACCAAAGTGGAGACATATTTAATTATAAATATTAATTGATCATTATATGACCATCCATGTAAATGCTTAATTGACCTTTTTATACAAGTATATATTTTGTTATACATATAAAAATACATCAAACCATAATTCAGACCCTCATTTGACAGTTACACCTTTGTTAATTATTAAATTAATACTGTATTGTTAGCTTGGTAAGTATATACCATTGCTCCATATAGAAGTTTAGTGTAAAAGCAGAAAGCTAATACATAGCCTGGACTGTTTACAGAGAGTAGTTCTGTGACCGAACACATAAGGAGTTTTCCTACTTGTTGTTGGCCAGGGAAGTACTGCTTAAATGGGCAAGTCGTGAATTCCAGAGCTGTGGTGTTAAAGAGCAGTGAACAATGCAACGTGAATTCAAAACAAAGAAGGCAAAGTATTCACTGTATATATCCAAGTAGACATCCATGCTTTCGTCCACCTATCCTTCTGTCCACCTATCCATCAGCTATTCATTTCACAAAGAGCTACTGCAGATGAATAATCACAATGCACAATACCCTGGTACCAGTATAACACTGAAGAAGATACAGTGGGTATAACTTATCCCCTAAGTGGTGAGTCAGGAAGATAGTGAAAACACAGATTCTGGTCAAACAAGGATATATATATATATATATATATATTTTTTTTTTTTTCCTGTAGTGCCCTTGAAAGGTGTGAAAAATCCAAATTGAGGTAGCAGAGGAGGCTTCCCAAAGGAAGGGGGAAGTGGGTCTTGATGGACAAAGTTCAAGGCCACTAGTAACAGGCAAGTTCCAGGGGTCCATCTATTATTCCATCAATTCCTAGTACAGGTCAGTCAATTCCCAGGTGAGTCTCTAAATATTTACTGCAGAGATGAGGAGACAAAGGAGTTGTCCAGGCTGAGGGAAGAATACGTGCAGGATCTGAGGCAGAAAAGGAGCTACAGGTGTGCATGGGGGGTGCGGTAAGTGGGGTGCTGTAGTGGGCAGGATGCCTCAGAGAAAAGGAAGTGCCAGATGGTGAGTCATATGGAAATTATGAAAACTGATGAGGTAACATCTCTTCTGCTTTGAACTCTGCTGAAAAAGACAAGATTATGTTTGGACACTGAGATGTCAATCAATGAAAGAGCAGAAAGATCAGTACAAAGACAGGAGAACAAGGTCTTTAAATAATGCATATTTTACAGTATCTTTTCTTCTCAGCTCAAAGAAATCTTGGGTTTTCAAAAGTAATTGTACAGAAATAAACTGCCCTCAGAGGAGCAAGTAGCATTTCCTTGTAGTTGCTAGCCTCTTAATAGTAACTCATTTCTGAATAAACACATAGCTGCATAAATAGATCAGTATCTCCAGATCTGTATTAGTTGCTACTGTGTTCGCTGGAGAAGGTTTTCCCCTAGGGTGGAAGCCTGCCAGGGTCCGGGCCTGGCTGCCAGGTGTGGACCTTGACTGATGAGGGCATGGTAACCTGCTGACCCCACCCCCAGCCCTGCTTTCCGGACTGCCTTTTATCTCCAGCCTTGTCTTCTCTTTCACTCTGGCTCTAAAAAGCTTGTGAAGCCCTGGGTCAATCCCTGGCCACCTACTGTCCCCGTGTCCTGACCTGGGTGGACTCCCTGGCTTCCCCCGTCATGTGCCTGATGACCCTGATCTGGGATTCTGATTCAAGTTTTGGTAACACCCCCTCTCTAGTTTCTGATTGTGGCTGGATGTTGGAATGACATGTCACCTTCATTTACCTTTACCAGAAATTCTGATTTTGCCTTTCTGACATTGCCTCCCACCTGGGATTCTGACACTAAGTCCAGACTTGAAAAGCTTCCACTTTTTCTTTCTTTAGGTGTTGTACCTCAGCTTTTATTCCTAAAACAGAAAACCCCCGATTTCTAACAGTTCAGTTCGGACCAAGAGGTGCATACTGCAGTGCTTGGACACATGTAACTTCCCTTTGCGCGCTGTGCTGGGTGGGAAGCGGTGCCTACGATTCCTAAGGAAGGCCTGTCAGTGGGCAAGCAAGCCCTGATGTACTTCCAAAATAAGCTTGATGTGGATCTTAAAAATGCATTTTAAAATCAAAGCAAGTGTGCTTAATTTCAGATAATCTTTTTGATTCTTTTAAGAAATGATATTTTTAAAAAATCCTCACTCACAAAGAACCTTGAGGAAATACAGTTTCTTTTTTTGGTTTTCCCTACCCTGTCTCCCTGCAGTTTTGGATTATACATGTTAGAGAGAAGTTATGGATAAACACAAGTATAGACTACTCCTTCACAGTGGAATATTCTTTCTAAAAGCCTCCTGCTGCTTGTGGTGAGAAATATGTGAAATCACTCTTTTACAAAGTAATAGAAGTTTTAAGTCAAATCATGCTAATTTTTACATAAATAGCCACCAATTGAGGGGAGTAATAAGATGCAGTATGAATCATGCCCAACCTTCTAGACTATCCTTATGGAAGAAAAACATTTTTTTTCTAGTTAAGAGACAGAAATAATGATATGTTAAGCTACTTCTCAATTGCCAGTTGACTCATTAATACATATTTTAGAAATTCACCCACTAATGAAATTACCTCTCTTACACTTTTTTCCAAAACATTTCATACAAAAATTCATTTGCTATTCTATCAATAGTGTAAGACCTCCTGCAGTCCCTATATTCTGTGGACACAAAGGTCTCTCATGTAAAATAGACCTTTTAGAACACAATTCATTTTTATAAATACATTCAGAGTTTTTCAGGGATTTTTTGATGTTTCAGCAGCATGAATACATTTTTTCCTTAAATATCAGTTCTCTATAGTCAACTAGTTAACTGGTGCTGTATCTTTAAATGTATTTTTAAATGTCAAATGACTCTTTTCCTCCGAAATATTTTAAGGTGGATTTTTCCACATGGAACTGTCACTGCTATCTTAGAGGGAGTTCCTGAAGTTTCTAAATGCTGGTCTATCTACTATCTTTACCCCCATAATACCACCTGCAATTACAACTGACTTGCTTGAAGAAGCCAACTAAATGTTGAAATAAACCAAAGGCAAATAAATCATGTGTGATAAAATGTACAGCAAGTGTTTATTAAATTTGTGATGGCCTCCTTTCCCTTAGTACTATATATGTACCACACATCTCTCTTGCATCCTTCCTTCCTTATTTTTTTCCATTCATCCTTTCATAGTTTCATTGCCCTTCTGTCTTATTTTTTATTTAACTTTGTCTCTGGCACCTTTAGGTTCAGAGTGCATGCTCATGTGGCTCTTCCCACTCAGGCCTGCCATCCATGGCACTGAATCTGCCTTCTTCCACCCATGATGTGAGGGAGCAGGTACCAAATACAGAAAAAGACAGCAGAGAAGATATTTGAGATTGTTTTCCATCTTTATGCTCCGTCATGATATTCCATTGTTTTGTGCAAAGAGAGTCCCGTATTGCTGCTAACATTTACAGAGGTTTGAACAGGCTAGAGTAGCTGCAGAGTTAATTCTTGGAAGTAGTAGAAATTCTCCTGAGATGGATATCTTCTTAATAGCTCCTTAGGCAGATTTCAAAGCCTTTAAGTGACTGAGTTTAATGAGAGGACCTAGGGAATCATCTTTCCCCATATTCTTATAATAAACCATCCATCGGTGCCTACTATCAGTCTCTTTCTGGTTAAAACTAGAGTCATAGACCACTGCCATAAATGGTGCCTATGTTTCCACCTTGTCTCTAACTGGAGTGCTCCCATCTTGGAGAATGCCTGACCTTCTTAACAGGCATTGGACACCCCCACCATGGGTGCAACTGTGTACCAGTATGCAGCCAAACTCTCCTGGTGCTCAAATTTATGTAGACAAATTCACAATGCTGTTTAGTTGTGATTTATGCTTTGTTTTTGAGATTGCAAAATCACTTTGATGTGAACTGCTATTCTCTGAACCCGTTCCAGATGTGTTTCAAACTCCAAATTTGTTGAGTGAAAATAAAAACAAACAAAATAGTGATGGTTAATATTAAGGAAAGAGAGTTCATCAGTACTTTGGGTTTGGCAAACTATCTTGGACTGTCTTGTAAATCCTCTTTGGTTTGGCAAATGCCTGTTTGGCCAGGCATCTCCCTCTTAATTTTTAAACCCCTGAGTATTTCAGGGGAAACTTAATCCATATGTTTCTGGTTCACTGCTTCTTAAATCATCAAAATGTTGTTTTCCAAAAGCTTTTTAGTGCTGAAAGAAGTTTATCAGATACTATACAAGTTCTCAAAAGTGTTTTTTAGCTCAACTTTTAGATCCCATTGGACATGAACTCAAACTCCTAGAGTTTGGTTCTAAATTTAACATACACAAAACTTGTTTGAGATCCAAAACAGGCTGACTGTGGTTAGCTTTTTGAAAAATACTACATAATTGGAAGAACACATGTGTTGAATGGAATGTACAAATACAAACACACCAAAAAGCAGAGTTTGAGGGGTTGATGGCACGCCTTCCAAGAAATGACTATTGTGCAAATTTCTATTTGATTAGCTTTACTGGTGTAATTCCCCCAGCCACTACTCATTGGCCCCTTAGCTCCTTTGTGTCCTGGGTAATTCCATTTCATATATTAAAAAGAAAATTAAAAAAAATAAGTGCTCTGATAACCTTGTTGGAATGAAAAGGATAAGGAAAAAGACTTAAGAACTTATTGTCTAGAATGCATCTTGTAATTTCCATAATTCACTAAAAAATTTCATTCACTGCCAGTTTATTTGATTTAACATCATCCAAAGTGTAGGGTTACAAGGAATAAATAGCTAATTGGGTTAATTTAATAGCAGGTTAAATCTTTCTTTTATTCTGTCTAAAAGGCATGTTAAAATAGTGCAATTTTCAAGTGGTCTTGGAAATCTAAAGTAGAGTTTCTTGATAAAAAAAGTATATAGCTTTCCCACTGCTGGTTTATAGTGGGAGTTGCTGGCATGCTTCCAGTTCACCACGTGAAAATCTAAGCTGCCTGTATAAGTGCAGAATTTAGTGTTGGGTCTTAAGGTTTTGTTTGGCATCTTGCCAAAGATGTTATGCATTTAGCTGGGAAAATTGCCTAGAAGTTAATTGAGAGGAAAACACGAATATACAATCTCCCCCCTTAAGAAAAAAAAAGCCACATGGATATGCATGTGGTACTGTTCATTGATAAGATTTGTAAGTATACAGTAAAGATTTATAGTTAAGTTGCTCCTAAGATTATTTAGGATAGATGTTCCCTGATTACCCACCCACCATATATCTGATCCTTGGTGCTTATTTAGAGTTCCTCTAGGATTGGGATTTCCCCGTACTGCCTGATCATTAGAGGCACGAGGTCATTGAAATCCCATTAAAAATGTTACTGCCTGAAGGACGAGTGGTTATTCAGGAATTCAGGAGATGTTCATTCCATCTCTCAATTAAGTGTTTTCAAAAGGGACATTTTGACGCAGGATCTTGATCTCTTCTCTGCAGATAATATGGGTGGTATTTGCTATGGACCCTGCTATGAAAAGATCCAGGAATCTCAAATAAACCCCTCCTGCCCCCCAAAACTACCAGGGCCTGAGTCTGCTCTCAGCTGTGGTCTCTGCGGGGCTGAGGGAGCATTTCTTGCACAGGACTTCATGACTTTATTTTGCCAATAATCTCAGGTTCTGACTTATGCTGCCTATGGGCAGCTAGCTCACTCTTTCACCCTAGTGCTTGGTGACATACTTCTCCTCTTTAATTTATGCTCTTTTTCCATCCGTAGCATACCTCCTACTTGTTTTTTACTTTTTGGATCTATAAACATGACAGAACTGCAGAAGTTCCCAAAGAGTTAACAGCTGTATTTCCTTCTTCGGAATGAAAGTAATGAGGACTGGTTATCTATTTTTCTTTTTGTACCGAGTAGATTAAATTTATCTGTGAGACCCCACGAACATAATAATGCCACATTAGTAATTAAGACACAGTTCCTGGTACTTTCCATCCTTCCACACCCTACTGCTTTCTCAGGGTCACTTTAAGACTTGGGTGAAAAAATAACACTTCCAAAAGTGAAGTCCAGCCCGGAGCTAGGAAACCCTGCTCTCAAATGACAGAGCTTGCAGTAGTGGGCTCCTCGGTCACGTTCAGTCTTTCTTTACTTTCTCACTGTGGTCCTAGAGAAAGGGCTGGGAGGGGAAAGGCAGTAAAGAGGGAGGAACAAAGCTGGGAGTACGCGCTAGGCTGGAAAAGTTGGGAAAAGTGATCCTTTAATTAAGATGAGTGTTCTTTTGTACCTGTACTGTATCTTTTTGATGTGTCGAGGTAGAGAGGATATGAGCAAAGAAGAAACAATGAGGGTTTGCTACTGTATGAATTCCTTCTCCTTACACTTAATCCTGTACTTACTGGGGCCTTGGGTGGAAAGTTGATAATTTCGGTGAGTCCTAAAAGAAAAGCAGTGGCTTGAATTCCTGCCACCATCCCCTTGATAATGAACAGGCCTAATGAATGCGGGTAAGTGGTAGAAATCTGTGACCAGCTGCACTGGGGCAGGTAATACAGCTCAGATTTAATTGGGAGCAGGTATTGGAAGGCTGTATTGCTTTAATTGGTAAGGGGTTTTCTAAATGGAAAGGACAAAGTATAATGGACAAATTGTGCAGTACAATAGCACTTAAGCTGGGATTGTATGCATTCGTTAATCTGCTGAGGAATGAGGCAATTCTAAACAATTTTCTCAGTGAAACCAACTCCAGAGAGCCTGTCCCTTTTGTTCTCCCTTGGGAAAATGTAAGATTGAAACAGAAAATACCTTTACCGAGGCAATCATTTGCCACGTGTGGAAAGCGGATACAGCTGTAAACTATGAAAAAGGGATCTTTGTAGCACAATAAAGGATGGAAAAAGAGATAAAGGTTGGGAAAAGAGTGGGCCTGTCGCTGTATCTAAAGGAGGAATAAAGTGATGGCATTTACGGTGACAGACGAGACTCCAAAGAGAACGCTGGACAGTTTATAGAGGGAAATTTGATATTTAAAAGAAAGGGCTGTGATAATGAAAAGTAGCATTGCATTAAACTGTTACGCATATCATTAATGATGGAAGGAAGCTGGTGCCTTTGAAAGTTAATGATTTCCATAAAACTATTCCTGAAATCTTACACTTTGAGAAGTCTACACAAGCGTAAACCTAGCCTTACAGTTCATGTTTCTGATTTCTGCTATCACTGAAAAATATAAAGCAGTACAATCAGAATCATAGTCCCATAATTGTGTGGTACTGTCCATGGAAGATCGCACAAGTCCTGTGCAGCTACTCACAGGACTGGCCAGAACCAGCCAGGGAGAGGTTGCTATACAGGCTCCCTTGTTGATAAGTGGGCATAAAATGAGCCCATGGGACATTCGTTTTCAAGTATGTGCTATATTGCCTTGTTTTCCTTTGATAATTTAAATTTGACAACATCTGAGTGCATATCTATGGAATGGCATTTATGAAAAAAATTGCTTCCAGATTTGTGGTTCAGTGACCAGCTCTGATGAGACTGTTTAACTGGATTTTCAACTGGTTTAAACTTAATGGTTGAAAAGCAATTGTACTTGACTTCTTGTAAAGGTGCTCTTGCACTAGTATATTTCATTTCAGGTGGGAAAACTGGAAAGATTGAATGTCCTTTGGAATCCACGGAGCTTTGGCAATGGGAGAAGAAAAACAAAACAGAGCAGAGTGGGAGTGATAAACAGACTTTCCCAAAATCCCCAGGTGGGTTTCATGTATTGCCTAATGTGAAGAGCGAGACTGATTCAGCTTTCCACACTAGCTGCAAAGGCCGAATTATCTTACCTCAGCTATTGTTCCCTACTAGAACCAAATCTACAAAGCCAGAGTTTATATAAAGAATTCTTTGGAAGGAGAACTATTGCTATCCACACATCTAGACCCCACATATTAGGCAGAACGTACTTTGGCTTCGATCTCCTAAAATACAGACTATGATAAATAAAGCCCTTGGTGTGAATCTTATTAATTTTAAAAGTAAAGAATGAATCCTTTCCTGGTCAGTGGTGTGTTGTGGCAAAATCCTGCTTGAAACACAGTAAGAGATGCCATGAACTGTAAGATAAAACTGAAAAATAGTCACATCGAAACATGTTCACAGAAAAGAGTCAAGCACATTGAGCTTGCTCCGCCTGTTTAAAAAGATGTTGTTGGCTGCTCCCTCTCTCTGGGGGCAGCCACTTTCTCTTTCAGATAATAAAATCTCTTGCGTGGGAAAAAAAAAATTGTGACATGTGGAGCACCCCAGGACTCATCAATATCGAAAAGGCTCCCATGTTTTTGATGGCGTGTGTGTGCATACACACACAGTTCAAGTACAGTTAAAGTTGGTGAACTGTGACTACGTTTTATACAAGTGTAATGAAAACTCAGGAAAATAATGTGATTAGAACAGGTCCCTTTGGGTGAAACCCCTGCCTCTGCCCCACATAGCCCCAGAATTAAACTGAAGTATGCTTCTGTTTTCTGTTTACCCACAGGCCCATTTCTCCTATCAAAAGAATAGGGAAAGAATGTACCCTTCAATAAAAATTCTACACAAATTGTATCTAAAAACCATTCAGCATTGGCAATATTGACTTATACAAAATCTCACTATCCCAAGAGTCATTTACACTGGGCATATGAATAAGAAAGAGGAATCCTGATACAGACGCAAGGGCACATAAACACACACACACACACACACACACACACACACACACACACACACACGTATTTACTGAATGCCTACGATAAATTATTTAATCCTGGTTGATGTTCTTACCAACAAGGAAATTCAGCAACTGAAGCTTTTTTTTACAATATTCAGTTAGAGGTTTAGCAACCATAACTATCCACAAAATAGAGATTTCAATTATATTTGGTAAGGAGAAATCATTCAGATGTAATTATACCTTTTTCTGCTATTGTGCTATCCAAAGGTATTTGATTATCCAAAGGTATTTGAGAATCAAAATAGATAGAACCTGGGAGTTCCTTGAGATGGAATCCTACACATACAGATAATATCTCCTAGGACGTCATCATCTGTACCTCTTCATCATCCTTTAATCTGAACCTTTGGCAATTTTAATGACCACAAAATAAGCTCCTACTTTCCTTGTGTAAGGATAAATATCCAGTATATGAAATTTAGGTTTAAATTTGATGTTCAGTGTTTATCACTTATGCTATCCATCTATACAGAGAGACAGAACTGCATATAGACACACACACATACACAGTTAAAATAAATATTAGATATTATATGATATCATAAGACACTAAATAGAAAATTATTATAATGAAATTTCCAAGTAGTTTCAGCAGCATGGAAATAAAGGTTCTATTTTAGGAGGCATATTATCACTTTCACTGAGAATAAGGGATAAAAGCGTGTAGGAGCCTCATTGAAGATTTTTGCTTTTCTAAACATACCTTTACAAAGGTATGTATGGCCAGTAAATTAAATCATAAAATAACAACATTAAATATTATCATTACTGATGCATCTAGCTATATCCAGATACAGAGAAATATATTACTTTAAATAATGTCTATATGTCTGTCTGATACATTTTAAATAATTAATTGTATTCATTCATCACCATTGAACAAAGCCTCTGAAATCTCACAAAGCAAATATTTATTGACTGTTCTATTTTGACATTATTTAACTATATCTGGAATAGATACAAATTTTTTGTGAGATATAATTAATCAAGGAGATAAGCCTTCCAAAGGGAAATGTCCTTCAACTGTTTGGAATAGAAATTGAAACCTGGGAAGTGAAGAGAAAGTGAGAAAAAATATTAGAGGTTCTTTTAGTTAAAAAAAAATTGTGAAGAATTGCAAATGAGACCTCCTACATAACATTAGGATATATTAGGATTGTAGAAGTTCTGTCCACTTCCTTTAAAAGGCAAAAAAAATACCCACTCCACCATCCCATACCAGAAGAAGAAAACTTTCACTTTCCAAAGCTCTGGTATGGAAGAGTTTCTATAAGAAATAGAGACACTAAATCTATGTTACACTCAGTTTTTGGAGCTGGAATCCATATTAACTGGGGATACTTCTTATAGGAACATCTCAAGCTGCATCTCTCAAGAGATCCTGCAGAAGCGAAGACAGATGTGTCTGTAAGATAATTCTATAATACAGGGCACCCAGTTCACCTATGGAAAAATAATGCTCTAAGGATGCATTCATAATTTAAAGACAGAAGCCATATAAAGAAATGTACCAACCAGCAGACTCAACAAATAAAATTGTTCTTCTCAAATATAAAAATTAATATAATATTTTAAAAATGAGTATAAAATCATAATATTTAAAATCATTACAGACTACAAAGCTACATTAATAAAAACTATATTAATAAAAAAGTAATAGTATTGACACAAAAATAGACACACAGATCAATGGAACTGAATAAAGAACCCAGAAATATAAAATGTGCACTTATATGATTAATTAATATAGGACAAAGGGACAACAATATACAGTGGAGAAATGACAGTGATAATCTCTTCAATAAATGGCATCAGGGAAACTGGACAGCTACGTAGAAAGGAATAAAACTGTATCACTGGTTTTCACCATCCTCAAAAATAAACTCAGTGTATTAAAGGCTTAAATATAGGACCTGAAACCAAAGGACTCCTAGGAGAAATAGGCAGTAAACTCTTGAACATCAAGACTGCTTTTTTTTTTACTGGATATGTCTCCCCAGACAAGGGAAACAAAAGAAAAATACATAAGTGGAACACCACCAAACTAAAAGCTTTACTCAGCAAAGGAAGCCATCAATAAAACAAAAAGTCAACCTACTGAATGGAGGAGATTTGCAAGTGATACAGCTGATAAGGGGCTAATAACCAAAACATATAAAGGACTCAGACAAATCAACACCAAGAAAGATAAACAATCTAATTAAAAAATGATCATAGTACCTGAATAGACAACTTCCCAGAGAAGACATACAGTTGGCCAAAAGACATATGAAAAGGTGTTCAACATCACCAATTGTCATGAAAATACAATCAAATCACAATGAGATATCACCTCAAAGTCAGCATGGCTAGCATCAGAAAAAAACAAAACAAAATAATAAAAACAAACAAACAAACAAGAAATGACAAGTGTTGGTGAGGATGTGGAGAAAAAGGAACCCTTGTACACTGCTAGTGGGAATGTAAATTGGTGCAGCCACTGTGGAAAGCAGTATTGAAGTTTCTCAAAAAACTTAAAGTATAAATGCTATATGACTCAGTAATTCCTCTTCTGGAAGTTTACCTGAAGAAGAAAAAACACTAATATAAAAATATATATGCACTTCTATGTTTACTGCAGCATTATTCACAATAACCAAGATATAGAAGCAACCTAAGTGTCCATTGACAGATGGTTGGATAAAGAAGATGTGGTGCATATACACAATGGAATATTGCTCAGCCATAAAAAAGAATGAAATCTTGCCATTTGCAATAGCATGAGTGGACCTAGAGGGTATTATGCTAAGTGAAATAAGAGAAAGACAAATACCATATGATTGCACTTATATGTGGAATCTAAGAAACAAAACAAATTAACAAACAAATAGAAATAGCCTCATAAACACAGAGAATACACACAGTGGTTGCCACAGCAGAGTGGAGTAGGGGGATGGGTGCAATAGGTGAAGGAGATAAGGCACATATATAATTATAAAATAAATTAGTCACAGGGATGAAAGTACAGTATATGGATATAGTCAATAATATTGTACTATCTTTGTATGCTGACAGATGGTAACTACACTTATCATGGTTAGCGTTTAGTAATGTATGTAATTGTCCAATCACTGTTGTACACCTGAAACCAATATAATGTTGAATTATCAAGTATATTTCAATAAAAAATCATTAGACAAATAAAAATTGGAATGAAAGAATAACAGTTTATGGGGTGGAGATCATAATTTTGAAGGAACTGCATGAAATCCCACCATTATGATACCTGAGTTCAATTAATGAACAGAGAAAGAGTATTTACATCTTTAGTTTCAAGAAATGTCCATCATATATGTATTCATAGACAAACTAATGAACTTGTTATGTTTTCAAAGTTGTTGAAATTTAAAAAATAGCAAATTATAAACAATAGTTAATCACTAAAAACAGCCAGTAATGATGAAAGAAAATAAGAAGTGGCTGTGAAATACTGAACTTGATATGGACATGCTGCCTCTCTCCTAGATGCCTCAGATAACAAGGGAGTAAAGAAAAGTTTTCTAGATGTGTTGAAAGGGAATTCTTGGATGAATGATGTCAGCAAAAAGGCTGCCTGGGAAGCTCCATGCTTTTGCTCCCCAAAGACACAACACAAAAAACACCAGAAACTGTGTGAACAAATTAGGTAGGAGCTCTGGAACACAGTCAAAGGTTTACAACATCCAGCAAATGCTCAATCACAAAAAAGCCATATTCAAAATGTTAAAATTTTGTAGTGTTGTTACTCTACATTGCCTCTCTCCTTCCCAGCACACAGCAGTCTTGATCTTTAGCAATAAAAGCTTGGTTACCAGTTCCTCTTGAACTGGAGGGAGTAGAGTAGACCTTTATTTACAAATCACTGTGTGTATTCATTCTGACCTGTTGGGTGAGGCAGGTGGTACATGGATAAGTAACTTGCTCATTTCTGTCCCATATAACTGGAACGCAGGTAGGAAAGCAACCAGCTCTGCTCATAAAAGCTACAACAAAGGGACAGACCCTTAGGGGCAAGAGATTCTGGGTGGAGATCTAAGTAGATCATCTAAAGCCCTGAGGCAAAACTTGGGTGAGACTCTGGGAAATTAGGATATTCAAAAGCACTTGTATATAGGATAATTTAGAAAATCATGTGCATGCTCAGGCAAGACATAGTCAACAGTCCTAAAAAGACCTTAAAGCTTTCACCTCAGCTGATCTCTAAGCTCACAGCAAGACTAATTGTTGAGGAAATACTCCCACACAGAGCTAGTCTGTAAAAACCAAGAGAAGTGGTTGTCCTTTCTCCTTTTTTGGCATTTTTGTTTTTGTTTGTCTCTTTCAGTTCCTAGCATTCAAAGAAGCTCCTGCCAAAATCTTTGCTGAACACAAACCCAAGGAACAGAGACAGTGAATACTTATACCAAGGAATAGTCTTTGAAAAAATTGTTTGGAAAAGATCCAAAACAAATGGACTACAACAACCTTCAATAATAACAGCAAACAAACAAACAAAAATCAGAAAACTCCAAGATAAAGAGAGACTTGAGTTAAAACATTGTAAAAGTCAGATACCAGTTTTCACCAAAAAAATCACAAATCTATATTCACAAAGAAACTGCTTTGGTTGATTCAGATGAGCAAAATAATTGACAGAAATTGTCCCTGAGATAGCCCAGATACAGGACTTACTCAACAAAGAGTTTGAAATTACTGTCTTAAATATGCTTAAATAAGGGAAAACATGAACAAAGAACTCAAAAGTAATGCAAAAGTAGTTCATATGTGATAACATATAAATACATGGAGAATATCAACAGAAACTATAAAAAGATCCACACAGCAATTCTGGATCAAAAAAGTATGCTAACTGGAATGAAAACTTCACTAGAAGGCTTCAACAGCAGCTTTGCAGGAGATTCAGTAAACTTGCCAAAGGACATTGAAGTTTTAAAGTCTAAGGTGCACAAAAGAAAAAAGAATGAACAAAGTGAACAAAGCATAAGAGAATCATGGGATCCATCAAGCTGACTGACATACACAAAATGGGAATACCAGGACGAGACAGGAAGGAAGGCAAAGAAAGATATTTGAAAAAAAATATGGCCAAATTCTTCACAAATAGGAAGAAATTCATGAATCTATAGACTAAGCAAAGTCAATAAATCTAAGTAGAATAGATTCAAAGAGACCTTAACTGAGACACATTATAATCAAACTGTTGAAAGCCACAAAACAGAATCTTAAACACAGAAATGTAGAAGTGATTTAACACATATAAAGATCTTCAATATGACTGTCAGCTAATTTCTCATCAGAAACCTGAAGGCAACCAGGCAGTGGGAGCTGGGGTAGCTACACAATTATCAGGCAGAATAGATATTAAATCAAAACTGTTACAACAGATTAAGAAGGATAAATAACATATATATATATATATATATATATATATAATGACAAAAAGGTCAATTCACTAAGAATATATAACAACTATAAGCATATATGCACCATATATGCTTAGCCATAATAGATGTGATTCAACATTGACAGATTTTAAGGGAAAGACAGACAATTCTATAATAGGTGGAGACTTCAATACTCCCAATTTCAATAATGGATAGAATAATGACACAAAAATTCAATAAGGAATTAGAGCTGAAAATTTTATGAACCAATTAGATCTAATAGACACAGTAATTCCACACAATAGCAAAATACAGTTTTCTTAAATGCATATAAAATGTTCTCTAGTAGAGAACATGTTAGGTAACAGTCTTAATAAATTTTAAAGTAATGAAGTCATGCAAAGTGTCATTTCTTATCACAATGAATGAATCTAGAAATCAATAAAAGAAAGAAAATTGAAAAATTCACAAATATGTGGAAATTAAACACCTTTAAACAACAAACTGGTCAAAGAAAACAACAAGAGAAATTAGAAAACACTGAGAAAATAAACACAAAATACAAAAAAAATATGGCATGCAGCAAAAGCAGTGCTATGAGGGAAATTCATAACAGCAAATGTAAAACATAAAAATGTCTCAAATCAATAACTATACCTTAAGGAAGTAAAAAATAGAAGGAAAACACAGTTGATAATCTCTACTGATGCAGAATATTATTTGACAAAACTTAACACCTTTTTCTTCATAAAAAACACTCAGCAAACTAGGAATAGAAGGAAAAATTCATAACACGATAAAGGCCATATATGAAAAACTACAGCTAACATCATATTCAATTGTGAAGACAAAAAATTTCCCGAGCCAGAAATAAGAGAAGGACGTCAGCCTTTACCAATTCAATTCAACATAGTATTGAAAGTTCTAGTCAGAGCAATAGGAAAGGGAAAGAAATAAAAGTAATACTTATTAGAAAGGAAAATGTAAAGTTATCCCTGTTCACAGATGACATGACATCTTATATGTAGAAAACTGCAAAGATTTCACCAAAAATTTGTTGGAACTTAATAAAAATATTCAGCCACATTGCAGGATAAAAAAACCGACACACAAAAATCAGTTGTGTTTCTATACACTAAAAACAAGCAATCTGAAAAGAAATTAAGAAAATAATTTCATTTATAATAGCAAAAAAAGAATAAAATACTTAAAAATAAATTTAAACATGAAAGCAAGAAAAATTTAAACACAAAAAACTACAAAACATTGCTGAAAGATTAGACACCAGTGAATGGAAAGACATCTCATGTTCATGGATTATAAGACTTAATATTGTTAAGGTGACAACACTATCCAAAGAGATCTACAGATTCAATGAAATCTCTGTTAAAATTCCAGTAGTATTGTTTTTCAGAAATAGAAAAGCCAAAGAATCTTATGGGACCTCAAATACGCAAACAATCTTGAAACAGAAGAACAAAGTTGGAGGACTGACACTTACAAATTTAAAATTCCACTACGAAGTTAAAGTTATTAAAGCAATGTGCTACTGGTATAGGGCAGACATAGAGACAATGGAGATTCCAGAAATATTGATTTCAACAAGGGTCCTGAGACCATTAAATGGGGAAAAGACATTTTTTTCAACAAATGGTGCTAGTAAAACTGGATCCACATGAAAAAGGATGAAGTTGTACCTATACCTTACATCATATTTAAAAAAAACTCAAAAAAATCAAATATCTAAACATACACCTAAAACTATTTAAAAAGAAAACACACAGAGGCAAGAAAATATAGAGGCAAAAGTTCATGGCACTGGATTTGTCAATGATTTCTTGAATATGATACCAAGGCAACAAAAAGAAAGAAAGAAATTGGACTTCATCTAAATTTAAAATGTGCATCAAAGGACACTATCAAGTGAGTGGAGAGACAACTCATACCCTGGAGAAGATATTTTCAAGTCATGTGTCTGATACCCAGAAAACATAAGTAACTTCTAAAACTCAACAAGAAAAAAAAACAAATGGACAAAGAACTTGAGTAGGTATTTCTCCAAAAAAGAAATACAAATGAGCAGAAAGTATATGAAAAGGTGCACAGTATCATTAGTCACTAGCAGATACAAATCAAAATGAGGTACACTTTTACACCCACTAGGGTGGCTATTGAAAAAAAAAAGAAATAACAATTGCTGGAGAGTATGGTGGTTCCTCAGAAAGTGAAACTTTGATATTCCTTAGTATCCAGCAGTTCCCCTTCTAGGTATATGCCCAAAATAATTGAAAGCAGGAACTAGTTAAACAGAAATGTGTACAACATGTTCATAGCATCCTTATTCACTATTATTCTCAATAGCCAAAAGGTACAAACAACCCAAATGTTAATTAATGGATGGATGGATAAACAAAACGTACTATGCACATTATTCAGTATTAAAAAGGAATGAAACATGCTACATATGGGTAAACCTTGAAAAGATTATGCTAAGTGAAATAAGTTAGATACAAAAGGCCAGATATTGCATAATTACACTTATATGAGGTTCCTGGCATAGACAGACTAATAGTGAGAAAAAGTAAAATAGGGTTACAGAAGTTAGGGGGAGGGAGCAATACATAGCTTTTGTTGAATGGGTACATAGTTTCTGTTTGGTATGATGAAAATATTCTGGAAATGGGTAATGCTGATGATTGCACAACATTGTGAATCTATATAATGCCACTAAATACACACTTAAAAATGGTTAATAAGTAAATTTTGTGTTAGGTATATTTTACCACACATACACACACACACACACACACACACACACAAATAAACCCTTCTTGCCCTTCAGCAATATAATGTTAAGCCACAAAAGAAGCCTGTTTCTGACAATGTCCAAAATTCTCGTATTAACTATTAAAGTCCAGCATTTCTTTCCATAAGCCAGAAATGGCCTTAGCAACTAGTGAAAGGAATAGTCACCTATATGCAGTGTTTCAGTGCACTAAATAGTTCTAGATACTGGAGAAAAGGTTGTTTTATTGAGCATGTATTTATTCAAAGTTGTTTTAATACCTGAAAATAATGATTCAGCCCATGATCATCACAATAAATGCAGACAAATCATTTGACAAAACACATATTATGAAAAAACTCTCCCAACAAACATCGAAGGCAACTTTCTCAGCTTAATAAAAGGCATCAAAAAACCTACATCTATCATAACACTTAATGGTAAAAGACTATGTGCCCTTTAACATGGGAACAAAACTAGGATTTCAGTTCTCACCACTTCTATTTAACATTTTAATAGAGGTTGTAGCCAATGTAAAATGGGTAATAATAACAATAATAGAAATTAAAGATATCCATAGTGGAAAGTATAAAATATCACTATCTTTACTGACAGATGATATTAACATATATGTAAAAAATCCTAAGGAATTCACAATAAACCATAATGAAGGAGGTCAGCATAGTCACCCCTAGAGAGGTAAATACAAAGCAATTTTGTATCTATAAATTAGTAACAAAGAATCCAACAATGAAATTAAAAATACAATTCCATTCATAAAATCATCAAAAATAATAACATGTTTAGGAATAAATTTAACAAAAGAAGACTCACATACACTGAAAACTATGAAACATTGGTATGAGATGTTAAAAAGGACTTACCTAAGTGGAGAGACATTCCATACCTTTATATTGAAAAATCAATATTTTTATGATATCAAGTCTCTCTAAATTGACCTACAGTTTTAACACACTCCACATTACAATCCCAGAAAATTTGTTTAAACAAAAATTGATGAGCTGAACCTAAAATTTATAAAGAATGGCAAAGGACCAAAGATAGCTGAAATAACTTTGAAAGAGAAGGGTAGAGTTGGATAATTTATACTTCCCAATTTCAAAATTACCGTAAAGCTACAGTAAGCAAGACAGAGTGCTGATAATGTGACAGCAGACATGTGGATCAATGGGACAGAACTGAGATTCCTGGAATAAATACTTACATTTATTGCAGATTGATTTTCAACAAAGGTGTCAAGGCAGTTTAACGCAGAGAGGATAGTCTTTTATGTAAATACTACAGTGACAATTGCATGTCCACATGTTAAAAGATTAATGTAGACTTCTCACATCCCATCATACACAAAAACTAACTCAAAAATTAATTAAACCTAATATAAAGCTTAACCCCTTTAAACTTTAAAAGAAAACATAGGAGAAAATCTTTGTGAGCTTAGCTTAGCGAAAAAGACACTCTGTAACCAAAAGCACAGCCCATAAAAACTAAAAAGAAAGATAAATTGGAATTCACTAAAATTTTTAAATGTCTCAGCTTTGGAAGACACCTTCAAGAAAATAAAAGATAATGTGAAGTGGGAGAAAATATTTGCAAATCCCATTTTGATAAAGGACTTTTTTCCAGAATATATAAAGACACTTACAACTCAATAATAATAATAATAATAATAATAATAATAATAATAATAATAAACAGTTTAAAAATGGGCAAAATATTTGAATAGGTACTTCTCCAAAAAAGATATATGGATGGCCAATAATCACATGAAAAGGTGCAACATAATGATCATTAAGGAAATGTAAATTTTTAAAAAATGAGATACAACTTTATACCCATGAAAAAGTTAGTTTTTTTCAAAAGACAACACCAAATGTTGACAAGGGTGTGAAGAAACTAGAACCCTCATACATCACTGGCAAAAATCTGCAATGGTTTAGTCACTTTGAAAACATTTGGCATGTGATTTTAAAAGTTAATATAAAATTATCAAATTAGCCATTAATTCTGCCCACAGGTATTTTTCTCCATCCCTCCCCCACTAGATAAAATATTATTTTCATATCTTATTATGGAGTTTACTATTATTGTGTTTGCTTTCTCTCTCTTAATAGTGAATGTGGATTCTGATATCACAAGATTCCATGATTGTACTCAAGCTGCCAAACTTTACTGCATGGTAGGTAAAACAATAAAGCCTATAAAACTATCATAGGGCTTTCAGTGTGGAAAGGCTCATATCCCTTAGAAGTGCTCAGGAACATGCTAAACTCAATGGTGATGAAAGGGATCAAGAATCGTAGATGGATATGATCTTGAAGTTTTGAGATGGATACAATATATTCTTCATATTGTAGATAGATATTCATAAGAAAAGGCACAGAAGAGAAGACCCCCAGTGTAAATTCAGAAAGCAGCAATTACTACAATTTTCAAAGAGCAGCTCTCTGAAGGAAAGGCTGTGATGGTTGGACAGGTGAATTGAGACTCATATTCCAATGATGAGAGCAGGGACTCTCACATGGGTGGAGGATATCATTACATTACAAATCAAAATTAACTATTTTTGAATAGGGAATTTACATCCCACTGAAGAGATATTATTATTATTTCCAAGTTCCTGAAGCTCTATTTTCCAATAATCATGTTTTTATTATCTTGTGAATTATCCTTTTACTTTGATAGAAATTGTTTGCTTGTTGTTATGCCATGAAACAGGCACAAAGCAATATTTTCAGTAGTTTGTCTTATTTCCATATTCATCTTACTGTGATAAAAAATAATAAATAATTAAATTCACCATGGTCACTGGTGAAAACAGTCCCAGAACTCCTTAAATTAAATCATTGAAGAGCAAGAATAATTATTAGAGAAAAGGAGATTCTCAAGAATCCAGTGTTCCTATCTTTTTATGATAATTTATAAGAAAAGTGTCTCCTGAACTTTTTTAAAAGGGATAAAACTATATGTATAATCTGTGGGTCATTTGAGTATAAACTATCCATCAAGAAGTATGTCCTCCTTTCTAAGTGTGGGTGTGTTCTTTTAAAAATTTTAAACAAATAAGAAAATTCTATTTCCTTCTCTTGGTCTTTATGAAAACCATAAAATAACATTAAACAAGCAACTTTTTCTTTATGCCCTTGAATGATTTGTGCAAAATCTTTAATTATCCTCTAAATGTCAGTAGCAAAGTACTGTTCCAGCTATCTACTTAAGATGTCTTTTTATTCTACATGTGGGATAATTGGAATTCTCGTTAACTTTGTACCATATCCTTCAGTAGAAACCCCAAAGTATTAAAGACTTAAAAAATAGGGAAAGATGCTGCTGTACTTAATGATGGTTATCATCTTTATTTTTTATGATTACAGATAATTATTTCTAATGTTGTATTCCTAAATATATATAATTATTTCTAATGTTGACTCCTTAATTAGTATATTTGTGATTCTTTACTAAAGCAAAATTCTATGCCTTGTCACAATTTTTTTCCCTCTTTTATAGGGGCTCCAAGCTAAGAGTACTCTATCAGATTTTCTTATTTTAATTTTCCTATTTGAGATAAAATAGAATAGCAGCTAGATTATTTGGTGAACTTAGTGCATTTTTAGTGTGTAGTGTGAGCTTATAAAATATTCTGAATGGTGCTTTAGTCATTTTGAAGATTTCTGTTTTATTGTAACTTGAGACTCATGAAAAAGTAGTCTTTTTCATAGAGTTTAATCCATGTCTGGTTTAAAGCAAAAAAAAAAACAGACAAAATCTATGATCTGAAAATGATGAATTAAGAATAATTGTGGGCCATTACAAGTCCTCTTTCTTCAGCTAACTTGACCATGCCTAGTATAAACTGTGGCTTTGAGGATTTTTTCCTAACCCATAAATACTTTCAGTATATATTAATAAAGCAGGTATACTACTGGGTCTTCTAATAATTTTAATGAATTTAAATGAAAATTACTGAGCAAATTGTCTCATAGAGTTTTGATTAATGGTTTAAAATATAACTTTTTTTTCAATTAATGTGGTCTGAATTTTTGCCTAAAATGTTAGGTACTAAGATCCAATAAATCTTTAAATACACTTGCTTGAAGTTAAATGCATCAAAATATCCATGGGGGGCACCAAACAAACTGGAAACATAAAATATAAAAGAGGAAACACAAAGTTTTTATCTAACTAAGGGAGCATAGATGATACAGCATCAAATTTTACAACAGAAGATAATCTGAATTGATTCAGTACTCATAGAAGATTTTCATATATATTTTTAAACAGGATTTGCTCACATAAGACAAATTCTATTCAGTTTATTAACAGCATATCATCTCTAAATGAAGCTCACTGCAATCTAAAATGGGTCCTGCAAGGAGTTAATGAGCAAGCTCCCTCCTGATATTGACAATTAATCAGGCATAAAAGCATTTAAGACCAGGACCCATTGACAAGCATGTAGGCTCATAGAAACTTCAGTGAAACATGATATGTGAACATATTTGTCTAATTGTATATGAGGTTTTCACACAAATTCTCACCAAAACACTTAATTATCTAGAGGTGATGCATCCGTTTCAGAATCTGTAGGAAACTTTTTAGTTTGCTGTAACCACATACAATAGATTGAATGAAGAGTTATTAGCCTTTGTAGCCAATTTTGCCATTTAATTGCTATAGCAACCTGAAGCCAAAGTTAGATCATTGGATAGAGTAACAGCAATTAAAAGCAACCATCATTGTGCCCTGATAGAATTATCCTTAGCCCTTCGGGGGAAAAAAAAAAATCAAGTATTTCAAATGGAAATCTGGAATGTGAAAAAAACTGGGTTTTTTTTCACAATTAAATTAGGGAATTATACATGAATTAGTATTTATATTTCTTTTCTTAAAATTGATAATTGAAAACATTCAAAATGTACTTTGTATATCAACTTTGAATATATGAAATGAGTGCTTTGTTTCATAACTAATAAATTACAGCTGATTTCACTCTGATATATAGAGAAAGGGGAATAAAAACAATGCCTATCGTATGGGTTGTCTTTTCAAAAAGTCTTGATGAACTTTTGAAATCATATAATCTCTAAGTACCTGTTTTATTTTGCCAATAGGTCCAGTTATGGAATGATCTCTTCTCTAAGCCTATTTCCACATGTGATTTGCAGGTCTTCTCTCAATTTATGTAATTATTTTAATCTCTTCAACAACAAAAGTATAACATAAAATTTATAATTTTAAGTACTGTAGTTAAAAATAGCCTTTGTGCAGTACTGAAGTTGAAATAGATAGTTCCAGTTGTTTTTGACTTTGTTTCTTAGCTATAGATAGGTTCATTGCCTTAGAATATAATACCATACTAATATTTTAGGCTAATTTGAACTTTCTTAGCTTAGAAGTTTGCTTTTCTCTTTCAAAGGGGACTCAACAAAGAATGTTGCTTCCTTGTAAACTGGCAGAAAGATTTCCAGCATATTAAAAGGATGGAAAAAAGAAAATTAACCCAAGGATAAAACAGAATAAATAGAATAGACAACT
The DNA here is from genome assembly GCF_030020395.1 of Manis pentadactyla. Classification (NCBI taxonomy): domain Eukaryota; kingdom Metazoa; phylum Chordata; class Mammalia; order Pholidota; family Manidae; genus Manis; species Manis pentadactyla. Next base: position 148,218,261 of record NC_080020.1, on the reverse strand, counting down.
ACACCAGACAGTGAGATGGAGGTAGAGGCTCAGTGAATTGAGAGCAACTTGGGGGGAACCAAAAATTAAGAGTGAATGTTTTCCAGAATACAGAGAAAAATAAACTATAATGGATAATTTCTTTGATGCTATACTCAATGGAAATCTGAATCTGCACCAAAGATAAATTAACAGGTACTTATTTACTTTATCAAAGTTCTAATAATATATTTCTTTCTAGATTTGACTATTCTAGTTCACTTAAAAAAGGAGCTTAAGTGTTAATAATAGTTTATGCATTAAGTCTTTGAGACAGAAATGTAGATGGTTTATAAGATAATTAATTGCTCTAAATCCCAAATTAAACCAGAAATCTGAACTTAAAGCACACTCTGGTCACTGTCTTGATGGAGGCTTTCTAAACACTTCAATGAAGTATCAGTGTTAATACAGACATAAAACAATAATGAAAACTGAGATTTATAGCCAACTTCTTGTCAAACTTGGAGAGATACAGGACATATAGAGTTGAAATGAGAATCACATATGCATTTTTGCTTAAGATAATACAAATATGACAGTTTGGGCAAATGTTACTGTATTATCTGCAGACTGAATGATAGTTTGTAATCTATAGTAGACACTGAAGCAGCTAATAAAAAGCTAGGGTGTTGCCTCTTTTCTACCTACTTTTTAATAAGCATTCAAAAGTGACAGCTTCAAAGAAAACCGCAGGAAAGAAGCAGAGAAGTACACGCTTCCATGAACCACATTATGTGACGTAGAAATACTCCCTCGTCTTCCACCTTTGAAAGAAATTGTAAATAATTGGTAACATTTCTTCCTTAATATTTGGTAGAATTCACCAATGAACCAGCTAATCCTGGTACTTTCTATTTTGGAAAATTATTATTTATTGATTCAATTAATTTAATACATACACAGGCTATCCAGATTGTCTATTTCTTCTTATGTGAGTTTGCCAACTTGTAAATTTTAAGGAATTGGTCCATTTCCTCTAGTTTATCAAATTTGTGGGCATTGAATTGTTCACAATATCCCTTTATTATCCTCTTCATACCCATGGGATCTATAGAGATGCCCCATCTTTTATTTCTGGTATGAGTAATTTGTGTCCTCTTTTCTTAGCTTGGTTAGAGGCTTATCAATTTTTACTGATCTTTTCAATTTCCTGTTTTCAATTTCATTAATTTCTGTTCTAATTTTTATTATTTCTTCTCCTTCTCCTTTTTCTTTGTCTACCTTCCTAATGCATAAGCTTATATCATTCATTTTAGATCTTTCTTCTTTTTTAATACATACATTCAATGCTATAAATTTCACTCTAAGTGCTGATTTTGCTCTATCCGAAATTTTGATAAGTTGTATTTCATTTTCATTTACTTCAAAATACTTTTACATTTCTCTTGAGACATATGATCCATGTGTTATTTTAGAAGTGTGCTGTTTAATCTTCAAGTACTTTGGGATTTTCCAGCCATCTCTCTGTTATTGATTTCTAGTTTAATTCCATTATGGTCTGAGACCAGTACGATTTCTATTCTTTTAAATTTGTCGAAGTCTGTTTCATGACCCAGAATGTGGTCTATTTTGTTGACTGTTCCATGTCAGCTCAAAAATGTGTTGGCTTTAGATGAAGTAGTCTATATTAATAATAAAGAAATAGAAATCCTTTTAGGAGCCAAGATGGCGGCGTGAGTAGAGCAGCGGAAATATCCCAAAACCACATGTATCTATGAAAATATAACAAAGACAACTCTTCCTAGAATAAAGACCAGAGGACACAGGACAACAGCCAGACCACATCCACACCTACGAGAACCCAGCGCCTCACGAAGGGGGTAAGACATAAGCCCTGGCCCCGCGGGAGCCGAGCGCCCCTCCCCCCAGCTCCCAGAGGGAGAAGAGTAGGCAGAGCGGGAGGGAGACGGAGCCCAGGACTGCTGAACTCCCAGCCCCAGCCATCCGGACCAGAGCTCAGACACACTGCGTGCGTGGGGTCCTGGATACTAGGGAAACACGCCAGCAAGACCGGTGAGCAGGTGTCTGAGGCTGACGCCTGAGAACAAAAGAAAAGTGAGTGGCCATTTTTGTTGTTGTTGTTTTCTTTTGGCGAGTGCTTTTTGAAGGTTTTAAAGGGACAGGGACCCCAATACTACGGAAACAGGGCAGCAGGACTGGTGAGCGGGTGCCTGAGGCTGGCGCCGGAGAATAAAAAAAAATGAGCAGCCGTTTTTTTTTTCTTCTTCTTTTTTTTTTTTTTGTCATTGTTTTGTTTTGGCAGGTGCTTTTTGGAAGTCTTAAAGGGGCAGGGCAGGACACTTAGTCCAGAGGTAGGGAATCCAGGGATCTCTGGGCACCCTAACCCCCTGGGCAGCAGGGAGCACGGAGGTCCCTCACGGAGATAAAGAGCCTCCTGGCCGCTTCCCCTACAACGGACTCCACCATTTTGGAGCAGTAGCCCAAGACAGGCCACACCCACAGAAACAGCGGAGATAAACTCCATAGCAGCCGGGCAGGAAGCAGAAGCCCTGTCTGTGCACAGCTACCCAGCACAAGCCACTAGAGGCCGCTGCTCTCCCAGGAGAGGAGGGCCACAAACCAACAAGAAGGGAAGTTCTTCCAGCCGTCACTCGTCCCAGCTCTGCAAACTATTCCTATCACCATGAAAAGGCAAAGCTACAGGCAGACAAAGATCACAGAGACAACACCAGAGGAGACAGACCTAACCAGTCTTCCTGACAAAGAATTCAAAATAAAAATCATAAACATGCTGACAGAGATGCAGAGAAATACGCAAAAGATATGGGATGAAGTCCAGAGGGAGATCACAGATGCCAGAAAGGAGATCACAGAAATGAAACAAACTCTGGAAGGGTTTATAAGCAGAATGGATAGGATGCAAGAGGCCATTGATGGAATTGAAACCAGAGAACAGGAACGCATAGAAGCTGACATAGAGAGAGACAAAAGGATCTCCAGGAATGAAACAATATTAAGAGAACTGTGTGACCAATCCAAAAGGAACAATATCCGTATTATAGGGGTACCAGAAGAAGAAGAGAGAAGAAAAGGGATGGAAAGTATGTTGGAAGAAATAACTGCTGAAAACTTCCCCAAACTAGGGGAGGAAGTAATCGAACAGACCGTGGAAATACACAGAACCTCCAACAGAAAGGATCCAAGGAGTACAACACCAAGACACATAATAATTAAAATGGCAAAGATCAAGGACAAAGAAAGAGTTTTAAAGGCAGCTAGAGAGAAAAAGATCACCTATAAAGGAAAACCCATCAGGCTAACATCAGACTTCCGACAGAAACCCTACAGGCCAGAAGAGAATGGCATGATATATTTAATGCAATGAAACAGAAGGGCCTTGAAACAAGGATACTGTATCCAGCACGACTATCATTTAAATATTATGGTAGGATTAAACAATTCCCAGACAAGCAATAGCTGAGGGAATTTGCTTCAGACAAAACACCTCTACAGGGCATCTTACAGGGACTGCTCTAGATGGGAGCACTCCTAGAAAGAGCACAGAACAAAACACCCAACATATGAAGAATGGAAGAGGAGGAATAAGAAGGGAGAGAATAAAAGAATCTCCAGACAGTGTATATAACAGCTCAATAAATGAGCTAAGCTAGGCAATAAGATACAAAGATGCTAACCTTGAACCCTTGGTAACCATGAATTTAAAGCCTGCAATGGCAATAAGTACATATCCCTCAATAGTCACCCTAAATGTAAATGGACTTAATGCACCAATAAAAAGACACAGAGTAATAGAATGGATAAAAAAGCAAGAACCATCTATATGCTGCTTACAAGAAACTCACCTCAAACCCAAAGACATGTATAGACTAAAAGTCAAGGGATGGAAAAACATATTTCAGGCAAACAACAGCGAGAAGAAAGCAGGGGTTGCAGTACTAATATCAGACGAAATAGACTTCGAAACAAAGAAAGTAACAAGAGATAAAGAAGGACACTACATAATGATAAAGGGCTCAGTCCAACAAGTCGATATAACCATTCTAAACATATATGCACCCAGCACAGGAGCACCAGCATATGTGAAACAAATACTAACAGAATTAAAGGGGGAAATAGACTGCAATGCATTCATTTTAGGAGACTTCAAAACACCACTCACCCCAAAGGATAGATCCACCGGGCAGAAAATAAGTAAGGACATGGAAGCACTGAACAACACAGTAGAACAGATGGACCTAATAGACATCTATAGAACACTACATCCAAGAGCAGCAGGATACACATTCTTCTCAAGTGCACATGGAACATTCTCCAGAATAGACCACATACTAGCCCACAAAAAGAGCCTCAGCAAAATCCAAAATATTGAAATTCTACCAACCAATTTTTCAGACCACAAAGGTATGAAACAAGAAATAAATTCTAGAAAGAAAACAAAAAGGCTCACAAACACATGAAGGCTTAACAACATGCTCCTAAATAATCAATGAATCAACAAACAAATTAAAATAGAGATCAAGGAATATATAGAAAGAAATGACAACACCAACACAAAGCCCCAACTTCTGTGGGACGCAGCGAAAGCAGTCTTAAGAGGAAAGTATATAGAGATCCAGACACACTTGAAGAAGGAAGAACAATCCCAAATGAATAGTCTAACATCACAATTATCGAAATTGGAAAAAGAAGAACAAATAAGGCTTAAAGTCAGCAGAAGGAGGGACATAAAAAAGATCAGAGAAGAAATAAACAAAATTGAGAAGAATAAAACACTAGCAAAAATCAATGAAACCAAGAGCTGGTTCTTCGAGAAAATAAACAAAATAGATAAGCCTCTAGCCAAACTTATTAAGAGAAAAAGAGAATCAACACAAATCAACAGAATCAGAAATGAGAACGGAAAAATCAGGACAGACTCCACAGAAATACAAAGAATTATTAAAGACTACTATGAAAACCTATATGCCAACAAGCCGGAAAACCTAGGACAAATGGACAACCTCCTAGAAAAATACAACCTTCCAAGACTGACCAAGGAAGAAACACAAAAGTTAAACAAACCAATTACGAGCAAAAAAATTGAAACGGTAATCAAAAAACTACCCAAGAACAAAACCCCCGGGCAGGACAGATTTACCTCGAATTTTTATCAGACACACAGAGAAGACATAATACCCATTCTCCTTAAAGTTTTCCAAAAAACAGAAGAGGAGGGAATACTACCAAACTCATTCTATGAAGCCAACATCACCCTAATACCAAAACCAGGCAAAGACCCCACCATAAAAGAAAATTACAGACCAATATCCCTGATGAATGTAGATGCAAAAATACTTAATAAAATATTAGCAAACCGAATTCAAAATTATATCAAAAGGATCATACACCATGACCAAGTGGGATTCGTCCCAGGGATGCAAGGATGGTACAACATTCGAAAATCCATCAACATCATCCACCACATCAACAAAAAGAAAGACAAAAACCACATGATCATCTCCATAGATGCTGAAAAAGCATTCGACAAAATTCAACATCCATTCATGATAAAAACTCTCAGCAAAATGGGAATAGAGGGCAAGTACCTCAACATAATAAAGGCCATCTATGATAAACCCACAGCCAACATTATACTGAACAGCGAGAAGCTGAAAGCTTTTCCTCTGAGATCAGGAACTAGACATGGATGCCCACTCTCCCCACTGCTATTTAACATAGTACTGGAGGTCCTAGCCATGGCAATCAGACAAAACAAAGAAATACAAGGAATCCAGATTGGTAAAGAAGAAGTTAAACTGTCACTATTTGCAGATGACATGATATTGTACATAAAAAACCCTACATAAAAAAACCTAAAGACTACACCCCAAAACTACTAGAACTGATATCAGAATACAGCAAAGTTGCAGGAAACAAAATTAACACACAGAAATCAGTAGCTTTCCTATACACTAACAATGAACCAATAGAAAGAGAAATCAGGAAAACAATTCCATTCACAATTGCATCAAAAAGAATTAAATACCTAGGAATAAATCTAACCAAAGAAGTGAAAGACCTATACTCTGAAAACTACAAGTCACTCTTAAGAGAAATTAAAGGGGACACTAACAAATGGAAACTCATCCCATGCTCGTGGCTAGGAAGAACTAATATCATCAAAATGGCCATCCTGCCCAAAGCAATATACAGATTTGATGCAATCCCTATGAAACTACCAGCAACATTCTTCAATGAACTGGAACAAATAATTCAAAAATTCATATGGAAACACCAAAGACCCCGAATAGCCAAAGCAATCCTGAGAAAGAAGAATAAAGTAGGGGGGATCTCACTCCCCAATTTCAAGCTCTACTATAAAGCCATAGTAATCAAGACAATTTGGTACTGGCACAAGAACAGAGCCACAGACCAGTGGAACAGACTAGAGACTCCAGACATTAACCCAAACATATATGGTCAATTAATATTTGATAAAGGAGCCATGGACATACAATGCGAAATGACAGTCTCTTCAATATATGGTGCTGGCAAAACTGGACAGCTACTTTAGGAGAATGAAACTGGACCATTGCCTAACACCATATACAAAAATAAATACAAAATGTATCAAAGACCTGAATGTAAGTCATGAAACCATAAAACTCTTAGAAAAAAACATAGGCAAAAACTTCTTAGACATAAACATGAGTGACATCTTCTTGAACATATCTCCCCGGGTAAGGAAAACAACAGCAAAAATGAACAAGTGGGACTATATTAAGCTGAAAAGCTTCTGTATAGCAAAAGACACCATCAATAGAACAAAAAGAACCCTACAGTGTGGGAGAATATATTTGTAAATTACAGATCTGACAAAGGCTTGACATCCAAAATATATAAAGAGCTCAAATGCCTCAACAAACAAAAAACAAATAATCCAGTTAAAAAATGGGCAGAGGAACTGAACAGACAGTTCTCCAAAAAAGAAATACAGATGGCCAACAGACACATGAAAAGATGCTCCACATCACTAATTATCAGATAAATGCAAATTAAAACTACAATGAGGTATCACCTCACACCAGTAAGGATGGCTGCCATCCAAAAGACAAACAACAACAAATGTTGGCAAGGCTGTGGAGAAAGGGGAACCCTCCTACACTGCTGGTGGGAATGTAAATTAGTTCAACCATTGTGGAAAGCAGTATGGAGGTTCCTCAAAATGCTCAAAACAGACTTACCATTTGACCCAGGAATTCCACTCCTAGGAATTTACCCTAAGAGCGCAGCAATCAAGTTTGAGAAAATCATATGCACCCCTATGTTTATTGCAGCACTTTTTACAATAGCCAAGATTTGGAAGCAACCTAAATGTCCATCGGTAGATGAATGGTTAAAGAAGATGTGGTACATATACACAATGGAATACTACTCAGCCATAAGAAAAGGGAAAATCCTACCATTTGCAGCAACATGGATGGAGCTGGAGGGTATTATGCTCAGTGAAATAAGCCAAGCGGAGAAAGAGAAATACCAAATAATTTCACTCATCTGTGGAGTATAAGAACAAAGGAAAAACTGAAGGAACAAAACAGCAGTGGAATCACAGAATCCAAGAATGGACTAACAGGTACCAAAGGGAAAGGGACTGGGGAGATGGGTGGGTAGGGAGGGATAAGGGGTGGGCAAGAAGAAGGGGTATATTAAGATTAGCATGCATGGGGGTGTGGGAGAAAGGGGAGGGCTGTACAACACAGAGAAGACAAGTAGTGATTCTACAACATTTTGCTATGCTGATGGACAGTGACTGTAAAGGGGTTTATAGGGGGGACCTGGTATAGGGGAGAGCCTAGTTAAAAATAATATTCTTCATGTAAGTGTAGATTAATGATAACACACGAAAAAAAAAAAGAAAGAAAGAAAAGGGGGATTACTCCCTGATAGGATAAAACTAACTGTAAATCAACGATTAATGCATGCTTTACATATCCTTAATTTTGATCCCTTAAAGGGTGTCAGATGATCGGCTATGGAGGCACATTTTTCTGATAATATTCCTTTCTCTTAAAAAAAAAAAAAGCAGTTCCTGTGTGGTGACCTCCAATGAGTTCTACACAATGGCATAAAGGGCATATCAAAGTGTGGGCAAAGGGTCTGTTTGTGTTTATACAGAGGATCAAAGTCTAATTTGGCTACCCAGAAAATGAACTAAGATACGATATGAAGAAGAACTTCCAACATCAGCATTCTCTGGAAGAGTCATACCAGAAGGTGATCATCAAAAAACCTCAACAAAGATCCAGGCAATGCTGCAGTTGTAGCTGCATTCATCCCACCGGTTCCTAGACTTGCCATTGGAATGAAGAAGGAGATATCTAAGCTGACCTGTGCATACAGTAAAAGAACGAATTTGACTGGATCTATACTGTTGGAACTCAACCAAGAATTAGGAGAAGTGCAAGTTTTCGCGCTCCAAAATCTTACGACTACAGACTATCTACTGTTAAAAGAACATATGGGATGTGAACAGTCCCCAAGAATGGGTTGTTTTCATTTGTCTGATTTCTCTCAGACTATTCAAGTTCAGTTGGACAATATCCACCATATCATAGATAAGTTTTCACAAATGCCTAGGGTGCCTAACTGGTTTTCTTGGTTTCACTGGAGATGGCTGGTAATTATAGGTCGGCTTTGGTTATGTAACTGTATTCCTATTATGTTAATGTGTGTACACAATTTAATTAGTAGTTTAAAACCTATACATGCTTAAGTTACTCTACAAGAATATATGTCAAAGAAATAATCAATCTTCCCATGTTTTCTTCCATCTGCTACTCCTATAGTTTTTTTTTTCTTCCTTCCTAATTACAACCCTTAAATAGAATTCGTGCCTCAAATCGAATTTACCGAGTATCATAATTCTTCCAAGTGGTAAAGATACCTCAAGACGAATACTGGGCATAAAAGCCACAGGGCATTAATATGCAAAGAAGTAAAAAGCTAACCTTTTCAAACAATATTGCTTCTCTCTCACTTACCAACTTTACATTTCCCTGTATGGCCCCGGAAGATGACTGGTTAGCCAGAGACGGGTAAGATTCCTCAAGGGAGGAACAACCTAAGACAGGCACAGTTGCAGGGGGGCCACCAGGTGAGAAATTGGGGATCAACAGAGGTGAGGCTTAGAACCTTCATCCCGCCTGTTTTGAGAGAAATCTTCTGCATCCGTGGATGTTTTATTGCCCTTGTCTAGCTTGGATTAACACTTAGTCTACAGGCACACACCTGATCATCTACATTTACTCTCTTACAGCACTAAACTGTTTTCTACCTTTATCTTGCATCTACCTACCACTTCAGCATTTTATTAAAAATAATAATAATAATAATAATAATAAGGGAGAAATGTGGGATTCACATATAAATCAAGTATAAAAATCAAATGAATATTCATATTTGACCTGATTGTTTATAATTCATAATATGTGGTCAAAACCGAAAGTTTCTGTGATGACTGTCCTTGTACTGTTCACCACGTAAGAACTTATTCACTATGTTAGAATTTGTTCACCATGTAAGAACTTGTTCGTTATGCTTCAGAAGATTGGACACTGACGAGAATTAGGCTTGGGGTGGATTAATGATTGTGCATTGAGTCCCCTATACAGAATTTTATTGTTGTTAACAACCATTTGATCAATAAATATGAGAGATGCCCTCTCAAAAAAAAAAAAGCCCAACTGCACTGTCTTGGTATAGTAATGAGGGGAAATACACTTACTGTGGTGACCATCTACTAATGCATATAATTATTGAGTCACCATGTTGTACATCTGAAACCAATGTAATATTATGTATAAACTATGTGCCAATAAAAAAAATTAAAACACCCACAAAAAAAAAGAAATAGAAATTATAAAATTCACTTACAATTATTAAATTAATTTAAAAATCTATAAAAAAATAATAAAATGAATTTATATCCAGTTGTTTGATGTTACTATTGAAATCTACTATATCCTTACTGATTTTTTGCCTGCTGGATCTATTTCTAATACAGGGGTGTCAAAGTCTCTGACTATAACAGTGGATTTGATTTCTCCTTAAAATTCCATCAGTTTTTTTCCCTCACATATTTTGATGCCCTGTTGTTAGACACATACACACAAAGACTGTTATGTTTTCTTGGAGTATTGACCCCTTGGTCATTATGTAAATGCTTCTCTTTACCCCTGATAATTTTCCTTGCTCTGAAGTTGGCTCTATCAAATTAATATAGCTTTTCTGATTACCATTAGAATTGTATATCTTTCTCCACCCCTTTACTTTTGATCTATATGTGAATTTACAGTTAAAGTGGATTTTGGAGAGACAACATACAATTAGGACTTGCTTTTTGATCTACTCTGATAATCTCTGCTTTTACTTGGTGTATTTAGATCATTGATGTTAAAAGTGATTGATTATTGATACAGTTGAATTAATATATACTATATTTGCTAGCAATCTTTTTGTTTGTTCCTATTTATGTCTTCCACATTTTGTGTGTTATAGCTTTACTTAAACATTTTTTATTCCATTTCTCTCTGGTTTTAGCAAATCAACTACATTTTGTTAATATTTTTTGTGTGTGGTTTCCCTAGAGTTTGTAATTTACATTTTCAGTTAGCCCAGGTCCACTTTCAAATAACACTATACTGCTTTACTACCTACTATAAGGTGGTGCAAATACCTTATGATGACAAAATACTCCTAATTCCTCCCATCTGTCCCTTGTATCATTACTATCATTTCACTTACATGTAAGTATACATTATTGAATATATTGCTGCTTTTAATATTCTTTAGCAAACTGTTATCTGTTTGATCAATTAATAAGAAAAATTGTTTTTATTTTATCTTCACTTACTTTTTCTCTGTTCTTCCTTTCTTTATGCACATCTGAGTTACTCAGATTTTCCTTCCCTATAGTGAAATTCTTTTAACATTTCTTGCAAGGAAAGTGTACTGGCAACAAAGTCCCTCAATTTTTCTTTGAGAAAGTCTATTTCTCCATCACTTTTGAAGGTAATTTGAAGAATAGAGAAGTCTAGGTTGGTGGTATGTTTTCTTTCAACACTTTAAATATTTCACTCTACTTTAGTCTCAAGTTTTTTGTCTGAGGGAAGACAATATAATTTTTATCTTTGTTCTTCTACAGGCTTCTTTCAAGACTTTATCTTGACTTTTAAAGTTCGAATATGATATGTGTAGGTAGTGTTCTTGGCATTTATCCTGTTTGGTATTCTCTGAGCTCTCTGGATTTGTGCTTTTACCTGTCACATTAATTTGGGGGAAATTCTCAGTCATTCTTGAGTCAGTATTTCATCTGTTCCTCTCTCTTCTCCTTCTGGTATTCCCATTACACTTAGGTTACACCTGTTTGAGTTGTTCCTGGATATTCTGTTCTTTTTTTATAAGTCTTTTCTTCTTGCTTTTCAGTTTTGTAAGTTTCTGCTGTCATACCTTCAAGCTCATAGACTCCTTCCTCAGTTGTGTCTAGTGTACAAATAAGCTTATCAAGGCATTCTTCATTTCTGTTGTGTAGTTTTACTTCTAGCATTTCTTTTTTATTCTTTTTAGGCATTTTCCTCTCTGCTTACACTATCCATCTCTTCATGCATGCTGTCTTTTCCCATTTGGAGTTCTTACTATATTAATTATAGTAGTTTTAAGTCTTATAATTCCAATATCCTTGCCACTCCTGCTCTGGTCCTCATGCTTGTTCAGTCTCTTTGAACATTGTTTCTTGCCTCCTTTTATAACATTCTTTTTGGAATTTGGGCATGATGTCCTGGGTGCAGACCTTTAGAGGTGTGGTGGTAATAAGCCATGGGAGGGGCAGCATTCTATAGACCTGTGAAAAGACCTGTCTTTTGGTGAGCCAGTGTGCACCAGACTGTGACATTTACCAGTGGTTCTCAGTTTCTTTTTCATCAATTAGGTGGGACAGGCTGGTGAGAGGGGGCTGGAGTTGTGCATTTCTCTTCTCCCAAGTAGATTAGACTCTCATTAAAACCCCAGCAGGTCAGACTGTGGTAAAACAGTCTCTCCTGCGGGCAGACCTTGTTAAAAATAATGGAATACAATTGCATATTTCAAAATGGTTACTTTCCTCTCTCCTTTGGGGGATTTTCTCTGATATTCACTGTGAGAACCCAGTAGAGCTCCTGGAGGCAAAGCTCACAAAAAGTGTGGGGGTCACTGTGATGGGTCCCCATGGATATTTTAACCCTCAGACTTGTTCACATGGATGCTCCAGAAATTAGTTAACTACAGTTACCCTTTTCCTACCCTGGCACTGGCTCCTTTGAAGGTTTTTGCTCATGGGCTTCTCCTATAATAAACTGAATTCTCTGCATCTGCTTGACTGTCCCTCCAAGTTTTGCATAGAGGTTTGCCCCATGACCTGTCTTCTCTGACTAATCAAGAAGATTTGTTGATTTTTCAGTCTGTCCGGCTTTTGACATGTTCAGATGGAGTACCAACTTAGAAGTTCCTTCCATGCTGGTGTGTGGGTAGCAGGATAAATAATGGCCTCACAAAAATATCAAGTCCTAATCCCTTGAACCTGTAAGTGTTATAGTTAAGGAAAAAAGGCTCTTTGCATATGTGATTAAGTTAAGGACCCTGATATGGCTAAATTATCCTAGATTATCCAGGTGTGTGCTAAATGGTATCACACGTATCCTTATTAGACAGAGGCAGATAGAGATTTAATTCAGCCAGAAGGGAAAAAGAAACACACACAGAGAAGGCAATGTGAAGGCAGAGGTAGAGATTGGGTAATATGGCCATAAGCCAAGTAAGGCCAGGAGTCACCAAAAGCCGGAAAAGGCAAGTAATGGATTGCTGGGTAGAGCTGCTGGAGGAGGCACAGCCCTGATGGCACCTTGATTTTTGCCTGGTGAATGTTACTGATTTCAGACTTCTGGCCTCCTGAAATTTAAGAGACTAAATTTCTTTCATTTTAAGCCACTCTGTTTGTAGTAATTTATTACAGCAGTCAGGTGGAATTAATACAATGTGTGTGTGGCATTATCCGTCCCAACATGTGAGGGTGGATGATCTTGCCCTCTTACGGGCAACCACAAAACATATGTGAAATAAATGAGGAAGAGAGAACATCTTTGCCTTGTTTCTAATCTTTTGTCTATATTCAAAAGGCATATTGGCTTTCTTTTCCTGCAACAGGTTTGTCTGATTTGGTATCAGGATGACCCTGACCTCATAGCATGAGTTGGAAGTTTTCTTTCTCCTCTATTTTCTAAAAGTGTTTGTGGAGTATTGGTATTAATTCTTTGTTTACTAAAATTCACCAGTGAAGCCATCTGGGAATGGGGTTTTCCTTGTGAGAAGATCTTGATTTACTAATATAATTTACTTACTTGCTATAGATATGTTCCTTCAAATATTCTCTAGTCCCTTTTTGTATTTCCACTGGGATTAATATTACACATATACTTAGTGGTAACTTACAGGCTTCTGAAGCTCTGTTTATTTTATTACCCTCTTTTTTCTTTTAGTAACTCAGATTGAAAGAAGAATCACAAAAGATCTCTCAGGTTGATGCTTTTCTCTGCCAGCTAAATCTAGTATTGACCCTTTCTAATAAACTTCAGAATTTAGGTGATTGTACTTCTCATCTTCAGGATTTCTATTTGGTTATGTTTAAAAATATTATTTCTGTCTCTTTATTGATATTCTCAACTTGGTGAGTCATCACTATCATAGTTTAATTTTTTAGATACTATTTTCTTTCATTCTTTTACATATTTATAATAACTGATTTAAAGTATTTAATATATCCAATATCTGGGCCTTCCCAAGAGAAAATTATATTAATTGCTTTTTGTTTGTGTAGGTGGGGGGAGGAGTAGGTTTCTTCACTGTTTCTTTGCATGTCTCAAATATTTTTGTTCAAAACTGAGTATTTTAAGTAATATAATATGGGACTTTGTAAATTCTATTTCCCCCATTCTCTCCTAGTTCTATTGGCAGAGGTTTGTTTTGTGAAATGTCTGGGCTAATTTTATTATGCTACAGTCCCGGCAGCATACAGCTGCTGAGTCTGTTCTGATCAGTTTGGTCCACAGTTTGGATGACTGGGGAGAGATTTCCATAAGCAGCTTGGTCCTGCAACTTGCCCACCCTTTACTAAGAGGCTTTCTGTGTGTTAAGATGAGCATTTAGCCTCCACTTCCTCCTCTGGCAGGGTCCAGGCTGGGCCTGTCAAGTGTATAATCGGTGCCCTCTTATGTCTTTTCTGGGCACGCTTACAGCTCCACATGGGCACATGGCCTTTTGTGGCCTTCTGCCTCCACAGGAATATGTGAGGGCTTTATAAAGCACCCTGTAAACATTTGTTTTCAGATCTTCCTTTTAAGTTTTTGTCCAATTTCTTGTTTGCCCTCACTTGTATCACAGCATTAGGCAATTTCTGAACTCTTAAAATACGTGGAATCATGAATAACATAATCTTTCTTGACTGCCTTCTTTCATTCAGTATAATGTGTCTGAGGTTCATCCAGCTTTTAGATGCATCAGTATTTAATTTCTTCATATTGATGAATAATATTCGATGGCATGAATACACCACATTTTGTTTATCTATTTACTAGTTGTGGAATATTTGATTGGATTCCCATTTTTTTCACTTTGTGAATAATACTATGAAGAACATCTTTGTACAAGTTTTTATGTGACATATGTTTCCATTTGTCTTCATTTCTAGGAGTGGAATTGTGGGATCACAGGGCGATTTCATGTTTAATGTTTTCAGGCAATAGCTATTTTTAGGACCATTTTACATTCTCACCATTGATGTATGAGGGTTCTAATTTCTCCACTTCTTTACCTAACACAGGTTATAGGCTGCCAATTTGATTATAGCCATCCTAGAAGGTATGAAAGGGGACCTTGTTGTGCTTTCATTTACAGGTATCTAATGATGAATGATGTTAATTGTGATTTCATATGAGTATTGTCTCTTATACATCATCTTTGGAGAAATTTCTATTCAATTATTTTGCCCATTTTTAAATGGGGGTGTCTTTTTATTAGTGAGTTGTTAGAGTTCTTTATATATCCGAATTCAAATCTCTACTGGTAAAGGATTATCTATGATTTACAAATATTTTATCCCTACATGTAGCTTATTTTTAATTTCCTTTATGGCATTTTTTTGAAGAATGAAAGTTTTTAATTTTGATGTTCAATTATTACATTTTTTTTTTGTCCTCCAATTTTGTCATGTCTAATAAAATATTGCCTTTTTAACACAGTGTATTGGATTTTACTACTGCTATAGCAAACAAACAGTGACTTCAAACACACATTTATTATATTAAAATTCTAGAGGTCACCAGTCTGAAATGGGTCTCACTGGGCTTAAACTGAGATTTCCAGAGAACTGAGTTCCAGTCTGGAGGCTCTAGGGAACAATTCACCTTCTGGATTTCTCTAACTTCTACAAGCTTTCTGCATTCCTTGGCTTGAACTTCTCTTCCTTCTCAAAGACATCAATGGATAGTCAAATATCTCTCATATCACACTGAGTCTCTTGCTTCCTTCTCTCACTTATAACCTTGTAATTATGTTGGGCCTTTTGAGATAAACCAAAGTAGTGTCTTCATATGTATGTCAGCCGATTAAGAAACTTGATTCCATCTGCAACTTAAATTCCTTCTTGCCATGTAACCTAACATATTCACAGCTTCCAGGAATTAGGACATGGTCCTCTGGAGAGTCGTTATTCTGTCTATGTACAGTGGCTGGTTTATTGCATTGAATGGTTGCAAATGTAAAACCTTTCTATCCCAGGAGACATCCCGCTTGATCATGGCGCATAATTTTTACTGTAGATTCACATGCAGATGTAAGAAATAACACATAATTATCCCATGTATCCTATACTCAGTCCCTTTTAAAGGTGATATCTTACAAATGCATAGTACAATATAAACGCCAGGATATTGACAGTGATACAGTCAACAGCACGAGAAATTCCATCATGACAAGGATTCTCATCTTGCCCTTCTATGACACACCCATCACCTTTTCCCTCAACTCACCTTGGTCTCTGACCACAAGCAAACAGCAGTCTGTTCTCCATGTCTGTAAAGGTGTCATTTCATGAATGTTATATAAATGAAATCACATACTATGTAACATTTTGGGATAGACATTTTCACTCACCATGCAATTTTCTAGAGATTCATTCAGGTCGTATGTAACAGTTTCCTACTTCTTTTTACTGAGTAATAGTACACACTGCGGACTTCCTACAGTTTCTTTACCCATTCACATGAACTACAGCTAGGTATTTCCAGGTTTTAGTTATTATGAATAAAACTGCTACAAACATTCATGTACAGGTTTTTACATGAATGGAAGTTCCATTTCTCTGCAATGAATGCTCATGAGCAGGATTACTGAGTTCTATGATGCTTGCATGTTCAGTTTTATTTTTAAAAATACTCTAATTTTTTTCAAACTATACCATGTTAAATTTTCATGAGTTGAGTAGTATATGAACCATCGAGTTTCTCAGCATACTTTCTAGCATTTGATGTTTTCACAATTTTTTTTTTTGTAACTTCTGGGAGATTTTGAGTGATACCTCCTTGTGGTTTTAAGCTGCATTTCTCTATGTATTTTCCATCTGTAATCCTATTTGGTGAAATGCCTTTTCATGTCTTTTGTCCATTTGCAAATTGCATGTATGTGTGGTTTTTTTCAACAGTTTAGGAGTTCTTTTCATATTCTAGATATGAATCCTGTGCAAATTATGCAGTTTGTAAATATTTTCTCCAAGTCTGTATTTGCCTTTTCATCCTTTTAAGGATCTTTTGCAAATGAAAGGTTCTATTTTTGATGAAGTCCAATTAATCAATTTTTCCTTCCATTTTTTACAATTCTTTTCATGTTAATGGATTCTGTTTGCAAGTCTTTAGTTAAGAATTTTTGTTTTTATGTGCATAAGGAATATTATGGTGCTTTTTTTCTTGTAATGTCTGTGTTTTGTTTCGGTATCAGAGAAGTGGTTTCATAGAATCAATTGGGAAGCATTTTCTCCTCTTATTTCTTGGTAGTTTTGTAAAAGATTTGTGTTAATTCTTAAATGATTGACTGTGAAGCCATCTGGGCGTGGGCTCCTCTTTGTAGGAAGTTTTTGACTTACTAATTTAATTTCTTCTTACAAGTCCATTGATACCCAGAGTTGGTTTTTTGTTTGCTCGTATTGCAGCTCAGGCTTCTGCAATATTAAATAATTGTTGCTGAATTTGTTTTTTGTGGTTTTTTTTAGATACACTCTGGAAATAGGGCATTTCCTGTAGATCAAGTTCTGAATTAGGTCAGATAAATGACAGTGCCTGGCAAACCGGACTTTTCCAGAAGGGAACTCCTTTCAGGCCAAATAGCAATGCTGCTCTGGAAGTGGCACCTACTGAGGAGCTGCCCTCTTGATCTGCCCAGCCTGGCGGCTGCGCAGCTGCTACCTTTTACAACTACAGCAATTTTGAGGCTGAATGGTTTTTAAGGCTACCGAGCTTGAGAGAGGGTATGGGAATAGGTCACGCCACTGATCCTACCGTTCTTATCAAGAGTCAGCAACTTTTCTTAATGCCATCAGTGTCGCAAGCCTTTTGTTAATTTCTAGAGCTGAAAATAGTTTGATTTTCACTGCTTTTGGTCCATTTTAGTGCTTCTGTGGAGGTGTGTGTATTTACAGAGGTCTTCACTATCCCATTCCAGAATTTCTCCCAAATTAGACTTTTGCTATTACAGACTGGTTTTAGGTAAGTTAATACAAGTTAGTTAAGGAAGAATATCATCTTAGGCATGTTTTCATGAACTTTGATAAGTCAAATGTCCTTCTACGGTAGAATTGTTGGTTTTCCTCAGTTTTGCCAATCATAACATAAAATAGTTGAATTAAAAAATAAGTTGTGAGTGCGGAGCTAGCCGTGTCACCTGTGGACAAATTTATGGACAGCATCATCAGTAAAAAACTTATTTATTTATATACTCACTTTTCTTTGAATGGCTCAACTATGAGAACATATTTTTCTACTTATGAAATATTACAACCTCACCAAAAGTACAGGGAACAATATGATAAATCTCCATATACCATCACCAACCTTAAGAAAGTAACCATTGCCAGCCCTTTTGCGTCTATGACTTAATAATCCTGTTAAAACCAAGTATACCCATCTCAATGATCTAGTCCTGAAATTCTCTAGAAAATAAGAAATTGTACATTCTATACTTAAGTTAAATAAACCTAAACAGGGAAGACAGCTGCGGTTAGTGATTTTTTTCCTTATATTTTTGGTATACTTGATAACTAGAAAAATTTTAGTTATGATCTCCCACTATCTATAGTATTTCCAGCATAAAATAAGGTACCAACAGTGGTGATGTGTTCTTAGAAATTCTATGCTGTCAAAAAGCAGAAGTGCTCATATCCACATTTGCATATACTGAAAATATCATTTGGGTGGGCTTTTGATATGTGAGGGTGGTACAGAACTTCAAATGAATAGCAAGAGTAAAATTCCTGTTACATTAGTCCATTTCTGTTTTTAATATTATAGGAATTCATTTGAGTATGTTGCTTTTGTTCCATAATCCCCCAAAGTAACATTTGTATCAAAGTTACCTGATGATATAACTGTAGGACACTGTATAATGCAAAGGACTTTTTATATTTTCAACCTTTCTCTGGAGATTTTAAATAATTGTTTAATCAAGTGATGGATGGTTTTAACTAGAAACACAAGTACTCACTCATGCCAAACAAATGAGAACCAAAGACACAATTGCACTGTTTACCATGGTGCTTCGTATACATAATCTACAAGAAAATTTTCTGTCATTTTAACAAAAAGTATGTCTGTTAGTCACTTTTATGTCATGGATATTGCTGGCAATAATGGAAATAGCATGTTAATTTCACTCTTGTCATGTTATCATATCCAGTCTTTTACTACACGAGAAACCTAAGATTTGGTGAGCATCACATATTTTTATAGACAACTTATTACTGACTGTGCCGAAACCTGCAATTTGGTGTAGCTCATTCTGACGTGGGCCATGAGTTTCTCACAGTGGTTTCTTTGGCTTTTGAGTAGGCCATGGGAAAACAACATATATTTTTTTTAACCTTTTTCAAAACTGTAGTCCCAGTGTAACTCTCCTTCAAAAAACAAAGTAGGTCTGCCTGTAAATTCAAGTAGCTATATTAGAAGTAGTCTCTGAAAGCAATGGATCACAGAGCTGGTAAATGTAGACAGGAACCAAAGGGAAAACAGCCCAGAGGACATAATCTCCACCAGTCAAGATCTGTGGGTACTGACTGGAGTGCATATGGACTTACCTCTGTATTTAGGGTTGGTTGTGGATTTCTGGGGCAGAACTCAAACTAGAAGGAGATGTGAGAAGTGTTCATAAAGATGTCTATATGCCCAAGGTAATATCTTGCTCCAAATGTTCATACCCATTTTTCAACTTGACATTTCTCATTGGACAGCTAATCAAAGACATTTCAAACCTAACGCATTTAAAGCTGAATTCCTGATTTCCATCCCTTTCCTACCCCCATGGTCCTCATTATCATAGCAAGTGGCAATTTTATCCTGCCAGTTGCTCTGGTCACAAAATTGGAAGTCATTCATTATTCCTTTGGCTCTCTTATGCTCTGTATTTAATCCATCAGCTCTACTTTCTAAATTATCAGGTTTCCAACCATTTCTATTCACCTTCACTGCTACTATCCAAGTTCAGACCTACTGACAGGTTTCCAAGCAATCTTCTCTTCTTTTATTATTGTCTATTTAAAAAATAGCAACCAAGACGATGTTTTTGAGACATGAGTCAGAGCCTGTCATTCTTGTCCTCCAACTCTGTGATGGCTTCCCCTCTCACTCATAGCGTGAGTGGAAGTGCTAACCAAGACACACAAGACCATTCCAGGACCAGCCCCCTGCTGGTTCTTTGACCTCAGCATCCAGCACCCCCCTTCTTACTTGCACTGAAGCCTCCAGGCTCTTCTTCAAGGACAGTGAGCCAGCTCCTACTTCAGGAGCTTTCCAAGAATCATAACCTTTGCCTAGAACTTTCTCCCATGCATCCATGTGTCTCCGTCCTTTACCTACTACAGAAAATATTTGGCAATATTTTCTTCATGTAAAAATAATCCCACCATGGTGCCATGGTGATCTTGCACATAGCCACATAGGCATGCACGCAAAGGTTTTCACTACACTTTATCTGAGTATGGGCAGAACATCTTCTTCTGGAGCAAGAGAGGATGGGAGGCTGCTTGTGCTGAGCCGCCTTCCACGGGCCCCTCATCTCCTCTGGGAGGCTCTCAAGGAGCATTTTCTCATTCCTCTCTGGTGTTTGTTCCACCCCTTCAAGGTATGGCTGCAGACTATAAAACGCTCAGCAGAAGTCTAGAACATGTTCCTGAGCAACAGGACAGCCCGCAAATCACACTGGATCATCATCTGGCCCCCTTTTGGTTTTGGTGGTCTGTTTTGGTAGATAGGACAAGACCATGGGGAGCCAGCACCTTTGCCTACTCTACCTTTTACTGTCTGCATAAGCAATGCATCTAAAACTGGCTCATGACTTTACCAGCTTGATCAGACCCTGACCTTGGCCATGCCCTGTACTGTGGGCTTGACGCTGCCTTCAGTCGGATCACTTGGTCTGTATTAGTCCAGTGCTTTCTGCACACATTTCAGGTGGAGCACCAAAAAGCATAATCTTGGTTTATATGCTGGCATCTTCCTTTTCTCAGTCATATAAAGCCTTTGGTTAATGCTCTGCAGGAAAATAAGAAGCTCAAGTTATTCTCCAATGGTAAATATTTGCTAAACTAATATAAAACATATGCTTTGCTGCTTTATATCTGTACCTTCCTGCATAGAAACAAATTTTATTTTAATGTTGATCATAATGTAATCTCTTAGAAGATATATTTTACATGGCAGATAATCTCAACATGGATATAATTCACGTAATTCTATGGAAATACTGAACATGAAAAGCTATAAAGTTACAATAACAAATGCCACCCAGCCAAAGTGAATATAAGATACATATTTATTTCAAATATTTTAAAACCTGAAAAATAATACATCTTCGAATTGTCAAAATAAGGTTTTTGTTGGTTCATTTTCTTAATGGCCTTCTCCTACCCCTTAAATGTACATTTTATGAGGGGTGGGACACTATGAGTTTATTGACCACTCATATCTCCAAAGCCTAGAGTGTGGCTAACATCACTGTACCATCAAAAATGACACATGGAAGGAAGGAAAGAAGGAAGAAAGGAAAGAAGGAAGGACGTTATTTAACAATCCTATAGTCCTACAACTAACAGGATGGTGTGCTCCTTTTACCTTCAATTGGTTTCTCGATATTCCTTGGTTATTGATAGCTAAGTAACTACTTAATAAAATTCAAATTCAAAAAAGAGGTTTTTTTTTTTTGCAAAAAATTTGGATCAAAGTACTTTTGAAGGCTAATATAAGAAGGGAATATCATTTTTAAGATGACAGAAACAGAGATAAAAGAAATAAGATTGAACTTTTTTCTATCGCCATCTGTCTTGCAAACCTGAATTTCTCAGCCTTCATGATTCACTCACCTATCTTCAGTTTCATGCAGGTCACTCTTCTGACAGACATCATAGTTAAAAGTTTCATTTTCAGAGTAAAATAACTTTTTATGTGCTTTATCTTATCCCTGGAGCACTTTATTTTCTCCCTTTGCAACATTCATAGATTTCTTATTATCTCTAAATGTTAATTTTCTGCTGTAATTGGCTTTTGTGCCTGCCTTTTAAAATGAGACGCCATATTCCTTTGCACCCACTTCTTTGTAGGTGACACACATAACAACCATGGGCAGACAGGTGCCAATCTAGATACATGGTTTGATACACACAAAAGAAATGTGTTTGTATTTATGTGCAGGGACTTTCCTAGAAATGGCTCAATTAGGAAGTACTTAACCTTTGAGCAACCCAGGTGGGTTTAAAGAGAGTTAGGGAACCTATAAAATTTATGTGAACTTTAACAGTGTAAGTTTGATTTGAAAGAAAAGGGAGGAGTGAACTCTGTGAGAACATAATAAAGTTTTATTGTTTTCTGCTGTGGGATCTATGTGAGGGTTCTCATTACTCCCTTTTGTTTCCTGAGGCTGCTCTGTGCAGATGTCTAATGTGAGGGAAAAATCCCCAAATAGAAAATTTGGAATGGACAAGGAGGAAGTAGAGGAGGAAAATAATAAACTTAAATGTTTTAACTCTTTAAAAAACAATGTGTTCAGTTTTCTAGTCTTTCTAGCCACTAAAAGAGCTAAGAGCTTCATTCCTTTCTATTAGCCTTTCAAGTTGATAATGTATAATTTATTTTCAGTGACTAATGGCCTAGAATCCCAATGGCTTCCTGGATGTTGTACTAGAATACTGGCTAAACAATAGCTAGAAACACAGGATGCACATCATATATGCATTTATGATACCATATCATGTATGTACATTGCCTAACACTAGCAGATACTGATAAATATATTGTGATGATGATACAGTGTCATTAATTTTTTATTTTCAGGCCTATTGTATATTGGACATAATTATCTACAAGGAAATGGAACCTGGTACCAGTTGTATTAAATATCCTAATGCAATTTCACCTCCTAATAAATTTAACCTAAGCTATAGTTTTGCTATAAATTCTAACTCCCAGAGGATATTACACTAGATCACTCTTGTGAACTATCCTTTTTGGTATAATTTAAAATGTGAGTATAAATGCTGAGATCTTTTTAAATATATTTTTAATGTATTGCTTTGAATATAAATAATCATAGGCTATATCCTGTGCATTGATAAATATTCATTTGTATAAAAATATTTCAATGTATCTTTAGTTTACTATGAAATCTCATTGTCATCTTCACATCATATACCTTTTGATATATAAAAATGAGTCTTTAGAATTTGAAAATGGAAGTTGTGAAAAGAGAAAAAAAAGATAAATAGAAAAATAAAGGTACAGAATATGTACAAGAAAGAGAAAAGGGGCTGTGACAATGAGTGGCAGCAGAGTCCTTTTGTAGCGTTATTTCTCTTCCTGCCAGCAACTCTAGGGTCCAGTGAATAAAGTGGCACATATTCCTCACAGCAGCCCAGGATTTTGGGGAGATAGGCCTGATGTTAAAATAGAAAGATGGATATTTGGGTTTTCATAATGTGTGTGTATATGTGTTTGTGTATGTGTATGAAAATATATGTGTGTGTATTTGGATTTTTATAATATAACATATGTAGCATCCATAAATATATAGA
This sequence comes from Manis pentadactyla, assembly GCF_030020395.1. Classification (NCBI taxonomy): domain Eukaryota; kingdom Metazoa; phylum Chordata; class Mammalia; order Pholidota; family Manidae; genus Manis; species Manis pentadactyla. Next base: position 148,194,869 of record NC_080020.1, on the reverse strand, counting down.
TCTTCTATTAATTTATAATGACATTGAAACATTTTGAAAAAAATGTAACATTTACATTCAGTTGTCCATAAGAGGCATGAAGCTCAAAAAAATTAATTATTTTAGATATGTAAACTTCCCACTCTGAAAATTTTAAATAAATGCTTTGGCAAAAATCCTGTAGACTTCAACAGTTTTCACAGTTCTTTACAAAACGTTTCCCAGAAAATGATTTGCCTGGGTGTTTATCAATAAGAGACTGTACACACACTACACTGAAATGCCATGTGCCTTATAGAGCGTTCCTTATTTTAAAATAGCATGATACATGTATGTATGTGTGCTTATGTGTCCATAGACACATGCTTAAAATGTAAAAATGACTTCACAAAGTAATTAAATCTTTTACACATAACTTGTGCATATAAACCTAAATTATAATTATTTGTATGTAGTAATATGTGGCAATATCAGCAATGAATGTTAGCTAAAATATGAACTATTGACTGAAAATTCTTTTTAATATAATAATCATCAACTTATTTAGCAAATGTTAGAAATCTAGATATTCATTTGTTCAACTAACATTTGTTGAACAGTGACTTAGTGTGAGCTATTGATAGACTTTAGAGAAGCAAAGGTGAACAAAATATTGTCCTAGAGCTAGCAATAATCTGTATATCTGAGAAGAGGTTCTGGAGGGACATCCATGGTGTTTCTAGAACATCTATGCTTACTCTAAAGGAGCACAATTTCTCTTTGCCAGAGAAAACAAGTGTACTTCAGGAGCTCACTATATAAATGTATGCTCATTACTGAGTCCTTCTTAGGAAGGTACGCTTCATCACACGCTCCTCTGAGGTATGTGACCAATCAACTGGAGAACAAATGAAACGATCATGTTGTGCAAAGGAAGATCAGTTTAGAGGAACAGGACTCTTAAGAAAGTCAGCCGACTTCCTTACAACTTCCTTAAGTGAGCTTCATAATGTTACACCTCCTGCCAATTATTATAAAACTTTCTGTCTTACTCTAAGCGATTGAATTAAACTTGGCCTATTAATATTTTGATTTTTAAATGATTATTTCCAATTACCAATAAAAGTCCTTATAATCACATTACCACTCTTTCACTAAATTTCTTCATTTTTAGTTCATCCAGACAAAATGGATCCCTATCATCTACTCTTAAAACATCTTGTTCTTTTTTCTTCATAACACAACTTGAAAAGGTGTGCATATTTGGTGATTATGTTTAAACAAATATGCTCCATTTAATATTTAAGGTCAATGAGTAGATATCATATAGCTTTCTCTTATTCTTTTTTCAGTACCTTTCTCCCTGCATTTTATACTGAAAAATGGAATTAATCTTTGTTTAATAAATAAATGAGTTTAATGTAGATTTATTTTTCACTTGTCTGTTAAATTCTCTTGTTTCACCAAAATGTGTAAGACCAAGGTAGATGTGTCAAACAGCTCATGGTTTATACATCAGTGTGGTCAATGAAGCCATAGATTTATTTACTGAGTATCCTGGTAGCACAGAAAAGGAATAATTCAACTTTATATTATAGTAAGCTGTCCTCACAAAATGGTTCACTTCTACATATAAGTAAAAATGAATAATAATCCAACCAAATAACCACAACAATAATCATAATCAAATGGACAACCAAAAAGCATATTTTCTTAAAAATATGACTCATTCCAAAATGTTCCTCATTACTCATAGTTTACAGCACAGACCACAAGATTTCCTGGAAATGAAAAATTATGTTTTAGTCTCCATTCCTATAACATGTAACTCTAAAATAGTGACAAATTGTGATCTTAATAAGAACCTATGTTAAGACTTCTGGGAGGAGAGCAGAGTAAAAGTATCTGAGGGCTCCATCCTCCAGTGTTTCATTAAATGAACAAGAAAGCTTCTGGAAAGGTTAAAAATCCCTGACAGACCCAAAGTAAGGCAAAAATTGAGCACGTTCCTGAAATCATGGGGCATTCCACATCCAAAGAGAATTGTGAATATACATACCCAAAGAGCAGACCCCAGAATATTCACTGTTCAAAAACTGAACGTGGTCATGAAAAGATCTGAAGCATGGTTCTGTCCCATACATACCCAGATCAGGAGGATATGAACAGGCGGTGTGGGAGTGGAAGAGAGGCAGAACATGGGAAGTCCCATCCCAGACCGCTGGGGATGGAACTGCCTCCATCCAGAAGTAAGGACGTGATTTGCTTATAAACATGAAGGAGACAGAGCTTGTCTTACAGCCTGAACTTTATCTTCACTGTAGAACAAAGCAGGGAAAATACACTAACTCCTGGTACCTAACTTAATTCTTCTACTAAATGTGCATCTCAAATGAACTGTCTCCTAATGGGCCATCTTTTAAAACTCTATACTGAAAACTAAATAGGATGGGGCAGGTACAGTAATCAACGAGTGTGGAAACTGCCATAAAAAAAAAGACGTATAGAAAAATGCAATATCAAAGAAAGCTCAAAAATAAATCCACATATGTATGGTCAAATGATTTTCAACAAGGGTGCCAAGACTGTTCAATGGCAGAAAGGACAGTCTTATCAACAGATGATGCTTGAGAAACTGTATATCAATACACAAAGGAATCCATCCTTACACTGTATATAAAATATACCTGAAAATGAATACAAAATCTATGCACAAAAGCAAAAACTGTAAAACATTTGGAAGAAAACACAGAGGAAAATCTTCATGACATCGGATTTGGTGGTGATTTCTTGGATATGACTTTGAAAACACAGGCAACAAAAGACAAAATAGGAAGATTTCATAATTAAAACCCTAGCATTAAAGGACACAGTTAAGAGAACGAAAGGGCAATCTACATAATGGGAGACAATATTTATTTATAAGTCATATAACTGGTGAGGGATTAATGTCTAATATATAGAAAGAACTAAAACTCAGCAACAGTGAACATCTTGATTCAAATATAGACAAAGGACAGGGATAGAGGTATCTTCAGAGAAGGAAAACATATAGCCAATAAACACAAGAAAAAATAGTCGACATTATTGATCACTAGGAAAATGTAAATCCACATCACAATGAGCTACTACTTTACACTAATTAAAATAGCTGTTATTGAAATGCAGAAAATATTAGTGAATATGTGGAGAAATTGGAACCCTTGTACGTTGCTGGTGGGAATATAAAATAATGCGAGCATTATGAAAGATAGTATAACAGCTCCTTAGAAAAACATTTTTTAAATTTTTTATTAAGGTATTTTTGATATACACTCTTATGAAGGTTTCACATGAAAAAACAATGTGGTTACTATATTTACCCATATTATCATGTCCCCACCCATACCCCAATGCATCAGTGTAGTAAGATGCCACAGATTGACTGTTTGCCTTCTCTGTGCTACACTGCTTTCCCTGTGACCCCCAACACCATGTGTACTAAACATAATATCCCACAATCCCCTTCTCCCTCCCTACCCACCCGCTCTCCCACACCCCTCCCCTTTGGTAACCACTAGTCCCTTCTTGGAGTCTGTGAGTCTGCTGCTATTTTTTTCCTTCAGTTTTGCTTCATTGTTACACTCCACAAATGAGAGAAATCATTTGCTTGTCTTTCTCAACCAGGCTTATTTCACTGAGTATAATAACCCCCAGTTCCATCCATGTTGTTGCAAATGGTAGGATTTCTTTCTTTCTTATGGCTGAATAGTATTCCATTGTGTATATGTACCACATCTTCTTTATCCATTCATCTACTGATGGACACTTAGGTTGCTTCCATTTCTTGGCTATTGTAAAGAGTGCTGCAATAAACATGTCTGAGAAGTTGTATTCTTTGCGTAAATTCCAAGGAGTGGGATTCCCAGGTCAAATGGTATTTCTATTTTGAGTTTTTTGAGGAACCTCCATATTGCTATCCACAATGGGTGAAATAGCTTACATTACCACCATCAGTGTAGGAAGGTTCCCCTTTGCCCGCATCCTCACCAGCATTTGTCGTTCCCAGTCTTTTCGATGCTGGCCATCCCTACTGGTATGAGGTGATATCTCATTGTGGTTTTTATTTGCATTTCCCTGATGATTAGTGATGTGGAGCATATTTTCATGTGTCTGTTGGCCATCTGAATTTCTTCTTTGGAGAAGTGTCTCTTCATATCCTCTGCCCATTTGTTAACCAGGTTATATGCCTTTTGGGTGTTGAGGCATGTGAAATCTTTATATATTTTGGATGTTAACCCCTTGTTGGATATGTCATATACAAATATATTCTCCCATACTGTAGGGTGCCTTTCTGTTTTGTTGATGGTGTCCTTTGTCGTACAAACACTTTTTACTTTGATGTAGTCCCATGTGTTCATTTTTGCTTTTGTTTCACTTTCTCGAGGAGATGCGTTCAGGAAGAAGTTGCTCATGCTTATATTCAGGAGATTTTTGCCTATGTTGTCTTCTAAGAGTTCTACTGTTTCATGACTGACATTCAGATCTTTGATCCATCTCAAGTTTACTTTAGTGTATGGGGTTAGATAATAATCCAGTTTCATTCTCTTGCATGTAACTGTCCAGTTTTACAAACACCAGTTATTGAAGAGGCTGTCATTTCCCTATTGTGTATATCCATGGCTCCTTTATCATATATTAATTGACCATATATGGCTGAGTTTATATCAGGGCTCTCTAGTCTGTTCCATTGGTCTATGGGTCTGTTCTTGTGCCAGTACCAAATTTTCTTGATTTCTGTGGCTTTGTAGTAGAGCTTGCAATTGGGGAACATAATCTCCCCCATTTTATTATTCCTTCTCAGGATTGCTTTGGCTATTCAGGGTCTTTTGTGGTTCCCTATAAATTTTAGAACAATTACTCTAGTTCACTGGAGAATACTGTTGCTATTTTGATAGGAATTGCATTGAATCTGTTGATTGCTTTAGGCAGTATGGCCATTGTGACAATATTAATTCTTCCTATCCATGAGATGGGATGTGTTTCCATTTAGTGGTATCTTCTCTAATTTCTCTTAGAAGTGTCTTGTAGTTTTCAGAGTACAGGTCTTTCACTTCCTTGGCTAGGTTTATTCCTAGGTATTTAATTCCTTTTGATGCAACTGTGAGTGGAATTTTTTCCTAATTTCTCCCTGCTAGTTCATTGTTAGTATATAGGAATGCCACACATTTCTGTGTATTAACTTTGTATCTGCAACTTTGCTGAAATCATATGTTAGATCTAGTAGTTGTGGATTAGATTCTTTAGGGTATTTTATGTACAATGTCATGTCACCTGCAAACAGGGACAGTTTAACTTTTTCCTTGCCAATCTGGATGCCCTTTATTTCTTTGTGTTGTATTATTGCCGTGGCTAGGACCTCCAGTACTATGTTGAATAAAAGCAGGGAGAGTGGGCATCCTTGTCTTTTTCCCAGTCTTAAAGGAAAAGCTTTCAGCTTCTAGCTGTTAAGTATAATGTTGGCTGTGGGTTTGTCATATATGGCCTTTATTATGTTGAGGTACTTGCCCTGTATACCCATTTTGTTGAGAGTTTTTATCATGAATTGATGTTGAATTTTGTCAAATGATTTTACAGCATCTATGGAGATGATCATGTAGTTTTTGTCCTTCTTTTTGTTGATGTGCTGGATGATGCTGATGGATTTTCAAATGTTTTTCCATCCTTGCATCCCTGAAATAAATCCTACTTAATCATGATGGATGATCTTTTTGATGTGTTTTTTAATTCAATTTGCTAATATTTTGTTGAATATTTTCGCATCTATGTTCACCAGGGATGCTGGTCTGTAATTTTCTTTTTCTGTGGTGTCTTTGCATGGTTTTGGTATTAGAGTGATGCTATCCTTATAGAATGAGTTTGGAAGTATTCCCTTTTCTTCTACTCTTTGGAAAACTTTAAGGAGGATGGTTATTATGTTTTCACTAAATGTTTGATAAAATTCAGCTGTGAAGCCATCTGGTCCATGAGGTAGTTTTTTGATTACCAGTTCAATTTCATTGCTGGTAATTAGTCTGTTCAGATTTTCTGTTTCTTTCTGGGTCAACCTTTGAAGGTTGTATTTTTCTAGAAAGTTGTCCATTTCTTCTAGGTTATCCAGTTTGTTACACTATAATTTTTCATAGTATTCTCTAATAATTCTTTGTATTTCTGTGGTGCCTGTAGTGATTTTTCCTTTCTCATTTCTGATTCTCTTTATGTGTATAGACTCTCTTTTTTCTGTGATAAGTCTGGCTAGGGGTTTATCTATTTTGTTTATTTTCTTGAAGAACCAGCTCCTCCTTTCATTGATTCTATTGCTTCATTTTTCTCGATTTTATTTATGCTCTAATATTTTTATGTTCCTCCTTCTACTGACTTTGGGCCTCATTTGTTCTTCTTTTTCTAGGTTCATTAATTGTGAGTTTTGACTGTTCATATGGGATTGTTCTTCTTTCCTGAGGTAGGCCTGTATTGCAATATACTTTCCTCTTAGCACAGCCTTTGCTGCTTCCCACAAATTTTACAGTGTTGAATCATTGCTGTCATTTATCTCCATATATTGCTTGATGTCAGTTTTTATTTGGTCATTGATCCATTGGTTAATTAGGAGCATGTTGTGAAGCCTCCATGCATTTGTGGGATTTTTCATTTTTTTGCATAATTTATTACTAGTTTCATACCTTTGTGGTCTGAGAGGCTGGTTCATACAATTTCAATCTTTTTGAATTTACTGAGGCTCTTTTGTGGCCTACTATATGATCTATTCTTGAAAATATTCCATGTTCAATTGAGAAGAATGCATACTCTGCCTCTTTTGGGTGTAGTGTTCTGTAGATGTCTGTTAGGTCCATCTGCTCTAATGTGCTGTTCAGTGTTTCTGTCTCCCTACTTATTCTCTGTCTGTTTCCTTGGTCCTTCAGAGTGAGTGAAGTGTTGAAGTCTCTTAGAATGAATGCACTGCATTATATTTCCCCCTTTATTTCTGCTAGTACTTGTTTCACATATGTAGGTGCTCCTGTGTTGGGTGCATAGATATTTATAATGGTTATATCTTTTTGTTGGATGGACCCCTTTATCATTATGTAATGTCCTTCTTTGTCTCGTGACTTTCTTTGTTTTGAAGTCTATTTTGTCTGATACAAAAACTGAAGCTCCTGCTCTTTTCCTCCCTGTTAGTTGCATGAAATATCTTTTTCCATCCCTTCACTTTTAGTCTGTGTATGTCTTTGGGTTTGAAGTGAGTCTCTTGTAGGCAGCATATAGATAGGTCTTGTTTTTCTATCCATTCAGTGACTCTATGTCTTTTGATTGGTGCATTCAGACCATTTACATTTAGGGTGATTATCGATAGGTATGTACTCATTGCTATGGCAGGCTTTAGATTCGTGTTTACCACAGGTTCAAGGGAAGCTTCCTTACTATCCAAGAGTCCAGCTTAGCTCACTTAATATGCTATTACAAACACAACCTAAGTGTTCTTTTTTTCTCCTTCTTTTTCTACCTCCTCCCCCATTCTTTATATATTAGGTATCATATTCTGTACTCTTTGTCTGTCCTTTGAATGACTTTTGGGATAGTTGATTTAATTTTGCATTTGCTTAGTAACTAACTGTTCTACTTTATTTACTGTGGTTTTGTTACCTCTGGTGACAGCTATTAAACCTTAAGAACACTTACATCTATAGCAGTCCTTCCAAAATAGACTGTAGAGATGGATTGTGGGAGGTAAATTCTCTCAGCTTTTGCTTATCTAGAAATTGTTTAAACCATCCTTCAAATTTAAATGATAATGTTGCCAGATACAGTATTCTTGGTTTGAGGCTGTTTTGCTTCATTGTATTAAATACATCATGCCACTCCCTTCTGGCCTGTAAGGTTTCTGCTGAGAAGTCTGTTGTTAGCCTGATTGGCTTTCCTTTGTGTGTGATCTTATTTCTCTCTCCGGCTGCTTTTAACAGTCTGTCCTTATCCTTGATCTTTCCCATTTTAATTACTATGTGTCTTGGTGTTGTCTTCCTTAGGTCCCTTGTGTTGGGAGATCTGTGCATCTCCATGGCCTGAGTGACTATCTCCTTCCCCAGATTGGGGAAGTTTTCAGCAACTACCTCCTCAAAGACACTTTATCTCCCTTTTCTCTCTCTTCTTCTTCTGGGACCCCTATAATGCGAATATTGTTCTGTTTTTATTGGTCACACAGTTCTCTCAATATTCTTTCATTCTTCGAGATCCTTTTTTCTCTCTGTGCCTCAGCTTCTTTGTGTTCCTCTTCTCTAATTTCTATGTCATTTATCATCTCCTCCACTGTATCTAATCCACTCTTAAAACTTTCCATTTTATGTTTTGTTTCTGATACTGTGCTCCATAATGATTGAATCTCCAACCGGAATTCATTCCTGAGTTCTTCAATATTTTTCTGTCCCTCAATGAGTGTGTTAATGATTTTTATTTTGAAATCCCTTTCAGAAAGATGCATCAGGTCTATTTCATTTGTATCTTTCTCAGGTGTTGTATTCATAATTTTACTTTGAACCACATTCCTTTGGCACTCCATATTTGTATATGGTGCCCTCTAGAGCCCAGAAGTTCCACTCTCTGGGGCTGCTCAGCCCCTGAAGCAATGTCAGGGATCACAGAGGAGTGGTATTTGTTCTTAGATGTAGCAAAAAGCTGTTTCCTGCTTCCTGGCTGCTATGCCTGTCTCCACTGCCAGAACCAGTGGGCAGAACACACAGGTATAAGCCTCTATGCTTTGCGTTTTCAGTTGCTGTAGATGGGGCTTCCCTCTGGCTGGCCTAATGCCAAGGTAGGGTTTGCCGGTTTGCAAGCCAGGTGGAGCTGGCTGGGAGAAAGGCACAGTAGGCTGCGTATCATGGAGGGGGTCCTTGGAGCTGTGTAGCCAGCCAGGGAGCAGGAGTGCCTGAAGATCATAGATGTTCCCAACCTGCTGGACAGAGTGTACCTGGACAATGTTGTCTCCCTGTCCTTTCTCCTGAGCAGTAAGCTCTGTGCAATCCTTGCCCCTTTAACAGCCCTCTTGCTGTTAGGAAGTCTCTCAGACTGCCCAGATTTCTTTTGTCCCAAGGAGCCAGATATGGATCCCTGCTTTCCACAAGTGGCTGGAATCTCAGTCTCTCCAGGTATTCTGCTTGTCTTAGCTTTCCAACCCCCTAATCACAAGAGTGCCATGAAAGCACCATGAAATGTAGGTTTGTACTCCCAGAGCAGATCTCCAGAGTTATGTGTTCAGCAGTCCCAGGCCTCCACTCCCTCCCTGCTCCATTTTTCTTCCTTCCACTGGTTAACTGGGATGGGGGAAGTGCTTGGTTCCCCCTGGGCCACGGCTTTGATACCTTACCTTGTTCCATAATTTTTCTTCCTTTCACCAGGTGTATGCAGTGTGATGCATTCCTCTTTCCTGATGCTCTTTCAGGACCAGTTGTATTATATTTTTGTATTACATGCAGTTTAAGGAGGAAACCTCTATGTCACCTCTAGCACTACCATCTTTAATTCATTCTCATGCCAGCTCCTTAGAATTTAAACATAGTTTTTCCAGATGCTTTACCAGTTCCATGTCTATTTATATGCCCACAATAACGGAAAGCATGGTTTCAAATAGATTTGAATACAAATATTTATAACAGCATTAATCAAAAGGGCCAAAAAGTCCATCAGCAAATGGTAGGATAAACAAACTGTGGCATATACAGACAAGAGACTATTATTCAGCCTTTAAAAGGAATGAAGTTCTGACCCATCCCCCAACATGGATGAACTTTGAAAATATTATGGTAAGTGAATAAGCCAGACACAAAAGGCTAATACTGTATACTCCCACTTACATAAGGTCTCTAGAATAGGCACCTTCATAAAGACAGAAAGTAGAATGGTAGTGGCCCGGGGATGAGCAGAGGTGAGGCCTGGGAGCTCTTGTTTAATAGATACAGAGTTTTAATTTATGATGATGGAAAAGTTCTGGAAATTGATGGTGGTGATAGTTGCCCAACAATGAAAATGCACTTGATTTCACTAATTGTACAATAAGAAAGGTTTAAAATGATAAATTATATGTTATATGTATTTTAGCACAATTAGTAAAATGCCCATTATGCAAAAAATAAGGAAAGTCTGAGAAACTGTTACAGTCAAGAGAAGCCAAAGGTGATAGGATGACTAAATGTAATGTGATAGCATGGATGAAATCCTCAACGATAAAAAGGACTAATTAAAAACTAAAGAAATCTGAATAAAATATGAGTCTTGATTAATATTAACATATCAATATTATCTCATTCATTATGAAAAATGTGCCATACTACAGAAAGTTATCAAATAGAGGAAACTTACTGTCAGATATATGAGAGACCTGTATTATTTTTGTGACTTTCTTCTAAATCTAAAACTATTCTGTATTGAAAAAACTTAAAAAAATCTAAACTGAGGAGAACAAAACAAACTGATCATAGAAGACAACCCCATTCTGAGAACACACTTGAAGATTGAAGAAAATGTTTGTAATCCTTAGGGAAAGTTTTTAAAACATACAAGACACCTTTATAACAAGAGCACAAAAAACTATTCCTTAATGGCATAATTTAAATTATTATTAGAAATAGTAAAATCATACTATTAAAACAGCAGAAACTCGAATTGTGGAGACAAAATTTGTACAAAAGGAGCTAGACAGTGTGCACAAAAATTAATTAATTAAGACTAGATGACTAAAATGGAATCCAAGGAACAGAGATTAATACTCTGAAAAATAGGAGGCCTTATAGAGCAAAGTTTTAAAATATTATTGTGGGACTATCTAATTGAGTAGAAAATCATTTCAAAGTTAATTTTCTTTGCAGGGAATTACACTCCTAACTATGTACCCAAGAAAAACTTTGTCACATGGAGAGTAAAGAGTTAAAGCATCTGGGCTGTGATCTATTCACTGCTTTTACTGGGATATTCCTCTGGGGAAAGAAAAGGAAAAGAAAGGAAAGTGAACTGGTCTATGCTTGCCAATTGGAATAATTACATGTACTAGAAAGAAAACATCTTACATTCAAAACAACATTAGAAATTGTCCCTTCTAAAGGAACATTTATGGCAAATAAAAATCAGAATCCAGGGTTTTATGAGGCAAGCTTCCTTAGAGAATATTACATATCTTTGGAGCTAAAGTGTATTTTACTTTATGTCCTGTCTAAAATTTCTGTCTTTGGATGAAAGTGTTTATTCCACATTCAATGTAATTATAGATATTATTGGACTTACTTCCACCTTTATACCATTTATGTTCAATTTTTCACAACTCCTTTTTTGTTCCGCTTCTCTTTTCCTGCCATGGTTTGAGTTAGGGAGGTATTTTTAATGTGATTTTTAATTCCTTTGTTGATTTTTTAACCATCTTAGTGGTTGCTCTCAGAGTTCTATTACATATCTTAACTTTCCAAAATTTACTGACTTAATTCTGTTAAAATATAGCAACTCTGTTAAAATATAACCCTATTTTCCTGACAGGTATAGATTACATCTATATTTGTTATAAACTCAACTATATATATATATATATATATATATATATGATTTTGTATTTACTCACATATTATCATTTCTAATCATCTTCATTCTTTCCTGTATATTAACTCCTGGTATCAGTTTCTTTAAGCCTGAAAAACTTCCTTCAGGGTTTCTAGTAAAACAAATCAGCTAATAATGAATTTTCAAATTCTGTTTGTCTAGTGATGTTTATTTCTCTTTCTTTTTTTATTCTTGTAAAACATATTACATAAATTTTTCTATTTCAACTATTTGAAAGCCTACAATTCAGTGGCATTTACTACACTCACAGTGTTTAGTAACCACTCACCAATATTTCCAGAATTTTTAATTATCCCACACAGAAACTCTGTACAGTTAAACAACTCTCCATTCCCTCTCCCCTCTGCCCCTAATAATCTCTTTTCTACTTTCTATCTCTATGAATTTGCCTATTCTAGGTTATCTCCCTTTAGAAGAAAAGTCTATTCAAAACATTTTGGTTAGTTTTTAACTGGGTCGTTTTGTTTCTGTTTAGTTTTAGAGTTTTCTATATAGTCTAGACATTAATTCCTTATTAGATCTATGATTTATAAGAATTTTCTCCCACTCTGCAGGTAATCCTTTTCACTCACTTGATAGTATTCTTTAACACACATTTTTATTTTAATGAAGTACAGTTTATCTATTTGATCTTTTGTTTTCTGTGCTTTTGGTCTATTACCCAAGAAATGATTGCCAAATTCAATATCATAAAGTCTTTTCCTTGTTTTCTTCTAAGAATTTCATACTTTTGAGATGTTTAATTTAGTCAATTTGTGTAGTGTAAGGTATGCATCCAACTTCATTCTTTTGCATTTGAAAAGCTGGTTTTCTTGGTGTTATTTATTGAAAAGACTGTCATTTCCTTTAAAGCATCATCTTGGCACCCTTATGAAATAGCAATTGACCATATACACAAAGGCTACTCCTGAGCTCTCTATTCTATTTCATTAGTCTATATGTCTGTCCTTCTGCCAGTGCTGCACTGTATTGATTACAGTAGCTTTGTAAGATGTTTTGAAATCAGGAATTGTGAGTCCTCCATCTTTGTTCTATTTCAAGATTGTTTTGGCTATCTGAGGTCACTTAAGATTCCACAAGAATTTTAAGATGGGTTTTTCTATTTCTGGAAAAACACAATTTTGGTTTTAATAAGAATTATATTGATTCTGTAAGTCTCTTTGGGTACCACTTTCATCTAAAAAATATTGTCTTACTATCCATGAACATGGGATGTCTTCCCATTAATTTATCTTCTTTAATTTAGTTCAACAATATTTTGCAGTTTTCAGTATGCAAATATTCTGTCTCCTTGGTTAAATTCATTCCTAATTATTTTATTTCTTTGTTGTTCTCATGAGTGGGATTGTTTTCTTAATTTCCTATTCAGATTATATAGAGAGACAGCTGATACTTGTGTGTTGACTTGTGTTCTACAACTTTAATAAATTTGTTTATTGGCTTTAACAGTTTTTTGTGTGTGAACTCTTTAGGTTTTTCCCCTTATGAGATCATATCATCTGAGAACAGAGATAATTTTACATATTTCTTTCTAATTTGGAATCCTTTTGCTTCTTTCTCTTATTTTATTTCTCTTTCTGAAACTTCCAATACTATGTTGATTACAAGTAATGAAAGTAAGAATCCTTGTTTTTTTCCTTATCTTAGGACAAAAGCTCAGTTTTTCATCACTGAGTATGGTAATAGATATGGGTTTTTTCATACTTGGCCTTTATCAAGTTAGAGATTTACTCTATTATTTATTGTTGAGAGTTTCTATAATGAAGGAATGTTGAATTTTGACCCACATTTTTTCCAATTCAATTGAGATAATCATTTGGGGTTTTCCCCTTATTCTATTAATGTAGCATTTTACATTACATTTTCATATGTTAAAACATCTTTGCATTCAAGGAATAATTTTGTTGAGCATTTTCATCAATATTCATAAGGGTTGCTGGTGTGTAGTTTTGTTTTCTTGTATTTTCTGTCTTTGTTCTAAGGAAACATCTTCATAAGCTACACTGGGAAATGTTCTATTTTTTGAAAAAATCTGTGCAACATTTATATTAATTTTCCTCTGATGTTCTATAGGCTTTAACAGTGAAGATAATCCAAACTGGAAATTTCTTATCAAAAGTTTTTTGATTTCCAATTACAAATTTTTAACTGAGGTATTATAGTTTCTCAACTTTGGTACAGTTATTTGGGGCTAAATGATTATTTTTTTATTATAGTATTAAAAGATTTTTAGTAGCATCTCTGGCCTCTACATAGCAGATAAAGTAACATTCACCCTCCTCCCAAGTTATGACAAGCAACAATGTTTCTAGACATTGTCAATAGTCATCAGGAGGAAAAATCATCTGTGGCTGAGAATGACTGATATATTAGGATTATTTTTATTCTTGTAACATATTTGGGAATTTGTGTCTTTTAAGAAATTTGTCCACTTCTTCAAACTGTAAAACTTTTTGTTTATAATATTCAATTATCTCTCCTTATGTCCTTATTATCTATAATAATGCCCATTGCTGAGAGTAGATATGTTTTCTCTCTCTGTCTTTAATTGATCTACTTAGTCTAATTAGAGGTTCATCATTTTGTTTCAAAAAATCAAATTTTGATTTGTTGAGTTTTCTCTACCGCTAACCCAATTTCGTTGATTTCTGATCATACCTTTACTATTTCCTTTCCAGTAGCTTTGGTTACTTTCTTTTAATTTTAAAGCTTAAACTTTAAATGGAATCTTAGATTTTGGGGTTTAAAACTTTTTAAATGTAAACATAAATTTCCTAGCCATTGCTTTAGTTGAAACACTCAAATTCTGATATATTGTGTTGCTAATTTCTCTTTTAATTTCTTCTTTCATTTGTGGGATATTTAGGGATTCTTAATTTTTAAGTATTTGAGTATTTTCCTGATTTAAATAATATATTTATGTATAATTTAATTACACTGTGGTCAGAGAACACACATGTATAATTTCAGTCCTTTGAATTTATTGGGACCCATTATATAGTCTAGCATATAATCTCTCCTGTTAATGTTCCAAAGACACTTGATCATAGTGTGTATTATACAGTGTAGTGTCAAACATATCATTTCATGAGGATTAACTAGGTCAATTTATTGATAGCAGTATGTAAATAATCTATCACTATTGTTTTTACCTACCTTTTTTCTTGTTTACTCTGACGGGAGTATTAAAATCCAACTCTAATTTTGTGTTTGTCTGTCTCACTTTAGAATTGTTGGGTTTTGCATTCTGTATCTTTTTTAATTACTTCCCCTGATTTTCTTTTTTAATTTTTCCTTTCATTTGTAAGAACACTTAAGTTTTACTCTCCTACCAAATTTCAATTACACAATACAATGTTATCAACTATAGTCATCATTTTATACATTATAGATTCTCCTACCTTGTTCATTTCATCTATCTCAGATGTAATTACATTTACAAAGTTTGAAAATTATATCTATTTTAAATTTTATGTTTATTTAAATTATTAAACTTGCTGTTAGCTGCTTAGTTGTTTCAGTTAGGACATTTGCTTTAGATGCATATATAATAATTTCTTTATTATTAATCAGTGCTGTCATTTACTCATCAATGCAGGTTGTTCATTCCATCAACATTACTGAGCTCAGTAAAACAAATCAGATTGAGTCCCTAACCTCCTGAAATTTACACTGCTGTGGGACAGAACAACATTTATCAAAATCTCTCCAATGAGTGTACAATTAGAGAGCCCAAGGATGGATTCATGTGCAACCTAAATGTTCAGTAATTGATTGTGTAGCCTTGGGAATAAGCATGGAACATTAAGAGCACAGGTAAAAGAGGAAGCTGGCAAAGTGATACTTGAACCAAGATGTAAATATTTAGGTCAGGGAAAGGTAGAAAACGGCTCCAGTGGTAGTCCTGAGGGAGGAAGCATAGAACTTTTGAGGGCAAGAAAATAGTAGAAGGTTTTAGAGGAGGGCAGTGCACAATAACAACTGAAGAACTGCTGCAAGGTTTGTACTCTAGACCTTTCAGGACAGGACATTTTAAGGATATCCTCTTCAAAACAATGGGAAAATTCTGAAAAGCATTAAATGTAGGAGAAAATGACTGATTTCCAGGTGTTACAATATGCAAATGGATTCAATATTTTCAGCTCTTCCAACTTTCTATACATGGTTCCCTGGATTCTATTGCCTCCTGCAAATAGCCTGGAATGGATACTGACCCTGATGATACAGTAGCTAACAGTTAGTCACTGCTTTCTATCTTCCAGGCATTTTCTTAAGTGTGTTACATGTATCATTTCATCTTCCCCAAAACTGCATAGATTAGTAACTATTCATGTCCACATACCACAAATGTGAAACCCCAGGCACCAAAAAGCTAAGTATCTTTTCTAAGGTCACATGACCATAAGATTTATATGTTAATTTAGATTTCTAGCATCACCATAATTTTTTCCATGATGTTGTTTTGATCTTTTTCTCATATTTCATTGATTCTGCTTTATTTAATCAAAAATTCTACCAGAAGTCAATGGAGTTAAAGTATGTGATAAATAAGCATTTCAAATTATATAAGGTTGATATTTAAACATCCCACATTTATAGATGATTTACAGGGTTTCTGTATTTTTCTCTATTTTCCTAAAATTTAGACCAATAATATTATAGAGATGTAGTGATGTTGTGATAAATACAGTTCTACTTGCATCTTTATTTAAATGAGATAATTGAATATTTTTAGATATGTTTAAGTTAAAAATAAAGCATGTTTGGTGAAACATTTTTCTCTCAGAACTATTTTGATAAAGTCATGGATCTCAAAACAGTGAGATGTCCATGTGTTTATTGCTTTTAAATTTAATATATTTAGAATGTCAGTACTTAAGATAGGTTGCTGTCAGAATCAGTGTTCACATAAAAGGGACATTCTATTTTAAGTGTTATATTGTGCCTGCACATTACACTGACTATAAATAACATGGAATATATGTGTAACAGTCACACACTCATAAATGTTATTTAAATGAAGACTTTTGATCTAAACCATTGAAATAAAATTTATTTCCATTAACCTAATATAGAGAGAAAAAACTTCAAAACACCAAACAATATGGCATTCAAAATATAGAACTACTAGTTAAATGCAGATTAATTTTTTAACAAGAATTCCTATGCAGTAGGCAGATAGTTCCCACATCCCATTGTGATTGACAAGCCTGACATATGGAATAGTTCACAAATTCCCAGGTGACTGACAGATGGAGAATGGAAAGGGAGATAAAGTTGCCTAGAGAGCTGAGGATGATTTCATATTCAGCGGTTTTGATCAAAAGGATTCCAGATCTCACACTAAATTTAGCACCGCTGGCAATTAGTGCATGATTTATTCAGTCCTTTCATTTGCTGGTTGACAAATGGAAAACAAGCACAAAATTAAAAATAAGTTTATTTCCAGCATTTCGGATATTTAAAATGTGTGTGTCTTTGTTTGCACATAAATTAACATGAGATGAATTTATAGTGAGATTAAATCTGAACTGGAGATGCAAGCAATAAATAAGTGCTTTTTCATGTATCGTAAAGGCAGAACAGGTGTTTGAATTAAGAAATACTAATATGTTTAGCAGCATGACTCCACCTTTAGCATTAGGGAGTTGATGCTTTCCTAAATTTAGGATAATCTTTCTACAATTTAGAGTTCTTTAATAAACTTCCAACATAGGTGACCATCTGTATGACAATATTAATGCTTTTCAATCTAGTAATAACAATAATAAAAAGAAACTAAAAAACAACTGCCTGTTTCCAGGCTTTTCCACATTACAGTGACTGACGGCAGGGCTATAGGCTTTTCTCCCTGGTTTCTTCCTCTTTGATATCATGCTGAGAGGCAGCAGACACCCAAATCTGCCCCTCCCTATGCATTTATAAATGGAGTTATGAGATCACAACCTTCTTTGCACTATCCTTCATGCTAGATCGTATGAAGCTCTGTTTCCAATTTCTCTTCCTATTTCATGGAACAACAATGAGATGTGCGAGATGTGCTGATGTAAACCTTCTGTTGTGTTACTTAGAGTAAGAACATGACAATATCACATCCACAATTGGAGGACAACATAACTGTAAATAGCCCCTCCTAGGGATTCAGAGAGGCAGAAACATTTTTAAGTACATTGACTGAAGGTATAGAAAATGAATAGAGCAAAATCCCCATTCTTTCAGTCGTAAAATCAATTGTCATGTCTGAAAGACCTTGTGATTTCAGAGTAGGTGTGTCTGTCTGTCTCCTTAGAAATACTCTTGGCACTGTCTAATATAGTTGCTTAGAAAGATGAATGAATTGCTCAAAATACAGTGGAAGCTCGAAAGATGTCTCAGAGTAGATGGTACTTACCACTCTTAAAGGAGCAAAAATGGCCCATTGAGGTGGCCTGGCATCAAAAGCAAACTGAAGCAGCCATTCAGGACATTCAGCTGACAGCAGAGCACCTGAGACTTGGGGATTGTGGGGGCAGATGTTTGGTATACTTACAGGTTTTCTCATTTGATTTGTATTCCAGGTTTGACATTCAACTTTATTTGTATTCATTATTCACAGTGGGAACTAGAATGGTTTTTAAAATAGCATAAAATCCACTTAAATTATAATGGAAAGAATTGTGTGGAATGTGATGCTTTAATTACTGTTAAGCTAACCTTGGGATATGGGAAATGTCAATTTTCATTGGCCACATGAAGGCTGAGCCCAGATTTTAGCCCTCAGATATGTGCAGTCAGTGGGGGTACAGCTCATGGGCACAGCTCTGCCTGAGGAGCCCCCACAGTTCTTCAAATCTGCCTTTGCTGCCTCCCCACATACCCTGGGGCACCATCAGCATTTTATTACTATTTTCTTCCTCCTCTAAAATACCCTCCCAGGTTCTCAGCAGCAGCCCAAAGACATTTCCCAGATAAATGGCTTTAGGTCAGTCACGTTGCTCTTTTTCTTCCATTGACCCTCCCTGGGTGGCATGTCCTGGCTTTTCCACCAACCAAGGCAGGGGAAAGGGAATCTGAAATTAACAGGTACAAATCTAAAGGTTCTCTCTTCACCACCAATTATTCTATTCTTCCTTGAAACCAGTAGCCCAAATGCCATGCTACTGCCCCATCCTTTGTGCCTTTTGTGTCTATAAATTACTTTATTTGTAAACAAGCAATCAATTTTTAACTTCCAAGTCCTGTGACCATAAGAACACCTTCCATAGTAAGATGATCTGAGGGTTTTATAGGAAACACATAATTGCTATAGAACTCTGAAAAGGGACCAACAGAGATCTTTAAATATAATACATCTTGCAGAAAGTTAGAATAAATGTAGCTTCCACACTTCCTCCCAACCTAGTGCAGCTATAACTTCTAGACATTAATCTAAAATAAACATAAGGCACCAAAAGGTGGAGAGAAGAAAGAAGACAGGCTGGGGACTCTGGTGTCTGAAGAATGACACACTGTTGAGTTCCTTGGGCTTTCTTTACCTCTTTTATATCCCTAATTACATACTGGAGAAAACTGGCAGCCAATCAATGCCAAAGGGTACTGCTAAAGGGAGCCTGAATCAAAGTCTGGTCTCTATAAGCAAAGCATCAAGAAAGTGACACCTTAGCAAGACAGAAAACATATAAATAATGACTATCCTACTTTGTTAGACATGCAAAAAAAAAAAAAAACACCTTGACACCTAATGGAACATCCAAACTTCTACCTTGAGAGGTTGTCAGAGGCGATCCAACCACAGGGTCTAGGTGTTGTCTCTAAAGAGTAAGTAGGGAGCTGAGACTTTCATTCCTGCTAGGAAGTAACAAATCCTATAACACTGTCCTCACACTCTATCCCCATGTCAGTAGAAACCATGTTTGGATCCTGGACTTCCATCCACATCCCCCAGGGTAATGCCAAGGAAACCTAGTGGAGAGTCACGATTTCCAACACACAAAACTGGTAATGGGCCACCATCACCCCCCCCACACCACTATAGTGTCAGTGTAGGTCAAGTGAGGAGACTGAACTCTCCACTCCCACCAAGAGTAATGAAAAGTCCCCCACCATAAATAATGAATAATAAGTTGAGAATATGGACCCCATCTGTCAGTGAAGAGATGGTGGACTTCCTCGGCCTCCACCGTCCCACTCAGAAATAGCACAGCCAGGCTGCTGCAATCAAAATTTAAATAATATTCTCAGTCTTGTAACATAATACCCAAAGTGTACAGGTTTCCACCAAAAACCTGTCATCATAACAAAAACCAGGAAGATCTCCACTTCAATGAGGAAACAAAATAAACAGATGCCAACATTAAGATGGAATGGGTAGTAGTTTCATCTGATAAGAATTTAAAGAAGCCATCATAAAAAGGATCAAATGAGCAATTACAAACACAATTGAAACAAATTAAGAAAGGGAAAGTTTCAGAAATGAAATAGAAGATCAGAATTTGCTCAGAAATTTAAGTAAATAAATATGAGATATAAAAAAGATCCAAAAAGAAATGTTCAAAGGCAAACAGAGCAAGAGAAAAAAACTTCATTCATAGACTCAACAGCACAATAAAAAGGACAGAAGACTCAGGAACATGTGAGACTATAACAAAAGACCTAATATTCATGTCACTAGAGTAAAAATTTCCCAAATTTGGCAAAAGACACAAACCTAAAGATTCAGAAAGTTAAGGAAACCCCAAAAAAGTTAAACCCAAAGTAATTCATGACTAAGACACATCATTTTGAAACTTCTGAAAATTAAACCAAAAAGAATAAAGGGAAATATAGAGGGGTAAGTTTTTTATACTTCACTTGAAATGATAAAACTATGAACCTAGAACACTGTGATAACACATATTTATTTATTTAATCATATATATCATAATCATAAATCATATTTAAAACATATATATATCTAGAGAGTCCATTAAAAAGTTAATCAAGAAATACACTAAAAATAGTACTTATAAATCAAAATACAAATGTACCTATAAATCAAAACTGAAAGAATGCTCAAGAAACCCATAAAAGGGAATGAAAAAGAAAACAGGAATAAAAAACAGAGAGAACAAAAACACAAAATAAAATGACAGACTTAAGCCCTAATGTATCCTTAACTGTATTAAATACAAATGGCCTAAATACATCAATTAAAAAACAGAGATTGGGAGGCTGGATTAAAAAAAAATAAACCAACTATTTATCATCTACAAGAAGTTCATTTCAAATATAACAAAATAAGTAGTATCAAAGTAAATAATGCAAAAGATATACCATAAAAAAGTTAATTTAAAAAAAAGAAAGCAGGAGTGTCTATATTAATTTCAGAAAATGTAACCTTTAGAGCAAAGAAAATTACTGGGACTCTGAGAGAAGGATTAAATAATGATATAAAGTCTAATCCATTAAGAAGACATAGTAATCCTAAGTAAAATTATAGTTGGAGATTAAGAAAAAAAAAAAGAAGAACTCTCTCAGCAATTGTCAGAAACATAGAAATAATCAGCAACAATATAGAACTCAAAAGCACCAATCCACCACTAGGATCTAATTGGTACAAAGTGCCCACAGAATATTTATCAAGAATGAGTATATCTTGGGCCACAAAACAAATCTCAATAAATTTAAAATCACTGAAATCATACAGAGTGTGGTCTTTGATTATAATGGAATCATAAACCACAGAATAATAACAGGCTAACCACCAAACACTTGGAAATTAAACAATATACTTCTAAATACCATGAGTCAAAAAAAAGTTTTAAAGGAAAATTAAAAGTACATTGAACAGAATGAAAATGAAAATATAACATATTAAAATGTATGAGATATGGAATGAAAATGAAAATATAACATATTAAAATGTATGAGATATGGAAAAAGCAGTGCAAACAAGGAAATTTATAGTACTGAGTACTGACATTAGAAAATAACTCTTATGTCAAACCTAAAACCCCACCTCATGAAACATAAAGCTAGCAGAAAAAAAGGAAATAAATATAATAACAGAAATCAATGAAATTGAAAACAAAAAAATACAGAAAGTCAACAAAATAAGAAAGCTCATTATTTGCAAACATATCAATAAAAATGATAAACTTCTAACTAGACTAACAAAAAAAAACTAGTAATAATAATAATAGGAATGAAGTAGGGGCTATCACTATAGATCCTACAGAAATGCAAATGGTGACATAGAATACCACCAACAGCTCTATACACAACAATTTGACAGATTACAAGAAATGGATCAGACAGGAAAAAGATGGCAGCATGAGAGGTGGGACAGAGAACTCCTCCCAAAACCACATATAATATGAAAATATAGTTAATACAACTAATCCTTAAAAAGCAACAGGAAAGAAGGCTATGACACACTGCATACACCTGGAGAACAGAGCAGACTTCATGAAATATAATAACGTACAAAAGCCTTGATCCAGCAGGACCAAAGCCCTTTCCCTGCCCCAGCTCACTGGAGGGAGGAAGAGAAATGGAATGGGGGTGGGGTGGAAGCCTAAGACTGCCGAACACCCAGCCCTGTAGCTCTGCTTTGGAGCACAAACATACATTGTGTGGTGCTCTGGAGGTTGGTGGGGTTGGGGAGCTGGCAGAACACTTGGAGAGACTGAGATTCCAGCCTTTCATGGAAGACAGGGATCCATATCCAGCTGCTCTGGGACACGGGAAAGGCAGGCAGTCTGAGAGGCTTCCTAGCAGTGAGAGGGCTGCTGAAGGGGTGGGGATTGCATGGAGCTGCTGCTTGGGAGAAGGGATAAGTGGACAAGGTTGTCTGTGTGTGCTCTGCCCAGCAGTTTGGGAACTTTCAAGAGCTTCAGGTGCTCCATCCCCCTGTCTGACTACTCAGCTCTAAGGGCCTCCCCTGTGATATTAAGCATGCTACACCTTCCTCTGGCCTGCTGTCACCAGCACACAAACCAGCAGTCCCTGCCCTAGCATCAAGACAGCCAGAGGAGGCCCCACCTATGCAGCTACAAATGCAAAGGACAGAGCCTTACACCTGTGTGCTTGGCCCACTGGCTCTAACAGTGGAGACAAGCACTGCAGCTGGGAAGCAGGAAATAATCTTTTCTCCCTCAGACACCAGCACCGCTCCCCTGTGAATCCTGACATCACTCCACAGACTGCACAGCTCCAGAGACTAGAAGGCACCACATACAAATATGAAACTGTGAAGGAACCTGTTTCAAACCAAAATCTCACAAACACCAGAAAAAGGGCAAAGTGAAATTGAACTCACCAATCTTCCTGAAAGAGAGTTCAAAATAAAAACCATTAACATGCTCATGGAGGTACAGAAAAATATTCAAAAACTCAGGGACGAATTTAGGATGGAGATTCAATCATTAAGAAATTCCATATCTGAAATGAAACATACAATAAAGGGATTGAAAAGCAGATTAGATGTAGTACAAGACAAGGTAAATGGAATAGAAATTAGAGAAGAGGAACACAAAGAAGCTAGGGCACAGAGAGAAAAAAGGATCTCTAAGAATGAAAGAATATTGAGAGAACTGTGTGACCAATCCAAACAGAACAATACTCACATTATAAGAGTAATTGAAGAAGAAGAGAGATAAAAAGGGATAGAAAGTGTCATTGAAGAGGTAATTGCTGAAAACTTCCCCAATCTGGGGAAGGAGATAGTCTCTCAGGTGATGGAGATCCACAGATCTCCCAACACAAGGGACCCAAGGAGGACAACACCAAGACATATAACAATTAAAATGACAAAGATTAAGGATAAGGAAAGGCTTTTAAAAGCAGGAGAGACAGAAAAAATATCACATATAAAGGAAAACCCATCAGGCTATCATCAGACTTCTCAACAGAAAAATTACAGGCCAGAAGTGAGTGGCACGTATTTAATGCAATGAAAAAGAAGGACTTCAAACCAAGAATACCCTATTTGGCAAGATTATCATTTAAATTTGAAGGAGGGGTTAAACCATTTTAAGATAAGCAAAAGCTGACAGAATTTCCCTCCCACAAACAACCTCTACAGTGTATTTTGGAGGCACTGCTATAGATGGAAGTGTTCCTAAGGCTAAATAGCTGTCACCAGGAGAAAAAAAACCATAACAAAGAAAGTAGAACAAGTAATTACTAAGTAGATGCAAAATTAAATCAATTACCCACAAAGTCAGTCAAGGGATAGACAAAGAGTACAGAATATGATACCTAATAAATAAAGGATGGAAGGAGAAGAAAAAGGAGGGAAAAAAAGAACCTTTAGATTGGGTTTGTAATAGCATATACTAAGTGAGTTAAATTAGAATGTTAGATAGTAAGGGAATTACCCTTGAACCTTTGATAAACACAAATATAAAGCCTGCAATGGCAATAAGTACATACCTATTGATAATCATGCTAAATGTAAATGGTCTGAATGCACCAATCAAAAGACATAGAGTCACTGAATGGATAAAAAACAAGGCCCACCTATGTGCTGTCTACAAGAGACTCACTTCAAACTCAAAGATGTACACAGACTAAAAGTAAAGGAATAGAAAAAGGTATTTTATGCAACTAATAGGGAGAAAAAAGCAGGAGTTACAGTACTTGTATCAGACAAAATAGACTTCAAAACAAATAAAGTCACAAGAGACAAAGAAGGACATTATATAATGATAAAGGGGTCAGTCCACCAAGAGGATATAACCATTATAAATAACTTATGCACCCAACAAAGGAGCACCTACATATGTGAAACAAATACTAACAGAATTAAAGGGGGAAATAGAATGCAATACATTCATTTTAGGAGACTTCAACACTCCACTCACCCCAAAAGACAGATCAACCAGATAGAAATTAAGTATGGACACAGAGGCACTGAACAACATAATAGGACAGATTGATCTAACAGACATCTGCAGAACACTCCATCCAAAAGCAGAAGAATACACATTCTTCTCAAGTGCACATGGAACATTTTCAAGAATAGATCATATACTAGGCCACAAAAAGAGTCTCAGTAAATTCAAAAAGATAGAAATTGTACCAACCAGCTACTCAAAACATAAAGGTAGGAAACAAGAAATAACTTATGCAAAGAAAACAAAAAAGCTCAGGAATAGATGGAGGCTTAATAACATGCTCCTAAATAATCAATGGTTCAATGACCAAATAAAAACAGAGATCAAGCAATATATGGAGACAAATGACAACAATGATTCCACTTGGCAAAACCTGTTGAACTCAGCAAAGGCTGTGTTAAGTGGGAAGACATTACAATACAGGCCTACCTCAGGAAAAAGAACAATCCAGTATGAACAGTCTAAACTCACAATTAATGAAACTAGGAAAAGAAGAATAAATGAGGCCCAAAGTCAGTAGAAGATGGGACATAATAAAGATTAGAGCAGAAATAAATAATATTGAGAAGAATAAAACACTAGAAAGAATCAATGAAAGCAGGAGTTAGTTCTTTGAGAAAAACAGAATAGATAAATCCCTAGCCAGACTTATCAAGAAAAAAAGAGAGTCTACACAAATAAACAGAATCAGAAATGAGAAAAGAAAAATCACTACGGACACCACAGAAATACAAAGAATAATTAAAGAGTACTATGAAAAATTATATGCTATCAAACTGGATAACCTAGAAGAAATGGACAACTTCCTAGAAAAATACAACCTTCCAAGTCTGACTCAGGAAGAAACAGAAAATCTGAATAGACCAATTACTAACAATGAAATTGAATTGGTTATCAAAAAAGTACCTAAGAACAAAAAACCTGAACCAGATGGTTTCACTGCTGAATTTCATCAAACATTTAGTAAAGAACTAATACCCATCCTCCTTAAAATTTTCCAAAAATTAGAAGAGGAGTGAAAAAGACAAGGATGCCCACTCTCCACACTTCTATTCAACATAGTACTGGAGGTCCTAGCCATGGCAATCAGACAACAAAGAAATAAAAGGCATCCAGATTGGCAAGGAAGAAGTTAAACTGTCCCTGTTTGCAGATGACATGATATTGTACATAAAAGACCCTAAAAAATCCACTCCAAAACTACTAGATCTAATATCTGAATTCAGCAAAGTTTCAGGATACAAAATGAATACACAGAAATCTGTGGCATTCCTATACACTAACAATAAAGTAGCAGAGAGAGAAATCAGGAAAACAATTCCATTCACAATTGCATCAAAGAGAATAAAATACCTAGGAGTAAACCTAACCAAGGAAGTGAAAGACCTGTACTCTGAAAACTACAAGACACTCATGAGAGAAATTAAAGAAGATACCAATAAATGGAAATACATCCCGTACCCATGGAGAGGAAGATTTAGTATTGACAAAATGGCCATTCTGCCTAAAGCAATCTATAGATTCAGTGCAATTCCTATCAAAATACCAACAGCACTCTTCAATGAACTAGAGAAAAAAAATCATCCTTAAATTTATATGGAACCACAAAAGACTTCGAATAGCCAAAGCAATCCTGAGAAGGAAGAATAAAGCAGGGGGAATTATGCTCCCCAACTTCAAGCCCTACTACAAAGCCACAGTAATCAAGAAAATTTGGTACTGGCACAAGAACAGACCTATAGACCAATGGCACAGACTACATATCCCTGATATAAACCCAACCACATATGGTTAATTAATATATGATAAAGGAACCATGGACATACAATGGGGAAATTACAGCCTCTTCAACAGCTGGTGTTGGCAAAACTGGACAGCTACATGCAAGAGAATGAAACTGGATTATTGTTTAACCCCATACACAAAAGTAAACTCGAAATGGATTAAAGACTTGAATGTAAGACATGAAATCATAAAACTCTTAGAAGACAACATAGGCAAACATTTCCTGAATATAAGCATGAGCAATTCTTCCTCAACGCATCTCCTCAATAAAGTGAAACAAAAGAAAAAATAAACTCATGGGACTACATCAAACTAAAAACATTTTGTACAGCAAAGGACATCATCAACAAAACAAAAAGGCATCCTACACTATGGGAGAATATATTTGTAAATGACGTATCTGACATGGGGTTAACATCCAAAATATATAAAGAACTTACATGCCTCAACACCCAGAAAGCAAATAACCCGATTAACAAATGGGAAGAGGATATGAAGAGACAGTTCTCCAGAGAAGAAATTCAGATGGCCAACAGACACATGAAAAGATCTTCCACATTGCTAATCATCAGGGAAATGCAAATTAAAACCACAATGAGATATCACCTCACACCAGTAAGGATGGCCAGCATCGAAAAGACTAAGAACAACAAATGCTGGTGAGGAAGCAGAGAAAGGGGAACCCTCCTACACTGCTGGTGGGAATGTAAACTATTTCACCCATTGTGGAAAGCAATATGGAGGTTCCTCAAAAAACTCAAAATAGAAATATGATTTGACCTCAGAATCCCACTCCTTTGAATTTACCCAAAGAATACAACTTCTCAGATTCAAAAAGACATATGCACCCCTGTGTTTATTGCAGCACTTTTTACAATAGCCAAGACATGGAAGCAACCTAAGTGTCCATCAGTAGATGTGTGGATAAAGAAGAGATGGTACATATACACAATGGAATACTATTTAGCCATAAGAAAGAAACAAGTCCTACCATTTGCAACAACATGGATGGAGCTGGAGGACATAATGCTCAGTGAAAAAAGCCAGGCAGAGGAAGACAAATACCAAATGATTTCCCTCATTTGTGGGGTATAACAATGAAGCAAAACTGAAGGAACAAAATAGCAGCAGACCCACAGACTCCAAGAAGGGACTAGTGGTTACCAAAGAGGCAGGGTGGGTAGGGTGGGTGGAGAGGGAGGGAGAAGGGGGTTGTGGGGTGTTATGATTGGCACACATGGTGTGTGTGAGGTCACAGGGAAAACAATGTAGGTCAGAGAATACACATAGGGACTCTGTGGCATCTTACTACACTGATGGACAGTGACTGCAATGGGGTATGTGGGGGAATCGATAATTAGGGTGAATGTAATAACCACGTTGTTTTCCTTGTGAAACCTTCCTAAGAGTTTATATCAATAATACCTTAATTTAAAAAATATTAAAAAGAAAATAATGAATCAGTTTCTCAAAAACCACAAATGACACAAACTCACCCAATTAAAATACATAATTTGAATAGCGCTATAACTCTGGGAAATTTAATTCCATAATTTAAAAAAAATCTCCAGACATAGATTGTTTCATTGCATAATTTTAACGAGCATTTAAAGAAGATATGGCATCAATTTTATACAATCTATTCCAGTGAAAACTGCCCACCTCATTATATGATCCATATATCATGTCAGCCTGATATCAGAATCAGTCATTACCAAAGACAAAAGCTACAGACTTCTCATAAATATAAGGGGAGAAATTATTAAATTATTAGCATAAATAATTCAGCAAATACATATAAATATATATACCATGATCTAATTAGATATGCTCCATGTATGTGAGGGAAGTGCACATTCAAAAGTCAGTGAAATTCACTACAATACAAAGTTAAAGAAGAAAAATCAGATGACAATGTCACTAAATGAGGAAAGCAAAAACTGTCCCTATTTTCAAATGACATGATTGTTTCCATAGGAAAATCTTCATAATCTTACCCAAAAAGTTGAAATACATAGGCGTAAATCTAATGTAAAGGAACTGAATGCTGAAAGTACAAAACACTGAGGATAGAAATCAGAGGAGTAAGTACATGTGAAGTCATTAATATGGTCATGGACTGGAAGACTCAACATAGGAAAATTGTCAATCTCTGCCCCAGCAGGAAAAGTTTTAATGGAATTCTCACCAAAATTCCAGCAAGATTCTAAACTTTCATGGAAATGCAAAGGAATTAGAATAATTAAAGCAATTTTGAAAAATAAAGATAAAATAAGAAGAACAATTCCACTTGTTAAGATTTATTATATGACTGTAGTCATCAAAACTGTACCATATTGGCAATCTCCACATAGATGAATGGAACAGAATGCAAAATCCCAAACTGGCCCAACATAATAAGGCCAAATATTTAGAAAAAAAGATGCAAAAGCAATCAGTGGAGGAAAAAAATAGTATTTTCAACAAATAATGTTATAGTGATTGGATATTCATAAGCAAAAAAAAATGTTTTTACCTAAAATGTACACCTTATACAAAACTAACTCAGAATGAATCATAGATTTAAATGTAAAATATAAAACTACAAAAGGTTTAGACAAAAAAAAAATCTTCAGTTCCTATGAAAATTCTTAGACATGACACCAAAAGCCAAATCCAGAATTAGTAAGTTGGACTTCATCAAAATTATGGACCTTCAGTCTGTGAAATATCCTGTTAAAGGAAATAAACAAATTACCTTCTGGGAGAAAACATTGCAAACTGCATATCTGATAAAGAACCCAAATCTAGATAATTAAAGGGCTCTCAAAAGTCAATGGTAAGAAAATAAACCATCCAATAAGAAAATGGACAAAAGACAAGACATGATGCCATATTTCATCAAAGAGGATATAGGGATGGCAATAAGTATGAGAAAGATGTTAAAATCACTATTATCAGGGAAATTAAAATTAAGACTGGCTAAATAAAAATAGTGCAAACAATGTTGTCCAGGATGCTGAAAACCCTACTATACAGGGTAGCACATACATATTACCATAGGAACTGCTAGTGAACGCTCAGAGCAATAGCTTGTCAATTACTTAAAAAATAAATATATACTTCCATATAACCCAGCATTGCATTCCTTGGCATCTATCCCAGAGAAACCAAAACTTATACCTATACAAAATCTTGTATGATTCCTCATAGCAGCTTTGCTGCTAATAACCCAAAACTGGACAAAACCAAATAATCCAATAGGTGAATATGTAAACAAACTGATATATCCATACCCTGGAATACTACTTAACAATGTAAGGGAATGAACTATTGGTACACCCAATGACTTGGATGAACTCTAAGGGCATTTTGCTGAACGAGAAAAATATCCAATAGCTGAAGGTCATATGTTACATAATTCTGTTTATGTAACATTCTCGATATGGCAAAACTAAAGAGCTGAGAAACAGATTAGTGTTTGCTTTTGGTTTGGGGTGGTAAGGGTGATAGGAAAGGGTGGGTGAACTATAAAGGGTAGCACTAGAAATATTTTTGAGTTGATGGAACAGTTTGGTGTCTTGATTGTGCTAGTGGTTTTCTGGGTTCTATAGCAATATCACCATCTCCTAGGAACTCATTAATAATGCAAATTCTCAGCCCTTCTTTATATAACTGAATCAGAAACCCCCATAGTAGGACCAAGCATTTTGCTTTTTAGTAAGCCCTCCAGGTGACTCTAATGAATGTTAAAGTCCAGAGCCAGTAAGTCCTGGTCTTGAGGGAGATCATCAATACAGCCTGGAAAGAGCCACATTCCCCTATTCCCCTTGCATGTGCATATTCATGCTGTACATCATATGAAACTTTCACAAATGTCACACATTGTCTGTGTCCAGAAGATTCCTTCATACGATTATATGCTCAAAATCATTAAACTTTAACACTGAACATTTCACAATCAGAAAACAATGTCACTAAAAACTCCAGTTTTATACTGTTCATCTACTTTGTAGCCCAATTTATTTAAAACTCTAAAAAGGTAAATTGAAGTTCGTATCTAGATGCAAGCTGCCTTTAAATAATGTAAAATCTTAATTACAAAGTTCTGCTGTTCAGCTCATGGGATTTTTGTTAAATTATATAAGAAAATATACTGAAAGTCCTGTGAAATACTTCAAGACCTACAAATAATTTCTATTATCACAATTAATTGTATTTATTAAATATTGCCAATATTATACTTACCATTTATTAGCCAACTCCTACATGGCAGTTGGCCTTATGAACTATTTCTAACCATCACAGGAACTTTGTGGCATAATGACCTCCAGATATGGGTGTGGTGATTCAGACACATGAGCTAAGGTGCCTGTGAGTCCACAATAAATGATTGAACTCAGATATGAACCAGGCTAGGGTATCTCTAACCTGGCACTCTTCTTTCACACTGGGCCTCTGAGCCTTTCTATTCACAATAACACTTACTGGACAACCACCTCCTGAAAAAAAAAAGAAAAAAATTGAATGGTCAGTTTATTTTCTTAGTAAGTTTTCGATCTAAAACACATTCAGGTTACCAACTCTTGACTGTTCAGGTGACAATGAGCACATCAGCAGTAAAATGAAAAATGATTGTGTGTGTGATTGCACAAACAACCATGTAACTATCACCATATAACTACCCCATGTTACAAAATGGATTTGTGCCCAGAGGTGAAACTGAAAAAAATGAGCAACTCACTTTTAGTAGGAAACATCTTGACAAAAGCTGAATTTTATGAGTTTTCTTTGTAAAGAATAAAAGGAAGTTAATTTTACCACAAGAAAGTAGGAAAAGCATGCCAGATGGATGCATTTTCAAAAAATATATATACTAATAATATTTAAATTGACTTTCTAGGAAACACCTTCAAATAATAAGCAAGTTGCTATATGTTATGTAAAGAAATAAATCTGTGGGGGTAGAGACATATTTGATCACTATCAAATTCTCATGTCAATTGCTTTTAATATTACTTGTAGACTCCAAATAAACATAAAGCCAGAGACTCAGAATAAGTTTAGAGATTGTGGGCAGGAAGTTATTGCAAGGAAGGAAAGAAACAAGCCGGATATATGTGTGAATTTGGTAATATACCCGCTATTTGTGGGCATGGGTGAAATTGCAAGCATGCTGAACTACATAAAGGTGATGAACTTGGGCATCACATTTCCTCTATTGGCAAGTGAAACTAAACTGGTTTAAATCATATAATCTACATTTCTTATCTGAGGAGAATTAACTGAAAAATACAACATTCTATGCCAAGTTTAGTACCTTCCACAAAGAGAGCTCACTGTGTGACTCCAACCATATAAATGGCCCTGATTTGGATCCAAATACTGAATAATAGAAACTGCTACATTTCAAGAAGGTAAGATCTTTGCAAAAGTGTGATAAAAGGTAAAAGCAATCCAATGGGATAAAGTAATGGAATTCTACAAAGGCCAGAAAGGGGAAATGGAAAGTTTTCAATGACAAATTAATGTATATTCAAGAGTTAGGAATGTCACATACCAGTAAATGCCCTCAGAGTGGATAAAGGTCAACATGGATAAATAAGGAAGTGCAGAAAGTAATCAGGGTAAGAGAGAAGAGTATGTGAAATATAAAACATTACATATAGAAGTAACTGAGAAGATTATAGAATGAATTCAAGTGTAAAAAATACATCAGAAAAGCAAAGGTGAAAAATGAAAGGCAGATTACAGAGAAGTTTAGATAAATATCAGAACATTTTTCAAAGAACTAAGGAACAAAGGGTCAGCTTAGGAGACAGTAGAAAGTTGACAGACAGGGACAGGTAATTTATTGACCAAATGGTGGAATCTTAAGAATTAAATGTACTCTTTCATTTATCTTGCACAAAAGGATAAGGGAGTAGGTGGGGACATGTGGGAGATTCAGGTGAGCCTTGGTGAAATGAAATGTATTTGAAAGGGTGATCAAGGAATTAGGAAATACAAAGCAAAGAAGTTTCTCTTTTTTCAATTTTACTTAAAGGACCTGTAAGTGAGATCTTACGTATCAGAGAAAACCCCACAGGGAAATCTATGTCTAAAAAGGAAACAAAATTCTTTATACCTTAAACTTTAAAATATGCCTTAAGTTTACATTCTGTCTGTGCATTTCATGCTTGGGTTTAAGTGCCCCATTTCAAAGGAAAAAAACTCTGTATGTGGCTATGTGTGTGAGTGTGTGTGTGTGCATGCACATTTACATCTCTTAAAAATGCATATAAATTTCTATGTATATATCAATATATACACAAATATATATGCACATCATTCTTGATATGAATATATATAATTTGAGTATAAATATATGAAACTATATATATGCATGTGTACCTACATATACATATATGTTCTCAGTGCATGTACATATACCAATGTATATGCATAATACACAAAGATAATTTCTATTTGGAAATAAAAACATACCTGAATTCACCTAACTAGGAAACCCCTCCTCTTGATCTCAACATACTCTGAAATTTGAGTAATTTGAATGAGTAAAATTTCATAGTGTCTTCTGTTCTTTTCTCACTGTAATGTTCTGGATAGCTTATTTTGGCAACATACTTTATCTCAAAAATAAATGATTGTTAGAAGGTCCATGTGGGTGTTTTAGACACTGATGAACATAGTTTTATTATTGCTTTCTTAATTTTAGCATTCAAAGAAAATAGAAGGAAAACAACTAGTTTCTCCTGCCTATATTTTCAAGATTTCTTTAATAACTGCTGGACTACCAGGAAATGAGATTGATTCCTGTGAACAGCAGCTGTGTATCCCCCATGTATTGCACCGTCTTGTATATCACTGTCAAATCCTCTGGGTTCCACCTACACCCCAAGTACTGCTAGGACCAGCTTCACACAGATGTAGCTTGAGTGAGCTTCATACCCAAACCATGTGCTTCCTGTCTTACTTCCTGCCTTACTGGTGCCCCAGTATTGGAAAGAAACCCACTGGGTGCACAGGCATAAAAAAATGCAGATGTCAAGGGAAGATAATGCTCACGTGGCCGTTCTTGACTAGCAGGAGACAACAGAATACAGATAAATGCTTCCTCTCTCATCCCCCTTAAGTTGGTTCCAAGGCACATGTCATAAAGCTCTCTAGAAAGTCCGACAATAATACACCGTTAGCAATGGCCATCAATACCACATTTTCAAGTTATCGTTTCTCTACAACATCAGCAATTTTCTTGCTAAAGAATGCAAATTAGTTACATCATGGCTAGAATTCCTCTAGATAAATAGATGATAGATAAATAGATAAACAGATGGATGATAAATGATACATAGTCAGATGATAAATAGATGGTAAGAGATAGATGAAAGAGAAATACAGGGATATCTTTTGCTTTTTGACAGTGGAAATAGTGAGTTTGAACCTCTCAACCTTTTTCTTTAAGGCCATACTATGACTTGGGCAGCAGTTTTGAATATGCTTCAAAAATGGGCTGGAACAGAGTAATAAGTGAGGGCTGCTATTTAAAAGTGGTTGCCATAAAATACAACTATCCTGGTGACCACTTGGTATTTTTGCCCATTCCTGTCAGCCTTTTACTTTTGTTCCAGGAGATAAATACTTAGTTATTATTCAGTAAAACTCATAGTCATAAATCTTCAGAATAATTATAGAAGCTGTTTTTCTCTTAAACATGGTTTTGGTTGCATGTATTGATTCCCAGTACATGTGTATCTCCTACAGTTCTTTGCATTCACAGTAATGTTTCCATGATTTCTCCTACATTTTCAACCTCAAGATTAAAGGATTTATAAAAAGGAGCTCACTTTTTTCCAAAGTGGCTTCCTTATTGTGTTAACAGGCCTAATACCAAGTGTTTAAGATAAATATATTGGCAAGAGGTCACACAGCTAAGAGCAAGCTATTGACTTTTGGCTTCTGATCCAGCAATTAAATGTCTTAGAAGTTGTCACTGACATTCTCACAAGAAGAAAAAGGGTGAATAAACTGAAAATCGACTCCTCTTAGGTCCATCAGAGGATTGAGGTCAGAGAAGAAACCGCCTTCGCAGAAGTTGGATAGGTGGGTGAATACAGAAAATCACAGCTTACTGGGAGCAGACACTGTCCTGGAGCCAGAAACTGACAGGCATTTACAGGATAACTGACAAATTGCTGGGAACAGCACTGACTAACTTGAGAGATAAAAACACTTGGAGTCCCAGCTTTAGGGAGGTCCCCAAACTTTGTTTTATCTCTATGAACCCATTCACAGTCTCACTGTGAAAGTCAGAGAAAATTCCCCTTCTGGAATGAAGAGAGAGAACAGTAACCATCTGAAATATACCTAGAGCTTTCTCTTCTCCTTAGCAAAGGCCTTTCCTCAAGGGAAACTATTTTACCAGAGCTTAACCAACATAGGGTTACCCAATATTGGAACCCAATACCAAATACCCAACTCTAACCCCCTCTAGTCTTCAAAATAGGGAAAGGGATATATCCAACTCAGAGTGACTCAAGTACTGAGACCTAATCATAGGATTTCAGAACACTTACCCTCCTCCCACACCTTATCACCATATCAGTAGGGCTCCTGAGGATTAACCTGAAAAAATTCCAAGGCTGACCCTGTTTAAGAAGGAATCTCTAGGGAAACTCAAGGCAACCTACAGGACAAAAATAAGGACACAAGAGAACATTTTATCCTCTAACACTGCAGCTATCACAAACAGTAAGCACAGCCTAAATTGTAGCCAGGTAAAGATAAAACCTCAACTAAACACCTATTTACCCCAGTTCTTTAAACCCAATATATACTCTCTGGTTTAAAAAACTGTTATAAGACATGATAAGGAGCAAAAAAAACAGTCTGAAGAGACAAAGCAAGAATAAGAATAAGACTATAACATGGCAGAGATTTCGGAATTATTAGACCAGGAATGTAAAATATTTATGATTAATAAGCAAAAGGTGTTAATGGAAAAAATGGACAACATGAAAAAATAGGTAATATAAGCAGAGAGATGAAAACTTTAATAAGCCATTCGCTCCCAAAATATTTTGAGAGGCTTACTAGGAGATGAAAGAACAGACAGACTTACACTCAATCATCCCCTGGATATCCTGCGGCAGCTTTTGCTGACCTAGTAGATTCATGGACATGTAGGTGTGCAATTTCATCGTGGGAGAAAATCCCTCTGCCCCAAGACAGGTGAAAAAAAGTTCCAAGAAATTTACTCATTAAGAATTAAGATGCCTGCAAGAAAAAGAGACTGAGATTTTGTTTCCCATTTGGAGGTCCAGGTGGGAATCCAGTGAGTTTATTAACATGCCCCTCTGCCTATCTAGACAAAGAAGGAGAACTGGAGGGCTGTGGTGCTGGAAAAGCTTGCAATGTGCTGACTGACAAAGCAAAACATTTGTATGGACCTTGTGTCCCAAGGAGTTGATCCATCACAGATGGTAGATAGGCTGGAGCCATCTTTTTAGTACTTTACCACGAGGTTTGAGGACATAGGGCCAGAGAAGGGTTGGATGGCATACCAAAAGGAGCTGCATAGGCACTGTGCAGTGCAGGAGCCTCTGAACTTACACATGAACCCTCCTTACATGCCTGGCACAGTGGGTATCAATAGTCTACCAGTGGGAGTCAGAGAAGCAGCATTAACTAACAGGAAGAACATCAGCAAAGAGGGCAGCTGATTACAGACACAGGTTTCTCTCCCTCCCTTTCCTTCCCTTCCCAACACATGGTAATAACTATAGTCCTTGGAGAGTGGAAAGGAGAGATCTCCTAGAGTGAGATCACACCACACTCTTAGCAGGCAGTGCTTCAGCTCAAATGCCAGCTTGGCTTTGGCATTTGAGTTGAGGAGCAGAGTTAAATATCAGACTAAAGTTTTAAAATAAACAGTGTTTTAATATACAAAGCAGTCTGTAAGTCAAGAAATCTCAAGCAGTCTATAACCCAAGATCTCATTACAGGACTAGGAGCAGAGATCTAAGAGCAATGTTAGAAATTTGAATAGAGAAAGGTCAAGCCTTTTCACATCTGCTCCAAGCAGAGACAGGACCATAAACCAGTTTTCAATGTTATGGAATTGAATCCTTATGGCAATTTTGTGATGCATATATTCCTATCTCTATTTTCTGAAGAATACATGAGTGACATTCAGGTTAGTTAAGCAACACGCCCAGGGCCCACAGCCAGGGCAGGTGGCACGTGAACCTCAAGTGCTGAGATTCCAGAGCCCACATGGATTCTATCATATCCCATTGCCTTCAGAGAGATTAGAACTTGGAAACCTTCTAACCTGGTAACACTCTAGTTGAAATCTATTTTTAATTGTCTGGAGGATAGAGCCAGACATTTCAATGTTCCCTTGTGCTTTATAATTCACATGACAGATTAATAATTGCATTATCAATAAGGCTCACAAATACCTTAGATTTTTTTTTCAAGGAGAACCAATTTCACATTATACAATCTCTTGTTTTCCTAAATAATGTTATCAATTGTCCTTCAATATCCCACAATTTAACATTATGTTCAATAAAAGAGCCCTTAAATTTGGGGATCATAGTAGCTACCAACACCTCTTTAGTAGATAGGTAACTTTGCTCTTCCTATTTTCCTCTCTACTGTACTATTAAATTCTAATTCCTTCTTAGGCTTCTCACAAGTACTCACACACTCGTTCCCAAACACCAGGAAGTCAGGTCCCACTGCTCTCTCATTCCTGTACCGTCTCCCCTACAGATATTTCTTTCATCAGGGCCATTTCAAACACTATTGCAGAACTGCAGGGTCTGCTCTCGGAATGTCTCCTGCTGAGTGGGAGGAGGCTGAGGAGTTTGCCTTTGAATTTTAGAGGCCTTGTTAACCTCTGTGTGACACATGAGCTGGGAGAACTTGGTGTACTAGTCCCATCCAGCTAACGTTCATAGAACTGCCAGTGATTCTAGAGATTTTGGTGGTAGCTCTTCATTGTATTTGTTCTTTGCCTTGACTTCTTGACACAGGTCATGCAGGCCACAGTTCTAGGCATTCATGTAGAACTCCTTCATCTTTATAAGCAGCAGCCTATTTTCTTTTGTATTACCCTCGCTGTCTGACAACTGTCATTTCAGGAAGAAAAGTGCTGAAGGCTCCCCTCTTTGATTTTATTGCCAGGAGAGAAATGATGATATCCATCTGCAGCTTCCCTCATCAATGCCTACCATTCAGTGGTCCAGCCACTAGTCTGTTGTTTGCAGGGAACTGCTCTTAGAGGAGAAGAGGGAGGGCTGTGTGCTGAAGTAGGATGCCAGGTGTGGAGAGGAGGTACTTTGACTTTGGCTGAGGACAGACTTCTCAGAACCCCAAGTTTGTCTGTTTGATCAAAGCCAAAGCTTAAACACCAAAAGTCAAAGGAGGAACTAACTCTTCCGTCTGGCTGTACTGAACACAGGAACTTGGCTTGTGCAGGTCAATGTTAAACTATATTTAAAAATTTGACATTGCTCATATCCCTTGTGTTTAAATTGCCTGTAGGTACAAGTCAAATATGTGTAAGGATAATCTGGAATTTAAAGAAAGCATGCTCAGCATGCTGTTGAATAGATGTTTTTACAGACTACATGTTTGTCATGAAATTATTGATGCAACATTGGGAAACACTTTCATTATAATGTGAAAGTGAAATGGGGAGAAAAACAATAGCTTTGCTCTGGCTTTGCAGGAAAGCCAGCCTCCACCCCATCCCATCACCAGCCAGCACTAGCAAATGAAAGTGATCAGCATATACGGAAAAAAAATGAATAGGGTTTTCAATTCCCACTGATGTCATTTCTGAAACACTTGGCATAAGACCTAAGAATCCTAGAGGCTGTTATTTGGTTTTACCCATTCTGAAAATTACAGGGAGAAAATCACAGGCTGGTATCAGGTGTCCAAATCTTCATCTCAAAGGGTGAATCACAAAACTATTATAAAAAGTGCATCCTGCTGCAGTGACAGCTGTCATCCCAAATCTGTCCAGGCCAGAGAACTGTGGAAACTACCATTAAGGTCTTAAATGTGAGATTAGTTTGTTATGTTTAACAGCATGGACAAGAAACTTTTTAAAAGAGTTTTTGGAAGAAAAACATTAGCCTGTTGATAATTGACAAGCCAGCCTAGGGATATGAGATCATTTAAATAATTATGTAAAGTATAACATATTGATATCATTGTGTGGTTTTTGTGTGTCTTTCCCATTTGTGAGTAGGTAAAGTTTAAATTGAAAGGATTGCATGTTTTGTTGCTGTTATTTTTAATGTTAGCAGATCTGTCTTTATTTGCTGTTTTAGAAAATGTCCAGAGCTGCACTAATGCAAACACAAAGAATCACAGGATTTTGGAGCAAAGAACATATTTTACAGAAAAGAAAACTGAGGCCCAAAGAGAAGGTAAATTTCCAGCCTATGTTTCTACAAACAGTAAATCAGCCGCAGAGGAAGAATAAGAACTTAAAAGCTTTCAATATTTTGTTTGCTAGTTGAGTCAAATATTATTTTGATAATAGAAGCAAAAACTGGGACTTGAAGATTTTGTTCTCAGGCTTTGCTCTATGATTTCTACTATGTTAGGACTTGAAATGTTTGGTGCCCCTGAATTATGTCAGGAAACCCTGAATTCCATTGGTATGTATTCTGATTTGGGAAGACAAAAAGGCCAGAAACTACAAAACTGAATCTCCAAAATGGACTCCCATAAAGTCAATCACAAAGAAAATGAAATAGGAATTGGGGAAAGCCTCTTGTATAAAGTCAATCACCTCAGAATGCTCTGGAATAAAAAGTTTACATGTAACACCATTGGCTAAAACACCGGCACAATGTCTTGGGGTAAAAGCACTAGAGTACTGGACTCCCTGTACCCCAGCCCCTACACCAATGAGACCCGGAAAATGCCTTCTCATTTTCTCACTGCTTGGAGGCATCATTCGGAACCACAGAGGTCACTGGAAGACTAAGATAACTTACCTCTCCCAGCCACTGTGTTGGCCCTTCTGTCCAGAGCACTAGCCCTTCACCTCTTTGTTCAGTTTATCCAACATCTTCTAAAAAGTAGGAAAGCTGAAACAAATCCCAGGCTTTGATGATATGAGAGAGAAGAAAGAAAAAAAGTCTTAGAGCTGGATTGACTAAGGATTTCTGCACATAAACATGGATGCTCATTCTTCCATCTTTTCCTCATCTAAAAACCTAGTTTTAACTCCATTTGTAGCTGGTTTCTTGAGATACATGCTGCCAATACATTTTTTTAAAAAGCCAAGAAACTACTTCTGTTATCTACACTGTGATCTTTGAGTTAAACCATTTGAACATGAGATGTGAGAGATCTGATTCCATAGGGTTTATTAAAGTAAATTGTCTTAGCAAATATGTCTGTTCCATTTGATTTTGAAGAATAATTGGTTAATGAGAGAATGATTACTTTGTTCAGACATGATTACTGAAGAAATATTTCATCCATATGTTGCTGAATAATGGGAAATTCACCAATGAAAGGGGGACAATGATTAGAAGAAACAAGACAGCTCGAAAAAATATTCCCCAATGTGTTACTAAAAATTTTTTTAAACAGGCCAACTCTAAGTAAGTATTGAGTTTCTTTTTTAAGTCTGGAAGTTTAAAATGCCTAATAAGATGAACCTTTTCTGAAAAAATCACTAGGTAGGTTTATCTTTTGAATCAAAGAACAGTGGCTTCTTCTGTTACATTATGTGACCATAATAGCTGTTTGTTACCCTGACATCCATTGTGCAGCTAATGCTATTCAGACTGTGGCATTAAAGAGCTAAGCCATATATTCATAGTTTTCAAAATATTCACCAACATTTTTGATTAAGGCCTCTTTGCTGGAATTGGCAACATGACAATTTGATAGGTTAATATTCCTGTGAACAGGAGATAAAGGACACTGGATGTTTATCGGTTTTGCTTTTAATTGTAAATGGAAAGGTGACCAGTTGACATATTCTATATATTTCTCAAAAATTAGTTAAAGTCAAATATGGGAGCAGTAAGTTTGTCTCAATAGATGTTAAGCCATCTAGTTGCCAAAGGAAGTCATGTTATTCTAGTCTAAAGAATAGAGTTTGTGATACATCTTGAAGATTAACTCACCTGCACTCTCTACCCAAATGATACTAAAAAATACAGTTTCATGCAAGTAAAGAAGTGTCAAAATAATTGACTCCTTTTAATTCATATTTGGATTTTTATGAAAATGAATAATACACAATTTTTATTTTGGGACACATTTTATTTTTTAAATTATGCTGCATGAGCAGTGAATGAACAGGAGCTGAGCATCTATGAATAGAGCTAAAAGTTATAATCAAATAAAACCACATCTAACATCATCTCATATGCCGTCAAAGAATGAAAAGTTATAGATACCTAAACAGAGCAATTTACTCTGGGAATCATGGAGGTTTCACAGAATACAAGCCATTTCAGCTGGGTTTGAAAGAATGCATAGGAGTTCATCCCAGTGAGCAACAGGCAATCGGTATGGAACAGAACATGGGCAAAGGCACGGAGTCATTCAAGGTTGGGGAGTGTTCAAGAGGCAGAGAGTTCAACAGGACCACAGTGTAGCTCTGTGGAATTTTCATATTTAATATGCATATTTGCACTGCCTGACACAATTAGGAAAGGTGTTCTGGAGCACAGCAGAATGTGTCAGATTTAAAATATAAATGAGGTGTCCTCAGAGAACAGAGATTCACTGGTGCTCTAGGGTTCAATAAGAACACCTAGAAAGAAGAGAAGATGAAAAGTCAAACCCAAGAGAATTCCAATTTTAAGATACATGAACAAGAAAATTAAGTGAAATTGACAAATAGACAAATCAAAGGTTAAAAGAGGACAAAGAGGAAGCAGTGTCTCATGTGCTAAAGGAGATGAACAGAGAGAAAGGGCGCAATGGGAAGTCACATAGAAGAAATGCTGAAAAGGAGCCATTGAACCTGGGTAACTTGGAGGTTAATAGTGGTGTTACCAAGGGAATTTTAAGAAGAGTTTTTAAAATGTGCCCCCTAAATTCTTTGTTACTCCTCCCATTAAAGGTTGGAATCTGTGTCCCTTTGACCCCATCTGTGCTCTGTGACTTGTTGACCAATAATAGAATATGGCAGTATTAAAATTCTGTTGGCCTTAGGAAACTGGAAGCCCCACTTCCAATCTCTTGCATGCCCGTTCTTGGCCCCCAGACCACATGATGAAAGTCACCGAGAAGCCCTGGGAATGCCCAGCTCCAACTCCCAGGCCATGTGGAAGCCCTTCAGCAAAGATCCTCCAGCCAGCACTCTAGCATCACAGCTGAATCCCCACGGAAGATGAGACTCCCACAGAGCCCTGCACAAATTGCAAGTTTGTGAACAACACAAACGACTATTGTTTCAAGACTAAGTTTTAGGGAGGTTTGTTATGCAGCAATAGCAACCAGAAGAACTGGTGACAAAATGACGTTAACATCCTTTTAATTAGGTTGGAAAAGAAGAGGAGTTAAA
This sequence comes from Manis pentadactyla, assembly GCF_030020395.1. NCBI lineage: Eukaryota > Metazoa > Chordata > Mammalia > Pholidota > Manidae > Manis > Manis pentadactyla. The sequence continues at coordinate 148,153,115 of NC_080020.1, read as the reverse complement.
TAGGACAATGGGTGGAAAGAAGGCAGGTTGGAGATGAAAGTTTAAGGACTTAGGAGTCTTGAACAAAGATGTGACCGGAGATACAGGAGAGAGAAATACTGAATATTGTCTTGCCAATGGGTTTCAGCCCCGGGCAAGTTCACTATGGATTCAGTGAGACCCCAAAATGACAGTGGAACATTCTTGGGGTGAAAGGGTTTATACCCAACTTTATTCCCATGGTGCAAGTCAATCACTAGAATCGTGTCCACTTAGGGCGAGTCTGCATGCAGCAAGCTGGTCTCTGCTTCTGGGCCTCTCTGCCTGCACAGCCATCTCAGTCTCTGTCCTCAGCGCTGCCACCACTCCAGCCTCTGCTCTGTTCTCCTGCAGCCTTGCAGCTGTGCCACCATGTCACCCCAGAGCACTGGATGGAGCTCTTTATATAGAGTCAATAACAATGTATTGCCCACACGTGTTTAGTGAGCCAGCCAACCAGGGCCAGGTGAGAATCCTGGCCACAGGAATCTTCACTTTAGCCACAATATATAAGAGAGAGTTGCTATTATTTAGCCAATAAACAGAAGCGACATAGTGGATATGGTGGAATCTAGAACACAGATGCATTTAGCCTGGTAAAAAAGGACCAGGGGTAATCTTCCTCTCAGAAAGAGATAAAGACAGATAACAGACAGATTTTTAAAGAAATCCTAGTAGGTGACCTACTATTCCAAGTGTTGTTTAGTTGAAATTCCATGTTTCATTTTAAGCAATCATGAGGGAAGAGGAGTTTCTTTTAGATCACAAGGGCATGGGGCATACATGATATTCTGTTTCTTGCTCTCCTCTTTCCAACCCCCAGCCTCTATCTAGGAGGGAAGGAACAATGGAATATATAGAGTAGAACAACACACAGTAGAATAATATAGAATGCATACAGGTTACTATTGATTTATGGAGATAATCTTAAGAAAATGGATGATACCCACTAGAAGACATAGGACAGAAGGGGCATTTCTTCCATTCCTGTACAGATGAGGTTTTCTGGGGGTATCAAGAAATAAAGTCATTATAGCTTTTAAAAGGGTTGATGGCTGTAATACTCAAAGAGGATTCTTAGCAACAAAGCTAGAAATGCTAATACATTCCTTTGGAAGATACAGACTCCATGCACCCAGTGAGACCTAGAAACCCTAAGTTAAGGCAAATATTAGTTCTTAGCAATTCAAAGAAGAAATGGTAAGGGATAGTTCAACACTCCTAAAAGAGAGGCTGGCAAACTATAGCCTAGACATCAAACCTGGCCCACAGCAGTTTTTAATATGGCCCATGACCAAAGAATATTTCTATTTTTTAAATGGTTGAAAAAAATCAAAACAAGAATAATATTTCATGACATTTGAAAAGTATATGAAACTCACATTTAGTGCCAGTAAGGTTTTAATGGTGTACAAGCACACCCACCCACCTAGCTACCTCTGATCTTTTTCTTTGAGGACTGGGCTGAATAGTTATATAGTCTCTATAACAGAAACTATATAGCCTGTGAAGCCTAGAATATTTACTACTTTGTGGCCTTTGTTGGATAATTTGGCAGCCCCAGACCAGAACTTTCTTTATTTTTCTCTTAGTCTTGCTTTAAGATTGGTTGATTTTCCTTTAGTTGTTCCCATGAAGTCAAATTTGATTGACAGCTTACCATAAAAATTGAGTTTCTTTTTTTTAGAAAAAGAAATGGTAATTTGGGCAGTTATTGATTTGTTTATTTCTAAAAACACTTGGAAAACACCCAGACTCTTATTTGGGTTTACCACTAGGCTAGAATCTCCTCAGCAGTAGCACAGACTGCAAGCATACGCTCTTAGTGGAAACATTTTTTAAACCATTTCACAAGTTTATTGAGCGCTGATTGTCCTAAGCACTGGGGGTGTGATAAGGGAAAGGGCAAAGTCCCTGTCCCCACAGTTGTTGTGGGGGACAAATAATTAAAAAAATAAACAGATGAACGAGATAAGTTGAGATCATGATAAGCAATATGTGTAAAATAAAGGGGGTAAAGAGTGATTGGGTGGGATGGGGGAGGTTCTGGAGGTAGGAGAGGGCTCTGTGAGGGATGGTCCTTGAGCTGAAGGACAGAAGAAGTGGGCCATGCACAAAGCCCAGGGGGAGTGTGTCAGGTGAAAGGTACAGTATACATGAAGTCTGCAGGCCCCAAGAGCCGGGTGCTATCTGAGAAGAGCCCACGGGTGGCTGAGTTTCAGTGAGGTGGGCGGGGGGTGGTAAGAAGGAAAAGGGACGGCAGAGAAAGAAGAGGTAAGAAGAGCCCCAGATAAGAAAAGCAACTATCAGATATTAGTTACTGTGTTTGGATGCAGAGAAGGGAGGCGCATCATCCCCAGCACAGGTGTGGTCTTTTCAGTTGGTGATCACTGGTGAGCACTAGCTAATGTTCTATCACATCACATGGGAAGTAACAATTTAAATGCTCTTACCGGTAAGGAAGTTCAATTTGCATGCAAGAAGCAGTGAGGACAAGGCTGTCTGGCACCATGAAAACCCCTTTCAGGGTTAGGCTGGGTCTAAGGCTGCTCTGGCGATGCCTGTACCCCGATTAGCAGACAGCATCACATGTGGCCTGGATGGCCTTTATGTTTTACAACTTCACTGAAGCTTGGGAGGGCTTAAGGTTGGAAAATAAAACCATTTTCTATATCATTTTAATTTCAGCTTTCTATAAATCATATGTTTATATTATACTTACATATACATATATTATTTTATACATTTGAAAACTTTAAAAGAAAACTGAGGGTTTTGCTTTTGTAAAAGGGAGCATGAATTTTAAAAGCCTCTGAAAACCTACTCTTATAAAGATTGCTCTTTGGACAGGGAAGGGGAGTGAAGCAGACTGGTTAGATAACTTGCTTAATAACACATAGTTAGGAGCATATCCAGCACCCAAATCCAAGTGTTTTTCTCATTAAAGAGTCATATTTAAAAGCATGATCATAAAAATGACCTCCCACCCAGAACTGGCCTCTTCGACAGTTAGCAAGGGGCCATGGCGGTAAAGGGTCTGGTTCAGGTAAGAGGTTTGACTAAGAAGCACCTACTTCGGCTGCATTTCACACTGTGTACCCCTTCACTGGGGAAGAAAATGAGTGAATTGGAATGAAAATGTTTAATTAAATGCTACTTATATTTTTTTCTAAATTTCTTAAAATCTCTCTCTCCAGACCACCAAAGTGCACTCTTTCCCCATGGTTTCACATTCCTTACGCCCCGTCCATATATTTAAAGGGTGGGCAAATGTAAAAGGTCTTCAGGTCTTTCCTTATGATTTGCTTTAAAGTTCTCAATGGAAAACTCCTGTCAATCTTCAGTTTACCCACATCCTTTTTCTACCCATTATCATCACAGTATGACAAGCAAAACTCTTTCATTGCAATAGACTTTGTTATAGAAATATGCTTAATGTTTCGTTTGTAGGAAAAAGGCTTAAAATACGTTTTCCTTCTCTTCATTACAAAGTAATCAGTCTGCCTCTCACTGAGTTCTTACTGTAGGCAACCAATATCCAGAATTATACTATTTCAGCTGGGTGGGGAAAACGCACGCATTGTTTCTTTTTTCATAAGCAAAGTAGTATTTGCCAGTTAAATCCCCAGGTAGTTAGCTTTCAAACAGCCAGATATAAAATTAGCAAATGAAACATCTGTTCCTCACTATTATTTTATAATCACATTAATTGGCAAATGTCTTTAGGTGACAGAGGAAAGCATATCAGCCATTACGTGTATTTCCATGGTGTTGTGCCTGTGACCGCTGCGAGTCACATACCTAAAAGGCCATCTCAGAAGGAGACAAACTTACACGGGACTCAGAGAGCAGCCAACTTTCTCCCCATGTAAAGCCTCCTGGCAGGAGGACCGACTGCCCACTGACGACAGGATGCAGGATGCCCTCTTAGATGCCGTTGTGGAGAACCTTACCCTTGCTGCTTCCAGGTTTAGTTTTTCAATTATCATGTAGTTTGCACAAAATCACTGTGCCAATTCAATTACTGCCTGATTAATGGAGTGTTGCAGGTTTATTTCAGGGGTCTAGCTATCTATTAATTAGCATATTGGGGCCTATACTCTACTGTTTTGTTCTGATATGCTTTGAAAAGTCCCCAGTGCAATTAAAAAACTCTAATATGCTTTAAATAGTTATTTGAGAAAACACATGCAGACTTTTCTAAACTCCTCAGGGACTTCTTAAACACATCAGATTTATTATAAGACATCTACGGTTCCTTTAAAAATACATTCTTCTTTCCTCTGCTGGGTTCTGAAGTTGATCTGTACCAGATGAGCTATTGTGTGCTGGGTAGCAGCTCTCCTCCTTCCTGCATGGGGAGAAGAAAGCATCACAGAAAAGACCAACTGAGAATTTCATTGAGTGGTTTGTTTCTGTGGTGTCTTCTCCAGTTTGCTCAGAATTGTAGACTTGATTAGGGCTGAATCTAACATGGAGTCTTTTAAGGCATCTAGGCAGAGTTCTGTCAGTATTCAATAAAAAGAAACAACTGTCAGGCTGAGTTGTGAACAGTATTTAATTTCTTCATCTTTCCTTTAGGGTGGGGGTGTGCTGGAGAATTCAGTCATGCCCTTTAATGAGCAGATAAAGATCCTCTTCTTAGTAGCTGTGGTGTTTGCTGCTTTTATGTACAGAGAAGCTATGAAAAATGTGGGCTCCACCATTAGTCTTTGCAAATGCCACCTGCAAATTCACAGTGTTGGAGTTTGTAAGTAGATCCATTTGCTTGCAGTAGAACATATGTAAAAGGATGGGAGGTTAGATGAGAACAGGGGAGTGTAGCTTCATTGTTAAGCTCCAGGAAACAATGTGACATATCTTTGGCATCAAGGAACACTGACAGAGTTATGATACTGTACTTTCAGTATGAACAATATCTTGGGTATATATACATATACATAAATAAAGCAATACATGTATGTAAAATATATGTAATATATCTAAAACGTAATAAAATATGTAATGTGTTAAATATGAACAATACTCTAAGAATCTGGGTCTGATGTGAACAGGTGTGGTCACCAGAAGTCACAGAAAGCAGTAAAATACAGGAACTACATAAGAGGTCACTTCAAATTCAACAATGATGTGATGGAAAATCAACTGATGCCAGGTAATGTGTATTCCACTGCAGAGACAACATGTTAAGATGTGAACCAACAGCTATGTCATATGTCACCTGCTACCTAGTCACTTCAGTGTGTCCAACTACAGGATGGAGAGGATGGCCTGAAGGCCTGAAGGCTTTGCAGAACTAATGAAAGACTTGCCAATAGCATCCTCCTTGGTAGGAAGGACACTACATTACATGCATCCAATGAAGCACACATATTTCATGGTAATGATTGTGTGACATCCACCTCACACAGCAGATCTTCAACTAATTTTGAAATGAATAAAATATTCACCATCATGGGTCTGCTGGATTTAAGTTCTAACTGTATCCAGCACCAGGCTAAGGGTAAATACAAAGCAATTATATGGACACGGTTTCCTCTATACTGTCAGTCCTCACAGTGCAACCTCAGCATCACTGTGACAAAACACACACAGAAGCCAGCAATGGTGCAGATGGAGTAAGAGCCACACACTGAGGAGCAGTCCCATCTCCCAGAAGCAGTGAGCCTCAGAAATATATGCAGGAGATGAACAGGGAAAGTGGCCCATCTTCCATAAACAATACCTCAGTTGTGCATTTATTAATTCATTCCTGAGTGCATTTCTTCAATTACTAGCAGTGGGTCTGGTACACAGTAAACATGTTCTTAATGCTGCCCCAACTAGCGTGCTGTTCCATCACCCTTTATCCTGTGTCCCTGAAAGGATCCCAGCATAAATTACTTCCTGAGAAATGGATTCCAACATTTGCTTTTGGAAATCTGTTTATTTTATAAGGTATGGAAGGACAGGGAGAAAAAATGAATAAGGACCTTTATTTTCTATATTTCAAGGCATATTACATTTGTTAAAGAAATCTCTCCTTCCCCCAAATGCCAACTTACTACAAGAAGAGCCATAAATACTTCAGAAACCATCTACTCTTCCTGCTGAAATCTTCAGGATAGTAATATCTCACGTTGGAGTCATTAGCATTTGTAAAGGGCCACCTTAAAATAAGAAAAAGGAAATGTTTATGTCGAAGAAAAATAGTAGGATTGTTAAACATATATTTTATAGAACAGGAAATAAAGGTTAGGTCTATAATTTTGAACAGCCCAACATTCTGCCCTGTTGACATTAGGATTTTTGGTTTTGTCTGGTGCAGACTCATCACGAGCTTTCCCACCTGATGCTGTTTCAGTGCACAAGGAATGGTGGCACGAAGCATTTGCTCCTAGGCAGGGAAGTGTAAGTAAGTCTGAATGCTTACCATGCTGAGTGGTGAGCTAACTCATACACACCGTAAACGAGGTCATACACACTGTAGGCTCCCAGGCAGGGAAGCCCACGCAGCTCTGCAAATGCAGCTTTGCAACTCCCAGGAGCCTGCAGTAACAGAAGTTAGAAAACAAGAAAACAGCATTTGGAGGCAAGTGCACAACTTAACAACGCTGGGTTAACAAGTCAAGGTTAGTGTTTCCAACCCTGGAAAATTGCCCGTTTATTTCATCCTCCATGCTCTGATACACCACGTGAATATTTACATAGGTGAAACTGAACACATTAGCTTCACTAAACATCAGGACCAACTTTTCTAATTCAGTGTGCAAGCCCCCGAAGAATTTTAGCCATATATTTCCCAATCTGAACCCTTAAAGTTGTGTACCATATGAGAAACTTACTCCATATGCTTCACAGCTAATGGTAAGTAAACATGTACTCGCATCCCACAAAATGCACACTTTTCTCATGTCCAAAATTAAAAAAGAAAAATACAAGAAAGGTCTTCTGAGAACTGCAGAAAGTATTGAAAAAAGAGTTAAAGATATTCTTAAGTTATAAAAAAAAACCACGATGTATTTTGGAAAACATTTGCCTTGTATTTAATTCACTGTTGTTACAGAGAGATTTAATTTTCAAAACAAGTTTTTCTATTAAACGAAAGCACAGTCTATGCAAACAAACAAGTAACTTGGTTAAAATAACTAGTGTCCAGAACTATCATGAGAATAAAGAGAATTTCAATAATGTACAAGAAATAATCTAACTAGTAAATAAGTTTGACTTTTGAAGTTTCATTTTTGTTCCAAATGTATAAATCTTTTGAAAAATTTACTTCAAAGCAGAATATTGAATTCATTCAATTTTTAAAGTGTTAGCACCCTTGATAAACTCTATTAACTCTTTTCCTCTAAAATAATGTTTTTTTTAATTTAATGTGTATATGTACTTCAGCAGTCTTCATAATTATCTTGTTAGCATCATTTAGAAAGCAACAGTAAGTCAGTTATGTCACATACAATATTTAATTATCTCATCAAAAGCTAAGTAGGTCATTTATGTTGTTTTTGGATTTATTTTAGTTGTTTAATTGGAAATGTCATTTATACACTTTTTTCCTAGCCAAATGATCATAATATTAGATTAAAAACACATACTCCATTCATCCTAATAGAAAAAAGAAGCTTTCTGTTTGAAATATTGTTAGGAATTTTAACCAACACATCTTTAAAAGTCAATTTTAAAAATGTTATTTCATTACCTCAAACACAAATTGTTTAAAATAACTAAACATTTTTATGAAATTTGCCCTGTGTTTAGGAGGAAGATGAACACACTTCTAGTTTTGCAATACATGCCAAGTTTCAGCCCAGAGAGCATGTTTATGATTCAGATATAAAACCTCAGAAATATAAATGTGAAGACAACCTTAACTACAGTGTTGCAAATGCAATGTTGTAATTTTATATGTTAATCTATCAATACACAGCATGTGCAAACATATGTTTATAGACAGGGAGACAAGAATATACAAATGAGGAGATAAAATTCTTGTATCTCATTTGGTGCTCTATAATTTCTATCAATTTATGAATGTTTTGTTTTTGTGTTATGATTTCATTTGAAGTTGACATAATGCAACTTGTGCTTATTTGCAAAGGCCTCATCACGAACATTCTCAAGGCTGGGGCTGCCAGCCTGCTCAGGAGATGAGGAAAAACCTTTGCCTGCTGAGGCCCTTGGGCAGCACTAGGAAATCAGAACATTGTGCAATTGGAAACTTTGGGGGTTTTTTTGGTAGGCAGCACAGGTATGCATGCAATTTTATGAGCACATCTGGTTTATCTACATTTCTAAATTGGCCCCTAGGGTTCAGCAGAAAATTTATGGTAAAAGAAAGATAAAACAATGCTTTAATACAATCTTCTTCTGACCCACCAAAGGAGCCCAGCTCATTTACTAGCCATTGAAAACTAAAACAAAATTCAGGGACAAACAAGACCCTTTATTCTGTGAAGAAGCCCCCTGTACAAAAGATATTCCTCTGTGAATGCCATGGTCCCCATTGCATGTCCTCAGCCTAATAAAAGAAGCCTTTAAAGAAGACCTGAGGCCCTGTTTGCTTCTTTTCTTGTTTTTACTCAAGTTACAAGATTTTGCAAAACACTTAGGTGAAGCATGTTATAGAATTAGCAGATGGTTTTAATTTTCATTTGGGATAGTAAGGCATTTCCCAATTTTCCTTACTAATGTGATGGATGGGTTTAAGGAAGGTTTAAAATTCTAAATTTAACTTTAGTAGTTGCATAAAGAATACAAAATTATATTATTAAAAGCTAGTATTAGGGTTTTTAGAAGCTATGGAAGAAAGTCTGAGATAATGTATTATAGCAAGGATATATTTTTGAAAAAAAGTTCTATTTCCAGGAGACAGACCCTTGAGACTTAAATTCCTAAAATATATTTTATTTCCTTAGAAAATCATCCAAGATAATTTAAATTTGATTTTTAGATTATGTTTCCAAAATAATCTAGCTTTATTTTCTGATTATCAAAGAAATAGATATGCATAGTAAACAGTTCAGACCAATTCATGTAGTTTAAGTAATAATAGATTTCCATCACCCAAACAGAATCACCACACTAATAAAGTTTTGTCTAACCTATTTCTATGGACCCATACACAACACACACATTCTTATGAAAATGGTATAATAATATCTGTATTTTAAAACCTTCCTTTTTTTCACTTAACTATATGTAAAAAGCATGTGCATATGGGTTTATATTTTCAATAACTATCTGAATAGAAATGTATTATAAGGCTGCATAAGACATGACAGCTCACTTCCCCTCAAATGAGATATCCCAGAAAGGGATGGAATCTAAGACAGAAGTCACAGGCTTTTTATAACCTAATCTCATTAGTGGTATGCATCCGTTTGCTTTCATTAGTGAGAGTATCTAACTCCAGCCTACCCTCAATGGGAGCAGAATTAAACTCCATCTCTGGGAGCCTCTGGGTCTCTTCCATGGGATTTTTACATAAGAGCAAACGATTGATATCAGATCAACCAATGAACCCGCTCAGCTTAAGTAAGGTGTTGTCTCACAGCCACATCCACTCTGGGAGGCAAAGGCCATTAGTCCAGACATATGGCAGTGCTCACTCTGGGAGAAAAATCAGTTTACTCTCTCTCTGACAGAAGCAGTTTTCAGAGAGAAGTGTGCCCTGTGTAGTAGGGGCTGTATGTCAATGGAAAGAAAATCAGTTGTGTCCAGTGGAGAGGAGTTAAGGCATTTTGTCTGTGACCCCTTTGCCTCTGTGGTTAGCCGCAACCAGATTTTCACCAAGAAGTTGGCTTATATCCTACGTGATTTTTCTGTGGAAAAAAATGATAATGCCTGACTTTTGCAGCAAGAATTAGTTTACTGAGATCAGATAAAGCTCAACATTTTAGTGAAAACATGATTATTTCCAAAATATTAACCAACCTTATCTCCTAGGGAAAAAATGTCTTGCCAAAAACATAGATTTAATTTCTTCAAATGTTCTTAGTTAGTAAATGATATTATACCCCCAACTTATATTGGCCCTAGGCTAGGAATTTTTTTTTATTAAGGTATTGATATGCACTCTTATGAAGGTTTCACATGAAAAACAATGTGGCTACTACATTCACCCATATTATCAAGTCCCCTCCCCCATGCCCCATTGCAGTCACTGTCCATCAGTGCCGTAAGATCAGGCTAGGAATTTTAATTTATTTCCCTTCAGCAGGCCTGAGTACAAGACACCAGCTTTAATTGAAGTTAAAGATCAAATGAATTTGACCTATGACTTATTAACAGCCTATTAAAATTTAGTCAGCACCATTATCATCAGCTGATCATTTGCCAACTGCCCCTCACATACAATGCTAATTCCCTTTCCTTCCCCTCTCTTTATGAGATGGTAAACTGAACTTCATTCCAGGAGAAAACTTACAAAGTTGGTGTCTGGTTGTGTGTGGGCATTTTTACACTGTACACTGCTGTTGGAGAGGCTTTACAAAAACAATTGTTCGATGGAGAAATGGATGTATTACTCTAGCATTCATTGTAATGAGAAGTATGCAGTGAGTCACATCGTCCCACATGAAGGTCACCTAGATCATGGATGGTACTGAGGAGTTCTGGCACAGACTCTGTCTGAATGCTGGCATAGACCCATGGCATCGCAAATGTTGGCAACAAAGGTTCATTGGAATCATAAATGCTGACCATAGGCAACTTATTTGTGGAAACCAACAGCCAATGTTGGCTTGGAACTTGCCCTCCCTATTCTCAGGGCACTGCTCAGGCTCCTCACGGCTCCCCAGGTGATCAGCTGTTCAGAGCATCACAAAGCTGTTCAGGTGGATCAGGCTGTACCTGACCATGCTTTCGCTATGAGGATTTTTTGTTTTTGATAATCACTCATTCAAATCAATATTATAATCTGTAAAACATGAAAGAGGCCAAACTATTTTAAAAATTTTATGGTAACAGACTAAAATCAAATTACACAGTTCTTCCAGCATTAAATCAATATTATCAGTATTGCATTGTCCTAAAAGGGAACTTAGGCTAAAGAGAAATATTTACCACAGTAATCACTATTGAAGAAATGCAAGACTTATGAACCCATGTTTTTCTGGAACATAAAGTAGCTTCTTTCAAAGAAACAGTTCTTATCTCATTATTATCCTATCATCTTATCTTTCAAGGGCCTGAAAAAGAAGCGCACTCAGGTTATAGACCAAAATTATTTAAAATACTGACATCTAAATTTATTCATTTTAGCTAACCTCAGTTATTTAATAAGCAAAGCTACATTATCTCCAGAACACTCAACCAAAAAGAAAGGGATCATCACTTCTAGGAAAAAAAGAGTAGAAAAAAAAATTGAATTGTAGATAACCATAAATTATGAACTTTGCAACTGGCCACCTTTATTCATTTAACCAAAATATATGTTTGAAAATTGATTATATATCTCATATTCAGATGCATTTCATTGGGTTGAAATAAAATAGAATTACCTAATGAAAGGTAATAACCATACAAGGCCAACTTAACTAAACAGAATTTTAACTTCACCAAGTCAGGTTTTACTTTCTCAACAGTTCTATTCCTACATCCCTCTCATGCTTTGTACTGCATGAGGATTCTATTTAAATAATATAGCCACAGAGGCATCCATTGTGGTAATTAATTTAAAGGGAACCTGTGATGGCAAGAATCTCAAAGCTTTACAAATTCCAAGCAGAGTCATTGAGATGGTGGGAAAATGTTCTTGTCCCAACACTAAGGCTGGAAAAGCCAGGAATAGCAAGAGGAAACTAAGTCCTCAAGGTCACTCAAGGTTAGTGAGCAAGACATGAAATATAATACTCCTAGCACCTATTCTGCAATTTTAACCACTATCTCATCCTGCTTATCTCTTTCTGATCTGCCTAATGAGCAGCTGTCGAACATTAAGCAAAATCATCCCCATTCCCTTTCTGCTAAAAATACACTGCATATGACAACTTTGAAAAAGGAAGTGAAGGAGATGATATACAGTTTTCTGTGTCCAGGTGCTTTATTCAATCCCTGGTCTTTATTTAGTTCTTGACACATTCCCATAGTCATCATGTTTGCTGACACTTCGTGACAGCCCCAGAAGTCACCATTGCTGGGAGTGGTTGCAAAAGGTCTTCCACATTCATGAGTTGAGGAAAGAGATGGCGCACCAAGGACAAGAAGCACCCATGGAGCTGGAACCAGAGCAGGATGGTTCCTTAAATAACTTTTGTCCAACACTGTGCTTTTTCAGTTACAGCCTTCCTGGGAAATTCCAAAAAAGAGCAACTTTGATATGTATATTAGTCATTACATAAAATAAGATTTTCTCCCTTTTAAATTTATTCTGATTTTTTTCTTCTATTTAATAGCAGAGTTAGCACCTAATTCACCTCTTCAGTAAAATTTAACCCTTAAAATCAGGCATAAATTTCATCCAAATAGTTCAACAATAACATCAAATTAGCTGACTTATTAGCATAATTATTCTCCATATTTAAAAACATTTCTTTGGATTCATTTCAAACTGCTTTACAAATGTACTTACAGATATAAGCATGGTAAAAAGTATTCAAAAACACATACATATAATTTTTGATATATATGATACATATAATGAAATACCTTTAATTAAGTTCATTATATATTAAAGTTACCAAGTGTTTTGCAGTTTAAATGTACATTCATGATTTTTTTTATTATTATAGGTCTTATAAACTGTATATGCCATTGTACATCCAGAATCTGGTGATTTCAATGATAAACACACAACACAGAAATCAATTTAAATTGAGACACATGACATGAATCATCACAATTGCAACCAGGAGACCAGCTGAAGAAGTTTTGGAAATGAGCACTGAAGTAGAGTTATGAACAGGCAGATACTGCAGAGTTGGTATTACTAGAAGGTCTGCAAAAAGGAGGGAATTAGAGGGAGAATGTGTGTGTGTGTGTGAGTGCGTGTGAGTGCGTGTATATGCATATTTGCGGGGGTGGGAGAGGTGGTCTAAGAACAGGAGAACCAAGATCTTTGGCCAGGGGAGCAGAAATACAAGGAAGCAGCAGCTCAACTTCTCTGAATGAAATAGGAAACCTATTTAATAGAAGCTGGTGGTAGAAAATAAAGCAGAAATGTATTAGAATCCCTATTGTATTTTGTAGAAAGGCCAGAGAGAAACTGCAGATTGAATTTGTGAATGGCCTCACTCTTACATTCATGTAAATGACTCCCACAGTTATCTCTTTGACTAGTCTTTTGCAAAAATAAGGTGGGATCACAGAGGTATTTTTATCCAACAGTATGTTGATTTGAATGAGAATTGCAAGACTGTTTAGAAGCAACGCTCACTCAGGAATACTGATCATTTTCAAAATTATGTAAACAGTGATGCTAATTGCCAGATGAATTACAACCAAAAGGTGTCTGTTTGATATATAAAGAATAAATCATGAGTATGTCATTTATATACATATGGGTGTGCATTTGTGTGTATATATGCGTGTTTGAGAGTGGAAAGGAGGGAGTAAGTCCAAGTTAAATTTTTTTAAATTAAATGTGCTAATTTTGAAGGGTGTCAGAAAAAAAATCAAAAAAGACTTCAAACAATAAAATGTTTAAAAAATCTGTTTATAGGGTATGACTGTAAATACTGACCATGAAAGGACAATGGAAATTAGGCTATCATTTGTTGAGAATTAGATTGTGAGTTATTAAGAATTATTCCCCCAACCTAAATCTTCATGATTGTCACAGACATCTGGTCTTCCCTTCTATATTTTGTATCAGGAAATCTATTTGGGTTTCTTTTCTCTTTCACTCCATTATAATGCCTATCATTTGCTGTAAAATAATTCATATTAAATAGAGATGTACATCTTTTAAGCTATATCAGGGGTTCCCAAATTTGAGTTACTTTGTATATATAGTGTATGTGAGGATTCAGTTTCTTTTTATTTTTATACAGAGGTCCAAATAGTCCAGCATTATTTGTTGCAAAATACCTGTTTTTCTCAGGTGAATCAAAGACATATTAATTTGTTATTTCTGAAACTATTTCATAATTCCTCTTAATTGCCACTTTTTGAAAAGTGGATGATATGATTCAGGAACTTTTTACAAGTAGCAGTATTTGTATTGCTGTTCTTTTTTTATTTTATCATGGATTTAAAACATGTTGGTGTTTTGTGGCACTTTTAAAGTTGTCTGTACTTGCAACCATAAATATCGCCCATATAAATTCTATACATATTAATTAGCCTCTTCACTAACCACTCCCACCCTCCTGGTAAATCCTAATACCACTTTTTTCAACAACTTCATTGAGACATAACTGACATATAAACTGCATTTATATAAGGAGTGCAATTGGCAAGTTTTGACATGTACACATACAAGTGAAACTACAAACATATTCAAGATAGTGGACATATTAATCACCCCTTGGTAATCCTTCCCTCTTCAAATTCCCCATTCCATCCCCAGGCAACCACTTGTCTGTTAACTGTATGATAACCACTTATCTGTTATCATATATATGAGATTACATTTTCTAAATTTTACACAAAATGAGATCATTGAGTACATACTCTGGGTTCATTCACTCAAAATAGTGATTTTGAGATCCATTCATATTGTGTGTATCAACACTTCACACTTTTTTTCATCAGTTAGTGTTTCATTATATAGATATACTACAATTTATCAAGCCATTTGGCAATTACAAAAATAGTTGCTACAAACATTCATGTGCAAGCCTTTGTGTAGATATATCTTCTATTTATCTTGGATAATTACTTAGGAATATACTGGCTGGATTATATAATAGTTGTCTGCTTACTATTTTAAGAAACCGACTGTTCTAAAAGTTACTATTTTATATTCCCACCAACAGTATATGAGAGTTCTATATTCTCTATATAACAACACTTGGATGGTCAGTATTTTTAATATTAGCCATTCTAATATATGAGCAGTGGTATCTCATAGCTTTAATTTGCATTTCTCTAATGGTTTATGATGTTAAGTATCTTCTCATGTACTTATTTTCCATTCTTATAGCTCACTGATGAAGAATTTGTATAAATCTGTGCCTGGTTTTTAACTGATTATTTATTTTTTATTGTTACATCTTGAGTGTTTTTATATATTTTCTAGAAAGAAATCACTTGTTGAATATATGATCTGCAAAGATTATAACTAATTCTGATGTTAACTTTTTCAGTCTCTTCATAATATGTTTAAGAGAGAGTTATTTTAAAATTTTGAGGGAGTCCTATTTATCAAAATTATATTTTATAGATAATGCAACAGGTTTTCTTCTCTAAAAATTTCATAGTTTTACATTTTACATTTAAATGTAAATTTTTGCTTACCTGTGAAATTTAGGTCAAGATTTAGTTTAAAAATACAGATTTCTATTTGTTCCAGTGTCATTTATTGAAAGGACTAACCTTGTCTACTGAATTATTTCACACCATAGTTAAATTGGGGGGAACATGGGGTAGAGATACTTTTCCTATTATTCCACTAAGTACACCTAAAATTCCTAGACATTAAGTGTAAAATAAGCATAGAAAGACTGAAGTGGAAAGAATTCAAACAGCTAGAAACCTTGGGATCCAAGGAATGACAAAATGGTGAATCCCTGGGTTTTCTTTTTGCCTCACATATGTCAGGGTAAATGCTAGAGAAGCTGGCAACCTGCACATGCCAACTGGCAAGACAAAATTAACCTCTGCAAAAGCTTCTTTTCTCTAGCCAAAGGATGAGGAAAAGAACAGCTTTACATAACTTGACAACTTGGAGACAATAGCCATTCTACTACTGCCAAATACCACCATAGTAAAAAGTGCCGAAAGCTTCCACACCTGCCAGCAAAGACTTAGTAGAAAGCCTAGACTAATACTCCTACCCATATGTAACAGGGCCCCACCCCAGTCAGAGCAGTGTTAAAGGCCAGGAGGGGAGCTGGGACTTTCATCTCTGCCAGGAGGTAATGTACCAAAATTTCCACTCCTTACCTGGAAGTATCAGGTTCCCCAACCTCTTCAAACAGAGCATGAGGTTTTATATACATATAATTATATATTATAATTTATAAATATTAAATAGATATTAAATATAAAGTCCATAAATATATATTATGCATAAAATAAATATATGTAATATCTATATAAATATGAATATATAATGGGATAGTATTTGGCCACAAAAAGAATGAAATTTTGCCATTTGTAACAACGTGGATGAAACTTGACAGAATTATGCTGAGTGACATAAGTCAGACAGAAAAAGAGAAATAGCATATGATCTCACTTCTGTGTAAATCTAAAAAACAAAACCAAAAATAAGCTCATGGATCTAGACAACAGACTGTTGTTGCCCTGAAGTATGGGGTAGGGAGTGGATGGAGATCAAAAGATAAAAATGTCCAATTATATAATGAGGGAGTCATAGAGATATAATGTAAGCATGGTGACTATAGTTAGTAATACTGCATTGCATATTTGAAAGTACCTAGGAAAGTGGATCTTGGAAGTTCTCATTGCAAGAAAAAAAAATATGTAATTATGTATGGTAACCAGTGTTAACTGGATTTATTGTGGTAATCATTTTGCAATATATACAAATATAGAATCATTACATAATACAGGTGAAACTAATATAATGCTATGTCAATTATACCTTGATTTTTAAAAAATGAATAAAATAGGAAAAAAATGGAAAAATGAAATATTCAGAGTTGATACTTAGGAAAAAAATCAATAAAATCAATAAATATGGTTCAGTATGAGACCAATAGTAATATCAGGATTGAAAGGGGGTATATAACTGCAGCCACTTAAGGGATAACAAGTAAAAAATGTGAACAATATCATGCTCATAACTTTAGCAACCTAGAAGAAATGCATCAATTACTTGACTACCCCAAACTAACAAAAGTCAACCAAGATGAAATAGACAATCTGAACCATCCTATAACTATTTTAAAAATTGAAAACATGATTTTAAGACCTTCAGAAAAAGAAATCTCCAGAATGGGAGTAAAAAACTGGAGAATTGTTCTGAGCAATTAATAACTTTTTTAAAATCTTGCCAATAAAATGCTTACCAGGTTAGGAATTGAGTGAAATATACCTCAAGGTGATAAATAAAATCTACAAAAACCATACAGCTAAATTTTACTTAATGTTAAAAGATGCATTCCTCCTAAGATTGGAAACTAGACAAAGATGTCCACTCTCAACATAGTATTTGTGTCATATTCAACATAGTATTAGCAATTCAAGCCACTGCTATAAGGCAAGAAAATTTTAAAAGGGAATATAAACTCGAAAGGAAGAATTAATAGTATCTCTATTTGCAAATGACGATTGTCTACGTAGAAACTCTCAAGGAAGCTATCAAAACAAAACCTCCTAGAATTAATAAGTGAGTTAATCAAAGTTGCAGAATATAAGATCAAAATATAACTCCCTTGTATTTCCATATAATAACAATGAACATATGGAAATAGAAATGGAATAAAATGCTACCTACAATTGCTCAAAAAATAAAATATTAAAATACTAATTTAATAAAACATGACCAGGACTCGCTCATTAAAAATTATAAAATGTATTCATGGATTAGGAGACTCAATGTAGTAAAGTTATAAATATTCTCCAAATTTACCTGGATGTTTCCAGCAATTCCTAGGAAAACCTCTGCAATATGTATGCAGTATGCTATAGACTGAGGCAAACTTATTCTAAAACTATATGGAAAAGCACAGGCTATCCAATAGCTAAAACAATTTTTATGAAGAAGCATAAAATGGGAGAAGTCACATTACTTCATATTAAATTTCATTATGTAACTATAGTAATCAAGATTGTATAGTACTGACAGAAAGACAGACAAACAAATCAACTGAACAAAACAGAGACCTCAGAAATAGAAATACATAAATACGTTGAAAAAATTGCTAATAAATTTGCAAAAGTAATTCAGTGTAGGAAGGACACACTTTCAAAAAATTGTGCTTGATCAACCAGATATTCATAAGAAATACACAGGAACACCTATTAAATCTCATGCCTTACATAAATATTAACTCAAAATGGATCAGAGGCTTCATTATAAAATATAAACTTTAAAAGTTTATAGAAAAAAATATGAGAAAATCCTTAGGATCTAGGGCTAGGCAAGGAGTTCTAGATTTGACACTAAAAATGGAATCAGTAAAAGGAAAATATGATAAATTGGACTTCACCAAAATTAAGTTTCTTTTCTGAAAAAGATCCTGTTAGGAGAATGAAAAGAAACATGTAGTAGGCAAAATAATGGTCTCCTAAAGATATGTACTTCCTAATTCCTAAACATGTAGATGTGTTTCTTGGCTAGGGGAATTTAAGATTTCCAATGAAATTAAGGATGTTAATAAAATGTCTTTATTTATATCCTGGATTACTCAGGTAGGTACAATGTAATCACCTTAAAGTTTCCCTTGAACCTGGAAGAAGGAGGCAGAAAAGTCAATGTCAGATAAACTGCAATATGAGAAATATTCAAATGGTCATCACTGACTTGAAAATAGAAGCGATCTATCAGTCAAGGAATATGGGCAGCTTCTAGAACCTAGAAAATTCTCCTCTAAAGACTCCAGAGGGGACAACAGTCCTACTGTGATTTTAGTCCAGTGAGGTACATTTTAGACTTGTGGCCTCCAGAACTGCAGTACATTTGTGTCGTTTTAACTCATTGTTTGTGTTAATTGTTACAGTAATAATAGGGCATGAATACAATGGGATACAGACTGAGAGAAAAATGTATAATCAATATCTAACAAGGGACTAGTATCTAAATATACAAAGAACTTTTAAAACACAACAGTAAAATAATGAACAATCTAATTGGAAAGTGGGCGAAACATATGAACAGACATTTTAATAAAAAGAACATACAGATGGTATATTAACACATGAAAACATTTTACATACTTATCAAAGTGGCTATAATAAAAATTAGCAATAATACCAAATGCTGGTAAGGATGTGAAGAAATTGAATTATTCATATATTGGTGATGGGAATATAAACTAGAACAGCCACTCTGGAAAACAGTTTAACAATTTCTTATAACCTCTATGCAAATACTTCTAGCAGTTTTATTCACAACTGCTAAAACCTAGAAACAACCCATATGTCCTTCAACAAGTGAATGTTTAAAGGAACTTTTATCCTACCTTACCATGGAACACTATTCAGCAATAAAAAGGAATGAGCTATTGTTACCCACAATGACATGAATGAATCTTTAGGAAATTAGGCTGAATGAGAAAAATTAATTCTTAATGTTATGTACACTATGATTTCATTTATTTAACATTATATGGCAAACTATGGAAATGAAGAACACATGAGTGTTTGCTAAGAGTTAGAGATAGCTAGATGGAAAAAGGATGGAGGGAGATGGATGAGATTAGAAAAGGACAAACAGAAAGGTCCTTACGGGAAAGTAACTGTTCTGTATCTTTACTGTGTTGATGGATACATGAGCCTTGTGATAAATTTGCATAAGAATAAATACACACACACAAACACACCAGTGTATGCAAGTAAAACTATGGAAATCTGAATAAGATAGGTAGATCATAACAATGCCAAATATTTGGTATTATACTAAAGTTTTCCAAGATCTCAGGGGTAAATATATAAGTGCTATTGGGAACTCTATATCCCTTTTTTTTTTTTTTTTTTTTTGCATTTTACAACTGAATCTACAATTATCTCAAGATAAAAAGTTTAAATAATCATAGATAAGTTTTCACAAATGCCTAAGGTGCCTAACTGGTTTTCTTGGTTTCACTGGAGATGGCTGGTAATTACAGATATGCTTTGGTTATGTAACTATACTCCTATTATGTTAATGTGTGTGCGCAATTTAAGTAAGTAGCTTAAAACCTATACATGCTGAAGTTACTCTACAAGAAGATATGTCAAAGAAATAATCTTCCCATGTTTTCTTCCGCCTGCTACTTCTATAGCTTGTCTTCTTCCTTCCTAATTACAACCCTTAAATAGAATTCGTGCCTCATATCAAATTTACCGAGTATCATAATTCTTCCAAGTGGTAAAGATACCTCAAGACAAATGCTGGGGATAGAAGCTACAGGGCATAAATCTGCAAAGAAATAAAAAGCTAACCATTTCAAACAATAAGGCTTCTCTCTCACTTACCAAGTTTACATTTCCCTGTATGGCCCCGGAAGATGACTGGTTAGCCAGAGACGGGTAAGATGCCTCAAGGGAGGAACAACCTAAGACAGGCACAGTCGCAGGGGGATCATCAGGTGAGAAATTGGGGATCAACAGAGGTGAGGCTTAGAACCTCACCCCCCTGTTCTGAGAGAAATCTTCTGCATATGTGGATGTTTTATTGCCCTTGTCTAGCTTGGATTAACACATAGTCTACAGGCACACACCTGATCATCTACATTTGCTCTCTTACAACACTAAACTATGTTTTCTACCTTTATCTTGTATCTACCTACCACTTCAGCATTTTATTAAAAATAATAATAATAAAGAGAGAAATGTGGTATCCACATATAAATCAAGTATAAAAACCAAATGAGTATTCATATTTGAACTGAGTGTTTAGAGTTCATAATGCATGAGCAAAACCGAAAGTTTCTGTGATGACTGCCCTTGTACTGTTCACTATGTAACTTATTCATTATGTAAGAATTTGTTCTACAAGTAAGAACTTGTTTGTTATGCCTCAGAAGATAGGAGACTGACGAAAATTAGACTTGGGGTGGATTAATGATTGTGCATTGAGCATTTACTCCCCTATACAGAATTTTATTGTCGTTAACAACCATTTGATCAATAAATATGAGAGATGCCCTCACAAACAAAAAAAAGGACACACTTCCAATGGTAAAATAAATAAGTAACCGGGATGTAATGTACAGCATAAGGAATATAGTCAAAATATTGTAACAACTTGGTATGGTGATAGCTGGTACCTAGAATTATCATGTATATAAATGTTGAATCACTATGTTGTACACCTGAAACTAATGTAATGTAATACTGTGTGTCAACTACCCTTCAATAAAAAATAATTATCTACAAAAAAAACAAACTTTAAATAAAAAGCATAATGCAGACTTACCTTGCGGTTTTGATTTACATTTGCCTAATCATTGGTGATAGTGAGCATTTTTTCATGTACTTGATGGTCACTTGCATACACCTTTTAGAGAAATGTCTATTTTTCCCCATATATTAATTGGGTTTATGACTTTTATAGTTGAGTTATAAGAGTTCTTTACATTTCCTGCTGACAAAGCCCTTATCAGATATATGACTTGAAATATTTTCTTCCCATGAGGTAGATGGATTTTTCACTCTCTTGATACTGTCCTTTAACACACAAAAGTTTTTAATTTGGCTGAAGCCTAGTTTATGTTTTTCTTTAAAATTTTGTTGTTCATGCTTTTGGTACTATAGCTAATAATCCTTTGCCAAATCCAAAGTCATAAATATATATTCACATTTTTTCTTCTGAGAGTTTTATCACTTTCAGTTTTATATTTATGTTGGTATGTTTTAATTTTTTTGCATATGATGCAAGGTAAGGTACAGCCCAACTGCATTCTTTTGCATGTAGATATCCAGTTTTTCCACAACTATTTGTTGAAGAGTTATCCCCCCCATTGAATGGTCTTGATACCTTTGTTGAAAAACAGTTGGCTATAGATGTATTGGTTTATTCTGGACTATTAATTCTATGCCACTGGTGACTATGTCTAGAAAACTGTAGTGTTGTGTAAGTTTCAAAATGGGGCACTGTGAGTCCTCCAGTTTTGTTTTTTTGCAAGATAATTTTTGTTACTTGCAATCCTTGCAAAACCATATGTATCTGAGGACTGAGTTTTCCACTTTTATAAAAAGACTGTTGGAATTTTATAGTGATTTGCTTAAATGTGTGTAAATACATCATTTTGAGTAGTATTAGCATCTTAACTATGTAAAGTCTTCAATCCATGAAAATGGAATGTCTTTTCGTTTATTAGGCCTTTAATTACATTCAACAGTGCTTTGTAATTTCAGTGTATATATTTTTCAACACTTTTGTTGAGTTTGTTCCTATTTATTTTGTTCTTTTGGATGACACTCTAAATGAAATCGTTATGTCACCTTTTCACAGTGTTTATTGTTTGTGGGTAGAAACAGCAATTAATATTTGTCCACTGAAGTTGTACCCAGAAACTTTGCTGAATTCATTTATTTTCTCAAGTAATTTGTGTATTCTTTGATATTTTCCATATATAAGATCATGTCATCAGTAAACATAATTTTACTTTATTTCCAATGTAGATACCATTCTTTATTATTGCCTAATTCTCTCACTAGAACTTTCAGTAAAATGTTTGAAAAAATTTGAAAAAATTTGAAAAATCAGTTACTTTGTCTTCTTATCACAAAGGAAAAGCTTTCAATCTTC
Source organism: Manis pentadactyla (assembly GCF_030020395.1). NCBI lineage: Eukaryota > Metazoa > Chordata > Mammalia > Pholidota > Manidae > Manis > Manis pentadactyla. The sequence goes on along the minus strand of NC_080020.1, from coordinate 148,130,587 downwards.
AGACTATGATGTTAATGGAACTTTTCATAAATGTCCTTCATCATGTTGAAGTTTCCTCCTATTCTGAGCTTTCTGAATGTTTTTATCATGGAAGGGGTTTTGAGTTCATCAAATGATTTTATGTATCATTTGAGATGACACAGTTTATCTTCCCCTATACATCGTATACTATACAATGTAACAGTATATTACACTGATAGATTTTCTTTATATTGAAACACCCTTGACTTGCTGGTGTAAATCTTACTTGGTCATGGAGTGTAATCTTTTTAATATGGTGTGAAATTCAGTTTGCTGGCATTTTGTTGGGGATTTTTGTCTATATATTTTCTCATGATATCTTTATCTCATGATATTTCCTTCATACAATGATTTAGGAAATGTTCCCTCGTCCTCTATTTTTCAGAAGGGTTTGAGAGGAATTGTGTTAATTCTTGTTTAGATGTTTGGTACAATTTATAAATGAAGCCATCTGGTTCTAAACTTTACCTTATTGGAAAGCATTTTATTATTGATTGAAGGTCTTTACTTTTTATTAGTCTGTTCAGATATTCTATTTATTCTTGAAAAATTTGGTAAATTATCTGTTTCTAGGAATCTGCCCATCTGGTATAGGTTATCTAATTTTTTGATATATGATTGTCCATAGTATCCTCTTATAACCCACTTGATTTCTGTAAGGTCAGTAGTAATGGTCTACATATGTTTTTGATTTTAATTACTTGAGCCTTCTCTCTTTTCTATGTCATTATAGCTAAAGGTTGGTAAATTTTGTTAATCTTTCCAAAGAATGGGCTCTTTATTTCAATTACCGTTTTTATTGTTTTTCTATTCTGTATTTCATTAATCTCTTCTTTAATCTTTTTTAACCTATCTTTGGATTCACTTTGCTCTTCTTGTTGTAGTATGTCAAGATGCAAAGTGAGGTGATTAACTTGCGATCTTGCTTCTTTTTTAATGTAGGCATTTATGTCTATAAATCTCCCTCTGAGCACAGCCTTCATTTCATCCCATATGTTTTAATATGATGTGTTTTCATTTTCATTTATCCCTAAGTATTCTCTAATTTTCCTTTTTTTTTTTTTTCTGCTCTACTGGTTCTTTAAGAGTATGGTGTTTAATTTCCAAAAATTGTGTGAATGTTCAAATTTTCCTTATTTTATTGATTTAGAGCTTCATTCCATCATGATCAGAGATGGTACTGTTAAGAGTTCAGTCTTTTTAAATTAGTGAGACTTTTTTTTGGCAATCACATATGATTGTCATGGGTGCACTAAATCTGCAGCTACATATAGAACAACTCCCTCTGCAAAAGACATGACAACAGGCTGGACAGCTTCTTCACATCAGCAAATGAAAAAAGGGCCACATTGAGGCACGTAGGTGATGCTGAGATGCAGTCTTGCAATAAACCTCAACCCAGGATGGTGACCCACAATAGGAAGGGAACTCAAAACCAGAACTTTCCTCTAAGGAATTAATAGTTCATACCCCATATCAGTCACCCTAACTTTTAAGATATGCATCTGAGAGACAAACTCCCAAAACATTTGGCTCTGAAAATGAATGGGGCTCATGTCCATGAGACCCAAATGATTATAGTATGCTGAAAGCTGCTCTTAAAGGGTTTACATGCAGACTCATTTATCCCAGGGCCTAACTCAGAGGCCACAATTTGAAAAATGCCCAGACTAAAATGTGAAGGAGATTCATTTGCTAATCGTAAAGCAACCACTGGAGTGTCAAAGCCTATGGGGATACTCTCCATGGACAGAAGTGTTGACAGGCACTATTTTTGCACCCTTAATCTGTATTGCTAAAGCCAATAGCACATTTTATCTTTGGCAGGTGCCATCTTTACCCTCCAACCTATGGGTGCCATCTTTGCACTTTTCTTCTGCCTTGCTAAAGCCAGCCATTGCCATTTCTTTTCCCTCAGTGGGTTCCATCTTCTTGCTATCCCTCTGCCAGTCTCCTTGGTGACAGTATTTCTGGGAAAGGAAGTTTTATGCATATCTGGTGTTCCAGCTTTTATGTCTAAGGCCACAGTTATTGTGGCTTCAGCCCAGGGGACACCTCTTGAGTGGCTTTGGAGGCCTTGGGTCTTGCTTCCTGGGTCCCATGGGACTGTAGCCATTGGAGAGAAGCACTTGGCAGACTACCACCTACAGGACACTGCATGGATAGCCAACTAAAACACACACCCTGTCTTTCTAAGAAAGAGGCTTATTTGGGTGTCTAGGATCTTTTGCCCTCAGGGACAGATTTTTGATCTGACATGCTTCTAGTGCCTATGGAGGTACTCTTAGGGAATGGAGACTGGTGGATGTAACCTTTGACTCTCACTCTGCCTTACTCCAGCATTCCAATATTTCACAGAAAGCAGTTTATGCTCATGTCTGGTGCCCCAGTTATTGCAGATGCTACCAGGATACACCTCCACATCACCTGGCTCTAGTGACCAGCAGGACTATGTTTGTGGGCCCCACAGGGCTATAAACCAAGAGAGAAAGGATTTTTAAACAGCCACCACCTCAAGGCACAATAAGAGGCAAAAGACCCAGAAACTCAGTCTTCCTGTGAAAAAGACTTATTAGCTTATTATCATGGTTGTAGCCTGAGGAGAAGACGTCTAATTAACTTCACATCTCAGGGCTGATTGTAAACTTTTCCAGAGACCCCAGGAGGTGGTTGTTCTCTGTGCACTCTTCCTCTACTGCATTGCAAAAAGAAAGTATCTCTCACTGAGGAGCTCTTACACATGCCTGGTACCATGGGTTTTAGATCTGGTTTCCTGGTTTGTGCTGGTGCTCAGGGAATGCTAGTTGATTGCCTAGCATTGATGGCTGGTTGTGTGTGGGGGGGTGTTTCTGGGGGCTAGAGGACTGCAACAGGGACAGTTCTTGGCAGGCTATAGCTCCAAGGGTAGTGCACGGCCAGCAGACTGAAACACATCCCTCAGTCTCTGAGAAAGACTTATTACTTCTCCTGGAGCTTCAGCGTGAGGGGAAGGATTCAACCTTGCCACACATCTAAAGGTCTGTGGAGGTGCTCTCAGGGAATGGAGGCAGAAGGCACCGTCTTTGCATTCTCCCTCTGCTTCACTCCAGCTTGCTAGTATCTCCCAGAAAGGAGCTTAAAATTTTTGTGAGTATCACCCATGGGACACCTAGGTTGCCTGGTCTGAGAACAGCAGAGTTTATAATTGTAGTCCCACAGGACTGTATATATTTTCATACTTTTTTTTTTGTGTGTGTGTGAGAGCATCTCTCATATTTATTGATCAAATGGTTGTTAACGACAATAAAATTCTGTATAGGGGAGTAAATGCTCAATGCACAATCATTAATCCACCCCAAGCCTAATTTTCGTCAGTCTCCAATCTTCTGAGGATTAACAAACAAGTTCTTACATGGAGAACAAATTCTTACATAATGAATAAGTTACATAGTGAACAGTACAAGGGCAGTCATCACAGAAACTTTCGGTTTTGCTCATGCATTATGAACTCTAAACACTCAGTTCAAATATGAATACTCATTTGGTTTTTATACTTGATTTATATGTGGACACCACATTACTCTCTTTATTATTATTATTTTTAATAAAATGCTGAAGTGGTAGGTAGATACAAGATAAAGGTAGAAAACATAGTTTAGTGTTGTAAGAGAGCAAATGTAGATGATCAGGTGTGTGCCTGTAGACTATGTGTTCATCCAAGCTAGACAAGGGCAATAAACCATCCACGTATGCAGAAGATTTCTCTCAGAACAGGGGGGTGAGGTTCTAAGCCTCACCTCTGTTGATCCCCAATTTCTCACCTGATGACCCCCCTGCGACTGTGCCTGTCTTAGGTTGTTCCTCCCTTGAGGAATCTTACCCGTCTCTGGCTAACCAGTCATCTTCCGGGGCCATACAGGGAAATGTAAACTTGGTAAGTGAGAGAGAAGCCTTATTGTTTGAAATGGTTAGCTTTTTACTTCTTTGCATATTTATGCCCTGTGGCTTCTATGTCCAGCATTTGTCTTGAGGTATCTTTACCACTTGGAAGAATTATGATACTTGGTAAATTTGATTGAGGCACGAATTCTATTTAAGGGTTGTAATTAGGAAGGAAGAAGACAAGCTATAGAAGTAGCAGGCGGAAGAAAACATGGGAAGATTGATTATTTCTTTGACATACCTTCTTGCAGAGTAACTTCAGCATGTATAGGTTTTAAGCTACTACATAAATTGCGCACACACATTAACATAATAGGAGTATAGTTACATAACCAAAGCATACCTGTAATTACCAGCCATCTCCAGTGACACCAAGAAAACCAGTTAGGCACCTTAGGCATTTGTGAAAACTTGTCTATGATATGGTGGATATTGTCCAACTGAACTTGAACAGTCTGAGAGAAATCAGACAAATTAAAACAACCCATTCCTGGGGAATGTTCACATCCCTTATGTTCTTTTAACAGTAAATAGTCTGTAGTTGTAAGATTTTGGAGCACTACAATTTGCACTTCTCCTAATTCTTGGTTGAGTTCCAACAGTATAGATCCAGTCAAATTTGTTGTTTTACTGTATGCACAGGCCAGCTTACATATCTCCTTCATTCCCATGGCAAGTCCAGGAGCTGGTGGGATGAGTGCATCTACAGCTGTAGCAGTGCGTGGATCTTTGTTGGGGTTTTTTGATGATCATCTTCTGGCATGAGTCTTCCAGAGAGTGCTGATGTTGGAAGTTCTCTTTCATATCGTATCTTAGTTCATTTTCAGGGTAGCCCAATTAGGCTTTGATCTTCTGTATAAACCCAAACAGACAATTTGCCTACACTTTTATATGCCCTTTATACCCTTGTGTAGAACTCATTGGAAGTTAGCACACAGGAACTGCCCTTTTTTTTTTTGTTTTTTTTTGTTTTGTTTTTGGTATCACTAATCTACACTTACATGACGAATATTATGTTTACTAGGCTCTCCCCTATACCAGGTCTCCCCTATAAACCCCTTTACAGTCACTGACCATCAGCATAGCAAAATGTTGAAGAATCACTAATTGCCTTCTCTGTGTTGTACAGCCCTCCCTTTTCTCCTACCCCCCCATGCATGTTAATCTTACTACCCCCCTACTTCTCCCCCCCATTATCCCTCCCTACCCACCCATCCTCCCCAGTCCCTTTCCCTTTGGTACCTGTTAGTCCATTCTTGAGTTCTGTGATTCTGCTGCTGTTTTGTTCCTTCAGTTTTTCCTTTGTTCTTATATTCCACAGATGAGTGAAATCATTTGGTATTTCTCTTTCTCCGCTTGGCTTCTTTCACTGAGCATAATACCCTCCAGCTCCATCCATATTGCTGCAAATGGTTGGATTTGCCCTTTTCTTATGGCTGAGTAGTATTCCATTGTGTATATGTACCACATCTTCTTTATTCATTCATCTATCGATGGACATTTAGGTTGCTTCCAATTCTTGGTTATTGTAAATAGTGCTGCGATAAACATAGGGGTGCACTGATCTTTCTCATACTTGATTGCTGCATTCTTAGGGTAAATTCCTAGGAGTGCAAATCCTGGGTCAAATGGTAAGTCTGTTTTGAGCATTTTGATGTACCTCCATACTGCTTTCCACAATGGTTGAACTAACTTACTTTCCCACCAGCAGTGTAGGAGGGTTCCCCTTTCTCCACAGCTTCGCCAACATTTGTTGTTGTTTGTCTTTTGGATGGCAGCCATCCTTACTGGTGTGAGATGATACCTCATTGTAGTTTTAATTTGCATTTCTCTGATAATTAGCGATGTGGAGCATCTTTTCATGTGTCTGTTGGCCATCTGTATTTCTTTTTTGAAGAACTGTCTGTTTTGTTCCTCTGCCCATTTTTTAATTGGGTTATTTGTTTTTTGTTTATTGAGGTGTGTGAGCTCTTTATATATTCTGGACGTCAAGCCTTTATCGGATGTGTCATTTTCAAAGATATTCTCCCATACTGTAGGGATCCTTTTTGTTCTATTGATGGTGTCTTTTGCTGTACAGAAGCTTTTCAGCTTAATATAGTCCCACTTACTCATTTTTGCTGTTGTTTTCCTTGCCCGGGGTGATATGTTCAAGAAGAGGTCACTCATGTTTATGCCTAAGAGGTTTTTGCCTATGTTTTCTTCCAAGAGTTTAATGGTTTCATGACTTACATTCAGGTCTTTTATCCATTTTGAGTTTACTTTTGTATATGGGGTTAGACAATGGTCCAGTTTCATTCTCCTACATGTAGCTGTCCAGTTTTGCCAGCACCACCTGTTGAAGAGACTGTCATTTCGCCATTGTATGTCCATGGCTCCTTTATCAAATATTAATTGACCATATATGTCTGGGTTAATATCTGGATTCTCTAGTCTGTTCCATTGGTCTGTGGCTCTGCTCTTGTGCCAGTACCAAATTGTCTTGATTACTATGGCTTTATAATAGAGCTTGAAGTTGGGGAGTGAGATCCCCCCTACTTTATTCTTCTTTCTCAGGATTGCTTTGACTCTTCGGGGTCTTTGGTGTTTCCATATGAATTTTTTAATTATTTGTTCCAGTTCATTGAAGTATGTTGCTGGTAGTTTCATAGGGATTGCATCAAAACTGTATATTGCTTTGGGCAGGATGGCCATTTTGACGATATTAATTCTTCCTAGCCACGAGCATGGGATGCGTTTCCATCTGTTAGTGTCCCCTTTAATTTCTCTTAAGAGTGACTTGTAGTTTTCAGAGTATAAGTCTTTCACTTCTTTGGTTAGGTTTATTCCTAGGTATTTTATTTTTTTTGATGCAATTGTGAATGGAGTTGTTTTCCTGATTTCTCTTTCTGTTGGTTCATTGTTAGTGTATAGAAAATCCACAGATTTCTGTGTGTTGATTTTGTATCCTGCAACTTTGCTGTATTTCGATATCAGTTCTAGTAGTTTTGGGGTGTAGTCTTTAGGGTTTTTTATGTACAATATCATGTCATGTGCAAATAGTGACAGTTTAACATCGTCTTTACCAATCTGGATTCCTTGTATTTCTTTGTGTTGTCTGATTGCCGTGGCTAGGACCTCCAGTACTATGTTAAATAACAGTGGAGAGAGCGGGCATCCCTGTCTAGTTCCCGATCTCAGAGGAAATGCTTTCAGCTTCTTGCTGTTCAATATAATGTTGGCTGTGGGTTTATCATAGATGGCCTTTATTATGTTGAGGTACTTGCCCTCTATTCCCATTTTGCTGAGAGTTTTTATCATGAATGGATATTGAACTTTGTCAAATGCTTTTTCAGCATCTATGGAGATGATCATGTGGTTTTTGTCTTTCTTTTTGTTGATGTGGTGGATGATGTTGATGTACTTTCGAATGTTGTACCATCCTTGCATCCCTGGGATGAATCCCACTTGGTCATGGTGTATGATCCTTTTGATGTAGTTTTGAATTCGGTTTGCTAATATTTTGTTGAATATTTTTGCATCTACGTTCATCAGGGCTATTGGTCTGTAGTTTTCTTTTTTGGTGGGGTCTTTGCCTGGTTTTGGTATTAGGGTGATGTTAGCTTCATAGAATGAGTTTGAGAGTATCCCCTCCTCCTCTATTTTTTGGAAAACTCTAAGGAGAATGGGTATTATGTCTTTCCTGTATGTCTGATAAAATTCCGAAGTAAATCCATCTGGCCTGGGGGTTTTGTTCTTTGGTAGTTTTTTGATTACCGCTTCAATTTTGTTGCTGGTAATCTGTCTGTTTAGATTTTCTGTTTCTTTCTGGGTCAATCTTGGAAGGTTGTATTTTTCTATTAAGTTGTCCACTTCTCCTAGGTTTCCCAGCTTGTTAGCATATAGGTTTTCATAGTATTCTCTAATAATTCTTTGTATTTCTGTGGGGTCCGTCGTGATTTTTCCTTTCTCGTTTCTGATACTGTTGATTTGTGTTGACTCTCTTTTCTTCTTAATAAGTCTGGCTAGAGGCTTATCTATTTTGTTTATTTTCTCGAAGAACCAGCTCTTGGTTTCATTGATTTTTGCTATTGTTTTATTCTTCTCAATTTTAATTATTTCTTCTCTGATCTTTACTATGTCCTTCCTTCTGCTGACCTTAGGCCTCATCTGTTCTTCTTTTTCCAATTTCGATAATTGTGACATTAGACCATTCATTTGGGATTGCTCTTCCTTTTATAAATATGCTTGGATTGCTATATACTTTCCTCTTAAGACTGCTTTTGCTGTGTCCCACAGAAGTTGGGGCTTAGTGTTGTTGTTGTTATTTGTTTCCATATATTGCTGGATCTCCATTTTGATTTGGTCATTTATCCATTGATTATTTAGGAGCGTGCTGTTAAGCCTCCATGTGTTTGTGAGCCTCTTTGCTTTCTTTGTACAGTTTATTTCTAGTTTTATGACTTTGTGGTCTGAAAAGTTGGTTGGTAGGATTTCAATCTTTTGGAATTTACTGAGGCTCTTTTTGGGGCCTAGTATGTGGTCTATTCTGGAGAATGTTCCACGTGCACTAGAGAAGAATGTATATCCTGTTGATTTTGGATGTAGAGTTCTATAGATGTCTATTAGGTCCATCTGCTCTACTGTGTTGTTCAGTGCTTCCGTGTCCTTACTTATTTTCTGCCCAGTGGATCTATCCTTTGGGGTGAGTGGTGTGTTGAAGTCTCCTAGAATGAATGCATTGCAGTCTATATCCCCCTTTAGTTCTGTTAGTATTTGTTTCACATATGCTGGTGCTCCTGTGTTGGGTGCATATATATTTAGAATGGTTATATCCTCTTGTTTGACTGAGCCCTTTATCATTATGTAGTGTCCTTCTTTATCTCTTGTTACTTTCTTTGTTTTGAAGTCTATTTTGTCTGATATTAGTACTGCAACCCCTGCTTTTTTCTCACTGTTGTTTGCTTGAAATATGTTTTTCCATCCCTTGACTTTTAGTCTGTACATATCTTTGGGTTTGCGGTGAGTTTCTTGTAAGCAGCATATAGATGGGTCTTGCTTTTTTATCCATTCTTTTACTCTGTGTCTTTTGATTGGTCCATTCAACCTATTAACATTTAGGGTGACTATTGAAAGATATGTACTTATTGCCATTGCAGGCTTTAAATTCGTGGTTAACAAAGGTTCAGGGTTAGCCTCTATAGTATCTTACTGCCTAACTTAGCTCTCTTATTGAGCTGTTATATACACTGTCTGGAGATTCTTTTCTTCTCTCCCTTCTTGTTCCTCCTCCTCGATTCTTCATATGTTGGGTGTTTTGTGCTGTGCTCTGTCTAGGAGTGCTCCCATCTAGAGCAGTCCCTGTAAGATGTCCTGTAGAGGTTGTTTGTGGAAAGCAAATTCCCTTAGCTTTTGTTTGTCTGGGAATTGTTTAATCCCACCGTCATATTTGAATGATAGTCGTGCTGGATACAGTATCCTTGGTTCAAGGCCCTTCTGTTTCATTGTATTAAATATATCATGCCATTCTCTTCTGTTCTGTAGGGTTTCTGTTGAGAAATCTGATGTTAGCCTGATGGGTTTCCCTTTATAGGTGACCTTTTTCTCTCTAGCTGCCTTTAACACTCTTTCCTTGTCCTTGATCTTTGCCATTTTGATTATTATGTGTCTTGGTGTTGCCCTTCTTGGATCCTTTCTGTTGGGGGTTCTGTGTATTTCCGTGGTCTGTTAGATTACTTCCTCCCCCAGTGTGGAAAACTCTAAGGAGAATGGGTATTATGTCTTTCCTGTATGTCTGATAAAATTCCGAAGTAAATCCATCTGGCCTGGGGGTTTTGTTCTTTGGTAGTTTTTTGATTACCGCTTCAATTTTGTTGCTGGTAATCTGTCTGTTTAGATTTTCTGTTTCTTTCTGGGTCAATCTTGGAAGGTTGTATTTTTCTATTAAGTTGTCCACTTCTCCTAGGTTTCCCAGCTTGTTAGCATATAGGTTTTCATAGTATTCTCTAATAATTCTTTGTATTTCTGTGGGGTCCGTCGTGATTTTTCCTTTCTCGTTTCTGATACTGTTGATTTGTGTTGACTCTCTTTTCCTCTTAATAAGTCTGGCTAGAGGCTTATCTATTTTGTTTATTTTCTCGAAGAACCAGCTCTTGGTTTCATTGATTTTTGCTATTGTTTTATTCTTCTCAATTTTAATTATTTCTTCTCTGATCTTTATTATGTCCTTCCTTCTGCTGACCTTAGGCCTCATCTGTTCTTCTTTTTCCAATTTCGATAATTGTGACATTAGACCATTCATTTGGGATTGCTCTTCCTTTTTTAAATATGCTTGGATTGCTATATACTTTCCTCTTAAGACTGCTTTTGCTGTGTCCCACAGAAGTTGGGGCTTAGTGTTGTTGTTGTCATTTGTTTCCATATATTGCTGGATCTCCATTTTGATTTGGTCATTGATCCATTGATTATTTAGGAGCGTGTTGTTAAGCCTCCATGTGTTTGTGAGCCTCTTTGCTTTCTTTGTACAGTTTATTTCTAGTTTTATGCCTTTGTGGTCTGAAAAGTTGGTTGGTAGGATTTCAATCTTTTGGAATTTTCTGAGGCTCTTTTTGTGGCCTAGTATGTGGTCTATTCTGTTGAATGTTCCATGTGCACTTGAGAAGAATGTATATCCCGCTGCTTTTGGATGTAGAGTTCTATAGATGTCTATTAGGTCCATCTGCTCTACTGTGTTGTTCAGTGCTTCCGTGTCCTTACTTATTTTCTGCCCAGTGGATCTATCCTTTGGGGTGAGTGGTGTGTTGAAATCTCCTAGAATGAATGCATTGCAGTCTATTTCCCCCTTTAGTTCTGTTAGTATTTGTTTCACATATGCTGGTGCTCCTTTGTTGGGTGCATATATATTTAGAATGGTTATATCCTCTTGTTTGACTGAGCCCTTTATCATTATGTAGTGTCCTTCTTTATCTCTTGTTACTTTCTTTGTTTTGAAGTCTATTTTGTCTGATATTAGTACTGCAACCCCTGCTTTCTTCTTGCTGTTGTTTGCTTGAAATATGTTTTTCCATCCCTTGACTTTTAGTCTGTACATGTCTTTGGGTTTGAGGTGAGTTTCTTGTAAGCAGCATATAGATGGGTCTTGCTTTTTTATCCATTCTGTTACTCTTTGTCTTTTGATTGGTGCATTCAACCCATTAACATTTAGGGTGACTACTGCAAGATATGTACTTATTGCCATTGCAGGCTTTAAATTCGTGGTTACCAAAGGTTCAAGGTTAGCCTCTTTAGTATCTTACTGCCTAACTTAGCTCGCTTATTGACCTGTTATGTACACTGTCCGGAGATTCTTTTCTTCTCTCCCTTCTTTTTCCTCCTCCTCGATTCTTCATATGTTGGGTGTTTTGTGCTGTGCTCTGTCTAGGAGTGCTCCCATCTAGAGCAGTCCCTGTAAGATGTCCTGTAGAGGTGGTTTGTGGAAAGCAAATTCCCTCAGCTTTTGTTTGTCTGGGAATTGTTCAATCTCACCATCATATTTGAATGATAGTCGTGCTGGATACAGTATCCTTGGTTCAAGGCCCTTCTGTTTCATTGTATTAAATATATCATGCCATTCTCTTCTGTTCTGTAGGGTTTCTGTTGAGAAATCTGATGTTAGCCTGATGGGTTTCCCTTTATAGGTGACCTTTTCCTCTCTAGCTGCCTTTAACACTCTTTCCTTGTTCTTGATCTTTGCCTGTTTAATTATTATGTGTCTTGGTGTTGTTTTTCTTGGATCCTTTCTGTTGGGGGTTCTGTGTATTTCCGTGGTCTGTTCGATTATTTCCTCCCCCAGTGTGGGGAAGTTTTCAGCAATTATTTCTTCTAAGATACTTTCCATCTCTTTTCCTCTCTCTTCTTCTGGGACCCCTATAATACGGATATTGTTCCTTTTGGATTGGTCACACAGTTCTCTTAATATTGTTTCACTCCTGGAGATCCTTTTGTCTCTCTCTATGTCAGCTTCTATGCGTTCCTGTTCTCTGATTTCAATTCCATCAATGGCCTCTTGCATTGTATCCATTCTGCTTATAAACCCTTCCAGCATTTGTTTCATTTCTGCGATCTCCTTTCTGGCATCTGTGATCTCCCTCCAGACTTCATCCCATTTCTCTTGTGTATTTCTCTGCATCTCTGTCAGCACGTTTATGATTCTTATTTTGAATTCTTTTTCAGGAAGACTGGTTAGGTCTGTCTCCTTCTCTGGTGTTGTCTCTGTGATCTTTGTCTGCCTGTAGCTTTGCCTTTTCATGGTGATAGGAATAGTTTGCAGAGCTGGGACGAGTGACGGCTGGAAGGACTTCCTTTCTTATTGGTTTGTGGCCCTCCTCTTCTGGGAGAACAGCGACCTCTAGTGGCTTGTGCTGTGTAGCTGCGTGCAGACAGGGTTTCTGCTTCCTGCCCAGCTGCTATGGACTTAATCTCCGCTGTTGCTGTGGGTGTGGCCTGGCTCGGGCAGCTACTCCAAAATGGTGGAGTCGCGTTGTAGCAGGAGCGGCTGGGAGGCTATTTATCTCCATAAGGGGCCTCCCTGCTCCCTGCAGCCCAGGGGTTAGGGTGCCCAGAGATCCCTGGATTCCCTACCTCTGGATTAAGTGACCCGCCCTGCCCCTTTAAGACTTCCAAAAAGCACCCGCCAAAAGAAAACAACAACCACCAAAAAAAAAAAATTTTTTTTAATTAAAAAAAAAAAGATGGTCACTCGTTTTTCTTTATTCTCCAGTGCCAGCCTCAGGCCTCTGCTCACCGGTCTTGCTGCCCTATTTCCCTAGTATTGGGGTCCCTATCCCTTTAAGACTACCAAAAAGCGCTTGCCAAAAAAAAAAAAAATGAGCCCTCGCTTTTCTGGTGTCCTCCTGCGCCAGGCCACTGGTGCCTGCTCACTGTTCTTGCTGCCCTGTTTCCCTAGTTTTGGGGTCCCTATCCCTTTAAGACTTCCAAAAAGCGCTCGCCAAAACAAAACAGCAAAAAGCAAAAAAAAATGGTCACGCGCTTTTCTTATGTCCTCCGGCACCTGGCCTCCAGTGCCCACTCACTGTTCTTGCTGCCCTGTTTCCCTAGCATTCAGGGCCCCCTGGGCATGTACTGTGTCTGCACTCTGGCCCAGATGGCTGGGGCTGGGTGTTCGGCAGTCCTGGGCTCCGTCTCCCTCCCGCTGTGCCTGTTCTTTTCCCGCCGGGAGCTGGGGAGAGGGTCGCTCAGCTCCCTCTGGGCCGGGGCTTGTATCTTACCCCCTTCGCAAGGCACTGGGTTCTCTCAGGTGCAGTTGTGGTCTGGATATTGTCCTGTGTCCTCTGGTCTTTATTCTAGGAAGGGTTGTCTTTGTTATATTTTCATAGATATATGTTGTTTTGGGAGGAGATTTCCGCTGCTCTTCTCACGCCGCCATCTTCCGCCCCTCTCTATATTTTCATACTTTAAAAGATGCTGTCTGAGAGTGTGGCTTCCAATCAGCCTGAAGCTAGGTTTTAAATAAGATCCTTCCCTGTGGGATACTGATGAGTTTTGGCATACCTTCAACAACTGGGAGTTATTAAAAATAAAATATTCTGATTGAACAATAACAAAGGCTCAGAGACAACCAAGAGTTAACGCACGTTGAACAATAAGGCTCATCTCCTACACTAGACCACTTCTTCAAGCCTGGGAAAGGTGATTGTTTCATCTAATACATAGAAACAAACACAGACAGCCAAGGAAAATGAGGAAACAGGAGAATATGTTCCAAGCAAAGCAACAAGTTACTCTTAAAAAAAGAAAACACCTTAATGAAACAGATAATTTACCCAATAAGAGTTCAAAGACATGGTCATAAGGATACTCATGCAACATGGGAGAAGAATGAATATGTAAGACCTTCAACAAAGAAATAGAAAATACAAGAAAGTAGGGACTCTCTTGTCCCCTCCTGGCATGAACCAGGAGCTCTGTCCTTTCACTTTATCTCTAAATAAAAGCCTGTACCTTGCTCTCCTAAAAAAAAAAGAAAATACAAGAAAGTACCAAACAGAAGCCACAAAACTGAAGAATACAATAACTGAATTGAAGAAGAAAAGACTAGAGGAGTTCAACAGAGGATAAAATGAAGCAAACAAAACAATCAGGATATAAAAGATAGGGAAGTGGAACTCAGTAAGAGCAGCAAAGGTAAAAAAGTGAAGATAGCTGAAGAGTCTTACTTATCAAGTGGATAAGTAGATTAACATCCACATTATTGGAGTCCCAGAGTGAGAAGAGAGAAAAGGGCAGAAAACATATTTGAATAAATAAGGTCTGAAAACTTCTCTAACCTGGGGAAGAAAACAGACAACCTGATCTAGGAAGCCCAGAAAGTTCCCAGTAAGATAAACTGAAATAAATCAACACCAAGACACATTTAGTTAAAATGGCACAAATTAGAAATTAAGATAAAATCTTAAAAGAAGCAAGAGAAAAAACGATTTGTCCATTTTATTCACATATCACATTGTCTTTATCCATTCTTCCTTCATTGGACATTTAGGTTGTTTACACATCTTGAATTTTGTAAATAATGCAATGCAAGACAACAATAAAACTATAAGACTTTTCAACAGAAACATTACAGACCAGAAGATAGTGATACAATGTGTTAAAAGTAATGAATGGAAAAAAACGAGCATTCTACCCAGCAAAGTTATCATTCAAAATTGAAAGACAGTCAAAATAAATGGAATAGAGACTAAAAAAATAATAGAAAAGATCAATGAAACTAAGAGCCTATACTCTGAAAAGATCTGTAAAATTGACAAGCCTATATCTACACTCATCAAGAAAAAAGAAAAGGCTCAAATAAATAAAATCAGAAATGAAAGAGGAGACACTACAACTGATACTACAGGCATACAAAGGATCATTGAATGATTATATGCCAACCAACTGGACAATCTAGAAGAAATGGATAAATTCCTAAAACATATAACCTACCAAGACTGAATCAGGAAGAAATACAAAATCTAAATAGACCAATTCCTAGTAAAGAGATTGAGTCAGTAATAAAAAACAAAAGCCCAACAAATAAACAAAAGCCCAGGACAAGAGGCTCCACTGGAGAATTCTAAAATAATTCAAGGAAGAATTAATACCACTCCATCCCCCTTTCCAAAAAATAGAAGAAGAGGTAATCCTTACTCATTTTACAAGGCTAGCAAACTGATACAAAAACCACACAAGGACACTGTAAGAAAAGAAAACTCTCTTTCTGCTTCTGTAAATTTGACTAGTTAATATACCTCATGTAAGCATAATCACACAGTATTTGTCCACTTAGCATATCATCAAGGTTTATCCATGTTAGATTTGGCTGAATTTTATTTTTTATTTTTCTTTTTATGGGTGAATAATATTCCATTTTATTCAAATACCACCTATCTTTACGCAATCTTCCTTCACTGGACATTTAGGTTGCTTACACATCTCGAATCTTGTAAATAATGTAATGAATATGGGAGTGCAAATATTTCTTAGAGGTCCTACTTTAAGTTCTTTTGGATAAAAAAACAGAAGTATAATTATCTGACCATATGGTAACTCTATTTTCAGTTTTTTTGTTGAGCCACCATACTGTTTTCCATAATAGCAGTACTGTTTTCCATTCACACTTTACAGAGTACAAATGTTTTGATTTCCCTACATCCTCACTACTACTTGTTGTATTTTGTTTTTTAAAAATGACAATCCTAACAGGATAGAGATGATATTTCATTATGATTTTGATTTGGAATTTCCATGATGATTCATGATGTCAAATCTTTTCATATATCTGTTTGTCATGTGTTTATCTTCTTTGGAAAAACGTCTATACAAGTACTTTGTCCATATTTGATTTGGATTTTTTTATTTTTATTTATTTATTGCTATTGAGCTGGAGAAGTTCCTTGTATTTTATAGATATTAACTTATTTTCAGATATACAGTTTGTAAATATTTTCTCTCATTCCTTAAGTTGCCATTTAATTCTGTTGATTATTTCCTTTACTGTGAAAAGCTTTGTAGTTTGATATAGTACCACTTGTCTATTTTTGTTTTTGTTGCCTATACTTCATTGTTAGGTCTAAGAAATCATTGCTAAGACAACTTTTCCCTTATGTTTTCTTCTAGGAGGTTTGTCATTTCAGGTTGTACATTTTAGTATTTACTTTGAACTGATTTCTGTGTAGGTTATAAAGGTCCCATTTCCTTCTTTTGCATGTGGGTATTCAATTTTCCCAGTGTGATTTGTTGCTGAGACTATCCTTTCTACATTGTGTATTCTTAGCATCTTTGTCAAAAATCAATGGACTCCATGTATGTAGGCTTATTTCTGAGCTCCCTATCCTGTTCCATAAGTCTATATCTCTGTCTTTGTGCCCATACAATATTGTTTTTAATTACTGTAGCATTGTAATACTATTTCAAATTTAGGAAATGTGATGTGTCTAGAATTGTTGTTTTTCAAGGTTATTTTGGCTATTTAGCATCCTTTGTGTTTCCATATAATCTTGGGATTGTTCTTACTTTTTTTGTAAAAAATGACATTGAGATATTGATTAGCATTACATGGAAGCTGTGAATTGTTTTGGGTAGTATGGACATTTTAACAATATTAGTTCTTCCAATCCATGAGCAGATAATCCGTCATTTTATTTATTATCTTTAATTTCTTTCAGCAATGTTTTATAAATTTCCAAGTATAAGTCTTTCTCCTCTCAGTTAACCTTATTCCTATGCATTATTCTTTTGGTGCTACTAGAAATGGCACTGTTTTCATAATTTCCTTTTCAGATAGTTTGTTGTTAAAGTATAGAAACACAACTGATTTGTATTTGTGAATTTGTATCCTACAACTTTACTGATTTCACATATTGGTTCTCACAGTCTTTTTATGGATTCCTTTATGGTTTTCTACATATCAAGTCATTGTATCTGCAGAGATCATTTAACTTCTTCCTTTCCAGATTGGATACTTTATATTTATTTTTCTTTTCTTTCATATTTATTTTGGCTAATTGTTCAGGCTAGGACTTCTTGCTACTATATTGAACAGAATTGACCAGAGTGAGCACCCTGCTTTTTTGTTGGTTTAGAGGGAAAGCTTTCAGTTTTTCACCTCTGAGTGTGATGGTAATAGTATAATTTTTATATATGGCCTTTACTATGTTGAGATAATTTCCTTGAATTCCTAGTTTGTTGAGAGTTTTTATTATGAAAAGATACTTGATTCTGCCAAATGCCTTTCTGCTTGTATTGAGATGATTACACACCACAGTTAATGTGGTGTTTCATATTGATTGATGCTCATGATGTTTAACCATCCTTGCATCCCAGGGATAAATTTCACTTTGTGATGGAGAGTGTGATCATTTTATCCTTCTATTGAATTCAGTTTACTAGTATGTTATTGAACATTTCTACATCTATGTTTATCAGTAATCTTCACAGGAATTTTGTTATCTTGTAGTGTCTATTTCTGGCTTTATTTCTATTTCTTCATGATTCAATCTTGATATATTGTGTTCCTAGGAATTTATGCATTTCTTCTTGATTATCCACTTTGTTGTCATATAATTGTTCATAGTAATTTTCTATAATCACTTTTAGATCTATGGTATCAATTATAATACTTACTCATTTATTTGTGATCTTCTATATTTGCATCTTATCTTTTTTCTTCATCTAGCTAAAGTCTTATAAATTTCATAGAACTTCTAAAAAATCCAACTCTTAGTTTTGCTGGTACTTTCCTTTTTGTCTCTATTTCACTTATTTCCACCCTAATCTTTGTTATTTTCATCCTCTAAAATCATTAGCCTTAATTTGTTTTCTTTGTGTAGTTCCTTTAAGTATAAAGTTAGGTTATTAATTTGAGATCTTTCTTCTTTTGAAGTGTAGGTATTTATTGCTCTAAACTGACCTCTTAGAACTATTTTTGCTGCGTGCCATAAATTACATATGTTGCATTTTCCTTTTTCATTTGTCTCAAGATATTTTCTAATTTCCACTTTGATTTTTTGACCCATTGGTTGTTTAATACTGTGTTATTTAAATTCTGAATAGTTGTGAATTTTCTGGTTTTCTTTCTGCTATTGATATCTAGATTCACACCACTGTAGTTGGAAAAGATATCTTGGTGTAATTCCAATGTTCTAAAATTTTCTAAGACTTTGATTTGTGATTTAACAATGATCTACATTGCAAAATGTTCTGTGTGCACTTGAGAAGAATGTGCATTTTGATATGGTTGTATGAAATATTGTATATATTTTTAGGTCCATTTGGACTATGGTGTTGTTCTCTGTTTCCTTATTTATTTTCTACCTGGATGTCCTGTTATTGAGGTCTCCTACTATTATTATATTGTTGTCTATTTCTCCCTTCAGTTCTTTCATATGCTTCTTTTATATATTTAGGTTCTCTCATGTTGGGTGCATATATATTTAAAATTGTTATATATTCCTCATAAATTGACCCTTTATCATTATATAATGCCCTTCATCGTCTTTTGTCAGTTTTTGACTTAGAGTCTATTTTTTGGTGACACTCTTATGGCTATCCTGTCCTCTTTTGGTTATCATTTTTATAGAATATCTTCTTCACCCCTTACTTTCAGTCTAATTGTGTCCTTAAATTGAAATGAGCTCTTCTAGACACTAATAGTGAAGTCCGCCTTTTAAAAATCCATTCAGTTACTGTTAGTCTTTTGCTTGAATAATTCAACTCATTTATATTCAATGTAATTAGTGATAGGGAAGTATGTAATACTCATATTTTGTTGTTTTCTATCTTGTAGTTCTTTTATTCCTTTTTTTCTTTTAAAGCAGGTCCAGTGGTAATGACTTCCCTCATCATGTTTTTGTTTATCTTGGAGTCTTCATTTTTCTTTCATTTTTGAAGGGCAATTTTACTGAATACAATATTCATGGTTGACAATTTTTTTCAACATTTCAAATATATCATCCCACTCCCTTTTGACCCACAAAGTTTCTGCTAGGAAATCAGCTGATAATCTTGTGCATATTCCCTCCTACATAATAAGTCACTTTCTATTGCTCTTCTAAAATTCTTTCTTTATCTTTGCTTTTTGATGACTTGGTTATAAGGTATCCTGGTATGAACATCTATGGATTTATTTTTTAGGGACAGAGGTATTCCTGAATCTGGATGTCTATTTTCTTCCTCAGACTTTGGGTGCTTTTAGCCATTATTTTTTTGAATAAACTTTCTGCCTCTTTGGCTCTCTTCCTTTCTGTGCCTCCCGTATTGCATATATTGATTTACTTATTGATAATCCTTAAACTTTCTTCACTGTTTTTCATTTTGTTCCTCTGACTAATTTCAAATAACCTATCTCTAAGTTCTCCAGTCATTTCTTCTCTTAAATCTAGTCTGCTCTTGAATCCCTCTAGTGAAATTTCAAGTTCATTTATTATATTTTTCAGTTCTAAGGTTTCTGATTTGTTCTTTTTTACATTTTCTCTTTGTTGAAATTATTACTTTCCTCATGCACTTTTCTCCTGAGATTATTAAGCATCTTTATGTTGAGTGTTTTGAGTTTTTTGTCAAGCAATTCATATGCTGCTATTTCAGTAAGGCTTGTTCTGGAGATTTTTCCTTTGTTCGGAGAATGTTTTCCTGTTTTCTCATTTTTCTCTATTCTTTGTATTGATATTTGAACATTAGACAAAATGCCACCTCTCCCAGTCTTCATGTTGGCCTCATATGAGAAGACCCTAAAAAAAATAGCCTATAAATTAAGTATAAAAATCAAATGAATAATCATATCTGACTTGATTGTTTATAGTTCATGATGCGTGATCAAAACTGAAAGTTTCTGTGACATGACTGCCCTTGCACTGTTCACCATGTAAGAACTTATTCACTATGTAAGAACTTGTTCACCATGTAAGAACTTGTTCGTTATGCGTCAGAAGATTGGAGACTGTTGAGAATTGGGCTTGGGGTTGATTAATGATTGTGCATTGAGTCCCCTATACAGAATTTTATTGTTGTTAACAACCATTTGATCAATAAATGTGAGAGATGCCCTCTCAAAAAACAAAACAAAAAACAGCCTGGCCCAGATTTGGGTTGCCTCTCAAGCCTTCTTTGTGTATGTGACTTGTCTAGATTTGTGTGTGAAAATTTCCAGAGAGATTTAATAGGTTTTATTTTTATTTTTTTGGCAGGGGGAGTGGGTGTTCATAGTCTTTTGTTCCCTCTGGTGCACCTCTTCTATACCCAGTTCTTCTTTAGTAGTAGCCTGTCCTGAGCTCTTTTTACTGTTACTCTTTTCAGTGGTCTCCAAGCATCTAGGATATCTGGATCTCATCTGTGCTATGAGACAGGTGAAACTGAAACCAGTCCCTCTGGCAGCCATCCAAAACATCTGAATTTTAGATTTATGTTTCTCTTTTCTCTTCTTCTGCCCAAGGAAAATCCATACTCTGGGAGTCCTCTTGATCATGCTGTGTTGAGCTGAGAGTAAGGGCTCTAGCAGGTGAGTACATGCTAGTCCAAGCCTTCAA
The DNA here is from genome assembly GCF_030020395.1 of Manis pentadactyla. Lineage (NCBI taxonomy): Eukaryota > Metazoa > Chordata > Mammalia > Pholidota > Manidae > Manis > Manis pentadactyla. The sequence goes on along the minus strand of NC_080020.1, from coordinate 148,110,110 downwards.
TTTGTTTCTCAGCAGCCCTTAGACATCTGGAGTATGCTGACTCTCATTACTCTGCAACAGGTGAGACTCATACATTCTTCTGGGAAGCCCCCAAAATTTGGAAAGTCCAAGGTACACTCCAACTCTTTACCTCCCTAGTGAGAACCTGGTATTTGGGGTATTTTTTCTGCTTTCTTTGTCCAGAGCTGGAAGTAGAGACTATGGTGAGTGCTTGTGTGCTAGTCCAAACTATCACCTTTGTTCTTAGTGACTCATAACCTGGGGCCTTTTGCTGTCAGTACTTAGATTCAGGGAAGAAAGAAACTTGTCCTTTAGGCAGCACTCCCACAAGTCTGAAGATTGGATGTGTTTCCTCCTAACGGTGTGATGCTAAACTAAACAGATGTATTATGGTAAGAGGAGGTCTCAAATTTTCCTACCATCTTCAGTGTGGCTGATTTGGCATTTTCTTAGTATAGGAGCCTCTCAGATGGTTTCTGGAATTCTTACAAAGACAATTAATTTGCATATTATTGTTGAATCAGTGTGTCTTTGAAGGTAAGAAAGGTAGAGGGCTTCCTACTCCATCTAACTGATGTCACATCCTTATATGATTTCAACTGTTTTAATTCTTAATATTTGATTCTTGTCTCATGATATAGACTCTCTTGGTTAATGTTCAAGTGAATTTCAAAAGGATGTTTATTATTATAGTGTTTGGTAGAATATTCTGTAAATGTCACATAGAACAACTTTTTGATGGTGAATTTCAGTTATTTTCAGTCACTGATGATTTTCTCTCTACTAGTTGAATTCACTATTTAGAGAAGTTTGTTGATTTCTCCAACTATAACTTGTCATTTTTCTCTTTAACTCTGTTAGAATTCACTGGATGTATTTTGAAGCTCTAATGTTTGGTATATACACATTTATGATTGCTGTGCCTTCTTGTTAAGATACCCATCTAAAATTATGAAATGCCCTTTCTTTCCTTTGGTACTTTTCTTCCTTTGGGTTTATTTTGTCTCCAATTAATTTAACCAATCCAGCACTCTTTTGATTAGTGTTTGCTTGTTATGTATTTTAATCCCGTTACTTGTTCCCTATTTATGTCATTATGCATCATATGAATTTTTTGTGGAAAGCATATAATTTGCTTTTTAAAGAAACATTGTGATATTTTGTGTCATTTAATTAGTATGTATAAACCATGATACTTAACAGGTTATTGTTCTTTTTAGATTTAGGTCTAACATCTTCTTGTTTTCTGTTTATTTCATGTAATTTCATTCCTCTAGTAATTGTTTTCTGTCTTTTTTGAATTATATAATTTTTTTTAGTATTCCAATTTCGCTCATTTATTTTGCTGTTTATTATATTTTACTTCAATAGTTCTTTTTAATCTAGTGATTACTTTTGGTGTTATAAAATGCATACAAGCCTTTTAATATTCTACTTAGAATCAATACTTTATCACTACATGTTGAATATAGATCTTGTCATCATACAGGTCCTTTTGCCCTCAACCCTCCAGTATATATTTTATATTAGATTTACCATCACAAAATGTTCATTGGTATTAAAATTTTTCAATCATAAAATATATTTTAAAGAACTAAGAGGAGGATTAAAGATGGCAGCATGAGAGGTGAGACAGAGGCTTCCTCCTGAAACCACATATAATACAAAAGTATAATTAATACAACTAATCCTGAAGGAGCAACAGGAAAGAGGACTGCGCAAGACTGCATACACCTGGAGAAAACAGCAGACCTCACGGAACAAGGTAATGTACCAAAGCCATGGCCAGGCGGGACCCCAGCCCTTCCCCCACCCCAGCTCACCGGCTGGAGGAAGAGAAACAGAGTGGGGAGGAAATGGAAGGCTTGGGACTGCTGAATACCTAGTTCTGGAGATCTGCACTGGGAGCACAAACCTACATTTCATGGTGCTTTTATGATACTTGCATGATTATGGGGTTGGAAAGTTAATACAGGCAGAATTCCTGGAGAGACTGAGATTCCAGCTGCTTGTGGAAAGCAGGGATCCATATGCAGCTGCTCTGGGACAAAAGAAAGGTGGGCAGTCTGAGAGACTTCCTAACAAAGAATCCCTTAGCAAGAGGGCTGCTAAAGGAGTAAGGATTGCACAGAGCTATATGCTCAGGAGAAAGGACACACAGACAAAATTGTCCGGGTACACTCTGCCCAGCAGTTTGGGAGCTTTCATGATTTTCAGGTGCTCCAGCTCTCCAGCTGGTTACACAGCTCCAGGGACCCCCATCCGTGGAAGGCAGCCTAAAGCACCTTTCTCCCAGCAAGCCCAACGTGGCTCGCAAAATGGCAAAACATACTCCAGCATTAGGCAGGCCAGAGGGAAGATCTGTCTACGGCAACTACAAATGCAAAGCATAGAGGCTTATACCTGTGTGCTTGGCCCACTGGTTCAGGCAGTAGAGACAGGCATAGCAGCTGGGAAGCAGGAAACAGTTCTTTCCAGCCCCCAGGCACCAATACCACTCCCCTGAAAACCTGACATGGCTTCAGGGGCTGAGCAGATCCAGAGAGGAGAGCTTCTGGACACTAGAGAGCGCCATATACAAATATGAAATGCCAAAGGAACTAAGTTCAAAGTAAAATTAATACAACTCCTGAGAAAGATGACCTCGACCTCATGAATCTTCCTGAAATGGAGTTCAAAATAAAAATAATTTCCATGCTCATGGAGGTACGGAAAAATATTCAAGAACTCAGGAATGAATTCCAGTCTGAAATGCAATCATTGAAGAGCACAATGAAGGGTATCGAAAGAAGATTAGATATGGTGGAGGAGTGGATAAATGAAATAGAAATTAGAGAAGAGGAATACAAAGAAGCTGAGGCACAGAGAGAAGAAAGGTTCTCTAAGAATGAAAGAATATTGAGATTACTGTGTGACCAATCCAAACAGAACAATATTCGCATTATAGGGGTACCAGAAGAAGAAGAGAAAGAGAAAGGAATATAAAGTGTCTTTGAGGAGGTAGTTGCTAAAAACTTCCCCAATCTGGGAAAGGAGAGAGTCTCTTAGGCCATGTAGATTCACGGATCTCCCAACACAAGGGACCCAAGGAAGACAACACTGAGACATATAGTAATAAAAATGGCAAATATCGGGGCAGAGCCAAGATGACAGCATGAGTAAGACAGTGGGAATCTCTTCCCAAAAACATATATATTTTTGAAAATGCAACAAACACAACTAATCCTAAAAGAGAGACCAGAAGACACAGGACAACAGCCAGACTACATCCACACGTGTGAGAGCCCAGCACCTGGTGAAAGGAGTAAGATACAAGCCCCGGCATGGCAGGACCTGAGCGCCCCTCACCCCAGCTCCCGGTGGGAGGAGAGGAGTTGGAGCGGGGAGGGAGAGGGAGCCCAGGACTGCTAAACACCCAGCCCTAGACATTCGCACCAGAGCGCAGACACAGTGCAGGCATGGAGGGCTGGAAACTAGGGAAACAGGGCAGTAAGACCTCTGAGCATGTCCCGAAGCTGATGCCCCTGTGACAAAGAAAAGCAAGTGCTTTTTGAAAGTCTTAAAGGGACAGGGACACAACAGCTGGATGGAAACAACCCAGGTCACAGTACAGCAGCTGGAAACTCCAGGGAAACCCGGGTGCACTAACCCCCTGGAAAACAGCTCTGAGAGCTCTCACAGAGGTAAACAGCCAAACAGCTCCCCGTTCTTTACCCCTCCGGGGCATGGCCATAGCAGAGAAGCAGCCTGAGCCTGGCCATGCCCTCAGCAAGGGAGCTTCCTCCATACTGGCCGGGCAAGACACAAAGACCCAATCTACACGCAATTGCCCAACACAAGCAACTAGGGGTTGCAATTGTCCCAGTAAAGAAAGGCCAGCAGCAAGTGGAAAGTTTGGCTCTCCCAGCTGACAATCAATAGCACCTATCAACATGAAAAGGCAAAAAAATTTGATCCAGACAAGACTAACCCAGACAGCTTCGGCATCTACTACATCTTCCGCTGAGAAGGAACCTGGGGAGACAGATTTAACCAGTCTTCCTGAAAAAGAATTCAAAACAAAAGTCATAACCATGTTGATGGACTTGCAGAGAAATATGCAACAACTAAGGAATGAGAATACAGAAATAAAACAAGCTCTGGAAGGACTTCAAAACAGAATGGATGAGATGCAAGAGACCATTAATGGACTAGAAAATAGAGAACAGGAACGGAGAGAAGCTGATGCAGAGAGAGATAAAAGGATCTCCAGGAATGAAAGAATTCTAAGAGAGCTGAGTGACCAATCAAAATGGAACAATATCCGCATTATAGGGGTACCAGAAGAAGAAGAGAGAGAAAAAGGGATAGAAAGTGTCTTTGAAGAAATAATTGCTGAAAACTTCCCCAAACTAAGGGAGGAAATGGCCTCTCAGACCACAGGGGTACACAGAACTCCCATGACAAGGGATCCAAGGAGGGGAACACCAAGACACATAATAATTAAAATGGGAAAGATCAAAGACAAGGACAAAGTATTAAAGGCAGCCAGAGAGAAAAAAAAAGGTCACCTACAAAGGATAACCCATCAGGCTATCATCAGACTTCTCAACAGAAACCCTACAGGCCAGAAGAGAATGACATGATATACTTAATGCAAAGAAACAGAAGGGCCTCGAACCAAGACTACTGTACCCAGCACGATTATCATTTAAATATGAAGCAGGGATTAAATAATTCCCAGACAAGCAAAAGTTGAGGGAATTTGCCTCCCACAAACCACCTCTACAGGGTATCTTACAGGGACTGTTCAAGATGGGAGCACTCCTAAAAAGAGCACAGAACAAAACACCCAACATATGAAGAAGGGAGGAGTAGGAAAAAGAAGGGAGAGAAATAAAGAATCATCAGACCATGTTCATAATAGCTCAACAAGTGAGTTAAGTTAGAGTGTAAGATAGTAAAGAAGCTAACCCTGAAACTTTGGTAACCACAAACTTAAAGCCTGCAATGGCAACAAGTACATACCTTTCAATAATTACCCTAAAGGTAAATGGACTGAATGCACCAATCAAAAGACACAGAGTAATAGAATGGATAAAAAAGCAAGACCCATCCATATGCTGCTTACAAGAGACTCACCTCAAACCCAAAGACATGCACAGACTTAAAGTCGAGGGATGGAAAAAGATATTTCATGCAAACAACAGAGAGAAAAAAGTAGGTGCTGCAATACTAGTATCAGACAAAACAAACTTCAAAATAAAGTAACAAAAGATAAAGAAGGACATTACATAATGATAAAGGGCTCAGTCCAACAAGATGATATAAACACTATAAATATATATGCACCCAATACAGGAGGACCAACATATCTGAAACAAATACTAACAGAACTAAAGGAGGAAATAGAATGCAATGCATTCATTCTGGGAGACTTCAACACACCACTCACTCCAAAGGACAGATCCACCAGATAGAAAATAAGAAAGGACACAGAGGCACTGAACAACACACTAGAACAGATGGACCTAATAGACATCTACAGAACTCTACATCCAAAAGCAATAGGATACACATTCTTCTCAAGTGCACATGGAACATTCTCCAGAATAGATCACATACTAGGCCCCAAAAAGAGCCTCAGTAAATTCCAAAAGATTGAAATCCTACCAACCAACTTTTCAGACCACAAAGGCATAAAACTAGAAATAAACTGTACAAAGAAATCAAAAAGGCTCACAAACACATGGAGGCTTAACAACACGCTCCTAAATAATCAATGGATCAATGACCAAATCAAAATGGAGATCCAGCAATATATGGAAACAAACGACAACAACAACACAAAGCCTCAACTACTGTGGGATAGAGAAAAAGCAGTCATAAGAGAAAAGTATATAGCAATCCAGGCATATTTAAGGAAGGAAGAACAATCCCAAATGAATGGTCTAATGTCACAATTATCGAAATTGGAAAAAGAAGAACAAATGAAGCCTAAGGTCAGCAGAAGGAGGGACATAATAAAGATCAGAGAAGAAATAAATAAAATTGAGAAGAATAAAACAATAGCAAAAATCAATGAAACCAAGAGCTGGTTCTTCGAGAGAATAAACAAAATAGATAAGCCTCTAGCCAGACTTATTAAGAGGAAAAGAGAGTCAACACAAATCAACAGAATCAGAAACAAGAAAGGAAAAATCACGACAGACCGCACAGAAATACAAAGAATTATTAGAGAGTACTATGAAAACCTATATGCTAACAAGTTGGGGAACCTAGGAGAAATGCACAACTTCCTAGAAAAATACAACCTATCAAGACTGAACCAGAAAGAAACAGAAAATCTAAACAAACCAATTACAGCAACAAAATTGAAGCTGTAATCAAAAAACTACCAAAGAACAAAATCCCCGGGCCAGATGGATTTACCTCAGAATTTTATCAGACATAAAGGGAAGACATAATACCCAATCTCCTTAAAGTTTTCTAAAAAATAGAGGAGGAGGGAATACTCCCAAACTCATTCTATGAAGACATCACCCTAATACCAAAACCAGGCAAAGACCCCACCAAAAAAGAAAACTACAGACCAATATCCCTGATGAACGTAGATGCAAAAATACTCAACAAAATATTAGCAAACCAAATTCAAAAATACATCAAAAGGATCATACACCATAACCAAGTGGGATTCATCCCAGGGATGCAAGGATGGTACAACATTCAAAAATCCATCAACATCGTCCACCACATCAAGAAAAAGAAAGAAAAAAACCATATGATCATCTCCACAGATGCTGAAAAAGCATTCGACAAAATTCAACATCCATTCATGATAAAAACTCTCAACAAAATGGGAATAGAGGGCAAGTACCTCAACATAATAAAGGCCATATATCATAAACCTACAGCCAACATTATATTGAACAGCGAGAAGCTGAAAGCATTTCCTCCAAGATCGGGAACTAGACAGGGATGCCCACTCTCTCCACTGTTATTTAACATAGTACTGGAGGTCCTAGCCACGGCAATCAGACAACACAAAGAAATACAAGGAATCCAGATTGATAAAGAAGAAGTTAAACTGTCTCTATTTGCAGATGACATGATACTGTATATAAAAACCCTAAAGACTCCACCCCAAAACTACTAGAACTGATATCGGAATACAGCAAAGTTGCAGGATACAAAATTAACACACAGAAATCAGTAGCTTTCCTATACACTAACAATGAACCAATAGAAAGAGAAATCAGGAAAACAATTCCATTCACAATTGCATCAAAAAGAATAAAATACCTAGGAATAAACCTAACCAAAGTGAAAAATCTATACTTTGAAAACTACAAGTCACTCTTAAGAAAAAATAAAGGGGACACTAACAAATGGAAACTCATCCCATGCTCGTGGCTAGGAAGAGGTAATATCGTCAATTGGCCATCCTGCCCAAAGCAATATACAGATTTGATGCAATCCCTGTCAAATTACCAACAACATTCTTCAATGCACTGGAAAAAATAATTCAAAAATTCATATGGAAGCACCAAAGACCCCGAATAGCCAAAGCAATCCTGAGAAAGAAGAACAAAGTAGGGGGGATCTCACTCCCCAACTACAAGCTCTACTATAAAGCCATAGTAATCAAGACAATTTGGTACTGGCACAAGAACAGAGCCACAAACCAGTGGAACAGACTACAGACTCCAGACATTAACCCAAACATATATTGACAATTAATATTTGATAAAGGAGCCATGGACATACAATGGTGAAATTACAGTCTCTTCAACAGATGGTGCAACCAAAACTGGACAGCTACATTTAGGAGAATGAAACTGGACTATTGTCTAACCCCATATACAAAAGTAAATTCAAAATGGATCAAAAACCTGAATGTAAGTCATGAAACCATTAAACTCTTAGAAAAAAACATAGGCAAAAACCTCTTAGACATAAACATGAGAGACCTCTTCTTGAACATTTCTCCCCGGACAAGGAAAACAACAGCAAAAATGAACAAGTGGGACTATATTAAGCTGAAAAGCTTCTGTACAGAAAAAGACACCATCAATAGAACAAAAAGGAACCCTAGAGTATGGGAGAATATATTTGTAAATGACAGATCCGATAAAGGCTTGACGTCCAGAATACATAAAGAGCTCACACGCCTCAAAAAAAAAAAGCAAATAATCCAATTAAAAAATGGGCAGAGGAACTGAACAGACAGTTCTCCAAAAAAGAAATACAGATGGCCAACAGACACATGAAAAGATGCTCCACATCGCTAATTATCAGAGAAATACAAATTAAAACTACAATGAGGTATCATCTCACACCAGTAAGGATGGCTACCATCCAAAAGACAAACAACAAAAATTGTTGGCGAAGCTGTGGAGAAAGGGGAACCCTCCTACACTGCTGGTGGGAATGTAAATTAGTTCAACCATTGTGGAAAGCAGTATGGAGGTTCCTCAAAATGCTCAAAACAGACTTACTATTTGACCCAGGAATTCCACTCCTAGGAACTTACCCTAAGAACACAGCAATCAAGTTTGAAAAAGACAGATGCACCCCTGTGTTTATCACAGCACTATTTACAATAGCCAAGAATTGGAAGCAACCTAAATGTCCATCAGTAGATGAATGGATAAAGATGTGGTACATATACACAATGGAATATTACTCAGCCATAAGAAGAGGGCAAATCCTACCATTTGCAGCAACATGGAAGGAGCTAGAGGGTATTATGCTCAGTGAAATAAGCCAGGTGGAGAAAGACATGTACCAAATGATTTCACTCATCTGTGGAGTATAAGAACAGAGGAAAAACTGAAGGAACAAAACAGCAGTGGAATCACAGAACCCAAGAATGGACTAACAGGTACCAAAGGGAAAGGGACTGGGGAGGATGGGTGGGTAGGGAGGGATAAGGGTGGGGGGAGAAGTAGGGGGGTATTAAGATTAACATGCATGTGGGGGTAGGAGTAAAGGGAGGGCTGTACAACACAGAGAAGGCAAGTAGTGATTCTTTAACATTTTGCTATGCTGATGGACAGTGACTGTAAAGGGGTTTATAGGGGGGACCTGGTATAGGGGAGAGCCTAGTAAACATAATATTCTTCATGTAAGTGTAGATTAATGATAACACAAAAAAAAAGAAAGAAAGAAAGAAAAGGGGGATTACTCCCTGGTAGGATAAAACTAACTGTAAATCAACGATTAATGCATGCTTTAAATATCCTTAATTTTGATCACTTAAAGGGTGTCAGATGATCGGCTATGGAGGTACATTTTTCTGATAATATTCCTTTCTCTTAAAAAAAAAAAGCAGTTCCTGTGTGGTGACCTCCAATGAGTTCTACACAATGGTATAAAGGGCATATCAAAGTGTGGGAAAGAGTCTGTTTGTGTTTATACAGAGGATCAAAGCCTAATTTGGCTACTCAGAAAATGAACTAAGATACAATATGAAGAACTTCCAACATCAGCACTCTCTGGAAGTGTCATTCCAGAAGTAGATCATCAAAAAACCTCAACGAAGATCCAGGTGCTGCTACAGTTGTAGCTGCATTCATCCCACCAGTTCCTGGACTTGCCATGGGAATGAAGAAGGAGATATCTAAGCTGGCCTGTGCATTAAGTAAAACAACAAATTTGACTGGATCTATACTGTTGGAACTCAACCAAGAATTAGGAGAAGTGCAAGTTGTTGTGCTCAAAAATCTTACAACTACAGACTATTTACTGTTAAAAGAACATATGGGATGTGAACATTCCCCAGAAATGGGTTGTTTTAATTTGTCTGATTTCTCTCAGACTGTTCAAGTTCAGTTGGACAATATCCACCATATCATAGATAAGTTTTCACAAATGCCTAAGGTGCCTAACTAGTTTTCTTGGTTTCACTGGAGATGGCTGGTAATTACAGATATGCTTTGGTTATGTAACTGTACTCCTATTATGTTAATGTGTGTGCGCAATTTAAGTAGTAGCTTAAAACCTATACATGCTGAAGTTACTCTACAAGAAGATATGTCAAAGAAATAATCAATCTTCCCATGTTTTCTTCCGCCTGCTACTTCTATAGCTTTTCTTCTTCCTTCCTAATTACAACCCTTAAATAGAATTCGTGCCTCATATCGAATTTACTGAGTATCATAATTCTTCCATGTGGTAAAGACACCTCAAGACAAATGCTGGGCATAGAAGCCACAGGGCATAAATATGCAAAGAAGTAAAAAGCTAACCATATCAAACAATAAGGCTTCTCTCTCACTTACCAACTTTACATTTCCCTGTATGGCCCCGGAAGATGACTGGTTAGCCAGAGACGGGTAAGATTCCTCAAGGGAGGAACAACCTAAGACAGGCACAGTCGCAGGGGGATCATCAGGTGAAAAATTGGGGATCAACAGAGGTGAGGCTTAGAACCTCACCCACCCCCTGTTTTGAGAGAAATCTTCTGCATCCATGGATGTTTCATTGCCCTTGTCTAGCTTGGATTAACACTTAGTCTACAGGCACACACTTGATCATCTACGTTTGCTCTCTTAAACACTAAACTATGTTTTCTACCTTTATCTTGCATCTACCTACCACTTCAGCATTTTATTTAAAATAATAATAATAATAATAATAATAAGGGAGAAGTGTGGGATTCACATATAAATCAAGTATAAAAATCAAATGAATATTCATATTTGACCTGATTGGTTATAGTTCATAATGCATGATCAAAACCGAAAGTTTCTGTGATGACTGCCCTTGTACTGTTCACCATGTAAGAACTTATTCACTATGTAAGAATTTTTTCACCATGCAAGAACTTTTTCGTTATGCTTCAGAAGATTGGAGACTGACGATAATTAGGCTTGGGGTGGATTAATGATTGTGCATTGAGCATTGAGTCCCCTATATATAATTTTACTGTTGTTAACAACCATTTGATCAATAAATATGAGAGATGCCCTCTCAAAAAAAAAATGGCAAACATCAAGAATAAGGACAGAATATTAAAAACAGCCAGAGAGAGAAATAAGATCACATACCAAGAAAGTCCATCAGGCTAACATCTAACTTCTCAGCAGAAACCTTACAGGCCAGAAGGGAGTGGCATGATGTATATAATACCATAAGCAGAAGGGCCTGGAACCAAGATTACTTTATCTGGCAAGATTATCATTTAAATTTGAAGGAGGGATTAAGCAATTTCCAGATAAGCAAAAGCTGAGAGAATTTACCTCCCACAAACCATCTATAGAGGTGTATTTTGGAGGGAATGGTATAGATGGAAGTGTTCCTAAGATTTAATGGCTGTCACCAGAGGTAATAAAACCACAGTAAAGAAAGAAGAACAACTAATTACCAAGCAAATGCAAAACTAAATCAACTATCCCCAAAATCAATCAAGGAACAGACAAACAGTACAGAATATGATACCTATTATATAAAGAATGGAGGAGGAAAAGACAAGAACCTTTAGATTGTGTTTGTAATAACATATTAAGAGACTTATGTTAGACTCTTAGATAAGAAGGAAGGTAACCTTGAACCTGTGGTAACCATGAATCTAAAGCCTACAATGGCAATAAGTACATACCTATCGATAATCACCTTAAATTTAAATGGACTGAATGCACCAATCAAAAGAAATAGAGTCACTGAATGGATTAAAAAACAGCACCAATCGACATGCTGCCTACAAGAGACTCACTTTAAACCCAAAGACATACACAGACAAAAAGTGAAGGGATGGAAAGAGATATTTCATGCAACTAATAGGGAAAAAAAAGCAGGAGTTGCAGTACTTGTATCAGACAAAATAGACTTCAAAACAAAGAAAGTCACAAAAGACAAAGAAGGACATTACATAATGATTAAGGGGTCAATTCAACAAGAAGATATAACCATTATAAATATCTATGCACCCATCACAGAAGCACCAACATATGTGAAAAAAATACTAACAGAATTAAAAGGGGAAATAGAATGCAATGCATTCATTTTAGGAGACTTCAACACTCCACTCACTCTGAAGGACAGACCCACCAGACAGAAAATAAGTAAGGACACAGAGGCACAGAACAGCACAATAGAACAGATGGACCTAACAGACATCTACAGATCTCAACACCCAAAAGCAGCAGAATACACATACTTCTCAAGTGGACATGGAACATTTTCAAGAATCGATCATATACTAGGCCACAAAAAGAGCCTCAGTAAATGTAAAAAGATTGAAATTGTACCAACCAGTTTCTCAGACCACAAAGGCATGAAATTAGAAATAAATTATGCAAAGAAAATGAAAAATCCCACAAACACATGGAAACTTCACAACATGCTCCTAAATAGCCAATGGATCAATGACCAAATAAAAACAGAGATCAATTACAGAGAAAAATGACAACAATAATTCACCACAAAATCTGTGGGAAGCTGCAAAGGCTGTGCTGAGAGGAAAGTGTATTACAATACAGGCCTACCACAGGAAATAAGAACAATCCCATATAAGCTGTCAAAACTCACAATTGATGAAACTAGAAAAAGAAGAATAAATGAGGCCCAAAGTCAGTAGAAGGAAGGATATAATAAAGATTAGAGCAGAAATAAATAAAATTGAGAAGAATTAAACAATAGAAAGAATCAATGAAAGCAAGAGCTGGTTCTTCCAGAAAATAAACAAAATAGATAAACCCCTAGCCAGACTTATCAAGAAAAAAGAAGAGTCTACACACATAAACAGAATCAGAAATGAGAAGGGATTAATCACTACAGACACCACAGAAATATGAAGACTTATTAGAGAATACAATGAAAAATTATATGCCAACAAACTGGATAACCTAGAAGAAATGGACAACTTTCTAGAAAAATACAACCTTCAAAGGCTAACCAAGGAAGAAACAGAAAATCTCAACAAACCAATTACCAGCAATGTAATTGAACTTGTAATCAAAAACCTACCTAAGAACAAAACCCCTGGACCAGATAGCTTCACCACTGAATTTTATCAAACATTTAGTGAAGACCTAATTAATACCCATCCTCCTTAAAGTTTTCCAAAGAGTAGAAGAAGGAGTACTTACAAACTCATTGTAAGAGACCGGCATCACTCTAATACCAAAACCAAGCAAAGACACCACAAAAAAAGAAAATTACACACAAATATCCCTAATAAACATAGATGCAAAAATACTCAACAAAATATTAGCAAACCGAATTCAAAAATACATCAAAAAGATCATCCATCATGATCAAGTAGGATTTATTCCAGGGATGCAAGGATGGTACAACATTCGAAAATCCATCAACATCATCCACCACATTAACAAAAAGAAGAACAAAAACCACATGATCATCTCCATAAATGCTGAAAAAGCATTTTACAAAATTGAACATCTATTCATGATTAAAAACTCTCAACATAATGGGTAAAGAGAGCAAGTACCTCAACATAATAAAGGCCATATATTACAAACCCACAGCCAAAATTATGCTGAACAGTGAGAAGCTGAAAGCTTTTCCTTTAAGATTGGGAAAGAGACAAGGAAGCCCACTCTCCCCACTTCTATTCAACATAGTACTGGAGGTCCTAGCCACGGCGATCAGACAACACAAAGAAAGAAAAGGCATCCAGACTGGCAAGGAAGAAGTTAAACTGTCCCTGTTTGCAGATGATATGATATTGTACATAACAAACTCTAAATAATCCACTCCAAATACTACTATACCTAATATCTGCATTCAGCAAAGTTGCAGGATACAAAATCAATATGCAGAAATATGTGACATTCCTATGCACTAACAATGAACTAGCAGAGAGAGAAATCAGGAGAACAATTACATTCACAGTTGCATCAAAAAGAATAAACCTAGGAATAAACCTAACCAAGGAAGTGAAAGATCTATATGCTGAAAACTACAAGGCACTCATGAGAGAAATTAAAGAAGATACCAATAAATGGAAACACATCCTGTGCTCATGGAAAGAAAGAATTAATAATGTCAAAATGGCCATCCTGCCTAAAGCAATCTACATATTCAACATAATTCCTATCAAAATACCAACAGCATTCTTCAAGAAACTAGAGCAAATAGTTCTAAAATTCATATGGAACCACAAAAGACCCCAAATAGCCAAAACAATCCTGAGAAGGAAGAAAAAGTTGGAGGGACTATGTTCCCTATCTTCAAGATCTACTACAAAGCCACAGTAACAAGACAATTTGGTACTGGCACAAGAACAGAACCATAGACCAGTGGAACAGACTAGAGAGCCCTGATATAAACCCAAGCATATATGGTCAATTAATATATGATAAAGGAGCCATGGATGTGCAATGAGGAAGTGACAGCCTCTTCAATAGCTGATGTTGGCAAAACTGGACAGCTACATGCAAGAGAACGAAATTAGATTATTGTTTAACCCCATACGTAAAAGTAAACTTGACATGGATCAAAGACTTGAATGTAAGTCATGAAACCATGAAACTCCTGGAAGAAAACGTAGGCAAAAATCTCCTGAATATAAGCATGAGCAACTTCTTCCTGAACACATATCCTCAAGCAAGGGAAACAAAAGCAAAAATGAACTCATGGGACTGCATCAAACTAAAAGTTTCTGTACAGCAAAGGACACCACCAACAGAACAAAAAAGGCATCCTACAGTATGAGAGAGTATATTTGTATATGACATATCCAACAAGGGGTTAACATCCAAAATATATAAAGAACTTATATGCCTCAACACCCAAAAAGCAAATAATCCAATTAACAAATGGGCAGAGGATATGAAGAGACAGTTCTCCAAAGAAATTCAGATGGCCAACAGACACATGAAAAGATGCTCCACATCATTAATCATCAGGGAAATGCAAATTAAAACCTCAATGAGATATCACCTCACACCAGTTAGGATGGCCAACGTCCAAAAGACAAGGAACAATAGATGTTGGCGAGATTGCAGAGAAAGGAGAACCCACATATACTATTGTTGGGAATATAAATTAATTCAACCATTGGGGAAAGCAATATGGAGGTTCCTCAAAAAACTCAAAATAGAAATACAATTTGACCAAGGAATACACTCCTATGAATTTACTGAAAGAATATAATTTCTCAGATTCAAAAAGACATATGTACCCCTATGTTTATTACAGCACTATTTACAATAGCCAAGATATGGAGGCAACCTAAGTGTCCATCCATTGATGAATGGATAAAGAAGAGATGATACATATACACAATGGAATACTATTCAGCCATAAGAAAGAAACAAATCCTACCATTTGCAACAACAACATGGATGGAGCTGGAGGATATTATGCTCAGTGAAATAAGCCAGGAGGAGAAAGACAAGTGCCAAATGATTTCCCTCATTTGTAGAGTATAACAATGAAACAAAACTGAAGGAACAAAATAGCAGCAGACTCAGAGACTCCAAGAAGGGACTAGTGGTTACCAATGAGGAGGGGTCGTGGAGGGCAGGTGGGAGGGAGGGAGAAAGAGATTGAGGGGTATTATGTTTAGTACACATGGTGTAGTGGGTCACGGGGAGAACAGTGTAGCACAGAGAAGGCACATAGTGGACCTGTGGCATCTTGCTGCACTGATGGACAGTGACTCCATTGGTATATGTGTGGGGACTTGATAACATGGGTAAATGTAGTAACTACATTGTTTTTTATGTGAAACCTTTATAAGAATGTATATCGGAGGAGGGGCGGAAGATGGCGCCGTGAGTAGAGCAGCGGAAATCTCCTCCCAAAACAACATATATCTATGAAAATATAACAAAGACAACCCTTCCTAGAATAAAGACCAGAGGACACAGGACAATATCCAGACCACATCCGCACCTGAGAGAACCCAGCGCCTCGCGAAGGGGGTAAGATACAAGCCCCGGCCCCGCGGGAGCCGAGCGCCCCTCCCCCCAGCTACCGGCGGGAGAAGAGCAGGCAGAGCGGGAGGGAGACGGAGCCCAGGACTGCCAAACACCCAGCCCCAGCCATCCGGGTCAGAGTGCAGGGCCCTGGATACTAGGAAAACAGGGCAGCAAGAACAGTGAGCGGGCACTGGAGGCTGGGCGCCAGAGGACATAAGAAAAGCGCGCGACCATTTTTTTTTTGCTTTTTTGCTGTTTTGTTTTGGCGAGCGCTTTTTGGAAGTCTTAAACGGATAGGGACCCCAATACTAGGGAAACAGGGCAGAAAGACCGGTGAGCAGAGGCCTGAGACTGGCACCGGAGAATAAAGAAAAACGAACAACCACCTTTTTTTTTTTTTTCTTAATTAAAAACTTTTTTAATTAAAAAAAAATTTTTTTTTTTTTTTTTTTTTTTTTTTTGGTGGTCGTTGTTTTGTTTTGGCGGGTGCTTTTTGGAAGTCTTAAAGGGGCAGGGCGGGTCACTTAATCCAGAGGTAGGGAATCCAGGATCTCTGGGCACCCTAACCCCTGGGTTGCAGGGAGCAGGGAGGCCCCTTACGGAGATAAATAGCCTCCCAGCAGCTCCTGCTCCAACGCAACTCCACCATCTTGGAGTAGCTGCCAGAGCCAGGCCACGCCCACAGCAACAGCGGAGATTAACTCCATAGCAGCCAGGCAGGAAGCAGAAACCCTGTCTGCGCGCAGCTGCCCAGCACAAGCCACTAGAGGTCGCTGTTCTCCCAGGAGAGGAGGGCCACAAACCAACAAGAAAGGAAGTCCTTCCAGCTGTCATTCGTCCCAGCTCTGCAAACTATTCCTATCACCATGAAAAGGCAAAGCTACAGGCAGACTAAGATCACAGAGACAACACCAGAGAAGGAGACAGACCTAACCAGTCTTCCTGAAAAAGAATTCAAAATAAGAACCATAAACATGCTGACAGAGATGCAGAGAAATACGCAAGAAAAATGGGATGAAGTCCGGAAGGAGATCACAGATGCCAGAAAGGAGATCGCAGAAACGAAACAAACTCTGGAAGGGTTTATAAGCAGAATGGATAGAATGCAAGAGGCCATTGAGGAATTGAAATCAGAGAACAGGAACGCATAGAAGCTGACATAGAGAGAGACAAAAGGATCTCCAGGAATGAAACAATATTAAGAGAACTGTGTGACCAATCCAAAAGGAACAATATCCGTATTATAGGGGTCCCACAAGAAGAAGAGAGAGGAAAAGAGATGGAAAGTATCTTAGAAGAAATAATTGCTGAAAACTTCCCCACACTGGGGGAGGAAGTAATCTAACAGACCACGGAAATACACAGAACCCCCAACAGAAAGGATCCAAGAAGGGCAACACCAAGACACATAATAATCAAAATGGCAAAGATCAAGGACAAGGAAAGAGTGTTAAAGGCAGCTAGAGAGAAAAAGGTCACCTATAAAGGGAAACCCATCAGGCTAACATCAGATTTCTCAACAGAAACCCTACAGAACAGAAGAGAATGGCATGATATATTTAATACAATGAAACAGAAGGGCCTTGAACCAAGGATACTGTATCCAGCACGACTATCATTCAAATATGACGGTGGGATTAAACAATTCCCAGACAAACAAAAGCTAAGGGAATTTGCTTTCCACAAACCACCTCTACAGGACATCTTACAGGGACTGCTCTAGATGGGAGCACTCCTAGACAGAGCACAGCACAAAACACCCAACATATGAAGAATCGAGGAGGAGGAAAAAGAAGGGAGAGAAGAAAAGAATCTCCGGACAGTGTACATAACAGGTCAATAAGCGAGCTAAGTTAGGCAGTAAGATACTAAAGAGGCTAACCTTGAACCTTTGGTAACCACGAATTTAAAGCCTGCAATGGCAATAAGTACATATCTTGCAGTAGTCACCCTAAATGTTAATGGGTTGAATGCACCAATCAAAAGACAAAGAGTAACAGAATGGATAAAAAAGCAAGACCCATCTATATGCTGCTTACAAGAAACTCACCTCAAACCCAAAGACATGTACAGACTAAAAGTCAAGGGATGGAAAAACATATTTCAAGCAAACAACAGCAAGAAGAAAGCAGGGGTTGCAGTACTAATATCAGACAAAATAGACTTCAAAACAAAGAAAGTAACAAGAGATAAAGAAGGACACTACATAATGATAAAGGGCTCAGTCAAACAAGAGGATATAACCATTCTAAATATATATGCACCCAACAAAGGAGCACCAGCATATGTGAAACAAATACTAACAGAACTAAAGGGGGAAATAGACTGCAATGCATTCATTCTAGGAGATTTCAACACACCACTCACCCCAAAGGATAGATCCACTGGGCAGAAAATAAGTAAGGACACAGAAGCACTGAACAACACAGTAGAGCAGATGGACCTAATAGACATCTATAGAACTCTACATCCAAAAGCAGCGGGATATACATTCTTCTCAAGTGCACATGGAACATTCAACAGAATAGACCACATACTAGGCCACAAAAAGAGCCTCAGAAAATTCCAAAAGATTGAAATCCTACCAACCAACTTTTCAGACCACAAAGGCATAAAACTAGAAATAAACTGTACAAAGAAAGCAAAGAGGCTCACGAACACATGGAGGCTTAACAACACGCTCCTAAATAATCAATGGATCAATGACCAAATCAAAATGGAGATCCAGCAATATATGGAAACAAATGACAACAACAACACTAAGCCCCAACTTCTGTGGGACACAGCAAAAGCAGTCTTAAGAGGAAAGTATATAGCAATCCAAGCATATTTAAAAAAGGAAGAGCAATCCCAAATGAATGGTCTAATGTCACAATTACCGAAATTGGAAAAAGAAGAACAAATGAGGCCTAAGGTCAGCAGAAGGAGGGACATAATAAAGACCAGAGAAGAAATAAATAAAATTGAGAAGAATAAAACAATAGCAAAAATCAATGAAACCAAGAGCTGTTTCTTTGAGAAAATAAACAAAATATATAAGCCTCTAGCCAGACTTATTAAGAGGAAAAGAGAGTAAACACAAATCAACAGTATCAGAAACGAGAAAGGAAAAATCACGACGGACCCCACAGAAATACAAAGAATTATTAGAGACTACTATGAAAACCTATATGCTAACAAGCTGGGAAACCTAGGAGAAATGGACAACTTCCTAGAAAAATACAACCTTCCAAGACTAACCCAAAAAGAAACAGAAAATCTAAACAGACCAATTACCAGCAACGAAATTGAAGCGGTAATCAAAAAACTACCAAAGAACAAAACCCCCGGGCCAGATGGATTTACCTCGGAATTTTATCAGACATACAGGGAAGACATAATACCCATTCTCCTTAAAGTTTTCCAAAAAATAGAGGAGGAGGGGATACTCCCAAACTCATTCTATGAAGCTAACCTCACCCTAATACCAAAACCAGGCAAAGACCCCACCAAAAAACAAAACTACAGACCAATAACCCTGATGAACGTAGATGCAAAAATACTCAACAAAATATTAGCAAACAGAATTCAAAAATACATCAAAAGGATCATACACCATGACCAAGTGGGATTCATCCCAGGGATGCAAGGATGTTACAACATTCGAAAGTCCATCAACATGATACACCACATCAACAAAAAGAAAGACAAAAACCATATGATCATCTCCATAGATGCTGAAAAAGCATTTGACAAAGTTCAACATCCATTCATGTTAAAAACTCTCAGCAAAATGGGAATAGAGGGCAAGTACCTCAACATAATAAAGGCCATCTATGATAAAACCACAGCCAACATTATATTGAACAGCGAGAAGCTGAAAGCATTTCCTCTGAGATCGGGAACTAGACAGGGATGCCCACTCTCTCCACTGTTATTTAACATAGTACTGGAGGTCCTAGCCACGGCAATCAGACAAAATAAAGAAATACAAGGAATCCAGATTGGTAAAGAAGAAGTTAAACTGTCACTATTTGCAGATGACATGATACTGTACATAAAAAACCCTAAAGACTCCACCCCAAAACTACTAGAACTGATATCGGAATACAGCAAAGTTGCAGGATACAAAATCAACACACAGAAATCTGTGGCTTTCCTGTACACTAACAATGAACCAACAGAAAGAGAAATCAGGAAAACAACTCCATTCACAATTACATCAAAAAAAATAAAATACCTAGGAATAAACCTAACCAAAGAAGTGAAAGACTTATACTCTGAAAACTACAAGTCACTCTTAAGAGAAATTAAAGGGGACACTAACAGATGGAAACTCATCCCATGCTCGTGGCTAGGAAGAATTAATATCGTCAAAACGGCCATCCTGCCCAAAGCAATATACAGATTTGATGCAATCCCTATGAAACTACCAGCAACATTCTTCAATGAACTGGAACAAATAATTCAAAAATTCATATGGAAACACCAAAGACCCCGAATAGCCAAAGTAATCCTGAGAAAGAAGAATAAAGTAGGGGGGATCTCACTCCCCAACTTCAAGCTCTACTATAAAGCCATAGTAATCAAGACAATTTGGTACTGGCACAAGAGCAGAGCCACAGACCAATGGAACAGACTAGAGAATCCAGACATTAACTCAGACATATATGGTCAATTAATATTTGATAAAGGAGCCATGGACATACAATGGCAAAATGATAGTCTCTTCAAAAGGTGGTGCTGGCAAAACTGGACAGCTACATGTAGGAGAATGAAACTGGACCATTGTCTAACCCCATATACAAAAGTAAACTCAAAATGGATCAAAGACCTGAATGTAAGCCATGAAACCATTAAACTCTTGGAAGAAAACATAGGCACAAACCTCTTAGACATAAACATGAGTGACCTCTTCTTGAACATATCTCCCCGGGCAAGGAAAACAACAGCAAAAATGAGTAAGTGGGACTATGTTAAGCTGAAAAGCTTCTGTACAGCAAAAGACACCATCAATAGAACAAGAAGGATCCCTACAGTATGGGAGAATATATTTGAAAATGACACATCCGATAAAGGCTTGACGTCCAGAATATATAAAGAGCTCACACGCCTCAACAAACAAAAAACAAATAACCCTATTAAAAAATGGGCAGAGGAACTGAACAGACAGTTCTCCAAAAAAGAAATACAGATGGCCAACAGACACATGAAAAGATGCTCCACATCGCTAATTATCAGAGAAATGCAAATTAAAACTACAATGAGCTATCACCTCACACCAGTAAGGATGGCTGCCATCCAAAAGACAAACAACAACAAATGTTGGCGAGGCTGTGGAGAAAGGGAAACCCTCCTACACTGCTGGTGGGAATGTAAGTTAGTTCAACCATTGTGGAAAGCAGTATGGAGGTACATCAAAATGCTCAAAACAGACTTACCATTTAACCCAGGAATTCCACTCCTAGGAATTTACCCTAAGAACGCAGCAATCAAGTTTGAGAAAGACAGATGCACCCCTATGTTTATTGCAGCACTATTTACAATAGCCAAGAATTGGAAGCAACCTAAATGTCCATCAATAGATGCATGGATAAAGAAGATGTGGTACATATACACAATGGAATACTACTCAGCCATAAGAAAAGGGCAAATCCAATCATTTGCAGCAACATGGATGGAGCTGGAGGGTATTATGCTCAGTGAAACAAGCCAAGCGGAGAAAGAGAAATACCAAATGATTTCACTTATCTGTGGAATATAAGAACAAAGGAAAAACTGAAGGAACAAAACAGCAGCAGAATCACAGAACTCAAGAATGGTCTACCAGGTACCAAAGGGAAAGGGACTGGGGAGGATGGGTGGGTAGGGAGGGATAAGGGGGGGAGAAGTAGGGGGGTATTAAGATTAACATGCATGGGGGGGTAGGAGAAAATGGAGGGCTATACAACACAGAAAAGGCAAGTAGTGATTCTACAACATTTTGCTATGCTGATGGACAGTGACTGTAAAGGGGTTTATAGGGGAGACCTGGTATAGGGGAGAGCCTAGTAAACATAATATTCGTCATGTAAGTGTAGATTAGTGATACCAAAAACAAAGCAAAAAAAAGAAGGGCAGTTCCTGTGTGGTAACCTCCAAAGAGTTCTACACAAGGGTATAAAGGGCATATAAAAGTGTAGGCAAAGGGTCTGTTTGTGTTTATACAGAGGATCAAAGCCTAATTGGGCTACCCCGAAAATGAACTAAGATACGATATGAAAAAGAACTTCCAACATCTGCACTCTCTGGAAGACTCATGCCAGAAGATGATCATCAAAAAACCCCAACAAAGATCCACGCACTGCTACAGCTGTAGATGCACTCATCCCACCAGTTCCTGGACTTGCCATGGGAATGAGGAAGGAGATATCCAAGCTGACCTGTGCATTAAGTAAAACAACAAATTTGACTGGATCTATACTGTTGGAACTCAACCAAGAATTTGGAGAAGTGCAAATTGTAGCACTCCAAAGTCTTACAACTACAGACTATTTACTGTTAAAAGAATATATGGCATGTGAACAGTCCCCAGGAATGGGTTGTTTTAATTTGTCTGATTTCTCTCAGACTGTTCAAGTTCAGTTGGACAATATCCACCATATCATAGATAAGTTTTCACAAATGCCTAAGGTGCCTAACTGGTTTTCTTGGTTTCACTGGAGATGGCTGGTAATTACAGATATGCTTTGGTTATGTAACTATACTCCTATTATGTTATTGTGTGTGTGCAATTTAAGTAGTAGCTTAAAACCTATACATGCTGAAGTTACTCTTCAAGAAGATATGTCAAAGAAATAATCAATCTTCCCATGTTTTCTTCCGCCTGCTACTTCTATAGCTTTTCTTCTTCCTTCCTAATTACAACCCTTAAATAGAATTCGTGCCTCATATCAAATTTACCGAGTATCATAATTCTTCCAAGTGGTAAAGATACCTCAAGACAAATGCTGGGCATAGAAGCCACAGGGCATAAATATGCAAAGAAGTAAAAAGCTAACCTTTTCAAACAATATGGCTTCTCTCTCACTTACCAACTTTACATCTCCCTGTATGGCCCCGGAAGATGACTGGTTAGCCAGAGACGGGTAAGATTCCTCAAGGGAGGAACAACCTAAGACAGGCACAGTCGCAGGGGGGTCATCAGGTGAGAAATTGGGGATCAACAGAGGTGAGGCTTAGAACCTCACCCCCCCGTTCTGAGAGAAATCTTCTGCATACGTGGATGTTTTATTGCCCTGGTCTAACTTGGATTAACACATAGTCTACAGGCACACACCTGAACATCTACATTTGCTCTCTTACAACACTAAACTATGTTTTCTACCTTTATCTTGTATCTACCTACCACTTCAGCATTTTATTAAAAATAATAATAATAAAGAGAGAAATGTGGTATCCACATATAAATCAAGTATAAAAACCAAATGACTATTCATATTTGAACTGACTGTTTATAGTTCATAATGCATGAGCAAAACCGAAAGTTTCTGTGATGACTCCCCTTGTACTGTTCACCATGTAACTTATTCATTATGTAAGAATTTGTTCTCCATGTAAGAACTTGTTTGTTATGCCTCAGAAGTTTGGAGACTGATGAAAATTAGGCTTGGGGTGGATTAATGATTGTGCATTGAGCATTGACTCCCCTATACAGAATTTTATTGTCTTTAACAACCATTTGATCAATAAATATGAGAGATGCCCTCACAAAAAAAAAAAAAAAAAAAAGGACAGACTTCCAATGGTAAAACAAATAAGTAACCAGCATGTAATGTATAGCATAAGGAATATAGTCAAGATATTGTAACAGCCTGGTAGGGTGATAGCTGGAACCTAGAATTATGTATATAAATGTTTTACCACTGTGTTGTACACTTGAAGCTAATGTAATGTAATACTGTGCGTCAACTACCCTTCAATAAAAAATAATTATTAAAAAAAAAAAAAAAGAATGTATATCAATAATACTTTAATAAGAAATTAAAAAAAAAAGAACTAAGACAAAAATACTCTATTATATTTGCCAAATAGTTTCCTTTGCTCTTGCTCTTTCTTCATTTCTGGTATACCATATTTCCTTTTGGTATCATTTACATTTGATGAAGAACTTCATTTATCAATTTTTTTAGAGCAGATCTAGTGAAATCTGATCATGTTCTTCTTCTGAGAATGTATTCCCTCAGGGATATTTTCACTGGATATAGAATGACTTTTTTTTCAGCACTTCAAAAATATAACTGCCATGCTCATTTTGGGAGCAAATATACTAAAATGGGAATGATTTAGAGAAGATTAGCAAGGCCCCTCTGCAAATATGACACAGAAATTTGTGAAGCATTTCATAATTTTAGCAATACAGGCCTAACTCAAGAAATTAGAATGATCCCAAATAAACAGTCTAAACTGACAATTAAAGGAACTAGGAAAAGAAGAACAAATGAATCCCAAAGTTACTAGAAGGAGGGACATAAAGATGAGAGCAGAAATGAAACAGGTAAGAATAAAACAACAGAAGAAATCAATTAAACCAGGAGTTTGTACTTTGAGAAAATAAACAAAATAGATACCCTAGTCAGACTTATCAAGAAAAAAGAGAGAGTACACACAAAAACAAAATCAGAAATGAAGAAAGAATAATCATAATTGATATCATAGAAATACAAAGAATTATTAGAGAATACTATGAAAAATTATATGCCAATAAATTGGAAAACTTAGAAGAAATGGACAACTTACTAGAAAAATACAACCTTCTAAGACTGACTCAGGAAGAAACAGAAAATCTGAGCAGACCAATTAGCAGCAATGAAATCGAATTGGTAATCAAAAAACTTCCAAAAAAAACCACAATCCAGGTCCAGATGGCTTCACAGCTGAATTCTTTTAAACATTTAAAGAAGACCTAACACCCACTCTCCTTGAAGTTTTCCAAAAAGCAGAAGTGGAGGGAATACTTCCAAACTCATTCTATGAGACCATCATCACTCTAATACCAAAACCAAGCAAAGATACCACAAGAAAAGAAAATTATAGTACAATATCCCTGATGAACAAGATGGAAAAATCCTTAACAAAATATCAGCAAACCAAATTCAAAAACACATCAAAATGCTCATCTATCATGATCAAGTGGGATTTATTCCAATGATACGTAGATGGTACAATATTCATAAGTCAATCAATATCATACACCACATTAACAAAAAAAGGATTAAAAACCACATGATCATTTCACTAGATGCTGAAAAAGCATTTGACAAAATTTAACATCCATTCACGATAAAAACTCACAATAAAATGGGTATAGAGTGTATGTAGCTCAATATAATAAAGGCCATATACAACAAAACAACAAAACCACAGTTAACATCATAGTTACTAGCAAAAAGGTGAAAGCTTTTTCTCTAAGATTGGGAACAAGACAAAGATGTCCACTCTCACTAATTTTATTCAACATAACCAGAAGTCCTGGCTATGGCCATCAGACAAAACAAAGATATAACAGGCATCCAAATTGGTAAGGAAGAAGTCAAACTGTCACTATTCACAGATGACATTATATTATATACAGAAAAGCCTAAAGACTCCACCAAAAACTATTAGAACTAATAACTGAATCCAGCAAAGTTGTAGGATACAAAATTAATATGCAGAAAACTGTTGCATACCTATATACTAACACTGAACAAGCAGAAAGAGAAATCAGCAAAACAACTCCATTTACAATTGCATCAAAAAAGAATAAAATACCTAGGAATAAACCTAACCAAGGAAGTGAAAGACCTATACCCTGAAAACTACAAAACACTCTTGAGAGAAATTAAAGAATACACTAATAAATGAAAATCTATCCTGTACTCATGAATAAGAAGAATTAGTATTGTCAAAAAGCCCATCCTGACTAAAGTAATGCACAGATTCAATGCAATCCCTACCAAAAAAACAACAGTATTTTTCAATGAACTAGAACAAATAGTACTAAAATTCATATGGAACCACAAAAGACCCTAAATAGCCAAAGCAATCCTGAGAAAGAACAAGAAAGCTGGGATATTGTGCTCCCTGACTTCAAGCTTAACTACAAAGCAACATTAATCCAAACACTTTGGTACTGGCATAAGAACAGACCCATAGATCAATGGAACAGAATAGAGGCCCCAGCTACAAACCCATGCATATGTGCTCAAGTAATATACAATAAAGAACCACCATGAATATACAATGGGAAAAAGATAGCCTTTCAACAACTGGTGTTGGGACAACTGACAGCTATATGTAAGAGAATGAAATTGGATTATTGTCTAACTCCATATACAAAACTAAACTCAAAATGGATCAAAGACCTGAAGAGTTATGAAACCATAAAACTCTTAGAAGAAAACATAGGCAAAAATCTCTTGAATATATGTGTGATCAATTTGTTTCTGGACATATCTCCTTGGGCAAGGGAAACAAAATAAAAAATGAACAAGTGGGACTATATAAAACTAAAATGCTTCTGTACCACAAAGGACACCATCAGCATAACAAAAAGGCATCCTACAATATGGAAGGATATATGGATATATTTGTAAACAACTCATCTGAAAAGGGGTTAAGTTCAAAAATATATAAAGAACTCACATACCTCAACACCCAAAAATCAAATAAGCCAATTAAAAAATGGGTAGAAGAACTGAAAAGATATTTCTCCAAGGAAGAAATACAAATGGCTAACAGGCACATGAAAAGATGCTACACATTGCTAATCATCAGGGAAATGCAAATCAAAAGCACAGTGAGATATCACCTCACACCAGTTAGAATGGCCACTACCCAAAAAGACAAGAAATAACAAATGGTGAGGATGCAAAGAAATTGGAACCTTCCTACACTGTTGGTGGGAATATAAATTTGTGCAACCACTGTGGAAAGCAGACTCAAGTTTCCTCAAAAAACGAAAAATAGAAATACCATTCAATCCAGTAATTCCACTTCAAGAAATTTACCCAAAGAAAATGAAATCCCTGATTCAAAAAGACATACTCACCCATATGTTTATCACCATAGTCTTTGTAATAGCCAAGATATGGAAGCTACCTAAGTATCCATCAGTAGATGAATGGATAAAGAAGATGTGGTACATATACACAATGGAATCTTATTCATACATAAAAAGAAAAATCCTCCCATTTGCAACAACATGGATGGATCTAGAGGGTATTATGCTCAGTAAAATAATCCAGGAGGAGAAAGACAAATACCGCATGATTTCACTTATTTGTGAACATAGCAAAACAGAAGAAACAAAATAGCAGTAGACTCACAGATACTGAGAAGAGACTAGTGGTTACCAACTGGGAGGGGTTGCAGTGAGTATGAAGGGAGAGAGACAGAGATAAAGGGGCACAATAATTCCCAATCACAATATAAGTTGGTCACAGGGATGGTAGCACAGCATGGAGAATACAGCCAGTGATTCTGTAACATCTTTCTATGTTGATAGATAGTAACCACACTAGAGGGGGTGAGGATTTAATATTATGGGTAACTGTTGAGCCACTGTGTTGTACATTTGAAAACAGTATAAGATTGTATATGAACAACACTTCAATAAAAAAGTCACTTCCTTCTGATTTACTTGGTTTCTGATGAGAAATACACATAATTCAAATTCTTCCCCTGTACAGGTAATGAAGTTAATGCAGTTTTCTCTACCTTCTTTCAGGTTTTCTTCATTTTTAAATTTCAGCAGTTTGTGACATATGTGCACAGCATGGATTTCCTTATGTCTACATTTGAGTTTCCTGAGATTCTTAAATGTATACATTAATGTTCACCAAATTTGGGTAGCATTAAGCAACCTATCTTTGATTATTCCTTTCATTACATTTATTTATTTTGATATCGTTAATGTATAACCACTTGAACAACATTGTGGTTACTAGATTCCCCCCATTATCAAGTCCCACCACATTCTCCATTAGTCACTGTCCATCAATATAGTAAGATGCTACTGAATCACTACATGTTTTCTCTGTATATACTGCCTTTCCCGTGTCCCTTCCCCCCACTACATTATGTGTGCTAATAGTAATGCCCTTTTTCCCCTTATCCCTCCCTTCCCACCCATCCTCCCCAGTCCCTTTCACTTTGGTAACTGTTAGTCCATTCTTGGGTTCTGTGAGTCTGCTGCTCTTTTGTTCCTTCAGTTTTTTCTTTGTTATTATACTCCTCAGATGAGTGGAATCATTTGGTACTTGTCTTTCTCCACCTGGCTTATTTCATTGAGCATAATACCCTCTAGCTCCATTCATGTTGTTGCAAATGGTAGGATGTGTTTTCTTCTTGTGGCTGAATAATATTCCATGTGTATATGTACCACATCTTATTTATCTATTCATTTACTAATGGACACTTAGGTTGCTTCCATTTCTTGGCTATTGTAAATAGTGCTGTGATAAACATAGGGGTGCATATTTCTTTTTCAAACTGGGCTTCTGCATTCTTAGGGTAAATTCCTAAGAGTGGAATTCCTGGGTCAAATGGTATTTCTATTTTGAGGTTTTTTTTTTTGAGGAACCTCTATACTGCTTTCCACAATGGTTGAACTAATTTACAATCCCACCAGCAGTGTAGGAGGGTTCCCCTTTCTCCACATCCTCACCAACATTTGTTGTTGTTTGTCTTTTCAATGTTGGCCATCCTAACTGGTGTGAGGTGATATCTCATTGTGATTTTAATTTGAATTTCTCTGATGATTAGTGATGTGGAGCAACTTTTCTATATTCCTTTCATTTTTTGTGTGTGTACAGTAGTATACTCTTTCTCCTTTTCTGAAACTGATAAAATTAATCTTGGATCCCACAGATTGCTGGATTTTTTTTCAATTATTTTTCTCAGTTGTTCAAATTGGATGGTTCTTATTTCCTATATTCATGTAAACAGATGTTTTGTCTATCATCTTCATTGTTACTGAGACCATTTAATGAGGCTTTTTTCTTTAGTTTCAAATTTTCATTTTGTTTTTTATTTTGTTGTATTTTCTATTTTTCAAGAAGCTTTCTATTTTTTCCATTTGTTTTAAAAGTGTTGAAAGATGTCACTTTCAAACCTATTTTATATTTGCTGCTTTAAATTTTACCAGATAATTTTGACATATGTCATTTCAGCATTGGCCTTTTCTCATAAATGTGGAGATTTTCCTAGCATTGGATTGTATCTGGATACTTTGTATATTATGTTATGAGACTCTAGGTCTTATTTAAGTTCTATGGTGAATTTTGAAAATTTTTTTAAGCAAGCAATCACCTTGGTGATGTTAAGGTTGTATATTCCAACCCACCTCTTTTGGGCTGTGGTCCTAGTATCAGTTTAGTTTCAAAGCCCTTGCAGTGTTACACAACCTGTTCATGTACTTGGCCATCCAGTGGCCATTCTGAAACCTAATTTCAATTCGCCAAGTCTCTGGAGTGATGTTTAGGTTTGGTTCATTTACATTCAACTCAGAAGTTAGTTTAACAAAGCATCTCGACAAAGCTGTTTATGAACTCTTGGACTCATTCTGAGCTGTAACATATTCACAGGGGTAAAACCAGAAGATAAAGGTCATGGATGTGGGCAAAAGTTTACCTATGATAGTCCCAAAACAGTTGTTTTATGCATTTTGTTTATGTGTCTCATCTGTATTTAATATAGAGGCAAGGTGAAATGTGATCATTATATCTTACAAATTCTAGCTAACATATATCTAATCTCAGACATCTTTTTTTAAATCTCTGGATACTTAATTTCACATTTTCCTGTGTATTTTTCATTGCCCTACTTAAGATGCTCAATTTTTCCTTCAACTCTTTAAACATATAGAATAAGAGATTATGATAACTTTTATTTTTTGTCTACTAATTGTAACACCTATATCATTTCTGAGTATATTTCTTTTTTTTTTGTAGATAATTATTTTTTACTGAAGGGTAGTTGACACACAGGATTACATTAGTTTCAGGTGTACAACACAGTGATTCAACATTTATATACATGGTAATTCTAGCTACCAGCTATTACCATACAAAGTTGTTACAATATTTTGACTATATTCCTTATGCTATACATTACATCTCTGGGTATATTTCTATTGGTTTGTTTGACTGATAATTATGGTTCCTATACTTTCAATTTTTTGCATGCCTGGTAATTTCATACAGAATGCCCAACATTGGGAATTTACTTTGGTGGATGCTATGAATTTTAATAAATCTGCAGTAGTACTTGATCATTTTACTGTGTTGAAGTTAAGTTATTTGAAAGGATTTTGATCTTTTGAGTTTCACCTTTAAGATTTGTTTGGCAAAAGTAGAGAAACCTTTAGTTCAGTGATAAAATCTGCCCACACTGAGGCAATGCCCCTCTGAGTATTCTACCTAAGAAGACTTGAATTATAAGATTTTGTGTTCATACCAATGGTGACACAAACACTCTCAGCCCTGTGAGTGCCATAGCTTGTTTCCTGTGCTCCTGTTTCAGTTATCCTTTCTCAAACCTCAGATAGTTTTCTTATGTGAAAGCGCTAATTAGGAATAGCTAAAGACTTTGCAGGGAGCTTCTGAAGATTTCTGGAGCTCTCACTTAGCTAGAGCTCTCCTTCCTGTGTTCTGCCCTGTGGACGTCAGCTGCCTTGGTTTTCCTGTACGCCCAGCTTTGCTTCATCAGTTCAGGTAGTGCCAGGCTCTGGCTGGGTTTCTTTATCTTGTGATGCAGCCTGGAAATGTTCCCTACGTAGTACCTGGGTCAGTCATTGAGCTCCTATCATCTCATCTCTGTTCCTTCCCTCAGAAACAACTGTCTTGTGTTGACATCTAAAAATCTAGTCCTGCTTTTTAGTTGTTTCAGACAGTAAGTAAACCCAGTCTACTACTCGATCTTGGCTGGAAGCAAAATCCCCATGTAATGGTCTCTTAGAAAGAAATTCCCTATTTTCCCTTGCATTTTTTATACTTATCTAATTTTTCAATTGATATTCTTAGTTCCTTTTCCTGACTTTAACCTGTATTCCATTTAACTGACTCTCATAAAAGGATATTTAATATTAATTAATCAATAAATCATCATCCTCATTTCACTTCATGATATTCTTGAACAATATAAGGATTGGAATATTTTCAAGTATTTCATTTAAAAACCACTACAACTACACAACTACATATATAATGATGATGATTATCTACAACAAACTACTTTTGCTTATTTTGTGTCAGATCCTGAGTTGAGAGCTTAAAGTGCATTTAGCTTCTTAAATGTGCATTGCAAATCAATGTTTCTATTAATAACCCAATTTTAAAAGTGAAAGGAATGAGTCTTTTGCTGATCAAGTATCTTTTCAAAGTTGCGTAGCTGACAATACCACTGCCTAGACAGGAATCCAGAACTGATTATACCTAGAGCTCATCCCCCTAATACTGTCTTCTTGGGTCATGGGTAAAGACAGCAGATATTCAGGTTTTGACCCCTGAACAATTTTAGTATTGTAAAAATTTTAGCACATAATGAACTAGCAGAAAGAGAAATCAGGAAAACAATTCCATTCACAATTGCATCAAAAAGAATAAAATACCCAGGAATAAACCTAACCAAGGAAGTAAAAGACCTATACCCTGAAAACTACAGGACACTCTTAAAAGAAATTAAAGAGGCCACTAATAAATGGAAATTCATCCCATGCTCTTGTCTAGGAAGAATTAACATTGTCAAAATGGCCATCCTGCCTAAAGCAATTTACAGATTCATTGCAATCCCTGTAAAAATACCTACAGCATTCTTCAATTAACTAGAGCAAATAGTTCTAAAATTCATATGGAACCACAAAAGACCCCGAATAGCCAAAGCAATCCTGAGAAGGTAGAATAAAGCAGGGAGAATTACACTCCCTGACTTCAAGGTCTACTACAAAGCTACAGTAATCAAGATAATTTGGTACTGGCACAAGAACAGACCCATAGACCAGTGGAACAGACTAGAGAGTCCAGATATAAACCCAAGCATATATGGTCAATTAATATATGATAGAGGAGCCATGGATATACAATAGGGAAATGACAGCCTCTTCAACAGCTGGTGTTGGCAAACCTGGACAGCTACATGTAAGAGAATGAAACTGGATTATTGTCTAAAACCGTACACAAAAGTAAACTCAAAATGGATTAAAGACCTGAATGTAAGTCATGAAACCATAAAACTCTTAGAAAAAAATATAGGCAAAAATCTCTTGGACATAAACATGAACAACTTCTTCATGAACATACCTCCCCAGGCAAGGGAAACAAAAGCAAAAATGAACAAGTGGGACTATACAAACTAAAAACCTTCTGTACAGCAAAGGATACCATCAGTAGAACAAAAAGACATCATACATATGGGAGAATATATTCATAAATGACAGATCCGATAAAGGATTGACATCCAAAATATATAAAGAGTTCACACACCTCAACAAACAAAAAGCAAATAATCCAATAAAAAAATGGGCACAGGATCTGAACAGACACTTCTCCAAAGAAGAAATTCATATGGCCAACAGACACATGAAAAGATGCTCCACATCGCTATTCATCAGAGAAATGCAAATTAAAACTACAATGAGATATCACCTCACACCTGTTAGGATGGCCAACATTGAAAAGACAAACAACAACAAATGTTGGCGAGCATGTGGAGAAAGGGGAACCCTCCTACACTGCTGGTGGGAATGTAAACTAGTTCAACCATTGTGGAAAGCAGTATAGAGGTTCCTCAAAAGACTGAAAATAGAAATACCATTTGACCCAGGAATTCCACTCTTAGGAATTTACCCTAAAAATTCAGCATCCCAGTTTGAAAAAGAAATATGCACCCCTATGTTTATTGCAGCACTATTTACAATAGCCAAGAAATGGAAGCAACCTAAGTGTCCATCAGTAGATAAATGGATAAAGAATATGTGGTACATATACACAATGGAATATTATTCAGCCATAAGAAGAAAACAAATCCTACCATTTGCAGCAACATGGATGGAGCTAGAGGGTATTATGCTCAGTGAAATAAGCCAGGCGGAGAAAGATAAGTATCAAATGATTTCACTCACCTGTGGAGTATAATAACAAAGAAAAAACTGAAGGAACAAAAGAGCAGCAGACTCACAGAACCCAAGAATGGACTAACAGTTACCAAAGGGAAAGGGACTGGGGAGGATGGGTGGGAACGGAGGGATAAGGGGGAAAACGGGGCATTATGATTAGTACACATAATGTAGGGGGGTGGGGACATGGGGAAGGCAGTATATACAGAGAAGACAAGTAATGATTCTATAGCATCTTACTATGCTGATGGACAGTGACTGTAATGGGGTATATGGGGGGGACTTGATAATAGGGGGAGTATAGTAACCATAAAGTTGTTCAAGTAATTGTACACTAACAATATCAAAAAAAAATTTTTAGCATAAAAATTATAACCACAGAAAAATTGAAGAATTACCTTTATGATGCTGTGAGACAGGTCCTCATTTGTATGAGAAAACATCATGTATACAGATTTGATTTGAGCATCTCATGTTGCATTATCATCATTTATTTGTTTCTCATCTCCTGAAGAAGGCCCCAAGCACCTTGTGACCTTGAATCAAGAAGCAGCATTTTATTCCTATTTGTATTTCAAGTATCTAGCATAACACATGGCCCTTAGAAAATGTTCAATAAATTCTTATTAAATGAATGACTTTTTCCAATCTATTGAGCTAAAGTCATATATATTTTATTTTATTACAAACAAAAATAGCAAATCACAGAAAGTTAACTTCCTGTATATGAAATTAGTATGTAAAAATTATCTGCTGAGAAGAATAAAGTTTTCTTTTCAAATGTTTCTTCCCCTTTAAAATGTACAGGCTCAGGTCCTCTTATCTCCCCACACATTCATTCCCCACATACCCATATACTTGAATATATTCATACTCAGACTACTGGATCCTAGGACTTGCTAACAGACATTCTTAAGTGAGCAAACACTTAACAGTTTTGGATTTGGATGAATCAAAAGGTTTATGAACTTCCTGGAATTGTTTATAAAATTCTGGGCATATGTGCATCTTTCTTGGTAGAAGATAAATGATATTTGCACAGCTATCTGTGATTTAAAAAGGTTAGAGATTACATTAAATTACTTTAAAGCAACCTCCCTCTTTCTCTGTTTGCACAAAAAGTAGAATGCAATGGAAGATACGGGGGTAAGGATGGATGGAAGGAATGAAGAAAGAGAAGGGAAGAAGTTTGGAGGGAAGATGATGTCTCAGCTGTACGTTCTCCAGTTCCTCAGTGTCTTCTTTCCTATAAGCACACTGCTTCTGTCTCAGTCATCTAACCAAAATACCTCTGCCAATGGCAGGCTGCAATGCACTCTTGCCAAGTGTAGGATTTGTTCCAATCATTAATTTATGAGATGATCTGCTATATTTGATATTGTCTCTGAAATTTATACTACAAGCTTCTATATACTGTTGTCTTCTCTTTCCTTTCAGACTGGTGTTTTATAGACTTCTACCTTCTCTATAATATACTCACCATAGTTAAGCTAACTAATGGCCACAATTTTTACTGTTGTAGTCATATTTTTTGCCTAGATTCCTAGATGAAGACTTTCCCATTTGGAGGTGTATAGGTAAGTGCCTGCTGAACATCATCCCTTGGATGTTCCCCAGGCTCCTTAATGTGCAGGTGTTCAATGTTAAACTTACCCTATCCCCAGCGTTTTATCAAATTCCTTACCTTCCATCATACCCAGGCACTTTCTTTCTGGGTTCCTTTTTTGTCATGTATATCTACCTACATCCTTGACTTCCACCATACCAGTGTACTCGTTTAACTCTATCATAGCAGTGATCACAATGGATTATTTGATTCCTGTCTTCTAGGCTCTTATCAGCTAGTCAGCAATAATTCTGTCTTCTACTTCTGTATCAACAGTGTAGTACTATCAAATCAAAAACTGGCCACACTGAATGGTTCCCCCAGAAAAAGTCTGTTGAATGCATGGAGTACATGTCATTAGAATTACAAGTGATAGCAGAAAGGACCCTGTACAGAGAGCCAGGACACTAAATAAAGGTGCTTTTTCTGTCTTTACATAATGTTTCTTTGAGTATTTTTCTCATTTCTCTCCTTTAATCATTAATACAGCCTAAAGTTTTGTTTGATGATGTCTTATAATTACATATAAAATAACTTTTAGAAATGCAAATGGTTATTCAAATATAACATTCCATACACACAAAACAGACTCAGTGAATTTTATGCACATTGATCTGAATAGTCACATTTTGAAAGGATTTTATTTCTCTTTCTGTATATTAACTTCTTAAATTTACTAAGGCAAGGACTCCTCCATGACAGAGAGTACATTGTAGTGAAATGTAATATTAATATTTTGGAATACTTTATATATGAAAATACTTTATGGGTTCTTTGGAACACCTATTAAATTCAATGAAAATGAATGAACATAAAACCAAATGAACTTTTGCCTGTTCTTTTATGGCCTTTTAACCTAGTAGAAGCACCCCTGGACTATGAAGCTGGTATGACATAAAAATGGGCAGTCAGATATCTCACCTGGTTCTGCTCAAGCTTTCTTACAGTCTATTTTTTAAATTAATAAACTTTATTTTTTATTCAAAACTTCTACAACCATTACTGATATTTAGGGGAGCCCATGTACTAAAAAGGAAAAACTAGTTTCAGCTGTGAGTTCTAGGCCACTTGTCAACCTGCCAAGGAATATATTCATTAATAGTCAGTGTTAATAGTAAAAACAATACAATAAAACAAAACTAGTGCAAAACCATCCCTAAACAAATTTTAGGAAAAAAAGATTGCATTAACTTAACATTAATAATTCTATAATTTGTATAAATTGTTCTTGAAAGAATAATTTTTAAAATTTATTTTAATAACAAAATGAGCCACTGATCCTAAATCATAGATTGTTTTCAAGCATTTCCCTCTGGAAAAGGTTTTTCCCCCTAGTGGTCAGGACAAGAGCATAGAACACAATAGTTTTCAATTTGGAAGCTTCAGCCAAATGCCTTTGAAGCTTCTCTTTACCAGCACATTATTATACATACAACTGGGCATGCCTTACTAAAACTATATGGCTATATCCAAACATGTATTTCCTATGCAAAATATGTAGCACAAACTTAAACTAATTTATCAAGTCTTTATTTGGTTATAATTGTTTTTTGACTTGTAAGATGAGAAAAAATTATGGGCAAAGAGTAATAAATATTTTGATGCCTTACTTTCTATCTCTTCTCCTGAAAGGTAATATATAGAGAACTAGAACTATTTAGAATTGCCTATGTTATATTTATTATATACCATGTAACTATAGAAACTTTAGCTCATATTCATTAATAATAAGTGCTGTTAAATACTTTGAATGTAAATGAAAATTTATGTTAGGAGAAAATATAAAGTATTTAACTATTAAAAACAGGACTTCAACTGTTTTTTAACAATTTGGGACTGTTTTATGAAATTAATGTTGAGGTAGTTTTGCCTACTAGTAGTTAATAAATAAATTTCATGTATTTATGAATATTACCATTATTGGATATGTACAATAAATTTTTTTTAAACCCTTAAATGTTCACTTCATAAAAATGGCTAATGATGAAAGATTCAAATTATAAAACAAAATTTAAAAAATCATAGTCACATGGAAATTGAATAGCATAATCTGTAGAGTTGAGGGATATGTCTTTCCATGGTCACTGCACTACTATTAGTGTAGCTCACCTGATTTGCATTTGAAAAATCTGAGGGCTATGTTAGTACCCTCTTCATCTGTATGAGAGCATTTCATAAACACCCATTTAAAACCAAGCTTGGAGACAGGACTTCCAAAACGCAGAGTGAGGACTTTCATAAATCAACCCATTCATTTAAAACACCAAAAACACTAACAAAATTGTCAATATCAATATTTTCAGAAATTTACAAGTAATAGAAAATGACCCATCCTATATAAAATAATCTCAATATGAGCAATGACTGGTTTCTCATCAGAAACCATAGAGGGCAGAAGGCAGTTACATGGTATATTCAAAGTGTTGAAAGAAAAAGATAACTATTAAAGACACTAGATTCAGCCAAACTAATACATCCCCAGATAAAAAAAATATAGAGAATTTCTTGCTAGCAGACCACCCCATAAGAAAAGTAAAGGGAATTATTCAGGCCAAATAAAATAATAAGAATGCTACATAATAGTTTACATCCACAGGAAGAAACAAAGAACACTGGTAAAGATAACAGTTTAGACAAATATAGGAGAAAGCTTAAATGTAATGTGGTAATATCTTCTCCTACAAAATCTGAAAGACAACTACATACAGTAATAATTATAAAAATGTGTTAATTAACTAATAATGTGTAAAGATCTAATGTACATGATAATAATAGCACAAAGGAGGGAGAAATGTAACAATCTTGAAGAAAAGTTCCTATAAACTATTTAAGTTAGTATTAATCTGAGCTACATTATTTTAAGATGTTAATTGTAATTACCAGGATAACCATTGAGAAAATAACATAACATATATATATATATATATACACGAGATAAAAAGGGACTTAAAATGGTACAATAGAAAATATCTATTTAAAATAGAAAAGCAGTGATAGAGAAATAAATTATCAAAGCTATAAAGCATATAGAAATAAACAGCAAAATGACAGAAGTAAATCCTACCTATCATTAATTATATTAAATGTAAATGGATAAAACTCCCCAACTCAAGGCAAAGATTGGAATAGTGGATAAATGAATTTACATAACTATGTGTTGTCTACAACAAATGCAATTTAGAGCCAAAGACATAAGTTGGTTAAAAAATTAAAGGACGGAAAAAGATATACCATGCAATACTGTAGCCAAAAGAAACTTGAGTAGCTGTACTGATATCAGACAAAATAAACCTTAAACTAAAAATTTGAAAATCAGAGCAGAAATAAACAGTAAAGAATTGAAAACAATAGAAACATATTTTTGTCTTAAAATTCTATAAATACTGTGAATAACTGTAAATCAAGGAATTAGCTACCTCAGTGAAACAGATAAATTTTAGAAGGATACAAACTACTGAAAATGACTCAAGAAGTAATAAAAAATCTGAATGGAACTATAACAAGTTAAGAGATTGAATTAGTCATTTTAAAACTTCTCATAAAGGAAAGCTGAGACCTGGATAGCTTCAATGATAAATTCTACCAAATATTTAAAAATTAGTACCAATCATTTACAAATTCTTCTAAAAACACCAGAACATAAAAGCCTGCCAGATAAAATATCAATATATATAACTCACTGCCCTTCTCTACACTTGTCTTGAACAACTGAAAATAAAATAAAGAAAATAATTTGAATTATAATACTATCTCAAATAATAAAATACTTAGGAATAAGTATAACAAAGAAGTGCAAGACTTAAAACTACTAAATATTATTGAAAGATTAAACTAAAAACTACAAAGCTTTGATGAAAGAAATGAAAGAAGCTTGAAATAAATGGAATGGCATCTCATGTACATGTATCAGAAGAGTTAATGTTGTTGCACTGACAGTATTTCTAAATTGATCTTCAGATTCAGTATAGTATCTATCAGAATCCCAGGTGGGTTCCCTATAGAAATTGACAACCTAATCCTTCAATACATATGGAAACACAAGTGACCCATAATATACAAAATAATACTGGAAAGGAACAAATGCAGTATTCACACTTTTCCAATTTCAAAACTTAATGCAAAGCTACAATGATGTAACAATATGAAACTGGCACAGGATAGGTATAGATGAATGAAATAGAAGTGAGTATCCAGAAAGTGCTTGTATTTATGATTGATTTATTTTTTGACAAGATGGAAAGACAATTCAATAAGTGGTGCTGGCACAACTGGATACCCATATAAAAAGAATGAAGCTGAACCCTTACATTACACTATATGACACACATACACACAGGGTACAAAAATAGATCATAGACCTAAATGTAAAAGATAAAACAATAAATCCCTTAGAAGAAAATGCAGGGGTAAATATTTGTGACCTTGGGTTGGGGAATTTATTTTAGATATAACACAAAAAGCACAAGCAACAAAACAAAGTAGGTCAATTGGACTTCATCAAAATTAAAAACTTTTTTGCTGCAAGCAATACTGCAAAGAAAGTAAAAGGATAGTCCAAAGAATGGGATGAAATATTTACAAAACATATATCCGATTAGGGACTTGTAATTTGAATATGTAAAGAATGCTTCCAATGTAATAATAAAAAGATAACCCACTTTTAAAGTGGGCAGGCAGAGTGATGTCCTCAGAATGGCAGAATAGGTATTTTTGTACCATTTTCCCCCAGAGAACACTGATTTTGACATTCTCCCACAGACAAGAATACATTTTTGGATTCACGTAGTCCAATGGAGAAGTTATAGCATATGACTGGAGAAAAAACTATCCAAGACTGGATGAATTAAAGATGGCAAGCGGAACAATTTTGTTTTACCTATATCACCCTTGGCCCATGACAGCGTAACTCCGTCTGAGAGATGACCGCCTCAGCTCATGACCTCTTCCACAGAGGTGGGAGCACAAAGCCGGAACTATGACACTTCCTTATTTCAAACTATATTACAAAGCTACAGTAAAATGGATTAAAGATTTAAATATAATGCCTGGGTCCATAAAACTTCTAAAAGAAAACATGAGGAAAAAGTTCTTTGACACTGGTCTTGACCATGATTTTTGTGGATCTCACACTGAAAGTAAAGGCAACAAGAGCAAGACAAACAACTGAGTCTGCATCAGACTGAAAAGCCTCCGCACAGAAAAGGAATCTATCAACAAAAATGAAAAGGCATCTTATGGAATGGGGGAAATTATTTGCAAACCACATATCTGATAAGGAGTTACTAACAAAATATATGAGGAACTTTTACAACTCAATGACAAAAAAAATTAATAACCTAATTAATAAATGGGCCCAGGACCAGGATAGACATTTTTCAAAAGAAAGGCATAAAAATGACCAACAGGTCCATGTAAAGATTCTCAATAATACTGTTAATCAAAGTAATGCAAATTAAAACCAGAAAATCACCTCACACCTGTTAGGACTTTATCTTGGCTTTTATCAAAAAGATAAGATAAAACAAACATTGGTGAGGATGTGAAGACAAGGGAACACTTGTGCACTGTTGCTGGGGATACAAATTGGTGCAGCCACTATGGAAAACAGTTTGAAAGTTCCTCAAAATTAAAAATGGAATTGCCATATGATCCAGCACTCCCTCTTCTGGGTATATATTCAAAGAAATAAAATCAGTATCTCAAACAGATACATCCTCATCCATGTCCATTGCATCTTTACTCACAATAGCCAAAATGGAAGCAATCCATCAACAGAAGAATGGATATAAAGATATATACTTTATTATTTCTTATTTATATACATAATCTATTATTTATTATTACATAAACTAATAATGTATAATATGACATCATACTATATAAAATATAATATATAAATTTATTATATATAAAATATGTACAATTTATTTAATAAATATATAATTGTATATATAATAAATATAAATTATACATTTTATAATATATAATTATATAGAATTATGTATAATGAATTAATAAAGGTTTTTAATATTTTTGTATTAATGTATCATGATATATAATACATATATTACATATAAATTAATATAGTATATAAGTATATATAATACATATTATGTACCAAATATTTTAATTATATTATAATTATATATAGAAATGTTTTAATATTTATACATTAATAGATCATATATTACATTATGTATAATATAGTAAATATATGTATCATTATATATTACATATAACAAATTATATATAAATATATATATATATCATTCAGCCATGAGAAAAAAGGAATTCTTGACATTTGCAACATGAATGATCCTAGAGGAGATTATGCTAAGTGAAATTAGCCAAATACAAATACTATTTGATCTCACTTATATGTAGAGTCTAAAAAAAAG
Organism: Manis pentadactyla; assembly: GCF_030020395.1. NCBI lineage: Eukaryota > Metazoa > Chordata > Mammalia > Pholidota > Manidae > Manis > Manis pentadactyla. Next base: position 148,069,124 of record NC_080020.1, on the reverse strand, counting down.
TTGAATTTATAGAAACAGAAAATAGAATAGTGGTTACCAGGGCCTGGGGAGTGGAGGAATTAGAGAGATGTTGGTCAAGGTACAAGCTGTCACTTATAAAATGAATAAGCTCTGGAGGTCTAATGCACAGCACGGTGACCATAGTTAATACTACTGTGTTACATACTTGAAATTTCCCAAGTAGACCTTTAGCATTCTCTCCACACCCCACAAGACAATAAGTATGTGAAGCTATAGATGTGTTAAGTAATCCAATAGTGGTAATCATTTAATAAAGTATGTTTTTGCCAAATCATTGCATTGTACCCTTCAAATATATAGAAATTTATTTGTTAATAATACTACAGTAAAGCTAAAAGAAACTTTAAAATAGTAGTCATAAAGTGGCTAGAGACCAAATATCTATCAACTGATGAATGGTAACCAAATGTGGTGTCCTTCAATAAGAAGGAATAGAGTACTGGCACATGTATAATGTGAATAAACCCTAACAACACTATGCTAAGTGAAAGGGGGTAGTCACAAAAGACTGCACATTGCACTATTCTGTGTATATGAAGAGTTAAGAATACCCAAATGCATAGAGATAAAAAGTATATTGATGGTTTTCCTGAAAGAGATGTTGGGGAGATGAGGTATGACTACCAGTGGGTACAAGGTTTCTTCCTAGGGTGATGAAAATGTACTAAATTTATTAAAATGAGGTGATGTTTGCACAACTCTCTAAATATACTAAAAAGTTTAAGTTGTATACCTTAAATGGGTGAATTTTATGGAATAGGAATTCTATCTCAATAAATCTGTTAAAAAATAAAACAGAACTGCCCATATAATATTGAATTTCCACCTTATCCACAAGACTATTTCCCAAGAATGTAGAATATGTCTTACTCTTAGTTGAATCCCCAGCTAATACTCAGTTTCTCTTTGTAGCCACTGGACATAAAGTATCTACTCAATACATAAATATGAATGTTATGTTTCCAAAGAATTGCCTGTCTTAACGTTTTAACTCTTGTATAATCATCACCTGGAATGGTCTTGTCCCATTAAAAACATTCAATATGCACTTATTGGATCAACTATTGATAAGCAGGCATCCTGGTCACCATTTCCAGCATCGTTATCATTGTGTTTTGATGATGATGGTGATAATGATGGTCTTCTGTATTAGGACCGAACCTTTGCGCTTTGATCCCTGAAATTTTTTGAAACACATAGGCAGTTCTTTTGTTAGCCAGGTGAACTCTCTGCTTTAGTAATCTGTGATTCACAATTAGTATCTGACATACAGCTTCACTTGTTTTAAATTTCTATTTATTTATCAAAGGATGTGCTAATCTAATGTCTCAACACAGAATTCTTTTCTGTATAGTTCAGAGTATGACATACATCCAAGATGATAAAATCCTAGAAGGCAGGAATTTATCCAACTGTAACTTTACAATCTGCTACAAAGTCATCTCAAAATATGTTGATCAAGATAGTCAATATCTGGTATATTTATCAAATTCCTTTCCTAAAATAAAATTGTGCCATTTCCTATCCAAAATAAAGTCTCATTTCTGTGACAGACAACAAAGAGATATATCCCCCAGGTATTTTAGGAATTATACAGTGGACATCCTCTTTCTGCATTTGTGAACTTTTTGACTTCATTCTTGAATAATACATGCCTATTGCCTAGTACAGCAGATCATCTTAACAGCATATTTTATTAGTTTTCCATCAAGTATAGCTATTTTCTAAGAGACCTTTCTCAGGTGGATGTTGATGGCATTTGTATATTCTTCTGACTTCTGGCATGGCTCTCAAACCCTTCTTAAGGAAAGCTATAACAACCACAAAAAATTGATAGCCCGTAAGTATATACACATTAAGGTAACTATTCAGTAATGAAACTACTAATTAAATTCTTGCTGAAAGTGGGATGTTATCCTATTGCAGGAGCTCGGAGTTCTTTAATTTATTTCTACTATCAAACTTAGGTTTCATTTTCTCACATGCACTCACAGGATCTGTCCAGATGCCCACCTGCTGCTAGTCACTGGGTATCCTGTGTGGTGCTGCCTTTTAGCACATCCTTATTATTGAGGATTCCCTGTGATTCCCAGGGAACACCATCACATCCCCAGAGGGCTCACATCAGCAGCCTCAGGGACTAAACAAAGACAGTGCCCATCCCCTCAGACATGTCTGCTGAGTTAAATTATCAAAAGACTCCTAATAAGAATCCACTTAGGTTGATGAATATTTTCAGAGTATCAGAAGAAATCTGACTTTAATTCTTTGAGAGTGGGGTTGCACGAGCTGCAGAAGATGACTGACTTAAATAGAGCAACAGACGTCATAATAAAAACCAGAGAGAAACAGTTTTCATTTTATTAGACAGATCACTGAATGTGAGACAGACAAGCCTGGGGATCACCTATAACCTTGAGGTGTATGAAAACTAGCATATTCTCTCAAAACAGTTTCTGGGTTCCACAGTCTGGACTGATGGAAAATGTGTCTGCCCTGTACATTCTGAGTCCAGGTGATGGTTCTGTCACAAATTGTTCTGTTCATATATTTAGAATAAAAAGCATATTCTGCTCTAAGCACTGTAATACAAATGTTCTAATTTAATGCATGAGTGATTCTGATTTGGTCAATTATTGTTCATATTGTTGGTTATGGCTATTGTCTCAATGAGTCTTTTGAATCAAGTGTGTTAGTCTTAATTCCCCAGGTTCTGATTTCCGTTTGTATAGATACTCTTTTCACTACATTTCCCTTAAATATATCTTAACCATCTAGTATCTCTTAATTCTAAGTGATCCTATTTTGTGGTTCAAGATCATCTCTGGAACAGAATGAGGCACCCACCTGACTTCCCTATTTTTAGCAACAGTACTCCTGTCGGCCAAACCTTCCCTGGTACCTCACTGAAGCAAAAAATTCTCTCATCTCTGGGCTTTGATTTGCTCATTGCCTTGAATGATCATAACCTCTGAACCACATGCATCTGATAATCTTTTCAAGACTAACTCTGAATTTAACATGAAATTTTTGTTTTCTTATTACATCAGTTGCAAGCAAGCTCATTTCCAAATCTTCATCCCTGGCATGCCTAACCCTCTTACACAGTATTTATGTTTCTTTTAGTTCTATAGTTTGGTTTGTGTGCTCAATACACTGGTTCTGTCCTTGAGGGTTGGCTTCTTGTCATCTTTTTTACCCCCATACAAGTGAGGATATTAAGTATGTGATGTGTGAGTTAGAAAATGAAAGATCTAATATAAACATAGTGGCAAGCAACAAATGACTAGTCAGTTGGGTGGTCTGGGATGGACTGTATAATATTTCTATTAAATAGAATTCCCCATTATATAAAATGAGGGGCATGGCTAGTATCACGTCTTCGCTCTACCTGCAACATTGTGTATTCTGCCCCAGTGGGGAGCAGAGAGCAGGGGCAGGGGAAGTCAGCCTGGTTCATGTGATGCTTTGTCTTCCTAAAGGGCTTATCCTTGGGCATGTCATTCCAACTGGGTGAACCAGGAGCAGGTAACCTTGCTGTCAAGCTGTAGGAACTAATCTGTGGGACATCTAGTCTTCTTCAAGCATGGCATGGTATAAAAGCATAAGACAGTGTAGTTATATTTTGTTTGTCCTATGCCACTTACATCTTGTGTTATTATAGAAAAGTTACTTTCTCTGTGCCTTATTTCATAAATTTGTAAAATGAGGATAATAATATCAACCATTCAGATTTCTTAAAGGACTTAATCAAATTAGCAAGCATGAAGCAGTAGAGAGCACATTAATAGCAAGGCCACCAGGGCCTTAGGAGAAGATCAAGGAACTTCAAATTCCTGTGTGACTGGGGGAAAGCTGCATAGCCTCTCTATGTGCTACTTTCCTCCTGTGTAAAATGGGGATCATTACAGCTAATTGATAAAATGTTTCTAAGGATTAAAAGAGTTAATAACTAAGGGGTGTGGAACATGTGGTATACCTCAGTATTTGGTATGTTCACTAAGTGTTCAATAATCAGTTAATTTCACTTAATAATACCAGATAGATAGATAACGGAAATGTCAGGTTCTCTCCTGCATTCATTCAAGGATAAATCAAGAAAGAGAAAATTCTCTTATAATGTACGTCTATCCTCTACAACATCTCTGCTCTCCCTTGTGTTTAGATCAGTGTGGTAGAATATTGACTCCCTTTTTAATTCTGATGCTAGCAATTATTACTCAAATATCCCTTACCAATTCTTTAAGCTATGGGTTATTCATTCATTTTGAAGCATTGTGAATACTAATCACGAATTCTGTTAATTTTATTGTACATTGAAAATTATCTTCACTTCCCCTGTTTTCTACCTTCTGTCTTCCTCCTAACAGATGACACTCTCATGGCATTCTTTGATCCATCACAATAACCTCAGGTTCATACTATTTGTTCTAAACACGCCTATTAGTTTCTCCTGTACACCAACTTGCTTTCTTGACCTTCCAAATTTTCCTGAAGCCAACTGTTCATTTTTAATTTCAGCCAATTTAGCTCATTGTCCAAATGCTACCATGATCATCATGTCATATTGGCTTATATTATCCTTTATTGAATTATAGACCAAGATTTCATGGCCTTTGGTTGGAAAAATGCATATGGCAAAAGAAACAAAACCCCAAGGTATGGAATTTATATTTAAAAATTATTTAAAAGCTGAAGGTAACAAAAATTGTTATGATTAATTTAATCCCACTTGACTTATTTTCCAATTCCCAGTGCTGAATGATAAAGGAAATATCTAGTGCTGAAACAAAGGCAGAACTACCTCAACCTTCTCTAAACAAGAGACTCAAACAGAAATAAAGGAATTTAATACTAACTTATCTAGTAAAACTTTTGCTTTGGGGGAAAAAGAAATAAGTGTGACTATATCAAACTAAAAGTTCTGTACAGCAAAGGACACCATCAACAAAATGAAAGGGTAACATACAGTATGGGGGAATATATTCATAGATGATTTATCTGATAAGGGGTTAACATCCAAAATATGTAAAGAACTCATACACCACAACACCAAAACAATAATAATAATAACAATAATAACATAATTAAAAATGGACAGAGGATCTGAATAGATATTTTTCCAAAGAACAAATACAGATGACCAATAGGTGCATGAAAAGGTGCTCCACATCACTAATCATCAGAGAAATGCAAATCAAAACCACAATGAGGTATCATCTCACACTCATCAGAATGGCCACTACCCTAAAGAAAAGAAATAACAAGTGTTGGCAAGGACATGGAGGAAAGGGAACCCTCCTATGTTGTTGGTGGTAATATAAATTGGTGCAGCCACTGTGGAAAGCAGTATGGAGGTTTCTCAACAAAATAAAAATAGAAATACCATATGACCAGTGATTCCACTTCTAGGAATTTACCCAAAGAAAACAAAAACTCTGATTCAAATATATCTTTATGCCATCAATAGATGAATGGATAAAGGAAAGGTGGTACATATATACAATGGAATATTATTTAGCTATAAAAAGAAAGCAGTCCTGCTGTTTGTGGCAACATGGATGGACCTACAGGATATTTTGCTCAGTGAAATAAGCCAAGTAAAGAAAGATAAATACCAAATTATTTCACTATGTAGAATCTAAATACAAAACAAACAAAACATCAGAAGACTCACAGACACTAAGAAGTGACTGGTGGTTACCATGGGGGAGGGGTTGGTTGAGTGGGTGAAATAGGTAGAGGGGATAAAGAGGCACAAAATCTCAATCATATTATAAATCAGTCATGGGGATGAAAGTACAGTGTAGAGAATATAGTCAATAGTTCTATAACATCTTTCTATGCTGCTAGGTAGCAACTATAGTAGTTCGGGTGAGGATTTAATAAAGTATTTAACTGTTGAATCATTATGTTGTATACTTGAAACCAAAATAATATTGTATATCAATTACACTTCAGTAAATATATACATATATCAAAAAAAGAGAGCAGGAACCTTTACTTTCTCCTCAGACCCAGGCCAGCATCATAGTACAGTTCCCTCCACTGTGCCATGTCACAGCTCATACTTCCAAATTATTGTTTCCTGTCACTGACACTGACAGAGGGGAATCCCATGTTCTTGCAAGCCTGCAGAGTCACAACCCACACAGTACCAGAAGTGAATGAGGAGTCTAATCTGTCCCCACAGCCAAGAATACTGCCTAAGATGCTGTAAAGAGGACGCTGCAGAAGAGGGACTTTTTAACAGGAAATGTGATTAATTTATCTCTAACTTACTAATTGAATTTTATAGAGAGAGTTTACACATGCCACTTTTCATGAAGCACTGAGGAGAAAGAGGAGAAAGAAGGAACATTAAAAAGAAGAATATGCCATTCGTGTTGACTAATGAAGCCATCTCTATCTTATGTGACCAGCTTTTCATGTGTTTCTTTTTAAACTGCAATCAATGAAAAGGACAGACATTTTCAGTATTAATGGACATTTGATTAGGCAGAGGTATGCCTTCCATGCTAATGATAAGTAATGTTCCTGTGTATGCGAATTTCATTGCCCTAAGAAAAATACCTCTTTCATTTGCATGATTTAAAAATCCCTCTCAATCATCTAACATTAATTCAGTTAATATTTTTAACTCAAAAGATAGTTCAATATAATGGTGCATGTCTTTTCCCAAAATTGCTTTGAATTTCCAGGTGTGATACTTTGAAAACTGGGATCTCTCTAGACTTTGATGATGACATTGACTTTACTGGCAAAAGGATTTCTACCCCCACCTCATTGCTTTCTGTTCTGATCCTATCCTCAAAATTGCTCACACCTAAGCCCAGTTGGAGCCCAGGTGCCATTTCTGTTACTTAACTAGCAGCTGCGTCTTTTAAATCACTGCCCATCTATTGAAGAGGGGACATTTTAAATATGTTTTTCAATAAAGAGGATATGTCTAGCAGCTGTATCAGAGCTGATCTCATCCCTTCTCTTTTATCTAGTATAACACCCACCACAGACTAACATAATGATCCTCATCCATGAATATTTGTAATTCACTCTAGCCAAAGAAGAGAAAAATTCCGTGAAAGAAATGATCCTTTCAAATTTTATTTATTTTCCTTCATTCATATATGAAACACTGAAACTTCATGGCTAGTAAAGGAAGGTATAACAATGAAGTAAAAGGAGTTCCTAAACTGAAAAGAGGTACTTGGCACACAAAGAAAAATAGGTAAGGGTATAAACTAATTACTAACTACAACTTCTGTTTATTCTCCACAATGAACTGGTAGAGAAAAATGGAATCTTCCACATGCAGGTTGATGGTCAATTTTCTTTTTCCAACCAGCATCAAATACTTTAATATGATCTGGCTCAAGCTTAGAGATGGTAATGTAGTCCTGGTAGAAACTGATTCCATGTTTTCAGAAAATCATAAACTCTTTCTTTTTTAATAACAGTTCTCCAGAAAGCTTAGATCAAGAAAAGTGAATATCAGTGATATTTTTGTATTTATTACATGAGATTATATCTCCTTTGAAGTTTGCTTATTTTTCTTTGAATTTACTGTGTCCATGAGTTCATTATACGGAGCGAGTCTCTGACTTTGTATACTACCTCATTCAATATGTTCTTTTACGATAGTGTTGGACTGCAAAGGTGAGTAGCTAGCAACAGTGTACAGAGTGATCAGATAAACAGTATGAATAACATTAAGACATGATGCATTTGGGATCAAATAGAAATCCTGATTTAGTGCTGTGAAATTTCAGGGATACTGATCATGTGTGCTCTTGGACAAATTGAATAGATTTCCAGAAGGAAAGAAGTGTTGGCTGGGCCTTCCTGTGATGGTCTGACACAAGAGTGAAAAGAGGATTGCGCATTAGAAGCAGTGGTTGTGCCGTGAACCAGTCTCCAAATTGGAGAAGCGTGGAGAGCATTCAGACAAGAGCAAATACTAGTGTTCCTCTTAGCTATGGAATAGAATGATTGTCAGGGATTAGTGGCAGAGAGGTTATAATGAGAATCTGGGGTTGGATCAGGAAAAACTATAATTTAGGACAGCCTCTAGAGACTTTTAAGTATGTGGAGAACTTAAGTTGCATGGCAAGTAAACATTCTTTTGAGACTAAATGATAATATGGTTATCTTAGGTTTATTTGAAACCATTTACTTGATACCATGTAGGAATGATCTCCAACACTGAACACTTAACATGTGCGAAATAATTCTACATAAACTACTGTATTTAATTCTTACAATAGTGCTATCAGCTAGATACTATCATTGCTGGTTTAAAAGAGATGACATTTGGACCAAGCAAGTAAAGGATCTTTCCTAAGATCACAGGTCTCACACCTGACAAAGTCAGCACTGAGTCCAGGAACGTGTAACATAATGCTCATTTCTTTCCATGCCATGTCATGTGGGTAAACGGTATGCCACATTGAAATTCAGGGCAATTTCAATGAAAGAAGTTGCATCTTTGTAAGAATTTAAATGAGTATTTAAATCATGTATTTATAAAAATGTATAACTATTTAAGTGAGACAGGAAGATAGAAAAAATCAACAGAAAATGTTTATTACTTTATAAATCCTGCTACCGATGTAGACACTTTTTTCCTCGAGACCTGTTTATTAAAGGGATATCATTGACTTTCCAGATGTTTGGAAAGGATCAAACAGTAGAAGATCAATTAGAATATTACACAAATAGGCACACTTTAAGATTTATCTAGGTGATACACAAAGCAAAAAATCTTTGCATTAGGAGGACAGTCTTTTTTTCACTTCTAAAAATATTTTCAGGCATAGCAGCTGCCAACCATGTGTCAGGCAAACTTATAGGATAAAATCTTTCTGTTGGGCTACAAAAGCATTAAATGTTTTCCTTAAAACTTATTGGTAAATAATCTTCTAGGAATGGTTTCTGGGAAAAATCTGCAATTCGTGTGAGCTGCAATTATGCATTCAATGATTGTGTTAGGGCAGAGATGGGAAATGCAGCCTCCCGTATTCAAGGCTCCACTTCACCTGCTCTGATTCTAATGCTTCCCTTGGCTCAGCTCTCATTTCTTTTGTGTGTGTGTTTTGAACTTTTACTTTGTAAACATCACATCTTTTAAAATGCTAGGAATCCAAAAACTAACACAGTGTTCAAAGTGAAATTAAGTCAGTGGCTTATATAGCATAATGTCATAATATTTTCCATACTATTTTCCCTTGCCTTATTAATATAACCATCAGTCTATTAGCTTTAACTGCTGCTGAAGGCTGAGCAGATGTCTTCAATGAATACTTCCATCCATAATTACGCCTTATTTTTTTTTCCTGAGAAGTTCAGCTAATTCAGATCCTACCAATGCATATGAAAAGTTTAAATGATTTCTCCCTAAATGCATTACCTTTTTCTTATCTACATTAAATTCCATCTGTCATTATGTTGCACAGTCTCACACTTTGATTAGATCCTTCTGGAGTTTTTAACAATCCTTGCTAGTTTTTACTAACCTAAATAATCTCACAGCATTTTATACAAGAACTTTTTTAACAGTTACGACATTTTGCCAGTCTTGCCTTTGTATGGATTTGCTATTAGTATCCTGTATGCATAGAAATGGGTTAAGACTGATGCATCAGCAATGAAAAAGCATAGACACTTCAGCACAAGCAAAAAAAAAAAACAAAACACAGAAGAAATAAAATAAAGTCTGGAAATCTTTTACTGCCTTTTGGTGCAGTGTTTGTGTGTGTGTGTGTGTGTCTGTGTTTCTGAAATAATATTGATTAATTGCTACTAAAAGAATTAGGGGAATTCATTGGCAGTTGCATGTTCTACCAAAAACTGTGTTATCTGAGAATCATATTGTTCATATTTTCCAAATCAAGGGGAGTAGTTTTAATTGCAAAAACATCTGCTCTTGACCTTTATCCTTCAAAGGTATTTTAAGTAAAACTATTTGTCATGGTATTGTTTCCCAATAAAAGGAATAACTTATTCAATTTCTAAAGCACAAATCTTTTACCTGTCTATAAAGAACTCCTAAGTAAGCCTTTCAAGGAGGAGGGACAACTGCTTCCTTTCAGCTTGTTTAACCAAAGGTAGAGATGGGAAATTATCTAGTTGATTTAGTTCCAGCTTTTAGGATTATGTTCTACTACCCAGTTAGGATTACCAAGTCCAAGAAGAATATCATCTTGAAGTTGGAAGAGACTAAAGGTCCTCCATCTTAACTGCCAACACAATGGAGCCATCTCTTCTCTTTATTCATTTATTTGAGAAGTAGTAAATGAATCCCATTTCCTCAGTGTGAAAAAAACATATTAGTGTGAAAAAAACAGACATGGTCCTTTCCTTCTGAAGCATCCTTGACTAGTGACCGTATCATTGGACTGGAGTCCTTCCACTAACGAGGAACAGTTAAAAGCAATTTCTTAAGGGCTAATTATTTCAGGCATTATGCTAAGTGTGTTGTCAACATTACCTAATTGAATATTTAATAATATTCTATACAGATACTATTCCCATTTTATGGATGAAGAGATTGAAGTTTAGAAAGATTAATGACTATGCTCAATGTTATACAGCCAGCCAATGAATGAACTAGTATGAGAATCAAGGTATATCCCGATTCCAAACCCTGTACTGTAAGTAGTTCACTTCCTTTGGATACTAATGGTTGCTAAGAATCCTACTATACACAGATCCACAGTCACATCCTTGTAAATGGATCCATAGCTCATGATTCTGCCATTATGAAAGTACAAAAACTCATTAGCAAATAAATCGCTGAAGATAGTTTTCAAGTTTAACCTGTGTTTCCCCTCCAGTTTCCCTACAGGCTGGTAATGCAAATCTCTCAGAATTATGGAGAATTTTCTCTGGATTTCCTTTTCTTCCACCTTTCTTCCTGAAATATATCACCAAGAATTATGTGCATTCATATACCACTTAGCAGTTTATCTCATCTGATGGCCACAAAACCATGGAGTTATACATTATTCCCAGTTTCATTGAGGAAATCAAGGCTTGGTGAACTAAAGACATTTGAGGCAGGATACACACCAAAAAAGGGGCAGATAAGGATGACAAACCAATTCTGTAGAGTCCCCTGGATCAATTATAAAAATAATTGTTTCTTTTAAAAATGACAATAAGCATTTGCTTATTGATTGATATTTGAACATTAAATACACTTTAAATTATTTTCAATAAAAATAAGCATGTACCTTCTTCAGAAATATGCAACTTACCTCTAGTTTTGTTTGTAACTAGATATTTCAATCCTCCTTTAAGAATACTGTCCTAGTTGACTAACTTCTCTAATCCAAAGGAATAGAAGAATAATCTGTTTTCATATAAAGGCAAGATCAACTGCAAACTTGCAACACCTTCGGGAGCAATATACTCAAAGCTATTCTTGGGAGAGAGAAAAGGGAAGCGGAACAGAGAATACAGACCTGGGAAAAAATAAAAAGAGAGAGAGGCTCTGACAAAGGCGTCATAAGGCTGGAGAGATGTCCATGGGAGAAGAGGGAATGTGTTCCTAGGAAACACAGCCCTAATGACATCTAGTGAGAGTGCTCCTATGTGCATGCACTCATTCAACAGGAGTTGAGTGAGTTTTAGGAATCACAGACAACTGCTCTATGCTCTGTGTTGGGATTGCAACTAGCAAAATTATGCAACTACCCTGCCCTTAAATAATTCACATCTTTATGAGATTAACATAATTAATAATAAATACGTATAAACATATATGCTAAGCATATAAATATATGTGTGAAATATGTATATGTGAAATTCAGATTAGAGCCAGGTTGTTTCTGGCATGATCCTTTCCCTTCCTCACCTGTTCTGAGGAGCAGCTCTACCCACCTGTAGCAACTGATACTCCAGAGCTCCAAGCATGATGGCCACAATTTGCTGCACCTCAGAGATTCATCAAATCACACACATACCTTTGGAAGGAGTAGGTGCAAGAGTGCTTTTATATGAAATTTTTGTTCAGGGTCTTCTCACAGTGGGCACATTATTTTGACTGATTCTCCTTTTGCTGCTATTCTAATGTCCAAGTCATTTATAACCATTAAGAAATCTATGTAAGAGCCAGACTGTAAAAGCCTTTTCCTCAAGGCCAGAATTAAGGTTTATCCAAGCCAAGTTTCAAGTGACCGTTAAAGGAAATACACTGGGGAATGTGATCCTCTTTGCATCTCAACTTCTTCCCATGGCTCAAATAATGAGCTAGAGAATGAACGTGAAGTATTGGCCCCACCAGCCAGTACACTTTTCAAGATCAGAGGAAGTCTACAGTCAACAAGAAAATTGTAAGCAGCTGGTACACATAACTTCTGCAATTTTAGCAAAAAACTATCTAAACTTTAAATGAATAGAAAAGCAAAAATTCATTATAGTTGATACAGAGTTAAAACACAGTTACCTACAGGTCTATTCACTTCTGTTTTCTGAATGTGCTAGCTTTCTCTGGAAGGTTGTCTTGAATATTTACATGTTTGTGAACCATGGTGGGGTCAATAATTTCTCTTACATATTGCTTTTCAGTAGGCTTTCATTTTTATGTTAGATCAAGTCACAAATGTTACTGAAAAGATCACTTAAGATATTTTGCTAAAATGAGTATAACATATTCCCCAAAGTGCCTTTCAAGACATGCTTGAACGAGCCCCTACTCTAACTACTGTACCCTGTTTCAGAATACTACAAAGCTTGTTTACAATGCCTTCCCATAACCAACTCAAAACATTTTAATTTAATGGGATTTGTAACTCATGTTTCAATTAAAAGTAAAATTATTACGTTCCTTAGTTTGTGTGATTTCTTTGATAGAATAGTACATTTATATGGTAATTCTCCAAAGATCAACTTTATTTATCGGTAAGAAGCTATTCCAAGATTGTTGTATATTTTCTTTGCTTCTGAAATGTTATCACATTTAATTGCCTGATCTTATTTGGGTTGCAATCATAGTCATTAATTAGTAGGAAGGTGAGGGACAGCATCATATCTAACTATCTGTTATGGCTGCTTTAATGAGGAAAATACCTGCCATCATTTTAAAGGCATCCTGTACAGTTCACAAATACAGCTTGCTGTAGCATTCTCATTTAGGCTGCGAACATCAAAGGAAATTGATGTCAGGTGTGAACAGAAGCTGTTGACTATATCTGCTGAAGAAACTGAATGGTGTGTCTGGCTAGGAGAGATGAAGGGCAGCTTATAACATTAACAAAACTACAGGTAATTAGTGTAAACTTTCCATGGGTGATATGTCTGAGAAATAAAAAATGTTATTTGGATATGTGCTCCATATAAAACCACAGAAATTTAAGGCATTTCTATTGTTTTCACTTTCCACTTCCATAGGAAGGTAGGAAATAAACACAACTGAATAATGAAACCCTACAGAGAAAGACCACGGTTTATAATCAAAAGAACACTGTATCATAACTATAATCAAAATATGATGTATGAATTTTAGGTACCTTGGCTTCTTGCTATATAATTAAATTCAAAGAAGCAAATGGAAAAAAATGGTTGATTAATTAATACAATGAGTGGCTTTGATAAGAATTTCTTTTAGAGCAAAAATAGGTGCTCTAAATTTACAATATCTTCAAATGGTGTCTTTAAAATTAAACTTAGATATGGTGCATGTACAGACAATGTGCCAAAATATTTACATTCTAAAAAAGTGTTATGATGCATTATACAAAAAAATAAGCTTCTTTAAGCAGCACCAAATTACAGATGTACATGAAAGACTATAGCAGTTTCCAAGAGCTGTTGCACACGGCACTTTCATGCCCCCATTGGTGAAGTCATTATTTCTGGGCTGATCATTGGAAGCAATGTAATTGATAATAGCATGGTGCTTTCCCTGGCTTTGGAAGGGTAGATTTCAATTCCTAACCCATCTCTTTAATATTCTGAAGTTCCTTATCCTTCATCCTATTTTTACAAAAGGCACTATTAAGGTATGTATATGTTCTCTATAAATAGGGTTCCAAGAAGAGATGTTCCTCTGTGCATGGTACAGTTTTTTCTATTGTGAATAAATGATTTTAATCATCATACGTATGATGTGTAAAATTACTCTTTATTTACACATGCTGCTCACTTATTTGTAGATTTGGATGATCATATCCAATTTTCTCAGCAATTATTCTCTGCAATCAGAACATTTTTGTCTCTGCTGGACCAGATCAATGCAACTAGCAAGCCTCAGTCTTACTTAAAATTCTACTATTCCATGTACTAACCCCTTCAGCACTTGCTTATAGGATTATATCTTGTCTGTTCCACTATTCTTTAGTAGAATAACATTTTTAGTGTTCAGCTCCCTAATATTTTTTTTATATTTTCTAATAGGGTATAAAGTAAGTCTCACAGTCTTGCATGAGCAATCTTTCACAAGACTACTTATGCCCCTAAGTGGTATAAATCTGCACTGCCCAATATGGTAGCCTCTGGACACATGGAGCTACTTACATTTACATTTTAATTAATTAAAATTAAATTTAATTAAAAATCAGACCCTCAGTTGCCCAAGCCACATTTCAAGTGTTCAGTGGCCACCAATTTTTTAAACATTTCTGTCATCACAGGAAGTTCTTTTGGACCGTCCTGGTTTAGGTGATACAAGCCTGTATCACCTCTTAAGACAAACACTTTAATCCTAGCTTTAAAAGTGTCCCATCTAGGGCAGAATAACTTATCTAAGAGAGAAAACTGGCAAATGTCAGAGATTCAGTCCCCTTACCTATTTAAAATTCTGAAGACCTTTTAAGTATAACATTTTGAGATAACTTACTATTAATTTTTTTTCTTTACCTTTTTTTAAAATTATTTACGGTCTTTCATATGAAAAATGCTTTATCCAGGCTAAAGTAATAATTAAATATAGGTATACACTTTAAGTTAGTAAGATATTTTACACAGGGTCTCATCTGTATTGGCTTAGAAGGACACCGGATCCCCTAATGTACGTTGACTTAGTTGGCTTGAGTTACCTAAAGCACTCAGGCACCCGTCTTCTTGGTTTCCACCCGGGGCTCTACCTCTTCTCATGTGTGTGACTTGGAATCACCAATCAACTTCTTCATCCTAGTTTCCTCATTTCTAAGATGGACATAATAGTATACTTACTTCTTAGGGTGGTTGTGAGGATTAAAATTAGTATATATAAAGCACTTGAGAGCAGCAGGTATAGTAAGTACCACATTTTCACAATAAATACCACATTTATTATACTTTCATTATGATTTTTATTGAATGGTTTGATGATCTTCTAGGTCTAATTATTCAGCCACAATATTTGAAACAAATACTAACTAAAGATTAGAAGTTAACTCATCATTACAGTGCTCATGGAAAATATATTTTGATGTGGAGGCCTCCATGTAGCTATCCATACCTGCAGCTATGACAATCCTAATGCCAACAGCTCAGTGAAAAGAGAAGGCCAGATGCACAGGGGTTATGTGCCATACAGTCAGGCAGACCTGGGTTTAAATCCAAGGTCTATCATTTAACAGCTTTTTATTATTAGATAAAATACTTATCTATTTTGACTCTCAGATACATTTTCTATTAAGAAGACCAAATTAATGTTTATCTTTATGGATTGCTATTGGGAGGACTCAGTATGTACTTAGCACAATTCCTGGTACACAATAATTGTTCAATTTGCTATGATTGCTACATTATTGATCTTAAACCAGAGTGTAAGTCTGGAAACTTCAGACTGGAGGCTCTTTAGCTATTCATTTGTTTATTTAACACATATTTGCTGAAATCCTAGAATGCAGTGTTCAAATACAAGGAGGAGCTTTTCAATGTTTGGGGGATGTAGCGAAAAACAGGAGGGTCATCTTTTCTTCTCTTACATCATATTTTGTGATGAACAGGTGGGGGAATAGAGTTTGAAAAATCAGATGATGGTAGTTGCTATGCAGAAAATTGAAGTGGAATAGTATTACAGAGGTGTCCAAGAAAATTGGGAGGTCAACAACACCCTCTCTGAGAAGGTGATGTTAAAGTTAAAATATGAATAAAAGGCCATACGATGTACCATGTTGTATTCCCACAGCCACTGGTTCATTAAATTAACTTGGTAGAGCTTCCATTCTCCACTTCCTTGTTGTCTGGACATAAAAATTTGAGAAATAGAACTTTGTTATTTAGAATGGAAGCTTGAATAAACTTTCCCAAACAAACATAACAAGCTCTATTGTAACCTGGCTATTCTAGGGCCAATACAAAGGCCACCTTTGAGCATGGAAATAAGAAACTATAAACTCCATGGAAATAAGAAACTATAAACTCCATGAGACTACTCGTTTTAAGGCCAAATTAACAGGCCAACTTCTCTCCCCATTACTCGTGTAAAATAGCTATCACTAGAGACACAAAGATACTCCTAATGCCAAGGCCAAACAGTATTTTTTTTATCCTAAGACTGTAATATGTTGCTTGTGCATTTTACACTATGCATTTCCTGCTCAAAGTTCTCTTCCATCTTGATTTGTCACACTTTATGCTTTTGGTTTTCTGCCCTTCTCTTTGTCTCTTCCTCTTTCCAAGTTATCCTATTAATCTTCATGATTCCAATTACTTTTTGTAGGTTGATAATTCCCAAATCTACAATCCCAACTCCAAATATTTCCCTGAGTTTGAGAATGGCCAACGGTTTCCACTTGGACATTGCACAGAACATGAGCTTCATTATACCAGCTTGAACTTCCCACCTCCTTCCAAGCATGCTCACCTCCCACAGTTGCTTTCCTAGGGGATGGCAGCATCGTGCCCCCAGTGTCCCAAGTTAGAAAGGTGGTATCATTTTAAAGACTGCCCCCCTTTCTAATGCCATGCATTCCACTTAAGTCAAAACTTCCAAATAAAACCAAAGTAAATATACTTGATGAGTAATAGCATAGATACACAGCATTTCAATATTATAGATAAGTGTGTTTCAGAAGTCCATCTAAATACACTCTTATTACAGATGTGCAGGGCATACTAGGGGACTGGTTTGTGGCAGAAAAGTCAACTCCAACTTTTCTTTAATAGACATGTTCTTCACTTCAGTTTTAATGGGACAGTAGCAAACTTCATAATTGCTAGTGGCTCATAGTCATTTATAGATATTACTTTACCTGCAGTTTTTCTTATGGAAAGGCCTGTAGAGTTGGGGAGGGAAACATGTAATTTATTTAAGCCTGAAAAAGGGAAAAAATGTGAGTACAAAGATGGAAAATATAAAAGATAAAATGTGTTGGGGCAATGTGTCCTGGAGAACAGATGGCTGTTGGAAGGAGATGATTAAATAACTGTCCTCGAAGAAAAGGAGAGTCTATAACAGGAAGTCTCTATATATAATCTTCCCAGAAAGCTAAGGAAGAGAAATTTAAACTAGGTGTTAAACTGAATTTGTTTCTTTTTCTTTTCCGGAGCCCAGAACCTTTGGCTAACTGGGTATTTCCTGTACTTCAGTTTCTTTGGTTCTTACGTCTGAGGAAAACCAAGCACTGGTAAGACACTTCTAAACAGCTCACTCCTGTGAGGCAAATAGTCTCAGTGGTTTTAAAACTTGTTCGAATAATACTTCATCCCTCTTGTAATTTCCCATTATCCTTAGACTTTTTTTTTCTTTTCAATTAAATCAGTTTATGCAGTCATTATTTTTATCTTTGCTGATAAATTATCCCCTGGGATCATCCCTGGAGCCCAGAAGTACACAACACAAGTACCAAGCCCACCACTACAGAAATATTCTGAAGGACCCAAACATAAAACCCTGGTAATTTCAATAAAGATCTAAACCCCACCTCAAAAACTCAGCTGAATTTAACAGAAAGCAAAATTTTCATTGACCATCAAACAGCCACACACCTTAAATGATGTAATATGTACTTTCAGTGTTCACCATCCTGGACATTAGGGGGCTCTAAGGGAAGCCAGAGCTGATCCTCTCAGCTGCGTGTCACGTTTCCTCTATGAAGTCAAACAGCAGGAGAGACTGCCCAGTGTCTTTCCAGGTGTTATCCCAGCTGCATGCATGAATATGCAGTACTGAAGCCATCCCACAGTGCCCAACCTAGAGAGACTGCTGCCGTCTAGCGAAGTCCTTGACATGTCTCCATCATTACCTCTCTGACTTTTCTTTATCTCCATGAAAGCTAATGTCAGTCCAACTCTGGATCATCTCTTTATCCAGGACAGTCTCTGCAAACAGAAACGGTTGATCCTAACTTCAGAAGCACAAACAACCCACCGCAAAAACACAGTGACAAAGCAGTGTCCTGGGGCAAATGCCTGAGAGCAGAAACGAGGGCGCTTCAGAGCAGTGGATGAAATGAAGTAATTAATGTGAGTCCAGGTGAGGGTGGAGGAAAAGGAAGGTTAAAAAAGAAGATAATTTGCTCCCTGGATTTTTTTAAGGTCAAAAATATAATTAACATTTGAAAAGACATGCAGTGACTCTGTCGAAGGGACCATGCTGATCAGATCTGTGTCATTAATGTCACCAGCCTTCGGAGTTGTGATAAATAATGGAGGACGCCGCTGTCACCAGGGTGTGTGTGGCAAGGTGTGTGCGGCATGCCCATGGACAGCGCCCAGGTTCCCGCTTAGGAAACAATGCTGAGATCACTTCGGAGGGAGCCCGTTTCAAAAATGTACTTAGGTGTCTTAATTAGTTTCTGAAATATGTGACAACCATTTGAAAAATAAAAAAACATGACTTAATCACTAATTGAGAAAGGTGATGGGGGAGAGAGTCGTCAGTTTCGCCAGCAGCCGCAAGGCCCTCCTTGGGGACAGTCACTGGCCGCTGAACGGGCGGCGGAGCCTGAGCGGCGGGCGGGCTGGAATCTGCACCGGGTGGCGCAGCGCTGGGAGGGGCTTTGCTCTTTGCAACGGGAAATGCTTCACCCTGACTTTCATCCTGTCTCCTGCCTTTCCTACAAAGCTAGAAACACACAAACACATCACATATGTACAATACATTCTAATGACCTGAGAAGGCATTTCTTGCTGAAGGAAGGTGAAAGGACCGCAGGAGTTCTGGGACTGCAGCCTTTTACATGTATTGATTTATTGATCCTTTTTGTGTTGTTAAATTATAAATCAAATTTAGAAGAATTATGTGAAAACAGAAGTTGCTTTGCTTTTTGTGTTGGGTGATAAAGGTCTGTATCCCTTAGGATATAGCTTAATGATCATCATTAGAACCCGGATTATGATTCAAATTCAAACACTACATACTTTAAAAATGTATTGGAAATCCGGAACGGAGACAGTGATGCACTGGCTAGATGGTACAAACTTTACGTCCCTTGATCCTCACGTTTTACTAATTTGACATTTATACCTGTTCTATGGAAAAGTGAACAGAGACTCAAGGTCGGAGAGCTGAAAAATGGTCCAAGCCCCCACCCACCCAATGATGACAGAAGTGTTCAAAGTTTCCTCAGTCAGACAGAATAGTATCAAAACTTACTATACATGATCATTCTAGCTCTTAGGGGAAAGCTAAGTTGTTCATTTAAAATACATCAATTTAACTATAACTTCTCAATTATCCTCCTTTGGGAAAAGTATTTTTCCTTCTCCTGAACATTTTGTTTTTATTTATTTATTTATTTATCCATTTACTTATTAACTTACTTAAGTACCATATTACGAAAAAGACTTGACTCAATTTTAACATGCATGTATATTTATATGCATATTTATACATAGGTATATTAATATACATATATATACATTCTTTGACAATACTATAATATTCAGTAAATGTTAAATAGTAAATGTTAAGCCCATAAAAAAGCCATTCGATTTATTGGAGTTTCTGAGGTAATGAGGCAAAATGAAAGAATAACCATTCCCTACAATGACACTTAAGACAATCAGTCTAGGTTATCAGGAAGTTCATTTCCTTTCCTCAGGGCATCTACTTCCCTATCAAAAGCCCTAGGAAAATGGAAAGTTCAGTTGCCTGCAGAGAACACAAGTGAAATGCTTGCCACAGAAGCATGGAAGTCAAGAGGTTAAGACATGAAACCAATGACACCAAAGTATGAAATACAATTTCCACATGAACCTGTTTATCAAAGTAAAACAATATCTTGCTCATTGATCTTGAACCAAATATACCTCTAAACTCCTAGCCTGTCTTTTTATAGACATGAACCATTTGGTCACAGGAAGATCAAGTTTTGCTGAATGTAGTCCTGCAGGCAATACAGCAAAAATACCTTAAAGCCTATAACCAACTGAAACTGGTCAATATGCTGGTTTTAAAATATCTCCTCAAGTTCTTTGACATTTCTTCCTTTGAAAAGTGTAGCTTAATTCTTCTCCTCTTGAGGATGGCCCATCTTCCTGACTCATTTTTAATTTATAGAATATATCAGAGGTGATGTGACATGGTTTCAGAGGTAGATTAGAAAAGGCAAGACAATCTGGCCTCTTCCCAGCTTTCTCTTGGGACGTGTCCCTTAGAACCAGCCATCCTACTGTGAGGAAGCCCAACAGCCTGTGAGGGGGCCATGTGTAGGTATTCTGGCCACAGCTGGAGCTAAAGTGGCCACTGACAGCCAGCACCCACAGCCAGATATCCCAGCTGAATCCAGGGGAAGCAGAGATGAGCCATCACCCTGAGTTCTGCCCAGATTTCAGATGTGGTGAACAGAAGAAGTGGTGGTGGTGGTGTTTTAAGCCACCGAGTATTAGGATGATTTGTTACTTAGAAGAGGATTAAGGGAACAATCAGTAGCAGTAATTTCTTTTTTTTTTTTTTTTTTTTTTTTTTATTGAAGGGTAATTGACAATAGTATTACATTACATTAGTTTCAGGTGTACAACACAGTGCTTCAACATTTATATACATGATAATTCTAGGTACCAGCTATCACCATACCAAGTTGTTACAATATTTTGACTATATTCCTTATGCTATACATTACATCCCAGTTAGTTATTTATTTTACAATTGGAAGTGTGTTTATATATATATATATTTTGTGAGGGCATCTCTCATATTTATTGATCAAATAGTTGTTAACCACAATAAATTTCTGTATAGGGGGGTCAATACTCAATGCACAATCATTAATCCACCCCAAGCCTAATTTTCGTCAGTCTCCAATCTTCTGATGCATAACGAACAAATTTTTACATGGAGAACAAATTCTTACATAGTGAATAAGTTACATGGTGAACAGTGCAAGGGCAGTCATCACAGAAGCTTTCGGTTTTGTTCATGCATTATGAACTATACACAGTCAGTTCAAATATGAATATTCATTTGATTTTTAAACTTGATTTATATGTGGATACCACATTTCTCTATTATTATTATTTTTAATAAAATGCTGAAGTGGTAGGTAGATACGAGATAAAGGTAGAAAACAGAGTTTAGTGTTGTAAGAGAGCAAATGTAGATGATCAGGTGTGTGCCTGTAGACTATGTGTTAATCCAAGCTAGACGAGGGCAATAAACATCCATGTATGCAGAAGATTTCTCTCAGAACATGAGGGGGGAGGTTCTAAGCCTCACCTCTGCTGCTCCCCATTTTCTCACCAGATGGCCCCCTGCGACTGTGCCTGTCTTAGGTTGTTCCTCCCTTGAGGACTCTTACCTGTCTCTGGCTAACCAGTCATCTTCCGGGGCCATACAGGGAAATGTTAAGTTGGTAAGTGAGAGAGAAGCCTTATTGTTTGAAAAGGTTAGCTTTTTACTTCTTTGCATATTTATGCCCTGTGGCTTCTATGCCCAGCATTTGTCTTGAGGTGTCTTTACCACTTGGAAGAATTATGATACTCGGTAAATTCTACATGTGGCACGAGTTCTATTTAAAGGTTGTGATTAGGTAGGAAGAAGAAAAGCTATAGAAGTAGCAGGCAGAAGAAAACCTGGGAAGATTGATTATTTCTTTGACATATCTTCTTGTAGAGTAACTTCAGCATGGATAGGTTTTAAACTACTAATTAAATTGTGCACACACATTAACAAAATAGGAATATAGTTACCTAACCAAAGCATACCTGTAATTACCAGCCATCTCCAGTGAAACCAAGAAAACCAGTTAGGCACCTTAGGCATTTGTGAAAACTTACCTATGATATGGTGGATATTGTCCGACTGAACTTAAACAGTCTGAGAGAATTCAGATAAACTAGAACAACCCATTCCTGGGGACTGTTCATATCCCATATGTTCTTTTAACGATAAATAGTCTGTGGTTGTAAGATTTTGGAGTGCTACAATTTGCACTTCTCCTAATTCCTGGTTGAGTTCCAACAGTATAGATCCAGTCCAATTTTTTGTTTTACTGTATGCACAGGCCAGCTTAGATATCTCCTTCATCATTCCCATGGCAAGTCCAGGAACTGGTGGGATGAGTGCATCTACACCTGTGACAGTGCATGGATCTTTGTTGGAGTTTTTTCTTTTTTGCTGATCATCTTCTGTCATGAGTCTTCCCGAGAGTGCTGATGTTGGAAGTTCTTTTTCATATCATATCTTAGTTCATTTTCGGGGTAGCCAAATTAGGCTTTGATCCTCTGTATAAACACAAACAGACCCTTTGCCTACACTTTTATATACCCTTTATATCATTGTGTAGAACTCATTAGAGGTCACCACATAGGAACTGCTTTTTTTTTTTTTTTTTTTATCATTAATCTACACTTACATGACAAATACTTTGTTTACTAGGCTCTCCCCTATACCAGGTCCCCCCTATATACTCCCTTACAGTCACTGTCCATCAGCGTAGCAAACTGTTGTAGAATCACTACTTGTCTTCTCTGTGTTGTACAGCCCTCCCCTTTCTCCCACCCCGCTATGGATGCTAATCTTAATACCCCTCTTTTTCTGCCCCCCCTTATCCCTCCCTACCCACCCATCCTCCCCAGTCCCTTTCCCTTTGTTACCTGTTAGTCCATTCTTGAGTTCTGTGATTCTGTTGCTGTTTTGTTCCTTCAGTTTTTCCTTTGTTCTTATATTCCACAGATGAGTGAAATGATTTGGTATTTCTCTTTCTCTGCTCGGCTTGTTTCACTGAGCATAATACCCTCCAGCTCCATCCATGTTGCTGCAAATGGTAGGATTTGCCCTTTTCTTATGGCTGAGTAGTATTCCATTGTGTATATGTACCACATCTTCTTTATCCATTCATCTATCAATGGACATTTAGGTTGCTTCCAATTCTTGGCTATTGTAAATAGTGCTGCGATAAACATAGGGGTACATTGGTCTTTCTCATACTTGATTGCTGCATTCTTAGGGTAAATTCCTAGGAGTGCAATTCCTGGCTCAAATGGTATGTCTGTTTTGAGCATTTTGATGTACCTCCATACTGCTTTCCACAATGGTTGAACTAATTTACATTCCCACCAGCAGTGTAGGAGGGTTCCCCTTTCTCCACAGCCTTGCCAACATTTGTTGTTTGTCTTTTGGATTGCAGCCATCCTTACTGGTGTGAGGTGCTAGCTCATTGTAGTTTTAATTTGCATTTCTCTGATAATTAGCGATGTGGAGCATCTTTTCATGTGTCTGTTGGCCATCTGTATTTCTTTTTTGGAGAACTGTCTGTTCAGTTCCTCTGCCCATTTTTTAATTGGGTTATTTGTTTTTTGTTTGTTGAGGCGTGTGAGCTCTTTATATATTCTGGACGTCAAGCCTTTATCGGACGTGTCATTTTCAAATATATTCTCCCATACTGTAGGGATCCTTCTTGTTCTATTGATGGTGTCTTTTGCTGTACAGAAGCTTTTCAGCTTAATATAGTCCCACTTACTCATTTTTGCTGTTGTTTTCCTTGCCCAGGGAGATATGTTCAAGAAGAGGTCACTCATGTTTATGTCTAAGAGGTTTGTGCCTATGTTTTCTTCCAAGAGTTTAATGGTTTCATGGCTTACATTCAGGTCTTTGATCCATTTTGAGTTTACTTTTGTATATGGGGTTAGACAATGGTCCAGTTTCATTCTCCTACATGTAGCTGTCCAGTTTTGCCAGCACCACCTGTTGAAGAGACTGTCATTTCGCCATTGTATGTCCATGGCTCCTTTATCAAATATTAATTGACCATATATGTCTGGGTTAATGTCTGGATTCTCTAGTCTGTTCCATTGGTCTGTGGCTCTGCTCTTGTGCCAGTACCAAATTGTCTTGATTACTATGGCTTTATAGTAGAGCTTGAAGTTGGGGAGTGAGATCCCCCCTACTTTATTCTTCTTTCTCAGGATTGCTTTGGCTATTCGGGGTCTTTGGTGGTTCCATATGAATTTTTGAATTATTTGTTCCAGTTCATTGAAGAATGTTGCTGGTAGTTTCATTGGGATTGCATCAAATCTGTATATTGCTTTGGGCAGGATGGCCATTTTGGCGATATTAATTCTTCCTAACCATGAGCATGGGATGCATTTCCATCTGTTAGTGTCCCCTTTAATTTCTTTTAAGAGCGACTTGTAGTTTTCAGAATATAAGTCTTTCACTTCTTTGGTTAGGTTTATTCCTAGGTATTTTATTTTTTTTGATGCAATTGTGAATGGAGTTGTTTTCCTGATTTCTCTTTCTGTTGGTTCATTGTTGGTATATAGGAAAGCCACAGATTTCTGTGTGTTGATTTTGTATCCTGCAACTTTGCTGTATTCCGATATCAGTTCTTGTAGTTCTGGGGTGGAGTCTTTAGGGTTTTTTATGTACAGTATCATGTCATCTGCAAATAGTGACAGTTTGACTTCTTCCTTGCCAATCTGGATTCCTTGTATTTTTTTTTTGTCTGATTGCCGTGGCTAGGACCTCCAGTACTATGTTAAATAACAGTGGGGAGAGTGGGCATCCCTGTCTAGTTCCCGATCTCAGCGGAAATGCTTTCAGCTTCTCGCTATTCAATATAATGTTGGCTGTGGGTTTATGATATATGGCCTTTATTATGTTGAGGTACTTGCCCTCTATTCCCATTTTTCTGAGAGTTTTTATCATGAATGGATGTTGAACTTTGTCAAATGCTTTTTCAGCATCTATGGAGATGATCATGTGGTTTTTGTCTTTCTTTTTGTTGATGTGGTGGATGATATTGATGGACTTTCGAATGTTGTGCCATCCTTGCATCCCTGGGATGAATCCCACTTGTTCATGGTGTACGATGGTTTTGATGTATTTTTGAATTCGGTTTGCTAAAATTTTGTTGAGTATTTTTGCATCTACGTTCATCAGGGATTTTGGTCTGTAGTTTTCTTTTTTGTGGTGTCTTTGCCTGGTTTTGGTATTAAGGTGATGTTAGCTTCATAGAATGAGTTTGGGAGCATTCCCTCCTCTTCTATTTCTTGGAAAACGTTAAGGAGAATGGGTACTATGTCTTCCCTGTATGTCTGATAGAATTCCGAGGTAAATCCATCTGGCCCGGGGGTTTTGTTCTTTGGTAGTTTTTTGATTACCACTTCAATTTCGTTGCTGGTAATTGGTCTGTTTAGATTTTCTGTTTCTTTTTGGGTCAGTCTTGGAAGGTTGTATTTTTCTAGGAAGTTGTCCATTTCTCCTAGGTTTCCCAGCTTGTTAGCATATAGGTTTTCATAGTAGTCTCTAATAATTCTTTGTATTTCTGCGGGATCTGTTGTGATTTTTCCTTTCTCATTTCTGATACTGTTGATTTGTGTTGACTCTCTTTTCCTCTTAATAAGTCTGGCTAGAGGCTTATCTATTTTGTTTAAGAACCAGCTCTTGGTTTCATTGATTTTTGCTATTGTTTTATTCTTCTCAATTTTATTTATTTCTTCTCTGATCTTTATTATGTCCCTCCTTCTGCTGACCTTAGGCCTCATTTGTTCTTCTTTTTCCAATTTCAATAGTTGTGACATTAGACCGTTCATTTGGGATTGCTTTTCCTTTTTTAAATATGCTTGGATTGCTATATACTTTCCTCTTAAGACTGCTTTTGCTGTGTCCCACAGAAGTTGGGGCTTAGTGTTGTTGTTGTCATTTGTTTCCATATATTGCTGGATCTCCATTTTGATTTGGTCATTGATCCATTGATTATTTAGGAGTGTGTTGTTTAGCCTCCATGTGTTTGTGAGCCTTTTTGCTTTCTTTGAACAGTTTATTTCTAGTTTAATGCCTTTGTGGTCTGAAAAGTTGGTTGGTAGGGTTTCAATCTTTTGGAATTTACTGAGGCTCTTTTTGTGTCCTAGTATGTGGTCTATTCTGGAGAATGTTCCATGTGCACTTGAGAAGAATGTGTATCCTGTTGCTTTTGGATGTAGAGTTCTGTAGATGTCTATTAGGTCCATCTGTTCTAGTGTGTTGTTCAGTGCCTCTATGTCCTTAATTATTTTCTGTCTGGTGGATCTGTCCTTTGGAGTGAGTGGTGTGTTGAAGTCTCCCAGAATGAATGCATTGCATTCTATTTCCTCCTTTAGTTCTATTAATATTTGTTTCAGGTATGTTGGTGCTCCTGTATTGGGTGCATATATATTTATAATGGTTATATCCTCTTGATGGACTGAGCCCTTTATCATTATGTAATGTCCTTCTTTGTCTTTTGTTACTTTCTTTATTTTGAAGTCTGTTTTGTCTGATACCAGAATTGCAACACCTGCTTCCTTCTCTCTGTTGTTTGCTTGAAATATCTTTTTCCATCTCTTGACTTTAAGTCTGTGCGCGTCTTTGGGTTTGAGGTGAGTCTCTTGTAAGCAGCATATGGATGGGTCTTGCTTTTTTATCCATTCTATTACTCTGTGTCTTTTGATTGGTGCATTCAGTCCATTTACATTTAGGGTGATTTTTGAAAGGTATGAATTTATTGCCATTGCAGGCTTTAAGTTTGTGGTTACCAAAGGTTTAGGGTTCGCTTCTTTACTATCTTACTGTCTAACTTAACTCGCTTGTTGAGCTATTATAAACACAGTCTGATGATTCTTTATTTCTCTCCCTTCTTATTCCTCCTCCTCCCTTCTTCATATGTTGGGTGTTTTGTTGTGTGCTCTTTTTAGGAGTGCTCCCATCTAGAGCAGTCCCTGTAGGATGCCCTGTAGAGGTGGTTTGTGGGAGGCAAATTCCCTCAACTTTTGCTTGTCTGGGAATTGTTTAATCCCTCCTTCATATTTAAATGATATTCGTGCTGGATACAGTAGTCTTGGTTCAAGGCCCTTCTGTTTCATTGCATTAAGTATATCATGCCATTCTCTTCTGGCCTGTAGGGTTTCTGTTGAGAAATCTGATGATAGCCTGATGGGTTTTCCTTTGTAGGTAACCTTTTTTTTCTCTCTGGCTGCCTGTAATACTTTGTCCTTGTCTTTGATCTTTGCCATTTTAATTATTATGTGTCTTGGTGTTGCCCTCCTTGGATCCCTTGTCATGGGAGTTCTGTGTACCTCTGTGGTCTGAGAGGCCATTTCTTCCCCTAGTTTGGGGAAATTTTCAGCAATTATTTCTTCAAAGACATTTTCTATCCCCTTTTCTCTCTCTACTTCTTCTGGAATACCTATAATTCTTATATTGTTTCTTTTCGATTGGTCACTCAGCTTTCTTAAAATTCTTTCATTCCTGGAGATCCTTTTATCTCTCTCTGCATCAGCTTCTCTGCGTTCCTGTTCTCTGTTTTCTAGTCCATTAATGGTCTCTTGCATCTCGTCCATTCTGTTTTGAAGTCCTTCCAGAGCTTGTTTTATTTCTGAATTCTCCTTCCTTATTTCTTGCATATTTCTCTGCAAGTCCATCAGCATGGTTATGACTTTTGTTTTGAATTCTTTTTCAGGAAGACTGGCTAAATCTATCTCCCCAGATTCCTTCTCAGGGGAAGATGTAGCAGATGCCGAAGCTGTCTGGGTTAATCTTGTCTGGATCATATTTTTTTGCCTTTTCATGTTGACAGGTGCTATTGACTGTCAGCTGGGAGGGCCAAAATTTTCACTTGCTACTGGCCTTTCTTTACTGGGACAACTGCGACCCCTAGTGGCTTGTGTTGGGTAATTGCGTGTAGAGTGGGTCTTTGTGTCTTGCCTGGCCGGAAGGGAGAAATTTCCCTTTCTGTGGGCGGAATTTGTCTCAGGCTGCTTCGCTGCTTTCGCAGCGCCCGGTGGGGTAATGGATGGGGGGGCTGCTTGACTGTTTGCCTCCGTGAGGGGTCTCAGAGCTGTTGCCCAGGGGGTTAGTGCACCCGGTTTTCCCTGTAATTTCCAGCTGCTGTACTGTGACCTGGGTTGTTTCCGTCAAGCTGTTAAGTCCCTGTCCCTTTAAGACTTTCAAAAAGCCCCCGCTTTTCTTTGTCACAGGGGCATCAGCTTCAGCACCCGCTCAGAGATCTTACTCCCTGTTCCCCCGGTATCCAGGGCCCCCTGGGCACGTACTGTGTCTGCACTCTGGCCCGTATGGCTGGGGCTGGGTGTTCGGCAGTCCTGGGCTCCATCTCCCTCCCTCTCTGCCTATTCTTCTCCCGCCGGGAGCTGGGGGGAGGGGCGCTCGGCTCCCACTGGGCAGGGGCTTGTATCTCACCCCTTTCACCAGTCGCTGGGTTCTCGCTGGTGTAGCTGCAGTCTGGCCACTGTCCTGTGTCTTCTGGTCTCTCTTTTAGGGCTAGTTGTGTTTGTTGTATTTTCAAAAGTATATATGTTTTTGGGAGGACATTCCCACTGTCCTACTCACGCCGCCATGTTGGTTCCACCCTCAGTAGCAGTAATTTCTTATGCACAGAATAAATATTTTATCTACAACAATAATCACTTACTTAGCTATAATAATGTATTTTCCATCAGGAACGGAGCTTCTGGGACTACCATTAAAAATAAATCTTGTGTAGGCCTCATGTGATAAAAACCCAATGGAAAGGATATGCTGGTTCCTCCTCTCCCATTGTATTTTCTGCTTAATACAGCAGAGGGCTTTCTTCAGGATCAAGGAAGATCCTTCTGACCTGCTACCTAACTGGTGAATGAGTGATACACATATTCCCAAAGGGGCTAAGAACTTGTGGTCATTACACTCACATGAACAAGGCCTTCACTGAGGTCCTGATTGTGCTATACTCTTGATATTAGATGTGTGGCCACATTTTCAAAACCAAAATAAATATGCATGGTCTAGTAAAGACAGAGCTGACATCATAACTAGCTGTACATTTAAAAGACTCAATTTAATAAACAGAACAAAATAATATAATACAATTGAGGAGTGGCAAAATCATTGTATTAGTTCTCTAGGGCCACAATATCAAAGTACTGCAAACCAGGTGGCTTAAACAACAAAAATTTATTCTCTCATAGTCCTGAAAACTAGAATTTATAGATGAAGGTGTCAGAAGGGTAGGTTCCTCTGAGAACTCTCTGCTTGGCTCCTAGATGGTCGTCTTCTCCCGTGTCCTCACATGCTCTTCCCTCTGCGTGTTCTGTGTCCTGATCTCCTCTTCTACGGATACACCAGTCCTGTCAGATTAGAGACTCCCCTTATGACCTCATTTTACCTTAATTACTTTTTTAAAGACCCTGTCTCCAAATACAGTGAGATTCTGAGGCACTGGTGTTTAAAACTTCAACATATGAATTTTCATGGAGCGTGATTCAGCTCATAACAATTGTGAAGGAAAAACTTGCACTAGATGTCTCCTTTCTGCTTCTTCAAGTCATCACACCTCTACATTTACAGTGCATGTATTTTCCAGGCCTGTGTAAAGCATTTTACATATACTATCTCGTCAATAACTTGTGGAGAGATTAGGATTATACCCATTTTACAAATAAAGAACCAAAGGTTTAGAGGAATGTATTAATTCTCCCAGGATAAAGCAGCTGGGAAATGTCCAAATCCGAGTCTTCATGATTCCAAAGACATTCTGTTTCCATCAAATAATGTTTGCAACCCAGTGGGTTGATTCCCATCAGCATTTCATTTAGAGGTTATGATCTGAAAAGTTTCAATCAGTGAGCTCTATCAACTAACACTTAAGAGTATCTCCCCCACCCAAGAACCTTTTTATTCCACTAACACCCAAAATATGTAATTTTTAACAATGAAATACATTGTAAGTCAACAAAAGATATTTTTAAGTGGATAATGAAGTGGAAACAAACTCATTTTGCCATTAGTCATTAGATATTGTGTAGAAAAGCAACTGGTATGGAGTTAAAACATGAATAGATAGGTATAGATATAATTTAAAGGTGACAGCAGAGCAGCCTAGGCAGTAATACTTGTACTGCAGAAACTGGCAAAGGCTATAAACCAGGGCTTTTGTTTTTTCTCCTGAGAAGCCTGGTGTTAAACACTTACCACCACACCACTGCTACAAAATATTAAAATGGGAGAGTTTCTTATTCTCAAAAAGAAACCCTATGCAAACATGTAAGCAAACAAAATGGACCCTATGAAGAAATGTTTTAAAATTAAAAAACAGAAATCATGGCCTATTTCTGTTTTAAAACATTTTAAATAAAATATGCTGCCAGACAAATCTATCAGACAGATAAATGTAAGTGGGCTAAGGTAGTCTGTGAAACTTAAAAAGACTCTTACTAGATTTCAAAGCAAAACCCAATTACATACTGTATATAGGATGCTCCGTAACTACCCACTCCCTGACAATGACATAGAACGCACAAAACTATGAAGAGGTGCGAAGGAATGTATTAAAGTAGAGATAGTGATCTTAAAACTTGATGAAGTGTTACCAGAAACGGGAAACAGTGGCTGTCCCAGGGAGGGATGGCGACTGTAGGATAAGGGATTAAAAGGCACTGTTTCACTTAGGACATTTTAAGTCTTAGTATCTTGTATGCTTATTACTTGTAAAAATCAATGGAATGGTATATTCTTTAAAAATTATTATCCTCATAAATCAGTGTTTTTCAGACATTTCTGTGCATCGGATACAGCTGGAGCACTTGTTGAAATGCAGATTGCCAGTCTCCATTAACAATTCTTCTTCAATAGATCTGGGCCGCAGGCCAGGGATCTACATTTTTTATAAAAACCACATGTGATTCTCAGTCCAACTTGAAAACCAATGACGCCGGTCTACTCATGGGAGAGAGGGGTGCAGAAGCAGCTGATTCCAGCAAGTACCTCTCCGATAATAAAAGAGTCTGTCGAGGCTAAGTGAGGACTAAGGACTGTGATATATCCAGGGATCTGCAGTGTTTCCTCAGTCACAGGAAAGGAATTCCCTTCTACAGAGATATTCACAAGACCAGTGGAAACCAGCATGAGAATAGGCTTAGATGCTCGGATGTTGGCACTGTCCCCTTGATTGCCCTACCCTTCCTCCGGGGCCTTCCCTCCTTCCCTTTCTGTGCTGCCAACTCCTCCTCTGAGGGTGGGAGAGGTGGTATGGGGTATTCTTTGCAAAGCACTTCAGAACTCCAGGTCTCGGATTTCCCGCCACCATTCCCTGAAGTCCACCCAACCAAAGCTCATTGTCTACCCAACAAATACTCCATTGTCCAGTCTTTGTCATTGTGGATAAGATCAATGCTAGTAAACAGCAACAAGAGTAACTTATGCTTCCATGAATCTTTACAATTTACAAAGCTTCTTCTCATTTAATATTCAAGACTTCTTACAAATGAAATGTTATGTGATTTTTTTAATGAAACTCACTTAATTAGAAATGGCTAATGTCTTAAACGACCACAAACACCTAAATGATAAATGACATCAATGTTAACATTTTTCGCCATGTCACAGTTTTTGGAGGTGAGATGCTGGATTAAGGGTACTTTTCCAACACCCCTCAAATAATCCCATAGGAGTGGCTGAGTGTCAAGTATTTAGCAGTTGGATGCTTTTGTAGGGGCTTCTTCCAAAATGCATAACAATGACCTTTGTTTAACAAAGATATTTTCATTTCTATTTAAGTCAGGTCCATTCCCACCCACCCCGGTAAACATCCACTTCACATCTCCCAGTTTCTGAAGTGGCAAAGAAAATGATGTCACAGGGCTGCTGGAGGGGTGGTAATGCAAACCTGTACCACATACCAGGGATGGAACATTTGAGGGAACCAACAGCTCTTTAAACAAGAAGTCTTGTGGCTTCTTGCTCAACACCTGGAACAGGACCTGGCATTTAGTAAACCCTGTGGTCTAGGTGTGCAACACTGGATGCACACTGAAATCACCTGGGGAATTTGTAAAAACGTGGATACCTGAGTTCCTCTCTCAGAGAGTCTGAATTAATTGGTCTTGGATATGAACTGGCATAAGGATTTCTTAAAGCTCCTTGGAGGATTTCAGTGTACAGTGAATTTTGAGAACCATTCTCCTAGAGCACAGCTTAAGAACACCAGGTTTTGCCAAGTTTGAAGTTCAGAATCAAGCTAGTGCGGAAGTTTTGAAGCTACGTTTTAAGGAATGATGTGTTTCTAGCTGACAAAGCTCCTTCTTTTGGGCTTGTTTTCTACATCCTAGTCAGGCCCAGCCAACCCATGAATGAAGGATCTTTAAAGAAGTAAAAAATTACATAAAGATAATCCATTTTAAGCTCAACTCAATACAGACATCCTTTCTGTTGGTCCATGTGTATAAAAACATTCAGTGTGAACATGCTAGGTATTATGACTGGAGATCCAGCAGTGAATGAGGAGGAGATAGCCTGTGCTTGTACATATTTCCTTAACGTCCTAAGGCTTCCATCTCAGCTCACCTGGCGTCCTTTGCAGCCTAGGGATCTCACTCATTCAATGTGAATATAAATTCCATGTCTGATCTGTGCTAAGTGCTTTGCATATACTATTTCATTTAATCTACAATTTATACAGATATGTTTATCCCTAATTAGCAGATTAGGTACGTACATTTAGAGCCCTACCTGCTCAGGACCTGCCCACAGGTATGCAGCCAGCAGGGTGTGGAAAGAAGTTCTAAATCCAGGTCTGCCTGACTTCAAAACTCATGTTCTTATCATTCCATTCTTTTTTTGAGTAGCTGTAATTACTCAGAATTCTGAAATCTTACAGTGATCTACAATCAGCTGCTTAGAAGATGTGGACTGCTGCTCATGGTTCTGCTCTCTAAAACCACGTGGAGCAGACTTTCTGCTATGATAAAGTTTAAGATATTGGTATCTAACAGCATTTAAGGACACTTTATTTTTTCACTTCAGATGTCAGCCATCCTGGTCATTTGTCTCTAGATTTACATTCATTAGCTAGTGACGGTCTAAAATCCTATCACTGAGGACTGCACATATCTTTATCATGGTTGGTGGTTTGCTAAATGCTTTCTTATACTGTCTGATTTAATATTCACAAAACCCTCATTTATGGTATAATTGCCTTCACTAAAGGTACCTATGATCAGTGAAATAAGATAAGGTTACCAGCAAGTAAGTGGCAGGGAAAGTTGTCAATGTAGGTCTCTGCCTTCAAATTTGTCATGATGGAGATGTAACACCCATCCCACTAGACCAAAGGGGCCTTTAATTTATTTGGAATGCATCAGTGTCTTGCCAATGGGTATCAGCCCTGGGCAAGTTCATTATGGATTCAGTGAGACTGAGGAATGACAACGGAACGTTCTTAGGGTGAAAGGGTTTATACCTGATTTTATTCTCAGGGCGGTAGGTCAAGCACTAGAATCACCTCTGCACCCAGCAGTCTGCATGTCTGTAATCTGCCTCCATCTCTGCCTCTGCCCAGAGCACTGGGCAGAGCTCTTTATATAGTGTCTCAGTCAGTAATAGTCTATTGCCTACAGGTGTGGAAGCAGTAGCCCAGCAGTAGGTGAATTATATCACCAAGTAGTTTAGGTTCAGGTGAGGATCCTGGCCATAGGAACTTCATTTTTCCCACAGTCAGAAAACTAAGTGTGGATAAAGTGAAAGTTCCTATGGCCAGGATTCTCACCTGGCCCTGATCGGCTTGCTCACTACACACATATGGGCAACACGTTGTTATTGATTCTATAAAAAGAGATCTGTCCAGTGCTCTGGGTAACACGATGGCACAGCTATAGGGCTTCAAGAGAGCAGAGACAAGATTGAAGTGGTAGCAGCACTGAGGTCAGAGACTGAGATGACTGTGGGGGCAGAGGGGCCCAGAGGCAGAGACCGGCCTGCTGCATGCAGACTCCCTGTGAGTGGACAGGATTCTAGTGATTGACCTGCCACCATGGGAATAAAGTTGGGTATAAACCCTTTCACCCCAAGAATGTTCCACTGTCATTTCTTTGGTCTCACTGAATCCATAGTGAACTTGTCTGGGGCTGAAACCCATTGGCAAGACACTAAATTATATCATTTAGTTCATCAATTTGTAAAAAAAAAAAAAAAAAGAAAGAAAGAAAGAAAAGAGAGAAAAAACTATTAAGAAAAACAAGGATATAATTGTTATAAAATCAAGGTAGTCTTACACCTTTAAAAAGAAAACTGGGAAGGGGTGGGAGGCAGCTTCAGAGATGCTGACAATCCTCAGTATAGTGGTGACTACATGGCATTTGCTTTATAATCATTCTCATACATATCTGTACTTTCCTGGTTGTATGTTCTACTTTACAGGAAAGAAAGAATTTGCTCTGATGCTTAGTAAAGAGAAATTTTAATTTATTATTGGCAAATTTTAAAATAAGTGGCACATTTTTAAAATTTCTATAGAAGGAAATAAAGGAAAGTAGTTCATTTTCATGAATTTACACAAGTAAATTAAATATAATTCATCAAAACAGTCTATGGTATATCCCAAATAAAGTAATGATATAAATACACATAAGGAGAAATTTTACCTTTTTCAGCTGTCTTGCCAATGGGTTGCAGCCCCAGGCAAGTTCACTATGGATTCAGTGAGACAGAGAAATGACAATGAATCATTCTTGAGGTGAAAGAGTTTATTACCTGGTTTGTTCTCCCGGCTATAGGTTGAGCAATAGAATTACATCTGCATCTAACAGTCTGCAGGTCTGTAATCCTCCTTGTCTCTGCCTCTGCCCAGAGCACTGGGAAGAGTTCTTTTTATAGTGACTCAGTCAATAATAGCTTATTGCCTACAGGTGTGCAAGTAGTAGTGTAGCAGCAGGCCAGTTACATCATCAAGTAGTTTAGGTTCAGATAAGGATCCTGGCCATAGGAACCTTCACTTTATCCACATACCATCCCTCCAAGATTCTTGCCTCACAATCTACATGCCATCAATCTTCCACAGTGGTCCCTGTGTGAGAAAACTGGAGCATTGTAACCAGATCCCACAATAGCAACAGAGGATAACAACAACATATTGATAATAACAAAAATTAAGATACAACAAAATTTTGACAGGTAACAAAAATTATAATAATCCTCAAACCTGAGGAGGTAATTTCAGCTATATTCAAAACCAGTTCTACTTAGATGGATTCATGACTCACACGTAGTAGTGGTACAGATAGGGAGCTCCATGCACCTCAGCAAGTAGCAGTTTTTTTGCTAGGGTGTGTGTGCTCAATCCACGAAGACCTTAGGAGCAATAAGACACATGTTTTAATGACACCAATGTAGGCAAATCTTGTCATCAGGTAGGATGCATGCAGGAGAGTGGTCCTGTGATAGGACTGTAGCAGGAAGGGGGCCCCATCCAGGTATAGTATACCATACCTTTGCCTCTTTCCCTGTGAGAGTTACTGAGGGGTCTACATTTAGTGCTACTGGAAGTGCATGCACTGGCCATAATGATAAAACAAAACTCCACGGTAAGATGCTCCTGCCTTCTGGCCATTCAGGATATAGTACTATGATCTTTGGGGGCCACTCTGTTGTCACTCCAGGGCTACACAGGGGGCCAGTTTCCAGGCCTTTGTCCCCAAGGTGCCAGGAAAGCCAGCCATCATTGGTCATGTGTTGAAATGTCCAAGGCCACATCCATTCAATGGAGTCTCCAGGGTTTAGTGTAGTTGGCGCTGGCAGCAAGATATTATTCTGGAGGCCAAACCTCAGCTTCAATGATTCTTCCCTGGTTTGTACTTGCAGTTGTATAGGGAAGACAGCAATATGCATTAGCATGTCTACAGGGCTTAGAGCTCCCTTTCAGGGTTTCTCGTTCAAACACTGTAGCACTGTCCATAAGTGAACTGACCATCCCCGCAGACTATGTGTCTGACTTCAGTCCAGATATTAACAACAAATAGTGCCTATCATGCCTGCTGCGGTAGGATTGTATGGCACATGAAATTTCTATTTGATACCTAACTGTTGCACCTATTCCTGTAGTGTATGTCCAGTAAACTGAGTGCCTTGATCACTTTCAATTACCTGTGGCCAGCCTTAGGCTTCAAGGAGACACTCTAGGCCTCTTTTGGTCATCTGTTCATCTTCACAACACATAGGAAAAGCAACCAGAAGTCCAATAGCTCTGTCCACACAAGCCATGGCTTATTGGTACCCTTCTGACACAGGTAGAGGCCCAATATAGTCTATTTGATACCTGACAAGGGATATCAGCCCCTTAACTATCATCCCATGTTTCTGTGGAACTCAGTTTAAGTCCTTTTTAGAGCACACGATGCACTCCTCCAGGCTCTGCTGACTTCTTCAAAGGTCAAAGGCAAGCCCCACTGACAGACTACAGCCCACATTGTCTTTTGCCCTGAGTGCAACAAACACTGATGTAACCATTGGGCCATATCAGAGACAGGCTTTCCTTCTGGCCAGTGCACCTGGGCCAATGTGTCTGCTTCATCATTCCCTGGGGATGCCAAAGGCAAATGGCCAGTCACATGATATACAATAACTGTCTTAATCTGACCAGAGGCCCATGGTCTTGCTACAACTCTTGTCCCCAAAGGGGTCGATGACCAACCATCCAGTTGGCATGGTACCATATCGATAGCCACAGGGTCAATCCCCAATAGCTGGCCCAGCTGTCAGTGCAGACAACTATAGGGGAGGGCTCCTGGGTGATCACCAGCCATACTGTCTGCAACTCTGCACATTGACTGCTCTTCCCCTCACAGTCCTCTATCCATATTGTCTAAGTCTTAGGATGGAAACCTACAGTCCTCCATTTTGAGGGTTACCCATGGCTGGGGCCATCTGTGTACCATGCATTTGGGGTAAAGGGGCTATTCTCTCCCAGTAAGGACTATCTGCTACTAGTGGTTCTAAATTCTTCCTGCTTTTCATTAGCATATGTCACTGGCCCCAGTAAACGTTGGAGTTCTTCACTCAACGGTTTATTGCAGAGGCTGCTATGCTGCTGTAAGTGTCTGTGCTATACCACTCCTTGGCTTTTGGATCCAGTCTTGTACCTACCCAATGATGGGGTATTAGTTATTACCTATATCAGGGCCATTCCAGTGATGTGTTCTATAGCTAGCAAGGCATGATACATGGCAGCCAATTGTTTATCTGTCAAAGTGTATTGTATCTCTACTCCTTTCCAGAGTTGTGACCAAATTCCAATATGTTGGTGAGTTCATTCAAGCCACTGCCAAAGGACCCAGCCATAACCATCTTCAGTCACATGAATGTCCAGCTCACAGGGCCTTGAAGGGTCTATCACACTGAAGGCCTGCATGGCCTTGACTGCCCGTTTTGCTGTAGTAAGGGTAGATGCACATGTCTCATCCCAGTTCCACCTGATGCCCTTTCATACCAACTGGCATAAGGGCTTCAGAACTTGTACCAAGTGTGGGATAAACACTTTCCAGTAGCCTAGAAGACCCAAAAACTCCTGTAACAATACTACAATTGTAGGTGTAGGAAAGGCCTGGACCTTGCTGATTACTGCTTCTGGTAGAACTTTAGTCTTACCTGACCAGGCGATGTCCATGAATTTGACTGACAAACCAGGTCCCTGAATCCTGGTGCTGTTCACAGCCCATCCTTTCTCCTGTAGATGTTGCAGCAGTCTAGGTGCTGCCCCTTCTAGATCTGAAAGAGAATCAGATGTGAGCATGACATCATCAATATAATGATACAGCCACACCACTGGCAGTTTCTTGCATGCTGCCAAGTCCTGGACTACACATCCATGACAGATGGTGGGGCTGTGGAGGTATTCCTGTGGGAGGATGGTGAAAGTCCATTGCCGTCCTTTCCATGTGAAGACAAACTGTTCCTGACTTATCCATGTCAATGGAAAAGAAGGCATTAGCAAGATCTATAACATAATGATATGTTCCTAGTTCATGACTGAGGGTATCCATTAGGTCTGCAATAGAGAGGATGGCAGTATGCATAGGGGGTATGACTTTATTCAGGTCTCTGTAATTCACATTCATATGCCAGGAGCCATCTGGCTTTTTTACTGGCCACACTGAGGAATGGAAAGGACTATAGGTGGGCTTTATAATACCCACCTTTTCCAGTTCCTGGAGGGTTTCTCCAGTTTCTTTATGCCCTTCAGGTAATTTGTATTGTTTAGTATTAGCCACCCACCAAGGCACAGGCAAAGCTTCAGGCAGGTGCCTTACATGTCTCCTCAAAACTGCCTTCAACACATGTACTCTCAGTCTGAACTCACCTGCAGTGGTCTGCAACCATAGACACTGCAGGATTTCTATCCCCAAAATATATTTTTGGGTGGTGGGAGAGATATACACAGTATACTCTTTTGGGGGTAGGCACTCTATTCCCAAAGGGATTTGTGCTTTTTTCATTCTGATAGCCTTACCCCCATATCAATCTATAATAGTGGGATCCCAGGAAGCTGCTCAGGATTGCCATAAATCAGTTAGTATTCAGCCCCTGTGTCCACCAGAGCCAGAAGACATTGCATGTTCACTGGGGACCAATGGGTACACATTTCAATATGTGGCCTCCAGTTCCCCCTTGTCCCTCAGGGCAGGTATATTGACCTTCCCCTCAATCAAACTGTGTTCCTGTGTGGGTTCAAGTGAGGTTGGCTCACTTTCCAGCAGGAAATCTTGCAAACACACAGGCCAGACTTGTGGTTCTGTCTCTGACTTCTGCCTCTTTGTTCTTAATGGTTGGAACTGCTACTCTGGTTTCAGTTGTTGCCACAGCTGCAGTAAGATTCCACTTGACTTCCCCCATAATTTCCTTCTGTTTGTTCCTGCCTTTATCAAATTGACCCATATATAAGTCCTTGCAACCTTCATGGGGCCCTTTAAATTTTTCCTCTGAGTAGCAGACCTTATTTCTTTCATGTTCTCATTGCTTCAGCCTCTCCTAAGTCAGCTACTATACAGGTAACCTCACTTACGGGCTTCCTTAAGTGAGGAGCAAGAATGGCCACTAGAGGCCCAAAGAGGGACGTGGGAGCCATTTGAAGCACAACATTTCTCATCCCTGCAGTAAAAAGCTCCTCATCTGGGACATAAATATCTGGACTATAGATGGCATTTTTTTATACCTAGCTCCCATAACACCTGTTGGAGCTTACCATATGTCTGCCACCTAGCATGGGAGAATGGTAATTCACCCTGATTGGGCCACACAGCACAAGTGCAGCCATAAGTCAATCAAGGAGGGAGTGATTTCCTGGGATCTGATGTGCATTTTGTAACTGCTGCCTCAAGGCAGGCTGAACTTTCAGGGAAGACTGCTTTCCCATCTCTGATCCAGACAGAACAATTCCATCCACCCCTAACTCCCATATTCAGGAGCCAAGCTGATATTGACTCTGAGGGCTTCTGCAAAAACTGGGAACCCAAATCCACCAGCTCAGCCTGAGTTTAGAGGGGAAGCATAGAGGGCTCCATGACCTGGGGAGGGGGCTGCTCCTCTCCTGGAGGAACTCTCGGGTGATGTGTCTTTATTTTCTTTACAACCAATGAGCATGTTTTCAGTAGGGGAGAGGTCAATGCCTCCAGCACCACCCCTTCATCCCTACCCCAGCTCCTCCATTTCTGGGGCTGATAGTGCCTTTCTCTCCCCTCCATGGAGTGCCTCCTCTGCTATAACCTTTAACTTTTCTACAGTGCTTTGTAGCAATGCTAGCTCAGTCTTCAGCAGCTCTCTTATCTTCACCTCAAAGCTTCGCAGCTGGCATTTTTATTCTGCCTCTTCCTGTGCTTCCCTGAGGAGTACATCATCCTCCTCCATGGTCTTTGCCTCCTTCAGAGCACCTGGCAGTGCCGCTGTCTCATTCTATAAGGAATCTTTTACCTTCACCACTGGACCTAGCAGCTCATGTTCTTGCACTGCCTCTTCTTGTAGTTTTTGCAGGGGTACATCTGTGGGGAAGTTGGGGTTCCTGTGGCCAGATTCCTCACTGAACTTAAACCACCTGATAATGTAACTGGACTGTTGATAGACTACCACTTCCACACCTTTAGGCAATAAGCTATTTTTGCACTATATAGAGAGCTTGGCCCAGTGCTCTGGGCGGAGGCAGAGATGCTAGTGCTCGACCTACCGCCAGGAGAACAAGCTGGGCAATAAACCCTTTCATCTCAAAGAACACTTTGCTGCCAATTTCTTTGGTCACACTGAATCCATAGCGAACTTACCGGGGCTGACACCCATTGGCAAGGCAACATCCTTTACCTTCATGGCCTTTACCTCTTCCACAGTACAGCAGGGCAATAAACCCCTTCACCCCAAGAACATTCCATTGTCATTCCTTGGCCTCCCTGAATCCATAGTGAATTTTCCCAGGCCTGAAACCCATTGGCAAGACAGGATGAAAGGGTTTTCTACCCAGCTTGTTCCTCTGGCTATAGGTCAAGCATTAGAATCACATCTGCATCCAGCAGTCTGCAGGTCTGTAATTCTCCTTACCTCTGACTCCACCCAGAACCAAATCTCTTTATGTAGTGACTCAGTCAATAATAGCTTATTGCCTATAGGTGTGGGAGCAGTAGCCTAGCAGCAGGCCAGTTACATCATCAAGTAGTTTAGGGTCAGGTGAGGATCTTGGCCATAGGAACCTTC
The DNA here is from genome assembly GCF_030020395.1 of Manis pentadactyla. NCBI lineage: Eukaryota > Metazoa > Chordata > Mammalia > Pholidota > Manidae > Manis > Manis pentadactyla. The sequence goes on along the minus strand of NC_080020.1, from coordinate 148,028,278 downwards.
ACAAATTCAGAAAGAATGCTCTGAATAACAGTTATTTTGCAACTAAAATGGTAGTAGTCACTTTGTGAATTCAATAACATACACTCAAGAACAGGCTCATTAAAAAATAAAATAAGATGGGTCTTATTTAAACAGACATCATCTTATTCATGTCACGAAAAGGTTAGGTTTTTCATTCCAAAACACATCAATAATAATGATGGTGCTAATGACAGCTTCCAAATGCTATAGGCCAATAAGCTGGAGTTTCCACTTCAGTCTTACTCAAGCATCCTGGCTCTCAAAAGGGTGATTTTAATGAGTAGCTTAACAAAGTCCTAGAACTGTTCTGAAGAGTCTTCTCACACAGAAAGCTGAGGCCCATTGCCATTGCCTAGACCTGCTTTTCTCATCAGCATATTAATTAAGCTAAGCAAAACATTAAGAAATTCAGAAAGAATCTCTGAATAACAGTTATTTTGCAACTAAAATGGCAGTAGTCACTTTGTGAATTCAATAACATACACTCAAGAACAGGCTCATAAAAAATAAAATAGATTGGCCTTATTTAAAAATAATGTGGTTAATATTATTTTATTATCTCTCAAGGAATTAAAAGTGTGTATTAAACAGCATAAACACAAACCATTACTTTTCCAAGTAAATTACAAACTTTTTCTTAAACATACTCTATCTGCATGTCCATATTTTCTCAAAATGTTGTCACTTTCTAGAATGTTGTCTGCAATTATAGCCATATATAGCCTAATCTATGATACAAAATACCAGCATAGAGGTCTGAATGTTTTATAAGAATAATATCTAGATATGTACCAATTCACATAGATCATTAGCAAGTTGAAAATGTATGATTCCAAATTGTTCAGGTTTTTATTCATAGCTAGAATCCACAGATGTACATACACACATACATATACATGCACACACACACATGCACACTATGTCATAATTGGAGTTCAACCAAGGATTTATACATTTACATTATAGAGCATCAATCCCTAATGATAGCAAACCTGTAGGAAGATTTCTGTATTCTCAGACATCTATGGACAATTTATACTCCCTAGTGGATAACCTAGACAGGCTTAGAAAAGTACATATTCTAAATTCTAATGTTAACCCAAAGCATAATATTTTAATTCTAGTTAATGCTATTACTTAAGGGTGTATGTGGAACAGACATTATAATTTCCCTAACAAAATATGCATTGTATAAAGAGACAATAAAACTACTGTACTAATATCCTAATCTTTTAAAATATATAACTACATAGTAAAATAGCAAAAGGTACAAATCACCAAAATACTTCACTGGGAACATGCATCTAATAAATGCATCTGTAAGTGTCCTCAAAGCCATTATTCTAGAATTAAATAACATAGGTGGGCTGTAACCTCTGGATATTCATCTCCCTACCTCCCTCATATGGAGAGTTTTATATATCATGTAAAGATGGTTTTGATGAAACATATTTTATCTTCCTTTATCAGTTGAAAATGTTGCCTTTCAGGTATTGGAGCAATTTGTGATTGCACATTACAACATGCCTGCACCGGATACTGCTGTTGGAATCCTGAAAACTAGAATCAAAGACAGTACTTCCAGCAGATCCCTGAAGGAAGAAGGCTTCCATGGGTTAGTTTTGAGCTTGTCAGCTACATTGCAAGGGAACTTCTTTTTTTCTGCCCAAGTCGCCAGCAGATGTTTGGTTTGGGCATAGAGTAACCAGGAATGTGCTACCTCCTCCTTCCTGCTGGTCTGCCTTTAACAGGAAAAACTACTTAGTTAACCTTTTGCTATTTAGTAGTAACAAAACACAATATATGCTTTTATGTTAGCAGAGGCTTAGAAATAATAACGGTATCAATGAGTCAGGCTGGTTTTCTACTGATTGATGGTCTCACTTAGGAAAGAAAATGAGTGGATGGGGTGTAAAGCACTTTATTAATCATTTTTAAATACCAAGTTTCTGAATGGCATGCTTTCATTATCCTTCTAAGTGAAATCAACCAAAGTACTTTGTTTGCCTATATATCTTAAAATTTTTTTAAGTTTTTACCCTATATTCATCTCGGATGATTCTTTAGTGGCTTAAAAAAAAAGTGGCATGCTGGATTTATTTCTGTTAATGAGCCCAGCCATTAACAAACTTTATAAGCAGTCTCCTCTCATTTTGACCCAAAGCTGGAAATGTATTACTAGATGATAAACCAACAAGTCATTCTTCCTATGATCCATCAGTCCGTCAATCAATCAACCAGCCAACCTATGCATGGAAGTTTTCATTAAGTAATTCTAATGGCTTTAATTGGACTTTAAACTCTGAGCAAGCATACAGAATGTCTGAACTATACTGATTTGAAGATACTTACAAAGCAAAGGTAAATCTATCTTCTGAATGTCTTTAGTGCTGTTTCAATTTAGGGGCATTTATAGCAAGTATATCATTAAAGAACTTTGTTGTTAGTAATTAGAACTCATCAGCTTGCTTTTATGAAGAAACACTTAAGACAGGATGGTCCTTATATTCTTATAGAAACACAGGCATGGACTCCAGAGGGAAAAAAATTAGTTGCAGGTTTGGTGAATTCACTGGAATAGACTGTTGACATGTTTCCAAACGTGGCTATAGAATAATAACTAGTCTTTCGATATTGGATGCTCCCAAGTGCCTAATGTGTATTAGAGAGTCCAGGAATGAGTTATAGACGAAAAATCTGATGAGATACAGAATATGGAGAAAAATTTAAAGAAAACAAATAAACTTATACATATACTCTCTTCACTAGTGAAGAAAAAACCCTCCAAGTTAGGAGGTGAAAATTACAAAAAGTAAAAATTAAAATGAAAACATAAACCGTCTGCCAAGGGGAAACACTCCAGATAAAAATAAACAAAATTCTCTTTGCATTTATACACTCATAATTTTTCCACTGTGTACATTTTCTCAGTTGCAATAGGAGAAAAAAAAAACATATTTCCCACTAGCATATTTGTCAGAAGAAGAAAAAGAGAAAACAACCCCATAGGTCAGATCGCACAGAGAGAATGCCAAATGTCTTTGTGTCCAGTTATTTATGGTTTCAGATAATTGTACAGAAAATATCAAATTTGCATAGTGTGATCATTGCTGATTATTTATCTAGCAGTCAAAATGTTTCAGTGGTTTCTAGGATGACAGATTGACAAATCCTTAAAACTCATTCATTTTATGAAATTTGCATGTAATTAGGCAATAATGAAGGGATGTTTGTGGACAGAGTATTATACTACAATATGCTGGAAGCAATTCAAATACTTGACAAAGTGTTAACATTATCTTCAGATTCAACCAAGCCTTAAATGCTTGGCTCAAAATCACTAAACTCATGAACTGGGGTAAAAAAGATTTAGAAAATTATCAATGAAGTAAAATGCATTCTTTTCACTTTTTAAGACACATTCACCCACTAGACAACTGTATTTGTGGGTATCATTGAACTCAAATTAGTCAAGATGTAAGACTGAAGAGAAGAGGAAGGGAACAGAGACAGCATGGTAAGGTGTCTGGACCATCGTTCGAGTGTTTCCCAATCCTACATACGAGTCACAGCTCAACCCCTCAAAGAATGTGATCATAGGTAGGTGACTTCTGAACTTTGGTACTTGTAGATGCTGTTGTATAGACTTGAGACAATAATTTAGTTCCTTGAGTCTGAGAAATACTTTTTTTTTTTGGCACTTCTAATGATTTTTAAAATCTGAATGCTTCTGCAATTGCCATTGAGATTTTCATTTAAGGTAATAATATTCCTTTTATCCCCCAGAAGAAAACGTCACTTTTTTTCATTCACAGCATGTTAGAATTAAAGAAATACAGTATTAATAAAGCAGAAATCACAAAGCCATATATAAAGTTCATCTTTAAAAAATGATACCTATTATTCTGTAGTCTTCTCTCTGCTGCACCCCCACATGGCTGCTTCTCCAGGATTAAGATGGACATTATAAAATCTGCATTTGAAAGTTACAGATCATCTCTGATCTTCACACAGAAATGTCTTTTCAAGTAATTGATATGTATTATGTAAAATGCTTTCTTTCAAAACCAGACTACGTGAAGTATTGGGTTATTATGTAATTTAAATCAATGAAAATCTTAACAAAGGTTTATGGGGAGTTAGAAGAGAAATAAAAGTTATTTCTTTTGACTGCTGGATCTGTAGTTTATAACTTGATCTAAGAAGATAGATGTTCATTACTTTGTGATTCTACTCAGTACTTTTAATAGTTTTTGTTGGGTAGTGGGGGTAGGAGAAGGCAACCACATTTCAAAACTCAGAATAGTAGACTAAATCTCTATGCACAGATTGCAGAAGGCCTTGAATACTATTCCAAAAGGTAGAGTCCTCAGTAGACAATGAGGAAGGCTTCAGAGGTTTTCCATCAGGAAATTTACCCAATCAACCACATAGGCCAAGAGCTTTCAAAATTCAAGAATACCTCAAAGCCATCAATTTACAAATCTTTACACTTCTTGCTGTGATTCATTAGTCAATGTAGGTAAATTTTAGGCATCACACTGAAATATTGAAATCTTACCAAATGCAAAACAGATTAGGAAATATTAATGGTAACTAGAGGCTTGTACAGTCCTTTCATTGATATGGTTAAATTCAAGGTTGGTTGGTCATGGTGTTAGGTAGAAAGATAGATATGAGTAGCCAGGAAAAGGAAGTTAAGGTTCAAAAAAACCCTTCCCAGTTAGGGGGTCCCACTTGGAGACAACAAAGGCTTTGCAGGGAGATAACTTCCTTGACTATCAGGACCAGACCAAACTGGTCCCAACCAGATCCCAACACAGGAAGGATTGAATAAAATTAAGAACCATCCAAACCACCCCTCATCATAATCTCACTAAAGTAATGAGTGCTCCCCCAACTCCCCCATGGGCTTTTCTGTATGCATTTTGGGAAAGACATGCACACCAAGAAGAATGGGTGTGTAAGTACAACGTCAGTCACACTATCTCACCCTGTCAATCAAAGAGGGACCTCCCAGATAGGACATGATAAATAGACCCTCTCCTAAAAGTCTGGGGCCTTTGTCTCCCATGACTCTGGTCCTCTCCTCACTTGGAGCATATTCAGATAAAACTTTCACCCTGCTTTGCTATTGTGTTTCTGCCTTTCCATTCATTGTTTCTGTGGGGACAAGGACTGAGAACAAACTCAACCTGTAACAATGGTAAACTAATAGCTGTAAAAGAAGCCCCACTCCCCAATGTCATATGATAACGTCATAAAATCCAAAGTGGCTGGCAGCAGGGCTCTGCTTGATGCAGACACTCATGACTTCACCATCCCGAGTGTCTCCAAGTCCTCCTGAGATCCAATGAAACCAGTCATAATGAAGGAAAGAGAAAGAGCTAGAAACTAGGATAGGAAGTATTTTGGTATTGGACCACAGCATTTCCATCCACATTCCATGGGCTGGAATCTAGCCATTCCTAGTAAGACTGAAAAAGGTAATCTAGATGTGTGTCTAACAATGAAAGGCCATGGAGTTTAATGGGCACAGCTTTGTCCCTGACATAATGTCTAGATAGTGCTACTGGCCGGCCATGGTTTGATCATTCTGTCAATTGACGGCTATCTCTTCAAAGCAAAGTTCCTGAAAAAACATCTATATTGATGCCTCTAGCTTCTCTCTCCCTATTTTCTCTAGAATTTGCTCCAATTAGGTATTTGCCCCAATACCAACACAACTGCTTTTATCGAGGTCAGTAGTGACCTCTAATTAAAAAGACTCAATTGTTATCCCTCCATCCTCATTGAATTAGACCTGATGGCTGGATCCAAGATAGTAATTCACTGTGCCTTAAAATACTATCTTTCCTTGTCTTCCAGAACCCGAGTCCTCATTTAGCTTCCATCTCTGATGGCTTCTTCTGAATTTTATTTTCTGGTTCTTCATCATTTCTTTAACCTTCAAAAGCTGGACTGTCTTTGTTTTTCTATATACATCTTTTTCCACATTACATGTCCAGTTCAGACCTCTCCTCTCAACTTCAGGAACATATACCCAATTGTCTACTAGGCTTTCTCCCTTGGATTTTTAACACAGCTGTCAAACTTAACGTATTCCAAACTGAACCCGGTTTTACTTCCCTCAACTTTTTTGCCCTCCATCAGTGGCAAGACCATCTTTCCACCTGTGAACTCCAAAAAACATTTGACTCCTCTGTCTTTTAACCCCACAACCTTCAGGAGATGGGTCTTTGGTCTCCTTGTGAGAAAGAGTTCAACAAGGGATACAGAAAAGCCACTGAGCATTAAGAGTTTATTTTGAGAATAAAGGTTTTAGAAAAGACAAAAGTACACACCTGAGAGTTGGGATGCAAGCAGACCCAGAGGCAGTTTGCATGGAGGGAACAATAGGGAGCCGTTTTTATATGAAGGGAGAGGAATATTCACTGAGTAAGACTAGGTTTCAAAGGGAGCAGGTGGAGTCCTCCAGGAGTGTCAGCTTGCTCCACCCTCTCATCGGGAAGGGGAGTATTTTTGACTATATTCAGTTCTCCTCAGAACTGTCATGCTCTGAGAGGCATTATTTCTACTATGTTAATAATGGAAGGGGGTGAATTTTACTATGTTAATGGATTTTGGGGATGAAGTTTGGGTTAGTTTCTCTTCCATATTGGAACTATCAGTTTTGGCCAGTTTGTTGCCCACAGAAGAAGCTTACACAGAATGTGAGAATGTAAGCAAGCATCCAACCGAAGCCACCCTCCCTCTCCTGTTTATGCCTAGCTGTCTACCTACTCTAACCAATCTTACAGGATCTTCTTTCAGACTGTATCCAGAATCTGACACTGATCCTCATCCCACCTCATATGAGCTCTCACTTCTTTCCAGGATGAGTGCAAGAGTCTCCCCACCATTCTTTGAGCTCCTGTCCGTCCTCACACTGACCCAAATAATTCTATTAAAACTTAGCAGATATACCACTCATTTCCTTAACATCTTCAATTATGTCCGGTCTTCCTCCATTCAAAAGCTAAAGGATTAGTGATGACCTAAATCTGGCCTTCAATTACCTGACCTCACCTTCTTCTGCCTTCCCCATTTACCCTTCTGCTCCAGACACACTGGTCTCCAAATGCTTCCTCAAATATTTCAGGTATGTTTCCCCTCCTTCCAGGGGTTTAGCACTTTTTGTTTCCTCTGCCTAGAATTGTCTTCCCAAAGTAACGTTATAACTCATACTGTCACTTCCTTAGGTGTGCCCAGTGACAGCTTCTTTAACAACTCAGTGCTGCACTGCCCAGTGCCACCACCTTCCACCTCTACCTTCTCAGTCTCCCTCCCCTGCTTCTCTCTTTAGTCCTATCACAGTCAGATAAGCCATATAATTTGTTGGCTTATCTTCTTATCATCTGTTTCCTCAAATTGTCTGTGTTAGTCATTGCGAATCCCCAGTGCCTAGAAGAATGACAGACATATGATCTACTCAAAAAGTGTTTGTTGAACCAGTGAATATATGAATTTCTCCAGCTGGCTTCAGGGCCAACTTGACAAAGAAATGCAGAAAAATCTATCCCTAAATTGAGACATTTCTAGAAAAAAAGAATAGTGGAAAAGCACTGAAAGTGTTAAAGGAACTTGTCAACAATTCAAGTATCAAAGAGTAGTGGACAGTGATGGTGTCCAAGTCAAGAATGGGATCTACATGCTGTAGGGGCCATGGGAAGGCCCCGAGAAGATGTGCCACTTTGACAGATTATGTCCAGCTGTAAACAATGAAGGCCCCAAAGACTCACAAAGGAACTTTGAGATTCCCCACCCAGCTGAATAAAGATTTAGGTGGAGGAACAGCTCCAGGAAGAGAGTTATCACTGTAGATAACTACATTATAATACGAACCAGGTGGAATTTCCTATAAAAAGGGAGGAATTTGGCAAAATCATTAAAAATCCTCCTTATGTCCCCTTGTTTCTGCATGCCCAGAAAACATTTGTTTACTAAATACTCACTCTTTCATATGCCTGTGCATTGCTTCCCTTTTCCTTTGAAGACCTGGACGCCTACCCCTTTTCCTTGGTACAGGTTGACATATATATACCTCATTGTACGAGACTGTGTTTGGAATCTCATGTCTATGGATTCCCTGTACAAACGTAATTAAACTTCAGCTTTTTTCCTCATTTTAATCTGTCTCATGTTAATTTGATTCTTAGACCAGCTAGATGAAACTTGAAGGGCAGAGGAAAATTCATCCTCCCCAAGATTCCCTGAAGTAGTAACTCCACAACTGACTCACTTTCTCACCAGTATGAAGGGGGAGAGCCTGTTGTGAAATTCCAGGAGCACAGGTTTGGTGTAAGACCAAATGGGACTAGTCTGTGAGGTTGAAACATGGAAAGTAGAATACATAAAAACAGTATAACTTACTGGGCCACACTTCAGGAAGAGAAGGCAGATTGGTCCAATCCAGGTCCAGAGAAACAAGACCAAAAGCCAAAAAGGGGCAAAATAGTAGAAGAAAGAATCCAGAGAGGGGACAAAATGAAATTCAGAAGTGATCCCTTCAGGCAACAGCTACAGCAAATCAAAGGAGCAATTTATAGGGTATCTGTGGCCTTACCTGTGAGTCCATAAGAAGGTCTTAGGTTGCTAATTTGGCTAGCCAGTGTTGACGTTCATGTGCAAATCAGAGCCAAAACCTACATTCACTGTTGGGAAAGTAGTGCTGTTGAGCCTCATACATGCATGCACTGATAGTGAGTCAATAGGAATAATATTTTTAAAAAAGAAAAATGGTTAAAAGAGAGTGTAAGAAAGCTTGTACATTTTGGGCAGGTCATATCACAACGTGTCATTTATTCTAAGGAAAGAAGAATTAAGCAAGAGAAAATAATGGCATGCAATAAAATTATATGTTATTTGGGTGTCCATCAATGCCGTAAATCTGACACATCATGAACAGACACTAACAGTGATGCCATTAACATGATAAATTGTAAACAGTATGTAGAACACTGGTTGGTAAACTTCTGGTATGAATGACCAGATTGTAAATATTTTAGGCTTTGAGGGTATAAGGCCTTGGGGAAAGGAGTCATATATAATACACAAATGAATGTGTGTGGCTGTCTTACTAGTCTTGTAAGGCCACATAACAACAATTTTATTTCTCACAATTATAGAGGCTGGAAGTCCAAGATCAAGGTGTCACCAAGGTTTGGATTCTTATAAGGACAACAGTCCTTTTGAATTAGGTCCACATCTTTATGACCTCATTTAATTTTAATTATCTCTGAAAAGACCCCCATCTCCAAAATAGTAACATTGGGATTAGGGTTTCAACATATGAATTTGGGGGGAAACAGTTCAGTCCATAACAGCTGTGGTCCAATAAAAGTTTATTTACAAAAGAAATACAGAGGGTTGGTCCATGGGCCATAGTTTGCTGAACCTCTGATCTTAACATATGTTACATATACCTTGTATATGAATTGCAATATTAAATTATTTACAGAGCACAATATGGAATGGTATACACCATGACTACAGCTATAAAAATGTATATGTGCACAGGCATCCTTTCTGGTGATGTTTCTTTCATTCCTTTTGCTTATTGTTAAATGCTGCTCCTCTGGTAACAGAAAAAAGAGAGAAGGAGAAGGAATGGGAAGAAAATATTGAGAGAAAAAGCCAACATTCATTGTGCACTTCCTATAAGTCACCACTCTGCTCAAAGATGTCTGGCCACTCTATCATCAGCATCTCACAGCAGTTAGGGTTGTTTCCCACCATTTACAAACAACAAAACTGAGGCTGAGTTTAATAAATCACCCAGGGTCTCATAGCTCATCTGAGACCTTCAGAACCAGGTTTACCTATCACTAGATCCTAAAGTCTTAACCACTGCTGGTCTCAGATTCCTTGATGATGGGCAATTCTTGCAGTAAAAAATATGCTTAACAAATCTATTATTGGTAAATAGTGTATATTGAGTGGAAATTAAATAAGTACCATAGGTTATGACAAACAGAATGAGAGCCTTGCTTTGAAAGGTAGTCGATTGAACCATATAAACTGAATTTATGTAAGTGAAAAATGTTCAAACATGGGCAATTTCCTATGGCTCTACTTGCTTTTCACTTCAAGTAAAGGTACAGCTTGGTTCTGGCCTCGCATGTTGCTCAGGTGGGCCCACCTTGAGAGTTTTTCCAAGGCACACATCAAGGCCCGCCACAGCCTGCAGCGCCCGGTCAAGCTGAACAAGCTACAAAGATCTCCATTTACTGGGCTGCAGAGAGGAGGGTCTTCAAAAGTATTTACATATTCTTTGCCAACGATGTGCTTCATGTTTGGGTGCAAAATATAAATAGGCTGAAAAATATTTGTTTATTAGTTTAAGAAATTTAGAACTTGTGTAAAATGCCAAATTTAACAGCCCCAGAGACTGAAACTCTTTATGTATTCACCTGACTGCATCTGGCGTTTGGAGACTACTTTGGCCTCTCCGGCAAGTTTGAACTGAGCAGAAAGAACTGCCTCTCACTCTAAAGGAATCCACTGATCTCAGGATGATTTAGTTTTGACCTCTGGTCACGGAGGTAAGAATTAGTGTCAGGTCTAATGGCCATGCTCTGAAATCACCGCATGTCAATCACTGGAGGGCCTCTAGATGGTCATCTCGAGTGCTGAGTGCTGCAGGAACTCCTAACCAACAGAAACTATTCACCAGAGCAGCTACTATTGAGGATTCATGGTGGGAACTCACAGAGAAATGTCTCTGTGGGAGCTGAGAACTGGGGCTAACTAGTGGGGCAGACCGCTTGGTGCCGTGGAAGCCACTATCCTTCCATCTGACCCTCAGGCACATGTGCTTCCTGGGCGGGATGGATAGCCTACCCTGACTGTGGGGAGCTGGAAATAGGTGAAGATCATTGCATTGTCCTCGCACACAAAATCTCAGGAGGAATGGGGCATCAGCTAACTGAGCTGAAGCATATGACAGGTGAACATCTAGATGATCCCCAGATGGACTCATCTTCCTGTCCGTGGCTCAGAAGCAGTGGGGCTTCCAAGGACCTTCCCCATAGCAAGATGTTCTCCCAGCCTCCTGGTGGGAAAACACCTCATTCACTATCATTCCAAAGCACGTTACATATGATTAATGAGCCTGTCCTCCATCGCACCCCCGTTACACTAAGTCTCACGGAGGGCCATAAGTTACACAGCGTAGTGGGTGACTCAGGTATGGTAACTTAGGTTGCCCCTGGCCAACTTCTTTGCAGGAACTAGACACCTAATATGACCATCTCCAAGAGAAAGCCAGTGTCCATATGATGTTTGGTTTGATTTAAAAAGTAATAATAATGCATTAAAAATACTAGTCTTATACATGTAAAATTAGGTCAAGGCACTTTCCATGGTCACTCAGGCAAAGGTGGTCACTCTTCCTGACCTATCTCTTTTCTTCCTGATTTTCTACAGCAAATTCTCCCTATGGCATGCACCCTCAACATTCATTAGAGCCTGAAGATGCCATTCCAACATGCCAGGGTAGAAGCATGAGACGTTAGGGGATTGCTTTTGATCCTGCCATCCCTGTTATTTGATTGCTTCGTATCTCAAAATTACTCTGCCTATCAAGGCCCATTTTCTCCAGTCCTTGATTCCCTCACTCACTTCTCTCTCCCCGACCTTCCTTTTCCACTGAAGCTACTCATCTTTTTCCTGCTGTACTAAGACACACTAAGCTTCTAGCATTTCCATGTGCAGACTACATCCTTCATCAAAGTCCACATTCACAAATCCTTATTTTCATTCAAGTGGAGAGAGGCATGGGAGGCAAACGGAAGGCAAACTGCGTTGTGCAACTTATCCTTGAATCGAAACCCCTAGAGACAGCATTTGTGTCCAACTTGTACAGCAGCTCTCTGGGGAGTGGGGGAAGGCTGGGAGGCAGTTCTCATTGCCTCTGCCATCTGTGGACCAGTCCCCACATCGGCATCTTGTTTGGAGCCCTTTCTTAGTTTTATCAGAAAACCAACTAACTGGTCCATAGATAAGTTCCACACCTCTCACTGTAGCTCATTTGAAGATGGACTCTATTTCCAAATAACCCTTGTAGAGTGAAATACGTCCTCATCCAAATCCCAAAGCCTGTGAATGTGACCTGCTTTGGAAAAGGGGTTTTGCAGATGTGATTAACTTAAGGACCCTGAGATAAGATCATCCTGGAGTGCCCAGGAGGGCTCTACATTCAGTGACCTTGTAAGAAACAAAAGAGATGCAGATGCACAGTGGAGAAGGCACTACAAGGACAGAGACAGAGGCTGGAGTCACGTGGCCGCAAACCACAGGAGCCAGGCATCGCCAACAGCCACCAGAGGCTGGCAGACAGGGAAGGGTTCTCCCCGAGGGCCTGTAGGTGCAGGGCGTCCTGCTGACACCTCAGGCTCGGACTCTGGCCTTCAGACCTGTGAAAGAATCCATTCTGTTGTGGGAAGCCACCCAGTTCATAGTGTTTGTCATAGAGCCCCTGGGAGACTAGTCTGCCCTGCAAGGACCCACCCTTTTAAATCCTTTCTGGAGCTCAATCTTCTTCAGTACGTCCATACCAAATAAGAGGAAATGCATGTGATTTATGACATGATATACCACATGCTTTCAATACAGAGGAAACATGTCTGACTAATTCAGTCAACAAATATTTAGACATTCAACAAATATTTATTGAATGTGTGCTTTGTGCCAGGCCATGTCTTAAGTCCTGGAGATGAATCCTTTCCCTTGGGAATCTTATGTTCTAATCTTACTAGTGCTTTTTGATGAGGGCAGAGGTATTTATAAATAAGCAAATAAACAAAGGATAGCTCATGGCCCTAATGCAGTCTGATTAAAAATTGTCCCCCAAAATTCTGCACAAGATAAATATTCAAGCAGAGGTAGTTTGGTGTCAGAGCAAAGCTTGATTATGGATAAGTAACCAGCTCAGGAAAAAAGAATCAGAGAATAGACATGAATAGATTCTTTGACTATGAGAAACTGTAAAATAGAAATTCTCAAAAGATAAGTTCTGTAACCAAAGGCTTTTTTTGAAACTATTTGGAATAGAGAGTATATAACAATGTCTCCAAGTTGCTGTTGCTGATAAGCTGCTCCAAATAGTGAAATGCTAAAGTGATAACAATGAAACCCCAAGAATGAGTAGAAACATGGCTGATGAACTTTAGCTTAACAGAAGGACAAGAGAGAGCCCCTAAGAGCTGCAGGGGAGTCAGTGAAACTGTGTTTCCAGCGACTTTCAGTTAGTTTTCCTTTCTGATTATCCAGAAGTGATCCTAGTCTGTTAACTGACATTCTCTTCTATCCAGCCCATCCTTCATCTCTCAAAAATAATGCCAAAATGTGGGACATAATGAAGAAAGTAACTATAAACAAAAAATAGAAACCATAACAGAACAATGAAACAACTCTGCTGTACTTGTGCTGGCACAACTGGGTTAAATTTGCCTCTTCATGGCCAGGAAAGGCACCCTGGTAAAGAATGCAAAGACATGCAGGTCTGCCATGCAGGCCAGAGTAAACTAATATATGAAAAAACATAAAACATACCGCCTGGGATAGTGAAGGTTATACCCATTCAAAGTCCATGGATGATGATCACTGATTATTCTATGAAATCTTAGAATTGAACTGCTCCCTTTGAACTTTATTAAATGTGTGTATGCTGTGTATACATCTATACATAGCAGATGTTTGATAGATATTCATTGGTTCATTATTAATTGAAAAAATATGACAGCAAATAAAAGAGCTGCTTCATCAAGCTGGTACATTTAGGGAACTTGTTAATCACAGAGATGATCTAGAATGACCACAGAAACAGACTGAAAAGCAGCTTCTGTTGAGTGATCTGTATAAGTCATTGCAGGAGGAAGCTAGCTGGGATGGGAGAGGTAGAGTTTTTCAGGACGAGGGGCAGGAAAAGCTGTTGCAATTCTAAGAACATTTGATAGCTGATACTGTGAACATTTCACTCCTAAAGAAAATAAAACAAACCACTAAGAGATGCATATTCTGACCTGTATAGAGTCTCTTCTTATTTTTGTTCCTAGAAGTACTGTTTTAAACTTTAAAATTTGAGTTAATATACGATGTTTTCATATAAGTTAGAAAAAAATTTAAGGCATAAAAGGTAAACAGTGATAGCCTCTTTTCCATCTCTACCCCCTGCTACGATATATGCACATATACATACATATGCACACTTTTATCTTCTCCACAAAAATACCAGAATATTCTGATACTGTTCCATCCCTTGCTTATTTTCACTTGAATACTTTTCTGTGTTTGTGCATAAAGAATTTCCTTATTCTTTTTTTAAAGCTGTATGGTGTTCCATTGTATAGCCACAGCATAATATATTCAGCAAGACCCTAACAGTGAACATTAGGTTATGCTGAATTTTTCTCTTTTTACAATGCTGCAATGAATAGATGTTCCTGTATGAGTATATCTGTGAGATAAAAATTCCTTAAAGTGGAATTTCTGAGTCAAAAAATTTGGTCATCTTTTCACTGTAATAAGTGGTTCCAAATTGCCTTCAGTAATGGTATAACAATTCATGCAAATAGGATGTCATATGAAATTTCCTGTTTCCAAAGAAATATTTTACCACCCAGTCTAGCACTAAATTCTGGTGTGTTCCTGTGAGGACAGCAAATTCTTGATAGTTGCAGGTTCACTTCACTATCTTTAGGCAAAATGACTAAACTCTGTAAGACATCAGCTGTTGCATTTGTGGGTATTTGTCCACATCATTAGCATCTACCATGAGCTCCTCCAGGAAGGTGTCATTTCCCTTGACCTTGCATTAGAAGACTCCCAATAGAGAGCCGGCATGTGTGGTGCTGAGAAAACTTATTTGATGTTGATGATAATGATAAATGGCATTTCAATTTACTGAAAGAGCAAATCAAGATTTGTTAAGATTCAGAAATCTTAGCATCTCACTTAAAATAATATTCAACTACAGTAGCCTACCCTTGCTATCCTTTTCATGAGCAGCTAATATAAATATAAATACTCTTAATATAACAGTTGTGTTTAAATAGTATTAAGTTGGTGTTAGCTATGCATTGTTATTACATACAAGTTTCACTGGTTCCTTAGGAAGGAAAACAGATTTGCCTTTGATAAAGTATATCGTCCTCTATTTCCTTTGTGCTTTCTGAAACATGAAGTGTATTAATAAAACCCAAACTGCCTATAAAAAATAAGAATGAATGAGGTCCCCCAAAAGTGATTTACCTACATCACATGAGGAGTTAATACATCATGTGCTGTTATGATGGCAGCACAGACACCAAAATAATATTGTGTGAGATGGTTTTTGACATATAGAGCAATTCATGGGAGCCTGTAAGTGAAATTTTACATCAGATCCTAATAACTCATATAATGATGAAAACATTTTCTGTAAGATTTCTTGGCTCAAATCTGGGCTGCAGAGAAGTCAGATTATGCATTTAGAGCTCTCCTCTCCGGAAGCTTGCCTTGACAAAGCCAATGCAGGTCACATAATCACAAATGTTGTAAACACATATAACCGTTTATAGAATAAACAACTGCTTGAAACCGAGAAAAATCTAAAATTAGAGCACTTAAACATGTGTGGAAATAAAAAATAGGTATCTAACTCAAGCAACCACTATAAGAAACAAAATCACAATAAATAAATCTGGTTTAGAAGGATGTATGACTTACTAACCATCCTTCAATGCACGTCACAGTTAGTAAGATCCCCTGCAACAGTAGGCTGGTTGGTAGAGATTTCTTTATGCACCTTCTTCAAAGAGCCCAAACTAAGTGAAAGAGATAAGCTAAATATGATTCGGACTATCTCTGACTGAAGCAGGAAAGAAGTGAGAGGTCAGAAAAAGTATACACAGGGGAGAAAGCAAAGGGTCAGAGAGGAAATGCAATGCTCAGGGGATAGGAAAAGAAGGAAAGATGTTAAGGAAATAGCACCAGCTGTGTGTGAAAAGGTAGAATATATAAATATTCAGATTTAGAAATTTTAAGGGTATTTTAAAAGAGAGGCAGTCTAAATGTACGTGCACATAAAGGAAATCCTAAATTCCATGGAATTACACTAAAAATTAAGTTGAAACTGAGATGGAAAGATTCAGGAGATTCAAAGAAGGTTCAATCAAAGCTTTGTAGAACTATTGGCTTTAAAAAAACCTCTCTCTCATACTTGTTCCTCTCTTTCTTAAATTAAATTGACTGAGTGATTTGTGAGATATACATTATTTTATATAACTCTTCTGATAATAAAGCTCAGATGACCTAAAATTAATTACTTGTAAGGAGCAAAAGGTGCATAGTTGATAGTTTTCAATTATCTTGCCAGAAGCTAGAGTGTGTGACTCATCCAGTCAGGGTCCAGGCTGGAGGCAGATTACACACAGAGCACGCCAAGGGAAGGTGAGGTATTTGCAGAGGTGTGGAACTGAGGTAAGGAAACGAGGGAGTGAAGCCCTCTGGTGCTGGCTGCAGCAGCAAGGTGGTCCCACACCTGGGGTCAGGAGCAAGGTAAGAGTGGAGTCACTTAAAACTGATGGTAGGAGCCCTGACTTCCACAGAGCAGAACAGCAACTGTCAGCTGCAGCCAGGTGGAAGGGAGAAGAGGAGTCATGAGCAGAAGCCACTATCTCCCTTCACTCTGATCTCCTGCCAGGTTTTCCCACGGGACAAAGCAAGCAGAGCCACAGGGCAAAGGAGCCATGAGTCCAAGCCCATAAACGCCACTTCCCCAGGGCAAAGAGCAGGCTAGAGAAGGTGGAGAGGCACCGGACGGGCACATGGAAAACTCCAAACACAGTGGACAAAAGTTTGCATATGTTGAATACTAAAATTTTTTGTTTGGGAATTGATTGTCTCATTTACAAAATAAATGAAACTCCCAAGGAGCAAATGAGATATCTGAGGATGCTGCATTAACCCTTTGACCCAAGAGACTCTGTTCTATAGCTTCTTTGTTCTCACTGATGACAGCCAGCAGAGACAGTGCTCAGGTCCTACCTCCTTGGCCACCATGGAGCTCTTAGCTGTATTGTGCTTCATGATTCCAGGTTAAACCTTCGTCAGTGATGTCAATCATACATTGCCCAGGAAGAAGGAAAGAGAGCAAATATGGATGAATAGGTACAGAAGAATTGCTGCCGTACTTCGGCAAAAAAGTCAACTTGAAGTTTTAAGTCTTAGTAATAGTGACTTAAGAGAATCATCTCTCTGAGTTAGAATAATTTTTAAATTATAACATATAACACTGAAAAATAATTTCTATTGACTTTCCCCAAATTGTATAATGAATTACAGAGACTGGAATATGTGTTTATGAAATGTAACTGAAAATTCAGATTTGTTCCTATCCCTTAATGTGTAATTGGCCTCGTCTCCCCTGATCCTGCAGGAGCGTCAGCAATCCCTCCTTCTTGAAGCCTCCGCTTTTCCTGGATTTGTGACTTTTCTCCCTGTTCTCTTTCCAATCATCTGAATGCCGGCTCCTCTTAACACTCAGAGTGCACACACAGGACTTATTAACAGCACCAAGTGCTCCTGATGAAAGCTTTTCCTGTCCAGCTCCCACCAACAAGGTCCCTAAGGAAGGTTGTGCAGGTTGTAAACTGCCAACTTCACATGGTGCATGGAGGGCCTGCCACCTTTCTGCATTGCACAAGGGGATGTAGCTGCCACAAAGCCCTCCTAGCTCTCTGCTTCCAGTAAGAATTCTCCCCCTTCTTGAAACTGCCAGATTTACATCTCACTGTAGAAGAAAGCAGGAGCCTAAAGCCACCATACAATTTGGCTAAAGTCTATATTTGACAGAACAGTATGTTGAATTTTTCTTTTACTTTTCCATGCATGCTCTTGGTGACAAAAACGATTGATCCCTTCAAAACTTGTTGTACACTTAGGAATAGCACATAAAAATTGAAATTATGTGCTTTGAGGTATTAACCCTGCAAATTCAAATTTATCAGCCAAAGAGGGCTGATGTGCAAGAAGTAAGGGACATGAGGAGGGATAGACCATAAGTTTAAAAGGAGGCCAGATAGAGGAGCAACTAAGGGGATTTCTGGTGCTGGGGCAGGCTCCATGGAGAAAGTGAGCCTTGGACTGTAAACGGTATGTGGTGGTTCTGAATATCATCACAACCTTATGCTTAGTGAAAGAGGGAGAGAAAAATCCTCCAAATCCCTTATTCTTCCACAACTGTCATCTTATCTCCCTATTTTGTCTATTCCAGAACCTAGCACAATGTCTGACATGTAACAAGTTTGCAGTAAAGATCTCCTAAATGAATTCCTCTCTGCTTCTTCACTGTGACACCCATATAAGTCATACGTTGTTTCCTCATCAAATTAATTACTTAGCAGCAAAGTATTGCCTAGTAGAAGAAATGAAAATACAAACCATATGTTTTTAAAAAACAGGAATGATTTGGTTAGATTGGAATTTTATTTAAACAAAAGTTGATACAAAATTCTAATTCTGAGTAATTAAATGGTACTGTTTGGGTAGGTTTTTTGTTTGTTGTTTTTAACTCTTACAAACTTTCTATCCAGACTTCCAGTCACTCCTGAATCTTCTTTTAGGGCCCATCAGTCCACAGATCTCTCCAAGCCACCATTCTGGGATCTACACTACGGGAAAAGCAAAGGAAGGGCTGGGGGGAGGGGAAGCCAAGCCTGGGAGGCAGTTTGGTGGAAAGGATCACTCTCCATAGCGCCCTAGCAGAGCAGCTAAGTTACACTGTGCACAGAGATGATTCAAGGCTCTGCCTTTATTCACCATACTAAGCAGAATGAGGCTGACTAGTTGTCATAAAGGAATTTAGATACCAAAGAAGTAAATAAAAGTTAGAGAAGGTTTTGTGGAGCAAGCATACCCTAATTTTGGTAGGAAGATAATGAAGGATTTGGAAAATTAGAAAGCATGTGGGAAAGACGTTTCATCTACAAGACAGAGAACGCGTCAAGGCAGCGGGGCTGGAATGATAATAGCTGGGAAGGATAGTGATGAAACTTGGTGAATGGAGTGAAGGCTGAGACAGGGAGCAAGGGAGCCCACAGGGGACATCAAATTGAGTAATTTTCTTAATAAACTCTTCTCACTTTATTTGTCCAGCCAACTGACTGTGGAATAAATAAATGATTGCTGTGCTCTTCAAGGTGTCATCATAAAGGTGTGTATAGATATACTATATACATATATATGCACACATATGAATATGTAAACATGTTTGAATTATATATAAATGCACTACATATGTACACACATATATGTGTGTGTGTATATATATATTCTAAATGTGCTATTGTTCAAAACTTTCATTTTTCTGTGACGATGTATATTGTTTTAAATATTCTCAGTCATGAACTATGTCTTTTAGCTTTTGAAGATGTTCTGGATATTGGTGAAAAGTTCAAGTCATTCATAGTCAAATATAATATAGAGCAGATAAACTAGATAATACATATTTGAACCATCAGAAAGCCACACAAAATAAGGCAGGTGTCCTTGGGTGGTGTGGACACAGCTGAGAAACCCTTGGCACTAACGTTAGTCCTCAGAGCCAGACCCAGAACGATGGCAGGGAATTGTTAGTCTCAGCCATCAAATCACCATGCAGGTGACCTGTCCCTACTGACAACCTCTTAAATGTGGACATTCTCATTATTTTGACAGCTTTGTATTTAAATTCACTTCATTGGAACAACAAATACAAAATCTGGACCAGAAAAATGTGTTCCTGATTCCTAATTAGAAGATATGATTTGGGGAAAGAATTAAACACCTACTTTGATCTGAAAAACAAATCTCTGGTTATATGGTTGTGTTACCTACATACTAGATAGATATTTTCAGCTGAAAGAAGTTCCTAATATAAAGTTTTCTATCTACAGCTCATACTATTTTAAGGTTTGTGGTAATTCATCCTTGTGTGGTTAAATGTCATTCTCATTGGAAGGTGTCAATGTTTTTAATTTCACCTTCTTTCCTGGACTTGAGTCAAGGGTATAAAAAACAATGGTAACTTTGTTAAAGTGGTTTTTTTTAAAATTTATTTTCAACAATTTAAAAAATATCATGTACATTTTATGTTAATATTTGTTCAATAAGAATGTGGTAGTTGCAGGTAAGTCTGTTATTTTCAGTATTTTGTGTCTTTGGAATATATGACAATTATCAATAAAATTACTAGATATAATGCATAGAAATACATTTTAAGTTCTTACAAAAAGGAACATGGACAACTTTTGCAAAATCAAGTCCATTTTAAGAATAAACAACAGGGTTCTAACCCAAGTTTCTGGCTTTCCCCCCCTTTAAGATCCATCTAGGCACTTCATGCTGTTAAATAAAATAATATCCAAATTCACTGCAGAATACAAGCATGCTCTCTTAGATATTAAGAAGCTGCATTCAGATGGCAGTTGAACCTGTTTGGAACCTTTCACTAGGAAACTGATTTCCTTATTTACCTATGCCAATATTTTTTCTAGTCATTTGTCATTTACATAACACTGAGAACCAGTACTGGGAATGTCCCAAACAACAAGTCTCTATAACAATTTTTGACACAGGGGACTTGATGGAGAAGTTTATATTCATCAGCGGCAGATTCTTTGCACTTTCTGTTTAACTAGCCACTTCCTAGTGGAATAGTGATGTTTTATTTGGCAAGCAATAGCTACTGAAACAGGAGAGCAGTTGTATTCATGAAGCCAACTCTTGGAAAGAATTTCCCTGCTTATTTTTCTCCTCTGTGTGTGTGTGTTTGTGCTTGTACATGTGTGCTTTTTAATTCAAGATCTTGGGTGCAAAAGCCATCTTATTTATTTGTGAGAAATTTGAAAACGTGTCTGTACATAGTTCACACTTAGCGATTCTTCTGAAGTCACTTTTCTTTAATTAAGTTTTTCTTGATTTACCAGATACATTTTAATTTAGTTGACTGTTTCTACTGCGTCAGATTTGTATTGTAGTTGATATTTTTAGCCCAAGTCTATCCTTCACCATCACATCCACAAAAAAAATAAAGCAAATGATCATTTTTTTCTAAGACAAAAATGGAAGTTGAGGAAAAGAAATCTAGTTACGATTTATAAAACAGTTTTTCCAATAAAGCTTCATTTACTAAGATACATTAGATTTTACTCAGTCTCAAGAGAATATAGTCAGAGTTCCCTTTTCAGGTCATCTTACCAGCCATCATCATATAAAATTCGATTTAACATTTTATTGATAGTGCGCCTTTAACATATCCATCCTGCAGGCAAACATGGACTTCTTGCCTTTAAAATCACTTTCTCAATCTATGACTTTCACACTCTTGTCTCTTACGCTATATTTAATTATTTCTATGAAAGAGAAAATGACCTTAATAAAAGAGAACAATTTCCTTTTTTTGAAATTTGATTCATCTTTCTCCTCTCATTCAAGAGAGACACGATATTTGGAGCAAACTGGAATATAAAACCATCACTTATAATTTTGATCCCATTTACAGTTCATGTGGAGATTAGCACACTTTGGTTTATTTTGACACGAGACTGTAAAGTTTTTAAATAACAATAGTAAGCCAGAAATATTTTAAGAGCATTTAGCAAAGCATGAACTACTTCAGGTGTTTCCTGGGATTGAAAGATGATCTTCAATCCCTTTTACCCTTGTTTATCCTAATGTTTTTGAATAATTCTTAAAATAATCAAGAATTTATTAACTCTGCTATTTAAATACAGTGCAAAAGAGTGACATTCAAATCTAAAAGCAGCTTTAAGAGAATCACAAGGAAGAAAGTGAACTTGGTTTGCTTTTAATCCAAATCAAAGAGCATTTAAACTCTCCCAGAGTAGTTTAACCTTGTTCTTAAGTCTCTAAGAAATAAAATTATTCAGTTTCCCAGAGTAACCTACTCAAATGTATCACGCCTTCCCTCAGAGAAGCAAAATGTCCAAATGAAACTTTAACACAAAAATTGAATATTTTCCAGTGACAATCCCATTCATAACTTTTTGAGATGAGTGAAGTTAGCTGGGAAACTGAGGCTGTGGAGCAGGCATGCTTGTGTTCAGTTCTCTGAGCTCACACCTCCTTCATCACCACAGTCAAAGTAATGCAGCATTTCCAGACCCGATGGACCCACATGAGCAGGGCAGTTGTAGGGAAATTGGTAGAAAGATCATTCACAAGCTATCGTCATGAATTTCCAACCCACAAAGAGTGCCATTCGTACTCAAATTGCTGTATTATTTTTCGAGGTACTCATCATATTCTCATAGGCATAGATTTGTGCTTCTCATACGAAAGCACAAACTGAAATCTGAGTCTGGTGATATATAATCGTGTCTTTTTTTTTTTTTCAAACTCTGCCTTACCTGTCAGATTACTTGACATAGTTGTTAAATACAAGTTGCTAATAGGAGGTAACTAAAGAAGTTTTACTCAAAAATCCAGACTGATTCTTCAGAATTATCTGAAATCTCATAATGTTCCTCTCAAAAATTATTAGGAATACTTTAGTAATAACTCAAACTATGTAGAAAATAAGCATTTGAAAATGTACTCAATGCACAATGTCCCCAGAGAATTGTAAATTGAAACAATAATGAGATACTATTACACACTTATTAGAATGGCTGAAATCTAAAACACTGACAATTTCAAATACTGGCAAAATATGAAGCAACAGGAACTCTCATTGTATATGGGTGGGAATGCAAGATGGTGCGGCCACTTTGGCAGTTTCCTACAGAACAAAACATACCCTTTCCATATGATCCAGTACTTTCATTTGTTGGTATTTACTCAAAATTGCTGAAAACGTATGTCCACACAAAAACCTGCACATGGGTGTTCATAGCAACTTTATTCATACTTGAGGCAACCAAGATGTCCTTCAGTAGCTGAATGGACAAACAACCTGGCACACTCATACAATGGAATAGTTTTCAGTGCTGAGTAAAATGAGCTGTTAAGTCACAAAAAGACACGGAGAAGTCTTAAGTGCATTCTACTCAGTGAAAAAAATGCCAGTATAAAAGTGCTGCATATTCTATGATTCCAGATATATGACATTCTAGAAAAGGTAAAACTATAGAGAAAGTAGATAGATCAGTGGTGGCTAAGAATTAGGAGGAGGTAGGGGTGAACTGGTGAAGCCCAGAGGAATTTCAGAGCAGTGAAACCACTCTGTATGAAAAATTTTTTTTTTGGTATCATTAATCTACAATTACATGAGGAACATTATGTTTAGTAGACTTCCCCTATCACCAAGTTCCCCCCGCATACCCCATTATAGTCACTGTCCATCAGTGAAGTAAGATGCTGTAGAATCACTACTTATCTTCTCTGTGTTGCACAGCCCTCCCTGTGCCCACCCCCACATTATACATGCTAATCGTAATGCCCCCTTTCTTTTTTCTCCCCCCTTATCCCTCCCTTCCCACCCATCCTCCTCAGTCCCTTTCCCTTTGGTAACTGTTAGTCAATTCTTGGGTTCTGTGAGTCTTCTGCTGTTTTACTCCTTCATTTTTTTCTTTGTTGTTATACTCCACAGATGAGTGAAATCATTTGATACTTGTCTTTCTCTGCCTGGCTTATTCACTCTATGAAATTTTAATGGTGGATACATGTCATTATACATTTGTCAAAACCCATAGAATATCAACACACAAAAAATGAGCCCTAATGTTACCTATGACTTTAGTTAATAATAATGCACCAATATTGGTTCATCAATCATAACAAATGTTCTACACCAATAAAAAATATTAATAGGAAAACCAAGGTGGGAAGATGGCGGAGTATCTGCAGACTCTGTACTTTCTGCTCAAGTTTTCTGAAAGCATAAAACTGCTCTAAAATAATAAGGTCTATTAATTTATAAATAAATAAAATAAATATTGAAGAAAAGAACTGCTGCAAAAATCACATCTTCGAACCAGTTATTTACACGGCAAGGAGTGCTTATTGTTTTTTAACAATCTGTCCACATTACTTTCACTAAAACTTAAGGACTCTGTGGAAAGGGAACTTAATTCAACTTACTTTCACATGCTATAGCATCTTCAACAAAATGTATGTTGGCTGCAAAGAATGGCTTGGTATCTTCTTAAAGCAGATTTCTGGAAATATTGGCTCACCTAACTTTTCAAGTGACTCAGTGTTCACCATGAACCATACACTCAGCAGCCAACAAAAATAATTAATTCTGCTGCATTACTAAAGGTTAACTTTTAGTAGTTACGATTCCAGCCCAAGATGGTGAAGAAATAAACAAATATGTTGTGAACCCCTCATACTATGTGCCAACCACTATTCTAGAATTACAGTATATTTGTATGAAGAAATACAAGTGCAATTTTTATTCCAGGTATTAGATTCCATTCTTGAGGTTTTCTGCTAAAGTAGTTCAGGGTGAAATTAAACCCAGTATATAGTTAATCTCAATTGACAAGGATATTTTTTACACTACCTTCATATCATACCTTTTGAAAATGTCCACCAGAGAGTCTTCTACGGAAGTCTAAAAATGGAGATAAAGATTGGAGAAGGAATGAAGGAGGGAAAAAATTGAAGAAGAAATAAGAAATAAAGACCCAGTTAACTTAAGGAAGGATGAATGCAAGAGTGATTTTATTTTAGAATTAACACTAAAAAATGCATTCATCTATTGAGGGCCTACTCTGTGTAGGTATCCTACTAGGTCCCAGGAATAAAATAGTGAGCAAAAGATACATAGTCCCAGTTCTTGTGGAGCTTACAGCCTGGGGCGGAAAGGAATTCATCACATAAAAACATGAATCTATAAATAGAAAATGCAAACCTTGCTATTAAATACATATATAGGAGGCTTGTCAGGAAAGACTTTCCTGCAGAAATGACATTTGAACTAAGCTGTCAAAGATGAGAAAGAGAGAAGATAACACCTTTTAAATGAAAGGAATAGCAAGTACAAATGCCCTGAGACAGTATAGCATATTCTAAGAGCAGAAGGAAGGTAAGTGCAACTGTGGTGCTAAAATAAAGGAGAGGAATGGATCTGAGAAGTGGAGCTTGTTTTTATGATACATACAGAAAATAAATGTATTCAATGGCTGTCACGTAGAAATCTATGCATAAGCTTCCTTCTACATACGCAAGATTTTATTTTGTATTTTCCTGTGACCTGGAAAATAGTGAATATTTTTGTTGATAGTTGTCCCACTGATTTATCAACCTTGATGATAACTAATTTTTCTCATAAGTGTGTCATAATCCTAGATTGGCATGAAGGAAATGATGATGGTCAGAACATGCCATCTTATAAAGGCATCTATGTGCTGTTTGGTGGCAGTAGCAGGATTTTTGCTTTACTTGTATTTATTAATTGAAATTTTACTTCAAAAATTACAAAGTGTACATGATAATCATGTGAACACATACATGTACACATACAGAAAAATGAGGAAATTCAGCTTAAGAAAGTGGTTGATCCTTCCGGGTGGTTTTTGCACGCATAAGGAAACCAATTCTGTCGCTGTGGTGCTCTTGAAAGAGCTGGAACCAGGGAGTAGAATAGAAAATGAAGTGCCCTGCAGTGACCCGCGCTGGCCTGAACAGCAGGAGCCAGTAAACACAGGATTTCCGCTTTATTCATAGGTTTCTTTGTGGTGGCCCTCTGCTATCTTTTCACAGGCAAACCTTTCCCCCTGAAAAAACATCATAAGTATATTGATATGTAAACATACAATGGCTTTATTCATTGTATATTACTATGTTATTTTGAATTATGGTCATAATGATTGGGGAGCAGTATACAGCTCAAGGAACAAATTTGAAATAGAGTCCAAGCAGGTCATGCAATTTCCTTTGGGTTTTATTAGTGATAAAACTACAAGTTCTTCACCCAGGTCCCCTTGTAGAATGATATAAAATACAGCTTTCACCCTGGCCTATAATTTTCTGTGTAATGAAGGTGCTTCTTTTGTCACTTACCAGAAACAATACTCAGAGAAAGTGATTATGAGTACAGCCATATCGTGATGTCGTGCAAGAGAGGCTCGACCTTGTCACCTAGATTCATTTTCACAGCATTCTAGAAACTTCTCTACTAACAGTGATAAAAGGTTTAACTGACATCCCATGTCTTTCCCTAAATTATATGTCTTTGAACATTTTCTAAAACTACATGATAAGCATATAAAAGCACATCTAAGGAGTAATGTAACAATGATCAAACATAATATCTTTATAAAGATTTATTTTGTTTTGTTTTTCCATGACTAGAGATTTCTTGATCTTTAGAAGAATTCCAAGACTTTGTAACTATTTCTTCTTGGACAGAAATATATATATATAAAAGCAATCTGTTTTACTAATATCAGACATTAGATTGGCTTTTTCCCTCCCATACAGGTGAAAAAACAGCTCAGATTTAATTAGGTTGTGCAGACTTGGACAAAGGGAAGAATGAAAGAGCCAGGGATAACATCTAAGTAAATGAGCATTCAGGGTTTTGATGTGATTTTAAAATTATTTTTACATTTTTAATTTGGTGGTAAAAAATGTAGTTCAAAGTCTTAAGACTTAGTGCCAAGAAAGGACTTAAAATAAAGCCTAGGACTTCTGGTTCTGGCCACAAGAGAGTAACAGATATTGGAATACCTTTCTTTATAAATAACTCTAACACTGAATAAAGTATAGGAAGCAACTGTTTTCAGTGCTAGATAATTGGTGGCAGAGCTGAGGGAACACACACAATGTGACTGCCACGTATCACCAGCTTTCTGCCTGGAGGAAGTTACCAGATCCCAGTGCAGGGAGGTAAATATCAAGCAGAGCTTGGTAGGCACTCTAAGACAAGAAGTCAGAGATCACAGTGAGACTGCTGAGGTGGCTGGGAGATCAGGGGCATGGTACCAAGCAGGATGGAGTTGGGTAGAACTGTATTAGGTAGAACCAAATTAGGAGCTCCCAATAGCTGCACAGAGGTCCCTGTGAGTCATGGTCAGAATACTAAATTGTGCATGTTCAGATTCTGAAGCCAGGGATGGCACAGCTACTGGAAACTTGAGCTGAATGCAGATATCTGAGGGAACGATATGACCTTCAACTGAAATCCCAGAAAGGTCATATCATGAGAATAGGACTTCTATAGGACTAGTGTTAGATCTACTGTAAACCTATTTGAAAAGGAAAAAAACCTTCAAATATGCAAAATAAAAATTATTCTGCCCAAACATACGGTCAATTAATATTCAATAAAGGAGCCATGGACATACAATGAGGAAATGACGGTCTCTTCAACAGATGGTGCTGGCAAAACTGGACAGCTACATGTAAGAAAATGAAACTGGATCACTGTCTAACCCCATATACAAAAGTAAATTTCGAAATGGATCAAAGACCCGAATGTAAGTCATGAAACCATAAAACTCTTAGAAAAAAAATAGGCAAAAATCTCATGGACATAAACATGAGTGACTTCTTCATGAACATATCTCCCTGGGCAAAGGAAACAAAAGGAAAAATGAACAAGTGGGACTATATCAAGCTGAAAAGCTTCTGTACAGCAAAGGACACCATCAATAGAACAAAAAGGTACCCTGCAGTATGGGAGATTATATTCATAAATGACAGATCTGATAAAGGGTTGACATCTGAAATATATGAAGAGCTCACACACCTCAACAAACAAAAAGCAAATAATCCAATTAAAAAATGGGCTGAGGAGCTGAACAGACACTTCTCCAAAGAAGAAATTCAGATGGCCAACAGACACATGAAAAGATGTTCCACATCACTAGTCATCAGAGAAATGCAAATTAAAACCACAATGAGATATCATCTCACACCAGTAAGGATCGCCACCATCCAAAAGACAAACAACAACAAATGTTGGCGAGGTTGCGGAGAAAGGGGAACCCTCCTACACTGCTGGTGGGAATGTAAATTAGTTCAACCATTGTGGAGAGCAGTATGGAGGTTCCTCAAAAAGCTCAAAATAGAAATACCATTTGACCCAGGAATTCCACTTCTAGGAATTTACTCTAAGAATGCAGCAGACCAGTTTGAAAAAAACATACGCACCCCTATGTTTATCGCAGCACTATTTACAGTAGCCAAGAAATGGAAGCAACTTAAGTGTCCATCAGTAGATGAATGGATAAAGAAGATGTGGTACATATACACAATGCAATATTATTCAGCCATAAGAAGAAAACAAATCCTACCATTTGCAACAACATGGATGAAGCTAGAGGGTATTATGCTCAGTGAAATAAGCCAGGTGGAGAAAGACAAGTACCAAATGATTTCATTCATATGTGGAGTATAAGAACAAAGAAAAACTGAAGGAACAAAACAGCAGCAGAATCACAGAACCCAAGAATGGGCTAACAATTACGAAAGGGAAAGGGACTGGGGAGGGTGGGTGGGAAGGGAGAGATATGGGTGGGGAAAAAGAAAGGAGGCCTTATGATTAGCATGTATAATGTTGGGGGGACTGCACGGGGAGGGCTGTGCAACACGGAGAGGACAAGTAGTGATTCTATGGCATCTTGTTGCGCTGATTGACAGTGACTGTAATGGGGTTTGTGGGGAGGACTTGGTGAAGGGGGAAGTCTAGTAAACATAATGTTCCTCATGTAATTGTAGATAAATGATAAAATGAATTTTTAAAATTATGAATAAAAACATTTTAATAAATAATACTACTACTAATAATAATAGTAGTAAAAGATACTCATTTCCCCCCCCAAAAAAATTATTCTGACACTTGTTTTAAGTATTCCTTGAAACAAGACTACAGCAATAGGGTGATTACAGCTCTAAATACAGCAAAGACAGTGAGGGATTTATAGCCAGAGAGCAAAGTAAGAGGTTCAGTGGGTGGGAAATTACTAAAAGGATCTTGATTAGATGTCAATGGTGGGGCTTCTTGCTAAACTGGTATAACAGGATTCTTGCTAAAGGCAAAGGAAAGACTTAGATAGAAAGACAGATATCAATGGTGGGAATGAGAAATTTGATCAGATATTAAAGGTGAGGGGATTCTCACTAAATTGACTTAGCAGGATTCTTTGCAAAAACTGGGCTAGGCAAGCCAAGGACAGAGCCAAGTTCTAGGCCTCGCAGGGAAGAGGGCCCAGGGGAGACTGACCAGTTTGCTTGAGGAGAAAATATTGTCAAAAGAATAAAACAAGTCTGCCAATAAATTAACTGTTTGCCAGAATGAATTTCTTAAATTAAAATGATAAAAAATCGGACTCCATAGCATCAATCACAATATTCAGTATTAAGTAAAAAATTACATACCAAAACCAAAGACATCACAAGAAGGAAACTACAGACCAATATCTTTCATGAACATAGATTCAAAAATCGTCAACTAAGTAATAGCATACTAATCCAGCCATGGATAAGGTATTAGCAATCAAATCCCACAGTCAAGTAGTAGTCATTAAAAGTATGCAAAGCTGGCTCATATTCAAAAACTAATTAGTGTAATCAATAACAGTAATGGGATAAATAAATTAATTAAAATGTTCATATAAATAAATGTAGAAAAAGCATTTAACAAATTCAATACCCATTCATGGTAAAAACAAACAAAACCCTCAGCCAACAAGGGATAGAGGAGGAACTTTCTCAACCTGACACAAAACATCTACAAAATTAAAAAGAAAAAAAAAACTTACAGCTAAATAATACTTAGTACTTAATGAGGAAAAACTAGAAGCTTTCATATTAAGGTCGACAAGTTAAGAATGACCCCTCTTATCACTCCTTTCGACATCATACATGAAAATCATTGTAAAGTGTAATGAGACAAGAAAAGAAAAGAAAAGATATGCAGATTGGGAACAAAGAAATGAAACTGCTTTTGTTAGCACATGACATGATTCTTTAAATAAACAATTTCAAAAAAATTGACCAAAGAAATCCTGAAACAATTAAGCGATTATAGCAAGATGAACATGCAGTTCTAACACATGAAATTCAATAGTTTTCTTATGTAACAGCAATCAACAAAGGAATTTGAAATTAAAAACTCAATACTGTTTACGTGAATTAGTGTCCCCTCAAAACAAACACTTAGGTATAAATCTAACAAAATATGTATAAGATCTATATGAGGAAAACAACAAAACATTGATGAAAGAAATCAAAGAACTAAATAAATGGAGATATTATTCCCATGTTCATGGATAGGAATACTCACTATTGTTAAGATGTCAGTTCTTCTCAACTATTTAATAGATCCAATACAAGTGCAATCAAAATTCCAGTAAGCTATTTTGTGGATATCAACAAACTGATTTTAAAGTTTGTATGGAGAAGCAAAAGGTCCAGAATAATCAACACAATATCGAATGAAAAGAAACAGTCAAAGGACTGACATTATCTGACCTCAAGACACACCGTATAGTGACACGGTATAATCGAGACAATGTAGCACTGGTGAACGAATAGACAAACAGAACAATGGAATAGATCAGAGAGCCCAGAAATAGACCCACACAAATATAGGAAATTGACTTTGACAAAGGTAAAAAGGTAACACTATGGAGAAAAGACTGTCTTTTCAACAAATGACACTAGAACACCTGCTCATCCAAATGCATGTAAAAAATACATCTACACCGACCTTACGCCTTTCACAAAAAGTAACTCAAAATGGATCATAGATCCAAATGTAAAATGAAAAACTTTACAAAGCCAGAAGACAACAAAAGAGTTCAGTGATAACTTCTTAGATACAGCACCAAAGGCATGATCCATGACAGAAATAATTATAAGCTGGACTTAATTAAAATTAAAATTTTTTGCTCTGTAAAAGATGCTGTCAAGACAATAAGAACACAAGCCACAAATTGGGAGCAAATATGTGCAAATGACACATCTGTAAAGGTCTGTTATCCAAAATACCCAAAGACCTCTTAAAATGCAACAAGAATACAAAAAACTTATTTTCAGAAAGGGGGGGGTAGGGTAAAGACCTTAACAGACACCTCAACAAAGAAGATATACAGATGGCTAATAAGCATATGAAAAGATGCACAACATCACATGTCATAAAGAATGGCAAGTTTAAACAAGGAGAAACCATCTCACACCCATTAGAATGGCTAAAATTCAAAACTCTGACAGCACCACATGTTGATGAGGATGTGGAGCAACAGAAATTCTCCTTCATTATTAGTGGAAATGCAAAGTAGTGCAGGCCACTTTGGAAGACAATATGACAATTTCTTTAAAAAACTAAACATATATCATACAATCCAACAGTCACACTACTCAGTATTTACCCAAATTAGTTAAAAAAATATA
Organism: Manis pentadactyla; assembly: GCF_030020395.1. Taxonomy (NCBI): domain Eukaryota; kingdom Metazoa; phylum Chordata; class Mammalia; order Pholidota; family Manidae; genus Manis; species Manis pentadactyla. The sequence goes on along the minus strand of NC_080020.1, from coordinate 147,996,889 downwards.
TGTTCACCCAAAAACCTGCACACATTTACAGCAGTTTTCTTCATTATTGCCAAAGAAAAAAGTTGGAAGAAACCAAGACGTCCTTTAGTAGGTAATGGATAAACAAACTGTGATACATCCAGAAAATGAAGTGTTATGTAGTACTAAAAACAAATACACTCTCAAGCCATGAAAAGACATGGAGGAACTTAAATGCATATTACCAAGTGAAAGAAGCCAATCTGAAAAGTCTTCGTACTACATGATTCTAACTATACGGCATTCTGGAAAACTTACGGAGACAATAAAATGATCAGCAGTTGCTAGGGATTAGTGGGGAAAGAGGGATGAATAGGTGGAGTACAGGTGGTTTTTAGGGCTGCGAAACTATTCTGTTTAACACTGTAATGGTGGATATCTGCCATTACACATTTGTCATAACCTATGGAAAGGGCACCACTAAGAGTGAACCCTAACATATCTGTGGACTTAACGTGATTATGATGAGTCAGTGTGGGTTAATTGATTGTAGGAAATGCATCACTCAGGTGTGAGCTGTGTCAGCAGGGTGGATGTGTTTCTGTGGGAGCAGGGAGTATAAAGTTACTCTGTATTTTTTGTTCAAGTTTGCTGTGAACTTAAAATTAATTTAAAAAAATTAACTCAGTTTAAAAAATTACCAGATAAGCAAAGAAGCAGGAAAAAAGTGGCCTGGAGATAATAGGGTTGTTGAAATTAGTAGATATGACCTTGAAAAAAGTTATAAATATGTTCAAGTACTTAAAGGAAAAGATAAAGAGTGAATGAATTAGAAATCTCAGTAGAAAAAGAGATAAAAGAAAAGATAAAGGATGGGGAGAGAGGAAGAAACAAATGGAAACTAGACCTTTGACATCTTTAATTGTAGTCAGAGAGATAAGAAGCATATAGGAGAACAATAATAAAAAATATTACTGGCTTCTCAACAGAAACCATACAGACTGAAAAAAAATGATGGAACAAAATCTTTACAACTGCTGAGAAAAAGTCTCAACCTAGCATTTTCTATATTGAAGAAATATTTTCCAAATAAGATTATAGAAGAAAATATCTATGATTTTTCACTAGACAAAGACTTCTTCAAGAGATACAGAAACACTAGCTATTAAATTTAAAAATCAATAATGTTGACTTCCTAGAAATTAAGTATGTTTAATTATCACAAGATACTCTTAGGAATTTGAATAGACTGGGATAAATTGTTCATAAGACACATATTTGTCAAAGAATTTATATCCATAATGTATAAAAAATTCCTAAATTCTCTAATAAAAAGTGCCATGATCACATCAAAATGGGCAAAGACTTAAACAGGCACTTTTCAAGGGAATAGCTATTAACCCCATGAAAATGCATTACTGTAGGTTATTAGTTATCAAGAAAGGACAAATTGAAGCCATAATGTGATACTTGAATGCTCAAGTTAAAATAAATGAATAAATAACCCAAACTCGGAACTCCAAATACTGGTGAAGGTGTGCAACAAATGAAAACTCTCAACTGTTGCTTTTATGAGTATAAAATGGAAAAACCACTTTTGCAAAATCAGTTGGCTGTTTTTTATAAAGAAGCATACTTTTCTTTTGGCTTGCCAACTCAACTCCTAGGTATTTATTCAAGATGAATAAAAATTTGTCCACAAATAAATTGTATAAGAATATTCATAGTAGTTTTATTTGTAATAGCCAAAAACTGGAAGAAGTGTCCATAGACAGGAGAGTGGATTAATAAATTATAGTGTTCATATATTTAAATATATTCATAGTAAATAAATTATGAAAGACTACACACATGTACATGACATTAAAAACATGGACAAAAACTGTAACTCTGTGTAGTATAATCCCCTCCTGTTGAGAGTGAATAGGAAGGATGTCACTCTTATCATTAGGCTACATAATATGTCAACAGTTAAGTTCCCCAATCAGTTGATTTTTGAATTAATTGAATGGGATACACTGGGTAGGTCTGACTTACCTATCCAGGTAAGCTCTTCCTGAATCGAGATATCATCTGTTGGCCTTGAAGCAGCAACAGCCATGTTGTGAATTGCCTATGGGGAAGGGACTCAGTCTTACAACCACAAAGAACTAAGTTTTGTCAGTAAGCTAAATGAGCCTCAAAGAAGGCCCTGGGCACCAGCTGAGAACACAGCCCTGCAAGACTCCTTGATTCCCCACTGGGAGACCCTGAGCAGAAGACCCAGTGAAGCCAGGCCTGGATTCCTGACACATGGAAATTGGGAGATAATGAATGAGTGTTGTTTTAAGCTACTGAATGGTCGTAACATGCTATACAGCAATAGGAAACTGCTACAAAGCCAGGTATGAAACAATACTACTGTGTGTGTCATTTACATGAAGTTCCAGAATAGGCAAAAAGGATCCACAGTGCAAGCTTCAGAACAAAGTTTGCCTCTGCTGGTGGAGGGGACTGATTGGGAAGAGGTCCCAGGGAAATGTTCAGGGTGATGGAAATGTCTAGGCTATATACCTTAAGATCTGTGCATTTCACTGTCTGAAATTAATTCTCAAAAATAAAAAAACAAACTTATTTCTAGAGTACCTCATTTCTGCAAAGCTACTCTCTCTGTGTTATTTCTTAATGCAGGCTCATTTCAAATCCCTGGTTCCCATGCATGCAAGCTATCTCTAGTCATTCAGGTGACTGTAGAGAGCCAGGTTTACCAAATCGTTTTTCACATCAAGATTCATTTCATGTAATGAAATGAAGTAGTGTGTTGTCTTTTGAGATATCTGTAAATTTGCTTTTTAAAGGCCACACAAAAGATAGGCTGCTGTGTGACCCAAAAACATATTGTATATGTTTATACCAGGGTCAGCAAACTATGGCCCTGAGGCCAAATGAGTCTTGCCATCTGGTTTTGTAAATCAGCTTTTGGAACACAGCCTTGTATATTTATTTACATATTGCCCACGGCTGCTTTAATGCTGCAGTGGTAGAACTGAGTATTATGTGACAGACACCTACCACCCATGCAGCTCACAGACACTGAAATATTTGCTACCTGGACCTTTACAGAAATAATTTGTTGACCCTGCTTTACACCATTAACCTTTTCTCAAAGTGTGAGCCTTTGATTAAAAACAAAAAGGATTTATTTCCAAACAGTTGCTTGTTGTGCTCCATCAGACAAATTATTTAACTTCTCTGGGTAGCTTCTTCCAGATAGATAGATGACAGACTAAAAACCAAGTGAATAATACAGTTTCCAAACCATGTTGCCTGTTGGATGGATAATTTGTTATATGGGATATCAATACCATAGAAGCATGATAAATAAATATCATATGGGGTAGTGTATCATGAAAACAAATTTTCACATAAAGTGACTATCACAAATGATAGCTTAAAATAAACACCTTAAACTTATATTTATAGGAACCCTCTAGCTTTTAATACTGTGAACCTCCAGAAAGAAATATGGCATGCAGGGTTCAATCCTGTCTCCCCAGGTATTACTTCAGTATTGACTCTTCTGCCTTCCATGCTTATTAACGATGTGAAATTTCACAAATTATTTAGCCTTTTATAGACATATTTTTCCACCCATAAAATAGGTATAACAATGGTACACATTTCACAGTGTTATTTTGGAGATTAAATTAAATGATACAAAAATGTATGCATAGCAAGGCACAAAACATACACTCAGCAAACAGGAGTTCTCTTTCCTTTCTTCTCCTCACTCTCCCACCCAGCCCTTGCACCATCCTTAACCTAATGCTCAAAGGTATCAGCTATTTGAGTTCAAATATTTTGTCCTAATGATATTAATTAAGTAGGTATTGATGACCAATGTTTTTCATTTTTAACTATTAAACATCTCTGAAATACTAGGAGAAATGCTAATAAATCATTCTATTTTTTGTGTCGCCGTAACTAAGACATTTTTTCTTCTCACCTACCAATATTTATGTTTTGAAAATTAGGTTATTTTCACATATAGCAGAACCTGTATTTTGGAGTTTTGTCCCTGGAAAGTCAAATTAAATTTCTTGACCCAGAATTCTTAGTTATTGGATCCATTATTTGGATGAGGAAGACAAGTCTCATATAGGACAACTCAATACTCAAGAAGCAGTCTTGAAAGTAAATGCTTTGGAAGGGAATGGATGCAGTTATGACTCTGCAGAACAGAGCAGTCAAAGCAGGAGTTCACAGGAAACAATGGGGTTTTGTGAATTCCACCTGGAACACTGAGTGAGTTTGCCCAGGGAGCAATTGTTCCAAATTCCATCTTGAGATGAGCCCTGTTCCCACAAACCACTGGAGAGCCTTTTATTTTGTCATCTTCTTCTAAGGGCTCCTCAGAACCTTCCTAATAAACAAGTGTTTTCTGCCATGTGAAACAAAAGCTATTTTTTAAGAAAAAAAAATAATACCTCCCTCAAATTAAGCTTCATGACACTGAAAATTCTAGCAATTTCTGACAGGTTGCAAAGAATACACAATCTAAATACATCTTTAAAAATTTTCTCTCATAGCTCATCGTTTTAACTTCTTTCTTCTTGCTATCCTTATTGTCCAGTTACAGCACAAAATGCTAGATAATGCCATATTGTAAAAGCAAACTTAGCTGGCTAGTAAAATCAATGCCCTCATTGTGAAAATTGCCTAGGAGTCTATGTTTAAGGACCACTTAATCTGAATTTTCTAGTCATCAAGGTTTTTAGAATAATTATATTTTTGGAGGGTATTCTCAGAACTTATCTCCCTAACAAAAGCAATGAGAGCTTAGAAACATATTACATACTATATAAATGTAAATACACACACACACACACAGTTTGCAGGGCTGTTTAGTATCTTCATTAAAAAATATATCCGTATCCAAAAAATTTGTTTCTGAGATCTAGGAGATGATCTAAATTGAACACTAAGAATTTTGGAGTAATCGTATTCTGAATGCCAGACAAAAATACTCCCTTGCCCAAAGTCACTGCAGAGGAAATTTTCAATGGTTGTAGTTCACTATCTTGACTTAAGGAGGGGACCCTTCCCACACCCACAAACATGCACAGCGTCAAAGTGCAAAAATCAGGATGATATTTGCTGTTTTCTTTGGCATCCTCCTCCACTGTCACAGCGTCTCTACTTGTGAAGGGGTTCAGAGCAATTCTCCCTCAACTGTGCCCCTTCGGCATGTGGACTACTCTGAGCTAAAGGCAGCCAAGACCCTGCATGCTCAGGAGAAGCTTCTGCCTCTCTAACTACCTCGAAGAATCTAAGGTCTTTCTCAGATTATCAGAAATGGGTTTTATCTGAGCGCCCATCTGTGCAGCAGGGAGACCTTCTGCTCCTCTTGCTGCTCCATGAATTGCCTCCTCCCTGTTGAAGGCCAGGCCCCCAACACATCCCTCCATTCAGGAGGCATAGACCCTTCCTTCTCCTTCTGTCTGTGAACCTTTCATGTAGTGGGGTTCTTGTATGCACAAACATAAGTTTGGTTTTCTCCTGTTAATCTCTCGTATGTTAATTGACTGTTAGACCCAACAAAGAGCCAGACAAGGGTAAAAGGAAAGCTGTTGCTCCCTAACGCTTGTTAGGACTCATTCCGTGCCCCACAGCTCTAAGAGTTCTACAGAAAACAACATGACAGCCTCCTTAAAGGCCCTCCTGTAAACCATATAGGAGGGGGTGGTGTGGGGGTGGAGCACGCTCAGACTTTCGTCAGCACTGTCTGCCAGGTACTTCCAAGCAGCAGCAAAGCACCTGCTGCGTGAGGAGGGCTGGGAGCCAGCAACTCTGAGTGAGGGGTCCCTTAGACACCAAAACATCAACAAAATGAGAGGACCCAGTCATGCTGGAAACTGGACTGATGGATTTGAAAATGAGCAGTGAAACAGAAAAGTCCTCTTAGCCTTTATGCATACCACAAATCGAGGAATCTCATACTCCATTCCGGTACCATGAAGAAAAGCCTCTGAGGATAGAAACCCAAATGGGTAGGGTGGAGACACTGGGTTTGAATCAGCAGGAGGGAATAATGCTTAGATAACAGCCAGTTAGGGAAGAAGATCCCAGAAAACACTGTAACAACAAAACGCAAAATCTGAAACCAGAAGAACTGCACAGGGAGGCAAGGCCAATAAAGTTCTATGATGGGAGCAAAAGGCTAAATGCACGAGTTCTTCCCGAGCACACTTGGTTCTAGAAACAGGAAAACAACAGGCCAGGAATCCTTCCAAGCAACCCCTGAGTGAGACCCTGGGTCACTGAAACTGGGAAAACTGTATTCATTAACCTCATCCCTTTCCAGGTTCCAATCAAAAGCCTTTCCCAACAATCCCAGAAAAATCCACCTCTTGTAAACAGGCAACAATAACTACAACAAATGCATAGCTATTAAAAGAAGAAGGTAGGAATAGCATTCACCTAATAATATTCACATAAACAATGAGAACACAACCAGGAAATTGTGGCTGAACTCATCTGTAGTGTGAACACTGTTTTTGGACTGGCCAGTGAAGCCCCGTTGAGCCTTATGCTGTGTTAAAGAGACAGTGGTCTAACAAAAGAGGCTCAGAGGAGTTCAGCTTCAAGGACAGGCAAAGCATTACCCAGCAGCTGAAAAGCATGGGCCATATACTGAGCATCAGACAAGTTTGAATCCACGGCAACACATTTCCACAAAAACAATATGGACACATAACACAGTCTAAAATGCACAGTGAAAATACGGCTCTATTAAATAGTAGTAGTACAGTTCATGAAGCAGATACCAGGATTTGAAAGGAGAGATACACATGGACCACAGGTGAACTAAAGTGCCTCATTCAGACCCACACAATTATAGATTAAGTGGACATAATCAATAAGGGATAGGATATATACTATATATACTATAGGATAAATACTATACCCTCACAATAGCAAGGCACTTTCATTGTAAATGCACATGGGATATTTTTTAAGTGTTTCATATATTAAGGCCTAAAAGTAACCTTAATAAATTAAGAAAAAGAAATACAAATTATGTTTTATAACTTCTATGTAATAAAAGAAGTCAGTAAACTTAAAAGAGTTCTTGAAGGAAATTAACAAAATACTCCAAACTATAAATAACCTATGGGTAAAAAAGGAAAAAATGAAATGAAAGTATAGGATTTCCAGATATTAATGATAATGAATATTTAGCATGTGAGATATAGCTAACACAGTTCTCAGAAAAAAGAATCATAGCATGCAATAACTACATGAATAAAAATGAAAATTAAAAAAACTAGGAAAATGACAAAAAAGGAATCTAAAAGAATGCCAAATGAAGTAACTAATTAAAATTAAAGCAGCAGGACCAAAAATTTGAAAGAAAATAAATTCAAATCTGCTTCTTTGAAAAGAAAATCCTGCCACTCAACACAAATGTTTAATAAAGGGAGAAAGATCTTATATCTAAAACAAAAAAATGACAAAGTAGAAGTTAAAATTAGCACACAGAAACTGTTGATAGCAATACAAAATATTAAACTATTCAAAAATGAGACACAGGAAAAGAAAAAGAAAAATTGAAGTACACACGCTTTTATGAAAATACAATTCACTAAAACCAACTGCACTAGGGAGATAAAAGGCAAACTCAGCTACTGCAATGCAAGAAACAAAATTTTATCAGAGATGATCACTAAAAAACAAAACTGAAAAAGAAACAAACAAGAAATATACTGACTTCCCCAGACCGCCTACCAACTGGATTCCCAGGAATATTTTACCTTAAACCTCAGAAAATCCCAATATTTTTTAAAACAGTACAGAAAGCATAGAAAAAAAGGAAGAAATTTTCCATTTTTATTTGTTAAAGTAAATATCAATATTCATAACAAAACCTGAAAATAGTTGTGCACAATAGACCAATATATTGATATACTTCTTATGCAAACAATGTAAATAAATGATTAGCAGATAGAATCTAATAACCCATTATGAAAAACAAACACAAAAACTGTGACCAAGTGAAATTCATTCCAGGAACTTAAAAAAAATTGCAGCACCCAGACCAGATTCACTGCTGAATTTTATCAGACATTTAGAAAAGACATAGTACCCATTTTCCTTAAAGTTTTCCAAAAAAATAGAAGAGGAGAGAATACTTCCAAACTCATTCTTTGAAGCCAAAATCACTATAATACCAAAACCAGGAAAAGACATGACAAAAAAGGAAAACTACAGACCAATATCCCTGATGAACATAGATGCAAAAATACTCAACAAAATATTAGCAAACTGAAGTCAAAAATACATCAAGAGAATCATATACCATGATCAAGTGGGATTCATCCCAGGAATTCAAGGATGGTACAACATTGAAAAGTCATCAACATCATCCACTATTATCAATAAAAAGAAGGACAAAAATCACATGATCATCTCCATAGATGCTGAAAAAGTATTCGACAAAATTCAACACCCATTCATGATAAAAACTCTTAACAAAATGGGTATAGAGGCAAGCAAGTACCTCAACATAATAAATGCCATATATGACAAACCCACAGCCAACATCATACTTAACAGAGAAAAGCTGAAAGCTTTTCCTCTAAGAACAGGAACAATACAAGGATACCTGTCTTTCCTTTCATAGGAATTTTTTTTAAGTTCCTGGAATGAATTTCACTTGGTCACAGTTTTTGTGTTTGTTTTTCATAATGGGTTATTAGATTCTATCTGCTAATCATTTATTTACATTGTTTGCATAAGAAGTATATCAATATATTGGTCTATTGTGCACAACTATTATCAGGTTTTGTTATGAATATTGACACTTTCCCTGCATTTATTCAGCATAGTCCTGGAGGTCCTAGCCACAACAATCAGATGACACAAAGACATAAAAGCATCCAGATTGGTAAGGAAGAAGTTAAACCATCACTTTTTGCAGATGACATGATATTGTACATATAAAATCCTAAAGAATCCACTCCAAAAGTACTGGAACTAATAACTGAATTCAGCAAAATTGCATGATACAAAATTAATACACAGAAATCTGTTGCATTCCTATACATTAATGATGAACTAGCAAAAAGAGAAGTCAGGAAAACAATTCCATTCACAATTGCATCAAAAAGAATAAAATACCTAGGAATAAACCACCAAGGAAGTGAAAGACCTATACCCTGAAAACTACAGGACACTCTTAAGAGAAGTTAAAGAGGACACTAACAAATGAAAACTCATCCCATGCTCTTGGCTAGGAATAATTAATATAGTCAAAATGGCCATCCTACCCAAAGCAATATACAGATTCAATGCAATCCCTATCAAATTACCAACAGCATTCTTCAACAAACTGGAACAAATAGTTCTAAAATTCATATGGAACCACAAAAGACCTCAAATAGCCAAAGCAATCCTGAGAAGGAAGAATAAAGCAGGGGTGATCTCGCTTCCCAACTTCAAACTCTACTACAAAGCCACAGTAATCAAGACAATTTGGTACTGACACAAGAACAGATCCACAGACCAGTGGAACAGAATAAAAAGTCCAGATATTAACCTCAGCATACATGTCAATTAATATATGATAAAGGAGCCATGGATATACAAGAGGGAAATGACAGCCTCTTCAACAGCTGGTGTTGGCAAAACTGGACAGCTACATGCAAGAAAATGAAGCTAGATTACTGTCTAAGTCCATACACAAAAGTAAACACAAAATGGATCAAAGACCTGAATGTAAGTCATGAAACCATAAAACTCTTAGAATAAAACATACGCAAAACTCTCTTAAATATAAACATGATCAACTTCTTCATGAACATATCTCCCCAGGCAAGAAAAACAAAAGCAAAAATGAACAAGTGGGACTATATCAAACTAAAAGCTTCTGTACAGCAAAAGACACCATCTGCAGAACAAAAAGGCATCCTACGGAATGGGTGAATATATTCATAAATGACATATTCGATAAGTGGTTGACATCCAAAATATACAGAGAGCTCATGGGCCTCAACAAACAAAAAGCAAACAATCCAATTAAAAAATGGGCAGAGGATCAGTACAGATGCTTCTCCAAAGAAGAAATTCAGATGACCAACAGGCACATGAAAAGATGGCCCATATTGCTAATCATCAAGGAAATGCAAATTAAAACCACAATGAGATATCACCTCACACCAGTCAGGATGGCCAACATCCAAAAGACAAACAACAACAAATGCTGGTGAGGATGTGGAGAAAGGGGAACCCTCCTACACTGCTGGTGGTGAGATTGTAAATTAGTTCAACCATTGTGGAAAGCAGTATGGAGGTTCCTTGAAAAACTCAAAATAGAAATACCATTTGACCCTAGAATTCCACACCTAAGAGTTTACCCTTAGAATGCAGGAGCCCAGTTTGAAAAAGACATATGCACTCCTATGTTTATTGCAGCACTATTTAAAATAGCTAAGAAATAGAAGCAACCTGAGTGTCCATCAGTAGATGGATGGATAAAGATGTGGTACATATATACAATGGAATATTATTCAGCCATAAGAAGAAAACAAATACTGCCATTTGCAACAACATGGATGGAGCTAGAGGGTACTATGCTCAGTGAAATAAGCCAGGTGGAGAAAGACAAGTACCAAATGATTTCATTCATCTGTGGAGTGTAACAAGAAGCAAAACTGAAGAAACAAAATAGCAGCAGACTCACAGAACCCAAGAATGGACTAACAGTCACCAAAGGCAAAGGGACTAGGGAGGGTGGGTAGGAAGGGAGTGATAAGGGGCATTACAATTAGCACACATAATGTAGGAGGGAGGCTCGGGGAAGGCACTATAGCACAGAGAAGACAAGTAGTGACTCTATAACATCTTACTACGCTGATGGACAGTGACTGTAATGGGGTATGTGGGGAGACTTGATAGTGGGGAGAATCTCATAACCACAGTGTTGCTCATGTGATTTTATAGTAATGATACCAAAAAAAAAATGGCAGCATGTTATTTTTAAATCCACCAATACAATTTGACATTTTAATCATCTGAGGGAAAAATATATGATTATTTCCACAGATAACAGAAACATTTGACAAAATTAGAAAATTCATTCTTAATTCTTAAAACACTCAGTGAAATAGGAATAATGGAATATTTCTCAAACAGTCCCCAAATACCTCACTTTACAAGGAATTATTAATTAAATGAATTGCAATTAAGTCTTGAGCAACTCAAGATTGTTCACCAGGATCTCTCTACTCCTTCAGTATAACAGGAGGTATTAGATTTAAGAAGCAATGAAGGTATCAGATTTGTGAAGGAAGAGGTACAATTATCCCTGTTTGCTGATGATATGATTGTCTATTAGGAAAAATCAGGAGAATGAAAGAATAAAAGGAAAACCTATTACAAAAAAAGAGAATTGAATTACAGCAGCAAGTAAAAATGAAGGTACTGAAATAGTAATCTGCAAAATACAATCAATTAGGAATATAACAGAAGGAAATTCATTTTAATGACAAAGGGATAACTGATCTAAAAAAAGATATATACAAACTTTATATGGAGAAAATGTTAAAATGTCCTGAAAGGAACAAAAGACTTGGACAAGGGCAAAGATACAACTTCTGTTTAGATAGGATCTCAATTTTGCAAAGTTAAAGTAAATTAATTGCAATTACAACAAAAATAACCACAGCTTTTTTTTTAGATACAAAAGTATATTAAAACATTTGTATGTGAAAATAAACCAGCAGGAATAGCCAGAAAATCCCTTATTAATAAAGGATAAAAATGTGGCATTGGTTAATGAAGAGGTGGGCAGAGCAGAAAATGGTTATCTAATAAAATAGTAACCTATTTGTTAGTAGTATTATTGGTGACTTTTAAAACCATTTTATATACATGTTTCCCGATAATGTAGCTAGAAAATTATATAGTATTATAGAATAAGTACTTCTGTGTAAGGTAAAAATATGTATATAAAAAATCAAGAAATGCCAGTATAAATTTATGTTTTGTTTTAGATACCTATTTATTAGGCCTGTTTTCCAAAAAAGGCCAGAATCAATAAACCCTACAGCAATGAGCACCCCTAATACCCAGACTGTGTTCTCCGAAAATGCCATTCTTCACTAAAATGAGTCTTTTTAGAGTCATGGCTCATTCCATATGTAAAATAGGAAACTTATATGATGAGCTTAGAATGTTTTATGCCAGAAAACAAAAACAGACCAAAGACAGATGGTTGAGCCTGAAGGACAAAGGCCACATAAAGATCTCTCATCAGCCAAGAGCCAAGGATAGGACAATTTTAGCATCAAAAAGAATAGTTTATTTAAATATTTTGAATATGTAAAAACCCGTAAGTTCACAATGATATGAGAGAGAAGGGGCAGGAGGTGATATGAAATATGTAGGGTACCACCTCCTTACACTGAAAATTGAAAATTGCCAATGGAAAAAATTAAGCATTTATTCTCACCCTCCCAGGTACACTCTAATTCAATAAAATAATTAAGGCTGTTTGATAGGATAAATTTCTCCTTTGCAGAAGAAATATAGCTAATGAATGTGTAAGGAATGACAAAATCAGAAAATCACCATTTTGCAACATCTAGTGAATTAAATCAGTTGTGGAGTGATCCTCAGTGGGATAAAAGATTGATGGGAATATTGGTAATGAAAAGATAAGGATTTCAGCAACTGAAAATTATCAATTTCAGCATCTCAAAAAATGGGGCAGCCAGACTAAAACACACAGCAGCTGCTTATGATGGATCTTTGGAAGAAAAAAGTTGTACCTGAATTTGAATCTAATCAAGCCTCTAGTACCTGTAGGAGTGTATATGCACCACACACCTACACACACACACACAAAATATGGAAGTAGGGAATGGAGGGGCAAGCTAAGTTACAACAAAAGGAAGGAAAAGACCAATCTACCTATTTTCTGCAGCAAGTCATTGAATAAAACATAAATATACAGAAAGAAGGGACTGAGAGAGGGTGACTGCTCTAGATTTTAAGCCTCAGGTGTCATTATGAGTATAATGTGCAGACTCTATGGGGATACTGATTTCAGCAAAACTTTACAGATTTTTGAGATATACCAAAGTATGTCTTGTGTATATTATATATATTGAGATATACCAAAGTATACCTGTATATATTGTCAGGTGTAATAAAGGCACTGTTATATATGAGAAGTTTAATTTTTCTAAGATGCATACAAAATATGTAGCAGTGAAGAGACATGACAGAGGAGATCTGCTTCAAAATACTATAGCAAAAGAAAAGAAAAGGCAGAGATACAAAAGTATAGAAAAGGCATTTGTAGCAACCTTTGATGAATGTGGAATCTGATGGATGTTCACAGTGTTCATTATACTGTCCTCTGTGCTTCGGTCTGTGTTTGGAAATGTTCATTTAGATACTGTTTTAGAAAGGTTGTCACAGAGAGACAGCCTGGCATCTCAGAAAAAGTATTAGGTTTGTTGTAAAACAGACATGAATTCAAACCTAGCTCTACCATTTACTCTTGAGCTTGGAGGAAGTTATTTATTTCCATTAGGCAATTTCCACTATCCTCCATGTCTCAATATAACAGAGGCAATAGATTTTCTAGGTTGATAACTGGAAAAATGGGGAAAAGATTCTCCTCTTAACAATGGTGCACTAACAAGGATTAGTCAGAAAGTTTCTGACTGCTCACACCCTGTCTACATTACCTTTTGATATCAAAGGAATTGCTAGACTCCCTTAATCTATGAAGGTTTTATAAAATATACCACTCCTATGCAATGCTAGTCTAATTATCATTAACAAGAAACTCTCCTACTGAGGATTTCTTAGAAATAGAAATTAAGGAAGCTAGATGATTATGGCAGTACATTAACAAAATTGTGGTGTGTAATTACTTCACCATATCAACACTGGCTAATGTGAATTGCAGGCCATTCAGGCATGTATCCGTAATGATATGAAGAGACTTGAGAAGGTCTAGGAAGGATTAAAATTACGGTAATGTGTGTATTTTGAGAAAGTTTTAGCATATTTAGACTAAGCATTGCTTGTAGAAAAATGTAATGACTACAAAAAATTATATATAGTAATTTCAAGCAGTATGAACTATACCATAGGACACAGGTAAGAAGGAACACAAATAGTAAAGAATTGAATCATGTTTCTTTATTACAACCCTCCATGCAAAATATATAGTTATTTAACAAAATGATTGTCTCAGGATGTGAAAAAGGGGTTAGTCCCAAGAATAAGTGAAGAAATAGATGTGTCAATTTCAGCTCTGAATGAACCATTTCAAAAGAAGTTTTTGAGTCTGTTAGCAAAAGACAGTAAAAAATGAAGGCTATTAGAGATGATTTGATGGGATCCTCTTATAAAGAAAAGGGAAAAGCAAGAAAACAAGTCCCTTAGTAAAAACTGCTTTTTAGGAAACAAAATAAAATACATACATTTTTTTATGTTCTTTACTGGGTATTCTAACTGGATGCTTCCAAAGTTTCAAAATAAGGCATACTCCAGTTTTTTTTAAGGAGCAACAGTGTATTAAAAGGGACTGAAAAGACCTTAGGTATTTAAAATATAACACAATAAGGATTCGGTCCAAAGAGTTATGACAATAAAGGACCTTCTGTTTGATCAGATGTGTTTATTGCAGAAATCATAGCTGAGCCAAGCCTCAGTGGAGAAGTGGGATTTCAGTATTTAAAGAAGGCAATTTAAACTGAGGAAGAAGCATCCAAAAGGCTCAGGAGCTTGTGTTCAGGGGAGGGTGAGCATTTCTTCATACCTAACTAATAATGCACTGCCACAGTGAAGACAGAGAAGGTTCCCCCCTCAGAATGTTCCCCCAGCCCTTTGACCTCAATTCCCCCTGTCTCCAATTATACCCACCCCCCAATCCCATGACTAGTGATCTGCTTTCTGTCTCTGTAGTTTTGCCATTTCTAGAATTTCATATAAATGGAATTGTACTGTAGGTAGGTAGGATTTATTGTGTTGGACTTCTTTTTTCTTTTTTTTTTCTTTAACATCTGTTCATCTCCATTGCTTTTATTTTGACGTGAAATACTCACAGACTTAGAAGAAGTGGCAAAAGTTGTCTTCTTAAAATACATACGTACTCATTTCTCAGTATTGTGAAGAACTTTTCAAATTAACCTGCCATTTTTAAGATACATCATGTCACTTCATGCATAATTTATTTTGCTCCTGTTTATTGTTGAATAGTAGTATATAGATATATTACAATTTATTTCTCTTTCTGTCACTTGTCAGTCATTTGGTTTTGGACTGTTATAAAGGATGCTTTATACATTTTTGTGGCTATGTATTTTCAATTTTGTTAGGTGAATATCTATGAATAGAATTAGGTAAAGGTATTATAACTCTGCTTTCCAATGTGACTATACCATTTTTTATTCCCCTCAAACAATGTGTGAGGGCTCCAGTTGCTCTATATCCTTACCCAGCCTTGGTGCTGTCAGTCTTTTTAATTTTAACTATTCCAATGGTGTATAATGATCTCTCACTGTGGTTTTAATCTACATTTTTCTGATAATCAGTGGCATTGAGAATCTATTGACATACTTTAAGACCACCTGTAAACTTTCTTTTGAGAAACATCTGTTCGCATATTTTGCCCATTTTACTTGGCTCTTTTCTTTGGAAGGTCCCCTCTTTTTCAAGGTGCATAGTTAGGCAGCTTCGCTTTTCGGGTCTTCCTATGAAGAAAGACTAGGGTTTTCATCTGTGCTCTCTGCTCTGCCAGAAGAACTCAGTGTCCTGCTAAAAGCTGAGGAGACAGAAGTTTACTTGATAGTTCTCCATCTCTCCTCTTCCAAATGTGAATTTCCCACCAAAAGTCTGCTTCTAATCACTCCCCTTTTTGTATTATGTCCAGGTTTTCTACAGCAGGGGGTCCTTCAGAAGGGTCTTAGACCATTACACACGGAAATTTGATATAATGTCCTTTCATTATAATTCAGTCTAAAATATTTTCTAAGTATCTTTGTTTAATTTACATGGGTTTGAGGTTTTCCTAGATATTTTATTGTAACTGATTTTTAATTTAGTTCCACAGTAGTAAAAGAATAGATTCTGTCTGATCACAACCCTTTTAAAATTATTGAGGGTTATTGTATGGCTGATTGTGAATGGTCATGTACATGTGAAAAAAGGTGTATTGCGAAGTTGTTGAGAGTAGGGTATTATAAGTGTCTGTTAGGTCAAAGTGGGTGATAATGTCATCCCAATCATCTGTAACTTTACTGGCATTTTGTCTGCTTCTTTTAAATCAGTCTTCCACGTCTTCAAAGCATTGTTCTGTATTTTTCCCAGAGTTTATAATTGTTATCTGTGGGAGGGTTATTTGATGAAAGCTCCCTCAATAATATAAAAGTGATCTTGTCTCATTCATTTTTATGTTCTCTTTTTCATATATATACTTCCTAACATGTCTATTTTTAACCTAATCAATG
The DNA here is from genome assembly GCF_030020395.1 of Manis pentadactyla. Classification (NCBI taxonomy): domain Eukaryota; kingdom Metazoa; phylum Chordata; class Mammalia; order Pholidota; family Manidae; genus Manis; species Manis pentadactyla. The sequence goes on along the minus strand of NC_080020.1, from coordinate 147,980,423 downwards.
ATGTCTTAGTTTTTTCCAAAATCCTCCAAGGTACGTTCTAGGAAAGAATATTCTTAGGGATGTTACTAGTGGTCTTGTTTGTGGAACAGAGATATAGAATGTTTGGAAACATGGATTTGGGGAAACACTACCTTCCGAAGTCCCTTATCGGAGATTTATGAAGCTTATTAGCAAGTAAGTTCTGAGAAATATGTAAAACTTTGTTTAAATCACCCATGTCCTACTCACTTGAATATAGGACCTTTCCTTTCCATAATACTTAAGAATATGGCATGTAGCAAAAATTAGCAAGCTGCTTAATACTTCATTCCGTTCAGTCACTTGGCCTACACTTCGCTCTCTTCATGACAGTGTATTTCCCGTATGGCATTTCTTTGCATTCTTGACATTTCTTTCTGAACTTAAAGGAAGGTACATTGAATGTATGTAAATCCCTACCTACTGTTAGGCATACACCTTTAACATAAAGCTCATATAAACCTTTATATTTCAAAGACCTATATTACAATGGTATGTCTTAACTGTTTTGGACATACATGCAGCCAATTTTTCCAACATTGCAAGGCCCCAAATTTCTGGCATTTCTCTCTTCTTTTTCATTTCTCTGGCAAACTGGCCAAATCTTTCTAGGGCTCGTCTTTTTCTTGTGATACCTTGCCAAGACTGCTAATAACTGAAGCCCACGATTAACATCTATTTTCCATCTTTGCCCCTTGAGCACAACTATCAGGTCATCTGAATACCAATCTCCCAAATATTTTGCAATGATGCACCATCTTTTCAGCATGAATCTGATTTTCCTCACCACCCACAATGCATAGTAAGCTGATGCCAGATATTTTAGGGTTTTGTAGAACATCATGTTTAGCACCAATTTGCATGTTATTGGCTCTTTTTTATATTTTCTAAACCATACCATCTGTAAAGTTGCCCAGGGTTTCCTCATGACTTTTAGCATATGGTCAGTTTGTTCTATAGGATTTTCTAACTCTAACATGTGGAATAGTTTTTGATACCCATACTCCAATGTCTATTAGACTAGACTGCATTATTAAAATCTCTTTCAGTTCTAGTAGATTTTTATTTTTCTTCTAGATTTTCTAGGTAATAAGTTGATCTACAAAAAAGGAAAAGAACAATTCATTTGTTTTTTCATTCCCATTGCATTCACTAATATCTCTAAGCCTATGTTAAAAGATATTAGTGATAGTAATAACCATACTTCATTCCTGATTTTAGTGCCTCTGAGATTTCACCATTAAACATGAGGCTGGCTGTTGGATTTATATAAGTAGTATTTATAATACGAGGATGTAATCTTCTAAATATATCAAAAATGGGTTCCGAACACTGTCAAAGGCCCATTTGCATCTGAGATTAGTTATCTGATTAATTCATTCATTAAGTATTTATTGCCACTTACTTACTATGTTATAACAAAGCGCCTGCAGTGGTGAGTAAGAGCAATACAGTCCCTGCCTTTATCGATTTTCCAGTCAAACATGAAAATTATGTTTACCACTTTATTTATGTCCATTTTAATATCATATCAATCCCATATTATTGGCAGAAACAGCTCTTTTTAATTAGTAATATTCTTCTTAAGTGATTAATTTCTATTATTTTAAAGTATATTGTATCTCTACCAATAAGCAAAGTAGAATTAATTTTTATGTTATTTTATAAAAAGAGTATTGTGTCATGGCTATGCTAGCTTACTAAAATACAGTGAAACATTTTCCTTCATTTATCTATTTTCTGGAAGAGTTCTGGATATAAGTATATATTTTGGTTGATGATTTGAATATTTAAAACCAACTGTAAGCAGTTTTTTTTAAAGATTAAGTCCCCGCTGGAGAATAAAGACAAACAAGCGACCATTTTTTATTTTTATTTTTTATATTTTTAATTTTTTAAATTTTTTGTGTGTGTGTGTGTTCGTCGTTTTGTTTTGGCAGGTGCTTTTTGGAAGTCTTAAAGGGGCAGGGTGGGACACTTAATCCAGAGGTACAGAATCCGGGGATCTCTGGGCACCCTAATCCCCTGGGCTGCAGGGAGCAGGGAGGCCCCTTACCGAGATAAATAGCCTCCCGGCCGCTCCCCCTCCAACGCAACTCCACCACTTTGGAGCTGGAGCCCGAGCCAGGCCACGCCCACAGCAACAGCGGAGATTAACTCCATAGCAGCCGGGCAGGAAGCAGAAGCCCTGTCTGCGCGCAGCTGCGCAGCACAAGCCACTAGAGGCCGCTGTTCTCCCAGGAGAGGAGGGCCACAAACCAACAACAAGGGAAGTTCTTCCAGCCGTTACTCGTCCCAGCTTTGCAAACAACTATTCCTATCACCATGAAAAGGCAAAGCTACAGGCAGACAAAGATCACAGAGACAACACCAGAGAAGGAGACAGACCTAACCAGTCTTCCTGACAAAGAATTCAAAATAAGAATCATAAACATGCTGACAGAGATGCAGAGAAATACGCAAGAGATATGGGATGAAGTCCGGAGGGAGATCACAGATGCCAGAAAGGAGATCGCAGAAATGAAACAAACTCTGGAAGGGTTTATAAGCAGAATGGATAGGATGCAAGAGGCCATTGATGGAATTGAAACCAGAGAACAGGAACGCATAGAAGCTGACATAGAGAGAGATAAAAGGATCTACAGGAATGAAACAATGCTAAGAGAACTGTGTGACCAATCCAAAAGGAACAATATCTGTATTATAGGGGTACCAGAAGAAGAAGAGAGAGGAAAAGGGATGGAAAGTATCTTGGAAGAAATAATTGCTGAAAACTTCCCCAAACTGGGGGAGGAAATAATCGAAAAGACCAAGGAAATACACAGAATCCCCAACAGAAAGAATCCAAGGAGGACAACACCAAGACACATAATGATTAAAATGGCAAAGATCAAGGACAAGGAAAGAGTGTTAAAGGCAGCTAGAGAGAAAAAGGTCAACTATAAAGGAAAACCCATCAGGCTAACATCAGACTTCTCGACAGAAACCCTACAGGCCAGAAGAGAATGGCATGATATATTAAATGCAATGAAACAGAAGGGCCTTGAACCAAGGATACTGTAACCAGCACGACTATCATTCAAATATGATGGTGGGATTAAACAATTCCCAGACAAACAAAAGCTGAGGGAATTTGCTTCCCACAAACCACTTCTACAGAACATCTTACAGGGACTGCTCTAGATGGGAGCACTCCTAGAAAGAGCACAGAACAAAACACCCAACATATGAAGAATGGAGGAGGAGGAATAAGAAGGGAGAGAAGAAAAGAATCTCCAGACAGTGTATATAACAGCTCAATAAGCGAGCTAAGTTAGGCAGTAAGATACTAAAGAGGCTAACCTTGAACCTTTGGTAACCACGAATTTAAAGCCTGCAATGGCAATAAGTACATATCTTGCAATAGTCACCCTAAATGTTAATGGACTGAATGCACCAATCAAAAGACACAAAGTAATAGAAAGGATAAAAAAGCAAGACCCATCTATATGCTGCTTATAAGAAACTCACCTCAAACCCAAAGACATGCACAGACTAAAAGTAAAGGGATGGAAAAACATATTTCAGGCAAACAACAGCGAGAAGAAAGCAGGGGTTGCAGTACTAATATCAGACAAAATAGACTTCAAAACAAAGAAAGTAACAAGAGATAAAGAAGGACACTACATAATGATAAAGGGCTCAGTCCAAAAAGAGGATATAACCATTCTAAATATATATGCACCCAACACAGGAGCACCAGCATATGTGAAACAAATACTAACAGAACTAAAGGGGGAAATAGACTGCAATGCATTCATTCTAGGAGACTTCAACACACCACTCACCCCAAAAGATAGATCCACCAGGCAGAAAATAAGTAAGGACACGGAAGCACTGAACAACACAGTAGAGCAGATGGACCTAATAGACATCTATAGAACTCTACATCCAAAAGCAACAGGATATACATTCTTCTCAAGTGCACATGGAACATTCTCCAGAATAGACCACATACTAGGCCCCAAAAAGAGCCTCAGTAAATTCCAAAACATTGAAATCCTACCAACCAACTTTTCAGACCACAAAGGCATAAAACTAGAAATAAACTGTACAAAGAAAGCAAAGAGGCTCACAAACTCATGGAGGCTTAATAACACGCTCCTAAATAATCAATGGATCAATGAACAAATCAAAATGGAGATCCAGCAATATATGGAAACAAATGACAACAACAACACTAAGCCCCAACTTCTGTGGGACACAGCAAAAGCAGTCTTAAGAGGGAAGTATATAGCAATCCAAGCATATTTTAAAAAGGAAGAACAATCCCAAATGAATGGTCTAATGTCACAATTATCGAAATTGGAAAAAGAAGAACAAATGAGGCCTAAGGTCAGCAGAAGGAGGGACATAATAAAGACCAGAGAAGAAATAAATAAAATTGAGAAGAATAAAACAATAGCAAAAATCAATGAAACCAAGAGCTGTTTCTTTGAGAAAATAAACAAAATAGATAAGCCTCTAGCCAGACTTATTAAGAAGAAAAGAGAGTCAACACAAATCAACAGTATCAGAAACGAGAAAGGAAAAATCACGATGGACCCCACAGAAATACAAAGAATTATTAGAGAATACTATGAAAACCTATATGCTAACAAGGTGGGAAACCTAGGAGAAATGGACAACTTCCTAGAAAAATACAACCTTCCAAGACTGTTCCAAAAAGAAAAAGAAAATCTAAACAGACCAATTACCAGCAACGAAATTGAAGCGGTAATTTAAAAACTGCCAAAGAACAAAACCCCCGGGCCAGATGGATTTACCTCGGAATTTTATCAGACATACAGAGAAGACATAATACCCATTCTCCTTAAAGTTTTCCAAAAAATAGAGGAGGAGGGGATACTCCCAAACTCATTCTATGAAGCTAAAATCACCCTAATACCGAAACCAGGCAAAGACCCCACCAAAAAAGAAAACTACAGACCAATATCCCTGATGAACGCAGATGCAAAAATACTCAATAAAATATTACCAAACTGAGTTCAAAAACACATCAAAAGGATCACACACCATGACCAAGGGGGATTCATCCCAGGGATGCAAGGATGGTACAACATTCGAAAGTCCATCAACATCATCCACCACATCAACAAAAAGAAAGACAAAAACCACATGATCATCTCCACAGATGCTGAAAAGCATTTGACAAAGTTCAACATCCATTCATGATAAAAACTCTCAGCAAAATGGGAATAGAGGGCAAGTACCTCAACATAATAAAGGCCATCTATGATAAACCCACAGCCAACATTATATTGAACAGCGAGAAGCTGAAAGCATTTCCTCTGAGATCGGGAACTAGACAGGGATGCCCACTCTCCCCACTGTTATTTAACATAATACTGGAGGTCCTAGCCACAGCAATCAGACAAAACAAAAAAAAATACAAGGAATCCAGATTGGTAAAGAAGAAGTTAAACTGTCACTATTTGCAGATGACATGATACTGTACATAAAAAATCCTAAAGACTCCACCCCAAAACTACTAGAACTGATATCGGAATACAGCAAAGTTGCAGGATACAAAATCAACACACAGAAATCTGTGGCTTTCCTATACACTAACAATGAACCAACAGAAAGAGAAATCAGGAAAACAACTAAATTCACAATTGCATCAAAAAAATAAAATACCTACGAATAAACCTAACCAAAGAAGTGAAAGACTTATACTCTGAAAACTACAAGTCACTCTTAAGAGAAATTAAAGGGGACACTAACAGATGGAAACTCATCCCATGCTCATGGCTAGGAAGAATTAATATCATCAAAATGGCCATCCTGCCCAAAGCAATATACAGATTTGATGCAATCCCTATGAAACTACCAGCAACATTCTTCAATGAACTGGAACAAATAATTCAAAAACGCATATGGAAACACCAAAAACCCTGAATAGCCAAAGCAATCCTGAGAAAGAAGAATAAAGTAGGGGGGATCTCACTCCCCAACTTCAAGCTCTACTATAAAGCCATAGTAATCAAGACAATTTGGTACTGGCACAAGAGCAGAGCCACAGACCAATGGAACAGACTAGAGAATCCAGACATTAACCCAGACATATATGGTCAATTAAAATTTGATAAAGGAGCCATGGACATACAATGGCGAAATGACAGTCTCTTCAACAGATGGTGCTGGCAAAACTGGACAGCTACATGTAGGAGAATGAAACTGGACCATTGTCTAACCCCATATACAAAAGTAAACTCAAAATGGATCAAAGACCTGAATGTAAGTCATGAAACCATTAAACTCTTGGAAGAAAACACAGGCAAAAACCTCTTAGACATCAAAATGAGTGACCTCTTCTTGAACATATCTCCCCAGGCAAGGAAAACAACAGCAAAAATGAGTAAGTGGGACTATATTAAGCTGAAAAGCTTCTGTACAGCAAAAGACACCATCAATAGAACAAAAAGGAACCCTACAGTATGGGAGAATATATTTGAAAATGACACATCCGATAAAGGCATGATGTCCAGAATATATAAAGAGCTCACATGCCTCAACAAACAAAAAACAAATAACCCAATTAAAAAATGGGCAGAGGAACTGAACAGACAGTTCTCTAAAACAGAAATACAGATGGCCAACAGACACATGAAAAGATGCTCCACATCGCTAATTATCAGAGAAATGCAAATTAAAACTACAATGAGGTATCACCTCACACCAGTAAGGATGGCTGCCATCCAAAAGATAGACAACAACAAATGTTGGCAAGGCTGTGGAGAAAGGGGAACCCTCCTACACTGCTGGTGGGAATGTAAATTAGTTCAACCATTGTGGAAAGCACTATGGAGGTACATCAAAATGCTCAAAACAGATTTACCATTTGACCCAGGATTTGCACTCCTAGGAATTTACCCTAGGAATGCAGCAATCAAGTATGAGAAAGACCAATGCACCCCTATGTTTATCGCAGCACTTTTTACAATAGCCAAGAATTGGAAGCAACCTAAATGTCCATCGATAGATGAATGGATAAAGAAGATGTGGTACATATACACAATGGAATACTACTCAGCCATAAGAAAAGGGCAAATCCTACCATTTGCAGCAACATGGATGGAGCTGGAGGGTTTTATGCTCAGTGAAACAAGCCAAGCGGAGAAAGAGAAATACCAAATGATTTCACTCATCTGTGGAATATAAGAACAAAGGAAAAACTGAAGGAACAAAACAGCAACAGAATCACAGAACTCAAGAATGGACCAACAGGTACCAAAGGGAAAGGGACTGGGGAGGATGGGTGGGTAAGGAGGGATAAGGGGGGGAGAAGATGGGGGGTATTAAGATTAGCATGCATGGGGGAGTGGGAGAAAGGGGAGGGCTGTACAACACAGAAAAGGCAAGTAGTAATTCTACATTTTGCTATGCTGATGGACAGTGAATGTAAAGGGGTTTATAGGGGGGACCTGGTATAGGGGAGAGTCTAGAAAACATAATATTCATCATGTAAGTGTAGATTAATGATACCAAAAAAAAAAAAAGGCAGTTCCTGTGTGCTAACCTCCAATGAGTTCTACACAAGGGTATAAAGGGCATATAAAAGTGTAGGCAAAGGGTCTGTTTGTGTTTATACAGAGGATCAAAGCCTAATTTGGCTACCCTGAAAATGAACTAAGATACAATATGAAAAAGAACTTCCAACATCAGCACTCTCGGAAGACTCATGCCAGAAGATGATCATCAAAAAACCCCAACAAAGATCCACACATTGCTACAGGTGTAGATGCACTCATCCCACCAGTTCCTGGACTTGCCATGGGAATGAAGAAGGAGATATCTAAGCTGGCCTGTGCATACAGTAAAACAACAAATTTGACTGGATCTATACTGTTGGAACTCAACCAAGAATTAGGAGAAGTGCAAATTGTAGTGCTCCAAAATCTTACAACTACAGACTATTTACTGTTAAAAGAACATATAGGATGTGACCCGTCCCCAGGAATGGGTAGTTTTAATTTGTCTGATTTCTCTCAGACTGTTCAAGTTCAGTTGGACAATATCCACCATATCATAGATAAGTTTTCACAAATGCCTAAGGTGCCTAACTGGTTTTCTTGGTTTCACTAGAGATGGCTGGTAATTACAGGTATGCTTTGGTTATGTAACTATACTCCTATTATGTTAATCTGTGTGTGCACAATTTAATTAGTAGTTTAAAACCTATACATGCTGAAGTTACTCTACAAGAAGATATGTCAAAGAAATAATCAATCTTCCCATGTTTTCTTCCGCCTGCTACTTCTATAGCTTTTCTTCTTCCTTCCTAATTACAACCCTTAAATAGAATTCGTGCCTCATATCAAATTTACCGAGTATCATAATTCTTCCAAGTGGTAAAGATACCTCAAGACAAATGCTGGGCATAGAAGCCACAGGGCATAAATATGCAAAGAAGTAAAAAGCTAACCTTTTCAAACAGTTAGGCTTCTCTCTCACTTACCAACTTACCAACATTTGGGGATTTTCTGAGATTTCCTCAAGATTACTTTCCAATGGTGCATTTTCAGGTGGGCTTCCTCTACGCGGGGCTCCACATCTCGAGGGGTAGGAGAGAGCTTTGCCAGAGTTTGCCACCGTGTAATGTGGAATGACATCTTTCCGACATCTAATAACATTTTCCTACTGCTCAAAACCCTGCCAACATCTCATGCCACACATTAATTTAGGGTTTTGTGGACTTTTTTGCTGCTATGGTAATACTCCACCTCTGGGAATGAATTTCTTTCTTTATCAGTTTGTGCTTGATCATACTGTCCGATAAACAACCCTCAAGTTTGCATGGCGTACAACAGTAAGAGACTATTTCTCCTTCATGTTCAGTGTCAGCTGTGGGAAAGCTCCAGCTTTGTTCCACTGCATTTGCATCCTGGGACTGAAGGTGTAGGAGCACCCCTCACGTGGGGTGTGCCACTTTTGCAGCAGAGGGAAAAAAGCAATGGTGGAGCCACTTAGCTCTTTATGCTTCTCCCGGGGAGTAGCATATGTTGGTTCTTAAACTGTACAGGATGAAACAAGTCACATGGCTAAGTATGAAACCAATGGGATGTGAAGTATGATGGGCTCACAGGAAAAAGCAGAAGATACTTGAGGACAAAAAATATAGTCTTCTAAAGTAATAGTCTGAACCAAAGTAGAAATGAAAAAAAATGTTTAAAGAAAAGCAGCATGTGGAGGTGGGTAGCATGGTGATACACGGATTCACTAGTGCACAGGGAGCCTGTGGGAATGTTCAGTGGTTTCTGGATTTCCTACTCCAGGTGATGGGTCTTGGCTCAAACCTGATAGTTCTCTAGGTTGAGGATGTCTAGTTGCCTGAAACAAGAACAAAATCAAACTATTTACAATGGCCTTTATTATGCTGCCTCTCCTGTCTTCCTCTTAACGATTCTTTCTTTAAAATAAAATTTTATTTTATTGTGGTAAGTAAACTGAACAAGAGATTTACTCTCTTAACCAAACTTTTAGTGTATGAGCTGGTATTGTCGATTATAGACACAATGTTGTACAGCAGATCTGTAAAATTTATTCGTCTCATTGAAGTGAAACTTTATGCCTGTCGATTAGCAAATTCCCATGTCCCTTCCCGACACCACTCGTTGAAGAGACTATCCTTTCCCTGTTGTGTAGTCTTGACACCCTTGTCAAAGACCAGTTGACCAGATAAGCATGCATTTACTCTGAAAGTCTCTATTCTGTTTCACTGCTCTGTTCGCCTGTCTTTATGCCAGTGCCACAGTTTTAATTACAGTAGTTTTGTAATATTTTTTGAAATAAAAAGATATTATACATCCAGCTTTGTTTTCTTTCTCAAGATTGATTTTGCTATTTAGAGTCTTTTGTGGTTCCTTATGAATTTTAGAGTTGCTTTTTCTATTTCTGTAAAAAATGCCATTGAGATTTTGATCAGGATTGCACTGAATTTGTACATCTCTTCAGCTTGTGTGGATATTTTAACAATATTAAGTCCTCCATTCCATGAACACAAGATTGTCTCATGAGTCATGTGCTACTCTCCATCTCACACATTTTGTTCCATTGACACGTCATTCTTCTAGATCTGCAAGCAGACCAAGGCCCGTCCTCATGCTATGCTGGCACGGCTGTTCACTCTTCATTCAACTTGCTCTGCTTGCTCTTCTTTCCAAAGGCTCCCACTTTCTAAACCTCGGATCTCAGCATCGAAATCATTTCATGTAGATGCTTTTCTTCCTTACTCTTTTTAACAGTCCTCCCTACATGGCTGCTTTTTTGTTTTTGTTTTTGTTTTTGCTATCACAGCATTCTTTTTACACTCATCCCGGTCCTTCCCATAATCTGAAATTATTTTAATTATTTTTGGCCAAATTTTTATATTGCTTATTTCCCACACTAAAATACAGGCTCCTTAAAGGAAAGGATCTTTTCCTAGGTCATCATTCATTTCCAAATCCTTGACATAATGCCTGGCATATGGTAATTAATATTTTTTGTATTAATGCTTTTAAGTTCATTTATTATAAAGATAGCACAGTAAACTTGTGGTGGTATTTTGGCATTAAAAATATGCTCTAGAATATTTTATCATCTGTTTCTTCCATAAATGATAACTTAGAGGCATCTCTTAATTTACTAAACATGAGACAAATGAGTAATTTGACTCTGATTTTGCTATAACTGGTATTTGTCGATTAGTTGAGTTCTTTTTAGATATGGAAGAATGTGAGTCAGTGTGTTCATGGGCTAACGAGGACTCTGGTAATAAAATGATCAAGATAACTACCCCTTCCTTTTTGATATCCAAATCGTATTAATGTTCTCTTTTGGACTGAGATGGTCTTAAGGCCTCCCAAAGAGAAGAGGCTAAGGACTGGTTGCCAGGGACCAACAACCAGTCCTTGCTATTAATGAAAGAGGTCTCCCTACAGCACAGAGGATGGATTAGGCCCTATGCTCTTCTGACCCAACACCCCACCAAGGCTTCATGAACATAAACTGAAGAATTTTATTTATTTGTTCTTTTGTGAGCCATCGGGTTCATCTGTGTGGGAATCTAGACTTACAAGCATTAAGATGTCTTGGCAATGCTGCCAGGAAAACATGTAGCAGCATGGACTCCATCTCTAGCCCCAGCTACAGTGCCATCCATGCAAGGCTGCTGTGTGAATGAAGTTTTTGTGAAAACACCCTTGTCAGTTTGGATCAAGTTAAGAGCTAACATCCCTGACCTCATCCCCTACCAATTCTTCTCGCTTCCTTTTTAACTTCTCCCTGGCAGTGTTCATGGGCCACAAGAAGACACCCAGAGACATCGGCCCTTCTGGACACAGCGGCTGGTCTGGGGTGGGCACAAGACCCACGTGGATATCCTCCCCAAAATATTTCCAACACAGGAATCAGAAAAGGTATGTTCATTCTCTGGGGTCATAACTCACAGGAAAAATGTAGAGTGTCCTTCACCAGCAGAAAAGAATAAAAATGACATAGGAATAACCAAAGAGGAAGAGAAGGATGAGGATGACCTCCCTGGAGGTCCAGACGTCCGTTCTGCCCGAAGCCATGGCTAACCCTAGAATGTTCATGCATAGGAACCAGTCCTCGTCCCATCTGCTTAGAGCTCAGTTTTGTCATTAGCACCTCAGAGTCCTAACCAATATAGATTAAAATAATACAAAAGAAAAGAATGTGTTTTCCAATTATAAAAAATAGATATAGCATTCGGGGGAAATATATTTTTTGTCCACCCACAGTAAAATAACAAAACAAGTAAAAGAAAGGAGAGAAAGAGAATATTCTCTCACCAAGTCTGAACAGATATCAGGCTGCTAATGAGACAGTTGCCCCAGAGTGAACATGAGTTTAAAAAAAAAGGAAAATGAAACATTTCTTCTCTTCAATGAGCATTTAGACTCACTATGAAGGTAGATGTTCTCCTTTAAAGGTACTATGTAAATGTAAATGATTAGAATTAATACTTATTTTGGTATTTTAATACTAAAAAAACTGAGTTATATTTTTAAGTTTGTAACATCTCTCCATTACCTGGAGTCTTGAATAAAACCAGTCACTGCTGAACCAGCCACATCACTGTCTCAGTCCATTCAGGCTGTTCTAACAAACCTCCTTATACTGACGGCTTAAAGCACAAACATTCATTCCAGAAGTTCTGGAAGCTAGAAGTCCAAGCTCAAGGTGCCCACCAATGCTGTGTCTAGTGAAGACCTGCTTCCTGGTTCACGGACAGCTGGCTTTGCACAGTGCCTTCAAGTGGTAGAAGGGCAAAGGAGCCTCAGGCCCCTTTTGTAAGGGCACTGATCCCATTCACGAGGACTTTGCTCACCTCCCAAAGGCCCCACCTCCAATACCATGCCACTGGTTGCAATATATGAATTTATGGGGACACAAGCATTCAGTCCATAGCAATCATGGTCCGCATTGGGCCAGCTCCCCAAATCTAGCATTAAGGATCAAGCAAAAATAACCTGTGGTTAAGTGCCTGCAAGCCCAGCCTATTATACACAGAGCAAATATTGCACTCTTGAACAAAACTGTACATTTTTGGTTGACAAGGACTCCTTTTTGTTAAATACCTTTCTTACATTCCTTCTATTGCCAAGTATGTAAGAGGTGCTCTATAAATAATTGTAGATGTATTACTCATTTAGGTATGTCATTAACCATCTATTTACAAGCATCTGGGAGCTCACCCAAAATGTGGTGAAGAGAGTTTAGTAACTGAACAAGGTAAAGGGGTGTTGGCAGGGTTAATGGAAACAGCGAGTGGTGGCAAAGCTTGTGACCTGTTCCTATTCCATTCCTGAAGATGTAAGGGAGAGAGGAGTTAAGGAACCTTCAGAGAGTTGTAGCTATAAGAAAATGCTGCCTTCCTTCATACAGGAGCTTCAGTCTTCTTCCTAAATGGATTCAGCCAAGCCACAGTCCTGCTGTGAGGACAAGGTAACACATTCCCTGACTGACCATTGTCTCCTACCCCAACTGTCCACCAGGACTTCTGTACAGCTAAAGTCAACTCCAAGTCAGGGGGCAAAGGGACCCATCCCAGTGTGGTCCACAGAGAGCAGCCTCTGGGTACAGAGCAGGTTGAAGGACAGAATGGATTTGGAAAGAAAAATGGAAAATATTAAGTACTCTTTTTCAAGAGCAATGTATTGTCTTGTTTAGTTAATGACACTATGCTTCTGAGACAGTGGTGAACTTATTAGGAGAAATTTAAATGTTGACATTACAAATACCGACTTCGATGTTGTCAGCACATGCATCATGTAAACGTGCCCCATTCGTATATTTTGTTGTATTGTTTTCCTTCTCTAAATACTCTGGAGGGTCAGTTGCTCTTCTGCTCAGTCTTGCTTTTGCATGTTATGTAACTAAAATTACTATGAACTAAACTGCATTTATACAAGATTAGTTTCTTTACATCAAAAGAAAGCTTTCTGTGCAGATATCATTTGTGGATGTGATGTCTCCAAGGGTGAGCTGAATAAGACATTCTATTCACAAAAGATCCAGCAGTTTGCAGACTACTCAAATGATCCCTGAGACATTGTTCACTCTCCCTACTTCTGGTTTCGCTCCCTCTGACAAGAGAGTTCTCTCACATAGTTGTTCAACATTTGTTCACACACACACATATAATTTTTTTACAATTCTAACTACTCAGATTCACATTATTCAGTGGGAAGACAGGTTCTTAAGAACTCTGAAAGGAAAATTTTAAATTTTTTGATTCAATCTCCTTTACCAGAAAACATTTATATTTCTACAGATACCAGGAGAAACAGGAGAAATAAACGTGTCACTATGCTTTAAATCCTCTTAGCAATATTTGGGGTTCCTACAATCATTTCTGAGACAATCTAAAAATAATACTCAAGGCTGAGGGAATTGCAGGATTAGATCTTTTGAAATAAATAAGGCATATTTTGGATAATTTTTTAAATAAATATTTTCCTGCAGGCAGATATTGGCCAGTTAAGTGGCTGTGAGAACACTGGAAATTGTTCCAATTCCCAGTCATCCAGGGAATAAACTGCCTGGATCAGTGTTTAACTGCAGAGTTGAGGTGTATTCGCACCTCTCTTCAATTAGACAATTCACAATTCCCCTGAATACACACTCCCCGAGTGGCTGTCATGACTGTTGCGTCCCAGCCCATGCGGTGGGAGGAGGGTGAACCGGAGACAGCCTGTCTGGACTTAGAGTCATGACTGTGTTTCAGAAACAGCTCCTGACAACATATTACTGCTTTCACTGTGGTAATCAAAAAAGTTACTCACCATCTTTTAGATCGAGATTTAGACATTATTAATGCAAAATCTTTGAACTGACAAGATAAATCAAGCTGCAAGGAGGATGCTAGAAGTGCAGATGGTGCAGATCTGACATCACTATCCCCTGCAGCCCCTGGCTGCCCTCATCCTGCTCTATCAGCCTGACAACAATAAAATAAAACATGTGTTTAAAAAGAAAGGAAAAAAAAAGGAAGGTAAAAATGGGCAAGACAAGGTGGAGAGAAAAAAGATAAGAAAAGGAGGAGACAACAAGATCACTGAAAGATAAAATGAATTGTCACAGTGCTGTGTTTCACAGCTGGTCTGCACCTGACAATCACAGGGGGCAGCGGTGAAAAGTCTGAAGCTGAGCTCCGCCAGGCCACTGGCATCAGAGGCTTGGACGTGGGCATTGGTCTCGGGATTTGGTTTTACCCTTTGCACATGCAATTCTGCTCCAGAGTAGGCTTGACCACCAGTGACTAGATGATCATATTTGGTAGCCTTTTAATGTATATATGTATGCACGTGAGCATGTATGTACATGTGTGTGTATCATATGTATATGTATGTACGTGTGAAGAGTAATACTCTCGTGTGATTATTATTGGTTATGCTTCATCAGAATTTTGTTAATAAGTTCTATATTTGGGGGTATGCTTATTTAAGAAGTCACAGACTTCTTATTATTCTTACTAATGAAATAGCAAAAAATAACTGAAGCCATAAGATACTGTCCAAAATAATATCACTTTATTATAATTTGATGTTAACTCTGCAGAAGAAAAACATTCAGCACGACTTCAAAAAACAAACATAAATCCAAAAATGGATGAGATAAAATAAAGTGCCTCTGCATATATTACTCTTTTTTATCTAAAGACTGTTCTGTATTATTTTCTTCTGATGCTCACAAACCACTTATCACTGAAGTTTTGATGATTTAAAAGCTACTAAAGCCTCAGTGTTTAGACTGAAATCTCTGACAGTGGTAAACCTGGTAGGTAGGAAAGTAATATGAGGGGTGGGGGTGCAAAAGCAAGAAAATGCTACCAGCACAACTCTGGCAATAAGTAACTTAATGATAGACGCTTGTAAATTTCCATGTATGTTGCCTTCAGGGAATTTCCCTATTGAATACTAGACCCCCAGTACAAAATGTGGGCTTCTAGAAAAATCTCCACTTTCTTCCCTAATAACCAGTTTTCTCCAGAACGTGAAAGGAATGGGCTTTAATGCAAGTCTTTATGGATTTACTGTCCTCCATTGATACTGAGGTTCCAGCTCACTGCAGAATACCATCCAACTGCACTGTATGTGAGAGTCAAGGTGTACAGCACTGGAGTCAGTCCCCATATGGCACAAACCAAGGTTTGGAGAACATACGAGGGTGTAAAATTTAACAATGTATTTTTTCTTGGCTGGTGAATACCAACTCCTACTGAGACCAGGGCTGAAATATAAACGGCCTGGTTAAATGTTTCATTGCCCAGTTAAGGCTACTCCCACAGGCAATTCACTCTTCCCACTGTAAGCACTTGGAAGGGCTTCTTCAGCTTTGTAAATCCATGTTTTGTTTTTTCCGTTTTGTTTTGTTACCCCTTAGTGGTCACCTTAAGAAGGAAAAGAAGCTTATGTGTGGAAGTCGCCAAAGCCTGCCCACCGGTGGAGAGCCTTGAGTTGCCCCTTGACTTAATCAAAATTGGAGCAAATGTCAAAAGCCTCAATGGCTGGGGAACTGCAAAATGTACTTGTCCCTGAAGGACTTTGACACCACTGTTCTCCAGCTCTACTAGAATCTCGGTATTGGGATTTATTTGTTTTATAACTATGGGTAAGATTAAGATACATTCATTACAGCATAGTGTATCTGTTTATGGTCCTCTGTCCTTTTTGAAATTCCAAATCCAATTTCTATATTTAAGTGATAAATTCTTCTGAGTCTGGCTTAGGATGCATGAGAGGAGGGCAACCCTTGATTACAGTTAAGGTTGCCCACAAATTACAGGAAGTGGGTTATTGTATGGCACAAACATGACTTTGGGTATGAACATTAGGGAAAAAATGTAGAACCTAAAGTTAAATCAGTATTCTTCCACATGAGCAATATCCTTAAATCCCCATACACATTCTGATACTTTTCTCCAAACAAGGAAAGCATAATATACTAGTGAACTAAAAATAAAAATCTCATGAGAAATGCACTAAAATTATCACCATAGTTTGTAAAAATACAAGTGAATTATATTTTCTCCTTAATGTTTTAATAGTATTCTGTAAAAAATATATTACTTTTGCAATGAAAAATGCTAAATAAGTAATAAAATATTGGTTTATATTTTAGAATTTGACCATATTTTGCCTACATTACTCTTTATTACAATCGTGTAAGGAGAAGTATCCTTCTGATGAAGTTAATAATGGAAAGGACATTTAATTTCATTTATAATTTGAGAATTTGTATTTCCACTCAATTGCCAGAAAAAGAAGTTGGAAAGCTTAATAAAATCATTCTTCCTATAGACAATGATGTCATCAAATTGTTCACTGAGATAAAGAGGATATTATTATAAATATAAAGAAATTATGTAATAAAAATATAATTTGTACCAAAATTCAATTGTCTCTAAGTTATGAAGAATGAGTGAAAAGGCAACAGCAATTAAGTATTCCTCTAATAATTTAACATCTTCATCTTTATTTTGTAAGACTAAAAAGGTAGGAATGTTGAATGGTGATACTCGTTTATTCCTCAAACACTTGAAAATGGGAATATCTTGTTACAATCATGAAAAGTTAGCAGACAGCACTTAGACTTAGAAAAAAACGCTTCATTGTAAAGGTAGGAAAACTGATTCTTAGAAAAGCTAAATGTGATGCTCAAGGTCATTGAGGTAGATTACAGAAAATTTGGGACTTGAACCTGAGTTTCTGTATCTTAATTCAGTGCTTTTTCACATTTACCATTATTTCCTCTCCTGTGGTTTGTTCCCAACACTGCTATGTTTGATATGGATTAAAGTTAAATTTTGCCAACATAATATTATAGAAATGTTCCAAAGTACAAAAACATTGAAAGGATATTAGTGAACACCCATCTACCTACCATCTAAAACCTGCCATTGACTTTCACTGTATCTCATAATACTCTTTGTCATGAGTCTAGATTATTTGATGTTAATGTAGCCACTTCAGCCTTCATATGGTTGCTATTTGAATAGTATAATGTTTCTATCCAATTAGCTTTAGCCTATTCATGTGTTTATATTTGGAATGCTTTCTTTTAAAGTCAAGATGTGCCTTGTATTTTTATCTATACTGATAATTTTGACTTTTAATTGGAGCACTTAGGCCATTTACATTTAATGTAACCATGTATAAAGTTGTATTTCAGTGTACCATTTCACTTTTTTTCTGTGTCCTTTCAGTTTTTTGTTACAATTTTTTTCCTTTCCTGACTTATTTCAGTAAATTAGTTGTTTTTAATTTCATTTAAATTTATCTTTTAGCATCTTAGATATACTGCTGCATTATTATTTTAGAAGTTATTCTAAGGTATACTATACACAGCCTACAATGTTTAGAATGTTCTTAAAATTAAAATCATATCATTGCACATAAAATGGAGAAAATTTTATGATGTCTTTGCACACTATTCTACCCTCCATTGTTTCTGATGAGAAATCAGTCATCATTTCATATGATTGTTTCCCATATCTCATGTGAGTTCTTTTTTTCCTTAGGCAGCTTTTAATGTTTTCTCTTTATTTTGCTGAACTTCTTTAATCTATAGAGCCACATCTTTCAGTAAATGTGGGAAATTTTTAGAAATTCTTTACTCAATCTTACTTACATTTATGTTAGACATTTTGGTATAGCTTCCCAGATCCTAAGGCACTGCTCCCTTTTTTTTTTCTATTTTTTTTCTCCCTATTCTTAGATTGGTCATTCCTACTCATCCGTCTTCAGGCTCTGTATCCTTCTGTCTGTCTTCTTGAATCTCCTCCTAATCACATTCAATAAATTTAAAATATTTCAGACTTTTGTATTTCACAGTACTAGAATGTCCATTTGATCCTTTTTTATATTTCCCCATCTGTTCTGAGACTTCCTATTTGTTATGTTGATTACACATATGTTTTCAATAATTACAATGGTGAATTAAAAATCCTTCTCTGACCAGCTCAGTGTCTGTCTCACCTCACACTGGATCTCAATTGCAGCCTTTCCTCTTGAGTATGGATTGCGTGTTGTTGAGCACATTGAGCAAGTTTGGATTGCATGCTGAAGGTTTTTTAATGTTATATTGTGGAGATTTGGGGTTCTGCCATATTCCTCCAGAGAGTGTTAATTGTTTTGCACAGCAAGCAGTGAACTCAGCTGAACTAAAACTTTGAACTGTGTGGTAAGCGGGAGCTGAAATATGCCTTAGCTTTGGCTGCATTGCTTGAAGTTGGCCGCACATGTACAGCCCAAGGTTTGGGAGAAGCTCAGATGCAGAACTGGGGTCTCCACATCTGTGGTTTTTCTTCCCAACATCCCTCTCACCCTACACCTACACCTGCCAGCTATTGGGGTCACCAGCAGCTTCATCCTTGGGCTCTCCAAGCCAATATGACCAAATGTGTCCATCCTAGTGTAGTTCAGCCACATGTGGAATACTGGACCCAGCCCCAAGCCCAAATGCAGTGAAATTGGGGAAATTTATTCAACACCATTCCTTCTAAATGTAGAGTGCCCTTCAATTTTTTCCTAGTTTTGGCCATTCTCCAACTTACAGATGTTTTCTAAGGAAGAATTCATTTGGTAAAAACTACTTGATTATGACATGAAGTAAAACCATGTTAAACTGACTTAAGTCTTTTCTTCATTTAGTTTACATTTTAGTCCTTGTGGTAGTTATGATATACTGCTTAGAGTCAGATTACTTGGGTTCAAATATTAACTCTTTCACTAACTGTGTGATTCCTTTGTTTCTCATTTACAAAATGAAAATCAGTAATAGTACCAATCTTCTAAGATTGTTTATGAACCTTAATAAAATCTCATTATTTACTACATTTACAATACTGCTGGTACACAATAAATATTTGAATGTTAGTTACTGTTATTTAGTTAACATTATTTCATTGAAATATTGATAATACAATTTCTATCTCTGGAACTCAGACCACTAAAATTCACAAAGATCTTTCCTTGGCCATTTTTATAATCAAATCTTGTACCATTCTCAATTCATAAGCTTCCTTTAAAGGAAAAGGAAAAACACATAAATGTGCTTAGGGACACCTTGTCTTTGAAAAATGACTGACTTTTGGCTACCTAGAGATGAATTACTAAAATTTCATGAAATGTAGTTTCCCCCTCTGGCCAATTATTTCACACGGTTGACTATGCTGTCCATTTGCTCTCTAGCTGCCTAGACAGAAAATATGGACATGGATTGGAACCTTATTTATTTAGGAAAAGGAGCCATGTACACTTTAATCAAAAGCACAAGCTTATTTTCTTGTATCTTGGCCCCTTGACTTGCACCATCCCTGTTTTCAGTTTCAAAAGTCAGTGTTAGAGCTGCTGGTGAACTATTCAAAATTACTTGAAAATGGTGTAATCATTTTAAAGCTTACTTTTTCAACGCAAAAGTAAATTTAAAATCAGCCAGCTAATGAACCCCCTGTTTCTCTTTATTTGGACAACCTTCAACTGCCTATGTGTAGGGGGCCTATTTTTGCAAACACATTAATAGAAAGTACTGACTGGGGAGCAGAAAGTGAGTCTCTCTCCTTTTTTCATCTCCAGCTGCCTCTAGCTGCAGATTCAGAGCTTTTAAAGTTTAGGGGTATTATGGAAATCACAGAACTTGTGAAGGGATGCCTCAGGAAAAAAAGTTATAAACTTCAGAAGACTCATGAATCACAGGCAAAATTTATTCAGAGTAGAAGCTTCCGCAATTTTCAGACATCACATCAACGCTGCTTCCTTTGCGGAGCCACTTCAGCCCGAAGTCCACACCACTGCCAAAGCTGTATTATGTCGCCATCATTTCTCCTGCATTGTAGCCATCTAATTCATATTGTGTCCCTCAGGCAAAGATAAAATGGGGTTTTTCAAATGTTGGTAAAGAATTTTTATATGTTGACAACTTATAAATACAAATTAATAATAATAATAATAATAATAATAATAATAATATTCCATTACAAAGCAGATACAGTAAGGCATTAAAAGCAATTTAACAGAATGCATCAAGATTTAGCATGAAATGTTGCTTAGCAAAATATTACAAAAGCTATCAGTGCCTCTAGCCATAATATTTTATTCAGTTCTGTAAGTTTGAAAGTTTTTTTTTTTCCAGTAAGGACTGAAAGTGTTGTTGAATCACTTTACCTTGTTTTACTGCTTTTCCTTTCCTTATATGAGGATTGATGAATGAAACCTTCCTGCATCCCTAACTGAATATTTATACCCTATTTCTTTTTCTCTCAAATAATTGTAGCTAAACTTCCCTTGAACTAAATTAAAAAGCAGGATGCAAATTGTCTGTATATTGTGGTTGCAATTATGTAAAAATATGACTGCATATGAATAAAGGACTGGAAGGGAATACACAGAAATTACTTTAATTATATAAGTATGATGGAAATTATGGGAGTTTCCCAACACACACACTGTTAAAATTTTATGTGATAGTCTGTTACTGTTTTTACAATAATTTTATTTAAGTTTCCCCACTGACAAATGCAAGTCTGTCAGTTTGAAAATACATTAGGTGATTTTAAATTAAATTATTCATTTCTACTTTTCAGAAGCTCATGCTCCTAGCTTGCCTATCCATTCCTCTTGAAATAAATTTATTCAATTATTCATGTAACTGAAGTTTATTTACCACCAAAAATATGCCAGGTCGTATGAATGCAGTGGCTACCAGGACATGTCTCATCAGTCAATTTTCCCCTCAAATCCTCACTCCCTATGGACTGTCAGGAATTGCTTTACATGTCTGATGATCATTCTAGGTCCCTTCCAGTCACTACCAAATTTCTTAATAAGAACAACCTCAAAAGCAGGTTCATGTGATAGAAATGTAATCCCTAGCCTCTTTTGAAAGTCACCCCTTTCACGAACTACCCAACACTGTTCGAAAGCTCTGCTCCCCATGGCCAATCTGCTTTTCAAGCTCGGTGACGTTTTCCCATTTCCCATCATTTCTCAGTACAGCAGGATGTTTGTAGACTCATCCAGCTGCCTCTTTTTAAACTTCTTCTCCATTCTTTCTGCCACTCTAAAATCTACTTCTCTTCTATTTCAGCGATCACTGCTCTTAATTCTTTATCCCTCTGCCTTTTCCTTTACTTATCTTCTACTTCTGAATTCTTGGTTCCTCAACTCTCTCCAACCTCTCTCAATGAGATTCCATCTGCTGGATGAATACTTAAAATAATTATTATATATATATGTAATTACAGTAGCTAAGTGTCATTGAGGACTCATTATATGCCAGGTTCCGCAGAGGCCTGCCTCATTTTACTGTACTTCACTTTATGGGACTTTGCAGATACTGCATTTTTCACAATTTGAAGGTTTGTGGTGACCCTGAGTTGAACAAGTCTCCAAGCACCATTTTTTCCACAACATTTGTTCATGTTGTGTCTTTGTATCACATTTTGGTAATTTTTGCAATATTTCAAAATTTGTCACTATATTTATGTTTGCTAAGGTGATCAGTGATCAGTGATACAATTCACTGAAAGCTCAGATAGTGGTCATTATTTTTTCTTAGAGTATTTTAAAATTAAGATTTGTACATTTTTTTTAGACCTAATGCTATGGCACACTTAATGGACTACAATATAGTGTAAACATAACTTTTACATGCACTGGAACACCCAAGTATCCATTTGACTCAATCTTCTTCAAGATTCGCTTTATTGCAGTACTCCTGACCTGAGCCCACAGTATCTGTGAGGTAGGCCTGTATTACTAAAGTCAGGTTTGGTTTCTATGGTTTCATTCAGTCTTTAGAAATTCTTACTGTCTTTTCCTTTCTAAAGGAGAAAATTGCTGAACTTTAAGGAGTGAAGACATGTTCTCCAAATGGCACTGTAGTGAGTGGAAGCCTGGCTCCACACTACCTCAGTCTCAGTGCAAATGCCACATTCTTTTGCCCAGAGCCCCACCAGTGACTCCCAAGTCCAATGTGGCCTCTCTCCTCATTTCCCATCATTCCTATCCCATGCAAATATCTTCTGGCTCTTTCCACAAGAGTGACACACCAGAACCTTAAACTCAGCACTTAAGAAGACAAATGCCCTTCCCATAAAATGCTTCCTTTTCTGATTTCTCTACTTATTTCTATGTCATCATCACTGTCACACATATTCAAAACACTGTCTTCATCTCTGGTTTCTCCTTCTCTTCTGTCACCCACACCTATAAAGTTACTGAGAGTCACTGACTTTTTTTTTAATCTTCAAAACCATTGTCAGTTTTCAAGAAGGAACACCCACAAGCACATAGACACAAAAATATACAATGGCAAAAACCACCTAGTAAAGGGTCATTTAAGGTAAAGAATTGAGAAACTATACATAAAAGTAGATGACCACCATCTTTCATAGAATAAATGTAAATGGGATAAAGTCATCAACTAAAAGAAGAAAGTTTTCAAATTATATCAGGAAAAAAAATCCAAATGTATGTGTATATGTTTCAGCATATGAAAGCTTACCTAAAATAAAATTACTTAGACTAAAAATAAAACTATAAAAAATAACAAACACAAATGAGAAGAAAGCAGGAATTGTTAACTAAAGGCAAAAGCTGAGATAAAACAAAACATACTTCATAATGAGAAAGTAACCAAACCTCAGTGGCAAGGATAAAGTGTATAACCTCTCCAGAGTCCTCTGATTCTTGCATTTTTATGACTTTGAGCAGGTGATTGGATGAGATTTTGTTTAACTACCCTAACTCCAGCTTCCTCTGTCTCCAGTGAAACTTTACAGGGTCACAACAGTAAATATTCTGTAAACTGACCTCTCAGTTTACAGAATATTTAGCAAGTATACAAAAAAAGAAACCCACAGCACAACACAATAGTGTGAGAACAGGCTCCCAAGCCAGAGTCTGAGTTCAAATCCCAGCTCCACTTCTTACTATCTCTGTGACCTTGGGCAAGTTACTTAAACTCTCTGTGCCTTGGTTTTCTCATAGGTAAATTGGGCTGGTAGTTGTATGAACTCACCAGAAGCTTATAAAAAATAAATTCATATTTGTAAAGTGGTTCAAGTAGTACCATATAGATATATAGTAGGCTATAAATACTTGCTATTGTTAGCAAATATGTAGATTTCTCTGGCTAAACGATTTCTACAGTTATTTCTTAACTACTGAAGAAAATATTATCTCATGAAATCTGCAACTTAAGTTCTTCATATTTCAGAATACAATCTGTCTCACCAGCATTATGTGCTAATACTCTTTGAACTCACTCTAAATGCTACTAAATCAGATGACTCGGCCACATCCTTCTTCCATGTGCTTGGATTCAATTCAGTCTTTCCCATCGAAATGCCACCCCATTACCCCTGCCCATTCTTCAAGCCCTGTTTCAGGTACTACTTCTATCTGAAGTGGAGGTGATTTACTCCTTGTTGTGAATCTTATCACTCCTTGGTACCATCTCATAAGTGTGTGGACTAAGTGACAAGAATGTCACATTTTTATTTTTCCAGATTTTAAGCTCAGTGAGTAAGCTGGAATGTGCTCGTTATTCCTTTATAAATTTACTGTGTCTGTTACATGTTTAAATTACTTGGTGTTCAGAAATACAGTTTGATTCAATGAAGGAAAAAGTTTTTGCAATTACTAAAACAGAAAAGGCACATTTTTATGCCAAGTAAGTTTCTAAGCACCAGTCAAATAAAACAGTTCAATTTTGATCAGTCATGTGTCCTCATTTGTTATTCAGGAAAATTTCATTTCAGTTTGTTTCAGATTCCCCTCTTTCCTTTTCAGAGTCCACAAAGATAGTATCTTTCTGTTTTATATGACAGAATAGAGAAAAGGTTCAAGACATCTTTAAAACTTCCTTTGAATCCTATCTCTGCTACCATAGCTCTTTAAACTTGCATGTTACCAACCTTCTCTGACTGTGTTTCTTCATGAGTAAAATAAGGTAATACCTCCTAACAGGCATGATAATGTCAAAATTAAATAATACTTTGATAATATATTTGACCCATAGTAGGAATGCAACTAAAGACAGACAATAATAGTTATGACAATAATGTTTTTATAGGTTTAGTTATATCACTCTTTTATTTTCAGTTAATCATATTTGGATTTTTACATTACGAAAGTCATGGTTTATCTTCTCTGTATTAATAGTAAAGCTATAGGGCTAATACTGTGCCTACTTTCACTTCAGATCCTTAGTTACAACATCTTCCTTTAAGAGTAGATCATATTTTGGGAATTATCATTTAGTGCATTCATCTTCCTAATATTCTAGAACATCTCAAGCCAAAAGTTCATTTCTTCTCATGACAATAATATTCTTCTCCTGTAAATACCCTAAATATTCTATAGAATCATCTACTTATTAATGAGATTGGCATCTCATAATATAGACAGCTTGTAAGACAGTATACATTTGTGTTATCTATGATTAAAATACGATATTTTACTAATACCTTGTGTGTCATTAATCAGTGGAACAACTTTCAAAGTGCTCTCTTTCTCCTCTTTTCAGAGTCCTTTCCTATATCTCTTATGCTTAGTTTTCTCTCTCCCTATTCACTTCCCTTCTCTGCTTTCATTCAAAATGGTTGCCACAACCAACTAATCTGATCTCTTACTAGAACTTTCAGCCTCTCATTGGGCCACTTTTATGAGAGTCGCATTGTCTCAAACACTTCCAGTTTCAAACAAAGCAATTTAAATTATTCTGTGGGAAACTAACACCTACTAATCTCCACACTCAATTTGTCTATTGAGAGATTTCTTTATTTCTCAGTAGCCTCCTCTGAACTGTTTGATGTCCGCACCCCTGTTCAGGGTCTGTGGAAGCAGGGAGGCCAGTGGGAAGGCTGTGGGCTTCAGACACAAACACACCTGGTCACATCTGAGCTCAGCTGCATCTTTCCCTACTGGGTGTCCATATGATGCTACTCGTAGGTAAAACATGGATGAAAGACTTAGAAACAAGGAGCATGTGGCTCTCAGCCCAATGCCAACCACACGCTGGGGGCCTCACTCATGGAGGGTCTTACCAGCACTGGGCTACGTTGGGCAGCATAGAGCTGAAATAAACTGCAGTGATCCAGCCTGGAAAACAAATCACCTCTAACAGTTCTCTTTCCATAAGAAAATATATTTTGAGTTGTAAACAACTAATTTATGAATATGTATTGAAAACATAATTAAAATATTAAATGCTGGAGTATCGTAGAACCTAATTTGTGAGTTGTGTGCACATAATATATGTGATAAAAGATAAACCACCAACTTTCTTATAATTTTGCTAACTCTAAGAATAATTTCAACATCTGAAGCAGCTGTAGAAATAAAGTTGGTTATTGAAGTAAAAAGATTAATTTTCACATAGCTTTTACCAAGGAAAACAAGGGAACCGCTCTTGGTAAACATTTACTAATGGGCCTTTGGACTCAAGAGTGTGGAGATACATTAAATTACTCAGGGCTTATCCTTTCATAGGGGGAAGAAAAAGGTCAGCTGTTGATTTTCACACCCAGAGACTGGGAAGGTATTTCTTGGTAGTAGAAAACACCTTGTCCAAATGACTTTCCACAGAAATTTTTATTACACTATAAAACTTGACATTTACATTCATGGACCTAAGAAACCCAAAGATATTTATAACTATCCATTGGTATGAAGACAAGTCAGTAAACTGACTGAGATGAGAACAAAAGACATACCTTGTCATAAACAAAGGGGAAGCTGCAAATGAGATCGTTTGGTAAACTGCAAAGCAGCCTATTCATTCATTCTCAAATATCCCAGAATATTCATTGAGCACCTAGTATGTGCCAGACCCTGCAATGGGTTCTCAGAAGTCCTGAGGGAGACAGACAATTTCCTGTCCTTGTGAAGCTTACAATCCATCAAGGTGGGCAGATAAATAAGCACACAACTGACATTCAGCAGTTAATTCCATTCAGACAAATTATTTGTTCTGCTAACACGAGAAAGGGCAACCAATTCAGAAATTAGAAGATTAAGGGTGGAGGTGTTAAGCCACTAAATGCCACACATGTGCTCATGCATCTGAGACAAAAGCTCCCCGCCAAATTTAGCAGGAGAAAGTTTGTTTCAGAATCCCCAGCCTCCCCAGCCTCTTTTTCTCTTTGTCCAACTCGGGTGGGCTCTGCAGTAGTGGGTCCAAACTTCACCTTAGAGCCTTTCTACCTAATAATGCAAAAATGAGCATTCAGATAAAGTCATTAATTCCTCAGGGTGGCTTAAATTCTCAGGGAAAAAATCTTTAACTTAGGGTGCAGTGATTGTGGAACTTCACAGGAGAATCACTAAGTAGGACAAGATATAGTAATGGCCCCTACGGGTGTTGCTGACGAGTCCTCAGTGGGATACAGTTTATGAATGAATAAATCTAACCACAAGTACATCACCAAGATTCAACTGCCCATCACTTAACATTTTCTGCAGGAAAAAAACAAAAAATACACTCAGATAAAACCAGAGGTCTGAAGGGTCCCATTTTTTGGCTAACTAACATCATGAGTACAGAATGTGTGTGCTGGACAGAATGCATTTCTTAAATAGAAGCAACAGTTGACTTCAGAAATCAGAAAACTGTCCCATCTGAACAGTCCTTCCATGGTCAACTTTCTGATCTGCCAGCTTTCACTCTCTTCCCACACTCTTACTTCAAAACTATACTTCCCCTAGGGACTGCATGTAGCCCAGCAACTCCCTGGATCCTATCTTATGTGGAAAGCCTTGTTCTCCATCCCAGAAAAGGAAAGTAGCTTGTCTACACACAAACAGCACAGACCTTCCCAGTGCCTATGCCAATATCTGGTTTAAACTTTAGAATCATCTATGTTCTTAAGGGAAGCAGCTGGATTCCACTTTAATTTGTTCTAACTCTATGCTTATGTTTTGGCAGCAGAATCATTATAAAACTCTAACTTTTGGTAAAACTAATCAGTATGACTCACAGTGGCCTAGAGTGGCAATTATTTTAATCATGTTGCCTTGGAGAAAGTTTATAGCATTTTTTTTAACGAGACATGTAGTTGAATGAATAACTTAAAATACTTAATTACGTAGGTAAGGTCTAACATAGTGGTAGTCATTTATCAGAAATTTCCAAATTATAGACAAGGTGCAACAATTTAGGCACAGATATAGTGGAGCTCAATGGAATAGGAGAAATGATTATCCCTAAAAATATTTAATCTCCAGAATATTGTTTGTCGTTAACAAGATCTATGCCTGCTCTTAGGGACCTTACATCCAAAGGCAGTGAAATGAACTAATCCATATGTTGCACATTCATTAAAACCAGACAGTATCTTCCAATTACAAATTAAATGAGTACATCTGGAAAAAGGAATACTGGGATTTACAGGTTTTTGTGATTTTTCCTTATCATAAAATAATGGAAATTGTGGTTCTGATTTTTATTTGATTAAAGGAATCATTTCATTGTTTTAATTGGAAAGGTATGTATAACTTCTGAAATATGGACATATGGATCAGTTTTGCTAATGGTGTCTGTTAATTTGATATTGTTAACTGACTACTTTTCCCCTAATATAAATATTTTTACTTAGTCAGAAAGTATTTAGTTGAGCAGTTTTTCTTTAATTTCCACTTTTTTCCCCCAGAAGCCTTTTTTACTTAAATGTGTTAAGATCTTTTATTGCTTTTATGTCCATTTGAATTTTCTCAAGTAACACAGTTTTTATGCGCTGTTTGGATAAAGACATTATAGAATCCTCCCGGAATAGTTCAGTTTGGAAAACATCCTATAGACATGATTGCTGGAGGCAAGATAACATTACAGATTGAAAGTCTATATCAAGACAATAGAAAAAAATAAAGGAGTTTCATTTCTTCAAATCAAAAAGAAAAGTTATTTTTTATCTTTTTCCACTAAACCTGAAACATCTATTTAGAACTTTGTAGCAAAAGCCTACCATCACAAGCTTCCTAAAGTATCACTACCACACATTGTAGCCTGTCCTAGGTACAGGTACATCCTGGGAAATTAGAGACATTTTTTCCCAGGCAGATTGGCTGGTTGATGCTAAGTAACCATAGTGGTGGTCCAGGAAATGAGGAATGAAACAAAACACAACATCCACATTCCTCAAATGGGCATGTAGCAAATTCTTGGGAAATAGGAAGATGTTTCCTGTCACCTGCCTTCTGGAGCTGATTTCTTGCTTATGTATAAACAAACACAGAGAAAGCAAAATCCAATGCCATCAGAAATAAACAAATATATTAACAAACTCTCCCGGAATTTCTAAGTCAGAAAAAGTTGTCTTCACCACTGCAGCTGTGTTGTGCTGTGTCGCCATTTATCTCAGAGGATTCCCTGGGGAAGCACAGAGCGCTTCGCTCCTGACTCGCCTCGGCTGTATTAGAGTCATTTGTTGGCCCACATGGAAACCAAAAATAGTTCTATATAATCTTTTAGTTTCAAATAGAGTATACCTTTCTTTTTTGTATCATTTACAGAGGCTTATATTTTAAATGTGTTCCTTTAATAAATATTCATCTTTTTGTGTTTTATACTGATATTAAAGATTCTGTACATGAAAGTTCATGTCATGGCCATATGAGTTGGAAATCTACACTCACACAGAAGGATCTGCTCTTTGCAGGACAAGTACTTAAATTTTACCTTTGGAGTTCTTGGCTTCTGTGAAATAAAAGGTCAAATAAACATATGGTTTTAAATCAAAGTAAATAAAGCCTGAGCAAAGTACTGAGGAGCAATTCAAGGCATCTCTGTAACTTGAGAAATTTTCATGACTGAGCGACATCATTAACCCAAGACCAGGTTAACCCAAAGGGATGTAGCTAATGACAACTGCTAATGTATTGCCTACATTTAGGGGAAGAGGCAAGGGAAATAGAGTCAGAGAGCAGCTTTTTATGATATTACTTTCCCTTTCTAACTTCACTAAAATCCCCATCATTGGAATCAAACCAGCAGCTCTTTATTCTCCTATTGAGTGAGATGTCATATTATTTTTTTACCGTAAAGATATGGTCAATGCTTAGCTGGTAGACACCAGTACAGCCTTACCATAGTTAATAAGGTAAGTCTGACATATGCCCCCCCTACCCAACAACAGGGTTTCTACAGCTCCTGCTATGTCCCCGCCTGGCAGCTGTCAGGATCAGCATCTCTTCATTTGGGACCCTGCTTGAGCCCAATGGCTGGCATCTATTCTTAGTGGTCAGTGGCCTTGTCTTAATGGTTGTTAAAGATTTTTATGATTATCCCTGAATACAGGCAAGCATACTTCCTCCAGAACAATGGGAGAAGAGACCTTTTGCTTTTCCATCTCTCATTAGCCCATGAACATGTGTAGGCCAGCAGGATTAAGCAGACACTCTAAGCTGTGGTAAACCTGACCCCGAGGAAAAAGAATTGGGGCAGGTGAAGTTTCTCAGTGAACTGTACAGGGATGTTGATGGCAGGTGTAGGGCACGGGCCAGGGAAGGCAACCTGAGCACAGTTCTCCTGGGGAATAAGTTCCAGGGTCCCAGATCGGTATGTGAGAAGGAGAAGGGGTCCCTGTTGGCAGTGGGAAATGGTGGTGTGGGGAGTGGACCAAGTGAGGAAAACAAGAAGAAACCACAGACAAATTTGATCTACTTTTTCATTTTCCAAGAGCTAGTCTGAATTGATGAAGAGTCCCAGTAGAAATTTCCATTTCTTTTACACAGTTTCCATTTCACTCTGCAAACTATACTTCATACATTACTCCCCGAACCCTGCCCTCTCAGAGCAGTGAAATGTGCCCTCCTTTGCTAAGTTACCATTTATCTGTTTGGTAGTGAGTTGCCTCCTTTAGGCTCAGAGATCCTTAAGGTTAGAGATCACAGTTTAGTATTTCTGCATATCCAGAGCCCCTACACTTAGTAGGTTCTTAATAAGTATCAGTGGAATAGTCATTAAGAACCAATAGTGAGTTGTCAAACATTGGGCTTAGATAGACAGTAGTATTATTCTACTTTTGGAATGGCAGGAGAGGGTGTCTTTGAATGAAAGACACTGTCTTCTTGGAAGCACATTCCCAAAAGTATTTTAAAATTCCCCTGTAATCTTTTTTATATTTGAATTTGTCCAGACAAAATGTAAGGTGATTTACTCCGCAAGATAGTGACATTTAATCCTTTTCTATGTTTTCACAAATACAGGATTAGGAGAAAATAAATGACTGCATTATTACATTATTTGTGTGCACAGGTATTACTGCCTTACCCTGAACTATCCCACTGAGCAGAGCAAGACCTTCAGCAGAGGGGAGGAAGACCCACTGCACAATGCCTTTTAAGCATCTTTGAAAAATTAACACAAAGAGAGCATTTCATTCTAGAGTAGCAGGATACAATACACCTCTTGACATCTTATGGGAAAATACCTCTCCCTTTCATTTACTACTGAGGAGTGAGATAAAATTCTTCCACCACAGGTAAACTTCTAGAAAGGACTTTTTGATATGCCTTCTTGGCACCAGAAGGACAAGTAGACATAATAGGAATGGAAAATATACACCCTCTGTCTTAGTCAGCTTTGTGCTGCCATAATAAAATATCATAGAGTGAGAGGGCTAAAACAAAACAAAACACACACATACACACACAAAAAAAAAAGAAATTTATTTTCTGACAGTTATAAAAATTGGAAGTCCAAAATAAAGGTACCAGCTGATTCAGTTCCTGGGTTGTAGACATCTGCCTTCTTGCTGTGTTCTCACAAGGAAGAGAGGAAAATGGAGGGAAAGAAAGAGACAGCTAGCACTCTAGTGTCTCTTCTTATGAAGACACTTATCCCCCATGATCTCATTTAATCCTAATTATGGCCCAAAGGTCCCATCCCCAAACACCATCATATTGGGAGTTAGAATTTCATCATATCTATTTTTTGGGACACAAACATTCAGTCCCTAACACCCTCATGGGATGAAGTAATGGGCATCTGTATGAGGGAAGAGTGAATTTACCTACATGCTGGCTTCCAGCTGAACCTGAGCTCCAAAAGCCATGTCCCTCGAGCTCAGCACAGGACTACCCAAACCATTCAAACATGAAGGAAGAATGAGAAAATGGATGCAAAGATGTTGAAGGTAGGTAGCATGTATCAAAAGGTATGCCATGGAACCCCAGTTCTGAGGATCCTCCTGAGGTTCCCAGGTTAAAGACATTGGGTGATTATATAGTAATCATCAGTATAAGAAAGCCCCTGAGAAGCCAGTACTAAAGAAGACTGTTGAATTCTAATCAGCCTGGTGATATTAACCTGTTTGACTAGGGACCCTTTCTCTACACAGCAACAATGAGTATGCCACGGAACTAGCGTCTTGCAGTAATCTCTTTGGAAAAGATTTATCTGAGGAACGCAATGGAGTCCTGTTGCTAAATTGTCATGACTTTCTATGAACAAAAAAATTGTAATCACAGAGACTTGTCCATGAAGCTCAAAGTACTTGTTTGCCAGGAGATTGGGAGTGGAGTTGAGTGGTGGTATGCAAAAAGATTCCCCTATCATTTGAATAATAAAAATTCTAATTGTCATTCAAAGGTATCTGTTTTAGATGCTGTCAGGACCCCTCTGCTTATTCACTGAACAAATCTGAACTGAATAACATTCATGATGTACCAGATCTTGAGTTTAGGACTGGGGATGCAGAACTGAGAAAGGTGTGTACCTATGCAGGTATTTCTGTCTGATGGAAAGACAAGAGTTCCTTGAATGTAGGAGCTTAAAGTATCTGTAAAAATCATCTGCCAACTCATACAAGAAGAAACAGACAATTTGAATAGGCTCACATCCATTAAATAAATTGAATTAACTTCTAAGACTCTATATTTACTTCTGAGGAGTGAGGTAAAATTCTTCCACCACAGGTAACTAGAAAAGACTTTTCAATATGCCTTCTCTGCACCAACAGGACAAGTGGACACAATAGGAAGGGAAATGGTACTCTATAAAGTATCAGCCCCAGATGGATTCATTTGTGAAATTTGCCAAGCATTTAAGGAGGAAATTATGCCAGTTCTCTATGTCTTTCATAAAGATAAAAGCAGAGGTAATATTTCCTAACTCATTCTATGAGACAAATAAGGAAGGAAAACCACAGACCAATATTTCTCATGAATATGGATGAAGAAATCCTCCACAAAGTCTTAACAAATCAAATCCAACAAAGTGTAAAAAGAATTATACACCATGATAAGTGGGATTTACCCAGTATGGAAGGCTGGTTCAATATTTGAAAATAACTTAATGTAACCTACCACATGAACAAGCTAAGAAAAATCAAATGATCATATCAACAGATACAAAATAAAACAGTTAACAAAATATAAAACCTACTCATGATAAAAAGTTTCATCAGCTGGGAGTAAAGGAGAACTTCTCCAACTTGATAAATAATATCTAGAAAACCCCTACAGTAAACAACATACTTAATGGTAAGAAATGAGAAGCTTTCTCATTATTTCATAAATAAGGTAAAGATGCCCCCTCTCACCACTGCTTTTCAACATCATACTGGAAATTTGAGTTAATGCAATCAGACAAGAAAAGGAAATAAAAGAGAATGGGAAGGAAGAAACAAAACTGTCTTTGTTTGCAGATGTCATGATCATGTATGTACACAATCAAAGAGTATCAACAAAGAAAAACAAAAATTTTAGAATTAATAAGTGATTATAACAAAGTTGCAGGTTACAACATCAATATGCAAAAGTCGATTACTTTCCTATGTACCAGTAATCAAAAAGTGAAATTTGAAACTAAAAGCACAATACCACTTAAATTACACCACCCAAAAATAAAATACTTAACTATAAATCTAAAGAAATATGTATGTGATCTATGAGTAAAACTACAAAACTCTAATTAAAGAAATAAAAGAAAAGCTAGAGAAATATTCCATGTTCATGGATAGGAAGACTCAATATTGACAAGACGTCAGTCCTTCCCAAAGTGATCTATAGATTCAATGTAATTCCAATAAAATTCCTAATAAGTTATTTGCTGAATACTGACAAACTGATCCTAAAATTTGTATGGAGAGGCAAAAGACCCAAAATAGTCAACACAATATTGAAGAAGAACAAACTTGGAAGACTATAAAGTTAGACATAACCTAATTTTAAGTCAATAAGAAACTAGTGTGGTATTGGTGAAAGAACAGACAAATAGATCAATGGAAAAGAATAGACAGCCCAGAAATAAACTCACATAAATATAGTGAACTGATCTTTGCCAAAAGAGCAAAGGTAATTCAATGAAGTAAAGATGGTGCTTTCAACAAGTATTGGTAAAACAACAGGACATCTACATGAAAAATAAAATCTAGGTGTGAGTCATACATTCTTCACAAAAACTAACTTAAAATGGATCATAGATATAACCGTGAAACACAAAATTATAAACAACTAGAGGATAACATGGGAGAAAAATCTAGATGACCTTGGATTTGGCAATAACCACTGATTCTGGAACAATCCATCCAGGTGATGGAATATTATTCAGCACTATAAAGAAATTAACTATCTACCCATGAGAAGACATAGAAAAAATGTAACTGCATGTTACTACGTAAAAGCAGCTAATCTGCAAAGGCCACATATTGTATGATTCCAACTATATGACACTCTGGAAAAGGCTAAACTATGGACATAATAAAGACATCAATGGTTGACAGGGGTTGGGGGGAAGGACAGATGAGTAGGCAAAGCACAAAGAAGGATTTTTAGGGAAGTGAAATCACTGTGTATGATGCTCTAATGGTACTTACGTGTCATTGTATATTTGTCCTAACCCATAGCATTTACAACACCATGAGCAAACCTAATGTAAACTATAGAGTTTGCATGACAACTGTACCGATTAAGGTCCATCTATTGTAATAAATATACCCATGCTGGTTGGGGGTATTGGTAACAGGGGTGGCTATACAAATGTTGGGGTATGGAATATATGGGAGATAGTTGCACCTTTTGTTCAGGTTTTCTATAAGCCTAAAACTACTCTAAAAATTAAAATATATTAAAAAATTATCCAGCTGCATGCCTTCATTTTAGAAATAAGGCTGAGACAGATTTCACAGAAAGATGGCAGTGTGAGTGGTGAGACAGAGGCTTCCCCCTAAAACCGTATATAATATGAAACTGTAATTAATATGACTAATCCTGAAAGAGCAACAGAAAAGAGGGCTGCACCAAACTGCATACACCTGGAGAAAAGAATGAATCTCATGGAACAGGGTAACATACCAAAGCCATGGCCCAGTGGGACCCAAGCAATTCCCCCACCCTAGCTCACTGACAGGAGGAAGAGAAATGGAACAGGGAAGGAGAGGACACCTGGGACTGCTGAATACCTAACTCTGGACATCTGTTCTGGGAGCACAAAGCTACATTTCATGTTGCTTTCATGGTACCCTCACGATTAGGGGTTTGAAAAGCTAAAACAGGCAGAACACCTGGAGAAACTGAGATTCCAGCTGCTTGTGGAAAGTGGGGATCCATATGCAGCTGCTCTGGGACAAAAGAAAGGCAGGCAGTCTGAGAGACTTCCTAACAGCAAGAGGGCTGCCAAAAGGGCAAGGATTGCACAGAGCTTACTGCTCAGGAGAACGGATAGCTAGACAAAATTGTCCAGGTGCACTCTGCCCAGCAGGTTGGAAACTTTCTCGATCTTCAGGCGCTCCAGCTACCTGGCTGGCTACACACCACGAAGGACACCCTCGGTGATACGCAGCCTGCTGTGATTTTCTCCCAGCCAGCCCCACCTTGTTCACAAACCAGCAAGCCCAACCCTGGTGTTAGTCCAGCCAGAGGGAAGCCCTGTCCACAGCAACTACAAATGCAAAGCATACAGGCTTATACCTGTGTGCTCAGCCCACTGCTTCTGGTAGTGGAGGAAGGAATAGTAGCCGGGAAGCAGGAAACAGATCTTTCCTCCCCCCTGGCACCAATACTGCTCCTGTGAAACCCCGACATTACTTCAGGGGCTGAGCAGCTCCAGAGAGTAAAGCTCCTGGGCACTAGAGGGAGCCATATATGAATTTGGAACACCAAAGAAACCTGGTTCAAAGTAAAATTATGAATACAACAACTGGAAAATATTCAAATAAT
Source organism: Manis pentadactyla (assembly GCF_030020395.1). Lineage (NCBI taxonomy): Eukaryota > Metazoa > Chordata > Mammalia > Pholidota > Manidae > Manis > Manis pentadactyla. The sequence goes on along the minus strand of NC_080020.1, from coordinate 147,944,694 downwards.
ACCAAACTCATAAAACTTACTGAAAGGTATTTCAAAATAAAAATCATTAACATGCTCATGAAGGTATAGAAAAATATCCAATAACTCAGGAATGAATTCTGGTCAGAGATCCAACCATTGAAGAACATAATGGAGGGTATTAAAAGAAGATTAGATATGGTGGAGGAGACAATAAATGAAATAGAAATTAGAAAAGAGGAATACAAAGAAGCTGAGGCACAGAGAGAAAAAAAGGATCTCTAAGAATGAAAGAATATTGAGAGAACTGTGTGACCAATCCAAATGGAAAAATATTTGCATTATAGGGAACAAGAAGAAGAAGAAAGAGAAAAAGGGATAGAAAGTGTCTTTGAGGAGGTAATTGCTGAAAACTTCCCCAATCTGGGGAAGGAGAGAGTCTCTCAGGCCATGGAGGTGCACAGATCTCCCAACACAAGGGACCCAATGAAGAAAACACCAGACATTTAGTAATTACAATGGCAAACATCAAGGATAAGGACAGACTATTAAAAGCATCCAGAAAGAGAAAGAGATCACATACAAAGGAAACCTCATCAGGCTATCATCAGACTTCTCAGCAGAAAGTTTACAGACCAGAAGGGAGTGGCATGATGTATTTTATGCAATGAAGCAGAAGGGCCTAGAACCAAGAATACTTTATCCAGTAAGATTATCATTAAAATTTGAAGGAGGGATTAAACAATTTCCAGATAAGCAAAAGCTGAGAGAATTTTCCTCCAACAAACCATCTCTACACTGTAGATGGAAGTGTTCCTAAGGTTTAATAGCTGTCACCAGAGGTAATGAAACCACAGAAAATAAAGTAGAACAGCTAATTACTAAGCATATGCAAAATTAAATCAACTATCCCCAAAGTCAATAAAAGGACAAAGAGTACAGAATATGGTACCTATTATATAAAGAATGGAAGATGAAGAAAAAGGAGGGAAAAAAAGAACCTTTAGATTGTGTCTGTAATAATACATTAAGTGAGTTAAGTTAGACTCTTAGATAGTAAGGAACGTAACCTTGAATCTTTGGTAACCACGAATCTAAAGTGTGCAATGGCAATAAGTACATACCTATCAAAAATCACCCTAAATGTAAATGGACTGAATGCACTAATCAAAAGACATAGAGTCACTGAATGGATTAAAAAACAAGACCTATCTACATTCTGCCTACAAGAGACTCACTTTAAACCCGAAGACATACACAGACTAAAAGTGAAGGGAGAGAAAAATATATTTCATGCAACTAATAGGGAGAAAAAAGCAGGAGTTGCAGTACTTGTATCAGACAAAATAGACTTCAAAACAAAAGAAGTCACAAGAGACAAAGAAGGACATTACATAACGATTAAGGGGTCAATCCAACAGGAAGCTGTAACCATTATAAATATCTATGTACCCAACACAGGAGTCAAATACTACATATGTGAAAAAAAATACTAACAGAATTAAAAGGGGAAATAGAATGCAATGCATTCATTCTAGGAGACTTCAACCCTCCACTCACTCTGAAGGACAGATCAAGCAGACAGAAAATAAGTAAGGAGACAGAGACACTGAACAACACATTAGAACAGATGGACCTAATAGACATTTACAGAACTCTACACCCCAAAGCAGCAGAATACAAATTCTTCTCAAGTGCACATGGAAAATTTTCAAGAATAGATCATACAAAAAAAGCCTCAGTAAATTAAAAAAGATTGAAATTGTACCAACCAGTTTCTCAGACCACGAAGGTATGAAACTAGAAATAAATTAAGCAAAGAAAATGAAAAATCCCACAAACACATGGAGGCTTCAAAACATGCTCCTAAATAACCAATGCATCAATGACCAAATAAAAACAGAGATCAAGCAATATATGGAGACAAATGACAATAATAATTCAACACCACAAAATCTGTGGGAAGCAGTGAAGGCCATGCAAAGACGAGAGTAAATTGCAATACAGGCCTACCTCAGGAAAGAAGAACAATCCCACATGAGCAGTCCAAACTCACAATAAATGAAACTAGAAAAAGAAGAACAAATGAGGTCCAAAGTCAGTAGAGGGAGGGACATAATAAAGACTGGAGCATAAATAAATAAACTAGAGAAGAATAAAACAACAGAAAGAATCAATGAAAGCAAGAGATGGTTTTTTTGAGAAAATAAACAAAATAGATAAACCCTTACCCAGACTTACCAAGAAAAAAAGAGACTCTACATACATAAACAGAATCAGAAATGAGAAAGTAAAAATCCTGATGGACACTACAGAAATACAAAAAATTATTACAGAATACTATGAAAAATTATATACCAACCAACTGGATAACCTAAAGGAAATGGACAACTTTCTAGAAAAATACAACCTTCCAAAGCTGACCCAGACAGAAACAGAAAATCTGAATGGACCAATTACCAGCAATGAAATTGAATTGGTAATCAAAACACTACCTAAAAACAAAACCCCTGAACCAGATGGTTTCACCACTGGATTTTATCAAACATTTAATGGAGACCTAATACCCATCCTCCTTAAAGTTTTCCAAAGAGTAAAAAAAGATCAAATACTTCCAAACTGAATTCAAAAATACATCAAAAAGATCATCCATCATGATCAAGTAGGATTTATTCCAGGGATGCAAGGATGATACAACATTCGAAAATCCATCAACATCATCTACCACATCAACAAAAAGGAGGACAAAAACCACACAATCATCTCCATAGACGCTGAAAAAGCATTTGACAAAATTCAACATCCACTCGTGATAAAAACTTTCAACAGAATGGGTATAGAGGGAAAGTACATCAAAATCATAAAGGCCATATATGACAAACCCACAGCCAACATCATACTTAACAGCGAGAAGCTGAAAGCTTTTCCCCTAAGATTGGGAATAAGACAGGGATGCCCACTCTCCCCATTTCTATTCAACATAGTACTGGAGGTTCTAGCCACGGCAATCAGGCAATGGAAAGAAATAAAAGGCATCCAGATTGGCAAGGAAGAAGTTAAACTGTCCCTGTTTGCAGATGACATGATATTGTACATAAAGAGACCTAAAGAATCCACTCCAAAACTATTATATCTAACATTTAAATTCAACAGAGTTGTGGGATACAAAATTAATACACAGAAATCTGTGGCATTCCTATACACTAATGATGATCTAGCAGAAAGAGAAATCAGGAAAACAATTCCATTCACAGTTGCATCAAAAAGAATAAAATACCTAGGAATAAACCTAACCAATGAAGTGAAAGACCTATACTCTGAAAACTACAAGACACTCATGAGAGAAATTAAAGAAGATACCAATAAATGGAAACACATCCCATGCTCATGGATCGGAAGAATTGATAGTGTCAAATAGGTCATCCTACCAAAAGCAATCTACAGATTCAGTGCAATTCCTATTAAAATACCAACAGCATTCTTCAACAAACTAGATCAAATCATTCTAAAATTCTTATGGACCATAAAAGACCCCAAATAGCCAAAGCAATTCTGACAAGGAAGATAAAGCTGGGGGGGATTATGCTCCCCAACTTCTACTACAAAGCCACAGTAAACAACACAATTTGGTACTGGCACAAGAACAGAACCATAGACCAATGGAACAGACTAGAGAGCCCTGATATGAACCCAACCATATATGGTCAATTAGTATATGATAAAGGAGCCATGGACATACAATGGGGAAATGACAGCCTCTTCAATAACTGATGTTGGCAAAACTCGACAGCTACATGCAAGAGAACGAAACTGGATTATTGTTTAACCCCATACACAAAAGTAAACTTGAAATGGATCAAAGACCTGAATGGAAGTCATGAAACCGTAGAACTCTTAGAAGACAACATAGGCAAAAATCTCCTGAATATTAACATGAGCAACTTTTTCCTGAACATATCTCCTTGAACAAGGGAAACAAAAGCAAAAATGAACACATGGGACTACATCAAACTAAAAAGTGTTTGTACGACAAAGGACACCATCAACAGAACAAAAAGGCAACCTGAAGAATGGGAGAATATATTTGTAAATGACATATCTGACAAGGGGTTAATATCCAAAATATATCAAGATCTCACATGCCTCAACACCCAAAAAGCAAATAACCTGATTAACAAATGGGCAGAGGATATGAAGACACTGTTCTCCAAAGACAAAATTCAGATGGCCAACAGACATATGAAAAGATGCTCCACATCACTAATTATCAGGGAAATACAAATTAAGACCACAATGAGATATCACCTTACACCAGTAAGGATGACCAACATCCAAAAATCTAGGAACAACAAATGCTGGCAAGGATGCAGAGAAAGGGAAACCCTCCTACACTGCTTGTGGGAATCTAAGCTAGTTTAACCATTGTGGAAATCAATATGGAGGTTCCTCAATAAACTAAAAATAGAAATACCATTTGACCCTGGAATCCCACTCCTTAGAATTTACCCAAAGAATACAACTTCTCAGACTCAAAAAGACGTATGTACCCCAATGTTTACTGCAGCACTCTTTACAATAGCCAAGAAATGGAAGCAACCTGAGTGTCCATCAGTAGATGAATGGATAAAGAAGATGTGGTATATATACACAATGAAATACTATTCAGCCAAAAGAAAGAAACAAATCCTACCATTTGCAACAACATGGATGGAGCTGGAGGATATTATGCTCAGTGAAATAAGCCAGGCAGAGGAAGACAAGTGCCAAATGGTTTCCCTCATTTATGGAGTATAACAACAAAGCAAAACTGAAGGAACAAGATAGCAGCAGACTCGCAGACTCCAAGAAGGGACCAGTAGTTACCAAAGGGAGGTTGTGGCAGGGCGGGTCAGGAGGGAGGGAGATGGGGATTGAGGAGTATTATGTTTAGTACACATGGTGTGGGGGGATCACAGAGAAAACAGTGTAGCACAGAGAAGAAAAACAGTGAATCTGTGGCATCTTACTACACTGATGGACAGTGACTGCATTGGGGTATGGGTGGGGACTTGATAATGAGGGTAAATGTAGTAACCACATTGTTTTTTCATGTAAAAGCTTCGTAAGAGTGTATAACAATAATACCTTAATAAAAATTTAAAAAAGAAAAAAAGAAATAATTCTGAGACTATGTCAACTCCCTAAAGTCAAATAATTAAAGAACTGAAAGATACACTTTCTCCCTCTTAGTTCAGGGCTCTCTCTACAGCAAGCCAATTTTGTTGGCCATTAGAAAGTGTGCATTGCTTTGGTTTAAGAAAAAAGAACGGTCTTTTCTAGTTAGAAACCTTGTCAAATACCTGGTCCAATCACAGCATACATAAGATTAGTGACCCAAACAAAAAACAATAACACTATTTTAATATCTTGGATCTTGAAATATGTAAGTCTCAAAGGGGTATTGTGTAATTATGGAGGAATTTTTTCCAACAGCATTCATTAATATCTATTTATGATGTTAATAGCAGTTACTATTAATTTAATATTTGCTCTGTGATAGGTATTGTGTCCAGCCGTTAATCCTCCAAATCATTGGACACAGTATCATCTCTCTCTCCCAGGAGGGACAGCAGAGGTCTGGGGAGGTCAGGAGTCCTGCCGGGTCTCATGGCAACAGGAGGCAGAGCAGGGATGCCGACATCTGGTTTCTTAGCCATGATGTGACCTGTTCATTTTGAGGGGATATGAGTGGTCAGTAGTGCTGTAATTGCCAATATGTAGAAAATTACCACTCTGGTTCAACTTTTTGTATTTTACCAAAGAGGAAACTGAGGTTGAAGGCCTGTAGTAACAATTCTAGTGAAAAGAATGATCAGAATATATGCTTTCCAAATTCAGGTACCATCTTACATTTTTCCTATCCTAATGTCTAGAATAGCAATGAGATACCTTGCAAATAGCAGGTAACTTAAATTTGTGCTAGGCACAGAGCAGGGCTCCATACATGCCTGAAGAGAGAAATAAGAAGTAAATTTCTTAGTTAGAAATTTGAAAATATCTGATTTCAGTTTTTAATACGCAGTTTTTGGAATATAATTGGAACTAAAGGCTCAGGGAATTTAAGCTCTTTGAAACCTTGACTTGGTTATAAAGGAAATTAATTTAAGTTCAGTGGTCCCTGTAAAGAAAATAATCCAGATATTCTGGCATGGGGTCTCTGGATGAGTTGGGACTTAGCCCCCACCCACTATCCCAACGCATATATGCTAGTTATGCAACCATCAGGTATTCCAACATGACTTAGGAAAACACTACTTTCAAGGAGAGTAATAAAAAAACTGCCCTTTGGTGGTGAGACTTCCAGTCATAATTACCTAGTGAAAAATAGTTTAGGCAAACCTACGAATGCCTGAATTACCCACCCAACCAGGGAAAGCTGTCTGGAGCCCATATTCCTCTCTCTCTGGTATTGGGCTAGGAGGGTTTGCCTTCCAACTCATTTTATATTGAGCTGGTTTCCTATAAAGATACCTCTCCATTTCCTCAGCTGTTACTTGCTAATGAAATTATTACTGGATATCTTTAGTTTCTCTCTACCAGGGACTATGAAGTGTTCAGTTTTCCAAATTCCCCAGGAGACTCTCCCCCATCGGGACCACTGCCTGGCTGCACCCTGGTAATAATTAGTAAGCAGCATGGAGGAGCTTTTAAATGTCTGGCTGCACAGAGGTACAACGACGGGAAGGTGCTAAAAAACAATTATTCATGTTTTGAACAAAAAGCAGAAATAAAAAATCCTTAAAATGGGAATCGTGCCATTTCTCTAACTTTAACCTCTAGTCGAGCGCTGGTGTGTAACTGTGGAAAGGGAGCAGATGTGGCCATGTAATGCGCCAGAGCCAAACAACCTGAGTTGCCAATAGAAAGAAATGCTAATAATAATTAAAATGACTCAAATGAAAATAATGCAAAATAGAAATGGAAAAACATTCTAAACATAATGCAAAATACAAATTGAAAGCCACTGAGCACTGAATTGTGTAAACCACCAAGTTCCTAAACTTTCTGGGAGTTGAAGGAGAATTTGCTAAATTCTGAGTTTTTGTTCATTTGTTTTTGACAATGTGGAAGTCACCAATAATCAAAGGGCCCCTTTTTTTAGGATAGATGGAAAGGTCAAGCCCAAAGAAAGTAAAAATAGAGGACAAATATGTACAAATGCACAGAAGATGGGAAAAAATAAGTAGCCACATGTTTAAAACTTTTATTAAGAATTCAGGAATGGATTTTTAAAAGCACTACTCCATTCCTCTCAGAGGAAAAATGCAAAGGGAAAATAAACTTCAGCAAAGAGACTAATTGGCATAGTTGAAAAAGTGAAAGAGCAAGTTAAAATGATCTCCAAAATGTGGAAGTAAAGCAAATTTGATAGAGCTTGATTAAATGACTTTAAACCAGATTTTAAATATGTGTGTGTGTGCATGTGGGTATTTAAAATTCTGTTTGAATTGAGGGACGGTATGGAGAGTAAAAATCTACCCCAATTCCACTTCACACTATAACCACAGTTAATGACTTATGTGTATGTTTCTAAACATATAAATTAATACTATTTATGACTGTCACAGAAATCACACTAAACATAGCATTTGGGAAATCAGCTCTAATAATTTGAAATAATTTGTGAACATCCTTCTATATCACTAATATTCTTCTATAATGCTATTTTTAATTCATCTACAATATTATGCATACATAGTATTCCATTTCATGAACCTATTATGGTTTACTTAAGTTCCCTATCTGGTAGTCAGATTGTTCCAATTTTTTCCCACTGTTATGCCATGGAAATATTATGATGTCCAAATCTATGAATGAATATCCTTAGGATAAAATCTTTGATTTTGTAGAGATGCTCCAGATATATAAGCATTTTAGAGTGTTTGATGTAATACTAAGAAAAATTTCCATAAAATTTCTTGAGCCAATTACCTTGGTGATCATGTGTGAACATGTTCTCAAGTCAACCCTACAAACAGTGGGTGACTCCATTCTTTAGTGCAAGTTTGCTGGTGGAAAATATCTTGTTTTAGTTTTTAATCACTACTGAAGTTAAATGTGCTTATTGGCTATTTTTTAATATATTCTTTTATGAATTGCCTAGCTACATCCTTTGTAAATGTTTTTCCCCCTAATGTAAGAGAAAAGTTCATCCTTTTCTTATGGAGCTTATGAATTTTGATGCTATCTGGTGAATTTTCTAATTAGCCTTGATATGGTTACCTTCATTTCCAAGAAGACAAAACTTGGCTTTACAGCCTCCTTACTAATTCCACTGTTTCTCTATTTTCTGTTTCATTAATTTGCTTATCGGCTGTTCTCTCTAGATTTAGTTAATGGTTTCCTCCAAAAATTCTTGAGATAAAAGTTTGATTGGTTTATTTTCATTGTAATCACTGTCACAGGGATCATGTCTATTTTTCTTGCCATTATTGTAGTGTTCACAACGTGGTAAGCCAAAAGGAAAAGTCGTTATTAAATTATTTAAAAGGAATCTAGTGATATGAATTTCCTCTTAACTTCAATGTGGAATGACTATTATACTGTTGGTTTTATTTTTTCTCAGAAAATTTGACAGGTATAAGTTCTATTTTAGTAGAACAAGACTTTAGTTTATTTTTATTTGCCTAGTTCCTAGAAAATGATTAATTTTTAAAAACTTTCCCAAATTTGGGGAGAAACAAAATTTGCATAGTCTTTACATATCTCTCCCAAGATATTTCTTAACAACAAAGAGAATAGGAACTTTACAGTTGGAGAAATTCCAACTTAACCAGCAAATTAAAGTCAACATCACAAATACGTAGACAAGGGAACCTCATGAATCCCATAGTATCACACACTGAGAAAGAAATGAAACCATTTTGTGGTATTCTTGCCCCAACCATAGAACTTCAGTCCAATCTGAGAAAACACCAGACAAACCCAAATGGAGGGACAGTCTATGAAACAACTCACCAAGCTCTTTCCTCACAAGATATGAATGAGGACCTGTTAAATCCTGAAGAAGACCAAAAAGGAATGCCACATGGGATCCAGCATAGGATGCTGGAATAGCCAAAGGACAGACAGTAGTGGAAAAGTGAGTGAAATTTGATCATCAAAAGATAGTGTTGCACCAAGGTTAATTGTATGTAAGATGTGAACATTAAGGGAGCCTGGTAAGGGCAGAGGGAATTGTCTGTACAATTTTCTGACATTTCTGTAAGTCTAAAATTGGTTCCCCAAGAAAAGATTTTGAAAAAATTAGGTCTGATCTATAACTTTCAGACTCTGCAAACTGATAATTTCTTTATCTCTCTGAGTTTCAGTGTCCTCATCAAAAAGTCTGAAACAACAGCTACATCACAGGATTATTCTGAAGAATAAATAAATACGTAAACTCTCCTGACTCATGTACAGGCTCAACAAATGTTTAATGAGTTAAAATAGTTATCTCAATTACTTTGCATTGAAGGCAATGCATTTTCTTTATTTACAGGGTGCAAAGTTGGATGCAAGTCTATTAAATGCATATTTACTTTTTATCTACTTTATCTGCTGAAGACAGAAAAGGGAGTATCAAAATCTTCCTTTAATTTTCCATTTTTTTGAAAAAAATTAAATAGCCCTTTGTGTTCTGATTTAGCAGATAAATACTCATGACTGTACTGATCTTGAATATATAATACTTATTTCTTTGCATTCCTTTATTTAATGCACTAGTAATGCTATGGCTTGGCTGCTTCCTCTTTGTTTGAGATTTCCTGGTATATAACTTCTCTTTTTTAAGTCCTCTCCATTGGAGGTTTCATTTTTTGTTAATAATTTATAATCATTTGTATATTTGAGAACTTGGTCTTTTGTCTGTTATGCATGTTGAAAGCATATTGTCTTAATATGTCTTTTGTCTTTTGATTTGAACAGTTTGAAGACATTTTGTGTCCAGTGATATTTTTTTCAGTTTCATGATTGCTGGGAAAGGAAGTATATTTGACAAGTGTTGTCTCTTGAACCACTTAAAATGGTTCTACCTCAGTTTGGGCAGATGCCTGCTCAAATCCCTCAGGCAGAGGTCAAAAGAAGATTTAAACTGACTGTTCTAAGAGGATAGGTGGGCTGTCAGGAGTCAGAAAGGAGGTGGCCTCAGATGTGAACTTTAACTATAGGCAAAATTGTTTCTTTGTTCAGTTTGAGTTGGCAGCCCAATGTCACCGGCTTTCTCTCTGGTTTGCAAGCAGGCCCTTATGCCAGTGAAACAGAGCCTGGTATTCCCACATACGTTGTCCATATCAAGTGCATTCCAGGAATAAATTCAATTTCAAGTTTTGAGATCACCTATTCTGACCGAGTAATGTACTAGGTACCATGAGAGAATATCAGGCCCTGAATAAGTTCATAGTCAACATTTGTAAATAACATTAACATGAGTCGGTTGGTGACAATTGCTTTACTAAAGCTGTAAGTAAATTCCTATGGGATTTTATGAGAAGGAAAGAAAGATTAATTTCAATAAACTATGACTTGAAAAATAAATAAGATGATCATCTCTATAGTCAGTCTTGTTCTTTTTTATGAATAGTATTTCATTTCAAATTTTTTATTCCTTCATTTGTGGACACTTAGATTTTTCCATGTCTTGGCTTTGTGAATCATGCTGAAATGAACATGGATGTGCATGTATCTCTTTGAGATACTGTTTCATTTCCTTTGCATAAATACCCAGAAGTAGGATTGCTCTGTCATACAATAATTCTGTTTTTAACATTGAAAAACATCCATACTGTTTTCCATAGTGGCTGCACCAATTTATGTTCCCACACACAAAACACATGGATTCCCTTTTCTCCACAGCGTCTCCAACCCTTGTTGTATCTTGTCTTTTTGATATTAGCCATTCTAACAAGTGTGAGGTAATATTCCACTGTGGTTTTGATTTGCATTTCCCCAATGATTAGTGATGGGGAGCATCATCTTTTCATGTATCTATTGACCATCCCTTTGTCTTCCTTGGAAACATGTCTATTTAAATCTTTTACCCATCTGTTAATCAGATTGTTTGTTTATTTTTTGCCTTTGAGTTCCTTATATAGTTTGGATATTAGTCCCTTATCAGATAGGTTTGCAAATATTTTCTTCCTTTCTGTAGATTCTTTCTATTTTGCTGAGTGTTTCTTCTGCTGTGAGGAAACTTTTACTCTGATATAGCCCCATTTGCTTATTTTTGCCTTTTTACTTATGTTTTTGGTATCACATCTAAAAAAATCTTTGCCAAGATCTATGTCAAGGAAAGTTTTCCTCATGTCTCCTTGTAGTAGTTTTACAGTTTCAGGTCTTATATTTAAGCCCTTAATCCATTTGAGTTAGTTTTTGTGGGTGGTGTAAGACACGGGTCCAACCCCATTCTTTGGCATGTGGTCACTTCTAATGCTACCGCTCACCCTGCAGGATCATCTATAGGAGGATTATCTTGCCTCTTTGGCCAAATTATGAGCTATTACTCTCTCTTCTGTCCACTACATAGAGTGATTTCATGTAAAACCACCTTTTAGAATATTATCTACCTCAATCCATCTGTCCCAAGTCAAATCTTTACTTGACTCGCTCAAATAGACAACCTAACAAATAGTGAGTAAACATTCATTGCGTAAACTAAAGATTTAATGAATCTTGCCCTTGGACAGAAGTGAGGGATTCATCCCCAGGCACTGTGACATCAGAGCTGAACCTGGAACCACCCCACCACCTTGTCCCCAGTGCAGGACTGAGGGCAGACTTTCCCTCTCCTTGGGGCACTCAAGTTTGCCTCAGAGGAGGTCATTTTTGTTTTATTGTAAGCAAGCTGTGAGAACTTCAAAGCTGCTTGGTCAGTAGCAACATGATGAACCTAAGCCTCATCACCTATAAGTATTTCTGAACATTTTATTTCCAAAAAGGCAATCCACCTAGAAAGCACTAAAAAAAAAAATAAGTTTTTGTTTCCTTTGACATGTCATTTCTTTAAGCAGCGTTCTTAACTCGCTGCTCTTTTGACCCCCTTAGTAGCAGATACAATTCATTTCTCATGCAGACTGACAAAAAAAGATGCACGGTATATGGCGCTGCATATCTTGACTTCATTATTTCCTCATAGCAAAGACTTGAAACTGTAATGTGTGAGAAGAAAAAGGTGCCAACATGACATTTACTACTGCTAATATGAATCTGATTAATTCTACAACAAGAAACATCATCTTAACTCTTTGTATTCTGCAATGAGTAAGACTGTTGGAAGCAAGCAGGACACTTCAAGGGAATCACATGCATCATAGAGTTCTTTGGGAACAACATGATAACGCAAACACTTCCTTGGCAAGAAGTTTCTGCAAATACCCTGATACAAAAGGGACCTTTTTCTACAAAAACAAAACAAAACAAAAAAAACACTCCAGACAAGGCAGAGGCACCTCTGTGCTTAGTTCTGAGCCCCCTGAGCCCCCTCAGCTTCAACGGGAGTTTGCACACTGGGGGGAAAACAGGTTCAGGTGAGAGGCGAGGCCACCTAGAGCCAGAGCCTGCTTTCCGAGGAATGCTGCTCCTGGTGGTATTTTCATTTTATCGACTCCCTCGAAATGTGCTTCATTGTCCTGTGGCCTCAGGGTGTGTGTTCAAAAATGATTCTACATTTCAGCAATCCTGTACTTGAAATTGCTATTAAGAAAATGCCAGAAGAGCACTCACTCTTTTCACTTAGAGGCTGGTAGACTAACAAAATCACCCCAGCTCATGACCCTGAGGTTCATTTCAGACCCACACAGAAACGCAAATTTCAGGTAATTCAAGATTTTGTGAGAAATCCAGCTCATGGGGGAAAGACTAAAAATAGCAGCTTATCCTAGACCTGTTTTCCACAGAAGATTTCGCACTATGGGAAACTTTGATTTCTGCCAAATTTTTTTTTCCAATTGAACTTCCCTCCTCACAACATACACAGCTCAAAATATTTATCCATCTTTAAAAAATCACTTTATTATTTCTCATGAAATATTGGTAGAAAATCTTTTGAGTTCTTAAAAATTATACGAAAATAACATCTTCCCCCCCCCTCCCCTGCAACATTTTACTTTCTTTTAGCTAGTATGTTGGCAGCGATTATCAGAAGCTAAGTATTGTAGTTTTTCAATTTGATCCCCTTTCCTAACGGGTCTGCCTAAAATGTCAAACATGTAGAAACTGTGAAAAATACCATAGAATGTGCGGAAAAAATGTATTACACGAAAAATGTTCTTAGTCCCCACACACACAAACGAAAGAAAGAAAAGGAAGGAGAAGACAAACTGGCTCAGAGGATTGAAACATATATTTGATCATGTATTTATAATATTTTCCTTATGTATTTAGCATGTTCGTACCCAGCAGGCTTGGCAGTTTTAAAGAACAAGATCACTTTTTTGAGGCAGGTTAAAACATTCTCTCTAAAACTGCCTTAGGAACGAAAGTAAAAAGTAGCTTTTTCATAGCTTTGTCAATAGCTACACCTTAGACTGTTCATATATCTTATCACAGAGTGTGTGTAGCATGTAAATGTTCATCAAAGCTGCAGTGGTGAGAAAGCCATAGCTCCCCAAGCTAATGCTACAGTGGGTCAGAGAAAGAGGAAAAGGACTTGGGAGCCGCGTTTATTCTAGAAGGTGAATTGTCCTTGCTGTTGTTTGCAGGCTACCGGTGACCAAGTGCAGGGGTGGTGGCTGCTGCTCTGCAAATCAAGGAGTACAAATAACTGAAAGCAGGCAAGTGACACGTGAGGCAGGGTTTTAAATGTGAACACATGCTCTGGAGGAGCCATGCAGGAATAGAAAACGCTCGTGTTTGGTTAGTTTAGATTCTGAAAGGAGCTTTTGTGTGTAGAGATGTAACGGGATCCCAGGGCTGGAGCCCTGCCCTGTGGCACGTAGGTCACTGTGTCTGTCCCAGCGAACGAGCTCGAGAGCCCAGAGCACGCCTGTGTCCTCCCTCCTGGCACTCGCTTTTGTAAGCCTTAATTTGCTTTTGCCAGAGTGATTAAGAAAGGGACCCTTTTGTGCCCCTCCGTGGAGGCCTTCACTGGGGAGGCCAGGAGGCTGGGGAGACGTGCGTCCTGACTATGGTTGCTTACAAAAATGAAAGAGCAGTGCTGTTTCAGGGCTATGAAACGCCCCTCGCTGAATACCGCCCAGAAGTCGGCTGGTTCAGTTTCTGGGTCCCATCTGCTGCCCTGTCCCTGGCTGTGTTTGTTAATGTCTCCCCAAGCCCGCGCGGCACTGCCCTCCCGGCGCTGGAGGAAAGGGCAGAGGCTGATCATTTTGCGGGACAGGGAAATGTGCACTTTGCGTGGGAGAGCCGCGCGTTTGCTTGCTTCCTGTCCCCGGCCGGGGACAACGCTTCTTCCAGAAAAGGGCCCCCAGGAAACCTAAGGAAGCGGCGCTGACAGCGGCTGTTCGGCCTTAGCGGGCGGGGGTGGCGCGGGGAGCCGTCAGCCTGCGTATCTGTCTTTCAAGTATGGCGCGTGAAAGCTCCCAGCTCAGCACGCCATGTGTCAAATCTATCATTTCGTATGTCAGCAACCATTATTCCCTCTTTTGTCACCAGTTTTGACCAAAGGATGAAAAATTGCTGTCTTACTCAGGCAAAATTATTGCTGGGGGGAAAAAAAAAAACCCGCAACTTGAGCGTAGAGGAGGAGGCCAAGGTGAAACGCGGGGAGACTCTCCTCAGATTAGGTCTGGGTTAAGAGAATATTGATCTGTGCGCTAAAAACTGTTGATCTCTTTGAGCAGAGGATGACAAATGGTGGCAAACAAACAGGCAAAAACTTCGAGTGTCTCCAAGGACATTTGAGCTGCTCAGTGTTTTCCGTTGTATTTGTTTGGTTTGTGGGTTTCTACCCTGGGGATTTCAGCAAAAATAAGCAAATATTAAACAGAAATGAAACAGCCACAAAAAAGGATCAGAGGGGAGCCCAGAGGAAGAAGACAAGCCCAGAAACTGGGGAAGGTACACATTAAATAGCAGGGGAGTTTCACATATAAAGTGTGGCCTGTCTAAGCTCAGGGCTGATGTTCTTTTTCCTTTTTTTTTTCTTTTTTTTTATTGGTATGGTTAGTGCTGGATTGTTACAAGTAGGAGAGAAGTGTTTTTGTCCCAAGTAGGTATCTTTAATTATGGCTGGTTAGGTATTTAAAAAAAAAAAATCAAACCACATATAAAGTATGATGCTGATGTTCATAAACCCACAAATGAAGGGAAACATAGAGGCTTGCATTCATTAAGCAAATGCACTATGACAAGGCATAAATTCAAATTGTTTGGGGGTTTGCGTAATTTTTCCCAACTATAAACATTGAACTCTGAGTACAGAGAAGGGCTAGAAGGGCATAAAACAACAGCTACTTGCTTTACTTTAGCAAAGAATGCAGACTCGTGGCTAATCACAGGGACACTGACCCATACACCTAGTTTAAACTCCATCTCATCAGTCCCTCATAGATGACTGGGGGTGAGATTTTTACACTCTGTAATCATCAGTATCCCCTCTGTGAATATAGAGGAGTAAAACTCCTCTATCTCAGGTACCTGTATGAGGATTAAATAGTGTATGTAAAGCATTTTGCACATGGTGGCACAAAGTTAGTGTGGAATAAATATTATCATTATTTACTTCTTCATAAATGTATGAATTTCCATTAGAAAATCTCTTATCTCTGTTCTTTTATGGCATCAGCCCTAGGCCTTAGCATATTCTGTTCCTTGTGTATTACACTCGCTCACCTCCTACCCCCACCCTGGTGTCCACTTGGCTGCCTCCTTCATACCTTTCAGTTTACAACTAAGTTTTGCATCTATGGAGAATCCTCACCCAACTTACACCCTTCCCAAAATCAGATTAGAAAATCCTTATTTTATTTCATGGCCCCCTCTTCTATTCTCTAATTATCAATTTGTCCTATATTCATAGTTGAATTGACTAATTTAATTAATTACATTAGAGTTACTTAATCATATTTTCTGCTAAGTGGGTATCTTACTATAGATTTAGTGCTTAGCTGGACAGAAGTGCCATTGTGTGCTGGTCATGTCAGCCCCATTCTGTTCACTATGAAAACCCAGCCTCCAGCCCAGGACTTGGCTCACCTGGAGATGCTCAATAAAAATTTATTAATCAAGTGAGCTGACAGATGAATGAAGGAAGGAAGGAAGGATCCCCTCAGTACCTGTGTGCAAGCCAGCATCCTCTTTCAGAACACACCTGGGAGTCAGGGACCCAAGGTCCTTGCGTTTGCTCTGTGACTGTGAGAAAGTTACCCTGTCCCCAGTTTCCAGGCTCCTGGAATATGCAGGCATGGTATCGTGCTGAAGATCTCAGATCTTGGAGGGCCTTCTCAGCCTGATCCTTGAGGGCTCTGGGAGTCATTCACAACTTTCTGTCTCAAACATTTTACATTTTTAACGTGGTTGAAATAAGGAGCACTGTGTTTATAGTAAAGTAAGTAAAGGTTACGTTTACATAAACATGGCCATCTCTATCGCTACACATCCCAGTTCAAAACCTAATGCATGAAAATGTCTGTTGAAATATATTCTCCAAAAATTGTTTGTTTAATGATTGAAAGAAAGAACTGCAATACTGCTCAGTGAATGAATAGTTTTCTAAATTGAAGAAGGAGTTGTCCAAGACACAGTCTTTGTTAATGTTGTGTGAACTCTCATACCGAATATATATGCAAATCAGCTACTTTCCGCAGATTAAAACAATGTGTCTCCATTCTCTTTTGCCAGGCAAAAGCTTGATCAGGTTAAATAAACGACCACAGTTAAAAACTTAGGAAGGAGAAAAAGATGTTGCCTTTATTTCTTGTTCCCACAAACATAACTTTGACTATTTGTTTCTCTGAAATAAAGCCAAAATTAAATACCTTGGCACCAAGTGGTAATCAAAACCATGAAAGCATGTTTGAGCAAGTTATTCTGTTTTATTCGGTAATATGTGAGTATCAGTAATAGACTCTTTTATTTTAGATGCTTTCAGGAAAAAAAAGTTTTAGTTTATTTAAAACATAGTACCTAGAGTAAAAGTATTTTCATTACTAACTAAACAGTTAGTGCATAGGGTAAAATGAAAACTTCACAGAAATCAACTTTCCTATTTTAGTGTACTGCATAATTATACGTTAATGGTCCCCACAGAGTAAATGCTAACACTAACTAATAGAGTAATTTTAAAAGCATGGTATTAAGTTTTCGGAGGACTCAGACTCCAGCCCCATGGTGTGGTTTCTGTCTTTATAGCTTTTACATGTTTTTGGAAAGTATCATAGCCTCTCCATCTAATTTACTTATCTACAAAACACACAATTCTAACAGAATGGATTGTATTGAAAATTAAGTAATACATATTAAATGCCTACATTCACAGCATACAATAAAAGACACAACTACAGATTGTTATACATAGTTATGTTTGTATTCCAGTATTTGTCAGAAAATTTATAATGCAATTCAAGCATATGAAACAACTTGGAGATTCATGATTCTCTTACACAAGAAGACTCTTTCATCATATTACAAACTCTAAAGAATTGTCTGTGATAAGACTTTTCTTCTTTAAGAAGATACCCAAGGTAACACAAGTGAAAATATAAAACCTCACAAATGCATAAACATGGAATTTGCATTAAGAAGAAATGTTTGCTCTTAATCTACTTGAGAATTCGGTGTCTACCACATTGTCAGGCTATCATAAGAGTTATTAATAAAACCACATATTAAAATTATTAGCTCTAAAATTAAATCCTAAAAAATAA
This sequence comes from Manis pentadactyla, assembly GCF_030020395.1. Lineage (NCBI taxonomy): Eukaryota > Metazoa > Chordata > Mammalia > Pholidota > Manidae > Manis > Manis pentadactyla. Next base: position 147,926,899 of record NC_080020.1, on the reverse strand, counting down.
TTGCCTAGTCCCACATGGACCCAAAATTATTCTTCAGGGCAAGAGATATAAGAATGTATACATTGACTGTAAGTTAGAAACCTATCCTCTGCCATTGATTCAAGTATTTTCCTTCAAGTTAGCATAAAACATACCTGTAAGTTCTAATCGTTTTTTCTTTTTTATTATTATTTTTTATTAAGATATAATTGATATACACACTTATGAAGGTTTCACATGAAAACCATTGTGGTTACACATTCTCCCATATTACCAAGTCCCCCACATACCCCTTTGAAGTCACTATCCATCAGTGTAGTAAGATGCTATAGAGTCACTACTTGTCTTCTCTGTGCTACACTGTCTTCCCCGTGACCACCACACACACATAGTGGTGGTACTGATCATAATACCCCTCAATCCCCTTCCCCCTCCCACCCTACCCACCCTCCCCCACCCATCCCTTATGGTAACTGCTAGTGCCTTCTTGCAGTCTGTGAGTCTGCTGCTGTTTAGTTCCTTCAGTTATGTTTCGTTGCTTCACTCCACAAACGAGGGAAATCAATTGGTACTTGTCTTTCTCCACCTGACTTACTATACTGTGCATAACACCCTCTAGCTCCATCCATGTTGTTGCAAAGGATGGGATTTGTTTTCTTCTTATGGCTAAATAGTATTCTATTGTGTATATGTACCACATCTTCTTTATCCATTCATCTACTAATGGACACTTAGCTTGCTTCCATGTCTTGGTTATTGTAAATAGTGCTTTGATAAACATAGGGATGCATATGTCTTTTTGAATCTGAGAACTTGTTTTCTTTGGGTAAATTCTTAGGAGGGGAATTCCTGGGTCAAACGGTATTTCAAATTTTAGTTTTTTGAGAAACCTCCATACTGCTTTCCACAATGGTTGAACTAATTTACATTCCCACCAGCAGTGTAGGAAGGTTACCCTTTCTCCACAACCTCGCCAACATTTGTTGTTGTTTGTCTTTTCAATGATGGCAATCCTTACTGGTGTGAGGTGATATCTCATTGTGGTTTTAATTTGTATTTCTCTGATGATTAGCGATGTGGAGCATCTTTTCATGTGTCTGTTGGCCACCTGAATTTCTTCTTTAGAGAATTGTCTGTTCATATACTCTGCCCATTCTTTTAATTGGGTTATTTGTTTTTTGGGTGATGAGGCATGTGAGTTCTTTATATATTTTGGATGTTAGCCCCCTGTTGGATATGTTGTTTACAAATACATTCTCCCATACTGTAGGATGCCTTTATGTTCTCCAGATGGTGTCCTTTGCTATACAGAAACTTTTTTAGTTTGATATAGTCCCATGTGTTCATTTTTGCTTTTGTTTCCCTTGCCCAAGGAGATGCATTCAGGAAAAAGTTGCTCATGATTATATTCAAGAGATTTTTGCCTATGTTTTCTTCTAAGAGTTTTATGGTTTCATGACTTACATTCAGGTCTTTGATGCATTTAGAGTTTACTTTTGTATATGGAGTTAGGTAATAATCCAGTTACATTCTCTTACACGTAGCTGTCCAGTTTTGCCAACACCAGTTGTTGAACAGGCTGTCATTTTCCCATTGCATGTCCATGGCTCCTCTACTGTATATTAATATATTAATTGATCATATATGCTTGGGTTCATGTCTGGGCTCTCAAGTCTGTTCCATTGATCTATGAGTCTGTTTTTGTGCCAGTATCAAGTTGTCTTGATTACTGTGGCTTTGTAGTAGAGCTTGAAGTCAGGGTATGTAATCCCCCCTGCTTTATTCTTCTTTCTCAGGATTGCTTTGGCTATTCAGAGTATTTTGTGGTAATGTATGAATTTTAGAACTATTTGCTCTAGTTTGTTGAAGAATGCTGTTGGTATTTTGATAGAGATTGCATTGAATCTATAGATTGCTTTAGATAGGATGGTCATTTTGACAATATTAATTCATCCTATCCATGAGCATGGGATATATTTCCATTTATTGGTATCTTCTTTAATTCCCCTCATGAGTGTCTTGTAGTTTTCAGGGTGTAGGTCTTTCACTTCCTTCGTTAGGTTTATTCATGTGTATTTTATTCTTTTTGATGCAAATGTGAATGGAATTGTTTTCTTGATTTTTCTTTCTGCTAGTTCATCATTAGTATATAGGAATGCAACATATTTCTGTGTATTAAACTCATATCCTGCAACTTTGCTGAATTTAGTTATTAGTTCTAGTACTTTTGGAGTGGATTCTTTAGGGTTTTTTATGTACAATATCATGTCATCTGCAAAAAGTGACGGTTTAACTTGTTCCTTACCAATCTGGAAGCCTTTTATTTCTTTGTGTTCTATGTTGAATGAAATATGAAATCTATATTTCAGAATTATGTTGAATAAAGTGGAGAGAATGGGCATCCTTGTCTGTTCCTGATCTTAAAGGAAAAGATTTCAGCTTCTTGCTGTTAAGTATGACATTGGCTGTGGGATTGTCATGTATGGTATTTATTATGTTGAGGTACTAGCCCCCTATACACATTTCATTAAGAGTTTTTATCATGTATGGATGTTGAATTTTGACAAATGTTTTTTCAGCATTTATGGAAAAGATCTCACTGTTTATTTTCCTTCTTTTTGTTGATGTGGTGTATGATGTTGATGGATTTTCAAATATTCTGCTATTCTTGCATGCTTGGAATAAATCCTGTTTGATGATGATGGATGACCTTTTTGATGTATTTTTTTATTTGATTTACTAATATTTTGTTGAGGAATTTTGTATCTATGGCCACAGGGACATTGGTGTGTAATTTTCTTTTTTTGTGGTGTCTTTGCCTGGTTTTGGTATTAAAGTGATGCTGGCCTCATAGAATGAGTTTGGAAGTATTCCCTCCTCTTCTACTTTTTGGAAAACTTTAAGGAGGCTGTGTCTCCACTAAATTTTGATAAAATTCAGCGGTGAAGCCATCTGGTACAGGAGTTTTGTTCTTAGGCAGTTTTTTGATTACCAATTCAATTTTGTTGCTGGCAATTGGTCTGTTCAGATTTTCTATTTCTTCTTGGGTCAGCCTTGGAAGGTTGTATTTTTCTAGAAAGTTGTCCATTTTTTTCTAAGTTATCCAGTGTGTTACATATAATTTTTCATAATATTCTCTTATAATTCTTTGTATTTTTATGGCGTCTGTAGTGATTTTTCCTTTCTCATTTCTGATTCTGGTTATGTGTATAGACTCCTTTTTGTTGAAAAGTCTGGCTAGGGGTTTATCTATTTTGTTAGTTTATTTTCTCAAACAACCAGCTCCTGTTTTTATTGTTTCTTTCTATTGTTTTATTCTTCTTGATTTTATTTATTTATGCTTTAATCTTTTTTATGTCCCTCCTACTACCGTCTTTGGGCCTCCTTTGTTCTTCTTTTCCTAGTTTCATTAATTGTGAGTTTAGACTGTTCATTTGGGATTGCTACTCTTTCCTGAGGTAAGCCTGTATTGCAATGTATTTCCCTCTTAGCATGGCCTTCGCTGCATCCCACAGATTTTATTGTGTTGAATTATTGTTGTCATTTGTCTCCATATATTGCTTGATCTCAGTTTTTATTTGGTCATTGATCCATTTATTATTAAGTAGCATGCTGTTAAGCCTCTATGTGTTTGTGGGATTTTTCATTTTCTTTGCATAATTTATTACTAGTTTCATACCTTTGTGGTCTGAGAGGCTGGTTCATACAATTTCAATCTTTTTGAATTTAGTGAGGCTCTTTTGTGGCCTACTCCATGATCTATTCTTGAAAATATTCCATGTTCAATTGAGAAGAATGCCTACTCTGCTGCTTTTGGGTGTAGAGTTCTGTAGATATCTGTTAGGTCCATCTACTCTAATGTGCTGTTCAGTGCTTCTGACTCCCTACTTATTCTCTGTCTGTTTGCTTGGTCCTTCAGAGTGAGTGGAGTGTTGAAGTCTCTTAGAATGAATACACCGCATTCTATTTCCTCCTTTCTTTCTGCTAGTATTTGTTTCACATATGTAGGTGCTCCTGTGTTGTGTGCATATATGTTTATAATGGTTATATCCTCTTGGTGGACTGAGCCCTTTATCATTATGTTATGTTCTTCTTTGTCTGTTGTTACTTTCTTTGTTTTGAAGTCTATTTTGTCTGATACCAGTACTGCAACTCCTGCTTTTATCTCCCCATTAGTTGCATGATATATCTTTTTTCCATCCCTTCACTTTTAGTCTGTGTATGTCTTTGGGTTTGAAGTGAGTCTCTTACAAATGGATCTTGTTTTTTTATCTATTCAGTGACTCTATGTCTTTTGATTGGTGCTTTCAGTCCATTTACATTTAGGGTGATTGTCGATAAGTATGTATTTATTGCCATTGCAGGCTTTAGACTGTGGTTACCAAAGGTTCAAGGGTAACTTCCTTACTATCTGACAGTCTAATTTAACTCATTTAGTATGCTATTACAAACACAAACTAATGGTTCCTTTTTTTTACTCCCTTTTCTTCCTTCTTCATTCTTTATATATTAGATATCATAATCTATACTCTGTCTATCCCTTGACTGACTTTGGAGGTGGTTGATTTGATTTTGCATCTACTTAGTAATTAATTGGTCTACTTTCTTAACTGTGGTCTTATTTCCTCTGTTGACAGCTATTTAGCCTTTGGAACAGTTCCATCTATAGCAGTCCCTCCAAAATACACTGTAGTGGTGGTTTGTGGGAGGTAAATTCTCTCAGCTTTTTCTTATTTTAAAATGGTTTAACTCCTCCTTCAAATTTAAATAATAATCTTTCCACATAAAGTATTCTTGGTTCCAGACCCTTCTGTTTCATTGCATTTAATATATCATGCCACTCCTTTCTGGTCTGTAAGGTTTCTGTTGAGAACTCTGATGTTAGCCTGATGGGTTTTCCTTTGTAGGTAATCTTTTTTCTCTCTCTAGCTGCTTTTAAAAGTCCTTCCTTATCCTTCAACTTTGCCACTTTAATTATTATATATGTCTTGGTGTTGTCTTCCTCGGGTCCCTTGTGTTGGGAGATCTGTGCACCTCCATGGCCTGAGAGACTATCGCCTTCCCCAGATTTGGGAAGTTTTCAGCAATTACCTCCTCAAAGATATTTTCTATCCCTTTTTCTCTCTAATCTTCTGGTACCCCATAATGCAAATATTGTCCCATTTGGATTGGTCACACAGTTCTCTCAACATTCTTTCATTTTAGAGATCCTTTTTTCTCTCTGTGCCTCAACTTATTTGTATTCCTCTTCTCTAATTTCCATTTCATTTATTGACTCCTCTACTTCATCTAATCTGCTTTAAATCCCTTCATTGAATGTTTCATTTCAGGCAGTGTGTTCTTCAATGTTTGTCTCTCATTACTGAATTCCTCCCTGAGTTCTTGAATATTTTTACTGTAGCTCCATGTGCATGTTTATGACTTTTATTTTGAAATCTCTTTCAGGAAGATTGATGAGTTCTGTTTCACTTGGTCCTCTTTCTGGTGATGTGGAATTTTGGTTTGAACCAGGTTTACTTTGACATTTCATATTTGTAGGTGGCTCCCTCTAGTGCCCAGAAGCTCTATTCTCTGGAGCTGTTCAGCCTCTGGAGCAGTAGCAGGGGTCACAGGCAAGTGCACTGGTGCCTGTCAGAAGGAAAGAGGTCTTTCCTGTTTCCCATCTGCTGTGCCTGTCTCTACTGCCAGGGCCAGAAGGGAATGGCATGATATATTATATGCAGGGAGAAGCCTCTATGCTTTGCACTTGTAGCTGCTGTGGGTGGAGCCACCCTCTGGCTGGCCTGGTACAATGGCAGGAGCAGCTGCTTTGCCCCATGTTGCCAGCTAGGATGAAGACACAGTAGGCTGCATATCACAGTGGGTGGCCTTGGAGCTATGTAGCTACCCAGAGGTATTGTGCATCTGAAGCTCCTGAAAGTTCCCAACTTGTTGGGCAGAGTGCACCCAGACAATTTTGTTCACCTGTCCTTTCTCCTGAGGAGCAAGTCCTGTGCAATCCTTGCCCCTTTAACAGCCCTCTCACTGTTAGGAAGCCTCTCAGACCACCCGCCTTTCCTTTGTCCCAGAGCAGCTGGATGTGGATCCCTGGCTGGAATCTCAGTCTCTCCAAGTATTCTGCCTGTCTTTGCTTCCCAACCCCACTAATCTCCAGAGCACCATGCAATGTAGGTTTGTGCTCCCACAGCAGATCTCCAGGACTGGGTGTTCAGCAGTCCTAGGCCTCCATCCAGTTGCTGCTCCATGAGCTGGGGTGGGGGAAGGGCTTGGGTCCCTCTGATTCATGGCTTTGGTACTTTACCATTTTCCTGGTTTCTCCAGTTGTAGATAGTCTGCCATAGCCTTTTTCCTGTTGCTCTTTCAGGATTTAGTGAATTTTCTATATTTTCACATTATATGTGGTTTTGGGAGGAGGTTTCTGTCTCACCTCTCATGCCACCATCTTTAATCTTGCTAAGTCCTGATCATTTTTTCTTAATCTCTCTGTCACTCTTGCCATTTATTTGATTCTCTCTCACTTGTTGTTTTCCTCTTTAGTTTCCATCCCATCATCCTTGAACACTCATACTTTATTCCAAAAAGATACAGGCATACTTTGTTCTCTTTAAGTTTGTATGTTGCAGTGTATTGTTTTATTTAATTATTGTGCATTGCAGATATTGCATATTTTTTTAATTGAGGTTTGTGGCAACCCTGCATGGAGCAAGTCTACAGATGCCATTTTCCAAAAGCATCTGCTCATTTTGTGTCTCTGTATCACATTTTGGTAATTCTCACCATAGTTCAAGATTTTTCATTATTATTATAATGGGATCAGTGATTGTGACTCAATGAAAGCTCAGATAATGGTTAACACTTTTTAGCAATGCTGTTTTTTAATAAAGGTATGTACATTGTTTTTTCAGGCATAATGCTGTTGCACACTTACTAGACTACCACTGAGTGTATAGAGCATAGATACAACTTTCACATGCACTGGGAAGTCAAAAGACTCATTTGGCTCACTTCTTTGTGATATTCCCTTTACTGTGATGGTCTTGAACTGAACCCACAAGATTACCAAGGTGTGCCTGCACTGGGAAGTGTCAAGCACGAAAGAGATGATACAATGAAATGAGGATACTTGGGGAATTTAATAAAAAGGTAGATCACAAAAGGATGGGTGAGATGGAAGGAAACTACAAGATTTAGGGCAGCACTCTGGGCTAACAATAGGAGAGTTTCTCATCCCTTGGAAGGAGCTAGAGTGGGGAGTTGGATAAGGAGGCTTTTGGAGGAGTCAGGTAGAGGATGCTCATGTGGAAGCGGAGAAGCCCTCATGGAAAAGAATGCCTCATGTGAGCTGAGATCTCCAGCAAGGCATAAGGCAGGCCCAAGGAGTCCTCCACTGTAGAGAATGAATGAAGGAATTCATAGCCAGATTCACTGTGGGTGCTCTCTCTGTCTCCTGCTGGAGGACCCCTTGTCAGGGCCCAGTGGTAAGCCAGAGGGCCAGGACATCTTTATCATTCTGTACAGATCACCCTCTCTGGATGCAGGTCAGATGGAAAAGGTTGGAAAGAGAAGAGAAAACCTGAAGGGATGAGTAGAAGTCATCCAGCCAGTGGTTTCAAACACGTACACACACACACACACACTATCACACTATATAATACATTTAAAATAATTATAAAAGGTGAGTCAGAATTCTAGGTTCTAGATTCTAAGACTGGAACAAAAAATGTATAAGATGAGCCTGGAGCAACTTGTAGTTCTAGAAAGTAAGAAAGTGGTTGTGGGTAAAATTGTAATATTTCCAGAATCTTTCACCTGGCCTTAGTGCATCTCCAAATCAACACGTGTTTCCAAGGGGTGGAGAGAAGTAGTTCATCTCCACATCAATAGGTGATTACAAGGGGAAGCAAGGATATATCTGGACCAGAGAGGTTGGGTGGGGTCCCTTTTTGCAGCAGGGTCACAAGAGACACGAGAGAGCAGAAGTGGACAACTGCTTGTAGGCAATAAATGGGTTTCTACAGCTTTATTTCTCCCTTTGACTGATTTTGTCTTCAAAGGTAATTTGCCCCTGGCTGGGAACTTATCCACCCCCCATTCGGGTGTAACAATGCTCGAAAGAACAAAACCCCACACTGGCAGAGAGGAGCCAAAGGAACCCAGGAGACAACTGAAAAAGCTCCAAATGACAAGGGCTGGAACAATTTGAGCATTTAAATATTGTTGGATTATAACTCAAAACAAAATCAATATAGAGTCCATAGTAATATAAAAAAATAATGAATAAATAAATAAGGAGGAAGAAACAAATTCCCCTGTAGAAGAATTCCATATAATTTAGTAGATTCTCTACCTCAAGTAGGTAGAACATACCCCACACACACACATGCTCCTTAAGTGTGGACTGTACACAGTGACTTATTTCCACAAGGGGACAGTGTGGAAATGGACTTTATACTGGAGGAGCATGAAACCTCAGCCAGTGATGAAGGTCAACATCAACTGTTCAGTCATGTTGATAGTACATAACCTTAATATAATGTGATGAAAATGGCACTTTACCTCTCTGGTCTTCCTTCCCCAAACCCTTAACTCCAGTCTAATCCTGAGAAAAACATCAGACAGATCCCAATTGAAGGACATTCTACAAAATAACTGACCAGTATCCATTAAAACCGTCAAGGTCATAAAAAACAAGCAACATGTGCAGAAACTGAGGAGCTATGGAAACATTGCAACTAAATGAAATGTGGTGTCCTAGATGGGATCCGGGGAGAGAAAACATAAGGTAAAAAGTAAGGAAATGAAAACAAAGTATCAACTGTTCTTAATAGTAATGCATGGACACAGGTTCACTAAATGTAGCAAATGTGCCACACTAAGCCCAGGTGTTAATAGGGGACAGGTGTGGAGTATATGAGAACTCTCTGTACTGTCTGTATACATTTTTACATATCTAAAACTATCCTAGAAATGAAGTTTTAAAGTGAAAATAAGGATAAGAGAGTAAGACAGATAAATCCCAGAGAGAGGCTGATGCCTGCAAGAAAGACCATAATAAAATTGGCCATAATAAATAGTCACCTTTGTTGCTTGCTCTGTTCATTCACAGTTTTGAAAATTGTAGTCCCTCCAATACTAACTACAAATGCTATGACTCTGGTTGCTCTATGAATAATCAGGACTTTCACCCTACTTGTACCCTTCAAGTGGGACTTCGAAGCATTAGCTAAAAATTCTCTCCTCAGAGTAACGTTGTAACTGCAGACACACTCCACCCCTAGTCCACAGACACACACTTCTGCAGAAAGGAGAAACCCCAAGGCTCTCCGGACACTATTAACCCCAACTTTTTTATCTCATTTTTCACCTGTAAAATTATAGGGCAATATTAACTTTCACCCTTTTTACCTCTAAAGTTATTTTTCCGACAGTAGCTGAATGATTGATTCCTGTGAGGGAAGAAGCTCTTCCTCAAAGCTCCTTTTCAACAATTAGAAACAAAAACTCAAGGTCAATATCTTACTGATACCGCATTGCTTCAGGACTCCAAGTTAGGCCAGCTCCATCTCTGGTCTCCAGGATTCCCACAACACGCACCATTAGATGTGTGCATCTGTACCTATGGCTGGAACTTTGAACTAATCAAGCACCTAACATTTGTACAAATTGTTTTTGCATCATGCTTCCAGATTCACAGCTCTGGATTTTCCTTTGCCACCTAGTTCTAGAGAATAACAAGAAAAGTCATTTTCATTTTTGGACCCTATCCAAATGTCTTACAAGGATTTGAGAGAAAGACAATAATCTTCTCATCCTTCCACCAAACTGACCTTTGCAGTTCTTCATGACACTTTTCATACCTTGAATTTGAAAAAGATACATAAACCACTTCAGTTCTCTGGGCCTCCGCTTGCCCTATCTGTTAAAAAAAAAAAAATGGGTGGGGGTGTTGGATTAGATAATTTATGAGAATCATTAAAGGTCACTAGACCAACCACCTCTTGGTCATTGAATCCCCTGTATGTATAAAGTCCTTAGCAATGGATACTTAACATTTCTAAAACTCAAAGATCCATAGTTGCTTTAATTATTATATTTTGTGAGTTAAATGATTACAGTCTTTGTATAAAATGTCTAATTTCATAAAAATGAAGCTATATTCATGATTTCAAAACTCATCTCTATCTTTCCTAACATAGGAGATTTCATCATAGTGCTGTGGTCTGTATGCTTGGGTCTCCCTGAAATTCATACACTGAAATCATAACCCCCAAAGATGATAATATGTAGGAGGTGGGGCCTTTGGGAAGTGCTTAGGTCATAAGGGTGGAGCCCTTGTGAATGGGATTTAGTGCCTTTTTTAAAAAAGCCCCAGAGGACCCAGGGGAAGCATGGCTTGAACCAGGCGGCTCTGAGCCATGAGGACGCTGACCAGAAGGCCGCCCTGCTGGCGCCTTGAACTTGGCTCCGCAGCCTCCAGAACTGTGAGGATCAGTTCCTGCTGCTCAGTCACTCCATTGTGTATGGACTCTGTGGTCTGCGGTATCTTGTATAGCAGACTAAAGGGACAAAGACACGTAGCCTCCTATTCTCAATATTTTAGTACCAAAAAATTTTTACCTCATCATGGTCCTGCAATTAATTAGGAATCTCAGTAAGTGGTTCCAAAAATTGGAGCTTATAGAATCATTTAAGAATCTGATGAAAGTTATGGAGAAGTTCTCCCAGAAATAATACACTTACATGTAAATATGCATTTATAAGCACACACACACACACACACACACACACACCATAAGTTCATGGACACATGGACACATTCCCCAAGGTCCAGCTCTATTTTCACAATGCATATGGATGTCAGTTTAAGAAATTCTAATCTAAAGACTGATGCTTGTTGAACAAGGGAAAGTATCAGAATGTGATTATTCGCTCTGTCCATTTCCAAGACTCTTAAGCTGTGCTTACTTAATTCAGCCTATTGACTAGATATTGGAAACACAATGTGTAAAAAATGAAAGGTGCAGAACTACACATATGACATATGTGAGAAATTTAAGCAATTTTAAACACTTAACTAGTATTACACCTGTTTATAGACATATATTTATACATATATATTTATGTGTATGCTTTAAAGTATACAAAATATACTAAAAGGAGCAACACCAAATTCATATTAGTAGTTACCCTTAATGAGGGAGACGAATCACAATTAAAATAACTAAATCTTTATCACCCCTATTTCTGTACAAGAGAACAGCAGAAACTTGACACGTCATTGCCAACTATTAATCCAGGAAGGTTGGCCTATAGTATCATCTGCTCACATCTCTTTTAATCTCCTCCACAGGATCCAAGGCCCAGTGCACACAGACGCATATGGTCATTCTCACGACCAGTTCTCTGTTCTTGCTGAGGGAGAATGTGGGGCTAAGAGCGGGAACCTGTGGCGTGGTTGTAGGGGCCGGAAGCCAGCTGATGTGAGTGGTCAGCAGTGCTGGCTCTGAAGTGGAGGCAAAGGACAGGCCATGTTTTACGCATGTAAGAGCATGCTCATGCCATCTCCGTGGTCTACGTCAGTGCTGTTTTGGCCTGGATGCAATCAGTGTTCAGATACATCCTCTCAAAACAATTGATTGCCTGTGTAAGAATCAGCTCTTTGAAATGACAGTGTGTGGTGTATTTTCATGCTTTACAAGCTTAAACTCTCAATTACATCAAACTTAAATGTAATAAAATTTTAATTTGTGAATAAAATTAAATTCTGAATACATTTCAGGGCAAGAACTAATATAAATAATCCAAATTCTTCTAATTTGATCAGTAGCATACATCTTTTGCCTGATAAATCCCTTTACCCTAAAATAATTTATGAATAAGTATTTTTGTAATGAAAGAATGACTGAATTTAAAACATTGCTGACAATCAGCTTTTATGTTGATTAAGAATTGAAATGCCAGATTACAGGAAATTAATTTCATTTTCAAAAAAATGTATATTGAGTACCTACTATGTAGCAATTACCAGGTTAGCTATTGGAATATAATTGGCCAACCTGAAGACATATATAAAATGATTTTTTTCATAAGGCTGTGATTAAAAATAAAACTAACTTTCTCTCCTAAAGTTATATCAGATGTGATTTAAAATATGCTGCTTTAAAATGAATTATAAAGTGTCAGAATTCATGGTTATGTAAAGGGATTTCCAGATACTTCTAATGACTTGAAATTTGTGTTTAATCTAACAAACCACACTGACTATTGAATTTGTGTGTCTGTGAATATAAAGATTTATTGTCCCTCAAGGTAATTATTGACCTCAACATCTTATCAGTCAATATTTACCTCTTGGGCCAATAAATCTTGATATAACCTCATGAAAGTCAATATCTGTTTAATAGTATACATGGAAATCCGTAATAGTTTGATTACAGGCTTCAATGTCATGCTGGCTAGTGTACCTCTTAACATCTCAGGGACATTGAATCATTTTTTTTCTTCTCAACATAAAACACCTCTGATTGCTGTAATTTACTTGTTCTCAATCTAATATTGGATTGGAAATATCTATATCATTCTTTAATTCTCTTTTGCATACAAATCTTGCCTCTTCAATCAAGTCATGAGCCCCTTGAAGCCTAAGACTAATTTAATACCTTGTGGTTCCACTCTTTGCTCCTGGCACAGCTCTTCATCATTACAAATAAAACAGTTTCTGTGGGTGGACATGTGTCCCAACATGTTGTCCCCCAGGGATTACAAAGTAAGTCATCGCCCTTCCAAGTATGCACATCTCAAAATCCATCCAGAACAAGGAAGGATTCAATGGCATCAGATGTCAAGACAGCAGAAATGAGTATTTAGTACTGGATATGATGTTCCCTATTCTGCAAAGTCAGAAAGTTGAGGGTGAGATTGAGCTCAAGCATCATGCTGTGATATTCGATAGTATATAACAAGTTGGCAAGGCACACTAGTTGCTTAATACCCAACAAATATTTGTTGACAAAGCCCCTGTAGAAAAAAGCACTGAAATCGTTTTTGCTGTTTCATGGGCAGGTTCTGAAACATTAAAAATGCAGTGCAAAGAACAACTAGGCTACTTCAAAAAATCCTCTATACTGAGTAAGCAAAATTGTGGACTAACTATTAGGTTGCATCAGAGGGGCTACATTTTCAGTGGATGCATATATCCTCAGCAGGGTTTCCACACTATCAGAGTTTTGACAGCACCATCAGGCTTTGGGTGGCCTGAAATGAGAAGCTTCCCTACATGTCAGAGCCTAGACTTGATTTCCATGTTAATATCAATTTGCCTCTGTAATCCTGCCTGCAGAGTCAATGGTTAGGAAGCCAAATGCATCATCAGCCAATGGCATCTTGAGCACTGACTGGCAGCGTACAACGCAGGCCTGCTGAGTAGCAAAACTCAGGAAACTCATGTGGACGTGTCAGCAGCAGGTGCGGTTCTCACTGCCCTTTGTGCAAGCACAGCCCTGGGATCTAACAGGACTAAGATCGTTGCTGAAGATGTGCTTGACCCTTGGGCTATGCAGCTTTTAAGATGTGTGATTAAGAAAGTGCCAGCCCCTCTCCTGACATGATGGGGTCCAGGGGGCAAAAGTGATGTAACATAACAGAACCTTGGCTCCTGCTACATAGTAGGTACTCCTGCCCTATATAGCACCAGCTCAGTGGCTGTGGTTTGGAGTAGTGCTAATTCCCCTTCTCGTGTTGGATGCAGATGTCAGACTGAGAAGGAAGGAACCAGGGTCCAGAGCTTGCTGTGGACTAGGACTGACCGCAATAAACTCTGGACTGGAGTCGGTTTGTATGAGATTTGCAAGAGGACAGACAACTCTTCTGATATTTGTCGTGGGTAAGATACCTCTTACCCTTTGTCTGCGTTGCCAACCCAAAGAATGTCCTTAGCCATAATACCGCAGACTATTTACAACCCTCACCATTGTCGACCAAAAAAAGAAAAGAAAAGAAAAGAAAAAAAGACAAAGCTGTGAAACAACTAGTTGCATCTATTTTGTGTCTTAGGGATTGTGGTCTAGGAACATAGACTTAGTCGGAAATCCAAATCCTCTGAAGATGGAAAAGAGAATAGGGTTTTTAAAGGCAAAGAGGAGAACACTGAGGGGGCTTTTATGAGTTATTTTGGAAGAATTACAGTTGGCCAAAGCTATTGCAACTACAATTAGCTATATGCATTGGTTGCTGGGCTGTTCACTAGGCAGATACGTTTGTTGCAGGCAGCAGATGTTTGTCCAGGGTGTTTACAGTGTGACAGAACACAAAGCTTCATTTTCTTCATAGAATAGTCAGTTTCAGAGAAGAGGATATGCATAGACTGAGTTTCCTTACTGACCCAACTGTATTTTAGTTACTTTCATTGTCAATGTTAACTCCTTCTTATCTGCATTTACACCATTAAAATCTCTAGGATGTATGAGGCCACTTGCTGACATAGCCGCAGAAGACACTAACACATGGTGAGAAGTGGCTGGTGATTGTACGGGGCAGACAGGGGGTGGTCATTCGTAAGGACAATATGGGGAAATACACCTTATCCCAGAAAGTGTTGAGGCCAGCATTCGCGGCCTCTTTGGAAACTCTACTTCTCAATCTTTTCCAGTGGCTTGGGAACTTCTGTCATCCTGAGAAAAGAAAGACCTTCACACACAGTTACCTGCTCCTAACCAGGAGACAGGAATGTCTGCAGGTCAGTGTCCACCCAGCTTTGGGCACAGGTTGCAGTCCAGCCATCTGACTGCTTGAGGAAGCCAGAATTGTGGGGGAAAATATTTTCTGTAACAGTGTTAAGTCAAACCCTTCCCCAATTCTGATTCTGGAGTTGCTAAGAGAGAGATGACAGAAGGAAGAAGATGGGCTCTGACAGCCATGGGTATATCCAGGGCTTGCATTATTTTAAGCAAGTGGCCCAGACAGTGTCCAGTTTGGGACAAGCACTGATTTGCTGCAATTTGTCTGGATTTGGCTGCCCCAGATTCAATTTCTCCCCTACCATGTGAGCATGAAGGGCCATTGTACCCCACATGGGTTCACCCAGTGTTGTACTATCTGAGCGAGAAAGGGGCCATTGTCTGTCTGAATTATGTCTGAATATACTATTTCTTGATTATGATCAGAAACATCTTCAGTTGGACATCTAATGCCTCCGCCATGAGTCTGAAGTCTGCCCTGAAGATTATGATGTTTCCAGAAAGTGGTCAGCTAACAATTCCTGATGGGTCATCCCTTTGGGCTGATGCTTCACTATCTGAATCTCATAAGGACAGAGTACAATTCTGGAGTTCTACTCATCTCTGCCCTCCTGATGATAGGTACTCTCTCTAGTATCCCCTGAAGCTCTAGTCCAACTGAACTTCCCACATCACAAAGAGGGTCACTTTCATATCTCAATGCTTTTGCTTAATTCCATCAGGGGCGTTGGCTTAGTCTTTCTCTGACTAGAGTCTTACCTTCCAGGGTAATTCCCTTCAAGATATTTTAATAGCTCCTAAAGAACTCTGCGTGGTGTGTAGAACTTCACAAGGCTTGTTCTCAAAAGCAGTCTGTAGCCAGCTATGCCAGTGCCCCACATCTCTGCTTACCAGATGTTTCTCTCCCCTAGGACAGGTCTCTGATCTCTAGTCCTTTGAATTGTTTCCAAATGGTCATGATGTTGCCTGTCCTGGGAGTCAGCTCAGTAACTGCCGTTCAATCAGGGACAAAACCTTAGATAGTACCACTCCAGACTTCCTAGAGTAGTGGACATTGGGCTAGGCTCATGGAGTAGGACCAGTAGCATCTAGGCAGGCTGCCTGGATCCTTCTAGCCTACAGCAGTCCCCAGAGAGCTGCTGTAGCCAGACCTGGGACTGTGGGGCTGTCAAGCGGCATGGCCCCTCCCGCGGTGTGCTGGTGGAGCTGGGCCCGGGCCTGGTGGTGGACCAGGACTGATGGCTTCAGGCCCTTGGAGGACCAGACTGTAAAGGGTAATTCTTGAAATAATTACTGCGACCTCTGGAAATGGTCCCCAATCTTGCTTTGTGTCAAATTACTGTGTGGCAAATTCAAGACCATTGTTGATATTTTAGAAAAAGAACTTAAAACAGTCCTTATAAAAAATAATGCCCTCAATTTATTCATTAATTCTTTAACTCATTCTTTCATTCATATACTTACTGAATAGTAACAATGTCCCATACATTGGTCATTTAAAGATACATAAACACAGTTTCCAATGTCAAGAGTTTCACCAAATAGGTTCAATGAAAAATAACAGGTTTGCGCAGCCATGTAAGTCAGTGGATTTAATGGTGAATCAAAGCCACAAAAATATGAGATGTTGTAAGGTGGAATGATATAAGTATCTAATGAGTGTTGAGGTACGTGAATGTGTTCAGCACTACCAGTACTCCAAATACCAACACCCCAGGATAAACTGCTCAAAGGTCTCCGGCTGCCCAGACCAGGTCCCGCCCTGATCTATTCTCCACAGATCACAACCAACAAAATCTTTCTAGATGGCAAATCTGACCACGTCAACCACCCTCACCCCAGACCATTTTGGAGATCTCAAGGGAGATACATTTTGATTGGCAGGGAGGGTCTAGGAAGGGAAGAATTTTATGAACAAAAGCAAAGAAACCTGTAGAAAATAACCATGAATGTTTGGTTCTGCAGCTGCCAGATTCAGCCAATACACCAAGAGAGAGAGTCAAGTTTAGAAAGTTTTATTCAACAAGCCAGCAGGTTGGAAGATGGGAGTACTATTGTCCTAAAGACCCATGTTAATTGAGGGTTGATTTCAAGCTCCTTTCATGCTAGAGGAAGGGGGAGCAGGAAGTGACAGATAACTGCACACATCTGGGTGCCAGCAAGGGTGTGAGGAGAGCTGTGAGATCCTTGGTCAGCTGATGCCTACTGACATGGGTCTGGTAATGATGTTCCTAGAAATCCTTGACAGGACAATCATTATTTTTGTACATATTTCTTATTCTCCTTAGGGGAAGGCAAGCCTCGGACAGTGGGCTATTTGCAGAAATCTCAAGTTGTAAACAAAATTCCTTTAGATCATTAACAAACCTACAGGCAGGACTGCAGGACCCAGTGGAAGCCTTTCCCCGTGCCTTTTTTTCCCTTTTGACCCAAAAGTTAAAGCAGCAAAGGAGACAAACATAGTATGATGCAAGGTTCACGTTAGAAATGAATGGATGGAGTGTTGAAAAGATAATATAACAGGTTGTATTGTCTAGAGATAGGCACAATAGCATCTTGCATACCCTGTGCCCTTTCATAGTGCCTACCATGGCTGTCTTACATTGTTCCCACCATAAAGTGCAGATAACTTGTCTCAAGGAACTGTACTCAGAAGACTTTGACCTGGTGAGTTTCATCTTCATCTGGACCTGACCTAGTTGATAAGATCCTGGCCTTTGAGTTGAATTTGTAACAAGGTGAGCCTTTGGGGCTGTTCAGGAGGGGTGTGTGCATTTGGTAGGGGTATGAATTGTTGTGGCTAAAGGGGTAGATTATATTTCCTGAAGCTGGCAACATCAATATCTCCCATCCCACAATAGGATATAGACAATTCTATCAAATAATGGAGTCTATATCCCTTCCCAAGGAACCTGAGTGGGCCTTTGTGACAACCTTGGCCAATAAAATACAGTAGAGGTGAGATCATGAGACTTCTGAGGCTAGTTCATTAAAGATTATGCCTCTTCAGGCTGGATTTCTTGAAACACTCACTGTCTGCATAATCCTTATATAACACACCATCCTGGAACCCAGTACCTTGCTGAGAAAAAGCCTAAGCCAAATGGAGAAGCAACATGGAAATGCTGTGGTCAATACCCTGAAATGAACCCAGCCTTCCATTCATCCCAGTCCAGGTACCAGATAAGTGGGTGAACAAGCCTCTGCAAGATTCCAAGCACAGGCATTTGAACCTTCTCAGCTGAGGCTCCAGACATTCAAATGGCAGAGACATGGCATGCTTCTGTGCAAGGTATCAATTCCTGACCCACACATTCCATGCATGTAATGAAGGAGCGGTTGTTGTGTGCCACTGAGTTCAGGGTGGTTTTTATTCATCCCTGAACAATGGGAACTTTAAAACCAAATTGGGAAGCCTTGCACACCAGACTGAAGAATATAAATTTCAGCCAGCAGTATACCATCTTCAAATCTCTCTCTGACTCTGACCTCTTTGTCTCCCTCTTTCCATTATAAAACTCTTGTGATTACATTGGCCTGCCTGGATAATCCAGGATGACCTCTCCACCTCAAGATCCTTAGCTTAATCACATCTGAAAAGTCCCTTATGCCACATAAAGTGACATTCACGGATTCTGGCAATTGGAAAGCGGATGTCTTTTAGGGCCATTATTCTGCCTACTCCACCACCCCTTTCTTTTCTGGGGACCTTCTGAGGAACTACTGTGAGAATGAGGGGTGAAAAAGCTGTGGTCTTTATCCATTGATTTCCATTCCTGATTGGCCGAGGGTTGTTCTGGGGGCATTAAACTCTCAGGCACTCCCTGAATGCCCTGCCCATGGGCTGGGCAAGCTCCTGTGACACAAGAAAGAGCCCCCAGGCAGAGAAGCAGAGAGACACAAGTGCATTGTGGGGGACACTCCTCAAGCCTCAGAACTGAGCTCCTGGAATGCAGCTGAGCTCTGAGGTAGGTAAAAGATTCTGGGCCAAGGTAGTAGCAAGGCCTACTGCAGGAATCCCTTCCACGCCAAGTCCACAGCACATCACCAGGCCCATCTATTCCTGGATTAATTTCTCTGGCCCTCCTCTTTCCATTCCCTTTATTGAAACTCTATTTTGTGCCCCAAAGTTTAACCTCACCTGTGGAGTGTTCTAAGAGTTAGTAACCTCTTCTGCCCTTCCTTGAATACTTCCCAGTCTCTGTGATCTGACTCCATCTGTCTTTATTCCATAACAATATCTGCATTTTAGTACCATCTCTGTTCTGTAAGTAGGCGCCAATTCCCTGAAAGCAGGAGCTGTATGTATTTTTAAATAATTTCTGTATTTCCTATTATAGGAGGGGTGCTCAGTCAGTGGCTGGTGACCACATACATAGCGAGCTAAGGGCTCTGCCATCTCAATAGACCACGAGTTTGCCCAACCAGTAATCCGTGATTTTTTAGCATTAAGTGGATATTTGTGCTTGATTTGGGAGTGATGGAAAAGTTTTCACTTGCAGTCTTTCTTCACCTTCTCATCTCCATTTTTTTTTCCTTGTATCCAAATCTTAGAGTTTACAGGAAGGAAAAGAGTCATGGGTTGGTAAACCAAAGATCACACATGATTTGAGCACTAAATATAATTAAACTGAAACATTTGTCCAGAAGTTAGCCACAGAGAATGCTGCCTTCCCTGCTGAACCACTCAGGGCCCTTCCCACCCTGGAGCACAGTGACCTCGGTTGAGTTTTCATCCTTTAAGCCGTGGCCCTCGGCACATCTGTGTGGCTGCCACAAGGTGGTGGGGAACCTGAGTATTGGAGGCACAGTGTGTAACTTCTCAGCCCATAATTACTTTTAAGAGGTGGGATAAAACCTGAGTTTTAAAGAGGCCAGTGAATGCAATAGCAAAGTGATGCATTTCAGGAAATGCATCCACTCTACTTAAACTAGGGATGGCACAATTTTAATGTCATTAGGTTGGCTGCTTTTCCCCAGAAAGACATTATTATAGTAATTTCACATCTTATCATTTACTTATTTTGAAAAATGCACCCTCCTGATTTTATAATTTATGGGAATCGCAGAGCAGTTACCTAGAGCTTCGTCATTTAAATCGCACACACACTGGTCTTTGTTTAATGAGTGTAATAGTGCTCAAATGAGTTTAAATGAGATACACATATAATTTCCACAAGGTAAGGTTTATCATTTTACTTTCATATCATTTGTTCTTGTGTGCTTCATGTCAATTATATTTTAGCACCAAAGATTATTTCAGGGAATAAGCAAAACTGACAAGATGATCAAATTTAAGCCCAGGCTGGTAAACTGGCTTTCCACAGCCATTTCCACGGATTGTCTCCTTTGCTTCACTTCTCTTCCTGTGTCAGGTTCTCTGAAAGAGAAATAGATGGCAGTTCTTCATTATTCACTCATTAATGTATTTCCATTCAAGAAACATACATTAGTGTTTCCTTACCATATTTATATCACTGCCACTATATATGAATACAAAAAGGATTGATACTTACTATATTGGATAGAAAATTACCACTAGGACTATGATATAATGAATAAGAAACAGAATTACTAAACTACACTTTGTTTTATTCAATATGAGTTTCTGCCAGAGTCTCACACACGTATCTAACTCTGTCAGGTCATTCTTGAGTCCTAACTTATGTGCAACTGGAAATATTGTTGTGATTTGGGAATCATACTAAGGTAACAACCACTTCAACCAAAATCAAAGACCTGAATCTAAGTCATGAAACCATAAAACTCTTAGAAGAAAACACAGGCAAAAATCTCTTGAATATAAACATAAGCAGCTTTTTTCTGGACACAACTCCTTAGGCAAGGGAAAAAAATAAAAAATGAACAAGTGGGACTACATCAAACTAAAAAGCTTCTGTATAGCAAAGGACACCATCAGCAGAACAAAAACCAGCCTACAGTATGGGAGGATATATCTGTAAATGACTCATCTGATAAGGGGTTAACATTCAAAAATATAAAAACTCATATACCTCAACACCCAGAAAAGAAATAACCTGATCAAAAAATGGGCAGAAGACCCACTTTTGATCAGACAGTTCTCCAAAGAAGAAATTCAGATGGCCAACAGGTACATGAAAAGATGCTCCACATCACTAATCATCAGGGTGATGCAAATTTAAACCACAATGAGATATTGCCTCTCACCAGTTAGAATGACCACTCTCCAAAAGACAAGAAACTACGAATGCTGGAGAGAATGCAGAGAATTAGGAATCCTCTTAGACTGTTGGTGGGACTGGAAATTGGTGCAACCACTGTGGAAAGCAGTATGGCAGTTCCTCAAAAAACTAAAAATGGAAATACCATTTGGCCTTCTAATTCCACTACTAAGAATTTACCCAAGGAAAGCAAAAAGGACATATGCACTCCTATGTTTATCACAGCACTATTTGCAATAGTCAAGATATGGAAGCAACCTAAGTGTCCATCAGTAGATGAATGGATAAAGATGTGGTACATATACATAATGGAATATTATTCAGCCATAAAAAGAAAAGAAATCCTACTATTTGCAACAACATGGATGGATCTAGAGGGTATTATGCTCAATGAAATAAGCCAGGCAGAGAAATATAAATACCATATGATTTCACTTATTTGTGGAATATAAAACTACAACAAAATATAAAGAACAAAACAGCAGTAAACTCATAGACACTGAGAAGTGACTAGTGGCTACCAAAGGGGAGGGGGATAAAATGGCACAGTAATTCTCACTCACAAGATAACTTGATCACATAGATTGTTGAACCACTGTAATGTACATTTGAAACCAACATAATATTGTATATTAATGATACTTTACTAAAAGTAAATTAATAAAATCTATCTTTATACTAGTTAAATGATCTCTGTGGGTTATAATACCCACTTTCACTTCTCCTAAGCACTCATCACTTTACCTGCTTTTTCTCTCATAATTCCAGCATATACTTAATAATCCTACACATTAAAGCATTTTTTCTATACTTTTTCATTTATAATGCATATTACTTCCAATATTTTAGATACCATGTATGTGATATTAACTCTATCTATGAATATAAAAATAATGTAAATTTTAAAAATTAAAACTAATAATGTGTTTGCCATTGTTCTCCCAATTAACCAGAGTAGCTACTTTGGTGTTATCTTTGGTTCTTTTCTCTCTCTCATCCCAAATATTTAATTAAGCCTTCTAAGGGCTGACATCAGGCAGGGTCAGATAGCAAGGCCTAGACAACTACTGATTTCACAGTTCTGGTCTCAATATTATTTACTTCCAACCATGAATAAATTGAAATCATACTTAAAGTATTATTGGAGGAAGTAGTTTAGTGTGGACAATGATACTCATGCACAGGATGCAAATTGACATACCTTTTAATGATGCACCCATGTGCATGAATATACATTTCTATGCTTTATTTCTTAACAGTCTTTCACTCACAAAGTAAATTTATTCTTCAAAACTTTATTATTCCAAGTTTCACAGTGGTCCCCTCCAGGTACCACATACACACACACACACACACACACACACACACACACACCCCTCATCACCTTCTTCCAAGTCCTCGCCATGCTCCAAACATCGACCTCTCTTTGCAAACTTATGCCCACAACCCCTATATTTACTCACACTGCTCCTCAGTTCAAAATATCACAAAGTCCCAGTTTCTCAGAGAATAGAGATCTCCTCAGCCTGACATTCAAGTCACCAGAGCGTGGCCTCAGTGAAACCCCCATCTGAAGCAAGCCCACTCCTACAGCAAAACAGGTGACAGCCTAGTCTCTGCATATCATTTTGTACATGAGCCCTCATGCCTTTCTGCTCAGTGTCTGCCTTCCACTAACTCAGTCTTGCCTGTCCTATATCTTCAACCTTCCTGAAACTCTCTTTCATGGTCATCTCTCTGTCTTCTGCATCACTGTAGCAATTTTCCTTCCCAAACATTGATAATTATGTGCTATCTTGTGTTATGGGTTCTTTTTTGGGCGTGTTAGTAAAATCCCTTCAAGAAGAGCTTTGTCCTGAATGTGACGTTTCACCTTCTTCTGTTTTGGAGTCACCAGTGTGCCTAGCACAAAACCCTATTTGTCGTGTTAGCAATTTAGAAGCATGGCTCAACAAATGCATATGGCACAAAATTAAGCAAAATCACTCAGAATACTTCCTCCAAATATATGCTGGTATGTAATCATATTTTAATCTTTAACCGCCTGAATAAATCACCCTATGTTCCAATTAAACCTAGGAGAAGTACAAAACAAAAGAACAGAGTTCTGTAATTTGACATGCCACTAAATAAGCAAAGATCTTTGGTGATTTCTTTATTTGAAACTGAAATGCTTATCCCTGACCTATTCATGAAATGCTGCATATCTAAACCACTTCAGAGTTGAACTACTGAAAACCAAGATTGTGTGTGAAAGAGGATGGTGCAGTGGTTGAGGCATGTTGCCTCATGGAGGGTACCTCTCAAACTAGAAAGTGTGGTTGCAGTCATGGGAGGCAAGGCCATGTAAATGAGAGGGTTCTGCCGTTCTCTTTGGCTGAAAAGTCCTTTGGTAGCAGTGTATTTTTATCCAAGTTCCTAAATCCCAAAGCATTCTGTGTAGTTTTTAGTGACCATTGGACATGCTTTGACATGGGAATTACTGTAGCACACATTGCCTAGTAGTTGATGATAATACAAGCCCATGATAATAATACTGATGTTATCATTGATCCCACAGCTCAGATGACCTTTCTGCTAACTGATCTGCTATTTGGAATGGAAAAAGAAGTATTAATGAAGACTTTAAATAAGCTGTTTGACTTTCTGTTCATACAAGATGGAGCAGATTCATTTCTCTTATATCTTCCCCCTCTAAGTTCAACCATAATCTCTGGCATAGCACAAGAGGCAACCAAAGGAGAACCTTCAAAGATAGAAAGAGGAAGGAGACCTTGTTAGGGACCCCAGGACCAGAGGACAAGCAGCTCCAGTGGGCTATCTAGAAGCACCCACCCAATAGCAGAAGTGGAACAGGGCTTGGCATATCCCAACCTCCCACCTGGTAACAGAAGGTGGTCTAGGTAGGCTCATTCCTCCAGAGGACTGAACTGGAGTCCCACCGACAACACCAGGTGAGCTGAATAGCAGAGGCAATGGGGAACAATTGTGGATCATGCTTAAAATCAATAGCCAGCAGTGCTCTCCTTCCCCATGCCCCTGGGCCTGAGACTCCCCTCACCAACTGAGAGACAACTGGCAGCTGGGGGACTCTGGCTGAGACACAGGAAGTGCCTGAGCTGGCCAACGAGGAAAATTCCACCACAACAAACAGCCCAGCCTAGGAAGCTTCATTGTCTCAAAATAAATCAATGTATACATAGATCTGAATGGAAATGGAAATATGAAATATCAAAATATGTGTGATGCAGCCATAGCAGTACTGATAGGAAAAATTTTACAGTTAAAAAGAGGAAAGTGCTCCATCAATAATCTAAGGTCCTACCTCAGGAAACTGAAAGTAAACTCAAAACAAGCATAAGGTGGGGATCAACAGAGGTGAGGCTTAGAACCTCACCCCCATTGTTTTGAGAGAAATCTTCTGCATCCGTGGATGTTTTATTGCCCTTGTCTAGCTTGAATTAACACATAGTCTACAGGCATACACCTGATCATCTACATTTGCTCTCTTACAACACTAAACTAAGTTTTCTACCTTTATCTTACATCTACCTACCACTTCAGCATTTTATTAAAAATAATAATAATAATAATAATAAAGGAAGAAATGTGGTATCCACATATAAATCAAGTATAAAAATCCAACGAATATTCATATTTGACCTGATTGTTTATAGTTCATAATGCGTGATCAAAACCAAAAGTTTCTGTGATGACTGCCCTTGTACTGTTCACCATGTAAGAACTTATTCACTATGTAAGAATTTGTTCACCATGTAAGAACTTGTTCGTTATGCTTCAGAAGATTGGAGACTGACGAGAATTAGGCTTGGGGTGGATTAATGATTGTGCATTGAGCATTGACTCCCTATACAGAATTTTATTGTTGTTAACAACCATTTGATCAATAAATATGAGAGATGCCCTCTCAAAAAAAAAAAACAAGCATAAGGAAGGGAATAATAAACATAAGAGCTGAAATCAATGAAATTGAAACCAGGAAAACAATAAGGATAATCAGTGAAACAGATTTCTTTGAAAAAATGTCTTTGAGAAAAAGAAAGTTGATAAAACTCCAAAAAGACTAACAAACTAGCAGGAATTAAATATTGACTACAGATCCAACAGCTCTTAAACTAATTATAAGGGAATATAAGCAACTTTATGTTCATAAACTTGACAACTGTAAAAAATGAATTAATTCTTCAAAATCACAACCAACCAAAACTCACTAAGGATTAATATGGTAATCTGGATAGTCCTATGCCACTAAATAAGTTGAATTTACAATTAAAAATCTCCTAGAAAGAAATCTCTAATTCCAGATGACTCCACTGGAGAATTCTACCAAACACTTAAAGAACAATAAACATCATTTTGCACATTTTTTCCCAAAAACAGAATTAGAGGGAATACCTCCCAACTCACTTTATGAGGTCAATACTACCCTCTAATTTCCGAACTAGAAAAAGATAGCAAAAAAAGACTATATACCAATATTCTCATAAACTTAGATGAAAATCCTCAACAAAAATATTAGCAAATCAAATTCAACATTGTATAAAATGAAGTTTACACTATGACTAGTAAGATTTATACCAGATATACAAGGTTAATCCAACTTTTGATATGCATCAATGTTATCCACCATATTAACAGGCTAGAAAAGAAAAAAATAATATGATCATATCAGTAAAAGTAGAAAAAGCATTTGACAATATCCAATACCCATTCATGAAAACACTCATCAAGTTAAGATAGACGGAATTACCTCAACCTGATGAAGAATATCTATCAAAAATCTGTAGCTAACAGTATACATAATAGTGACTGTCATCTCCTAAAGTCAGGAACAAACAAGAACATCTATTCTTGTCACTCTTATTCAACACAGAACTGGAAATTTTAACCACTTAAATAAAACAATAAAAATAAATAAAGAAATACAGATTATAAAGTAAGAAATAATACTGTCCTTATTTGCAATGACCTGATAGTCTACTTTTAAAATTCAGGGAATTTACAAAAATCTCTTAGAACTAATAAATAACTTTGATGAAGGCAAGAGATACAAGTTCAATGTACAAAAATTAATTGCATCTTCTATATAGCAATAATGAGTGTGTCAAAACCAAAGTTAAAAATAATCCAATTTACAATCACTCCAAAAGTAATGAAAGGCAAAACTTCAAAAAACATGTGCAGGGTCTGTATACTGAAACTTACAAAGTCATGATGAAAGTGTTCAAACAATACCTAAAGGAGTGGGAGGACATACTGTGTTCATAGATTGGAAGACTCATAGTGAGATAATAAAAGTGTCTGTTCCTGCCAAAGACCCCGAATAGCCAAAGCAATCCTGAGAAGGAAGAATAAAATGGGGGGGAATCTTGCTCCCCAACTTCTACAAAGCCACAGTAATCAAGACAATTTGGTACTGGCACAAGAACAGAGCCACAGACAAGTGGAACAGAATAGAGACTCCAGACATTAACCCAAACATATATGGCCAATTAATATAAGATAAAGGAGCCATGGACATACAATGGGGAAAGGACAGTCTCTTCAACAGATGGTGCTGGCAAAACTGGACAACTACATGTAAGAGAATGAAACTGGATCACTGTCTAACCCCATACACAAAATTAAACTCCAAGTATATCAAAGACCTAAATGTAAGTCATGAAACCATAAAACTCTTAGAAAAAAACATAGGCAAAAATCTCATAGACATAAATATGAGTGACTTCTTCATGAACGAATCTCCCCAGGCAAGGGAAACAAAGACAAAAATGAACAAGTGGGACTATATCAAGCTAAAAAGCTTCTGTACAGCAAAGGACGCCATCAATAGAACAAAAAGGTATCCTACAGTATGAGAGAATATATTCATAAATGACAGATCCGATAAAGGATTGACATCCAAAATATATAAAGAGCTCACACACCTCAACAAACAAAAAGCAAATAATCCAATTTAAAAAATGGGCAGAGGAACTGAATAGACAGTTCTCTAAAGAAGAAATCCAGATGGCCAACAGGCACATGAAAAGATGCTCCACATCACTAATCATCAGAGAAATGCAAATTAAAACCACAATGAGAAATCACCTCACACCAGTAAGGATCGCCATCATCGAAAAGACAAACAACAACAAATGTTGGCGAGGTTGTGGAGAAAGGGGAACCCTCCTACACTGCTGGTGGAAATGTAAATTAATTCAACCATTGTGGAAAGCAGTGTGGAGGTTCCTCAGAATGCTCAAAATAGAAATACCATTTGACCCAGGAATTCCACTTCTAGGAATTTACCCTAAGAATGCAGCACTCCAGTTTGAAAAAGACAGATGCACCCCTATGTTTATTGCTGCACTATTTACAATAGCCAAGATATGGAAGCAACCTAAATGTCCAACAGTAGATGAATGGATAAAGAAGATGTGGTACATATACACAATGGAATATTACTCAGCCATAAGAAAAAAACAGATCCTACCATTCGCAACAACATGGATGGAGCTAGAGGGTATTATGCTCAGTGAAATAAGCCAGGCAGAGAAAGACAAGTACCAAATGATTTCATTCATATGTGGAGTATAAGAACAAAGGAAAACTGAAGGAACAAAACAGCAGCAGACTCACAGAACCCAAGAATGGACTAATAGTTACCAAAGGGAAAGGGACTGGGGATGATGGGTGGGAAGGGAGGGATAAGGGTGGGGAAAAAGAAAGGAGGCATTACAATTAGCATGTATAGTGTGTGGGGGGCACGGGGAGGGCTGTGCAACACAGAGAAGACAAGTAGTGATTTTACAGGATCTTACTACGCTGATGGACAGTGAGTGTGAAGGGGTATGTGGGGGGGACTTGGTGAAGGGGGGAACCTAGTAAACATAATGTTCTTTCTGTAATTGTAGATTAATGATACAAAAATAAAAAAATGATAAAATAATAAATAAATAAAATGTCTGTCCTTCCAAATTGATTTATGCAATCAGTGGGTTTAATGCAAATTCTATCAAAATTCCAACAAGGTTTTTCTGTTGACATAGATAAGCATATTCTAGAATATATATGGAAGAACACAAACTCCAGGATAGCTAAACAATATTGAAAAATTAAAGTACAGTGGGAGGAGTCATTATACTTCATATCAAGGCTAATTGCACAGCTACAGCAATCAGACTGTATTTGTGTTGGTGGAAAGAGAAACACATGGCTCAGTACAACAGAAAGGAGAACCCAGGAAAGGACTCACACAACTATGTCTAACTAGCACCAGAAGAACAAACAGGATGCAGCATGAAAGGAACTCCATTGTGTACCCCTTGATCACCAACTTGGTTTTCTGATCTTCCAGAACCATTCCATCCAGAATGGAACAGAGCTGCAAAAGGAATTTAATGGACAAAGGATAGCCTTTTCAGCAAATAATGGTGAAGCAACAGGACATCCACAGGCAACATACACTTTATACAAAAATTAACTCAGCATGGATCACTGACACTATAAAAGTTTTAGGAAAACGATGAGAAAATCTTTGGGAATCTAAGGCTATGCAAAGAGTTCTTAGACTTGCACCAAAAGCATGATAAAAAAGGAAAAACTTTGTAAATTGGACCTCATTAATTAAATATACTTGCAAAAAATGCTGTGAAGAAGATGAAAAGACAACTTACTGGGAGAAAATATTTTTTAAACATGAATCTGACAAAAGACCAGTATCTAGAAGATATAAAGAACTCTTGAAATGCAAGAGCAAAAACATCTAGAGTGGGTTGTGGGAGGGTGGGTGGGGAGGGAGGGAGAAGGGGATTGAGGGGTACACATGGTGTGGGGGATCACAGGGAGAACAGTGTAGCACAGAGAAGCACATAGTGGGTCTGTGGCATCTTGCTGCACTGATGGACAGTGACTGTATTGGGGCATGGGTGGGGACTTGATAATATGGGTAAATGTAGTAACCACATTGGTATTTCATGTGAAACCTTCATAAGAGTGTACATCAATCATAACTTAATTTAAAAAATCCGATTAGGAAATGGACAAAGAGTATGATCAGATATTTCACAAAAAAAGGATATACAGATGGCAATCACATAGAAATAGGTTCAACTTCATTTGCCATTAGGACAGTGCAAATTAAAACCACAGTGAGATGCTACAATATGCCTGTCAAAATGGTTAAAGTAAAAACTGATGACACAGCAGATAATGACAAGGTTGCACAGAAACTGGTCACTCTTATTGCTGGTGGAAGTGTAAAATGGTGTAGCCACTCAAACAGTTTTGCAGTTTCTTATAAAACTAAATATTTATACTACCATACAACCCAACACTTACATACTTGGGCATTTATTCCAGAGACACCAACTTTGATATGTATTCAAAATCTATATACAAATGTTCATAGCAGCTCTATTTATAGGTGACTGGTTAAACTGGAGTGCATCCATACCATGGAATACTGCTTAGCAATAAAATGAAACTATGTCTTAGTCAGTATCGGCTGCTATGACAAAATACCACAGACTGGATGGCTTATAAACAACAAAAATTTATTTCTCACAGCTCTGGAGGCTCGAAGTCCAAGATTAGTGTGCCTAGGTGCTTGGGTAAGGGCCCTCTTCTAGACCGCAGACTTCTCCTTGTACCTCATGGAAGGCACAAGGGAGCTCTATGGGGTCTCCTTTTATAAAGCACTAATAACCTCCTAAAGGCCCCACCTCCTCACGCCATTATTTTCAGGGTTAGGATTCAACATATGAATTGGAGTAGGGGGAGTGGGGAAGGGGCACAGTCATACCACAGCAAGCTAACTATTGAAGTGCAACTACATACATGAATGTATATATTCAGTGAATTATACTGAATTTTAAAAAGTCAATTCAAAAGGCTACATACTAAGATTCTATTTATGTAATTGTTGAAAGAACAAAATTATAAAAAAGGTGAACGGATTAATGGAACCAGGGTCAGAGTCAGGGATGTGGTGAGGGGAGTTGGTGTGTTTATAAAACCGTGACCTAAGGAATCCTTTGGATGACAGAGCTGTTAGTTTTTTGACTATCAGTGTCAATATCCTGACTGTAATATTAAAGCATAACTTTGCAAGATGTTATCATTCAGGGAAACTGAGAAATTTTTACCTGAATCTCTCTGTAATATTTCTTACAATTGCATGTGATCCTACAATTATCTCAAAATAGTTTCATTTAGATTTTTAAAAAGAACAGGTTTAAAGTTTTCCAAGGCCATGATGTTGCAGCCATCATGGGAAGCAGACTCTAACACCCCATCCAGTAAAAACAGTAGGGTTCCCTCTGGCAGGCTGAGGGCTGCTGTCCATTCTCTGAGCAACACCACTTGGGGGAAGAAGATTGTCCTGTTGGGAAACCTACTGTGACATCCTTTAGCAAATCTGTGACACTAAGTCCTACTGCTTTCTCGTGTCCCCTGTGCTCCAAATTTTCCCACTACTTATTTATCCCAGACATCCTGGATTCTTCTGTGACATCCCCCCCTGCCCAAAAGTGGCACAGGCAAGGAAGAGACCTTGACAGGTGCCTGTTCTCTTAGTGCCACTGAGGTCAGAGCCTGAATCTGGCTCGTAAGCCATGGAGGATGATGTGCTAAGAAACCCACTTATCACCTGTTAAGTCCAGGGAAAGGAAATCCTGGGGCAAAATACCTCTAAAAACTGAAATCAGTCAAAGAGAAAAATGAAGTTTAAAACCCATTTATTCCTTACAAAACTTCAGTCCGGCCCATCTCTCTCTCCTGCTCCAGCAGCAACAAAACCGGCCCTCCCCCTCACCTCTCAGGTACAGATAAGCCCTCTGTTGCCCAGGTAATTATCCACTGATACGGAGATGAACTTTTCTCCACCCCTGAGGAATGATGCAAATGCACTAAAGCCATACTTCCTTCCACCTCTGAACGCCTATTGACATGCAGATGTACCAAAGCCAGGCGAGATATTCTGGGAATATTACAATTTTACCCACATCACTTCACACATGTGTAAACTTCCAATCTTTTCATTCTGACAATCCTCTATCTCCTCCAACAGGAGGACTGGGCTTTGGAAAGAGGGTGTGGAAGAGGTCACATGTGTGTCAGCCAGACCCTTTTAAAAAGCCACCAGCTCCAGAAAAATAAGTTGGAAGTTGCATGAAGGAAATTCACTGTGTCCCCGGCCACACACCTGTTTCTGATCCCCTGCAATTGTTCCACCTTTAGTAGCTGAACATGCAGCAAACTCTAGTTCTTCTACATTCATTCCCCATCCCAAGGTATCCTAACTTTGAAACAAAGAGAATGCTGTTATTTTATAACAGGTTTCATATTTTAATGTGTCAGAATCCTTAGAATTTATCTCAGATTCTTTTTCTCTTTCTCTAACTGGTGTGCCTGGGAGGGAGACCACCATATAATTACATAAAGGAGTGGGTAAAGGGACACAAAACACCAAATGTTGCTGTGTAGGAAATTATGGGAGGCACAGGATTTACCCTTTGTAGTACTCTCCAAGTAAAACCCTATCTGACCTGTTTGTAAACATAGTGAATATTCCTGGAGCAGTACGTTCATGGGCCTCAATTTATTAGGATGCCTGGACTTTTTCTGTTCAATCAGCAACCCCAGCTGATTTCTCTGCTTCAGATTTCAGCCCCATTCCCTCTATACTAATAGTTCTCATTACCAAAATCACTTTACGGTGCACACTCAGTCTCCACCAAAGGAGGCTCTCGTTTAGTTAGGCTGTCGGGGGGGTGCCAGGCACCAGTGTGTCTGAAAGGTCTCCACAAGGTTTGCCTGTGCAGCCAGGGCTGAGAATCCGTGTTCTGCTCTAAAGGATGGCCTTCCACAAATGCATCTCAAAAGCAATCCTTAAATGACCCACACTACGACTTCTCAAGCACCTCCTGATCCTAGCCTGTCATATATGACAGGTTCATTTCTGAGGGTTTTTGAAGGTGTAGATGCCCTATTCTGGAGCTTCTAAATCTGAGTCAGAGGGCATTGTTTAAAGCTCCAGATAGTGCCCACCCTAGCCAAGAAGAGTCTACAGTCTAAGCTGCTCTCTGGTATCTCCCAAGCCTTCCCCAGGAACGGACTCCCATCTTTCTCCACCACTGCCTGGTATGCACGCCCACTTCCCACTCTGTGCAATGACCTGCCCTGAGCCTGCTCCTCCCTGGATTCCCCCGGCAGCTCTCCCTCCTCCTTCCCCTCTATCTCTCAGGCTACTCCTGTCGGTCTCATCTGCAACCTCCTGTTCCTCTAAAAAGAAATTAAATAAATACTCAAGGCTCTCAATCATAGTTTGTAATTCAATATTTAATTTGAATGGACTTATAAATAAATATTCCACAGATTTTCACAACTTTAAGTTTTGGGATGTGCTCCACTCTCTACTAGGGCTACCTTTTCTCCCTTCCTTTTCCAACTTGTAAATTCCTATTTATCAGTTAAAATTCAACTCACTTTTTAACTTCTCTCTAAAGAGTACTCAAGTTAGGCATTCCCTCCATTACGTGTTCATAGTATAAGCTTTATTGTAGAGTGTATTATAAATGACTGCTTGTTTACTTATCTGTCTCCACCCACTAAACAGTAAACCCACAAGGATGGGCAATGTAAGAATGTGACTGGCAGAATTAATATTTGAGTGACTGAATTAAACAAATATTATGATGGCCCTACTATGTGCAGGAGTCCATGCTACTTAGATGAATTGAGTTATGTTATCTAAGTTGTTTTGCTTGCAATAAAATTGTGATCCTATTGTTTTTCATATTTTAAAAGAAACAATAACATGTATCCACAAATTTCTTCTCAGAGATGCAGAAGAGTTAACTACAGGACTGGTCATTATGTATGTTTAAATCCTTAGAGATCTCCTTTGAGGAAGGCACAGCGGCAAACTGATATGAGATGACAAATGGGGGCAATCCATTTGGGTTAAAAATGAAATATTTAGTATTAGAATAATCCAGATTTGTTGAAAATAAGTCTGAAACTTTGTTGTTTGGAGATTAACTTTTTTGGATAAATTTCTGAGCATTCTTTTGAATTTGTCTAGTTAACATGAAAAATCCAGCTGTCATTAGATTGCCAGGGTGGTGTGAGAATCACAGCTTTGACTCAACTCTTAAATTTTAAACCCATGACAGAAGTCAACATTCTACTGCTATAAGCAGTGAAGTCCCCTGCAGAATTTCAGGTTTAAAGATAAAGGAAATAAGCATGGCATTTTGAGGAATAAAAGTTTCAACAATCATTAATAGTAGTGATGAAAGCACTTAAGATAATTTCTGAGAATCCTGGAGAATCGCACAGTAAGTGTTCCTTCACAAAAATAAAATGAGATTGCAAACACTCCTACAGAGTCACAGCTACAATACCACCACCAGCCACAGCAACTAACGTATTAGTTAAGAAATTATTAAAACTTATTAGGAGAAAAGAAAGGTATATAAATTTACCAGATCCAAAATCAGACACTGTATACCAAACAAAAAAAGAAAAAGAAAAACAAGTTTACAGGATCTAGATTTATCCCAGTTTTATAAACCAGTTATATTAACCAAAGAAGCAATATACTCTCTCCTTTACCCAGTAATTGTTTTGTTCATTTAATAATCACAGTGTCCTGGGCTAGGAGCATCAAGTGCTTAAACCAAATTAATAGCATTCTTGTCCTCAAAGGGTGTGAAGCAAAAATGATACGGAAGATGTTTGCATACAAACAAAACAATGCTGGCAGTTAGAGAGTAGGGCATCTGTTTCAGAAAAAGACTTCATACAGTAAGTAAAATTTGGATGAGGGAATGTGAGTGGGCAGAGGGCAAGTTGAGAAAAAGGAATGGCAGAAAGCTGCCGTATGGAGTGTATTTGGGGAATGGTGCTGTTCTGGGCCCATTTTGGATAATGGTTAATAGGGATGCCTGAGGAGGGAGTCAAACCTTCAAAGAAAACCTGCTGCTTAGAGACTTTTTACAGTAGTCTCCTGGAGAAACAGGAAAGGATTCTGGTCGGGAAACACAGGATCGGATGTATTTTGGGGGCAATAATTAATCTGATAAATGTGTGTAGAATAGATCACAACAGTCAGAAGTTGGCCACTAACCAGAGGAGAAATAAGGCAGCTGTAATGGTGTAGAAAGAATTTAACTACTTGGACATGGATTAATGATGGCAATGCAAATCACATGGATTAGGAGATCTCTTCCAGAAAGATCCAGAAGGAAGGAGGAATCAAAGAGATAAATTTGGAGCCTTTGTGTTTTGAAGGGAGTGTGTGGCCCTGGCATGAGCCCTGTTAGAGGGAAAGAGGGGCCTCCAGGGAGCAGCAGAGTTGAGGGAAGCTGGACTTGGGTCACATAGAGGGGAAGAAGACTGTGAAAAGATAGTGAGGGAAGGAAGGAAAGGAATCAAGGGAATAATCAAAGAGGGGGCAGGAAGAAACAGCAGCAAAATTCAGGTGGTGCATATAGATTCTGGAAAAGTGAGGAACTTTCTTCTTCAAGACAGAGAGAGGAGAGAACTCACAAAGATGAACCTTAGGCATTTAAATGATTGAAATTTAATGAAATAGTTGAGCTCTTCTAACTTAAGGCAATACCTATAGATTTGCAAGACCAAAAAAGAGGCTAAAAGGATATATAACCGCTAATTTAAAAAAAAGAAAGAAAGCAATGTCCTCATCATGTGTAGTTTCCAATGTCATTTCTGCAGATTGTAAAAACATACCAAAGGGCATTTTGCATGGACAAAAAGCATCAAGGTCAATGTGGAACTTGTGAAGAAAATGAGCAGAATTCGTATCATTGCACTTCAAGATCTACAGCAGACATAAATGAAAATGTCAGGTGAGCAAACTGCCAATTATCAAAGTGAACTAATTGCATCTTTGAGACAAACAATATTATAAGAAAAGATATGTTACCATCCTCTTCCATCTTCAAATTTATTCATCTTCATATTTTCCAATTCAAAGACATTAAATGTGTTAACACAGACAATAAATAATTGACTCAGAAAATCCTTGGATTAAGAATACTCAGAGTTCATGTACTTCACCCAGAGAAATTCAATCATAATATTACTAACAGGGTTGCCTCGCTGCTATCTGAGTGATTTTAGATATGGTAAGTCACTATGTTTGCAGAGACACCATTCTATCAGATGTTTCCTCTCCCCATTCATACATAATCTGGCAGCCTATTTTGTAGTAAAGTGGAATAAATTTGCAGATATTTGAATAGCGTTGTACTCCATCTCCAAGTGTTCTAATCTCCACAGAAAACACCCCTCTACGTAGCCCTCTTAGTGAGAAAACCTTCATGGATCACCCACCTTCCCCCGGCGAACTCAAACAGGACTCCTTTCAATATAGAGGGAGACCCCCCATGGTAAGGGATGCAGGGGTCGGCCAGCATGCTCCTCGCCTTGATCCTGCCTCTATTTCTACTATTTCAGCCTTCAGTTTTAATTTGTCACACTGTTGACTCATCTAGCATGAACAGACTGTCCACGTAGTCCAATGGCTCCCTTGCATTTTCTACTTTATCTTTCCTTTAAATTGGGGGCATGCAACTGGTTTTGACAGAAGGACTCTGAACAAATTAGTGTGTCATTTTCTGGCTGTTCTCCCTCCATCTCTCTTCCACTCCAGGGGACACTGTAAAGGTCTCTCCTTCAAAATGGAGAAGGGCCATAACGGTCTTGAGCAACTAATTGTCTTATTGTTGCACTACTGAAATTAGAAGGGATTATTTATTTACATATTTTTTAAAATATTTTTTTGTTTCTTATGCAGAGCCCATCTTGCCCTGACTGTAACTGACAAACATCCACACCCTTTTTCATATGAACTTCTTTTAGGCTAGCTCCTCCTCCTTTTTTCATTTAAATTTGATTAACATTTTATCTAGTCCCTGAGACAAAAAGGAAAGAGACATTATGTTACCTCTGAAGGTAAAAATAAAACTATGTTGAGAAACCTAAGCAACTATTTATTAAGATAGCTCTTCCCCTGGTTCCCACAGCATTAAGCGGTGCAGCTGTAGGTCCAGCTCCTGAGCCTTCCTTTCCTCCCTCCTGGTGACACCCACCCCTAATCCACAGGCGAGCGCTCCGCATTCAAACTACATCTCAGCTCCACCCATGTCTCTTTCAAGTCACTGTCCTCTCTTACACTGCTCACCTAAAGACTTCTCTGGTTTCCATGTGCAGTGCACTCTTTCCTAAACAGTATTCAAGGAAACTGGAATCATAAGTCAACGTGTATTCTGCTTAAGACTCATCAACAGTCTTTGTGAAGGTTTGGTGGAGAAGGGTGGAAAGAAAAGAGTCCTAGTACCAAGTTCATGGGAAGCATCTTCTCTGTCTCTCCAACCTTGAAGACAGGAGCTCTGCTGTTAATGGGAATGTTATTCAGTAGAATTAGCCTAAACAGTAAGATTCAGCACTCTGCCCTGAGAAGATACACACTTGATATTTAGAGAAAACCTTTGGCAGAACTTGGTGTTCAGATGAATTAATCAAAGTAGTATGTGGGCATAAAAGAACTGTACTCATGTGTAGTAAGGGTAGATGTGCTGAGAAGAAGGTTGTAGGCAGGAAGCAGGCAAAAGTAATCCAAATAGGGAAAATTAGTGATGCTGAAAACACAAGAATTGGTGATGTAGATGGGAAAATATAGTAAATATATATAGTGAATATAGTAAATATAACAGCCTACTTGGTGAGAAATGGGATGCGAGCTTCTTAGGAGAAGTCGGGGATGGACTGGGGGAGTCTGTGTGAGGACCGAGCACGCCTGTCTCAGCCAGGCACGTGGCCGGCAGACTCAACCATCGCTGAACCACAGGCTTAGCGATTGCAGCTGTTGAAATATGCCTACTAATATTTCTTTTAAGTTATATTTCCTTTCTTATTTTTTTTCTCCTCCTAAGCAATTTGAATATTTACAAACTGGCCCTGTTTCAGAATAACTCAAAAACTAATTAGCTCCATTGACCCCACCTCCTTACCACCAATAGTCAATTTTCTACAGAAGTTGTTGGTCATTAATATCTCTTCATAGGAAAATATATTAACATTTTTTTTGAAAAATGACATCATAGCTGATTTTAACCTTTTGATCCTGTAATAGCCATATAGTCAAGAATCTTGAAAAAATTATTTCTTAAAAAAGTGGTAAATTGTCATATTGGACATGGCTAATTGGTGTTAATTTGAGCACTGTGTTACATTTTATTTCATGTTAATTCCCACCTTTCCAGTGGGTCCAGGTCTGAATGCAGGCACTGTCTCTGACCTAGACCATTAATTAAACCAAAATAACTCTCCTCGTACCTTCAATGCTTCATCTTCACTCTTGGACATTGAAGATGGGGGTGTATCTTCCACTAAGCAATGGTCTTGCCTGAAAATTTTGATTTCCCATATTACAAATAGCTTTGTGCAAGCCTGTCCATCCATCTCCCATCTTCTCTGTCCTACATGAGTTCCTGGCATTCTGGGATATTGAGCACACTGCCTTCTCATCACTAAATATTCAATACAATGCAATAATGATAACAATATGAGTCAAGATCTTCTGAGGACTGTCAGGCACATAGGCTTCTTATTACCTTATGAAAACAAAATGCTTTATCTGAGGCAAGCCCAAGGATAATGAATCAATTAAAGTAATATGTGGGTACAAAAGAATGGTGGTCATTGCAGTAGGGTTTTTTTTTAATATTCAGATTTTAATATTTTTTATAATCAGATTTCTCTGTATAGCTCGTGTCTTACCCCTCATGCTTACAATATGGCTGCTGCAGCCCCAGGCATCCAGTCTTCCAACAACATCTCCAAAAATAAGAAGTAAGAAAGAGAGCTTTCCTGGATATATTCTATTTTTTTATCAAAAAGGTCCATTTTTTCCAGAAGCCCCTAACAGACTTCTCCCAGGTCCCATCAGGAAGAATGTTATCATGTATGCATCTGTTAACCAATGCCTGGAAAAGGGTAATGGTATTACCACCATTGACTCAGTCCTTTCAAGTCTCATCCTCTGACACCAA
This sequence comes from Manis pentadactyla, assembly GCF_030020395.1. Lineage (NCBI taxonomy): Eukaryota > Metazoa > Chordata > Mammalia > Pholidota > Manidae > Manis > Manis pentadactyla. The sequence goes on along the minus strand of NC_080020.1, from coordinate 147,888,898 downwards.
CACTGACACCTGGAACTTGTCTACCCTGAGCACCTGTCACTCAAAACCTAAACAAAATCTGATTCGATTAGCTAGTGACAAAGGGAAGCTCTTGACAAAGCACTTTCTGCCCCAGGTAGGTTCTATTTGTATGTGCATTGAATACATGAGTAGGATGAGGCTTAGGGGAATTCAAATATCAGCTCAAGTTCACACAGCAAGCATGTGGCAGAGATGGGCTTGAACTCAGTCTAGGTCAAGTGACTTCATAGCCTGAACTCTCTTCAAGTAAGCTGTGCTCATTCTCAATGAGTGTGAAGCACAGTAAATTTTCAGACTATCCTCTGGGAGATAAAACCAGTGCTTTTTATTTCTAATCCTCATTAAAAATGTCTCCAAGAACAGGATTCCAGAAAGAGAACGGCATGATACAACGTCTTGCATCTTCCTTCAGTATCTGGAAAATGGAATGGCACCTATGCAGCATGAGGCCAGGAGGCAGAACAGAAGGATGGGGGGACATCGGGAACACCAGCACCCAGGCTCTGAGATGGCTCTGGAAGCAATGAGACAGGGTGGGGGTGGAAATAGAGTTCACAGGGCCATGTTGTCCCCTAGAGTGTGTGCACATGAAGAGACACAAATGTTCAATCTCAGCACTAATGATGCTTCAGACCTGTGCAGCCATGGCCACAGAAGGCACCCCCCCCAACTCCCACAGAGGTGGTTGGCACCTGCACCTCATCTAATTCCCAGAGGAAAGTATTTCCCATCACACCTACCAAATTTTATCTTATGCTTGCCAGCCAGTCATTCAAGACCTTTTATCACCTTACTTATTTTCCTCAATTTATTTTCCACAATCCACTTAGGAGAATGGACCAGTTCACACAGTAGCCCCTAAATTTATTTCTCATGCCACCTACCCATTTGCGCTTTCTTACTGTATTTTTTATGACCAGGTAATATATGCTGTCTCTCTGCTTGTAAAAATTTAGTTATCTTTGAAAGTGTTCAATAAATATTGCTGGCTCAGTTAATGAACCATTTGCATGTATAGACACACACATACATGTACTCACACACACACCATACATCAAAATAAATTCCAAAAGGTTAAAACTTTAAATATAAAAATGTAAAACAATGAAAGTTTTAAAAAGAAATAAATAGGAAGTTTAGCTAGTACCTCTTGGGAAAGATTTGGTACATGGCACCAAAACCAGAAACCATAGAAGAAAAGATTATAGAGAAACATAGAGTAAATATGTGGAAATCACTTTAAAAAAATGAAAGGCTTAAAAAAAACTAAAAAATATTGTGACATATAGCAGACAAATAATTACTAGTTTTATATATAAAGAGCCTTTACATGTCTTGGAAAAGATTAACAATACTGAAGGAAAATGGACAAAGGCTTTAGAATAGCTAATGCAACACAGAAATAAACAAATGTCCAATAAATACATAGGTAGAAGGTCAGTATTTTTTGTAATTAAATAAGCACTATTTAAAATTTTGTATGACTATTTTAACCTCAAACTGAAAAATAAAAGCCCCAATTATAACACCCATGTTGGTGAGGGTTCAGGGTAATGTGACTTTAATAATAATAAAACTATAAATTCGTTCAGCTTTTCCAAGTGTGTAATTTGGTATTATATACATTATACTAAGAGGTTTTAAATATAGATCTTTATGCCCTTTGATTTAATTACTTCACCTTTTGGAATTTGTCCTGAGGAAATTATTAGGAAAGATATGCCTGAAGGAATTTTTACTGCAGCCTTGCTTAGGACAGGAAAATAAATAACCCAAATACTCATCAATAGACAGTTAAATTATTTATGACACCTAACAGTTGGAATGCAGTGCAACAATTTATCTGGAAAGTAATAAAACCACTTAATTTTGTAGAAAATGTTCACAATATATTGTTATTAACAAAATAGTGTTCATATATACATTTTAAAATATATGTGTATAGGTCTATAAGCATGGTAAAAATAACTCTTTGCATGTTTTTTCCATTTCTCTAAATACTTTAATAATGAAAATGTATTACTTTTGTAACAAAACAAATTTGTCTTTATCTGATCCCTCATTCCAGGCCCTCTTTACATATGACCTTCATAAAAGGTTCTCTGATTTCCCCAAAAAGGATATTTCTTCTTATGAAATTGTATAGTCCTCCTTGTCTGTAGAACTCATAAAATTCTTAGATTTTCTTATTGCTGTCTATACCTACCTCATCTTTCTCACTATACCTTTAGATTCTGAAAGGCCAGAACTTGACATTTGTGCCTTAGTATTCCCTATAAAATACCTAGTAGTTACTATGTGTTCAGGTAACTGAATGATTATAATGAGGTTGAACCTTTTCATAAAGCTTTCTGAAATAGTATGTGAAAAAAGAGTCCTGTAAATGCAAGGTAAGTGTGATGAAGTCCTTTTACCTGGGAGGGAAATTGAAGCCCAGAGCTCAAAGACAAGTCTTGTTTATGTTAGGGTAAATACTGAACCCAGTGTTATAAATCTCCAGACCTTCATAAAATCATAATGACACTCAGAGACTTGTCCTACCCAGTATGCATGCCTTTGCATATTTCCCTCCCAGGTTGACGCAGAGCTCAGCCATGTGACACGCCACAGCCAATTGGACATTAGTAAGTGTTGTGCCCACAAAGCCTTGATAAGCGCTTGTACAATGAGGCTGGTTTTTGTGGGACACCGCTACCATCTTAGAAAAAATTTAAAAATCAGGCTACTCAACTGAAACGGCCACAAGAAGAGAACAACCTTGCTCCAGCCAACAGCTTCAATTAACTGCGAGGCATGAGCAAAGCCATCTTGAATCATCCAGTCCCGGGACAGACACAGGTTGAACATATTTGGTTAAGTAACCTCAAGCCAGGGCTGGAACTACCCAGCTAAGCCCAAATCAAAATACAGAACTGTGAGCAAATACATGGTTGCTCTTTCAAGGCACTAAGTTTCAGAGCAGTTTATGATAACTGATGCACGCACCCATCACACCTCCTACCCTGCCCGCTGCCCCAGCTGACTCAGATCCATCACAGAGGATGGGCAGTGCATCACAACACTCACGCCTAGTTCTGACCTGACTTCAGAGTCCTTCTCACCCAGGACTCTGGTCAGCCCCTTCCAATTGCAAGGGCTGACATCTAAGTTTAAAACTGTTTGAAACCCCTGAATAAGAAAAATAATGCTTTCTCTAACCTACTTGCTTCAAATTGAGACACACAAAGTTTTGAGTAAGATTATAAACTCAAGTGTCAAATACTCCCAAAATTTAGCCTGAGTCAGACTATTTTTTGCAATCAAGGGAATTCTGCTGCTAACTTACCCATCCATGATTACGCTGCAAGCCAGACAGCAGCATGTGTTGAGCTGGCCTCCTACTCACGGATGGACTGGTAAATGACCACCTACTACTTTCAGTTTCTAAAGCTAAGGGAGGAAGGTGCAAAGTGACAATTATCATTTGCTATATATTCTGCATGCCTTACCCCTCTTTTAAACAAAGAATTTAACATCAAAATCATAAAAATCTCATTGGAAGCCAGCGTGGTGACCCAAATTCACTTTAGGCAAATATGGCCGTCTGCTCCTCACTTTCCTCATCTGTAAATTGAAGGCTGTTACATCTGTCCCTTATAGGGATATTATAGTAACAAATGAGATAATATACATGAAAACATATTCTTCAGAGGAAACTAGCTATAATTATCATAATTTAAGAGAACACAGAAATCAACTTGTGTTTACCAAAATGTGACACATCTTTCCATTGTTGTCAATTGAATTCCTACTAGGTATGTGAATTTAAATTTTGTTTACAATGATTTCAATGAAACCATAATTTAGCTATTTTAATATCAATCCAGCTGTTTTATCATCAGTAATTTCAGTTCGGGAAGAATCCTATTCAGATAAATTATATGTGTGTTGGAAACTAGTGAATGTAGTATTTCTCTGAAAAATCATTGTTTTATACCCTAAAAGGAAAAATCTCTGAAGTCAATGATAATTTGTAAAACAGAAGATTTATCAATAAAATTTTGCAAATAGACTGAAACATGTTTGCTATTTAGCCTGAATTTAAATTTTAACTGTTCTAATAAGTGGTAAACTTCTCAGCCATTTGTGACTGAATGGAAACTTTCTCAAAACTCAAATGTAAAACATCCCTGGTGGTTAAACAATTTTACAATCAGTTGTAAACCATAGAAATTTTTTCTCCAAAAGGGATCTGATCATTTCAGAAATCTCCAGTTTGCTCTTCAAACTATATGAAATAATAGGAGAAAGAAAAGACCTCACTGTCACTTCTCATCTTCAATGCTCAGTTTAATTCATAAAGTCAGCAAAATAAAATAAAGAGTTGATGCAATCTATACGTAGTTAAACCTAACTCCCACTCTGTTTCTTTTCAGATCATTTGTCTTCATCATTCTGTAGTTAAACCAATTTTCATGTTCCTTTTAAGCCGGTGCAAATGTAAATCCCTCTACATAATTTTTGAAATCCAACCTGAACATAAGCAGTTTCACAGCAACTTTCCTTTTTAATATGTTTCATCTTAGTTCTCCCCCAAGCTCCGGGACTGTAGCTGGGAATATTAGTATTATCCACATTTTAGGGATTAGGCCTTGGAAGCCCAGAGAGATTACTCTGACTGAATGAAAATCAACAGAACTAAACCCAGCTGTCTGGACCTCCAGACCAGGCAGGACCCGTCACTCCAGGCCCCCTTCAGAAACACTGAGTAATGGAAACATGGAAGGAACTAAACGCCCCTTTCCAGAATGGTGTGGTTAGCATGCAGGCTGCTGGGCCTCACTGGCACCGCACTGAGCAGCATCAGCCGAGCCACAAAACAGCTTCCTCCTGGGTTATAACAGGGCGTCAGCTGTGCCCCAGGAGCTGCCTCTCATCTGAAATCTCTTTCCCTGACTTATGAGGTCAAAGGCCACGAGTCTGTTACCCACCTTCGTTTCCCAGCAGTTTCTCCATAAGACTTGTGTTCCCTCCAGTGTCTGCACTAGTTGTTGTTGGTTCGCTTTGTGGGGGAGAGCGGAGCCCCACTCAGGAGCTGCTGGAAATGCCCACTTTTGTCCCCAGCACACCATGTGCAGCCCAGGCACAGACCCAGCCCACTTTGAGCTGGTGAGCAGTAACAATGCCGCACTCAGCAGGGCCTGAGCAAGTGGAACAACTTGGAGGGCCTGAGTCTCTTTAAAGGGAGGGAGTGGGTATTTCATAGTGAGTGACAAGTGATGGAGTCACTGCTCTTTGTGGTATTGGATTTGACCTAGTGAACCTCTGATGAAGCAGCAGGGGATGGAGGCTACAAGGGGCATCCAGCCGACGGGGTTGCCAGGGGAGCACCACGGGATGGGCAGGTGGTGTCCAGGCAGAAGTGTTCCCATGCTTCGGGATGAGCTCTCTTGTGGGGAAGGAGGGACAGGCCAAGTGACCACACATAGCTTGTCTCAGACTCTCTGTGAGCCTGGTCTGATTCCAAGTCCATCAGAACCTCCTGATTCAGCTTCTCTGAGACACTGAAGCTCAAGCAAGCACTTCCCAAACCTACAGCCCCACTCCCTCTAGGTACTTAGTGCCCTGGAGTATTCGTTTAAAATAAAACCAAGCCATGTGCCCCACAGTTAAGGAGACAGTAGTCTTATGCTACAGTCTTCTGGCCAGGACCGTGTTACCGGGAGCAAAGCCTATGACATTTACAACACGGAGTGAGGGGTTTGGTGTCTAGATGGAAAGGGAAAGTGCATCATGCCAAGTTGCCTTGTCATAGGGAGGTATTTGTCCTTGGAAGGCTGTCAATCAACAAACAATGCTGAGTACCTGCCTCTAAGCTCACTGCTTAACCCTCAAGTGTTGTGTTCAAAGCATGTGCGGAGGCAGAAGAAAGGAACTATATAATTACCAAGTATCATATCCAAAAGACAATCTTTGCTTTCTCATTTGGAAATTATTCTGTGGGTGGATGGGAGGAGGTAAATATATATGAGTTAGTCAATGAAAACGGATAATTGAGGTAATAACTTTTTCATGGAAAATGATTACAGTAAACACAAATAAATGCTTACCAAAAATAGGTCCTTCTCTGAGATTCTGGTTGTAAAAATCTGTATAACGCTGGCACAAATCAGCATTAGAAACAGATTCATGGCGATATCTCAACCTGGGCGTGGGTCTGTGTGTGTGCCTACATGACTTGGGGCAGGATGAGCAGCATAAACTACCATAGGGGTGGGCCCATCTGATGTATTTGGAAGAACTTAGACTCACATCATCCTGAAGCCTGGGGGCCTGGTCAATAGAACAGAAATTCAGTACAATGCACTGTGTTAGTATCTACTGCATTTTTCTAAGAAAATTTCTCCCTCACTTATGGAGCTTCCTCCATGTTTTCTAGTCCAAATCTTGGACAGGAACAAAATAAAGGAAAACAATGTCAGAAATACAGAAATTAAACACAATGAACTCTCTAGAGTTTCAAAATCTAGCAAGATGCTCCCTGGGTCTCTGAAAAGGAATACTGCAAAATTGTCTTTCGGTTCAGACAAACTAGATCAACTAATAAAATCTCATCATATAAGGGCTCCAGAGAGAGATTAAAGGGAGCTTAGAAACAGATAGTTTTTGCTCCTTTTTACCTAGGCAAGTCCAATAAACTATGCCTGAGAATTATTCAAACCCATGGGCCAGTTCCATGTTCTCTGAAGTGTAACGAAGATAAACCACTAGATGTTTTCTGCCCTTTCCACTTCTTACCCACTTACATAACCAGTGTTGATACCTTGCAAACAGAGGTGGCTCTAATAAACCCTACTAACTGCCTCTGTTCTTAAATGTCCCACAACTTCCAGAGCCAGTGGCCTCACATTATAGCATGTTATCAACCCCTCCAGCCTAATCTCACAATAAAGAAAACACACACCCTAGGGTTCCCTGAACACATATCTGATGCAGCCCCAAATACATCTGCATAAACTGTCAAAGCATCAGGTTCCTTTAGGACTCTCAACTCACTGGGTTAAAAATAGGAAAGTGGCATGATTGTCAATCCCACCTTCAGTCATACTCTGTCAAATTCTTTTCAGATTCTGTAACTTCCTGGTAATTATATTAAGCCCTAGGCCAATCCAGTACAGGATTAAAAGTTGGAATATATCATCTGGTTCAAAGTGTTCCCAATCCCTATGGCTCCGTGGGAGTCTGGATTTGGAATTCTAGGAGCATGCTGTTGGGAAGAAAGCAATTCCTTTTCCTCTCACCCTCTGCTGTGTGCATCTTCCTCCAGTACTGGGCAGATGGGGCATTAGGGGAACCTATCTGGAGGTGTTGATGCCTGACATGCAGGTGAATGAAGGCAGAAAGCCAGAACCAGAAGCAGACATGCCATTTCACGGGAACTGCACTAATGTTTCATATTGGCTGGAACACAGGGTCCACGTGGGCATAACTCTCACATGCAGGGACATCTGCAAATTTTTCAGAGGAGAAACGAAGTTAAATGATAAAAACATTGTGAAATTTTCTACATGAATATTGAAATGTGCCATGCTTCTATTTATTCTAATACTATAAAAATATACATTTTTCATAAAAGCAGAAATTGAAAGCAAAGGAAAACTATGAACAGTTAGGTAAAACTGAGCTCATGAAAATGCTACAACTTTGTCATCTCTTCTAAACTGATTTTAGATTCAATTTCTTGCACATACCTTTCTGTCCAGGTGAACATTTGCAAAGATTTATTGTTTGATGCATGATTTTGTATTCACATCGAGCTGATCAATATTCAGAAGTGATTGAGGTTTGTTTTTTTCCTATTTCTATGCTTTGAAAAGCTTTTCCAAAATAAAAATGAGTGTTATCTTATTTTTCCACAAAGATGTCTAGTTGCTCACTAAGACAGTCAAGTTATGGTGCTAATGGAGGTAGTGGAGAAACAGCAGAGCATTTTATCATCATAATAATTAATTAATGTGATGTGAAAATGTAATCAGAGAATAAGGCATTTGCAAACCAGGGTCCTATGTATGACTGGAATTGTAAAAATGCACATCAAATTTTAAAATTTGTGTTAAGGAAAACATAACTTAAAAGTAAGAAAAAACTAAGGCAAATCCGAAGGTTTAAAAAATATTGGTGTTTCTGATTTCAGAAAACATGAAAAGCAAAATACATTTGAAAAATTGTCATATTGAAGTCAATATTACATTTTATGACATAAAATTACTGACAAATTATCATCTGCTCAAGTAAGTTATGGTCAGAAAAGTAGACTTTGCTTGAAATGAATAGTTTTTTATTTCTTAAGAAACTATTTATGATTAAGAAAGCATGATAAGTAAATTTTATCTAGGTTTAGAGGTTGTTTTTGGTGCTGTTCAAAATTACCACAAAAATGAAAAAAGGTGAAGTAGTTCAATGTATGAGCTCCTAAATCATGTCTCACTGAGCTGTGCAAATTCAAAATCAAATTGTTTAAACAATAAAGATTCAGAAATCTTAGAACCTTTTGAATGAGATATATATTTATTCAACTTGTTCAATAAACTAAGATCAGATTGTCTTAGATATATGCAGGATCATCAAAGGCTGTTTTAATTCAAAAGAAACCCTTAAGTTTTAGCAGGTCCAAAGATATGACAGACAGCATCTGACACAATACAAAACTTCCCTGTGGTAAACCAAAGTTAATATTATCAACATTGTGGCCAGGGTGTGGTAACATAGAGTGTGACTGGAAATTTTAATGGGATTGTAATGAATTATAAAGAGGAGGAGCTGAAAGAATCCACCCATACTTTCATCATATCTTTCAGACTTAATAGTAATGATCTTTAATGAGGAAGTTAAAGAACACCAAACAGTTGATTCTTTGCATGGAACCATTAATGAATGTGTGGGGTGGGAGTGAGGGTGGGGGTTAACAAATATTTTTAAGAAAAAAGAACTAACACACAAGTTCCTCTGTACTTCCTCAAACATACAACACTGGACAGTTCACTATTAAAAACCATTAACCTGATTAATTTAAGTAAACTAACAGAGATTATGGTCACAACCCCAGTATTCCAGGTTCTGTAAATAGATTTTTTTTATGTTCAAACTGAGAAGCAATGTACCTTTTTTCATCATCTGATAAGAATAATAAGTATAGGAAAATGATTTGGGGTATAGCAAAGAAATTATGCCAAAAATAATGCTGAGAGTTTCAAGGTTGAAGCATTTCCCTTCAGAAGAAAGGAAAGAGTTTGAAAGAAAAAAATACATGATGGCAATTCAGCCAGTGCTTTTTTTACCTCTACACCATCGGAAGAAGAGCAGAAAATGTAAAGGCCTTTGACTTTAAAAAAGATGAAAGGGTACTTTACTAAATTGAAATATATGATTTTTGGAGAATGAATTTAGCAAAAGAAAATAAATTGTAGAACTACTCTTTAAAGGAGAATGAACCATTAAATTAAGCAATGGCCAAACCAGGCAAAAATTACACAAATTTCATGCAAATCCCACAACTCTTGATTTTTTTTCTTGCAAGAAAAGCCCAACTTCATCTATGACTGTTGATTCAATTGATTATGGCTATTTGTTTATTCCATATGCCCTCACAATCATGACCTGCTTGCCTCCAAGCCATCCAGATATTGCATAGGACTGGACAATTAAGGCAATGCATTGCCTATTCTGTAGAGCTCAAAAATATACTTAGAAGGCATGTAAAAGAAAAGAGACTCAGTGGCTGGTCATGGTGGTGGAGAGGAATTGGTTTGTGTTCATATGCATGATCATACACACACACACACACACACACGCACACACACACAGATGCACACACTCATACCCACCCACACGTACACATGCAGATGCTCCCACATACACAGTGAGCAGGCCTGAAGTACTGCATGAAATTGTGGAAAGGTGCCCACACCATCTGAGTTTACAGAGGGTATTTTATGGATTGCATCTTCTCTCTAAGAACATTGCAACTTGCTCACATGCTGTCACCCTATCATGCTATTACCTCTAAATTTCAAACTTTAATTCAAGGACTAAAAGTGTTGGCTGTCTTGTTGCATGGCATGATGGGGTCATACTGACCTAGCCATGCAAATGTCTTCATATATTTCAAAGGAAATACCATGTGAAAACTGGTGCCTGGAATTAGTTGGAAAGCTTCTCACTGTTAATAAATTTCCCTCATAAAGAGACTGATACTATGACTGGCCAGCAATACGCCTCCCTCCCAAACCTTAGAGCCCTACACCGCTGGAGCACAGGGCAAAATTTAAAGATAGTGAGCTGGGAAGGTGAGCAAGAATACAGTCCAGGAGCTTATGCTTATATACAAATAAGGAAGATGTATGTGTTTAAGTTAAAAATATATACATTTTTATATATACATACACATGCGCGCACACACACACACCCAGTGCAAGTCAACTCTAATTCACAGAAACTGAGACTTAAAGCCACACCTGAGAGCAGCTGCCTTGCTTGGAACATCGCAGTGGTTTTACGTGGTGCCTTCCTATCCAGTGAGAAGGCAGGAATACAGAACTGGAATTTCACCATAATTTCCATTTGATGGAGACCTTGTTTTTCTTGCTCTCCATTCTATTCTCAGGACCCAGACTAGTGCCCAGCATCCAATAGGCTTGCAGTGCATATGTTTTGAATGACTGACTGGCATAGATAATTCATTTCCAGAATGGTTGAAGTGAACACAGTCAGCGAACTTTGGACTGAAATTGTTCACTTGAGATGACCCTTTGGCAGTTGGGAAGGAAGATGAAGTTATGTCGGAAAGTTAGGAAGTAAGCCATTTTTATTTAATTTAAAAGCAACCTAAGTGTTAACTGCAAGATTGGAGAAAGGGACTAACTTGGTCTTATAAGCATCAAAATTGATGGTATCTTGGGTATAGCAGTATTTTAAGAAAGGAATATGATAGCTATTGTATTCAGAAGCTACTACATTAGTCCAAGAGTGAAAATGCTTCAGAGATGGAGAGTGGATTCAGTTAGTAAATTTTATGCAGAAAAAAAAATCAGCCTAGTATTAGGTTGGATTTAAAATATAAAGGAGGTATGAGCAAAAATGCTTCTTCATTCATTCAGTCATATTTATTGAACAACTATAATGGGCAGTAAACAAAACAGGGGAAAAAAAACCCAACCTTGCTTTCACTTACTTTGCAGCTCTTGGATGGAAACATGAAATCCAAAAACAGAAAAAAACAGGGGGGGAACCATACAGAAATTCATTAGGTCCTGTACGTGGACAGAGAGGTATTGTATAGGAAAAGACAAAGGAGTACAAGGGCTCAGGGGTCGTGTTTCAGGTAGGGTGGTCAGAGAAGGCCTCAGTGAGAAGCATTTGAGTCTTGAAGGAGGTTCTGTAGAAGGATAGAGATGCCACCAGGCCTAGAGAGAAAGTAAACTTGGGGGCAAGTAAACCTTCACTTTAAAATTTTAATATTTTTCTCCATAAAATCTAATTTAATTATATGGCCAAATAACCTAAGAGAAGGCTTTTATCCCCCTCCTATTATACTAAAGGATTGATTCTCAGTGTGTTTCTCATTCGCTTCTTTTTATAATATTTCTTTCAATTCATCAAACACCCACTAAGCAACTACTATTCCTGTTGGAAACTACTAAAGTAAGTGAGTTTCAAACCATGATCCCCTAGGTGAAGGACTGGTATAATTTGAGTGAAATATGTATTCAATAATACAAGACACAGGGTCAAGGAAATGCAACAGAGAGAGCATGGCCAATCAGGAATGAAAACATACCAAAGAGGTGCCCTTCTGTGAAGGGTCAGATTCTGAAAGGGTTAGGATTAGACTGGGTGTCTCACTAAGAAGGAACAGTAGGAGCAGAGGAAAAGTCAAAACCTATTTGGGGATTTTTTCTGGCAGGAGCATAAAAAACAAAGTATGAGACATGCCCTCAAAAATAATTTATAGTCACTTCCTAATGAATAAAAAGCAATCAGTTTGGGTTTTTAAAAGCCTCACTGCCTCCTATCCCCAACTCTGCCACTAACAGTGTGACCACAAAGGTCTCCAGTTAAACTGTGGAACCAGAGAGCTGGTGTTCCTAAAAGTCCCTTGGGATCAAATATTTTGTGGCCCACAATGCCAAATGTCACTTTATCATTGGCAATTCAAGAAGTGGTATTTATAACAAAAAAAATTATAGACATCCATTTTCCTGATCACTAGCCATATATTCCACCATTACAAATTTTCTAAGACCTTTGTATTTCTTTTTACTTTAAACTGACAACTGCTTTTAATTTTTAATTTTTACAGTGCTTATTCTTGCTACTACCCTAACAATATAAGTGAAAGCTCTCTGTGTTCTCATTTATTTCATCTTTCCTTTGAGTGGATTTCTGGTTGTGCTACTGAATCAAGGAGATTTGACCTAAATAAAGTGCCAATTTGGAAAAGAAACATGAGTAAAAGGGAGAAATGGTGACAGTCACAAATGACAGTAAGCAAATACAGTATTGGGGGAACAGTTCAGTCTCTGCTTTAACTGAACTGCCTGCTAAAGAGACACTCTTATATTATACTTTTCAGTATATCATTTTAAACATTTACACAGTCAATTAGTGACTCTTTAAGAAAATGTTTTTAAAACCGTACTATCTTAAACTTTGGCTTATATATTTTTGAAGACATTTTCCTGTTCTTTTCTTGAAAACTCATAGTTACCACACTTCTATGGCAGAGACTACATTTTCTCCCTAATGGGAAGCCCTGTGAGTTACAGAAGCATTGAAGGCCATATGCTCTACAAACATCTTCAAATGGTTTGATTGCCACCATTGCTTTTTTAAAAGTAAAATTACACACTTCTTCAAAAAATTAAAAATAGAATATAACTTTCTTCGGGTGAATTCCCAGAAACGGAATTACTGGGTCATATGGTAATTTTAATTTTAATTTTTTAAGGAACCTCCATACTGCTTTCCATGGCTGCACCAATTTACATTCCCACCAACAGGGCACAAGGATTTCCTTTTCTCCACACCCTCACCAGATTTGCTATTTCCAGTCTTCTTGATAATAGCCACTCTGACTGATGGCAGATGATATTTCATCAAGATTTTGATTTGCATTTACCTGTTGATTATGATATTGAGCATCTTTATGTGAGCCTGTTGGCCATCTATATGTCTTCTTTGGAAAATTATCTATTCAGGTCCTCTGCCCGGTTTTTAGTTCAGGTCCTCTGCCTAGATTATTTGGGTTTGTTTTGTTTGGTTGGGTTTTTTTTGGTTTTGAATTACCTGAGTTCTTTACATAATTTTGGATATTAATCCTTTGTTAGATATAGTACTTGCAAATATATTCTCCCATTTAGTAGGTTGCCTTTTCATTTTGTTCATGGTGTCCTTTGCCATGCAGGAGCTGCTTAATTTGATTTACTCCCACTTACTGATTTTTGTTTTTGTTCCCTTTCAAAGAAAACAAAATCACTAATTCAAAAATCTATGCACCTTTATGTTTACTTCAGCATTATTTACAATAGCCTAGATATGGAAACAATCTAAGTGCCCATCAAGAGAAGAATGAATAAAGAAGATGTGGTACATATAAAGAAAGAAATATTACTCAGCATAAAAATAATGAAATTTTGCCATTTGTAACAACACGGACGGATCTAGGGGGTATTACTAAGTGAAATAAACAAAGACAAATACCATATGATTTCCCTTATATGTGGAATCTAAAAAATAACAAATGCGTAAAGAAACAAAACAGAAATAAACTCATAAATACAGAGAATAAACTGGTGTTGCCATAGGATAGGGGGTGGGGGATGGGCAAAATAGGTGAAGGAGATAAAGAGGTACAAATATCTAATTATAAAATAACTAAGTCATGGAGATAGAAAGTGAACATAGAGAATATAGTCAATAATACTGTAATATCTCTGTATGGTGACAGATGGTAATGACATTTACCATGGTGAGCATTCTATAATATATATAATTGTCAAATCATTAGGTTGTACAACTGAAGTTAATTTAATATTGTATATCAACTATACTTCAGTAGAAAAATAATATAATATGATTAAGCAATTTCAATTCTGTGTATATACCCAAAAGAATTAACAGTAGGGTCTCAAATAAATATTTGTACACCCACATTCATAGATTATTCATGGTAGCCAAAAGGTGGAAGCCACCCAAAAGATGGTTGGATAAACGGATGACTGAATAAACAAAAATGTGATCTAGCCACACAATGAGATACCACACAGCCTTAAAAAGGAGGGAAGTTCTGATAAATGCTAGAGCATAGATGAAGCATGGACATGAGCTCAGGAAATTAAGCCAGCACAGAGGGGCAAACACTTACGTGGGGCACTTGGAATAATAGTCAAAATCACAGAAGGAAGAATGTGGTGGTCAGGGGCTGGGGGAAGGGGAAATGGGGAGCTTTTTAGTAGGACTGAACTTCAACTGAGAAGATGAAAAAATACTGGAGATGGATAGTGGAGGTGGTCACACGGCCATGTCCTTGGTGTTGCTGAACTGTACACTTAAAAATGGTTAAAGTGGTACATTTTGTATTATGTATATTGATCACAATAAAAAAATAATAGAGGTTTGACTCCTTTTCCTTAGACATGGTAGAGCTCCTGATCTGCCAGTCCCTTCTCATGCCATACTGTGGTTGTTACATTATGGTAAATATAGAGACTGGGTAAATCATTTGTTGGACAGCATTGAGAGACAGCCGTGTCAGGTGAAGCATTCGAGTCCCATTTCTAGCTGCTGAGAAGGCCTATCACGATGTTTTGACTCATTACCCTGAGACTTCATCAGCTGATAAAACTAATTTTTTTTGCATCAGCTGATTAAGATTCAAGATAATGAGTCAAAACATGCCAGTAGTAATTCCCAACAGTGTTGAAGGCAGGATGTTAACTTTTCCATGCACATATATGCATGCAGACAGGCACAAAGTGAGCCAACACAGCCTCCTGCATGTAGAAAAGTTTATTTCACTGATGAAAGGGATGACAATTACCACATACACCTGAAAAAGAAAAACAAAAAATTAGCTGACCCAGTAGTTGAATTGATAGCTAATAATTTTAGTAAGAAGGGAGAAATAGCATAAAATTAATTCATGAGACAACACAGTTGGAAGAAAGAAAAATAAAAATCATGCAGGAAATTGCCATGCACAAATCTGAACAGGTTCTAGGACAAACAAAATTCCCAATGCTTTGTGCTTCCTCCTGAATCAACAAATGCACTTCAGAATGTTTTTGATGGCAACTGTATCTAGGCTTAAAGTACCAGGAATTTTCCACAACTGTTCTGCATTCAGCAGGTCTTTTGTCTGACTACAGAATATTGAGTTTTACCAACAAAAGCATTTGATTGAATGCTAATATCAGATATATATGTATTTTAAATTCCATTAGGCATCTTTTGGGAAATCACCTAATATTTGGAATGCATTGCCTAAAGTGCTAACTGATCTTATTTGTGTGTGGTGCTCACTGTCAGAGAGACCCAAGCATAGTGATAGTTATTGCTGTTGAAAGAATTCTATGGGGGTGTGAGCAGAATGGTTAATGGGCCTGGAGTCAAGGGAGTTAAGTATTTCTGAAATCTGGTAATAGTCCAGCATTCCAAAAGCTGAAGAAGATTGGACATAAAATCTTGTACATATCAGGCTAGGTTTATCTCTTTCTGTAGTTTGAGTAAATCAACTTATAAGATCTGCTAAGAAAAGATCCCCTCTAGAAATATAATGAATACTAAAACATGGCATGATATAGTCTCAATAGTAAACTGAAAGCAAACAGTTTAATCTGGGAACAAACAATGGCTGTGATCCTAATTCTTTGAATTGCAGCAACTGAATATGCAGTGCTTTTAGATGCAAGACTCAGAACAGCAAAGAGACTGTTTTCTTCCACAGGATGAAGGAAAACTTCCACGTACAGCTCACTGCTGATCAGCAGAGAGCCTTCTTAGGGTAACACTTTGTTAGAATTTTGTCTGAGGTTTTGGGGGAGGGAAAAGCATAGTGCTAAAAAGATAAGAAACATTTTTTTCTTTTGTGCTTCTTTTTTTTTCTTTCTCCCCTGACTGCTCTCTTTCTGTTGTACCAGTGACTGTCACTTGCAGAGACACTATCAGTCAGCGTATTAACAGTATTGCTTCTACTATCATTCAATTTAAAAAGCGCTACCTAGAGGTACCACTTCTAAGAGACCAACTCATACACGTGTTCAGAGAGGGTCTTAATTGATGCATGATTTATTAGATGAAGCAAAACTTTTGCTTGGATAGGCTGAAACACTGTGTCGAGGAAGAGCCCTTTGTATGGTTTTATGGGCTTGTCATCTCATTGGGAGCATACATTTACTAACTGTATAATTGGTGACACAGTTCTTCCATCATAAACATTGTTATCAGTTAATTAAACTTGAAATGCAGCTTTGTTCCACAACATGTTTTGTCAGATTGTTTTCCTTATTTATTTATCATCATAAAATTTTACTTGGTGACTGGCAGCTTCTCAGCCCTCCAATAATAATATAAATCAAAACATAAGATTTTAGTCTTCATGCAATTTCCTTTTGGTCTGAAAATATGAAACCAGATGTTTTTGGCATGCTAAAGATGCTTTTCATCTTTTTTTAGATTCTTTCAGTGCATTCAAAGTAAATGCAGTTTTAAAACCAACTTATGAAAGTTAAATTCCCTTTGTTCATCTCCGTGTAGTCTGGTTTGCATTGACGCAGTGGCATCAGGAGACCTTTCAGATAACATACTGAATTTCTTGGAAGAATTACACATGTGGGGCTAAAAGCTCAAAGGGCAACAGAAATTATATTAATAGCAGATCAGTAGACCATGAACTGTGATTCACCAAAGGGTCTTACCAAGCAGCATGCCTAACTATAGAAGTTCAGGGTGGACAACGACCAATATGATCTTGACTGTCTCTATATTATCTGGGTGATGTGCCTAATTTGTTCACATAGTTAGCACATACTTGTTCCAGCTTGAAAACGTGGGGCCCATGAAAGCACAGCCATTGGAATTTCCTACGACAGTGAATCTCATTTCAGTAGATATTACCATCGATCTCAGCCTAAGGCGATCACTAAAACATCTAAACATTCCCAGATGGAACCTACTTCATTGATATTAGAGGGATTTTGATGTTACTGGAGAGGCTTGGGGTCAGTAAATAAGAGCAGGAATAGAGTGGCACATGGGCTAATCTCATTTGTACGTGGCCTCAGATTGCCGTTACATCCCTGGGCTATTTTGAGGTTTGGGTATGGGAACTCTTAGGACAGACTGAAATGCTTTGGGATCTTGGTGGGGCATGTATGGAATTATTTATAATCAGCTTTTCTATCTAAGCTTTGATGTGGTTCCCCCCAGCTTCATTGCATAAATTCCATGGCCCAGCACACGGGACACTTCCACCTCTTCAGCACTGCTGCCAACAATCAGGGCAATACCCATCTGCATGAAGAGTGGAGCTCCCCCACACCTTGCTCTGCTTGGCTTTCCAAGCAAGTTTTCCCGGAGGCAAGACCTTCGCATGTATGCAGACTTCGTGGACTTCCTTATTACCCACTGCAATTGACTCTCCGTTCCCTGCGTTACACTGAATTTGCTGTGTCAAAAGTCACCAGTGATCCCTTAATAGAAATACAATGTTTTCTTTCAGTCTTCAATGTCACTGGCCTCTGCTACATTGACCTCTTCTTTCTTCTTACATTTATCCTCAATTGGCTTACACAGCTAAGCCCTTTTGGCTCTCCTGTTTCTCTGACCTTCCTTCTGAATATTTTCTTCTCCTTCCCTTTGTGTGCCTGCCTGTGAATATTGCAGCTTGTGGAGTTCTGCCTTTGGTCCACTTGTACCTTCACTCCTCACAATCCCATGAGTGTGACATGACTCCCTCCCATGCCTATTCATGCACTGACATCGTCCATAATTCTATCTCCCATCCAAATCTTTCTTCCATGCTGAAGAACCCAGTATCTGCCTGCCTAGTAGAAGTCTATGCACAAATTCAGCATTAGAAAGTTTTTCTTAAATAGTCAAGCCTTACTAGTATCACCCAGGCATCCAAGCCAGAAAACTTTTGGCCACCTTGGCCACATAAGATTCCTTCAGATAGGTCACCCAACACCTGACATTCTGTAGCTTGCTTTTGTGTTGGATTCCCATAACAAACCACCCGGGTGTAAGCTGTTTCCTGACAGACCCTGACTACTAGAGCCAAAAGCACCCTCCATCATCTGGGACCTATGTGTGATCTCTGCTCTCGGTTTGCCCTTTGAGGGTAACCTACCTTGCTACAAGTTCTATAGAGGCCACCTTCAACGCTTGCAGAGAAAAGCTTCATATGGGTTTTATCTCCAGGCTCCCTGGGTTTGAGGATTTCTTTGTCAAGGGTCTGGTGAGGCAAGCTAGACAGCAATTGCTAAGAAGGAACTGGTGTGGCACAGGCTGCCTGAATCCTTGGCTTCTGATGGGCTGTTCTGGAAGGCTGTTTCTCTGCAATGAAATATTGTTTAGAATGTGATAATCCTTTGACAAAATAATGTTGTCATCATCTGCCTGAGCTTTCCTCAGCAGCATTACCGAGGGGCATTCAGCACTTTAAACATATCCTTGCAGGAAGGAAAATAAACACCTAAGAAAACACACACACACACTCGTTTGGTAGCGACCTCCAGATATTAAGAACTGGATCATCCAAAGAGGTTACTCTATATTGTTGATTGTTGATAAATTTAAAAAAAATTTTTAAATAGTCAGTTAATCACCTTGTCTTAAGTCTTAACACCCAGTCAATTTTCAATGCTGCTGAATGAATGGGCACTCCAAAACCCCAATTTGATCGTGACGTTTAAAAACGCTATTGAATTTCCATAGCTTTCAGGATGAAGACCAAATATTTCAGCATATGATATCATAGCCGGTACTTCAAAAGGTACTTACCTTTCGCTGGGTCACCTACCTGCTACTTATGCCCTCCTGGCTGCCAGGAGTGCCCTGAATCTGACATTCCTTTCAAATGTGTATACTTTTTTGTTTGGCGTCCTTCTGTCTGTAATATTCTTCTCCCTCCTTTCCTTCTTTTCCTGACGCATTCCTTTTCTGCTCAGGCTCAGCCCACCTAAAAGTCTCCCGGTGGCTTCCAACCCTTGTACTATTTGGCTGAGGTGCCACCCCATGGGGCCTCTATAGCATC
Organism: Manis pentadactyla; assembly: GCF_030020395.1. Classification (NCBI taxonomy): domain Eukaryota; kingdom Metazoa; phylum Chordata; class Mammalia; order Pholidota; family Manidae; genus Manis; species Manis pentadactyla. The sequence continues at coordinate 147,869,586 of NC_080020.1, read as the reverse complement.
TGCTGTACCCCACACTCTACACAGGTCAGTGGTCATTTGTCTACCTAGCCTGCTTCCCTATCATCTCACAGACAGGGACATACTCTTACACATTCTCATTTTTGTCAGCGCCTAATATAGGGCTTGGTATATATTAGACACTTAATATATATGCCCCCAGTCAGTGTATAAGACTTCCAGATGTGCCATGTTCTTACTAACTCTTAGTATTCTCAGTCTTTTAAAGTTTCAGCCAAACTAATAGTTTTGTAATGATGTTTCATCATCATCTTAATTTGCATGCCCCTGGAAACTAATGATGTTGAAAATCTTTTCACATACCTATTAACCACTCATGTATTGTCTTTTGTTGAGAGTTCATTCAGGTCTTTTGCCCATTTAAACTTAATATTAAAATTTTTTCTTATTGATTTATAAGAGTTTTAATGCACACAATTTTGAAAATTCGTCAAGTGCAGTTACTAGATTGGTATCTTATTAAATTTGATGGGATTTCGTAAGACAACTTTCATTGCAGTGTCTCTAAAGTTGGTTGATTTAAAATTTTTGTAATAAGTGAGCTTGCCATTATCTTGGTTTTATCTATCACTGACATTAAAATAATCCTATTTTGTATACAGAGGGACAGCTACAAATAATATCTGACAAAAATATTGTTTTACATTTATCACACATTTTATAATACACTCATAAAATTTGGGAGCTTTTCTTTAGGGAGGATCAAAATGTAAGTGAGAATCACAAAATAATGTACTTCTTCAGAAAACAGAATCTACATTAGCTAGAAATGTCCCTCTCACATTTGAGCAAAATGCATAGTGAAAAAACATGACCCCCACTGCTTTAATTTGTTAGAATAAACACACACACATATCCACGAAAGGAATTTGGGTCTCAATTATTTTTTATAGGAGATGGATATGTTTATCACAGATTCTGAACACACCATACAGATAACAGAAGGGGTTCTTAAAGTTTTGATCACTGCCAGAACAAGCACATTTCCGGATTTATTTTTTTTTCCCAAAGGTTGAGTAAGATATAACAAACACTTCCTGCCACAGGCATGGCACGGCGGTAGGTCAGATACCTGGGTTATATAAATCTTTGTGCTGAGCGTTTATGACATTTCAACTTAGAAATTCATTCAGTTTGATGATTGAGGCAGCAAGCAATTATGACATTAAACAGTTCACAGACCTTAACCCAAGACCCAAATGGTTTTTTTTAATGGCTGACTTTGACTCTCCCCATGTGCACAGACCAATGTGGAGTCTAAAACCGTCACCCATCTTAATTGCCCCTCCTTTGTTGCAAGCACCACTGACTGCCTTCTAGTTCCAAATGTCTTCACTTATTAAAAATTATAAGTAGAAAGTAATAGAAAGTAATCCAGACTTACACTGGCGATACAATTGGCCACATATGCCCTAGTGGAGCATAAAATAAGGAAGATCGTTACTATTATTACTGAAGCGTCATATCGAAGAACATTCTTTAAAAGTGCATCACATTATGCCTGTTCAGTCAATTATTCTCCTTGCAAAGACAGAGCTTCTTCCTGAAGATGATTTTCCTTTCTTAAGTAGGACACGGTCTTAGGTTCAAATGGATACTTGAGTCTGAAGATGCCACTCAGTAGAATAACTAGATAGGGGTAAAATATTAAATTTAAATAAAAGACACATAAAATTTCATTGTGATAAATATATCTGCACCTAATATTTCCTTTGCTCCTGAACTCACTTGCAAGTAATAAATTGGTATCATGTTAGATTTCTGTAATTTTCACAATTTCCTAATATTGAACTGATTTTCCAGATCTGCTTGGTAACCATAATCATGGCTGGTGGTGAATTCTAGACAGCAGATCTAGTCTTCTAGAAAGATGGCTGAAGACTTAGAGCAACGGTTATTGGGGCAGGTGGGGTGAGGCAATGTTCAGTATCTTAAGAAATGCCGCTTATAACCATGAAAAATCTCTGAGATGGGAGTTTAAATGCTATTGGTTACATGAGATAGGCCAAATTTACATCAACTCTTTCATTTGGAGATTGAAATATATTTTATTAGTCACAGTGATTGAAAGGAACATTAAATATATTTTAGTTAATTTACTCTTTCCTACCATCTGCAACATAAAGTAATTTTCAAAAAAGTATAGAATGCTTTGAGTATAGACGTGGTTTCCTTAAATAATCTTGGTGACATTTTGTAAATAGATTAATATAAAATTGGGCCCATGGTTCTCGAAGTCATACTCTGTTTCATCCCTGTTAAGGAAAAGCATCTCACTTCCAAACCAGAGAGCAGTATCAACCATTACCTTAGAAATCATATTTTGAATCCTTCAGGTAAAAACAAGTAATCTGTGTTAGTTTACACTGCCAGCATGTAAATGGCTGGTCAGTACCATTGGGCAAACATGTATCTCCTAAACTCACAACAATGTGTCTACTGGGTTCTGTCTATTTGATCCACCATCAAGTCCTTCAGTTGCATTCCTAATAGCTTGTTCATATTACTATCTCTGTGCTTCCCACAACTGTGCTAGTCTTTATTTTCTTCTCTCTCTGCCAAGATTCTGAGTGCCTCCAAGTCTACTCATTCTTTACTCAGCATGTAGAAAAAAGTCCCGCACACAGGAATTACTCAATAAATGCCTGACAATGAATGAGTGAATGCATACATGAGTAAATGGAGTGTCTAGAGATGATACAGAAGCTCATTTCCCCTAAGGATCCAGATTGAAATTGAATCTGATGATCTGGAGAAAAGTAGCAAAAGGAAATTAAGTTGGGAAACAGAAGTTTCATAGAAGAATGGGTTGTGGAAATCTGCTAAAACCTGGCACAGTTATAGTAGACAACTATCACCTACCAGGACTTTTAATTTTCCGTAAAGTTCTGCCTCAAGAACTATCTCATACTTAAAAATCCATTCTTCCTGATGTCTATAACATCTGAGCCTGCACTGTTTCTGCATCTCTGTCACTGGCACCCATCATTCTCCAGGTCGCCCTCTGTACTCACTAAAAGCATTGTTTGCTGTCATGAGCGATGTTGTTTCCTGTTATTCTCTGCCCTCCTTAGATATACTTCTTTCTGTTCTTCAACTACTAAATAAAATTGCTATAATAACATCACCAAATGGAGTTGAATATGTCTCAGACATCATGCTAAGTACTCTCACTGAATTATCACACTTGATTCTCATAACAATCTATGCCCAACTGCTCTGATCCCCACGGGGGAGCTGAGGCACTGAGGTTTCAAGAGGCTCAAAGTCGCGAATCTTACTCATCCATCTCAGCTGAACTCAGGTGGCTCTTCCTATAGGAAGCCCCTTCTGATGCTTGTACCTTGATCATGGCCTTCCCCTCCATCTGAATATTTCTGGACAACACATTCAACACTAAGACCTTCCCTACAAGTGCCTCACCTTCGTTCCCATACCCTCGATCCACTTGCCTTTTCCCCTCTACTACCAGATGACAAATGGCACTAACAAAATGCCCTATTAATTAATACCACTTTGCTCATCTAGACCCACATACTAGCAGGCACGTGGCAAAGTGATGCATAGCACAGACCATGGAGCCACAAGACACCACCTGAATTCACATCCCAGCCTTGCCACCCACAGGCCTGTGATACCAAGTAACTCATTAACCTCTCAAAGTTTCCAAAGCCCCATTCACATATATAGTTCATATATGTGTGTATGTGTGTCTACGCAATCAGTTCTCATTATTTGCAACAATTATGTTCTACAAAGCTGCTGCAAACAGTAAACCATTGCTCTTAGAGAAAAAACAGGGTTAGTTTCTCTGAGCTTCAGACCACAACATTTTCACCAACAGGTCAATACAAAACCTTGTTTTAGGTATGTTTTTGTTTAAAGACTCCTTTTGTAATATACGAATTGTTGGTTTAATATCACTGAACTCAGGTCAACAGCACCAGAATACAGGCCCTGGTGAAGATTATCACAGGCAGAGCTTTCTCTATAAAGCCCATCACAGCTTTTTTGTGTGTAGAAATGCTGGCCAGCACTTCAGCATTAGAAACAGCAAAATGCCAAAAAAAATGCAACCAAAAAGTCACTTGTTTACACACTTGTCTTCAGTATAAGAGCTGAAACAAGAAAACAGTATCATTGGGTCCCACCTCAGCCAGGAACATGCACATTGGGTGAGCCCAGTGTTTTACCACTTGACACATGTCCTCAATTTTAGCAAATAGGTGAATTCATAAGTATGGAATGAGCAAAGAAAGAAATTTGACTGTACACAGACACACACACACACACAGACACACACACACACACACACACCAGCCAATCTGTGAGGCAGAGAGATCTCTGCAAATCTGATCTCAAGTCCATTCCTCCAGCTTTGAACCTCTGCTTCATGCAGCACTCTGTTCTATCTATCAGCCACTCCCTTTCTTCTGCCTGCAGCCCTTCTTCTGGTAAATATGCTCAAGCCTGTTCCATACAGAAGGAAAGAAAGAGAGAGAGAGAGAGAGAGAAGGAAGAGGCAGGAAGGAAAGCAGACACAAGAGCTCTCCTGAGCCGACACCCTCTCACAGCAAACAGACCCGCCTCCTTTCCTCCTGATAGAGAGTTCCCCCCCCCGTACTAGTCCTCCCCTCATAGAACAGTCCTTCACCTCCCACCTATGCTTCACATGACCACAATATGGCTTGTGCAGCAGCCACACTCCTGAACCTACTCTTCCTAAAACCACTACCCGCCTCCTAAGGCACAAATCCCATAGCTGCTTTCTAACATCGCCTCTTTGAGAGACCTCCCCACACTGCACACTGCGGGGCACTCCCCACTTCAGAAACTCACTCGTTCCACCCATCACACCACACTGCCACTGACACCTCTCAGCGTGTCCTTTTGCTGTCACCTCCCTGGACTCTGTTACTCTTCCTGCCTTTCAGAAGTCTTTGCCTCCCCCCTCAGCCTACATTCGTCTTGAGTAGACATCCTTCCTGACTTTCAATGTCCAGGGGTGCTCACACATTCATCTGCACTTCGGCTTCACCCCGATTTCTCGTCACACCTTTGTTCGCACTCTCCCCCTTGTCTGCACTGTCTCCTCCACTGGCTCACACCTGTCCTATACCTACATGACAATGAAGATCCATCCCCTGTCTTAGAGGATTTAAAGGGTTTTTTGTGGTGGGACACACAGAAAGCAATGACTCTCAGATAGATGAAAGATTCTTTGTTTCTTATAGCTCCAAACTGAACAAGGCCATCAAGAAGGGCCAAATGGGGACAGGGTAACAGCCAGTTGGAGCTGTAGGGGACAGGATGCACGGCAAGCTTGATGGAGGTACCTGGGATTCATGGGGCCCTGTACACTGGCCAGCTTAAATACTTCCTGGGGCTCTGTCCCTAGCTGTCTTGTATCTGCCCCCAGGGGGATTTAGTTGAGTGCCTAGTGGCCCTGAAGGGTGAGAGTCCAACAAAGGAAGTGGGTGGAGTATGGACTTCATAGGTGCTTAAGAAGAGGAACTGACTGGCCTCCAGTCAGACCCTCGAAACTGGGTGAAGACAGCATTACAACACAAAAACAAACAAACTACATTACACCTGGTATCGGGTTCTCTGGTGGGACTGGGAATTTCTCTAAGATCTAGCATCCCTGATTCAGGCATTACGTTACAACCACCCTCTTAGGTATGTGTCACCTTTACTTGGTTGTTACCTTCAAGGGCAAGAATTGTGTTGTGTTAATCTTGGTTCTCCAGAGCCCTCCACACAGTCCAGAACACAGAAGATACCTAGTAAATATTTTCTCAATGAATTAATTAAATGTAAAAAAATAGGGAATAAAGTAGAATATCACCCAGATCTTAGAAAAGAAGCACCTATGTTTAAAATGTGACCTTCTGGGGGGGAAAATAATGGAGAGAAAAATGTAAGTAAAAGTAAAGGCCCTAAAGTAAAACTTCAACTTTGTGTTTAAGTGAACTAGGCATTAAGTTGCTATGGGAAAAAATTAATCCATTTGAGGAAAGATGAGAAGGGTATAACAGAGATTAATTAAAATTTAGTTCATCAGATTTTTCTCAGGAGATTGGCAATTTAGTCAGAGGAATAAAATGAAAACAGAACACCAGTGTATAGTAAGTAATTACCATTTTAGAATTTGATATGCTCTAAAATTCTAAATCTAGAAAATAAAATTCTCAGGATAGAAGTTTGCAACCATCTCTGTCTGATAAATTTTGGAAATAGCAGGTTCACAGGGTCACCCAGGATTTCTTGTCTCCCTAAAACTGGCGGACACTTCTTGGTATCCTTCTTAAGCACCTGTCAGGGTGCACGTGGGACAACTCCCCGCAAGCATTGTCTTCTCCTGGCTTCCTTGTATCAGGCCCCCTGGTTTGCCCCTTGTCGCCTGACTTGCCACTCCTCCTCCACACATCCTTGGATGTCATATGCCTCAGGAACCAGCCTTGGTCTACATTCTTCTCCTGTCTGCATGCTCCCTCAGAGATTTCCCCCTCCGCAGGCTTTAATGCCCACCCACCTGCATGCTGACAGCTCACATCTGTGTGCTCAGTTCAAGAAAAGGCAAGGACAGTGATGGCAAGTCCAGGCCCCCAAGGAAGCAAACTGGTTGTCAAGCCACTTCGGCCTCAGTGTCCACACCTGTAAAATGGGTGTGATAAACACGAACACAGGAATGTGTGGGAGTTAACTCAGAAGCAACAGCACTAGCAGAGTAAGAGCTGGATGGAACTTAGCCACTAGTGTCCCCAAGGATCCCTGCATGTCCCTGGATGCCATGACTTGTCCCCATTGCAGCCACCAGCCTTTCCCACGTGTCCAGTAGCCATGACTAGCTGGTCCCCTCCCTTTTCTTCTCTTCCTTCCATGAAGCAGCTCTACAATGTGGCTGGGCTGTGCCAAGCAGAGCCCAGGGCAGATTACTCTTCCGCTCAAAATCCTACTAGGCTACCCACTTTTTTAGGAGGTGATAGCCTCCACATCCATTTCCCTTCCAGCTGCATCCTGCCTGCCTCCTCCTTTCCCTGTTCATTCTCTAGTTTCTCCAGTGATGGCTGCCCCACCCCTGCCTCCTGGGGACTCTTCCCAGGCCCTCTCTCTGGGCCAGCTCCCTGTCCTTAGTGTGTCCCACGCAAGCACTGCGCCAGGTGCCGGTGACTCAGCGGGCGGAAGCGACTGTAGCCCCAGTCTCCTGCAGCTGCCGGAGGAGGGGGCTTTTGTTTTTGAACACATGGCACCATATATAGTCTCAAGCCCTAATCAAGGGAGTAAAGAGCATTTTGAGATTGTTCAGTGTTGGTGGGAGTGTCCTAGTTCAGTTTAAGGGTTTAGAAAGGTCTCATTAAGGAGGAGATACAAGCTGAGACCCTAATGACAGGTGGGAGCTGTCCCAGGACAGATGTGCCGAGCTGGTGCGGGAGCATCGGGGCTGGTGCCCAGACAATCGCCCCAAGGAGCGATTCAGAAGGACCAGAAGAGTAAAGGTGGGTGAGTAAAAAAAGATGGACTGATCACCAGCTCTAAGGTCACCACTCAGAGCTATTCATGTCATTTTGCTGAGCAAGATGCCTTTCCCTTAATTTTAAAGTAAAAATTCTGAGGAAATAAGAATGAAGTGAAGAGACCACAAATAAGCTTAATCAAGGGAAACAACAGTTGCTGAAGTTGCCTGTTACCCAGGACCCAGTCTTGGCTGTCCCAGCTGATGGAAACAGTCTAACGTCATCCACAAGAGATCAGCTTTGGGGACTAACATGGAGTTAGAGGCCAATAAATAGCAGCTAGATGTGAAATCCTGGACTGGATGAATGCTTTCCCTGGTGACGCTAATATCTCTGAAATCCCAGAGTCATTACCCAGGGATCTGGGTAGTGGCTGAAATTTGAAGCTGCATTTGGATGGAGGAATGTTGTCCTTGTGAATTGCTATGGGGAACAAGGATGTGACAAAGTAAATGCCTCAGAATATATTAAATGTGCTATTTTTCCAACTGATGGCAGAGCATCCCATCAAGTAGATAGCTTCAGCATTTTGGGAGAAAGTAGAAAAACAGTGTCTGGTGTATGATGTCCTTTATAAAAACAAGGGCCAGCATTTTTTGCAGCTTCCTTTGTGCCAGACACTGTTCTCTGCACTTTATAAAGGGCTTTGTTGATTCACTCATCAAACCAGCAGTGTGATGGAAGCCACAACCGGCAGAGGAAGCCAAGCTGATCCCCACCTAGCATGCTGGCTGTGGGCAAGAAGCTGGACAGGAAGTCTGGAAGTCTAAAAACAAATTTCTAAGCCCAGCCTCAGCAGGGTGCCTGTGACTTTGGACGTATCAGACAAGTTCTCTTTAGCTCCACTTCTCTATGCAATTAGGAGTATATAATGACAGGCGTCTTGATGGGACACACTAGGGGAGAGGAGAAAATAGTGAGATTCTCCCAGGGACTGAACTTTATGCCCTGTGAAAATGTCAAGTCAGCCCAAACGCATGAATCCTGGAGGCGCAATAGGATGCTATTTAGGAGAAAGAAGGGCTGGTTGTTACTCATCAGGAAAGCAAAAGGGAAGCCTGGCCAAAGCTCAAGTAGCTTTGAGCACTGCAAGGGGCAAAGAAAAGAAACATTGCTCCAGGAAGAACAAAAACCACTGTCAGTGGCCACTAGGTCTTCTCCAATGTGTAGGCAGAATTCTAAGTCACAGTAGAGATTCTCTTTGAAAAAATCCCCTGGCAAGTCTTCCTCCCTCTCCAAGGAATTTTTGTTTTTGGAAATTCAAATTTTTAAATGCTATTATCATCTGCTTTCACCCAACCAGCCAAGGGGGTTTTGTTTTCTGATCTTCTGCAGATCATGCAGACCATTGGAGTTGAACAGGCACACTACCTTGAATCATTTCACTCATCTGCCAGTCAGAAAGCATTTATGGAAAATGAAACTGTATACAATATATAAATAATTTCCAACATTCCCAGGCCCTGGAAGATTTGAGAGGCATATATATTCAATGTTGAATTACTTTCTTTAGCTTAAAGCTGAAAAGTAAGTCCTGATTCGGATTTTATAGCCCAGATATTTTCTTTAGCATTTCTACATGCACCCCAAAAATGGTATTTCAAGCACTTTGGAGGAAAGGTGCCAAATACATTAATACAGTGGAGAAGAATACAACTTTTTCCCATTAATTCAAGCTAGAGAACATACCACAAATACTCCCAACTGTCTCATGATCATTAAACAAATTTTGAAAACTAATAACAACAATGTACTCTTCATGCTAATTAAGAGCTTAATTGAGATGATTTGTGTTTGATTTTAGGCCACATTTTAATATAATTTCCTTCATTGTATTCACTTCAATTTTAATGGAAAGATAAGTTTTTTGTTTACATTCATACATTAATAGACTCCACAAATATTTATTGAGAGCCTATTATGTGTGGGACCCTGAGCTGGGCATTATATGAGCAGTAAAAGAATGTGGCTCAATTGCACTCCACTCCTGATATGATTTAGAAAAAGTCACTTGTTTAATCATCTCGTCTATTTATTTCCCAAGAAGATGGTTCTGCACAGTAACTTGTAATACAATGTGTGTCAGGATAAAAAGCAGCATGCAATTATCCAATTTTCATCTACTTAAATTTTAATGACCATACTTACTTGCCCATTCAATTTTGCAACTTTTAGCCCTTAGGCACTTAAGTAGCAGTTTGAGACCTGAGATTCTCCCAGATTTAGTTCCACATGGCCAATGCTTGTAGAACCACTAATTGTTTTGTAGTAGGTTGTTTTTGCTGAAAACAACTCTCTATTTAAAGTGCCACTATTCAGAATAATTAACAAGCATGTGATCCATGATTTTATATTTTAGAGAGCAACACCCACGTACAAAATTCTCAAATGTTTAATATATGTTTCCCCTCAGGAAACTGGCAAAATGAAGGGTTGAGTGATTTCTACTACACATTTGGCTCAACTAGCAAGTAATTTAAGCAATAACCTCGAGCCTTGAATATGTAAGCACCTAGCCCTGGGCCTAGCAGATCCCTTGCAGCCCAGCCTGAGAATGTCTGACACAGGTGGACAGGTTCCAACTTCCTTCTCTCAAGCATGCTTTGAAAAATATATCCATATTATTCTTTTCAGCACCTTTGAAGGGAGAGATTATGGTGCAGGGAATTTCCATGCATAATCAATCAGACATGTACTTAGTACAGATGCATTCAGTTTGGTGCTGAGCAAAGAGCCATGTGCTCTGGTTCCACACATGGCAGGAGTCATTTGGACTGCCTGCTTGCCAAGATGTATCGCTGAGTGTCTTTTAGGTCCATTAGGTCAAAGCCTGTTCACTCTATCAGAATCCAACATGCTCTGTTTAGGCACTTGGACTTGCTTATTACTTCCTATCAGAATTCAGTAAAGGAACTCTAATCATAAATACTTCTCTTTAAAGGCAACACAGGTCAACTGAAAAAAACTACCAATTTATTAATAATTATTAGTAGCTAACAATTAGATTGTTTAAGTTTACATGCTTGTAGAATTAACTTTGAATGAAAGAAAAAAAGGCAGAAAATGTGAGCCAGGACATGTAAAGAATCAAAGCAGTTGCCTTGGAAAGACTGTATCTTACCTCATTCATACATTTGACTCTAGAGCTGCCTCTCTCCTTAGCACACGTTCTTGCTATTCTAGAAACAGTGCTAGATACAGTCTGGCCACCTCTTGGTGTCTCACACAGAGAAGATCTGAATCCTCTAGTTTTGATTCAGCTTCTGATTTGGCTTCTCATGTTTAATACAACAGTGCTGCATTAGTCAGGATAGGCTATGTTCTACTGCAGTGACAAATAACTCTTAAATCTTTGTGACTTTATAAAAAAGATTTGTTTCCTGCACATATTACACATCTAATAAAAAGACAGCAGGGAGGCGTTACTTATCATGGACACTTCAGGATCAAGGCTAATGGAAGCTCCATGCAGATATATTCCTACACAACCACCTAGACATGAAAATGTGAGTGTACTAAATTGCACACAAGCTCTTAAAACTTCCCTTCCAAAGTGAAATAATTATTGGCTAAAGCCTGGCTATACCTGTTGAGGATTAGTTTTGTGTGTCTCAGCCACAGAGTGCCCAGATATGTGGTCAAATATTGTGGGTGTGTCTGTGAAGGTGTTTTTGGATGAGGTTTACATTTAAATCAATAGATTGAGTAAAGAAGATTGCTGCCCCCAAAGTAGGTGGACCTCATCCCATCAGCTGAGTGCCTGAGTGAAACAAAAAGGCTGACCCTCTCCTGAGGGAAAAAGAATTCCTACCTGATTGCCCTTGAATTGTCTGTTTTTTTCTTGCCTTCGGACTCAAACTGAAACACCAGCTCTTCCTGGGTCTCAAGGTTGCTGGCCTTAGAAACAGAACTATGCTATCAGCATTTCTTGGGCCTAAAGCTTACTGACTCAGCCTACAGAACTCAGTTCTTGATAGCCTCCACAATTGCGTGAGCCAATTCCTTATAATAAATCTGTGTGTGTGTGTGTGTGTGTGTGTGTGTGTGTGTGTGTGTGTGTGTGTCTGTGTCTGTGTGTACATACACATACATCCTTTTAGTTTCGCTTCTGCTTCTCTGAAGAACCTTGCATAATATCTCACTTATGGAGACAGGGGCATGCAATTCTACTATGTGCCCAACAGGTGAACTAGAGCTATTTGGTGAATGGTGCTAATGATTTTCAAAAGTACATCAGTAGGACAATGAATGGACTTTTCATTTTGAGCTGAAGTGTACTCTAAGAACCCAAACTGAGAACAAGTAATAAATGATACAACCTAGATGGCCAGACAGTATCCTCTGTTATCAAGAGGGGGCAGAACCAATACTGCAACCTCCCTTATGCCATCCCCTCCTTTCCAATCTATATGACAAGACTGCAAAGTACAGAAGGATACAGAAAACAATGGGATAGGTGGCATTTGGGTACCAAGTGTTAGAAATGAAGAAGTTTCTTCTTCTTCTTTCCAAATCCAAATTAGTAGGTCTCTAAGAGAATCAGGTTGAGTTAGGAGTGCCTACAAAAGGGGACATTGGTGCTCTACTGTCCAGATGCAAGGTATGCCCATATTGGGGTCACCACTAGAAAGAGGCATCCTTGAGGAAACTTGATATGTATATCCTGGTTGTAACCAGTGTAGATTATATCAGGACAGGTGCCTACACCCTGGCAATTTTTGAGAGGAAAGAAAGACTGTAGGAGTAGCCTTTGGGAGCATAGGAAGCTTGAAGTATATCTTTCCTTAGTTCCCTGGGCCCCCAGAAGCAAGAAAAGAGAAATTTAGCAGTGGACATGGCTCCATGGAAGGAGCACAGACATAAAAAGGAGGGAACACCCTTCCTGAAGAAAGAGGTGGGTTCATGAACCACTGGACCACTGGGTATGGGGGGATGGGGGCATAGAGGCATGGACCAAAGGGCCTGCCTGTCTCTGAAGAACTCCTCAGCTGAATACCACCCTAAGAAAACTCCACACCTTCTATGTAGAGACCAGTACTTTAGAAGAAACCATCAACATCAGATGAAATATGACCAAGTGAGAATGAGCTCAGGCTGCCTCCTCAATGTTCGTGGACAACCATCATGTAAGAATATCTCTGACACCTCTCTTCCCCATTCCATCCCAAACTCAAAGGTCTGGGTCCACCCAAAGAAGTAAGAGGTTTGGCAGAACTGGACCCTCTCCATGGAGTTGGAGTGCCAGGCATTAAAAAAGGCAGGGTTTCCCTAAACTATTTATCTCTTTTCTTTTTTTTATGATTCTTAATAAAACATGATTATTTTGATACTGCAGTAAAATCTCAGTTATAGCCACTTGGCATTGGCATCTGCTATGAGGCATGATGGCTTGCAAGTCCACCAACACGGGTCATGGCACGAAGAACCCTGCAAATGTATTCTGCTATTGTGGACTATATCCATTTTAAGTTTGTTTTAATCAAATTAATTCCAATCACATTACATGAGCTCAATACAGTGGTGGTCTTAAACCAACTGTAAATATAGACTTTGATTGATCTTTAAAAGGGCAAGTTCAACAGCAATGCAAAGAGAATAAAGGTGATGCACAAAAATAATTGTGGTATTTCTATTTCTAAAAAAAAAAAATGCTTCCCCAGAATTTCACATTCCTCATAAATAAAGAGCAATTCAAACACTTATTTACACTGTGTAATTGGTATCAAGTATTTTCAGGTTTTCCCCACTTTTCTGTAAAACTTGGAAAAATTATTGTATCTTAGCTCACAAATGCAGGCCTTGACCATTTTAATCAGGAATCACAAAATCATACCTATGCTGTACTGGATGGTTTTTCTATGAAAATTCAGTAGCTGGATCAATACTGAAACTCTTCAAATATTTCAACAAGGGTCCAAGTGATGTCATCCCATTTGGTACACTTTTCAATTTGTCTTTTGCATTAGAGGTTTCTTGCTGCGTAGAATCAAACATAAGTCCAGATGTAAATTTTTGACCTGATTAGAAGCTTTAAACATATTTGAAAATAACATTGAATATCTCTTGATGGGCCAAATTATGTTCTCATCATTTGCTTTGGTTCCTCTTATATAATTCACCCTTAGTAGGTCTGCCTTCTTTTGTTTATGAGGACAAGTAAATATTTTTAAAAGTACAGTGTGCAGGCTGAAGTGTCCCTAGGACATAGAGGTAAAGGGGGGAAATGAAATGGAAAGGAAAGGACTTCTTTGTAGACCTCTACCCCAGCTCTCTAGAGCAGCACCATCTCATAGAAGAATAACACAAGCACACATGTGAAACACATCTATAATTTTCCATTTTCTCGTAGCCACCTTCAAAATAAGTAAAAAGACAAAGGTGAGCCAACTTTAATAATGTATTTATTTCAGCCAATATTGTCAAATTATTATCATTTTCACCTGTAATGATATAAAAAATCATTGAGATATTTAAATGATCATTTTCATATTATGTCTTCAAAATCTACTGTGCATTTTACAAATACAACACATACCATTTTAAGTGCTCAGAAGTCATATGAGGCTAGTGGCTGCCTATGACCAGCACAGCTCTAAAGAGTATAAGAAACTGTGCAAAAGATCTGCTAACACATACCTAAGTAGCCTGTCAGAAATATAGCCTGTGTGGCTATGTTGGTGTCATGCTAATGCTAATGACTATAACAATGACAGTAGTAGGTCACATTTAATCCTTGCTATGATTGAAGCTCTATGATAGGTTGTCAACAGTGTTTATAAGGGAACCATTATCTACAGGTTACAGATGAGGACACTGAGGAACTTGCCTGTGGCACTAGGCTGGCCAGAGCTCTGGAGTTTGCATCAAATGCACACCTAGTCCCATAGCTATTGTCTTTCCAACATGCCACACTGGGACCCACCCCAGCAGGTGGTCCTGGACACCACCAGGAAGTGGCCAGTCTTGACTGCCAGATCAGGAGGCACACAGAGAGGTTTCCAGTGGACCTAGATAGACTAGGCTTTGCAGTGTGGTGACCCCAGGATTTCTCATTATTGCAAAATAGGTGATGTTATGGCTCCTCTCAGGAATTTTATCATCTCTGGTGGAATTGCTGAAGTGTGGATCAAGTCAAGAATGCCTGGTACCCCACACTCCCAGGAATCACTAGGGATCCTGACCCCTTGGGGGACACTATGGGGTTCAAGTGAGATCATTCAGTAATTTAACTTGTCTGACATAGATAACTGCCAAGAGTCAGATTTGCACCAAGGCCTGGCTGAGTTTACACTATATTAGACAGCCTCCTTCATGGGTTGTGGATAAAATCAAAGTTCCTGTGGCCAGGATTCTCACCTGGCTCTGGTTGGCTAGCTCACTACACACATGTGGGCAATATGTTGCTATTGACTCTGTATAAAGAGCTCTGCCCAGTGCTCTGGGCAACACGGTGGCAGGGCTGCAAGGCTGCAGGAGAGCAGAGCAGAGGCTGGAGTGGTGGCAGCACTGAGGACAGAGGCCCAGAGGATAGCTGTGTGGGACAACTGTGTAGGCAGTGAGGCCCAGAGACAGAAACCGGCTTGCTGCATGCAGACTTGCTCTGAGTGGATGGGATTCTAGTGATCGAACTGCCACCGTGGAAATAAAGTTGGGTATAACCCTTCCACCCTAAGAACGTTCCACTGTCATTTCTTTGGTCACACTGAATCCATGGTGAACTTGACTGGGGCCGAAACCCACTGGCAAGACATGGGCCCAAAGTGATCTGTGCCTCTGAGAATCATATCTCATGCCTGTTAATTTCCACCTGAAAAAACATACTCCCAATTACTCCTAAGAGGTCCCCTCAGCAGTGCAATGTCTTTGCTCAGTCACATATGGAAGAGCACCCCAAAATGAACTGAGGGCAGTCTTGTAGGATATCCCAGACTTAACATAAACCATGACCCATAGATGCAGGTGTGCCCAGCACATCTATGGAGCTGGTAGGTGGGGCTTACTAACAAACGCTGAAACCTATAGGGAAGGCGTCCTTCAGATTGTGGAAGGAAGGACAGGTCATTTGAGCAAAGCATAGTGCTTGAGACCCAAACCTTCCTCCTGTGCAGGCTTCGGTGACACCTGGCTGAAACTTGGGGTGCAGGGCTACAAAGCAAGAGCTCCAAAAAGCAGTTCCAGCAAATCACATGTGCTCCGAGAGCATGGCAGCTTTGGCATGACAATCATCATCACTACCAGCCCAGTCCCTGCAGCCCCCAAAGCAGAGGGCATGGGCCTTGGTGGCCGCAGCTACACCCACTATGCCTGGCTGTGGAGATGCTGCATCGATGTCTGGAGCTTCCAGCCACTTTATCACAGCAAACAAGAGCAGTCAAAGAAGAAAGAACCAGCTTCGAAAGGGTAACCAGGAGAGAAAGCAATAATCTTAGACCCCCTTAAGATAAGAGGGAATTCCCAGCAGGCTGAAACAGAGAGAATGCGCTTTGCCAGTTTCTTGCTGAGTACATTCAGACAAGGGTTGCCAGACTGAGCAAATAGAAGTGCAGGACACCCAGTTAAATCTGAATTTCAGATGAGTGATGAATACATTTTTAGTATAAGTATATGTCCTATGCAACATATTACTAAGCATACTACTAAAAATCGCTTGTTTGTTATCTGAAATAGAATTTTACCACTGCCCTGCATTTTATCTAGACACTATAATCCAACCCCCATGCAAGCCTATGCACAGAATAGGAGTGGCTGATGTTTACATTGCAAAACTTGGATGCAAAGAGCACAGCACTTAAAGGGCTTGCACCAGAGATAGAGCCCATGAAAGAAGCTCCTACACCTGCCCAGTGTGTGGCCCAGACAAATAGATCTGTTTCTCTCAACCTCACTATCCTCATCTGTAAAATGGGGATTTTATCTCTTCCTCCAGCTTTTATTAGGATTTAATGAAATAATAAGTGTTTAGTAAGTGGAAGATATAATTATTCCAGGAAGTGTTCTTACCAAAAAAATATCAAAAATAATCAATACTGCCTGATTTAACCCTGTGGGATCATCCTAACTGCCTTTGAATCTTGGTAATTTTTTTAATTAATAAAAATGGGAACTTTAAAAAAAATGATTTTAGATGGTAAAAGTTTTTATATTGGATGTCTTAAAACTTTTTCTCTTTTTTTTTTTTTTTTTTTTTAATTTTTTAATTTTATTTATTTATTTTTTTTTGGAAGGAAGCCTTAAAAATCTGAGGGAGCTGAATCAAGCAATCAGAGAATAAAGAAGATGACATTATGTCTATCTTTAGTAATAAATAAAAATACATTATTTAAATTTAAAGCAAAAAATTGTAATATTTACAAGAAGGTCATGCAACAAAAATACCAAACTATAGAAAATAGTTTTTTAGTATTTGTAAAATACATGGACTGCTCATTAAGTTCCAGACACATCTATAGTGTGTGTTCATTGTTCAGACAAGTTCAATTACTGATATAATCATTTATAAATCAGACCAAAACATAAGTCACCTCTAGTGCCTGGGAACACACACACAAAGAAATGCGAACAAGATATAAACATACAAAGGTTTTTGGGTTTTTTTTCAGCCGTAGAGCATCTCAGAATTCTGAAAGGGAAAAGATGTGCCACTATTTGACAGCAACACTTGGCAATAACTCTGACAGTTAGAGGAGACGCCAACCTCAGTGGTAAAACCCTTTCACGGGCCCTTGGCTGGAACATTCAGACAGAAATGTAGTGTGCAGAGAAAGCAAGGCTGGTGAGAACAGGAGGCAGGCTTCACTCTGTTTATTTCTGCCGTCACTGTAAACTGTGCTCAGGGCTGAATATACAGTACACCAGGCTGCATGGCTCCATACAGCACAGAGCCGGAAACACGCAGGGGAACTGGAGACACGAGGCAGGCATCGGGCCGCTCCTTTAATTTCAGCTTTTAGCAAACTTTGAATTTGTCAAGTGGCTTTGGTTCCACCATTAGTGAGTTCCTACTACATATCGAGCGCTGTGTTAAGCACTTGACCTTCCTAGTGTGCAAACTGGGAATAAACCCCATGTCTGGGTTATAGGAGTGCCTGGGATGTAGGGAAAGAATGCCTATGAAGTGCTTGTCAGGGTGGCCGGACAGGGTAAACATTCAGTAACTATTAAACCTGAAATGGAATTGTAAATTTAGAGCATTGGAATTACTGAACAGTAAGTCGGGACAGATCCAGGATTCAAACCAGGCACTAGCACCGTTGTCATCAATTATCCATTAATTTTCATAGTTCATGTGAAAACACATCATTGTGGTGATTCTTAATATTGAAAAAATGAGGCTCAGAGAATTGTAACAGCTTGGCCAAGATTTTAAAATGGAAGCTTCCTCTGACAGCTACCATTCTCCACAGTAGCGCAGTCAATAAATCTCAGTGAATGCTTTCAGTGCACAAAGTATTAGAGAAAGGATTTTAGGGGGAAATAAATAAAAGAATTGCAGGACATGGTTCCCCCATCGAGGGGCTTATGTTCTGACCAAGAAAATGAAGCAGACACTAATGACTCAAAGTGAAATCAAAGAGTAGAAACACAGGCCATGTGAACACGCAGAGGTAAACGGGGCATACAAAGGACTGGAAAGAGAAAATGGAGAGGGCGCAGTCCCAGCAGCTTCCAGGAAAAGGGAGAACCAGAGCCAAGTTTAGAAAGAAAAGAGGGGTCTGGGTTGGCAGAGTCTTCCCGCTCCTGCCGTCTTGCCAGTCAGCAAATCCTCTCTGCCCCGGGGCAGCCGCCGAAGCGCACCCTCAGCGTCTCCGTTCAGGGCTCCAGCCTGAAGCAAGGGCAGCGAGAGACAGGCCCGCACCCGCGCCGAGAAACAGCCGAAGAAATGCTCTCGTCTGGTAGACGGTGACCTACTCAAAGGGAAGAAAGAAACTTTGTAAAGACAATTCACGGCCTGTGCAATTCCCAACATTTTTTTTTTTCGCCATTGTGGACTATGTTCCTACAGTCTGAGAGCACATCCCGGCTGTTCATACTTGTGTATTTGGATTTCCATACACTCCACCGTTGTCCCCCCTTTTTTTACCCTCCCCCTCTCCTCTGTTCTCATTCCCACCCTCTCCTCTTTCCCACCACCCCGAAAGACAAACGCAAATAAAACAAACAAACAAATATGTGAAACTTCTTACTTGGAATGATTCAAGTCTCTATACTATTAAGACACTGAGTAATGACTGGCTGCTTTCCAGGCGGCTCTGCAGTCTGTTAAATAGCTCAATTAGTGAGCAGCGCCCGCTCGCTCGCTCACGATCTCTTGCTCCCATTGAATTTTGCCAAGTGCATGCGGCCCCGTGGAAGGGGCAATGCCAAATGAGCCTCACCGCATCCCGTTACAGCCCTCGCGTCTGGGCCACCTGAAGGCAGCAGGGAGGTCCCGGTCTCCAGGCTCCGTGGGGACCCGCAGGCCGCAGAGGGCGCAGTGGGAGGATGGGTTTTCCTTCTTAAGGGTGGCTGATGAGCACTGGAGGTGAAGATCCTCGGGAAGTACCTGGGCATCCTGCCCACCCAAATAGAAGAAAGCGGGGAGATGGCAGCTGGAGCCAGAGCCCCCGACCAGGGAGAGGGTGGAGGGAAGGCGAGCAGGGGAAAGGGGTGTCGGCCAAAAAGCCAAAGCTCTGCCAGCCCGCTGAGGTCTGAACGGCCTTAAGGAAGGCCCGAATCCCTTAAAAAATACAATTCTCAACAATATATAAGCCAAAAGTGTCAGTGTGATGTAAATCAACTGTGTGCTTTTAGCACTGTTTTCCCAGGGCTCTGCCATCGGGCCCCCATCCCCTCTCACAAGAGAGGGTGTAGGTGCCCACTCTCCACCCACCAAACTCACACATAAGGCAAGTCCTCAAATCCATGCTATATTTATGTCTATTTGTGGCTCAACCAGACATAAACAGTGTCAGAAGAACAAATGAGAAAGCTACGTCCTATATGGAGTCCACAATCCCTACACAATTCACAATTCCTTAGTTGAAACTTGTTGCAGAGCTCTGAACATTCATACAGAAAGCAGGACATTCATATCATAAGGTAAACACATTGAGTCTGTTGTCTGTTTCAGTAACACTTTTGTTAGTATGGGCTATATGATACCCATGTATTCATTACATCTTGGCATTTACAATATACAGTATTTCTGTTTGACTCATTACAGCCTTCATATCAATTAGGTGAAAGAAAATACTGTTTGTAAAAATACTTTTAGGGGGATTACATTTATCCTAGAATATTATGTATCACAATTTGAGAAACATTAAGTCCCAGCATTTACATATAATTATTATGGTTATACCCTAGAGAAGATATTTAAATGTCTTTATCCTATCTGTTGGATATATATTTCATTTGGAAGGAGTACCATCAAACAATTAGTATACTGAAAAAAGAGAAAATATTCTTGGTTGCTAAATTGAAAAAAAAGTTGCCCCAAGATAAAAATTCTTAATGTAAAATTGTACTTTGATTTGGGTGGTTTATTTTTGTTATGTCATTATGGGAATTTTTTTTTTAATTTTAAGCATAAAATCATGCAATTCAATTATCAAGATATTTGCATCTGAGAAAATCAAATACTGAAATTAGACTCATAGATTTTTATGTGGACTTGAATCTGTTTCTTTGTAATTTCAGTGGGTACTTGGAAGTGTTTGCCGTGAATGTTAATATGCTTTGTGTTTTAAGCAGTGATTCTGCACATGTTGAAACAGACAAATTTGAGCTGGAGACACAGGCAAAGCGTTTTGTGCAATTCTGTTGAAGGAAATCATGAAGGTCCTTCAAAGTGAGATCTCCAAATATACCCTTCTTCAGATCAAAAGGCAATGTACCTACGAGTTGTCTGCCTTTCTTTTGGCTGGATATATATCTTAATAAGGAGAAAAAAGTTAATTTTAATAGCAGGTCCTCAGTTTCTTAGCACATACCTGTAATTTTTAAAGAACAGATCAAAGGTGCTGACAGATACCTGTGTAAGTTACTGTAAAATTCTGCATTAGAATATTCTGTCAGCCATTTCCATATTTTTTCTGAAAAAAAAAAAAAGAAAGAAAACAAGAGAAGGAAAGAAAGCATAATCAAAAGCCTAAATGACAAAGGGTTGACAGTCAGATTCTGTGGTAAATGATTCCAGAGTCGCTGGCCTGCGGAGACGCTGAGGAAGTCCCCAGCAGACCTGATTAATTCCAGTCTCTCCAGCTGCCAGGGGAGCAGAGGGTAAGCAGTTTCGCAGAGAGGAGCCTATTACCACTACTAGGCTGAAATAGATCTAATCAACTCACAGCCGCTCAAAAGAAAACTTTACAGGTTTAGCTCACTAAGGCAGTGCTTTAAAATGATGACTACAAAGGATCATGGGAGTCTGAAAGCATTTAGTCTTTATTGCAGCTCAAGGAAATTTTCTGCTGTGGTTAGTCCATGCTAATTTACTGAACATGACAAAGCCTCCCAGACTGTGTGACATCATTTGTTTAAAGGCCCCAGTGCTCATACTGGAGTATCTCGAATATTACTTTCTTTTTCTTCGAAAACAGTTAATTTGTTGATATTTCATCGGTGTTTGAGCTAATTACATGCACCATTATAAATGTCTGGACTAACCTACTTTAACATTTAATTTAAACAACAATGCTCTGTAATTTGTCATGGTGCTCACAAAGTGATGAATATTGCAACTTTGTTTTCTAAGCAATCAACAGTTTATCAGTGCATCTTAAGAGGAAATTCCTGACAGGAAGGAGACCCTGAGAAACCCATGTAGTGTTCACATCCCCAGCTTCATAATTAAACTAAGTTACATAGCAATTTGGAGCATAAATAATACTGGGATCTGAATGGATTAAAAATGGTACAAACTAATGAACACTCAAAGTTCTGAAATTTTATAAATATTCACGTTGGATTGTATGTATAACCACCTCCTTTTTTAATGGAAAATAAACAGAGGGAAATTATTAAAGTCAGAAAGATGCACATGTTAGATTGAAACAAAATAACCATTTGTCTTTTTATTTTTTTGGTTGCTGGAAATCTTTGTAAAGCTTTGCAGAGATAAAATCTGCTTTTGTTTAAATAATCAAGATTTGGAAATTCTGCCCGAGTTACATGATACCTTGTTTAGAATGCTGTGTGTGATAGCAAATAAGCACACATACTTATTAAATATATTGATTAGTAATGAACTCGCTGATCATACTACCAAAAGAAATTAAAGGGGAATACTCGAATATTGAATTTAAGTTAATTACAGATGATAATCTGCAGACTGTTTCCTTCAGAAATTTTGTGTCAAAGGAGGATACAGTAGACCCAAAGATGACAAGTGAGGAGGCAGAGATAAATGAGAGATAGTGTACAGTTTTAATAATCACTCTGAGCCTCTCTCTTGGTCATTATTTCGAGCACAGTCCTTTGGTTAAGGGTCTGTGCTCAGGGAGAGGGGGCAGTTGAATAAGGCTGTGGGCACACCACAGTCTCAGAAAAGGCAAAATGTAGTTGCACGTGATAGTATGAAAAAAGTTCCAAGATTCCACTGGAATCTGACTTCTAGATTTAGAGAAATACCATACATGTCATGCTAAGCATTGGCAAAAAGAGCTTATCCCAGCAACACCTAGTTGTTTCTATAGCATTGTAATTGTTATTATAGTTAAGTTGTTCAAATACTCAGAGCTCCTGATGATTAGGTTTTCTCCTTAAAAGAGAACTTTGGGCTCTTTACTGCCAGCTTGTATGAAGCTCAAAATGGTATCTGGACTGTCCTTCATGTCAGGAAGTCCTAGATACTTTATGAAAATCCATATCTGAGTATGATTTGTAAATTTCCAACTTTCATTAGGATGTCACCTCTAGTCATATTATTATGTAGTTGAACTACATAGTACTGGAGTTCAAACTGGATTTGTGTTTTTAGATCAAAGAAACATTTCCTTTTCTGATATTTTTCCATTTTGTCTCAATCAGGTAATATTGAGCTATTTAAAATTTCAGCACAAGAACACAGCAGGACCCCTAAAATAGAAACAAATGCCTCTGGGACTGTCAAATGGAAGAGGTCTGTACCCCAAAATCTATGCGTTCATCGTAGGCACAAGATGCAGAAAGCCAGATTTACTTCTGTCTCTCAGTGACAGTTCCTAGTGGCCTCAAATGTGCAAGCAATTAGATAGCTGTACATATAATTGGTTTGACATGCCTGTTTGGTTCTTCCAGACAAACTACCTTTAAAAATTCCACAGATGCACTTTGACTATATAGATCTCTTTTAACAATGTGACATTTTATGATTCTGTAGTCACTAACAGAGGTCCAGATGAAATTATGGTAACTTTGGAGAGAATCTGATGCATATGGCATCTTGGTTAGCTTGAGCCTTGCATGGAACTGAGCTGTTGGTGCCTAAGTAATGAATACTCTTATCAAACAAGTCCTATAAATTGTAGTCTATTCCGCAGCCTAAATGACAGCATCATACATAGTACTGTTGGAAAAAAACGGTCAATGGAGGATAGGCAGGACCAGGGACAAGACAGACAAAAGAATCCATGTAAGTCCATCTGGAAAAACAGCTCAGGGCAAATGGCATACTAATAATTCCCAATCGGTGACATTTTCACGTACAGAGTTGGGGCTCTTGAAACCTCCTCTTTGATTTTGGCCAAAATTACTAATAACCAAAATCTTAAGAGTTTAATTGCTTTGAACTGGATAGCATGAAGTTAGAATATCGAAGAAAAGGAGATGAGATTAATAATGATAGATATGAAAGCCCTGAATAAAGTAAACTTCATTGAGTACATATGAGTATATAATTTTAGGAAAGATTGGGCTATTGGCCATCTTGCTTATATTTGTGTTATGGGAGGATTTATTTATTATGGGTTTTGCCACGGCATTTGTCTGAGGATGTTACCACTTTAACACCATGGTGTTGAAGTACATACAGTGTGTCTTTAATCAATGCCATGCATATCCCAGAAAGTCATTAAGGAAATGCCTTGTCATGAGGTCTTCCAAGGGACAGAAAATGGCCCACAAAGGGAATGTGAATGTATGCACATGGGGTCTTTTTCCAGAGTTAGAGCTTGGGACAAGAGCCTTGCCAGAAAACACCACCAGCATTCTAAAGAGGATGTTTTACATCTTGTGTTTGAAGGAAAGAAGGATGGTTGTGAAATCACTCATGTTTGTTTTATTATCTTATTTCTTCAGCAAAGATCATAGTGATGTCACATGTGATTCAGCAATAGTGACATGGCTGTATTGGTAGATTTCTAGACTAAATTCCAAAGGCTGTACTTTTTACTGGCTACCTCCATGTGGTTCGGCTTTTTAGTCAAGTTCAATAGGCTCCATGTTTCTTATTATGATTTATTTTTAAATTTCTATGTACTATAGTGCTTATGCTACTGAATATTGCTCTAGTTTTCTTTCGATGCCAAATCCTCAACATGGAATCATAAATATGTGCTAATTAAACTCAACGCATTTCACATCTATTAATTCAGACTGTGAGCTCTCATCAGATTTCATATGTTAAGTGAGATGTAGGGCTGGTCAACAGATGTAAACTGTACAGAATTGTAGGGAACAACCCACTGCAAAGACCATTCCTGAGTCAAAGTTTTTCTTTAACATGTTCAGATTTGAAAGAATATATTTCAGTGCAGCTAGACATTTGGCACAAGCAGAGAAAACTGTATTTTATGGCTCCCCTGAGTGTGTATCAGTTGTAGTTATTTTAATTATTTCCAATATTTAGTTTTCTCCTGAAATGGCTACTCTTTCTTTGATTCTGCCATGGAGAAAGGCCATGCCCACTGAGTACCCTGCACTGGATGGAGACCAGCACATGACCTTATATGCCACCAGTGCCCTGGGCACATCCATTCTTTCTGAGAAGTTCACATCCCAACCAAAGACACAAGAAAGACACTGTCACAAACAAATACAGCCACAAAACCCTAAGGTACTATGGAAGGACAAAGAATTTGACTTAGAGAACCATTTTTTTTAGTGTATAAAATGGTAGGCATTAAAATCATTAAGAGTCCACGGTCTGCGTTCTTGTCAAAGAGTGGCAGAGTTAACATACCAGTGTATCTTAGGGACACTGAAAAATGCATCTTGTGCCTCAAAGACAAATCCCCTGACCTGGGAAAACCACCAAATGTAACACCCAGCCCCTTCATCACACCTCTTTTGTGTAAAGTTAGTTTATAGGTAAAGTGTGGTTTAGAGCAGAACACAGAGTTACGAGGTTTCTTAAAGAAGTCTGTGTATATCCGTCCTTGGTGAGTGATATCTGACCAAGAAAAGGCCATGCACATTAATGCTATTCAAAGTCAGTGTTAAAGTCCAAAGATCTCTGGCCAGTCCAAGTGTTCCTTTCTGCCCCCTGGTGGGTGGAGATGCGTTTCCACCCGCCCATTATGTTAGTTGTAATAAGGAGACTTCTAATGGGTTTCTGCAAGTGGGTTTCTGAAAAAGGCAAGCTATGATGTGGTCAGATTTAACCAATTTTCTTTTTAGTGAATGCTTAGTAACAAAGTAGTCATTTAACATGGGCAATTCTAAGCTTCGTCTGTCCTTTAATATGTGAAGTGACATTTCTATCGGGACAAGTGGCTCTGTGTATTGTGGTCTTCAGTTTTTCTCCACCATGTGTTTCTGTCCCCATATCAATTTCTTTTCCCTTCTCATCTGCTCATATCGAAAACAGAAGCTAAAAACAGACAGGATACTTTGATCTCCCATTATTTTCTTCCCTGCATTTTTTCTGGCATCCATCCTTTGTAAATTGTACTCCTTTTTCTCATCTTTTCCACTCTGATACCTGTGGTAGTATTTGCTACTCTGTGGCTTTCAACAGATTAATTACTTTAAGGGACTAGTACCTTAACATTTTCATTTATTTTCTGGGTCCAATAAAATAAAAACAATATTACAACAAATTAATAAATGCATGATGGTAAGGCACCCAGGGAGATTTCAATTTTGTCACCCTTGTAGAAGTATTTTTGAGTGTGATATGCTCTGAAATTTTCTTAAAAATCTTGCCAAAGGTAAAAATAATATGTAGTGATGACATTCCCTTTTCACAAATGCACATATTGTAGAAACTATACCTAGCCACAGGATTTCACAATCTTTTGGGGTTGGCAATTCACAAGGTGCAAAATCCCATTTGCAACATGGCTTTCCCCAATCCCATGGGATTCATTGTGAGAACATTTTAATATAATAGTTTTCTTACAGTTGAGAACTCCAGACCCATAGCCCCTAGTCTAAGACAGAGGGACATTAAGCAGGGTTGAGATAATGAATTTATGGCATAAAACATGGCATATCTTTTACATTTTCTCTCCTGGGTTTGCTTTGCTTTCCTACTCTGCGTTGCATTTTTACAATTTCTTCTCTTAGAAGGGCACAGGCTTTGGGCTACTACCACATTCATGTATTTCTTTTCAGAGACAATCACTGGAATAGCAATTGTTTAAAGTATAATAGGTGTGCCCGTGTCCCCATCCCATATCCCAGGAAATCCACTTTACCTCCTGCCTGTGAGAAAACAATGGCTTTATGAATGGCATCTCCTTTTCTGTACACACCTCTTTTCCCTGGTAAGTGTTGTTTGAAGACTGATCAGTATTCCATTTTAATCAAAACCTCCCTTCCCCAGCATTTTTCGTTTTTTATTTTCAGAACTACCAAGTTCACAAGAAAATAATCCTTTCAAAAATGGCTTGTGAGTTTCCAGGAACAAATGCCAGACAGGGCTCCTTATGTTTCCTTTCTACAGAGCAATTACATTTCAAAATGCCCAGAGTGAACTCAGAAAACTGAGCAGGCCATGAGTGTCAGCGAAATCACGGCCTAAACACCAATGACAATACCAACACTGACACGTGGATGTGAGGGGCAGGAGACGTGATGTGAGCCGGGACGGTTACAGAAGCCTCATTGACTCAAAATGAGATTCCTCTCCAACTGTTAACACTAGGCTGGGAAGCCATATATCTTTCTTAGAGCAAATCATCACTTTTAAAGTCAAAATTCTGATTTAAAGGGGGGAAGAAAACCTCCACTCTATGTATTTGGTGGTGATTCAGGAGTTTACACGTGAACTGTGTAGAGAGAGCCTCCCTTCGGTATCATCAGCGTTTGTGGTCTTCACAGACCCTTTCAAGTCTTGTCATCATGACACATACTTAGGCGTTTAGATCTTTACACAGCTGTAAGTCATAAACAAAAACAACAGAACTTTGTCCCTGAAAAAATATTTAGAACTAAAAATTAGAACGTACTTCAAATGGAAGTAACCAAATGCAAATGAAAAAGTTCCTTTCAGATAAAAGAAAAAAGGTAGAACCAATGAGTGGCTTCTGCATTTAGATCTTTCTTTTTGTATAAACAGACAACTGACCTTAAAAGCCTCAATCTGCAGCGTTTCAATCCAGTCACTGTCACTGCAGGTGGGGGAGTAGGGGAAGAAGAGGAATAAACCAGAACCTGTTACCCGACAGGATAAAAAATAACTGAATTTAGTAATTCAAAAAATTGCCCAACTTTTTTTGGCAAAGGAATTGTCCTCATCCAAGACATATGTTTAAGAGTGAAACTTAAATTAGCTCCTTAAAGTGGCCCTGTGACTTTAATTATTCAAAAAGTACACAAATTTAATGAGTTTTTAAATATTAAAACCCTCCTCTATTGTCACTACCTACACTATATGTAGTGAGCTCTTAATTTACAGAGCAATTAAGTCAGGACCCTCATTTATCAGGACATGTGCATTTGTTGAAAATGTCATCAGTTTTTATTAATTGATGCTAAAGGAATACAGAGGTGAAATTAATGTGTGTCTTCAGAGGTCATGCCGGTGGTGGTGGGGAGCTAGCAAGGGGAAAGACAGGAGATAAATAAGTCACTGCTCTTTCCCGATCTCTCCAGAGATTGCTGAAATATTAAGTGGCACAATGGTTACCGTTCTCAGCTGAGAAGCTTACATGAAAATGCCCCCTGAGTTTTTCTCTGGCAAACATCTGTCATGGGTAGTAGCTGAGAAATAGGGAAACTTCAAAGCAGTACTTTCTGATTATTAGCAGAGTGGGGAGTGTAATTTTCTTACATTTTAATGCAAACCAAGTGTTGATGAGCTGAGAGCGTAGAATTAAAAAGTAGCCCAAAATTCCTTTGTTCTTCAGGATGGGACTGAAAAGAACATTTGCAGCGGGTAGTGTGACTTAGTTCTTATCAATTTGTGAGGCACAAGCGCTTCCAGCCCTCGAGGAGGTGAAGGTGGGAGTGGAGCAGGACCAGGCGGGAATTGCCCTGTTGACCATCTAGAGTCCCACCGCTCTGCACCGTCATTGGTGTCTGCGCCCAGCATACCTTGCACGTGGATGATCTTGTACGTGATGGTGGCTATAAAGGAGAGGGACTAAGTTCAAATGGTGGGCACCTGAGCACTCACCTGCAGAGGTAGCAACTGCCTCCAAAAAGTCTGCTGTAAGGGCCCAAGTAGGAAGACACTATGTGTTTTGAAATGTAAATAGCAAACATAGAGCATGAAAAATGTCTGAGCGGTTTTATCAACACTCCTGGCAGTTGCTGGAAAGATCTATACATAAAGAGAATGAATTTTTAGTTGAATTGGGAATGGGTGGTCACATGTATCCTTGGGATTTCACTATTTTCTTTGAAGTAGATTTGATAGTGCACTAACCTCCAACATCCTTTTATCTGGATATTCCACCAGCCACACCGAAAACAGAAACTACACAACAAAAAGACACTAATGTGCACACACTAAGACACTACCCTCTTTATGCACTTTTAATTCTACCATATTCTAATTTTGAGCAAGCCAGCCAAAGAACAGATTGTCCCACCCATTCCCAGAAGCTAAGGTTAAAGGGAGAGATGACATGCATGTCACTCCTAATTCCTTGTGGTTTGAACCCATGGCCTCTGTAGCACCAAAAGTTTGATGGGACCATTCTACATGGTCCCCTATAACCAGGACTTGGTTAATATGCTCCCATTTCTCATTCAGACAGGCAAGAGAGGCTTAAAAAAAAAAAAAACAGCAGAGCAACAAATGCTGTCTTCTACAAATGCTCGGTAATAAATTGGTCTTTCAGCAGTGCAGAAGACAGATTTTTCTTTCCCTTGCTTCTTTCCTCCTTAGCTGGGAAGCCACCAATGGGAGGCTTGCTTTCCCACCTGGCCCTGGCTGCCTGTGCTCATAAATTTGCCTGTGCAATGCCTGTTTATGGGTCGCTGATGGAACATGGAGACGGTGCATTTTGTAAGCACCGGGTAGATAATCATGGTAATTGATGTTTGGAGCTGGGAGCTCCTAGGAGCACAGGGTCTCTTTCTCCCAGTGAGGCCCTGCTCTCTGTTATCAGTCCAGCCCATAATTAAATATCACTCTTTTACAATATGTTTCAGGCTCCTTAATGAGTCTAAAGCAGAAATAGTCACCTCTTTCCCCTCTGAGCTTTATTTGCTTGTTATTAAACAATGTTATTGAGCTGCCTCTTTCCCTGTGTTGCCAAAGGTACATCATTTCCGTTTTATAATTGCACAATTAGAGCCAGGGCTTTGCTTTCATACATCAGCAGGCCCTGCGTGTGTGTGCATGCCGTGTGTGAGTGTGTGTGTGTGTGTGTGTGTGTGTGTGTGTGTGTGTGTGTGTGATGCAGGAGAGGGGGCAAGAAGGAAAAATCAGGTGTTCATAGACACTACTCAAATGCATCTTATTTTCATTAACTGCCAGATTTTGCAAAATGGGAAGCTATTTATCATGAGCCATTTTCTCCCATCAACCACCTCCACCAACCAACACGGTGACTTTCACCGTGACCTTGCGCTATGTTGCGGAGGGTCTAATTTGCTCATTGTTACTCGCTCCATAATCCTAGGCCCCTCCCCCAGGGCCTTTCTTTCCCCCCAAGCAAAATCCAGTCATTTATATTCCGAGGCTAAAAGGTATTCTTTTTGCCCCCAGTGCTGGCAAGCTCTCTGACACTAGTAATTCATTCTAACAAATTTCCAGAGAGCTCCCCTCTTGCACACGAGCTCTCACACACACACACAGCCCCACACACACACTCTCAGGCACCCCTTTAAGCTGCTCTAAGCAGTGTATTAAGTAGCTGAAGAAAACACATTCACATTCTGCCGTGTCGTTTGCTTCTCAAGTCATGAACCCATCACAGACTTTTTCTAGCTGTAGGTTGCCACGGTGAAGATTTACAATGCCAGCTATTCATACATCTGCCTTCTCTTTTTTTCCCCTCTTATTCTTAAATCCCTTGGGCGAGGGCAACCTTGATACTGAGACTCGTAAAATTCATGCAGGCTTATCATCCTTGGTGAGGGCTCCAGGCCAGGCAGGCGTGCATTCCACCTCCCCTGCCTGCTCTTGCCGGGGTGGGTGGGCCCCCGGTGGACCCCGGGCTTGCATTTCCAGCTGGGAGGAGGGCGGCTGGGGGAAGGAGGTAGCATGGCATCGAAACAGAAGAGAAAACTTACGTTTTTAAAAAATAAAAGCAATATCTGTATCACCACTCATTTATTAATTTTTAAAAATTACTTTTGGATCTCTTGAGGCCAATATTCATTTGAGTTTGAATGTTAAATAAAAAGTGATCTTGGTTCGAGTGAAATAATATTAAGAAGTCCACTTATCTGTGGTCAAGAGCTAACGAGCAGGGAAGTAAAGCTCCTTCTCACTCTACATCAAAGAACCAGTAGGAGGAAACCTCAATATTTTGTAAAATGTGTATTTGATAGCCGGTGTTTTGTGCTTATCTTCACTTAATTATATCTTCTTCTCTTAGTTATTCCTAAATTCATTATTCCTAGAGAATGGAAAAAGAGGGAAAATAAATATTTTCAACTGCAAAAATTAGTATCTTAATGAAGTCACTGAAATTTTCCCCCAATCTGAAAAAGAGAAAAATCCTGCAATAACATAATAGAGAATATGTTCAAGTCATTTTTTTAAAAGACTTTTAACATACTGCCAGGAAACAGCCATTGTGATCTTGGCAAGTGATAATCTAGACCCTTATTTAAAAGTTAATGCATTTATTTTTAGCTGGATTGAAATACAATTCTATCTCAGAATTGTAGGTTTTCTAATCTTATTTTCTCATTTATTAATTTCAAAAATGTAAAGTATGGCCCTGCTGGTACTGTAAGATCCCTCAGTCTGGGCTGCGATTGTGAGTCTGCAAGGGCAGTTTTCGTCCATGGTACCTCCTACCTGAGGGTCAGCTATGTCTGCGGCTGCCCTTGCTTGTGAGCCCCCCAGGGCCAGGCACACATGCCATGCTCACCTGGGCTGCCACAGGGCACTGCGGGAGGAAAATGCTGGGTACCCTGCTGGGCTGGTGGTAGCGCTAATGCAGGGGCCACACTCGCTTCATCTGAGACATCAGTGAATATGACACGGGCTACCTTTCAGAAGGTGTTCAGCTTTGCAAGGGGCTGGAGACTTTTACCCTTCGTCGGGGAGTACAGGAAGGTGTTAGGGGAGATAGTCAAGCCAAAGGAGAGGGCCCTGACTTCTACTCACACATGTGTGACCTTGAGTCTCAGTTTCCTCTTCTGTAAAATGAGGGAAGTGTACTTTATTGTCCCTAAGGACCTTTTCTAACCCTGCACAGTTTACTTTTGATTCAATTAAAAATGGGCAAGACCTGATTTCATCGAAAATTCTCTTCTTCTAGTTCAAGGCATGGTGGCAGAGCTGGGCAGCACCAGGCTGTGGTCCAGGCTGGATCTAGGACCCCCCAGGCTGAGGAGGGTGGAGGGGGGCTCTGCCTTCACTCCTCAGGTCACTACAGAACCATTTAGAAAATTGCCTCAGAACTTAAAACATGCTGAAAGTCAATGTCTTGATTCATCGTCCACAGGAAACTGACACTCACATGGACTAGCAGAGTTGTTCTTTTTGAGACAGTGTTCCTGGAGCTAGAACAGGACAAGAGCAACATAATGAAGTAACTCCTGCTGTATTAGATGGTATTGTATTTGTGGTGTCTTTTATTTTTATTTTGTTTTATGATATTTTTTTCCCTTCTGGCCTAATCCCCTTTCGTTTAGGTAGAAACTTCCTCTTCCAGACCACCTCCTGGCCCTCTCCTACCCTGTCGCTCCAGGCACCACCAGGCCAGTACCCCAGGGGTCCCAACCACCTTTTCTGGCTCTGGAAATAACCTCTGAACATTGACACCTAGAGCATCATACTGCCATGTAGCTGCACCTCATCTCAGAAAACCTTCTGGCCTGTGTCTAAGATTAAGTTCATAGTCATTTAAACATTTAGAACATAGATGTTCATAAATAAAACATTGAGTTTTACTATGTACAATTCTATCTGCCTTTCTTATCTACCTGAGCCCTAGACCTGGTAAAGGAACTTGCTAGCAAACCTTTGACACATCTGAGTATCTAGTAAGGGTAATAGTCCTAATGGCCTTCTCTGGATTCTGAGGATTAAGTACAGTAATATGTGCAGACTGTACCATGCTGATTATTACTATCATCATTTATAATTAATCTATTAATTACTATAATGGTAGACAGGATGGCTTTCAAATATTTTTGCTCATGGCCTAAAGAAATAAATACATTTTATCTAGTAAACTAGGACATTCCTGTGTAATAGCTGATACAAAACTTTCCCCCCAAAATACAACTTCACTCTGTGAAGCATTCTTGACATATTGCATTCTATAGATAATTTTCATACCTGCAGGGAGTCCTAGACTACAGTTTGAAAAGCATGAGAGCCCCCGTGGACCTGTGTTGTCCTTCTGTGGGAATTAGAGAGAGGTTGCGCCTTACCTCCAGGGCCAGAGCCTAAGGGTTTCAGCCCTCCCTGCCTCCTCAGCTGGAAGCCTTGGTTGAGTGCTATGCACAGACTGCCTTGACTGATGCCTGGTCAGTACTGGGGGCTGGGGAAGGCGATTTGGCCAAGGTAGCACAAGGCATTCTGCAAGACTATGAGATAGATTTTGCTGTAATATGAATGGAGTGGGGTATTCCCCAATCTGCCTAGGCACAGGTCAGATGCAGCCT
This sequence comes from Manis pentadactyla, assembly GCF_030020395.1. Classification (NCBI taxonomy): domain Eukaryota; kingdom Metazoa; phylum Chordata; class Mammalia; order Pholidota; family Manidae; genus Manis; species Manis pentadactyla. Next base: position 147,836,908 of record NC_080020.1, on the reverse strand, counting down.
GCAAGGCAAGGGTGGTCTAGAAAGGAAAGGAAGCCAACACTGACATGCTTTTTACTAACTCTAAAACACTGTGGAAAATTAATGGAAGACAAGGGAGAGAGCAATGTAATAGGAATTATCAAAAACCTGCCTTCAGATCCATTATATTGTTCTGGGCTTTAACAACAATGTCTAGAGGAACATTGTATTTCTGACTCTGCTGCAAATTCTGAAAACTATCTTGACCCATCCCCAAACATCTACTTTCATCATCAGTTGCAGGATTTAATAAGCAGGAATGTAGGCTGGGAAAAAATCTCCAGAAGTTTCTCTTCCTCTGGGCATTGACCTCCATTGCCATCATTCCTACCATCCAACAGGGCAAGTCAGCAAATGGTAACATAAGTGCACTTTAGCACTCCCCAGAAGGCCTTTCTCACAGGGCAATTCCTTGACCATTCTGTCTTACTATTATGGGTTTATAAGGACAACATACTGTGCTAGGCTAACAAGGTGAAAATTAAGTTTCCTGTGCTTCCTCAAGTTTGTATCAAAGTTAACCAATTGGAACTGCAAAAAAAAAAAAAAAAACAGACAAAGATAACTGAAAAGAAGGCAAGTCTGTTCTCTCTTTCCACATTCAATTTAACTGTTCCTTTAGTTTATAAGTATACCTTTTCAACCTAATGCAGTATTCACCCTATTTGCTATTTTCAGGAAAAAAACATTTTATTCCAGAACATTTTGCAAATATATAATGCACTACCATGATCCATTAGTCTCTTTTTCTCCATTTATGTTTGGGCTAATATCTGTTTTTTTTCCAGTTTTATTGAGATATAATTAACATATAAGATTGTGTAAGTTTAAACTGCACAACAGAACAAACTGACATGTGTATATTGTGAAATAATCACCACAGTAATTCTAGTCAACATCCATGACCTCACATAGTTAAAAAGTTGCTTTCCTTGTGATGAGAGCGTTTAAGAGCTACTCTTAGCAACTTTCAAATATATAAAACAGTATTGTTAGCAAAAGTTATCATGTTGTACATCATACCCTCAAAACTTACTTACCTTATAACTGGAGGTTTGTACCTTCAACCTTGCACATTTTAATAGCTGGTTTTGAAATACACAGCAAGTATTGTTCCTAAAAAAGAGTAAATATTTTGAAATGTCTTATAATTTCAAGGAATTGGCAAAATAACTAAATTCATTTTCATATTCTTCACATGAAGCATGCCTTTCTGATGCCATGACTTGGTTACATTAACAGCTAGGGAGAATTATCAGTAACACAAGATGCTGACTCTGTCTTTGATGTATGGGGACATGGGGATGGCACCCTCCTTTCTGACTTGTCTTGGAAAAGCAACAGCCTCAGTGCCACCAAATTACCTAAAGTAAATGAAGGCATAGGTCCTTGGAGAAATCTCACCTTATTATCTGCTTTACCTCGTCTCTGTTGTGCTATATTATTACCTTACAGTCATTATGCTGTCAAACATGTCTTTTCTGTGCTGTTCCCCAATCTTTTGACACTCGTAAGACAGTGGGTGGTGTGGGAAAGCAGCGGGCATCTCCCTTATGCAGACAAAGCCTGGCAACATTGCTTGCTTAATCTTGGGTCATAAAGGACCTTGCCCAACCTCAGCACAGAGCAGTGTGCCCCACTGGGCCTTGTCAGACTTATACCTGTTTTTCAGATTTTTCCCCAAACAGCATCTTAGTGGCCAGAGTTTTTTCACAATTGTCACTGGATAGAAGCTAATGTTTCTGTTGTCTTTTCTCTGGCCACACAGCCATCTATACCAGCTCCCCCATTTGCCTTGATGCTTCTTACACAATCTCCAAATTTCCTGATCTTCAGGGAATCATTCTTCCCTGTTTCTTTTATGAGCTTTTAGGGAGAGGGGAGGAAGCACTTTGTAGACCCATCTATAAGGATGTTGATAGATGGGCATAAAGCACCTAGGTCTGACTGGGGGCTTAGGGCACCCACTCTGAGTGGCATTGTTGTGTGGCACAGCCCAGAGTCTCTGAGCAATAAAGCCACTTGCAGTGGGGTGGAGGAGGAGAGATTAGCAATCAGCTCGTTTATGGGATAACAATGAAGCAAGACCACATTACACAGCATAGTAGTTCTGGACCAGGTTCCAGCCCCTACCCTAGAAAAGGGAGTTGCCCGAGATAGACAAGGTCCACTAAAGATGGCCAAGCAGGACTGCCGTGAGGAAGGGTATATACAGAGAGGATGTAAAAGGACGTAAAGTTCCCTAGTGCACGATCAGGCCGCAGTCTCCCTGCCGGCACCTCCACAGCCGTGATCCAACCATCTGACACAGATGTTGGCTTCTTGCTGCCTCCATCTCCCCGCATTAATTTCTTACCCTATGATGCCCAGACCCTTCAGATGCCAATTTCCTAACCAGGATCGTGACTTGCAGTGAGATGTCCTGGGCTCTGGGGTATGGCCTTTGATAGCCAGCCTTTCTAAACTCGACTTCAACCTCAAGTGCCTGTTCCTCCTTGCCCACCAGGCACTGTCTTTTCTGACCTCAAACCTCAGGATTCTCCTTTCTGTTCTTATGACACCATAAATGTACCTTTATTTTTACTCCTATTATGATACACCAGTCTATCTCAAAAACTATGAGCAGCATGAAAATAGAGAGAATCAGAAGTGTCATTTCTAGTCCCAGAAATATACAAGAGACTATTAATTATAGATGTTCAACATGTTTGTTGAATGAATAAAAGAAAATGAGCCTGCCTGATTTATGGACTTTATATAGCAGTTCTGCTGAAATACTCAGATCTCCAAATCTAACTGGTCTAACACACTGATAAAAATTTGTTAAATTGGATGAATCATTTTAGCTAATTTTGAATAACACTGTTTAAATCAAATGTAGGAGTAACAGATATAAATTCTATACCATCAGTTAATAGCTGTTAGTTGGAACCTTAGTCTTCATGCTCATTTTGGATTTAACTTAATAGCTGTATGTTAAATGACTGTGCTATTATCCAGTGAATAAATGTATGTGGAAATCCTGCTACTTATTTACCACATATAAGACAACCAGTTAACCAGAAGTGTTCATTAGTAAATTAATGGAAGAAGTAAGTTTGATAATGAAATATACACATCTAAAATTTCAAATCATTATAATATTTGATCTGCCTAAGATTTTTTTATTCTTGGAAATGAAACCAACTGAGTCCTTTTAATGCATGCGGTGCTATCAACTAAAAAGTTAAGTTCTTGAGCAAATTTGTTTTCACAGTTGAAGAAAGAACACTTCGATAAAACTTTTCATCAATATCATAACCCCTTTTGGTTTTTATAATTGAAGAAATTGGGTCTGATTCCTCCCTGTGACTACCACAGGAAATGGAAGCAGTACCACAGTCTCTCCACCAGGAGGAACATGCTATGAACTCTTTGCTTTGAAGGGGCTCTCTATCTCCCCAGGTGCCTTTCTACCCAATAGACATTAATGGAATCGTAGCTATGGGCTGTGGCCATGGTCTGGTTTTCCAGGGGAGGCAGCTGGGAGAGTGTCATATGTGAAATTCTGTCTTTTTAGTACGGCCCCTTGAAGACCTCTTCATGCTATGCATGTGAAATTGCTATGCTATCAAGGTGCTCTTAGCAGGTGCTGTAAGAATCATAGCTCTTCTGTGTTTATTCTAATTTTCATATTCTTGATTTGGGCAGCACAGATATTTGTCCTGTGGCCTTTCTCAAGTTTGCCCCTTTTGTGAAATAAGGAGGGTACTGAAACACATTGCATTCTTTAAAAAATAAGAAGTCTGTAGTTCGTGTCTCTTTGCTACCTTACATTTTGCTTTCAATTCAAGCTCAGGTAACACATTTAGCTTTCTTGGAGCACAGTTTACAGGAATGAGGTGCCCCTAAGCAGAGTGTCTTTCCTAAGGGGGAGCAGCAACTGTATATTATCAGACCAGAACTTCTGGGCTTTTGATCGTCAGCCCAGTTTTTGGCCCCTTTTCCAGTTTATTTACTTTCCTCCCTCCTTCTTTCCTCCCTCCCTTCCTCCCTCCCTTCATCCCTTCTTTCTTTTTTCCTTTCTAATTCAAGGGGAGCATGGATGGAAGCTCTGTGAAGTATAAATCAGCCCATTCAAAGAATAGATACATTCCAGTTCTTCCTTCCCTCCTGCTTTTCCCAGATTCTAAAATAGCTAGCTTTTGCAATACATACTATCTTTTTCTCCAAGGCATATTACTCTTTCATGAGTGTGAGTTTTAAAAATAGTGTTGCTAAGGAAGATTGGTCACAACTAACCATTTGCAAGTGAAGAAACTGAGGTAGAGAATGACGGGGCGATTTGTTCAGGGCCACTCATGACTAAGCACAAGCCCACTTGGACTTTGTAACTTAATTTATTCCAGAGAAGGGCCAAGTTTCAGACTATGCAATTTACACATGGAAAGGCAACCCAAACAAGACTGCTCTCCTGCATTTAAACAGACGTCTTAAATTGCTTGCAAGTAAGCATGAAACTCCAAGTTTTACTGTGTAAAATCCTATAGCATAGGCACACAGATGGACAAATAAGCAGGAAAATGATGAATAGAAAGGAAGGCAAAGAACCCCTATTTTACAATATTAAATTTACATTGTAGGATGCACTGTTGCATGTTGGGAGACAAAAATATTTGTACATTCACGTATGGATATCCTTCTTTTATGTGTTTTAAGTTCAATTATGAACATTTAAAAATTTTTGTAGATTCACACCTGACTCAGAAAAATGTTAGTTAAGAGATGGGTGTCTGAATAAGCCATGCATAATGGGAGCTGATGTTTGCATATTACGTTAGGTTTTGCAAACATCGTGTTGTATGGTCTATTTGATTGTGACGTGTACATGGAAGTATATTTTGTATTCTGCAGTTTTCCATCTCCAGGCCAAAATATGGGGAACATTACAGTGAGACAAGACACCTGCATAAGACCCCAAGAAGTGGCTTTGGAGGTTAAAAATCTCAACAATTGCTAGAAGGCCTAAGCAGGCAAAAGTGAATAAGGCCACACTGGGAAATAACTAAGATCTATAAAACCACAGGCTCTGCCACAGTGAGCAAAGCCTCCAACACAACACAGGTCTGACCTGAAGCCAAACCCTGTCATCCTGCAGCCCCTTTTTCTAGTCCCTAATAGGAAAAGGACTGGGTGACCATGGTGGAACATCCTGGCCCAGCAGGTATAAACAGGGTTTACATACAGGAAGGTAAAGAATGTTCCAACTATAGCGGCAGGTGAAATCAAACCTAGAGGTGTGAGGTTTTACTTAGAGCACTTACACTTAATAAATTGAACCCATGACATTAGTTTTTCTTTATAGTTTTCCATGGATACTGATCATAATTTCTTGTTTTTATGTAGAATTCTACATGTGTGCATGCTTGTACATTTATTGCAAATGCACAGAAAAACAACCTCAGTTGTTTAAGTACACGTTTAAAATGTAAAAGGTTTCAAGGATTCCATAAGTTGCAAATTTACAATAAGCAGATAAAACCACCTCCAAATAACTATTGTTATCTTGTTTTTACATACAAAATAACCTTTAAATTTCCATTGTTAGTTTATTAGGATTGACCTTACATGACCCTGGATTCTTAGCACTGGTTTATAAAACTCACATAGTCAGAGAAACAAAGATTTTTTTAAAAAGACAATAAGCAGTATTCTAGCATTATATAGAAAGAAAAGTTATTTAAACCGGGGTAGCAATTTAGAATGAATATGAATGAAAATTCTTAGTTTGTATGTTTAGTTTGGACTCTATTTATGCACCACTCTCCCTCAAAGTAAGGGAGGAAGTGAAAGATGTTTTTAAAAATGATCTATCTATAAATTCAAAATGTCTCAGGGTTTAACAGAATTTCATACTCTATCATAGCTTGGAATGAACTACATAGATTTATAGGTAAATTTCCCAAAACAAATCATTTGAAGCAATATCATAAATGGAAAGATTCTGTACCAAGAATTTTTTTTCCCGGAAAGATATGGGTGAGTTAACACCATAAGCTTGAAATGGTAATTTTATGTTAATCATCTTCTCCATCTCAGAGTGCATCCATACTTTTGTGCACAAATGTGCCTGCGTGTGTGTGTGTATGCGTGCATATGTGTGTGTATACATATATAGATGCTAATTGTGAGTCTGCTTTTCACATACAGGCTGGGTTCATCTTAGCATACTCTAAATGAAGAAATAAATGTCCTTGACATTCCATTTAATAGACAGTGGGTGGCACCATCTTAAGGAGCAGATGAGTGAGTTTGCATTTGGCACTATTTTCTTTATTTGGGCTACAAACTCTATCCAAATTGTGAAGGACTTTCCACATTAGTAATTAATAGGGCCCCATTATGCTAACTATCATCCAACTTAGGACATCTTAGAGGAAAGATAAGAGATGAATAATTTGAAGTAATTTTCTTGTAATCATGCCAATCACTTGAGCAAAGTAGTTATTAAAGGAAACAGTATTATGATGAATTATAGGACATCTAACACTGAATACCTTTTCTTATCAGCTGCTTAGAGTTTCTGATGCTCAAAAAAGGCAAACAAGTAGAAGTCTATTCCGAATAACACTCATCGTACTGTAAATAATAGTTTGTTTAGCAAACCCTGAATTTTAATGGGCCTTGAAAGACAGACTTTACCTTAGTTTCTTCTCATCTCTTTGCAAAGAGCTGAAGTTTGTCTCCTTTACCTTTTCCCTTAAAAGGTAGGTACAACAAGCATGAGTCACCTTTGATGACAAGGATTCTTCCAGTGCAGATTTGCTGAAGTGATTAGACATTATTTATCTAATTAAATGTTCAAAACACATCATTATTGAAAGGAATAAATTTAGTACATTTGTGGAGCAGGGTTAACTGAAATGTAACTGCACATCATTTGACTTTTTAACATTTTATTATATCTATTAAGTCTTTCTGTGCTTAATTAAATCAACTTATTTTTTACAGTTAATTTAACGTGATTTCATTTTCGTTACGGAGTCTGAATCAGATATTATGGAGAGAGCCTACTGTATACACGAATTAAGTTTTGACTTCTCAGGTGCTCCCTTGCATTTCATTCAAGTCTGGCAGCTTCTGGGGATCACCAGGATTTTTAAATGGATGGTATTCTTCACATGGTGGGAAGCTTTCTCTTCATCTTTCTTTTTTTTTTTAGTGCAACAGATTTCTAAGGCCACAGAATCATCAGATTTGTGCTATTTGCATCGTTGATCAAGGCCAACATTTGGAAGAAATATATATATATATGTATATATATATATGTATAGACAAAGTAAATAAGAACAGAAATGTAAAAGTAGAAGTATTAGTTGCTACCCCCTGGGAGCTGTACCTCTTAATTGTCCCTGTAGGCACAATGGTGTCCATCCGAACAAGGATGCTACAGCTCCTGAGGAGGCACAAAGTATTCGAGTAGCAGTAACTAGGGGGTGAGCATCATCGAGGAAGTTATTTTATTATTCTTATTATATGCAAATGAGTGCTTCTCAGTGATCAGTATTCAGTAATACCCTTCTCTTTACCAGAACCCCAAACTATCAAACTGGAGGGAGGAAAGGAGCAGAATTAAAGCCACAGTGTTCAGTGCCAATCAACTGCACTGAATTCTGCGACCCGGGGATGACGGGAGCGATTCGGTACATTCAAATCTGCCCCGAAAAGTGTTAAAATGGAGAGCGTGGCTGGAAACAAATGGGAAAGGAAGATTCAAAGGTTGCAAGTGGTGGTGCAAAATTCTAATTAGACATTTACGTCAGCTTGCAAAGCTCCTTGTTTCTCCCAAATGTTGGAGTGTTTCTTGTTCTGTCAGTCTTGCATTGAGTGTCTTAACAGGGGAGGTTTCTGAAGCCCTCATGGAACGACCAGGATGGTGAATTTCAAAAGTGGCCACAAACGCATTAGCTGGAGATTAACTATCCCACACCAGAGAACAGAGTGAAAAACAGAAAATGAAAAAGAACGTCAATGTATGTGTGCCTGCGCCCCTGCCCCCCGCCCGCCCCCCGGTGGCCTGTGAGGTTTGTCAGGCAGGGTCTGTCTCCTTTGCTCCAGGTGCCCGCTTCTGGCTACTCCTTGGCCACTTGGGCTGGCTCTGAATCCCCCGGGAAGTGTTCATGGTGGCAAATTTGGCCAAAAGATTTTTTTCATTACCCTCCAACATTTCCTTTCACCTCCAACCTCAAGGCAGGGCCCTGGCTTTCCCTTTGGAGCGGGGAATATAAAGACGTGGGGCCGTCCGGGCTGACCCGGAGGGCCCTTCTGTCAATCACTGCCTCCCCATCTCTGCCTCCTTTCACACCAGGCAGCTGGACCCATCGCTGTCAACCAGGTAACAACCCCCAGACAATGGGGCCTGAAAGCCTGGTCTAGACACTCTTTTAGCCACTTATTTGCTTCTCTTGGCAGCTGTTGAAGCATAAATAAGCAGTTTGTAATCAGAAAGCTGACATCATCGCCGCTTGGCTGAGAGGGGAGATTGTTCCTGAGCACTGAGCGGCTTTTTTTTGTGTGTGTGTGTGACAACAGATTCTGGGGTGGGGATGCAGATTTGTGCCATGCTAAGCTGGTCTTTCTTTGATTTACAGAAGACAATTGGATCAGGTCCCCAGCTCCTGGGCACACCAGAATTATTTTTTCATGTATAGTTCCTGATGGCCAGTAAAAATGGATAATAAATTGGTTGGAAATGTGTCCTGGGCTGGTCCTGGGTGGGAAGACAGTGGGGTGCCTGGGAAGGTTGGACTTGGGACATTTTCTGGGCCACAAAGCATCCATCTCATCAGGCCCAAGAAGGCATGCCCTCAGCTTGGTTTGGGTGGGAGATAGCAAAGGCAAGTTTGGTACTGGATACGTATGTCTGCATGCTTTGAGAAATTAACAGTTTCACAAAAGGCAGAAGAGAAATGATGTGTTTATTCCTGTTTCCTAAGTGTAGTTTGTTGTAGTTGTTTTTCAAGATCAAGTTTGCCATTCAGAGTGATTGGCAGTTACCCTTATGAAAGGGAACAGACATGAGCCATTCTGCAGAAATGTTGACTCCCCATCACTTCTACAGCTGAGAAAAACCCTCTGCAGGGTTTACTCTCAAAACTGGTTTTGTTATTGGAAGGGGCAGATATGGCAAGATGGCAGATGCTATTTATTTATCATAATTAATTTCTTATAATTGTTTTGAGGATGTTCCCAAAGGAAGGAGACATTTCTTTTAGCAGTGTGATTCTGATTGCCCTGATGTCTGCCTGATGCAAGGTCTGTTGGTAAATAGTGGGCTGAATGAATGCCAGGATGGCACAGAGCTTGCTACCTGAAACCCATTCAGGTGGCTTTACCATCTCCAGTTTCACTTACCAAAAAAAGGAAAGAAAGAAAGACAAGCAGTTCAACAAAAATATTGACTTCCTATCTCCCTGAGGGTTTCTGGTATTAGTTTGCTATAAGTAGCTCATGATTTAGAGTACAAAAGCATTTCCAGAATGCATGTTTAACAAAATGACATAGCAGATAATTGAAATTTATTTGCAATTTTCAAACTACAATAAACACAATTCTCCTTTTCTTTCATTAATAATCGCACGGCTAATGCATAGCAATCCCTCTGCAGCTTTTACAAGCAAACTTGAGCTGCTGTGTTGTAATAGCTGGAAAAGTTAATGTAGCTTGAACGAGGTTCCTAATTGTCCCTGTCTCTGTCATATTTGTCTACTTGAATGGTCCTAAATACCACAGCGATTAATTACTACAGAGCAGGTATTACAAGATGTTATCATCCTTCCCCAACTGTCTGGGTGAATGGAGAGAAGCAGGAGATTGCTCCAGCGTTTCATCTTTGCCCTTCCTGTAAGGCACTTTAACCAGAAGATTTAACGTGTCAAAGTTAACTGCCTTCTCTAGCAGATATTCACATTCTAATTAAAGATTAAGAACGTAGTACATTACACTGTGATTTGTCATACATGGCTTGTTAAATAGGAAACCTACCGGGATTCCCTAACATTTTATAAACATTATTCAGGGCTTTTAATGTGGGCAAAGAGAAAGATGATTCGACTGCATTGCTGCATGGAAAGCAGGTTTCTCTCTACCCTTCTGCCCCCCAGTAAATAACAAAGTAAGAGAACTTGGGCAGTTTGGAAACTGTTATGCTGTGAAGACTTTGTTCAAACCATGAATCACCTCTGGCTTGTATTTGGTTGTAAAGGGGGAGATCTTGGTTATTATCTGTCGGCGTTTTTTTGTTTTGTTTTGTTTTTTTACTTTTTCTTTTTGCTGTCAGCTAAGTAGAGGAAGGTAAGAGTCTTTGTTTGAATTAGAGTGCCAAAGGACGGCAGAAAGATGAAACTATTTCAATATGCAGCCTGAGCTTTCAGTTGATTCTCCTAGCCCTGATCGACTCCATTTCTAGCACTAGTGGTACAGGGCTGGTTCACATTCTATGATTGCCTGAGGAATAAATTAATGAGGTTACTGAGACACTGAGCATTTGCATATTCACGGATGCTTATTAGGTAGAAAGTGAATGCCAGGTGCACTGAATTTGGGGGAGATACGATTTGTTAAGAATTAACATCTCTCCAGTCCTCAGAAAGGGGGTGTCTTGTCACTAGAAATAATATGCAGGCACAAGTCCTGCTTTGTAACTATCTGAATAATTACTATAAAATAGAAAGCCAGGGCAGAAGAGGGTCTTGCCTGAAAGCAAAAGAGAAGCCATCATACTGAGAGGGAGACCTGGCTGTGGTGGCCCTGGAGCACTGAGGACACCAGTGCCCTGCTCCATGTGGATCTAGCCTTTAATTATGCTGGTGGTGTGCACAGAGGATATGATGCCATCATACCGAATGCAGAATTATCAATTTAAGGAGAAGTTTACATTTGTAAATATTATAACTGACAGGTTGCCAATCCATGCTGGAGCAGGGGAAAGCTTTTCTAAGAAAATTATGCCCAAACCTGAGTCACAGTATTAGTCTTGACTCTTTCTCTAAGGAGTATCAGTCCATGGCACTGCAGCTGGTGATTTCTGCTGGGGCAGTGTACAAGCACATCATTTGAGCTGTTTGTATCTCATTATTGAGGGAAGTTTTTATGCTGCTCTGGGTTGTGGCTTACAGACTGCTCCCTCAGAGCTTAAATGGGCAGATTTCATATTCCTCCTGTCCTTAGGAATACTTCGTAAAACACAATGATGACTGTCCATGTTTTTCAGAGCACGGTGTTGTGAGGGAGACTGCTTTCCTTTCTTGCTACCACTTTATACAGGTAGGTTTTCTTTATTTCAATTTATTTTTTATTTTTATTTTTTTCCTCTATAAAGAAAAAGATTGGCAGCACACAACCTTAAGGAACTTATCTATCAAAATCAAGCTGGGATATGTATTTCTTTAAGAAATACTGTATATATTTATCAATAGGCTCTGTTCTGCCCCTTGTCTCACTCTACCATTCATACCACTTCCCTTTCTCAGCCAAGACCACTAATAACCCTGTATGAAGAAACATAGCGTGTCTGCAAAGGTGTGTGTGTGTATATATGTATATGTATATGTATATATGTATACATATACTTATATTGGTTTCAAAGATTTCCTGAAATGCATTCTGTATACATTTTACAGTCCCTTTTCTTGATTTAAAATATGTTTCAAAGATCTAAGTAACATTTTGAAAGATGGTCCCCTACTTTTTAAAAAAAACCTCTACTAGGAGTGAGCTAAGTGTCTTCCCAGAGAAAAGTCAAAGGGTTTCTCAGTCTTTATTTCAGAATGCATCATACTTAAGCCTTTCATTTATTTTTTTGAGGTTCAGAGATGTCCAATTGTCAGAACAACCTCTCCTCATAATAATCTGCACATGCCTAAAAACTCAGTTTGTTTTCTCTTACAGAATTTTGATGCATTCATAAATATTCTGAAAAATCACAATGATTTCAATGTGGCAGGGCTGTAACTAGGAACCTACATATTTATACAAACTAGAGTATTACAGATTTACTACTATTTGTTGATACTACTGTTTAAGACATTTTTTTTAATGTTTTTCACCCCAGAAGGGCCTGCCTGAGAACCCACATTGCAGTAAAATCACTGGAGTCCAGGGTTTTTTGTCACATAAACAGAGCACAGATTTTTTTGATTATGTAGATTTCTTTTCCTACTGCAGTTTCATATGCAAAGCATGCATCAGCCACATCCATGCTATCTCCTAAAGCAGTCATTCTGAAACCCAATCTGGGGACAGTGCAGACTAAATAAAATTTCATTTTGATATGGCCTCCCGCTGCGAATGGGACCGCTTTGTCTCAGTCGACAGAACCAGCTAGCCAGAAAGGTATGTCCTGTTTTGCATGGCTGATGGTGTGTCTTGAGGCTCACAATCCCGGCCGTCCTGCTCGGGCTCCCCAGCAACTGCACGCTCTGCTTTCTCTTTCCCCTTCCATTTGCCTTTCTCTTTCCGCTTCCCTCTGCTTCCGAGCTGCCTGCCGCGTACCTGCAGGGCAGCGCAGGGCAAGCCCGGATGGTTGTTTACTTCGGCGTGTGTCTGATAGCTTATGTGGCTGTTTGCGTTGGTTTCACTGTCTTTGTTGTGGTGAGGGTTTTTATTTTCTATTTTGATTTTGTTGTGTTTTGCTTTCCTTGCCCACGCTTGCTTCCCTGTTTCTTAAGGTGTTGAATACTAAAATACTAACTTAAAGAAAAATCGTTAAGTGCTGCTACGATGCTCCAGAGATTTTACTTTAAGACTTGTGCTGAATTTTATTGTAAATTTGAAGATGCATTTAACAGCTTTGAAGGACCTTAGTTTTCATGGCCCGTCTGAGCCTCTTTGGCAGAAAAGCAGTCTCCCATTTTAGATCAGGGTGGGGGGGAATGTAAAATAAAGATTCTCTGCCAGTGGGACAGAACTGTTTTGCCATCGTATGTCTTGTAAAATGCACTGTGGTGTTTGCCTGAAGAGCTGCTAAATATGACTCTACTTTAAATGATGGCCTTCATCTGCAGTCATCTCCCAAGAGACTGGTGTGTCAAATGCTCTTCTTACACTTGTCCCACCTTTTGGAGAATGTATTGGCAATCAAGGGACAACCTGCTGTGATGTTCTCAGAAGAAGCTTTAGATACAATGGGGAAGTGCCAGGGTGGCTGACAGTGGTGGGGACTGTTTTCAAGCCCAAATTTCTCCTTGGAATTGTCATTGCCCTTTGACCAATTCATATGGTACCATAAGGGAAAAAAGTTTCTCCCTGGTTTACATACTGGCATATCATTAATCTAAATTAAATTAGAGCAGACTGGTAAAGATGGAGATAAAGTAAATTAAAATAAATTGCTTAAGAGAAGAGCAGGGAGTGACTGCTCTCTGACTCTGAATTCAGCATAAGTATCTTCCACAAAGGATACAATGGAACAAAAAAAAAAATAATTAGCGTCCTAAGGATCCCATCCACCCACCCACCTATGCAGAGTAGAAACAAAATGAGTCATGCAACATGGTAGAAGTTGGTAGAATGAACTTTTATACATCTATAATGTTGCAGAGCTCTCAGTGTTTTATGGTGAGTGGTCCTGAGGGGTCATTCTTGATGCCATTTCTGAAATTCAGTGGATGAAGCCTTTGCCATTACAATAAACTTTCCTTTTACACAAAATCGTTAAGTTCACTATTTTGCACCTGTTAGTCAGGAGCCTTGGGAGGGGCGATTCATCAAGAGCCTCTGTGATTTATTGAGAGCTCCACCACTTATCATGCACAACAGGTTGAAAACAAAGCAAAAGTCAGTTTAAAAGGACATTGAAAAAACAGCACAAAATGTTGTTTGGTAAAGACGGCACAGTCTTACTTAAGGAAGAGGAAAATGGCAGACTCGGGCATGACTGGCAGGGTTTGGACTGACAGATGTATAATTCCTAGTATTACCCAGAATATGTACTTTTACTTTAGCTTCACTATCAGAGCCACTTGGTTATTTTATAGCTGTTAGCTGATGATATTAAGCAGCCAAATTTTTTTTCCAACTTGTAAATGTTCTTACAGAGGCCACTTAACGGCATTATAGGGACTTTTTTGATAACTGAGTGTTTTAAAAAGTAAAATCTGCTATGTTGCTACATAGGCTTCTTAAAAAATATAATTACATAGCAAGCATGAAATATCTTTTTAAAAATTGCAATGAAAACATTGGCTTTGGAAAACAAGGTACTCATGGAGGATTTATTTGCCATTAGAACATATAAGCGTATATGTTTCCATTATGTGTATGTGTATATATGTGTTCATATACATATGTGAACATACACACTTGTATACTCATATACATACATATACATGTATACAGAGAGACACTGAACTAATTATACTTTATTAAAAAGAGTCACAAAGCTTAACTTGAGGCTCAAAAACAATAAATATCTAGAGACAAATCCTACGCTGTGGTTTGACTTACCACATATATGTAATATACACCAAAGGTTAGTATTAAAGCATATGATAGTTTTATTAATTCATGAGCTCATCTTGGAGGCTCCATCTGCAAAAGGAAAATTATCACAGTGTGATTTAACCTGTCATGTGGTTTGGGGAGATGACCTCAATGAAGAACGAATGTTTGCCTTTGCATAAATCCTCACATCTCTGTCTTTTTGGTATCTACTGTGTTTTCCATGATTTAGTTTATGTGCTCCATGAGCATGATAGCTCATTGTGTCTATAAGCACTTAATAAAATAATCTGATGGAAATATTGAAGATAATGACTGTAATGGTGGCTCTTAGCATGTGAGTTTTGTTTATACATATTTTCTTTGCTAATGTTTTTGATGACCACAATCTGACCTTCTCTGTTTCATTATCTGGATCCTTCTACAAGAAAGAGAATGAACACTGGCATTACAAGTAAACTGTGGTCAAAGACACAGCTTTCTGTCTTCTCTTGACCCCTCCTAACTCTCGGGAAACAGTAGATAATCAAGAAATCTTTCTTGAGAGAGTGAATGAATGAATGAATGAATGACATTGGCTGACCACAAGAGGAGAGGAACAGGAGGCACTTTCACTGACTGGAGCATGCTTGCACACCTCCTGGTGGTTGTTACACAGGAAGGAAGGGAAGAGACTGCACAGCGGATTCTCTACCTGGGTCCCACAGTCCTCCTAGGCAGTGAATCCACTGAAAATGCATGTCCATTTTCCCAAGGAAACAATTTAAGTGATATGCTCAAATAGGTCTAAGTAGAACCCCCAGATGTGAAGGATCCAGTAGTTCTAAGATGTAGCCAGGAAAGAGTCACAAGCGGCAGGAGAAGGAGATCATAACATTCCCTGAAAAGGTCAGAATGAAAATAAGAAAAAAGTTTCAGCTTATTTACACTCTGTAATATGTTCTGGTTACAAGGAAAGCATGCAGCATACAGAGACTGAGGAAGAGCAGTATTTAAAAGGCAAAAAACAACAACAGTGATATAGGCAGTTCATCTTACATTTCTGTAGGCGTGGTATTGAAAAACCAGAAACAATAAAGAGAATTTAAATAAGAATCCAGACATTGGGCTCTTGGGAGGTACCACTGAAAAATATCTTTGGAGTTATTTATCTCTAAGCATCACATTGAGCTTGGAATAAATTGCTTATGTTATTTTTATGAAGATAGTTATATTTAATGGAAAGTCTGTTTACTATGCCAATCTTACACTAAAAAAAAATTAAAACTGCTGTGTAGATGTAGTGACAATAAAGGATATAGGGATATAATAAATTATATTATAAAATAACCAATTATTAATAATAATTCTAGATTCAGAAACTACATCAAGAACTGTAAACATTTAGACTTTCTGTTAGGACTCAGACAACCTTGGAAAATCGCCAGTGGATTAAGGAAAAGATTCAAGAAAAATGAGTCCTTGAGAAAGTTGACATTTAATTTTGCTGGTAGAGAGAAGACTTTTACTTCACTTAGGAAATCAAAAGTCACATGGCCAAAGAACCTCCGCGAACTGCGGCTTTTGTATATGTGGAAATAGTCTTAAACATCAATATTTTTATCTCCTGAAAGTGTCCAGAAAATTTTAATGTACAGAAAACACAGTGACTGAGGGTTATTGTCCAGCTCTAGATGCTTTCCATGTAAACCTTGTCCTCAAAAAATTGAAGAATTCACATAATGTTTCTTACAAAGCCCGTATTAAAACGACCACTGCCCTGTCACATGATTAGACAGAGGGAGGCCCTGTTGTTGAGCTTCCCTGGTTACTCTTTGTTTCTTAAGGAGTGGATGCTGCTGTCACAGGGCGAGACAGACCCACAGCAGGGACTTGGAACGAGCCACTGGCCACTGTGCTGGACTGAGCACATGGCGGGGGCTCCGGGTTCTGCAGACTGAGAGGAGCTGAGCTCAGGCCATATTCAAGGGCGGCGCTGTGTGCTCTTGCTCTGTCACTCTGCCTCAGCCAAAGTGAAGGATCACGAGTTCACCAGCCTCAGGCTGTGTCCAGGAATGCAAGCCAGTATCCAGAAACCAGATGGAAAGTTGACTTGGCAAAGAGAGGGCTAGAAGGTAAAACAAAGGTACCATGCGAATCTGAGAAGTTCTACTTTATTCCCAAGGCCAGTAGAACTCACAGATGACATCCACCTTTCTTCACTCACCAGAATGTCATCTTAGGGGAAGAAGCAGGGAAGGAGGTTAATGCATAACATACGGAGCATTTAATCCAAATGAAAGAATGAACACCAACTAAGAAAGACGACTTAAATGATCAGGCCTGACAGCTCCAACTTGATTGGACATTTAATTAATTTCTCTTCCTTATCCTCACTTACCACCTATTGTGGGCTCAAGAAGAAGCCGAGATGAGCTGCAATCAAAATAAAGAAAATAAATTATATTTTTATTTTATATACAAGTTGTATTGGGACTGAAATTCTGAAACCAACTATACTTGAAAGACCCTAGATTTTCACATGAATTCCTACCTCCAGTAAGACAAGGAAATATTAGAAACTTCATAGGCCAATTTCAGAAAAAGGAAGGAAGTATCATCAAACACATTTGGGTTGCGATATGTCAAATTAATCTTCTTTAAAACCTGCATACAATGTAACTTTTACTCCAGAGGATTAGATCTGTCTTATGTGTGGTTATCCCACAATTTCTCCTTCTTGGGAGGGATTCTTGATGCAAGGGGTTGATCTCCAGCTGTACTGCAAATATCTTGAATCCAAGTCCCTGACCTAGCTCATGGGCTAGTCTCAACAGGGGCCTGAATAAAGGCAGATTCTCTCTCCAAGAAGTTTGAAATTCGAAACAGAGAAGCCCACTTGCTGAGTTAATGAGTGACATTAACATCTACTTGGCAGAAGACACATGAATCTTATACCTTACTCCAGAAGACCTAGAAACCGGTCACCTTCTCCTTTTGTAAGTCAGCTCATTATGTTTAGTACCTTGAAATGTCCCGGTGTTATCTCAATCAATCACGCTTTCTATTGAAGTTTTCTAGAGTTTATTTCTGTTGTTTTCAACTTAAAAGAATTGAATATGCTACCAATAAATGGTAAATAAACTCATAGCATTCAGCGTAGTGTCCTAGCTACTTGACCGTGTAGCCTAGGGGAGCAAGCACAGGGACAGTGGGCGCCCCTTTGGTCCTGGACCACACCCATGGGCTGAAATGGGAAAGTCGCTGTGTCTGATGATGGTTACAAATGTACATTTTTCTAGAAAGGCACATATATGCCAATAGTTTATAGTATGTGGATGCCAGTATTCGGGTATGGGCCACAGAATGGCTTTCCAGAAGTTATACAATATTCCTTCTAATCCATTGGCTTATTTATTCATGTAAAAGAAGTATCAGATCTCATGGATATAAGCAGAAAACAAGCTGAAAATTCAAAATAAAAGTCAAAGAATCAAGAAATATCACAGCCTTTAAGGATAGAGACAGAACCAAGCCACTCCTGTAGGGATCTAGATACAATTGGGATCTAATTATTTCCTACACAGAGGCCAGGGAGGGAGTTTGGGGACATTGTTGGAAAATAAATAGGAATCTCAATTTTTAAAACATATCTTATTTTGAAGATTTGCTGCTAAACATGGTCTCTTGACTTTACCAGTAAATCAAATTGGTGAAGTGGTCTAAATATAAAAAAGAACAGTTAGTGTTGAGTGAGACATAAATTAAGGATTGGTTTTTACCTAAATACCTGGTAATATTTCATATAACTATACAGTAGCACAAATTATTAGTCCTAATATTAATGATTTCGGTAAGTTAATGATTATTGATAATTACTATCAATGAATGTTTTTATAGACCAGGAAAAACACTCCTTTAGTTCATAACATGCAAGGATAATATCATAAAAGTACTAGGATGGAAACAGACAACTTTAGGGAAAAGGTTTCATCCAGTTGTTTTAATGGTTTGTTCTGTGTCTATGTAAAGGGCAAAAGAAGGTGAATTTAGCTATACCATTATCACCAACCCACATTAAGAATGTATTTATTCGCCTCTAGTCCATTACAGACTGCTGTGCTTTTCACTTATAGACACTTTTTTCTTATTAAAAAATACTTGAATCTTTTAATATTAAAGAATGTATTTAAGGAGAATGATATACGTGGAAACTGTCATATTTTTCAGAGGAGATAAAACTGTCTTTGGTGTAGCTAAATGATGACTGAGAGTGGTTTTGTTTGTTTTACCAGCTGTCTGTTGGTATTTGGAGAGCATAAACACTAATGAAGGTGAAGAGCTACGTGGAACAAGAGGATAGGGTTTGGAGTAATGGGATGAAATTAAGAAAAAGGAAATTTAGGTTGATTACCAATTGCCAGTTGAAAATCTTCCTAATGTTGAGGTCTATTAGACTGTAGGGTAATCTTCCAAGGCAAGTGGTAGGACTCCCATTGCTTAGATGTTTAAAATTAGAGTGGACAAAGCACTATCCAGAATGCCCCGTGGTGAACGATCCACCCCAGTGTGTGGAATGACCGAGTTCACCTTGCTTGCCTTTAGAGGCTCAAGCTTCCACACAGCCTGGGGAGAGGAGGGAAGAAAAGCGGCCCCAGTCTGGGCTACAGGGATCCACCATGCTCAAGTGATTGGAGGAGCGATTTTGAAATAGCTCTGCATTTCTTCTGGAACCGAGTTCTTACCATTTCAATAGAAACCCAAAAAGGAAGTTCTGTTGGTACCAAAGACCCTCCCAAAGGTGCATGTTTTGCACCTGACATCTCTGAGTCTCCCAGAGACCAGAATCTTGTGTCATGTGGTACTCTGCTTTTCAGTAAAGTAAAAATTGGGGCCACCAGACAAGTGACATTTTAATAGTATGGCTATCATGCCATTTGTGGGCATATAGGTTCTCTCACTCTTGAATGGCAAAGAGATGAAAGAGATGAAGGGATGGGAAATGAGAAGGAAAGGTAAAGTTTGAGAGAGAACAGATCTGTTAGCAATTGATAAGTGGTCCCCCATGCCTCAGGTTCCTACGGAAGTAGATGGCAGCAATCATATGAGCATAGTCACTATTTCCTTTTATCCCCTGGGAGCCCACCATAGTACCTGGAAGTCAATTTCAGAAAAGTCTTTTACTTAATGGGAACATTGCTGGATATTAATATGATAGAGCAGGTACAGTTACATCTTCTAATTTTAAAAAAATATGGTTTCATATTCTTGATAGGGGTTTTGTCAATGATAACAAAATAAAAGAGAATCTCTATCCCTCTGGTGTTTGATTAGTCTCCTCTCAGAGTATTTCTCTATTCTGGTTTAAATAAACAAACCCAGCCTCACAAAAGCAAGGAAGAAGTGAGCACAAGATAATATATATCAGTCTATGAATTGCTAAACTGAGTGGACAGTGGGAGTTGGAGACATAAATGATGAAAATCAGGCATCCAGCACCTAAAATCCTCTCACTGCTGGAGGTGATACTGAGGAGGCTAAATGTCATGGGAAGGTGAGAGCAGAGAGGGCTTGTGCCCTGAGAGCCTGCGGGAAGTATAAGCGGTCTTCTCTCCAAAGTGGAATGTCAACACACCCCAAGCTTCCTTCTCTTTACTCTTTACCTCTATAGTAGCCAATGGCTGTAAAAGTCATCCTGGGTCTTCAGAGGAGGTAATTTGGGTGAGAGAAGAGAAGTATAATGCAAGGTTTCAATGTCCCTTTTGATAAGTGTGTGCAGGAAGGGAGAGAGTTAAGAGAAAAGATTAAAATCATATCTTACATTTTACATGGCTGTTCTCATTTCCCATTTCTTCCTCATGGTAAATTCTTTCAGTTTTCATGAGTTTAATATTTTATTGGATTACAAAATCACTGTAGTCTAAGTCAATCAATAAAAATATCTCATTCCTACAACTGGTTTCACACATGACCCTTTTCCAGAAGAAAAAAAAGTATCTTTTTTTTCCCTTATGGGGAAATGTTTCTTCAGAGACTTGTACACAAAGAAATAAACGTTTCAGAGTTCAAATACATGCAATCTATTGCTTCAGCTTGCCCCTTGGAGCAGAGCCTTGTGATGTTCATTTAACAGGATGCATTTGGAGATAACCTGGGTCCTCTGTTCTGAGTAATTGACACCTGTCTTAACTACTGGGCTGCAGCCAATGTCCAGAGGGTGATGCTGTTGACTGTGGCCACTTCTCAACTGCAGTACAGTTTTGACATCATAAGCCAAGGAAAGACACCAAATCAGGGGGGAGGAAAACAATGCCAAGTTCATTTCTTTTCTCCATTCTTGGTCAAGCTGACAAGAGAGGTTGATAGTTGACAAACTAAATTTTCTAGATAAGAAAGCAAGAAATTTTTTTTTTTGCTTTCATGAAAGTGATTGCTTCTGCTCAAGACTCTAGTCTTCCAGGAAAAGCCTGTAGGTGCTGATGTTCTGAGAAATCCCCAAATCACAGTTAGGGTATCTTAAAGTAAAAATATGGAATCTGGTTAATACTATACAGCTGAAATAAATACCAAACGTTTTCACTGCAGAAAAAGCAACACTTCTGAAAATATTTCAAAGTCACTCAAATTTACCTTGAAAAAGGAGTATCAACAGTATTGAAATATCCACTCATTTCTCTGTTCAATTGAGGGGATGATTTTTTTTGCTAGACCCAAACATTGCAATTTAGTTTTAAGATAATGATATTTTATGGGTAAATATGATTTCAATCCACTTTCCTGCACATTATTTCATTTTACCTTTTAAGAAATGTTCTATTTTTATTGCCAAAAGACAATTTAATTGTGACTTAGTTTATTTACCCAACTGGTGGAAGTAGAGTTGAAGGTACATATCAATAAAATTCACATACAATAATAAATCTTGGTCATAATAATAGATTTTAAGAAATCATGACCACTTAATGTATTTTCCATCATATTTGCTGAAGGAGGCTTTCCAGTGTGAGTACAATATTCAAATCTCATAAAAATTAAGAGTCCTTTTATGAAATAGAGACAAGAGGTACCCCAATCCTCTCTGTTTTGTTGATGGGCACGGTGTTTAGATTCTGTTTTTCAAAAAATAATTTATGTTCCAGTCAATCTCTTGGAGTTCTGGCACGTGTGATCCCACTTCCACGCCAGGCAGATAGTCCTGGCTGGAGCAAGATTGTTTTCTCTCTTTCTCCATCGATCATTTTCCCAACTTTAACAACTCAAGCTTTAGAGGATTCACCCGCGAACTCATGCTCAGGTTCTACTACCTGAAAAGATTTCAGCAGCTTTGCTCTTCCTTGAAAACACTTTGCAGAGTTTCTTCCAGATGACTGAGATGAATCAGGGCACCTAAAGGGCAGCAGGCAAATCTATGAGGAAAAACACAAGGCCTGTGTTCTCTGTGAGCATGTCTTTGAAGGAGGTCCTGTGATGTTTCTCTGTGGTCTCTGAGACAGGGCAGGATGGGAGAGACAGAGCTCCAGGCTGGCCCCGGAGAAACACTGTCTCCAAGTTCAGCAAGGCCTGGGGCTCACTCAGCATCCCAGCATTCCCAGTCAAGCTTGACTGCATCCCTGAGAGTCAGGCAGGCCAGATGAGGACAGAGAGGCATTCAAGGTCATGTCATTTGCAAAGTCATAGAATCAGTAAGAAGCATGAATCAACATTCAAACCAAGTGTTCTGACTTTATGCTACTTGTTAGCTTGGACCCTACTTAACTCAGCCCAAACATGCACTTCTATTTTGATTGACAAGGGAGGATTTGAGTTAGTATTTCAACAGCAAAGGAGAGAGAAGTTTATTAATGCTCAAGTTCAGAGACTGCACCTTAGTCAAGTTTGTATTCCTACCCAAACCTGGCACCCTGCTAAACTGAGTGGCAGGAGAGCAGATGTGAGGGAGGAAGCACATAGAAATGGAAAAAAAGACCCACGAATTAAAAACTGGTTTGCACACAAGTCCAAAAAATATTATGCGATTCTACTGACAATATATATATATGTATATATGACAAAATAATATAACATCAAAAGCCCCCTGAAGAGCACACTGTGTAACAGTAACCCATCTCGTCTTAAATCACAATTGGTATCAAGATCAACTGTGTAATTCATGGAGCCCAGGACAAAATGAAACTGTCAGACCCCTTGTTAAAATGACTCAGAATTTCAAGGGAGTGACAGCAGAGCAATCAGTCCAGCAGGCCTCCTGTGTGAGGGCCCGAGGCCCACATCCAGGACAGGGCCTTGGTCGGCATGGACTTTTCTGCAGGTTAGCCAGCTCTGCTTCAAAAGGCCCAGATTTCAGCTCAATGTAAAGGAAAACTATCTGACAATCAGGGCTGTTTCCAAGTAGAACAAACTGCTTTGATAAGCAGGGCTCACCTTCAGTGGAAAGTTCACACAGAGCCTGGATGACCGTCTGTCAAAGATGTTGAAGGAAGGATTGATTCCTACGTTAGGGCAGAGCCAGATTTGACCTCAGAGGCTCATTCTCATGGTATGATCCTGTGCATCAGACAATTTTCATCTCTTCTTCAGATTTTTGAAAGAGCCCCTTTATATGGTTCATTGATACCACCCAAGAAGTACATCAGACTTCTTGACATTTTCACCTTGAAGGGACACAGTGAAACCTTGCCATTATGGTCATTTGACATTAGCAAAGGCAGCCATAGATACCTAGGCATTATGAGCATTTGCACGACTCCGCTCGGTGTGGAAGAAGCTTGTTAATAAACGTGAAAGACAGCCGAGACAGCTGGTGTATTTCAATACCTCAAAATCCTCGTGTCCATCGGTGCTCTGCAAAGCTGATCACAAAGTAGCCCTTTAACCCACAAAGAATCACAGCCATCCCTTTCGGGGCACTGTAAGTCTTCATAAAAAATTGTGATGTCATACAGAGAAGCTACTAAGGAAGTATTTGAAAGCATTGGAGCTGCAATATTGAAATGCAAATTAAGATGATGCTGCACAGTTGAAAAACAGCAAATCCTGAATCCCATGCCTTCTTGAGTCGATCAACAAAGAAACCAGCCCACATGTACACTTGAACAGTAAAACTATTCAGATTCTCTACTTGCATTGCATTCAAGGACCAAAGCAGCATGAGAAAGAGTGAAACTCCCAAGGTCCTATTGTTTTGCCTAAATAACAGAATCATTAGCAATATTAATATCTTGTATTGTTATTGATCCCTCTAGGCTGTTGAGCTACTTTAAATCTACTTAACCTTAGTTAAATGTATGCAGGCCAGTAGTTAGATCAATGTGCTCCTGGTTCCTTCCAGATCTCTTGTTCGATAGCATTCACCACTGCCATTTTGGTAATAAATAAGGATGGCTTTGGTTCCTAGCATCCTGGATTTTTGTTGAGCAAAGCAGCATGGTGTATCAAAGGCATGTCAAGAGATGTGACGTAAATGGAAATCACAGAGTATCATAATACAGCACAACAGGTGCACAAAATAGATGTTCAAAATGGTTTCTATTATTTGGCTTTTTTGGAATCAAATCAGAATCAAGAACAATAGTGGCCATTTCAGATAAATTACTTCTGCACATTCTTGCAGACTGAGCAGCTGTAAAGGAGGGGAGGGGAAGTTGGGGGGTGCTCGCTATCTGGAAGGTGGATGCAAATACATTCGTAATGTGTATACAGTATATTCAGTGTATTAAATTTTTGCCTTTCATGTGCAATGATAAAAGTAGTTTCCTTTCCAGGATTGCATGTTTCATTAATACTGCATTTTAATAATTAAATAACACAATTCTAGAGGCAATAGCTAAGATAAAAGTTTGCAGACAATCCATTATTTTTCTCAGACAGTCCTTCTGAGGAGTCCATGGAGATGCAGCTTAATGATTTAACTTCTAAAATGGTTATTTAATAAAATCTTGGGTGTTTGTGTAGTCTGGTATCTTTTCTTTTGTCAGGTGTGGTGTTATTAATGATGGCAGGGTGAGGGGGCTGGAGTCCTCCATGCACATCGTTATTGGCCTCGGTCCACTCTCTGGTTATTTTTGTTGCATTACAGTTACTATTTGTTATTTTTAACATTAGGAAGGGAGAGGTTTGTTGTCTTTTTAATCCTCTCCGTTAGCATATTCTATTTTATTAGACATAATTCAGAGGGAGAGAGAGAAAGGGAGGCAGCCACTGGTTAAGGGGGATATATAATTGGGTGTAGTGGGATTAAACTATTATTAGTGTACACTCCTAATGGATGCCCCATAAAGAACCTATGGCAAAGGCATTAATGAGTTATGAAGGGAGAGTAGGCAAGCTGAGCAGTGTTTCTATTATTACAATCCTTTTTATACACAAATTGTTTAGCAACCACTTGAAAGGAACACCAGATTCCTAATATATTTAAGCAAAGAGAATTTCCTTCAGAACGGTCTGTGCTTTTAAATCTGTAACTTCCAATCTGCAGGATCCCTCTCACATGCCAATCCCGGCCCCTCGTTTTGCTCTAACATCAAGCCTTGACTATTGAAATAAAATCTCTGAAAAATTAAAACCAGTGGAGAAATAGATAAATGTATAGTAAAACATGGCCTCTTCTTTGATTTAAAAAGAAAAGAATTCAAGATATGTGAACACTAATGCCCCCAGGTGATGGGAGTGGGAAGTAAGTTAAAGAACATTATTTTTCAGGTGTAAATATTCAAAAGTTAAAAGAAAAGGCTAAATGTGAAAACTGTAATGTGCTTTTACGTTAAGCTTGAAGAGCAAGGCGAGCCACCTCCTTTTGCTGTAGTTCTTGTTTTTGGTGCTGCAGGTGAAAAATCAAAGAGAAAGTGAAAGTGCACAGGGGTTCACAGATGTACCAGATAACATAATATGTAAGTGTATTCGATGGTTTGCTCTTTGGTTTAAGCATGCAGCTGCTGCATTACTTTCCAGTTACATTGTGTAAATATGTACAGTATATCTTTTTCCCCTTATATTTTTTTCCTTTCTTGCAATAGTGTTTTTCTGTCCCCTCTTAAAAGAAAATATAGATTTGATTATCACAGCAGAGAAGCTGTGGTACATCAGTTAGAGTTACTTTTGTGTGATATTCTTCAAACCTCAGATTTTTGGTAAGACTTTTACCTAAGACAGAGTCACTGCTGCAGTGTACTATAATCATGCTGGCAAATGTTTGCAAAATGCTTCCTCCCCAATGAAATCATCACTCCACATGATGATTATTTTGAGACTCCTTTATTTTAAACTTGTATAAGAATTAGTGCTTGAAGTACTGTTCAATTGTAAAGTTTGGTATAATATTCTTTGAGTATTTTTTTTAAAAACTATTTAAATTCCGTGGCTGGCTATGTTTCCTATAAATCCTCTCTACCTTTCTTCTGTAGAAATCTGTCCCGCATTTGTAGCTTGGAGTGTGTTTGTAAAATAATAAGGAACCAAAAATGATATTCCGATGAAACTGAGCTACCCCCCTAAATGGTACATTTATGTAAGCAATTTCACACAATAAGGTTTACCGTCAAGGTAGCACACATCCAAAAACCTAGGATTTACCCTTCCAAAGATGCACAGTTTCATTTTTTGATGTGTCTTTTTGCTTTCATAAAATGGGTTTCAGTCTCATACATAAACTCCTAGGCAGAGAAATGAAAAGTTCTTTGCATGAGAAATAGTATCCTAAGGTATATGAAAACTTGGTGTTGGAAGTAATTTTCACATTTTTTCCATTCCTTTTTATTGCTTTCCAAAGTGAAAACTCCATAGACTGAGAAGCCAAAGGGCCTTTTGAAAAATGCCACTTTCAGATTCCAGCCAACAGCCACAGCTGAGCCGGCAAGGGAGGGTTCTGACACGACAGTTGCTAGCTGCCGGCTACAGTTCCCACTTTTGTTTCCTATGGAAACTAACACGGGACAAATTGAAAGAGTGATTATTTTAAGGCTCCACTGTCTTTCCTGATCCAGTGTCTACAGTATTTTCATAGAAAATGGGAGCAGGAAATGCAGGGGGAGATGTCAGACCCTGTCAGTTTCAGCTGTGGCTGTTGGCAGAGAGCTGAGAGTTCTAGCTTTTCAAACAAGCTACAGAAACCTCTGCTCCTTTTACTTTTAAAACAAAAATATTAGTTGACCATTGACTTCACCTTTACCTGTCCCCCCATGCCTTCCTTTTACACTGGGAAATGTAGGGAGGAAAATGGCATAGGAACTCACATGGACAGTTCTGAGGGAGAACCGCACTGCCAGAACTTTGTTCTGACAAACAAACCATGAATAGTGGGCTCTCTCTAATCACGGGCACTGTATCTGTGAATGTAAGTAACTTGTTTATCTAATCGGCAGTTTATTCCGACCCTTGGTTTTCTCTGTTGTTTCTTTTCCAATGAACATTTCTTTGTTTTTAAATCTCACCTGTTATAGGATGGGGAGGGGGGAAGGCAGGAGGTGCAATAAATATCAGTCGCTTAGAAAACATGAATTATTACTGATCATAATGCTAAAGTTGACTTAAATTGTGAATTAGATTGCCTTTGCATCTAAACTCATCCTCTCCATCATTATTTGTTACTTCGTTAGTTTGCATATTCTAATGATTTTACAAAATCACTGCATTTAACTTTTACAAATTCAATATATTTGCCAGTCTTTTATTCCCCCTCACTCCTGACTGCCATGATAGCCAATTCTTTTTTTAATCACATGGTAGTTTAAATGAATTAAAATTTTAATAACATTCTATTTTAAGATATCAGAATATAAAATTAAATAAAGGAATGGTTTTTTAAGTGCTTTCTATTATCATAGAAAGGAAGTTCAAATGATTATGCTATTGATATGCATCTACTATTACTGTGCACTTATTAGGCACCAGACACTGAAAATGCATCATCCCAATTAATTCTCCCAACAGCACTTTGAGGTAATTACAATTGTCCTTATTTCCCAGATGAGAAACCTGGAACTCAGTTAGGTAATATTCCAACATCACATAGGTAAGAGATGGAACGGTAGGCAAACCCAGGTCTTTCTGACTGTGAGTCAGAATATTCTTAACAATTGTGCTATGTCACATTTTCTACCTCCACTTGCACACATATGGGAGAGGGGAGGGTGAGAAACAGTATAAAATGATTGTCCATGAACCACTTGCTTGGGTAGTACAACGCCCCAAACTGTTAAGCTGACACTTTGGAGGGCACAATAGGTATACTTATTATGGGCCTGCAAGGTAATTAGGAAGAATGAAAG
Organism: Manis pentadactyla; assembly: GCF_030020395.1. Lineage (NCBI taxonomy): Eukaryota > Metazoa > Chordata > Mammalia > Pholidota > Manidae > Manis > Manis pentadactyla. The sequence continues at coordinate 147,809,171 of NC_080020.1, read as the reverse complement.
CTGTTCCTAGAGAGAGCCATAAATAGAGAGTTGGTTTGTCTTGGTTTGAAGCTCTCCCGCCAGCCCTGGTGCCAGCAGCCTTCCACCCCATTCCTCCTCAGTATGTAAGGAAGCAGCCCACCGCTGCTTTTCCCTAAAGCTGCCTGTGCCCAAGAGCCTAATTTAAAACTAAGGGGTTGGAAGAATGCAGATGTGTGACCTCAGAGACACATTCACTACATCCCTGGTATCCAGTAGACTTGGACAAAAAGGAGAGATTTTATGTTCACATCAGGGAAAGGGGCTGGCCCATTTTCCTTATTCTCCAAGGACATCATTCCCATGTCCCTGCACACACACACACTGAACAAACTATGCTTCCATAGAGTTTCAGAATTAAGAGTAGACCCCATAATTAGGCTCCATCCATTCAAAACTGCGTATATTTCTTTAATAAGAAAAAAAAAGCATTCATCCTGCATTCAGAGTTAATACCATTAAAATTCTGAGCTTTAACAATTGAGAGAGATGCTGTATTTAAAGTCTGAACAAAGACCCAAAATTATTTCCCAGGTTGAAGTGAAGAGGGTCGGTGACTCAGGTGACACTAGGACATTTGTGAGCTGGAGGGGCAGGTCCGAGAGATGCAGCTGCCGTGGGCAGGAGGAGGGAAGAGCTGGAAAATCTACTGTACTCTATGGAAAATTGGCTTGTATGTGTTCTGCTTAGGACACATGAGCATTTTTCTACACTAGTTCATTTTTAACAATGAAAAGGAAAAAAAATATCAAAAGTTTGGTCTCTAGTTGTTATTGAAGCAAGATAATATTTCCAACTTAATTACTGAGGCAAATTGCTGATTTCTTCAGAAAAAAAACCTGCTTTGATGGAATGACTGAACTCTTACTGATTTCCATTCAATAACAATATTTTTGAGACAGTTTTTTATATATTTCTTGAGAAAAGCATTTCAGACTGCTAAAGCAAAACTCCAAATGTACTTTGAGTCATCTAACAAATTAAAAATACATAACATTTTCAAAGGGCAAATATCCAAAATCTTCGAACTTAAAAAGTCCTGATTATTCCACAAATTGGCACTAATCTTGCTGGTATTTACATAGGCATGTAGATATGTACATATGCATATTCACACACACATACGTATACTAGTTCTTCTTTTAACTGAGAGCGGGTTTGTATGGAGCATAGACTCTGAAGCCTGGTTTTGAGTCCCAGTCCTGACACTCATCCTAAGACCTGGGACAATTTCCTCAGCCTTCTAGTACCTTTTCTTCATTTCTAATATAAAGGGAAATAACAGTATCTCTGTTCCTGTTGCCTGGTGAACACTATGTAAGAGTTTGTTGAATGACTGAAATGTCACTTTGATGATAATTCTACTCACAACAATCTGATGATGTAAGCACCACCAAGCTAATTCAGGCTGAGATGCCCCATCCCATCCCCCTTGGGTGACGCAGTTAATACGGCAATTCAATTCCAAGTCAGACCACCTAAAGCCCTTGTTCTTTCCACTAAATCACATTACCATCTTTTCTTAATTTACTCTTATCAATAGATTTTGTCTTTATACTTACTTATTTTTAAAGCATGTATTTTTTTTCTTGAAGGTATTCTTCATATATGGTGGATGCTAATTCTTTAATGATTCTGTAGTTTGCTTAAATTTGTTTTTTGAACTTATATCTTAGGGTATAATTTAATGTCTTATTTATGGAGATAAATCAGTCTTGTAATATGTTCTTTATTATTGTCACTTGAGAAATACTTAAACACCATGTCAATAATATTCTCTTACATTTTCTTCTAACGGTTTTTAGCTTTATTTTTCATATTTAAATCGTGTATCCATCTGGAATATATTTTTTAAAACAGTGTGAGGTAGGAATCTAATTTTATCCTCTCAATCTCTTCTCCTCCCCTTTGTTTCTGAACCATTTATTGACAAGTCTTTTATTTTTCACTCCTTATTTGTCACCCCAGGTCAATGTAGGAACACTGTTCTGAGGTCCTGTGTGTGTGTACACACAAACGCATGCGCGCACACACACACACACACACACACACACACACACACACTCAACAACAGATACAGATATGGATACAGTATAGGTATAGATATCAATAATGATGATATAGACAGATATGGATATAGGTAGATATATACACACACATACACATACATACATATGTATATATATATATCTGTTTCTGAGCTCCTGATTCTGTTCTAGTGGTCGATTTGTTTATTTTTTCATGAGCATTGAGTCACTATAGCTTTATAAATAAGCTTTAATAACCTTTTTTCCTCCTTTTCCAACATTACTTATTATGCATATATTGCTTTCATCTGTGTGATTTTTAATTTCCTCTTGCACTTCTCTGCTTACTTTAGGGTTCAGTTTTTTATTCCTAAAGTAGACCTTCATCAATGATATCTGTGAATGGTAGACTATGAAACTTGGTCTGAAAATGTCTAAATTTCAACTCTAGAATCAAATGATTGTTTATTTGTATTCTATGCTAATAGTTTATCTATGTACTTTAGTCCACTTGAGATACTATTATTATTATTATGGCAGCTGAGGAATTTCCAATTTAGAGCTCAGCTGCATTAAAAGAATCTTCATTAAATTATACCTAGACTTTTTGGAATTTATGTGAGGAGCATAGGCATTCCTGTTCTCTAACCCACCATAATGTTAGAAGCAGAAATCTAAGGATCCCATTACCACATCTTAGCCAGGTGCCATGCTGTAAGGGGACAAAATGAAAATAATAGCTATCAGGGCTTTCGAAAACTAAGGTAGTCTTCTTCATCCTGTCTTTGAATTATATGTCTATATGCAATGATACATTTTGGATATGTGTTTTTATTTCTATGTGTATTATTCCACTTAGGAAACAATATCTGGATGTTTGGTTAATGGCATTTGTTGACTGTCCATAGCAGTCAAAGGTTAGAAAGTAGAATGCTTCAGGATGAGAATCCCTTTGATACTTGTTTTCTAAGAAAGAAAATGTAGAGTTTTCCATGAACAGATAAGTATATTTGGGGAGGACTTGTAGCAGAAAGAGGAGTCTGGTCAACAGTAATGGATTGGCATCAGAAAAGAAGATCTTGGAAATAGATAGAGCATTTCCAAACTGTAGAGGTTCGCAAAACAGATTCTCATTTAGGAATTCCAATTTCATTCATGTAGGAATTTGAATCTGAGAAATAATACCGGCATAAAAACTATGAGGAATGATTTAAATATCACACATATAATATGAATACACATTATTTGAGAAACATCCATATTGCTGCATATATCAAGAGTTCATTACTTTTTGTTGCTAAGTACTATTCTATTGCAGAAATATATACATTTTTTATCCATTAAACATTCCATGGATATTTGGGCTATTTCCAGCTTTGAAAAATTATAAATAAACCTGGATGAGCATTCCTGTACAAGTTGTTATATGGATTTACATTTCCATTGTCATTTTATTTCAAAATACCTAGCAGTGAGATAGACGGCTGGATCATATGGAGTTTGTTTACATTTTTTAAGAAAACTGTCAAACAATTTTCCATCAGGGGTGTCATCTTATATTTGCTTCAGCAAGATATGAGTGTTCTAGATCTTTCAAACTCTCATCAACACCTTTAATGATCAATGTTTATAATTTTAGCCATTCTATGTATGCAGTGGTATCTCATTGTGGTTTTAATTTGAATTCCCTAATCATTAATGATCCTGAGCATCTTTTCATGTGCATTTTTGCCATCTATACATCTTCCGTGGTGAAGTGTTTATTCAAATATTTTGCCCATTTTAATTAAATTTTTCTTGTTTTCTTATTACTGAATTTTGAGAGTTCTTTATGTTCTGGATATGCTTTTTTTTCAGATATATGCTCTGAAAATATCTTCTCTAATATGTGGCTTGTCTTTGCTTCCTAATAATTTTGGATAGAGGAAGATTTTAATTTTGATCAAGAAGAAGTTTTTTATTTTGATCAAGTCCAGTTTCAATTTATTGGGATGCTATTTTTCCTTTATGGATAGTGATTTTGTTGTGTCAAATAAATCTTGAGGCATCCTAAAATCTAAAAGTCACAAAGATCTTTTTCTTGTGGTTTCTTCTAGATGTATAATTTTAGGCTTTACATTTAGGTCTATGATAAACTTGGAGTTAATTTTTTCACGTGATGAATTTATATGGGTCAAAATCCACTTTTTTGATTATGGATATCTATTTGTTACTGCACCATGTGTGAAATGCCTGAATTGTTTTGACATGTAGAATTTTTCTTTAAGTTTTTTGGTTCAGTTCAACATCAATATTTTTTCTTTCTTGCTTTTATGCTTAGAAAAGCTTTCTCCAAGCAGAGATCAAATAAATAACATTTTCTCCAAAGACTTTCAAATTTCTTCTTCATTTCTTTTTTGTATTCCATGTTTTAATCCAATTAAAATTTACCATGGCATACAATGAGATTATATGTGTACATATATATATATTAATTAATTAGAACCCCACAAGATCCTTTATGATCAAAATGGTTCCAGTTGGTTTTAAAGGTTGCATGGAAAAATTAAAACTGAAAGAACAAGAACATGTAAGTTTTTCTTAGGGTGAAATGGAACTAAGACATGAGCTATTACTATATAAACAAGACATAAAAATTGTAATATAATAGCAAATATAAACCTGATGTTAATACATTTGGAAATATTGAGGAATCTAAGATAATATAAAATGACAAAATTGGCTGAAAAAGTTGACATACTGAATATAACAATAAACATGGAAGAAATTGGAGTAGTTTTCAAAGATGTATCTCCATGAAATGCTATGGGTCCAAATAGTGTTATGGGTGAATTCTTTCAAAAAATTCAAAGAAATTCCATAGTATATAAACTGAACCAGAGCATAGAAAAAGATGGAAAGTTTCCTGGTTGTATTTGCAAAGCTCATACAACACTCAAAAACAAAACTAACATCTAATCTCAATTGTACATATGGATATAAAAAATTCCTAAACCCTATTAGAAGATCAAATTAATCAATTGTACAGAGCAAAATTAATCAATTTTGTACAGAGCAAAATTAATATGCCATACCCAGTTGGGCTTTACTCTAGAATGCATACATGGCTCATTATGAGAAATCTATTAAAATGAAATCAATAGAGAAACCCCAAAACATCCCCAAAGATATATATTTAAAACATTTTTCATTTTGAGAGAACTGTAGATGCATACACAGTTGTAAGAAATAATACAGAAATAATACAGAAATAATATACCCAAATTTCTTTGTGTATCATCTTACAAATAACTATAGTACATTATCACAACCAAGAAATTTATAATGATTGAATCTGTCAACCTTACTCAGATTTCTCTAGTTTTGTGTACACTTATTTATGTGGGTTTAGCTTTATGAAATTTTATCACAAGTGTAGGTTCACATGTCTACAACCTAAGTCGCGATGCAGAACTACACAAGGATCCCTCAGGCTACCTTTTATAGCCGTAGCCACTTCCCATGGTAACCACTAATCTGCTCTTTATTTCTATGATTTTTGTCTTTTTATTTTCAAGAATGTTATGGAAAAATAATCATACAGTATGGAACTTTCCTGAGAGTGACTTTTTGCAGTCAGCATAATGCCCTGGAGATTCACAATCAATGGTTTGTTCCAATGGATAATATGGATGAACACAGTTTTGTCTTATTTTTAACCATTCACCTGTTGAAGGATTTATAGGCTATTTCTAGTTTGGAGTTATGGATATGGATGAACACAGTTTTGTCTTATTTTTAACCATTCACCTGTTGAAGGACTTATAGGCTATTTCTAGTTTGGAGTTATTAGGAATAGAGCTGCTATGAAATTTATGTATAGGTAGTTCTGTGAATATAGGTTTTATTTCTTTCAGATAAATGGTATAATTTATCCCAAAATGTTTGAAAAAAGAGAATGGTATGTATGCGTTTAGTTTTGTAATTCACTGTCATACAGATTTTCCTTTTACATTCCCACTAGCAATGTATGAGTTTTCCAGTTTCTCTACAGCCTCGCTGGTATTTGGTGACAGCACTATTTTTCATTTCAGCCGTTCTTTTAGGTGTATAGTAATATCTCCTTGTGGTTTTAATTTGCACTTTCTTAATGGCTAATGACACTGAACATCTTTTCATATGCTCACTTGCCATCTGTGTATCCTCTTCAGTGAAATGTCTGTTCATGTCTTTTGCCCATTTTCTAATTGGGTTGTTTACTCGCAAATATTTTCTACCAGTCTGTAGCTTGTCTTTTCATTATCTTAACAAGGTTTTTGCAGAGCAAAAGTTATTTTTGATGAAGTCCAATTCATCAGTTTCTCCTTTTATGATATGTGCTTTTGGTGTCATATCCAAGAACTCTTCGGCCAGCCTGAGATTCTGAAGTTTTCTCCAGTGTTTTTTTATAGAAGTTTTATACTTTTACTACATTTAAATTTGTGATCCATTTTGAATGAATTTTTGTATAAGGTGGGAGACTTAGGTAGAGAGTTTTTTTTTTCTGATGATCAGTGTCCAATTGCTCAGCAACAGTGCATTAAAAAAGGTATCCTTCCTCTTTTGAATTGCTTTTATTGTCAAAAATCAGTTCGGCATATTTGTATAGGACTATTTCTTGGTTCTCTATTCTACTTCCTGTTAATGTGTGTCTCTCTTTGACAATACCACATTGTCTTGAATTACTATATAGTGGGCCTTACTATTGGGTAGAGTAAGACCTCTCACTTTTTCTTCTTCAGGATCATTTTCAGCTATTTTAGGGCCTGTGAGTTTCCATATCAGTTAAACTTTTCCATATGTACAAAAAATGTTCCTAGGAATTGATAGGAATTGCATTAAACTCAAAGATCAATTTTGGGAGAACTGGTTTCTTTACTGTTGTTTACTATGTTTATTACATTGAGTCTTCCAATCCATGAATGTAATACATCTCCACATTTATTCAAATCTTCTTTGATTTCATTGATAAGCAGTGTGTAATTTCCAGCATAGAGATCCTACACATTATGTTATATTTATGAAGTATTTTATTTTCTTTGGCACTATTTTAAATTATATTTTCTTTTAGTTTTTATTTATACTGATTTGTGACTAGTTTCTGGAAATACAACCGATTTTTCTGTGCTGATCTTGTATCTTGCAAACTTGCTGAAATCATGTATACATTCAGGGAGATACTTTTAAATTAGGAGACAGGTGATGTCTAGGATCTTCTATGTAGACAATAAAGTTATAGTGCCAACTATAAATAGGAACAGTCCTTTCCTTTTAGACAGGTATGCTCTTTATTTCTTATTGTTCTGGTAGAACCTCTAGCACTATGTTGAATGTAAGTGATGACGGCAGATGTTTTTCCTTGTTCCTGTCCTTTGAGGGAAGAATTCTGTTTTGCACCATTCAGTATTATGATAGATACATATCATTTGTAGATGCTCTTTATCAACTTGGAGAAATTTCCCTCTGTTCCTGTTTTTCTGAGAGTTTGTGTTGTGAACAAGTATTGGAATCTACGAAGTGATTACTCTACAATAATTGATATAACCATGTCATTTTTATTTTTAGCTTGTTGACACAATGAATTAAATCAATTACATTGATGTTGACCCAGCTTTACATACCTGGAAGAATAACGCTTGTACATGGTATAGGCAGACAAACTGCAGGTTCGGTTCCAGACCACCTGAATAAAGCAAATATAGCAAAAAAAACCACATAATATGAATTTTTTGGTTTCCCAATGCATATGAAAGTTATGTTTACAGTATACAGTAATCTGTTAAGTGTGCAATAGGATTGCATTTGAAAAACAGCATCCATGCCTTAATTTAAAAAACTTTATTGCTAAGGAATGTTAACTATAACCTGAGCTTTTGGCAAGTTGTAATCTTTTTGCTGGTGAAGGGTTTTGACTCATTGTTGATGACTCATCAGGGTGATGGTTGCTAAAGATTAGAGTAGCTATGGCAATTTCTTAAAATAAGACAACAAAGAAGGTAGCCGATATCGATCTTCCTTTAACAAACAATTTTTCTGTAGCATGTGATGCTCTTTGATATTTTACTCACAAAACTGCTTTCGAAATTGGAGTCAATCCTCTCAAACCCTGCCGATTTGTTTATATAGTATTCTAAATCCTTTATTGTCATTTCAACACTCTTCACAGAATCCTCAACAAGAATAGATTCTATCTCAAGAATTCCTTTCACTGTTCATCTGTAAGAAACAAGTCGTGTTAAATTTCTGTCATGAGATTACAGTGATTCAGTCACATCTTCAGACTCCACTTATAATTCTAGTTTTATTGCTATTTCCACCGCATCTGCAGTTACTTCCTCCGCTCAAGTCTTGAACCCCTCAGAGTCATCCACAAGGGCTGGAATCAACTTCTTTCAAACTCCTATTAGTGTTGATATTTTCGCCTCTTCTCATGAATCACAAATGTTCTTAATGGTATCTAGAATAATGAATCCTTTCCAGAAGGTTTTCAATTACTTCACCCAGATCAACTTGGGGAATATATTTCTTAAATAATGAGATTTGAAAGCCAAAATTACTCTTTGATCCTCAAGCTGCAAAATGGGTTTTGTGTTAGCAAACGTGAAAACATTAATCTTACTGTACATTGCCATCAGAGCTCTGGGGTGATGAGGTTCATTGTCAATGAGCAGTAATATTTTGAAAGAAATCTTTTTCCCTGAGCAGTAGATCTCAACAGTGACTTGATGCTTCACTTCAAGCATTTTTGTTACGGAGACTGCTTCTTTCCTTACGCTTCATGAACCAGCCTCTGATAGCTTCCAACTTTTCTTCTGCTACTTCTTCATGTCTCTCAGCCTTCATAGAACTGAAGAGAGTTAGGGTTTTGCTCTGGGATACACTTTGGCTTAAGGAAATGTTGTGGATGGTTTGATCTTCTATCTAGACCATGAAAACTTTTCCATATGAGCGACATGGCTGTTTTGCTTTCCTGTCACCCACGTGGTCACTGAAGTAGCACTTTGAATTTCCTTTAAGAACCTTCCCTTTGCAATTACAACTTGACTAACTGTTTGGTGTGAGACGTTTAGCTTTCAGCTGATCTCGGCTTTTGACATGCCCTCCTCACTAATCATTTCTTGCTTTTGATTTAAAGTGAGAGATGTGTGACTCTTTCTTTCACTTGAACATTTAGAAGCCATTGCAGGGTATTAATTGGCCTGATATCAATACTGCTATGCCTCAGAGAATAGGGAGGGCCCAGGAGAGGGAGAGAGTGAGGGGATGGCTTGTCAGTGGTGCAATCAGAACATGCAGAACATTTATCAATTAGGTTTGCCATCTTATATGAGTGCAGTTTGTGGTACCCCAAAACAATTACAGTCATAGCATCATATATCACTGATCACAGGTCACCATAACAAATATAATAATAATGAAAAGTTTGAAATAAAGTTGAGAATTACTGAAGTGTTACACAGAGACATGAAGTGAGCAAGTGTTATTCAAAAAATCAAAAAATGGTGCCAATAGACTTGTTGGACTCAGTGTTGCCACCAATCTTCCATTAATGCAAAGCTCATTAAAACAAGGTATGCCATAAACAATTCTTTCTCTACATTTCTGGATTCAATTTGCTAATATTTTGTTAAGGATTGTTATGACTAAGTCTATGAGAGATATGAATCTGTATTTTTTCTATCCTCTCTTTGTCTAGTATTGATAATAGATATTGACACTGGTCTAATAAAGTGAGTTATGAAGTGTTCCTCTTCTAATTTCTGAAATTATTGTGAGTATTGGTGTTCTTCTCTAATTGCTTGGTAGAATTCTCCAGTGATACCATTTAGACTTAGAGATTTCTTTTTGGGGGAACTTTTTATCTACAAGTTCAATTTTTTTAATGGTTTATGACGGTTTGGATTGTCTATAAACTTGATTGTATTTTGATAGTTTGCTGTTTTGAGGAATGAGTTCATTCTTCTAAATTGTTTAAATTATGAGCATAAGATACTATATGATTGTAGTTCCAGGAGGAAGGGTGTTCCTGGTCAGGGGTGAATCCCCTATGAAACCGATGAAAATGAAGTAAGTCAAGGGAAAGGCTGGGTTGGGAAAAACTGTTTAAAATTGCTCATGGTTTGCTCGAATTCACTGGTCAGGCTCGGCACCCTCCTTCTTCTCTGGTCTAGGCTTGTGCTCTGCTGCCACGATGTGCTCTTTACTTCCCATCCACCCTTTCCAGGAGAAATTCCATTGGTGGATCCTTGGTGACTGGCAGATGCCAGATCAATTGCATACCACAAACAGAGGGGAGGAGAGAATGCCCGTTTTCTCCCCATCCTTTGCCCCACATAGGCAGGAGGCTCTGCAATGGTAAACACCTGTTGATATGTAAATGAACTAAGGCTATGCAGGAGATTCTGAAAATTCTGTCATTTACCCCACAATGGTATTTCCCTTTTTGCCTTTTAATAACTGAAGAATCTTCAGTAGAATCTTCTGTTTCATTCCTGATATTAGTGATGTTTGTCTTCTCTCTTTTTATCTTTGTCAGTCCTGCTAAAGATTTATCAATTTTATTGATTTTTCCCCAAAGAATTCTTTTTGTTTCACTGTTTCTACTATTGTTTTTAAGTTCATTGACTACTGCTCTTATCTTTACTGTTTCCTTCTTTTTTTTTTGTCTTGTTTTTATTTTGCTCATTCTTTTCTAGTTTCTTGATATAGGAACTTACATTATTAATTTGAGACCTCTCCTCTTCTCTAATTTAAGTGTTTAGTGAAATGAATTTTCCTCAAGGTGCTGTTTTGGCTGTATTCAACATATGTTGATAAATTGTATTTTAATTTCATTGAGTTCTGTATCTTTTTTTATTTCCTTTTCACACTTTCTCTTTTATCCATGGTTTATTTAGAAGCATGTTATCTAGTTTCCAAGTGTTTGGATATTTTCTTGTGTCTTCCCTAGTTTAATTACATAATGGTCAAAGAACATACTCTTCATGACTTTATTTAATAATTTTTGTTAGATTTGTTCTTATGGCTCAATATATGGTCTCTCTTGTTGAATATTCAATGGATTCTTGATAAAGCTTTCTTTTGGTTGATTGTATTATTCAGTTCTATATCCTTGCTGATTTTTTGTCTAGTAATTCTATCAATTATTGAGAGTAGGGTATTGAAATCTGAAAAATTGTAACTATTGATTTCTCTGTTTCCACTTTCAACTCTATCAGTTTTGCTGCATGTATTTTGAGGTTTCATGCAATTGATGCATACCTTTTTTTAAGACTTTCTTTGTGGATTGATCCTTTTATCATTATGTAATGTCCATTTTGTCTCTAGTAATTGTTTTTGCTCTGAAGTCTACTTTATTATATTAAGGTAGTCACTCCTGCTTTTGCTAAAATTAATGTTCGTGTGATATGTCTTTTTCCATCCTTTTACTTTCAGTGTACATATGCTGTTTTAATGTCTTGTAGATAGCATATTGTTGGATCTTTCTTCTTTAAATCCACCCCACCAGTTTCTATCCTTAGTTCATGTACTTAGATCATTTACTTTTAAGGTAATTTTTGATATGATAGGTCTTAAGCTTGAAATTTTATTGTTCATTTTCTCAGTTTTTCATTCCTCTGTTTTTCTTTCCTTGACTTCCTGAAGGACATGAGGTCGTATATTTTCAGGATTGCATCTTAATTTACTTATAGTGTTTTTGAGTATAACTCTTTTATAATTTTCTTAGAGGTTACTTTATCAAAGTTCAACTTTTAAAAAATGTCACACTAAAGTGAAATTGAAAGACTATGCTCCTAACATAATAAAAATTATTTTAAAATAATTAAAATCAGACATCACAGAAAAGGCATCCCCTTAAAGTCATGGGAATACAAGAATGCATGTGATCATCATTAATACTGAATTTTTCTAAAACTGCTAGCTAGAGCAGTAAAACAAGAAAATTAATTGCAGAGGTTGTACCTGGAATGGAAGAGTCAAGTTTACCTTTTTCTTCTTATAGTCAGGTCACTTGACTGACTTCCTAGAAAAACCAATGAAAGAAATTCAAATTTGTAAATTATAATTCAGGTATGCAACTAGCTATAAAATAAATACATGTTAATAAACTTCTTTCCACAGTGAAAAATCAGTAGAAAATTTAAAATTCACAGTAGAAAAAAAATTCTTAAAAACAAATTTATAAATATGTTTGTTTTTTTAAATCCTCAAAAGTTTACTGACAAAGTAAAATCCAAAAGAGCAGGAACATACTATGACTTTGATTAAAACAATAAATATTTGCAAATAAATTAATGCTTCCAAATTCAAATAACATACTGTGATTTCAGTGAAATTTATAAACAGACAAAATTATTCTACAGTATGAAATGGTTGAGTTAGCTAAGAAACTTTAAAAATAACAAAAGAGGACTTGACCTAATTACCACTTAAGTGTCTTAAAATGTTGCAATAATTAAGACAGTGTTATTTGGGTCCTAAACTAGCCAGGCAAAAGTATGGGATAAAACTCCACAAATAAAACATAAAATATATAAATATTTTGTATATTATAAAAGTTGTATTTCAAAACAGTGGGAGAATTCACAATTTAATTAAAAATTTCAAAACACTTGATATGAAATGATGCATTGTATTTTTCATAAACTTAATTTCCTTTGAATCTGGGATATAGAACATCTTATGTTCTTAAAAAGACCAGATATTGTAAATAACATTTTCTTAAAAAAAAATTCAGACTTATTTATCAAATCTGCTTTTATAGCAGTCGATTCTTTCTCTTTTACTCTGAGTTTGTTTTTGTTTTACTCTTATTTTTCTAACCTTAATATGAATGATTAACTTATATTAGTCTATCCCTTCTTGTTTTACACTGAAAACATTTTATATTACAAATTTATGTCTAATTAGAATTGTGGCAACATACCATATATTTTGATATACGTGAGTTTTCATTATAATTGTTTACTAAATATTCTATAACCACCATTCCTCCTGTCCCTTTCTTAAGCATTATTTATGTGCCTTTTTATTTGTTAAAGAAGATAAGATTTAATGAGTATTTATTTATATTTTCATTATTAACTGCTAGTTTTATTACACTAATATCAGACAACATGTGAGAGAATTTCTATTTTGGTGACTATGTTTAAGTTGGCTTTGTAAATAGTATAATCATATTTAAATTTTCCACAGACATTTAAAAGGTATAGTATAATTACATATTTATTATATTACATCAAATTGGTTTCATGATTTAGAAATTATATATCCAGGAATTTTTGCCTATTATCTGTTAAGCATTCATAAAAAATGTCGAAAATTCTCACATCTGTTGATTTTCTGTCAATCACCATTTGCATTTCCACCCACATTTATTTATATAGTTTGATGCTATGAATTCTGTACATAAACTTCAATAAGCATTATCTTCTTTAGTCATCACATTCCTACCTCTTAAAGAAAATGTCCTTCTTGGTTTTGTCATATTTCTTTGCCTTTAGATATGCTTTGTCTAATTAATAAAGCATGTTACCTTTTCATCTATTATCATTAAGGATATGCTTGGTTCCTTTTTGTTATTATGATATTTTACTTTTATTTACTTTTCCATTTATTTTGTTTTTCTCTTCTTTGGTAGTGTGAATTATGTTCTATTTAATCAATTTTCTTCTAGTAATTTTGAAGCTACAAATCCTGTTTTAATTGTATTGCTAGATGCCTTTTAAGACACATTTCTGTTCTTGGGTCTACTGACTCCAGCAGGCGTCAAGGAATGCCTGTCAAACTTGCTGCTCTGTTTGATGTGGCTGTGCCTGATCTCCATCTTAAGTGCTCTTTGTTATTAAAGGCTGGAAAAACAGATTCTGAGTGGGGTGCCTTCCATCTAATTTGGCCTGCTTTTGTCCTTCCAGACTGACACAGTTAGGTTTCTTACAGAATCTCTACTTATATCTTGTTGAAGCACATATCTTTCTATGGAAGGAAAAACAAAAATTTCCCCTGATGTCTTCTCCAAATCCAGCCCAGCTGCACAATGTCTTATTGTGAATTTCTAAAAATGTATGTAATACCACCTTAGTTTCCAGCACCAATTTCTTCCTATCCTACATCCTGTTTTTATATTCCTTTGTCCATCTTAATTGGAATCCATGGAGGAAGAGTTGATACCTGTGCTCAAAGTGGTTCCTTATCTAAGTGAGCCTATTTCTTAAGGCCATATGTGGGATATATTGTGGAGGAAAGCAGAGTATGGAAGAGTTTATAAAGTAATAAACTGCATTTTGGGCTTTAAAAAAATTCCAATTTCTCATATTCTGAAATTTATGTTTGTATTAATATGCAATACATGTATATTACATATGTAATTATGTATATTATATCCTAAATGTAGATAGGATTGGTCAATCTTCATACTTCAAGCCTAATATTTGAATCCAGGAAGAAATTCTTATTTACTTCATATCCCTCCATTTTTTTTAAAAAAGGATGTTATAGGATTTTTTGACAGGTAAAATGAACTACATACAAAATATTTTCAGAGTAAGATCATGAATGATATTCTTAAATCATCACAATTATAATTTATGTAATTTTATGTATTGTCTTAAAATTCTCTAGAATAATTTAAATGATTAAATCTCCTAAATGTGTTTGTTACTTATTTTTAGGTTTATTTTAAACATAATAAATGGATCTTAGCCTGAGAACGTTCCTTAGAATCTGTGTATTTTACAAAGATATGTATCTTATATCTTAAGAAAAACTGTTGTCATTAAGTATCTTCAACATAAAATTCTGTTGTAAGGAGCTTTATCATTCTGACAGCTTCCTTCATGCTGGTCAAAATGTGGCATACAACTTTTCCTCTGGTCTGCAGATTTTCTTCAGAAATGATTTAAATCATCTGGGCTCTTTTTAACATAACTTTCACCTTTTCTCTTGCCTGCACTGTTTTCACACCCAAAATAATAAAACATTAAAATAACACCTAAACAGAATAGCTTATGCTCCATTCTTCTATCTCTAATTGAAGTCTAATTGATAGTTTTGGTAGAATGTTTTTGCATCGTTAAGTGAGCAGGTTGTCTGAAGCTTTCAGTGGAGTTGAAAGTTTATTTCCCTATGATTAATTCACTCTAAAATGTCATGCATAAAATACTAGAATAATAAGGATCTCCACCATCCAAAAGACAAACAATAACAAATGCTGACGAGGTTGTGGAGAAAGGGGAACCCTCCTGCACTGCTGGTGGGAATGTAAACTAGTTCAACCATTGTGGAAAGCAGTATGGAGGTTCCTCAAAAGCTCAAAATAGAAATACCATTTGACCCAGGAACTCCACTCCTAGGAATTTACCCTAAGAACACAGCAGCCCAGTTTGAAAAAGACATACACACCCCTATGTTTATCACAGCACTATTTACAATGCCAAGAATTGGAAGCAACCTAAGTGCCCATCAGTAGACGAATGGATAAAGAAGCTGTGGTACATATACACAATGGACTATTATTCAGCCATAAGAAGAAAACAAATCCTACCATTTGCAACAACATGGATGGAGCTAGAGGGTATTATGCTCAGTGAAATAAGCCAGGCGGAGAAAGACAAGTATCAAATGATTTCACTCATCTGTGGAGTATAACAACAAAGAAAAAACTGAAGGAACAAAACAGCAGCGGACTCACAGAACCCAAAAAGGGACTAACAGTCGCCTAGGGAAAGGAACTGAGGAGGATGGGTGGGAAGGGAGGGATAAGGGGAAGGGGGGGAAGAAAGGGGGCATTATGATTAGCATGTATAATGAGGCGGGGACATGGGGAGGGCTGTACAACACAGAGAAGTAGTGACTCTATAGCATCTTAGTACACTGATGGACAGAGACTGTAATGGGGTATGTGGGGGGGACTTGGTGATGGGGGTGTCTAGTAAACATAATGTTCCTCATGTAATTGTAGATTAATGATACCAAAATAAAAAAATACTAGAAAAATAGTAAACTTTGGAAGGAAACTTAGAGATCATTTTGTCAAACTGTTTAATTCATAGATGAGAAAGTTTAGCCAGAGAAGTTCTATGATTTGTGTAATGAAAGAATCATAATGTCAGTAGTGCCTGTGTTTTCCAAGCAAAACAGGACTAAGGCAGAAAGTTGAACTGGTCCCCTGAATAACTCAGATCAAAAGAAGCTGAATTATCTGAAATCAAAAAGCCAGATTACATGTGCACCTTCAAGTATGAGGACAAATTTTATTTGTAGTTTCCCTTGTCCATACTATTTGCATGCTTTCTGATTAATCACAACCATTTAAGCATAAGAAATTCAATTCTCACTTTAGTTTCCATCTATTAACCATTTATTATGTTGAACACTGGAATGTGCATGGTGCCAACTTTATGTCGCCAATATCCTATAAGCAAAACAGTAACATTATTTGGTTTCACAAAAGTAAAAATTGAACTCTACGTGTGAGAAAATTTAAGTATCTTGCTTCAGCTTCTACATCTAGTGAGGAAGTTAGACATTGAAGAAGAAAACACACACATCTGTCCCCTAATGGTATCCACTAGGCTATATGCAAACTTTGGTTGGTCAAAGACGTGGGGACACTTCTCTCTCCAGCAAGATTCTTTTGTCTCCTTTTAAGGTGCTGTTGCTCTAGTCCCCAGCCCTTCCTCTGTGCACCTTGCTTTTCACGCCTGCACAGGGCCCTCTCCTCAGAGCACTGCCCTTGGACTCCTGGATTGCCCCAGCCTGTGTGCCCCAGTCAGGACATCCCAGATCTAATTCCTACTCCAGAGCTCCCTCTGTGTTCAGACAGAAGCTGCCACTGCTTAAAACAATACCCTTGCCTGGCTCTCTCCCCTGCCCTGCTCTTCTCCCCAGTTCCCTCAGCAGTTTCTCTGGGGAGCCCTCCCTTTGCGCATCATTTGCAGACAACTCTTCATCTCCCATCTTCTTCTGAGACCCTGACCTTAGATGCTCTTCATTTTATCCCATATGATCTGGAGATGTGGACTATGGTGGAAAATATCACAACAAAATTCCTTTGTTTTAATTTTTGCATCCTGCTCCCATGTTGGATATCAGAGACACTTTTCATATCATAAAGGAATCATCTGTGGGGAACCCATACTCTTAGAATTCTAAACAAGGAGGCTTGTTTGGGCAAAAGTTTTCACAGAAATGATTACATATTTTCCCTTTTTCCGCTTTGCATAATAAAACATTCAGTCCTTTGACTTTCCATAGTGATGCTCAGCACGAATTAAGTATTATGTCCAGATTCACTGGAAAGGCATAAAACTGGTATGCTTTTCTCTTTTACATTTTGCCCAGGCTGGCCCTGCCCAGGGGACAAAGCCTGACCAGTGGAGGTATTCTGAAGCCCAGCCCGTGGGCCAGGCAGAAGCAGTGTGTGTCTATGTGTATATCTCTGGGCTGTATGGACTGTGTAACTGACCATGGCCCTCCCTGCTTACCCCACCTCCGTAGCTCCCCACGCTCTGGAGAAATGTGCTCTGAGCTCAGTGAAGCCTGTCCCCCGAGTCCTGTCGATGTGCGGCAAGCTTCCTCTTCTACACTCTCTGCCTTTTATTCAATCTGCCTTCCTGTTTAATTGCCCATATTTCCCCCAATCCAACACAACATTACCTTTGCTTCCGGGTGCCAGACAGAGCTATCATCACACAAGTTAATTTAGTGTTTTCTCATAATTCCACAGAAAACACATCTCTGCTCCTCTTAGAATTGAGGCAGGAGAGGTGCCCTCATATCAGACCCAACCAAGTGGCCAAGCATCATTTAAAATAGGTCAGTCTGTTGGTGACAATTGATAAAATCTGGGTGGATGTTTCTTTTAAAGATAAATATCTTTGGTCAGAGACCTCAGGGCCCATTGCCTTGAAACTGTACTCTTCCTCCTAGGAAAGAAATGTACCCCTCCAAGAGGAGAATTATATTCACCCAGCTAGAATCTGCACACATGGATAGCCCCGTGGTTGTACAGAGGCAGGCAGAGATGGACTGCTAGCATCAGAATGAACTGTCATAATCATCGCCTGGTCCAGCCCCTTGCTCCGTGGAGGAAACAGAATCAGGGAAGTAAAGAGACCCCGAGGCTCCCTTTCCCTTATTGAGAATTATATCAATTTGAGGCATTGAGAAAAGAAACCTACGCGAACAGTGGGGAAGAGCTCTCCTTCAAACCCAGCTTGGCAGCCGATCTACACCAGCGGATTGGTACAGACGCGTCGGAGGGCCAACCCGGCTGATTCTGAGGCCGAGGTCAGCATATCACCCCGGGTGGTTGTATTGGTATACCTATGTGTTCCAAAAGAAATTACCTAATCATTTCAAACATAGAAGCTCAATTTAAGTACCAGTTCTTATTTCACAAACAGAGCAAAACTATGAGTCAATCAGGCCTTCACAGAGAGTCAATGGGGAATTCAAGGCAACCACTCGGAGGACTGGAGTCAAAATCCAGAAGGCAGTCTCTCCTGACAGCTGTAGACAGTATAAGGTAATGGTTGAGTGTGAGGGGACCTGTGGAGCCACCGAGCTAGGAGGAGACAGGACGTCGGTGTCACTGTGTCTGGTCCGGCACGTGCTCCAACCAGTCAGGTTTTCACAGGATGGGTGAAGTCAGAGATGTTATGGAGATTCTAAACCAGGATTGTTTAGCCCTGTGTGGCCTTTCATAATTAATAGTGATAGCTGCTGAGTAGCAATATTTCTTATTTTGCTATAATGACAATCTGTTGATCTCTAGGAAATGTCTGAAATTCTGAGTCTAAGTGAAGATTTTCAGACTGTAAGATGATAAATGCCATTCAGTAGCTGAGTGCTGAGCATCCCCTGGGAGGACACTATCCTGATGCTGAAGCAAACTGGTCAGATATGTTTTTTCTCTGCCCAAGTCCACAGCCTCATGGGGACAGAGATGCATAAGCAATCCCTGTGTAACCAGTGATTAACACTGTGATTGTTGTGGTGAGAATTGCAGCAGAGATCTCTCTGCAGAGGAGAAGAGATGACAGAAGCCAAAGCCACCCCACTGCCTGGGGGAGTCAGTGGGGATTTAGAGAGCAGGTGTTCTAATCACCTCTTAAATAAAAGGGGAGAAAGGCTAATTCAGAAAGAAAGTGTGCACAAAGACCCAGATGCAAATATGTGAAATAGTGAATACTGGTGCCCTGGCAATGTGGCAAAGCAACATGTTTCTCTAGGCTAAATGTGCACCCAGGCATATGAGCAAAATAAATTTTGTGTCATGGGAGCACAGATTTCCAGCAATTCTTTGCCTTAGTAAATTTAGATATGTTACTGTGCTTCCTGTTCAATTCAATTATACCACCAAATAATGCAAATTGATTTACTAAATTATAAATTGTGGGTCTTATATTCGTTAGCCTGCATATATCAAGGCAGCCATTAAAAATGTTAATAGACTTTTGCCCTTTCAACTTGGCAGGGAAATATAAAATGTGCATTTCCAGTAATGAAATAAAGGGAGCATCTTATTAGGCACCACTTCAACCTGTCCCAGTCAAACACAGAGCCAAACACAACTTTCCTCCCCAGGCTTTGGAACTCACATGTCCTCAGTGAATGCAAACGAGGGACAAAAACCCTTTTGTGTCAAGGCTCCACAAATGTGGAATCAGTTACCAGTCGATTTAAGAACAATTGGAAGCTTTTCCTGTTTTAAGATGGTACTGAAACAATATCTCATGATGACTAGAAGTTGTCATAATTGTTTTAATTGATGCTATTCTTGTGTTATCTTGGTTTATTGTGTATGTGTATATGTATTTGCTTATCACAGGTCATGCTTGAAAATGGGCTTTCAGCCCCATTTACATACCCAGTTGACAAATCAATGGTGTCATGGATGTATATTTCTCAACCCCATTTGTTTATATCAGATGGGCCTGCCATATGTACTTGCCATACATTTCATGCCCACATGTTTATATCACACAGATAATCCATCTGAGATTGATTTCAGCTTCACTTTTAAGTCCTTAGGACCAACAGAGCCAATATGCGTCTTGAAATACAAGCTGCAGTTGTTATTTTGCCATAGAAGAACAAAAAGACCTACTTTTTTTTAACTCTTTGTTATGGGTCTATTTAAAGCAATGTTTCTGTGGTTTGTTACAAGAATTTGCTGGAGAATAAAGTTGCCATTGGAAAGCTGCAGTCCTCTGATTTCACACTAGGCATTTCTGCTCCCACCCCCCTGTCACTCCCCCTACCAGCACTAAAAGCAAAAAGATGGTATAAACAAAGCCGCAAAGACAATCACTTGTGGAGAAATGCATTCTAACATCAAGCATTTAAATCAAGGCTGATGGAGAAATGGCATGTTCAATTTACACTCTATTTATAAATGGTAAAACATCTATACGCACATTCCTACCTGTCTTTCCTAACCCCCCAAAACATGGCGAGTAAACCAACAAAGGGAGGAGAAATGAGAGAGAGTGTGTCATTGTTTCATCTCTTCCATTTACAAACTTACAAGCCATAAACACACATCTGGGAAATGTGGGGCTTTTTTTGCTTCATGATGCTGATGTGCTAATTCATACATAATCGCAGCCACGTGGCTACTTGTGTACAAGGCACCACCTTTGTAGCCCTCTTAGGGGTGTTCGTCTGGTAGTGAACAAAATTGGGTGGGCAAAAAAGACTTCAGAGACCTGATAGCTTTGCATCAGAAATTATTTCATCATCCAAATTGGAATGTAATCTCATATTTATGAAGCACTTGGAATTTCAGAGGAATAAATGCGTGGGAGGAACAAAGTATCTTCTTTAAGGAATGAGCCCTTAGAAGTTGTCTGGCTGTTATAACTCACTTAATAAATATCCTAATCTGAACATCGCCCAGGGTAGTGGCATGTAAGCAAATCTTCTGGGGGAAGAGGAGGGATTGCAGTGTGCAAAGAGTATGAAAAAACCTGAAAAAGCTATTAGGGTCCATTGTGTCATTCCAGCTGCTACACAGACATACTTAGTCCATGTGTCAAAAATGCTTACTAAGTTTTTTCTTAGAGGAAAATAAGCCATAAGTACACAATAGCCTTTGTCTCTTTCAAAGGCTGTATAATGCGAGGGCTCTGTGCATCTGGAGGGAAGGTACACTCGTTCTACACCTACAGCTCTTCCTCATGCACCACACGGCCTGCCTCTAATATCCTGGGCAGCACCCAGTCAACTGACCAGGCCACGGGAAGCTCTGTACTGGGCACCCAGGAGGACACAACGGGCAAGCCTTATCAGCGAGGGCCCTGAGAATGCCTCTTGTTCCTTCTCACCAAGGTGTACTGTCAGGACCTCTGGAGTCATAGCCTGCATTTCAGCCATTCGACTGACTGCACCACAATGACCCAAAAGGCTTCAAGGTGGTCCAGATGTTTCAGTCACAGTGGTGGGTCCACGTGAGGATAACCACTTTCAAGCACTCAAGACAAGAACCAAATGCATAGAAAGATGTGAAATTATCTTAAAAAAAAAAACACATAGCTAGTGGGAGACTATAAAAACCATATGGGAAATAGACTCATTCCATTAAAAAGATGGAAGTGACCTCAGGGATAATATGATGCAGACAAGGAACCAGAGGGGAAGAGTAGTATAATTATTTGTAGACAACTGCGTAGATATGGCCCCGAGACAACGCAAGGGCGCAGGCCTCCAGACTCCTGGCACGGTGTCCTTATGCCACACCACACTGCTCCCACCACACACATGTGCACAACCCTCCATAGAAATGAAGGCTTGAGGTGCCAGGAAGAAAACACTGCATCAGTTACACTATATGTTAATATGGTTATACACATTCAAACTCTTGGAACATATATATCAGTGGAAAGATATTTAAATTATTCCACATTTCCTGAGACCTTTTTTCATTATAAGCTTAGCCTTAGGAATATTTCAAGATAGAGTTGAAACAACTAATCTACACCAAAAAAAAGAGTGATTTTTCAAGATCCCTGAATGATTCCCCACCTCCTTTTTCTTGAATCTACTGTGGTTCAAATCACATAATAACATTTCCCATGCTAAGCGTTCTGCTCAAACACCAAATCATTCTACTGCGGACCTATGGCTGTCACCTAGAATTATGTATTTCTTATCATTCATTTGCTAGAATTCTTGAATTCAGGGTCACAGTCTCATAGTGCAACACAAGTGTAACATGACAAAGGAGAAACGTCAGCTTCAAACTTTTTAGTGTGAGAATTTATTTCTAACCCAGAAATACACACAGGCAAGGCCTAGGTATAGACAGTGAATCAACTATGTTGTTTCTGGAGTTTAGAACAGATAACCTAGTAAAACTTAGTGAAAAATAGAATCAGTAGCATAGTAAAATCTTAAAGCATGCAGAATGGTTTCATTAATTACAACTTTTTTTTAAATCTACATCCTTGGCAGAAAGAGTGTTAACAAATAGTAATGATTTTCCTGTAAACAGGTAACAGAATAACTAGGTGAGTGTTATAGGCTCAAACTCTATGTCAGAGAAACTGGCTGAAATAGCAAGGCAAGAGATGAGCCAACTCACGGGAAGAGAGGTGGTACTGGCATGTTGCCCTTTCCTACACAGACCTGTGTA
Organism: Manis pentadactyla; assembly: GCF_030020395.1. Taxonomy (NCBI): domain Eukaryota; kingdom Metazoa; phylum Chordata; class Mammalia; order Pholidota; family Manidae; genus Manis; species Manis pentadactyla. The sequence continues at coordinate 147,786,470 of NC_080020.1, read as the reverse complement.
ATAGACTGTTTTCCCTGCTCAACACAAGGGTGTGCAGGGCCGGACGTGGCTGTGAGTTGACTGGACTCTATGTCCTAGGAGAAAATGATTCATGTACTCATTTATCAAAAATTCCCTGAACCCACTTGATTCAGACATGATGTTAAATGCTAAGAAGATAAGAACGCACAAGACAGGCCTTGCCCTGAAACATTTCACAGTTCCTACAGTATTTAAAATAAATAACTATAATATGATGAGATTTTATAACCAGAGGTCAGGGGCCACAAAAACCATTACCAAGATATTCCTAAATCTTAAAGTTTAAAACGTTGGTCTCAGGGAGGTTGAGTGGGAGGAAGGCATTTCAGGCATAAATCATTATAGGTGAAGCATAAGGCACCAAAATACAGACATATTTGGTGGATTTAATGTTGCTTAATATGAGATGATGACTGGTTTATATTTTAACCTGTATGATCTTGATATTTTCCAAATGGTATGTGGTAAACTTTATTGTTTCTGTAATCAAAAGATAAAAGAGCTAATGCTCAAAAAATGAAAGTTCAGAAGGAGTGAGATTCTGCAATGGTTGGGTTGTCTCTGTAGACATCATGGGGAGTCAATAAGCATGTTTAAAGAGTACTTGGATGGTCAGTTTGCAATTTAAAAGGTGAACTTGGCATTGGTGAGAACAAGGGGAAGATGGTGGCTTTGATTCTGAGAAGGCATAAAAGATTTGGAATTGGCTGAATTTATGAGTCAGAAATTTAAACACATTTTACTTAAATTTTTTATGCCCAAGGGAGCTTCCATAAGACTGCCGAAAATGTTCTTTTAAAAAATTCAAATTTCTGCTGAGTTTGGTCTCAGAATTTCAGATACAGTTAAATGTTGAATTATTCATCTTCACTGTGGAGTAAAGATTATCTAGGAAAATCTGACCCCAATTTATTCTAAGCACTTATTTCTTTTAAGAGTATAAAGCCCATCATTCATTAGCGTGTATCAAAAACAGGAAATATGGCACTGAGTGGTTGAAGGTGTTCTTACAAACACACCTCTGTGCATGATAGACTTCTGTTTGGTGTTGGTGAGATGATCTTGGCCATCTTCAGGGCCTGGGTGGCAATTTAGCCTCTACTTACCAGGAAACACAAGCCTGGCTGGTATAAATATTACTAGCTATGAATGCATGAAAACTTGCCTTTAAACAATCAATTCAGAAATTCAGCATTATTTCAAAGTAGACCATTTTCACAAAATTATCCTGGTAAGATTGGCATAACACAGTATTAAAATACTTTTATTGTTTATGAATGACTTCAACTTACTTGATTTTAATGAACAATTGGCAGTTGAAAGAGTTTGGGAGCAATCTAAATATATGAAAACCATAGGAATCTCTAGTACCATTTCTCTGCTTTCACCACAAACAAGACAGTGCACATTTTTAAAAAATCAAGATTGTGGGAAGTTAAAAGAACACTCTGTAGCACCAGTGATTTCAAGAGAAGTTAAGTTTGTAATGGCAACTAACCAGGGCTGCTGGTTTCTTGAATGGAGGAGGTGAAGTGTTGCAGAAGTAATATGCATCACTTCCAGTGGAAGGAACTAAATGAGTCATTATGGAGACACTCATTACTGGCTGCTTCACTTAATGGCTCCATGAAAAGATGTATCAAGGGCTACAAACTTTGTGACCAATAAGAGAGTGGAGAAATAATGAGGTAAACTTGCCCAATCTTTAGGCAGATAAAATTCCAATAAGCCACAGTAGGGGGTGAGTGTTTGGGGTTGTACATTCCTCGATTCAGGTGCCAAGAGTTTTCTAAAGCCTGATTGAAACCAGGAAATGACAGAGCGAGGGAGAGACAGAGAGCTGAGAGAGGAAGCGAGAATATACCAGCCATACGGTTTTATTCCTTATAGAAAGCACGTTTCAATATTCTTGTTGCACACTTTAGACACTATTGAGTGTTAATGTTTCTGTAAAACATTTCAAAGATTGATGGAAGTTGTACATTTCACGAATATGAAATAGTACATGGTGCACTCTCTAATAACAGATGTAATAAATATATTTTGATGTTCATTTAAGAATAACATTCCATCTCTTGACACTATAATTTAAAGATGGAGAATGAGAAACCCTTAGACATATGTATCTGTTCCCATTCACACAGATCCCAAAGTCTGTTCTTTAAGTGGAAAAAGAGGATTAAATGACACATCAAGCTATATGTATATGTGTGTGTGTGTGGATCACAAATACATATATGATATATATACATATATATCACAGAAGATTTGATTTTAAAATTTCAAACCCCTCCCAATTAATAACCTGAGCCATCTCTAAGAAAGACAAGCCTACACAACCCTCCCACATCTTCTCTAACTCCTGATAGTGTTAAAGCTCATCCTGATATTTAACCTGAGCCTGCCCTGCTGCAGTGTAAGCCTATTCTTGTTTTGTCCCCATTGACTAATGAGAATAATTGGTCCCCATCTCCTTTATAATATCCTTTTATGTGGGAGTAAAATAGTTATTATGTCTCCCTCAGGTTCTCTTTTCTGTAGATTGAATGTGTCCAGTTCTCTTCACCTTTTCTCCTGGGTCACATTTACTAAACCTTTTATCATTCTTGAAGCTCCCTTCAGAACTCCTTCTAATTTGCTCTGTCTGTGAAAGGCGGCTGCCCCAAACCACGGCTCCAAGTGGAGCCTATCCAGCTCAAGTCGCACTGAATAAATTGCCTGGTTTGCCTTAAACGTGAGCGCCTCTTACCAGAAACTGCTGTAGCCTGACTTCTCTTAGCAGACGGTCTGCCGGCACTTTATGATGCTCTCCACTCCAACAGTCCACCTGCAGAGGGGCATTGATTGCCTTTTTTTCTAATGAATCTTCAGACTTTCCTAAATAGGAATATGTTTGCTGGAATATTTCCACTATCTGGATCCTTAGTTTGATATCATGCTTATTCAAATAAAGCTCTAGTGATGAGTGCCGAACTTTTGTTTTCCGAATTATATATTAAAGCAAATTTACCTGATGCATTTATGGAAAAATGATAAGTTTTATTTCTAGAGTAGTTTCAGGTTCACAGCAAAACAGAACAGAGAGCTCCCATTTACCCACTGCTTCCACATAGGCATGGCCTCCCTCACCATCAGCATCCCCCACCGGAGTGGGGCATTTGTTACAATCAGTGAACCTACATAGAGACATCATCACCCACAGTCCAAAGTTTACATTGGGGTTCACCTCTGTGTTGTACATTCAGTGGGTCTGGACAGATGTATAATGACACGTATCCACCATTATTGTATCATGTACCACCCATTCATCCTTCCCTCCCCTCTAATCCCTGGCCACCACTGATTTAAAATGAGTTTTGCCTTTTAGGAACATTATAGAGTTGGGATCATAAAGTATGTACCCTTTGTAGATGACGCCTTTTTGAATTCTCAGAAAGAGAAAAGGTCCTCAGTGGTGTTTTCATAGCTAGAGAGGGCACCTGAGTTCAAGTACAGCAAACTGCAGGTTTCTTCCCAGTTCTTACCACTGACCATTCCTCCTCCACCTATTCAGATGGGGAATCAGCCTCTGCCTCTCCACGTGTGTATTCCCACTGCAACACCAGCACACTTTATGTTAACAGTTCTGGTCTAAAGTCTCAGGAAAAAACAGCAAATCTTCCATCATCAACCTTAAGATACAATAATCTCTTAGTTCTATAATCTTTCCACAATCATACTTTAAAGTTTTAAAACAAAAGAGCCAAAATATATTTTACCTTCTTTCTACATCAAATAAGTGTGGAAAATCCTTTAAACTGCAAGAAACTATAACCAAAAAAATTTTTCGATTTCCTCCCAGCTGAGGCTCAGGCAGCATGAAGCAGAGACTTGTCTGTACTCTAAATTCTCGACCCACAGAATCTGTGAGCATAATTTTTTTTTTTAAGGACTGAGTTTTGGAACAATTTGCTATATAGCCGTAGATGACTGGAAATTTTACCTAACGGTTTTGAAGACTATCAGTCTACACAAGAGGAAGAGATGATGAAATTAGGTCTTTGGAACTGCTAGCTGGCACAACTTTCTCTAGCAATTGCAATAGTACTAACTAGAAAATCAATACAACCTTTATACAAATCTGTGGCTCTTTGACTCCCCTGAATATCTGCAAAAATTATTCCAAAGATCTGAAATCAAACCAAAAACCCTAAGCAAAGTGCAGCACCCCAAATACACTTTCTAATAGAATCCTTTACTCTTTTCAATGACTGACACTTACTTGGAGATAATTTAAGTTCACATCTCATTTTCTGAGTACACCCTTCCATGAGTTTAAATGTTAACAGTTGGTTACAGCATTTCTCACTCTTTAAAGACACATAGATTCAGACCACCATTGATAAATATCCATCGTATTTGTTTCTAGCAGAGATTGCTTCTGTTGACGTGATGCAATTAGCAAAAAGAACGCAGTCCACATTTAAGGAGAGCCCCACTGACTGCAGTTACCAGATTCCATCTCTGCAGCTGCCCTTATTCTACTTCTTAGCATCTTGCAAGACAGGGTGAAAAGTTGGTACATTGTACGCTGAGATGTAATTCATCGGAGAGTTACCTTTCTGCACTCCTCTCTCTTTCCTTCCTAGAGATGTGGCGAGAACAGATATTTACTGTTCCCCAGCAGAGATTCTGGGAGAGGGCTCCTGGTGCACTTTCTTGTCACATCAGATGACTCATCAGAAAAAAACCTCTTCTCTTGCCTTCCTTTAGAGATGAAAATATGATACAAAACAAGGGAAGGCGTAAGAAAGACGTGCCCTTCCTTGTCTTTGATTCGTGTGTAGTGAGGCTTTGCTTTTCTAAGCAATGACTCCCTTTTCCTCTTCCTTTTTCTTTCTTTTCTTTTTCCAGACATTTATGTTCAGTGCATCTGTGTAACTGAGCTAAATGCCAGAGAGGTCCCTGCTGTGCCGTGGTGGCCCACCTCTCTCCCATCCCCGGCCACGGAGATTCAAGATATTTAATTTTGGAAATGACATTTCTTTACAGTTCTTCCAAGATAGCGATTTATGTCAATCATCCAGGAACTCCCTCTGTCAAGAACAGTGTCAATGGACTTGAATTTCCTATCGGCTTTGGGGTGAGAGGGCTATCTCTTTGACTCCTCGGAGTGGCACTTTCCACTACTCTATAGAAAAGTTTACTTACCAAGGAATTTTCTTTGTGATCTCAGACCTAATCTAACTTTCCTTTTATAGCCTCAGAGAAAGGAAAATTCTGCACAATGCTTTATTGCCGGGAAGCATGGTTGGGTCGGCTTACTCCATCCTGGACGTTTATGATCTTATTCTAGAAAAAACTCAGTTATAATATAGGGGAGAAATAAAAGTGAACAGAGCACCCAGATTTAGCAGTGTTGGTGCACTGTTACCCCCTAAGAGTAGATATGAAAATAAGCCTGCAAAATAGTCTTACTTCTATGAGTTCCAAAAAACACTATGTTAGTACAAATAAAAGAGTATCTTTATTGTTTCTTTTTATTAACATTACAATGACATTTTGAGAAAATATGTATATGTCACAGGGCTGGGAAAGGATTAGATTTCAATTCATGTTTACCCTTCCAAATGTTTAACTGGGGTTCTTCTGTGTATCACTCAGACAAATCAAGGTTTTGTCTTGGAAGGGCACAGATACAATTAAAAATAGAAGTATGATTTTTAAAAATTCCTATATTATTTACTTTCCTCCATTTCATTTAAATATATTGATGACTTGAATATTTTATTTTAAAAATAGTATACAAATTCTTCTTTGAATGCTAAGAGAAGTTATTGTCAAACAGAAGGAGCTGATACTCTAGGATTAATGTAAGTGAGATTCAGGTCAGTGCAGAACGGCAGGATTCTGTCAGCTCAAGTCACATTTTGCTCCCCCAGGGAGTGATGCATGCTTTAGAAGGAAGGATTATTTTTTGTTTTGTTTTGTGTGTGTGTGTGAAGTCAAAGTGCATTTAAACTCAGGCAATGCTTTGGCAATGCCAGGATTGCTCAAATTTATTAGAAAGAGCTATTATTTCTTTAACAAAACTTGTTAAAGAAAAAATAGGAGGCACACAGGCAGCACCCTCTCCTTCAATGCTGGAACCTTCGGTAACTTCTACCCTAATCCTCTCCTCCTTGATTCATTGTCTCCATGGCCATAAGCACATCCCAGTTTTGTTGCATTTAATCACTTAATATCACCTATAGAGAGGCCACAAAGACTCGCCTTCTGGACAATGTGCCTGGAAGTATCCAGGAAAGAACTGGGTGGGCGGCAGCAAGAACTGCCTGACCCTCATGCCTCATTGGTGTGGGTGCCCACAGGGAGGCTTGGGGATGGCTGCGGAGGAAGTCTGGAGCTCGCTTGAGGCCACTCACAAAGGCGTGAAGAGGCTGCCTGAAGAGGAAGGAACAGGCTTTGCCCCAGCTGTTTTCCTGAAGAGCATTTATCTAGTATATACATGGACATGATGAATAATTTTACTATTACCAAAGTGTTCCAAATACTGTACTGACTCTATCACATGATAGTAAATCTTTAGTCCCCACAGATGCCTTATATGAAAAGCATCATCATCCTTATTTTACAGATACATAAACTGGATCTCCTAGAACGAAAGTGATTTTCTACAGATGCAGGAGGAGCAGGTGACAGGGCTGCTTGAAGCTCATGCCTTTGTAACAGAAAATCAGGTTTTGGATTTTCTTTTACACCTCGACGGCTCTTCTTTCAAAGGCAAAAGTGCTCAGAAGTTTTAGGGTTTTCTTTTTCTTTTTTTAGGTCTCGTTTATTCATTAAATATGCACTGTGCTTTTACAGAGATCTAAGTACTGGGAGTAGGTTGGAGAAAAAAGTTTATCCTTGACACTTACAATACAGTGGAGCACAGCAAGGCTGAGACAGGGCAAGGCCAGGGGAAGGGCACGCCACAGAGAAGCGCCTGCAGAGACACACGGCCTTTGTGAGGCTTCTGGTGTTCAGAAAGACATCCTTGCTGAAGGAAGGGTGAGAGGATTCAGCCAAGAGGCAGGAGCTGAGAAGTGGGGGTGGGGAGTGAGGGCTGAGCACTGGAACAGGAGTCACTAAGGCAGGGGCAGCAGTGTGGAGGGGGCAAAGGAGCCCTCAGTACAGCCACTGCCTGACAGCTGCAAGGAGTGTGGTAGTGAGACCTGAGGCTGGGGAGTAGAGCAAGGGTCCAGCCCCATGTGTATAACTTGCCCAGGATCTCTGGCGTTAGCCTGAAAGCAATGAGAGCGACACTGGGGTCCCCTTGTGTAGGCTGTGCTGGTTATGGCCTGAGAGCTAGAGGCGAAGAAGACCAGAAGGACTGTTATTGGCAGAGATTTGGGTGAGAGACAAAGGGGGACAAGTGTCCCCACAGTCATCTGCGCCTTCTAAGGATGAAGTCATATATCCAGCGGGACTCATCCATCCTTGACCTGGGCCAAACTGCTGTCCATGTCAAATGAGCTTTCACGACAGAGGTCATCAACAGTTATAGTTAAATATGGTTAAAATTCATGTCAATCATTTGTAGATTCTTTAAAGTTGATTTATACCTGATAACACCAAATAATGAATCCCTTGGATAGTTGGAGAATAATGATGCTTTTAAATGAAAGTGGGGCAAAAAGTGGAGAAACCTTTTTTTTGGAAGATGATCATTTCATTATCCTTCAGGGATAGCTTTCATTTGGGTAGGAGCACCTGATTCCAGCTTTCTGAATCTGGTGTGGGTGTGGGTGTTGTTTGGCCATCACAGTTCTTTAGAAAAGATGATTTGGCCAAGCAAAGCCCAGGCAAATTTTGTTTCAAATTCCCTTGGCCTCCACAGAAGACATCAATTTAAGCTACCTTCTGTCTGGATTTCCCCTGACAACAATTTGCTGCTTGATCATTGTTTCCAATTGCTAAAGTGACCCTTAACTATGGCTGCTAGAGAATTCCCTGGTTCCCTCAAAGCAGGGGAGAGATCCTAGACCAGTGGGATATGTTTACCAGCCTTGCACCCCATGCAAATATGTGGGTAGCCGGGTTTTCTCCTGTCCTGAATAGGCACTCTTCAAAATGCTGGTGACATGAGTCACATCGAAGGAGGAGACATAGCTATGAAGACACGACACTGTCTATAAAGATCAACTTGTCCCACTAAGGCTGTCCTGTCCAGTGCCAGGGAACCGTAATTTTGTAGCGTTAGCCCCACTCCCCACCCCGCCCCAGAATGTTCTAGAGGCCTAGAGTAACCAGAAAGGGATGTAACCTATTTGTCTGTGCTGGTCTGGGTACAATACCTGAAAAATTAAGCACCTTACTTTATAAGAATTTGCACCTCTAAATGGAAGCTCAGCAAGGAAACTTGGACTCCCGAAGCAAGAATGAAAAGGATGGTTCTGAGGAGGGACTACTAGGTTGAGTCACTTGCATTTGGGCTCTGAGGAGTATGATGCTCTCTGTCCAGTTTCTCAGGCTCCTTAGCAGGTCATGGAGGAAAGTTATAGGTGGCCCCAAAGTCCAGAATTCTGCTTTGGGAAATCAGAGGAGGAGCTGCTTTGGCTTATCATTGTTTTGATTTCTCAAGGAGAGAGTTCAAATACATTGTTCATGCATGTTAAAAGTGTATGGAAGCATGCATTCATTCATAGCTGTCTTCACTCACTCAACATTTATTGAACATTTTCCATATACCAGGAAACATTAGGACTGGGGACCACAAAGTGGAAGGATCACTTTCCACTCTTGTAGAGCACCTAACATTGCCAGGGGGACAGATGTGCAAGGATATACTTAAAATCGAATGCATTTCCTTTTTTTTTTTTAAAAAAAGGAATACAATGTGGTAATACTTACAATCCATGTTATAATCTGACCGCTATGACAGGGCTGCTCAATGAACAACCAACTTCCCAGGGAATCAGGCTGTGGTTCAATGAGTGTGATATTTAAGCTACAGAACAAATGTGGTTCTCATCCACAGAACTGCTTGGTTGAAAAAAAGAAAAATATTGGAAATTGCTTTACTTCAGTTGATAAATGCATGGATATATAACTGCAGTCAATATGTAAAACACTACAGAACCAAAAAAAAAAAACCACTACAGAACCATAATTTATAGGTGGAAAATGTGACAGACAAGATCTTTTCTGATATGTAAATTTATATATAGTAGAGGACCATATAGCCTAAATATTTAATTAGGCTTATTTAACTTTCTCAAACTAAAGGTGTTTTCTTCTTAAGAGTATGAATCATTCACAAAAATGGGTTACAAATACATAGTGGATGTCTATTTATTCAGAATCGAAACTGAAGAACTCAAAAAAGAGCCTTGAAAACAAATTGTACAATTTAATGGAACATATTTACTAGATAATGCCAAAGATTTATTATTAAAATTAAAATTTTCATGGTTTATCATAGTATCAGGACAATACCATGTTACCACTCAAAATCAGGGAATTTTGAAAGACCTTATGGAAGATTAAAATGAGGTTAAGTTTAGTAAAGTATTATTGAGAAATATATTTGACTAAACAGAAATTCCCTGAAAACTGACTAATTCAGTATTTTATAAATAGTAACTGAGAAAACAAAAATATTAAATAACCTTCACCTCCCCGTCTCTTTCATTCATCTTCTCCCAGTTTAGGTGGAGACCCAATTCTTGCAGTTTTTCAGGTACAAAGTGCACACTCTACGTGGATCCCTCTCATTTATTCTATTTTCCAATGCAGGAATTAACTTCTGCTATTGTGTAATTTCGATACTTGTCACTTAGTGTCTCCCATGTTAGAATGCCAGCCTCACAAAGGCTAGATTTGGGTCTCTTTTCTTCTCTCTAAAATGACTGAAGGAATGTAAGTGCTCACTACATATTTGTTGAGCCTACATAACATCTGTTTCTACTCCTCTTCCCTCCAGTTTCCACTTCAACCCACTATAATTGGCATCATCCTCTCTGGGTTCTCCTAGCTTCCTAGATGCATCTTCTTAGACTCCTTTGCCAATTCTTTTTCTTCTTTCCACTTAGAAGTGAAGTATTGGAATACCAAAGGAGTGATTCCTGATACCCTCTCCTGTCTGTCCTCTTCACTTCCAAAGAAACCTCAGTTAGTCCCAAGGCTGAAAATAGCAGATCTATGCTATAAACCACCTAATGTCTATGTCCAGGTCAGACCTTTCCCCCCCCATTGTGTCAAACTACTCACTTATTTTCACATGGATGTCTAACAGTCACCCCAACCCTTCAACACAGATGATTTTATAATAACTCACTATTTCTGAAACCACTTTTATCAAAAGGAAATTCATTTCTTCCTGGGAAATAATAGCCCTATCAGAAATAGCATGTTATCCCTACCTTATGCCATATGTATAAGTTCACTCAAAATGGATTAAAGATCTAAATGAAAGAGCTAAAACTATAAAATTCTTAGAAGAAAACATAGAGTTAAATCTCTGACTTTAAATCTGGCAGTGATTGACATCAAAGGCACAAAAAAACAAAGAAAATAGAAATCAGTTGAACTTCATAAAAAAAAAAAAACTTTGGTGTTTCAGGGGATATCATCAAGATAGTAAAGACAAGTGAATGGAAAATAGTTGCGAATCATAAATCTGATAAAAGACTTACATCTAGAAAATATACAACCAAGAATCTTACAATCAGATAACAAAGGGACAAAAAACCAAATTTAGAAATAGGAAAATTATCTGAGTAGACATTTCTCCAAAGAAGATACATAAATAACCAAGAAGTATGTGAAAAGATGTTCAACATCATTAGTCATCAAGAAAATGCAAATCAAAACTACAAGATGCCATTTCATATCCACTGGCAAAGCTTTAATGAAAAAGACAGATAATAACATGTTAGAGAGGATGTACAGAAATTGAAATCTTTATACACAGTGGATGAGAATGTAAAATGATGTAGTGACTTTGTAAAACAGCCTGGAAGTTCTTCAAAAGTTTAAACAAAGAGCTATAACCGGCAACTCCACTCTGAAGTATACGTCCCAGAAGTGAAAATCTACATCCACACAAAAACTCGTGTGTGAATGTTCATAGTAGCATTATTCATAATAGCATAAAAGTGGAAATAACATAAATGTCCATCAACTGATGAATGAATAAATTTTAAAAATTTAACAGAATATTATTCATCAACAAAAAGTATCAAAACATGCTAGATATAGCATTAATAATCCTTAGAAACACCATGGAAAGTGAAAGAAGCCAGTCAGAAAATAGCACATCATATTTTCATGAATACATTTTTATGAAATGTCCAGAATAAGTAAATCTATTGATGGAGAAAGTAGATTACTGGCTGTTTCAGACTGGAGAGATAAGAGATTTGGTAGTCACAGCTAGAAAGTATAGAGTTTCTTTTTGGGGTGATTAAAATTATCTAAAATTGATTGTGATGGTGGTTGCTCAACTCAGTGAATGTCTAAATGTTAGTGTTATTTATTAGTTTCTTTGTTTATCATGAGTCTTCCTTGGAATGTGCTTCATGGGAGTATTTTTGTCCCATTCACTGCCGTTCCCACGGAACCTAGAATAGTGTCAAGCATGTCCTAGATACTCAAAAGAGCATGTTGAATACACTCTAGGTGAGGCATTATTAGAAAGACTGGAAACCAGTGATTATAAGCAGAACATGTAACAGGCGCCTGGCATACATAGCCACAGCAGGAGCAGTATTTGGATTTTTCTTGAATAGCACGAGTATTTTAGATTGAATAATGATATTCATTGGAAAAGATAGTTTTAAACAGATTTCTTTGATAATCAAGAGTTTATTGCTTTATTAAATGTTTTAATGAAGTGTACTCTCCTAGAAATTGTTTCATCTAAACACACTGGAGTCTAATCTTAATTTTAACTTTGCTAATTAAGTTATACAAAAAGATATGTGGAAGGGATTTCAATGAAGACCAACAGCAGTTCCTACTTGGTATACAATATACATTTGATTCTTCTGACACTTTTTAATGACTTTGTAGATAGCAAGCCAAATCATACTGATTATATAATCCAGTGTTAATAATTATCTTCCTGAATTTATAGTCAATTTTCTAAGGAATCCAACTATCAGAGAAACATCTGTTTGCCCCTCCTCTGTGATTTGTTTTGTGCTTTTAATTTCACTGTTAAAACCAAAACGTCATTTAAATTAGTTTTTAATTCAAAATTCAAAATTCCACATTCCTCATACAATGGAATATTGGACTCTCTCTCACCTAACATAATGCTCCAAAGCTATGTCTGAAAGGTGTAGAGAAGGTTATTCTCAGGCAGCTGCCTTGAAAAAAACCGAATACTAAAATAGCTGGTAAAAACTGATCACAAGGTCAAAATACAAACATGTATTTTCCACCTATAAAATCGAAATATATTGTTTCTACCTAAAGTATCCCACACAGGCCTTTATTGAGTTCAAGATCCTTCCTAAAAAACAGAAATTTCTGAGTAATCCAAAACCTCAAGTCACTTGAATCACATTTACTAATTTTATAATGAATATTTGTACTGTCCCATTTTGTTCCAGGCAAGAGTAAATTTCTTCCTATTCCTCCATAAAAGATACTTTAAAAAATGTACATATAATTACCACACAGAAGAGTAGCTACATTAAACTATATCTAACTGCTGTTCACCAAATGGGTCATTAATTGTTGGAAGAAGTAAGGATTTATATTAAAAAGTATTTTGCAGATGTGACAAGGCTGTTTAAAAAGCACATGTTTTTCTTTATTAAAGACACAATAATTGAGAGCGACACTATCAAAAACACTTTTCATGGTTTAGTGGTAATATAAAGCCATTGCAAATAAAACAGCTATGTGAAAAGCAAGTTATGTTTGGTTTTCTCCCCTTTCTCTGGGGCTGTCATGGTAAAGGAAATATTTTCACCTGGGCTTTGGGAAGTGGTGGCCTGGCCATTGGTCCCTGGGGGTCTGCTGTTGCATGAACAGTTCGACACATTGGTGATTTGGTAATGGTACCTCCACTACCTCAGCAGACAAGCTTTACACCACTCACAAAGCATGGCTCTGGTGTTTCTGGGAAGTTCTGGAAAGAAACTTGAGGAAGAAGGGGAAGTGAAACAATATTAATCCACAAGAAAGTAATGAAAATATTAAATTTTTTAAGTTTTAATGTAAAACCTCGTGTGGGAGTTTGAAGTCCCTTTAGGCCCAACTCATGGTCAGTTATTATCTCATTATACTATTCTCATTACTATATTATTTAAGCAAGAATCAGATAAGAACAGAAATAGTCCAATTCAAGTCACGGAGTCTGTGAACTCTGTGAGTGGAAGAGAGAGAATACACAAAACCCCTAGTCTTCTTCCCAACTTGATCAAAACCATATGTTCTCTGTGGCCAAAAGAAAAGTATATTCTAATCATAAGCTTTTGTGAGAAAGTATCTCTTTAAAATATTAATGATTATACCATTTACTGCATGTTTGCTGTGACACTTTAGATTGAGTTTGATGCTTATTTAACTTTGAAGGTTTTTGTGAAGGTGCACCCAAGCATTTGTCTTTTAGATGTGATATTTTACAACCAAACCCTATGCTTTTTGAGGGTAGCCCAGGATCCTCTGAAGTCCCACGAAGGAGGTCGGTTCACATCTTTCTTGAAAGATTTCTCTAGCCTTTTTCTAATCAGGTTTACACCCACATTCCAAATTTTAAAATAAAGCCATGTTTAACCCTATACTTGATTTGCTTTTCCAACTTCAAAATCATTGACTCTGTCCTCTGTCTTGCTGGTTCTGTGCAAAGGGTGGGGGCTTTAGCTGCCAGACTCTGATGGCACATGGTTTCTCAGCTGTTCAGTGGGTGCCCTTCACCTTGCCCAAAGGACATTACTCCTCACCACTACCATCCCTCCATCTCTGCATGCCATGCACCTGTGCAGACAGTTGTCATGCTAACATAAACCCTCCTTTCTTCCACCTCAGCAAAGACTTTTATGTATTTTGTTCATCTTTCATTTCTTGGAGCATGCTTTTCATTGCTTTCTTTACTGTGCATACAACTAAGCAAGAAGAGTTAAACCACAACAACAAAATAAAATTGGAAAGAGAATTGCTTCTTTCTTCAACTCATAGAAACTGAACATCAAAGCAGCAGGGAGTTCAGAATGAAAAAACTCATCTCAAAATGCCTTGGTGTTAGGGGCATGTGAGAAGGGTGGGCCAAGTGTAATAGATTCCTGACTACCTTCTGGTCTTCAAGGTTAGTTATTCCAGACTCTCTAAATAATAATGACTTTTGCCGCAAACTATTTTTTGTCTGGTTGCTTTACCTAAAATTGCAAGTTATTAGATCTATTTCTGTTCTTGTATTTTCAATATTTTTGTGTGATTTTATTTCATATAAGCAAAATATAGCTATACTTTTAAAAAGTTCACTCTGCTCATGTCAATCTTGTAATCAATGTGTTTAATCTACTACAATTATTATGATCACTGATATATTTGGAACTGGTTTAACTGCAATCCTTTTTCATTCCCACCTTTTTCCTTTCCTTCTAATCCTGATGTCTGTTTGTTTGATAAGGTTTTCTATATGTCTCTCCTCTGAAAACTAGCTGTAAGTGTTTTTAACTAGATCTACAGTTTTTGGTGTTTCTATTCCCCTGAAAAAGACAAGGGCTTGGCCTCCACTGTGTGCGGAACAGTGGCCGCCCACCCTCCAGGACCCACCTTCTGTCTGCCTGTGCATCTCTCTCTGTCTTGTTCAGTTATTGAATATAGTTTTCATTTCATTCTTTGAAACAAAAGGAAAAGGCTGGCTTTTTAAATGGTCAACTGCGTTATTATCTTCACCATTATTTTTCTACCCTACCCCTCTCCATATTTATTTTTCTTCTTGCTGAAGATCAGGAATTTTTTCAATGAGTCCTGTAAGTAGTAAACTCTGTATTCACATTTCTGAATTTTAAAAAAAAACTTTAATGAATAATAAGTTTACTAGGTGTAGAATTCGAGGTTGATGGCACTGAAGATATTCACCCATTATCTTTGGGTACCTTTTATTGCCAATGAGATGTCTGCTGTCAAGCACTGAAGTGTAACCTCTTTTTCTTTCTGGTGTGCTCTTCTATATTACACTGTTACACTATGATAAATCTAAATGTGGATTTATTTTCTCTATTTTTCTGTTTTTTGATCATTTGCTTGAAAGGCATTTTTAGACTAAGAACTCCTATTTTATTAATCAATGTTGGAAAATTTTTAGGCATCATTTCATGTCTTCTCCACAATTCCTTTATGTCTTTTTACTGAAGCCCTATTAGACTTATGCCAGAATTTTTTGTTCTATCCTCCTTATCATAATTTATAAGTTTGCACTCATATGTATATTTTTCTTCACAATGTATCCTTGAGACATAGTTGACATTGTATTAGTTTTTGTTGTACAACATGATGATTTGATACATGTCTATATTATTGAAATGATTTCCACAATAAGATTAGTTAACATCCATCACCACACATATTTACAAGTTTTTTCTTGTAATGAGAACTTTTAAGATCTATTCTCTTAGCAACTGTCAAATCTGCAACATTATTACTATTACTATTATTATTACATGCAATATTATTACTTACCATAGTCACCACGATGTGCATTACATCCCCAGGACTTATTGTCTTATAACTGAAAGTTTATAACTTTTAATATATAGGTTTGTACCTTTTGACCATAGATATCCAGAAAGAATATCTGTTTCTCTGTAGAGGGAGAGAGAGATTCTGGGTGAAAATCCTAGTATAATCTCTCAGTTTTCTAATTCCCTTATGAAGTGTGCAGTCTAGAATTCACTGCATTAATTTCACATTTTTTTAGGAATTACTATTTATTTTATATCCAAGATTTCCAACTTGTTAATTTGCACCCCTGTCTTTGTGATTTACCTTTCTTGTTACAGGTGTTGTTCTTCATTTTCCCCACTGATTGTTTGTAAGCATAGTTAAACTCATTTTCAGAATTCTATTGTTTTTATTTTGTCTGCAGTGCATTTCTGACATTGTGGCTTTCATTCTCAGCACTAGAATTCTTTGATACACTTTGAAATTTTGATCTGTGGCTCAACCGTGAAAAATGTAATTGTATTGTGTGCATTTATCTCTCCCTCTGTCCTCTTCCCTTGCATAGAGCCCTTTACTGTCACTCTATCCCACATCTCTAGGGATGTGACTCCAGCACCAGTGACACTGAGAACATACATTCAGGGAATGGCTTATCTCAGTACCTGATGACAGAGTGGAGCCTGTCTCCCCTTCTGGATCCACAGGTTCTCAGAGGCCGAAGTTCCTGAGAGCACCAGATGCCAGGTCTTCCCTGTCTCTTTTCACCAGCCTCGGAGTTCTCCTCCAGACCTGTTTTCAAGCAATAATTCCAATTTCCTCCTGCAGCTTGTTTGAAGCATCTTTGGGCTCTATTATGCGCAGCAGCAAATTCGATTCCTCCCTACGTGCTTCCAGACCTGAAGCCCAACAGGTATCCCCACTGGCCTCGCCACTTTGCATTTACTTTCCTTTGAGCAGTTTCTCTTTTTGAATTATTATTTTTTTCTCCCTAATCAGAATGTATTTATGTGGTTTTGGTGGTATAGGGTTTCAGAGCAGCAACTCTGGAGTCAGTCTTCTTGAGATCAAATTTTTGCTTATCCACATGCTACCTGCCTACACCTGGGAAAATTAATCTCTCTGTCCTGGTTTCCTCATCTACAAGATGGAAATATTTGTGGCAAGGAATAAATAAGATGAGATACACAAAGCTCTAAAACACAGTGAGTGGTCATTGCATGTTCACTGTGATGTTAAGAACAAATTAGGACGGTCTTGACAAAGAAGTATATTACACATTTTTAAAGAACGGTTTGTTAAAAAAAGCACAAAAGAAAACAACTAGAGAAAACTTTACTGATGCTCTGATATTCTTTCATAATTTTTCTAATGCATATTATATATATATATATAAAACTTTTATAGAATGTTATTATTTGCAGGTACTTTTTATATATCTGATTTTGTTGCTTAGCGACACATAATGAGCTTATTCCTGTGTGAATAATATTCTATAATAAAACTAAAATATCTTTATTCACTATTATCAAAAACACTGTTCTGGGTATTTTTGGTCATACAAATCAGAACATTTCAGGCAATATTCCTTTGAAAAGTGACATAACAGGGTCTGTTCCAAGATTTATGAAATACACTGACAACTTATCTTACAAAAACTTTCACTTTATATCTCTATCCAAATGTAGGAGTTCCATATATAGACAGATTTCATTGGCACTAGCTGATTATCACATTTTAGAGCACTACCAAGCCTAGTTTTCTGTCCAGTGAATCTATGTTGAGCTATCATGTCCTACTGACAACTTATTTTTCAGCTTCCGCACTAAATCTGATGTGGTCCTCTGCTTCTAAGATTTCTGTGTTGAAATACCAACTTCGAGCCATCATAATTTTATTTATAGAAGTATTAAAAATGCTTTAGTGAATTCCGTCTGAATATTATAACATTAACTCTGTAAAATGTAAAACCTTATTTTCAGAAATTGAACCACATATTTTAATTTAATTCCGTTTTTTTCTAAAGAACATATTCTGTAAAATATCATACTTTTGAAAATTGAGGTTTGTTTTATGGCCCAGCATATGACCAACCTTGGTGAACATTCTATGTACACTTGAAAAGATTATGTACTATGTAGTTATTGAGTGTTGTGTTCTATAAATGTCAACTAGGCCAAAGTTGTTGATGGTGTTATTCATGCCTTCAATATCCTTATTGATTTTCTAGTTCTAGAAACTTCTGATTTTTCTGTTGTTATAAACTATAACAGCTATTTTTCTAGTTGTTCATTTAGTGAGAAAGAAGTATTAAATCTTCCATTGTGATTAGCTATTTCTCCTTTTAGTTCTGAGAGTTTTTATTTTTAAACTCTCTTATTAGGTACAATGTAATATTGTGCATACATTATTATGTATATTAATAGTCATGGGCATAATAATATTTAAGTGCATAATATAATTATGTCATCCAGTTATATTGACCCTCTATGGTGATGAAATGTCTCTACCTCTGTTAATGCACTTTTTCTTAAGGTCTACTTTGTTCTTAATATAGGCATGCAGTTGGCATCTGCACAGCATGTCTTTTTCTATTCTTTTAACTTAAACTTATTTGCATCTTTGCATTGTAAGTGTGTCTCTTATAGACAACATATAGTTGGGTATTTCTTTCTTATCCAATCCTAATCTCTGCCTCTTAATCATGGTGTTTCATTCATTTACACTTAATGTACTCATAGGAATGGTTGTGTTTAGTACATTCTTTACATTTACTGCACTCACAAAATGGTTGTGGTATTTTGCTGTATTATATTTATCTCATCTGTTTTGGGTTTCTCTCTTTTTCTTTTTCTGCTTTCTTTTGAAATGACTTGAGTATTTTTAGTATTCTATTTTGATCCTTATACTGGCTTTTTAAACTCTGTTTCTTTGCATTTTCTTTTTTACTGGATGTTTTAGGAATTACAATGTGTCTCTTGCTTAAAACAATTCATTCTGAGTTAATATTCTACTTTACATAAAATATAAGAATCGTGCAAAAGTATGGTTTCATTTACTTTCCTTTGCTATTGTTATATCAATTCTATTGACAAGCACTATAAAGCCTTCAAAAGAGTTAGGATTTTTGCTTTAAATAGTTTTGTCTTATAAATAAATTGAGAAGAAAATAAATATATACACAGGAGAAGAAAATAAATACATTCACAGTCTTTTAAATGTTCCCACACACTTGCCTTTCCTAGTGGTCTTCATTCCTCTGTTGGTTTTCCCTTTAGCATTCCTTGCAGTGTGGTTCTGCTGACAGTGAATTCTCAACAGGTCCTTGATTTAAAATATGTTATTCCATCTTCAGTTTTGAAAGATACTTTCACTGGACATAGAACTCTGAATGACATGTTTTTCCTTCATCATTTTAAAGGTACAGTTTGTTTGTGTTGGGCTGGCTTTGTTTTGATTTGGGGGCCTTCATTTTTTCTCATGAGAAGTTAGTAAACATTTGTATCATTTTTTTCCTTTACATGTTGTTCTTTGCCTGATTCCATGATTTTCTCTTTTTCTTCAGATTTTAGCATTTTGCCTTAAACATGTTTAAATTTTATTTATTTTTATGTATTCCTTGGGTTCATTGGGATTCTTTGCAAAAATTGGGGAGATTTTGGTCAATATTTGTTAAAATACATATTTTTTGCCCATTCTGTCTGTCCTCTCCTTCTGAGACTCCAATTGCACATTTCTTAGAATATTTTATATTGTCCCACATGTCACTAAGGCTCTGGTCATTTTCTTTCCATCATTTTTCTCTGTTTTTTGATTGGATAGTTTCTACTGATATGTCTTCAAGTTCATTAACTTTCCCTTTAGCCTTATTCAATCTGCTCTTAAACCCATCCGATGACTTATTTCCTCTATTACTATATACTTTACAAATCCATAATTTCCATTTAGTTACCTTGTACAGCTTCTATTTCTCTGCTAAGATTCCATATATTATAATTTGTTATGTGAGTATTTGCCTTTATGTCCTTGACCATATCTATAGTAGCTATTTTAAAGCCCTTGACTGCTAATTATAACATCTGAGTCACCTCAGGGTGAATTTCTATTGACTTATTTTGTTTTCCTGTTTCATTGCACATTTAGTGATTCTTTTTATTTTGGTACTGGGCATTTAAACTAATATATTATTGAGGCTCTGAATTCTGTTATGTACTTCTGAAGAGTGATTTTTGCAATTGCAGGTAGTTAATTTAGCTGTACTCAAAACTGCAAACTCTGTCTCGTATGAAGCAATAAACAGCTATAGCCTCTGCTCAATTATTTCAGCTTCAACTGTTGATTTTTTGTTGTGCCCCCACTGTATGCTATTTGACAGGAATCTAAGCATCTCAGAAAATATTTCACAAATCTGGGAAACTCTCATCCTTTTAGGATTTATCCTCTAACTTTCTGGCTGCTCAGCCAGCCCAAGAAACTGTCTCCTGACACTTCAGGGCAACAGGTACGGCTTTCTGCCGCCAGAACCACATTCTGATTAAGGGGCGTTCTCAGGCAAAAAGCCACAAACTTTCAGATCTCACCTGTTGTAATCCACCTTTCAAAGTCTCTGCTTGCTTTATATCTCTTGAAAGTAACTGGAAATTGTTTGAGTGTTGTGTGTGTTTACTTTTTGTTGTTGCAGTTTTTCATAAAGTAGGAGAGAGAATCCTACCAAACTAATTCACCATTGCAAAAAGCATAAACTGCACCATGTATTTTAGATGCTTCTAGTTCTACAAACTGTATACATCTCTGTGTGATTCAAATAACCCACAACTTCAAATTTTACCATCTCTAAACATTTCAAACACCAGGAAATCTTGAGATCAACAAAAATAAAAATAAAAGCAAAAGCAGAACAAAATCCTGAGTTAGCACTATTAAAATTAATAATGCTTTTTCCTCTTTTTGCCTAAAATTGCAGAAATACAGCAATACCTATGTAGTAACTTATAGAAACAAATATATTTTCACTATGAAAAGAAAAATAACTTGATAATTTAATTAAAATGTGAAATTTCTCTAATTTTTCATATGAAAAATCCAGTGTAGCTCTATCCAATAGAACTTTCTGTAATGATGGAAATGTTTTACTTATGTCTTATAAGGTAGCTGCAGGCAGCTGTTGAACACTTGAAACATGGCTAATGCTACTAAAAATTTTGAATTTTCAGTTACACTTATTTTTTAATAATTTAAATTCAGATAGCCACTTGAGGCTAATGTTACTGTACTGAACAGCATAGGTACAGAACAAATGAAACAATAGCATGTAGAAGTCATCTTTCATGAGATAATAGAGATTATTTTAGTGTGGCTTAGTAAATCAAGGAAATAAAGAATTTGGTGATTTTATAACAAAAATAATTATTAAATATTATTAATTAATTAATTAATGCAATTCTTTGCCCCTAAAACATTACATAGCATATATACTTCTGCTGTATCTGAGCTCTAGTTTTAGGAACAAGAAGCAAATAACAAAAAGGAAGAATGATAAGATGAATTTATTAATAAATTAAACACTTTATCATGTAGATTATGTAATGATCATGCCCCCCCATCAAGTTAAAACTTACCTGTCGTATACTTGATTTTTTTGTGGTAAATGTGTATATAAGAGGCACATCTTACCTAGAAGTGAGGATTCCAGCTAAAGTGAAAAACAAGATGATCCGAAGCACACTCAAAAAAAATTCCTTTATATCCACCATAAAATAAACCATGCTACTACTAACTCTCAATAAATTCACTACAGAATGTTCTTCCTCCCAGACTGGAATAGATCCTTGTTTCTGATGCTGCCATTGTCTTATATTTAGATGCAATTCTGCATGAATAGCATGTCCTCTATCTAGCCTCCCAGACACCCACTCAGAAAGGAGAGCTGCGCCTTTAGAGAGCCAGGGGTAGTGACCACCTAAAGGGCCAAGTCTTGGGCCTCTCACCACACTGTGACCCCAGGGTAAATAGTCATGAGTGGAAGAGGAGACAGGCAACATCACCCCATCTTCTTCCCTTCTCTGTTCTCTCTAATAATTCCTCTCAGAAATTGTTGTAGGTAAATTAGATCAAGTTAAGTGTGCATATGTGAAGCTCCATTATAATATATTTAGGGAATGTCTCAAAAATCAACATGTTTGGTCCTACTTGTTCATGTTTAGAAAATCCAATCTGCCTCCTTCTTTCCCCATACTTGGCAAGTAAGGCTTTACTCTGTTCTTGAATCCAGAGGGAAACCAGTAAGAATGGTAGATCATCTCTGAGCACAACTGCCATCCAGAAAGACTGACCAGTTGAAAGCATGTCCTGACTCAAGTGTCAACATAAATTGTCTGCCATGCTTCTGGCCTTAAAATGCGTTTACTCTGATGCATTTGCCCTCTCTGCATATGTCTATTTTGGTGCCTATTGAAATTATCAGGGTTACCCAAATGATGTGGTTACTTCTATGCTATCACAGAAATAAACAGAAGGCTTGATTAGTATTATTCATCTGTTTAGAGAAGTCTTGATTTATAATAAAATAGTTCCAAATATGTTAGGAGGATACAATACAACTTTATAATTTTATTATAGTTAACCCATTCTAAACAGCAGCCTGTGATATTTATTTTTGAAAGCCCATCATCTGAATGCATTCCTCTCCTTAACCTACTTACCCTTTCCATTTTTCACTGTAGAATTAACAGTGATAATACTGACAGTACCAAAATGTACCAAGTATTTCACACAACATGTAAAGCCATGATCTTGGCCTTCAGGAAGTCATCATCATATATGAGTGCTTTTGAATCTTAAATTGAACCTTCTAACAAAAGTACTTCTCTACATTGACCAGAACTGGTCAGTGGACTATATTATTTGATAAGGGAAGTTGTGTTTTTACTTGAGGATGGGATGATTTTTCCTTTTGAATTATGGCTTGGTTTTCTTCTCATCCAATTCCATTTTGAGCCACTTGTGAATGCAAGTTGACTTATTTATTACCCAAAGCTCAGGGTCCTATAGTTTGTGTGTTTTTTCCATTCCTTCAATGTTGTTGGAATGATCCCCCTACTGGTTTTCTGACTTTCAACTCTCCTTTGTTTCTTCATATTAACCATTTGCTTTTCTGTCTATCCAGTGTTGGATGATTGCCACTGTGCCACATGTGAAACACATTGCTTTCCTTCCTCCTGTGTCATCCACAGTCTGAGAAATGATTATTTAGAAAAGTGCTTTCTTCTGTTTACCTGCCTTCTTCCCATAAGTCTTCTGTGATACGACTTCTGTCCTCTATAGTCATAATACACTGAGTAATTAGAGGAGACTCTTTGGGAATCACAACAGTCCCTCTATTGATTGTCCCTCTACACCACTACTCCTTTACCCTCTAGACTGCTTCTGTGCTCTGGGGAAATACCCAGTCTCCTGCCCAGCTTGTTTGGACCATCACATGGCCCCCATCCCTGCCCTCCAACTGAGGCTGTGGATGGGGAAGCCAGGGGTCCCCATTAGTGTGGACCTGGAAGTGCTTTGGGAGTTATGTTGGATGTTTTTGCAAAATCAAGTGTATCTCCATTTTAAGAAATAAAATTTATTTCTTTCTTTGAGTTCCTAAGTTTCTGCTTAAAAGATGTTCTGATGTATTCTTATGTGTCTCCTACTTTTCTCTCTGAGGAGAGGGTGGTGGTGATATGTATATGTAAATAATGTCCAACCTCAACTGAAACATTCATCATCATCTTTCTTCCACCTTCCTTTCTGTTGAAGCCATCTTGCAAGATGATGTTTGCCAAAAAGGCCATTAAAACTTGCCAATTGATCCAATGGATATATTTTGAATGCCCACTAGAAGCCAGGCCATGGAGGCAGGCCAGCACATGGGCTTTGCATAAAGTCACTCAAAGGCATGTCATGGACTGAGGACTGGCACAAGGCAGGTGCTGCAATCAAAAACCCACTGTCAGAGCTTGGTAGTTAGCATCAGTGGATCAGACTACACACCCGGAAGGCACAGAAGATACATCTTAGAGGGAATCCAGTGACCTACACTCTCTCTCTTTCTCAACAGTCAAGCTGATGAGGATGCTAGGATCTTTGTAAGGAAAGAATCCCTTATTCTCCAATTCCACAAATAGCAGTACCCGTTCAGGATCCTTAGTCTCAGCATCTGTACCACAAAAATGCAGCTAGAGCTCCATATCAGCAGAGTCGTTGTTTCTAAGAATTACAGCTCAACTAAATGACTTACTGTCACTAACTCTCTGATAATTTACTTCATCTCCCAGAATTGGTTTCACTATAGAACTGCTAGAAGGATTAAATGAGATAGTGTTTCTGACATGCCCAGTAAGAGCTCGATCCTGCAGACACTGCTGCTGACACCACAGATAGCCTCACGTCTACTGCACAGGTGAAGGGACTCTGTATGGGGCCTGAAATGTGCAGAATGACAATGGGCTTTTAATACCTTGTCACAGACAAGCCAGAAGCGCTCTGAGCTTTGCCCTCAGGGCAGAGAAATTATGCAACTGGGCTGTGAGCCAGAAGGTGAGGATGGAGGTGGAGGAGGAAAGGAAGGCAGATTTTGGTGAGGGAAGTGGAATGCAAAGCTGGGTGAGTGGCAGCAGCCGAGTTCTGCTGAGAGGACAGCATCCTGATGGGCAGATGGCACCTCTGCTTACATCCTGGTCCCTAGAACTTGTCACCAGGGCCTGAGTCCCAGGCCTAACATCTGCCTGGTGGTCAGTTGAGCTGAGGCCCTCTCCCTTCACTGTGATGGGCCTTTAATGGGGTGGGGCTCCACATGGTAGAGGCTAAGAGGACTGGTGGAATTTTCCACCAGGTACAAAGACTACAGCAAACTGTTTTACAGTGATTAAGTGAGTCTAGGTGTTTCTGTAGCTCTCATGTTGAGGGCCTATTAGATTCCTCATGGCTGTTGGGGGTCTGTGTAGTAGTCCTCAAGAAGGAGAGGTCAGTATGGACACTGAGCCTGTGGGGGCCGGGCACAAGAGCTGCATTGATCCACCCCACTCTGGTCCTGCAGTCAGCTCTCTGCAGAGCCAGGGCTCACCGAGGTCATGATGGGCTTATCTTCTGACCTTAACCATGGTGACCACTGTCACTCATTTCATTAAAGCTTGAAATAACTTTTACTAGGCTAACGAGAAGGGAAAAAGTTGCTCAGGATCCACTAAAAGAAAGTCAAGTCAAGGAGTGATAAATGTTTCAATGTAAGTCCTAGTTACACATTTTAAACCAAGTAATAAGCTAGTAAAACAATTCTTGTTCTTTACTTAAGCAAAGATGCAGGGCGGCCATAGAATCCTGTGTCTGCAGCCTGTTTTTACTTGGATAAACAAAAAGCTCTTATTCACCAAGTTTCCTTAGTCAAGAAGTAGAAGTGTCATGTCAATGAAGTTTAACTGTTAAGAACAAAGTATTTTAACTTCAAATTGTCATTCAGGAAAGAATTTTGAGTACTCCTTTAAAAAAAATTGGCAGTTGTCATTTAATATATGATGTGATCTAAAAGCATATTATTTTTTAATGTTACCTAGGAGATTTCATCAGCTTCATGACATTCTTAATCTTTGGAATAATTGTCTAAATTGATAGCACATCTTTTATTAAACTGATAGAGGCACATCCTGCCCTTTTATAAGTCAAGTAAACAGGTGTGATTATTCAGGGCTCTAAGTTCTTACTTCCTTTGTCTCGCTTTTTTTTTCTCCCACCCCTCCTAAAACTCTCTGATAATGATAAAAGTGGCATTGTTTTAAAAGATAAGAAGCACCAACATTATTTTCTCCCTGACCTTTATAGTTTCCAGAACGAGTGGTTTCTGTCAGCAAAATAGTTCAAGCTTTTTCTTACAAAGGATACTTGGCTCTGTTCCTTAAGAAAAGCATTTGTTGTTCCTGATAAAGAAAGTTATTAAGCCCTCATCTTTGCTCAGAAAATCATTAACCCAACTGAAGTTTGGCACTATTTGAGGACTGCTAAGGAAAATTTTAAGGGAAAGGATGGAAAAAAATCCATAGGTTATGGGTAGTTTTATAACTCTGTGCCTTACTAAAACAGGCAGATAGTTTTCAAGGATAATTCTTAGCAGTCTTTTGATATAAGCAGCACATTTACACAGTTAAAGCTTAATGGGTTACAAGTAATTTTTGTAACACGTATTATTGGGAGAATGAGAACAGAAAAGTGGCAAAGAGTTAAAAATCCATTTATTATGCTAACCATATTTAAGTCTCTGAAAATGGCTGTTTCTTGGGTTGAGGAGTTCAAATTCAGTTGCCATCTCCTTTGAAACCTAACTCGGAGTGTTCTCATGCCAGCGTGGCCAGTCCGTCTTCAGAAAGGCATTCGAAGGCTCGTCCGCTGGGGGTCAGCTGCCTTGGTCATTTGTATCTAGGGCTCCCAAACTAATGAGCATGGTCTATGTACCCTTGAAGATTGCATTGTGACAATAGCATGATACTGTTGTCATCAGTCTTAAGTACCTGTGGACTACAGGGCAGGAAAGGCAAAATTATAAGGAAAACCTCTTCCCTGTTACCAAAAAAAGTGTCAGTTGCTTTTGCACTGTTTTCACTTCGGCTGCAGGTACAGTGCAGCCAGGGAAAAGTCATGAAGTGCATTAGAGCCACATAAAAGGAAGCCTACATTTACAAATACTAAGATTCATTAAGGAAAATAATAGAAGAGGCAGCAATAGTCATTAACTTCAGAATTCATAACTTGAGATTTCTCATTTTCCATAAGCTTTGTGGTATGCCACAGTTTTTAATAGTCTAGCAGCTTTTTAAAATTCTTTTCTTAAAAATGATTGGCTTGGAGTGTCAGAATATGCAAATACACATAAAAGACCAGCTTTACTGACCATTTCTTTGTGTTTGGGTGTATATTTCTTCATGGCATAATATTTCCACTTGCCCCGGTTTCCTGGCATGAAAATGTTTATTGCACTCATTAGCTAAGGGGATATCGGCACTGGTCCAATGAACACAGATCTGCCTTCTGATTTCAGCCATTAAATTGCAATGGGATTCACAGGCTTAACATTGTGGGTGTGAGAATAATAAAACGGAACTCCATCTTTCGCCGAGTTACCATGGATGCAGCTAAAGGTCACAGTGCCAGCTGCTAACTAGTTGCCTTCTGAGCTCTTTCCCCTCCTGCTCTGTGCCTCCAAGCGCTCTGTTCCTGAAGGTCTGTCAGGGAACACCTTCACCTACTTTCGTGACACACTAACCTCGCCTTCAAAACAACAGTCTCCCTCTTCCCAAGGCAATGGTTGTCACGGACCTCCTCTTTTGGTTATATATCATAGATACGATACAAACTGGAAGGTAAAGGCCTTAGTAGAAATACAAATCGCTGTTGCTTTGGCATCCTGAATTACTTTCTCATTTTCTGCACAGCGCTCTACATTCCCAACCAAAAAAAAAAAAAAAAGTATAGTACATTCCCATCTTCGTTTAAACTGGTAATGGGCTCAGGCACTGATGCATTCACAACGTGAAACATCAACTTCTTCTTCATTCGGCCCAAAGTCCTAGGAGTTAATTCCCTGTACTGCATGAGGTGTCAGGGTAATTACCGCTGATCAGCCCTATTTCTCCGCGCGCTGCCCAGCTTCGCGGGCCCCCCTGTTTAGTGATGCACCACCACAGCGTCACAGCGCTTTCATTCAGCCAAGCTTCTTAATCGAAAGGGTTTGGACAATGTCGGATTTTCAAAGAGAAGAAGTGGGGGAAAAAATTAAAAGTAGCCAAGCAAAATAAAGTGCATGGTAAGAAACCTGAAAGCTCTACAAAATATTTCCTGATGTCAACACTTCATTTCAATAGATTTAAGAACTCCTATTCATTCCCCAAAGAAGGTACTATGAGTGTTTCCTTGGACAACCTAACTGTACAGTCATGTTTTGAAATATTTGGGGGAACATACAGCTTAAAAAAAGAAAACACTTTGGGAAAGTTTATTGTTTTTTGTTCTATTTAAATCTAAGTCCTAACTATGTGTAGCTTTATAAACCAGAATACAAAGAAACTTACAAAAAAAAATGTTGTGCCCCTGTTTTAAACATACATTTATATAACTTGTCATTTCATAAAAATAAATTAAGTATTATATGAGCCAAATGTTTCAATTCCACACAAGAGTGGTTTCTGGGACTCTTGGCAGAATGCCACTATATTCATTTTTATTTCAAACACAATGTGAAGTCTTTAATTTTAATATACTTTGTAACTATAATGGTTATAAGGCATACACTGTATTAATCCATCCTCATCCTTTTCTGGTCCTGAGCACGTTTTACTGAGGAACAGAAAGATGCATTGATTCCACGTCTGTTACACACTTTAAATTAGCATAGCAGAGTGGGGTGGGGTGCGGAGCAGGGAGAGAATCCGGAGCGGGGCACCCAGGGCTCAATGCCCCCCATGCTGACACTGGCGTTGGCATGTTTCCCTTCCCTGTCTCCAGCCCCCGAGTTCAAGGGACAGCCAGGGAGAAAGATGAGGCGTGCAGTCCTGAGGGCAGTGGAAGCCGCATGTGCCACCTGGGGCTGTCCCCCAGCTCCGGTTCCCTGCCTGCCTCCCCTGGGAGCCCTCCTGCAGCTCTTTCATCTGAAACAAGAAGAGTACCGGTTAGTCAGCTGATGTCAGCCTCTCTGGAGCCGCCCCGTGTGATGGCGGTGTGGGCACGGGCCAAACCCTTCTCCACAGTTCCTTTATTCTCTGCAACTCCACTAGGCAACAGTCAGGGAACCGAGCAGGGGCGAGGATGCTGGAGGAACCTGGCCCGTTTAGCCCTGGTGCTCTGCCAGGACAAGGAGAGGCTGATGCCCAGGAGAACGGAATGGAGTGGCCACGACAAATACATATGTCAACGTATTAATCCCCAGCAAGAATCCTGAGGCTTCAGAGCGGGGCTGGCAGAGAGGGTGTAAGAGAGAAGTAATTTTTATAAGCCATATGACTGTATTCTTGGGGACACCAGAATAACGTGTTTCCAGCGATCACAGAGACTGCAGACTCTTCCTCTGCCACACTTCTAATCAGAGAATGTCTTCCTGTGCCTTGTTTACTGTTGATATTTTCTGGCTGATTGGAGAGGAATGACATTTTGACAATTTACTGTAGCAGTAAGCACTGTACAAACAAAAGGTGCTGATGAAAACTGGAACCCATTATTATGGAAATGATGGCTGAGTAACACAGAATCCATCTCCCAGTCACCATCATTGAGACCAGTTTTACTCAATGATAATAATTTTCATGATTGCAGACTTCAGAGTGATCAGAAATATGCTTTAGCTGTTGCATTTATCTACGGCTGGTACTTGACCCTTAATTAAATTCTGAAACTTTTTTATATAATAAAGTAAAATACAGCTGACACTTCTGCTCAAACAAAGAGGCTCAAACACAGAGCTACGAAATAAGATAAAGGTATTTCAGACTTACCTCACTGTATTTATAGTAAACATGGATTGCACAGTGTGTTTTGAAAATGAGCTTAAAGTTTAAAATGCAGATGTGTGTTTTGAAGTAATTTTAATTCTGTACTTCAGTGCTGCTCTTCTTAAATGATGCTAAATCTCTGCAAGCTCATCTTGGACACGTCATAAAAAAAATCTGTTTGAAAGACATGTAAATGTGTTCTGAAAATGAGTTCTGTGGATTCTTTAAATCTTCCATCTTAATATCTAAACTATTCAAAGTGAGTCTTCAAAACTATGCCACTTATTAAGATCCACACAGCTTGGTAAGCTGCATTGAGTTTTGTAAAAGGATATTTTCTTCATAAATTTGTTCTTGTCTTAAGAGGAGAAAGCCAAGGCAAATTTTAAAACAGCATTTTGGCTTCAATGAAAAATTGATTGGCTAAAACAGATGTCAAAGTGAAAATACAAAGAACCAGGCATTATGCAGGTATCAGCTGTTTTTTAAGGAGGGCTGACAGCAGAAGACACTTTGGCTAATGTGTTCTTATTCTCTTGAAATCCAGCTAATGCTCCAGAGCATTTATTTACCTTGGAGTCTCTTCTCTCTTTCAGGGTAGGAAGAAAGATCTTTATTTTGAATATGATAATAAGCAAAAGCCAGCTTAGAGGGGGCAATTGTACAAGCCCGTTTTTCATATTTCCTTAGATATAACCCTTTCTAACCAGGCAGCTCCCAGAGCCAATGAGCTAAGAAGGTAATTACTTAAGTGGATTTCGTGAAGAGTAGAAAGATGATTGTGCCACATTAAATAACAATTGTGTCCTTAATGATGTGCTGGGCTATAATGCAAACACCCCTCCACCATCACTGGCAGGGCCTCTGGTGTACCTTCCTAATGACTCCGTGGCTTCCGTCCCCTGCCACGACTCAGGGCTCTCAGAGCCTGTGTAAACAGCAAAGAGAGCTGGTATATTTTTTTAGACCGTAGTGCCTGCAGCTGCGTGGTCATTGATAAATTGGCTATGAATTGCTGAAATACTTCATATGAACATAAACATTGTTGGAGCTTTGTAGCTTGAAAAAAAAGGAAGAAAGACGCATACTTGATTTGAGAGAGAAGACAGCAATGTGAGAGCCAGCCTTCCAGAGGTTTCCTTCTTTGTAAATGCCCCGTTTACATGAAAACCAGCATGAGGGGCCCAAAGAGGGTGAAGGGAATGTGAATTCAGTAGTAAAAATTCATTATTAAAAGGAGGGTTTTTTTGTTTTTCTTTTAAGGAACTGAATAAAGCCTGGTTTTGCATTTAGGTGTCTCTTTGGTATAGAAACAAGAAATGTGATTGCAGTCTATTAGATTTCATACCTTTAGAAGGTTCAGTATTCTGAGCATCTGTGTCCACTCCACCCTGTATCGAGACACCAAAGAAGGGTCACCATAATAAATACATCCAGTATCTGAATTAAGATTCACCTGAGACACTACCTAGCCTTAGAGAATTCTTTCACAGTGATGTAAACTTGAGAGAGAGGAAAAAACAAACAAAACATGAAGAGGATGATTAGCCCTTGGCCATGAATTTTCTTGACTGTTCTTGGATGCTGTGAGAATGACTATTTCCCCTATAAACCATAACCCCCTATAGCCCAAATGCACATTGTATCTTTACAAGATCGCTTATTTCCTGATATCAAAATTAACAGATTTGATTTCGAGAGATAAGATTCAAACAAAATGCAATAAACAGTCCAAATGTAGAGAAGTTCTTTACACTGAATATTCACTATTTCATTACCACTGTACCAATTTCAGAGAATGCAGAAATAAGATATCTGAAATCAGAATGCTTCTGAAACTCCACTATAAATTAAATATATTAGGGGAATCAACATGAACAAACCTCTTACCTCTTATCTTTCTCTGTTTGTTTTATCCAAGGAATGAAGGCATTTGGATAGGAACAGGTGACGCAGTGAAGACCTGCACACCTCAGGAGAGCTGCAGCTCTCCCCACATCTATATCCAGAGCATCCACAGTTCAGATTCAAAGTTGCCATGCTGTTCCTAGATGGGACTTTGGAAATAATGATCACAAAGTCAAACTTCATCATCATGAATGAAGCCCATGATGTGCCAAGCATCTAGCTTTGCAGATATAAGAATGGCACCCCTCCAGCATGAGAAGGAAGAGGAGGAAGCCACCACAACTGGGTCCTGTGCCAGTAGCCCTTGCCTACTGCCTTGTCTGAATGCTTCCTTCCTGTCCACAGTGTCTGTGAGATAAGGTAGGGGACCCCACAGAAGGCTGCATAACTCTCCTGCTTCCTCAGAATCTGGGTCTAACCCAAGTCTGGCAGACTTCAAACCAAGACTTGTTTACAGCACAGGTGTGATCCAGCAAGTGGGAGCAACCAGTCAACTGAAGTCCAGAAGCTGTAAGACCAAGTGATGCAGGCAGCTCAAGGAGGAAGCAGTGCACGAGTCTGGATGGTAACAGTAACCAACTCATCTCGCAGATCATTTTTCAACCAAGTATGAGATGCTGTATGAGCTGCTCGCACTGGACACTAAGTAGTCTAATTATTCATCTAAGTATTTTAAACTAATCCTTATACAGGCAAGTATTTTGTGCCCATTTTACAGATAAGAGGATAAAAATGATTAAAGTAAATTCTTTCTCCAAAGCTATGATAGGTGATTATATAGTTGGGAATGAGGGGAAAGCCATGGACACTCCCAGTAATGGTAGTGGGTATCTGCCTTCCCTCGTCACATGTTTGATTCTCAAATAGGTTTCCTAGGTTTGTCTGCTAGGATCATTTCAGTGACATTCTGGGTGGGAGTAACCACATGTGGTACACAACACACAAACTGCCTCAAAATGTTTTAGACACATTTTTTAAAAAGGGAACTCCATCTGAATAACAGTAGCCAATGATTTAGAGCTTGTTATGTGCCCAACACTGTCCCAAGTGTTCGATATATGTTAACTTCTCAGATAACTTAAAAGTTACGTAGTACTATTTTCATCCCCATTTTGTGGATGGAGGAAACCAAGCTACCAAGACTAGGTGGCTTGCTCGAGGCCACGCAGCAGCAGAGTGGAGGGCCAGGATCCAGACCACAGATAGGCTTCACGAGCCTCCACCACTGAACCTCCCTGCCTCCTGTGAAAGCTGAAGGTGCAGCAAAGGGACCCACCCCACAGTGTGGGCAGCATGGAGATTACAAATGTCGGCGAAAACCCTGTTGTGAATGGACTGAAGCATTTATTCCTTTCAATACAACATATTTGGGAACTTTTATTGTCCATGATACATGTACAGACTTCAAATTCATGTCCACAAAATTTGCCTCCTACCCTTAGACTGAAACACAATAAAATACATAGTTCCAATGGCTTATATGTATCACACTTAATGCGTTTCTGGGTTGTAGCTTAAGTTAGTATCTTTTTGATGCCAATAAACCAATTCATATGAAAAATACTGGCAAAAAAATTTCTATTTTTAAGCACCTCAGGGAGAGATATGAAAGTCATAATAAAATATCAGAGGAAAATAGACAATTACTTTAGGTGAAGTTGTGAATTATAGTACTCTTTCCAAACATTTGAAAAGTAAACTTTTCCATCTTTAAGTGATTTCCAAATTTCTCCTACAGTGTGACTCTGTTTCCTCAATCAACACTGGAGGATGGCCCAGTACCCTCTTGCAGTTCCCAGGGCAGGTGACAACATTCTTCCTCCTTTGCCACCAGAAAGGAGCCACAGTTTTTTACCTCTTTCCCACATAGCCGCTCAGACCAAGACTCAGTGGAGATCACCCCTTGCCCTCAGGAGCTGGCCTGGCCTCTAGCTCTTGTGCTCTGCCCCATAGCACCATGTACAGAACCTTCTGAATTGGACCACAGTGTCCATAAAGGGTCTGTAATGTATACTTACTATTTTAAATATATATTTACTGAGTTACCACTGTGTACCCAGCTCTGTGCACCTTCCCATCCCTGCCTGTGGGGAATGTATGGTGATTTCAGAGCCGCTCATTCTGAACACAGAGCTAGAGACCCTCACTGACCTACAGCTCCCTGAAGGCATATAGAAAGCTGTACCTCCTCAAAATGCAAACAGGGGCCCTAGGTGGCATCAAAGCCACTTCACTTTTGTACATTATGTGCTACTTAAATTCCCAGGAAGAAGACAGAGATGGAGCTTATGGTGAAGGAGGCTTAGTGCAATGATCTCTAGGGACCAACACAGTGGGAATGAAAGGAATAAAGCAGAGCCAGGCAGGGGGAAACTGGGCCACCACACAGTGTAAACAAAGTCCTAGCCAACCTTGGGGCTCTTGGAAGCTAGAATGGTCCTTCGAAGTGGGGCAAGGGAGCCGGCCTCTAAGACCCTACATCACCTCTCACTGCTGTGGACTGTCCCAGGAAGAGGTGGGGCAAAGCAGCTATCTCCAGCTGAGGACGAGTTCAGGAGATGCTGACAGTTGAGAGCCATCTGCCACCACCATGCCCAGCAGGTGAATGAGCGATCTGAGAAGAAAGCATAGTGTCTGCTATATTTCTTTATCTTACCTTAAACCTACAATCTGGTGCTATTTATCTTATTAAATGGGAAGCAGATGAATCCAGAGAATTAGCAACCCTCAGAACAGGACAGGATCTGAGTGGCACCCAAGTTAATGTCCCCTTAACATAGGAATCTCTCCTACAATACTCCAGACAGGGGGTCATCTAGTTTCCATTTGGACACTTCTAGGGCCAGGAGCTCATCGTTTGCAAGCTCTCATTGTTACATGGTCGTTCTTTATATTGAAGCCAAACCTTCTAGGTAGAAATGGGCTAATAGTGATTGTATGGGCAAATGATTGTCAGTGTGCTTAAAACAGGAAAGAGTAGTATGTTTGAGCTAATTCATTTGGACCAAGGGCCAGAATAATGAAGTAGATATTTATTCATTTTCTTTAACTTATCCAACAAGCTTTTCTCTGCAGAGTAGTCAGAGTGCTCTTTATGAAACAAAGGTCAGATTGGGTCTCTTCTGTGCTCAAACCCCTCCCCTGGGAATGAAGTCCACAGGCCTCACTCTGGCTCCCAAGCTCCTCATTTGGAGCCTGATAATGGCTCAGCCCTCTTCCTACCAACCACACTCCCCACAACCACTTTGTCCTTGTTACTGTTCTGCAGACACTCTCAGCTCTTTCTACTTAGGCCTTTGAACTTGCTGGGACCTCTGCCCTTAATGCTCATTCCCTGACTTCCACAGGGCACCATTCAAACGCCAGCTTCTCAGAGAGGCTTCCTGACGCACCCCATCCCAGAAGAGCTCCTCGCCCTGCGACCCTCTCACTCTTCCTGCTTTCCCTTCATAGCCTTTATTACACCTAGTAAAGATGTGTGTGTGTGTGTGTGTGTGTGTGTTGAACTTTTGTTCACTATCTCTAAGCTCCTAGAACAGTTCCTGGCACACAGGAACATTAAGTAAATATTTTTTGAG
Source organism: Manis pentadactyla (assembly GCF_030020395.1). Taxonomy (NCBI): domain Eukaryota; kingdom Metazoa; phylum Chordata; class Mammalia; order Pholidota; family Manidae; genus Manis; species Manis pentadactyla. The sequence continues at coordinate 147,751,819 of NC_080020.1, read as the reverse complement.
TGAGGGCATAAATGAATGAATCAATGAATAAATAGAAGCTTGCCAAAAAGTTATGGATAATGTAGTCTGTAAGTTACTGAAATTTTCGAGGAGGGAATAAGAATAAATCTCAGCTAAAAGAAAATCATCCAACAAATGGAAATAAAAATGTTTATCCTACCAAGTTATAATCAAAGAGAAGAGAATTTATATCTCCATTCATTTATAAGCACCATATTATAAATTTCTTGAGGCCAGGAACCAGGTTTTATTCCGGTTTTTTACCCCAAAATTCCTAGCATGGCACTGTGAATGTATTACACACCCACTAAATGTTTGTTGAACTTAATTAATTTAGCATATCAGTAAACCTCATCATTGAAACAAACACTGGTCACCTGACACTGTCCTGAGTGGAGAAGGCTAGCCTGTTTCAAGCGTCATTATGTTTTCTCTTGATCATCTTTAACAGTATTAGACCAGTGCACCGATTTTCTTCAATATGTTTGTAGATGCATAATTAGGAAAAAAACATGAAATATTGCATTGCAGTTTAAGAGAATTTGCTAACCTTCATAGGAATGAAAGGCCCATTCAGTAGACCTCAGAAGACTAGCCCATGAACAAACGGGGTGGGCTGTGTGCTCAGCCCCCCTGTAGGCAGAGGTGCTGTATTAATGATCCAGAGGAATGTCTAGCGCACACTTTGCTGTTGGAGGCAGCTTGTGTGGGGAGTTTGGCTGGGTTCCTTTGTTTTGGTTTGGCCAACCAGACACTCTACTTCCTTAAGACAGATTGGTACAGTATGTCTGGAAGGAAATAAGTGACTGACCCCAATTCTCCCTTTCGATGACACACACTTCCCCAGGAACACCAGGAGAAGTCAGTCCTGGAGCATCACTCAGCATCCCCCCAACCACCACTCTGGGATATGCTGACATTGAAGATCAACCGGTCAATAGGAGGCAGGAGTCCAGCTGAGCAACGATGCACTGAAGGGGACAATCGTACTGATACTGGAAGCATTCCAGCCACATTGAACGATGAACCAAGTCTCACCAAGCCCAAACCAAATATCTCATAACTGACATCTTGGAGGAAAATGAAAAGAGGAGAGAAACAGGAAGTCAGAAGAGCAGAACAGAGCAGGAGCCCTCCAGGTGGCGGCCGTGGGACCTGTGCATCCTGTTTCTTTGAAAAGTCATGAGCCATGTTAAGGAGACACTTCATTTATTACAGCTATATCACTTTGTTTATTGTAATGAAAATAACCTATGCTTTTTTAAAAAAATTAGGCAAAACATGCACATAAAAGCTGAATAAAACCATGTGTAATCCTGCCAGATGCAGATCAAATACTTGCTAATCTTTTTATATGGATGCTACTCATATTTTTTGTCCATATAATATGGTTAATATCTACTAACTAATAACAAGTTAACCATTTAAGAATTCTGCCATTCTAGGTGTGCCAGAAATACCACGGGATAACTGTACATGGTGCTTCTGGATACTCTTGAGCCCATTCAGTCAATGAATATTTTTTAAGTGCCTACTGTGCTGCAAGAAAGTTTCCCCAGTCTTACAATACTAAATGAAAGACATTGTCCTTGTCCTCAAGTAGGTCAAAGTGAGAAAAGAAAGTAATTAGAGTCCAGTGAATTATAATTCAGTGAGTAGGTGCAATTCACTTAGCCAGAGACCAAGATTTTCAAAAGACATGATAAATGAACTCAGTATTGATGAGTAAGAGACAGTTAATAGGAAAAGAAGTTTCCAGGAGGAGCCTGGGATGTGCAAAGACGTGGAGTTGAGAAAAAACATCGTGCATCTGAGGAACAGCCAGGAAATGAGAAGAGCTGGGGCACAGGAAGGGGGAAAGAAGAAGGAAAGGTAGAGGGCTGATGTGCTAAAGCTGTGGCCTTGTCAGGTGTGCAGCTCAAGAGGGTTCTGACAAGTCCCTGCTGACATCTGTTCAGATGACTCTGAGGGTAGTGTCAGACCAGGACCTGGGGAGGCCCGCAGCCCAACCAATAGTGAGGGACTTACTGAGCCCAGGTGATCAGAAGCTCCAGGAGGACCCAGCCTAGGGGGACACATGCTGGGAGCAGTGAGGGGGGGGTGCCAGCATCAGGGCTGAAGGCAATGGTGGGACCTAGAGCATGGACAGAAGGGCTGAGAGGAGTTGGGGGGCACCAGCCCTGGTCTCCATGGAGACCTGGACAGCAAACCCAGGGCAGGACGTCGGAACTTAGCCACATGAGCTGATCTCTACAGCACGAAGGAGAAAAACGTCGGGACTTGGCTCCGCAGGTGTTCTGAGACGCAGGCCAAGATAAACCGGACACCAGGCATATAGCAGCAAGGCTAGTTTCCTCCTTCTCGACTCTCTCCTGGAACTTTCCACACTTCAGAAAAATCACTGCACAAATGCTGTTGCCCCCAGATCTTCTGTATTTCACTGCTTCCTTCTCACCTAAATCCATCAAAGGAACTCGTTTCTTCACCCTGTGTGTGTGTGTGTGTGTACACACATGTGTGTCTCCCTTACATGCATGCCCTTAAAGCTACTTTCTCCTTTCCAATTGCTACTCATTCTTACCTTAATTTCATAGAAAATTATCTTCTTTCTATTCTCTCTCCTTCTTTGTTTCACTTATATTCCATACTGAAGTCTTATCATTTTGCTGGAAAGAGTGCTTCTGTTATATGTCTGTGTAATGGAGAGCTGTGCTCGTTGGAGGACAGGATGCAAGTTTGGAAGAGTAATTTGAAATATTGCAATCAGAAGCTACACACACACACACACCCGCACACACAGCACATAATAATTTCTGTCTACAACCTCACTTTTAAAATTAAATGTACATTGCCACAAGTACTAGATCAAACCTTGAAAAGGATTTCTTAATTTTTTCACCTTATCATTTTTCTACTTTGTTTACCTTACCATCATGACAACTGTACTGATACTTGGCTTATTAGAGTATATAACTTTTCAGCCACTACAGCCATAGTAGACTAAATGAGGTTTTATAGGTTAGATATAGAATATAATCACAATTTGTAATATGTTTCTTTGGGAAAATGTATACTGAGATTCTAAGCAACAAACTTCAAATTAGCATGTAGAAGTTACCTGCTGATAATTTGAAGTTTTTTAAATAGAAGCAGATATAGACATACATAAATATATCTAGATAGACTCTAGATGTGCAATCTAATTGTGTTGTAGCTAAAGAAAATGTTGCACAGCACAGTAAATTAGCGTATTTGTTATTGATTCCTGTTTAACATCAGTTGAAAAAATCTAATCATTAGTTGAAGAAAACCTTACACCTCAATCAGAAAAATGTCTGTATGAACATTGCTTGACTGAGTTAAATTCCTGGAATGAATGGCAAGATCTTCAAAGTCAAACAAGCTCATGAGCCCCAAACATAACCTCATTTGTTGAAGGCTGCTTGTCAGCAGTGGAGTATCTTGAAGCTAAACCAAATCTTACAAACTAAAATTAGAGGAAAGCATAATTAATCAAATCACAATTGTTTCTTTCCTATCACAGATGAATCTTGAGGTATATGAGGAGCAGGAATTTGGAAAAGCATGTAAAAGATTAGTACTCCTTTAGATGTTAACAGTTACTCTATTTATAAAAAATCTCTGACAAATAGGTTTAGGCATCACAATTAAACAGACTTCTATTCTCTAGAACTTCTCAGAGGCTTTAGTAGACTGACATGTGCTGTGAATTTCTAAGGAGGGATATTATTTCTCAAACTTATTTGTGCCTCACAATTGGAAGGAAAGCTTTGTAAATCACACGACAGGAATCTAATGCTTAGGCTGAGAAGACTTTCCAAAGTGGGTGAAAACCCTGGTTGTTTCAAACTGTACTTTGGGCCTGGCACTGGCCCCAGGATATGCAGGTACCCAGGAGTGAGGCACCTTAGCTTTGTCACAGATGCAAGTCTGAGAAATGAAGGACAGGGCAAGCAGTGTCTATCACCTCATCTGTGCCTTTCGAATAATCAAGGAGAAAAAAAATAAGTTTCCCAAAGCTGCCATTTTTTAAAAAGCATGGTGTTCTTCCAGGAGGGGGTTGGTAGGAATGTGGGAGAGAGCAGAGGGGTTTCTACAGCACCAGAAATAACCCAAGGGGCCAGAGTGAGACGTCACCTCCACCTAGCTAATCTACTCTCTGCAAAGTGGGCAGCAAACATGCTCTTTTGCTCATGGACATCTTGGGAGGATGGGGGCAGTTTAGTGTTGATTGTGGAAATCCCTGTAGACATTCAGTGTAAACTGCCATGGGATCAGTCATTACCTCTGAGATCTGAACTCTTATCTCTCCACCATGAAGGTGCTTTACATTTGGAATCAATATCTAATTCATTGATGCTAACCCTGAAAGCTGAAAGTACTGTCAGAGTTGGCAAGGGGACCCCAAATTTATGTTTTAATTAGTTGGCCATTTCATCAAAAGGTAGACACGGTGTCTATGGTGGAGAACTTTGAAATAAACCCTATATGAGGAAAAAAAAAATGCCAGGCACACAGAGCCCATTCATGCACATGTTATGGTTTCTTTACCTGCGAAAAGGAAAGATTTTGTGAAGGTGTACTATGGGGAAAATGTACACAGGTTTCTTGTTCATCAAATTCAGCCAGTGCATATTTTACTCGGCAGAGCATAAACTTGGGGTGTGGTTACTTAAGTTTTGGGGGCAGATTTTTTGCATGCAGGTTTTTCTGAATTGTTAAATGAAAATGCCACACATGGGGAAGAAAGTTTACAGAGGAAATTCCGTAGTGATCATTTGTTTTTAAGTATATAAACTCAAGTAGTATGAATTAAACTTTAAAGTCAGAAGCTGCTGCTAATGATGACAACTAGAACAGTTTTTCAGTGCTTTACAGTACTGATCAAATGAGATCAATGAGGTGATTGATATAACCAAAACCTTCACTTCTTAAGACCAGAGCTGGGAAATAGACTTAACCATGATCTAGTCATCCCAGGTTGAACCCTTGGACAGGTCAATGCACAGGAAACACAGCCCTGTCTAAACTGGTCCCATGCTCAGCCTCCAGCATGAAGACCCTGGGGACAGATGTTTCAGGGAAAGTGGAAGGTCATTATGGGTTCCACCCCCGTTATTGTCAGCCCAGCACCCATCCTCACCCTGCACTCTGCTTGAAGAGGGCTAGAAAACCAGTATCTTTCATAGTAATGACTTCCAGTTTACAGCCTCCATTTGTTATATTTCCTCAATAGCTGTTGTGTTGAGATTAACTGCATAAATGGTCTGCAGCTGTCTGTTATGAATTAAGGGAGTTTAATCAAAGTATTTCTAATGTACAGCATAATGATAATACATGGGGGAAGTACTATTTAAGAGATAATGATGGCTTCAGAAGATCACTGTTGTAATGTTTAGTGCATATGCCTTCAGCATTGAATTTGTTGTTGTTCTGAATATGCTTAATGGATCACTGAAAAGCTGCCTAATGCGGGATTGTTTGATGGGGCTGACAGAGCTGGAATTAGCCCATTGCTGTTTACTGCATACAGCCATTAAGATTAATTGCTGCCAGATAATTTTGACTGTTTTTATCTTCTGGAAAAAGTGTCACTAATGGGTTTATAAATTGGTTCACTATTACTAATAGTAAGGCCAGTGTAACAGGATAGAATGTCAGCTAATTCTGAAGATAAAGGTAAAAAAGTAAAAACTACTATATGGCTGCTAGTTTTAAGGGATACTGTTATCTAATAACAGACACACTGATATATGACGCTCATTAATGCTATTTCCTGAGCTTTGGGTTGGACCTAATAGATGCTAATAAAGTCTTATTTGATGTCCCATTAAAAAGCTCAATCTGTTTTCTACATTAATGCCCAGTGTTGTTTATCACATCTTTGATGCCTAAAACCCAAATTCCAATCTGTTCCAAAACCAAGCTTTTCTGAGCATCTTTACACCTATTTTTGTTTTTATATATGTGACACTTACACAAACACACCAGTGAAGAATTAACAAAGTTCATGAATTTGCAATCACGGTAAATGGTGTGTAAATTACCTATGAAGTTTACAACTTGGGCATTTTTATATCACGTCCAGGCAAACTTCCAGAAACAGTATGCTGCCATTGCAACTATTGTTAAGTGATTATTTGCAATTGAATATGACTTTGAACATATAGATAATTTAGCTTAGTGGTGATTTTAAAACCTCATATATCTAAATCTGAACAGATTATAACATTAAAAAGTTGTAAGCATAATTTTCTAAAGAAAGTTAGATGGATATAATTATTTTTAAGGGATGCGATCCTACTAGATGATCTATGGCATATTCATAGTCATCACCACTAACCAGTCCAGCTTCCCATGTCGGTTTGTAGATGTTATTTAACACATGATCTTTAAGTCTTGCCAATTTACCACAATTTATAATAAAATTCTTTGTGCACTGAGTTTCACATGTAGTCCTTATTTCTAAGAGTGCTAAAAAATGACGGAAAAAATGTGAACCAGACAGATCGGCAGCAACTATTTAACTCTGAAGAATAAACCAATAATTCATGAGTAGTGAAGTTGTTCTTTCCTCAAGGATGGATAGTATGAAGTGCTTCTTTTGTGAAGCCAAAAACATATGTGTATCTTTCAACTATTCTTTTATGTGGCACTTAAAAGTTTTACATTTAAAAACCTGAACTCTTGAAGAATATATAATGTAATATATGACAGATTATTTTTCTTCCTGTTTTTTTCTGGTGGTGTTGGTGGAAGGGAAGGGAAAAGAAAACCCATATATTCTAAGTAATGTTCCCTACGGAGTGAAAGTTATTATAAGTTAGTTTTAAGAAAGCGGTTCTGTCTTTGGCAAACTTGCCCTAAAGTGAGGTGAGGTGAGATGCTGAATTGGGTGATGTTTTTTCTTTCATGTTTTTAGTATTTAACCTAGGATCAATATTTAACATACTGATATGCACACTGCCTCAAAACAAAAGAAGCGTGGGTGGTGTTTGAAAGGCACTGACATTCTGCAGCAGGCAGGTGTGTCCACGGAGCTGCCCCCTCGGGTGGCACAGTGTCGTGGGGAGGCAGGTGTGTGAGCAGTAGGTGCCTCCCTCACGTGGCCGTGCAAGCCCTTGCTCAGAGGCCAGCATCTCAGGGGGAAAGATTTTATCAGTAACATTTTAGAACACAAAGAGCTCCCTTATTAGCGTTTGCTGGTACCCAGTCATATATCCTGCCTGAATATAGAGACATTATTTTCCCTTGAAGAAAAGCTGAACTTCACTATGGACCTGAGCTTGCCACCTCTGGATGGCACCCCTCACTCACCTCCGGATAGCACCCCTCACCCGCCTCCCGATAGCGCTCCTCACCGCTCCTGAAGTAAGAGGTGTCACTGAGTTTCTTTACCAACATCAACTGCAGCCCTTGAATTGGCAAAACACTGTGAGGAATCGTTGTGAGGTCAGATTAGTTTAAAAGGCTTGTATTTAATCTTCCCCCCTCCCACCATCACCTCCCTGTCCCCTGCAGAACCATGAATGCCTTGGTGTGGGCCACTTTTTAGAAACAGCAATAACAAAAACCCTAGCATAAACTAGAATATGTCCTCACTTCTTAGATGCTTTACATCTGTTGGTGTGAAAAATGGAAAACAACTCTGATGGTACTCAGTTGAGAAACCAAGGGAAAACCTTGTATTTCAACACTTTTCCTAGTTGTGCCATGTAAATTGAGACCAGCCAGTTTCAATGGAGACAACAACAGAGGGAGAAGGTAAACCACACTCTGAAATGACGTGCATGGTAGCATCGGGGCACCCAGCTTTCCTAAGAGAACAACTGGAAAAATGCAACTTAGGTTCAGCTCCAAGCAAATCCCAGAGCGTTCAGCTCCGTGCATACACGTTTCTTGGCGACAGTGAGGAAAGTTGCACCCACAGGTTCCCTGGGACTGTTCACGCTGTGGAGATTTAACAAGGATCCTGGAGCTGTAGGCACACAGTTACTGCTGCCAGGAAGGAGCTGCGTGAGCGGCATCCCCTTGACATCTGCCTCATTTCAATAATTTCCAGCCATTGAACCTCTGTCTGAATGAGCATTAGGAAACAGAGGCATGTTTGGTTACTAATTTGAGTCTCTCTCTCCACTTTGAATATTCTGCTTCTGAATGGGCTCAGTTGACAATTGTGATGTCTGCAGGTTTCTATCCACATGACCAGACACATTCTCACCATCTCCATGTTTATCAGGATGCAGATGGGAAGCCCTGGTTTGTGTCTACCTTTTCCTTCCGTCAGTGGTTAGCATCAACTGAGCAGTGAAGACATTTCTCTACCAAGAAGTGAGCTGAGACTCCAGGAGACTGGGCAGAGGCGTCTGATGCCTCTCCCAGGCAAGGTGATGTTCTTCAGTTATTACGAACCTGTATTTGAAACAGCGACCTCCCAGTTTGCCCCATGCAAGAACAGATGCACTGAAATGGATTCACCCATAGACACAACGAGTTGCTCAAACTTGCCTAGGGTGACTGGGGTGAGTCTCACCTTGGGTGAGACCTGTGGGTGAGACCCACCTTGCTGCCCATCAGCTTTGCCAACTTTGAGAGGGAACTGTCTTGGGAGATGAGCTGATAGGAGTGAATCAAATGTATCTGCTAGATGAGGGCTCTGATGACCTGCTTGTGCGTCTCTCATTCCCACTGCTCTACCTTTGTCTCATTTTGTCAGTTATTGTGCTCCATCCGTTCAGAAGTATCCTGAATATTCATAGTCATCCTAATTTATTAATATATATTCACTAATGTGAGAGATCTGTACATAGGATTCCAGAGCTTGTTACAGTAACAAGCTTCTCCAATGCTACTGGGCATATACTTCATGTCCCCTTTTCCAGACTACTGACTCAGTTTAAGATTACATCCTCTGCTCTGTGCTTTTATTGCCTTTGCCCTGTAAAACTCATTCCCTTCACATTCTAGGACGTCTTGAGACACGGGGGTCCTTCCAAGACTGGGCATACGATATGTTTGATGCTGTTTCTTTAACGTGATTCACTCTTTCTTTGATCTGTGAAACTCTCTCGCTTCCTGTCATGGTTATTGGGGTCCAGGGACATAGCACTGCAGCCTGCTTCAGTATGAATTGTCTGGCATCGGATGATTTTTATCTTGATGACACTTGGGCTGCTACCTCTGCAGTACGGTATACAGTGCCTCACCACATCACTGGGGAAAGGAATGGTAAATTAAGTAGGTTTTAAAATTGCCCATTGAACTCACATCATTAAATAATTCTATAAGAAATTCATAAGCAGAGACGAGTAGGAAGATTAAAATGCTATAAATTATATGTGGAGGGTAGCTGGGAGTTTACACTTATTTTGCCCTTTGTTCTGGCCACAAAGCCTCTGCAGATGGGCATGGTTCTGCCCATGGCTTCACAATGATACCTGAAAGGAAGCATGACCCCTGAGTGCCCCCAAAAGGGGGATTATGGTAACAGCATTTAGCTCATCTCTAGGAACTGACTTTAAACACCTGAGCATCTCCCAGTTACATTTGTCCTAGAGAGGCATTAAAGTGTCTCTCTTTTCCATCTCACTTTCTCCTTCCTGGTGCTTGCTCCTCCTTAGCCCCTGTCCTGTCCAACAGCAGGCAAAGGGGGAGGGACTATTTTCCTCTCATTCACCCCAAAATGCCAAGAAAGTTCTATCCACACCTGGTCACTGGAATTTTTCTATACCATTCTTCCCTAATCATTCCATCCTATCTCTTTGACAGGTGCTTCTCCTAGTGATCTACATATATATCCTCATTTATTCTGTTTCTACCTGGTCTGTAAACTTCATGAAAACAGGGGCAGCTCTATTTTCAAACCACTGTACTTCGTGTACATAAAATAGTGCATGGCCAGAAGTGATACGCTGGTTATCCAAGGCTGTGTAACAAATCACTCCAAAATGTAGTCCTTTAAAGCAAAAGTTATTTTATTAATTCCCACAGAGTCTGTGGATCACGAGGTAGAGCGTGCTCATCCCTGACCTGTAGTCTCAATGGTTCTGCCCCAAGGTTTCCCATGCACTTACATGCAGTTACAACAGCTAAGGACTTTCTAGGCATCTTTTTTCTCCTGCATAGTCTCAAGGCCTCTCAGGGTGGCCTTTCTTCATTTGGCTAGTTGGACTTCCTTACAACATGGCTATTTTGGGACAAGTGGACACATGACAACTGAAGGCTTCAAAACCGAATATTCCAACAACAAGGAGGAAACTATGACAACTTTTCTAACCTGGAAGTCCCACAAGATCATTTCCACTGCATTTTCTCAGTTACAAGAGAGTTCTGAGCTTATCCAGGTTCTAGGAGAGGGGAATTAGACTCCTGTTTCCTTTTGAGCATGTGACAAAGTTGTAGAAGTGCACTGGATGCTGGAGGTAATGTTACAGCCATCTTTGGGAAGGCTGACCTGTCAGAGAGTTCCAGGCATTGTTTGCAAAAGAAGCAAGCAAATACCTCCTCAATGATTTCTCTACAGATTTCCTCTGACCCCAGTTTTCAAACAACTGTATTTTTAGTCCAATATTTTGCACTCTCCACTAGAAACTGCAATCTGTCCTATTTGTGAATGGCCCTTTATATTCTACCAGTTCAGCTCTTTCATAGATTATCTTTATAAAACATTGGCTCTCATTTCGTTCTTCAGTCCATGTGCTTTGTCCATCTGACTTCTCTATATTATTCCCTGTTGGAAGGGCTGTTGAACTTAGATTTCAGTCATTTGTCTTAAGGATGAACCTAGAAATCCAACACACACCCCTTCCCTCAGCAGTCATACCCAGCCCCAGTGAAAACCACTTAAAGATTTTATAAATGTCCTTTCTGTTCAGAATTTTTAAATTTCTATTTTCATGCTTGACCTCTCCCATGGCATCCAATTTGATATTTCTGTTTATGTCTCCATAAACTAACTAGACACCATTAATTAATTCATATTTAGCATGACTGCAGTAACTTATTTTCTACATAGACTTCTCTTCTTTATCTGATGCTCAAAGAAGACTGCTCTAAGTAAGAATTGTTCAGTTCCTTGTATACCCATGTTTGTAGAAGCATTGTTCACAATAGCCAAAAAATGGAAGCAACCCAAGTGTCCACTGATGAATGAATAAACAAAGTGTGGTATATATACAAAATGGAACATTATTCAGCCTTATAAAGGAAGGAAATTCTGACACATACTACAATATGGCTGAACCTTTTATGTTAATGAATAAGCCTGTCACAACAAGACATACACTATATGATTCCACTTATATGAGGAATGTAAGTTTGTAAACTTCATGAAAGCACGGGAACTTCTAGAGTAGTCAAAAAAATCACAGACTCGGATAATGGGGGCCAAAAGTAGTCAAATTCATAGAGACAGAAAGTAGAAAGGTGATTGCCTAGGGCTCGGATGAGGGGCACAGAGAGTTATTGTTTAGTGGGTACAGACTTTTGGTTTTGCAAGATGATAAGAATTCTAGAGATGGTTGGTGGCAATGGCTGCACAACAATGTGAATGTGCTTAACACTGTTGAATTGTATACTTAAAAATAGTTAAGATAAAAGATGTTATGCTATGTGTAATCTGACACAATATTAATTTTTTTAGAAAAGTCCTCTAGATTTCCCTGGTCCAGATTTGTAAACCATATTCTTATCTCAGCTTCTGCTTGTGGAAGAACACACTAAGACCCCTCAACTCTGTTTCAGGTACCATTTGTTAAAAGTCCCTATCATGGCAGTAGAACCCATCTCTTTAATAAGAATATTTTCTGCACCATAATGTGTGCTCTTTAACACCTTTATTAAGGATGTGGCTGCAAGTGATTTATCAGGAGTAATCTAGGAAGAACTCGCAGCATGCACCTGTGAACGGGAGGATCCATCAACATGTGAGCTCAGCTCTGCTGGGAATCACTGGGGATCTCTGTAGAATATAACTCACAGTTGTCCTTTTTTATTCTTCTGGCCCTTCATGCTGTTGTTAATATCAGAGGGGAGGGGTCTCATTCCCCCATTTGATTTTTTGCTCTTTCAATACTTATGCAACCATGTCCTTTATTAAATACCATCCATTTGAAATACCTAGATTAACACCAGCCCAGTCAGTGCCAACCCTTTCTCCACACATTGCTCACCTTGATGTCATTAACCCACTGAACCGGTGACACCATCCATCCCCTCTAGACATTATCTATGTAACATGAGAAAATTAATTTGCTGTGCTCTATTTATTTAATCTATTGTGATTGGGGTTTTATTTTACTCCTATAGAAACCAAAAGATTATCTAAACAAAGCTTAACATGTATAATATATTTCATGTAATAATTTCTCTCCATGTAATTTGTTATTTGCTCATTTGTAGCAGTGCATGTGACAGACTGCTCATTCACTGGGCAAGTACTTGCTTTCTGATGCATCATATACTGTGCATCAAGGAGTCTAGACTGTAAGGGAAATGGACATCTAAAGAGTCTGCTGTACTTTTTGAAACAAACTGAACTGTTTCCTTTAGCTCCACACCATCTTGGGCCTGAGGCATGTGCTTGTGGGCAGTCACTGGGGTGCAAGAGCAAACCAAGCCTCACAAGCCCATTTAAGGCTTATACAACATTGACTAACAATCAGTTGGCCAATGTAAGTCATGTGGTCACACCCAAATAAACGATGCTCATAAGTGCTTCTGCCCACAGTGGGAGGGAAAAGAGTGCTGAAAACTAATTCTCAAACTTGAACTTGCATCAGAATGCTTTGCAGGGTTTGTTAAGTAGATTGCAGGGCCCCATCCCCAAAGGTTCTGATTTGGTCAGTTTGGTGCAGGGCCTGTTAATCTGAATTCCCAATAAATTCCCTGGGATGCTGATGCTGCTTGTTCAGTGATGACAGGCTGAGAATCATTCATCTAAACTATCATAGTTGGCATCTAGAGATGCTGGGCAACGTCTAAGAGTACGTGCGGGACAGGAAAGTGTGAAGTACAAAAGGAATGGAAACCAAAATTGATTAATGCCTTGGGAATAATCTGTGAGAAGATGCAAAGGGATTTTGGTTTCATTAGCCTAAAGAAGGAGAGCTAAGAGAGAAGAACTTACAGTCTTCATGCATGCACTGGATATGAGCAGCCATTTTTATGATACTGCAATGAGGTTACAAATGCACCAGGAGGGATTCAAGGCAGTCATGAGCAAACAGCCTGTCTGCAAGACTATAGACATGACATGGACACTCAGAACTCTTAAGAATGAGGATTAGCTCATTTAAAGCATCAATCATTTCCTTTCTTAGTTCTTTCACTATTGTCCTACACTGGAGCAAAATTAGAATGGTCTCTGTGGGCCCATTTTGGCCATGTAATTCTGAGATGAGGATGAGAGAAACAACATGGACTGAGATAGAGGCAGAGACCTTGAAGAAAAAATGCCACCAATAGATTTTTTCATGAAAGCAAATCTTTTTAATTTTGATATCACTTAAAATGTATAATGAGCTTCATTCCCCCCGGGAGCACTACCCTCGTGGGGAGACTGAAGAAAGTGTAGTAACTCAAACCGGAAGACCTGGTTCTGACTCCAGATTCTGCCATGTTTTTGTTGGTTGGTTCCTTACCTTAGTCTTTCTGAGTTTCAGGTTCCTTGTCTGTAAAAGGAGGCTAATAATGTCAACAACACTAGAGGATCGCGAGGGCCCACAGGGCTGGTTAATAAGAAGCTATGTCACTGACCATGAAGTGCTGTTGGCATGCCGGTTTTGTGGTGATGTGAGAAATGGTACCTGGTGGTGGCTGCCCATCACAGGGTGCTGTGTTTGTCCAGTTGGAATTTCAGGTGTCAGTAGGGGGATGGTTTGCATTTTGGACCTCAGGTGCTGAAAGATCCATAAAGATGTATTATGAGCCTCCATGGGTACAAGGCCTTTCTCTTACTTTACGATTTTTCCCCTTTGACTCCATTCTCAATCTTTTCTTCCCCTACCCTACCCCAAATTAGGTATATATTCTTGGTTTGCACAAATCTTTGAAATACAGTGTTTTTAATTTATATGTGTGTGGTATTGTGCATTAGATCTCACTCTGTGCTTTACTCAACACCTTGTTTTATTGCAGTCTATCCATTTATCATCATATACCACTAGTGACTACTATACCAGTAGTTATTTCTTACTTAGGGTCTTCACATAGATTTAATCTCTATTTTGCCTTGACATAGGTAACATATCTGTAGGTACATTTTCTATTTTGCCAATGCAGCACATAAGACAAACAAGATATCTACCATCTACTCTTCCTATAATTTCATCAAAAAGTATTTTAACACCACACATGTCTAAAAGCTAGACTCTCAAGCTAAAGGAAATTTTCAAGTTCACTACATCTAGATAATCCAGATGTGTGGAAAACCTCACCATGGCTCTTACAGTGAACCCATGAAGCTTTACCACAGGCTGCAAATGCAAAATCATTGGAGCTCAGCAGGCTTTTTGTACCGTGCCCTATGGTAATAGTAGAGACTGTGTGGGCCCAAAGCTGGCTTCCTGAGCAGCTGTACAAGGCCCCACACTTAGAAGGGCACTGTGTTTGGTTAATACACTGCTGTCACCACTTTAAATTCTTAGTGATTTACGAACATGAGGCCCTGCATTTTCATTTTGCTCTGGGCCTTAGTCCTATGTGGGTCAGACAGCCTCCATCACAACCATTCACTTTCACCCCTAGAGCACAAACACAGCCATAGATCATATGTAAACAAATGTGAGTGACTGTGTTCCCATAAAACTTTATTCACAAAAATAGTCTGGAATTGGCCTGTGGGCCAGTTTGCTGACCCCTGGCTTAGAACACGGGCTGTGGATGGAGTAAGCCCGCTTAGGTTCAAATCCTGACACCAGACCCTATGACTGCATGACCTTGGGGCATTTACTCAAATTTCTCTGCCATTTATAAAAGTGCCATAATGACATCAGGCTATCTCACAGGGCTGTTGTCAGAATTAAATGAGAGGATACATATATAAGGGGCCTAGTGTCTTCCAGGTACAAACTTGCTATCAGCAGTACTATTTCAATTTCCATTCTTAATCTTATTTTCCTCCAGCATAACTTCTCCTATTCTGATGCCAGGTTATTTACATTTTCTAATCCTTCAGTACCTCTGGCAATCTTCCAGAATATGAATCAGAGAGAACTGGAAAGTAGACTTTTTTGTTTAAAATTTTCAATAACTTTCAATAAACAAAAACTTAGCCAGTAAACAATCCTGCTAAATCCCCAAGATCTCTCATGTGGGGTCTGGAGGTTTAGTGCCAGGTGCAAACTCTCATCGAATTTCCCCACTGCTGGCTGGTGAGAGGTACACTGACTCCTATATTCCACAGGTAATGAAGCTGCTTCTACAAGCCGTGTACACCTTCAACTTCAAGCAACCATTATATAATCTGAGTTCCTAGAACCTTCAAGTCCTTTTAGGACCTAGGGATGATAAACGAACGGCTTGTAGAAAAGAGCACTTCAGCCATCCATTAGGATAGCGCTGTGCTCTCTCCATGATGAGATCTATATGGATAGTTCTTCTGGTTAGTTCCAGGGTAGTGAGTTTTGCTCAGAAAATGTGATTGATTTGGCTGTACCTCCATGCACACATCATTAGTCTGTGGCGGGTAAGCTCAGATGGTCGGAGCTTCATGATAATGAGGCAAAGGTTAGGGGTTCAGGGCCCATGTGGGCCACTGACTTTTGTTTCATTCACGTCCCCAGACAACTTCCAACACTGGCCACCTGCCTTGAAAATGTATGTCTATGGTCAGGAGGAGAAGCCATGTTAAAGGGTCTAGATAAATTGTTGCAAATCTGTCTTGACTCTGGGAAATCAACCCCTCTATGAATTCCTGGTGGTTGATGAGGAAACTCACCCTTATTTTAAAAGGACAGCAAACATTACTTAGATATGCATGGTCTGTGGATTTTGTGAATAACTTGTTAAATTGTCACTGAATTTTATATATCCTTGGAAAATATGTAGTTGAATGAGAATATGTTACACAAAGTTGTGGGTGAGGTGCCCTTCACTATAAGTAAACAAAATGTAAATACTTATATATAGAAACATGAACATGCACTTTGCAGAAAACTAATTTTACAAAAAACAACTACAAATGTTCTTGAGTTATTTAATTAGCAAATCCTTGATTAAATGATATTGAAAATACAGTTGAATTGACAAAGCTTCAGCTTCTTATTTCTTTTATAGATCAAAGCAGATGTTTGTACCAAACTGTTCTTACTCACTTTGGGTGAAGGCACTGTGATCCAACATGGGCCAGAAATCAGGAAATGACCTTTAGGTCCTCCCTGACCCACAGACTTTTCTTCTCCTGGACCCACATGAAACCAAATGGTGTTGTTTTAGCTCCTTCATGGCTGTCATATCTGCCTCTCCCCCATTCTCATTACCACCATTCCAGCTCAAACCCTGGTTAATTCCTTACTGCACAGCTAGACCACACAGCTAAATAGTGTGTCATCCTTCCTCAACACTAAGATGAGTTATGAGGGTGAGTTCTAGAGTATGTCTACCTGATTCAAAACCCAATTCCAACATGTACTAGTTATGTGAGTTTTAGCCTATGTCTCGGGTTTTTAAAATTTCTTTTGCCTACAAACTGGGGATAATAACTGTCTCATGAGATTGTTGTGATGGTGTAAGTCAGGTAATTTATAAAATGCTTTTCAGCAATTTCCTGGAATGTACTTCCATTTAATAAATGTTAACTGTAATTATTATTATTATTATCACTACTATTAATTATTATTACTCTTTCTATACCTGTAGTATGGACTCTAGGCAGACTGTTTAGGCTTAAATCCTACTGCCAAACTTCCCAATCAAGTTACCTTGGACAAGTTGCCTACCTTCTGATTGGGTTTTTTCAACAGCAGAAAGCATTTATCCACATGAAATTAATGATAGTATCCACATCACAGGGTTTAGTGAGGATTAAATTAGATATTGCAGTAAAGTGCTTAGGACAATGCCTGGCACATTGTAAATGCTTGGCAAATGTGGACATAACTATTGAATCATTAATAAAAAAACACCTATATCACTCGCTTAAAATCTTAATCAAATACATGCATTCTTCCAAACTTTTTGGAAAATAAGGAACTTTTTAACCTTAAAAAAATGTAAGAAGATATGATACTTACACACAATGGAATATTAGTCAGCTGCAAAAAATAAGGGCATCTTTCCATTTGTAATAACATGGAAGGACCTAGAAGGTATCATGCTAAGTGAAATACGCCTGGCAGAGAAAGGCAAATACCATAAGATTTCACTTATATATAGACACTAAAAAAAAAAAAAAAAGAAAAGAAACAGACCCACAAATATAGACAACAAACTATTGGTTAACATAGGGAAGGGGGTGGGCGATTGGGTGAAACAAGTGAAGGAGATAAATAGGTACAAACTGCAAATTATAAAATACATTAGACATAGTAATGGAAGTCTAGCATAGAGGATTTAACTAACAACATTGTAATATCTTGGTATGATAATGGAGTAACTATACCTATTGTGGCAAGCATCTAGTAATGTATACAATTATTGAGTCACTACATTGCACATCTGAAACCAACATAATATTGTATGCCAACTTTATTGCAATAAAAACAATGTTTTTCAATGACCATCACATAGCAGCTCTGAGTACTCTACATGTGAGACCTCAGCAACATGGCAGATATAGCTGATGTGGGGAAGTTCCCTCTTGATATGAACATATAAATACATTGAAAAGATATAATAAGTTCTAACACATGTGTGAATTCAAAAGAACAAAAAGAATTTTCCAAGTATAAGAGACTGGGAGCTCATGAAAATCTAGAACAGACCCCATCACTGTTCACTGGGGTATATTTTCTGACACAGACCCAAGGGCTAGGAACTGAACCTTGAACACCGCACACTGGGACAAAAGAGGAAACCTCACACTTACACAAGGTGGAGAGCTGGAATAAGTCATTTTTTAAAGCCTAGAGTCATGATGGGCTACATAGGCCATGAAAAACAGAATTAAAAACTCAATTCACCAACATGGAGAAGCTGCAATGCAATTTTCCATCTGCCTTCAGCTATAGGAAAGAAAAGATCTCCTGTAAGAAATTAAAAATGCAGACTTGTATCATGAGTGTATTTGAGGTCTGAATTCATATTACTATCTATGTGCTATGGGACCACCAAATTGAGAAATTAGCATGAAAATTTCATCTGTAATATGAAATGCCAAGAAACCTGAAGGGGGAAAGAAGAAAACTGCTTTGTAGGGACAACTGAAGAACATAGGGGGCATAGAGTCAACCCCGAACTGGGAAAAAACCCAAAGACTGCATTCAAGCACACAAGACAAAGTTTTACTATTGGTACAGAATTTGGACCCCAAAAGCTAAATAAAAAGTAAAAGACTAGAAAATAAGTACTCTGAAAATGAATAAAAATTTTTAAAGATATATGTCATAACCAAAGAACAAGAGATAAAAAGACACTTTTAATAAACTTTTAAAAACTTCTAGATACTAAAGAGATAGTTATTAATATGTTTAAAAACAGTGAATGTGTTTGACAAGGTCAAGTTTGACCAGGAAATAGCAACCATCAAAAAAAAAGCAAACAGAAATATTTGAGTTGAAAAATACAATAACTGAAGAATTCAACAGAGAGTTTCAAAAGCTGACAAACATGTGGAGAAAGAATCAGCAACCTGGAGGACAGGCACGTGGAAATTAGCCAGTGATGTGATGGAGTAAAAAGAAAAAAAGATGAAAAAGAATGAAGAAACTTATGGGAAGTTTGGGATGCAGTGAAAAGGAACAATATTTGCATTATGGTGATTCCAGAAGAAGAGAAAGAGTAAGGGACAGAAAGTACATTTAAATCAATAACATCTGAAACTTCCTAAACCTGGAAAGAGAAGTGGGCCTTCAGATCCCTAAGGTCCAAAGGACCACATATAGGTTGAACCTGAATAGAGCTACTGTGAGACACACTATAATTGAATATTGTGAAAAGCCGAAGACTAAGAAAGAATTTTAACAGCAGCAAGAGAAGAGAATTACACACAAAGGAACCCCCTTGAGGCTTTCAATGGATTTCTCAACGGAGACTTTACAGGCCAGGAGAGAATGGGATGACATATTAAAAATATTGAAAGGAAATAACTGTTAACCAAAAAATTCTATACCCAGGGAAGCTGCCCTTCAGAAATGAAGAAGGGTTAAAAACTTTCCCAAACAAACAAAACTGAGGGAGTTCATTTCCCTCCAGACCTGCCTTACAAGAAATTCTATAAAGCTGCTCTCTGAGTAGAAGTAAAAGAATATTAATTAACATTATAAAAATGCAAAAATGTAGTGTAAGTTTCACTGATAAAGGTAAGTTAGATCTGCAATACGGTAAGAGTGATACACAACTTACAACTGTAGCTTAAAACTTTTTAAAAAAATGAATGCAGCCAAAAATCCATAGTTATAGTAATCTGTTATTAGTTATACAATATTTAAAAACATGTAAATTGTAACAGCAATAACCTAAAATGTCAGGGAAAGAAGTATATGAATACTGTTGAAATTGTTTATCAGTTTAAAATAGGGAGTATACATTTAAGATATTTTATGTAATCTTCATAGTAAACTCAAGTGAAAAAATCATGTAGTAATTACAAAAAAGAACACAATAAAGAAATCTAAACATACTGATAACAAAAGAAATCAAAACTCAAAAAAAGACAGCAAGTAAGAAACAAGGAACAATACATCTACAGAACCAGAAAACAATTAAAAACAACCAGAAAACAAAATGGCAATAGTAAGTCCTTACCTATCAATAAGTACTTTAAGTGGATTGAATTCTCCAATCAAAAGATATAGACAGACTGAATGGATTTTACAGAAAGCAAGATCCAACAGTTTGTTGCCTGCAAGAGATTCACTTAAAGATGCGTAGACTGAAAGTGAAGGGATGGAAAAGACATTACAGAAATTCAAAGAATCATATGAGGCTCTATGAACAACAGTATGTCAATAAACTGGACAACCTAGAAATGGAAAAATTGTTAGAAACATACGACTTACCAAGACTGAATCAGAAATAAATGGAAAATCTACATAGATCAATTTCTAGTAAGGAGATTAAATCAGTATTCAAAATTCACCCAATGAATAAAGGTTTAGGACCATATGGCTGCAATGTTGAATTTTACCGAACACTTAAAAAAATATATAACACTAACACACAAACTCTTTTAAAAAAATTGAAGAGGAAAGAACACTCTCAAACTCATTTGACAAGGCCAAAATTATCTTGGTATCAAAACCAGAAAATGACATTACTAGAAAACAAAACTACAGGCCAATATCCCTGATGAACAGAGATGCAAAAGTTCTCAATAAAACACTAACAAACTGAATTCAACAGCACATTAAGGAGATCACTCACCATGATCAAGCAGGATTTATCCCTGGGATGCAAGGGTGACTTAACATATGCACATCAATGTGATACATCACATTAATAGAATGAAAGAAAAGAATCACCATCTAAATAGAGAAAAAGCACTTGACAAAATTCAACATCCATTCATGATAAAAACTCAACAAATTAGGCATAGAAGGAAATATCTCAACATAATAAAGGCCATATGTGACAAGCCCACAGCCAACATCATACTCAATGGTAAAAGGATGAAAGCTTGTCCTCTGACATCAGGGATAAGACATGGTTGTCCTTCCTCATCACTCCTATTCAACACAGTACTGAAAGTCTTAGTTAAAACAATGAGGCAAGAAAAAGAAATAAATGGTATCAGACTTGGAAGGGAAGAAGTCAAATTATATTTATTTGCAGACAAAATGACTGTATATATATAAAATTCTAAAGACTTGACCAAAAAATGGTTAGATCTAATCAATGAATTCAGTGAAGATGTAGGATATAAAATTAGCATACAAAAATCAGTAGTATACCTATATACTAATAATGGAATTTCTGGGAAAAAAAAGAAATCAATCTCAATTACAATATCAAAAACAATAAAATATTTTGGAATACATTTACCTAAGGAGGTGAAAGATCTCTACACTGAAAACTACAGGACACTGATGAAAGAACTCAAAGAAGAAACAAATAAATGTTCAGATTGAAAGAATTAATGTTATTAAAGTATCAATACTACCAAAAGCTACAGATTCACTGAAACCCCTATCACAATGCCAGTGGTAGTTTTTACAGTAGAAAAAACACTCTAAAATGTATATGAAACAACAAAAGACCCCAAGTAGCCAAAGGAATCCTGAGAAAGAACAAAGTAAGAGGCAACACATGTCCTAATTTCAAGCGATACTATAAATTTATGGTCATCAAAGCAGTATGGTACTGGCTTAAAAACAGACACATGGACTGATGTAACAGACTCAAGAAACCAGAAATAAACCCAAATATGTATGTTCAACTGATATTTGACAAGAGAGCCAAGAATTCTAAAATGGAGAAGAAAAAGTCTCTTCAATAAATGGTATTGGGATAACCAGATATTCACATGTAAAAGAGTGATACTGGGCCCATATCTTACAGCACTACAAAAATTAACTCAAAATGGATTAAATATTTAAATGTAAGACCTGAAATCATGAAAGTCTTAGAGGAAAAGAGGGGCAAAGTTTCTTGACATTGGTCTTGGTAATAATTTCTTGGATATGACACCTAAAGCACAAGCAACAAAATAAAAAATAAACCAGTAGGACCACATCAAACTAAAAAGCTTCTGCACAGGAAAGAAAACCACCAACCAAGTGAAAAGGCAACCTACATAATGGGAAAAAATATTTGCAATCCATATATCTGATAAAGGATAAATATTTAAAACATAAAAACTCACACAACTCAGTATCAAAAAAATCCCAAATAGCTCAATTAATGGATAGGCAGAGAACCTGAATAGATATCTCTTCAAAGAAGCTATATGAAAGACCAACAGGCATATGAAAAGATGCCCAGCATTACTGATCATCAGGGAAATGCCAATTAAAACCACAATGAGATATCACTTCACTCATGTTAGAATGGTCATCACCAAAAAGAGAAGAGGTAACAAATGCTGGCATGGATGGGAAGAAAAGAGAACCATTGTGCACCTTTGGTAGAAATGTAGATCAGTGCAGCCACTATGTAAAGCAGTATGGAGGATCCTCAGAAAATTAAAAATAAAACTAACATATGATCCAGCAATTCTATCCAAAGGTAATGAAAACACTAACTTGGAAAGCTATCTGCACCCCCATCCATGTTCATAGCGCCTGTATTTACAACAGTCAAGACATGGAAACAATCTTAAGTGACCACTGACAGATGAACTGTTGCAGAAGCTGCGGTTTACATATACAGTGGGATACTAATCAGCCATAAAAAAAAAAATGAGAAAACCTTATCATTTGCAACAACATGGGTGGACCTTGAGGCATTATGCTAACTGTGATAGTCAGACAAAGACAAATACTGTATGATCTCACTTACATGCGGAATCTTTAACAACAATAGAAACAAAAACAAGAGAAAGAGACCAAACTTGTGGCTTCCAGAGGTAGGGGATGAGAGCAAGGGGGAATTGAAGAAAAGTGGTGAAAGAGTGGTACATACTTCCAGTTATGAGATAAATACCTACCGGGGATGCAACAGACAACATGGTAACTATAGTGACTATAGCTAAGAGTGCCGTGTGATATAAAGGAAAGTTGTTAAGAGAGTAAATCCTAAGAGTTCTCATCACAAGGAGAAAAATTATTTTTCCTTTATTCATTTTCTTTCTTTTCTTTTTATTGTGTCTATATGAAAAGGGTTGTGTTAGCTGAACCTATTTCACATATTTATGAAAAATCATTTCATGTGATTTAACATATATACATTTCACAATATATGTAAATCAAACCATCATGCCTTAAACTTATACAGTGATGTATGTCAGCTATTTCTCAGTAACTGGAAAAAAATTTAAAAACAAGAAAATTCTCCAAAATGTAAGCCACAAAATATTGTTTATCATTAGAAAAAAACAGGGAATGGAAGAAAAAGAGGAAAATTCGAGTCTCCTTCCCTTAGCCTCAGAATGTCAGTTGGAGCTGGGAAGAAGTCTTTAATAACACAGATAATTCAAAGGAAGAGATCTTCTGTCAGGGCAGCGACAGCCTCTGGGCTGAACAGCAACAAGTTCATGTCACCTTCATGGCCTCTCAGCTCCACAGGTGAATGTGGCCTGAAATAAAGGTATAAATTATCAGCATAGTGCAGGGGGGCTTAGCCTTCCTGTGCCCTGCCATTAACCTTACACCTTCCTCTGCCTACAATCACCATGCAGAAAAAGGTCCCCTGTGTGGCCTGGCAGAAGGTAACACAAATGTTTCACTGACTTTTGAATTAAGAAAGAAAAAAAAATTCCTTCCTGTGGCATATAAAAGACATGGCAATTTAGGGTTTGGTTGATTCCCATGGAAGGTGTATGATTTTTTTCACCCCTCCTCTATTTTTCCCTTTAAAAAAATAATTGTTAAGTTTTTCAACATTGTGGCCTTAGGAGGTAATTTGCTAAATAGGACAAAATTAGCTGATTTTTGGACCATTTAAAAGAACATTTCTTTTGAAAGCACATAAAATGTATTAAAGCAATCTTCGAAGTCTTTACCCCTGCTTGAGATTTTAATTTACTCCAAGCTAATAAATTATCCCCCTTCTCAGAAGCTATTGAAAAATTTCAGTTAAATCCTTTTTAAATTTTAATGTGTGCAATTGAATCCCGAGCAATTTAGACACACACACTCACAGCTTGGGGTGGTCAGCTCACCAAGACAAGACTGAAAAGGGGTCAGATTAACGTGAACCCCTCCGCCCCCTGGGATTACCAAGGTGGTATTAACGAATGTGATTTCCCCCACACGCACACAGGTCTGATTGTTGGATAATTACTTTTCCACAACAGCATTTAACAAATGCCCCTATTTGAAGGCCAAGACCATTTTCTCTACAGCTGGAGGAAGCTGCAGGAATGGCAGAAGGAGGTGGAAGCAGCAAGTGGTGGAGGTGGGGACAGAGGGAGGGAGAAGCCGGGCGCCTCTAATCAGAGACCCAGAGACCGAACAGTGGTGCGGTGGATCTGGGTCACTGCGGTTCCTGGGTTTGCGGAAGCACAAAGCCTCACTTCATCTCAGGCAGGGCTCGGCGTTACCTCTGCACACCTATCAGAAATATTTTTTGAGGCTATCAATTATTATATTTGAACATTGCATCCCGTCTCCAGGGAGCCCTTAGCAAGCTGTAGCAAAAATCAATCCAGTTTTACAACTTTTACCTTGGCAGAGCTCCCTTTCTTTATCTACGTTACCCCATAATTTAAAGATCCCATATCTCTTTCAGTGGCACAGATATATTCCTAAGTATGACAGGTCCTTGATAATAACAATAATTTCCTTTTTAGGTTTGCACTGTTTAGCCTGGGTGGGGTTAAGTGTCAGGGAGGTTGCAAGTATCGCTTCAATAGTTACACCTCTCCAATAATAATGCTTACAGCACTGGGTAGCAATACCAGTTGCTTCATTTTCCTTTGCTTCTCCCTTCCATGCTGTCTGTTCTATGACCGCAGCCGTGAACGCTAATTTTATTTGATCACATAGAAGAACCTATTGCGTTTTCAACATGTCAAATTGGGACTACAGTCCTAGTTCCATGTGGAAAAACTTGAAGTCTGCATTAGGATGTGAACACAGACTTGCCTCCTCTATTTGCAAATGGAGAGGTGATACCCAGCGGAGTCAGCCTCCTGTTACTTGAGGGACAGGCTGTGTGGCTTGCACCGTGAGGATAGGTTGGCCATGGAAGCCAGGGTGGCACTATTTTAAGAGGATATGGTGTTGCTCAGGGAAACATTCACTACCTCTCAAAAGGTAGGAAATTTGGGCTGTAGTTACTGTTCTGACATACGACTTGGGAGGGTGTTAAGAGGCAAAAAATATCATCGGCAAATTCTAGGTTTTAATGTATCTGTGAAAAATAGGAATAAATGAGGAAGGCTTACCTTAGAGATGCATTTTGAAAAGACTTTTGAACGTGGGTATGTTTGAGAAGCCAGCAACATCTCCATCTCTTTCATGAATCCTCATGTATAGATAAAACAGAGATCAGGTGGGACTGGGCTTCAGGTTCCTTCTTCTGTATATGTAGTTCCAGGTGTGTTTGGTATGATATGTGTGCATCTCAGTTCTGGAAGTTCCCTCAGAATGCTTAGCAGAGGCTGCTAAGATCCTCTTCCTCTCATAGAGAAGGTCTCCACAGAATGTTTTGGAAGTCATTTGTTACTGTGAAATCAAAATCCAACAGACATTAAATGAAAGACAAATGTTCAGAATCCAACATTTAAAAAAAACAGCAAATAAATCTCCCATTGATCATTCATTCATTCAGCTCTTCTTGTTCTCAGTTATAATCTGTATTGCTAAAGCCACATTAAAAAATAGAGTAAGCTCATGTATAGAATTTCTACTTTTATTTTGAGGGGATTTAAGATGTCTTATTGTTTTGTTTTGTTTCTTGCCTTTTTGGGTTTTTATTTCATTTTTATTTTGCAAATAATTATAGGTTCCCAGAAAATTGCAGACATAATACAGAGAGGTCTGGTGTATTCTTCACCCAGTGTCACCTGATGGTTACAATCTTACACGATCATGCCACAATAGCAAAAGCAGGAAACTGACTTGGCTATTGTACAATAGGAATGTATAGTTCTGTTTCGTTTTATTACATTGCTCATCTTATATCTGTATATCCACAATCTAGGTAGAGAACTAGTCCATCAGCACCATCCCATTTCCTCTTTGCAATCACATCCACCCCTCTCCCTGACTATCCCTAAATCCTAACAATCATTAATCTGTTTTTCATCTCTGTAATGTTGTCAATGCAAGGATATTATATAATGGAGTCATACAGTGCATGGCATTTTGACCTTGATTTTCAGTCAGCACAGTGCCCTGGAGATCCCTGCAAACTGTCACATGGATCATTAATTCATTCCTTTTTTATTGCTGAGTAGTATTCCATGATAGGGATACAAGTTTGCATAACCACTCACTCACTGAGGGACATTTTGATTATTTCTAGTTTGGAATATTACAAATAAATCTGTTATAACAAATCATGTATCTCTTTTGTATGCACACAAATTCTCATTTCTCTGGAATAAATGACTTGGAGTACTGGATCGTATGGTAAAATGTATTTTAGTTTTTAAATAAACTGAAAATTTTCCAGAGCAGCTGAATCATATTACATTTTATGTTATACCAAAAATGTGTGAGATACAGTTCCTTTGCCTCCTCACAAACATTTGACATTTTCACTCTTTTTAGTTTAGCTGTTAAATAAGTGTGCAGTGATATCTCGCTATAGTATTTACATTTCTCTAATGGCTAAAGATACTGAACATCTTTTCATGTGCTCATTTACTGTTTACCCTCTTTGAAAGTGAATATGACTTCTCATGACTTTACTGCATTTTATAATTGAATTATTTTTTAATATTGAATCAGGATCATACACCATGACAAGTGGGATTTATCCAAGAATACAAGGGTTATGTAGTGTTCAAAAGTCAATCAGTGTAATCCACCATATTAATGGGCTAAAGAAGGAAAACCACATGATCATATCAACTTTTGCAAAAAAAGTATTTGAAAAATCCAACACTATGTATGATATAAATTCTCAGAAAAATAGGAATAAATGAGATCCTCATCTTGATAAACATGTTTCAAAAACCTATAGTTAAAATAATACTAGTGGTGGAAGACTGAGAGCCTCTCCCTAAAGTTGCTAATAAGGCAAGAATGTCTGATTAATGTCTGCTATTCAACATTGTACTGGGAATTGAGCCAACACAATAAGGCGAGAAAAAGAAATAAAACGCATACAGATCAGAAAGAAAGAAATAATATTTTTCCTATTTGTAGATGATATGATGGTCTACATATAATATTTCATAGGATGTACAAAAATACTTTCAGAGATAATAAGTCAGCAAGGCCATATGTTGTATGTGTAATCTCTTATATTGATCTTCCTAAAGAACCAGATTGCTTCATTAATTTTTTATTGTTTCTCTGTTATCATTAATTTTTCTATTTCTTTCTGTTCTTATCTTTAGTATTTGCAGTCTTCTGCTAGCTTTGGGTTTGTTCTGTTCTTTTTCTAGATTGTTCAGGTGAGAGGTTGTCTATTGATTTGAGACTTTTTCCTCTTTTCTAATATGATTATTTAGTGCTATTAATTTCCCCTTAGCACTATGTTAACTGTTTCCAACAAATCTTGATGTGTTGTATTTTAATTTTCATTCAGTTCAATGGGTGTTTTTGGTATATTTTGAGACTTCCTCTTTGATCCATAAATTATTTGACATGTGTTGTTTAGTTTACAGATGTTAGGAGAATTTTCTGTTATCTTTCTGTTGTTGATTTCTACTTTGGTTTCTTGTGGACAGAGAACACACACCTTATGATTTCAGTTATTTAAGATTTTTCAAGTTTTCTCTATGGCCCAGTATACATGTGCCATGGGCACTTACAAATATATATATTCTGCTGTTGATGTGTGAAATAGTTCTGTAAATGTCATTGGATTTTACTGATTGGAGTCCATTCTTTTAATTCAACTTCTATATATCATTATCTGTGATGTGCTTCCTATAAAAAGCATACAGTTGGGTTATGATTTTATTTAGTACGCAACTTCTTTTGATTTATGTATTTAGATCAGTTACATTTAATGTATTTATTGATATAGTAAAGCTGTACAGGTCTGCCATTTTATGTTTCATTTTGTGTTTGTTCTCTGTGCTTTAGTTTTGCTTTCTTTTCCTGCCTTCTGATGGATTACTTGGACTTTTTTTAGAATTCATTTTGATTTTTCTATAGTTTTTTTAGTATATTTCATTGTCTGATTTCTTTTTTCTTTTAGTGGCTGCTTTAGATTTCACTATATATTTAACTTACCAAAGTCTGATAATATTGACTCTTTCTCATCTTCTGGGACTTCAATGACACAAATGTTAAGTATTTTGTTATAATTGCACATGTCTCTGTGACTTTGGGTTTACTTTTTTCTCCACAGTCTATTTTCTTTTCGCTTTTCAGCTTGAATAATATCTATTTATATATCTTCAAAGTCAATTGACTCTTCCCTCTGTCCACTTTACCAGCTGTTGAGTTTAACTCTTGATCTACTGAGTTTTTTTATTTGTTATTATACTTTTTCTTTTTTTAATTTACTTTTTATATTGAGGTACCAGCAATAAAATGCACAAATTAGTGTATACATAAATTATTCTTCAAGTCTAAAATATCCATTTTGTTCTTCATATTTTCCATTTTTTTGCTGAGACTTTTTAGTTTTTGTTTATTCCAAGCATGTTTGTAATTCCTCACCAAAGCATTTTTAGGTGGCTGCTTTAAAACTCTGGTAAAATAACTCTAAAATCTGTGCCATCTCTTCATTAGAACATGTTGATTTTCTTTTCTCTTTCAATTTGTAATCTTTCCAGTACTTATTATGACAAGGAATCTTAAATTGAAATCTGAAAATATTGGATATTATGAAACTCTTCTTTCTATTTAAATCTTGTGATGTAGAAGGCCTCCTCCGTCTCTGCTCTGGGAGGGTCAGGGGTCACCATCTCGGGTCTGCTGGGTGGTTATGGAGCCCAAGTTCTCCACCAGGCCCCCACTGACATCTGGAGGAGGAGGGGTGCCTTTATTGCTGAGAACGGTGGGAGTTCAGGTTCCCCACTAGGTTTCTACAGATGTCACCCTGTTTAGTACTCTCTGTGTGTCCTCCATGGGCACCAAAGGGGTCTGGGGAATAGTTTGTTCCTGCTAAGTGGTAGCAAAAGTCCTGATGCTCCACCAGGCCTCTTCTGGTTCCACCCCCAGAGAGCAGGAGAAGGGTACCTCCCCACGGCCAGGTGGGTCAAGGCTCCACAAACCATCTCCATGGACAGTGCATGCAGTGGGGTTGCAGTCATCACCACGGGGAAGGGTGTATGTGTGTGTGAGGGGCCATTCATTATTGCCCAGTGGCATGAGAGTGCCAGTTTCCCTTGGCCTTAGCTGATTCAACCAGAACTGGGCTGGTGTTGGGGCATCCCGCTACAGCCCCATCAGGGTAGAAATTTAGATACCTGCTCAGCCTTTGCTGACAGGACCAGTTTCCCATGGTGTTTGTCAAGAGTCAACCATTTATTGTGTAAAAGATCTCTGTCTGCTTAGGCTAGGCTACCCCTTTCCTCATCCTTTCTCTTCTCTCAGGGCTGTTCTGCATTGCACCCACTGGCATTTCCAACTTGGCTTCCACAGCTTCCAGCCTGAGATCCACTGGCAAAAAGAAAACCCAGAAAACTCACTGACGTGTCGACTCCCAGGCTTTATGCTCCCTAGCCAGCCTGCCTTCTTCCCACCTAGCAGTGTCTGCATATCTGCTTCATATATAATGTTCACAGTTTTTAGTTGCTATTAGCAGGAAAAACAGGGAAAAGTGTGTCTACTCCATCTTCCTGGAAGCAGAAGTCTTCTTTGATGTCTTCTCAAATTATTACTTAGTCTGAAAGAGACTTTCTGTCATGACAGTTCTATCGCTGGATTTGTTAATGGACAAATGAGTTGTTTTCTCAGGTATTGAACTTTACCACTTAAGTAGCATTTGTGTTTATTAAAATTTGAAAGCAAATATAAACAACAAATAGTTCTGATGATAACGGTCTCGTTTTAATATTTATGTTGAAGTGGCTGCATCATAAATACTGAGTTATGCTATTATCCCTGTCTATCCCGGCTTTTAATAAATATAAAATCTGGCAAATACTACTACATCCATTCCTTATTTAGCTTTGAACTCAGAATAGAAAATGCATTCCCTTATTAAAATTTGAAAAATGTCTACTTTGTGAATAGACTTCCTAAAGAGCCTACTTAGCTCTCTCTCCCATTATCAAGACACTTGCCCTATCTTCATCATTTTTGTAAGTGTAGATAAATATAAAATTATTCACATACCTTACAGCTACGAAAAAGCAATGAAATAAGTTATTTCTTATCCACTCATGGTTTCCTTTAGAACTATTTGGAAAAGAGAAGGTGCTGACAGTAAAGGAGAGAAAAAAAGCCAAGCATGAGTCTGCCCAAAGGGGATGATCGATAGCAAAGGAAAAAAAGAAGGAGACACAGAGCACTGAAATCTTAAGGATTGATTTGGTGCTATGTAATGAGGCCAGTTTAAAATGTTTCTTGAGGTTTCGACCCATAATTTAATTGTCTGTCAGTGGATGCATGGATAAATAGGTGGTGTATATACACAATGCACTATTATTCAGCCATTAGAAAGAAGGAAATCCTGCCATTTGCGACAACATGGATGGACCCTGAGGGCGTTATGCTAAGTGACATAAGTCAGACAGAGAAAGAAAAATACTGTATGATCTCACTTTTATGTGGAATCTAAAAAAAACTGAACTTGTAAAAACAGAAAGTGGAATTGTGGTTACCAGGGGTTGAGGGGTATGGGAACTGGGGAGATGTTGTTTAAGGGTACAAATTTATAACTACTAGATAAATAAGTTCTAGAGATCTAATGTACAACATAGTGATAATAGTCAGCAGACTGCATTGCAAACCTCAGAATTACCAAAACACTGAATCTTGACTGTTCTCAACACACAAAGAAAGAAATAGTAATTATGTGACATGATAGAGGTGTTAGCTAACACTACTGTCCTAATTATATTGTAACATATAAACATATCAAACCAACATGTTTTTACATCTTAAATTTGTACAATGCTGTATGTCAATTATATCTCAATAAAAAATTAATGACAATAAAAAAAGAATCTTCCAAATCTAAAGTTCCAAGTAATGAATTTTTTGCTGCCAATTGCTACAGGCTGAACCCAGAACAAGGTTTGACTCAACTTCGGTGCTTTTATTTGGAGACCCACTATATTAATTATTCTCAGTGGTGACCTTCTCAGGGACTGAGGATCCATGTTATCACTGGGAACCTGACACAATGGCATGTGTCAAGCCACAATGCATGCTGAAAAATATCTATGCTTAGGGAGGGACACTGCTCAACACTACCTGGGGGCCAACAATTTCTGAAGGACATAGCTCTTTGAAGATTCCAGGAAAAAATATATACAAATGCACACACATGAAAAACATTATTGCCAACATATACATTCCAGTGTAATTATTCTGATCAGCAAGTTCAGGAATAATATTTCAAAGTTCCTTCAAATAAGTAGGTAAGACCTTGGCAATGGTAATTTCTGAGAACTGTAGAAATACATGTCAACTGGGTAAGAACTGCAGCTGTTTTGTAGAGGAAAGCACTGTGCCACATTGAGGACTCTGAGGCAAGGCAAGGATGGGGAGCCGCCGGGGGGGGGGGGGGGGGCAGCCGAGAGGCTTGCTGTGTGTGTGACGTCTTTGGGATGAGGACAGCTCTAGCTCAGAGTATGAGCCTTGGACAGGCAAGCTCACGCCTCAGTTCTCCGGTGTAACCGGTGAAGACAGTGTAGCGTCAGGTTAAGACTCTGAAACAGAACGGCACAGGTGCTAACCCAGACCCCACTATTAGCAGTGCGTGAGTGTGGGCAGTACCTGACCTGTTTCCGCTAGCCTAAGGGAGAATGATGAAACGACAGCGGCTGCCTCAAAGAGTGCGGAGTGAATGGATCACTGGCATGTGATAAGCACTACATAAATACAGTTTTTACATCGTTGTTCTTGCCGAGAGTAGTTCCTAAAGTTTTCATCATGCCTTTTGGCAAGAGGGTATAAAACTGCGTTGAAATGAGAATATTTCAAGAGGAGAGAAGGGACAGCCAAGCTAGGTGACAGATTTCTCCTCCAGTGCACAAGCTCCACCCAGCGTAGCCCCCCAGCACTCCCAAGACCATCTTCTTGTAAAGGAGCAAACTAGAGAGGTGGGAGCCTGACAAGCCAACAGCACATGCAGCAGGCTGCCCAACACGGGGGGTCTGCAGCGTGCCTGCCCCTGGGGCGGCTCACGTGCCTGGCCACACCCTCCTTCAGGGCTTTAGGACCGCTGTGCTGCTGAGCCGTCTGCATCCCCCATTCTGTGGGGGTCCCCTAGAGGCAGGGCAGCCTGGCATCCCTGCACCTTCGAGGCAGAGCGTGAAGGGACCCGCCACCTCCTCCGATGGCAGGCGACAGACTGCCTTCTGCTCATTTTCCTTCCAGGGGCAAACACCAAGACCTGGCGTCATAGATGAGAAAAGAGTCAATGGCGTGGTGCGTGCTGCTAACGGGGCCGCTGCATCTTCAGTTCACAAATGTTTTAATTAGCTTTGCATAGAATCGGCAGACTGTTCCACAGGCCCTGCCAGCCTTTTTGCGCATGTGTTCACAATGATCTATTAGCATTGCTGAAAAGACCACTGGAAGCTCGGGCTCAGGACCTGCAGCCCTGAAGGGAAGTGGAGCAATGACAGTAGGATGGGCACCTCCACCGCCCAGCAGGGTGGCAGCTGTCTGGCCAGTGGCTCACTGTCAGCCCTTCTGCACACACCCTCCCGCTGAAAATGTCTTGAATGTTTGTTACCTACCAAGCACTCTGCCCTCTCTAGAGCTACAAAATCAAGTGAGACAGTGGAGGGAAAGGGGAGATGAGACTGAGGCAGGGGAGGAAGGCGAAGAAGAGCTAATGGGAAGATAAAGGGGAAGAGAGGAGGCAGGAAGCAGAGGAAGAGGTGAGGAGCTGAGAGAGGGGGTTGTTCGCCATCTACTGCACTCCAGTTCCTGTGGGATTTAAAAATATCTATTCTTTTATTTAATCCTTGCCTCAGCCTTATGGGTAAAAAGCGTTATAAGCATTTCACACACGGGAGAGTTGTCTCGGGTAATTTAGAGTTTGAGAAGAGGAGAATGAGGAGAGTACGTGAACTTCCCCGGGTCGTTTCTCCAAGAGGTGGAAGCTGAGGTGGGGTGGAGAGCGCTCAGGGCTGGAGTCAGAGGCCCGGCGCTCCAGTCGGCGCTCCGAGGGCTGCCGTGGGTGCCTCTGGGCAGGTCTCGGGGTGGTGCTGGCTCTGTTCCTCGCAGGCCAGGGTGGGTCAGACTGTCAGGTGGTCAGCCTTTTGCTCTGCGTTCACACAGAGCTGTGTTCACACCAATGAAACCTGACCGCCATTGGCAGGGCCCGCAGGTACCTGCCGTTCCCACCGCGGTTCCCTCCCTGAAGTCACTTAGGTTTGCAGCCTTGTACACCCAAAATCCTCCCAGACCCCACACTTCAGCAGACTAACTCCGAATGACAGATCTTTTCCAATATTTGTACCTAAAAATCATTCACTCCTTGCAGATCTTGAAATTCTCTCTTTATTATGAATGGAGCACCTGAAATCATTCAGTGCCCAAGGCCTTTCCAAGATTTAATTCCTTGTGCTCATCCACTAAATATCCAACTCTTTTGAAGGGGCCTATAAATTGGCACAACTCTTTCTAACAGACATCCAAGAAATTGGGTTAGTTAAGAGGAAAGGATTTTTAAAAAGGTAGGTGTTAGATCTCAAGTTATGAAACTGGCCCAGAACTGCACTTCCTTGGTGCTGAGTATCAGCCCAGCGCCCTGCAGCTATTGAAGAAATCCTGGGGGTGGTAGTGATGCTGCATTCAGTCCGAGGGTTTGGCTTGGAGGCATTCCCAGGTGAACATCAGCTTTCCATGCAGACATTTTAGAATCTTTCCACAGGGTGACTATGTACCCAGAAAAGGAGTCACTGCTCAGAACACCTGCCCCTATGCTTCCCCTTCTCCTCCTTCCCTTCTAGAAATGTGTGAAACTTTGCTCACTGAGGGGGGAAGTGGCCAGCAGGGTGCAGGTGCCATCTCCCCCAGGTCCCCATGTACCCTCAGTGCCAACCCCAGAGCTGGGCTCTGCCTCACCTGCCAGGAGGCCTGTGCGGTGGGCTGCTCTCCAGCTGGAAGGGCGGCTGCAGGAAGCAGAGGCCTATCCCTGAGCATGCCTGGAACCTGTCTGCCACACCTGGACTGGTCTCAGCGGGGTGGCACTTCGTGCCTGTGTTTTGACTAGCCTTAGATGTGGCTGGAGTAGCTGAGAGATGCAGATGAGGGCACTTAGCACTTAAGAGAACTGAATGCCTTTTCCTTAAACTTGGGGTTTGGGCAGAAGTGGTGGGAGAAAAATAAACAAAGGGGTGCAGGAGCTGGAATACTTGGCGCCAGCAGAGGAGGAAGGGGCTGAGGCAGCCTGCAGGTGTCCCCATCAGGCAGGAAGGGGCTAAGGGCACATCAGCTGTCACCCTAAGAAGCTACATGCTCTAAGGAGAGAAAGGAAAGGATGAAGCTCTCGTCGCTGTTATGCGGTTGTGGGTGCGGTGCTGCTGGGAAGCAGAGCCCCCAAACCGAGTGGCCCAGAGGACAGAGGGAGCTCCTTGTACTGCTGACAATCCTCCTGGGCTCTGAGCTGCCTGCGGCCCCTGCCCTCCAGCCCTCTGGTTCTCAGACAGCTCTCTTCTCTGTCCACTTCGCTTTGTCCTCCCAAGACAGACACACAGCATGGGGGCTCTGTGAATCCCCACACGGGCAATTTGATTCTTTTAAAAAGAAGGCAACACAGTGATCTGATTTCAGGGGAGAGATGGCCTTTGAGAAAGAAAATATTTAAACAATAACCATGCTGGATTTGTGCTACAATTAAAAGGTGAGGAATGTTTTCAAAAATATTTGAAAAGGAATGCTTAGTATACATCAACCGAACCGCACAACACCCAGACAGACATGAGCAAACGATTTGTCCCTGATGTCAAATGCCAGTATGTTGGGCCATCCAAACAATTGGCCAAAAGGCTTAATTTTTATCTGAGCATTTGATGTTGTGAAAGTAAAGGATGAAGCAAACATTAGGAAAATCATATATTCCATTCCTTTTATCATTGGTTATTTTGTATAAACTTAGGCAGAGCAAGAATAATTTCTTGCAGGAGTTCTGAAATTTTAGTTGTTCCTAGAAAACAAAGTTTGGGGGTTAGAGGGGACATTCAAATTTTTCTTACTAAAAGATAAGTTTTAATAAATTATTAAATTAATAATTAATTAAATTAATTAATAATAAAAAAATAATAAATTAAATTTAATAAATTATTAAGTTCCTACATGAAATTTAAAATATCGACCTCAAACTCAAAAGGGGCAATTCTTGTGTCCCAAACAAAATTTCCAGAAAAGAGAACAGAGAGTTAATGTCATCCCCTTAAAATTATCATTGAAATGTTAGCAGTAAAAATGACTTACTTGGTATTATGAAATATATATTAAGAGTCAAATAAATGCAAAGCAGAAATCATTATCATTATCAAATACTATTCTGTTTAATCATCTTATTACCCAAACGTTCATATTTCCCCTATAGTTATAAAACAAACACACCATTGCAAGGATAGCCTCTGCATCAAAAGAGACTTTAAAAATATCTCAATTGAAACAGGAAAACCCAAAACACTCCAACTTCTAAGAATATGGGGCACTTGTTCATGATAAGAGTACTATCCTTACCTGAAATTCCAGGCTGTTGCTATCAAATGTTTGAGAAACCCAAAGACCTTCTATGCATTTAAATTTCTGAGCTAAGAGAGAAAATTACTTAGGAATTGAGATTCGATTGGGTGGGAGGAAAAGCAAAGTTGTAATGATCAATTACAATCATCAAATTTTTCACACACACCCCCAAAAATGTTTTTTGAATTAACAAGTATGTATTTAAACAGATTTAAACATCCATCTTGTCCTGATTTCACTCTCGAGTTGTAATTTTGCATACCATTCTTCCCTGGGGGCACAGATGCCAAAGTTTTCTTCCAGATTTAGGTACAGTCTGGTTTTGCTCAATTTTTGTGCAAAGGAGTTCTAATTTACAGAGAATAACCCTGGGAAACAACTGCTAGTTACAATAGACCTTTCTCTTTTAAGACAGCATTTCCCTGCCTGCTTTCCACAGCCAGAGCTCCCCATCAGCAGTCCTGAGGATGAGAGACCCCAAGGTGGGTGACGGTAAGAAGAGAAGAAACAGAGAGGCCGATGCTGGCATTTTGTGCCAATCGCTCTGCACCTGCTAATGAGGCTGACATGTTTGGACGAGGCAACCCAATTTGCATTTGTCACTAGAGTGAGACATTAGCAGCGTGACTATTGAGAGGGACAGATGTGCCCCAGCAGGACTGCCACCTCAGACAGCCTGCTGTGCTACCAACAGCAGAGAGGCTGCCAGCCCATGGGACGCCCCCTTGCCTCTGAGGAGCCCGTTGTACTTCCAGACATAGCAGAAGAATAGGGAGACATATGTCCTTCCTCAGGGTGCTGGGATCCTGGATAATGGATGGGGCGCAAATTGGCTGGTGGCCTGTTATGTGCTGAATTCACAGCCCTTGGGGATGGTTTGTTGTCTTTTCAGGTCTCATCTTCCCTAACTCCCCACCCACCACTCACCCACCCTTCCTATGTTCTGGAGGGATGCAGAGGGTTCACCTGATTTACTTCTCTGGGCTGGTGTGCACTGCTTCATGAATGTCACTGAATTGCCATTTGTCTTCTGTCTCTTCCAAATCTCTGGAAAAAAATAATGGCCCAAGGAAGTAGAGTTTTGAGTAGCTGGTATTATATCCTAGTACATGGAAATCATGTTGGTGTTAATATCTGATTTTCTCTGTAGGTATATTTTCATTATAAGAAGAGCATTTTACATTACAGTGAATCCAAATTCCTAATCTGTACTATCATGTTTATGCAACCTACTGGTTTAAGGCAACATCAGCAAACTTTTCCTGTAAAGAGCCAGTAATACCTTGTTAGTCTCTGTGTGTCTCCTTCACAACCACTTGGCCCTGCTGCTGTAAGGCAAACACAGCCACAGACAATACATAAACAATAGACATGGCCATGTGCCAATAAAACTTTATTTACAAGAACAGGCAGTGAGCCAGATTTATCACACAGCCTGGAGTTTGTTGATCTCTAGTTTAGGACAAGAAGATGACTCAGAAGCTGCAAGCATGGTTTTCAGAATTGTGTCCTAGTTTGGAGACACAGACCCCAGGCCACATCAAAAGCCGAAAGGCAGGAGTGTCAAAGGCAAACATCCCAGTGCCTGAGCTGGGCTCCTTCCCTCATAGCTGAATGGCATTAGCAAAGTCACTCAACTTCTCTGAGCCTGTGAAAAGAGGAAGTGGCCTTCTCTCTGGCACCAGCTTGCTGTCAGGACTAAGGGGCATAATGTTTTACAAGCTTGGTGCAGGGTAGTAAGCAGGAAACAAACACACAGTATAATGTTAGTCCCTCTAAATTCCCTGCAAGGTTTGTCACTGTTCCCTACTCTTGAATCTCGCAACCTCATTTCCCACACCCTTCGAGGGCCCTGCTCCTCTGACCACTCCATCTCAATCTGCTCCAGTTTTGGCTTTCCTCTCGTCTGGACAGCTCTCCACGAGTATCCTGGCCTCAGCCGTCCTCTCTCTTCTTGGGTGGTGATACTGCCAGGGAGGAAATCTCTCCCTCTCTCCTCTTAGGTTTAGTAGTTGGGGGCCTGCTAATGAAACTGACACACAGATTAGCAAAGGATAGGATTTTATTCACACACAGATGCAGGAGTTCACAGAGAAATATGACTCAAGGTGCTTAGAATTTGGGGTTTAAATACCATCTTAATAGGGGAAAAGGAGAGGGAAAGGATATTTCTGGGAAAACATATGACTTTATAATCGGGAAATGGGGGGAGAAAGGGCATTAAGGGAAAACAAATGACTTCCAGGAAAGTTAAATAGGCCCTTAGGAGAAGAGGTGGGAGAGATGATTGTTTTGTGACAGTGTCTGTTTAGGTGGGGTGCACACTTCTCCTGTTTGGCATTAAGAATCAATCTTCCCTATTTTCCAAACTTCCAGGGAGAGGACCGATGACAGTTGAGTCTTTTGGGGAGACTTTCCTCTTATGCAGATAAAGGAGTTCAGAAACAGAAGGAGGGAGGAAGAGAAGAGGAGGGGAGAGGGCAGGAGGAAAGGGCAGAACCTATTCTTAAACGCCTTCAGCTCACATGCCCCAGGGGCTTATCCTGGACTCATTCAGTACAGACTAACTCCCACACTTTGAACCAATGTCTCAGAATCAACGATCCCACATGGGTCCCTTGTCAGCACCAGCCCATCTTCAGGAAACCCTCCCACACCCCCCTAAGGCCGCCTGGTCCACCCGGCTCCCCCACTGCCCACAAGCACCAGGATTCACAGCACGGCTGGTGAGCCAGGGCCTCACTCCTGCACATTCAGTCTCTGGCACCAGCATCGCAGTCCCCTGCGGCCACACTCACTACTCCCCACATGGGAACCATCGCCAGATCCTGGACCCTCGACCTCAGTGCCTCCTCTGCTTCTCCTACGGTCTAGTTGAGATCTCCAGCCTCAGCCGGGCACTGAAGGGCCTCTGGCCCAGACGTCCCTCCACCTCTCCAGCTTCTCACCTGCTCCTCTGCTTCAAACCATTCTGCTGCTGAAGCAGGCTGTTTCGTTTAAACATACTGCCTTTCCAGCTCCTCCGCATTTCCCCAGGCTTGTCCCTCTGCCTGGGGTGTCACCAGCCAGGCCCAGCTCTGAAACTCCCCTCCTGGTCAGCACCACTGCAGCAGACTCCCCAGCAGGGGCGCCTCCCAGCTCCATCTGCCTGCTTCTGGGCATTCCACTCCTCAGGCACCAACCAGACCTGACTGGAGCACCCTGAAGGAAGAATCGTCCCCCTCAGGTGTGTGCCCTGCCTCCCCTGGAAGTGCTCTGCAAATAGCAGGCATGGGGCTGATGTGTGTCATATCCAAGGTTCCTGGGCCGACATTAGACAGGGCGGGCACTTGTCAGAGGACTCTGAATGTGTCACTTCTCAATGGCGAGGGGAATATACCCCAGCGGTGCCACTGCTGAATCAACCCCAGCCATGTCATGTAAAGCTGGTGGCCCTGGGCAAGTTCGCTTTCTGCTCTATAGCCCTTTATTCCCCTGTAGCTAAGGGCTACAGTTGCACCTGCTCTCAGACCAGAGGTCGTGCTTGGGGCTCCCTTCCCAGAAGCTAATGGTCTCTCTCCACGCATCCTGTCAGTTATCCCAAGAAGGAGGGATGGAATTCTCAGTAACTTGTAGGAATTGCAAAAACTGAATGAAGAGGCAATAAAGCATGAATTTTGACAACCTTTGGATGCCCAAATGTAGGCTTTGTTTACTAGGGAGGAATAGATCAAGGTTGTATTTAGTTCCTTCTTTTTTTTTTTGAGGTATTTACTTCCATCCTCTGAACTGGGATTTATGGAAGCTGTGGGGCCTTGACTCCACCTGTCAACTTCCCGTCACTTGGGACCACTACAGAGTAGGGGCCAGAGAAAGCAAGGGGTCCCCAAAGCTGCAGGGCCTCCCTGATTCATGCACCTGCCCTTCAGTGGTGCTGCCACCTGTGGCCTTTAGACAGTGTGGGCAGGTGTGACTGGGACCCAGTGTCACAAATGCAGGGGTGCCCATCTGGACAGCCCCTGCCACCCTCCCCTCGCCAGGCCAGCACAGGGAAGCAGGCAGTGTCTGCTGTGTACTGCTGTCATCACACACGAAGACACCTAGAAAATCCCAGAAAATGTGTTGCTTTACTCAGTTTCCCAGCAACAAATAGGGAAAGTGTCTGTGGAAAGCCCAGTCTGAGGGCCTGTGACCTGGTTGGATGCCATCAGGGAAACAGATCTTTGAAAGAGAAATCCGAAGGAAATTTCTCTTCTAGGTAGGTTTTCACTCACCTACAAACCAACCAAAACAATAGGTTTCCATTAGATGAAAATATTCCGCAGGAAGAAATACTGCCCAAGAGAGGAACTTTCTGAGGAAAACAGAGAATTTGTTTCCCAGTTGTCTGTGGCTTAAAAGCCTCACTCGCATACTGCACTCTGTCATGTGGCCGTGGGCACAGTCTTAGGTTGGATCAATCTCTTTGGTGTATAAAATGCATTGAAACCTGTTCTGTTTGGGCTGCTTTGTATGCGAGTGAATGGACATCTAAGTAAACTTTGCTTTCATGAATATACATTTAAATATTGTGGTTTCATACTTGACTCTATATTCACTTATTACTACTATTGTGGAAGGTCCAATCCAACTCAGAGGGAAAGAGAGCTTAAAATAAAATGTCTGTAAAATAAAGGGTGCAATTCTCTCCAAGATTTTTCCTCAAAGCAACTGAGAAAGAAGCTGAAGGATTTTAATGGCCTTCCTTCTACATTTTTGTTCTGACACATGTGATGAAAAAAACCTTAAGCTAAAATAACTAAATTGCAAAGCTCCCCTGTTTCAGGAGCGCACCCTATCCTGCCAGCTTGTTAGAAAATGTACTAACCATTTTATCTCCAGTTTCCAGCCTGCTGCTCTAATCTATTGATCCTGTCCCTGGGCTGTAAATCCAGCTGCATCTCCACCTCCAGGAAGCTCTCCGCCCTTCAGGCCCATCAGCCCCCACACTCACTTTGTACAAACCAGTTCCTGCATCTCAGCTGTTGCTGGTTTGCACCAAACAGGTTTTGCACTGAGTTTTTGCATATGAAAAAGTCCTTAAGCTGAAGTCAAGGAGAGATTGTGAACCAGAACCCTTCTTTCCTCTTCCTACAACTTGGTTTCATGTGTTACTGTCCCCCCAGTTCATACTTGTCACTAATGTGTGTAAATGTATGGAATTAGCCACACCTCAGATACCCTTAATTGTGTAAATCTGTAAAAATCTTAATGTTTTTGCTTCTGACATCAAATTGGGACATTAAGATCAATATTTGAAAGAAGTGTGAGGACAATAAAGTGACCTGAATACCATGTGATAAATAAATAAATAAATAAATAAATTGCGTAGCTCCCAGAGAAGCCATCATTCTCTGTTTTTGGCATAGGAAGCCAACCTGCTGAAGCTCCCAAGAGCGAT
Organism: Manis pentadactyla; assembly: GCF_030020395.1. Taxonomy (NCBI): domain Eukaryota; kingdom Metazoa; phylum Chordata; class Mammalia; order Pholidota; family Manidae; genus Manis; species Manis pentadactyla. The sequence continues at coordinate 147,710,671 of NC_080020.1, read as the reverse complement.
CTATAAAATAATTAAAACAAGGTTCCTGCCTAAGGAGATGTGTCTACGGCTCTGTCCACAAGTGAAGAGAAAGGATGAGGAGGGTGATGAACCCACAATCTCAGTTCCTACCAATAGCCTGATTTCTTCGCCTCCAGATAGCAGCCTTTGCTTATCAATGAAATTAAAATAGCATGTACCAAAAAAAAAAACCCCACTAGCTATGTCTTGATCCCCAATCTCTGCCTGCAGAAACACAAATCTCATATTCAGTGATTCCTTAATACATTACCCTATTCCAAAACCCTCAAGCTGGAAGCAAGCAGAACCCATCTTTACTGAGAGGTTCAGCTGCCCAGTGAAGAGTACTTACCATCACAGTGGTAGCTTTCAGAGCACTAAGAATTCTGCATAATAATTACTCTTATTTGCTATACACAGAGAGGTAAGCCTGAAAGAAGGAACATGACTGTTTGGAAAGCTCAAACATTGCTCAGAAACATACAGTTCCTCAAACTTGGCAACTGAGTGGGAAACTAAGGACAGAGATTCTGGGCAAGTAGTGAGCGTCACTCCCAGAGAGCGGTATTCCCAGCGTTCCATGTTCCTTGCATGCTCCTAGCGGCGTCACCACATGGCATGTGCAAACGAACCCCATGCGGATGCCGCCTGTGTGTGTGTGTGTGTGTGTGTGTGTGTGTGTGTGTAGCCTACATATGTAAGTTCTCCTGTTTTATGTTTTCCACTTAAGATGAAATGATATGTTTTGGAAACCTTGACTCCTTTCGGGTTGTGAAAACCTGTGGCTCCAGTCGGAGTCACAAGTGGCAATACTAGAACATGCCCGGAACACAGAAGCGCTGGCCCTGAGGTAATCTCCTTCAAAAACACCTGCGGGCTAGAAACGTGGCTCTTCTTCCACTGGGCATATGGCCTTAGTACCCATGAGTAAAATTTAATGCTTTATTTGAAGATGTCAATGGATCGTGAGGCGATGTTTCTCTTCAGCAATTGCTTGCTTGTAAGTGATTATTCACTGAGAGTCAACAGCCTGCTGAGAAAACTCACTTGGCCTGAGAAACATGTACATTAAGGATGAAAAATTAATTCTGCCTCTTTCCAATATTGTCTAACATTCACATAGCACTGGATCTGACTAGCACCCTTTGGGTTTCAGTTCCATTTATTCTTGCTAATTTTCTAATTTCTGGGGGGAAAACCGTGTTAAACAGGTACAGAGCATCCAGTGCAACTCATCGATGATACCTTTGTTGAGTTAAATATAAATGGATTGGGGACTTGGGGTCACAGTTCCCTGTAAATCACTATACATAGCAAAAAATTAAAATAAAAAGAATAGTTTAAAACTTTATGGGCAAAGCAGCTGGAAAAATAATTGAAGACATCTAATATTTTCATTTTCTTCTCATGAGAAATTAATAGTTAGGATCCAATAATGCTTAAGCGATATCCTTTGCTAAGCAAACACTGATTCATAAAAATATGTTTTAAACATAAAATTTTTCCATGGTATTTTTAAAAATATTCTTTGGTTTATTCATGGGTTGGTTGGTTTGTATCTGTGTGTGTTTGTTTAAAGCCCACATATAGTTTCTAGGTTGAATCCAGGAAGGACCTTCTGGGTCATATTAATTGTATCTTGACATGTTTAGTGATGTTTTTGTAGATCAAAGGAGCAAAAATGTTGGAAAACTCATGCCCTCATTAAAACTGAGTTAGAATAGGGTTATACACATCATCAAAAGAAATTTTCATTTAAGAGTCAAAGTAGACCACCAAGTGAAGCTAAACCTTTCCTTCCCTGGATCAGAGGTGTGTACACATGCCAAGCAGCAGGAAGTCTTGGAAAGAGGAAAATCTGAGCCCCTTCACAGCCTTATTTTTTTGGTAATTCTGTATAAGAACAACCACTTCAAAGTGTGAGACACAAAACTGAAAAGGGATTTGGCATTTCTAGTGGGAATTCGATCAAACCAACAAGTATCTAAACTCTATTATCCAGCACAAATGGGCAATTTAAAAATAAACTTTCATGAGTCTTTTTGCATATGCTAACCTGCCCACTTCCTTTTGTGGGAAGCATTATGTATGCTCCGGGCTCAGAGAGCAACAGACAGGAAAAAGAATAATTGCTTGATCCTCCCATCCCCGGTTCCTGCCTCTCAACCTTGATTTCCCATCCTTTCAGTAATGCCCAGCTGATTATTTCTGGGGACTTTTCTCTTGCCATTTACTTCTCCAGAAAATCAAGTTGGCTAGCTGGTAAATTTGGAAAATGCTGGTTCATGGACTAACAGGAAGCTGAGGCAGTGCATATCTATTCTATCTCAAGGCTCATAGAGTCCCTGAAATGTGCTTGAACAAGTTAGTTTACATGCTTTAAGGAATTATGCTTTTGTCATCAGTTGGCAGATGAGTCACTGCAACTTCTAAGGTGTGAATGAGCAAGCCTGGGGAAGCAGCAGAGAGTTGGCATATGGTCAAACTCCATTTGAATGGCTTCGTGTACATGACTTCAGTCTGAGGAGTGTTCTTATCATCTTATCGGTATTTACTAAGAGGTATGCAAAATTGTAACCTAGTACCATATACTTTCAAACCTATTTCAAGGCTGATTTAGCCTGAAATTTTACTTCAAATGGCATGCCTTTACCTCTTTAATTAGCAGAATAACTTGTCTTCAGCATTGGTATTCATTCACAGATAGCATATTAGCACCTAAATCATTGTCACTAAAGCATGATTCCTTAGGACTGCAGGATCAATCATTCTCAAGACTAAATTCATACATTGACCAATTTTGGACACTGTCCCCAGTCTTCTATCTGTTTTCCAACACTATATATCAAATATTCAAATCCAGGAGTAGAAAAAAATCCTCACAGAAAAAAAATTTAAGTGAAGTTCTTACACCATTTCATTTGGGAACCTTGTGTCTGTTGTATATTGCATACATTCATTTTTGCTAGAAGATGCCACCTGGAAAGCCAGAACTGTCACAGTAGCTCACATAATACATTTAGTCACCTGAATACCTCAACGACAAGCACAGGCCGAGATCTATTTTTTACAGTCATTTAATATTTAAGTATTGTTAATCCTCAAGCACAAGCTCACTATTCTAATTGTCTTCCCAAAACATCCTGCTGCCCTCATGCTTCTCATCTAAAACTTGAAACTTTCCTTTCTCCATCCCTACAACTCCACGAGGTACCAGCACCCTAAGGTTTTGCCCCTGTATCACTCTGTTTACCCAACTGCTTTACAAGTATTATCCCATTAGTCCTCACAATGCCCCTTTTAACAAACTCTAACATAAGTGATGTGTGATGAAAAATTTTCATACATAACATCAAATACTTTCCTGTCAAAATGAGTGGAAAAGGACATTCTGCCTTGCTGGACTCCTGATTTTTGCTGTTTATTCATGTACTCATTAACTTGCAAAGTTCTATAATCCACACTGGATTCCTTTGTCATTAGTGCTAAGTGGTGAGATTCTACTGTACTAATAAATCAACATTACTCAAGCACAGTGCAAGGAGACGGGGTTAGAATACATCCCTGCCTATGAATTTTTAAAAATTAGGTAGTGTTCACCACTGCAGTCCTGATTTACACTGATAGGATTTTGATGTAGATCCCACTCCACAGCTGGACTTTATAGAGGGAGCCTGCATGTTTTTAATGATTGTGTATTCATCCTAAGACACACACACTAGGGACAAGGAAGGAAAGGACCAGGGGCAGGAAGGGGCTCATGTCGCCTAGTGCATTGACATAGTTGCTGAGTGATAAACGAACTCACTCAAAGTCTCCATTGGAAGATGGAGGTGTTCCCACACCCAGACCCAGTCCTAAGGCACCTACCAGCACAGCAACCTGGCCACCATGTCAAAAGCGTAAACACACAGCTCCACTAGAGTATTATCTGTCATAAGCCATAGATACCCATGACCTTCCTCCAGGCCCACCTACTTCCCAGACTTGCAGCCCATTCCCTGAGTGGTTCTCCATCTGCTAGCCTTTTTGCACTCACACTGCCTCTGCTGTTGCTTAGCTGTGAACTATGCACTTCCTGTTCATACAAATATTGTGTGTTATTTGTTTCTCAAGAGAACATTCAGTCGATTGAATTAGACTTCACAGTTGGTATGTACCTCAACCCTCCTAAGGCATTTATCTGACCAAGAATCCATTTATTGAACAGTATACCTTTCTTTCAACCTCACATCATCATTTAATTACAATAGTCAAAAATGGTTTTCTTGGCCAGGCAGCACAATCGGAGGTTATATGGTCACTGACCCACATCTGTACAGTTGTTTCTCAGCTCTTTGCCCACCCTAGCTCTCTGGTCAGTCAGTGACAGCCCATAGACAATCAGTGCAAATGCTGTTTGACTGTACTGTACAGATAGTTTACAATAAATAGCATTCCACAGTAGCCAAGACCTGGTATTTCTCTGCCTCTTCACAAGGGGATAGGTGTCAGAGGAAAGTTCCTAGATCAGAACAGCAGAAATCATCCAACATCACAGAGGCAGGCAAGAGGCCAGTGGGGTTTCCTCTCCAGAGAATCCCTCCAAAAAAAGGAGACCCTTTCCCCTCTGAAATGGGAGGGGAAATTTTCTAGGTGATCTTCCAAGGTGCTTTTAAGTTCTGTGACTCTTTGATTCCCTCTGTAGTTACTTTGAATTGTAATTTCTCCCAAATTTTTGTGATCTTGTAACTGAATGGACATGTGTATGCACAAATGAATATTCAAAGTATATGCACCGTATGTAAAAAAGAACTGAGCATAATTTTAGTATCCCCGTGCTATACCACAGGTACTCAGAGAAGCTTACTAATAAAGATGCTGGCATCCTTACTACTCTGTAATCCAAGATGGCGGAACTATCTGGTTTCTATCACAGCTCGATGAATTTTAAAAGACTGCAAGATTGCCTTTGGACCAGGACCCTAAAGTTTGGCTGCTTATTCAAATCATGCACAAATTTCTGTAAACTGCTGAATTGGTTTGAAGTGAGGGGTTAGCCTGTAAATATTACAGACTTTGACATGTCTTTTCATCTGCTGTTTTTCCTATCAGATTACAAAATAAACTTTGAGGTGGCACGGTTAAGTGGGACAGTGTTGGGAGACACACCCAAAGCCAAGCAGGAGGAGAGAACAATACAAAACAGGTCATATCAGTTTTCAAATTGAGCATATCACAGTGGGTATGCTAAATATCATATTTTATCATGGAGGAAATATAATATGTTTTTGCAACTGTTTAGTATTAAGGAAGCCCCCACTGTATTTGCAAAAGGAAGTCTTTGATTTGAGAAAAGTTCTGATTACATTTAAGGTCTCATCTGAAACTTTTAAAATGCAATTTCTCTGGAGATCATGACTGTGTGTGCATGTGTGTGTGTGTGCATGTGTAAGTGTGGAGACCAGGTTATATTCATCATGTTTTTTCACATCTTAATAGTCTACTTTATGATGAATGTTTTAATAAACTGGACAGAAAACTAAAATAGACATTCCTTTGGGGTGCTTAATATACTTTTTAAAGTTTTTGTGTTGGATAGATTTGACTATCAACTTAGCCATTATTTACAGAAATAATGGCCAAGACCCTACATTGGCAAAAGAATGTAATGAATAATACCCCAAACATTTACCTGTCACTGCACTTGGCCCTCTTCTAGTTTCACAAAGTGACAGTCATTATCTTTAGATATCAATTGTAAGCTATGCTATTTAAACAATGTGCTATACAGAAATTCATTTTCTAAAAATGAATACATAGGTAAAGCAAACTGTCATAATGAATAATCAGTGCTGAATTGTCCCAGGTGACTCATGCAGATTCCAAAAATTAGTACCGACTTCACCTGTTTCATGAACAACAAAAGGCTCAGAAAACTGGTTGTAGAGAATTGGTACATAATTACAATTAGTAATTGCTGTGAAGTTTCTAAGCAAGAAGTTCATAGGGAAAATCTCAGGATATTACAAGTGTTTAGCAACAAGATTCTTTGCACATTTTAAGTTGTGAGAAGAGTCACTGATGGATTGTCTCATAAAAACCCAAACTGTTCAAACCATTGCCAAGGAAGATACCATTCTTGCTCTGAATTTCCACCAGAAAGAGCAAAGAGAAAGCACTGCAAATAGAAAACTGTGCATATAAGTGTACACAGGAGCCCCAGTTTCTACAAGGTGAACATTTTGAATTTCCTGAGAAGGCTTATCAATTGCAACTATTACATGGAACATAGGAATATTTTTAATTTCCTGAGGGTTTATCAATTCCAACTCTTATACATAACATATGGCTCAGTAGCTGCAGTTCGACCCTAACTGTTACCGTGTAGAACTACTACAAGTAAGTCCTTAACGAGCCATCTCTGTCATTGTGCTACTGCAAATAGTTTGTCCACTAGTGTCTGGGAACGCTGTGTTCAGCAAAGGCAGTGTCCTCAGCCGGGGCTAACTTTGCAGGGGACTTGGCAGTGTCTGCAGACACGTTTGCTTTCAAAGACTGGGGCGAAGCGAGGGGACACAGACATCTTAGCAGATAGAGCCCAGGGATGCTGGTAGACACCCCACAGTGCACAGGACAGCTCCTACAGCAAAAAGCCATCTGGGCCCCAAATGTCAGCAATACCAAATTTGAGAAACCCTGAGTTAGGGGGAACCAGGACAGTTATTAGTGTCTGCTGATACATTTCTCAAGTGTCAATAGTCTAAAAGCCTCTCACCTGGACGCTCAAAGAGAACATTCTAAAGGTCTCAACAGTGCGAGAACCTCATGGGCAGCTCTGATTGCTCCTTACAGCATGTGCAGCTGGATGGAAATGTCCCTGGAGCAGAAATCCCTTTTGTCTCTCCCTATTTATCATCATTATCATTATTTTTTTACTTGGTTAGCAGATGTTTCTTTAGTGCTCTGACATCCTTTTTAATTTGCACGTTTATTAATTTGGCGGCAGAGAGCAGTGTTCCTTACCTGCTGATCCTCCCTGTACCTTGGGGCTGGTGGCGTCACACATAAAGAGTGACCCTGGCTCACCAATCCATTGCTAGGAAGCATTTTTAACCTCACACATCTTTCAGTGGGATCACGGATGACCAGTGCAATTTTGGCTTTTTTCCTATCTCACACTCCAACTGGAAGGCTAGTCCACTTACTCGTCCACTCTAGGGAGAATTGTTTGGATTATAACATGTACCCTCCTAACATCCCATTTATAGCTGTGACAAAGGAGTAAGCAATTAATCAGACATCCCTTCCAACAATACTGACCTGCCAGCATTCAAATGCTTTAATTAAAATCACAGCACAATATATGCCAGTGGTAACAGCCTAGCAATGTCTCCGCAAGGCAGGAAGCTGCTCTCCCTACCAGCCCTGAAGCACGCGCATATTCAGGGCATCCCTGAGAAGGATAGAACGTCTCCAGGGACATGTGTGCCTGCTGCTGCTCACCTACGTAGTAGGTGATGTCCTCATTCAGAGACTTTAGCATGAAAGAATGCACCCAATAGAGATTTTCTTGCTTTCCTTTCTCTTTCCTTCCTTCTTTCTCTCTCCCTTTTTCTTTATTTTTCTTCCCTTCCTTCCTTCCTTTCCTTTTTTCATTTTAGAAACTCACACAAAGAACAAGGTATCACATTATGCCCAGGGCGTTAGGCTTAATTCACCTCTACTGTTTCAAAAATAAAATGTCAGGGCAACTTTGAGATTTAAAAATTTTAAATATCAGTAAGCACAGCAAAAACTTTTTTTTCCTTCCACTGTTAACTCACCCTTGTGACAGGTTTTAGCCTCTTGATAATCATGCCTGCACCTCTACGATACTCTTGTACACAGTCCTTCTGAGATTTTGAAATCATAAGGATATTTAATCAATTGCATTGAATCATTGCAATTATCAAATGCATTTAGCACTTGATTATTTTAGAGGGTTTGGAAAGATTGCCAGCCACTTTTTTTGTTGTTGGGCTTTTTTTTTTTTTTCGGTATCATTAATCTACAGTTACGTGAGCAACACTATGGTTACTAGACTCCCCCCATCATCAAGTCCCCACCACATACCCCATTACAGTCACTGTCCATCAGTGTAGTAAGATGCTATAGAAACATTACTTGTCTTCTCTGTGTTGTACAGCCCTCCCCATAAACCCTCCAAATTATGTCTGTTAATCTTAATGCCCCTTTTCCCCTTTATCCCTCCCTTCCCACCCATCCTCCCAGTCCCTTTCCCTTTGGCAACTGTTAGTCTATTCTTGGATTTCTGCTGCTGTTTTGTTCCTTCAGTTTTTTTCTTTGTCCTTATACTCCACAGATGAGTGAAATCATTTGGTACTTGTCTTTCTCCACCTGGCTTATTTCACTGAGCATAATACCCTCCAGCTCCATCCATGTTGTTGCAAATGGTAGGACTTGTTTTCTTCCTATGGCTGAATAATAGTCCATTGTGTATATGTACCAGTTCTTCTTTATCCATTCATCTACTGATGGACACTTAGGTTGCTTCCATTTCTTGGCTATTGTAAATAGTGCTGCAATAAACATAGGGGTGCATATGTCTTTTTCAAACTGGGCTGCTGCATTCTTAGGGCAAATTCCTAGGAGTGGAGTTCCTGGGTCAAATGGTATTTCTATTTTGAGCTTTTTGAGGAACCTCCATACTGCTTTCCACAATGGTTGAACTAGTTTACATTTCCACCAGCAGTGTAGGAGGGTTCCCCTTTCTCCAGAACCTCGCCAACATTTGTCATTGTTTGTCTTTTGGATGTTGGCCATCCTAACTGGTGTGAAGTGATATCTCATTGTGGTTTTATGCCAGCCACTTATTTTTATCATGCACTTATTTTTTTCCAAGATGATGTATAATTTCATTGAAACATGTCAGCATTCTTTGAAATATACACAAACCTATTCTCTTCTTGAATTATAGCACATCCACATTTAACAAATGCTTTCATTGCCTCTATTTTAATTCTTTTAATGTGGACATACTAACAGGTAGTACAGAACATGGGTAGATTCCTTTACAACATGACCTAAGTTAACTTAAAATACCTCTAACTCCTCAGTCCCTCCCATCATTGTCTTACACTTCAAGTTTAAGTATTATTTTATCTTTTGCTCCTAGTTAAAATTCTGCAACACATCTGTGGATAAAATGAGAGTTCCTGTGGCCAGGATTCTCACCTGACTGTGGTTGACTGGCTCACTGCACACCTGTGGGCAATACATGGCTGTTGACTCTATAAAAAGAGCTCTGCCCAGTGCTCTGGGCACGACACAGTGGCAGGGCTGCAAGGCTGCAGGAGAAAAGAGCAAAGCAGAGGCTGGAGTGGTGGCAGTGCTGAGGACAAAGGCCCAGAGGACGGCTGTGTGGACAGATGGGCCCAGAGGACAGCTGTGCAGACAGAGGGGCCCAGAGGCAGAGACTGGCTTGCTGCATGCAGACTCGCTCTGAGTGAACGGGATTTTAGTGACTGACCTGCCACCTGGAAATAAAGTTGGGTGTAACCCTTTCACCCTAAGAACGTTTTGCTGTCATTTTCTTTGGTCACACTGAATCCATAGCGAACTTGCCTGGGACTGAAACCCACTGGCAAGACAACATCCTTCATGAAAAATATCTTTAAAGAGTCAGTCTTTGTTGTGATCACTCTGGTAGGCCATCTATCTGACACTGTTAATATTGGTCTACTGGTCACCCAGTATTTCCAGTTGATTTTCAAAATTTGTGTGCCTTTCTCTAGGAATCCAAATCCTAGTGGCTTTACTTTCTTTCTCCCACAGACTGCCCTCAGCACTCATGACCTTTGTGGATTCTACTATAAAGTGCTTTCATAGCTTATCTTTCTTTCCACATGTGGCTCATAATGGTTTGGGGCATGTGTGGAAAGCTGCCCGCCACCCTCAGTGCCTCGGAATGGCGTCTGCACCCCTCTCCCCAGCTGCCTGCCCTGCACCCCTCTCCCCAGCTGCCCTGCTCGCTGGAGCCCTCTGACTTCTGGAAGAGCCCCCATCTCCTCCTGTTTACCCTTGCTCCCCCAGGGCATATGGTGAGCTTCCGTCCCCACTCACCAGCCCATCATGGCCTCTCTTTTCCATATCCTGCCCCCTTTCAAGTTTGTATTCCTTTTCCTTTGAAGGACACTGATACTTCCCACAATGGTTTCCAAGTTGGAAATATGAAACTCAAAACTTTCCTCATCCCCCTCCTCCCCCTCTCTACTTCCTTTCTGTGTTTTTTAAAATAATATCTCCCTCCTTCTCACTCTCTTTTTTTCACTCACACACACACACACACATACACACAGTTCCTGAGACGGGGTCAAATTCAGAGAGAATGACACAGCCTTTCCATCACATCAGCCTGATTATCAGACAAGGCAATGGGCAATCTCAACAGACAGGACATGGGTCCAATATCCAAATACAAGTTAATCATTTTAAAAGAAATTCTATCATGAAGACTGCCTGACACAGAAATCATTTCCTTATCCAAAGTTTGATTTTTCTCTCCACCTTTTTCATTATTTCCTCCTAATTCCCTTTAACCTAATCTGCTTCCTAAAATGTTACCTAGAGGGTAGGTGGATTAGTCAAGATTCTCCAAGGAAACAGAACCAACAAGACATACAGAGAAAAAAAGAGAGTTTCTTTTAAGGAATTGGCCCATGAGATTGTGGAGACTTGGTAAATCCAAAATCTGCCTGGGAGGCTGGCAGGCAGGAGACCCAGGAAACAGTTGTAGTCCCAGTCCAAAAAATAACCAGCGGGCAGAATTCCTTCTTGTTCAGGGGAAGTCAGACTTTGTTCTTTGAAGGCCTTTCACTGATATGATGAGGCCCACCTACAATAATGGAAGGTAATATGCTTTACTTAAAGTCCTCCAACTTCAATGTTAATATCACCCAAAAGACACCTTCACAGAAAAATCCAGAGTGATGTTTGATTAAATGTCTGGATAGCACAGTGCAGCCATATGGACACATAAAATTAACCATAGGGATTCCCAAATCGTGTTCTTTGAAACACAAGTTGTTTGGATTAAACACTGGACTAAACTTATTTCTCTCCCAAGTGTCTCCTTCTATTATTAAAGGGGGAAAAGATGGGTGTTAATATGTATTGAACACCTCCTAGGTGTCGGGTACTTAACATTCACTATCATATAATTCTTTCAGCAATCTTATGAAATAGGTATCATTATCAAAATTCTTGATATTACAAACCTCTTATAGAAAATAATACATTAATTTAGAAATATTATTGTTTTCAACCTGACTCTTTATGAAAAAAAAAAATGATTCAAATGCCATCAAAGTCTGCCATCATTAGACAAGCCAATTTTAAATCATCTAAATCAGCCTGGTGTGTATATCACCTCTATTTACATCTAATTTGTTTGAGACAGCATTTTTAATCCATTATTCCACAGACTAAAAGAACAGTTGTTTATTTCACCTATCCCACAAAAGTATGTTTACCTCGTATTTTATGAAATATGATTTTAAAGTTCTTAAGCTTACAAAGTAACAGGAAATCCTTAGCTTATCTTTCTCCATAAGCACTCAAAGCCAGAACTGAAGTGGTATCAGGCTATAAAGTTTTCCCTAAACGGTACTTTGTTGAGGAAAAAAACATGAATAGAGAAAGCCCCCAACAGAAAAAGAAAATTTAGCATGCATGGTAACAGAGCTGATCAAAGTCACACAGCAGCTTAGCTGATATTGGGTCAACAGACCCTTTAGCCTTGGGGTCCCCCGAGACAAAGCAGGGCCCATGTTTTCCAAGGCAGGAGCAGAGAAGAGACTGGTGGTAAGGGAGAGGGCAAGAGGAAAAATAATAGAAAGTCCCCCAACGTTGAGGAGAGTAATTGGTAAAGTCTTCAAGATCAAGGGCATATCTGCCACTGCAGATTCTTTAGAGCAGGGTTCCAAAACTAGAGCTAGAAGTCAAATCTGGCCCACTGCTTGTTTTTGTAAATAAAATTTCATTGGAATCCAGCCATACCCATTCATTTATGTGTTCTGGTGGCTTTCCACACAAGAACATAATGGAGTAGTTATAACAGAGACCACATGACTCTTAAAACCTAAAATATTTACTGTCTGACCTTTGGCAGAAAGGTCTGCCAGCCCCTGGCTCATGCAAAGCCAGTGCACTAAGGATGCCCATCTTCATGGACAGGTTCCACACACTATGCCAGGACTTCTCCATGGATTCCCGTGAAGACACCCCATTGAATTCAGGAGCAATTTTTTCAAACTTCCTATTGATTTTTAGAGGACTATCTGCTTCTCCTTACCTAACCAGAAAGATTACTGAGGAAACTATCTTTAAATTGCTTTGAAACCCTCAGAAGAAATAAAAAAAGATTAAATTTACTAAGATAAAGACAGGTTTGACCTACAGGAGACTTACTTAAGAAAAAATATTGTAATGTTCTGAAGAACATGGAAGACAGCATAAAACCCTAGTTTAAAGTCAGGCAGCCCTGGCATGAAAGAGCCACTAATTGCATGTGACAAAGTGCTTACGTTTGAATCTACTTCCTGATCTGTAAAATGGAGCTAATAATATCTACTGCCCTGTAGGGATTTTTTTGTTTTTGTTTTTTTTGTCCTGTGGTTTTATAAGGATTAAAATGACTGTTACAGGAGTGTGACAAACCACATCAAAACTAAGCAGTTAAAAACAACAGATTATTTCTCACAATTGTTGGCTTTCTGGGTCATTTTATGGGAGTTGGGCAGGTAACTGAGTCATCGCGGTGGCTGAGGGCTGTGTCCGCTGGGACAGAAGGGCCTCTGCAGAATGGCCCATCCCGGGCTTCACTGTGTGAAGGCTTCAGGGCACCTCTGGGCATGCGTTTACCAAGTTTCTGCTTGTTCCTCACTTGCTGATGCAGGAAAGACCCAGACAAGCAACCTGGCCAAGCCCTAAGCAACACAGGAGCAACTTTACCTCTGCCTCCTGCTGGGAGGAGGGGAGAATGTGGGCCATTGCCTGGGCACCACACCTGCACCAGTGATGCTTAGTGAAAGACAGCCCTGCGTCTCTCCAACCCGCCCAGCCAGGAAGGTTCTAATCCACTAGCTTTAGTTCTTTTCTGGGTGTGAGACACGTGCTCTACTCTATCAGTACGAGTAACTACTGTGCTATTACTCACTTCATCTTTCAGATTTTAGGAAAGCTAAATAACTTGCCCATGACCATAACTAGAAAAGGGTGGAGAAGGATTTCCAACCTGGCAGTCTAGCTCCAGTGCCCATGCCAGCCCCCACCGCAGCCTCTGCAACCAGTTACATGCACAACGGCAGAGTGAGTGCCGCAAACGCCCTTTGCCTGGAGTGCCTTGGCCATGCCACAGCTCTGGCTGCCAGCCTGGGGATCCGGCACTGCTGTGGGTGTGCAGCTCATGGGGTTCAGTATGAAGCTAGTCCCCTTCCCACCACCACCCGTCAGGAAAGAACTGGGAGATCCCACAGCCTGGTGTTTCTTCTTTTCAGGCACTCCCAGGATGCCCAAGTGCTCATGCAGGAATCTACTGGATATGAGCTAAACTGGAAACTAGCTCCAATCTAGTTCCCTTTTAGGGAATGGAAAGTGGGAACTTTGAGCCCAGGAGGCTGTTAGCACTAGGATCCATTTGCTCTGGACTCTCCCTGTTGTAGCAGGTCTGGAAAGCCCTGGAGAGTCCCCTGGGGAAGCCCTCAGCCCTGGGCAAACAGGGACGGCTGGTCATCCTGGTCACAGGGCTTGCCTGCTCTCTGCCTAGAAGTCTCAGAGAAGATTTGACCTCCAAATGAACAACTAAGGGAAAGAGACAAGACCCCTTAATTGATTTTGTTCAGAGCCTTGTACAGTATCTGGCATCAAATAGGAGCTAAAAAAATACTAACTGAATAAAAGAGCACGTGAGTCTATAAATAAATGGCTCTGGCTCAGAAGAGGTAGCCTCTGATCCCTACCCCCCGGGAGGGCACACCCAGGAACAGGCCCCAGCATGGGCTCCAGGATGTGCCCCAAGGAGCTGTGACATCCTAGTCCCTCCTAAAACAAGGAGGTGTGGGCAAGGTGACTGGCTGATTCAAGTAACTCAAGTTTCCCTCAAATAAACAAGGCTTCCTAGATCATATAAAGTCCTCTTGAAGTTATATTCACTGAAATTCTGACTTGACATGTTTATGAACCAAGGAAAATCATGTTTTGTATCATGGAACCACCTTAACTTAAACTTCCTGGATTATCACACTTCAGGAAGAGGCTAAATAAGTGAGTGGCCATTTCAGTCTCGATTAGAGCTGTGAGCAAGTTGAGGAGACCCACATCAAGAGGTGAAGGGCAATGCTAGGGATTGAATGCTTGGGCTCTGCCCTCCTCAAATTCATAGGCAGAAGCCCTAGTTCCAGTGATGGAATTTGGAGGAGAAGTGATCCAGTCATTTGAATGGGATTAGTGCCCTCATAAGAAGGGATATGAGAGAGAAAGCCTCCCCCTCCTATACAAGGAGGCAGCAAGAAGAGGATGGCTGTAAGCCAAGACGTGGACCCTCATGAGGAACCAGGTGCTCTGGGCCTTGGGTTTGGACTTCCAGTCTCCAGACCTGGGAGAGAGAAATTTCTGTTACTTAAGCACCCAGTCTCTGGTGTCTGATTAGCAGCCTGAGCTAAGACAGTCAATGCAGTCTTGTGCCTAAGGCAAACATATTAAAGTAGAGTGAACTTGTATTTGAATCTGGGCTCTGCCACATTCTAGCTGTGTAACATTGGGTATAACATTCGACTGCTCTAAGCCCTTGTTTCTCACCCACTAAGTCCTACCTACCTTTTGGAGTTCTGGTGAGAATTCAACCATGTAACCCTAAGGACAGCCAAGGGCTCTTTATCCACAGGCCTACTTTTGCTCTCAAAGGTTTCCAGGTTTACACAAAATACCATATGCTCTCCTACTACTGAAAATACTTCACTCCAGGCCTGACACACAGTGGGTGCTCCATTAAGCACCACAGCAAATTTATGGAATTTTCCCAAACTTTGCACTAACTTTTAAAAATGTGTACATTTCAAAACTATTTTAAGCACAGTGCAAAAAATCTGATACTGAAGACAAGTTCCAGAGTGTGCAATGTTGTCATGTCACATGGGCAGCAAAGCCTATAAGATAAAATGGCATTTTGGAGAAAAGAAAATAACCAGGCTACCTTCATTTGTGAGGTAGTAATGTACTACAAATACTTGCATCAGGCTCTCTATGTGCCAGGGGCTGTTTAGTGCAATTTACGTTTGTTAATGCCTTATACCACTCTCTGAGGGAGCACTGTGCTGCTGTCCCTGTTTCATGGAAGGGGAAATCGAGGCACCCAGGAAGGAAGTGGCAGAGCTGTGATTGAGGCACAGCCAGTCTGGCTCCAGAGTCTGTGCTCTCGGCCCTGCTGAGTGCCTTCACCAGGTAAATCTTAGCCCATTGGTTGTCCATTTGTTGTCTGTTCAGGGCTGGGAAACCAGGTAAAATAGGAGACTCTTACAAAAGGAAAGAGTGCCTGTGGTTCTGTCACACTCAGACCTTCTGACACCTTTTGGCTTCTGGGGGGTCCTTTTTTGTTGCTATGTTCCAAGATAGTTGAGGTTCTGGATAGTGTAACTGACTTGGAAAAAATGATTAACTTTCCCCCTTAAAAATCAACTATTTTATCCAAGGCAGCTTTCAGAATATCTTACCTCTTTGTAAAGCTGATAATTTTTCTAATAACCACCTGGGTAGCTTTTTTACAATCACACCTAGAGAAGACATGAGCTCCACACTAACATAATAGCAATAGCTCCGTTCTACTCTCATTAATAGAATGATTCCATAACACAATGACAGATGAAAGAACTTTCTTTTTATTCTACTCAAGGCTGGTTTTACATAAAAATAGGCCATAACTCAGAGTCTGTAATGTCTATGGAAAGGTTATACTCGTTACCATCCGAATAGGCTGAGCTAATAAAATTTATATTTGTTACAATCCAAATAGATTAACTGGCCTTAAGGGCTTAGCTATGTATTACACTTTTCAATTTTCTTATAATTAAATTAACATAAAATAGTCTTCACAAATAAATGGCTGTTTCAAAAATAGTTAAGCTCTGTTTAACAAAAGTAGCCATTCTATTTACATGTGCAGCCTTCCCAGGTGGACCCCAGAAGTGGAGAAAGGCCCTCCTCCGTAGAGTGGGCGCACGGTCAGGAGACTGACAGAAAGATCCCTTCTTGTTTGTGCTCTGGTGCTCAGGCCATGGGCTCCCCAGATGGCAACCCAAAACAAACCCAGGATGAATGTCCCCTGCACCCCTCTCCTGCCTTGGCTGTGTGCTCCCAGTCATCAGGATGAATGTACCCTGAACCCCTCTCCTGCCCTTGGCTGCGTGCTCCCAGCCATCAGCCAATGGGCACAATGGTGGAACCCCAGTCCCACACTTGGGTCCCCTGCTATTCTGGGAGATCATTAACACAAGCTCTGCTCAGCTCCAGCCTAACATCTAGATATACACCTTCCAGCAAGAAATCCTCTTAGAATATTGTTTTCATTTGTGGAATCCTTTACTGAGGACTTTCATGTTCTTGTTCGGGTGCCATTTTATTACTCTTTCCCAGAAGTGCCCCCAACACTGAATAAGCAATGATGACTTAAGTCTCTCAGCTGAAAGAGTCTTGAATCAAGAAGTTGATGCCCCTGAACAGGTTGCATTCCTTAAGAATTAGGATCCTCACAAAGCTAATTAATTTCAGGTGAGCCTTTTGTTTTATTCCATAAACATCTTAAGGAGAGATAAAGAAATAGAGCACATCATGTAACTGTTGCCGTTTGAAGCATTCAGAAAAACTCAAACCATTGAGTTTTCTCAATTCTAAAAGTCAAGAGGGAAAAAACTTCACAGGAAAAGAGAGGAAGGCGAACACGGGCTGGGGGCCTAGACGCCAGGCCAGGGGCCGGTTGCTGTGCGAAGCACCTTTACTGGCTTGATCTCAGTAATTCACATTTCTTCCTGATTATTAGGGAAACCTACCTGATTTAGAAATAGGGAAATAAAGGTGGCAGAATCAGTGCGAGTGAGCAAGTTACAAACCCAGAAATAAAGAGGAGCATCGAAAATGGTGAGAAGCCACGTACGGGTCTAGAAAAGCCCTGGTTTGGAGAATTGCAGTAAACCTGATGCAGAATGGCCACCAAAGGTCAAATGGGTATACAGGGTTTTGGGGGGACCCTGAACTTGACAATATAGTTGGTAGCCATCAGTCTTGAATGCTCTACTTTGAGCTCAGTGATTGGACTGCATCAACAATAAATACAATCTGATAGGAGTATATGATTGTAAAGAAAATGGAAGATCCACGGCCAGTATGCTCACCTGACCCTGGTCTACTTGCTCACAGCACATGCGCAGCACTCACAGGAGCAGGCTTGCACATGTGTGGGCCCTGAGCTATTACTGTGTAAGGAGCTCTGTCCAGCACTCTGGCAGACAGGACAGACCCAAAGGTGGAGACCTGCTTGCTGCATGTAGACTTGCCCTGAGGCAGACAGGATTCTAGTGTGTGACCTGCCACCATGAGAATAAAGCTGGGTATAAACCCCTTTACCTCCAATGTTCTGTTGTCATTTTTTGGTCTCATCGAATACAAAGTGAACTTGCCCAGGGCTGAAACCCTCAGGCAAGACGATAATATGATATAAACACTCACACCAGTGGCACTCTGTATACCATTGCAATTATCTTCTTGAAAATAAATAGGACTTAGAAAATATCTTGATCATGTTGGGGCAGAAGGTGCAGGCTCTTTAAATCTATGTATACCCCCTGCTGCTGCCCACCTTTTGAGCAACTTAATTCTCATTAGCAGCTCCACAAAAAGGTTGAGCAAGAAAAATAGAGACGAGGCTCAAATGAGTCAATTTTGCTGCACATCAATTGCTTTTGTTGAAGGTTTGAGGAGGGAAGAGGTCAAAAGTAATGGTACAATAAGAAAAATAAATTATGTGTGGAGCTAATGTTTCTATGGCATTCCTATTCCCATCATTGTGGATGAGTAAGACCTAGCCATACACTTAAGAAGATTAAAAACACTTTAATTCCAAGTGTTCTAGCAAAGTGAGTAGGTGAGGAACATTATAATTTGCATTTTATAAGTCCTACCCCACACCTTGAGTATATGGTGGTGAAGTTATCATCTGTGTCTGCAAGTGCCTAGCACAAAGTAGATGCTCAACAAATGTATTTGGAAAGCACCACTTGTAAGTCATATTCCACACTGGTTTTTCAAGCTGGCTGCACTTGGCACTCTCCTGGGGAGCTTTAAGAAATACTGATGCCTGGGTCCTGATGAGGCCCTCAAAGTATGGCACCTTGGTATACTGGTTATTTTTCTACAACTAGCATAGATACACTTAGGTTAGTTGTTCCTGTGTGTCTTCATTCCCTCATGAAGGCTCCCATGTGACATGAAGTTTATATTGAATTTGTATATGTTTATCCTATTAATCTGTCTTTATCAGTTCAATCTTCCGAGGGTTGAGGAGAACTTTTGCCTCTCACAGTGTATCTGAATACACTGAATAAGGTGTGTCTTGAGCGTGCTGATTTTTTTTTCAAATCCCCAGGTGACCCTAACATGCAGCGAAGTTTGAGAATTCTGAGCATCTGTGTGCCTAGAAGGCAGCCATGACAGAAGCAGGGGGGCAAAGAAAAGGCTGCATTCCGATCACTTCACTCTGTCAGGAGATGAGGGTCAGGAAGAAAGGACCCAAGCCAACGGACAAGGCAACTAGGGAGCCCGTGTTAAAAACTTGAAATGCCTGGGATGCTGAGATGGAAATGAGTGGGATGAGCCTCAGATCGGAACCTGAAGGCCTAGTTTTGAACTGTTTCTGATAGATGCCAACACAGAGAGCAGATACGTCTGGCACAAGTATGTTTCACCAATGAGGAGTCCCCAGGCCTCATCCTGGAGAACTGGACTGGGTTTGCAGAAGGACACCAAGCCAGGCTTCGTCTCCAGCTCCTCTCTGTAACCCCCAGGCCCTCCAGGGAGCCGTCTGTGCACTGGGGACCAATGGCCTCTCATGCTGCTGTGAAGTCGATGAGGGTATAGGAACTGAACGTCTGTGTCTCCCCAGTAGTCATCTGTTGAAGCCCTGTATTGAAGCTGCAGGCGTGTGGGTGAGTGTGGGTGCATGAGTGCCTGCTCCTCCCACACTCGCTGTCTTAGCTCCAGCTGCCAAGAAAGAGGACCATGGGCTGGGGTTTAAACAACAGAGGTGTATTCCCCACAGTTCTGGAGGCAGCAAGTTCAAGACCAAGGTTGGGCTGATTGGGCCCCTGGCGGCCCCTCTCTCCCCAAGTCGCAGATGGTTGGCTTCTCCATGTGTCCTCACGGGGAGCGTAGGAGGAAGAGAGAGTGTCTTCTTTAAGAAGGCCACTTGCAAAGGCCAGTAATCCCGGCATGAGGGCCCCACCTTCATGACGTCAGTTAGCTCTGATTACCTCCCAAAGGCCCCACCTCTACGTACCACACACGGCGTGCGCATGGGACACACACATGGATACACACATGCCTTCCCAAGCTCGTGCTGGCAGAAAAAGTCTGAGACCATTTGGGCCTAATTCAGCCTTACCAAAACCACACATAAGGAAACACCTTCTGCAGAGTCTGAGGGAGAGATAGTTGTGTGAAGAGGTAGATGCGGTTGCCCAGGGTCCCCATCTTGGATGGTCCGCTTCTATACTGGGGGAGCTTATAAGAACAAACTCATTTCTGGAGACCGAAAGTCCAAGATCAGGCTGCAGGCAGATTCAGTGTCTGGCGACGGCCCCTGTGAACTCACATGGTGGAAGGGAAGAGCTGGCTCCCTGGCGGCTGCCTTACTGGGCATTGTTCCCATTCAGGAGGGCTCTGCCCTCAGGACCTAATCACACCCCAGGGCCCACTTTCTAACACCATCACACTGGGATTCAGTTTCAACCTATGAATTTTGAGAGGACACTAACATTCAGTCCGTAGCACCCCCACCCCTTCCGTCCTGGCAAAAGCCCTCCCTCCGCCACCCACACCTCCTTCCGTGGCTTGTCTGTGTGGCACTGGCCTGTGTGGCCCTTCCAGCACTCGCAGGGCTGACTGACACTCCCTGGCCGGAGTATATCAGTCCACCCCCACTGATCAAAAGCAGAACGACTCATGCTTTTCCCCAACACTTTGTTTTTGAAGCCTATTTTTAACTGGAGGAGTAACTCCGTTTCAGGGAAACCAGGCTCTCTGGGGAATTCAGCATTCAAGCCGCCTTCTCGTCCCCGGAGCTGATAGCAATACTTCTGTCCCATCCTATTCTGGGATGGCTGCACTCCACACAGAAAATTAGGCCACACTTAAAACAAACAGTGTCGCAGACGGCGCCAGAGGAGAACAGTGGCCTACATATTAAGAAACTTTTGGAGCCTTCTCTTTTAGATCCTAAGGCAGGATTCAGTTCCTCCCCACGCACCTGTGACATTCGTGCTAAGAACACTTGGTAAAAAATCAATTGTCAGAGTTAGAAAGGACCCTCGAGATGATCCAGCCCCAGGATTGTTCAGTAGGGGTGCACACCAAAATCAGATTCACCCGAAGAGGTTTTCGTGGCAGACAAGAGAATCTGATTCTCTAACGGCATTAAACAGTACAGAAATTAGAATGTGGCCAGTCGATTATGTATTTTGCTACCACCATGTGGGTGGACAGGGAGAGGGGGTGATTTTTTTATCACTGCCATTCTCTGCCAAGTAAAACAGCACAAATCATTCACAAGAGAGAACTCCCCTCACCTCCTTGAGCAGGTAGATTTTCTTGCACCCTCACATCTTCCATTAAGACAAGAGGTAGACAGTGGGGAGTGGTGGGCTCCCCCAGGAACAAGGAAGCCCACCAAGTGGGAGCACTTCCTCTCCTCTTGCTCGCCTTAGGAGAGGCCCAGAAACACGTACCCCGCCACTTCACTTGCCTATTGTGCCGTTCCTGTGCTTCATCTGCCTTTCTCACCTCAGAGGTTTTTCCACTTTCCTACTTCTTCTGATCCTGTGTCCCTCTCACTTCCCATTCCCCTACTCAAATCCTCCTGGAGAAAAATCAAAATGACTTTGCCATGAATCTCTCACTGGGTGCTTCATGATGATGGATGAGCTCTCACATCTAGCGGACACATGAAGGCAGCTTTGTCCCTAGCACCCCCCACCCCATGCCACCCCACCCACAGCATAGCTCCATGCTTCTCAAACATCTGCAAGCCTGAAAATTCACCTTGGAGGGCTGGTAGAAATGCAGATTCCCAGGTCTTCCCCTACAGAATTGGATTCAGTAAGTTCAAGGTGGTGCCTGAGATTCTAAAGCAAAGCATGAAATGCAGGTCTTCCAAGGGACACATGAAAGAAGGCTGGCATAGACACGGAGCCCTCTGATTCCTCTTCCACACTCAGTACCAAACACTCAGCTTCCCACTCTGAACTCTAGATACCTTCTCAGGTGGCATGGAAACTACCCTCACAGGCATCTTACGGGGCCTGGTTAGGGACTAGTGTGTGCATGTAAACCACTAACCATGGGGCTGGGGCTGAACACACTGAGCAAACAGGAGATGTGAGCAGCTCTATTTATACCTCAGCTGTTCTGAACTCATTCTCAAAACCCAACAGTTGCTTCTGTGAAGTGTGATTTTTAAGAGAAAATAAAACTCCTGTAGAAATTCATCTTTTGCCTTAACATCTAAAAGTTCTTCCACAAGTATAAAAACAAAGCAAAGCTGAAGGAACAAAACAGCAGCAGACTCACAGAACCCAAGAAGGGACTAGCGGTTACCAAAGGGAAAGGGACTGGGGAGGATGGGTTGGAAGGGAGAGAGAAGGGGAGTAAGGGGCCCTATAATTAGCACTCACAATACAGGTAGGTCATGGGGAATGCAGTCCTGCACGGAGAAGACAAGAAGTGACTCTACAGCATCTTACTGCGCTGATGGGCAGTGACTACAGTAGGGGGTGAGGAGGGACTTGATACTATGGGTGAATGTTGAAACTGCAGTGTTGCTCAAGTGAAACCTTTGTAAGATTGTATATCAATGACACTTTAATTAAATATGTGTATATATATTTTTTAAATTATTCCAAAAAATGCCAGTCTTGAAGCTCAGGATCTTTAGATGAAGGAAATGGTCTCCTGGGAAGCTGCCCTGCCTCCATCATCACTCGCCTCCAGTCAGCTCTCCAACATCTTGGCAAGAGTCATCTTTGTAAAAGACAATGCATTGGAATCTCTCCTGCCATTCTGAAGGTCCTAGAGCAAGGAATGAGCTCCTCTGTGAAATGGCCCCATTCCCCTGCTCCATCCCGCCCCCAGGCCTCCTCTGCCGGCCAGGCTGCCTACTGCACGTGGTGAAACCCCAGGTCCTGACACAGACCATGCCAGGCTGCACGGCCTCGTGCTCACTGCTTCCTCCTCTTCATAAGCCCTTCCACCATGGCTCATGTGCAATGCCCAGATCAGAGGCCTGCACAGATGATCACTGACTTTTCTGGGCTGGCTTGTTTTTCCCATTTTGTACCCTATTGCCTTTTTGTTGCTCATTTTCATGTCCATCCCACCCACTGGGCCTGACATACCCTCTGGACGGGGAAGATTGTCTTCAGCACCCCTGAATCCAGAGCGCGATGGGCACTGGGTCCTCTGTGATATGTAAACAAGCCCTGAACTTTGGATTTCTTAGCACAGAACAGGAGAAAAGTATGAGAGAAACACCTCAAAATTGCACCAGGACATCTGAGATATGAAGCAAAGACTGGGGGAGCTCTCCTTTGTGGTTTTCTCCACATCTCCCTCTCCTCCAGCTGTTGCCATGGGTGACCCTCTGACAAATGCAGGCTTGATCCTCCCCAAACCCCCAGTTTAACACCCTAGACAGAATCTGGCTGTTCCATGCCTCAGGAAAAGGAATTTAGGAAATCTTCCAGATTTATCTAGGCCTAATGTGTCCTGTAACATAAAATTATATATTACTAACACATAACACAGCAACCAGTAGATACGTATGAAAGGGATAGCAATGCCTTTTGGTCATTTCAATAGTGCCTTTCTAAACTACAGCCATTGGTTATGTGGTGTTGTTTGGGAATTTCTACAATTGGAGAGCATTGATTTATATCAAGTTTTACCTAGTGTTTCAAAATATAAACTATTTGCACTTATGTTTTTATAATACAGTGCCTATACTTAAGCACTGTTTGTTTCCTAGAACTGCCGTACCAAACTATCACCAACTGGGTAGCTTAAAACAACAGAAACTTATTCTGTCCTGAGCCTGGAATCTAGAAGTCCAAAACGAAGGTGTCAGCAAGGCCATGCTCCCTCTGACGGATCCTTCCTGGCCCCCGCTCGGCTTGGTGTTCATCTTTATTTGGTGTTCTTCAGCAGTGTTTGGAGCTCTTCAGCTTGTAAAACATCCCTGCTTGTTTACATGATGTTCTCTCCTACACGTCCGTGACCACATCTCTCTCCTTATAAATTAGATTAAGGGTTCATGGTAATCTAGTATGATCTCCTTTTAACTTGATTGCATCTGCCAAGACCCTATTTCCAAATAAGTCACATTCACAGATTCCAGGCGGACATGATTTTAGGGGGTACAGTACAGAACAGGCATTGTCTTCTCCTGAGAACGTAAGCATGTGTGGTACACTGAAATTCTCCTCAGCCAGGTCTTTTGTGGAAAAACGCATTTTTATTTCCCTAAAGCTTTGGTCTTCACAGTTAGTGAGAGGAGGGTGTTCGGTGGGGAGGACGATGAGAGAGCGATTCAGAGTGGTGTGCGGCCCTGCTTGGAAACGGTCTCTCCTGGACCAACTCCCACCCCAGAGGGAAGGTCCTCATGCTGTGGCACTAGGACAGTCAGGATAAGACAGAGGGTGACAAAGGTCCGGTCTCCACACTTTGTAGCCACCTTAAAAACTTCAGAGCCAGAAGTTGTCTTAGCTCAGGCTGCCACACAAAAACCATAGGCTGGGGCGCTTAAACAATAGAAATTTATTTCCCATAGTTTCAGAGTCAAGAAGTCCAAGATCAAGGTTGCAACCAATCCAGGATCCCGTGAGGCCTTGCCTTGACTTTTGAATGGGAGCCTCTCACTGTTCCTCACATGGCCTTTTTTCTCTTTGAAGAGAGAGAGAAAGAGAAAGAGAAAGAGAGAGAGAGGAATGTTTGAAGTTTCTTTCCCTTTGTAAGGACCCCAGTCCTCTAGGATTAGGGCCCTCCCATGACCACGTTTAACCTTAACTACCTTGTAAAGGCCCTCTCTCCACACAGTCACATTGGACTTAAGGTTTCAACATGTGAATTTTGGGGACACTATGCAGTCCATAGCAGAAGGGGCCTTAAAAATCATAGTGCAAACCTTCATAGCACAGATGGGGGTCATTCTGCAAGTGAAAAGCTCCGGTGCAGGCCACTGGCAGTATGCTCTTAGTCATTCCGCTGCACTAGAGCCTCCAGTCCAGAGTCTTGACTCTTCTTTTGCTTTCTCCTTCTCAGAGAGTATAACTAAATTAGATAGATACATAGATACATAGATGATCGATAAATACTTCTTAGCAAACATGGATGGCATCCCCTTCATTTTGACTTATGCCCAAAGATCTATGAGGGGTCATAGACATAAATGGACAACCATTTTGGGCTCCCCGTGAACCTACCACTGTGTCTTAAACATGGTAGGCATACATTAAATATAGATAATATTTACGTTAATAACTAACGTTTTACTTAGTACTTATACTACTCTAAGTACTTCAATTGAATTGACTTATTTAATCCTCACAATAATTTAATAGATTCTGTTGTCAATGGCATTTTACAGATAAGGTAAATGAGGCACTGAGACACTTATTGATTTACTCAAGGTTCACTACTGTATAAATGAATAAAGGAATGACTCAAGGTATCCAAAGACTATTCTAAGCTTCAAGCTTAAACTCTGCCTAGCTGCACCCCTCTCTTTCCAACAACCTCTATTCTGAATTTATTTTTTGGGAGGGAAAGGTTTTTGTTACTGTTTTATCGACACTTAGGGTAAGAGGATGCATAAAAATCACACAAACAATAAAGCCACTAACTATAAATATTCAACACTTTACTATAAGTGTTTTCATCAAGACTCATATACACTCTTACGGTAAAACAAGTTTCCTGAAAATAATACTTAGCCTCACTATTTACTGTAATGTATTGTGTGTGTTCTATTATATTCTATTTTAGTCCAGTCTAGTTTGTCTAATCATTTAATTTTTTAATGCAGATCATGACCAACAAAATTGTCTTCATAAGCCACAATTGGGTCACAATCAGTTGTTTGAAAGACAAAACTGCTTTATATATTAGGCTAACCTAACAGGAATAGGTGCATTTTCTTCTGCCTTCATCTGCTGATGTTCAGGATTGTAAAGATGTTGTAATATGTATACAGTTAAAAGCTTTCAAGGTGTTTTTGTTTGTCTGTTTGTTTGTTTTTTAACTGAATGCTTTGTTGTTAGCCTGGAGTAAAATGGACTAACAGATTTCAGAAACTCTGGAAATTCTTTCTATTTTTCTCCAATCATATCATGTATGTTTCCTTTCATTGGATGTGACCTTTTTAAGAGGAACACATTTTATAGTCGAAAGAAACAAGTCAGGTCACATATCAGATTACGTTCCCATTTAAGTTTTAAATTGTGAAACTTAAGTGCACCCCAAAATTTTGGAGGTGAATTCGAATTCTTTTGTGAATTTCCAGTACTGTAGTAACCTTATTTTCTTGACACATCAACTAGTATGCAATCTACTTCCTCAGAGTGCAAGATGCAAATCTCACATTCCAACAATTTGGTTTGATAATTTCCATCTTGTGCCAATAGTATGACCTGGAGATTTGCATCTTCCAATGTGGCAGAGAGGAAAAACATCAAGGAAGGAATTAAAATATTTTGGAATGATGTGCTTAAGAAGGTAATATATTTTAAAAGGATGATGAAAAAATAGGTTTGGAGCATTCTCTATTTATACATTCTGTTTATTTAAGTTATATCTAGAAAGAGAAAGTGCACAATTGGCTGAAATGTTTCCTGAAAATATTCAGATCCTATTTATGGGAGTAAAAGATTCATAAAGACCAAAGGGATGCAAATAAGTACATCACCACCGCATTAAAGAATTGTAAGAATTAACTTTTAAAGAGATATACTGACATCAGTTTTCTTTCCCACAGAAAATGTTAGTCCCCTTGCTTGTCCCCTTTCTGAAGTCATCTCACAGAAAGCCATGCCAAGAGATGATTCTCCATAAACTGGGTAATCCAAAACAGCATCTGACTCAGATGGGCTTGTGATGGCAGAATTCCACAGGCATTCAAACCTGCACCCACTCTGAAGAATCACAATGTGGCAGAGCCTCCCAGAAGCCTGCTTTGGGGTGTGGGGTGGTACAGAGGAGTGTGGGCAAAGAATTCACATTGCAAATAAATCATTGGTTTGGAGTTCATCATGACTATGTATAGTCCAGTGATTCTCAATCTTGAACAGTCATTAGGAACACCTAGAGGGCTTGTTAAACATGGACCCCCACACACCCTCTCCCACAGTTCTGACTCAGTGGATGGGGCCAGAGAATTTGCAGGTCCCCAAGTTCCCAGAGGACACTGCTGCCACTCGGAAACACACTTTAAGAACCACTGCTCTCTCCCATTTTGTGGAATTAGGGGGCATGGACTGAATTGCACAGGTAAAGCAGAGAGCCTTCCTGTTTTCTTTAGAGATAGCAGCTGCAAGCCAGCGATCGAACTGGCTGAATGCCAAGGAACACCAGTGAGAATGATCCGCTATAACAACAGGAAGGTGAGCATTATAAACACAAGAAGGCTGTCCCCAATATCCTAGAATATAAGGAAGTTTCAACTCAGCCCAGATGCTCAAGATTGTATCTTTCAAGAAAGGAAAGGAAAAGAAAGTTTTACTAGACTTAATGACTATACAGATAAACAGAGCAGACCTCGTTCTCCCTTTCAGTGAATAGCTGGCACCTCACGACACCTGACAGAGAAAGACAAGTAAGGCCAGCCTGTGGGTCACAGGAGCAAAGCCTGTCATTACCTGAGGGTAAATTTGGGAGTATTTGGAAGCACAAGTGTGAAACAGAGAGAATGTTAAGAAGGAAGGGAGGGAGGGAGGGAGGAAAGAAGGAAGGAAGAGAGAGAGAGAAAGAAAGAAAAAAGAAAGGAAGGAAGAGAAGAATGAAAAAGAATGAAAATTCAAGGCCAAAAAAAAAAAGAGAGAGAGAAGCGGGGCTCTTGGTAACCGTCTCTCTGAAATAGTTTGTCAACTGACTTTCAGGGCAGGAGACTGGCTCCCGTGGGTCTGAATGACTCCGTCTCCCACAATCCTGCGGGGTGGTTCAAGCAGAACAAAGATGTGCTTCTTTCCCCAAAGAGCCCCAGTAAGCAGCTCAATGGAAACAGAGCCGCAGTAAGTGGGGGGCAGCAGATGGCTCAAAGGGGAAAGGACTTTATTAAAATTCAAAGGGAAAAGTAAGATGAGATGATTTAGAAAGCATTATGCATTTATTGAACAAACACTGCTAAAGACATTTCAGCAAACTGTGTGTTTAAAAAGTAATAAATAGCTATTGTGCTTACTTCATAAACTTGTCAGACTGTCTTCATTTTATTTTCCTGAACAAACTGAATTTCTCTACTACTCATCCCCAGCCAGTTAATAAATACATCACCCTAAAAAGTGCTGTGGTATTAAATTTACAGCAGATAAAATATGGATGAAGTTGCTGTTCCTCAGGTATGTCAAGTGTGATTTAATATCTCACACTCCTCCCTTGAGGAGTAAAAGATTACTCGGCTGCTTCAACCGCCAGAGAGCGACCTTTGCCCCTGAGTAACAGCCACTCAGCAAATAGAGCCGAATGAAGAGGGAGAATAACTTATAGATTTGCCATAAGAAAAAATTGATCTAAATCCGCATATCAAATCTGCTGATCAGAGAGCTCTTGAGAAACACCTCATAATCTTTCATATACAATTGTGCAAACTTTGGGCAAAAAAGGAGACCTTCCTGGAAATGTATGGGATATTTTGGTGTGTTTCATTATTTACATTTTTCCCCTTATTACTATTATATTAAAAGCCTTTTCTATCATTAGGATAAAAATCTCCTTAAAAGAAAATACTTGTTGACTTAATGTCTTAGCAGTATTTTCTTCTCTCTGTAGGAAGTATAAGCTCTTTGACTATTTCAGAGACAGAGAATCTTACATATGAAGGTGCTGTTCCCTGGGGAAGTTTCTCTGAACTCCGATTTAATTTATACCTTTTTAAGAAGTTCTGTCTAAATGATTTTTTTAAAATCTCCAAGGAAAATTATTTGTTAGCACAGAAAATAAATTCTTATAATTAACATTTTGCCATCCAGAAAGGCTGGTGACTAAGAGTCCTCTGCACTTCAAAGGTAGGAGAGAAATGAGTTTTAAAACAAAAGTAAAGAAGAAGCAAATGACTGCTGAGCTATTTTTATTTCAAATATATAAAAGTGGAGTTGGTAACTGCCACGTATAAATTTCAAAGTGCCGATTGCCAAGGGTCTTCCTCTAAAGTCTGCTATGAAAAAATAAACTTCGGCAATTAAAGCAGCTTTTTCCTTTGCCACAGAAGTGAGGGAAGTGGCCTGGTGTCCCAGGGGCTCCTGGCATCCTCTGTGCCCAAGGAGCAGTGTGCCTTTGCTAATTTTAAAAGTCTCTCTAGCTTTGGGTCTTTGCAAATCAAAGCTTTTGTTGCCTCCCCCAAAATGTGACTACTCCACAGTTTGAGGTTTTTTGTTTATTTGTTTGTTTTTCACTGAGACTTTTGTGCTCAATTGGTAATTGGTTTTCCTGAGCAAGAGTGGGTAGGGACAAGGCTGCTTATTTGAAATTTCTTCAGTGGTGAAATAGTGAGGCGTTGGCATTAGCAGATAGGTTTGCACAAAAGCTATGATTCTTATATATGAACTGGAGGGAAGGGGAAGGAATATTCCAAAACAGATGACAGAGGGGACCAAGTGAGATAGCTCAAGGGACGTGTGCATATGTCTGTGTGCGCGTGCATGCACACACACATTTACCACAGCAGCTCTCCTGTGAGAAATGGAAACTCTCTCGAAAGGAGATTAACTGGCAGGCATGCACCCTCTTCCCAGGCTGGCCCAGATCTCCCTCAGTCAAGCAGCCTTCTGCCTCTACACCTTTCTAAGCAAGTGCCTTTCCCAGTGCAATTGTGCAGTGGATTGGCCGGGGCAGGGCAACGCTTCTTGAGTGACAGCTGTGCCTGCTGCAGGGACTCCACCAGCTCCCCTGCTTCCTTGGTATCAGCTGCTCCAGGAGGAGCTGGGACTGGTCCCTTTGTTTGCATCAGTGAGGAGGGTGGTAGGGTGGGTGGGCTAGGGGTGGCAGTGGGAAGGAAAGAGACAGTGACGGGGTACAGAAGAAAAGGGAGACTAACTCTTAATGCTTGGGATTATTTTCCTTTTAAAGTACATATATGCATAGTATGACCCTAGACAGGAGAATGGCAGCAAATGGCAAGGATTTAGAGGTTGTGGGGGGATGAGGCAAGTTAAATGGCACAGTTTCAAACCCATGAAAACATCCTCATGGGTGTCTCTCTCCCAAACTGACCACAAAGAGGGGTTAGTTCTTAGTGGCTGAAAGAAAAAGAATGCCCCTTTTTAAATATCATATTTTCCAAAGACTAATTTCCCCTTATCTTGCCAATTTTATTTTTATTGTTTATGTCCCTCCCACCACCCCTCTTATAGATCATCCTTTCAATTGTTTTCCAATATGGAATACGTTCCTTAAAACAACGAGCGGGAAATGATGTTCCCAGGGGCTGTCTGCTCACTCTGGCCTGTGATGGCTGAGGAGGTAGTAAAGGAAACCTTTTCAGTAAAGAACCTTTCATTGCCACTTAATACACATTGGACAGATCTACATATCAGCAATACGGTCTTGGTTCTGAACTGTACTGGCAAAACTAGCTTTCAGGGGGGCAAACTTGTCTAACTGAAAATGATCCCACAGTAATTCATTAGCATTTCAAAACAACTAGGAAGTGGTCATTTGTTTTCTAATTTTTTTTTAAAAAACGACAGTGTCATTTATTATCCCTTTTTTGAATTCTGGTAGTGGCTGTTTACTTGCAATAAATTACTATTACACTGTCAGAGATATAGCGTCCTGAATATCCCACTATTTCCACTTTCAAGCAGCCACACTGTAGACCTCTGCAATTTTCTCGCGATGAAGCAGACGGCAAGGGTCTCTCAAAATCTTGCTAGTCCTAGTGCTTCTAGTCACCAGTGCCACTTGTTTTTTGCCTTCCCTTCTGCGAAGACCCTTCCCTGGAATGTGCCCCCTAGACAGAACATGCAGCAGAGAAAAAATGGTCTTAGCAGTTCCCTTCCTACTCCAAGTACTTATTAGTACTCCAGTCCTAGTGCCAAATTAAACGGCAACTAATAGTTTGTCTTGAGTTTAGTTTAGTTCTTTAATTCGAATTAAAACCCAGATCATGTCCTGGTGTGTATTCCTAATAGACATTGTTTTTCAGAAAAGTTTTAGATTCTTCCTGGTGTTTTTTAAATATTGTGTTTAAATTTATTTTCCTCGTTCATATGAATATCACTGAAAATGCTTGAAAACTATAAATCATGGCTTTTGAGCTGCATGGATTAGAATTCACAGCCCCTGAAACAATGATAAAGTAGAAAATGTCATTCAGAATCATACTGATACTATGATTAAAAATAATTTACTTGCAATGTTTTTTTAAAAAATGAAAGGGAGATAAATATCATTAGTATTTATAAAGGAACTAGATTGTTAAAATTTTTTTCCATAGGAAAAAAATCTTAGAGATGAAATTTCTGGATCAAAAGGAAAATACATTTTCAGAGTACTTACCATATGTACACATACACACTGTTATCCCTCTAAAAGATTGGACAATTCTTTGTTCATTTCTGCAGTCTGAAGTTTTTCACATGTTTTTTTCTGGTCAATTGTTTATGACCTTATCTCATTTGTTTATGGGATGTTCTTATTGATACAGAAAAGCCCTTTTATATATTAAGCATGGTTAACTTTAAAAATTTAATTATAAGAATCTTCCTCAGTTTTCTTATTTTCCTTCTATTTTTAATATTTATTTTTCTTTGTTAGTTGTTATTATGTTACAGAAACTGGGGGTGGGAGTTGCTTATTTTTGTTTATTATGCTACAGTGAAATATGTTAGATTTCCCTTCACACCTTCTGCCTCCAGTGCAATGCTAAGGTAGGATTTCCCACTCATGCAAAATTATATATTTATCTATATTTTCTTCTATTATTTTCTTCCGATCATCTATTGTACCAGTGTCTTACCAGTATACTTTAGTGTCTGTTAAGCACATCTTTCCCCATTTCTATTTTCAAAATTCCCCTTGCATTCCAGAGTCTGCTCTTATTAATGGATCACTTAAAATAAATTAGGTTCCCAATTCTGATTGTGATTTTATTGAAATTTTATTAGATCTTTTTTAACTTTGGAAAAAGTGTTTCATCATTACTGAGTCTTCCCATCCAAGAATACTGCAATCTTTTTACTTATACAAGCCATTTTTATCATGTCACTCAGCAGAGTTTTAGTTTATGTCAGTCAAATACTTTTCTTTCCAAGCTATTACTAGATATGGGCCTTTTAACCCATTTTAAATGCTAATTGTAATTCTAGGAGAAAGTTACCCCATTTTATATTTGTTTTCTTACAAGACAAACTGTCTTACTGTTCCTGATACCTCTTCTGTTGACTCCTTTGTTTTCTACCTTCATATCAGATCATCTACGAACAGTAATTCTCTTTCTCAAGGTTTACATGTCATGTTTTTATTTCTTATCTAATTGCACTTGTTGACTCTTTCTGAAAAATAAATAAGAATGGTAATAGTGGATATCCTTCTCCTGCATTTAAAGAAATACTTTCAACACTTCACAACAGAACATGAGGCTGGTTTTTTGGTTTGAGATATTCTGTGTCCATTTTGCCACAAGTTGTTATAATCAAGAACAGATGTTGAATTTTGCATAATGATTCATTGTCTCCTACAACACAATGTTTCTTCTTTTTCCCTAGTATTCCCTAGTATCAAATGAATGATACCGGTACATTTGAAAACACTTTTACAGTCCTGGAATAAACCTTAACTGGTCAGAGTGAAGAAAATTTTTAAATACTGCTGAATTCATTCTAGGAATTGATTCATTTATTTAGGAATTTTGTATTTATAGTCAAATGTGATGTGGATCTATGGTTCTCTCTTTTTTGTTCAATTTTTGGAGTGATTTGGTATCAAGGTTATAAGACCTTGATAAAAAGAATTAATAAAATGTTCTTTTTTATACTACACAAGTTTATGTAAATTGGGAAATAATTGCCTCTTGATGTTTTAAAGGGAACCATTTGAGCCTAGAGCTAGCTTTTTCCATTATTTCCCACACTTACTGATCTATTCAATATTTCTACACTTATTGAATATATTTTATAATTTGCACCCTAGAGAAACATCTACTTTGTGTAGTATTTAAAA
The DNA here is from genome assembly GCF_030020395.1 of Manis pentadactyla. Lineage (NCBI taxonomy): Eukaryota > Metazoa > Chordata > Mammalia > Pholidota > Manidae > Manis > Manis pentadactyla. Next base: position 147,677,947 of record NC_080020.1, on the reverse strand, counting down.
TATATTAGTATAAAATTGAACAATTATTCTCCTATGGTTCTTTAATCTCCTGTAGCTCTTGTCATGTATTTATTACCAAGATCCCATTACTGAGTTAATTTTTCAACTCTGTGTTTTATCCATTAAATTCTTTTTCCAATTTATTTGTAACATTCTTATCATTTATTTATTTTTACATTTACATTTTTATATTTACATAAAGGCAATGAAAACTGAACTTTCATCTAAATACAATTTTGACTGTCATGTGAGAACTGATAGGTAATAGTGACATCATCATTATTTTAAGGTATTATATACTCAGTTTGAATTTACTCTGAAGTTTTTAAGAAACTAAAGAAAAGTTTTTAGCTTCATTTTTAATTACAAATTTTATTACATTGTTATCAGAGATAATTAGCTATACAAGTATCTTTTAAAAATTAATTCTTTACTTATAATTTTTGTTTTCCTTTATTTGCATTTTAAAACTCTTTTGTACGTTTTTGTGAGAAAATAAGGAAAAATAGATGTATAAAAATCCCCCTCCACTGTTATATTTTCTCCATTTCTCTTTCAGTTATTAATAACTTTTTCTTCATATATTTCAGTGCTATGTTATTTTACACACAACGGTTCATAATAGTTAACACTTCATGTTAGAGTATATATATATAAATGTATTACTATATTTTGTCTCATAATTAATGTCTCTGATATATCTTTTATCATCTTTAACTTCAAACCTTAATCACTTTTTCTTAGGTATACATCTTATAAGCAACATAAAATTGAATTTTTAACCTTGATTTAAAGGTTTTTTTTTATTAAAATGTGCATTTCAGTAAGAAATGAGTGAAGGAAACCAAATATATAAACTTCCATTTATGAAATAAGTAAGTCATGGGGATGTGATGTACAGCATAGTGACTATATAGTTCATAATATACTGCATATTGGGAGTTGCTAAGCGAGTAGATATTAAAAGCCCTCATCAGAAGAAAGAAAATTATAACAATGAATGGGAACGGTTGGTAAGCAGACTGTGGTGATCATTTCACAATGTATACAAATATCAAATCATTGTGCTGTACACCTGAAACTAATATGCTGTTATATATCAATCATATCTCAGTTTAAAAGAAAAAGGTGAGCCACATGTTAGTAGTAGAAGTTTCCTGTGGTAATCTTACCTGATTTCAATAGACTGAGGTTGAAAATTCACTGCGACTTTTGAGAAGGTGAGTATATGTCTACTTAGGGAACATTCAGAGCTTTTCTTTTGCCCTGAAGGATGAATCTCCAATAATCCTTATAGTGTATAGTGTGCCTTCTATGCCCACTGCCCTTGACATCTTTCCTTGTATATAATGCTGGATATTTACCTTGCAGAGAAATACTGAGGTATATGAGGAAAAGCGTGGCTCAGCCTCCTGAACCCTGACTCTCACACTGCAGTGACTGTTGCACGTGGCTCTGCTGTCGCCTTATGTCTTTCTCTCCATGCTTCCATGACGCCATAGAAAGTTAGTTATTAGTGATGATAATAGTTAAGTTAATGGAAATTCATTTCAAAGACTCACAAATCAGGGACCCCGTACTTCCAGGGCCTATGTCACTGCATCCCTTCTCTTTTCTCTGATTTTATTTATATTTCAGTGGGAAGGAAAAGGAGAGCAAATATGACATTTCAGTGAGCTGTGCTTGCAGCCTGTTTTTGTTATCAGCTTAAAGCTTGTAAGTATCATTTTTTATATTTGGTCTATATTTTGTTACTAAAAATATCATTTTTTTACCTACTATATACATATTCTATAAAAAAGATAGATGGTGATAACATGATGATAACAATATGAATCCAACAATCTCTGACCACCTCTCTGACACAGTTCCCCATTTCTCAGTCCAGAGCAAACTACTCTAAAGTATTTTAACTGTATTCACTGTGTTTTTCTTGAGATTTCTAACTAATAGCATTTTGCTCTCCCTTGATTCAGCTTTAGATATTGTCTCAGCACTTTTCAACTATCACTATGCTCAGCCCATACCCAAAACAGAAAAAAAAAAAGTGAGTTTTCCTGTTTGTATTAAAACCATGACAGATAGGTGTGCTTATTGCATTATATTTTCTGTTTTTACTTTTTTAATGCTTTCTTAATACTTTCTGTGTTTTCATCTTTTTTCTATTTGGTCATTATCTTATTTAATTTCTTTCTCTTCTAGTTTTGGATTTATACATCCTATTTTTAGTCATTGAACACTTTAAAATAAAGAAAACCATATGTATTTCTAAGAGCATTGTCTACAAAAATAAAATGCATATTGTCAATATCATCAATGTATCTTCCACCTTCCCAGATCCCTTTACACATTTTTTCCTAAAATTTTTATCCTGACTTATTATAATTCTATTACTGCATCTTTATTCTTTTAAGCTTTTTAACATTATAGTCTTCCTATAGCCCAGATCACAATAATTGGTACTTATTTATTTGTTTAAATGATATTTATACTTACTCCAAATTCTTTTACACTATGACTTTCCAGTTCATGAGTTTCGAATTTCATATGTTTAATGTTTTAGTTGACTTTATTCTATCTTTAATTTTTTTTCAGAAATGAAACATTTTTTACAAACTTCCTCCTAAATTCCTTCTACATGTGATAATATCATTCTGTTCCTTTTGCACATAAACACAGTCTGGTTGGTATAGAATTTGGAGGTTATATCACCCCCAACTGAACTGACAAAACGTTGCTGATTTCTGGTATATAATTCGTATACAGCACAATGGCTAGCTTGAGCTTATTTTTTTTTTCAAACCTCTTTTTCATCAGGCTTATGGTTTTCCCTATTTGAATGATTCCTATAGCTTTAAATTCCATTTTGTTCAGCAAGATCTTTCTAAGTAGTGGTGTTTGCTTGGTACCTAGTGAGCCTTTTAATCAGGATGACTAAAGGATGAGGAGGACACAGGGCAGGACTTCTAACCTCACGTATCTTTTTCAAACATCATAGTTACACTTTCATCACTTGATTCCTTGTTAGGGTTCCACATATTATTTCATTTGGGAAGAGAAATGTCCTTTGTGAAAAAAAATTTTATGTTCATTTCCATTTATAAATGTGAATAACATGTTCCTTCTAGTTTTCTTTTTCATTCTCTTTCATTTCTTGGTCACTCTTTTTATTTATAAATTGACTTATTATTAATTTGCCCCATATGTATTTTATTTATTGTTTCCTTATGGCTGCTCTTTAACTCTGTATTCTGAGAGATTGTCTCAAACTCATCTTTCACAAGACTAGTCAAATTTCTGGAATATCAGTTTTCTTAACTGTTCTAAATTCTGCTATGGCAGAAATTTTTCTTAAATATTTTCTTTATCTCATCTTTCATTTCCTATTTTATAGGAATTACCATTTTAAAATTGCTATTTTTATCCAAATTTTACCTCTGTTTCTTTGAGTAATCTTACGTTTTTCTCCAAAATATTACCTTCAGCTATCTCTTGCATGCTATGATTATCTTTTTCTTAAAGTTTGCAGAATTTGCTCCTTCAAAGTTTGATTACTCATCTTTGATGTGTTTTTTCTGAAACCACTTCTAGCACCAAATATTTGGGGGGTTTTCAGATGCCAGTGCTTGTTCTGCCACACCAATTGTCCAACACCAACTGCCCATCAGTTCAATAAGTTCTGACACTAATTATCATGAGACTCAGCACAGACCCCACAGGTTTAGAGCTCAGTCCCACAAGACCACCCCTATTTCAGGTGCCAGTTGAAAATGCCAGGGGCTGCTTGCACTTCTGATGGGCTAAATATAAAGTCAAGGTTTCCTGCCATCCCCTCCCTCGTCATGGCTTGGTCTTTCTGGCAACCAGTCCCCATCCTAAAGCTATTTAGGGGACCCCAGATATCACTCACCCCATTAGCACACAAAAGTCATTCTCATCACTCAGAATATCCCAAGTTCTCAGAGTTGTAAGAGCTCTGTGCAGGAATCAGGGACAAAGCCATATGTAAAACATTACATCATCCTTTAAAAAAGATGTTTATCCTTATTCTCCTAGTTTCTAAAAATCTGTGCTTGTAGACTCCTCTTGGATCTTCCTTCTTCCTTCTTGTTACAGGACTCTCCCCTTGAAATTTATATAGAAGGAGCAAAAAAAAAGGTATTTCTGTTACCAGTTAGGAGATTCAGCAACTGGCAACTGTGGAAAGGTAACAGAAAGGTCGGCAACTAGAAAGATTTTGTCATCATCAGGGTGAACTGGTCAGACTGAGGCGATGTCACTAATAGATTGCCATCTTCAATTTGGAAACACTGACTTGGAAAATAGAAGCCACAGAATTTGGTAACTGATTGTATATGAAAAATACAAAGAAAGAAGAAATTAAGGTTAGCCTGGGATGTCTAACTTAGACATCTAGATTACAGATGATGCCTTTAACCAAAATAGGAATAGGTTAATAGCTAAGAGATTCATTTTGCTTTGTTGGTGTGGCAAAGTCTTATTTTCTGCACACTGAGTTTAAAGTTACAGGGACAGTTGAAAAGGTGAGTTTAGAAATCAGGAAAGGTAGGAAAATGGAGAAACAGAACCTGCAGTGCTTAGTGAAGTAGAAGTAGAAGCTGTAGGATCTGAGCTCATGAGGCATTTACGATAAGCCGAGAGGAGGACTGCAGATGAGATTCTGAGAGAGCTCAGCCATTAACGTGGCTGGGAAAGATGGGCAACAAGGCAGAAGGAGAAGTAGAAAGGGGCATGAGCACCAATAAAAACACTGTCTAATTTTATAGAGCAATTATGGTCAGGCACTGTGTTACATGCTTTAAATCCATTGTCTCATTGAACCCTTTCAAACCAAGATGCAGAGAAGCCAGGATTCAAACATTTTTAACCTTAGCATGAATCTGTGAGACCTGTGTTCAAAAAAAGACTTCACATGGTTTCTGCAAAGACAGAAGCCAGGATCTGAACTGCTCCGAGTACTGCATGAGCCTTACTGGGGTGGGGAGGAGGGGAGTGCAAGGCTGAAAAGCAGACAGTGATGAAAGGATTCTAGGGCAAGTAGATGACCGGGGAGGTGCAAGGCCCACGGGCAGGGGAACGAGGCAACGAGGAGAGGGAGAGGCAGAGAAATTGTGCAACAACCAACCAACCACCACTGTGGCAAATGAAGCTTACTCTGCAGGAAAATTCTGGAAAATGAAATTATTTGGTTATTTCAACAGACGGGTGAAGAAGATAGGGTATTCATATACTCATTCCAGTCCATTGTTAGTCAATGGCTCTTTCAGTGAATTTTAGTTCACTAGCCTTCTGGGCAGAGAAGCCTACCATGATGGAGAAAACGCTCAGACAGAGAAGAAAATACTGGCAGGTGGAAGTGAGCAATGGCATACCAGAGTCATAAGGCAAACCAGACGAATATGAGTGGGCCCCCAAAAGTGGCTGCTGTAGGAAGTAACCTGTTAGCTGTGTTGACTCTAGTAAAAAAAATAAGGAAAGGTCTTTAAAGCCTGCTGACACTAAATCTTACTCTACAAAAACAGCCAGAGGTTCTCAAACTTAACTAAACTTGGAAAGGCTTTTCAAAATGTGATGGGACTTGTGCCTCTGAGATGGTAGAGTAGAAGTATTTCTTCTGTTTTTCCTGTTATATATAATTTAAAACCCTGGATATTATATCTAAAACAAAAAAAAGAAGACTGAAGGATAGAGAGAAGAATGTAGAATGTCAAGGGAACTTAGGAGCACAGGAAGGACATGATGATGAGATCCCTGGGTTTTATTTTTGCTTAGCACATCCTACACTTGGAGCTGAAGGAGCTACCAATGAGATCTAGTGGGTACAGACAAGAAAACCCAAAAAACCTGGTCTCCACAGACAAATAACTAGGAAAAGTGAAGGATGGTAGGACAGAAAATTTTTAGACAACTACTCTACTCTAGCTAAGTATCATCGAAGAAACTGAGTCCCCAACCCTACCTACACCAACAAAGACTAAGTGGGGGGCGTAGACTTGCACCATAATCAGATTGTAATGAATACCCCAAATATTCTGGAAGGGTGGTATTAGATAAAGCCAACAGAGAGCTGGACTTTTAACTCTGCCAGCAGGTAACAAAGCACCTTACCCTGAAGTTTCAGTGGAGACCACAGGGGAGTTTGATTTCTACTGAAGAGTCACCTCTTCCCAACCCCTCTGCAGAGGTCTTAGAGAGTCAGAACTCCAATATCATCTGGAAGCAAGGCAGTCCCCACAACAGCAGTGTGAGTGGAGAGACCACCTGGGATGCAGGAACTCCCACCCTTGCCCAGCAGGAACAAGGAGCCTACCTGGAGGCCAAGTAGGCAACCTGGCTCTCTGCCTCCACCTGAAAGAAATGAAGCAGCACTCCTTGTGCCCATTTTCCCTCAGCAGAGCGGGATTAGAGGATACCAGCCAAAACAGAAGATTTAAATGAGAATCTCATAACATGTCCAGGAAGATCTCAAGTGAATGAAAAAAGACCATCAAGAGATGTGAAAAATAAGATGGCAGAGATATTAGAATGATCTGCCAGTGATTTTAGAGCAACCACATTAAAATGCTTTCATGAGCAATTATGGAAACACTTGAAAAAAATGAAAAGTAGAAAATATCAGAAATAAATAGGAGATACAAATAAGAATTAAATGGCAATTTTAGAACTAGAACATACAATAGTTAGAATAGAAGCTCAGTGAATGAGCTCAACAGCAGTAGAAGGGAAAGAGGAAAAATCAGTGAATTGCAAGACACAAAAATATAAATTATCTGATTGGTGCAACAGAGAAAAAGCAGACAGAAAAAAAAAATAACAGGACCTCAAGAATCTGTATGGATATAACAAAAGATCTATCATTTGTGACATTATAGTTCCATAAGGAAAAGCAAAATAGTATGTGGCTGAAAAATCCCTGAGCAAATGACAGTAGGAAACTTTCTAAATTTGCCAAAACCCACAAACCCTACAGATTCAAGAAGCTGAGTTAATTCCATATACTATGAACATAAAGAAATCCACACTAAAAAAATCATAATTAAATTTCTGAAAACTAAAAAGATGTTGAAATCAGCCATTGAAAAATGACTTAGCAGAAAAACAATTAAAATGGCAGCAGATTCTCAGTAGAAACCATGGAGCCCAGAAGGAGGTGGTACAATATTTTTCAAGTGCCAAAAGAATTGTCAACTTAGAATTCTAAACCCAGCAGAAATATCTGTTAGAAATGCAGGGGAAATCAAAACATTTTAAATCAAGAAAAAATAAGATAATTTGTCATCCACTGATCTCTGCTAAAAGAATGGCTAAAGGAAGAGTCCTAACTAGAAGGGAAAAGATAAAAGAAGGGGTTTTAGAATGTCATGAAGGGACAAAACACGGTAAGACAAAATATGAAAAATATGGATAAATACAATAGGGCTTTCTTCTCGTGAGTTTTCTAAACAATGGTTAAGAATATTACAATATTTAAGAATACTACCTAGGAAATGGGGAGAGTAAAGGAAAATAATATTTCTACAGTTTACATGAACTGGTAAAATGATGGTATCAGTAGTGTGTGATAAATTATAATGTAATTTATAACACATGATACTCTATGTATAATGTAATACTTAGAGTAACCACTAAAGAAAGCAATATAGAAACAGACACACTCAAAAACACTATAATAAAAGAAAATGGAAATCTAATAAGCATTCTAATAATCCATAGGCAGGCAGGAAAAAGTGAACAGAAAAATGAAAAATAAATTGAAAACAAAATGACAGACATAAGTCCTAACATATCAAAAATTACAGTAAATGTAATGGTCTAAATACACCAATTAAAATGGGAAAGCAGATTAAAAATCTTGGCCCAGTGTATTAATTTCTTATTGCTACTGTGACAAGTTACCACACACTTAATGGCTTAAAACACAAATTTATTCTTTTCTAGCTCTGGAGGCCAGAGGTATAGAATCAGTTTTACTGGGCTACAGTGAAGTTGTCAGCAGAGTGTAGCTCCCTCTGGAGAATCTTGGTGAAAGTATGTGTCCTTGCTGTTCCTAGTTTCTAGAACTGCATTCCTTGAGTCATGAATCCTTCATCTACTTTCAAAACGAGGATCCTATTACTGGCATACCTCATTTTACTGCACTTTATTGCATTTTGTATATAAAGTGTTTTTTACAAATTGAAGTTTTATGGCAACCTTGTGTTGAACAAGTCTATCAGTACCACTTTTCCGACAGAATTCATTCATTTCGTATCTCTGTGCCACATTTTGGTAATTCTCACAGTATTTCATATTTTTCCATCCTTACTATATTTGTTATGGTGATGTGTGATCAATGATTATGACTCACTGAAAGCTCAGATGATAGTTAACATTTTTTAACAATAAGGTGTTTTTGAACTAAAGTAAATACTTTTTTAGGCCTAATGTTATTGCATACTTAATGGACTACAGTATAATGTAAATATAACTCTTATATTTACTGGGAAACAAAAAAAACATTTTGACTTGCTTTATGGTGATATTCACTTCATTGCAGTGGTCTGAAACTAAACTCACAATATCTCTGAGGTATGCCTGTATCTTCAAATTTCTCTCTGCTTTCATCACATGACCTTCTGCTTCTGTTAAACTCTCCTTTGCCTTCCTCGTGTAAGTATACTTATGATTAAATTTAGTGCTCACCCGAATAATCCAGTATAGACTTCCATCTCAAGATCCTTAACTTAATCACACCTGCAAAGTCCCTTTTGCCATACAAGGTAATTATAACAGGATCCAGTAATTAGTATGTAGACATGATGGGGGCCATTATTCAGCCTACCATACCCAACTATATGCTGTCTATAAAAAACTCATTTGAAATGTAACAATATAGGCAAGTAGAAAGTAAAACTATGTAGACAGATATGTCATGTAGATACTAATCAAAGGAAAGTAGACATGGATACATTAATACAAGACAAATTACACTACAAAGCAGGAAAATTACAAGGGACAGAAAGGAATATTACATAATGATAAAATGTCATTTCAATAAGATGACATAGCATTCCTAAATGTATATGTCCCAAACAAAACAGCTGCAAAATATGTGAAGCAAAAACTGAAGTAACTGATCCACTGAAAGAAGAAATAGACAATATACAATAATAGTTAGAGACTTCAAACATCCCTCTCTCAACAATTGATAGAAATATACAGAAAATCATCAAGGACATAGAAGAACCCAAAAACCATCACCATCAGGACCTAACTGACATTTATAGGGCACTCCACCAGATAATAGAAGAGAGTAAATTATTTTCAAGTGCCCATAGAATGGAAAATATAACAGTATAGAACACATATTGGGCAATAAAACAATTTCAACAAACATAAAAGGAATGAAAATATACAGAATGTGTTCTTTGATCACAATGGATTCAAACTAGAGATAGCAGCAAAATCTCCAAACATCTGGAAACTAAACAGTACCATAGTTAAAGAGGAAATCTTAAGGGAAATAAATAAACAAAAAATGAACTAAAATAAACATACAGCAAAATTTGTAGGACAACACTAAAGCAGTTCTCAGAGGGAAATTCATGGCACAAATTGCATACCTTAGAAAAGAGATAATGTCTAAATCAATAATTTGAACTCTCAATAACCTAGGAATAGTAGAGCAAAGTAAGCTCAAATAAAGCACAAAGAAAGAAATAATAAAGATAAGAGCAAAAAAGCAAAGAAATTGAAAACAGGAAAACAATAGAAAGAATCCTTTGTACAAAAAGCTGGCTTATTGAAAAAAAATCAATAAAATTGACAAACCTCCAGAAAGACCGACAAAGAAAAATAAAGAGAAGAGACAAATTACCAATATTAGGAATAAAATAGGAAAAGGAAATAACATATAAATAGATCAGATAGGAAGGAATAAAACTGCCCCTACATACAGAAACATGGCTGCTTGTGTAGAAAAATCCCAAGGAATCTACCCAAAAAAAAACTTCTATTACTATTAATTGAGCTAAGCAGGGTCATACAATACAAGAAAAAAAGTCAATTGTATTTCTAAGTACTAGCAATAAACGATGGAAACTGAAATTAAAAATATAAAACTGATTTAAAAAAAAGAAAAATAAATGTAAATCAAACAAAATATGGACAGTTTTTATATATAGAAAACTGAAAATACTGATGAAAGAAATCAAAGGTCTGCATAAATGGAGAGACATACCATGTTCATGGACTGGAAGGCCCCAAAGTGATGTAAACATATATAAGTTCGCTAGGGCTGCCACAAAAAATACCACAACCTAGATGGCTTAAGCAACAGAAATTTATTTTCTCATATTTCTGGAGTTTGAAATTTTAAGACCAAGGTACCAGCAGAATTGGTTCCTCCTAAGACTCCCCTCCTTGACTTGCAGGCAGCCACCTTCTCTCTTTACACAGTAGCCCCTCTCTGCACACATATCTCTGTTGTCTCTTCCTCTCATAACAACACTGTAATATTAAATTAGGGCCCTACCTTAATTACCTCACTTTAACTTAATTACTCCTTTAAGGACCTTATCTCCAAATACTCTCTGGTATTATAGATCCACATGTTGCAGAACCATAGGACGATTTCACAAACAGTATATGTCAAGACACAGAACATCTCCCTCATCACAAGACACAGATTCCCTCTCGTGCTTCCTCTCTTACCCACTCCTAATTCCTCACCTCCACCAGTTTCTTTTCTCTGTCTACATATATTGTCAATTAAAGAACACTATATAAGTGGAACTTACATATGTAAGTACTGTCCACATTTTGTTCAATTTACATTTAAGTATTTCTTACAGTTTTATATTTTTAATTTCAGTTTCCATCGTTTATTGCTAGTACTTAGAAATACAATTGATTTTTCTGTTTTTTCTTGTATTGTATGACCCTACTACTGGATCATAGACCTAAATTTAACAAATAAAATATACAAAAGTTTTAAGAAAAGTTTAGGGGAATATCTTCAGGATTTAGGACTAGGGAAAATGTTCTTAGGCTTGACACCAAAAGCACAATCAATAAAAGAAAAAAGAGTTGATAAATTGGACTTCATCAAAACTTAATACTTTTGCCCTATGAAAGATTATTTTAAAGGGATAAAAGATAAAAGCAGAATATGTGTAAACCTCATACCCAGAAACAAATATGTTTCAAGTATATATAAACAACACATAAACAAATATATCAACAAGCATATATATATATAAAGCTGAAAACTCAACAGTTAAAGAAAAAAAAAAATCCAGAGAGAGCATGGTAAAAAGACATGAAGAAAGATTTATTTCACCAAAGAAGATATGGAGATGACAAATAAGCACATTAAAATTACTCAACATCATTAGTCAACAAGGAAATGAAAATTAAAATCATAAAAAGATACTATGGCACACCTATCAAAATGGATACAATAAAAAGTAGTAACAATACCAGATGCTGGTGAGGATAGAACTAGATTACATATATATTGCTTCTAATAATGTAAAATATTTCAACTGCTCTAGGAAACAGTTTTCCTGTTTCTTTAAAAACAGAACAAGAACTACCATAAGACCCAACAACTGTATTTTTGGTCATTTTTGCCAGAAAAATGAAGATGTATTGTTCATACAAAAACCTGTATGTTTATGACAGCTATGTTCACAATAGCCCCAAACTGGAAACAATCTAAATGTCTTCCAGTGGATGCATGGTAAAAAAATTGTGGTGCATCCATAGCCTGGAGTACTCTTCAGGAGTAAAGAGGAACAACCTGGCTGAATGAAACAAGGCACCCCTAACGATTACATACTGCATCACCCCACTTACATAGTGTTCTTTAAATGACAACATATGTAGACAGAGAAAAGAAACTGGTGGAGGTGAGGAATTAGGAGTGGGTAAGAGGGGCTCCTTGTGGTGATGGAGATGTTCTGTGTCTTGATACATACTGGTTGTGAAATTGTCCTATGGCTTGCACCATGCTACCAATGGGTGAAAGGATACATGATTGTCTCTCTGGTGTCATTGCTTACAACTGCATGTTAGTCTACACCTACCTTAAAACAAATGTTTAATAAAAAAAATATTAAGGGGAGCCAGCTACTTGATCAGCACTTGAAAAGAAGTCAGCTCATGGGAATTTAAAAACAAGAGATAAAGTTCTTCACTAAAAGTCCTGATTTCCTCCTCTTCTTGTCCACCTTCCTTTTCATCTCTCTTTAAACCCAGTGGGTCTAGTCACCTTGCTAGAAGTCTAGTCTGAGTCCTAGTGAATGAAGAACTTACCTATATCCTCCAAGATGGGATTCATTTTAATCATTAATATTACCACATATTCAAGAGTTCACTCATTTCCCAGTAAGTTAAATGCAACAAGGTCTAGGAAAGCTTGATTTGAACAAATTAGGTCTAAGATTATATTAAACTCCTAAAATTTGTTGTCCTTGCATTTAACATGGTTTAGCAAATGAGTTTAACTGATTCTTAAGAACTGGAAAGAGTATGAAATTTACCCTACTTGTAAGCTCATGGGTCAGTTTGCTTTAGTTTCGTGGATGCTGGGATAAGACATGAGACTCCAGGTCAGCAACAAACAGCACGTTACTCACAACAATAGCAGAAGAATCAGCATTTGCACTGATTCTCCAAGCTCCAGTTCCCACAATGTGATAAAAAGAGCCAGCTATCACCTGTGTGCACTGTGGGCTGTGTTACAAGAGAAGAACCTCCAGCTTAGAGAACACAAATATTTTATAATGGGCACTGAGCCTGCCTGATCTTCATTCCAAAGTAAAGCATCATCTTTGTTCTATGTCCAGATTTCATGACACCATGAGGAACTAACTTGCTAGCTTATAAGAAAGGTATTTTCTCCTTTTCTGCTCCAGATGGAGATTCTTGCTCTATCTTCCATGGCTGTTCGCTACACAGCAGCTTTGAAAAGACAGTCCAGAACAAACACGGTCTGTATCTTTGCTCCCAAGATGTGCAGAAACATGACAGGCCCATGGAACATTGATTCCCAACACTAATATTCTCAAAACTGCAACTTGGAATTATAAAAGTTTTCCATGTGCTCCAAAACGTTGTCCAGATTATTTACCTTTTATGAGAGAAAAGTAATTTTAAAAAAAAAACAACAGTCCAGGAAAATGATCACTTAGGTTTTGATGTTTGTTTGTTTGTTTGTTTGAAAATGTAAAGAGTAGAAATGTAATGGCATTTTCAAAAGAAAATTGGGCAAGTTTTATATCATCTTCTAGTTACCTACTGCTGCCTCCCAAAGCACCCAAAACTTAGTGATTCCAAACAATGTATTATTGTTTCTCATGGTTCTTGGCTCAGCAGAGCTACTGTAACTCAGAGCCTCTCTCATGTGGTTGGGGCCACACAGTGGCAGGGATTGAGTCTCCTAGAGCCTCCTTCGCTTCCATTTCTTACACTTGGACTGGGTGGCTGGCACCACTGGGCAGCTCTGTCTCTCTGCAGGCAGCCCCTTGACTAGCTGGGCATCCTCCTAGCACGGTGAACTCAGTGTGCCAGACTCCCTGCATGGCGGCCGGCTTACACCAAAGTGAGGGCTCCACGACACTAAAGCCAAAGCTGCAAGTCTTTCAGAACCTTGCCTCACAAGCCCCCCATCCATGTCCTTCATCTGTGACATTGGGCAATGCAGATTCTTGGTAGGAGCAGACACACACTGGGTCTGAGTAACAGGATGTACAGTTCATTGAGAGCCTTCAGTCTTAAAACTGCCACTTTGCTAATGGAGAATGAGCTGTGTGTCTATACATATATTTATGTTACACATTCAGGAGAAAAGAACTGATGATCTGGAATCAAAAGCCCTAAGTTTAAGTTCTGATTTTTGATATCTAATCAACTTGTAATCATGAACAATCATACCTGTCTTCTTGAAAACTACTTCCCCATCTTTAAGTAGAAATAATATTACACCCACACACAGGTAAACAGTGAGGAATATATCAGATGACATGAAAGTACTTTGGAAATCTTATGAAAATACACATTAATACCATCGCCTTATATGGGCCAAATGCTTTTCTCAATGTGCATATTCTAAAACCGTAATTTTTGTTTTGTAAAATGGACATGCCCTTCTACTCAACTCACCTGTATGTTGTTCAGAAAGAACTATAAGGAACAAGGGACTTGGTTATATTTCACAGAGCCTCCTCTCTTCTTCCCAGGGTAATGTGTCCAGACACCAGCAGGATACTCAGCACCTCACTTAACAGCTGAAGCTGAGCCTCTGCACCTCACAGGGCAGCAGTTGTGGGCAGTGGAATACAGGAGGAAGTGGCCAAAGTAATACAATTAAACTACAGTCTGTCTGAGTGCTAGTCCCAGAAGCTGTAAAACCCCCAAGCATTCTAAAATAGACTGTCCCATAAACACCATAAATTATTGCAGCCAAATGTTCCATCATTCATTCATTCATGCTAGAACTTTACACTAAGAAGACTGGTCTGCCTGAGGGAGGAAAACACAAAATCAAACCTTGTTTCTGATTTCTTTTCATTCCCTTTTTTGCCCACTTCAGGAGAAACTAGAAGACACTTTATTTAATTATGTAATACCTGCTTTCATTTTACATATTTGAAAACTTCATGGAGTTTCTCAAGATGGAAAAAAAGAATCAATTTCAGAACAAGAGTGAGATAACCATTCTCATGTACCACACAGTTGCAAATGTGTGAAAATAGTAAGGAAATTGTATGTAAAGCAAAATATAGAGAAACAAATACAGTTTCACTTGATTTCCATTATAATTTTAGGTTTGACTACTCATGGGAAATTGATCTAAAATGCAACACAAACCACCTTTTAGAATCTTTCTGTCTATTCCAAGGAATGCCCTGCCTTATTGGTACATGTTCTATGTGCCTGCAATTCCTCAGTCAGCCTCTATTAGAATTGCTATTCAAATAAACAATCAGTCCATGATATCTTGACACTCACTAAATGTTACATTTATTACAGTGTACCACTCAGTGAATTACCATTTGTTTAGAGGGTCTTAAACACTGTATCAGTCTTATGTGTGTGAGTACACAATAGCCACACCAGTGTTACAGACACATCTGGCAGAATTTAAAAGCCCAGCCAGCCGCAAAGAGAATGACTTTGGACTGAATGTGGGCTAAACCACTTCATTTTCATCACACAGTTATCAAGAGATTGGTGTGGAAAGTGTCACTGTATATGTAGAATGATTTCCTATTAGTGCCTTCCTCAGCAGCACCCACTGGAGCAGAAGTTGACCATCATAGCCTTTCTGAGATAAGAGACAAGAGAACATGGACTCATACCAGCAAAATTACTGCTATATAATTTTTTGAAGTTTTCCTTTCTCTCTGAAGAGCAGAAAAGCCAAGATAATTCTCAGGTTGACCTACAGTTTATGCATAGGTAGATGATAGATAGGTAGGTAGATAGGTAGAAGGAAAGATAGATGATAGATGATAGATGATAGATGACAGATGCATACATACATATAATAGGCAAGTTGAAAAAATCTCATTTTTAACAGCACAAAATAGAAAATGTTCTAAGTAAATATGCACAGATCAAAGTTGATTTATTTTCAATAAGGAACTTCCAAGTTGATGGAGTTTAGTCCTTATGACCTTGTCATTTGCCCACACATTTATTTACTCATTAAGCATTTATTGTGTCAGAAACCAAAGACAGGATCCATGGATGAAAGGCAGAGTCCCTGCCTTCAAGTAGCTCATGATCTGAAAGCATAGAAAGACATATAACCCTATCATTATTATGAACTGCAGTAAGAGTTACAATGGGGTCGCAGTAATGTGGGGGCTCTGGGAATTAAACTGATGTCAAAGATGGGGTGAATTGGGCATGTTGGAGAACAAAGATCAGAAGAGAAGGAGTGTCAGCAGACAGAGGAAGGTGAGGCTTATAGGAGGCTCCCAGGCTCAAGAGACCGCACGGAACTGAGTGGCGAAGTCAGAGTTACCGAACAGCCTTATCTCTGGGGAACTGAGTTAACTCTGGAAGACAGGGACAGAGGGGGCAGAGGAGGAGGAGGACAAGACAGGAGGCAAGTGATAAACCACACCCAGCACACGAGATGCCTCATGGGCCACCTGAGGAAGTTTAGTCTGAAGGTAACAATAGCAGGCCATCTGAACAATTTCATCAACTTCCACAAATACAGTTTTCATGTATATTATTGGGATAAATAAATTCTATTTTTTAAATAGCACTTTTTAGAGACCAAAGTTTTTGTCCCAATCCTGTCCATCATACTTGAAAGCTCGTAGTTTGGATTGTTGGAGCTGAGGTTGGGCGTGCGGGAGGGTCCCTGTGGCTGAACATCCCAGGTGGGCGAGGACAGCAAGGGTGGCTCAGAGGGCTCACGTTCCTGAGGTGGGCCTCAACTCTGTCATAGAAAAACATGCAGTCATTGCCTCTTACCGAGTGACTTCCTCTTCCCCTTAGGAAAATGAAGCACTTGACATTATGTTGAAACAATGTGTAGAGATGGGGCACTGCCCATGTACTGCAAAAGTCCCTGAGACAATGCAATGTAACACTCATGTGTTGCAGATCCACTAATTCCATGAGAAAATTGCACAAAGAGCATGAAAGTCACTAATGTGATGTGAAAATCCAAAAGTCTTCAATTATATTAGAGACACTAGTCCATTATATTAATCTTTTACACAGCTCCTTCCTATCAAATCAGATTAACAAATTTGGTTTAAACTAATATCCTATAATAATCTTATCATTTTTATTAAGTATGAGAAAATTGTGGTTTTGCTTACATTGAATGTTTGATCTCATTCAGCCCTCTATGTCAGATTAGTGATAAAGGAGACTTTTGCTCTCCTTTATTCCCCATTTCTTAATAAAGAAAACATGAATCTCACCACTCAGGTTGGAGCAAATTCAGATTAAGATACAAAACAATGGCAGCAACTTCCTTATAAGAAAACTTTATTTAAATTTAGTGGCTGGGATTACCAATTTCCAATTTTATTTACCCTCCAGCTGCCAACCAGCTATCCAAGTTTCTCACCTCCTGTAGAACGTGCTTCAACCTGGACATGGTGACTCAGGCCCAAGACAATCCCTGAGAAATATTACCTCCACTGAATTGAGATACAAAGAGTTTTCTTGCAATGCTCAACTGGAATGCCTGAGAGGGAAGTTTGAAGCTGAATTCCCTCTGCTCCATCCTCACTCTCAGCCAATGCCTTTGCCTCTCACTTCCCTGGGAAAATCAAAGCAATCCAACAGGACCTTTCACATCTACTCTCTAGATTGTTACATCCAATTGTTCAGTAACTGTTCTCTTACTCAATGGAACGGCAGGTAGCATGACTGACCATGAGTCCTTGCTGCATGTGTTTCCCTGGCCTTTGGGACACCACATCTTCTGGGTGCCTCCTGCCTCCCTGGCTCTTTCTCAGTCACTGGGCATCTTCCCTCTTCTCCCAGATGTCTCCATGCTAAACTTTTCCAGGTGCAGACCTTGACCTTGGGGATGGCTCACAAAAGGGTTTTGAGAAGACCAATGCCTTCTGCTTTTTATTTTTATTTTATTTTATTTTATTAAGGTATTATTGATGTACACTATTATGAAGGTTTCACATGAAAAACAATGTGGTTACTACATTTATCCATATTATCAAGTCCCTACCCATATCCCAATGCAGTCACTGTCCCTCAGTGTAGTAAGATGCCGCAGATTCACTGTTTACTTTCTCTGTGCTACACTGTTTTCCCCGTGATCCCCCACACCATGTAATACTCCTCAATCCCCATCTCCCTCCCTTCCAACCGTCCCTCCCACACCCCTTGCCTTTGGTAACCACTAGTCCCTTCTTGGAGTCTATGAGTCTGCTGCTATTTTGTTCATTCAGTTTTGCTTCGTTGTTATACTCCACAAATGAGGGAAATCGTTTGGCACTTGTCTTTCTCCACCAGGATTATTTCACTGAGCATAATACCATCCAGCTCCATCCATGTTGTTGCAAATGGTAGGATTTGTTTCTTTCTTATGGCTGAATAGTATTCCATTGTGTATATGTACCACCTCTTCTTTATCCATTCATCTACTGATGGACACTTAGTTTGCTTCCATATCTTGGCTATTGTAAGTAGTGCTGCAATAAACATAGGGGTGTATATGTCTCTTTGAGTCTAAGAAGTTATATTCTTTGGGTAAATTCCAAGGAGTGGGATTCCTGGGTCAAATGGTATTTCTACTTTTGGTGTTTTGAAGAACCTCCATATTACTTTCCACAATGGTTGAACTAGCTTACATTCCCATCAGCAGTGCAGGAAGGTTCCCCCTTCTCTACAACCTCACCAGCATTTGTTCTTAGTCTTTTCAATGCTGGCCATCCTTACTGGTGTGAGGTGATATCTCATTATGGTTTTAATTTGCATTTCCTGAAGATTAGTGATGTGGAGCACCTTTTCATGTGTCTGTTGGCCATCTGAATTTCTTCGTTGGAGAATTGTCTCTTTATATCCTCTATAAAAATTCTAAAAATTATAATTTTTTAATCGGGTTATTTGCTTTTTGGGTGTTGAGGCATGTAAGTTCTTTATATATTTTGGATGTTAACCCCTTGTCAGATACATCAATTACAAATATATTCTCCCATACTGTAGGATGCCTTTTTGTTCTGTTGATGGTGTCCTTTGCTGTACAGAAACTTCTTAGTTTGATGTAGTCTCATTTGTTCATTTTTGCTTTTGTTTCCCTTGTTCAAGGAGATGACTTCAGGAAGAAGTTGCTCATGCTTATGTTCAGGAGATTTTTGCCTATGTTGTCTTCTAAGAATTTTATGGTTTCATGACTTACATTCAAGTCTTTGATCCATTTTGAGTTTACTTTTGTGTATGGGGTTAGACAATAATCCAGTTTCATTCTCTTGCATGGAGCTCTCCAGTTTTGCCAACACCCATTGTTGAAGAGGCTGTCATTTCCTCATTGTCTGTCCATGGCTCCTTTATCATATATTAATTGACCATATATGGTTGGGTTTATATCAGGGCTCCCTAGTCTGTTCCATTGGTCTATGGTTCTGTTCTTGTGCCAGTACCAAATTGTCTTGATTACTGTGGCTTTGTAGTAGAGCTTGAAGTTGGGGAGCATAATCCCCCCTGCTTTATTCTTCCTTCTAAGGATTGCTTTGGCTATTCAGGGTCTTTTGTGGATCCATATGAATTTTAGAATGATTTGCTCTAGGTCATTGAAGAATGCTGTTGGTATTTTCATAGGAATTGCATTGAATCTGTAGATTGCTTTAGGCAGGAAGGCCATTTTGACAATATTAATTCTTCCTATCCATGAGCACAGGTTGTGTTTCTATTTATTGGTATGTTCTTTAATTTCTCTCATGCGTGTCTTGTAGTTTTCATAGTATAGGTCTTTTAATTCCTTGGTTAGGTTTATTCCTAGGTATTTTATTGTTTTTGATGCAATTGTGAATGGAATTGTTTTCCTGATTTCTCTGTCTGCTAGTTCATCTTCAGTGTACAGGAATGCAACAGATTTCTGTGTATTCATTTTGTTTCCTGCAACTTTGCTGAATTCAGATATTAGATCTAGTAGTTTTGGAGTGGATTCCTTCGGGATTTTTATGTACAATATCATGTTATCTGCAAAGAGGGACAGTTTAACTTCTTCCTTGCCAATCATGATGCCTTTTGTTTCTTTGTGTTGTTTTATTGCTATGGCTAGGACCTCCAGTACTATGATGAATAGAAGTGGGGAGAGTGGGCTTTCTTGTCTTGTTCCCAATCTTAAAGGAAAAGCTTTCAGCTTTTCTCTGTTAAGCATAATGTTGGCTGTAGGTTTGTCATATATGGCCTTTATTATGTTGAGGTACTTGCCCTCTATACCCATTTTGGTGAGAGTTTTTATCATGAATGGATGTTGAATTTTGTCAAATGCTTTCTCAGTATCTATGATGATGATCATGTGGTTTTTGTCCTTCTTTTTGTTGATGTGGTGGATGATGTTCATGGATTTTCAAATGCTGTACCATCCTTGCACCCCTGGAATAATTCCTACTTGATCATGATGGATGATCTTTTTGATGTATTTTTTAATTCAGTTTGCTAATATTTTGTTGAGTATTTTTGTATATATGTTCATAAGGGGTATTGATCTGTAATTTTCTTTTTTTGTGGTGTCTTTGCCTGGTTTTGGTATTAGAGTGATGCTGGCCTCATAGAATGAGTTTGGAAGCATTCCCTCTTCTACTCTTTGGAAAATTTTAAGAGGGATGAGTAATAGATCTTCAGTAAATGTTTGATAAAATTCAGCGGTGAAGCCATCTCAGCCAGGCGTTTTGTTCTTAGGTAGTTTTTTGATTACCAGTTCAATTTCTTGGCTGGTAATTGGTCTATTCAGATTTTCTGTTTCTTTCTGGATCATCCTTGGAAGGTTGTATTTTTCTAGAAAGTTGTCCACTTCTAGGTTATCCAGTTTGTTGGCATAATTTTTCATAGTATTCTCTAATAATTCTTTATGTTACTGTTGTGTCCATAGTGATTTTTCCTTTCTCATTTCCGATTCTGATTATGTGTGTAAACTCTCTTTTTATCTTGATAAGTCTGGCTAGGGGTTTATCTATTTTGTTTATTTTCTCAAAAAACCAGCTCTTGCTTTCATTGATTCTTTCTATTGTTCTATTCTTCTCAATTTTATTTATTTCTGCTCTAATGTTTATTATGTCCCTCCTTCTACTGACTATGGGCCTCATTTGTTCTTCTTTTTCTAGTTTCATTCATTGTGAGTTTAGAATGTTCATATGGGATTGTTCTTCTTTCCTGAGGTAGGCCTGTATTGCAATATACTTTCCTCTTAGCATGGCCTTTGCTGCTTCCCACAAATTTTGCACTGTTGAATCGTTGCTGTCATTTATCTCCGTATATTGCTTGATCTCTGTTTTTATTTGGTCATTGATGCATTGGTTATTTAGGAGCATGTTTTGAAGCCTCCATGTGTTTGTGGGATTTTTCATTCTCTTTGCTTAATTTATTTCTAGTTTCATACCTTTGTGGTCTGAGAAACTGGTTGGTACAATTTCAATCTTTTTGAATTTACTGAGGCTCTTTTTTTGGCCTAGTATATAATCTATTCTTGAAAATGTTCCATGTGCACTTGAGTAGAATGTGTATTCTGCTGCTTTTGGGTGTAGAGTTCTGTAGATGTCTGTTAGGTCCATCTGTTCTAATGTGTTGTTCAGTGCCTCTGTGTCTTTACTTATTTTCTGTCTGGTTGATCTGTCCTTCAGAGTGAGTGGAGTGTTGAAGTCTCCTAAAATGAATATATTGCATTCTATTTCCCCTTTTAATTCTGTTAGTATTTCTTTCACATATGTAGTATTTGTTTCACTCCTGTGTTGGGCACGTAGATATTTATAATGATTATATCTTCTTGTTGGATTGACCCCTTAATCATTATGTAATGTCCTTCTTTGTCTCTTGTGACTTCTTTTGTTTTGAAGTCTATTTTGTCTGATACAAGTACTGCAACTCCTGCTTTTTTCTCCCTATTAGTTGAATGAAATATCTTTTTCCATCCTTTCAGTTTTAGTCTGTGTATATCTCTGGGTTTAAAGTGAGTCTCTTCTAGGCAGCATACAGATGGGTCTTGCTTATCCATTCAGTGACTCTATGTCTTTTGATTGGGGCATTCAATCCATTTAAATTTAGGGTGATTATCGGTAGGTATGTACTTATTGCCATTACAGGCTTTAGATTTGTGGTTACCAAAGGTTCAAGGTTAACCTCCTTACTGTCTAAGAGTCTAACTTAACTCACTTAATATGCTATTACTAACATAATCTAAAGGTTGTTTTTTTTCCTCCTTTTTCTTCCTCCTCCATTCTTTATATAACAGGTATCATATTCTGTACTTTTTGTCTATCCCTTGATTGACTTTGGAGATAGTTGATTTAAGTTTGCATTTGCTCAATAATTAACTGTTCTACTTTCTTTACTGTGGTTTTATTACCTCTGGTGACAGCTATTAAACCTTAGGAACACTTCCATCTATAGCAGTCCCTCCAAAATACTCTGTAGAGATGGTTTGTGGGAGGTAAATTCTCTCACCTTTTGCTTATCTGGAAATTGTTTAATACTCCTTCAAATTTAAATGATAATCTTGCTGAATAAAGTATTCTTGGTTCGAGGGCCTTCTCCTTCATTGCATTAAGTACATCATGCCACTCCCTTCTGGCCTGTAAGATTTCTGCTGAGAAGTCTAATGATAGCCTGACAGGCTTTCCTTCCTTTGTGATCTTATTTCTCTCTCTGGCTGCTTTTAATAGTCTGTCCTTATCCTTGATCTTTGCCATTTTAATTACTATATGTCTTCATGTTGTCTTCCTTGGGTCCCTTGTGTTGGGAGATCTGTGGATCTCCATGGCCTGAGAGACTATCTCCTTCCCCAAATTGGGGAAGTTTTCAGCAACTACCTCCTCAAAGACACTTTCTATCCCTTTTTCACTCTCTTCTTCTTCTGGTATCCCCATAATGTGAATATTGTTCCGCTTGGATTGGTCACACAGTTCTCTCAATATTCTTTCATTTTTAGAGATCCTTTTTTCTCTCTGTGCATCAGCTTCTTTGTATTCCTCTTCTCTAGTTTCTATTTCATTTATTATCTCCTCCACCATATCCAACCTGCTTTTAATATCCTCCATCGTGTTCTTCAACAATTGAATCTCTGACCTGAATTCATTCCTGAGTTCTTGAATATTTTCCTGTACCTCCATTAACATGTTAATGATTTTTATTTTGAAATCCCTTTCAGGAATATTTATGAGGTTGATTTCATTTGAATCTTTCTCAGGTGTTGTCTTCATAATTTTACTTTGAACCAGGTTTCTTTGGCATTTCATATTTGTATATGGCACCCTCTAGTACCCAGAAGCTCTACTCTCTGGAGCTGCTCAGCCCCTGAAGCAATGTCAGGGGTAGCAGGGGAGTGGTATTGGTGCCTGGGGGAAGGAAAGAGCTGTTTCCTGCTTCCCAGCTGCTATGCCTGTCTCCACTGCCTGAACCAGTGGGCTGAGCACACAGGTATGAGCCTCTATGCTTTGCGTTTGTAGTTGCTGTAGATGGGACTTCCCTCTGACTGGCCTAATGCCAGGGTAGGGTTTGCCAGTTTGCAAGCCCAGTGGGGCTGGCCAGGAGAAAGTTGCAGTAGGCTGTGTATCACGAAGGGGCTCCTTGGAGCTGTGTAGCCAGCCAGGGAGCTGGAGCACCTGAAGATTGAGAAAGTTCCCAACCTGCTGGGCAGAGTGCACCCAGACAATTTTGTCTACCTGTCCTTTCTCCTGAGCAGTAAGCTCTGTGCAATCCTTGCCGCTTTAACAACCCTCTTGCTGTTAGGAAGTCTCTCAGACTGCCTGCTTTTCTTTTGTCCCAGAGTAACTGGATATGGATCCCTGCTTTCCACAAGCAGCTGGAATCTCAGTCGTCTCTCCAGGTATTCTGTCTGACTTAGCATAAGAGTACCATGAAAGCACCATGAATGTAGGTTTGTGCTCCCAGAGCAGATCTCCGGAGTTAGGTATTCAGCAGTCCCTGGCCTCCACTCCCTCCCTGCTCCCTTTCTCTTCCTTCCGCTGTGAGCTGGGGTGGGGGAAGGGCTTGGGTCCTGCCTGGCCACGGCTTTGGTACATTACCCTGTTCTGTGAGGTTTATTCTTTTCTCCAGGTGTATGCAGTTTGGCATAGCCCTTTTTCCTGTTGCTCTTTCAGGACTGCTCGTATTAATTATATTTTTGTATTATATGCAGTTTTAGGAGGAAACCTCTGTCTTACTCTCACGCCGCCATCCTTAATCCTCTCTGATGCTTTCTGCTTTTAAACACTTCCTCTGGCAGTCATGGGGCTTTTAGTTGTATGAGAGCTGAAGCGTGATGCCTAGCAGGGCATAGGGGGCCTGACACAATAATCTGAGCAAGAGTGTGGTGGCTTTGACCAAGATGTAGCCATGAACATGATGAGAAGTGGGGTTCTGGTCACATTTTGAAGTAAAGGCCAGCAGAATTCCTAATGGATTGGAGGTGGTTGTGAGGGCAAGAGAAGAATCAATGATGAGTAAGACCCTTTTCATTCACAGTAAAAACAGAGGCGCTTACATTGGCTGCTAAAGGCCTTTATGGTCTGCCTGCCTCTCTGATCCTGGTTAATACTTTCTCCACCACAAATCCTGCTCCAGGCTCCCAGAACCACTGCTATTCCTCCAAAGCAATCCACTGGCCTAAGACTTTGGCTCTGGTATGATAGCTCTCTCTGCTTGGAATGGTCCTTTCTCTCAGATATCTACATGGTTAACCTCATCTGCAAATCTTTGCTCATGTGTAACCTTCCCAGTCAGTCCTAATGCAACCATTTGATTGAATACCTTAGCCCACCTGTCACCCTTATCCCATGTTCCCCAATCTCTGCCTTTTTTAATTTTGATTCCTCTTATTCAGATTTGCTTTTCCTTTTGCCACACACTCTGGTCATCCTCTAAGATACTGTATAACTCACTTACCTAACATGTTCACTGCTCATTTTCTGCTGCCCACTGCTAAAATGCAAGCCCCACATTGCACTAACAGACCTGAGGCACCTGGAACAATGCCTGATATATAGTGTAAATCAATAAATGTTGAATAAATAAATGAATACACTATTTTACCATAAAAATTACTTGTGAATATGTTGTTTTTATTTTGCCTTTTTCCAATGATCAAAATAAAACAAACTGATTAGGAAATTTTTGAAAATGCATTATATTCAAAGATATAAATAAAAATCATTAATAAATCCATCAGTGAAAAAGTTAACTTTTTACATGTTTTTCTATAATTATTTAGAGATTAGATCATATTGCAGCCACTATTATGTATATTGCTTTTTTGGTACACATTATACCAAATCCATTTTCTATGACATTAAGAATGTAGCAAGCTTTGTGTAGTGGCAATATTGCAGCCAATGAGCTTTATCTGAAGCAGGATTATGTGTAAACAAATGTATCAAAAACATGTTTCCTAAAATAGCCACATAATATCCCATCATTCAAGTTACCATGCTCTGCTTAGTGGTGATTCATTTATATTGTTTCCGAGTATTTTGTATTATTTGCTACTGCAGTGAACATCTTTGTGCAGACATCCTTATCAACATATCCAATGTTTCCTTAGAATTAATTCATACAGGAGGAGGTACTGGGACAAATGGCATAGACACTTTAAAGGCTTTTATCTATATAGAAAATTTACCTTCCAGGGAGAAGATGCCAATTTATGCTGCCACCAACAGCATACCTGAACCAAAAAGAAATCATGACAGGATTAAATACCACAAAATTCTTTAATCTTTCTAATTTTACATGGTTAAAACTATGAGTTCCTAATTATAACAAAATTGAACATTGCTTGTTACTATCTATATTTTTTCTTTTTTGAGTTATCTTTTTTATCCTTAGCTAATTATCCACTGAAGTCTTTGTTTTCTTACCAATATGAATAGGTTTTTCATATATTAGAAGTGTTAAGCTTATTATCCTTTATATTTGTTACAGATATTTTCCAGTGTGTTGTCTTTCTTGAGATCTTTCTTGCCATACAATCTGTTTCATCTTTATGTAGTAACATCTATTAATATTTTTCTTTGTGATCCTTTTCATGTTTTTAAGCCCTTATCTATTCAAAAACCAGGCAGATTCCATCACAGTTTTTTCTTCCAGTTTTTCTGGCCTTTTAAAATGTTTTATTCTTTAATTCATCTAGAATTTATTTGGAGATACATGAGTGGAGTCTGCTGGTATCATTTTCCAAATGATATCCACTGTTCCAGCATCTTTTATTAGCCTTCCTTTCCCCACTGACTTGGAATGCCATCTTTGCCATCTACCAAATCCTAAAGTAAATGTCAGTTCGCCATCCCATAGTTGTTACATAAGAGCTGTTACCTTAGCATTTGTGTCTGATTTTACCATAGTATCTGTTACTCTGTATTGTAATCATCTGCTTATGCCCCCCTCTTCCCTACAAGGTTATGAGCTTCCTGATTCCACCCCTGGATCCAGCATGGTGTCTGGCTCACAGAAGCTGGTAAATAGAGTTTGATGAACTGGTGGCAGCTCCAGATTCCATGAGAGCCAAGGAGCCAGGTTCGGTGGGCGAGGTGGGTGAATCCAAAGCCTCTCTGTTTTTGAACACCAAAACATAACGTCTCAGATTGGGGAGGAATATTAAGAAAAATAGAAAGTCTTCCACAGAGCCAGTCTTAGAAGGAGGTACAAGTTTCAGATTTTAGGAAGGCTGCCTGCCTCTGAAATAAAATTTCTAGCATCAAAGTCCCAAATACCTTAATTTCCACAGCTGCATATGCATTCCTTTGGCTTTAGACTTTGACCTGGGCAAAATCATTTGCTTATTTAGTTAGCTGTCTTCCTCCTAGGCTGTAAGTCCCCACAAGACTGGCAGAAAACTGGACCAGCTTGTCTGTTGCTGCATCCCCATGATGATCCACATAGTAATTAACACATAGTGGACAATAAATAAATATTTTCTGAATGAATCAACAGATCAGTACAGATCAAAACAGTAAGTCTAAGCCATCATTTTCACTTAATATAAAAGTGTCTACAGGATATTTTTCTCAAAATTAGTTTTCATGGAAATGAAAACAAACATAAACACACTAACAACCTAGGGGAGAAGGTTAAGGGACTAGAGACAAAGAGCAGACTGACCATCATTTTAGGTCACTAATATTTTTTTCCAAATTACCCAAGATAAGAAAAATCTTTGCCTTCACTATTCAAGTCAGATGTTGTTACCCGTAGTCATAATCTCCAGGTAAAGACACTTAACAGTGCTGCTTCCATGATACTTGTTTCTGAGTTTCAATAGTATTTACTGTTCTAGTTATCTGTTGTTGCATAACAAGTCACCAGAAAATCTGATGGCAGAAAACATCAATTTGTTATAACTGCTCACATTTTGGGGGTGACAAGCCCAGCTAAGTGAGTCTCACTTGGGGACCTTCACACAATTGCCACGGAA
Source organism: Manis pentadactyla (assembly GCF_030020395.1). Taxonomy (NCBI): domain Eukaryota; kingdom Metazoa; phylum Chordata; class Mammalia; order Pholidota; family Manidae; genus Manis; species Manis pentadactyla. The sequence goes on along the minus strand of NC_080020.1, from coordinate 147,650,820 downwards.
ACTGAGTCATCTGAAAGCTTCCTCTTTCATGCTTCTGGCATCTCTCCCCACAGCCTCTCTACGTGGCTCACTTGGGCTGCCTCACAGCGTGGTGGCATCAGGATAATCAGACTTTTGGGGCTCCAGCCCCCAAAATTATTGTTCTCAGAGATCCAGGCAAAAGCCACAAGTCTCTTATGACTCAGCCTCAGAAGTTTGGAAATGTCATTTCTGCTGCATTCTTTTTATCGATCAGGCCAGCCTAGATTCAAGGGAAAGGAAATTAGACTCTGCTGGTCAAGAGGAGGAACATCAAAGACTTTCACCCACTTTTTTCTCTTCATGTCTTCTTTTAAGTAAAAATGTCTTGCAAAGGCTGAATTAAACCTAACTTAAAGCCTTCTCTTAAAGTCATTTTCTTCATTCTGTCAAGAGGCGATTAGAAAACTTTCATTTGATAGCAGTCGTTTCCATAATTAAACATATTTACATCTTCTCTTGGATTGGATTTCCCCTGTCCACAAAGTGAGATGCTAAAACTTGCATGACACTCTCCAACTCCAATTTGTAGAAGTCATGTGGGTCTCTTTGCCATCCTTTAGTCTTTTATAAAATGTCTAAACCCTACTTCATACTTATTTTTATTAACTAAACCCCAACCACTTAAATATCTGACAAAATTCCTTTTTCTCAATTACTACTACTGAACTATTACTGTCCAGATAGAAACAGTTCTGAATTTAGACATAAAAGATAAAGTTATTACAACATTTTGAAGAAAATCTTTGAAGCTAATTATCTAAAGATTAGAAAAAGAATATCTTTTAATTAATTTCAAACCCTGGATTGAGTATTAAGCAGAAACATGAAAGAAAGATTTCCAATAGGAAGTGGTGTTTATGGGAGAGTATCCCCTCCCCTGGAGGATTACCATTTAATTTTCAGCATTGATTTGAAATAAATGCTGGCATGATCTCCAAGGGAAGAATGTTTCATTTATAAACCTAATGAGGAAGCACAAAGTATAATAATCAAAATATATGTTGTGTTCCTTTGTTAAACTAACTTCCATGTTCTGTGCTTTCGTTTCAATGTATTTATGTTTACAATACGCACTATGCTCTCCAACACATATCATGATGGGAGACTCTTAGAGGAGTGTGCCTCCGGCCTTCACCGATCTTCTTATTTGTGTCTCCCTATCCAGCATCTAACACAAGGCTTAGCACTTTGAGTTCTGACAAGAAATTGCCACAAATATTCTGCCTGTCTTTACATTAATATATAAATAAAATTTAATGTCATCCAAATTAAGTTATGACAATGTGTCTAAGTGAGATTAAAATGACCCATGGGTTATTTTTATAGTGTAAAAGCAAAAAAAAAAAATTGAATAACCTGATTAAAACATGAGCTAAGGACTTGATTAGACATTTCTCCAGAGAAGGCATACAAATGGCCAAAAGCCACATGAAAAGATGCTCAACATCACTAATCACCAGGGAAATGCAAATCAAAACCACAATGAAATACGACTGTACACCTGTTAGGATAGCTACTATTTTAAAACATAAGAAAAATAACAAAGGTGTGGAGAAATTGTAACCCTGGGTCACTGTTGCATCCACTATGGGGAACAGTATGGAGGTTCCTCAAAAAATTGAAAATAGAACTACCATATGACCCTGTAATTCCATGTCTGGGCATTTACGCAAAAGAATCTCAAAGACGCCTTAGGATCTCGAAGACGTATGAGCCCTCCCATGTTCACTGCAGCATTATGCACAATCACCAAGAAGTAGAAACAATCTAAATGTCCAGCAACAGATGAATGCATTTTTAAAATGTGATATATATATATAGGGGTGGGGGGGAGATAATGGAAGACTATTCAGTCTTAAAAAAAAAAGGAAATTCTGAAATGTACATGTGGATGTACAATGTGAATGAACCTGGAGGACATGATCCAGTGAAATAAGCCAGTCACAGAAGGACAAACTTTGCAGGATTCCACTTACATGTGAGATCTGAAATGGTCAAATTCATGGAGTCAAAGAGTGGAATGGTAGTTGCCCATGACTGAGGGGAGCGGGCAGTGGGAAGTTACTAGTCAACAGGCATTAAATTTCAGTTAAGCCAAGATGAATAAGACCTAGAATATGCTGCATAACATTGTCTAGTGGACAAAAATGAATTGTACCCCTACAAATTTATTAAGGGGGTAGATCTCATGTTAAGTGTTCTTTCCACAATAAAATAATTTTTTAAATCGCATAGCTGAAAAGAAAATACCTACAGGTTAAGTAATGTATGATTATCTGAACTGTTTATATATCTTAATCTCTTAATTTTTTAAAGAAAATGTTTAGAGTACTTACTTACAGAGTGCCAGACACCAAGTCACTTCTGAGCATGCAAGAATGTGTGAGGAACTGTCCTTGCCCTCCAGCAGTTTCCCAGAATTTCTGAGGCTTTGGAAGCCAAAACTACTTTTCCTAAGCTAGTCAGCATGGATGCAACAGTCTCTTCCTAGCTCCCATTTTTTCTTTTTTCTTTCAAGCTTGGATTTTAAATTACTTCCAAATATACATTCTATAGAAATACAGTTTGATGTATAATCTATGCTCTTTCAGACATACTGCTTAATATTTTTTTAAGGCACTTTTTCTTCTGCACCATTGGCTTTCCGTAAACTTAACCTTAACTTCCCCAGATCATGGATTCCATGTTCCACAGGCCAAGAGCCTTCGTAGACTGCCACAGCATGCCCCTCACAAAAGGCCCAGACCATTCAGTTCATTGAGTAATAATATGGTGCATATTAATAAAAAGTTCACAGCATCACCCTATCAAGTCCAACAGCATTATAGATAGCTAAAGAAAAATGCAAATGGTAGACTCATTCCCAGACTGATCATCAAGATATTTTCCAATCCTAGTTAAGACCCGCTCTAATCTGTCACTTTATTGACCAAATTAAACTGAGGTCCTTATTGTTTCTCTATTAGACTATGAAATAGCTCCTAACTGAACTCTCCCTTTTCATTAATGCCCTCATTCATTCATTCATTTATTCATCATTTATATTTTTTAATAGCAATATTGCCATTATTTCATTATTCATATTTGTTTTATCTGTTGACCCCTACTTTCTAGGCATGAATATCTAACATTTTGATGAGGATAATTTGGGTTTAGGAACATTTTGACCTTTTCTAAAAAAGTAAGTGACTAATTCATATGTGTTCATTGTCATTTAATGCATACAGTATGTCATCAGTGACCCCTGCTCCCTTCTGACTGAGAGTTCTAGCATCTTGACGTGTTGCACTATGGAAGGAAAAGAGATGATTGGAGTGGTCATCAGGGATGAAATTATGGATGACTGTGAGTATCCCAGGAAACTGTGAATCAAGGAGATCCACCAAAAGATTTGAGCAGGAGGATCACATGACCAGACACAAATTTTAGAGACCTCTTTCCAGCAGCATGGAGGATGGATTGGGGAAGGCACACTGTAGCTGAATCCAACAAGGAGTAGATTGGAACAATCCAGGCAACAACTGAACTAAAAATAGAACTTGGTGGTATTTGGGCTGGTGAAAAGAAGGCAAAAGAAGACATGTAGGAATTAGAATCAACAGACTTCAGGTGTGAATAAGAAAAGGGAGCCTAAGATGACTACCAGTCTTCTCACTGGGAATTATCCATTGGAATGTGGAACTTTAAACTTTAAACAATGTTTAGGAAACATTGGAATATCATGCTTGGGGGAAGAGACCATGAGTTCATTTGGGGACATATTTGGGTTAAGATGTATATGAGACACCCAAGAGGTGATACGCAGTTGATAGTTCAACGCTTCCCAAAGCTTTATGTGTATCATCTAAGAGACTTTAGAAAATGCCCACATCCAAGTCTCTCTCCTCCCACACTCACCACAAAACCTCACAAACCAAGTTGTCTGGGAGTGGGCCCCGGGCTCCTCGTGGGCCCCCAATCACAGGGATGAACATTGCAGAGGTAATATAGTATACCCATCCAGAGCTTAAGATTCCCATTTTAAAATTTTAAATTTGAAAATCATTACTGTTCAGGTGTGAGTGAGAGTACCCAGAAGGAGTGAGGAGAATGAGAGAAAAGCGAAGGGCAAAGCGTTTGTGTCATTCCAGCATTAAAAGTGGAGTCCAAAGAAAAGGAGACAACAGAGAAGGTCAAGAAGGAGTCACCTGGAAGGGGGACCAAGCTGAGGCCCTGTTGAGAGCGTCATGGAAACACAAAGCAGGGCTGGTTAGGGTGCTTGAAGATAAAGTTGAGAGAAGAGAGAGCTGGTGGCCTCATCACTAGAGAAACTTGGTAGTAAGATGGGGAGCACCTCATAGGGGATCCACCTGGAATATGAGGAGGAGACAGAAAGGAAAAGAAGGACAGATGAGGATGGAGGTAGGTAAGTTGGTAATGAGTATGACTGAGGGGAAATTGATGCATTTTATGGCAAATAGCCTTGTTTTCCTATGTGAAGTATGAGAAAAAGGAACTGTCTGAAAGTGAACCAGGTTAGGAGAGCCCTTGAAATAAATCAGAAAAGCAGGACTCAGAGAAACTAAAAGATTGGGTTATGTGGTTTGGGGATTTTTTTGTTTTTTGGTTTTTTTTGCAGAAGTTCACATCTCAGGTGTGAGAGCAAGAAAAGCAACGAATTACATACAGATCTGAGAGACGGCTCGACGATGCAGTGGGGGAGGACAGGGAGGGGGAACGCTGAGAGGTCGCCGGGGAGGCCAGAGTGAAGAGGCGTGGAGCCCAGGCTCACCAGGAGGGAGATGAGACTGTGCACAGCGATGGGTGGAGATGGAGGGGAGAGTCCAACAAGAAGGGCAGTGCCAGTGAGGGGCAGGCAGGAGGAAGCGGAGCCCCAGACGTGGTCCAGGGGGTTAGCACCTCAGCAGTGCCAGTTCCAGGTGGCCGAGGGACTGGGCTGCTGTGCACATGAAAGTCAAGGCACTTCGAGCTTGGGCTAATGGTGAGGACAATTAATAGCATGACTATTGAAGCCGCCCCAGGACCATGGGATGAACAGAATGGAAAGGAAGGCTGTGAGCCAGGGCTAAGATCCTCGACTCGCAAGAGGAAAAGTGCACTAAGAGAAGGCATGGAGAAGGCTGAGGGTGGCATGATATTTTAAAGACAAGGGTTTTTACATGGGTCTAAAAGTAAGGGTCTGACAGCACCAGGAAATTGGAAATGTCAACAACCGTTCTCCTGCTGCACCAGATCCTCGGTGCTGAAGCTCCTAGGAGCTTTCTACCATACAAATCTCTTGATTTCTCTCCCCTTTTTAAAATTCGTCATGGCTCCCACCACCCTCTGTGTAAAGAGTCTTCAAGGTGGTCACAGCTGGGCTCAGCTTCATTTCCCTCTCCCACCCAGAGGGTCGCAATGACTGCCCAGGCCCCCCAGCCCCTGCTGCACAGCACCTGTCTGACGGGGTGCTGGCGCCTTTGTCTGCGTGGCTTTGACTCCTCAGTGGTTCTGGCGGACTCCCTTGGCCTGCACACCGCCTCCTGGGAGCCCATCCTGACCCTGACTTACACCCTTCCAGAACCCACTACTCACTCTCCATAGCACTTCCCCCATTGCACTGCAGTGATATATGATATAGGGGTCTCTTGCCTCCTGGACTGATCACTTTGAAACAACAACTAAGTCTCGTGTCTGTTCTCTGTGTCATCAGCCCATCGCACTGTGCCTGACATGTAGTAAGCACTCACTAAACATTGACCAGAGTGCCATCTGCCTGCCAATCTACTGAGTCGGCTCCTATCATAGGACAGCTTTGGTTTGTTAGATAGTTCATAATCTCCCAGAGTCATTGCAAACTCACACACCTTTTCCAAGAACAATTGTAATGGTCTGGATCTCAGACTGATGAACATAAACATCATACATGTTTGTTAAGGCCTCATCTGAAGGAGATAAAATTACATCTTTCCAGAAGCAAAAGAAAGAAATTCCTCCCACCCTGTGCCCTGTAAGAAGTCTTTGCCACCGCAGCAGCCTCCCAGCAAAGAATTTTGTTTCTCTTGCCGCTTCTCTCTGTTGAGCCAGCCACGCATTGGAGGGGTTGTCAGTCACCTTCTGGGAGGCCCTGAATCCTGTCCTTGCTGACTGTAGCCCTTGGACTCTGCAGCAGGCACATTCCCCTGTGGACAGGAGGCCAGAGGCAGAGCAGATAGAACACCTGAGCGTAAATATCTGGAAGGACAGAGACGAACCCTTTCCCTGCTCGCTGCCCTCACATTTGTTATCTACATAGCCCATGCAGGGTAAATAATTTCCAATTTATTTTTTTTTAATTTGCTTATACTGTGACTGCTTTGGTTCTTTTTATGTCCTTTTCAACTCACTGAGGTTCTGGCTACCAAAAATGCTACCAGCTGAGTGTTCCTGGCAAAGGTAGAAATCTTCTGTTGGCCATAGTAACAAAGAAAGCCATTACCAGAAAAAATCACTGTTTTCTGAAATCCTTAATATTACTGCTATATAGGTTTATAAATTCCACATCAACGGTAGGCACTATTTCATAAAAATTTAAAATATTAATAAAAATAGCCCCTGGAAGGCAATTCCTCAATTACTTTATTTTGAATACAAAGAAAAGATATTCTTGGGAAGTGCCCCTCATGTTTTGTCAAGTTTATTTAAAGAAAAATATTAACCCAAAAAAGCAAGATGAATGCTGATCCTTTCTTCACATCACTAAATTTAATGTTGTAATTATTCATTTTTTTAAATATAGCCATTTGCATTCTCTTGCTGTAGACAACCTTGGCTAGTTTATTATGAGGAGAGGCCAAGTTGTCTTTCTGTCTTTCAACTTCTAAACTTAAAGTCAGATCCAAACTCCTGAAGGAGGCATCTGAGGGAAGCGATCTCCTGGGCTCTCTGGGCTCTCTCCCTCCCTTTGAAACTTCAATACCTAACATGGTTTTGACAGTGACTTGGCCAAGGCTTTTCAAAAGGGCTAGCCACTGCCCTTTTGGCCAGAAGCTTGTGAAAAAAGAGGCTGGTGGGAGTAGGATCATGAGAGCCCCCAGACATTCTTGCAGAAAACCTTTCTCCCCCAGGAATTTGGTCCATGCCCTTGAGCCTTCCACAGTGTGCAACTTTCCATGGCTACATATGGCCTATTGACAGTTAGCAGCTGTCGAGCGGACAGGCCATGCACACCCAGCTGGCTGATTGAGGCCACGTCTAGACAAAATGAATGGACACAGCTCGTCGGTTCCATTTGGCCATATCCCTGCAGTTGATACAGTTCTTCCCGGGGCTTATTGCAGAGACGAGTGTGGGAGTGCGTGGAGCTCATCAGAGTGGAGCAGACAGCCACCCCATGGTCGTGGCTGCTCGGGGGGCTCCCCATGCTGTGCTGACAGAGGGGAAGGCCTGCTCCAGGACTGTCATTGTCCACATTCATTGTAGTCTGTGGCTCATTCCGACCTCAAGTCCCATCACCAAACAGTCCACCTCAAGAAGCATTTTCTAAAACTACCTTGCTGAACTTCCTGTCAAGCAGCAGAAACTCACTTGATGCTACAAAGTCAAGAATCTCTTTCTATCAAAGAAAGGCCATGGCGGACAAGGAATGTTCTAAAAATTGAGGAAGTAGTCCAGTTGCTATCATATTATGTATATTGAGGGAAAAAACTGCAAAACATAATATAGTCGTAAATATAAAATGTAATTGAACTGATCATTCCACTGTCAGCCTAAACTTTACAACATTTTAAAACAGCACATCTCTTTTGCAGAATTTCAAAACCATCACAAAATCCTCCCTCAGAGATAAAAATGTTTTCCTGTAAACTTACTGGCAATTCTAGTGACATGCTAGCCTTGGTGGTGGATAAAGGAATCAAGTTATCAGAATAGTTCCATCATGCTTCAAAAGAGTAAAATGAAAGACCAAAGATGACACAAAACCTGCTTGGAGGAAACAAAGTCATCTGGCATCCAGCAGCTCTAGGGCCGAGGCGATGAGCTCCAAGTTTCTCACCAAACATGTGGCCCCATGCAGAAACATGCCAAAACAACACAGTTTGGGCTCATTGTATCCCAATTAATACCATAATGAGCTTCCTTAGATAGCCAAATCCTTAATCAGCCCTATCAAAACTATGTCTGCTCAGAAAAAGGCTCCTGTTAATTCTGCTTAATGCCTGACAGTGGTTAAGCACCATTAATACTCCATAATTTCATTGTATGTTATTGTAATCATATCAGCATATATCTCAGTGGCTACGCAAGGCTCAATGGGCTGCCATGAATTACAGGTCACGTGACTCTGCTTCAGTAAGAGACTATCTTCCATCACAGCCAGACCTCCTTTGCCCTCCCCACAGTCAGTAGCCTAAGCAGGTATTAATAAAGGTCTCCTTTTTTAAATTGCACAGCTCTAAATGGTCTTTAAGGGACCCAGCAGTAATCTCAAGATCCCTATATTTTAGCAGGAAAGCAGGACAGAGGAATTAATAAGAGCCCTTTCTGTGTAAACTGCTCCCTGCTCTAAGGCTATAGCGTGATGTCAGGGCGCTAAGAGAATTTTAAATGCACAGGATGGATTGTTTGTGTTGCAAAAGCGAAACAGGGGGCAAAGGCTAAGAGACTTGAGAAAATTGAAAGACTGCCAGGGATGCTGGGATGCAAATAGCAACAAAACAGGGATAAATGCTCCTACTCACATATGCAGGAGTCCTGCAGAAGGGGGAAAAAAAAGGTTATTAATTTTCACCAGGCTGTATCTTACAGCTGGTGGCTCAGCATCAGTTTTTGGTGTAATGAAAATGGTCTGAGCAGAAGATAAATGGTTCATAAAGTGGACCATTTAGATGCAATCGAGGCTCAATCTGCCCAGTGACTAATCACGTCCCCCCAGTAAAGCTGAATTCCACTAACAGACTTTTTTTTTTTCCGGCTGTACCAGTGAATTGTAGCCGGGTCTAAGTTCAAGGCAGGCAGAGAATTATCTTGATTTATTAGCGCACTCCCTGGCCGTGCCACTCGCTCGGCTGTGCCTTTGTGGGCTTCTGCCCTGTTGCTGTCGGAGTGTAATTTTTACTGTTCCCTTGTGACTAGTACACAGCACCATTTTCAGCTGCTAGAAAAATGGGCTGCTTTTGCACCTGTAATTTTTCTTCCTTTGCTGCTGAAGGTATATAATATATCTCTAAAGTGTGTAATAAGTTTCTGAAAAACGTGTTTTTAAAAGAAATTGATTCCAGTGGTTTATAAGCCCGAGCAAGGCCACATAAGGAGATACGCCAGATTGCAAAGGTATGCCTGGTTGGCAAGGCAGCCATTTTCCCCCTTCCGTTCAGTAAATCCTGACTTCTAGTCCAGAGAGTAATCTCAGACATTTTTCTATACCGTAGTTGCTTCTCATAATGAACTCTGATCAGATAAAAATGGTGTTTATATTGAGACTTTACAAGTCCTGATTACGTATAAAATAGAGTAGAATCCCTCATAATGACATTTAATTGTGAGAAAGAAAAGATCCAATAGAAGAGCATTCAGCTGCATTTGTTCAATGATCTTTGCATAATGCCATTTATAGATCTTTCAATTATAACATTATTATGAGCTCATAAGAGTAACTCACTGGTTCCCCATATTTTTAGACCTATGGAAAATAAACTTGGGTATGATTTTCATTTTGTTGACTGGGAGCTATTCACAAAAGGCCCCTCGATTCTGTGAGGATTGACTAACAATTTGGCTAATGAATTCTTACGCTTCCCCCATTCTCTTGTGAGCATCTTGGGAAGGGGAATTCATGTTGCTGAGGCCACCAGGAGAAGCCAGATCTCCCCCTGCTTGAGGCTCCAAAGAGTCTAACTGAACATTATTAATAAGCCAACAAATGGCAGGGGGAGGGGCTCTGAGCTGGTTTATTCTGAGCCCTCCAACGTTATTTTTCCTTTTTCTGAAGGACCAGGCAGATTGATAGGTAAAGGAGCAGGTAATAAGCAGGGGAAATGCTGCTGAATACCTCAGTGATCACACACCTTCTCTGAAAGGAGCCTAAGTTCACAGATACCTGCCTCAATAGTTGCATCTCTTCGATAGCCAGTTTTCTGAAGGCAGCAAAAGATGTAGATTCATTACCTTCTGCACAGCCTCTCAGCCCTGTGTCTATTTAGCAGGGTGAGTTTCCACTTGCCTTCTTCGCTTCTCCACAGAGTTTTGATCAACGCAGCTGTGAACTGACTTTTATTGTAAAACAAATGGGCCTGTGTGATGCCCACCACGCTTACACTTCGGGAGCAAAAAGAGGTGCGGCAGTATTGCAGTCGTCATTTGCAGCCAAATGCATCAGCAGAACACATCTGTAATGGCGTCACCAAAACAACCTATGGTTTCTGTCATTTATGAGACAAACATTCAGTGCAGATTCTGTGTATGTCAAATACTGTGATAGGCTTACAGAACACACAGATGATTGAGGCAGAGCCCTTCCCACAAGAATTTACAATCTTCAGGGACTAATGGCTAAATGAATGAATGCATGGATATCTCTGGCCTAGATGAAACTCAGTAAAACTGAAAGAATCAGACAAAGAGTCAGTGGTCCCCAACTCTGGTCAGAACCACCTAGGATGAGTGAGGTGTTGAGTAAGTCACTTAACTTCTCTGTACCTGGGTCCCATAGCTATGAAATGAGGGTGAGGATCTTTGCCTCATTCATCACTTGGGATGATTTAGGGAATTAATGAGATGGCATTTGTGCAATTGCTTTGGTGAATCATAACAATGTAGGGAATTACCATTTCCTGAAAGGTCAGGGACTGTCATAATTATGGACACCATGCCCTGTCCAAAGGCACCTGTTAGCAGGGGGAAGAGCAAGCTAAAACACAGCCCATTTGTGGCTCTCCAAGCCATGTGATTGGGTGTGGGTTTGGTCAACCTGGAGAAAGAGACACGTTTTCCAAATTTGCACAAATGCACAAACTGGGCTAGCAACTGCAAATATGCAAAGTATGTCAAAACAGCTCCTGGACCCATTCTACTGCTGAGCATTTCCTAAGCTGTAAGTGTTTGAGCTTTCATGTGCTTCTGTGACATTCCACATTGGCCTGTGACACCAAGCTACAATATCCTGGAAAACTATATCTTGGTTAAAAAACACAGTTTTAAAATTTTCTTTAGGTCCTGAAAACATAGCCTTAATTTTTAATTCAGAAGAATACAAATGTCCATGAGATGGGAAAGTTTTCCAAAAGGAAGCTGAGCTGGTACAGGTTGGCCAAATTCTTTAGAAATAGTCCTGGATTGAATTATCCAGGTGAAATTTAAATCAGTTTGGTGAGACCCCAATACCTGGCCCGTCGAGCTGCAAGCCAAACTGATCTTTTATGCATTTTCAGCCTTCCTCAACTCCAAACTCAGTGGCTCCATTCCTTCTCCTGACTCTGCCCTTGTCCCCCTTATTATCTTTATAGCATTGGTAAACACTGAAATTCTATTTGGGGTTTTGTTGACGTTTTTATTTTTTATTTTCCCACTTAGGGGACCTTGACTGAGTTCTGAACCTCAGTTTCCTCACCTGTCAAATGAAGATGCTGACACCCTTCAGGGCCATGAGGAGAGGGTGGAGGTAAAAAACCAGATGAAGGCTACTGTAGCCTGGCAGTGCTATCCCACGCCTGAATCCTGCCCAAAACAGGGCAGCTTTTCCCAACAAATCCCTGCAGGAAATGTTCCAGTGGAAGCAGGAAATAAAATGACATCCTGTGAGGCTAGAGCAGGGCCCAAAACCCATCTGCCAGTCTAACCTCCCACCAGATAGAGCAACAGTTAAAAGAGAAGAAGGGAGAAGCGAGCCAGGTGTGTGTGTGTGTGTGTGTGTGTGTGTGTGTGTGTGTGTGTGTGTGTGCGTGTGATGGAGTTGTTGGAGGAGAGAGGTAGCCCAGCAGCCTGACTGCTCCTTCTGCAGCCAGCAGGAAAGGGGAACGGAGCACCAGAGAAAAGTAAACCCGTGGACCTGAATTTAAACCTACAGTGGCCTTACCTGCTGGGAAAATAGCATTCTACATATGAGCACCAAGCAGTGACTCCTTCTTGGAAGTGGTGAGCTGGGGCTGGGAGGTTGGCAGCTGAGGTGGGTAGTGGACACTTTCCCCTCAGATGCACCTGACATCTACTGGCTGCTCAGGGCTGGACCGTGAATGAGATCATGATGACCTGTAATAGAACGTTCTCTAAATAAAATGGACTGAAGAGAATTCACTCTTCTTGGGTGACCAAAATGAGGAATAAGGATGACCTTCAGGATATCCACATTTGAGTGTGCAGGGTAGTGTTCCCTGTGAAGGTGCCCCACACAACTCCAGGGTCATCCAAAGTCTTACTCAGCTGGGCTGCTATAATAAAATGCCGGCAATCAAGTAACTTAGGCAACAAACATGTATTTCTCATCATTCTGGAAGCTAGAGAGTCCAAGACCAAGGTGTTGGCAGATTCCGTTCCTGGTAAGAACACTCTTCTTAGTTTGTAGACAGCCTTCTCATTATAGCTTCATGTGGTGGAGAGAGATCATCTCTGTCCCGTCATGTAAGGGCACTAATCCCATCATGAGGCCCCCACCCTCATCCCCCTCAAAGGCCCCACCTCCAGATGCCATCACACTGGGGATGAGGCTTCAACATATGAATTTTGGGGGGGGGGGGACACAAACATTCAGTCCATGGTATCCAACCTGGAGTGTTTGGGTTTCATTCTGTAATTGACAATAATGAAACATAAAGTTGCATTACCTCAGAACTTCCAGCATTTCTTTAAAGGATGTGCAAAGCAGAGAACAGTGCAGGGGCTTTTGGCTTACGTTTTATGGAAAGATAAGTACTTACTCTTTCTACTGTTTTAGTCTTAGAAAACAGGAAGGCTTACTATGTTCTGTGTTGCAAATAAAATCAACACTTCTCTAAGTTATCAGCTTGTCTCTAAAAACACTTGGATTAATCTAGTATCTACTTGTCTCCATGTTCAGATAATCATGACAACTGGGTGAAATATTTATCAATAGAAAATTGAATCCAAATACACTAAAACATTCAGTGAGCAACTTTTACACACCAGTAGGAATTAGCATATGACCTACATTAAAGGTAATATTTTCCTACATTACAAATATTGGAGACTAGTTAGGTAAACTGGGTCTGAGAACAAAAATAGGAAGAATTCACACTGACAGAAGCTATCCTCTCAGTGCTGTACACATTCACAGGTTCTGTGTGTTTCCATGAACCTCTTTATGTATACGTGTGACAATGTGCTTTTCCTGACAGTAGGCATGTGTACCTGTGTGTATGATGTGCACAGGGGGTGCAGGGAGAAGAGAGTATGTGTGATTCATGCTGGGACACAAGTATACTAACTGGCTAATTATTTATTGATTTGACACCTAAGGATGATTTTTAAAGCTCAATTGGCCACAAACTATTGACTTTTTTCCCCTTGTACTTTGGAAAACTGTTCTTTAAGTGGAAAATTATATAAACAGTAATCATAGAAATAATTAGTATCATTTTCCAAAAGTTGATATCTCCATTTTGTCCTCATGTGATGCCATGTCTTACTAATGTCCCACTTCTTAAAAATGGATCAATGTGTAGTTTTGTTTTTTTCCAGTTTGTCAAATAACATGGTTTCACCAACGCCTTTTGGGTCCCCTTCTTGCTTAGCCAGAATCAAGGTTACAAATAGGAGCTGGTAGGACCACCAGGCAAGAACTCAGGGGAACACCCAGTGTTCAGGTCCTACCTCTGTTTGAACTTCCAGTAAAGAAGAGCTGACCGTTCTGAGGGAGGAGCACAGCATAGGGAAGCAGGAAGACAAGGGGGATCTCAACCAGAGATTCCAGGGCTCACGAGAAGCTAAAGCTGCCACTGAGAGGTGACAAGATTCAAAACCACTTCCCACTCTGCCTTTCCTGGACAGACTCCTTCATGGGAAAGACGAGGCCTGTGCCGAAACACATGGCTTCTTCCCTTTCTGCTTTTCTCCAGCCACATGCTCTGCAGAATAGCCTTCCTGGCAAGCGCAGGAGCTAAGGAAGCTCCTCTGTCTCTAGCTGGCCTTGTTTGGGATGTTGTTTTTCCTACTAAACAGCAAAAAGGCCCAATTTGATCATATATCTTTTCCTTCTACTGAGATTCCCCAAGCATTGATAGGACCCACACGCTGCACGTGATTATAACCACAGGCACAAGAACAGTTTATGGTGGAAAAAAATCACTGTTCATGATCTTTGCTCATATTCCAAAATCTAACATCTGGAGAGAGTAGGCACTGCAAACCCTCAGACTGGGGAAGGGACAGGCCGAGGGTCATGTGACATTTTAAGAGACTCAAGATCCAGCCCTGGACACTCCTGTTCAGTTTGAGAGGATGTGTTCTTCACTCACTCATGACCTTACTGGGGACCTGAAGTTCTCAGGACTGATTTTATTCTAACCAAGGCATTTAAATGGTATGTGGAATGGGCATCATGAAGGAAGTAAAACTTCTGGACTCTGAGTTATAGCGAATATTTTTATGAACCTCATGAGGGAGACCCACCATAGGAATCCAAGTAGCATATCAAAGACTTGCAAATAGCAGTTCCTAAAAAGTTAACCAGAAAGAATAACAGTCTTCCCCCTTGGGATCTTGATTTTCCATTAGAAGAATTTATCAAATACTGACCTAGAACCCCAGTAACTGATGGAGGCCTCCCCTCTCAAGAGAATATTTTATGTAAGTAGGGTCAAAATAAGATCTGCCTGCATAGATCAAGTTTCTTTTAATAGGCAAGAATAAAGGCTCAACTACTCTGAGGTATTAAACCAGAAAGCTTAAATTTCCAGTGTATGGATAAACATTTAGGAAAAGCAGTGCTCACAGCTTTGAGATTGATCATCACTGTTTAAGCAAACAGTGGACCCCATCAGGCAACAGATCTTTGCTGAGCACGTACTGTGGGCCACTGTTCAGGTGTGTACACCATGTCATCAAACACACAAAAATCCCTGCCCCTCACGGTGCAAAATGTTAGTTAGTTGATTTGATAGCAACATCCTTATCCTGGTACCCCCATAAAGATTGTTGCCAAGTCAACCTAGTTCCTTTTTTGTGCAGCACTGGCTTCCAAATGTTGCTTCCAACCAAAGGCGCTTTAATAAGCACTTCAAGGTGGTGATTTTAAAAAATGGCAGCAGTGACATAGAACACTAGTCTTCTATTTCTGCAGGGCTGAAATTGTCAACTCAGTGAACTAGGGAAAATCACAAATGTTATGTTTGGAGTTGAATTCAGCCAAACCTACCATGAACCTGTTCCAGGAATGCAGCGCACAGCTCACCTGTTCAAAACACTTGAGTCCATCTTCACATAGAGCTGTCCTAAACTCTTGGTATTCTACTGGAGACCACCAACCCACCTCCCCGCACCGTTCCCCCAGAAGGGTAGAATGAGCCTCAGGGTCTCTGCAGGTCCTGGCTGGATGTCAGCCAGCCATTCAGAGGTGAAAGTAGTCTGGCTCTGACCAACACCCCAGCCAGCCAGTTCCCTGGGAGGCAGAATGGCTTGCCTGCGCTTGCCGCAGTCCTCTCTCTGCCTTCATTTTTCATTTCTCTTCATCAGAGGACGTCTGGACAACCAATAATGGGGGTTATTTTCTTGTTGAACGGGCTAATAGGTATCAGAGAGGAAAAAGCTTTTTTTTTTCCACCCTCTCCGAGTTTACAAATAATAATAACAATAAAATAAAAACCCATATTAGTAAGGGAAATACAGCTCGATCTTTCGCCTTAACGAAGTTTGCTTTCATTAAAACGGAACATGTAGTGTAGCCCCTAGATTACTCCAGCATGCTGCAGCCGCTGCAGCAATAAACCTACTGTTTTTGAGCTGGGAAGGGGCTATTTTAAAGATGAAAAAATTTCAGCTTCTGGATGGCTGCTTTCATTTAACACAGCTTCAAATGAATTTATGAACTGTTCTATAATGTTTTCTGCATACACCAAATGGCAGACTTTAGGCAGAAACCCAATATATGTTTAGTTAGTATATAATAAACATAATATTTACATGGGCTATGCACTGTGTTAAGAATCAAGAGCAGTTGCTCTATAAACTGTTATTGAATTCTCTAACATACAGCCCTAAACCAAGTGGTCCATCAAGACTCCAGAAGAATTTTTGAGAAAAGACCCTGATCTGCTCCAAGTACACACGCACGTGTGTGGTTTTTGATACACATGTGTGGGCATGCAAACCGATCTCTCCTTCATTTAAAAAAACTCTTTAATCAAAATCTTGACAACAATCTCATTTTCCTTGGCTGCTAGGATGACAATATAGTTTAAGATATTGTTTTTAATGCTAAAGATGTCTCTCTGGGTTTGAAGAATGTTTCAGGAACTAAAAAGGAAAAAAAAATTTTAATCCCAGTAGAGGGAGAAGCCAGTTTATTTCTTAAGCAATAAACAGAAAGCAGGAGGAGGGGTGCTGAATAAGCATGCTTATATGGAATTTTCTTTGAAAAGCCCACTAGTTAGGCACTATAACACTTCAGTTGATATTTCTACAGTGCAAACACGGTAGTGGAAATTAAGTTGCCCCAGCAAATTCGGTTTAGTGGAAATTTGTTATGAATAAAATGCTGCTGTTGGCTCCAGAACATTGAATTTATCCACCAAATAATATCTCAGAAATACCACTTCAGAAGAAATCAGCTCTAAATAATTGATAAATTTGGTTTGTTTAGAAACCTTTTGACCTCTGTAATAGAAAGTAAAAACACATTTCAGTTATTAAAGTCACATATATTCCCTCTGGTAGGGGGAGCTTTTAATTTTAAGCTGGGCTCTGTAGGGGCCATTTGATTAAGCTTAGAGAAATTTTTCAACTGCTGCTGTTGGATTTGGGTCAACCTCCTTTGGGAAATGGAAAAAGATAAATTTGTAGCTTTTCATAACACAGAAGGAAACTTCAGAGATTTTAAACATTAAGACCTATTGAAAGTGAAAGATAGGTTTTTCTGAAGCGACTTCTGACTACATTCCGTCGCCAAACTCTGTCTTTCTTACTCTTTCTCCGTTTTCCGTAGAAAGAAGGTTTACGTGTTCATGCTGTTAAAATAAAGGGAAAGAGAATCAGCATTTCCTATTAACGTAAGACATTCCTCTTTAGATAAGAGCTGGAGCTCATATCTACCATATTTATTACAGTTCTTCAGTTTTGTAGAGAAAATAGCAAAACACTATTTAAAGTTTTTCTTACTTAAACATTTTTATATACATTTACTAAATAAATAATCTTACTGTCTACTTCTCTTTTGTAATGAAAATATAGCTTAGTGAACGCCCTCCAATGTGGCTTTCCATATTGAAAAGAAAGGGGAAAGTAATACAAAGGATCTACATTTTGTAGCATTATTATCAATATCAGTAATATATACTTAAAAGCACAATCCTTCTTTATCATGAAGAAACTAAAGTAAAAAATTCATCTCTATTGTATCTACCCATGCTATGTCCTCAAATTGTATAGCTCCAGTAAGAGGATTTCTATGAATACTTTATAAATGCTGTCTCTTAAGAACATAGATTGCAATTATATTTCTACCTACCATGTATACATAGCACAGCCTCAATTTCACTTAGACGTTACATTATTACACAGTGGGCTTATGAAAGCAAAGGATTACAGCTGATCTTTATTATTTACCTTAAAATCCCACTTCACCCATTTCCCCCAATAGATGATTTAGTGTTCGTTGTTGGAAAACTTTACTCTGCCTCAAACATCAGAAGCAAGTAGTGGTGCTTATAAAAGTCCCTCCCCAGCCACCTGCCACCTCCTAGGAAAAATTAATGATTATGATTCTGTTTGTCAAACTGTCCTTCTAGGGACCCCCACATCCCAGATTTCTTCATTTCCTCTGGTTCCATCCCCAGCAGACTTTATCCCTTCCCTCTGTGACTCTCATCATATCATGGGCCAGCACATCTTCCTCCTGGTAACTTCTTTACTTCCCCATGTACCAGACATCAGGCCAGGTCATAGTGGCTGGATTCTCAGGGTTTCTGGGTGAAGATACAGAAGGAGAGCTCAAATGATGGAAATGCTTTCTGATCTCGGTGTGGTGAAATACACTGCCCTTTGACCACAAACTTGCTCTTCAACTTGACTTTGGAGCCATCTTCAACCTGACATCTGGAGTGTCAGGAATGGGCATGAAAAGATGCAAAGAAACAATATACATAAGTAAGAAATAACTTTCTCATTTCTCAGCTGAGAGCAAAGAGGTGGAGGGTTCACAGAGGAAGAGAAATAGCTAAAGAAATCAGGGTAAGTACATATCTCAGTGGCTGAGAACAATAAGACCATCCATAAAAATAAATAACTTCATTTCCCAGAATTTTAAAGAACTACTCCAAGAAACTCTGAAACTCAGCAAGCCCATGAGACTCCAGTGCCCTGGTACCTTTGGGCAATGAGCAATCCTGTGCCTAGGCTCCTTCCTCCTTGCAGAAGTACATGATGACGTAACAATGCAAGATTACATCCCACCCTCACAATAAAGAAAAGAATCTTGCTTTGTGTTCATCATCTGGGGCTTGTATTTTCTCAACATGTATTGAGATTTTTATCTTTAGAAACCAATTAGCTAAAAGTAGATGGTAGGCTCCAGTTTACAAGGAAAATAAGATTCTACAGGACCAGTGCCCATATTGAGCAGGATGGCTACTATCAAAACAAAAGCAAAAACAAAAAATCAGAAAATACATGTTGGTGAGGATGTGGAGTAAATGGAACCTTTGTACACTGTTGGTGGAAATGTAAAGCAGTGCAGCCACTGGGGAAAACACAATGGCGATTCCTCAAAAAAATTAAACATAGAACTACTGCATAATCTAGCAATTCCACTTGTAAGCATATACCCAAACAAATTGAAAGCAGGGACTCAAACAGATATTTGTACAGACATGTTCACAGCAGCATTACTGACAAGATCCAAAAGTTTTCCACCCAAGCATCTACCGACAGATGAATGAACAATACGTGGTCTATACACACAATGGAAAAAAGGAAATTCTAACACATGATGCAACACTGATGAACCTTGAAGACATGAAGACATTACATTAAGTGAAATAAATCAGACACAAAAGGACAAATAGTGTATGGCTCCACTTATATGAGGTCCCTAGAGGAGTCAAGTTCACAGAGACACAAAATAGAATGGGGTTGCCAGGGAGGGGCTTGGAGAATTATTGCTTAATGGGGAAAGATTTACAGTTTGAAAAGATGAAATGGTTCTGGAGATGGATGGTGGTGATAACTGTACAACCATATGAACTATACACTTAAAATGGTAAAAATGGTAAATTTTATGTTGTGAATATTTTACCAGAGTTAAAAAAAAAAAACAAGTGTCACTACTCACTGAAATATCATAATAAACATCAAGAAGTCAAATATGAGCAGATCTTTCTGCTCAAACCAATATAAATGTGCCCAAAATGACAAGCTCTATTTAATATTTTTGAAAATTCTCATTAATCATGAGTAGTGTATTCTGTTAAGGTGATGAGTCAAATTTATTTGCTTCTCTTGGAGGATTTAAGTATTCTTCAGTTTCATATAATTTTGTTTTCTGATTTGCAAAGGTTTTTAGGACATTCATGTGACCTAGTTTTTCTCATGCTTAAATAAGCTCTAGGTTTTGTTCTATGGAAGTGCTTTGAGTCAATGTCAGCAGGTCTTCATCTACTGTGTCATAGAAATTTAAACGAAACCTAAGCGTTTGTCACAAATATATTTATCTCGCATTTGTTTCTTTATTCTTGTACCTATGCCCAGTAGGCCATGCCTCTCATAACCTTGCTCTCCTAGTACTAATTCTTAAGTAATTTAAAGTTCAGTTTACCCAAAACCAGATCAAACCTTCTGGAAAGGAGTTAATTGGCATATAAGACCCTATGCATTTGTTTTTTTAAAGTTTTTGAAGTGAAATTTTATAACTAGTTTGTTCTTTTGTCTGTTTGCTCAACCAACATCACATATGTCTCTCTTGAATGGTATCAATCTGAATTAAAATTAAAACATTCTTTACATGATAAGGAAATAATTTCAAAATTGAGCTGGCAATACTACCAGTAGTTAAATCCATTAGCATTAGTATGTTTGTTACATAAATAATATGTTTTCTTTATTTTCTATAGCTAATTCTGGCAAAGATCAAATTAAAGACACTGCTTGAGAAAAATCTTCATAGCTCTCCTGAACAAGCCAGCCTTTGATTAGCACCCTGGTGCCCAGTTACATGCTTGAAATTTGTTTCTGATCATTTGACCCTGAGTCCTGCTTTTATTACATCAATCACTCACTCACCAACTCCTATTCCCTTAAAACATTTTTTTCTGTGTTCACAAAATCCTGGTTGTGAAACACGAGTTCAGTGTGGAGGGCTTCCATTATGTGGCACTTTCAGTGGAAAAAGAGGTTGCATTTTTCATGCTTCTCTATGCATTCACCTTTGTTCATCAAAAAAAATGCAATAGAATGAATCCTTTACCTTCAAAAGCATAATAAGAGGGCCTGGTTTGGTCTAAAAAGATTTCATTTTACTTATTTTAAATTATGTACATACATTATATTTGTATGTAATCTCTCTGCTACATTAATCTGTATACACTACTTTCATTACTAAAAATAAAAAGCATCTGACTAAATCTATCCATCTTCAAACCCAGATTAGATACATATAGATAGATAGCCCACATCTGTGGCTTGTTGGATTTATCAATTAACATCAAATGTTCACAACTCCCCATGTGTATCACCAGTCTTACTCTTCAACCAAGGTCTAGTCTATATCTAATTTCCTTTTGGGTGTTTGACATGGTCACAATTTCTTCTCAGTATGTGCCCCAAACTATGTGTATCTTCCCCCAAGCAAATCAGAAAGTCTATCCCTGCCAGTGGTATGACCAGGACCATACTTTCCTTCTTGGATTCACATCTTACCTCCAATATTATTCTAATGACATTAGTGTTTAGTCATCCATCCTGTACTGACTGCCTAGTGAGCACCATGAAGTTTCTGAAACCCATTTCTTTCTCTTCTTTCCCCTGTTGTTCTAGGTCAGGTTCCCATCACCTCCTCCCTAGATCACTGCAGGTTTTCCCACAGTTGCCTCTTCTGAATCCCCCCATTACGTACACGCGAGTGTGCGCACGCGCACACACACACACACACACACACACACACACACACACACCAGAAGATGTGTCCACTGATACCTAAGCAATAGCTTTAAAGGGTCTCTTTCATTAAGGCATGCTACCACACACCTCAAATGTAAACTAAATGAGCTTGTATTTAATTACTAGACATTTACTAAACATATGATGTACCACCCAAGACTCTTCATAACCTTGTCTCCTTTCTTTCCAACCTGCTTCCCATCACTACCCAGTAGATAATATGGACCCCAGACCGTGCTGGACCCATTGCTGCCTCCAAGTCATCTCTCACATTCTTTTTTCACCTTTAATTCTTTCTGTTCTTCCTTCCTTCAAACCAAATCATTTCTATTTAGGAAAATTTTCCTGATAATTCCATATCTTATTGAAAGCACATTCTGCTGTAGTCAGTTCAATCCAATGTCATATTTACTCTTTATCATTGAATTCCAACCAGCTTATAAGCTTATTCAGATAGAGTCCATGTCTTGGTCTTCTCCAATTCCTTGGGGACACGATTGCATATAGAGAAAACACGTTGGTTGATTATTTAGCTCCCTTCCATTTATTTGTCCCACTGTATGCCCTAGGAAATTATTCGTAACTGTATGTTCTTTAGGTAGTCCAAGAAAAGCAGAGGGAGCAAATATTAATGACAATTAAATAAGAACCGAAAGTATTCGACAGAGAGAATGTTGTTGGATGGCTCCTACAGAAAATCATTCGGCTAAAGTCAGGTCAGATTTCTAGGTAGTTTGACAACCTCCTAAGATTAGGCACACTCTGGTAGACAATTATGTGAGGTACAAAAATACATTTTTGAACTGTCCAACTAGGGTTCCTCAGATTATTTGCCTATTTAAGATCAGAAATGTCTATTAATGTTAGAATTAATAGGGTAGGTGGGGTTGTCTACCATGTCCAGGTGATTGAGGTTTTGGTCTCAGCTCCCTGAATGATTTGCGTGTACAGAACCTGTCAATATGTTTCTGGAGAGTCTGGTGAAATGTACAGGAATGAAGATCAGAAATTGCATTTCCTGCTTGGCTTAAATGAGGGGCGGCTGGAAGGGTAGGAGCTGCCTCCCCCCTTGGCCATAAGACAATCATATCAGAGTATTCTGTTTTTTTCTGGCTGGATCGCATCTACTTATCAAAAGCAGGAAATTGCATTTTAACTTGAATCTGTAGGATGCCTGGCAGGTGGGGCTGGTCTGGTTAGGAGGGTGGAGGTGGGAGGAAGACCAGGACAGAGAACAGTCAGTACCAGACCTTCCCGGGGCCTGTCACCATCAGGAGCTAGGCTAAATTGAAACTGTATTAAAAAGAAAAAGAAAAAAAAAGACATGTGTTGAAGATGTGAGCAACCTTGTCTTCCCCAGATGTGCAGAAATTGAGGAGCTATTTTTCTGATCTGTAGGAGAACATTCTTTGCACTGTAGAGTTGGTGTACCCTTCCTAGCTACGTAATACGAGTGCTGATTCATTTACAGCCCTGAAGAAGAAATAAGCGGCCAAGCTGTCTGATGCCGGATTACAGGCATCATTGATACTGATAGGAATATCTACATGCCGTGAAAGAGCTTGAGGGGAGATGAAGGGAAAGCACATTTTGTGAGCAGTCTTTTGTTTGTGTTCAGTTTATAATGAGTATGATAAGAGGTTTGAGGACTAATTTTGGCTAATGAAAAGACAATGAGAGCTATTAGGGAATTTTAATATACAGAAATATGAAAGTAAAATAACATTTATTCACTCTTCGGTAAACAAAAGCAAATAAATACTAATTGGACATTTAGCAATTAAAATTTGATCTAATAGAATGCATGGACTAGTTGATTCTTACCTTTTAAATAGGTGTTCAGAAGGCATGAGATTCATCCATTTTCCAAGTGAAATGTGTGTGTGTGTGTCCCAGAAAATGAAAAAATCAAAGACAGACTTAAAATATTCAAGTATAAAATAAATACATACACATATCACACATGCACACACATATACATAGACACAAGGAAATGGAGGAATTGTTAAAAAACAAAACAACATGAGACAATATTACCAAAATTAGAGCTAAAAGTGTAAGCTGGAAGTGTATAATAACTTGTCTTCTTAGACTTTTCACTCCTTTATGTCCTTGTAGCTCAAGCTACACTATAATTACTACCCTGACATTATATCTTAGTGAAAATAATAATAAATTAAATTCATAAAACGCTATTATATTTTCCTAACTCTTGGTTGTTGTTTTTTTTCTGTTGGTCTTATAATAGTCTCTCAATAAGAAAACCCCAGCATAGGTGTTTTCTGTTATTCTTTATTTTACTGTAGCTGATATTCCAACTTCTGTAATAGTATTAAATAAGTGCAAATCAGAAAATAAATTAATTCAACTAGGACTTATCTTCACTTGAAAAAGTTCTGTATTTAATAATGCTGTACACAGACTTAAAACCAGATATTTACTAGGTAGACCTTCCATGGTATATTTAATATAAAATATATTTTGAAGATAGAACAGAGAGAAGATCCTTAAATTGAAAGTAGTTTCAGTGTCATTTACAAAAACACTAATTCTTGTAAATCCATTTAATTAAAATGTTAAAGACCTAGGACAACACTTTGTATTTTAATATTTATAAGCAAGTAAGACAGATTGAATTTTTTTCATTGCTGCAGCACTTTGCCTTTCATTGGAAGTGCCTACGCTTTATTTATTTTTTATTTCCTTACATCCCAAACAGCTCTGGTTAAAACATAGTTAATGTACCAACTGCAATTAGCCAACTGTCAAAGGCTCAACTCCCAACCGTTGATAAGCTTCATTTAACTAATTTGAGAAGTGGAAGTTTGAATTTTTTTTCTCCAGGAAGGTAGCTTGTTTCCTTATTTCCTGTCAGGAGAGCCAAGTCCTGTGACCTGTGGTTAAAAGGGCTCTTTGTAATTAAGACAGGGGTCTTCAAGTGAACAGTTCTCACAGTAGGAGGGGAAAAATTAAAGAGAGACAGAGACAGAGACGAAGAGAAAGGGAAGCATGACACTGCTTAACGAAGGAATCGGAGTGCAGCCAATGCCTGGTCCCCTCTGCCGGGAGCCTGCGTGTCCGGCCACCTCCGCTGCCATTGGCTCTGTGTCCATTTTATGGAGCTCTGAGTCTATTAAGACCTTGGCAAGGGGGCCCATCGCACGGTGATGCTCTGTCTGCTGCGCCAGTGCACAGACAACCAGAAACTGATCAACCGTGTTATATCAATAACATTCACACACCAGGTTGTGTAAATTGATCTTTTACAATTTCTCTCGGTGACAGTCTCTGTAACCAACAAGATAAATCATTCCTCCTGTGGCTTTTTTATTGATTGCTGAGACCTGTATAAAAATTACACTGCTCAAGCTGTGAAGTGAACATCCTCATAAAAGAAGACTTTTTATTTACAATCAAAATATGTTTGGGCCCAGATCAAGTGTAGATTTACTGGCCCAGAACTACAAGAATGGTGAAATTTAACAGACTTAGAGAAAACCAAAAATTCAAAAGAAACCACACCACCACCACCAAACACCAGCCCTCACAAACTTCAATACACACAATGTGCCTCAAATTAAGACCACTATTTTTGTTAAAGAAAAGCTTTACACATTTGTGTAAACTTAACAGTGAACAGAAAGCCATCTGCTTAAAAAAAAAAAAAAAAAGCAGAACTGCCACAACCAAATTAATCTTTGCAGTGGATTTGATAAACTACACAAATTGCCTTAAGCTGACACCTTATAATTAATATTGTGATAATACTAAAAAACAAGAACCTGGAAAACTTTCTATCTATCTTGTCAAGAAAGCTTTGGTAGCTGAGACAAAATCATAGAACAAGGTGCACTTCAGAGATAAGACTTCTTTCTGACGAAGTTTAATTCACACGATTTTGCAATCATGAAAATATCTTTAGTTCTGCTTTAAAATAATTTAAAATTCTCGAGTACATGGAATTTTTTAATGTAGTTGAAATATAGACAATTGATATCTTTGAATATGTATTTCATACAAGTAGCGTCTTGGAATATAAACTTTCATTTCAATTCCAATTTTATATTCTACGAAAGAGGTAAACATATTTGCAATTTGAAAACAGTGTTGGGAAGAGTTTTGAAGTGAAAACACGGTGGTGTATTCTTCCTCCAACTTCTTGCAACCAGTTTTCCTTTGGGGTGCACAACTTTGAATCACCTGCTAATAAATGTGATTGCTCCCTGAGGAAGCCCAGAATCCACTTTTCTGAAAAGTACGAAAGAAAAATGCTCAATATTTTTTGCATCGTCTCATAAGATGAGTTAATGATGTTTATAAAATAAAGAGAATTGCCCTAAGTCATCGTGCCTGAACTCACTTCCCTGTGAGGCGGGTATTGTGTTTCAACTCAAATGGCATTTCACAGACCTAAGAATTGGAGCACAGCCTTTTGTGCACATCTAAGAGGGAGCGACAGAGATAGTCCTTTTTGTCCCTTCCCCTTGAGCCTTTGCCCGGTTTGTCTGAGGCTGTGATCTTTATTTGCTGTTTTAGAGAAGGCCCTTTCAGTGGAGCAGACCAGAGAGGCGGGCGGGGGAGGAAGGGGGAGGTTTGCGCTCCTTTCCTCACTCTGCTGGCCAGGAGGAAAAGCGAGGGTGTGAAAGTTTGCAGTCTAGGCTCCCTAACTTCTCTGGGAGACTCGTTCACTAAGAAAAGCAGCAGCACACACATTTCGGACAAACATCACCAAGGAGAAAAGCAGCTGGCCCCAGAGGCAGGGCTCAAGCAGGCCTGGCCTGGCGCGGCGCGGCGGGTGTTCGTCCCCTCCGCCGGGCCCGCCGCTCAGCCCCGCGCCCGCTTCCTGCCGGCGGCCACGGTCCCCGCCGGGCAGCGCGGGGGGCGGCCTGCTGGTCACAGCCGGGCGGGCCCGGCCCCGGGCAAGCAGCCCCGCCGTGCTCGGGCTCCTGGCGGCCCTTCGGTGCTTGGTGACTCCCGACTCAGTGCTTTTGCAAGGCACATCCTCGCGTCCCCCCAGCGGCTCTCCTGGGGGCTCCGACCCCGCCGCAGCCCTGGCAAAACCAGCCTCGGCGGCTCTCGGGCTGTGGCGTGGGGCTGAGCGCGGCTACCGCCGCCTCGCGTGGGAATGCGGGGCGCTGGGCTCCACTCGCAGGCGCCTCCTCCCCAGCGCCCCTAGCTGCGCCCCTCACTCGTCCGCGGCCCGGGTTGTCTGACGGTGGGAAAGGGAGGTGAGCCTCTGCGCGCCCCCACGACCGCCCCGCTGGGGCTCAGCCGGGCACCGGAGCCCCGCACGGGGGCGCAGCGCCCGCGCCCTGCCGGCGCCACCGATCGGCCTGCGGAGCCGAGCGCGCGGCGGCCCCTGCGGGAAGCCCGCCGCCCAAAGCGCCGGAGGGCGAGGCAGGGGCCGGCGCGGGCGGGGCGTGCCTTCCAGTCACCTGGGTGGGGCCCAGCGTGGCAGAGGGCGGACGAGGGGGACCACAGCAGAGTCCCCGGGTGCATTCCGGGGGAGGCCGAGGCCGCGCTCCCAGGCCGAGCAGAAGGAACGGGCGGGAGTTGCAGTCGGGGGGCCGCCAAGGGTCCCCTGACGCGAGGGTCGCGGGCAGCCTGGTCTGAAAGCCCGGCTCGGTGGGGGCCCACCCCAGGCAGAGGAATGGCCAGATTGAAGGCGAGATTGCTGCTGCTCACACACGGGTTTTCTTCCCATTTCTGCCCTTCCGTTTTTTTGTTTTTTTTTTTCTATTTTGAAAACTATTTAGTACAGAGCTTGTCAAGACAGAGAAAAGATGAGAAAATCACGAGATGTGGATTTTCCTTTTTTTTTCCCCACACACAAATATACACATAATGCAAAGTACCTTCTGAAGTGTTTTTGTTTTAAACCAAAGAGTTTTCTAAGGAAAAAATTACTTTTTTCTCAATCCTAGAGAAATAAATGACATAAGGTTGTTCTTTCTGGTCCTTATTTAGCATCAATAGGGCTTTTTATCTCTCCAGGGACCAGATCAGAGAAAGACCTCGTGGGGGAGGGCAGGGAAGCTTATATGAGAAGGATTTAAGTGAGCCTTTAACTTGAAAAAATGTACTTTCAAAATGTTTGCCAAAATAACATCAATAAATGTGGCCAGATATCTGGTTTTAATAGGATGATTCAAGAGTTTCAGTCTCTTGCAGCCTTAGGACCCACCAAAATGCCCCGCCAATCATGACCTCCCCAAAGTCAGGAATACCAGTTAAATGAGCCCAAAATGTTGATTACTAGATGTGGTAACTGTTTACCTCTGAAATTGTGTTTACACGCACTGGGATTGGAGAAGTTTCCTTCTTTTTCTTAGTTCTATTGAAGATGAGAATATGACCGATTAGAGGACAAAGGTCAGCTGAACACACAGCAGGCAATGGTGGCTCTGGCCATTCTGAGCCGGAAGGAACTCAGCCCAGCACTGAGCATTCCGTGTCCCCAGCTCTGAGTCTTCTAGACTCCTGAAAGGTTCTAATTCACATCACACAAGGATCTGTGCAAGGCCCATGCTATGTTGCTAAAAAATGAGTTTGCAAAGGTTGCCCTCCTAGTGTCCCTTGGGGCAGGACCTATGGATTTTCACTGGCCCAGGGCAGGGTGAGGAAGATACCTGGCCAACCCCTCCCCTGCCAGCAGCCCAAGGTCCTGGCCTCAGCGGCCAGAAATGCACAGAGACCAGGGTGCTATTTGAGCTCCATGCGGGTCCTGGGCACCCAAGTATCCAGGCAGAGGAAACCCCCTGGTACAAGCACCTCTCATCCTCTCTCCTTTGTGGAGTAAAGGGGATGTGCCCCCCCCCTCCAAATAGGACAGTGGGTAGAAAGGCAGAGAGGAGATGGGGTGATAACAAAAAACAAGGAAGGAGGTTATGCTTTTACATAAAAGACATGAACCATGGGACTGAGGGGTCAACTAAAGGACTTTTTGTTTGATTGATTGATGGTCCTATTTTCTGATTCCCTGGAACCTAAAGCCTAAAGCTGCCTAAAAGAGGGTGAGTTTTCCTTCTTATCCCCAGTTTTTCCTAGAGCAGGAGGAACATTTTGGAATAAGCAGAAAGAAAATGTAGGTATGCATTCCTCTCCAGGAAGCAAGGTGACCTAATACTCTTCCTACAGAACCACAAAATTAGATAAATGTGTATTTAAGAGTTATTCCTGAAAGTTTGAAAAAGAAAACTTATTTCTAAGGTAAATTGAACTGAGTTTCCTCTTAATCTGATTACCTCCAATATATGGCTTGCTTCCTGGGGGCAGGGAATAATTGATAACTTCTTGGGGCAGAGAGTTTTGAAAAAACATTTAGAGGCCAAAAAACAAGGTATATGTTGTAAATTAGAGCCCTAAATTAAGCTGAACAACCATTTTGTTCGCATACCTTAGGTACTTTCCAAAGATCCCTATTAAAATCACATTTTCTTATAATTTATATAGAAAGAGAAACCAACGCATACCTTTCAAACTGTGGGAAATCTATCCACAAGCAGGATTCCAAATAAGACAAACACATATTTCCTTTAAAACGAAACTGAGAGTATGGGGGCAGTGTGAGATAGCAGTTTCTAAGTTATAGCTTGTTCTTTATGAATACGAAACTGATTTTCCAAAACATACACTAATGCAGAATTCCCTAACTATTCCCCAAATCTTATGCTGAAAACAATATTAGTCTGCACTTTTGGAGAACGTTGCAAAGGGTTCTGTTCTCTGAGGCTTGAAGCCAAAAAATCCTTTTCCATGAACAACTATTATTTAACAGTTTAATAGTATTGCTATTGCCTAGAGTAGTTACAAAATTTTTTAAAAGTTAGAGTGCAAAATAAAGGATAAGAAACTAATGTCCCTACAGACTTTCCACTGTACATTGTTTAGTCACTAAACAAATTTAAAAGACTTTTGAAATCACAGCACGTATTTGTGGTACTATTAATAACTCTTCCTCACCTCCTCTTACTTAAATATGTGTGAATCTTGGGAAAGTGCACGGTCACTCTTTCTCTTGAGCGGATTTCCCGTCCCCTGAGGGAAAAGACTAGATGCACTTCTGATTCTTCAGTGAGTCCATTCAAGTTGTTCCCTGTAAAAAGCTTGAATGATTTCTTCATTTCCCACCTCCTTCCGAGTTGTTGGAGTAATACACTTAAAAAAAGAAAGACAAAATAGAATAAGAGATATTATTATTCCAACCTTGTGTTATAAGCACGTCACATGTTCCTAAAGAATTGTGGAGGAAAAATAAAACACAACACGTAGAAGAAAGAAAACACAGCCCCATTGCTGAGTGTGCAGAACAATAGACAACCTCTAAGGATTCTCATCTGCAGTCCTGGCTCTGCCATCAGTTCACTGTATGCCTTTGGGTAAGTCACTTAACCTTTCTGGGTCTCAGTTTCCCTAAGGGCAAGATGGCAGTTATTATAATAACCCTCTTACCAGTATTTTGCAAAGAACAATGATTACAAATGAATGCAAATCATCTTGTGTGTGTTAAGAATGACATACAAGTGCTAAGAAAGAGCATAAGCTTGTAGTTCACAATACACTTTTCCAGAAACAACAGGCGGATATTGCAAGCATGGAATGATAAGAGGACTTAGGGACCACCAAGCAAATTAGAACCAAGAGAATCCTTTAGAAAGAATTCATGGTGAGTCGCTACCAAAATGGCAAAGTGGGAAAGGAGATTTACATATAAGGGAGGATTAAACCTTAGTTTTAAAAGTGACTAAAATTCTGCAGTATCTGTTACTTTGCAGCATTAAACTGGCTCATCCTGCCTGAGACTCCTTCCTTCTTTCCTCAAAATAGGATCATACCCTTTACATCTTTTAAGAATTAGGGACCATGTATGGAAATTAAAATTTCAAATTTTAATTTCAAAATTTAAATTTTTCATTTAAGTTATTGTCAAAAGTAATTTTGGTATAAAAAAACAAGATATTCTTAGTATAGTTAATCTAAAATTGTAGAAATATTGGATAAATGTTATACATTTTTACATGTGAAAGATAGATACCCAACTTTGGTAATTTATTTATACATAACTTAGAGTGGCTTTAGTCTTCTTCTCTGAATATGGAGGGTTGTACAGGTGGCTTTTTAAACAGGATAGGAAAATGTGTAATGATTAACTGAATGTTCTGTAATGTTTTAGTTGGGTTTACTTTTGAAGAACCAAAATTATCAAATTTAAAGACAAGTTAGATTTAAAAACACAAAGTTATATGTTTCTGTTTCTGTAAAATCTCAAAATTTTTTTAAATGACAAATGAGCATGTAAAATTTCATAGTAGCAAAAGGTGTTAGCATGCACAGAGAATTATTACAAGTCAATAAAGAAAAATAAACAACTAAGTAGGAAAAAGGAATAACTGACATGGACAAACAATTAGCTAAATGCAATTGCCAAACTCACATGTGAAGCATTTAACCTCACAAGAAATTAAAAATAAACTACCCTATGCCGTGCTTCGGGTGGAGAACACACTTATACTTTCTGAGTAAATAACCAGAGCTAATTATTAAACACTATACAAAGTGCTGTGCCCTGTATCCCAGCTACTTCACATCTGGGAGTTTGTGTTAAAAAGAAAAAAATTGCCTTTGTACACACAATTTAAGTATAAGGATGATTTTTATTGTATAGTATAATTGCAAACAACTCTAAACATGCAACAGTGGGGCAACTGGTTCAATAAACTGTGGTGTGTGCATAAAATGCACTATTATATAGATAATAGTAAAGGTGCTATATGTAAAAGAATGCATATCAAACAGAGGATACTTAAAATGTGTTAGACGCAGAAGTAGATGAGAAAATTTTTTTAAAGGCATGACCCCATTTAGAGGCAAGAAGGAAGGAGTCTCAGGCAGGACGGGCCAGTTTAAGCATACATGTAACAGATACTTCAGAATTGTGGTCTCTTATAAAACAAACGTTTGATCCCACTTATATTTCAGATTGCTCATGGACAACTAAAAGCTCTGCTCCACGTCTTCTCACTCAGAACCCAGAGTGAAGCAGCCACCGTCTCAAAGATTGCTGGT
Source organism: Manis pentadactyla (assembly GCF_030020395.1). NCBI lineage: Eukaryota > Metazoa > Chordata > Mammalia > Pholidota > Manidae > Manis > Manis pentadactyla. Next base: position 147,619,458 of record NC_080020.1, on the reverse strand, counting down.
CAGCATGGCAGAGGGAAAGGGAGTCTTCCTAGCCAGTACAGCAGCCACTAGCCATGTGCAGCTATTGAGTACTTGAACGGCACCCAGCCTGTGTGAACTGCGATTTCTGTAAGTGTAACACATGCACCTGATTTCAAAGACTCTGTAGAAATAATAATAAGAAAACAATGTAAAATAGCTCAATAGTTGTATGTTAGTTACATCTTAGAGTGAATGTATTTTGAATATCTTAGGTTAAAGAAAATAGATTACTAAAATGAATTTCACCAGTTTCTTTTACTGTGTTAATGTGCCTACTAGAAAATTTAAACAGCATGTGACTTACATTTGTGTGAACCACAGTGATCTAGAGTGTCCTGCACAAGCAATTAAATGCTTCATCTCATGGGCTAGAGTCAGTCACATGACCCCCAGACAATCACACGGCGGCCAGAAAATGCTATCCAATGAATGGGAAACACTTGGTAAGTAGTCCTAACAAGTGTTACAGAGAGAGAACATACACAAATTTTGGAGAGTACGCTTGAGATCATCAGAGTTAAAAACAGGCTACTTGCTATCAGAAAATTTAGTACTTCCAAGACCTAAGCAGTCAACCTCAAGGGCAACTAAGAAAGAGTTACAAGATGACTGCAACCAGCAGCTGATAGACAAATGCTACGTATATTAAGTTATTATAGGCAGGAATTAAAAGGAGCACAACAATTTTGGAGGAAAATAGCCAAAACATGTGCATGCACACACACACACACACACACACACACACACACACATGGGGCATACATTGGCAAAGTGTGCATGTTGATTTTCCATTGAACTGTCTAACTAAGCAACTCCATGTAGTTATGCCCCTGAAGGAGAGGTGACAGGGATGGTGGGTCACTGGACACTGTTCTCCTGAGCAGAGCTGAGGGATCAGCAAACGTATGTTATGTGTGGATGTGTCCATACGTACTGAAAAACCTGGAATTACTCGCCCCAATATGTATCATCTGCACCTCTTCGTAATGGAATCTCATGTGATTTTAAATTCATTCTCTTTGCTTTGTTTCATTTTCAAATCATCTTCAAGAAACCAATGATGTTCAGAATTACTTGTCATACCCTTTGCTCAGGGTTCAAAACAAAATGCATTCATACTAATTTAAACTGCGGGAAGGCAAGATGACATACTGTGTACTCTAGAAGCAGACCCCATTGGTTCAAATTGCTAGCAGTATGGCCAGGTTGTGTAACTTCTGTCTTCCTCTGTTAATACATCTGTACAATGGGTATAATATCTGTATCTGCTTCATAGGGTTGTGTATAAAATTCCAGTTGTGTAACAAAGTGAAGAATTTATTACTAAATTTCAGTTTTCAAATTTAAAGTAGAGACAAAAATCAGCCAAGCTGTACTCCAATCTCCAGCTGATATTTACAGAAGCATTAGTAGTATTCAAAGAACTCCAACTTGGAAATGCAATTTTTTCTCCTCATATCTGCACAAACCATTGAGTTGTCAGGAAAAAGAATACAAAGAGACTCACACTTTTGCAGCTCTGTCTCCTGAATTAACACTCCACTTCTGAACTGAAAGAAGGAAAACACCATTCAGTGTTTTAAGAATGGGGAAAATATATAAAAATGAGAATGGCTTTGACAAGTTAACATCAATCTGAATTAGACTAGAGAAATGAAGTGCTGTATATGAGTGCTTTCATTTAAATGGTTTTACCAGTTTTCAAATGATTAGACAATTTTGTTACATTCCCTTCAAATTTACAAATTAATATTTTTAAGAGATGGAGTTAATAACCACTTGAGCTAAAACGTATTAAAACCATAAAGGTTTCCTCAATCGAAGTTCAGAGTTTTGCTCTATAAAACTGACTTAGGGTTACAATAAAAATAGCAATAGCATGCAATACTATATTTGTATTTCTAAGTTCAATTGCTTTTTATTTTCAAACTGTAGGCAACTAAGACATGCCTGAGTGAAATTTCCTAGGAGCTAAATAATTAGTCCAACATTTAGCCAAGATGCTGAACTTCCATAATTTTTCAAATGAAATCACACTTTTGATGGTGATACACAAATTGTTTTCAACCTTAGGCTTACGAAGGTATGAGAAAGTGTTCTCCTTAATCAAAAAAAGCACCTTGTAATCTGTTGCACTTAGAATGTAGCTGCTTAAGTCTCTGACTATTTTAACAAAATACTTGTAAAATTTCACCACCAAAATTATACTTCCACCAAGTGAAGAGAGAGAAATGGTGCCAACACCAACAGAAGGTAAGAGAAGGATAAATCTCAAAAGCTTCTAGCTGTTTCTATACCCTCTGCACTCTGAAAATGAAGTCAAAAATTGAAAGGGATTATAGGCTTACAATTCAATTAAAATAAACACTTTAGACTCAATTATTTTACTATTTGGAGTCAAAAATAGAATTTTCTGGTCAAGTGTTTTGGTTCTCTGCCTCTTTTTAAATTTCTTCGTATGTGTGGTCTTATTTTAAAGTTCCATGGAGGCAATGCACATATGCCAGCCAAAAAAAGGCAAATATTAAGGGATTTTTTTCATAACAGGCTAAATTTGTCTCTAGTGAAAGATAAAAACACTTCAAAGTTGATGAGTCTGTGAATTTCAGTAAAATCCTCATTCAAATGTGATTGCTTTGTAGGTTTAACTCTGGTCAGAGTGATTTATGTTCTTCTGCATATTACCCTAAATATAATAAAGCTGTTGATGTAAATGCGACACTGTTGCTCTTAGAGAATTTTTCCAACCATGTAAGGCTGTAATGTTAAACTCCCAGTCATGATCAAAATTCCATGTATTTACAGCCTGCAAACATCATATCTGTCTGCTCTTCTACCTCCACTGCAGTCTATACCAGGCGTTTTCATAAGTGGAAAGAAAAAAACTTAAAGGTACAATTCAGTAATTATAGTAAATATTTACCAAATGTTTGCTATGGCATCCATTTTATTAATTGATAACACTCAGAAACTGCATTAGGGATGCAAAAGCCTTATGCAGAATTTTTATAGCATACTGTGGCTCGTGTGTGCCTGCCAAAACCCACAGCCACGCACAGTTCTCAGACACAAACCCTAAAGGGTTTTTTTTTTTTATCTACAATGATGTTGTTTCTCTAAATTATTTTTATTATATTAACTTTGAAATTTTTCTGATAATGTGTATTACATTCTTAATAAAACCTTTATTTTTCCATATTCCCTGTCATTGACAAGTCAAAAGTTTCTATCATGTCTAGGATACAAACTACTTTCAAAGTAGATAACCTGAAATGGTTGCATTTGTAAACTATAGTTCTCAGATCTTTTAAAAATAGTTCAACTAACATTTTGTGTTTCCACACCAAAGTATATTAACCTAATAATGAATTGCTAAAATTCAGACCGTAGTTCCCAAGGACAGCTTGATATCTCTGCTGATGGGCCTTCATCACCTGCATCATTCCTTCGACTCTGAATTTGGTCCCTCTGAATTCAGAGGTAATGAGGAAGGGAGTAGGGACTATTTCAGGGGCAGTGGATAAAACTGTAGACTGCTTAAATGCATGAGCCCATTGCTGACTTCTAGAGGAGAAAGAATAACAAGCTACATAAGAATAGTGACTCTGTGCCTTCCCTGATGGGACACCTGGTCACCCTCACATGCCTTCCTCCTCTTCTGTGCTCACTCTACTTCATGCCATCCTCAGCCGCTGTGCTTTTACACCCTGGAATTCTCTCTGTTCTCTAGTCTGTTCGCTGTAAGAATCAACTTGTGATGCCTCTTCTATTAAGGTTTCTTCATATAACATCTGCTTACCATGTTATCTCCAGAACTTCATTCCTTCCCTACCATGTTGCAGTCAGTTCTCTCATTAAGTCTCTATGTTGTCCTTAAACAGCAAGCCTGTTTGGGCCTCGAAAGGCTCATTTGTAAAAATACGAACAAATTACAATAATAAGTAATAAATTCCGTTGTTACTTGACCACTATTACTTTTGTAAATCCACTGTACCTCATTCGCTGGAGGGAGTGAATGTTGTATAAGCGAGTCAGTGCAGGTGGAGCATTCAGACCGGTGAGCCACATCGCTGCATCCCACTGACACGCAGTGTTCTTCCGATTTGTTCAGACTTCTTCTGTCTGTCTCCCACCAAAATAACAATAAACACCCCTGGGAAGTTGAGGCCCCACAGGTAAAATGCAGTAGGAATAAATATCAGGCTATGCATTTAAGTTTGAAAATCAATTCCAGAAGTAGAGGATTCACACCTTTGACAGGCATTTTTATTAAGCACCCACTAGGTCTAGGCTGGGCTCTGATAACACAAACATTTTTCTTAAAAGTCCTCATTATTTAATAAGCTCACAGGCTGTAAATTTTGGCAATGGAGAGGGAGGGATGACAGACAAACAAATAAATAGAATACACATTGAAAGATAGACTTGAGTACATAAGCTATAAGAGCTCAAGAAAGGAAGATACTAATTTTACTGAAGTAAGGTTCAGATCGGGGAAGCCTGAGAGAACTCTGAAAGGGGTACATGCCATTGGGCATTTTGGCCAAAAGCGGCTGTCAACATTGATTCACCCAGCTTCTTCTAAGATATGAAGACAAAGAAAACTTCTTACCATCAGCTAATAAGTTGCAGTTAAAGCATTGCAGAACTGGACCATAAAGCCAGAAGTATCCTATGTTTAGCCACTAAACTGTGCTGCCTCTCAGTCTAATAAATGATAGTGTTCTTATTATACTGGTGAGACACTAGGAGAACTATTAAATTTAAAAAGCACTTTTTCTTCCACGATGTCTGTAAATAAAATAACAGTATTTTTATTGCCAAAACCTTGAGTAATGATTTATTGCATCTTTAGAATGAGCTAAACTATTTGGGATTTTTTGTTGTTGTTCTTTTAACTGGTAAAGATAACTAAGTCACCCAAGGCAACTGTTACCTGTTGTTAAACTCACTCTATATACTCTTTCTGTGAAGATTCTTGTGCCAGGTTATTCTAAAAAATTCACTCATACAGTATGCTCATAATATATGCATGGAAAAAAGCTTCCAAAGAAGTGCTCTGAAATGCAGGGTGAAAATCTGGGACTTTTTTCCCTTCAGGCTTCTCTACATTTTTCATATATTCTACAAAGAGCACACATGTTTTTTTAATCAAATAAATAGCATATACAGTGGGGTTTTCTTATTCTACAGGATTATGAATTTGCTTTTAAAATACCTAGGAAAAAAATGAAACTATCCAAAATGGCTTATAGGACTGTCGTGATTTTTGCTTTATTACATGATTTGTTTTCCAATATTTTCTGAAATGAGCTTTTTCTTAATATCTTAGTTTACATACTGAAAACAAATGTCTGTGAGCAATAAGAGACAAGCAATACAGAGGAAGGAAGCTCTGGAAGAGCTCCCTGCGCAGAGACTGGAGATCTAAGCAGCCCACCCTCATGCCGGGGTGCACCCTGTCCAGAGAATGGCTTGGGACCCAGCATGACTGGAGGTAGAAGGGCTCACACCATGAAGGGTGGAAGACGATGGAACTGAGACCCTGGCTGAAGGGCTTTCCCCCAGACAGGAATGGGGTGCCCGTCCCAGAGAAAGAAAGACAGTTGGAGATGCCCTCTTAGAGGCACAGAGTGAGACAGGTGGAGAAATTGTTCCCTTTGCTCAGAGGCACAGGAGGGCCAGGGTGGAAGGTGAATGGTGCTGCTGTTGTAGATGAGAAAGTGGACCAGGAGAGGGGTGGGTTTAAAATCGAGGACCAGCAGGAGATGAGTGATGTGCAGTGGAGCCAGCCACGTACTTGGGAAAGACTTGAGCAGGCATGGTTGGTGAACGGATGTGGAATTGAGGGGCAGGATCTGGACTCCAGGCCTATGTGAACGTGGGCAAGACCCAGCTTCCCTGCACTGCAGCTCTGTCTGAGGCTGGGTTTTCTTTCCGCATCCACTCTTCCTTCCCTCATTCTAGTCACCCACTGAACAATCAGTGGAATGTTGGCTGTGGACTGCGCATCTTGCTGGGGGCTGGGGGTCACCGTGAAACAAATATCCACACTCTTGAAGAGCTCACATCCGGGATTCCTCTTGAAAGCATGATGGATTAAATATACAGTGTGACATTCTTAAGTTCCACAGGGGACCCATGCTGTTCATGATCTCTGATCACATCATCCCTGACATACCCAGGGTCTCCCACACAAGAATGAGAAGATCCTACAACCCCAAGGTCATTCCCACAGAAGCTTCGTCTCTCTTTCTCTTCAGGAAGATAGTTTCTAAATTTCATCCACTTACTTATTTTTTAGTCAAAGGAATAGCTCACCTCCTCCTCTCTCTGAGTAAACTGCTCATTCTAAATTTACCTGAATTTTCAAAACAGTCTATAACTGAAAACTCCACTGTAGCCTGGTAGGAATGGGACTTCCTGAGGCTTTTGCCAGGAGTGCTTGGCCTCAGACAGACCGGGAATACCACAGTGCCCTTCATTACTGGGTTTCAGTATTTCCATTTTAAGCCCTGGTAAATACAGGGCTAGGAGAGAAAGAAAATTAATGGGAATATTTTCAAACCTTCGGAAAACTCAGGATTTGATATTTGGCAGGACAGCTAAGAGGGTGCTTACAGAAAAAAGTGCAAATGCTCAAGACTTTCTTTAAGGCGGAGTTTGAGTCCAATTGACTCCTTTCTTTTTTCACACTGGCCCTAGCAAGGGTGAATGTTTTTTCCTCCTAACAACTGTCCCTTATTCTATGGAATGTTTAATTCACCCTTTGAAAGAAAGTATGATTTGTTCCATTTTCCATGTCCAATTTCTGTACTATTTACAAACTAAGATAAGAATCAAGAAGGATTCACATGCCAAAAACACAAATTTAAGCTGTGATAGGAAGTTAGAGTCCCAGCTCGGACTGAGACTCTAGAATTGTTGCCACACAGCCTCTGGGTGCTGGGCTTGCTCGAGCCTTGTGGCGCATCACATGCAAACAAACAAAACTGTCCCAGGCAGCCACTGAGTCTAAACCCAAATCAAAGAGTGTATTTGGCAAAGCAGTACATCTTTCTGTGGATTTGCTGCACAGAGCTACCAAAACCTTGAAAAATTTGCCATGGTAATCCAGTCACTCCTTCCACCTCAGGGATGATGATGTGATCTGAAAACACCAATCATTATTGCTTCACAAGTTTTGTATGCCTAGCACCAAAGGATCTAAGTTTCAGATTAATATCTGACAATATCTAACCTGGGCTTTCCTTAAAAAAAAGTACACAGAGCAAACTCAAACCTGTGACCAAGAGAGCATGATAAATAAGAAGTCATGAAGAAAACCAGCCAAATCTATTTCAAAACCACCACTTTGTTAACCAATGTATTACTGAGCTCTATTCACATGAGCTCTGCCCTTTTCTCAACATCTCAGCTATGGGTTGCTTCATGGACGTTCAGCATCCTGAATGATTTGTTGGCCAGCTGTCTGGCCAACGCAAGTGCTGGCGGTACTGATACCAACCGCCCTACACCCCCATCCGCTTCTCGCTCTGAGTGTGCTCTAATCAGTCCTCCACAGCACAGAGCAACTGCTCCTCATTTGTTCAGACAAACGTGTTAATTGCCATCACACTCACGGTTGAAATGAAGGACTTTCTTTATACCATACTCAGTACACATGCTGAGATTCAACACAAACTACAACCTCCATCTCACAGATGCAAGTACAAGCCCCTCTTCTCTAACTGTACACATTCTTTCAAACAAAAAGAATTCTCATGACTTAACCTCATGTGCACACACACAATTCACACACAAATTCATATAAAATACAACATTCACCCTACCAGTTAAAGAGCAAGTGATAAAAGGGACTAAAAAATATTAGTGAAGGTATCTGCATGTAGTAAGTCCAGCATCTCTGATGAGATCAGCTCTCCAGTGTAATCCTATCTCCAACTTCTTTCTCCACCAGGAAGTCTTAGGAAGCAGTGCATTATGAATAAATAAGACTTCCCTTTGATCCCATTTTAAACACCAAGAGCAAACTCCAGCATACCCAGGGACGTGTACCTAGAGTTGATACCCAATCCTGAGAGGGGTTAAAAGCCATGGCTCATGTTCAGTTCCTGGGGACACTCTGGCATCCCTCAAGTTACAGGGAAGGTGAAACTGCTGGTGTCAAGTACTGCAGATTAATTACCAAGTAAAAGCATTATAAACATTTAAAAGATAAGTATATTTGTCTGAAAAATAATGTTTGAGAGCTACATTTAATTTTTCATGTTTATATCTTAAAGATTTTCAAATTAATTTTAGCACCCCAGGAGTAATTGTCTAAAAAAAAATCTGCCCTTAAGGTCTATTCTAATATCACCCAAAGCTCACTCCTATAAAGAAAATTGATAAATTAAAAGTGCTGGAAGTTCTCCTGTTACTAAAAAGCTAGCAGTCTCCAAAATGAGACTCCAAAATTGTGCATTATCCATCAGTGGTCAAGGTATGATGAAATAAAAGCTCCTACATATTTCTGCAGAGTATATAAATTAAGGCAAACTTCCTGGAGAGCAGATTGGGCACATACATCAAGATTCTTACAAACGTTCTGATCCCTTTGACCTAATAATTGCACTTCTTGGAATTTATCCCAAGGAAATTATCAGAGAAACAAAGAATTATGTACATGGATGTTCGTTGCAATGCTATTTATAATAGCAAAAAATTGGCACTGCCTAATTAGCCAACAATAGAGATTTAGTTAAGTAAATTATAGTAAATCCATAGAACAGAATGCTATTCAGCCATTAAAAACCATGTGTTCAAAGTGCAAAATGCTGACAAGATAATGTTAAGTTAAAAAGCAGGCCATGGTATGTTAAATGCAATATGATCACAGTTTTGTATATACATGTGCTTATGATATGTAATATGCATACAAAAAAGTGGAGAAAGGATAAAAAACTACACTGAACAAGGTTTCCTAAGTACCAAAGAATATGATAAAACTCTTAATGAATTATTTTATTTCTCATCAAAATAATTCACAGGATGGATACTATTTCAACCCCAATTTTAATAATGATTAAACCATAGCAAAGACAGATTAAGTTGCCTAAAATCATTAGCTATTAAGCAGCCAGAATTTAATCCTGGAAAACCTAGATCCTACATAACATTATCAATGGTGTTGTTCCATGGAATATTTTTTCCCTCTTTTATTTTTATATTTTTCCAAATACTCTCAATGAACATTTTACTCCTGTAATTGGATTTTAAAAGGTTACAAATAGTATGCAAAATGAGAGTGTTTGGCATAATGATTCAATTAAACTATTGTTTTCTTACTGAAATAAAGTGTATATTTTTTATTTGTTAAAAACAGAACAAAGTTTTTTTGCCAACTCATTAATTATTTAGAGTTTGAAAATGAACCACTTGTTTTGTCTTTTATATGTTTTGGCAGTTTTGTATTTTTTTTAACAAGTATCATTGGTATGCAATCTAATATTGGCTTCAAGTATACAATACAGTGGTTCACCAGTTACCCATATTATTAAATCCCCACCCCCACTAGTGTGGTTACTATCTGTCAATGTAGGAAGATGTTACAGAATCATTGACTGTATTCTCTGAGGATTCCAATGTATTCTCTGAGAATTCCTACAATTCCAATGACCAGCTGAACCTCCCCATGTTAACCCAACCCCCTCCTGTGATAACCATCAGTCCCTTCTCAGTGTCTATGAGTCTAATGCTATTTTGTTCATTTTGTTTTGTTTTGTTTATTTATTCCACAAACAAGTGAAATCATATGGTATTGTTTTTCTACACCTGGCTTATTTCACTTAGCTTAATGTGAAAAGTCCATGCATGTTATTGCAAATGGCAGGATTTCTTTTTTTTAATGACTGAATAATACTCCATTGTTTATATGTACCACCTTTTTTTTTCTGTTCATCTATTGATGTACACTTAGGTTGCTTCCAGATCTTGGCTATTGTAAATAATATGGTAATAAACATAGGGGTGCATTTATCTTTTCAAATCAGGGATTTTGTTCTCCTTGAGTAAATTCCTAGAAGTGCATCAAATGGTATTTCTCTTTTTAGCTTTTTGAGGAACCACCATATTGCTTTCCACAATGGTTGAACTAATTTACATTCCCCCCAGCAGTGTAGGAAGGTTCCCCTTTCTCCGCATCCTCACCAGCATTTGTTGTTCCTTGCTTTTGGTTGTTGGCCAACCTAACTGGTGTGAGGTGATATCTCATTGTGGTTTTAATTTGCATTTCCCTGATGATCAGCAATGTGGAGCATCTTTTCATGTGCTTGTTGGCCATCTGCATGTCTTCTTTGACGAAGTGTCTGTTCATGTCCTCTGCCCATTTTTTAAATGGGTTATTAGTTTCTCTGGTGTTGAGTCATATGGGTTCTTTATATATTTTGGATGTTAACCCCTTATTGGGTGAATCATTGATAAATATATTCTCACATACTTTTTGTTTGCTGATGGTGTCCTTTCTATACAGAAGATTTTTAGTTTAATGTAGTACCACTAATTCATTTTTTTTATTTAGTTTCTCTTGCCCAAGGAGATATGTCCAATAAAAACTCCTCATGCTCATGTTCAAGAGATTTGCCTATGTTTTCTTCTAAGAGTTTTATGGTTTCATGTCTTACAATTAGGTCTTTGATTCATTTCAATTTTACTTTTGTATATGGAGTTAAACAATAATACAGTTTTATTCTCTTATATGTAGCTCTCCAGTTTTCCCAATACCAGTTATTGAAGAGACTATCTTTTCCCATTGTATATTCATGACTCCTTTATCATATATTAATTGACCACGTATGGATGGGTTTATATCTGGGCTTTCTATTCTGTTCCATTGATATATGGGTCTATTCTTGTGCCAGTACCATACTGCTTTGATTAGTGTAGCTTTGTAGTATAACTTGAAGGCAGGGAGTGTAATACCCTAAGTTTTGTTCTTCTTTGTCAAGATTGTTTTGGCTATTGGGTCTTTTCTTGTTCCATATGAATTTTAAGATTAATTGCTCTAGTACATTGAAAAATGTTGTTGGTATTTTGATAAGGATTTCATTGACTCTGTAAATTGCTTTGGGAAGGGTGGCCATTTTGACAATATTAAGTCTTGCTACCCATAAGCATGGGATAGATTTACATTTATTTGTGTTTTCTTTAATTTCAGAGTACAGGTATTTCACCTACTTTGTTAGGTTTATTCCTAGATATTTTATTCTTCTTGATACAATTGTAAATGGAATTATTTTCCTAATTTCTTTTTCTGCTAGTTCGTTGTTAATATATAGGAATGCAACAGATTTCTATGTATTAACTTTGTATCCTACACATGTGCTAAATCCACTTAATAGTTCTAATAATTTTTTGGCAGAGTCTTCAGGGCTTTCTACTTAATCATGTCATCTGCAAAAAGCAATAGTTTCTGTCTTATTTATACCAACTTAGATGCTTTTATTCTTTATCTTCTCTGATTGCCATGACTAGGTCCCCAGTATTATGTTGAATAAAAGTGATAAGAGTGGACATCTTTGTCTTGTTCCTGATCTTAGAGGATAAGATTTCAGCTTTTCACTGTTAAGTGTGATAGTGCTTGTGGGTTTGTCATATATGGCCTTTATTATGTTGAGGTACTTGCCCTCTATACCCATTTTGTTGAGAGTTTTCAACATCATGAATGGATGTTGAATTTTGTTGAATGCTTTTTTAGCATCTAGGGAGATGATCATGTGGTTTTTGTCCTTTTTGTTGATGTGGTGTATGATGTTGATTGACTTTTGAATATTGTACCATCCTTGCATCCCTGCTTGATCATGATTTGATCTTTTTGATGTAATTTTTAATTTGGTTTGCTAATATTTTGTTGAGGATTTTTGCATCTATGTTCATCAAGGATATTGGTCTATAGTTTTCCTTTTTTGTAGTGTCTTTCTGGTTTTAGCATTAGAGTGATGCTGGTTTATATAATATGTTTGTAAGTAATCCCTACTCTTCTACTTTTTAGAATACTTTAAAAAGGATGGATATTAGCTCTTCTTTAAATGTTTGGTAAAATTCATCTGTGAGGCCATCTGGTATGGACTTTTGTTTGTTAGTTTTTTGATTACCAGTTCAATCTCATTACTGGTAATTGGTCCATTCAGATTTTCTGTTTCTTCCTGGGTCAATCTTGAAAGGTTGTATTTTTCTAGGTATTTTTCCATTTCTATGTTGTCCATTTATTGGCATGTAATTTTTCATAGAATTCTCTAATAATACTTTGTATTTCTGTGATATGCATTGTCACTATTCCTTTTCTGTTTCTGATTTTGCTTATCTATGTACTTTATTTTTTGTTCTTGACAAGTCTGACTAGGGGTTTGTCTATTTTGTTTATTTTATCAAAGAACCAACTCGATGTCATTGATTTTTTTCTACTGTTTTATTCTTCTCTGTCTTATTTATTTCTGTTCTGATCTTTATTACGTCCCCCTTCTACTAACCCTAGGTTTCATTTGTTCTTCTTTTACTATTTTCTTTCATTGTGAGTTTAGGCTGTTTATTTGGGATTGTTCTTGTTTCCTGGGGTTGGCCTGTATTGCTATGTACTTCCCTTTTAGAACCACTTTTGCAACATCCCACAAATTTTGGATTGATGTATTTTTGTTTTCATTTGTCTCCATGTATTGCTTGATTTCTGTTTTGATTTGTTCATTGATCCATTGATTACCTAGAAGCATGTTGCTTAGCCTCCATATGTTTGTGGGCTTTTTGTTTTCTTTATGTAATTTATTTCTAGTTTCATACCATTGTGGTCTGAGAAGTTGCTTGATACAATTTCTAATTTTTTTGATTTATTGACGCTCTTTTTGTGGCCCCAGTATATGATTTATTCTGGAGAACATTCCATGAACACTTGAGAAGAATGTGTATCCTGCTGCTTTTGGGTGGAATGTTCTGTAGCTATCTGTTAAGTACATCTGGTCTAATGTATTGTTCAGTGCTTCTGCTTCCTTACTTATTTTCTGTCTGGTTGATATGTCTATTGATGTGAGTGGTGTGTTAAAGTTTCCTAAAATGAATGAATTGCAGTATATTTTACGTTTAATTCTGTTAGTATTGGTGCTCCCCTGTTGGGTGCATAGATATTTATAATGATTATATCCTCTTGTTGGGCTGATCCCTTTATCATTATGCAATGTCCTTCTTTGTCTCTTGTTACTTTCTTTGTTTTGATGTCTATTTTGTCTGATATAAGTACTGTTACTCCTGCTTTTTTCTCCCTATTATTTCCATGAAATATCTTTTTCCATCCCTTCTCTTTCAGTCTGTGTATGTCTTTGGGTCCGAAATGAGTCTCTTGCAAGCAGCATTTAGGTGGGTCTTGTTTCTTTATACATTCTGCCACCCTAGTCTTTTGATTAGTGAATTCAGTCCATTTACATTAAAGATGGTTATTGATAGGTATGTACTTATTGCCATTTTATTATTTGTTTTCTGGTTGTTTTTTATATTTCCTCTCTGTTCTTTTCTTCCTCTCTTATACTCTACTCTTATTTGATGGTTCTCTTTAGTGTTGTGATTAGATTCATCTGTTTTAATATTTTGTGTATCTATTATAGGCCTTAGGTTTGTGGTTACCATAAGGTTCAAAGGTGGTTTTCTTACTGTATAACAGTCTATATTAAGGTGATGATTGCTCTATTTCAAACACAGTCTAAAAGTACTTCTTTTCTCTTCTTCCTCCTCATTTTATGTATTAGATATCATAATCTGCATTTTTGTGTATCTCTTGACTGATTTTGTGTATAGTTGGTTTTATAACTTTGGTTTTGATTTAGTACTTGCTTGATAAGTAATTAGTCTACTACATTTACTGTGGCTTCATTTTCACTGGTGAAAACAATTTAGGCTTAAAAACTTTTTCATCTGCAGAAGTCAATTTAACATATCCTGTAATGACAGTTTAGTGGTTATAAATTCCTTCAGCCTTAGCTTATCAGGGAATTTTTTAATATCTGCTTCAAATTTGAGTGATAATCTTGCTGGCAGAGGATTCTTGGTTGAGTCCTTTTGTTTCAATACATTAAATATTTCAAGCCACTCCCTTCTGGCCTGTAAAGTTTCTGCTGAGAAATCTGCTGTAGCCTGATGGGGTTTCCCTTATAAGTTATCTTTTTTTCTCTCTGGTTGCTTTCAATACTCTCTCCTTATCTTTAATCTTTGTCATTTAATTATATGTCTTGATGTTGTATTCCTGAGGTTCCTTTTCTCAAGGGCTCACTGTACTTCCATGACCTGGATGTCTATTTCCCCAGATTTGGGAAGTCTTAAGCAATTATTTCTTCAAAGAGACTTTCTACCCCTTTGTATCTCTTCTTCTGGTACCCCTTTTATGTTAATATGGTTTCATTTGGAGTAGTCACACAGTTCTCTTAGAATTCTTTCATTCCTAGAGATTCTTTTTTCTTTCTGTTCCTCAGCTTCTTTGCTTTCCTGTTTTCTACTTTCCATCTCATTGTTTGTCTCCTCTACTGGCAGCAATCTATTATTCATTCCTTCCATTTTATTTTTCATTTCAGTTACTGTATTCTTCAGCTCCAAGTGACTCTTTTTCAACTCTTCTATCTCTTTGCTGAAGTCCTCCCTGAGATTGTCAATACTTTTCTTCATATCAGAGAGCATATTTATGACATTTTGTTATTTTGAAATCTTTATCAGGAAAATTAGTGATCTCCATTTCATTTAACCCTCTTTCTGGTGTTTTATCCTGTAGTTTTGCTTGGAACATATTCCTCAGCCTCCTCATCTTGTCAGAGTTTCTGTGTTTCTTACTTTGTATTAGATGGCTCTTCCTGGTGTAGAGAGTAATGGCTTTATGAAGAAGCCATCCTTTGGTGCCTAGAAACTCAAGACTCTTTATTCTTCAGTGCCTGGTTCTCCTTTGCAGTGGAGCCTCAGTTGCTGGTAGTGGGCCACGGGTGGGACTTCCTTTTGTGTGTCTGCAGGCAGTGGTCTTTCTCAGTCTGCTGGCGGAGGGCAGTTTGCCTCAGCCAGCCCTTTGTGAGCAGAGCAGCAGCACTTCTGCTGGAATCGTTGTGAGTGAGGCCACCTGCTGCCTGCTCTGAAAGGATGGCAGGGGTGCTGGGCTAAGGGAGTGGGGGTGGGGCAGTCACAAAACTCTGGGGTGGACACATAGCAGTGAGTTGCACAGTCACGTGGTCAAGGGGCACAACACCAGGCTAGGCTGCACATGAGAAAGAAGGAGGCTTGGAGCTGGCTCCCATAAGTGCCTCCCTAGTTGGACTAAGATAGGACCAAGAAAACTGAGAAAGCCTCCCTCTGCCTGCCAGACAGAAAAGTCTGGTGTTGTTGGGCTGAGCAGGCAGGTGGGCAGGTGTTCAGAGAAGCACCTTGGGGTTGAACTTCCAGCAGGGAGGAAGGAGTGTTGGCACTCCCAAAAGTGCCCAACCTGTCTGGCTAAGGGAGGACTGGGGAAGTGTCATCCCCCTGTCCTTTCTCCTGCAGAGAGCTCTGTCAACCCTAGTCCCTCTGGCACTCCTCCCACTATTGGCAAATCTTTCAAACTGCCACCTCAGTTTTTGGTCTCTGTGGGACCTCTGGGGCATGCCTGTCCCCCACCCCAGGTGTCAGGAGTTTCAGTCTCCCAGAGTACTCCAACTTTGTCTGACCTGTAGCCCCACTAATCATCACAACCCAGTGCACTGTGGACTTCTGCTCCCAGAGCAGAGCTCCAGGGCCAGCTGTGCAGAGATCCTGAGCACCTAGTTCCTCCCCACTCCATACCTTTTCCTCCCACCTGTGGGCTCTGATGGAGGAAGGGCTAGGGTCCTGACTGATCATGGCTCCGCCCCTTTGCCCTTTTCTTTGTAGTCTTCTCTGCTTCAGAAGGTATAGGCGGTGTGTCCTGAAGTCTTCCGGTCATCCACAGGGCTAATCACATTTGCTGAAGTAGCTTCCTTGATGTGTGGAGGGAAGAGGTTTCCCCTTTGCCTTCCTACCCTGCCATCTTTTTTTCCCTCCTTGGCAGTTTTGTATTTAATGTAGCATTCTAAAGCAGGAGAGCAACATTGATCCAGGAATATATTAAAGGATGAACACAAATACAAAGAGACCTTTCTAAGTATTTTCAATCTTCTTAATAGAAGGAAAGCTAAGCTGCTCAGAATGAGTTAGGCAGGGGAAGTTGGAGTTGACAGTAAAAGACCTGAAACAACTGCCATGGTATGAGCCAATTAGAAGCAAATAAAGGATGGGATGTCATCATTATTAGTAATGAATTCACAGGATAAATGAACAGAGAGAAAGAAGGCCATGCTGAATCTCCCCGCCTGAAGTCCAGGCACTCTCTTCAGTAGCTCTCCCCAGGCAGCTCAAAGCCAGACAGCTACTTGCTACCAGCAGCAGGATAAGCTGCTGGAGAGAGTCACCTTGGAAGAGGAAGAAGGGTTATGTGCAGGTCTTCTAGGTGGAGGATGAGCAGCTGGCTGAAGATTGATAGGTCTCTTCATCAGAGCATCAGCTGGGCAGCAGCAAGTTTTTGGCCATGAAGACTGTGGCAGGTGGAGGGAGCTATGTATGTTGTCCAGGTGAGGCCCCTCCAGAGCCCTCCAGGGGATGGGGGTGTGCTCGGCAGGGGGCTTGGGAGCCAAGGCAGAGGGAGGACTTAGAAACCTCAGATAGAAGTCTGTAGAATTGCCCCTGTATCACTGAAGAAGAAGGAATCTAAAAGCCCATGTTGAGAGGACCAGGGAAAGGGAGAGAAAGAAATGAGCAGGGTTTGACATCCTCTGGGAAGCTGACTGTGATCTCGGAGGTATCCGTGGCCCTGAGCTACCATAAGTTTTATCAAATGGCATGGATTTCTAACCATGAAAAGGAGTAACATGAAGTTTAGTTATAATGTCTTGTGAAGGCGAGGGTTGGACAATGTACACTCCCTTTAATCAAGTTCAATGCTGAATGGCATTGCTGTGTCACCAGGTTGCTCTGCAAGAGGGGAAATGTAGGTAAATGGGGGATATCATAAAGCTATTAAAATTATATTGATTGAATTTGAAGAACAAATACAAGGGAATTTATACAGAGTTAATAAAAATAACTCAACATTTATATAATATGACATTAATTGTTTTTCTTAAAGTCGTGGAGAAGGAATGAGCAGGAAACACCTCTAATATCAGTAGCAGTTTCCCTGTAAGTAGGAAAGTTATGAGCAGTATTTTTCTTCTTTATGCTTCTGTGCAGTTTATAAATCTTCTCAGAAAATGAAACATTTGGAAAACCCTTTGATAGCTCATAGTGACACCATAAACTCTATCTTGGTCCACCGGAATCACCCCCACCACACACACTGGTCACATCTCCCCTCCCCTCGCAGACATAGGAAAGCAGTGACTCAGTCACCACCCCTGATGAGCCATTTCTCATCCTGCTAGCTTCTGATTCCCAATCCTGGGCCTCTGGAGAGCTTCCCCAACCAACCCCAGGTGAGTTCCAGTGCCCATCATGCATGCCCACTCTGATCTCCAGCTTCACAGCACCTCTCCATCTGAACGAAGCAGTGACTATACTGCACTTCGCATCTCCCTTCCTTTCCTGTGTTCCATCCCATTTAGTGACTTGTGTGCATGTGGCTTTCCTCCACCAACCTCCTCATGGCTGGAACTCTATTCTTTGTATTTCCGTATCCACTCTCCCTGCCTACTCCACAGAGCACCTAGTATCTGGGATGTAATAAGCATGAAACAAGCATTTATTGAATTGATCTGAAAATGTTCCCTGGGGACCATGGTGACATTTGATTTCTTTTCTTTCAGCTTGACCCCTGCACTCTTGGATGTGACCTCCACAGGATCATGCATGGGAAGCAGGGTGTCTTTAGGGGAAGACAAAGCCAAGCCATGTTACAAATTTAAAGGAAGAGATGAAAATTGTGTTTCTGATGTATAGGTTCTGCCCATTGTGGGGAACAGAGAGATGCCAGAGGACAGACTGAGGGTTGGGGAAGGGACAGAAAGACATGCCAAGTGGAACAAAAATGAGTAAGAGGTAGAAGGGAGTGTGTTAGGAGACAACTTTGTTCATGGAGAAGAGAGAGAGCTAGATACTGCTGATGCCGGGACTTACATCCACACACACCCACAGGACAAACAGCCCACCTGGGGGGCACATGGGGTACAGGACAGAACGTGTCACCAGACCCACAATCCTTCATTCCTAACCATTATGATTTTAATCAAAATTTGTGGCAAAGTATTTAAGTACAAATATTTAGTTTTATTTTCCCACAACCATTTCCTAATCTGGTTTCCTCACAATCAGATCTTAAGCAACAAGTAGTCCTCACACTCATCAAGATCTCAAGTGGGAAACTTTCATGGAGCAACGTTTTTTACCTGCTCTTTAAGGTGTACAGAACTAGACTTTGATAGTCATGCCTCATACTGTCCCACAGCGAGTACTGGGGGGAAACTAACTACACTAACATTTTGCTTGAAAGCTACTGTGAATACGGAATCCTTCATCAGACTCATTATCATCTAGTTAGACTCCTGTAAACTGATGTTCCTGGAGGGACCAAACTTTAAAACGTTAATATAAACACTATTCTTCTTCTAATAGCAATAGACACATTCTTTCTTAAGTAATTTAATTCCAACAAACCCTTGACCAATCAACAAAAACATTTTTGGTGACTTCC
This sequence comes from Manis pentadactyla, assembly GCF_030020395.1. NCBI lineage: Eukaryota > Metazoa > Chordata > Mammalia > Pholidota > Manidae > Manis > Manis pentadactyla. The sequence continues at coordinate 147,600,707 of NC_080020.1, read as the reverse complement.
TTATATAGCACAAAGTAAGAAGGAAAGTTGTGGTTTCCACAGCAAGGGCCAGCTAGTAGCTCTGCATTGCTTGGAGGCTGAAGTTTTAGATGGAAACTCTGGTGCAAAGTCCATCACACATCAGATGGAGGAACATCTAGGCAGTAAGGGAAGTGTTGACCTCAGCTACCTCTGGGCATGTGGGTGAGACATGGCAGGGTTCAAAGAAGCTCTAACCAACAGAGGTAACCAAGCACCGACCTCTGCAGAGATCATTTTCATCCTGCTGAAGGAGGAAGAGGCCAGGCATTCATGAAGGAGACTTACTGAAGCCACTGGCTCCCCTGGCCCAGCTGGTACCCAGACAGCCTGCAGCAGAGCAGGCCTTCTGGAAGTCTCCATTGTTACTGAGAACCAGCAAATTCAGACTGAAGTGACTGCTGTTCATTTGGTTTGCTTAAATAATATGCAGTTTCAGAAGATTTTGTTTTTATTAACTCACTGAATAACTTGATGTGACATGATCATAGTCACACATAGAAAACTGAGAGGAATTCTTGCTGTCAATTGACGAGAATGTTTGACTTTTAATTGCAATAGATTTCCTTTCTCAAAAGCTAAAAATCTTTTAAATGTACTTCTGTATCTACATGTTCCAATTTAGGTTTTAATTCACTAATTACCAGCTACTGTAAAATTGATTTCTTCCTTTCTTATCTTGATAGAACTGTCATTGGAGGTCCATCTTCACCCACACATCTACTCAAAATGTTACATTTACAAAGGACAGGTACTTTGAAAACATTGGACTTTATTAATAAGTTTAATCAGCTTTCCCGGCACAGTATTGATGCATCCACATGTAGTTTTATTCTCACGATATCACTGCAGTTTAAGTGTTTGTTTTTGTTGGTTTTGTTTTTTGCTTTGGGTGTTAAAGCTCCCACAGTACTCTTTTTCAGGAAAAGCACATGAAAACTGCTGGACATGTGTTCACCACTTGGGGATATTTATACTTCAATATACAGTTGGTTTACAGGGGCAGATCAACTTCCAGTCTTTGGGAGCTGGCTTTGGTTAAGACTGTGTGGCCTACTTCTCTTTCCAAATTCACTGTAGGAGTGATTCTTCCTGTCCCCATGGAAAGCAGAATTCCATTTATTGTGTGTATGACACTCATGTCATTGCACTGGATAACACTGAGCTTAAATGAGATTTTGACCATGTTTCTCTAAACTTCGGGGATAAAAACAAGGAAACCTCTAAGCATTGTCTCTATAGACACTTTGGTGTCTTGACAAATGGTCTTCAGTTCACACTCTGTAACATTATGTCTGTTCAAGTTGGAAGGGTCCTTATCAAATTAAAATATGATTTTTAATATTGTGGTAACTATGTAGTTGAATACTGTTAGTATCCAAAAGCTGCTTGTAGATGGAATGCAAAAATTGTTAAAAGATAAAATTCTTGTATCTATGAAATTCATCAAATAAAGAATAAGTAGTATTCCCTTACCAAGGTACTACTCTTAAAAAGACAACTGTGACATAGCCAACATCAGGGCTTGGATTTACCTGAGAAGTTGGAGATAGACAAGGACAGCCTCATTCAGGGTTTGTGGCAATGTACCACCCCCATGATTTCTTCTTTTTTCTGTGGTTGCCATCAGGTGCCAGGCATTTGCCAATAAGCAATGGTGTGAGAATGCAAGAACTAAAATCCAAGGCCCAAGTAACTCTCAGCCAAATGGCTGTGGGAGCTGATGTAGAAATCTCAGAGTCAGAATTCAGAAAATGGACTGGGTGCTTGTCCAGTCCCAGTTTCCCACGTGGTTAATCCATTCCTTCATTACATTCATTTGTTGTATTTAGTAGTGATACTTCATGCTAAACCACTGGTAGTGACCAGGAGCAAGTCAGACCCACTCCCGGCCTCAGTCTCTTAACTGAACACCTACAGCTCCTTGTTCCCAAGCTCCAGCCAACAGTGCTGTCTCTGCTGCATCCAGAACTACACACAGAATGTAGGGAGAGCAATGGTGCATACTTGAGATGTTTCTAGAAGGCTTGCAAGAGAGGAAGTGACCCTAAAGGAGCTAGGAGTGAGGAAAAGACCACCCAGACCCCAAATGGATGCAAAGTTCATGAAAGATAAGGTGCTGAAAATGAGACAAAATTTTCTTTCAAGATACAGGACCTCAAAGTGTCATGAAGAACCTACACAGTGAGAAAAATTACTAACAAAATGAGGGAAGTCATGACAGAACCGTTGCTCTCCATCTGTTGTTGGCTGCTAAGTGTCTGTATTGGAATATCATTTGCTGTTCTTAATGATTAATTCAGCCCTTGTTATTTTCCCCATAGGCAATGCATCCTCTTTACTCAAAAGAAAGTGTCCCTGTGAGACTGAATTTGACTATATTTACTAAGATTTAAATGTATTTATACCTTTTAATAATAATAATAATAAACATTTGTTGAGTGTTTGTTATGTCCCCAAAATTGTTTTAAATGCTTTCCATGTATTAATCCTCACAGCTCTATCAGTGAGTTCTGTCCCTAGCCTCATCTTGCAGAAGCACAGAAGAGGGTCAGTAGCTTGCCAAACATTGCCCAGCTGATGAAGGGTGGGTCCAGGACACAAACACAGGCAGCTGAACTCTACAGCTTGAACTTCTGAACAGCTACATTTCATCACATGTGCTTGCTTTTATTTGATTTTTAACTTAATCCTGGATGTAGGGGAAATTTTAACATATGCAAATACTTTAAAGTAATATAAGAATCAAAAATATAAAACTTTGCCTGTGAATCAGGAAAAAAATTGAGGAAGAAGTGAAGTTTTTGTTAAATGTGCTATCTGCTAAACTTGAAATAAAAGATTACATTTCCAAGAATCCTCACCATGCATATAACTCATATAGTATTATTAATCAAATGAGATCAACTATCTCTTTCCTTGAGGTGCATTGATTCTGGGCCTCCAGTTTTCTTCAGTAATAAATGGGCCATATTCCTGGACAGCAAATCGTGTAGTATTGTTAGGAACAAGAGAAAAGACTGGGATTGAACTATATGGCTTTTCAACCCACTGTAGGGCCCAAGTGACGTCTTTTATCTGCTTCTTGCACTGACTCATGATGTGTCCTATGAAAACATACTAGTGCTCTTTCTAGAAGGATCATTTCACAACTCCAGAGTTTAATGTTTTTAAACAAGACTAGGTTAATGTCAGTGGTAAGACATGTACCACTTCCTGGGATGGTGCCAAAGTATTTCATTTAGACATGTTGTTTTTATTTTCATTGTACACCACATACTAGCCACTCAGTAAATGTTGGATACCTTGAATTGGTTTGATAAACAAATCCCAAGTCAAATACAAGCAAAGAAGCACTGCCTAGAAGAATTATTATCCACAGATTTCAAGTGAATTTTTTAAATGTCTCTCCTAGATTAATTTTTCTTCTATTTTCCAAAATTGATATCTATTAATGACCACTCCCTGGTATAGCATAGATGTATCAAATTATTGAGATTTGGGGAGTCATTTGGACAATACAAGCCTATATTTTTAGCTCACAAGAGAACTTCTCATAGGTAATGATGTATATTTAAAAAGGTCAATCCAATAAAAGCATCAAGATTGTGATTTATTTAGAAAGAAGAGGCAGAATGACAATTCTCTTAAGATAAAAAAGAGTATTACAAATGAAGTATGCACTGATTCATGTCAACATAAAAAAGGAAGGAAAGAAAGAAGGGAAAGAGAAGAGGCAGGTAAAAGGGAAACAATATTAACAGAGAAAGGAAACCAGCAAGTGTGAGGGAGGGAGGTGTTCTCAAAGGGTGAATTGTGCAAATGTGTGCTAAACTTGGCTTTCGCTTTTCATTTGTGTTGCCCAATGTAATGGAATATCTGTGGCAAAATTTCCTCCAGTGTTCATTCAAGTCCACCAAAAGACTTCCAGAACTTCTTTATCAATGCAAGAGGGGTCATCGAAAATCAAAATTAAACCTTAAAAAGTCACAGTGGAGAATGGGGAATAGCAGACAGGAATCACAAGACACCAATGTTGTGTCTTTAAGTTGATTTTGAGAAGTTGATAATCCTTTTTTTTTTTCCATGACTGACCTCCAACAAAGCATTTTTCCTAACTCACCTTCTTTTTCCAATACAGCTTGTAATTTGATTTCCCTGATTCCCAATGTGGGAGTTGGGTTTGTTACACTGACTTTTTAATCCACTTTTACAGGCTTCTAGTGCCCTTGCCCATTTGATCCACAAAAATCTGCAGGGAAGAACAAGGAAATATGCGTATTGAGTAGGGATTTTCTAAATAGAAATGGAGAATTTGTTACCAATTCAGAAAAACAACTTGACTCAAATGTTGAGTGTTGAACAAAGATCACCTGAAAGTAAGCAGATCAAAAATGGAATGCACGCAGAGGAGCATGGCTCCCCCTCCAGGGATTTCCATCTGACAGGATGTTCCTTAGCTTAGCATCTCTCTGTGTGGTCTCCAGAGTTAATATACTGTATTTTCCATGGTTTGATGAAGGCTCCGAAGCCTTAAGATATGAATTGCTGTAATTCCTAAATCAAACAGCATTCAATTCAGTTCCAGACCACTGCAGGGTAATAAGACCAGTATTTCTTATTTTAATTAGTCGTTTTATATTTCTAACAACTTCTTTGACAATCTTGGATTACTTGTTTGTTTATATGTGATACAAGCCCTGTTTGGCTAAAAATATGAATGCTACATTTGAATGTCCATTTACATTTTAGTAGTTATAGAAATAAACTTTCTAGGCCTTCAGATTATAGCTTTTTATAGACAGTGAATACAATCACCTAATCTATTTTAATATTATCCCTTTCAGCTGTCTCATGAGCATCTCTGAACACAGCAAAGATATCAAGTTGATAATATGAATTCAAGACAAAATGCCTGAATCCTCATCAGAAACTGTCTTTTAGTTTGCAGAGAAATTTGCTTCTGACATTTGAAATTTTCAGGATAAACAAAAAAGTGATGTGGCTACATAAAAGCATTGTGTGTTGGTACCAGTTTTGAAGCTCCCAAAGTATGAAGACTATCTCTTATTCTTGTATCCTGAATACCATGGTATTTGCTCAATAAATATTTATAAAATAAATACATACATATATAAATAGAGACATATCATGATTTAAAACTGTTTTTTCTCCCAGTGTATATGTCAAATAGTGAAAGCAACCCTCAACAAAATGACTAACTAGTATGGAAAACTTTGTGAACATTTATGTGTGTGTATATAATTCCTTATTGGCAAAAGAATTCTGAACTGTCTCCAATCCCAGTTCCAGGTTTCTGGATGCCTGGCTGGTTAAAGGAGCCGTGATACTGATCTCATCTCCAAGTGTTCTAGAGTTTACGCAAAGACCATGACAAAACTATGAAGCCAAAACAACTGCAAATGTACACGTTCCTCAAGATTGTTAATGCGGAAGAGAGAAACAAAGGCTAAATTTTCTAAGCTCAAAATGAATGTCAGTATTACAGAGTTGTGTGTGTGTGTGTGTGTACAGATGTGTGTGTGTGTGTGTGTGTGTGTGTGTGTGTGTGTGTGTGTGTGTGCGCGCGCGCACGCGCAGAGCGCAGAGTTGGGACTATTCTGAAGCCCCCGTGAGCACCTGGAACTGGAATCAAAGCTCTAGTCCTGGCTCCTCCCCTGACCAGTGTGACTTTAGCAAGTCACTTATGTTCCCTAGATAGCAATGTTTTCTCTTCTGATAAATCTTCTATGACGCTGCAACACAGAGGACAAACCTAAGTGGAGCAGCTGGGTCCTGCCAGGAGCTGACTCTTAGCCTCAGGGCCTTTCTGTGAAAGGCTGGGATCCTGAGGGCCTCAAGTACCTTCCAGTCCTAAACCACATCATTCTGAGACTCTTAACTATATCTAATTGTCTAGAATCCCAAAAGAACCAGTTTACCAAAAAAGAAGCCATGAGTCATTACTATGATCATACTGGACACTAAGAAATGTAACTTCCAAAATGTATTCCTGATTTCTGTAATTGCAAAAACCCTGAAAAGGTCTTAGTTCTACATACAAAGAACAGAATAAAAGTTGCTGCATTACAAGCAGTAGGACCACAAACACAGGCCCAAATGCTCTAAAATTAGTGATGAAAAGCTGGATATGGACCCTATTCCAGGTGAGACTGCAAACGGCCTGAGGGTGTGAGGAGGTGTCCCACCCAAGGCATGCATGAGAGCACCTGGGGAGAGAGGCCAGGGAGAGGGACCCACAGGGAGTCCAGGAACAGGCCTAGGAGGAGCCCCAGCGTGGGGCCCAGGCTGGACTTGGCCTCACGCCACAGTGGCGGGACGTACAAGGTTAGGGGGTGAGGGCGCCGACTCAGAGCCCGGCTTGGAGCTGAGCACCGTGCATCAGGGGTGGAGGATGAGTGAAGTAGCAGAACAGAGCAGGCAGGCTTGAGAAGAACCTGGCAGGTGCAGGGGACAGGAGCCGCCCCTTGTGAGGAGGAGCGCCTGGCAGGAGGGAGACTGCCAGTGACCAGTGCAGGCGCGCTTGGAACCTGACGCTCCATGAGCGCCGTCTTGAAAACATTCACTTTATCTCGGAACTTGGATTTTGTAAGTGAAATCTGATGCGACAGTGGGACAACAGAGCATGCTCTCGGCTCTTGGCATCTGATCCCCGGCCAGTCCCACCTCCCTGGAGTCATTGGGCTGGAGTCTCAGTCTCCTGCCTCGGGTACAGAGCCCTATTCCCACCCAGGACCCCAATCCCAGCACCCCAGGCCTGCTCAGTTTCCCCCACCCCAGCTCCAGGCCTCCACCATGTTGGCCAGGCAAGGGGAGGCCCTCATGTCCCATCACCCTCTAACCCCCCAGCAGGGCCTGTGGGAGTGCATGGGCATGTCAGGGTCAGGTGCCCGCACACACTGCACCTTTGTGAAATGATGTGAATGTGCACTGGCTCATACTCTGGATGTGCTAAATAGGAATTCATCCTGGGCAGCTCCACCTGCTTTCCTTCAACTGCTTCTGTCTTCTTACCCTGTCTAGAAATGGGCAGGGTCCCTTTTGACCATGCCCTCTCTCAGTTTGCAGCTCTAACCTGCCTTAGGATGACATGATCAGGAAGCCATTTGTCTTCTCCTGGGAGGACTGAGCCCTTTTAACAGGCAGAAATTGCCTTTCCTTCCCATGGTTACTGGGCAACGCAGGCCAGAGAAGGTGACTGCCATGACTGAGTTCAGGACCATTCCAAAATCATACCCCATCTGTAGCTGGGGAATTGCTGTTTGATGAGGATGGACCAGGTGTGTGCACAAAGGGCAAAGGTTAACAGCCAGGGCTTAGGCACACAGAAGCAGCTGTTCACCCCAGCAGGGTCAGCCAAAATGGATGGGTGCCAAGCCTCCACACCCACACTGGAGAGAATTAAGCCCTGTCTCTGATGAACTAAATGCAAGGGCTCTGCTCTTGAGTAGATTTTTTCACATCCAATGTAGGACATTTCTGGGGAGTTTCACCTAGAGCCTACTTTGTGTGATGGTATGCAGGTCACGTTGGTTGGCTTAACCACGCCTTGCAGCTGGGGAGAACTGGACGTCTTCACTACAGTTTCTCATGCTGGACTGTCATCTCTACACAGCCCTCCTCTGTACTAAACTGGAGGCCAGGGTCATACTCCACGTTTTACCTGTAAAGAAACTGAGGCATAATGTTTCATAATGTGAAATGACTCAGAGCCTTATACTAGGAAAGATATCCAGATATATAAAACATGTTAACATCTGTTATTTCATTTGGTTTCCCTAACTACAAAAGGTGACCTAGTCAGATAAGATTATTCTCATTTTATAAAGTCAGAAGACCAACGTCACACAGTTGCCAATGGTAAGTTTTAAATTAGTTTAAGTTTCTACTTTATTGCTCTTTCAATCCCTCCCCTCTCCTTCTCACTCAGTTACTACCAAAGAGAGTCACAGTCTACAGCAGCTCCTCCAGATGCGAGAGGGACTTAACCGTCAGGCTCCCTTTATTCCTCTGTCAGGAAAGAGAGTCTCTTCCTCCCATCAGAGGCCAAAGAGTTGGGTGAAAGGAAAGATATTGGCCTAAAAGGGGGATAAAACACAAGTAGATTCATAATAACTGAATCTCAAAGGGAAATGGCCAAAATCCAAATCTCTCTTGTTCCAAGTAAATCTCCTATATGGAATCAGTGCCAAGGGACACTGCCCAACTCCCCAGGGTGCCTTTCAAGACCCAGATGTGTCCATAGAGGCACTGAGGAGGGGTGACCTATGACCACATGCCAATAACTCACACAGAACCTCATTATGGTTCCCATGGGCCCCAGACACTTCTACTTTCTTAGATCTTTCTTCCATAAAAATAAGATAAAAATGTATACTTTCCAACTCTGTCAACATAAAGGTAAATATATTAATATTCTATATTAAAACATTTTCTTTGACCCAAAAGTTCATTTTCTGAGCTTAAAATAAATGCATCTATGAGCCTCTGAAAACATCGGGGGCCATCAGCACTGCCCCTTGGCCCCATGCCTGGTAGTGTGGCCCACCGGGCCTCAAAGCTCCAGGCCCTCCACAAGTCTTATGTTCCAGCTGCATTTCTGTTCAAAACTGACAACTAATCACACTCATGTCATACATAAAATCAAAGAAGAAAAGCTTCTATTTCTTCTCCATGATGTCAGAGAATTCTCAAATCTCTCTCTAGTGATGATTTTAGTCTCTCTGCTTTTGTTAAGCTTCCAACAGTTGAATTGTCACCAAATATGTTAGTACAACAAAATATCTTTAAGTCAGCTCAGCTCAGCCTTCCAGCTGTTACAATAATTGGAGAAACTAAAGGAAAACCAAAACCCAAACCATTTTAATGACTTGATGACGGATGATTGATTTCTTTCTCTTTCCTCCTCTCCTGTATTTGGCTGCAAACTGCTTCACTACCTCCCCAGTGTTTCTGGCCCTTGAGTAGGAATATGCCCTTGCCAACATGGAGAAATTGAGCTAGGTTTTCATGCTTTGGAATCCGCTATGTACTCAATCCCCAAGCCTTTTGAGCTTCAGCCATAATTAGTTGTAATGTGTTTACGGGGCCAAGAGAATTTAAAACATGCAAGACATGAGTCAGGAAAGGATGATATCAAAATCCTTATTTATTCTGGGGTTTAGTCTAATCTCATTGGGTTCCACACACATCACTGTTTTTCTTGAATATTAGCAATGTAGGGAGAGATGGGAAAATCCCCACAGAATTTATCTATTCAGGCCTGTACCCAACTGATGCAGATTTCCATGTGGAGGAGTTTATGTTCACTAAGCTCACATCCTGGATATGGGCTCAGCTCTAGAAGGTCATGTTTTGTTTTCCTTTCATTTGGCTAATAACCTAGTAAATATTTGTCCTCATGGCCAAAATTATCGTGAAATGTATGTTAGTTAGCATATTGAATGCCAAGAAAACATGGGCATACGGTGAAAAGCCGCGACGTGGGAAACAAGTGTGACATTGGGAGACTGCCCTCACTCTCTGCAATCGTTAGAGTGGTCTTGGTTGAATTCTGAATACAGTGGTCCTAAATCCATGCTTCTTTCAAGGACCCCCTTGTAAATTATCCCATTTCCATGGCTCATAAATTCCATGAACACGTTTTCCTAAAAACTAAGCCCGGACTGGCTTCAGAGAGCAGCAAAATAGGCATCTAATTCCACAGTGTAATTTGAAAACCTCCAAGAAATAATCCTTTCCCCAAAGAGAAACCAACCTACACTCCTCTACATCCCCACCCCTCAGGCTTACCACCATGTCAAGGGTCCACCATTTAGAATATTATTCAGCCTTAAAAAGAATGAAATTCTCACACATACTCATGGATGAACCTTGAAAACATTACACTAAGGGAGGTAAACCTCCCACAAAAAGAGAAACACTGTTTAATTCCAGTTTATCTGAGGCACCTAAAGTAATCAAACTTACAGAGACAGAAAGTAGATGGTGGTTACCAGGAGCTGGAGTAGGGAGAGAATGGAGAATTACTGTTTACTAGGGACAGAGTTTCAATTTGGGGAAATGAAAGAGATCTGTGGAAGGTGGTGATGGTTTCACAAGAATGTGAACATATGTCATGTCCCTGAGCTGTACACTTAAAAATAGTTAAAATGGCAAATATTATGTTAGGTATTTTTACCACAATAAAAGAATGATTCCACCATTCATGTCATTCCTTTGTGTAATGGCTTCTTCTTGTAACAAGCTTCTGTTACAATACAAATGCTTTTCCCAGGGCAGCTTTTACATCATCAGCCACTAATGTGTGAGAGCAGGGGTTCTTAGCCCGGAGTCTATGCACCCCTACTGGGGAAGAGGGAATCTATCAGATGTGTGCAAAGTGGTTGTGAGGGGCAGGGGTGAAGGAGAGAGACGACAAAAATGTTTCCTAGGAGAGGCGTACTAATTTTCATTAGATTCTCTAATGAGTCTGAGGCCACCCCTCCAAAAGTTCCAACCCTGTTGGGCACCAGTTTACTGGGTTAATGCCTTTGTTTAGGGTGGAAGGAAAGTAATAGTCACAAACATCATAATGATAGAGTTGTTGCACATTTCCACTCTGTTACTACAAATGATTCATAAAACGACCCTACACAGAGGTTGCTAGTTTTTAAGCTTTTCTTTTTTTTTGAATAGTGGTAAATACACATAACATAAAATTTACCATTTTAACTATTTCTAAGTGTCCAGGTCAGTGGCATTAAGTACATTCATGTTGTTGTGCAATCGTCACCAGCACAGAACTTTTTCATCCTCCCAAACTGAAACTTTGTCCTTAAACACTAACTCTGTATTTCTCCCTCCCCCAAACTCCTGGCAACCACCATTCTATTTTCCAGCTCTATGAATTTGATGACTCAAGGTACCTGATGTAAGTGGAATCATGTAGTATCTGTCTTATTGTGAAAGGCTTATTTCACTTCACTTAGCATAATGTCTCCAAGATTCATCCATGATGTAGCATGTGTCAGAATTCCCTTCCTTTTTAAGGCCAAATAATATTCCATTGACTTTATGTACTACATTTTGTTTACCCATTCATCCAGCAGTAAGAACTTTGGTTGCCCCCACCTTGTGGTCATTATGAATAATGCTGCTATGACCTTGGGCCTACAAATAGGAGCTGTGAGTTTTATTTTTGTATTATAAATGAGGATGCAAAGAAGGAAGTTATTACCAAAAGTCACATAATTTGCACTGATGGAGCCAGGATTTGAACCCAGAGAGATGGGCTCCAGAGCCTACATCAGACGTTATATTGTGCCTTGATCCAGTTATTAAAAGCATGCAGAGTAAGGCTGTCTAACACTGTTTACACTAAATTTCTTTCTTCATATTCTACCAATGTCCAACAACAATTACAGTTTCTATAAATGATTAAATGAATAACACATAACACTGAAAACCATTCAAACAAGAATGAGCCAGAACCTAGTAATAGAAGAATACGTATTGACAGGTAAAGTTATAAGAAGCCGTGGATTCTCATCTGAGTGTAAGTGGTAGCAAGTCTTTCTGAAAGATCAATTTTACTTAAATATTTGGGGTAAAACATTAATAATTTAAAGTCATACTTCTACAGGGGCTGGGCTCAAGCTGGCAATGTAGGAAGGTCCTGAACCCACCCCATCCAAACTGATAAACACACCAAGTCTACAGCTACATACCTGAAAACCAGCCAAACAGCTCCTCCACAACAAAGGACCACAACTCCCAGCCTTGCTATAGCCCCTGGTACCCTCCAAATGGATAGGAGAGGCAGAGATATTATCTCACTAAAAACCCTACCCCCAGCACAGCACCCCACAATTACGAGGGATCTCACAAGTAGCAAGAATGTGACTGAGGAGGGGCTCATACCCCACATAAGATACTCCCACCCCTGAGACCTGCACCCAAGAGATAAGCTCCAAAAATGCCTGGCTTTGAAAACTAACAGGACTTACTTACATCTAAGAGACCCAAAGGGCAATGGCGAATAGAAAATGCATTATTGAATGGCTCACATACAGAATCACTCACCTCAGGACCCAGTGCAAATAAGTAATTTAAAAATTAACTATGCCATATGTAAAGAAGTGTCATTAGCTAATATTAAAATAATTACTGGAGGTACCAGGGTCTATTGAGACTTTTTCCTGGGTTGGAGGCAAGGGCAGGCACCAATTTTGATCTCCCTCTGCTTCGCTAGTACCAGCAGGCTTATCCAGCCCACATATTCTTCTGTGGACACCCCCCTGGAACTTATGGGCTTCCCCTTGCAGTGGGCACCCTCATGGCCCTGCCAAAGCTAGAAGATGTACACAGTCCATACAGAGGACACCCCATGAGCACCAAGCTCTGGTGTCCAGCAAGGAACTGCATTGTTAGGCTCAGTGAGACCAAAACAACTAGAGAGACAAATTTTGGCAGGCTACCACTCCCAGGGCACAGCACAGACAACAGACTGAAACACACCCCCAGTCTTCCTATAAAATATGACCTTTGTCCTTCTCTGGAGCATCAGCCTGACAGGCAGGCTTCAGGTCTGCTACACATTTGGAGGCTGTGGAGAAGTTCTCAGGGAGTGTAGACCAGGGTACACCACTTTGTGCTCTCCCTCAGTCTTGCTACACTCCCCTGTACCTCCCAGAAAGTAGATAGGCACTCATCCGGAGCCTGCATTTTACAATGGTCATCAAGGGCACAACTCCAAATCACCTGATCTGGGGGTCAGCAAGGGTTATGACTGTATATATTTGCATACCTTAAATATGCAAAGGTCTGACTTCCAATCAACCTGAAACTAGGTGTTGACTGAGATCCCTCCCTCTGAAACACTGACAGGGCTACACACAGCCTCAACAACTGAGTCCTATGAAGAATCAATCAAGCTGTTTAAACAATCAGAAACCTTTGAGAAACAACCAAGAGCTAGGGCAAGGTGAAATAATAAGGCTCATCACTTAACACAAGGACACTCCTTCAAGACTGGGAAAGGTAGCTGTTTCACCCAATACACAGAAACAAACATGAGCAAAATGAATAAACAGAAGAATGTGTTGCAAGTGAAAGAATGAGATAAAACCCCAGAAAATAAACTTAATGAAACCAAATAGAAACCATAGAGCTGAAGAATGATTGAACTGAAAAATACAGGAATCTACAGCATACTGGATACACCAGAAGAACAGATCACCAACCTGGAAGACAGGGCAGTGGAACTCACCTAAACAGAGTAGCAATAAGAAAAAAGAATTTTAAAAGGTGAAGACATACAGCTTAAGGGGCATATGGAACAAAATCAAGTAGAATAGCAGTCATATTAAAAGAGAGAGAAAAGGGCAGAAAACCTACCTGAAGAAACAATGGTTGAAAACTTCCCTAACGTAGGGAAGGAAGCAGACATCCAGGAAACCCAGAGTTCCAAAAAGATGAACCCAAAGAGATCCACACCAAGGCACATTGCAATTAAAACATCAAAAGTTAAAGATAAAGAGAGAACCTTAAAAGCAGCAAAAGAAAAATAATTTGCCACATACAAGGGAAAGCTCCCTTCCCCCCATAAAGGGAGAGATTTTTCAGCAGAAACTTTGGAGGCCAGAAGGGAGTGAGATGATGTATATATTCAAAGTACTGAAAGAAACCTTCTAACCAAGAATACTCTACCCAAGCAAGATTATCATTCAGAATTGAAGGAGAGATAAAGAGTTTTCCAGGCAAGAAAAACTAAAGGAGTTCATCACCACCATTACATTTACAATAAATGTAAAAGGGGCTCTTCCAGCTGAAAAAGAAAAGGCACTAAGTAACAAGAAAACATGTGAAAGTAAAAATCTCATTGGTAAAGGCAAATATATAGTAAAGGTTAGTGAGTTAACCACTCATAAAGTTAGTATGAAGGTTAAAAGACAAAAGCAGTAAAATTAACTATGACTACAATGTTCAGTAAAGGGATTAACAAGATAAAAAGACACAAAATGTGTCATCAAAAACATAAAGCATGGATGGGGAGAATAAAAATGTAGAGCTTTAGAATGCATGCAAACTGAAGTTGCTGTCAACTTAAAATACACTGATATATATATATATATATATATATGCTGTTATGTGTGATCCTCATAGGAACCACAAAACATAAACTTATAGTAGATACACAAAAGATAACAAGAAAAAAAATCTAAATTAATACTAAATAAAGTCATTAAACCACAAAGGGAGAGGGCAAAAGAAGAAAGGCTCAGAGAGGAACTACAAAACAGCCAGAAAACAATTAACAAAATGGCATAAATGCAAACCTATCATGACTACTTAGTAATGTAGGATAAATGCTTGATTCTTTTCCTTTAGTTGCCAATGTTCAGAAAAAGAACTTGATGTCTTTGTTACCTGGAATGGTTACCAAGCATTGTTTTGTTTTGTTTTGTATATGTGTGTGCACCATTTTGTTTTGTTGTTGATTTTAGTCCCCACTTTTCATATCACTGAGAGTTTGTGTTTTTTCATATTTTGTGTAGTGTCTATTTTGATGTAAGCTTGCTAGCCTTTCAAAATTTCCTTCCTTTCTGACACACCACGATGTCCAGGTCCCAGAAGCAGTTCCTTTCGATGGGAAATAATATTTTGAGACCACCATTTAGGAACCAGGGATGGTCACTGCTCTGGAGTTGGCTCTGCATCCTGGAAGGGCTAGTAATTTTTTTCTTTTTCTCTTTCGAATGTATTTGACATATAATACTGCATACACTTAAAGAGTACAATGTGGTACTCTGTTTTATATATATATATGTATAGTGATATGGTTATATCAAAATTTATCATAATTATAGTACAATATTCTCTATATTCATTCTACTGTGCATTAGGTCATATGGCATTTACTACTCATTGCAAATTTGCACGTTTAAACATCATCAGTTAATATTTTTTAATCATGAGTTGATAATGAAAGTTTTTCAATTCATATTACAGGGGTTTTGCTTATCTCATTTAAATCTATGTTCTCTCACTCTGAAAATACTGGCTCCAGATTATCCATTTGCTTTTTACAAAATGTATTAAATGACCACAACTGATATTACCAGTATCACTACTAACAATAAAATTACTGAATGAAGTTTAACATTGTATTGCAGCTCTGTTTGTCACTACAAGATATTCCACTATGGATGCACACAGGTTAAACAATATCTTCTAAAATTACTTGAAATAATTCTTTCCTCTGTGTGATTATATTACCAAATTCACACAGAGTTGATTCATTCATTTCAGTGTGTTTTGAAATTTAAATAGTATATTATTTTGTATGTGCAAAATATTGACATGATTAAGAGAAGTCTCATTTCTGTCTTGTCTCCTCTGCCCTCTCTTTTAAGTAATGATTTGTACTTATTTTTGGTTTATCTCTCCAGTGGTACTGTTTGAAAATATAAGCAAAGAAGTAAATATATTTATATTGTCTCTCTTACACAGAAGGTTTGTGTTCTGTATTTTGCTGTTTTTTTCTCCATGCATAGAGAACTTTCTTATTGTTCTTTTTTTTTTTTTTGGACATAGAGAATTTCTTTATGTGGACACTCTATGAGTCTTTCCACAGCCCCCTGCAAATGGAGACACCTGGGTTGTATCCAATCTCTGGCTAATACACTATGTGGCAATAAGCAATTTTAAGCATATGCCTTATTGTATTTTTGGCAGTGTATCTGTGGGATAGATGCCTGAAAGTGAGATTTTTCTGGATCAAAGGGTAAAATCATATATAATTTTTCTAGATTTGGCCTACATTCCCTCACAGAGGCTGGAGCATGTCACATCTGCACCAACGGTTTGTGATAGGGCCTGTTTCCTCATGGTCTCACCCCCAAACTATGCAGACCAACATGAGTCTGTTGCCAGAGTATCAAGTGTACCCTTAATTTGCGTTTCTTTCACCATGAAGGTGGTTAATGATCTTTTCATGTGTTTAAAGGCCATTTCATATTTTCTGTGACCTGCCTGCTGATACCTTTTGCCCATGTTGCCGTCCTATTGTTTCAGCATTTCATCTCAAATTTCAGGAGCTCTTTATTACTTAATGGCATTGCCTGTTCATGATACAGGTTTGCCAATGGTTGTCTTTTGAATCTGTGTGTGATGGGTTTTGCCCACATGGGTTTTTGAGATGACACCTGACATTTTGAAGACATGCCATCGTACATGGGGCCTTCCCAGGACAAACCTGCGCACCAGCAAAGTTGTGTGCAAAAGTCTGAGAAGTTGCCTCTGAGATTCAGTTAAGCTACTGCAATTGATAATCACTCAGATGCCTCCCGGATCTCTACATCATAAGCCAATCCAGTCAGAAAGTCACAGCAGGAGGAGAGCTAGGCTGGGCCCTCTGTCTTAGACACAACAGAGACATCCATCCTCAGGGAGCGCCCTGCTCCAGGGGCTGCATCAGAGACCAGAAGCAGGCTGGGGCCTGCAGAGGAGCCTCCACCCCTGCCTGGAACTACTCATCTCCAATGGGAGCAGTGGCTGTGGCTCCCAAGAACAGAAACACTATATTCATGTTACCAGGTATGTTCCTGAACCATGTTCTCCTGACTTCATGCACTCAGCTGGGAGTGCATTATGTTTATGCTATCAGGGTTCCGAAAAGAAGCTTCATTAGTTTATATGCAGACACACATTCAATTCAGTATGACAAATTCTTATTAACCATCTTACCCTCAGGGCCCCAATAACTAGTGACTGTAGGGACCTAAGACAATGGGCAGAAGGTGCTTGCTGGGTGTTGTTTCAGAGTAAAATGAGACAGTGTATTCTTGTGACCTGAAGCCCCAGGAGACAAGAGGAATATCAAGCATTTCACTGGACCATCCTTCTCGGAAAGGGAAGGGGGCATTTGATTGGGTCACAATCTTGTCCATTTCCAGCCTAACCACAATCCTACAACTGAAAAACAATAGCAAGATGATTATATTACATGATATAGTTTTATATCATGTATATCATTTTATCATGCTTTAAAATTTTCAGAGCACTTTCACATTTTATGCTCAAAGCAAGCATATTTTCACAAGGGAAAGCATGTTTGAAGACCTGATGGGAAAGACCAGAAAACTGAAGCTGAGCAGAGTAACTTGCTCAAGAGCACACAGCCGACGGGGAGCCGCGGCTCGAGCCCAGACCAAAGCCAGCCGTCGGGGAGGGCCACGCTCGGGCAGTGCACCAGGCCCTCTCCAAGCAGAGACTGCTGCTCAAAACACTGCTGTTGACATTTTACGATTCTTAAATCCTGTAGAGGGCCCTTCCTTTCATTTCCAACAGAGCCCCCTGAAGTGTATGGCTGGGCCTGCCCAGACCCATGTTTTTTCTCCTAAGAATTAAGTATTAAATCAAACTTACTGAAACAAGATTCCTTGAACATCTTTGGTTTCAAATAGAACTGATAATTTAGGTTTTGTTTCAGGACAATAGCAGATTATTGAAGATCTTAACACCTGCCAGATAAAGCTCAAGGGCTGCTTTACCAGATTTAGCCCCCAGCACTGGGATTTAGCAGACAGGCACCCGGTGACCACTTTTGATAACATCCCTTGGTGCCTAAAACACGTAGGAAATAGCTGCTTTGTTATTTGAACTAGGCCCAATATCTTTTAAAACAAACAAACACAGTAACAAAGATTTGTTGAAAGAAGAAAAAAGAGAGAGAGAGAGAAAGAAAAATGTTTGTTTTCCTGGAATCTTATTACACTAAATATTGATTCAATATGGAGACCAAGATGTGGAGCTCAAAGCCTTTCTCTCTTTTTTTGTAAAGAAATATATATGAAAGCCCAGTTTGTGTTAGTAAGATTTAATCAGCAATCCCCCAGTGAGCCAGGAGCTTTCTTGCCACGTTCAAAAACACCTGATGTTACAATAAGACCTATAGAAGTCCCATTTGTGGTGTCATTCTAGGGTCACAAAAGTCTTCTGCTTAAAATGTGTATCTAATTTTTATACAAAAAAAATGTACATAAGTTGCTAACATTTGAAAATTCACAGCATAATTTATTTAAAGGATGTAGGGGACAAAGACAAAATGAACAATGATAGCTCAAGATAAAGAAAGCCTGATCAATGTATATTTGGTTATTAGAGAAGCATTTTATGGGGAACCCCTATTTTCTGAGCCCCCTTACTAAGTAGCAGGTTTGAAAGAAAAATAATATAAATATAAAACATCTTCTTGAAATGTAATTACATGGATCCCAATTACTTACAGAATATTAAAATATACATTTTTTTCTTTACTATCATGGACAATATTCTAAAATGATGTGTAAACTAACATCCATTAGTCGGACTAGTACACTGACCAGTTTAACCAGTTTCTTAAACAAGTCAATTAGAGAAGATCTTTGAGATATCCAATTTGATTCATTATTCACTTGGTAATTAACAGAGAATGGATCTTGATATAAATTCCTCTGTAGGTTTTATTATATTGACATTTTGGTGGATAGATAATATATAGAACCCCTGGGCATATTACTACCAAGGATGCTATTGATTCCATCAGCAGCATTATCCTGCAATTTTCCCTCATAACTATTTATGCAGCACTCCGTGATTTGAAAGTCAGCAGTAATCATTTTCTGTGGCGGCTGCAATTTTCTTTCCAAGGGATACCTAGGTGGTGTACTGACACAAGCTTGATTTTAAATCCAAAGATTTGGTGTTTAGTTTTAAAATAATGGAGAGGAAATCAGAGAAGTTTTAGAATTGGAATTAATTGTTCAGGATGAGAAGGAACCATTAGTTTCCTGTTTTATTCGTTTCATGAGGTGGATCAGAGATAAGCAGTGGCAAGGTGGGAGAGCCTCAGATACAATCAGAGGTGTTTCCATCAGGGTAGCATGAAAGGAAATTAGCAGGACCCCAAGGCTTGAACGAAAGTTGCCTGACTTTCCCTTGATCTTGTTCCCTTGCTGGGTCCTCTGGGCACAGCCTCTGAGTGAATGCTTCACAGCCCAGAACTTGGTAACAGGAGCAAGATGGGAGCGGAGGCGGTGGGCTTTTCCTTGTTTAACTGAAGGATGGCAACCTTGAGATGATGACTCAAAACATGCTCATTTACCTTTCTCGGTCCACAATGAGGAAAAACCAAACATAAACGGACGTGGGCAAATATAGTGGAGCATCCAGCACTCAGGTGCTAAAGAATTAGAGAGGTGTGCTTGCAACTCAAAGTGGATGCCTGGGCAGCCTTAAGGAAGCCCTGGGGAATTGGGAAGTCAACACCCGGATTAGGTCTACACCATGAAAGATAACTAAAATCCCAGAACTTTAACTCATCATTTTGCTGGAACTTAGTCTCCAAGAGGACACGTTCTCAGTCACAGAATTGTGAGTCAGTGTATTTGGTGCAAAGGTGACACGCGATTCTGCCACCTGGAGCAGTGGCCTTACTTCCTGAGACTGAAATGACCCCACAGCAGTCACCTCTCCCTGCCTTTGAACATCACCCATTCATCTATCAGAATCTCCTTTGGCCAAACCTCTGATATGCTGGCCTCTTTTTATTGTGACTCTGCAGAGACACTTTCTCGCAAAGTCTTGGTGATCTTATTTCCATTCCCCTCCATGTTACTACTAGAACAGAGGTGCGAGGCTCCCTTAACATTTGCTTTCTTAATCTAGGAAATTCACAGAGCCTCTTGCCTTGTAAAACACAGTCTGTCTCATTCATAAAGTCTTGTCCTGGAAAACGCCTCATGCATTCCTGCAGAAGACCCACAGTTGGGAGAGCAAGGACATTCAAAGCCTTGGGAGACAGAAGACAATAGTGGAGTGCTTGGCAGCAGCTTCCAGGCTGCTTTAGCAACATGCACGGATGCCAGGGGAGAGGATAAAATGCTGCAGTTGTTTACTTGTCTCTCTGGAGCAAAAGAGTCTTTTTGCCTGTAATATAGATGCCAAATCCTTAGGACCTGAGCAAGGGAATGACGAGTGTGGCCATGGATTGGCATGAAGTCATGTACTCCAAACCAGCAAGGCATTTTGCTTGAAAGCATTTGTTGTTTGAAAAGAAAACTCGAATTGTGGGATTTTGTTGTCCATCGGGGGTGCACTGGCTTCCTCTCCCACTGGACATCCCACATCCCGTGCCCAGCCACAGAGCCAGGCTGGCCTTCTCCTTTGCCACCAAAGGCATACACTTCCATGTCAGAACCTAATCACAAGCAACTTAAATCTTCCCAACGTCATCCACATTAGTAATTGTAAAATAATAAACATGACAAAATTCAGATTAATAGAGCATCCTGTGTAACTCCTTTTGCTGCGAGAGCCCTCTGGAATCCTAAGCATAATAGGTCTGTGTTTATTTCTCCACCAGCAGCATAATGTGACTGATTTACAAGAGTTTAACTCAAGTGTTAATCTGACAGTGACGAAGAGCTCCTCACTGGCACAGTCACTTACACTATCATATTAGTTGCCTCCTCTATTAAAGCAGTGTGGTCGATAATTGGAATGCTTTTATGTGTAGTGGTTCTGACAAGCCTCTCTTCAAGTCACATATGGGCGGTCTAGCTCTCTGCTCAGCCCAACAGTGGCAAATAATTTAAACTGAGAAAGTATTGTTCTGCTCGTATTGTGCAGCAAGGGCAGTTCAAGGAAAGTGAGACCGTGCCTGGCTACCTGCTGCTGTGCAGTAAAATAAGATGGACATGATACCAGGTTGGGAGTACAATTAAATCTATTTTGCACCAATGTGTTGCTGGACAGATGAGTTTCCACATGGCAGAGCTTTATGATCTTTAAGGTAGACTGAACTAATAGATTGGTGTGGAGCGCACTGAAGTTACCAAGGATGAGAAAGCAGGCAGTACTACATTTGAACTACAGGTTTCTCATATGCTCCACGTCATGCTGAGTTTTTATAGCTCCTGGCTTTCAAAAAGCCTGTTTCAAAGAGGTTTGCGCTAGACTGGGCATGCAGTTTTGCTCTGCAGATATTGTCGTTACCGATTTAGTGGAATGCAATTAGGAAGCCTAAATTAAGTGGTAATGGAGAACCAGCTCTTGAAACTGGGGTTTCCACGGCAACCACTGCTTACAATACAGCCTTCAGTTAGTTTTCCCACTTTATCTGCAAAATGCACAATTGAGCTTTAAAACAGCTCGGTGCTGAAAAACGCACTGTAAACAACTGTTTGCAATGAGAGTTTTACACTCTCTTTAAATACAACAAACTATCACCTAAAATTTACTTGTCCACAGTAATAAAACAAAATCTGACTTGCCAATCAGCAAATGATTTTAAAATGCATGACTCCTGTGCCATTTGGGGGTTTATTTTTAAGGCAAGATGTCACGAGTCATTAGGTCTCTCAACTTTGGTTTTCTTGCTCCATTTTCAGCCCCCCTGACAATCTGTGTATCCCACCAGTCCCTGACTAAAATGCACTTCTCATTTCAGCAAACACAGAGTTGTCTTAAATAAACACACCATGTGCTACTTCTCAAGGTCCTTTTCATATTTTGATAACACTTCACAGATTTTTCTTGCATTTCCTCTTTGTAGCATGTTGTAGACTTGCAAGACTTTCCTATTTGCTGATTTGTATTTATCCTCTTTCCAGATTACCACTCAGAGTCTTTCAAAGCTCGCATTCCATTTCTCCACACATTCAATGGTTAACCAACTAGGAACTTCTGTGCCAACATATGTAGACAAGACAAGGGAGAATTAAAAGACAATATGGAAATAGGCCTACTCTTAAACACACAGTTGTTTGAAAGAACCATGGAGAAGTTGTACTTTCGTAAAATGCATTTTCTTTCATGGTGGGGAATCCATATTTTATTATTACAGGGTTGTCACTTTCATTTAGGTGTATCAGGAATACACACACACATGTACAGCTATCTGTATTATGCATTTTTTTTAGTGGGAAAAAAAATTAAATTGGGTTCTGCAAAGAGGAGAAGAGGATGGAATCAAATTTGGGGTCTCCTAGCTATAACGTTCTGTTTAATTGCCAGTCTTAACAGGATGAGCGCTGGAACATGTCCGGACAGATTCCGGCAGCTGGTGAAAACTCATGACTCCTCGGCAGCACAGAAGGCTCTGCTGCCCAGCAGCGTGTGCTCTCTCAAGGCTGTCCTGTCGCACGTGTGCTATTTTCACCGTGAGGACATGCAGAGAAAGGGGCAGGAAGCGTGTGTGTCATTACAATACCTCCCATTTATGTGGCTTTTGGTGAGAAAACTAACCTCCACTGTCAGTGCTGGCATCTGGGTCTCCATTGGATGCGCTCGCTGTAGACTTGCCGGGGAGGGAGCGTGCCCTTCCCACTAAGCCTGCCCCTTCAGCAGGCTGGCCTGGACAGCCGAATCCCGACTGATGGCACAGCTTTCAGTTTTTACCGAAGGCAGATTTAGGTGTCTGATAGGAAACTCCATTTTTCTCTGTAGTTAGTGATTCTGTCAGCAGCTTCCACAATTTTCACATTTTGAGAATACAGCTGTTGAAGGAAACCAAAGAACCATGTAAAAAAAAAAATTAGCTCATAGTTTACTAAGGCTCATGGTATTTCGAAAAGGGTCTTTGCTGTGTATCTTGGCATCACAAACTCAACCGAAGCTTTATTGTAGCCCTTTGTGATGAAACCATGTGGACTCCAATCTTTATTTAAACTTGGAGAGATGGTATGCATCCTTTTGTTCAGTAGTTGATCAAACTTGAGAAATATTACCCACTGGTATCACAACTACTGATGAGATGCTCTGTTTATCTTTCCCATGCCTGCAAATAAAACATTGATTCGGTGAAATCAAAAAATCTCCATGGAAAGATACTTGGAGGGTTGATGCGCTCACAGCTTTGGCTGTCATCTGGTCTCAACAGTGACAACATTTTCTCCAAAACACACAAGGACACATTGAAACGATCCCACCGTGGCAACAATGTGCACATTGATGTGTTCAATTCCATTTGACAAATCTGTGGGGCAAAAGGGAAGGCCCTAGAGTAAGGGACTATCTTAGGATATTCCAAAACTACTTTTTTTGAAAGCTACATTTTTGGACTAAGCATATGTTCAATGATTTGCCCTCTCCAGGGAACAGATTCTAATTCAGGCCACGGATGGTACAAAGACTGCATCACAGAGAGGGCTGTGCAGAGTCAGACATATGTCCCGTGGTATTTTGCTGCAGAGCTCTCCTCCTAACTGCACAAAGAGCTCCACAAACCCGGTGGTCAGAGCACCAGGGACCAGCAGGGACCACCAGGGACAGGGCCTGCACCAAGTGCCTGCCTGCGTGTGCATGCCCTCCCTTCCTGCACAGGAGGTAACCACCTCAGCTCCTGCCACACTTCTGGCCTTGACAAGCTATGCCCTGCAAGGAAAGAAATACATCACCACCGCATACTTCTAAAGTCACAATTATCCCCTTAACTCCTTTAATTTCCTTCTTCTTCTACTTAAACTTTAATTTCAGGTATCTTCTATATAACACAAGTCACGTTCTGAGTAAAATTAAAAGAAATTAACTTGGGACATAGGGTGGAAGTTTTTTGTCTTATATTGCATCTTAATAATTCAAAGTCAACCTGAATAATGGGAATATTATTAATCCATCTCCATTTTGCTACTTTAAGTCACAACTTACACTTTGGTTCCAACTGGTGTTATTTTAATTACGGTAATGAATATTTCTTGTTTCATTATGAGGGCAGTGCTACGAAGTGTGCTGGGAAAGTTCTCTTGCGTCTTTGTGGTTTATTTCAGTTTTGAGGATAAGCTGCCTGTTTCATCTTTTAATGAATATATAAGTGTTGAATTGCTTTCTCAAGGCAACCATGGTTAAATTATTGTGCAAATTATTGTAGTTCATTCTATCTCTGGTTGTGGGGATGGGGAGCTGGTAGGGGATCTGTGTGGTTTATCTTAATCGATGTTAGTTTGACACACATGAGGAGTCCAAAGGTTAAAGTGGATTGAAACGCTATCTGCAATGAACTTGAGAAATGGAAATAAATATGGTGGGTAAAGGAAGACGTTCTCTGTTTTGATTACACAGAAAGGTATTGGTACTCCTTTTCTTGCAGGTGAAATAAACATCTTTAAAATAAACACAGTAAATATGTTTCTAAGTGTGGTGCATTGTGATTGTAATCAGCTCTTCCTCCTTTATAAAAAGGCGTTCCTCAGTTTATACCTAATCACTTCCAAGCAGTTTGCTGGTGTCCTAGTTTTGTGAAAAGTCTCACAATACATCTTTACAATCATAAAGACATTCATTTGCTTATACTTAAGCCTTTATGGGCGACTTGCCTGCTTTTTATTTGAAGGGAAAACTTAAAGGTGAACATCGTTACAGATTTCCCTTTAAACCCAGGAATCTATGCACGCTGAGCAGTCCATGCCCACGGGGCCGGCTGATGCTCTGCAACGAGCTCTTCCACTTGTGGACTTGTCCTTACCTGGGTAGCCGGTAATGCCATAGAAATTGATTCTTTGTGACATTCTTATCACTGCTTAATGCCTAATTATTTTTCATCCCCAGATTTGGATTTGGCATGCTGTACACAGGGCAACTAATGAGGGACACCCCTTAACTGGATGGACTGTTCTGGGGCACAAGGTGGTGGTGATAGAAAATCTGATCTGAATGAACTACATCAAATTTGACTTAAATCAGATTTAAAATCTCAGAAATGAAGATGGAACTGAGTTCTTTGTCCTTCAAAACTTTCTCTTAATAAAGTCTTTGCACCCAATAGAGAGTGCTCATAGCATACAGCTTTATTTATGAACACATGGACATCTATGAATCTATTTTCCATAGACAACCTATAATTTTTATTGTGATTAGCATATGATGACATGTGACTTGGAATTCTATGGATAATCTTAATACAGGGTAAGCCTCTAATACAGATTAACACAATTGAAAATGAAATTAAAATAAAAAACTGCACATTAGATGCCAAGGACTTATCTTCCAGAAAAAGAAACAATCTTAGACCAATAATCTCATAGTAGCTACACTTAACTCTGTGAATACAATTATCTAATTTAATAGTTCTGGCTATTTCTTGTCTTCTGATTAAATAAAGATATACCAATTCATAACTACATATAGTTTCCATATCATTTAATGCCTTTAGATAAGCCTTACTGTTGGAGCAGCATATGCTTAAAAAAAAAAAAAAAGCAACAAAAAACTGAGCATACCTATACTGTAAATTGGTGGCCAGGTACTTTGGCATTGAGTCATATGCTAACAATTTTGGGTTGAGTCAAACACCATGTGCTTCTGTCCTAATTGGAAATGGCTCCATTGACCCCTCAACCTGAGCATATAGCCTTTGGTAAGCTCTGGCAGAACTTCTGTTCTTGCTAGCAATTCCATAGACAAATTCCACAGGTGAGTTGTCCTAAAACATTGTGTCAGGCTCAGCTGGTTTTGTCCTTACCAAAATGCCAAGTCTGCATGCATCCTTATGTCCTACATGGCCCCATGTCATGTGTACACATACTACTTTTCCAAAGCATGGTCATTTCTAAAACTACAGTTACTTTGTATATGGTCAGCCTAATAAGTATTCTCTGCATTTAATTTAAAGTAACTGAATTAAAATAATTTAAATGATAATTAAATGTATTTGTTCCAGAATAGTGCCTGATACATAATAGGCATTCAATAAACATGTATTGTATGAAAACTAGATGAAGATGAAAAGATATCTATAATAACACTTTAAAATTAAGTGAATAAAATCATCCATTACTTCATTATGAAATTCTTATTTCAACATCTAATCAGCTAAACTTACATGTTGAAGTCACCAAATTTCACAGAAAAGTTGAAAAGTAAGAGCCAGGTGTCAATTCATTTGGGTATATAAAAGGCCCTATGTGAGCATGGCTGTGCACTGGGATAGAGCACAAATATGAGGCATCATTAATTTAGCTCTACACGCTCCATAATAAAAAGAACAAACAGGTTTATGATCTCAGTGCTTTACAAATATTAAGTCATTCAATCCATGCTACAGCCCTGATGTCACAGTCTTACTGCATCCATGAGAAAACTGAGAGACAGAAAGATTTGGCAGATCATCCAGGGAGGGAGTGGGGTCAGACTTTGAAACCCAGCAGTCAGGCTTCATGATCTCGGTAATACACTATGGGGCCTTGCAGCCAAATAATAGGAACGGTGATAAATTTTTGTGTTTCTTTTCCTGTCTTCACTGTATGAGACTATATATGTGTAGACCACACCTGTGTGTGTTTTGCAGGCTTAATAGTCCAATCTCAACAGTAGAAGTTGAAAACACTAACCTGCTCATATCCATCATCTGCCTCACCTAAGTCCCTGTCCCTTTGCTTTTGTTACTTTGATTATTTAGCCAACCTGAGCCCTTTTCAGCAATCTCTTCCAATGCTGCCCTCAACCTCTGAGTATCTGCCCCAAAGCACTTTCTCCTTTCTGACTCACCCCTACATTCACAGCTTCTTTTTGGAGGAACACTGCTAGAACTCTTTCTCCCGTGTCTCTAACATAACCTCTCTATTATTTGCAGTCGAGATTTTTTTCCTATTCACTTCTTTTGGGAGGGGGGAGCTTTAAAATTAATAAAATTATATGTTGGATCATCCTGCTCTCTGAAACCTGGTTCTTGAACATTGAAGCTCTATTTAATGGTTATCTAACCTTCATTGATGCATTTCAGGAAATGAAAGGCTATCATCATTTTCATAACTTCAGGCTCTGAATGACGCACCAAGATGCTTATCCTCTGGTTCCTTTATGCGAAAGTGACAAAGCAGATTACCAAATAAACTCCTCAGCACTGCAGACAATTTTTTTGTTCCTCCAGTCCATCCCCCCTCTTCTTAAAGAATGTCATCCTTGGTATTGTTAGTCCACATGCTTCCAAAATAGAAATTGCTCCCTTCAGATTTAAGTCGTGTCTAAAAGCATTCTGTGTGCAACTTAGGATTCCTGTCCTGATTGTCTACCAGCTAGAAGAGAGCATAAAAGAGTGGTATGGGAAATGTGTGCTTCTCTCTGATCCAGGAAACTGCATCATCCCTGTTCTCCCTCAACTGAAGGGCAGAACTAAGCTTCATGCATTCATTCTATGTTTTCTGCACATCTGTATGCCAGGAACCCTGCTGGGAAGAGTCTATGTCTACATGAGAAGGCAGACATATACATGCATAAATAAGGTTCAAAATAAAACGGGGTATAGTAAGAGTAAATGCAACATGTTATTGGAGCATGTGTGAGAGAGTGACTCACCCTGCTAATGAATTCTCTGGAAAGGTTTCTTGCAAGAAGTCCTCTACATGGCAGTTCCCACTTGATAAAGAGGTGGAAAGTAAATGACACCAAGAAAAAAATAGCATGCAAAATGGCATGGAGGCATAAGTATCCTGGAGTGCTCAGTGAGGAGCTAGAGGCCTGATGTCGTTGAAAGCTTATAAGGGTGAGAAGTAAGAAACAAATCAGATGTTTTTGAAGAGACAGAAGTATAAAACCACTTACCTGTTTAAGCAACCACTATTTATTGAGCACATACTGGAGGCAGGCATGTGGTAGAATTATAGCAGCAAGCAAGTGGACTTAACACCTGCCCTCAGGGGATTTGTAGCTGAGTGGAGCACCAGACTTCAAAGAAACCATCACCCACTGACCAGTGTTGAGTTCATTGTCACGCCTGTTACTTAAAGGCTTCATAGTGCAAGAAAAATCAAACCTCAAATTTTCCAAACCAAAACAAATGGGTATAATCCAATTTGTCCACTTTTAACTGTTATATATCCTTCAAGGTATGGAATTTTCTTTGACACTTGAGACACAATAGCCACAACAACAACAACAAAAACACAAAAAATAAATGTAATGGAGAATTGTTCGTCACCTAAATGAAGAAAGATGCACTAGTCCACTGCAGGGCTTAAAAAGGGCTGTCGCCGTCACCAATAATCCGAGTAACATGAGTATTTTCAGCCAAACTTTGTGCTGATGAGAGTTCTGCTTGTCCCCCTCACCACTCCTCACCACAAACCTTTCAGCAGTTGCAATATTTTTCTCCATGTTATAAAGAAACTGAGAATCAGAGAGGAAAGAAAACACCCACATATTTCAAGGATTATTAGATACTGGCTCCAAGCTCATGTCTGTTCCTGGAGATTCTGAACACCACTGTGGTCCACCAGCCGAGGGAAGAGTTACAGAGACGAGGTCTGAGATCCAAGAGCCCATCCTGTGGTTAGCGCCGCCTTCCTAAGTGTACATCTGGAAAGGACATACTTGGAAAGTGAGACTTAGCATAAGGAAAGGCCAAGGGCAACCTTTGGAATTGTGTTCCCATATCTTATTTTCATACAAAATAGTCAACCAAGAGCAATACCCACATCACATGGATTCATGGAGATAAGGACCACCGTCAAAGACCTGGGAAATTCAGTTAAGACTGATTCTTCTTCCCACCCCATAGAACTCAGCCTGATAGTCCATGCAACAGAAAAATGGGTCTTAAAACATGCTGGAATTTTGAAAACTTATTCAGATCATAATATTAAATGCCCCACCTGTTCCTAAAGTAATCTCACTATTGAGCAAAATCAGCAGATCCTGGTACCTGGCATACGCCTATGAATCTAACAAATGTTGTTCTTTCCCAGTAGCCAAAAGTTGCTAGGAACAATTTTCTTTCACCTGGAGGAAGCACACCACATCCTATTTCAGCATTTCTCTCACTTTGTCATAGTTGATTCCACAGAGACCTTGATCACCTCACGTTGCAGAAGGCAGAATGTTGAAAACAAGCATCCTAGATTTGTTGGTGAGACATAGGAGTGCCGGAGTAGGACATAGAAATTCAAAGTCTTGCCCCAGCACTGAAAACTCAGTAGTTCCAATTGTCTGGGACATATTAGGAAAGGCTTCATGGAGCAGGAAAATAGGTTGCATCGTGAACACACTACAACTAAGAGAGTGGCCTCTTTGAACCTTGGAGGCAACATACACTGCATTCATTTGTGCGGCTTCTATCCATTAACCAAACATACCATAAGGGCACCCCCTTTTAGGGAGGCCCAGGGCAGGGAAGGCTCTCCAGAGGGTCCAGGGAGCTGCAAACATCTGGACACAGAGGACTAGGTTGTGCTCAGTGTCTGAGGCAGACAGAGTGTGTTGGACACCATACAGAGCCTGTGTCAGACCTTAGCAGAAAAATAACAGTCCAGGGTCATAGAGCTTTGAAGCAAAGTTATGTTCCCAGGAATATAATCATTCTCCTATTGAGAGACAGATCTTCGGTGACTTCTAGATTCTGTTAGACTGAATACCTGACTATAGGACGACGAGTTACCTCATGTCCTGAGTTGACCATCTACAACCGGGCGATATCTGAGTCATGAAGCCCTAAAGTTGGATGCGCCTAGCACTCAACCATGTCAGGTTCAGGCCTTATAGGAAGTTCTCTATGAACAGCTGGCTTGCAAATTTAAAAAAAATGAAGCCAGGTTTATAGACTGCTCTGCAGGACAAAACTGGCAGGAATCAAGGATGAACTTTTCACCAATACAGCAGCATCTCAGAGAGACAACAGGAAAAGGAAATCCTCCTGTTTGGCCACATGTCAAGCACCAATCTGGCATTTTTGTTTCTTTACTGTTTTCTCTTTTTACTTTGTCTAGAAGAAAAGATAACCAGAGTTACAGATCTACATGAATTTATGGAAGACAGTTTATAGTTTAGCCATATGGTAAAAACGCTGGAAAAGCCAAGAGTGAAGGAGTAGTGACAAGAAGGCCTGGAGGATGGGTGGATGGATGCATGGGATAGAACGGCCTCAGAGTGGGAGGTGAAGGCCCACTGAGGGCTCCCTGAGGAGGAAGGTCTTTCCTCAGCCACCCCAAAGCCTCCTCACTGGGCTCATGAATTAAGTAGCCAGGGTGGCACAAATGGAGGCAATACATGGACTCTTCTTCTCCAAGACTGGTCTAGCTGGCCTCATAACTCAAAGTCCAGCCAGCCACCAGGAGCAGATTAGTTATACTGGGACCCCTTCCAACATGGCAGGGGCCTCAATGTCTTCTCTGGATTGAGACCTGTGGGTTTGGACCTTTCCTTTGCTGCACACCTTTCTTCTGCCACAACCCCTAAGACTTGTTGAACGCAGTATCCAAAATATTGCTTCTGATTAAGGAGTTAACTTTATATCAAAGGAAGTGAGACAATGAGATGCCACTCAAAGGATTCCCCAAGTTTACCTTATCCTACATCCCCAGAAGCAGTTGGCCTTGCAGAACACCAAAATGGCTTATCAGTTGTGGCATCAACTGAAATACAATCTCACAAAGTTCAGATGCTATCCTACGGTTGCCGCACATGCTCTGAGCCAGCAGCCAATATATGACACTGCTGCTTTCTCGCTGGAAAATGTTGGCCCAGCATGCAAAGGCAGGAAGTAAGGCTGCAATTTTTCACTATTCCACTTAATAATGCACCCATAAAATCTGTCTGCTTCCTGCACCTGCAGACTTGAGCTTTATTTTCTCAGGGACCCTGGTACCCAGGACAGAATACTTCCAGAGGAGAATTCAGCAATGGTACAATGATGTGCGACCAGAAACTGCTGCTTTTCCACCACTTTGGGGCACCTGGTGGTCACTGCCAGTTGACCCTGATGAGGTATCCTTTTTGGGGTGGAGATTTTATGAAGGCAGTTACCAGCCACCTCTTGATTCAGCAACTTCCTGCCACTGCACTGGCTGCTTTCTTAATTATGGCACAGGTAGCAAAATTCTGGGGCCAAATAATTTCCCTACAGGCTCAGCCTAGAGACAGATCCTCCAGCCCTCCTACAATTGTAAACATAAAATAATGGGTAATATTTCTTTCAGCTTAAACTTGCTAGATAGGTTTTGGTTGTTTGCAACTGATCAAGTGGTGGAAGTGCATTTTGGTAATGTGTCAAAAACCCTTTAAAATATGTCTGTTCATTAACACAGAACTCTCTTCTAGGAAATTATATGAAGAAAATAAAAGGACAAGTGTACAAAAATGCACATGTGGAAGTATGTCCTTTTCTAATTCAGAAAAAGCAAAGTTAACTTCAGTCTCTAACAAATGATAATTGATACATGAACAGGATCAACCTACATAATCAAAATCACCCCAGAAATTTCAGACGATAGTCTACCTTTCCACAGAGAAGACAAATATCATAAATTTAGAATGACTATGTGTTACTCAAAGAAAAAGTAGTCCATGAATATATGCAGCTTAGTATTTAACTTTCCATAGATGGTTCTTCTTCTGTCTTGTCTTGGAGAAGAGGAGAAGGAATAATGAATAACAGGCAAGACACTAAAATGCTTTATATATAATTTGCCAGACTTCTAATTAAAACTAAAATATGCATGTTTTTTTTTTTACAATTTGAATTATGGGAACTGATGTCTCAGTGCACACCTCTGTCATCATTTATTTCATAACCTTCTACTGAGTGCCCACCATGTGGCACAGGTGCTGCAAAGACCACAGGCCCTATGGAAGCTCTGGGTGGAGTAGGTGGGACTGAACTCAGCGGGGGGCCTGCAAACACCGGTCCCTGTGACACTGGTGCTCCCTCCTGACTCTCACAGTTCCTTGCTCCTTAGGCATGTCACCAGGGAGCCACCAGTGATATCCAGAGCTGGTCACAGCTCAGCTGCAATGTATGACAAGTGTCTTGAATGACTTGCCTTGTACTACATTTAAGAGCCAGGAGCATGGTTATATAAGAAATCTAAAATATCCTCCTGACCTTTATTCCTTCTTTTTATAGCTCAGGGTTTTATTAACATGGTTCTACCCCCTCCCCACCTCCACCTTATCTAACTTCAAAAGTTGGCTTCCTTGGCACAGAGAAATTGCTGGTGCAATGTGCTGTATGTCCCCATTTGTCGTGCCCGGGGGCAGGCAAGTTTGTTTCAGCTGATCGGCTTCTCCACTGCGATATTCCATGGCACACATTCTTGATTTCCTGCCATGCCTGAAGCTGAGCCAAGGGACATTGAAATCCACCTGTGCATTCGATGGAGCTGAGGACCTCATAAATAAGTCTTTGCCCAATAACCAGGTTCAGTCATAAAAATGTCCTGGGCCAGATTTCCTCATTCAAATTATATTCTTTACAACCAAACTTTTATGACATGAAGAAAAGAACAATATCATCAGCTGTGTATTTGGATTTTTAAATTTTAACACTCAACTGTTGGTGTATCAGGGAAGTCGCTGGTGCAACCCTCCACACAGTCCCCAAATGAACTGAGGTGCTGCAGGAAACTAAAGTATTTCCTCTACATTCACAGCACCATTTTTTAAAAAGTCAGCCAATTGGTATTTGTTTTTCCCAAGCTGAGCCCTGCTGCATCCCAGACATGATCCCAATGCTCAAAGCCACTCTAGCAGCATGGAGAGGAGGGAGACATGAATTCAAACATTGTATGTAATTATTAAATTCTAGGCTAGAGGAGCCCAATCTAAATGAGGTGCAAAGGTAGAGATGGGGAGAGAGATGGAGAAATCAATAGGGACTGGAGGGAAAGGGGCCTGAAGGATAGATGAGATGCAGATGGGCAGAGAGAAGATGAAGGATACTCTAGGCAGAAGAGGGCAGTAACCTCTGAGCCACCCAGGCAACAGGCAACATCATGAAAAGACTCTTTAAAATGTTTATCTTCCAAACTCATTACAAAAGCAACCAGCATGCTATAATTGTATATAGCACAGTGTGTTCTGTGTTTTACACTTGTCCTAATTGATGTATGCTCAGCACAACACTTGGAAGTTGGCATTATTACAAGAGGAAGAAACTGAGGCTCAGAGACGTTAAGCAGGCTGGCCAAGGTCAATAACCAGTAAGTGCTAAAGTCAGAGGCAAATCCCAGATGAGTCTGCCTCCAAATCCCCTGCTCTTTCCCCCTCTCCTCACCGCTTCTCCAGTGGCAGCCTAACTTCCTGTGCCATAAAATTCAAGAGCTGAGGAATCCTTCTGGACCGTTACAGCTGAAATCAGATCCACCCTAATTTCCAGAATGGTCCAGATCTGCCCACATGATGGGACCCTGATCACTGCCCACATTGTCCTTGCAGAAAACACCCCTGGAAGTGAGACTGGTTAGTTTCTAGGCCTGTCCCCTCGGGCTTGCTGGGGAAGCTGGCACTGCAGTAACCCTGTGCCAGCCCTCAGAGATGTCTCCTTTCAGTCCTCCATGCTGCAGGTGAAGAATTACTCTCACTGCCTCTTCCTGGGAACTAACAGAAGCAAAGACACTCATTAATTATCATTACTGTGGCTAATAATATTGTGGCAGTGCTAGGCACTTGGCCACCACTTTGAAAACTAATGCAAACTTTTGCTTAGGAACTCCAAGAATTGAGGGAAACTTGTCTGTTCTCCACATAGTCATCAGGAGGGAAACAGTATCACATGGAGGAGATATTGGTACATTTAGTCAGCCTATCATTCACCCTCAAAAGTGAGCTCTAGTCTCCACTCCAAAAATCAGCAAAATGAGAAAACTTAAGAGAAGCTGGTGAGCTTTTTGCTTTTAGCTAGGGTGACCATATGACTTATCCAAACCTGGATATGTCTAAGAGTGAAAGGGGTTGTCATGAATAAATATATTGCAATGATAGTTGTAAAATAATCTTCCTTCTATTTCTCAGATTCTCTGGGCAAACTAGATTTAAGGAGTATAAAAAGTGTCCATCTAGTAACTTCTATTAAATGTATTATTTGTGTCCCAAAAGAAGGTGGGATTTGGATAAAGGAAAGGGAAATAAGTTGATATTCCAGCCAAGATATGCAAGCATCCTGAAGTTATAATCAATACATAAATATGTCTGATAAATTAAAAGAGCAGTAACCTTAACAAGTGCTAGAAACACTTATAAACACAGAATGGTCATTAGTATACAAAAAGTATAATTTTGTCCATACTCCTTTTCAAAAAGAAGCTGTGTTCACATGGAATAGCAGTTGCTACACTTCTGCATTTTCATTATTTGAAAATAATTCAGCAGCAGGGGTCCCACTGTATCAGTCAGCTATTCCTACATAAGAAACTGCCCCAAAACTTAGTGGTTTAGAACACAAACATTTATCTCACAGTTCTGAAGAGCCCAGGAGTGACTCCGCTTGGTGGTTCTGGCTCAGGACCTCCCACGAGGCTGTAAATGCCACACCAGGTAGGGCTGCCATCACCTGAAGACTTGACTGGGGCTGAAGGATCTGCATCCATGCTCACTCGCATGGCCATTGGCAGCAGGCCTTATTTCTTCCATGGCTATTTGCAAGGGCCTCAGTTCTTCAGCCTCTGGTCTTCTCTCTCGTACTGTTCACAGCATGACAGTTGAGTCCTCCTAGATCCAATGAGGCAGGAAAGACATAGTGGCCATGCTGGAAGCCACAGTATCTTTTAGAAACCATCTCAGAATTGACTTTCATCACTTCTGCTGTACTCTACTGTTCACACAGACCAACCCTGACACCAGTCCACCCCAGCGAGTGAATACCACAGGGCGGGCATCACCGGGGACAGTCCTGGAGCCCGGCTAGCTCACCAACTTATCATTTTGCCAATTTTTTTAAATCACAGGATGATATCACAATTATTTCATAAATATAAATGAAATTTTAATTCTAAAATACTGAGAGAAATACATCACTGTTATATAAGCAATATCTTACCTTAAATTCATATGATTGCAAAAAAATATACTATATTCTCTTTAGTTTTCTAATTTTGCCAAGACAATTCTATATCTGTTAGTTGCACTTACCATTGCCTATCTCCCCCAACTAGGACAGGTATTTTGCATCTCATTGACTTCTATATACCCAGAGGTGACAGCAGTCAATAGCATAAAGTAGGAGACATAGAAACATTCCTCAGAGAAGGGAATGATGGACCCTTTACCTTGGACTGGTAACTAGCAGGAGACCAAAGCTTGGGAACAGTGATGTTGGGCCTCAGTCCTGAAGTCATTCTTTCTGCTCAAAGCTATGGAACTGGTCCAGTCAGGTACACATACTATGAGCCAAATCAGTGACCTCACAGAGCCTCGCAGTAGAGACAAGCTGCAGCACACACAGAACGACAGGACATCAAGACATCAAGAGGCAGGAATTTGTCTACAATTTCAAAAGACCAGCCTCCTGTGGGATAATGTTGGTGAGATTTGGTCCTTAAAGGAACTAGTAGGGGTGTAGCTGTTGAGACTGGCAGTCTTGAAGGGAAGAGTTTCTCATCACTGACTGATCTTCCATGTCCTTTGAGGGGGGTGCAATGAAGGTTAGGTGGGGTTTAAACCTTGACTCAGGGTCACAGAGCCCAGTTCCAGCGAAGGTCAGTGGTTTCTCCAACACCTGTTCTTCCCTGGTCTTCACCATCTGGGGTGACTCCCACTCCCTCTCCCACCCAAGACAGAAAGACTCAGCCCAGGGCACCCTGGGCTCCACAAAAGATTCACCTTCCCCTTAGCCCTAATCCCCAGTAGAATTCCAGGGACATTTCCACCACCAGAACGTACCTGGAGACCCCGCAGCGCCCAGATCGGGAGCCAAAGCCGAGGTGAGCTCAGCATCGCCTTCGCAGTTTGCTGCTCACTGGTCCCTCTTTCCACAGTGGGGTCTGCAAGTTATACTGCGACCGAAAACCTGTGCCCACCAGAGGGGAAAAGCCTTCAGCTTTCCTGAATTCTGACACACCTTGTTTCATGCAACAGGTGTGTTTCTTTAAAAAAAAAAAAAAAGAATTTTAAAACACACACACCAGTAATTTAAATTCAGTAGAGAGTTAGCTATTTAGAGGAACTCCGTTGTAAATCCTTTCACAAACTGAAGAACATTTAAGTAATTACCCTCTAATTTATGTGCTTTGTAAGGTCAACTGTTTAAATGTCTGGCTTTCTTAATTCAAGGCACACCCACATTTATAGAACCTCTTTAAACTCATTATGGCTGACAAATGTATTTTTCTTTTCTTCAACTGAAAAACCAATATTTTGGTGAAATAGGCAGAAGATATCTATTATCCTGGAAACTATTATAACACTCACTTATTGCAGAGGATTTCTGTCAAACTGATCTAGGCTTAATATGATCTAGAATCAAATTATCTTAT
This sequence comes from Manis pentadactyla, assembly GCF_030020395.1. NCBI lineage: Eukaryota > Metazoa > Chordata > Mammalia > Pholidota > Manidae > Manis > Manis pentadactyla. The sequence goes on along the minus strand of NC_080020.1, from coordinate 147,564,471 downwards.
ATTTAAAAACATATTGTGAGCACATACATCTTAAATCCCTGTAATTTGTCTATTTAATCTTTAAACGCCTGTAATTCGTATTCAAACTACTCATAATTTATTGGTGGTTAACCATGATGAGTTTTTATTTCTCTGCAAACTTAACAAAAAAGCTACTGATTAGTGTAGTAGCCATTGACTATTAATAATAGGAATATTAGAAAATATTGGAAATAACCTTTAAAATATTCCTTTAATCAGTACATTATCTTTTAGATGTCTTTAAAGCAAGATAAAAAGACCCAATGAAAATTTCGTTCCTTCTTTGTTACAATGTAGCTTTCCAAATTTGGTTTAAATATGGCAGAAGCAAGCATGCTGTGGCAGAGTGTACACCCAGGATTTACACCCAGAAGGAGCAAAATACTGTCTCTAACTGGGTGTCAGAAGACCATCAAAGTGAAGCGCTTGAAAGAATGAAAAGAGAGGCAAGCTGCTGAGATGGACCGCAGGTGCCTGGGGGAGCTCAAACCGCTCCGGGACCTGGCCAAAGGACAGAGCCACTGGCGACAGCCCCGGGCAGCTCCGCACACCTCGGGGACACACTCCAATGGAGTCCACATGTGTGGTGCCCCCTAGAGCACAGGTCAGGGACAGCTTCTCACACAGGGGCCTGGTGCCCCTGAAGGCTATCTGCAGCCCCCACCACTTTCCCCTCCCCCGGGATTCGGTTCCACAGGACTCCGGTCTAGACACAGGCCAAGAGAAAAGCGTTATTTTGACCATTCCCACCTCACCCTGGCCATACTCATAATACAGTGGTGTTAACACCCAGACGACAGAAGCTTTGAACACCTCTTCCCGCCAGCAGCTGCTGCAGGCACACCAGACATCAGGCCGACCCGCACGCGATCTTACCTGCCAGGGCCGGCTGGTGGCGTGGGGGTGGGCCAGACAGCGGGGTGGAGCAGCACCTTCCTGGACTCAGGCCGGTCAAAGTCATGAATTTTAAATACCCGAGTGGGGCGAGGAACAGATGTGAAGTGAAGCCCCGTCACACTGCATCTGGGCAGAACGCTTGATCTGGTGTCCGCAGGTCGGGGCAGGATCTCAGGAACAGTGCACACAGGGCTGGAGTGCAGTCCAAACGAAGCTGCTGCATGGTGAGCTTGAAGAAGTGCTGGCTGTGGTGACGATATCATTATCACAAGGAGAAAAGGGAACCAAGCAGCAATGTACACACTGAGCGTGCTTGTCCCTCTCCTGGGACGCTGTCAGGTACTTAGAGGGGTTTTATACCCCAAGCGGCATTGTTTCCTGATGTCAGCCAATTTGAGGCAGCGTCGGTCTGAATCTGGCCTCCCCCACATTCAGACTTTTAAAATAAGTGACTTTGAATGGCTGGAGTCAGGAATTGCACCGTCTTGTGCAGCTCCCACTCCCACCACACTCCTGTGATGCAGCAGGTGGGAGCGCGAACCTGCTCGGCATTCCCAGGTTGCGCCTGAGACGTGCAAGCGTCCTGACCACTCCAGGATCCAAGGTGTGCAGTTCGAGACCCGACTGAGGAGGCCCAGGGACTGAGCGGCCACGAACTGTGGCTTCCTCGGGAAGCCCGCATGTGAGCTCTCCCTCCTTCCAGGCCTGCTCCCCAGCTCCGCCTCCTGCTCCAGTAAGCCACTCACACATCAACCTTCTCCCTGGCCTGTGCTTTCAGGGGCTCCAACCTCAGGTGTTTGGTAACAGGCAGCCCTAGAAAGCAGATCCTTGGATAAGATGTTGGATCCGGATCCCCAGCCATCAGGCGACATAAGGCTGCATTCACTGGGTAAGGGGAAAGGTCTGATCCCCATCCCTGAGATGCTTGCTTGCAATTGGGATGAAGGATAGGCAGAGGCATAGGTTAGCAACAGCCATGGCACTGAAATGGTACAGTGTACTGGTCACCGTAAGTCTTATGGAGGGAGTTTTGCTCATTGCTTTGGAAATCTTGATGAAGGAAAACAATGCAAGTCATTATGCATTTGTCGAAACCCATGCAATGCACAACCCAGAGAGTGAATGCTGATGAAAATCACGGACACCCATTGGTAACATTACAGTATCACTGAGCATATCAACAACATTGAGCCAGTCAGCACTGGCTCATTTGTGGTAACAAATGCGGTGCATAATGCAGGGTGTTACTAACCTGACCCAGGAAACCATGTCGGAGCTGGGGTGGGCAGAGGACATGGGAACATCTCTGCAATCCTGAAACTGCCCTAAAATAAAAAGTCTATTAATTTAAAAATAAATAAATATGAGACAGTTTAGAAAAATGGGAAACAGTAGGCTCAGAAAAGTCAGTCTTCACCTCAGGTCAGGCTCAAAAGCAGCAGGTCAGGAGAAAAGGGGCACAGAGTACTGAGAGCCACACTCGCAGCCGTATTAAGGTTGCAGGAAGCAGAGAAGGCAGGTGGACAGGGCCCAGGTCCAAGACGAGGGCGGGTGGGGGTGGGTTTTGGCCTTGAGCTGAGCATCTTGAGTCACAGCTTTCCTTGAACCCTCTGCACAGGCAGAAGCAATGCCCTCCTCATCCATGGAGGAGAGCACCTGCCCCTTCCTGGAGACCTGCAGGATGTCACCGAGGGCATGACACTGGCCCCAGTCCACAGGACAATGAGAAATAGCCCTCCTGCTGTTACTCCCTGGCCTCTGGAACATCAACCTAACAGCTGGCAGACCTTGGTGGTTTACTGTGGAGTAAGGGCCCTGAGGTTGGATGAGCAAGTACATGCCCCTGAAACTACCCACAACACGCACACGCACACACATACACACACACACACATACGCACACCTGAGACTAGGAGCAGAAGCAACACTCCCTCCGAGGAGAGACTACGGAAATCAATGCCGCTGTCCACGATTAAGGGCACAGGGTGGGGTTCCCATCACATCCTCATGCAGATCACCAGTGAGGGCACTGCAAAACCAGATGAGCGGGACAGGTGTCTGGGGACTGCTGCAGTCTTAAGGAGTCACAGTTGCCATGCCAAACATGGTGTCTTCACTAGAAAGACCAAATCCCCAACATTGGAGCCATCCACCACCCACAGCACTGGCTGTCCTGACAAGCCTTCCTTGGACTGGCCCTCCTGTCCCTTCCTGCCATCTGGGATCCCTTCCTCTTATAAGCAACTCAAACAGACCTCTGGGCTCACACTGGGACTCAGAACATCCAGACTACATCAGTCTATCCTTATCTCCACTCTGCAGAAGAAGGAACTGTGCTCAGAGCAGCCCAGAGATTTGACCAAAGGCACATAGCTGGTGAGTGGGGCTGAGCAGGGCTATGAACACAGGCAGGCTGACTTTCAAATCCCTGCCTTTAACCACTATGACGAGTTAATCATACAAGACAGGACAATTTGGAGAAACGTAGACTTCCCTTCTGGAAACCCTAACCATAAACTCTCAAGTCCTGAATCAATTTTCTGAATAAATCCCAGTCTAAGTGTTCCACTCCTCTAAAAATCTTCATGTAATTAACAATAATTAGGAATGTTGCTTAAAACATCCAAACAATTGCTTCAATGCTTCTCTTTTCTTTGACTCCAGAGAAACCATCTCTCTCATCTCTAATATTTTATCACCTTATCTTTAACAGTGATATAGCCATCAAAATTGTGTCAGCAGGTTAAAAGCTCAAAGCAGCCGGGAGAAAGCACCATCAGCAGAGATAGGGCAAGTACTTGGGGTAAGTGGACCTTTGTGGGTAGTACCAGGTCCTGAGATGGTTATTGTTAGGTCTAAACCAACTTTTCTGATCAAATAATCAGTGAGCTGATTTTTGCCTTTGAATTCCCTTTGAAAATCTCTTATTTTATAAGGGAAATTCTTGAGAAGAAAATAAAGCATTATTCCCATTGCAGAAGAAAAAATGCAGTAGCAAATATCTTCCTTGGGTGCGTGAGACCAGGCTCGGCTCCTACCTTCACCCCCCATCCCATTATTTTCTTGGTCTCTTTCACTCCCCCCGCTTTCTCTGGCCACCTTACTAAATGAGTCTGCCCTGAGAATCCAGCCCACCTGTCCTCTTCTTGCTCAATATGAGGCCTTGCCATCCGTGACCCCCAGTCCTGACCCCCAGCCCATATACACACACACGCATGCACACACACTCATCTCCACCAACCCCAACTACTAACTGTCCCCCAGACATACCAAATACATTTGTGTCTCAGTGAATTTGCACAGCCAGGACTCTACTACATGAACTTACATTTCAAGGCCAAGATTCAACATCACCTACAGTCCAAAGCCTTTACCTCCACTGTTTTCCCCATAGTGATGCTTTGCTGGGCTCTGTCTTACATGCTTATATTGTGATTTAGTTTGTGTAGTCTGGGCATGGTTGATAGAACTATATAACTGTCAACCACAGTTAACAAAGGGGAATAAAACATAATAAATATAAATATAAATGGAGATATGATAATTCAGTGGCCTACATGCTGTGATAGGCTGACTAATGTCCCAAAGAGGTCCACATCTTAATCCCTGGAACCTATGAATATGTTCCTTTACATGACAAAAGGGACATTGCTCTTATGACCAAGTTGACAAAATGGGGATGAGAAGAATATTCTGGATCATCCAGGTGGTCCAATGTAATCATAAGGATCTTTACAAGGGGAGGCAGGAGGCTCAGAGTTTGAAGAGGAGATGAGACAAAGGAAGCAGGTCAGAGTGATGCAACCCTGAGTAGGGAATATGGGAAGCCTCTGGAAGCAGGAACCAGGTCTCCCCTAGGGCCTCCAGAATGAGTATGACCCTCCTGATGCCACCCATTGAGATATCTGACTGTCAGAACTGCAAGGTAACAAATGTGTGTTGTTTTAAGTAAACACTAAGTTTGTGGTAGTTTGTTACAGCAGCTGTAGAAACTAAGACACATGTCTCTTACACAAGAGACCGACTTTCTCAAAAGCAAAGATAAGTTTTGGCTCTGAGTGACTATCTCAGTATCTAGCAGAGAGTAGGAACTCCAGAAATGTTTGCTGAATTAAATCAAAACCTCCATGAGATATCACCCCATACCAGTTAGGGTGACTATTATCAAAAAAATAAAAGATAAGTATTGACAAGGAATGGAGAAAAGGCAGCCCTCGTACAATGTTGGTGGGAATGTAAATTGGTGCAGCCACTGTGAAAAACAGTATGGAGATTCCTCAAAAATCTAAAAATAGAGCTTGCATAAGATCCAGCAGTTTCACTTTGGGGATATATTTCCAAAGGCAATGAAACCAGCACCTCAAAGAGGAATCTGCTCACTGCAGCATTATTCACAATAGCCAAGAGATGGAAGCAACATAAGTGTCTATCAACAGATGAATGCATAAAGTTGTGATTAACCAACTGCATGAGCTCATTGACATGTGGAATCTAAAAAAGTCAAATACATAGAAGCAGCAAGTAGAGCACTAGTCACCAGGGTCAGGGAGGTGGGGAGCAAAGAGAACAAAGTTTCAGTTATGTAAGATGGTAAGTCTAGAGACCTAACGTATAGCATGATGACTGTAGTTAATAGTATTGTTTACTAAGAGAGTAGATTCCAGGTGCTCTCATCACACACAAATACAAAATGATAACTATGTAAGGAGGTGATAGGTTAATTAGCTTGACTGTAATAATCATTTCACTATGTATATGTATACATCAAATCATCATGGTACATACCTTTTATATATACACAATCTTTATTTTGAAAAACAAATACACATACATTTTTTTTAAATAAATGTCTGCTGAACTAACATATTAGTGCCACTGCAAGCCTCACTATTAAACACTGATGCAGCCTTACAGGGATTAAAGATGGGTCTTCACTACAAAGGAAATCATAACTAAAATCTATTCAGCAATCATGGGATGGTAGATTGTAGAAACAATATTTTCTTCTTTTATTTAAGTCTTTGTTTTTAAATTTTCTGAATTTTACATCCACATATTTCTGGTTACTTAGATTTAAGTGTTTTGATTCTCTAATTACTAGAAAAACTAAAAGGCTACTCATAAATCACAAATACTATCCGTCTTCAACTAAACTGCAAAGTATCTGAAATGAGTTCACTGTTGATTTCCTGAAACTGCTTTAGTTTGGGCTGTGACTAAGCATAGGAATTCCAGTTAAGTGGCCCAGTTTTCTAAAAGTTACAAGTGAGTGAAAACAGGAGTTTGGCTGCATCTTACTTTAAATTTTTAAATATTAACCAAGCTTGAGCTTCTCTAAATATTAACCTGAATACTGAAAGGGCAAGTTATCAGTGAAAACCCAACTCTAATGAAGCTGTGTGAGAAAGAGAGAAGGAACGGAGACCACAAACAATCTGAGACTTGTCAGAATTGGAACTAAGATCCATGTTCCCAAACATAACAAAGAATTTTGCCATTTCCGTGTAGCAATCACATCCCCATAGAACAAAGTCAGGGAGCCCTGTCACACAGCACTGTTGTCACTGTGGAACAAACGAGATTACAAACCATTCAGACTACGATGAGCGCTGACACTGCCAGCTTCTCATCGCCATCTCTGTGCTGTTAGGGTGTGTTATATAAGTGGTCTCCACCCTCACTCTTCCATCTGATTCCTGGGGCACAATCACTGTCCCCTCACTTCTCACCCTCTGTCTTATTAATTATTAAATTGGGGTCCTGGCAGGATCGGGAGAATCCAGTTAAGTTGAGAGGGACTTTTCCAGGACCCATAAAGTCTCTGCTAGTCCTAACTCCCCAGCACACTGAGATAGAGCCCTGGGCCATGAAGCACCACACATCCTGTTGCTAGGAGCTGAGCATCCATCCATCATTCACTTAGTAGCAGGTGTTGATCACCTATTTTTTCCCCAGGCACCATAATCTACCCTCAAGAGTACATATAACAGATCAGTGTTAAAATTCAGGGTGCTATGACACATGCAAATTACTGTAGAGACACAATGCAGGGTCACAAAGATCTTGTCACAAAAAGATTCCTGACAGGTGACATCTAAGACCTGGAGGATAAGAAGGAACTGGCAAGGCCAGGAGGGTTTGGAAGTAGAGAGAAGATGGGGAAGGGAGACAGGAGGGAAGCAAGCAACAAAAATAAAAGAAATGAGAGTGCAGACATTGGCGGGGACCAAATCACAAAAGCTAGGGTGTATGGAGAGGTTCAGGCTTTATCCCTCATTAAAGAATGGTGTGTAGGAACATGGCATGCTTAGGTGTGCTTTAAAGTGTTCACTCTGCCCTGCAAGATGGCAAACAGAGTGGGGAAGAGCAAGACCCAAGAGGTGGATGACTAGGCTTTAGTAAGAAGCCAGACTGATTCAATCATTTATTCAACAAATACAAACTTAATATCCACTAAATGCTAGATAATCAGACAATGAAAACAAGCAGGGGCCCAGCCCGCACTCTCATGGAACTCCCAGTCATGGAATGAGGTGAGTGTCATGCAGTTACACTCCCAGAAACAGGCCACCAGGGACGAGCACGGGCAGGAGGAACCACGGGGAGTGTGAAGGAAAGGCCAGGCTGGAGATGATGGTGGCCCGAAATGAAATGATGCCAGGGCAGAGGGAAATGAGACTGATGGTGATTGATTGTGGGGAGGAGCTGCGAGAAGGGGAACCTTGGGCAGCCAGAGCAAGGAAGCACCAGCAGAGGCATGAATTTAGAAAAGACAGGGGAAGATGAAGTGGAAAGGCCAACCCAGACATTGAATTTGAGGGGCAGTGAGACATTCAGATGGAAATGTCAATATGCAAGTGAATCTGAAGATGCACCTTAAGTTTAGGGGAACGTATTGGAGGGTGTAGATAAGGAGAATATATGAAACAGATCCCAGAGGAATGGGTGAGATGTCCTAGGACAGGGGTATCTAGTGGGATAACTGTGGTGTCCCATAAGCTTTCATGAAGAATCCCTGCTTTTAATATACTAAGAGCCTCAGAAGGGACAGCCTGACACAGAGGAGGAAAACTGAGAGATGTTTCCCACAAATAGGATCGTGGCATTCTTGATGTATATCATAAGGGCTGTATTGAGCTGCCTTACTTGGAATGACAATAGAGATACACCTACCCACCTCTCTCTAACTCCTGTTCTTCCTTGCAGCCCAATGGCAGCGAATGACTTGTACAAGATGGTTATACTATATCAGGCTTTGGATATAGTTGGTTGCCACAGAGACAAAGAATTCAATTGCTCCTTGGATGACAAACCTACAAAGTTTACCTTGGCCTTATCAAATGAATAAATCAGTCACTGACTATCCTGCGCATACTTACAGATTTGTAAATCCATGTATAGTCATTTCTATATTCAGACCTTTCATCATTCAATTTTTATTTAATATTCTGAATATTTAATACAAATTACTCAGGGAGTTTAGCTTCTATGAATAACTGCTTTTTTGACTACCTACTTTTTGTATACAAACACAACTATGACACTTATGAATTCATGAAAACATCTATATACTACCAAGATCTACTCAATTTGTTCAACTTTTTAATTGACTCATCAATGTAGTAAATCAATCATGAATCTTTCTACCTTCATCTAACAGCCAAACTCAATCATTGAATTCATTATGTGCTAAAGATAGTAATTTCAACTACTGCCAAATTTTCTCAATCAACTGATTTCCTAAAACCACACCTGACATCACACCAGGTCAAAGATGTGATTCCCAGGTTCTCAGATATTCTAGAGACAGTAAATGAAAACCACTACTAAAGCAGCTTTTAGATAGACTCAAGCCTGGTTATGATGGTTGGTCTTCAGAATCAAAGTACAGAATTGACTCTTGAACCACAAGGCTTTGAACTACCCAGGTCCACTCGTATACAGACTTTTTTCAAAATGTGTACTGAAAAATTTTGAGAGAGTTGCAACAATTTAAAGAAACATTTGCTTTTCTCTAGCTTACTTTGTTACAAAAATACAGAATATAATACATGTATCATACAATATATGTAAGCTGTTAGTAATTAAGTTTTGGGGGACTCAAAAGTCATACACAGATTTCTGACTTGCACAAGGGGTCAGCAACCCAGTCCGCTGCATTGTTCAAGGGTCACCTGTACATGGAAGACTAAAGAGAAATTCTATCACAGCCACCACTGTCTTTATCATCATAGCTTACATTCTTGTAACTTACTATTTACCAGGCTTTGCATAAAGCCCTCCACTGCACCATCTTACTAAACCACACAATGTGAAAGAAGGCATGTGGAATCTATGAGACAACACCCAAACATGGCTTTTTTTTTCCAATATTCAATATTATTATAAATACCATAAAAGCACCACTCACAGACCCACTGAACAATGTGCTCGGTTATTCAAATTTCCTTAGACTACACTCTGTCAAATACACTGTCAAATACACTCAAATACAAATCCGTGAAAAATGCAAAAATATATAGCATATTGCTTCTTTCATGTTTAAAAACATCTTAACTTTTCTAGATCTTTAAAAGCTGTTGCACATCCTGATCCTTCCAAACTTGGATAAATCAGAGGGAAGCCAGTCTGAAAGTCCAACCACTCCTCATTCCTTCTCATAGATCGGGGAATCTTCATCTTTGCCTCCACAGCCCACAGCAGGTGAGACCCCCATCAGCAGTGGAACCTCTGAGAAGTTGCCATCAACTTCAAAATACAGCCACTGTTTATTGTACATGTGCTATGTGTCACATGGCATGTAGACATTATTTCGTATGTTCTACCAAATATAAAAATGAATGAAGTGGGTATCATCATTGCCATTTTAAAGACTAGGGAATTGAGGCTAAGTCAGGTAAAAATCACAGACTCTGTCCCCATGGGATTTCTCATGCCAAAGCTCAGGGGTTGCCATCAAAGCCCAGTCCCTGGAGAGGAGGTCCCTGAGCATCATCCCTCAAGGAAACCTTATGCATTTTCCTCATCATTCTTATCTGTCCACTTTCACTAAAACAGACCCTCTTAAACAGTGAACATCTCCATCATCAACTTGACTTTTAGAAATTTCATGAGGAGAGTTTTTAATGACTATCTATGAACAAAGGGGAAGAAAAGAGTTCCTATGCTGAATGAACATTCCTTCTTACTAAATACCATGAGGCTGAATAACTAGACTGGCCATTTTTTCCTGAATGGATATATATATTGTTTTGTTCAGAAAACTGATTTCCTGTTGAATCCATGTCAGCACAGCCCAAGAATCTTAGTTCTATGTGGAAAAGGGTTTCTTTTTCTTTATTTACAATGCATGAACCCTGAGATGTACACATGGTTTTAGTGTAAAAAGCTACTTTTAAGGACAAAAAAGCTGTTTTCCTCTGTAAACCAGTCACCCAGGGTGGGTTGACAGGTAATTATATTTCTTGCAGACATTATAGGAGTTCAGCTCCTTCCCTCCGGTTTCCCCAGCACCCCCAGGATATTGCCATGATCTGCATGTTCAAAGATTAGAGTAGTCTGTCCTGTATTTTAGTACCAACCAAAGGGAAAGGCCAAGTGTTAGGACACAGGCCTTGAAATGTCTCCTATCCCTACTGTTCATATTCCATTGACTACCTGCAAGTAAGGCTTGAAATATATCCCTACTAAGAGGCTACATGCCCAGCTATAAGTAGATTATAGCCTTGAAAGAATGGGAAAACAGACTTGGTGGGCAGGCACCATCCTCGTGCTGGGCAGGCCTGCAGGTCTCGGGTGCCTGTGGAGCAGAAAGGCTGAAGTGCACAATACACGGAAGACACGGTGAAGCCAGGGAAAGAGAAGACCTAATGAACTCGAATAAACAATGAATAAAATAACTATTTACCCAAGCGTAAGATAGTGAGCCTGAATTCATGATGAATATCATAAGATATTTACTTCAAAACTCTGTTTTACTTAGAACAACCTTTTGAGAATGAAAGACCACAGCACCTTTCTAAGCATATGGAAATGGGGTTCACCTCAGAAGAAGACTAAAGGATAATAAAAATATTGCCACTTGACACAGAGGGTCAAGAACATACCCAGGATGCCTCTAAATCTGAAAATGATCCTGAGTTGGAAATCAAAACAAAATCTAAGACTCTCCAGGCCCAAACATATGGGCCATAGACACACATATGGTTTCCATCTCTAGCTCAAAGAACTGGATCTAAATGGAGTTTCAAAGCACATATGCAGTTTCATAAATAGAATTAGGTAGATCAGGATACCTTCCAACCAAGAAGTTTAGCAATGTCCTTTGCACAACTAGATTTGCTGTTCTAAAATCTAGTCTTTGTTAAAATTTCCTGGCTGGTCTTGGATCCTCATAACGTTTGGTTTCCACGAATGTTGGGTGAAGCTTTAGAGGTTTGCTCTGTGGGAAGACTGATGAGAATGCCTAAATTTTAATTTTGGGGGAAAATATATAAACATCCATCCATAATATGAACATGTGAAAAGTACTTCAATAACATGAATTTCATAGGTTGACTTTTCAATAAAATGCATATCCCATCAAAAGAGCTTGACCAATGAGACAATGGTCCAAGTTAAATCTAAGACATTTCTATGATGGAGAAGAATTTACAGAACCTAGAATTGTAGCTCATTCAGGTTTCACTCTCAAAATGCAATTCTCAGCCTCCTCCAACAACTATAAAGATAAAAATATAAAAAGAAAATCTAAAATTATGAATATGAAGTAAGTAAAGAAAATATGAAGATGTACCCTAAGGATCTAATTATTCCTATTTGCTGTAAATTTATAGAGCCACTGGTCAACTCTTAATTTTATCATTGTAGTAGAAACATACAAATGCAAAGTTCTTGTTGAGAGATGTTTGTAAATGGAAATTTTATAGCCTGTCTGTTTCATTTTGTAAACCTTGCTGTATCAACACCTTTTTCCCAATAAATCTCATTTGATTGAGAGAGGGTTTTAATGGGTTGCTTTTCAACTACTTTTGTGCCAACGCTGATTTATTTGCCCAATCTCATGATATAATTCTTCTAATTGCTATGGTTCCAGAAAGAAAAAAAAAAGCTACGATGAGGCATGTCCTTCCTATTGACAAATTGACCAAAACTTTATAATTTTAATAATTTCTACATAACCAGCAGTATCTAAATATAATACTTATGAAAATATCAATGAAAATATTCCATTTGAGGTCTCTCAAAGGAACCATATCAACTGGATAAAAACCAGATTCCTCGGAGGATTCCCGGCCTCCCTCCTGTGCTTGGCAGTCGTTCTCTGGGTTAATTGATCTACTTTGTTAGAAGAAGGCTAGAGGTCAGCCAGTGTGCAAGTCTTATGGCTAAATTATTGAAAGTGGGTCTCAACATAAAATTAAGAACAGTGTAAATACAAGGTGAATTCAGAACTCTCTCAAACGGCTGCATGAAAGCATGGTGTGGTGAAGAGTGTACAAATACACACCCATCAATATGCATTTTCTCCTCTATAGCACAGTTTCTTAGGACTTACAGGATTCAGCAGTTTGAAGCATTTGTCCACCTCTGATCTAGAGTCGATGAGAACAGGTTTCAGAGGTGAAGTGACTCACCCCAATCACACCACCTTGGGACTCCCCTCCCAGTGCCCCTACCTCCTCACATACCGTGCAGCCAAACTCTTCCCAAGATTCATCGTGAGGAAAACCAGCTGTGGAAATTCTGAAACCACATAGTCAATGCTAGAATAACTTTAGTTTCCAGTCAACCATTTGGAAAGTGGGTAGGAAGACACAGAGAGCCATCCCAGGAGGTGAAGGAAGGACAAGGACATTCTCTAAGGTAATGGGCTTGTGCACAGGCTGCTGCTCTTCTGAGTTAGGCTACAGGGAATCTTCTGGAGAGCATCCTGGAGAGAAAAGTGTAGAAAGGCTTCACTTTCTGGAGAATTGATCCAGTTGCCCCAGAACACATAAGCACCCACCTGCCAGAGCCAGGGCCACTGACCACATGGACAGTGCCTGAAGTTCCTTGTCAAGGGAGTCAAAGCAAACCCTTCCCTCTCTCAGAGGTGTCAGACTCAAGAGGGCCCACTTCACCTGCCAGGGTTTTCACTCTGAAAGTCAGGTGAGCAAGGAAGCGTGTAATTACACAGAGACTCTGGCTCTTTGTCCAGGAGTTAGGCTTCCTTTGTAGCAACGTACATCTTTTTGAATCCCTGTGTTAGTTTTGAGTTTCCTTCTACATAAAGGAGTTTCCTAGAAGCAGCACAGATAATACACCTGAGTAGGATGGCTCATGTGCACTTTCACCGGCAGTTTGGACGCATCACTGGAAGGAAAGAATGCACATGCTGCCAGCTGCTGTTCTGCGCTGGAGTGTCCCCGTCCACAGGAACAGCACCAGAGAACACAGGACAGAGGATCGGACCATCATGGGGGGTCACATACACCGAGTGCAGGCTGAGCCACCCAAAACCTTGCCCTTATCTGTACTGGTGGGCGGATTGTGCTGGAAAAGACAGTATGACCAAGATTCACATACTTCTTTCCATATCCAGAATGAGTTTTTAAACAATCTCTTCTAATTGGCATGTTCATTCTTAACTCGCAGTCACAATTTAATCATTAATACTCATTTAGTGCTGCATTAGGCACTGTACTTGGCACTCTTCTAGCTTCCAAGAGCAGGAAATGTGAACTCCCTGCTGCCCTCATCGCCCCTGGGGCTGCCTTCCCTGGTCCTACTTCTCTGACCAGCAGCCCCACTTTACCAATATTCAGAAGAGATTTCAGACTTGAACAGAATGGACACAGAGCTTTCTCTAGGGGTTTTCTGGTCTGCTGTGATATGTGTTACTTGCTATGTTTAGTGACTACTGATGGAAGCCGAGCCTGGATCTACAGCTGCTGTGGAGGGTAGAGTGGTGGCACACAGACTCAGCACCGCGCTGTCATCCTCACTGACCTGCAGGAACACCCATGCCAGGCAGAACTGTTCTGGAACAGCATATCCATCAGGTGAGCAGAGGCCTGAGAGGTTTCAGGAACCATCCTGACAAATGCTGCTCTCCAATTCTGTCTACTAGTATTTCTTTTCGATACCCGTCACCTTATCACCTCATCTCTTTGAAATGATGGCCACTTGAAAAAAGAAAAAAACAGAAATAAGTAAAGGATACAGAACATCCTTCCTTTTTTCTAATTCCAAAACATCCCCTGACCATCAAACCTTTGGAATCTATTAGACATCCTGGAGTATCTCAGTGGTAGAACTAAGAAAATTTTACATTAATTCCATATTATTTGTATTTGTGGGACATATTATGCTATGCTATGGTAACAAAATAGCCAGGGCTGTCCTGTCTAATGATGTTTCTATTCAGAGCCCATCACCTAACTGAAGATTATATCTTGTGCATGCAAAGGCTGATGCAGGTCAGCAGGGCTCCCTTCCATCTAGTGTCTCAGGGATCCAGGCCCCTTCTATCTTGCAATGTCATCATTTCAACACATGGCTCACAGGGAACAGAAAGCGTGGAAAACAATGGCCTCAGATCAAAAATGACATGTCTCTTCACTCAGAGCCCATTGGGCAGTACTAGTTACCCAGCCTCTAACTACTTTCAGGGCAGCATGAGTCTACCCGTGTGCTCAGGAATGAAGGGAGACCCCATATGGAAAGCAATAGGCATCATACTGCCTCCAATGGCCAAATTCATGTGCACATTTTCATTACAACCATCTCCAAAATTGGTGGCAACTGCCACATCTGAAGATGACAGCAAGGCCCACTGCTTCTAGGACAATGACCTCACCATGATGCCAAGACCCTGCCTTCCAGGCCCACATGAGGGGCCAAGGATTTTTGTCACCAGCTTTCAGGATCATCATGCCATCGCTTTCCCACATGAAGATTGTGATTTCTGCTGCATCAGTCTAGCCACCAAAACCAAAAGTAACAAGAGAAGGAAACGGATTCTCCAGAGCCTCTGGTAGCATGGGGAATCCGTTCTGGGTGAGGAAAACGCTTCAGTCAGTGGTTAGCTATGAATTCACAAATGCCAAGGAATCATGTGTTAGGGAATAAAGTCATTCCAGAGGAAGGAGAAGAAAGGCGAGGAGAGTGGGGCCAGGAGAAGGCCTCATTCCCTAAGGTAGGACCGACCTAGGGACCCCTCTAGTCATTGGCACAGGTACTAAACTCAAACAGAATGTGTAACAAGGACCTTTGATGAAAAACAGTGGTGTAGAAAAGTAACATCCAGGCACTGAAGCAAAAAAGATGCTTAAGGAAGCAAACGCTAAGAAAAGGCATGGCAGGAAGGACCCTGGGTCCCAAGGCCATGGAATGAGGATTCTAGACCAGATCCTCAAAGGCAGGAGTCCCACTGACACACAGCTCCTGCAGCAACGTTACTTCATTTGTACTGGGAAGCAGACTGGGGAAGGCCTCCAGCCACACTGCAGGAGTGCAGAGGCAGCTGGTAAACAGCAATTAGCTCATTTTACAGTGCCTTTTACAGTGCCTTAACATTACTCCTGCTGAACACCTGTGGCCAAAGGGCACCTCGGATCATCTCTGTGGAACTTACTAAACTGCCTGATACCCATCTGGGAATTCAGCTCTTTCCGCCTCACCACCACTCCTCATACACACACACTCGGAGAACCAGGACCCAGAGAAATGCGCCTCCTCTGCAGGAATCAGCACAGTGTCTGGCCCACCTGGAGATCCCACAGAATAAAGGAGAGGCAGTGTGCATGATGGTTCGGGCCGGGGCTGAACTGTACAACCATGCTAGCTACATCCCAGCTTCAGGTCCTCATGTCTTTGAAGAGCACTTATCTCCAAGCCTTTGCTGGTGACTGGATGAGAGAAAAAACTACATAACTGAGAGTAAGAGCTGGCACATAGCAAGCTTTAGTAAGTGCTAACTGCTATAATAGCCACTGCCCTCTATGAGTATGGACAGAGAAAGAAATGGTATCTTGGAGCTGAATCACTGCGATAGCAGCTCAGCTGGGCAGAGGGGTTACCAGAGGGAAAGAACTTGCACCAGGAACCCTACAGGTGACCTGGAGAAGGTCATAGCATAAGAAAGTCCACTTTGTCTCTATGGTGTCTCCATGCTGCTGAGAATTTTAGGCCTCCGCTAAGTGGACTGGGAATGTGAAAAGGGAAGGGAAGGCAAAAGGCACTTCCCAGGAGCCCTGAAATCACATGAATGGCAGAGACCAGGAGGGGCACCCCTGTGTGTCTCCACTTCATCCACAGCACTTGGGTTTTGCAGGCTGCTGACCACCACACAGACACAGCTAGAGGTGGCCATGTGACTATGGCCCTGGCAGTAGAAGGTAAGTGAAGGTGCTGTGTGGGAGTTTCTGGGAACTTTCCTTAAGAAACAGAAGGCTCCCTCCGTCACATCTTCCCCATCCCTCTTTCTTGCTATCAGGAATGCAGGTGTGATGGGTAGGTCATCATGGACTGAGAAATGTCCTTGGGAGCAGAAGCCCACGTGGAACTACATGAAAGGAAAAGCAGCAGGGCGTGGAGGACAGACGCCCCCCAGAGGCCGGTGCGCTGGGTGAGGGCAGTCATCCTCACTCCAGGGGAGAGCGACGGGAGAGGGGGCAGGACAGCAGAACCCTCGGCCATCTGCACAGAGACCTAGATGGGCTAGTTTGTACAAGGGAAATAACAGTCCCTGTGGTTGGAGTCACAGTTGGGCTGCGCCTTATGTCACGCACAGTCTGGCATGGTCCTCGGCAGTGGTGCCCCCTGCATCTGCGGGGGCTTTGGTGACACTTCCTTACCAGCCTTGGCTGTTCACTACTTTCCCTTCAGTTGCTCTGGGATGCCAGCATTTATTATACCATTAATCTCATTGTAGCAGTATTATAATCTCACTCCCATTTAAATGCTCTTCAAAATGAAGGTTGAATGTAAGTCCTACTATTGTCCACCTTGCCCAGATATCCACAGTTCTCACAGATGTAATAAAAGAAAAAATGGGGAGGGGGTGGGGAGCCAAGACAGAGCTTTGCAGTTTTGCCCAGAGCTGGCCCAGGGAGTACCGCATGCAGCCATGGGGATCCATACAAAATTATGAGTATTCGGAAAAGGCTTCTGACCTCCCTTATCCAAAAGAGTCATCCCAAACCTGACTGCATTCTCTGCCTCACCCAGCATACATCAGTGTTCCTTCTGGCTGACACTGCACACAGGCCAGCTCCTTACCAAGGGCCAGGTTGGCAGCACCCGCCCTGCACATTTGCCCCAGACGCAGGGTCGTGGAGAAAGGGACCTCTGGCACAGAGCGGCGTGCAGCCCACCGAGCCCAGGAAGGAGAATGGAAGGCGCAGGGAAACAGCTGGAGCCAGGTGGCTCTCGGCCTCCCGGCCGGTCCACATACCATTATCCTCCATGACTGATCAGAGGTCACCTGACAGGGGCCAGGCACCCCCACCCCTCCTCTTGTGACTGCTGCTGCCGGGCACGCAGAGTTTGGCCCTGAGATTCCAGCTCATCTGTTATCAAACTGGCAGGGTTGTTTTTTTTTTAACACCTGTGTGTGTGTGCTATTTCATTCTTAAGTCAGCCTATTAATAGGTATTACTCCACTGACTCCTCACAACAACTTTGAGAAAGTAGTCATGGACAATATTGCTCCTGATAATTCAAGCTGAGGAGATCGAGGCCTTGGGAGTTGCTAAGCACATCTGCAGCGGAAGGAGACTGAACTGCTCCTGAGACCCGGCCCAAGGAGAGTGGGCCTGGGGAGCTGCAGGCAGGACACGGGAAGAAGGCTTCCCCAGGTTCCATCCCCCATTCTGCCTTCCTCCTGCCTCAGCCCCTGCTCACCCCCCTGCTGAGGCCTGGAGTCTCAGCCAAGCAGGGCAGCAGGCTGAGTTCCCAGCAGACACCCTGCAACCCCACATGAGACAGAGACCCAGGGCCTGCCCCACCACCTTCCCGACCACTGGTTGAGCCCAGAAACTACTTGAGAATCGAATTAGCTGAGTCTTACTTTGCCAATTTGATCACTTTTTTATTAAAGACAGGAAATAGATGCAATTCCTTCTTTCTTTTTACTGCCATCCAAGTAGGAGATGCCAAATGTTGCCACAAAGCACAGGAGGCTGCTCTCCCTACTCTTACAGAGGAAGGAGACATTTGAACTGAAATTGGAAGAGTATCACTTAGAACTCATAAGCAAAGGGGGACAAAAAAGCCTGGACTGGAAAAGTAAGTCTTGATTTTAATGTTCTCAAGCACAGACCTCTCCATGGAGTGATATAGTGCGCTGTGCAGTTAATGCAGCTAATGGAGATCGGCAGCTCGCAGACTGACCGGGCATTGTGTTAGCACTGCAGAGGGCAGAGCTCTGGTGTCCAGCACATCCTGGCTGTTCTTTTCACTAGAGCATAAATGAGCAATGGTGCATCAAGCCGCACATTCTCCTTTGCTGTGATCTCACCATTGAGGAGCCAGGGAATGTTGTGACGAAATTAACAGAGCGGGTTGACCTGTGATGGGGGTTAACCTGCCAGGGCAGAGGCAGCCATAAATCGGCACCCGGCATCATGCACACGCCAGCAGAAGGGGTGCACACAAGGGGGCTCGAAGTCAGCCAAACTAAACAGCATGACTGTATCTAGACGGTGTTTTCTTTTCTAGAAACTAGAAAGGTCTTTAGAGACAGATGGACTTTTGGTTTTTGAAAACTGTAAAATAGGGAGACAAGATGCAATATGGACAGAGAATTGATGTCAGTTGTGTTTATGCTTTCTGTTCTTGCCAAAAAATAGTAGATTCCATTTTCTTATGTGGTGAAGGATGGGCTCTGTTTTCTTTAAAGTTTAATAATACTTTTGGTAACAAAATAGAAATATCCCAACCTTTCTTTTTTGGAAATTTGTGAGAGCTTGTTAATGAACAGATATTAATTGATCACAATGTTAAGAAAGCAACATCATTGTGGGATGCCTACTGAGCGCCAGGTGTTTACAAATTTAGCATTTAATATTTTCATGATATTCCCCCAGGTAGGATAAATTGGGATCACTCTGCAGGTGATGAAGCTGAGGCCTGGGAAATTTAAGTAAGTTTCCCAAAATCACACAGCTAATACATGTTAGAACTGGAATTCAAAAGCTTGAAGGACAAACTCCAGATTGCCTCCCCAGAGAACTGAGGGTGCTTTCCTGTGGAGTTCTCACACCACCCCCCATTGGTATTGGTAAGACTCCTACACGGCAGGTGGAAGCTAACACCATAATCGACTGCCGTAACTGCCCCTGAGGGCCACCTCTGTGCCAACTGTTTTAGTGGCATTGCTTGAGATGTTGAAGATTCAATCCTCAGTATGCCATCTCCTCACAGTCCACACCTTGTATGTTGGCCATGATGGCGCTTCCGAACATGCCTGCCATGCCCACTGTGCAGGCGAGGAAAGTAGGGCTCACACAGATTGCCTGACTCACACAGTGTCTTGCACAGATAAGTAAATTAGGGACTGAGCCAGGGGAGAGACCCCAAATTCTCTTGAATTCTAAAGCCCATGTCCTGTTACAACTTCTCATGGATTCCATCAATAATTCAAGATAGAGAAGATGTCAAGGCTGTGCATTCCAAACCCTTGTATTTACTTATCAAAACACGGAGCCCTCCCAACCCCTCCCCGATGGAGAGTTGGCCAAGGTCAGAGGTAAGTGGGAAGGAGCCAGGCAGGTGGATCCGTGCCTGCCAACTCAATGCCCAGGCGTTCTGCTGCAAAGAAGGGGGCCAGTACCTCGGATGCCCAGGGCTCAAAAAGAATACACAGCATTTCATTTAGAGAACTACACAAGGACTCTGGGAAAGGAGATTTGGATAAAAAAGGATTGGAACTTTTACTTGAAATATGAGCTCAGAAACACTCACAAGTGGCCAGTGTCACTAAATAATTAATGCAGAGTAGGCAGGTGGCACTTTGAAGTGTAAATGGGTGGGTGAAGGCATGATGCTGTCATCCAGCAGAGGACGATGGCCTCAGCTGCCCCCAGGAAAGGCTCAGACACAAAGGAAGGGGGCTCTCAGGTGAAGGACCCCAGAACCCCAAGTCCTCGCTTTGACCTTCAGTTCCCTTTTGTGTCCCTGGCCCCAAAGAGATGTCTAAAAATGATGACAAACCAGCTAGGCATGAAGGAAGGGAAGAGAAGACATCTGCAGAGATGCTACCTGACAAGGCAGCAGGCAACAGCCTTGAGAACACCTTTATTCTCCTTATGTTTTCCTGCCTCTTGGAAAACCATGCCTCTTTTGTCTCTCCTCCCTCCTCTTTCTTCCCAAATTCTCTAGAGATCTTCCTGCAAGTGGTTCCCTGCCACTCAGAGACAGACAACAGCTTCACACAAAGGAGCAGAAAGGAAACCTGACACTGGGGACGGAGGAGGTGACAGAAACGCCTTCCCCTTGTCACACTGGAAAATGCTAGGGCTCCAAGACAAACACGTCTGCGGAAGGCAGGATGTCCCTCTCCTGACTCAACATTGATCAACAGTCTCTACTCTAGAGAAATATGGCAGCTTGGCATTCACATTACAGCATCTTACATCCAGAACACACATCCACGCCAGCATAGCCTGGTCCATAGTAGGTGCTAAGTGTATGTCAGTTCTTAGTTTGCTTTCCCTACTGAATCCATTTTCCCACAGAGGCAAGACTCCCCGGAGACCCCCAGGCTTCAGTTTTCCTCTCTGGAAAATGAGGATCATCACAGTGCCCACCTCAGAAGGTTAAAAGCCAGCCCCTGCCTTCTGGAGACTCCACAGTGGTGGTTCTTTCCATTACTCCAGATGGAGGGAGCAGCAACATGTGCCTCCATGAGGACGCTTGGTCTCTCAGGGAAACCATCAAACTTCTGGGTGCTAAATGTATGGGATGCAAGGTCAGGGTGGTGGAGAGAGGCAGCCGGCAACACGGGCCCGGGCTGGAAGCTGGATCATGCTAGGCTCAGGGCCCTGCTGGGTGTCCCTGGAGCTGAGAGTGGGGGGCAGAGCAGAGCAGAGCAAGAGGGAGAGGAAGCCAAGAGCCCTGGTCTAGGGCAGTCAAGATGGCACAGAGACAGATTAAGGGCCCTGAGGCTGGAGATGTCAGTGCTCTTTCCTGCTGCTCTTCCCAAAAGCTGACAGCTGTTGTCCTGCCCGCACTTTCCCTTCTTCTCGCACCTTCCCCTTCCCTCTGCTCCTCTCTTCCCCTTCCTTTCTCGCTCTCCTTGTCATTCTTACCTCCTGTCCTTTGGAGCAAAATCAGAAGTGGTTTCCTCCCCCAGAAATCTGCACCCACCTTATGGGCCTGTCTGGATGTCTCTGTTTTGCTGGCCGTGGTGACGGGAAAGGTCAGCAGAAAGGGAGGGACGCAGCTGAGGGGCGGTGTGGAGCTCAGTTTTGTTCCCAGTTACTGCCTCCCGCCTCCCTGATGCCCTTGCCACCCTCTGCAGTGCTTGTCAGCCAACTGGAAATCAGCTGTTTGCTCAGAGAACCGTGGCTCCTTTCTGAATAGACTCTCATAAAAATACACAAAAACAACCCATAACAGAAATAAAAATAGCATGGGGCCAACATGGCAATTTATCCTCCAATGCAATACCAGCATTTTTCCAAATTTAAAAGCCTAGTTCTTAATGCCCTCACATTCAGGGAGAGACTATTACATGACTTTTAAGTTAGGGACACTTTCTTTCCAAGAATTTATTACCTGTGGCATTTATTTCTCTAGTTCACAATTCCAAAAGTTTATGGGCAAGACTTCTAAAACTCCATAATTTAAGGATCCACTATTTTTTCTCTGTGAAATATACATATGGAAATTGTATCATCTAGGAAAGATTATTTTTGAAAAACCAAAACTTCATTTATATTGAATCTGGGGAATAAAGGAAAAAACAAATCCTAAAGGCAGAATTTTGAGCTTTTTGCTACTGCAGCAAAGGTGTGTGGAGGAGATGGAGTGCTTAGGGGATGTGTGCGTTTGTACTTCACAGAAAACTGTGGGTTTATACACAGAATATTGTGACCAGATGTTCTTCATCCCCATCTAGTAGAAAGTGAGAAGCTACTGGCTTAAACTTGAGTGAAAAGGATTTATGTCCAATAGGAAAAGGGAGACCGTGACAATGACGATTGTTAGGACACTAGAAGAGGTTGCCAAAGAGGGCTGGCACACTTGCCCGGGGCTTTGCTATTCCTGCAGAGTCGCAGCTCTCTGGGTGAGCTGAGGTGCCATCCTCTCAAAGGAATCAGCTTAAGAGGACAGCAGTTCCCCCATCCCACACATCTTCCCCATGGTCACCTCAGCATCCTCATGTGCAGAATGGAGAACCTGCCCCCAAAGACCGAAGGCAGCTCGGCCACTTGCCATCGCGGGGTCTTGGAAGTGTCACCCAACCACACTGTCTCAATTTCATGATAACAGCCATCCATCCCCTCTGGGCTGTAGGGAGGGTAAGAGCAGATGCGAAGGTACCTGTTAGGGTTGAGTCTTTGACTAGTGTTGGTCCATATTAGATGCACATGACACACAGAGATTGGAGGTCCTACTACCCACCTCCACGGGCATTAAAGACCTGCTGAGGTGCTAATAATGTTTCCAGGTCTTCGACTCTAAATCACAGCTCTTCCCACATGTAAGAAATGTGTTAACTTGTACAAAAGGGGTGTTTTCATCATCTTTGACACTCCTTTGAATTTGACTTAATAATATTGAGCTCAGATAATTAACCTGAAGTTGTTGGGAATATTAAAAGGTGGCAGGAATTCATTCTATAAGAATATTTTGGTGGAGCATAATCTTAGAGCTAGCATTGTATCTGGATGAGAACTCAAGGAACCCAAGCCAGGCAGGGAGAAGAACCTGGGGCCACCTCTTGAGGGTGGCATCCAGGAGGAGGCTGGTCCAAGGGGCCTCTGTGGACAATCACATTCCCATCACTGGTGTCTTCCTGTCACATGAAGCCCAGGACCCTGAGATGGCAAGGGACCTTTTCCCATTTGGTGGCAGGAGACACACCTCCAATGCTGGGTGGAGGAAGGGGCCCCTTCCACCACCTCCCAAGCCCCAGACACAGGCAGGCCTCAGCTTTGGGAATCCAACTGCAACCTACCCCTTCCTGCCAGTGCTGGTGGTTGTTTGAAGAGACCTTTCTTCACCAGTAGCCCCTTCTACTCTTTCCACCAAATACAACACATTTTATTTAAAGTTTAATGTGTTTTTTGCATGAAATATAATTCAGGAAAAATAAAAATGTTCAGGTCTGTATATTTTCAGGAGTTGCACATATAATACACACATAGAATATTTTTCAGTATCTGCATATACCCTCAAGCCTCTAACACTCCTACTATTGCCCCATTTATGAAGGACTTGTTGACTGCTGTTGGGGAGTGGGGATGACAGGTGAGGTATGAGAAACATGGCTAAATGAAGCAGCAAAAAATGAAGAATCTGAAGAATATTTTTGTACCATAAAAACTGGTGAAGAGGGAGGGTGGACAGAATGGTTTTAATGGCCTCTCACTCAACAAATATTAAAGATGAAATTAATTTGAGATAAATAAGTGCCAGAGTCCAACCCCTGAGCAAGGCTATGAAAGATAACCTATGTTGAGTTGTAATTGCTAGGAAGTGGAGGGAAGAAAGGGGACTGACCATTTAGCAAGGGTCAGGGAGAGGATTTAGGACACCCTGAGAGGTGTGACAGCACAGGCAGGAAGAGCTGCAAAATGCTTTCTAGATGGGATTTCCTTCTCCACTAACTACTTATAAAATAGTGGAAAGGGAGCATCCTGCCGGACCTTTCCTTGAGGATGTGCAGGAAGCAGGTCTGTGTCTCTTTGACTCTTTACCCAAAACTGGGCCACAAGCCACATGCACATGGCCTCCAATATCATGTGTCTGGGGTTAGCTCCTGTCTAGAGCTCATACTGGGCTGGAAGTGGGGCCCTGGGCACCCATCTGGTCACAGATGGAAGGCCAGCGACTGCTCCAATTTAAATGAGTGAGTGTACATTCAAAGGATTCAACAGACTGAAGCTTTTTGCTCCTGAAATTGCTCCATCAGAGTTGCATTCCCAAAGCTTTAGGGCTGCATGTCGCTTGTCACTGTTTTAGAGCAAAGCTGTTCCAGGTGCATGGAGTGTGTGCCACTTCAAGGTGACAAGAGGATTCATTTGATTTGCAAATAGACCATAAATTTAGCACTAGCCTCTCTCTCCACCTCATACCTCTCCTGAACTTCCCCAAAACTCCTATGCCTTTTGTTGAAGCACCCGATACTTCAAAAGTCGAAAATAAAATCATTGAAATCAGGAAATAAGTTATACCTCTGCTTTCAGAATCCAAAGATCAGGGTTCAAAACCCATCTCCAGCCATGACAAGCTGTGTGACCCAGAATCAGTTATTTAATCTCTCTGATCCCCTATTGTGCCCACCTATAGCCCAGAGATTCTCCAAGATCGCCTGACCTCCTATAACCTCATGATGGGGCTCAGGTGAGGTAAAGCACTTGACCACCCCCAGGCCTAGCCCTGCTTCCCCACAAAGTACTGCAGAGCATCTGCAAGGTCAGTTGTCAGGGATTCAGATGGCCACAGGGTCTGCACCAGCCTGTAAAAGAGACAGCGGTATCCTAGTCTCTCCTGGAGGTCTCAGTCTTTGCATTTCTCAGGAAGGGGTGTTTTGGGGGAGAATCTGGAGCTAGTTTCCTGAAAAATGCTCCTAGGGGCCTTTGCCGCCAATCCAGAGGAAGCACTACCAGGAAGCAGAGCAGCCATGGCTTCGAGGGGGGCTGAGCCCCTTGTTCTCAGATCACTACCTGAGAGCGCCTGCTGGGAGGGCCTCGGCAAGAGATGCCCCCCGAGCCACGGAGGCAGAAAGAGTGAGCGGAGCACGTCCCCCCTGGCCCTGGCCCGTCTGTTTGGGTCATGCCTGCCTTCCCGTGCTGAGACAGAGCTTGGCTGGACAAGGCTCTCTTGAGTATGTGTGAATGTGTGGAGGCCCAGATAAATGAGCTTTGTCACAGCTGCAAGCTCCAGGGCACTAGGGAGGAAGAGGTGCGGTGGGAGAGCCCCGTGGGGCCTGACGATGTGACTGTCACAGATGAGACTGGCAGTCACTGCCCAGGGATGGAACCTACTGCTCTCATTCCCCGACGCAGCTCAGCCCCAAACCATGCCATTTTTACTCTTCTGCTCTGAGACAAGGCTCACAGTCCATCTGTACCCACCCCAGCTCCACCCGATCTGGACACACAGCTCCAGAGCAAGTGCCACTGAGTGAATGCTGAGCTTGCCAGCATCGGACAACTGGAAATGCTCAGCCCGGGCAAATACTGGGATCGTCTCAGCAGTGACCTTCTGGACTGGGGCAAACAGGTTGTAAACACACCTGCTCATGGTTAGGCAAGTGCCCTCACTTCTGGGGAGGCAGGGGCTGTCCTCCTCACAGCCCGTCTGCCCCATCTGCACCTTGTTTTATTCTGAATCAGGGTCATCACCATCAGCCTCATCATCAAGACCTTCCTCTCTCTGTCTCTGTGTCTCTTTCTCTTCTTAGTCTTATTTTACTTACCAAATGTGCCTCCAATCCATCCTTCCCTCACCCTCTCCCTGGCTCAGGATGGACCTTCATACCTGCTTCCTGGTCTTGCAGCCCTGAGCTCACAGCTCTCCACCTCTCCCTCCCCTAATCCACAAATATAGGGCTGTCTTCTCCCTCTGAGGACCAGGCATGACTCCCCACAGGCCCTGTGGGCTGCCTTGCTAAGCCCAGCTCCCACCCCCCCCAGGGATGCCCAGCCACACCATCTGAGCGCTCACCACCACCAGAGGCCCTGCTGAGCACTTTTCGTAACATTTCCCCCTGAAGCCTCCCAACGGCATGGGGAGGAGGCATTGCCATCTTCATTTCACAGTGAGGAAGCTGAGACTTCGAGGCACCCACCATCTGTAGAAAGCTAGGAGGCAGCCGAGCCAGGAGTCTCAGCCAGACAGCCCAGTCCCAAAGACACGGCTCTCGCCCACCTCAGTTCAGCTCCCAGTGTCCCTGAGAAGGTCTGAGTCCTGCCCCCAGAGCCAATTCCAGGGCTCCTCATTCCCTTTGCGGTGTCCCCATACGTGAAGATTGGGCAGCTTAGTTGTAAGCTTCTGTCCTCCCCACAAGACTAGATTCCTTGAACATAAAGATCATTTCATGTCCCCAACACTGAGGACAGAGCTAGCAGTCCAGGAGGCTTAACCGAACCAAGTAATGGTCAGGTAAATGAACCAGTGATGAATGAACATCATGCAATCACATAGTCACATTCCTCTGTCTCTTCCATAACAAAACTCAGTGTATGTGCTTGGCCATGTTTGAAGTTTGGGGAATGCAATTACTGGTTATAGAACATTATCAGAACATGTGAAATGTCCATCACTGAGGGATGGAATCCCCTTACAACATAATTGTCCCTTGTTGTCATCATGGATGTCTCTGTTTTTGTTCACTATGGAATGTCCTCATGCTCGAAGTTTAAGCCAATGGGTTTAGGCTCCATTCACAGTTGCCCTGACTTAGGAAAAATCATTATCACAGACAGGGATGGTAGCAGCTGCTAACTGCCAGGGCCCAGCCACAGCTCTGGTCTTAGCGCACTTGGATGGGATTCTACTTCACCAGCAATCTCTCCACAGGCTGCCTGAGCTGTGGGTCCCAGTGAGGATGGGGTGAAGGATGTAGCCAGGGCTCACCCTTCGGGGGAGGAGGACACTGAGATTCCTGGGCACTGCACCAATTCAGCCATATGTCACTGCAGAAAGTAACTGCTTTTTCCATATATGATCATAGCTAATGCTGCAAAGCCTGTGTTGCCTGGATCCTTTTACAGGACCTATGCAAAATATGCTGTGAGCTCTCACTCCAGATTTCCCTCTTAGTCTGAGTGACTCTGCACACACACAGGAACAAGCTCTTATTCTGTTCATCAGGAGTGATAATTATTCCACAGGCTAATTCCCTGAGCCTCAGTTATAGAGGGTGAAGTTCTGGCTCTGGAACAGGAGCTGATGGAAGCAGGGATCCTAATGGCCAAATACATCCTAATGTTCTTCTTTAAATCCTTTCATTTTTTCTGTCTTTACCTTTTAGAAAATGTTAATGTATTCCTGATGAATTCAGTGTGAAAAAAAAATGTTTATCAGCTTGGGCTTAAAATTTTTATTCATAATAAGAATATAGTAGCACTGCCAGCAGTTTCCAAAGTCAGTCCCAGAACCTTCACCAGCTCTTCAGGGCATCTAAACAAGCTGACCACCCAGAAGACTTAAAGGGAGGAATCCGGATGCCAAAATGATAAGCAAGCGTATTTGAATCAGGTATTGGAGCTTTGCTCTTGCCAGGCGTGGGGCTGAGGCAAGCGTTCTCTGGTGACAGATAACCCTGAAGTTGTCATTTGGTGACTAAACTGTGCCTTTAGCCAGGGCCAAGTGGATGATAAGTTTGTCACTGTAACAGGTGCTAGTTATTTGGAGCAAACCATACTTTCTCTTGTGAAATCAAGCTCCTAAATTTCTTGACTGCGTCTCCTCATCTACAAGATAGGAGTGTGGGATGGGAAGACTGGAGGCCCTCCCCACTCAGCCTTTGATCCTGAAACTTGGATTTCTATCAAGCCCTATTCTCCCTCAGTTTCCTCCATGGGCCCACCCATGAGTGGGTGCCCACGGCCCCCAGCCCAGCTGGCACGCACTTCACATGGGACTTGAGGCCATCTGAGCAGCTAAGCAGCTCACCACCCTGCCAATGACCACACTCAAGGAGCCTGCAGCTTCCGTGGCTGCTTCCAGCCACAGCTGGGTTCTTTAGTTGGTTGTGAAAAAAAATTCCAGCACTACACAGCTCCTCTCAGTACAAAGCAGTGCCGAAGCACTAAGGAAAAATAAGGAATGCCTCTGCAAACCTTAGCCAGCCTGGAGAGAGCAGTAGGATTGGAATGCCTCCTCCTTTGCATGGTAAACAGGCTGTGCAGCCATCGAGGGCCCAAGATGCGGGTCCTGGCCACAGGGGCGCTGCGAACGCCCCACAGGCGTCTGGAGCAAACAGTACCCCTTGCTCTGTGGTCAGATCAGGGACAGTCGGTTCTCCTGTTGTTTGATTTCTAAACTTGCCCCCACGTCCCCCAGGCATCTGAGAGCTCAGGGCTTGCAAATCAACATAACATTTAATTAACTGCACATTAAAGTTTCCATCTTTCAAAGAAGGGAATTAGGGAGAGTGCACTCTCTGAAGCACTCATTAATGAAAAAGTAAATTCTAAAGCCTCCGAGTTCCAGGTGGTCTTCCCCACACTCGCTGGTTGCATGCCCTGACTCTTGGGGTTGGGCTAGCTCTCTGCATCAGCTGCAAGATTCAGGGTCTGCTTGCAGACAAGCATCATGAGTCCTCTCAAAGCCAGTCTCCATTTTACCACCCCTGGAGCTGTCTGAATCATCCTCAAGAGTCTTTTGGAAATATTCAAAACTGTTTCCAATCACAGGGAATTGTGAATGCTTTCTTATTAAAATAAAAGGTATATACACAGCTTTGTTAAGAGGGGCATGAATAACATCATTCAGTATCATCTGTGCCACCCACGGAATGGGTGTGAGCTGCTGTCACTCCATGAGGGTGACAGAGGCAGGTGGACGCCACTGAGGAGGACATAAGACACTTCAGGGAGCAATGGATGGGGATGGAAACAAAATGAGACAGACCAGAAGCTCGCCAGTGCCCCGGACCTCCAACAGGATGGGCCCACATGATGCCCAAATCGCCTGCTAATGCAAAATGGGGCCACACACTTACACTCGCACACACACACCCTCACACTCACCCATCCTGACTGCAAGTGAAAAAGCACAGTGAGCTGGGAGAACATTGTTCAGGAGCCGATGGGTGCTGGTGCTGTTTCCACCATAGACCCCCTGCCCCGCAGCTAACCCTCCTCCCCATCTGAAGAACCATGGGACCTCCCTACACCCCTGTGTCCCTTTCTATTAGAGCTATTGGGGTATCACTCTGAAAGAAAGGTCTGGTAATGCCTTGTTTTGTTAGTTATCTGTGTATATGCCTCTTTCCAATACTATGAAGTCTTTAAGAAAAGGGAGTGGATCCTATTTAATTTTGTACTCCACATTATGTATGTTTGTTTAGTCTCGCTAGCCTGTGATTTCTGTCATGCACTGGGCACTGTGCTAGCATCAGGATATAGACACTAGCTTGCCCTTCTGGAGGAGGCAAACAACTCAGTTGGTAAATGAACCAATTATGCATTACAATTTGTGTTAGTTAGGCAGGGAAAATAACAAGATGAGATATGATGGAGAAAAAAAGAGACCAACTTCACATCGGATCTTCAAGGGCAGCTTCTCTGGAGTGGATGTTCAAAGTGAGCCGTAGAAGGAAGAGAAGGGGCGAGCAGTGCAGCAGGAGGTAGAAATACAGTTCTGGAAGAGGCTTCTTGTGCACAGCAGACACTCAACCAATGCTTCCTGATTTGTTGATAAGCATTTATAGTGTAGATCTAATAAATTCAAATTAGCAGGAAAATCTAGTCAAAATAAACTCATGCATAGACAAAAGCACATGAGTTCCTCCCTTTCCAAAAGAAGGGGAGCCTGGTGTGGATAGTGGGTTCCTGTCCCAGGCCCCACTGAGACAGTGAGCACCCCACAGGCCTGTGCTCCCTTACCCTCAGCTTTTCCCCTCACTACTCATTTCAGAGCTCCGGTCAGTACCTAGCACAGTGGCCAAAGCACTAGAGAAGTCTAGGCTTTCATGAACAGTTCCTTTGCATCCATCATTTCTCTCTGGTCTTTGGATTTTCTTACCAGTATAGCACCCTGGTGAAGACGGCCTCTCAGCTTCTTACAGTTATTTCCTTGAAGTTGCTCAAGGCATCCCCCCGCGTGGTGGAAATGCACAGCAAGGTGGCACAAAATCAGACCCCACAGCTTGTGCAGAAGTTTTGGGTCATTTAAATGTGGGTCACATCCTGTGATGGAGGAGGGATCCGAATGACTACAGGCTGCTCAGCCGCTGGCTCTCATAGGCTGGCACCAAGCCATCGCCCCTGCTCTACCCTGTCTGTTCTGTGGCTGTGGGAAACACATTCTCCCTCCCTTTTGCCTCTGTCCAAGGGGGAACTTAGGTGGAGGCTGAAAGGTGGCAAATACCTAGCGAGCTAGATT
The DNA here is from genome assembly GCF_030020395.1 of Manis pentadactyla. Taxonomy (NCBI): domain Eukaryota; kingdom Metazoa; phylum Chordata; class Mammalia; order Pholidota; family Manidae; genus Manis; species Manis pentadactyla. The sequence goes on along the minus strand of NC_080020.1, from coordinate 147,534,283 downwards.
TTCCTGACTGGCCCCTAACTGATACACTCAGGAGATATAAGTGCTTCCTTATCACTTAATCAGTCATTCCTGTTCTTGTGCCCAGGAGCCCATAATGTGTGCCTAGAGGTGGAAGAGGTGGAGGAGGGGAGGCTGAGACATCCGTATGTGCGTTACCTGGTGTGCAAACAACATCTGGTTGCAAGGTGGACTTGCCCACCCGGTGAAATCATCGGAGGCCATGGATCAACTCCTGCCCCTCTTTCTTCCCCTCTGTTCTTCCCCATTTTGGGAACCCAGCCCTGAATTACATTACAGCCACCCATATAATAAGAAACCCAGGCCTTACTCTCCAAATCCCACCTAGTGGGGATGCGTGAGCTGATGATAACGCAGCAGGGCAGGGTGATCACTACTATGAGGGTGACTGCGGTGGGCAGCGGGCGTCAAGGGAACACCATGGATGGCTCCACCACACAGCCCAGGGGAGCTGATGGAAGAGCAAAGGCCAGGGTCAGCTTTTGAGGTGTTCAAGAGGTAAGACTGACACTTAGCAACAACAGGAACACTTAGGAGGCACTACTCCAGGAAGCACATCATTGAATGGATCGTCCTTTATACTGGTTCCCACTGAGGTCAGTGAGTTGGCGAAGTGGATTCAGGTGGACTGCGCCAAAATCACGGAAAGCCCTCACCTCCATCCACAGTCTAATCCAGCAGGCCTGTGGAGAAATGGCTCCAGAATCCATTTCTTTGTTTTACTTCTCTAATGGGTTATGTATTAGGTGTCTGATTATTTCGTTCTTATAACATTTCCTCAAGCGTCAGGAACTACTCTGCCCCATTAATGACCCACTAGCAGGGATCAGGCACTCCACTGAGTTTGGGGCTTCTAGTTCATTCAGACCCAGGAATAATGCAATTGAATTCCCACTGGTTGGCCCAAATACTTTATGTCACAAAATGTTGATGGATAATGCTTCTTCAGCCTGGGCCAAGATTTAATTTGTGTTGCAAGGGAACATTTTCAATTGTCAACAACCAAAGGTGATATTTCCAATATTCCTTAAGAACAAGCTTCAAAGGCTTCAGCTCTTCTTTAAAAAGCTTTTCAGCTTTATTTTGACGTGGCAGAAAAGTTTTGCATGCATCCTCACAGCCACTGTTGTGACAGCTGCATTTAATGAGTGCAAAATGATCAGAAAAACATCCTTTGCCGTGGGTTGCCAGTTGGTGACAGGGGAGAGGTGATGCTGTAATGAGAGCAGTGAAGTCATGCACACATCTGCTGAGGCAGAATTCCTGCCCAGCAGGTCTATGCCGGGCAGCTCACTGCATGGCCTCAAAGCCAGACAAGACCCGCAGACCCCACATCCCATCAACACCTTCTTCAAACAACTGCACTGCCCCTGGCTATTGTTACTGGGGGTTCATCCAAGTACCTTTCTAAATCTTCCATGTATCTGTCTTACAGAGAGAAGATCTTTCTGGCTAATCTAACATACTTGTAATTAATAAACTCATGAGAAAGGCAAACTTTAATCCTCATGTGGAGGCCCAAATCAGAAAATGGAGGTCTTCCTTCAAATCTTGATAGTCACAGTTGATTAAATTATTGTTCAGCAAATATTCACTCCCCTCCAACACAATACACACACTGATCTCCATGGGAAGGATTTACTGTCTTATCGCACTGACATTGAGCTTGACTATGGGATTTCCTTCTGCCTATGAAAGGTGGGCAGACATGACTATATGCCAGTTTGGGGCCTACACCTTAGGGCACTTGCATGTTTACACTCACTCCTCTGAGAACTTCCACATCCATCTTGAAAAGAACATGAGGCAGATCTTAGATGATCCTTGCAGAACAAAAGACAGGTAAAACAGACTTAAACTCAACTTGCAGCATGAAGCAGAGATATCCCAGCTGAGCCACTCTCCTGGAGGAGAGCTGCCCAATGGACCCAGCCTTATCAGTCGAGCCACAGCTAGCTTGCCACCCAGGATGCATGAACATAAATGTCAGTTAGTTTCAGCCATTGAGATTTGGGGCTGTTTGCTATTTAGCATTATTGTGTTGTTACATAAACTCTTGAGAAAGATCTGCACTTCTCACCCTTCAGTTCCATGTTGGGGTCATGGAGCTGCACTTACTGTTCATGAAGGCACAACTTCAGTCAGGTTTCCAAAGCAGCTCATTGGTTCTAACGTCCTTTGCTGTTTGTTAGCTTCTCTGCCTTACATGGAAAACTAGAGGTACCTTCCTGTGTCTGCCTCCTTCTCTGGAGTCTCTGTGTCATCTCCATAGAGCTGGATTTCCAGTCTTCCCTCTTCCCTCACTCATGGAAAGTCAGCAAAAATAAGCCATCACACTGAACCGTTATGACAATTTACTCTTGAGGGGAGAATCCTGTGGGTGTCTAAGAGCTTACTCTAAGTTATATTTGCTTAATTTATGCTTCTACTGATGAATAATTAGGGCAGCGATTAATTTTAAAATGCAAATGCACAATGGGTCTCACTGTTTTGTTTTGTTTTAAATACTGTTCATCCTCTGTTCTACTTGTGCTAGAGTCTTAACAGATTTAGTTTAACAAAGGAATGAAATTATTTTTCCTAATGCTCTATTTACTTGACTGAATCAGACTTTTTATCAAATATTGACCACAAATATTTGTTCAAGATCATATGCCATAGAATTTAATAGAAATAAAAACCTGTACTAGAGAACCATCATTTTTTATGTGTCTTGTGGGTAATCCATCTGAATGATGAAAAACTGACAGACAGCTGTTCATAGCAGTGTGCCTGTCTACATGAACCTGTTGTTTCCTACTCAGAGGGAAAACTCCTTATCATCTCTGAAAATGTCACAGAGATATACTTTGAGAAGAGGAAGCTTTCCAGCTGCAAAGACAAGTAAAATTAGCTTTTATTTCTTTTATTTCCTCCATCCATGGGAAGATTGGGGACATAGTTAAGGTCCACTCACACTCTTTGCATTTGTTCATTCATTCAGTATCTACTGACACCTAGTATATGCAAATGCTCCACTCTCAAGAGTTCACAGTGTGCTGAGAAAACCAACAGAACAGCCTCTATATATTGTTGTCATCATGCTACCTGGTGTCATTTACATGCATGTTTATTATCTTCTTCCCTTCACTAGACTGTGAGGCCCACGAAGGCAGAGACTGGGTTTATATTCTCACCATCCAAGCAGGAACTACCGCAAGAGAGATCCTCATATGTGAGGCTGTTGAAAGGAGAAAAGTGATATTTTGAAGACATGAAGAGGATGAAATGGGAGCCCAAAGGAGAGATGCCTTTCTCAGTACAAGATGTGATGGGAGGTTAATTGGTCAGAAAGATATCGAGTCGCAGGTGAGGGTGGCAGCAAGGGGCTCACATGAGGAGAGAGGCAGGAGGCTGCCCAAACAAGCAACTGAGAGCACAGAGTGGGTGTAAAGTCTCAGAGGTGGAAGCGAAATGGACAGAATTGGGAATACCAAGATTTCACTGGCACCTGGGATCCCTTGAGGAATGACAGGAGCTGGAACTAGACAGGGAGGGAGGCCTAAAAGAGAAGTCATCTTATGCCCAGGTGAGGAGCCTTCATCTTTCTCACAATCAGAGAAATTACTGATAAATTACTGTAAATTATGTAAAAATGTCATGTAAAAAAGTCACTATAAAAATGCAATGTAAAAGATTATCATGAGCCTAATTATTGATAGACTGAAATATTCAAATATCAAATTACTAATTGGCATGAGCACTGAAGAAAAACAGTTGTCCACTTTTGGCAGAAAGTTAAAGCTCTCTTTTATAACAAACCTGTAACATTTTTCCACTGATATGTGCCTTGCTTTAAGGATACATCCAAGACCTTACCAACTAACTCAAAAAGAATACTAGCCACACACATCAGACGTAGCTAAATCTTTCTTCCATTATCCAAATATTGAAAGGAAAATCACCATTTTGGTCTGATTTATCTAAATAATCCCACAAGTCTCCATTTACTTTTAGTAGACATTCAAAGAAAATAAAAAAGAACTATCTTTAAGACTAAACATCATTCATATAAAGTCTATGTTAAAACAACATCCAAGTTATTTGCCTGTTTTCACACATGTGAGAAAAGTATTTCATATGCCAAGAACTAATGAAAGAACATCACACAGCCTACATGTTTGGATTTCATTCTTTTGCTTTGTGGGCTTTTCCATTTTACTGGAGAAAAAAAATTAAATGGAGCATGTATGCAGATACAATCACTTGCCTGCTGCAGGTTGGGGTCATCAGCAAGTGGTAGGTAGCAGGCCACTTCAGATCTAATTGTGAATTCCTCTCTTGTACACAGACTTCAGCCTGGGATGACAAGGATTTTTGAACTTCAGGGAAAAAAATAAAAGAGGAAGAATTTCAATAAATATTTCATTGTCTAGTCAACCCAATTTGCTAAGCCTGATTATTTCTCTCAGCCTCCAGGAACTGTACAGGAAGCCTCCCCAGATGTTCCCCTTCAAGCCAAACTTACCACTACATGTCAGGGAGGTGGCCTGGCATCTGTACCCTGGAATCCCAGCTTCTGTGAGGAGAGAGGAGAGAGAAGGTTACACCTGCCAGGGGAGAGGCCTGGATGCTCCTTGCCCCCCTTGCCAGGCCACTTTCCCAGTTCCTGAACTGGGCTGATTAACCAGTGATTAACCAAACCTTATCCTTCCCAGGTTTATACTCTGTTCCAAACTGTGAAGGTCAAGGAACACGTGGACTGAGAGCTCCTGAAGCAGCCTGGCGCTAACCACACTCCTTCCCTGTGGCAACAGAAATCCTGAAAAGATGATGCTGATTGAATAAATATTGGGCAGGAGCATGACGTGAGTTTTGGGGGTTCTTTGTGTGGGCCCACACACCCCCACTTCTCTTTCCAGGCAACATAGCCCATGGTTTTCAGCAATGATGGGGTTCCCTATACTTGGGTTCTTTGTGTTCTTTGTTTCTGTGCACTTTTTAAACTCATATTATTTGTTATAAGTCTTCAGATTCTGGCACTTGTTCTTCTCCTTTGGATCACACCTAAATAGTTTGTCCTTCTACCACTCTTAAGCCCCATCAGTTCCCTGGAGGTGGTCACACTGACTGTACCACATATAATCTGCTGCCAGAAAGGAGCTTGGACCTAATATCAAATAAGACAGAACCTCACACCTTTACTAGACGTGATCCTGCCACAACCAGCCCCTGGGAGTCAGACTCGCCAAGCAAAGACTCTTGAAAGAGCTGTTCCAGAAGGATTCTTATTTGGGTTTTTTTTTAACCACAAAGCCAAGATTTTGAAGGCAAATTTGAAACTCTTATAGCTTGGCTGCAAAAAATAAGAAGTAGAGTAAACTCGTGACTCAAACTGTCATGCTGGCAGCTCCAAAGGGGTCTCAGAAGGCCATCACTGGAGTCTGGGGACAGAAAACCTGAGATCACACAGATTAGAATGGATTAAACATTATACCTCAGAGGATGCAGAGAATTCTTATTTGCTTAGCAATTTAGAAAAGAAGAGTTTTGGGCTGCCTTGTCTGCATATTTTATTTTTCTAACCCAGTCTTTAAGGGATAGGAGTTTCCAGTGGTATTGATGATGACTGACCAAGGCTTCATGGTACCATATTTATCTATTAATGATCAACTTTTACTAAAAATAAAATTAAAACATAAATGAAATAGAAATCAATTAGTAAGATACTGAATATGTTTCTCATAATAAATTCTATGTAGGCCTTATAACTTTGTATTATTAAAACTGGAACTTTTCACTACTGGTATAAAGGACTGAACTGTTTAGCAATAAAATAATAGCTTTAGGCACTCATTTATTTATTATTTGATATTAATGAGGGGAAAAGGCTTTTGATCCTAAAAAACAAAAAAAAAAATTATACCTCAAAATAAAAAACTCAAATAAGATCCAGTTGCCATTTACCTGATTAGAAAATGTCCAAACTGAAGTTTTGATTTATTTTTTTCAGCTAGCTTTCATGGACCTCCAATAGAAGGCTCCATGTAAGATCTTCTTTCTAGACATGTCATTTTCATTAACATTATTGTGATACAGAACTAATCATAGTTAAGTGTTATTATGGCAGTATTTAGAAAAGACTGTGGTAAGACAGCACTTCATTACCAGCTTCGTGCTACCCCCCCTCTGAGTTTTACCCATCTATCTGCCTACTCATAGCCTCTCCAAAAACAGAGCTTGGGCATCACTAATATTAGAAAGGACATTTTTCATGCTTTATGTTCTTATATTTTGTCCCCTGTTGGTTTTCCTTCATTTATGATCTAATTCTTTAGGCATTTCTTGCTTAATGGAATTGATTATATGTATAAATAAAGCATTGACAAAATGGCCTTAAGTTTAAAAGTAATGTTTGACTTTAAAAATAAACTCCTATCCTACCAAATGGGTCCAGTTATCATTCTGTTTGTTTGATTGTTTGATTTTTTTTTTTTTTTTGCACCAGCAACCAGAGTTGTACTAAAAACCTGCATCTAAGTTGCATAGACTCAGAAAATACCAAAGATGAGAAGGTTGTACTGGCATTCATGGGAATGTCAAGTTCCAGTTACTATTATTTTAATATTGTCCCACTGGAGAGTCACTATATTAAGCAGTTTCACAGAAAAAGAAAAAAAAGACTTCAGAATGAATTTCCTCAGGGATACATAGGAGATTATATAAGGATTTGAGAAGAGATTAAAAATAAGTTATAATTCAAAGAAAAAAGTTTTGTAAATAGCTGGGTCATCATAAAAGATCAGAGTCAAGTTCTCTTAAACAAAGATCAGAGTGATGAGTGCTGGAAGAATCAAATGTATTTTAAAAATTAATATATCACAACATATAACATACCAAAAAAAGTCCCTATGAACAGTTTTACTGAAGACTGATGGTACTGTCACAGAGCTGAAGGTTGGGAAGAAATATTTAACAGGCTCTAAGACCCATAAAAAGAAACACAGAGATACATCACATTAACAAAATGTAAGATAAATGCATTTGAAAGATTCAACATTCTTTCATGGTTAAAAAAAAAGTCAACAAAACTACCTCAGCATAATGAAGGCCATAAATGAACAGCCCATCACAGTCAATGGCTAAACACAGAAAGAGTTTACTCTAAGATCAGGACCAAGAGAGGGATACCCGGTCTTACAACTTCTATTCAACATAGCACTGGAAGTGCTAGCCAGAGCAATCAGGCACAAAAAAGAAATTAAAAGCATATAAATGAGAAAGGAAGAAGTAAAATTATCTCTGCTCATAGATTACATGATCTTATATGTAGAAAACTCTACACACACTCAAAGAACTGCTAGAACTAATCAACAAATTCAGCAAAGTGGCAGGATACAAAATCAACACACAAAAATCAGTGGTGTTTCTATAAACTAACAAAGAACAGTCTAAAAAGAAAATTTACAGAATGGGAAAAGTATTTATAAATCATGTAACTTATAAGGGGTTAATAGCCAGAATACATAAGAACTTTTACACCTAACAACAAAAAGACAAATAACCCAAATAAAAATGGGCAAAGGACATGAATAGACATTTCTCCAAAGAAGATATGCACATGACCAATAAGCACATGAAAAGATGTTCATCACTAATTTTCAGAGAAATGTGAATCAAAGCCACAGTGAGATATCACCTCATGCACCTTAGGATGGGTACTACCAAAAAATAAACAAATGTTGGTATGGATGTGGAGAAACTGAACTTTTATACATTGTTGGTGGGATTGTAAAATACTGCAACCCTTATGGATTCTGTATGATTTCATTTATATGAGGTATCTAAAGAATTCAAATCCATAGAAACAAAAAGTAGAATGGTGGTGATTAGAGGCTCAGGAAAGGGGGAAAACTGGAGTTGTCATTTACTTGGTATAGAGTTTCAGATTTGCAGGTTCTAGAGATCTCATAGCAACATAAATACACTCTAGTGAACTTGAAGAATAACAATTGGTTAAGATGATAAATTTTTATGTTATGGTTCTAACTACAATAAGAAAGACTGTTTAATTTTAAATTCCTTTAAAAAGAAAATTTTAAAGGAATGCAATGGAAAGGGGGGCATGCAATGTAAAGGAAGCCCAGAGTAAGTCAAGGCTCATTGGTGGGATGAGATGGGGGTAGGGGAATAGAGAACTACAGGATCTTGAAGCCACAGCTTCCCTGTGTCACTTCTCCCAGTTTGGAAGAGAAACAATCTGAATTAATTCAAGTGCTTTTTCAGACCCCAAGTCAAAGCAAGAAGAGGTCTGCTGACTGGTATGGCCACAAGATAAAATGGGTATCATTCATTCAATCAAGTCTTTCCTCTGTGTGGCAGGCATGGTTCTAGGAGCCAAGGGCAGGAGAGCCAGGAAGAGTCTGCTCCCATGGACTTGCACTCTCGAGGCCCACCCTCCATCTGTGCTCCGTTCCGTCACACAGATGCAGTCTCTGCTGTGTATCTCTGCATCCTTGCTTTTGAGGGTTGGTAAACTCCTTGAGACCTTGGACCAGTCCTTTAAGGCCATCCACCCGCTGCGGTAGCCAGCCAGTGCTTGCCCAGTTGCAGGCAGAGAAGCTCAAGTCCAAGATGGCAGAGGAAGTAGAGCAGTTCCAAACAGGGGCTCCTCCCGCAGGGCAGAAGGGAGGTCCTGGAACTGCCTGCGCGGCGGAGGACGCTGCTGGCCGAGTATGGGACCTAACCAAGGAGCAGAGAGCACGCAAGAAACAGCACAGGCGCAGCTGAAAGAGCAGCAGTGAGGCCTGCAAGTGAGGAAGGGTGCAAAAGAAACTGCAAGAGAAGAAGTCATTTAGAATATTTGCAGAAGTACCTCTATGCTGTGGTTCACAGAAGCCCTGTGAGCAGCTGGGACCCTACACATCACTAGGGAAGGAAGGCTCACCTTGACAAGGGGCAAAGAGTTTCCAGTGCCCTTGAGACCCCTAAAGTTAGACTTGTCCACCTCTGGTCTACTGGTCACAAAAGGACCCCCCACAGGGCATGGGGGTAAAATATTATTAATTCTGTATTTTTCAATGTCATCATTTTTTGAATTTCTACCTTTGTGTATATTTTATAATGTATATAATCTATTATTAGAATAACAGGTGCACCCAATAATAAATAAATAAGCAAGCATATACTGGGAGGTTATGCTAAAAATATTTTAGTGATAAGGGTGAACAATCAAAAAAGCTTGGTGATCACCACTCTTAGGCCACCCACCCCTTAATAAACTCCTCTGTCTGTGAGTAGGACCAAGAACACCATGTATTTGGGGATATCCACTGCCATTTGTACCAGACCAACAGGATGGAAGGCGGGAGATAAAATGGAGAGTAAAGCGGGCAGGCAGAGACATAGTTGCAAAGTGAAACTAATTAAAAAGCAGAAGAGGTAGACAAGGCCCCAGAAGGAAAGGAAAGAAGGAAAGAAAGACCCTCCAATGGGTTGAATTATGAATTTTGGAATTTGTTGCTAAAACACCAATTTTATCAGACTTAACTGTGGTTTCCTGGGCATCCACATTCAGAAGATAAAGGAGTCCTACAGGTAGAAATGTTTTATCCTCAAGGACACAGTTTATGTCCTTACTTGGTTTATTAATTCCCTGAATCTCCCTTAAAGGGAACAGCAACTTCTCTAGGTAGCTGAGGCATGGCACCATCCACAGCTGGGTGGTAGGCTCTCCACTGCCACACACTCACAAGCACACTTGCATGCACACACAGACACAGATATGTGCACACACACACACACAAACTTGAGTCCATGTTCCTAAAACATGGATTTGTATGTTTCAAGTTCTAACAGCTATAATGTTAAATGTAATGTCCCCAACTAGTAAAAATAAATGAATACAAATTTAAAAGACATGCAATAGCCATCATTTTCATGAGGTTGGCAACTAGGTACATTATTTTTCACCTTAATGGATCCAGGAAAAGTGTTTTTTAATAAACTAGGAAGGCAAACATAATTAGAAGCTTGACAAAAAACAAGGAGAGTACTTAGAATCTGAATCAACATTGAAAATTCTATACCTACCTCACTTGCAATGGCTTCTAGGAAATCTATCACATGGAATATCACAACTTAATTTATCAAATCCTACTGGAGGGATAAGCAGAGAGCTGCTAATCAAAGGACACAGTGCTCCAGTTCAGCAGGCTAAACAGGTCCTGAGACCTGCTGCACAGCACACTGCCTACAGCTCATCATTCTGTATTGTATACTTAAAATTTGCTCCATCTAAAAAAAGTTGCTAAGAGGGTAAGATTTCATGTTGTGTTCTTGCTACAAAAAAGAAATAATGATAATAATAATAATATATTATTATTGTTATTATGACAATGGATGGTGGGAGGAAATTTGGGGAGTGATGGATATGTCTAGGCCTTGATGTTGGTGACGGTTTCATGGCTGTATACTTTTTCCCAAACTCACTAAGTTGTATACATTAAATATGTGCAAATTTTACATGTAAATCATACCTCAATAAAGTGGTTTTTAAAATAACCTGCTATCAGAATTGAGATGGTTTCTACCTTTTCCCTGCAGCAAGAAACATCTTTCATTTTGGGCTGCTTCTGTTGTTTATAGAGCTAGCTTTCACTCATGGGGTCCACAAGGGACATCTTTATGCTAACATGGTAACCGTCCAGGATGTCGGGTTGCTGGGTCAAAAGGTATTTATATTTAAAAATGTAATTTGTACCACCAGATTTCTGTCCAAAAATATTGAATCCACTAATGTATTAGACAGCCCTTTCTCTACACTGTTACTGTCCCTGGGGATTCTCAATTTCTTTCATGTTTGTCAGTGAAATAAACAAAAAAATGACATCATCTTTAAATTTTCATTACATTTACGTGAATTATTTCTGAAGCTGAGCACCCATAGTATCATGCTTTTTGCATTCATTGCATTATTGCTACTATTTTATCACTTATTTTGTACTGTTCGGATTTTCACTCATTTACCAAAAGTATTTTACTATTAGAGACATAAGGCACTTGTCTATGATGAGGAAAACCTTTTCCCCAGTTAATTCTTTTCTATCTTTTAACCTTATTTTTGCCATACAAAAGTTTTACATTTTAGCCACTTATTTCAAATGTTAGCCAGATTAATGTTTTGCTTTGTAATGTCTTTTTCTATTGCGCTTAAAAGAATCTACTATAAAATTATTAAGATAGTCATCACTATTTTCTTCTGATATTTTTAGTTTCTTTTTACACATTTAAATGTTTTAGTCCTCTGGAATTTACTTTAAAGGTGTGGAGGAGGGATTTAGCTTCATGATTTCCATACGGCTGGTCTCAGTGAGAGTTGTCCAGTATTCTTCCTAAATAGCCTGAAACATGGCCTCTGTCCTATTTTTCTTCCCTTCTCTTTTCCATGACCTGCCTATGTCTGCATGTCAGCTCTGTGATGTATTTATTCTCTTGCAAGGCATGTCTTCCCTAAGGTCTCTTCTTTTTTAAGATTTCCATAGCCTTTCTATCATATTTATTCACCCAGGTGAACTTTAAAATTATGTTGTGACAAAAAATAAACTATGTTGAAACTTTAGAATTTCCACACACAGTATCATAATAAAGTTTCCCAGAGATATTATTTAGAAAAGGAATTGGCACATTTTTTTTCTGTAAAGGGCCAAACAGTGAATATTTTGGTCTTTACAGGCTATTTGCTCTCCACCACAACTATTCAACTCTGGCATACAAAAGCAGCCATAGATGGTAGGTAAACTAATGGATGTGCTTGGGTCCACGGAAAAGTTGTACATGAAAATGAGCAGAGGTGCAATGGACTATTATTCGCTCATGGAAAGGAATGGAGTACTGAAACACACTACAGCATAGATGAACCTGAAAACATTATGCAAAGTGAAAGAAGTCAGACACATAAGGTCACTTATTGTGTGACCCCATTAATATGAAATCCAGAGTAGGTATCTATACAGACGCAAATCAGATTTGTGGTTTCCAGGGTCCCTGAGGAAGGGAAGATGGCAAATAATTGGTAAGTGTGGTATGCTCTTCTGGGGTAATGAAAAAGTTTTTGAACTACAGATGGGTGGTGGTTGCCCACCTTTGTGAGTGTCCTAAATGTCATTGAATTGTACACTTTAAAATGCTTAATTTTAGGCCATGCAAATTTCACAATTGAAATAAAAACACCAAGTGAGCAGGTGCATATGGGAGGAGAAGAGAGCTAGAGGCTTCTGCAGATGCTCCTCATGTTGGTACTCTGGAGCACTGACTGCGGCTCACTGTGGAGGTCTCTGTGAGGCTGGGGGGTCTCCCCCAGCAACCCTTGGGGTGACTGAAGAAACTAAGGTGAAAAGCAGCACGGTTTCAGTAACAGCAAAGATGAGGGCATGGGCTCTGTAGTTCTGCATGGACACTTACACTCAGACAGGATCTGCTTATCTGTTGGGACCACTGTGATCTTTAAAAACTCCTGATGCCAGGCTTCCACCTCCAGACATTCTGACTTAATTGGTATGAAGTGTGACCTGTGTGACCTGAGCAACAGGATTATTTAAAGGTGCCTGAATGGCCCTAATGTATGGCCAATTCCAGGAGTCACTGGCCTGCAGACAAGATGATGGGCCCCCTGGCTTCTTTCTGGGCTATATGAATCAGTCGAATAGCATGCCGGGGTTCTTAATCCCAACTGCACATGGAAATCACCCAGGAAACATTAAATGTTGCTAATACCTGGTTCTGACCCCAGACTTTCTGATCTGAGGTGCAGCCAGGGCATGGGGGCTTTTGAAAACTTCCCAGGTGATCCGAAGGGCAGCCAAGCCAGGAACCCTGCACTAAACTGTTCCCTTAACATTCTGAAAATAAGAATCAACTGGAGCTCTTTTAAAAGAGCAAAAGACAGGGCGGGAGGTTTGGTTCCCAGTGCCCAACCCAGACCCACTGACTCAGGGACCATTACAAGGGCCCAAATTTATTCTTATCAGTAACGTTTGGGAAACTGCACTAAAGATAGATTAAACACAGAAAGCAAACATTTCTCATGCGTGTGTGTGTGTGTGTGTGTGTGTGTGTGTGTGTGTGTGTATGTGTGTGTTTGACAAAGAAAGAGAAAAGCAGGAGACCAGAGAGGAGAGGAAGAGAAAGAAAACTTCCTCCCCTATGTTCACCCCTCAGAGGGCCTGGGGCAGCAAGAGAAGCGTGAGGCATGACCCCCAGCCTCAGAGGGGGCTGCCCTGGCACAGCAAAGGACAAGCTCAAGCTCCCATTTGTTCTATATGCTGCACATCCTCCGGACCTTTGCAAACAGTACATGCTGCAAACAGTAAGGTTGGAAAAGCTTTTCCTACTTTAGAGCTCAGACTGTCACTCACTGCCCTATCAGTGGCCCAGCCAGACACATACCATGTATTTTGTCCCCCATACCAGCTGTCCCTCCATAGGATGGTGATGTTTGGGGCCACCATCACACTGTGTGGAACCCTCCACTCCCCCTAAGTAACTTGCAAGAGTTGAAACCAGGACAACTTGAACCAGAAACGAATGGGGGAGAAAGAAAGCATGTAAGGGTATATGGGCGAGAGGGCGAGAGTCATGGGCCAGGGCTTAGAGGGAAGAGGCACCTGCTCCTCCCCACCAGCACCTTCCTGAGTGTCTCTGACTTCCTCCTGCTCCCATGGCAGCACAAGGCCTGAGGAGGCAAGGGACCCGTTCTGCAGCCAGAGCCTTCCCGTCCTGGCAGAAGTGAAATGGGAGATTGTGAGAATGAGATCTGACCAAAGGCTTATCCTTCTCTCTGAATACCGTCCAGCATTCATTCATTCCACCAGAGAGTAACTGTGCACCTGAGCCAGGCGGGCTAGGAATCCAGTGCTGAGCAAAACAGATCCACCCACAGCCTCACTCAGCTCACCGTCTGAGGCCTTCTTGTTCAAAGTCTTGCTATGGCACCTGAGAGCTCTCCACAACGCAGAATCTCAGCACACCCAGAATTCAGTAACCCCAGGCCTTCTGAACCTGAATCATCACTGTAACGTGATCCCAGGCAGTTTAAATGTGCATTCAAGTTTGGGGAGCACTGATTAGATGCCCATTTCCATAAACAAGAGTGAGACCCTGGACTCCAAAGAAATGCAACGTGAGTTCCCTTCCTTTGATGTTCATGAGAATTGGTATTAGGGGAAATAACTCTGCAGCTATTCTACCTCAGTGAGACCTTAGAGTTCATTCCGACTCCCACATTTTACATGACAAAACTGAAACCCAGAGAGGTAACGTGATTTCCAAGAGAAAAAGCCAGGATCAGAACCAAGGACTTTATTTTCAAGTTCAGTGTGCCCAGCGCAGGTCTGAATAAAGCCAGGTACAAGTGTCTGTAATGAAAAGAGTGACAGAAACGGAACAGGAAAGATGGGGTCCACACCACTGCAGATTCTGAGGGGTGCCTCAAAACTGCGGGAGGGCGGATCATTTCTGCAGCCTGGGTCAAGTCTGCTCTTCTAGACTCCCAAAGTTGATTCAGGTAAAGAACTACTGATCTCCTTTGACTTCCCAGCATGAACATGCTTTAAGGGTGACATTCTGGTCCATGAGACCCCCAGGAACATGGTGTCACTCCATTGCATGCCTCTGGCTGGGCCGAAAGTGAACCCCAGGAGTCTAGGACACCCTCATGAGCTTTAACCAAGGTCCTCAAAACCTTTGACTAGATCATTGAAAACAAAGCAATACACTCTCTGCTAGGGTGTGTATAAATTACTGCATGCTGTGTGGAGACATGCTACCCAAACCAGCTTACCCACCAAAAGCTCCCCCTTAAATCTAAGCTACTGGACCAAGATTGTCAAGAATGCTGACAGCTCTTACTCACCCTTGCTGCTCAATTTAAGTGTCTTGCACTGTGCGACTCTAAAACTCAAACTTAAATCAACTTGAAAGATTTTCCCCAAGAACTAGCACATTTTGTCAAAAGTCAGATAGATTAGAAATGAATACACACAGCCACTACCCCCTCATAGGAGCACAGTGCAGTTTTCTGAGCAGTGGGAGCAGGAGACTGGCAGATCTAGGCCAGAGGTGGGTGATGGGGCCTTTGCTGCCTTTTCTTCCCACCCCAGTAATAAGTAATCAATTTGAGAGAGTTGATAGAAAGAGACAAGAGTGAAAGGTGGGCATGACACATTTATGAGAAAGATTTTCCCTGGGCTTCTTAAGTATAGTGCCTTGAGTTGTTCTAATCACATTAAAAGTAGCAGGAAACACCTATTTCATGTTACTCGGCCACAGCTCAGATGTATGATGAGATGGATCACATGCTATCAGGAACAAACAAACAAACAAAAATCATGGAGAAGAATGGCTTCACAAGTTAACAAAAATTTTATATTGTTTCCAATTTAGAAATCAAAAGAGAGAGAAACACCAAATCACAGGAGAATAGAAACACTTTGTTTTAGTTGAATTCTCATAAAAGGCTCCTCCATGCAGTTTCTGACATTGGAACAGAGAGCATTCTTATGCTGGATTTGTTTTGCCCTTTCCCTAAAAGATGAAATTTTGGAATCACAACTACTCTGTGTTTCCCAATCATAATGACTTAAGTAGAAAGAGTATTTGTCAGCTCCACGAGCTGGTGTTTCCACTGAAGCAAATAGTTAAAGATTTGTTACTTGATCTAATGGCAATGGCTTTCCAATAGACATGCACAGAATCATTGATCAGTGTGCCCTCTCCTTGTTTGCTCTGAAACACTGTTCAATTTACACCAATTAAAGAAAGCTTGGTTTGGGTATTGAAGAATAATTAAGGAATGCAAATCCCCAAGGGCTTCTAAAGATGACATCTGACTAGAATGGTGATTAAGGCATGAAGGCAGCATTAGTCTTTGAATAGTTGACTGATATACAAAATCATTACAACGTCTCTCCTGGAAGAGTGACATTAGGTCAATGTATGTATTTGCCTGGTCACCCTAAACAAATTTGACAAGTCTAATTTTAAGTAATTGCTCAGAGTTTAGTGGCCGCCTCTGTCCCCACAAGGGCAGCTGTCTGGACCACATCTTGTAATTGAGATGTGTCTTCAAACTCTACGTGTCAACGCAACATGCAAATGAGCTCTCAAAAAAGGTTAGGGGTTATGACGTTCTGGTGAATCATTTTCCAGTCAAATTCCAACACGAAAATTTTACTCTAGCTATTAGTCAATGGATCAACTAATTCTACTTCATCCCCCCCTTGGAAAGATTGAGTTTTCCTGCTGCATCGGACTCAAGAGTCCATCTAGAGCCCATCCTGACGTGTGTTCCTTGGACCAGCAGCATGAGCCTCCCCCGAGGATGCAAAGTCTTGGGGCCCACCCAGGCCTGCTGAATCAGGGCTGAGGTCCTGCCCTGTGGGCTTCAGTAAGTCATTCCAGTGATCCGAAGTCCACTTACATTCGACAGATGAAACGGAGACCCAGTAGGTTAGGTAATCTGACTAAAGTCACAAGCTCAAATGACCACGGAGGCTGGAGCTAATCATACATGCTCAGAACATTTAATTCCTGACTTTTATCATTCAGTTAAAGTTTTAAAAATGTGTTGCTGCCCTATTTTTGGTTTTTGTGTAGCTCTGGGCTCAACCCTGAGAACATGTGCAGGGCACGTCCTGGCAGACGGCCAGTGGTCCTCTTCCTCCTGCACACCTGAGAGAGGCGGCCTCCTGGCGCCAGCAGCCGGGTACAGCCATCGGCCTAGCTGTCAGGGACAGCATCTCCCAAGCCAGAGACTGAAGGGCCTGTGTCAGAGCCCTAAGAGGTGCCTTCTGTCCGTGGAGACCTGGACGCACACCCAATGCACGCAGAGAGAACAACCCGCCACTGCCCGGGACCCTGAACGATCCTGATGAGCAGAGCTTCCTGCTGCCCCCCACTGGATGTGCAGCGAGAAGAGCGAACTACTACGTTAAGCCACTGGTACTGGGGGAATGTTTGTTACTCCTTTGTAACCCAGCACATCGCAGATCTCTTTGGGACTTCTGCACAGTCCCCCTGCACCTAAAAGTAAGTGATGCATTGGTCAGAGAGGTGGTAAAAAAAAGAAGCATCTTCCTTATTCAGAATGTAATTAAATATAGTGAGATTTCCCAGAGTATGTAAGGATGGGAAGCAAATTTGAGCTACTAACCAAACAACAGATTTCAGATGTCATTTTCTTTCTTACGAATCGTTGTATCTTCTGCTCTTTTATCCCAGTCTGACAACCCTTGAACTATAGGGAGCTTACTTACTTAACTACAGATTGAGGAAATCAAATCAAAACTGGGAAATGAGGGCGGTCTCATTTGCAGCCACACAAGCCCGCGTTCCCAGTGTCTCCCGTAGCAGCTCAGCCACCAGCCGACGTGAAGCAAAGGGTTTTTCCCAGCCCGTTCAGGCCCCAGCAGATGGGGGATAAAGCCTATTCACACTGCGCCCTGCCTACCGCCCGTCCCTTTCTTCCTAAACACCCACACCACACCCCCCAGGTGAGCGGGACGCCCCGCCCGCCCCTGCGACTCCCCCTCCGCGCCGTCCTCCTGGGTACCTCCGGACAGCACGGGGAGCCTTTCAGCCGCTTCATCCAGGGCTCCCTGCGAGGGGCAGGCGGCAGACAGGGCGGATTAATGGCAGTGGCAGAGGGCGATGCAGCCCGAGCACAGCAGAACGAGAGCGGCCCGGACAAAACAAAGCCCCACAATAGATCATTCCTGAAAAGCCATCGGGCCGCCCTGGAACCCCGGGCCCGTGAGCTCCGGGCACTTGCACACCCACGGGCTTTCAGGAGACATGAATGGAAACGGAACAGTAACTCTTTCTCAAACCTCCTTTCAGGGGTCTTGTCGGCAGAGAAGGATTCACCATTCAATTCCCATACTTTTATGTGGGAAATTAGGAATTTGCCCCTTGAAAAGAAATTGCCTTTAAAACTTTTGTAAATTGTGGCTATTTTATGGATTTACCAAATTTCTTCCTCCTTTTTCTCTTTCCATGTTTATCTCATTTTTTAAAATACTCATAAACACACACACACACACACACACACACACACACATTCCCATCTTCCCCACTTTTCTCAGGAATGTTTTGTTCAAAAAACTCCAGTGAGAATTCATCTTCCTGCTTGATGTAGTGTTTAGTTTTCATCCCTATTTCTCCACTTTATTTCCTTTATCACAGATGCAACTTCTTTTCTGAATGAAAAAGATCTATCCTAGAACTTATTAATCACTGTACACTTGGAAAGGTGCACGAGTTTGGGCCAAGCGGAATGAATAAAGTAGATCATTCATTCATTCCCTGACATGACAGGCACTTAGTGAGTAGCCACTGGTCTGACCAACCCTCAGTATATCCTACTTTCGGATCATCTAGTAAAAACAATCAAGTTTTACCAGAGGGGCACTCGGCGAAATGTCCCCAGCTGGCACGGCCTGGCCGGCATTTCAGCGGCGGAGGGCACGCATCAGGTTCCTTCCTGCTCGGAAGCCGCGGTGTTTGGCCGTGTTAATCTCATTAAACTTCCCCACGAGTTTCAACAGGACAGAAATGAAGACTTGAGACAGTGGAGTTGCTGGCCTGAGACTCGGGCTGGGAAAAGTCAAGCTTGGGCTCCGAGCCAGCACATCTGAGCGGCTGCCCCAGGCCTCTTCCCGGGGCTGTTCTTGGAGCAGAGGAAGCGGCACAAGGAAACCTGGCCGAAGGAAGTCCAGCCGCGTCTGACCCCGCTTCCCCCTCCCCTCCTGCTGCCCTCAGGAGAGCCCGGCTGGGGGAGCAGCTGTTGCCACAGTAGCCATTCTCCAAGGGCAGTCAAGCATACCCCGATTCCAGAGAACCCTTTGGGGAAAGAGATAGAAAGGAGGGCAGGGGACGGGAAGAGAAAGGGAAGTTTTCCTCGTCAGCAGGTCCGTAAGGCGAGACTGGGTCACAGTAACCATTTTCTGATGTGCAAAAGCTCTGTTCTTGTTAGATTTCTTGGATATACAAAAAACTAACGCAACAAAGGGGAGCCTCACAATCTACTTGACGGGGACTGGTTCAGACCCTGATATCGTGTCTCTGTCAAAAAAAAAAAGAGAGAAATAAATCATGTCTTATTTCTGAGTACAGTTGTTAAAAACCTTAAATATTTGCAATATGCATGTGTATTGAAGCCACAGGCTGCACACCTAAACTGATACAGTGTTATGTATCAGTTATATCTCAGTAAAGCTGGGGCCACTGAGAACTTAGCAAGAGACCCAGTAATGACTGCATTGACATCTGCAAGTCTGGGAACCATGTCGTTCCCTTCCTGAAATAACCTGCTTGTTAGTAGTTATTAAAGGGAGTCATGATATTGTGCTTTAAGAGGCAAAATCTCACAAATGAAAATTAAAAAGTGAAGGAAATGGTTGTTCTTAAATATGGACCTCACTTGCTTGAGAAAAATAGGTAGCTTTAATGGTCTGGGAAATGTTTATAAATTAAAGTATTTTCATTCCTTTCTTCACTACTCTTAACCAGAGCTAGAAATTCCAAAGGCTAGGGCCCTTTGAACAACTCCTACAACCTCCCAAAAAGGCCGTGCTCAGCATCTCTGGGGAGGCCCTCTTCACAACAGCCTTCTCCACAACCCAAAACTACAAATGTTGACCAAACAATCCCACCACTGAACTCTAAACTAGCACTTCCAGCCTGTTTGGAATTGGACGGCATATTGCTTAAGAAATCCTCTCTTAACCTAACTCCTAAAGCTACTGGCTTATACTAATTTTTTAAACTGAAGTCAAATATTATGTGGTTAGAGAAATTCTGGTGTGTGTGTGTGTGTGTGTGTGTGTGTGTGTGTGTGTGTGTGTGTTAACAACTGTCCCCAACCTTTACTTCCAGGACCACGACAGCCTGTGAGAGCTGTACAAAGTCTTACCTTCTCCATAAAACGGTAAAAGTGATCTTAAATTTTAAGCAAGTGTATTTATTGCCTTTCCCCCACCATGCCCATGCTCCTGGTTGAAACTCTGCAACGGCCGCGCCCTGTGCTCAGAGGAAATCCAGGATCCAGCTCCACCCATGTTGCCAACCTCCTATCGCTCCTCCTTCCTCTCTTGCCTTCAGTTACTGGAGCTTAAAGGGTCTTCCTTGTCCCAGGGCCTTTGCACATGTGCCCCTCTGCTTGGAGTGGTGTGTCCCCTCTCCTTGCATGCCTCGCTGCTTGTCCTCCTTCATGGCTGAGTCCAGGCACCACCTCCATCCCCATGGAGGCTTACCTGACCATGCTATCAAATGCAGCTTTCTCTACCCTCCCATCTCCATCCCAGACACAAGCTTATGATCTTTACAACACATACTCCAGTCTGCCAGTGTTTTGATTTTATGTCTGTCCATTTGTTTTTGTCTCTCTCCACCATATAATGTGGCCCCAGGAGGATGGGGATGTGACTCTTTTGTTTAGTCACTCGCACTCTTTTGTTTAGCAACTAGCACATTGCTGGTACAGAGTTGGTGCTCAGTAAGTATCTGTGGGAGGAAGGAAAGAAGGAAAGAATGAAGGGATATAAGGCATTGACTTGAAATCAGTGCTCAACTTCCCAGCCCAGAAATGTTTCGCATTATTCAGGGTAAAAACCTCAGCTCTTCTATCAAAGAGACCCTGAAAAGCAGTGGCTTCTAGGATTGAATGGCATTCTTTTATGCATAACATTCTTGAGCTGGATGGTCCAGGCTGGCAGGCTGCTCTGTCTCACACAGTGATGAAGAGATCCACGTTCTTTCCCTGTTGTTTCCCCTCCATCCTACAGGGCACTGTGCATCTGCCTGGCTCAGTGGGACTGCTAGCACATCCAGGTTCCAGCACAATGAAAGGGAGAGAAAGAAGTCTAAGAGCAGTTTCCAGTTAAGACTTGAAACAGAAGTTGCACTTATCACTTCAGTTCACATTTCATAGGCAATAATTTAGTCTTCTGTCTTGAAAGGGAAGTTGGAAAGCAGAGTCTCTAGGTGAATGGTTTCACATCCATAGAGAAAAGAAAGATGGCTTCAGGGAAAACTAGCCATCCGCTGCATGTTCCCCACATCCTGTCTGAGTAGAAAACTTTCTGGGACCTGTCCCTAGGAAGCAGAGCCTGTGTGCAGACTCTGGCCTTGACTGGAGGGAGAAGACCTCCCTCCCAGGATCCCCTACCACACTGCGTGGCTCATGGGAGCTGGAGAGGCAACATGTCCCCCAGAGGTGGCTGTCACCTCAGCCCTCTTGCACTGAACACTGAGATGCCGACATGCTGGATCCTCCCCTTCCCCTTTGACTCTGAAGCTCAGAGACAATGGATGCGCTTTTGTTTTTGCTCCTTGATTTTCCCATTCAATTCTTCACTCACCATGCAAGAAGAACATGCAAACAGCAGTTGCCCAGAGTGCCCACTGCTCTAATCGGAAGTCAGAGACAGACAGGAGACCTCTTCGGTGTCTCCAGGACAATCCCAGTTCAGCAGCTTCCTTCCGTGGGGTCCCGAGCAAATTATCTCACATCATTTAGATTCATTTTGCTCACCTCTGACATGGGAACTAAAATACCTTGTCATGCAGTCATTAGAATAAAATTAGCTCAGGCATGTAAAGACCTTAGTTTTTTAAGAAATGCCTGGCACATAGATATTCCATTTATTTTTTTCAACCCGTGGATTTTCTTTTGCTAAATCTCAGCCTAACAGACCATCTCTCTTCCTTGACCTGTTCACATTGCTCCCAACTACACACTGTTGCCTAAAGCCTTCTCTGAAATAGTCCAAGAGCCTTTGTCTCACTGTCACTCAATTCCTGTCCCTTACTCGTTCACACTTTTATGTGATGCCTTGTGCTATCCTCTGTTTCATGAGTGTTTGTCCAGTCTCACGGGCTAGACTGCAAGCCCCCTGAAAGTACTAGGTACCGTGCTGGGTTCCCATAGGTCCTAACATCTAACAGCACGGGACTACATAATATCCACTCAACAAACACTCCACAGAGTCATCGAAATAAAGATACAGCAGATTGAGGCTAAGTCTACATGACCCTAGCAAAATAAATTAGTTCAGCAAATTAGCCCCAAATGTCAGTTCATCCAGGATTTCTCTTTTAAATAGTAAAATATCCTGAACAGTTTACTATCCACATACAGTAGGTGCTGCAAATGTTGCCTTCAATTACATTGCGCACGGCGACTTCTGGTAACTCACAATGCCTACTTCTGAGCGGTATTTATTCCATGCCACAAACACCTGAATTACTGAAATTGAAATCAATCCAGACTCTGTGTTTGGGGTTCCAGCACTCTGTGGACTGGCACGTGTGCCTGACAAAAATCTGGGGAATGCTTGGCCTTGAATTCCTCCGAGAATCGTGCCATTTCCCAAGGAAAGCTGAATAGCTCATTCATGCTTCACCCTCCGTTCTTCCAGGCTGGCTTCCTGAGGATAGTTTTTAGCCAGGCTAGTTAGTATGTTGTTGTTTTTCTAAATAGACTACTGGAAGCTAAGAGTTTTAAACTTAAGCTTATATTGAAATGATTCTTGAGTGCATTATCAAATAAAAAATATTACCCTTATTTCAATTATTAAAGATGGAAAAAATATAAACATGAATGCATCCACTCAGTGACTTTTGTCCACAAATGCCCCCAGAAGATAGCTCAAATGCACATAAGATCTCTCAGTACTATTTCTGAGGGAAGCAAGCTAACAAGTACCATCAGGTAAAAAGGCTGTTATGGTTTTTTTTCTTTCTGTATCACTTTTATCATCAAGAGAAATGGGAGACTTCATATTCTAAGGGCTTTTTGCATGGGAAGTGCTAGTTTGTCCTTAACACACCCTGAAGTCTCTAGGGGTATGTCATGGGGTAACCCGAAAAAGGTGAACAGAGGAGCAGAACTCCTTGACCGGATGGCAACCATCAGGGGCTTCCAGAAGGAGAGCAATAGGTACATAAAGCACCCACAGAGGCACACGCCAGGGCATCTGAATTCTTGAACCCTATTTTCAAGCAGAGGAGGTGCCATGTACTTCAGAGCACAGAGCCCAGATTCACTCCCCAAACCTAAGCAATAAGCTTAAATGCAGACAAGGAAAATACTTGGTTTGGCTTGAGTGGACAGACCACTGTGAAATGGGCAGGCAAAAAAGTCCAAGAATCTATAAAAGTTCTTTAGAAAACAAAAAGGCACTGGTCAACAGAGGCGGCCTGGCGATGTATAAATATACTTCCCCAAAACCAAGGGTAAACCTTCCCTGAGTGCCTCATGGGGCTTGTAGAGGAGAGCAAGAGGAATTTTTTAACTCCCGTATTTATGTGCTCTGTGGTCGACCTGCTTGTTTTCATAATTAGGAAGAGGAAAAAATTAAAATTACAGCCCTTAAAAAAAAGATAAATTTTTTCCTCAAAATGATCAACTCATGAAGGCCTCTGAGAGGACTCTTGAACTGGGTCTTTATTGTGGAGGAGCACAAAGCGTGGTGGGCTGGGAATGTCCAAGTGGCCCCAGGAGCATGCAGCAGGGGAGGGCTGACAGATGGGAGGCGGGGCTGGGCGGGGAGGGCCTCAGGGGCCCGGGGCAGGGGCAGGGCCAGCTGCCTGCAGGCTGCTGGGGTGTGGGGACAGGCAGGTCTCGTCCCCTCACCCACAGGAGGTGCTGAGGCAGGCTGAGCCCTGAGGACTGCTGACTTCAGAGGGTGTGAGACAGTGTATGATGGTCACAAGTCAGTAACTGAACCCCAGCAGAACCTGAAGCCCGAAACATTTAGTCCAAAAGTGTGCACATGACAGCAAGCAGTATTGCTAATGAGTAGGGGAATGAAGAAATAGCATCTTCCCGGTGGCACTGGTTTCTAACCTATGGCTCCAGCTAGGGTCCCATGGAGAATAGATGGCTCATTCAGATGGGTGACAGGGAGAGGCCAGGGAAGGGTCTGTGTACAGAGGTGTCATCAGATTTAAGAAAACCAAGAGTGGTGAGCGTTTGTCACCCCTAGGCTTGAAGGAGCTCTGAGGAGGCATGGGACCTGGGAACAGAAAAGCAACTGTGTCACCCTCAGGGGTCAGGGAGGACTGGGGCATCATTACGCTGACCTCACTGTCCTGATCCTCAGTGTCTGGCTCCTGACCACCAAAGCAGCCATTGATGGAGCCTTTAATGACCTACCTCCCCAGGGCTCTCCACATAGCAGGTTGGAGCAATTGGTAGAGGGGCCTGGGGACAAATGGAAAATGTCCAGCCGACATACCATCTACTTGACTTTTAAACCTTCATTTCCAATGCCACCTTCCCCACTAGAGCATGAGCTCCCGGGAGGCAGGGATTGTAGCTCGTCTGTGCCCTGCTGTGTCCCAAGTACCTGCATATGATGGGCACTCAAAGAATATTTGTTGGATGGTGGAATAGGAGCAAAGAAGAAAACCATTTGCCCAATATTTAACAGCAAGTACATAGTAAGACAAACAGCATTTTACAGAAAGTAAAAACAGTCCTTAACAGGGTGTTCCCCTACAGTAAACTGGTTCTTATTTTGGCCATTCTGCCCAAAGCAAAATATAGCCAACATATATAAGAAGGAAAATATAGTGGGGTATAAGATTTGCTGAAAAGATTATATTTATGCTTTGCTTGGAGTGAAGAAAAGTTTTGGAAAGCAGACCGAAGAATTTTAAATTGCATTCAAAAAAATACATCTTTCTCCTAACTTTCAGACCTGTGGTCTAGAAATCAGGGGACAGTTGCCAGGATTATTAAAGAAACCCTGTGTTAAACAGTGGAAAGATGTCA
This sequence comes from Manis pentadactyla, assembly GCF_030020395.1. Lineage (NCBI taxonomy): Eukaryota > Metazoa > Chordata > Mammalia > Pholidota > Manidae > Manis > Manis pentadactyla. Next base: position 147,509,451 of record NC_080020.1, on the reverse strand, counting down.
GGTTGCAGGTTTCTCTGCCATGGGAGGTTTTAGAGACCAACATTGTCTGGATTTGATGACAGGTAATGACATTAACTAATTACAAAACTAATCACATTTGGAGCAGTGGAAGCTGAGATCATGATAAGCATAATCAAATCCCTGACTTCAGGGCTTGGGGAATCAGAGGATAAGTTTTCTTCCCATGCAAAGCTTGACCAGATGCCTTTCAGAGGCCTCTGTCTGGGTATTTTGGAAGCCACAGATCCCAATGAGAGCCAGAACCATTGTTATGAGTCACAGAGCCCAGTGGCTGGCTTGGCACCATGGGGAAGCCACGTGGGTCTGGATGGCTGAACGGGACCTGCCGGGCCCACCCGTCACCTGGAGCTCCTCAAGGTAAGTGCCTGGTGCTCAAGCCCCTTTGTCTTCCCTGAAGACCTGAAGGCCGGAGCCCACGCCTGCCCTGGGCCCCACTGCCGGTTGGGTCATCTTGGACAAATTCCAATCCATCAGAGCCTCAGTTTCTTCCTCTACAAAGTAAAGATAAAAATATCAGTTCCCTTCGCCTCAACAAATTGACATGAGAACCCAGGGAAGCAGAGTTCACTTGACGTGTTATAAACTGTTATAAGTATTAAAAGATGGCTAATATTATCCCCAAAGTACCTGTGATAGGAGACCCCAATCATCAGAAAGGTGGAGAATCACTCAAAGGAAGAAGCCGGCCACAGCCCCGCAGTCAGGACCTCCTTCCCCACTTCCTCTCCTCCTTCTCACTCTTTCTGGGCCCCTGGGAGGAAAGGAAAGAGGCGAACCTGCTTCAAAGCATTTCCAGCCCTTTAAGGAGACAAGGGAGCAGTGAGCTGGGCCATGGAAATGCCCCAGTCACTCCTCTCATCTAGTAAAGTTCCTGAAGCCCCAGAGCAAAACTTGAAAGGAAATGAAATCCTAAATGTAAACACCATCTTCCGGTTGTTGCCGGGCAGCCGCGTCTGGGGAGGTCTCTCCCTGTGCACAAGGTGAAGCCCTAGGAGAAACCTCAGCATGGATGGGGCAGGGTTCTTGACTCTGGGTGAGAAAGAATTCTTGAACAGGTCAGACAAGTGTAGGTAAGGAAGGAATTCATTAGAGCAAGAGCAGCAGGGAATGGCAGCAGCCTTGCAGGCAGCAGAGAACAGATAAGTGCAGAGGGAAAGAGGGAAAGTTCTCGGCCTAGGGCAGATTCCCTGGCCAGCTCCTGAAGCCAGGGTCACCTGGCATCCTGTGTCTGCTTGGATCTGCATGGCATGGGGATGAGCCCCTACCACCCCAGGATTTGGGGGAGCCACAGAGCATAGGATGGAGTGAGACTATGTTCTGAGAGCTTCCCAAAGAAAGGAGATCTTCAGGCAAGCTACTAAGAGCAGATCACACAGTGACAGTTCAGTCCAGGTCACCCAGGCAACAGAAGCATGCAGGCCCAAATCTGAGCTCTTAGCAGCCCCTTCCTACTTATTAGGAGTAAAGTGAAGGCAGAGTGAAGACTTGGAAATAAAATGAAAGAGCAAAGAGACAAACCGCAATAATCTGAGCAGTGAGAAAGCTTTATTTGGAAGTACACACTTAAAAAAAGGAAAGTGAGGGCGTCCTCAGAGAGGAGGGGCCTTGAACGTTTGGAAATTCTGTCTTTTAAGGCTTTCAAGGATGGGGCAAAGGGCAGAGGGTGGTTTGTTGGGCATAGGCTTGACTTGTGGCCTCAAGGTACTTATCTCTGGTGAGAGACACTATTTCTCCTCTCCTCTGTTATCAGTCCTCCAGCTAATTCTGCTAAATAAACCCAACACAAGGGACTTATATCTGTTCTTCTCCAAGATAGTGGTTACCCTCAAGCAGTTGGGACATCAGTTAAGACTGCCTGCCCTGCCTTAAGATAGGCTATTAGGCTATTGTCTGATTAGCAGAGAATATGTTAGGAATCTTCTCAACTCTCTTCTTTTTAAAATGGAATCCTAGCCTTAAGATGGAGTCTCTCCTGTTCTTACTATATTGTTTATATCTCAACATTTTTCATCATAGGCAGGAAAAGGTAATCACTATGCTTGTCCCAGGTCACTGTGCTACCTCACGGTCACTTGGAAAATTATCTGCCTTGACTTTCTTTCTCTTACCAATTCATGACCCTCAACTAAAGCTATTCTTTGAGTTAAACCTCACTTTTCAGAAACTAAGCAGTCACTTAAGAAAAACATTAAGTGATCTGGATTGCAATTATCTTTGCCATTGGTTTTGCTGTAATTCTGGAGGAGGCGTTATTCTTTTGGCAAAGTGGCAGCAGAGACCTCAACAATTCAGGAAGGCTGTAAGGACAGCCGTGGGCCAGGGCTGAGACATTTTTAGTCCTGTTCCCCACACCTTGCCGAAACACAGAGATGTTAGGAAAGTAGCCTGCAGGAGAGACCTGCAGAGTTGCCCTGGGACGATGGCAAGTCCATCATTCAGATGGAAAACCTTTGGTGAGACAACTGTTTCCCTGCACTTTTTCATTTTAATGTACTTTATGTATTTAGTGGTTTTAAATACATAAAGTATTTTAAATACATAAAGTATTAAACATAGTTTTACCCAACTATGCAATTTTTTTTTACTGGTCAATGAGATGTATATCCAACCTTGCTTTTTTTAAAGCTTCAGTTTCCTAATTGTTGAATACGTATCAATCATAACACAGGACCACTGGATTGGCACATGTTCACTTTTGTGCACACACACATGCTACATAAACAGGGCAGAAGAAACTGCTAATACAGATATAACTGTGTTGTGTCATTGAATGTCTATTGAAGGAAAAAAGTCTCTGAAAATAGATTTAAAACAACAGGCAGTTTAATCAGATAAGTACACAGCATTCATCTCTGTCCCCTGGAAATGTGATTTCTTTCAGCTTAATGAATGAAGAGAAGGAGCTCCTCAGAATGCATGTCTTCCGAGCACCTGAGTGAAGCCAGCTGTGATGGAGAACGTCTCCTGGTTGTGGGTGGAGGGGGGCCACTGCCCATACGACATCAAGAAGGACTATGGCCATGCTCATCATCCATAGGCAAATGGGAAGTGACCAAAGGCTGTAAGGCGGGACTAGAAATGATGCCATTAGCAATCTCACTTCAAAAGATATATTCAATTATACTTGACTTCTGATGGGGACATCAGCCCTGAGACACACCCCACAATTTTTAGAAGCCCCTAGTAGGGTGGAGCAGCAGGTTCCCTTCAGTGGGAGTCAGGGATGAGAAGCCACTTCTCAAGGAAGTACAAGGGCAGTGAATTGAAGCAAAGGCTCTCCTCTCAAACAAAATGCAATAGGCAAGGCTGTTCAATAGCCACCTAGACAAAGCATGAAACTGGACTGTGGCTTGCTGCTCTTTTGGGAAGAATAGCATTAGATTTGTGTCTGGCGTTGAAGCTCCTTCATAATGATGCTGAGTGCCTGCATCTCTTAGGGAACAATGAGTGGGTGAGGGGACCCGTCACACCCAGCTGGCACTGGCAAGCTGACACTCATGTATGCTGTGTGCCGTGCACAGGACCTGTTCCTGGGCTCTGCCCCTCACATACCCCAGTGGGGGTGGTCCTGTCATTTGACCCATTTTACAGACAATGCTAAGATGCATGAAGTGACTTGCCCAAGGTCACACGGTGATTTGGGACTAGAGAGGCGCTCAAGGCAGAGAGCCAACTCTGAGAGAACCAAGTAACCACAGCGCTGCTGCTCAGATGGACTGAATTTGATTGAATCCAAAGCAAGAAGATTGGATGGGCTTAACAGAAGGCAGGAAATGGTTTAACTTCATTATAATCATTGCCAAAATAAAAATGGTTTGCTCAGTCTCCCCCTGCATCCCAGCAGTGCTCAGCAACATCTCCATGAGTGCAGACACACTCCTGTCTGCCCACCCTGCCCAAAACTCCACTTCAAATCCACCTGAGTGATGGAACCAGTCCGCGGCCAAGAAGCACTTCACAGATTTCAGCAGAAAGCAGGGGTTTGGTCACAGAGGTCAGATCCGAGATCCCAGAAACAGGAACCCCAGCAGCCCCCTCTAGCCCTGTGCTTCTGTGCTGCACGGGGCCCCCAGGCAGGAGCAGAGAGCAAGCACACCCAGAGGCCACCCCAGCGTGACTTACTGCGTTTCCCTTTAAGGGTGCATCCATGTGTGTACCTATGCTACCATCGCTGGTGGTAATCTCAGTTCACAATTTGGGATTAAAAATACACCATTTTTATAATATAACATTTTATAACATATGATATAATATAACATTTTATCACACATATTATATTTTATGATATGTATTATAATGTTATATATTTAAACATATTTGAATTATATACATATTTAAATTATATAAATATATTTAAATTATATAAATGTATAAAACATAATATTTAAATTTTGAAGCCTCATTTGTCAAGAATGGCAGAAACAGTCTTGGGGTGTGACCTTCATCTAAGTCATGGCCAAGTGCTGGGATTTGGTAGGGGAGAGGCTGTCGGCATTTGAGGCCATGTGTCTATTCAGGCAACCTCTGAGACGACACACTCAATCCCCTGCCTGGTCCGCAGACAGCATTTGCCAGGTCGCCCTGGACATGGTCTGGTTCCACCCTTTGACCCCCTGCTGGTTGTCAACAGAGCAGGGACAGATCTCCTCCTCTCTGCAGCCCCCACCATCATGACTGTCCAATGTTCCCATTTGTTCTCTCAAGTCTTAGCGAGACCCTGAGGCCTTTCTGTCTCCCTAAGGAACAGAAATGTAGCAAAACAAAACAAAACACTGGGTAAGGCTTACATTTGGACAAATATCACAGAAACCCAACAACAGAAACTTGACCAAATAGGAATTTATTATGAGACCCAACAAAAAAATCTGGCGCAGTGTTCAAAGATGCACTCCAGGACCCAGGCCACTATTCAGCAATGGCCCTGTCCCCTGGGCATCACATGCTTTCCAAGCAGGGAAAAAAGCCCTAAGTAAAAGAAGAGGCCACAGTAGGCCACAGCCTGTTCCATGGGTCAGTGCTGGAGCTGCCTACCCTCCCCCGTTTGCAGGGTATCTGGGAAGGTGGCCTGATAGCTTCCTAGCCTCCACAGCAGTAATTGCCAGTTAGGAGGGGATTGACGGCATCAACCTAAAGAATCTGCCACAACCAGAAGACTCATTTTTCACTATCACTTCCCTCCCTCAGAACGAGTAGGCACTGGCCTAGTTGCTTGAATGAGGTAAAGGTGAAAAGACAGACTAGAGGTAAAAAGTTGGAGAATGCTTCATAAAATTCTCATGTGTTTAAAAACATCTTATTCTGGGTCAACAGCCCAGGAGAAGTTCAGATGCCATTGGCCCCCTTGCAGGATCTGCTTCAGCCAACTCAACACTCGGAACCTTCAATTCAAACCCCTACCATTCCCAGGCTACATGACCTATACCCAGGGCATCTGTTCTTCCATCCCTACCCTGGCTTGGCCCAAGAGATCCAGAAGGCACTTCATGAACTGATGTTGAGCCGAAGAAACTCCCACATTTGTGAACAGTGGAGACTGGGCCAGAATGTGCAGGACCTGGTTTCCTAACACATGTGACACTAGAAGACCCAGTCAAGGAGGGAGAGCCTACAAAGGCTGAGCCATTTAATGCCAACTATATGCCACCCAGCTCCTTCAGGAAGCCAGAAGGGTCAGCCTCAGGCTCAGCCCACCTGCAGTGGTCCAAGGGCACCCCTCCCCTTCCTACAGCTGGAAAATCATTTTGGCTACCACATGTTGTATCAGAAAGTCTGACCCACCTGGGTCTGAACTCCAGGTCTGCTACTCTACAATCGTGAAGCTTAATTTCAGCCTTAATTTCTTTACCTGTAAAATGAAAACTAGTATCTACCTTGCAGGGTCACAGTGAAGATGAGAGGTAGTGGATATAAGGTGCCTTCCACACTGGTCTTTTCAGTCCATGGTAATGGCTCTTCATGCAGTGATCCTGGGGACATGGACCAGACCAGGAACAAACCCAAATGAGCGCTGCCTGCTAAGAGACAAGAAAAGGGAACATTTCCACCAGGTAGATTTCCTCCAGGCCAGACGGTGCTCCAGAACTGGGTTTGGGTGTTTGGTTCTTGTGAGGAGTAAGGATGTTGGTAGGACAGGTGGCTGACAGCTACCCAGTCCTGCGTGGCTGGTTGGTAACTGACCTGTAGAAATCACCGACTGACCTGAATTTTGCAAAAAAATGTTGGATATCTTTGTGCCATGACATGGGGTAGCATTTTTATTTCAACCACACAGCAATACTACTTGAAAGTGATTAATTCTTTGGGGTTTTTAGGGCACCTTTACTACTAACATTCTTCCATATAGCTGTCTGCATTCAAGTTTAAGAAAAAGGCATTTTAATCAACCTTGCTGTACAACTAAAAAGCATGTGCTTGCCAAATAATAAAATTAAATAAAAACAATTCCTGGCTACATCAGCGATGTAAAAACTAAAGAAGCAAGATGCCTGTGTGCTTGATCAGACCATACCTGAAGTCCTGGTTAATTTTGTGAGCTTCCCTGTGAGGCAGGAGAGAAACAAATGGCTACATGTCCAGAGGGTCAATGTGACCACCAGCATGGAAAGAAAGGTCCTCCACCATGCCAGAGGTGAAGAAGTGGGGAGTGCTTTGCCTGGCAGGGTGAAAAGAATAAAAACTATGCAAATATTAGGAGAGAGCTTTCAGTGTAAGAATGAGCCTATTTTATGTGCATCATGAGGTAAAACTAGAGTCAGTCATGGAGTGCTACATGAGGGTGGGGGATGTTGACTCAGCTGAAGAAATTTCAGTTACTGCATTTGAAGATTGAGACGCACAGACCTCAGCGACAGCGAGCTCCTAAAGCTAACGGTGTTCAAGATCAGAGAATGGGCGTGTGCTCATTGAATGAGGAGAATATCATATACCTGTCTCCTGGGGTTGGGATGAGGCCCAAGGAGATGATTGTTCAGGACCTCCCTGTATGTACCCCTTGGGTGGTGACGTGGCTGCACTGCTCTGAGCTGCCAGCTACATGCAGCAGACTTCCTAAGGTGCAACCCAAGTGGAGCCTCTTCTTGTGTCCCCTTGACTGGCTTCTGTCTTCCCATCTGGAGCTTCCCTGTTACCTGTGAAGAATGGGACACTCCAGCAAAGCTCAGCACCCAACCATGCTCAACCGGAGGCAAGAGGGGGAGGTAAAGGGGCATATTAATGCTTCACAAGGAAAACCATTGACCAGACAGAGGTTGCAGCTGGCCAGTGAACTCTGTTCCTTTCCTTCCTTCCCCTCCACCTGATCAGTCTATCCTGAGACCTAATAGTTCTTTCTCCAGGAGGATGGTCCCTGTATTAGTTTCCTGTGGCTGCTGTAAAATATCACCACAAACCTGGTGGCTTAAAACAACAGAAATGTATTACGTCCTGTTCTGGATCCCAGAAGCCTGCAACCAGTATTCCTGGGCCCACAGCCAGGGGTAGCGGGGGCTGTGCTCCCTCCGGAGGCTCTGGGGAAGGGCCTCTCCTTGCCTCCTTCAGTTGCTGATGACAGACCTTCACTGGCCTGTGACCACATCACCCCAACCTCTGTGCCTGTGGCCACACTGTCCTCTCCTCTTTTGTGTCATATCTGCCTCTGCCTCCTTCTTTCAAAGACACTTACAGTTGGAATTAGGACCTACCTAAATAACCCAAGGTAATCTCTCCTTCTCAAGATCCTTAATCACATCTGCAAAGCCTTTGGCATAGAAGGGAACATTCACAGGTTCTAGGAATTAGGATGCAGACATTTCCTTAGGGGCCAATATTTTGCCTCCCTAGTCTAGAGGATTGAGCAATCCACCTCATTCCATGCCATGTTGGGACCACATTGCGAACATAACCCTGTATTTGCACTTTTCTTCTCACCCCTTGACTATCCCCCCAAACTCCTCCCACCCTTGGATCAAACTCTCCACTAAAGAGGCAGCACAAGATTTTCCACAAGCTCTCCTTTCAGGAGGTGTAATAAATGTGAACCATCAAGAACACTGCACATAGTAATGGTACTAATGGTAACCGCAGTAATACAATAACTATAGTTCTCAAAGGGGTTTTTTTCCAGAGCATTGCTTAATCACTTAAAAATAGGCTTATACTCTGAAGAAGTGGAGGTCATGTGTTTCTGTGGAAATTTACACTGTATTGAAAGATTTATTTCCCCTCTATAAAACATTTCCAGCATGGTGACAATTTTTCAGTAGAATACCTGCTAAAAGATTAGAATTAGAAAAAGAAGGGTTTTCCCACAGCAAATGGAAGAAAATTCACTCCATTACAGAAAAGTTAAAATAAATTAGTTAATGCTTACAAATTTCTTACAGATATGAAGTGTTACCTGTATCAGTGCTAAGTCCTGCTATGAATATGCTTTTTGTGTGCTGAAACAAACTATACTTCTTAAAACAGCAATGTCCTGGGTCCTAGGAATATCTGAGAAGTAACACAACTTGATGAATTACAGAATCAGATAACACCACCTCCAAATTCAGTCAGCAGGGCTGGGGCTGACTTATGTGGGGAGAAAGAGGAGAATAAGGCAGAATATTCTATTGTACCTCTCCAAGGTCTTCGCAGGTAACAACTGTGCAGTGAAGGATTCTGGAAGGTTTTTATTTTTTTATGAGGCACCTTCATCAACACCTCTGTTTCAGATAATCATATGACTATGATGTGGTTCACAGATAAACCTGAAGAGAAGTGGTAGCCAACAACATTGACTATGAGGAAAATACTGACAAACTTCCCTGTTAAAAGGGCAAGTATCAAAAACTCTTAGAAGCTTTCAAGAATTTCACTTCTCTCACCATGACAAGGCAAATTCAGTATTTTGGTGGAAACTGCTTCCTCCAGGCTCATGTGGGGATCATCATTTCAAAAATTACAAGGTACATCATTGAATGGATACAACCTGAATGGAGACTGTATTTAATAATATGATAAAATAAGCCCACACCTGGCATATTCAATATAAGTCATTTAACTGGGAAATTCAGACTTGAAAATTCTCTGACCTTGATTCCCTAGGACTTTATGTCCAAAATATTAACTTTCAAATCTCCCAGACCTAGATGGTCTCTATCCTTTAGTTGCTGGTATGATCTGCTATTATCATGTCCATATCTCTCTCTCCCCTCTCATGGTGTGCCCACACACAGACACACACACACACACACACACACACACACACACACACACACACACACTGCATAAAGCAGCATCAGGCAGTATTCTGCTGAATGACAGGACTGCTCTCCCTTTCCCGTCCCAGCTGCCCTCTTTCTCCAAAGCACAAATAAGGGCCAACTCCTTGGGCAGCACAAGGAAAATCAAGAGGAGAATCTCCATGCTTCTGGAGGATTCCAGCCATTAGGATCCAAGAACAAAATTATTTTAAGAATCTTCTAGCTCTTCTTTATACAATCATCACATTCCCTGAAAATCTCAGCTCTTTCTCCAGTTCATAGTAGCCTCTTAAATAATGTTGAATAGTGAATGAACAAATGAACTAAAGAACTGAGCATTTCTGAAACCATGGAAAGAAGCACAATGTAGAGGCATGTGGTAGACTGGAAAGAGAGTGACTGGCTTCTAGCTCTTCTGCTGGTTTACTCTTTGGCCAATATCCTTCCACATCTCATTTCCTCACATGCCAAATAGAGACAACACTTATTTTAATGTCATTATAGATCATGTTTATGCCCCAAACACAGCATCTTATGGTTTAGAAAACACTTGGACTCACATTCTCACTTGACCCTCCCCAACCACCAACAGGTGGCAAAGGGTGTCCATCTTTTGGTCTGGAAGCAGAAGTCTACAATGCTGACTTAGTAAATAAAGGTGCACTACAAGCCAGAAGTCCCAGCCATGACAACACCTGCTGCTCCAGGTAGCAGACAAAGGAAGAGCCTAGCTATAATCAGGGACTTGTCATTCAGACAATAATGGCAGAACCTTCCTCAAACCCTCCCTCCTCCTCTACTGTCCTCTGACCAACACCAACTGGTAGAGGGCACACACAGCATTTATCCTTCAACTGCAGTTATTCTAAAAGACAAAGCAGGGGCAGAGATTAAAACCAGACCCCAGGTCTTTGTGCCATAGCCGACATATCAAGTGCCCTCTTCAAATTGTACTGAGTTAGCTGTATACCTAATAAAGAAAATAGAACTATTCTTTCTCTTAATAGTCTTTTAGTGAGGGAATGGGGGGCCAGGTTTACTAAAGGCCCTTATAAATTGCCGGCTGAAAGGAAATAATGCTCCTTGGCACCACAGAACCTTTTTCATGTGAAGCTACATGATCACTTTTCATTTTGTTTCTCAAGCACCCCATGGCACCCATCCACGTATTAGGCTAATAACTGCATGAATCTAGTTAAAAGGAACCGAGCAATTATTTTAATTAGGAGAGAACAAAAATAACACTCCTGGATTCTGCTTTAAGGGGCAAGAAGGAAGTAGTCAGGGTTCAAAAAGATCCCACAAAATATTTTTGTGAAAGGAAAAATAATTAAGGCCAAATTTAGAATGTACTTGCAATAAATGGGCGAAATAAAATGAATGGCACCACTGTGCAACTAAAACCCATTCACAGACAAGAGCCCCAGAAAGCCCATTTTATGTAATGCCATTTTGAGGGTATAGCCAATTTTACAAAGTGAGGGTGAACATCTAGGAGAGACTTTAATGATCCTTGTGAATCTCTTACACAATTTCTTATAGAGTTTCTGTGTAAACTCTTTTATTAATAAGAGAAAAGGGGAAGGATATTGGTCAATTTGCCTTTTAAGTAGGATTGTTTTTTCATTTAAATTCTTAGAGTAAATTGTTCAAATGTGTTTCTCTGGAAAAATCTATCTTTATAGAAAATCCTTGTTACTAATTCATTCTACAAAAAGCGACTCCGTCATGAGCATTTCAATCATCCGAACTGAATTCAGTCACACAGGAAGAGATTGCATCTGCTGATTGTCCACAGCCTTTGCCTTCCTTCTTCCCTCCTAGTCATGAAGTCGGGGCTATGTTATTGCATCTCAGGCTTCCAAAATGAGATGAAATGAGGCTCCAACTGGTCAACTAACCAGTATTAGGCCTTCTGTTTGAACCTATAAATGTTTGTTGAGCACCTGTTATCTACCAGCACTTGTTATTGACAGCAAGTTATGGATGTACATAGTTTATTAAGACCTGGACCCTGCCCGCAGAGATATAGGCATGGGCAGAAAGGAGGCCACCAGCCCCAGCTGGGTGAGTCAAGGGTAGCTGACCTGAGCTGATTGTTAAAGAATGTGAGAAAGACATGGACAGTCTATTCAGGGAGAAAGATCAGCATACACAAAAGCTGGGACACAAAGAACCCCCGGGTATCTACTAGGAACCTCAAGCAGATAGAGCTGCTGGAGTATTAGGCCAAAGGTTGGAGCAGGGCAAGAGATAGCTGCAGAGATGAGCAGGCACCAGGTTGTGAGCAGATTCCTGTGCTGTGTCAAGGAGCCTGGACTTCATTCTGTAAAGCCATAGATAGTCACCAGTTTTCAACTGGGGACTAATATGGCCAGCTTTCCTTTTTAAATCGAGCTCCTGGATGCTGAGAAGAGCTTGGAATAGAGACCAGGTGTTCCACAAATGCCATTGCCCAGGCAAGAGGTGATGAGTCCTTGAACTAGGGCAATAGTAAGCAGGAATACAGAAATGGGGTGAGATATTCGATATGCAATATTAAAGGGGATGAAAAGAAGACCCATGCGGGACATTTACTGAAGGTGTCAATAGTAGGAGATGAAATTGGCTTTGAAGTTTCTCTGTGGGAAGCAGGTGTTTTACCTGAATGCTTGTCATATGTCCAAACAGCTTCTCATCTTATAGGTTCCCTTTAAACCCAGGGTTGGCCATGATGATGGGGTCCAGGATTGAGATGCAATAACAAATTTCAGCCTTGAGCACATGAGTGCACTGCTGAGTGCCATATGAAAAGTCCTAGAAGATAGTCTAACTTATATTTACTTTCTCATGCAAAATTCACACAAAACCAATTTCCTGCCATAGGTCTAAGTTTAAAACATATAGAAGCTTGGAATGAAAAACACTGTGGCAAATACTTACTGTGGTGGTTAATCTTACGTGTCAACTCAACTGGGCCAAGGAATGCCCAGACAGCTGGTTAAACACTAGTTCTGGGTGTGTCTGTGAGAGGGTCTCTGGAGAGATTAGCATCTGGATCTGCAGGCTGAGCAAAGAAGATGGCCTCACCAAGGCGAGTGAGCATCATCCAGTCCCCCGAAGACCTGAATAGGGCAGAAAGGTGCAGGGAGGGTAGGTTTCCTGTGTTTGCTTGATCTGGATGGCCATGTTCTCCTGCCCTTGGACATCGGAGCCCCTGATTGTTGGGCCTTCAGAATCAGCCAAGACTTGCAGACAGCAAATCATGGGCCTTCTTGGCTTCCATAATTGTTCTAGCTAATTCCTATAATAAATACATAAATAAGCATGTGTGTGTGTGTGTGTGTGTGTGTGTGTGTGTGTGTGTGTGTGTGTATTGTGTATGTTCTATAAAGAGGACACTTCTCAACTTCACTTTAGGAACCAACTAAACCTTGATAACACACTTGACAAGGACATTACATTTAAAAAATTACAGATAAAATTCATTCATGCACACTGTTGTAAAATTCATCAAAACACGCTGCAATACATAAAATAAATAATACATTATAACCAACTTGGTTTTAATCCAGAAATGCAAGATTGGTTTAACATTCAAAACCTATCAAATAATTGATCACACTAAAAAAAATAGGTAAAAGTCATATGATCATTGTATAAATAAGTGAGAAGTTAATTTATGACAAAAGTATCACTTCAGAGCATCAGGGAAAGGATGTATTTTCCATTAATGATATAGGGTAAGTGGCTGTCATAGAGAAAACAAACTTGATCCCAATCTCATGCCATATACAAAACTCAATGCTATATGGATTACAGACCTAAATGTGAAAGGTGAAACAATAGAAGTTCCAGAAGATAATATAAAAGGATATTTTCATGGCCTTGGAGTGAGTAAAACTCTCTTAAACAGGACATGGAAATCACTAGACATGAAGGAAAATTTTGGTGAATTAAACTACATTAAAATTAAAATCTTGTGTTCATTCAAAGACACCATAAAGAGAGTGAAAAGTCAAGCTCAGAATGATATATATATATATATGAGCAACAATTAGCAAGGACTTGTCACTCAACACTGGTGATGTGGAAAATGATACAACCTCTTTGGAAAACTGCTTAATGTTATTAAAGGTGAGCACAGTCACTCCCTAGAGCTTAGTAAGCTCCCCTTTAGCTACATACCTACAAGAAATGCATGCCCACAGCCACCTAAGATGTGCACAACAAAGTTTCCAGCAGCACTCTCTGAAATAGCCTATAACTTTAAAAACCCATCTGTTCACCAAGGGTATGCTGGGTCAACTGTGGTATATTATTGATACGACGAAGGAAATACAACAAGGAAAATATACCATAATTTCACCCAAAGACAGGAATACAGCTCACAAATGTACTGTTGAGAGGATGAAACCAGACACAATGTGATTCCATTTATATAAAGTTAAAAAAAAAAATCTATGGTATCAGAAATCAGGGTAGTGGACCTGAAGCCACTATAATATTGCATATCAAATGTATTCCTTCACAAAAAGATATTATTCCATTAAAAAGAAAAATAAATCAAGATAGTGGCCATCTTTGAGGAGAAAGGGGGCTCCCAACACAGGGGCAATCAGGAACACTGGCTGTATTCTCTTTTGTGTCCTGGGGGTGGTTATAGGATGTGTTCAGTCCAGGATAATGCACCAAGTTAAATGCTTCTGCTCTTTGCCATCTTCCATATGGGGAGCCCCAATACAAGAAAAGTTTTAGAGAAGAAAACTCTTCTAAAAGAAACTTTTCAAATGTTGATTTGCATTTCTTAAGGTGAACTAAATGGAGGGATTAACACAGAAATTGTTGCTGAATATCTATATCAAAATCAGTCAGTGGTGTGCCCTTATCTGCGTTCAGTCTGCTCTCCTGATGTCAGTTACAGGACAGGAAATAGGAAGAATCACCCATATGATGGCAGGGCCACTGGACTAGGAAGAAGAGAATGCTTTCCGCTTGAGGAAAATGAATAAAACTAGGAACCTTTGCAATTTAGCTAAGAGGTGAGTAATACTTGAGAAGGAAGAAACATTAAAGGCCCAACATATAAAATAATGATGATAAGGAAGGGCCTTGCTAGAGGCTCATATATTTCTAGTCTTATCACATAAAGCAGGATTGAAAGGTAACAAATTTAGGCTGGCTACAAGGAAATACTTTCTTAAGAAATGAATAATGAACGTGTAACAAATGGTTTAGTAAAATTCAACTCCTCCCTCAAAAAAAAAAATATTAGCTATTTCTAGGGGCCAGAGCAGCATCTGCAGTTACACTGACCAGTATTGTATTATGAAGACTCCCCTGCTTCCAGGCAAAAACTCATAGCCAGCTGGGGTCAGGAAGAAAATGTTCCCTTTGGTGTAGCATTTCACAGCTCTGTTATTTAATATTGAACAATTCGGGGGACTGCGTGGTACCCACAGCCCCATTCAGGTCACCTGGCTCTGAGACCCAGGCTGCTGTGCTAAGCAGGCTATTGTTTTAATCCTGGACGGCAACACCTGTAGGCCTGTATTTAGGCAACACCTTGTGTTTCCAAAAGGTAAACGCAATAAATATAATCAAAATTGTTCCTAACACTCCTGTTTTTACATCAACAATCTATAAATATATGGAAGAACTCCATACATGTGTGAAATAAACAGAACAGGTATGCCTACACTATGGTAATTCAGAAGACAGCTCTATAATTTAGAGCTTGGATTTCAATTGTTGCATGTTAGGTATGAAAAACACAGATATTATTCATCAAAGTGATTGTCCTGTGCACTTGTATACCTCATATAATTTATTTTTTCAGGGCTTTTTACTTCAAAGAAATCACTAGCTAATGACATTTCAGACTTCAGAAATTTTCCTGATAGCACACTGGAATTCCCTCAGGGACAGGATTGTGAATAAGTGGATTTTTTTAAAGATCATTAACAGATATTACAAACCAATTCAAACTGAGCATTTTCTTTGCAAATTACCTTTAACTTTTAAAGCCATTGAAAAAAAAGACAGTGAGTGATTTAATTTACTTAACCTGTCTACAAATTGAGGCTTTGCGCTCCATAGGTGATTGCATTTTCAACCAAAAAATATCTCTAACAATCTCTAATAGAGATATTTTTCTAAATTACCACTCTATGAGTGATATTTCAAAAAACAGTAATGTTTATTTTTCTCATTTAGCAAGTTGCCCTGAAATTGAGAATGTTTATTTTATTGATATGTTTAAAGTAAAAGCAGAGCCCTGCACTGTCTACATTTGTTGCTTAATTAAAACTTGCAGGTAATTAGCAAGTTTATCATTTCCTGAGTGAAAGGATGTTGGAGCTTCCATGATAGATCAGGGGGTTTGGGGGAGAGTGACTCTTTTCTTTAATGATCAAATCATAGTTTCTTGGCTAAAGAGCTAATATTTGGGGTGAGAAGCACCTTTATTCACTGCGTACATCAGGCCTGATTCTTATTTGCATCAACATCCCGTTGTGTATGTTTTCCATTCAAAGAGCTCCTGTGGACTTCAAAGGGAGTTGCCTGCAAGGACGGGCTACGTGGGAGTCCTGAATGGCTCCAGAACAGGCCCAGAGCTGCGAGAAACCACGCCAAGACTAGCTCATGCTGGAGCCCCCGAACCATGTCACAGAATTAAAGGGTCTCCCCTGCCTATGCCATCCCACAGCGCACGTGGGAAATGTCCCCAGGCTTGCCAAGCATTGTGCTGGCTTCTCAGGCTACTACTTTATAAATATTTGATGAGTGGTACTCTATTTATAAGAAAGTATGTTAATAAGAATATGCTTTGAAATTGGAGTCCAGTGCAAGCTTTAAAAAGGCTCGTTGTTTGAGGTTCTACAGGTTTCCTTTTCTTCCCTTTTAAATGCAGACTCAACTTACCACAAACCAAACAAAGGAACCTAACATCCTTTGGGATGTCCCATCAAAAAAATCGGGTCAGATTCTACTCTGAAGGATGTTCTGTTTTTGGAAGGATTCATTAAATTATTAACAGTAAAAGAACATGGAAACTAGTATTTGCTGAGTATCTCTTGTGTGCGATGTATTTTAATTCTCCTCTTTTAACCCTCACCAGCAATTTATGAGGTAGATTGTGTTACCCACATTTTAAAGATGAAAAGATGGGCCTCAGAGATCATGCGATTTGTCCACTCCAAAGTCCCACAGCAGTGAGATAAGTACAGGGTGGGTCTGGAACCCAGCTCTACCCCGAAGCCCATGTTTGTTTCTCTACCTCAAGCTAGCTCACATCACTCTGCTTCTTTGAAATGTCAAGTTCACATTTGAGGCAGCTGCCATTTTTATGAAGAGTTAGAACTCAAAGAATAGGGGTTCCTATGATTCAAGCACAGGCAGAGAATACTGTATTTCACACATCAATGATTAAGATACAAAAAATCATTCCGCCCCAAAGAGTTCCCAGTGGAAACCTCTGGAAACTCAGAATCCAAGCTGACCAGAGACCTACACTAGCTAGTCTGAGGGCCACTCATGTGTCCCAAAATGCTGATGCACCTCAGTGAAACTCGGGCCATGGAGGTGATCCTAAGTCACAGCTCACACCCCTGGAGACAGGCTCAAGGAGGAGGTGGAGGACAGGCAGGGACTCCTGCCTGGTGAGCAGACACTGGCCGGGGGCCCCAGCTGCCCCACAGGAGTAACAGGGGCCAGCCAAGACCATGGGGTGCTCCTTCCTGTTCCCACAAACTCCTACAGCAAAAGTCCCAGAGGCCCCTGGAAGGAGCCCAAGCAACTCCATGTGGCCCCTGGCCATGGTTTGCCCTGGTCACAGCAAGCTCACCAGGACAGAGGCACTGGTTCCCAGGGCTGCTCAAAGGGATGTGGCCTTGCCAAGTTTTTTCCACCTCTCTGAGACTGACAAAATTTGACATTCATCTGGAGCATCAATCCATTTATTTATTTTGCATTTGTTCATAAATCCTTACCACACTGGCTTCAGGCAAGGTGCTGCATCACGTCAGATTGCTAAGCACCTCTTACCTTGCCTTTGCACTTAGGAGAAGATCAAACTTCTAAACATGAGCCACCCATGAGACCAGGCATGATCTGACCCTTGCTGGCCTCTCCAGCCAGGCTCCCCGTTACCCAGACACACCAGAAGAGACTGACCTGGAGTCCCACCTCCTGGCTCTCCCTTCCGCCTGCTGGCTAGTCTCCCTCCTCTTCCCTCCAGATTCTACTTAAATGGCATCTCCTCAGAAAGACCTTCCATTGCCTCCAGATCCAAAACAGCCCACCCTGACCATTTCGCCCCTTCCATTTCTGTTTGCCATCATCACCACGTGTACTACTCAGCTTGTTTTGTCCCTTTCTGACCACCCATCTCCCCAGTTCAACCATAGCCTCCATAAAGTCATAAATGATCTCAGTCTTGTCCCCTACTTTATCTCCAAGCCCCGGAACAGTGCCCAACACGTGAAGGACACAGCAAATAGCATGGCCTTCGAGCAGCTTTACCTGATGGAAAATAACATAAAACCCCAGTCAGATACTTTGTTTCTGCAGTGGCAGCTCTTGAACTGAAGGAGGAAAGTTCTCGTTTTTCCTCCTCCACTACGCTCAAGTTCTTTCCCTACACGTGAACCCATGCCTCGCCTCTGCAAGGCAGCAATGCACACCTGATCTGGAAGGAAGGTGTTGACTCCCAGCCTGGGAAACACCTCATCTGTTAGCCAGGTTCCTGCCTGCCAAGGAGGCATGGCTGCCCTTGTCATCTAAGAGTGAGATGGCAAGGAGTTCAGTGTCCCGTGGGGCCCAGGTGTGACTCTCAGGTGCTTCCTGGGGCTCCTCTGTCTGAGTTAGCGGGGGCTCCCATGACAGCCCAGAACTTCAGCTCCTGTGGGCCTAATGAATTTCCGACCCCTGCTGCAGAGTGGGGAGCAGCAGGCTGGGCTCACAGCATGTATGTCTCTTTAGTCTTAAATTTCTTTTTGTTTATGGGATCCTTTTTAAATTAGAGAAGAAATATATACTAGTTGTAACAAGTGAAAACAACACTTAAATATGTGAATAGAAGCAAAGATAATTCTCTTTTGTGTAAGTGGGGTCATACACGTGCTGGGGGAATTTCAGTGCAGTATCTTATCTTTATGTAATTATCACTTGTCTATGTATTTGACTTGCTTTTCCCAGGTGTGGATACTCCAGGGATAATACTGGAAGCTCCAGTGTGCTCTGGCCAGAGGACCACACCTGTGTGCAGTGTCCATGGTTTCCTGTCTGTCCTTAGACACACCTGCCTTGATCAGACAGGAATTCTGGTGAGTCTGCAGAGAAGGGGCTCTGCTGGAATTTTCTCTTCTCCGTGGCCGATCCGGGAATGTCTGAGGAGATGCCTGTCCCCGCTCCCCAGGAGGACCGCCCGTGGGCACCATCCCTCTGGCTTCTGTAGCTCCCTGGCCCGGCTTGCTCCCTTCTGTTTCTAATTGACTCCCATTGCAGGCTGCCAGCCCCTGTGTTGTCTCTGACCTTGTCTGTTTCCAGTGACCTTCTCAAAGTAACAAATCTCTAGGCCAAGGCCTCTTTCCTTTTCTCCACAGGTGTCCCTCCCCACCCCTTCTCTGGCAAAGCCTAGCCAAGCCTTCCTTCAGTCCATTTGCCTTCAAGTGACCTTTCCTTCTGACCCTCACCCTACCAGGTCACAGTATGGTCAACACATCTGGGTATTGCTTTGTAGGTTTTGAACATATTCAAATAGGTTACTTCAACTAATTCTTACAGTAGTTCTGTGAAATATAGAGGGCTAAGTATATTGGCCCTCAAAATATATGGGTCTTAAAAGACATTAACAGGCTATTTTCAAAGAAGACATTTAAATGGCCACATGAAAACACTCAGTTTCACTATTAATAAGGAAAATCCAAAGCTTAAGAACATCAATATACTTTCTGCCTGTGAACTAGCAAATAGCGAATTAGAAAACCATGGAACCATGCAATTCCTCTTGTAGGAATTTATCCCAAGGAAATAAACAAAGCTATGTAGAAAGTTTAAGCCACAAGGATATTATAATATGTGACTGATTAAGGTGAACTCAAGTCATGCAATAAATGCTCGGGAAAAATTTTTTTAAATGATGTGGAAGAATATATAATTTCATCCAAAGATTTTTGACATAAGTCAAAAAATTACTCAATAATACATATTGTCTGAGTTCCATATATATGGTGGAAATGCATATAGATATGAATATCATGTACCCCAGAATGTCAAGAAAGGTTATCTCTGAGGAATGACATTATGGGTACTTTTTACTTTCTTAATTTCTGCTCATCTCTATTTTCTGAGTTATTTTCAATAACTATGTATAATTTTGTGACAAAAAGAACAAGATAATGATAGGGTAACATTTTTTAAATTGCCTTTGTCAAAATGGAACTAATTCTACATTTGATTCTTTCATCCACTTATTCACTCAACAAATATTTATTGAACTCTTACTATATCCAAAGCATTCCACTGGGTGATAAGAGTACAGTGAGTAATGTTTAAAAAAAATTTTTCTTTTAAAGAAATGGCTTCTGTCCTGGAGAAGGTATTTCTAGTAAATGGGAGAAAGATGGGGAGGATGCTAGCTTTAACACCTGGAGCTCACTAGGCATTATTCTGCCCTAAGCCCAAGAAATGGCCTCAGAGGCATCGAGCACCTGGTCGTGCTTGGGTGAGATGAAACATCAGAACTGGACCTCAGTCTGGTAAAGTGGTTTCTGAAATTGGAAAATGGAAAGAAAGCATGAGAGGGAGAATTGGCCAATCACCCACGCTCCTAAAAGTCCTAGCTACTGCGTCTCCCGCCAGCCTGAGGCAAATGGCTGGAGTGGCCCAGCTGTGGCAGAAACGGTCCCATGGGTTGCATGACTACAGACAATAATTGGAAGGCCCCAAATGACCCATCTTTTAAATAAGTGATCAGTGAAAATTCAACAAAATTCCCGTAAAGCATCCCTCTGAGTCTGCCTCTCCAAACAGCAGCCAGCCTCCTCTGTTCCCAGGTGACACCCCCTTCAAGGCTCATGACTGAAACCTCCCACACATGTCAAAACTGGATTTCCCAGCACAGAAGCCACCCCCAGGAAGCATGGCACTTGAACAGTCTGCTGGAAGTTGTTGCAGCCTCTGGGGTACCATTTTGTCACCCCATGGGATCCCTGTCATATTCTAAGTGAACCCAAAGCACCTGCTTTGCATTGTTCTTTCCCACAAATGGTGAAGAATCTGTGTGGCTTATTCCCCCAGAAGGCCACTTGTGACCAGTGTGCACTTGGAGGCCTGGTTGTGGTTCAGAGTGGGACCGTGTGAAGTGAGGCAGCCCTCCCAGGGACTAAACTCATGACCTCATTAGCACAGAGTTCTAATCAACGGAGCCACTAGGCACATACCTCATTTAAGGCACTGAGGCAGTAATTTGCTAAATGTTAATTCTTAGATTAACTACAGATGAGTAGAGTTCCTAGGGGGGGGAAAATGAGAGATTTGTTAATTCTTGAAAGGAAATTTGGGTCATCAGTAGATAATCCCTTTGGTTAGTTTAAAGATATGATTCCAGCATCTGAAGATGATGTTCATCAGGGCCTATGCTGCTATGATTTTTTATTTATCAATAACCTGACCAGGAGACTTTCAAGGGAAAAACAAGTGGTGTCACTTCCACACTCCCACTATATAATGATTTTCCTACAGGCTCCTACATTGTTTCAGTTTCAAACTCAGGCACAAAACTGGGGTGGCAACACAGAGGAAAGATTTCCATTTCTGAGGCAGAGATGGTCCTCCTAGAATGGCACCCCATTCCAAACACTAATTCCTGTAGAGAGAAGCCCCTGCATCCAGGGGGCAGGGGAGCCCCTGGGTACATGCTGTACCCACCCTGCTCTGCCTCTTACCTTATCTCCAGCCGAGCCCTGAGGAGCCAGTCTCACAAATAGCAAATATGGTTTGGAACAAAGTTTTGACACTGACTTGGTATCCTTTGCTCATATTACATTTCTATGAATATTCCAGCGACTTTGCAACTCTGAAGCAAAGTTTCCGCTCTGGGGCTACATTTAGCATTCAGGCCGTTTCAACTTCGGTTGCTCCCACCCTGACAGTGATGTTTGAAACTGATATGGCCCTGAAAGAAGCCAGAATAACTTTTTTTAAATATTAATAATAGGCTAGGTTCCCAGTCTTTGTAATCTTCTGGAAGAAAGCACACTGGGGACTGTATTGGGTACTTGCCCATGCTAGCTTTTTCATGGAAAAGCCTGCTTGAAAGTGCAAGGTGGTCCTCTGTGAAGAGGAAGAGGATGGGAATTGCACTTACCACCTTTTACCTCAGGAGCTTTACCACCATCTTTAAATACCCAGGTCTCTGCCTGTGATAAGGAAGCCCCACAACACTTGGCGGAGAAAAACCGACCTGACATCTCAGGAGCACTCCAGTTCTTCCACTTGCCAACTAGAGGCTCATGGGAAAGCTAGGTATCTTCTTCAAGTTGTCAGTTTCCTCACCTGTAAACAGATGATAATTATAGTTACTGCAAAATGGTAAAAGTCATCATGTGCAATAATGGACATAAAATTCTTTAGTCTATTACCTGGAACATAGTAACCACTCATTGATACAACTATTGTAGCTACTATCTGCCTCCTGAGCAACACATGACTATCTCAGTGTAATATATCTATGTTCTGGATATCCCTTCCTTTATAAATATAAAATAAAAATTAAATAAGTGCTGCATCGTACACCCATGAATTGATTAAACAGATCACAACCAACTGCAAATAGTATGCACTGATTCAAATAGCTATGAGGTAGTAGCCTAACATGAAAATAGCTAGTCCTGATTTCTACATAATGCCTTTAAAACTATTTTCTTATGAAATACATTACAATGTGGCATAAGGAACTTTCCAAACTAGCATGATCAAAATATAAGATCTTGAAATCCTAATTTCTACAGCATACCAACATTTTAATCAACCTAAAGATTCTCAGGAATTTCAAATTCTAAATGTATTTTTTTAAATCCACCAATTCAAATAAAATCAGACTAAGTATATTTTTATTTGAATATACAATCTGAGACAATCCCATTTCATATTCAAGGAACATTTTATATGCATTTAGTAAGTTACAACTGAAAACTTGTACTCAAGTTCAAGCCGACAGAAACTAAATTGCTGAATAGTACCTAACAGTTGTGGGATCCCTTCACTGCTTTAATCTCCAGCAGGGAATATTAGTTCAATAAAATAAATATTTTTAATTTCCTCAAACCATGCCAGTGCACTTATCCGTGGCTCACTTAGAAGATTTGTTAAGCAGCCCCCACTTCCTTAAAAAAGGATGTTTGATTTCCTTATGAAATGGGGGAACAGACTTGAGTGCTCATTGTTTTGATGCACTCAGCCCTTAATCACTTCCAGTTCTGATTCATCAGAAAAGTAGTACTCTTGAGGGATTTTTTTTTTTGGGTCACTAAATATTGTCTCTCATTTTGAGATATTTATTTCTTGCCAGAAAGTGATACTGTATTTTTCCCCTAATGATGAAGGATGAAAAATGGAGAGAATTCCATTTGCTGATTATTAGACCACAAAGAAGTAAACCGATTCAGAAAACAAATCCCCAAAAGGAAAATAAATGTATTATGTGATGTGGAAGAATGGAATTCTTGGCAAATATTCAGTTGGAGCCAGATTGGTAATTTAATAACATCCTTGTTTTGTTAATATTTGGCAGGAGGAGAGGGGGGAGGTTAAATAAAGCTCTAGGGATTTAGCTTTGGGCCAGGATCTCTGTACTCTTCACGATGACCTCAGCCAGCAAGGATGTTTAAAGACATGGATGCCTGGAGGTCTTGCAAAGGGTTGTTAAAACTACATCGGCATGGGCAAGGCTCCAAGGTGCCATCCTTCCCATGTAAGCCAGAAGCTATGACAGAACCTTGATCTCCACAGCTTAGTGGACAGCAGGAGTCACCCCCAAAGAAAGCCCACTCTGAACACTATTCCCAGAGGCCTGGGGCATCACCCCCAAATCAGAGCATACAGGTGAAGTCATGAAGTGGGACCTGCCAACTGCAGTGATTCTGCCAAATCATTCTGATTTGCTGGATAATTACGCCTCTTTACTTTGGACGGGTCCTTCCAGTTTCCCCTTTCTGGTTGGTGAGCAGAGTTTTGCAGGAAAAATATCCCCAACCTAGGAAATCCTGGTCCCCCTGTTCCCTTCAAAGGGGTGCACCTGAGTGTGTGGTGGGGGAGCTAAGGGAAGAGCTGCGGGGGCGCACGGCCCTCTGCAGGTCGCAGACGGGCATCCATTAGCTCTGGTTCTCTCCCAAGTGCGTGGTGGGGGAGCCAAGGGGAGAGCCTTAGGGGCGCACGGCCCTTCCTGGAGGCTGCAGGCAGTGCATTTATTAGCTCTGGTTCTCTCCCAAGTCTAAAGGAGGAGACCAAGTACCACAGGAAGATAACTGAAAGGAGAAAAACCAAGAGGAAAGAAGATAGGTTTAGCCCAAACCCGGTCCCCAACATAGTTCTGAGTTGCCACTTTTCTTCCATGACAATTTTTTGTAGTTTAATAAAAATAAGCAGTGGTTTTATTGCATATTTTAGCTACATTAATATAAACTTTAAGAACTAGAAATGACTTTTATTTACCATGAATAATCTAGGTTATGGCAGCATGTTGGATGAGTATTACTTAAGTCTTGCACAGTCATCATGTATCTATTTTGAAGGTAATCAGGAAGTCAACATTGAAGCTTTATATTAGATCACAATATAGTTACTCCTAAAGTTACATTTCATTAAGTAGAAATAAGACATTGTTTCATTTTTCAGTGCAAACTCCCTTTTTGTCATACAGACATATCCTCCCTAATTTATCTTATTATAATGCACAAAACTTAGACAGTTTTATCCACAAGAGTTGCCTCAAATAACTTTTATTTTGGAAAGTCACAAAGGCATGAGACAGTAACAAAATGCAACTCTGGACTTTATATTTTGGACTTTTCATTTTTGCCTAAAACCCCACTTTAAAATTAAACTGAAATTAATCTCCCACATTATAATACTTGTTTAGGAAAGTCTTTTTGTGTATACATTTAACATAAAATGGGGAGGTCACATAGTTTGAGCAAGTACTTGGCAGATCACAGAAAGAACAGGACTGTGGAAAATGAAAATGCTTTAGTGTTTTACAGCTGAAGAGACTGATGAACGTCATTCAAATTTCTCCTCTCCTTCTGCCACATCTTTCAAATTGAGTACTTGCAAAGAACCTTTGCCTTTTGTCTCCTTTTTCATTAGCTCATCAATTTCTCTGAAGCAGCCTGGGTCAATCAGACACACAATTTCTAACTGTTGCATAGTCTTCACTTTCTATAAACTTCATCAGTGGCTTGAGCTTTTCTTTCAGCTTCTTCCCTTCATTCCCTGGAAGAATGAACCGAAGTCTCAAGTGAGCACGTTCCATCTTCATTTTCTCCTTTAACTGTTTTATCACTTCCAAAGCCTGCTGTTTTGTACTCTTGTGGGTTTTGACTGAATAGTGGATATCCTTCATGGCTCTCTCGATAAGGATAACCGTGTATGGTCTCTTTGTTTCAGGGTTCACACATTTGTCAGCTACAATAGTTGTGATGTCCGTGAACATCTGTTCCAGCTGCATGTGCCATTCTTTATCTGATACTTGACCCTCTCCTTTAGTCAAAATCTGTTTACAGATTTCAATCTGATCATCTGTTCCAAATGCACTGATCAGACATTCCTTCTTGGCAACCTGACCTTTAGAAACATTTACACTGAGTAGGTCTGTAGAACTTCGTCAAGACCTTCTTCCACGCCGCTCTGCCGGCCAACGACCTTATTTTCGTAGCAGGCGATTTCAAAGCGCTTCACGGCGCGCTTCATCCGTACCGCTGCCACATTGGTTAGGAGGATCTGACTGGTGAGAATGAAGACCAGCATGGCGGCTGCTCACCCACGCCGCCGGCCTGAGGAGTGCCCAGCACCTCGCTGGAACAACGGGCGGCGCGCGGCCTTGGGATACCCGCAGAGAGCGCCGTGAGGCAACTAACTCAGCGGAGCCGCCCGCCGCAATAGCCTTCCGTGACTTTTTAAATTTCTAGACCGTGCAATGTGGAGGGGGAAAATAAACAAGTTAAATTACTAAACATCTTACCTAATTCTATGGTCCCCATGATGGTCTGAAGAGAAACATATGGGTCACACAAGTGTGGTTTATAATGATAGGTGGTGGTAGCACTGGTGGTGGTGAGGGTGATGGAGGTGTTGGTGATGGTGATGGTGGTGAGGGCGGTGGTGGTGGAGGTGGTGAGAGGGTGGGGGTGGAGGTGGTAAGGTGGTGATTACAAGACAAATCCCCCAACAATGAATTAAACACTTCAACTTATATGTTAGAGACTTGAGAAATTTTACTCTCTCTACATTCTTAGAGTCTTAACTTCCTTGACCATCAAATGTTGATTAATCTGATCACAAAGACGTCCTTTAATTAAGACTTGAAAGGCTTGATTAAGACTTTTTTAGAAGAAAGTGGAAAAAAAGTAGAAGTAAAGCAAGTGCTTGAGGGGTATGTTTCTCTCTGTGGGTGGTTTTACTCTTCACCATTATTTTCATCATAACCATTGTGACTGGAAGCACTTCAAAGCATCAGTAGTCCTTGCAGCTGCTGCATCCTAAGATTCCAAGGATGCAAAGCATTCAGTTCATGGGGACTATGGTAGAGATATATGACAACACTTTTTAACAATGCTCAAAAATCTCTGGGGCAGAGAAATTCACACTGTCAGGGCTAGTTACCATAATCATCGAGGAATTCCTTCCCTGTGTGGTTATGTTTAGTGGATGATGAAGAGTAATAAGCAGTTTTAATTTTTCTATTCTCTTCTTGCTATGTTCAGAGTAGAGTTGAATGTCCCCAACTACTTGGAAGTTAGGCATGGTCATATGACCTTTCTGACCAATGAAATATGAGAAGTGACAGGTGTCAAATGTGGGCAGAAGCTTTAAGAAGTAGGGCAAGTGTCACCACATTCCCTTCTCCCTGTTATGGTGCATATGGAAGTAGGTGTAATCAAGTGCCTGCATCATCCTGAGTCCAGATGTCTACATTGGAGACGCCCCTTCTGGCCCCCAGTGGGCATGCAATGGGATCAAGAAATAAACTCATTATTTTAAGCCACTAAGATTTTCATGTTATTTTCTACCACAGGATAACCTTCTCTAACCTAACAGACACAGATGGCAAATAGCCAAAACAGGAAGTTTAAAGTGACTGGTAGTCACATCAGAGAGAAAGAATCTGTCTCTTTCTGAAAATAAACCAAATTCTCAAAGTTTTCTGTTATCAAATCACTAGCCCTGAGACATTTACTCATTTCCTAGTTAGAGTCCATTCTAGGCAAAAAGTACCTGGGAAAAACATATGACATGACCCATAAGCAACTGAGTCATTCTAGCCCACACAAAATGCCAGACAGCGCAGAGCTCTCTATTTGCTGAGTTCTGTTATCAAACAAGAAACCAGTTTCTCACCACCATCCAGGCAGACAGGCACAGATTCCTTATCATTTTCAGAACTGTTCATTTAAAGACAGGATTGCTCAAGATATAAGCCTCCTTAAGGAAGTCTACTTTTAAGAAAACCAAATCTCATAAAACTAGTACATTTCCACATTCAAACCGAGGTGGCAAATGTGAAAAGCCCATCCGTGCCCACCCTCCCCTCCACCCCACAGATTCTACCACCATGCAGCACTGTAGCTATGCATGAAAAATCTAACACATGCAAAGTACAGAGGCTCTTTGAAAATTTGGACCAGGACATCTTATATGTGAGTTGCAGTCTTACAGTCCTGCCAACAGCAACAAAAAGGAAAGAAAAGGAAAGGTTTTCTTTTCTCTGAACTTGGAAATGAAATATAAAACTCCTCTTCCCCATGAGGCTGAATGGATCCAATTTTCCACACTCAGGATGATCTCTTACTAACTTTTACCTCCAGAATATCCATGTGGCTTTTTAGTGGGCATTTCTTTCCTCCCAAATAAATCACATGGCAGCAGTGTCCCAAAGAGATGCCCCAATTCTCCTCTGAGGGGTCTGGGATCCTCACCAGATCTCAAGGTCATTGTAAATATAAAATAAAATGGGCAGTATGAATGAGCTTTGAAACACTGAAAGTGCTCTATTAATAGCATTATTTTTATCATGCCAACTTCTACCATGTCTACCATGTTTATTGTGTCTCGTTTGTACAGCTTTAAGTTTTCTGAGGTCTCTATATAGGTAAGTACAGAGGAAATTATTAGCACTTATTATAAGTGCTCCGAGTACAAAATTCACACAAAAAAGAGTATGAGTAGGGTGTTATTATCTCCAAGAATGCATAGAGTTGCAGAGAATTCAGTGGTTTACCCAGGCTGAAACAAGCAGTGGTAAGTGCACAGTCCCTATTAGAACCCCATCTGGCTATCTATTTACTAAACATACACACAAATGCCACCTCCATCTAAGGGGTCTTCCTTCTACAAGTCAAGTCTGTTCAAAAAAAAAAAATGGGTTGTAGTTGCTATCTAGTAAGCTGATGAGAAGAATGTACTTAACTGCCCATGTTAAGCTGGCTAGGCAGAAATCTCAACCTAGAGTTTCTTAGACATAACCAAAGTCTACCAGATAGAAGGACCTAGACAGGTAAGTGAAAAAGACAGACTCTATGTCCATGAGGAAGACTGAGCAATGTGGAAAAGAAATTAGGGAGCAAAGCCAATTAGAAATTCAATGAAAACTGTAAATGTGTTGTCCATCAACATATATTGGATTGAAATTTCCAATAGCTTGGGAAATCTCCATAGGAAGATGACAATATACTACATCCATAAAACCAAAGAGAATGAAGAGAGATAAGGAAGCTATTCACCAAGATAGTTGATAGGTGCACAAGGAATATTGAAAAGGAAACTCAATGGCAGGGCAGAGAAATTCCCACAATATCACTGGGAAAAAATGGAAACCAGAGCAAAGCAGAAATAAATATGGAAATGATAAACACCAATAGGAAAAAAATGTAACAGAAGAAAATTCAAAGAGCAAAATGAAAAAAATAAAACCTGAAACGGAGCAGTTTGAAATGAAAATTTATTTCTACAAAAAGTAAATACACACTGTCTCCTTAGAAAAAAAATGAAATAGGCATCAGAGGCACTAGAAACATAATCAAAGGCCAAATCATCTCACTCAGGTTATCAGTTCTGATAAATACATTAGCTACTCAAAAAGGCATAACCAAAATGAGAGAAAGGAAAGCCTTTGAAATGCAAAACATATGCAGGTTCCTAAAAAATATTTGTTGTAACACTCCGATTTTTACTTGTTTTTGCCCACTTATTTTCCTACTTTACATACCCATAAAGTTATACATTCACCTCAAATAACTATTAGACAAAAAGTCTGTGATCTTTTTTCACTTCTTTCTAAATGCCATAAGAAATGCCTCCTTTGGAGGGGTGTGTCTCCTTTATAGCTTCTTTGATTTTGTCCTATCTACTTGAACCATCCAATTCATTGAGTTAAACTGATTTACCAACTTAACTCAAATTTATAGTGGAATTTCAATCATTTCAGTTCAAAGAGCCCAGCCATTTAAGTATATAGACACATGATATGATTTTCTAAAAATTAACTTCCAGTGCTTTCTCAAAAAAGATTATTGATTTTTCTTAAATTCTGGATGTACAATATGAACACACAATGTTGCATAGTGAATATTCACTCATAAATTCCCAAAATTGAAGGAATAATTTAATAGCACATTCCACTTTATTTGGATAACTTAGTAGCCTATCCCTTTTCTGATGGAGAATTATATCTTTAAAAAGCACATCTCCTTGTCTTTTGTAGTAAGATTTTCCATCAGAAAAAATATTCTTGGTTGATTATATGAAGAAAAGAGGTAATTTAAAACATTGTATAGTATTCTTAGGACAGCTAGTATAAAAAAGGAAATGCTTCTATATTTAAAATAATAATGCTCTACAACCCATAACATAAAAAAGTATAGTTTACAGAACCAACCCTATAATGTTATGATCACATTTTCTAAATGACACCCATAGAAGAATCATTTAGATTTCTGATCTCAGCACCTTCACTAAAGAGGGACAAAGTGACAGAACCTTTCTTTTATTTTTTTTAATCTATATGTCTGTTTCATATTTACTTAGCAAAACTGCCCTCACAGAGCTGGTGGCTTGCAGAGCAAAGCCAGATGCCCTGCTAAGTCAGAAAACTTGGGGTATGGGTCAGCTTGATTCAAGACAACAAAGAAAGAGCACTACCCACCAGACAGCTGCTTCTCCTATGCCTAGGCAGGAAGCTGCATAGCCCATTCAACAGCCCTATACCAGGGCAATTGAACAGAAAGCACAGCCCATGACATCTCCCATATGCAGAGAAAACCAGTGGCCTCACCTGACCAGGGAACTCAGTGTACACTCAGGCTTGATTTGGGTCCTTGAACAATGAACTGTACAGGCCCAGGGGGCTAGCCTGCTGCCCTGCCAGGGCAGGGAAGCAGACTCAGAACCCCATCTATCCTGAATATAGTACCCAGTCCCAAACATCTAGTAAACCTGACCAGAGACTCCAAGCAATGGTGGAACCCATCCTACAGCCTCATTTGGTTGGGGAACCAAGCCAGCAGTTCTAGTCACCTGTTTTTTCAGCCAGTGACACACACACCCATCCCTGTCCTCACAGCTCAAACAGCTGCCTTGACCAAAAATAGACCATAAGAGAAGGCCCAGGGACATTATGAGCAGACACACCCAGAAACACAGACTGAGCTGTTTGGTGAAGAACTGTCTCTAGTAAAGCAGACCTACAAAGTCTGGAAGAGGAACCCAGTTACTCAAAGTACAGATATCAATGTAGGGAAGCCAGGATCACAAAAATTCAGGTGAATATGACACCACCAAAGGAAACTAATAAAGCTCCAATAACTGATCCTAAAGAAATAGAGAGGTATGAACTGTCAGACAAATTCAGGATAATCCTTGTAAGGAAGTTTAATGTACTACAAGGAAACACAAACAGACAACTAAACAAAATTATGAAAACAATGCATGAACAAAACAAGAAGTCTGACAAGGAATTAGCAATCATGAAAAAGGCCAAACAGAAATCCTAGAGTTCAAAAATACAATAACGGAACTGAAGAATTCAATAGAGTTTCAAAAACAGACATATAGGGGAAAGAATTGGTGACATGGAGGATAGGAGTATGGAAATTACCCCATCAGAGGATCAAAAAGGGAAAAGGGTGAAAAAGCATGAAGAAAGCCTTTGGGAAGTTTGGGACACAATGAAAAGAAACTATTCATATTATGGGGATGCCAGAAGAACAGAAAAAAAGGGGGACAGAAAGTATATTTAAGCTTTCTGAACCTGGTGAGAAAAGTAGGCATCCAAATCCATGAAACCCAAAGGATCCCAAATAGGGTCACACTGAGATGCATTGTAATTAAATTGTCAAAATCAAAGACAAAGAATTTTAAGAACAGCAAGAGAAAAGAGAGAAGTTATATGCAAGGGGACCCCCATAAGACTATGAGTAGATTTCTCACAGAAACTTTCAGGTCAGAAGACACTGGTATAACATATTGAAAACATTGAAAGAAAATAACTGTCAACCAAGAATTCTATACCTGGTGAAGCTGTCCTTCAGAAACAAAGGAGGGATAAAGAATTTCCCAAACAAACAAAAGCTGAGGATATTCATTACCACCAGTTCTGCCTTACAAGAAATGTAAAAGGAAGTTCTTTAAGTGGATGTAAAAGAACACTAATTAGCAAAATAAAAATATGAAAAGGTATGTAAATCTCACTGGTTATAGCAAATATTCAGTCAGAGTTAGATTCTACAATATGGTAATAGTGGTGCATAATCTACTATATAGCTCTAGTCTAGAAGTTTTTTTAATACTGTAGTAAAAAGAACAATAACTAAATAATGTTAATAATGTATTAGCCACACAATATTTTTTAAAGCATGTAAGTTGTAACCACAATAACCTAAAATGTAAGGAAGAGGAAAAATAAAAGTATAAAGTTTAAAAATTCTATTGAATTTAAGCTGTTATCATTTTAAAGTAGGGTGTTATGAAGTCTAAAACATTTTACATAAGCCTTATAGTAATCACAAGGGAGAATCATACAGTAATCACACAAAAGAAGATGATAAAGAAGTTGATGTATACTGGTAACAAAAGACATTAAAACACACAAAAAGATATCAGGAAAAGGAAGTAGAAACAATGGATCTATAAAACATCCAGAAAATATTTAAAATGGCAAATATTGATAGGTAACTCCTTACCTATCAATAATTAATTTAAACATAAGTGGATTAAACTCTCCACTTAAAAGACATAGAATAGCTGAATGGATTTTTTTCAAAAAGCCACTCCAGGAGACTCACTTTAGCCTTAATGACACTCTTAGACATTGAGTGAAGGAATAGAAAAAGACATTTCAAGCAAATAGTAACCAAAAAAAGCAGGTGTAGCTATACTTACAGCAGACAATAGACTTTAAGCTAAAAATAGTAAAAGGACAAAGGACGTCACTATATAATGATAAAAGGGTCAATACATCAAGAAGATATAAAAATTGTAAATATTTATGTACCCAACATTGGAGCACCTAAATATATACAACAAAAACTAACAGACCTAAAAGGAGAAATAAACAGGAATACAGTAATAGTTGGGTACTTTAATCCTCCATTCTCAACAATGGATAGATCACCCAGAGAATCAGTAAGTAAACAGGAAACTTGAACAACACTATAGACCAAATGGGCCTAATAGACATATACAGATATTTCATACAACATAGTGGAGCACACATTCTTCTCAAGCACACATAGGACATTTTCTAGGTTGGACCATAAGTTAGGCCACAAAGCAAGTCTTAGCAAATTCAGGAAGACTGAAATCATATCAAGTATCTTCTCTAGCACAAAGGCATGAAACTAGAAATCAATAACAAGAGGAAAACTGGAAATTAAACAACACTTTCCTGAGAAAAGCCAGTGACTCAAAGAAATTAAAGGGAAAATTAAAAACTTTCTTGAGACAAACCAAAATGGAAACACAACATACCCTAACTTGTGGGATACAGCAAAATCAGTTCTAAGAGGGGATTTCATAGCAATAAATGCCAACAAAAAAGATCCTAAATAAACAATTTAATTCTATGACTTAAGAAACTAGAAAAGAAAGTACAAACTGTGCCGACAGCAGAAGAAGGGAAACAAATGAAAAATAACAGAATAGATAACCAAATTAAGAGTCAGTTCTTTGAAAAGATAAACAAAATGGACACACCCTTTGTTAGACTTAACCAAATTAAAAATAGAAAGGAACATAGGAGGCTACTATGAACAACTGTACACCAAAAACCCATACAACCTAGAAGAAATGGAAAAATTCTTGGAAACATATACCTTAACCAACAATGAATCAGGAAGAAATAGAAAATATGAATAGATTAATTGAATAGATAAATAGAAACAGTAATCAAAAATACCCCAACAAAGAAAGGCCCAGGACCAGATGACCAGTGGGTGAATCTTACCAAACACTCACAGAAGACTCTGAACTCCTACTCAAACTCTTCCAAAAAAATCAATGAATAAGGGACTCCCCCAAAGTCATTTCACAAGGCCAGCATTATCCTGATACCAAAATCAGAAAAGGACACTGTTAGAAAAGAAAGCTACAGGCTAATATCATTAAAAAATACAGATGCAAGAATTCTCAATAAAATATCAGCAAACCAAATTCAGCAGCACATTAAAATGATCATTACCATAATCAAATGAGATTTATCTCTGGATGTGAGGTTGGTTCAATATACACAAATCAATCACTGTGATATATCACATCAATAAAATGAAAGAAAACCATCATATGATCTTCTCAACAGAGGCAATAAAAGCATTTGATAAAATTCAACATCTGTTCATGATAAAAACTCTAAACAAATTGTTACAAAGGAATATACAGTAATACCCCCTTACCACAGAAGATACATTCCAAGACCCACAGTGGATGCCTGAAACCATGGATAGCACTGAACCCCTACATAACATTTTTTCTTATACACACATACCTACAATACAGTTTAATTTATAATATGGGCACAGTAAAAGATTAATAATAACTAATAATAATAGAACAATTATAACAATATATTATAATGAAAGTTATATGAATGTGATCTCTGTCTCTCAAACTGTTTTGTTGTACTGTACTTAACCTTCTTCCTCTTGTGATGATGTAAGATGATAAAATGCCTACATGATGAAATGAAGTGAGATGAATGATGTGGGCATTGTGATGTAGCATTAGACAATTACTGACCTTCTGACCTCACATCAGAAGGAGAATCATCTGCTTTTGGGCCACAATTCATCACAGGTAACTGAAACTACAGAAACCAAAGCTGCAGATAAGCAGAGACTACTGTATCTCAACATAATAAAGGCCATATATGACAAGTCCACAGATAACATCATACCTGATGGTGAAAGGTTGAAAGCTTTTCCTTTAAGATCCTTAAAGCTTGTCCTTTAAGAAACAAGACAAGCATGCACACTCTCACCACTCCTTTTTAACATAGCACTAGAACTCTAAGCTAAAGCAATCAAACAAGAAAAAGAAATAAAAGGCATCAAAACTGGAAAGAAGCAAAATTGTCTCTATTTGCAGGTGACATGATTTTATTACAGAGGAAACCCTAAAGACTCAATTAAAAACCTGTTACTACAGTTGCAGTGTACAGAATTAACAAGTGAAAATGAATGGTGTTTCTATTCACTAATTATGACTTTTCTGAAAAAATAGATTTAAAAATTGATCCTATTTAAAATAGGATCAAAAACAATAAAATATTCAGGAATTAATTTAACTAAGGAGGTGAAAGATCCCTACTCTGAAACTATAAGACACTGATGAAAGAGAGAAAGATACAAATAAGTGAAAAGGTATCCCATGTTCATGATTGGAAAAATCAATATTGTTAAAATGTCAATACCACCAAAAGTCATTTATAGATTCCATGCAATCCCTATCAAGATTCTGATGGCATTTTTTTTTTACAGGAGTAGAAACAACACTCTTAAAATGTGTCTGGAACCACAACAGACCCAAATAGACAAAGAAATCCTGAGAAAAAACAATAAATCAGAGACATTACATTTCCTGATTTCAAGCTATACTATAAAACTATAGTAATCAAAACAGTATGGTACTGGAATTAAAACAGACAAATAGACCAATGGAACAGAATCAAGAGACCAGAAATAAACCCAAGTATATAGAGTCAAGTAATATTTGACAAGGGAACCAAGAATACTCAACGAAGAACAGTTTTTCAATAAATGGTCCTGAGATATTTAGATATTCACATGTCAAAGAATGAAACTGGACCCATACCCTTACACACCAAAAAATATTAACTTAAAAAGGATTAAAGACTTATATATAAGACCTCAAACCATGAAACTGTTAGAAGGAAACACAGGAATAAATCTTGACATAGGTCTTGGCAATGATTTTTTGGATATGATAACTAGAACACAAGCAACAAAATTTTAAAAAGCAGTGGTACTAAATCAAACAAAAAGCATTCTGCACACCTAAAAAAACCATCAACAAAGTGAAAAGACAAACTGCATAATAGGAAAAATTATTTGCAAACCGTATATCTAATAAGGAGTTAATATCCACAATATAAAAAGAACTTACACAACTCAATAGCAAGAAAATGTGTTGACCCAATTACCAAATGGGCAGAGGACCTGAATAGACATTTCTCCAAAGAAAATATATGAAAGGACAAGTATATGAAAAGATACTTAACATCACTAATCATCAGGGAAATACTAATTAAAACCACGATGAGATATCTCCTCATGCCTGTTATAAAGGCTATCATCAAAAAAAATAAAACAGAAGATAACAAGTGCTAGCTTGGATGTGGAGAAAATGAAAACCTGTGCACTGTTGGGGAATGTAAATTGGTGTAGCCACTGTGAAAAACAGTACAGAGGATACTCAAAAAATTAAAAATAGAACTACCATATTCCACTTCAGGGAATATATCCAAATGTAACAAAAACACTGACTTGAAATGATATGTTCATCCTCAAGTTCATAGCAGCATTATTTACAATGGTCAAGACATGGAAACAACCAAGTGTCCTTGGCTGGGTGAATGGGTAAAGTAGTTGTGGCATATAAATACAATGGAATAATATTCAGCCATAAATAATGAGGAAATCCTACCATTTGTGACAACATGGATGGATCTTAACGACATTATGCTAAGTGAAATAAATTGACAGAGAAAGACAAAGCCCATATGATTTCACTTACATGTGGAATCTTAAAAAAAAAGAACCACCAAAAACCCATGAAACTCACAGAAAAAAAGATGAGATTTGCGGTTACTAGAGGTGGAGGTGTTAGGGGAGGGGGAATTGGATGAAGGCAATAAAAAGGTACAAACTTGCAGTACAAGATAAATAAGTACTAAGTGCTTATTTAGTACTAAGTACCAGGGATATAATGTAAAACATGTTGACTGTAGCTCCCACTACTGCATGATACAGGGAAGTTGCTGAGAGAATAAATCCTAAAAGTTCTCATCATAAGGAAAAAACATTTTGTGTTTGTTTTTGTATATATTTGAGATGATGAATATTAGTGGAACCTATTGTCATAATCATTTCACAATATATGTAAACCAAACCATCCTACAGTATACCTTAAATTTATACATTGATATATTTCAATTATTTCTCAATAAAACTGAGCAAAAAGAAAAATCACTGCCCTGGAATTCACATAAATAAGTAATTAATGAAATAAATATAAAAGTTCAAGAGACAAAAGACAATCTCTAGGCAGACCCCAGGCTAGAAATCCAAGTTGAAGGATCTCAGTTCTCACCTATGCATAACTTGTTCACAGTGGAATTCAATCCCCAAGTTCTGAATAATTCTACTCAACCAAAGAAATTATCATGATAAACCAATGGTGTTTCCAAACCAAAATAATGTATGTTAAGTACAGCAGGAATACCAGGGCCTTAGGGAAGGGGCTTGAAAATTTCTGAATAAGCTGCATCGCAAAGTGTCAGAGACGTTTTTTTGTTTGTTTCTCTTCACCTTCCATTTCATGGGATGTCTTATGATCTCCTGCTGCATGGCAACACTGAGTCACTGTAAAGGTAACAATACTTTTAACCTACAAGGCAGTTTTTTCTAAGGAGCTATTGACACATTTTATTTCCTTTCTTCTTCCAAAGTCTTTATGATACTGAAGTCAAAGAGTATTTACCCTGAGTATACATATATGAATAAACATACATATTGTTGACCAAAGGGGTTATAGTTAAACCAGTTAATGTTATCCATGGCATGCCATTTAACTGTACTGTGGTTGCTTTATCAATATGCTCAGAGTTTCCCCCAAGAATATTCCTAGGTAGAAAGCTCAAGTATCATTTACCAAAACATGTGTCTGCTGCCCCTCTCTGTCTGGGTGGTGCTCCGGAGAAGCAGAAAGAACAGGACAGAGAGCTCTCACAGGACAGCTTTGGTCATTCAGATAAGTTCCAGTGGGACAAAATGGCATCAAATGTTAATCTTTTACTTCCTCTCCTTCCAAGATGAAAACACATCATCAGCCAATTTACTCTGACCTCCCACCTCCTGGGGGTGCCTGGTTCTCAGGGTGAGTTGATGTGTCTTTCCATCAAGGTACGTAATGGTGAGAGGCAGATCAATAACTTAATTGCTTAAGGAAACAGCGTGGGAAGTATTTCTGTTTCTGGCAATGCTTTAGAGCATTAGAACTATGGTCCTTCAGAAAGAAAAAAAAAAACATACTTTTCTGTCCTTCCTCATCGAAATTCGGTCTGTGATATTTCAATTCTTAATCATGCCTTTTTTTGTCATTTCAATTGGTCATGAAAAGTTCTGTCAGCCATTAGAAATACGAATTAATAATAAATAAATCCCAATGTCAAACTTGCTAGTGCCATCTGGATATATTGTAATGTATAAGTTAAGTCTAACATTATGTGAAGTTCATGACCTTAAACATCTCAGCTCTATAGAACCCTTTTAAGCCATTCGCTCTGAAAAATAGTTTTTGTAGGGGCTTGAATTCAGAAACTATCATCTCTCATTATATTGAAAGAGTTGTAACAGATCTGTGATACAGAAAAATATCTGGTGGAAGAAAAGAGGGGGAGTGTGTCTGGCTCTGAGTTGAAATCTGGTTTGTAGCATGCCTGTGAAGTTAGTCCGCATGCCCAGCTGCCATGCTGACGTGATCGATCTTAAGGGTTCAAAAAGAAAATTCTGGGAGAATCTGTACAATTAATCTCTCTCAAATTGAGAATTTTTGCACAGCAGATCATATCAGCTTTGAAGATTGGGTCTATATGATAACATAACTAAGTGTAAAGTGAAAAATTTTTTAAGCCTTCTAGATAATGGAGCTACATCATTTCAGGTATATAGAAATTTAGAGAGACCATATAACCAGTGCCCACTATAACAAATTTTTCTTAAAAGCTGACCACATTACCAAATCCTGTTAAGGGGCTACTCTCCTTGTGTGACACCTAGAGGCTCCCTGGCCACATTTGCTGTTCCTCATTTGCCCACTCCAAGGAATCCTCTCTGACCTCTGGGCTTGAAATATCAAGCTGAACCTTTCAGAATTTATCATCAGCCTGGCATCTGTGCTCAGCAGTAGAGCCTTTGAATTCAAAACAGGACTGTTTCCTGGCTCAGAACTCCAGCTCCAAATTCCTTAGGCTCAAAACTGATGGAAAAACAGATCTCCAGCATTCTTCTGATTTAGAAATCATTCAAACTGACAACGGATAAGAAATTGACAAGGAGATATGAAATCCTTAATTTACATAGCTGTCTCTTCTTTCCTTCTACATAGTAAAGAACAGAGCGTCCTTAACCTTGATTTTCTCACTTGTCTCAGTTTAAAGCACAGCCCATAACATTAATTAAAGTGTGTGTGAGCTGGAGGGTACAAGTTATATTTCATATGCTCTGCCACATGGCATTCTAGAAGAGCTATACAATTTTTAGGTGTGCTTTTTTCCCCAGCTTGATATGCATGCAGCTCTATGCGCCACACAGAAACTCCACAATAACAACTTAAAAATTAACGCAGTGGCTAGAACAAATGCTGGGGGGCATTGGTGGCTTCAATATTTAGGTAGATGTATGTGCAAATCTGACTCAGAGCTACAGAGTGCTGGTGCTGGAAAGGGAATTTGAGATTGTTTAGTGCAACTATTTTATTTTACAGGTAAGGCCTGCAGAAGGTAGGCAGCTACAGAAGGTAAGTTAAACAACTAGTAGGGGATAACCCCAAGTATTTACAATTCCATCTTTCCACTACACTACACAGGGTCACAAGCTTCTTTGATATATTGATGTAAGTTAGACCTTTCCCAGCAAAGAAAAGATCATATGCATATATGCACTCACAAATGTTTGCATATAATTCCGGAGGTTCAGAGAGCCCCTGAAGCTTATCTCAGGATGCCTAACTTGTCCACATCCCCAGGTTAAGAGCTCCTGCACTGAAAGAAGTAGCTTTTCTAAGTAGAAAGTGCTACTGTGCACCCCTTTCAAAACTTAACTCATCTAGAACATAAACTAGATTTAATGGCATAACCTATAAAATTCAGGGGAAAAGCAATTCCAACAACTCAAATAGATGAATTAAGCCCTAATCAATATTTCCATATATTTAACATGTGTCAAGTAAAAAAATATGCATAAGAGAAATTAAAACCTGCATGTATTTTACTACCAATTGCACATTTAGGCATGGCATATCTTTTCTCCTAATATGGAGATGGCTCAGCAGTACTTAAATGATTCCTTATTTCAAGTCAGATAAATATGCACCAGATGTATCTTTTGTAAATGTTATGTTTTTCAACTTCCCAGCATTTCCAAGTAGTTGAAAGCTATGTCAAGCATGCTTTAATGGGGCATAAAAGTGTATTGTATTCAAAGAGATGGCACAGCTCTGTAATAGGTGAAAAATACTAATGTTGTCAATGGATACATTTTCATTTTATTGATTTACACTGCATAATAGAGTGCCCTCTGTTCTTCTTTACCCAAGTCTTGGATCAATTGAAATATAACAAGGTATTTAAAAATCATGCTTACATTAATGGATTTCTAGATGACAGAAAATTCAAAACACATAATTTTATGACTAGAAGGCAACTCAAAGATCAACTCAGTCCCATACCCTAATTTAACAGATGAGAAAACTGAAAGCAAAAGGGTTCCATGAAGCAACCAAGTCACTAAACTAGTGGGACTTAGTGCACATGGCTTTATATACCCCTCAATATAAGGCGCTTTACTGGGCTCTTCACACCATCTGCCTCTTGAATACCCAAGCAAAAAAATAGAAGAAACAGTGAACATACATCATTTATTGACCTCCTGGGCCTTACGAGGAAAAAGCAGATGTGATCTATATTTTATAAACTGTCAAATTATTTTATGGGAAGTAAATATAGGAAGAAAATGCCAATTGCTGGCATTAAAAACTGTCAGAGAATATCACAATTTCACTTCTCCAATAGAAAATTCTAATGGATTCAACACTAGCTTTTTTATTTTTTAACACAAATGATATCACAGTAAATTCCTCTCAGAACATTTTTTCCTGAGGTTAAATATTAGGGGATATATTTGAGTCATGTAATTAATAGTTCATCTTAAAAATAGTGTCTTTTTAAATAAAAGTTAACATAGCTTGGTAGTTATTTATTTTAAATAAAAGTAACATAACAAGGTATGGTAGTAAAAGGTACCATATCTTGGTAGCAAGGTAAAACTCTTGTTTTTTTAAGTTTTTTATTTCTTTGCTATGGAGAAAGCAAGTGCCACCGCTTGTCATCTTACACAACTTTGTACCACCTTCAAGCAGAGTGTAGCATTTGAGGAGATGCATCAATTTACGCTGACTTTACCCTGGCTCATTTACCCACCTTAGTTTCTTTCTTTCTGTCATGTATTTTTATAACCTTCCTCAAATCCTTTATTGGAATCAGGCAGAAAATTAATTAATAACTAATTAATTAATTGGTTAAAGTCATTTGTGAAAGCCAAGTAACCTTTTCACTTTGACCTTTACAGTGCATTTCTTTTTCCCTTTGAGGGCCAGTGGAAGCAATGAAGATTTCATTTAGAATGAAATTATTATTGAGGTTTTGTTCCCCCTTTATGTCACTGTGGCTGTGAGTGGAGCACCAGTGTTTCTCAAAGTTCCACGGCTGACTATACTTCCTCTTAGACCAAACAAAACCACATCTTTTCCCACTAGCTGGGAACCAGCATTTGCCCATGGTCAGTGTATGGGAAAGCGGTGCCCAGATTCACAGCAGCCCCCAGCGGAGTGCCCAGACTCCAGCCTCAGTGATTTATCCTGAGCTCCCCTGAAACAGCTCCACTGTCTCCCGAAGGAGGCCAGGTAAGGAGGTTTAAGACAGTGGCCTGTGCCTGCAAGACATCCACACAGTCCCTTCAAAGGTGTGCACAGGCTGAGCACAGGGAGGAGAGAACCAACCAAAGCAGCCACACAGGCTCTCCCATGAGCCTGGAAGCAAGGATAGTCTCTGGAGTCCATGGTCAACATCATGCTTAGGGGATGGTACTCCCATTAATAGGCTCTTTTCTTCCCCAGGGTGCTTATATACAGAGAAACCGACACAATTACTATCTGTATATTCAGCACAAGAATTTATAGATAAACATACATGCACCTTCTGAGACCCTTATGGTAACTTGCAGGTAATATCATACTTTGGTGTAAATGCACCATCCCAACCAAACTGTGAGAATCATTTCAGGTTAATATGTTGAGCCTTATTCTGTGATTATCATGTAGGGCTGGGAGATGTGGCTGACTGTGATATTTCAATTCTTAATCATGCCTTTTTTTGTCATTTCAATTGGTCATGAAAAGTTCTGTCAGCCATTAGAAATACGAATTAATAATAAATAAATCCCAATGTCAAACTTGCTAGTGCTATCTGGACATATCATAATGTATAAGTTAAGTCAAACATTATGTGAAGTTCATGACTGTAAACATCTCAGCTCTATAGAACCCTTTCAAGCCATTCTCTCTGAAAAATAGTTTTTGTGGGGGCTTGAATTCAGGAACAGTTACCATCTCTCATTATATTGAAAGAGTTGTAACATCTGTGAAAGAGTTGTAACATCTGTGATATAGAAAAATATCTGGTGGAAGAGCCTAAGAGCTGTTTACCTTCCTTGTTTTGATGTGAGCCTGGTGGGGGCGCTGCACTCACAAATGTCACAGATCTCTTTGCAAGCTCA
The DNA here is from genome assembly GCF_030020395.1 of Manis pentadactyla. Lineage (NCBI taxonomy): Eukaryota > Metazoa > Chordata > Mammalia > Pholidota > Manidae > Manis > Manis pentadactyla. The sequence continues at coordinate 147,467,669 of NC_080020.1, read as the reverse complement.
CACAAGGGTGTCCTAAAAGGGAGACATCTGGGAAATCTCAGAATAGCAGAGGACCCCCAGAATTTGGGGGTAAAGAGTAAAGCATTGCTGTTAAAAGAACACTGTAAGAGACATGACCGAATTTCAAAACCAGGTACCTTGGGCAGGTGACTTAACCCATAGACGTCTAGGAGGCTCATCTGTCAAAACTGGATACAAACTGTACTTCAAATGGCATTTAGAGGCTTAAATAGGACAATGCACACAAGGTGCCTGTTTCAACACCTGGTGTATGGAAGTCCTTCATAAAATTTGGTCATTTTTACTTTGCTGTCATTGTTGCTATGGAAATTCTCTTGAGTCATTATGCTTGGAAATAAGAAAAGATTTGCTTAGCAGAGCTCACCTTTTCTCTTCTCTGCACACTCGGAGACTGAGCATAGGCTGCTGAATTCTGAGGGACCATTCTCTCCCCTGCACATTGGTACAGTTCAAAAGGGAAGAGAGAGGACAGAGTGCCCAGTGCCCAGGCTATAGACCCCCTGCCCCCTGTCTGCCCATGGTCTAGAGTCCAGCGTCTGCATCTCTGAGTGCAGCTCCTGCTTCCAGGGCAGAGTCCAGGCTGAGACTGGCAAGGACATCTACAGAAGGAGCCAGTGGAAAATCGCATAGGTGGACCCTCTCCCTGGCTCCCCTCCTAGTTTATTGTGAGGGCGATGGAATCCTTTCTGCTTCAGTTCCCTGAGGCAAGAAGGGGAAATCCCATCAAGCCTGAAGCCATTGATAAGACTGTGTCTGCTGGGGGCTTGGGGCTGGGGGACGTCCATACTAAACAAACTCGCCCACCTCAAGTGGACCTGTCCGATCCCAGGACGCATTCTCCGTGAAGCACACGCCTACAGTGAACTGACTGCCAACGAAGGTGGGCAAAAGGGTTTTTTCTTCTCAACATCACCTACCCCCTGCTACCCCACTCCTCCCCTCTAACTTTTTCTCCCATGTCTTGGAGCCCACGTCAGTACTTTGTCAGCCCTGCTGTCCAGACCTATAGTGTCTTTAAAGCAGTGGCTTGCTTGGTACAAGGAAATTGAAAAATAGACAACAAATCTGTACCAGAGACTTAATGCACCTATGCCGTAGGAAAATGTACACAAAACTATTTTTCCCTTTCCACAAAAACGAGTTAAGCTGTCACCCAATGCCACTGGATTTAGTAAGACTGGAAGCTGGAGTCAGCTCACTGATGCAGCCAATGCTGGGCCTGCGGTGACTTCTAAGGCCCAACAGAGCAGATGAGCGGCTGGGGCCTGGACTTTCTATGAGCTGAGCAACCTGCTCTAACTTGTATGCGTCAGCTGCCCACCACCACCACACACACACACACACACACACACACACACAATGTTGGCGCTGGGCCTGATGGGCTGGGCCTGTTTAAGACAGGAGTGAGCTTTGTGTGGCCTGAGGAAGGGAAAAAGGATAAAGATATGGTCCTGCCCGTACTCTTTGAAGGGTTATTTGTGTTCCTACAATTTATTTATTGTTGTCCACTGATTTTTACTCCCAGGGCACCTCATCACACTGAGTCTGGAGCCTCACAGGTGACCTTTACTTCCAGCCAACACAATGGTTGCTAATGTATCCAATTCACCAAAGTCAGTATTGGGACACAGCATTATTTTCAAGATGCTTTTATATTTATTATAAGGACTTTTTTTTTAATCATGTCAAAACTGTTTTGATGTCTTGAGGTTTTTTTCTTTTCTTTTTTGCTTTCTTTAAGGGCCCTGCATTTTGGGCTAAGGGCAGATAATCGCAGCCAGTCCTGATTGGCCAACATCTGTTTCTTTATAGGAACCTTTCTTGCCAAGTAGCTGGACAGCAATACCCATTTGGTATTCATGGAAAGTACTTGCCGAACAATAATGACAATAATTGCCTCTGATTCTTGTGTTTACAACACTGCCAAAGTATCATTAGGGCCTTATTTATAGATAATAATGCTTATTAATCACAAGTATTTGAATTTTGGAATGTATTAGATTAATATTCTTTTGTACCTCAGTTCTGTACTAATGCTGTGAAAGACATTTACTGAATAAAACTCATTGGGAATGCTTATTTTGAGCTGCAAAATAATGTGTGTAATTTGCAGGTGAAAGATAAAGAAATTACATGGCTACCTCTCAACAGCTTCCACCGCGATCAACGGCCAACATGGAGAATTAGGCCCTCACTCTAAAATGAGAAAGGAAAGAGGCAAAATAAATATCCCTATAGGTATCATTTCCAAGATAATCTTGTACATTTTTATGACAGAATTTCCTAATAATAAGCCGTAAGTCTACATCTTCAGTGGATGGCATGGCTTTATTGAAAAGGGTCTAGGGTGAGGAATAATTAGTGATTCTGTGACAACTGCACATTTTCTAAGTTCTTGGAGGCTCCAGAGAACAAAATAGCAAAGAACTAATAGTTGTAACAATTTCAGGTCTAACTGGCCAGTTGTTAAACGTCTTTTCTTTCATGTATTCATTAATTATTTCTATTTGTTTAATTTATGTGCAAACAAGCATCGATGCTAGTAACTATTTCTCTATTTTATGCTCATCTAGATAGGAATAATTAAAAATTTCAAAAGATTATTATACTTTTTCTAAGATTAATACAAAAAGCAATTTCTGTTGGTCTAATAAAATGAATTTAAAAATAAATATAAGGCATTACTAGCCCTTAGTTCTCACCTGGCCATTCCCTCCTGAAATCATGCCAAATATGAAATTAGCAATATTTTCTTTTTATCTAGCACACATCTTTATTTGTTCTTGGAGTCTTCATGCTTTATGCATTAGAACAATACTTCGTCATCTTTAATCGGATGAATGCAAATGTGGTGATATGATTTTCCAGAAATTTTTGAGAAAGCAAAGCTTATTAATATAGATTCTAGGTGCTGCTTTAAAAATAACATTTGAAACTAGACATGTTTTTTTAAATGGCCTGTAATTAATGTTTACTAATGTTCTGTAGGCTAAACCCAAATGATCCTCAATCTTATCCTATTCTACCAAAGAGTACTTTAAAATATTTGATGGGCTTAATAATTATCAGCTACCGTCCAGAAGGTTGTCTCCTCTCATTCCCTCGATTTTTGTCCCCTACAGAAAGTAAAGGGACTGAACGTTTCATTCACCAAATTACACTCAGAAAATTGTCCTCCCTAAATGTGCTCAGCAAATGTTTCCAAGTCAGAGCATTACAAGGAGACTAAGATTCAGATTCATTCAATGTATAATGTTAACATTTTAATCCATTGCTAAATGTAAATAACTTTAACGATCCAGTTGGACTATTTAACATTAATTTAAAGTAAAATCTGTGTGCGTGTCTCCTCTCATGGATCTAAGTAGAAAGGTGAACAATTATCTAATAATTTCAATCAATATCTTCAGCCAAACCTGGCAAGTCAGGCTCCTCAACTTTTTTCATTTAAACCTGGTAAATATCTCAACTGGTGGTCTATTCAGGTGTATATTCCATCTCTTGTAACATTGGTAGAAGAATCAAGCAGTATTTTATAGAATTAGTTGCTATCTTACAAATGCAGTCACTATAGATAGCCAATCTAGATAGTTCAAATTTCTCTAAGTCTTTGTTTTTTTCTTAATAGCTAGATGGTATGGAGAGCGGAAATGCCTGAGTTCTCAGAATTAATTCAAGTCTTTGATTTCTTTTGCCTTCAGTAGACATTGCCTTGTTCTCTCCTTAAAAGACACTGGTGGCTGGGTGAGGATAGAAAATAAATGTTTTAAGAGAGCACAGATGTATCTCACCTTGATGTGTGCCATTGTTAATGTCTAAACATTGAGGCTGATCCCTGAAATCCCCCTCGGGTGGCTCTCTGAACCTCACTAAATTAGCCTCACTCAACTGCTTGAGGACTTGAGAGAAAAAGGGAGAGAGAAAAAGGGAGGAAGGAAGAAAATAGTTAATCTGTGAAGTTGGAGTTTAAATTTGAGGGTATTGAAAAGATAATTCACTATGAAAAAATGGTTTGACAGAAGAACCTGTACTCCACCAACATCCGTATCAGTTTCTAAGAGCCTACTTGGATATGAAACTTGAGATCTGTCAACATTTTATGGTTGCACTAAGTGAATAAGCATTTTTCCTTCTTTTCTTTAACTGCCAAATATTTTGACGAAATTTAATTTTGGATGCCTACCTTCTGCGGAGTTTTATTTGCTATATTATAGTTCTGTCTGCTTTTAGGCCATAGCATGCCAAAGTATTTACCCTTACAAATCTTCCTATAAGTGCAACTTGAGCCTACTAAAATAATAGTCCTTTACCCACTTCATTAATTAAATTAACAGAAAAGATTATTTTATGTTTTTATAGTGAATGACTCTCAGCCGAAGTTTTTGAATGAATGTTGTTCATTCTTAAATCATTATATGGCCTATCCTCCTTGTATTATACCACATCGTCAGATAGAAGACTTTCTAAAATAAAAGACTAACTTATTTTTGTGGTTGATTTTAAATCCCATCTAGAGTAAAGTTTTTAGCTCTTTCCAAGTAATATTCTTTTTTTTTTAATTTTTCACTTCTGGTATTTTGATCATTTTAACTTCAAACTTTTTAAAAGATTATGAAACAGACTTCAAAAAGCAGTTGGGCTAAACTGATTTTTATTTTCAAAAACTCATCACTAGTATTTAGACACCACTGATGAGTCATCAGTCTTTGAAATACTCTCTCTGAAATAAATAAGCAATAAATTACATGTGGGAATAAATGCCATCATAAACATCATATATGTTTTTCAGTAAAAAAAAATATACACATACATAAACATAGAAAAGCCAACAAAATATTTTATAATATCAGTAAAAATTACTCTCGTTACTTGAGTGAGCTCCTACTATCATGGACTTCAAGGAAATTTCAAAGCTACATCTTTTTTATTCCTTTTTCAACTAGGACAAATAGCTTTTAAAGTATAACATTTAGGTATAACATTTCCTTACATTTTTTCAGCACAAATGAGCATTTGGATTCTTGCCAATGTATTCATCTTAATGGTAGTCCTTATTTTAACCAAAAAAATAAAAAGCCTTTGAAAATGTAAAGAATCAAAATACTAAGAAGCAGAAAATAAGTAAAATGTCATCCCATATCACACAAATCATTTCAAGTATAAATATATGCTTCAAATTTGAATTTGTGTCAACATTTTGAATTATCACTAGGCTACTGAATGTCTTTTAATGATATAAAGGCCCATAAAATTCAACTACTGAAAAATGTTTTCTTTACAGTAGAATGGAAAATAAAACCAATGCTAGGAATTTAATTTTTTGTGTGTCTGGAATTTAATTTTGGTTCTAAGATAACAGTATTTAATTTGCAAAGGGAAAAAAAGACAAAGAATACCTGAATTTAGATAGAATGTTTATATTTCAAATGTGCATAGTGAAAGCATGATGCCCTTTTTATTTTATGTAAAACAAGTTATTTCAGTTCATAGCACTTTTAAACTGGATATGCTAAAAATATTACTACACATGTATTATTTACTGATTTCTGTGGTGTCATCTACAGTTGGCACAATTCAGATTTCAAAAGAAACTTTGAAATTATTTTCAATAGGGGTGAGATTTACTCACTCTTCTTATTTTAAGACTTATAGACTGAATTGTTAATCATAGAAGTTTGGTTTATTACACATGGGCATGTTATATGCAAATGATTCAGTTGGGGTATGTATATATTTTATGTTATGTACATAAACATCTACCCTGTGCATATGTATATTTACATCATGTATAAATATGTGTATATTACCAAAGGGTTCTATACTGAAGGAGGAGGAGCATCTAAGGATTGCCAAACAATATTTTAGTTAACTGTTATCTGAGTGGCTGTTTTCTATGAAAGTAATTAGGTTTTCTTTTTTTTCCACATTCCTAAAGGTGGGTGTTTATAGACTGGTCTAATTATTTACTGTTTTCCAAAGGATAGCTGTATGATCTTATGCCACCATACACCTTAAAATAAATTAGGGATACTGTCCTTCACCTTTCCCTCTGTAAAGAAGGCCTATGGCAAAAGGTGTGATAAATAATTCAAAGAAAACTAAACTTTGATTCCAAAACAAACTCATCTATTTAAGCACTAACATTTTACCGTTAACATTCTTTATTAAAATTTAGCTGTCTACGAATTATTTTAGAAAAGAAGTAACCGAAATTATACCAGGATCTTGACTGGTTAAGATCTCGTGAGGTGAGTGTGTGTAAATTTTACTTAAAGCCTTTCTGCAGGACAGGAGATCTTCTAAAGAATTATGTCTAGTAGTAAAACCACCTAAGTTAATAAATCTAAGAAACAAAAGAAATAAATACCACTGGTATTTCCAAATTATTGAAAAACCTCAGATGCAAACATTAGGATAAAAGCAGACAACTAAAAGTATTTATAAAGTTTCTTTTTAGGATCTTCTGAATCTCAGATCATCAAAAATACAGTTTGGCAATTTGGCTCTTATGCTCAGTGATGGAGAGAAATGTTTAGCCTGTTTCTTAATTCTCTCTGTCCTGTTTTCCGCTTGAGAGTTGAACAATCTGGATGGGGCTAGTTAATGTTTTCAGAAGGAGGGATTTCATTTGGCCCAAGTTTTCTTTTGCTAGTCTACTTCTCTCTTTTCTAAGGAGAGAGAACTGACAGCCCTGTTTTGTATGAAATTACAGACTGGAGGAAAGGGTAGTCATGATTTCAAAACTGAACAGGTGTGGGTGTCTTCACTTACCTCTGCCCCCTCCCCCCCCCCCAAAAAAAAATTTCCCATCACTGAATAGGGGCTGAGGGCGGTGGCATATAATAGGACACAAACGGTCAGCTGAAGAGACACCCCAAACTGATTTTCAATTGATCCCTACCTCCTTCCTATGCCTCCAAAAATAAAAATAACCTCCATACAAGCAACTGTTAAGGCCAAGACAGAGGGAAAGCAGCTACACAAGCCCTTGAAACGTGGCTTCCCGGCGGGTTGAATCCAGACTGAAGAGCAGGCTGGATGGTTCTCGGTGGCATTTCTCAGTGAACATTATCCCTTTCAGCCGCACCCTCGCCCACAGGAGCCAGTGCGTCCCTGAATATCCCCGTACTACAAGAATGGGATGAAGGCAAAAGGGGACGCACATGTAGAGAAGAGGGTGGGGGGAGCTCTAGGGTTGCAGGTTTAGATCTCACATTTGGAAAGGTTACTCTTGCACCAGAGTAGCTGTACCGCCTCCTGCCCTGCCCTGCTCTGCCCTGCCCTGCGCGCGCACCGCACTCACACGCACGCACGCCCTCCCTCGCACACGCACACTGCTCTAAGGCGCTCCGCTCGCCAGATTCAGGGGAAGCGACCCCTCCGAGGCTCATTCCCCGTAGGTGAAGCGGCCCAGCCCCGTCAGTCGCTCGGCACTACCCGTGTGACCCGACCGCGCGACAGGAGCGCGGTGCGCGGCTCCCGCACCGTGGGGACTGTCCTGCGCGCAGGACGAGGGGGCGGGAACCGCGCGGCAGGCCCGGGGCGGGAGGTGAGAGCTCCGCCGCGCTTTCTCCCAGCAGCCCCGCCGCCGGGAGCCCGCGCTTCCTAGACACTGGGCGCCGCTCCGCGTGCGCGAGCGAGTGGGCGGGGCCGTGGGTGGCGCGGAGAACTGGCGGCGAACCCACGCAGTCCAGACACGACCGCGAGAGGGTGGCGCGTGTGCTCCTCACGGCGGAGCCTGCAGGGGGCGACGGCGCGCTCGCTCCCCGCGGGGACGCCGCCGCCTGCCTCGGGGCGCTGTGGAGGGGCCGGCGTAGGACGCGGGAGGCCGGCGGAGGCCCGGGCTGGTGCTCACTCTCAGGACTGGGACAGTGTTTTCACACTTGTCAACGAGGGGCCGCGAGGTGTCGCAGTCCGCTGTCCGATCTCCGCGGCTGGAGGAGGCCTCCAGCTGGCGGGGGAGTGTGCTTCCTGGCTGGGTGCTTTCGCTTGACTTAATCGTTACTGCGGGGTTGGAAGGGGGAAGCTTTGCCTTTCTCTCCGCGCAGAGCCGTGTAGGGCGTCGGAAAGTTGCCTACCACTTGGGAGACGACGGCGGATGGAGTTCGAGCCCTGCTTCCTGGCTGGGACCACCTGAAAGTACCAGAGGTCTCGCCTGCGAGCTGCGCCCTCGGCTTTCCCAGCTGTCACTCTCACGCGCACGCCCCTTCCCTGGTCGAGGGGACTCCGCGGACGTAGCGGGCTCTGGCCTGGGGACAGGGATAGTCCAGGGAATCAGCTGCGAGCGCTGCGCCCGGGCGCGCGGCCCCTACCCAGCTCGCCGGCCGCGCCTGCCTTCCAGCTCGGCGGGGCCCTGCTCCCCCATCCCCGGAGACTTGCCCACCCTGCACCTTCGCAGGAAGAGGAAAGTGGGGGCCATGTTCCCAGAGGAGTAAGAGTTCGAGTCCTCGCAGGGCACCGAAGTGGGCTCGACCGTTCTCAAGGGGCTCTGCGAATACTCCAGGGGGATGCCGAGGCCAAAAATACCTTTGGAATAGACCTCATTTTGTGAAACCTCGAATACCGGGGTGTCCACTTCCCTTTCTCCAGCAATTCAACTGAGCTTTGGGTGGTGACTGCCCCCTGTCCTGACCTGGACCCAGCAGTCAAGCCAAAGGTGTGCGGATTTTCTTTAAAAGACCCACATCTTATAAATGTGAGATTTTTATCAGGCAGCACAGATTACGTAAGGCGTGCCATTTTTCCGCTATCCAATTTTATTAGGATTTACTCTCATTTGTGCTCAGCTTCTCTGGGGAAATAATGCTTTGATTAATGTAATCCTGGCCCAGGATCCGCCACATGCCCCTCGCCCCTCTCCCAAGAGAAAGGGCCTGTTTGACAAACAATAACAGAGCAGCAACTCTTGCAATCTGCCCACACCTTTGGGGGTAGCTGGGAAGAGGGTGACACGTTCACAAGCCGTTCGCCTAATGCAATGGTGGATGCAGAGAGCAGGTTTCTGCAATGGGCGAACTTTCCAGATGCAGAGCGCTGGGCTCCGGGGGGCGGGGGCATACGGGGAGGGGGCAGCGGATGTGCTTGGGTGCCTGTGCTCGTCTGCCCTCTGCTTGCTCGGAGTGTCCGCCTCTTTGCCCCCACAGGCCTCCACGAGGGACTTGCGCGCTCTCCGTGGGCAACTGAATTTAGGGCGCGTCCACAGCGCCCACCCGCGGCCCCAACCACCTCGAGAGCAGAGCTTAGGAGATAACCAGGCGTGACCTGAGGCGCCCTGCAGCTGCCAGAACATCAGCCAGAAACCTAGAACATGGAACCAAATTCAACAGTTCTCCTCAAGCATCCATGCATCCATCCGTGCCTACTCGCCTGCAGTGCAAATCCGTGGACGCAGGCACGCAGAGCTGCACCTCGCCCTCTCTGCAGGCTGAAAGTGGGCGCCCCCTTTCCCGCTCTCCCTCCTCCCCCAAAGCCAGGGGGCCATCTCCCCGAAGGGAGTACAGCTCAATTACGAAAAGGAGCGAAGGAACGAAATCCCAGGCGCGGATGCTCCTCTGGTCCCCGTCCCTGTCGCCCTATCCCCACCCCCACCGTCCCCAGCTCGGGGAGGGCGGGGACGCGGCGGTGCGAGGGGTCCTGCCCTGCTCTGCCAGAACAAAGCCCACCGCGGGAGCCCGCGGCCGCGCACCGAGCCAGTGACAAAGGCGAGCAGCGGCGCCGCGCTCCCAGTCTGTGCTCCTGCAGTGGGGCGGGAGGGAGGCCTAGAAGATGGGGGGCGATTCGCTCCCGGTCTTTCCAGAGCTGCGGCATCTCGCTCCTGCGTACCCAGAGACCTGTCGGGGTGACTCAGCTTTTACCTCCTGCTCTCCCGCATCCCTGTCTCCTCTGCTCCTGTCCGCTTACGTCCTGAATCTCCTTCATCTCTTCCTGCCTTTTTCCACACCTTGCTCACTCCTTTTACCTTACCCACTTCTCGCTTTTTCTTAAAAAAAAAAAAAAAAAAAGCTCTCCATTTTTCTTTTCCATAGAAAAGCAATGCTAATTCGACTTGTGAAGGCCGCTCTGGGTGTTTTAACAGTCTGAAGAACAATACAGGGCAGTGCTTAGGGAGAAAAGGATAATAATGGGATCTCCTTAATTTTATCATGCAAACCGTGCTCAAAATAAAAAATGAAGCCTAAGGAAGTGGAGCTTGGTCCTGGAACCGCCACAAGTCGCCACTTTTTCAGAAGAAGTCGCTTCTGATGGCCACAAGTCACAGGAAGGGGTGGAGGAGGGATGGAAGACTCCGATGCTGTGGAATGGAGACCTCGAGTGATGGTGTCCCTAAAGGCAAACCTTTAGTTCCGATCTGACTTAACAACCACGGAAATGAATCGTTTGCCAGCCCCCTACAATGAAATCGTAGTGTTTTCGAACTTAGGGTACTTTAACAGTATTTTTCCAGAGAAGTTCTTATTTTTGTGCTGTGAATTAAAAATAAAGGAAATGCAGCCTATGCTATTTGGACAATACAGGCCTTGACTTCTGGAGGTTACTTGCACCCTGGTATAACACTAAATTAAGATTTGACGTCTGTCAAGGACCAATGTAAGCCTGGGACCCTCCCCTTGGGCTTTATTGAGTAACCAGGCTCCCTACAGAAATTTGGGGAGGAGGGGTGAGCCGCTCAAAACAATAGTGGACACACAACTTTTATTTGCGACTAACAAACTCCAGTTGCGTGAAGCTACACTGAGCGTGAGCAAGATCACTTAGTTCTACCATCAAAGTCTCCTTACCAGGTATTTTAGGACTGAAATTACAGTGCTGCAAGCCATGGAGAATTTGAAATATCAATGAATATTGGCACTTCGCTTTAAAAGTAAATAAAAAAGCCACATTTCCTTGAAGATCCCTTAAGGCTGACAGGTCCTGGTGGGCCTAGGGAGGGAGCAGGACAGTGAAATGTGAGCTTCAGCATTCACAGGACAGAAGATACCACATAAGCATGAGCACCAGTTAGAGAAAATGCCCAAAAGAGCAGCCTTCTGTCTGATAAGCTGCAATTTTCACCCAGCAACTCAGACAATAGCTAAGTTCAAATGTCAAAAAATCTAATAATAAAAAAAACTGAGGCACCAAGTATAAGAATTGTCACAATGTCTTACCCATCACATGACTGCATGATTCCAGCCCAGAAAGGTGATGCTGTACAATGTATAGTGAATGTTTGGGAAAGGGAGTGTCCCCAAGGGACAGAAGAGTTCAATTCTGTTAGGACCACAACCTCACAAAATCCAACCGTCCCTCTGGCAGAGTTAACATTTCTGGAGTTTGTTTTTGAAGACACAAGTACAGACAGACACACCAAGCTGGCCTTGGGATATTTTTCTAGCTAGGATATACCCACAAACATGTGTTCGTTAGTAAGTCAGCATCATCACTCCGGTCAATGAGAGGTCCCCTATATTACTCCGGTGAATTTAAATTCAAAGATCATTGTGTTGGGGGTGGGGTGGAGAGGTGAGGGGGGCAGGCGACAATAGTCCATCACTTTGTGTCAGCTTTGGCTTCCCTAGCTATTGGCATCTTTCATTACCAGACTTGTCAGGGGCATGCTTGCAGCTAGAGTGGGCAAACTGTTGGAAATGGGTTGCTTTAAAAGCATGCACTCCCAACACCCACATACCATGCCTTCTTAAGTTAGATACCACAATATGAATTGGCCTGTGGTTTAAAGCTGTCTTATAAGCATCAGAAGTAAAGCTTCTTTATGGTGAGAAATCAGAGTGTGTGAATTTATAATTTCTCCTTCAAACACGTCTAAGAAAACTAAGGGCTAACTCCTTCCCTACAGATCAGATATATTAAAGTGATACAAAGAATTTGGGGCAGGGAGACCATCAGTTAGCTTCAAAAAACATAGCAAGACCAAGAAACAACTCATCCACCGCCAAGACGACAAATACTCATTTCTTCCCAAAAGCTTGTGCATATGCTTAACATTTTAATTTGTAAATGCGAATGGCAAATGTGCTTTCGCACTGATACGGCAGCAGAGCACCTTATTCTCAAAGGAAACAAATGAGTAAATACCCACTTTGTGTTTTGTGCATTTGACCCAGGTAATGTTCTTCATTGTCTCATTTGGCAAAAGCAATTTCACCATCCCCAACAATTAAAAGTCTGTAGCTTTCCCCAGCACTTTGGACCTTAATTCATACCTAGCTTGATCATTTCCACCTCCAAATCCTTATAGAATGTTAACACAGTTTCTAAAATATGTCAGTTCTCAAATTAACTTGTTGCTTTGCCAAGAATTATTATATTGTTTCCTTTACTTTTTTTAAATTTCGGTAACCTAAGACTATAAATATGGAGAAGCATTTTTTTTCTTTTGGCTCTTTTTAAAGTATCTTTCCAAAAAGAAAAGTAAGTAGCAGCCAAGATAGTAACAATCATAGTTCTCATGAAAAGGGATACTAAAAATTATGTTGTTAATATGTACAATTGTTGCTTAACTAGTGTTTTGCAAAATGGCTAGATAGAAAAAAGTTTTTTTATCCTGAATAGTTTTTAAATGCATTTAGCACCCTGGACATGCAAAGTAAGCTAGAGCTTTGAGGCATTTGTCCAGTTCATGTGCCCCCCTCCCTGAAGTCTTTTGTCTGAAATGTCCAGAAAGCTGAAAAAAATCAATGTTTGGGCTCAAATTACACAGTTTCCTCGATTTTCCACTTCGCTTTATTAGTACAAACCTGACAGTACATTTCCTGCCTCTAAATGTGAGAGCTCGCTGACGAAAATGATGGAATCAAAATGCTTTTCAGAGTGTCTCCTTTGCTTACATTATTCCCATACTCTCTCAGCCTTCCTAGATTCAATACCATTTAAATCCAAGCCTCGACTCTTGAAAAGTTAAGTTTCATGGAAAACTTATGGCTGGGATCTGGTTAACTTGGAGTTGAGTTAGAAAGAATACGGGGTCTTTTCCCACTTTTGCACAGGAGCATGAGAGCACTCTCGTAATGTGCCTCTTCTTAACGGGCTCTTTGACACATTCACAGGTGCGTTGAACTGCTGAACCGGGGAAGACAGTTTTTCCCTTCCAGTCACTCATGGCTTCCCTTCCTTAGTCATGCTCTCTAAATCTCCTTGGGAAAATTGTTAGTGACAAACCGACTAATTCCGCGGAACCAGTCAGGATTTGTCCTTCACTATATTAGGAAATTTTCCACATATCGTTTTCATCCCTTGCCACAATAAAGTTCAGTCTTTATTGGCAGTATCTAAAAGGCTCTGAGGTAGAAACCTTGTGCTCTATTAAAATGTTTCTTCAATTGTGTGAAGTAATAATGCTAAAAAGTTTCAAGTCCACAGTTACCTCTAACGATGGCTATTTTGTAGTTTCTTTTCAAGGCTTGCAAGGATAAGTCCAAAGTCTTTCTACAACCATAGGAGGTAACTTCAAGCATTAAAGGGTAGCTATTAAATAGCAAATGGAGGAAAAGATTCTGGATGCCTTGACTGAATCTGCAAAAGCTGGAGTTCTATTTAGAAGTCAAAGTATCTATCAAATTGAAGAACTTTCATTATTTAATAGGTAATACCTTAGAATGTATTTTCTTTTCTTGACTGCTTCCTTAAAAATACAATCTGAAAGGTTGCTTCTTCAGTAGCTTATTCCTTACGCTTAATAATTTTAAAGTGATTTTAAAGCAGCCCAATTCTATTTTCCAGCCCTATAAACACTTCGGTGAAAGAAATGAACAAATAATTTTTTGAACTGTTTTTCTTTCAGGGCCATTCCACAGACAAGGGTGGATGGGCGATAGGGAGGTCATTGTCCTCATATTTGAAACGCTGTGTTTTGCAATGAATTCCCTCCTCGTGGTGAATATGCATAGAAAGGTAGTGGTGTTTGTTCCTTTGACAAGTTCGGATGAGCAGATTTGCTTTCGAAACAGCTACATTTTACCCAATGGTACCTGCTAAGCCGAGTCAGTGCGCCCCCTGCTGACAAGTCAGTAGTGCGACTCCTCGACGCTTCCAAAGTTTATTTTGTTCAGTAAACCGTGTCATATAAAATTAACAACAACCAATAAAATTAGCTTATATGTTTCAACTGTAAAAGTCCAAAACAAAATAAAGCTAGTTTTAGTGGCGCTAGAAATCTCTAGTTTGGCTTCTTCTCTTTGGCTGAACCAAGGTCCTTTTATCTAAAGCCCAGTGCACAAACATATAGCTTAATGTGACTAGTGTTCTTCCTTTTATTTCTTTCTCTATGGCAACCAATATGCTCTGCTCAGAAATGTTCCCCATCAAGGAAACAAATGATCTTCAGGGAGCAGCTCTATATGGCATCTGGTCCAATGGAGCAGAGAGAGTTAACCCCAGTCAAAAGCGACGCTGCCAAGCACGTAAACAAGTAGAAAACTGGCGATTCTTACCACCCCCCTCCCAACTGAAACCTCTTCCTCCCTCCTTACGAACCATTTCATTGATTTGGCATCCACTGTTTCCAAAGAAATTACAGATTTTATACTGCAAGGTGTTCTGGATGCGAAGGTGCAATAAAATTCCAGCCATTTACTCCTACCCCCTCACCCCAGACGCGGCTTCCTTTAAAATGAGCAAAACCAAGAAGCGTTTAGAATCCTTTCCATCCTATTCCACTAAGGTAAGGTGCCCAACGCGGGCCTGGATTTGGCCCGGTTATTTCCTCCAGCCATATTTATCTAATTAACTCTGCCGAGTAAGTAACTGCACCTCAATTTTTACAAAACCCAGGGACAGCAGCGAGGGGGCAAGGCTGGCTGACAAAAATGAAAAACAAAGTAAAATCTAGTTTTTTTGCTAAAGCTCCGGCCTCCTTTGGCAATAAAATGTAGGATGTCCTGGTTAGTTTTGATTGATCACCCCCTTTCTGACGGACTTTCGCTGGGGAGCTGGGAGGCTGCCACCAACCGCCTACTCCCCAGAGACGGCCTTCACCAGGGGTGCACTGACTTCCTGCCTCTTCTTCCTCCTCTGCCCCCTTCGTCTGCAGCTCTCTGCCCTCCCTTTGCCAAGCCCCCCGCCTGCTCCCAGCAGGAACCCCCCCACCCCAATCGCAGGCAAGCACAGTCAGTTCACCACATCAGCTCTGGCTACTGAAAGGGAACTTCTTCCCCTCTCATCCCGATTCTCTAGAAAAAAATATTCCAAAAACAAGACATATTTATAATATCGCGCGCTTTCTGATAGCTTCTTTTCTAGGGCTTTTTCTTTTCCTTCACAATCAACAATGAAAATTAATAGCACTCTCCTCCCCGCCCTGCTGTGGGGAGCTTTGGATTGAGTCCATTTTTTTTAATGTAATATTTTAGTAGGGTTTTTTTCTTTTTAACTCTCTCCCAACACACTTTCCCTTCCTTCCTTCAAAACAGTTGCTCTGTGAACCTTCTCTTGTCCCAAGCAATGAAAATAAGCTGCCAAACCTCCAAGAGCATAAATAAGCCAGAAAGGAGGAGGGAGAAAAAGAGAAAGCAGGGAAAGAAAATGAAAAACACTTACCGAGCAAACTTCCAGGGTTAGACTTTAAAATAAAAGATGTTTGGTTTGGTTTTTTAAAATTAGGTGACTGAGGGGGGAAAGGCATATTCTCAACTCCCCAGAACCGAC
Source organism: Manis pentadactyla (assembly GCF_030020395.1). Lineage (NCBI taxonomy): Eukaryota > Metazoa > Chordata > Mammalia > Pholidota > Manidae > Manis > Manis pentadactyla. The sequence continues at coordinate 147,452,006 of NC_080020.1, read as the reverse complement.
GTATCCTTACTCTTCCCTTTACACTGACTCCTCCAAGCCCAGCTCTCCACTAGTCTATTATTTTCACCAAAATATATGAAAATGTATGCAAATGAAAATCAGCACTAACTGTTCTCCCCTTGTTATATACTTTGGATTTTTTTTCCAGACAAAACAATCACACTCGGCAAAGGGAGGGGGCGGGCGGGGTGGGACTGGCGTGGGGGAGGCTGGGGAGAGACTAGAGAACTAAGTCCGCGGAAAGGGGGGAGGTCGAAGGGGACAGACCTCGGAACAGAAGTGTATTTCTGTTATCGAGGAGCGCAGCGTTTTGGGGGGCTTCCCATACGCACACACACCCTCCTTGAAAAGAAAGAACGTGGATCTGTTTCAGAAGCGCTATCACGTTTCATCAGGCCACCTGAGACTGCTTTTGAAAGCGTGTACTGTGAAATTCATAGCCGTAATTTAGACAAAATCCTCACTGTATATTAATGAAAGGCGGCCCCATGGCTCTGTTCCTATCCTCCCCATTCAGTGTAAACAAAACCACGAGACTCTCTCGGTTTTTGAGCCGGATCCAAGCAAAATCGGCAGGAAAGGAAAACACGGGGCGCTGGCACCGACTATTCAAACGTCTGCACCTGGAGATCTCAGATTTATTCAATGAAATCTGTGTTCCATCTTTTATATATACGTACACACATACATAAATATAAAAAGAACCTGAGGGGAAGGGAGAGGGGAAAAATCCGTTCTGTTTGGGCTTTGGTTACCGCTGCCTTTCGGATCTATGCCTTAGTAATAATGGCTTTGCTGAAACCTACCTACGATGGTATCTCTCACCCGGCAAGCAGGAGCTGGACGAGATCCTACATAAATTCTACGGTCTACTGTTCGTCTTGAGATCACGCAGAGGTTGCGTAGCTGCGGCTGGGCTAGAGAGCTCTGGCTTTAACTGAGTTCATCTAGCTGCGCTCAGCAGAGGAATTATTCATCGGGAGAGGGCAGCCCTTTTCACAGTGCCATCGGAGCATATCAGTGGCTCCGCTTCTCGATCCCGGGCCTCCGCTGGAGCTCGCGGTTGCCCGCTCGGGGAGCAGGCAGAGGGTGGCAGGCGCAGGACGGGGGGCACCCGCAGCCAGGGGCGTGCGGCGTGCACGCAAACGTACATTCATTAGGAACGAGCTATTTACAGAATGTCCGAGTTGGGTTAGTTCATTGGAAATCCCCGAGGAGGGTTCAATTTGCCCTTGTTTTCGTTGCCACTTTCTCTTTTCTCTTGGTTCGCTGAGGTTCCTCTGTGCAGCGTTTCCGCTTGGCCGAGTCCCCCACCCCCGCTTTTCCCGCCTACCCCGCGCACTCCCCCTCCCGTCCCCCTTAACTCTTTCAGCCAGGCTGGGGCTGAGAAGGCGTTTGTCGCCGCCCGCCCCATCCGCTACGCAAACCCAGCTGAGACAGAAAAGAAAGAAAGAGCACCACCACCGTGCCTAAGAATAGCGAGAAGGAAAACACTAATAACCACACTGAAACACACACATCCCAGTGTAAGCGGCGGAGGGCGAGGCCAGTGGACCTCTGTTCTCTAGGCTGGCTCCTGCTGCAATCGCGATTCCTGAACGCCCTTGGGGTGGAATACACTTACGAGGTGTCTATGGGGAAAGGTTGGACTGATTCCTTTTCAAATACATCGCTCGGCTCCGCTGACCGGCACCCTCCAAACTCACAAGGGCATGCACGCTGCTCGCGTGAATCCCAGAGGAGAGGGGAGAGGGCGGGCGGGGGGAGAGCGAGGCAAGGAAGGTGGGGACGCGCGCCGCGGCCGCCTGCGGCCGTCTTGCACGCGCGAGCACCGCACTGGTCCGGGGCTGCAGGTTTCCCAGATGATGGCATCCGAGAACTTAAACAAAGGGGGCCGCCGCCGGCGCGAAGCGGCCGCGGAAAGTTGCGGTGGCGGATTTCCAAGGAGCACTGCCGCGACCCGAGCCCTTGGCGATGAGAGCTCTCTCTTCCACCCCCGCCGAGTCAGAGATGGGGGCCGGCTGGTGAAGGAAAAAGGAAACTTTGAAACCACTGGGGACACATCTGCCTATAGGTATTGGCGTGAAGGGTGCATCCACGCCGCGCGCTTTACAAATCTGCGGGAAGGGGGTGGGGCGGGGAGGGCGTCAACACAACGCAGAACTAGGTGGAGTGGGTAGGTTGCTGTTTTTCATGGTCTTTTCCCCTCTTCGTTTTCCCTCTGGCTCCCCCCACCCTTCTCTACCACCCCTCCCGCCCCCTTCCCTCTCCCCTTTCTTCCCCCTTCCCAGACCTATCGCGGACGCCTAGAGCCGCGGAGGGAACGCCAACGCCTCAGCCGGACGCTAAGAGTTAAGATGTGGCGGAGGGGGGTGGCGGGGGAGAGGCGGGGTGGAGAAAGTGGAGGGGGGAGGCAGGCTGGTCCGGGAGACGACAGATTTCCAGCTTCTACGACGCTCTGCCTAAATTAAAAAGCAACCAATCGGAACGGCCGGAAGGGGGGCCGCGCGTCCTGAGCCAGTCATTCCGGGCCTGCCAATCACACAGCGGGTAGCCAATCAGCGGGGGCCCTGGTGCTCGACTTCCTTGTATTTGGGAAAGTGTGGTGGTGGGTGCGCGCTCGCGGCGGAGGGTAAACATTCGACAGTCCCTGCTCTGAGAGGGAGGGACAGAGAGCGAACTGTCAGAACCCAGAGCGAGCGGGCGGGCGAAAGGAGAGAGAAGGAGAGCGGGAGGGAGGGAGAGGGAAAGTGAGAGAGGGAGAGAGAGCACGCGAACCAGGGCGCAGAACGAGCTCCTGCTGCAACTCTGCTCCGGCACGGCCAGCGCCAGCGCCGTCGGTGCACCCTACGAGCCGTGCAACGTGCCCACTGGAATTGGTTGTGTATCAAGGATCCCCTATATGCACACACACACCTCCACTTCCACCAATGTACTCTTCTTCCTCCTCCTCCTCCAGACAACAGCTGGGAAAAAAATAAAACACCAACCCCAACCGTCAGCATCAAGGTAACAGAGCAATTCGACCTCCTTTTTCTCCTGTTCAATTTTTTTTCCTTGTTATATTTGTTTCCTAATTTCTGCCCAAAAGGAGAGATGTCGCATCAGACTGTGACTGTTGAGAGGAGAATGAAAAAGGACTCTTGTTTCAGAGGCAACCAAGAGCTCCGGCAATAGCAACTTAAGAGATATGCACCATCGCCAGAAGTTTTCCTAGGACAGAACAAAACTTGAAAGGAGAGACCAGAGAGGGAGAGCAGGAGCCAGCCTCTCCTCTCCGCACACGCGAGCAGCCGGCATCACCACGCCTTCAAGAACGAAAAAAAGTTTTACTACTCTGAAGGAAAACGCGTGAAACGTGTTCCTGAGGAGGAGCAAAGCCAGCGGGCAAGGGAAGAAGTGGGTCCCCATTCGCCGGTCACCCACAGTTTGGTCGAGAAAGAAAGGAACGGCTTCTTTCTTTGTTATCGCCCGTGAAACCTTCCCTGGGCAGGTGGACTGAGCCCCGCGCCGGGCAGAGTCCGCGCTCGCCGGAGGACCGGAGGAGGAGCGGGAGCCCGCGCCCCCGGCCGAGGGCCCAGCGCAGGCCGCGCCCCGCCCGGAGAGCCCCGCTGGAGCGAGCCGAGCGCGCCGGGGCTGGGGGGCGGCCACGACCCCCCCTGAAGGGGGCGGCCACGGAGCGCGCCCCGAGAAGCGAGCCCCCCTCCCCAGAGCGCGGCTCTTGCTGCTGCGGCTGCTGACCAAGGGCGGCCGGCGACCCCCGCGCCCTGCCGAGCGGCCTTGCAGCTGCAGCCCCGGGCCGCGGCGGCGCCGGCGGCGGGGGCGGAGGCGGAGGCGGCTGCGGCGGAGGAGGCGGCGGCGGCGGGGCCGACAGGGGCCCGGGGAGGGGGCAGAGGGGGAGGCAGGGGGGCGCGGCGGCGGCGGCGGCGGCCGCGGCTGCTGCGGCGGCGGCGGCGGTGGTGGCGGCGGTGGGGTGGCGGGAGCGGAGCGGCATGGCCACGGCGGCTTCTAACCCCTACCTGCCGGGGAACAGCCTGCTGGCGGCCGGCTCCATTGTCCACTCGGACGCGGCGGGCGGCGGCGGCGGGGGTGGCGGTGGGGGCGGCGCGGGGGGCGGCGGCGCGGGGGGCGGCGGGGGCGGCATGCAACCCGGCAGCGCCGCCGTGACCTCGGGAGCTTACCGAGGGGACCCGGCCTCCGTCAAGATGGTCCAGAGCGACTTCATGCAGGGGGCCATGGCCGCCAGCAACGGCGGCCATATGCTGAGCCACGCGCACCAGTGGGTCACCGCCCTGCCCCACGCCGCCGCCGCCGCCGCCGCCGCCGCCGCCGCCGCCGTGGAGGCGAGCTCGCCGTGGTCAGGCAGTGCTGTGGGCATGGCCGGCAGCCCCCAGCAGCCGCCCCAGCCGCCGCCGCCGCCGCCGCCGCAGGGCCCCGACGTGAAAGGCGGCGCCGGACGCGACGACCTGCACGCGGGGACAGCGCTCCACCACCGCGGCCCGCCGCACCTCGGGCCCCCGCCCCCACCCCCGCACCAGGGCCACCCTGGGGGCTGGGGGGCCGCCGCCGCCGCAGCAGCAGCAGCAGCAGCAGCAGCAGCCGCGCACCTCCCGTCCATGGCGGGGGGCCAGCAGCCGCCGCCGCAGAGTCTGCTCTACTCTCAACCCGGGGGCTTCACGGTGAACGGCATGCTGAGCGCGCCCCCGGGGCCGGGCGGTGGCGGCGGCGGCGCGGGCGGCGGCGCCCAGAGCCTGGTGCACCCGGGGCTGGTGCGCGGGGACACGCCCGAGCTGGCTGAACATCACCACCACCATCACCACCACGCGCATCCGCACCCGCCGCACCCGCACCATGCGCAGGGCCCCCCACACCACGGCGGCGGCGGCGCGGGGCCCGGACTCAACAGCCACGACCCTCATTCGGACGAGGACACGCCGACGTCGGACGACCTGGAGCAGTTCGCCAAGCAGTTCAAGCAGCGGCGCATCAAGCTGGGCTTCACGCAGGCCGACGTGGGGCTGGCCCTGGGCACGCTGTATGGCAACGTGTTCTCGCAGACCACCATCTGCCGCTTCGAGGCCCTGCAGCTGAGCTTCAAGAACATGTGCAAGCTCAAGCCGCTGCTGAACAAGTGGCTGGAGGAGGCGGACTCGAGTACCGGCAGCCCCACGAGCATCGACAAGATCGCGGCGCAGGGCCGCAAGCGCAAGAAGCGGACCTCCATCGAGGTGAGCGTCAAAGGCGCGCTCGAGAGCCACTTCCTCAAGTGCCCCAAGCCCTCCGCGCAGGAGATCACCAACCTGGCCGACAGCCTGCAGCTCGAGAAGGAGGTGGTGAGGGTGTGGTTCTGCAACCGGCGCCAGAAGGAGAAGCGCATGACGCCGCCCGGGATCCAACAGCAGACGCCCGACGACGTCTACTCGCAGGTGGGCACCGTGAGTGCCGACACGCCGCCACCGCACCATGGACTGCAAACGAGCGTGCAGTGAAGGCGAGGGACGCCGCGCGAAAAGGGCCGCCGCCGCCGCAGCCGCTGTCAGTACCGCCACCCACAACCCCGCCGCCACAGCCGCTGCCGCGCCAACCCCTCCCTGGGGCCTCATCGGGGCCGCACCGGGCCCGGGCCGGTCCGCGCCTCTCCTCGCCCAAAGACAGGCATTCCCGCCCTTGGAGGAAAAAAAAGAGAAGGACCAAGGAGACATTTTCGGAAGTCCGAGGAAGGAGGGGCAACACAAAACAAAGAGAAGCATAATAAATACCCACACTGTTTTATATACATTTTACATAACAAACAAACAGGGAAGAGAAAAAGGGGGCGATCATGAGATATCGTTTCTACTGTGGTGGTGTTGCGTTTTTCTGTTTTTCTTTTTAAAGAAGGGTGAAGATGCCTAGCGCACCAAAACTGCACTCATGAGGTTTTCCCCACCCTGAGAAATCCTACATGGCAACGGTGGACAGCACCTGGCACCTGTCGCGTCCTCTCCTCCAAAAAAAAAAAATACAAAAACACAGCATCCCCTCCTTTCCACTCCCTCCCTCCAAAGGGCTGCCTAAAGCGATCCACCGAACTTTCTTTCCTGGGAGCGACCTGAAAGAAAGCAGAGGCACCAGGTTTAATCAGTGGATGGCTCTGTGCTCGGGGACAGTGTTTTTCTTGGCCATATTAAAGTCATCTGGGGACAAATTGACTATGAATTGGGAAGGAAAGAAAAAAAAAAGAACAGTCTCTTGGAAAAAAAATTCACAGCTTCTGAAATTACCAGACTGAATAGCAAAGCCAAAAGAAAAAGAAGTATCCTCAAAGTAACCTTGGAAATGAAAGATCACGAAAGAGCAGAGGGATGGCCGAGGGTTAAGGGGACGTCCAGTGAGGAGTGGGAGAGGCCCCAGCCTAGTCGGGGCGCGGGCAGGCGGACTGGGCGCGGAACAAGGCCTGGCCACCAACCCCGGCTTCAATGGCTGCCACTCAGGTGGATGCTGCCTAAAGATTCCACCGCTAATATTTTTTTTATTAATATTTTTAATTTTTTATTTCTGGACTGACTCAGATAAAGGGATTTAGAAAGACTGAGCACCAGCCGCTGCATTTCTCTGGACTTCTCTCCTCAATCCGTTGCCAACTTCGATTGAATGGGTGCTGTGGATGTGATTATATAATACTGCCATTTCCAAGCAGTGTTTTTGGTAGGTTTTAATAAACAGACTTTTCAAAAGACGGCAATATAGAATTGTTAGATCCGTTGTTGATCTAAAAATATTTGCTTTATATTTTCATTAAATGACTTCTTTTAATATTTTATTCAGAATACTTATGAACTGCTGCAAAACGGTAATTTATTTTTCCCCAGATCTTGTATTACGTGTTTTTTTCAGACGAGCACAAATCAAAATGAAATGAAAATATGGACAGTTGTTAGGTAATAAGGGTATCTTTTGATGTGATCATTTGATTGTAATTTAATTTGAGTAGTGACTCCGTAAGAGCTGATCGAGAAAATAAATTTGTTAGAATGAAATAGTCTGTGTCTGATGCATAAACACTGTGTGGGAAGAAAAGAGTTCTTTAGAAAATATTTTTTTACTAATGCAAATCCTTAAAGTGATATAGCACTGAGGAAGTGGAGCCTGCTCCGCCTAACCTATATTTGGAAATCTAGAGTGAAGTACAGAAGTGACAGAGACGGGCTAGTACTTTAACATAGTAGTCACGCCTTGTTAATCCATAAATTTCATGTATTTTTCTCCCCCTTCACTTTAATGGGTGTCTTTAGTGTTTTTAGATGAGATTGTCTGAGTACTACTCCTTTTCTTGGAGATACTTGTGTCTTTGCCATCTTTACTAGAAGACTGGACTACATCATCAGTAAAAATGTGCCTACTGGTTATTTCGAGTTAATAAGGAGCACCCCTACCCCACCAAGTTTAGCCTCTCCGTTTTCTCTCCTTGCCACCATATTGCTGTGTCTCTTTCCCCGTTTGTTTTGGAAGACTAATAGTTGTGAGGAATAGCTCACAAGTCCACAAACTGTCTTATGTCAATTACTTCCCATGAAAAGCAATATGTAATTAAGTTAAAATCATTAAGCTGTTTTTGGTTTTTGGTTTGTTGTTTTTTCCTGTAGTGAAAGAATGAAGTTTTAAAATCCTGATTTTGGTCCACACTGCATTACCCTCAGTGTGATTACCAGCTCAGACTTAAAGATTCTACATTTCTGGGTTTCCGTCTTTCCCCAGTATAATTCTGTATCTGCTTTTCTGGGGCTGGGGGTTTTAGCTTTTTTGATCACTCTTTAGATACACCCTGCAGAGTGGGTCACATTTATCAAGTTAATGTATCAATATTTACAATGTGGGAAAATGAAAGTGTAATACCTCGGGCTGTGAGTACTAAAAATGCAAAAGGCTCTACTGAGTTGAGTCCCTTCGTATTATACTTTTTAAAAAAAAGTACTTAGGGGTGATAAAGCAATGACATTATAGGTTACTTTCCCCCTAATCTCATTTAGCTGTCACTCACTTTTCTTACCCTCTCTCCTCTTCACTCCCTCTCCCTGTGCTATTGGTGCAGGGGTTACAAATCCCGGAAAACTGTGAGAGCAACAAGGAACAGTTATTTCTTCCAGACAGACCCTTTGTCACTTTCATAAATCAAGCCCAGCCAGATGGCCATGTATTGGGTTGCATTATTTTAAATACCAAATCATACTAAAAATCACAATCATTTTGATTTGTGAAATCTGAAAAAGGCCATATTTATTAAACAGAGAGAAGGGGGAAAAATGAAAACAAGAAGCCACACTTCACCTTTCTTTGCTTTCTTGTTCCTATTCCTCTTGCTATTGTAATCTCTGTGCCCAGCAAATTTACAGCCTGGAGTTGGGGGTGGGGACAAACTTCATCATTTTTTGAGGGTCTACAGGGGCAGGCAAAGAAGGCCTTACTGGAAAGCTGGGGATTGGTTGTGGTGGTTTTCATAAGGTGACTACTACTGGCTTAGGAGATGAAATCCTGTTTTCCCTACAGGAATGGTAGTGGTTGATTCGACAGAGAATGGGTCTATTTAAAATTTTAGGAGGTCTTTGCTTACTTGATTTGGCTGACAACAAAGAGCTAACATTAGATTTCACACTGTTTTCTATTAAAAAACAATCTTTGCTGATTACTTCGGAACAAGACCTGACTTGGGGTAACAGAGTAACTTTTCAGTGGAGAAGCTTGGGAAAACAAGCCCACAATACTTCACTATTTTGCATTTTTTAAGTGAGCTAATGCTTGCACTCCCTATTATTAAAAAAATCAACCGCTTAAATGTATTTACAAAATGAAATTCATGGTTGAAAAACAAGAGGGCAGATACAACTGAGAGGTTTTGTGCTGAGGCTTATATTGTTACACATGTAAATAATGAAAATATTGTTATATATCACCAGATCTTTTTAATGAATTTGGTCATTGTGTTCCTTTGCAGTGTAAGTGTCTTGTGTTTCGTAAAGTGCCCATTTGTTTCCTCCATTTCGACCCACCCCCTCCTCCCTTTCCAACCCAAAGGAAAGTGACAAAGTTCTGTTCCATCAATCTGGCTAATCCCAAGCTAGGCCCATTTATAATTTGCAGTCTCCTGTGGCTCTTCATCAGTGGTCTGCTCCCACCATCTCATTCACCCACCCATCTCCCCCTGCAAGTTTGGGCGATAAATCATTCAAGGTGTATTTAAAATAGTCACTTTGCTGTTGTTGCTCTGCCTTTTTTTTTTTAGCCAAGGACTTCTTCTTTGTTCCAAAATAGAACTGTCCATTATTGATCTCAGAGATTCCCTCTGCTTTCCTGTAGCCTCTAGCATTTGCTCATTACCATGCTCATAATCTGTTTTGTATGAATGGTTTTCAACATTCAGAGAATTGGTTCTAATATTAAATGCAGTATATACTATTGATAGTTTTATTGATAAGTGTAATATTTTAAATAATTTTAACAATTAAATTTGTTTTTTAAATTATATATTTGTAAAGTATTTATCCTGTTGGAAGCAACAATATATTGTTGTATTTATTCGTTTATTTTTGTAATAAATGATCAACCTCTTCAAGCTAAATCAAAAATGACACTTTTATATATTTATACAAAATGCACTTTAAGATATGGGCATATTTGCACCAATTTGTATGTAAATAGAGTAAGATCCATCAATAACTTGTAGCTTTCAGAACTAAATTGAAGGAAGAAACAGCCCCTCCACATGGAGTTTAGTTTGCCCAAGTTCCAGGGTAATTAATCAAACTCTAACATGGATGCAACAAGTATTGGCACTGGATTCAGACTTGAAATTAATTATTCAGGAGGTGCCCTGTTTTTTTTCAAGGCAGAAGAAGTTAAAGAATTCTCTTCTTCCCTGAAATGCACGTGGCTAACTTGCACCGATTAGAACAGATGCTGAGTATCAGTGATAAACCTACTACCTGGCTGTGCTCACATCTGTGCTGGGGAAAGTGTGTTGAAGGAAAGTTAATACTTTATCAGTGACCCAGAAACAAGGTGATGTAGAAAAATGGTGGAATTTTTTTTTTAATTAGATCCTCTTCAGACCGCTGAGAGTGAAGAGCCCTTTCTCCTAGCCCTGTTACTGACAGAATAAGCAATCAGTACAGGTGGTGTTGGTGAGAGTGACTCACGCCGGTGGTGTCTCCAGCTGCAAGTTCCCTAGCTCACTTGGTCTAGTTCCTCAGGGCTGCTGTTCCAAGGCCTGAAGGTCAGCCACGTGACCTCCAGGCTGCGGGAGCTCCACCGTGGGCTTGATCTTGATTTCAATAAGGAAATCAGAGGGCTCTGGGTTTGCCTCCTGGACTTTCCAGGCGAGGAAAGGAAACCGTGCGGAGGCTGGAAGAGGTGGGGGGTGGGGGAGAGCGGAGATAGCAAGAAGGGTACTTGGGTAATCAGATCTTTGATTCTGTTAGCCTGGCTCATGGCCTATTAATTAGATTACTCTCTCTTTCATTCTTGATTTCACATCCGTGTTTGTTCCTGTATCCTAAAATGTGGGTGCGAGAGTGGCAAGCAGGAGCCCATGATGTCACTGCCGGCCAGCGGCTGCCGCCTGGCCTTCTGGAGGGCTGTGGGCTGAGTTCTTGATGAGTCGGGTCTTCGTCAGGGAAGAGTCGGCTCTGGAAGTGACCTCAGAGGGGTCTGGGAAGAGGGCAACTGGCGTGCGCGCGGAGACCGAGTGTGCGCGCGCGCGCGCGCGCGCGTGCCGCCTGCCTGTGGGTGCGGGGACGCCAGGGGCCTCCTGAAACTGGTGGCCTGGCCTTTCAGCCCTGGGGATGCAGGCGGTGCGCTCAGATGCGGGCCTGCCTCAAGTGGATGGGAGGCCGAGGAGCGGAGCCGGCTGGTGCTGCGGACCAAGGAGCCGGCGTCCGAAGCCCAGCTTCTCTCCGGGACGCGGGGCAGGCCGGGCGCCGGGGTGGGGCGGTGGCGGTCGCGGGGAGGTGGCCCGATCCCCGCCAGCCCGGCCTGGCCCGGCCCGGCCGGAACAGCTGCTGCCAGTCCCACAAGTTGTTTTCCTCGTGGCGACCATTCAGCAAAACGCACGATCCTTTCTCAAAGATTTAAATTTCGCGGATGAATTACCATACACCGGTTGCTTAGCAACTAAATTCAAGCAGGGCTAAGAATATGCAAGCTTTTTGTATTCTCATTAATAAAATGCCACTCTGACACAGCAACCCGACTTTGGATCGCTGCAACTTCTGTAAAAGCCGTAGGAGAATACAAACCGATCCTGCCATTTAATTACAGATCAAAATGGCTTGAAACGCGATGTTTTGTTCATCTATCTTCCTAAAAGCGATGTAAAAAATAACGGCTTTTCAAGAGCAGTAGTAAATTCTTTTCTTTTCTTATTTTGAAATGGAGTTGTCTATCGGGGTTACTGATAATTGTCAACTGAAACTTTCTGAAACACAGGTTGAAATACCCTTTTCATCAACATTTCAACTCTCCGCCTTAGACTGCTCTCTTCTGATCCTGCGCTCGTTCCCCAGCCTGGCAGTAACTATTATTGTCCTGATTCTGGAGAGACTCAGGACTCTGGAGCCCTAGCGACGAACGTACAGTTGACAAAACAGTGGACAAGGCCGGTGGCTAGACAAAGCGTAAGAACTCAAGCAAGGGAGAAATAAAAACTTGAGAAATTTTCCTTGGGAGGTCAAGGGAGCTGCTGCGCCCGAGAGGCTCAGTCTCCAGAGGCCCTGGCGGTGATTCTGGGGGACACGTAAGGGAAGCGACAGTGGGAATGCTTGTCGACTGTGCTCGACGGGGCTGGTCTTCCGTGCTAGGGCCAGCCTCCTTATCTGGGGAATCCAGATGCTGCGCCCCGTCTGCGGACCTGAGCGTTCAGAGGGTCTGAGTTCAGGGTCTGCTGACCCCAACTCTCGAAGTCCACCTCCCCGCCGCCGGCCCAGGAGCCCCGTAGGACACGGTGAGACAGAGCTGGACCCCCTGGGTCTTCAAAGACTTTGGCCAGCACGGAGACCTGAGTCTGGGGGGACAGAAAGGGTGACCTCGTGCCTCTTCCGCAAGGGTGCGGCTCAGGCAGGGGACGCGCTGGCTCCGAATGAGAGCCTAGCCCTTTGCTACATTCCGAATGTGAGGGCAGGTGGGGTCACAGAGGACCTGCCTGGTGCGCGGGAGGTCGCATTGTTCGCAGTTCGCGGAGGCCTGGGAAGCTGGGGCAGCGGAGTGGGAGCAGGGCAGGGCGAGGCCGGCGGCTTTGTGAAGTTTCGGACCCCTAGGCCAGCACCGAGCCGGTGGAGTCCTTGGGTCACCCTGGGCGCTTGGCCCCTGCCTCGGTTCCTAACGCCAGGGCGGGTGGGCTGCGTGTGCCCGGCTCTGTCACGGTCACCTCCTGCACCCCGAGCCCGCCCCGGGCCTGCGCCGCGACGCTGCGCCGGCTAGGCAAGCGCGGGCCTTGGGGAAGGCGCGGATGCCAGGCAGCAGGTCGGTGCCCAGTCCACCCGCCAACCAGATCGCGCGCAGGCCTCGCTTTTGACGCTGCAAACGGAGGCAGTGGTCAGCTTTAGAAAGAGCCAGGGGCAAAAGCGAAACTCCCGAGTCGGTTCCCAGGACATTCCCGGGGAACCAAACCCCTTAGCTTACACTTTGGCAAACCTAAGAACTTTAGAGGTGATTCTTCCCCAGGTCGACTTGGACTAGTAAGAATAATGAACCCCCAACCACTCAATTTAACCCGAGTTCTTTCTACTGAATACAAAACAAAACAAGAAAACGCAGTGGATATCAAACCGAGTTGAAATAGTTGCTGTTTTAAGTGCTCAGGGCATTAGGGTTGCTTTTCACTAAAACCTGCATTATAAACAGGAAGCCATTTATTTACAAATACAATTGCCCTAGACAAGCCACATTCCATGTACGTAATTCATTAATGGAATTCATTCCTTTTCCTCCCTTTGGAAAGAGAAATTTTAGCTTTTAAAAATAGTTGTGTCTTGAAGGAGGGTTTACTTGTTCCTAGAAAAAGGAGCAGGAGTGTCTGGCCAATAACTGTCTCTGGAGATGTTAAACAGTATAAAATGACCATTTAAAAGGGATGGAGAAGTTTTTCTTTTTCTTTTTTGACTCTTCAGAAAATAAGTTTGCTAGTGGTGGCTGCTGCCATCAGAGTTGCCCAGTGGAAATGCACTAGTGATGTAATCCTAGTTGGTGTGTGTATGTGCACATGTGAACAAGACTAAAATTTAAATAATTTGAGCTGGCTGGGAATACACCAACATGTTATTAGTAAAATTTTCTTTGTTGCCATAGTTTTAGAGATGTCTGTGAAGTGTGCCTTCCCTCCTTCCCAAGAGGAATTAAACCCAAGGAGATGCTAGCAGCTCATGGCTTCCTAGCTACCAGCATTATCCAGTATCATTTACCTGAGTTTGGTCCTTTTTGATTAGGGGAGATTTCCCTAAGTGGATCCCCTTCCCCTGCAAGTTGGGAGAGGCCCATCTATTGGGAGAGAGCTGTCAGGGGTAAGGCATGAATCCCTGGGTGACCCCGGGAGGACTGAGACATCCTGAGGTGTGTCTGGGGCTTTGTGAGGTCCCACTAGGAGACATGTTTACCAAAGACGAAAAGAAAGATAAACTGTTGTCCATGTTTCATTGTTGTAGCTACAAAATCACAGGATAGAGGCTGAGAGGAAAGCAAAAACATGATTTTAGTACAAAAACAAAAACAAAAGGGCAAGGGATGTTGTGATGAAGGGCTTCCTGGGAGTTCGCACATTAGTTCTGTCCTCCAGGACTGCCTCTTTGCAGAAGGCAAGCCCATGTCGTCAGCTGGAACATGACACGCTGAAATACAATAGATACTCATTTCGAAGAGCTTGCCTTGCGCCAGCACTGAAATAAAAGGTGCCAAAACCTGCCACCTTGGCTCTACCCAGGTTCAGTCAGTGTAACTTCAAAGTGTGAGTGGGGGCCAGGCAAGTTTGTTCCCCTCCGTCGGTAAGAACCTCAGAGGGAGAGAGTCTATTTTTCATGTACATTTCCAAGGTTGGAAACTCTCCAGCAGAGTTTTAAAAAAATAAATAGGTCTAATTCAGAAAGTATAGTATCACCAGGAAACCAACAAAGTGAAAATAAATGTCTTGCTAGCTTGGTCTTGAGACTGTAAGTTACAATAGGGAAAAAAATCCATCCCTGAACAAAATAACATCAACAAACTATTTTTAATTAATATTTTGGGAAGATAAATCTTTGAAACTTGATCAGTCAATCCTACTGATCATACTTTGTAGTCTTCAAAGATTACTTCTGAACAGGACTTTAAAAATGTTCCAAACCTGAGAAATGCCTTTAACTCTTCCATGAACTATTTAATAGTTGTCCTGGGTGTTTTTAGCAAGTGAGATGCAAAGCGAACAGCCCTGAATCCAAAGAAGTGTAGAGGAGTGGAAGTGGTGGATCAGTAAAATGACTGAGGAGCCTACACCTGAAATGGGCTTTCTGCTTTTCATGGAGCAAGGGCCAGCCGCGGTCAGCACTCTTTACAAATGTACCTCATCCCTCTGGGTTTCCTCTATTTATCATTGAGGAGGGACTGCAGGTGAGGGGCTGAAAGTGGAGGGAGAGACCAAAAGACAGATGATACCCCCTTTGTTCCTGGGCCTTGACCAGAGGCTTCAAGGAGAGAAATTAAAGTACCCAGGGAATGGAGCCTTCACCTCCATTCATTCCCCAGACAACTCCACCCCAGCCAGAAACCACAGTGCTGGCTAATTTAGAGCAAAATGGTAACTTGAGGAATCCCTGAGTGAGTGTTGTGTAATATACAGAACCTTCTGCAGGGAGAAGGGCTCACACCTGATTTTTCTTCAAATAAGTATGTGCAGGCAGAAAGGCCTAGAAAGTGGAAATGAAGACAAATTAAACAGAATAGCTATGGAGAAATAGGGATATGTGTAGCCATACATAACGATGCATGTAAGCTTACTGCAAACCTGAATATCCTTTAAACATGCTGCCTACAGCTGTACTTGACTAAAGAGGAGTCATACCTAATTTGGGGGTTGGCGGGAGGAAAATCCTACCCAAGAATACTGACATCCGGTTGCCCAATTAGTTCAGAGATGTGTTATCCTCACCGTGTTCTTTCTGTCAGGATCCTAAACTCCTTACTGTGGGAGGGTAGGTTACCCCTTACCCATGCACCCTGTCACCCTTTGTCCTTGCAGGAGAGCCACTCATTCGCCAGTCACAGGAGTCCCTGGTGTGACAGCCCGAAGTCACATTCAGAAAGCCTGTTCTTCCAGAAGAGCCTCGCCCCCCAGGCGAAGGCAGCGCAGATCGTGTTCATTTGTGCCAAGCATGAATGGGAGATCATAACCAAGGGACAAGCATTTTGCAGAAAGGTATCCGGAGCAGGGCAGTTAATCCTGACAGATCCCTGCGGCAGGACCTCTCCACAGCGGGAGGAGGAAGAGGAAGATATGGGGGTTGGGAGGTGGACCTGGCACGGGAGCTGGTGAAGGCATGCACACTGACAGAGCTGCAACAAAGGATTTGTGCAAAAGTAGTACCACGGATCTTTAAGTTATTACACACCTTACAGGCGTGTCCCCAGCTCCTGGGACACAGAATCTGTTGATTTTCCCCTGGGCTCAGCAGACGTACCCAGTCTGTCAATGGTCCGGGGCTGACTATCCAGCTTGGCAGCCTTGACCACTGTGTTCCTGTGGGCCGCCGTGGGTATGGGTCAGTGGCTGCGCCTGGGACTCCAGATCCTTGTCGGTGACTGTTCCCCCCACAACCCAGTCAAGCGGTGGTCTTGTTGGGCAACATAGCTTGCCCTTAGTCAGCCTGGGAAGGGTGTGGGCTGCAATCCAGCCTGGTAAAGCAGGCCCAGAAGCACTCCACAAGCCTCCCTGCTGAACCAGAGGCAGAGTGCTGGGGGAAAGGGCAGCTTGTGGTGGTGGTATCTGCGTCACTGTGGCCTTAGCAAGGAAAGCAAACAGGACACTGTGAAAAGGACACCCCCAGGATAGGCCATTGGGCACTCAGAGAGGTGGAGGGGTGTTCCCTTGTGCCTAAGCCTGGGCACTTCACCCCCACCGTGGCTTCCCCAGGACCCCAGGTCCTCTGACCCCTGTAGCCCCAGCCCTGTCTCAGTGGTGACCCAGCACTGACACAGCACAGGCCTCCAGCCGATGGGTAGAAATTAGCTCCCCAGCACCAGAGGACAGATGGGGAGAGTTGAGACTACTCACCCGAGTGTCTGGGTGTGTGGTGAGGGAAAACACACCAAGAACCCGTACTCGTCTGGTTCTGGAAGGTTCCCAGTGCAGCTCCCACATGCCTCTCCCAGTTGATGGGGGACTTATCTGTCTGGGAATTCTGGGGCCTAGGAGTGGGGCTCAGTGACACCAGCCCAAAGGGAGAAGCTCAGGGTTCAAGTTCAGGACTAGTAGTAGGGGGAAGAGCCTATCAGGCACAGGTGTCCCTCCACTGGTGATAAAGTGGTGATGAGGACAAAGCTTGGGGAGAGGAATAGAAGTGGTCAAATGTGTCAGATGTGTTTAGCGGCTATCCCTCTACTTCACACCGTCCTCTTTCTTTAATTCAACCCAGAGGAAGCCCCTCTGAGTTCCTGCAGACCTCAGGCAACCAACTGCCTGGGCCCACCTCACCAGGCCTCCCAGCCCCCGGAGCTGATCAGAGCAGAAGGTCTGCCAAAGCTGGCTCAAACCTGTAGGCTGGGGCCTCCAGAGCCTCTGCCTCCCCAGTTGTCTCCACCCCTGCTAGCCTGGGCTGGGCTGGGCTGGGCTCCGACCTCACAAATGGCCTCTGCAGTGGGGCCATGGGGCTGGCTCAAAAATTCCAGCCAGTCAGCCCAGCATGGCAGACAAGACTGGAGGCAATGAGTGACACCAGCTCCTACCCCTGGCTACATACAAGTGCAAATGAGATGCATTTTGGCTGATCAGTCCACTGTATTTTATGCAACTTAATGTGTCTATGTCTTGTCAACTCTTCTAGTTGGGAAGAATAGCAGAAAATTTTAAAGATAATTTGTGTGTGTATGTGTCTGTGATTTCTAACTACAATTCCATACAGTATATGTGGCTAGAGTGGAGACAGGGAAGCTTGCTGACATGAGCAACATTATATAACCCTCCTAAAATGCAACCTTAAACTACTAAAAAGGGAGGAAAAAGAAGTGGGGAGTGTCATGCTTTCTGACAAATTTTGATGAAATTAGATGGATTATGGCTGGGAAAAGTTTAAAGCTGTAACATTTCTTCTTCATGTGAATTTACCTTGGAGCAGGGAGCAGATCAAACTCCTCTCACTTGTATAATATCTTCAACAATGTGTAGGGGCCACTCAGGGGGGTCTCAGGAGTTCACCAGGAGAGGACAAGTTTTCTGACACCATGGAGGCCCCACACGGGGGACAGAAAGCTCTCCATTTCCAAACAAGTTGTAAATTGAGGAAACTTGCCTCTAGCTCTCACCAGATTCCCCACCAGGTTTCCTGGGAAAGCAAGTTATCTCAGACTGGGGTGATATGGGCCTCTTGCAAGGTGAAGGGGTGGAGGCCTGAGGGAAAAATGGCCTTAGTATTTGTCCCCTGCACCCGAGTAAATACAATGCCCCACACCGCCTTGTAGGGTTCACACAGGCAGTTTGGGAGAGCTCTGGTCTTGTCTTCAGCACAAAGCCCTAGAATTCCCAGTTAGGACAGCCAGAGAAGATGAAAGGGCCGGCTCCACTCTCCACCCCTGCCCCTCCTCACATGTATTTGTTGTCTCAGGTTGGTCTGCAGGGACCCAAGGAAGGGGACAATGGATTTTCTCAGCTCTGCTCCCCAACCCTGCCCACCCCCGAACCATGCCGAGCTTCAGGGTACGGCAGGCCCAAAGCACTGGGAAGAGGCCCAAAGCACCGTGTGCCAGCCTCCTGTCTCCTCGTTCTTGGGGTTTTCAGAGTCAGCAGGGATTTGTTCGCTGAGTTTTTAGGGACAGCAGAGAATTTGTTGTTGACATGAAGCTGTCCTGTTAAGATCTGCCTCTGGGATGGGGCTGCCTACTCAAAGAAGCTTTACTAGTTTTCCTATCAGGACTTGGGGGCTTCTGCAGGTTGCTAACAGCTTGGGCCAGGCAAAAGAGGCTTGCACCCAGGGAGCCACTGAAGGGGGAATGCCCCAGGCCCATTCCATCAGGTGAGGACTTCGGACCCTTCAGGTGTCCAAGATTACTCCCTGCCATTCTGACTAGTAGAGGATTCCTTCTCTGCTGTATTCCTTGGTTGAGGTGTGAGATGCCCTCACTGCAGGACAATTAACTCAGACAAAATAGAAAGGGGGAGGGGAGTCATGTGCTTCACAGCAAGAGAAGGAGCCGCCCAGCACTCTGAAACTATCAAAACTTTTTCGCTGCTTAGCAGAGGAGTTTGCTTGTCTCAAGCAGCTCAGGTTTCTGCCATGCAGCCTGGGCATTTCCACATCAGCCTGGTAATGCATCCGAACCAAATGTGTGCTGCTACTAGGCTTCTGCCCAGGAGCCGAGGTACTAGGGAACAAGGCAGACTTGAAATTCATTGCCTCAAGTCACCCAGTGTCCTGACAGGCTGCCGTGAAGGGCTGAAGGCAATGAGCAGAGGTGACCCTGCACCCAGCGCCAAGATGAACTGCTGGCTCCTCCAAGTGTCCAGTTGCTTAGCCTGCCTGCGCTGCCAGAGCCTCTGCAGGCTGACACCCTCCTCTCTTCTCACTGCGGACTCCCTACCGCAATCCCCTCTCCTAGCGTCCCTCCTCCCATCCCAGAGCTGAGCATAGATTTCCATTTGGGATAGGAAGGGGTTTCATTAAAGTGGCAAAAGGGTGGGTGGTGAACCATCTTCAGTCATAAATAAAACAGGCTGCAGTAGCCTTTCAACCAAGACATTATTCTCACTAACCTTTCCTTTTCCAACAGTCACCCAGTTTATGACAGGCCAAAAGCATTTCAACCTATAAGCTTTATTTTAAAATCTAAACTAAGTTCCTTATTTCTCCTTTGTTCCCTGAGTTCACCACCCCTTATTTCCTCACCTCTCTGCCATCCCAATACCCAATTACCCCATCTGAAATTTAACACACTTGTTCTTTAAAATCTTCCAGGGTTTTCAACATGAGCAGAGTAATTGGAGAGAGAACGCATCCTCCTCACCCCAGTTTCATATCCAAACCAATAAGTTGTAACCATCATGATCAATTACACTTTGCATTACTTGATTCCACCTGCAATGTAGAGGCCCTTATTTATCAGAAGTAGCAATAAACTTTACTGAAAGAAAGAAATTCAGCATTGGCCATGGGATACCCACTAGAGAACTCTTTGAAAACATCATCTCTACCTTCTTACCACCTTTATCCGGGTGGTGCTGTAAACATCTTTGGTAGAATTTTGAAACAGCTTGATTGCCTTGAGCAGGTTGGGAGGCCTCAAATCCAATCATTGGTAATAAAGTCATTAATAGTCATAATTGGTACTTAATTGCCCAATCTGATTGGTGCTTTATCTGTGACCTGATTTAGTTTCCTGAGAAAGTAAGGCAACCCCAATCCATGAAGGGAAGCCATTTGCAGGCAACTTTTTCAAGCAGAAGGGAAGGTACTTTTGTTATATTTGCAGACATGTGTCTCACACATTTTTTTCCCTGCTTTTTGTAAACTATCTAAGAATAAACATTACAGATCTGGGTTTTAATTTCTCCAGATGGGATCATAAAGTACCTAGGAAATTTCATATATACATACATATATATATATATACTATAGAATCGAGGACACATGGCTGCTGTTCACACTGAAAGCCAAAAAGAAACTCAATTCGAAAGCAGAAAGAAGGAACCACAACGCTAGTGCAATCGAGTATCTGAGCAAGTTCACTTTATTCCTTCTCAGGAAGAGGGTGAGCTGCAGCGAGAGAAAGTTTCACGGGGTCTTATTAAAAGAGGGACACCGCGAGGCGGGCCAGACCTTCCCACGAGCCGGCTGCCTGGGCTCTGGGGGTTTCGCGACATTCCTTCTCTGACCACGGCCCCCCAAACCCGTCCCGCAACCACACACACACACACACACACACACACACACACACACACACACACACACACACTCTTCTGTCCTCGGGACCTTCCTTTCCACTTGGCTTCCCTTTCCAGGACACTACGGAGAACTTCCTCTACAGGATGCCCTGCATCCCCTAGTCACCCTCCTCTCCTCCCTGCCCCGCGCCCCCTGCCCTGCCCGCTCCTCCGGCCCCGGACTCACCCGGCGCGGTCCTTCCACTCCACACACAGACAAGAAACCCGCCTCAGTCGGGGCAACATTTGAAACCACATTTTATCAATACCATCGAAGACCAGAGCGCTCTCTGGGCTGAGCTCCCGAGCTCGCTTCTTACAGAAAAGCCAGTAGGAAGGGAGGGCGGAAGAGCGAGAAAGGTACCCTCCAACCGAGATCTCGGTTTTCTTATGGAAATGAACGCGCCAGCCCGCTCGCCCGGGTCCCAGCCCTTCCTCCAGGCCTTTCCTCCCGCGAGCCCCCGCCTCCCAGGCCCGGTTCTCGCCGCAGCCGCTCTGCGCCTGGGCCGCTGAGCGCGGGGACCCGACCGGGGGCGCCCCTCTGCCCAGCAGGCCGACTTTCGGCGTGAAGTATTAAGCGGGATTGCTACTTTCGTGAAGGGGACCCGCCCGCGCCGCAAGTACTCAGTGACCCAGACACCCAGGCAGGGCTCCAATCCCGCGGGTTCCCCAGACTGGGGAGACGCCTCCGGCTGCAGGCAGTGCGGTGCCCGCGCAGGCTGACATCAAGGACGGGACTAGCGGACGGGGTCGCCTTTTCGGCAGGTCACTTTTCTTGGAGGGTTGTGGAAGGAGACACCAAGCTGGGGAGGAGAGGAAACTCGCTTCCCGGTCCCTCAACAATTATTTTTAAATGAGCGTCCTATGCCCCGGGATCCCCAGGGACTTTTTGAAAGATGAGGCTCTCTGACTTTGCCCGGGTTCTCCCGGCTGCGGACGCAGCAAGAAAGTTTGCCCTGTGTTGTTGCAAACACGCGCACGCACTAAGTTTCTCACACCTTATACTGAACAGTTTCACTTGAACAGTTAAACAGCAAAGCCCGCACCTGCCTCCTTCTCTTAAAAAGAGCCCTGTTTGTTGAGACTGGGAGGCGGGTCAGGGCGGAGAAAAGGCTGTAAGCGCCCGTTCTCCAGCTTGTGTCGGTGCCCCAGTTCTCGCTTGGGCGCGGCTCCATCCCCGGCGCCCCGGGTCCCGCGTTGGAGCGCAGCCGGCGCAGATCTCCCGGGGCTCCTCCCACGGACCGCGG
This sequence comes from Manis pentadactyla, assembly GCF_030020395.1. NCBI lineage: Eukaryota > Metazoa > Chordata > Mammalia > Pholidota > Manidae > Manis > Manis pentadactyla. The sequence goes on along the minus strand of NC_080020.1, from coordinate 147,430,634 downwards.
CCCCGTCCCCAGGACCCTGCAAAAGCTAGAGACACGGAAGAAGCGGAGTAAGTTCTCGGTATGAGGCGCGGAGGCCTTTCGGCGCGCGCGCCCCCGCCCGAGGTCGGCTGAGCGAAGACGGGGCCACGCGGGACTCCCGGCGACATCCGCGCCAGTGTCAGGCCCGCGCGCCCTCAGTAGCACGCACTCCCAGCCGCGCTTCTTTTTGTTCCGGGCCAGGCGCACTGTCACCAGTGGTTAGAAAGTCTTGAGCGCCATCTAACGGGAACAGCAAAAAGTTGACGCGAGGTGGAGGTTAGGACCACTAGGCGCGCGGGCTGGGCGTGGCGGATGCCCTCCCGTGGCGGGTGCCCTCCCCGTCCCCGATCGCACTCCTGGACCTGACGCCATCCCCGACACACACCCACGCCCGGGGACTCCGGAGGGCCCCGAAGCTCACCTTCCCTGGGCCGAGAACCCCGGTCTCTGCTTCCCCGCCCTCGCCGCCCTTCCGCGTTCCCCCAGGCCACGGAAGAGGAAGGATCGTCTTGCACCTGTCTTAATAGGGCCCTGGTGTCATTCAAGTTCTTCCTCGCGGCCTGTGATGGACACTCCTGTGAAACCCTGGGCGGGCGCACCTGCTTTCCGCCGAGAGGACCAGCCACAGGATGAAGAGGTCTGCAGGCAATGAAGCTTCCAGAGGGATGGGGAAAGGAAGTGGAAGAGGATAATGGCAGTGAAACCAAAATAAATAAATAAATAACAGTGCCCAACTGGGGGAGATTTCGTTTTGCAGTGGCCTCAGGAGCTCCTCAGTGTCTCCTGGGAGGGAGGGTCTCCGGGGAGGAAGGGAGGGATTGGGTTCCCAGGAGCCGTGCCAGGAAGTGGGAACTTCAATTCGGAGTCCAGGAGGGGACTCTGGAAGGAACAAAGGAAGTCTGGCCCTGTAAGGGATGGAAGGGAGGGAGCCACCTATCCAGAGGCAGGCTGGATCTTGAGGAGGTTTCAGCCTTTAAGGGCCAGTGGTCATGGGAGATAAAAAAGAAGGATGTACTCTCCTGTCAGGTGGGGGAATCCCCACAGAGTCTGGGAAGGTAGCAGAAGGGCTGGTATTCCTGACCAGCTGTGAAATAAGGACAAGAAGGCACGAGAGGTGCCAGTCAGGTCCAAACCACTCTCTCCTCAGATCCCGCAGCCGCCATGTGTCCTGAGATTAACATGTGGGCGACGTATGTCCAGCACCTCCAAGCAAAGGCCCAGAAGCCAGCCGGGAAGGCTTCTGGACAGCCTCAGGCACCAGGTGGCTGGCCCTGGTGATGTGACCAAAGTGGGAGGGCTGGAGTCCAGATTCTAGGGGAAGCAGTGCATGCCATTCATCTGGACCCAGAGCTGTTAAAGGGTTTCCAGCCTCCAGCCCTGCCTTCCTGGTTTAGAGAATGAAGCTTTATAGAATACCTCCCTCAACTATGTTATGAGGGTAGAACATGGTGGCAGATGCACAGATATTTTTATTATGGTAAAATTTATATAAAATTACCATCCTAACCATTTTTAAATGTACAGTTCAGTGACATTAAGTTCATCCCCATTGTTGTAAAACCATCACCAGCATCCATCTCCAGAACATTTGCATCTTCTCAAGCTGAAATTCTGTCCCCATCAAACAGTAACTTTTCATTCCCCTGCCCCCAGTTCCTGGGGGACCATTTTCCTTTCTAGATCTATGAATTTAACTGTTCTAGGTCCCCCATATAAGTGGAATCATACAGTATTTTTACTATCATAACTGACTTATTTCATGTAGCATGATGTCATCAAGATTTATCCATGTTGTAGCAGATGTCAGAATTCCCTTCCTTTTTAAAAGCTTAATAATATTCTATTGTATGGATAGACCACATTTTCTGTACCCATTCATGTGTTGATGGACACTTGGGTTGTGTCCACCTTTTCGCTATTGTGAAGACACTGCAATGAACATGGGGTGTGCCCCCCATCCCTGCTCGCACTCCTGGGCCTGACGCCATCTCCGACACACACCCACGCCTGGGGACTCCAGAGGGCCCTGAAGCCCACCTTCCCTGGGCCAAGAACCCTGGTCTCTGCTTCCCCGCCCTCGCCGCCCTTCCGCATTCCCTCAGGCCACCGAAGTTCATCCCCATTGTTGTAAAGTATCACGGACCCAGAAGTGGAATTGCTGGACCCTATGGTAATTCTATGTTTGATTTTTGAGGTACTGTCATACTCTTCTCCACTGTGGCTGCACTATTTTTCCATTCCCACCAGCAGTGCAGTTTCTACACATCTTCACATCTTCACCAACACTTGTTATTTTCTTTCCCTTTTTTTTTTTTTTTGGTAAAATCCACCCTCATGAGTGAAGTGGTTTTGAAATATTTTTAAGTGCAAATGTGAAATAATCCTAACAAGGTAAATTAGCCACAGGTTTTTACAGAGTGGAAGTAACCTGATAATTATTTCCAATTTATGATTTTAATTTTTGAGTCCAGTTCTGGAAAAGGGAGAAAAGTAGAAATGGCCAAGATAAAGGTACACACAGAACTAACACTATTTGATGATCATGGTTTGGCCTCTCTTCCTAATCACAAGCTGGAAAAATCAAGGGGTTATTACTAGTGAGTCCTGTTCCTTCATTTCCAGAAGGACCAGAGATTCAACCTCTCTTAAGTAGAGAGGAGAGGAGGGGAAAAAGTGTGCTGTCTTCCTCCTGGATTCTTTGATTTATTCCAACTGAAAGAGGTGCTAGTGTCCCAGACACTGGCCATGTGGATGGGTAGAAATCTTTGAAGTCCATTTTTCCTAGAAAAAAAAATAACAACTGTGCAAGCCAGAAGGGCTGTCATTCCACTCCTGGAATTCCCTGGCTTGGGAGCTGTCTCACTACAAGGCATCTCTCCACTTCCTTACATGGCCTCCTTTCCTGGTAGCCTCATGCAAGCCTCCTTTAGAAGTTATGTGTAGTGCATTTACAAAGTGCTCTTTATCCTTTCTACTTCTTTCTTTTTTTTAATATTACAGCCTGAGGAAACAGGCTTGTGTTTTTATTGCCCACATTTTGAGTGCAAATATCCAGAGTGGGCACAAGATAACAAATGGAAAGGACTGTGGTGGCAGGGTGGTGGCAGAGCCTCCTCACCCTGGCCCGCTGAACCACGCTGTTCCTTTCATCTGACAAGAAGGTTGGCACAGGGCAGAGATGGGAGAAACCAGAGCAGCAAGCCTTGGCAGACACCTCGACCTCCCTTCTACCACCAGGTCAACTTTGCCACTGTCTGGACCACTAACACTCATTGGTGTTTTAGTGAATCGGGGTTCCGGGGTTGGAGGAAGGGGCCAGGGACCTCCTTTGGGAAGTGGTTGTGGAGGCAGTTCCTAGTAAGCTCGTCTGGCCCTCCCCTCTAATTGCTGCATCTGCTCCCCTGAGAGGAGGATGTACGGCACATCAGGAGCTCCGTAACTTGGGACAAAAGAAAAAAATCACTACTGTGACACATGCATGCACACACAATCATTTCCTCTTCCTTTGTTAGAGCTACTTCCATGTGACAGGGAAGACACAGAAGGGTTACTTTCCGGGGGCGCTGGGACCGGGAGACCACTCAGCATTCTGAAAGGGCTTTGTAGTGTTTGGATCCAAGCCATTTGCTTCTGGAGAGAATCACATTGGTTAGGAGCTTGCTTTTTCCATTTGCAATGGCTTATTAAGTATAAGCATCTCTCTTCTCTCTGTTTACTGAGTGATTAGCTCTCCCTCCAACTGACCCTGCCAGGGGAGATAGCCAAAGTATATCCTTAACACACAGTTACCCTGCAAAATGGCCTTCCCATAAACCCAGAGACCACAGACAGGACTTCGTGGTTCATTTTCGTGTCTTCTTTTTACAGCGTGCAACGAGGAGCTCCACTGATGATGCAGTGTGCACAGATGCCACCCACGTTTCCACGGTTCCATGACACACACAGATGAGAGGGAGCAGTAGAATCTAGCTGTATCAGAGGCACGCCAGTATTCTGCCCTCTACATGTGGCTGGGCTGGGAGGCCACAACCCCAGGGCTCCATTGTTGTCAATGAATCTTTTCTAAGTTGTACAACAATGCTTCCCACAGAACTGTCCTTATTGTCCTCCCATGACAGGACAGGGATGAAAGGAAAAGGCTCCTTCACAGACCTGGATGCAGGCAGTTGAGAAATCTGGGAACTCATAAGCAGTAAAGATTAACCAGATACTGGCAGATTAGTACCTGGGTGCTTGGCTAAAAAGGCTGGTTTCTAGTAGGTCAGTTTAATACAAGGACAGACCAGCTGTGCTTGCAGACCCAGGCTTAATCAGTCAGATTCCAAAGGTCAGAGTGGGAACAAAATCATGTAATTTACTCAAATTTCAGAGACTGAATTCAATTGTAGGATTTGGTCTGGAAATGAGGATGAATTATTTCCGACTAAGTGGATTCTTTATCCTCTTTGCCAGTTTTCTTACTATATTAGAGGGAAAGCCTAGATATATCATCGATAATGTTACATAGATATAGTCTAGCTGCATAGTATAGACTGTAGTGAAATAATTAACTCAAATTATTACCAGCCTCTTCCATGTTCTCAATGGAAGTTTGGAGCTTTTATTCTGCATTATGCTTTTGTGATAAGGCTGCACTCTTACTATTCAAGAGTTAGAATTCATCACTGAGTGTTGTATTTACTGTGTGAATCTAGTATTATTTTGCACTTGATAGAATACAGGATTGAAGCAGACCCTGTCTATAGGAGTTGGTATGTTGTGTAAGGGTTGGGATTCTTTAAGGGTAAGGATTCACCATCCTTACCATCTCCTGGTGAAAAACAGATCTCTCAGATTGCATTGCTGAGCACAGGCTTCTTGTGGGTGGCAAAGACAGACTTGAGCTCTGTTTGATTGTGCTGTGCCCCAAATATGTGTCTGTATCACATACACCACACGTACGCATACAACATGCATAACAAATATAATACATGTAACAGAGCACACACACAACACATGTGGTACACACACATCACACCACACCCATATAGCTGTAAATTCCATCTGGGCTCAGACCCAGTTCCTAATCCTCTGGGCATCCAAGAGACCAGGTCCTAGAAGCAGGGTGTGAGCTGGCACGGGGGTGAAATGATTGCCAAGCCCTGGCCATTCCCTGAGAGGCAGTATGGTTCTCTCAGGGGAGAACATGTGGGAGAGACAAGAAAGCTGGTTTTTTGTGGGGGTTGTTTGGTACCTAATTTCCTATTTGTTCTCTCATTTTTTCCCCAAGTCTTTTGGAAAAGTAATTACCCTTCTCAGTGAGGCTAAGAGAAATCCCCAGAAGCACATTCTCCCCACATTTGGGCCAGATCATTTAAAGATAGCTATTTAGTCCTCTGTCAAACAAAACAGGGCAGTGATCATGACCCAGGTAACAATCCATGAGGGAGCAGCGACCGGGCCTCCATCTGTGCTATACAGCCTCCTCCTGACACTGGCCTCTGCATTTTGTTTCCACAGCAAAATCCTGTCCCACGGCATGCAGGTTAAATTATTTTCAGAGGGGTGCAGGCAATGTGTTCAGGTGAGAGAAAGCCAGTCACAGTGAGCAGAATGTATCTTCCTGGATATCAATTTATTACATGATTCTTTGGGAGCAAGTTAAGTAATTTAACTGATAGATCATCTCAAACTCTACATTTATGTTAAAACGAGCAAAGATCTATTATACAATTGCATAAAACATCATCCTACAATTTAAAAACGAAAACCAAGACTTCACATGCATTTGGTGACTGGAGACAGTGGCTTCAGATCAATACCTCCCCCTTCTTTTCATTCAAGCACATGAGTTCCTTCTAACACAAGTGATACTTCGGCGGAAAAAAAATTAAGAATACTACCTTATAACATATTCCGCCTCTTTTATGTAGTTAGGATTTAAGTTTCAGGACATTATATTTTCAGATTCATCCTCTCCCCACCCGCCTCCAGCCCCCACCATACAGACAGATTTGGGGCCACCTGTTCACTCCACAGCCAGGAGGACGGAAGAGGTTCCTCCTGCCAGATTCCTTCCTCCTGCAGAGCCTACAGTAATGGGCTCTCCAATGGTAAGGGAGGAGGAAGCCCTCCCCTGGCTCTGCTTCCAGGCCTGTGCTTGGATGGAGTGCAGCCTGTACAACGGTTAACTCAGAGGGGCTGGCTGCGTAAGAGACCTGCGATTTCAGGGCAAGAGCCAAAGGCCCCCAACCCCAGCATGCTCCTAGGCATGCCCTGTACCTGACCATGGTCCTCCCTGAGACACAGTGCGCATTTGTATTCATTGCTGGTGCCTCTGATTTCTTCCCTGTGAGTCTTCATAGATGTCTGCTCTTCTTCAAGGCAGTGTCATCAAATCCACCTCCTCATACAAGGAATGGGTGTCAGATCCTAGAAGAGAAAGAAAACCTTTCCTCTCTGCTTACCTCTTTTCTCCTAAAGCTTGGGGCGTGTTTGGCTGGCCCAGACCACTGAGAATTCTCTGGTGGTCACTGTGCTCCAGAGCTTAGCCCTGCCTCTTCCGTCGGCCAAGGGCTTGGGTTTGGCTGTCCAGGTTGGGGCAGTTTGTGTGATATTGTCCTAGATACACCAATACACGGTTACCCTTTTTCCTGGGCAGAGACTGTAGAATTAGACTCAGTTTATCACTTAAATGATTCAAAAATTCTGTGAAGCAGACTGTGCACCGAAAACAAATTAAGACATTAATAGGGTGAAAATATTTTTTCTCGTAGGTTTTAGACTCTTAGAAGATGAAAGACATCTGGTTTATTTCACATATAACCTTCTTTTATTCATATATAATCTTTTTCATTTTCATACACAGTGGTTACACAGAAGTTAATAAGCTGTACAAAATGTAACATTTATATTTTATATATTATATATATATATATTTCAAACTGGTTCTGCAACAGGTTGCCTTGACTTTCTTCTGACATAGCTTGAGGTGTGATCATGAAAACCAACAAATTGGCCTGCATCCAGTAATATCATCTTGATTCGTGTTTTAGACTGTGGTGAGTTGCTGAGAGGGCTCAAGGGGAGAGCCCCACGCAGCCCATGGGCATCGTGCGCCCCTCTGAGCAGTGCTGCATGGGCACGTCCTGAGGGCCGGGGCAGTCATCGGGCCGGGGCCGCCGCGAGCCTGCCGACCAGTGGGACGAGTCTCACCCCAGGGTGCATCCGACCCCAGGTTGTCATGGGTCCTTCGGCTCCACTGTGTCTCAGGGTTGCTCTTCTTTTTGTCCCATTTTGAAGACAGGAGAAGGAGAAATAGAATCCATACTCATAAGTGAAATGGGGAAGCAAGTTGCTGTTTTGCCTACTGCCTGGTTGGTAGAGTCACTGACCCACTGAAAGATTATTAGAGCATATAAAGTCTACTGTTACAGAATGGGTTTCAAAGAACTATACACTGTTTGAAAGTGAAAGGTTGTTTATTTGTATGTTTTTCAAGTCTTTATCTGAGTTTAAAATTTCAGATATTGGCCTGACTTAATAAGTACAGTCTTTCCGGTTGGAAAGAAGACCTGGATGTTTTTACTTACCCTATTTTTCCCTCAGCCTCACCTAGTCTCCCCATAGAGTGGATATTGGAACTAAACGTGTTTCGTCCTTTTAGAATCCCAGTTACTGATGACCTGAGTAATCCCATGAGTTTCACCTTCATCTTCATGTGACATCGTGTGACGAAAACACTTGACTCAGAATTCAGAAACAAATTCACATTCTAAGTGCTCTGAGAGTCATGTGCACCTTCCCACATATCCTTTAGTCCTCTTTTTAGATTTTAATTTAACATTCTCCCCCAAGGAAAGAACCAAGAAATGTCACAGAATAAAGTGAAAGCTTTGCAAAGTGTATCAGGATGAGAACTGAGAAAGAACAACAGGTGGAAATGACAGGTAATAGGAAGCAAGAAGAATAATGAATACCCAGAGAACAATAGCCATCTAAATGCGATTCTGTGTCTAGATGGGGACTGGGGGAATTTATCCCCACGTCCTCTTTAGAGGCAAGGCCCTCGCAGAGAGCTGGGGATGATCAGTTTGGCCTCTTGGTGGAAAGCAAGTCTTTCCTGTGGAGAATTGCAGGGATTACCCCTTAAGTGGATGAAGAGGAAGCAGTGGAGAAAAAGAGCCTGCATTTTCTGCCCTGCATTTGATGAGAGTCATGCCCCAAGCATCCAGGGCCATTAGAGGGGGGCTTCCCTGGTGTGTAATGTACCAGCAACATGCCTCATGCATGAGCAGCACCCCTCCTCACCTCAGGCTGCCATAGCCCTGTCCTTGGGGCTTTGCAAAACAGTTTAAGACCTGAATTAGCTTCAGGCCATAGAAGCTGCACACTGACAGTGTGGGTTTTTTTCCCTTCAAATTGGGCATGAACTCATGTTGGTCTGTCAGCAGGCAGGGCTGGAAAGGGCTGGTCTTCCCTCAGTGGGGGCTTTGTGCAATGTGCTCTCACTTGCAGAAGATCTGGCAACGAAGAGTCAGAAGATTACAGGCGGCTTTGGCTCCTGTCCAGCTCTCTGTCCTCAGCCCAGTTCCCTTCTCTTAGCATCTGGGAGACCCTAACACATGCAATTCTCTACTTCCAATAGAGAGGAGAAACATCCTTCCAGGGTCCTTCTATTCCACTTGGATGTGTTTGATGTCAGAAAATCAGCTTGTGTTGTAAATCTGCAGACATTTAGGAATGAATATCCTTAGGGTTCTGACTATCAAACAAGAGTGTAAGGGTGTCTGTCCCTTTACTAATAGGAAGTCAGCATATATTAGGCTAGTGGGGAGCCCAGGTCCTAGAGAGATCTCAGAACCACTCAGCTTGCCAGCAGCTTATGGACAGAACTAAGGAAAAGGCAGGGGATGGGAGGAAGGTGGAAGGGATGTTTGCTGCAGCTCTCACTTCCCTAGGTGAAGCCTGGGGGGTCCATTTAAAATTGCTAGGGATGATGTAGAAGTGCTCCTACCTGTAGGCACTGATTACAATACAGAGATACTCACTACATTAGGACACCCAGCAGGTAGAGAGAAGATTGTGGAAGGCTGTGAGTGAAAAATACAGTGTACAATTAAATCCAAGATTAGGTTGGAATAGCAGTGAAAACCCAAACATATTTTTTTGAGAGCAATTCCAAAAGAAATCCACTGGGAACCAATTCAGGCTAATACCAGAGGATGAAAACACCCAAAGATAGAAAATACCTGGGCAGGCATAGCAAGAGACCTTGCAGAATTCCATGCTCCTCAATCCTGAAACTGGCTGCAGAGACCCCCTGGGGTCTGAGTGGCAGCAGAGGAGCCCTTCTCCCCACCCTGCTCTTATCTCTGAGGTGGCAGGCGAGCTCATCTCTGGCAGCCACCCAAGGGAACTGACCACTCTGTTGCTCTCTAAGCATCCCACTGATGAGTGTATACCAGCTGAACAAGAGCTTCTCTGAGATCCTACATGCAACCCATGAAGTAGTTTGGAAACTTGTTTGCTAAGGAAGTCAATGCACACCATCCCACTTCACATCCAACACCTTAGGTAATGAGGGTGATTTGGGGTCCACAGGTCTCAGTGGAATTAGGCAAGCCCTCTATCCCCATAAAAGTCCACGAGGGTTTGGTGCCAGAATCTAACAGAGGGCTCTTCTCTGACTCAGAAGGGCCAACAGGAGATGGCCATACTGTCTCATACTGCGCAGAAGGACCCAGCCCCACTTCAGGGCACATTTAAAGGGCTGCAGGTAGGACATCTTCATCATGCCCGGCTTGTGGTGGGTCTTCTCTTCTGGAGCCACCGACACCAGAAAGACAGAAAGACCTAAAGGTGTTTCAAGGGCCACCAAGGCCAATAAACCAGAAAGGAAGTTGTTCAGTCTGGGAAAAGGAAAAAACTAGGGATGACTGAAGACTGAGCAGTTCAAGGCCTGTCATAATGCTTGTTAAATACTGTGTACAGAGAACTGCCAGGTATGGTTCACAGGGAGGAGGCAGCGATGCCTATGCCAGATGAAGGCTACCCCCAAATTATGACTTTCCATCCTTAATTAGGACAGAAAATGGGGTAAACTGGCCTGCACATTGAGCATAGGGATTTAGGTTAAACTCAGTGTCACTGAAAAATGGCTGTCATTTCACTGAATATTAGAAACTCTTGACTGTCAGTTGTTCCAACCACTTTGTGAAACGAGTGCTGATCCAACTACAGAAGTTGCTATCTTTGCTTCTGGCAGATGAGTGTAGAGGTACATACACGAGGTGACAAAAGCAAAAGCTTCTAGAAACTTCCATCCCAGAGCTGGAACTATGGGGGTTGGGCCATTTTAGATATGCAATTGCTCAGTGTCTGGAGCCTGGATTTGATAGAACAACCAGGTGGAATGTTCCACCGTATCTTGCCAATGAAGTCTTACATTTCTGCCATTTAGGCAGAAAATCTCATAAAATTTGTACTCGGATGGAGCCTGGAAGCATGCATGCCAGCACAGGTGGATGACCAGTACCTGTGGAAACATGGGATGAAGTGTCTGACCCACTAAGGCCTCATTCAGTGCCCGGGCTTCTTCTTCGCAGAGGGTGATTCAAGCTCCCCTTGCATAGGCAGGCTTGTCCCCGCAAGCCACCCAGGAACAAATAGCTCTACATTCACATGCAAAAGCCCTTTTATTTTCAGGCTTTAAAGGGGGACTAAAAACAGTGTTAAAAGGTGGAACACTGAAGAAGTACAGTCTTTTATTCTGAATAACAATTAGCAGTTAGGTATTTAAATCACCTAAAATTTTTCTTTTGTCGTATGGCTGCAAATGCTTTAAGAGCACCTGCTTTTCAGAAGAGCAGAAGAGTGGGTACCAACAGTAAGAGGTGCCATCATTCATTTTTCTAGCAAAAGGGCATCCCTTTCAGATGGAATGTACCTTTAAGGAACAACACTGCCCTTGAAACGACCCCTTTCGCCTGAAAAGCCCACCCCTCAGTCTTTCTGGGAGCAGCCTCACTGTGCGTGTGAAATGGGCATGTTTTTACAGACTCTTGGGGGGCAACCCTTAAATACTTTTCAAAGGGTTCAGGTTTATTAGGAAGGTCTAATGCATTAGTCTCTGCTGTGTGAGGAATCAAGAAGTTAGTGTGGGTTTCGAATAGAACACGTGTGAAGTGCTCCACAGTGAGATAAAAACATTCCTGGCTTAAAGGGCCGCTCGGACGCCAGGCCAGCAGCAGGGTTACCCTCTCCTCCTTCACTGCCCTGTGACTTGGAAGGCTTTCACAACATGGTGAGGACATGTTTTGCTCTTGTTGATCAAGGATTTCTGCATCTTGGAAGATACTGGTCTTGATTATGGGCAGAAAAAGTGAAATGTCTTTCAAGGCATGGTTTATTATCTAGACTCAAGAAAACACTTATATAAATCCCACCCCCATGAGAAGGAAGGAACCATGAAGAGAATTATCTGCTCAGATTCATCATATGGAGTCCTTGGTTTCCAGCCTGGTTTTGCCACTCTTCACACACCCATCCACCCACCACTTCCTTCCCCAATTGCAGGAGAGTCACAGTAACCAATTTGGGATTTACATTTAACACCTGCAAATCTTGGCCAAGAGACCTCCCTCTTTCTCCTTTACCACCGCCCTGCACCTCACAGACGTTGAGTCAGCACTTCCCATATTATGCCACTGGAAAGGGTGCGTGGAGGGTGCTGGGTTGACACCAACACAGCAAAGGCCTGAAATGTTTGTTTCCCATTGTCCCAGTTGATAACCATTAATTAAATTTTGATAATGCACTTTAAAGAAAGTGAGAAAACCAAAGGTCAGGAACTGGGTATCTGGGCCAAGAACCCATAGCTAGTCCCTGGGGCCTATGCCTCCAAACCCAGACCCTTCCACGTTCAGACTCCTCCCCTGCGCTTTAAGGTCATGCAGAATTCCAACCTGATGCCCACTGAGAGGGGTTGCACTGTAGCACGTAACTGGTCCTCCTGACCTTTGTCACCACATTTAGGAGGATACATAGCAGGTGCCAAGGAAATGCTTGTTAAATTGAGCGAGTTTACAACTTTACAAAAACTGCAAAATCCTTAGTATAAGGAGGAAGTTTGAACTGTCTAATTAATAGGTAATTTCAATATATAGCAAATATATTATGAAATCCTCTTATCTGTTTTGATTTTTAATCACTGACATCAGAATCCAAAGGGAAGGTAACCCATTGGAACACGTGGCTTGTGATAGGGAGTTAGGTCACCTCAACACATTTCTCCCCTGTTTTTGAGGGGCAACCCTAGCCCATGTTACTCTCATGGCTGGCTCTTGTGAGACTCTCCAATTCCGAGATTCATCCTTCTCTCCCTCTCTTTCCTTTTCATGGCTCAGTAAAATGTCAGAGGGCATGGACATCATTAGACCAATTTCCTGTCTGAGGAGCAACCTGAGCTAATGAGAGGGGACATGACATCAAACACCCCTGTGGAAAAAAAAGTGTTAGTCATCCACTGAAGTCTTCTCAGTGTGTGAGCAGTTGCTGTAAGACCCTGGGACATTGCACCCTGCCTTGCCCACTCTGGGTGGACTGGGTCTCTGACCCCTGATTTGGGGCTGCTTCAATTGTGCTGGGAAGTTAGGGCCCCTCAGTGAAGCCTGATGGGCCTTGGCAAGTGTGTGAGGGGACAGCCAGCCTCTGATACTTTCCTCCACACCCAGGCTACAAGAGGCCGAGATGCCCCCCAACCTGGTCCACCCACAAACCACATGGGAGCATGTTCCTTGGCCTTCTGGAGGCAGGTCCAAACTCTGCTTTTGACCCAGCCAAGTGAGCCTAATGTAGAATTTCCCCAGCAAGGCAGGAATTAATACTGGAGACTTGTGAGAGCAGAAAGTAGGTAAAGACACTTTACCCCATGGGAACCAGACTGGCCTAGGTTAAAGTTCAGGCTACTTTAGCTACTAGCTGTGCAGGGTTGAGGGCCTTCCTCTATCTCTCTGAAACTTAAGTTTCCCTACCTGGAAACTGTAGAAAGTAGGCTCTCTGCTGAAGGTTTTTGTGAAGATTAAATGAGATCATTCATAAAACATTTAGCACCACACTTAGCATCTACTACAAAGGCAGTAAATGTAAGCTCTTTCCATTCAGGATCTTGTAGCTGTTTGAATCATATTACTTATCCATATATATTAGCCCTGAGGGAGTCATTCAATTCAGCTTAATACATTTTATATTGTTAATTATATATTAATTTATATGAATATTAGATTACTATATGGCAGTAATTATATGTTAATATTTTAGTATATTAAATATTAATCCATATATAACATTGATCAAATATATATGTAATAAATATATTTTGGGTGTCTGTTATGCACAAGGCACAAAGACCAGTAGTGGACTGTTGTTTACAGCTCGGGTGACTTAAGCATTTTGACCACATATTCAGGTTTGTTTATTCAAAATCATGGTAGCATTGATGTGATTACCAACTCGAGAATGTGATAGAAGGGCCTGATGGCAGCTGAATTCTGGAGAAGGGTTTAGGGGCCAATTCCCAAAGTGGCAGTGGGTGGCCATGGCTTTGGGAGATGAACCTTTAGATGGTGTATGGGGAAAAAAGGGTCTTGTCCATCACTGAATTTCTGTTCATAGTCACTCAGTGAAATATAAAATATTTATGGAAAAAAGAAACTTTTACATAAAGATTTTCTTTCCTCAGAGGACATTTAAGGCACAGTCTTACATCAAACATTTCTGTGAGAAATTAAAAATTCAGTCAATCAACCAGCTGTTTCTAAATATACAAAAATTAGAATTTTTTGCTTTTTGGTTGGACAACTACATCATTCAGACACAGCCCGAAGTACATTATGCACACTGAAGAACACAGCATTCCTGAGTCATAAAGAGAGACACACCACCAGCAAAATTTCTCCATCAGGCGACTGAAGTACACACCAGTGCTGAGATTAAACCTGCTCATGATGTGAGCTGGACTCAGAGCCCGAGAATGAGACCTGGGCTCGAGGCCCCACTGGATGCTTCTGGGCCCTGGACACTTCACCTGTCAGATGGCAGGATTGGAAGGAGTGAGCCATGCGTTCAAATGTTCTGGCTCTCTGATTTTGCCACCAGGTCTGTGGTGAAGATGGGCCCACTCAGGGAGCCTGTCCAAGTCCATGTACAACAAGAAGAACCGACTGCATTGCACCAGGCTGGTTTCCTTGGGCTTCTTCACTTAGTGACAGAATCAGGTGCCAGCTGCATCTGCAGAGCAGTTCAAGTCATTTCAGCATTTCCCAATTCCACTCATGAAGACAGCGGCCATGGAAGAGACTCATGCTTAGAATGACATGATAGGAGGTGACTAATGCAGATGGCAGACCACAGCTTTCTTGAAAGTTCACCTGCACAGGTAATCCTCACTGTGTGATCAGATTCCTGATTGGTCATCAGCGTGAATGCGATACCAGTAAATTAAAATGGTATGTATGCTTCTTCATAGAAAACCCCAAATATGTAAGGAGAGAGTGGCTCAAAGAATTCAGTTTTTTAGACAATGGGCAGTGTCTACGCCACCTGCCCTGGTACCTGGTAAAACGTGCGGTTCAGGACCCGCTGAATCCGTCAACAATGTGCTCAGGGACCCGTGCTTGTACTCGCTTTCTGAAAATGAAATAAACACAGGTTGCCAAAGATGCGTTAGAAACACTCCTGAAATGATGAAGATCCCCAGTGGCAGGTCTATCATTAGGAGGATGGCTTGCCCTGGCACTCACTCTGGGTCCAGATTTTATCCCGGAAACCTGAGGCCAACACCCTGGAGAGAAAGCTGGTCAGCTCAGCTCTTTGGACTCCAAGGGAAACAGTGAGCCCAGAACAGAGGGAAATTGAGCAGTGTCTGGGTAATTTGGAGAGGGAATGGTTGCCCTTCTACTAAAGGCACAGGAGAGTGTTGGGCAAGAATTATCCATTCAGACCATCTGACAACTTCCAGTTACAGGTGATCATTGTAACCTCACTAAGTTGGATGAAGATGGACAAGTGTAGTGCATGGAAAGAAGTTTACACCATTAGGTAAAATAAAAACTTTCAGATAACGTTAGCTCCTATGGCTTGGTTACATATACAATATATACAATAAATGACATGAAATTATACAGTTAGAGCCCATCAGCATACTGATTATGCTAAACGTTTGCCATGGAAGATGATAGGGACTGTCGAGCTGAGATCCAGAATTTGACTGTCAAGTTGAGATTCTGGCTCTGCCAATTAACTGCACAGTTGTGGGCCCATTCCTCAGCTTCTCCATGCCTCATTATCCTTGTGTGTCTGATGGGGTTTTGTGAAAGTTTCCTGAAGTATTACATGGCATCAGATACGTACAGC
The DNA here is from genome assembly GCF_030020395.1 of Manis pentadactyla. Taxonomy (NCBI): domain Eukaryota; kingdom Metazoa; phylum Chordata; class Mammalia; order Pholidota; family Manidae; genus Manis; species Manis pentadactyla. Next base: position 147,415,223 of record NC_080020.1, on the reverse strand, counting down.
ACACAGGCAGTACCTGGCACACAGCCAGCACTCGATGACTGTTAGGCATTATTATTAAATTAATCATTCTACATAGACTCACCCTTCTCCATATTTACCATGCTTTCACATTGTTTTTATCTAATGATTTAACTTAAAACTGTTTCCCCATCTGTCTATGAAAGGATAGGAATTTACCTTTCCCATGATCCTTGTGAGATACATGGGCCAAGAATTTCCACTTAGAGGTGAAAAAGCAAGATGGCGAGTTCTGGTGAGTTATCTGGTCAGACAGCTCACAGACCTTCCAGCCCTGGCTGGAACTATTTCACCAAGACTTTTCTCATCAGCCTCATTCCTTGAGCATTTCTCTTACTCCCACGCAGCTGCATCTCTTTGCAATGAACCATTCTCAGGGCCCCCGGCTTTGTTTATTTCTCTACAGGGTCTGACAACTTCAAAGCCAATCAGTCTTGTTGGAAACTCAAGGGTTGTTTTTTTTTTAATTTCACTACCAACTGCCCATATATTTTAGGTAAACACAATACAACCAGGTCACTGTGAATCTCTTCACTTGGTTCAGCTCCTTTGGATGCTGTAATTTATAGGATTTAACTCTCTATCTTATGGCTGTTTATTTTCCTTAATAGCTTTTTATGAGGGACTTTATCAGAAGCTTTCTGAAAAATACAGTCAATTATTTCCATTGGGTCAACATTGTCTCCAGTTTTATTAATCTGGAAATTATAAGTGTAATATTTCCTGAAAATGTCTGATACTACGGAAGCCACAAGTATGGTAATTAACATGCAATTTAAAGAATTTGTTCCCAGACATCCAAACATAGGGGAAAACAGCAAAGCCACAGGAGACAAACTCAAACAAGAAATTCTGTCACTCTCTTCCTGCCACTATGTGTGTTATTCCCACTTACTTTGCCCAGTTTCCCTTTTAACCTCAGAGGTAGTAGCTGGGTCCATTGGATAAACACATGGGGGAGAAAGTGCCTCCATTTAGAGGTTTGGAGCCATTTCATAAGCACGTAGGGTTGGCTGTGGCAGAAATGGGAAGCAGCAGGCAATGAAGCCTCAGATCCAGGGCATGGGGTTGAAGGCCAGGGAGTCCTGGGAGGTATGAATGCCTCTCTAGGAAGCTTCCAGAACAGACTCCAGAGGGACCAGCGCTGACCTGCGGAGGCGCAACTGAGTGTACTCTGTCAGGTATGACCTGGGGAAGATTATCAGGTTGCTGGCTTCTGACAGATGGATAGTCAGCATTTGGAGGCCTGAGCAGCTGGGAGCAGGAACTCGAAAGCAGAGGCCAGAGGCCAGCGTCCAAGAGTAAGGCGAGAACAAGTGATAGGTGCTGAGGGAGGCAGGGGGGACACCGTGACCCAGTACTCAGGATATTCTGGCTGTATGGCACTCAGCCCTCCCGTATCCTCATGCCAGTTAGACCCAAATCTGGCTGGTGGGGGCAGGGAGGGTAAGGATGCAGGGAGCCTCAGCCCTGCACCCAGTGGGGATGCAGTTGCCTGCACCCCCACTGTGCTCACGTGAGCTTCCCAGTCTGGGGCGTTACACAGGCAACACAGAACAGTCCAAAGGATGTGGGCATGAGCCCAGACCGGGTCAGATTCCAGCTGGGCTAAAGGACACTGCCCAATCCTGCATCGGACCCCTCGGCCTCAGTAGGTTTGATGAAGACATGTGAGACAATGCGGTGTCTCTCAAAGTTCGGTCAGTTCCATAACACCTGCATGGTTTTCCCCATATCTCTGTATTAACTGTATTTTACTCAGTTTTAAGAGTCACCTTACAATTTCATGTATCAGTGACACAGGAAGCACACCTTGGGAGACACAGATGACACCAGCAAGTCACCTGCACAGGGCCTCGGCTGTAGTCGAGACCAACAAATGTCAAGGTCCTCCCCAGCCCCTCCCTCCAGTTCCTCCTGACCTCTCTCCCTTTCCTGCTCTTCACCTGGCCATTACCTTGAAATTGGGTGAAGCCTGTGTACACTGATCTGTGCCCAGATTCTCCTAGAAGGAGCCTTGTTACAACTCAGATGGACTTGGGTGGAATTACAATGGCCTCACACCTGACCACAAGTGTTACCTTCACCTGTGGGATCTGGGACCTGGGCTGGCTCACCAGGTGCAAGGATGGAATGGGCCCAAACCGTCAGGTTTCTTGGACTCTGACTGCTGCTCCTTTCTTTCAGAGCCAGCCCTGCATCTGCACTGGACTTTGACTCCCTGACCTAATTCCCTATTTCCTCTTCTTTTCTTATGAGCTTTCCATTAAAATCCCAGCATATAGGGTCATAAACTTCAGACAACCCTGGAAAGAGGTGGCAACGGGGGCTTAGTTACCAGAGCAAGTGTGAGATAACAAGGCTGTGGAGCATTTAAAGTTGAAAGGACTTCGCTTTATGGCTGAAAAAAAGGAAGCTTGGGAATTTTTCATTTTGGTGGACCCTTCCCTGGGGGAGGGAAGTAAAAGGTGCTTCTCCACTCTCCCTTTGCTCACCCATTTCTACTTTGCCACCTGAAAGGGGTAGAAGAGGGTGGGGAGAGCTGAGGAAACCAAGCTCCCCACAGCCACAAAACAGATCCCCAGACTGCCACCCGTCAGCCCGCAGACCCACTTGGGGCAGCGATGCAAACTCCCACTGAAGGCAGAGGAGACCCAGAGCAGGGCGGCCACCAGCGGAGGTAACACTGGCTCTCCGCGGTCTCGGGCATGGAGACCCCTGGTGCCTGGAAGGAGCAGAGGGGCAGGCAGTGATGGCCCAGAAGCTGGGCTTCATGTCTGCATGCCACCCAAATACCTGGGCAAAAAGTGAGAGGGTGTCTCAAACCAAATGTGCTGTGTGCATTTCAACCAGTGTGTATGTGTGTCTTCTACCACACGAGGACACAAGAAGTTGGCAGTGCACAGCCAGGACAAGGGCCCTGACCAGCCTCTGGCCATGCTGGCACCCTGATCGCGGACTTCCAGCCTTCAGGAATACAATGAATAGATTCCCAGAGTTTATGAGGCCCTGAAGCCATGGCACTTCATTTTAGCAGCACAGACTGACCAAGACACCGAGTAAATATGAAGCTGTATATGTACCTTTTGCTGGGACTATTGTTGTTTAGAATCATTCAAATGTGATTATAAAATAAAATAACATATCTTCATGCCATTGTAATGGATAGGTCATCAATGTTAAGGGCAATAGTTGTTAAGTAAAATTTCAATGTATAGTAGAAATTTTAGTATCAAAAATGTAAAACATTTGCAACTAGAATTTCGATTACATATAAGTAGTCTAATACAGATTGTTTGTATATCTTATGACCATTAACAATGTCGGGGTTTTTTGGTATACTTTACTAATAAAATGTACAGAGAAGAATATTTTTTAAAAAATAAGAAACTGAATTTTTTTCTACTTAAACTTTTGAATATTTTTATTAGCTATTAGATTTAGAATTAGATCATTTCCCAGACTTTGTGTATCTTTCTTTGAGTTAAAATGCTCACTGAAAAGGAAGCATTTGGAAAGCTAATAACCACAGGATATGGAGAGAATGTATTCCTGTAGTCCACTTACGGGAATCAACATTTTTCTTTTCCTGTTAAATTTTTCATGGAATTTCTGCTAATAGTATGACAGGTATCTGACAGCAGAAACAAAAGATAAAATAGATGCAGAAAGTTATTCGATTAGTGATTTGAAGGAAAGCTGCAAGAGAGGAGTCAACGCCTCCTGCCAATTCTCCTCCCAGAACAAACTCAGGTGAGATGAAACCCATGGATTTTGACCAGGTTCAGAAATCTGAGTTCTAATTTGAGAAACATTATGAGCATATGATGTGGGTAAGACACCAAAAGTCTGAGCCCCTCCCTGATAGAGGAGAATTTGCAGAACCAACACACAATTGATGCACAGGGTGTTGGTGTGTATGCTGGGTGCGTGTGCCTGGGTGCATGTGCTGGGTGCGTGTGGTGTGTGTGCTGGGTGTGTGTGCCTGGGTGTGCACATGTGCACAGATGGAGGAGACCCCAGGGCTATAGCACAGTGCTATGAATTCAGAGTGGAGCTGAAGGACGGTGCCAGATTCTTCCCTTTCTCCTTTCCAATAAAAGGGAGAAACTGGATAGAGATCCAGTTCCCCACTCAGTGCCTAGGAACATGGTATTTCTGGCACAAAGGAGAGAATCAGATCCTTAGGCATGAGACACAGCTCTCACTATAGAATTTATCTATATGTGGTGTGTCATAGTCTATTATGTATTTATGTGGGGCTAGATCAGCTTAAATACCCTGAATCCAAGCCATCATTCAGCCTATGAAAATGTTGGCTTGGAAAAGACTCCTCAGTAATGAATATAATGCAGAGTAATGAACAGTAGCCAAAAAGAGAGAAGATGTAACACCAACCAAAGGAAGGGCAGATGTTTAAAAAGTCTTTTGCTATTCAGGATTGTGATCCAACAAAGCTATTATGTTCCTGATTTCTTGATTTCCAAACAGGAGAGAGGCACTTTGAGGGTCCCCAATGCTCTCACCCTACCTACACTTTGTATCAACGGGAGATCACAATGCCATCCATAGCCAGGGGCAACAGATGCCAAGCAAGGCTCAGAATTTGGGACAGACAGTGAGGTGAGATGAAGGCACTCTAGACCACACAGGTGAACCACCTCATGTATTCAAAGCTTGCCTGAATGTGTGCTCCTGTAGACACATACATATCAACAAGTGCAATTAAGCTCCATTTTCCATCAGGTAAAAGAATAACCCACGCAAAACCATAGGTCCATGCACAAGTGGAATTGCTGTTAGGCAGTTTGTCTGCAAGGTGAGAAAGAGGGGCAACCCAGGCCTTTGTTAGAAATGAGCAGAGCAGCACGCTGTCTTTGTGGTGCCTGACTCAGTGACCCCATACTTTCCACCAATGGAGGGCTAGATGAAATAAAAATGCTATGGTCTGAGTGTATCTCAGACTAGGCCTATAGAATATGCACACTGCAGGCACTAGGTCACACATTAGCGGCTGACAACCGCGCCTCAAATAAAGGTGTCCTTACCCTCTGCACAACTTGATAGAGAAACTCGGATAGGATAAAAAAGGCAGAAGAACCGTGCACCAGAGAACCGTTTCATTTTATTCCTTATATGTACAAACATGAATAATTTGACATGATGTTTAGACAGTTTCTCCCCAACTTAAGTCTTTTAATTAAAATGAAAGGAAGGAAATACGCTTTAAATATGAATGCGAGAAGGTGTGAGTTGGCAACCCCCAGCCTGCCTGCTCCTCTCTCTGTTGTTAGTGAGCACAATAAAACCTCATCTTCTCATGCTGCCTTTTCATAATGTTTATGGTTGTTTTCCGTAACACATAAACCCTGCTGAATGTGATACTTTCCTTATTACATGTCAGGGGCACATATTAAACTAGAGCCTGTCCCTTATTCTGCTATTTACCTTTGTGGCAAATCAGTCAATGTATTTTCCTCAACTCACCAGGCAATATTACAGGGCTGCCTGCGGCCGGGAAGGTAAATGCTAACTTTTCAGCTTGTGCCAAACGGCACGCCCCGGGCTCACCACTGAGTGAATGAGAGCAGTATATGCTGGCTGAAAAATGGGCTCGGATGTCTGCCCTAATAAATTATGTGATTATTAAAATGCTGTGTGGTTCCAGCCCATATTATTTTATTTTACCTTTAGCCAGCTCTCCTGTTGCCTGCTCTACTTTGCCTCTGTTTTCTGTGTGCTTAACTTGTAAAATGCTAAACAAGTTTTGATATTTACCTGTTCATGATTAAATTGCAAAATGATCTGCTTAGTTCTGTTCTAAATTAAGGTCTGCATTAAATGTCATAGCATTTATCTTTCATAAAATGAGACAGCAAGGACACTAATTTCCTAGGTATTCAATCACTGCCCTGTGCCACTTGAGAGACAGCCCAGAAGCAAGCCTGCCCACAGTTCACAGCTTGCTGACAACCCTGAGATGGAATCATAAAAGTCAATTAATCATTAAAAGCTGTTACAAGCACATATCGAACCAGTCTGGCACAAAATGTTAATCAGTCCAATATCAATATAATAAATTCCTGCAAATTGGAGCGATCGATATGTTTAGGGCCTAATGAATCAATCTGAGGGCACCGGGCCGCTCCTTGGGGTCCCTATGACATGGCAGTCAAGCAAGTGCTACATCTCTAGGCGTACTGCCAACAGAGGTCACCTATCCTAACAGGCTGTTCACTTCAGCCGCAGTTACCACGGTGACAGCATGTCACCGTTGCCCCAGTGTCCTTCTAGGTAAGCTGGAAAGCAATGCATCACTGCCCTTGATGGATTTGTCAATAACGCTTAACGGGGGAGGGGGCTGCGCACATAGCCCTCACAGGTCTACAGCCCCTGAGCGGTGTGGTGTGATTTAATTGTCTGAAGAGGTGTGTGCTTCTGCATATATGCAGGAACTAAGCAGTGGTCCCAGGAAGGGGGAGGTAGCAGTCCAGCCCATGGCGTTAGGAAGCCTTGGGAAAACGGCACAGAAAAGAACAGGTGCCAGAGAGATGGCCAGCTTGGTGTTACATTAACCGAGTTGCTGTGTAAGTAAGAAATAACCTGGAGCCTCTTAGATTAAGAATTTATTAGCTACAAAATTTTAATACATTACTCATGAATGGAAATGGAGTTGTGTATTAATGCCCCCGAGGCTTAACTGAGCAGCAGCATTCCTAGATGCTGGCTTAGGACTGTAGATGTTCATCAAGGAAAGTCCGTCAGGATAGATTTGGGACAGCAGGAATGACTGGTGGGGTCCTCCTGTCTCAGCACCTATTATGTGCAACCTGCCTCTCACCCAAACAGAACCATGACTCCAGAAGCTTGAAGCAGTCAGGACACACAGAAAGGGGATTGTAAACCAGCCTCCTCATCATCTGTTTTAAAAACCAGTTTTCATGTGTGAAACCATTTTATCTCTTGCTCTATTAGAACTGACCAGTGAAAGGAGCAAGAGCAGTTTCAGCTCTGCAGTGAAATGAAACCTTTCTAGAAATAAAAGAAATCTCAGCTGCTGAGACTCTGGGGAATCACTGTGTTCCAGAACCTTCACTGTTATAAAGGTTAATACTGAATAAAATAATATCCTGGCTGATTATTTTAATAGTCTCAGAGTACAACTTTTTCCCCTGGTTTGCTGTTACATAAAGCATGGACTATGCATGCTTCTAAGTTTTTTTTATACTTCCTGTTCCAACAGTAGGAGAGTTCCATGTGGGTTGGTCCCCAACACTTACTGTGTGCATCTCCCTTGCAGTCATTTATTCCCTTGTAGAAAAATGGATGCTATGTCAATCCAGAGAGGTGTTCATTTCTACTAGCCAGTTATTTTAAAAGATATTTTTTCATACCTGAATAAAAAGGAGAGTAAAATACATTTTTTCTAATGTTGGTCTGAATTACAGGCAACATCAAAATAAATTACAAATTCTACACTAAAGAAGTAACTGTTCAACACATTGAGACAGAGTGATGTTAGGGTTTGCAGACAAAGGTAACACAGTGCCTCCACTTAATTGCCCTGACACTGTGCTTACTTCCTCCAGCTACAAGCTAAAAATCTCTCATTGTTATTAATTGTATTCCTTTTAGAATGTAATGTCATATCGCTGCAGGCTGGGCTAATGAAACATACCCATATTACCAAAATAGGCATATTTCTTTTTGTTCAATGCATTCTATCAAAACTGTCTACTAAAGACATTGTGTTAAAGATCTTTTCATGCAGTAATATAAAGGACATCTCCACTACCTCAACATTTCTATTACACGATTACTGAAATGCCCAGGAGGACTAAACAATATAGTGTGAATTCAGTTATCCTATAAGACTTTGGAAATATGGCTAATTCCTGCCTCTGATTTATGTTAATATTAATGCTAGATTACATGCTATGCGTTCTGAACAGCCGCTGCATACCAATTCTCACAAAGACCGGGTGCTCCCATGCACAGGCGCTATATGCCTCTATTATAATGAGAATCTGAATTATTTATCTCTATTTATCCTACAGGAGTTCACGCGACCCCGGCCCCATTTCCTTTTCCGACTGAGCATCAATGCGTGTAAACATGACTTCATAGCGGCTGCACACTTCATATGTCCTGTCCTTTTTCAGCCACAAGGCACAGCGGTAGGCAGACAAAAATGTTATGCCATTAAGAGAATTCATTTAAGCATTTATTCGAGGTAAACTCTCCTAATTAAGTCAACTTTAAGGCAGACACGCAAATGGCAGCATGTGTATGTGTCTGGCGCCTAAACAACGTCTGGTGAGCCCAAAGGAAGTGAGGCAGCAGCAGGCCAAGGAGACAGTTAATAAATTCAGTCTCTCCTTCCTACAACCTCTCTGTTGGAAAAACAGTTATCTGTTGGGGCTTCTGCAGGTTCCTGTGGCAGGACAGGCTTTCGGTTCTCTGGCTCGCACCAAGGTCAGCTTCATTAGGGTGATGTGGGGCGCTTGCTTTTGCTCTGACATTCAAGTTGGCCTGGTGAGTGGTGGGACCAGTGTTTTTGGGTCCCTCCTGCCCAAGAACTATGTAGAAAGGTGGATTGCAATGATTGCAGGTCTTAAGGAGGATTTGGTCTTCCAGCTATGGAATGGTGTGTTAGGATTCTCCGGAGAAACAGAACCAATGGGAGGTATATATAGAAAGAAAGAATTGGCTCACACAATTATGGAGGTTGAAAAGTCCCATGATCTGCCATCCGCAAGCGAGAGACCCAGGTGAGTTGATGGTGTCATTCCAGTTCAAGTCTGAAGGCCTGAGGACCAGGGAGGCCGACAGTGTAAGCCCCAGGCACAGGGCAGGATAAAGACTGAGGTCCCAGCTCAAGCTGTCAAGCAGAGTGAGAGGGAGAACGTCATTTCCCCCTTCCTCTACCACTTTTTCTATTCATGCCCCATTGGATTGAGTGAAACTCGGGCACATTGCGGAGGGCCATGTACTTAACTCAGTGTACCGATTCAAATGCTAATCTCATCCAGAAACACTCTCACGGACACACCCGTAAGTGATGTTTTACCAGGTGTCTGGTCATCGCTTAGCCCAGTCAAACTGACACATAAAATTAACCATCACAGATGACCTTAGCTTTTTAGGATGGGGAAGATTCCAGAGGGCCTGGTGTGTGGAATTAGATGTAGTGGGAAACTGTGGCAGTAAAAAATTTACAAAGCTTATAAACTGGGTATGTCTGTCAGAAGAAGAGGAAGTCATCAGCAATTAGAATTCTCTGTGTTTTTGGTGACCCAAAGTGGCACATTAAAGGAACACCCTTGGGGGTCAGTTACCTAGGGCTAGGTATCACAGCTTGAACAATAATCTGAACCTACTAGAGTATACTAAATGTATCAGTTGCCATTGATATGCCCAAGATAAGTATATATAAAACAAAATTGAAATAGATAAGGCAAAAAATTCTGGAACATGAGTTTGTATTTGTACACAAAAATTCACCAGAAAATCAAATGGCAAATGTTAATGAACATATAAGGTAAATGGTAATACAGTGGACTCCATTTAATAACCAATAATTTACAAAAGTGAGTCTAAAACAAGAATACTAAAACATTAAGGTTGTGGGACCAGGGCTTATAGTCATGTAGGATATCAGAATTTATTATTCTTTTATATTACTCCTTATCCAAGTCTTGGCACAATAGATCATAGTCCACACACTTCCATAGTACACCCTAGGGAAACTCAGATGTGCACTGAGATTGGCTGTCGGTTCCTGACTTTGTGTATTCCAAGTTCCCAAAGGGGATTGGCTGAAGCGTTTAAAGCTGTGACACCTGTGGTTCCAGAGAGGAGCATGGAGGAAGCATGGGCATCAGGAGGCAATGCAGTTTGCGGGGGAGGGCGGTCGAGCCTGCGTCTCTGTGTCCACTAAAGTCCTCAGGCCCATTCCCTCCAGCTGGGTGTGTGAAACAGTTGCTAACTAACTGGGAGATTCTAGAAATGGAGCCATTATTCCAGGAATCCTAGCCAGCCCCAAGACCTCAAATCAACTCCATGCAAGTTCAAGCAACTCAGACGACCACCGTCATGGTAACAAGACCTAGCAGGGTCTGGATGCATTTGGAAATGGGCAGCCGGACTCCTGCAAGTCTCAGCTGGCTAGCTGCTGTATTCATCCTGGTCTATTAATCCCCCAATAACATGACCTTTCCTTTTACACAACTGAATTTTTTGGATTCCACTCATGGCATTATGGCAGGATTTTATTGTACATTTTCTCTTTGAAATCTCTTTCTATCATAAAAGCAATACATGCAGCTTGTAAAATAGTCAGACCATACAAATATGTGTAAAGTGAAAGTGTCCTTTATTCTCATTGTCCAAAGTCAACTATTGCAATGATTTAATGTATGTTGTTTCAGATTTTTTATTTATATATGTGTTAATATATAACTGAAGAAGAGTTTAGCCAAGTTAAGTTCAATATGCCTTAATATTAGAAATTAATGCCTATATTCATTTCCTAGGGCTGCTGTAACAAATTACCACAAACTAGGTGGCTTAACACAATAGAAGTTTATTCTCTCACAGTTCTGAAGGCCAGAAGTTCAAAATCGAGGTGTCCTCAGGGCCACATGACCTCTGAGGCTCTAGTGAACAATTTGTTCTATGTCCAATTTGTTCTCGCTTCTGTTGGCTTCCAGCAACCTGTGGCCTTCTTTAGTTTGTAGCTTCATCACTCCAATTTCTACCTGTCTTCACATGTCTGTCTTCCTTTTGCAATGTACCTGTGTCTAAATTTTCCTCTTCATATAAGGACACCAGTCATTGAATTAAAGCCCACCTTAATCCAGTATGATTGCATCTAAACTATTATATCTACAAAGCCCCATTTCCAAATATGGCCACATTCACAGATTCCTAGGGTTAGGACTCAAATATGTATTTTGGAGGTAAAGAATTCAACCACAGTGTAGAAATTACTGATTGGAGATATGCTTTGGAAGTCATGAACAAATACATGGGATTTAAATCCACACAACAGAATGAGCTCAATTATATTTTAACTTTGGGGTTTTGTTTGCTTGCTTACTTCTTTGGCATACAAACAATTTTTTATATTTATGTAGTTTGAACTGGCAATCATTCCTCACACAGCTTCAAATACTGCATTATGCACAGAAAGGTCTTCTTCACTCCAAGATTCTTTATTTCCTTTTATATCTTTGATCCATTTGAATTTATTTTGGTGAAGAGCAAAATAGTGATCCAGTTTTGTTTTGTTTTTCAAAAAGCTAGTCAACTAGCCCAATAATTAATGTTAATAATCCAACTTTTCTGTAGGGACATGCCACTTTTATAATACAGAAAGTGTGCAAATATGTTTGGTCTATTTCTTGAGTACCCTCCTGCCCTTTCATCTGCTTATCCATTTCTGTACCTGGGTAGGATCTCTCTGTTTTCATTACTATGGTGTTATTTTACGTTTTGTAGCTGGTAGAGACTGCTTTCTGTCATTGCTCTTTTTTTTATTCCATAATTGTCCTGGCTATTCCCATATAAATGTTTATTCCTCCAGATGAACTTTGGTATCATTCTGTCATGTTAAAAAAAAAATTATATTGGGATTGTCTGGGCAGATTGATCCTTTCAAACTGTAGTGTTTTTCTCTGTAAGAAAAAAGTTGTTTCTACACTAGGCAAATCTTTTTTCCCTTTTTGCAGTAGTTCCTTGGCAGATTTTTATACTTTTCTTCTCACAGGTTCTGGACATTTCTTATGTAATTTATTTTTAGACATTTCCCATTTTGTTTGTTTTCCATTGTGAATGGAACCTTTGAATTACACCCTGATTTCTCCTCCTACTCATTCTCCACATCAATCTGTTAACAAGTACTGGAAATACTTTTTGCATCTGAAATATATGTCAAGCCTACACACATTTCCTTGTCGCCTCCCCAGGCCATCTCCTCTCACCTAGGTGGAACATGACTGTTTCTACTCATTCTTCTTAACATCCATTATCCACCTATCAACCAGAGTTAGCTTTCCCAAGGGCACATTTAATCACATCAATTCTGCCCCCCATAAGGCCCTTCAGTGATGTTCTATTGCACGCAAAATAAGCTCGAGCCCCCAGAGGTATCCCATGGGCCTGTTCCCAGCCCCTTCCTCCCCACGCTGGCACTCTTCTGGGAGAATGCAGTTATCCTCCTGAATTCCTTCACAGTGCTTACCACTGTCTGAAAAGTCTCATTTATCTATTTTTGTATTTGCCTGTTTATGCAGACTTTATCTCCTGTAATAACAAGCCAAATTACTGGTGAACAAGGATTCTTCTCTTATTATAGCTGTGTCCCCAGTGCTTGGCACAAAGGAGACTTTCAAGAAAAGCGTGTTGAATAAACAAACAGAATATTGTCTCCCCTTCCCCTACTTTTCTTCTTTCTTATGTTTGTAAAGTTAAAAGTTATTGTATTCTTTTAGTAAGAGGCCATCTATTTCTTCTGCCTTTAAATAAGATTGTATATAATTCCCCTAGGCTTTCATCTGCAAGTAATAAAAATATCACCTCCTTCTTTAGGTGCACTATTTGCACCTCTTATTTTAATCCCTTTGACTAGTACTTCTGAAATAATTTTAAGTAATATTGGTGATAACAGAGACCTTTGAACTGCTATTGACTTTAACAGAAGCACTTCTCTTTTAGGATTTTACCACAAAACATGATACTCTGACACTGATACTAGAATTAATGTGTGTGTGTGAGAGTGTGTGTGAGTGTGTGTGTGTGTGTGTGTGTTTGTGTGTATGTGTGTGTGTGTGTATCATGGTAAGGAAGTATGGATCTAGTCCCATTATAGGAAGCCTATCTAGTGCCATTATAGGAAGCCTTTTAAAAAAATCAGAATTGAATATTCTAAGACACATTTCAGCATTTACTCACATCAGCAAATGATTGTTGATTAATTTTTTAAAGTTGTGAATTATAGTAACAGACTCTTTACTATTGAACCACTATTACATTCTGGAGTGAGCTCCACTTGATTCTTTAAGTGCACTGCCATTTCTGTGTGCTAACATTTTATTTAAAATCTTTGCAGCAATGTGCATGAGTACCCATACATACAGGTGGGTACTCACATACAGTTCACTTTCAGGGGCTGTCATGATACAAAGCTGAGATAGAGAAGGAAAGCAGGATTCAGAATTCACATCATCATACAGGTTTATAATATGATAGGATTTTGATAATTTTGTATAAATACCCAAAGCTCAATCAAACTGATAAAATTACCTGCAGAATTATTGTGTTCACTCAGAATATGACTCTGGATCACAAGATGAAAAGGTACAGTCTTTCTTTCACAGTAAGAAGTACAGAACTGTGAAAGAGAGGCTGGAGTGACCTTTTAAGAGCACAAGACCATGCTGTATAAGAAGAAAGGGAAGGTCAAGGAATCTCCCAAGGGCACAGCTATCCCCAGTGATGATCTGGGTCCACTGTGATCATGTGATCTATGAGCTAACGGAGGTGCATGAGCAGAGTCAAAGCTGAGACTGACTTTAACTGAGAGAGCGTGAGGAGGACTTCCCTGCCTCCCAGCACTGTAACCACTCAGCTTAACTTAAATCCAGTCTACATGTGGTGTCACTAAAGATTTCCAGGGGTGTACAGACAAGAATGCAAGAATCAATCTCTAATCTAAATGTTGTGTGGAGACCTTAATTATGCTAAAATATTTAACTTATTTCATACATTAGGACCAGATAATGAAGCTTGTTCATTACAGCCTGCTGATGAAACTTGAAAATACTTTGTTTGACAAAATGGATGTAAGTATATACTTTAAAACATTCTTTTTTCTTTCTTCCTCTTTCTTTATTAAGTACTTGCACTTTTTAAAGATAACTAGAGAGCCAGACAGGTAATGCAAAGTCTCAAAATACCAGTTTCTCATGTGATACTAATATTGGGAGAGAAAAATGACACTAGCAATCATTTAGTTATTTGGAAATCTGTCCTTTTTTGAAAACAGCATCAGAATTAGAAAAAAAAGAATTAACTCTGAAACATTGTGTTCTCACATTTTCACTATGAGTGAATCTTAAGGCAAAAATCCCTTTAGTGGCCACCACAGAACCCTAGTCTGAGCCTGGGCTTCTGCCTTCTCCCTGACCAGAACTCCCAGACTGCTTGATGAGGGAGGAACTGTGAGTCCTCCTGGAAATCAGGACAGAAATGCAGAAGACTTGTGGGAAATGACCCACAGATGCCAGCCAGCCTGGGACACAAAGGAAGGGCCCATTGAGTGCTGTGTGAGTCAGTTCAATGCCAGGTGTCATAAGCTGAAATCTCTCAGGACCCCTTGACCTAGGTGTCCCCTGAGTGGCTGACCCTGCCCTGGTCCAGCTGGCCATGGCCTTCTGCATCTGTACTTGCCTTTCAGCTGCTACTACCTGTGCTGAGTGCCCTGGACGCAGACTGGGCTAGGTTAGGCTGCTTGCTAGCTGGGCCCCCAGCAGCCACGGTCAACTCCCATTCTGACATGAAACCATATAAATGGAAATCCAGTTTTACAAAGCTCAAGTGACTGATAATGAAGATATGAATGATGCTGATGAGAATTTTATTTAATTTTAAATCAATTGTGTATTCTAATTCATTAATAAGGGAGAACTGAAAGAATGCAGGAGTGCTTAATCCCATGTCATTATTCAAACAGAAGAGAGGAGTACTCCATATAAGATTCTAAGGGAAATTGTCAATTTCCCATTTTCCCTGAAAATCCATTTTTATAGAAGCACTTGGGCCCAATTCACTCTGTAAAAATTAGATTTGAGTTTGACTTTATGTAAATAAGGAAAATGGGACCAACCAAGTACTTGACTGAATTTTTTACCATTCGCTTTTGTTATTGTGTGGGGTCGTCTACAAAAATCTGTGGTTTGGGTAATAATAAAGTAACTGAGGAAAATATATCCTAATATCATTATGATAGAATTAAAGGCCAAAAAATGTGCTACCATAGAGAGACTGGAGGGCTCCTCACAGACATGAAGCTTTGTCTTTCTTGAGCTGCTTTGCTTTCTTTGGGAGTGAAGTCAGGGTCCACAGTGGGCAATAGCGATTGTTCCATCTCCTTTCCAACTTCCGTAAGGCTCACGAGCATGACACGGTCTCCTGTAGGAATAAAATGGGAAGAAAAAGAATCTATCTTCAGAATTCTCTCTCTTCCCCTCAGCAAACCCTCAGCTTGAATTCTCCCTTTTGTATTTACAGCCATGCAGTATGGGCAAGTCATTTAAACTTTCTGTGTCTTAATTCCCTCAACTTTAAAATTATAGTGCCTACCTCATGGAACAAGTGTGGGAATTAAATGAGAGATTATCAACTACTACAGCAGGGAAGTGCTTAGTAGACTGCCAAAGACAGAGTCTGTATTCCAACAGTGTTAGCTAATATTACTGTTTACCTGAAGGAGAGTATATAATTTTCCAAAGAGAAGATGGTTTTGAAGTTATTCAGGGTTTAGTGAATAGCTGTTCTCTGCAAAGTGGGATCTGGGTGACTTTCAGAAAGACTACAACTGTGCATGTTTAAAACCTGCTGAGTGTCCCTTGTGAAGTCATAAAACATTGCAAGGGATGCTTTGAAAGGGAGCTTCCATGTGTGACAGCCCATGATGGGGACAGGTGCCCCCACACTGCTCAGTAACCATGCTGGGAAGAGTGGATACAGGCGGGCGGGAGATTGGGAGGACAGGGACCGAGAGTGTGAGAGAAAGTATTCCCAGCAGGTGTGTAGCTGCTTAGCTTTGATGACTTGGAAACTCCAGTTTATCCCCAAATGGTTCAAGTCAGGTTAAAAAAATAAAGCTTAGGTACATGCAAAGCCAACTCAGAAACCTTGACCTTGTCAGAGACCCAAAGGAGCAAAGGGCTCAGTTAAGAGATTTGGGGCATATGATCTCTTTTACTTTTGGTGAAGGAAGGAAAGGAGGGACCTGGTCAGAAAAAAAACTGTGATCAACATATCAGAAAAGGCTGTTTAAATTAATATACAAGTATAAGCTGTTATATAATGTTACTATATTAAGAATTTAAGAGCCAACTTTCAGAAAGTGTGCGCCCTACAACCAAACCGGTCAATGAATGTGTGTCTGCGATCAAGAAACCCCTATTCCCAGCCTTGGGGGGCACAGTGCCCACAGGCTCTAGTCTGGAGGCTCATGAGGCCCTTTGCACCCTCTCTCCAGCTGTGGCCTCAGCTTCAACCCCTTGAGCCCACAGCATGCAGGGTATGCCAGCCATGGAGCCAACCCCTCCAGGGTGCAGGGTGGAGTATTCGGTCGCTGTCACTGCATGAAGAAGGGGCCGTGTTGCTCAGGTTGATGGGCGAGCCCCCAGCATGCAGCACAGCAAACATGCTTTCTGAATAAAGGAAGGGGCTGGGAGCTGGGAAATGTTCTCCAGAGCTCAGGTATTTTTTCATCCATCACTGACCAGTCTGTCTTCATGGAAGGCTGTCTCTGCACCCACTCTTGATTGTCTTTGTATTCCCATCCCAAAGCTGTTGAATACCATTTAAAAGAACAATTTAAAAACCATGTGGTGTGGGTGACTCCCACAGGGGTCCCTAATAAGTGGGAGGGGCCCTCTGATCAAATCAAGTATATTGACACCTCGACCATTCTTCCCCTCTCCCTCACAATTCCAAAGGCTCATTTTCCACCCCATTCTTTAGGATTTGGTATGTATCTTATTTGTTTTATTATCTGATCTTAGTTTTGGTGTAAAAGCATTCCAGGCCTGAACAGTGAGCTGTGATCTGGGTCCTATCTACTCTGTCACAGGACTGAGCACAAGCGTGAGGCCATCCAGTTTGCTGAGGGCGCCATTACCAGCCAGGCTGAGTACACACTGCAATGAGCAATCGTCCTGCTGCTCCAGATGATAAAGATGCAGGGATGCCAGCATCCCTTCTGATTCTGAGCTGTGCAGCATCCACATGTCAGTGTCATCATCACCTTACCGACCAGTCTGGAATCACTTTGGATGGAAGATTCTGGAATATGTTCAAGGATTACTCATCTTCAGACTTTTCACCCAATCCATCTTAGTACTTGAATTATTACTCCCAAGACTCATGTTTTTATTTCATTTACCTAAATGGAAGAGGAAAAAAGTGGTAGGGCTTAATGAGTAGCCTTCCAAAGGAATTCAAACAACCCAGGTGCTCTGAAATCCAAATGAGGCTTTATTTGGCCTCGTTCCTGCAGGCCAGGGGTAGAGCTTTGTAACTCTGTGACAAGCAGAGCTTCAATGGGCCTCTGGAGTTTTGTTTTTTTTAAAGGACAGAGCCTCCAGATGCTATTAATGTTACTGTCACTTTTCTTCATGCCCATTAGAGTTGGGAAAGCACATATAACCGGAACATTCAGGCTGCCAGCTCTGAAACAACCATTTAGGGCAGGAATTAAATAATCAGGATCTCTGCTGTAGGATGTAGACCTAAAGGGAGAGTTTTGAAAAAATTTGTATGAATACTGTTGGCTTACTGAGGCCTAAATGAGAGTTGTGATCTTCATTCACCATTGGCACTGTTCAAAATCTTTTCCTTTAAGTATAAAATACATACAGAAAACACAGAGACATATCCTAAGTATACAGCCTGATAAGTTTCACATAATTTTATTTTTGTCATTTGTACTAGTAGCTCTTTGTATACTTAAAAAATAAACAGAAGTTCACCACATTTGATTACCCATGATTAACATTGCAAAAGTACCTATATAGACAAAGACTCTGTCTTTGTTGGAGGCTTATTTACAATGAATGTCCAATTTTTAAAGCTGGGACACCTATATATGATACAGAAATACTAGCTAGCTTTTCCAGTGCCCTCATTGTTCTGCTTGCATTCTAGCTCTTCTGTCAAAGCCACATACTTATTTATCCTCTCTGAATACGTACGTTCTCAGGATATTTCTGTTTAGTAGAGAAGCAACATCAGTGAGCATCTCTGTTTTATTAAGTTTCTCAAACAGAATATCTGGTCTGCTGGCCAGAATTTGTTAATCTGTTATCACGGCTCTGTCCCAGTACATCTTGGAGAGGCTGTTTTCTAACACGTTCTCGGGTTCCAACTTATAAGTGGTGTTAATGCACTCACTAACTCAATAAGGGTGAGTCCCTGATGTCAAATTTTAGCGCCACTTTTCTGCACGTCCCTGACATTTCTGGGGAACTTACCCTCCTCCATATTGCACCCCCTCTGCTGGGTTGATTTATGGTGGGGACTGATCATTCCTCCCCAAGCTTCAGAAGCCAATGCCATGGAGGTTGAAAAAAATAGCAACTGAGAAGTGAAACTTACTTTTTAAGAGGAAAAATGAGGGCAGAAATTCCCTATCTTTGCCAAAACGAAGGACCCTTCTGGACCCAATGTTTTTAAAGTGTTGTCTGTGGCATCACACAAACGAAAGGACAGCGATTCCAGCTGGAGCCTGGTCTGTGTCCATAATGAGGGTCCAGGTATATCTGGGTGTTTGGTGATTAGAAGGCACGCAGAACCGGGCCCAGGCTGCCCGTGGGCTGTACTGTGGCTGGAGGAGGAGGGAAAGGCTTGCCGGGTGAAGCTCTCTGGAGAAGGGAGTGGACAGCATCTGTCTCCTGCCCCTTCTCCCACCCAAGGACATAATCTGATCCCTGACAGTTTCACCATCAGCAGCAGCTACAGAGGGGAAAGGGCCCCCTGAGACCCTGGTAGAGACAGTACCTTTTCAGAGCTCAGGTGACAGTGTCACAGGGGAGGGACTGCCAGTCCCCTGTGGAGCCCCGGACCCCTGGGGCACAGGGACACACATGCGCAACTATACCCACAGGGGCCAGCGGGTGTGAGGGTGCTGCTGGGTGTGGCTGACAGCAGTCACCTGGGGGGCCAGTGAGCCCAGGGTGCTGGTTTCCAGCAAGCAGAACTCTTGCACAAAGGCAGAGGCAAGAGCCATGGAAGCCAGAGTTATTTCCAGTAAATAAATTCCCAGCAGGATTCACCATCTGAGGAGACCCGGTAGGTGGGGTTAATTAAACAGTAATTCATTCGTCTTCCGAATTGTATTAGTCCTTATGAGTGCTGGCAGAGCACCCTGTTTCAGATAGTGGTGGTGTGGCCACCTGTCGTGCTGGCGGGACCTAAGATGCTCACTTTTGTGAACTGACCTGAGACAAGTTAGTGTTCCAACAACAGCAGGTCCTCTGGGTAAAGTGGAGTTGTGTCCAGTGACTGATGGTAGACAAAGGCTGTTTGTCTCCTGCCCCACAACCCTGCAGGACATAGAAAGCAAGTCTCAGTCCAAATTATGCCCACAAATATTTATTAAAACACAGGATGATAAAAATTATGCAGGCCCATTCAGAGAAGCTCAGGGAAGTCCTGGCTCTCTGTCCTCACGTCGGAGTGAAGGTTCCCGCTGTGGCCGACACCTGGTGTTCCCGGAAGCCCCAGGTCCTCCTGGGCAGCACAGAGACAGAGGCCTCCGTCGGGGGCACCAGGCCCCAAATCCTTCACGACAACCATGAACTTACACTCCGCTCATCAGAAACCAATAATGAAATGTCGTTTCTGCCATCGGTTGTGCTAATCTGCAGACCCTGTACAAGCAAATGGAGGAAATGATATTTAAAGAATTTGCCTCTGCACCGTGGGTCCCTGGTGAGTCATCCACCCTGTAACTAATCCCCCTGGGGCATGGACTTCAGGGTCTTTCAAATGCTAAAGAATCATTTCTAGGTTTTGCATCATTTAAAACAACCGTGCACCATACTTGCGAGGTTGACAGTGAAGTATGGAAAGTAAATTACTGCAGAGTCACCATGATATACAATAGGAGAAGTCTAGAGCCAGGGTGGTCCTTCCGTGAACTAAAACCCCCAAGCCCCTCAGATCATTCCCATGACATATAGAAAACACACATAATTAAATAGATCCCATTGGTGCTTTCTCTCCTAGTTTGTAAGACACTCGTGCATAAGACTTTATTTAATCCTCATCTTAATAATGAAGAGCTGAAGATTTAGAGCATGAGTGCTTTGCACAAGCCCCGGATCACAGAGCCCACGAATCCAGACACCGTTCACCCAGCTAGGACTTACTGACATCTCCGCGCCGAACACTAGGAGAGGCACGGGGATGTGGTGGTGAGCAAGCGTATTGCCCACTTATGGCTGGATAATAAATTACCCTAAAACGTAGCAGTTTATCACGACAAGCGTTTCCTTTCTTATAGCTCCTGTGGTTCAGGGGTCCAGGTGTGGCTTACCTGGGTGCCTCTGGCTCAGAACCTCTCCTGAAGTCACTGTCGCCTCAAACCAAATGGGACTTGAGGGCCCCTCCCAGGTCTCCCGTGTAGGCTCCTTTCCATGGGGCAACCTCATCACACGGCACCTGGCTTCCCCCAGAAGAAGTGATGCATGAGTGAGCACCAGGGTAGAAGCCATAGCCTTCTTATCATGTCATTTTAGAAATGACCTCTGGTTCCTTCTGTCCTACTCCTTCAGAGCTAGTCAGTACACTCAGTCGGCCATCAGGGACAGGGGGCTCCACAGGAACATGGGTCCCTGGTGGTGGGGCACCCTGGGGCCATCGAGAGGCTGCCCACCAGAGAAAGTCAGCTCTGCCCTCCTTTCAGGGGCTTCCGGTGGGATTGTGGAGATTGGAATAGCTACTCAGATAATTCCACCTAGAGGTGTATTTGCATTTAGCTGTAACTGGTTAATGCTCTGTAAAGGAAAGGCAGAGAGGATGTTGTAAGAGTATATAAGAGGGGCCTCAACAGAGTAGTGGCAGGTTTCTCTGAAGAAGTGATGTTTGAAAGAAGTTTGGGGGTGAGGGCAAGTTGGAGAAAGAGGGCGTCAGGGGAGAAGAGGAAGGGGTGCAGTCTGTGCAAGGCCTCCAAAGTAGGAAGAAGTCTGGCTTTCTAAGGAACTAAGGGAGGGAGGGTGTCCTCATAAGCCTGCACACTTGGCTCTGGGGAGCAGAGGTGCACCTGTGTCCTGAGCACTGCATGAACAGCGGTCCGGACCGGGGGGAGAGTGGCACCCCTCGTCCAGACAGCTGGGCTCTCCGGCTTGTCCACTCATTCCTCCTTTGCTGGGGTGTCG
The DNA here is from genome assembly GCF_030020395.1 of Manis pentadactyla. Lineage (NCBI taxonomy): Eukaryota > Metazoa > Chordata > Mammalia > Pholidota > Manidae > Manis > Manis pentadactyla. Next base: position 147,394,035 of record NC_080020.1, on the reverse strand, counting down.
CCGTTGTTCTCAGAGGCCACGATGTGTCCTAAGCAAGAGGACTGGGGAGTGGGCTGAGAGAAGGAAGTTGTAGAGATGATTAATTAAGACAAGGTCATACTAGAGTGGGGGGACCTATGTGACCAGTGACCTTATAAAAGGGGAAATTTGGACCCACAGACACATTCACACACACACACAGATCACCAGTGTGCTGTGAAGGCAGCCACAGTGCTGTGTCTGCCTGCCAAGGAAGCCAAAGATTGCCAGCCAAGCGCCAGGCTGCGGGTGAGGCACGGGCCAGATCCCTCAGGGATCTCAGAAAGAAGCAACCCCGAGGACGTCCTGACCTCAAGCTCCCAGCCTTCCAAGCCGGGACACCACAATGTGTTCTGCTTTGGGGACTGAACTGTCACAGGTGTTGGTAAGCCAAACATTTGACTTAATTAGCAATATAGTCACTTCAAAACCCCTGACGTTTCCCAGACTGTTTGCCTCCGGTCAGTGCCCCTTGCAAGTAACCCCAGTCAATTACCATTCGCTTCTAAGCCACAAGCCTTTGGTGTTTTACTCACCAGCTCAGTGTTTTGTCCACTTTTTATCTCAGCTTAATGACAGGAATTTGGGACTCTGAAATAAGGCTGGAGAGGGAGGCTATATCCTCTCCATCTTGTGTTAGACTTGTGTTAGACATTGGATGCATTTGCTCCCCTCCCTTCCCTTCCCCTCCCCTTCCCCTCTCTCTTTTCCCCTCCCCCATCTCCCCCCCACCCCACCTCTCTCTGTCTGACAAAAACAAACATAAACAAATAGCCTGAGGGGCCTGAAAGAGACTTCCTCCTTTCAGGACTTTACCTGGAACTTGCGCCCATCCCTTTTGCACACATCAGTTCTCCTAGCACCTCATCACAGGGCTCACCTAGCAGTTAGGGAGGAGAACCAACTTTTACTCTGGTCTTGGGCCCAGCTACCAACTGGGGGGATGTGGTACCAAGGGAAAGAGGATAAGAACTCACATGGAGGCCACCGGCAGGCTCTGCCCCAGCGTTCAGCGGGACAGCAGCAGTGGACGGAAACCGTGAGGGAAGGCTGACGGCACGGCCTTGACAAGCAGTGCCGGACCTGTACACGTGTGTGGGAAGGTGGTGCCGTCAGAGATCACCGGGACAAGAGCACAAACCGGACGGCCCCAGGTGAGCCTGCACATAGGTTTCCTATGCAGAGATCGTGTCACAGATAGGGGATTTGGGGAACGTTGAGGCACGATTGATCAGTTCTAACCAGGTTAGGAATGTGATCATAACTGAGTTTTTAGGAAAACATTTTGGCTGCTATGTAGATGATTGATTGGGGGTTGAATTCAAACTCCAATCTCTGTGCCAAACCCAGCTGGTTGTGTAAAGGATCTGTGGGTGGCGGCTCATTTGCCTTCAGCAGGCCCCCTTCACCACCCTAACGTCTTTGCTCGCATCGCTTGGGGTAATGAATAAGACTTGTCTCCAAGAAGTGTCACTGCAACAACTGAAGACCTTACTGGTCGTCCTCCTTTATAATCTTTAACGAGAATAATTTTCCAAGTCATTTCTCACTTCCAAGTCTTCATAATCTCATCTCTCCACATTTTGACCATCCTTCTCTTCTGAATTGATTTGCTGCTCTCCTGAGAGCTTGCATCCCATTAGTCCCATTGTTGAGCTGCACGTAACTCTGATCTTGAAATGCAGCCAGAGCTGCCCGTGCTACTCACTAAATTCCATAAACCACACCCACATTTCTCCAGCTTGCGAGAGGTGATTAGTCCTACAAACATCCCAGAAACCTAAAGGATTGTGAGCATTGCTCTGTGTATCTGTTAAGTGCAGCACAGTTTTATAAAGTCTGGAACATTACAGGTATGGTAACTTTGGTGCTGCAAAGATATTTCAATCCAGCAGTTTTAAGTGCACTGGGGGAACTTGCTATTTAGGTTCTACTATGAAGCCCTTTGATATGAAGGTAATCCTGAGAGCGTGCATATTCATTTCTGATCTACTCTGCAACTAGGACAGGGTTTGGACTCATGCCTAGAAGTGACTGGAAGAACTGAGAAACCAGTTTCGCCACCAGATAGCCACTTTTCTTCACTTTGTTGGAGGATTTGGATTTCACTTTTGCTGTGGCAGGTAAACCTTTGCCTTTATCAGAGAACATTTTGGGTGATTTGCATATCAGATCACTGTGTGCTAATAAGTTGAGAAGGGTGTTCCATGGGAATAGACAAGAGTTGGTCCTGGGTGTGGAATGATGTGCTGGAGAGACTGGGAATGAGAGAAGAAGAGAAAGGAGTGAGTGAGAAATGCCCAGGGCTTTCTCTGGCTCCCCTGGACTTCCCTTACCCTAATCAGCAAAAGAGGGCAGTGAGGACCAACCACATGGACTCCCCACAGGTCATGCAGGATGCATATTACACATATACTACAACATATATGACTACATAGACGTATGCTACCACCACGCACCCTGCAGAACCCAGAGAAGGCAGAGGAGAAAAGTCTTCAAACACCCAAATAATTTTAAGGCAGCAAAGAGGAAGGCTACCAAGGAAAGCTGAGTGATGGGTGATGATTTAACCTAGAATTAAGGTTAAAGAAAAAAAGACTATTAATTTTCCCCCAGTTAGACAGAAGACTAACTTCTGGCAGCAGTTTGGAACCTCCAAGCTGACAGAATCACAGACAATTAGCCCAGCCACAAAGGGTTTCTACTCCAGGGAAGAATTTCCTGATAGGGATTCTTTCATTTGTTTGTTTGTTTAGAAAACCATTTTGGACTAGGTTGTGAATGCCTCCTTTTGGTAGCTTTTCTAAAGCACACATAGACACAGAAATGAGAGAGCAGGGAGAGGGAAAGGAAAAGAGGAGGGGAGAGAGGAAGGGATAGGCATTGTACTCTGGCAAATATGGTATGTTTTCAAATTTTGGACAAATTGTCATGAGTTGACTATTCAAGGATTCAGGGGTGGAAAGGAAGAAGTCAAGCTTTGCTGATTTACCCCCTCTGGCAAAACTTACATAATATTGGCAACACATGTGGAAGTGAAGAAATGGAGGAGTGGATATTAAGGTGAAAAAACATCTGGTAAGGAAACTGCTGCACAGAGAAGGTAAGTAGCTTCCCCGAGGACACACAGCTCACAAGTGTCCAGACCAACACTCATCAGCAGGCCTCATAATGGGCTGGAATTCCTATGTTAGGGCATGCTGAGGTCGGCAATGGAATCTGCAGCCCAGAACTGCTTCAGCGGCTCTGTGCGGCCCCGTGATCCCCTTAGGAGGACCGGGTGACCCTCCAAGTTCCCAACATGCCCCTTGTTATACCATTCTTGTCTCTCAATCCTGTGCTCAGCTAGTTAATTCGAAAAATGCATTTGCACTTGTGTGTTAATGTTTATTACAGTGAACTAAAATACATACCTGCCCACCTTGGTAAGAATTCACATGCTCCAGAAAAATATAAAAGATAAAGTTTTCTTTCACTCCCCTGACCCCTTTGCACAGAGGCAATAACTATTAATAGTTTTGTGTGTTTTTCCAGAAAATGTCCTAAGTATATAACCAAGTCTATTTAAATGAGGCCTTTCTGTCATAACACCTTAACCCAAAGGAGTGATCAATATTATGAGAATTTGAGGTACAATAATTATGAAACAATAACTTATTTTTGTGTTTTTATTATTTTTTTAAACACAACTAATTAATGACAATAGCTAAGGCTTTACTAGTAATTCTTTTGGCTCTTGCACTGCAAAGACTTCTTTATGTGTATTACTTAATCTTCATCACAGCCTTAGGAAATAGATCTTATTGTAGTTTTACAGATAAGAGCTGGGGAGACCTTGGCAAAGATAGGTCTAGTAGTCTTAACAGCACTTAAGCACGAAGGCATAGCACCTGGACAGCATGACCTGCCAACTTGCCCTGTGAAGCACACTAAATTGCCATTCATTCCAGAAATGACACAGACACCTTGGAAAATAAGGAAATAAGAAAAACACCACTCAGAGGTCACCCAGCCAAATAAAATGCACAATCTCATTTATTCTGATGTTTCCTACAGTGCCTTTCTTCCTGGAACTCAAAATCCAGAAGTAGCACCGCACAGCGGACTTAGTTGCCTGATTTGGGAATGCATCCACGTGCAGAAAGTTCTACAACAGAAAGGGATGCCAACGAATAATGAGCTCAGCGGAAAAAGGGCTGCCTGAGAAAGTGCAGAAGGTGCTCTGTGACAAGGACTGGGTGGGGGGAATAGGTGCCTCACAGTCTTCCCACCAGGGCAGTGCATGCAGGGACTGGAAAGTGGTACGGTTGGCGGCCCCAGCAGTACAGCCTCTCCTGCAAACCCGACAGCTGGTCTGCCCTACAGGTCACAAAAAGGCAGGGACCAGGGCCTGGGTGCCACAGACGCCAGCCACCGGAGTCTTCTACCTTAGACGGGCCTGGCCCGATGGGACTCTGTGACAGTCGCATTGGGGCCCTTATAAAGGAAGGAATCCCACCAACCCCACCCTCACTGTGTTTATAATTACTCCTCAGGTGGGGGGGCCTTGATTTACAAACCGTCTAGCTGGGTCTAGGCATTTGTTTTTAATAATTATGAAGGAAACAGGAATCTTAGTAGCCTTCTTATGTTAGAGTCTTATGGATGTTATTATTTTTTACACGTGTTTAAGCAGAACTGACTGGAAAGTGTGTCTCAAGTCACATTCTAAGAATGCTAAGTAATACATATTTCATATCACTATCACTCCTGAATGTGGTCAGATATAAATAGAAGCACAGATATGTAAGAACTGTTCTCACTAAAGAAAAAAAAAGCAATTAATTGGTGTTATACACAAAGGACTTCTCTATTTTTGGTAGCGGGGGGGTAACCAACACAGCTTTAATTACAGGTAATTGTTCTCAAAATCAGGCTGCTCATAAGTTCTGCCTTCTAGACAGTGACTATGCATCAATACACTAATTTATCACTTTCATTATTTTAGTCATTTGGGTGTGTAAATTTATATTTGATTCGGACAACAAACTAGTCAGCTTCCACTGTTACTTTCTGTCGAAAGGTGCCTTTTTAAGGCAAGATTGGGTGATTTAGATTTTCATTCACTTGCTTTTACTTAGGAAAATAATAGCACATTGTTTTTTCTTTTGCTGACACCTAGGTAAATATAATGCTATCAGATGTACAAGGAGCTGGGTTTGTTACTAGTTAATGGAGAATTTTACTAAGTGTCCCTGTAGAACTCGATTTGCTACCTTGTTATAATGAGCTGAGGCTTGCAGAAATTCCCCTACAGAAGTCTCTTAGTGCATTAATAGTAGCCCATGCCTTACTTCATTCAGAATTTGTACATTTCTCTTCTTCCAAGCTAGGAGCTAGAACTGTCGCCTGGGTAGCTGAACATCAGGATGCTATTAACTTTCCCCTGGGCCCTATGTATCTGAATGAATTCCAAATATCAAATTCAAAAGCCTTCCCAGGACATCTGAAGGGAAACTGTTAGCTCTTCCTCATCTTTGTGAACGGTTCCCCTATATTTTTTGCTGATCTCATATGTATGCAGGTGGAAATTCTTCATTTCCTGAATAAAATAATTTTTCTTGACAGTAAGATAAATGGTGATATCTTTTGTTTTAGTCTCTTTTTTTGTTTTTTGTTTTTTGTTTCAATGTGATGGTCCAACTCCTGGACAAGAAAGTTTTAAGTAAAAAAATGGAATTAAAAAATCGTAGCCATACTTATAAAAAATAAATAAAGCTATCCGGTGGTATTTGTGGTAAACATTGGTTGAATAACCCTCATAGAGTACACACAAAAAATGTTTCAACTAAACTTGAAACTGTACTATATGATGACAAACTATGCTGTTATCCATTTCAAAAGCTATTTAAAATTGGAAACACTGAACACAATTTGCATTTGAGCCTACTCCTTTTCTTCATTAATTCTCTTTTATAGGGCTTTCTTATTAAATATGCATTCTATAGAGTTGAACTAGTCTAGAACAAGACTGCTTTGTGCATTCTATCCTATCCTCCTTCCCCAGGTTAAGTTTTTATTGAAATGATGAGAATTTTGCCTAAAACATTACAAGTAATTTGACAAAATTTATTGAGGGGCTTCTCTGATCATAGCTATTCACTGAGAATAGGATTCATGATGAAAATAAAAAGGAGATGAGAAAGGACATATTCTTGTCCTTCTGAGGGAATTCACAGTTCACAGATTAACACGCCCATGTAGGCGGATGCACGCAGATACACCCAACTCTGGTTCCAGATAAGTAGATGAACATGGTAAAAATGGGAGAACTGGGTATTCAAGAACCAAGAGGATCTCAGAAAGTGGAGGAACCCGATTTACATGAGAGTAAGTTGGAGAGTTTCTAAAAACACAGTGAAATGAATAACATAGTTTGTCATCAGATGAAGTTGTCCCAAGTTTGATTAAATAATTCCTATTTCACAAGGGTTATTTAAATAATGCTTACCAGGACTTTACTAGAGTCTTTACTCATAACTTTAAAAAGTTATTTTTGGAAGAGGTAAAAGGTTACTCCAGGGTGACTGAAAGACACAAGCAATTCCAGGCCAGAATGAGCAACTCAAGAGCAAAACAAAGCTAAGGTGGTGAAACAGGCACCTGTCTGTATTGAACTAGTGCAGAACAAGGCAGATCATTCCCTAGGATACATGATGGGGGAAACAGGGACTTCTAAAATTGGGTAGAATTGCTCCAAATGGCCACGGGGAATTATGGATCTTACTGGTATTGTGATTATTTTCACTTTAAATATGTTCTTGCTTAGATCACTTCAAGCCAGTCACCCAAACCAAAGATTAGTAAAAGTGAGACACACTCTAATGATGTGTGCAGCTCTGCCTACGGGATCTCAAAATATGTCAATTGAGTGGAAAATAAGCAGTTATCTGACATATATAGGAAAAAACCCCAAGCACTGATTTACATCTTAAATTTCCATTCCCCTATAAGTGAATGTTAGTGATTGCCTAAGACTGCAGTAAGCTGGGGATGACCCTGCCTTGAAGCATGTAATGAACCATTGAGGAAAACAGCACCTTAGTTGTGTGAATGGGTGACGCTGACTGTTTCCAGTTACGGATGTGAAAAAGGAAAGCTGAGCATGACCACACTCCCAACTAATGCCCCTTATGAGGAGCTTTGTCATCCCTTCAGTTTGCACGTATCAGGTACTCGGTAAATGTGTTTTGAACTAAAGAGATTAATTTGCCTTTTTGCCTCCATGCAAAAAAAAACTTCAGTGACACATCAGTTAACCGAGGTGGTTAATGGATGATAGACTCACCCTTCAAGCCGCACCAAGAGCACAGGCAAAAATTTTGAGTTGCAGTGCAGCCCAGTGATCGACCCTTAGCTGAACAAACACACCTTTATATATTGTGCTTGTTTTCATTTCCAGAAATAGGAAGTAGGTCCTTGGGGTAAAAATCAAAGAATTATAAGCAAAAAGACAAATGGATGTTGTTAGAATTTTAAGACTCTAATTTCCAAGTATCCCTTAAAATTTTTCAAAGATAAAACTCAGATATCCAAACTGATTTTAGTCTCTGTTCATGTAAAGTTTTGTGGAAAGAGATTATTTCCAACCTTAGGAAACAATACTGCTGTCAGAGAAATTTTCTCAGGGTGCAGGGTAGGTCAGACAGTACTTTGGCCATGAAACAAATGTGTCCTTCAGCATTTGTCACACACAACAAATAAAGAATGAGCAGATGAAAGTAACTGTCATGCCAAAAATAGATGGAACAATCCATTCTGCATTTGCAACTTGAATCAAATGCTTTCCGGGAAATGAAGAATGTTGTTACTTTTGCCAGGTAATGGGAGGTCCTTGCTTAAGAGAGTAAAAGGCAGATGGCAGGGAGTCTTTCTTGGAATCAGGGGACAGAGGAGCAGAGTGAAGCTGGCATGCTCAGTCCATTTCCAGAGTGGGTCACGTGGGGAATCACAGTGCAGTAAAAGGGACGTTGTCTCTTCTGAACAGGCTTGTGCATCCATCACTCTATAGGCAGAGGCTGCTTCAATCACAACAGCAAAAGTCTTAGTGCCAAACAGGCTTTGAATCCTTGGATAAGAGTCTTCACATGCCATTCCAGGGCAGGTTAGTTGACCATCTGTTTTTAACTACTTCCTTATCCAGCACCAGTAACAGGTTGATTTTTACTGAGCAACTCGGACATTACAGCCCTGAGCAGGAATATAAAGATTTTATAGTCCTCACCTTCAGGAAGCTTATGATCTTCTTAGATCCACACACACAGATCCATAAAGAGGTGATGAATCTAGGCTGTATATCATTTCCCAACGGGCAGCAGAGGCTCAGAAAATGGAGAGCTCTCCTCAGATGACAGCGGCCGAGGTGTGTGCAGGAGTGCAGTGTGTGTCACTTCCAGGTGAATATTACGGGGAGGAGGAGCACAGACAAGAGAAGGTAAGGTCCCCAAGATATGCTGTGTGCATTGCCTGGTGAGACTCAGGTGAGCGGAGCCTCCCTCTACCTTCTTGTCCCACTTCTGCTACAATCACCTTGGCCAAAGGATGCTCATGGAGAGAAGCAGAAAGCCAGGCCAAGATCAAAGTTTTCTACCTAACCTCAGCCCTCCTTTTTTTATAAACTGATTTGCAAATAGGCTGAACTTCAATGAAGGCATTAGGTTGGCCTCGGCTGTTTACAGGGACAGGAAACCGTTTGTGATAGTAGCAGTATTTTCTAAATTTAATCTTTTCTTCCTATCTTTCCAATAGCATGTGCACAATCTTTCAATTCTTGTCTGGTGATAATGAAATCCTTAAAGAAATGTACCCAAACCCTTTTTGCTTATTCTCTGTGCTGTGGAACATACGTGACTAAATTGAACTCCACTTGCTCATTGGTTTTCTCTTTTCTCTCCTTGTTTTGAAAAACCCAATTTGGATTTGGTCACTGGAAGAGCTAGGCATCTGACTTTAAGTATGATGCTTTGAGGTACGCCTCAACCTGCTCCACGTGGCCTTGATCAAGACAGAGAGCCACAATCTACCCAGCACATTTTTTGTGTCTTCAGTGACCTAGTGTCTGAGGCCTTTCTTTGTTGAAGGTTTTCTTTAAGTTTTAAGTTGATTTTATAGCAATTGTAGCCACTCAAGTCTGGGCATTTCACAAATAGTTCCTAGGTGACCATGGGGAACCCAGCCGTGCTGTTGGGACTAGTAGCTACAATATCTTAAAGTGCTTCTCATACATCAAAGAACACCCTTGCCTTTCTTGTAAACCACTTGCCATCCTTTTCCAGCCACAGGCCATGTTTAGCAAGAAGAGAGTAACTGCGGCTCATCCCCAGAAGGGCCTCCCCTAGAAGAGATGGAAAGACCTTTCCAGATGGAGCTTGCTCCAAAGCATAAAAGGTTCAGCCTCCAGCCTATCATTCAAAAGAATTTTTAAGCCTTTTTAAGGAAATAATTTAAATCTAGCTGCATTTATCGATCAGTGATTTGATTTTGCTTTGTTAGGAGGGATTGGTAATCTGCTCTTAAATGTTTTGTGTTCCTGGTCTGCATTGATAGCAAGTTCTGACTGAGGCTATTTCTCAAACCACTGGAGGCTTCAAGTCTGCATAACTAGAATAATTTTAATCTGCACCTCCACCTCTTCCCACCTTTCCCCCTGCACACAGAAGGACATAGTAGGGAGCTGTAAGAATTCTTCATCAAATTCTGCCCAAACTAAAACCCCGAAAGAGGAGTCACTTGTCTTTAAAAGAAAAGGGAGAGTAACAAATGGAGCAAATTCTATTTACAAAGCCAGAGAGAGCTGAGTAGGTTTCATTTTCTCAAGTATATTCAGTTAGCCTCTAAGAGTATACAACTCCTGAAGCCTGGTCTCTGCCTGGTGCCTGCTGAGCTCGAAAAACACATTCCAAAGAACACCTGAATCGTAGCATACTATTTTTGCAATAAATAGATTTTATAGAAACTTTTTCATTTACAGCTTTCAAGGTTGTCCTTGCCACTTTAATGGCATTGTGAACTGTTAATTTTATATTCTCTAAACTAACATAAGATACTGGTTGTTCTGTTATGATAGCATGAGCTAAGGAACAGAAACTGTGCTCCTAATTTAACTAATCCTTTCAGATATTTCCCAAGCTTCTAGAAACCAAAAACACTTATGAGATGTCTGGTCCCTGATTTTTTTAATGAAATGCACACACATGTTATTTCTTATAATGTAATCATATGCTTACACATGTATGATCCTTATGAGTTTACTTAGCAAGGAACACAGTGAGGAAAACAGACTTTCCAAGTGGTGCTGTGTCTTTCATGCATGTTCTATAGATCATTACTGAGTGTTTACGGGTCCTGCATGGGAAGACTTCACACCAAAGAAGAGGGTAACATATCTTCATTGTTGTAAAAACGACAGCTCCTAATGGACCATATTAGCTTTAACACAAACTATTAAATCCCCTTCATTAGAGTTTTCTGTGTTCTGTTTCAGCATCTCGTTAGCTCTGGGAGGTAGGTGCCAGCTCCGAAGGAAACGCGAGCACACATTGAGACGATTATAGATCATGGTTATTAGATAAGCCTCAGGAGGATGTTTTTCTTGGGCTGCTCACAAGCATTTTGAAAGAGTTGTGTTCCAGGGTTGAGGTCCCATGTTTCTTCCTCTTAAACTATGAGCAGCTGTAGCACATGACCTACTTCTGTAGGGCCCTGTAATGATTTCCTTCCTTCGGAGGCTTCAGGAGTCCTCCTTCGGCCCTGTGAAAAAAGGGACAAATATTTTAATCCAAGCAAAATGCTCAAGCAGGCTTTGTTGGTTTCAGGGAAGAAACCCAATACAGCGCCAGCCCTAAGTGCAGGCCTCAAATTGGAACCATCTGGGCTGCAGAAGGGCTCGGAGACCTTTGGGGAAGGTAGGGACAGTCTTGCCTCGGGCTGCCCCAGCCCGTGCACCTGCAGAGAAGGCCGCCTGGCAGGCCGACGGGCTCACGCGAGAGTCGGAGCCCGCACACGCGGGAAGCCCGGGGACTGGCCTGGACGGCGGGATGCCCAGCAGGACACGTGACGTCAGCTCCAGTGGCCACTTCTGAATAAATACGCTTTGTAGCAAGGGGAATGCCTCGTTATTCACGTGGCACGCAAAAACACGCATTTCCGAGCTCTTTCTGTTTGGCAGTTGGTGGCAAGTCTTCAGGAATCTATAGGTTGGCATACACTGTATCTTTAGAGGCATACTCAAAGCTGTTGGGAATAAAAGGTGTTGAAAATGCAATGCATGTGTATTTTGTATTCTCCATAGTTTTCCTGTTTTTTTTTTGCTTACAGTGTTGTTATGATCACTGGTGAGTTTTACTTTATAGCTAAGTGAAAGCCATTTTCCAGGGCACTCTAATATCTCAGAGAAGACAGCGCCTGGGAGGGTATTTTCAATAAAGCAATTTTGAAATTTTTGCATTGCAAACTCTCCGTGGGTGAGGGATGAGAGTATCATCAACCTATTTTTCAAACAAAAAGGATCTTTGCTTAGTCAAAGACCAGAAATCTTATTACTTAATCTTAAAACCATCCATAATATATTTTCTGGAAAGAAAATGGGACAGGAAGAACAGACTGAAATTATACTCAAGTTGTCCACTTAATAAATATATTTTCCAAATATTGGTTCATGAGGGATATGTCCCTCTTAATCTGGGTTTTACATTATTTACTGTAGTTAGAAACACGATAACAGCATGGCCGTTCTAGGGTCCTAGATAATATGATCAAATGACCCTGAGAGAGAGAACCCCACATCAACATCAGCACAGAGTCAGCAGAGAACAGAGAGAAAAAGTGGCGATTCAGGGACACTGAATTTTTGAAATTGAAATTTTGAGTTTACGTAAATTCTTGGGAGTGTATATCTATCTTCTAACTAGTCTTTTTAAATAAGCCAATGGTTCACAACTTTTTTTGCTTACAGTAATTAAATTTGTTGGCTGATGAAAATTGCACAGTAATCTGAAGATGTAGAATATGCAAGAGGTCAAAATTTTATGTATTATTTAAAATCAGAATTGCCAGGCCAAATACATATACATATTTTTTTACTCTAAAGGGTAAATGCACATTTTAAACTAATATCTGGATAGCAAGGCTCACAGACTACCCCTCATTTTTGCAAATCTAAAGGATGAGTCTAAGGATCTGCAGGATGAATGCAGGAAAGGTTTCTGGACAAATAAAGGGTGAGATGGCTCTGCCAGGTCCAGTTTTGAAGCGTCCTCACGTGCAGGCTTCATCACAAGCCCACAGGCGAGTGCAGGAGGCTTGTGTATGTCCGCCTTATTGTTTTTGCCCTGTTCCAAATTTACATTTGTGAATCTGAATTTTGAACCAAATCTTTGTTCTCTGTCCTGTTGGGGCTGCTTCACGCTCCTGCCTGTGCACCAGCTGCACCCGCCTCTCTCGCCCACCCTCCCCCACCAGCCTGCTCTGCTGTTCAGCCACAGGGGAGACTTAATGGGGCTGAGCACACCTCCTATCAGGCTTCCTGGGGAAAGGCAGTCAGCTGAGACTGGGAAAGGCCTGCCACCGCGCCAGAAACCCCATGGAGACCAAACCGGGAGCCCGGCATGGGGGCAGCTGGCCCTTTCCGGCTGTGGCTTTGGTGCCTTTCATAGGGCCTTGGGTTTCTCTAGGAAACGCTGATACTGTCTCATTGGAGTAGCTCTGAGAAAACGCCCCAACCTGGGGAGTCTCTGGGTTCAGCAGCTCCGAGGAGCTGCCAGTCTCTGAAAAGTATCAATGCCTAGACTCAGGAAATGAGTAAGTTCTGCCATGCCTCTTCATTAATATTTTTAACTATAGGGTTTGATATCATCAACTTAGCCCCTGAATTAAAGCAATGACCATAACAACCACAAGGAACAAAGTTGATGTTCTGATACTTTTACCTGAAGAGTGCCATTCTCTAAATGTGGACTGATTCATATAAATATATATTATATATACATGTGTGTGTGTATATACAGTTATGTGTATGTATACTCGGGAAAGGTGAACAGCTGTGAGTGGGCCACTTCAGACTGATTGATGGACTGGGAAAGGACTTCTGATTTTTAAAGAAAAAAAAATTTTTTTTTTGGCCCAAATGGTCAGGAGATGATGGGGACTGACTTCCCAGCCCTTTGCTGCCAAATCTTAACTGCCTGAAAACTTACAGAAATGCTTGATTAAAACTAGAATAAAACTCTCCAGTTGCCTTCAGTAAACCACAGCACAAGGGTGGGAAAACCAGTGCCAGGTTGCAGTTTAAGTATAGTTACTTGGCGCCTGCTGAAAGTACTTCTCCCTTCCTGTTTAATAATTAATTCAACTTTAAAGCCCCAAGGATCTGGACTCAGCACCAGCTTCACAAAGCAGTACAGAAACAAAATGCTTCCAGAACTGGAGGGGGACAGAGGAAGAAAGAATCTAACATTTCAAGAAACATCACCACATGGGGCTGGAGAGCGGGGGTTGGGATTTGGAGGTGGAAAGAACCAGGGTGGAGAAACTCAAAATAAAATAAATACGCACAAAAGCAAGGTTATTCACGGCCACTGGCACCATGACGGGAAGCGGCACAGTGAGCCAGGAGTCATCCATTTGGGGAGCAGGCTGTGTGCCCACAGGCAAGGGGGACCAGAGGGTAATGGGCTCAGTGTCTGGAAAAGGAGAGACCCAGCTTTAGCTCTCCATAAGTGGCCTCTGCTCATTAGTCAGGGCACTGCCCTGCAAAGGACATCAAAGGTAGGCTGTCATGCCCACCTTTGCCCCCTCACCCCCTGGTTAACAGAGATGCACTGATGGCAGGGCAGCCATGGAGAGAAACATGAACACACACACTCAGCTGAAGGAAGCGGGCAAGGACTTACCAAGGGGCAGCTGCTCTGTACATTAAACACAACACAGAAAATTAAGCAAGTCACTAGGCTGCAATATTCAGTTACAGAAGTGAATCCCCAGCATGGCAGCAAGTAACTGTGGAAAGGAGCCAGACATCCAAGCAGGGCACCTTGCATCGTGCTTTGTCATTTTTATAAATCATTTGCTTTCTCTGTGAATCCTGCCCAGAAAGCAACACACCGCGGGCACTCAAAGCAGGCAGAAGCCACTAACAACTCAGTGAATCCCTTATCACACATAGGAATGAGGAAGGATGTTTCCAGAATGACTGCATGCAGACCTGCCTCCAGCCACACACTCTTCCTTTGTACCTCAGGAAGTCTAAGGGTCCCAAAGCATCACAGGGAGGTGGTAGGCACCAGCCCTGAACGGATTCATGAAATGAAGGCCTGAGTGGTTAAAGAAAAGAGGAAAGCTGTTTAAACACCAAATGGTATTTACTTTTTGTGTATTATTATTAATAATAATAATGTGGCAGAGGACGTTCACACAGATCCTGTAGTAGGGTGTTTTGGAAAAGACATTCACATAATAAAATGGTTGAGCTGAACAAGTAATGACCTATTTTTCCTAATCCTTAAGTAGGGATATTTCTAATACAACCATCAAAACTATATGGATTTTCTTTTTATTTTCTTGATATGTCGATTCGTTATACAGTGTTTCAATGACACCTCCTTCACATCTGTTGCCTCCCGCCTTAGATTGATGATGGCCTTGCCTTGAAAATGCAGCAGCTGTCTTTTAAAAACAAGCCTTGTATTCCTCTCGACTGACCCTGAAACGATGCCAAACTCAAGTTAGAAGCTAGTTCCCAGTATTAAACAATTTCAAAACCAGAAGGTCAATGTGTTTTCTGTATTTTTGAGTCAGTGAATGTCTAGCTACTGTTTTTATTTTTTAATTTCGAGTTCAAATTCAAGCTAATGTCCCTGTTTTCTTGAGAAGCTCATAGTGGTTTGGGTCAGTCAGGGACCTGACCCTAAGCAAGGTGCCTCATCTTTCTATGCTTAAGTCTCTTGACCTGTAAAATGGGGACAATCTTGAGTTTGCCTGGAAAGAGGGTGATAAGGATTTAGGCAGAATGCATGTGACGTTTAGCAGTGGCACACAGAGCTCTCCTCAGATTCAAGGGCAGCCAGGCCCTGCCCTTCCTCTCCTGCCCGCCACCCCTCCCTTCGCTCACCCTCCTTGGGTGGGATTACTGAGCCCACATGGTGTGGTCTGAGCCCTTGTACTCTCTTTCACTTCACAAATTAGGTGAGTTTTAAGAAGTTGTAAACCGAATTTCTGTAAAGCCGATCATACTTCCAACCCACCAAGGACCTTCCTACCTAAAGGCACCTTTGTGGTGGATGCTGTCATGGAGTAGCAAATTCCTTTGGGGTGAAAATAATTGTCTATGTGCTTACCTTTTTAAAAAAATTAATAAATCCAGATAGTTGTAGGAGCAGTGTGGCGTAGAGGAAAGCACGCTGGGCTGTGAGACAAGTTGGCCTCCAGGTCCAGCCACTGTGCAAACCCTGGCAAGTTAGAAACTAAGTTACAAAGCTCCCCAGCATCAGGTTCCCCCGCAGCTGAAGGAGGGGTCCCCCCACTACCAGGGGCATGGAGGACCACCCCGAGGGACAGCAAGGAATCCCTGAGAGGTCGGGGACTCACACCAACACCCACAGCCCAGGCTAAATGGGTCCAGACTGCGAAAAGGGCTGCAGTAGAGCCATAGGTCAAAGTAAACGGGCCAGAGGGTTTATAAGGCTCATCCGGCTCCACAATTCTCAGATTGCCAGAGAATCATGAATTCCCAAGGCCCCAGCCAAGCCCACACTTACTCGGGGTGGACTGGGTTCACTCCATCCGGCCTGGCCTTGTAAGGCGATCCACAGGGAACCCGTGGTGTTAGGTAATTTGGAAGGTGCTACCCGTGGATATAAATGTGCCACGAAAAGAAAGCATGTGACCCATGATCAAAAGAGTGGACATCAAGCTGAACTCTGGGTAACCAATGTATTTCCTAGGCAGGCGCATTCTATTCAGACTACCTGGGCAAGGATAGACTATTTTGTCAGAAAGTCCTGGATAAAGAGAGAACAGTGAAGAAAATGCCACAGCCTCTTTTTATCAAGCACCCTTTTCATGATCCTTCCACTCGGTGCCCCATGGTCTGCAGAATGACACACTTTTGCAGGGCTTGAGTGTGGGCCCTGGGCTCTGCCGGGAGAACTCCTCACCTCAGTGCTCCCACCTGAGCAGTGTTCCCACCTAAAAAGTGGGGAGCAACCTCAGACGGTGCTCTGACGGTCTCATCTACTGATGTGTGTAAATCTCTCAGTGGAGTGCACAGCACCTACAGGCTCTCAGCTGGCATTATTATTCAGGCAGGAGCTATGTTTAAAGAGCCTGTGATGAGGATGGCATGACTAGTGTCACCAAGCTGAGATAGTTAAGCCTCTGGATAGCTTTGCTCGGGCTGCCACAGCAAGTTACCATGGACTGGGGGGCCTAAACAAGAGAAGTTCTTTCCTCACAAAGCTGGAGGCTGGAAGTCTGAGGTTAAGGTGTGGGCAGGGTTGGTTTCTTCTGAGGTCTCCCTACTCGGCTTATGGATGCTGCCTTCCCAGTGTGTCCCTGTATGATCTTCCCTCTGTGTGTCTGTGTCGTCATCTCCTCTTCTTATAAGGACACCGGTCATATTGGATTAAGGTTCACCCTAATGACCTCATCTTAACTTAACCACCTCTTTAAAGACTCTGTCTCCAAATACAGTCACATTCCTAGGTCCTGGGGATTAGAAATGGGGCGGAAGGGAGGACCATACCAATAAGTGTTGCTTGAATAAGTTCTTAAAAATAACAAGTTCAGATTTGTATCCACGATATACAAATGAAAGAATGGGAAAAAGGCTCCATTCAAACTCTAAGTACCAACTCTAAGGTGTCACACAAGGATTCTCTGGCTTTTTCCCCATAAAAAATCAGACACAAGACAATCAAAGAGAAGGCTTGGTCGTACGGGTGGAATCCATAAGGGTGGCATACTTGCTGTCTCAGCTCAGGCAGCTTTGATGACAGACAGCAGGCGTCCCCTTGCTCTGCGCACTCCTGGGCATGAAGGAGGCTGACCACTGTCTTGGTCTTGGGAGGCTTGACCCAGCCCCACCCATCACCTTCTTTTTTCATAGAGAACTTTATGACTATCAGTTCATGAAGAGACAGGAAGAAATGTTTCACAAATGCATCCTCACACTTCGCCTCCATAATTCTCAGGGACTGATGAACACTGGGCTTCCTGCCGGGTTCTTCTCCTGGAAGGGCCCCGAAACTCTGTATCCGTGGCTGCCTCTTGGCCCAGTGTCAGACCTGACGACGTGCCAGAGAGGATTGGGCTCATTTTTTAACTGATTTTTGTTTTAAAATTTCCTCTCTCAAAAATCTCAGATGTCTATTCATGTCCCTTTCATATTTTTCAACTCTTATTTCAGGATTTGCTAAATACGCTGGTCCAAGGGACGTACCTAAGCATCCTGTAATTCCGTTAGAGGTTGGTCACCACATTGCTTGAGCATGATGCTTTCAAAGAAAATTAAAGAGAAAAAAAAGTAAGATCTGGTATTGGTTATTAACTCCACCTCAGGGTGACTTCTCTTCAGGGGCAATTAAATAGCAGCTCTGGGCTGTTAAGTTTAGTGGCTTTACTTGTAGCTGGCGCCTCTTCTTCAAGGACAACTTCAGCTCAGATCTGCTTTGATTTTACATGATGAAGCTAAGGCTGCTTGTGCAAAACCAGATTTTATTTGAAATTGTAGGTGTGACCACATATATGTGCTCTGACCTTTCTTCTTTAAGAAACAAGTTTTGCATTACCAGGTAAATGCCCTTCTGATAGGATTTTCATGGAACACTGGTGACATCCTGTGGTCAGTTTGGTTTAAGGCAGCCCATCTTTCTCAGCAATTGTCCCAGGGAGTGAAGAATGTCCCACATAAATCCTAGCTTGTTTTGCAAAACCAGAAAGAAAAAGTAAATGCATTCTTATTCCCAATCACTTATGAACATCTCGATCACTACATGAACATCCCAATCACAATATGAACATCTGCTCTGCTGAACAATGCGATCTTTCAGTGAACGAGGTAAGACAAGTTCTGGTAATGAGTATTTTGGGTAAGGACAGACATTTTGTTGGAACAAAACACAGCTTCATCAAAACAGAGGGCAGGTGCCACGTCAGGCTTGGCTCCAGGAGCCTACCTGGTTCTTACCGTCTGCTGCTCCTACGTTCTCTGTACCTTGGCTCAGTGTCTAGTCCTCACAGGAGACAGCCTTCTGCGAAAGAGCACACAGCATGGCTTAAAGGGAAAACAGTGGGTATTTTGGCATTTTTACACCAGTCACAATAAATTGAAACCATTTAGTTGTAAACATGATATTACACTTGACGGTTTCCCCTGGCAGAGCACTGAGTGGCCCACAGTGAACAGAGGCAAAGAAATGGAAGCAGGGCAGCAAAGCCAGTCACCAGAGTAGCCGACCCAAGGGGCTCGTAGAAGCATTTGTCAGTCGTTTGGAATCATAACTCAGCCCAGCATTCATGGTACCAGGAGTAACCAGCTCAGCTTCAGCTGTGGAGAGCAAGCAATGGAGTTTATGTTGTTCTTCTGTTTATTAAAAACGGATGGGAGCACTTGACAGAAAAATCAAACCTCTGGTCATGGCTCATTAATCCCTGTTGTATCTGTCAGGGCTGTGTGTGGGGGTTCCAACAAGCCTCCAGGAGAAAAATCACGTCTGAGCTTTGGTATTTTCTCTAATTTTGAATGGAAAAAGAGATGCCAATCACCTTAAAGGGAAGATAATACAGGTCATTGTTAACCTACCTACTTCAGCGGACATTAAACGTAAGTGAGTTGGTTTAAGACAAAAAAGATTATGGTGGGCAATTTTATTGCCCAGGTTTGTCATAGAGCTTTCTTCAAGAGAAACAGGAAGGTAAAGAGGAATATGGAATAAAGTCTGATATTACAGCTCTTTCATGAAAAGCACAGCTTTTAGAGACAGATCCTCAGGGGAACTTTAACTCCTCCTATCCGCATATGGTCATTGAAGTGCAGTCCTCTGTTAAATAATCTCCAGGCCTCGGCCTCCTCCCTGGGGATGGAGATAAAGCTCTGGTCACTCCAGACAGTTTACATCAATCCAGAAGAAAGAACCAGCAGTAGGCCAGTTCCTCTGTTGGGAACAATGATCATTTGTAAGAAAATATGTTTCAAAGCCTTCAGTCTGTGCCTGGTGCATCCTCACCTACAGGAAGCCACAGGACCAGGAGAAGCTTCAATTTTCCTGATGATCTGGTGCTTGGGCTCTGGATTTACATTTCTGAATCTCCCAAAGCCTCAGATTCCTCCTGTGTAAAAGGCATATAAGGACAATCATTTAGGATCTACCCCGGAGGATTTCATAAGGAGTAAATGCGAAGATGCATGTCAATCACTTAAACACAGCATTTGGTCCATAACACTCAGTACAAGTTATTCTCAAGACTGTTACTGGTGACATCACTGTCATCACCATTAAGGATAGTATAGTCTCCTCTAGGCTGTGCTCTCTCCACCCGGCATTCTCAAGTGACCCATCAGGAGCCTGGGAGCCCTGGTCAGGGTGGAGCTGGGCAAAGGTCTTGCTTGGTCAGTATGCCAGCCAGGGAGGATTATTAAACTAATCATGTTGAACTATCTTCTTGGCCAGGTACTGTGAACCATGGAGAGGTTTTAAATGTAGTTTCTGTACTCCATAAAGCTCATCCAATCTATGTTAGTGGATACAGAAGTTTCCTATGTAGGCAATCCTAAATCAATAGCTTTAAAGCAAAGGAGGTGAAGCTCCTGGAGGGGGAAAATGGCCAGGCGGGGTGGGAATTTAGGGGGGGACAGAGACCAAACCTTCTACTTGCTACACAATGGGGTTAACCTCTAAGGGCTCAGGATTGGTGGGAAAAGGGCCATCAAGCATTTCTAGCATGGCCCAGCACCTCCTGGGTCTTGTGAAATCCAGTTTTTGCTTAGAAACATACACAGTGGGTCCCTTTCTTTGCTTAATTGCTGCCAATAGAGAATTGGAACCAAATTCTCCGAGCAGGGACCAAGTCTGAGGTAGGCGTTAGAAGCTGCTCCAACAACCTCTGCCATTGAGGTCCTTTCTGCATCTACCACCTGAACTTCAAAGGGACTCCTCAAAGCAGTTACTGAACACCCGGAGGTGCGTGTAAACCGCCGTGCCTGATCTGGCGGGAGCGCCCAGGAGGCTCGGCTTCTTCACCAGGGAACCTGTATTCCAGGTAGAAAGGGGCTCCACGTACATGAAAGCGCACCGCGCGAGGCCGTGCTAGCAACGCACATAGAAGGCTGCAAAGCAGGACAGAGCCCAGAGCGGAGAGGGCTCCGTCTCTTGAAGCCATCAGAAAAGCCTTCCGAATTAAGAGACTGTGTTTTTAACTGGGCCCTGGAAGGGCACGACGAGGATTGGGCCACGAGCAGGCGCTTCTACCAGCGGCCCTACAGGCAGGGCCCCGCGGGGCACAGGCCTGGGCAGGAGAATTGCACACCTGCCACGTGCCCATGGGAGAACTCGGCTTGGTGAAGACAAACAAAAATATGTCGAGGCACGCACTGCGCTGGAAACTTTCTCCTGCTAATCTTGTTGGGACTAGTCCATTCCTCTGAAAGAGGTGAACGGAGATTTGGGAACCTAATTGACCCCGTGGTCTTTATTTATGTTACAACTCAAACCTGTTTGCCTGCCTCTCACCAGCCGGGGCAGGCGGATCTGGGGTGGTGGGCAGCTGCAACGTCGAGGAGCATAGCGCATCTAAGCCGTATTTTCAGTTTTTATTAGCATTTCTTATTTGCCCACAGCCTGATTTCTTTTAGACTTGACATCATTTGCATTATTGAGTTAATCCAAGTGTGAAATGCAGTGGGGCTCAGATTCAAAGGGTGGCCGGGAAGGGCAGCATTAGGACGTGGATGGGACTTATGGGGCGCTGGTCTGTACAGACCGCACGAGGACGCTCGGCTGCGCCTGCAGCACGGAGTCCGCTGCGAAGGGCATCGGAACCGCGCTTCTCCAGGCCCTTCTCCTCGGGTTCTCAGGGAGGCGCTGCCCTGCAGCTGGGCACACACTCCCCACCTCGCATCAAACCTCTCGGCCTAACTCCTCTCGCACTCCTAGTGATGGGGGTATTTTCAACCCCTTATTTTTTAACCTTTTATTTTGAAATAGCTCTAGGTTTGCAGAAAGGTCTCTGGAGAGCCCCTGTCCTGTGTCTCTCACGCCCCTTCCCTCGGGGCTAACGTCTCACCTTACAGCTAAGCGTTTGTCAGAGCTAAGCGATTAAAATTAGTACGGCCTACTAACTAGAGACTTCATTCAGATCGCTCCAGTGTCTCCACCAATGTCACTGTACTCATTTTGAAAGAGCTATGTCACCCGCACCCATTGGGATAGTTACCTTTAACCAACAGAGAGAGTCATTCTTGATTCCTTCTTGTAACCTGCTGGTCCCGCTTGGCCCTCCGGCAGATCAGAGTGCAAAGCCCACTCCCCCGCAACGCCCAGCAGGGCATGGGAGCCCGGCTCGGCCCCCGCCGGCACCCTACAGCCTTCCTGGAATCTCCGAGGACAGGTTTTCTGCTCAACTCTTCCTGGCGTAGTGAGAAGGCCAGAAAGCCTGCTCCGAGGGGCAGCTGCTAACCTGGGGCAGTCAGTGCATTCTGACTCTGGACAGCAAGCCAGCAGTCGCAGAGATGTTCAGCCCCAACAGAAAGACCTGGGTGGGTAGCAAGGACATTCAGAGAGGGGCATCTGGTGGAGATCTTGCCCACCAGTGGTTCCTGCCTTTTTCTTTTTCACTGCAAACTCCTTGAATAGCAACATAAAATCCCTTGTACTCTGCCAGTAATTTTTCCAAATAATTTCACTGCTTCGTGATTTTTCAGTTAAAAATATTTTATACCAATGTAATAAAAATTGTATCTGAAGGTTCATATTTTACAACCTTTAAGTATCATTACCTATAAGATAGATTACTTCTTAATTTTATCAAGATGTAAATGACACAGGATGCTTCATGTTCACTTTCAAATAACAATTTAAAAATTGATTGATGAATTCATTTTGTTGATGAATCCATTTTAGAATAATATATGCTCTCATCCTTGGAGACTTAATGTATGTTAAAATGCAGGTTGAGATTTAACCACACATTATTGTGTCAAATGTACTAAAAATCCATTTCATGGCCTGACTTTGAGAAATCTCACATATTGTTCCTAAGAAATTAACTGGCTTGCTTTGGATAATTTTTGCTTTATCCTCAATGACAAAATAAGGGAGAAGGTTTCACACTAATATCTGTAAAAACTTTCAAAACAAAACATTGACTAAATTGTTTTACATTTTAAATTCCCAGTAGATTAAAAGCCAAATTGGATATATTCTATCCTTTTCTACATTGAATTTTGAAGCACTATTGACGCAGTTGTGTACGGTATAAGACAGTCTACAAATCAATGTAGATAATTTTTTTATTAAGGAATAATTGATATACAATCTTATGAAGGTTTCACATGAGCCACATTGTGGTTACTACATTCACCCATATTATCAAGTTCCCCCCCAACATACCCCACTGCAATCACTGTCCATCAGCATAGTAAGACAATGCAGATATTAAGAAAATTTGTACTCACTGTCTTTTTATGCTTCTTATATTAACTATTTTGCTATGTCAAGTTTCCTTACACTTCACTTCCCAGGCAAGTGGTCAAATATAAGCTTAAATTACACAATATGTGACTAAAAATAAAAGTGAGTCAAACCTGTGCAGTGGTGAAAACCACCCCAGAGGGAGATGTGTCCACTGGATGACAAATCAGCTGGGCCATCAGCATGCCATTCAATCTGAAGTTATCCCTAGGCAGGCTTACTAGTCATTTATCAGAGCGCTCACAAACTGTTTAAACAGCAAAAGAGTCATTGTCTGTTAAATGCATTGAACACCATGACATCCTGGGATATTTGCACATGTAGCTCAAATCCCAGAATGCAAAAAGGCCTGTGAACGGGGCCATGGGCTTTGGATGTTTGAGGACAGGAAAGAGGGAAATTGGAGGGAAGAAGAACAGGTTGGATATTTAATCTCTTCCCATTGATGGGATCCCTTCAGCTTCATCACCTTTGACCCCATCTGTCCTGTGGTTCCTGTATCTGAAGATCCTCATCACCAAATTCACAAGGGTTTCCTACCAGCACTTTCTGACTGATCCCTCCACATGGCAAGAGACAGGTGGCCAGGTGGGGATAAAAAGAGAGCAGAAAGAAGCTTATGTACTCAAGAAAAAACTTACCATAGTCTTCAGTCTAGAAAATATATATACATATATATAAATATATTTATATATGGCACATATTCTGGTAGCAAAGGCTTGAACATGTGTGTGATGTGGGGATGTGGAATGTTAAATTATCCATTGGCATAAACATGATGCTACAACAATAAGCAAGGTCATGGAGAGTTCAGTGTTTTGATTATTTTCATTTTATCAACAGAAAACCCTGGTTATCAGTTCTGTTCTCCGCTTTCCACAAAATACAAGCCAGTAATTAAATTTCCAGGTCTTACTATGATCAAATTGTTAAAATTCCCTGGCACATTACATGTGATACAACTTTTAGCAAAATATACAACTTTTCTTGTGTCACCTTCAATGTCTGGTGAGGAGAAATGAATGGGAAAACATCTGTTTCCGAACAAACTATAAAAGGACATTTTTATATTATCCACTGTCTAATCCTAATAGATATGCGACTTTGGCAAGCTCAGGTCTGATTGTCAATTTCCATCTGGCATTTGAGTTGAGACTGGGCCTGTTTTGGGAGTGATGGAATCTGGCCTTCCCAGCACTACAATGACCCTGCTGTGCCCTCCTCTGCCTCCCATAGCTTTAGATTGGGGACTATAGATTTTTAGAGGGCTCAGCCCTTGCATTTCTAGCTCTACTGTATGTTCAGTGGTTAGTATTCAATCAGAACCTAAAGAGACTCAACAAATACCTATTAACTCATGAATGAATCTATGAATGAAGGGAGGGGTGAAAATGATGAAATCTATGTATCAATCAAGGAATTCACACCAAGAAAAGACTATGAGAAGGCTGCACCATTTCTAGGCCAGTCAACTCATAAATTCAGACCTACAAATGCTATTAAGAAAAACAAACTTGCAGTGGGTAGAATAATATTTGCAAGACAATGTTTCTTTCCTTTTAAAAAAATTTTGTTTTTTATTATGGAAATATTTAAATATATACAAATTTAAGAGGTAGTGCCATGAGCCCCCTGTACCCATCATCAGCTTCAGTGATCAGCTACATAAGGCCAAACTTCTGAGCTCCACTCACTGTGACCCCTCAACCGCCACAGGACTGCTTGAAAGCAAATCGCAGACACTGTGTACTTTTACCCATAAATATCTCAGAATCTATCCCTAAAAGATAATTACTATTATTATGTGCAAAAAAATTAACAAAACTTCCTTTATACTCTCAAATTCCCAAACACCATTAAAATTTTCCTCACACTCTCATAATTTTTAATAAAACTTTGTTTAAATCAGGATCAAAACGGTCCAATTTGTAGTTAGCTGGTATGTCTCTTAAGTCTCTTCTAAGCTGTCAGTTCCCCCTTCCTCTCTTTTCTTCCTTAAAATTTATCTGTTGAGGAAACCAGCTTGTCTGCTTTGTAGAATTTCCCATATCCTGGGTTTTCCTTGCATTCCCATGGTGTCTTTTATGATGTTCCTCTGTGCCCCATATTTAGAGACATGATGAGATTCAGGTTTGAATCTATTATATCACCTCAGGAGGTGATAATGTCTGGCTGCCTCTCTTTTTAGTTAAGATTTCTTAAAAGGCTCAGACATTATCAGACAAATCTGGCCATCAGAGTGTTCCCTGTCAGCTATTCACCTAATGGTTTGGCCACCACTAATGATCACTGGCTAGACTCATTCTTTTATTTGGGGCTTTAAAATAGTAATATTCTATTTCTACCATTTCTTGTAAATGCACAGTTTTTAAAAAAGCAAGGTATTATTCTATGAGCCTCCAATATCTCATACATACACTGGGGACAGTAAAGCCTTCCTTACCTACCTCACAGAGATGTTGTTTGTGGAAGCATAAATCATTTAGTAAGCTGAAGCCACTATACCAATGTATGGCAGACATCATGGTTGACTCCCCCAAGGTCCACTCCACTTTGGAGGGAGCGCAAGAAGCAATCATGTTAGTAACCAACTCTAGAAGGGGTGTGTGACTCCACTCTTGTGGACAAGAAGTGAGCACGAGTCTTCTGAGAAGTTTCTGGGGGAAAGGACCTTCCTTCTTGGACAGAGCTATAGGAAAAGACAGTACCTCTTCTTTCCTACAAACTATGTCATACTGGGAACATCCCCTGGATGGGATCTTTGACTTGCTCTGACACTGAAGACAGATGGCAACCACTTGGACCATTGGTGACACTATTAATCTGCTGAACCAATAAATTCTGGAGCCCATAGTTCCTCTGAATTAAAGTGTTTCCTCTGAGACATAAAATGTTCATTATTATTGATAGCTACTTTAAGTTGGGGATCCTGCTACAGTGCAAACCATCCTAACTTGTATAAAATCGGGTCCGGAATGATCACGGAGGTGATGGGGATGAACATAACACTATAGAAAAGCACCAAGTCAGAAGTCAGTATTAGAGGTGTGGAATAGAATTTGAACATTCATTTTTAGTCAACATTTATGATGTATACATAGTCTGTATAAAGCATTGTACAAAATATTGATGATGTTTTATATAAAAAGATTTCCAGGAATGGTCCACATGTGATTTCTAGTCGAAAGACCTCAGCTCTGATTTCTCTGCTGGGAAATGGTACCCACCTCTGACTTCATGGTCCTCCTTGAATTCGGTTTTCTCTTTAATGTGGAACCATCTTGAACTCTCTTTGGAGGGTAATAACATTTTTGAGTGCAGGAAGCCCTGAATTCAGTTGCACCTCAGGAAAGTACAAGATGACTTCCCAAAATTGTGACTTCCCACTCGTGGCTCAGAAGACAGTCAAAAAGCACTTTGAAATGTATAATGTCTTTCTCATTGGAAAAACAGTTTCTTTTCAAAACACAGAATACTGTAATTCCTCCTAAAATATATTTTTAAATCCCAGAAATGCCCTGCCTCTAACTTATTTGAAGCATCTCCTCATCTTAATCTGCTATATAAATTGTGCATTTTGGAAAAGGTAAGAGAAAAAAAATGAAAATACTTCAGAAAATATGTAGACCCCAAAATGCTATTCCAAGTCCCACTCTTACCAGCCAGGTCGGCTGTGAGGGGTGAGGGGCAAGGATGCTGGAAATCACTGCCTAGCAGGAAATGAGAAAATTAATCTCCTTGTCTGGGGAGGGAAATACTAGCCCAAGTGAAGAGAAGGGGCCAAGCCAGGAAAGAGTAGGGGATGTGAATGTGAAACATGGCAGGGAAGGTGTGGGTGGGAATCAGGACTTGGCTCCAGAAAGCACCACATTTCAGGGTTGAAAAGCATAGATGAAGCTTAAAAATGTACACCAGAGTCCTTGGAACAAATCAAATCAAAGACTGAATGCTGGGGACATTATCCAAGATATCTTGAAAGAAAGGAAAAGACTCGTGTTTAGTCCAGGGAGATAGAAGCTAATAGGGTAAACAGAGTTACCTAGGAAAGGGGACAGGGAGGCCCAGCAAGACAGAAAGTGCCACTAAGGTCAGTATAGATTTCACTTTAAACCAGTGTGGTGATGCTGGACACCTAAGGAAATGGCTTTACTTTCCAGGACCAGGCCCAACATGACTTGGAGGCAGTAATAGACTCTATGGATAGAAAGGTCCTGTGTCACCCCTTAGGGGAATCAAGACATTGAGGGGATGGAGATGTGGGTGCTGGAGTCAGATACCAGGACAGCAAGATAGCAAAGCAGGATTCAGTGACAGAAGGCATGCAGGAGAGGCAAGGACTCCAGTGACCAGCTAGAGGTGCCAAATCCTTGCAAGAATAATCTTAAGACAAGGTCCAGAGGAAAGCTAAACTCAAGGTCCTGGGGCACTGACAGCAAAGAGGAGAAGAAAGTGTCAGTACTCAGTCAGACAGGTACCTTCTGTGGCTGCCGATTAGCAGGGGGCCTCTGTGGAGGCATGCTACCACAACCCTGCCAGTGCCGCTTTGCCGACATCACAGTCCTGAGTGTTGGGAAGAGCAGAGAGTACTTTTGACCCTCAGGTCCTCATGGCAAAGGACCTGCATGGGACTGGCCTGTGAAAACATCGCAATGTGACAGAGCATCCAGCTGGATCTTGGCTGGGCTGGCTTCCATCTGCCCCTCCAGATCCATCCCTCCTTCTCCAACCTGCTCAGTCACTGGAAGGCCGATGCATAAGGACGGTGCCCATGGGCTCCATTGTCTTCTGGCTTCTGGTTGGTTCCAGTGTTAGAGGACACGTGTGGGAGGTCAGGTGGAAGGTAGAGTTAAGGAAGGGCATTTATTCCCTCCACATCCTCCCTGCCAAGTCACTGCCTTCTACAAAAGGCTACATCTCCTGTCAGATAGCTCACTCCAGCTGGCCAGCTCGTATTCACACTTTCTGTGAGCCTGCCCTCCCTGTCTCTCTCTCTCATACACACACACACATACACACCTGCCAATTGCTCCCTCCCCTTGTCCCAGGGTGAATTCAGGTGCAGTAAAGCTCCTGGTGTTAGTAGATACTGCACCAGCCCTAAACTTTTCCTAAACTGCCCACATCTTTGTAAAAAATCCCTTTATTGCACTCTGCTCAGTTTCCCAGCTCTGAAGTGCCTCAGACAGGATTCTGACTGACACGAGGAAAAACTTGCCATTAATATAGTAGCTGTTCATTTCTTTACTTGCAGGATGAATTTTAAGAAGAGTTGGTAAAGCCATCTCCTTGCTTGTGACGAAAAGGAAGGAGCAAGACAACCCCCTCATGGGAATCAGTAGGCGGCAGTGATAGAAGGCTGAGCAGAGAGCCAGGGCCCCCTGCCTCTGCAGCTGGCCATGTAATAACAAGAAGTTGTCACCTGGAGACACCGCAGAGGCTCTAGACGGCCATGTTGCCAGAAGGGAATGCTGCTGCCAGGTCACTGGAGCTCAGTTTTGCAGAAAGTCTGGGGAGCAGCAATGACTCAGAAGTGAGCAGGGACATGATCTGTTGCAGCTTTTATGTGACCTGTCTGAGCTCCTCTTGGCAAAGCTCTTCTACCTCCTCCTGGAAGGGGGATTCCCTGCTGCCAGCTATCACCTGCACTAGGAAGTCAGCTCAGTGCGGAGCACATGGAGGCCAGAAAAGAACCCATCTTCTTGTGAGCTTCTCCATCTTTCCATTTGAGAATCTGGATTTCTGCTGAAGGTCAGCACACCCTGACTCCTGCATGCTCAGGACTCTCCAGTGCCTCTCCAGTGGCTCTCAGCTCTTAGATGAGACCAGTGACTCATCAGCAATAATCCCTGAGCCTCCTTATAAGCAGTGTCTTGCAGATGGCTCTGCAGGCACCTTAGTTGTCAAAGGTCTGATCAAAAGGTTCCAGTCTACTTGTCCTAACCTAAGTTAAGTACATCTCTGCAGGTAGTCCAAATCCACCAGGTGATGGCAGGGATCATTTTCATTTATACTGTGTAGACTGTTCTTCCAGTCATTCACTCAGTCAACAAATATTTATGGTTTGCTAGGTACCAGAACTCTCCTTATTTGTAAGAATAATAAGGCCATGGGACCTGCCTGAAAGAGCTCTGCCTGGAAAATGGAAAAGCCAGCAACGCTGCCTGGAGCCCAGTGTTGCCAGGATGCAGGGAACCTGTGGACAAAGAGCAAGGGGGGGATGGAAAAGGGAGGAGGAGCTGAGTCGGCTGTGGCGGAGGGGGTGCCGCGGAGTGAGAACGGCTCTCGGAAGTGGTGATGTTTAACTTGGGTCTGTGCAGGATTTTACCAGGCAAAGAACAGGAGAAAAGAGCCTTCCAGACCAAGGATTAGCACGAACAAAGGTATAAAGATTTGCCTCAGCCAGTCCACCCCTACCTCTCTCTTCTGTATCATCTCCAGACATCAGAGGCCCTCAGGCCTTGGCCCTGAGCTCTCTGCTATTCCCTGTCATGTGGTCTCATTGATAAACATACCTGAACCCATGCGTTTAAATCTCTGTGCTGGCATCTCCAGAACTCTGCTGCGTGCTCCAGGCTCCTGTGCTCAGCTGTTGGCCTGACCTTGCCATGTGGATGTCTGCAAGCATTTGAAGATTATCCTTCCCAAACTGCTCTCAATAAAGGACCACACAGTCTGAAGGAGTCTCCCACCCTCCCTACTCCCATCCAGTCTACCTGCAGGGCCTATTGGTTCTACAGTCAAACACACCGTAAGTCCGTCTGCTTTCTCTCCATCCCTCTGAGTCTAAGCCACTTTCTGTCTTGTCTGGACCACTGGATGAATCTGACAGCTGGTCTACTAGTTCTATTCTATTCTCCTTATGGCATCTAAGGCTGATGTTTTAAAGAATAATTGTAGTCTCTGGCTTAAAATCCTTTAATGATTTCCCATTGTGCTTGAAATAAAACTCACGCTCTAACCTGGCTTACAAGCTCCATCAGCTCCTAAAACCCATGGGACTCTTTCTAGCTTCAGGGCCCAGGGGCTGCATAGCTGACGCCTTCTCACCCCCATGCGTCAGCTGAACTGCTTCCTCCTCAAAAGGGCTCCCCCTGACTACCTTGCCTAAAATACTGCTTCTTCCATTACTTTCCTAACATCTCCTTGTTGATTGCCTTTATAGAACTCACTGCAACACAAGTGGTGTAAGGACCTTTAACTTAATACTTGTCTTTTGTCTCCCTCACTGGAAAGTTCCCCAAAGGTGGAAACCCTGACGTCATGGGCTCCATCCTATTCCTAGTGCCTGGATCAGTGCCTGGCACAGAGTAGGCTCTACATACACATGTGTTTGTGAGAGAATCAGTGAATGAATATGGTGCTCTCCTCTTGGGTATCCCTAGGTCCTCATCACCAAACCGTTACCCCCTTCCAGGAAACTCGGTCCTGTACCGGGTTCTGTGTCAACCAATTAAGGCAGGGACAGATCCCCTTCTGACCGCAGATGTCAGGCTGATAGCTCAACATTTGGAGTTGCAGATTTCTCCAAGTCCCCTTTGCTGGCAAGTCAGAAAAGATCCAGTGCCGATGGGGATGTCTCCTGGGTTTCGTTTGGTTAGTTCTTAAAACTCTGCAACAGCGCTTCCCCTCTCTGTACTCCTCACAGTCCCTCCCTTGCCCTGTCGGCTGTGGCTCAAGGCCAGGCCTGGCCTGCTGCTTTACCTGTACTTCATCATCTTACAGTGTAGACCAAAGTGCTTTTGATGAGCAATAAATAAGGATGAAGGAGCCGGTAAGTTACCAGGCGGCTGGACCTTTCCACTTCTGCTTTCACCCTGACCCTGCTTGGTAGGAAAGAAAGGCAAAAATAAAGTTAAAATATGAGCAGCTACTGAATATTAATATAATTATTTGCTTCCCTAGCAAGACTCTAGAACAGCCTTCTGCTGGTTCCATTTCTACTTCCAAATTTTTTCAAATTTATTTTTAATTTTCAAGATGATCATAATGAGTTGAAAAGAGGGAGCTATCTATTTGGGAACTACGTAATTAAAGACAGTATTTGATGTAACCATTAGTTGATATTCTTCTTTCTCAATTTATGTTGATTACAATCCACTTACTGTATGTGTGTACAGTGTAATTTATGGTGGTTCAACCTTTCCTGGCTGTATATTATATGCGGGCTAATAAGCATATCAGCCATAAGGAATCCAAAGTGAATTAGACACCCTGTCTCCATTGATGGAAGTTCAGAGGACAGGGAAACATGTAAACAATTCATCAAAAACAGTGTGATGCCTGTGATAGCAGGAATGTGTACAGGAGAGGCAAGGGGAAATGTAATTTGCACATAAGAGAAATAGAAATTTGTGGCCAGAGATCAGACTGTGGCAGTTTGTAAACATGACCCCTAAATTCTTTGAGACTTTTCCTATTGAGAGAGGAGATGTGTGTCCCCTGCCCTTGAACCTGGGCTCTGTGACTGCTTGACTGATACAGAATATGGCAGAAGTGACACTGCCAGTTTCTAAGCCTTAGGGAACTGGTAGCTTCCACTTCTTGTCACTTGCTCTGGGAAGCAGACGCCATGTCTGGAGGAAGCCCAAAGTAGCCCACCCGGAGAAGACATAAGCTGTAGCCCTCAGACTTCATGCAAGAGAGAGGGAGAGTTGCTGACCGGTCACCCACTGCCTTGCCCCTCACTGTGACAGCCGCAGCCACTGCCTGCCTGGGTCCCCCAGGAGCTCTCTTGGCCTCACTGGGGTTTCCCACATGCTTGTGGTCAGTGTGTGGCTGGGCCTGGAGTCATCTGAAGGCTTGGCTGTGACTGGGGTGGCCGGCCTCTCTCCCTCACCGTGTAGGTCAGGGGCTACTTTGCCTTCCTTGCAGGAGGCGGTGTCAGGGTAGGTGGTGGCTTTCTTCCTCCAGAGTGGGTGCTCCAAGAGGACGGGATGGGAGCTGCAAGGTTTCTTATGAACTGGCTTGCTGCCAGCCTAGATGCAGTGCCAGAGAGATGGCACAGGCCATGGTGTGGCCAGTGGTGGGGCATCTCTGAACATCTGATGGTAGTCTAGACATTACCCTATAGACAATGGGATGTCATTGAAGGCTTTTAAGCAGGGCGCAGAATTGTCTTGAGTTGTATTTAAAATGTGTGTCAGTTCTAAGTGGACTAGATAAGGAAGGAATGACCTGTCCCCATTCTGGGTGACATCAAGGAGATATGGGGAAGCTCGGAGACCTCTAAGTACCTAGAGATGGTTCAGGGCTAGAAGCCTTGTGGCCCCCAAGCAGAAAGTCTCAGCCCACAGGCACAGGGCAGCTGGGGCTGCGTGGGGAGAGAAGCTTCAGCAGGATTTCATTCTCTCTGCCACATCGCCCTGCAACTTCCTTATGTCCCAGAGGGAACAAAGAAATGGATAACAGTTGGAAACAAAGTAGGATGTGAACTAGCTTCATAAATGTAAAATGGGGGTCTTATTTTGCTTTGCTGCAGGACAGTGTGGACATGGTAACTATGGGAGGTGGGGGGTCTAAGCTAAAAACAATTGTGAGTCCTACCTTACGGCAAGAGTCTGCACCTCATTGTCACACCAAGCTGGCCGATTTTCCCCTTGAGGAGGGTCTGCCCATTCAGGACTCAAGGTTCAAATTGGAACTTGGGTAGGGGGACCAAGGCTGGGGAAGAAGTAAGGCTTCCAACATTCCTGCATGTTTATGGGGCGCCAAGCCCTGACCTCCTTCTTCACAAACACTGTCTCGTTTGATTCTCAGAACAGCCATCCACGGCAGGAATCACTGTGTGTTTTTGAGATGAAGAAACTGGAACATAGCTCCCCCAAGATCACTCAACTCACAAATACTGGAACCAGGAATGGAAACTTTGGCTTTCTAACCCACCTCCGAGCATTGACAGCTCCTCTTCCACATGTTGCTGGGAAGAGTGTTTGCCAATGAAGAAAAGGATTCTACAGCTGCCTGTGGTGTCCTGAGTTCTGTGGGGGTAACTCTGGCCAAAAAAGTACGATAACAGTCTAAAAGATAACCTAGGGCTTTGAGCTAGTCATGCAAACCTAGAGCTTTATATTCTTGTATGTTATTAACTCCCTTTAAGAAAAGAAATCTTTCTATTAATCCTACTTAAGAATTCTCAGCAGCATCCAGCTGGAAAAATTGGCAAATGCTACTTCTATGGCTTCCATTTCTACCATTTCTACAGTGCTTCTATTGCACGGACTTTTCAGCCTGTTCAGTAGAAAGCCACGTTTGGCAGAGCCAGAGGTTTCAGCCAGTGCCAGCTGTACTAGGCTGCAGGGTGTCTTCATCATCGCGAAGCTGTGGGAGTTTACATCTTAGTGACACCAAGTCCGGATCAACGCAGTCTCAGAAGTGAGAAAGAGGCTGAAATCACCAAGCCACACCAGTATGAGGCACTCTTGGTGTTTTTGCTCTACCTTACGTATCACTCAGTGTCCAGCCAGAAGACTGAAGCCACATCCACTGTTTGGCAGAAGTCATTTAACTTGAGGAACCTTTAACTAGATACTGAGGGCCTGAAAAGTCAGAAAGGAACACTAAGCTATCATGGAGGTGGCACCTGCAGGAAGCAGCTCCCTCCCCTAGGGCTGGGGGCTGAGAAGATTGAGGTGTAGGAGTTTGAAGGAGAGACCCCACAGAACTGGGACCCAGACTTTCCAGGCAGGTGCACCAGCTGGCTGGTACTGGCATCAGTAACTGGGTGACGTGAAGCTGGTTCTGTGAGTGTTGGAAGAACTACCAACTAGAGTCAACTGCTACCGCTTGAATGAATGGCTGCTGTGTAAGTCAGGAGATGAGGGGGCAGTGACAGTACCTGAACAGCAAGCAATCAGGTAGGAACCAGCTCCGGCTTCCACCTCCAAAGCTCACCCCCTCCCTCCAGCATCCCTTGTTGGCAAAGCCTATCAGGGAAACCGCTGTCGAGCAAAAATGCAGTTGGCAGGGCCCACCCTGAATCGTAAAATAATATGCAAGTGGGTTTGAGGGCAGTGGGTTGAGAGCCAATAGCTCAATAACTGGCACATTTAGTGAGACGTTGAAAATTAAGTTGAACACCAGAAACCAAAAAAAAAAAAAATCATAGCACTAAAAAACACTCATTGGGGAAATGTTTTGAATTTAACCACTTGCTTTTTATATTAAGCCTTTGCCTTGGTACTGGAAGGGGAAAAAAAGTGTTACGTTATTATTGGAAACCCTGCATTCAAGTAATGCAAATCTGTCTTCAAGTTCATTTAACAAAGTGACATTTAAATTACTAAGAAGAATGGAATAAACTCTATGTTATTTGCGCTCTCCCAATACACTAGGATGAAATTGTCTTGGGATCAGCAACTGATTAAGCTGATTATATACCTCATACATGTAGGATGTGGTTTTCAACCGGCCACAATCAAAATACAATTTACTTCTGTTCGTATAATAATGTAGATGCTATAAAAGGCATCTCTTGGTAAGTGTTTTTCATTTACATCTCTCCTACTATTAGCAGGGTATTTTCACAGCCTTGCTCTGTCTTTTCCCTACCTTCAACTCCAGATTCTTACTGTGGAGTTTTTTAGACTCCTCTGGGTTGTCATCATAAGAGAACCCTGAATCATGATGGAAAGGGAGGCAAACTGTGGGCTGTGGGAAGCCACACACACACACACACACACACACATGCCAGCCTGGTGGTAAGAGGCGGGTGGTTCCTGAAAAGGTGCTGAGTAAAAGGGGTGGGCCAGCAGAGCAGCTCAAACAGTGCCACGTAGCAGTGGATCAAACAGCCAAAGGCATTCTCAGTGTGCATCTGTCCTAAAAGAAACATGGGCCTGAGGGCAGTGACACCTTGGCAATGGGTCATCAACAAGGAAGGAAGCTATTTACTCACTCACCATTCCAGTAACTAGACTGAGGCCTGTTGTCTATCCTCCACATCATCAACATGTGATCAGCATGTTGGTGATGGGTGTGTGAATACCTCCTCGGCTCACATAGGGAAATGCTGCAAGAAGTTATGATGTACAGGATGGCTCTTCTGCTGTGCCGCAGTCAGTCGTGCGGGGAACATACACATGCTCCATCGGTGTTTCTGTGGCTGCGCCACCCCAGTTCAGGGTCATCATTCTTGCCTATTGCATCATCATTCTCTTCTTGTCCCCTTCTGATTATTCTCCATAAAGCAGTCAGAATAAGCTTTTAGAAACTCAAATTGGATCACACCCCTCTCTTATTTAAAAGCTTCCATCAATAGATGAATGGAAAAGAAGATGTACATATATACAATGGAATATTACTCAGCCATAAAAGAGAATGAAATTTGGCTATTTGTGACAACCTGGATGGACCTAGAGGGCATTATAAAAGTCAAATAAGTCAGCCAGAGAAAGACAAATGCCAAATGACCTCACTTATATGTGGAATCTAAAAAACAAAACAAACAAACAAATACAGCACATAGATTCATAGACACAGAAAACAGACTTGGTGGTTGCCAGAGGGGAAGGCAGTGGAGGGATGGGTGAAGTAGGTGAAAGGGACAAAGAGGGACAAACTTCCATTTATAAAATGAGTTAAACAGGAGATGACACAGGGGAAGATGGCGGCGTGAGTAGAGCAGCGGAAATCTCCCAAAACAACATATATCTATGAAAATATAATAAAGACAACCCTTCCTAGAATAAAGAACAGAGGACACAGGACAATATCCAGACCACATCCGCACCTGAGAGAACCCAGCGCCTCGCGAAGGGGGTAAGATACAAGCCCTGGCCCCGTGGGAGCCGAGCGCCCCTCCCCCCAACTCCCGGCGGGAGAAGAGCAGGCAGAGCGGGAGGGAGACGGAGCCCAGGACTGCCGAACACCCAGCCCCAGCCATCCGGGCCAGAGTGCAGGGCCCTCGATACTGGGAAAACAGGGCAGCAAGAACAGTGAGCGGGCACTGGAGGCCGGGTGCCGGAGGACATAAGAAAAGAGCGCGACCGTTTTTTTTTTTTTGCTTTTTTGCTGTTCTATTTTGGCGAGCGCTTTTTGGAAGTCTTAAAGGGATAAGGACCCCAATACTAGGGAAACAGGGCAGCAAGACCGGTGAGCAGAGGCCTGAGGCTGGCACCGGAGAATAAAGAAAAATAAGCGACCACCTTTTTTTTTTTTAATTAAAAAAATTTTTTTTTAATTTAAAAATTTTTTTCTTTTCTTTTTTTTTTTTTTTCGGTGGTCGTTGTTTTGTTTTGGCGGGTGCTTTTTGGAAGTCTTAAAGGGGCAGGGAAGTACACTTAATCCAGAGGTAGGGAATCTGGGGATCTCTGGGCACCCTAAACCCTGGGCTGCAGGGAGCAGGGAGGCCCCTTACGGAGATAAATAGCCTCCCAGCCGCTCCTGCTCCAACGCGACTCCACCATTTTGGAGTAGCTGCCCGAGCCAGGACACGCCCACGGCAACAGCGGAGATTAACTCCATAGCAGCCGGGCAGGAAGCAGAAACCCTGTCTGCGCGCAGCTGCCAGCACAAGCCACTAGAGGTCGCTGTTCTCCCAGGAGAGGAGGGCCACAAACCAACAAGAAAGAAAGTCCTTCCAGCCATCACTCATCCCAGTTCTGCAGACTATTCCTATCACCATGAAAAGGCAAAGCTACAGGCAGACAAAGATCACAGAGACAACACCAGAGAAGGAGACAGACCTAACCAGTCTTCCTGAAAAAGAATTCAAAATAAGAATCATAAACATGCTGACAGAGATGCAGAGAAATACGCAAGAGAAATGGGATGAAGTCCGGAGGGAGATCACAGATGCCAGAAAGGAGATCGCAGAAATGAAACAAACTCTGGAAGGGTTTATAAGCAGAATGGATAGAATGCAAGAGGCCATTGATGGAATTGAAATCAGAGAACAGGAACGCATAGAAGCTGACATAGAGAGAGACAAAAGGATCTCCAGGAATGAAACAATATTAAGAGAACTGTGTGACCAATCCAAAAGGAACAATATCCGTATTATAGGGGTCCCAGAAGAAGAAGAGAGAGGAAAAGAGATGGAAAGTATCTTAGAAGAAATAATTGCTGAAAACTTCGCCAAACTGGGGGAGGAAATAATCGAACAGACCACGGAAATACACAGAACCCCCAACAGAAAGGATCCAAGAAGGACAACACCAAGACACATAATAATTAAAATGGCAAAGATCAAGGACAAGGAAAGAGTGTTAAAGGCAGCTAGAGAGAAAAAGGTCACCTATAAAGGGAAACCCATCAGGCTAACATCAGATTTCTCAACAGAAACCCTACAGGCCAGAACAGAATGGCATGATATATTTAATACAATGAAACAGAAGGGCCTTGAACCAAGGATACTGTATCCAGCACGACTATCATTTAAATATGATAGTGGGATTAAACAATTCCCAGACAAACAAAAGCTGAGGGAATTTGCTTCCCACAAACCACCTCTACAGAACATCTTACAGGGACTGCTCTAGATGGGAGCACTCCTAGAAAGAGCACAGCACAAAACACCCAACATATGAAGAATCGAGGAGGAGGAATAAGAAGGGAGAGAAGAAAAGAATCTCCAGACAGTGTATATAACAGCTCAATAAGTGAGCTAAGTTAGGCAGTAAGATACTAAAGAGGCTAACCTTGAACCTTTGGTAACCATGAATTTAAAGCCTGCCATGGCAATAAGTACATATCTTTCAATAGTCACCCTAAATGTTAATGGGTTGAATGCACCAATCAAAAGACACAGAGTAACAGAATGGATAAAAAAGCAAGACCCATCTATATGCTGCTTACAAGAAACTCGCCTCAAACCTAAAGACATGTACAGACTAAAAGTCAAGGGATGGAAAAACATGTTTCAAGCAAACAACAGCGAGAAGAAAGCAGGGGTTGCAGTACTAATATCAGACAAAATAGACTTCAAAACAAAGAAAGTAATGAGAGATTAAGAAGGACACTACATAATGATAAAGGGCTCAGTCAAACAAGAGGATATAAACATTCTAAATATATATGCACCCAACACAGGAGCACCAGCATATGTGAAACAAATACTAACAGAACTAAAGGGGGATATAGACTGCAATGCATTCATTCTAGGAGACTTCAACACACCACTCACCCCAAAGGATAGATCCACTGGGCAGAAAATAAGTAAGGACACAGAAGCACTGAACAACACAGTAGAGCAGATGGACCTAATAGACATCTATAGAACTCAACATCCAAAAGGAACAGAATATACATTCTTCTCAAGTGCACATGGAACATTCTCCAGAATAGACCACATACTAGGCCACAAAAAGAGCCTCAGAAAATTCCAAAAGATTAAAATCCTACCAACCAACTTTTCAGACCACAAAGGCATAAAACTAGAAATAAACTGTACAAAGAAAGCAAAGAGGCTCACAAACACATGGAGGCTTAACAACACGCTCCTAAATAATCAATGGATCAATGACCAAATCAAAATGGAGATCCAGCAATACATGGAAACAAATGACAACAACAACACTAAGCCCCAACTTCTGTGGGACACAGCAAAAGCAGTCTTAAGAGGAAAGTATATAGCAATCCAAGCATATTTAAAAAAGGAAGAGCAATCCCAAATGAATGGTCTAATGTCACAATTATCGAAATTGGAAAAAGAAGAACAGATGAGGCCTAAGGTCAGCAGGAGGGACATAATAAAGATCAGAGAAGAAATAAATAAAATTGAGAAGAATAAAACAATAGCAAAAATCAATGAAACCAAGAGCTGGTTCTTCAAGAAAATAAACAAAATAGATAAGCCTCTAGCCAGACTTATTAAGAAGAAAAGAGACTCAACACAAATCAACAGTATCAGAAACGAGAAAGGAAAAATCACGACGGTCCCCACAGAAATACAAAGAATTATTAGAGAATACTATGAAAACCTATATGCTAACAAGCTGGGAAACCTAGGAGAAATGGACAACTTCCTAGAAAAATACAAATTTCTAAGATTGACCCAGAAAGAAACAGAAAATCTAAACAGACCAATTACTAGCAACGAAATTGAAGCGGTAATCAAAAATCTACCAAAGAACAAAACCCCCGGGCCAGATGGATTTACCTCGGAATTTTATCAGACATACAGGGAAGACATAATACCCATTCTCCTTAAAGTTTTCCAAAAAATAGAGGAGGAGGGGATACTCCCAAACTCATTCTATGAAGCTAACATCACCCTAATACCAAAACCAGGCAAAGACACCACCAAAAAAGAAAACTACAGACCAATATCCCTGATGAACGTAGATGCAAAAATACTCAACAAAATTTTAGCAAACCGAATTCAAAAATACATCAAAACGATCGTACACCATGACCAAGTGGGATTCATCCCAGGGATTCAAGGATGACACAACATTCGAAAGTCCATCAACATCATCCACCACATCAACAAAAAGAAAGACAAAAACCACATGATCATCTCCATAGATGCTGAAAAAGCATTTGACAAAGCTCAACATCCATTCATGATAAAAACTCTCAGCAAAATGGGAATAGAGGGCAAGTACCTCAACATAATAAAGGCCATCTATGAAAAACAAACAGCCAACATTATATTGAACAGCGAGAAGCTGAAAGCTTTTCCTCTGAGATCAGGAACTAGACAGGGATGCCCACTCTCCCCACTGTTATTTAACATAGTACTGGAGGTCCTAGCCATGGCAATCAGACAGAACAAAAAAATACAGGGGATCCAGATTGGTAAAGAAGAAGTTAAACTGTCACTATTTGCAGATGACATGATACTGTACATAAAAAACCCTAAAGACTACACCCCAAAACTACTAGAACTGATATCGGAATACAGCAAAGTTGCAGGATACAAAATCAACACACAGAAATCTGCGGCTTTCCTATACACTAACAATGAACCAACAGAAAGAGAAATCAGGAAAACAACTCCATTCACAATTGCATCAAAAAAAATAAAATACCTAGGAATAAACCTAACCAAAGAAGTGAAAGACTTATACTCTGAAAACTATAAGTCACTCTTAAGAGAAATTAAAGGGGACACTAACAGATGGAAACTCATCCCATGCTCGTGGCTAGGAAGAATTAATATAGTCAAAATGGCCATCCTGCCCAAAGCAATATACAGATTTGATGCAATCCCTATGAAACTACCAGCAACATTCTCAATGAACTGGAACAAATAATTCAAAAATTCATATGGAAACACCAAAGATCCCGAATAGCCAAAGCAATCCTGAGAAAGAAGAATAAAGTAGGGGGGATCTCACTCCCCAACTTCAAGCTCTACTATATAGCCATAGTAATCAAGACAATTTGGTACTGGCACAAGAGCAGAGCCACAGACCAATGGAACAGACTAGAGAATCCAGACATTAACCCAGACATATATGGTCAATTAATATTTGATAAAGGAGCCATGGACATACAATGGCAAAATGACAGTCTCTTCAACAGGTGGTGCTGGCAAAACTGGACAGCTACATGTAGGAGAATGAAACTGGACCATTGTCTAACCCCATATACAAAAGTAAACTCAAAATGGATCAAAGACCTGAATGTAAGTCATAAAACCATTAAACTCTTGGAAGAAAACATAGGCAAAAACCTCTTAGACATAAACATGAGTGACCTCTTCTTGAACATATCTCCCCGGGCAAGGAAAACAACAGCAAAAATGAGTAAGTGGGACTATATTAAGCTGAAAAGCTTCTGTACAGCAAAAGACACCATCAATAGAACAAAAAGGAACCCTACAGTATGGGAGAATATATTTGAAAATGACACATCCGATAAAGGCTTGACGTCCAGAATATATAAAGAGCTCACACGCCTCAACAAACAAAAAACAAATAACCCAATTAAAAAATGGGCAGAGGAACTGAACAGACAGTTCTCCAAAAAAGAAATACAGATGGCCAACAGACACATGAAAAGATGCTCCACATCGCTAATTATCAGAGAAATGCAAATTAAAACTACAATGAGGTATCACCTCACACCAGTAAGGATGGCTGCCATCCAAAAGACAAACAACAACAAATGTTGGCAAGGCTGTGGAGAAAGGGGAACCCTCCTACACTGCTGGTGGGAATGTAAGTTAGTTCAACCATTGTGGAAAGCAGTATGGAGGTACATCAAAATGCTCAAAACAGACTTACCATTTGACCCAGGAATTGCACTCCTAGGAATTTACCCTAAGAATGCAGCAATCAGGTATGAGAAAGATCAGTGCACCCCTATGTTTATCGCAGCACTATTTACAAAAGCCAAGAATTGGAAGCAACCTAAATGTCCATCGATAGATGAATGGATAAAGAAGATGTGGTACATATACACAATGGAATACTACTCAGCCATAAGAAAAGGGCAAATCCAATCATTTGCAGCAACATGGATGGAGCTGGAGGGTATTATGCTCAGTGAAACAAGCCAAGCGGAGAAAGAGAAATACCAAATGATTTCACTTATCTGTGGAATATAAGAACAAAGGAAAAACTGAAGGAACAAAACAGCACCAGAATCACAGAACTCAACAATGGACTAACAGGTACCAAAGGGAAAGGGACTGGGGAGGATGGGTGGGTAGGGAGGGATAAGGGGGGGATAAGTAGGGGGGTATTAAGATTAACATGCATGGGGGGGTAGGAGAAAAGGGAGGGCTGTACAACACAGAGAAGGCAAGTAGTGATTCTACAACATTTTGCTATGCTGATGGACAGTGACTGTAAAGGGGTTTATAGGGGAGACCTGGTATAGGAGAGAGCCTAGTAAACATAATATTCGTCATGTAAGTGTAGATTAGTGATACCAAAAAAAAAAAAAACAGGCAGTTCCTGTGTGGTAACCTCCAAAGAGTTCTACACAAGAGTATAAAGGGCATATAAAAGTGTAGGCAAAGGGTCTGTTTGTGTTTATACAGAGGATCAAAGCCTAATTGGGCTACCCCAAAAATGAACTAAGATACGATATGAAAAAGAACTTCCAACATCAGCACTCTCTGGAAGACTCATGCCAGAAGATGATCATCAAAAAACCCCAACAAAGATCCACGCACTGCTACAGCTGTAGATGTACTCATCCCACCAGCTCCTGGACTTGCCATGGGAATGAAGGAAATATCTAAGCTGGCCTGTGCATACAGTAAAACAACAAATTTGACTGGATCTATACTTTTGGAACTCAATCAAGAATTAGGAGAAGTGCAAATTGTAGGGCTCCAAAATCTTACAACTACAGACTATTTACTGTTAAAAGAACATAAGGGATGTGAACATTCCCCAGGAATGGGTTGTTTTAATTTGTCTGATTTCTCTCAGACTGTTCAAGTTCAGTTGGACAATATCCACCATATCATAGATAAGTTTTCACAAATTCCTAAGGTGCCTAACTGGTTTTCTTGGTTTCACTGGAGATGGCTGGTAATTACAGGTATGCTTTGGTTATGTAACTATACTCCTATTATGTTAATGTGTGTGCGCAATTTAAGTAGTAGCTTAAAACCTATACATGCTGAAGTTACTCTACAAGAAGATATGTCAAAGAAATAATCAATCTTCCCATGTTTTCTTCCGCCTGCTACTTCTATAGCTTTTCTTCTTCCTTCCTAATTACAACCCTTAAATAGAATTCGTGCCTCATATCAAATTTACCGAGTATCATAATTCTTCCAAGTGGTAAAGATACCTCAAGACAAATGCTGGGCATAGAAGCCACAGGGCATAAATATGCAAAGAAATAAAAAGCTAACCATTTCAAACAATAAGGCTTCTCTCTCACTTACCAACTTTACATTTCCCTGTATGGCCCCGGAAGATGACTGGTTAGCCAGAGACAGGTAAGATTCCTCAAGGGAGGAACAACCTAAGACAGGCACAGTCGCAGGGGGGTCATCAGGTGAGAAATTGGGGATCAACAGAGGTGAGGCTTAGAACCTCACCCCCCCGTTCTGAGAGAAATCTTCTGCATACGCGGATGTATTATTGCCCTTGTCTAGCTTGGATTAACACATAGTCTACAGGCACACACCTGATCATCTACAATTGCTCTCTTACAACACTAAACTATGTTTTCTACCTTTATCTTGTATCTACCTACCACTTCAGCATTTTATTAAAAATAATAATAATAAAGAGAGAAATGTGGTATCCACATATAAATCAAGTATAAAAACCAAATGAGTATTCATATTTGAACTGTTTATAGTTCATAATGCATGAGCAAAACCGAAAGTTTCTGTGATGACTGCCTTGTACTGTTCACTATGTAACTTATTCATTATGTAAGAATTTGTTCTCCATGTAAGAACTTGTTTGTTATGCCTCAGAAGATTGGAGACTGACGAAAATTAGGCTTGGGGTGGATTAATGATTGTGCATTGAGCATTGACTCCCCTATACAGAATTTTATTGTCGTTAACAACCATTTGATCAATAAATATTAGAGATGCCCTCACAAAAAAAAAAAAAAAAAGGACAGACTTCCAATGGTAAAATAAATAAGTAACCGGGATGTAATGTATAGCATAAGGAATATAGTCAAGATATTGTAACAGCTTGGTAGGGTGATAGCTGGAACCTAGAATTATGTATATAAATGTTTTATCACTGTGTTGTACATTTGAAACCAATGTAATGTAATACTGTGCGTCAACTACCCTTCAATAAAAAATAATTATCTAAAAAAAAAAAAAAAAAAAAGAGATGACACAGGCTTGTCCCTCAATTGGATCACACCTGTGTCTTAAAATTCTGATTGTACTTCAGAAACACTAGAATAAAAGCAAATAGCTAGCAAAAAAAAAATGAGTTAAACACAGGAATGAAAGTACAGCATAGGGAATACATATAGTAAATAATATTGTAATATCTTTGTACATTGACAGATGGTAACTGTACTTACCATGGCAAACATTTAGCAATGTATATAAAAGTCAAATCATTACATTATACACCTGAAACCTATATAATATTGTATATCAACTATTTTTTAATTTAAAAAATTAATAAAAGCCTTCAAAAGTTTTCCTTTCCCTTAGATAAAATAAAA
This sequence comes from Manis pentadactyla, assembly GCF_030020395.1. NCBI lineage: Eukaryota > Metazoa > Chordata > Mammalia > Pholidota > Manidae > Manis > Manis pentadactyla. The sequence continues at coordinate 147,350,239 of NC_080020.1, read as the reverse complement.
AAATATTAGCAGCACTCACAAGGCCCTGCATGATTGCATCTCCAACTAACCTGACAACTTGATTCAGTGTCCTTCCGCTTGCTCACTCTGCTCTGGCTTGTGCCTGTTGCTCTTTCCTATTCCCGTCTTCCTGAAATATTCTTTCTTCAATGTCTTGCACATATAACTCCTACTCATCCTTCATCGCTGAGCTCAGAAGTCACTTCCTCAGAAAAGCTTTCCTTGTCCCCACCCATCTCCCCAATTTAGAGAAGGTCCCCATATTGTTCATCTTCTTCTTGACCCTAATCATAACCCTAATCTAAGTGCATTTGTCTAATTAATATCCTGTTCCTCACTGGAAAATAACCCAGGAAGGTAAGGATCCTGCCTTTTTTTTTTTTAATTAACTTTTGTACTCCTGGTGCCAACATAGGACCTGATACTCAAGAGTTGCTCAAAAAAGCTACGGCCATCCCCTGACAGGGAAAAGGCCAAGTTTATTCCTCAAGCCCTGCTTGTTGGTATCTTTTCAATCCACTTTCTCTCTCAGGCATCCCTGATATCTTTCCTTTCCTCACTAACTGCTGGCTGCTCACATCCAAAGTCATAATAATTTATCATCTGCCTCATGTAAGCTTTGCGCTTAAGTGGACCCTAAACTAAGCACCAGACCTGCTTTTCCACACTGAAAAATTTGTTAAGGTGATCTGCCAAATCAACAGCTCACTTTTCTGCTTCCACCCTAGAACCCCACTGGGAGAATCCCTAACAGACAGTTTGTCCTTTAGCTGGGCTTCCTCCAACACTAGTTTCTATAAATCAATGTTTTTATTTTAAGTTCTGTTGCTTTTTCAATCTCCAGAGCATCCTCTTGGAGTCATGAAAAACTTTACTTCCCATTACATTTGTGATATAGGTGGTGTCTGATCCCAGTCAGCTTGATGCTGGCCATAGGATGGGGATTTTGTCCCTGCACTGAGAAAAGCTTAACCACTTCAAGGTGGAGTCTGGGTTCACACATTCGAAATACCAGGCACAGTTCTAGAAAACTTAGCAGACCTGGCTGCTGCTGCATGCAGGGTACAGTCCAGTGGAGATGAGATGAGGGGAGGAGCTTCCCTTCCCCAAATACTTGATGAAATGGAAATTCTGATTTTCAGCCAGGAATTTATCTCATTGCTAAAATTCCCTAGAATATGCCAAGATATCTTAAATTAAGGTCTGTATGCATTATGTCATGAATATTTCACTTCTTATTTTCAAATATTCTAATTAACAGATGCTGTAGAGAGTATTTTACACTAGATAAGGAAGGGTTACATTTGTATGCATACACATAAAGAAAACAATACCATACCATACACCCATGGGAGCCTTTCTTACCTTAACAATTCCTCTTGTCCTGTGAGTAGGTGACAGGATGATTCTACCTCCAAAAAAACATGTTTAAGGTACATGAGTTTAAGGTTTTAAACATGAATAGCTGAAGCAGAAGTAACACTTCAATGTTAACTAATACTTAACGAGTGGTACCACCTCAGCAAGAATCAGGCGTGTTCCCCTTGATGTGCCGATTGTGATATCTGAGGGCATGCAAGCCGGGGCCCTCAGTGACATGAACAAGCCCCTCAGTGAGGAACCAGCCAGGGTGATGACTGTGGTTCAGGATCCTAAATGCAGCCAAGACAGGGCAGGCTTCATTAGGCTGAAATGGGATACGCCACCATTAAACCACTGTCAGATGGGCCTGCTTGGGGCAGCAAAGCCAAAAAGGCCTGGCAGTTTTCACTCTGACCAAAGGCAAGTGGTATGACTTTCTTAAGCTGAAATGCTTAAAGCAGAGAAACATAATGCAAATGGGTCAATCATATGGGGCACTTCCATAAGTTCATTTAACAAGGTGACATTTCAATTACTAAGACATATGGACTAAACTCTTTGTTATTTGCACTCTCCCAATCCACTGGGATGAAATTGTCCTAAGATCTTTCTAAGCTTTTGGCTCTCTTTATGCTGTTTTGAGCTCTTTGCAGGAAGCATGAGCAAAGAAAAAAAACAGTGTTCCTTCCTAGGCCGTCTGGTTATGCTCTGCATTGGAAGCAGGACCCAAAGTTTCTCACCTTTAAGTAAACACCTTGGTGATTATTCACCACACCTGTGTACCCCAGGTCCATGGTGTTCAGGGAGGAAAAAGGGGGCATTTCAGAACTGAGCCCAGGAGAGGCATGAGTGGTACACGGAGGCTGCTTAATTCCACATTGCACAATTTGAAAGGATTATTTTAAAGCTTTTTTATTAGGAGGATTCTTGATTTGAAGAAGCACTTCAAGAAGTAATCAACTGTTTTACTGTCAGATTGAGGCAGTAAGTACTTTTCAGCCTATATAAACTTAACTAATATCCATATCTTGGCCGAAGCACAGGAAAATGAAGCATTTCAGAACAAACTGACCAGAAAGGGCTTTTTACAGCTAAAAACCCACAAGACTCACTCATCAGGAAAGAGCACATACGGATCAAGCATATGAGATAAGAGGCAAATGTTATCGACATCAGTTTATTTCTTATTACTCAGTAAATGAGAAAGAGAAAAGCAGAGTAAGTAATAAGAAGTAAGAATGAGAGAAAGAATGTGGTTGGAGAAAATAGCCTGCTGGTGTCAAATATAAAACACGTCTCCACTGTTCAGACACCTCTGGTTGATTCAGCCAAGGTACTCAATTTTAAGAAGTCATTTAAAATACTTTTGTCACTATGCTTTCTTTACTGATGACTTAATTTTCTACTTATTTTGACAATATATCAGGATAATGAGACCCAAAATTTTGGCTTTTAGGATGTCTAGGCATTGATTTGAAGCTGACCCTTTAGGGTAAGGCCAGACCACCTAAGTGTTCCCCTGGGGCCACAATAAACACCCACCATGGCCACCACAGACACTGTTGTTCAAGTCAAACATAGAGCAAAACGATGCTTCCTCTACCCTGGAGTGTCATTTCGATTTGCCTCCTTGGGGAAGGACATATTTCCCTGCAAACAAGCAGAATCACTCAGCACCAAGTCAGACAGCAGGTGTCTGACACATGCAGAGGTAGGAGAGGCCCGGCTCACGTGGTGCTGTCACACAGGTCAGACTCTGTCTGTAAAAAGGTCATCTTCCAAAGTAGGCAGAAATCAATAGGGGACCCAAACGGAGTGAAGCTGTCCAGCCCTCAGGGGTCACTGTCCTTCAAAATGCAGATGAAACGACCAGAGCCTCCATCACCTGATTATGGGACACCCAGTGCTGTCCCCACAACCCCAGGACTCTGAGTTGGGGAGGAAGGCCTCCAAATCCTGCCTTCATTCAGCTCTCCAGCCTGCCCGCTCTCTCACGCTTTGTGGCTCAGGAACTCACTCAGAAACTACCCCTGGTCTCAGCCCCTTCCTCCTTCACCACCCAGAGCAATTTCATGTGATATTCTCCACTGAAGGCTGGGGATGTGGAAGGGGGTGTCGCACTGCAGGACAGAGATCAGGACAGTGTTCCTGCCCTCAAGAAAGGACAACAAGTCACACACATGTGCTAAGGGAACTAACGATACAGGCCAATGAATTGAAAAGACATATTTGTGCTAATATCACATACAGGAAGGCCTGTAGATCTTCACTTGTACTTCCAAAAATGGTGATTGAGACCTGTTATTTGCCAAGCAATGGGGGATTTGCAGATACATGGTGTCAGAGATCTTACAGTATAATCATGTTTTCTATTAACATGCACAATCACAAGGTGCTTTAAAACATTTTAGTTGGAAATTGCCCATTTGTTTGGTAAGATCTATATTCATTTCTCTTGAAGGGTTTGAAGAGGTAGTTTTTCAAGAACACCCATGAGTGAATGCTAATTCTGCCATGTTTCTTCTCTCAAAATATTTAACTTCTGATAGGAAAAATAAACAGTGGGACAATATAAACTGTAAATATGCCCCACTGCTAGGCACCTGAACCATCCCTCTAGTGAGTAATGGGGACAAAATGGGAAAGGAGTCAAAAGTTCTAATTAGGAATCCCTATAACTTTAACTTGTCAGCTAGAATCCTGGGCAAGTCCCCAGCGTGGGGGTCCCTGTGTAAAATATGGGAAAAGAAATACCATTGTATTATAATAACATCTTACATATGCATAAATTTCACAGTTAAAAATACTGTCACAAAATTTAGACCAATGGATTCATTAAAACCCTTGATCCTCTCAACTACAGATTAATATGTTAGAAAACATATGCTTCTCAGGTTTTCAGGTACATTAGACCCATCAAGGAGTTCTTCTAAAGTAAAAGGAATAATTTAAGAATAAGGTAGTATCTCGCATTTGTATAGCAAAGTTTTTAGACTGTACAAATAAGAGAGGTGGATCTAGGCTTCAATGTGGACAAGGATGTCACACTGTGGAGTGGCTCCTGAAGTCTTTAATCACAGTGTTCAAGCTATTACTACTAAAAACTCCCACCCCATTTATATGCTGAATACATAATAGCACTTTACATGCCAGCGTACATTTCTTCCCCAGATTTTAAGGCATTTTTACCTTTCCCAACATTAGTTTATGAAACATGACAACATTCTTAAAAAAGAGCAGTCATTTTTCTTCTTCCTATTTTGCAGCCTGCAACCAGAAAAATGACGAGATTCCTTGAATTTTCAGAGCAAGTTATTGGCAAAGGCAAAAAGGGAAACAGAACAAAACAAAGCCACCAGAACACATTGCTTCCAACCCTAATAACAACACTGAAATTCCGTTCTGAACTCAAGTTAACATAAAATTAAGAATTCTATACTCATGGAGAGCTTTGAAAAGTCAAGACACATTTCTCATTAGATTAAAAAATTTCCTAAATGCAAGGAATTATTGTCAAAAAAAAAAGTATTTCAGCTCATTTTTCGTTCAGTGAATAATAAAAGTACAAGGGTAACAAATTGACATAATCAAGCCATGGACTCAAAATAAGATTTATCTTGCCTTTCAAGGTCTACAGACATCTTGCATGAGCTCCTTTAATAACCCAACATCTAGGTGAGCAAGGCTTAACACAAATAACCACCTTTCTTTCTGATGAAAATAATGTTTACTTGACATCTCAAGCTGTAACACAATATGTTGGTTATGTTTACAGCAATAATCATTCTAGAGATTTTGACTAAAATTTTTTTTAGCATTGGAAATGTTTGCAAGAGCAGAGTTACATACTTACCCCTCATTTGCTTGAGGAAGGGCTATCACCTCAGTCAAAGGAAATGCATGCTTTCATTCAGCAATCCCTTCATTCAGATATTGTCTCCGAGTGTTCTTGGTACTAAAGCAGTTGGGGGAAACATCCTGTACATTTACAAGTCTCATGCCCCACATTCAGGCTCACATCCTAATTATCCAGACACAGAGACTGGGCTTTAAGGAGTTCTAAACAGCAAGAAAAAGACCATAGTGAATTCTGAACCAAATTCTTGGTTTCTGACAGCAAAGCCTGTGTGTTTTTCTTTGCACTTTGATACCTTACCAAAAAAAAAACAACAGAAAATAGTCATCTGTGTTCATTACTTAGAAAAAGTTTCCTGGGAAAAAGGAGAATTGTACATCCAAAGAATTTAATGTTGCTTAAAAGAAAACGGATAAAGGTCTGTAGTGTTGAATGCATTTTTGTTTCCTTCTGGAGAATGTAAGACACCCCAGAGAAGCCCAAAAAACCGTGGTAGACAAAAGGAGATGTTCAATTACTTAATAACCTCAGCTGGCAAGACTGTAGGGATTTGAACAGTTCCCCTCCAAGATCACTGTGAAGTGTTACTACACTGTAGCCAAAAGAACAAAGTGGACCCTTGCTGTATCTTTTAACAATTTGCACAATTCTGTCATCTACCCAGAGAAACCAGCATGGATTATATTCAGCAGAGTATAGTACCAAAATATAGATAGAATGGGTCAAGTTTCCATCTTCATATTACACCACATTATATTGCTATTTCAGCAACAATGTCAGTGATTATATATTGGCTACATGCCTACATGCCAGTTCGCATCTATAATTTAAAAACACATCATACTAAATAGTGTCATTGTACAAAAGCCAAGAGGTATTCAGTGGTTAGTGTTTTCCCCCTTTCTGAGATACAAAGAAGCTTATTCTGTTTTCCAGTATGCAGGTGTAATGCTGGAAAATGCCTTGAAAATTCCACCCACACATTTGCCTGGGAAAATAACTGATTTTTTAAGTTATAAAAATACACTGGTTTTTCCCTCCAAGTGGGTGGATGGAAATGGGCAGAAATGTATTATTTCCAGCTGATGTGTTTATGTCACTGAAACCTTGAAAACATTTCAAAATAAATAGCCCTAAATAGTTAGGCTAATAAGCTGAAATATTTGTCATTATTTATTGTTTTGCATTGAACCTTCATGAAAATTAGACTAAGACAATTTCAGTACATTTTGGAACTTGTCTTTTCAGAATATCACTTGCCTGTGGATGCAAGGTCAGAACAAACCCAAATATCTTCTTGACTCAAGCACAGTGAATTTGTGGCAACAAAATAATTTCAAAAAAGCATGGATGGGAGATGGTAATCACTCTACATATGCTTCCTCTGTCCACACTGAATGTCAGAATGTATAAAGAAGTCTCAAAGCTCATCATTTAAAAACTCCTTTTAGAAAAAGAGGAAATACATGAGCAAACATCCCACTGAAGAGGAAATACAGAGGACAAATAAGCACAGAGAAAGCAGTTCAATTTCATTAATCTGGGAAATGAAAATGAAAATCACAACAACATGCCACTACACACCTCTTCGAATGGCTAATATTGAAAAATAGCATTAATAGCAAATGCTGGTGAGTATGTAAAGAACCTGGGTCTCTCATACATTGCTGGTGAGATTGCAAAATGGTGTGGCTGCCCTGGAAAACAGTTCAGCAGTTCCTTATAAAACTACACCTACAGCTATCATACAACCAACAGGCCCACTCCTGAGCATTTATCCCAGAGAAATAAGAATTTATATCCATATAAAAACCTGTAGGCAAATGTCTGTAGTAGTTCTACTCATGAACAGCTGGACACTAGAAACTACCCAGATGACCTTCAGGGGTGGATGGTAAACAATCTGTGGACACCCCTACACTGAAGGGTTCTTCTTAGCAAGAACAGCAACAAAAATGGACCCACTCAGCCACAAATCTCCAGGAAATTACGCTGATTTTTTTTAAATCTCAAAATGTTACATACTGCATCATTCCATTGATTTAAATGTTACATATTGCATCATTGCATTAATTTAACATTCTTAAAATAACAAACTTACAGAAAGAATGCATTGGTGACTGCTAGAGGTTGGGTTGGTAACTAGGAGGGGGGCTGGGCTGAGAAGAGGTAGCCTGTGATCGTGGACCTGTTCTGCTGCGATGGATGCCTGAATGTACACAGGATCAACTGGATATTACTACACACACACACACACACACACACACACACACACTCAAGTGCTCGTAGAACAGGTAGAAGCTGAATAAGCTCTGTGGACTGTCGATTTCCTGGTGTGACCTTGGACTGTAGTTATGCAAGATGTTACCACTGAGAGATACTGTAAGAAGGTATATGGGGCCTCCAACCACATCTTTGTCGACTTTCTGTGAATGAATAATTATTTCAAAATTTAAAAATTTTAAAAAGAAAACAAAGAAAGGATAGAGGACAGGCAGCACAGCTCACACAGGAGGAGCAAAGATGAGGGCTCCTGCCTCCCAGACACACGTTTCCTTCAGGATGGGTCACGGAGCTGAGGCTGAGCACGCCTGGGCTGCAGAAGCCTCCATCCAGGCCGTGCGGCTCCCATTCTTCAGTTACTCATAACTCCGTAAGCGATCTCAATGCAGAGGCACGATGCTAGGCTGGTGCCTGGACCAAGGCTGAGTTCTCATTCATCCTGGATCACATGTAGGTATCCTCCTAACAGATTCCTGGGTCGGCATTGGAAGGGCTTTCAGTGATGAGTGAGAACCTCGGGATCCCTGAAGGAAGAAAGAGGAAAGGCCGCACAACTCTCCTGCTGCCATGTCAAGGCCGCATAGTAACATTAACTGACAGATGCTGAACACCCAGAATCAGGCTGTGCAATGAATTTCAATCTGAATTCTTGAATATATGTGAGAATGAGAATCTAGCAAAATGAAAATGATTGATTTTGGGGTCTAGGGAAATCTGCACACCTTATTAATTAAACTAACTCTTGGCTGGATTCTTTCTCATTCTAGAAGGAAGAGTGTGTGTGTGTGTGCACATTTTTGTTGTTCATCAGGGGATACCAAGCATCATCTGAAAAATTTAGAAGGCAAATCTGTTTCGGAAAATGACTACAGAAATCAGAAGAAAGTTAAGTAACAATTAGGCATCCTGATTAGGGTGAAAAAAAATCACGTTCTCAATGACACAAGAAAAAAGAAAGTCATAATAATAGGCTATATCAAGATAGGAAGAAAGCTGAGAGAGCTGAGAGTGTTCAGGGGAACTGTACAGCCAGCAACACATTTATAATTTCAAGTGCTTAAATGGTGAAGTAAAGGAGGAGATTGCCCTTCCCCTCCTGAAAAACCACCCTCATATACAAAAAGAAGTAAGTACATGAAAGAGTATTTAAAAAATAAGAAACAGAAGCAAAACCTATTTGCAATGAAACTAGAAGACATCTGTTTCCTAAACCACAACCTATGAGGAAGGGCTGGTAACAACAGGGAAGGTCAATCAGAAGGGTGGAGCTGTGAGAAGGGAGCTGAGAAGGGGTGCTGAGAAGGGGTGCCCCAATCACAGAACACAGGTTCTGAAGCCTCTCAGCCTCAAGCTCAGCTGCCTCCTCTGAGCTTTGTGCTGCTAGATTCTGCCAGTAAAGGGAGCTAGAGGGAGACCAGAAGGAAAGAAGAGGAAAATGTCCAGGGCTGCAGTTCACCCCAGCAGAGGCAGTTGGTTCCAGAAACAGGGGATTCCAGTTTCTGGTTTTTTCTTCAGTCCCAGGACATCAGCCTCATCCTATCTTCTCTGAAATATCAGCAAGCACCTGGCTCTGAAGTCATGTCTCACACCCACCAAACTTCCAGGTTGACGTCATTTCCTTTATTCCTCCAGGACTAGGGCAGGAGTCACCTCCTGCTGTGACTGTGTCTGTGGGAAGTCAGTGGTCCCACTCCACATGTCCTACCTTCCATTTCTGTTTAATCCAGCTCTCCCATTAAATGCCCTCAACTCGGACAACTGGTGCTGTTCTGTTTTTCCCAGCTAATAGACATAGAATCACCATCCTCAGACATACACATCAAGGAGCAAAATGAATCACCCTGAGGGCTGGTGACAGAAAGTCCCTGGCCTTGGCATGAGGTGAAGCTTCCAGAAGCAGGAGGGTGATTCTGGATAAACCATCACATAGATCCCAACTGCAGGAGGAGGCATCTTGGTTAAGAAATCTCGGCCTTATGCACATCCAGGGGAAGGTCACAACCAAGAGCACACTCACACAGGGCCTGTCACAGGAATCCCTGCCAGCCTGGAGCATGACTCTTCCTGCTCTCTGACAGGCACTCCCGTAGACAGCTGGCTTGCAAAGAGTTTATCTCATTCAGAGGGGAGCAACAATCCAAAAATGAACTTGAAATCAATTACATGCAGATACAAACCATGCCCTGTATGAGAAAACAATACCATGAGAATAACCGGAGCTCTAAGAAAAATGTTAGCTCTAAAAAACTCTAAAAAAAATATTATGGGCAAGCAGTACATTTTAAAATGATACAGAATGACTAAATAGGATTTATTTTTGGATTGATACAATGCTTCAGCACTAAAAATTAAGACCTAATAATTAATTAATTAAAACAAAAACCAAATAACTGGTGGTGATTTGATTTTTTTAAGATACAAAATATTTAATAAAATTCTGTATCTGCTAAGAAAAGTATAATAAAATAAAAGAATTCCTCTTACATATTTTAAATGGTCTTTATCAGAAATCAATAGTAAGCAACTCCGAAAACTGAAAGGCATCCTGACTAACGTCAGGAAGAAGACAAGTACGTTGACTCTATTATTCAAACAAGTTTGGACAGTCTAGTTAACAGAATAAATCTAGAAAACAAAATGAGGGAAAAATTGAGGAAGAGGTAATATTTACATAAGATATAATTGTATATGTAGAAAAAAGCAAGAGATATAACTTTAAAAATAACCTGAAATTAATATAAAATGTCCATCATATCTCAACAAAAAAGTTGAGAAATAATTAACTTTTTAAAAAGTTAATATCTTATCTTCCAATTAGCCATAACTAGTTAGAAGTGAAATAAAAAATAAAGTCCCTTTCAGAAAAAGGACAACTAAAAACATTCAACAAGAAAAGAAAATAAACATGTAAAGGAAACTATGCAAATGTACTGGCAAACATTAAATGAATCTCCGTTTAATAGGAAAGCGTACTGTGCTCCTATATAGGAAGATTCAAACAGTGTAAAGATGTCAGTTTTCCAAAAGTAATATATAAGCATGATGTTTTTCAATCAGAATATCAAAGGAGTTTTGAAGGAACTTAATATATTGATTCTAAATTTCATCTGGAACTATAATTATATAACAATTGGCCAAGAAATGTTTGAAAAACAGAATAATGAGGGGTGTCTTATCAGATAGTAAAATGCCCTTAAAAACTATTTCAATTAAAGTAGCATGTTACCATATCAGGATAGACAAATAGTGCATTATAACAGAATATATTCCAGATATAGATATGCATTTAATACATGGAAAATATAACATTTTAAATCAGTAAGTAAACCATGGATTAGTCAATATATGGATATGGAAAAACTGAGTATCCGTATTGAGTTAATTAAAGTTAGAGTCCTGCCTTCTGAAATATGTATAAATATAAAGCAGTCATAGTTTATAAAACTATTAGGGAAAAGTTTTGAGGAACTTTTAAAAAGACCTTTATTGGAGAATGACCTTCTATGTAAAGTCCAGAAGCCAAAGAAAATTGGACATAATTCCTAGATTTGATTACTAAACATTTTGACTTTTTCTTTGTTGGAAAACTACCATAGACAGAGTTAAAAGGTAGATGATAGGAGAGAATGTTTGCAAACCAGAGAACACAAAGGGGTCAGCAGGGCACTGCAACCTGCTTTCAACATGATGGTGTTTACTGTACCTGGTGAACCTCATCAACAGATTTCAGCAGCTCAGCAAAGTAGGAGGAGAAGAAAAGGCCCAAAGTGGGAGCTATGTAGGACCCTCTTCCCCACCCCCTGAACTGGGAACATCAAAGGGTTACACTCTCATTATAAAGGGAAACTATGAAATTATGCCCCTGCCACAGTGGACTGTAAAGACATTGTCAATCTCCCAACTAGTTGTTAAGTAGAATAATTATAACCTAATCTTCATGTGGCCACACAGCCCAAATTCATCTTACTAGGGGTTTCAAAAAACTCAAGCCAAAAATTTAATCTAGAATGGTGCTGGGCTGGTAGTGTCCCCAGAAATTTGGCAAAAGCAACCCACAAATCATTCCTTAAGAATGCTCTTTAATCCCAGGTCCCAAGCATTTCCCTTCCTCCTCCAAAAAGGAAAATAAATATCCAAGGAAAATGAGCAGCTTTCAGTCAGAACAAAACAAAACAACAAAACACAAGCACCAAGAGTGACAGAGAGCACCAGTAACGGCAAGAAAAAGTGGACCTCTAAGCACTTTAGATCAATATCCTCAAAATCTGGTCCTAAACAAGCAGCATTTAGCATTCACTTGGGAAACTCACTGGAAATACAAATTCCTGGGCTGCACTTCAGACCTACTGAACCAGAAACTCTAGGGGTGAGACACAGCCTCCTGTGTTTTAACAAGTTTTTGTGTAATTCCAATGAATACTCAAGTTTAGGAACCATCCTTTTAAGTACTAAATTTAAAAACCCAATATACAGTGTAAATATATTGATATGTTTCTCCAGAGAGTCTTGATAACATGACAGAAGAGCAAGCAATTTTAAATAAAACCAAGCAGAACTTTGGGAAGTGAAAAATCAAACTTGAATTTAAAATCCATTTAGCAACAGTCCAGATGGATGTAGCTGAAGAAAGAATGACTAACCTGAAAGAGAGAAGCAAAGAAATAGCACAGGATGAAGCATAGAGACTTCTTCATGAGGTAGAGGGGAAGTACGAGAGAGAGGTCAAAAGACATGAAGCATAAAGTGAATATGTATTCTGTATTTCATAATGTAAAGAAAACATTTTAAATGAGTGATACAACTAGTAAAGCTGAATTAATGTGTACACATTGAACTCAGCACCCCACATACAGTCCAAAGTCATAGGAGCCCTTTCCTGGGCACAGAGCCGGGGAGGCGGGGAGGCCCTGGGAGAACTCTCTCCTTCAGGCCATTGGCACCCAGGGAAGGATGGGAGTCAGAGTACAGGGCAAAGGTAAAGAAGTGGATAGGTGATCCCACGGCAGCATTCCTAAGGAGCAGCAAGGAAGAGCTCCCAGCCGGGAAGGCAGAAGGCTTTTCACCCACACCAGACAAACGGAGAGTCTGAATAGGCTGCTTAAAATATTGGGTTAGACCAAGGTTACTTGGGTGGGAATAATCTTAGATTTGCATTGCCTTTAAGAAATGAATGTGGGAACTATCAAATTTCAGTTAGGCTTAAAGGAAAAAGGCAGACTAAATATGAGTCTTGGCATTTTCCTACAAGAGAATTCAAGACATTGATTTACCAGTAAATTGAAGAATGTGAATAAAAGCTGCTTGTAGCAAGCAATCGGTATCCACAGTACTTACAAAAAGTATTAAATGCAGGTTTCATATGCTTTAGAAAGTATATGATTTACAATTACCACCTAATTATAATGGAAAAATTAAAACTCTTAGAAAACCAAAAACAGAATGCTATCTCCTGGACATGATGAAGAATGTCTAACTTAAAACAATAGTCAAAATCATGCTTTTAGAAATTACCCAAGAAATTGTCATTAAAGAATAGGTCAAAGATGGCTGTAATCTACAGATTATGTACTTCCATTTGACAGCAAAACAAAGAAAATACACTAAACAACTCTAACCATTGATGTATAGACTTTGAGAATTTAAAATGAGTACAGTAGAATCGGCATGCAAATTTTCTCCTTGTCTTTGAGGTTCTTCAGTTTTACTACCGTGTTCTTAGATATAGGATTGATTACCTATCCTGTGAACTCTTTCAACGTGAGATCATTCACCTTTCTTTCATTCTAGAGAATGGAATATTAAATTCCATTTAACAACAAACAGCTATTTTAAAAAAGTAACCAAGTGGAAATAATGATGGGAAATTACAATTGCTGAAATTAAGAACTGGGTGGATGGTATGAACATCAGAATGGATTCCAGAAAAACAGGACTTCATGTGCAGAAGATTAAGCCAAGAAATCCTCCCAGAAAGCATGAAGGAGTCATAAATGGTCAATGTGCTGATAGCAGCAATGCCAAAAGGAGAGGGGAAACCAGTAGAGGGGAGGAAGCATTTGAAAATATTTGTAATTACTGAAAATTCTTAAAACGTGCAGAGGGGAAAAACACATCACATATGTCAGCCATGTCAACAATATCATGAGACTCTAAAGAGACCCAAAGAGGATAGCTAAGTGAGTCCATACAATATGGGAAGGAAGTGCTTTTTGCTTCTGAGAGGCAGGAAGAGAAGAGGAAAAATGTGGAGAGAGAAGGTAGTGGTGGAGAGTGACAGGCTCTGAGGCTGAAGATATGGGGAGAGGCAGCTGGAAGACACTGCTCAGTAGGTGGAGTAGCCAAAGAACATTTGAGGACAACAGTGTCCAAGATGCAACGTAAGGAGGTTTACATTGTTCTATGGAAACTACTATCCCATGCTTCCAATTGCTTCAGAAACTTACTCAGAAAAATCTCCTGAATGCTTTTCTGTGTGTGTGTGTGTGTGTGTATGTGTGTGTGTGTGTGTGTGTGTGTGTGTGTGTGCGCGCGCATAAAACTGATTCATAGCAGAGGATGAATGTAATATCTGGATTGGTGTGTAATGGATAAGACAGCCTCACTAAAATGAGGAGCTTGGAGATGAAGGTGACTGAAAGGACATAGGCAGGAATTTATAGAAATCTTGGAAGGTGAGAGGGCAAGATTCCACAGAGTTTTGAGCCACCTCATCTGTAGAGCCAGGGCCTAGGAGACTTCATTCCAGCTGACATCTGGGTTGTGTGATTCCTCCACTTCCAGAACAGCATGGCTTGCTCCACGGAGGAGGCTTCTGTGTCTTGGGTTATTTCTGAATGAATCCCCTGAAAAATGTTTTCCTGAATTCTCAGTTCTTAGCTGCCTTGCACTCACTTTCATCCTCATTTGCACACCTTTGTTCCCCTCCTTTTGTCAAAACCCCACATTTTCCAGCAGCTCCCCGAGTACATCTCTTCTCATGTTGCCTCAGAAACCTCTGCTCACATAGCTTCATGTTAGCTGTACATGAAGTCCCCTGAACTCCATGACTGGGAACAACTGCAAATTCTTCCTGTGTTTGGAAAGAAGGGGTACTTTGTTATAATAGTCACTTCATTTCAAACTTTTCAAACTTTTTCTGTAAAGTTCGTTAACTATTTTGGATTTTACAGACCATATGGCCTTGATGGCAACTTTTCAATTCTGCCGTTTTGTGTGAAAGCAGCTATAGACAATATGTAAACAAATAGTTATGGCTGTGTTCCAGGAACATTTGATTTTCAAAAACAGGCAGTGAGAAGGATTTGGCCCACAGGCCTCAGTTTGCTCTAAATAAGCACTTACCAAAATGAATACCAGTCCCCTAGGATATTCAATATAGGAAAGGCCTGGGGAAGGCTGGATGTGGATAACATTGGTGTGATCTTCCCATGGCCGTCCAATCCTTCCCCAGAGTTTTTACAGATCTCAGGATTTCTCAGGGTGAATTCTAGCTCTAGACTTCTGCTTTTGCATTGGTTGCCTCTGTTCTGTATCTCGTGTGCCCCGACTTATGCATACAAGCCATTCACTGATTTATGTACAAACTAAATCATTCACACTATATTTTGGTGGATGTGTCAGTCTGCTAGGGCTGCTGTAACAAAGTACCGCAGACTGGGGGGCTTAGGCAGTGAAACTTATTTTCTTAAAATTCTGGAGGTTGGAAGCCCAACATCAAGGTGCTGGCAGGGTTGGCTTCTTCTCCTTCCTGTGTCTTCATATGGCCTTCCTTCGGTATATGTCTGTATCCTCATCTCCTCTCCTTACAAGGACACCATTCATATTGGATTACAGCCCACCCTCATGACCCCATTTTAACTTAATTACCTTTTAAAGACGCCATCTACAAATGCAATCACATTCTGAGAAAATGGAAGGTTTGGATTTCAATGCCCACCCCCCATATGAATTGGGAATAACACAATTCTGCCCCTATTTATGAGAATATAAACTTTTGTAATGTCTTGCAGTTATAGGAAGGAAGGGGTCACTACATGTATTACATAGCATAATTATTAAATTGCTTGTTAACCATTCCTATATTAGAAGTAGTTTTTGACCACTCTGCCATTCCCGGTTTGAATCAGTCTCTATATTCCAAGTAGTGTTCCGATTTCCACCATCTAAACAGCATCCCTTTTGTCCACACCCCCTTCTCAAATCTTTACCTCCTTCCTTCTGGACTGTGGTCCCACAGTATCAGCTGACCTGAAGACTGAGATCAACCACATGGGCAATCAATCAATCATGCCTACATAAGGAAGACCTTATATAGACTTTAGATACTGAAGCTCAGGTAAGTGTTCTAAAATTCATTGGACATATAATAAACAAAATGTTATTGAGAAAGAAGAACAAAAATGAAGGACTTATACTATCTGTTTTTCAATCTTTATAGCAAAGCCATAGTAGTCAAGAGAGTGTGGTAATGGTGTTAGACAAATAGCTCAATACAATAGAGATTCTAGAAACAGTTTTACACACATACAGAAATTTTATTTTCAGCATTAGTGCCAAGGCAATTCATTAGGGAAAGGATAGTATTTTCACCAAATAGTTCTAGAATAATTGGATAGCCATATGCAAAAGAAAACCTAAACCTTTAGTTCACACCATATAAAAAATTAACTCAAT
Source organism: Manis pentadactyla (assembly GCF_030020395.1). Classification (NCBI taxonomy): domain Eukaryota; kingdom Metazoa; phylum Chordata; class Mammalia; order Pholidota; family Manidae; genus Manis; species Manis pentadactyla. Next base: position 147,334,065 of record NC_080020.1, on the reverse strand, counting down.
GTGGATCATGTATCTTCACATAAGAGCAAAAACTAAAAAGTATGCAGAATAAAAAAATAAGAGAAAACTTAATGACCTTGGAGACAACAATGAGTTCTTCAACATGATACTAAAGGTATGGACTATAAAAAGGAAAATTAAACAATTGGACTTCATCAAAACTGAAAACTTTCTATTCTTCAAAAGACAAAGTTAAGAAAATGAAGAGGCAAGCCACATACTAGAAGAAATTATTTACAAAACATACATCCTACAAAAGACATATATGTATAATATACAAAGAACTCTTACAACTCAAGAATAAGACAAACCAATTGTTTAAATGGGCAAAAGTTTGATATTTAGCCAAATAAAATATACAGATGGCAAATAAGCACATGAAAAGGGGGTCAGCATCATTAGTCATTAGGGAATCGCAAATTAAAACCAGGAGACATACCTTCACACCCACTAGAATGGGTAAACATAAAATGACTGACTGTACTAAATGTTAGCAAGGACCCAAAGTCAGTCTGGCACACTGCTGGTAGAGAGTATTCCACAATTATTGCAGAAGACAGTTTGACAGTTTCCTAAAAAGTGAAACATACATCTATCATATGACCCAGCTGTTCCAATCTTAGGAATTTACCTAATCAGGGGAGATGAAAGCCCATGTCTGCAGAAGAATTTGCACATATTCATAGTAGCCTTATTTATAACCCCAAACTGGGAACAGCCCAAGGGCCCATTACCTAGTGAATGGATAAACCCAGTTATGATTAATCTGTCCCAAGGAATATTATTCAGATATAAAAACAAATGAACTATTAATGTAAAAATATATGGGAGAATTTTAAAATAGTTGTCTGATTTGAAACAACCAGAGCTCTGCCCCCCAAAAAGAGTACATACTGCATAATTCCATTTTTACAACACTCTGGAAAATTCAAACTCATCCATGGAGACAGAAAACAGCTCAGCAGTTGACTGAGGCCAGGGATGGACAGAGGGATAATAAAGGGGCACAAGGAACCTTGGGGGCATGATGGGTCTATTATCATGATGGTGGTGATGGTTTCACAGATGTGTATATGTGCCAAAATTTATCAAACTACACACTTTAAAGAGGTCTAGTTTATGTATGTCAATTATAATTCAGTGAAGCTGTAAAAAAATAAGAAAATTATAAGTCACTAATATCAGGTAAAAAAAAAACAGGCATCACACACAAAAATAAAAAAGACTATAGCTGATTATGGTTGATGATGATGAGACTACTTCTGCCTGTAAAAAGTCCCCACCCTCTGAGGACAGGGTCATGGTGAGAGAGCTCTTCATGGTCTACAGGGCGAGATGAAGCCAGAGTCAAATCAGTGTGTTAGAGAAGTTCAAAGAGGAGGAAGGGTCGAGGACAAGAATATACACCTAGCCTGGGAATGACAGAAGAGCCCACGAAAGATGCAACATTCATATGAAACCTGAAAATTTCAAATAGAACAGAAAAGAAGGGGTGATACATAGGGACTAAACTATTTGAACAAACATCCCAATGAGCACATGCTTCAGGGTGGAGCTGAACAGCTGTGTCCCATCCTCTGGGTAGCTTAACTTTTGCTCTATGGATATTCAGTTCTGTAGTCATATTACTAAACAAATATAATAGTACTTTAATGTGAGCCTACGTTGGAGTCCTCATGCTTTGCAGGACACTAGTCCTTTTATAGGTACCACAATGTTTACATTGCAAACACTGCATTCAGTTATCTATTCGTATACCCACAGAACCTAGTCCCTCGGGACATTCTTTTTAAACTGAAAGTCTTTCAAGACAGTTAAGAAAGACTTTTGGTCTGCTTGGCTCTGAAAGTATATTTATAGCTTCCTTTAAGTACTCAAAGTATTTTACTATAAAGTTTATTTTTTCAATTACATAAGAATTACATCTTCAAAGAACATATTCACAAAATACAAGAGAAGGAATGATCTCCCTCAGTCATGCCAGACTAAACATCCACTATTAACATCCTGGTGTTCACTTCAGGGATTTTTTTTTTGGTATCATAAATGTATAATTACATGAGCAACATTATGGATACTAGACTCCCCCCCCATTATCAAGTTCCCACCACATACCCCATTACACTCACGGTTCATCCGCATAGTAAGATGCTATAGAATCACTACTTGTCTTCTCTGTGCTATATGGCCTTTCCGGTACACCCCCTCCCCCACTACTACATTATGTGAGCTAATCGTAATGGCCCTTATTCCCCTTATCCCTGCCTTCCCACCCATCCTCCCCAGTCCCCTTCCCTTTGGGAACTGTTAATCCATTCTTGGGTTCTTTGAGTCTGCTGCTGTTTTGCTCTTTCAGTTTTTTCTTTGTTCTTATTCTCCACAGATGAATGAAATCATTTGATACTTGTCTTTCTCTGCCTGGCTTATTTTACTGAGCATAATACCCTCTAGCTCCATCCATGTTGTTGCAAATGGTATGATTTGTTTTCTTCTTATGGCTGACTAATATTCCATTGTGTATATGTACCACATCTTCTTTATCCATTCATCTACTGATGGACACTTAGGTTGCTTCCATTTCTTGGCTATTGTAAATAGTGCTATGATAAATACAGGGGTGCATATGTCTTTTTCAAACTGGGCTTCTGCATTCTTGTGGTAAATTCCTAGGAGTGGAATTCCTGAGTCAAATGGTATTTCTATTTTTAGTTTTTTGAGGAACCTCCATACTGCTTTCCACAATGGTTGAACTAGTTTAGATTCCCACCAGCAGTGTAAGACGGTTCCCCTTTCTCTGCATCCTCACCAGCATTTGTTGTTCCTAGTCTTTTCCATGTTAGTGATCCTAACTGGTGTGAGGTGATATCTCATTGTGGCTTTAATTTGCATTTCCCTGATGATTAGCGATGTGGAGCATCTTTTCATGTGCCTGTTGGCCATCTGAATTTCTTCTTTGGAAAAGTGTCTGTTCAGCTCCTCTGCCCATTTTTTAATTGGACTATTGCTTTTCATTTGTTGAGGTGTGTGAGCTCTTTATATATTTTGAATGTCAACCCCTTATCAGATATGTCATTTATGAATATATTCTCCAGTACTGTAGGATGCCTTTTTGTTCTATTGGTGGTGTCCTTTGCTGTACAGAAGCTTTTCAGCTTGATATAGTCCCACTTGTTCATTTTTGCTTTTGTTTCCCTTGCCTGTGGAGTATGATCATGAAGAAGTTGCTCATGTTTATGTTCAAGAGATTTTTGTCTGTTTTTTTCTAAGACTTTTATGGTTTCATGACTTACATTCAGGTCTTTGATCCATTTCGAGTTTACTTTTGTGTATGGAGTTAGACAATAATCCAGTTTCATTCTCTTACATGTAGCTGTCCAGTTTTGCCAACACCAGCTGTTGAAGAGGCTGTCATTTCCCCATTGTATATACATGGCACCTTTATCGTATATTAATAGACCATATATGTTTGGGTTAATATCTGGGGTCTCTATTCTGTTCCACTGGTCTGTGGGTCTGTGCCAATACCAAATTGTCTTGATTACTGTGACTTTGTAGTAGAGCTTGAAGTTGGGAAGTGAGATCCCCCCTGTTTTATTCTTCCTTCTCAGGATTGCTTTCGCTATTCAGCTTCTTTTATGGTTCCATATGAGTTGTAGGATTATTTTTTCCACTTTGCTGAAGAATGCTGTTGGTATTTTGATAGGGATTGCATTGAATGTGTAGATTGCTTTAGGCAAGATGGCCTTTTTGACAATATTAATTCTTCCTACTCAACAGTATGGGATGAATTTTCATTTATTAGTGTCCTCTTTAATTTCTCTTAAGAGTGTCTTGTACTTTCCAAGGTATAGCTCTTTCAATTCCTTGGTTATGTTTATTCCTAGGTATTTTATTCTATTTGATGCAATTGTGAATGGAATTGTTTTCCTGATTTCTCTTTATGCTAGTTCATCGTTAGTGTATAGGAATGCAACAGATTTCTGTGTACTAATTTTGTATCCTGCAACTTTGCTGAATTCAGATAGTTCTAGTAGTTTTGGAGTGGATTCTTTAGGGTTTTTTATGTACAATATCATGTCATATCCAAACAGTGACAGTTTGACTTCTTCATTACCAATCTGGATGCCTTTTTTTTCTTTGTTTTCTCTGATTGCCATGGCTAGGACTTCCAGTACTATGTTGAATAAAAGCGGGGAGAGTGGGCATCCCTGTCTTGTTCCTAATCTTAGGTGAAAATTTTGCTTGTCTGGGAATTGTTTAATCAATCTGTCCTTCATATTTAAATGATAATTTTTCTTTTAATTTTATTTTGTTATCATTAATCTACAATTACAAGAAGGACATTATGTTCACTAGGCTCCCCCCCTCACCAAGTCCCCCCGACATACTCGTTCACAGTCACTGTCCATCAACATAGTAAGATGCTGTAAAATCACTACTTGTCTTCTCTGTGTTGCACAGCCCTCCCCATGCCCCCTCCCTCACTACACATGTTAATCGTAATGCCCCCTTTCTTTTTTCCTGCCCTTATCCCTCCCTTCCCACCCATCCTCCCCAGTCCCTTTCCCTTTGGTAACTGTTAATCCATTCTTGGGTTCTGTGTTTCTGCTGCTGTTTTGTTCCTTCAGTTTTCTTTTGTTCTTATATTCCACATATGAGTGAAATCTTTTGGTACTTGTCTTTCTCTGCCTGGCTTATTTCACTGAGCATAATACCCTCTAGCTCTATCCATGTTGTTGCAAAAGGTAGGATCTGTTTTTTTCTTATCGCTGAGTAATATTCCATTGTGTATATGTACCACATCTTCTTTATCCATTCATCTACTGACGGACATTTAGGTTGCTTCCATATCTTGGCTATTGTAAATAGTGGAGCGATAAACATAGGGGTGCATCTGTCTTTCTCAAACTGGAGTGCTGCATTCTTAGGGTAAATTCCTAGAAGTGGAATTCCAGGGTCAAATGGTATTTCTATTTTGAGCATTTTAAGGAACCTCCATACTGCTTTCCACAATGGTTGAACTAATTTACATTCCCACCAGCAGTGTAGGAGGGTTCCTCTTTCTCCACAACCTCGCCAACATTTGTTGTTGTTTGTCTTTTGGATGGTAGCCATCCTTATTGGTGTGAGATGATATCTCATTGTGGTTTTAATTTGCATTTCTCTGATGACAAGCGATGTGGAGCATCTTTTCATGTGTCTGTTGGCCATCTGAATTTCTTCATTAGAGAACTGTCTATTCAGCTCCTCTGCCCATTTTTTAATTGGATTATTTGCTTTTTGTTTGTTAAGGTGTGTACATTCTTTATATATTCTGGATGTCAACCCTTTGTCAGATCTGTCATTTATGAATATATTCTCCCATACTGTGGGATACCTTTTTGTTCTATTGATGGTGTCCTTTGCTGTACAGAAGCTTTTCAGCTTGATATAGTCCCATTTGTTCATTTTTGCTTTTGTTTCCCTTGCCCAGGGATATATGTTCAAGAAGAGGTCACTCATGTTTATGTCTAAGGGATTTTTGCCTATGTGTTTTTCTAAGAGTTTTATGGTTTCCTGACTTACATTCAAGTCTTTGATCCATTTCAAATTTACTTTTGTGTATGGGGTTAGACAGTGATCCAGTTTCATTCTCTTACATGTAGGTGTCCAGTTTTGCCAGCACCATCCGTTGAAGAGACTGTCATTTCCCCATTGTATGTCCATGGCCCCTTTATCGAATATTAGTTGACCATATATGTTTGGGTTAATGTTTGGAGTCTCTATTCTGTTCCATTGGTCTGTGGCTCTGTTCTTGTGCCAGTACCAAATTATTTTTCCTTCTAAGGATTGCTTTAGCTATTCGGGGTCTTTGGTGTTTCCATATGAATTTTTGAACTATTTGTTCCAGTTCATTGAAGAATGCTGTTGGTAATTTGATAGGGATTGCATCGAGTCTGTATATTGCTTTGGGCAGGATGGCCATTTTGATTATATTAATTCTTCCTAGCCAGGAGCATGGGATGAGTTTCCATTTGTTAGTGACCTCTTTAATTTCTCTTAAGAGTGTCTTATAGTTTTCAGAGGATAGGTCTTTCACTTCCTTGCTTAGGTTTATTCCTAGGTATGTTATTCCTTTTCATGCTATTGTGAATGGAATTATCTTCCTGATTTCTCTTTCTTTTAGTTTATTGTTTGGGTATAAGAAAGCCACAGATTTCTGTGTGTTAATTTTGTATCCTGCAACTTTGCTGAATTCCGATATTAGCTCTAGTAGTTTCGGAGTGGAGTCTTTAGGGTTTTTTATGTACAATATCATGTCATCTGCAAATAGTGACAGTTTAACTTCTTCTTTACCAATCTGGATTCCTTGTATTTCTTTGTTTTGTCTAATTGCCATGGCTAGGACTTCCAGTACTATGTTGAATAACAGTGGGGAGAGTGGGCATCCTTGTCTTGTTCCCAATCTTAGGTGAAAAGCTTTCAGCTTCTCGCTGTTAAGTATAATGTTGGCTGTGGGTTTGTCATATATGGCCTTTATTATGTTGAGGTACTTGCCCTCTATACGCATTTTCTTGAGAGTTTTATCATGAATGGATGTTGAATTTTGTTGAATGCTTTTTCAGCATCTATAGAGATGATCATGTGGTTTCTGTCCTTCTTTTTCTTGATGTGGTGTATGGTGTTAATGGATTTTCGAATGCTGTACCATCCCTGCATTCCTCAGATGAATCCCACTTGATCATGGTGTATGATCCTCTTGATGTATTTTTGAATTCAGTTTACTAATATTTTGTTAAGTATTTTTGCATCTATATTCATCAGGGATATTTTTCTGTAATTTTCTTATTTTGTGGGGTCTTTGCCTGGTTTTGGTATTAGAGTGATGCTGGTCTCATAGAATGAGTTCGAAAGTATTCCCTCCTCTTCTATTTTTTGGAAAACTCTAAGAAGAATGGGTATTATGTCTTCTCTAAATGTCTGATAAAATTCAGCGGGGAATCTATCTGGTCCTGGAATTTGTCCTTCGGTAGTTCTTTGATTACCAATTCAATTTTGTTGCTGGTAATTGGTCTGTTTAGATTTTCTGTTTCTTCCTTGGTCAGTCTTGGAAGGTTGTATTTTTCTAGAAAGTGGTCCATTTTTTCTAGGTTATCCAGTTTGTTAGCGTGTAGATTTTCATAGTATTCTCTAATAATTTTTTTGTATTTCTGTGGTGTCCACCGTGATTTTTCCTTTCTCATTTCTGATTCTGTTGATGTGTGTAGATTCTCTTTTTCTCTTAATAAGTCTGGCTAGGGGTTTATCTATTTTGTTTATTTTCTCTAAGAACCAGCTCTTAGTTTCATTGATTTTTTTCTATTGTTTAATTCTTCTCAATTTTATTTATTTCTTCTCTGATCTTTATTATGTCCCTCCTTCTGCTCACTTTGGGCCTCATTTGTTCTTCTTTTTCCAGTTTCAATAATTGTGAATTTAGACTATTCATTTGGGATTGATCTTCCTTCTTTAAATGGGCCTGGATTGCTTTATACTTTCCTTAGAACTGCCTTTGCTGCATCCCACAGAAGCTGGGGCATTGTGCTGTCGTTTTCATTTGTGTCCATATATTGCTTGATCTCTGTTTTAATTTGGTCATTGATCTATTGATTATTTAGGAGCATGTTGTTAAGCCTCCATGTGTTTGTGAGCCTTTTTGTTTTCTTTGTACAATTTCTAGTTTTATGCCTTTGTGATCTGAGAAGTTGGTTGGTAGAATTTCAATCTTTTTTAATTTACTGAGGCTCTTTTTGAGGCCTAGTTTGTGGTCTATTCTGGAAAATGTTCCATGTGCACTTGAGAAGAATGTGTATCCTGCTGCTTTTGGGTCTAGAGTTCTGTAGATGTCTGTTAGGTCCATCTGTTCTAGTGTGTTGTTCAGTGCCTCTGCGTCCTTACTTATTTTGTGTCTGGTTGATCTGTCCTTTGGAGTGAGTGGTGTGTTAAAGTCTCCTAAAATGAATGCATTGCATTCTATTTCCTCCTTTAATTCTGTTAGTATTTGTTTCACCTATGTAGGTGCTCCTGTGTTGGGTGCATAGATATTTATAATGGTTATATCCTCTTGTTGGACTGACCCCTTTATCATTACATAATGTCCTTCTTTGTCTCTTGTTACTTTCTTTGTTTTGCAGTCTATTTTGTCTGATACAAGTACTGCAACAGCTGCTTTTTTCTCCCTATTGTTTGCATGAAATATCTTTTTCCATCCCTTCACTTTTAGTCTGTGTGTGTCTTTGGTTTTGAGGTGAGTCTCTTGTAAGCAGCATACAGATGGGTCTTGCTTTTTTATCCATTCTATTATTCTGTGTCTTTTGATTGGTGCATTCATTTCATTTACATTTAGAGTGATTATCAATAGGTATGTACTTATTGCCATTGCAGGCTTTGGATTTATAATTACCAAAGGCTCAAGGGTAGCTTCTTTACTGTCTAGTTGTATAACTTAACTCACCTGTTACACTATTATAAACACAGTCTGATCATTCTTCATTTCTCTCCCTTCTTATTCTTCCTTGTCCACTCTTTCTTTGTTAGGTGTTTTATTCTATACTCTTTTGTGTTTCTCTTGACTGGTTTTGTGGAAAGCTGATTTTATTTTGCATTTAGTTGGTATTTGTTTGGTCTACTTTCTTTGCTGTTGTTTTATTTTCTCTGGTGACATCTATTTAGCCTTAAGAGCACTTCCATCTAGAGCAGTCCCTTTAAAATACACTGTAGAGATAGTATGTGGGAGAAAAATTCCCTCAACTTTTGCTTATCTGGAAATTGTTTAATCCCTCCTTCAAATTTAAATGATAATCTTGCTGGAGACAGTATTCTTGGTTCAATGCCCTTCTTTTTCATTGCATTGAATATATCATGCCATTCTCTCCTGGCCTGTAAGGTTTCTGCTGAGATGTCTGATGATGGCCTGATGGGTTTTCCTTTGTCGGTGATCTTTTTTCTCTCTCTGACTGATTTTAATACTCTGTCCTTGTCTTTGATTTTTGCCATTTTAATTATTATATGTCTTGGTGCTGTCCTCCTTGGGTCCATTGTGTTGGAAGATTTGTAGACTTACATGGTCTGAGAGACTATTTTCTTCTCCAGACTGGGGAAATTTTCAGCAATTATTTCCTCCAAGACACTTTCTATCCTTTTGCCTCTCTCTTCTTATTCTGGCATCCCTATAATGTGAATATTGTTCCATTTGGATTGATCACACAGTTCTCTTAATATTCTTTCATTCCTAGAGATTCTTTTATCTCTCTCTGCCTCATCTTTTCTGTATTCCTGTTCTCTTATTTGTATTCCATTAACAGTCTCTTGTACCTCATCCAGTCTGCTCTTAGATCCTTCCATTGTTTGTTTCATTTCTGTTATCTCCCTCCAGCTTCATCCCTTAGCTCTTGCACATTTCTCTGTAGCCTCATCAGCATCCTTATGACATTTATTTTGCATTCTTTTTCAGTAAAATTGGTGATTTTGGTCTCTCTCTCTGGTGTTTGAAGGATTCTGGACTGAACAAGGTTCTTCTCCCTTTTCGTGATGATGGAAGTGATTGCCGGGGAGTGGCACATGTGTCAGCTGGGAGAACAAAGTCCCTTCCTTCTTGCTGGTCACCTTGCCCATCTCTGCTGCCTGTGACAGTCAGCCACACACAAGTGCAGTCTCTGGGTTAATCCTTTGAGCTGCTGTGGGCTTGGTAGTCCTTGGGATGGCCTAGGGCACTGGCAGTGGTTGTAGGCAAGCAGCATGTGTTCGCCATGAAAACAGAGCCCCTACGTGCTTCCCGGACTCTGTGCCAGTTTTCTCTGCATGTGCCATTCAAGCAGGTACAGGTGCAGCCTCTGGGTTAATCCCCTGAGCTGCCATGGGTGGGGCCGCCCTTGGCATAGCCTAGGACACAGGCGAGGTTTGCAGGTGAGCAGCATGTGTTTGCCACAAGAATAAAGCCCCTTTTTGTCTTCCAGACTCTGCACCAGACTCTGCTGTCTGTGCCAGTCAACTATAGCCAGGGGGCAGCCTCTGGGTTTGACCCAATTAGCTGCATACTGGGAGAAGCCTCTGGGTGGTTGCTGTGGGTGGGGCTGCTCCCTGGCCACTCCGCAGCAATGGCGGGTCAGCCTTTAACTTGCAGCGCCGGCAGGGGGTAATCTCACCAGGCCCTCTCTCTGGCATTTGAGTGATTTTGTCCTGGACGAGTTCCTGCTGCCTTTTCATGGCAATAGAAGTGATTGCCAGTGAGTGGTGTGTGTGTCAGCTGGGAGAACAAAGTCCCTTCCTTCTTGCTGGTCGCCTTGCCCTTCTCTGCTGCTTTTTCTAGTTAACTGCACACAGGGAGCAGTCTCTGGATTAATCCCCTGAGCTGCCATAGGCTGGGCAGGGTGGCCCTCAGAATAGCCTAGGGCACTGGCAGAGGTCACAGATGAGCAGCATGTGTTCTCCTGTGAGAACAACACCCCTTCATGCCTTCCAGACTTTGCGCCAGCTTCCTCTGCCTGTGCCAGGCAGGTGCGCACTGGGGGCAGCCTCTGCGTCTGGCCTGGTTAGCTGCACACTAGGAGAAGATTCTGTGTGATTGCTGTGGGTAGGACTGCTCCCTGGGTGGTCCGCAGCAATGTCGGGTCTGCCAGTTTGCTTGCAGTGCCAGTGGGGAGTGGAATGAACAGCAGACTGCTTATTGCAATGAGGGGCTTTGGAGCTGTGTTGCCACCTGGGGGTTTAGGGCACCTGAAGTTCCTTAAAATTCCCAGCCTGCTGGGCTGAGTGTGCCAGGATGATTTTGTCCACCTGTTAAGCCCTTGTTCCTTTAAGACTTTTAAAGCACCTGCTTTTCTTTTGCCCAGGGCAGCTAGCTGTGGGGACCCGCTTGCAGTCTCCATCTTGGATTTACTCTTCCATTTCTCCAATATCCAGTACACCATGCAATGTGTGTCTGTGCTCCCACTGCAGATTACTAAGGCTGGTTATTTAGCAGTCCTGTGCTTCCACTCCCTCCCCACTCTGATTCTTTTCCTCCTGCTTGGGTCCCACCAGGCCATGGCTTTGTATCTTACCCTGTTCGTGAGATGCTGAGTTCTCGCAGATGTAGATGTAGCCTGGCTTTTGTACTGTATCTTCTGGTCTCTCTTTTAGGAATGTTGTATTTGCTGTATTTTCCATACATACACGGTTTTGGGAGGAGATTTCTGTTGCCCTACTCATGCTGCCATCTTGAGAAATCTCTCCACTTCAAGGATTTTAATGCACTGCTTAACATGGTGGTGACTACAGTGCATAGACATCATTGTTTTTTGCAAAGAATATTTTTATGTCCATAAATGTGATCAATTAGGTGACTGGGTTTATTTTCACTTTATAATTGAAAATTACATCTGCTCAGGTACAAGGGACTTATCAGGTCATTATATCATCAAAAGACATCATACCACTCTCACATACATGCTTGCCTTATGAATAAAAGACAAAAATTAAAGCAGTATTAGATAACATAGCATTTGCTCATAACTTATTCAATAGTAACTATACTAACATGCTCCATTTTAAATCAGCTAATGTATAGTTAAGCAATGACAAGTTCTGTTCTGAGACTTCACAAGAATCATCAGCTTCTTGGTAGTCAACTTTTGGGTTGAAGAGGTTTTTCAGTGGAAATGTGTGCATTTGATGAATGCTAATGACAGGGTTCCAAATCTTCTTTAGCCATTCTGTTTGCAGCTGTTATCCAAGTTATCTTACAAATGTTTGAAACAGCTGTCAACATTCTGAGGGAGAAGCTCTTCAATCAGTGAATTGACAGAAATGCAATAGTTAGATTTTTCTGAGCAGAAGGCAAGAGAACATAATATACATCTATTTAGTGATGTAGCCAGCAATGAAAGGGAACGATTGATACTCCATTGTGGTTTAAAGCACTGAAGAAAATGTTCATGCTCATGGGCATGGAAAAAGACATTATGAGAGCATACTTTGGGGAGGAGACCCAAAAAATCAAATGGAATGCTGGAGTGTCCTAAGGATACAAGCAGTGAAATCTTACTTCCCACCAATAAGAATGCTCCCAGTGGTGTATAGCAACATTGTAAATCATATTTTAATTACAATTTTAGTACATGTTGATGTTATTTGTTTATTGTCTCGATAAAGCATTTTTAACAGATGACATCTGGACATTCTGCTTAATTTCTTTCTTTTTCCTGCCATAAAATTCTTTAGTAAATCTAATTGTCAAGAAAGGCATCAGACTGACAGCCCTGGAAAATGAAGCTTTTATTCAGTCTTTGTGTTCAGAAAAGAACTGCCTCTGTGCTGCAATTGGCCTCAATTCTGCACTGAAGAGACAACTTCTTAAGAGAAGGCTTGGGTCAAGTTTAACCTGGATCTAGCATTTGCTTCTTGATAAGTTTGCAGCCTTATATGTAAAAATGAGCATCCATGTAGCAGTGCCTTCCAGATCCTCACATGTCAGAAGTTAGGTTGAACCCACTATGTCTTTCCATATGTAAGTAGTACAAAAATGATTCTTGAATTACCATCACCTTCTTAAAAGTAACTCAATATTTTCTTTGCAAGAATAGAATAAAAACCCTGTCCGCTCTGACTTTTCAGGTAACCATGCCCTTACATGAGTATACCATACTTTGTCTCATGCAACTAACCAAAGAATAAGGTGTGTAAACTTGCAAAAGTCTCCATGATTAAGTCATGCTGGCCAAATATACATAGTGTCTCTGAAAATTTGATGTTAATGATCAAATATGTGAAAACATTTTGCTATTGGTACTGTTTCCATCCTGATAAATGGAAACATTAGTAGTCATGGCATGATATCCCTGTGAAGTTTTTAAAAACACACAAAATAATCTTTAATTTTCAAATGAAGATTAAAAATAGGAAGTCCTTTTTGTTGGCTCTAGATTTCCTCAAGCATTGCTTAATGGGTGTGTTTGTTTGTTTCCAATTAATGTTTCACTCTCTTATTTTCTTGGAGCCATGGCCCAGTTTGGGTTCCCAGAGGCAGATCCTGGACAAGGATAAATGTGCTCCCAGGAGAAATAATAAAGGACAGGGAAGGCAGACAGGGAAGGGGAAAAGACAAGCAAGTTCACTGGAGAGAAGAACCAGCCTGATCTGGCAGGGGAACTGAATTATAAGTTTTTGCCTCAATTTATCCCAACTGGAGGCAAGAGAGCTGGGATTTCATTGGGTATGTCAGTCAGCCATTGGCTAAGGGCTGCCCTGAGGACACATGAACTCACAGGGATTTCTTGCTTTCTGTGCCTGTGCCCAAAGTGGCTTCAGCAGACCTTGGGCAGACCTCCAACAAAAGAAACAGGTGTGGACAGTTAGAAGCAAAAGCATACCAAAGCCAGAAGAGAGGAGCATAAGAATAAAAGAGGCCCGGTTGAACCTTGCGAAGCTCTAACAGTGTCCAATACATGTAGGAACATTAGACAATATACCTGGAAATGTAAAGTGAGGATAAATGTTCATTCAGAAGTCATGAGGTCTGTCTTAGTAGAATATAAAAATGTCTGAACAGTCATATTTTGAGTAGCATGTTCTTTGCCCTTAAAGAAAGCATAGATCAGGGACTCCCATGCTCCCTAGAATCAACTGGAGAGCTTCTAGAAATTCCAAAGGCCAGGTTGTATACCAGACCATTCAATCAGAATCTCTGGGCCTGGGATGAAATAACAGTGTTTTTTCAACATGTAGCCAATTTTAAGAACCTCTGGCAAAGTGTATGGTTTCAATATTGATGGGATTTGCAAAAGCATACAATTGCCTTTCTTAAAATGGGTTTTGTTCATTATCTGTAAAACAAAACATTCTGCTCCAATACAAAAACATGTTAGTGGGAAAATGTCTTGCTTTTGGCACAAACATCAGCCTTTTTCTGCTTTAATATATTATTTAGTACTTATTTTTAAATTGTTTAACTGATACAGGGACAATATATGGCAAATTGTACTTAATTTCAGTCAATTTCACTGTAGCCACTACCCATCTTCCATCCCCTGGCCCCTCAACAGGCAGCTGTGAACATGTTTCAGGAGCGACTTACAAGCAGCTGGCAGGAGCCAAGGTAGATAATAAGGGCAATACCTCCAAATATCAGGGATCTGTGCTTATTGCTGGTTGCTGCTTCTGATCACAGAAATACAAGCACAGAACATAGACACAGACAGTCACCATCATACACTCTCCCTTACTGTTAAAAGTCTCTCCTCTTTAAGTTGACATGACTGTCAGAGGACTAAGGATCAGTGTCTTTTAAACTTTTCTTTTGTTTCCCTTCCTCCTCATTTTCCTCTTTTGGGAGCCAGATATTTAAGGTCTAAGACATTCAAAACCAATTGTATATGCAGGGTAATTTAGAAAGTCATTGTGCATGCCCAGGGAAGGCTCAGGCTCAGAAAAGACCTGAGAAGACCTTAAGTTTACACCTCAGGCTGATCCCCAGCACAAAGACACCCTACAAAAAAAACAAAAACAAAAATCAGAAAACCCTGGGGAAAAGGGAGAATCTAATTATCACAGTTACCACATTATTAGATTCAAATGTCCAGTTTTCAAGAAAAAAAGTCACAAGCATACAATGAAACAGAAAAGCATGGGCCATTCAAAGGGGAACAAACAATAACAAAAACTGTGCCTGAGAAGGACTCTATGGTAGACCTACTAGACAAGGACTTTAAGACAACTGTTTTAAAGATGCTCAAAGAACAAAAGGAGACATGGAGAAAATCAAGAAAATAATATATAAACAAAATGAAAATAAAAATAGAGATAAAAACTAAAAAGAAAAAAAAAGAAATTATGGAGCTGAAAAGTACAATAACTGAAATTTAAAAAATTACTAGAGGAGTTCAAAGGCTGATTTGAGCAGGTGGAAGAAAGAAACAGAACTTAAATATGGGATCATTGAAAATATTAAGTCTGAAGAAAGGAAAAGATTGGAGAAAAGTGAACAGGTGGAATGCCATCAGGCAAAGCAATATATACATTGTGGAAGTCCCAGAAAAGGAGTGAGAGAGGAAGGGGCAGAAGATCATTTGGTGAAATGATGGCCCCACACTCCAAAATTTGATGAAATACATGAGTATAAACATCCAAGAAACTCAGTGAACTCAGAGAGTACCACACCAAGATACACTATAATCAAGCTGCTGAAAGCCAGACAAAGAGAGACTCTTGAAAGCACTAAGAGAGAAGTGACTCTTCATACACATGGGTCCTCAGTAAAATGATCAGATTAGTCATCAGAAACTTGGGAGCCACAAGGCAGTGGGCTGATATATTCAAAGTGCTGAAAGAAAAAAATTTCAATCAAGAATCTTATAGTCAGCAAAACTGTCTTTCAACTGTGAGGAGAAATGAAGACATTCTTAGATAAACAAAAGCTGAGGGAGTTTGTTACCACTAGAACTTCCCTGCAAGAAATGCTAAAAGGAGTCTTGCAAGTTGAAATGAATGTGCACTACACAGTAAGTCAAAGCCATATGAAGAAATACAGATCTCAGTAAACTCAATACGTGGGCTATTATAACATTTGGTATTATTGTAACTACAGTTTGTAGCTCCACTTTTTGTTTTCTACATGATTTAAGGGACAAACACATTTAAAAGTATTCGTTTAAAAGCTAGAATTCCTTTAACCTTTGTTCATAACTCTGTATTATAGTTTTTTTTTTAATGCAGAGAAAACCAACTTTATTCCACAATAGGGGTCATACAATTAGAGTCAAGTCTAGTCAGCAATATTATAGTATAGTGAGAATTTAAAAAACTTTAATTTCAGAGAATTCAAACCAAAGTAAGAAATGAAGTGTGAAATAATAGCCCTCTTCATGTAGATTTCATGTGGAAAATAAGTATCACCTTGAAATTTTGAGAGCCTTATCTTCGCTAAAGTCAAGTTCCCAGACATACATTCCAGGGAGCCTAAATCAATCTGAAATGTGTTCCTTAAATTAAGTAGTTGAATGTATTATAGTTTTTATATAATTTAAGATACTAATGTTTAAAATACAAATATTGGTTTATGTTTTGGGACACATGATGTTTAAAGACATAATTTTATGACACTGCTAACTGGAAGGGTGTTGGAATGGAGCTGTATAGGAACAGTTTTTATATGTTACTGAAGTTAAGCTGGTATAAATTCTAATTAGAATGTTAAAACATTAGGATGATAAATCTAATACCCATGATAATCAGAAGGAAAATACCTATAGAATATACATAAAAGGAAATGGGAAAGGAATTAAACATTTCACTGTAAAAAATCAACTAAACACAAAAAAGACAGTCATATGGGAAATGAAGGACTAAAAAGGGGTATAAAATGAATAGCAAAATGACAGATTAAGTCCCTCCTTATCATAAGTTATATTAACTGTAAATGTATTAAACTATCTGGTCAAAAGACAGAGACTGGCAGAATGGATTTAAAAACATGACCCAAATATATGCTGTCCAAAAGAAACTTGCTTTTTGACAAGTGACACAATACACTGAAAGTGAAACTACAGAAAAGGATATTCCATGTAAACAGCAACTACATAGCAGCATTATGCAGAATACCTAAAATGTGGAAGTAACCCAGATGCCCATTGACAGATAAATGGATAAGCAAAATGTGGTATATTCATAAAGTGGAATATTATTCAATTTTTAAAAGGAAGGAAATTCTGATGTATTTCACAACATGTATTAACCATGAGGACATTATGCTGAGATAAGCCACATTATGCTAAGTGAGATACACCAGTACAAAAGACATATCCTGTAAGAGTTCACTTATATAAGTTTCCTTAAGTAGTCAAATTCATAAGGAAAGAAAATGGAATGGTGGTTGTAGGGGTTATGAGCAATGGGGAATGGACAGTTCTTGTTTTGAGGTTCTGGTGGTAGTGATGGTTGTACAAGAATATAAATGTACTCAATGCCACCGAACTGTACAGTTAAAGTAGTTCAGAGAGTAAATTTTATGTGGCGTGTATTTTAACACAATAAGAAAAAAATAGACATCAATACCAAGCTAAGAGAGAAAATGTTTATATGGAAAGGATTTTAAGTCAATAAAGGTAAGTAGCAAGGAAGTGATAGATATCTCTAGCTGTAGATTTCCATATATTTCTATCCATTGGGATATATCTGTATCTATTGGAAATATCTCAGCCAGTTGTTCTTCTAAATCCTTATTTACTCAACTCTTACTTTGAATTTAGAGAATAAGCTTGAACCCCTGGCCAAAGGAACATTTCAGAAACCTGGATACCAATATCAAGGGCAAATACTTATTTCAAAATCACTCAAGGATTTTTAAATATTATTCAGGGTAGTTTTTATTTACTCTGTGTGTGTGAAGAAATTAAAAACAGCTAAGAAAATTAAGAGGTAGTTTTGTTTTCACAACCAATCTACCTACATACTGTTTTATTTTCCCTTTTAAGTGTGTTATTTTCATGGTATTAACAGCTAGTTGTTCTTCCTTCTAAAAATAAAATAACATTCTTCCATTATTAATATGTATTTATAGCACTTAAAATATGAAAACCAATGTATCCAAACTTGACACTGTTTCTGGTATGCTTAAATCTAATTAGGTTGTTGTGAGAATCAAATGAGGTAAAATATGTAAAATTCTTTAAACCATAAATTACTAGTAGATTTAAGGTATATGTTTTGTTCTAGATATGGTTATAAATAAAATTTGGAAAAAAGTTTCACAAAGGGGAAATTTGTAAAATAATACATGCAGTTGTGTATAATGTGCAATAAATTCACTTTAACTCTTAAAGGTGCTAAACTTTGGTTACTTCAATTAAACAATCATTACAATAATTCATTTATAGAAATATGTAGATGCTGGGTCTACACACAAAGTAAGGTGCAAGTTTCTACATATATATGAACAGAAAATGAAACAACAGCTATTTTTTTAGAAAAGAAAAATCAGGGTTTTAAAAATAAATGTAAAAAAGTAGAAAAACCCCTATTATGAATATGGCAAGGGAGAATGGCACTAGCCAAACAACTGTCAAGTTTCCTTGTTATCTACAAAAGAAACAAAGCCATGTCAAAGCCATGCTGTTTGGAAAACCAATTTGATGACCAGTATTTTCTGATTAACTATGTTACATTTGCTTTGCTTCAAAAGCTAAGATGACATTTTCTAAGATTAAAAGGGAGGCATTTTCTGAGGGGATAAAAATCTTCAATAATACTTTTCTGCAAATAGAATAGAAATAGACCCATTAGACAACCACGTTGTTATTGTAATGGCCAGTCTTATCCTGAGTTAACTAAGCATCAAAATTTAGATACCAGACAAGAACAGACACATAGATCAATGGAACAGAATAAAGAGCCCAGAAATAAACCCATGCTTATATAGTCAATTAATATGTGACAAAGGACACAAGAATATCCAATGTAGAAGACAGTCTCTTCAGTAAATGGTGTTGGGAAAATGGAATAGCTACATGCAAGAGAATGAAACTGGATTACTGTATAACGCCATACACAAAAGTAAACTCAAAGTGGATTAAAGGCCTAGATACAAGACATGAAACCATAAAACTCTTAGCAGAAAACATAAGCAAAAATTTATTGAATATGACTATGAGCAATTTTTTTCTGGATACATTTCTCTAGGCAAGGGAAACAAAAGAAAAATGAACAAGTGAGACTACATCAAACTAAAAAATTTCGGTACAGCAATAAAAACCATCAATAAAACAAAAAGGCAACCTACAGTATGGGAAAATACATTCATAAATGACATGTCTGATAAGGGGTTTACATCTAAAATATAGAAAGAGCTCATATGACTGAACACCAAAAAACCCCACAAAATAACCCGATTAAAAAATGGGCAGAGGACCTGAATATTTTTCCAAATAAGTAATACAGGTGGTCAAAAGGCACATGAAAAAGATGATCATTAGGGATACAAATCAGAACCACAATGAGGTATCATCTCACACCAGTCAGAATGACCACTATTCAAAAGACAAGAAGTAACAAATGTTAGTGAGGATATGGAGAAAATGGAGCCCTACTACACTGTTGGTGGGAATGTAAATTGCTGCAGCCATTATGTAAAGAAGTATGGAGATTCCTCATAAACTAAAAATAGAAATACCATATGACCCAGTAATTCCTCTCCTAGGAATTTACCTGAGGAAAACAAAATTTCTGATTTGAAAAGGTATATGCACCCTTATGTTTATTGCTGCATTATTTACAATATCCAAGATACAGAAGCAACCAAAGTGTCTGTCAATAGACGAAAGGATAAAGAACAGGTGGTACATATATTCAATGGAATATTACTCAGCCATAAAAGAGAAAGAAATCCAGCCATTTGTGACAATGTGGATGGACTTACAGGGTATTACACTAAGTGAAATAAGCCAGGCAAGTCAGACAAATATCATGTGATTTCACTTACTTGCAGAATCTAGAAACAAAACAAAATGAAACAAAATGAAATAGATTCATAGACACTGAAGGAGGGGTTGGGGGGCTGAAATAGGTGAAGGGGATTAAGAGACACAAAATCTTAATCATAATATTGTCACAGGATAAAAGCACAATGTAGAGAATATAGTCAATAGTTCTGTAACATTCTATGTTGACAGATAGTAACTACACTAGTTGGGGGAGAATTTAATAATGTATATAAGTGTCAAATCACTATGTTGTACACTTGAAACCAATATAGTATTGTATATCGACTATACTTCAATTATAAAAATATATTATAGAGGACATTTCTCAAGATGGTGGCATGAGTAGGGTGGTGGAAATCTCCTCCCAAAACCATACATATTTTGAAAATACACCAAATACAACTACTCCTAAAAGAGTTACCAGAAGATACAGTACATCAGCCAGGATACATCTACATCGGTGAGAACTCGACATCTCACAAAAGGGGTAGACACAAAGCCGTGACCTGGAGGGACCTGAGAACTCCCCCAACACCAGTTCACTGGTGGGAGGAAAAGAATCAGAGTGGGGAGGGAGTGGAAGGACAGGACTGCTAAATAACCAGCCCTAGTAATCTGCACTGGGAGCACAGACACACATTGCATGGTATACTGAATATCAGAGGAATGGAAAACCAAAATCCAAGATTAAGATTGCGAACAAGTTCCCATAGCCAGCTGCCCTGGGACAAAAGAAAAGCAGATTCTTTAAAAGTCTTCAAGGGACAAGGGTTTAACAGGTGGACAAAACCATCCTGGCACACTCAGCCCAGCAGGCTAGAAACTTTAAGGAACTTCAGGCGCCCTAACCCCCTAGGTGGCAACACAGCTCCAAAGCCCCTCACGGTGATAAGCAGCCTGTCATTCATTACCCCCTGCCGGCGCTGCAAGTTAAAGGCTGACCCGCCATTGCTGCGGAGTGGCCAGGGAGCAGCCCCACCCACAGCAACCACCCAGAGGCTTCTCCCAGTATGCAGCTAATTGGGTCAAACCCAGAGGCTGCCCCCTGGCTATAGTTGACTGGCACAGACAGCAGAGTCTGGTGCAGAGTCTGGAAGACAAAAAGGGGCTTTATTCTTGTGGCAAACACATGCTGCTCACCTGCAAACCTCGCCTGTGTCCTAGGCTATGCCAAGGGCGGCCCCACCCATGGCAGCTCAGGGGATTAACCCAGAGGCTGCACCTGTACCTGCTTGAATGGCACATGCAGAGAAAACTGGCACAGAGTCCGGGAAGCACGTAGGGGCTCTGTTTTCATGGCGAACACATGCTGCTTGCCTACAACCACTGCCAGTGCCCTAGGCCATCCCAAGGACTACCAAGCCCACAGCAGCTCAAAGGATTAACCCAGAGACTGCACTTGTGTGTGGCTGACTGTCACAGGCAGCAGAGATGGGCAAGGTGACCAGCAAGAAGGAAGGGACTTTGTTCTCCCAGCTGACACATGTGCCACTCCCCGGCAATCACTTCCATCATCACGAAAAGGGAGAAGAACCTTGTTCAGTCCAGAATCCTTCAAACACCAGAGAGAGAGACCAAAATCACCAATTTTACTGAAAAAGAATGCAAAATAAATGTCATAAGGATGCTGATGAGGCTACAGAGAAATGTGCAAGAGCTAAGGGATGAAGCTGGAGGGAGATAACAGAAATGAAACAAACAATGGAAGGATCTAAGAGCAGACTGGATGAGGTACAAGAGACTGTTAATGGAATACAAATAAGAGAACAGGAATACAGAAAAGATGAGGCAGAGAGAGATAAAAGAATCTCTAGGAATGAAAGAATATTAAGAGAACTGTGTGATCAATCCAAATGGAACAATATTCACATTATAGGGATGCCAGAATAAGAAGAGAGAGGCAAAAGGATAGAAAGTGTCTTGGAGGAAATAATTGCTGAAAATTTCCCCAGTCTGGAGAAGAAAATAGTCTCTCAGACCATGTAAGTCTACAAATCTTCCAACACAATGGACCCAAGGAGGACAGCACCAAGACATATAATAATTAAAATGGCAAAAATCAAAGACAAGGACAGAGTATTAAAATCAGTCAGAGAGAGAAAAAAGATCACCGACAAAGGAAAACCCATCAGGCCATCATCAGACATCTCAGCAGAAACCTTACAGGCCAGGAGAGAATGGCATGATATATTCAATGCAATGAAAAAGAAGGGCATTGAACCAAGAATACTGTCTCCAGCAAGATTATCATTTAAATTTGAAGGAGGGATTAAACAATTTCCAGATAAGCAAAAGTTGAGGGAATTTTTCTCCCACATACTATCTCTACAGTGTATTTTAAAGGGACTGCTCTAGATGGAAGTGCTCTTAAGGCTAAATAGATGTCACCAGAGAAAATAAAACAACAGCAAAGAAAGTAGACCAAACAAATACCAACTAAATGCAAAATAAAATCAGCTTTCCACAAAACCAGTCAAGAGAAACACAAAAGAGTATAGAATAAAACACCTAACAAAGAAAGAGTGGACAAGGAAGAATAAGAAGGGAGAGAAATGAAGAATGATCAGACTGTGTTTATAATAGTGTAACAGGTGAGTTAAGTTATACAACTAGACAGTAAAGAAGCTACCCTTGAGCCTTTGGTAATTATAAATCCAAAGCCTGCAATGGCAATAAGTACATACCTATTGATAATCACTCTAAATGTAAATGAAATGAATGCACCAATCAAAAGACACAGAATAATAGAATGGATAAAAAAGCAAGACCCATCTGTATGCTGCTTACAAGAGACTCACCTCAAAACCAAAGACACACACAGACTAAAAGTGAAGGGATGGAAAAAGATATTTCATGCAAACAATAGGGAGAAAAAAGCAGCTGTTGCAGTACTTGTATCAGACAAAATAGACTGCAAAACAAAGAAAGTAACAAGAGACAAAGAAGGACATTATGTAATGATAAAGGGGTCAGTCCAACAAGAGGATATAACCATTATAAATATCTATGCACCCAACACAGGAGCACCTACATAGGTGAAACAAATACTAACAGAATTAAAGGAGGAAATAGAATGCAATGCATTCATTTTAGGAGACTTTAACACACCACTCACTCCAAAGGACAGATCAACCAGACACAAAATAAGTAAGGACGCAGAGGCACTGAACAACACACTAGAACAGATGGACCTAACAGACATCTACAGAACTCTAGACCCAAAAGCAGCAGGATACACATTCTTCTCAAGTGCACATGGAACATTTTCCAGAATAGACCACAAACTAGGCCTCAAAAAGAGCCTCAGTAAATTAAAAAAGATTGAAATTCTACCAACCAACTTCTCAGATCACAAAGGCATAAAACTAGAAATTGTACAAAGAAAACAAAAAGGCTCACAAACACATGGAGGCTTAACAACATGCTCCTAAATAATCAATAGATCAATGACCAAATTAAAACAGAGATCAAGCAATATATGGACACAAATGAAAACGACAGCACAATGCCCCAGCTTCTGTGGGATGCAGCAAAGGCAGTTCTAAGGAAAGTATAAAGCAATCCAGGCCCATTTAAAGAAGGAAGATCAATCCCAAATGAATAGTCTAAATTCACAATTATTGAAACTGGAAAAAGAAGAACAAATGAGGCCCAAAGTGAGCAGAAGGAGGGACATAATAAAGATCAGAGAAGAAATAAATAAAATTGAGAAGAATTAAACAATAGAAAAAAATCAATGAAACTAAGAGCTGGTTCTTAGAGAAAATAAACAAAATAGATAAACCCCTAGCCAGACTTATTAAGAGAAAAAGAGAATCTACACACATCAACAGAATCAGAAATGAGAAAGGAAAAATCACGGTGGACACCACAGAAATACAAAAAAATTATTAGAGAATACTATGAAAATCTACACGCTAACAAACTGGATAACCTAGAAAAAATGGACCACTTTCTAGAAAAATACAACCTTCCAAGACTGACCAAGGAAGAAACAGAAAATCTAAACAGACCAATTACCAGCAACAAAATTGAATTGGTAATCAAAGAACTACCGAAGGACAAATTCCAGGACCAGATAGATTCCCCGCTGAATTTTATCAGACATTTAGAGAAGACATAATACCCATTCTTCTTAGAGTTTTCCAAAAAATAGAAGAGGAGGGAATACTTTCGAACTCATTCTATGAGACCAGCATCACTCTAACACCAAAACCAGGCAAAGACCCCACAAAATAAGAAAATTACAGAAAAATATCCCTGATGAATATAGATGCAAAAATACTTAACAAAATATTAGTAAACTGAATTCAAAAATACATCAAGAGGATCATACACCATGATCAAGTGGGATTCATCTGAGGAATGCAGGGATGGTACAGCATTCGAAAATCCATTAACACCATACACCACATCAAGAAAAAGAAGGACAGAAACCACATGATCATCTCTATAGATGCTGAAAAAGCATTCAACAAAATTCAACATCCATTCATGATAAAACTCTCAAGAAAATGCGTATAGAGGGCAAGTACCTCAACATAATAAAGGCCATATATGACAAACCCACAGCCAACATTATACTTAACAGCGAGAAGCTGAAAGCTTTTCACCTAAGATTGGGAACAAGACAAGGATGCCCACTCTCCCCACTGTTATTCAACATAGTACTGGAAGTCCTAGCCATGGCAATTAGACAAAACAAAGAAATACAAGGAATCCAGATTGGTAAAGAAGAAGTTAAACTGTCACTATTTGCAGATGACATGATACTGTACATAAAAAACCCTAAAGACTCCACTCCGAAACTACTAGAGCTAATATCGGAATTCAGCAAAGTTGCAGGTTACAAAATTAATACACAGAAATCTGTTGCATTCCTATACACTAATGATGAACTAGCAGAAAGAGAAATCAGGAAAACAATTCAGTTCACAACTGCATCAAAAAGAATGAATTATCTGGGAATAAACCTAAACAAGGAAGTGAAAGACCTATACCTTGAAAAGTACAAGACACTCTTAAGAGAAATTAAAGAGAACACTAATAAATGGAAATTCATCCCATGCTCTTGGGTAGGAAGAATTAATATTGTCAAAATACCCATCCTGCCTAAAGCAATCTATACATTCAATGCAATCCCTATAAAAATACCAACAGTATTCTTCAATGAACTGGAAAAATAGTTCTACAATTCATATAGAACCACAAAAGACCTTTAATAGCCAAAGCAATCCTGAGAAGGTAGAATAAAGCAGGGGGGATCTCACTTCCCAACTTCAAGCTCTACTACAAAGTCACAGTAATCAAGACAATTTGGTACTGGCACAAGAACAGATCCATAGACCAGTGGAACAGAATAGAGAATCCAGATATTAATCCAAATATATATGTTCAATTAATATATGATAAAGTTGCCATGTATATACAATGGGGAAACGACAGCCTCTTCAACAGCTGGTGTTGGCAAAACTAGACAGCTACATGTAAGAGAATGCAACTGGATTATTGTTTAGCCCCACACACGAAAGTAAACTCGAAATGGATCAAAGACCTGAATGTAAGTCATGAAACCATAAAACTCTTAGAAAAAAACATAGGCAAAATCTCTTGGACATAAACATGAGCAACTTCTTCATGAACATATCTCCCCGGGAAATGGAAGCAAAAGCAAAAATGAACAAGTGGGACTATATCAAACTAAAAAGCTTCTGTACAGCAAAGGACACCACCAATAGAACAAAAAGGCTTCCTACAGTACTGGAGAATATATTCATAAATGACAGATCTGATAAGGGGTTGACACCCAAAATACATAAAGAGCTCACACACCTCAACAAATGAAAAGCAATAGTCCAATTAAAAAATGGGCAGAGGAGCTGAACAGACACTTTTCCAAAGAAGAAATTCAAATGGCCAACAGGCACATGAAAAGATGCTCCACATCGCTAATCATCAGGGAAATGCAAATTAAAACCAAAATGTGATATCACCTCACACCAGTTAGGATCACCAACATGGAAAAGACTAGGAACAACAAATGATGGCGAGGATGCGGAGAAAGGGGAATGCTCCTACACTGCTGGTGGGAATGTAAAGTAGTTCAACCATTGTGGAAAGCAGTATGGAGGTTCCTCAAAAAACTAAAAATAGAAATACCATGTGATCCAGGAATTTCACTCCTAGGAATTTACCACAAGAATGCAGAAGCCCAGTTTGAAAAAGAGATATGCATCCCTGTGTTTATCACAGCACTATTCACAATAGCCAAGAAATGGAAGCAACCTAAGTGTCCATAAGTAGATGAATGGATAAAGAAGATGTGGTACATATACACAATGGAATATTACTCAGCCATAGGAAAAAACAAATCCTACCATTTGGAACAACATGGATGGAGGTTAAGGGTATTATGCTCAATGAAATAACCCAGGTGGAGAAAGACAAGTACCAAATGATTTCACTCATCTGTGGAGTGTAAGAGCAAAGAAAAATCTGAAGGAGCAAAACAGCAGCAGACTCACAGAACCCAAGAATGGACTAACAGTTACCAAAGGGAAAGGGATTGGGGAGGATGGGTGGGAAGGGAGGTGGGAAGGGATAAAAAGTGGCATTACGATTAGCACACACAATGTAGTTGGGGGTTGCTCAGGAAATGCAGTGTAACAGAGAGAAGACAAGTAGTGACTCTATGGCAACTTACTATGGTGATGGACAGTGACTGAATGGGGTATGTGGTGGGGACTTGATAATGGGCAGAGTCTAGTAACCATAATGTTGTTCATGTAATTATTCATTAATGATACCAATATAAAAAAATATATATGTATTTTTAAAAGTTAAAAAAAACTTACCAGTATAAATAGAAGGTGCACATAAATATAATCAGAAATTCTTAGTCTGTATACATCCTTAATTAGGAAAATAAAATAAAATGAGAGAATTACCCAAAATATCTGTATGACATCAAAATAAAAATCGGAGGATAGTCAAAAAATGAACCTTGAGAAAAATAGGAGTGAAATACAACATATGCTTTTTGTAGTCATTTATTCAACCAAGAAGCACTTACTGATTGCCTACAATTGTGCCAGGCACAGTCAAGCTGGGAATGCACTACGAACAAAACAGACATGGAACCTACCCTCAAAGAATTTGAAAAGGACTTCAGATTCATCCTATGTAAGCATCTAGTAGATGTTTAGGCCCCCTTTGCAATATCCCCATTAAGTGGTTGTTGCAAAAATTGTGGATTGACTTACTTAGCAACCCTTCCAATTTCCTTCAACAAACGTGAGTGTCCCAGGCACTGCGTACTGTTTAGAGAACTGCTAGGAATAGAGTAGTGAGCAAAAAGCAATTTAAAAAATTGCTTCCTTCCTGTACTGCTAAAGCTGGGAAATTAGACTCTCTTGCAGCTTGAGTTCCAGATATGATTTAGCTTCTGCCAATCATAGCATCCATGTGAGACTGGAAATTAACTGGCTAAGAAGAATAAATGAGCAGGACATGAGGGATCTCCATTTGGCTGGGGTACCTTGCAGCAGTGGCTGGGTGGTTCTGTGGGAGATGGTCCTCAAAGTTCAGCTACAGCTTGACCCACCTTCCATTCAATTATTTTGTACATTAGTTAATACCTGGTAATAATTCCCTTTCTTTTGAGACCAGTTAGAACTGATTATATTGCCTTCAAGTGAACACAACTGGTACAATGTTATTAAGAGAATGCTTGTTCCAATTGTTTAGCAAGTATCCATCCCTGCTGCTAGGAAGATGTGATTCTACATTACTGATGATGTACATACAAAAGTCAAAAGATGGAAACTAAAACCCCACTTCTTTTCTCAACATTCGCCCTTCTCAATAGGCCAAATATACCAAAAAAAAAAAAAAAAAAAAAAGCAAGTCAAGCTAACCCATACTACAAACTTCATCTCCCCTGCTATAAACTGCATTAGTTATTGAATTCTTAAATTGAACTCTTGATTCTGACTACATAAAGAAACACATTGCTCTGATTGAGTAGAAGTTATGCATGACAAATGCATGCCCTCAGATCAGCAACCTATATCTAAAAAATGCAGAACACATAAATGACAGGAAATCATGGATTTACCATAAAAGCATAAATATTTCTAAGCTTCAAAGCTCATTAAGAATGTAACTCTGATAGCTTGGTTTGAAAACCGATATGTTTATTTCAGGAATCTGTATTTTCCAGGAACTCAATGTTCCTTTGAGTCTAAAGTAGAAATAACACCCTGCAGGTGTTTACAATCTAATCACAGCGAACTTTATTCATAAAGAGATAAGATAGTATAATCACACATGAGGCTGTGATACACTCATTGAAATTGGACACAATTTCAGATTTCAGGTATGATACTTGATTTTGAAAAACTCTTGGAAAATGGGCCAGGAGTAGTTTAAGGATACTGAAGAATAATTTTTAATCACCTGATTTGATAAATTGAGATAAAAATTTCTATGTTGTAGATAGTATAAAATAGGGTAGGTTAATTGCTTTCAAGAGAGAATTTAGAAGTGGTTCTGCATAATGGTTAAAAAATGAGTTAGATGGTTTCCTTATTTTGATTTGCAGCTCTATAAAACGTTTAGGAAATAAAACCATCTTGATCCATTTGGCAAGGAGTAATGTTTTCCTTCTCAAACTCCCAAATTACTTTGCAATTCTTTCATGACTATACCCAGTCTTCCTAGAATGATCATATTTGTGTACATATCTTTTTCTCCCTATAAGTTTATAAGCTCCTGAAAGACAGACACTATGTTAATACCCAGATGGTTCCTATCACTAAGCCTTGCAAAGAATGTATCAATAAATATTGGGCGATAAAGATAAAATAGTCTTTGTATGTATTAAATTCTTACTTTGGTTCCTAAACTACCAAGATTCCACTTTCCAGCTGGACCAAAAATTCAGCAGAGATGCTGAGCAGGTTTATCCACGTCTTCAAATCAGGGCACATCCAGTCCCCTGTTGGCCTTTTTGGAAGAATCCTTTGGGTGTGGGGCCCAGCATTCCTACCTATCTTTAAGTCAGCAAAACCTGAATAGTTCTGGGGTTCATGTTTTTATCAGGAAGCATTTATCAAGTGCATATGAATATCACTCGTGGTGGGCACTGAAAAAATCAGGCACATAACATGAATGTGGGAACAGCCCGAAGGACACCAAGAATAGTGGGGACACGGCAAGTGGAGGATGTGTGACCAACCACATACACACGCCGCAGTGCAGGCCAAAGAAAATACACCTGAAAGGCAGCCAGTTTTTGACCTCTGAACAGCAGCCTGGACAGATGTAGTCTCATATCCTCACACAGGAGATAGGTTGAGCCCAGCGGACAGAGGTGACTGGGGTTGGGGTCAAAGCCAAAGGACAGATGAACTGGGTCCCTGAAGAGAATGGTAACAGGAGCAGATGCAATAGGTAAAGGCAAGAGCAAGTGCCCTAACAACACCCTTGCTAACTCATAGTTCTGCTAGGACTGGGCGTAACAGGGCAGTGGTTAGGCGTGCATCCTCTAGTGCCACGTTGCCTGGCTCCATCCCCTCCTAACTGTGGGACATCAGGCAAGTTATATAACATCCCTATGGCTCAGCTTCCTTATGTCTCATATGAGAATAATAAGAGTTTTTCCCTCATAGGGACATAGCTATGGTTAAATGAGATGAAACTTAGAACAGTGCTCAAGTAATGCCATATAATATTTATAATGCCCTTTAAATTTTATGATGTTTTATGTGCATGTGTGTGTTCAGGTATATGCACATGTAATTGTTTATTCTCTTTTACATTTCTTAGAATTGTATCCCATGATCCATCTAAATTCATACATTTTCTCTGATAGAAACACCAGAGATAAGTTTCTCTTACCTTTGCTTCTTCAAAAGAGTAAGAATGAAACTAACACTGGAGAACACTTCTTGTTTTCCAGGTCTGGATCACTACCTTCTTATTTACATTTTCAGGCTACATCACCATCTTAGGAGCAATGCACTTTTTCAGTTGCCTCCCTGCAGTGTAAAATGATATTCCCTCCATCTCTCCTAAAATAGTCTCTCTTATGCCTCAAGTAGTTCACGTTCTAGTTTTCTGGAATTTCATTATCAAGTCTGTATTTATATTAGCCAGGCCTTTAGTGATTTTTAATGATTTCAATTGTATCCCTTCTTAACATTCTTTGCTTTAATTTTCAAAGTCCTAGTATCCTGACTATATCCAGTTTATCATCTTGGCTATTTAGTTCCCTTTTTCTAGAGCTTCTTTGCCTCCCCTCAGCATTCACCACAGGAAATCCTGTCTTGACTCCAAATCCATGCTCAGCGCATGAGTGAAAGAAATACCCTTAATGTCTTTGAACATTCCCTACATGCTATGATTTCACATGGAGGAGCCCTTATAATCCTACCACCCTATCAGAATGACCACTTTCACTGTCCACAGGCACTTAAAAAACTGACTTAATCTATGCAAAGTCATTACAAATATGGCCAAAAAGTCACTGGCCTTGAGTACACTGCTCCAAACTTGTATATAGCTTGAAGGCATTTTCAGTGCACAGCAAATGGTGTGATTGATCCACCTTTATGCTCCATGTAAATTTATATTTGATAATGAAGCCTGGAGAGATGATTCTTGAAGCATCATAACAGCATTGACTGACAGCCCCTTAAGTACTGTCTCTTTTATAGCAAACATAACTGACAGCTTGTGGGTTAAGAGCCTATGTAGATGCATTGGGCCCACATTGAACACAGTGGGGAAAAAAAACAAAGATATTTGTTCTATTTATTAATTAAAATTCAATTAATATGGTAAAATGCATGTGTCTTGGGAGAATAAATTTATATTTAGGCTGAGACAGATTCAGTTTTCCACTGTTACAGAACCTTGATATATAGCAAACTATGTACTAAAATTATCTCTCATAAATATTTTCAGACTTCCATGAAATTTACAGTATGCATTTGCTTACCCCATGTATACTGTTTCTGTAGCTGGGAGTGATCTAGATAGTTACAGGTTTCTCAAGCTATAGATTTAAATTCCACTCAAGTTATCTTTGGTAGGCACCTGCCTATGTAGATTAAGTTAAAAATCTGGCCACATTAAAAACAAGAATCCTGCAATGCCACTTGTAGATATATGCCCAGAAGAATTAATCAGTGACTCAAACATACACCCCTGTTCTTAGCAGCATTATTCAGTCATCAGAAGGTGTAAACAACTCAAGTGTCCCTTGATGGATGGATGGAGAACCAAAATGTGGTCTACCCATACAGTGGAATATTATTTAGCCTTAAAAAGGAATGAAATTCTGAAACATGCTACAACATGGATGAACCCTGAAAACATTATGCTAGGTAAAATAAACCAGGCCCAAACAGACAAGTATTTGTGTGATTCCACCTTCATATGGTAGTTATAATAGTCAAATCCATAAAGACCATTTATGTAGAGTGGTGGTTACAAGAAGCTGGGGAGAGGAAATGGGAGTTATTATTTAATGGGGACAGAGTTTCAGTTTGGGATGACAAACAAGATCTGGAGATGGATGGTGGTGGTGGTGGTCACACCACAATGTGAATATAGGAACCATATTATGATTAAAATGGTAAATCTTACATTATGTATTTTTTAACCACACACATGCAGAAGTCATTTAGGAGTCTGCCAGATGATCAAGATGAAAAAGGGCATTAATACTGGATCTAATGTAGTGGAATGTGACTTACTACTCAGTAACAGATTGTCAATGCAAGAGATAAAGAACAAGAACCCTGAATTGTTTTGAGGGCTTCTTTTTGGCCCTCACTTCAAGATATAATAGCTCTAGATTGAGAACCAAGAATTTGCATTTCTAACAAATTCCCAGGCGTGTTAGTTTTCTATTGTTGCATAGCATATCACCCCACATTTTAGTGGCTTAAAACAACACACAGTTATTATCTCATAATCTCTGAGTTCCAGAAGTCTGAACTCAGTGGCTCTGGCTCAGGATGTCTGATGCTAATGCAGAACCATGCTGTTGATGGAGCCACAGTCACACGGAGACTTGACTGGGAGGCCCACCTCCAGGCTGGCTCCCCCCACGGCTCTTAGCAATGCTGTAGTTCTCAGGACATGGCATCTGAGTTCCCCCAGAGTGGGTGCTGAGAAAGAGAGAGAAAGCAGGAAGCCGCAGCACCTTTTGTGATTAGCACCTGTTTTTCAGAGGTAGGTCATTAAATGCAGCCCATACTTACAGGGGCAGGCTCCACCTCTTAAAGGGAGGAGTATACAAACATTGTGAACATTTCAAAAACTAACATGCTGGGTGTATTCCTGGGACTGCTACAAGGAAGTACCATCAACTGGGCAGCTGAAACAATAGAAAAGTATTGTACACAACACTGGGGCTGCAAGTCCAAGATCAAGGTGTCAGAAGGGCTGGTTTCTTCGGAGGCCTGAGGGAGGATCTCTCTCCTTTTGTCTGGTAGCCTCAGGTGTTCCATGGCCTGGAGATGGCTATCTTTTCCCTGTTTCTTCACATTGTTTCCTCTCTGTACACATCTGTCCCTACATCAAAATTTCCCTTTCATAAATAAAATTTTATAGTAAGTGTCATATTGAATTAGGACCCACCCTACTCCATTGTTTTCATCTGATTACCTCTGTAAAGGCCCTATTTCCAAATAAGGTCACACTATGAGGTACTGAGGTTAGGATTTCAACAACTTTTGGACAACACAATTCAACCCACAATCCACTCAGCCAATGCTGATGCTCCTGCTCAGGAGAC
Organism: Manis pentadactyla; assembly: GCF_030020395.1. Classification (NCBI taxonomy): domain Eukaryota; kingdom Metazoa; phylum Chordata; class Mammalia; order Pholidota; family Manidae; genus Manis; species Manis pentadactyla. The sequence continues at coordinate 147,301,788 of NC_080020.1, read as the reverse complement.
CACACTGTTGAGAACCACTGGTCTAATCTACCTCCTGGTTGTCTAGATGAGAAATGTAGGTTTTCCATAAAACCATGAACTACCAAGTGTCACAAAGGGAGTATGTGACACGGCTCAGATGGAAACTCTGATTTCTCAATCCATATTTAATGGACTTTCCATGAACCATATAGTGTTTAGTTATCTTTGACCCAGAGTTCTCTGAAGATCTGTTATCTGTGCAACCCATTAAGCCTTTGTGCTTTTTCTAGGCTAAGGTTTTTCATAGTGATCCACAAAGTTCCACAGTTCTAAGGATGCTTTCTAGGAATCCTTTACTGGGGTGTATACATGTGTGTGTGTGTGTGTGTGTGTATACATTTTCTGGGACTACATAATTCAGTATTTAAGCTGAATACACTAGGTAGGAGAAGAGACAGAGTAGGGGATGAAGAGGAGATAGCAAAGGAGAGAGGAGAAAGGAAATGAGATATGAGGAATATAGGAAAAAGAAATAACAATGGTACCAATTTACACGCTTGCCATAGCCTGCCACATCTTTCAGTGTGAGGGTAGAAAGAGAGACGAAAATCAACTCTTCCTGTTATATGTACCTATTACATATTTTCAAAAATTGAAAAAAAATAATAAAATGAACACCTGTGTGTCCACCAGTCGTCTAAACATAAAGAACATTGGCAGGGGAATTGACGTCCTGTGCACCCTGCTCATGGCAGCCTCCCCTCCTCCCCAGAGTATTTACTATGCTGGTTTGTGTTTATCATTCTCTTGCTTTTATTTATGGTCTTACTACATAGAGTCTTAATATCTTAGTTAGTGTTGCTTGTTTTTGAATTAATGTAAATTGAACCATACTAGGTATGCATATGTAAATTTTTATTTTTCCCTCTACCTGGAGAAACTCGTTCACATTCATATGTGTAGTTGTGATTAATCCACTGTCATTGTTGTGTGGTGCTCTCTTATCCATCCATCCTCTTGGTAAGCTAGACAGGTTATTTTTCTTAAAATAACCTAAAGAATAGTAATGCTATGAACATTCTTATACATGTCTCCTGGTACATTGTGCAAGAATTTCTGCAGTGTGTGTATTTAGGAATGTAACTGATGGATTGTGGGGTGTGCTTATTTTAACTTTAGATCATTGATTAGCTGGTTGATTTCAGGAGGCTGTATCAGTTCACTCTCCTATCAGCAGTATCTAATAGTTATGTTATCTCACATCTCAGCAACACATTAGCCCAACATTTTGACCCTCCTAAATGTTTATCTTTAGATCTGACTTTAGACCTCACATTGGACGTGACTCCACCATGTTGGATTTTTGAGACTTTGTAATCCTCATATCTAGAATGCCTGATGCCTCCAACATAATAGGTGCTCAGTAAATGAGGAAAAAATTAAATGAATCTAAGCTTTAGTTGTTTGGTAAAATTTTTTACTTATTCCAGATGTTTATCAGCACATTCCTCTTAACCAATCTTTCCTTCTGTCTCAAATTATGTACACAGTGTCACTGTATAGTGGTATATTTGTTCCAAACTCAGAGGCACAGGACATGTAATGCAGCAGTCCAAGTGTTTCCCCTAAAGGTGGAAATATATTACATTTGCTTTACTGTAATCTAGTAGAAGATTCTAAAATGAATTTTTGAGGGAAAAAAAAGAAGAAAAAACCTCCACAATTCCTAACCTTAATTTCAGAACTTAATTTTCATATGCTCCAACATGTCATTTTAAAAAATGTATAAATTCTCTTTTTACATACTTATTTATTTCCTACTTGGTTAAATTTCTACAATTAATTGTTATGTTCTTACAATGTGTAACAACTGCTGCTTAGACATCTATTTTAATGAGTTATAAAGTCTTGGTTCCCAAATGATAGTTCACAGACCTCTTCCAGTTTCTGACGAAAGTTTCACTAGCCTAAAGTACTAAGAAAAAGCACAACAGATTAAGCTTTTCATAACTTAACAAGGGAACAACGATACCATGCATTTTATTTAAAAGAACGCTCTTCATTCTGAGATTATGTCGTTTCTACCTCTCAAGTGTTACACTGCTCTGTGTTTTAAGACATGGTGATAGTAGATGGCATTTATTTGCTTTACAACGTTGGCTTCAGATTTTCTGTGCGTGTGTATATGTTTGTTTTAATTTTACTTAATTTCAATTTTACTTAAACTTGATCCGTCAAATCTAAACATTTGGAAACACTTTCAGAGAGACTTCTTTATCATTTAGTATGTATTTTGTAGAAAGCACCCAGGGAGTTACTCTCAGGAGCACCCAAGTCTCCGGAGGCAAGGTGTATGCATCTCTCCAACAACTATGAATATCTCGTTCTGATTGGGTTTCAGACTTGGAACTAACGCTATGGAGAGTGATGTGCCAAGACGAGTAAGACAGCATTTGGTCCTCACGGATGTACGCTTTAGCAGGAGCGCCAGGGTACAGAGAGTGGTCTGGCGGTTGCTGGACGGAGATGGAGACCCTGGACCCTGAAAAATGTGTAAAGGTAGAGAGGAAGGGAACTGCGCTAGAAAGGCAGTCTTATAGGAGCCAAGGCTTGGCGTCCACTCCTGCGTGAGCGAGAGGAGCTCACGCGTTGGAGGGCGGTGAAGACAGAACGGAAAGGGCTCTGGGGCGGGCTGCGCGGGGTCCGCTGCTCGAGGGGCAGTGGTGGTAAGGGTTGCTTAAAGAGCCACGGGGAGGTCGTACCAAGGAGACCTGGAGAGCGTCTGAATGCAACAGATGCAAAAGGGACAAGAAGCCCAGACACCTGACCCATACCCTGGAGTTCAGTTTAATGAGAACCAGGAGGTGTAGTCGGACACGCCCCGCTGACTCATGCACCCAGTCAGCGACGGGCCTCAGGGCACGCCCCGTGCTCCCAACGCCAGGCAATCTATACAAGGGAACTGGCTGCCGTTGCGCCTGCGCAGTTCGCAGGCCCCGACCCCTTTGCCCTCCAGCTCGGGTCTTCCACAACTAACATGGCGGCTCCCTGTGTGTTCTGCGGCGCCGCAGTTTCCTACCGGCTCTTTCTCGGGAGTAGGATTAGCCTCGTCCGGGAACAAAACCTCTGGAAAGCCGCGGCTGCTGAGTTTCAGATAGGTACCGGATCCCAGGTAAGGCCTAGGAGAAGTGGAAGCGCTGGCCCTGTAGCTCGAAGATGTGGAGCCGGCGACGCCACCTTCCTCCTGCGTCTCGCGTGCGCAGACGGGGACCTAGGGTCTTAATTGTTAAGTACGGGCCTGAGGTTAGAGAGGAGGAATGGGTGCTGGCCTGCGGCGGCCCCTCGAGATTGTCTCTGGTTTTCTCGGGGTGCAGTGAGGGGAGGGAGTTCTGGGGGGACGGAACTAGAGCGACCGCCCCCTGCGTGACGTGGCTGCCAAGCCGACGGGAGCCCGCGCCCAGGTGTGGTGCTGGCTCGGGGCCTCCCCGCGGACCCCGCGGTCCAGAGGGAGGGGGGCCGCGCCGGAGGAGGTGAACGAGAGACTTGACGGAGGAAGTCACACGGAGAGAATCGTGACTTTTAAAAGTGCCTTGCGTCTGTGCGGTTTCTGTTTTCTTAATTTGCCCGACACTTTACAAATAGAGACTAGAACTTGTGCATTTTACTTAATCCTGAGGGAAGTGACTAGCCTCACATCTGGATAGATGATACCGTTCTGACATGGTATCTCAGGAGGACGAACAAGATTTGAGAGGGAAGAAAATGAGTTTAGTTTTGGATGAAATTGTATTTATTATGCAATTATTGTTGGGAACTCCAAATGGAGATTTTCACTAGGCCCATAAATGGGCAGGTTTATATAGTTCAAGGAGAAAACCGATTTACAAGTTCTCTGTTACTCTGTGGACTGTACCTGACGCCTTGGAAATGAATTCAAACACCTAGGGAGAGTGTACTGAATAGGAATAAACAGAGATACTGGGCCCTGAAGGACAACAGTCGAGAAAGAAAAGCCACCAAAAGATTTTAATGCTGCCAAAAACAGTGGACAGGCAAGACTGTGTGGTGTCTTGGAAAACGGAGTGTTTCAGTTAGGGAGAATGATAAGCAGTACCAAGTACTGTAAAGAAGTCAAGTACTATGATCTAAAAACACTATTGATTAAAGGAATGATACCTTTTCTCCTTTCTTTTATATTTTAACCTAAATGCACCAATCCATCCATTCAATTAGCCATCAAACATTTGTTTTATTTTTTTATTGGAAAATGTGCTGAAAGTTTTTATATTTTCATACATCTCTTTTGAGTCTCTATACATATAGTTATCTATAAAAGGGACTACAGCATATAGAAAGTTTTTATTGGTGACACTTAATGTGTGTATGTGTTGGGGGTAAGGGGAGTCACTTTCCTCCCTCAAACTCCAGATCCTGTGTATCCTTTTTTTCTTTATGTTCTTTTTAATTATACACAAGCAGGCATATGCATACTTTACAAAAAATGGTGCCCATTCTACTTTTTGCTTCTCTAACTTACATACTTAGAAGAAATCCCTCCAAATCACCTATTAAATACCTAACTGATGCATGACATTCTGTGTGATGAATATATCAAATTAATTTAACAGTTGATGGGCATTAGCTTTGTTTCCATTTTCTTTCCACTAATAAAATGTTCAGTAAACACCTTCATACAATTCTTAAATGCTTTTATTTTTGTAAGAGACAGTGCCAGTCATGAGATTATTGCTTCAAAGGATGTGTACATCTTAAATATTTCCACAAAGCTTCCAAAAAGGCTGTAGCAATTAACGTTCTGTCATTGATGCATTAGAGTGCCCCTTTCTGTACCTGCATTAGGTTTGCGTGTTTGTTTTTTCCAATAAGATGGGTGTAAAATTATTTCTCCCTGTTACTTCAGTTTTCACCTCCCTGATCAAGTTTGAAATAAACCTTTCATTTTCATATGGCAAATGTTCAGTGAGCACTTTACTTGAGCCTGACACTGTTCGGTAAACAAATTATAGTAAACAAATTAACCTAAGGGTCAGACAGCATTGACCCTTAGCACTCTCAAGGGATGGTTCTGAGACAGCTGAATCCCCAGACTCCTGAATCTCACCCCAGCATATGTTTCACCACATGCAGTACAACTCAGGTGTAACTGAAAGACTTCACTGACCCTCATCAGACTTAATGATTCCATGTATATTCCATAAAGCCTTTTGTATGGCACAGAGCTTGTCTTTCGGAAAGATTAATAGTTCTCCACTTCCATCTACAACATTAATAGTCTGTATCTCTTAATGGCTGTGTTTCATAAAACAACATTTTTAATCACTCCATGAATGGCTAAAATACTCTGCCTGTTTTTTGTTTTTTTAATTTGGGTCATAACCCTTTTGTTATGTAATTTCTTCTTCATTGGCTACAGACAAAGAAGGAACTGGGAAGAATAGAAAAATAGCAATCCGTGCATCTCTTACAGGGTAAATATTTTTGTATTTTTTTAATATGTATAAGTGTATACTAGGTGTTGATAGAAATAATAGGTGTTACTGTAGATCACAGTCAAAAAAGTTTGAGAAACACTGAAGCAGAAAGGAAAAAGCAACAACTTCTGTTAAGCTGTGATTCCAGGCTGCTCCCAGGCCTGTCCCTAGCAGATGCCCTTCTGCATACCAGCCTTGTGGTATACATGTTTCATATTAATTCCTCGGTACAGCTGCAGATATCTCAGTATCCCAGATTTGACGTGGAGGAGGGAATCTTACTCATGATTGGCCAGATTTCTCAGATGAGCCCATGATAATCAGGGATCTATGTACAGTATACCACGAATTTCACAGAGATAAATCCAGAAAAATGCAGAATGGCAATGCCTAATTCAGATGAGTCGTCATGGGGAAGGAGGTGGGCAGCTTCTCAGGAGGTGATAGTGGTGTCTTTAATTAGGAGTTATGTGAGGAAAGAAAGGTGTTTGTTCTGGAAGATGTCATAGGTACACAAGGAATGGAGGTGTCCAGTCAGGACTTTCTGGTAACAACAAGTGATTGGTGAGAGCAGCTATATTGGTATAATCGTTGGTGAGAGACAGGGTAGTCTGGCAGAGTCCAGATTATGGTCTGTTTTGCTGTCCAGAGGTATTTGAGTTTTTTGACCTGTCACAAGTGAAAGCATTGGCATTATTAGAAGCAGTTGACTGTTGCGATACACTACAAGGTTACCCTTTTTAAAGGTAGAATTCTTGAATCCTCCATCAATATAATTTAATGTAGAAATGCTAATTTAGCTTTCTGTAATATTTATGAACTTTATAATAAGAAAAAGCAGAGGATTGGTTTCTATTTTGAAAGATATTACTACAAAATACTGATGATAGTCCTCTTAATTTTGTTTTCTACAAAGTACTAAGAACTTAATTTTAGTTTTTACTAAGTGAGTATGCCCTTGCTGAAATGGACCATCTGCCAGAGACGGTGGGTAGCATTTGGTGGCTTAGACCTTATATATTTTGGCTTTATTGTGAAAGTATTGCCTTCTTTGTCTTAAGTACCTGTTCTTTTCATCTCTCATCTTCTGGGCTCCTGAAGGTTATAGTGTCCTGTATTTATCACAGTACCCAGTTGGTACCCCAGTATGGTCTTACTAAAAAACTTTATTAGTAAGTTGCTAAAAAAAACTCTTTAAAAAACAGATTTAAAAATTGACCCCCATTTGTATCAAATGTTTTTTGTAGCTCTGTAAATTAGTTATGTTTCCCCCACCTGGCAATTTTTGAGGTTTTTAAAAAAAAATCTCAGTTTATTAGCAATGGAAAAGAAAATCTCTTTGGTGGAAAACATTTTTCCCTTTGAGATCTCATCCTGTCTTTTTAGAGATAGATTTAGTGTATTCTCCATTGCTTTAATTATAGAAAATACTGGGATGTCAAAGTTTGCGTTTTCCTTACATAGCAGTTTACAAGTTTCTTATTTAAAGAGAGCTTAATAATAGATGCTACAATCATTCTCTCCTCCTTTTCCTTAAAAACAAGATAAATAAGCTTTCTTATACTATGCTTCATTGTTGTAGTTAGGATGATGGATTATTTATTTATTGCTGTGTAACAAGTTACTCCAAAATTTAGCAGCTTAAAACAACAGACATTCATTACATATTATTTTTTGTGGACCAGGATTTCAGGCACAGCTTGACTCGGTCTTCTGCTCAGGGTCTCCTGTTAGGCATCATCCTGGTGTTGTCTGTGGCTGCAGTCATATCAGGCTAGAGGGTGGACATCTGTTTCCAGTGTGGGTGTTCACAGCATTTGTATCCTTGTAGACTGTTGTGCTGGTTGTTGGGCACCCTCAGTTCTTGCCCCCTGGGTATGTAGGGCATCTCACCACATCTGACTTCTTCAGGTTGATCAAGAGAGGCTGAAAAAGAGGGAAGACAAGACTCTTTGTAACTTAATCTCAGAACTGACATTCTGTTACTTTAACAGTATTCTATTCATCAGGACCAAGTTAAGCAAGTAGCAGAAGCCGGATCTCAAAGAGGGAGGGGGTTGCACAAGGCAGGCATGAATACCAGGTGGCAGAATCCCTGGAAGCAAGTTGGAAGCTACCGACAATTGTAAAAGAACCATGTACACTTTTTTATTACCTAAGTGTCTCATGTAGTTATGTCTTTCCTCTGTAGTTCGTTCGCAGACTTCTTGAGAAAAATAACAGAACCTTTGTGTCCCCACTCTGATGCCTAGCACAGTGCCTACAGATACATTGTAGATACTCACTGATTATTTATTGAATTAAACATGTGAAGAGTTCTGTGTGGGCTCATGTGTGTGCATACACATTTGTGTACATGTGTGAACACCTGCTACATTTGTGAACACCTACATTTCTTTTTTATTATTATTAAGGTATCATTGATATATACTCTTATGAAGGTTTCACATGAAAAACATTGTGGTTACTACATTCACCCATATTATCAAGTCCCCCCGCATACCCCATTGCAGTCACTGTCCATCAGTGTAGTAAGATGCCACAGAGTCACTACTTGTCTTCTCTGTACTACACTGTCTTCCCTGTGACCCCCACACACACCATGTGTACCAATCATAATACCCCTTAATCCCCTTCTCCCTCCCTCCCCACCCAGTCTCCCCCACCCATCCTCTTTGGTAACCACTAGTCCCTTCTTGGAGTCTGTGAATCTGCTGCTTTTGTTCCTTCAGTTTTGCTTGATTGTTATACTCCACAAATGGGGGAAATCATTTTGTACTTGTCTTTCTCCGCCTGGCCTATTTCACTGAGAATAATACCCTAGCTCCATCAGTGTTGTTGCAATTGGTAGGATTTGTTTTCTTCTCATGGCTGAATAATATTCCATTGTGTATATGTACTACATTTTCTTTATCCATTCATCTACTGATAGACACTTAAGTTGCTTCCATATCTTGGCTACTGTAAGTAGTGCTGCAATAAACATAGAGGTGCATATATTGCTTTGAATCTGAGATCTTGTTTTCTTTGGGTAAATTCCGAGGAGTGGAATTCCTGGGTCAAATGGTATTTCTATTTTTAGTTTTTTGAGGAACTTCCATATTGCTTTCCACAATGGTTGAACTAATTTATATTCCCACCAGCATTTGTTCCTAGTCTTTTTGATGTTGGCCATCCTAACTTGTGTGGGGTGATAATCTCATTGTGGCTTTAATTTGCATTTCCCTGGTAATGAGTGATGTGGAGCATCATTTCATGTGCCTGTTGGCCATCTGAATTTTGTCTTTGGAGAAGTGTCTGTGCATATCCTCTGCCCATTTTTAAATAGGGTTATTTGCCTTTTGGGTGTTGAGCCATGTGAGTTCTTTATATATTTTGGATGATAACCCCTTGTCGATATGTCATTTATAAATATATTCTTCTCTTCCATACTCTAAGATGCCTTTTTGTTCTACTGATGGTGTCTTTTGCTGTACAGAAGCTTTTTAGTTGAATGTAGTCCTATTTGTTCATTTTTGCTTTTGCTTCCCTTGCCTGAGCAGATGTGTTCAGAAAAAAGTTGCTCATGTTTATATTCAAGAGATTTTTGCCTATGTTTTCTTTCAAGAGTTTTATGGTTTCATGACTTACATTCCAGTCTTTGATACAGTTCAAGTTTACTTTTGTGTATGGAGTTAGACAATAATCCACATTCATTCTCTTATATGTAGCTGTCCAGTTTTGCCAACACCAGTTGTTGAAAAGGTTTTCATTTCCCCATTGTACATCCATGGCTCCTTTTTCACATATTAATTGACCATATATGATTGGGTTTCTATCTGGCCTCTCTATTCTGTCTATGGGTCTGTTCTTGTGCCAGTACCAAATTGTCTTGATTACTGTGGCTTTGTAGTAGAGCTTGAAGTTGGGGAGCGAGATTCCCCCCTGCTTTGTTCTTCCTTCTCAGGATTGCTTTGGCTATTCGGAGTCTTTTGTGGCTCCATATGAATTTTAGAATTATTTGCTCTACTTCATTGAAGAATGCCATTGGTATTTTGATAAGGATTGCATTGAATCTGTAGATTGCTTTAGGCAGAATGGCCATTTTGACAATATTAATTCTTCCTATCCATGAGCATGGGATGTGTTTCCATTTATTGGTGTCTTTAATTTTTCTCAAGACTGTCTTATAGTACTCAGGGTATAGCTCTTTCACATCCTTGCTTAGGTTTATTCCTAGGTATTTTATTCTTTTTGATGCAATTGTGAATGGAATTGTTTTCCTGATTTCCCTTTCTGCTAGTTCATCATTAGTGTATAGGAATGCCACAGATTTCTGTGTATTGATTTTGTATCCTGCAGCTTTCTTGAATTCACTTATTAATTCTAGTAGTTTTGGGGTGGATTCTTTAGGGTTTTTTATGAACAATATCATGTCATCTGCAAATAGTGACTGTTTAACTTCTTCCTTAACAATGTGGATGCCTTTTATTTCTTTGTGTTGTCTGATTGCCATGATTGCCATGGCTAGGACCTCCAGAACTATGTTGGAAAAAAGTGGGGAGAGCAGGTATCCTTGTCTTGTTCCCGATCTTAAAGGAAAAGCTTTCAGCTTCTCACTGTTAAGTATGATGTTGGCTGTGGGTTTGTCATATATGGCCTTTATTATGTGGAGATGCTTGCCTTCTGTACCCACTTTGTTGAGAGTTTTTATCATGAATGGATATTGAATTTTGTTGAATGCTTTTTCAGCGTCTATGGAGATGTTCATGTGGTTTTTGTCCTTTTTGTTGATGTGGTGTATGATGTTGATGGACTTTTGAATATTGTAGCATCTTTGCATCCCTGGAATAAATCCTGCTTGATCATGATGTGTGATCTTTTTGATGTAGTTTTGAATTCAATTATCTAATATTTTGTGGAGTATTTTTGCATCTTTGTTAATCAGGGATGTTGGTCTGTAATTTTCTTTTTTTTCTGTTGTCTTTGGTTTTGGTATTAGAGTGATGCTGACCTTATAGAATGAGTTTGGAAATATTCCCTCTTCTATGTTTTGGAAAACTAAGGAGGATGGATATTAGGTCTTCACTAAATGTTTGATAAGATTCAGCAGTGAAGCCATCTGGACCAGACGTTTTGTTCTTAGGTAGTTTTTTTATTACCAGTTCAATTTTGTTGCTGGTGATTGGTCTGTTCAGATTTTCTGTTTCTTTCTGGGTCAGCCTTGGAAGGTTGTATTTTTCTAGAAAGTTGTCCTTTTTTTCTAGGTTATCCAGTTTGTTACCATATAATTTTTCATAGTGTTCCTTCATAATTCTCTGTATTTCTGTGGTGTCCGTAGTGATTTTTCCTTTCTCATTTCTGATTCTGTTTATGTGTGTAGACTCTCTTTTTTTCTTGATAAGTCTGGCTAGGGGATTATCTATTTTGTTTATTTTCTCGAAGAACCAGCTCCTGTTTTCATTGATTCTTTCTATTGTTTTAGTCTTCTCAACTTCATTTATTTCTGCTTTAATCTTTATTATGTCCCTCCTTCTGCTGACTTTTTGCCTCATTTGTTCTTCTTTTTCTAGTTTCATTAATTGTTAGTTTACACTGTTCATATGGGATTGTTCTTCTTTCCTAAGGTAAGCCTGTATTGCAGTTTACTTCCCTCTTAGCACAGCCTTTGCTGCGTCCCACAGAGTTTGCGGTGTTGAATTATTGTTGTCATTTGTCTCCATATATTGCTTGATCTCTGTTTTTATTTGGTCATTGATCCATTGATTATTTAGCAGCATGTTATTAAGCCTCCATGTATATGTGGGCTTTTTCATTTTCTTTCTGTAATTTATTTCTGGTTTCATACCTTTGTGATCTGAGAAACTGGTTGGTACAATTTCAATCTTTTTTAATTTACTGAGGCTCTCTTTGTGGCCTAGCATATGATCTATTCTTGTAAATGTTCATGTGCACTTGAGAAGAATGTGTATCCTGCTGCTTTTGGGTGAAGTGTTGTGTAGATGTCTGTTAGGTCCATCAATGCCTCTGTCTCCTTATTTATTTTCTGTCTGGTTGATCTGTCCTTTGGAGTGAGTGGTGTTTTGATGTCTCCTAAAATGAATGCATTGCATTCTATTTCCTCCTTTAATTCTGTTAGTATTTGTTTCACATATGTGCTCCTATGTTGGCTGCATAGATATTTGTAATGATTATAGCTCTTGTTGGACTGACCGATCTGTGCACCTCCATGGCCTGAGAGACTATCTCCTTCCCCAGATTGGGGAAGTTTTCAGCAATTACCTCCTCAAAGACAGTTTCTATCCCTTTCTCTCTCCTCTTCTTCTGGTACCCCATAATGCAAATATTGTTCCATTTGGATTGGTCACACAATTTTCTTAATAATTTTCTTTCATTCCTAGTGATCCTTTTTTCTCTCTGTTCCTCAGCTTCTTTTTATTCCTGTTCTCTAATTTCTATTTCATTTACCATCTCCTCTACCTCGTCTAATCTGCTTTTATATCCCTCTATTATATGTTTCATTTCAGATACTGAATTCTTCAACATGTGTATTTCATTCCTGAATTCCTCCCTGAGTTCTTGAATATTTTTCTGTAGTGCCGTGAGCATGTTTATGATTTTTATTTTGAAATCTCTTTCAGGAAGATTGATGAGTTCCGTTTCACTTGGCCCTTTCTGGTGTTTGTATGATTTGGTTTGAACCAGGTTCCTTTGACATTTTGTATTTGTAGGTGGCACCCTGTAGTGCCCAGAAGCCCTACTCTCTGGAGCTCCTCAGTCCCTGGTGCTGTGGTACGGTTTGCAGGCGAGCAGCGCTGGTGCCTATTGGGACGAAGGATCTCTTTCCTGCTTCCTGGTTACAGTGCCTGTCTCCACTGCCAGGGCCAGTGGGCCCAGTGTGCAGGGAGAAGCCTCTATGCTTTGTACTTGTAGCTGCCATCGGCGGGGCTGGCCTGGGTGCAGTGGCGGGGGCGGCCAGTTTGTGAACTGGTGCCTGTGGAAGGAATGTTCAGCAGGCTTCATATCATGGTGGGGGACCTCCTAGCTGCATAGCCAGCCAGGGGGTTGGTGTGCCTGAAGCTCCTGAAAGTTCCCAACCTGCTGGGCAGAGTGCACCCAGACAATTTTGTCCACCTATCCTTTCTCCTGAGCCACAAGCTCAGTGCAATCCTTGCCCCTTTAGCAACCCTCTCCCTGTTAGGAAGTCTCTCAGACTGCCTGCATTTCTTCTGTCCCAGAGCGACCAGTTGTGAACACGTGTTTTCCACAAGTGACTGGAATCTCAGTCTCTCCAAGTATTCAACCTGTCTTAGCCTCCCAACCCCACTAATCTCCAGAGCACCATGTAATACAGGTTTATGCCTCCAGAGCAAATTTCCAGGGTGGGTGTTCAGCAGTCCTAGGTTTCCACCCACTCCCTGCTCCCTTTCTCTTCCTCCTTCCTTTGAGCTGGGGTAGGTGAAGGCTTGGGTCCCTCCGGATCACTGCTTTGGTATGTTACCCTATTCCATGATATCTGCTCTTTTCCCCAGGTGTAGGCAGTCTGCTGCAGCCTTGTTTGCTGTTGTATTTGCTATATTTTCAAATTATATGTGGTTTTGGGAAGAGGTTTCTGTCTCACCTCTCATGCCTCCATCATTAAGCCTCTTCCCTGCTACATTTTTTTTACCCAATAGGATTAGTGACTTATAAGAAAACTGAGTCTTTACTGTGCTTCATACTTCCTTATTTCAGTATAGCAACCTTCTCATTTTAACACTGAATTCTGCTTTACAGCTATTTCTGTTAAACTTCAGTACATAGCCTTGCCTATCGTTGTTGCTCATATTTGTTAAATGAACTTGTAAAATAGTTCACTTTTTAGAATATTATCATGAGAAATAAAGCACGTTCAAGCATATTAAAAAATGGAATAACATGATGAACCCCACATATGTCAACTGGTTTCAGCAGTTATTAATGTTTTGCCAAACTTGTTTGATGTCTCCCCTTTTTTTAAGTAAGTATCAGACTTTCTGTTCTTTACTTACAGATAGTTGCATGTACATCTCTAGCAGGTTAAAAAAAATATTTTTAAATGTAGTTTCAATGACACCATGAACTATCTAACAGAATGAACAAGTTCTTGATACTGTCTGTTATCCATTTCATGTCCAAATTTCCCTGATTGACCCAACAATGATTTTTTTATAGTTGGTTTGTTTAAATCAGTATTCAAATAAGGTCTGTATATCTTATTTGCTAGGCAAGTATGTTAAGTCTCTTAATTTACAACAGTTTGTAGAATGAATATGAATGGTGAATTTTGCTTATGTATTATAGTAAATTTTCCTGTTTGTTTAACCCAGTGTCCATTTCCCTTTCATAATGGCACCCTAGTTTTCTTAGGAGGAATGAGTTCTTCCCGTTGCTTATAGTCCAGAAGAACTGTACTCTGGGACATCTGAACCAAGGCAGTCCATTAAGATTATTCCCTCCCTGGAGATCTAAGCAGAGAGACCAGGCTGTTGGAATACCATTTTATCTTAATGGCTATATTCTGACTTCATTGAATGCTGTGTATTGTTGAAGTTTCTACTTTTTAGCTTACCAAAGATGCTTTGGACCCTGTTTGTTTCAAGTATAGGTTTGTGGGCCATGTTAGCCTTCCAAGAAATTTAAGTAAAGCAAAGTCAGTTTCTTTAGCTTGCATCCAGAGACCTCTAGTTGATAAAAATATAAACGTATTCAAAAGGGTTACTATGATCTCTGTCTTGGAGTTCTTACATTGTTTCTTTCTATCCACATTTCTCTAATCTGACTTTAGTCTTTACCTTCTATTCCTCACAGTATTTTTTTTTTGCCTTTTCTATTCAGATTAGCAGCAGATTTTTCTTTGTTCCATTTTTATCCAATTGAACAAAAAGGAGACTCCTTAATACCCTTGTAATACCATTGAAGTAGTGTGTAACACTGGCATTTGGCCAGATTTGGGACTTCACTTCTCTGTCAGGATGTGTCTGCTTCTTTGGCAACCTGCTTGATTGAAATTATAGTTGTCTGACCCACTGATTATCTTTAAAAAGAAACAAATCTGTCAAGTTGTATCTACACTATTCCATAAAAACAATGTCTGAGGAAAATTCTCTTTCATAGCTTTTTAGTTGGAAATAGAAGCTGTAGAAAATTTTTTGGGGAATTGTATTTATCTGTGGCAAAGCACATTCTTTTCAGGAATTCTTAGTGTTCTTAGCTAAAGGTCTGGTCATTCACACTAGGCCTCATCTCACTTAATGGATTGCATTAAAGAATAATGGACTCATTTGAATGTAAATATTTTTGTGTGAATTCATTGCTGGAATACTTCAGAACTTTAAAAAAATGTATTCAATTCGGGTGGTATTTTGGTACTAATGCTGTGATGTTTTGTAACTTAAATATGAATTTCCAGAATGTCATAGCTTTAGGCAGTATATACATATGTCTTTGAAAATATCTTAGAGACCCTTAAAATTTCTAAGTGAACAATAAGAATTTTTACAAGTATTTTTTAAGCTTCATTTGTGTTACAACTTAGAAACTGCCACTTCGTGTCACAAACTCCAGAGAATATAAACAGAGACAAGATAATTTTGCTTGATGAGACAAGATAATTTTAAATGAAGGGAAGAAATGAGTCTTTGAGCCAATAATCAATTCTTGCTTTTGAGACTGCTAAAATGTTGTAGGAACAAAAGTATTAAAGGAACAATGTGGGAGAGAGAGATGAAGAAGATAAAGGCATACTTACTCAACAAAGTGGAAGAAGTATTTTACTGTCACTAGCACTGTCAAGACCATTTAAAAAGTCTTTAGGTGAGGAAAGGAGTTATATAAAACAGGATAAAACAAGCAGATATGATTAAAAGAAACTGTTAAGGAAAGAATTTTGAAGATAAACTAATGATATAAGGAGCTAAAAATTCAGAGTGGTTACAGAAGTAACTGCAGTGCCCAAAAATAGGGAAATGGGGTGGGGAGGAAAAAATCGCATAGAATGCAAGAAAGGACATGAAATAAGACTAAGAAACTGATAGACATGGAGGACAGAATAACATAATTACTGTGATTGAAGAAGAATTTGTTGAATTTGCTTATTTGTTTTATCTGAAGTTGATGGAAATACACTTAAGCATTTTATTCAGCGATATACAGATAATCACTAGTAAAATAAAAGCAGGCTGTATATTGTCCAAACTGCCAGATCAAAAGACAAACGTTTTAACTGCAGACCATATAGCAAAAGAAAAAAATCAAGAACAAAAGCATAGAAAATATAAGATAAAAAATAAGACTGAATATCTATCAAAATCCATTTAAATGGGATAGTCTTATGAATTTAAAAACTCAGATTGGGTAGAAAAAACAAAACCTAAAATGACTCAAAATTAAAATAAAAGATGTGAACAGTGATATTCCAGGGAAATGCAAATAGGAGTTTGAAAGTTGTAGTATTACAATCTAACAATTGAACTCAAGATGAAAATATTGCATGCAGTCTGCCCTAACATGGGACTCTCCTGCACTAACAGTGCTTTGCATATACCAGTGAAACATACACAGGAAATATATAGGAAGTGAAAAGATACAAGGGAAATGTTACAGATATGGTATAGATGTAGATTCCTACCTGATTCTTTAGTATTAATCTTCTGGCTCACATCCAGTATAAATGGATACTTAAGCTTTTGTCTTCTAATTTTTTCCTTTGATTTTCTGTCTGCCTTTTACAACCACTGTATCGTTGCTCTTCAAATATGAAGTATTCAGTGCATCAGCCTATCAACCCTTACCCTGTAGACTGCGTTATGTCCTTTTTGACACAGAAGTGGTGGCCTTAGACCTAAGTAACCTTACTTTTCTGTCTGCTTTACCTCACAAACTTTTGTTTGCATAGTGGAAGAGATGTTGCTCATTCTAACAAATACCTGTCATTTCCCCTACTCTGAAGGCGTAAACATCGTGTCCCATGCTGCTCACTCCTGTGTACACACCTCCAGAGCCAGCCGCTTCTGGACACCATTCTCTCTGGAGACCCCCATTAAGCAGCTCAATTTGTCATGCTCCCAGTTAAACTCCACTTTCCTTCCTTGTCTTGCTCTTTCTCTAGAATTTGTTACTTCAGTGAGGGGAAGTCTCCCATTTTCACTGGAAGACCCATTTCTCTTGAGGCTGTGGCTGGTGACTGGTTTGAGGTGTGGTGGGCTCACCTCTACTATGAATGGGTTGTTTTAGCTGTGGGCACAAGCACTTTGTCATTTGATGTGCGAAACCTGCAGTGTCGTCATTCTTTCGGCAATGGGACATTTGGGAGAGTAAACTCTACTTTGTGATGCTACTTTTCTCCCCCAAATCATACCTTTGCCATTATTGTTAGAGCAGAACACATTTCTCCTCACTTCGAATATGAAAGAAGCATTCTCCATTCTTCAAGGAAGATAGGGAATCATAAAATAAAACAAAACCCTGGAGAAAATAAACCTAAGATTGTACAACTGCGGAGATGGGGCGTTGGTGCTGGTGGCCCTTGGCTCCGGGGAGAGCCACGGGCTGTACAAACTGGCCATAAAAGGGCAGGCTAACCAAGATGACTAGATGTGGGCCTGTTCTTACTTGAAACGCAGTATCTTTAGAAAACCTCTTAAGGAAATGTAATTGTCCTTTAAGAATATAAAGAGATAAACTTCTTTGCACTCCTGAGGAGAAATAAACTATAAAATTTCATGGAATTTTGTTTTATTATTTTTTTAACTCTTACAACCACAGTTATGCCTCCAAGAATTGTGTATACTTATATTTTGGCTTGATTAATAACATGTATGCAGAGATGCTTAAAAGGAGAGTTAAATTGAAAGCATGGTGGGTTACAATGTATACTTTACTTAGAAGTCCTGAAGTCAAACCTCTCATGACCAGTATTTCTCTCTCAGCCCTTCCATTTCCAGTGGAATTACATCAACCCCTAAGGAGACACTTCACATTGTTTTATTTATCTAATTGACTCTCCACTATGAAATTATAATACCATATATGTTTTGTATGTTAGCTAAGATACATACATTTATCTCTCGTTGTACGGTAAAATGAGATTTTTTAATCTCCTGAAAACAAAGTTTTACTCCTGTGGGGGAGACATCCCTACCCCCCTGCATTGCCTGTCATATAGTCATACAATAAATGTTTAATGTCAAATATGTTTAGAAGAGAGTTACTTAATGTAATGTCCACTGAAACTTTACCGAATGCTGGGTAGGCCCACCAAAATCATATGGGAAAATTTGGTTCATCAAGAATTGTTCTGAGGACAAAGTTCACAGCTTTCTCTGTATTCTCAAATTGTTCCTTAAGAAATTAAGAGGTACTGATTTTGCAGTATTTGGAATGGCCTAAATATCTACAGGAGTGGAGGTGTTTTAAAGTTATTAATTGAGTTAATGCATTCTATATAATAGTTCCTATTTGCCTTTGTTGTAATAACTACAATTTAAATCACCTTGACTTTGTGAAAATGCCTGTGGTATGTATAAAATAGAACACTACCTTTTTTCTTTTTCTTTCTTTATTATTACTTTTTAGTTACTACTGTATTTTATTATAGTTGATGTACACAATATTACATTGATTTCAAGTATACAACAGTGATTCAACGGTTACCACATTGTTAAATGCTCACCCCAACTATTGTAGTTGTCAACCTAGAAAGATGTTACAGAACCATTGACTATATTCTCTATGCTCTATTTTCATCCCTGTGACTGATTTATATTATGATTGAGATTTTGTGCCTCTTTATCCCCTTCGCCTATTTTCACCCATCCACCCTCACCCCTTTTCTATGGTAACCACCAATCCTTCTCAGTGTCTGAGTTTCTTGGAATTTTTAATTGCTCTTTCTTCCTTATTAGAGTCACAAGAAACTGTCCAATCACCATTTTAATTTGTTAAGAGTTTAAGAACATAATTCTTTTTTTTTGAGAGGGCATCTCTCATATTTATTGATCAAATGGTTGTTAACAATAAAATTCTGTATAGGGGACTCAATGCACAATCATTCATCAACCCCAAGCCTAATTCTTAACAGTCTCCAATCTTCTGAAGCGTAACGAACAAGTTCTTACATAGTAAATAAGTTCTTACATGGTGAACAGTGCAAGCGGCAGTCATATCACAGAAACTTTAGGTTTTGATCACACATCATGAACTATAAACAATCAAGTCAGATATGATTATTCATTTGATGAATCCCACATTTCTCCCTTATTATTATTATTTTTTTAAATAAAATGCTGAAGTGGTAGGTAGATGCAAGATAAAGGTAGAAAACATAATTTAGTGCTGTAAGAGGGCAAATGTAGATGATCAGATCTGTACCTGTAGACTAAGTATTAATCCAAGCTAGGCAAGGGAAACAAAACATCCACAGATTTTTTCAAAACGGGGGATGAGGTTCTAAACCTCACCTCTGTTGATCCCCAGTTTCTCACCTGATGGCCCCCCTGCGACTGTGCCTGTCTTAGGTCGTTCCTCCCTTGAGGAATCTTACCCGTCTCTGGCTATTCAGTCATCTTCCAGGGCCATACAGGGAAATGTAAAGTTGTTAAGTGAGAGAGAAGCAATATTCTTTGAAAAGGTTAGCTTTTTACTTCTTTGCAGATTTATGCCCTGTGGCTTCTATGCCCAGCATTTGTCTTGAGGTATCTTTACCACTTGGAAGAATTATGATACTCGATAATTTTCGATATGAGGCACAAATTCTACTAAAGGGTTGTAATTAGGAAGGAAGAAGAAAAGGTATAGAAGTAGCAGACAGAAGAAAACATGGGAAGATTGGTTATTTCTTTGACCTATCTTCTTGTAGAGTAACATAAGCATGTATAGGTTTTAATTAAGAACATAATTCTTACTATTAATTGGATATTGTAATATTTGTATTGTATCTGTTCTACTTTCTCTTGTAACTGTAGTAACATATTTGAATTGCTTGGCTTTCTGGTTCTCAAAAGGGTGGGGGATGGATGAAGGAGGGATGGTGCTGGTGGTGGTGGGTGTGTGAGACATTTTTATGTTTATGGAAAGGGGAATGAGTTTCTAGGAAGCGCAGCTTTAAAGTCTGAATATTGCTTTAAGAGTGTTTAAAATTGTTTAGGCTGGGATGAAGGTTGAGAGCTTTAGATTTAAGATTTTGAGACAAGCCAGAACCAGAAAGATCGGATATAGTTACATCCAGTTACTGGGTGCAGCTGACTGATGATTTGAGAATTTTTCTGATTTTTAGAACCCTTCATTACAGGTGAAATATTAATGCCTTGGGCCTACAGTATGAAAGGATCATTCATCATCCAGTACTAATAGTTTAAAAGGATATGAAAGCCCTTATTTGTATAATTAGCATGTTGAACCAAATTAGTATGGTATCTCGATGTTCAGTGAACTTTCTTCACTGTGTCAGCTTAAAATGAGGACCATAGACTAGTCACAAGCTAAGCCAAACTACTGTATTAAGGCACGTAAAGATAGGCTGTTCTGTGCCTTCGAACAAGGTGAGTTCCTATGGCCTAAGTGTTCCCAGGTACATGTCCCTGCACTACTGTGTCTTCTGCTTGCTAGTTTCTGTCTGCAGGTGCATTTCCCTCTTTTTAAGGGAGTGGCATTTTACTCTTAATCCCCTGTTTGTCAGAAAATCACAACTCGCTGACATTGACCCATCAGTATCAAATGTGGATATTTGTAGTAGATAAGGAAGTAGCATATCATGTACAGGTATTTTTATTTTCAGTGTGTTGAAATGCTATTAGTTTACTTTGTAAGCACGGCTTTTAAAAGCAAGCTTTTGGACAGGGGACAATTTCTAATGGCTTTAGCAGGCCTTTTACCTGGTTTCCAGACTCTGTCAACTGAGTACCATAATAAAAAAAAACAGCTGTTTGAATATTCTGTTTATTTAGAAACAGTGGCTTACAAGAACATTAATTTAAACTCTTTTCTTTCCATTTCTATTTTCTGCTAGATATTAAGGCTAAGACACACCACGGGTGTAACAACAAAGAAAAATATTGCAGCCTTAAGACGTGGAACTTACACAGTGGATTTTATTAAAAAGCAGATTGAAGAGTTCAACATAGGAAAGAGACATTTAGCCAACATGATGGGAGAAGATCCAGAAACTTTTACTGAAGAGGATATTGACGTAAGTACAGCAACTCTGTTGGAAAAGTAATTGCTGTAGGGTTTGGGAAATTGAAAGCATTATTTTCATCCTGAGCCCATTAACTCTGTGTAAATTTTAATCAAACTGTCAGAATAGGGAAAAATGCCAATATCATTGCAAGCTGGAACTGTGATTTCAAAGACAGATGCTACTCTGCATTTGATGCATTATAAAGTGAGTTTTAGGTTTTAACTAGAAATGGATAATATCTTTCCTTGATTCAAGGTCATAGGAGCTACTATGAATGCTTAAATATAATTTGGAACCATTTGTCTTGTGTAGTCTTAAACTCAGCTTTCTTACAAAATGATTAAAACAAGTGGTAATAGAAATATAGTCAAGTTTATAGGAACTCTCACAAGTAAACCTAAATCCAGTGTTTTTATCAACTTAACTATCTATTTGAATTTTCAGTAAGGATGTGTTCTAAGTGATTTGAGAATTAGGATTAGAGCTCTGTTCCTGTTCCACTCTTGAATTATTATAATCCTGATAAAAGTACCAATCAGTAATACTTTGATTAGCCATCTCACAATCATTTTAAGCAAAGGAACTTAATTTAACAACTTTGAAGCTTGTTCTGATTTTTTAAAAGTAACTCATACTATGCCATGTCCCATATTTAACCAAAGAATAACATCTTTGTGTAGATTAACATTTTATATGACTTTAAATACATTACTTTAATCACTTTATGATTTTTGTGCATTTTAGTTTAATTCCCATATTTTTGTGTACCTTTCCCAGTTATTTGTACATGAAACTTCAGTATTCTTTAAGGCCCTAGACAAACATTTTTGAGTCAACTAGAAGGATTTCTTATAGCCCTTCTAAGCGTAGGTGATTTGGAGTTATGGACCTCATAGCTGCCATCCTGTGTTTGAATCTTACAGTGACCTGAACAGTATTTGGGAATATGGAGGAAACTCTATTTGTATAACACTAATTTTTATCACAGGTAGCCTAGGTATTCATTTTAGAGGAGACTGAGGCACTGAAAGGATAAACATCATGTTTAAATATGTAAGTGTGACAAAAGGGAAGTGCTCTGAGATTTTACATTTTGAACTTAGTGTTCTTTCTTTATATCTGCCTCATTTCATAGATAATAGATGCCTGACAGTATCCAGAATGTATTACAGAATTTTTAGCTTGATAGCTGCATACTCAAAAAGATTATAATCTTTCAAGAAGAATTAAAGAAAAGGACAAAAAGTAACTAGTGTTTACATATTCAAAAAGTTAAGATTTTTTAAAGAAGTGAAGAAGGGAACCAAAACCAAAATAAGATCTTATCCTTTCCATCTTATAACATGTATCCTTTTAAAAGATAGGGTAAAGGGATTGAGGGGTGTTATGTTTAATACACATGATGTAGCGGGTCACGGGGAAGACTGTGTAGCACAGAGAAGGCAAATAGCGAATCTGTGGCATCTTACTACACTGATGGACAGTGACTGCAGTGGGGTATGGGGGGACTTGATAATATGGGTGAAGGAACGTGGAACACTCATAAAAGTGTATATCAATAATACTTTAATAAATTAAATAAACAATAAAATAAAAGATAGGGGAATAATGAGCATCTTGACACATATAGTCATAATACAGATTTTTCTTTTCCAAATAGGAACATAATCTCTGCTCCCCTAACTCTCTTGAGACTACTTTACTGTTTCTTTTTTTTTTTCTCCTTTGGTAGGTGTTTTTTTTTTTTTAAGGTATCATTGATATACACTTTTGTGAAATTTTCACAAGAAAAACAATGTGGTTATTACATTCACTCTTATTATCAAGTCCCCCCCCACCATACCCCACTGCAGTCACTGTCCATCAGTGTGGTAAGATGCCACAGAGTCCCTGTTTGCCTTCTCTGAATTACGCTGTCTTCTCCATGAACCCACATACATCATGTGCACCAATCATGCTGCCCCACAGTCCCCTTCTCCCTCCTTTCCCACCCGCCCTCCCCCACTTCTCCCCCCCTTTAGTAACCACCAGTCCCTTCTTGGAGTCTGTGAGTCTGCTGCTATTTTGTTCCTTCAGTTTTGCTTCATTGTTATACTCCACAAATGAGGGAAATCATTTGGCATTTGTCTTTCTCTGACTGATTTATTTCACTGAACATAATACCCTCTAGCTCCATGCATGTTGTTGCAAATGGTAGGATTTGTTTTTTTCTTATGGCTCAATAATATTCCATTGTGTATATATACCACAGCTTTTTTATCCATTTATCTACTGATGGACACTTAGGTTGCTACTTTGGTAGCTTTTTTATTGAGACATAATTCACATACCATCTAAGGAGCACAGTTTACTGGATTTTAGTCTATTCACAGAGTTGTATGCAGCCTCCATCATCATCTAATTTTAGAACATTGTCTTCATCCCATTACACAACTTGAATTATCAGTCACTCTTCACTTCCCCCATCCCTCCCAGCTGTAGGCAACTGTTTTCTACTTTCTCTCTATAATGATGTGCCTGGTCTGGACATTTCATATAAACAGAATCATACCATATGTGGTGATTTGTGACTGGCTTCTCGTATTTAGCATATTGTTTGCAAGATTCATCCATACTGTAACATATATGAGTAGTTCATTCCTTTTTGTTGTAAAATGATTTTCCATTGTGTGGATATATCATATTTCTTTTTGATTCATTCATCAATTTATAGGCATTTGGATTGTTTCCATTCTTGGCTGATACAAATAAAGCTGCTATGAGTGTACATGTAAAAGTTTTTGTGTGGTCATATGTTTCTACTTCTCTTGGTATATAACTAAGAAACCATTGCTAATCCAAAATCGTGAAGATGTACCATTAAGTTTTCCTCTAAGAGTTTTATAATTTTAGTTTTGACATTTTTGGATCCTTGATCCATTCTGAGGTAAATTTTGTATGTAGTGTGAGATAGGGGTCCAGCTTCTTTCTTTTACATTTTTTATCCAGTTGTCCTAGCACCATTTGTTGAAAAGACTTGTTTCCCCACTGAACTGTTTTGTCACCCTTACCAGAAATCAACAAGCTATAAACATGAGGATTTTTTCTGAAATGTCAGTTATATTCCATTGGTCTGTATATTTATCTTTATGCCAGGATGACCCCATCTTGATTACTCTAGCTTTGTAGTGAATTTTGCAGTTGGAAAGTGCTGGTACTCCTACTTGGTTCTTTTTCAAGATCACTTTGGCTGTTCTGGGCCCCTTGAATTTCATATGAATTTAAGGATGAACTTGTCAATTTTTGTGTCATCAGCTAGGATTTTGATAGGGATTGTGTTGAGTCTCTAGATCAGTTTTGAGAATATTGCCATCTTAATGTTAAGTCTTCTGATCTGTGAATATGAAATGTCTTTTTATTTATTTAGATTTTTAAAAATTTCTTTCAGTAATGTTTTTAGTTTTCAGAGGTTAAGTTTGGCATTTAAGTTTATTCCTAAGCATTAGTTTCTTTCTTTATTCTGTAAATAGAATTCTTTTCTTAATTTTTGGATTCTTCATCGCAAATGATAAAAATACAATTAGTTTTCATGTATTTTTGATCTTGAATCCTACAGTCTCGCTGAACTCATTTATTAATTCTTTTAGTTTTGTAGTGATTTCCTTAGGATTTTCTGTGGGCAGAATATTTTCACCTGCAAATAGAAATTGTTTTACTTCTTTCTTTTCAGTCTGGCTGCCTCTTAATCCTTTTTTTGCCTCATTGCCCTGGCTGGAACCTCCAGCAGAAATGGTGAGGGTGAATATCCTCATCTTGTTCCTGATCTTAGGGGAAATCATTCAGTCTTTATCTATAAATATGATTCAACCATGGGTGTTTTTGTAGATGTTCTTTAGGTTTAGGAAGTTCCTTCTCATACCTAGTTTGTTCAGTGTTTCTATCATAAAGAGGTGTTGGATATTATCAGATGCCTTTTTTTGAAAAATTATGAAGTCATGTCTTTTACTGGTATGGTATATGTTAATTTTTTGTTTTCTTTATCTTTATTAAATTAAAATAGTAACAACTACTTGCATGTTGTTGTAGGACTAAAGAGACAAACACAAGCAAAAAATTTAAACAGATATGATATAAAATCAATCATAAAGGGCAGTCTCATTTTATTTAGAGATTTGTTCTGAGAGTGATAGAAGCAAATGCAGATTTTGTTTTTTAACGTTGTTCAATGAAACATTACTTATTAATAGTAAAGCCTTTACTGTTACCTTGAGCTGACATAAAGTATTAGATGCCAGTTAAGACTCACAAAAATCAGAGATTTTATCCTGTATCAAAGTTAGTTAATACTTTAAGAGATACAGATTGTTTGTTTGTTTGTTTTTACGTGGATTGATTTGGATATTAAGCCAGCCTTGTGTTCCTGGAATAGATCCTCACTTTGTCATTGTGAATAATCTTGATTATGTGCTTCTGGATTTGGTTGCTAGCATTTTGTTGAGGGTTTGTGTCTAGTTGATATTGATCTGTAGTTTTCTTATAATATCTTTTTCATATCAAGGTGATACTGGCCTCATAGGATAAGCTGGGAAGT
This sequence comes from Manis pentadactyla, assembly GCF_030020395.1. NCBI lineage: Eukaryota > Metazoa > Chordata > Mammalia > Pholidota > Manidae > Manis > Manis pentadactyla. The sequence continues at coordinate 147,276,590 of NC_080020.1, read as the reverse complement.
GTTCTCTTCTATTTTGGAGAGTTTGAAGAATTGGTATTCTTCTTTAAATGTTTGGTTGAATTTATCAGTAAAGCCATTGGGGTCTGGACTTTGTTTGTTGGTAGTTTTTTTTGTCTGTTATTACTCTTTGCTTGGAATGGTCCTCTGCTCTCTCCCTGTGACCTGTGTATCCCTGAGTAACTGTTCTGAGCAAGAGGATCCCACTACCCAACTGCATTTATCACTGAGACATTTTAGCATCTCTTTACTATCTTTTTGGGTGTACCAGGGGCATATTTAGCTTATTGAGAGAAATAAAATCACTGAACAGTTTTATGATTGTGTATGAAGGTATAAACATTTTCACAACATAAGTATTAATAATTATGTTGTTTGGAGTGGTTAGTTCATTGTTTGGATATCTAATCAGAATATTAGTTTAGGACATCAAAATTATTTTCATGAGGATTTAATTTATATAAAGTAGATGGCCTATAATTCGGTCACTTAGTTAAAAATCTAGGCGCACTGTATAATATTCATATAGATAAATTTGGTGCCACTGAATTCACAGTAAATCATTTGTTACTTTATATATTTTGGAAATTGGTTTTTTCATACAGCTTATTCAGTTGCTAAAAGAGTGGTAGCTGAAACCATCTATGTAATATATTTAAGCAAAAATATTCAATATAAAATGCCTTTTTTCATATATTAAAATAACTAAAAAAAATTATTAAAGCTGTTTACAACAAACATTTGGTGGCTCCATCTAGAATGTCCTTATTACAGTATTTAGAGAAGTCTAAAAATATTCCATCATTCAGTCAGGAAGAAACAATGTTTAGTTCTGGTTCTAAAAATATAGAATTGTTTTCCAAAGCAGAGATGTTTTTCATCAGTATGTAAATGTGAGAGGTAACAGCTTTTCTGTACTTGTAAAACTGCATTTGTGTAGATATGGTGAAAATAATTTGATGTTATTTTTTGTCATTGTGCTAATAGGGTATAATAAAAATACCCTTAGATTTAGCCAATAAAGTAACAAAATCACGAATTAATATGAAAAAATATCATTGCTTCTTAAAATATGTAAGAATCCTCTAAAGAGAAGCTGAGTTTCTTGTGTTATAAGAATTACGTATGGATGCAGAAATGTAGAACTTTGTTGTTAAATGGATCTTTTCTTAAAAAGCATAAATCTGCATTATAGTTGAAGTGATGTAGAAAGATGCAGAACCTGAGATTAGGCGATTCTTTGTAGTGTCACTAATGTTTAGTGAGTCACAGCACTCTGTCACTGGCTTTTTCTCATCTCTAAAATAATACTGTTTACCTACCTCCCTATTTAAGGAGCATGAGATTAATGCAATGCCTATTGTTTCATTACTACTGAGTATAATAAATAAAATCTACCATAATTTGAATCATTCACTCATTCTTTAATTGCCTTTGTCACACAAATCTTCCTTGCCACCTGAGCCTGAATATTGGGGGAAATTATCTGAAATGCTGTGGAGCACACTGAAGTGTCACTGAGTGATGTAAGCTGGAGGTTGCACACTATGCATAGGTTGGTGTTTTGCTTCAGCAGCACACTAAGTCTGCATGGAAGTGAGTGTTAGCCATTTTCCTTGGTGCTGGTGACAAAGTTCTGCCGTGCTGTCCTTTCCTGCAAGTGACTGATGCTTCACTGAGTCTCATTTTACATCAGTTAATTTAGTGAACTCTCTGAGGCATCTAAGTAGATGTAAAAGCAAAAGAGGACAATAACGACCAACTGTTACGAAAACATTAAAATTATATACTAATTATAGTTCCAGTTTTCATTTATGGTTTTGAAACCATTATTTTTATTAAACATTCAGCTGTGTATATAATGTGAAGAGAGTATAGCTGATGAGCCTTACTTAACAGTTCCAAACTGACAAAATGCTGTTGTTTGTAAAGACAAAAATAATTTGATATCCAAAAATCAGGAAAATGTTTAAGCTTCCAGATAATCTTTGGAAGAATACTGTAATTGCTGTTAAATATTTAGAAGTTATAATGCTTTTTATAATGTGTTTGGCTTTTAATATATAAATTAATACTAGGTACAGTACTTTTTCTCTTATATGACCAGGAAATTAGATATTCCATAAAAGTGAATTTTCTGAATAAAGGAAACCGATTTTTAATTGTTATTTGTAATGAAAAATGCCTCCACTTACTAAAAATCTCCTATATTATATATGTTCAAGATGCTCTCTGGGCACCTAATACACATTACCGCAGTTAATCTTTACGAAAACATTCTAAGGTACGTCTTTTTTGTGAAGGAATCTGAGGCTGTACAAGGCTTTTTTGTGCATCCAAAGTCTGTTTTTTCCACACTTGCAAAGATGAATTATTTTGGTAACATTTCCCAAAATAAACTGTGGTCTCTCCTACCTTATTTAGCAGAGTATAGTGAGTATCATTTAATCTTAGAGTGCCTCAGGTTTTGCCTTTTTCAGTGGGTTTGTTAAACTGTGGTTCCCTGCCTGTGCCCATAGTGCACATTCATCCCTGTACTGAGTGGCCTGGCTGCTGTGTTACTGGTTCCTGCCATCTCCCTTCCTGTCAGCTTGTCTATGTCTGTGTGTCTGCCTCCAGCTACTCTCCTGCCTTCCAACCTCCTGGCATTACTAACCTTGTTAGGCATGTGAATTGAGACTAAGTGCCACTAGTCTTGGCATGGGGACCTGTGTGCCCTTCCTACTAAGTACATTCATGGATTTATGTCAGTGGTTCAGCTCTTCCAGGCTTTTTGTTGGTGCCTAGGTTTACATCTTTATTCAAGAAGGTTGAACTTGAAGAGAAATCTGGCCTCTGCCCTCAGTGAGTGTAGCACACCAATTTAGGTGTGGAAATTATACCTACCTAATTTTATATGGTAGTGTTTCCTTAATAAGGCTTTATTGAGACAGGTGTGGGTTGGTAAAATAAAAGGAAATATGACAGATAAAATTTTATGAATAAAAATAATTCTGCTTGTCCCTGTTGGTATTTGAAGTTATGTTATTTATTAGTTTTTTATTATTAAAGCTACAGCATTGTATACCTGCTAGAATTTTTTTTTTCAAAATTGCTGTATTTAATGCTCAATCTTGGTATTAAATTTATATGAAAAATATGGTTGTTTTTAGTTTGTGAAATAGCAAGTTAACTAAAAATAAATTAGTCATGGACAGCTAGTTTTCTCTATTTCAAGATAGTTTGGTTCTTGCTTAATTTCTGAAGTTCTGTTGAAAAGAAAGAAACCACCTCTTATCCTTCCCCACTGAACCACTATGGTGCCACTGAAAACCTTCAGCAGAGCTAACAGGAGGAAAAATGGGCCCCCTCTGACAAAGCAGTAGCGTATATGGTGTCATGCTGAAAGTACCTAAATGTGTGCTAAATATTTTGAAAATGTAATTTAATGCTGGGTTTGGGCTGTGGCAATATATGTTACTGTGAGGATTAATCTGATAGATTGAACACTGAGCTGAGTGGGTTTCATAATTCAGTGTAAAGTAGAGTTTGGTGAAAAGAAGATTCCATGTGTCTGGAGACTGGAAAGAAATAAGCCCCATAGTGTGTAACAGAGGTGGGGCAGAAAGGGTTTGCCTCAGTGACCCAAGACTGAAGGCTGGCCAGGTGACATTGTAACGCATTGTCATGCCAGAGAGGACATTGAGCTGAGGTTTGCTCATCTCTGGTATTGTTGGGTCTTTTCATCCTTTCACATATACCAGCAAATACTCTTTTCCCCTAAGTCATGCTGTAAACACATAAAGGACCACTGGTATTTGCATTTTCCTTTTTGAGTGAAGCAGTATCAGTTATAAATTTTAAGTTGGAGACATTTCAGTTATATTAAATATTATGAATACAGAGTTGCACTTGCATTTACTAATGTCTCTATTTGGGAATTAAAAGTTCAGTTCTACATTACTATAGAATTTCAGGAAAAATGCCAGCAAATTGATTTATAACACTGCTGAAGTCTACCAATTACTTTTTAATTGGTATTATAGACCTCATTCTGAAACCAGAATGTTTTATTCTTCTAAGTGTGAATATGCTGTATGAAGTTTCTCTAATTGATTTGCTGTGCCCATTCTATTTGATGTATCATTTTTCACAATATTTCATAATTTGTGCTCACTTCTAATGAACAGAGTCATTAGGACAGGCATATCTAAGTACAACTGACAGCTAACATTAGGTGCCAGATGCAGTTTATAAAGCTAGGTAGAACTGTAGAGAACAGTTTAAATAAATTAGCACCTGTACATTAGTCTCACTTGCTGGTAATTTATAAGCGAATCAGTAGAGATGACATTTAGGTAAGTCATTGATCAAGTTAACAGCTGCAAACCCACTGCCCAGCTGGGATACCTAATTAATAGAGATTGCATTCCTGACCCAGTGCTTCTTCTGGGTTGAGTCTGCAATCCCTTTATACTTTGACTTACACCAAAGAGTATAGTTAAATATTTTGTCTTCATTTTAGGAACCCTTGAATTACCAATGTTTTAGTAAAATCTAAGAAAGCAAGAAATGTGTTTACAAATGAGAATTACCTTACTCCATTACTTGGATTAATTTTTTAATTTATATTCTCTATTTCTGTCTGCCCTTTTTTTTTGTTTTAGACTCAGGTAAGCCATGCTGTTTTCCAATAAATTTCTAAAGGAGTCTATAGTTATCATTAAGTGTATACTCCACTTTCTTTTTTGCCAAAAGAAGCAAGGTCTTTTTCTTTGTTTTTTCTTTTTGTGACACCAACCATTGAACCTATACCATATATGTAACAATTTTTTCAAATGTGACATTAGTTTAAATAAAGCATGTTAAGAACTTTATCAAGTTGAATTCTTCACAAGTTCCAGAACTTAATATAGGAAAATGCCCTTTGTTTTTCATCCCTGCAGCTCATATTTTTGTCCCGGTGAATTTGTGGCTGGCAGGTGAAGGCACCAACAGCCTTACGTCAGCATGTGGCAGTGGTGGTGCTGTTTCTGGTGTGCTCCGGGTGCTGATAAGGTTGAGCGTCCATGTTAGCTGTAGCCACATCCAAAGTCAAGTCCTTAGGCTGAGGAAAGGCCTTCTATAACAAACGCTAAGCCTAAGACAAATACAAATCTTGGGCTAGTAATTTTTCTTTAGGCTTCTTGAATTACTGAATCCCAATTGATACATATTTTTGTTTTCTGTTTTTATGGAAGGGTTGGGTGTTTCTTAGTTTAAATAATAGTTTTTTTCATGTTTTTAGAGGATTTAGAAATAAAAAATGCCTATTTCATATAATTATAAAATTTCTGTTAATTCTTTCATGATTGATAAGCTTGGTCCAAGTGGGCCAAACCACAGCTTAGGTGTGATGTGAAATGCCGATTTCCTGAGTTTAAGGTATTTGTGGGCCTTGTCCATTTCCTGCTGGCATTTTTTCTCTGTTGCCTGGTAAGTGCCATACATACGCCAGGGACCACAGGACATCTGACAGGTTAACATCAGCAGGGGGTAAGGTATTTCCTCACCACCTTCCTCCACTGGTTTGCTGGCTGACTTAATTTCACCTGTCATAATATTTAAATTCTGCAATTTTTATCATGCTAATATAGATATTTCTGAATAGCATATTAGGAAAACTGCTAAAAAAATTTGAGATATTTTAACACTTTCTTTGCTTTCATGTTTCTCATTTTTCTTGTGCTTCTGAATCTTTTCCAACCAAATCTTTACCTTAATTCAGATTTTTATGTGAAATAGCCCCCTGTCTCCAATTGTCTTGTTACTTATTTTTTATTATCTTATTTGAAATTCCCTTCTTAGTTTTATGTTGAATTAGGAAACTGCACTTTAGTTATTGGGTATTCAGGGAAAGCCCAAGGGCTCAAGAGATCAGCCATGGAAGACTTTATCTGCCATGAATTGTTTTCCCAGTGAGGGGCAGAGCTGTCAAGTGTAAGGAGTGAGGGTAGAGTTATCTGCTCTCTGCAGTGAGGGCGTGGGGAAGTATTTTGAGACTGTGGCTTTTGAGAGAAACTGAGAGGCCAGTAGGGCAGATGAGTGGGGGTAAAAGAAGAGATGGAGAGTTAAATATGAGTTAAATCTATTGTATGTAGAAGGGCTTGTGCAAATGCCTTTCTATTAAAATAACATCAAATCACCATTTTCCAACTGATCAACTTAGGGGTGTAGAATGTGCATACCATAGAGTTTATTTCTCCTAACCTGGCCTTGTATTAGGAACTGGTAATCGTAGTCAAGGAAGATAATATCTTCACATTGGGGCTTGCAGGTTAGGAAGACAGTCTGAAGCAGCAAGCTGTTGTGCTACGAGAGTAGGTAACATGGGCTGGCACCCTCATAGCTGATGTGGGGCTTCCCGTAGCAAGGGACAGCAGCAGCTTCTGCAAGGTCAAATTGCTGAGGTCGGTGCTAGGACAGCCAACTGCAGCCTGCTTTTCTTTGCCTTGCAGACATATAGAATTTCCTAGTGGCCACATCACTACTTAGCTGCAGACTTTGGAGAGAGTGATTCACCCTGCCTCCCCTCAGCATTCCTGCGTTTAAGAGAGTGGTGGGGAGGGGTACTCTGCACCTGGACAGAAAGCCCTGGAGAGCCAGGGCAGTGCTCCCTGGATGCAAGGGGTAAACAAGGCCCTGTCCCCCGACCTCAACAGACACTTGGAACTTTTGTCATTGTTATGTTTGGTGGTTTATTCTTATACTTTGTTTCTAGGAGAAAGGAGTTGCAAAATAAACAGTTTTCAGTATTTGTCGGAAGCTGATGTTTTTATGATTTTCTTTCTAGTAGCAAGCTAAGATTTTAGAAAAGAACAACAGAAGGGTAGGGTGCAACTGGAGCTGTGCCAGCAGGACTCCTGAATTAATAAAAACTGTAAGAAGACTAATTGGAAATCTGGAGTCTTCTGATATTCTCATTGTCACTCCATGTGCACATTATGTGGGTACATACACTTATGTTTTACTGCCACTTGCTGTATATAAATGTTTCCCCTCCTCCCACAACACTGAAATCCAAGCTAAACAGAGCATATAACCAAGTTCTCTGGCCTTAGACATGCTAAGGTAAAGCCTTTCTGGTTAGTAGCAGAGGGCCTCAGTAGTTCCAAGAAGACATCAGGAAAATCGCCTTTCCGTGTGGTTTCTGTAGTACTCAGTTCCCCATTAGGACTCAGGTCATAGATCTGAGGTATTAAAGTGCTCTGTCAATCCTCTCACCCAACAGAAAAGAAAATTTGGAGTGGTCATCATGACCAGCTTTGTCATAGAACTCTAGTCAAAAACCATCTGCTTGTTAATACTTTCTAGTGACAGTGGCCATTTGTTTGTTAATTTAGACCAGTAAAATTGGATTACAGACTTTGTAACTTTGTAACAGTTTAATGAAGCTTAAAAACCTTGCCAAGACCCACATCAATAACGTCAGTGCTGTGCTGTCTAAACTGCATGAAGACAGGTTAAAACAGTCCAGAATGCACGGTTGCCACAAATGTGTGATTTTTTATAGTTGGTATGAAATAAAATTTACTTTCACAGCTATACTATTCTCATATCAAGTACACAATAGTCACATGGGCTGCTGGCTGTCCTGTTGGACAGCACAGATGATAGAATGTTCCTGTCATTGGAGGAGGGTCTGTTGGACAGTGTTGGCTAGAGGATTGCCATCCTAAATGAGATTTGTATTCTTTTTGCCTTATGTTGTTGAAAAGAAGAGCACACTTTGGAAGTATAAGTGATAATCATTCTGCAGTTTCGCCTTTATTGTCTAAAGTATCTAAAAAATCTCTGAAGAAACTGGTTTTGAAAACAGCTCAAAGATACTATGAAAGAATAAATAGAAGTTTAGAAGTATAGAGAATTACTGCTTTTATCCAAATGAAAAAAGAGGTTTACTAAAACAATTTCAAATTGTAGAATAGCAAAAGATTCATGACTCGTATGTGTGTATATATATGCTGTGTGTGTGTGTACTTACATAGGTATATTACATGGGGATAGGAACTAGAATTGAGAGAGCAAAATATTGTAAGCTAATAGCAGTAGCAGTAAAAATTAATTTATATCATTTTCCTTATGAAAATTTCCATTATACAGAAAAGTAGTTGTATACTGCATATCCATGTGACCATCACCTAGTTTAAATAACTTTTAACATTTTGGCATATTTGCTTCAACTGTTTATTTTTTTTAATCATTGTATTTTAAAGTAAATTACAAACATCCTGTGATTCTTTTCCTATATAACCCACAATCCTATTACCACAGCTAACAAAATTAATTTGGATATAGTCTATAGCAGGGAGTGAGAATGTTACATATTAATCTGTATTTAAATTTCCCAGTTGTCTATAAAATGTCATAATTTATAGCTGATTCACTCAAGAACTCTGCAGTCAGTTTGGTTCTTAATCTATCCTTTGAGTACAGTAGTCCCACCCCTTACCCATGGCTTCAGTTGCTTGCGGTCAGCCACAGTCGGAAGCAGATGATCCTCCTGATGTATCATCAGAAGGTCAGTAGTAGCCTCACATGGCATCACAATGCCTGCATCACTCACCTCACGTCATCTCATCACATAGGCATTTTATCATCTCACATCATCACACCAAGAAGATGTGTGCATACAGTACAATGTTTTGAGAGAGAGACCACATTGATATAACTTTTATTACAGTATATGGTTATAATTGCTTCATTTTATTATTGTTGTTAGTCTCTTACTAACAACTTTTTTATAAACTTTATCATAGGTGTGTATGTATAGGAAAAACAGTATATATATAGGGTTTGGTACTATCTGTGGTTTCAAGCATCCACTCGAGGTCTTGGACTGTCTCCCCTGTGGATAAGGGGGGTACTGCTGTACCTGCTGATGGGAGTGGGAGCTCAGGGACTAAAACACTAAGCTGCTTTTGCCTTTGAGGGCACACCTCTAGACGTGATCAAGGGAAAATGAAAAGATTTGGTAATGGCGTGAGAGACAGAACTGGTAAAAAAAATGAAGAAAGTTATTTGAGGAAAAGCTTTGGATGTGCTATTAGGATACGTAAGTGGAAAAAATCTTAAAGACAATTGACAGGTGGGAATTGTTTGGAGCTAGAGAAATAGATTTAGTCTCTACATTAATGTTTTTGAAAGGAAGAGGACCGAAGATGTCACTCTGAGGGAGCCAGCATTTAAGGGAGGAGCAGAGATGTATTTAGTGGAGACCACGAAGGAGCTTGCTGAGAGGTAAGAGGGAAACATGGCTGTGGAGAGAGAGGGCAGACAGTACCCTCACAGGGAAGAGGCCTGAAAATAGGTCATGAGATTTGCAAAGAAACGTTGGTAAGCCTGACAGCAATTGCAGTGTCAGAACTGCAATGAGGCCAGACTGAAGTCTGTAGGGAATTTCAGGAAGTGAGTGTGCACTTCTAAGACAGGAATGGCACTGAGAATTGGGGTGGTTTTTGGCCTGGATGACAGCAGGAGTTGTGTTTAGATGGCTCCTTCACATGAGCATTGTGTTGCTCACAAATATGACAGCAGTCGGTCTGTAAAGGAGAAGCAGGCCTCAGCCCTTTGTGATTGCTGCACATGCAGAAGTTAAAGCATTCCAGGGTGGGGGAGAATGGGCACTTCAGCACGTGTGGGGCCTGAAAGTCCTGAATGATCTGTCTCCTGGGTGAGGAAGTGGCAGGGCAGTAGAAGGGCTTGAAGAGCACTCTAGTGGGGCAGTAAACAAAGAAGAGAAATAACTGAGCCCCGGGGCAGTCAGGGAAGCCTTCACAGACTAGGCTGCATTTGATGTAGGTCTCAGAATATAAATAGGAACTTGTTAAATGGAGAGATAGAATAGGGGTATTCCAGACAGAGAAGACAGTCTATAAAGAAACTTTTTAGAAAGACAGAAAAGAAGTGACTGCTAAGAAAAGCTAGAGGAACAGTTACTGAGAACATTAATTGACCATCCTCCTTAGTACCCTCTGTATAATCTATAAACAGCTGCATTACATGTCCTGGGTATATTTTTATTCTGTATTATTTCATGTATAATATTGCAACAGCCCCTCTGAGACTTTGGGAGCATCTGTCTTCACTGGCAGAATGAAATCAGGAGCCTTATCTTTCGACACTAGCAGAGAGCCTAAACTTAGGTGGGATAATGTTTGTTGGATAAATTTATCAAAGTAAATGGTCAGTTTCTTTTCCTTTGAGCACATTTGGGTTTTTCTCCTAATTTTACCACCAAATAACTGAATATCCCTGATATTAGTGAAGAAGTAAATTTGTTTTCCAGGACACCTGTGTTGGTTCTCTGGTCTAGGCAAGGAAGTACACATTTAGAAATTAAAGTTCAGAAGGTTCAGGTTCTAGCTTTGCTGTTTATTTTCAGTGTGATCTTGGGGTAGCTGCTGAACTGCTCCATCTTTGTCTGTAAAGTAGAGCTAATGAATGCGTACTATTTAAAAGCCTTCAAAATGAGGTAGGGAAGTGCCTCTCACAGACGTAACGTGTCTGTATAGCTGACATTTATTGCTGTGTGCTATGCTTTTAAAAATACCTTCTTTAACCCTCACACCAACTAGGTAAAGTTGATGTCCATACAAATCAGAATCACAGGGAATGATGGTACATGAGTACTATTGTTATGGTTATGAAGATACAGTAAGAATTATATGTTACTTAGATGTTTGTCTTCATGTTTATTGCTCCCTCTCTTCTGAATTCTGAAATGCAATGAGAATAAGGGTTATGTAGCATGTAATGCTCTGCCCAAAACATCGATAGCTGTTCAACTTAATATTAACACTCAAAATTCTCTTGTTCCCATAATATTTACTATTTTTTTCAAAAGAGTATTCACCTACTTGAGTTTTAACAACTGTGTATGTTAACTGGGAGTTAAGCAGACATAAAAAACAACAAAATTATTTTTTCATAAAATTCAAGTAGTCCTTTGTTTCAAAGTTTGTAAGAAACCTGTTTATAATGCAGGTAGGAAATAAATGGAAGTGACAGGTTAAGTCATGTTCATACTATTCCATGCATACTGAACAGATGACAGAGCATGCTGGGAATCTTTTCTATTTGATATATTTTGTTATTTGGTTAGAAAATAACTGGTTTGTGTTATTTACTGTTCCTTTTTTGTTCCTTTTTCTTTCCATCCTTTTTCTTTTTTTTTTTTTTTACTGAATTTGTAATTTTGCTGTTTATCTGACATGATAGCTTGCTCTGTAAACAGGCTTCACAGTACTTGGTACAAAACCTAATATAGGTTGGTACAAATATATAATACAGTTAGTGTAACACAGTATAGTATATTGCATATATTGTATTAGTAATTACTAGTATAGTGTGTTGTATAGTGTAGTATAATAGATTTGGTGCAGTGTAGTATAGTTGGTTATATTATTATTGCAACTTAAAAATAAAGAGGAATTATGAATTAGCAGATATATGCTAATATACTTTGAGCTGAGTTTTTTTAAACAAAGCCACTTTTCCTGATGCAGAATACTTGCAGCAAGTTTTTATTAGCGTGTTTCCATTTTTTTTAATTACCTGTAAAACAGACATCCTTTGCAAGTTTTATTTTCAGGTTCTGCCAATTAACTTTTCTGTGACACTTCTAAGTCTTAGTTTTCATGAATCCAACTGTGCGGCAGAATTCTTTACATTTTCATTTTCCTTTAGGACTGTCTTTGATAGTTAGCTCAGTTAGTGATAATTTCCATATTTGAAAATGATGCCAGTGGTGGCTTAAAACTGATTTGAAAGTAGGTTGGATTGTCCCCCTTGTAATTATGGGAATTCACTTCAAGCTGAAGAGTAGTACCTGTCTTCCATGCTCTCCAATATTCAGATATTCTCACTGAGGCCTTGGATTCAGAGCCCCTTCTCTAAGATTCTGGACTGGCCTTGGGGCTGCTGTGTGACTGCAAGAACCAAACCTGAAGGCCAGCCGGCCCACAGTGCACAGATGCTGTAGGCCCTTGGTGGCCCTGCTGAGACAGGTTGGCTTTGGGAAGAACTTACCTACTTAATTTAAAATATTTATTATCTTTTCCCAACTTTTTGTTTTGAAAGTTTTCAAGTTTTCAGAAAATCTGAATGTTCAGTGAATACACACACACACACACACACACACACACACACATATACCCTTCATATAGATTTGCTGATTAGCATTTTGCCATATTTCCTTTATCTCCCTGTATATGTAAAGTTTTTTCCTGCAAACCTTTGAAAGTGCAGATATCATAACACTAAACTTATAGATATATCAGCCTTTACTTAACCCCTAAATAACATCCTTTATTATCTCAATACCACTATTGTATCTCAGACAATTACAATAATTATATTGTCATGTATTACATAGTCTACATTAAGTTTCTCCAGTTTTCCCCCAGATGTCTTCATAGCTTGCTAGTTATTTTGCAGAATCCAGACCAGTTGTCTTGTACTGTTGTTCCACATTCTGGCTCATGGTTAGATTTAGAATGGCTAACTGATAAAACTTAAAAGTATACTGTATCCTTCTCGTTGCCTAACACAAGGCGGTACATAGTCATTTTGTCCCACAAGTGATTCTCTGATCCCTTGGTTGAGGTGACCACGAGTCCTCTTTATTGAGAAAGCAACTTTTCTCCTTGGAAATGAGTAAGTAAGCTAGAGAGTGATATTTTGAGTCCATGTGAATATTCTATTCCCCAGTAACCTTTTAGCCAGTGACTTTGGCATCTATTGACAATCCTTGCCTGAAACTGTATAGTATAATACCTTGAAGGTTGTAAAATGATTTTCTGCTTCTGTCATTCCTTCTGCTTTTGTTAGCTGGTATTGTTTTATTCAGAGGCTTTCGTTTTCCCTTTTCCCTTGTCCCTTCCCAGCCTTGAGAGAGAGAGAGAGAAAGAATGCACATGTGTGTGTGTGTGTGTGTGTGTGTGTGTGTGTGTATACGCACACTTTTAAACATGTATATGCCCATATCTTGAGTGGATTATAAGGCATTGTCATTGTTCTTTTTAATATTCAGATTGTCCCAAGTTTGGCCAGTGTGAGCCCCTTGATGCTGCTTCCTGTTTTCTGGCACAAGAAAATGTTTCAGGCTCATTTTGTACTTTCCCTGCCTTAGGCCTAGAATTAGCAATTTCTCCAAGATACTATTTTCCTTAAGCTGGGAAATTGTATTGCAAAACCAAGATTTGGATGCTAGAGGCCACCCAGCATCCTGGAGTTCTTTTGCTTCTGTGCTCTTTCAGGGGATAGAACTAAAAAATGGTATTTTTAAAATATTATAGGAATAATACAGGAAACAATATTTTTTAAAGATCATGAGTTTATATTGATTAGTCTAATTCAAACTAAACTTTGCATTCTTTTATATTTGTATCTCTTCCATAAAATTTTCAGTATCAAAACTAATATACATACTTGCTTTATGCTGCTTTAGTTAATTTATTTGCTTCATACTGCAATATAAACAAAATATTTCAGGATTATGATACTGATATTACTACTACTAATAAGCTTACCAAGTAAAGAAGATTTCTTTGCGATTATTTCTTGTCATTAGAAATTAGGTTTATTCCTTTCTGTCTCTATTAATTAGAGTTTCTTTTGAAAATTTTAGTCATTAATATACAAAACATTTACATGCTTCAAAGTTCAACTGTATAGAAAAGTATATGCAGTTACTCTTATCCCTTCGTCCCTCCCTTGCTCCCACTGATCCCTTAACAGATGACTTTTATTAGTTTCTACTTTTTCCTTACTGTGTTTATAAAAAGAAACCTATGTATATTTTTCCCTATTTCTACATGTATTTTCTTAATTTTGTTTCTCAATCTTTTTTTATAGCTATATATATAGAAAGAGGACTTGATTGCATAGATGTACCATCATTTACTTAACCAACCTCTTCTGTGTGGGGATTTAGTTATTTTGTTATTATAATCAATGATATTTTGTTCTTATAAATCAGTGAATAACATATGCTTATATTGTTTTGTATTTGTGGGGTGTATCATTTGGGTAAATTCATAGAAGTAGGGTATGCAGTTTTTGTTAAGATAGTGCCAGACTTCTAGCTGCAGAAGCTGTACATATGGCACTGCCACCAGCAAGACCAGAAGTGTCCCCTTGCTAACAGTGTACTGTCAGGCTTTGGGATTTTTGTTTAGTCCTGTTAGATGAAAAGTGTTACCTCGGTAATTTTGATTGCAGTTTTCTTATGAGTACATTTGAGCCATATTTTTTCCTTTTTTAAATGTATTTTAATTGGTTCAATCTGTGTGTGTGTGTCTTAATTTTGAGTTATAGTTAAGGAAGACTGCCCCATACTGAGTTTATAAAGGAATTCACCCAATTTGTCTTTTAGTACTTGTTTGGTTTCATTTTCTGTGTTTAGTTCCCTGATTCATTTGACGTTTATCCTGGTGTACGGTGTGAAGTTTGGTTCCAGTGTATTCTTTTCCAAATGGCAATCAGTTGTCTCAACATCATTTATTAAAAAGTCTACCTTTTCTCCTCAGAGAAGGAAAGGAGCGGAAGCCCTGGTTTTAAAAGGAACAAAATTCACAGAATTAGCACTCTGATTTTTTTTTTTTTTTAGTGTCAATTTTATTGTCAGAAGCCTGAATGAGAGAATGAAGCTTGACCCAGAGACAAACCTGGGCTCCCTATTCAATTATGTTAATAATTGAATTTATACCCCCCCCAAATTACAGGTCCCTACTTTCAGGGACAGAATCCGATCAAGCACTTTGACTATGTGCTTGGGCAGAGAAGGGCCGTCCTGAGAAAAGACTTCCTAAAAAGAGCAGCAGCTCTGTATTTACAGGAGCCACCAGGTTCCTTAGAGCTCAGGTAGGGCACTGACAGTGAAGGCTGCAGGCTCCGTGTGACACTGTGAACAGAAAGGAAAGCACACTGGTTTGTAATTGTGGGGAGAGGTATTGGAGACGACACCAGAATGGCTTAAGCAGTGGTTCTCACGTTGGTGGCAGTACTGCTACCTTGGAGGTGAGATTTGTCACAGTCACTGGGGAAAGGGCCAGGGATGTTGAATAACCTGCAATATATGTAAGGGAAGGTTGCCTACATTTTGTCACATTCAAAATGCCAGCAGCATCCCCACTGAGACATTTAAGAGAATGTGTTTGGAAAAATGTAGTTTAAAAACCTCCTACAACTTCTAGGAAAAGTTTAAAGAGCATCCTGAACTGAACAGTGGGTGACGCTTAGAACCTGCGCTTTTCATTGCTCTGTCAGATAGTAGCGCTCCCAGTGGGAGTTAGAGGTACTGCCCCAAGCACATTACCACAGGAGCACCTCTAGTTCTTTAAAAAGAGTTTGAGGTATCGCATTCATGTTTGAAGCTGACACTTGGAAATTGCTAATAACAAGCTTAATCATTAAAAATTATTATTCTTTTGGGGAAACGTATATGTAGTAATTTTATCCCATTTAAAAGATGATGAAGTGATATAATGTATATGTATAAAACCCTTAGCTCAGTGTCTGGCACACATAGTAAGCACTCAATAACTATTAGTCATACATTAACTTATTTTTATAACAGTTGTTAATTAACCTTTCTGTATATTTTCAGAGAGCTATTGCTTACCTTTTCCCAAGTGGTTTGTTTGAGAAACGAGCCAGGCCAATAATGAAGGTAGTTATCTTAATTAATATTTTTAAATTTTTCACTTAGATTTATGTTACAGTAATTTTCTAATGCACTTTTAATTTATTTTACAGCATCCTGAACAGATTTTTCCAAAACAAAGAGGTACGTTTCTTCAAGAATGAAATAAACAGTTCGTTCTTTAGCAGGGTATTCTGTTGGGTATCAGCAGTTACTCATATATTGTGGAGATATACTCCTATACCACAGTAGTTGGGAAGTATTTTGTAGCTAATAGTGCATAACTGGAGCTCACACATTTTTTTAAATTAACGAATGTTAACCTTGGATCAGGTTAGATATGCCTCTACTAATGTCACTATTTTTTATTAAGGTATTATTGATATACACTCTTATGGTTTCACATGAAAAAACAATGTGGTTACTACATTTACCCATATTATCAAGTCCCCTCCCATACCCCATTGCAGTCACTGTCCATCAGTGTAGTAAGATGCCACAGATTCACTATTTGGCTTCTCTGTGCTACACTGTTTTCCCCGTGATCCCCCACACCATGTGTACTAAACATAAGACCCCTCCATCCCCTTCTCCCTCGCTTCCCACACCCCTCCCCTTTGGTAACCACTAGTCCCTTCTTGGAGTCTGTAAGTCTGCTGCTATTTTGTTCCTTCAATTTTGCTTGGTTGGTATACTCCAGAAATGAGGGAAATCATTTGGCACTTGTCGTTCTCCACCTGGATTATTTCACTGAGCATAATGTCCTCCAGCCCCATCCATGTTGTTGCAAATGGTAGGATTTGTTTCTTTCTTATGGCTGAGTAGTATTCCATTGTGTATATGTACCACATCTTCTTTATCCATTCATCTACTGATAGACACTTAGGTTGCTTCCATATCTTGGCGATTATAAAAAGTGCTGTGATAAACATAGGGGTGCGTATGTCCTTTTGAATCTAAGAAGTTGTATTCTTTGGGTAAATTCCAAGTAGTGGGATTCCTGAGTCAAATGGTATTGCTATTTTTAGTTTTTTGAGGAACTTCTATATTGCTTTCCACAATGGTTGAACTAGCTTACATTCCCACCAGCAGTGTAGGAGGGTTCCCCTTTCTCCACATCCTCGCCAGCATTTGTTGTTCTTAGTCTTTTCAATACTGGCCATCCTTACTAGTGTGAGGTGATATCTCATTGTGGTTTTAATTTGCATTTCCCTGATGTTTAGTGATACTGAGCATCTTTTCATGTGTCTGTTGGCCATCTGAATTTCTTCTTTGGAGAATGGTCTCTTCATATCCTCTGCCCATTTGTTAGTCGAGTTATTTGCTTTTTGGGTGTTGAGGCGTGTAAGTTCTTTATATATTTTGGATGTTAATCACTTGTCGGATATGTCATTTACAAATATATTCTCCATTACTGTAGGATGCCTTTTCTGTTGATGGTGTCCTTTGCCATACAGCAACTCCTTATTTTGATGTAGTCCCATGAATTCATTTTTGCTTTTGCTTCCTGTCTTCAGGGAGATGCGTTCAAGAAGTTGCTCATGCTTATATTCAGATTTTTGCCTATGTTGTCTACTAAGAGTTTTATGATTTCATGACTTACATTCAGGTCTTTGGTCCATTTCGAGTTTACTTTTGTGTAAGGGGTTAAACAGTAATCCAGTTTCATTCTCTTGCCTGTAGCTGTCCAGTTTGCCAACACCAGCTGTTGAAGAGGCTGTCATTTCCCCATTGTATGTCCATGGCTCCTTTATCATATATTAATTTACCATATATGGTTGGGTTTATATCAGGGCTCTCTAGTCTGTTCCATTGCTCTATGGGTCTGTTCTTGTGCCAGTACCAAATTGTCTTGATTACTGTGGCTTTGTAGTAGAGCTTGAAGTTGGAGAGCATAATTCCCCCAGCTTTATTCTTCCTTCTCAGGATTGCTTTGGCTGTTTGGGGTCTTTTGTGGTTCCGTATGAATTTTAGAATGATTTTCTCTAGTTCATTGAAGAATGCTGTTGATATTTTCATAGGAATTGCATTGAATCTGTCGATTGCTTTAGGCAGGATGGCCATTTTGACAATATTAATTCTTCCTATCCATGAGCACAGGATGTGTTTCCATTTATTGGTATTTTCTTTAATTTCTCTCATGAGTGTCTTGTAATTTTCAGAGTATAGGTCTTTCACTTCCTTGGTTAGGTTTATTCCTAGGTATTTTATTCTTTTTGATGCAGCTGTGAATGGAATTGTTTTTCTGATTTCTCTCTCTGCCATTGCATTGTTTGTGTATAGGAATGCCACAGATTTCTGCGTATTGATTTTGTATCCTGCAACTTTGCTGAATTCAGATATTAGATCTACTAGTTTTGGAGTGGATTCTTTAGGTTTTCTGTGTACAATATCATGTCATCTGCAAACAGGGACAGTTTAACTTCTTCCTTGCCAATCTGGATGCCTTTTATTATTTGTGTTATCTGATTGCTGTGGCTAGGACCTCCAGTACTATGTTGAATAGAAGTGGGGAGAGTGGGCATCTTTGTCTTGTTCCCGATCTTAAAGGAAAAGCTTTC
Source organism: Manis pentadactyla (assembly GCF_030020395.1). Lineage (NCBI taxonomy): Eukaryota > Metazoa > Chordata > Mammalia > Pholidota > Manidae > Manis > Manis pentadactyla. The sequence goes on along the minus strand of NC_080020.1, from coordinate 147,258,368 downwards.
AGCTTCTCGCTATTAAGTATAAAGTTGGCTGTGGGTTTGTCATATATTCATTCAGGTCTTTGATCTATTTTGAGCCTTTATTATGTTGAGGTACTTGCCCTCTATACCCATTCTGTTGAGAGTTTTTATCATGAATGGATGTTGAATTTTGTCAAATGCTTTTTCAGCATCTATGGAGATGATCATGTGGTTTTTGTCCTTTTTGTTGATGTGGTGGATGATATTAATGGATTTTCGATTGTTGTACCATCCTTGCAACCTTGTAATAAATCCTCCTTCATCATGATGGATGATCTTTTTGATGTATTTTTGAATTTGGTTTGCTAATATTTTGTTGAGTATTTTTGCATGTATGTTCATCAGGGATATTGGTCTGTAATTTTCTTTTTATGTGGTGTTTTTGCCTGGTTTTTGTATTAGAGTGATTCTGGCTTATAGAATGAGTTTGGAAATATTCCCTCTTCTTCTACTCTTTGGAAAACTTAAGGAGCATGGGTATTAGGTCTTCACTAAATGTTTGATAATATTCAGCAGTGAAGCCATCTGGTCCAGGAATTTTGTTCTTAGGTAGGTTTTTGTTACCAGTTTGATTTCGTTGCTGGTAATTGGTCTATTCAGGTTTTCTGTTTCTTTCTGGGTCAGCCTTGGAAGTTTGTATTTTTCTAGAAAGTTGTCCATTTCTTCTAGGTTATCCAGTTTGTTAGCATATAATTTTTCATTGTATTCTCTAATAATTCTTTGTATTTCTGTGATGTCTGTAGTGATTTTTCCTTTCTCATTTCTGATTTTGTTTATGTAAGTAGACTCTTCTTTTTTTCTTGGTGAGTCTGGCTAGGGGATTATCTATTTTGTTTATTTTCTCGAAGAACCAGCTCCTGTTTTCATTGATTCTTTCTATTGTTTTAGTCTTCTCAACTTCATTTATTTCTGCTTTAATCTTTATTATGTCCCTCCTTCTGCTGACTTTTTGCCTCATTTGTTCTTCTTTTTCTAGTTTCATTACTCATATGGGATTGTTCTTCTTTCCTGAGGTAGGCCTGTATTGCAGTATACTTTCCTCTTAGCATGGCCTTGGCTGCATCCCACAGATTTTGTGTTGTTGAATTAATGTTGTCATTTGTCTCCATATGTTGCTTGATCTCTGTTTTTATTTGGTCGCATTGATCCATTAGTTATTTAGGAGCATGTTGTGAAGCCTCCATGTGTTTGTGGAATTTTCCGTTTTCTTTGCATAATTTATTTCTAGTTTCATACCTTTGTGGTCTGAGAAACTGGTTGGTACAATTCCAATCTTTTTGAATTTACTCAGGCTCTTTTTGTGGCCTAGTATATGGTCTGTTCTTGAAAATTTTCCATGTACACTTGAGAAGAATGTGTATTCTGCTGCTTTTGAGTGTAGGGTTCTGTAGATGTCTGTTAGGTCCATCTGTTCTAATGTGTTGTTCAGTGCCTCTGTGTCCTTACTTATTTTCTGTCTGGTTGATCTGGCCTTCAGAGTTAGTGGAGTGTTGAAGTCTCCTAGAATGAATGCATTACATTCTATTTCCCCTTTTAATTCTGTTAGTATTTGTTTCACCTATGTAGGTGCTCCTTTGTTGGACGCATAGATATTTACAAGGGTTATGTCTTCTTGTTGGATTGACCCTTTTATCATTATGTAATGTCCTTCTTTGTCTCTTGTGACTTTCTTTGTTTTGAAGTCTATTTTGTCTGATACAAGTACTGCAACTCCTGCTTTTTTCTCCCTATTAGTTGCATGATATATCTTTTTCCATCCCTTCACTTTTAGTCTGTGTATGTCTTTGTGTTTAAAGTGAGTCTCTTGTAGGCAGCATATAGATGGGTCCTGTTTTTAATCCATTCAGTGACTCTATGTCTTTTGATTGGTGCGTTCAGTCCATTTACATTTAGGGTGATTATCTATAGGTATGTATTCATTGCCATTGCAGGCTTTAGATTTGTGGTTACCAAAGGTTCAAGGTTAACTTCTTTACTATCTAAGAGTCTAACTTAACTCACTTAATATGCTGTTACAAACATAATCTAAAGGTTCTTTTTTTTTTCTCCTCCTTTTTCTTCCTCCTCCATTCTTTATAAGGTATCATATTCTGTACTCTTAGTCTATCCCTTGATTGACTTTGGGGATAGTTAATTTAATTTTGCATTTGCTTAGTAATTAGCTGTTCTACTTATTTACTGTGTTTTTATTACCTCTGTTGACAGCTATTTAACCTTAGGAACACTTCATCTATAGCAGTCCCTCCAAAATAGACTGTAGAGATGGTTTGTGGGAGGTAAATTCTCTCAGCTTTTGCTTATCTGGAAATTGTTTAATCCCTCCTTCAAATTTAAATGATAATCTTACTGGATAAAGTAATCGTGATTCGAGGCCCTTCTGCTTCATTGCATTAAATACATCGTACCACTCCCTTCTGGCCTGTAAGGTTTCTGCTGAGAAGTCTGATGATAGCCTGATGGGCTTTCCTTTGTATGTGGTCTTATTTCTGTCTCTGGCTGCTTTTAATAGTCTGTCCTTATCCTTGATCTTTGCCATTTTAATTACTGTATGTCTTGGTGTTGTCTTCCTTGGGTCCCTTGTGTTGGGAGATCTGTGTACCTCCATGGCCTGAGAGACTCTCTCCCTTCCCAGACTGGGGAAGTTTTCAGCTATTACCTCCTCAAAGACACTTTCTATCCCTTTTTCTCTCTTCTTCTTCTGGTACCCCTATAATGCAAATATTGTTCCGTTTGGATGAGTCACACAGTTCTCTCAATATTCTTTCATTCTTAGAGATCCTTTTTTCTCTCTGTGCCTCAGCTTCTTTGTATTCCTCTTCTCTAGTTTCTATTTCATTTATCATCTCCTCCACTGTATCTAATCTGCATTTAATACCCTCCATTTTGCTTTTTCAGTGATTGGATCTCCGACCGGAATTCTTTCCTGAGTTCTTGAATATCTTTCCATACCTCCATGAATATGTTAATGATTTTTATTTTGAACTCCCTTTCAGGAAGATTCATGAGGTCGATGTCATTTAAAATCTTTCTCAGGAGTTGTATTAATAATTTACTTTGAACCAGGTTCCTTTGGCATTTCATATATGTATACGGTGCCCTCTAGTACCTAGAATCTCTATTCTCTGGAGCTGCTTAGCCCCTGAGGCAATGTCGGGGGTCACAGGCAGTGGTATTGGTGCCTGCGGGGAGGAAAGAGCTGTTTCCTGCTTCCGGCTGCTATGCCTGAACCAGTGGGCCGAGCACACAGGTATAAGCCTTTATGCTTTGCGTTTGTAGTTGCTGTAGACAGATCTTCCCTCTGGCTGGCCTAATGCCAGAGTAGGGTTTGCAGGTTTGTGAGCCAGGTGGGGCTGGTTGGGAGAAAGGCACAGTAGGCTCTGTATCACGGAGGGGGTCCTTGGAGCTGTGTAGCCAGCCAGGGAGCTGGAGCATCTGAAGATCGTGAAAGCTCCCAACCTGCTGGGCAGAGTGCACCCAGACAATTTTGTCTACCTGTCCTTTTCCCTGAGCAGTGAACTCTGTGCAGTTCTTGCCCCTTAGCAGCCCTCTTGGTAAGGGCTTCCTTGTTAAAAAGTCTCACAGACTGCCCACCTTTCTTTTGTCCAAGAGCAGGTGGATATGGATCCCTGCTTTCCACAAGTGGCTAGACCCTCAGTCTCTCCAGGAATTCTGCCTGTTTTAGCTTTCCAACCCCCTAATCATGAGAGTACCATGCAAGCACCATGAAATGTAGGTTTGTGCTCCTAGAGCAGATCTCCAGAGTTAGATATTCAGCAGTTCCAGGCCTCTACTTCCTCCCTGCTCCGTTTCTCTTCCTCCCACCAGTGAGCTTGGGGGCGGGGTTTGGGTCTGGCCGGACCACAGCTGTGGTATGTTTTTCTCCAGCTGTGGTCTGCTCTTTTCTCCAGGTGTATGCAGTCTGGCACAGTTCTCTTTCCTGTTGCTCTTTTAGGATTAGTTGTATTAATTATATTTTCATATTGTATATGGTTTTAGGAGGAAGCCTCTGTATCACCTCTCACACTTCCATCTTTCTAATGTCACACTAATTTATTTGCATTCTAACACAGCTTTTTGAGGAGTTTACTGCAGATCTGTTGGAGAACAATTAAACTTTTTTTATATGAAAATTTAAGATTTTTCTTTTGTAGGCACATTTTCACAGGGGACACATTTTTCACCTTTTCTTGGTCTTTCATCACTTTATGGACATGATTCCAGTGGCTTTTACTTTGCCCTATTTCTAGAACACTTAGCCATCATTCTTTATTCCCCTGCCCCCACCTTTCTTCTGGCTTCTTTTAAGATTCTTCTCTTTATGTTTTAAATGTATAAAATATATCTTGAGGAAAATGTAAATGCATTAAGGTTGCCGGAAAACAATGTATTTACTATTTTCTAATTTATATTAAAAGCCTCTCATCCACTTTAGACTATTTGTCAGTTAAATTAGAAAGTATTAAACTAGAGATCATTCCTTAAAAACACTCAAAATGTAAATTTATTTTTATTCATCAGTGTTTTGCTCTAACCCTAGAGGTTTTTTCCTTTGTTCCTCCTCATTTCTTCTGCATGACCTGTCACTGCTGCGTCACCAAGTTTTTTGCTTTGATTTCCTTAGTGGAGGAGAGAACTTAAACTTCCTATGAAATCTGAGTACAGAATGTTTCTGTATTTCTATAGATTTTCTCCCTAACCTCATTGATGTTAAAGAAACTTTCTTTTTTTTAGTAACTTGCCTTTGAGTCTTTCTAAAGTGTTCAACGTAATTTTCATGGAAGCAGGAGCTGTCTTTTCTGTTTTCACTCATATTTCATCTATTTATATAATATTTAGTTCATGTAATTACAGAATTAAGTACAATTGTAATAAACAGGTTTGGGAATAAAAACTGACTCTTAGCAAGCATGTAACTAAATAGCAAAAATGTGTGGGTAAACTAGACAATAGCCTGGCAGCCACAAATGCTCAGTTCTCAGGCAGCTTTAGTCAGCATGTGTAGAGTTGATTAGAGGTTGGTAAGAGAGAGTATTTCTATAAGAAATTTGTTTTGCATTGATTTTTCTTCTATATCATACCTGTGTTCAGAGCTGGGCATTTCATTGTTCAGCTGCTCCACTTTTCTCTCTGAAATGATAAATTTTATTTTGAATCTTTTTATAATTATTTGGAGTCTATAAATATGTTCTCTCATATTTCCTCAAGTCTTAGACATGGTTGATTATAAACTATAACAACAATTTAATTAATAGCTTTTGGGGAAATAATGAAGGCTATATTAAAAGTACACAGTAATTTTCACTGATGGACAGTGACTGTAATGGGGTTTGTGGGGGGGAATTGGTGAAGGGGGGAGCCTAGTAAACATAATGTTCTTCATGTAATTGTAGATTAATGATAACAAAAGAAAAGTACACAATAATTTTAAGATACAGCTCAGTTTTACAGAAATAAAACTGTGAGCACCAGGTGTAGTAACTTACACTTAGTGGCTTTTCTATAAACATCCTGAGAGTGATTCTCCCCCCTTTTTTAGTGATTCCTCTGCCTCTCAGGCTCCTCGCTATGTCTCTTCCTCTCTTTGCGTGGTATATCTCTCCTAGTTGTATCTCTTCTTATACATCTGCACCTCTGAGATTAGTTCTTTCTTTTAAATCATACCAGCTTCTCAGTAGAAGTTTCTTATCACCACAGCTGGAAAGTAACACCTGAAACATCTGTTTGTCCCTGTAAAATGCCCTTGTGTCCCTGAAGAATGCCCATGTGTTGTTTTCAAAGTATAGTGAGTATTGGTAGGATTTGTTACATTGCAGCTAACTATATTTAAACAATATTTCTTTAGAATTAGCAAAGTATTTTTTATTACCTACCTACCTACCAATCTTGCTGCACTTTGTAAATATAGGACAAACTGATTTAAATAGCAGTGAATTTTAGATTTGAATACATTGTGCCACATGTAATATGCCATCACTTCCCTCATAAAAAGATGGAGGCTTCCAGATTGAGTTAACATAAAATTGCTTCTCTTTTTGAAGTGTGTAATAAAAATATTGGGAAAAACAAAAATATATATGGGATTAATGACAGAAGCAAGGAGTAAGTAACACCTAGTAGTAGACAAAATGGAATTCAAGGAAGTGGGGAGTGGTTCAGTTAGACAAGAATATTAATTTATATTGATAAAATATCATTAAATGGATTTGATGACCATGAACCTTTTTACACCAAGCATTTAACATTAAAATGTGTATAGCAAACTCTGTTAACAAAGGCTCTGAAGAATTTGAATAACACAGCATGACTTTATATCTACAAGTACAAAGAATACATTTTCAATGCAGATGCCAATGGAATATTAATAAAATCATGATATAACCAGTCATAGAGAAAAACTTAACAAATTCCAAAAAGTAGAAATTATATAGGTTACGTTTTCTGTCTTAAAATCAATAGAACCATTAAACTATTGGATTAAACAGTAAACCAAAATTATAAGCTATATAGAAATGTAGGACAGTGAGAACAGTTCCTATCAGACCCTATGGGATAGGGACAGTGCGTTAGCAGAGATAAACAGACTAGGAGTAAATGAGCTAAGTGTTCAGTTCAGGAAAGAAGAAAAAGAACTAAATAGATGAGTGAAGTAAAGAAATTTAAAAAAAGGGATAGGATAAATAAATGCAACTAGTCTTTTGAAAAAGCCAATGAAATTGATAAACTTCCTGACAAGTCTGGTCAAGGAAAAAGTACGAAGATGTAAAAGGACGATATTAATGATTTTAAATAATACTATTCAGAAGATATCTTTAAAGGGTGGTATCGTTATGGGTAACTTTATTCTAGTTAATTTGAAAAATAAACTAGTATTTATTGAAACTTAGAGTGGACTAGGCACAGTTTTAAGTGGTTTGCATGTATTAATTCATTATCCTCATAACAGTTTTATTAAGTAGATACTATTCTTCCCATTTTACAGATGTGGGAATTAAAGCACACTGAGATTAATTAGCAAGGACACACAGCTAGCAGGTGGCTGGGTCAAGATATAGGTTGGCCCCAGAGTCATGACTCAAAACACTGTCACACTGCACTGACTGTCAGGTCATTTAAATAAAACTGTAATTCCCCAAATGTCTTAGTCAAGAGAATGCTAGTTAGGTTAAAAGCAGGAGACAAAGTCAAGCGTAATCAAAGGTCTAACTAAACAGGCACAAGGCCCAGGTTTTGTCAGCGGGGTCTGTCATACCTTGAAAAAGCTTGTAACTTTTATAGTATGTAAACTGTTGCAGAGCAGAAAAATGAAAGCTTCCAAACTCACTTTAAAGGCTTACACAGTTATCACATCTGGACACGAATTGCATAAAAAAATAAACCTACAGTTTATTCTAAAGCCTCATATTAACAGACTATGCCAAAGGATCTTTATCCCCCCAACAATAAAAAGGTGTTTTTAACATTAATAATTATTAATGTAATTCTTTGTGTTAATGGAGTCAGGGCAAATATATTTCCATAGATGAGAAAAAGTTATTTAACAAATTAAGCATTTTTTCAATAAAAACTTTTAAACTATATATAAAAATAAACTTTCTTCGTTTGAATAAGACTATCACGGGAAACAGACACCATCAAATTAAAAAACATCATTGAATTCCTTTACATTAAGTTCAGGAGTAAGATAAGTATGCCTACACTTGCCTCTGGTATTCAGTATTGTTTTATAAAATAAAAAAATAACCTGTGTGAATAAAAAAGGCAAAAAAACCAGAAATCAGTTATAATTCATAATTGTCCTCCCTCTTAGAAAATACAAAACCATAAACTAAAAACTATATTTGTATTACGGTAGAATATCATTTGGTTATCTGAATATTGGAAACATTGAAACTATAAACTGTTCTGAGATTTTTTTTTAATGATGCTTTTTATAAAACACACCACATAGTATAGGTGAAGGGTTATGTGGTAACTGCAGAGATTGTATAAGTGTCCTACCAGCTGATGATAACATGGTGGCCAAATCCACACAAATCAGTGTGGAATGGGGTGTAATGATACAACAAGTAGCATGGTGATCTCATGGGTGGCAAATAAATTGTGATCTTTCTCTGCCTTTATGTATTTTGTGTGTTAATGTGTATATCTGCTATTCTTTTTCAACATGTTATTCTTTTTATTTCTTACTCATCTTTGTTCTTGTCTTGTATCTACAATTAAATTATTAAGAGCTGTTCAAAACTCCTTTTGCTGAAGTTTCATCTCTTGGTTGAATTGAGTTCATTTTCTAATAGATTTTTCAAAACTGGCTTGTGGATACAAAATTCCCCAAGCTCCTGTGTATTTTAAATTGTTTTTCTATAGCCTTGATACTTGAAGGACAGCTTGGCTGGAGGAAGAAATCATTGGTTCATGTTTTCGTTTTTGAGTTTCTTGAAAATGTTGCTCCATTGTTGCCTTGCTTTGTTTGTTGTTTTTGAGAAGTCTCATCCAGTGTAGTTATCTTTCCTTTTACATTTTTTAATCTTTTCCCCTGGTTGTCCTAAGCAGTCTTTATCTTTGTTTAGTAGCTTAAGAAAATTTGACATTGAGTTGATTACTAAGGGTTAGTTTATAGTGGTGCTGATAAGACCTTTTAATATGTAGATTCAAATCCTTTACTTTCAGTAAGTTTTTTTTTATAGTTATAAATATTAATTATGTTCTACTTTCTGTTTTCGTCTAGGACTCCAGTTATATAAATGTTTCTTCTTTGGTTGTCTTCCAAATCAATCACCGTCTGATTCATTTTATTTCTTCCTTTATCTCATTTTCATTTTTTGTGTTGGTTTTCCTACTTTTTTCCAATGTCCTTTATTACGTTTTTAATATATTCTTCTTTGGGTGACCTGTAAGTTAAATCTGCACGTCTGATGATTTTAACTTTTTCTTTTATTCTGAGTTTAGTCAAATTGTTTCATTTCTTTGGGTTTTTGCTCATTATGTTCTCAGTTTTTAAATATTTGATTCACAGTGTTTTCCAATAAACCCAAATGCTTGTTGTGGGGTATTTGAGTTTAGAGTGCTGCATTTCAGTTCCTCTGAAATCAGTTTTGACATTGATTTTGGTAAGGATGAATTTTCATCAGCTGAGCATTTAGATGATTCTCATTTTCTATTTTATTTTTGTGGCAGCCTTTTAAAAATATGTATATGAAAACATTCCTGAGGACAGAAATCTATTTGTTGATTCACTTAATAAAAATTTTTTAAATTAGATTATATCTAGAAGATGACAGGAGTTACATCAAGACTTAAAAGTTCATTATGATTTTGGAACTCTAGGATAGAATTAAATAAAGTGGCTAGTTGAGTATATAACTATCAATATCTTTTAAATAACAGATAATATTTGTCCTTAAGCTACAAAAAAAAAGTAAAAGGCAAAGATTGATAAATTAATCTATTTCAAAATTTAGAACTTCTCTTTGGATAAAATGATACTGTAAATTTACAAAACAGAATGGAGAAAATTTGAAACGTAACAGAGGTCTGGTATTTGGAAGAAATTACTGTTGAAATTGATAAGAGAAATAGCCTAACAGAAAAAAAGGCAAGGGGGAATGAAGGTAATTCATAAATGAAAAAAAAGAACCCAGTAAACAGGAAAAGACGAGAGTGAAAATAATATTCTATAAAACAGTGACAAGAGATCACTGTCACTCATCAGATTGGAGATTTTAAGTATTACATGTCAGCAAAAAATTAGAAACAATCTAAATGACCATCAGTAGGGTAGCTACATCAGCTGTCAGAGAATCTCATGTGGAGTTAGTTATATGTAGACAATCAAAGAGGGAGTAGCTCAAGTTGTATAGGTACAGATGAGACATTGTTGGGTGAGAAACCCAAGTAAAAATGCTGTGGTAGTCTTAGTCTGATCAAGTCACCACAGACTGGGTGGCTTAAAACAACAGAAGTTTGTTTCTCATAGTTCTGGGGGCTGGAAGTCCAAGGTGAAGACACTGGCAGATTCAATGTTGGGTGAGGGCCCACTGCCTCATTCATAGCTAGCTGCCTTCCCCTGTGTCTTCATGTGATAGAAGGGAGCAAGGATATATTCCTGAGATTCCTTTTATGAGGGCATTAATCCTGTTTTCCTCCCAAAGATACCACATCCAAATACCAACTCACTGGGGATTCGCTTTCAACATGTAATTATGGGGGCGGGAGACACAGATCTTCATTCTGTGGCAAGTGTATAGTATAAATACAACTTAATACCATTTGTACTTTTAAGACACATGTAAGTAACCCTCTTTATTTCAGTAGGTATACATGTGTAAATGCACCAAAAGTGTAAAAAAAATAAACACTTAACCTTGCCTCTGGCAAGGGAATTCTAATATTTAATCTTTATAAGAAGAGTGAACAGAAGCAATGCTTAGAGGGAAACTTACAGCATAATGCATATATTAGAAAGATTTACTATAGAATAAAGATTTAAAATCAATTATCTAAGCTTTCATCTCAGGAGAAAGCTAATTAAATCCAAGGTAACCAGAAGAAAAGGATAAAAGTCAAGCAGAAATCAATGAAGCCAAAAACAGGAAATCAGTGAAGAAAATCAATAATACCAAAAGCTAATTCTTTGAAAAGATCAATAAAATCAGTAAGCCTTTAGGTAGGCTAACTGAAGAAAAGGAGAGAGGACTATAAATTACTACTATCAGAAATGGGAGAGGGGACACTACTACAGATCCCATGGACAGAAAAGGATAATCAAAGAATACTGTGAACAACTCCTTGCCAACAAATTTGATGGCCTTGATGAAATGGACCCATTTCTTGAAGGACACAATCTCCCACACTTACACAAGAAGTAGTAGACTGAGTAGGCTTATATATATATATTTAAGAAAATGAATCAATAATGAATGACCTAAATGACGTTGGGCTCAGTCATGGCTTTTTGAGATACAGCACCAAAGGCATGAGACATGAAAGAAAGAATTGATAAGCTGGATTTTATTAAAGGTAAAAATTTCTGCTCTGAGAAATATACTGTGAAATGAATGAAAAGACAAGCTGCAGATTGATGGCAGAAAATGTTTGAAAAAGATCCATCTGTTAAAGGACCATTATCCAGAATATATAAAGATACAAAGAACTCTTAAAACTCAACAAGAGGAAAACAACCTGATTTAAAAATGGGCAAAAGACTTTAACAGACACCTCACCAGAAAAGATACACAAATGTCAAATAAGCATATGAAAAGGTACTCCACATCAGGGAAATACAAATTACAGCAACAATTAGATACCACTGCACACTTGTAGAGCAGCACAGATCCAGAACACTGACACAACCAAATGCTGCCGAGGTGAGGCAGCAGGAACCCATTCATCGCCACTGGGATGCAGCAGGACGCTGCCACTTTGGTAGGTAGGTGGGCGGTTCCTTACAAATTGAATATACTCCTTCCACATGATCCAGTAGTCGCACTTGGTGTTTGCTGTTTACCCAGAAGAGTTGAAACCTTAACGTCTACACAGAAACTTGCATACATATGTTTAAATAGATTTATTCATAATTGCCAAAACTTGGAAACAACCGAGACGTCCTTTAGTTGGTGAATGGATAATGAATTGGTACATCAGCCAGTGATGAGTATCATTCAGCACCAAAAAGAAAGATGCTATCAAGCCATAAATAGACATGGGGGAAACTTCAATCTGAAAGGCTGCACACTGGGTGATTACAACTATATGACATTATGGAAAAAGCAAAACTCTGCAGACAGTAAAAAGGTTGGTCGTCATGAGGGGCAAGGGGAGAGGGAGGAATGAAAAGGTAGAGCACAGATAATAGGGCAGTGAAACTACACCATATGTTACTATTATGGTAGCTATATGTCATTATAAATTGGTCCTAACCGATAGACTGTATAGCACCAAGAGTGACTGTGATGTACAGTATAGACTTTTGGTGACAGTGACCTATCAGGGTAGGTTCCTCAATTGTAACAAATGTCCCAGCTGGTGGGGGGTGTTGGTAATGGCAGAAGCTGTGCGTGTATGGGGCCAGGGGTGTGTGGGACTCTGTACCTTCCTCTCAATTTCGCTGTGAACCTAAACTATTCTAAAAAATAAAGTCTATTAAAAAATAATAGAAGACTAATAACTTGTGCAGTTAATTTTACAGAGAACTGGTAACTGAGGGGGCAATATGAAGAGCAACAAAAAGTAAACTACAATAAAACTTAGAAAAATATGTAAGATTTATATAGCAAATTATAAAACTTCAAGATCATAAGTGAAAATATAAATAGCTTGAAAAAATAACAATGTTCCTGTAAGGAAAGATAGAGGAAAGTTGCTACTTTAAAAATTATTAATTATTTCAGTTAGTCTTGGTAGGACTTTTGGGAGAAACAGAGTAAATGTGAAAGAAGCAGCAAGAAGTTTTTTGAAAGAAATAAGAATAATGAAGCTTATTCTACCAAATATCAAAATGCAGCAAAAAGCTGATTTTAATTAAACGGTGGTCGTGGTGCAGAATAGACAGGCCACTGACCAGATTAGCATATTCAGCGTTAATATCTGTTTGTTTAATGCCGTATTTTGTGAATCCTAAGACACAGGTTTTCAGATTATAACATCTTTGACAACAGGAAACACTTTACAATTAATGTAAACTATGATATGTTCCAAAAGCCTTTTCTGTCTTTGTATGAGATATATGATAAGACATCTTAAAATCTGTGACATCTTAGATTGAGTGAAGTCACTTACACACATACACACACACACTCACACTCTCACATGTGGAAAAACCTGGTTCAAAAATCCCTTCAAGCTTTACAGTAAGTAGACTCTTACCTGCAACCACTTTCTAACTGGCTACTTTACACTGAAAATCGATTACATGATACGGTTATAAATACAGGAAAATATGCAGGACTTAATGAAGTTATGATTCATCCATAAGCAAATAAGAATCTGGTTTTATTTTTCAAACTAAACTTCCTGTCAAGACTCTTTCACCATTTATTATGTAATTTTGGTCTTCGTTTTAACATTCAATTAAAGTGGCCCATGTGTAATGCCAGTTATCCTCAGAAGAGGATAACCTACATACTGTACAAAAGGTACAGCAGAAAAGAAAGTAGTATCAGAAAACTTAATGGGATAATGACTGTTAGGCAAAATGATACTTGGATTTCTGTCTCAGCAACATAAATTCCATATAGATTATAATTCTGAGCATGAAAACTAATAAAAATCCTGAAGAAAATACAAGAAAATAGTTTTTAGAAAGCCCTAAATCTTAAGGAATGCTTTCTCAATGGAAGTGATGTTTTGCCCCCGAGGGGGTATAAATTGTTTCAAAGGAGGTGAAAAAAATCTTAGCTATTAACAGTGTTTGTGGCCCTCCAAAGTGCCACATTACACATTAACAGATAGGCAGTGTGTCTGTGGTATTAAAAGTTCATGGCAAGGGAGGCAATTAGGGAAAAATGCCAAAAGTCTCCTTAGCAGGGTAAGAAATGCTACCATTGAGGAATATGTACTACTGTGTACATATATTTTAAACTTTATTTATGAAGATACTAGAAACAAAACTAAGAGGCAAGTGACAGATTAGGAGACAGGAGTTTACAACTTATGTAATGGACAGAGGAGTATAATTTTTAATGGAGTCTGTACAAGTCAGTAACAGAAAGAACTTGGTAGAAATATGGGTGAAGGATGTGACATTAGTGTTTGGTTTATTTACTGCAGTGACTCCATTTCTGAATCTGTTGGGTGTTTATTGGATGTGAATGACCATTTGTATTTCAAAAGGAATTATATATAACACCTTTTGGGGGCGCCTACTGTTTTAGATGTTTTAAACTCTCAGAGGTATGTCACTGCAGAGTTGAAACAAATTATGTGGCATGGAAAATCCATTTGCTTTTTTTCTTTGTTATATTACTCCTGTTTCATATTTCCTAAATGTACTTACTAAATTATTGACTATCCTTTTTCCTTTTTAAGGAGATAGGAGTGCATTGTGTTAGAGTCAAACCTAAATTGTTTGTTCTGACAAGATGATTTTGGCTCTTTCATGTGTGTCTTATTTAAAACAAATAATAGAAATTCTCCTGGAAACATTTAGGGATATTTTATCAAATACAAATTGTTTTGTGTTAATAGGTATGAGATATTAAATATATGAAATATTTACATGTTAAACATGCTAAACTATTAAAATTCTAAATATCAATTCTTTTTGTTACGTTAAAAATTAGAATTATAAGCATGTCTTAGAACTGCAATTAAATGCAGCTGTTTGGTCTCTCTCTGTGCATATTTTTATTTTTGTTTATTTGTTTTCACCTGGCTTTTTATTAGCAATCCAGTGGGGAGAAGATGGCCGTCCATTTCATTTTCTCTTTTATACCGGCAAACAATCATATTATTCATTAATGCATGTAAGTATGTTACCTTCATGACAAGTAATATGAAATGTAAGCTAAGTAACTAATTATACCAGAGATTTTGCTCAGCTTCAGAATTTACCAAGTACGTTTCATAATGGACAAAAATAAGACTTCCAGAGGTAGACAGTCTGTCGAAAGTCTTTACGTTTTATTAATTCATTTTATTAAAGGTAAATGTAATAGAATTTATATCAGAATAGTTGGTCCTTAAAGTGCTTTTTACATACCGATTGAGAGTCCTGTTGGGTTATGTTCAACCCAAAGGTGGTCCATGTGTGTGCATGCAAGGGAGAGGGGACTGCGTGTCTAATGCTGTCAGGGGCTGTTTACCTTGGGAAAAAGTCAAGTAGTTATCTGCACTTTTTATTCTTCATGTACAGTGCTTTTCATAGCACAATGTAGTATCAGAGCCTCAAATTTGGGCCCCCCAAAAAGACCCAGGAGATTATTTTATTTCACTTGGACTTCCACCAATATATTTGAGTGCTGGGAATAGTTTTTATTTTGTTTCAGAGCTGTGTTTGTTAGCATACAAATTTGGGGAGTTCCCCAGAGTAAATTTTAAAAAAGGCTGGATGCTGCTGCCCAGCTTTAAACAGAACCCATTTTATTTTAAGAACATGATGTCTAGTTTCATTTTATTCATTATATGATTTTTTAAAGTTACAGAAATATTCACTGGGCTTCCCCCACCCACAGTCAGATTTCAGGTTGCTTGAATCCCATGCATACATTTACCCTGCTTTTTAGAACTATCTGGTGTTTATTTGTGCTCCACAAACCCAAAGGACAAAATCCCCACTTGTCAGGTACATTTATTTCTCAGGGAAAAAAAAAAGAAAACCTTCTTTTCGCTTTCTGTTGACCTTGGGCAAATGAGCTTCTTGCCCTGGCAGCGATGAAATGAATGATAAATGTAGAGTGTGTCTTTGCTGAGTAATGGAGCTGTGGCTCGCCTCTCCGCAGAGGTTCTCCGCACAGCCCGAGGCTGCCCGGGGACCCCTGCTGTTCATTTAAATAGGTATGTCAAATCTGCCTCTGAACGCCGCTGGTGTGATTGGTAGTAATATTTGTGAAGGTTCCATATGGACTTGAGCCCCCTGCAGTGCTAAGAAATAATGTACAACGCTTCATGGTGCAGACGCAAATTTTCTCTGGAAAGGGATGCAGTGCTGCGTTTTAGCTGTCGGAGGGGATGATGGAGCTGACGCGCTAGGCCTGTCAACTTGTTACACGGATGGGTTGCACGCAGTGAAGCTGTGGAAAATCTGTGCCTTTTAACTTTTCTACTTAATCACGGTTGTAGCATTGCCTTTAGACTGTATGCTACATTAATTCTCTTCCTGCCTTCTGCCTTTCATCCCAAGTTTCACGGGAAAAAGTAAAGCATGCAGGTCTTGTAGAGGAGCCTTATCAACCAGCTGTCATCTGACAAGCCATTTGCATTTGTTTGGGCTGAAACTGAGCAACCCAAGGGCAAGATATTTTGTTGCATTCCACCATAATGAAGAAATTACACATTGAATAAGAGAGCTAACTTTATTTTTAGTCTGTTTCTGTGTTTTAAAAGGTATTGCTCAAAAAGGGGTCCATTCTCAGTGCATAGAATACTGTCTGACTAAAATGTCAAGTTATATTTGATTAATAAACATTCCTTCTTTTTGAATAATACAGTTTCTATTACATAGAGGGGAGTTCTTTAGGTTTTTATGTTTTAGTTAAATTCAGTAACTTAGGTCAGTTTATTTTGTGGCATGTTTTGACTCCCCAAACAGTAGGGTCTTACCATTTGTCTTAATGTTCATCAGAACAATTTACACGAATGAATTACAGGTATTTTGGTTTACCTTAAGGGTTTGCTTCAGTAGTTAATAAAACCTTGTATTTTCAAAAATGCTTTTTCTACAGTTTTAAAGTAAATACATTTATGGAGAAAAGGATAAGTGTTTTCCTAAAAGTTTGCCAGTTACTTCAGCATTGGGTGTGGCAAATCTAAATTACAGCTCTAGTCCTTCCTGTCTCCTTTGCTAGAGGGCACAACAAACTTCATCCTGGATGTTTGCTGGTACTTTGAGATGTTGTGTGACCAGAGAGTCACTGTTCAGTTTACAAAAGGGGCGTCGTGGTGAGTCAAGGTGCTGCATATCCAGTACAACTTGAAACTGCTTCACATGTTGGTGTTCTCCTTTGTTCTGTCTTCTCTTGTCGGGGGAGGAAATGCCTTTCCATCTGTGTGACAGTGATTCCCCACTGCCATCCCACTGCAACAAGGGTCGACCCAAAGACCGGGTGGGCATTCAGTACTTGGAAAGGAACCATTGTTATTATCATTTCTTTTTCTTGTAATTTCTCCCATGTGACAGGGTAAAAGACACTAAGCCAAACAGTTTTTCCCAAGTCATTGACCAGCTGTCATTGTATGAGGCATGGCAGTCAGCAGCCATGCTTTTTGACACAGATCACAGGTCTAGAGCATGTGTGCAGTGCTGCCAGGAGACCTTGCTGATGTCGATTAACCTTTTTATCTTCTGTAATAGTGCCAAATCTCCTTTATAGAATTTGGTCTCTGTTTGCATAGTAATAAGCACACGTATTCCGTTAGAGCAGCCAATAAGGTAGCCCCGATGTAGCTCACAGTTAAGGGGATTGTATAATGCTTTCGTAAACATTACCTCCAGTTGGCCTATGGTTAGTTCATGTAGTTTTTGTGGAGAAATGGGGAGGTTTATGAGGGAAGATGAAGATGAGAAGAAAGAAGCAATTTTATTGTTTATGCCCAGAAATGAAGCATGATAAGAAAGTGTAAAGTGATGAAAAATTTGCTAATCTGGGGGATATCAGACTTCATTAATTGTAAAGATTCATTAGAAGTTAGTTAGAATTCCCATTTTCCTATGGATACAGTAATACTCGTCTCCAGGTTCCTGGGAAAGCCATTAAAACCCGCTTATTGTACAGTATGGTGAATATGCTGTACACGTAACCAAAAAGGCATAAAGTAGTACTAACAAGTACTCTTAAGCAGTGAGAAGGAATTTAAGAAGAAATAGGAGACCTAAGGAGTTTCTCAGAGGATCACTGGTTACTGAAAAGGGAGCTCTGTGCGTGATCGCACCCGTCCAATCTGTCTTTCGCCCAAAATGGATGGCTTTCCTTCTTTTGCGGCCACTTAACCTGCAGGATTTGTATACTTTTCAGACATGATTTAGAGTTTCAGTGTAGGGTTTTAGGAGCAGAAATGAAGAAATACAGAAAGAATAAGAGAAGTTCCCTGAAACACCTGAGCAAAAGGGAAGGATATTTAAAGAGAATATATGTGTCGGTGCAACAAAGAAAATACCATAGGGCAGCTGAATTGTGAGGAGCATAAGTTTAGGTGAGGTTGGAAACCCAGAAGGCAGTGTGCCCGCAGCAGCTGGACCCTGTCCAGGCCCACCAAGTTGGAGGTGAAGGGAGGAGTGGGCTGTATCCACAAGACATTTGTAATCTGTGTTGTTCATGGTTAAGTCTATATGGGTCTTTTAATTTAAGGAAAATGTTAATTCATGTTTAGTCATTAATACATGTTTCTGAAAATTTTTAAACTCACTCACTGAAAGTGAATTGAAAATTACTTAAAACTCATTATAATTATGGAGTAATTCACTCTGAAATGGGAATCCTTTTGTAAAATATGATCCATTAAGTCAAGGCGTGTCTATAATGCAGCCTTTCCCAAAGTATTTTCTGAGAAACATAGGTTGTAAAATATTCTTCAAGAGAGAGTCTCTGAAATTAAGTTCATTTGGGAATATTGCTTATTGGGTACTAGGAAACTAATGAAGACATACTTAAGAGCATGATAAAAGCTGTGTTGAAGTTCTTCAGTAAAGAAATCTGTTGCATTAACCCACTGCTGCTTAAGCATTGGATCATGGAACCCTTTCTACCCAGAAAACTTTTTAATTTCTCCTGAAACCAGTGCTTGGGAAAGGCTACAGTGGCATTGAAAATACTCTTAAGTTGTCAAGTACAATTAAGCATTTATCAAAATTTTTACATAAGCTCTACCCACTCTATAATCGTTTAAGATACGGTTGTGCATCTCTACAAACTGCGCTGGGAATAGCCCATCTTATAGAAACCTCATTTACATTTTTAGGACTGTTTTACATAAAGCAATGGAGTTTTTTCAAAATATTTCTGTAAACTGAAGCAAGCCAATGATGAAATTTCATCATTACAAGCCAATGATGAAATTTTTACTGAAAAAATGTGTAAAATTAAGGAATAAGTAGATCATTGTATATTTAAATTATTCTGTTAAATTAGAAAAGTGTTTAAAATAAAGAAAACCAAGTAAATCTAATCCTGATAACATATATATAAACAGGATTTGTTTGCCTTTTGAAACAAGCTCCTGGTTTATTTAGAAATCCTTCAATTTATTTTCAATGACTGAAGTAACCTTCCATGTTCATAAAACATGAGAACAACAGCCCCAGGAGAAGCGTGTGGCTTCATTACAAGAAGATTCCATACTCAGTAAGCACAAGTCCTGGGGATTTAGGACTATGGAATTCTTATTTAGTTTCTCTCTCCTTTATAACCTATGGTAAATATTTAAAACTCTTAAAATAGTACCCTTATCTTTAAAAATGGAGTTAAAATAGTGACTCTTCTTACAGTGAGGTACTGTGAGGTAACTACTTTGAAACTATGTAAAATGCTTGTTTTTTTTTTGAACAGCTACAGACTGGTGCTGACTTACATCTACATGCTGTTCTAAAACTTTTGTTGACAGCAGGAGTTAATTCAGTGATAAATTTAGTAACAAGTTGCTGTTCTAGAAGTATCTTTACTACTTTTTACTCAAACGATTATCACTGTATATCTTGTATGTTTTAATTATAATAATTAGGAAAATTCATTTTTAAAAACAGATTTGACTTACTGTCTCTGTTGATTTGATCAAATTGTTTTAAGAAAATGGATTGTTATAATAGATGGTGGAGCTCTAATTTGAGTAGTAAAAGTATATGGCATCTGAGTTATGAGCACTTTCACGTAATTACTCCTGGTTATGTGCTTCCCCAGAGTACTTTTCTATAACACCTATACATGAGGCTATTTCCTTTTTATGTTGAATAATGTTATTTCATACTATATAAACCATACATAAGCATATTATATTTACAAAGTCACAGCAAGGGTCAGTCACTTGGTGATACAAGTACATTACTTGGAAATTTAGGTAAGTAGCAGAAACCATGATAAATGACTTATATTTATTTCACCTTATTTTATATATGCCAGTAGCCAAAAAATTGAGAAGATTGTTATTTAGAAATTTGATTTTCTGTGATTTTTGAATACGTATTTCAAGTTAGTTACTTTTCTGTTACTGAAGTAGTATCTCACATGATAATTAGTTTATCATTGTATATTTTGTGTATCAAAATACAGTTGACTTTTTCTGTTCACACTCCCACAAGAAAAATCATTTGTTTATCCTTCCTAAAATTGGAATTTCTACATGATAATCAAAACAGATTTTAGAAGGGTACTAAAAATCATATTGCTCATGCTCTTGGAAGGTTTTAGCTTAAGCGTCTCTTTTCTGCAACCTGAGCATCTGGTATTTTCAAATTAGGCATCTTCTAAATTTGACTCATACATTATGGAAATCTGATGACACAAGGGGTGGATAGGCTTGCTTTGATTTTATGAAATATTAATCATAGCTGTGATTAATGATTCAGCATTTCACATCTGGGTTATTCCTGTCATATTTGAAAATTCTACTGTTAAATACAGTATATAAACTTAGCGTAGGTGGGGGTCATACTAATTCTCTGGTGTCCTTTAAAAATTAAGTGGAAACTGAACAATATACCATAAACTACTGGTGATAATCTGTGATGTTGACAGTTCCTGGCATATTTTATACCCTCAACAATTTTTTTATGTAAGTTAGGGATTTGAAACTATAGAATCTACTTTCCAGGAATGGTGCACCAATAAAGTTGTTTTGAATATTTGGCTCTTGAATAACATACCTCACCCTTGCTATCATTTCTGGACTATTACTATAGGTTAGGCACTGGGCTAAGTACCTTACCTATACTGCCCTTTTTAAAGAAGTATATGGGTTGGCTTACTAAAAACTATATTTGTTTAAGTATTTGTTGTGAGTGAATAGAATTTACCTTATTTGAAATTTGACAAGTACTTTTCATGGGTTTTCTCATATTATTTTTTCTGATTATTTTACATGGACTATTTATAAGTTATTATGGAGCTAAATATAATACTGGAAGGTAATAGCATAGTGAAGAATATTTTAAGAAAAATATGAATTTAAAGTAAAAATTGCCCAGAAGTCATTGGAAAGTGGTGGTGAAGACAGCAGTCCAAAGTTTGGCCTGAAACTTCCCTAGAAGGCAGGTCAGTCATTTTTGTTTTAGTTGTTTTGGTCATCCCAGAAAATGACCAGACTTACAAGTCAATGAGGGCTGTTTGTTACTGTGCTTGGTGTTCTCTTGGTTTTTAGCTGGGTTTGAAAGCTACAATGTGTCAGAACCTCAAGACTGAAGCAGACCATCTGAGATGAGAGATACCAGGCCTTTACCCCAGCCCCCAGATGTGGTGGTCCTGCTGTGGTCCGGCCTGCTGACAGGCTGGCACTGGGTGCACGGGGAGGTGCTCTTTGCATTGTGTCTGTCTGCTTCATACATGCAACAGGGGATTCGTTCTGTGGATTTTTCCCCTTATTTTACCTGTCCAGAGTACTTGGGAATATTTTCTAGAAACAGAGGGTCATAGAAATTTTTCTGGTACAGCAGTTGGGTCACAGTCCAGCATCTCATTCTTTAAAAATAAATTGGAAGTACCCAACCACAACCTGTCAGATGAGTTCCTGGCAACAGTAAAGCAGGAACATGCTCCGTGTGGGGATGGCTCCCGTTAGTTCTTGCTTTCTGCAGGGTAAGCGCTTGTTTGCTGTTAAATTGTCACATACATTCCTGTGCTGCAGCTGATGATAAACTTGTACTCAGGATGTAGTTGTAGAAATTGTACTTAATATGGACACTAGGATTGAACTGACTTAGTATGTTCCTTGGCTGTTGTGTTGAACTAGACCTTCCCTAGTTCTAGTGTTTACATTCATATTTGCTGTGCATCACTCAGGGTCATCATTAGAACAGATCACTGGGCCCCACCCCAGAGGCTTTCTTCAGAAAGTCTGGGGCAGGCTGAGAATTTACATTTGCAGCCAGTTCTAGGCTGGGCTGCCGCTGCCTGGGAACCTACCTTTAGAACTGTTGACTGAGGGGTTATTTCACTTCCAGTTGGAGAATCATGCACACTGTCAATGTAAGCCCTTCTAAATAGGAAGACAGTGGAAAAGGAACACTTCTTTTTCTTAGAACAAACTCTTTATCAGCAATGTATTGTGATATAATACAGCAGTCTAAGCCCACAAGAAATTGCCCCCCAAATATGAAAATATTAATTAAGACTATTGGAGATATAGAGGGACATCTCCATCAGTAGTAAGTTATGTCTTCTGACATTAGCTGAGGATGTTGGAAGATGCCATGATTAGCAAGAGAAAAATCTCCTTTATATCAAATCTAGCCCACCCTTTGAAAATGACTGTTCATGTGCAAGTTACAAATGAGTAGTAGACACATACTGGATGTGAATCCTCAAGTAGTTCAGTTTGCTCAATCAAAAACACTGGGAGACAATTGCACTAGTCTACTTGTTATAAACTCATTCGCAGAAAATATATTTCATTGGTAACCTTTATTGCCAGTTACCGCTTTTTACAAGTTATACAAAATGGCAAAATTTCCCCCACTTATATTACAATTTAACAAGTGACATACACTCACCAGAGACTTTCTTAGAAAATAAATTAGTAGAAGGAAATCAAAGAATGAAAAATAAATATAATAGAAAACTTTTTTAAGATATAAACTATATGGTAAGGACTTAAATATTATGTAAATATTAAATATTAGATAAATTCCGCAGTAAATACAGTAACTTTACTGGTTAATTTTCCAAGTTTGAAGTGCATAGTGCTATATAAGTTGTGATTTTTTTAAAGGAAAATGTTGGTCCTATTTATGGAACTGTAAGAAAAATATGGTTTGTAGCTTTGTTTTGTTTTTTTTTTTACCAATCTCACTGGGTATTTTTTATGGAGTTTTTTATGAAGTAAATTTTTTATAGAATTATTTAAAAATCAGTTAAGTGGGCTACTATGTAGGATGCTAAGTGCTCATTGAAATTACTCTACCATCCTTTAGTTTGAATGAGTAATAGTGTTTTTAAAAAGTAGTTTCAGTATTATTTGCTGTACAGCTAGATTATTTGAGGAGGTCACTTTCAGAATGAGGGGTACTCACAGGGAAAAAATAAAGGGGAAATGATAATGTACCATATCTCTCACTAAAGCGTGTATGTTTTATTTGCCACAGGAAGCATATGGAAAGCTACTAGATGTAGAAAAACACCGAAATAAGTTGCAAGCCAAAGATCTATTTTCAGAAAAAACTAAAACCATGTAAGTTCTTTTCTTGCATTAAAATGTATGACAGATTTAAACTAGAAACACAATGTTTACCATTGGTATTTTTTAAGGATCCCTAAAGCTTAAAAGTCTGTTGCATATTTCAGCAATAATTATTAATGTTAGAGATCAAAATAATAGGTGTTTTTTTGTTTGAGAGGAAGTAAATATAAGTTTAGTCTTACGCTATTTTATTCCAGATTTATATATTAAATGGCACTTAGTTACTGTATGTGAATATGATGTCCTCCAAATGTTTTTGTATATAGCTGTGTATTAACATTTACGTGCTTTAGTCTTTTTTGTTTTGTTTTTGGTGTTTCAAGGTTTGTGCTTCCATTTGGCAAACAGGGACTAATTAGATCTTTCAACTTGAGCAACCGGTTTTAAATTTTGACCTAGCTATTGACATATTTCTTCCTATGCAAAAGATGTAAGTCTTTGAGCACACCTTGTTTAGGTTGTAAATACTACCTCTAGCCCTTTATTTAGACTTTATTACTACTTAAGTCCATTAACAGGTCCATTAACTCTGCGTCCATAACATCCCCTTTGAAGTAAATTATGAAAAGCCAGCACAATTTTAATTTTTAAGGAAATCTGGTGGCTTTTAATATTAAATGAGCTACACAATGACATGTTTAACTCTTCAAACAAAACATTTGCCAGATTGGATGTCTTCTCTAAAGTAAAATGAGGAAATGAAATAATATTTCTCAAAGATAGTTAACTTGGATGAAATTTTACTGTTGTATAATATGGAAATTTGTTTCTCAATCAGGAATCGCTACCTCGCATGGGATCTTTTGTGATATAATTCTAATTGCATGGTTAATTTAAAAGAGAATGTATGTGATGTTTTAACAGAAACCCGATTGGCAGCAGATGGCTGATCAAGGAAGAACTAGAAGAAATGTTAGTGGAAAGACTGTCCGATCAAGATGTGAGTGGTTCATCTTGGATTTAAGGGCACCTGTGCCCTAAGAAGGCAGATAATTACAGTAGTTAGGCTCCCAAGAGTCACACTTCTCAGAAGCTGGTGCCCCTAAGACAATTTTCCTTTTTAAAACATATTTGTATAAGTTGATTTCTCCTGTGTCACGGCCTCATCTGTGGTCAGGAAGGGGACATGCCTGATCTCCAAACCCTCCTTATGTACGCACCCTGTGTCCTCTGCTAGTTCTAGGGGCGTGTGGCAGATGTCATTTTTCATCTCTTTCAGGAAAGTGATAGCCAACTTTACAAGCTGATTTTAAGTGTAAGAAGCCATTACAGGTTGAGTACAGAAGGAACGAAGCACATGGTTTCCCTCATGCAGCATGCTGCCTCCTGGCTTTCCTGTGTGCAGCTCTGTAGGGCCAGCATTTTTCACCTAAGAATCTACAAAACCTCCCATATCAGAATCACTTGGAATGCTGGTGATAAAGTGCCACTCCCTAAGATTCAGAACCAGAATAGAAATTCTAGGGGTGTTACCCAGAATCCATACTAACATGTTCCCCAGGTGAGTGTTACATGCTGTAAAGTTGGTTACCCATGCTTTGGGTCTTAATTAGATTCATAACAGTGTATGTCAGTATTATCAGAGGAAATTTCACTGTTTTAATAAATACTTTGATATTGTGAACTTAGATTATTTCTGGAAGATTTGAGTGTAGAGAAATTTCACAAATTGTTCCAAGAAGGGTTTTCTCCTTGCATAGCAGTGGCTAACATTGTCAGGTTAATGTGCCACCATATAGATTTTAAGTCATGTACATCAATTGCTTTTTTTCTCATTTAACATACTGGAGAAAGTCATGATTTTGGAAAAGCTAAGCAATGTGCTTAACTGGGATGTCAGGCATTTGGTGAGGGGTAGATCTGGAGTTACTTCCACTGTCCTGACTGCTCAGCCAGTGTTGCTGCACTCGGATCTAACCAAAAAATCTCTCTTTGCTTCTTCATTGAATGCAGCATTTCATTGTTTCCTCTGTTTTCTGGCTGATTGGATTTTTATAATACAGGTGTATGGTGTTTTATGTGGCTTTTTGTCCTTCTATTTAGTCTTTTCATTTGGAAAGCATCCCAAGAACTTTATTACAGGTGTGCAGCTATAGGATAAAGCAACCATCTGTATGTGTATTTATGATCATATTTTGTCCTTTTGGAATGCTGGATAGCAGGAGAAATCCCAATCCTGGGGACGGCATCCAGACGAGGCAGCAGGGTAGGCAGTGACTTCTTAAACCTTATCCTGGTTCATGAGCAAAGCTGTAGGCACCCCTGGTTGGTCCAGTCACATCACAGTGTGTGAGATGGGCTTAAGAGAGTAGCTGAGAACAGAGGACGCAGGCCTGCCAATGAAGGAAGAAGGGAGCTTTTATCAGGCCAGGTATCAGAGGTGGCCAAGTATTTCACCCTTACTTAGAAAATTACCTTCTCTTTCATTATAACATCACAGGAAGCAGTAATGAAAGCAGTCCTTTTAATCTTACTGGGCAGATTTTTATATATTTCAAATTATTCATTTCAGATTTTCACTGTAAAGTCAGGGACAAAGATGAGTATCATTTCTAGGGTCGGCAGACACATAAATAAGGTTATCAAAAATTGGGTTTCACGTTCCATATTAACTAAGGATCTCAAGTATTAGTTGTTTCCTTCTGCATAAACACTTTAGAGTGATTATCCTGGCTTCTAATTTTAAGGGGTTAATACCAAGTTGTTTACTTTCTAATCACATGTTGAAGAACTATTTAAAAAAATGCACAGAGTAGCAAGGATAATTTATTTCAAGAGGTTGCCCTTTAAGTCAAGTATCTCTTGAATTTTTAAATAGCTTGATTGTTCAGTTTTAAAGGAAATCATAAACATTAAAGTAACACAGCTTGAACAGCTAAAGATATATTTGCCAAATGTATTATGAAATGTAATTTAAGAGGTACATTTTCTCAAAATCAAACTCTTCCCATTTTACTATACTTACTGGAAATTATTTATGAACCTCCTCTTGATAACAGTTCTAATAAAAGAGTAGAAATCACACTTGAAGATCATCTAAATATTTTTTGGAAATGAATTTAGATCTCAATTTCAAGTAATCACGGCACGGAGAAATTGATTTTTCTTTGAATGATAAATCTCTTTTGTTTTTCAAAAGAAAAGATGGCACACTAAAGATACACAGGGAAAGTGTGCTGCATCTGTGTGCTGTTTTAGAAGCATCACGGAGGTGCAGAAGTGTCATCCTGTCACAATTCATCAAGAAAAGTGACATTGGAAAGATCAAATGTATAAAAATAGAAAAAATTTAGCAAATGCAATTACACTTGCATCTTCTAATGAATTTTTATTGTCTGCAGTACACACAGTTCATTCGGCTGCTAGAGAGGCTGTTGGCATGGCAGTGTGGGGCCGCTGAGGAAGAGTTCGTGCAGAGGTTTCGTAGGAGTGTGACTATTCAGTCAAAAAAGCAGCTGATTGAGCCCTTGCAGTATGATGAGCAAGGAATGGCCTTCAGCACAAGTGAAGGTAATGGCATGTGCTGAAAGAAAATGAATTTGGTGAAGACTGAGAAACTATAATTATTTTTATTTGCTGTTGCTCTCTGGTATTCAGTTTCTTTTGGCTACTGCTATTTCCTCATTTTTAAGGTTCTGTTGAAGTTTTAAAAACCTGAGCCTTATAATATCCCAAGAAAAAACATGGATACATACCTGCATAATCACATGAACACTTTCTGTTTTCATAGATTTATAGTGAACCTTTTTATTTTCCCATTTTCAACTGGTAGAAACATTAAGATATTTATAATAAAGGTTTCTTATATAAAATGAAAATACTTGGTGAACCTGCATTTCAGATGCTGAAACTGTGAAACAGGTGAAAACTTTAGGTCCTCAGCTCACATTTTCCTTGTAGATACACAAAGACGTCCTGCTGTGACTTTCAGGAACTGATCTTATTAAACAGTGTGTTTGCAACTCTTAAAATTTAACATCATTCCTTTGTCTTTTTCAATGAATCTTTTCAGAGAAATAGAGCCTTTCCTGAGGATTCCTTTTATTTCTACCAGTTATATTTTATCATACTTTTAATATATTAAAAACATTTTGTGATTAGATACCTTCTTACTGGCTATAAAAGGAGGACACTATGTAAATTGATTGTTTTTTAAAGTAACATGAATAAACATGAATTATTTTGTTGCTTATGGAAACTAATTTACAATCATTGTGTTCCTAAAATGGAATTGAAGAACAAAATTACCCCATAAGCTTTATTACATTGATTATGATGTAGTTTATCTGTTTGTTTTTGTTTGACTTGTAATAGTTAAACTTTCCCGTATAGAGGGTTATAGTTATTTGGGGGAAAATTTCAGTGTATTTGTGCCTACCTCAAAGTATTGGTCTTGAAGATGTTCACTAGTAGAAATGTTACATTTTTAAAGGTAAAAGGAAGAGTGCCAAAGCAACAGCCATTGTCTATGAGCGTGGAAGTGGGAGAATACAGATAAACGGACTTGATTATTTGCTCTACTTTCCGGTGCTACAGGACAGGTCAGCTCTTGGTTTTGCTTTTGCTTTTTGTTATTAAAGAAAATGTATTTGGTAATACATCATGATCAATTAAGAAGGCTGATTCTCTTTGTCTGAATGATTACTTCTCTTCACCAATATAACTTGCAAACCAGCTAGAGGGAAGCAGTCACTGTTTTTACGTAGTTTTTCAGACTTGTAAAAAGCATCTCTAGGCTTTCTCATTAATTGGAGCTCCTTTCTTATCAGATACTATTGGAACTTGAGTATCTTAGATGCTTCTAGCATTGTGAAATGCAGATTATGCCAAATGTGAGGAAAGAGATTTCCACCTTCCATTTCCCTAATTTGGGGGTGGGCATGCACAGAACTAAACAGCAACAAAGGCCTTGGTGCTCACCATCATAGCATTAGAACAAGTCTGCTTTATCACCCTGGAGCTTTCTCCTGTTTATAGGAAATTGATTTTATGTGTGTATTGAGCCAGCAAATAAACTTGGCATTTCTGTGTTAAAATAAGAGTTGTCCAGCTTTTCTAGTCCCAGTGCTAAATGTGGCAGTGGCATTTTTTGAACTTTGTATCCTATTGAGAAATAGACATTAATAATAAATAGGTATTACACTTCAAATCCTCTAGGTATACTCATGTAGATATCTCTGTGAGTCACTATGTAAAGGCCTCTTCTCGATGTGGTTATTGTGTTTCCAGTAGTAACTGTCATCCACAAGTAACACAAGTTCTGCATGATTAGCTCCTCCTGTCCTAGTCCTTCTGTTTCCCGAATGTGTAGTGGTCTTTAAGGTCAAAAGAGGTAAAGCTCTTAAGATGCCCATGCTTATGTAAGGAAAAGAGGACCCGGCTAATGCAGTAGAAGCTTCTGGACTGAATAATTACCCCAGATAATGTATGTTTATTTTATTTGTGTGTCTATGTTATGTGTGGCAGGAGATAGCCCCCTCTGACTCTATCTGATAGGAATTAAACAAATCATTCTCACAGAGAAATGGGTGGAAGAAGTTCTTATTTCCCTTACAACAGCCGAAGAGAAACCCATAACTTCAGCATTGGGGGCTGCTAAGAGGAATGGCATTTGACCAATAATTGGAGCTCCTTTTTTATCAGATACTATTGGAAACTATTTTATTTGGAAACTGTTAATTTGTTTTCAGATGTAACTCCTACTGCTTTAACAACAAATCTTAATTATAGCTTGATCTCATAATTAAATTATATCTGTAGAACTTATTTTTCAATTTGAAGTGAACAGGCATTTACTGAGGATTGTCTATGTGCATCGTCCTGTTCTGGGCATTATGAGACCATCAGAGCAATTCAAGATAAGATTTCTGTCAAGAAATTTCCTATCTGTTTGGGAAGCCTGCAGCCAGTCTTGGTGGGAATGGGCCCCCAAACTGTCTCGTCATCTTTAAGTCATTGTAGGGATGTAGAACAGCCATGCAAGCCGTAGACTGGCCTTTCGCCTTGCAGGAGCTGCTCAGGAGTTTACAAATTCACCAGGGAGGTGACCATTGACCAATAGGAAGACGGCTGAACCAAGAATCAAGTGATCTTGAGTCTAGTTCTGTTTCCAAGCTCTGTGACCTTAGCCAAGATGCTTAAAGGTGACTTCCCTAATTGGTAGGAAGGAGTTGATTAAATATGAGAATGTCTAAGATGTTTGCCTGAAAGTCAGGTGAACTGCTTACTCATCTTTCCAGGGCCTTTCTTTAGGCTGTTTTTACACAAACGTAACAAACAGATCATTGGGAATATTGACTGTGTTGCCTCCACAGTGTCACTAGAAATTTGTATTCATTCATTCGCTTATACAACAAACATTTATTACTATGTGCCCAGTACTGTGGTATACAAAGATTAATAATATTTCAGAAAAGGCCTTTGCTCTGTATGTCCACAGAGTAACTCGTAGCTGATCATCTGTACAAATGAAATACATTCTCAGCACTAACCATGTAAGGTTAGCAATGTAAGCAATTACAGAAAAATAAAAGAGGGTATGCAATTATGCACATACTGAGTTACTTGCTATAGAGTTGGTGCCATAGGCCTAGACAGACATGAGGAAATTATTTTTTTCAAAACAACTTTGATTATATCACAAAGAACAAAGTAAATTTGATTCTTTCAACTCAGGATTTCATCTGAGGCCCTTGAGAGGAGAGATGAAATGTGAAATATTTCCATGCCATGTGATTGTTTTGCATGTTCTAGTTTTCAGTCCAGGTTAATTAAAATTGATAGCTATATAGTCATTTTCTGTTGTCAGTTACCCTTTGGGTATTTCTTCATCTGTCTGTAAACTTAGTATTGTACCTAAGTGAACACCAGCTTTCCAACTGTCCAGACTTTTCTTAACGGTTCTTTCTTACCTTGGATCCTCTGGCTCAATTATTCTGATATATCTTGAGTAAATTATGAAATATATTTTTTTCTGAATTGTCATCTAAGCTTCTTTATTTATATAAGCATTTTATATAAATTGAGGAAGCTTAAAACATTAGAAATTAATACAGATAAGTATTTAAGCTCCCAAACAAGTGGGTGACCAGAGCATCCCTTAGTAATGGTATTTATGTCACTAACCCACTTAATTGTGGTAGGTCATACAGAGACCTCCTGTGACATGTGCCCTTGGCAATCCCATAGATTCTTTTACCTCTCTTTCCTTGCTGGAAAAGTGAAATGGTGGAAGTAGATAATCAGTCTCTACATTTTCTTTAGTTATTATGATATGGCTGTGACTTAAAATAGTGCTCTTTGTATAACATTCCTATTTTTGGTTTGGTTGCTTTGAAACATTTGTTCAAAAGGGCAGTCTGTAGATTTGTGTTGTTTCATACCACTGTTTTTTGTTATCAGAGTCATTTCATGCCTGTCAAAACAACATCCCTGTTGAAACAGTACCCTCACAAATTCCATCTAGTAAACTATGCTCTTTGAAGTCCCTTTCTGTCCATCTGTCTGCATGCCTGAGGAGTAACACTTGAATGTTGTGTCTGTAACCATCTTACAGCTTCACTGTACAATAAGCTTTATTTTAAGTCAAGAAAGCTACACTGTCAGACAACATAAATCAACTTTTCTAAATAAAAACTCAGCAGTGATATTAAGACAAAATAGCAAAATCCAAGTACTTGGCACCTGTGATGGTAAACATTGTACCTGGCACGTAAATTGTGCTTAACAGATACTTGTTCCATCGAGCAAGAGAAGGCCCAGGGCCATGATCTGTGTTCCGTACTCTAATCATGTAGTGCCCTCCTGGTAATGTGTGGCTGCTCACTGGCTGTGAGGGAAGCACTGTGCAGTGTGTCGCTTGGCACCAAGCAGGTAGCAGGACCCTGCAACTTAGAGACCCATGAACAGGAATATACATTTCAGTGAGGGAAGAAAAGTCAAGTGTGGGTTTAGTAACTTTTACAACTAACCATGTCAGGATGAGCATTACACAAACACATCATACTATGTTTAGTGAACTTAACTGGCATTTGATAAGTTATTGAGAAGGCCTTTTAATATTTTATCTGACCATTGAATTCAGAGAGGTTAGATTCAGTTGATGAAAGGAGTTTCCAACTCTGAGGCTTCTTTACAAGGTTATTTTCAAGCATCAGAAAGTTATTGTGAGATAAACGAGATCCAAAGTGAGATGGAGTGTATTGCTGTATCCAAGAAAAAGAGAAATGCACCTCAATCTCAGCAAAGCATTCTAAGTATCAGAAATATACCAGTGTTTCTCCGTAACGGGCTGATTGAGAAGTATGGATGCTGGCGTGCCTTATCTGGTTTTGGAGACTGTCCAGAATGTGGAGTTTATGAAGTCCTGTGTTTTTACAGTGATTAACTGCATTTCCTTGTCATGTGCTAGAGAACAGTTGATGTTCCCTTTTCACTTCCTTGACCGGCTTGGAAAGCACGATGTGACCTGCACAGTCTCAGGGGGCGGGCGGTCGGCACAGGCCGGAGCAATACGCTTGGCGATGGCCAGAGCCTTGTGCACTTTTGTCACTGAAGAAGAGGTCGAATGGATGAGACAAGGTATGAGTTGAGGTGGGAGGGGCCCGGTTGTCCCCATATTATCTGTAAGTGTTTATCGGATTCTTGTACAGTCACCTGAAATCAGAAGACACTTGGTGCATTATGCAGTTTGCTAACTTCTCTTTTCATGCTTCAGACCCATAACAATACTTTCCAGATTTTTTTCTACGAAGTGAACTTAAATTAGAAAAGAAAAGGGGGCACTCGCAGCATCAGGGAAGTTTATTCTGGGCTTTAAGGCATAACTGTTTACCCAGTTTAACAAGTGCTGCTTAATCGTGTCTAACAGATGAGTTGGTTGTTTTGGTGTTGTCACAGAAATTTGTAATATGTATTTGATTTAATTATGAAGCCCTTAAGGTATTTATTTCCAAAATTATTGGAGATTTCCATTTTTCCATTGTGATGTTAGTTCTAATTCTTTGTTGTCTTATTCGCTCTGTGTGACTTCCTCACCTGATTGTGAATATGAGAGTCTCTTCACAGTTTAAGAAAGAATATGCAGTCACTTTGTTAGGACACTGCTTTAGCATTTATATTAAATAAGAACTATTTGTGAAGGGAAGAAAGCACTGTGGGTCCTCCACACCAGAGGTGCTCTACACCTCTGGGCCCCAGCTCCTCTTCAGCAAGCAGATGGCCTCCGCATGCCTGTCCTGCCGTGAGAGCCCCTGGGGTTCTGATAATATGCTGCAGGTAATCCTGCAGCTGTGGCTTCGGCTTTAAACCTCTTAAAAATCTACTTGCTTATAGACAATTCACCATCTTATAGAATTCATATCTAGTCATTAAAATAATTTGGTAGGACCTTAAAATTTCAGCTAAGTTGAGTTACTGGGCATGTTGAAAAGTAATAAGGCATTATTAATCACAATTTAAATTGGAAGTTAGACAAGTCTTGTCTGCATTTTTTTCAAAATATTGTTGTTTTATCCCATGCCCTTTAAGGACCAGTAAATGTAAAAACTTAGGGATTTGTTAAGTGTTTGAAGTTTGCTTTTGCTCTTTGCCCATTTAAAAGACTCCAATAAAACCCCTATACCTATATACAATCAGAAGAAGTGCTAGTATTGGGAGAGTAAAAAAGACAGTGAGAAACTATGGTCTGTTTACCTACTTATAAGCAATTAAAGAGCTTTGTCATCACTGGTATTCTTGAAATCCATGGTCTTTACCAACATATTTTGGCTTTAGCCACTGTGGGGGGACATCATTTGGGCCATATGTTGAGAGCAACTCATTAATTGCAATTGCCTGAATCACAGTTACTCCTGATGATTAAAAGAGTGGAAGCTTCCAGTTCATACTGACTTTATTCTTACACAGAAAACTGCTTATGCTGAGAATACAACTGTAAAGCTTATTTTTTAGATTCTGAAACAAATACCAAGAGACACTATTCTTACACAGATTAGAATAATAGTTATTTTCTCAAATATGTTGATTTTGTATGTGTGTATTCATGTATGCTATTAATATTTGATGTCTGTATCCTTCCTCATACGTGACCTTACAATAAGTTTTTCTTTTCTCCTCGTCTCCATTAAAATTTTCACATCTGTAATATTGAACACGCAGAGTTAACTCCATAGCAGTGAGTGGTGACTGTCTAGCCACGAGCAGCCTTATCGTAAAGGGAACAAGTTTAAAAACCAAAAAGCAATCCTAGCTCTCTCAGGATAAGGAAAGCAGACTCAAATAATGTACTGGTGTTTGTCTCAGGAGCTGGGAAAATACCCTAAAAGAATGAAAGCAGTCTGCTTAGTGTCATGAGATTTATACTAGCTGATAAATTATTACAGGGCTGGTTGCTGTCCTCTAATTTTTCTTTTTTATCTGACAAAAGTGACTTAAAACTCATGCCGTTCATCCCCTTTCCTGCTGGGCAGCACACTGTCCATGGCTCTTAACAGCTTCCCTTTCTATGCTGCAGCTGGACTCCTGACCACGGATCCCCGCATCAGGGAGCGGAAGAAGCCGGGCCAGGAGGGAGCCCGCAGGAAGTTTACCTGGAAGAAGCGCTAGGCACTGCTCCGCAGCAGAGACGACACACTGTGTGCGTGCCTGGCATGTGGCCGCCGGGAGTGTTCACTGGCCAGTGTGAGGGCACCACTGCCCTGCGTTTGCGTTGTGACGTTTATTTTTAAGTGCTACTCTGTAAAGATTACCTATAAACATCATTTTTTAAAAACTGCTTTATTCATTCTTCATTCTGCTGCTTTATTTTTTAAACTTTTCCAGAAGATAATCTTAGCATAATTCATAGAATCTTGTAATGTTAGATCTGAAGGAACATTCAGCGTCATCTAGTCCAGTGACCTCACTTTGCAGACAAGAAGGCCCAGCCCCAAGATTAAGTGATCTGCCAGAGCTACATGGCTAATTTAAAGCTGGAGCTACGCTTGAACTTACTTCTCCTGAATCTGTTGTTTTCCCATAGGGCAGCTATTACAACATAATTTCCAAAATTCAGAGATAGAGTGTTTGTTCAGAAGACTGAATGAAGGTGAGTGTCTGTCAGGAGCTTGGGGATCTGGTGAGGCCTGAGCTGCTGGGGTCTAAGTAGCTGATTGAAACAGTAAGCCGGGTTCCCCATCCCACAGCCTCTCTGTTTCTGAGTTTCACTTTTTTCAGGTTCCACATGTAAGTGATACCAGGCAGTATTTGTCCTCTGTCTGGCTTATTTTACTTAGCATAATGCCCTCCACGTTGGGTATAAACTTTCAGTTGTAAGATGGACTAGTTCTGAGGATCTCCTGTACAGCCTGGTGACTCTCGTTGCTGATACTGTATTGTGTACTGAAGTTTGCTGAGAGACTGGATCTTGTGTTCTTACCAAAAGGGGGAAAAGGTACTAACTACTGAGGTGCCAGATATGTTCTCTAACTCAGTGGTGGGCATCCTTTGTGATGCACAGGTATAGCAGTTCCCTGTCCACAGGGGAGGTGCCCCAGGGCCCCCAGTGGATGCCTGAAACCACACCCACAGTACTGAACCCTGCGTGTGCCTGCACACCTGTGATGAAGTTTAACTTGCACATTAGGCACAAGAGATCACAATAACAACACAGAGCAGTTGTAACAATGTGCAGTAGAGAAGTTATGTGAATGAGGTCTCGCCCTCTCGCTGTCCCTGTCAAAATACCTTATTGAGCCTCACTCCCGCTCCTTGTGATGTGAGATGATAAATGATCACATGACCAGGTGATGTGCAGTGAAGGATGCAGGCACTGTGACTGACCTAATGATTTGTCAGGAGGAGGATCACTGCTTCTGGAGGAGGCTGAGGCAGGGAACTGGAACCCGCACTCAGGGGCCCAGGCTCTACCGTGGAGGGAGAGTGGGGGCGCCTGGAGCAGGGAGGCCTCTGTGACCCTAGGGACTGGCTGGCAGTGGGGCTTGGGGAGCAGATGAAGGGCAGGCTCAGGAGCTTTGCAGCACAGGGCTGACTGGGGAGCTGATGGGCGGGTGCTGGCCCCGGACCCAGCAGGCACCTGGCAGAGCGGGACCGCCACAGTGGAGGAGGTTGGGGAGGGGGAGAGTGATCCCTGTGGGGCCAACAGGGTTCTGGTCTGGGTGTTTGGGAACCCCCTCCATGGAGGCAGGGTGCACAGCTGGAGGCTGTTGCGTGGCTGGGATCCAGAGTGCACAACAGAAAGAAGACTTAAGGCTCAACTCAGACGCCACCCACTGGGCATGAAGTCAGGGAACCAAGGCCTTGGTTGCAGGCCCCACGTGGTCCAGGGCTGGGGAGCTGCAGGAACCCCCCAGGCTGGGGGATAGGCTTTGCCACCTGGCAGGCAGCCCTCCCTGCGCCAGACCACAGCCCTTTGGGCAGATCGTCTAGGCGGTGGGCAGACCTGGGCGCCCAGAGGCTGGAAGCAGGTGCCACTCTGGAGTCAGGCTCCTCTGCCAGCAGGAGCAGGAGGCGCTTAGCTTCTGGCCTCTGCTGGTTGCCCTGTTCAACTCCCTTTGTTGGCAGTACCTACTGGGAAGTATTTTCTGAACACCCACTGTGTGTACAGCATTGAAGGGCTTATAGGAGCTATTTCTTTAAACAAGAATTTGGCAAGGTTACCGCCTTGAGGTAACAGTAAGAGCTAAGGCTCCTATAACTCCTACTCGGTGCCAAATACTACTTTAAATACTCTACAAATACGAACTTATTTAATCCTCACAGCAACTTTATAAGGTACATACTGAGAAAAATTAGTGTCCAGGGAGGTTAAGTAACTTGCTCATGTGACACAGCTAGTGAGTGGCCAAGCCAGGTTGAAATCTGGAATCTGCAGTGTGTGCTCTGAACCCTACAGAACACCAGGTACGTAAAGGTAAAAACAGGTGGTTTCCTCAAAATTGAATGACAAAGTCGCTGAGGGGACAGAACAGGACAGGGCAGGAGCACAGCAGTGAGCCTCAGACCACCAGCTGCATACACTTTGGTACAGTTAGAAGACTTGACAGAGGAGGCGGAATTTCTGGCAAATCCTAATGTACAGATAAGTATTGATTAATTAGCATTTATATTAGGTTCCTCAACCATCCTAGACCCCTCATCACATTCAGGAAGGGGAGTCAGCTGGCCATCGAGATGGGATCATCACAAGCACAATGAGTGGGCTTTGTGAGAAGGGTCCAGGTGACGGGACAGCTATGGGAGTCCAGGAATGAAGGCAGAGTAAGGCACTCAACCACCCATTTGCCCAGGACAGCCCCAGCTTACACCTGTTATCTCAGTACAACTACTAAATAGTTCCCCCTTCTACTCTCCAAAGTGTCCTGGTCTAAATGATAAGTCCTGTGGTCACTCTAGCTTTAGGAAATCCATGAAACCTTGACATACTGCCCAAAGTTTTATGTATATGTCACTTTCTGGGCATAGGTCATCTCATTAAAAATGCCCAAAGGCATTGGTCCCCAGGATATGAAGAACCACTGACAGAAGGGCTTTTTTATTTTTTTAAGTAAGTTTGGGCTTTGTGTGCAACAGTGAACCCAGTGGGTGACAGAGATGTTGGTAGGACATGGGAGAGGGGCCTGTGCCAGGTGGGTGCAGAGGGTGCCAGCTTTACCTTAAACTGGGAGGTGAGTACACAGGTGCCCACTTTATTATACCTTCCAATGGTGGTACATGCAATTTTTACTATGGACTATTTTATGGTAAAAGACCACCCTGACTATGTGGAAGTTTCTGAACACAGTCTTGAGTTCATGTGACCCTGGGCAAGCTGACCCAGGTTACACCCTGATTGCTCATTTGTGGGCTGGGGAGACCAGCAGCACCTCTCCAAAGAGATTACAGGGATTCAGTTACCTCCACGTGAGCGACACAGCCCATAGGAAGTACTCTGTACAGGTCGGTTAGGATTCTCATCAAAAGGCCCTCCATAACCCGTCATTCTGTTAAACAGAAGTACGCAGTGACCCGGGCCTGGAAGAAGGGAGAATAGATGTGATGGTAAAAACAAGTGGTTTCCTCAAAAATAAATCACAAAGTCGCTTGGTACATTTTTTCCTCTTGTAGCACTAAGTTCATTGACTACTTGGGAAAAACAAAATGTGATGATACAAATGGTGGAGTAAGTTGGTGTCGTAGACCAAGTGTTTCCATGTCTGTTAAAATATGTAGGCTGGACTCTGTTCAGGACGCCCACAGACACGGGTGCTCAGGCATCTCAAAGCCTGAGAACCGCAGTAGGTAGCAGCAGTGAGCGCTACGCAGATAATCATAAGGAAGGGTCCATGTGTTGTATTTGACAAGTAATGAAATCAAGGGCCCTTAATGGGGAAGCCGGTAACACACTCCCCAGAATTAATAGGCAAAGAACCATAGACCTAAAGCTCATTGTCATTGTCTCCTCACAAGAATTACTGCCACCTCACCTTTGGGGAGCAACTGTGGGCTGCAGGAGTTTTTCTTATTCCTAGTCTTGGCTAATACACACAATAAACACTACTAAAAATTGAAAATAATCTTTGAATGCTAAACTATAAAAACTACTGTTGAGCAAAAAAATCTCACCAAAGAATTTTTTCTCTCACTTCACAGAAAGTGAAAGAAAAATTACTGAGTTGCAAAATGAAAAAAAAATTTTTAAAGAAGAGTTCAAGTCATCGCTGTTTTCTTTCAACACAGGCCAGTAGCTTTTTAAACTAATCAATAGAATTAATGTTACATCAAAAAAAATAAAAACCCTAGATCGAATTAAGTCTTTCATTAGAATTAAAAGAAAAGTAAAGGTCATGGTTTATGGAGGAAACGCCTGTATTAACCATGTGTTTCTCATGCTCTGACACCTCGGGGTCTTGCTGACTCCCAGGGCCCACCAGTTCTAGAGGTGGATGTGCCTGGGGTGCACCTTGGGCAAACCCACCTGTGCAGAGCACACGCCTCCCAACCACCTCCTCCCTGGGGCTGCCCGTAGCCACCTGCTCTCATCACTGCAGGGCTGGGGCCAGGGCCGCACGACCGGGGACAGACCCCGCGTCCCAG
Organism: Manis pentadactyla; assembly: GCF_030020395.1. Classification (NCBI taxonomy): domain Eukaryota; kingdom Metazoa; phylum Chordata; class Mammalia; order Pholidota; family Manidae; genus Manis; species Manis pentadactyla. The sequence goes on along the minus strand of NC_080020.1, from coordinate 147,220,244 downwards.
AGCCACCAACGCTGCCCAAACTACCCAGCCCCAAGCCTCACTGCCTGTCTTCGATTCCTCAGAAACCGCAGTAGAGGCTCTCCCATGTTTCTCTGGTGCCCCCCTCGGTCCCCGACCCACCCGGTGCTTCCCTGTGTGGCCCTGTGTGCCGTGCCCCCTCTTAGGAGCTGCAAGTGGCTGTCTTCAGTGGCCTCCGTCTCCTGTTGTCCTCGCCACAGCTGTTAACACTAAGGCCTTCAGTTTGGACAAGGCCTCAGCCTGTCCAGTGCTATTACAAGGCGGAACAGGTCAGAGTGTAACTTCTATGTTAGTGCCTTTGTCGTTGCCTTTCTATTCATTTGCTTGTCAGGTTATAAATGTCATCCAGACAAGTTCCTTCTAGAAAGTTTTTCTGAAGGAAGGGAGGAGGCCCCTTAGGAGGGTGACAAGTTCACACTACTTTTTCAGCAAATCACTGCCACTTAAGCTTTAAGTAGTCGGGCCCATTTTGGATCCTCTGTGAGAACTGTCCATGAGAACTCCACATGTATTCCTGCCCCGTTTTCCCAGGACTTGATTGTACTTCTCCTAAAAAGATTGGCATCTCTCCAGGGGAGGCAGCCTCACAGTGTGAGGCCTTTCTCCCGATGTCAGGAATGAAGGATCCTATGGAACCCCTCTCCAGGACTATCCGAGCTGACGGAGGACTCTGCCTGAGGAGGCAGCACCACCAGGACGAGCGAACCGCCCCGCAGAGGCCCCCACGTGTACCCGGGGCCGCTCTTTCCCGTGTAATTGCAGAATATGTATTGCTTCTCTAAAGTGAGGGGAGGAAATGGTGGAAGGAAGGCCTGTTTCCACGGTGGTGGTGACCGGTTCAAGCCGAGGAAGCTGGGTCCTGCATATCCGCTGGGGGTGGTATTCAGGAATGTTAGGACTGTTGGGTGCAGGTTGCAGATGCCCCAAACTTGGACTTCCTTTAAACTGAACGGGAATGTCTTGGGAGGTGTCAGGCCTGCCTGCGGGAAGAGGTGAACAGCCGCCCTGCTGGGAGGAGGCCCCTCGGCTCTGGGTGGCATGCCCCTCCTGGCCCTCTGCTTCCGCCACTTGCATACAGCAAGAAAGGCCCATAAACTCCCAAATTAATGCCTCACCCACTTCTCAGGGATCTTGCAAAACACACCAGGAAGTCACTCACAAGCCTGTTGCGAACTGGCTCTGGGAGGCTGGGCATGGACTGTGAGAAGGGACAGTTCTTGGAAGAGAGCAGGTCTTGGCTTATTCCCAGAAGGTGGTAGTTTGCACAGAGAAAAGGACTCAGCCCAGCCTTGGCCCTGGGCTGCTGTAAAGTGAAGTTGTCATTGCAGGTCTATGGAATTCAGTCTGAAGCCTCTCTCTGCCCCAGAACTGTTGGGGGCCCCTCACCGTTAAAGAACATCGGTCTCTACCCACCTTTCCAGGCTTATTTCCTCCTCCTTACAACACCCTGCCACTGGCCACCCAGGTCCCACCATGGCACTGGAGCCACACTGCCCAAGGCACTGCTCTGCCACCACCCTGACCTCCTCCACTCCTCAGCCCCCATGCTCATCGGCTGCTGGAGGGGCTTCTCTATGCTTCCACCAGACTGTAAGCCAACAGAGACAGGGGACTGTTCACTTCATCTTTATGCCCAGTGCCTGGCACACACACAGTGCAGAGATAAGTACTTGCCACATGGTGGAAGGACTTTGTTCCTGATCCCTCAAAAACACATTGTGGTGATTTAGAAGGTGACCATCGGCCTGCCTGTTCCCTCGTGCAGCCCGGATTCCCCTCTCAGTCCAGGTGCATTTACAGGTAAGTCCTCTGGGTCCTACAGTGAAGAGGTCACAAGTGGTCTGCTTTTGTCCTCAAAGCTCGGAGTCTAACTAGAGAAACACAACCCCACAGATAAAAATTAGAAGGCAATTACTTCCTGCTGAGGAGCGTGGGCTGTGACAAGGCAGTGACTCAGAGCAGAGGGGCCTGGGGCCCCTGCAGCCACCCAACAACAAGTCAGTGGGGGCACGGCTTGGCCCCTGCGCCTGCGGTGCCCACCTCACGGGTTCTGAGGTCTGGCGCCCAACCGGTGCTCAGGACACCATGACTCGGCCTTCACTGAGCCTCAGCTTTCTTGTCTGAAAAAATGGAGACAATCTTCCAGCTCTGGAGCCCTCGGGGGAAATGCCTGGCAGTTTCTCTGGATGGGTCACTGGAGACTAGGTATGATGAGGTTCAGGGTGGGCTGCCCAAAAATATGCCACTTTGACATATTATTTTGAATTAAAGTTACCTAAGAAACTGCTGGTGAAAGAAAGACACCTCCTCTGTTCCCCTGGAAGCAGGAAATAAATTCTCCATGTGAAGGGTGCCCTCCTGGCCCTTATTGCCAGAGACTGAGCTTTGGGGGCCGAGAAGGCTGCATGAGTAAGCCCTGTCTTCGTGCAGTTTGCTACCCCAAGTCCAAACCCCTTCATCAATTCTTCACAAACAATTGTTTCTTCTTGTTTAAAAGGAATAAAAGCTGTACACTTGCATCACTTCATGGAGTTTCATATTTCCATGGGCTCCTTTATGTATGAAGTTAAAAATTTGTCTTTCTGTTAATCTGTTATGCTGATTCTCTTATTGAGCCAAAGAACTTAGATGGGAAGAAAGGTCAGCCTTCCTGCCCTGCAGTCGTGGCACCCAGCGAGGAGCCCCCCGCCCTGTGGACCCTGCTCCCCTGAGACAGCTGCAGCCGAGAGATGCTGGGCCCCCTGGATCTCCGCTGCGAGGTTCTGGGGAAGCCTGAGCAGTGGTAGTCCTGTCTGTTCTCTAAATTCAGGCTCGCAGGAGTACCTGTGGACCCAGTCCCTTGGTGTGCTGACTGCAAGCACTCTCGCCCTCCACTGATTCCTTTCCTCTGGAGACAGTCACTGTTTTCTCTGTGTCATCCTCACGAGGAGACCCACAGGGTGGAAGGCAGGCAGGGTCCTTGTAAGCCTGGAGTTCCACTGGCTTCACAGGCTGCTGAGCTCACAGCTCTCAGCAGACCCCAGACTGGTGTCCATTTGGACAAACGTTGCTGTGGGTCCCCCACGTAAAAACCAGATGATGCCTGCCTTTCTTCTTGTTCTATGTTCGGAGAGCTTAGCTCTGTGAGCAGTGAGAATATTTTCTCTGGTCTTCGCCATCAGAAGATTCATGTGCCTGCGTGCCTCTGGTGGCTAGTGAAACAGACTGGGTTCCAAGATGCCAAGTCACAGCAGCACTCACTGTGTCCCGCTGGGCCAGCTCTCGGCATTTGTTATAAGAGTCTTGGTCCATAAGGGGCCCTTGTCGCCTCAGCCTCCACTGTTTGTTAGGAAAGTCCCAGTCCAAGAACACCCACCCAGCGTCACAGACCAGCAGGTTTGTGTCTGCAGGCATCTCCATTCCCAGGAGAGATGGGACACACTGTTCTCACTACACTTATTCTTACCTTCTTTGACAGTGATGGTCTCTGCTTTCCCAGGCTACCCTGGGAGTGAACTTTGGATCATGGGGAGTGCACTTCTGGACCCACTTTGGGGATGCCTCTTGTACCCAGAGTTAGGATTTATTCAAAGCCTGGGAAATTACCTCCAGGTCTTTCCATTAAAAAGCCCATTGGATTGAGTCACTACTGGAATAAATACTAACAGAGATCATGCTCCTCAATGGACAGATGACAGATCTTTTGAATTGGAAAAACTTCTATATTTAAAAAAACTTTTAGAGAGCACTGACCAAGAGCAGCTGTCTTTTAGCACCTCTGGGAAGATCAAATTGAAAAGGGCACAGGAGGTATAACCGCCTGCCTTGGGGATCTCCTTACCAAGATGAAAGAGCAGAATTAGACTTGCAACAAAATCAAAATCCATGTCCAGAGTAATTCCCCTTCTGCATCCTCTGGGCATCCTCTACCCTAACTCCCTGTGTCCAACCCTAGGAAGAACTTGTGGATCTCTAGCCCTGGGTCATGGCCCCCTTCTCAAAATCCAGCCCCCTGCAACAAATTCCCCCAACAAAACACCCAGCTGCCTGTTTTAACTCCCCTTTCCCACTCCGGCCTGACCTCTAGGCCCAGGGTATACAGGTTCCTGGTATAGACAGTGGATGCTGGGAAGTGGATTTTCACAGAAGCACCTGGGACTGGCAGGAAGGCTCTCCGCTGTCCCTTCAAGCTCCTCCTGCTCTCCAGGGCTCTGTGCTCCACCAGTTTTGGGCCATCCTTCTCACTGTCATTTGCAGATGTACCTGGGCCCCACCACAAAGAATGTGTGTCCCCTGGACAGCAGCAGATCCTTTAACCTGCACCTTCAGAAGATCCCAGAAATTTAGAGAGGAATTAAAAAGATCAGTGGCCCTGCTCAGAAACTTCAATTGGCTGCCAAAGAATGTTATTTTTTGCCCATGATTATATTGTAATTACCAGACAGACAGACCCCTGGGGGAAAAAAACCCTCACAGAGGAAACAGATGCCCCAAAATCCTCCTAGGCCCTCCTGTAAATGACCAACAGATGGCTCAGCTGGTATTTGAGGATTGACAGGTATATATCAGGGGCTTTTCCCCCAAAGGGAATTTTCTGTGGTTGAGTTGTGCACTCCTTGAGGACAGCATCCACAGGCCTTTGGTGAACTCTCCACAAGCTTCTCAAAGGCACACTGCACTGAGCTCAGAAGTTCTGGAACATAAAAACCTTTAGCTGTCTGCCTTAGTAGGAAATTTTCTCCCTCATATAAAGAGGCAAATTCACGATAATGTAGTTGGATGGGCCAGCTAGTCTATAAATGTCATAATAGAAGCAGCTACTTAATTCTTTGGAAATTGCTTGCAGGAATCCAAAGAAAGAAAGAAAAAAAGCTAAAAGCAATGATTCTTGCTCTGCAACTTGGATTTTTAGGGACACAAAGCACAACTCTAAGAGCAACTCAAAGTCCACTGGGAACCCTTCCTATTAACCTGCAGACATTTGCAGATATTGTAAAAAAAAAAAAAAAAAAAAAAAACAACAATGAAAAACAGGACCTTAGAAGAATACTTGTCCTGCACTTGAGAGAAAAGTTTAAAAAACAACCCCCTTAGGTCCCAGCTCTTCAAAAAGGTCAATTTCACTCCTCCTGAGAGGCAACTCCCCTTGAATGATGGGGTCTGCTATCCTTGCTCATGCCCAGAGCCGGCCATCCAACTGAACAGAAAGGATGGGAACTGGATTTCTTACCTGACCATGGTGCCCTCTGCTCAGAGGATGCACCTCTGCCTGCCACCCTGGCTTCTGTCCTGTGTCAGAGGTCCTGGGCAGCCTGGTTCATTGCCCAAATCCCAGCCCAGCCCAGCACCTTTACAGGATGCTTAGGCCCCCTTTCCTCTCCTCAGGCCTCTCCAGTTTCCAGCTGTTCACCAGCAAACCTTTGAGATCTGTTATGTAAGTTCTAGCCACTATAAATGTAATTAGAAAGGTGTTTTTATTTCCCTGCACATAGACCAAATCCTAAGTTTCCTACTGTCTTTACTAAAAACTCATCCTGACCTAAATTCCTCTGAAGAGGATGAGTCTCTAAAAGATGATCAATTAGTCTCTGGGCCACACGTGCAATGCAGGTGGGTTGCTCCTGGGTGCAGAGCCTATGTGCGTTTCTTGGAAAAGGAATAAACCATTTGGATCTGTAACCAAAGCCTGCTGTCCAGAGACACGGCAAGGACTGGCACCTCTGACAGCCTCTCTTTTGCCTCAGGGTGTCCTCTTTACTCCCTCACCCTGTAACGCTCCAATATTGCCAGTAAAGAAAGAAGGTACATCTGACTCAGCTGAGAACCAAATCTATGGAGTTGTGCAAGATCTAAGGACTAAACACTCATAATTCCTTATCACCCAGAGTCCCTAATCCAGCTGTCTCTCACCTCAAGTCCCGGGATGTGGCCTCGTTTACAGGGACTGGCCTCTGCTCAGGTCTCTCCAATACCAAGGCACCCTGACTCAGTTTCTCTTTGCATTTACATCTAGCAGGCTGAGTCTGTTCTCCTCCGTCCTTGTCCCCACCTCAACAAAGAACTGAAATGCACAGACACACTACAAAGCAGAGCAAAAGTGTTATTTGAATACACTGCAAGGGAGGAGCGGGCCAGGGCCTAGGTAGATAAAGGCCCTGACCCGTGAGGCAGGAGGACTTCATGTTGCATTCTGGCCAGGAAGTGCCTCTTTGATTGACAAGGTGGGGTTGTTTGGTTGACAGGTCCATCTACATGGCCATCCCTCTCAGTGCACATGTCCTTTCCCGTAATGAGGGGTGGTTTGGGAGGTTCTTAGTTTTGTTCAATTGCACCCAGATTGGTATCTGGTTGGGACCGGTTTGGCTGGTCCTGATAGGCAAGGAAGTTTTCTCCCTGCAAAGCCTTTGTTGTCTCCACGTGGGACCCCCTATGTTGCTCCAGAAGGAGAAGGTTCCCCGCCTGGGGCAAGTTCCCAATGAGTTCACTGAGACTGAATAAAGGCAAGAGCAAGAAAGTGGGATTTGAAGGGTGTTTTATTCTCACCACACTAAGTCTCAGTCTCGTGTCTGCTCCAGCTTCCCTCAGCCAGCCTCCATTCTCTTCTAGTTCTCCCGCCAGGCTTCCCTCCTCTGCTCCTCAAGCCCCCTGCTCCCCGACTAGGGCTTAATCCTCCAGGAGCACCAGGGCTCCAGGGCTCTCTCTCTCTCTGCTTTCCCCACAGTCCGCAACTTCCCCACCCCCAGCGCCAGGAGAAACTCTGGGGGCGGGTCTATGGTGACCGGCTGACGCCTGACCAGTTACGCACCAGGAACTGAGGGGAGGAGAGACTGGGCGTCTGCTCTCCACCCCGCCCATGGGCCTGTACTCCCGTGAGTGACCAGCTTGTCTGTTCCTGGTAAACACCCCACAGATGTGCAAACAGGCTCGTGTATATATATATACACACACAACAGGTGGTATTAAGGCCAGGTGGGAATCCCTGGTCAGAAATTCCCATTTTCTCCACACCCTACCTGGGCAGAGTTTGAGCGTTTTTTTTCCTTTAAACCTTATCTCTGCCTTCCCTGGCTGCTCGTGTCTGTCTTTCTATCTAACACTGACTCACATACCTCAAGGACACAGCGAGTCTCCCTCAAAATTTTCCCAGGTCCTGAAGTTCGATCTAGTTATACCTTTACCCAAAGCCCCACTGTTGTTCAAAGTAAAATTACTATAACGTGGTAATCAAACTAGGCACCTTCTAGAGTCCCTCATTCTCCTAAAGGCACTGGCTGAAGGAGGCCATAAAGTGTCCAGATCTGAGCTTCAATAGGTGCAAACAACTATTACCTACTCAAGACCTGAGACATCTCAGGGCATTCAAAACTCATCCCAAAATGCCTTGAGCCAGTTGTGTCTACCTCTTTCCCCAAAAAGGAAAACAGTTATGTAATTTCTAGGGGTAATTACTTACTACTGCCAATGGATTCCTAACCTTGCTGACTCTGCTAAACCCCTGGATGCCCTCCCCCCAGTCCCAGGCACCACCCAGAGCCCATTCCCAGACTTCAGAGACATTGACCTCCCTTAACATTGTGCACACCCACAGCTCTTGGCTTTGCTAATTTTGCCAAACCTTTTCATATTGCCATGAAAATAACAGGGGTGCCGCAGACATCCAAGGACAGCCTTTGCCTCAGACTCACCCTAGAGCATCTTGCTCCTGTTACTTAGACCCCCTGGCACCAGATGTGCCCCATGTTGATATATGGTATCTGCAGCTGCCACCTCGACTGACAAAACAGCACAGTCCCTCAGGCTGCCCCATTCACCTCTGTGTTCCCCATTCAAGTTCACAAGACATAGCACCTGTCAACATGGGACAGACCACTGTGAACAGGCCCTTTTGATTGGCTCTTCTGTCGTCTTCCATCACCAGAACACCTTAAATCCAGTTATGTTACCACCCCTCCCCAATGACCAACAACCCCACTCCATCCCCTGTGATGGCCTTGCAACTGTAGAAATGGTCTCAAAGCCACGAGAGGATCTCCTAGACACCCTGCTAGGCAACCCAGATTCCCTTCTACTCTGTGATGGCTCCCGTAAAGGTGATTTCTGGGGGGATGTAATAACCGGCTATGCCATAGCCCCCCAACATGCACCACTTGAGGCACACTCTTTGCTCCCTGTAGAATGAGCCCCAGCTGCTGAATTCTCAGCTCTTAGTGAGGCTGACATTAGCAGGAGGGAAAACTGGAATTTGCAGTTGGAGTCCAGTACGTTGAGCAGAGGCTGAGGCAGCCATGGAGCAGGGACTCATCTGGGACCAGTGAGCTGGACTGAGGTACAGGCCCCTGAGGGGGCACCGGGATGGGGCAGGTGTGGCTGAAGCAGAGAGAGAGTGAGGGCAGTGGCTGGTGAGGCGGTCAGAAGTCGGTAGGTGCCAACTAACAGCAGGGGTCACCTAAAGCAGTGATTGGGGGAGAGGCTAGTGATCCCATTACAGAGTGCCTGAAGGAGGGGGAGTGGGCCCTGTTGGCAGCTTCTGCACAACATCAGGTGACAGGTGATGCTGGCTTGGACAGAGTGCTAGCAGTGGAGATGGAGAAAAGTTTTGGACTCTGAAATTTGAAAGCCACGTCCAAAATCGAGTGATTCTTGATTTATCTGAAGTTTATATTACCCATCCCGTTACTTTATCATGATTGCCAGCACTGGCCAGATCAATTAATATTATAACCCATATGGTCCTGTGCAGAGGGAAAATTTTGAAAATTCGTAATGAGGTAGTAGCTAAGTGACCAAGGAAGAATGGGATGCGTCCACGGGTGCTCCACATCAGAGGCTCTCAAACTTAGGCGTGTGCCAGAGTCACCTGGAAGGGGTGTAGAGAAACATTCAGGGCTCTGCCCCAGATTTTTTTGATTCAGCAGGTCTGGGAATTTGCATTTCTGCTGCTGCAGGGACCACATGTGCAGAGCCACTTCTCCAGCTCATGAAGAGCTCTCGGGATAGGAACAGAATCATTACTTGTCGCAAGTCGGGGAGGACTTAAGGATCATGTAATCCAGCTGTTGCAAACCAAATATACATTTGAAACAGTGTAAGACTTGGGCATCAAAAGGTCTGATGGCAGATTCAGGGTCCCACTAGCTGCAACCTCTGACACCTACCCCTACCCCTTTAATCGATCAGGAGGCCGAGGCCCAAGGAAGTTGTGGTTTTTCCTAATTACTATAAAAATAATAAAATTTTTATTCCAACCTGATAACATAGCCAAATAATGATGAGATTTTTTTCCTGAATATTCATTTGAAGTAAAAAAGGCAAATAACAATTATTTCTCATGTAAAAGAATATACATGTATTATGTGCCTATATTTGACTTACCAAATATATGTGTCTAGATATCTCTAGACAATAACATTATTGATATGTTTTACTTTCTTCTTTTAGGCATAGCTTGACTTTTAAAAGCTCATTTATAACTTTTAGAACAGAGGAAAGAATACAGTGATTTTTTAGTGTTAAAGAGTGTCGAATTTCTAGCTATTAGTACCCTTGTTTAACCACACGATGGAGCAGTTTACAACCGAATAAGTAGCTAAATGCCGAAAGAGGCCAAAGGGGACACGATTCCCTAATTTAATCTAGGTGATTCATACACACTGTAATCCTTCTTAAAAACATCAGACATATTAATTATATTTTCAAAGTCTATCTATTGAAGATGAATTTCTAGAATCTGATTTTTCTTATGCTTACATTTAAGTTATAATTATCTCACTTATTAAACTGATTGCTTTTAATGAAAGCTGAATTGGTAGAGAAGACTAGAAGCCAAAATTGTTGTACTTCCCAGTAGCTTCTTCCATGAAGGAAAATTCTTGCAAACAGAAGTCGGGTGTCCACTGTGTCCATCTCAATCTGCCCTGCCCCAGTACAGAAAGGAGACGTTTGACTTCCCATTGCCACTCCAAAATGTGTATTTATATTAATGTTTTGAGCTGATAATAAACTTTCTAAATGATAGTGTACAAAAAGAGAAGTAGAGAGAATTTAAATCAAAGAGAGGAAGACAAATATTGCAAGAGCAAGACTCAAAATCAGTGCATGGAGAGCTGCATTCTATCATGAAGCTTGAAGAGAGGGAGGGTGCTGGTGAGAACAGAGGCTGGCCCCATAAGACAAAAGGCCATGTGCAGGCACAGGATTTATGAGAATAACCCTCTCTTCCCAGCCCCGCCTCCCACCCACAGCCCATCCTGGTATGACACAGGGCTGAGTGTGTTTCTATCCAAAGTGCACCCATTACTCTCGACAGTGAACACTAACTGTCAGGGGTGGGTGGGAGGGGATTCTAATACAATCGCAACATCGTATAAAATCTGCAGATGTCAGTCAGTGCCATCAGGGCACAGAGGGAAAAGGTTCAGCTCTTCTCTTTTGAATAAGGTAATAACTATTAAGATACAAAGTTACTCCTTTGTTCTAACCAGAACTGTAGCATTAGAATTCAAAATGAGTTTACCAAATGGAGAAAGAAAAAAATAATCACCTATAATCTTACCATTATCTCCAACCAAGAGCTAGTCTCACTTTTAGGAATTGTATTGTAGTGTACTGTCATGGGAAACATTGTTCACAGTTGCAGTTAAGAGTACACATACCATCTGAGAACTTGATTTTCCGCTTACTGTCATAACCCCTTTGCTGTGCAGTTATCAGTTCATAATTATCACTTTAATGACCTCATAATATTCCAACCATTGAGCATATGTTCCATAATTTACTTAACTTGTTTCCATACCATTAACCACATGTGCTTTTTAAAACATAATATTGTAAATAATGTGCCACTAGCCTATTTGTTGTGTGCATGCTTTTTCCTTCATTTATCCTTAGGGTAATTCCCCAGCTGACTTTATGAAGGCAATGAACACGTTCTAGGACAATACCTACTGCCACATGAGTCCTCAAGTATTTTGCATTTCAGTGTGTGAGGGTACCACATCACTGTGGCAAGATCAGCCCTGAGCATTTTCATCTTCAAAAGGCTCCAACTTTCCCAGTCCCTGCCCAGTGGACATGCACCTGCTCTTTACGGCACGCCCCTGCTCTCGGGTGACCCTCCCCTACGAGGTGCATGTTCGTGCTTGCTCACCTTTGTCTTGCCCTCTGGCCTCTGGCCTCACAGGCCTGGCTCTGCTGTGGCCCTTCCTGTTGCCTCTGCACCTCAGTTCCGCAAGCTCAGTCTGTGGTTGGGCCCACAGTCCCCCAGTAGCCCTCCAGCAGCCCGAGACCCACAGCTGCTGTCTGTCCTCTCTCCTCAGGTGCACTTCCCACACCTACACCTCTCCTTCCTGCCCCCATCCAGGGCCAGCCAGCTACTGCTTCCACCCCTCCAATGGGTTGGCTTTATTCAAAATGTTAATTGCAACAGTGAGTGGGCATCTTTCAGGCCCTTTACATTTGATCTCTGCAAGGTGTTTGACATGATCCTTCTGGAAACTTCCTCTGCCTTGGCTTCCATGGCCTCATACCCTTCTGATGCTTCTCTCCAAACATCTGCCATCTCCTCTTTGTTGACCAGTCCTTAACTATTGGTGTTCCCCAAACAGGATAAATGGCACGTAGGACAATGCAAGAGGGCCTCACTCCATCTCTATGCTATCATGTTGTTTCTAACACTTCTGAACCCTGGTGTGTCCTCTAAGCTGGCTTTCTGACTCCCAATCCCTGGGTTTCAGTCTCTGCCTTATTTTCAGTTGACACACATGATCTATGAACCAGTTCATCTGCTTCCAAGACACAAACCCTTCCCTGTGCTAATAGCTTCCCAATCTCTGCCTCTAGCAAGATCTTCCTATTGAGTTTGCCTTTTATCTAACTGCCTACTGGACATCTCTACCTGAATACCCTACAGGCATCTCAGATTCAGCAGGTACCGAGCAGAATCATTATTTTCCCTCCTGTTACCTGCCGGCTGATGCACATTCTCTAAGTGAATGACACCAGTGTCCACCATGCAATCAAGTTCAAAAGCTCTGTTACTTCAGACTCCTTTGCCTTCCTCCACCCAGGGTCACCACTCACTGGGAGCACGACCACCCCACCTCCTAAAGCTCCCAAATCTCTCCCCTCATGGCTGTCCTTCACTGCTTTCTGAGTCCATTTTACAGCTCTTGTCAGCGGCTGCCTGATTACTCCAACTGCCCCTGAAACGGCCGAGACTGTGTTGCCCATCCTTCCCAGGCCACCATCAGGGGTGATGTGGCACACTGCACGCAGGCAGATTCCGCAGGTCGGCTTTCTGGGCTCAATTACAGGGCTGTCTTCTGCTCTCCGTGCATGTTAAGCAGATTCTTTAACTTGTATTTGCTCATATGTGAGATGGAGACAATAACAGAATCTACCTCAAAAGACTAGGTGTGAGGATGGGATGAGGATCACGTGAGTTAATACATGTCCAGTGCTTGAGACAGTATGTGGCACAGATTAGGCTATTATCATCTTCTGCACAAGTGGGTAGATCTTTCTAAAGGGAAAATCTGGTCCACCCAGTATCCTACTCAAAATCCTTCAGTTCAAATAGGTATTTGTACACCCGTGTTCATAGAAACACTGTTCACAATAGCCAAAATGTGAAAACAGCTCAAGTGTCCATCAGTAGTTAATGGATAGACAAGATGTGGTCTATTCATGTAATAGAATAGTATTAAGCCTTGAAAAGGAAAGAAATTCTGACACATGCTACAACATGGATGAACCTTGAAGACATCATACTAAGTGAAATAAACCAGTCACGCGCACACGCACACAAACCTCAAATGCCATGTGATTCCACTACGGGTACCTAGAAGAGTCAAATTCATAGAGACAGAAAGTCACAGAGAGGGTGCCAGGGGATGAGGGGAGGGACAAATGGAGAGTTGGTGTTAATGGGCTTAGAGATTCAGTTTGGGATAATGAAAATGTTCTGGAATGGGTGGTGGTGACGGTTGCACAGCAATGTAAATGTACTTAATGCCAGTGAAAGGTACACATAAAAATGGCTAAAAAGGAAAACGTTATGTGTTTTTTACCATAAATAAAGTTCAGTTTTAAAAACCCAAGCTGTCACACCTCCGCATTGCCTGCAAAGCTGCAAAGCCACAGCGCGTGCTCCATGCCCTCAAGGGCCCACTCAGTTGTGCTGGTCCCACTTCCTACCGCCCCCAAAGCAGCAGCTGCACAGCACTGCTGTGGCCCCGGGCCGCAGCTGGGACACTGCTCAGCCTCTACGGGACGCTCCAGGGCCTTGCCCTCCGTGTCCGTGAGACGTGATTCGCACCTAGCTCCTGTACCTCTGGTCTTGTCAATGGACTTTCACTCGGACAAGTCAAAACATGGCATTGTGGAATATTAGAAATTATTCTGGCTCAACTCTCTTCATTTAAAGATGGAGAAATAAGTCATGGATTTATCTGAAAACACACATCAAGTTGGTGGTGTAGCCACAATAAGAACCCAGGGTTCCTGCCTCACAGCTCTGAACTCTTGACATTACACCCCGTCAACCTCGGCATTCATGAAAAAACAGGTTCTGGGACAGTAACAAGGTCAGATGCTGAATGTAGAGATTGCAGACAGACCCTCGGAACCATGGAGCTCCGATGCTAAAGGAGATCCTATCTGCATCTTATGAGCATGTGGGATAAACTTGTTCATTTGTTCATTCAGTCATTTGTATCCAGCCAGCCAGCCAGCCACTTTTTCATTCAATTGGGAGGCAACATAGTTCAGAATCCAGATCTGTGTGCTTAGTCTGAGTCCTCTGCCATGTGTGTGATCTGGAGCAGGTTATTTGCCCCCACCCCCATGCCTTACTTTCTGTATCTGTAAAACGGGATAATGTTGTTCTTTCCTTCATAATATGGTTATAAAAAATAAGTCAAAATATGTAAAATTCTTAAGAACAGTGCCTGGCACTTAGTAAGTGGTGTAAGTCTTTGATTTAGCACTAAATTGAGGGGGAAACACCCCCAATTCTGGAGGAAGCTGGTCTGTTTGAGCCCCTTCTCCTACCATCGCTGGCATCACGAGCCACAGTGCTGGTGGAAGGTCAGGTGGGGAGGCCCCGGCTTCTCAAAGTAGGGAAGTTTGCAGTCACAGGGGGTGTTAGCACATCTTAGTGCTCATGTGTCTCTAAGCTTGAAATGTAGAATAATGAATGTAAGATTTCAAACTATATTTTATATTATGCAAATGAGATAGCAAGGCTTGTTTTAAAACATTAGCATAAGTAAAATTTTAAGTTTATGGGTTTTTCTAATGAGAAAAGCAAGAAATAAAGCTGAGTGGTAATTTCTGATGATTCATCTAAATGATAAGATGCATTAGGATGTTGTCAGGAGGAAGTGTGCTACTCCTGAGTGAGGTCTGGCAGAGACTCTACATTTAGAGCAGAGGGATTTGTCTCTACTTCTTTCAAAGGTCATTTCAGGTGTTAGAAAGTCTTGGAATATTAGTAAATTAAATGGAAAACTTCCATTCTTTTCATACATGGAATTCTCCTGATTATTCACTGGTTTGCATCATCTATACAGCATGAAAGAATTTCATAAAAGACATATTTCAGCTATTGACTATTTTTAAGTGTGGGTGGGGGTGTTATTTTTGCAAGGACTGATAAATACAGCTAATTTTTCACTTTCCTCTAACTTAAAACGTCTTTTACTCCAGTTTGAGGTTGAATAAAACTGCTATGAGTATCTGGGTACATATTTTTGTGTGAACCTAAGTCATCATTTCTCTGGGACAGAGGCCCAGGAATGCAATTGCTGGATCAGTTGCATGTTTGGAGATGGTTGCATGCTTGGTTTTATAGGAATCTTCCAAACTGTTTGCCAGAGTGCCTGAATCACTTTACATTCCCACCAGCAATGTGTGAGTGATCCCATTTCTCTACATCTTTGCTAGCATTTGGTGTTGTCACTATGTTTTATTTTAGCTCTTCTGGTAAGTGTTTGATGATACTTTATTGTGGCTTTAATTTATATTTCCCTAATGGCTAATGATGTTGCACATCTTCTCATGTGCTTATTGGCAATCTGTGAAGCCTCTTCCCTGAAGACGTAGCATGTCTCCATTCATGTCTTTTGACCATTTTCTGATTGGATTGTTTGCTTTTTACTGTTAAGTGTTGAAAGTTCTTTATATATTCCAGTTTCCAGTCCTGTATCAGATCTGTGGTTTGCTAATATGTTCTTTCACTCTGGAGCTCATTTTTTTATCCTTTGAATAGGATCTTTCACAGAGCCAAGGTCTTCCATTTCAATAAGGTCAGGATTTCCTTTTATGGATCCTGTTTTTGATGTCAAGTCCAAGAATGCTTCTCCTAGCCCTAAATCCAAAAGATATTTTCCTAAAAGTTTTACAGTTTTCCACTTTCTACATATATGTTTTTAAAGTCTGTGATCCGTTTCAAATTAATTTTCACTGTATAAGCAGTGAATTTAAAGCTCTTTTTTTTTTGCCTGTGGGTGTCCAATTGCTCCAACATCATTTGTTGAAAAGACTATCTTCCTCCATTGAATTACTTTTGTACCTTTGTCAATAATAATTTCATCTTTAGATCACAGACATCCACAGTGTTTGTTTCTGAGGAGGAATGTAAGATCTGCTAAATCAAATATGGCATGTTTTCCTTCTGTTGCCTCCTCTTCATTGACCCCTGAGGTTTATGTAGTGGGAGAGCCTATTTATTGTGTGAGGATGAAGGGGGACAGGTCTGTGCACGTGGTATTACAGTTTTAGCAAACCTGGAGCTAACATTTCCAAACGCATGTAGAGGCCTTCCAGGCAGTCACCCTGGGACCATTTATCAGGCCCTGAGCCCTTCTCTGGACTCCCTTTTGGAGTCAGGAAAACTGAAGAAAATCGGTCTCAGTCTTTGTAGTGCTGTCTTGCTTTTATTTTTAATCATAGGTGGTATTTCTTATCTCCACCTTTCTCCTTATTCCCAGTCTGGCTTTTTCATGTCACCAGGGTCATTTAACAGTGATCAGGATAGAGTTTCACAGTGAAGGACTTCCCCAGCTTTGCCCCTTACTAGCCATGGGATTTGGGATGAGTTACTTCCCTTGCTAGATTTCAGGTGCTTAGTTATAAAATGGCCACAGGGACATGGTGCGGACCACAGAAGCTATAGAAGCTACAGTACCTGGCACATAGCAATACTGAATGACAGTTAAGTATTGTTAGTACTTTAGACTGTTTTGAAAAATTAAATCTTTGTAAGTGAGATATTCAAAGTATATGACAGAGGCCTCTAAGGTAATTCCATAAAGGACAATCAAAAATATTTTGAGCAACGTGAGATGAATGCCCAGAAGAGGTAAGCATTCGTTGGTTATGTAATGCCTGCCATGTTTGTTGATATGTATTTCCTTGATTAACACAAAGCTCAAGATTGTGATCACCTCTGGGGGAGGGCAGGCAGATGGGATGGGCTGAGAACAGATAAAATTCGATGGTGTTGGGAATGTGCTGATGATGTTGGGTGGTGAGTTGATGGGTGTTTGTTTTATTAACACATATTACACAAATTCTTTTGAATAAGTCAAATGCTACACAATGAATTTTTGAAGAATTAGCCTTATTGACTCATAGTCTTACCTGATACATGTACAATAATATTCACATAGGTAAAATGCAAAGGTCAATTTAGTTCAATAAATTTCTATTGTACTCCTACTACTGCATAAGAATAAATAAATGTGTAAGTACTATACACACATCCTGAGAGCGCTTAATGGCCACTGGATGATAAGGTAAGTTTCAAATGCAGTTAACATTAACTAAGGCAGGCTTTTTGGAAGAGAGAAATCTTTGAATAAAGAAAAATATTATTTAATGATGGAATAGGCCAAGTGAACACTTGAAGTTTCTGTGGAATTTTTGCACATTTCCCCACCCTCAAAAATCCCCAGAATATATCAAAGATGCACTTTATGTTAAACAGAGCACTGGATGCCTTCATACTCATCCTCTCCAAAGATAATGAAATTAAAGTTCAACTTCACACCATATGTTAACACAATATTTTGACTCTGAACCTCCTCAAATCCATACCACCACTCTGATAACCATTGTTGGAGGAAAATATCTGATTGATTGATGCAGTTGAAATTCATGGGTGCTTCGCTGTTGTTGTTTTTCTATCCCATTGCTTAAAGTAAAATGCTTTGAGGCAGAAGACAAAAATACTTGACAAATTTATGTTTGCTTTCAATAAAATGAATTATAAAAGAGTTGTCTGTGAACTTAGACTAAATTATGGTACAAGCATAAATTATGCTACAAACATAATTACCAACATAAATCTCAGTGGTTTATAGCAACTCACTCACACTGCATGTCCATCATGGGTCAGCCTGGATGACCTTTTCCAAGACTTCTTTATCCCAGATCCCAGCTGACAGAGCCTCTCCCATCAGGTCATTGCTGTTCTTGTAGCCGTGGGAAAAGAAAAGATGGCCAAACCACACAATGACTTCTGGGCTCCTACACAGAAATATAACACATTATTCTGCTCAAATTCCATGTATCAAAGCAAGTCACATGGCCAAGACCTCAGTGGGGTGGGAAAGTATAATTCTGCAACAGTAAGGAGTGGTGAACATTTTGCAAACTAACACAAACTAATTTAAAGGATAAAACAACAAAGCCAGAAACAGTCTTTCAAAGGTTTAGGTAAAAGTAGCCTAAATCTGGTATCCAGGGCTTGGCCACTCAAAGCTCTTCACTCAATTTCCACACTTAACTTTCTTATGTTCTAGATCCTTCTGTGTCATATCTGGAGAAAACTTTCAGCCTTCCCTCTTTTCCTTAAGAAACTGAATCAAAAGAACTCACACACTTTAACACCCAAAAAGCAAATCACCCTATTAAAAAATGGGTAGAGGATATGAGCAGACACTTCTCCAAAGAAGAAATCCAGATGGCCAACAGGCACATGAAAAGATGCTCCACATCACTAATTATCAGGGAAATGCAAATTAAAGCCACAAGGAGATATCACCTCACACCAGTTACGATGGCCAACATAGAAAAGAATAGGAGCAACAAATGCTGGCAAGGATGCGGAGAAAGGGGAACCCTCCTACACTGCTGGTGGGAATGCAAACTAGTTCAACCATTGTGGAAAGCAGTATGGAGATTCCTCAAAAAACTAAAAATAGAAATGCCATTTGACCCAGGAATTCCACTATCCTAAGAATGAAGTTTCCCCAGCAGCAGAATCACAGAACTCAAGAATGGACTAACAGGTACCAAAGGGAAAGGGACTGGGGAGGATGGGTGGGTAGGGAGGGATAAGGAGGGGGAGAAAAAGGGGGGTATTAAGATTAGCATGCATGGGGGGTGGGAGAAAGGGGAGGACTGTACAACACAGAGAAGACAAGTAGCAATTCTACAACATTTTGCTATGCTGATGGACAGTGACTGTAAAGGGGTATATAGGTATATAGGGGGACCTGGTATAGGGGAGAGCCTAGTAAACAAAATATTCGTCATGTAAGTGTAGATTAATGTTAAAAAAAAAAAAAGCAGTTCCTGTTTGGTGACCTCCAATGAGTTCTACACAATGATATAAAGGGCATATAAAAGTGTAGGCAAAGGGTCTGTCTGTGTTTATACAGAGGATCAAAGCCTAATTTGGCTACCCTGAAAATGAACTAAGATATGATATGAAAAAGAACTTCCAACATCAGGACACTCGGGAAGACTCATGACAGAAGATGATCATCAAAAAACCCCAACAAAGATCCACACACTGCTACAGGTGTAGATGCACTCATCCCACCAGTTCCTGGACTTGCCATGGGAATGAAGAAGGAGATATCTAAGCTGGCCTGTGCATACAGTAAAACAACAAATTTGACTGGATCTATACTGTTGGAACTCAACCAAGAATTTGGAGAAGTGCAAATTGTAGCGCTCCAAAATCGTACAACTACAGACTATTTACTGTTAAAATAACATATGGAATGTGAACAGTCCCCAGGAATGGGTTGTTTTAATTTATCTGAATTCTCTCAGACTGTTCAAGTTCAGTTGGACATCATCCACCATATCATAGATAAGTTTTCACAAATGCCTAAGGTGCCTAACTGGTTTTCTTGGTTTCACTGGAGACGGCTGGTAATTACAGATATGCTTTGGTTATGTAACTATACTCCTATTATGTTAATGTGTGTGCGCAATTTAATTAGTAGTTTAAAACCTATACATGCTGAAGTTACACTACAAGAAGATATGTCAAAGAAATAATCAATCTTCCCATGTTTTCTTCTGCCTGCTACTTCTATAGCTTTTCTTCTTCCTTCCTAACTACAACCCTTAAATAGAATTCGTGCTTCATATCGAATTTACCGAGTATCATAATTCTTCCAAGTTGTAAAGACACCTCAAGACAAATGCTGGGCATAGAAGCCACAGGGCATAAATATGCAAAGAAGTAAAAAGCTAACCTTTTCAAATAATAAGGCTTCTCTCTCACTTACCAACTTTACATTTCCCTGTATGGACCCGGAAGATGACTGGTTAGCCAGAGACGGGTAAGATTCCTCAAGGGAGGAACAACCTAAGACAGGCACAGTCGCAGGGGGGCCATCAGGTGAGAAATTGGGGATCAACAGAGGTGAGGCTTAGAACCTCCCCCCCTGTTCTGAGAGAAATCTTCTGCATACGTGGATGATTTATGGCCTTTGTCTAGCTTGGATTAACACATAGTCTACAGGCACACACCTGAACATCTACATTTGCTCTCTTACAACACTAAACTATGTTTTCTACCTTTATCTTGTATCTACCTACCACTTCAACATTTTATTAAAAAGAATAATAATAAAGAGAGAAATGTGATATCCACATATAAATCAAGTATAAAAATCAAATGAGTATTCATATTTGAACTGACTGTTTATAGTTCATAATGCATGAGCAAAACCGAAAGCTTCTGTGATGACTGCCCTTGTACTGTTCACCATGTAACTTATTCACTATGTAAGAATTTGTTCTCCATGTAAGAACTTGTTCGTTAAGCTTCAGAAGATTGGAGACTGACGAAAATTAGGCTTGGGGTGGATTAATGATTGTGCATTGAGCATTGACCCCCCTATACAGAATTTTATTGTTGTTAACAACCATTTGATCAATAAATATGAGAGATGCCCTCACAAAAAAATATATATATATGTATATATATATATATATACACACACACGTCCAATTGTAAAATAAATAAGTAACCGGGATGTAATGTATAGCATAAGGAATATAGTCAAAATATTTTAACAACTTGGTATGGTGATAGCTGGTACCTAGAATTATCATGTATATAAATGTTGAATCACTGTGTTGTACACCTGAAACTAATGTAATACTGTGTGTCAACTACCCTTCAATTAAAAAAAAAAAGGGAAAAAAAAAATGAAGTTTCCCACTTTCAAAAAGTCATATGCAGCCCTATGCTTATCACAGTACTATTTACAATAGCCAAGAAATGGAAGCAACCTAAGTGCCCATCAGTAGATAAATAAATAAAGAAGATGTGGTACATATACACAATGGAATATTATTCAGCCATAAGAAGAAAACAAATCCTACCATTTGCAACAACATGGATGGAGCTAGAGGGTATTATGCTCAGTGAAATAAGCCAGGCAGAGAAAGACAAGTACCAAATGATTTCCCTCATTTGTGGAGTATAACAACAAAGAAAAAACTGAAGGAACAAAACAACAGCAGACTCACAAACTCCAAGAAGGGACTAGAGGTTACCAATGGGAAGGGGGTGGGAATGGTGGGTGGGAAGGGAGGGAGAAGGGGATTAAGGGGTATTATGATTGGCACACATAATATAGAGGGGTATGGGAAAGGCAGTACAGCACAGAGAAAAGTAGTGACTCTATAACATCTTACTATGCTGATGGACAGTGACTGTAATGGGGTATGTGCTGGGGACTTGATAATGGGGGGAATCTACTAACCACAATGTTGCTCATGTAATTGTATATTAATGATACCAAAATTAAAAATAAAGAAACTGAATCACACATAATTCTGTGCCTCCTCCTCACTCCCTCACTCACTCTCTTCCTTCCTCCATGCTAGGCAGTATCCTTGGTGCTGAGACTGTAACAGTACATATCAGTAAACCAGGCAAGGCCCCTCTCCCATGGAGCCTATGCTTTGGTAGTGGAGATAAATAATCAACATTTATTAAAATAGCCCATAAACAAATACGGTAATTGTTGTATTAATAAGTACTGTGATTAGTAGCTTTTCTGAAGATTTGACATAATTTGGAGTATTTTCCAACAACAAGCAATTCTCCAGTTCTCAGTGGTCACCAAGTGGGTGTCTTACAAATTAAACTCAATGCTGATACTATCTGCTTGGAGATAGCTCAAATACCACAAGTAAAGGGCTCAGCCTCCACTTTAGGCACCAATCTCAAGTCCAGGTTGTCACCTGTACTTCTGAACAATTGGTTAATATTGGGTTCTCATGAGCCCCTCCTTGGATTTGATAATTTGCTGAAACAACTCACAAAGTTTAGAAAAATAGTTGCTTATGTTTAAAAGGTTACTATAAAGGATACAGATGAATGAACAGATGAAGTATATAGGGTGAGATCTTGAAGGGTCCCAAGTGTAGTCCCTGCAGAACTTGGGTATGCTGCCCTCCTGTCGTGTGTATGCATTTACTAGCCCAGAAACTCATCGCATCTTACTGTTTAAGAATTTTTATAAAGCATAATCTGCAGCTCCTAACCCTTTCCAGAGGTTGGTGGTGGGGCCGGAAGTCCCAACCCTCTGATTATTTGGTCTCTCTGGCAACCAGATCATCCTGAAGCTGTCAAGGGCCCCATCCTAAAGTACCTGCAGGCATGAACTCAGGCATGCCCAAAGGGGATCTCTGTGGATAACAAAAGAGACCTGTATCACTTTTATTACTTAGGAAATCCCAAAGATTTTAGGACCTATGTGCTAGAACCAAAACAGTATATATTTCTTCTATTCATCATAGGATTATGTATCCTAGAGGAAATGGCTTAGACCAGAGTATTGGCCTTGGAAAGGAGTGGGCAGACTGGAGAGCTACTTTTTTAAGCATATTTTTTTCCACTGAATTATAGTTGATACACAGTATTATATTCATTTCAAGTATACAACAGAGTGGTTCAACAGTTACCCTCATTATTAAGTACTCACCCCAACTAGTTCAGTTACTACCTGTCAAGGTAGAAAGATGTTACCAAACCACTGACTATATTCTCCATGTTGTGCTTCCATCCCTGTGACTAACTTATGATTGAGATTTTTGTGCCCCTTTATCCCCCCTCAGCCACCCTGCCATCCATCCCAGCACCTGCCCCATAGTAACCACCAGTCAATTCTCAGTGTCTGAGTCTACTACTGTTTTCCTCATTTTGTTTTGTTTTATTTTTAGATTTCACAAATAAGTGAAATCACATGAATTTGTCTTTCCCCACCTTTTGGCGTATTTCACTTAGCGTAATGCCATTTAAGGTCCATCCATGTTGTCACAATGGCAGGATTTCCTTCCTTTTCATGACTGAATAACATTTCATCATGTATATGTACCACCTCTTCTTTATCCGTTCACCTATTGATGGATACTTTGCTTCCATATCTTGGCTATTGTAAATAACATGGCAATAAATATAAAGATGCATTTATCTTTTCAAATCAGAGATTTTATTTTCTTTGGGTAAATTCGTAGAAGTACAGTTACAGGGTCTTATGGTATTTCTATTTTAAGTTTTTGAGGAACCTCCATACTGCTTTCCATAGTGGCTGCACCAATTTACATTCCCACCAACAGTGTAGGAAGGCTCCCTTTTCTCCACATCCTCACCAACACTTGTTATTCCTTGTTTGGGATAGTAGCCATTCTGACTTGTGTGAGGTGATATGTCATTGTGATTTTGATGTGTATGTCCCTGATGGTTAGCAATGTGGAGCATCTTTTCATATGCTTTTTGGCCATCTGTATTTCTTCTTTGGAAAAACATCTGTTCAGATCCTCTGCCCATTTTTTAATCAGGTTTTGTTTTTTGGTATTGAGGCATATGAGTTCTTTACATATTTTGGATGCTAACCCCTTATCAGATCAATGATTTACAAATACATTCTCCCACACTGTAGGTTGCCTTTTTGTTTCGTTGATGGTACAGAAACTTTTTACTTTGATGTAATCCCACTTGTTCATTTTTTACTTTGTTTCCCTTTCCCAGGAAAATGTGTCCAGAAAAAAACTGCTCATGCTGATGTTCAAGAGGTTTTTGCCTATGCTTTCATGTAAGAGTTTATGGTTTCATATCTTACATTTAGGTGTTTAATCCATTTCAAGTTTACTTTTGTGTGTGGAGTCAGACAGTAATCCAGTTTCATTCCCTTGCATGTAGCTGTCCAGTTTTCCAAACACCATTTATGGAGGATACCATCTTTTCCCCATTGTATATTCATGACTCCTTTATTGTATATTACTTGACTATATATGTGGGGGGTTATTTCTGGGCTCTCTATTATGTTCCATTGATCTATGGGTCTGTTTTTTTGCCAGAACCATACTGTTTTGATTACTGTAGGTTTGTAGTATAGCTTGAAGTTAGGGAGCGTAATACCCCCAACTTTGTTCTTTGTCAGGATTGCTGGCTATTCAGGGTCTTCTGTGGTTCCATATGAATTTTAAGATTATTTGCTTTAGTTCATTGAAAAATGCCACTGATATTTTGATAAGGACTGCATTGAATCTGTAAATTGCTTTGGGCAGGATGGCCATTTTGACAATATTAATTCTTCCTATCCATGAGCATGAGATTTCCATTTATTTGTGTCTTCTTTAATTTCTCTCATGAGTATCCTATAGTTTTCAGAATACAGGTCTTTCACCTCCTTTGTTAGATTTATTCCCAGGTATTTTATTCTTTTTGATGCAATTGTAAATGGAATTGTTTCCCTGATTTCTCTTTCTGCTAGCTTGTGGTTAGTGTATTGGAATGTAACAGATTTCTGTGTATTAATTTTGTATCCTGCAACTTTGTTGAATCCAGTTATTAGTTCTAATAGTTTTTTGGTGGAGTCTGTAGGGTTTTCTGTTATATATAGTATGTCATCTGCAAATAGTAACAGTTTAACTTTTTTACCAATTTGGATACCTTTTATTTCTTTCTTTTGTCTAATTGCTGTGTTTAAGACCTCCAGTACTATGTTACATAAAAGTGATGAGAGTAGATATGCTTTTCTTGTTCCTGATCTTAGAGTAAAAGCCTTCAGCTTTTTGCCATTATATTAGCTGTGGGTTTGTCATACATGGCCTTTATTATGTTGAGGTATGTTCCCTCTATACCTATTTTGTTGAGAGTTTTTATCATGAATGGATGTTGAATTTTTTCAGTGTTGTTTCAGCATCTGTTGAGATGATCATGTGGTTTTTATCTTTCTTTTTGTTAATGTGATGTGCAATATTGATTGATTTACAAGTATTGTACCATCCTTACATCCCTGGAATAAATCCTAGTTGGTGGTGATGGATGATCTTTTTGATGTTCCGTTTGCTAGTACTTTGTTGAGGATTTTTGCATCTATGTTCATTGGGGATATTGGCCTAGAATTTCCTTTTTTTTGTGGTGTCTTTGGTTTTGGTATTAGAGTGATGCTTGTTACATAGAATGTGTTTGGAAGAATTCCCTATTCTTCTACTTTTTGGAATACTTTAAGAAGAATGGGTATTAAGTCTTCTTTAAATGTTTAGTAGAATTCAGCTGTGAAGCCATCTGGTCCTGAAATTTTGTTTGTTGGTAGTTTTTTTTTTATTACCAGTTCAGTTTCATTACTAGAAAGTAGTTTGTTCAGATTTTTTGTTTCTTTGTGGGTCAGTCTTGAAAGGTTTCACTTTTCTAGGAATTTATCCATTTCTCTTAGGTTGTCAAATTTATTAGCATATAATTTTTCATAGAATTTTCTGTTAATTCTTTGTATTTCTGTGGTATCAGTTGTAACTTCTCCTTTTCATTTCTGATTTTATTTATTTGTGTCTCTCTCTTCTTGATAAGTCTGGCTTGGGGGTTGTCTATTTTGTATATCTTCTCAAAGAATCAGTTCTTGGTTTCATTGATTTTTTTTTCTATTGTTTTACTTTTCTCTATTTCATTTATTCCTGCTCTGATTTTTATTATGTCCCTCCTTCTACTAACTTTGGGTTTCATTTGTTTTTTTTTTCCTAGTTTCTTTAGCTGTGATGTTATACTGCTTATTTGGAATTGTTCTTGTTGCCTGAGGTAGGCCTGTATTGCTATGTACCTCCCTCTTAGAACTGCTTTTGTAGCATCCCCCATATTTTGAACTGTTTTTCTGTTTTCATTTGTCTCCATGTATTGCTTGATTTCTTCTTTGTTTTGTTCAGTTGTCCATTTATTATTTAGAAGCATGTTGTTTAGCTTCCACGTGTTTGTGGGTTTTTTGGTTTTCTTTGTGTAATTGATTTTTAGTTTCATACCATTGTGATCTGAAAAGATGCTTGATACAATTTTAATCTTCTTGAATGTATTGATACTTTTTTGCATCCTAATATTTGATCTATTCTGGAGAATGTTCCATGTACACTTAAGAAAAATGTGTATCCTGCTGCTTTTGGGTAGAATGTTTTGTACTTATCTGCTAGGTCCATCTGATCTAATATGCTATTCACAGCCTCTGTTTCCTTATTTATTTTCTGTCTGGACGACCCGTCCATTGAGGTAGATGGGGTGTCCAAATCTTCTAACGTGATTGTACTGCTATTTATTTTTTCCTTTAATTCTTTAGTGCTTATTTTACATGTTTTGGGGGCTCCAATATTGGGTGCATACATATTTATAATGGATATATCCTCCTGTTGGACTGACCCCTTCATCATATGTAATGTCCTTCTTTGTCTCTTGTTATTTTCTTTTTTTTTGAAGCCTATTTTGTCTGATATAAGTACTGCTACTTCTGCTTTTTCCTCCCTATTATTTGCATGAAATATCTTTTTCCACACTATGACTTAAGGTGTGTGTATGTCTTTGGGTCTGAAATGAGTCTCTTGTAGGCAGCATATAGATGGGGCTTATTTCTTTATCCATTCTGCCACCCTATGTTTTTTGATTGGTGCTTTCAGTCCATTTAAATTTAAGGTAGTTATTGATAGGTATGTACTTATTGCCATTTTATTAATTGTTTTTTGGTTTTTATTTTTAGTTCCTCTCTGTTCCTTTCTGCCTCTTATACTTTTCTCTTCTTATTTGTTTGATAGTTTTCTTTAGTGTTATGTTTGGATTTTTTTTTAATTTGTGGCTTTAGGTTTGTAATTACCATAAGTTTCATAGATAGTTTCTTAAATATATAGCAGTCTATATTTAGTTGATGGTTGCTCTATTTCAAACCCAATCTAAAAGTACTTCTTTTTTCTTCTTCCTCCTCCACACTTTATGTATAAGATGTCATAGTCTAAATTTTTTGTGTATCTTTTGACTGATTTTGTGTTTAGTTGATTTTACTACTTTTGTTTTTTATAATTTCATACTTTCTTAGTAAGTAATTGGTCTACTACCCTTACTGTAAGTTTATTTTCACTGATAAAAAATATTTAGGCTTAAGAACATCTGCATATACAGAAGTCCTGTAACATATCCTGTAAGGCCAGTTTAGTGGTGGTGAATTCTTTTAACTTTCATTTATCTGAGAAACTTTTAATCTCTCCTTCAGTTCTGAATGATAACCTTTCTGGGTAGAGGATTCTTGGTTGTAGGTTCTTCCATTTCAAAAAATTAAATATTCATGCCACTCCCTTCTGTCCTGTAAAGTCTCTGCTGAGAAATCTGCTGATACCATACGGAATTTCCCTTATAGGCGATTGTCTGTCTCTTGCCGCTTTTAAAATTCTCTCTTTATATTTAATATTTGCCATTTTAATTATGTCTTGGTGTTATCTTTCTGGGGTTCCTTTTGTTAGCAGCTCTCTGTGCATCCTGAACTTGGGTATCTATTTCCTTCCCCAGATTGGGAAAGTTTTTAGCTATTATTTCTTCAAAGAGATTTTCTACTCCCTTGTCTGTCTCCTCTTTCTAGGACCCCTATTATGCAAATATTTGTTTCATATGGAGTTGTCACACAGCTCTTGTAACATCCTCTTGCTTCTAGAGATTCTTTTTTTCTCTTTGTTCCTCAGCTTCATTCTTTTCCTGTTCCCTAATTTCCATCTCATTGATAGTCTCCTCTATTTGCAGCAAACTATTATTCATTCCCTCAACTATTGCATTTCAGTTATTGTATTCATTAGCTCTGAGTGGCTCTTTTGCAAGTCTTCTCTCTCTTTGTTGAAGCTCTCACTGAGATCAATTCTTTTCCACAGGTCATTGAGCATGTTTGTGACTGTTACTTTGAAATCTTTATCAAGAAGATTGGTAATCTCCATTTCATTTAGCCCTCTTTCTGTTGTCTTCTCTTGTTCTTTTGTTGTTGTTGTTGGAACATAGGCTTCTGCCTCCTTATTTTATCAGGATTTCTGTGTTTCTTCCTTCATATTAGATAGAAAGCTATGCCTCTTAATATAGAAAGTGATGGCTTTATGAAGAAGGCGTCCTGTGCTGCCCAGAAGCTCAGGATTCTTAGGCTCTGTTTTGTGGCTGAGCCTCAGTTGCTGTTGGTGGGCTGCGGGTTGGGCGACCTTTCTGCCTGTCTGCCTGCAGTGGCTGATTTCTGTCAGCAGCAGCTGACAGCTCGTTCTGTGCCCCTTGTGGGCTGGGAGGTGCTTCTGCTGGGATCATTGTGGGTGGGACCACCTCTGCCTGCTGGGCAGCAGTGACAGTGCTGCTGGGCCAGCAGGGCAGGCAGGGTGGTGTACAGGGAGGCATTATAGTGGGTTGAGCCATCAGCAATGGATATGGAGCATTTGTAGCTGACTCCCGCTGGCACCCAACTTTTGGGCTGAGGGAGGGGAGGACTGGGAAAGCTGGGAAAGTCTCCCTATGCCTGCCAGGCAGCAAAGTCTGACTGTTGTTGGCCCTAGCAGGCCAGGTAGACAGGTGAGTGATTAGGGAAGAATGCTCCCAGGGTTGAGCTACCAGAGAGGGGGATGGAGCATTTGGGGGAGGTTCCCACGAGTGCCTGACCAGTTGGGCTGGGGAAGCATTGTCCACCTGCCCTTTCTCCTCTGAAGAGCTTTCCCTTCACCCCCAGCCCCTCTGGTACTTTCCCACTGCTGGTAAATCTTTCAACTGCCACCTCTGTGTTAGGTCTCAGTAGGACTGATGGACCCTGCTTGTCTTTCATAAGTGACAGGAGTCTCAACCTCCCAGAGTGCTTCTACTCTCCCTGGTGTCCAACCCCATTAATAAGCAAAGCCCAGTGCAGTGTGGACTCAGGTTCCCAGAGCAGATCTTCAGGGCCAGGTGTGCAGGATTCCTGTGTGCTTATTCCCTTCCCTCTTCAATCCCCTCCCTCCCTCCCACTGGTGGAAGGGCCTGGGTCGCAGCTGATGATGGCTCAGCCCTTTCACCCTTCTCTACATGGTCCTGTCTTCTTCATCAGGTGTGGACGGTCTGTTCTGCAGTCTTCCTTCCAACTGTTTTCAGGATCAGCTGTATTTGCTGTAGTTGCCCCCTTGGTGTGTGTGTGTGTGTAGGAGGAGGTCTCCACCTACCTCCCTACTCCACCATCTTTTCCCAATATCCAGCCGGAGAGCTCTTTGGAAGGGGTAATCTGCCAATCCTGGCAATGTGATTGGAGGTGGGAGTGGGAGAGAGGAGAGAGGAGTGGGCACCAGTGTTTCTGGAGAGACAGCTCCTTGAGCCATCCTCATGCAGCTTTGTGATGGGCAGAGTGGAAGGGTCTAGCTGGGTCTGTTGTGAGATACCCCATGCAGTGCTACTCAGAAATAACAAAGAGTGGAAGGGTCTAATGGGATCCAGGGTTTGCCGTTGAGGTCTTGGGATGACACGAAGAGCAAAGAAGGAGGCGGGAGTCATCATGGAGGGTGCTCAAAATAAACCACTTTATTCTGCATAAAGCTATACTTTCTATACTGCTTTAGTGCTAATTCATGGTTACATAAGTATTGAAGATGCGCATACGTGTGGCCTCCATGCCCAGGTGTCCGGCCTTGAAGGCCCTTATCTAGCGCCTTACTCATGGGTACAAAACGCTTTGTTTTCAAGGTTTCTCAAGGCCATACATATCCAGGGTGAAGCAGTGGACAGCTGACCTTACAGAACAGTAGGGAAAGTGGGGGGAGGGGGCTTCCCTACAGGGTCTGAGCCCAGGAGAAAGGGTAGAGTAAATACCTGGATTTCTGGGTACACTGGTAGCCTTTGAAGACAAGAGAGTAGATGGTATGTCCCTAGAGAGGAGGGAAAAATAAAAGGCCTGGACTAGAACTGTGAGGTCCACTGACATTTCAAGGACAAGGAGAGAGAGTGAAGGAGAGAAGGAAGGTTTCAAAGGACCGACTAGAGAGGCAGAAAGAATAAAGTGGACAGCCTCAGGGGTCAAGGAAGTTCAGTCCTCCAAGGGACTCAGGAGGGTCAACACTGTGCAGAGAGACGTCGGTTGGCAGAGATGAGGTGGTTGGTGACCTTGATAAGAGCCAGTGCGGTGAGGGTGCAGGGAGAGAAGCCACATGGTGGGATAAGGTCATGAACTGGGGGCCAGGCCGTGAGCAGTCAGAGGGCAGGGTATAACTGAAGGGGGCCCAGGGAAGTCTGGCTTTGTTTTGAGGTGGGAAGACTTGGGTGCATTTAAATCATAAAGCAATGGGGGAGGAAGTGAAGATTTAGGGAAAGAGGTGAAGGTTCTGGAAAGAAGCCCTTGGGATGCTAGAGAGGAGAGGACAGGAAGCAGGAAGAACCCCAGGCAGGAGGAATTTCAGTTCTTTCGTTGTAACAGGAGGGAACAGGGAACACACTGGTGTCCATCCAGACTGACAGGTATTTTTGATGGTAGAATGTTGTGTAGCATCCTGGCTCTTAACAGGGAGAGTACCTCCTGCATGGAAAATTTGTGGGGGCCTTTTTGGTGTGTGTGTTGTGGTTTCTCAGTGATTGAAGGGTGATCCTGGCATTTATTGCACAGAGACCAGGTGTCTTGCAGAAGTGGGACAAAGTGATTCACTATTTCAGAAAATCCCTCCCCCACCCACCCCAGAAATGTGCTGCTCGTGGTACCCCACCACCTCTGCCCTTCTCTCCACTACAATGCAGCACACTGCCAGTAGCAATGAGCACACTCAGCACCCTGATTCTGAACTTAAATTCTGTTGTTTACTAAAAAGGGCTCACTGGAAAAATGGCTGCCTTGTTAGGGCAGGGACTGAACAAGGTGCCCTTGGGATGTCTTGTGCTAGTATTTTATTAACTAAGCATATGAATAGCAATCCCATGCTTTGGTATTTTACCCAAGAGAAATGAAAACTATGTCCATACCAAGACTTGTTTGCATGCCAATTTCACAGAGCTTTATTCTCACAAACCCCATACTAGAAACAACCCAGATGTCCATCAACAGGTGGCCAGATTAGCAAATTGTGGGACACCCTATCATGCAGTGCTACTCAGAAATAACAAAGAATCAACCACTGAGACACACAATAGGGAAAGATCTCAAAAACTGCGTGCTGAGTGAAAAAATAACAGACACAAAACAACACCTACTGTATTACTCCATTTATATGAACCTGAAGAAAGACAGAAGTGGTCCTGGGGATGAAAACAGGTGATGGTGTCAGGTGGAGGCACTGTCTGAAAAGGCACACAGGGAGACTCACTGGGGGATGGAGATAATGTTGGGGGGGGGGGTCACACGGGGCATCCCTGGGCCAGAACTTACTGAAGTCTGCAGTAACAACAGGTGCATTTTATGTTCTGTAAATTACATTGCAGTAAAGTTAATTTTCAAAAGGATACAGACACCATGTTGGGGGGCTTCCTCTGGTCAAACTGGGACAATTTGAGGATCAAAAAGAATAATGACTACAAAATAATGAATAAGTAAAAATCTAGGGGGCCATAATGAGAGAGGGGCACCCCTTACCTGGGGATCTGCACATAGGAGGTAAACACATGGAGAAATGCAAGGAAATGACAACCAGTGAAGTCAGGGGAGGTGGGATGGGGGTGAGCCCAGGGTGACTTTGGGAGTTTCTCTATTTCTTGTTTTATTTCTAGGCTGTGATTACGTCTAATGCTCACTTTAGAATTATCTGTTAAACTGCACTGTATGGAGGTTATATTCTACAACAAAAAGTACATATGCAGTGTTCTGAGAGGAAGCAAAAATCCAAGTAACCCACTGAAAAACACTATTTCAATCCATTTATTCCATCTCTTTAATCAAAGCACGTATTAAATTTGAGAAGTGGAGATGTACATGTAATTAAAACTAGAACTAATTCTTACATAAATGTTACAAGAAAACCATTTTTTAAAATACAGAAAGGGTCTCTTAGATAATCCACAATGAGAGACATCAAGTTGTCCAAAGAGTAATAGCTTTATAATAAATCTCTATTTCAGAAAACTTCAAAAACTCCCCCAGCTATAAAGTGTCTACTCTTTTCTAAAACCAGAAAGAGGAAGCAGAATGGAGCATCTCTTCCATTTGAATTAGCACCCAGCTGGCCTAGGGTCACAAGTGGATGGCTTTCTCAAGCTCCCTCTGAAAATATTAATTAAGTTATCAAAAGAAATTTGATTTTCATAAAAAACAGAATTTGATTAGGGCCTTGAGGAGAACTGATTAGAGCCTAACGTGCTCCGAGGACCACGCGGGGGCCCAGCAGCGCCTGCCCAGGCTGATGGGAGAGCCGTTGCTCCTTTCGCCTCCCTTCCTCCCCACGACACTCTGTCCTCCCCTATCGTTACCTGGGTAATAAAAGGCCAGATGATCAAACTGAATATAACAGCAGATTCCATCTCCCCCAGCTCAATCTTGGGCAAAAACTTTTTCATCTTCAGAGGTTTTTTTTCTTCTTCTTCATTTGAACACATTTATTCCACTTTGCACAGAAAATTATTTTGGTCTCAGACAACTCTTATTTATTCATTCTTGTGGATGAAAGCAGAGACCTGGAAATGCAAAGTGATACAAATCCAGAAACCTTTTATATTTGACTTTCAAATGTGGGCTTGTACTTACATTTGATTAGCCCGCATGTTTAATATTCTGGGGATTCAGTTCAGACTAAATAAATGAGTCACAGGATAAACACCTAATGGGGCGAAGTGTGAGCTGCTCCTCTGGGTCCTGAGACTTACTTCTAGCCAAAACCCAGTCAGTGTGACTCCTGAGAGAAGGCAGGTGGGACCCCTCTAAGCCCATGTACCCCATCTGCAAAGGCATCCAGGGCCTCCCCAGGGCAGCCTGGGTGCTCTGTTCTCCCCAAATGCTGCTCATTGTCTTAGGAGGAATTTCAAATACCACCACTCGGGGGGTCTCAACAATGGAGACCTCACAGCCCATAGTACTTGGGTCTCTCTTGCCCCATGTAAGGCCCTCATGCAGGATGGCACTTAGCCCTCCTCGAGTCCTGTCTGTGAGCTGTGCGCCAGCTAGCTCTTCAGCAGCCTGGCAGTGCTGGGTGGCATCCCTACAGCCAGGGCTCCCACAGTCATGGACTCATCCCTTACCTCCTTCGATGTAAAGGAGGTCCCCTAGTCTGACACTATGTAGGATTTGTTTAAAAAACAGACTTTATTATTATTCTTATTATTAAGTATGGCCAATACATACAAGTTTATGTGCTGATAATACCTGGGAAGGGGGCTTCACCACCACATGATGGCTTTTCACAGGTCCAAACAATTACTTTTCTAGTCTCTCCCTCCTGGTCCAACTGACTTTCAGTTGTTAGCATGGGTCCCATCCTCAGTCAAGGGGAGCAAATCATACAGCAGAAGGCGGGGACCAGAGGGGCCACCCTGGAGTCTGTCCACCACAGTACTTACATTTATAGCCAATCTGTTCCCCATAACGGGCAAAGAGGGTGAAATACAGGAGCAAACAGCCTGCTCTGGGTGTGCATCTCTGGGCCTTCCCTCTGGAGTCCATGTCCCTCGTCCTGACTGGGGAACCTGCATCTCGGTGGGGACACTCACCCCGTTCTTCCCTGTGCGCCTCCCCCTACAGCAACTGTAAAGCCAATACTCAGCATGCCAGCTCTTTGCAGTGGAGGCTGGGGTCTCAGCCTGGGAGGGAAGGGAAGGATATCAAGATATTGGCAGCAGAGAGAGGGGCAGAAGATGGCGGCGTGAGTAGAGCAGCGGAAATCTCCTCCCAAAACAACATATATCTATGAAAATATAACAAAGACAACCCTTCCTAGAATAAAGACCAGAGAACACAGGACAATATCCAGACCACATCCGCACCTGAGAGAACCCAGAGCCTCGCGAAGGGGGTAAGATACAAGCCCCGGCCCGGCGGGAGCCGAGCGCCCCTCCCCCCAGCTCCCTGCGGGAGAAGAATAGGCAGAGCGGGAGGGAGACGGAGCCCAGGACGGCCGAACACCCAGCCCCAGCCATCCGGGCCAGAGTGCAGGGCCCTCGATACTAGGAAAACAGGGAAGCAAGAACAGTGAGCGGGCACTGGAGGCTGGGCGACAGAGGACATAAGAAAAGCTCGCGACCATTTTTTTTTTTTTTTTGCTTTTTTGCTGCTTTGTTTTGGCAAGCGCTTTTTGGAAGTCTTAAAGGGACAGGGACCCCAATACTAGGGAAACAGGGCAGAAAGACCAGTGAGCAGAGGCCTGAGGCTGGCACCGGAGAATAAAGAAAAACGAACGACCACCTTTATTTTTTAATTAAAATTTTTTTTTTTTTTTTTTTAATTAAAAAAATTTTTTTTCTTGTTTTTTTTTGTGGTCGTTTTGTTTTGGCGTGTGCTTTTTGGAAGTCTTAAAGGGGCAGGGCAGGTCACTTAATCCAGAGGTAGGGAATCCGGGATCTCTGGGCACCCTAACCCCTGGGCTGCAGGGAGCAGGGAGGCCCCTTACAGAGATAAATAGCCTCCCAGCCGCTCCTGCTCCAACGCGACTCCACCATTTTGGAGAAGCTGCCCGAGCCAGGCCACGCCCACAGCAACAGCGGAGATTAACTCCATAGCAGCCGGGCAGGAAGCAGAAACCCTGTCTGCGCGCAGCACAAGCCACTAGAGGCCGCTGTTCTCCCAGGAGAGGAGGGCCACAAACCAACAAGAAAGGAAGTCCTTCCAGCCGTCACTCGTCCCAGTTCTGCAGACTATTCCTATCACCATGAAAAGGCAAAGCTACAGGCAGACAAAGATCACAGAGACAACACCAGAGAAGGAGACAGACCTAACCAGTCTTCCTGACAAAGAATTCAAAATAAGAATCATAAACATGCTGACAGAGATGCAGAGAAATACGCAAGAGAAATGGGATGAAGTCCGGAAGGAGATCACAGATGCCAGAAAGGAGATCGCAGAAATGAAACAAACTCTGGAAGGGTTTATAAGCAGAATGGATAGAATGCAAGAGGCCATTGATGGAATTGAAATCAGAGAACAGGAACGCATAGAAGCTGACATAGAGAGAGACAAAAGGATCTCCAGGAATGAAACAATATTAAGAGAACTGTGCGACCAATCTAAAAGGAACAATATCCGTATTATAGGGGTCCCAGAAGAAGAAGAGAGAGGAAAAGAGATGGAAAGTATCTTAGAAGAAATAATTGCTGAAAACTTCCCCACACTGGGGGAGGAAGTAATCGAACAGACCACGGAAATGCACAGAACCCCCAACAGAAAGGATCCAAGAAGGGCAACACCAAGACACATAATAATTAAAATGGCAAAGATCAAGGACAAGGAAAGAGTGTTAAAGGCAGCTAGAGAGAAAAAGGTCACCTATAAAGGGAAACCCATCAGGCTAACGTCAGATTTCTCAACAGAAACCCTACAGGCCAGAAGAGAATGGCATGATATATTTAATACAATGAAACAGAAGGGCCTTGAACCAAGGATACTGTATCCAGCACGACTATCATTCAAATATTATGATGGTGGGATTAAACAATTCCCAGACAAACAAAAGCTGAGGGAATTTGCTTTCCACAAACCACCTCTACAGATCATCTTACAGGGACTGCTCTAGATGGGAGCACTCCTAGAAGGAGCACAGCACAAAACACCCAACATATGAAGAATTGAGGAGGAGGAACAAGAAGGGAGAGAAGAAAAGAATCTCCAGACAGTGTATATAACAGCTCAATAAGCGAGCTAAGTTAGGCAGTAAGATACTAAAGAGGCTAACCTTGAACCTTTGGTAACCACGAATTTAAAGCCTGCAATGGCAATAAGTACATATCTTTCAATAGTCACCCTAAATGTTAATGGATTGAATGCACCAATCAAAAGACACAGAGTAACGGAATGGATAAAAAAGCAAGACCCATCTATATGCTGCTTACAAGAAACTCACCTCAAACCCAAAGACATGTACAGACTAAAAGTCAAGGGATGGAAAAACATATTTCAAGCAAACAACAGTGAGAAGAAAGCAGGGGTTGCAGTACTAATATCAGACAAAATAGACTTCAAAACAAAGAAAGTAACAAGAGATAAAGAAGGACACTACATAATGATAAAGGGCTCAGTCAAACAAGAGGATATAACCATTCTAAATATATATGCACCCAACACAGGAGCACCAGCATATGTGAAACAAATACTAACAGAACTAAAGGGGGATATAGACTGCAATGCATTCATTCTAGGAGACTTCAACACACCACTCACCCCAAAGGATAGATCCACTGGGCAGAAAATAAGTAAGGACATGGAAGCACTGAACAACACAGTAGAGCAGATGGACCTAATAGACATCTATAGAACTCTACATCCAAAAGCAGCGGGATATACATTCTTCTCAAGTGCACATGGAACATTCTCCAGAATAGACCACATACTAGGCCACAAAAAGAGCCTCAGAAAATTCCAAAAGATTGAAATCCTACCAACCAACTTTTCAGACCACAAAGGCATAAAACTAGAAATAAACTGTACAAAGAAAGCAAAGAGGCTCACAAACACATGGAGGCTTAACAACACGCTCCTAAATAATCAATGGATCAATGACCAAATCAAAATGGAGATCCAGCAATATATGGAAACAAATGACAACAACAACACTAAGCCCCAACTTCTGTGGGACACAGCAAAAGCAGTCTTAAGAGGAAAGTATATAGCAATCCAAGCATATTTAAAAAAGGAAGAGCAATCCCAAATGAATGGTCTAATGTCACAATTATCGAAATTGGAAAAAGAAGAACAGATGAGGCCTAAGGTCAGCAGAAGGAGGGACATAATAAAGATCAGAGAAGAAATAAATAAAATTGAGAAGAATAAAACAATAGCAAAAATCAATGAAACCAAGAGCTGGTTCTTCGAGAAAATAAACAAAATAGATAAGCCTCTAGCCAGACTTATTAAGAAGAAAAGAGAGTCAACACAAATCAACAGTATCAGAAATGAGAAAGGAAAAATCATGACGGACCCCACGGAAATGCAAAGAATTATTGGAGAATACTATGAAAACCTATATGCTAACAAGCTGGGAAACCTAGGAGAAATGGACAACTTCCTAGAAAAATATAACCTTCCAAGATTGACCCAGGAAGAAACAGAAAATCTAAACAGACCAATTACCGGCAACGAAATTGAAGAGGTAATCAAAAAACTACCAAAGAACAAAACCCCCGGGCCAGATGGATTTACCTCGGAATTTTATCAGACATACAGGGAAGACATAATACCCATTCTCCTTAAAGTTTTCCAAAAAATAGAGGAGGAGGGGATACTCCCAAACTCATTCTATGAAGCTAACATCACCCTAATACCAAAAGCAGGCAAAGACCCCACCAAAAAAGAAAACTACAGACCAATATCCCTGATGAACGTAGATGCAAAAATACTCAACAAAATATTAGCAAACCGAATTCAAAAATACATCAAAAGGATCATACACCATGACCAAGTGGGATTCATCCCAGGGATGCAAGGATGGTACAACATTCGAAAGTCCATCAACATCATCCACCACATCAACAAAAAGAAAGACAAAAACCACATGATCATCTCCATAGATGCTGAAAAAGCATTTGACAAAGTTCAACATCCATTCATGTTAAAAACTCTCAGCAAAATGGGAATAGAGGGCAAGTACCTCAACATAATAAAGGCCATCTATGATAAACCCACAGCCAACATTATATTGAACAGCGAGAAGCTGAAAGCATTTCCTCTGAGACCGGGAACTAGACAGGGATGCCCACTCTCCCCACTGTTATTCAACATAGTACTGGAGGTCCTAGCTACGGCAATCAGACAAAATAAAGAAATACAAGGAATCCAGATTGGTAAAGAAGAAGTTAAACTGTCACTATTTGCAGGTGACATGATACTGTACATAAAAAACCCTAAAGACTCCACCCCAAAACTACTAGAACTGATATCGGAATACAGCAAAGTTGCAGGATACAAAATCAACACACAGAAATCTGTGGCTTTCCTATATACTAACAATGAACCAACAGAAAGAGAAATCAGGAAAACAACTCCATTCACAATTGCATCAAAAAAAATAAAATACCTAGGAATAAACCTAACCAAAGAAGTGAAAGACTTATACTCTGAAAACTACAAGTCACTCTTAAGAGAAATTAAAGGGGACACTAACAAATGGAAACTCATCCCATGCTCGTGGCTAGGAAGAATTAATATCGTTAAAATGGCCATCCTGCCCAAAGCAATATACAGATTTGATGCAATCCCTATGAAACTACCAGCAACATTCTTCAATGAACTGGAACAAATAATTCAAAAATTCATATGGAAACACCAAAGACCCCGAATAGCCAAAGCAATCCTGAGAAAGAAGAATAAAGTAGGGGGGATCTCACTCCCCAACTTCAAGCTCTACTATAAAGCCATAGTAATCAAGACAATTTGGTACTGGCACAAGAGCAGAGCCACAGACCAATGGAACAGACTAGAGAATCCAGACATTAACCCAGACATATATGGTCAATTAATATTTGATAAAGGAGCCATGGACATACAATGGCAAAATGACAGTCTCTTCAACAGGTGGTGCTGGCAAAACTGGACAGCTACATGTAGGAGAATGAAACTGGACCATTGTCTAACCCCATATACAAAAGTAAACTCAAAATGGATCAAAGACCTGAATGTAAGCCATGAAACCATTAAACTCTTGGAAGAAAACATAGGCACAAACCTCTTAGACATAAACATGAGTGACCTCTTCTTGAACATATCTCCCCGGGCAAGGAAAACAACAGCAAAAATGAGTAAGTGGGACTATATTAAGCTGAAAAGCTTCTGTACAGCAAAAGACACCATCAATAGAACAAGAAGGATCCCTACAGTATGGGAGAATATATTTGAAAATGACACATCCGATAAAGGCTTGACGTCCAGAATATATAAGGAGCTCTCACGCCTCAACAAACAAAAAACAAATAACCCAATTAAAAAATGGGCAGAGGAACTGAAGAGACAGTTCTCCAAAAAGAAATACAGATGGCCAACAGACACATGAAAAGATGCTCCACATCGCTAATTATCAGAGAAATGCAAATTAAAACTACAATGAGGTATCACCTCACACCAGTAAGGATGGCTGCCATCCAAAAGACAAACAACAACAAATGTTGGCGAGGCTGTGGAGAAAGGGGAACCCTCCTACACTGCTGGTGGGAATGTAAACTTGTTCAATCATTGTGGAAAGCAGTATGGAGGTACATCAAAATGCTCAAAACAGACTTACCATTTGACCCAGGAATTCCACTCCTAGGAATTTACCCTAAGAACGCAGCAATCAAGTTTGAGAAAGACAGATGCACCCCTATGTTTATTACAGCACTATTTACAATAGCCAAGAATTGGAAGCAACCTAAATGTCCATCAATAGATGAATGGATAAAGAAGATGTGGTACATATACACAATGGAATACTACTCAGCCATAAGAAAAGGGCAAATCCAATCATTTGCAGCAACATGGATGGAGCTGGAGGGTATTATGCTCAGTGAAACAAGCCAAGCGGAGAAAGAGAAATACCAAATGATTTCACTTATCTGTGGAATATAAGAACAAAGGAAAAACTGAAGGAACAAAACAGCAGCAGAATCACAGAACTCAAGAATGGACTAACAGGTACCAAAGGGAAAGGGACTGGGGAGGATGGGTGGGTAGGGAGGGATAAGGGGGGGAGAAGTAGGGGGGTATTAAGATCAGCATGCATGGGGGGGTTGGAGAAAAGGGAGGGCTGTACAACACAGAGAAGGCAAGTAGTGATTCTACAACATTTTGCTATGCTGATGGACAGTGACTGTAAAGGGGTTTATAGGGGAGAGCCTAGTAAACATAATATTCGTCATGTAAGTGTAGATTAGTGATAGAAAAAAAAAAAAAGGGCAGTTCCTGTGTGGTAACCTCCAACGAGTTCTACACAAGGGTATAAAGGGCATATAAAAGTGTAGGCAAAGGGTCTGTTTGTGTTTATACAGAGGATCAAAGCCTAATTGGGCTACCCCGAAAATGAACTAAGATACGATATGAAAAAGAACTTCCAACATCTGCACTCTCTGGAAGACTCATGCCAGAAGATGATCAGCAAAAAACCCCAACAAAGATCCACGCACTGCTACAGCTGTAGATGCACTCATCCCACCAGTTCCTGGACTTGCCATGGGAATGAGGAAGGAGATATCTAAGCTGGCCTGTGCATACAGTAAAATAACAAAATTGGACTGGATCTATACTGTTGGAACTCAACCAAGAATTTGGAGAAGTGCAAATTGTAGCGCTCCAAAGTCTTACAACTACAAACTATTTACTGTTAAAAGAACATATGGCATGTGAACAGTCCCCAGGAATGGGTTGTTTTAATTTGTCTGATTTCTCTCAGACTGTTCAAGTTCAGTTGGACAATATCCACCATATCATAGATAAGTTTTCACAAATGCCTAAGGTGCCTTACTGGTTTTCTTGGTTTCACTGCAGATGGCTGGTAATTACAGATATGCTTTGGTTATGTAACTATACTCCTATTATGTTAATGTGTGTGTGCAATTTAAGTAGTAGCTTAAAACCTGTACATGCTGAAGTTACTCTACAAGAAGATATATCAAAGAAATAATCAATCTTCCCATGTTTTCTTCCACCTGCTACTTCTATAGCTTTTCTTCTTCCTTCCTAATTACAACCCTTAAATAGAATTCGTGCCTCATATCAAATTTACCGAGTATCATAATTCTTCCAAGTGGTAAAGATACCTCAAGACAAATGCTGGGCATAGAAGCCACAGGGCATAAATATGCAAAGAAGTAAAAAGCTAACTTTTTCAAACAATAAGGCTTCTCTCTCACTTACCAACTTCACATTTCCCTGTATGGCCCCGGAAGATGACTGGTTAGCCAGAGACGGGTAAGATTCCTCAAGGGAGGAACAACCTAAGACAGGCACAGTCGCAGGGGGGCCATCAGGTGAGAAATTGGGGATCAACAGAGGTGAGGCTTAGAACCTCACCCCCCCGTTCTGAGAGAAATGTTCTGCATACGTGGATGTTTTATTGCCCTGGTCTAGCTTGGATTAACACATAGTCTACAGGCACACACCTGATCATCTACATGTGCTCTCTTACAACACTAAACTATGTTTTCTACCTTTATCTTGTATCTACCTACCACTTCAGCATTTTATTAAAAATAATAATAATAAAGAGAGAAATGTGGTATCCACATATAAATCAAGTATAAAAACCAAATGAGTATTCATATTTGAACTGACTGTTTAGAGTTCATAATGCATGAGCAAAACCGAAAGTTTCTGTGATGACTGCCCTTGTACTGTTCACTATGTAACTTATTCATTATGTAAGAATTTGTTCTACATGTAAAAACTTGTTTGTTATGCCTCAGAAGATTGGAGACTGACAAAAATTAGGCTTGGGGTGGATTAATGATTGTGCATTGAGCATTGACTCCCCTATACAGAATTTTATTGTCGTTAACAACCATTTGATCAATAAATATGAGAGATGCCCTCACAAAAAAAAAAAAAAAGAACAGACTTCCAATGGTAAAATAAAAACCGGGATGTAATGTATAGCATAAGGAATATAGTCAAGATATTGTAACAGCCTTGTAGGGTGATAGCTGGAACCTAGAATTATGTATATAAATGTTCTACCACTGTGTTGTACACTTGAAACTCATGTAATGTAATACTGTGTGTCAACTACCCTTCAATAAAAAATAATTATTTAAAAAAAAAAAAAAAAAAAAAAAAGATATTGGCAGCAGATGTGTGTTGGAGAGGGGTCACACTAAAACTAAAGTTTTGGGGACAAAAGGGAAGAAAGGAAGGAGAGGGTGGAGAGAGACACACACATACAGGGAAGGAGAGTGCAAGGAGGGGGTGAGGGGAGGACGTTTTCTGTAGCTGGTCTCGTTGCTTCTGTGTTCCATGGTGTGATGGAGTGACTGGGTGCCCTTCTAGCAGTTTCTCTCCGCCTAGGGCATCTCCCCTATGCTTCTTCTCCCTGGGATAGGGTCTGGGTGTGGGGAGAAGTTCCAGTCCCCTCCCCACAGCTCCGCGGGAGACCTCAGGTCAAGCACTTCCCTCTAAGGACTGCCAGCCTCTTCCTCCCCTGGTGCCTCTGTGGCCAGGCTGCCGCTAGTCACTGAGACAGGCCACTCTGGCCCCCAGCCTGGAAGCTCCTGAGCTGCATTCCTGGGATTTTATGGAGGCTTCCTGATGTAGGCAGGACCAACCGTCAACTCCATTTCCCCACTCTCCCATCTGTGGAGAATAGGGGGTGGGGCTGAAAATTCCATGTTTCTGACCACAGCTTGGTCTTCCTGGTGTCCAGCCCCCATCCAGAGTTCCCAGGAGCACCCCAGGAGTCACCTCCTGATGTTCTTAGTGCTCTCATGACCTAGGAATTTACAAGAGTTCAGGGACCCTGTGTCAGGAAGCAGGAAGAGACCAATCCATGCTTTCTGTCATCTCACACCTCCCAAAGGCCCCATATCCAAATACCACCACTTGGGGGTGGTCTCAACATTAAGAGACCTCAGCCCATAGCACTTGGGTCTCTCTGGCCCTCAGCTACCCCCTCTGCTGGCCTCGGTGGGCCTGGCTGCTATGCCTTCCTCAGGCCAGCGTGGCTGTCCCTGTCTGTTTACATTCACAGCTGGGCAAAGCAGTCCCAGGAGGAATCCAAGTGAACCCCCAGGGTTCCTGACACATTCCCTCTGCCATCATGGTGCAGGAGCCCTAAGCCCCCTAACGGCCAGGATGAGCAATTCCTGCCGATGTGATGACTTACCTCCTTTTCTTGTGGTCCCTGGATACAGGAAGCCCAAAGCTGCAGACATGGCTTGTGTTTCAGCAGGACCGGGGCTGTGCCCTGGTGAAACTGCTGTACCACTGGGGGGCAGGACCTCTAACCCCACAGAGCCCGGATTTGGGAGGATGGGAAGAAAGTCCCTCAGTGAGTCACTGGGGGGATG
Source organism: Manis pentadactyla (assembly GCF_030020395.1). Classification (NCBI taxonomy): domain Eukaryota; kingdom Metazoa; phylum Chordata; class Mammalia; order Pholidota; family Manidae; genus Manis; species Manis pentadactyla. The sequence goes on along the minus strand of NC_080020.1, from coordinate 147,177,619 downwards.
GCCAGCAGAGCCTGTGCGGCTCTTGGACCCATGTATTCTCCTCCCTGGGGCCGCAGCCCCGTGTAAGGCCCTCATGCATACACAGCCTCCTGTAGGATGGCGCTTCGCCCTCCTCGAGTCCTGTCTGTGAGCTGTGCGCCAGCTAGCTCTTCAGCAGCCTGGCAGTGCTGGGTGGCATCCCTACAGCCAAGGGCTCCCACAGTCATGAACTCGTCCCTTACCTCCTTCGATGTAAAGGAGGTCCCCTAGTCTGACACTATGTAGGATTTGTTTAAAAAACAGACTTTATTATTATTCAAGCATGGTGTGGCCAATAGATAAGGAAGTGACTGCTGTTGAAAGATAACTTGTTCTTCACAGTTCCCGAGAGGAGGGTGCATGCCCACAGGACCGCACAGAGAAGCCCTGGGGCTGGCGAGGCGGCAGAGGAGGTTCGTGGGGAATGTGAGCAAGGGCCTTCGTTGTGGCTCTGTGGGAAGGAATGGGTGAGGCAGGGTAAGCAGGCCTTAGGATTGTGCAGTTTGAATAGCTTCAGTGGGCTCTGGGGTATAGGGGCTGTCCTGAATTGTCTGGGACCTGGCTCTGGGGTAATTAGGGGACTATCAGATCAGAGCGCAAGACCCTGATAGAGGAGGAGGTAGAGGGTATGGGCTCTGGATTGGTTTGGTTTGCATATGAAAGGCCCTCTCATAGGCAGGTCATTTACTGTCTAGGAACTGGCTACACTGGGAAAGATTGTCTCCCTGGGGCCAGCAAGACCCCAGATGTTACAGAATAAAAAGACATGCCTCATACAGGCTCACACACCCTGGATCAAACATGATGTAAGAGTGTGGAGGGTGGTGTTGTGGCTACGTGAGCAGGAAAGGCAAACCCATATCCAGTACGTGTGTCTTTCCTGTGAAAATGAACGATTGGCTCTTCCAGAAAGGCATCTAATGTAATCATCTTGCTACTAATAGACCACATGGATTCCCTGAGGAATGTGCCACACTGGGGACTTAGTACTGGTTTCCGCTGGTGGCAGGTCACGTATTTGGCAGGGACGGTAGCAGGATCAGCCTTGGTGAGTGAGGGTCCCCACCACGGTGCCCATGCACAGTCTCTCTGCTCCCGTGGCCATTCAGTTCATATGCTCACCATGCCAGCAATGGGATGGCTGGTGATTGAAGCTGATCAACATGTTTATTTGGTTGTTCAGTTCAGTGGTTCTCAGCTGAGGACAAGTTTGCCCCTGTGGGATGTTTAGTAAGGTCCAGAGACACTTGGTTTTATGTAACTGGGAGGGTGCTACCACATCTAGTGGGTAGAGACCAAAGATGCTACTAAAAATCTTACAATGCACAGGACAGCCCCCAACAACAAAGAGTTATCTGGCCTCAACTATCAATAGGGTTGGCAATTTAGTGCCCCTTCCATGGTGGATAACATACCTTACAAATATTTTCACTCTTCATGATCACCTCCGTATGCCTGTGCCCATGACTTTACCACGCGACCTCCAAGTCTTATCCCTGTAGTCTCCTAACCAGTTAACCAAGCCATTCACCACCACTCATGAGCCCATATACCTTGTTTACATCAACACAAGATTAATGATTTCTTTCTGTACAAAATCAGTGATCAGGTATACAGCCCAAAGCTCTGACCTTTCAGAGAATTTTCCCTTGCTGTTATCTGTCAAGACTACCCTTGAAAGGCTGTACTGCAGGCTGCACTATTGCTGCCATTCATTTTTAGCTGTTCTCCACATACCAAGCCAACCCTCTTTTTATTTCTCCTTTTCTTAGTTGTAAAGGCCCCCGGCCCCCAACATGGCCATAGGTATGGGCTGAAGTTAGGGAAGCTAGAATAGCAGAGGTAGATATGCCATCAGGATCCAGAATACCTCCCCATGAAGCTAGCTTGGCCCTCTAGTCCTGGCTGTGCTTGATTCTGAGTGTATCAGTTTCATGTAACATCTTATAAAGAATTGCTGCTGAGTCCCCCCAATCCTATGAGCTAGCAGTCTGCCTGGGCCCAGCTCACAGTAGGCAGTTCCCTTAGTATGCTCACTTGTGGTGCTGTGGTCAGGACATGGTTCTCTAACAGGTCCTAGTGGTGTAGCAGAAGTTGTTTTTCAAAAGTTGTATAATTATTAACTGCTGATAGCATGGCCTTCCACAGAACCTCAGGGGCTTTCCATGTCATTTTTCCATCAAGACTTGTCACTACAGAGCACAGACAACACCAAATTCTGGCGAGGATGTGGGGCAACAGGAATCCTCATTCATTGCTGGTGGGAATACAAAATGGGACAGGCACTTTGGAAGACAGACTGGAGATCTACAAACCTAAGCAAACTCTTACTGTACGATCCAGCAGTTGTACTCTTTGGTATTTACTTACAGGGACTGAAAACTTATGTTCACACAAAAGCCTGCATATAGATATTTATAATAGCTTTATTCATAATTGCCAAAACTTGAAACTAACCAAGAGTCCTTCATTAGGTGAATGCTTCAACTGTGCTACATCCAGACAACGGGACATTATTTAGTGCTAAAAAGAAATGAGCTGTCAAGTCATGAAAAGACATGGAGGCATCTTACCTCCATATTACTAAGTCAAAGAAATCGATCTGAAAAGGCTACATGCTATAGAATGCAAACTATATTCTGGAACAGGCAAAACTATGGGGACAGTAAAAAGATCATTGGCTGCTAGGGGTGGGATGAATAGGCAGAACACAGAGGATTTTTAGGGCAGTGAACATACTCAATATGATACTATAATGATGAATAGGTGTCATTATGTATTTGTCCAGGCTTATAGAATATACAACCCCAGGAGTGACCCCTGAGGTAAACTGGGGACTTTGGGGAATCATGACATGTCAGTGTAGGCTCATCACTTGTAATGAATGTACCACTCTGGTGGGGGATGTTTCACATGTGTGGAACTAAAAGATATGTGAGAAATCTCTGTATTATCATCTGAGTTCTGCTGTAAAACAAAACTGGTCTAAAAAATTAAACCTTAAGAAATAAGTAAAAAACTGGTACAGGTCCAGAAACTAGGTGAGGCATGTGATGCTTTATTGAGGCTATTGTCTTCAACCTCCTGCTTATCCGTCCTTGACTTCTGCTGATACAAGCTGAGTGGTTTGCTTGTTGTCATCTGTCTATTTTGCCTCTAAGGACACCAAATTCTATTAATTATCTCTGCCATGCTTTGTGGGTCAGACTCCCTTGGCTGCCATTCCAGCCTTGACAATCATTTTGGAAATTGAGACCCTTTGGCTTCTGGCAGCTAAGCACTACCACCCGGCCTTCATTGTCTTGGGGTTATCTGGGAGCCGAGTTCCGAGGCAGTCTCTCCTACCATGACTGCTGACCTGCAGAGAAGAGTCACTGCCGCGAGAGTCTGACACTAATTACCTAGAGATAGGTGAAATTCCACGGGATAAGGGCACAGTTCCCCACAAGACTGCCCTCATGTCAGACACCAGCTACAAGTTCCAGGATCCCCAGGCTACTTAAAATTTTGAAAAACTGGCTACAAATTTGGGGGTTCCTACAATTCCTTCACACTCAATAATTTGTTAAAACAACTCAGAACACAGAAAAGTACTACACTTACAATTACAGTTTACTGTAGCTAAAGGACACAAATCCAAAACAGTGAAAGGGAGAACGTAATCCTTGGCTGGGTATTCTGGCCATACATAATATCCATTCAATGTGCCTGTTTCCGTTAACCTTTTAACTCCTTGCTCTGCTATTTGCCAGAGAAAAATTCTGGCATTTCAAATTCATTCAGTGGGACCCACCACCTTTTCCATACCTCTAGGAGCCATCCAAGTAGTCCTTATTAAGCTGTTGATAGCTGTATTTCAGGAGAGCGTTCCCAAATCAATGAACTTCTCCCTATCTAATTTTATTTCTGGCCCTTGAGGTGAAATACTAAGAATACAGACTCACATATTCTCTCCCAGCTCCTACTAGTAAATGTTGGCCAGGTCTTGAAGCTCCTTTGGAAATACATACAACCACCATTTAAGTACACCCTTGGCTGAGTTATACTGTGACATACCCCAATTATAGTCATTGTGGCTAAGGTCTCCATGTGTTATGTGTTGGAAGAGGCCTTCTGCATTTCCTTCCATTTCATGGTGGGGAGGAGAAAATGCTATTTCTTTCTTTTTTTTTTTTTTACTTTTTTTTCTTCTTTTTTTATTAAGATATCATTGATACACAATCTTATGAAGGTGTCACATAAACAACATTTTGGTTACTACATTCACTTTTATTATGCAGTGCCCCCCACACCCCATTATAATCACTGTCCATCAGCATAGTAAGATGCTATAGAGTCATTATTTGTCTTCTCTGTGCTATACTGTCTTCCCCATGACCCCCTACATTATGAGTGCTAATCACAATACCCCTTAATTCCCTTCTCCATCCCTTTCTACCCACTCTCCCCCACCCCTCCTCTTTGGTAAATGCTAGTCTTGGAGTCTGTGAGTCTGCTATTGTTTTGTTCCTTCAGTTTTGCTTTGTTGTTATACTCCACAAATGCGGGAAATCATTTTGTACTTGTCTTTCTCCGCCTGGCTTATCTCACTGAGCATAATATCCTCCAGCTCCATCCATGTTGTTGCAAATGGTAGGATTTGTTTTCTTCTCATGGCTGAATAATACTCCATTGTGTATATGTAGCACATCTTCTTTACCCATTCATCTACTGATGGACACTTAGGTTGCTTCCATGTCTTGGTTATTGTAAATAGTGCTGCAATGAACATAGAGGTGCATATGTCTTTTTGAATCTGGGATCTTGTTTTCTTTGGGTAAATTCCTAAGAGTGGAATTCCCAGATCAAATGTATTTCTATTTTTAGTTTTTTGAGGAAACTCCACATTGCTTACCACAATGGTTGAACTAATTTACTTTCCCACCAGCAGTATAGGAGGGTTCCCCTTTCTCCACATCCTGGCCAGCATTTGTTCTTCCTTGTCTTTTGGATGTTGGTATGAGGTGATATCTCACTGTGGTTTTAATTTGCATTTCCATGTTGATTAGTGATGTGGAGCATTTTTTCATGTGCCTGTTGGCCATCTGAATTTCTTTTTTAGAGAAGTGTCTGTTCAGATCCTCTGCCCATTTTTTAATTAGGTTGTTTGCTTTTTGGATGTTGAGGCATATGAGCTCTTTATACATTTAGGATGTTAACCCCTTATCAGATATGTCATTTACAAATATATTTTCCCATACTGTAGGGTGACTTTTTGTTCTACTGATGTTGTCCTTTACTGTACAGAAGCTTTTTAGTTTGATGTAGTCCCAATTATTCATTTTTGCTTTTATTTCCCTTGCCCAAGGAGATGCATTCAGGAAAATGTTACTCATGTTTATATTCAAGAGATTTTTGCCTATGTTTTCTTTCAAAAGTTTTATGGTTTCATGACTTGCATTCAGGTCTTTGATCCATTTCGAGTTCACTTTTGTGTATGGAGTTAGACAATAATCCAATTTCATTCTCTTACATGTAGCTGTCCAGTTTGCCAACAGCAGTTGTTGAAGAAGCTGTCATTTCCCTGTATATCCATGGCTCCTTTATCGTATATTAATCGGCTATATGTGTGTGGGTTTGTATCTGGACTCTCTATTCTTTTCCATTGATCTATGAATCTGTTCTTGTGCCAGTATGAAATTGTCTTGATTACTGTATCTTTGTAGTAGAGCTTGAAGTTGGGGAGTGTAATTCCCCCAACTTTATTCTTCCTTCTCAGGATTGCTTTGGCTATTCAGGGTCTTTTGTGATTCCATATGAATTTTAGAAGTATTTGTTCTAGTTCATTGAAGAATATTGCCGGTGTTTTGATAGGGATTGCACTGAATATGTAGATTGCTTTATATATAGCCCTTTTGACAATATTAATTCTTCCTATTCATGAGCATGGGATATACTTCCATTTACTGGTGTCTTCTTTAATTTCTCTCATGAATGTCTTGTATGTTGTCAGGATATAGGCCTTTCAGTTCCCAACCTGCTGGGCTGAGTGTGCCAGGAAAATTTTGTCCACCTGTCCTTTCTCCTGAGCATCAAGCTCTGTGTTATCCTTAACCCTTTAGCAGCCCTCTCACTGTTGGGAAGTCTTTCAATACACCTGCCTTTCCTTTGTTCCAGAGCAGCTGGTTGTGGAACCTGCTCTCCTCAAGTGGCTGGAATCTCAGTCTCTCTTGAGTATTCTGGCTGTCTTCACTTTCCAACCACTCTAATCTCCAGAGCACCATGCAATGTGGTTTTGTGCTCTTGGAGTAGATCACCAGGGCTGGGTATTTAGTAGGACTGGGTATTTAGTAGTCCTGGGCTTCTACTCCCTGCCTGCTCTGTTTCTGTTCCTCCCACTGGTGATCTGGGGTGGTGGGGAGGGCTTGGGTCCCACCAGATCACAGCTTTGCTACTTTACCCTTTTTTGTGAGATCTTCTCTTTTCCCCAGATGTAGGCCATCTGTTGCAGTCCTCTTTCTGGTGACTCTTTCAGGAGTAGTTGTAATTGTTGTATTTTCATGTTATATGTAGTTTTGGAGATTTCTGCCTCATTTCTCATGCCACCATCTTTTACCCCCTTCTCAAATGCTGTTTCTTAATATGGGAAGTTGGGCCATGTCTATAGTCTCAGAAGGTTCAAAAGTGTCATCTAAGGGCATTCATCTTGATGTTACTATCCCATGTGTAAGAGCCCAACCAGGGGCCCTGACTTTGGAATAAGACCTTCCCTGATTGGACATTTAACCACATTTGCATTGCAGTCACTGTGATTATTTTATCCTGGGCTTGGTTCCTCCACTTTCTTGACCTTCTCTCTGTTGTATAGAATACCTCCTTATGAAACAGGAGGAAACAGGAGTGACATCAGCAAAACTGCAAAGTAGTCAGCTTTGTCCTCTCATTCACCTACAGAAACATCACAAAACAGCAGAAACTCATTAGAACTCTGGAGAATGGTCAAAAGTTTGTAGCAACCAAATGAACAGTGAATCAAGACAGAGCAGCTTCAAGCAATAGGAAACATTTGTAATGTTTTTACTTGCCTTTGACCTAGTCCCTGCCTGGCCAGGCAGTAGTATTAAAGATGAAAGCCCATGTCAGTAAGGGATCCTAGGCCCCGATTCCTTCCAGAGGGAGCAGAGCAGGCCTTATTTTCAAATTATTGAGTATGTCTGCCCTAACCTGTCTGGGGGCTGCCTAAAAGGCTGATGCAGGGTATTTTACTCTGTTTCACCTAACTCAGAACTTGGGCTGGAAACATGGCAGGCATTGTGCAGAGTGCTAAGAGCCAAATGAATTAACTTGCAGATATTTAGGACAAAAGATTATGGTCAAAACATATAATAGAGGACAAGGCTTGGGAGCAAAAGCTGGAGTGTTTCTTTGGGAAACTACAGTATTTAAAAGCATCATGTAAATGGAGGATTTATAAAGGTGTACACATGCTCAGGGCAAGATCAGTGCTCAGAATGGACCTGAGAAGACCCTACGCCTTTACCTTTGGCTGTTCTCTAGTCTTACTTCAAATCTAGCTAAATGTTGAAGGAGTACAGAACTAATCTACAAAGACCTGCAGAGGTATTGCATTTTTTTTTTGCTCTTGGCATCAAGAAAGTCTCTGTCAAAACACTAGCTGAACACAAGCCAAGGAATAAATACTTCAGTGACCACACTCAACAAGTAATAAAGTCTTTGACAAATAGATCAGGAGAATCACAAAATAAATGGGCTCCTGCAGCCTTCAATAAATTTTTTTTTTAAAAAGCAAACTTGGGGGAATGGGAAGAATCTGGTTTGCAGCTTACTACCTTATAATATTCAAATGACCAATTTTCAACAACAAAAGAAATCCCAAGACATACAAAGAAACAGGAATTATATTAAAGATGGTTGAATAGGAAGACAAGATGGAAACCTCCATCCAAAAACACATAAAAGAGAAAAATACAGCAAATGCAACTAGACCTGAAAATGAACTGAAGACTGCAGAAGAGACCCCCTACACCTGAGGAAGAAGAGAGAACCGCACAGAAAAGGGTGAGGTGGCAAAGCCAAGATCAAGTAGGACTCAAGCCCTTCCCCCACCCCAGCCTACAGGCAGGAGAAAGAGGAACAGAGCAGGGAGGGGGTAAGATCCCAGGAGAGTTGCGCCCCTGGCCCTGGAGATTTGCTCTGAGACCACGAGTCCACATTACATTGGGTTCTGGTGATTATCAGGGCTGGATACCAGGGGCAGGTGGAAAACTCTGGGAGTCTGAGACTCCAGCCAGTGTGAAAGGCAGGCACGCTCCACCAGTCCTGATGCCCAAAGCAGAGGCAGGAGTTTGAAAGACTTGCTAGCAGTGGGAGGGGTACCAGAGGTGACAAAAGTTGGATGGAACTCTCTCTTCTCAGGAGAAAGGGAAGGTGGAGGATACCTCCCAAGCCCTTCCTCAGCCCAACAGATCAGGAACTCTTGGGAGCTCCTGACACTCCATCCCTCTTGCTGGCAAGGCAGCCCCAAGGCTCCTCCCTTCACGCTGCTGGGAACTAACCCACTTGGTCCAGCAGCAGTAGCAGGCTTTGCTGCCTGGCAGGTAGAGGGAGACTCTCCCAGCTTCTTGGCTCCATTTTAGCCCAACCAGAGAGGTGCCTGGAGGAGCCAGCCTTAAGAACTCTTTCCTCCCTGCCTTCCTGTGGGTGTCCAAACCCGGTGCTGTGCATCTGGCATGGGACACATCAGTCTCCCCATCCCATTAGCCCTGCAGCCCCACCATTACTGCAGGCCAGGCAGAGGGTGGCCCCACCCATGGAGAGCTCAACAGAGATTCCTGACCTGATCACAAAGGCAGCAGCTGAAGCAAACTGCCCACCCAGACTTAGACCACTACAAAAACCAGAAGGTGCCCCACCCATGGCATACCAACTGAGGCCCCCACATAATAGCACCAGGCACTAGAGAGTAAAGAATTTTGAGCTTCTGGGCACCACAGCACATATTCCTCATAAAGCCATTATTCTTTAGACCAGAAAGCATAGCAGAATGATCTAATACAAAGGAAGAAACACAGAATCTCTGACAAAATGAGCAGGCTGAGGAACTTGATCCAATCGAAACTACAAGAAAGAGGGCTAAATGAAACAGAGATCACTAATATTCTTGACAAAGATTTCAAAATAAAAGTCACAAACATGCTCATAGATTTACAGAAAAGTACTCAAGATCTCAGGGAGGACTTCAACAAAGAGAGAAAAAAACCTGGAAAAGAGCTACTGAGAGCTGAAGAATACAGTATCTGAAATGAAACATACAATGGGGGGATTTAAAAGTAGTTTGTTCATGTAGAGGAGACGGTAAATGAAATAGAAATTAGAGAACAGGAAAACAAAGAATCTGAGGAACAGAGAGAAAAAAGGATCTCTAGGAATGAAAGAATGATAAAAGAGCTATGTGACCAGTCCAAATGAAAAAATAATATTCACATAATAGGGGTACTAGAAGGAGAAGAGGAAAACAAAGAGATAGAAAGTCTCTTTAAGGAAGTAACTGTTGAAAATTTGTCCAATCTGGGGAAGGAAATAGACACTCAGATCATGGAAGCACAGAGATTCCCTAACAAAAGGAACCCCAGCAAGACAACACCAAGACATATAATAATTAAAATGGCAAAGACCAAGGATAAGTGTTGAAAGCAGCCAGAAAGAGAAAAAAGGATTACTTATAAAGGAAATCCCATCAGGCTAGCAGCAGACTTCTTAACAGAAACTCTTCAGGCCAGAAAGAAGTGGCATGATATATTTAATGTACTGAAACAGAAGGACCTCCAACCAAGAATCCTCTACCCAGGGAGAGTATCATTTAAATTTGGTGCAGGGATTAAACAATTTCCAGATAAACAAAAGTTGAAGGAATTTTGTACCACTAACCCAGTCTTACATGATATGTTAAAGGGATGCTGCAGATGGAAATGACCCTAAGGCTAAATAGCTCTCACCAGTGAAAATAAACCCTCAGTAAAGGTAGTAGACCAACTAATTATCAAGCCAGTATGAAATCAAAAAAAAAAAGCAAAATCAACTACATACAAAATCAGTCAAGGGATACACAAAAAGTTCAGATTATAACATCTAATATGAAAAATGTGGAGGAGGAAAAGGGAGGAATAAAAAGTACCTTTAGATTGTGTTTGAAATAGAGTAAACAGCATCTTAAGATAGACTATTATATAGTAAAGAAGCTATCCTTGAGCCATTGGTAACCACAAAACTAAAGCCTACAATAAATACACACACACACACACACACACACAAACAAACAAATAAATTTTAAAAAGAGAGAGAAATCCAGTTACAACCATCAATAACAAGAGAATATTAGAGAGGAATAAAGGAACAGAGAGAGATATTAAAAACAGTAGAAAACAATTAATAAAGCAGTAAGTACATATCTATCAATAATCACCTTAAATGTAAATGGACTGATTGCACTAATCAAAAGACACAGAGTTGGAGAATGGATAAGGAAACAAGACCCAGACCCATCTATATGCTTTCTACAAAAGACTCATTTCAGACCCACAGACATACACAAACTAAAAGTGTAGAAATGGAAAAATATATTCCATGCAAATAACAGAGCAAAAAAGGCAGCAAGAGTAGCAGTGCTTATATCAGACAAAACTGATTTCAAATCAAAGCAACAGACAAAGGACAATACATAATGATAAAGGACTCAGTCCAACAAGAGGATATAACCATTATAAATAGGCATGCACCCAACATAGGAGCACCTAAATATGTAAAACAAATACTAACAGAACTAAAGGAGGAAATAGATTGCAACACATTCATTTTAAGAGATTTTAACACACCACTCACATCAATAGACAAATCAATGAGACAGAAAATATGTAAGGAAACAGAGGCACTGAACAATAAATTAGATCAAATGGATTTGACAGATATCTACAGAACGCTCCACCCAAAAGCAACCAAGAAACTGGAAAATACTGCCTTCTCAAAGAAACAAAAAAGTTAACAGAACCATCCTTGAAGAAGTCCAGATATTAAACTTACTAGAGAAAGATTTTAAAGCAACATATTTAAAAAGCAACAGTCTTAAATATGTTCAAAGAGCTAATGGAAAACATGAACAAAGAAATAAAGGTAATCAGGAAAGTGATGTATGAACAAAATGAGAATATCAATAAAAAGATAGAAATTATAGAAGGAAACCAAAAAGAAATTCTAGAGCTGAGAGTGCAATAATTGAAATTAAGATTTCACTAGAGAGATTCAAGAGAATTGAACAGACTGAAGAAAGAATCAGTGAACTTGAAAGTGGGACAATTGAAATGATCAAATTTGAGAGGCAGAAAATGAAAAGAATGAAGAAAAGTGGAGAAAGCCTAATAAACATGTAGGACATCATTAAGCAAATAGACATATACATTAGGGGAGCTCCAGAAGAGAGAAAAGAGGGTAAAATGAAATTTGAAGAAATGATGCCTAAAAACTTCCCAAATCTGATGAAATATGTGAATCTACACATGCAAAAATCTTAAGAAACTCCAAGTAGGATAAACTCAGAAAACCCACACTAAGACACATTATAATCAAACTGTCAAAAGCCAAAGACAGAGAGCATCTTGAAAGCAGCAAGATAGAAATGCAAGGAATTCTAAGGTTAGCTGATTCTCATCAGAATCCACGAAGACAGTGGATGACATGCTTAAAATGCCAGAAGAAAATTAAATTTTCAATAAAAATTCTATGTCCAGCAAAACTGTCCTTCAAAAATGAGAGAAATTAAGATATTCTCTGACAAATAAATGCTGAGAGAGTTTATTATTGCTTGATCTGCCCTACTAGAAATGTTATAGGAAATAATTCAGTTTGAAAAAAAGGATACTAGACAGTAACTCAAAGCCATACAAAGAAATAAAAATTTCTGGTAAAGGTATACATGACAAATAGAAAAATCAGTATTATTATATTTTGTTTAGAACTTTACTTTGTATTCCAATAGGATTCAAAGGACAAATGCCTAAAAATAATTATGTCTCCATTATCGTATAAAGTGTAGTTTGTGACAACACTATGAAGAAGATGAGGACAAAGTAACATAGGAGCAGAGTTTTTGTATGCTATTGAAATTAAGTTGGAATCAGGTCAAACTAGGTTGTTATAAATTTAGGGTTTTAAATTACCATGGTAACAAGAAAGAAAATATCTTAAAATATACAAGAAAGGAAATGAGAGGGGAATCAAAATCATTTACTACAAGAAAAATCAACTGAGCATGAAAGAGGGCAGTAAAGGAGATGAAATACAGAAAGAGTATAAGACATAAAGAAAACAAATAGCAAAATGCAGAAGAAAGTCCTTCATTAACATTAATTGCTTTAAATGTAAATTGATTAAACTCTACAATGAAAAGGCAGAGATTGCAAAAGATAAAAGAATGATTTAACTATATGCTATTTTCAGGAGACTTGCTCCAGATCCAAAGGCACAAATAGATTTAAAGTAAAAGAATGGGAAAAGATAGTCCATGCAAATAGCAGCAAAAAAAGAACTGCAGTGTCTATACTAATATAAGACAAAGTAGACTTTAAGTCAAAAACTGCTATAAGAGACAAAGGATGTTACATATTGAAAAAAGGGTCATTTCATCAAGAAGATATAACAATTATAAACATATATTTGCAACAAGCAACAAAGTCCCAAACAACAGAAAACAAACACTGATAGAATTGAAGGAAGAAATAGTCTTCTAAAATAATAGCAGAAGTCTTCATACTCCACTTTCAATAATAGGGTAGAACAACCAGACAAGTCAATCAGGAAATAGAGGTCTTAAAAATACTATAAACCAATTGCATCTAACAGACATGCACAGAACATTCTGAACAAAAAAAACAGCACAATACACTGGTGAACTCTCACAAACATTTGAAGAGAATTAATACCAATCCTCAAGCTCAGCCAAAAAAACCAGAAGAGGGGTAACACTATCTCATATAACACTATCTCTATAATATCTGCCTTTCCTTTATTATCAAAGTTAAAGATAATGAGCAACAAAAATTACAGAACAATATTTCTTAAGAATATAGATGAAAAAATTCTGGAAAAAAACCCAGCAAATTGAATTCAACAATATATTAAAAGGATTATATACCATAATGAAATGAAATGTGATTTATCCCAGGAATGCAAACATAGTTTGTCATGAGAAAATCAATCCATGTAATATACCACATTGATAGAACAAAGGAAAAATATACCACATGATCATCTCAATTTTCATAGAAAAGGCATTTATCAAAGTCTGGCACTCATTCCTTAGAAAACTAGGAGTAAAAGGCAACTTCCTTAACATGATAAGGAGCATTTATGAAAATGACCCAGCTAATATCATACTGAATGGTGAAATTCTAGAAGATTGACATCTAGAATCAGAAACAAGACAAGGATTCCCATTTCTACCACTGCTTTCAACCTTGTACTGGAAATTCTAGCCAGAGTTATTAGACAAGATAAGGAAATAAAAGGCATCAAATTGCAAAAGAAGAAGTAAAACTATCTCCTTTCCCAGATGACATGAGCCTATATATAGAAAATCCCAAAGAATCCAAAAAGAAGTTACTAGTGCTAATAAATATATTCAGCAGAGCTGCAGGGTATGAATCAGCACACAAAAATCAATTGTATTTCTATACAATTATATTTGTATTCAGTTGTTTTTCAGAACAATCTGAAAAGGAAATTAAGAAAGAATTCCATTTATAAAGGTGCCTACAAGAATAATATACCTAGGAATAAAGTTAACTGAGAAGGTAAGAGCCTACATACTAAAAATGTACACTACTGAAAGAAATTAAAGAAGACCTAAATAAATGGAAAGACATCCCATGTTTTGGGTAAGAAGACTTACTACTGTTAAGATATCAATACTACCCAAAGAAATCTACAGATGTAATGCAAACCTTATAAAAATTCCCACAATCCTCTTAGCAGAAATGGAAAATCCAATCTTCAAATTCATAATTTCAAGGGACCCCAAATACCCAAACCAATCTTGAAAAAAATGAACAGTTAGATTTCAAAACTTACTACAAATCTATAGTAATCAAAACAGTATGGTACTGGCAAAAGATAGATATATAGAAAAATGAATAAAACTGAAAGCCCAGAAATGAACCTAGATATCTACAGGCAATTGATTTTTGGTAAGGGTGCAAAATCTACTCAATGGAGAAAGAACAGTCTCTTCAACAAATGGTGCTGGGACAACTGGATTTCCACATTCAAAAGAAGGAAGGTAGACCCCTATGCCATACCACATACAAAAATTAACTCAAAATGGATCAAATACCTCAATATAGGAAATAAAACAATAAAACTCTTAGAAGAAAACATAGGGATAAATCATTAAAACTGGCTTTAGCAGTAGATTCTTATACATGACACCAAAAACACAAGCAATGAAAGAAAAAAATAGATAAATTTGACTTCATCAAATTTCAAAATTATGCATATTTAAAGATATTATCAAGAAAGTAAAAAGCCCATAGAATGGGAAAAAATATTTGGAAATCATATACCTGATAAGGGTTTAATATTCAGAATATATAAAGAACTCCTAACACTGAACAAAAAGACAAACACAATTTTTAAATGGGTGAAGGATTTGAATAGACATTTATCCAAAAAAGATATGCAAATAGTCCATAAGCATGTGAAAAGATGCTCACAATCATTAGTCATCAGGGAAATGCAAATCAAAACCATGAGATACCACTTCACTCTGACTAGGATGACTATAGTTAAAAACAAACAAAAACCAGCATACTAAAAGGTTGGCAAGGATGTGGAGAAATTGAAACCCTTGTATGTTGCTGGTGGTACAGCCAATGCGGAAAATAGTCTTTTAGCTCCTCAAAACAGTAAACATAGAGTCAGCATATGACCAACCAATTCCATATGGCTATGTGATCAATCCCACTGCAAGGTTTATACCCAAAAGAATTGAAAGCAAGAACTCACATAGATATTTGTCCAACAATGTTCATAGAAGCATTACTTACAATAGGCAAAAGGTGGGAAAAACCCAAGTGCCCACCACCAGATGAATGGATAAACAAAATGTGGTCTATAGACACAATGAAATATTATCCAGTTATGAAAAGGAATGAAGTTCTCATACATGGATCACACTTGAAAACATTATGCTCAGTGAAATAAGCTAGACACAAAAGGACAAATATTGCATGATTCCACTTGTATGAAACATCTGGAACAGGCGAATTCACAAAGGTAGAAAGTAGATTAGATGTTACCAGCAGCTGGGGGAGAGGAGAATAGGGCATTATTGCATAATGGTTATAGAGTTTGTGTTTGAGAAGATGAAAAAAATTTGAAAATAGGTAATAGTGGCGGTTGTACAATATTATAATTACCAGGGAAAAACTGGATTATTGCTACATGATGGATCAGGGAGGATTATGTGGGACACCCAAGGGATTCCTG
Source organism: Manis pentadactyla (assembly GCF_030020395.1). NCBI lineage: Eukaryota > Metazoa > Chordata > Mammalia > Pholidota > Manidae > Manis > Manis pentadactyla. The sequence continues at coordinate 147,162,067 of NC_080020.1, read as the reverse complement.
GGGGATACAGCCTCTTTACTTCCTTTAATGACAGTCCTCAACCATGGAAAACTGCAGTGAAGTCAAGGCCACCAAGCCTCCAGTCCTTCAAGAATGAAGGTTTGGGTCACCACCACACAACACGGAGCTCCTCATCTGAGATACTGGCAGAGAGGAAAAAGGACATATTGTGGGAGGAGGGAGATCAGCTTAGTAATGCCAATGTAGGCCTCATCACCAGCTATAGAAGAGGAACAAAGAGCAGATTTTTTTTTGTTTGTTAATTGTTTTCTTTCCCCACCTTTCCCACATGAAGAGCACAATCTAGGCTAACACTGTAGGTTTCAAGTGTGCAGGTGGCTGAATTGATGAGCTATGATTATATGGTATCTGATTAGATTTTGCATGTCCCCTCTGTGGAAACCACAAATTTTTTTACATGAACAAAAGGCAACAGGGTATGGACTGTGGGGGAGGTTTTCCATTGTTCTCCAGACCAACTTTCCAACCTCCTCCACCTGTTCTGTGGCTGTGAGGCATCAACCAGCCCTTGTGCTCTGGTCCCTGGATGCAATCAGCCAATGGGTGGCAGCAGCTGTGGATAAAGTGAAGGTTCCCGTGGCTAGTATTCTCACCTGGGCCTGGTTGGCCAGCTCACTACACACGTGTGGGCAATACATTGTTGTTGACTCTATATAAAGAGCTCCACTCAGTGCTCTGGGTGACACGGTGCCACGGCTGCAAGGCTGCAGAAGAGCAGAGCCAAGGCTGGAGTGGTGGCAGCACGGAGGACAGAGGCCCAGTGGATGACTGGGGGGCAGAGAGGCCCAGAGGCAGAGACTGGCTTGCTGCATGCAGACTCACTCTGAGTGAACAGGATTCTAGTGATTGACCTGCCAATAAACTTGGGTACAACCCTTTAACCCCAAGAACATTCTAATGTCATTTCTTTGGTCACATTGAATCCATAGTGAACTTGCCCAGGGCTGAAACTCATTGGCAAGACAGCAGCCGTGACTGGAGCTGGGCTACATGTTGCCCCACCGCCCTCACTGCTGGGCCCCTCCCTGACAGCCCTGTGACAGTCCCCTCAGTAGAGCCACTCCTCCTGGCCTCTGGTAGCCGCCTTCTCCCTTTGCTTCTTCTGTCCTGACAATGGTAATGACTTCCCTGATTGCCAGCCTCACAGCACTGTACTAACCTTTGTTCCTTTCCCTAACCTTTGCCCACAGCTTTGTAAACATCAGTGCCTTTAAATCTGCTCAGTTACCTTGAGGGTCTCATCTATTTCCTTCTAGATCCCAGATTTTTCCAGATAAAAAAGCCATTGAAATTATTTTTAAATGGTGACATATAACTTCCATGAAGAAAAGGACACACAGCATACATCTAACATTGAACATGTAGTTGTAAATTGAACACCCGTGTCACCACCACACAAGTCAGGAACTAGAATGTGGTCAGTGTTCTGGAAGCCCACCCAAGCCTGTGTGTTTCCTCCCCATAACAATCCCCTTCCTCCATTCAGAGCTTAGTTTCCCACTGCTGCTATAACAAATTACCACCTATTCATGGCTTAAAACAACACAAATTTATTACCTTACCATTCTGACCATCCAAAGTCTAAAAATGGGTGTTACAGGCTAAAACCAAAGGATTGGCAGGGTCTCTTTCCCTCTTGTGGCTCTAGAGAAAAATCAATTACTTGCCTTCTCCAGATTCTAGAGGCTGCCGGTAATCCTTGGCTCTGGATGCTAGATCACGCTGCGTCTCTCTGAACTCTCTGCGCTCACATGTCCTTCTCTGACTCTGACCCTCCTGCCTCCCCTTTATAAGAACCCTTGTGATTACATGGGCCCACCCAGATAATACAGGATAATCTCCCCCATCTCAAGAGCCTTAACTCAGTCTTTCTGCAAAGTTCCTTTTGCCATGGAATGTAACATAGTCCCAGATTCTAGTGACTAGGATATGGTATATCTTTGGGAGCCATTATTCTGTATGCCACACCCACAATCTGGGCTTTAGGGGTAGGCATTTCTTTGAATAAAGCTATTTTAAAAAATGAATCAGCCGTAAGAGACATAAGCACCCCTATGTTTACTGCGGCATAACCAAGATATGGAAGCAACCTAAGTGTCCATCAGTAGATGAATGGATAAAGAAGAGGTGGTACATATACACAATGGAGTATTATTCAGCCATAAAAAGAAAAGGAATCCTACCATTTGCAACAACATGGATGGAGCTAGAGGCTATTATGCTCAGTGAAATAAGCCAGGCAGAGAAAGACAAGTACCAAATGATCTCACTCATTTGTGGAGTATAACAACAAAGCAAAACTGAAGGAACAAAATAGCAGCCGACTCACAGACTCCAAGAAGGGACTAGTGGTTACCAAAGGGAAAGGGTTGGGGAGGGGGCCTGGGGAGGAAGGGAGAAGGGGATTGAAGGGCATTATATTTAGCACTCACAATATAGGTAGGTTACAAGGAAGGCAGTACAGCACAGAGAAGACAGTAATAACTCCATACATCTTACTACTCTGATGGACAGTGACTGCAATGGGGGGTGAGGACTTGATAATATGGGTGAATGTTGAAACTACAATGTTGTCCATGTGAGACCTTCAAAAGATTGTATATCAATGATACTTTTATAATAAAAACAAAAGAACAAGTTACTTGCAAGAGGCATCCTGTGCTGCCTGCTTTTAGTCCATTGAATTGGGAAAAAAAAAAAATAATAATTGACTGGGTCTGCTCACCCCGTCTAGTGACTTCCATTAGGCACATCAGCAGCCAGCCTGCCGTAAGCTGTCGTTGGCTCAGCCTCTGTCCTGGCCTCTTCAGTGTAGGTCGGGAAGGAAGAATGCCGTGGTACAAAACACACATCACCCCAGTGAGCAAGGAGTGGCTTCTGACCACTCTGTACATGGGCTTCCCTCTCGTACATGAACTTGAGAGGTAGATTATTATCCTGTATTACAGCTGAGGGAATTGAGGCTCAGAGAGCTAAAGCAACTGAACTTCCAGGAGCTCAGCTAATGAATGTTAGAGCTGTGAGTCAGCAACCCTAGTCTGGGTGACTGCAAAACCCCACCCTCTTTCTACTCCACCACGTGGCTCCAGTTGAAGAGAAGGTAATTAATTCCCTTTACCCGCAGAAAAGTGAAATTAAGGTGGGACACCCCTGTGGAAATACAATCCCATTTTGTTGATACAGCGGCCTCAAGGGCAGTTCTACTATGAGCCAAATGTAGATACATCGGAGGATGAGCATCTTTAATTTACCTTTCCCTGAGATTTATATTTGCTCCTTTTATTGTGGATCATGCACTTTGCAGAAGGAAAAAAAATACAACAAACAAAAGACAAAAAAAACTACCCATTGAGTCCCTGCAGCAGAGGCATGGTTTGTTTCATGGAAGCAGAGTGGGGTTGGGAGGTTGTGTTAATGACTCTCATAACAAAACACATGCCGGGGTCATTATTTGTAATGGGCTCTGACACAGGGTTAAACCTCAGCCCAGCTGGCAAGAAGCAATGGGCAGTGTAAAATTTTAATGGCGAGGCACTTTCTGGAATCTGATTTTAAATGTTGTGGTTATAAAGTGAAAACAGCTTTCAAGAAAGGCATTATGACCAGGGTACGGATTTCGAACTGGGTGCACATTTGTTTGGAACACCCGAGAAAGGGATGCCAACAGATTTCTTCTCCCTGACACATATATTGCATCTTTGTCAACAATAGCATCAAATTATAACTCATCTGAAACCAGACTAAGTGCTTAGCACATAAACCACATAAAACGTAAGCAAAAAATGGAGTTAGTATTCTGCTTTTAAGATCAACTCAAAAATCCTTGTCCAGCACCTGCTACATGCCAGCCCAGTGCTAGGATGGGTGGGGAGCGTGGGAGTGCGCTGACAGCTGCCCACAGCCCCCCGCCAGAGGTCCAGCCACAGTTCTGACTGCTCACCAGGATGGGGAGGCAGTAAACTGGAGGGTGTGACTTCCGGAAAGTGGAGAAGAGTTAGGCAAACAAAAGGAAAAGCAACACAAGGTTTAGGACAAGGAAACCATACAACTATTATTATTTATGACATTGTTTTTCAAATTGTAGATTTTGACCCATTTAGCAGATTACAAAATCAATTTAGAGCACTTTGAAGAATTAAATAGAACATGACAGACTGCACTGCACATAGTAAGAACAAGTATTATTTCATGAAAATTTTAATATGGTTTTCTAGAGGTGGATGCTTATGTGTATTAGGTCACAATAGGAAATGTATTTCTAACTGTGGGTCAATGCCCAGAAAAGACTGTAAAACTGCTTTTAAGGAACCTGTTGTACTAATTATAAAACCATAAATCTACTAATCAAACCCATTACAGAATCTACTTTTTCTGAAACAGAAATCCCCTGGTGATATGCCCAGCTCAGGAGCCATTTCACCAGCCTGATGTCGCAGAGTGTGTCCCAGTGGATGATGACAAGAACAATGGCCAGCATTTGCAGAGTGCTTACCACACCATAGGCCCTTCACAGGGTTCACACTTCACACCCCAGCTATGAAGCAGGTACTACTGTTATTTTGTAGACTGGCACAGAAGCTGTCACTCAGCTGGAGACCTGCTGCTAGGAAAGGTGAATACAACTTGGAATTCAGAGACGCCACCCTTTCTGTTTAGCTTCTGTCCCACTGAGGCATCTATCCTCTGCTAAGACTGAGCTTTTTGAAAGCAAAATGTGTCTCCCTGCATCTGGCATATTTTTGTCTATCGTTTGATATTCCTGATAGTTGACAACAACTACCCAAATTTCATGGCATTTAACAACCACTTCATTATGCTCACAAACCCTTTGGTCTGGAAGTTAGACCTGGTGCAGAGGAAAGGGCTAATCTCTTCTCCACCATGTCTGAGGTCTCAGCTGGAAGGACTCAGCCAGGTGCAGGTAACTTCAACGCTGGACACTGGAATCACCTGGAGGCATCTTCATTCATACATCTGGTACCTGGGCGGAGGTGTTATGAAAGCTGGGATGCTGACCTGAGCACCTCTGTGTGGCCTCTCCGTGGGGCTTGGGCCCCTCCCAGCCAGTAGCTGGTTTCCAAGTGATCATATCCCAGGAGTGAGCTCTGGAGGGTACACATTCCAGATGACCAGGTGGCAGCTGCATCCTTTAATGATCTGGCTCTGGAGGAGCATATATTGCCTCTTCTGCCATTCTCTGTTAGTGGAAGCAGTCTCCAGCCCTTCCAGATTCAATGGGAGAGGACACAGACCATACCTCTTGAAGTTTTTAAAACCACCTTATACGATGTTAGTTTCCACCTAAGGTGTGAAAGCTTCTCTGTCAAGACGACTGGATTTCTTTGACATGGGAGAGTGAGTGGCTCAAATTCCATGTGATGCAGAGGGTACTTTGTGGTTAACAATCTGCTGTTCATTATTATGATCTGGAGTCTCTATAAAAGTAAATGGGCTGGAACCACAGATATATTTACTGCCTTAATTTAGTTGCTAGCATTAGGCTTATTTTAAAGTATTTTCTCTCCATTTGGACTGAATGTCTTTTATCTAAGCTTATCTTCAATGTCAGTAAGTTCAGCATTCCTCAACAGCTGGAAGCCCAGATATTATGCGTTCCCCTTCTATTAATCTTCCGTAAGTTGATCTTTATAACCATTGAAGACATTCATCACCACAAGCTGTCGTTTCACATTTGTATGGCCTTCCATTTAGCTAAAGCAAACTCTATTTCTTTATCATGACTAAAGTTCTTTGTCATTTTAATAGTTTATAGAGTTCTTTCCTAGCAGGGGCTCAGAGTGTCAGATTGTCCATGAAGAACAAATGGATGCTAATAACATTTTTTGCTGTGTTTCACCTCAACCCCAGGGCTCTTTGGTAAATTTATTCCCCAGAAGACTCCTAGGTCTGAGTACCCCTAAAATACTCTACAGTCTGTGAGGAGACCTAGAGTTGGGCAGGTCTCCCCTGCATAGAACTAGACACTATTTCCTTTGTTCATCTTGCTCTACAAAAACTTGGTCTTGATTTTATTCACCTACACCATCTCTAGTTGATATGGGCAAAGTGCTTCAAACTGTTTAAAAAAATCAGTATCATCCATATTATGAGACAGGAAGGGAAGACAGAGAGCTGGAAGGGAGGCAAGCAAAGGGGGTGGTTAAGGCACAGAGAGAAGAGAAAGGCTGCTTCTCTTCAGAACAAGGTCACTGAAACCCAGAACCTCATCAGGGAGGGGAAGGAGCTATGCTTCCCAATTCAGGGATGAGATCGTGGTGCAACCCAGAGGTGAAGACCAGCGTGTCATCAGAGCGTCATTGGTCAGGGCAGCTGCGATGCCCTGGCCTCAGGTGTGTTCCTGCCCCGCAAAGGGCTGGCAGGTGAACAGGTTTGAGTCACTTGTGCCAGCTGCTGGCAACAGGGCATGAAAATCCTAGCCGGTCTGAGCCCTGCTGGGAGCACAGTCGAGGACCTGTATGCGCATTATAGGAAGCATTCTTTTCACCAGTGCTGGGTTGGGCAATCGACAAGATGTTATGGGGGATGCTGACTGTTAATTCCAATCCCAGGTCTCCATGCACTTAGTCTAGATGGGCTGACATGACGCAGCAACTGGCAGTTCCAATCGCTAATGCGGGGCAGGCCCAAGAGCTCAAGCTGGAGAGACTGACTTCCTGCTGCCTGAGGTTGTCAGGGGTGACTGCACAGGGGAGGGAAGTCTTGGGGAGGCCGGAGAGGGAATGTTGCATTTCATTACCTGAGACCAGTTTGGCTGAGGCGATTGGCAAGAGATGAACATGTCCCTCAGCATCTCAAAGATCAGTTCCTGTAGCCATGTCAGTGGAACCCCTGAGCATTTAGGAACTCCACTGAGGCCTGTCAGTGAGCGTCTGTACCCCTCCCCCTGGCCCCTTGTCTAAAGGAAAGAGCCACCTTGCTGTAGGTATGCTGCGCTTCTACTGAACAGAGGCAGGTGTGGGCCCTTTCTGTCTGCTTTAAGTAGGGCTATGAATCTTCTGAAGCATCGATCCTTCTGGATTCAGATCATGGTGGTTCTCCCACTTGAAGGGTACAAGCAGCTTATGAGTACTCTGGCACCTTTCCAACTTTTCTGGGCCAGTCACTGTACAGGCATAAATGCCTCCTGGCAGCCCAACTAGACAAGTTGAAACGACAACCCTGGTTTTTCCTGATGTGGAAGCAGGTACAGAGATGTCAAGTAACTTTTCTAAGGTCACAAGGCTAACAAGAGGTATAGGATTCAAAGACAGGCAGTCTGAGTCCAGAGGCTACATCTTGACTGCTTTGCTAGGTACATGCTCCCAAAGCCATTTACCAATGGGTGTGCCTTGGCTCTGCCACTGGTGGGTTTAGATAAGCTGAATGTCCAGATGCCCTGGCACAGCTCAGGTCTCTTCATCCTGGACAAGATGCTCTTCTGAGACACAGGTGAGAATCTATTAACATCCCACACATGCACAGGACTTCTATACAAAGCCTCCACCTAAGGGAAAAAGGTTCCGCACTTAAGCATGACTCCCTTGCCCTGCTTGGGCCCCAGAAATCCCTAGCTCGCCTTGTGGGAGACCTGCCCAGCAGAATCCTCAGGATGCCATGCCACCCATGGGGCTCCACAGGGCAGTAAGGGACACCTCAGCCCAGCTCTGTGTCTCATAGCTTGTGCTTGGGTTCAGACAGCCTGAGAGATTTGGATTGAAACCCCTATAATTGAAATACAAATTCTGTGTATGCATTTTTCTGGAAGGATAAGCTTCAGTCAAACTTCTCCAGCGGTCTGGGGCATGGTGAGAAGTGTCTGGCCCTTGGTGGATCAGGGCTAATTCATGCTCCATCAGCTACTGCAAGCCAACAACTGGTGCAATCCTCTCCCCACAGCTTTAGAGAAAATCAGGGCCCACACCAAAGCTGAGTGGTGTAAGTAAAGCGCTAAATACAGGCCTGGCAGATAATAACTACTCAATGAATAACCATCAGCTTTTAATAAATCATAGTCAGGTGATAGTAAGGAATTATTCGTAATTTTGTAAAGTGAGATAATGATATTGTGATTATGTTTTTAAAAGGCCTTAGCTAGACTAGCCTCAGTGATGAGGAGCAGTGGGAAGATGAAGGAATGAGAAGTGTTGACAGTCTTTGAGCTGGAGCTCAGCACTTGTGCCTTCATTACACATTTTCTCTACTTGTGATTTTTTAAAATTCCACAAAAATAAATCAAAGCTACTATTCCTAACAAGATGCAAATGACTGAGCCAAGCAGACGTGCTACTTTCCCCTGAATGGGAAGCCTCCCTGCGGGCCCATGGAGGATAGCCTGGCTTTGTTCCCACGGTCCAACCTTGACCCTACACACCGCACCTGGCCGAGGAGAGGGAAACAGGTAAGGTGCTGGTCCCACTCTTACAGGGTGCACGATCCGGGCATTTCGCCTCCCGGTTCGCCTCTCACTAGCCCTGCGCCTGTGGCACTTGACCTTCCTTCCAGGTCTCAGTTTTGTTTTTTGTAAAATGGGTGGCCGGCGCGGAGGAAAGGCGAGTACGGCTGGAGAGGAGCCGGGTGGGAGGGCGTGCAGCGCGGTACAGGTGAGGCGGAGCCTAGCATCTCCACGGGGTTGCCGCAGGGGGACGCGGGGAGGGGGAGAGGATCCCGGTTAAGGGGGAACACGCGCGCGCACACGCACACGCGCGGCTCCCGCCCGGCCCTCCCTCCTCCTCTCCTCCGCCCCCGGGGGCGGTCCCTGGCCCTGGGGAGGTCCGCGGGCGAGCACGCGGGGAGGACGCGCCCGGGGCAGCCGGCGGGCCGGGGCGGAGCACTCGGCCGCGCGGCTGCCGCCCGGGGCTCTGCCCGCTCCCCGCCCCCAGCCTCTCCGGCGCCGGGCAGCGCGGCTCCGAGCAGCCGGCGGCGCCGCGGCCGCGCAGCCTTTGTCTCCGGCCGCCGGCAGCGGAGCCCAGAGCAGGCGTAAGTGACCGGCGGCCGGACGCGGCCCGGGGGCGCGGCGGGGCCTGGGGTGCGCGCCCTGCGAGGGGCGTGGGCGCCGCGCTGGGGAGGCTGCCGGCTGGCCGGGCGCCGCAGCCTCGCGCTCGCGGAGGTGCGGCGTGGGTTTAAACCCTGTGGGCGCTGTTTCTCCGGGCACAGGCCACGCGGGGACGGAGGAGGCAGAGAGGACAGGCAGTGACGGAGAGACGGAGAGGAGCCGGCGCGCGTCCCCCCCATCCCCATCTCGGTCTCCACCACCACCGCCACCACCATCACCACCTTCACCACCATCACTGACCGTCGCCCATCCTGGCCCCCCCGCGGCCTGCCTTCCGCTCACATTTCCCAGTGCAACGCCAACTTTCTCAGATCATTTCCTCTCCACGGGTAATACTTTGAAAAAGCGACAGAGTGCCCCAAATTAGGAGTAAGTACATCTGCTGTGGGACATTCAGACATCTTGCCGCCTCAGTTTTCCCATCAGAAAAGGGGGCACAGTGATGCTTCATTCCTCACAGTCAGACTTTCAGTTTTTCTAATCTGGTACTTGGGAGGGTTTTATATATTTAAAATAATTTTTCTGTCACTTGGTTATAATGATGATGAAGTAATATCTTCTCTACATTAGATAAACAGGAGCTTTAGGTTTTCCTCTCCTTTGATTTCTGAGGAAATAGAGACATAAGGAAAATGAAACTGGCTAAAATAATACTACGATTGGAAGCAAAACAGGCACTCTCAAAGAAGAATCACCCAGGAGGGCTGAGGGCAGTGACTTTGATCTGAAGCGTAGAATGTGGCCTTGTGGTGGTCGGGTTCTGCAGATCTCATTATTTTGGATGCATGTAGTGTCCCCTGGGTGGTTTTCACCCTAGCTGAAAACTGTTTTGGTTGCTGTGTTTCAGAATGGGCATTTACCTGGTCTGAGGGACTGCTGCGTGCATGCAGAACAAATGCGCATCCATGGCCGGAGGGATTGTTAGTAAACCCAGCGGACAGCTCTTCTGATGAAGAGCAGTTTACAGAAAGCAAGCTCCTAAACCCTCCTTAAACTGCAGGTGAATTTTGCCTACTGGTTAGAAAATCAATCTTAAGCTTCCAGTTTCACATTCTAGTCTAAAAAAGAAAACTAGGCAATCCACAGTTTCTTGACATGCTTGGAAAATTTTCTCCCCCAGAAGTCAGTAGAGCAGGAATCCTTTTAATTAGAGCCATGAAGGAAACCCACATGGTATGGTTCCCCATATGTCCTGTTCCTACTTGGAGAAGGAGGGAGGTGATAATATTAAAAATGTGGACCCAGCTCATTCATTGAAATATAATTATATGCCATTAACTCAACTCTCTCTAGTTTGTGAAATGTATTTCTTATAGCATGTGTGATTCTATGGAGAATGGCTTTGAGGTCATTTCTTTCCCTAAGAGTATTTCAGGACCGCAGATTTAAGTAAGGCACAGTCAGTCTACCACAGTCACATTTTAGAAAAATGACATGAAGAATTACTTTAGCATATTTTTTATTCTGGATCTTTGGGAAGTAGCATCTTAAGGAACTTTTGTGCCTGTGGTTAGTATTGAATTCTGTTATGTCCCACGTGACTTGCTTTAGCCCATGTGAATTTTTAGATCCCCATATGAAATACATTATAATTTTAAAATAATTCATTTCTTTTTATTAATGTATGATTTACAAAATGTGCACACACACAAAAAGAATTTTTTCCATATAACCTCCACCTAGAACAAGATACAGAGTATTTCCATTGTCCCAGAGCATCATGCCCCTTCCAAGACCCCAGTGCTACTCTGCTGTCAACACAGAAAAATAATTTATTTTGTTTCCTCCCCTTCAATCCAGTTGGCCTATTCTTTCAGCCAGGGTGACTGAGTCCAGGCCCTAAGCCCAGCACTGTGTACACATGAGCCTTCCCCTGGAGAGGCAAATAAGGCAAATAGTTAAATAAGCAGGGTTAATACTGTATTTGCAGATACAGTGCATTATAGGAACTTAAGGCAGGCTGTCTCCCAGTTTGGGGGGTGTTTTAGTTTGGTTTTTGAGGGAGAAAGGGAAGACTTCTTGGAGGATGTGAATTCGTTAGTTAGGAACTGAAAATGAGTACAAGGTATTAGCTAAACTTGGAGTAGGAGGAAAAGGAAGAGTACACCAGGAAAAAGGAAAGTCATGAATCATGGCTCAGGAGTAAGAGTATGGAGGGTTTGGGTAGCAAAAATGAGTTGGGGTGGTTGGAGTACAGGGCTTGGGAAGAAGAAGAGTGTGAAATACAGTTGGAGGGGCAGTAAGGACCCGATTGGAAAGACTAAGGCTATGGTGAGGGGCCAGGCTTTGCTCTAAGGGCCAGGAGAAGCCATAGACAGGCTTTAATCATGGGCGTGGCAGGATGAGACCCCGCAACTGACTGCAGTGTGGAGGGGAGGCTACAGTGGGCATCCAGGTGAGATACAGGTGTTCAGACTAGGTGGTGGCAGTGGGAATGGAGAGGAATGGATGTACGTGAGAGAGATTTAGAAGGCAAAATCCACACACCTTGGTGTCTGACAGGTGAGGAGTCAAGGATGACCCTTAGGTTTCTTTTATCTTACAAAATGAGTGGAAGATGGTACTGTTGACAGGTAGCTGCATCTGGGGATGTCTTTCCCTGTGCACTACGTGAGACCTTAACCAGGACAGGAGAGGGTTCTTGACTCTGATCAAGAAAGAATTCTCTAGCAGGTCAGATGAGTGTGGGTAAGGAAGGAATTCATTAAAGTGAGAGTGGTAGTGAATCGCAGCAGCTGATCAAGCAGTAGAGCGCAAAGAAGAAGAGAATGAGAAAAAGGAAGTTAATTGAAATCCTCCTCAGCATAGGGCAGATCCCTTACCAACTCCTGAAGCCAGGTTCACCTGGTGCCCACTGTCTGCTTGAATCTGCACGGCATGGGAACTAAGCCCCCACCACCCCAGGATCTGGGGAGCTGCAGAACACTGGATGGAGTGATACTATGTTCTGAGAACTTCCCAAGCTAAGAAAGATTTTCGGGAAGCCTACTAAAGAGCATGATTACACAGCTGCTGTCCTTCCGGGTTACCCAGGCAACAAGAACTTGCAAGCCCTAATCAGAGGTCTTAGTAGCCCTTCCCTACCCGTGTGAAGTAGGACAGGCAAAGTGAAAACTTGTCTTAAATCTAGAAAATTGAATGAAGTAGTGAAGTAACAAAGATGCTTCCCATTGGGAAAGGGGTCTCCAATTAACCTCCTGAGAGACTTTGAAGAGCACAGAGACAAAACACAATAAGTTTGTCAGCAAGAAGGTTTTATTTAAGGCAAAGTACACACTTGAAGAAAGGGGAGTGTGGGCAGCCTCAAAGAGGAGGCTTGCATAAAGGCTTAGGATTCATGTCTTTTAAGGATTTCAAGAACGGGGTAAAAGGCCAAGGCAGCACAGGCTGACCTGTGGTCTCATGATGTCCATCCCCAGTGAGAGACATCATGTCATTACCCACATCCATCCTCTCGATAGTCTGTAAGACTAACTGAACCCAAGGAATTTATTGGTCCTGTTCTTCTCCAAGATAGCAGTTACCCCCAAGCAGTGGGAACATAACCCTTGTCCTGCCTTAAGATTAGATCAGTTGTGGGCTAATTACCATAAAATATGTTAGGAATCTTACCTCCTAACTCCCTGGTTTTTAAAATGGAATCTTAGCCTAAAGATGGAGTCCCTCCTGTTCTTACTAGACTATATCTCAGCCTTCATCATAGGCAGGAGAAGTTCATCATGACGCCTGTCCCATGTCCCTGTCCTACCTCAGTACCATTGGGAGTACAGGGAAAGCATGTAGTTTATATAATATCATTCTGTGATATTTTTCTTCCTGAATGCATATGATTTCAGGTGCCAGTTAGCTTGTGGAACATTTAGGTGGAATATCTCCTGGGAAGTTGTAACAAATACTTACTGGGCCATTTCTACGCCAGGCTTGCTCTGGGCAGTTGAGATGCAACTGTGAACAAGACAGCAAACTATGCCCTTGTGAAGGTCACATTAGATCAGGCTGGAGCTGCAGCCTAGATGACTGGAGGCTTCAGGGCGAATGAGGTTGCTCAGCAAGGTTTCAGTGGAAGAACGGAAGTCACAGATAAAGTCCTGGGGAACACTAGGAGACTTCACAGGAGAAGAAGAGAGATGACAGGGAAAGCAGGACAAGTGTGGCCTGCAGAGGTCTTGGGAGTGGTCCCTTGGGTCAGAGGCAGCTGAGAAGTGCGAGATGGGGACTGAAGATGGCCTATTTTGGTGCTTCTCAAAATGGGGTTTCCTGGACCACCAGGAAAAGCAGCATTCCCCTAAGAATTTAGAAATGCAAATTATTGGATTCCACCCCAGACCTACTGAATCTGAAATTTAATCTGAATCTGAAACTCTGAGAGTGGGGCTCAGCAGTCCATGCTATAACCAGCCTTCCAGGTGACTGCAATGTACACTGAAGTTTGGGGATCATTGCTCTTGCTCTGATTGACAAGGAGGTCATTGGTGACTGGGAGACCTGGTAATTCTGCTGACTTTACAGCATGCTTGGGGAAACTTAAAAATGTTAACAGGAGTGTTAAAGTTTTCTTTTTTTCAGATATTTCAGATGTCTTATTTTCTTCTGCATGTTTGAGTTTTTTCCTTTCCTTCATATGCCAGTTGAGAATGGATTCATATTTTCTTTTACTCTGTTCTGTATGTTTTTGAAGTTTTGTTTTTGATCTACCTTGAAACACGTCCTTTTATGGGGGCTCATTATGTTAGGCCACCTGCATCATTGATAATAAGTTCACTGCCTTTAACTCTGAAATTGAGGAATTAAAATACCCAAGCAGGGTGCAGTCATGAATATAAGTGAATCTCAACTCTGAATGGCAGTCTGAGAAAACACCTCAATGCTAAATTAGCTCTTCCAAAAAGTTCCAAGACTATCAGGGTATATTTCTATTTATTTGAACTTGTTACTCATGAGAAGTAACTGGAAGTGTGCCCTTTTCATCCAAAGTGATCCCACAATACAATCCTAATTATTGTACTTCTGATGTACTTCAGAGGGAGAGGACTCAGTAGCATGGTCTTCCCTGATTCTTTTGTTGCCAGACTCCTCTAAGTATTTCATTTCCTTTGATGGGAAGAATTAGAGCATATTACTATGTTTTGCTATCTAAAATCTATGGTAGATTTTTAAATAAGAAGAAACTGATACAGATATTACTCTTATTGCCATCCCTGTCCAAAATGAAAACTTCTCTTTTTAGAAGAATAAAACTAGTGAGTAGTTCCAGTGCTCTGCATAGCAACGAGCACAAAGAAGTTCCTCAAATATTGACCGGATGGGTGGATGGATGGGTGTATTGGATGGACAGGTGAGTGGGTGGGTGGACTGGTGGGTGGATGAATGGACAGGTGGGTGGGTGGGTGGATTGGTGGATGGATAGATGGTTGGACAGGTGGGTGGGTGGGTGGGTTGGTGGATGGATGGATGGGTGGTATGGATAGATGGGTGGATGGATGGGTAGATGGGTGGATGGATGGATAGGTGGGTGGGTGGGTGGATTGGTGGATGGATGGATGGGTGGTATGGATAGATGGGTGGATGGATGGGTAGATGGGTGGATGGATGGGTGGATGGATGGACAGGTGCGTGGGTGGATGGATGGACAAGTGAGTGGGTGGGTGAATTGGTGGATGGATGGATGGGTGGGTTGGATAGATGGGTGGATGGATGGACAGGTGCGTGGGTGGGTGGATTCTTGGATGGATGGATGGGTGGGTGGATGGATGGACAGGTGGGTGGGTGGGTGGATTGGTGGATGGATGGATGGGTGGTATGGATAGATGGGTGGATGGATGGACAGATGGGTGGATGGATGGACAGGTGGGTGGGTGGGTGAATTGGTGGATGGATGGATGGGTGGGTTGGATAGATGGGTGGATGGATGGGTGGATGGATGGGTGGATGGATGGACAGGTGCGTGGGTGGGTGGATGGATGGATGGGTGGGTTGGATAGATGGGTGGATGGATGGACAGGTGGGTGAGTGGGTGAATTGGTGGATGGATGGATGGGTGGGATGGATATATGGGTAGATGGATGGGTAGATGGGTGGATGGATGGACAAGTGAGTGGGTGGGTGAATTGGTGGGTGGATGGATGGGTGGGTTGGATAGATGGGTGGATGGATGGGCAGGTGGGTGGGTGGGTGGATTGGTGGATGGATGGATGGGTGGGTGGATGGATGGACAGGTGGGTGAGTGGGTGAATTAGTTGCTGGATGGATGGGTGGGATGGATCGATGGGTGGATGGATGGGTAGATGGGTGGATGGATGGACAGGTGGGTGGGTGGGTGGATTGGTGGATGGATGGATGGGTGGGATGGATATATGGGTGGATGGATGGGTAGATGGGTGGATGGATGGACAGGTGGGTGAGTGGGTGAATTGGTGGATGGATGGATGGGTGGGTTGGATAGATGGGTGGATGGATGGACAGGTGCGTGGGTGGGTGGATTCCTGGATGGATGGATGGGTGGGTTGGATAGATGGGTGGATGGATGGGCAGGTGCGTGGGTGGGTGGATTGGTGGATGGATGGACAGGTGGGTGAGTGGGTGAATTAGTTGCTGGATGGATGGGTGGATGGATGGGTAGATGGGTGGATGGATGGACAGGTGGGTGGGTGGGTGAATTGGTGGATGGATGGATGGATGGGTGGGTGGGTGGGTGGATTGGTGGATGGATGGGTGGTATGGATAGATGGGTGGATGGATGGGTAGATGGGTGGATGGATGGACAGGTGGGTGGGTGGGTGGATTCTTGGATGGATGGATGGGTGGGTGGGTGGAATGGTGGATGGATGGGTGGTATGGATAGATGGGTAGATGGGTGGATGGATGGACAGATGCGTGGGTGGGTGGATTCTTGGATGGATGGATGGGTGGGTGGGTGGGTGGATTGGTGGATGGATGGGTGGTATGGATAGATGGGTGGATGGATGGGTAGATGGGTGGATGGATGGACAGGTGGGTGGGTGGGTGAATTGGTGGATGGATGGATGGATGGATGGGTGGATGGATGGGTAGATGGGTGGATGGATGGACAGGTGGGTGGGTGGGTGAATTGGTGGATGGGTGGATGGATGGGTAGATGGGTGGGTGGATGGGTGGATGGGTGGATGGATGGGTGGATGGATGGACAGGTGGGTGGGTGGGTGAATTGGTGGATGGATGGATGGGTGGGTTGGATAAATGGGTGGGTGGATGGGTGGATGGATGGACAGGTGGGTGGGTGGGTTGATTGGTGGATGGATGGATGGGAGGGATGGATGGACAGGTGCGTGTGTGGGTTGATTGGTGGATGGATGGATGGGTGGGATGGATAGATGGGTGGATGGATGGATGGATCAGTGGTTCAGAAGTTAGACAAGCTGATGAATTTATGGATAAATGGAGGTGTAGGTAGACAAGTGGATGGATAAAAAGTTGGCACTAGAGCTGTGTTTGCCTGAAGAGGGAAAACCAGTCATTTAAAAAATATTGCCCCGCCTGAAGAGGGTGCAGTGAAATGAGCTGAAGACTTGGAGTTTCCATTGGTACTGCTCTTTATTTCCAATGTGGTCATGCACAAACCCTCTAAGATCTGTGAGCCCCGGTGTGAAAGGAGGGTGTCGGCCCACTCGCTGCACTTGTGTGGTCAGGGCCAGATTGTATGATGTCCAGGACGGTGGTGTTAAGACTAAAGGACCATGGGAATGGAAATAATTTTTATTCAATGTGGTTAGATAATGGATTGTAGTTTGGGGTTGTTTTTGAATATGCCAGAACTGCACTTCTGCTCAGCTTTGGGGACATCCAGGTCAGTCTATGTGCCAGCGCACACAAGGTTTTGGCAGGCACCTTTTTTGGGGGAAGTGACTGCTCCTATCTGAATTCGGAATACAGTGACTTTTGGCTTATCACAGTGTTTCCCATACGCGTCATGGAAGCACATGTCACAGCATGCCAAGCAGGTGATTTATTGATTAAAACAAGATGAACATGTACAGAAATAAAGGTAACTTAAATAGTTTGATGTAAGGGTGAGATGCAGCTATGGCAAAATGGCAAAGGTGGCAGACACACGAATGGTCAAGTACGGGGCAACTCCAGCTTCATGTATCTGAGAACTGGGTGCATAAAAGTCATCCAAAGTTCCTGGCTGTTGAGAATATATCACAAGCTATTTTTCTTTCCAAACCAAGGGCAATCCAGTGGCACCATGAGCTAGCTCTCCTGCCCTTCCATTGGTGATAATGATCCTTCGAGATAGACCAGCTTCTCTTCATTGTTTACAAAGTGCTTTCACACTTTGTTTTCTGTACACAGGGACTCTGTTCGGTAGGCACTCCCATTGCCACTTTTACAGATAAGGAGGGAGGAGGCCACAGAGCCACGGCTCCCATTCAGCTGTGTACATGGTGATTCTTTGAAAGAATCATCAGATGGTGGAAATGGAATCAGAACTGGCCAGTCCCCAGCAAATGGCATATAATGAACACAACACCCAAAGGAAGGTGTTTCCCTGTGTGTGCTATGGATGCTAGCCTAAGTGTCAGCTATTTGAGCTCACATTGAATACTTACAAAGCAGGTATGAGCTCTCACCGTGCCGACACACCCCATGAGCCTCCCACCACAGTCTTGGGAGACATCTTTGCATCAGGGACATCTAACATATAAAAACAGTTGGCTTTTTAGCAAAGCTTTACTGGGCACTTAGCAACCTCTCAGGGATGCAGTTTTTAGTCCCTGAAAAACTGGCTCTTTAAGTCAATTCATTACAAGAAAATAGATGCATTCATTCATAATCAGTTTAGTCATACATTTTACAAGCATTTATGGAATGCCTACTACATGCAAGAAGACATAGAAATAAGAAAGATTTTGTTCAATTATCTCTTTTTTATCTTCACTTTTTATAGAAAAATTACTGAAATGGAGATTAGGCAATAAAGAAAAGGGAGTTTTGAAATTTTTAGATACTGATGAGAACATCTTTTGACTTTCATGCTGTTGGCCTCAGACACTCAACTCTGCTTCAGAACTGCTTAGCCCCGCTGGGGACTTCGATGAGAGCTTCTTTGCTGCTGTTATCAAAGTTTTTATGAAACAGGGTGCTTGGATTTTTGGTTGATGACGACATTGTTATGTATCTTCTGAGTGGAAGCTTTGTGTCTGCTAGTCAAACCAGGTCACAACAGTTTCTGTAGGGGACTGTCTCAAACCAGGCTGTGGAGCAAGGAAAGTGCAGAGGACTTGGAAATGGGTAAGCCAAGCTCTGGGGTAAGCATGCTCGTGAATGGGAAGAGTGCGGGTTTTGGAGTCAGGCAGATCTGTGTTGGAGGCCGAACAAGGCTGCTTAACATGCTGGCTGGTTGAGTTCTATTCCCTTCTGCGCTTCAGTGTCCTTATTTGTAAGATGGAAAGTATAATAGACACTTGTAAGGTTATTGTAGGGATCCACTGATACTTAAACTGAAGAGTTTCCATGTACCAGGCTCCGTGTCAATGTTTCTCCCCACCCTATGTGGGGGGCACCATTATTAGCCCCATTTTACAAACAAGGAAACTGAATATGTAAGACTTAACAGGTGTCTGGAACAGAGTGGACTTTAAGTAACTTAGCATGCAGTCATCGAGTCTCTTCTGTTCTCTTGCTGACTATGCGCTGTTCTCCCTGGGCTCCAGTTCACTCATGAGCTGATGCAGACATACCTGCGGCTTCTAGGCAGTCACCTTGTGGAGATGTTCATGTAAAAAGTTGGCTGGGAAAGCACTTTGTGATGGGAACATGCTCTAGTGACACATACGGCCATGGCGCGTCACGTTGCCGGGGCCACTGATGGCATCTGCCTCCTGCACTGGGCTGCATACCAGTGGGCCTGTCCACTGATGGTCCTCCCGAGAAGGCAGAGGTGCCACGAAAAAGGGTCTTCCATGTGTATGTCCCTGGTCTGAGCTGCCGTCTTGACATTCTTCTAATCCCTTTTTGAAATCTGACTTTGACTGTTGATCAAGACATTTAAGTCCCCACTGCCTTTCAAGGCTCGGGGTGGGTTGGAATTGGAGCCGGAACATAGGGAGCATTATCTTTGATGAGAAGTTTGCCACTTAGTGGCATCTCTCTGTGGCTGTAATGGCATGAATCTTAGTTCTGTAGGGAATGTTTCCACGGCGGTCCTCCTGCTTGTCAAGGGACCGCCTGTGACCTCAGGGACTGACTTTGCTCTTTCCAGAGTGGCATGTGTTCCCCTTGTAGGCAGAATGGGAGTAGCTATGACCCCTCGTCAGGCTGGGCTGGGCTCCTTGCAGTGGCAGGGTGCATGTTTTGTTGGGTGGTCGCTAGACAGAATCAGAAGGAGGGATCACTGGCCCAGCCCCTGGGTGTGGCTTTTCTGGGATTGAGGGACAGAGGACAAGAGTCATGGGATTGCTGGGAAGATGAGCAGCTCCTGCCTCCAGGGGCTCATCTCTCCTTTTCTGTAGGAAGGAGGAGATGAGTAGGGGGGGTCATGTGGGTGGCTGTGGCTGTGACCATATTTGTGTTCAGACATCGGCAGTGGGGAGAGTGGTGCACGTGCACGTTTGTGTCAGTATGAACCTGTGTTACATGTCTGCTGTGTGGGCCGGAGTCCATTTCCCGGTTGTTCCATGAGGGACTTGTTTCCTTAGGAAACCCCTGTGCCTTCAATACAAAAACTGTCAACTGCCTGTGTTTCTCCCATGTAGTTCAGGACTAAGAAATGTAGACATTCTTATGAGGGACTTTATTATTTACCTGATGCTTTCAATAGTAATAGCAGAAATAAAATCTAACTGAAATAAACAACCTCATCCAGAGTAAGTTAAACAAAATCTCAATTTGTGTACTTGCTGATATTTCCCATCTGCTGTATCAAAGGACAAAATGGATGAAACAAAAAATGTTTCAAATGTTTACTACCAATTGCTGTGACACGCAATGGCTCTGCCTCTTGGAGTCCACAAACAATGAATGACAGACACAGCTCAAGTCACCAAACATTGTTCTCTATCTCAGCAGTTTCAGTGAACAAAGGCTACTTGCCACACAGAAAACCTTCTAGAATAATCTGCCTTATGCCATTTTCCAGAGACAAGATGTTGGTCGAAAAGCTTATTGAACAGAGAGAGGAGGAACCTAGGTTCTAGTTCTGACTCCATTCTGTATAAGCATCTGGCATTGCCGGTCATTTAGCCCTCTGAGTCTCAGCCTCCCCTTTCGCAAATGGGAGTGTGGGGCACACAGTCGCCAGGTCCTCCCAGTTCGGCATCTCCATGGTTGTACTCCTTCATGTGCCTTTTCCCATCTCTTTTCTCTTACATTCTGAGCTCAGCATCCATTAACTGTATGCTGTTACCATAATTACCCAATCACAGAACACCACATGATGGAGGATAAAGTCACTACTGTTTATGTTAAACTGTTTCATTATTTTGGAGGGAGGGTGGGAGAGAACTCGATGCATGAAGCACTAATTACAGTAATATACTACATTAGATTATAGCTCTCTTTTGCCCTATTTTATTGATGATCATAGCCCAAGAAATACAAGCCAAGATTTTCATTTCCATGCTCACATTGCCCATATTCCACACAAACAACAAAAGGCCAGCCCTCCAAAATGAGAGAAGACAGCCTGAGGTTTTGAATCTCAGTTTAGGGAGGGTCAGTGAATGGGAGGGTGCAGGCTGCATCAGCCCCACATGGCACTCATCAGTGAGGGATACTTTATGGGACTGGCCTGGGCTTTCCTCTGCATCTTTAGTTCAAGACTGTGCCCCTCAAGCAGTAAGAGTGTGCCACTAGGTTCTGTAATTATCCCCATTCTGCAGATGAGGAATCTGAGGTGCAAAGAAGTTAAATAACTTGTCCAGAGTTTACACAGCTCATGAGCAGCAGAGGTGAGACTTAAACCGTGCAGCTTCTCTCCTCGCTCACTCATGCTGCCAATACCCACCTCACAGAGAAAGCATCTGTACCCAAGGGGATGAACTGTCCATGGTACAGGCAGGGTAGGTAGATCTCATGAAGGGCAGGAGAGCTTTGCTGTAGGGGGGGGTCTCCCAAATTGACTTCAAGGCAAGCATGGTGCATGTGTCTCTGAAGTTTCCTTCCCTGGACCTCTAGAGAGGCCCAGGGCAGAACAAAATCTCCTGAAATGGACACATTTTCTAAAAGTAAGACAACTCCTTCAGTGCCATACCTCCTGCTTCCTGATGAAGCCAGCTCCAGCCTTGCCATCCACTGATGGGTCTGCTCTTCATGACCACTGAGCCAAGAAAGGCTGACACTGTGGAAGAGGAAAGGTCCTGCAAGGAGCACAAGGAGGCTTGTAGCTGCAGATTTGATGGAGAGCGTGTTTACAGAACAATGTAAGAAAATGGCTGTGGTTGTTGATGGGGAGGGGTACTGGTTCTGACTTGGGTGCTCAGGGAGGTTTCCTTGAAGCAGTGGTTCCTGACCCAACTGGGTGAGGAGGGGCCCTCCAAGCAGAGGAGCAGATGAGTGAAGGCCCAGGATCAAACTGCTCGGTGTGTGTCTGGGAGCTAGCAGGATGCATTTTCACTGCAGTACCGGATTGTATGTGAAAGCAGAAGATGGTAAGACTGTCAGTGGGAAGCTGAGCCATTATGGTGGTAGCTTTGACTCCCAAGCTAAGAAGTTTGAATCTTACTAAGCAGGCAGTGATGAGCTATTCAAAGTTATGGAGAAAGAGAAAGGAAAGATAAAGATTTATTCCTAAGGAAATAAAACTGGCCACAATATGTAGAACAGAAGAGACTGGAAGAAAGAGAGAGGCTGTCAGTTTAGAGACTATATAAGAAGATATGTAGGGAATTCAAGCAACAGATAATGAGTTTCTGAACAAGACAAAGGCATGGAACATGGAAGGAGCAGATTTTGAACTCAGGGAATATTAAGGAGATGGAATCTTCAAATATTGCCCCAGTAATAGAAGTAGAGGAAAATGAAAGAGCCAGATATGACTCCTAAAAGGAGAAAGATGATTCAATTAAATATGGGTTTCTGATTCCAGGAAGATAGAATAAAAGTAATCATTCTTATCCTTCTATGAAGTAGAGGTAAAAATCCCTAGACATTACATATAAAGCAAACACAAGAAAACTGAAAAATGGAGAGAAGGAGGCAGAACCACTAGGGACCTCAGGACTTGAAGAATTACAGGGTGATGAGTTCCTTGGAATTTTTCTTGCTTCTGTATCCCAGAGTCTTATAACATAATACTCAAAATCTCTAAGTCTCAATCAAAAATCACTCATCTTGCAAAGACTCAGAAATATATCAGCTTGAATGAAAAAATTCAAGCAACAGATGCCAACACCAAGATGTTACATATGTTAGAGTTACCTGATAAGGATTTAAAACCAATCATCATAAAAATGCTTTGAGCAATTATGAACACACTTGACACAAATGAAAAAGAAAATCTCAGTGAGAAAAATAAGATTTAAAGAAAAAGAACAAATTTTAGAACTGAAACAATAAGTAAAGAAAAATCTCAGTAGATGAGATTAACAACAGAACGTAGGAGAAAGAGGAAAGAATTGGTAAACTTGAAGACAGAGAAGTAGTAACGACCAATCTGAATAACAGAGAACATAGACTGGAAAAAGAGAATAGAAGCTTTGAGGCCTGCAGGACTGTGTAAAAATATATATAACATTCATGTCATTGGCATTCTAGGAGGAGAGGAAAAGAAAGGCAGGGCTGAAAAAGTACTCAAACATACAATGGGTGAAAATTTCCTACCTTTAACAAAAGATATAAACCTATAAAGTTAAGAAGCTGAGCATACCCCAAACAAGAAAAACCCGGAGAAATACATACCAAGAACCACTGGAGTTAAACTTCTGAAAACCACAAAGAAAAAAATCTTAAAGCAGCCAGAAAAAAATGGTTCCTTAGCAGTGAGAGAAAAACAATTTGAATGATAACAGATTCTCATCAGAAACCATGAAACCAGAAGGAAGTGACACAACATTTTTCAAATATTGAAAGAAAAGAACTATTGACCTAGAATTCTATATCCAGTGAAAATACTGCAGTAGTAAAGGGGAAATAAAGACATTCTTGAAGGAAAACTCAGAGAATTTGTGAAGGTACCCTAAAAGAATGAAATATAGAACTACCTTAAATAATGGCTAAAAGAAGCTGTCTAAATGAAAGGAAATGAAAAGAGAAATCAGAGACCATGAGAGAAAAGAGAACATAGTAAGCAAAAAACTAAATTGTTTTTCATGGTAGAAACAAAAGTTATAACATGATCTAATATGGTTCTCAAAGAATTTAGAATATTAAACAGCTGTATTAGAGGAGGAGGGTGAAGACACAGAAAATAAGGTAAGTTTCAACACTTAAACTGTTAAAATGTCAATACCAGTAAAGTGTTTTATATATAGAACTTGCTTATGCTGTAGATATTGCACTACATGTATATATATGCATGTATATATAGTATAATATCTACACGTGATGTTATATATATATATATATAATTTGTGGAAACCACTAAAAATGTATATAAAGAGATGCATTAAAAAGCACTATGGATAAATCAAAATGGAATTCTAAAAGGGTTCAAATGACCCACAGGAAGGAAAAACAAAATGGGAACAGAGAAACAACAGAAAAAACAGAAAACAAAAAGCAAAATGGCAGAGTTTAATTTCTAATGTATCAATAATAATTAGATGTATATGGTCTAAAAAAACAAAAGATTGGTGGAATGAATTTAAAAACATGATTCATCTCTGCTTACTTAAAGTGTAACAGGTAGGTTGGTAGTAAAATGATGAGAAAAACTATACCATGCTAATACTAACTTTTTTTTTTTGGTATCATTAATCTACAATTACATGAAGAACATTATGTTTACTAGGCTCCCCCCCTTCACCAAGTCCCCCCCACATACCCCTTCACAGTCACTGTCCATCTGCATAGTAAGATGCTGTAAAATCACCACTTGTCTTCTCTGTGTTGCACAGCCCTCCCCATGCCCCCCATGCACTATACATGCTAATCGTAATGCCCTCTTTCTTCTTCCCCGCCCTTATCCCTCCCTTCCCACCCATCCTCCCCAGTCCCTTTCCCTTTGGTAACTATTAGTCCATTCTTGGGTTCTGTGATTCTGCTGCTGTTTTGTTCCTTCAGTTTTCCTTTGTTCTTATACTCCACATATGAGTGAAATCATTTGGTACTTGTCTTTCTCCGCCTGGCTTATTTCACTGAGCATAATACCTCCAGGTCCATCCATGTTGTTGCGAATGGTAGGATCTGTTCTTTTCTTATGGCTGAGTAATATTCCGTTGTGTATATGTACCACATCTTCTTTATCCATTCATCTGCTGATGGACATTTAGGTTGCTTCCATATCTTGGCTATTGTAAATAGTGCAGCGATAAACATAGGGGTGCATCTGTCTTTTTCAAACTGAAGTGCCGCATTCTTAGGGTAAATTCCTAGAGTGGAATTCCTGGTTCAAATGGTATTTCTATTTTGAGCATTCTAAGGAACCTCCATACTGCTTTCCACAATGGTTGAACTAATTTACATTCCCACCAGCAGTGTAGGAGGGTTCCCCTTTCTCCACAACCTTGCCAACATTTGTTGTTGTCTGTCTTTTCAATGATGGCGATCCTTACTGGTGTGAGGTGATATCTCATTGTGGTTTTAATTTGCATTTCTCTGATGATTAGCAATGTGGAGCATCTTTTCATGTGTCTGTTGGCCATCTGGATTTCTTCTTTAGAGAACTGTCTATTCAGCTCCTCTGCCCATTTTTTAATTGGATTATTTGCTTTTTGTTTGTTGAGGCATGTGAGTTCTTTATATATTTTGGATGTCAATCCTTTATGGGATCTGTCATTTATGAATATGTTCTCCCATACTGTAGGATACCTTTTTGTTCTATTGATGGTGTCCTTTGCTGTACAGAAGCTTTTCAGCTTGATATAGTCCCACTTGTTTATTTTTGCCTTTGTTTCCCTTGCCCTGGGAGGTAAGTTCATGAAGAAGTCACTCATGTTTATGTTCATGAGAT
This sequence comes from Manis pentadactyla, assembly GCF_030020395.1. Classification (NCBI taxonomy): domain Eukaryota; kingdom Metazoa; phylum Chordata; class Mammalia; order Pholidota; family Manidae; genus Manis; species Manis pentadactyla. The sequence goes on along the minus strand of NC_080020.1, from coordinate 147,136,907 downwards.
TTTTGCCTATGTTTTTTTCTAAGAGTTTTATGGTTTCATGACTTACATTCAGGTCTTTGATCCATTTGGAGTTTTCTTTTGTGTATGGGGTTAGACAGTGATCCAGTTTCATTCTCTTATATGTAGCTGTCCAGTTTTGCCAGCACCATCTGTTGAAGAGACTGTCATTTTCCCACTGTATGTCCATGGCTCCTTTATCATATATTAATTGGCCATATATGTTTGGGTTAATGTCTGGAGTCTCTGTTCTGTTCCACTGGTCTGTGGCTCTGTTCTTGTGCCATGCTAATACTAATTTTCAAAAGCAGTAGTTTGATTAGTATCAGGTATAGTAGAGCTCAGAGCAAAGAAAATGATCGGGGAAGGAGAGGGACATTACATCATGATAAAAGGGTTAGTACAAGAAGATGTACTAATCCTAAATGTGTATGCATCAAACAGTGTATAAGTGTAAAGCAAGAACTGATAGAACTGAACAAAGTTTATAGAAGGAGAAATGAACAAACCTACAAGTAAAGACTTCAATACCTCTCCTAATGGAAAAATCAACTAGAAAAATCATTAAGAACAGAAGAACTCAATACCACCAACCAGTAGGATCTCATTAATATGTACAGATACTCCATCAGACAGCAGCTGAATATACATTCCTCTCAAGCATCCATGGAATACATACCAAGTTAGATGAGATCCTAAAACAAACCTCAAGTTTAAAGGAATTGAAATAATAGAGAGTGTGTTCTCTGACCGCAATGGAATCAAACCAGAAATCAGTAAGAGAAAGATAACAGGAAAAGTTCCAGACACTTTGAAACTAAACAACACACTTGTAAATAACTCATGAGTTGAAGAGTATGTCTCAAAGGAAATTAAAAAGCACATTGAACTTAATAAAAATGAAAACATATCAAACTTTGTGGGATACAGCTAATGAGGGAAATTTATAACATTAAATGATTACATTAGAAAAGAAGCCTCAAACAATAATCTAAGGCCCCATCTCAAGAAACTTAAAAAAGAAGAGCAAAATAAACCCAAAAAAAGCAGCAGGAAGAAAATGATAAAAACAAAATCAGAAACCTGTGAATTTGAAAACAGAAAAAGAATAGAGAAAATCAATGAAACAAAAAGGTGGTCCTTCAAAAACATTTTAAAAATTGGCAAATCTCTAGCAAGACTGACAAAAAAAGACAGAAGATGTAGATTCTAATATGAGGAATGGAATGGCATATCACTACAGATCCTGCAGACATCAAAATGATAATGAGAATACTAGGAATAACTCTATACACATAAATCTGACAATTCAGATGAAATAGATCGATTCCTTAAAAAGTGCAAATTACTGCAACTGCCACACTATGAAATAGATAATTTGAATAGCCCTATAACCATTAAGGAAATTAAACTCCTAATTTAAAATCTTCAGACCAAGATGTTTCACTGGAATTCTACCAAGTATTTAAAAAGAAGAATTAACACCAATTCTACCCAAGTCTTCCAGAAAATGGAAGAGGAGGGAACACTTCCCATTTTTTTAATGCAATTGTTATTACCCTGATATCAAGATCAGAAAACAACAGTGCATGAAAGGAAAACTAAACACTGTGAATATAGGTACAAAATTCCTTGATGAAGTTTTAGCAAATAGGATTCAGCAATATAGAGAAAGAATTTATACATCAAGATTAACTGGGGCTTATCAAGCAGTAGAAAGGAACTTCCTTAACTTGCTAGAGACAGCTACAAAAACGCTATAGCAAACATCAGACTTAATGGTGAAAGACTGAATGGTTTCTCCCTGAGACTAGGAACAAAGATAACCAGTCCTGTTCAACACAGTGTGTCCTGAGAGTTCTATCCAATGTGATAAGACAAAAAAGTGGAATACAAGGAACACAGAGCATAAAGGAAGAAATAAAATTGTCCTTATTTTCAGATGACATCGTTTTCTTCACAGAAAATCTCCCCAAATCTCCAAAATCTCGCCTAGAACTTATAAGTGACATCACAAAGTAAAAGACTAACTAGGAAAATTCATTTTTATTTTTATACAGTAGCAATGAACACTTGAAAACTGCAAATTAAAAATACAATACCACTTATAGTCAGTAAATGAAATACCATGTGCAAGATTTATATGCTAAAAACTTCAGAACACTGATGAAAGAAAATCTGAATAAATGGAGACACATACTGTATTCATGGATTGGAATACTCAACTTGGGAAAGATGTCAGTTTTTTCCAAGTTAATCTGTCTGCTTACTACAATTTCTGTCAAAATCCAGAAAGTTTTTTTTTTGTGGATATAGGCAGAATTATTCTAAAATTTATAAGGAAAGGCAAAGGAACTAAAATAAAACAATTAAAATATATGTATATACAATGGGAGGAGTTCGTATAAACCACTTCATGATTATTATATAGGAGTGACTGTTCAAGCATGTGTGGCATTGGTGGAATAATGGACACACAGATCAGTGGTACAGAATGGAAAACCCAGAAAGTGCCCCTATACAGCACTGATTTTTGACAAAGATTCAGAAGCAATTCAATGGAAGGATAGTTTTTCAACAAATGGTGCTTGAGCAATTGGATATCCACAATTTAGGAAAAAAAGAATCTTGGCTTAAACTTCACACCTTATACAAAAATTAACTCAATATGGATCATGGATTTCAATGTAAAACAAAACTATAAAACTCAGAAGAAAACATAGGAGGGCTTGGTGAAGAGTTCTTTGACATGATACCAAAAGCACAATTTATGAAAGGAGAAAATCAATAAGGTGGACTACAAGAAAAATTTTAAAGTTTGCTATTGCAAAAGACCCTGTTAAAAAGTTGAAAGGAAAAGCTATAGAAGAAAATATTTGCATCCACACATCTGACAAAGGTCTCGTTTAGGATACATAAAAATCTCTCAAAATTCAACAGTGTAAAAAAAGTATTAGAAAATAAACTACAAAAAGGAAAATTTCAGTGAAGAGGATATATTTATGGCAGATAAACACATGAAAGCATTCAGCATCATCAACCATTAGAGAAAAGCAAATTAAGATCCTGGTGACAGAGTACCACACACTTACTGAAACAGATAAATAAAATATATTGATATTACCAAGTACTGGTTAGAGGCAGAGAAACTGTATCATACATTGCTGATGGGAGTGTAATATGTTACAGCCACCTTAGAATTTTGCGGTTTCTTTAAAAACTAAACATAAGTGAAATAACTCAGAGGACAAAAAAACCGTATGATCTCACTTGTAAATGGAATCGTAAAAAACAAAAACAAAAAAAAACCCAAACAGATAAAGAAATGAGATTTTTTATTACTAGAGGTGAGGGATAAGGGGAGAATTGGAGGAAGGTGGTCAAAAGCTATAAAATTCAAGCTTTAAATTTCCAGCTATAAGATAAATGAGTTCTAGGGATGTACAACATGATAACGATAGCTAACACTGCTGTGGGGTATATTGGAAAGCTGCTAAGAGGATAAACCCCGGAAGTTCTCATCACAAGAAAAAAAAAACATTTTTTTTTGTTTTGTTTTTGTTTTGTTTTTGTATTCATGTGAGGTAATGGATATTGACTGAAATTATTGTGATAATCATTTCACAGTATAAGTAAGTCATTATGCTGTATGTCTTAAACTTAAACAGTGCTGTATGTCAGTTATATCTCAATAAACTGAAAGAAAAACAAAAAGCAAAGAACTAATCATGCTTACCATGCATCCCAGTATCCTCACTTGGGCATTTATCTCACAGTGATGAAAACACGTCCACAGAAAAACCTGTACACCTATTGTTTCTTAGTGCCTTTATTTGTAACAGTCAAAAACTGAAAACATTTCAAACAATAAGGCTTCTCTCTCACTTACCAACTTCACATTTCCCTGTATGGCCCTGGAAGATGACTGGTTAGACAGAGACGGGTAAGATTCCTCAAGGGAGGAGCAACCTAAGACAGGCACAGTCACAGGGGGGCCATCAGGTGAGAAATTGGGGATCAACAGAGGTGAGGCTTAGAACCCCACCCCCCGTTTTGAGAGAAATCTTCTGCATCCGTGGATGTTTTGTTGCCCTTGTCTAGCTTGGATTAATACTTAGCCTATAGGCACACACCTGATCATCTACATTTGCTTTCTTACAGCACTAAACTATGTTTTCTACCTTTATCTTGCACCTATCACTTCAGCATTTTATTTAAAATAATAATAATAATAATAAGGGAGAAATGTGGGATTCACATATAAATCAAGTATAAAAATCAAACGAATATTCATATCTGACCTGATTGTTTGTAGTTCATAATGTGTGATCAAAACTGAAAGTTTCTGTGATAACTGCCCTTGTACTGTTCACCATGTAAGAACTTATTCACTATGTAAGAATTTGTTCACAATGTAAGAACTTGTTCGTTGTGCTTCAGAAGGTCGGAGACTGATGAGAATTAGGCTTGGGGTGGATTTATGATTGTGCATTGAGTCCCCTGTACAGAATTTTATTGTTGTTAACTGTTAACAACCATTTGATCAATAAATATGAGAGATGCCCTCTCAAAAAAAAAAAAAACTGAAAACAAAATATCTTACCATAGATGAATAGTTTAACATGCTGTTGTACATACATACCATGGAATACTACTCAGCAATGAAAATAAATGAACCAATGACACAGGAAACAAGTTGGATGGATCCCATGGGTGTTGTTCTGAGTGACTTGTATTCTGAACACATAAAAAGCCAATCTGAAGATAACATACTGTGTCATTCCGCTTCTCACCAAAATTATAGAAATGGAGAACACGTTAGTGGTTGCTAGGATTAGGGATGGGTGAAGGGAGAAAGGTGGGCATGATTACACAGGAATAGAATGGGGCAGATCTTGTGTTGTTCAAAAAGTTCTGTATATTGCTTGTGGGACTGGTGGTTTGAATCTAAGTGTGGTAAAATGACACAACTATAAACACACACTCTATCCATGTCAGTCTCCTGGTTTTGATACTTTTCTATCAATAATGGAAGTTGTAACCATTGTGGAAACTGTCAAGGGTACAAAGGACTTCTTTTACTATGTTTGTAACTTCTTGTGAATCTATACATGATTATTTAAAAAATGAAAAAAGGAAAATAATATTTTAAAGAAATATAAAAGTCTGGGGAAAAACTGGGGAAGAAGGTAGAATTTGGGAATGCATTGAATTGGAGAAGCTGGTGTGATAACTGGATGGAGACTGAACACATGTTACAATACTGGTCTGAATTTTGAGAGCATGTGAACCTGAGATAAGGCTACATTGAGCTGCAGGTCCTTGTGTGGTTGCCAAGGGACAGAGTTGAGGAAAAAGGAGAGAAGAAAGATATTTATGAGGTAGCAAGTAGAGGAAGAAATACTGGCAGGATGAATGTGGGCTCTAGGTTGTCACTGGGGCAGAACTGCTATTAACAGAGTTTCCTGGAGTACTTTCATTTTACCAGAGAAAGCAAGGGTTTTCAAAGTATTGGATTGCCCATCAGAACAACTGGATTCTACAACTAGATCTGCAATTAATTAGCTACATTGTGTTAGATAAGCCACTTAAGCTCTGGGTCTCATTTCCTTAGCAGTATAACATAAAGTCAATATTCTTAATCAGATCAGTTTGGGGTGTGGATCAGCCCCACCTGGGTTCGTTTGAGGGCCCAGATTGAGGGTTACAGTTACGCAGGCACATCTCAAGGCAGATCCCAAGGGCATCCTTCAAACCTCTGCTGGCTCAGATCTGCTAAAATCCCCTTGCATGGCAGGTGACCGCACGTGGGGTGGGGAAGAGTGCCCCACTCACAGTGGATGGGGTAAGAAGTTAATATGAGCTGAACATGATTCCAGCCTTGCTGCGGTCTGGGCACTGGGTTAGGACGAACTTTGGTTCAGGATACTGGGAACCATCTAACACTACCTGCTCAGGTTAGTACTAAAATTGCCTTGGTCTCCGTCAATTCTGAAGCCAGAAATAGCTGAGCCAGATTTTCTGTGATGGCTTGAAGTCAGGAAAATTCCCAGATACCCTTGGACTGGCATTTTCTGCTTCCTGGAAGACTGCCTGGCCTTGACTCAGCTTCCTGGAGCCGAGGTCCAGGTAGTCACCAACCTGATGTTTTCTTCAGGGTGCTGAACATCCTTTTATCTACCCACCCAGGTCCCCCCAGCCATTTTCTACCTGCTGAATTGTTTGGCCTCAGAAGGCCTTTCTGCATTCTGTCATCTGCTTGGGTGTGGCCCCTAAGGAACGAACAGGGATGGCAGTGGGAGAATAGTGAGGTTGAGCATCTACTCCCAGTGGGGTGACCCTTTGCTGACTGTGGGGTAGCCTTGGGCTAACATGGGTGGCCTTGGGTGACTGTAGGGTAACTTTGGGTGGCTGTTGTCCCTCCACCAAATGCAGTTTCTCTCCTGAGTTCCCAGCTCCCATTCAGCCTGTAGGTGATTACATCTCCACTGTTACTAGCCTGCGCTTCTGAACTAGATGTGGTTCCTCTACATCTGTCCGTATCTTTGTGAAAAATCCTTTTAGTAACCCCTCCTCAGATTTCCCTAATTTGAGTGTGCCATCCGTTTCCTACTGAGGCAACCTTAGTTTTCGGACTGATCTACAGGAGTGCAGGGACTTCTGTGTTTTTGTTCACCAAAGCACCCAGCACATAGGAGGTGCTCAGTAAATGCTTAAATGATTGTGGGATGGATGAAGACAAATGAATACCATTTCTCACACAGAATGTGTTTGCCTTTGTTTGAATGACAAAACATCCTGTGCTGTCTGTTGTGGAAGAGGGTAAAATGACCAAGAGGGACACTATCACTGACTTGGAGATTCTTATTTTTATTATTATTTTTTTCTTTTAAAAATTGTGGTAAAGCACAAAATGTACCAGTCTAACCATTTTGAAGTCCACTGTTCAGTGGCATTAAGTGCATTCACATTTTTGTGCACCCGTCTCCACCATTAGCTCCAGACAATTTCATCTTCTCAGACTGAAACTCTGTCCCCATTAAACACTAGCTCCCCTCTCAGCACCCCTGGGAAACCACCATTCTACTTTCTGTCTCTGCGAATTTGACTGTTCCAGGTACTTGAATAAGTAGAATCATACAGTATTTGGCCTTTTGTGACTGACTTATTTCACTTAGCATAGAGCCCTCCAGGTTCATCCATGTTGTAGCATGTGTCGGAATTGCCGTCCTTTTTAAGGCTGAGTAATAGTCCGTTGTTTGGATGGACTGCATTTTCTTTATCCATTCATTAACTGATGGATGCTTGGGTTCCTTCTACCTTTTGCCTAATGGTTCCATGAACATGGGTGTATAAATATCCGTTTGAATTTCTGCTTTCTGTTCTTCTGGGTATTGACCCACAGCAGAACTGCTAGATCATATGGTAGTTTTATGTGTACGCACCATACTGCTTTCCACAGCAGCTCCGCCATTTTACATCTTACCAACGGTGCACAAGCATTCCAGTTTCTCTGCATTCTGCCTAACTTTTGTTATTTTCTGTTTTTTGTGGGATTTTCTTTTTATAGTAGAGCCATTTTCATGGGTGCTAGGTAGTGTCTCATTTTGGTTTCTGATTTGCATGTCCCAATGATCAGTGATGTTAAGCATTTTTCCTATGCTTATTGGCCATGTGTATATCTTTAGAGAAATGTCTATTCAAGTCCTTTGTCCATATTTGAATTAGGCTGTTTATTTTTTCTGTGAGTTATAGGAGTTCTTTGTATATTCTAGATATTAATTTCTTGTTTGATATATGCTTTGCAAATATTTTCATTTTGTTAATAGTGTCCTTTGATGCACAAAAGTTTTTAATTGTGATGAAGTCCAATCTCTGTTTTCTTGTTGCTTGTGTGAAATCTGGAGACTCTTTGGGGCATGACTACACTGTGGAGTTACATCTTTTCTCCATGTGACACACATTCTTCTGTGGCCCCCACCCAGCACCCTTTGCCACCTAGCAGAGCCCAAGGTGCACAGTGTTTGATAAATTCTCTTTGCCCCTCTAGTTGCCTACCAGACTGCAAACTTCCTGATGGCAGGAAATTTCTCTTGATCTTGGGGCCTTGCAAAGTACTGCACAGCACAGAGTGGGGGCCAAAAAAGCATTGGGTAAGTAAAAAAGTAGTAACTGAATAAATGGCTGTGAGAAGGAAGAAACTGGCTTCTCAGCAGGGCTGCAGAGTCTCGGCCTGACTGTTTACAAAAGCTCTGTATTTCTTTCCTTCCTTATTGCCCTGGGAGGTTGCTTCTCAGTGGGACCTGGCTTTTATATAATTGTCTGCAGCATAACGACACTTCTGTAGCTCTCAGGCAGTGGCCTCATTTCCCTCCCTCTTTAATGAAAGGGACATGTCTTGTGTGGGAAACCAGTGATATACTGAGTGACCAAAGCCTGTTTCTGTTTCTAATAGAAACCAGTACAGACAAGCTACTCGGTGGAGGTGAGGAAAGAACATAGCTAGCTACTTCTGAAGAGGAAATTAATTTCCTTGCCCCTGGGGTGTCCTTGCTAATATGCAGCTGGATTCATCCTGATGTTCTGCCTCAGATGGACAGCCCACACTTTTATTTTTATCAACTCCCCAGGACATCCCCTCCACATACCTTTTCAGTGACCTTCCTGCATGTAACCCTCCCGTGAACCCCCAAGGCTCTTGGAACACAAGTTCGATGTAAAATCAAAATTGGGAGCATTCATTCCATAATAAAAAAAAAAGCTACCAAATGAAGCATGAATAGTTGTTAATTATCTTTTTGTAATTTTTCATTCCTTTTAGGACTCTGCTAATGTCACTATCAGATAAGGAGAAGCAGACAACAAAGCTTAGGAAATAATAAGAGAAAAACGAGAAATTCGGAAAATTCTGTCAATTAATTTTTTGTGCAAACTGAAAAAAGGCCGTCATTATAAATCATTTGATTTTAGCTGCAGAACATCCCAAACTTCTTAGTCTTTCTGGTCCTGCTGTGGCAGGACTGAAAAGTCATGACATTCTAGAGAAAGCAGGGTTTTGAACTCAGATTGACCTGTATTTGAATCCTTGCTGGGCCGCCCCGTTTCTCTCTGTGTGATTTTGCACAGTTATGTAACCAGTTTTAGCCTCCAGTTGCTCATCTGTAAAAGAGGGTTGTAATGAAAGATGCCTCACAGGGCTGCTGTAAGGTTAAATGAAGCAGCATTTGTAAACCGAATAGCACATGCTCGACAAGTAAGCCTCCCCCTCCCTCCCACCATTTGTTGTGGATGGAGGGGTGGAGTTATTTGCTAGCTGAATACTAGTTTAAAAAACAGACTAGTGGTAGACAAGACAACCAAGATGTTGTGAACAGAAAGGCAATTTTTTCTTAAACAAGATACCGTCTTCTTTATCCCCTTATTCCTCCATCAAACAATGTGTGGGCCTTGAGGACAGAGCTGATAGTGGTGAGGGATTAAATACCGGTTTGTCCCAGAGGCTTGGTCTGATTTATAGTTTGCTTTGTCTTCCATGACTTGGTTCCAAATTGTCCCCAGATATTCGGGCCATTTGGGGTGAGCTGTGGTGGCCGCACTGGTCAGTGTCCGAATGCCCGCATTCCAGGCACCCCAGGACGGGTTCCCTGGGTCTCGCTAATGGTGCGTCCCTGAGCCCAGCATGCCTCCCAGAGAGGACGTCACAGCTGACCTTGACCTGCATCCAGGAAATAAAGACTTTTTGCCTCATCTACTCCTATATAATCTCCTCTTCATCAAGTCCCAAATCAGAGACGAGACAGAGGCAGCACATGGTGTGTTTGCCAGCGTGGGTTTTTTTTCCTCTTTCGTTTCGCCAGGGCAGGAAGTAAATGGAGTGGCTGCCTCCAGGTGCTATTTCCACTCCGTGCAAGGGCAAAGGGCAATGGCAACATATTTGGGGCGAACTTTGCAGAGGTAAAGGATTTATGAGAAAGTGTAAAGAGACCACACTGTGGAGCTCAAGGGCGATGAGGATAATTGGAATCCTGTTCAGTTCACCGAAGAGATATGAGGCACTTCCTTCTTTTTTATCACAAACTTCTCCATTTTTTTCCCTGTGGAGAAAGCTGACTCCCAAAAGGCGGAAGCTTCCCATCCTTGCTGTTCTTCTGCCCACAGAACAGAAAGAGTTGCTGACCCACTCAGTGAGCTCACGTTGGGGAGGGCAGAGGGCCACCCCCACTTCCCACAAGGCTCAGAGTTGCCTGGGGCTTCAAGGAAGAGGGAAAGTTTCTAGTCTTCATTTTGGAAAAACATATTCTCAGCAGAGAATTTTCATGGCTTTTTCTCCTCACTCTTAATGAAGTGTGGCAACCAAGATTAGTGTCTTTTTCTTTTTTTTAAAGTCCCAGTGTTAAAGCCAAAATTCAACTAAGTAAATTTTAAAGATCTTATTGGCTTTATTCAACAAATCATGAATCAAAGACTTTTGTAGGCAGAAGGGAGCAGGACAAGGAAGTTATACTAGCAAAAAAATGGGTTGTTTTTGGCAAGGCCACTTTCCCTTAGGGGACAACACCCCAAAGAGGGTACAAAGGATACTACCTTCCCAAGAGCCAGAGCCACTCACAGAAACAGCCAAAAGAAAGAAATACTTAAGACGAATTCACCTGTCAAATGGTGGGACTCCAGCTACAAATGGAGTGCAACCCATATTTCTGTCTGGTCATATTTTTGCACCCATGCCTAGTTGTTGAGCTGTCTGTATGTGCAAGAACTGACGACCTGCATGTCCCAGGCACAGAAAGCCGAGCCAAGTTCTCAGGGCACAACATGTGTCAAGCAAGAAAGCAACCGCTGTCCCTGGGAGAGAAAGGATCAATAACCAATGGGCCCCGATTTGAAAAGGAAGAGACAGCATGGAATTTTATTTTTCTCTCTCTACTGGGTACTACAAACAGAGATCTGAAAGAGCTGACTCTGCTAAGAATTCTCACCCTTAGCCAGCTTCTGCCAGTTTTCCCAGGATTCTGTCTTCTGCGGGCTCTGAGTGGGGTTTAAAATAGAGAGTGTAGTCCAGTGTAGTTCCACCAGAATTTGGCACGGTTCTCATTCCTTTAAATTCCAGTTTCCTCCCTGGTCGTTTAAGGAAATAACTGGTGGCAGCTTACCAGAAAATCCCTCAGAGTCCCACCAACCCTGGGAGGGGCCCATCTGCGGACCATTGTTTGAAGGTAGATATGGGGTCACTCAAGTTGACGTTGAAGAGTTTGCACAAAACCTTTCAGGACAGTGTGCTTGCCAGTGTCCTAGTAGACTAGAGGTGAGACACTTTTCCTGGGCCAGTCTTTTGATGATGGACCCCTAGGAGGGGGTGTGGGGGGAGGCCCAGGTGTTGCTTTAGCTTCCTGGCCTTGAAGCTGCAGCAGATGTACAGCTAATAACTTGGCAGACTTTGTTTATGATCTTGTTTCAAGATCTTTTCAAAGAATTCAGTCATGGTCATAAGTTTGGTCAGACTCATGACTTCCCATTCTATCTTACGCCTTTTAATCAATCTGCTAATCACAGGGGATAATCCCTTTACAAAGAGGGCAGCTAGAGCAGGTTGGGTAGCATCATTTATCATATGGAATCCAGAATGTCATAGGAAGAGAGCTTCCAGACATCTTTAAAGTTGGCCATAGATTCATCCTTCTTTTGTTTGCATGTTTGAATAATGGACCAATCAGTGCAGGCAGGAAAGACTAGGAAAAGCTTTGAAAAAGTTGGTTACTATTTTGCAAGACTTTTCCGGTCCATAAGGGGACCATGTTGGAGATCAAGGATCTTGAATATCATCCTTAAGGTTTCACCATTCGGCTTTCTGCATCTGATTTGGGGCTTCACCAGGTCCTACCAGTATGTGCACAAGCTGATAAAGATCTGACAGTCCAAGGTCATTGGCCCCAAAAAGGATTCTAAATTCTTCAGAAAACTTTTGAGAATCCTCTCTGGGTTTAAGAAATCCTTTAACTATGGCCCTTAGTTTGGTCTTTGACCAAGGAGTGAAAGATGCCTGAAGAGGATTGCCTGCAGCCTTGGGTGGTCTTATTTTAAAAGGTAACTGTTTAATCATCTCTTCAGAGTAAAAGGCAATTCAGATAAAGGATTAGTAGAACATGAAAAGTCAGGTAAAGGATAGAAGGGAGCAGTAGGAGTCACGTTGGTCTTACAGTTTTTTGTTTTCGGTATTTGTGTCTTTAATTTTACATTAGCCTTTTGCAACAAATCTTCAATGAGGCTGTTTTGGAATCTTGAAGGCTTTTGGAGGCTTCTGCATAACAATTAAAATAGGCGTCCTATTCTGTTTGATTGATATGGAAACACTTGCTTTCAAGGACACTTCTTAAATGAATGAGCTTGTCTAATTGGAATATTCCTCCATAACGTCCATTGTAATTCTAGGTTGTCTTTAGCAGCATTTTTGCCATGTTTGTAGATACCTACAGCCTCCAGGACCATGGTACTTAGACATAAAATAAGCAGGTGTGCCAGAAGGTGGCACACTCAGTTCTTTGGAGCTTGAGTTAGCTACACCTTGGGTCTCTCAGAGCCAAATTAATACCTAGAAGGGGTGTGCCCCTAGGGTGGGGATCGTGTGGTGTTTTAGGTGTACCTCATTGCCTGGAAATTTTCTTGAGTTTGACAGGTGACCTTGTGTCAATCTAACTCATTCCATGACCAACTTATCCTAACACCGAAGTCTTAGATTTAGGAGGGGAGTGCTCTAACAGCTTTAAGTGCTCAACTCATGCCCACCAATTTTGCAGCTTTGCCCTCCAAGATTCCCATTAGCAATAGCCTTTATCTCATATGCACATTAATAGAACTAACAATAACTGAGGAAATGGAACTGTGGACACCAGCAGTTACCTACTGGTCAAGAGAAGGTCTTGCATGTGTACCACCCATGTTTCCCAGTGCAGAACTGGCCGGCAGCCCTTAACAAATGGAACTGGGGACTGAACCAGAGTCTAGGGGCTTGGGTTCCAGGTGGAACTGTGCTAGCTCAGGATGGTGGAAACAATGTAGGGGTGATGGGCTGGGGTGGGAGGAGGCAAAGCAGCCTGCTCTGCTTTGCTTGTAAGGCCCTCAGGACTTGACTGTGAAGGCAGTAGGGGTTGTCGGGGTTCACTGTGCACTTGTCTGTTTTCTTCTATTCAAAAAGTATTTCAATTCAGAAATGTTAAAACATATACAAAATAGAATAGTACAACGAACCTCTTCATACTCATTATTCAGGTTCATTATCAATATATAGCCAATCTTGTCTCATTTACACTTTTCCTCTGGCCACTCCTCCACCCCTTGGATTATTTTAAACAGATCCAGGCATATTTAGTCAGTAGTTCAGCACTATCTCTAAGAAAACACTCTTTTAACCACACCACAGTATCATTATGACAATTCAAAAATTAACAGTAACTCCAAATATCATATAGTTTTCAACCAGTTTTCAAATTTCCCTGATTGGCCGAGAGACATCCTTTAACTGGTATGCTGGATCCGCACAAGCTCCACCCACTACATTGGGTTGGTGAGGCTTCAAGTCCTGTTGGATCAGTAAGAGTTGCTCCTTTGTGCACTTGCTCCCGGCAGTATTTGTTGAAGAGAACAGGTGAAGTGCCCTGCTTTCTGGGTTTGGTCATTGAGGGGAATTGAGCAGAGGTGTGTCATGGCTCAGGATCCTGGCTGGAATAGCCTGGCAGCCTGGGGAAGGCAGACGAGGGGGCCTGATGAGCCAGGGGCACAGCAGCAATCTGCCTGGGAAAGGACGGGTGTGCCAAGGCTGAGGCAGTAAAGATAGAAAGCAGGGACAGGTCCGAGAAATATTCAGAAGTGATATTAGAGGTAGAAGGTAAGGGAGGAGGAATCAGCTGGTGGCACCCATGTTTCTGATGGAAGCAACTTGGAGTACAAGGTGTCGTGAGCCAGAGGGAAGGATGAGGGGGAAGAGAAAGGGACAGTGTATCATTAGGATCCAGATTTGGTCATTTAAACAAAAGCCAAAACAAAGCACACACATACACACTGATGAGATTCATGACATATCACCCTAAAATACAGCATGTCGACATAGCGAATACTCCAAGTGGAAGGAATTTGAGGAATGTGCAGGAAGGACTTTCTGATCTTTGCCTGAAGCAGGTCATAGAACTTTATGTGAGAGGCACCCTCCCTATACCCGGAGAAAAGGAGCGTCCATGCCTCAGAAGATAAAGGCACACAGGGGAACCCGGCCAGGCCCTGCTAAGAACCCCCTCATCGCTATGCTTAGCTGATGCTCGTCGTCCTGTCATATATTTCCACAACCTTCCACTCCTCATCAAATCTAACATAAAGACACTCAGATTTAACCACTTCTTTGGGTCTTCATTTCCTTATGAAGGCTCCTATGTCACGTAAAATTTATATTAAATAAATGTGTATGCTCTTCTCTTGTTAATCTCTCTTTTGTTTTAGGAGCCCCAGTCAAGAGCTTAGAAGGGTGCAGGAAAAATATATTTTCCTCTCCTACCACACACACACAAAATGATTTAAATAAAAGAGAAGCTTGTTTGTTTTCCATATAGATGTCGAGTGAGTAGCTTACAACTGATATGGTAGCTGCATAGTGTTGGGACACAGGCTTCTTCTACCTTGTTCTGTCATCTACAAGGTCCAAGATAGCTCATCGCCAAGTGCACCCAGCCCCAGACAAATGGAGGGACAGCATGCCTCTTCCCTGTAAGGTCATGAGCCACAAGGTTCCTGTATCCCTTTGGCTAGACCTTAGTCATAGGGCCAGACCTTGCCACTTGGAAAATGGGCAGTGCCATCCTGTGCCCAGCTAACACTTGAGTTATTCTGTTAAAGGCTGCAGAGGAGAGTGGGTAGGGTTAGGGGAGTCTTTGCAGCAGAAGGTGTGGTTTGGTTTGAAGCATACTGAGTTTCAGGCACCCCTGGGGAATTCCAAGGGACATATGTGCAACCCAGAAGAGAGGTCTCTGGGGGAACACTGGTCTCAGGATTCATGACTGTCATTAGGAAGCCATAGGTATTTGATCAAGGAAGGACCCCAACAGACCCAGGATTTAGGAGGGCGAATGTCCTTTGTGGGATCAACTGGAGAGGCATGAGGCTGAAAGTGGATCATTTAGGAGCTGTTAGAATGACCTAAAAGAATTTGCAGGGAAAGTAGCCATAGAACTGAGCAAGTGATCAGGTAGGACTGAAGCGGCAGAGTGTGGAGTCAAAGATGACTCAAGGCAACACGTCTGTGTGCCCGAGAAACTGAAGATGCCATTTATAGAAAAGATAAAAAGAAGGACAGATCTCTGGTAGGGTGGGTGAATATGGGGCTAGGTGGAGAGGAAGAGAAAGAGCTTGGTTTGAGACATTTTAATATGCGGTGCCAAAAGTCATCCAGGTGGCACTGGGACAGAGGGTGGTGACAGGCCCAGGCGAGGTATCAGAGCTCAGGATTTAAATCTAGATTCTGTCACTGACCTTGAACAAATACATACCACCTCTGCACTTCAGTGTCCTCAAAAATAAAATAGGAATAATAAGAGGACACATAAGGAGGATTGCATGAATACATGTAAACATGCACATATCAAGTGCTTGACATATTTGATATGTTTGGTTTTCCTATTACAAGGAATGATAGTATGTTAGGGTGACAGTCATTTGGAAATACAAGCGAGAAGCTACAATTAGAGGTTAGAAATAAAACTCTGGGGATCCTTGCAACAAGGTGGGGGTGTGCAAGATCCCCAGGGAAGAAGCTGGAGAGGGTAAGCACACTTGGCCATGCACGTGTGGAGAGGCCTCCCCAACCAACCCCACTGTCCCCCGGGCACCTGTGGTTCCTGCACCATAGATAATTGCCTTCCCAGCACTTACCAACCTTGTCATTCCCCATTAGTTAGCTGATTATTCCCTTACAGGTCCATTTCCCACTAAAACCTCTTTTGTGCAGGCCCCTGGGAAATTCCCCAGCACAGAGTAGGTGCTCCATAGTTATATGTTGTTTGAAGGAATTGGGTGGGGAAGGAAAACCTGCTCTGGGGCAGGAGTCTGCAAATATTTGTGTTGCCAGGGAGGAGCACTTGATGAGAATAAAATGCTAGGAGGCGGTGGAAGGGATGGGGTAGGGTCAACCTTGCCTGGCTTCCTATGGTTTACAGCAGCCACACTCTACCCTTAGGCTTATTAAATGACAAAACGGTTTTCCTGAGACTGAAGCTTGGAAATGTGGTCGGCCAAGCAGATCTAATCACATAAGCAAGTGAAAAATAAACAGCCAATGCCTGGAATGGCTAATCAGAATGCAAAAAATGCATAGGTGGCTCTCCTCGAGGCCAGCTAGCCACCTTCCACGTGCATGTCCATGAAGCCTCCCCAGGGATGTCCAGAAACTCTGAGCACTTATCTCTCTGCAAGGGACTGCCAAGTGTTTTATGAACACAGCAAACGGTTCTCAGGGCAGAGAAATGACCTGTCTTCCAAGAAGGAAGAAGTCACAGTTGGGCCACGTGGTGTCTTCCTCCAAATAATTCATCCCTGTCAAGACAAACACAGACCCTCCAATGTGACTCTCCAGTGTGACCGTGTGGAAGTCCCCAGGCTTACGGAGGGAGAGCAGGCAGGGCCCTTCCAGACCATCCACGCCAACCTCATGGCCTCATCTAATGATGAGAAACCAAGGCCTTGAAGGGAGCCAGAAGATCAGAGAGTGGTTTTTTCCTGAGCACCTACTATGTGCCTGGCACTGTGACAGCTGCTCCCCAGTATGTCCTTCATTTAAACCTCTTAAGTATTTTCTGTAGCTTGTTGGAAAGATTGATATGAATGTCTTCCTCTGTGAGGACAACTAACTTACCCAAGCCCCAAGTTGATGGTAGAGATTTGACACAAAGCCCAGGTCCATAGGTCACCCAGGAGGGTGAGGGTATGCTGTGGGGACAGCCCATAGAGTCTGTGAGGGTTACTTAATATGTGTTCATACTCAATACATATTGATTACTTAATAATATTACTTAATAATATGCCCCATACTGGCCGTGGGCTGAACCAGGGCTCTTTGTATCACCTTCACTCAGGGGTGAGTGAGGAATCCAGATGGAGGGAGGCTCCCTGCCACAGACAAGAGGGGCGGAGGCCTATAGGGACCCACACTGCCCTTAAAATTAGCCCAGAAGAGCATGCCTCCCAGTTCACTGGCTAACACAAGTCATTTGCCACATGCAACCTTAAGGGAACAGAGAAGGCAACCATGTGGAGTGGCTGGAGACCCACAGAAATATCTTGAGGGCTGCACTGACAGCCACCAGCCACACATCTCCCCTGCCGATCCCCAGAGAAGCACTGAGAGGCTCCCTGGATGGCAGAGGCTCCCTACTCCTTCCCTGCGCACCCCACTTTCTGCATTCCCAGGCTGTCTTCCTCTATGTGGCGGAAAAGAAGCAACTGTTTATTCTTTCTTCTATGGCAATTTATATCAATATACATATCTTGGCAAACATTTACAGACCCCAGACCTGAAAGAGGATATGCAGAAAGAACTAAACTTATAAGCTATAAGGTACAATAAAATAGTGTCTGGTTTACCCAGATTCTTGATATTAATGCTTATTTTCTGGATGATATATGATGGTGGAAAGATACTCCCTCCTAGCCTATTTCTTTTTTTTGCCTCCAAACTGCCTGCAAAACTTTTACATTAGTTTAAAATTAAGGGAGTAGAGGGACTTCCCAAATAGCATTTTGTAAATCTGTGTGTGTGCGTGCGTGTATGTGTATTATGGAAACATTTTAAACATACACCAAAGTAAAAAAGAATAGTATTGTGGTTGTTTACAAACATATCTGCAAGTCACCCAATGTGCCTGTCATCAAGAGGCAGAGTCTGTGTCCCTCTCCCTGTGCACCTGGGTGGGCCTCTTGGACCGCCTCACCCGAGGAATGTGACGGAGATAATGCTGCGCGGCCCCGAGCTTGCTAAGAGAGGCAATACAGTCTGCCCGGTGCTCTGCTGGGACCTCCAACTTGGGAGCCCTGGACTAACGTAAAAGGGATCCTAAGAGCTGATGTTAGCGAGAGAAAAATTTGTTTTCCCTCTACCCACCATAGGCTTATTGGGGGATCCTGTAAATCAGAATGACAGAAGATTAATAAGAAAAAAACAAAAGTTTATTAATATGCAGCACACATACATACAGGAGAACTCAGTGATGAGGAGCTCAAAGGGGTGGTTAGAACTTGGGCTTACATAGCATCTTAGCAACAGACAATAAATTTGTAGGGAAGGGGCAAGACAAAGGAAGAGGACTTTGAGCTTCTAGGGGCAGCAAATTGTTGGAAAGCAAATATATGGGGAAAGTACTAGGTGATAAGAGCTAATTTTAGCAGTTGGTTCCTCTGGTACCATCTCTGAACTAATCAGGGTCTAGAGTTGTCTCTGGTGATTAACCTCTGACCTTCCTGATAGGGAGGGGAGGAGAAACACCTTTAAAAGTTTATATCCTGATTTAGGCAAATAGGAGGAGGGCAGAGGGCTTTTCTGGTATCTGCTTTTTCTCAATTGCCTTCAGTTCAAAATAATCTTTATGCTAAAGTGGCATATTTGGGGGCACATATTTTGCTACTCTTCATTGTCATACTAGATGATCTTAGACAAATAGACACACAGAAAGAGAGAGAGAGAGAGACAGAGACAGAGAGTCCAGAGAGCCCCAGCTGTTGGCATCTTCCCAGCCCAGGTAACAGGCATGTGCATGAGTGGACCTTAAGCTTCCAGCCCAGCCACCTCTGACAATTGCAATCCCATGAGAGACAGAAAATGAGAACCGTCTTAGCTGAGCTCAGTCAACCCCTAGCACCTGAAAGGTAATGATAAAATGACTCGTTTTATGCCTCTAAGTCTGGGGGTGATGTGTTACACAGCAGTAGGAAACCAGAACACAGATAGCAAACCCCATGTGTGCATCACCCAGCTTCAACAATGATCAACTCATGACCAGTCTTGTTCCATCTAAATCCCCACTGAATTGTCCCATCTCCAATTATTTTGAAACAAATCCCATGTGTCCCATCATAGCATTTCATTCTAATATGCCAATATTTATCTAACAAATTTAAGACTCTAAATATATACTTAACCACAATACCATGTGTGGGTTGAAATGTGCTCAAAAAAGCTATGTCAGCGTCCTATCCCCTCTACCTGTGAATGTGATCTTCTTTAGAAACAAGGTCTTTATGAATAAAATCAAGTTAAGATGAGGTCACACTGGATTAGGGTGGGATCAATCCAGTGACTGCTGCTCTTATAAGAGGAGAGAAATTTGGACACAAAGACACATGGTGTGAAGGGAGAATGCCATGGGATGATGGAGGCAGAGATTAGAGCAATGCACCTATAAGTCAAGAAATGTGACAGAGGTCACCAACAAGTGCCAAAGGCTGGAAGAGGCAGGGAAAAGATTCTCCCTCAGCCTCCAGAAGGACCCAGCCCTGCCGACACCTTAATTTTGGGCTTCTAGCCTCCAGAGCTGAGAGGGACTGCATTTTGGTCATTTTGAGACACCCGGTTTGTGGGAACTTGTGAGGGCAGCCCTAAGAAGTGAAGACACAATCCAAGAAGCATTGTATTTTTTGCCATCTGAACTTTTTTTTTATTAAGGTATCATTGATATACACTCTTATGAAGGTTTCACAAGAAAAACAATGTGGTTATTACATTCACCCTTATTATTGAGTCCCCCCACATACCCCATTGCAGTCACTGTCCATCAGTGTAGTAAGATGTCACAGAGTCCCCATTTGTCTTCGCTGAGCTACACTGCCTTCCCCATGACCTCACACACACCATGTGCACCAATCATGATTCTCTAAAATCCCCTTCTCCCTCCCTCCCCATCTGCCCTCCCACACCCCTCCCCTTTGGTTACCACTCGTCCCTTGGAGTCTGTGATTCTGCTGCTGTTTTGTTCCTTCAGTTTTGCTTCATTGTTATACTCCACAAATGAGGGAAATCATTTGGTATTTGCCTTTCTCTGCCTGACTTATTTCACTGAGCATAATACCCTCTAGCTCCATACATATTGTTGCAAATGGTACGATTTGTTTCTTTCTTATGGCTGAATAGTATTCCTTTGTGTATATGTACCACATCTTTTTTATCCATTCATCTACTGATGGACACTGAGGTAGAAGCATTGTGTTTTAAATTAAAAAGTAGGCATGTTCTTTTCCTCTCATGTACAAATTCTTGTCCTGCCCAAGATTTTTAATGCTTCTAATCATATATGGAATTATTTTGTGCCTCATAAAAATATAAGACCCTAAACATTACTGGGTCTATCACTGTTCCTCCTCCCTCACGTCATAAACAGTCGTTGCCCGGACCCAGTCAAGAGAACTCAGGCACTGTGGGAGTTCAAGGGCCAGGAAGCTGTGGTGGGGGGAGAGCAGGTGAGCTCTGGCCCCAGACAAACCAGGTCCTTCTCACACTGCACCATTTTAGCTGGTGCCTGTGGCTTGGGCCGGGAGGGCAGGGTGGGCAAGGGGGTTCTCCTGCCTAAGTTTTGTTCACTCAGTTGCACAAGCAGATTAACCCTTTATATTCCAAGGTACTATGGTGGGAATAAATGGGGTGGTTTGTGAGAATGCTGGCCCAGCGCCTGGCACTTCAAAGATTGTTTCCACTTTGAGTAACCAAAGTTGGAAGAGAACCCGGGCTGCTGAATCTCTTGGTCTCCTCAAAGTGTTGCAACAGATTCCAAGTCCATGTGCAGAAAGCATGAGATGGTCCTGTCTTCTCTAAGTCCAGGAAGAAAGTGCATTGGCTTGAGAAGCTGCCCTTGACAGGTTAAGGGCAGAATAAGTAGGGCCTGAAGTGGTGTGGTTTTAGGGGAATTAGGAGGATTCTAAAAGAGTCCTAAAATTCTACTTTAGGAATGATATTCCTTTTATCCTGAGCTCTGCACTTGTATCTTCCAAAATATAAGTGGAAACTCAGTAAGTCCCCACAACCCCAGAGAGAATTAACTCAGTAGAATGCATCCCTCTAAGACTGGAGGGCCTGGGATGGTATAAGGGCACCACGGGAGCAGGGAAAAGGGATCATTTCAGATGGTATGTCCCCGAAGCCTTCCTGTCCTCTGGGGTATGCTGGGCTCAGGTGAAGGGCAAACTAATGCAGTGGCTACAGATGGGATCTGGTGACCCTGCGATCCTCAGCTGCGAGTGTGGCCCTCTCTCCCTGCTCTTCTGCTGCAGCCGCATGACCCCTGCAAGGCCCTCCTCCTCCCTGACCTCGTGTTCCTCACATGTTTAGCCAGGGTGTCAGGCTAGACAGAATGGAGACACTTTCAGGCCTGAAGGCCTGTGGCATCACCAACTAGAGCTCTAACTGGGCTTGTACAGCTGGAAGTTGGCTGACTTGTTACTTATGTCTTGGCTTCAAGGAAGAGGAAACTGAGCCAGTGGTCACTTCAGCCCAAAGGCATTGTTTAAGCCCAGAAACCAAAGGTTCACACCCCAGGGCTAGACTGGTAGCTATTTGTGTCCCCAGGATGTCCTATCCCTGTGTTCCTCAGGGAGGGTTTAGGTTTCCAGGCTTGTGTAGCCTCAAGGGCACAGAATGGCTTCACCTCCCCCCACCCACTTCCCACCTTGGCACTCAAACAGGAGTGCAAATCTTTCCCACAGGCACTCAGCCGGTTCCCCTTACATGGCCTTAGCCAGGACTGGGTCATGCGTCCCAGGGCCCAGCCTACTTACCCAGATGCCCAGACACGGCTGGAGCAGATCCAAGTTCTGTTGGTAGGAGAAGAGGAGAGGTGCATGGTGGGGAGGCCCCGGCTGGCCCGTCGGCCCGGCTCCTCCAGGGCAGTCCTCAGTCAGAATCTCGGCACTCATGGCAGCGTAACTGCGAGAGCTGAAACTAGTTTTAGGATAATCTGCTCTACAAAGCCACTTCTGGGTGGCCAAATGTGAGCTTGCCTCTGTGTGGCTGCTTCCCCAGACCAGGGACACCTCAGGGCAGCCGGTTCTGGCAGAGTGGGGGCAGGAGGGTGCTCGGGAAAGTCCTCACCAGGACTCCAAGGGGTCTGGTGGCAGCTGGTGCCTGTGCTTCTCCACAGGGGAGCAGGACAGAGGGATGGCAGCCATGTCTCTGTAGAAACCTCTCAGGCCTGCACACCAGATGCCCCCCAGAAAGCACCGCTGTGGCCCCTCCACCCCTGGCCGGCTGCAGACAGCAAGCTAGGTCCTCTCAGAGGCCTCGGTAGTCTCGATTTACCAGTCAGACAATCGCCCCATCCCTAGCTGGTGTTGGCTCCAAAACATAGGCAGGGAGAAGTCAAGGTGAGACAGAGAAAGTAAAGGCAATGTGCTTCACAATCTCTGTTAGGAGATGATGGATAATGGAAGTGGGAGGGATTAAAATAATCCATTAAAAAAATTGTCAAGTTAGAGCAGAGGGATGTGCACAAGGCAGCATGCCGTGGGGACCAAATGTGGCGTTAGGAGACCCATATCCTGGTCTCTGACATTTAATACTTGTGTGATTTGGGACAAGTTCCCTAATTTTGCTGAGCCTCAGTTTTCTCTTCTGTAAAATGGACCTAACAATACCTTTTACATTGGGCTATCATGAGTCTTAAAGAAAATGTGATACACTAATGTAACAGTTTCTACCCTGAGAATCAGTGTGACTTAGCAGAAGGAACACACACTTTGGGGCAAGAGTGGCACCTAAGTCCCATCCTGCTCCATGGCTTCCCCTCCCTGTGACCTCTTCCCCTCTCCAGTGTGGACCTGGCACATAGTAAGTCCTTAATAAGTGGTACCTGTTGTTGCTATTATTATTATTGCCAAATTTTGCATTGAGATGTAGTCAGTTCCTTATCCTGATCTTTGGCATCACTTTCACCACTGTGCACAACAAAGTGCCTGGCACATAATTGATGCTCCACAAGTGTTTGCAAATGAACAAATGAATGAATGAATGAACAATGGCTGGTGCTCAGTGAGAGGACATGCTTGAAAGCCTGCTATGGGAGGCTCTCAGTAAATGGCCTCCCCTTCCCTGGCCCTTTGGGGCACACCCACCCAGGCCTGGGCCTCTGGGCCCTCAGTCCACCAACTCGGCTGATTCTCTCCAGACTGTGAGAGGGCTAAAAGCCCCCAACTAGACATGCTCTGCAAAAGACCCTAGCTTGGTTTCTCATGGTTGCTGTGACAAATTACCACAGATTTGGTGGCTTACAACACCACAAATGTATTAACTCACCATTGCGGAGGCCTGAAGTCCAACACGGTGTCCCTGGCTGAGGTCACGTAAGCAGGGCTGTGCTCCTCCTCCAGCTCTGGGGCAGAATCTGTTTCCTTGCCTTTCCAGCTTCTGCATTCTTTGGCTCCTGGCCCCTTCATCCCTCTTCAAAGCCAGCAATGGCCAGTGGACTCCTTTTCATGCCGAGTCACTCTGATGCTGACTCCTCCCATGTGAGCGTCCTTGTTATCACACTGAACCCACCAGATAATCCAGGATAACCTCCCGATCTCAAGGTCAGCTGGTTAAACCTCAGTCCTCTGCAACCTTAGTCCCCTTAGCTATGTACTCCAGCACAGTCACAGGTTCCCCAGATTAAGTCACGGCATCAATGCAGGGCCATTACTCTGCTTATCATAGATCACTTCCCAGGGATCTGCCTTTCAAATCCATTGATGGTGCTCAGAGGGTTTTTGTGAAAAACAGCATGAAATAGTGAGTCATAAGAAATACATATGTGTTCATTCAGATGAGCAAATATATATTTCCCAGTTGTATGTGGTCTACACTTTTCCTGGAAATGTTGCAGTCTTACAGGTGAAATGGGTGTCTGTCATGTTAATGAGAGACTTTTGGACCCCACCCAAGGGCAGAGGCAAGTTGAATCAGCTAATGGCCAATAGTTTAGTCAACCATGACTGCAATGAAGCCCTCACAAAACCCTGAGAAGAGCTTATTGCCCTCTGCTTTCCTGGGTCCTGGTTGTCTGTGGGAGAGCTTCACTGCTGGGGGAACCAGACTGCCTCCACGTGCCACTGAGCCAGGCCCCCAGCTCCAGGAGATAGAAGTTCCTTTATTTGGGACCTTGCCCCGTGTCTCTCTTCATATGGCTGTTAACTTGTATCCTTTGTGGTATCCTTTATTAAACTGGTAAACGTTCAATCAGTGAGCCGCTCTAGCAAAATAATCAAACCTGAGGGGGAGGTCGCGGGAACCTCCGATTTGTAGGCAGTAGGTCAGAAGCACAGTAGCTGCCTGGGGCTTGTGACAGGCATCTGGAGTTGGGGGAGGATGGCCGTTTTGTAGGATGGAGTCCTTAACCTGGGAATCTGGTGCTGTGTCTGGGCAGATAGCATCAGAATTGAGTTGAGTTCTCAAACACCCTGCTGGTGTTCAAGAATTCTTGGTGTTATGTGTGTGGGAAGACCCCTTCTCCCCCACAGACATTGCAGTCGACTGGGTCTGGAATTTCAGAAGGAGTTTTAAGCACACACTCACAAATAGCCACTCCACAGTTATGGTTCTTGGAATTTTCTTAACTGTATGTCTGTGGATCTTTAATTTAAACAGTAGGATTCAGACTGTTAACCTATAGGTGCTAGGAATTTCCAAGGGAAAGGTCTATTGTTAGCATTCAGCTATTCACTTAGCCATGCATTTATTCAATAACTCATCTATTCAAGATACTTACCATACACCTGTTATAAACCAGGCCCTATTGTAGGT
The DNA here is from genome assembly GCF_030020395.1 of Manis pentadactyla. Lineage (NCBI taxonomy): Eukaryota > Metazoa > Chordata > Mammalia > Pholidota > Manidae > Manis > Manis pentadactyla. The sequence continues at coordinate 147,112,120 of NC_080020.1, read as the reverse complement.
CATGGGCTGAAGCATGAACTGCACAGATGAGGCCCCTGTTTTTGTGAAGCTTACACACTAATGCTGAAGAAAAGTGATACATGAATAAAATAGTAGCACTTAAAACGATTTGGGGAGTGCTAAGTGTTATAAGGAGATGAGTGACCAGGGGATGGTCAGGAACATCCTCCCCAAAGGGATGACTTTTCAGTGAAGACCTAACTGATGAGGCCAATATAGGAAGTTTCAAGTTCTAGACAGAGGTTACTGGCAGTACAAAAGCCCTGGGGCAGAGGCCAGCGTGGCCTGAGGAACTGGAAGAAGGCTGTGGGGAGAGGGGCAGAGAGCAGCCGCCTGGGGTCCAGGTAGGACATGATGGGAATGGCAGTGGACTCGGACAGAGGGTGCTTCTGGGCATGCTGGAGAGGCAGAGCTGATGATAGGAATGAATTGGGTATGTGGAGGGGCCAGGGGAGTGAATGGAGGACTGTACCCCTGATGTATGGACGGGGTACTGAGACGGCAAGTCTGGGAACCCTGAGGTTTGCTGATGTTGTTTTGTTCACGGCCTGGGAAGGATTTGGCACCAAGAGGCCAGCTTCGAGCAAGATAGAGCTGTGTTTAGGTACCTGAGTTGGCTGTGGGGTAGGAAGTTGGGCTCGGGCTTCAGGGAATGGTTTGGGTCGGAGGTCCCATCTGCTCAAGGACGATATGTAGAGCCAAGGCCTGGGGTCTTCCCCAAGGGAGGCTCTAGTGACAGAATGAAAGGCTGTGCCAGCTCCCATCACTGCGTCCCTGCAGCCCAGGCTCTGAGACAGGCAGTCTTCTTCCCTCTGCCCCTCTGCCCTGGCCCCTGCCCTCTCCCCTCCCCTCTGCCAACACCCACTCCAGGCCTCCAGGCACAGAGGCACTTGCTTCTGGCACAAAATTTAAGGTGGTGCCCAAAACACCAACACAACTATTATTTTGGTGCAATTTTTTTTAAAAACCAAAATTAATGTAAAAGAATCCAAGATGAGCAAAATATCAAAATGTTTAAGATGGAATCTTAACAGTGCTGAGCCACATAGAGCCTGAGGCAAGAGGAAAATTCATTCTGATCCTGCCTGTAGTTAGAAAGTGGGGTGCCCCGCTCCCCTCTCCAGAGCCCGGCCTCTATGCCCTCCCACATCTTCCGGGGCTCCATGGGCTCTCACCTCACACATCGGAAACAACTGTTGTGTTTTTTTTAAAAACGCAGGTGCCTGGACCTACCCCCAGGCCAGTGCAAACAGAATGCCAAGGGTGCAGCCTGAGCATCTGTGTTTAGATTTCCCGTTGATTCTATTGTGCTGAGGGACTGGGTATCTCTGGGATGCCAGCCTGGTGGTTGGTTCCCTGGAAAGCCAGCCACCCTTCCTCTGGCGGTTCTCTCGAAGCAGAGGGAAGAGGAAACAAGTAATTACACTTTTCTTTTTTTCTGCACAGACACTGGAGAAAAGCCAAAATGCTAAGCATCTTCCTGCCAATCTGAGATATACCGGTTCCTGGAGAGCTTCCTTGCAGGCAGCCGGCTGCCCGGCTCCTGGCTCTTGCAGCTGCAACCTGGGCAGCCCTGAGCCCTGCTTCCTAGTGGCAGGTCATTGAGCATCACTGGGCTGCAGCGTCCCCTTCTCTCCCAGAGATGGTACACCTCCTAGCAAGGTGTTTGTGAGAAACAAACTCAACGCAAACGCCTTTCACAGCACCAGGCAGCTTTTGCTACGATTATTATTCAACATTTTGTAACAGTGATACTGGGGATGACTGTGTGCACTCCTGAAGGTGCATTTGTTAAATGCCTTTGAGTATGTTTGTTGTGTCCTCCTCAGGAAAACTGTGTTCATTTAGTCCCCAGTAAACATTTATTATTCACAGACTTCCAGGCAGGCACTATTCTAGCACTAGGGAGGGATGGTGGGAACAAAAGAACAAGCCCCTCCCTTCATAGTGCCTGTAGGGAGACAGAATAAGTAGTAACCTCATTATATAGAGGTGTGTGCTGGGAAGAAAAATAAGCAGTGTAGAAGGCGAGAAAGAGCCTGGGAATGCTATTTCATCCAGGGGCTAAGGCACATGGCATCCAAGCAGAGCTGCGAATGAGGTCAGGGAGTGAACTGTAGCATAATTTGGAGAACATTCCAGGCAGGGAAACACAGCGCAAAGGCCCAGGGGTAGAAACACTCTTGGCTGTTCCAGGAGCCATAGGGCCCTGTGGCTGCAGAGAGGTGAGGGATGCTGAGGACAGCAAGAAGCAAAGAGCTTCTTGGCTATGGATTTTTACTCTGGTGCAATGGGAAGCCTCGTGGTATAGCCTAGTGAATTGTGTGCGTGAGGTGTTGCTGTAGAGACCCCTGCTGAGGGGGCACAGGTCTCTGCCCAGCCATAGAAACCTTCTAGCCACCCCCTTTTCATCCTCCAATCCTAGAAGGCAAATTGTCTCTGAGAATACTTGCCTGGCATTGGAGGCACAGGACAGGGGCTTGCTGCCGTAGAAAGAGTTGTTCAGAAGCAGCTCTGGGCGCCCTAGGCCAGGCCACCTCCACAGGCACCCACGAGCCCCGCAGGGCTTTGCTGAAGCTGCCGCCGACATTCTCCTTACTCCATGCTGCCCTTTTCACATCGGTCAGGTGAGCTGCTGGGAGAGTTTAGCTTTCCCATTTTCTCTTTAAAAGAGACAGGAAGAGCAAAGGAATTAGTTGGAAGCAGAATTCCTAAACCAGAGGATTACTGAAATGCCCACCCCAGTATTCAAGGTGCTCACTGCAGTGGGCAGGCTGTCCCTCTTCCTTGTCTGTGATCCTGGTTTGACAGCAATTGAACCCCACACTGTGGCCGGGGCCTCGTGTCCTCTGGGGCTTCTCCTGGCCTGAGGTAACTGCTCACTTTTCTGGTACCTGGCGGTCTGCCCCTGGGGAAGTGGGGTCAGAATCTATGGAAACTTCCCGCCACTGGAGCAGCGAGGAAGGCTGGAACTGGGCAGAGGTGCAGGAAAGTATTCCACACAAATGAGCTTTTTGTGTCACCCCAAAATTCCTGTGTTGAAACCTCACCCTCAGGATACTGGTAGTGGAGGTGGGGCCTTCGGGAGGTGATCAGGGCATGAGGGGGGAGCCCTCAGGAATGAGATCAGTGACCTTATAAAGAGACCCTGGAGCACTCTCTCCCTGACTCTCACCACGTGAGGATTCAGGAGAAGTCTGCAAGCCAGCAGAGGGCCCTCACCAGCACCAGCACAGTGTGGGGTTCAGTTGCTGCCAAACCAGAACCACAGACAGAACCACACAAGCTGGCACCCTGACTTCAGGCTTCCAGCCTCCGGAACCTAGTGAGAAATAGATTTCAGTTGTATATAAGCTGCCCAGCAGCCTGCAGGGACCCAGACACATGCTCAGTGCATGGGGTACAGAGTGAACACAACTGGCAGAAGCCCCTGCCTTTGGGGTGCTTCTAGGAAGGGGAGACTGCTCCCCAAGCTGAGCTCCTGCCCGCCTTCCCTAGTAAAGGTTCTGCTGACAGAATGATCAGAGCAGCTCCAACAAAGGCTTTAGCTGAAGCTTCTCCCCACATCTTCACAAAGTCAGGTCAGAAGCATCACGGTAGTGATAAAATACTCTCCAGCATTCATTCCACAGACACGTGTTATGGGACTGCTATATGCTGGGCCCTGGAATGTGCAGAAAGTACTGCTGTTCATTTGGCTTTAAAAAATGTTATCATGTGATTGGTATTGAATTTGTACTTATGTGGGGCATTCTGCCTGTGTAAGGACCGCAAGCGTAAGTAGTTTACACCACCATCTGTATTCGTGCCTATTGAAATAACATTACAATTAAGGTAACAGCTCAAAAGGGTCAGTTCCTTTCTGCTCTGACACTACGTGAATCTGAAGGAAGGGCTTGAAGAGAAACTACAGACTGAAATGAGAGGCTGGGGTGATGTTTCTCCCCGGGAGCACCTTTCACTGCACTTTGATCGGAGCTTGTAGTAAACTCCCATCTCAGCAAAAGCATAGACAGCCTGCACCTTGTAGCACCAAGGGGACTTGGAGACTTCTGCTCTAGTTGGGACTTTGCTTCATGATAAGGGTCTTCCCCTGAGGGTGTTAAGTGAGCCAGTGTAGGAACCAAGTCCCTTACACCTTTGCCACATCCCCTTTCTGGGAGCCCTTCACTGGGGGTTTTGTGCACAGTGAGCACTTAATGAATGCATGTACCCTGAATGTTACACATTTCTGTTTATTTGTTCTTACCAATCAAAGAGAATTAGGCCTTTGAGGGAGCTTCTGGGAAAGTGACCATCCGTTCTTTGAAATGACATCAACCTCCCATTTCTGTATCAGTAGTGTAGTGTATTTCCCCTCTTCCCTTTCAGTCTTTTCTTCTGGTCCCAAATCTTCTTATTGGGGAAATCAATCAGAGGCTATTTTTCATAACCTTAGTCATTCTGGTTGATTTAGCTATTATTGGATCATTTTTATTTCTTCCTGAGGTATTCAGATTTAATTACATGTTTTTCTTCCGCCTTTGGTTCAGATATGCTAATTATGTGGTATTTTGTCTGTCTCAAGTTTATTATTAGACTTTTCATTGTCCCTGCATTTGTTAAATTGCAGAGATTTGTATTTTTAGATACAAATCTCTTTCCATTCATGGTGTCATTACTTAAGGAAAGTAAAATATATAGATATAGATACTTAATATTCCCAATTCCTGGTGTAGAATTCTACTTACTGAATTGAAGCTGGTTAATTCTGTTGCCATCTAGCTTATGAGCACTACTTAAGTAGGGTCAACTTAGTACTAGAGCTTTTCCTTGTAATAAATGTGGATAAACCAGAGGAACTAAGACACTGATGGCTTTTGGTGCCTTTGGTGTGCCTCCCTCTTTAGAATCTTGCTTTGCAGATGAGTTTAAAGTTTCCACATGGATAAATGGGGGGGCTGGTTTGGAACCCGTGCCTGCATTATCCTGCATTCCTGGTGTAAGGAGGCAATGGGCCAACAGCTATTGCTGTGACCCTTCCCTTCAGTGTCAAGGAAGCCCCACCCACTCACATGTCCCTTCACTTTGGCCATTTCACAGATCAGGTAGGGGTTATGATTCTTACTTGACTCACTTGTTCAGGCACTCATGCATCAGTCAACAGGTCCCTGCTGAAGGGCGGCTATTTTGGTACCAAGGAGAGAACTGTTACAGAACAACTAACATCCAGACCTTCATGGAATGTATATTACAGTGGCATGAAAAGTACTTTTGATAAAATCAAATGAAAATATGATACATTAAGTGGTGTGAACAGCAGCACTGCTCCCCAATACTTTGCACCCTGCTTGCCTTAGACTTGTGCATCACACATTGCCATAGGCGGTGCAGTTCCTCCAGCAGGAGTTGGACCACATTTCCCTTGACTTTGGGCTTAGCTATATGGCTCACTTTGGCCAGTGGCACATTTGTGGGCATGATGTAAGCAGGGACCAAAAATATGCCTGTGGGGTTTGGCCTGCTTCTTCTACTTCGGTTGCCACAAGAACATACCGAGTAGTTTCTGGTCCCAGAATAATGAGACATTTGTGAAGCTGACTTGAACCCAACCTGCAGCCTGGGTACAAGCCCAGCAGACCTAAACACTAAGCAGCCACTCAGCTGGGCCCAGCCTAGGCCAACCGATCCAGGAGCCTGCGTATCTCTGAGGGTGAGAATGAAGGCTTGCTCCTGGAAGTGACTGAGTGTGAGGGCTGATTTGTTACAAAGCATTATGACTGACAGACTAATAGAAGTGGTGGTAAGCACTAAAAGAAAAATTCAGAGTAAAAGTAAGGACAGAAAGCACACAGTGTAAGGAAAGACAGAAGGAGTCAGGACAACAGTGTAGGCTCTCTGGAAAGGGGCCATTTGAGCAGGAGCTTGGAGCATTCACATTTGTTGCAGGGATCCTGTGTCAGATTCTGGGCTGCCTCACTTATTGGTCACAGACTTCATGTGGGAGGTACTGCTAATATTAGCATTTTTTAACATAAGGAAACTGAGGCACAGAGAGGCTTTTGTGACTTGCCCAAAGTTTCACATATCATAAGGGAGAAAACTGAGGCTGCATTCTGTTTCTACCCCAATTTGATACACTGTAATGAGGCTTTGGCACTAAACTCCTGCACTTAGCACAGACCCCACATGTTTAAGGGCATGGTCCCCAACAAGACTGATCTGGTTTCAGATGCCAGCTGCACTCTGGGGGTGCATCGGCCACTGGCACAACTAACTGACCTGCTATAGATTCAGGGGTTTCCATGACCTCCCTCAGGTTCAGTAATTTGCTAGAATGCTCACAGAACTCAGAAAAGTACGATACTTATGATTACAGTCTATTATAAAGGATGTACGTGAGGAGGACCAGTCAAAAGGACACATAGCAGTGAGTTCTGAGGGATGCCAAGCTTTCAAACTCTCTCCCATGCAGTCAGAGCTCATCACCCTCTTGGCACTTCAGTGTGTCCACCACAGGAAGCCATGGTGTCCAGTTTCTATCAGGACTTCATTAGGCAGGCGTGCTTGAACATTGGCTGTATGATTGAACTCATTCTTCAGCCGCTGTTTCCTCCCTGAATGTCGGACGACTGTCCCAGCCCTCTTATCACATGGGTCTTTCTGGTGACCAGCCCCATCCTGAAGCTACCTAGGAGCCCACCCTGAGTTGCCTCACTGGCACAACAAAGACACTCTTGTCAGAGAGTCCAGGAGGTTTAAAAGTCTGTCCCAGGAGCATGTGAATGAAAAAAGTGGTAACCAAAACTCCCTGGGCAGATTAAGTGGCAGGAAAGATGCAACAAAAGAAATATTTTGTAAACTGGAAGAAAAACCTGAAGAAATCACCCAGAATGCACCACTGAGAGATGACAGTAAAGAAAGTAGGAAAGGTTAGGAGACCAGAGAACAAAGTGAGAACTCTCAAATGTCTAACAAGGTGGCAGTAAGAAGAAAGAATGAAAGAGAAGCAAAACTTGATGACAAAATGGCTGCCAATTTCTAGAAATGATGGGAAAGCTTCCTCATCTTCAGGAAGCCTAACTAGTGTTAAGTGGGGTACTTAAGAAGACATCTGCATCTGAACATCAAACATCTTAAAATCATCCAGACAGAGATAAAAAACAGATTATACACAAAGGAATTACAGTGAGACTAACACCTGATTTCTCAATTTACAATGAAGCAAAGAAATGGTGGAATGATAGCTTCAAAGTGCTAAGACTGCTGGCCTAGAATGGACTAGAATGAGGAAGAGAATGGCAATTGAAGTTGCTGAAATGAAATGTAAATGGGAATGAAAAAAATCCAGAAGCTTGGAGATGCCACCAATTGGACCTGCAGGTAAAAGACTAGGTAAACCTTCAATCCCAGTTCCGTGCTAATGGCCTGAATTAGTATTGCCATTGTCAGAAATTGGAAACCAGGAAGGACAGATTTGGAGGAAATAAAGATAAACTGACAGATTTTGTTGTCATTACTATTGTTCTTCCTGATTATGATTGTAAAACAGATTTGGATAATGTATGAATGCTCATTTTTAATAAACTCTATAATTTTCCTAGGGTGGAATATCTCATAATGTTTTTTCAAAATAAAGTAAGTAACACATGTCCATAGAAGAAAAGTAAGAAATTACCAAAATACACCAAAGAAAAATTACCCATTCATGACTAAAGGATTAACTATTGTTAAAACTTTGCAGTTTGGCATTTTGAACGTCTCCTGTGTTTTGGTATCAGTAGAACATGCAGATAGGCAGTTCGAAGTACGGGGCAAGTATAGACGCTGATGAAATTTGATGTTTGGCTGAGCATTTGTTTAATCTTTGGTTGAGACATTTTCACTTCAAGCAGACAGGGAAAAAAGCAAGAAAAGACATCCTCAGCACTCTTCACCCATGCAGTGGGGCTACTGCAGAGAACCGGGAATCACAAGGCAAATGTTAGTCATGAGTGTATTAACCTTGTTTCCTTGGGAACCGCTGGGTGGAGGGAGAATGCCGGTCACATTGAGCAGGCTGCTATGTGTAAGGCAATTAGTTCCAGGATTTGTCAGATGACAGTTCTATTTTTGAGCACTTTCTTATCAATTAGGAGAAAAATATCTGACATGCAGAGATTTCTCGGCAGTTGGGGCTGCAAGTTAGTTTATAAGCAACAGGAAGGCAAGTTCAAACTGCCTTGTACAAAGATCATTATAATTTGTTCCTCTCCATGGAGGGCCTTGATGGATCAACTCAGAGTTAGGATACAAGCAAGGAATGAAGAGGCTGATGTTCAGCTTGTGCTCCTCGGAATGAGAACAGCTTGTGACAGGAAGAGGCTCCATCCTCAGAGGCGGCACCCTCAGTGTCTCAGCATTTTGCTCTGGAAATTAACAGTGGTGTGGATGACAGAGTTGTTTTTTATGTTAACCATGGGTTTGGGAATGCTTTGAGCAAGAATGACCCAAATAACCACAAGAACTGCAGCCATCGGAGAGCCAGGTGCTGGCAGCGGGAGAACGCATGGCCTTCACATCAGTCAGCCCATGAGCCCTGGGTGCAGGATCACATGGTGACGGATGGGCCTCGGGCTGAACATGGTAAAGGGAGGCAATGAAACTGCGAGGGTCTCATAAACACTCATAAACCCAGAGTGCCATTTATGTGTGTACTGTGTATGCTTTACTTTCTGTGTATTGTCATGTTTTGTCATCTTAAAAAACCTGTCTGGCTGGAGAGAAACTGCTTCTCCCAGGGCTAGCAGGTTGCTAGAGAATGCAAAGGGCCAGCCAGGTGATGCCGGGGTTCTTGTTTGCAGAGCCGAAAAATAAACTTAGCAAACACCCAAGGTAGGAGAGCCAGGGAGAGGCTTCTGGAGAGATACAGTGAGAGGACAGAGCTCCTGGCTCATGCCAGGAAGGGACAAGGGAGCCCGTGGTGGTGCATTGTCTAGCAGATTTATAGGCAGTTGAGAGACAAAGGGCTAGGGATGCAGACCTGCTAAATGGTCCCCAAATGTTTATCTTTGAAGAGACACTAAATTTCTTCTCAGTCTTTTGGATTATTTTGCAGAGTTAAGGCAAGAAATTTACTTCTCTGATTCTTTCCCAGAATAATAGCTTTTTGGTTTGGGAGCACATCAATCAAGAATGCCTGTCCTGCTCCCAAGGTGGGCTGAGTTATTGTCTGTTATGTTAAGAAACCTATTTTTCTTTTGGGGTTTTACAATGCAATCTTATCTTTAAGATGGAATCTTTCCTGTTTCTACTATGTTGTTTGTGCCTGGGCCTGCCTGCTATATTAATTGCCCAGGTTATATATTACTTGATTAGGGCTGAGGGAGGAAAAGCAGCATCTGGGCAAAGTTAAAGAAGATAAGCTGGGCCTTTTAGTAGGCTAAAGTAACTTTTACAATAGCCTCATTTAATTGACACAATGAAGACATGGGCTATGCTGAGTTATTTTAATATCTGGGGGATGCTCAAACAGCCCAAGTTACTCCTGGCTTTTTAGTCTTAACCAATCTCACTGAAGAATGCTTATATTCCTAGTTTGATATTTTACTTTAGAGAATTAATGTGACTCTGACTTTGCTTAATTGTTTAATATGGAGTTTCCATAGGGGTCTTTTTCTAGAGGCCCTCACCCTACTCTGACTACACCCACACTCCCTGTCTCACAGGCACAGCCCTTGATACGCAAACTAACCAGTCTAGGACCTGACCTCCTCTCTCTGTCCCATGCAGCCCAGCTGGCAGTATTCATCTGCCTTCCACGGCCTTGGGCCAGGTACCAGGCAACTAGAGACCAGCCCTATGACCCAAGCCTGCCAGTTATTCCTGCTAGCCAATCCTGTGATGTGCACCCAGTCCTGCCTTCCTTCCTGGGAAACCCCAATAAAGGCGTGGCCAGCCCTTCTGCTCTCCCCTGTCATCTGCCTCCCCACGTGGCATGCCCTGCCTCCTGTCTCTGGGCCTGTGAGGATAATAAACTTTGTTTTCCTGAGCGTCTCCTCTGTCTCCTCTCGTGGCTGCCCTTGGCTGCCCTTCTTATAAAGAGTATAAAACCCTGTGGATAGCAGCCATCATCCACAAACTTACCATGTACTTGTGCCATTTTAAGTTAAGAAAACAGAGGCTTAAAGAGCACACCTGTACATAGTTAGCTAAGGGTAGAGCAGAATGTGAGCCTAGGTCTGTCTGCAGGCCACACTCATTGCCTTCCTCTCACTACTCAAAGCTGCAGGGGCTCCGACCAGCCGCTGGGGCTCCCCTGGGAGCTTGGTGGCAGTGCAGACCCTCAGGGCCCACCCCAGGCCCAGTGAATAGGATTCTGCTTAGTAACCAGATCCAGGCATCCTGAGGGAGGCTTGAGAGAGGCTGTTCCATCCCCACATAGCCTAGCACAATTTTGGGGAGACATGTACCATAGGGCATCTCTGGGAGTGATATAAACAGAGCCCCAAATAAATGCGTGGCTGGATAGGGAGGGCCTGGGATTGTAGAGAAGGAAGCTGGTGCTGCGGGCCGGGATGGTCAGGGAAACCCACCCAAAGGAGGTAAGCCTGTAGGGAATAGTTAGGATTTAAATCCATTAGCACTTAGGAAAGTTTATAAAGCATCCCCCTCACAGGACCCACCTCCCTCCCACTAATCTCCACACACAGTGGCTGCAGAGGTCTCCCAACTGCCTCGGGCACCACGCTTACTTGGGAATCAGCATTTTACCCCTGATCTGGTGACTGCCTTTACTGGAAAGCAGCATCAGATTGTGAGGACAGCTCAGGGGACTGCCTCCCAGCCTCCATGGCACAGAGGGCATCCACATGGCAGTCTCAAATCCTGCTTGGAAATAGCTGTGGTGAGGAGAGCCACCCATCTCTCTGTCCCTGGGTCTCCTTCAGAGCCACCTTGTAGCCAAAGTTGTAAAACGTCTGTCTCCAAGAGCACTTTCTATATTTAAACTCCAAGATGAAATAACATCTAAAGGAAACATATATGTTTAGGTACACGCAATGGCTTAAGATTACCTGCTAAGATAAGGAGTTTTTAAGCACATGATTCTCTGCACACATAGAAGAGTCCTGAGCTGCATTTTTTCATATGCCTACTTACAAGAGAGATAGAATGTGCCATTATCAAAGACAACTAAACATTCAAAGGTCAAACCTAACACCTTGGCCCATTTCCATCGCACTGGTGGTCTGCCAGCTTACACAGGCTTCTCCGGTTCCCTCCCATAATCACCACCATTCCCACCCCCTACCAACCGACCCACCGGCCTTTCCAGACAACACCCAGCACCAAAGATCCAGGCCTGCCATCAGCCTCATAGCGCTCACCAGCACCCACCGTTGTGTTCATATTTATTTGTTTCATGTATCTATTTATTCTCTCTCTCTCTCTCCCTGATAGCTCCTTGAAAGCAAGGATTTTGATAATATTTTTCACCACTGAATCCCCAGCAGCTAAAATACTGCCTAGTACAACACATACCAGTTGAATAAGTAACTGTGTACATAACTAGGCTGATTCCAAGCTTCTCTGGCTTGTGCGGTGGGTGGATGGTGGGGCCATTTGCAGAGGGGGCTGGGAGAGAGGGGCCCTTGTTCAGAGAGGATGAGCATGAATTTGGTTTGGGCGTGCTGAGTAAGGGAAGCCATTGAGAAATGCAGGAAGAGGTGATAATTAGAGCGGTGGAAATTCTGAAGTCAAGGGAGAGTGTCATTCTGCAGAACTGGGAGTGACTGAGGGCTCTCAATCTGTGCTCAGGGCCTCGGGGAGCCTCAGTGCTGCAGTCATCTTTGTAGGGGCCATTCTGGGCCTCACACTGAGGCTTAGAACTCAACCTTTAGGTAAATTACAAACTAGAGCTTCAGGATTCAGCAAGGGATCAAAATGCATACATTGAACTATTTTAAAACATCAGGATGGCAAGTTAATGTCATTTCACATATAGACTTCAGAGACCACACCTAGGGCCATGATTGAATAGTCATGTCTGCTGAGATCTCAGAGGGGAAGAGCAGAAAAAAAATCCATGCCACAAGTTTACCATCCTAGGCCTCAGCCTTGTTGGAGGTCCTCAGCCAAGGAATCGGGGGCACATCCCTGGCCCCTCCCCATCCTGGAAGCAAGAAAATCGAGCATCGGCATCTGGGAGCTTTTGGTTGCTTTTAATGAGCGATTTTTTGGCAGTGGCTCCAGGAAGTTCCCTGTAACTCAGAAAATAGCAAAGAGATTGTCTAGACCAATTTGCATTGACTTAGAAATGTGTGCTGCCCTAAGCAGAACTTGAGTTACTTCAATTCTGTCATGTGTATGTGACCAACTGGAATTTGTATTTGTGTTTAACATTAGGACAGTATAGTAGTGTGCAAATTGCAAGGTGTAATATTTTGGCTTCAAAAGTGCAATATACATAGTCTTGAAATATACTGAATTTGAATAGCTATGCAATGGAAGTTTATTCTTTTTTTAAATTGTGAATTGTTTTAAAACTAGAAGATGAATCAAGGAAACAATGATTATTACTGAATATGATTGTGTGGTTAGAAGAGGATCTTAGGTGTGGAATATGCTAGAATCGCCTCTGTGTGGAGGTGGTGGCCAAGCAGCTTCACTGAAGTGGGGATGATCAGATAGGGAAGGCAAATGGTCATGCAAAAGACAGCAAGGAGATTTGCTGGATGGTGTCCTATTGCAGGGCAGGGCTGGCCTCAGGACCAAGGACAGATCAGCATGCCTGGGGGAAAGCTGAGTCCTGCAAAGATTGCAGTTAGCAGGGTGGGTTTGAGGGACAGCCTGGGAGGGTCTATTCCCTTAGCTTCTGCTGACTGTTAAGTAGGAATCCAGATGCCCAGCACAGGGATGGGGAGGAAGTGGCAGGGACTTGAGGAGAGAGGAAAAGGATTCTAGGAGGAGGGAGGCTGAGAGGACCAGGAAAATGTGGTAGTGGGTCCCCTGGGGATCCAGTCATTCACTGACGGTGAAAGCAGATGTCCAGATGCCCAGGCTGTAGTCCCAGTGCTTCCACCGCTGTGCCTTGAGCAAGTTCCTGACCGGCTGAGCCTCAGTTTCCTCATCTGTTGGAGAGCAATTAGAACCTGATCATAACTCTTTTCCGGGGATCAAGTGAGGTTGGTAAAGCCACTACACAGGCTGTATTAGTTCACCCACATGAAATTTGCTTATGTTTTCCCCCCCTTTAGGTGATGCACAAGTGGGCTGCTCAGATGATGGGGCCATAGAAAATTTACCTTTGATTTGTTGCTTCTGTAAGTGGGCTCCTCGGCCCCACCACCTTCCCCCAGACCCTCTGCGTTGATATAGAAATGTCAACGTGTACTCCCCACGGCCCACAAGAATGTCACCTATCCCTCCTTCCAAACAGATAAGCCCTTCAGTCCACTGCCTTGCCCAGCACCAGCTCACCTCATGGCTGGCCAGCAGCTGGGCCCTACTGCTGGGTGCCAAAATGTCATCCCAGCCCAGCTTCTCTGACCGGCCCACAATATGACATGGTAGATTCGGGAATGGGCTTGGGGTATGTTCTCATCCCAACTCAGCCTCTCGTTATTAGCTGGATGACTTAGGGCACATTACTCAACCTTTCTAATGTGTGTCATTGGGCACGATACCCACCCTCTTGGCTTTAGTTACTTCCTCGAAAAACAGGATAACTAATTGCCGTACCTCAGCAGGACCCATTACAGTGATTCTGTGAAATCATGTATGCAAAGAACTTAATATGGCACCTGGCACACAGTGACCAGTAGAGGGTAGTAGGTTTCTTTTTTAATTCAAAAATTTTTGAATTTTAATTGTGGTAAAATCATACAGCATACAATTTACTATCTTAATCATTTTTAAGTATACAGTTAAATAGCACTGAGTACATTCACATTTTGTCAGCAGAGCTCTAGAACTCTTTTTGTCTCTCAAAACTGAACCTCTGTACCCAGTAAATAAAAACTGCCCACTTCCCCGTATCCCAGCCTCTGGCAACCACCATTGTACTTAATGTTTCTTTGAGTTTTATTATCCTAGATACTCCATGTGGGTAAAATTGTAATATTTCCAGAATATCTCACCTGGCTTTAGTGCATCTGCATATCAATAGGTGTTCCTCAGGGGTGTAAAAAGGTTTATCTCCATATCAGTGGTTAATTACCTGGGCAACTGAAGGCTTATCTAAACCTGAGAGGTTAGCGGGAGGTCCTTGCTTGCTTCTGCCCAAGTAGGGCAGATTTCAGTTTTAGAGGTATTTTGCCCCAGAATTCCCTCTCCCTGGAGTTACACTCCATACAAGTGGAATCACACAGTATTTGTCATACTGTGACTGTCTTAGTTCACTTAGCATAATGTCCTCCAGATTCATCCATGTTGTAGCACTTGCAAGGATTTCCTTCTTATTTAAGACTGAATAATACTACACTGTATGTATAGACCTCATCTTGTTTATCCATTCATCCATCGACAGACAGTTGCATTGCTTCCATCTCTTGACTATTGTAAATAATACTGCAGTGAACATGGGTGTACAAATATATTTTGAGAACATGCTTTCAATTCTTTTGGATATATACCCAGAAATAGGATTGCTAGATCATGTGGTAATTCTATTTTTAATTTTATGAAGAACCTCCATCCTGATTTCCAGTGGCTACACCATTTTACATTCCCACCAAGGGTCCCAATTTCTCCCCATCCTCACCAACACTTGTTATTTTCTGCTTTGTTTTGCTTTATGTTCATTTTTGTTTTCATTCTCATACTAACCATCCTAATGGGTGTGAGGCCATAGCTCACTGAAGTTTTGATTTGCATTAATTTCCCTGCTGATCAGCAATGTTCAGCATCTTTCCATACACTCGTTGGCCATTTATATATCTTCTTTGGAGAAACATCTATTTAAGTCCTTTGCCCAGTTTTCAATCTGATTGTTTTAGTTGTTCAGTTATAAGAGTTCTTTATATATTCTGAATACTTAACTGTTATCAGATATATGATTTACAAATATTTTCTCCCATTCCATAGGTTGTTTTTGCACTCTGTTGATTTTTCCTTTGCTGTGCAGAAGTTTTGAAGTTTGATATGGTCCTAATTGTCAATTTTCTGCTTTTGTTCTGTGCTTTTGGTGTCAGGTCCAAGAAAACATTGCCCAATCTGATGTCGTGAACCTTTTCTCCTTTGTTTTCTTTTAGGAGTTTTATGGTTTCAGGTCTTATGTTTAGGCCTTTAGGTCTTAGTTATTATTCATATTATTATCATTATTACTTCTGCTAATGCAACCCACAAAAGTTTCCTGCCACTAGTGTGGAAAATTGAGAGCTTATTGTCAAGCACTTTTATCTAAATAAAAACTGATTGTGCTGACTCGCATGTAAATCTCTCTACTAACCTCCCTAGCAGGAATATAAAAAGAAGTAGAAAGATGTGATCCTTTCTCTCAAATAAGGTCTAGTCCACAAGGTAAAGTACTAGCCTTGGGTCCTCACAGTGCCCGCTCTTTGTTCACTGGCAGGGTCTGCTCTTGCTGGGGTGCAATCACTAATTCCATTTGCAGTTGTTACTAATGCCTCATCCCAGCTGGGCTTCCTCCACAGTCATTTTGTGCAAAACACAGAGGTGCCTTATTACCACTGTAGCCTTAGCAATTAAGAGGACATTTCTATCAGGCACTTGAGCAAAATGAAAGGCTCTGAAGAAGACACACAAATTACAGATGTTCCTAATGCCAGATCAGGCCTCACCTTTCAGGAACACTTAATGATGGCAGAGAAGGGCCATTGGTTTCAGCTCAGTGTGTGCAGTCTTTATTTCCATTGTCACTGGCAATGCAAAACACTTCCTTTTCAGCTCAGAAGTCCCACTGCTGCAAAGATAGCCCCAGGCACTTCTCTCTGGTGATCTCTGGGGTCCACGTAAGACTAGCGAGACCACAGCAGCTTGACTACCTGGCTATTGCGGGTAGAAATCCAGCCTGATTTTCCCTCCCCACTGGATCTCAGTTTTAGGGCCTCACTCTTTGCCATCCCCTTAATGGCCTGGGCTTTTCCATACAGGGTGGATGTGCTCCTTACGTCGTAGACTAGAAACTGTTCAGACCTAAGCGGATCCAAATCCAGGAAGGAGGCAGCCTTCCGGTCTGGCTCACCTCAGTAGGCACACTCAGGAGGCGGCACCCACAGAGAGTGCCTGAGCCAAGACGGACCCCGGAGGCCAGCTGGGGGCTTCCCAGGCACCCAGGTCTCCCCCAGATGGAAGGCCTGTGGCAGGTTACAGCTGCCAGGGCACTTAGAGGCCACCTCCTCCAGGAGCAATTCCTGAGTGTCCCAGGGCTCTTGTCGGCCTCTCAGGCTGCTGCATGGCCCCTGTACACTGCATGTGTTCTAACCACCCACTCACTGACTGCTTGGCCTCCTGCAGGACCTGTAACTTCCTGAAGACTGGGCTAGTGTTTCTCTCATGTCCTAGTACAGCATCTACCACGTGGCAGACCCGCTACATCAGCAGGCCAACCAACTAATCCTCTTGTTTCCTCCTTATCCCCGTTTGTCTAGGCAGTGTCTCTCCCACCCGGGCGGTAAGTGCTAGGAAGGCAGGACTCGCTTTGCTCAGTGCTGAATGCCCAGTGCTAAGCGTGCCTGTGGTCCAGCTGTGTTAGGTGAATGCACGGGTGCATGGATAGATGTGTGACCCGAATGTCCCACCCATCCCCATCAACAAACACTCCGGGATATCTGTCATTGTCCGACTGTCCCCTCCTTAGCCCCTTTCTCACCTTGGACCACCTTCTTCATACCTGGGATGGGGGAGCGTTCACCACTATACTAATCAGGGTTCTCCAGAGAAACAGAACAAATAGGACAGATAGAGGAATTGAGTTTAAGGAATTGGCTCACATGATAGTGGGGCTGGTAAGTCTCAGTTTTACAAAGCATGGTGGCAGGCTGGAGAACCCAGTAAGAGCTGATGCTGCAGCCTAAGTCTGAGGGCAGTCTGGAGGCACAACTCCTTCTTGCTCAAGAAAGTCAGTCTTATTCTCTTAAGGCCATCTCCTGATTGGATGAGGCCCACCCACATTATGGAGAGTAATGTGCTTTCCTCGCAGTCTACTGAATTAAATGTTAATCTCATCCAAAAAATACCTTCACAGAGACATCTAGAATAACATTCAACCAATATCTGGGTAATATGGCCTAGTCAGGTTGACACAAGATTCACCATCACATCCACTTTGGTGAAGTGGAGGGAAGACCTGCCCACCCAGTCTACCCATCCTTATACTGACCTGTATTACTTGTATTTACCAATCCTCACCCCAGAGAAGGAGGGCCAAGTGGGCTCCCCATTTTCCTTATTTTCACAAATTTCTTATGCAAACTCCCTGATAATCTGACCTCCAGACTTTCTCTGAGGAAAACAAACCACATTTCTTTCAAAGCCCAATGGCTGTTCCATGCATGTTTTACATTAAATGTTTGGAGAGATGCAGTCTCCCTCGCATGGTTTATATTAGCTTTCTCAAAGGTATCGGCTAAAATTATTTTGAACAAAGGCAATGGGTATTCGATTTCCCTGGGTCCTGCTGGCCTTGCCTGCCCCCCTCATTTCCTCCCCAACTTCCAGCCCTTCCGGAAACAGAGAACACACAGTCCTGGGGTGCTCCTGCGGCGCATTTACATCAGATAAGCAGAGGGACTGGAGGGCTGACTGGGAATAATGAGGCAGGAGTTATTCACTCCTTTAATTATTTCCTCAAACTGATGTGGTCACTGAGGAAAACTTTTTATTGCTGGGGGCTCACAATATACATAAAGAAGAAATGAAAGGACACGAACACGAGAAATACATCACGAGGCTTAACAGTTTTAGGAAGCCCTCTTTGGCTCCCTAATCCTGCACAGGGCGACTTTTCATTCTTACAGCTGATGCTCTGACCTGCTAGTTAGTCCCAGGCCTGTGGCCTGATTCTCCCCCAGCCTGGCCTGGTGAAGCCTTGTGGGGAGTGGGCCCCGTGTCTGTTTAGACAGCAGACTGACCCTACCTCATTCTCTGGGCACCTGTGTCCAAAACTTGCCCTGAGAGGTGGCCTCAGCATTTTGTCTTCACCCTTCCAGTGAGCTCAGGCACAGGTTTGATCGCCCCTCCATGCAGGTAAGTGAGTAACTGCGGTTCCAGCAGGTGGAGTGCTTTGACCAGGGTGCCCAGGAGGGCAGGGGCAGCGCAAGGCTGGAGACGGACTGGCTGACACCAGATCCCTGTGTTTCCACCAGCCAGAGGCAGAGGATGTCCTTCCAGCCTCACGTGCTTCTCTTTCTTCTCTCTCACACCCCTAGTCTCAGGGCCTGGAATTCTCTAGTTCCTTCCCTTCTGCCCAGCACCATTTTATTTCAGAAAGGATTAATAAGTAATGAATATGAATTAATGAACTAATGAGGTGTGAATAACTGACATTTATCATGTATTCTTTATCCCCCGGCTAAGTGCATTAGGAGCTTGGCCAAGAATATTAGAGTTCTGGGCAAGCCATGGGTTTCATATCTATTTCATGTGAAATTTTGTCTGAAATGTAAGTACAATTATCATATAAAAATTTCAAATAAAATATATGATTTCCATGCTGCCAATCTCATTGAAACCCAGCATGTGAGCTAGAGAAGGTTGTGTTTGGGTGTTGTTTGGGACACAAAGGACTCTTCCTTGATGCTCTAGCATCATCCTGTAAGAGGCTTTGCTTATGAACGTGTCTGTGAGCTATTTGCTGGGGGGATGCAGTCCTGCTGCAGAGGTCAGGGATCTATTGCCTCTGAGTTCAAGACAGTAAGGCTGCCTTGTTTGTTTCTGTATGTCCAGGGGGTCTCCCATATCAAAGTGGCTCAAGCAACTCTTAAATTAATGAACACCCTCATTTGTTCCTTTCACACCTAGTTGTTGAGTAGCTACTATATGGTGGACATTCTGCTATGGGCTGCAGCTACAGACATGAAAACATCAAAGTAATTCCTGCCCTAAGGGAGCAGGCCTCAAGAAAGCAGACACAAATCAGATTGCACTACATGGGAGTGGGGAGGAGAGGGTGTTGTGGGGGTATATGGTAGGTGACCCATCCCTGCCTAGAGGTTCTGTGAGGGAGGGACATTGAAGCTGAGATCTAAGGAGTAAAAAGAACCAGCCCTGTAAGGCCAGGGCAGGGCAAGGTTGGGTGGGCAGGGCAAGTAAAGAGCTTCAGGGAAAGAGAATAGTTTGTGCAAAGGGCTGGAGGTAGCTGATAGCTGCCTAAGATACTACATGTGACTAGAGCATGTTGCCAGGAGGAGAGGGAAGAGAGGGCCTGGAGAGTTGGTCCACGGCCAGATCATGAAAGGTCTTTTCTATAGTGTTTTTCAAACTTGCCTTCACTACAACCCACAGTAAGAAATGCATCTTAGGTCATAATTCAGCACACACATGTGTGTAAAACAATAGTCATGAATGATACCCTTACTATGCACAAAGTGCTCTATTTCTGTTGTATGCTGTTCTTTGTGTTTGTTTGTTTTTCAGTGCTGGTTCTGACCCAAACATTGATTTCACAACCTTCTAATGAGTCCCTCCACGCGTCCTTGTAAATCATGGTGGGCAGTTTGCACGTTATCCCAAGGTTAGTAGAAAGCCATTGATGATCTTTAGGCCAAGAGCAGCCTGGTCTGGTTTCTTCCATGGAGTGATGCTCCCACGGCAGCTGAGGGTGGCCCATCAGGGGGTAAGGAGGGCATGCCAGGGCCTCTTGGCTGCTGTGACCTGGTTGAGAGACGAGGGCACTCTAAGTGCAAGCAATGGCAGCGTGGGCAGAGGGAAGTGGGTTGATTTTTGAGATTCTTAGGGCCAGGAATAGATGATTAGCTGGAGGCATGCAGGGAGGGGAAGCTAAGGATGACTCCAGGATTCTGCTTTGGCGGCTAGAAGGACAGTGGTGCTCGTGGTTAAGACTGGGAGCCATGGGGAGGCCCATCGGGAGGTGAGGATGCTGAGTTTCAATTGGCTATTTTGGGTGTGAGATATGCAAGAGTTAATGTTCCATAGACTTTGGAACTCAAGAAAGAGTGCTGGATTGGGGCTGTGGAATTGGACTAAGCAGGTATTTGTGGGTGTGTGGACCCTTGGAAGAGAAGCAATCTCTTAGGGAGAATGTGTGAGCAAAGCAAAACAGGCCCTGGGACCTTCACGGGTCCTTTTCGGAATGCTCTGTCTCCAAGTAAGAACCAAGTTCATCGTCTGTACACCCCAGACATTTGGATCACGTTACTCAGAGGAGGTTAACACAGAACAGGTGTGTGGCTTTGAGCTGATTGTTAAACATCATCTCAAGAAGCCTGGACTGAGCCTCCATTATGGCAAAGGAACCCCTTGCTCCTGGCTGATTGTTGGGGAGCCCACATAGGAATTGCTAACCTGGGGGCTGGCTCACCCTGTGGCTTGGCCATTGTACTTCAGATGTTTTCCATCCTGGCTGCTTTTGAACTAAATGTGTTCCTCATGCTGGAGAAGATGTGTGTTTGATGCTATTAGAAACCTGAACAACAAAAATATGTTGGAAATTATTAGAAGTTGGAGCAGCTGCTATTGGAATATTTTGGCCCTAGGTTTAGATTAGTAAGTCAGCTCTCTTGATAAGGAGTAGTATTAAATTCCAGCCCCTTGATTTAGCAAAGGATTTGGCTGCTGTCTAGGAAATGGCCTGAACTAGCAGGTTCTCTCTCCCTGAACATGTATTCATCTCACTATCTGTTTTCCACTCCTGCCCATCACACTTATGTATCTTGGGTTCAAAGCAGAAATGGTATAAAACTGAGACAGAAAAAATGCTACCCATTTTTAAAAATTGATCTTTTTTCTTATTAGAAAAAATAAGTTGTTGCCTGTAGAAAGCTTAGAACATATAAATTAGCAATGGAAGAAAAGTAAAATAATTCACCCAGGCAGTAAATGTTTACTGAGCAGTTATTACGTTCCAGAAACTATGAAAGGTGCTGGAGATACAATACTGACCCAGAGTGGCAGAATCTCTGCCTTTTCAGATGTGTGATAAGTGCTAAGAAGCAGGGGCAGGATGGGGGCATGAACTGTCAGGGGGATGGTTGTTAGGACTGACTGCAGATCTGACGGGCAGGGAGGGGTCCACTGAGAAGGTGAGTTTTAATGAAAGTGGGGGAAGGAGGCATGAGGATGGTGAGGGCAAGATCTTTCGGGACAGAAGGAAAAACAAGTGCAAAGGCTGAGGCAGAAGCAGCCCCATTTGTCAGAGGCACAGCGAGGAAGTCAGTGTGGAGCTGCAGAGTGAGGGAGCCAGGCCAAGGGGAGACGGGGTCCTACACGGAACTGGGGCTGCGGGCAAACCGTCTTGGGCTTTCTAGATTAAGGACCAAGCTTCGCTTTCACTCTTATTTCACAATAAATTTGGAGCGGTGGAGAAATTGAAGCACAAAAGTAATGTGATCTGACTTACACTTTCCTGGAAGCCCCGGACAGCTCTGTGAAGAAAAGGCAGGGAGCTTGCCGGACAGCACCATTGCAAATGGTCTTTGTTTTTAATGCATGCATTTATAATGAAGGATCAAAGTCCACCATCTCTTCTTTAACCTTCTTTTTTCACTTGGTATCTCATGAACAGCTTCCCTGCCATTGAATACTTGTCTACAGTGTTATTTTTGATACCTAACAGAGTTCTGCTTTAGGACATTACACAGCAAAGCAGGAATAAAAGCCAGCCTGTGCCTAGCTCTCACCATGACCTTGGTGCTGCTGTGTTCCTCCCAAGAGCAGGACAAGACAGGGAATCATTTTGCCTATTTTCAGGTGAGGAAATGGAGGGCCAGGAACTTACCCAAGTTCAGAAAGACTCACAAAGGGCAGGGTCAATATTTAACCCAAGTGCTGAAATCCCAGGTCCCAGGGTCCCCCTGGTCCCCAACCGCCTTACTATCACTGAACTTAAAATCAATTTCTGCCCTTTAGGAGTAACATTGCCATAAGCATCCTTGTGGCTAAATCTTTGCATATATCAGTAATTGTTTCCCTAGAACCAATTCCTGGAGGTGGTATTTCTAAGTCAATACCTTTAAGGTGACAATAAACTAGATTTGTTTTGTAAATTAAACAAGTATGAATAAATCATCCCAGATGCTCAGAGGAACTATACGCATTATTGAATACAATGGATGATAGTTTAAAAGTAATAATTATCATTGGTGACTCCCTATATATACAGTTTCTCCAGAGCAAGAACTGTACCTTAGCAGGCATTTCTCTAAATGCAGCTTTTTGATCCAGGTGTGCCAGAACAGATTGGTGACAGGGCTCTTCAGCAGATGTCCATACCAGATCCTGTGTCCTGGAGATCCAGGCAGGAATTTCCTGAGTAGCTATATTACAGGATGCTGGTGAGCTATGAAGGTGGGGGTTGTGACATCCTTGGTGTCCCCCAACCCAGGGATAAAAGGATAGACAGCCTTAGAGTTAGATGGAAGGTCCTTCCATCTCAGCCATTTATAAGCAAAAAGCACAAATAGCAGCATTAGTTTTGCAGCGGGCCAATCAAGTGGTGCAGCCACGCTCCTTCCCCTGGACCCACACTCAGCATCTCCACACCCAGCCACCAGAGCTCTGAGCTGTGTCTGTGCATATCTGTGCTTTATCTCAATGGATTCTGTGCATCTGTTAGCAGGATGTGTCCTGAGGTATCAGAAACGCCTAACAGAAGTTAGCTTTTGTGTCCTGAAGGCTCAAAAATGTTGCCATATAAATCAGTGGTAATTCCTTCTTCATTTTATACTATTTCAGCTTATGAAAGGCTTCATAGGAACACTCCACTTTCAGGTAGCAGAGAAAACCATAATTGAAAATTACTGTCAGTAGATCGTAAAAGTTCTCATAATAAGAAAAATTAATTGTAACTATGGGTGATAATGGATATTAACTAGACTTACTACAAGGACCATTTCACAATACATACAAATAAGAATAATTATGCCATACAGCTAAAACTAATATAATGTTGTACATGAATTGAATCTCTATAAATAAATACATAAACAGCACACAATTTGTTCCATGCCTCCCCTCACTCTAGTGTGCTTTCTGCTTTCCTCCTGATTGGCTCAAGGTAGTACAGGAGAGCAAATGTTTTGCTAAAACTTCAGAAACAAAAAGCTTATTAGTAATTGTGGCAAACACAGAAGCGTGAGTCGCAAACAGGGTGACCATACATTTCAAGACATAACCTTAAGACTGATATATTTCAAAAAGCTTTATTTGCACTTCTTTTCTTTCTTTTTAATTTAAATGCTTCTCAGTATTTCTTTCAACTACAGTCACATTAATCAGTCTTAAAATAGGCTTCAAAAGTTTGGCAGTTGGATATATATCAAATCATAGCTTGACCCAAAAGCCCATAATTTGCTCTAATACATGCTCTGGAAAAAGTTATAGAAAAACTCATGTTGTTTTCTACTCAGTTTTGTCTAATTATTCATATCCTATAGGCAAACCAATGTACTACCACTAACTCCTTGGGTTATAGGAGAACAGAGAGTGAGTGTGTCAGGGAAAGAGAGAGACAGAGAGAAGGGTAAAAGAAACTTTTAGGAAATGAAAAGTAAAATATTACCTTGTGCTTAAAAGTAGTAACTTTCTCTAAATATTAATATTCTAGATGAGGGAGGTTTTAGGTACATTTTTCTGCATGATGAAATATCTGATGCCAAATTTAGAGTTGTTTTTCCAGTGGGGCACTTTATGATTCATAGAACTAAAGGGTACTATTTGTGTGATTTATTTCAAGGACACCCCTAGAAACTGTTATTTGAAAAGGAAAACAGTATATAATAATTCCAGAGGATTTGGGTCCAGACCAGTTTGCACAGTTAGCAGTCTGGGGATTTTGAAAATGGTCTTGGCATCTTGGTCTGCAGTAAAGAGGTCATGAGCTCTGCAGGAGTCCCTCATGCCGCCCCGTGTGGGAGGAGACTCTGGGGGGCGACCTCGGAGGAAGAGAACAGCTTGTTCTCCCCGATGGTGAGCGTTCACCGTGCAGAGCCTAGTGACTCTGCGGTAGGTTGGACTGCATCACCCAAAACGGGCGTGTCTACCCAGAACCTCAGAACGTGACCTTATTTGGGAATAAGATCATTGCAAATGTAATGTAGTAAAGACGAAATAATACTGCAGTAGGGTGGGCCCTAAACCCAATGCCTGCTGACTTTAAAGGAAGAGGAGGGGACCTACGGAGACATGGAGAAGGCCATGCAGAGACTGGAGCGATGCAGCGACAGCCAGGGTCTGCCAAGGACCAGTGGAAGGCACCGGAAGCTGCGAGAACCGAGGAAGTAGTCGTCCCTGGAGCTGTCAGAGGGAGCGTGGCTCTGCTGACAACTAGATTTCAGACTACTGGCCTCTCAGAACTGTGAGAGTATGAATTTCTATTTTTATAAGCCACCCAAACTTATGGTAGTTTGCCACAGCAGTCATATACCAGAGTCCAAAATGCCAAAGAGCCTGACATCACGCTGGGCCTCAGGTCAAGGTCAGTAGATGCTGCAAGAGAAGCGGCCCCTATGGCCTGCCCGATTGGGAGCACCAAGCCCTTAGGGACTGCAGAGCCTGGGATGAGGAGGCACAGGTGGAAGATGCCCATGGGGAGGAGGAGGAGGAACTGGTATCGTAATACCAGTGACAGCACTGGTCACTCCAGTGAGTATTTTACAGATGGCTTTCATTAATTGATTCCTTACCACTCTGGGTAAGGAATATTATTGTCCATATATTATGCAGCAGAAAAATGAGGTGGGGAGTCTAAGAGCTTTCCTCCAGTCATGCAGCCCACCCCAGCACTAACCACTGTATGGCACATCCCGAGGCTTTCCAAAGCAGCCGTGCAGTGCTAGCTCCTTCAGTAAGCGGGTAACAATAGTCTCCTCTAGGTGATGAGCTTTTAATGAGATCAATCACTGGACACCTGCCTCCAGCTGTGACTCTGGACAGTCAGGAAGGATAGCAGACCCCAGTGACTGATTCTGTCTTCCCATCATTAGCAAACAGCCACATGTCGTCTCTGCTCTAGCCTAATATGAGCCCCTTCTAGTTAGAATGTCTGGCTTAAAAGGTGATGGCATGCACAGTAGAATTCAGCACGCCGGTTCCCGTGCAGGAGGACAACCTTGTGGGTTATAATCTCCCCTGGCTCCTTTGTCAGGGTCCACACAGGTCTGTGGCTGTGCTGTGCATTACAGACTGTGTGGTGAGGCAGACCCCAGGCCATCCTTGCCTTCTCTCTTACTATCTGCTACCATCCACTGCCATCTCACTGGCTGGGGCGCTGGTTCCCAGGAACAGACTCCTCAACCCTAGCCAGAGATTCTGATCCGGGTGGTCTGAGGTTGGGCTTCAGTCTCTGCCCTTTCCACAGGCAGCCTCGGATGTTGTCTTCATGCTGCTCACCCTCAGACCACATCTGGAGAAAAACAGACTCAACTATGAGTTCCTAAAAGGCAGAGCTCACCATTGAATCCTTACCCCTGCTCCAGGGAACTGCTCGCTAAATATTTGTGAAAAAAATGAATAAATTAATTTGTTGCCCAGGGTTTTACAAATTTGACCAAAGTCAGGCTTTTACAACCAAGTTCCTTTTTTTTTTTTTGACATGACAGAAGAAGAAAATGGCATAGTGTGTAGTTCATTGGTCTCCTACCAATATCTGCTGAGCACTTGCTAACATGCACGCTGATAGAATATACATAATGAATGACACATTAGAGATGGTGAGGCTTACTTTTTCAGGACATTGTGACTGGTGTGGGGACCCCAAATGTAAGGGAGAGAGGGGGCTCAGCCTCTAACCCACAAAGGCAAGTGGGAGCTCATAGCCCAGGAGCAGTGTGGGATCAGTGGGTGGAAAGTTACCGAAGGGAAACATCAGGGCGAGGGTGTTTCAGGCTAAGCCCTCCTAGCAGGGCCCTTGCTGAAGTATCAACAGAACTGGGATGGAGGAAGGGGTGGGGAAGTTGGGGGAACGGTGGAGGGTGAGGGCAGGGCTGGGGACCCTGGTCAGATATGGAGGCTGATTAGATATCCAGGGCGCGGGTTTCTTGCTAAACTGACTTAACCTGGTTCTTGCTAAAACCAGATTTTATGAGGAAGAGTGCACATGGACCCAGGAGAGAGTTTAGGAGCCTGGCGAACATTTGGTCAAGCCAAGATTCTGTCAGTAGTAAAACACATAGTTTTTTCTCATTCTAACATCTCTGAAACTGGGATGTGTCCTACAGCCACAGTTTTGGCCAAGGTGCTTTTCATCTGTGCCATTACCGGGTGTGGGGGGTAATGTCCCCGTGGTTCATGTTGTTATCACTCCACTTTACAGTTACATAATAAGCATCACTGGTGTTACCGTTTAAACTGTTTTCAGAAAGATTACACACTAATTCTGTGCGGAAATAGAAAATCACACACACACAAAGGTACAAACAAACAGCACAGTGGGGGGTGTGGCTCATATTAATAAAGCAATAATTTGTCATTCAAGGAATGACTACAATTCTAACATTTTCTTGCAAACACAAAAACCAAATGCTTTATGGGACATAAGAAAGGAAGAAACCCCACAATGATTGTTTTGTATTCTTTATAATATCAGCCAGGGGCAGCCATAAGAGGAGACAGAGGAGAGGCTCAGGAAAACAAAGTTTATTATCCTCACAGGCCCCGGAGACAGGAGGCAGGGCATGCTACGCGGGGAGGCAGACAGGAGAGAGCAGAAGGGCTGGCCACGCCTTTATTGGGGTTTCCCAGGAAGGAAGGCAGGACCGGGTGCACATCACAGGATTGGCTAGCAGGAATAACTGGCAGGCTTGGGCCATAGGGCTGGTCTCTAGTTGCCTGGTACCTGGCCCAAGGCCGTGGAAGGCAGATGGATACTGCCAGCTGGGCTGCATGGGACAGAGAGAGGAGGTCAGGTCCTGGACTGGTTAGTTTGCGTATCAAGGGCTGTGCCTGGCTGGCCCTTTGCTCTCTCTAGCACCCTGCTAGCCCTGGGAGGGGCAGTTTCTCTCCAGCCAGACAGGTTTCTTAAAATGACAAAACATGACAATACACAGAAAATTTTAAATATTTTCAATATACAGATAGAGTTGGGTTATGTTTCATTATGAAGCAAAAAAATGAGAAAAATTAAAACCGCCATCATACACCAAAGTGATATAATTGCCAAATGCCTCTGAACAGGTGAAGGAAATGCTGAGCAATGAGAGCCCCTGGGGCGGGCTCCCGCCGGGCCGGGGTGGTGCTACCAGGCTGTGGGGGGGTACCTGGCAGCATTTTTATTTTCTCAGTGATTGTGAAATAATCACACATCCCAAATCAATGGCCCTTAGAGTCAGTGAAGGACAAAATGTATATGTTTCACATACTTTCTCTCATTTAATTCTTACAAGCTGAAACATTAGGTAATATTACACCAGTAATGTAGCCGACTCCAGAAAATGTGAATACTTTGGGCAACTGACCAATGGCCTCCAGAAACATCAAATGCTCGGTGTGACTGACTTGAGGTCGCCGCCCCTTAGACTCCTACCTCCTCCACCAAGTCACTCTCTGGTATTTTGGACCCTTGCCTCACAGGAGACGCTGCATTTCTTTCCAACCTATCACTCAAGCAGGAACACATTCAACTGGGCATTTGCTGTTACAGGCATTCAATAGAGGAAGCAATCAAAGGTCCCCTTTGTATTCATTGATGGCCTATGTTTATGTAACAGCAGAACAGCCATATGCAGGCTGGCCCATTTGCAGTTTTCCACGGTAAGTTTATGTAGTCCTTGATTCAAAACTTACAGGTTGACAAATCATTTTTTACATGTTGTAATCTGAGAATTCAGTGAACACTTACCTAAAGAGTTAAGAGCTTCATTTTAATATACAACTCCAGAGAGTTAAAGTGAACTTTGTTCCCCCTTAGACTTTATGTTCTCTATGTAATGAGCCAAACCAAACTCTTCCATGGTTTTCTTTGAAATAGACCCTCTTAGCTCATGAACAGTGGGCAAGGTCATGGACAAATTGGCTCCTTTCACAATATGTGCCGTAAGTACCACTGGGCTGCCCCAGAGAACAGTGGGCTCAAACCTCCAAGACACAGGTCTGACGCCCCTTGAGATTCTGAAGTCATGCTTTCTGCCAGCTGGAGGGTTCTCACCCGCTACCAGAGAAAAATCGCCAAGTTCCAACCAACTTGAGAGAACTTGGAAAGGGTGGTGTGGGAGCCAAGTTCCAACCTCACTATGTACATTCTCTGTGACCTTACGGAATTACAAGCACAAGGAACCGGGGTCACAAGTGTTCTGCGAATCATATGCCACACATGTAAAACTGACTTTATTCAGAAGCTAAACCCTCAGGGCAGCAACCCCAGGGACCCCCTCACTACGATGGACTCAGACTGCCCCCAAACCTAGCATGTGGAGTCATTGGGACAGAACCTGCCCTTTGCCCTCGTAAAGCTCCTCCCACCCTGGCCTAGTGCCTCGTGCTTTGCCCAGTGCCGTGGGAACGTTCAGTCCTGACAGCAGCACGGTGACGCAGGTACAGAAGAAGAATCCAAGGCTGAACAGCTGGGACTCTCCGCCGGCTTATGAGGCTGCAAAGCAGCAGATCCAGGACCACAGCCTGGATCCTCTGGGCCTTGCCTCATTGCCCAAGCGCCCAGTGCCTCCTGTGTTCCGTTTGTGCACTGTGACTTCATGCGAGCTCGTGGTGCTCTGATGGAGGCGTGCATAAGTAAACTTACCCTGCTCCCAACCCAGCTAATACCTGCTAACTCAAGGTAATGAATATCAACATGGGCCAGGGTGGAAGGACGAAACGATTTAAATGACGTTTCATCTTTTCTAGGAAGGTAGCCCCTGGGCCCAGGCAGGGGTGTGGGCGAGGGCTTCAGGAGTCAGCAGCCTTCATTAGAATTGCCAGGTTCTTGTGAGGTAATAGGGAGTCCTTTCTGGAAAATAAGTTGGAATCACTATCAAAAATTCAATTAGTTGACTGCAGACAGACGTGCAGGATCTTTTCTGAGGTAATGGGAATGCTCTAAATGCAGACTGTGGTGACAATTGTACAACATTATAAATTGACTTAAAAAATCATCAAATTATAAACTTACAACAGGCAAGTTTTATTATGTGTAAATTATGTCTCAATAAAGCTGTTAAAAACATTAAAATATCATCAAAAATCATTTTAATTGAATGCATAAATTGTGTGTGCCTTTTTTATTACAAATGAAAAGACTTTTTTAAAAAATCAGATCTAGGCTTTGTTTTTTTTTCCAGAATAGGGCCATAAAATATTAGGAAAATTGCAAAAGGTACCAAGGAAAGTTTAAAATAGGCTTTTGAGAAACACAAGTGACAGTTGGGGAGGGGTGCCTGCAGATGTGATTTTTGGAGGAACAAGCTTTTGCAAAGCAGTCTTGCTGCAGCCTGAGTACTTTGAGGCTTTTGTCTGATCTGCGTGAGCCACAGCTCTCCTGGGAGCCCCCGTGCAGGCTACTTGGGACATCACGTGTCCTACCTGGAGAAGCTCAACATTGCCAGGTCTTATTTTTTAGCATCTTGAAAAAGTGCTAAATGCCTCAGATTTCATTAAAATACCAAACGGTACCCATATTTTAATAAGCACCATATGCTTTGTGCTTCTAGCAAACTATTCATAATGTGGTTCAGGGACTTGAAAAATCCTACCTAATACGGGACACCTCTAAACTAGTTCAGAAAGGAGAGTGAGGGGTGGGGGTGGGGAGTTGGCTTTTAACAGTTAAATGCAAAAATGAAATTCTCAAGGATTCACTTGGACACTGAGGCCCTGAGTGAGTCACATACTTCAGCCTCCTCAACAGATAGGTGTAGGTATAAAGATACATACAGACAGACATTTTGTGAGTATTGGGTGGGTTATTTTGGACTTTTCAGAAGTACTTAAATATCAATTGTTCTTTCTCATAACTAGAGCAAGTATAGGCAGTTAATCCACCTGAGTCATAATCTGTATCTGTAAAATGGAATTTGTCCTCACAATGAAACCCTGGGGGCACTGAGTGGGCGTCCCAGATTCAGGGCCTCCCAGGGCAGAGGAAAGGGGGACAGAGCCTACAAACAGAAGTGATGACTGGATGCCCCCTTCCACTGGTATCATCTTAAGTAGATCATGTAATCATGGCATTAAGTTTCCTCATCTGTAAATGGGAATTAATGGCTGTGAGAAAGTAAGATTAGCACATTTCTGTAACATTTGTGTATTTTAGAGCTTTATCCCAATTCTAGTTACTTTTATTGTCTCTTTGATCAGAGCAAAATTTCAGTCTGCTTTAGACTCCATACATGCAGAGCCAGAAAAATTGGCTATTTAGATGAGTTTCCCTGCCAGTGGTATGCGGCAGTACATGTCTTGATAACTTTCCTGGGGGAAGAAAAAAGGCCTGAACAGGGACTGGATGGTGGGCACATCCCCATGCTACTTGCATCATCCATGGATCTAGCCTTAAATCATACATTTTCTACAACCAGCAGATTTTAAATTAAGGGTGAAAATAGATCTCACCCCCATTTGGTCCAGAAGCATCTGTGTGAACTCACCCATCTGGGGCACAGAATGTAATGCAGGCCAGAGGCAGCCTGGTGTCCTGCAGACTGTCTATCACTGCCCGAGGCCCTACGACACTCTGGCCCTTGCCAGTCTTACAGGGTCCTTACCTCCATTTCCCATGCTTTCCCTCTACCTGCAGCAAGACATCATTGTTCTTGCTCTGAAATACTAACTATTGCAAATATAAAAGTCTGCCTTGAGCTCCCACTTACCTCATTGAGGGACGGGTGCAGCCCAGGGACTGACCCGGACCTCCTGGATTCTAGCACAGGTCACTCTCCTGCAGTCCAGGCAAAGAAGGCTTATAAGTTTCCTGTTCTGTAAAACCGAGTCTGTGGCAGGGTTCAATGAGATACAGCATAGTTTCCACAACCGTGAACATTGAAGCCCTGGACCACTTGTTAAGGCACAGATTGCTGGGCCCCATCCCCAGTTCTGACTCTGCAGGGCTTGGTTAACCCCGAGAATCTGCATTTTTCACAGGTTCCTAGGAGATGCTGAGGCTACAGGTCCAGAGAACCACTGAGCTATGTAAAGGGTTAGCCTGGCCCATAATAAGCACACAATAAATTTAGACATTACTAAGAAAGATATTCAGTAAAGGTTTGCTTCATTGAAAAGCTTCAGAATTCTGTTCTGTTTGAAAAATCTCCCCCCTCTTGCCTGAGTTGAGGAATAAGAAATCTGGTCTTCCAGCTCACTTGTCTTAGAAGTTGAGATACGTGGCCTCACACCTGTTTCTAAACATAGCTACTTGTATTACTTCTGGCAGCTCTCATGTATTTTTTTCATTGCCAATAAAGTTATTCAAATTGAAATATACCATCTGTTTGGGAGTTTGTGTCAAAAAGACAGGTGACATGGTTGCAGGTAACGACGATGTCAAGCTGTTTCCACAGTAAACGTTCCCATCTGCCAAGACTGACTTCATGTCTTAGATTTGGCATTTGGGAACCAGGATGTTCTCTCTGGGGTAGGAATTAAAAACCCAATATCACAAACAACAATTCCTTACCTGAAGCTATATGTACAATGACTACGGAGAAAGAGGCCACCAAATTTCCCACCTTTTGGCTGGATCAGAACAAATCAGCAGCAACAGCAAATTCTATTGAACATATACATGCAAATATGTGTGTTTCTAAATCTGTGAATTGTAGATGTACCTGTGTGTAGGGAGTACCTGAGCTTTTTTAATGTTTATGTAAAATCGTTCCAGAAAAACCGCTGACTCCTTGGTGGGGCAGTGAGCAGTATTCTGAATGTTTTCGGTCCTCTCACCAGAGGGCTGAGGCCCCACCCCTGAACACACATGGGGCGGGGCCTCAACCACGTGGTCAAGGCTGGGGGTGCCTGGGGTGCACAGGACTCCCTGCAGAGCTTTCATCCGGGTGCTCTGGGAGGCTCGGGGGCACAGGCCTGTGGGAAGAGGGAGGGCCAGTGACTGCTTTGCTTGAATGGCATGGAAAGGGCTGAGGAGGTCCTCAGTCTGGGGTTTGGAGCAGTGAAGGAATTTGCAGGGGGATGGTACATCCTCCTGTCCTGTAGGAACAGCTCCTGGGCGGGTTCCTGTCTGTCCATCAGGGCACCCCCTCCACCTCACAGCCTGGCTTTCTCTCTCCAAGAAAAATCTCACTGTATGAGAAACCAAAGCGGGACAGGGGCTGTCTGGGGACAGGGAACTCCAGAGCCTGCTGCCCTCTTAAATGGAAGGAAGTGGTGAAAACGAATCTCAAAAGCTCAGCCAAATGGGCTTCAGTATTCTAGCTTTCCTGCATTTCTTTAAATGTACCATACTAAAATGCTTTTGAAAGTTAGCAAAGAAAGAGACACACAGGGACAGAGAGAGAGCTGGGGTGGGGAGGGAGGCAGGCGGGAAGCAGGGTGCTGGCATCAGGGCCCAGAAGGTGGTGCCACATCCAGTCATCACGGGAGAGCAGAGAAGATCCTTTCCCTGCCCTCACAGACCATCAAGGATCCAGACTCAGGCTTTACAGTCCGTTCTTCACCTACTAGAAGGGAGAACAGGTGTGATCTCATCGTAAAGACTTCTGGGCCTCTACTTGGGTGGTTGGGGCAGGGTGGGGGATGCTTTTCTTTTCTTTCCTCCACGCTGTTCCGCATCACAGACATGAAACCGCCTCCCTGTCACCATGATCCCAGCCAAAGCCTGGCCCTCTTTGGGAGTCTCTGGACCAAACTCTGCTCTCCAGGCCCACCTCTGCTGTGTACTTGAGGACGTGAGCTGGTCAGGACCCTCAGAGCTTCCCTTCAGCCATCCCCTGCCTGTTTCCAACTGCTGCCCAGAGGCCAGTTGGCTGGACAGCAGAGGTGCTGGCAGTCGCCAAAGGAGCTTTAGAAAACATTGCAGTAAATTCAGTGTAGGATGGTAGTGTTCCCTTTTAGCTCATGGCCAGAAGCCTCTTCTGTCCTCTGCCTGGACACAGCTGGTTGAGAACATGGTCAGTGTGCTTGTCTTCATCCACAGCACATAGCCAGGGTGCAGCTGGCCACCCTTTCCTTTGGTCACTATTATACTTCCTTTTGAGGTGCTTATTTATCTTCTAACACTTTCATGACCTCCCCGTTGCAGGGTGTCATCATTTCTGATGGGACCTGTAGTAAATACCTTGAAATGGGTCCATTCCCAGGCTGCTTGTAATCCACAGCTCAGCTCCCAACCCTCAGAGTGAAAACGCCAGAGAGGGTGAGCGCTGCTCCATACCACAAGGGCCTCAGCAGAACGTTTCTTGTTCACTTGCTGCCTTTTACTTTGATCTTTGAAGTGCTGAAGCTCCTGCTCATAAAAGTGCTGTTGATTTGGATATTAACAGCAGGACTGTGACCAAAACACCAAATTAAAGTATCTGAGACAAGTTGTTACCCAGAAGCCTGAACAATTTTAATCTGATTCAACCTCAAGACACACACATTAAAAAAAATTCCTTTCATGATTTGTTCCTTTGGTTAAGCATGAAATGATTCTCTGTAACTATTATTGCCGGGAAAACCAATCAGAGTGCAGAGAAGGGTGCAGGGCCAGCATTCCCTACCGGCTGGGACTGACATAGACACAAACGGGTGCAGACTTTACTCAGCTGTCCCTGACTCTGCTCCGAAAGGAGCTTGCTCCACGAGGCCCTCATGCATGCATCCCATGGTCCTTGCTCTTTCATCCAGGAGACAGAAATCCATGAACTTGAACCAATGCAGAATGTGAAGTTAATTTACTTATTAATACTTATTATTACTTATTAAGTTAATCACTTATTAATGCCCCTGTTTTCATTAGGCACTTTACAACTCTGGGGGCTGATAAGTGTCACCTCTGTTCACCGATAGGGTCACTACCTCTGGGAACAGAGGTATTTTTCCCACTAACACAAGCATTTGTGGTTTGCATGAGAGAGATTTCTCACTTACAAAGTGCCACACCAGATTTGGGATTGTACAACTCAGCCTGCATGAGTTTGGGTAGCTGTGCCCACCAGTGAGAGAAGAACCATAGACTGCCACACTGAGGATTGGCTGTATCTAAACTGAGGTAATAGCACCAAGATATGGCCGCCTACAGAGCCTGGAGGCTAGCCGGCCTGGTTGGAGCCCTCCTGGATTTTTACATCACCCTCATCCCTTCAATTTGACATCCAGGTTTTCCCTGCTATTCAAAAGTAGAGCATTCCTATGACACCTCTTGTAAGGTGAAATGGCATAAAGCAAGCAGAAATTAACATTAATTTATATGGGAAAAGCTTTGAGCCTTCCTAGACCCAAAAAATAACCTTAGACTTTTCTGAAACCTTAGGACACATCCTGGTAACAAAAATCAACTGACATAAAGCACAGATGCGCACAGACGCAGTTCAGAGCTCTGGTGGCTGGGTGCTCAGGTGTTGAATGGGGTTCCCAGGAAAGGAGCTCGATGGGGCTATGCTCACTTCCTGGGTGCACGCTGTCTCTTGGAATGCTGAATGCAATTTTTGCTTTTTGCCATTTTTCATAAACATGAAAATCCTGTTTGGATTTTTCTGGGTTAACCAAAACACGGACCAGTGTAGGTCTTTTCACAAAAACGAAGTGGCATAGCATGAACTTTCAAAAGTCAATGGCTACTGTATCTCTAATATTGCCCATAAGGAGCTTAGAAAAAGAGAAACCTCTTGCAAGCCCAGGAAGAAGTCAGAATTAGTAAATTGGAAAGCAGGATGAGGGCCTCCCAGGAAGAAAAGCATGAGCTAAAGTTCATTCGGAGGTACCTCTGGAAGCCTTTCGCAGTTCACATTCCCATCTAGTTTGCAAACTACCTTCACTGGTAGAACGTCCAGGAATGAAGAAACGATCTGTTTCCTTTTAATGCTTTGGTCCTGGTCCCATCATCTGTAGGTGGTTCTTCCAGCCTTGCCTGCAGCATCCAGGCTGATTCCCCCACTGATCCCCAGCCACAGCCAGTGGAGATTTTCAGGGGACAAGGTGGGGCCAGAAGCTGCCGCTGACCCTCCCTCCCTCCTGTTTGATGGCTGCTCTGCTGACTGTGACTCCTCAGCTACATCATTCTTTTTATTGACATTAATATACATTTATTTCTCAAAGGAAAAACAAATTGCTCCTGTAAAAAGAAAATCTAGTCGAATTGTTGGTTCATCAGATTCTTACATCTTCATATTTTGCTATACTTGTAGATGAATTTTAAATGAAGTATGTAACAATATATTGTTATTAATTCAAAGATTGGGGTAAGAAATTAGATAAAATGAAAGGCTGGAAATTTAGTTAAAAACAAAGAAAGGAGTAAATACTGATGGGCATGTAGAAATGCAGATTTGATTGGAAACCATCAGGAATTGAAGTAGGTTGCCCTGTGTTCCTGCTCCTTTATACACACACATATATAACTATGCTCTCCTGCTAATGTGTGCTTGCTTGCAGTAATTATCTGCCAGATTCTGTCTTAAAACTGCATGTGAATCTACAGTTATCTCAAAATATAGTTGACCAAACATTCCAGTAGCAGCATCAACTACTGTTTATTCATCAACTTGAGCTCAACATCGGGCGTCTTCTGTGTGCCAGGCACTGTTCCAGGTGCACAAGGGGGTGGATGCCACTGAGAACAGCAGAGACAAAAATTCCTGCCCTACTGGAGATGAGTTACCCAAAGCTTCATTCAGTCAGGTTGCTTATCATTCAAATTACTAAATACAGGATTTTTATGTTAATATTGATTACAAAGTATTCACTTCCTCATCCCCCACAAAGTAGGTCTGATTAGGTCTTCCCAGACTACTTGACACAGCTCATAATATTTGTGAATAGCAAGCCTTGCCCCAAATAATGAATGACTCATTCTTTCTTTCCACTCCAGTGTTTAGAATACTTGCAAAATGTAAACTGCTCTATTCAACATATGCTTGGAAAGTCTAACTCCCTTTCCCTTCCTGCTCTTTGCTCCAGGCTACAGAGGGCATCCAAGTAGGACCCTCTGGACACAGTTGGTGGTCAAAGAGAGGAAGCTGTGACCGATTAACTGAAAATCCCAGCTAGTGATCCCAAAGAAAGAGAAAGACATTTCTCCCAACCATTCCAGTGCCCTAGAGGTCCTGGACATCCTGGAAGAAGATGCAGCCTGCAGACAGAAAATGACAGCCACCAAACTGCTGAAGGGGCCCGTTCAGTCCTTTCTATCCCTGCTCCAAGTTCCACTCCATGATGGCCTGTAACCGCACAGCCATCAAGTCCTATGAATACTGGCTGCCAAATGGGAGCAACAGGTGGGACTCTGGGGCAGCCCCACCCCCTGCGCCCCTCAGGATACCCTTGGCAGTAATCATGATGCTGATGATCGTGGTGGGACTCCTCGGCAACGCTGTCGTCTGCATCATCGTGTACCAGAGGCCAGCCATGCGCTCCGCCATCAACCTGCTGCTGGCTACTCTGGCCTTCTCCGACATCATGCTGTCCTTGTGCTGCATGCCCTTTACCACTGTCACCTTGATCACCGCCCACTGGCACTTTGGTGACTCCTTCTGCCGGCTCTCAGCCATGCTGTACTGGTTCTTCGTCCTGGAGGGCGTGACCATCCTGCTTATCATCAGTGTGGACCGCTTTCTCATCATTGTGCAGCGCCAGGACAAGCTGAACCCGCAGAGGGCCAAGGTGATCATCGCTGGCTCCTGGGCACTGTCCTTCTTCATGTCAGCTCCCTCACTGGCAGGCTGGACGCTCATGGAGGTACCGGCCCGGGCACCGCAGTGTGTGCTGGGCTACACGGAGCTGCCAGCCAGCCGTGCTTATGCGGTGACGCTAGTGGCTACAGTGTTCTTTGTACCCTTCAGCATCATGCTGTGCTCCTTCCTGTGTGTCCTGCACACGGTTCGGAAGAACGCCGTCCGTGTGCACAACCAGTCCAACAGCCTGGACCTGAGACAGCTCGCCAGGGCTGGCCTGAGGCAGCCCCAATGGCAACAGCAGGTCAGCTTGGACCTGAGCTTCAAAACCAAGGCCTTCACCACCATCCTGATCCTCTTTGTGGGCTTCTCGCTCTGCTGGCTGCCGCACTCGGTCTATAGCCTCCTGGCCGTGTTCAGCCAGAGCTTCTACTGCAGCCCCTCCTTCTACACCACCAGCTCCTGCATCCTGTGGCTCAGCTACCTCAAGTCCGTCTTCAACCCCATCGTCTACTGCTGGAGAATCAAAAAATTCCGCGAGGCCTGCATCGAGCTGCTACCCCAGACCTTCCAAATCCTCCCCAAAGTGCCTGAGCGGATCCGAAGGCGAATCCGGCCGAGCACCGTCTATGTGTGCAATGAAAACCAGTCTGCAGTTTAGTTGGGGGGCTGAGGAGCAAGGAGGCCAGCTCCTGCCTGGCCCAGGACAGAGCCTGGCTGTCCTTCTGCTCTGCTTCCTGGCCCTAGAGTTGTGGTCAGTGTTTTGTGGTGGTCATTTAAGCACAAAGCTACTCATTTGTTAGCAGAGAAGCAGCGGCACCTAAGTTTGCAAGATGACTTCCTTTGTTTCTCGGTGCAGAAGGACAGTGTGGGGGACCCATGGACACTGGAAGTTAAAGCAAAATGAGATGTGCAGACATTTCCCAGAAAGGGAAGCTTGGGGCAGGGAGTGGAGTTCACTGGTGAGAGGCAGGTGGAAGGTCTGTGTACGGGGCTGTGTTCTGAAGTGAGGGCCCAGCAGGTACCTCTTGGGTGTGCATTTGTCTTGTCTGATGCCCGCATTCTTCAGAGGTGTTTATGTTTGTGGCATATGGGGAAACACATAAGGTTCTCCATACTGGTCAGAGGTGCCAAATCATCCCTCCTGTAAAACAAAATCACACCAGGAAGCAGAGTGAACACCTGTACTTTTCTGTCCCCCCAGGTGACACAGAGGCTTCAGAGGCTCAAAGCCCAGAGAATGTTCAACACAGCTCAGCTGAACTGAGGAGCCCACCCACCGCCACCCGGCTGGCCCACCAGCCCTGCGCCCTGCCTCTCCCAGTATGGGTGACATCCCTCTGCCCCTTCTCCCTCCCTCAACCCCCTCTTTGTTTTAATCGCAGCCATTCCAGTACACAGAAAAAACATACTCCTCCTCCCATTCTCCATCTTTTCAGCCAGTGTCTGCAATGGCTTCCTTTCAGTTTGAACGTCATCAGTGGGCTTTGTTTACGTGTTTCCCCTTGACACCCCGTGGCTGCCATGTCTGTAATGGCCACCTGGGCCTGGGCACTGCAGCTGCGGCAGGGGTAGATCACACAGCGCCCACCGAGCAGCCCTGCTGGCCCGTGTCCCTCCTACCTCACCCAGGTGTGCGGGGGCCCCTGGCCGCTGCTGTTGGGCTGCCACCCTTGACCTCGGTCCTCCCAGCCCAGGCAGGACTGGGGTCCCAGGACTGAGGCTACCTAAGGGGCACCTCTGCCCTTGGCCGCTACCCCCAGGGTCGCCCATTTCCATCAGAAGCTTCAGACTTTGAAGGATGACTGTCCTGAGTTAAGGGCATACCATTGGGTCCATTGAGCTCTCATTCAGATCAGAAGAGAACGGAAACTTTAGGAAGAAATTCAGAAAATTTGATTTCAAGTCTAACTCTATCTTGAACTAGTCATGGTGAAACTATGTGAAACTTGTTTGTTTCACCTCCCTTCTCTGGGCCTCAGTTTCCCCATCTGCCAAGTAAGGAAGCAGGTCTAGATATCTTCAATGTCCCTGTCATGTCTCAGACACACCAGTTCCAAATGTGTATGTTTTCTGTGCACAGTCACTGGATCCCCTGCATTGGCTTATTTATCCATGCAACGAGCATGTATTAAGTGCCTACTAGATAGAAGGCACTGTGGGAGAGAGTGATGAATGAGGCCTGTGCTGTGTCCAGAAGCAGTTGTCCCCTTCAGCTCAGGGTAATCATGACTCAAATGACTAGGAGCACAGAAGTCCGTGGCTTGTTTCTCTTCTTGTTTCTTTTTCTGGGTTGTATTACAAGGCCAGCTCCCCATTCTCATGTTCTCCTGTGGTATTGGTGACAAAGGCAGGAAAGAAAGAGAACATATTTATATTAATCTAAGCCCAGAGGAGAGTTTGTCAAGAAAATAATTGACACCTTTTCTCACCAACTGTCCCCTTCTTTCATATCCAGACACAAGAAAGAGAGAGAGTTGCAGGCAGGCAATTGGCAGGTGGTTGACTGAGGTGGGGCCTGGCCCTGCCAGGACAGGTTTTGCCTTCAGTTCCCATGAGGCAGAGTTACACGGCCTCCATGGTGTAGGGCACAGCCAGGCCACTGAGGGGACCATGCCACTGGGCGTCTCCCCTCTGGTGCATGTTTAGGGGAATGCACTTCAGGAGGCTCAAGCGAGAGAGAGAAACCACAAACTGAATGAATGAAAGTACCAAAACGTACATCCGTCACTGTTCGATGATGTGTGTTGGACAGAAATATATATGTTTCAAAGTAATAATTTTGTATATATTTTAAATAAAATATTATTGCTCTTTCAGTGTATAAGACTATGTTCTTGCCAAAGTTAGCACCAAGGCCATGATGAGTAAGCCAGAAACTTCTGTGTAATATCTCCAATGCCAAAACTGCTTCAGGAAATCTGGAAGTTTTACGAATTTCACCAAGCTGCTGTCACCAAGCAGGTGTCAGTGAGATGACAACCGGGAGACTGTTGGAACAATAGGGTCACAATTGGGGTGCCCGCACTTCTTAAAATCATGGCCCCACTGTGGCTCCAGCCAGTTCAGCTTCCCCTCTGACTTTTAGGATTCTCTCCAGCCTTGCTGAATGTTGAGACAAGGAGCCTTTAGGAAGTCTGCTTTCCCAGGATACTCTGTAAATACCGAGGTCTTGTCTCCTCTGAGGCTTGCAGGGCAGCTGCTGCTGTTTGGTCCTGCTCTTCTTCTCTTTAGCCCTGGGGGTCACCCAAGCCCTGCGCACCTGTACAGTTTCTAGGGGGCCGGGGGCAGCAGCTAGCCTAATAATTGTCCAGAGGGAGGTACCGGGCTCCTTGGGGGACACTCGCCTCAAAATGAGACACAAATATGTCTCAGAAGTGTCCTCCTAATTCTGAGCACCCCTGAAAACCCACTGCCTTTTCATCTTGAATCTCGGTCCCTGCTGTTGGGTGAGATAAAAGCTAAGGTTATGTAGAACAGTCTGACAGCCAGGGTGAGGAACAAAATCTATTTCAATTTCTGCTTCGCTGTCCTGAGCCCTGGGTGTACTTTCCCCACCATGATGCTCACCACATCCTTTCTTTGGATGTAAAAGCACTGTGTTAAGAATTTCTAACATGGCTCTTCTTGCCTTGGCCCCCAGAGCCCCTGAAGTTGGGCATGCCCAGTGCTCAGGGTTTCGCTCTTAGGGGAACATACGGGCAGTGGAACGGAAAGGGTGCGTGCTCCGGTATGGGACTGTCTAAACCCCAGGCGGCTTTGCTCTCTGCGTGGTCTGGACAAGTCATAGAACATTTCTTCGTTCCGGCTGCCTCGTGTCCTAAATGGTGGGAAGACTCCCAGCCAGAGAGAGGGCCTCCATGAGGAATAAATGATATAATGGAATAAGGGATCTAGCCTGATGCCTGGCCCATGGTAGAGGCTGAGTAGACAGCAGCAGTAATGATGACAGAATGGCAACTTGCTTTATGTCCAAGCTTTGTCCTTCTGGGACAAAGGCAGACATTTGTTTCAGAAACTGGCTGTTCAGTCCACACCCTTGTCCTCATGTGGTCCTGAGATTTCAGGATTCAGTTGTCAAGACCATACCATCCACTGAAGCTGGGAGCATGGATTTGACTTTGAAGAACAAAATCCTTGAAGGCCAAAACTGCACTTCTTTCCATTCCAAACCCTCCACCGGCTATAAACTGGCCTCACAGGGTTGCTGCGGGAATGGGATGGATGGGTGGGTGCTCCCTCCCCTGCCCTGTTCCC
Source organism: Manis pentadactyla (assembly GCF_030020395.1). Classification (NCBI taxonomy): domain Eukaryota; kingdom Metazoa; phylum Chordata; class Mammalia; order Pholidota; family Manidae; genus Manis; species Manis pentadactyla. The sequence goes on along the minus strand of NC_080020.1, from coordinate 147,071,021 downwards.
AGGCCTAGGAAAACAACCTGAAATACACACCCTCTGTTCTAAGGGTGGTTCTGAGTTCCAGGGAGCCTAGTAGCATAACTGGGAATGCAGGGAGGCAGGAGGGAGGAAGGGTGTGGATTAGGGTAAAAAGTAAAACTCCTATAATGACTCACGACACAAAGTGGCCTTTAAAAAAAATGATGGCGCTCCCTCTCCTAAGCTCCAAGGCAGCTTGGAGGGCTCTCTGCTCATGTGGCTGCCCGGGACTCGGGTTCCTCCCGTCTGGTTGCCCACTCACCCACAGGGCACTGTCATCTTTGTGGTCAATCTGGGTGGCAACCAGGTCTGCACACCCCCACTGCCCAGGAGGGAGATTGGTCCCTAGGTGGCCGCCACGTGCCCGGCTACGGCTTCCTCAGCATGGAAGGGGAGGAGGTGGATTTAGTGGACTCCCAGCACTTTGCCAAAATACCATGACTTTGAAAAACAACAGATCCTGGAACACCTACAAATTCTGAAGTCCTGGTACAGACTTCATAAATGAGCTCATTGTAAATTAAACATATCTCTCTCCACCACTCCGAGATGCCGAGATGGTTGCCTCTCTCTCTACCTCTGGCCCCAACACAAAGGGACCTACATCCAGGTATGGGAACCATGCACATTTATGCCTGTGCAAAGGAGATAAAGTCGCCACATTTTATCTTTTGGACAAAAAAGAAGGGAGACATTAAAGCAAAACTGAAAAATTGCAGCCACACAGGGGTGAATTTTGCCAAGATAAGAAAAAACATAACAATTCAAAGCAACAGATCAACAGTGATTGAGACCAACTCTGACAAAGAATCTGAATATTTTAAAGGCAGGTGTGTAATTTCAAAGCCTGGCCTGTTGAAAGGCGGAGGGCAGTTGCTAGTGCCAAGGTGGACCACCACAGAGTGTGGGAGGGTGCTTGGCCAGGCGTGGCAGTTAACTATTTAAGGAAAGGGAGGGCTTGGGGACTCAAGGTGGCGGCTGAGCATCTGGATTCTGTAAGAATAAAAGGATGTTTGAATGCAAAGGCATGGGGGGGGGGAGCATGCGTGGGAGGGGGGCTCGGGGGGCAACCAAGGTCAGTTTGGCAGACAGCGCCACTTTACCTCTCATCCTAGAGGAGCAGGGGACAGGGTGCTCTGGGAACAAGAGAGGGGCCAGGGATTGTCTGCCCTGGAGAGGGCCCAGGAGGGGCTGCAACACGATTTCTCCTAGTAGTCTGATAGGAACAGAAAGAACTCATCTGTGTGAGAAACCCTTGGATGTGCCCACACTGTACCTTCTGCAGTCATGAATCCGAAGGTGCCAATAAGCAAGCCCAGCTCTCTGAGGTGTCCAGGGAAACACTAAAGGTCCCCAAGGCCGGGGTGATAAGAACCCATTCCGTGCTCCTCTGCGCTCTCTCCTGCCACCTCCGTCATCTGCTATCCCTTTGCCAACCATTCCATTGGAGGAAAGAAACACTAGCTCATTTCGGGAAGCATTTTTCAGAAGACAGTTTGCTGCTCCTTATGGACTGTCGTTTGGGGATAATATTCCTCGTTTTCTTCCTCATCGAAATGCTGCTGCCATAGCCCCACCTTACAGTGTGGCCATGGTGTCAGGAAGCCTCCGAACATTTCATTAAACCATGAGAGAGGGTCACTAACCTCACCATAACAGGCAAACAAGACTGAACGATTTAAAAATGCACATGGAAATGGAGAGCTTAATTTGCTTCCAAAGCGTGAACAGAGGCAAGGCAGAGACATGTTGGGAAGCAGGAGGTTCTTCCCCAGTCTTCCAGTTCTGTCTGGGACTTGCTGGGTCTCTCTGGAAGCAGACTGTCTAGGGGGAAAGTGCTCTCCCCTCATGGGGTGCCCTGGAGCTGTGGGGACTCATTGAGGTAAGACCTGCCCAGGTGGTCGGGGCACATCTGGGCTTTGCTTCACCAGGCCCAGATGTGTACCCCCGGCTGCTTCCCCATTCTGCACTGTGATGACACCCCATGAAGGTCTTTGTCACACAGTATCTGAATCCCTACTACATCCCTCCACGTGCGCCTCCTGCCTACAGGGCCCCCTCACTCCCTGGCCCCTGCTCTGATCTTTCCTTCTCTTCTCAAACAATGCAGTTGGCAGATATGGGTAAGGTCTTAACTAGAAGTGAGGTTTAACATAGTGTATTAAAATTTAGACTTAGATTCTGTGACAAAGTTTGTTTTCCATCCTTATAGTGTTTCTAGTCTTAAGAAAAGTTTAAAAATCAGATATCCTGATTTTTTTTATTAGAGAGGTGATTTGCTGTTTGCAGAAATGAAAACAAAACAACTAATATGTTTATTGGATTTTTTAAAACCTGCAGCATAAAGAAAATTAAAGATTTTCTAGTCTTTTTTATTACATATAAAAAATGCATTTTCTTTTGCAATATTCAGATCTTCCCATCCCACATCAGAACCTTGTAAGCAGTTTTCGGTTTTTTTTCCATGTTTTGAAGTGATTTCTGATGGTTAGAAGTCTTTATTTATATGCGTGTGCCACAGACTAAGTTATTTAAGTACTCCCTGTGTTTTGAATTTTTTCCTATATTTCACTATTTTTTTTAAATGCTGTAATGAACACCCTTGATATAAATTTCTTTGCCTAGTCACTGACTGTTTCCTTGAACTTCTAAAAGTGGAACTGGTCACTTTTTGTGCAATAATCTTTTCTTTTTTTTAATTTCAGAAAGTTTGTGCCAATTTGCTCTCTCACCAGCTATGCTTGAGAACTACCAAAAACTCAGGGTGTGTCATGAAGCACTGCCCAATAACCACCAACAGGCCCTCAACCTATAGGCTGGGCCAAGGTGCTTTGGACCATGGCTGGGTAATGAACTGGGCCGTGAAGAGGGCAGCGAGAGGACACACAGCCATTTGGACTGAGAGGCATTATTCAAGAGCCGGCAGGTTTGCAAAGGCTAAGGGCAAATGTGCATTCACTAATTATATGTGGAAAAGTATAAGAGAAATAACTAAGGTATTTCACACCTCTCCACAGACCAGTTTGAGCTAAAAGGATTATTTGTGGCAACGACAGGCCAGCTTGAGTCATCCAGCTTTAGGAAGCCCTTTGGACACTAGCATCTAGCTGGCTGGTTGGCTGTGGGTGGGCCTAGGAAGGGTTCCCCAACCATTCCATATACCGTTTCTCACCCTAGGCCACTCTGAGGTGATCTTTCCTACCTCGCTGTTAGAAGAATATTAAATTTTTTATGTTCAGCTCTCTGTCCTGAGAAGCAGAGCAGGATACAACTCTGGCTGCCCCAGTGGCCTAATCAAAAGGATGTAGTAACCATGTCTTCTATTCTCTGGTTTCTGATGCTTTGACATCAGGGGCCTTAACACACTGGAGGAACTGCCCTCCCAGGGCTAATTTCTAAAGACAGTAAACACTTGCCCACCAGTATCTCTCAAATACAAATCAACCATCCAGAGCCCCGCCCCCACCGAGCCTATGGGGCTCTCACACTCCAGGCCCCCTCCCCCTTCCCTGCTCACCCCAGGGCTAGCACCAAACAAGCAGGGACAGCCCCTGCACCCCAGAGCCCACAGAATTCATCAATCCCCCCAAGCCTGAGCCTTCTCCCCCTGTCTCACCTGTTCCTTCCCTGGGAAAGCACAGTACAGGCTCCTGCCCTGTTTCCCCCTCCCTCCGCCTCCTGGCGGGCCGGGAGCGTCCTCACGCGGCCCCTGGGGCGGGGCATGCCCCTCCTCTTGGGATCTGTGAGGATAAGAAATACCTTTTCAATGGCCATCGTTTCCCGATCCCTTGGCCTCGCTATACCTCAGATTTTCTATTCACACTTGGTGTTTTAAAGCAAAAGAGTCTCTGGCTAAACCAACTAAACTGGCTAAACTATTTTGTATTCTGTCCCTTTTGGGGGACATTTCATTTCCATGGCAGTAAAACCATGTCAAGAGCCGGCTGAACAGGCAAATTACTAAGGGAGATGTTGGAAGTGGTTGCCCTGGGTGGTAGGAGGGCTGGTCTTTCCGCAGCACAAACACCGAAGGCATTCTTCTGCTGAGCAGATGGATGAAGCCTTGGTCTCCCCTGTGCCCATGCCCTGTCTGCTCTCTGGGCTGCATTCAAACTGAACATCTCCCTCTGCATTTCCAAGTGGCTGTAATCCTGTTCACCTCCAGGCTCGGCTCTGCTGTTCCAAGTGCCTGGAGCACTTGCCTTCCAACCTGGGGCCCCTTCTCTGGGCTTCTGGCTTGCCTGCTCTGCCTACTCATGGCATTTGCCCCCGCTGTGATTATCTTTGTGCTGAATCCCAGTAGGGCCAAGAGCAGATGTGACCTCTTCACTATTTCATCCCCAGAACTTACCACAATGCCCGTCACATAGCAGTCTTTCCAGTATACTGGCGAATGAATGAATGATTAAATGGATGACGAAATGAATGCATGCAGTGAACAAGGAAAACTGCTGCCTTATTACACACAGCTCTTGGTGACATGAGTCCATTAGTCCCTCAGCTGCCTCCCTCTGTAGCAATGTCAGTTCTATTTCTGCAGGTGCATGAACAAGATGGTAAACTTGGAGTAAGTCACCAGGGCTGTGACTGCCCAGGCAGACTGTGGCCACTCCCTGCTGGGCATGGCCCTGGGCAGTTGCCATGCAGTCTCCCTGGCCCTCGGTGTGTGCCCTGGCACAGCCATGGAGGATTGGCAGTGGCTGACCTGCTCACTCTGCTGCTAGGAAGCAGCTCATTTTCTATTATTTGTACAAATAGAAGATATCTGAAAACTACATTAGTAGGTGCAAGTCGAGCAGACACAGAAAACAGGCGTAGCCTCTGCACATTTCCAGTGTTCAATTGTATGAGATTACAGTTATGGGAGCAGACATGATGATGGTGTTAGGCTGCAGGCATCAGGGGAAGGGGTGAGCCTGCTGGACAAGCTCAGGCCTCCCCAAACGAGGTGAAGAGACCAACAGGTTCAGGTCTGACAACATTCCAGAGCCTGATTAGATAACCCTCCCAACTAGAGCCTTCCCCCAAGCTAAAGGATTAGTGGTAACTTTCCAGTACCTGGCTAAAGGCCAATGAGAGACCCCCACGTACCCTAGATGAGTCAATCCTCGTGTCAATGTACACTTTTGCTCTCCCTCCCCCTGCCTTCTTTAAAAACTTGCTGCCTGCCCTGCTGGGTGTGACTTCCCTGGCCTGTGTTTCAGACCACTGAACATCACCCAGGGGTGGCATTCAAATAAACTACTTAGCCCTTTGCTGCCTCTCTTTGCCTGCTTACTTCAGTTGAAATTTATTAGAATTTATCTTACAGATGGGTTATGGGGTGTCTATGCATTCGATGTCAGAACATCCAATCCACCCCTGTAATGGGGTAACCTTTGCTGTGGATTGCTGAGGACACAGGTATGCAATGCAGGTGTGGAAACACACTAGAAATCCCTACCCCCAACACTGCTCACAGCCATGGAGAAAAGCACAGGACCAAAGGAAACAGACTGGCTCCAACTGGCAGCGGCACTGTGCCCCTGCTTCACTTGTTTGGCAGAAGTGGTGGGACCCAGACACACACATACACGTCGTCTACACTGCCTGCTAAGTGACTTTCTCACTCCCCCAGGAAAGTAAGGAGGAGGATGCCTTCTTCCTACCCTGTGTTTGCCTTCAGCAGACTGTGCCCATCTCGGGATGTCATTTAGTGACCTACTTGAAGGCAGGAGCCGGAGCCCTCAGCTGGAGCAACTGCCCAAGAAGGGGCACGAACAGGGGTCTGGGAAATGGCAATACCTTCTTCCCTCCCTGAAAGACGTTAGAGAGGTTCGTGTAAAGAAAGGCTGGAAAAACCATAGTGTGCACACCTTCATGAGGATGCCCGCCAAGAAAGCACATACCCCTGACTGCCTAGGCATGTGCTCTGGCCAAGCGGTAGCTGCTCCCACTGGCCCTTGGGCCACTTTTTCACATAAGTTAACCTGCCTTTGCTTCTGAATTAGCTTTATGCAGATCCTTGCAGATAAACACAAATGTGACCCTATGATGGGGAAAGCTTTGTGTTTTTCCTTGTTCAAAAGAGCTTGCACTGATTTTGGACCCATTTTTAAAGAGCCTGCATTAAGGCCCTTTATGAGCTTTGTTTTAATCCAATGGAAGAGATTAGGACAATAAATGGGTAACTTTCGGGCAGTTGTTATAGGGTTATATTTTACATGTTGATTAGAATATATAAAATAGCAATTCTAATTTTATATAAAATTTATATGAGCAATATAAACCTATGCATACTTACTTTCTGTAGCACAACTAAATATACTATTTAAAAACCATGGCATGGAGTATTTTCACTTAGAAAAGAAATTCTGACACATGCTACATGGGTAAATTTTGAGGACATTATGCTATGTGAAATAAAGCTGTCACAAAAGGACTAAGACTCTGTGATTCGACTTATATAAGGTCCTCAGACTGGTCAGATTCACAGACACACGGAACAGAATGGGTTCCCCAGCGGCTGGGGGACAGGAATGAGGGGTTAGTGTTAAATGGGGACAGCGTTTCAGTTTGGGAAGATGAAAGGGTTCTGGAGATGGAAGGTGGGCGGTTTCCCAATACTGTGAATGTAGTTAGGCCACTGAAGTGTCCACTGAAAAACAACCAGTTTAAGATAGTAAGTTTTATGTTATATGTATTTTATTGCAATAAAAAAAATCCACAAAAATGGCAAGAAGACTAACATATGTGGAAAACATATTTAACTATAGCCGTATAAGTAGTATGGTAACCTATCCCTTTTTTAGACAAAAAATTGTTTCCTATTACTCAAATAGAGTGAATACATTCTTGTATATTAACTGAAATCAAAGAAATCAAATGCATTTAGATGTATAAACAACTGGGAAATGTGCTAATTCTCAAGAAAACAAAAGCTTAGCATTTTGGTTTTATTTATTTATAATAAATTTTGTTATTTATTTTATTAATTTATTATACATTATTTATTATTTATTAATTTATATAAGTTTAAGCCAACAGTTGTCTGTAAATCAGCAATATACTGAAAAACAATTTAGAAGTCAATTTGGAGTCTCACTGTCCCGTGTGAGTGCAGGAGAGGGGGGCAGGGAGGCGGGCGGCCTGACTCCCCTCATCTTCCTGTGCACACCAGTTCCCCGAGGTAAGCCACACGTGTGTGACAATCAGCGGGACAGGCTGGGGCGAGTCAGATGGGCCATGGTGCTGCCACGGGCTGGGTCACACAGCTCACAGTCCCACTGAGATTAGGCTGGGAATCTGCCTTCCCAGTTTAGTCAGACACCAGTGGAATCTGAAAAGGAAAAACCTGTATTTCTAGTGAGGCAACTGGAAAATGTTTGCTAGAGAAAGGCGACTGTAATGGTGGAGGGCTGTGGAAGCCACAGCACACGAGAAAAGGCAAAGGGAGTTTTGGCTGAGGTTGGAAGATGCTGGAGGAAAAGGGCCTCTGGAAATCAGCAGTTGAAAAGGGTACAGGGACCAACTGCTCTCCCAGACCCAGATGGCTGCCCCGGTCCCAGGGGGTGAGCTGGAGGCACGTCTGTACTGCTAACCATGTAATGAGGTTACGGGAGGGCTCAGATGCATCCTTGGGGACGCCATAGAGCCCCTGTGCTGTGGCCACCCTGAGACACCCATGATCTGATGGGGCAGCGCTGCACCCCTACTCTGCCCTGGCTTCCCTTGCCAGGAACAGAGGGCTAGCACCCAAAGGGTCCTCAGGTACCACTCAGCCCCAACTCCAGTCCAAGGATAACACCACCAAGGCCTTGCCCAGGACCACAGCTGAGCATGTCAGGGCCCAGTGCGACCCAGGCTCCTTGTGGGAACCTTTTACTTCACAAGCCACACTTGGTCTGTTGAGTTGTATGTGTTGCTTTCTAGTCCCTTCTTGCCACGTCTTGTTTAACTAATTTATGACTCTGGATGGCAGACTGAATTATAGCTATTTGTTTCCCCTTCTTGGCTGCAAGCTAAAGAAAAGCAGGCTTCATTAATTCCAGTGCTTGTCTCTGAACAAGGTATTAACAAGCTTTTAGATGGTGCTCCAGCCACTGAGCTTTTCTGAGAAGGTGAAAAGGGCCTCTAGTCCATATGGTTAGATTCTTGTACATTTTCATTTCAAACGCTAAGGTTGACAGATCTGTGAAGAGCAAATGGGGTGTTAGTTAATATCTAATTACTTCTAATGCGAGTCACAGCCCATTTAACTGAGTCAGGCGCCAGTCTTTGCCTCCGCCAACAGTAGCATTTGCGACACCCATTTGCACGCTTTCCCTCTCTCAGCCACATGGCCTTGTACTATCCCAACAGGCAGTGTGAATGCACAAGCTCTCACTATCTAGTTATTAGGCTGGCGAGCCTAAGCACCTGCTTTAAACTCTAATAGGCTAATGAACCACAGAGGGTACCAGCAGTACAGAAATGAGAAAAGGATATTAAGATTGGTGCTTCACAGTTTTCTCCAAGCAGCCACTGTTTGCATATAGCCAACCCTGAGTTGGTTCCTGTTTTTTTCTTTTGTGTGGGGTTGAGGAGACCCCCGGCAGCAGCTAGAGCTCTGGTTGGGTGGGACTCATGCTCCAAGAAAATCACCTACCCCCCAGTTCCTCATTTTCTCCAACTGGAAACATGGCTATCTCATGACACCCCACCTCGCCTGTCAAGCACGTGAATTTGGCATGTACCAGCCTGCCTGGGCATGCAGAACAGCATCAGAATAGCCGGTGGCTATGGGCTGTGTTAACAGACCTTCTCCTCAAGTCAGCATAGTACCTGGAATGAAAAGACAGATCATGGGGAAGGGCTGGGAGGTTCATTCAACAGGATTTCTCAAAGACCTGCTATGAACAAGGTTCTAAGAACAATTTAAAGGTGAGACTAAGTGAAAAAGTTATATTCCTTGACTACGTTCAGGGTTGGAAATCCCAGGGCAGCAGGCTTATTTAGGAGCACGCGGCTATAAGACAAAAGTGTAAGAAATAACCAGGAAGCTCCTCTGTGAAAGCCCTGAGGGCATGAGTGACCTAAACATGCGGAATGTCAGGGAGCACCTTAGGAATATGCCAGAGATAAACTCGCAAGTGGGCAGCATACAATTCAGTAAAGTGCTGACAAGGTATCTAAACGGCAGGCCCTCTAAGACCTCTGTGGGAACTGTGGAGCCATGAGGCTCGGATGATTAAGTTCTGGATCTCTTTAGATCAGAAGACATGGGAGTGGAAACCATCACTCAACCAAGATCATTTTTATTAAAAAAAAAGAAAAAATACAGAAAGAACAAAGAATTAAAAGAATTTTAATAAAATCAACAAGTTTACATTTGTACATCTTGTGTATTCGGGATCCAACCAGGGGTGAAGGATAAAGTTGCAGGGACAAAGGTTTCCACAGAAGAGCAAGCAAAAAGCAAGGGCTACCCTCGTTGTGTGACAGGCATCAACTTGATGGTGTGACCCCGTGGTCACGTGGGCCCCCTGCACTCCTGAGTAAGCAAGCACATTTACCTACTCATCAGCACAAGCCTTCCGGCTCAGCACAGGCCCAGAGCTGAGTCAGCCTGGCTCTCCCACATTGATACTCGATAGGCAGCAACAGAGAGACAGTTCACAGAATTAAACAGTACTGCCCGCAGAATACTAATGTCAGCTGAGTTCAGTTCATGCTGTTTTACCTAGAATGGACACACAGAAACTAATGAGAGAAAAAGGGCTGAGTGGTGAGCCTAATTGCTCTGTTCAATGGTACAGTCACAGAACAGCAGGCCCTCAGAAAGAGTCATATGTTTCTTTTAAAAATACGACTTGAGAATCAAGAGCCCTGTGGGAGTTAGGTTAGAGAAAGGTATGGTTTTTAACACAGGCGACAACTGTCACAGTGTCATGGAATTCTGCCCACAGTAGAGGATTCAGTAAAGAGAGGGAGTTGCTCAACTTTAATTCCCATTATTCTAAAGGATAACAAACATTTTGAAGTATTGACCGATGTTCAGAGAAAAAAAGAGACTAGTATCCCCAAGGTAGGAAGGAACAATCACAAGTCTTCTTCAAGATTTTACCCATTAAGTGTACAGAGGAACAGTGCTTTTCAATACTGCATGTACTAGTAAATTGCTCCTTGAAGAATAAATGCAGACTCACAAGTCATAATGCCGATGCACACCACACAGTGATGTGACCATCCTGTAACAAAGCCAGTATGGCTAGACTCCTGACCAGGCTCTGGATTCATACAGAATCAATAATCTCAATGAAGAAATCCAAAAGGGGGCAGTGGAGTAACAGCAGCTTCAGCTCTTCAGCCATGTCAGATAGAGAAGCACAAAACCAATTCCCACTCTGTGATGAGCAAGAAGCATTTTCCCTGTGTTTTCCGGAAACCTCGGAGCAGGAGTATAAAGTGCTGGGAGGTAAGGCAGCCTGACCGGACTTCCTTCCAAGGGCATGAGGAGCACCACTGAGGGGCTGGTGTCCCTGTCACGGGCAAAGGCATCCGCTGCCCGCCCTGCTCAGAGGTGAGGGAACAGCTGCCTCTCCTGAAAACATGCTCAGTTTGTGCTCACAAATGTTTCCCTTGTAACTTCCCCAGGATTTAATAGCAGGTAGACTTTAATAAGGAGAAACATCCCCAATGCATATGATAGATGGATTTCTAAGCCACAGAAAAACTACAAAGATCATATAACCTCAAATAAACATTTTTAGTCAAACGTGTTAATCATGGAGTTTTGAATCAGCAGACAATGTGACAGTAAAGCGACACACACGTGGCCTGGCCTGTCCCAGCTTTCCTGCCCACGGTTGCCTCTGAGATGTGGCAGGTGGCTTCTCCTCGGAAGCTGTATCAGTTCCTAACAGGTCCTCACTGGTGAGCAGCCAGGAGCACACAAACTCACCCAAAGGGAACGCTTGGGGACACCGGGAAGGGTCCCCCAGGGGTGGAGAGTGAGATGGGAAGCAGGAAGGGACAAAAACACTTTCCCAAAGTCAGCCATTTGAAGGGTAGAGGCAGAGCCCACAAGGTGATCCCAGGAAACAGACAGGACCCAGGGGTGGTGCCTGGTGGACGGAGAGCACACCCCACGGGATGGCACACGGGGTGAGGCCTGGCTGCTGCGGGCTCAGTGCCCTGGCCGCTCACCTGGTCCAGTTCTTTTCTGTGTCCCCATGAAGCAGCGGCTCCAGTGCAAGTGTATGCCCGGCGGCAGGGGCCGGTGTGCCTGGCTCACGCAGGGAAGGCTCATTTTTTTTTCTAGACGACATCTGTCTTGCATTATTGTGTACCTGGACGGGCAAATGCTTGCATGCCTGTTATCAGGGTTTTCCATTTACATTCAATGTAGAGTGGTCAGCAGTGAGGAGTCCGTTTCACACTGACTGAAGCCCCCCCCAGAGCCCCTCATCTCGGATGGCACAAGCATGGCAGCTTTCTGCTGTTTGCGCCCAGCAGGCTTGGTAAGGAACTCAGGGTCCTTCTCGCACCCTCAGGAGGGCCTCTTCAAGTCCGAGTGCCAGGGCTGGGGGAGCTAGGGTTCATGTGTCTGCTGGCCGCACAGTGGGTGTGGACAAGGCCGCCACTGGGGTACCTAACAAACACGGGCTCACAAAAGGGATTCTGGCACATCTGGCAGAGCTTTTTGTCTGAGAGCTGAACTGAGCTTCCTTTCAACTTCATCTGCAAAAGGAAATAAAGACTGAGCATTCTGTCACATACAGCTACCCCAGGTTTTTAAAGTTGACATGCATTCCCCCGTGGGTTAGCATTACTGATGAGGACTGCTTTAACATCAACGTCTTGAAACAGAATATTAGAGCTAACATCCTTAGTAACTGGAGAAGTAAAGAAAGTGCAAAACTGCTTCCTTATTTTACAGAAGTCATTGCTGCTGGTCTGGCCAAGGCATTTCTACCCCAGACCCTCTCCCCAATGTCTCTGAGCTCTGATATGTCTAAGTCAGGCCTGTTATAAAGTCATATGACATTAGAGCTCAATAAGGCTGCACAATCATATTTCAGATTCTCCCATTTGCAAACAAGAGCCTAAAGCACAAATAAGGAGCTCACTCAAAGCCATGTGGTTGATTAGTGGCACATTCCTGCCTGATCCTAGGAGATAAAATTTAATTTCTTTCAAGGTAACTAACAAAACTGAGTTGTAACTCCATCAATTCTTGTCTGATAAATTGAACTGAAGTTTTGCAAAAAAAAAAGCCTTTCTGCACAATTTACTTGTGTAAACCCAGGAAAGTGGCTGGATCAAGTAGCAAACTTGGTGAAGTCACCCTGCACTAATTAATTTTATCAGTCATTCAACAAACACTTATGAAACACTTGGCTTGGATCTAGGGAAAAAGAAATAAACAGAAGAAGCTCTTCACCCTCAAAGAACCCAAAATCTACTAATAAATGGAGATGAAGAATGTATGCATGGAAAAGAGGTGGGCAAAGGGGTGATTTATCTGCTAACTGGGAGGTGGAGGTTTCACAAAGGAAGAAGTTCTTTGGCTGGGTTCTGAGTATGTGTTCACGAGGCACAAAAGGGATGTATCTCAGGTAGAGGGATGGCAGGTGCAAAGGCCGTAGGTATGAGACATCATATCACAATTCAGGAGGTTCCATACCTCCTGGCAAGCAGTGAGAGATGGAGCAGCACAGGCCAGAGGAGGTAGACCGGCTCTTCCAGGCCTCAACTCCTTTCCTGGGGTTCCTGAAGGCTTCCAAGTAGGAGGGACATGTTGGATCCCTGCTCTGAAAGAGCACTCTGCCAGCTGCATGGAAGGATGGGCCTCAGAAAGCAACAGCCTCCGGAGGGAGATCAGCCGAGTGTTTGTACCCATCCCCCACAAATCCACACACTGAAGCCCTAATTCCCAGTGTGATGGTATTAGGACCAGGTCTTTGACAAGTGACTATGGTTTGATGAGGTCATGATGGGGCCTCCCATGATGTGGTTAGGGCCACTGGAACAGGGGGAAGAGAAGAATCGAGGGTGTGGAGAAAAGTGAACCCTTGTGTACTGTGGGTGGGAATGTAAACTGGTGCAGCCCTATGGAAAACAGTACGGAGGGTCCTCAAAAACTTAAAAATAGAACTACCACCATATGACCCAGCAACTCCACTCTGGATATATATCTGAAGAAAATGAAAACACTAACTCAGAATGAGATTTGCATCCCATGTTCACTGCAGCATTATTGGCCAAGATGGAAGCAACCTGTGTCCACTGATGGATGAATAGATAAAAAGACACACAACGGAATAGTATACAGACATAAAAAAAAGAAGGAAATCTTGACATTTACAACAATATGGGTGGACCCAGAGGGCATTATGCTAAGTAAAATAACTCAGGCAGACAAAGACAAATACTATGTGATCTCACTTACATGTGGAATCTTAAAAAAAAGAAAAAGAAAGAAACTGAGCTCATAGATAGAGAACAGACTGGTGGTTGCCATGGGTGAGCAAAATGGGTGAAAGGGGTCAAAAGGTACAAGCTTCCAGCTATAAATAAATCAGTCCTGGGAATGCAATGGCTTATATGGTGACTACAGTTAATCACACTGTTTTATATATTTGGAAGTTGCTAACAGAGTAAATCTTAGAAGTTCTCATCATAAGGAAAAGAATTTTAACTAAATGTGGTGATTTATACTAACTGGACTTACTGAGGTGATCATTTCACAGTATATAAAAATAGCACATCATCATGTTGCACACCTGAAAGTAATATTAAAGCAAAGAAGAGGTGGAAGAGCAAAGCTTGGCTGCCCTGCCACCCGAGGATACAGTGGGAAGGTGGCCATCCCCAAGCCAGAAGAGTCTCCACTAGGCACCGCATCTGCCGGCACTTTGATCTTGATCTTCAGCCTCCAGAACTGTGAGAAATAAATGTCTGTTGTGTGAGCCCCCAACCTGTCGTGTTTGTTACAGCGGCCTGAGCTGACTGGCACAGGGACCAAGAATTGGGGCTGTGACTTGGCCAGGAACTCACATGTGGGCTCTTCCATTTACTGTGAATTCTTTGTGCTCAGTTTCCTCTGTGTGAAATGGAGATAATAATAGCAGATACTGCACAAAACTGTTGATGAGGAGATGATATAATGATGTAAAGTGTAGGACAGCGTCTGGCATGACCTATGGACTCAGTAAGTGTTAGCCTGCCCCACATGCTCTCCTGAACACCTTTTGTTTCTTCTAGAAGGGGAGAAAAACTACACCTGCCAGCCCCGCTCCTGCCTCTGCTCACAGGTACCTTAGTTTCTGTACAAGTAGAATCATATATTTGATTTGTTGACGTTGTAGAGGAAGAAATGGCCGTAAAATATTTTCCTGTAGGTAAAATCTACCTTAGGTAAAAAGTCAGCTGGTCGAGCAGCTGGCTGCCTAGAAGGGCTGGGCTCTCACCTTGTCGTATTTGTAGAGTAAGTTCTCAGACTTGGCCAGGCCGAGAGCCACCTGGGAGGTCCTCTGGGTGTGGACGCTGCCCCTCACAGCCCCCATCAGGAACGGGGAGAGGAGCTGCACCGACCAGGTGCTTGGCAGAAGCTGCAGGACCTGGGCCGCATCAAATTCTGTGGAGTGGTGGTTCAGGAGGTCCACGGCGGCCACGGCCAGCTCATGTGCAGAGGGCCCGGGGCTGAGGTAAACGGCCAGCAGCGTGTGGAAGAGCTGCTGCCGGTAGGGCGGGGCCCGGCCCTCGGAGCGCCATGCGCAGTAGTCCTCGGCAGCCGCGAAGTCCCCCAGCTCGTGCACCAGGATGCACAGGGCCTTCTCGTGCTCCTCCAGCTTCCCGTGCAGGATGGCGCTCTCCATGGGAAGGCCGGCGCCCTGCACCCTGTCTGTTGGGCAGAACCGGCTTGTCAGCAAGGAGCAGACCTGCGCAGCGCCTGCCATCCAGTGCAGCTGCCCCATCCCTGCGCTTTGAGCTTAACGGAGCACGGAGCACATCCTGCCACCTGGGCGTTGCTCAAAACTGCCACCCAGACTACCAACGGAAGGTTTTCTTGTATTTCTTGCTCCAGATCTGGGTGCTAGCAAAGGAGAAGCCAGACTCTGTGTGTAAGTACTGCCAGATCTAAGAACACACATTTTTAAGAATCTTCAGAGAATGAGTAAAAAACCAACTGCCTTATCATCTCAGGAGGCCCGGGTGAAACACTGTGTATCACAGTTCCAGCCCCCCATTACCCCATCATCACTCCTGTTTTCCCAGTATGGTGTCTTCCAATTTAAGCAGAAAGGCACAGCATTCACTTAAATCCAGATAATACCATCCAACCTCCACACTACTGAAAAGCATGCTAAACCCCTTTACTCCAATTTAAAATGTTTCATGGAAAGGAATATGGGCTCATATTGTTAAAAATCCGTATTTATGTTATTTCAAATATTTTCTTTTGTTTCTCCTGCAATTTAAATCACCAGGTTATGAATAAAATTACACCACCAACGGGAAGCATCCGTTCTGACCAAGGCCCTACCCTTAGTGGGCTGCATCTCCGTCCTATAGTCAGTCCCTTTGCTGTCCACTCCCCCTGTAAAATGGGGAGTAACGTAAGATCTCTTTCATCTGTGAAGGGATATTCTGAAGACAACTCCTACCTCAGGGGCCAAGGTTAATACTTGAATTGCAGGTATTTTGCATTTGAAGCTTGGCCACACTCAGGCTAGATGCACAAGGCAGGCCCCTAATCCTGTTGCAAAGCGCTGGGTCTACAACGTGGCATCCACAGCACTCAGCACCGAAACGGCACCAAGGAACTACCAACAGATAATCACTAAGTGGCTCCCATGTGTAAGGCACAGGGAGAGGCGCAAAGACGGCTTAGCAAGGCTGTTGCAGTGAGCTACACTGTTCACACCTACCATGTCATTCAGATTTGATTCTCAGCCACCCCAATGGGTGGGCTGTGCAGCAACTGTTCTTGCCAGGTGCCTGGACTGACACCACCCCCAAGTCACCTGACTAGCAAGGGTGCAGAGGTAGTCTCTGGGTTTCCAGTGCTCTTCCACAGTGGGTACCCCATTTCCTGTAAGCTCCCTACTCTCACCTGCAAGCCTTTATGACTGCTCACTCAGCCCCTGCTCTGGGAGGCTGTCCCTGCCTCCCCAACCCACGGGAAGAGCTGTTGCTCCCTGGCCCCACCGGGAGCTTCGACCAGGTCATATGTGCGATCTCGTTAAACTGAGCACAAGAACCAAGTCCCACCCACCTGTATATCCTCGGTACAGTGTCTGACATACGACACATGCTCAGAAAGGTACACAAATGGAAACACTGATCAACAAACTCATGCATGGCTTGAGTTTTTATAAAGGAATTTGTAACGCATAAAGTATGAAATAAATCAGGGGTGTCAGTAAAAATGTTTAACAACCAGGAGAGCATGGCACTGACCATCAGCATGGACAGCTCTGTGAGTGACTAGCATGGCTGATGGGTATTGTGGCTGAATGTCAACCCTGGTGCCAGTGTAAGCTCAGACTAGCACTTACTCTCTGCATGAAATATCAAGTTTGTGTTTGGGATCTATGGCTCATGAACTGTGTGACATGGGGCAAGTTGGGTAACTTCTCTAAGCTTTACCTTATTCTTCTGTAAAAATAACAATAAAAGTAATTTTTAAAAAACAGGACTTACTTCTTAGGGTTGTTGTGAAAATTAGGTGTCATAACGCATGCCAAGTATTTTGACCTATGCCTGGCATATATAGTCCATCCTCACTATTCACAGAGTCTATATTTGCAAATTTGCCTACTCACCAAAATTTATCTATAAACCTGAAGTTAGCACTTGGGGTGATTCTGTGGTCATTCATGGACGGGTGCAGAGGGACAAACATTTGAGCTGTCTGACACACATGCTCCGAGCTGAGGCCCAGCGAGGCGATAGTCTGCTTCCTTGACACAGCTCATTCTATAAATAAGTGTCCTTTTCATGGTATATGTAGAGGCGTGCTTTTTGCACGTTTGTGTTTTTGTACATTTCAAATTTTTTTGAAATTTCACCATTTACTTTTATCATTTGAAATGGCCCCTAAGCGTAGTGCTGAATCACTGTCTGGTGTTTGTAAGCTCAAGAGGGCTTTCTGTGCCTTATGGAAAGAACTTGTATGTTAGATGAGTTATGTTCAGGCCAGGGTTAGAGTTCTGCTGGCTTTGAGCTCAGTGTTAATGAATCAGCAATACCTATCAAATAAGGTGTCTTTAAACGAAAACACTCATTTAACAGTTATTACTGACTGATCAGTTGATGAAAATATGATCAGAAGTTTGCAGGAAACTAACCCTGCATTTTCCTAGGAGCAACCATTTGGCATTTACTAATTCAGTGTTCGTGGAGACTTTATAGAATGTAACTATCATGAATAATGAGAATCAACTATAGTTAATGGTTAAAAAACAGTGTTCAATGTTTTTTTATGTTAAAGAGAAATACACTATTAATCTCAGTAAGAACAAATCTGGAAATTCCATGATGTCATATACAGCAAGAAACTAGTTCTATCAGGTGCAAGCACTGCACCACTCTGTAGCATTTTACAAAATATAGAAACTGTGGTATCTGCACCCTGAGGACACCCCTCCAAGATACCTGCACTGCCTCCCTCAGCTCAGGCTTGAGGGGCAGCTGGAGCAGTGCCAGCTGGCAAAGCCTTGCTCAAATGCTGGCATCCTCAGAAGTAGCTATGGTTCGCATAAGGAAGTTTAAATATAGGTATGCTGAATAGATTCCAAAGGTATGCTCCACAGACTTCCAAACCCACTGAGCAGCTCTTGTGTCACCAGCGAAAGGGGCAATGTCCACTTCTACAAGGTGGAGGCATGCAAAGCTTCCCTCATCCTCCAGGAAGGCTGACTTTGTGCCAAGAGGCTCAAAGAATCAAGTTTTGGATTCAGAACAAGGAGCTAAGCCAGAGCTCTCACCTCTGCTCCCCTCCTGCCTGGGTGCAGCTTATCGACAGAGAAACTACTGCTACTCCTCACCTATCAGAAAGTGGACTCGGTATGAGTTGGATTTCTGGAGCAGATGCTGTAGCTTCGCCTGTGTCTCGGTGACTTCTGCACCCTTGCCATTGGAGCTGGACCTCTGCTGCAGCACCTCATCCAGGTAGAGGACAGCCAAGTGTGTGTGGTACTCCTCCTTCTGCAGGAGACGGGAGCCAAGCAAACAGGAAGAATTTGTAAGTGGGTGGCCTGGAGAGCCTGCAGTCAGGAAGTACTCCCAAGAGGGAACTGAGCAGAGGTGAGCTGGGCATGTTCTCAAGGACAGTGAACTGACATGCTGACTGGGTCAAAACCTCTCAGAAACCACAATACAGAGGAGGTGAATTCAAAATTTGTGAGGAAAATATCTAAGGGGCACTTTTCATTTTGAGAAGGGCCACAGAATTTAGGTACTCTCCCCAAAGGTGCAGCTTCTCTCACTTCCTTGAAGGATAATAACAAAGTAGGAAAAGAGAAGTAAAATCTAAGCTGAGTGGAGATGAGATGGCAGTTAAAAAAAAACAGCTGTTATTCATCCAGGCTCTTTCAGGAGCCTCCAGCTCTCCCACAGACGATCCCCGTGAACATTCAGGGCACTCAGGGAACATACAACATTACATCACAACCATGCACCAAGTTTACAGTCAATCCCCATCTCTTCAGTTACCACTGTGGCAATGCAGCCCCACACTGTAGCTGACATCCTGAAGTGCTCACCTGCAGCTTCCTGTCTATGACCAGATGTTCCAGATATTTAACAAGGGCTTTAGGGTATTTCTTAAGACAGGCAATTATATTGTCCGGACTAAAACTATTCTGCTGTTCGTCCGAAGGTCTCTTGGTGAACACTTGAACTCCAACCTGAAAGAAGAGCAATTTAGATATCATGCTTCTTGAAGACACATCTTTTCTTTATTCTGAGCACTGCACATCCACACTTTGGGTAAAATCATCGTCAAAAACATGGTGATACAGAAAAGCAGTGCAGAGTGACACACTGATAGAGCCACAGAGCATAAAGCAAAGGTAAGGAAGGTGGCTAAACCTCTGAGGCCTCCTTACACATCCAGCTGGAATTCCTTTTACAAGGGCCAGAAATTAAAGAATGAAACATTTACAGGTAGCAGGTTTTGATAACCCCAGAAGCAACAAGTAAGATCATCCATAAATAAGGACTGTCACTTGCTGAATACTAAGTGAAAGAATGTATAAAGTAGTGAACATTCAGTAAACTCAGTTCTCCTGACACTGGTATCCTCCATGGGATTCCAAGTCCAGTTCCTGAACAGGTGTCTAGGCTGCCTTCCTCTGCCTGTCACGTGGCGCTCACTGTGGCAACGGCATCTTCCAAGGGAATGCCAGTGAGTCAAGGAGGGGAACGAGTCCGCGCTGCATCTCCCCTGGGCACTCACGTGTGCACGTTCTACCGCACAGACACAGACAGACACACACACACCCTACAAACCCAAAACAAGAAGTACAGAGAATTTTCATTTCTACACATGTGGCTTTGTCTCAGCTCCATCAACTATACAACCTTGGGAAATTTCTTAAGCTCTCTGAACCTCAGTTTCTTTATCTATAACTAATGTCCACTAGTGGGGTTGTTGTGACATCTAAAAGAGATGAAACATGGAGTGACTGGTTTATTATGCAGAATTCTGGGAATGACCTGCTGTCATCTGTCAGCACTGGGAAGAGCCTAATGGCATCAGATCTGTGTGGCAGGTGTGTGAGTGTGCCAGGGTATGTCACATGTGTGTGAACAGATGCAAAGTAAAGGTGAGGTAGAAAGTCTGTCCTGAACACACACACACACACACACACACACGTTTTTAAGGAGATGTTAAGCATGTGACCTCACTATGCCTTTTACTTTTATCATTTGAAATGATAAAATAAATAAAAGTGACCTGCCCCAGACAGAAGATGCCAAACAGATACATCTCAGAAGCACTGACATGCAGAACATCCCTGAGAGCTGGGATTCAGCCAGCTTAAGGGGAAATATGAAAAGGAAATGAAGACAATGGAGGGAGAGGTTGAAGTGTAGCCTATTTTTCCCACCTAAAATCAAGTTTTCTATCTGTTCCTATTAGCCCCCCATTCGCCACCAAAAGAATGCATTTAGGAAGCACAAACCTCCTCGCTTTTCTGCAGAGCCCAGTCAGCATACCTCCACACCAGCTCTTGGTCTACGCTGTAGGTGAGGAAATCAACGACATATTCGTACAGGTCTGACCGTGTGGAGTCGTGAATATCCCCATTCACAATGTTCACCCACAACTGGAAAGAAGTCAGAAATAAAAAGAAACAGAACATTATCTACCTTTTAGAATTAGCTTAGGAGGGGTATATGTTTACTTATTTGGCCTTTTAATACTTAAAAGTAGTAAGACACATTTTAAATGCTTAAAGCAATTTTAATTTTTTCAGAGAAATCAAGAAATGCAGCAGACATGGTCCAGGAAATCAAGAAATAAAGCACCCATTTCTTTTCTTTCCCTTTTTAATGATATCACAGTAATACAAATAGCAAATATAATGTATGGGAAGAGGTGGGTGGGTTAAAAATGTTTCTTCATGAAAACCAGAATAAATGCTGACAACATCTTAACACAGAAGAAATTCACCGACATCCACCAGCTAGGCTGTTTCCATCTCCTCCATCACAGCAATTCTTAAAGTCCCTTCTGCACCGTGATAGTCAGATGTTACACTTCCAAAACCTTTGGTGATTCTGTCCCCTAGTGTTCTGACTGTCTTCTGCACAGGGAATCATGATAGACTCTAATAATAAAAGTTCTTTGCTGTTTCATCCAGAAACTTCCCTGCCATGTAAACCAAAGCTTCCTTTCAGAACCCAGAACGAGGGGGCACCCTGTGGGGGGATAAGATGGAGGACATCCAGAGCCTGCGCTGCACTGCCTGTGCCCCACACCACACCCGTCTGTCCATGGCACTACGCTTGGGGACCACACCATGCCACCTGAGGGAAGCCCAAGAAACAGGGCAGGCGATCGGTGTAAACCCTGTAATTCTGATACCAGCACATGAATATTTTGTATGGTACTAGTTTGTTCAACAATGAATGCTCCAAACCAAATAACCTAATGTCACATATGCTGAAAGTGTCATTTTTTTAAATAGAATTCTGCCATATATGGAGATTTATTTCATATTACTTCAATTTTGCAAATCTTTCCCTCTACAGTTCTGCTAATATAGTTACACATATATCAAGCTGAAATTCTCAGAGCTACAGATTTTAAAGGATAAAAATTGTATCTTTGACAAGCACATTTACTCTTAGCCCTTGGGCACGTGTTGACTGGGACCCATTTTCATTTTAACCTATTCAACAATCATGTTACCATGGGTTTCTCACAGCAACTGAATACACGTGCCCAGATCACGGAGTTGGCTCTAGCGGGGTGAGCTCTGCTGCCATTCTTTACTGCTCACAAAACCAAAAGAACAGGCACCTGAGGAAGCCATGAAACAAAGCGACCAATCATTGGACAACAAATGCCAGATGGGGAGAGAGTCTCCTGAGAGTGTGAGATGAGGTTTGCTCGAGATCAGTCATAAGATACAAGATGCAAGACTGGAAACGGATGCCATTTTGACCCTCCCACACCACCCAGTGGTGTGACCCTGGGCAAGTGACTGGCCTTGATCAGCTTTCATTTTCTCCTCGAGACATTGGGACAATAATTCACCCAGCTCACTGGCAGCAGTGACTGTCGTCAACCATGGAAATTATAAACAGACTGTTATTCACAGGCTTAACCTTCTGATAGGGCCCCGATGTCATATGCCTTGTAGTAAGACATCGTATTTTTATTTCTTAAATTTTTAAAACCTCAATCTTGATAATGTCCTTTAAAGAGATGTAAAGACAAATCTCTCAGCCAACATTTCTCAAGGAATACACTCTCTGAAGCAGTAGTACTTTTGTTGTTAAAAAGGTTGTAGATGAGGGAGAAGTGGTCTCCACCAGCTTGTGATTTTTTTTTCCAAGTCATAAGTGAAATGGTAGCTGTTATTCAGCAATGCAAAAATGCTTTGGAACCAACCTGAACTGCAGCAGCGTCCTGGTTATTGTAATGATACAGCAGTCCAAGTGCAAAATACCTGAAAGAGAACAGTGTGGTAAGTGCACCCTCTCCCCACTACCTAGGTGCGCGGCATCCACACAGTGACACTCCCTGGCCCTGGTTCCCCCATATTTTATTCAACTCAGAGTTCAACAACAAATTTCAAATCATCAGAAGATCCTCATTTCTGTTTATTTACTTATGGGACTAAAATGTATGCCCTATCAATATCCAGAAAGGATCATATTCAAGTCTAAGATAAGCTGAAAAATAAAACTCTATAATTATACTACAGAAAAGGATGCTTGGAATTGTTTATAATTTGTTTCAACTATTAGAGTTACTTTCTATCTCCTTGGTTAACCATTATTAACCCATCATGAGGTATTAAAAGAATACTCGGAAAGTACACTGTCTGAGCTGTTATTGAAAGAAGGTTGGGAGTGTGAACACGAGCCACAGCAATAAATGCCACTGGCACCCAGGCTCTGGAGGGCACCCAGGGTCCAGGCCCAGGTTCCAGGGCATGCTTCATTCCTGACAGACTGTAGGACCATGAGCTCGGCAGCCCCCCATTTCCTCATTTATAAGTGGAGGAGACCAGCAGTAACACTGGCACTGCCTGGGCAGTGAGCTGTTCCACCCTCCCAAGTCCTGTAGGCCTCCTCCTCCCCAGTGGGTGACTGGGACAAGCTGGCCCTGGGGACACCAGAGTTCTTCCCTCAAAGAGCAGACTCTCAAGATACTGAGCTATTTGCTGGAACCCTTCTCTTTTCCTTAACCTTTTGGAATGTTACACTAACTCTCTGGACCTCAGCACCCCAAGTCACCACCATGAGATGGCAGTGTGTTTTCTGGCTCTAAGTAAAACAACCCCATTGCATGGTGTATTTGAGAAACTGAGGGAGACTGCTAGAAGAGCCACGTGGGCACCAGGAACAGGCCTGCATTGTCTCACGTGTCTGAACAGGATCCAGCATTGCAACCCCAGGCTTTCTGCGGGATTTCATCAGGATGTTTGTCACTTCAAATACGCAACAAAATCATAGGTGACGAATCTTATTGCTTAATGGAGATTAGAGATCACCCTACATTTTTAAAGAAAAAAACCTGGGGCCTGAAGGGTTAGATGATTGACAAGCCGCCCACAAGGAAGAAGAGCTACGTCCTCAGGCTGGTCGCTGTGGATTGAACACGCTCGTGCACAGGCGGGGGGTGGCTGCCTACCAACTCAGGCACATAACATGAGAAGGCAAAGATTTAAGCCATGACCTGTAATCAGCATGATCAAGCCTCCCTTTTCATTTGTGTACACAGATGCGTGTCTGTCTGTTCAGTCTGGTTGCTGATGACTGAAGTGCGGTATTAATTTTACTGACATACACAAGGCATTTTCCACAGGTGATTTCTAGATGGAAAATGTAGAAAACTAAAGAATCATTTCACTTACTCACAAGGCCAAACCACTCTTCTACCATTAAAGAACTGGTTGGAGAGTTCATGCCCTCCAAGACCCCTTCAACTGTCTGCAGACCACAATGAGGGTGATCCAACCTGGGTCGTCCCTGACTTTGTGGTAGCAACTTGCTGGCTCTCTTGGGACTCAAACCCTCTGGCCTCACCCACTACACGCTGGCTGGGGAAGGGCCGGCAGGAAGCCCCTGGTGGCCTGTGGGAAGAAGACACTCACTTTTTGTGCTTCTCCAGCCAGGCAGCGCTGTCGGTGAGGAGACAGGCATTCTCGGTGACCAGCAGGCCCAGCAGGCTGTCAGGGTCAGCCTCTGCATACAGCTTGAGCAGGGCCGTGTCAATGTCCTCCTTGTGACCGTTTGCTACCTCTGTGCTGCGGACTTCATTCAGGTAGCTCATGAGGAAGCGCTTACATTTGGCCATCTTCTCCTGGTCTCCACGGGTCAGCTGATTCAGGTCTGCATACTCATGGAGAGGAGGCTGAGACCGTGTGAATGAGGAGGAGGTGGGCAACAGGAAGGGGTAGAGAGAGATCAGCTCCCGGACGTCAAGCTGGCCGCTTCTGCAATTACAGTGTCAAACTAAATGAAGCAAAAAGAGAGAAAGAGTACACATAGGCCCACAAAACAACACTGGGGGTGCACATCTGCATACTGGATATGTGGGCAAGTCTGCCAGGGCCACCGTCTGAATTTGCAAGCACAGCAAAGCACCGCTGAGCTGTGCCCACCACCTGGTCCGACAGAACCGAGGGGACCACAGAGGAGGCCCGCGCACAACCATGCTGTGGCAGGGCCACAGCACTCATGGTGACCCGCCCAGCACATGGGCACGGTGTCCTGAGAACTAAGGCAGAGACAGGCACACACAGCAGAGCCATCGCCACCTGCGTCCAGGCTCACAACAGCCCCGTGCTGCTTGTGCTGCAGTCACGGGTGGACCTGCTGAATGCTGCACAAGGAAGGGACTTTATAGGAACACAGGTTACCCCCTGCCTCATCAGTGATCTTAAAAGCAGAGACAGAGTGCTCATGAGGCTGTATCTGTGCTGACTGCATGACATAGGCTGTGCCTCAGAGGGCCAGCGTCGAGCCCTAATCCTGGAAGGCCTGGGAAGCCACATGTGGTGATGTCCCACCTCTAATCACTGTGGGGCCTCTCCTGTCACCCCCGCCAGCTGCTGGTCTCACGTACAGTGATGACAGGGAGAGGCATCCTCACCCGGCTGCGGATCTCCACTGTGGCCCAGAGTCACACCCACCCGTGGGAGACCTCTGGAGGAGACAGAAGTGCGACCCACCCCGGACACTCTGAACGGGGATCTCACCTCCAAGGCTGGGGCCAGGCCCTACACGTCCTGCAACGTCAGCACATCACCCTCCTACATGCTCGCCTGTCCTGCCCCCCTTCTGGCTTCCCACCCTGGCCTTCCTTCCTGCCACCCAACTTTTACATGCCGCCCTCCTCACTGGCAGTGGTTCTGTGCTGCCCACGGGATAAATTCAAGCCTCCTAGCATGGCATTCATGGCCCTTCCTAAACAGATCCCCAGTACCTTAACTTCAGCTTCAACCATCCCTCCCACAGATCTGCCACTTTCAAGTCTTTAGAAGAATAGTTTCCATGAGTCTTCCCAGAAGCACCTTTCTCTAAACTCATAGCTTCTTGTGCAATCTCTGGAGGATAGGAAAAGTGAACAATGGTACTTTCCTAGAATCCTTCCCACATTATCACATTCACTCTAGTCCCCTTCTTCTCTCTTCGCAGGACTGTAATGTATGCCTGGTCACCAGCCCCGCTCTCTTCAAGATACAGGACAGTTCAGTGTGTGGAGGGGGTGACTGTTGTGGTGTTTGCTCTTACACACCAGCCTCACTTGTCTTCCTGAAGCACCAACTAAAGTACACGGAGCACAGCCACATTCCCCACCCCAATGGCACAGTAGAAATCCAGCTCACTGCAGAGTAACACTTGGAAGTCTTGCTACCAACACCTTAAATTACCTGAAGAGCTCTCTGGCTTCCAGGAACTGAAGCTGTGCAAACTGAATGAACCCCGCCTGCTGCAGGATCCTTCGGTACATTACCTGCAATGAAAGACAGGTGTGATCTCTTAGGGACACTTGAAGGCCAACACAATAGGGATAGACTGCACTTCTAATCCTAACCCAAGCTCAGTGTTAATTTTTACATAGTATTTTGAGTTACAAGGGGAAGAAAAAGCAAGGCACAAAGTCATTTTCAGGCACATGCATGGGTAAGTGCATGCCGATTGGCCCCTCATTCTTGAAATAAAGCTATTCTCTATTTAACTACACTTCCTTCACCTTCTTCATGGGATTTTCCCATAAATCTCAATCCTTCCCAGATGCATTCCTTTAACGTCTGTCCCTCCCTCATCAATTCATAGGACTTCAGTGGCTGCTACTTCTGGTTGCTGAGGTGGACATCACCAACTCCAGTACTGGGGGCAGTTGAGAAGCTACCCCCTCTTCCATTCTTCCCAAATTAGAAGAGGGCATCCCTCAGAGCACAAGGCCAATGCCGCTTCATAAATAAACACATTTATAAATAAGCTCTCCCGACCTAAGATGGGGAGATGCTGGGCATTCTACCTCCTCCCGGGATGCACAGCCCTCACTACAACACCACACCAGAGAACTCCTGCCATAATGGGGCTGATTGAATCCAGTACCACCCACGTTCCCTGGACCACAGAACCCCTCTGGTCTTGTGACATCCAGCCAGAGCAAGCACCCTTTAGGAAGATGTCTTGTCTTTAATTCCACCCCTCCCTGTTATTGTCCAGTGTGGTCGGTTTTAGAGTTCTGCCTGCCCTTTGTTTGGAAGAGCTTTGGGTTGTGTCTCTTCACTCTCTCCTTACTTGGCTCCGCCGCCACAACCCAGGTCCTCACCACCTCACATTTAAGGGCAAATTTTGTGTATGACCTTGTGACTCTAATTCCTCCACCTTCCAAGCCACTGTGCTGTATTATAGGCCATAAACTCCCTGACAGTAAGGCACATGCATGGTGCATCTTAGTGTCCCACACCCTTAGCAAATTATCTGCCACTTAGCAAGTGCTTCTTGATTTGAAGAACTGATCAGTTTTCATGAAACTCCACTTTCTTTGTCCCTCACTAGCCCCATTTTACAGAGAGGAACATTCTGCCCAAGGGAGGTGAAGGTTTAGCCCAAAGTTACTAAAGAAGTGGTTGAGCCACAGTTTAAAACCAGATCTTTCTAATCTTGGAGCTCAGTTCTTCCCAGGCACTGACTGATCCAGGTGCACAGAGGCAGGGATGACAGTGGGTACCCATGGGCGATCCATCCTGTTCTCTTGAGTCAGCATCAAAAGGGGCTTTTGCTCTAGTTTTACGTTCTGAAAAGCACGGCATTTCCTCCCTGTACCCACAGAAATGCTTTCAGAGAGATGTCAGAAAAGGCAGCAGCTTATTCACTTCTTCTCACCACTTGCCTTTACCTTTCTTCCCTGACACCATTCATTTCTGATCTACACCCTGGCCTGTTCATACCTCAAGGCAATAAGCAGGCCAGAGTGGGTCCGAGTTCTGCTGTGTGGGCCTACCTGTTGCATATCTGAAAGTGGAAATAATAAAGTCCATCCACTTAGCAAAAGGGATGAGAGTCCATCAGCTGCAGCAGGAGAATTCTCTGTCACATCCAGGCTTTTTGATGAGAAACCAGGTGGTGACAATTTATTCCTTATGGCTGCAGGGTCCAAATGTCATCTACTCTTTCCCTTCCCTAAAGGAAAACAGAAACTACTTTTGCTAACACTCTCATCTCCAAGAGTATGGGGTTATTTTCCGTATTCTGGTCTGGAAATGCTATTTGTAGGCTTGGATGAAGCCTGCAAAGAGATCCCCTCGTCATGGAGGGAAATGCCTGGATGTTGAAACTGTGGAACTGAGAACACTAGGGAGTTTGGCCTGAGAGCACCCGATCAGAAGCTCTGCCAAGCAGAGCCAGTTCTTGGTCCTCTGGAGGGGACTGTGTCCTTCCAGACTGTCCACTCTGACTGACACCTGCTCCTGCTCTCTGCTCAGGTGATGCTGAACTATAAAACTGGGGGCCAGGTGGGCCAGCAGGAAAGGACAGGAGACGGCCACATTGAGGAGGACAGGGCACAAGAGAACCTGTACCTCCCCAGTATCACCAACTCAGTAACGGAGCTAGAGCTCTTTGTGACTTCTGTATACAGTGGCTATGGGAATCCCCAGGTGAAGAGAGGAGACTATTAAAACAGACGTCTGAGTGGTACCAGCTAGCGCCCACTGTGCAGGGGCTGTGGGCGCACCACGAGCAGGGTGCACAGAGGTGGCCTGTGTTCTGGGAATGAGATGAAACTGCAGCCGAAGCCTGTGGTACTGGTATTATATTTCTGAATTGAGATTTCTAACTTTCATGATTTGGGGAACTGGAAATTTTGTGAAACAGAAGATTCTATTAAACTTGCTTTCAAGGCTGTATTGCTAAGAAATATCACCCAGGAGCTTCTGCAGGGAACAGCTCTTCCCAGCACTAAATTCAAAGTATTCTTTCTGTATGGTTCCCCTTAAGATGCACTGCCTAACCAAGACATAAAACTTCTCAGCAAGTGAAATATTATCCAGCCTTAAAAGGAAGGAAGTTCTGACACCTGCTACAACATGGATGAGCCCTGAGGACATTATGCCAAGTGAGATGAGCCAGGCACAAAGGGACAACTACTGGTATGACTCCGAACACAAGGTACCTAGAGAAGTTGAACTCATAGAGGCAGAAAGGGGGCGGTGGTGGTCAGGGGCGGGAGGGTCACAGTGGGGGCTGGGGCACTTAGCATGTAATGGGGACAGAGTCGCCATTTGGAGGCTGAAGTTCTGGAGACGGAGGATGGGGATGGCTGCACAGCAGTGCAGTCGTGCCTATGTGCTACCGAACGGTGTACTGCAAAGGGCTAAAACAGCAAATTCTATGCTATGTGCATTTTACCGCAATGTGAAAAAGAGCTCCAAGTAGTTTCTTTTTCCTTTAATGAACTCTGAAGATAGTCCAAGGCTTCCTATATCTGTGGTGCCCCAAGCTTGGTGAGGCTGGGGTTAAACAGTGGAACCAGAAAGCATGGCTTTGAGGCTCTGCCATCGGTGGTGTGACCCCGGGCAAGTCCTTCCACTCCTCCCGAAAGGGCATCCTAACAGTGCCTGCCTCCCAGACTATGGTGAGGGCTAAGAGGTCCAGTGTGACGGCCTCCACAGCAGAGCCTGGCACAAGGAGAGCACTCAGCCAGCCTCTCCACTGAGTCAGGGCTTGAGGTTTACAGTCCTAACTCATGCCAGCATCTCACTGTTTTCACTGTCCTTTCCAGTTTGCTTGATTCTGCCACATCATGGGGGCACTGGGGGTGGGGCTAGGGTACACCCAATGACAGAAAAGAGGTGGAGGGTCTCAGGGAACCTTTCCATAAGCAGCTGAAATAACCACATGATGGCAGCATGGATGACACAGTAAGTCATGAGAACCCACACTATAGGCAGGAGCCAGTTCCCAACACCTGTAGACCAAATATGATACAAGATGAGCTGAGCAGTGCGGCAAAGATAAGGAATAAAATCGATATTTACTGTAACTCAGAAAAACAAAACTTACTTTAAAGTCTGTAGGAACCAGGTAGGTCAAAGGTGGACTCAGATGAGAATATCTTTCACAGTTATAATAAGAATATCATGAGCCTGGAAATACCATGGGTAGAAAGTGCACAGTGTGGACTCCGGAGCCAATGGGACACAACAAGAAGCAGCTGGGATGGTCTGGACGTGCACACCAGGGCAAAGGACAGCACTGGCAGGCTGCCGCGCCCTTTCCTGGGGCCTTCTCTCAGGGTCTCAGCTACGCTTGGTTCCCTCTCCAGGGGGTGGGCTGGGGGCGGGAGGTTGGAGGTCACTCCTACTAGGGTATAAGATAACTGAGGCATTAGATTACAGACAGTGTAAGACCTATTCTAGGAATTTCTCCACTTAAAGAGACCCTCAGGGACAGAAGAGCCTACTTCTGTAGGCTCAGAGCCCTCTCCACCTCAAGGCTCAGCACTACCACTTTACCAGGGGGCTTTTCTCCAATTGAGCAGGGCTGACCGGCATACACCCTCCCATGGAGAACGACCGCCTGTCTGTTGCAGGCCAGCCACAAGATGCAGTCAGTACAGCCAGACACAAACCCAGGGGGCCAGCCTACTGCCGCTGCAGGACTAACCAACACGTGGGTTATGGTGCCTGTAAAGGCACAAGTACTGGGTCCTGTACATGAGGGTCATTCCTGTAAATAAGTACAGCGAACATTTTAAACAAACACTAGTTTCAGTGTCATACTTTTAAATGAATTCATAGCTTTCCCTCCAACACATCCTTGAGAGGTGGGTTTTGGGAGTTTTAACTTACTGAGAAACTCTCTTACTTAGTTACTGCCTAAACAGAAATACCTTCCCCAAAGTATATTAGGCAGGACAGCAGTGCCATGACATTTTCCTATTTAAAAGGGCAGTCTACTCTCATCAAGGAAGTTTGGAAACAGACGTGTGTAGGTACACATGTATATACTATAACTGCTGATATATATATATATATATATAGTATATACATAAAAGTATACTTACATGCCATATGTATATACAAAATAAATACATAAAGATTATATATAAATTATGTATTTTATATAAATTATATATATAAAATAAAGATATACATAAAAGACATACAAATATATCATATATAAATAATGTATTTTACATATATTCCCTGTTGGGAATCCACAGGAAAACAGTATATGATACATGCCCTCTTCGGGATCACAGTAAATATTAGCATATCAAAGGCTCTGAGGTAAGAAGTATATTCTACAGATCTAATCACAAAAATGCAAAATAACAAATGTAGCAGGCTCTTCACTACCACATAGCTTATTTAAAAAAACATACCAACTACCTAGATACCACTGGTGGAGGAGTGGTTCAGGTAAGAAACCCACTGAATTCGACCTTGTAAAACAAAATGTTTCCCCACCCTGCACCTGTTGGCCTCCCAGAACAAGGGTTTGGTGAAACCCAAGTGAAGCGAGGCGGCGGGAATGGATTTATACAGAGCAGAAGTGCTCAGCTCCCGAGGTGGGAGGTGGGCGCCCGAGGGGCAGGCACCAGAAGAAGGCAGCATTACCAACAAGGGCTCAAGGTCTGGGCAAGCATATCCCAGGAAAGGGTAACACTGGCTGCACGTTCCGACTTGCTGATTTTTAAGATTTTTTTCCTTCTTTAACCACATGCATGCATTTTTTTTCTCCTGTCACTTTTTAAATTTTAAATTTAAGTAGGGAAGACATTCATATGGCTGAAATTTCAGAACATTCCAAAGGGCCATAATGGAAAGTCTCCCTCCCACCCAGGCCCCAGCCAGCGGTTCCCTCTAGAGGTAATCAATACTGCTAATTTCTCACGTGGCTTTACAGAGATACTTACACATTTATAAGCAAATTTTTCCCCATTTTAGTAAGATGTTAGCTGCACTTTTTAAAAAAATATGTAACTTACTTAGAGATATTCTGCTGCACAAACACAGTCCTTTTCCTGGCACATGGAATTCCAACAGCACACTGGACTGTATGTGTTCAATCACTCCTCCACCAGTGCCATCTGGTTCATTGGGTTTTTAGAAAACAAACAATGTGATTGTGAAGAGCCTTCTGCATTTATTCTTTTGCATGTTTGTGATTAGATCTGCAGAATACACTTCGGCAGGAAGAACTATAATGGGACATTGACAGATATTCCCTGACCTCTGCATCCCTCGGGGGCTGTGTCAAGTTATAGTCTTACAAGTAAGGTACAAGGGTGCCCACTGCCCCATTTTCTCATCAGCACGGTGTCATTGAACCCTTGATCTTTACAATCTGAATGAAAAATATGTCAGTATACTTTAAATTTTCACATCTCTATATGACTGAGAAAAAGCATATTTTCATACATTTAGAAGATAGGTGATTTCATTTTCTCTGCAATATCTGTTCATATTCATTTTTCTATTGGGCCATTTTATTCCTATTTATTTGAAGATGTTCTTGACATGCTAGAGAAAGTAGCCCTCTTTCTGTGCAGTAAACTGCAAATATTTTTTTGCTACTTATCTTTTTAATTTATATTTATAGTTTTGTAATGCAGAATGTGTATTTAAGTGTGTGTGTGTGTGTGCATGTATAAATTTATCAATTTTTTTTCTTTCATGGGTTTTGGGTTTTCAAACACATTATTTTAAAATACTCTAAAACTAAGGTGTCTGGGAAGACAGTGGCAATATAATTTTCTTTAATCTCATAGTCTCCTTGTAAAAACAAAACAACTCATTCATTGTGGTTCACAATAGCCAAAAGATGGAAGCAACCCAGGTTCATCAATAGATGGATAAACAAAATGTGGTCTATCCATATAAAAGAATATTATTCACCCTTGAAAAGGAAGGAAATTCTGACACATGCTATAGCATGGATGAACCCTGAGGACATTATGCTAAGTAAAAAAGCTAGTCACAAAAAGAAAAATCTGTATGACTCCACTTACAAGGGGTTCCTAGAGTAGTCAGATTCATTGAGGGCAGAATGGTGGTTGCCAGGGGATTGGGGAAATGGGGAGTTACTGTTTAATGGGTACAGAGTTTCAGTTCTGTAAAATGAGGAGAATTCTGGAGATGGATGGTGGTGATGCTTGAATGACAATATGAATGTACTTAATGCCACTGAACTGTAGACTCAAAAATGGTTAAAATGGTAAATTTTATGTGAATGCATATTTTACCACAAGTAAAAAAACAAACAAAACAACTGGGATGGCAAAACACAAAGGTCACTAATAGCATTATATCAATACTAAGTAACCAGGCATGCATGCTCACCAACCCAAGAGCACGAGACACTGGGCACAAACCACCACCAAACTGCATGGCCTGGGTGGAATTACAAACTGGGAAGATGTGGAGTGAGGACATAAAGTGTCATGAGCCACGAAACCCAGACTCCCCAGACTGCTACAGGGAACCACGAGGAAGCTTGGCAGGCCATTTGAGAATAGTAGTGGAAGGGGACTTCATAGGTTCCTATTTGCTAGAAAATGCCAACACTGAGAAACTGGACTTAAAAGACAAAAAAGTCCTTTGGGTGTTCAAGCAAAATGACCGAGTCACTACAAGGAGAGAAATTCAGGTTGTCATCAGAGCTTTGACAGCCAACGCTTTATGCCAAAAGATAAGGGTGGAACTTATTTGCTTCTCATTTGTGCCAAAGATTTTATATTCAGCCAAAATGGCCTTCAAGTATGAAGGCTGCAGCTGAACTGCTACAACACGCAAGTTCTTGGCGGCAGTGTTCCCACACGACCAGCCTGAAATATCTGCCTGCCAGAGGGCTGCCTCAGAAAACCAAGTGACTTGGAGAGTCATCAGGAAAATGTGCTGGTGAGCATCCACCACACACCTGCCTATAGAACCAAGACCGATAAACATAAGGGAGCTGGTATCGTACGTATGGCACCATACTCTGAAAAAGTAGAATCCACATGACCATCAAAACATAGGGAGGAATAGGGAGATTACACAAGTCCAGTGTGCTTGCTGCCTACCTTACAGGCATTAAGAGGGAATACAGGGATAGTACTACCTTAACAGAGATGCTGGGGGGAAAGAAGGGCAAGGTGAGGAAGAGGTTATCAGTACTCACATGCTGCTCAAAGTGGGGAGCCAGCAGACAGCAGGAGCCCCCACTCCACCCAGCAGAAAAAGAAAACCCAAGGACGTCCTTGAAGTCAACACCATCAGGGGGACCATTAGAACAAGAATACCGGGCACCACACCAAAGGACATGGACAGACAGGGAGGAGGGAGAAGGGGGAGGGGAGGCAGGGACAGAAGGGACAGAAGGAATTTAGACCCCTTCTAACCTGCTTGGTTTTGCTGATTTGACTTTTGAATTACATAAATATTTCACATAATTATAAAACAAAGTTAAACTTAAAAAAGTAATCCAATAAGACAAAAGTCAAATAACAACGCAAATCAAATGCAACAATGAAATAAGTAAACATAAGAAAGAGATGGTGGCAGAGCCACACAGACAACCCTCCCAGGGCTTTAATGCAGAGAGATGTGACTGCAGGGCCTGGAGGGATTTCCCAAAGGATAAAAAGACTGCCAAGACACAACATCCCCAGGATGCCTGGGGAGGCACAGGCACCCATGGGGAACTCTGTTCTCTGAAGAATTCCTGTGGGTTGGGGCAGTTATGTCGATGGAACTGTGGTTATATATTTAAAAGGGGGCATCCCTGTCTTTGAAAGATAACATGTTGCATATTCTTATAAAAAAGAAAAAAAGAACAGGTATCAGAGTTCAAGCTTAAATATGAATGCTAGCCCACAGCACATGGTACAAATTTAGAAACCTTTCTGCTCAACACAAACCTTTGTCTTTAATGCAAGATATCTCCTTACTGCCTCTTTCTTTTCAACATCCTAAACTTTCTGGCTCTCTAGAGGTATTCCTTTAGTTCCAGTCCCAGATAAATCCATGCCTAGTTCAGAACTAGGTGCAGCAGAACCAATAATAGCTATAAATGAAGGGAAGGGATGAAGCAGTGACAGGCCAGCCTACTGACTTTCTGTCCCTCTTGCCTCCCTTTCTGGCCTCTCTAAGTCAAGGGTCTAGCATTTGGTCACAAGCGTCCTATAGTTAAAGTAAGTAATGTACATAATTATCAGAAGAGTTGCAGCTAATCCTTGGAAATGCACACATATTGCACATTCAGGAAAAGTGATCTCTAAACCTGTTTGGTCAACAGTCTTATTTTTCTGTGACAGTTCTGTTTTTAACAAAACCTTCTGCTCCACAATTTATTACACTGCAGCTCTGTTGAAGGCCAGCTCAAAGCTCTGAATTACTCCTTCATCCTGCGTGTCTTTGATTACCCCATTACCCTACTATTCCTGTGTGTCTCTGCCCCAGGCATGAGCAGGCTGTGAGGGACAGAGGGCAGGGCCCACCGGGAGCAGCGAAGGGAAAGCATGGCTCTGGGGAGTCAGCTGCTGTGTTATGTTAACTCACGTAACTGCACAAGCAGAGGACAGCAGAGGCGCACCACTGGGCCCCACAGTAGTTTGTTCCTCAACCCTTTGGGTGGAATGCAAGGTTAGGTGTGCCACACGGGGCGGTGAGGGAGCCCTGGGAGAAACCGGGGGCATGGGCTGGGCCAGATCCAGACGAGCTTCAAGGATGCGGACTTAGCCTGGCAATGAGGCGCCCGCTGACGTGATTTAAGCAAGGCTTTGGTCTATACATTAGAGAGGTCATTCCCGGGGTGCACGAAGGATGGACTCCAGACATGTGTGGAGGCAGCTGTTGAATAACTCAGGCAAACAGAAGGGTCTGCACACCAGCATGAACAAGACTGGATTCCAGATCATTCTGAGGGGGTATTTCCAAGACTGGATACAGGAGGTTGGAGCCACAGGGAGAAGGCAGGGGCCATGTTAGGAAGGAAAAAACCCCAACTGAGGTACCAGATCAGAGAGCAAGATGGCTAATACTATCTCACATGGACGGCGGCTCTCTACTCTCAGCAGAAAGAGGAGACAAAGCAACAACCCAAGACCGTGGAGCCTCTTCAAGAAAATATTAGGCACTTAAAGCAAGCATGTCTGTGTGCTAGGAGGGAGCACCCCACCACGTGGCCTGTCTAGACACCCAAACATCCACAGCGGCAGCTCACCGCCGCTTTACAGGAGAGAAGGAGCCCAGTGTAGCCAAGGCAGGCAGGCCTGGGACCCCGCACGGCCTGGCCCAGCGCCACACGTATGCTGCTCTCCGCCCTGAGCTAATGGGGCCTTTCTTCCTCTTGCTTTTGCTGCCACCTGCTGATGCCTGCAGATCTGCCTCACGTTAAAAAATCAGGAACAAAGAGGAAAAGTTTGTTAATGTTCAAGTTTAGAAAAGATGCCCTCTTCAGCAAACCACAACAGTTACACATCCTGTCTTCCTGCTCTTTCTGAAATCTACCCTTTGCAGCACAAAGCAGCTGAGGCTGAAGAGCATTATTTCATTCCACAATGATCCCATAGTCGGTGAGCGTCTGACCGATGGGTAACAATCACCGGGCTCATTTTTAACTTATGAGTACTTTAAATAATCCATTTAGGTGTTCATACGAAGCATACACACAACAGTATGTTCTTACGACTCTCAAATACCTAGACCAACCTGAACTAACCGAACAACTGATCAGGTAGCAGCTCTTAGGGAACCTAATACTAACAGACATAAGAATAATTTGTGATTATGATACCAATTATATTTATCATATCAGCTATATTAAAGTTAGTGTTTCTTAAGTGCATTAAAAGTTTTCTCCTAAGGAAATTAATTATATAGATCCCTGCAATATTAGTTTATCAATATGGTTAACAAAGCTTTCCCTGTACATAATACAAATCTAAATTCAACCCTATTCCAACAAAAACAATTTCTAAATTAGGAGACAAATTAACCTGACATTGGTCATCTTTCAGTTTATAAGAACTGTGCTCCCTGATTTTTCTTGGAAGGCTCATTGAAGAATAAAGTTA
Organism: Manis pentadactyla; assembly: GCF_030020395.1. Taxonomy (NCBI): domain Eukaryota; kingdom Metazoa; phylum Chordata; class Mammalia; order Pholidota; family Manidae; genus Manis; species Manis pentadactyla. The sequence goes on along the minus strand of NC_080020.1, from coordinate 147,034,774 downwards.
ACTAGAAACACAAGTTGGTGTATTAAACACAGGAATTAAAGCAGAGGTTCAAAATCTGACTTTGACTCCGTTAGCAGAGGGACCACAGTCCAGCTGTCTGACAGCTCTGCAACCTGTTTCTTTATCTGTAAACTGTGGTTGTGCTGAGAGAAGGAAACCAGGGACAGAAGCCACCCTCCTGGTCTGGCACACAGGGAGGCCAGTGCATGTTAGTTAAATCCAAGTGCTTTCCAAACCAGCGGCTTGCAGGCATGCTTCCTTGTGACCAGCTAATTACAAACCTGAAATTTTTCCTTTGGAATGTTCCTCCGGGCTCCTTTGGCTAAAACCAAGGCCTCTTCCACTCTACGGCTTGCTAGAAGATCCTGTATTTGTTTTTCCAGAGGTAATGGAACCAAGATGTAAACTCCTTTACTTGTGGCAACAATCACTCTTCCTGGGAAGAAATTCAACACTGTTGGAAAGGGAAAGAACATACTGCCTGCAAGAAAATATACTGCTTCCCAGAAATGGGGTCATGATCTGATTTGCTGATCAATTTCATCATGGTTTAACCAACGTAGTTTAACCAATAACAGGAATGCCTACAGAGATGATAAATTATAATGCTTTGCTTTTCTTCTTCCCATACTTCCAATTGTTAGAAAAGGGCGAACTCTTAATACTATATTTCCAAAGTATAAAATATGCTTTTCTGCCTTTTTTTAAAATTCAAAAGTACTGATAAATTTAAAAGCAATTGAGTAGATATATAATACATAGTCCAGTGAGATGTGGAGCTTAATTGTGGAAAGCTGTCACTAAGAATTTTGATGTACCTCACATAAAATTTTTAAAAGTCTTTTCTCTCCATGTTAGTTAGTTTACAGGAACCTACAATTACAATGTAACCCTCTGACCATGAGATAATATTTAATACTTGCCTACCACCCAGACATATCTAAGTCTCGGCATTACCTTGTCATTTCCCACAGTCCTGTGAGTCACCGTGACCATGGGTGACACCGTCATCCAAGTCTCACTTGTGAGACCTCAACCTGGCCCAGGTGGTCCACCCAAGTCGGAACCAATTCAAGACAAGCTCCTACTACAGAACTTTTAAATTGAGCTCTGCTCCCTTCTGGAGACACTTGTTAAGCTATTAACTGTTCACAGGGGGTGATGGAATGATCTTCCGTTTCTGTCAGAGGATAATTCAGCATTAGCCAAACCTTTCCTGCTCCCTCTGCTCTCCCCTGCTGGAATCCATCATGCCTGCTCCAGTCCCACTGTGGTGTAACTGAAGCCTCATCCTTCCCTGCCTGAGTGTTGTCACCTCTTCCTTCCTGCTCTTGCTGCTCTGCTTTCTTGCCTAAATTATTGTTTTTTTATATCAAACCAAAGAAATTTTTCTCCTACTCAGATAAGATTCTGTCCCTTCTCTGCACCAAGGTCCCTTTTTCCAGGAAGCCCCCTTTGTGGTCACCTAAGGTGGGTTGTATCATCAGCCTCTATGTGCCCATGAGCCCTGTGCCTACCTCTGCCACTCTGTGTACACAGCATAGGAATACTGTCATGAAACATGCTCTTCTACTGTGGGAGTCAGGGCCCCTGCTGGAATCTGACATGCTCATGTGGGGGCTGTGAATCTTAGTAAGTTTACATCCTCAGCATCCAAAACAGGAAGGGTAATGTTTGATGAGTTAAAATCCTTAATTGCAACTATAACACATACATCTAGATTAGTTCCTGGTTTGAATAAGAAAATATCACAAAAAGCATCCTTAAGGCAACTGGAGAAATATGAACATGGGCAGGAATTAGAGTTTTTCTTCTCAGGTATGGAAAGGGCTTTGTGGTTATATTAGGAAAATACCCTCATTCTTAGGAGATGTGTGTTGAAGCATTTCACTTGAAATGTCATGATGTCGTCCACTTATTTTTAAGTGGCTCTGCAAAATGTTAATGAGTGTTCAATCTAGGGGAATGGTATTCAGTGGGTGGTTCACTATTTTTCTTTCAACTTTTAAGTACATTTGAAAATGTTCATAAAATTTAGGAAAAGTGAAGTAAATCTCTCATCTGACTCACTGTTGCACAGGAGAGGAAGTCCCTCCTGACTGCCCTGATCTATGGCAGCCTCATCTCAGGCCACCCCTCTTCACATGGCATTGCTTGTGTGGCCTGAAACCCATGGTCCCTCTTGTGCAGACCTGCATACACCTTTCTGTCTACGTGACGGGCCTTTCCCACCACTCTGCTTGGCTGACTCCTACTTATCCTTAAAGGTTTGGCTCAAAGGCCACCTCCTTCAGGAAGCCCTCCCTGATACTTCTAGGAACTGCTTCCTCCTCTGCTCTCCCAGTCGGCCTTATTTCACTTCTCTACAGCTCTTAAATTGCTGTAGCTATTTGTTGAAATGTCCATCTCCTCATTAACCCTGGAGCTTCTGAATCAACGAGACTGTATAACCATCAGCTATGCTTTATGGTTAGCATAAGGCCCAGTTCCTAATGGGCTTTTGATAATATTTACTGAAGAAATATCATAAAAGGGCTGATAACCAAATTTCATTTAAGATTTCCATGTAAACCAGTACCTTCAAAATCCTGCAAAATATGGCCTTCCTTAAAGGGCAGGGTCTGCTTTTGCTGCTGATCCAGCATGCTGTGAACTGTGATGAACTCATCGTCCAGCGCTATGACATACGGAAAGCAAACGGCCGCCCCGAGGACATTCTCCGGCCAGTGCACAGGGGCACGCTGAGATATCCCAGCAACTGTGGCAAACATGCCTACAAAAGAGAAAGAGTTAGGTGGGCCTTCAAGTAACTATGGCTTAAATGTGTCTAGATGCAGAATACCTGTCCCCTTCATTCTATTTCAAGATAGGGAAGATAACACAATATGCTGCATGTGTGAAGACCCCATGTGACTTAACTTTTGTGAAGAGAATTGCCTTCCCTAGGATATCCACCTTATATTTACTTCCAATTAAAAATGAAGTTAAAAAATGTTTACAAATGGGCAAAGGAACTGAACAGACAGTTCTCCAAAAAAGAAATACAGATGGCCAACAGACACATGAAAAGATGCTCCACATCGCTAATTATCAGAGAAATGCAAATTAAAACTACAATGAGGTATCACCTCACACCAGTAAGGATGGCTGCCATCCAAAAGACAAACAACAACAAATGTTGGCAAGGCTGTGGAGAAAGGGGAACCCTCCTACACTGCTGGTGGGAATGTAAGTTAGTTCAACCATTGTGGAAAGCAGTATGGAGGTACATCAAAATGCTCAAAACAGACTTACCATTTGACCCAGGAATCCCACTCCTAGGAATTTACCCTAAGAACGCAGCAATCAAGTTTGAGAAAGACAGATGCACCCCTATGTTTATTGCAGCACTATTTACAATAGCCAAGAATTGGAAGCAACCTAAATGTCCATCAATAGATGAATGGATAAAGAAGATGTGGTACATATACACAATGGAATACTACTCAGCCATAAGAAAAGGGCAAATCCAATCATTTGCAGCAACATGGATGGAGCTGGAGGGTATTATGCTCAGTGAAACAAGCCAAGCGGAGAAAGAGAAATACCAAATGATTTCACTTATCTGTGGAATATAAGAACAAAGGAAAAACTGAAGGAACAAAACAGCAGCAGAATCACAGAACTCAAGAACGGACTAACAGGTACCAAAGGGAAAGGGACTGGGGAGGATGGGTGGGTAGGGAGGGATAAGGGGGGGAGAAGTAGGGGGGTATTAAGATTAACATGGGGGGGGTAGGAGAAAAGGGAGGGCTGTACAACACAGAGAAGGCAAGTAGTGATTCTACAACATTTTGCTATGCTGATGGACAGTGACTGTAAAGGGATTTATAGGGGAGACCTGGTATAGGGGAGAGCCTAGTAAACATAATATTCGTCATGTAAGTGTAGATAAGTGATACCAAAAACAAAGCAAAAAAAAAAAAAAAAAGGGCAGTTCCTGTGTGGTAACCTCCAACAAGTTCTACACAAGGGTATAAAGGGCATATAAAAGTGTAGGCAAAGGGTCTGTTTGTGTTTATACAGAGGATCAAAGCCTAATTGGGCTACCCCGAAAATGAACTAAGATACGATATGAAAAAGAACTTCCAACATCAGCACTCTCTGGAAGACTCATGATAGAAGATGATCATCAAAAAACCCCAACAAAGATCCACGCACTGCTACAGCTGTAGATGCACTCATCCCACCAGTTCCTGGACTTGCCATGGGAATGAGGAAGGAGATATCTAAGCTGGCCTGTGCATACAGTAAAACAACAAATTTGACTGGATCTATACTGTTGGAACTCAACCAAGAATTAGGAGAAGTGCAAATTGTAGCGCTCCAAAGTCTTACAACTACAGACTATTTACTGTTAAAAGAACATATGGCATGTGAACATTCCCCAGGAATGGGTTGTTATAATTTGTCTGATTTCTCTCAGACTGTTCAAGTTCAGTTGGACAATATCCACCATATCATAGATAAGTTTTCACAAATGCCTAAGGTGCCTAACTGGTTTTCTTGGTTTCACTGGAGATGGCTGGTAATTACAGATATGCTTTGGTTATGTAACTATACTCCTATTATGTTAATGTGTGTGCGCAATTTAAGTAGTAGCTTAAAACCTATACATGCTGAAGTTACTCTACAAGAAGATATGTCAAAGAAATAATCAATCTTCCCATGTTTTCCTCCGCCTGCTACTTCTATAGCTTTTCTTCTTCCTTCCTAATTACAACCCTTAAATAGAATTCGTGCCTCATATCAAATTTACCGAGTATCATAATTCTTCCAAGTGGTAAAGATACCTCAAGACAAATGCTGGGCATAGAAGCCACAGGGCATAAATATGCAAAGAAGTAAAAAGCTAACCTTTTCAAACAATAAGGCTTACCTCTCACTTACCAACTTCACATCTCCCTGTATGGCCCCGGAAGATGACTGGTTAGCCAGAGACGGGTAAGATTCCTCAAGGGAGGAACAACCTAAGACAGGCACAGTCGCAGGGGGGCCATCAGGTGAGAAATTGGGGATCAACAGAGGTGAGGCTTAGAACCTCACCTCCCCTGTTCTGAGAGAAATCTTCTGCATATGTGGATGTTTTATTGCCCTGGTCTAGCTTGGATTAACACATAGTCTACAGGCACACACCTGATCATCTACATTTGCTCTCTTACAACACTAAACTATGTTTTCTACCTTTATCTCGTATCTACCTACCACTTCAGCATTTTATTAAAAATAATAATAATAAAGAGAGAAATGTGGTATCCACATATAAATCAAGTATAAAAACCAAATGAGTATTCATATTTGAACTGACTGTTTATAGTTCATAATGCATGAGCAAAACCGAAAGTTTCTGTGATGACTGCCCTTGTACTGTTCACTATGTAACTTATTCATTATGTAAGAATTTGTTCTACATGTAAGAACTTGTTTGTTATGCCTCAGAAGATTGGAGACTGACGAAAATTAGGCTTGGGGTGGATTAATGATTGTGCATTGAGCATTGGCTCCCCTATACAGAATTTTATTGTTGTTAACAACCATGTGATCAATAAATATGAGAGATGCCCTCACAAAAAAAAAAGGACAGACTTCCAATGGTAAAATAAATAAGTAACAAGGATGTAATGTATAGCATAAGGAATATAGTCAAGATATTGTAACAGCTTGGTAGGGTGATAGCTGGAACCTAGAATTATGTATATAAATGTTCTACCACTGTGTTGTACACTTGAAACTAATGTAATGTAATACTGTGCGTCAACTACCCTTCAATAAAAAATAATTATTAAAAAAAAAAAATGTTTACATATACCCACATGAAGGTTTATAAAGTGCATGTCCTCACACATAGGGAAAATGCCACTTTCAAACAAGCTAAGAAGCTTCGCTGGTTTACCCCTCTAATCGCTTCTCTTCCTTACACATATATTCAGCAATGATGGCTGCTCAATGGACACTGAATGCATTCATTCATATATTTATCGAGACCTACTATGTGCCAGGCACTCTACAAGGCATCCTACCAGGAATTGTCCCTGCTCAGAGTTGAGGTCTCATTCAGGAGACACAGACACTATATGAAGAGAATCAACTTTTGCAATTAAAGACACATTGTTGGTGTTGGTCAGTAATAACTTCCACATTAAATGACAGTTTATCTGGTAAATAAAAGACTAAAGTAGCCATCTCTAGATGAACTGTATATATTCCACAAACACTGGGGTTTACCAAATCGGTACATTCACCATGAAAAGTAAATCCATTTTAACTTTATTTTCAAAGTAGCTGGCATAAAACACCTTTAAAAACAGCATGCTGTTGCCTGCAAAGGAGTACATGGCTACTGCAACAGACAAATGGTTTCTGCTACACACAACAGAGAGTAGGGGAGGGAGATAGAGATACGGAGACTTTAAGAATAGAACAATGGGAAGTATCTCCAACCTTTCATATGAGCACAATTCCTGAACCTGCGAAATGATTGACTCTCCTAGATTTTCTGTGGTTACAAAGGTTGAGATGTACTGCACTTAGTCAAGTGCAAACCTAAGTCTTTTCCTCTAAATTAGGCCATTCCTGATGACGCGGCAGGTGGGAACTCACCTAATACACTGTAAGACCCTCCCTGCAGAACAAGGCTGTGCTTGGAACACTGGTGTGGCCGTGGCCCTGCCCACTGCCCTAATGCTGGATCTCCATATGGCAAGCAGCACCAACTGAAACTCTGTCCAGAGGACAGGACAAACTTGACGAGTATGAGAGTGTGAGTGTGAGTGTGAGTGTGAGTGTGAGTGTGTGTGTGTGTGTGTGTGTGTCTCCCACTAAGGACTCATGGTTGCTGACTGCACCATTCTTTTACCTAAATATTTCCCTTTGACCCTTTGAAATCTCTAAAAATCATTACAAAAAAAGACTAACAATGCAATAAAAAAAGACAAGGGATATAAATTAGTAATTCACAGAAGACAAAATCCAAATGACCAATAAATTCACAAAGGTTCCCATAGTCATGAGTAACCAGGTGAACACAGATTTAAAGAAAAAAAGTAGAAAACGAACTTCTACCCATTAGATTGGCCAAAAGTTATTGACTGATAATACCCAGTACTGATATGGTATGAAGGAACACTTTTTGGAAAATTAATTCGGTATTACCTATTAAAACTGAACATATACTTTAATTCAGTGATTCTACTTTTAAATCTAAGGCCAATTGACTAATTGCAAGGATGGTCACTGTGGATTTTAGGGAATCAGGGAACCTGGCACCTGCTTGAGTGGGAGCAGGAGAGCGGGAGAGTCAGAGGCCAGCACGTGGTTGTCAGCCTCAGGTAACTCACGGGACTGGGCTGAGTCCAGAACAAGACGGGACCAGGACGCAGGCCTGGTCAGGAAGTCAGACTGCTGGGAGAGGGGAGGCTGGAGATCAAGTGCTTTCTCAGGGCGTCACAGCATCCTTCCTGGAGAGGGTAGATCGTTTCACGGAGCGCACCAAAGGCCAGAGTAGAACACAAGATGATGTGAGAGAAAACATTCTGGGCAGCTGCTGGGCTGGTGAGGGCCTTTGTCTTGTTTCTTTAAAAAGCAGTAAGAAGTCAGGATGCTCAAGGGAAACAGAAAATTATACCGAGATGTCTCAGAGCTAAAACGTAAGACCAAGTACAAGGCAGACTGGCTCTGGCAGAGGAGGGACAATACACACAACAGGGGCAGGGCATTTCCAATGTTTCACAGTAACAGAGGGGACCTAATTAAGTCTGAATTAACCCAAGAAGTACATTGCCAAAATATTCAAGCAGCTTTAAGAAATGCTGAAGGAGAGAAACATGAGGTGCAAAGCTGTGGGAGGAATATGAAGACCGAGCTCTGGAGGAGGAATTAGGTTAGCACTATCTTGCCTTGTCCATGCGTCTAGAATGTGGCAGAGGAGGAGGGCCACAAGGGGAAAGAAAGCGAACCAGGCAGAAGCACATGTGCCCCATCTTCACCAGGCATCTGGCAACGTGTAAATTGTGATGGGCAGGGCACTGAGCAGGCCCAAGGGCTCTGCTGAATTTCGGGTCAAATAGCCATGTTCTGTTGTAGCACACTCTCATGGGAACATGGACACCAAAATGCTGTCCAGGCTCATCCTGGAATTAAACCAGGGTCACTGAATTTCCCCATTAAGGGTGGACATCACCTGACCCCAGGACTGTGCAGTGCAGAGGCTCCAACATGCATGCTCTTGAAATGAAAAGTGCAGAAACCGGAGGTCAAGAACAAAGGCTTCTATAGAAAAAGAAAAGCAGATTTCACTGGTTGAATAAAGGAGCAGAGCAGTAACTGGCAATTGAGGGGTCCACATCAAGCTGTATAAGGAGCCCCAAATCCACTTAGGAGCAGGGCTATAGTTATTAAAACCCACCAACTAATTACATGCTGGCTGAGTAGGTGATGAACTCTATTGTTTCCATATTGTTGACAGAGCTCAAGTCCAGAGGACTGCAAATGTAACAAATTTGTAAGTGGTACCCCTTTAAAAAACAATATTTTCAGTTGTGCACCATCTAATTATCAGGACAACCCCCCTCATTTGGGCTGGGAGGGGTGAGGGGGCCCAATGGGGAGAGGAGTGGCTGAATTATTTGCATTTTTCAAGAAGCATTACCAAAGGGTAGAGCTCAATGTCACAATAATCAATTGCATTTTGAAAATTTTATCCATGTGTTATTTAAGATGGGGAATTTTTTTGGGGGGGAGCCTGCTGTCTTTTTTTTTTTTAATAAGGTATGATTGATATACACTCTTATGAAGGCTTCACTTGAAAAAACAATGTGGTTACTACATTTACCCATATTGTCAAGTCCCCACCCATACCCCAATGCAGTCACTGTCCATCAGTGTAGTAAGATGCCACAGATTCACTATGTGCCTTCTCTGTGCTACACTGTTCTCCTGTGATCCCCCACACCATGTGCACTAAACATAATACCCCTCAATACCCTTCTCCCTCTCTCCTCACCTACCCTCCCACACCCCTCCCCTTTGGTAACCACTAGCTCCTTCTTGGAGTCTGTGAGTCTGCTGCTATTTTGTTCCTTCAGTTTTGCTCCATTGTTACACTCCACAAATGAGGGAAATCATTTGGCATTTGTCTTTCTCCGCCTGGCTTATTCCACTGAGCATAATGTCCTCCAGCTCCATCCATGTGGTAGGATTTGTTTCTTTCTTATGGCCGAATAGTATTCCATTGTGTATATGTACCACATCTTCTTTATCCATTCATCTACTGGTGGACACTTAGGTTGCTTCCATATCTTGGCTATTGTAAAAAGTGCTGCGATAAACATAGGGCTGCATATGTTTTTTTGAATCTGAGAAGTTGTATTCTTTGGGTAAATTCCAAGGAGTAGGATTCCTGGGTCAAATGTTTTTTCTATTTTTAGTTTTTTGAGGAACCTCCATATTGCTCTCCACAAGGCTGAACTAGCTTACATTCCCACCAGCAGTGTAGGAGGGTTCCCCTTTCTCCACATCCTTGCTAGCATTTGTTGTTCTTAGTCTTTTCGATGCTGGCCATCCTAACTGGTGTGAGGTAATATCTCATTGTGGTTTTAAATTGTATTTCCCTGATGATTAGTTATGTGGAGCATCTTTTCATATGTCTGTTGGCCATCTGAATTTCTTTTTTGGAGAACTGTCTCTTCATATCCTCTCCCCAGTTGTTAAACAGGTTATTTGCTTTTTGGGTGTTAAGGCGTATAAGTTCTTTATATATTTTGGATGTTAACCCCTTGTTGGATATGTCATTTACAAATATATTCTCCCATACTGTAGAATGCTTTTTTGTTCTATCGATGGTGTCCTTTGCCGTACAGAAACTTTTTAGTTTGATGTAGGCCCATGAGATCATTTTTGCTTTTCTTTCCCTTGGTTGAGGAGATGCGTTCAGGAAGAAGTTGCTCATGCTTATATTCAGGAGACATTTGCCTATGTTGTCTTCTAAGAGTTTTATGGTTTCATGACTTACATTCAAGTCTTTAATCCATTTCGAGTTTACTTTTGAGTATGGGGTTAAACAATAATCCAGTTTCATTCTCTTGCATATAGCTTCCAGTTTTGCCAACACCAGCTGTTGAGGAGGCTGTCATTTCCCCATTGTATGTCCATGGCTCCTTTATCATATATTAATTGACCATATATGATTGGGTTTATATCAGGTCTCTCTAGTCTGTTCCATTGGTCTTTGGGTCTGTTCTTGTGCCAGTACCAAATTGTCTTGATTACAGTGGCTTCATAGTAGAGCTTGAAGTTGGGGAGCATAATTCCCCCAGCTTTATTCTTCCTTCTTAGGATGGCTTTGGCTATTTGGGACCTTTTTTGGTTCCATACAAATTTTAGAACTATTTGCTCTAGTTCATTGAAGAATGCTGTTGGTATTTTGATAGGAATTGCATTAAATCTGTAGATTGCTTTAGGGACAATGGCCATTTTGACAATATGGGGCACAGGATGTGTTTCCGTTTATTAGTATCTTCTTTAATTTCTCTCATGAGTGTCTTGTAGTTTTCAGAGTATAGGTCTTTCACTTCCTTGGTTAGGTTTATTCTTAGGAATTTTATTCTTTTTAATGCAGTTGTGAATGGAGTTTTTCCCCTGATTTCTCTCTTTGTTAGTTCGTTTTTAGTGTATAGGAATGCCACAGATTTCTGTGTATTAATTTTGTATCCTGCAACATTGCTGAATTCAGATATTAAATCTAGTAATTTTGGGGTGGATTCTTTAGGGTTTTTTATGTATAATATCATGTCATCTGTAAACAGTTTAACTTCTTCCTTGCCAATCTGGATACCTTTTATTTCTTTGTGTTGTCTGATTGCCATGGCTAGGACCTCCAGTACTATGTTGAATAGACGTGGGGAAAGTGGGCATCCTTGTCTTGTTCCCGATCTTAAAGGAAAAGCTTTTAGCTTCTCGCTGTTAAGTATAATGTTGGCTGTGGGTTTGTCATATATGGCCTTTATTATGTTGAGGTACTTGCCCTCTATACCCATTTTGTTGAGAGTTTTTATCATGAATGGATGTTGAATTTTGTCAAATGCTTTTTCAGCAACTATGGAGATGATCATGTGGTTTTTGTCCTTTTTTTTTGTTGATGTGGTGGATGATGTTGATGGATTTTCTAATGTTGTACCATCCTTGCATCCCTGGAATAAATCCTACTTGATCATGATGGATGATCTTTTTGATGTATTTTTGAATTCAGTTTGCTAATAATTTGGTGAGTATTTTTGCATCTATGTTCATCAGGGATATTGGTCTGCAATTTTCTTTTTTTGTGGTATCTTTGTCTGGTTTTGATGCTGGCCTCATAGAATGAGTTTGGAAGTATTCCATCTTCTTCTACTCTTTGGAAAACTTTAAGGAGGATGGGTATTAGGTCTTCACTAAATGTTTGATAAAATTCAGCGGTGAAGCCATCTAGCCCAGGCATTTTGTTCTTAGGTATTTTTTTGATTACCAGTTCAATTTCATTGCTGGTGATTGGTCTGTTCAGATTTTGTTTCTTCCCTGGTCAGCCTTGGAAGTTTGTATTTTTCTAGAAAGTTGTCCATTTCTTCTAGGTTATCCAGTTTGTTAGCATATAGATTTTCATAGTATTCTCTAATAATTCTTTGTATTTCTGTGGTGTCCACAGTGATTTTTCCTTTCTCATTTCTGATTCTGTTTATGTGTGTAAACCCTTTTTTTCTTGATAAGTCTGGCTAGGGGGTTATCTATTTTGTTTATTTTCTTGAAGATCCACCTCTTGCTTTCATTGATTCTTTCTATTGTTTTATTCTTCTTGATTTTATTTATTTCTGCTCTAATCTTTCTTATGTCCTTCCTTCTACTGACTTTGGGCCTCATTTGTTCTTTTTCTAGTTTCATTAATTGTGAGTTTAGACTGCTTATATGGGATTGTTCTTCTTTCCTGGGGTCGGCCTGTATTGCAATATACTTTCCTCTTAGCATGGCCTTGGCTGTGTCCCACAGATTTTGAGGTGTTGAATTATTGTTGTCATTTGTACCCATATATTGCTTGATCTCTGTTTTTATTTGGTCATTGATCCATTGGTTATTTAGGAGCATGTTGTGAAGCCTCCATGTGTTTGTGGAATTTTTCATTTTCTTTGCAAAATTTATGTCTAGTTTCATACTTTTGCAGTCTGAGAAACTGGCTGGTACAATTTCAATCTTTTTGAATTTACTGAGGCTCTTTTTGTGGTCTAGTATATGATCTATTCTTGAAAATGTTCCATGTGCACTTAAGAAGAATGTGTAGCGTGGGGGGTATGGGGAGGGCTGTGCAACACAGAGAAGACAAGTAGTGATTTTACAGCATCTTACTACACAGATGGACAGTGACTATGAAGGGGTATGTGGGAAGGACTTGGTGAAGGGGGGAGCCTAGTAAACAATGTTCTTCATGTAATTGTAGATTAATGATACCAAAATTAAAAAGAAGAATGTGTATTCTGCTGCTTTTGGGTGTAGAGTTCTGTAGATATCTGTTAGGTCCATTTGTTCTAATGTGTTGTTCAGTGCCTCTGTGTCCTTACTTATTTTCTGTCTGGTTGATCTGTCCTTCAGAGAGTGAAGTGTTGAAATCTCTGAGAATGAATGCATTGCATCCTATTTCCCCTTTTAATTCTGTTAGTATTTGTTTCACCTATGTAGGTGCTCCTTTGTTGGATGCATAGATATTTACAACGGTTATATCTTCTTGTTGGATTGACCCTTTTATCATTATGTAATGTCCTTCTTTGTCTCTTGTGACTTTCTTTGTTTTGAAGTCTATTTTGTCTGATACAAGTACTGCAACTCCTGCTTTTTGCTCTCTATTAGTTGCATGAAATATCTTTTTCCATTCCTTCACTTTTAGTCTGTGTATGTCTTTGGGTTTAAAGTGAGTCTCTTGTAGGAAGCATATAGATGGGTCTTGTTTTTTTATCCATTCAGTGACTCTATGTCTTTTGATTGGTACATTCAGTCCATTTACATTTAGGGTGATTATCGATAGGTATGTACTTATTGCCACTGCAGACTTAAGATTCGTGGTTACCAAAGGTTCAAGGTTAACTTCCTTACTAAGATGGGAAAATCTAAACCGAAAAGTTAAGCGCAATTTCTCATGACATGGAAGTGGGCACATGTGATCTTCAGGAAGAAAGACAGTGGGCAGAATGAAAATACATAGCTTTCATGTTTAGAGGCATGTCTGCATCCATTCATTTCCTGAATCTCTGAATCCATGGTGGTGGTTACTGTGCTATGCACAGAGTCTTGAGAAGGTGTGGTGTAAAAGAATTTACAGGTCATCTTCCAGCTTCCTTTAATCATACCAATTAAAAGCAGAGCAATCATTAAAAAGGTTGGCCCATTCAGCATGATGTCTGTGTAGTCAAGACAGAGTATATACGCTTCAGGAAAAATGCACGCTAAATATGATTGACTATTGTTTTCCAATCCTAGCACTGCAACCAACAAAAGGATTTTGGAGTCAGATGTTTTCACCATAAAGCCTTTGTAACTGAAATAGCTGGATGCTGGATCATGAACAGGCAGAGACTGATGAACCAAAACAGAAAATCCAGAGACAGATCGAGCAGTGTAAGGAAATTAGTGAATGCTAAAGACAGCACCTGAGTCAGTGAGGAAAAGAGGGACTCTTTAATCAGTCTGTTGGGGTAATATACAGCTATATAGAAAATTGTAAATTGCATCCATTCCTAGTACTTTCCACTATGAAAAAAGAAACCATAAAAGTACCAGCAGAAAACATGGGTGAATTTTTTTCTACAGCTTGGAGGAGGGGGCCATATCCCTAATTATGAGTCAAAATCAAAAGGCAACAAAGTAAAAAGGTTAATATATTTGATTACATAGAAATCTTTAAGAAAAGCTTTTGCATGGTAAAAAATGGAAACAAATATTTAAAACATACGATAGACAAAAAGTAGGAATCTCAAATACATAAAGAACACTAAAATAAAGGGCTAGAGGGAAGAATAGGTAATTGCAATCAAAAGAAATGCAAATGTCACTTAAATGCATTAAAATGTTTAATCTTGTTCACCACTGGAGAAATGCAATTAACTTCAAGATACTGTTTCTCATGTACGAGACTGGCAAAAACACAAAAGGCCTAGATACTCTACTTACTCTGTTGGTAAAGCTGAGGGGGCACAGGCCTTGTCATATGTTGCTACAGAGACTATAAAATGGGGCAAACTTTATCAAAGGGAATATAGCAGGACCTAGCAAAGTCCACATGCATTTACACTTTGACTCCATAATCTACCACCAGAAAGCTTTCCTACAGAGACTGGAAAAATACAAAACAGAAGTCTCTATTAATACCACAAGTCTGGAAAAAAACCAAATGCTCACCAATAGGAGACTAATTGAAAAAACTGTTACCACTACTGCATGGAGTAGCATGCAGCTGTAAAGAGGAATGAAGACTATCTCTATATCAAACTGTAAAGTGATCTCCATGATACCTTGTTAAGGAAAAAAAGCCAAGAAAGGGGGAGATATAAATATTTACATATTTGTTTATATTTTTCATTTAAGAGTGAAAGGATAAACCATAAAAATAAAGGTTACCTATGAATAGGTGAAGGAGACAGGATATTAGCTCTTTGAATATACCTTACTGTATCATCTGAGTTGTAAACTTGTATTTACATAATAAAAAAATAAAACAATTTCTAAAACTTGAAACTAAAATGAAACAAATCAATCCAACCACATTTCCAGTTGGTGGCACACCATACAGAGAGGACCTATTCCAAATGACTTGAAGACACAGTAATGTTACTACATATTCCCAATGGGTTATACACACCCTACCCTAAGGACAAAAAGAACTATGAGCAATCAAACTTTTTTCAGTAATTACGTTGTGGGAACAGCAGCAGTACTGTTATCTATTCTCTGTACTATGGGGTAAAAAGCAAAGGAACAATCATGTTGGAGTGGTAGTCTGCTGGATTTTTGCTATGGTTGAAAGGAGATACAAGTATACAGATAGATGAGGTCAAGGCCCTGTGGCCCTGTATAGGTTCTATCAATATGACCTCATAATGCATTTTACTTTTAAAAAATGTATACTTACTAACTTTGTCTACTGAAGAGGCCTAGAAACTATGGACAAGAAACACCTCTAGCATCCAGACTGTGGTCTCTAAATACCAGGGGTCCTTGGAGAAATGGCTGGAACTGGATCTCAGGCAGGAAACATACAATATGACCCTGTAATACCTTGTCATACCAGAAGGCAAGGAAGCCATCAAAGGTCCAGAGAGCAGTCAACCTGAATAAACTCCCACCAAGCACAGATGGGCTGAAATACTCAGATTAATTGAAATTAGTGACTTTTTAAAAAGTCACTTCTGGAAGACAGAAGGAATCACCTTATCAACACCTCATCCTGCCTTTCTTATACAGTGTACCTGGGGCAACCAAACAATTAGTGAGAAGCTTCTCTTTTCCCATGCATTTCATTTAATCCATGAAGGGGGAGTGGACAGAAATAGAATACTGCCATTTGGCAGCGCCTAACGATTAAAGCAATACCCATCAATAGCTATTAACATCACAAAGAGGGACAAAATGTTATACAACCCTGATGGAAGTTCTCTGCTAACTGTGAAGAAGCCTTGCCTCTCCCCGAAAATTAGCAAAAAAAAAACAAAAACCAAAAAGAAAACACTTGACTCTGATAAGACTTGTTACCCAAGTTACCAGTTGGCAGGAACCCCTGATGCATTTATATGTCATCCTAACACATTAAACAATAAGATGGGAATAAAATCATCAAAATTCAGACTGTGGGAAGCTATAGGTTATATGATCCAATTTCTTCAACAGAGCATTAAAGAAAAAGGAAAAAGACAAGGAGAAGGAACCTAAAGAAAGAGAAACTTAACAGATGCCATCCAATTGCAAAGCATGGCCTTACGTGGAAACTGATTCAAGCAAACTGAAAAATATACATACACATAATTAAACATAAATGTATGTACGCCTTTCTACATATGACAATAGGAGAAATATGATATGCCTTGATTTTGATGATATCAAGGAATTACTGTTAATTTTTTTTTAGTTATGTAATGGTTTTCTTTTTTTTTTTTTTTTAGGTAACATAGAATGACATACTGAAATGTTGGCAGGTGAAATGCTTCAATTCCGTTATTGGCTTCACAATCATCAAGAAGGGTTAATGGTTAGGTATATAAATCGAACAACTGGTAAGGAACTGATAATAGCTGCAATTGGATGATGGGTACATTGAGTTCATTATAGCACATTTTTTTAAATATATGTTTTGCATAATAAAAATTTTCATTACAAATTGGAATTTTTCTAAAGAAAAAGATGTTTGGGGTAAAGAATTTTTTTCCAAAAAGTAAAAATCCGAGCTATCAAGCCATGAAAAGACATGAAGGAAGCTTAGTGCGTATTACTAAGTAAAAAAAGCAATGCAAAAAGACTTCACATTGTTTGATTTCCACTACATGACACTTTGGAAAGACCGGTTGTTGCTGGGGGGGCGTTGGGGGCATGGGGATGAATAGGTAGAGCACAGAGGACTTCTAAGGCAGTGAAAATGCCATATGGTACATAATGATGGATACATGCCATTATATGTTTGTACAAACCCGTAGGATGTAAACTACCAAGACTGTGCCCAGAGGTAAACTACAGACTCTGGGGGATAATGATGTGTCAGGGCAGCTTCATCAGCTGTAACCAATGCTGCACTTTGTCAGGGCATGCTGAGAGATGGGGAGGCTGTATGTGTTTGGGCACAGGGAGTATACGGGAACTCTGTGTTTCTGTTCAGTTTTGCTGTAAACCCAAAACCGCTTTGAAAAATTGAAGTCCATTTAAACAAACAAGGTAAAAATCAGGAAATACATACTAACTAGCTCACAACCTCACTTTTTGTTATTACCAGGAAATGTTTGCACTTATCGCTTAGAAATGAGATGTCTACACCCACCTCTGGATGGTGAGAATACTAGGGGTAAGGGGTCTACCTCACCAGCACCTGCATGTCACAGGCCTGTGCACAGTCCTAACACGAGCTGTCCACGACCAAAAAGAAACACCACAACTTATCCGCTCTGACTCAATGTCAACAAGGCTGTGCCGAGAAGTAGTAAGGCCACACGGAACAGCAAAGCCCCCCCAAGGAGCTACTAGGAAATTTTTAGTGGGATGAAATTGCAGCCAACCAGGGAAAAATACGGACATCCCATTGAAGTCTAAGACTGCACATTTGGAAATACCTATAAGTGAGCCTCAAATGCCTATCTATGAGTGAGCCCCCCAAGTCCTTGTTGAAAGGAGGAACCAAAACAATCAACTAACAAACCCACCCATGTGAAAATCTCATAAGGATGACTCACAGATTCTTATTTTAGTCATTATTTACTTAAAGGTATTTTCTCCCCAGAGCCATCCATGTTCAGGCTCCTCTTTAGCACGAAATAAAACTGGCTTTATGACTGGTTACTATTGTTCCATTAACTGCACATTCACACAACAATCTGGGGAAATTTTAGCAAACACTGGTTATGTGTTCTGTTTACATCTTGCCACATATCCTCAAAGTTGGCAAATACTCTTCACAAGTATCTATTTTTCACCACTAACAACTCCGTCTTGGATTCCAGCATGAATTCCTGGAGATGAGACAGAGAGAGGGCAGCTAGGTGATGGTTAGTGGAGGCACTAAAGCAGCCTGCTCACCCAGCCCTCCCGGGCCCGCCAGGAGGAACTCCTGTCTCCCGATCCGCTTGACAATTGGGCGCTTCTCTTCACTGCAGTAGGGAAACAGGTCCTGGGCGACGCCAGTGTTGTAGTTCAGGATGATGTACTGGGTGGTCAGAGCCAGGCACAGGAAGTGGCCGTCCACAGCCACGGCTAGCGGCTGCTCCGGTGTAGACACCTCCCTGATGATCTGAACCCTGTCCTCGTACACCATGAACACCTGGATGGTTCTCCGCTTGACAGAGATGATGCAGACTTCCACGCAGAACGGGTCCCCACTCACAGGGTTCTCGTTCAAAGCGAAAGCCGTGGCCCCTTTGATGCGGGCCCCCGAGGGCACCGGCTCCAGGCTCCTCATGTTCACCAGAGTTATGCCGTTTTCACAGAGCACCAGCAGTCTGTTGAGAGCTGATGCTGCTCGCAGCTCATTCACTGGCTTCTTGAAACCCAGGTGTCTGTGCAGCTGCTTAGTGGCAGTGAATGTGGCTGTGCCTGTGGGCAGAGTTTTCTCCTCCAGCAGGAAGTGGTAAATGAAGCAGTCATTGGTGCCCACGTACAGGTTCCGGCCGCAGCACTCCACACACTCTATGTTGACACGCTCCTTGTCGCCCATCAGCAGCTCCCGCTCCACAGCAGACACCAACGTAAAGGCCTTGGTGCTCATCATGTCTGCTGGCTGATCTGTGGGAAGAAGGAAAAAGCTAATTTAGAATAAACCAGGATAAGCAGAACCATTTCAGGTCACAATAAACACACATTGATTCCTCAGTTATAATTTCTGTGAAAGGAAATCATTTGACACTTAAAAAATACTGAAAGAAAGAAAAGACTTTCCACTTGGTCAAAACCACAATAAGACATCACCTCCCACCAGTCAGAGGGGCTAATCTAATATCAACAGGACAAGAAATAACAAGTATTGGTGAAGATGTGGAGAAAAGGGAATCCTCCTACACTGTGGGTGGGAATGTAAACTGATGCAGCCACTATGGAAAACAGTGTGGAGAGTCCTCAAAAAAATAAAAACAGAACTACCATTCAAGCTAAGTCCCCTTCTGGGAACCTACCTGAAGAGACAAAACTGCTAATTTGAAAAGACACATGCATTCCTATGTTTATTGCAGCATTAGTTACAATAACCAGGATATGAAACAACCTAAATGTCCATCTACAGATGAATGGATAAAGAAGATGTGAAACATATATATATATATACAATGGAATATTGCTCAGCCATAAAAAAAAAATCTTGCCATTTGCTAAAACTTGGACAGACCTAGACGGTATGATGCTAAGTGAAATAAGTCTGACAGAGAAAGATAAAAACCATATGATTTCACTTATATGTAGAATCAAAACAACAAAACAAATGAACAAACACTCGTAAGAAATACACTCAAGCACAGACTGGCAGTTGCCATGGGGATGGGTGAAACAGGTCAAGGGGGAAAAATTTGTGATAATGTTTGTTATCTTGATCTGGGTGATGGTTACATGAGTGTACACATGTGCCAAATGCATCAAGCTATATCTAAGATTTGTGCATTTTATTGTATGTACCTTGATTTAAAAAATTTTTTTAATAGTGAAGGAAAGATTCCCCACTTGGTCCCTCAGGCAAATGGAGGGCCCAGCTGGAGCCTCCATGCTTAACTTTTAGTTAAGCATCTTGCTGCTCATTCTCAAGAGCTGTGATTTACAAGGAGTTTCCTCTCATTGTTCTTGGGAGAAACACCTGAGGTAGAAGGCAGACATGAGTTTTTACCCACAGACAACACAACAAAGGCATTCTGGCAATAGGTAAAAATCACCCTCATGGACTTTCCCCTGAGTTTCTCCGGCCCTGGTGTAGCATTTCAGTGAATGGTGGGTCACAACTAACTACACGGTGTCAAATCCGGCTCCTTGGATCTTGTCAGAAACTCTGAGGCAGGAATCTACTTTCAGTTTCTCTGAACTCTTCCTAGCAGGGCATGCACACTGGCCCCAGCACTGCATGTGTTCCCCAGAGCAAGCGTGTGCATGCAGAGCATAAAGATGTGCCTCAAACCGCCAAGTCTCTTGAGTGAGGGGTTTGTGAGGTCACCAACATGCCAGTCAGTGAGTTATTTCCCTCTGGAGACAGACTGCCTCATGCTGTGACCCATGGTTTCCTGCTCCTTCTCTGGAGAGGACCATGGCCTCACACTCCACAAAGTTAGAGGCAGCAGAAATGGGCCCAAAATGGTATGATTTCCCTGAGTTCTCAGAGGGCTCGAGAGCAGACTCACACATGTCATTCTGACACCCTCAAGCAGGAGGGAGGCTGGCTGGACTTTTCTATCACTTCAAAGCTGTCCAAAAATAGGGCTGCTGCCTGAATTCCTTACCCTTTGAGGCATTCCAGCAAAGGCTGCAATACCTCCTGGAAATGTTCAAGAAAAGATTCATGTACCCAGGAAGGACAGGAATCAACTCAGAGATTTTTGAATTCACAATTTCTTACATCCCCCTGTCCATGGGATGGAGACAGCTACACACCAGTGAGACTCCAGATCCCTTCCTGCAGCAACAAAATTCCCAGAAAAAAGGATATCCCCAGTCTGGAGCGAGGGCTCCCCTGGACACCATCAGACTCCCTTCCCAGCCCTTTCCAGTCACTCACTGGCCATGTGACCCTGGGAAACTCACTTGGCTACTCCATGTCCCAGTTTCCTCCCCTGTAAACCGAGCATAATCATGGCACCTACTTCATATGACCCTTTGAGGATTAAGGAAGCCAGCTCATGGAAAACGCTTCCTCCTGGCACACCGAGAGCACTCAGTAAAAGCCAGCTTTTCATCTTATATTAATGCGTGCCTCTCAAGGCCCCAGCCTCCTTTCAGCTATTACTTCTCAAACCAAAGGATAAAACAAGGCTGCCTTCTGCCCTTGGCCATGGGTGATCAGTGTCCACCTCCTCTGACAGACAGACTGAAACTAAGCCAAACACACACTCATGTGCAACACTGCCCAGCCCCACATCACGTTTCCACGTTCGTCACATGACTTCATCTTCACGAAGACTGAATGAGAGGCAGGAAGCGAGGTGTGAGGCTCAGAGGGCCTCACAGAGGAGGAATTGTGCCCCCTGACCTGAGGCTGCAGGAACTTCCCAGCGCCCAGGGATGGGGAATGAGTGGGCTTTAATAGTCACAAACAATGTTTAAACACTAATTCTAGGTGTCATGACCAAACAATCACCAAAACCCAACCCAGACAATATTTTTTTCCATTTAAAAGCTAATGAATAAAACACAGAGATTGAAAAGTAGGCTCTGAAACGTCCTAAGTAGGTGAAAGCAAAGGATATGAAATGCTCCTTCCTTCCTTGATTGATCGATAAGGGGCTACCTTTTCAAATGGTAGTGAGGCAGGGCAAGGACATGGGACAAGCATCATGATTAACTTTTCCTGCATATGATGAAAATGCCCAGATAGAAACGGTATAGTAAGAAGAGGCAAGACTCCATCTTAAGGCTAAGATTCCATTTTAAAAGCCAGGTAAGACTCCTAACATATTCTTTGGTAATTAACCAACAACCTATTTCAAGGCAGGACAAGCAGTCCTAACTGATATATTCTCATTGTGTGAGGGTAAGCACTATCTTGGAGAAGAACAGGGTCAATAAATTCCTTGTGTTCAATTTATCTTACAGAACATTTTCAGAACTGACTCACTGGACAGAGACATCATGAGACCACATGTCAAGCCTACATCCTCCCCACCCCCTCACCCTCTGCCCCATTCCTGAAAGTCTTAAAAAGATAGAATCCTAAGCCCTTAAGTGTGCCTCTTCTGAGATTGTGTACACTCCCCTTTCTTCAAGTGTGTATTTTTTGCCTTAAATAAAGTCTTCTCACTGCTCAACTTACTGCATTTTGTCTCTGCAGTCTTCCATAGGTAAATATGTCTTTGTCCTGCTATTTAGTACAATTTTCTACACCTAAGCACTAGTCTCTCTTTTCTACTTCAGACAAGTAGGGAAGGGCTACTGAGGTCTCTGATTTGAGCTTGCAAGTTCCCTTCACCTAGGTGACCTGGATGTGACTGCAGCTATACAATCGTGCTCTTTAGCAGCCTGCCTAAAAATCTCCCTTCTTTGCCTTTGGGAAGTTCTCAGAACATCATCTCACTCCATCCGGTGCTCTGTGGTTCCCCCAAATCCTGGGGTGGTAGGAGCTTAGTTCCCAAGCCATGCCGAGTCAAGCAGACACTGGACACTAGGTGACCCTGGTTCAGGAGCTGGCAAGGGATGTGCCCTGTGCTGAGCAGGAGTTCAGTGAGCTTCCTTTCCTCCCTCTGCTCTCCCGTGCTCTCTGCTGCCTGTACAGAGGCTGCCATTTCTCTGCTACTATAGCATTATTCCTTCTTTACCTACACTTGTCCGACCTGCTTAAGAATTCTTTCTCATTCAGGGTAAAGAACCCTCCCCTGTCCAGGTTGAGGTTTCTCCTGGTGTTCAGGGGGAGACCTCCCCAGACACAGCTGCCCGACAACAGCAAGACAGAGTGATTCTGCTAGTCAGCATGTGAACTGTATGTAGCTCTCCCTTTGCAGGACCCCTTTGGGCAATCTATTTAACTTTGTAAAAGCATCATGTCCATAATTCTAGCTTCTGTCTTCACCTTTTCACTCTCTGTTCAGCATAAGAGACAAACTACACACACCTGCAGTGAAGAACATATGGAAAGAATTAAACACGTCATGCTGAGTCTCTGTGCTGGGATGGACTGGAGGGGGGAGAGGGAGCTGTAAAAAGTATCTGGTTTATTAAGAAGTCATAATTCTATAACACTTAAAGGGAATGCAATATTGTGTCATTACTTGGTAACTACACTTATTCAAATGCTACTAAAGATAAGGTTCCTACTACCAGCCTTTCAGTAAAGGACCTGCTTTAATAATTAAATGTAACTTATACAAAGCAGAGGGAGTGAGGTCAGCATCAGGGTGGTGTGACATGTTCCACCTTTTTAACAACAAATTAGACATCCATCCATGAACAAAAGCACCCATGTGGTGTTGCGGGCTTAGGGGGACCAGGTGGAGTCTCACGCCCTGTGCCTGCAGTAACAGGCACACAGAACTCATGTGGGCTTGGGAACCAGTGGAGCCAGCAAGCCTGCCCAGCCCTTCTTGCCATGGCTTGGAAAAGACCTGAGAATGCTGACAGGGCAGGTACACACAGGGAAAGAATTTGCAGAATCCACCCTTCTCGAGGGGAGATTCCAGGATGCCTCTGGAGCCAAAAAAATCCAAAACCAAAATCAAGTTTGGTCACAGCAGAGGAAGTGGCAAGAGGAACATCTCCCAGCACCACACCCACCATGGAAATGTTACACGTGGCTGAACCTCTCCAGGGAAAGGACAGCAGGCAGCAAGTGCCTGGCCAGCCAGGGGTACAGGGAATGACAGGAGGATCCCATTTCTCTCCATCAGGTGGGACTTCCATGACTGGGGGTGGAACAGGGGAGACTGGGAAAGAGGCAGATAAGAATCTCAAAGAGCATGAAAGGAACCGTGGGCAGCAGGAAGTCCACTGGGCCTTTGGGAGGACCACCCTGCGGGGTCTGCAGGCATCACCACACCTGAATACCCCATGCCTCCTCCTACTTTGTGGCGGCTCCTCTTGTGGGTTTCTATGGGCAACCTAAGCGCTTGGGCAGACAGGGACCCTGCTCAGAAAACAGGACTGTTCCATGGGCAAGCAGAAAACACAGCCTGGGCTAGGGGTCACCTTCTGGAAAATGAAAAAGGTTTCCAGCAGCAAGCCTGCTCGAGGATTGTAAGAACCACACAAAAGCTTAAGAATCTGCCACAAAAGGGGGCCAGAAGTGTGAGACAGGTGTACCCACACTGAGAGAAAGCCTAGATAATAACAGCCTGGAACAGAACATCCCATCTGAAGGCAACTAGCAAAGGCCTGACAGAGGAGGTGCCTGTGGTATGTGCTACTGCAGTCGTGAGAAGGTGCACAAAACTGCAAGGGGACTATCAAGAAAATGTGAACCACAAAAATGGTAGGATAATTCTCCAATAACCAAGTTCAAAGGTATGGCATTTGTGATCAAGATGATAGAGAATTCAAAATAGCTGTTTTGAAGAAACTTAATGAGCTACAAGAAAACTCATGGACTTCAGTGAAATCTGAAAAAAAAAAAAGATCAAAATGAGATTTTTACCAAAGAGAAATCATAAAAAAGAACCAAACGGCAATTTCTGCAGCTGAAGAACTCAATGAGTGAAATGGAATATACAATAGAGGGCATGTGCAGTAGTGTAAAGCATACAGAAAACAGAATACGTGAGTGTGGATAACGTGAAGGTTCCCGTGGCCAGGATTCTCACCGGGTCCTGGTTGGCTAGCTCACTATACACGTGTGGGCAATGCGTCATTATAGACTCTATGTAAAGAGCCCTGTCCTGTGCTCTGGGCAACACGGTGGCACAGCTGCAGGAAAGCAGAACAGAGGCTAGAGTGGTGGCAGCGTCGAGAACAGAGGCCCAGAGGACAGCTGTGCGGGACGACTGTGCAGGGAGGCCCAGAGGCAGAGACTGGATTGCTACATGCAGACTCGCTCTGAGTGGATGGGATTTTAGTGATTGACCTGCCACCATGGAAATAAAGTTGGATATAAACCCTTTCACCCTAAGAAGGTTCCATTGTCATTATTCGGTCTCACTGAATCCATAGCGAAATTGCCCAGGGCTGAAACCCATTGGCAAGACAGTGAACTAAAGGACAGAATTTTGAAATAAACCAGTTAGGAGAGAACAATTAAAAATGAATGATAAGATGAGGGGTGGAAGATGGCGATGTGAGTACAGCAGCGGAAATCTCCTCCCAAAACCACATATATCTATGAAAATATAACAAAGACAACCCTTCCTAGAATAAAGACCAGAGGACACAGAACAATATCCAGACCACATCCGCAACTGAGAGAACACAGCGCCTCGCGAAGGGGGTAAGATACAAGCCCCGGCCCCGCGGGAGCCGAGCGCCCCTCCCCCCAGCTCCCGGCGGGAGAAGAGCAGGCAGAGCGGGAGGGAGACGGAGCCAAGGACTGCCGAACACCCAGCCCCAGCCATCCGGGCCAGAGTGCAGGGCCCTCGATACTAGGAAAACAGGGCAGCAAGAACAGTGAGCGGGCACCGGAGGCCGGGCGCCAGAGGACACCAGAAAAGCAAGCGACCATTTTTTTCTTTTTTTTGCTGTTTTGTTTTGGCGAGTGCTTTTTGGAGGTCTTAAAGGGATAGGGATCCCAATACTAGGGAAACAGGGCAGCAAGACCGGTGAGCAGATGCCTGAGGCTGGCGCCAGAGAATAAAGAAAAACAAGCGGCCACCTTTTTTTTTTTTTTTTTTTTGTGGTCGTTGTTTTGTTTTGGCGGGTGCTTTTTGGAAGTCTTAAAGGGGCAGGGCGGGACACTTAATCCAGAGGTAGGGAATCCGGGATCTCTGGGCACCCTAACCCCTGGGCTGCAGGGAGCAGGGAGGCCCCTTACGGAGATAAATAGCCTCCAGGCCGCTCCCCCTCCAACGCGACTCCACCATTTTGGAGCAGCTGCCCGAGCCAGGCCACGCCCACAGCAACAGCGGAGATAAACTCCATAGCAGCCGGGCAGAAAGCAGAAGTCCTGTCTGCGCGCAGCTGCGCAGCACAAGCCACTAGAGGTCGCTGTTCTCCCAGGAGAGGAGGGCCACAAACCAACAAGAAGGGAAGTCCTTCCAGCCGTCACTCATCCCAGCTCTGCAAACTATTCCTATCACCATGAAAAGGCAAAGCTACAGGCAGACAAAGATCACAGAGACAACACCAGAGAAGGAGATAGACCTAACCAGTCTTCCTGAAGAAGAATTCAAAATAAGAATCATAAACATGCTGACAGAGATGCAGAGAAATACGCAAGAGAAATGGGATGAAGTCCAGAGGGAGATCACAGATGCCAGAAAGATCGCAGAAATGAAACAAACCCTGGAAGGGTTTATAAGCAGAATGGATAGGATGCAAGAGGCCATTGATGGAATTGAAACCAGAGAACAGGAACGCATAGAAGCTGACATAGAGAGAGATAAAAGGATCTCCAGGAATGAAACAATGTTAAGAGAACTGTGTGAACAATCCAAAAGGAACAATATCCATATTATAGGGGTTCCAGAAGAAGAAGAGAGAGGAAAAGAGATGGAAAGTATCTTAGAAGAAATAATTGCTGAAAACTTCCCCAAACTGGGGGAGGAAATAATTGAACAGACCACGGAAATACACAGAACCCCCAACAGAAAGGATCCAAGAAGGGCAACACCAAGACACATAATAATTAAAATGGCAAAGATCAAGGACAAGGAAAGAGTGTTAAAGGCAGCTAGAGAGAAAAAGGTCACCTATAAAGGGAAACCCATCAGGCTAACGTCAGATTTCTCAACAGAAACCCTACAGGCCAGAAGAGAATGGCATGATATATTTAATACAATGAAACAGAAGGGCCTTGAACCAAGGATACTGTATCCAGCACGACTATCATTCAAATATGACGGTGGGATTAAACAATTCCCAGACAAACAAAAGCTGAGGGACTTTGCTTTCCGCAAACCACCACTACAGAACATCTTACAGGGACTGCTCTAGATGGGAGCACTCCTAGAAAGAGCACAGCACAAAACACCCAACATATGAAGAATCGAGGAGGAGGAATAAGAAGGGACAGAAGAAAAGAATCTCCAGACAGTGTATATAACAGCTCAATAAGCGAGCTAAGTTAGGCAGTAAGATACTAAAGAGGCTAAACTTGAACCTTTGGTAACCACGAATTTAAAGCCTGCAATGGCAATAAGTACATATCTTTCAATAGTCACCCTAAATGTTAATGGGCTGAATGCACCAATCAAAAGACACAGAGTAACAGAATGGATAAAAAAGCAAGACCCATCTATATGCTGCTTACAAGAAACTCACCTCAAACCCAAAGACATGTACAGACTAAAAGTCAAGGGATGGAAAAACATGTTTCAAGCAAACAACAGCGAGAAGAAAGCAGGGGTTGCAGTACTAATATCAGACAAAATAGACTTCAAAACAAAGAAAGTAACAAGAGATAAAGAAGGACACTACATAATGATAAAGGGCTCAGTCCAACAAGAGGATATAACCATTCTAAATATATATGCACCCAACACAGGAGCACCAGCATATGTGAAACAAATACTAACAGAACTAAAGGGGGAAATAGACTGCAATGCATTCATTCTAGGAGACTTCAACACACCACTCACCCCAAAGGATAGATCCACTGGGCAGAAAATAAGTAAGGACACAGAAGCACTGAACAACACAGTAGAGCAGATGGACCTAATAGACATCTATAGAACTCTACATCCAAAAGCAGCGGGATATACATTCTTCTCAAGTGCACAAGGAACATTCTCCAGAACAGACCACATACTAGGCCACAAAAAGAGCCTCAGAAAATTCCAAAAGATTGAAATCCTACCAACCAACTTTTCAGACCACAAAGGCATAAAACTAGAAATAAACTGTACAAAGAAAGCAAAGAGGCTCACAAACATATGGAGGCTTAACAACACGCTACTAAATAATCAATGGATCAATCACCAAATCAAAATGGAGATCCAGCAATACATGGAAATAAATGACAACAACAACACTAAGCCCCAACTTCTGTGGGACGCAGCAAAAGCAGTCTTAAGAGGAAAGTATATAGCAATCCAAGCATATTTAAAAAAGGAAGAACAATCCCAAATGAATGGTCTAATGTCACAATTATCGAAATTGGAAAAAGAAGAACAGATGAGGCCTAAGGTCAGCAGAAGGAGGGACATAATAAAGATCAGAGAATAAATAAATAAATAAAATTGAGAAGAATAAAACAAGAGCAAAAATCAATGAAACCAAGAGCTGGTTCTTTGAGAAAATAAACAAAATAGATAAGCCTCTAGCCAGACTTATAAGACGAAAAGAGAGTCAACACAAATAAACAGTATCAGAAACGAGAAAGGAAAAATCACGACGGACCCCACAGAAATACAAAGAATTATTAGAGAGTACTATGAAAACCTATATGCTAACAAGCTGGGAAACCTAGGAGAAATGGACAACTTCCTAGAAAAATACAACCTTCCACGATTGACCCAGAAAGAAACAGAAAATCTAAACAGACCAATTAACAGCAAGGAAATTGAAGCGGTAATCAAAAAACTACCAAAGAACAAAACCCCCGGGGCCAGATGGATTTACCTCGGAATTTTATCAGACATACAGGGAAGACATAATACCCATTCTCCTTAGAGTTTTCCAAAAAATAGAGGAGGAGGGGATACTCCCAAACTCATTCTATGAAGCTAACATCACCCTAATACCAAAACCAGGCAAAGACACCACCAAAAAAGAAAACTACAGACCAATATCCCTGATGAACGTAGATGCAAAAATACTCAACAAAATTTTAGCAAACCGAATTCAAAAATATATCAAAAGGATCATACACCATGACCAAGTGGGATTCATCCCAGGGATGCAAGGATGGTACAACATTCGAAAGTCCATCAACATCATCCACCACATCAACAAAAAGAAAGACAAAAACCACATGATCACCTCCATAGATGCTGAAAAAGCATTTGACAAAGCTCAACATCCATTCATGATAAAAACTCTCAGCAAAATGGGAATAGAGGGCAAGTACTTCAACATAATAAAGGCCATCTATGAAAAACCCACAGCCAACATTATATTGAACAGCGAGAAGCTGAAAGCATTTCCTCTCAGATCGGGAACTAGACAGGGATGCCCACTCTCTCCACTGTAATTAAACATAGTACTGGAGGTTCTAGCCATGGCAATCAGACAAAACAAAGAAATACAAGGAATCCAGATTGGTAAAGAAGAAGTTAAACTGTCACTATTTGCAGATGACATGATACTGTACATAAAAAACCCTAAAGACTACACCCCAAAACTACTAGAACTGATATCGGAATACAGCAAAGTTGCAGAATACAAAATCAACACACAGAAACCTGTGGCTTTCCTATACACTAACAATGAACCAACAGAAAGAGAAATCAGGAAAACAACTCCATTCACAATTGCATCCAAAAAAATAAAATACCTAGGAATAAACCTAACCAAGGAAGTGAAAGACTTATACTCTGAAAACTACTAGTCACTCTTAAGAGAAATTAAAGGGGACACTAACAGATGGAAACTCATCCCATGCTCGTGGCTAGGAAGAATTAATATCGTCAAAATGGCCATCCTGCCCAAAGCAATATACAGATTTGATGCAATCCCTATGAAACTACCAGCAACATTCTTCAATGAACTGGAACAAATAATTCAAAAATTCATATGGAAACACCAAAGACCCCGAATAGCCAAAGCAATCCTGAGAAAGAAGAATAAAGTAGGGGGGATCTCACTCCCCAACTTCAAGCTCTACTATAAAGCCATAGTAATCAAGACAATTTGGTACTGGCACAAGAGCAGAGCCACAGACCAATGGAACAGACTAGAGAATCCAGACATTGACCCAGACATATATGGTCAATTATTATTTGATAAAGGAGCCATGGACATACAATGGCGAAATGACAGTCTCTTCAACAGGTGGTGCTGGCAAAACTGGACAGCTACATGTAGGAGAATGAAACTGGACCATTGTCTAACCCCATATACAAAAGTAAACTCAAAATGGATCAAAGACCTGAATGTAAGCCATGAAACCATTAAACTCTTGGAAGAAAACATAGGCAAAAACCTCTTAGACATAAACATGAGTGACCTCTTCTTGAACATATCTCCCCGGGCAAGGAAAACAACAGCAAAAATGAGTAAGTGGGACTGTATTAAGCTGAAAAGCTTCTGTACAGCAAAAGACACCATCAATAGAACAAGAAGGATCCCTACAGTATGGGAGAATATATTTGAAAATGACACATCCGATAAAGGCTTGACGTCCAGAATATATAAGGAGCTCACACGCCTCAACAAACAAAAAACAAATAACCCAATTAAAAAATGGGCAGAGGAACTGAACAGACAGTTCTCCAAAAAAGAAATACAGATGGCCAACAGACACATGAAAAGATGCTCCACATCGCTAATTATCAGAGAAATGCAAATTAAAACTACAATGAGGTATCACCTCACACCAGTAAGGATGGCTGCCATCCAAAAGACAAACAACAACAAATGTTGGCGAGGCTGTGGAGAAAGGGGAACCCTCCTACACTGCTGGTGGGAATTTAAGTTAGTTCAACCATTGTGGAAAGCAGTATGGAGGTACATCAAAATGCTCAAAACAGACCTACCATTTGACCCAGGAATTGCACTCCTAGGAATTTACCCTAAGAATGCAGCAATCAAGTATGAGAAAGATGAGTGCACCCCTATGTTTATCGCAGCACTATTTACAATAGCCAAGAATTGGAAGCAACCTAAATGTCCATCGATAGATGAATGGATAAAGAAGATGTGGTACATATACACAATGGAATACTACTCAGCCATAAGAAAAGGGCAAATCCTACCATTTGCAGCAACATGGATGGAGCTGGAGGGTATTATGCTCAGTGAAACAAGCCAAGCGGAGAAAGAGAAATACCAAATGATTTCACTCATCTGTGGAGTATAAGAACAAAGGAAAAACTGAAGGAACAAAACAGCAGCAGAATCACAGAACTCAAGAATGGACTAACAGGTACCAAAGGGAAAGGGACTGGGGAGGATGGGTGGGTAGGGAGGGATAAGGGGGGGGAGAAGTAGGGGGGTATTAGAATTAGCATGCAATGGGGGGGTAGGAGAAAAGGGAGGGCTGTACAACACAGAGAAGGCAAGTAGTGATTCTACAACATTTTGCTATGCTGATGGACAGTGACTGTAAAGGGGTTTATGGGGGGACCTGGTATAGGGGAGAGCCTAGTAAACATAATATTCGTCATGTAAGTGTAGATTAGTGATACCAAAAACAAAACAAAACAAAACAAACAAACAAAAAAAAAGGGCAGTTCCTGTGTGGTAACCTCCAACGAGTTCTACACAAGGGTATAAAGGGCATATAAAAGTGTAGGCAAAGGGTCTGTTTGTGTTTATACAGAGGATCAAAGCCTAATTGGGCTACCCCAAAAATGAACTAAGATACGATATGAAAAAGAACTTGCAACATCAGCACTCTCTGGAAGACTCATGCCAGAAGATGATCATCAAAAAACCCCAACAAAGATCCACGCACTGCTACAGCTGTAGATGCACTCATCCCACCAGCTCCTGGACTTGCCATGGGAATGAAGGAGATATCTAAGCTGGCCTGTGCATACAGTAAAACAACAAATTTGACTGGATCTATACTGTTGGAACTCAACCAAGAATTTGGAGAAGTGCAAATTGTAGCGCTCCAAAATCTTACAACTACAGACTATTTACTGTTAAAAGAACATAAGGGATGTGAACATTCCCCAGGAATGGGTTGTTTTAATTTGTCTGATTTCTCTCAGACTGTTCAAGTTCAGTTGGACAATATCCACCATATCATAGATAAATTTTCACAAATGCCTAAGGTGCCTAACTGGTTTTCTTGGTTTCACTGGAGATGGCTGGTAATTACAGGTATGCTTTGGTTATGTAACTATACTCCTACTATGTTAATGTGTGTGTGCAATTTAAGTAGTAGCTTAAAACCTATACATGCTGAAGTTACTCTACAAGAAGATATGTCAAAGAAATAATCAATCTTCCCATGTTTTCTGCCGCCTGCTACTTCTATAGCTTTTCTTCTTCCTTCCTAATTACAACCCTTAAATAGAATTCGTGCCTCGTATCAAATTTACCGAGTATCATAATTCTTCCAAGTGGTAAAGATACCTCAAGACAAATGCTGGGCATAGAAGCCACAGGGCATAAATCTGCAAAGAAGTAAAAAGCTGACCTTTTCAAAGAATATTGCTTCTCTCTCACTTAACAACTTTACATTTCCCTGTATGGCCCCGGAAGATGACTGGTTAGCCAGAGACGGGTAAGATTCCTCAAGGGAGGAACAACATAAGACAGGCACAGTCGCAGGGGGGTCATCAGGTGAGAAATTGGGGATCAACAGAGGTGAGGCTTAGAACCTCACCCCCCTGTTCTGAGAGAAATCTTCTGCATACGTGGATGTTTTATTGCCCTTGTCTAGCTTGGATTAACACATAGTCTACAGGCACACACCTGATCATCTACATTTGCTCTCTTACAACACTAAACTATGTTTTCTACCTTTATCTTGTATCTACCTACCACTTCAGCATTTTATTAAAAATAATAATAATAAAGAGAGAAATGTGGTATCCACATATAAATCAAGTATAAAAATCAAATGAGTATTCACATTTGAACTGACTGTTTATAGTTCATAATGCATAAGCAAAACCGAAGGTTTCTGTGATGGCTGCCCTTGTACTGTTCACCATGTAAGAACTTATTCACTATGTAAGAATTTGTTCTCCATGTAAGAACTTGTTTGTTATGCCTCAGAAGATTGGAGACTGACGAAAA
Source organism: Manis pentadactyla (assembly GCF_030020395.1). NCBI lineage: Eukaryota > Metazoa > Chordata > Mammalia > Pholidota > Manidae > Manis > Manis pentadactyla. The sequence goes on along the minus strand of NC_080020.1, from coordinate 147,002,356 downwards.
TTAGGCTTGGGGTGGATTAATGATTGTGCATTGAGCATTGACTCCCCTATACAGAATTTTATTGTTGTTAACAATCATTTGATCAATAAATATGAGAGATGCCCTCACAAAAAAAAAAAAGTACACACTTCCAATGGTACAATAATAAGTAACCAGGATGTAATGAATATAGTCAAGATATTGTAACAGCTTGGTATGGTGATAGCTGGTACCTAGAATTGTTATGTATATAAATGTTGAATCACTATGTTGTACACCTGAAACTAATGTTAGGTAATACTGTGTGTCAACTACCCTTCAATAAAAAATAATTATCTACAAAAAAAAAAAATGATAAGAGGGAAGAGAGCCTTTGTGTTCAGTGGGATCCCATCAAAAAAAAACAAATATTAAAATAATTAGGATTCCAGAAGAGAGGGTAAAGGGGGCAGAAAATTTCTTAAAAGATGTAACAGCTGAGACTTCCCAAAGTTGGAGAGAGAAGTGGACAGACATCCAAGTTCAGAAAGCTAACAGATCACCCTGTTATCTCAATGCACACAGACCTTCTCCCAGACACTTTATAATGAAACTGTTAAAAAGAAAGGATAAAGCAGCCAGGGGAAAAATACACTGTACCATACAAAGGAACCAGATCAGCGGATTTCTCAGCAAAAGCCCCACAGGCCAGGAGAGTGCCACACATGAATGGATAAAGCAGGTGTGGTAAATATACACAATGGAATATTATTCAGCCATGAAAAAGGAGGAAATTCTACCATTTGCAACACATGGATGGACCCTGAGGGCTTTAGGCTCAGTGAGGTAAATCAGACATAGAAAGACAAGTACTATATGATCTCACTTATATTCAGAATCTAACAAAGCCAAACTCATAAAAACTGAGAGTAGAATGGGAGTTACTAGAGGCTGGGGCATGGGAGAATTGGGGACATGTTTAAGAGTACAAGCATGGAACCAGTAAATAAGTTAAGCCCTGAAGAGCTAACGAACAAGATAGTGATTATCAACAGTACTGTATTATAAACTTCAGAGTGGCTAAAATGCAACACATGGCGCTGGCAAAATAACACTCTGGTACTCAAAAGCTGTTTACTCCTTTAAGCAGTGGGCAAATAGTCCATGATCTTATTCATGTGATAAATTTACTTAAAATATGAATTACAGAAAGATAAACATCAGGCCATGTCTTCCTGTATATTTTCTTGTATTATCATTAAATCCAGCTCATCAGGGTCTGAATTCAGAGTCTTTAACATGGTAATAAACTTAAAAATGTCTCCAAAGTATACAATTAATACTTGATTGTGTGATCTCAAACTCATCTGGAATTTAAACTAACCTTTTGTGCTAACTTCACCTTAAAAGTATAGGTATGATTTGAAAGACCAACATTTTAATATGTTTCCTAAATCTGGAAAATGCATACCTAATTAGGGAAAGGGACTGAAAAATGTTAGTATATTTATGGACAATAACTTGAGTAAAGATAACATTACTTATGCAACAAGCACCTCCAAAATGTAAAAAAGTTGCAAGACACGGTTCCATTTCCCAAGAGGCTCCCAATCTCATTAAAGAAAAAAGACTAGAAAAATAAACAGGCAACACATGGATATACAATGGGGAAATGACAGCATCTTCAACAGTTGGTGTTGGCAAAACTGGACAGCTACATGTAAGAGAATGAAGCTGGATAATTGTTTAACCCCATACACCGAAGTAAATTCAAAATGGATCAAAGACCTGAATGTAAGTCATGAAACTACAAAACTCTCAGAAGAAAATACAGGCAAAAAAACATGAGCAACTTTTTTCCTGAACGCATCTCCTCAGGCAAGGGAAACAAAATAAAAAATAAACAAATGGGACTACATCATGCTAAAAAGCTTCTGTAACAGCAAAGGATACCATCAGCAGAACAAAAAGGCTTCCTATATTATGGGAGAATATATTTGCAAATGACATATCTGACAAGGGGTTAACATCCAAAATATATAAAGAACTCACACACCTCAACACCCAAAAAGCAAATAACCCTATTAAAAAATGGGCAAAGGATATGAACAGACCATTCTCCAAAGAAGAAATTCAGATGGCCAACAGGCACATGAAAAGGTGCTCCACATCGCTAATTATCAGGGAAATGCAAATTAAAACCACAATGAGATATCACCTCACACCAGTTAGGATGGCCAACTTAGAAAAGACTAGGAACAACAAATGCTGGCGAGGATGCAGAGAAAGGGGAACCCTCCTACACTGCTGGGGGGAATGTAAATTGGTTCAACCATTGTGGAAAGCAGTATGGAGGTTCCTCAAAAAACAAAAAATAGAAATACCATTTGACCCAGGAATTCCACTCCTAGGAATTTACCATAAGAATGCAGGATCCCAGTTTCAAAAAGACATATGCACCCCTATGTTTATTGCAGCACTATTTACAGTAGCCAAGAAATGGAAGCAGCCTAAGTGTCCATCAGTAGATAAGTGGATAAAGAAGATGTGGTACATATACACAATGGAATATTATTTAGCCATAAGAAAACAAATCCTACCATTTGCAACAACACAGATGGAGCTAGAGGGTATTATGCTCAGTGAAATAAACCAGAGAAAGACAATTACCAAATGATTTCACTCATCTGTGGAGCATAAGAACAATGCTGAAACTGAAAGAAGAAAACAGCAGCACACTCACAGAACCCAAGAATGGACTAACAGTTGCCAAAGGGAAAGGGACTGGGTGGTGGTGGGGAGAGTGGGTGGGAAGGGAAGGAGAAGGGGAATAAGGAGCATTACAATTAGCATACATTATGTATGGGGAAAGGCAATATAGCACAGAGAAGAAAAGTGGTGACTCTATAGCATCTTACTACGCTGATGGACAGTGACTGTAATGGGGTATGCGGTGGGGACTTGAGAATGGGGGGAATCTAGTAACCACAATGTTGCTCATGTGATTGTATATTAATGATACCAAAATTTAAAAAATTCATTAATTAAAAAAAAATAAACAAATGAGCAACATAAAGTAATGTACTATGGGCTGAAATTAAAATATTAGTAATTACTTTCTACCAAATTAAGAATATACACACTGCTTGTGGTGATAGGATCTTAGTGAGTGTCTGAAAGTGCTAATGTAAAAACGTGGATTTCTCCTCCAGATGTAAACACAAACATTATTTTTTTTTAAATTAAAGTATTTGATATACAATCTTATGATGGTTTCACATACACAAAACAGTGGTTTAACATTCACCCGTATTATCAAGACCTCACCCCCTCCATTGCAATCACTGTCTATCAATGTAGTAAGATGTTAGAGTCATTAATTGTATTCTCCATGCTGTACTACCATCCCAGTGACCTACCTATGGTGTGATTGTGAATTATAGCACCCCTTAATCCCTTTCTTCCTCCCCACCCACCCTCCCCAACTCCTCCCCTTTGATAACCTCTAGTCCCTTCTTGGTGTCTATGAGTCTACTGCTTTTTTTGTTCTTTCTGTTTCTCTTTGCACAAATATTACCTTTTAGTTAACACCTGTAGCCACTGTTAGAAGGTGTGGCTTTTGCATCTTCCCTTAGGCTGCTTAGGTTTCCTAAACCTTAGCTCAAAAACGACAGTCCATCCTTTCTGCTACACATGCAGCAGGGCAGCTGAGATTTTATGTTACCCATGCACTTCAAAAGTGGTTTTTTTTGTGTTCTTTACTTGAAGACCTATAAAACAGTTATATAGGATTCTGGAGACCCTACTCCTTTTCATGGCACAAGAGAGCTGATCTGGGTGAGTTATGAGCAATGCAAGAGCACTGGCTCTATTCTGATTTCATGGACAGTCTGTCCCACAAGGTAAACACCAGGTCCACATGGTCCTCCCAGCAAGTTCTACCAAACAGTAAGAAATCACACAATTCCACTTTTACATAATACATTCTCCTGAGAATTAAAAAAAAAAAAAAAGGAACACATCCCTCTTCATTTTAGAAAGCTAATATGAACTATATTTTAATACCCAAACCAGATAAAGAAACAGGAAAAAGGAAAAATCATACATCATTCTTACTCGTAAATAAAGATGCAAAAGTATTAAGTATCAGCATACTGAATCAACCTGTACATGTATTTACACACACACAATATGAGTAAGTTGGGATGCAATATAAGTTTAAAGTAGTAAATTGATTTAATTCACAACATTCACAAAATAAAAAGAAAAAAAATACATAAAACAAGGAAATAAGACCATTACCATCATTGTGTATTATCTCCCCTCAAATATGTTGAAGCCCTAACTCCTAGTAATTGTAAATATGGCCTTATGCAGAAATAGGGTCCTTGTAGATGATCAAGTTGTGATGAGGTCATTAGGGTGGGCCCTAATTCAAGGTGACTGGTGTCCTTATAAAAACGGGAAATATAGACACAAGACAGACACGCACAGAAAAAAGACAGGTGAAGACACAGGGAGAAGATGGCCATCTACAAGCCAACAGATGCCTGAGGCTACCGGAAGCTGGAGGGAAGGCCTGAAACATTCTCCCTCAGAGTTCTCAGAAGCAACCAATCCTGTCAACACCCTGACCTCAGACTTCGACATGCCAGAATTGTGAGACAATAAATTTAGGTTGTTTAAGCTACCCAGTTCACAGTACTTTATTATGGCAGCCCTAGAAAACTGAAATACCATCTCTATTCAAAACTATATCAGCTGAAAAATAAGAATAGTTATAAAGAATTGAACACAAACACATAAAATAATTATTTACAGACGATATTACTGTTGGCATGAAAACTCAGAAGTAATCTACTAGAAATAAAAGTTTAAAATATTGTTCAATTTAGAAAATCAATATACTAAGTAATCAGCATTTCTACATACAAACAACAATTAGGAACTTTAATCTTAAAAAAAAGCCTTAAAAAAGATATTTACAAAAGTATAAAAAAAATAGGTACAAAGGAATTATCTAACAAAGATGTATAAGATCTTCATGGAGAAAATCATAAAATCTTATTGTTAGACATTTAGGAAGATCTAAATTATAATTCCAGCAGACTTTTCTGTAGAAACTGACAAACTGGTTTCAAAATTTAAATGGAAATCAAGTACATAGAATAGTCAAAACAATCTTGAAGACAAAGAAGAGTTCAAGGACCTACACTCAACTGATTTCAGAAATTGCTATAAAATTGTAGTAATTAAGACATCAGGATAGACAAATAGATCAATGGAACAAAGAGAATGTCCAAATTTAGACCCACACATATATATTCAATTGGTTCCTAACAAAGGCACCAACACAATTTAATGGGGAAAAGAAAGTCATTTCAATAAACGGTACTGGAACGGGATAACCATATGGGGAAAAATTTAACCTTAATTATCCCTACCTCACATCATAGATAAACATCAATTTGAGATACATCAAACTATTTTAATAGAAAGGCTAAAACTGTCAAGCATCTAGGGAAAACACAGAAGAAAATCTTTGGGGCCTTGAGGTACATAAAGATTTCTTAGGATACAAATATATATATGTATACACATATATATATACACACACGCACATATATATATCTGGCAAATGGCTCATATCCAGAATATATAAAAACTCCTACAAATCGATAAGAAGACAAACTTATTTTAAAATGAGCAAAAGATTCAAAAAAGAAGGTGTGTGAATGACCAATAAGAACATGCAAAGGTGTTCACCATCATTAGTCATCAGAGAAAATTATTCTAAGCCACAAGATACCATTTCACAGCTATTAGAATGACTGCAATTAAAAATACTGACAACACTAAATGTTAATGAGGACATAGAATAGAAATCTCATATTTCGTTGGAAGAGCATAAAATGGCCCCATCACTTTGGAAATCATGTGGTTTTTTAATAAAGTTAAACATGCATTTATCCTGTGACCCCCACAATTCCACTCCTAATGTTTCCATTTCTCTTGAGTATACCCCAATATCCACAAAAAGACTTGTACAAGTATAGGCAAGCAGCCTCATTCATAATAGTCAAAAACAGGAAACGGCTCAGTTTTACCCATTTGTACCCATTTAAATGGGTGTCTTCATATTGTGGAATACAGCTCGGAAATAAAAAGGAATGAAGTATGGCTAAAGGCCATGTGGATGAATCTCAAAAACACTGAATGAAGGCAGAGAAAGACAAATACCATATGATTTCCCTTATTTGTGGAATATGAAAACAAAGCAAAGCAGAAGGAACAAAACAGCATTAGATGCACAGACGCTGAGAAGGGACTGGTGGCTACCAAGGGGGAGAGGGGTCAGCGGGGTGGAGAGGAGGCTGTTGAATCACTGTGATGGACATTTGATATAAAAAAGAAAGATTAGCAGCTTAAAACACCAGCAGCAACAAAAATAAAATAATTAACCTAGAATGAATGAATGGGTTTCCAACAAATCTAAAATTTTCGGGATTTAGAAGACTTGATGACTTCCAGTCTTTACCTCTAACTATTGATCAATAAATGAACACATTTGAAAAAAATATATTTATTCTAAAACTGTTTAAATTGTAAAGTAAATCACTCAGGAGGTTTGGTGAAAAAAAAAACAACAACACTGAATGAAAGAAACCATACCTATACTGTGTTTTTCCATTTATACGAAGTCCAAAAGTAGGCTATAGGGACAGACATCAGAACAGGGTTGATTTTGGAGAGAAAGGGGTGACTAAGTGGAAAGTGGCATGGGAAGTTTCTGGGATGACAGAATATTCTATATCTTGTTGGAGATGCTGGTTACAGAGGTGTATAGATTTATCAAAATTCACTGAACTGAGCACTTAGGGTCTGTGCATTTTGCTGTATGCAAATTATGCTTCAATAAAAAGATTTCCCCCTAACTGACCCAGAGAAAAATGAAATTCCAATAAAAATTCTAACAAGTGTGTGTGTAACTCAACAAGCAGATTATAAATTCATATGGATGAGAAGGGCCAGAAAAAAGCAAAATGCTTTTGAAAAAGATAAGGCAGGGAGGGGCGGAAGATGGCGGCATGAGTAGAGCAGCGGAAATCTCCTCCCAAAACAACATATATCTATGAAAATATAACAAAGACAACCCTTACTAGAATAAAGACCAGAGGACACAGGACAATATCCAGACCACATCCGCACCTGAGAGAACCCAGCGCCTCGCGAAGGGGGTAAGATACAAGCCCCGGCCCCGCGGGAGCCGAGCGCCCCTCCCCCCCAGCTCCCGGAGGGAGAAGAGCAGGCAAAGCGGGAGGGAGACGGAGCCCAGGACTGCCGAACACCCAGCCCCAGCCATCCGGGCCAGAGTGCAGGGCGCTCGATACTAGGAAAACAGGGCAGCAAGAACAGTGAGCAGGCACTGGAGGCTGGGCGACAGAGGGCATAAGAAAAGCGCGCGACCATTTTTTTTTTTTGCTTTTTTGCTGTTTTGTTTTGGCGAGCGCTTTTTGGAAGTCTTAAAGGGATAGGGACCCCAATACTCGGGAAACAGGGCAGCAAGAACAGTGAGCAGGCACTGGAGGCTGGGCGACAGAGGACATAAGAAAAGCGCGCGACCATTTTTTTTTTGCTTTTTTGCTGTTCTGTTTTGGCGAGCACTTTTTGGAAGTCTTAAAGGGATAGGGACCCCAATACTAGGGAAACAGTGCAGCAAGAACAGTGAGTAGGCACTGGAGGCTGGGCGACAGAGGACATAAGAAAAGCGCGCGACCATTTTTTTTTTTTTTTTTTTTTTTGCTTTTTTGCTGTTTTGTTTTGGTGAGCGCTTTTTGGAAGTCTTAAAGGGATAGGGACCCCAATACTAGGGAAACAGGGCAGAAAGACCGGTGAGCAGAGGCCTGAGGCTGGCACCGGAGAATAAAGAAAAATGAACGACCACCCCCTTTTTTTTTTTTTTTTTTTTTTTATTAAAAACTTTTTTTTTTTTTTATTAAAAATTTTTTTTTTTCTTATTTTTTTTTTTTTGTGGTCGTTGTTTTGTTTTGGCGGGTGCTTTTTGGAAGTATTAAAGGGGCAGGGCGGGTCACTTAATCCAGAGGTAGGGAATCCGGGATCTCTGGGCACCCTAACCCCTGGGCTGCAGGGAGCAGGCAGGCCCCTTACGGAGATAAATAGCCTCCCAGCAGCTCCTGCTCCAACGCGACTCCACCATTTTGGAGTAGCTGCCCGAGCCAGGCCACGCCCACGGCAACAGCGGACATTAACTCCATAGCAGCCGGGCAGGAAGCAGAAACCCTGTCTGCACGCAGCTGCGCAGCACAAGCCACTAGAGGTCGCTGTTCTCCCAGGAGAGGAGGGCCACAAACCAACAAGAAAGGAAGTCCTTCCAGCCGTCACTCATCCCAGTTCTGCAGACTATTCCTATCACCATGAAAAGGCAAAGCTACAGGCAGACAAAGATCACAGAGACAACACCAGAGGAGACAGACCTAACCAGTCTTCCTGACAAAGAATTCAAAATAAGAATCATAAACATGCTGACAGAGATGCAGAGAAATACGCAAGAGAAATGGGATGAAGTCCGGAGGGAGATCACAGATGCCAGAAAGATCGCAGAAATGAAACAAACCCTGGAAGGGTTTATAAGCAGAATGGATAGGATGCAAGAGGCCATTGATGGAATTGAAACCAGAGAACAGGAACGCATAGAAGCTGACATAGAGAGAGATAAAAGGATCTCCAGGAATGAAACAATGTTAAGAGAACTGTGTGACCAATCCAAAAGGAACAATATCCATATTATAGGGGTCCCAGAAGAAGAAGAGAGAGGAAAAGAGATGGAAAGTATCTTAGAAGAAATAATTGCTGAAAACTTCCCAACACTGGGGGAGGAAGTAATCGAACAGACCACGGAAATACACAGAACCCCCAACAGAAAGGATCCAAGAAGGAAAACACCAAGACACATAATAATTAAAATGGCAAAGATCAAGGACAAGGAAAGAGTGTTAAAGGCAGCTAGAGAGAAAAAGGTCACCTATAAAGGGAAACCCATCAGGCTAACGTCAGATTTCTCAACAGAAACCCTACAGGCCAGAAGAGAATGGCATGATATATTTAATACAATGAAACAGAAGGGCCTTGAACCAAGGATACTGTATCCAGCACGACTATCATTCAAATATGACAGTGGGATTAAACAATTCCCAGACAAACAAAAGCTGAGGGAATTTGCTTTCCACAAACCACCTCTACAGAACATCTTACAGGGACTGCTCTAGATGGGAGCACTCCTAGAAAGAGCACAGCACAAAACACCCAACATATGAAGAATCGAGGAGGAGGAACAAGAAGGGAGAGAAGAAAAGAATCTCCAGACAGTGTATATAACAGCTCAATAAGCGAGCTAAGTTAGGCAGTAAGATACTAAAGAGGCTAACCTTGAACCTTTGGTAACCACGAATTTAAAGCCTGCAATGGCAATAAGTACATATCTTTCAATAGTCACCCTAAATGTTAATGGGTTGAATGCACCAATCAAAAGACACAGAGTAACAGAATGGATAAAAAAGCAAGACCCATCTATATGCTGCTTACAAGAAACTCACCTCAAACCCAAAGACATGTACAGACTAAAAGTCAAGGGATGGAAAAACATATTTCAAGCAAACAACAGTGAGAAGAAAGCAGGGGTTGCAGTACTAATATCAGACAAAATAGACTTCAAAAAAAAGAAAGTAACAAGAGATAAAGAAGGACACTACATAATGATAAAGGGCTCAGTCCAACAAGAGGATATAACCATTCTAAATATATATGCACCCAACACAGGAGGACCAGCATATGTGAAACAAATACTAACAGAACTAAAGGGGGAAATAGACTGCAATGCATTCATTCTAGGAGACTTCAACACACCACTCACCCCAAAGGATAGATCCACTGGGCAGAAAATAAGTAAGGACACAGAAGCACTGAACAACACAGTAGAGCAGATGGACCTAATAGACATCTATAGAACTCTACATCCAAAAGCAGCGGGATATACATTCTTCTCAAGTGCACATGGAACATTCTCCAGAATAGACCACATACTAGGCCACAAAAAGAGCCTCAGAAAATTCCAAAAGATTGAAATCCTACCAACCAACTTTTCAGACCACAAAGGCATAAAACTAGAAATAAACTGTACAAAGAAAGCAAAGAGGCTCACAAACATATGGAGGCTTAACAACACGCTACTAAATAATCAATGGATCAATCACCAAATCAAAATGGAGATCCAGCAATATATGGAAACAAATGACAACAACAACACTAAGCCCCAACTTCTGTGGGACGCAGCAAAAGCAGTCTTAAGAGGAAAGTATATAGCAATCCAAGCATATTTAAAAAAGGAAGAGCAATCCCAAATGAATGGTCTAATGTCACAATTATCGAAATTGGGAAAAGAAGAACAGATGAGGCCTAAGGTCAGCAGAAGGAGGGACATAATAAAGATCAGAGAAGAAATAAATAAAATTGAGAAGAATAAAACAATAGCAAAAATCAATGAAACCAAGAGCTGGTTCTTCGAGAAAATAAACAAAATAGATAAGCCTCTAGCCAGACTTATTAAGAAGAAAAGAGAGTCAACACAAATCAACAGTATCAGAAACGAGAAAGGAAAAATCACGACGGACCCCACAGAAATGCAAAGAATTATTGGAGAATACTATGAAAACCTATATGCTAACAAGCTGGGAAACCTAGGAGAAATGGACAACTTCCTAGAAAAATATAACCTTCCAAGATTGACCCAGGAAGAAACAGAAAATCTAAACAGACCAATTACCGGCAACGAAATTGAAGTGGTAATCAAAAAACTACCAAAGAACAAAACTCCCGGGCCAGATGGATTTACCTCGGAATTTTATCAGACATACAGGGAAGACATAATACCCATTCTCCTTAGAGTTTTCCAAAAAATAGAGGAGGAGGGGATACTCCCAAACTCATTCTATGAAGCTAACATCACCCTAATACCAAAACCAGGCAAAGACCCCACCAAAAAAGAAAACTACAGACCAATATCCCTGATGAACATAGATGCAAAAATACTCAACAAAATATTAGCAAACCGAATTCAAAAATACATCAAAAGGATCATACACCATGACCAAGTGGGATTCATCCCAGGGATGCAAGGATGGTACAACATTCGAAAGTCCATCAACATCATCCACCACATCAACAAAAAGAAAGACAAAAACCACATGATCATCTCCATAGATGCTGAAAAAGCATTTGACAAAGTTCAACATCCATTCATGTTAAAAACTCTCAGCAAAATGGGAATAGAGGGCAAGTACCTCAACATAATAAAGGCCATCTATGATAAACCCACAGCCAACATTATATTGAACAGCGAGAAGCTGAAAGCATTTCCTCTGAGATCAGGAACTAGACAGGGATGCCCACTCTCTCCACTGTTATTTAACATAGTACTGGAGGTCCTAGCCACGGCAATCAGACAAAATAAAGAAATACAAGGAATCCAGATTGGTAAAGAAGAAGTTAAACTGTCACTATTTGCAGATGACATGATACTGTACATAAAAAACCCTAAAGGCTCCACCCCAAAACTACTAGAACTGATATCGGAATACAGCAAAGTTGCAGGATACAAAATCAACACACAGAAATCTGTGGCTTTCCTGTATACTAACAATGAACCAACAGAAAGAGAAATCAGGAAAACAACTCCATTCACAATTGCATCCAAAAAAATAAAATACCTAGGAATAAACCTAACCAAAGAAGTGAAAGACTTATACTCTGAAAACTACAAGTCACTCTTAAGAGAAATTAAAGGGGACACTAACAGATGGAAACTCATCCCATGCTCGTGGCTAGGAAGAATTAATATCGTCAAAATGGCCATCCTGCCCAAAGCAATATACAGATTTGATGCAATCCCTATGAAACTACCAGCAACATTCTTCAATGAACTGGAACAAATAATTCAAAAATTCATATGGAAACACCAAAGACCCCGAATAGCCAAAGCAATCCTGAGAAAGAAGAATAAAGTAGGGGGGATCTCACTCCCCAACTTCAAGCTCTACTATAAAGCCATAGTAATCAAGACAATTTGGTACTGGCACAAGAGCAGAGCCACAGACCAATGGAACAGACTAGAGAATCCAGACATTAACCCAGACATATATGGTCAATTAATATTTGATAAAGGAGCCATGGACATACAATGGCGAAATGACAGTCTCTTCAACAGGTGGTGCTGGCAAAACTGGACAGCTACATGTAGGAGAATGAAACTGGACCATTGTCTAACCCCATATACAAAAGTAAACTCAAAATGGATCAAAGACCTGAATGTAAGCCATGAAACCATTAAACTCTTGGAAGAAAACATAGGCAAAAACCTCTTAGACATAAACATGAGTGACCTCTTCTTGAACATATCTCCCCGGGCAAGGAAAACAACAGCAAAAATGTGTAAGTGGGACTATATTAAGCTGAAAAGCTTCTGTACAGCAAAAGACACCATCAATAGAACAAGAAGGATCCCTACAGTATGGGAGAATATATTTGAAAATGACACATCCGATAAAGGCTTGACATCCAGAATATATAAGGAGCTCTAACGCCTCAACAAACAAAAAACAAATAACCCAATTAAAAAATGGGCAGAGGAACTGAACAGACAGTTCTCCAAAAAAGAAATACAGATGGCCAACAGACACATGAAAAGATGCTCCACATCGCTAATTATCAGAGAAATGCAAATTAAAACTACAATGAGGTATCACCTCACACCAGTAAGGATGGCTGCCATCCAAAAGACAAAGAACAACAAATGTTGGCGAGGCTGTGGAGAAAGGGGAACCCTCCTACACTGCTGGTGGGAATTTAAGTTAGTTCAACCATTGTGGAAAGCAGTATGGAGGTACATCAAAATGCTCAAAACAGACCTACCATTTGACCCAGGAATTGCACTCCTAGGAATTTACCCTAAGAATGCAGCAATCAAGTATGAGAAAGATGAGTGCACCCCTATGTTTATTGCAGCACTATTTACAATAGCCAAGAATTGGAAGCAACCTAAATGTCCATCGATAGATGAATGGCTAAAGAAGATGTGGTACATATACACAATGGAATACTACTCAGCCATAAGAAAAGGGCAAATCCAACCATTTGCAGCAACATGGATGGAGCTGGAGGGTATTTTGCTCAGTGAAACAAGCCAAGCAGAGAATGAGAAATACCAAATGATTTCACTCATCTGTGGAATATAAGAACAAAGGAAAAACTGAAGGAACAAAACAGCAGCAGAATCACAGAACTCAAGAATGGACTAACAGGTACCAAAGGGAAAGGGACTGGGGAGGATGGGTGGGTAGGGAGGGATAAGGGGGGGAGAAGTAGGGGGGTATTAAGATTAGCATCCATAGCGGGGTGGGAGAAAGGGGAGGGCTGTTCAACACAGAGAAGACAAGTAGTGATTCTACAACAGGTTGCTACGCTGATGGACAGTGACTGTAAAGGAGTATATAGGGGGGACCTGGTATAGGGGAGAGCCTAGTAAACAAAATATTCGTCATGTAAGTGTAGATTAATGATTAAAAAAAAAAATGCAGTTCCTATGTGGTGACCTCTAATGAGTTCTACACAATGATATAAAGGACATATAAAAGTGTAGGCAAAGGGTCTGTTTGTGTTTATACAGAGGATCAAAGCCTAATTGGGCTACCCCGAAAATGAACTAAGAAACGATATGAAAGAGAACTTCCAACATCAGCACTCTCGGGAAGACTCATGCCAGAAGATGATCATCAAAAAACCCCAACAAAGATCCATGCACTGCTACAGCTGTAGATGCACTCATCCCACCAGCTCCTGGACTTGCCATGGGAATGAAGGAGATATCTAAGCTGGCCTGTGCATACAGTAAAACAACAAATTTGACTGGATCTATACTGTTGGAACTCAACCAAGAATTAGGAGAAGTGCAAATTGTAGCGCTCCAAAATCTTACAACTACAGACTATTTACTGTTAAAAGAACATATGGGATGTGAACAGTGCCCAGGAATGGGTTGTTTTAATTTGTCTGATTTTTCTCAAACTACTCAAATTCAGTTAGATAATAACCATCATATCATTGATAAGTTTTCACAAATGCCTAGGGTGCCTAACTGGTTTTCTTGGTTTCACTGGAGATGGCTGGTAATTACAGGTATGCTTTGGTTATGTAACTATACTCCTATTATGTTAATGTGTGTGCGCAATTTAAGTAGTAGCTTAAAATCTATACATGCTGAAGTTACTCTACAAGAAGATATGTCAAAGAAATAATCAATCTTCCCATGTTTTCTCCCGCCTGCTACTTCTATAGCTTTTCTTCTTTCTTCCTAATTACAACGAATTCTTAAATAGAATTCGTGCCTCATATCAAATTTACCGAGTATCATAACTCTTCCAAGTGGTAAAGATACCTCAAGACAAATGCTGGGCATAGAAGCCACAGGGCATAAATATGCAAAGAAATAAAAAGCTAACCATTTCAAACAATAAGGCTTCTCTCTCACTTACCAACTTCACATTTCCCTGTATGGCCCCGGAAGATGACTGGTTAGCCAGAGACGGGTAAGATTCCTCAAGGGAGGAACAACCTAAGACAGGCACAGTCGCAGGGGGGTCATCAGGTGAGAAATTGGGGATCAACAGAGGTGAGGCTTAGAACCTCCCCCCCCCTGTTCTGAGAGAAATCTTCTGCATATGTGGATGTTTTATTGCCCTTGTCTAGCTTGGATTAACACATAGTCTACAGGGACACACCTGATCATCTACATTTGCTCTCTTACAACACTAAACTATGTTTTCTACCTTTATGTTGTATCTACCTACCACTTCAGCATCTTATTAAAAATAATAAAGAGAGAAATGTGGTATCCACATATAAATCAAGTATAAAAATCAAATGTGTATTCATATTTGAACTGTTTATAGTTCATAATGCATGAGCAAAACCAAAAGTTTCTGTGATGACTGCCCTTGTACTGTTCACCATGTAACTTATTCACTATGTAAGAATTTGTTCTCCATGTAAGAACTTGTTTGTTATGCTTCAGAAGATTGGAGACTGACGAAAATTAGGCTTGGGGTGGATTAATGATTGTGCATTGAGCATTGACTCCCCTATACAGAATTTTATTGTTGTTAACAACCATTTGATCAATAAATATGAGAGATGCCCTAACAACAACAACCAAGAAAAAGTACACACTTCCAATTGTAAAATAAATAAGCAACCGGGATGTAATGTATAACATAAGGAATATAGTCAAAATATTGTAACAACTTGGTATGGTGATAGCTGGTACTTAGAATTATCATGTATATAAATGTTGAATCACTGTGTTGTACACCTGAAACTAATGTAATGTAATACTGTGTGTCAACTACCCTTCAATAAAAAATAATTATCTAAAAAAAAAAAAAAAAAAAAAAAAGTAAACTCAAAATGGATCAAAGACCTGAATGTAAGCCATGAAACCATTAAACTCTTGGAAGAAAACATAGGCAAAAACCTCTTAGACATAAACATGAGTGACCTCTTCTTGAACATATCTCCCCGGGCAAGGAAAACAACAGCAAAAATGAGTAAGTGGGACTATATTAAGCTGAAAAGCTTCTGTACAGCAAAAGACACCATCAATAGAACAAGAAGGATCCCTACAGTATGGGAGAATATATTTGAAAATGACACATCCGATAAAGGCTTGACGTCCAGAATATATAAGGAGCTCACACGCCTCAACAAACAAAAAACAAATAACCCAATTAAAAAATGGGCAGAGGAACTGAACAGACAGTTCTCCAAAAAAGAAATACAGATGGCCAACAGACACATGAAAAGATGCTCCACATCGCTAATTATCAGAGAAATGCAAATTAAAACTACAATGAGGTATCACCTCACACCAGTAAGGATGGCTGCCATCCAAAAGACAAAGAACAACAAATGTTGGCGAGGCTGTGGAGAAAGGGGAACCCTCCTACACTGCTGGTGGGAATGTAAGTTAGTTCAACCATTGTGGAAAGCAGTATGGAGGTACATCAAAATGCTCAAAACAGACTTACCATTTGACCCAGGAATCCCACTCCTAGGAATTTACCCTAAGAACGCAGCAATCAAGTTTGAGAAAGACAGATGCACCCCTATGTTTATTACAGCACTATTTACAATAGCCAAGAATTGGAAGCAACCTAAATGTCCATCAATAGATGAATGGATAAAGAAGATGTGGTACATATACACAATGGAATACTACTCAGCCATAAGAAAAGGGCAAATCCAATCATTTGCAGCAACATGGATGGAGCTGGAGGGTATTATGCTCAGTGAAACAAGCCAAGCGGAGAAAGAGAAATACCAAATGATTTCACTTATCTGTGGAATATAAGAACAAAGGAAAAACTGAAGGAACAAAACAGCAGCAGAATCACAGAACTCAAGAACGGACTAACAGGTACCAAAGGGAAAGGGACTGGGGAGGATGGGTGGGTAGGGAGGGATAAGGGGGGAGAAGTAGGGGGGTATTAAGATTAACATGCATGGGGGGGTAGGAGAAAAGGGAGGGCTGTACAACACAGAGAAGGCAAGTAGTGATTCTACAACATTTTGCTATGCTGATGGACAATGACTGTAAAGGGGTTTATAGGGGAGACCTGGTATAGGGGAGAGCCTAGTAAGCATAATATTCGTCATTTAAGTGTAGATTAGTGATACCAAAAACAAAGAAAAAAAAAAAAAGGGCAGTTCCTGTGTGGTAACCTCCAACGAGTTCTACACAAGGGTATAAAGGGCATATTAAAGTGTAGGCAAAGGGTCTGTTTGTGTTTATACAGAGGATCAAAGCCTAATTGGGCTACCCCAAAAATGAACTAAGATACGATATGAAAAAGAACTTGCAACATCAGCACTCTCTGGAAGACTCATGATAGAAGATGATCATCAAAAAACCCCAACAAAGATCCACGCACTGCTACAGCTGTAGATGCACTCATCCCACCCGTTCCTGGACTTGCCATGGGAATGAGGAAGGAGATATCTAAACTGGCCTGTGCATACAGTAAAACAACAAATTTGACTGGATCTATACTGTTGGAACTCAACCAAGAATTTGGAGAAGTGCAAATTGTAGCGCTCCAAAGTCTTACAACTACAGACTATTTACTGTTAAAAGAACATATGGCATGTGAACAGTCCCCAGGAATGGGTTGTTTTAATTTGTCTGATTTCTCTCAGACTGTTCAAGTTCAGTTGGACAATATCCACCATGTCATAGATAAGTTTTCACCAATGCCTAAGGTGCCTAACTGGTTTTCTTGGTTTCACTGGAGATGGCTGGTAATTACAGATATGCTTTGGTTATGTAACTATACTCCTATTATGTTAATGTGTGTGCGCAATTTAAGTAGTAGCTTAAAACCTATTCATGCTGAAGTTACTCTGCAAGAAGATATGCCAAAGAAATAATCAATCTTCCCATGTTTTCTGCCGCCTGCTACTTCTATAGCTTTTCTTCTTCCTTCCTAATTACAACCCTTAAATAGAATTCGTGCCTCGTATCAAATTTATCGAGTATCATAATTCTTCCAAGTGGTAAAGATACCTCAAGACAAATGCTGGGCATAGAAGCCACAGGGCATAAATATGCAAAGATGTAAAAAGCTAACCTTTTCAAACAATAAGGCTTCTCTCTCACTTACCAACTTCACATTTCCCTGTATGGCCCCGGAAGATGACTGGTTAGCCAGAGACGGGTAAGATTCCTCAAGGGAGGAACAACCTAAGACAGGCACAGTCGCAGGGGGGCCATCAGGTGAGAAATTGGGGATCAACAGAGGTGAGGCTTAGAACCTCACCCCCCTGTTCTGAGCGAAATCTTCTGCATACGTGGATGTTTTATTGCCCTGGTCTAGCTTGGACTAACACATAGTCTACAGGCACACACCTGATCATCTACATTTGCTCTCTTACAACACTAAACTATGTTTTCTACCTTTATCTTGTATCTACCTACCACTTCAGCATTTTATTAAAAATAATAATAATAAAGTGAGAAATGTAGTATCCACACATAAATCAAGTATAAAAACCAAATGAGTATTCATATTTGAACTGACTGTTTAGAGTTCATAATGCATGAGCAAAACTGAAAGTTTCTGTGATGACTGCCCTTGTACTGTTCACTATGTAACTTTTCATTATGTAAGAATTTGTTCTCCATGTAAGAACTTGTTTGTTATGCCTCAGAAGATTGGAGACTGACGAAAATTAGGCTTGGGGTGGATTAATGATTGTGCATTGAGCATTGACTCCCCTATACAGAATTTTATTGTCGTTAACAATCATTTGATCAATAAATATGAGAGATGCCCTCACAAAAAAAAAAAAAAAAAAAAAAAGGACAGACTTCCAATGGTAAAATAAATAAGTAACCGGGATGTAATGTATAGCATAAGGAATATAGTCAAGATAATGTAACAGCTTGGTAGGGTGATAGCTGGAACCTCGAATTATGTATATAAATGTTCTACCACTGTGTTGTACACTTGAAACTATTGTAATGTAATACTGTGCGTCAACTACCCTTCAATAAAAAAATAATTATTAAAAAAAAAAAAAAGATAAGGCAAGGGGATCTGACACAGCACGTAAGATGTAATGCCAAGCTATGGTGATTAAGATAATGTGGTACAGGTATGATGCAAGCCCTGGAGAATATACTTTGGTGCCCAGATACAGTCCATGTGTATACAGAACCTTGAACTATGACAGAGTTGCACTGTATATCCTGGGGTGTATACAGAGTATAAACATGTTCAATAAACAGTCCTAGGACAACTGGATGTCCATACAGAAGGGAAAAAAAACTAGATTTCTACCTTATTATAAATGTAAATAATCAGAATTATTCCAGATGAATTTAGTGTCTTAAGTATGGAAGGCATAACTTTAAAACTTTGTGAAGAAAATATGGACAAATATGTTTAGGGTAGAGAAGAATTTCTAAAATAAGGAAGCATAAACCCTTAGGAAAAATATAATTCATTTATGTTAAAATGTACAACCTCTGTTCTTCAAGATCCATGAAGAGAAAAGTTTAAACAGAAAATATGGGGGAGATGAGAAGACACTGATATCACATATCTGACAAAAAAATATACCTGGATGAAACAAGGAACACCTACAGAAAGGAAGTAACAAGAATCTAAGAAAAGAGGGGACAAAATAGAAGAGGAAACATGAGTGGCCAGTACACATGGAAGAATGCTCAACCTGGTTAGTCATCTGGAACTGCAAATCATCTGGAATGACAGTCATCTGTAACTACAAGACTTTCTTTATATCCATTAAATTGGCAAAACATCTGAAGTCTGAGGACATCAGCTATTTGCAAGAACATGGAGCAGTGAACACTCTCTATACTGCTAGTGGAGGCTTATAAATGGGCAAGGCCATTTTTGCATTAGCCAGGAAGCCCTTGATGTTATGAGTGAGCCAGCGACTTCACTTCTAGGCAATGCCCTACAGAATTTATGTTCACCAGGGCGTAAGCAAGAAAGCTGGCAGCAATCTTGATTGAGAAAGGGCAAAACTGGAAACAATTAAGCTTTCCTTGACAGGATGCATGCTGTACAGCAGCGAGGGTACAGCTGCCTACAAGGATGACTCTCAGCGCTGAGCAGCGACAGTACAGAATACTCTACACTTGAAGGGTACAGGAGGCTGTGCAAGACTAAAAAACATGAAAATCCAACTAATGTAATACGGTTTCAGTCAAACATAGCAATATCCTAAAGAAAAGTACACAAATCTAGGGAGGAGAGGATGGGGAATAGGAGTAACCTTGACTGCAGAAGTATTAGTCATGTTCTGTTTCTTAAGTTGAGGTTGCTTTTATTATTATCCTTATATCTTATACAGACTATACATTCTTCTTTAAATGTACTAAATTATTAATTAAAATTATTTCTCTCTCAGATATGGATATCTATATATATTATATAAAATTCTATTCATTTCCCCCAAACCAGCTTAGCCTGGAAACAGATGAAGAACATCAATTTAATAAACTTGGTACAACTCACTAAATGCACATACCTTACTTAAAATTTCATTTAATGTAAACAGTTATCATTTTAGTATGTGATTTACTTGTAATTTCTTAAGTTTGTCTAAACCCAATGTTTAGTTTACATTGTATCCATATTTACAAAGTCCAAAATAAGGCCTCCTGTCAATTATTTCCATAAGTCCCCTTAGATTATTAGAAGATGGAGAAAACACTAACGTGGGATAGAATGCCTATTGGGCAAATGTGCTGTCCTGGGTCACTGTTTGCACCCTCTGGGGTCACAGCTTCCAAGAGGTCAGCTTCTCACCTCCTGGGCTGCTACCCATCTTCAGCTTCTTCCTCAACTTCCATGGCCATTCATATTTTTCAAGACTGCTGTTACTGTCTTGCTCCCTTTTCTTCTTTGTATTGAATCTCACCGAGGCCAGGCCTCATTTAAAGTCATGTAGAAAGAATCACTATAGAATAAGAACAATGTTTGAAATAGATGATCTAGACAAAGAAAGAGACTTGTAGATTCAACATTACAAGATTAAAGAAAAAAAAATATATATATATAAACTCCTGATCTGAGACAGAAATAAATATATTCTGCTAAAAGAATGCTATGACGAAATGGCATTAAGATGGGATCTTTATCGGTAATTATTACTCTTGAACCAAAGAATGACATCCATTCTCTCCTGTCACAGAATGTGCAAATTTTGGAGGGCACTTAAGACAGGCATGGTGTCCCAAGCATCTGCAAAAATGTCATATTTGAGAATTACCAACACTTTAAAATGACACAAACTCTTTAGGGCCCTAAGCAGCTCTATGTGCACCAGGAGTCCATCTTTTCCTGGGTAAAAGCTCAAAAACTCATCAATTTTATGGCCTTAAAACAGGAGAAACTTGCCTAATGATCAAAGCTAAAGATGAATTCTTCCTCTAAATTTTGAGAAGGACACTCTGAAGTTAGATTCACTATTGTCTCTTTTCACTTTTTTTTTTTTTGGAGTTTCTGCTAGTCCATTATGAGTGAAGATAGATCAAACAGTCATTCTAATATTTGTACTTCAGATTCAAAGCCAATCCTGAGGATGGGCAGAAATGTGGACCTCCCGCCTACAACAACACCATGCCGTTACCCTCCTTGAAATGCTCTGGAAAGCATGCCACTGCCCAGAAGATAAACTCCAGACTCAGGATAGGATGTGAAGTCCTTAGAAATGTACCCCCAGCCAATTTTTCCTCTTATTTATAAAGAGAAGCCATAGTTATTAGCCTATTCATATTATTCTAACATTCCATTCTGAATCCTTGAACTAGCCAGTCACTTGTGTTTGAAAGAGCCAGGGTCTAAGTCTGCAGTGTCTGGGGTATGCTGCAGAACCCCCCACTGTCAGAAGGTATCCTCAGCAAAGCAACCCACCTGGGCACCTTTCCAAGGGATTAAAACCACTAGTCAGAATATAGTTATTAACTACACTGTTTTGCTTGAACTTAACGCTGTAGCACTCCCTAAAGAAAAAAACATCCCCTCATTCTCATCTGCCTTTCAGTCCCTTGGGCATATGGCAAGTAGTAATGCTTGGGGGTCAGGGCCAATGTCAGAGGGGGTGTGGGTAGGATGCCAGACCTACTGATGACCCTTCCTGGGCTGGCCAACCACAGCAATTCAGGAGTTAGGTACCAGGATGCTTGCTTTCTTTGAATCCTCTGTGATTTGCAGTATTTCTATAAATACAATGACTTTTTAATAGTTTATATTTTGCTATTTTAATCAAAGAATTTCTTTTTATAGAAAACTAATGTTTAAGAAGTTTCTCAATGAGCCTGGGCAAATGTCCTTAGTAAGATCATGAAGCCACAGATGCCAACATCTGCTACAGGGAGAAATCTTTTAGAAAACCGTAAATATCTGTTCTAAAAACCAAAACGCTACAGGAATTATCAAAAGCTGTCACACAGTCTTCACACTCTTGGAAAGGGCTAGGGAAGACAGGGAACCTTCCAAGTCACACCTGGTTTTGTCAACTCATGGCACGGTCACTTTGGTCATCCTGTATGACCCAGAGAGGAAGCGTCAAGGGCTGAGGACAGTGCCAAGGGGAAGTCATCCTGGACAAGGGGGAAGGGCAGAGGGCCAGAAAGGAGCGCTCTGCAACATGGAGAATACCATGCCTGGCTTCACGTTCCAGGATGGCCCTGAGAGACATTTAAAGCATGAAAACTTAAAAGCAAGTGCGAGGCAATTTTCTAGTGGTTTCAGCAATGGAGAAACCATGAGGTCAACCATCAATGGTTGACCTGTGCCTGGACTGGGACAGCCCCGAAAGGTCAGGTGAGGAACTCAGCTGGATGGAGGACATGTGCTGGCAGTGGCCTGTCTTGGAGCAGGTTGTTAAATAAAGCAGCCACAGTGGGGACAGTTATCAAGGGGCCTCTGTGCCAGGGTCCAGCTTCTGTGTTTACATCTTTGTGACACTGAGCACAGTGCTGACCCTCCCATCCTCCTCCTTGCACACGCCTACCCCCACACTCATCTTCCCTCTGCTGCCCACCCTGTCGTGGATACACAGTGGGACAGGTAGGTATGCCTGGACATACCATATTTTTTCTATGGCCTGGAAATCTCTATTTCTTATGCTATGTTCCTGACAGAATGAACAGCCAAATCACAGGCTCAAAATTCTTTACTGGATAGGAAGGGGCAAATCTTGCTAGCAAAAGTTCTTCTATTGCAAGCTGCCTTCAGATGCTTTCTTTGTGCTGAATTAGCAAAATAAAATGTTATTTGAAGCTCTCACTTAAAATCAAACCTCCAGTTCCTACAGTTGTCTCCACAGGCACTCTGATGGCCACCTCCACGGTCTGTGGAAATAACACATTTAATAAAACCACATCACTGTCTCAAAACTTTAGTTTGTACCTAAAAGATGAATTTTGGTAGCTTTATGGGCCAATCAGCTCTCTTCTTAGGAAACAAATGGATTAAAACTACAACTGACATCACCTCATGATCAAGGAAAATACGAATTACCTTAGAGACAGTCTAAAATCACATGAGATTTGATATGACTTAAAGGCTCAGTGGTCACAAACATAATTGTATGTGTGTGTGTGATAAGAAGGCTTAAAATCTTTGTTTTTAAGACTGCAGTTGACTCCTCAGAAAGAAGCCTCCCCTGAATCTTCACAGTAATATAATAGGGTAATCAGGGGGACTGGGCATTGGAAACAAAAGAGAAATATGTGGGAAACAGGATGTTTGTGTTCTGGCTCACCACGGGCACGAGGGGAAGGGAGGCTTGCTCACCGAGGCAGGGGCACCAGCGATTTCCTGAGGACAGTAGAGCCACCAGGGATGCAGTGGAGTTTCAGCAGAGGTACTCCTGCTGTTCTGGGGTGGGGGTGTCATGGAATGCATCCCAACATTAAATAAAAGTGTAATCCAGGCATGTCACCACTGTGGCATTCTTGACAAAAACATACCACTGCAGCCTAATCATGGGAAAATGCCTGACAAACCCAAACTGGGGCAGTCCACCAAACCCCCAACTCTCCCTCAAGTGTGTTAAGGTCATAAAACACGAGGAAAGACAGAGGGACGGTCACAGATTAGAGGCCAAGGAGACATGACGGCCACACACAATGTGGGGGAAGCTGGATCCCAAACCAGGACCGCAGAACAGAAAAATACACCAGTGGAAAAACTGGTGACGTCAAATAAAGTCTGTAGTTTGGTCAATAGTTTTGATGTTAATTTCTTAGTTTTATTTTTAATATATTAGATGTTGACAAACAGGTAGCTGAGTTAAGGGTATACATGAATTCTTTTGCAAGCCCAAAGTTAGTTCAAAACACAAAGTTCAAATTAAAAGGTAAATGTAATCACAGCTTCTCGGTTTATTATCTTGCCTCAGAGTAATCAAAGAGAGCTAAAATCTCCTTTTCTAGCAGGGAAGGAGACATTCAGAATGATCTGAGGACCAGCAATGGATGGGAAAGGAAACAACGCAGCAGGCAATGGGCAGTCCAACAGAATGCCCCTTAGACCACAAGGCTACGGGAGTGATTTCATGATCTTTTTTACTGAGTTCCTTTGGGAGGTGATTTTTCTCAGGATCAGCATCCTAGCTTACAATTACAGGTATGATAATACCTACAAATTAAGCTATTTCTCCTGAGAATGCATTTCAAAGAGGAGAGTTTGGGACTTTTGCTCATTTGAAATATTCTCTACAGACGTGTTCAGATTAGACTGGGGTGAATGTGACCCACTGGGTCCAAAATCTGATATACCATGAACTTCAGGAGAAGCAGGCAGGTGAGGGGCTGGATGGTGAGCAGTAGGTAAGAAGCACTGTGAAAGAACAGAGAGATGAGGCCTGATAAGTGCCCTCCGTCAGGACCAAGCCCCAAAGCTAACCCGGGCCACTGGACAGCGGTAATAGAGGGGATATGGTGCAAAGCAGTCATTCTCAATATTGATGTGGGCACTAGTGGCTTGGCCACCTTCTTATGATCTTGGGCAAGTCACTTAGAGCCTCTGGGCTGGTCACCCCCCTTGTAAAATAGGAGTTTGGACTGTACTACATGCTTCCCCTCTACCAATCCTTAGCTCCTTGGTCAGCAGGGTAGTAGTGACACCATTGTATGGATGCTAAGACTTCAGGAATGCTCATTAGGTGCCAGACTCTGCACTAAGTACCCTCTTTGCTCACAAGTCTATAGGTGAATACTGTCAATATTCCATTCTGCAGGGGAGGAAATGGAGGTTTGCAGAGGTTGAAAGACCATGGGGGTTACAGGCGGCTTGATTCAAGAGGACAGTACCTTGGCTGTGGAGCTGCGTGGGTTACCCAAGTCTAGACAAGGATGGGCACCAAGGGACTATTGCTCTGCCTGCCCCAGCCACCTCTGGAGGCTCCTAAGCACTGGTTTTGGTCAGTTACTGTGCACTGGATATAAATGGTTTCCTTTCATTCTTTCAGTTCCCTGAGAAGCAGATGCTATTATGAACATATAAGGACTTTGGGGAGCCTGCTCAAGGTTACACAGCTACAAGGTGATGAAACAGTGATTTCAACTCCAGGTTCTGCTTCTGACTCCAAGGTTGTATTCTTTCCACTCTACTGAATGCAGGGGCAAGTGTAATTTCAGATGCTCTCTTAGGATCCCGTTAAAAGTGACGACTCTAAGCATGCGGCTCCCAGCTCCAAAGGATAAGGCCTACAGATGACTGCCCTTGCGGTTCCCAGCAGGGTTCCTGTCCTGAGTGCAGAGAGGAATCCTATTATCCTCCCCCATCCGACCTCCCTAGGGTTCTCTGCTGCCAAAATGGCTTGCCCCTGCCTACAAACCCTAAACAACTTTTGTCCCAAATAGATGCCTCTTACCGAGCAGGGTCAGCGTCAGCACTCCCTGGCTGAACTGCAAATTCAGAATGGCACATTGCCACATTTCTCCATTGACCTAGTCATCACAGCAAAACAGGATATACATTTACATGACCTAAACTGTTCTTACAGAACTGTGCCCATGCCAGCCCCATGTGCTTCCCTAATTTCTCACAGCCATCCACTCAATGACTTAATCTGGAAATCTGCCAGGGATCAACAACACATTTATTGACTGGTACCAAAGAGAACTTTCCCCCTTTTGAAAATGAGGACAGTACCTGACAGCCATTTCGTGTTACCTTTTGCACTTACATGACAGAGATAGCATGAGACCACTTACAGCACAATAAACCTGTTTCAATAACCCAAGAGTGTCTTAAAAAAAGGAAGGGGTAAAAAAAATACAGCTAAGGTCTAACACTTAACTAGTCATCTAGTTATTACCCTAACTTGTTGTCTAGTACACCTAGATGTAACTATTCATCATCGGTATCCTTTTTCTGGGCAACACTAATCAGAATTACTTAAATATATATGTAAATAGACATACATGTGTGCATACACACGATTTACACATACCACATATACACACAGAATATGCATGCATAATGTGTGCATATGTATTATGTACATGTCATATACATCCTATAATAGTAACTTCCGCCAACAGTTATACTGAAGAAGAGACGTGGGAAGGGAGCAGAGCGGGAACATGAGTCTCTAGGGTGTTTCCTTTACACCATCCTCCTCAGGACTCGACCTTCAACAAGTGCCTACTGGATGCAGAGCAACTGTCCTCTTTTACACACATTATGTTCTTGACTCTTTCAATTGCTCAGCAGCAACTACCTGACTACCAAGAAAATACTTCCATCTCCAATCACCTGCCATATTCCACAAGGCCCTCAGGACGTCTCCTCTTCCACACGAAGCACTCAAACTTGTCTGGGCAGCCCCAAATTAACTTGTTACTTCTACATTCACTTAATGGCCACGTATTTTTTCATAAAGAAAAATGGGTCACATTTGCCACAGAGGAGATGAGCTGTAAAGTACAGATTATTTGGCCATATCCAAACACTTGGCTGCCACAAATGACAGCCGCAATGTACTTCTAATGAGGGCTGGATGCAGACCCAGATGAAGATGCCTAACCCGTTATGCAGAATTTCCTCAAGTTCTCGGAAAGGACTACAAATGCTTAATATGAGCAGGAAAGAATAAGCCCTAACAACTGCCTATCTCCCCACTCCCAAACGGTGAACACAAATGCTACTGTGGCAAATCAGGCCCAGAAAATTTAACATTTTTTTAAACGGTTAGGCCTGTGCTTTTTAAACTAGTCAACTGAAGCTGCTAAAGGAGGCTCACAAATCCCTGTAGCCGGGAGGTTAGGCAAAGGCGGAAGCACCTGAGGAGCCTGCTTGGTGGACAAGCCGTCCCCTGCGTTAGGAGATCAGAGTCCTGCTGTTCACAACTGTGAATGGAGGCGAAACAGCAGAGAACCTGAGGCAAGGGGTGTCATCACACCTCTCACCTGATTTCTTTGTGAAATGAATACTGCCACGCCTACAACAAATTGGAATGCAGACCCGGCAAGAAGTCTAGCACAAGAGTAAAGCATTCATTGGGTTAAGTTACTCAGAGCACAAAACCGGTTATTTTCAGAGCTGAGAGACAGGCAGCCCTACATCCTCATTTATATTTATTAATAATAATATATTGATATCATGTATATAAATGTTGAATCACTGTGTTGTACACCTGAAACTAATGTAATACTGTGTGTCAACTACCCTTCAATAAAAAATAATTATCTAAAATAATAATAATAATAATATATTGAGCACCTACTCAGTGCCTGGCTCTGTGCCAAATGCAAATGCACATTGTTATTAGAATGTTTGTATCTTTCCAATTTAACGCCTGTTTTGATGGAGGAAATTGAGACTCAGAACATTCAGCAATTTGCCCAGGGCTCACAGTTTGAAGGTGGCAGGGTCAGGCTTGATCCCACAGCTCCACCCCATGACCACAGCGGGGCATCACTGGGGCCCTTCCACTGGGGCCTGGAAGGGCTCGCTGTAGCCAAGTTCCAGGGGCTTCCGGTCAGGACTCTTGTTAAGTGCCACTCACCACTTCATTTACTGTTGAGGCTGCCTGGCTGGCAGGAATGGAAGGAAAAAGAAAAGGATGCATCTGGGCAGATGTTCCTTCCTATTTGACCGTAGCGCTGGGCACCCTCACTTGTCCACTAGCTTTCAGCTGATCAACAGAAAGAAGCAAGACCAGGAGGAGGCAGATCCCTCCATGTGGCAGGTGCTGACCAGGTAAGCCAGCTCACACCCCGAGGGACGCTCCTCGCACATTCCCTCCCTCCCGATGGACTCATCTGCCCACAGGCACCTCAGCAAAGGCTGATTAAACCCAGCTGAGGTTTTGCTCCAGCACCCAATATAGTACATTTACGTAAATAAACACTGTGAGAATCCCCATTTCCAGCAGCCAGGTAGGATCCCCAGAGCAGCGGCCTGGCGGCTTTGTCAGGGTCAATGGGCAGAAGCAATGACAGGTGCAGAAAACTGGAGACCACAGCTTCTGTCGTTCAAGTCGCCCCCATGTAACACAGGGAGGCAAGAGGGAAACCCGGCTGCTCCCTGCACCTCCAGAAGGCAATGGAAAGGAAAACTCCCGTGGGGGTAGCAGCCTCCAGCCCTCGCCGTGGGCTGAGGGAAGGGGCAAGGTCTCTGCCCTCCTCCCCAACACACCCGTGCTGTCAACTCAGGCCTGCCTGTGACCCGGAATTTGAACTCTCCAATCCCCGGAGCTCCAGGAAACAACAATTACAGCAGCAAAACATTCCCTGCATGGGGCGGCCGGGCAAGGGGCGCAGGGCTGTTGCCCTGCTAGGCTCCTCCCCCGGGAAACGAAAAGCCTACCTGGGTCAAGGATTCGGCCTTCCCAGATCTTCCCCGGCCCTGAGCACTCGCACGCTCCACACCCACCCCTCACACGCCCCAACAGCCGCCGCAGACCCGGCCCGGCACGCGCGCCCCAGCCCCCGACACCCGCACGCTCGCTCGCGCGCGCGCCCCCGACCCGCCCGCACACCTGCACGGCGTCCCGGCGCTGGCCGACCCCGGCACACCTGCCCGCTCACCCCGCTCCCTCCCCTCCCCCTCTCCCTTGGCCCGCCGGCGCGGTCCGCGCCCCGCCACCCTGCGCACTCACCGCGCGGCGCCCCAGCCTCCGCTGCCTGCCGGCCCTGTGCCTGGGCCCGCCGCCAGCCGCCCGCTCCCGGCCGCGGCTCCCGGGCTGGCCAGGCCCCGCCGCCGCCACTTCCCGTCACGTGGGCCAGCCCAGTGCCGGCGGAGGGCGGGCGCTGCCTCCCCGCGCGGACCCGCCGCCCCACGCCGCCATGCCCGTGGGGAGGGAGCGGGCCCGTGGGCCCGCGGGCAACCCCCGGCCTCGGGTCCCTCCGCTCTGTGGGGATCTCGGCAGTGCCCGCCTCCGGGGCGGTTAGAGGGTGCACTGAGTTCATTCCTGTATGGTACTAGAGCAGTGCATGGCGTAGGGTGGATACTCAGTAAATGGCAGCGAGGACCGTGGTTGTGGTGGTTCAGGTATTTTCTCCTCCCTCGCTGGCACGTAGAGTTTCACGAAGACACGGCCTTGCCTAATTTGCCCACCACTCTATTCCTAACACCCACTCTGCGCTGGACACAATGTAATCACACAGGAAATATCTGCTGAATGAATGAATGGCTGACTCTGGGGAAAGCCTTGGCCACGCCTCACCCGGCAAAGCCGGGCCTGGGGAACTGACTGGGTGTGTTCCCCGTGATGCTGAAGTGTATTGTGTGGCATGAGATGCCCACACCCCCAGCGCACAGCTAGTCCAGGACCCACGGGCTGAAAGGATGTCCCTAGGGGAAGCAGTTTATTTGCCTGATATACTCATTTAAGAATGGTGTCCTGGGACTATTTTACTCCTTTTAGGAAATTCTATTAATAGCTTTAGGTCAAGCCACAATGAAGAATCCTAGGTTATCAGATATCAATGAATCTCTCTTCAATATGTAGTCAAAATCCAATTTAATTTATGAAAGAATTAAGAAAGCTCCTTCCAGAGCTGTCAGCGCTCAATGCCTAGCATATAAAAAGCCGTATTTCTGAATGACTCTCCTTGACTTTAGAAGCCACCGGTACCTGCGCCCTCAGCTTTCTTCCAGCCCCTGGGGATTGTAAAGCAAAGATGTTATCCCATGCCAGGAAGCAAATCTCAAGATTCTACTCTGTGGTCTTCTGTTTCAAAGGGAGGAAAGGAAAAAAAAAAAAGAGCCCAAATAAGTTAAATGAAGGAGATAAAGGCCCATCAAGAATTAATCTGTGGCCTGTCTTTAGGCCCTTCCCTTTTGAGTACATGGTCACACACATGCCCAATTCCCAGACAGTGCTTCAGCTCCGACCCAGTGGACCGGCAGCTCAGCCTCCAGGCGGGGAACACCACTCCCAGAAGTGTAAAGCTATGTTCATCAGTTGTGCTCCAAGGGCAAGCAGTAGGGAATGGACTCTCACATCGAAGGAAGCCAGAGCCAGTAAAGCCAGGAGCGGGAAGGCTCCACAGCAAATCCAGCTCAGTCTTTTCATTTTGCCCCAGCTCATAAAGATTCTGTGACTGGTCATCAGTTAACCGCTGTTGAAATAAGGCTGTCAGTAATTTTACCAGCAAAATGAGTTTATTTAGGAATAGCAGAGAATTTCAAGTCTAGACAAACAAGCTATGGCAAAATCATAACCATGCCCAGAGAACAAAGGGGAGGCTCTTAGAGAGGAAAAGGGGGAGTGCTGGGGGACTTTTCTAAGCAAAAAGTTCACTGGAGTTAGCTGGGAGTCCCAAGTGTCACGGCTGCTCATTGGTTGGGTTGTAACAGTCTCTCATTGCTGCTCTGTTGCCCAGCTGTTGATGGAAGCAGAAACTCTTCCCTCCTTCTACTGGGTAGTAAAGTAGCCAAAATAGTATGAGCTGTATGGCGTCTGTCTCTTTCTTCCTGTTGGGTCTGCAATTGACTGAGAGTGGTGACCATGAGCACTCCCGCAGCAGGCCTCCTGATGTCATGCCAAGGAGGCTTCCCCTGTATCAGTTTTCACACCACTAATCCAGCAGGGCCTAGACTCCACACTGGCACTTTTCCATTTTCGTGCTCTAGCATACCATCCTAGAGAGAGACAGACTAGTAGCAGAGGTGACATCTACTGATTGCTAGACACTGGGCTAAGAGCCATACAGTGATGATCTCATTGAAGCCTCACCATCCTTACCAAGTAGGTACTATTAATTTCTCCATTTTACAGATGAGTTGATCAAGGTAGAAAAGTGAGTGACTTGCCCCAAATTCCAAGAACACAGCAGGGATGAGAACCCAGAATGCAACAACACAGTACATTTTTTTTTAATAGATAAAAATGAAGTTCTATTGATTGAAATAATTTATGAATAACATTTGTGTCCGGTTTTAAACAATCTACGAGTAAAGTTGTGCATTAACAAAGAGGGAAAAAAGAGAGAACTCAGGAATAATTATTTCCATTGTGAAAGGTTTACCATGGAATTCTTAAAATGGCAAGCTCCGTATGTGCACACTATTCCATCTAGAAACATTTGTTCTTCCCACAATTTTCTGAGAAGTCTACTTTATATATGACTGGCATCTGTATCTAAATATCCCATAAGTGTGCAACTATCTGCATCAGGGAAACTCTAAATTCCTCATGTTGTTCTGACTGGGTACATTTAAGAAGAAATAGTAAAGTCATAGTTTCTCAAAGGAATTATTAAGTAATATCATTTATTAATATTTAGTACATATCCATTGGGCTATGTTAATAGTATTTTATAGAAAATGAAAAAGATGTGTTCTCATAGATTAATGACAATTAAGAATTGAATAAATAAAAGCGAATGCTTTCATGGTTGCTGTCCACTCCTGAAACTTAACATTTGGACACTGACACATGCACACACTTACTGTGGGTTCCTTACTTCCTCACTGGCTGTTAGCTCCTGAGGGCAACAAGTGTTTATAACGTTCTTGCGGTGTCTATCCGCCAGTAGGAAGCACTCCACCAATTTTTAAAATTCCTGCTGCTCAATATTAATAAACTAGATTATCTTTCGAAGAGACTTTTATGCTAAGATTCTGTTATTCTATAAGTTCTTTGGTTAAGGGTCCAGAGCTAGCACATTTAGGTATCATTTTAGAAGATGAGGGCTTTCTTTTTTTAGCAAACATAGACACTACATGCCATGTTTTAAGAGCTTGTATGTGTATTTGCTCATTTAATGACATATAAATGTATTCATACACTTGTAACCTAGATTCAGTAAAATAAACTTTTTTAACTGTTATTCAAATCAACTATTTCTCGAGCAGCTCCTATGTGCTGGGTTCTCTAGCACAGGATGCTGAGGATACTGAAATGAGGAAGACAGAGCCCCTGCCCTCAGCAGCTTTATTTAGTGCAGTGGTTTATAAAGTATGGTTGATATTGAACATTATCAACATCACCTTGGAACTTGTTAGAAATTCCTGTGTCTCCACTTTAAACTTCTCAGCTCAGATTTTAGGGGTGGGGCCCAGCAGACTTTTTTTTAACAAGCTCCCCCAGGTGACTCAAATTCTCAATTTTGTGAACCAGGTTTAATGGGATCTGTGGAATAAATACCCACTTAACTAGATCCTAAGGCAAAAAATAATGTGCTCTAGAGGTTTGGTGCCAGTAGAACTCAGTCACGAAGTGTTTAAGGATCAGGAAAGGTTTACCACATTCATTCAGCCACACTTACTGACTAGTCCTATACTGTGTGCAAGGCACTGTGCTAGGTGCTGAGAACCCAAATATGAAAGACACATTTTCAAGCAGCTCACGAAAGAGCTGACCTATGAAAGGGGTAGTTTAAGTATGTAAATTCATCTTTATTGTGATTTCATTGTAAAAGGAATACGAAATTTTATTATATATAATTTTAAAAATCATTACTATAGTTACAGAAGGTAGTTATTTAAAACTCAAAGCAGAACTGTGGTTCTTTCTATGCTCAGATATATTTTTGACAACCAACGATAAAATATTTGTAACATAAATCTTACATATTAAATGTCTCACTTGAGAGGGATTCCCCCCAGGCAAGTTCATTCTGGATTCTGTGAGACCAAATAACAACAATGGAACATTCTTGGGGTAAAAGAGTTTATACCCAACTTAATTCTTGTGGTGGTAGGTCAAGCGTTAGAATCCTGTCCGCCTCCAGAGCAGTATGTATACAAACTGGTCTCTCCTCTGGGCTTCTCCACCGCCTCCCAGCCCCAGAGCGCTGGGCAGAGCTCTTAATAGCTCACTGGCAACCCAAGTGTGAGCCGGCACCTGCAAGAATTGGACATGCACAGCGGGCGAGTGTATCAGGGGCAAGTGAGCATCTTGACCATAGGAACTTATGTTTTCCATACACTCCACTCCTCCAGGATTCTCATGTCACAGTCTATGCACCCACCATCTTCTGTGATGGTCCCTGTGCAAGAAAGCTGGAGCATTGTAACCATATTCCACAACAGCAACAGAGGCTACAAAAATATACAAATAAGGAAAATTACAATACAGATAACAAAAGAAATTATGATAATCCTCAAGCCTAAGGAGACTGACTGCCACCAAGTGACCATTCCGGCTGTATCAAACCAGTTCTACTCAGATGGGTCTATGACTCACACTTGCTGTGCTCACCCAGCAAACAGCAGTTTTTGCTAGGATGTCTGCCCAATTCACACAGACACTAGAGGAGATTAACCTTAAGAATGATATGAAACATGTTTTAGTGACACCAACATAGGCAAAAATCTTGTCCCCAAGATGCCAAGATGGCCAGCCATCACTGGTCCATGTGTCAAAATGTCCAAGGTCACATCCACTCAATGGAATCCCCAGGGTTTATTGCAGTCAGTGCTCATAGCAATATCATTATTTTGGTGGCCAAATCCTGGTTTCAATGATTTCTTCTTGGTTTGTACTTGCAATTGTACAGGAGAGGCACTCTCCAGTAGCCTAAAAGACCCAAAAGCAATTGTAATAACGTTACAGTTGTAGGAGTAGGGAAGACCTACAGTTTATCAGTGACTATTTCTGGTATAACTTTACTCTTACCCAACCAGACAACCCCCAAGGATTTGACTGACAAACCAGGTCCCTGAATCTTGGTGCTGTTCATCCATCCTTTCTCCTGTAGATGTTGCAGCAGTCTAGGAACTGCCCCTTCTAAATCTGCAAGAGAATCAGAAGTGAGCACATTATCATCAATATAATGGTACAGCCGTACTGTTTACAATTTCTCCCATGTTACCAAGTTCTGGGCTACAAGTCTGTGACAGATGGTGGGGCTGTGGAGGTATCCCTGTGGAAGGAAAGTGGAAGTCCATTGTTGTCCTTCCCACATGAAGGCAAACTGTTCCTGACTTTCCTGTTCTATGTCATGGAAAAAAAGGCATTAGCAAGATCTACAGCAAAATGATATATCCCTAGTTCATGACTGAGGGTGTCCATAAGTCCTGCAATAGAGGGGAGAGCAGCAAGCAGAGGGGGTATGACTTTATTCAGTTCTCTGTAATCCACGGTCATACACCAGGAGCCAACAAGCTTTTTAACTGGCCACACCAGAGAATTAAAAGGACTTTGAGTGAGTTTTATAATACCCACCTTCTCCAGTTCCTGGAGGGTTTCTCCAATTTCTTTATGCCCTCCAGGCAATTTGTATTGTTTGGTATTAGTCACCCACCAAGGCAAAGCTATGGGCACGTGCTTAGCATGTCCCTTCAGAAATTCCTTCACCACGCATATTCTCAGTCTGAACTCACCTGCAGTGGTCTGCAACCATAGGCCCTGCAGAATATCTATCCCCAAAATATATTCAAGGATGGGAGAGATACAAAGTATACTCCTTTGGAAGTAGATGCCCTAGTCTCAATGGGATTTGGGCTTGTTTCACTCTGATAGCCCTACCTCTTTATCCACCTATAACAGCAGGGATCCCAGGAAATCACTCAGGGTTGCCATAAATCAGTGAGCATTCACTTCCTGAATCTGCCAGAACCAAGACATGTTGTACATTCACTGGGGACCAATGAATTCAGATTTCAACATGTGGCCTCTGGTCCCCGCCTGGCCCTGCAAAACAGGTGCCTTGACCCACCCCTCAGTCAAACCGATATCTCCCTTCTATCTTCCTGTGAGGGTCCAGGCCAATCTGCCTTACTGTCCAGTGGAAGTCCTGCAGATATACAGGCCAGACTTTTGGTTTTGTCTCTGGTTTCCATTTCTTGGTTCTCAGTTGCTGAAACCATTGCTCCAGTTTCAATTGTTGCTACAGCTCCAATAAGATTTTATTTGACTTCCCATACAATTCCTCATTTGCTCCTGCCTTTATTAAATCAACCCACATCTGGGTCCTCATGACCTCCATGGGACCCTTTAGCTCTTCCTCTGAGTAGTGGATCTTATTTCCTTCTGTGCTTGTATTGCTTCAGCCTCTCCCAAATCTGCTACCATGTGAATAACCCCATTTATGGGCTGCCCTAAATCATGAGAAAGAATGGCCATTAAAGTTCCAAAGAGGGATAAAGGAGCCATTTGCAGCACCATATCCCTCATCCCTGCCATAAATAAGTCCTCATCCAGGCCATAGTTCCTAGACTTATGGGACCACCCCCACCCCCTCATCCTTTTCTGATGCATCCTCTACCACTTCCAGAGTTAACAGCACCACTACCTCCTTCACCTCCCCACAGTACCTTGCAGCCTGCATTCTTGTGCTGTTTCTTCCCATGTTACCATTACATCCTTTACCATCTCCACAGCATCTCACAGTGATGCCACCTAAGTCATCAACAAATCTTTTTACCTCCTCCACAACACCTTGCAGCCTGTGTTATTGTGCTACCTCTTCTCATGCTTCTTGCAGGAGTATGTCATTCTCCTTTATAGCCCTTTTTAACACTGTGAAGAATAGCAAACCATGGTTCCCACCGCCTCATAGAGCATTTTCTCTAAGGAATTCCCTGTTTTGCAAAGGCTGCCTCTACCGCCTTAGGCATCACCTCCATCTCCCTGTCCTGGGGAGGGGTCCAATCCTCTAGGAGGAAGGACCACATGCCCACTGGGGGTACTCAAGTGTCTTCACATCCACATGGACAGCCACTGAAGTACCCCTCCCAAGAGGGCCATTTATTTCCATTTTCAATCTGCAGCAAATCCTGCCAACTATGCCAATTGTCTTGCTTGGGGGAATTGCCCCTGGGCAAGTTCACTCTGGATTTGGTGAGACCAAATAACAACAGAACATTAGGGGTAAGAGTTTACAGACATCTTTATTTTCATGGTAATAGGTCAAGTGCTAGGACCCTGTCCGCCTCAAGAGCAGTCTGCATGCGGCAAGCTGGTTTCTGCCCCTGGGCCTCTCCGCCGTCTCACAGCCCCAGAGCACTGGGTGAAGTTCTTTATATAGAGTCAATAATAACATCTCACTGTCAACACGTGTGCAAGCCTGCACCTGTGAGCATTACCCATGTACAGTGGGCAAGCAGACCAAGGTCAGGAGAGGAACCCGGCCATAGAAACTTCCATTTTCTCTATATTACACTACCAACAAGAGGAATCAACACCCAAAGGTTTCAGTATATATTGTATCCATGATTCACTCAATTAATAAACATTTATTGACTGCCTACTAAGTGCAAGCACTGTGCACATGATCAGATGGGACATTTAGAGGAAATGTATGGACCCTGTCCTCGAGGAGCTCACAGCTAGTGAGGTGATGATGCCAGGCGGAGCAGTGTTTGTTGGTTTCCTTCAGCTTTGTTTTTGTCAACTATAGGCACCAAATGAAAATGTGGATGAATAAAATATCATTACCTTTGAGTGAAAGGAAAATTCTCATAATATTGAACTTAAAAATTTATGGTTACTATGTAATATTCATGGATAATACTGTAGCAGGAATAAATTTCAGTCTACAAATGTGAGTAACAAATAGAATTTTTTTCCTGTAACTGGGCTTTATTTCTATTTTAAGGCCCCATTAAGCTGCACTGACTATAATCTTATCAGTGAAGGCCACCCACACCCCTCAGAGCTGCATCCAGGTTAGGGCATTCTGAAGTGCCAACATGAGAAGCAGGGGACATTGAGGTCCTTGCATTGCAGGTCCCCACAAGGATTGTTGGGTGTTCTTTGTTCACTCTGGTGTTCGGTTTTCAGTCTTACATTTTGTTGGGGACTGACTTGGCCCCTCCCATCATGGTGACTGCCTGGTTTGAGGATCTGTAATGCTCGGGATGCCCGTGGCTTCCTCCCTCTGCAATGCAGCAGAGATCTCTGTGATGTGGACATATTTGAAACATCACCCCAGAACTTGTTAGAGATGAAATTCTCCTCCAACCCCAACTTTCTACTTCAGAAACTGATTAAAACAGTCAACAGGCTGCAACTTCTCTGAGGCTCTCTTCTCCAAGACTCTGCCCAGGATGGAGTGAGGGCAGTTTCTCCTTCCCTTGGGGTGGTGGTGTTAGACTCTTATATTGCTTCCTTCTGTCTTAATCTTGATATTTTTCCCCTGCCCCAGAGGGTATTTCCTCTATCCTGAAATGTTTGCTTCCGAGGCATCTAGAATTATCTTAAAGGATTTAGTTTTAAGCAGGGAAGTACTTTCAGTTTTAAACTGGGAAGTACTGGGAAGAAAAAAAGCATAAATCATACCTGCCACAAAACATTTTGAAGAACTTGAGGCTTCAGGTTAGGGGAATGGTCTAAACTTGGAGAAAACACAGGGTGAAAAAATACAGCACGGACCTGTAACCACATTTTCAGACTCTGAAACTCAATTTTTCCCCCCACCTACACCACCATGCTGCCACTTATCTCCTTTGATGATAGTCAATAATACAACAAACCTCCATGTAGAGACAATAGGGGAGTCACCTTATATACTTTAGCTTCAATCTCACAACCTGTGAGGGGGCTTTGTAATTTCCATTTCACAGAGGAGGAGGCTAAAGTGGGGAGATGTGAAGTACTTATTCTAGGTGAGTGCTGGAGTCAGGGTCACAGTCCAAGTCTGAGCCATTGCAAAGCCTGCCTTTTTTCCAATTCTTTTGACAGATTCCTATGACTGAAAACTTTCTTAGAACCAGCCCAGCTATTAAACATTTGCTCTGTGCTAAGTGGGTTATATAATCTCTACTTCTTTGATAATTCTTCACAGGTGTTAGCACAGCGTTTTTCTGATGAGAAGACTGAGACTGAGACTAAGACTTGAGTAACTCACCCAAGGACTTGGTGCAGCAGAACAAAATTTGACGTGAGGTCTAGCCTTCAAGTAC
Organism: Manis pentadactyla; assembly: GCF_030020395.1. Taxonomy (NCBI): domain Eukaryota; kingdom Metazoa; phylum Chordata; class Mammalia; order Pholidota; family Manidae; genus Manis; species Manis pentadactyla. The sequence goes on along the minus strand of NC_080020.1, from coordinate 146,964,425 downwards.
AGGCTCCAGGTTTGAAGGCAGCTGCTTTTGCCACTAAAACAATGTGACTTCCAGGAAAGGAAATGGGGATAATATACCAGTCACACTAATTTCACTGTTGTTACGAAAATCTGATTTTGCATATGGAATACCATGATGCCAGTATCATGAACTTAATATACTGAACTCTAAAATTAGGACATCCAAAGACCTACTTCAGCTTGTTGTAAAACTCTGTTCAGTTTTGGGCTAGTAACATTTAATCTCTTTCAGATCAGCTTTCTCAGAACTGAAATGAAAGAACTGGACTTTTACATTTCCATCCAGCTCTGAAATTCAATTTCTAGATAAAAGTATCATATACATAAATGATCAAGAAAAACTGTAGAACACCTCTCAGAATTATCTTGTCTTTTTAATTTAGTAGCTCACTTATTTTCCAATACTCTTTAAAGGTTTATCTTTTGGCATCCTCAGAGATGTTCCTATTTTTGTAGACACTGCACTAATTTCCAATAAAATCATACATCATAGAGGATGCAAACAATAAGCATGTGTAATATGTCTGAAAGTTTAAGTTTTAAATGTGTAAGATATTTCGGTATGTACATCTCTTCCACAAAAGATGAAACAGAAGTGTAAAAGACTTCTTAGTAATTACTAAGGGTTAGATCACAATTGACACCTACAATTTAAACAATTTGTTTAAACGGAAACTGATACTTCATTGTAGTTTTAAGTGCAGAGCTAATGTCCTTCAGTCTTGCTACTTCCTCATTCTCTGATCTTGGACAAATCACCCTATGACTCAGTTTCCTCATCTGAAAAATAACATTCTAGTAACATATACTTTATAGGGCTGCTTTGAGGAGTAAGAGTTTCCACATAAAAGGCAATACCTGCCACACAGTAACTATCTAACAAACGTTTAACTATTGTCACCGGCGTTTCTCAGTTGGTTATTTTCATATGTAGACAGATGAATTCGGATTATTTCAGGAAACAGTATTTGAGTGCCTACACGTACGAGGCCCTAGGGTTACCAGGGATTCAAGTCTCTGGCCTTGGTGAAGCAGGACTGGAAGACAAACGAACAGGTTAAAACAAGAAAACCAAGAGAATCTCAGATGCGACAAGTGCCACATTTCGTGTAAGTGTATCTGCCTTTGCCGCCTTTGTCCCGCGAGGCTGCCCGAGGAATCCCTTTGGCCTCTGCCATTTAACGTCACAGGAAGCGCGACCAATCGTGACCGGCTCCGGGAACTAAGCTGTTCCCTCTCTTCCTGCAATACTTGAAATGCCAATCCTTTCTTTGGCAAATGTCCTTCCGTCTTCCGTAGCTTTCGTTCCTGGAGCACTCCTCTGGGAAGGCCAGCCACGCAGCTCTGCAGGCCGCGAAAAGCCTCGCAAGGCGCGCCCGGAGTGACGACTCGTACGTCACTTCCGGGACGCCTCCTTCGCTGAGCCTTGTGGGTAGCGGGCCGGGGTCTCCTGGCGACGACGATGGCGGGGGATGTGGGCGGCCGTAGCTGCACTGATTCAGAGCTGCTGCTGCACCCGGAGCTGCTGTCCCAGGAGTTCCTTCTCCTCACCCTGGAGCAGGTGGGCGCGCATGGGAGAGGCGCCGGGACTTGGGCTCGCCCGAGTAGTCCTCAGCGTCCCGCCGGGTGTGCGCCGCTGTCCAGCCCTCACTGACAGAGCGGGTCTCCCCACGCCCCTACCCAGGAAAGAGACGTCCTTAAAATACCAGCAATTCCTCGGGATTAGAATTTACCTTTTGGGGTCCTTACTGGCTCGGCGAGAAGAGACCCCGGCGACCCCCGGGGCCTGTGTGTGAGCAGGGGCCTGAGGAAGAGGGGCCGGTGACGAATTGTGGAAGAGCGTAGTTGAAGGGTAGTGACCAAGGACTGTTAGGGCTGGAAAGCATCGGAGAAGTCGCCCTTTCTCCACACTTTCACCACCTTTAAAGAGGAGGAAACTTGAGTCCCAGAGAGGTGAAGTGACTTACTTAGGGCCATACCATCAGTAAATGGTGCAGCCAGGAGAATTCAGGGCTCCTGGCCCTCATTATAGTTTGTTATTTTTCAGCCAATGCGGCCTCTGGTAGTAGATGGAAAAGAAGCCCTCCCCCACCCCTAAAAAAAAGTGATAAGTTTAAAGTGGTAGAGAATTACTAAACGTTTCCTTAGGGTTTTACGTAGCATATTTTGTTATTTTCCTTGTAGTTTGCTCTCAGTACTCTTTCCCTAATGTCCTCAAGTACCGGTTCCTAAGAGGATTATGTTAGTGATGCCACTTACCTTTCGCTTGTGGGTCTCAAAGTTTTTAGGTCCATTAGAACCATTCCAGGGTTTAGTAAGACGCAGATTGCTGGGCTCCATCCCCAGAGTTTCTGATGCAGTAGGTCTGGGGTGTGGCATGGAGATTTGCATTTTTAACAAGTTCTTGCTGCTGGTCCAAGGACCACAGTTTGAGAACAATGGAGCAGTACTTCTCAAGCTGAAGTGCCTGTGAACTCTCTGGGAATGTTGTCCAAGAGAATCCCCAGTTTCCCCATATCTCTGAGTAAATACAGGATGAAAATTGATAATAAAGGACAGTCCAGTGTAAGTATGAAAATAAATAAATTTATGCTTTAAATTTTGAGGGGATAAAAGGAATTGGGATAACTTTCTCAGAGGACATAGATTGCATTTGTTTTGTCAGTTCTAAGCCAAAGGTTTCCCAGCCTTTCTGTATTGCAGCCGAAGAGCCCATGACTCATTCTTCCTCATTTTCTTTCCTAAATCCAAACTCTGTTTCCATAAATACTACTGTTCCTTATCCTAAATGTTTTCCATGATGTAGAGAACAGATTGGAAAATGAAGTAATTTAGATAGGGATGGTTGGACAATGATGAAGCCACTTGAAAGGACTGGTAAAAACATGTGGGGCAGGTTCTAACGATGTACTGTTACCAGTACTGTCATCAGTGAGGGGACTGCAGCATCCATCTGTAGAGCCCTTCAAAATCCTGATAGTTAACTTCAATTTAAGAAGCACTATTACAAAAACATGGGAAATAATATACAGGGTGAGATCTCCAGTCCACCAATCCGATCATAATAGTAATACTGTAGATATCTTTTTGACAGAATGTAGCAAGTGTTACCATTGTTAGCCTTTTGTCCACTGTCCCAGTCAGTCCTCCACTTCAGTTCCCTTCATAGATGACGATGCTGTGGCTGGAAGTGGATGGTCTTCATGCCTGGTATGTTGGCCAAGCAGTTGGGGACAGAAGTCCTTGTCACACTGAGGACATACGACCATTGTTTAAAATGAAGCTGAACTCTATTGGCAGAGCTTAACCATTTTATAGTACTGCTTCTTTCAGTACCATACAGGACTCTTAAGCATATATGTAATTGTAAACATGGCTTCATAATTTGTTATTTAAGTTGGAATGTTTTATTGTGTTAGGTAGGTAGTTGGTTATTAAAATAAAGGATATTGTTTTGAAATTACTTTTGTTTCGTTTTCCACAGAAGAACATAGCTATTGACAATGACATAAGAATAAACAAAGACAATCTTACTGATCTTTATGTTCAGCATGCAATACCATTGCCTCAGAGAGATTTGCCAAAGAATAGATGGGGGAAAATGATGGAAAAGAAAAGAGAACATGAGATGAAAAATGAGACTAAAAGGTACTTTTCAATGGTTCTAATTTTCTTCTTCTTTTATATGACTAAGTAATTTTGCTTTTTTTTCCCCCAGGTAAACTTAGGTAAGAAAAATTCATTTACTTAACAACTATTGTGCATCAGGCACTGTGTTTATAGCATGAATAAAACTGACAAAATTCCCTGCTCATATTTTAATTGGGGGGAAAATAATTGAAATGTTGAATAAAATATATGGTATGCTGCATAGTGATAAATGCCAAGTAGAAAAGTAAAACAGGAAGGGGGATTACAATTTTAAGTAAAGTGGCCAGGAACAGCCTCACTGAGAAATGACACTGTAGCAAGCTATCATTCCAGGCATAATACAAGAGCCTGGGTGGAGAGCATGCCCATCACATACCAACAACAACAAAGAGTCCAGCAGGACTGGGGCAGAGAGAATGAAGGGAGAAGAGGGAAAAGAGGTTTATTGGGGGTGAGAGGGAGACATTGTCAGGTGATGAGAAGCTTTGTAAGTCATTGTAAGAACTTTGTTTTGCTCTGAAGCAATCCCATTGGAAGATTTTTGAGTAGAGTGATGACACTATGTGATGTACCTCTTAACAGGGTCACTCTGGCTACTTCACTGAGAGGTGATTTAAGGTGGTGGGGAGGGGAACAGGCTTTCCAATTAGGAGGCTGTGTGCTAATCCAGGCACTAGGCGGTATTGACTTTTATTGAGGTAATTAACTTGTCATGAAGTGGTTGGGGTCTGGATATATTTTGGTGGTAGAGCCAACAAGAATTGCCAAATTGTGGGAAAGAAGTCAAGTAAGACTCTTAAGGTCTTTGAATAATGTAGAAATGAAGAGACTGTTGTATAGCTTCAGGTACACTATTTAAAAGTTTTAGATTTCAGACAATTTTTCCTACAACTACCTGCAAATGAATTAATTTTTTTAAACCAAGTTACATTTACTTGATCAGTGTAGTTGGTTAATGAGGACACTAACCAAAGATTCCTAAGTGGGCTAGTTTTTTTCCTGTTTTATCATAAGTGGGTGCTGTTGATTAGAGCTCTCTTTGTAAGGTACTGTGTGAGGCAGTGCACTAGAGACAGTGGGAGGAGATGGAGTGAGAGGGTGGGGTGAGGGAGAATGCTAGCTTTGAGTTGATTAGTGGTTTCATCTTGACTCAGGAAAAAAACCTCATGATTGATAGGTTAATCCCCACATATGAGGACAGCTGAGGTGTACAACATGTGCGTCACTGTCTTTTGGAACGCAAATTCTGGTGCTGTCTCACTTTTGATTAGGAACACATTCAGTTCAGATTTAGCTTCATTTTAGCCTGATGGTTACATACAGGCTGCATATTAGTGTTAACTTTCATAAATCTATGCATTATACCATACATATCTTTAGTTTACTTTGACTCTTATTAAGAGAGTTACTTTCCATCCTCAAGTAAAACGAAAACAGGCAGGTCCGACTGCCGACTGAGACCCCAAGGCATTGTGGGAGTCCCAGTGTGCGTGCCCTGATTGAGGCACTTTGTCCTAAGAAAGCTTTCAATACAGTTGTACTTCACTTCATACAACAATCCATCATAGTACCTCAGTGTCGTCTTGGAAAGGCTCTTTGACTGTATTTAAAAAAAAAAAATCACAATTTGACTCTTGAATCAGAGCACTGAAGTTGGAAGGATCTAAGAGATCATTGGATTTTGTTCAATTGCTGATTATTTTTGTCTGCTGAAGAACTGAGCCCCAGAGAAGTGTTGTGTCATGCCCCAGCTCACACAGCACTAGAGCCAGGTCTTTCATGCAGTACTTCTCAAACTCCTGTGCCTCTTGCATCTATATTGAACTCTCACAAGCTAAGAAGCTCTGTTCTCAGTCCCTGTTTCCCTTCTACAGTGGCAGGGGGGTACACTAAGTTGCTGTTTCATCTTCTGCCAAACAGTGTTCATTCACCCAAGAACTGGTGAGTTTGGCCAGTCACCTAGGATCTGGTTAAAATGCACATTCTGAATCAGTGCAGGTTGAAACCCTGAACTCTGCATTTCTTACCGGCTCCCAAGATGATGCTTCTGCTGCTGGTCCCTGGGCCACACTTTGAGTAGCAAGGCTGAAGTGTTCTTGCCAATAATTGGCTGCTCATGTTCTTTTAACATGTTTAAGTAAAGGTTTTTTTCATAAGCAAATCTGTCATTTCATTTGAAGTGTAATGAACAGATGAATACTTTTATTATTTATCTTTACAATTCAGAGTGGAAATTAGGTTTTCAGAAGCTAAATATGAAGACTTGCCAAGATTTAAAGTAAAATTATACAAATGTTACAGTTAGTGTAGAAACTGCCTTGGCTTTAGAGACTGCATGAAACAGTGTTGTCTCATTGTAGATTGCCATTATGCTAGTCTTGGGATGTTTTTATAGTTCAATAAACTGTAAACAGTTTCTAATATCATATTCTAATCAAGTTCTAAGTAATAATTGATCCATAGTCAAGATAGCCCTATCAGTAAGGTGGTGATTTTTAAAATTAAAAAATAAAATTTTGTTAGTAGAAAATTCTGTTTTAAGTACTTGGGTTAGTTGGATGATCGATGTTTTAAACATCACTGTACCTTGTATGTGCATTAAAACTTACCTTAAATTTCTTCTCAATAAATATTTTAAACTTTAAAGAACTAGACAATTATTTCACTTAGAATGGACATAGAAACCTTATTTCTAGTATCCGTACTTACAATAGATTAGTCTTATCAGTAATCTTTCCATCACTGTTTTAACCTTGGATTCCATGAACTGTTGCATCCCAGATGGTATTTTTCATGAGTACCTGTCTTTGGTTTCAGGAGTAGCACTGTAGATGGGTTAAGGAAGAGACCCCCCATTGTGTTTGATGGAAGTTCAACAAGTACAAGCATAAAAGTGAAGAAGACAGAGAATGGAGATAATGATCGACTCAGGCCACCCCCTCAGGCAAGCTTTACCAGTAATGCCTTTCGAAAATTGTCAGATTCCTCTTCAAGTGTTTCACGCCTAATTTTGTCTTCCAATTTGCCTGCGAACAATAAAACGGAACACAATAATAATGACACTAAACAGAACCATGACTTAACGCATAGGAAAAGTCCTTCGGGTGCCATGAAGTCTCCACCTCTGTCCCCTGTTGGAACTACTCCAGTGAAGTTAAAGCGAGCTGCTCCTAAGGAAGAAGCTGAGGCCGTGGTAAGTATGAGGTCTCCATGCTCATAGGAGGTGTAAACGAAATCTCTGGGCAGTTGGCCTCGCAGCTAAAATGGGGTCAGCAGTGCTCCTTCTGTTCTTGAACCCTTAAATGACCTCTTATTTTTACATTTCATTCCTCATGTGTTTGAACCCTGGAATCTTAAAATCTATGATGATAAGCTAATGTTTTTTAAAGCACACTCTACTTCGCTAAAAATGTGTATAAAGAGAGAGTTTCTCAGGCACTTTTCCTTGATTTTTCTCATTTAGATCCTTTAACTATCTTGGAACTAAAAGAAAGAAATGTCCCTTTGTTAACAAGGCTCAGAATGTGAAGTGATTTGTCCACGGTCACATGTTTATTAAATAGCATTTTAGAGCTTGACCCTAAGTGTCTCTTGCATTTACCTTAAAACTGCCCCAGAGTCTTTAGGATTTACCACTTGTTTCCCTGCTCCCAAATGTACCTGTCTTTGGAGGGACAGAGGAAGTTTAGGGGATCTGCTGTGCTCTGCTCCACTTAAGTCTTTGGATACTCAGGTTTCCTATGCTCTCATACTTGGGACAGTTACAGCAGTTATTTAAAGTTCAATTTACAAGGTGACATAACATATTTGGTCCTTTCCTAGGCTTTTCAGAAAAGTGATTTCACGTTTAAATACTTAGCAGTTCTATAGCTTTTATTCCCTGTTGGCTTAGCCATTCAGGCTGCTTTAACAAAAAACACCTTTGACTGGATAGCTCAAACAATGAACAATTTATTTCTTATAGTTCTGGAGGCTGGGAAATCCCAAATCAAGGAGGTAACAGATTTAGTGTCTGGTGAGGGCCCATTTCTTGGTTCATATTTGGCTGTGTCCCGCTGTGTATATAGCGGAAGGGTCTTGGGCATGCTCTGGGGTCTCTTTTATAAGGACTCTAATCCTATTCATGAGGGCTCCACCCACCTAACCTAATCCTCTCCCAAAGGCCCCAGCCCCACTACCATCACACTGGGGACTGGGTTTCAACATAGGAATTTTGAGGGTACACCAACATTGGGTCCATAGCAGTCCTGTAGTATGTTGGCCTTATTATCATCATCTTTTGTGTGCCAACAGGATCAAAACTCAAGAGTAGCTCAAACATTCTTAGATAGACCCTGGAAAAAGAATGCTGTGTATCTGACCAGCCCTAAGTTCTATATCGTTTCACTGAATCCTTTCAGCAACCCTATGAAATAGGCACGATAGTTACTCCCATTGCACAGATGAGGAAATAGTACCTTAGACATTTTAAGTAAATTTGTCCAGGGTTCCAGAGTTAGTAAGTGGCAGTTTGAGTTCAGATTTGTTTGACCCCAGAGCATGCACTTGTTATGGCACCATACTGCCTGCATGCTTCAGTCCCCTTTGTGCAAGAGGTGGAGGGCATCAGATGACAGTGGAAAGAATGGTCCACACCTCAGAATTTCCCAGCCTCCAGAACTGTAAGAAATGCTGCAGTAAAGGGTGAGCCTTGAGGATTTTTTTCATTCCCTTAAAAAACATCTGTCTACTAAAAAATTTACTTTTTTAGAGATGTGGTTTTTAAAACTTGTATTAAGATCTTGCGGTTAAGGCAGGAGATGGGCTAGGTAGGGAGGAAGCAGGTCGGAAGCAGTCAGTGGTTCTACTCCTTAAGTTCACCTGGAGGAGTTCCCAGCAAGCACAGACAGAAGTCAGAGTCTCATCCCCACCACCTCCTGTGCGCTGAGTTGGTTTGCCCAGGCGCGGGCACGTTTGTGGGAGGTCTGATGCTGACATGCACATGCTTGAGAACCACAGCCAGAGAAATGGGAGCCTTTTTTTTATTTGTCCCCATCTAAAACCTTTCCCCATCAGGTGGCAGCAGTTATCTACTGGTCATGTATTAGTAAACCCAAGCTGTTAAAATAAAGTGCCCATTTTGGTTACTCTGACATCTCTCCAAGTATAAGCTGGTTTCTGTTCATGTCTTTTCAGAATAACCTGAAGCCCCCAGAAACAAAGAGGAAGATACAACATGTTACATGGCCGTGAAGGAAAGTTTCCAAAAATGTAAATATAATTGTAACTGTAGTTTTTCACATATATTGACAGTTTTCACATATATTGACAGTATTTACAGAGATCCTTATTATTGTGGGATTTTCTTAGGAAGTTTAAAATTAGGTTCAAATAAGGTCTTTCCTTTCCCTTCTTTCTTATCCCTTTCACCCCCACTTTTTTTCCTTAAACTCTTAAACTCTTGCCTTTTGTGCTCTGTTTAGGAGAATTTCTCTTTAACAAATTGCTTAGAATAAATCATTTATATTGACCCTCATCAGATCATTAGCTGCCAAGTCTGGTATAAGGCATCCAGTGACTTTTAGGAATTCTTATTAGTCTGTTTCAGTCTTTGGGGAAATCTGAGCTTTTTTTTTTTAATTCAAATATTTTAGAAGTTCACAATTTTTATTTATTTTCCTAAGCAAAAGAATATTGCATTTCATCACAATATTTTAGTAAATACTGCCAAACTCATTCTCAAGGTTTACCAAGAAAAGTATATTTGTAGTGCTGCCAATAAACTCTTCAGAATGTACAGACACTACTTCTTCCCATAAAATCCAAAGGGACATCAGTGCTCGCTGCTGCTCCTGCCCTTGAAGTCACAGCAGGATTGGCTGAGGCTGAGTCGGCTGCTCAGTCCCGCATCTAGTCTACTCCTAGAAAGTCCTCTCATGCAGCAATCCCACCGACTCCTCATGAGCGGCCTGTGATCTCACTCCTTCCTAGGCGCTCAGTCATTTCCAAATGAATCTGATTTAAAAATCTTCTGGTGAAGTAATCATGTTAGAAGTGGTACCTGACAGCCAAAAGTTTAGAGAAAAAGAGGCAGCTAGAATTCTAGAACTTAAGGGAGTCCAGCAAGTATAGCTGTGAGGGGGAACTTCAATGTGATCTGGAGGAGGCAGAAGGAATGACTGAAGTGAAGTAAGAAGTCACTGGAGTGACAGCATAGGAGATGTGCATCAGCCGGAGAGGGCACCCTGCTGGTGCAATGTGGACAGCTTTCCACAGGGCTGTCCCTCACAAAAGTGTCTGTAAGGTTTTGTGTTTGTGCTAAAGTGGGTTATTATCCCAATTGTATAAGGGAAGTCAGTGGGAAAATAGGATATACCTTATATTCCTGAGTTCTAGTGTCTGCTTTTCTGCTGTGTTTTTTTAAGCAAGAGCTAAGGATACTTTGTACTTTTTCCCTTGTATGATCTTCAAATTGGGGTTTGCCTTTTCAATACTTTTTAGAGCAGTCTCATTCCTCTTTTGGTTTGTGAAAACAAGCATCTTAGTTCAGCTATTGAGTAGCCTTACAGAAAATTAACTCAGCCTTGCAGGTGAGTACTGTATGAGAACTGTAACCCTACAGTTTTTAGCCATTTTGCCTTTATCCAGACTACACATCTGTACAGATAAGACAAAATTGATACATACTAAGTGTTGTATAAGTTGTTAATGTTATGGTAAATTGTTGACTATACAGTTATCTGCAGGCCTGATATACGTAATACTGTTTAAGGCCAACCGTAACTCTATACATAACTATGTTAAGGGAGACTCAAAGTGCAGATTTTAGGGTAGGATGACAAATTATATTTTATATTCAGTTGTTCCTTCTGCTTCCATCTGCGTTTCTCTCTTAGTTAAGAGAGAATTAGCCATTTGACAGTTTTAAGTCATTGGAAACTTATTTTTAGTTACTCAGAATTAATTTTTAATTTGTATATTTAACTTACAGAGTAGGTTGGTAATAACAGCTGAACTGTGTAACACTGTTGCTTCAAATTGAAGTTTATATTATGAACATTCAGAATCAGTGCTCATAGAGCAGCATATTATTGAGCTATTTTGAGTTTGAAATGTGAAGAGCTAAACCCGTACTATGTATTACATGATACCAACACGTGAGCACTCTGCACCTTCTCAAGGTGTATAGAGATGGCTTGTCCTGCAGTGTCTTTCTCCATGCCATAAAGCCCGATGAACCTTGGGCATCTGAAGCAAAGTGCTAGGACTCTCAACGTTTTGAAGTGTTCATTTGTCTTAGAAGGACTTGATTTGATGGCAGACAATTTTGGAATACTCTTTACTCACTAACATGGCTTAATATTGTTGCTCTTGATTGCATATTCCCATAGAGCCAGCCAGGTTTTCTTCTTACTGGGGTAGGCATAGGAGAGGCATTCGAGGCCATGGGTGGCTTCTGCAGAGTAGTGATAGGCACTTTACCACTTCCTGCCATGGGTAGGGGTCTTGTTCTTTCTTGCTCTCCCTCTTGGTTCCCTGTTTCCCTTTTTCTTACTGTTCTTTCCCATATTTTTACTTTCTTTGCTTCCATTCTCCTTCCTTCTTTCTGTAGATCCTAAGCTTCAGGCTTAGGCTTGCAAGTCATTTTGTTGGCCCTGTTCATTCAGTGAGGAGTGAAGATAGGCTGGCCCCAACCCTCTTCTTACCTTTGAGGAGTTGTAGATGGCTGTGTGAGTTCTGGAAAGTCTTATGACCCTGCAGCCCCAGGGCACTAAATTGCTCCCAGTGGCTGTAACGGCAGTACAGTTTACCAAAATAGCTTTATTAATCTAGACAGCTACCAGGCACTTTGGAAAGTTGGTTCAACTACAACTATGAGGCCATAATATTTTTGCTAGTGTTAAAATTCTTCAGAATTGTAATTATTATTTGAAATAATATTTTGATTGACTTAAGTTTTGAGAGGTGATTCTAAAACCGATCTAGAGATTCATTCAATAGCAATGACCTTTTTAAAACTTACATTAAGTAAAACTGCCAGTAGATTAAATCGTATGTATGTAAGAGCTTCCTCTATTTACTACTGTGGAACTTCAGTAATTTTTAGGGGCTACATAATGGTCAAAATGTTTTTAAGTGTGCTCTTTTATTAAATGCCTGTGCAGGTTTTATAATTCATTACAAAGAGTTTAACCTTGTAATGTACATTTTGTAATGTAAAAAGTCTTTTAAGTAGCCTTATGCTTTATTTAAATAAACAATAAAATTACTGAGTAGGTCTGTCATTCATAAAAAATAAAACGGAAAAACACTGTAATGACTTGATCTTTTTATTCGACCAAACTATATAAAAAGTGTTCTTTATAGCAACACCTCCTGTACCTGGGTTGATTGGGATCAGGCATGGTACCAACAGTCCAGCCATACCTTGGGACCCCAGCTTTAAGGTGGCCTGCTGTTCAGGATGTCCTGGTGCTACAGGGGCTGACACACTGCCTCCGTGCTTTGAGGATGGGAATAAGTGCCCTATCCTTCTCCGGTTAAGCTCTCTTAGTGAACTGGAACAATCCAGATATTCAGTTGAGGGACTGTGTTTGGGGCTGTCTTTAAAAAGTTAATTTCTAAATTGGTAACAATGTTGGAGACTGAAGCTCTAAATTAACTTAACTTGGAAAAGCCCCAGGTAACTTTCTACCTTGAACTTTAAAAGGCAGATCTTTAATTTTTTTGTCTGGACAGAAGAGACAAAAAGTCCTATTTCTGTTTACATCATTTTTACTAACATGCTTTTTCTCACTGAAGTTCTCTGATCTGTCAGTTGGTACTAGTTGTCTTCTCTGTTGTCACAGAAAAAAATAAAGATGTGAATTAATTAAGGTCCTGCTTAATGAAATAATGAATAATTGTAAGGACAGAAGGAAAATCAGACCATTTCATGAAGTAGTGAGGGACAGGGAAGGTAAGGCAAGGAGCTACTTTAAGTATAGTGGTTAGGAAAGCCCTCTTTAAAGAGATTCAGTTACTGAAACTTTCAGGAAAAGCATCTTACATGCGGTAGATTTTTAATGGCTACGTAGTATTAGTTGCTTCATCTATCAAAGGTGGAATCTGTTTCCCACCACTTGAATATGGACAGGCTGAAAGAATTCTGTTCTCCTGGCGGCTGCTGCAGCCATGTGAAAAAGCCTTGCTAGTGAAACAGCCCTGGCCAACAGCACTGACCATAAGATGTGAATGTTAGTCACCTGTCCCCAGCCTAGCCTCCAGGGGCCCGGGTGAGGCCAGCCTGGAGAGCTGGTTCACAGGCCATGAGAAGACAGCAGGGGAGTTGGAAGCTAGTGTTGGAGATGGTTTGCTACCCAGCACTAGATAACTGATACCAGACAAGGGCAGAGTGGAATCCCTGAGGCGCCATTAGATTGTAGACCAGGAAGACTGGTGTGGCTCAAATCAGTGAAAATAGATGAGGGTAGTGTGAAGTGAAGTCAGAGAAGGTAGGCAGGAGCCAGATTCTGTTCTAAGAGCAATTGGAAGCTCTTTGTTAGCTATTCAGCCTTAACTAAGCATTTGGTTTAATCAAAACACAGAAATAAGACTAGTTAAATAAGTACATAGTACCCCTAAACATTTTTTCCCCTCCGGTACAATCATCGTAAGTTTTTGTTTTGTTTTTTAGCCTATTTGAACTAAAATATATTTCTTTGACTAATATTAAATCTTAGACCTGACTGTAAAATACCAGTAAATGGTAAAGGGTATTTTTCTTAAATATAAAAACATCGTATCTAGTAAAACTGTTGGTCTGTCCTGCTCTGCTACAAAGGATTCACCTCATTTTATTATATTTTATCACACCTGCAGATACTGCTTTTTCTGCAAATTGAAGGTTTGTGGCAACCCGGTGTTGAGCAAGTCTATTGGCACCATTTTCCCAACAGCATTTGCTCACTTCATGTCTCCTTGTCACATTTTGGTAATTCTCAACAATATTTCAAATGTTTTCGTTATCTGTTACAACGATCTGTGATCAGTGATTGTGACTTGCTGAAACCTCAGATGATGATGGTTAACAGTTTTTAGCAATAAAGTATTTTTAATTATGGTATGTACTTTTTTTTAAAGACAATACTATGCTCACTTAATAGACTATGGTATGTGTAAACATAACTTTTATATGTACTGGGAAAACCAAAAAATTCATTGACTAGCTTTGTTGCAATATTTATTTTACTGCAATGGTCTAGAACCACACTATCTCCCAGGTATGCCTGTAATTTTTAAAAATAAACTTTAAAAAAATAACATTTTTATTTTAGGGAAGTTTCAGATTTATAGAAAAGTTGCTAACATAGTACAGGGGGGTTACATATACTGTGTACTCAGTTTTCCCCTATTAATATGTTAGCATGGTACATTTGTTGAAATGAACCAATATTGATATATTATTGTTAGCTAAAGTTCATAACCTTATTAAGATTTCTTTAGTTTTTACCTAATGTTTTTTTTCTGTCCCAGGATCCCATCCCATTAACATGACATCATTTTTGAGGTTAATTTTAGTCACCTGGCTGAGGTTTAAATAGGTTAATACAGAATTGCTGTCTGGGGGGAAGTCAATTAAGCAGTAGGGAGTTAGGTCCACCTTGTAGGCCAAGCATCTACATAAAATACTTTGGATTCTGTATAGCTTTGCCTTCTCTCCCCTATTTTACTTGTTTATGTAATAATTTAACTCTGTGTGGACTCCATTCGAGTTTGGGTTAAATCTAATGCTTTTGTTCTGTTCTTTTGCTCAAATTGTAGCTTTGGCTATTGAAAACCTTTAGTTGGCTCCTGGGTCCCTTTGATTCAGCTAACCATTTTGTTCTCTTTTGAGCACTTCCTTTCTTTCTGGCACTGCAAGATGCTCCAGGTTCATGTTATCTATTTCCTGCCCCAGACCTCGACTCAGCCATTTCTCCAAGGAACCTTGGTTCATTGTAGTGAAGAATGGGATTAGAAAGTAAGGTCTCGGCACTGGTATCATTGCTTTTAGGCATCCTCAGCTGACAGAGCAAGGAGATGTGTGTGTATACTGACCCCATATACATACATATCTGTAAATATTTCTGTACATAACTATAGAAAGCTAAACCTGGGTTCATACTGATGTCTCCAACTAATCCCTTACCATATGGGTCATTCTAGACTTGCCTTGCTTGTCTGTAACCTGACACCCCAGTAGTGAGAAGCCTGGCTCCCACCATCCACTTACCTATTCCATTCCAGTACACATGTATAGCAGTTGCAGAATTGTTAATCTCTACCTGTGTGGGAAACAGCTCTTCTCAGCTAGAGTACAGTGATGGTGTATGATTCCTTTGCCTTTGTTTTTATAGACCACTCATTTCCAGTGTTAATTTATCCAGGTCACTTAAAAGCTATGTTTGTGGTTTTATTATTTTAATGAAAAATAATGTCGTTAACTTTTTTCTATTTTCTTAATAAAAAAAGAAACTCTGAACAAACATTCATTTAACAGGTGCTTACTGTATTTTCAGACTCTATACAAGGAGTGGGAATAATAAGACATGGGCCCTGTCTTCAAGAGGCTTATCCTTTTATTAATCCCAGTTGATTCAGTCTGAACATTCAAATAATTTGAGAAGGAATCTGAGAAGCATTTAGTAATTTAAGTCACAGTATTCTGTGCACTAGATAGTTTACTAGTTCTGTTTTTAATTCCTTGAAGCCTGAGGGAAACAACCAAAAACAAACGGAATTTTTTTTTTTTTTTTTTTTACCACCGGTGTAGAGACTCATTCTTATAATCAGCCCTGCTCCTTTGCTTAGAAATACCATTTTCTGCACCCCAGCAAGGCGGTTAAGCCTTTTCCAAAGCCTTTGATTTTTCATTGCACAATTCAGTCCACTCCAGAGTATTTTGCCTCAAGGAAAGGAACATGTAGGCACTATTGTTTCTAGGTATTACCATGTACACCAGCCTGATGAGTTAAAAAAAAATGTTTATTGATCTACTAAAAGTTAAAAACAAGACAAAACCTTCTGACACCATTTGCTAATATCTTTCCCTGTAAAACAAAGTAACATCAATCTAAAAAAAAACCCTGCTACACTATTGCTAGTGTTCATTTTCCAAAAATATGAGAAAACCACAGAATCCTTAGATTCACATGAGCAACTAGACGCTACCTCTCCCCGCCTCCCACCCCTTTCCTGCAAACCATTGTGGGCTTCCTGGAGGAAGCAGCTCCTTCAGCTGATTGCTCCTGATTGAATATGGGGGCTGGGCAGCTGTCCTGTTTCAACAAGGATCTTAAGTTTCCCACTACCCACTTCTGTTCTCTTTTCAGAAAGCAAGGAGCCATAGTTTAGAGTCAGCAGAAGTGGGAAACATGGATGAGTTGGCTTTTTATTTTTTTTAATTAAAAACAAATCAAGCTAGTGATTGGCACTGGCCCTCCCCCAGACCCCTCATGAGACCTCCAGACCCCAAGCCCTTTAGGTCAGAATTTTGAGTGTAACCACAACAAGGAATACTCCTTTTGGTACCAAATATATATATACATATATATATGGTGAATGTGTGTGTGTGTGTGTGTCAGCCACTTCTATCCATTACAGAGATAAACAGAAAGACGTGACAGGGTGACAGGATGAAAACACCCATTCACATACACTGTGATGCAGCTCAGGTAAGAAGCCCTGTAGCATAAAGAACCGAGGAGTCCCAGGTCAGATGTGTGGCTGATGC
Organism: Manis pentadactyla; assembly: GCF_030020395.1. Lineage (NCBI taxonomy): Eukaryota > Metazoa > Chordata > Mammalia > Pholidota > Manidae > Manis > Manis pentadactyla. Next base: position 146,948,021 of record NC_080020.1, on the reverse strand, counting down.
CTGGCCAAACCCACACTGCAGCAGATCAGGTATTACTTTCATTATTGGGAAACATGATGACCAGCCCTGAGCATTGGCTCATCCAGCTCTTCAGTGAAGCTGTCCACCTGCACGTGAGTGCACACACACGCTCACATGCACACACACACACACCTGCCCTTCTGAACATGGACTGCTTGGAGTCAAACACCGAGAAAAACAACGCAGCAAGAAGGCAACGTGACTGGGAGGAACGTGTTTGCTGATACACACTTTGGGATTTAAGTAGCTGGTAAACAGGCACTGACAGGATTTGGAAAACTGGCTGCTGTGGATGCTAGGTCAGCCCAGACACACCTTCATCCAACAGTGGAAGCCAGGGTCACCCCAAGGGCTTGGTGGGGGAGTGCTGCTGTTGGGTGGTGTCTTGCCAATGGGTTTCAGCCCCAGGCAAGTTCACTATGGATTCAATGTGACCAAAGAAAATGACAGCAAACGTTCTTGAGGTGAAAGGGTTTATTACCCAGCTTGTTCTCCTGGCACTAGGTCGAGCACTAGCGTCTCTGCCTCTGCCCAGAGCACTGGGCCATGCTCTCTATATAGCACAATAATAGCTTATTGCCTAAAGGTGTGGAAGCGGTAGCCTAGCAACAGGCCAGTTATATCATCAGGTGGTTTAAGTTCAGTGAGGATCCTGGCCATAGGAATCCCAACTTTCCCACACTCCACCCCTCCAGGATTCTCGCCTTACAATCTACACACTTTCAATCTTCTGCGATGGTCCCTGTGCGAGAAAGCTGGAGCACTGTAACCAGATTCCACAACAGCAACAGAGAATAACAAGAGGCAATAACAAAAAGTAAGATACAAGATTTTGATGAAGGAACAAAAATAATAATCGTCAAGCAAGAGGAGGTTCCTAAAAAAATTTATAATAATCCTCAAATCAGAGAAAATTCCCAATCCACAAAGACCTTAGGGGTGATAAGACACATGTTTTAATGACACCAACATAGGCAAATCTTGTCCATCAGGTAGGATGCATACAAGACAATGGTCCTGTGATAGGACTGTAGCAGGAAGGGGGTCCTTTCCAGGTCTAGTATACCATACTTTACTCCTTTCCCTATGGGGGTTACTGAAGGGTCTATATATAGTGCTACTGGAGGTGCATGCATTGGCCATAATGATGAAACTCCCCAGTAAGATGCTCCTGCCGTTTGGCTGTTCAGGATATACTACTGTGACCTTTGGGGGCCACTCTGCTGTTATTTCAGGCATACACAGGAGGCCAGCTTCCTGGCCTTGTCCCCAAGGTGCCAGGAGAGCCAGCCATTGCTGGTCCATGTGTCAAAAGGACCAAGGCCACGTCCACTCAGTGGAGTCTCTGGGGTTCAGTGCAGGTGGTCTTGGCAGCAAGATATTATTCTGATGGCCGAACCCTGGCTTCAGTGATTCTACCTTGGTTTGTACTTGCAGTTACATAGGGGAGGCAGCCATATGTGTTAACATGTCTATGGGGCTCAGGGCTCCCTTTCGGGGTCTCTCATTCAAACGCCATAGCACAGTCCACAAGCAGACTGATCATCCCCACAGACTATTGGTATCTGACTTTAGTCCGGATTTTAACAGGCCATTGTGCCTCTCTATCATGCCTGCTGCAGTAGGATTGTATGGTACATGAAACTTCCATTTGATTCCCAGCTATTGCACCCATTCTTGCAGTGTATGTCCAGTAAAATGGGTGCCCTGATCACTCTCAATTACTTGTGGTCGGCCGTAGGCAGCAAAGATGTTCCAGGCCTCTTTTGGTCGTCTGCTGGTCTGCACAATGGGTAGGAAAAGAAACCAGAAGTCCAGTAGCTGTGTCCACACAAGTCATGGTATACCGATACCTTCTGACACAGGTAGAGGCCCAATACAGTCTATCTGCCACCTGACAAGGGGTATAGGCCCCTTAGCTATTGCCCCATGTTGCTGTGGAACTGGGTGTAAGTCCCTTTTGGAGCAAAGGACACACTCCTGCCAGGCTCTACTAACTTCTTCAAAGGTCAAAGGCAAGCCCCACCGATGGGCTACAGCCCACATTGTCTTTTGCCCCACATGTAACAAATACTGATGTAACAACAGAGGCAGGCCTTCCTTCTAACCAACATATCTGGGCCAATTTATCTGCTTCATCATTTCCTGGGGATGCCAGTGGCAAATGACCTGTCACATGGTATACTGTAATTATTTAAGTCTAACCACAGGCCCATAAGTCTTGCCACAATTCTTACCCCCAAAAGGGTTGGTGACCAACCAGCTAGTTGGCATGGTACCAGGTTGGTAGCCACAGTGTCAAGCTGTGATAGCCCAGCTGTCAGCGTAGACAACTATAGGGGAGGGCTCCTGTCTGATCACAAGCCACACGGTCTGCAACTATGCCCATTGGCTGCTCTTCCCCTCACCATCTTCCATCCATATTGTCTCAGTCTTAGGCTAGAAAGCTATGGCCCTCCATTTTGGGGGCTGCCCACTAATGGTTCAAAAGCAAGTTCTTCCTGCTTTTCACCTGTATATGTTACCAGCCCAAGTGAGCATTGGAGTTCTTCACTCAAGGGGCTACTAAAGAGGGCACTATGCTGCTGTAGGTAAGCACCTTACTTGGCCAGTGTGGGCATTTGTGCCACACCCTCCTTGGCTTTTGGGTCCAGTCTCGTACCCATGCCAAGATGGGATAGGTGGTTATTACCTTTATTGGGGCCATTCCAGTGATGGGTTCTGTAGCCAGTAAGGCGTGATACACAGCAGCCAGTTATTTTTCTGTCAAAGTGCATCATATCTCTGCCCCTTTCCAGAGCTGTGACCAGAATCCAGTAGGTTGGTGAGTTCATTCAAGCTGCTGCCAGAGACCCCAGCAATAACCATCTTCAGTCACATGAACATCTAACTCACAGGGCTTTGATGGGTGTATCACACTCAAGGCCTAAACGGCCTTGACTGCCCATTTTGCTATAATAAAGACAGATGGACATCTCATCCCAGTCCCACCTTGGTGCCCTTTCGTACCAACCGGTATAACGGCTTCAGAATTTGCGCCAACTGCGGGATAAACACTCTCCAGTAGCTGAGAAGACCCCAAATCTCCTGTAGCAATGCTACAGTTGTAGGGGTAGGAAAGGCCTGGACTTTATCTATAAGTGCTTCTTGTATAACTTTGGTCTTACCCGACCAGATAACCTCCAAGAATTTGGACAGACAAACCAGGTCCCTGAACCTTGGTAGTGTTCACAGCCCGTCTGCGTTGCCCCACTCCAGTGTCAGAGCCAGTGGGCGGAGCACACAGGTGTAAGCCTCTGTGCTCCGCATCCCTAGTTGTGGTGGGCGGGGCCTCCCTCTGGCTGGCCTGACGCCAGCACAGTGAGTGCCCGTTTGGGAACCTGTGCCGGCCGGCTGGGAGGGAGGCGCAGCAGGGTGCGTGTCACAGTGGGGGCCTCGGAGCTGAGCAGGCAGCCAGGGGGATGGATCACCTGAAGCTCCCCAAAGTTCGCAACCTGCTGTGGTAGAGCGCGCACAGACAAGGTCGTCCAGCTCTCCCCTCCCTCGCGCAGCAAGCTCTGCGCGAACCCCGCCCCTTCAGCAGCCCCTTCGCTGCAAGGAAGCCTGTCGGACCGCCTGCCTTTCCGTGAGCCAGAGCGGCCGGGTGGGGACCCCATCCTCCACAAACGGCCGGAATGTCAAGTCTCTCAAGGACTCCGCCTGTCAGAGCTGCCCATCCTCCAGAGCACCGCACAAGGTAGGTTTCTGCTCGCAAAGCAGAGCCCCGGGGCCGGGTGTTCAGCAGTCCCAGGCCTCCACCCTCTCTCCCGCCCCGTTTCTCTTACCCCCGCCAGTGAGCTGGGGCGGGGGAAGGGCTCGAGTCCCGCCGGATCAAGGCCTTCTTTCGTTTCCCTGTTGGATGAGACAGTTCTGTTCGTGAGGTCTGCGTGCAGTCTGGTGCAGCCTTCTTTCCTCTTGCTGTTTAAGGGTTAGTTGGAGGAATTAACTACATATTCCTGCTATTTGTGGTTTTGGGAGGAGTTCCCCGTCTCACCTCTCACGCCGCCATCTTGAATCTTGAACTTCTCTGTGCATATTTAAGAGTTTATGATTTTTCCAGATTTCAAAAGTAACACGTATGAAAAATATTTAAAAATTTAAAGATCATGTGTATATATTTACCTTGGAGATAACTTGGTAACATTTTAATGCATTTTGTTAAGTATATACATACATCTATGAAGAAAGCTTTTCCTTCAATAAAATTTGGATATTTTTAATTACATTCTGTTCGTATTATATTTTGTTTTTCAATTGATATTAACAATGCTTATGTTATTTCAAACTGTGGAAATGTAGTTTAAGTAGATAATTTGTTATGTAGGTATAGGAGAATTTACCAAATCATTTCCTGTAATTGTGTTGGTGGGAAATTACCTTGATGCTATTGTGGCCTCCAAAGATAGTGTCCTAGAAGACATAAACAGACCCACAGACCAAATTAAGCTGTTTAAATTGACTTAATAAATGATTCAAACACCCTAAGAAGCAAGGGAAAGAAGACAGAGTAGGTGAATGTATTAGACTATAGTGTTTGGATCCTGGCTTGGGCAACATTCTGTAGATTGCTTTGGGCAGCATGGCCATTTGGCAATATTAATTCTTCCTAGCCAAGAGCATGGGATAAGGATCCATTTGTTAGTGACCTCTTTAATTTCTCTTCAGAGTGTCTTGTAGTTTTCAGGGTATAGGTCTTTCACTTCCTTGGTTAGGTTTATTCCTAAGTATTTTATTCTTTTTGGTGCAATTGTGAATGGAATAGTTTTCCTTTCTCTTTCTGCTAGTTCATCATTAGTGTAGGAAAGCAACAGATTTCTGTGTATTAAGTTTGTATCCTGCAACTTTTCCTGAATTCAGATATTAGTTCTAGTAGTTTTGGAGTGGAGTCTTTAGGGTTTTTTATGTACAATATCATGTCATCTGGAAATAGTGACAGTTTGACTTCTTCTTTACCAGTCTGGATGCCTTGTATTTCTTTGTTTTGTCTGATTAGCGTGGCTAGGACCTCCAGTACTGTGTTGAATAACAGTCAGGAGAGTTGGCATCCCTGTCTTGTTCCCCGTCTTAGAGGAAAAGCTTTCAGCTTCTTGCTGTTCAGTATGATGTTGGCTGTAAGTTTGTCATATATGGCCTTTATTATGTTGAGGTACTTGCCCTCTATACCCATTTTGTAGAGAGTTTTTATCATGAATGGATGTTGAATTTTGTTGTATGCTTTTTCAGCTTCTATGGAGATGATCATGTGGTTTTTGTCCTTTTTGTTGATGTAGTGGATGATGTTGATGGATTTTTGAATTACATTTTGTAATTTTGCCTACTTGCAGTGAAAGGCTGTCAGTGCATACAATGACACACTGGTTCTGTCTCTCCTCTGTGGGCCATCTTAGCAGGTGGTAATCCCACCGTCAGCCCAGCTGTTGGGCCACGTCTCAGTGATGTCTCTGACTTATGTTGTGGGAGTGAGGGAATCTATGGCTGTGCTCTGCCTGGGCTTTGTGGAGGCTTTGTGGAATGCTTTCCTGACTGACTTGTTTCCGAGACTAGGTGCTGTAAGTGTAGTTCTGTCTAAAAGGGTGCTTTCTAAATAAGTAGTTTTCAAGATTACCTTCACCTCTACGACTAAGAGCTCCTGGATATTCAGGAGCTAGGGACTCATCTCACTGTGCTTATATAATCTACAGGTTGAAACATTTTACCCAGAGGTGCTCAGCTTCTCAGGTGGTGTAATGCCAGAAAACTTTGCAAAAAGTTTCTAAAAGATCTTTGTTTAAAAGATTATCTCATTGGTTGCTTAGAACAATCCCATTTCATGGATAAGGAAACTGAGTCTCAAGGGAAGAAGTGATTTACTGAGTTGCTCAGTTGGTTCTTACTCTGAGCCCGCTTGAGACAATTTAATCAGGGTACTTTTCCTTTTGATGGTGTTCAGGAGCCTGCTAAATTGTCTAACCCACTTCTCTTGTCACAACAACTCTGCTCCTCCTAGGCCTTGAAGAACACCAGCCTTCTCTTTGTTTTCACCATTCTAATACCACTCCATTCTTTCAAGAATTTCAGGATAACAGAGTAATGAATGGCTATTTGGTAAGGAGCATCTATGAGCATTTCTGCCGCATTAGCCCAGATTCATCAAGGACCACTGCTGTGAAGGATTGTCATCAGTATTCACATGAGATAAAACAAAATTTGTCTAAGGCCTCAGAGGTGTTAGAGTGGAAGTCATAAATTATTGCAAATTTTTGGAATGGAAAGTCTTTTCAGGGACATATACATGCAGAAATAAATTATGTCCTGGCATGTCAGCTTGAAAGGGGCCCTTAGAGTGTCCTTCCTCCTTGGTTTTAGATTTGGGGTGTTAGTTGATTTTTGCATCCCAGGGTTCCATGTATACTTCCTAAAAGGCAAAAAAAAGATTAGTGCTACCTGTAAATTAGAAGGTTAAATCTTCCCTTTAACCCCTTTCTATGTGAAGAAAAATAACCCTAACTTGACATACTTGGGCCATTTGTGAATCAATAAACCCAGGACTGTCACTCTGAAAAATTGTTACAACTTCTAGAACAAATGAAAGGCCTTAACAAAAATATCTGGGGGAAGATATATCTAATTTGATTTACTCTGGAGAGAGGGTGAGCACTTTATAACCTGCTGATTATCATAATAAAATATCTTTATTTTTCAGAGGAACCTAAAATGACAATAGAACTTCAAGTACAGTATCTTGTAGCTTACATCTGGTGGGGGATTTAGGATGATTCAGATTTAGGATGATTTAAAGAGAATACTAGTAGAATCTAAATTTTAAGGCTTACCTCAAAGCAGACACTGTAACTTGACTGCAGGGAGAGATCTGATGACTCCCTCTCTCTTATGGCTGCCCCCCACCCCCCAGCCCCAGGACACACCTGAGTCAGTACTAGTAGACAAGCTCCGAGGCAGTGCTAATAGTGAGATGGAGTTTCTCAAAGCAGTTTTGTTCTTAAACGTGTAGAATGTTACATGATGCATGTGCCAAGATTGGGTGGTGGGTGGGATTGGTACCTTGACGCAGAGTGCTTTGAACAGTCCTCATGGCGGTGATGTGGCATTCCTAACAAATCCATGGCTGAGTGGGCCCAGGCCCAGAAAAGGCTAGCTCTCGTGATTGGGGTGATAGTGCGTCCTGAGCGGGAGTGGGGTGCTCCAGAGAGTAGGAGTGTACGGACAGGGTCAGACAAGGGCCTGATGGAAGGGGTGATTAAGTCAGCATCACTGTGAAGGGCGCGGGCAGGGTGACCACATGCTTGTCTCTCCAGTAAGTGAGCACTAGGATTAGTGGAAGAGGAGAGAAGGATTAGGAGAGCTGGAAGGAGTTCTGGTGCATGGTGGGCAGCTGACCTGAGGGGCTTATTACCTGGGTGGGTCATTCAGACACCTAAGCATCTACCAGCCCTAGCCCTTGGGAGAGACTTTACAAAGTGGAAGGTGTGCTCCCTGCTATCCATCTGGCTGTCTTCTTACCCTTCCATTGCCTTGTTTTGTTCAGTAAACATCATCTGAAGGCCTATTATGTTCTGGGCCCTTTGTGAGGCATGGGAGACTAAAAAATGAGCAAAAGTATATTTTTACTTAGCTTCTAGATCTCCAGCTCCTTGTGCAGATATGCATAAATACTCTTAGTTGGACTCAGTCCAGATGAACTCACTGTGTCCTGGGTTTCCATTAAATACAAAAAAAAAGGGATTAAAAAATGAGTAAATGCTCAAGAAGTGCTGCATAAAATGGGCAGTGGGAGACCTAAGGACCAGTCAGTATAAACAGTGTTGTAGGTATGCAGAAAGAGATGTACAAGACATTATGGGACTACAGAGGCATGGTTCCCAGCCCAGTCTTGGGATGGGATGGATTATCACCAAAGGCTCTGTGAAGGTAAGGAAAGGAATGTTAGCCATAGCCAGGCTGCATGGGGACCCTGGCAGGTGCCATTGAAGAGGACATTTCAGTCAAAGGGTAAGAGGTGGGTGGGCAAATGCTTGCAGACAGCTGGAGCTGCACATTAGAACATGAAGATCTTCTATGTCCTTGGGGTGTTAGAAGTGGTGACAAACTAGGGAGATATGTGAGTGCCAGATGTGGCGGGCCTTTCTGCCTATGGGCAGTAGTTTGGATTTGATCCTGAAGAGGTTTAGACAGTAGACTGACAGGGTCAGAGTGCATGATCTGGTCGGAAAGACAAAGTTAAGATACTCACGAGGAAAATCACCAAGAATTCAGGCAGCATTAGTGTGCCGAGAGGCAAAGGTATGTCCCTAATGAAATTTATGGAGAAGGGGTGGGATTTGGAGATCTTTCCCTCATGTTTTCAGATGTGGCAGTGTGGGATTCACATATAAATCAAGTATAAAAATCAAATGAATAATCATATCTGACTTTGATGCGTGATCAAAACCAAAACAGTTTCTGTGATATGACTGCCCTTGCATTGGTTCACCATGTAAGAACTTGTTCCCTATGTAAGAACTTGTTTATGCTTCAGAAGACTGGAGACTGTTGAGAGTTAGGCTTGGAGTTGATTAATGATTGTGTATTGAGTCCCCTATATATAATTTTATTGTTGTTAACAACCATTTGATCAATAAATATGAGAGGTGCCCTCTCAGCACCACTCTTGCGCTGTTACGCCTCGAGTCCCCTGGCTGGTCCTTTCAGGTCTCCGATACCTCATCGCGTCTCCTCCCTTGTCTGCTGGTCAGAGGCAGGGAGGGACCGACATGGCAGCACAACTGTGCTGTCTCACTGGTGTTTTCTGGGGTCACTGCTGATGACAGAGCAGAGATGGAGCCTATTCCTACCAGGGGAAGGGAGATTCGTGTGCTTTAGAAACCAGTCCATAAGCTTACGAAGTCAAAACTATGAAGTTGACTCAAATTTTTGCCTGAGCTTGCTGACATGTCTTGCCCCGGTGATTTCTTGGTGCCGAGGGTGAGAACAGTGGTGGGAAGCAGGTAGAGGAAGCACCGATAAATCAAGAGTTGCCATAGAGAGATTACTTTTATAGTCAGCCGTTACAGGTAACGTTTCATGAACTGCTCTCTTTACTACTGTGTATGATAACATTTTTCTGTAAGCTTAAAAATAGGGAGAATAATAGCTGCAAGGGTTTTTGTGAGAATTAAATGAGATCTGTAACACAGGTAAAGATCGTAATGGTGTTGTGCTTAGTAAGTAGTGACTATTGCTGGTATTGGCTACTGTCTTGGCTGAGTTTCACTCTTCCTTCCCCACTATTCTTTCTGACCTCTGACTTCCTTGGCCCTTTCTCCCGTGTCTGGCCTGGACTGTGCCCCATGAAATTGAGGCAACCTGGCTTGTCTGGCTTTGCCTCTGGATGGTTCTTGCAAGGACGCGTCTTTATCTCCTTTTTCTGGCTTGTCCTGCTCGCCTAGGGAACCCCCTCTACTGAGCACCGCAGTCTTGGGGTCAGCCCACTTGACCAGAACCTTATTTGCCCTGGTCCCTTCGTGTGTACTGTGTGTGCTGGGAGGTGGGCAAGGAGGGAGCCAAACGCAGCACAGCTGATGACGGTCCCCTTCATGCAGCAAATGCCTTCTTGTTTTGTAAAATTAGATTTTCATTGCATCACATTTTTGTTTATACATGGGTATATGTATAATAAAGTCTGTGACTCTGTGTGCTTGTAAACATTATGTAGATGTTTATTATAACTTAATTGATGTTTGTTTCCATTTTGCATTGAGCTTCAGTTATCAATGACATTTAACCTTTTTATGCCTTTATTTTTGGCTGCTCTTGCTGCTTTGCTAAGTGGAAGATCATTTGTAAATCATTTCTTTAGTGTATTGGGTGAAAAGGCTATTTAAAGGAACCTGGTGGTGGAGCCTTCCATAGAAGTAAAGAATATTTAGGGCTGGTTAAGTGCCAGACATTGTTTTAGGCCCTTTCTTGTCCTTCATTGATCTACAAGATGTCCTTTTGAAGTGAAAGTTATCTCCATTTTTACTTTTCCAGTGTTAGACATCTAGTCCATACTAGGATTTTGTTTTGGCTGCAAGCGAACAAAAACCCCCAGACAGGCTTAAATAATAAAAGGAATTTAGTGGTTCTTTTAACTGAGAAATCCAGCCATGGGATGGGCTTCAGGTATGGTTTGATCCAGAGATTTATGCTGGTGTTAGAGAGTTCTAAATCTCATGAATGAGTGCTACAGCGACTGTGGAAGGGCCATCAAACAGCATCAGAAGCAGAGGTCTTGACATTCACTGAGGCTGACCTGGGTGAAGCTGTTGGTTGGCTCTGCACTGGTCATTGTTGCTCTTTGTGGACTCCCCTGCTGGGTGTGACCCTGGGGTGTGTACTGATGCTTCGGAGTGAGGTTAGCTTCTTCAGAAGTGCAATGCCAGCGAGGCTCTTTGTTAGGAGGAAAGGAGCTCTGGGAGGCTATTCATAGGTGTCCACTGCAGAGACACAGACCTGGGCTTTGAATGTAGTGCTCTGTTCAATTCCAGGGCACTTAAATCCAAATCATACCTCCCTTAAAGTTGCTTTCCCCCAAGCAGTGTGTGATGAGCCTTTACCATCAGCTTGTTCCTCTGGAAGCACTGGTCTTACTCTGGGGCATGTCATCGTCTAGGAGTATGACTTTGCCCATAGCATCTAATTGTTCAGAAGCACAGTATGCTCCACTCTGAAGTAAGGGGGTTGAACAATATGAAGTCATCCCATGTTTATTAAGTGCCTATTATGTCTAGATCGATGTCAGGGGTTGGATTTACAAACATGCAATGTACACATGGCTGCTGCCCTTGTAGGGCTATTGACTGTTGGGACAAAGAGGCATTAATTAAATTGTGAAAAATATGTAATATGGAGCCTCTCACATATGCCTGGCCATTAGCAAATAGTTAATGAATAAAACAGTCTCCATTTTTATCTGTTATCATTAACAAATATACCATTTTAAGTTCTGCCCAGTGTTCCTGTGAGGAACCACGGAGCACCCCCAGGGAGGACTGTGGGGACTGGGAGAGGAGCCAGGATGGGCCCTGGGGATGCCCACACCCGGGGCCTGGAATGGGGCGGGCTTCGAGGTCCCTTCTAGCCCTGAGGGACACTGATCTCCTTCCAGCCCTGGTGTTTCTGAAGTTAGTGATGGATGCTGTAGGCCCCTTATGCTCCTCTGACAGTAAGAGAGCTTGGTGGGCAGGACACACACCTCTGGAGCCCCGGAAGAGGTTCATTCATGTTCTTACACTTGGTGATTTTCTACTTGAACAGGTTCTTTATGTTAAATAATCCAGATTTCAAAATGCCTTAAAAATAAATGTCCCTTGAATGGGTAAAGGTGTGTGTGTGTGTGTGTGTGTGTGTGTGTAATGGAATATTCTTCAGCCATGAGAAGGAAGCAGATGCTGCCATTTGTGACAACATGGATGGACCAGGAGGGCATTGTGCAGAGGGAAATAACTCAGAGAAAGGCAAATACCATGTGGACTCCAAAAAAAACAAACTCATAGACACAGAATGGTCATTTCTAGGGGCTGGAAGGTGGAAGGAGTGGGGAGATGTTGGTCAAAGGGTACAAACTTTTAGTTACAAGATGAATAAGTTTTGGAGATCTAGTGTATAGCACGGTTATTCTAGTTAACAACACTACTTGAAAGTTCACAAAATAATGTTTCTTGTTTCTCCAGAACTTTTTTTTTTAAGTGGTTATTTAAAATTTTTTATTAAGGTATATTGATATACAATCTTACGAAGATTTTGCATGAGCAACATTGTGATTTCAACATTCATCCATATAATCAAGTCCCCCTCACACACCCTATTGCAATCACTATCCATCAGTGTAGTAAGATGGTAGAGAGTCACTACTTGTCCAGACCTTTTAAATATTGCAGATGGTTCTTCACTGTCCAGGTGTACTTGGGGGGTCCGAGCCCCACTCAGTGCCTCTTCCCTGACCCCACCTCCCTCCTTGAGCTAGCTCATGGGGCCACTTCCTCTAGACTCCCAGCCCTCTGGTCTCAGCTTCCCCTGGGGCATCTGTATCCTCAGCCATCTTCTCATGGGTCTTTCCACACTATTATAAGTGATGATAACCAGGAAGGAAGACAACAGGTTTATCATGTATTTCTAGAACAGCTGTCACCACAGATGCCTGGAAGAAAAACCTGTACAGTGTGGACAGGAATGGTCCTATTTTCTTGAAAAGGAGACACATGAACTCCATACCTTTGCAAACATTCTAGGCTCTGATCTGCTTTGAAACACTTCTCATTTCCTGGAGCACCTGTTCCTAACTTATCTGCCACTATGCCATCACACACTTTCTCTTCTCTCCTACCCTCTGAGCATTTACTCTTTTAGGCAAAAAAATCTTTCAAAAGCAAGTTTGAGTGGAGTTACCAAAAAATCAGTGTGGTATGTCCACAGTGAGTCATAATGGAAGTAAGAAAATGGTGTCATGACAAACTAGCTTTATTCTGGTTTTCCTTGTGGCTTATTGATAGTGGCCCTGCAGCCCTTCCACTAACAGCCCTGGAGCTGTGCTGGCTCAGCGGGAATTCGGGGATGACCTCAGGGAGCAGCTGCCTGTGTGTGTTACTGTTTTTCTTCTGTTGACTGATGTGTAGAGGAAAATTGGGAGTGAAGAACAGTATATTTCTTTGCTCTTCCTTCCATAAATTGCTTGTTACAACAATGATTTAAAGTTGTGGAAAACAAAAGTTTGCAGTCTTCTGTGGAAGAGGAAAGAGGGAGATGGTGGGGAAAAGGTCGGTTACGAGGGTGGGAAACATTTGTAGTGAGGCAGCCTCTTGGTGACCTTACATTTGCATAGTACGTCTTGCTGCTCTGTGTGTGTGCGCGGATGTATTCTTTCCTGAGTTTTCTGGCAACGTTCCAGGCATAGCAGAGGCTACAAATCTTTTGCAAGTTGGCATATCCTTTTTCTGATCATGTAAATCAATAAGGAGCAGTTGTTCCCTGTTCCTGGACAGAGGCCTTAACTCCGTATTGCTGTCTGTGCACTGGTGAAATGTAATCATCTCAGAACCCTGGTACAGACTTAACTGGGTGTGCATTGAGAGTGCCTTGTTCTGACTGGGCACTCAGGAAATAACAGTTGAATGATACCCAGAATATCAACTCAAAGCTGAAGTCCTAGACTGATCCTGTCAGTTCTTTCCGCGTCCTTTAGAAGAGCACCTGGGGAGGACTTAGCTATCTGTGTGAATCCCAGGTCTTTGGATTTTGTTTCCTTTCTATGTTGGGCTTGTTCTGTGAAACAGTAAGCCAGACATTCAGGCAGGACATTAGGTGGGGCTGGAACATTCTGGAAGAGTGGAAACTTGATGAGGGAACAGCCATTTCTGCAGCCCCTCTGATACAGGGTATGGCTCGTGGGCCTGGCTGACAGTGTGGGGAGGGAGGGAGGCACTGACTTGAGCTCCCTGCTCTCTTCCACCTCTGAAAGGGGTTCTCTCCTGACTGGTTGGCGGACAAAGAGAAGCAGTTGCTGCAAACCATGTGGCTTTATTGAAATAGATTGTTGCTGGGGACTTCCCCTTTAAGATAATGCCAGATAGTGGAGCTGTATTATAACGTTTCAGATAATAGAAAACCCATCTTCACATGGCCGATCCGCCTCTGTGTTGGACTCATAAAATGGATTTAAAAGTGTGGACAGAGATTTTGTGATGGTGGTTAGTTGGTTTTCCCCTTGATGTAGTAGCAGCTATTTGGGTTCAATCCTCTGCTTTTGTCATACTAATTTTGGTTATTTTGTGTCTTGCCCCACAGTTGTGAACTAGTAAGACATTCTTGAAAGGAGTGGAAAGGGAGGTGGTGTTCCGAATGGCTTCTGGGAGACAGTCCTGCTCACATCACTTTACTTAAGGTTTGCTCTTTTTGTCTAGTCGTAAGGACAGGATAGAGGGCCCCTCTTAGTGATGCCGGGGTTCTTGTTCACGAATACGAAGAATGAGCCTCAGAAACAGTCAAGGCAGGAGAGCAAGGTACAGGCTTTTATTTAGAGATCAAGGGAAAGGACAGAGCTCCCGGCTCAGGTCTGGAGGGGACAAGAGAGCCTGGGTGGTGCGTTGTCTAGGGGTTTTATAGGCAGTTGAGGATTTTTGTATAACATGAAGAAAACTTTGAGGTGTGGACTTGTTAAATGGGCCCTGAATATTAAAGATTAACTTAAGGTAATGAATTTCCTGCCTTGATTTCTCTCTGGGACACTGGCACCTTGGTCTGGGAGCACATCAAAAGGCTGCCGCCCAGCCCCCAAGGTGGGCTGAGGTATTGTCTGTTTGTTAAAGAATCCTGCCTCTTGAACTTTCTGGGTGTTAAAATGCAATCTTATCTTTAAGATGGAATTATTCCTGCCTTTTACTTTGTCATCTACAGCTGGGTCTGCATGCTAAGTTAGTTGCTCAGTTTGCAAAATCACCTTGTCAGATCTGAAGGAGGAAAGACAGCACATAGGCCTGGGCCTTTTAGTATGCTGAAGTGACTCTTACACATGGCTACAAATGATTAGTGTCACTGAACATGTGCCACTCTTCCCTGTCTGGGGAACATCAACTGATCTGTGGAGGTGATCATGTGGTTTTTCTCCTTTTTGTTGATGTAGTGGATGATGTATAATAATCTATTTTTAGTTATACCTTTGTCTTAAAGCTTCTGTGAATCTCTGAATTTCTAACAGTCCTATTAATATGTAATTTTTGCCATAAAATGCCGTAGTGTAGACTTTAAAGATTATGAAACTGTTTATTTGTGCTTTTCAAAGGACGATCATTTGTTAGTCTTTGCTTTCTCCTTTTCCAACAGCATCTTTATGCATTCAGTAACTAGTTAAGTCAACAGTTCTTAATATCAGTTTTGTGACTCAGTGTGTCACAACCAATTGTAAAGACTGTTGAAGTAATTTGCTAGTAATTTCTGGTTATGGTACTAAGCTTTGTGGATGACCTACGAGAAAAGAGGAGGTGAGGTGATTCCTATGAGATTGCTTTTCCCTTGTATGCCTTCCAGTATGCTTTGGGTGGGGCAGAAGGAGGAGAAATAGAGCGAGCTGCTGATGGGGATGCACATAGTGGTGTTGGGTCTTGGCACAGGGAAATGGGGTTGTGCAGCCTTGCCTGTTACTGTGTGAATGTGGGTTTGTACGTGCATGTGTATGGAGAATCACTTGGCCCTAGTGAGGAACTCCAAAGAACCGCAGCTTATGCTTTAACAAAATGATAATTACTATGAATCATGGCCATGGATTTGCCAAGGGACTGCTCAGTGTTGAATTCTAGAACAGGAGAGAGAGTGCCCAGCTTGGGGAAGCCAGGATCAAGGAGGCCGTGTTGGAGGAATTGACCTTTATGAGTTGAACCGGATGTGTTGAGATGCCCAGGAGGCAACACCTGCCAATGAGACAAGTGGAGACCCCAGGCCTCCAGAGCAGGAGTTCTCATCCCTATCTGTGGACTTTGTAACAGTGCAGAGACCTCCACCTTCACTTTCGGAGGTCTTGATTCTGTATTAGCAAATAACAACCTACCCCCACCCCAAATGAACCTGATGTGTATGCTTGGGTTGATTCCACATTCCTTTGAGGGTTGTGGAGGGATAAGAGGTATCACAGTTTCATCCCTGGACCTCTGAAGGAACAAGCAGAGTTTCCCACGTGTATTCTCCCACGCACGCATTCAGACACAGGCCGGTACATGCACACTGTCATGTAGCATTTGTTTGACTATAATCAGATCTTACATGTGTAAATGTAGCTCTAAGAAATAAATATTGAAATTTTTAACGTGCTGTCTCAGTAGTCAAATGTGTTATTCAGCTCTACAGATTAAAGTGCTTGTTCTTGAAGGCTTAAACTCCTAATAGTCATTGTGGAGTCTTCAAAGAGTGCCTAACTCCTCTCTAGTGAGCTCTGGTATTATTTGGATCTTTCCTATTGTTGTTTTTTTGTTCTTGATAGGATTGTGTACCAGGAGGGTGGGAAGGAGAGGAAGGGCAACAGTTCTGAACCATGGTGTTAATTTTCACGTGGCAGCTGGGCTTCAATGTCCCCTCTGCATAAGGGGCACCTCGTAGTTATAGCCAGCTACTGGTCAATGCACACTCGATGGAAAATGTGCATACAAGGAAGACGTCTATTGTAGGCAAAAACAACAAAAAGCACAAAATTAATCTTATGACAACTGCACGTGGTATACCTGTAATAATTCGGGAGTGTTTCAAAGTTACCAGACATCTCTTCTATCTGTAAAAACATTAACCTCGAGGCCTCTCTAATGACAGTTACACCTACATTAAATCAACACTGAGCAAAATAAGGTATAAATACCCAAGATGACTAACTGTTTCAGCTATGGAACCAAATCATGTAAAACCTCAAGGATTTTAAGACCTACACTGGTAGTTATTCCAGTTTTGTGTCTATACATGGGCTGCCAATCTGCTGAGTTGGCAGTATGTCCCTGTTACCTAAAATTACAAAAATATACTTTTTCCCTATCAAATGAATTTGTGAAACACTTTGAAAAATATAACTCTCTCTCAAAAATATCAGAACTCATTCTAGCATGAGTTCTATTCACACTAATTAAGAAATCTTATATGTAATATTATTTTCTATCTAGGGGATCTTTATAAAGTACAGAGTGATCGAAGGTTAATAAGGTTTTTATGGGTAATTGTTATAGCCACTGAATACTATGGTACTCTTTTTTAAAAACAGCTTAATCCATTTGGTAATATATTTGCAATATCAAATCATGTACACTTGAAACTAATATGTGCCAATTATATCTCAATGAAAAGTAATTAATGGGAAAGAAAGTAGCTTAAAAGGAGATATTTACTTTGGTATCCTACACTAAATCATCACTTAGCAATTGAGAAATAAAGAAAGCATCGAGGCAGTACAGGGTAAATCTAAGTGAGGAGTGTGATAGAAGTTTCCATTTCTAATCCACTGCTAAGAGCTGTCACAGATTTTTAGACTTCCTAGTTCTTGCTAGAAGAGATGCTCCAATTACTCTTTGAACAGTATTACCACTACTGTAAGAAAAGTTAGCTTCCATATTTATAAATTTCACTGGCAATACAGTGTTCAAATAACCTATATGTGGTATGGCGGACAAATGTTTATAATTTTTTTCTCTCTCAGCCAAGTGAAGACATATGATAAAGTTACCCTTATCAATTAGGGTAACAGAGTTAGCATACGGTTCTGTTACATATGTTATAGAACCTTTTTCACATGGGATTATGTTACTTTGGATAAAAATAGAACAGGTGTAAAATAATGAAGAGATTATAAAAAGAAAATACCTTAAATTAATATTGGGTTAGCGCAACATTTTCTAAATTGCAAAGTTGTAAGAACTGAATAGTCCCAAGAAGTAAGAGGACATTTTAGAACAAACTCAATTTATGAAAAGATGCTGTCAAACACTGCATGGAGTTCACTGAGATCCCCCTCTTTAAGCTTTGGAGAATACATTGATTTAACAGTTTCTTCCTCCACAGCCTGTCAAGTTCTCCTTTCTGCAAGATTTAGAGAAGACAATTTGACCACAAAATTTCCCTGCCCAAGTATATTTCCATCCCAACCCACTGGTAGCAATACAGAGACTTAAATCTTTTTCTTTCACTTACTATGGGAAGGCAATTCTCTACACATCAGAGATTGGTAACAGGATATGCCAGGAGTGATCTTTTTGTGGTTTCTAGTCTACTTTCACATAAAGTCTCATATACAGTTTTGACAACGGATTTTAGATAATTTATGTCTAGTTACCTCACATCTTCCCCTTCCTCTAAAGTACACAGGCAGATGGTGCACTGTTCGTCGGTGGCTTCCTGAGTCGGTGCTTCGCTGGCTTGTTGGCGGGGCAGGTCCCTCTGTGAGAGCCGATCGGGTGTCACCGTGTTAGTGGGATGACATTATTGAACAACTGAGTAACGTCTGTGTTTATTTGACAGACAATGCAAAACAAAACTACACATTCAGCCACAACTTACCTCCCAGGTATAACTGTGATGAGTTAATGGATGAGTTAAGTGACTATTTTCAACTAAGTTATTTTAAGACTTACATAAGCAGCATCAAAAGGAAAATTAAATGTAACTAATTAATTACTTGGAAAACTACTATTTTTAATACACTGTTAGAATGATTATAAACTCTATTTTAGTCCTATCATAACACATAGCCTTTACTAAGGAATTTTCAAATAATCTCCAAATAAATTAATCCTATGACATAATCTTTAGCTTAGACAACTGAAAGGACTTAAATTTAGTGGTAATACCTCTTTAATACTCTTAGAAAACAGATGAAAAATAGTGATTTTTCACTTTCTTAGTATTAGTCTGCATAGCATAGTTGTTTGTTGAAATAAATCTATATAACATATCTATTGCACAACTTCTATAAATAATACTATAAATTGAGGGTACAATGTAAGAAATATAGGTTAACTAAATGTCAAAATAAGTGGCCAGTTAAAATACAGTATAAGTTATTAAAAAATATGGGTGGCATGTGGGTGCTGATCCAGAATGAAACCATAATGCACAAAAACGGTGCGCTTATCATCCTCTTTGTGTCATTTTTAAAAGTGGAAGGGAAAATATGTACATATGTACATTATTAATGCCTAAAAATACCTAGATTATGTAAGAAACCCTTAACTATGATTTTTCTTCTAGGAAGAAAAACTTGGGTCATCAGGGTAAGAAACTTCAGAATATGTATTTTTAAACTTTCAAATTTAAAAAAATCATATGCATGTGTTGCTTTAGTAATAATGTAGTTGAATTCAAAGATCCATAATACTAAATCTTATGCATTTCAATAGTGTAGACATCATACAGAATAAATTCTTACTTTTTTGTATTTATGTGGGTATGTGCATCTCTCGATCATCTCCTGAGATGCTCCACTGTTGACATTTCCTCTTTCTTGTAAAGGTTCCAGTATCTGAAGGTGAATAACTAGTATTAAAAGCCAGGATGACTATTCCTTGAATAGCACTGTCAATACTGTAAAAGCAATAAAGCTCCATATTTTATAAACCTGCAATATAAATACAGTGTTTGCAATATGTTAAGGCAAATGGTTGTCTGTACTTTTTTTCTCAGCCCACTGAAATGGTGCGACAAAGTCACCCTTACATTCTTCAGTGACTCTTGCTTCTGTGTCCTCTTCTCATGTTCTGTCTTAAGCCTAAACATAGCTTCAGGTTTATCCCAAAGTGTCATCTCCTTAATCCTGGTATAACTGCAGCCCTGTTTCCTGCTTTCCCTTCACAGCCAGGCTTATAAGGCAAGCAGTTTATATTCACTGTTCCCACATTTTTACCTTCCCTGTAATCTAAGGACACCATCCCCATCCTCACCAATAACCACTCTATAATGCATTCAACATTTCCCCAACTTTGTATTTTTGTGGTGAAACACTAATGACCATATTATTTTGACATTATTCTCATTTTGTTTCTTCTCAACTTCTCTACCCAGTGCTCAGAATCCTTTCTTTGAAGAACAGGATTACCTTTTAGATATAGTATTATCACTCTCCAAGGTTTTTTCAATTTGTCAGTCTATACATTTTTTTCTGGCAATCTAATCCTCTTCCATAGATTTGTATCTTATGACAGTATGTGGCTCATATATATTGACAAATCACAACATATCTTTAACTCAGGTATCACTGTATGGTTTGGAGGTGCAGACTATAAACTTAAATCCCTACTGGACATTTCACCTTGATACCCACTTATCACAGATTCAGTATGTCTAAAACCTAACTCACCTAACCTCTTGCCTAAACCATAATCTAATACTATGCAAGTCAGTGAAAGGCACCAAGCTAGCATCTAGGAGTCATCCTGAATGTCATTCAAATGTGTCTCATCATTATTATGCCAACTGCTATTGTCCTTGTTCAGGTGTTGATCAACTTTTACCTCTTCTACTATGTCTTAACTAGATTCCATCCTCTCACCTTCAAATCTATTTTTCCAAACAAGTGAGGAGGTGGTCTTTCTAACTACCATCTTAGTCAATCACTCCAAGAGCATAAATAAGACCAAGTCATTTCGCTTTCAGTGGTTCCTGAGTCCCAGTTTCTTGGCAGGGCAGCTTTATTTCTTATTGCTGAGTGATCCCCATTCCTAAGATCCAGAAATACCAACCTATTTGGAGTTGCTTGTGTTTATGCTGTTTGAGATCTCTTAACATGCTGTAATCACTGCAAGAGCATCATTCTCAATTCCAAAACCTGCTGAGAAGTCACATGCATGATCAAGCATCTTGGAAGCCTTTCCTACAGTACGTCTACTTCCCCAAGATGAAGCCAGTCCCTTCTCTGTCCTACTTTTATAACTAGTATGTATTATGAATTGCAAACTCAATAAATTTACACCTTAAATTGGTATCTACAAAATGTGAATCTGTTCAAGTCAGAGACAGAGAATGAGTATAGTCCTTTGGCAGATGAGTAAAGTAGAAATACATAAGAACAGACCAATTACCACTTGTGAGAAAATCAAGCTCGTGTCCCACTGACAGTGGATCAAGACTGGTGTCTTCGTACAAAAGAAAAAACTTTTATAAAGAGAGAAAAATACAGTACATTTTACAGTGCAAATACAAATATAGATTTTAATATATCTAATACCTTTTTATAGCACAATTTCCAATTACTAATTCTCAAATTCTATTAAAACACCTATAACTCATACATTGAGAATGTTTACAGTAAAATAATTTAGAAAAAGAATATTCTTAAGAAGAAGAATATTTCAGCATTTTGAAAAGTTTTTATTTTACCAGTAAAGGAAGAACTCGTACAAATACGAAGTGAAGTCGAAGTGATATATGGTGATGGTCCAGGTGGGGACGCGATGCTCCAGGTGCCTCAGCAGCTGCAGCCCCTCCGGCTTCAGGTCCCAGGCCCCTGACAAAGGATGGGAGCGCTTTAGCTTTTAACCATCTCTGTGGTGTCTTAGGATAATCAGTAGGAATGGGGGAGTATGTTTACATTTTTTAAAGTTACCTAAAGCTTCTTAACTTACACAGCTGAGACAAATTTAGCCCCTAAGATATAACTAAAAAAAATCTCAAATTCAATTCAGAAAGTAAAACTCAAAAATTCCATTTTGTAATTACAAGGAGCAAAACACTGTACTGAGTTTCATTCACATCCTACAAAGGAAACAAAATGCATAGGTTCCTTCCAATCTAAAAGTCTGATTCTACTTGAGGAGCACACAAATTAGGTGTTTTTGTTTGTTTATGTGAATGTTACAGATGCTCCCAAGACTTTTGTTTGTTGAATAGTGTCTCTGGGTTGCTGGCTTCAAAGATAATTACAACAACAAACACATCTGTACCTTACAATACAAGGGTAAACAAAATTTTATAAAGAGTAAAACTGGTAAATGCCAAATCTCCATTTATTTATTCTCACTTTATGTTGTGCCTCAAAAGCTACTGTAGACCAAGATCTCAATGACTTCCTAAAGAAAATGAATTTCCTAGAAAGTTAATGCACATCTACTTCCACCTCTCTAGTGAACACCGTAAGACTAGGGAGGCACAAGCTGGTGTTCTCTTGTCAGTAGCCAGGGTTAGAGGCAGTCAAGTAGATGCGAGTACTAAGAACGGGGACGGTGTATAAAGAAGTTGTGAGAAGCAGGATGTATTTAGGGAGCTGGCTTTAATGGTAGACACCCCTGAAGGACAACAGAACAGCTCACTCCTGTGTGACACAGCCCCCTGCCCCGAACTCATGTTCCTCCTGTTGCTTCTCCAGGTCTCTAACTTGCCCAGAGGCAGTGCCTCACAGTTAAACTGAATTCAGTTTCTCCACAGCACCGCCCTGGATGGCATTCCACTCTAAAGCATTGATTCTGGCCGTCTGACCACAAGCTACTGAGCATATCGCTGAAACAGACAAGGTACTGATGGGGCAGATGTCTCTGGAGCCTACCGAGGATGTGAGGACATAGTCCCAGGCACAGGATGTCCATGTCCACCGTAGGGGTGCATCCTATGTGGGTGAGGTCGGGGGCGCTCAGGGGCCAGCCTGGAAACAGAACACAGAAAGACCACCGGAAATAATTGAGTAATTGGTTATTTCTTTTTTTTTTTTTAATAATTATTTTTTATTGAAGGGTAGTTGACACACAGTATTACATTACATGAGTTTCAAGTGTACAACACAGTGGTAGAACATTTATATACATAATTCTAGGTTCCAGCTATCACCCTACCAGGCTGTTACAATATCTTGACTATATTCCTTATGCTATACCTTACATCCCGGTTACTAATTTATTTTACCATTGGAGGTCTGTCCTTTTTTTTTTTTTTTTTTTTTTTTTTTTGTGAGGGCATCTCTCATATTTATTGATCAAATGGTTGTTAACGACAATAAAATTCTGTATAGGGGAGTCAATGCTCAATGCACAATCATTATTCCACCCCAAGCCTAATTTTTGTCAGTCTCCAATCTTCTGAGGCATAACAAACAAGTTTTTACATGTAGAACAAATTCTTACATAATGAATAAGTTACATAGTGAACAGTACAAGGGCAGTCATCACAGAAACTTTCGGTTTTGCTCATGCATTATGAACTATAAACAGTCAGTTCAAATATGAATACTCATTTGGTTTTTATACTTGATTTATATGTGGATACCACATTTCTCTCTTTATTATTATTATTTTTAATAAAATGCTGAAGTGGTAGGCAGATACAAGATAAAGGTAGAAAACATAGTTTAGTGTTGTAAGAGAGCACATGTAGATGATCAGGTGTGTGCCTGTAGACTATGTGTTAATCCAAGCTAGACCAGGGCAATAAAACATCCACGTATGCAGAAGATTTCTCTCAGAACGGGGGGGTGAGGTTCTAAGCCTCACCTCTGTTGATCCCCAATTTCTCACCTGATGGCCCCCCTGCGACTGTGCCTGTCTTAGGTTGTTCCTCCCTTGAGGAATCTTACCCGTCTCTGGCTAACCAGTCATCTTCCGGGGCCATACAGGGAAATGTGAAGTTGGTAAGTGAGAGAGAAGCCTTATTGTTTGAAAAAGTTAGCTTTTTACTTCTTTGCATATTTATGCCCTGTGGCTTCTATGCCCAGCATTTGTCTTGAGGTATCTTTACCACTTGGAAGAATTATGATACTCGGTAAATTTGATATGAGGCACGAATTCTATTTAAGGGTTGTAATTAGGAAGGAAGAAGAAAAGCTATAGAAGTAGCAGGCGGAAGAAAACATGGGAAGATTGATTATTTCTTTGATATATCTTCTTGTAGAGTAACTTCAGCATGTATAGGTTTTAAGCTACTACTTAAATTGCACACACACATTAACATAATAGGAGTATAGTTACATAACCAAAGCATATCTGTAATTACCAGCCATCTGCAGTGAAACCAAGAAAACCAGTTAGGCACCTTAGGCATTTGTGAAAACTTATCTATGATATGGTGGATATTGTCCAAATGAACTTGAACAGTCTGAGAGAAATCAGACAAATTAAAACAACCCATTCCTAGGGACTGTTCACATGCCATATGTTCTTTTAACAATAAATAGTTTGTAGTTGTAAGACTTTGGAGCGCTACAATTTGCACTTCTCCAAATTCTTGGTTGAGTTCCAACAGTATAGATCCAGTCCAATTTTGTTGTTTTACTGTATGCACAGGCCAGCTTAGATATCTCCTTCCTCATTCCCATGGCAGGTCCAGGAACTGGTGGGATGAGTGCATCTACAGCTGTAGCAGTGCGTGGATCTTTGCTGGGGTTTTTTGATGATCATCTTCTGGCATGAGTCTTCCAGAGAGTGCAGATGTTGGAAGTTCTTTTTCATATCGTATCTTAGTTCATTTTCGGGGTAGCCCAATTAGGCTTTGATCCTCTGTATAAACACAAACAGACCCTTTGCCTACACTTTTATATGCCCTTTATACCCTTGTGTAGAACTCGTTGGAGGTTACCACACAGGAACTGCCCTTTTTTTTTTTTTTTTTTTTTTTTTTGCTATCACTAATCTACACTTACATGACGAATATTATGTTTACTAGGCTCTCCCATATACCAGGTCTCCCCTATAAACCCCTTTACAGTCACTGTCCATCAGCATAGCAAAATGTTGTAGAATCACTACTTGCCTTCTCTGTGTTGTACAGCCCTCCCTTTTCTCCTACCCCCCCATGCATGTTAATCTTAATACCCCCCTACTTCTCCCCCCCTTATCCCTCCCTACCCACCCATCCTCCCCAGTCCCTTTCCCTTTGGTACCTGTTAGTCCATTCTTGAGTTCTGTGATTCTGCTGCTGTTTTGTTCCTTCAGTTTTTCCTTTGTTCTTATATTCCACAGATAAGTGAAATCATTTGGTATTTCTCTTTCTCCGCTTGGCTTGTTTCACTGTGGTTATTTCTTAATGTAGAAAAAATAGCCTAGTATTAATATTCAAATGTCTATAGATTAGTCATGAAATTCATTATCTAATAACAAATTATAAAAATAACAGATTTAATGATTAATAAATCAAGAAATCATAACCCCACAATTCTCACTGCTCATTTCTTATAATACCTCCAATTCAAATTTATCCAAGGAAAAAGAGAATTTGAATGTTTTGTTATATACCTTCTTTACAGGAGATATTTTAAGTAAAATAATAGGAATTTGAATGGAAATAAAAGTTTTAAAATTAAACACCTCAGCAAACGCTATAGGAGCAAGTAAGATATATCTATAAACCCGTAAGGCAGGAAAATGGAAGTATCTTATTTTGCTTTACTTTATATTGTAACATTCAGCCATTTTAAAAGATAAATCTTTTAAGAGAAAAAAATTTTAACCTTGTGCATTTATTTCAAACACATGCAATAAGAGGTTCCACATCTGGAAACTGATATTAGCTCCATTCACACTCTTTATTCTGTATTCCAGCTTAATATATTTTCTCTTTTTACAGTCAGTCAAATTTACAAATATTAGCATAGTTCTGAACAGAGTACTTTAAAAAAAAGTTCCAGTGATGCATTTTTATACTCCAATTCTTATTTCCTATTAGCTTCTAACACATTTTCAAATTTTGCGTGTTTAATCTTTTTTTTTTTATTGAGGTATCATTAATAGACAGTCTTATGCTCAGGTTTCACATGAGCACCACTGTGGTTACTACTGCATGTTTAATATTAACAATTTAGAACAGGTAATCTTGTAGATACTGGAAAATATTAATGTTACATTGGCAACTTTCTATATAAAGGGTTACTATATTACAATGGCAACAACAACCAGAGATTCTGGATATCATCATAAATTATACAACTAAAGGAAGAAGTCACAGAAGTGGTAGATCATTAATTATTTCAAGAGATTTGCAAACGTTTCTGTAAGGGCCAAATACTTCTCTATAGGCCATACTCAACTAGGTCTTACTAAGTAGTTACTAAGTCTTTGTAGTACTCAAGTTAGTCTTTGTAATGTGAAAGAAGCCACAGATGCCACAGACGAAATGAACCACATGAAGATGCTGCGGGATTGGTGCAGCTGTACTGGCTAAACACATAAACGAACAAGGGTAGCTGTTTTCCTGTAAAATTGTATTTACAAAAACAAGCAGGCAGAATATGAAGAACAAAATTTGCTGCCCTAAAGTAGAAAACCAGATACTTAATTTTCAAAGAAAAAGCAAGAAGTTCAGTTAGTCTTCCCATGTTAAGGTAATACAATAATATTTAAATTAATAAATAAACTAAGTTAAAAAGACATTGAAAAAAGAACAGCTGAAAAATGCTAATACTCTTCTTCCGTCTGGCTGGTAACATATAATAAGTCGAAGTAAATATTTGAGCACTGTATCTTGTTTCTCAAGATCATCAATTTTAACATTAACCTTTACTATGGAAACTGAAAAAAGAAACAAGAGACTGGTTTGCAAAAATAAATGACCCTTTGTTGCATCCTGAAAATGGTTTGGTTTCGTTAAATAAATTTGTTTTGTCAACTTGTTTTGTCAACACCTACAACTCAGGGTAAGACAGAGGAAGATTTTGGTTAGTAAAGAATAACCTAGTGAACTGGTGGGTGATTTAGTATACTTAAATTGCTTCTACTGATTTTATAGTGTTATAAACCAATGGGAATAGAAGGAAAAGGAATAATGTGTGATTATCTTTTTAAAAATATGAAACATACATTGGATGCTGCATCATCATCCTTCGATCTTCCATCCTCTGCATAACTTGGCGATGATGCAGTCTCTGTCCTGGAGGTGCAGTGCCTGGAATGTAATAAGGAATTGGCTGGTTTGTGGCATGAAGATGCTGCGGGATTGGTGCAGCTGTGCCGTCTAAATTAGTAGGGGGTGGGGGTGCCACGGGGTGAGGTGGGGGTGCATGACAAGACATGTTAGATTGGGAGGCATGCACAGGGTGAGGAATAACAGGTGGAGGCTGAGCCTGAGCAGGCGGGTTTCTGTAGGAGTTTGGGCCGGCAGAGGCTTCATGACGCGGTCTTGTCAAAGCAGCATCTGTAAGGGAAACAGGCACCATGCAGTTGAGCGTACATTGCTAGTATAGATTCCTACTGTATTTTATAAACATATTAGCATATGTTTAATTTTTTATGTATACTTTAGCAATGCTTGAGTCTTCTCTGTTCTATTTGCAACCTATTTTCTTCTTTGAATAATCTTAGATATCTTCCCATGTCAATGTACAGTTTTACTTCATTCTCAGCTTCACAGCACTCTACTATAGGAATGTACCAAAATTTATCAAAGAAATTTCCATTGACAAAAATTGGAAACAACCCGAATGCTCCAATAAATATCTATCTGTATGATCCCTCTCATGCTAGTCTTCTTTTGTACATGTACATGCACATGCACGAGTGCACACACACACACACACACACACACACACACACACACACACGCACACATCGTTCATGGACAGTGTTTATAGCATAAATTTCCTGTATGTAGTTCTGAGTCTAAAAAAATAATTTAAACTCAGATACCAGTTGACAAAAGACCCTGCCCAAAAGGTTACCATAATTAATAAACCTGTCACCAGTACACAGGAGTCCCTGAGGACCCCCACTATCACTCAGTCCTCACATGCCAATTTGAGAAAAATCTTGTATTTTTTAGCCACTTAACATTTCTTCCCAGAATTACCTATTCACCTTAGTAGCCTATTCACCTTTTTCTTGCTGATTTGTAAGTAGTTCATATACAATGGAAGCTTTTGTCATAGTAAGTGTAAACATGTTTCCAAACTGTCTTTTGTTAATTTTATTTTGCCATACACAGGTTTGTTGGCTTCTGTGTAGTCAGTATTAGTGACACATTTGTAAGCATATAAACCTTGCTTTCCTTTATAGTTTCCCAGTTAAGAGCAGTATAGAGAAGAAAGGAACTTTGTAGTCCTTTGGCAGTAGATCATCTTCTCCTGGGCCATAACAAATGATTTGTTTTTAATTGCATTAAAATTTTTTAAAATATCAAATGAGTCCTTCTATTATATGCAATAAAGCAAAATTCTCCTGAACTCCAGGAACCCCTAATACCACAAATCATTCCTACATAATGCAGACTATGAGTTAAAAATCTTGTCTTCTGAAGACATAACCACCAAACCAGAGCCTGTCTGGCTGCCGCTCTAACCTCCAACGTCTCTTCCCTTCCTATGGTCTCTAAACTCAGACCCAACAGAATGTAAGAAATAAAATTCTAATGTGTGTAGAATTAATGGTGTCATAATAACCTGATTTCTGATTTCCCAAATTCCCTCGATCAGTAATAATTTAGAACTTTCAGACAATCCTAGAGACTTAATTAAAAAAAAAAATCACAGGCCACTAAATTAGACCATTGTTGCAAGGGCAGTACTATAAATAAGTTATTTATTATATATAATATATCTGAACTAGTGAATTAGTGCTGAGCAGTTTGAAAAAAGCATGGAGTCAAATGGGCCTGAGTGTGAATCGTGAGCCTGTCTAATCCCGAGCAGTGTGACTTTAGGAAAGTCATTTAACCTTTCTCACCTATTAAGTGGAGCCGTCACTGCCCTGCATAGCTTTTTTTAGAGAAGATTAGATAATCTGCTAGGTATGAAATACACGAGTCCTGATTATGCTCTCAGCCCCATGCCATAGTTATTTTGGAGGTATGCCCTTCCCTGCCAAAGACATGCAAAAGTGCCCCCAGAAGGCCTAGCACAGTGTTTCAAACTCATCTAAAAGACAGCATCCTTTCCTCAAACTATTATGCGGGAACCAGTTAAAAATGTAGATGAAATTTTTTACTTAAAAAATAAACATAGTAAGAGTGGAGCGCCCACAGGCCTCTCCTCCCCACCCTCCGTGTGCCTCCTGAGGTGTCCCTGCAGAGCCCGCAGGGTTCTGGAGCACCACCGCTCCAGTCTGATCTCTAGAGTAGCCAATACCAGAGTTAACCTGCTCCTGTTTGGCTCGTAGGACCCACCTAATCTCTTCTGGGCCAAGGTACCAATCAGGAATCTCACGGTTACTTACAAATAATAGAAAAATCCAATCAAAACTGGCCAAAACAGTGAAGGGAATTAATGGGGTCACATAAAAGAATCTGGGTGGAGGTACTTTGGGCTCTGGTTGGGAGGTCTGATGGCAGGCAGCCAACCTCCCTGTCATTCTCCTGGGCTGCCTTCCCATACCCGTCCTCTCTTGTCTTTGCTGATTCTCTCCAGGGGAAGGTCTGTGATCTAAATTCTGCTACAGAGTGTCTCTATTCTGAATCTCTGTATATTGGTTTTCTCCAAGCTTCTGGGTCTGGCCTATTTGGGCTAATCTCATGAATCCAAATTACGGTAACGCAAGAACTAGATTTAGGAGTCTGTGGACTTGGATAAAAACAATTAACAATTTTTTTCTCATCTCTAATTGCCTCCTGGCATTCATACCACCTTGTTAGCATCAGTTGAGAGGTTAAATATTACAAGTGATTTGTATCAAAAAACAAGGAAAATAAGTTGGTTACTTTGAAAACATAAATTATAGCAGATTCAAAGTCAGTTATAATTCTATAACTCTATATAATTATATCATTTTCATTCACTTGCATTCCAAATTTTTTTAATAACTTGAGCAAAGTTACAACTATCATATGAGGAAATGACCATCACCCGAGCAAAGTTACAACCAGCATATGAGGAAATGACCATCACCAACAGCCTGTAAGGAACTATTTTCTATATGCTGTGATATATGTACAATAATTCATTACTACAGTAGCTTTATTTCCTGCAACATTTTCAGGACTTTATCTCAGCCCCCAAGTCAACATGTTGTACAAGTGTATGTCATTTAGGGTGAAATTACTTCAGAGAAAAGATGGAAACCTTTGGGATGAAATCCAGTCAGTGGGTAGACTAAACAACCTTCATGGTTGCTTCCAACTTGGACGCTTTAATTTTACAGATCCAGTTATTTGAGGATTCTGGGCAACCCTAAGACTCAGGAGATGAATTTGTAAGCACAGCAAGAGCGCTGCAGACTGCTGAGGCCATGATGGAAGTGAGAGAGATGACCCTTATCTGTTCAGAAAGAACTTGCCCTCATTGTCTTCAAATATCTCAAATACAAGACTAAGAGTGAGTGAATAGGAACCACCACTGAAAGGAAGGAAAGGGAACTGACTGAGATACGTTACAGTTTGGCATCTTACTACCAAAACCCACGTTAGGTACCCTAAATTCATGAGGCACCCATCTGCTTGCTTCTATGATTCTTACCAGCCCTGTGCAGCCCCATTTAGGAACCTGGTTGAAGCTAGATGGCTTGAGTGCTTCAAGGTTGGAAATACGCAATGTGCTAAGTAAGGACAGGATATGAACAAAATAGGCGAAGGATGTTCTACAAAGCATTTAAAAGAAATGAAGCCAGTAGAACTGAGTGTTCCTAATGCAGTCTGAATATCTATAAGTGGTTCTCTCAGGTTTATTATATACAGGAACAATCTGGCCTAGAACAATGTTCTCCTCCTAATCTAGGGAAATACAACGTAAGCAAGTCTGTCTGTCCAAAAGGTCGTCATTAATATAGTTACAGTAACACCGTGAGAAGGCCATTCAAGTAGTAAATTGCTACCTAAGATATTAAATGTGAATCCTGACTGATTAGGGTATTAACAAATAAATAAGTTAATAAAAGCTTTGAGACTGCCTTGAAATGAAGTTGGGACAGTGTCAAATGAAATCCAGCCAAGAGAGGGCATAAGGCTGCCAGGGGCGAGGAGTGAATGAGAAGTGTTCAGGTGTTGGCCTCAGAGATTACTATTGACCTTCAAAGTATTTAACTTCCAGATTTCTTCTTTTCTCAAATAGGAAGAGTATGATGATTCAACATCAAGAAAATGTTTAAGGATTAAATAATAATATACAAAATAACATACAAGATACTCAGTACTGGTGAAAGAGTGTACACTCAAATAAATGAAATAAAGGCCCATTCCATTTCTGCCTACATTTTTTCAAAGAATGTAGTATTTAAAAGACACCCCTGTGAAGTTTCCTTGGATCCTAGATTCTACCATCAATTCTCCAGGAAACCGAGACTAATCCTGCCACAAGCAGTTTTCCAATCTGTTCAGTGTTAAATTAGAAGTGTACTATAAGAATTAAATTAGATACTATTAAAGGCAAAAAAATGATAGAAAATATAAGATGATTTCATTATTAACGGTGCTACTGGTCAGTCTACAAGCCGTAGGTCTATGGTATCCCTGTTAATAAACAGCAAGTTCCTATCTCGTGGCCATTGTCCAGAAGAGAAAGGAGGCTAGTTTAAGGCTCCGTTAAACAACTGAGAAGAGAAAGAACCAGAGATATCATTGGTGATAGAAACACAAGATTAATTCTGAAGTAAGAGTTAAAACTATAAAACTCTTTAAAGGAAAACACAGGAGTAAATCTTTGTGACCCGGGGTTAGACAATGCTTTATTACATATGACACCAAAAGACCAAACAACAACAAAAATTAAGACAATGGGACATCATCAAGCCTTTTAAAACTTTCATTATGGTTTTCAATTCTTTTGGATATATGGCCAGGCCTGGAATTATGGGCCACATAATTCCAGCTTTAACTTTTTCAGGAACCCCCAAAGTGGTTTCCACAGCAGCTGCAGCGATTTACATTCCCACCAAATATTCATAAGGGTTTCAGGTTCTCCACATTCTTATCAACATTGGTCATTTTCTATTTCCAGTGTTGTGGTTTTGTTTTGTTTCTAATTATGATGGCTGTAAAGTAGTTTTCATTTGTATTTCCCTTGTAATTAATGGGGTTGTTTTCATGTGCTTCCCATTATTTGCATATCTTCTTTGGGAAAATACGCAAGTCCTTTGCCCATTTTTAAACTGGATTCTCTTTTTACTGTTGAGTTGTGCAAGTTCTTTATATATTCTGGGTACTAGGCCCTTATCAAATAAATGATTTTTACATGATTTTCTCCTATTCTGTAGGCTGGCTGTCTTTTCACTTTCTCAATAATGTCTTTTGATGTACAGAAGTTTTAGATTTTGGTGAAGTTCAATTTACCTATCTTTTCTTTTGTTGCTGTGCTTATTTTTGGTGACAGCCCCCAATCTCTTTCAGTTGTGGTATGATACTTCAATAACATACAGCACTTCCAGTATGAAATTTTAGTCTAATAGAGATGAGTTTGCTCACATACTATGTTCACTCTAAGATAACACTTTTGCTAACATAGCTAAAATCCTTAAAACAATACTTTTTCTAACAAAAGTAATGAAAAATTCCTTCTCCCCAGCCCCTTTAAACGTACCTCCTATAGAAGTACCAGTCATTCTATTCCTTGTACGAGGAGCTGACGTCTCTGATGCTGTGGAGGTTTCGCTGCTATCGTCAGTTGATTCACTATCAGAGGCCTGCTCCAAGGCAGATGACTCTGAGTAGTTGTGAATCCAAGGGCTTGTGGTTGGAGATTCCATTCTTGAGCTAGTGAGCGGTACTACAGTAGGTTCTGCAGAATGTAAAATAGTTATTTAGCATTTCAAAACAAATTAGGTAATGGGCTATATTTTAATCAAAGCTAACATTTTTATGGTAATTAAAACAAACTTTAAAACTATTGATTCTAATAAGTACAATATATAGTTCTACAGAAAGCTTTCATAAAGCTAAACTGCAATATTAAAATGATGTTACTAAAATGTGATTACTGCGTTTTAAAAATCCAACACATGTGCATATTCCAATAATTCAGGTTATTAAAATCGTTTTTTGAGTAACCACTATGGAAGTTTTGTGATCTACTACCAAGCAGAAAAGAGAAAAAGGAAAGAAAAAGTGCGTCCGCTATGTTCACATACATCGTCACAGGCTGTAACAGGGTTAGAAACTGTCCTTTCTTAGGTACAGTATGGATTCTAGAGTCAGACTGCTTGAAAAGCAGTTTTGATTTCACCACTGACAGTATGGTCATGGATAAGTTACCTAAGCACTCTCTCACTTTTTTACACGGCTTTTTGTTTATTTTTTTAAAAAATGCAAATATTAATTCCATCAGTGTTTTATAATAAAAGTTAAAATTTCTGTAGTAGGAAGTAAATTTGAGGCAGACGTTAACTTCCCAATGAGCTATATTTTATTTATTTATTTATTTATTTTACCAATGAGCTATATTTTAGACTGATTATAAAATGGCTGTTTAAAAATTGAGAATAATAGAAATAAATCTGTCCAAAGCATAGTCACAATGATTTGGTTCAAAAAGAAGGGATTATCTTAATGTGTTACAGATCGAGAATACAATCTATTCTATACAGTGCAGAGTGGTAGGGTGATTTCTGAAATGCAAACAGTACCTGTTGTCCTAGACGGGAAACTACTCTGGATGCTTAAACATATTCGCTACATGTAAAAAGGGGAGGGAGGAACCTCTGTTTATTTGCAAATGGCTTATCACAGTTTCTCAACCTTGGCAGTATCGACACTTTTGGCTGTATAATTGTGTGTTGGGGAAGGAGTGGGGATACAGGGTGGGCCATCCTGTGGATTGTGGGGTGATTCATAGCATCCCTGGCCTCTACCTCTTAGGTGATGGCAGTACTCTACTCCAAAAGTGAGACCTGAAAATGTCCGCAGACATTGCAGATGCCTCCAGGAGACTAAATGGCTGCCAGTGAGGAAGCGGGGACCCAGACACTTAAGCTTTGGATTTATTTTTAATAGGTTAGAAGCTTTCCACTGAGAGAAATCAGTGGGGAGAAGGGGGTGTCTACTTATCACTGGCATTCTTTTAACCTAGTAAAAGTATTCTGCTTGAACTAATTCCAGTGGGTTCGGAGGCTATTCTGTCACCTTCTCTTACTTACTGGCAGGTAGGTGTCGCATGGGAAAACACACAAGAAGTTTCCAAAACAGTTGTCATATATTTAATTAACTCTGAGCAATCTTAAATTAATCCCTATGATATTAACCACTCTTACAGATAAATTCTGGTGCTTCAGAATAAAAAGAAAGACACTGTTGAATGAAATGCAGATGGTGGAAGTAAACGATCTTCCCTAATGGATCCTTTCTCCAATTTATAGCTAACTCCCAAAGCTAACAAATTCATATATGACTTGCCTTCATCCTTTAAGAAAATCATGACTGACCATTTCCTTCTAAGATGTAACTAATAATTCCTGAGGATAATTCTCAGTATGTGGGGAAACTTACAGATGTATTCATGTAGTCATATGTGCTACTGCGTTTCCTTACCTGTTTTCAATGTTAGTTTGTTTCCTCAGTTACTGGAGTGCAGTTCTCAGCCAAAACAAAACGTTAAAGCTGAGCAGCACAGAAGGGAAGAGCAATATTACATTAAATAATAGCAACCTTTAAAAGTAAATTGGTTTGCTGCTATTTTGTTCCTTCAGTTCTGCTTCCTTACTCCAAGAAGGGACTAGCGGTAACCACAAGGGAGGGAGAAGGGGATTGAGGGGTATCATGACTGGTGCACATGGTGTGTATGGGGTCATGGGGAAGACAGTGCAGCTCAGAGAGGACAAATAGGGACTCTGTGGCATCTTGCTACACTGACGGACAGTGACTGCAATGGGGTATGGGGGGAGACTCGATAATAAGGGTGAATGTAGTAACCACATTATTTTTCTTGTGAAACCTTCATAGGAGTGTATATCAATGATAACTTCAAAAGAAAAAATAAATTAGTTTTTTCAAATAAACAGTATTAACCATTTAAGTCAGTCATACTGGCTTTCTGTTATCTGTACTTAAAAAGTGCCATTTCAGTTCTTCACAGCAAAGTTTAAGTATGACAATAATATTACAAATAAAATAACAGGGAAGTATGAGGATTGATTAAACTACCACTTGTCAAAATATTTTTTGTCCAAGAAGATAATGGCCAAGTAATGAAAAAAATAACCAGAAAGCATTGTAGGCACAATTTGCAAACCTCAGTTTATGTGTCAATTTATGGTATCAATTAAAAAATAAGATTAGGATATTTGACAACTTCCCTGTAGTCTGATAATATGCTACCAGTAAGCAAGAGTAGGAGTTTCTAACATATTAAGATATTTCATTTTATCAAATTCTCCTCATAGTTGTGCACTGCTGCTACTCCAGCTTACCATCGTCATCATCGTCAGCAGTGAGGTCCACAACCTCTGCTGGATTCGGCCTGAAACGCTGTGTCGCAGTGGAAGCCCTGCTGCGGGTGCTTGGCTCCTGTGGCCGATGAGTATGGGGGCTTGGACTTTCGCTCCAGGGGTATCTGGAGTGTCCAGGGGTTGAAGGAGACCTTAAATGACATCGATATTAAATTAGTAAATATAAAAAAGAATAAAAACTTTAGTTAACCCAAGAACTCATAAGGCTTTCTTTCAAAATACACTGTAAAGTCCTTCATGCAAGGTATCTCCATAGAAATAATGTAACAGAATTCAAAATTATGACTAGCACAATGCCCAGCACTCAGTAAACATGCTGAATGAAATGTTCAGCAAATGTTCTCCAATCAACTGACCTCAGGATAGGAGAAATGATATGCCAGACCAATCACTGGTGTAAAATACAGAATTCTGGTTCAAGAATGCTGCTCTCTGTTCAATGCTTATTTTGAGTATACATCTGGGGTTATAATCACATGTTCACATTTTATGTTAGTACCTGAAATTATGCACCACCTGTGAAGTAACAAAACTGTCAACACCCTAAACATTTAATAACATCTGCATGATCTTGTATATTTAGTCCAGATTGGATTTGTGAAACACAGCTTTGGGAGTTCTAAACCAAGCTATGTTTCTGGTGCTGCCCTAAAAGAGATTGAAGTCACAGAGAAATTTCCTGGGGTCAGCAGAGGCGAGGAGAGCTGCAGCTCGTTGACCAGTTTGGGAGCCATAACAAAACATCACTTGTTTGCGCTGAACATTTCTATCATCTTTTTATGATGTGTATGGCATTGTATTGTATTGTTACTTACTGTATGTTCCATTTTTTTTTTTAATTTTAAGGGATTGTCTGTAATGATCTAGACTGAGGGTACAGAGGAATAGCCTGTAGAATACACAGTAAGTCCTAAAGCTCCCAGAGAGAAATGAATGTTTTAGAAAGTTGGGGCTTAATGAAAATGTCTTTTTCTCTCTTATCCAAACTGAATGTGAAACTGACTGTGAGTTTATCGTCAGCTTGTGTGGAAAGGGTGAGCCAGACCCGTTGACATGCAGTCATGGGGGGCACAAGCTCCACCAGTCAGGAAAGAACCCCAATGTTCAAACTGGGCTGTAGAGGGCCTCAGCAAGTGTAAAGCCTAAGAGTTTATAAAGGAGTTCAAACTCTAAAATGAAATTCTCGAGTATCAGGAGTGAAGAAGATTGATTCCTGAGACAATAAAGAAAGGACAGCCCATCCCGGCAAGGACAGTACAGGCTGAGGCATCAGAGTAAACAAATGTCTCAGGATCACAATGGCTTTGAATGAGGACAGAGGTCACCATGTAAAATCCTTGAGAAACAAACCAAGAGTCTGTGATGAGAAGTCTATCATTCATGAAAAGCTGTTAATAGCTGCCAAAAGTTCTAGGTCCATTTTGTAGAACTTTTGTGAAAGCTTCATAGGATGTCCTAACTCCAATTTAGTGACATCTGTCAAGTCCTGACATCAAAGAATCTGAAATGCAGATGCAGTCTCTCTAGGGGCCAGCTAAACAGTGACAAAGTTAATGCCCCCAGTAACAGTAAGGCAAAATGTGGGTCAAGAGCACTATCCATTTACTATGGTAAATGTATCTGCTTAAATAGTAAGCAGCTCCATGGCAAGAAAGATACCCAGTTCCACAAAGAAAAGGAGATCCTTATTTTCAGCAGTTCTTGTAGCTCATAAAAACTGAGTCACTATTGTACCAAGCACTATGCAAAGTCACAGGATAATGGGGCACAAACTGGGGAGTATCAGTTTTTCTCAGTCTGTGAAAATCCTTTAAAACTTAAACCGGGGATATGTCCTAGAGCGCTCTCTTCCAGGCCGTGAGAAGCAGCACTTCAGTGGGACAGTGGCAAGTGGAGAAGCACACACTCTAGGTGTGTTTTGACATATTCCAAAATTAGAATGTCTGTTTTTACAATCTATGACAACACAAATTAAAACATTATCAGCAAAAGCATTTTCAAATTCATTCCAACACAAAAATTGAGATTAATCCAGAGCTTAGTATGATGATTCAAATGGAACAGAGGGACTCTTACCAATATCTGTAATCATCTAAAGCACAAGATGAATGCAGTGTAAAGGGTGTAGTTTAGTTTAGTTTCTTGACGGGGGTGTCAAAATGATTCCCAAAGGACAATGTCATTTCCAGTTATTTATCAAAGCAAATGAGGGTTTTCATTCATTTTTTTGCACAGGGATTAGATGAAATTACTGAGTGAAGGGCAAAAGAATGTTTCATGCTATGCTGCCCTAACATAATAGCACAGACTTCCCTGGTAGCACTGCGATCTTGGGATGAAACAAATTAGAACAAAAAGTAATACTTCAGCATCAATACTCCTTTAAAGTTTTCTTCACTTTTAATTTTAGCCCATACCCAATATTCATGCATTATGAACATCAAAACTTCAAAGGAGCTCATGAATTCCCTTAGTCAGAAAGCAAACTGAATTTTGTAAAACACTAAGTAAAATTACCATTTACCAGAGCAAAGACTCTTAGCTCTGACTGTACACCATTTTTAAAAATAGTGACCCCTAAGATTCTGGCACAACTGGTGGGGGATACAATCCAGACAACAATGTATCTTTATTTTATGATCTTTCCAGGGGAGTCTACAGTAACCTGGTTTGAAAACCACTAAAATCATTTATCTGGTATGTACATACACAAACTAGATCTCAATAAAATAAAATAAAATAAAATAAAATAAAATAAAAGAAAAGAAAAGAAAGGAAATATCTGCAGCATAAAGATGTTTAAGTTTACATTTAAAACTTCAAATGTTAAATTCTTTCAGTCTTACTGTTGGCTTTCTCCATCGGTCACAGTCTCCACTTCACTGTCACTCAAGGTGACATCAGTCTCTGCATGGTCACTGTCCGTCAAGGTAACAACAATTTCTGCATAGGCAGTGACCTGGGGAGTGGAGGAAGCTTCCTCGATTTCATCGGTATGTGCGAGAAACAAAAGGAAAAAACTTGTAAAGGGCATCTGCTTGTCAACTAATTGATAGACAAAATGTTTTACGTTGAAGACTATGAAATTCGTTACAAACACAAAAAATCCTATCTGTCTAGATGAAAATTTCTAAAAAACAGCTCAACGCACATAGTGAAAGCAATACTTACTCTCTTAATCTGTACATCTTCACATATTTCCTCTTGTATGATTTTTGTTTACAAATTTAATAGTTTCCATAAGAATTTGTATGATCCTATATAGTGATATCAATCCTGCAATTTCTAAAGGTGTGAAGATCTTATGTGTTCATATTCTTTAAGATATTAAACCTTTAGTTCTAAAATAGGGTACATTTGTTGTGTTTTTTTCCCAAAGTTATTTTTAACAAAATAATACGTGATTCTTCTAAGAAATTCACAACTTTTCAGTTTTATGCTATGAAATCTGTAATATCTGGGGTATGTGTTCTTTTCCAAATTACTGTAAGTTTGGAAAGTGCTTCCTTATTTGGTCGATGGATATATATTATGTTTGGTTCAGTATGTTTCCTTAATTATTTACTTCATCTAGAACTAATTTTTGTTTTATGGTATCAGATAAGATTATAAATAGAATCCAGTCTTGTCCCTCCATGGCTAACTGGCTGTCACCAAACCACTTATTGAAAAACCCTTTCTTTTCCCTCATCAGGTTTTGGTACCTCCCTTAAATATTCTTACATGTTTTAGAGTACATTTTGAAGCCATCTATTCATATCCTTTGATAAAGAATGTGTCAGGGTGATTCTTTTTTTTTACATAGCTTTTCTGAGATATAACTTTCTACTTTAAAATTCACATTTTTTTTGTCTTAAAGAGATATTTCTACACCCATGCTCTTGGCCAAGAGATCAAAGCAACCCAAATTCCCTTCAATGGATAAATGATTTAAAAAAATATGGTATATACACACAATGGAATTTACCCAAAGAAAACAAGTTCTCAGACATATGCACCCTTATGTTTATTGCAGCACTATTTACAATAGCCAAGATGTGGAAACAACCTAAGTGTCCATCTGTAGATGAATGGATACAGAAGATGTGGTACATATACACAATGGAATTCTACTCAGCCATAAGAAACAAATCAGTCCTACCATTTGCAACAACATGGATAGAGCTAGAGGGTATTATGCTCAGTGAAATAAGTCAGCCAGAGAAAGACAAAGCAAATGATTTCCCTCATTTCTGGAGTACAGCAATGAAGCAAAACTGAAGGAACAAGATAGCAGACTCAGAGACTCCAAGAAGGGACTAGTGGTTACCAAAGGGGAAGGGTGTGGGAGGGTGGGTGGAGAGGGAGGGAGAAGGGGATTGCCGGGCATCATGATTAGTGCACATGGTGTGTATGGGGTCATGGGGAAGACAGTGCAGCTCAGAGAGGACAAATAGGGACTCTGTGGCATCTTACCACACTGACGGACAGTGAGTGGAATGAGGTATGGGGGGGACTCGATAATAAGGGTGAATGTAATAACCACATTGTTTTTCTTGTGAAAACTTCATAAGAGTGTGTATCAGTGATAACTTTAAAAGAAAAAAATTAATTAATTTTTCAAATAAACAGTATTAACCATTTAAGTCAGTCATACTGGCTTTCTGTTGTCTGTACTTAAAAAATGCCATTTCAGTTCTTCATAGCAAAGTTAAAGTATGACAATAATATTACAAACTAAATTAACAGGAAAGTATGAAGATCGATTAAACTACCACTTGTCAAAATATTTTTTGTCCAAGAAGATAACAGCCAAGTAATGAATCAATAACCAGAAAGCATTGTAGGCACAGTTTGCAAACCTCAGTTTATGTATCATTTTATGGTATCAATTAAAAAATAAGATTAGGATATTTGACAACTTCCTTGTAGTCTAATAATATACTACCAGTAAGCAAAAGTAGGAGTTTCTAACATATTAAGGTATTTCATTATCAAATTCTCCTCATAGTTGTGCACTGCTGCTACTCCAGCTTACCATCGTCATCATCGTCAGCAGTGAGGTCCACAACCTCTGCTGGATTCGGCCTGAAACGCTGCATCGCAGTGGAAGCCCTGCTGCGGGTGCTTGGCTCCTGTGGCCGATGAGTATGGGGGCTTGGACTTTCGCTTCAGGGGTATCTGGAGTGTCCAAGGGTTGAAGGAGACCTTAAATGACATAAATATTAAATTAGTAAATATAAAAAAGAACAAAAATTTTAGTTACCCAAGAACTCATAAGGCTTTCTTTCAAAATACACTGTAAAGTCCTTCATGCAAGGTATCTCCATAGAAATAATGTAACAGAATTCAAAATTATGACTAGCACAATGCTCAGCACTCAATAAACATGCTCTCCCTACTTCACTAGTAATCATCTCAGCTCCTGCAGGAACCCTTCTGGCTGCCCCGGTGGGCCTGGGTGCACAAGGGTCCCTTTCAGGCTCTCCTGTCTTTGGGCATCAGGAGGAATCTCCCTCTTCACATCCACTGATAAGGTATAGGGTTTGTTATATTCAGGAGTCCGTTGAGACGTGGGAAGCTTTAACAAAGGCCTAGGAGACATAATTGGATATTTACAAGACTGTCTGTGTATTTTATCACACTACTTCACTGTGAAGAGTTCTCAGATTCCACTGACAACATCCCTATAATAGGGCAAAACGGCCTTTTCCTCATCAGGATATAAAATTGCTGTAATGAGTCATTTCACTGTTCTTATAAAACATTTGTCTCTACCCATATACCAGATTTTTACAAATACAGTAAAGATCACAGAACATAAGTCTACTTGAAAACTTCTATAAACCAAGAACTGGTCTTACTGTATTATCTTCCCACCTTCAGCAACATATTTGATCAAAATCAAATAATGTCTTCAAAACCTACTATGGTGAAAATAGATAAAAGGATTAGAATTTGAAAGACTTTTATTCATCAAAGTGTTTTTTCTCCTGTTATCACATTTTTTTTTTTTGGTATCATTAATCTACAATTACATGAAGAACATTATGTTTACTAGGCTCCCCCTTTCACCAAGAAACATTCAAGGATACTGAGTGATAAACAGGAAAGGTGATTTTCCACTTGTAAGTGGGTTGCTGACAAAAAGGAGTAAATAGCCAAGCAAAATTAAGTGTCATTCATTTGTACTAAAAAGATCTGGGCTCTGTCTTAAAGTCTACCCTTGACTAGTTGTATAACCCTGGGCAAGCCACTTAATACTTAGAACTCCTTAAGACTGTTTCTCATCTATGAAATTGGGATAAGAGTAGTATCTACCTCGCAAAACTGCTTTAAGAATTAAATGAGGTACAGAGCAGAGTACATATCATAATGGCTATTAATAATTAATAATAAATGAATTTTCCTTTTCTGGAGCAGTTACATACATTAGGCATATAATATTTAAGACCTTCTCTTATGCCTAGAAATGAATGAAATTACCTTAGAGTCAAAGAAAGACATAAAAATCAACTGTTCCTACAGAACTTCAAAGTACAAACATAAAGGACTAATTTTCTTTTGCACAAAAACTATGAAAGCGAATAACTCTATAAAAAGTTTCAATCAAAACGTAAGTTGGTCACAGGGATGGTAGTACAACACGGAGAATACAGTCAGTGATTCTGTAACATCTTTCTATGTTGACAGATAGTAATTGCACTAGTGCTGGGTGAGGATTTAATGTGGTAACACATTTGAAATTAATGTAAGGCTGTTTCTATCAACAATGCTTCAAAAAAATTGTAATCGAATACATTAAAATATTATCCAGTTACCTTAATTTCCATTTCTTCAACTGCTAGTTGAAGTTTTAAAAACATAAAAAAGAATAAAGCAAATAACTCTATAGAATCTTCTCTAATATGAAGGATTGGAGTTTGGGGAGCTGGGTATTTCAGCTCCATAATTTCTAGTACTAGACATTCTACTGTTGGAAAAAATTAATCTCTCTCAAATAATAGGTTTCTATTACCCAGTGAAGTTAATTATACTGTTTATCTTGTTTATAGTATTCTAAATCCCTAAGAATTAGTCATCAAAGAGAAACACATCTAACTAACATCTATTTAAGTCTCCTATCAGTACAAACTGGGTGGAGTTTTCAATATACTGTAGAGAGTCTGCTGCTTTAACCATGCTTATGGCATCAGAATGGCCAGTAGCAAATGGAGGGTGTATCTATCCTGGTAAGCCTGAGGAGTACGTGGCAGTCAGTTTCAGCTGCTTAGGAAGGCAGTACTACAAATCATAGGGCACACCACACAAATGTCTAACATTTCTCCTATGGAAGCCTGGACTGTGTAATTTGTCCCAACATGAAATATAAAATATAAAAAGACATTGTTAATGATCAATTGCACAAAATATATACTATAAAAAAAATCTAAAAGACTCAACCAAAAAAGACCTGTGTGCAACAAACTACAAAATGTACAACAGGATGTAAAAGACAGTCCTCCTAAGTGGAAAGACACCTCATTTATGGATGAGCAAAGACTCCAAACTGGCTCTTTTACCAATAAAACGCCATAGTTTTTAAAAAAATATAAGATATAAATAAATACCATCACCATGGACATGTCAGGCCTTTAAAAACATTTTAAAACACTGTTATTTTTTCAGATAGTCTGAATACAGAAACCTAAACATTAATTCAAATTCATATTGTTAGCATTTATTTTCTCATCATTTAGTTCACTGGAACTTTCAAAATACGGAACAAGTTTTATGTAGAACTGAGCAGGACAGAAGTGAAAGGGAAAATTTGAACTCAGGTGTTTTTTCCTTTTTTTAATCCATCTTTGATTTGTACAAGAAAGATAAAATTACCATATACTCTAAAACTGCTAAAAAATGCTTTTAAATGAGGTAGATCCTGTGCCAACTGATAGAAAGTACAGATAATTTTTTAAAAGAATATTGCAAATAAATGTTGTAATAGGATTCTTTTTTGTAAAACAACTTATGTTTATATACGATGGGGACCAAAAAAACATACCCTTAGTTTGGGATTGAAATTATAGGGTAGAAATTGACAGCACTGGGTTGAGAGCTTTCAGTTTTTGCATTACAGGTTTCTGTATGGTTTGACTTTTTTAGAAAGCAATCATTTACCACTCACTTGAAATCAAAGTACAAGAATTTCTTAAAGGTATTAAAAATGAGAACAGAATATACTTTCTTTTTTCCACTAGGACCCAACTTTGTTAGTAACGGATCACTATGCAAAACAAACACATGCTAGTATGACTTTTACAGGCATCTTGGTGAGGCATGAAATTCCTCCTTAGTAACTAGAAATGACCAGCAGTCTCTGAAAAGTGTCAATACTTTTTGAAAGAAGAGGGAAGCTTAATGAAAGAAGAGGGAACAAACTGACAGATGGCATCTGACTGTTGTCCAATTTGAATGGACTTATCAAATTTGAGAGTTGAAGGCATGTTGTTTCTGAACTTACTTAAATTTCATTCAACTGTTTCACAAAATCTTTCATCACCATAATTAGTGTTGCTGGGTTAACTGAAAAGTGTCAATACAAAGTAACAAACCAATACAAGGGAAACAAACCTCCGCAAGCTATCGTTCTTGATCCTTAAGTAATCAATTAGCCAACTTTGAAAGCTTCACGTTTACAAACTACTCTCAGAGAGGAGTTCCAGCTTCCACAATTGAAGGTCAACCGAACTGGCTCGAGGCTCCCTCCTCGAGATTGGAACTCAGGGCTTGAGAGTTCTCTTTTCTTAAAGAGACAGAAGCCAACTTAAAGATTCACATTAAAAATTTTTTTTATTTATTTTAATTTTGATATCATTAATGTACAATTACTTGAAAAACATTATGGTTACTAGATTACCCCTATTATCAAGTCCCCACCACATACCCCATTACAGTCACTGTCCATCAGCATAGTAAGATGCTATAGAATCATTACTTGTCTTCTCTGTAAATGCTGCCTTCCCCGTGCCACCACCCCCCTACATTATGTGTGCTAATAGTAATGCCCCATTTTCCCCCTTATCCCTCCCTTCCCACCCATCCTCCCCCATCCCTTTCCCTTTGGTAACTGTTAGTCCATTCTTGGCTTCTGTGAGTCTGCTGCTGTTTTGTTCCTACAGTTTTTTCTTTGTTGTTATACTCTACAGATGAGTGAAATCATTTGATACTTGTCTTTCTCCACCTGGCCTATTTGACTGAGCATAATACCCTGTAGCTCCATCCATGTTGTTGCAAATGGTAGGATTTGTTTTCTTCTTATGGTTGAATAATATTCCATTGTGTATATGTACCACACCTTTATCCATTTGTCTACTGATGGACATTTAGGTTCCTTCCATTTCTTGGCTATTGTAGATAGTGCTGCTATAAACAAAAGGGTGCATATGTATTTTTTATTTTGAACTCTCTTTCAGGCAGATTGGTGAGTTCAGTTTTAATTTTGGGCCTTTTTCTGGGGTTTGTGAGATTTTGGTGTGAACTGTGTTCTTTTGACATTTAATATATCTGTGATGTACCCACTAGTGCCCAGAGGCTCCAGTCTCTGGAGTGGCTCAGCCCATAGAGAGAGGTTGGAGGCCGTAGGGGAGCGGAGCTGCTGCCTGGGGGGAGGAGAGACCTGTTTCCTGATTCCTGTCTGCACTGCCTGTCTCCGGTGTCAGAGCCAGTGGGCGGAGCACACAGGTGTAAGCCTCCGTGCTCGGTGTCTCTAGGTGTGGTGGGCAGGGCTTCACTGTGCTGGCTGGCCTGCCGCCAGCACAGTGACTGCGGGTTTCTGAACAGCCTTGGGCTAGGAAGGAGGCGCAGCAGGGTGCGTGTCACAGTGGGGGGCCTGGGAGCTGAGAAGGCAGCCAGCAGGATGGAGCAGCTGA
The DNA here is from genome assembly GCF_030020395.1 of Manis pentadactyla. Classification (NCBI taxonomy): domain Eukaryota; kingdom Metazoa; phylum Chordata; class Mammalia; order Pholidota; family Manidae; genus Manis; species Manis pentadactyla. Next base: position 146,903,329 of record NC_080020.1, on the reverse strand, counting down.
AGCTTCCCAAAGTTCCCAACCTGCTCAGCAGCAGGCGCAGACAAGCTCGTCCAACTCTCCCCTCCCCCTGCGCAGCAAGCTCTGCGCGAACCCCGCCCCTTCGGCAGGCCTCTGGCTGCAAGGAAGCCTCTCATTCCGCCTGCCTTTCCCGTGACCCAGAGCAGCCGGGTGTGGATCCCGTCCTCCACTAATGGCCGGAATGTCAAGTCTGTCAAGCACTCTGCCTGTCCGAGCTGCCCATCCTCCAGAGCACCGCACAAGGTAGGTTTCTGCTCACAAAGCAGAGCCCCGATGCCGGGTGTTCAGGAGTCCCAGGCCTCCACCCCCTCCCGCTCCCTGATTCTTTTCCTCCTGCCGGTGAGCTGGGGTGGGGTAAGGGCTCGGGTCCCGCCGGATCAAGGCCTTCGTTCATTTCCCTTTTGGGTGAGGTCCGCTCTGTTCGTGAAGTCTGCATGCAGTCTGGTGCAGCCTTCTTTCCTGTTGCTGTTTTAGGGTTAGTTGCATGAATTAACTACATTCTCATGCTATTTGTGGTTTGCGGAGGAGTTCTCCATCTCACCTCTCACGCCACCATCTTGAATCTTGAACTTCTCTGTGCATATTTAAGAGTTTATGATTTTTCCAGATTAGAAAAGTAACACATGGCTGGGGGCGTAAGATGGTGGCGTGAGTAGAGCAGCGGATATCTCCTCCCAAAACAACATATATCTATGAAAACATAACAAAGACAACCCTTTTTAGAATAAATACCAGAGGACACAGGACAATATCCAGACCACATCCGCACCTGAGAGAGCGCAGCGCCTCACCAAGGGGGTAAGATACAAGCCCCGACCCGGCGGGAGCCGAGCGCCCCTCCCCCCAGCTCCCCGCGGGAGAAGAATAGGCAGAGCGGGAGGGAGACGGAGCCCAGGACTGCCGAACACCCAGCCCCAGCCATCCGGGCCAGAGTGCAGACACAGTGCGTGCGCGGGGGTGCCCTGGATACTAGGGAAACAGGGCAGCAAGAACAGTGAGCAGGCACCGGAGGCCTGGCGCCGGAGGACACCAGAAGAGCGAGCGAACATTTTTTTTTTCTTTTTTTTGCTTTTTTGCTGTTTTGTTTTGGCGAGCGCTTTTTGGAAGTCTTAAAGGGATAGGGACCCCAATACTAGGGAAACAGGGCAGAAAGACCGGTGAGCAGAGGCCAGAGGCTGGCACCGGAGAATAAAGAAAAACGAGTGACCACCTTTTTTTTTTTAATTAAAAAAAATTTTTTTTTTTTTTTTTTGGTGGTTGTTGTTTTGTTTTGGCAGGTGCTTTTTGGAAGTCTTAGAGGGGCAGGGCGGGACACTTGATCCAGAGGTAGGGAATCCGGGGATCTCTGGGCGCCCTAACCCCTGGGCTGCAGGGAGCAGGAAGGCCCCTTACGGAGATAAATAGCCTCCCAGCAGCTCCTGCTCCAACGCGACTCCACCATTTTGGAGTAGCTGCCTGAGCCAGGCCACGCCCACAGCAACAGCGGAGATTAACTCCATAGCAGCCGGGCAGGAAGCAGAAACCCTGTCTGCACGCAGATGCACAGCACAAGCCACTAGAGGTCGCTGTTCTCCCAGGAGAGGAGGGCCACAAACCAACAAGAAAGGAAGTCCTTCCAGCCGTCACTCGTCCCAGCTCTGCAAACTATTCCTATCACCATGAAAAGGCAAAGCTACAGGCAGACAAAGATCACAGAGACAACACCAGAGAAGGAGACAGACCTCACCAGTCTTCCTGAAAAAGAATTCAAAATAAGAATCATAAACATGCTGACAGAGATGCAGAGAAATACGCAAGAAAAATGGGATGAAGTCCGGAAAGAGATCACAGATGCCAGAAAGGAGATCGCAGAAATGAAACAAACTCTGGAAGGGTTTATAAGCAGAATGGATAGAATGCAAGAGGCCATTGATGGAATTGAAATCAGAGAACAGGAACGCATAGAAGCTGACATAGAGAGAGACAAAAGGATCTCCAGGAATGAAACAATATTAAGAGAACTGTGTGACCAATCCAAAAGGAACAATATCCGTATTATAGGGGTCCCAGAAGAAGAAGAGAGAGGAAAAGAGATGGAAAGTATCTTAGAAGAAATAATTGCTGAAAACTTCCCCAAACTGGGGGAGGAAATAATTGAACAGACCACGGAAATACACAGAACCCCCAACAGAAAGGATCCAAGAAGGACAACACCAAGACACATAATAATTAAAATGGCAAAGATCAAGGAAAAGGAAAGAGTGTTAAAGGCAGCTAGAGAGAAAAAGGTCACCTCTAAAGGGAAACCCATCAGGCTAACATCAGATTTCTCAACAGAAACCCTACAGGCCAGAAGAGAATGGCATGATATATTTAATACAATGAAACAGAAGGGCCTTGAACCAAGGATACTGTATCCAGCACGACTATCATTCAAATATGACGGTGGGATTAAACAATTCCCAGACAAACAAAAGCTGAGGGACTTTGCTTTCCGCAAACCACCTCTACAGAACATCTTACAGGGACTGCTCTAGATGGGAGCACTCCTAGAAAGAGCACAGCAAAAAACACCCAACATATGAAGAATCGAGGAGGAGGAACAAGAAGGGAGAGAAGAAAAGAATCTCCAGACAGTGTATATAACAGCTCAATAAGCGAGCTAAGTTAGGCAGTAAGATACTAAAGATGCTAACCTTGAACCTTTGGTAACCACGAATTTAAAGCCTGCAATGGCAATAAGTACATATCTTTCAATAGTCACCCTAAATGTTAGTGGGTTGAATGCACCAATCAAAAGACACAGAGTAACAGAATGGATAAAAAAGCAAGACCCATCTATATGCTGCTTACAAGAAACTCACCTCAAACCCAAAGACATGTACAGACTAAAAGTCAAGGGATGGAAAAACATATTTCAAGCAAACAACAGTGAGAAGAAAGCAGGGGTTGCAGTACTAATATCAGACAAAATAGACTTCAAAACAAAGAAAGTAACAAGAGATAAAGAAGGACACTACATAATGATAAAGGGCTCAGTCAAACAAGAGGATATAACCATTCTAAATATATATGCACCCAACACAGGAGCACCAGCAAATGTGAAACAAATACTAACAGAACTAAAGGGGGATATAGACTGCAATGCATTCATTCTAGGAGACTTCAACACACCACTCACCCCAAAGGATAGATCCACTGGGCAGAAAATAAGTAAGGACACGGAAGCACTGAACAACACAGTAGAGCAGATGGACCTAATAGACATCTATAGAACTCTACATCCAAAAGCAGCGGGATATACATTCTTCTCAAGTGCACATGGAACATTCTCCAGAATAGACCACATACTAGGCCACAAAAAGAGCCTCAGAAAATTCCAAAAGATTGAAATCCTACCAACCAACTTTTCAGACCACAAAGGCATAAAACTAGAAATAAACTGTACAAAGAAAGCAAAGAGGCTCACAAACACATGGAGGCTTAACAACACGCTCCTAAATAATCAATGGATCAATCACCAAATCAAAATGGAGATCCAGCAATATATGGAAACAAATGACAACAACAACACTAAGCCCCAACTTCTGTGGGACACAGCAAAAGCAGTCTTAAGAGGAAAGTATATAGCAATCCAAGCATATTTAAAAAAGGAAGAACAATCCCAAATGAATGGTCTAATGTCACAATTATCGAAATTGGAAAAAGAAGAACAGATGAGGCCTAAGGTCAGCAGAAGGAGGGACATAATAAAGATCAGAGAAGAAATAAATAAAATTGAGAAGAATAAAACAATAGCAAAAATCAATGAAACCAAGAGCTGGTTCTTCGAGAAAATAAACAAAATAGATAAGCCTCTAGCCAGACTTATTAAGAAGAAAAGAGAGTCAACACAAATCAACAGTATCAGAAACGAGAAAGGAAAAATCACGACGGACCCCACAGAAATACAAAGAATTATTAGAGAGTACTATGAAAACCTATATGCTAACAAGCTGGGAAACCTAGGAGAAATGGACAACTTCCTAGAAAAATACAACCTTTCACGATTGACCCAGAAAGAAACAGAAAATCTAAACAGACCAATTACCAACAACGAAATTGAAGCGGTAATCAAAAAACTACCCAAGAACAAAACCCCCGGGCCAGATGGATTTACCTTGGAATTTTATCAGACATACAGGGAAGACATAATACCCATTCTCCTTAATGTTTTCCAAAAAATAGAGGAGGAGGGGATACTCCCAAACTCATTCTATGAAGCTAACATCACCCTAATACCAAAACCAGGCAAAGACCCCACCAAAAAAGAAAACTACAGACCAATATCCCTGATGAACGTAGATGCAAAAATACTCAACAAAGTATTAGCAAACCGAATTCAAAAATACATCAAAAGGATCGTACACCATGACCAAGTGGTATTCATCCCAGGGATGCAAGGATGGCACAACATTCGAAAGTCCATCAACATCATCCAAGACATCAACAAAAAGAAAGACAAAAACCACATGATCATGTCCATAGATGCTGAAAAAGCATTTGACAAAGCTCAACATCCATTCATGTTAAAAACTCTCAGCCAAATGGGAATAGAGGGCAAGTACCTCAACATAATAAAGGCCATCTGTGATAAACCCACAGCCAACATTATATTGAACAGCGAGAAGCTGAAAGCATTTCCTCTGAGATCGGGAACTAGACAGGGATGCCCACTCTCTCCACTGTTATTTAACATAGTACTGGAGGTTCTAGCCACGGCAATCAGACAAAACAAAGAAAAAGAAGGAATCCAGATTGGTAAAGAAGAAGTTAAACTGTCACTATTTGCAGATGACATGATACTGTACATAAAAAAACCTAAAGACTCCACCCCAAAACTACTAGAACTGATATCGGAATAGAGCAAAGTTGCAGGATACAAAATCAACACACAGAAATCTGTGGCTTTCCTATATACTAACAATGAACCAACAGAAAGAGAAATCAGGAAAACAATTCCATTCACAATTGCATCAAAAAAAATAAAATACGTAGGAATAAACCTAACCAAGGAAGTGAAAGACTTATACTCTGAAAACTACAAGTCACTCTTTTTTTTTTTTTTTTAAATTATTTTTTATTGAAGGGTAGTTGACACACAGTATTACATTACATGAGTTTCAAGTGTACAACACAGTGGTAGAACATTTATATACATAATTCTAGGTTCCAGCTATCACCCTACCAGGCTGTTAGAATATCTTGACTATATTCCTTATGCTATACATTACATCCCGGTTACTAATTTATTTTACCATTGGAAGTCTGTCCTTTTTTTTTTTTTTTTTTGTGAGGGCATCTCTCATATTTATTGATCAAATGGTTGTTAATGACAATAAAATTCTGTATAGGGGAGTCAATGCTCAATGCACAATCATTAATCCACCCCAAGCCTAATTTTTGTCAGTCTCCAATCTTCTGAGGCATAACAAACAAGTTTTTACATGAAGAACAAATTCTTACATAATGAATAAGTTGCATAGTGAACAGTACAAGGGCAGTCATCACAGAAACTTTGGGTTTTGCTCATGCATTATGAACTCTAAACAGTCAGTTCAAATATGAATACTCATTTGGTTTTTATACTTGATTTATATGTGGATACCACATTTCTCTCTTTATTATTATTATTTTTAATAAAATGCTGAAGTGGTAGGTAGATACAAGATAAAGGTAGAAAACATAGTTTAGTGTTGTAAGAGAGCAAATGTAGATGATCAGGTGTGTGCCTGTAGACTATGTGTTAATCCAAGCTAGACCAGGGCAATAAAACATCCACGTATGCAGAAGATTTCTCTCAGAACGGGGGGGTGAGGTTCTAATCCTCACCTCTGTTGATCCCCAATTTCTCACCTGATGGCCCCCCTGCGACTGTGCCTGTCTTAGGTTGTTCCTCCCTTGAGGAATCTTACCCGTCTCTGGCTAACCAGTCATCTTCCGGGGCCATACAGGGAAATGTGAAGTTGGTAAGTGAGAGAGAAGCCTTATTGTTTGAAAAGGTTAGCTTTTTACTTCTTTGCATATTTATGCCCTGTGGCTTCTATGCCCAGCATTTGTCTTGAGGTATCTTTACCACTTGGAAGAATTATGATACTCGGTAAATTTGATATGAGGCACGAATTCTATTTAAGGGTTGTAATTAGGAAGGAAGAAGAAAAGCTATAGAAGTAGCAGGCGGAAGAAAACATGGGAAGATTGATTATTTCTTTGATATATCTTCTTGTAGAGTAACTTCAGCATGTATAGGTTTTAAGCTTCTACTTAAATTGCACACACACATTAACATAGTAGGAGTATAGTTACATAACCAAAGCATATCTGTAATTACCAGCCATCTGCAGTGAAACCAAGAAAACCAGTTAGGCACCTTAGGCATTTGTGAAAACTTATCTATGATATGGTGGATATTGTCCAACTGAACTTGAACAGTCTGAGAGAAATCAGACAAATTACAACAAACCATTCCTGGGGACTATTCACATGCCATATGTTCTTTTAACAGTAAATAGTTTGTAGTTGTAAGACTTTGGAGCGCTACAATTTGCACTTCTCCTAATTCTTGGTTGAGTTCCAACAGTATAGATCCAGTCCAATTTTGTTGTTTCACTGTATGCACAGGCCAGCTTAGATATCTCCTTCCTCATTCCCATGGCAAGTCCAGGAACTGGTGGGATGAGTGCATCTACAGCTGTAGCAGTGCGTGGATCTTTGTTGGGGTTTTTTGATGGTCATCTTCTGGCATGAGTCTTCCAGAGAGTGCAGATGTTGGAAGTTCTTTTTCATATCGTATCTTAGTTCATTTTCGGGGTTGCCCAATTAGGCTTTGATCCTCTGTATAAACACAAACACACCCTTTGCCTACACTTTTATATGCCCTTTTTACCCTTGTGTAGAACTTGTTGGAGGTTACCACACAGGAACTGCCCTTTTTTTTTTTTTTTGCTTTGTTTTTGGTATCACTTATCTACACTTACATGACGAATATTATGTTTACTAGGCTCTCCCCTATACCAGGTCTCCCCTATAAATCCCTTTACAGTCACTGTCCATCAGCATAGCAAAATGTTGTAGAATCACTACTTGCCTTCTCTGTGTTGTACAGCCCTCCCTTTTCTCCTACCCCACCCATGCATGTTAATCTTAATACCCCCCTACTTCTCCCCCCCTTATCCCTCCCTACCCACCCATCCTCCCCAGTCCCTTTCCCTTTGGTACCTGTTAGTCCATTCTTGAGTTCTGTGATTCTGCTGCTGTTTTGTTCCTTCAGTTTTTCCTTTGTTCTTATATTCCACAGATAAGTGAAATCATTTGGTATTTCTCTTTCTCCGCTTGGCTTGTTTCACTGAGCATAATACCCTCCAGCTCCATCCATGTTGCTGCAAATGATTGGATTTGCCCTTTTCTTATAGCTGAGTAGTATTCCATTGTGTATATGTACCACATCTTCTTTATCCATTCATCTATTGATGGACATTTAGGTTGCTTCCAATTCTTTGCTATTGTAAATAGTGCTGCAATAAACATAGGGGTGCATCTGTCTTTCTCAAACTTGATTGCTGCATTCTTAGGGTAAATTCCTAGGAGTGGAATTCCTGGGTCAAATGGTAAGTCTGTTTTGAGCATTTTGATGTACCTCCATACTGCTTTCCACAATGGTTGAACTAACTTACATTCCCACCAGCAGTGTAGGAGGGTTCCCCTTTCTCCACAGCCTCGCCAACATTTGTTGTTGTTTGTCTTTTGGATGGCAGCCATCCTTACTGGTGTGAGGTGATACCTCATTGTAGTTTTAATTTGCATTTCTCTGATAATTAGCGATGTGGAGCATCTTTTCATGTGTCTGTTGGCCATCTGTATTTCTTTTTTGGAGAACTGTCTGTTCAGTTCCTCTGCCCATTTTTTAATTGGGTTATTTGTTTTTTGTTTGTTGAGGCGTGAGAGCTCCTTATATATTCTGGACGTCAAGCCTTTATCGGATGTGTCATTTTCAAATATATTCTCCCATACTGTAGGGATCCTTCTTGTTCTATTGATGGTGTCTTTTGCTGTACAGAAGCTTTTCAGCTTAATACAGTCCCACTTACTCATTTTTGCTGTTGTTTTCCTTGCCCGGGGAGATATGTTCAAGAAGAGGTCACTCATGTTTATGTCTAAGAGGTTTTCGCCTATGTTTTCTTCCAGGAGTTTAATGGTTTCATGGCTTACATTCAGGTCTTTGATCCATTTTGAGTTTACTTTTGTATATGGGGTTAGACAATGGTCCAGTTTCATTCTCCTACATGTAGCTGTCCAGTTTTGCCAGCACCACCTGTTGAAGAGACTGTCATTTCACCATTGTATGTCCATGGCTCCTTTATCAAATATTAATTGACCATATATGTCTGGGTTAATGTCTGGATTCTCTAGTCTGTTCCATTGGTCTGTGGCTCTGCTCTTGTGCCAGTACCAAATTGTCTTGATTACTATGGCTTTATAGTAGAGCTTGAAGTTGGGGAGTGAGATCCCCCCTACTTTATTCTTCTTTCTCAGGATTGCTTTGGCTATTCGGGGTCTTTGGTGTTTCCATATGAATTTTTGAATTATTTGTTCCAGTTCATTGAAGAATGTTGCTGGTAGTTTCATAGGGATTGCATCAAATCTGTATATTGCTTTGGGCAGGATGGCCATTTTGACGATATTAATTCTTCCTAGCCACGAGCATGGGATGAGTTTCCATCTGTTAGTGTCCCCTTTAATTTCTCTTAAGAGTGACTAGTAGTTTTCAGAGTATAATTCTTTCACTTCTTTGGATAGGTTTATTCCTAGGTATTTTATTTTTTTGGATGCAATTGTGAATGGAGTTGTTTTCCTGATTTCTCTTTCTGTTGGTTCATTGTTAGTATATAGGAAAGCCACAGATTTCTGTGTGTTGATTTTGTATCCTGCAACTTTGCTGTATTCCGATATCAGTTCTAGTAGTTTTGGGGTGGAGTCTTTAGGGTTTTTTATGTACAGTATCATGTCATCTGCAAATAGTGACAGTTTAACTTCTTCTTTACCAATCTGGATTCCTTGTATTTCTTTATTTTGTCTGATTGCCGTGGCTAGGACCTCCAGTACTATGTTAAATAACAGTGGAGAGAGTGGGCATCCCTGTCTAGTTCCCGATCTGAGAGGAAATGCTTTCAGCTTCTCGCTGTTCAATATAATGTTGGCTGTGGGTTTATCATAGATGGCCTTTATTATGTTGAGGTACTTGCCCTCTATTCCCATTTTGCTGAGAGTTTTTATCATGAATGGATGTTGAACTTTGTCAAATGCTTTTTCAGCATCTATGGAGATGATCATGTGGTTTTTGTCTTTCTTTTTGTTGATGTGGTGGATGATGTTGATGGACTTTCGAATGTTGTACCATCCTTGCATCCCTGGAATGAATCCCACTTGGTCATGGTGTATGATCCTTTTGATGTATTTTTGAATTCGGTTTGCTAATATTTTGTTGAGTATTTTTGCATCTACGTTCATCAGGGATATTGGTCTGTAGTTTTCTTTTTTGGTGGGGTCTTTGCCTGGTTTTGGTATTAGGGTGATGTTAGCTTCATAGAATGAGTTTGGGAGTATCCCCTCCTCCTCTATTTTTTGGAAAACTTTAAAGAGAATGGGTATTATGTCTTCCCTGTATGTCTGATAAAATTCCGAGGTAAATCCATCTGGCCCGGGGGTTTTGTTCTTTGGTAGTTTTTTGATTACCTCTTCAATTTCGTTGCTGGTAATTGGTCTGTTTAGATTTTCTGTTTCTTTCTGGGTCAATCTTGGAAGGTTATATTTTTCTAGGAAGTTGTCCATTTCTCCTAGGTTTCCCAGCTTGTTAGCATATAGGTTTTCATAGTATTCTCCAATAATTCTTTGCATTTCCGTGGGGTCCGTCGTGATTTTTCCTTTCTCGTTTCTGATACTGTTGATTTGTGTTGACTCTCTTTTCTTCTTAATAAGTCTGGCTAGAGGCTTATCTATTTTGTTTATTTTCTCGAAGAACCAGCTCTTGGTTTCATTGATTTTTGCTATTGTTTTATTCTTCTCAATTTTATTTATTTCTTCTCTGATCTTTATTATGTCCCTCCTTCTGCTGACCTTAGGCCTCATCTGTTCTTCTTTTTCCAATTTCGATAATTGTGACATTAGACCATTCATTTGGGATTGCTCTTCCTTTTTTAAATATGCTTGGATTGCTATATACTTTCCTCTTAAGACTGCTTTTGCTGTGTCCCACAGAAGTTGGGGCTTAGTGTTGTTGTTGTCATTTGTTTCCATATATTGCTGGATCTCCATTTTGATTTGGTGATTGATCCATTGATTATTTAGGAGCGTGTTGTTAAGCCTCCATGTGTTTGTGAGCCTCTTTGCTTTCTTTGTACAGTTTATTTCTAGTTTTATGCCTTTGTGGTCTGAAAAGTTGGTTGGTAGGATTTCAATCTTTTGGAATTTTCTGAGGCTCTTTTTGTGTCCTAGTATGTGGTCTATTCTGGAGAATGTTCCTTGTGCACTTGAGAAGAATGTACATCCCGCTGCTTTCGGATGTAGAGTTCTATAGATGTCTATTAGGTCCATCTGCTCTACTGTGTTGTTCAGTGCTTCCGTGTCCTTACTTATTTTCTGCCCAGTGTATCTATCCTTTGGGGTGAGTGGTGTGTTGAAGTCTCCTAGAGTGAATGCATTGCAGTCTATATCCCCCTTTAGTTCTGTTAGTATTTGTTTCACATATGCTGGTCCTCCTGTGTTGGGTGCATATATATTTAGAATGGTTATATCCTCTTGTTTGACTGAGCCCTTTATCATTATGTAGTGTCCTTCTTTATCTCTTGTTACTTTCTTTGTTTTGAAGTCTATTTTGTCTGATATTAGTACTGCAACCCCTGCTTTCTTCTCACTGTTGTTTGCTTGAAATATGTTTTTCCATCCCTTGACTTTTATTCTGTACATGTCTTTGGTTTTGAGGTGAGTTTCTTGTAAGCAGCATATAGATGGGTCTTGCTTTTTTATCCATTCTGTTACTCTGTGTCTTTTGATTGGTGCATTCAACCCACTAACATTTAGGGTGACTATTGAAAGATATGTACTTATTGCCATTGCAGGCTTTAAATTCGTGGTTACCAAAGGTTCAAGGTTAGCATCTTTAGTATCTTACTGCCTAACTTAGCTCGCTTATTGAGCTGTTATATACACTGTCTGGAGATTCTTTTCTTCTCTCCCTTCTTGTTCCTCCTCCTCGATTCTTCATATGTTGGGTGTTTTTTGCTGTGCTCTTTCTAGGAGTGCTCCCATCTAGAGCAGTCCCTGTAAGATGTTCTGTAGAGGTGGTTTGTGGAAAGCAAATTCCCTCAGCTTTTGTTTGTCTGGGAATTGTTTAATCCCACCGTCATATTTGAATGATAGTCGTGCTGGATACAGTATCCTTGGTTCAAGGCCCTTCTGTTTCATTGTATTAAATATATCATGCCATTCTCTTCTGGCCTGTAGGGTTTCTGTTGAGAAATCTGACGTTAGCCTGCTGGGTTTCCCTTTATAGGTGACCTTTTTCTCTCTAGCTGCCTTTAACACTCTTTCCTTGTCCTTGATCTTTGCCATTTTAATTATTATGTGTCTTGGTGTTGTCCTTCTTGGATCCTTTCTGTTGGGGGTTCTGTGTATTTCCGTGTTCTGTTTGATTACTTCCTCCCCCAGTGTGGTTAAGTTTTCAGCAATTATTTCTTCTAAGATACTTTCCATCTCTTTTCCTCTCTCTTCTTCTTCTGGGACCCCTATAATACGGATATTGTTCCTTTTAGATTGGTCACACAGTTCTCTTAATATTGTTTCATTCCTGGAGATCCTTTTGTCTCTCTCTATGTCAGCTTCTATGCGTTCCTGTTCTCTGATTTCAATTCCATCAATGGCCTCTTGTATTCTATCCCTTCTGCTTATAAACCCTTCCAGAGTTTGTTTCATTTCTGCGATCTCCTTTCTGGCATCTGTGATCTCTTTCCGGACTTCATCCCATTTTTCTTGCGTATTTCTCTGCATCTCTGTCAGCATGTTTATGATTCTTATTTTGAATTCTTTGTCAGAAAGACTGGTTAGGTCTGTCTCCTTCTCTGGTGTTGTCTCTGTGATCTTTGTCTGCCTGTAGCTATGCCTTTTCATGGTGATAGGAATAGTCTGCAGAACTGGGACGAGTGACGGCTGGAAGGACTTCCTTTCTTGTTGGTTTGTGGCCCTCCTATCCTGGGAGAACAGTGGCCTCTAGTGGCTTGTGCTGCGCAGCTCCGCGCAGACAGGGTTTCTGCTTCCTGCCCGGCTGCTATGGAGTTAATCTCCGCTGTTGCTGTGGTCGTGGCCTGGCTCGGGCAGCTACTCCAGAATGGTGGAGTCGCGTTGGAGCAGGAGCTGCTGGGAGGCTATTTATCTCCGTAAGGGGCCTCCCAGCTCCCTGCAGCCCAGGGGTTAGGGTGCCCAGAGATCCCGGATTCCCTACCTCTGGATTAAGTGACCCGCCCTGCCCCTTTAAGACTTCCAAAAAGCACCCGCCAAAACAAAACAACGACCACAAATAAAACAAGAAAAAAATTTTTTTTAATTAAAAAAAAAAAAATTTTTTTAATTAAAAAAAAAAAAGGTGGTCGTTCGTTTTTCTTTATTCTCCGGTGCCAGCCTCAGGCCTCTGCTCACCGGTCTTTCTGCCCTGTTTCCCTAGTATTGGGGTCCCTGTCCCTTTAAGACTTCCAAAAAGCGCTCGCCAAAACTAAGCAGCAAAAAAGCAAAAAAAAAAAAATGGTCGCGCGCTTTTCTTATGTCCTCTGTCACCCAGCCTCCAGTGCCTGCTCACTGTTCTTGCTGCCCTGTTTTCCCAGTATCGAGGGCCCTGCACTCTGGCCCGGATGGCTGGGGCTGGGTGTTCGGCAGCCCTGGGCTCCGTCTCCCTCCCGCTCTGCCTGCTCTTCTCCCGCCAGGAGCTCGGGGGAGGGGCGCTCGGCTCCCGCGGGGCCTTGGCTTGTATCTTACCCCCTTCGCGAGGCGCTGGGTTCTCTCAGTTGTGGATGTGGTCTGGATATTGTCCTGTGTCCTCTGGTCTTTATTCTAGGAAGGGTTGTCTTTGTTATATTTTCATAGATATATGTTGTTTTGGGAGGAGATTTCCGCTGCTCTACTCACGCCGCCATCTTCCGCCCCTCCTCTACACAATACAAGTCACTCTTAAGAGAAATTAAAGGGGACACTAACAGATGGAAACTCATCCCATGCTCGTGGCTAGGAAGAATTAATATCGTCAAAATGGCCATCCTGCCCAAAGCAATATACAGATTTGATGCAATCCCTATGAAACTACCAGCAACATTCTTCAATGAACTGGAACAAATAATTCAAAAATTCATATGGAAACACCAAAGACCCCGAATAGCCAAAGCAATCCTGAGAAAGAAGAATAAAGTAGGGGGGATCTCACTCCCCAACTTCAAGCTCTACTATAAAGCCATAGTAATCAAGACAATTTGGTACTGGCACAAGAGCAGAGCCACAGACCAGTGGAACAGACTAGAGAATCCAGACATTAACCCAGACATATATGGTCAATTAATATTTGATAAAGGAGCCATGGACATACAATGGTGAAATGACAGTCTCTTCAACAGGTGGTGCTGGCAAAACTGGACAGCTACATGTAGGAGAATGAAACTGGACCATTGTCTAACCCCATATACAAAAGTAAACTCAAAATGGATCAAAGACCTGAATGTAAGCCATGAAACCATTAAACTCTTGGAAGAAAACATAGGCAAAAACCTCTTAGACATAAACATGAGTGACCTCTTCTTGAACATATCTCCCCGGGCAAGGAAAACAACAGCAAAAATGAGTAAGTGGGACTGTATTAAGCTGAAAAGCTTCTGTACAGCAAAAGACACCATCAATAGAACAAGAAGGATCCCTACAGTATGGGAGAATATATTTGAAAATGACACATCCGATAAAGGCTTGACATCCAGAATATATAAGGAGCTCTCACGCCTCAACAAACAAAAAACAAATAACCCAATTAAAAAATGGGCAGAGGAACTGAACAGACAGTTCTCCAAAAAAGAAATACAGATGGCCAACAGACACATGAAAAGATGCTCCACATCGCTAATTATCAGAGAAATGCAAATTAAAACTACAATGAGGTATCACCTCACACCAGTAAGGATGGCTGCCATCCAAAAGACAAACAACAACAAATGTTGGCGAGGCTGTGGAGAAAGGGGAACCCTCCTACACTGCTGGTGGGAATGTAAGTTAGTTCAACCATTGTGGAAAGCAGTATGGAGGTATATCAAAATGCTCAAAACAGACTTACCATTTGACCCAGGAATTCCACTCCTAGGAATTTACCCTAAGAACGCAGCAATCAAGTTTGAGAAAGACAGATGCACCCCTATGTTTATTGCAGCACTATTTACAATAGCCACGAATTGGAAGCAACCTAAATGTCCATCAATAGATGAATGGATAAAGAAGATGTGGTACATATACACAATGGAATACTACTCAGCTATAAGAAAAGGGCAAATCCAATCATTTGCAGCAACATGGATGGAGCTGGAGGGTATTATGCTCAGTGAAACAAGCCAAGCGGAGAAAGAGAAATACCAAATGATTTCACTTATCTGTGGAATATAAGAACAAAGGAAAAACTGAAGGAACAAAACAGCAGCAGAATCACAGAACTCAAGAACGGACTAACAGGTACCAAAGGGAAAGGGACTGGGGAGGATGGGTGGGTAGGGAGGGATAAGGGGGGGAGAAGTAGGGGGTTATTAAGATTAACATGGGTGGGGTAGGAGAAAAGGGAGGGCTGTACAACACAGAGAAGGCAAGTAGTGATTCTACAACATTTTGCTATGCTGATGGACAGTGACTGTAAAGGGGTTTATAGGGGAGACCTGGTATAGGGGAGAGCCTAGTAAACATAATATTCGTCATGTAAGTGTAGATAAGTGATACCAAAAACAAAGCAAAAAAAAAAAAAAAAGGGCAGTTCCTGTGTGGTAACCTCCAACAAGTTCTACACAAGGGTATAAAGGGCATATAAAAGTGTAGGCAAAGGGTCTGTTTGTGTTTATACAGAGGATCAAAGCCTAATTGGGCTACCCCGAAAATGAACTAAGATACGATATGAAAAAGAACTTCCAACATCAGCAGTCTCTGGAAGACTCATGATAGAAGATGATCATCAAAAAACCCCAACAAAGATCCACGCACTGCTACAGCTGTAGATGCACTCATCCCACCAGTTCCTGGACTTGCCATGGGAATGAGGAAGGAGATATCTAAGCTGGCCTGTGCATACAGTAAAACAACAAATTTGACTGGATCTATACTGTTGGAACTCAACCAAGAATTAGGAGAAGTGCAAATTGTAGCGCTCCAAAGTCTTACAACTACAAACTATTTACTGTTAAAAGAACATATGGCATGTGAACAGTCCCCAGGAATGGGTTGTTTTAATTTGTCTGATTTCTCTCAGACTGTTCAAGTTCAGTTGGACAATATCCACCATATCATAGATAAGTTTTCACAAATGCCTAAGGTGCCTAACTGGTTTTCTTGGTTTCACTGGAGATGGCTGGTAATTACAGATATGCTTTGGTTATGTAACTATACTCTTATTATGTTAATGTGTGTGTGCAATTTAAGTAGTAGCTTAAAACCTATACATGCTGAAGTTACTCTACAAGAAGATATGTCAAAGAAATAATCAATCTTCTCATGTTTTCTGCCGCCTGCTACTTCTATAGCTTTTCTTCTTCCTTCCTAATTACAACCCTTAAATAGAATTCGTGCCTCATATCAAATTTACCGAGTATCATAATTCTTCCAAGTGGTAAAGATACCTCAAGACAAATGCTGGGCATAGAAGCTACAGGGCATAAATATGCAAAGAAATAAAAAGCTAACTTTTTCAAACAATAAGGCTTCTCTCTCACTTACCAAGTTTACATTTCCCTGTATGGCCCCGGAAGATGACTGGTTAGCCAGAGACGGGTAAGATTCCTCAAGGGAGGAACAACCTAAGACAGGCACAGTCACAGGGGGGTCATCAGGTGAGAAATTGGGGATCAACAGAGGTGAGGATTAGAACCTCACCCCCCTGTTCTGAGAGAAATCTTCTGCATACGTGGATGTTTTATTGCCCTTGTCTAGCTTGGATTAACACATAGTCTACAGGCACACACCTGATCATCTGCATTTGCTCTCTTACAACACTAAACTATGTTTTCTACCTTTATCTTGTATCTACCTACCACTTCAGCATTTTATTAAAAATAATAATAATAAAGAGAGAAATGTGGTATCCACATATAAATCAAGTATAAAAACCAAATGAGTATTCATATTTGAACTGACTGTTTATAGTTCATAACGCATGAGCAAAACCGAAAGTTTCTGTGATGACTGCCCTTATACTGTTCACCATGTAAGAACTTATTCACTATGTAAGAATTTGTTCTCCATGTAAGAACTTGTTTGTTATGCTCAGAAGATTGGAGACTGACGAAAATTAGGCTTGGGGTGGATTAATGATTGTGCATTGAGCATTGACTCCCCTATACAGAATTTTATTGTTGTTAACAACCATTTGATCAATAAATATGAGAGATGCCCTCACAAAAAAAAAAAAAGAAAAAAAAAAAAGGACAGACTTCCAATGGTAAAATAAATAAGTAACCGGGATGTAATGTATAGCATAAGGAATATAGTCAAGATATTCTAACAGCTTGGTAGGGTGATAGCTGGAACCTAGAATTATGTATATAAATGTTTTATCACTGTGTTGTACACTTGAAACTAATGTAATGTAATAGTGTGCGTCAACTACCCTTCAATAAAAAATAATTATCTAAAAAAAAAAAAGAAAAGTAACACATACGAAAAATATAAAAAAAATTTAAAGGTCATGTGTATATAATTATCTTGCAGATAACTTGGTAATATTTTAGCGCAAGTATATACATAAATCTATAAAAAATCTTTCCCTTCAATAAAACTTGGATATTTTAAATTACATTCTGTTAATATTTATATTTTGTTTTTCAATTAATATTAACAATGTTTATGTTATTTCAAACTGTTTAAATGTAGTTTAAATAGATAATTTGTTATGTGTATATAGCAGAATTTACCTAATCATTTCCCGTAATTGTGGTGGTGGAAAGTTATCTTGATGGCATTGTGGCCTCCAAACATACTGTCCTAGAAGACATAAACAGACCCACAGACCAAATTAGGGTTCTTAAATTGACTTAATAAATAATTCAAATACTCTAAGAAGCAAGGGAAAGACGACAGAGTAGGTGAATATATTAGACTATAGTATTTGGATCCTGGCTTGGCAGCATTCACATAGCCTGTCTATTTCTCTCTGCCTCCACACCAATCCCTGCTGATGATGTGGTCATGAGGACCAGATCTGAGAATGGGCATCGGGACTCGGGAGTTGGAAGGGGCCTGGAGCCCATACACACACGCTCTGTTGGAGAAGTGCAGGGGCAAGCATGCCTGGCCATAGGTCTCTTGTCAAAGCCCCTCTTGGGTATCAAGTGCTTGTCTTCCCCTGTCTCAGGCAGACGCTTTGATCCAGAATGGGTACCAGTAGTGGGTGGCCAATTTTGGGTGCTCATGAGTACTAGGTGACCACTTGGTTCTTCGATCCCTTTCTATCTATGTTTAGTCCATATGTGTTCTACTTCATTTGTAACTAACATGTCTTACAAGCTCCATGCTTGTTTACTCTCTGTATTTGACATGTCCTAAGTTCCATCCATCCAGTTGTTTTGTTCTGTAGAGCAGAACTGAGGATTATTAAATGGCGTAGGCAACACACATGGCACTTGTTTCCAGTTTTTCTTGATTATAGATTATTCTTTGGACACATGTGAACAAAAACCTTTTTCAGTACTTCAGGATGGATTACTAGAAGCGGAATTACATGGGCTGAAGCAAGATTTTTAGGGCTTTTAACACAGACTTTCCAGCTACTACTGAAGAGGCAGGTAGGGGAGAACGCTCACTGCAGCATCACACTTAGTGGTTTCTCCTCACCCATCCCGTGGGTGTGTAGGCAAGCATGTGTGTGTGTATGTGAATATAATTATTTTAAAGTACAAATGATAGCATACCACATTGACTTTTTAGTATTTTGCTCTATCTTTTGTCAGTTTTTGCATGTAAGTACATATAGAACAGCCCATTTTTAAAAATGGCTTCTTGGTATTCTGTCATGTGTACACACCATAACTTATTTGCCAGGACCCAGATCGATAGACATTTTTTGGACCCTAATACTTTGTTATCCTTAAAGACTATCTGTGAACAAATAGCATTTTGCATATATGTGGAATTATAAGATTACTTCTTAAAAGTAAAGTTGCTGGGCAAAAGGAATATAAATTTAAAAAACTGATATATTTTGCTAAATTTCTCTGTGGAGTAAAGTTTTAAGAGAAGTCTTGTTTGCCCACCCCCATGTCCAAACTGTTACAGTTTTTGATCTTTGTCTTTACAAAAAATGACAGAGTATTGTTTTAATTTGCATTTCTCTTAGAAGTGGGGTTGAGTGTCTCTTAGTTATTGAAGAAGTGTCTTTTTTCCTGACAATTATTCATACTTTTGTGCTTTGTTATTTGTTATTTATTTCTTGTAATTTTGGTATCATTAATCTACAGTTACATGAGGAACATTATATTTACTAGACTCTCCCCATCACCAAGTCTCCCCCACATACCCCATTACAGTCACTGTCCATCAGCGTACTAAGATGCTATGGAGTGACTACTTGTCTTCTCTGTGTTGTACAGCCCTCCCCGTGCCCACCCCCACTACATTATGCCTGCTAATAGTAATGCCTCCTATTTTTCCCCCCTTATCCCTCCCTTAACACTCATCCTCTCCAGTCCCTTTCTCTTTGCTAACTGTTAGTCCATTCTTGGGTTCTGTGAGTCTGCTGCTGTTTTGTTCTTACAGTTTTTTCTTTGTTGTTATACTTCACAGATGAGTGAAATCATTTGATACTTGTCTTTCTCCGCCTGGCTTATTTGACTGAGCATAATACCCTGTAGCTCCATCCATGTTGTTGCCAATGGTAGGATTTGTTTTCTTCTTATGGTTGAATAATATTCCATTGTGTATATGTACCACATCTTCTTTATCTGTTCATCTACTGACAAACACTTAGGTTGCTTCCATTTCTTGGCTACTGTAAATAGTGCTGCAATAAACTTAGGGGTGTGTATGTCTTTTTCAAACAGGGCTGCTGCATTCTTAGGGTAAATTCCTAGGAGTGGAATTCCTGGGTCAAATGGTGTTTCTATTTTTAGTTTTTTGAGGAACCTCCATACTGCTTTTCAGAATGGTTGAACTAATTTACATTCCCACCAGCAATGTAGGAGGGTTCCCCTTTCTCCACATCTTCACCAACATTTGTTGTTGTTTGTCTTTTGGATGGTGGTGATCCTTACTGGTGTGAGGTGATATCTCATTGTGCATTGATGTACAATCTTATGAAGGTTTCATGTGAGTAATATTGTGGTTTCAACATTCACCCATATTATCAAGTCCTCCCCCACCCCATGTCAATCTCTATCCATCAGCGTAGTAAGATGCTATAGAGTCATTACTTGTCTTCTCTTCAGGAGTGTTTTAAAGTTTTCTTTGTATACATTCTGTGCATTTTAAGTTTATTCTTCCATATATTTTTCTTTTATTTAGGTACTTTTGCCAGGAAGATCTTTACTCTCATGTGTTTTCTGACTGTTTATGTATCTATATGAAATCTGTTGACTTTTCTCAATTGTGTAGCCTCCAACTCTTATTGTGTAGTACTTCTAGTTGGTTGTTTTGGGGGCATCCAGGGATACAGTCATGTTGTATCTGTTAGCTCTTATGCCACATTTAGTAGTTCAAAGCACTGAACGTTTAGTATTGATCATGAGTTTGTCAGTTCTTTTGGTCTTGACTGGGCTCTTGTACATAGGGGCTGCCTGGAGGTAGGCTGGCTTAGGATGGCATTGGCTGAGACAACTGTGCTCTTCTTGTGTCCTTTACTTTTTACTACCCCAGCAGACTAGACTGGGCATGTTCTTAAATCAGCTCTATCATGTTCCCATGGGGTTGTAGAGGAGCAAAGGGAAGGAGAACGCACAGGGACCTTTTCAAGCCTTTATTTTTTTCCCTCAAGTCTTCCAATGTCTTAATGGCCAATGCAAGTCATATGGCCAAGCCCAGATTCAAGAGGTAGGGAAATAGACTTTGCCTCTTTATGTGAACTGCAGTGTCAAAGGGCAGGGATCAAGGAGAGGTCAAGCATGGGGGTCATCAGTACAATCTGTACATAGTGATAGTTGTACATATTTCTTTCCAATTTTGGTTTTTCTAATTTCTTTCTCTTGCCTATTCACATTGGTTAACTCCTCCAGAACAATGTTTAACAATAATCTCTGGTAATGGTTGTTTTCAAAGAGCCAGCATTTGGATTTATTGGTTATACTTTTTCTGTTCTCTGATTGCTTTTCTGCTTTTCTTTTCTTTGTTATCTTTTCCTTATTTAATTTGTTGCTGTTGTGGGTTTCTAACTTATCTGGTCAGCTGCTATAGCCGTTGATGTTAATACCCCTCCCCATCACTTGACCAGGCTCGGCACTCTTCTCGGCTGCTGTCATGTTGACTGGTACCAGCTCACAGCTGAACCTCCTTGCAATCATCGTAGACCCATGGAAGTTCCCTTTCTGGGAAACACGGGAGGTTCTGCTTGCTCCTTGGGAATGATGGACTGATAGAGTGCACGACTCCGAGGTGCATTTATACTCCAGAGCGTCCCATTGAATCAGGCAGAAGCAAACCTGCAGCCGAGCCCACATCTTTGCAAGCTCCCCAGTCGCCCACTTGTGGAGAAAGCCTCCTGAGGCCCCACTGATGCCTGGAATCACACTGCATGCCCTTGCTGCCACTTGCTTGGTGGTCAGCTCCCCACCTACGCTCCCAAAGATGGTCTATTGTTTGCCCAGCAACTCCAGGCCTTTTTGGCACTCTTCAACTAGGGAGAACTTTTCTTGGAGTATTTTTTGTCTGTGCTTGCTGGAGATTCTGGGTTGGAAGATTCTACAGTGTCTTGTCTGGCATAGATGGGAGGCAATAAGGAAACCCAGAGAATTTGCTGCCATGTCATTCCTCAGGTCCTGAGTTCCCTCGGATAGTCTGACTTCTTTTTGCACCTTTCAGTCTTCCTGTGTCTGTTTATTGTGTGATGTCCAGGGTTTGTTAGTTGGTAGAAGGAGGATCTGGGAGGAATGGGGATATTACATCTTGGCAGAATTGGAAGTCCTTCATTATCCTTACAGTACTTCTGCCTGAAGAGCTTATAATAATAAAATAACTAGGGAGTGATGAGCTTTGAGTATTTATTACCTTTATTTAAAAATATAAATATAATTTATACAAACTAACTTTGTATAAATTAAGTTTGAGTAATTTATTTATCAAAGCAAAGTCAGGTTTGTTGAGGAGCAGCCCACAGGGTGGGACTAGATATGCAAGCAACTTAGGGGGCAGCATCTGTGAAGGGTCACGGGAGGGAGCGGGAGGCGGTGGGCGGAGCCTTCAGCATGTGTGCGGGCAGGCTGACACCTGGCGGTGAGAGAAGGAGGGGGCAGGGCAGCGGTGGGGGAGTCTCAGTGGGTCGGTAGGGGCTCCCTGGGCCAGAGTTGTCTGTTGGGCAGGAATGGCCTGACTGTAGAGCCTGGCTGTGCTCCGTCACCAGCTGGAACAGTGGGAGAGAAAAGTAGCCTTGGTGTGAACACCACAGTACGTTCCAAGGTATGGCCGCTGGAGGCTTTGGGGAAGATGCTCCCTGCTGCAGGTTCTCTTAAAGGAAACCCTGAGCAACACTCCTTATGGCCGCCATAGTCCACCCCTTGTACTGCACAGGTCAGTCCGTTCTCCCCCATCTCCTCAAGTGCTGCTCTTGAGTCATCTCAGACCATGAAAACGTCCTTTACTCCTGCAGTGATGTTGGAATCTTGTTTCAAGATCTCTTTTGCTCCCCCTGTTTTCAACACACAGCCTGTGTTACATACACAGGGGGCCTTCTTTGACACACAGTATCTAACAAGAGATACAAAGAGATGAAACAAAGATGCTCCTTCTAGCAGGTCCATAGTTCTGGAGGCTCTTCTCAGAGTCACCAGCAATTCAGAGTCTTAACGCCCATTTTGTATCTGTCATTGACAGTTATGATCTAAGTCTTGATGAAATGAAAGCTTTGACAGTTCAGAGAGTGAAGTTTATCATGGGTCTACCTGTGTTAAAACGTGCAATTCAGGAACAGGTAACTGTCATTGTCACTGTATTGTAATGTGTGTCTGTGAGAGAGAAAGAAAGGGAGACAGAGAGAAAGAGGTTTTCGTCTTGTTTGCTTCTGTGACCTGTGGAAGGATATTTATTTTGTCCTGGGACAAACTGACAATATCCTCAGTATGGCGGATGCCCTCTTCTGCCCCTTTTCTGCCCCACCGCTCGTATCCCTAATAGACCCCTTACCTTGGCCCACACATTCACTCCTCCTAAGCTCAGAGGCTAGGGAACAGGGGAAACAGGAGAAGTAATGAAATATTTGTTCACAAAACAAATATTATCTTGGGCATAAAAATTCAAATATCTGAGAAGTATAATTAACTCATCTTATAGGCTTTTAAAGCATGTTAGACTTGTCCAAAATGTATGAGCTGTTTGTCTGAAAAGTGCCCTACTAAATTTAATTGAATTATTTAGTCAGTGTAACCTCATTAAAAAGAAAAAAGGAAAGAAAGATGGGTCTGAGGATTCTTGTGTGGTGCTAGCATTAGGAGCCATATATTAGCCAAGTTTAAACCTCAGTCCACTCCATTCAGCTTCGTGGCCTTCTTAATCCTAACACTTAAGTAAGGGAAAATGAAAACCCTCCTGGTGAGACACCATGGGGAGGGGCCTGAACTGGTGATGAGCTTCAGCTTTAGAGGAGGCGCCAGGCCTCTCCTGCAGGGGGCCTGGCCCCTTCCTAGCCAGCGTGGTCTGTGGAGGAATCTGAGGATCATGGGGCTGGGGTTCTTCCCCATTCAGGAGGCCTCTGGGGGCTTGTTCCTCTGTTCAGTGTGGATCAGAGCCAGTGGGGGGCCTAGGGTCCCTGTTTGATAATAGATCACACCCTATGACCCTGTTTGGTTGGCTGTCCTGAGGAGGCAAGGACAAAACTCGGTGTCTGTTTGTCAGCAAAGAATTACAGGCAGAGCTTTGCACCTCCTGTTGAGAGACTGTAGCTATGACAAGGAGGTGGTATTGCCATACTCAGATGGAGAGTGTGTGGAAGGAAAACTAGAGTGATGCATGCTGCAAAGCCTAAAAAATCATTTCATACCAAGCAGTCTGGCAAGGTAGATTTGCAAGCTAGGAGGCTGCCTCTCAACATGCATTTAGAGCTGAGGAAACAACCAATAAAGGAAGAAGAAAAGAAAAAACGTAAACCCTCTTTGCTTTCAGTCACTTTCTACATCAGTCTGGCCTCCAAATGCATGTGGCGTGGGGCTGGTTGGAAGGTGCAATCCTGACATATGGCCAGTCTCCTCCCTTAATCAGCCCAATGTGTCTGTGGCTTAACTTTGCATCCATTCTCAGGACCCGGATGTGAGAGTTGATCCTTTAATGAGGTTTACTAATGGCTGCGTGACCCACTGAGTCTGGAGGATTAGCCTGTGTAATCGTGTTCCTGATGAAGCTGTTGAGCCCCGGATCCAATTATCTTCCTGTTCTCCTGGTTCCCTTCATGGTCTTAAGCAGTACAGAAGACTCTGTCCTGGATGATTAGATACAATTCCTCCAGGAGGCACAGGATTGGCCCTAGATGGCCCCTCCAGCTCATTTCTGTTAGTTATGGCACTTAATTAAGTGCCTGTTTGGCACTTCTTTGTGTGAATTCAAAAAAGCTATGGAGCCAGAAGGCCGGCCAGCTGCGCGGTCATCAGTGTGGCAGGCTCACCGTGTCGGGCGGATGTCCTGAAACTCAGCAGCACTGAGAGTGTTTGAAGGCTCTCAGATTCCACCCTGCAAACACTGGGGGAGCACCCGTGTCCAGGAATTCTAGAAGTATTACATGATTCATTGTGCCTCTTAGTGAAACATGGAGTCATGGCTACACTGCCTGTTCAGAGTGTTCCAGGTCCCTCCAGCTTTCCCTGCCCCGTTTCGTGTTGCTGTTAACTTCTGTGGGTGATCTCTGGGCTCCCAGGCAGAACGCAGTGTGTATGGAGTAATGATGGTGTTCTCGAGGACAAGTGAGGAATGAGCCCCATTCGTTCTGGGTCTCTATGGACAGTCCACAGGCCAAGAATAAGCCATTAAAATATTTCCACTCTATGTTTCTCTTCTGCCATCTGCATTAGATTTGAAATGTTCTAATAATTTTAAAAGGAAACAAGAGTATCTGAGGTGACTACAGAGTGTGCACACACACATGTGCACACAGTGTGAGCACCATCAGTGCACCTGGTCGACTCCTCCACCTGTTTCCAGTGACATCACCTTTGTGCATCAGCCAGCTGCTGGCACCACATGGATTCCTGTGGGGCTGGATCCTGGGCAGGGGAAGTCACCGACACCCTGTATTTCCTGACAAGAGAGGAAGCAGGTGGGACATCTACTCCGAGCAGTGCTAGGACTGCAGCTGTGGCCTGCCCTCGGGTGCCTTGTCCTGTGTGTGTGGCAGCTTCCTCTGAGTCGCTGGCCCCTGGAAGCTGCACCCAAATCACCATAGCCAATAACAGCAGCTCAAAACTTACTGACTTTATGTCAGTCACAGTGCTAAGAACTTTATATGGAAGATGTTACCTCATATTCATAATAGCTAGCATGATATTCCCATTTTACAGAAGGGTAAACGGAAGCTGAGTAGTTGCGTAGTGAGTTATACATATAACTGGTGGAGCAAGGATTCAAACCCAGGTGGTCTGCTTCCTGAGCCCACTTCAGTCTGGTGGTTCTGGTGCCTGGCTGCACTCCTGGGGGACTTCCCTAACTCCTGCTGTCTGGGCCTTTCTCAGCCTGGTCAGAGGAGCATTTTAATCTCCAGGTGATCTGTTCATCCTGGCTTGAGTGCTGCTGCGCTGCCCTTTCCAGGTCCCCCGTGCTGTCTCCCCCAAATTGTTCCTCTTCAGCATTTGGTCCCTGCCAGTCGTGGTTCAGGGACGACTCGTAGGAATGCTCCATCTCAGCATTTGCTCCCCCTGGGAGGAGGGAGCCAGGTGGGGTCAGGCTGCTCCTGGCCAAACGTGGTGAGGCGTGGGGACAGATGGGAGGACAATGAAGCACCTGCTCCATGATAGCTCCCTGCTCTGTCTGCTTTCCCATCCTGAGCTCTGCTCACCCTCAGCCTCAGGGCATGAACAGGCGGTGGGCATGGGAACCTCATCATTTTCTAAACTAGTGGTTTTCCAAGTATGGTCTGAGGACCACTGGGGGGGTCCAAGACACTTTCGGGTACTGTTTGAAGAGTAGATGTCCAACTACCTGAGTGCATGACACCAGATTTTCATGAAACTTCAACCCAAACAACCCCATGGTGACTGATGGAGTGCGGAAGCAGAGAGGAGCATCCGGCTGTCTTTTATTAAGCCAGATGTTAAAACAATATGTAAAAGTGCAGGACAATGCCATTCTTATTGATTGCTTTTTGGTTTGGAAATTATGGTTATTTTTGTAAGAATTATGTTATTTATATTAACATGTAATGGGATTATTTTTGTTACTTTTTAAATGAATAATTATTTTAAAACATCTCAGTTTTAATTACTGTTACGGTAAAATGATAGGTGGAATCTGCATAAGCAAAAGCTCTTTGGTAATGTCAGTAATTTTTGAGAGTCTAAAGGGGTTCAGAGACCATAAATTTTGAGAACCACTGACCTAAATCATTCACTGTTTTCTCAAGAAGCCCAATTTCACATCAGCTTGGAGGGAATAGGAAGGAGGTGGGGGGCTTCATATTTATTATCATTCTCTATTATTTTGATTGGGATTTTAGATAGTCTCAGTTTGGGATGGTTTTTAAATGTTTTTATGTTTAGAGAATACCAGGTAGGTGATCAAATCTAAAATGGAATAAAACTCTAAGGTCAGCTCACCTTGGGAGGGCATCAGCAAATGGGGAATGGGTTGCAATGCTAATTAACCCATGAGAAAAGGAGCAGCCATTCCCGGGAAGCAAATACATTGATTCAGTTTGGTTTGCAGAAAAGGAGCTGAGCAGGGAATATGCCAAGAGGCTGAGGAAGTCTCCCCTGCCACTGGCCCTTTACGCCAGCCCATCCCGCCCAGGCCCACAAACACAGTGCCAGCCCCGAGTGGTCCTGCAGAGCATGACCAAGCACACCTCCCCTGCCCCTCCCAGTACTGGTTCCTGACCTACTTTCAGCTCTTGGCCCCCACACCCTGGCCTTGGTTCTACCCTTGATGCTCTGGCTTCTGTTTTTCTTGGAGCCCAGGCTTTTCCTAGTGGGCTGTGACAGGCTGCTCCTGGCTCTATCTTGCATGCTGCCTTGGCAGGAGTCCCTGTCCCAGCTCCAACTCCACAACTTGGACTCTGGCCACTTGGCCAACACTCTGGCCAGGCCAGCCCTGGCTCCACGGGGTGCGTGAAGGATTTGAGCAGAGATGACAGGCCAGGGTGGCCTGTTCACAGAAGTTCCTCTGTGCAGATTGGCATCTGAACTGAGTCGTCATCTGTAATGGCCACAGGGATTACTTGAAAGGGCGTGCCAGGGAGTGAGTCGGGGCCTACCCAGGGACTCCAGTGAGTCGGGACCTACCCAGGGACTCCAGTGTAGCTGGAATCTTGGTTTTGTTTATTTACTGCACTATAAACCATTCTGCATAATGATAGCTTCTCATTTTAAGGCTTAATTATTATTCTTGCAATGAAATACTATTTTAAAAATACTAATTATTACTTGCTAATAATTTCCTAATCCCTTCTGTATGCCAGGTGAGGTGATTCATGCATTTTACAACTTTTTTATTGAACACCTACTATAGTATAGTATAGTATAGTACTATAGTAGGAGTTCAATAAAACCAGGCATTGTTCAAGAGGCAGTGAACAAAGCAGGCAAAAAGTACCTGTCTTTATGGAGTGTGCATTTCTGTCTGGGAGGAATCAGACAATAAACTAATAAGTAAGTAAATTTATAGTATGTCAGATGGCGGTAGATGCTGTGGCTAAAAATCAAGCATGGTAAGTTGGAAAAAAAGAAGTAAAAACTACCTCTGTTCACAGATGGCATGATCTTTTTTTTTTTTTCAGGTAAATGATTTTATAACTTTATTTAGTGCTCTAAATAAACAGAAATCTCAAGCATTCAAGTCCTTAATTTTTTTTATTTTGTATTTATTTATTTTTATTTTGTTATCATTAATCTACAATTACATGAAGGACATTATGTTTACTACGCACCCCCCTTTATCAAGTCCCCCCAACATACCCCTTCACAGTCACTCTCCATCAGCATAGTAAGACACTGTAAAATCACTACTTGTCTTCTCTGTGTTGCACAGCCCTCCCCGTGCCCCCCCCACTATACATGCTAATCGTAATGCCCCCTTTCTTTTTCCCCGCCCTTATCCCTCCCTTCCCACCCATCCTCCCCAGTCCCTTTCCCTTTGGTAACTGTTAGTCCATTCTTGGGCTCTGTGATTCTGCTGCTGTTTTGTTCCTTCAGTTTTCCTTTGTTCTTATACTGCACATATGAGTGAAATCATTTGGTACTTGTCTTTCTCCGACTGGCTTATTTCACTGAGCATAATACCCTCTAGCTCCATCCATGTTGTTGCAAATGGTAGGATCTGTTTTCTTCTTATGGCTGAGTAATATTCCATTGTGTGTATCTACCACATCTTCTTTATCCATTCATCTGCTGATGGGCATTTAGGTTGCTTTCATATCTTGGCTATTGTAAATAGTGCAGCTATAAACATAGGGGTGCATCTGTCTTTTTCAAACTGGAGTGCTGCATTCTTAGGGTAAATTCCTAGAAGTGGAATTTCTGGGTCAAACGGTATTTCTATTTTGAGCATTCTAAGGAACCTCCATACTGCTTTCCACAATGGTTGAACTAATTTACATTCCCACCAGCAGTGTAGGAGGGTTCCCCTTTCTCCACAACCTCGCCAACATTTGTTGTTGTTTGTCTTTTGGATGGTGGCCATCCTTACTGGTGTGAGGTGATATCTCATTGTGGTTTTAATTTGCATTTCTCTGATGACAAGCGATGTGGAGCATCTTTTCATGTGCCTGCTGGCCATCTGAATTTCTTCTTTAGAGAAGTGTCTATTCAGCTCCTCTGACCATTTTTTAATCGAATTATTTGCTTTTTGTTTGTTGAGGTGTGTGAGCTCTTTATATATTTTGGATGTCAGCCCTTTATCGGATCTGTCATTTATGAATATATTCTCCCATACTGTAGGGTGCCTTTTTGTTCTATTGATCATGTCCTTTGAGTACAGAAGCTTTTCAGCTTGATATAGTCCCATTTGTTCATTTTTGCTTTTGTTTCCCTTGCCCGGGGAGATATGTTCAAGAAGAGGTCACTCATGTTCACGTCTGAGAGATTTTTGCCTATGTTTTTTTCTAAGAGTTTTATGGTTTCATGACTTACATTCAGGTCTTTGATCCATTTCAAATTTACTTTTGTGTATGGGGTTAGACAGTGATCCAGTTTCATTCTCTTACATGTAGCTGTCCAGTCTTGCCTGCACCATCTGTTGAAGAGACTGTCATTTCCCCATTGTATGTCCATGGCTCCTTTATTGAATATTAATTGACCATATATGTCTGGGTTAATGTTTGGGGTCTCTATTCTGTTCCATTGGTCTGTGGCTCTGTTCTTGTGCCAGTACCAAATTGCCTTGATTACTGTGGCTTTGTAGTAGAGCTTGAAGTTGGGGAGTGAGATCCCCCCTACTTTATTCTTCTTTCTCAGGATTGCTTTAGCTATTCGGGGTCTTTGGTGTCTCCATATGAATTTTTGAACTATTTATTCCAGTTCATTGAAGAATGCTGTTGGTAATTTGATAGGGATTGCATCGTATCTGTATATTGCTTTGGGCAGGATGGCCATTTTGACGATATTAATTCTTCCTAGAAAGGAGCATGGGATGAGTTTCCATTTGTTAGTGACTTGTTTAATTTCTCTTAAGAGTGTCTTATAGTTTTCAGGGTATAGGTCTTTCACTCCCTTGGTTAGGTTTATTCCTAGGTATTTTATTCTTTTTGATGCTATTGTGAATGGAATTGTCTTCCTGATTTCTCTTTCTATTAGTTTATTGTTCGGGTATAGGAAAGCCACAGATTTCTGTGTGTTAATTTTGTATCCTGCAACTTTGCTGAATTCTGATATTAGCTCTAGTAGTTTTGGAGTGGAGTCTTTAGGGTTTTTTATGTACAATATCATGTCATCTGCAAATAGTGACAGTTTAACTTCTTCTTTACCAATCTGGATTCCTTGTATTTCTTTGTTTTGTCTAATTGCCATGGCTAGGGCCTCCAGTACTATGTTGAATAACAGTGGGGAGAGTGGGCATCCGTCTTATTCCCGATCTCAGAGGAAAAGCTTTCAGCTTCTCGCTGTTCAGTATGATGTTGGCTGTGGGTTTATCATATATGGCCTTTATTATGTTGAGGTACTTGCCCTCTATACCCATTTTGTTGAGAGTTTTTATCATGAATGGATGTTGAATTTTATTGAATGCTTTTTCAGCATCTATGGAGATGATCATGTGGTTTTTGTCGTTCTTTTGGTTGATGTGGTGGATGATGTTGATGGATTTTCCGCATGTTGTACCGTTCTTGCATCTGTGGCATGAATCCCACTTGGTCATGGTATATGATTTTTTTGATGTATTTTTGAATTTGGTCTGTTAATATTTTGTTGAGTATTTTTGCATCTACATTCATCAGGGATATTGGTCTGTAGTTTTCTTTTTTTGGGGGGTCTTTGCCTGGTTTTGGTGTTACGGTGATGTTGGCTTCATAGAATGAGTTTGGGAGTATTCCCTTCTCTTCTATTTTTTGGAAAACATTAAGGAGAATGGATATTATGTCTTCTCTGTATGTCTGATAAAATTCTGAGGTAAATCCATCTGGTCCGGGAGTTTTGTTCTTGGGTAGTTTTTTGATTACTGCTTCAATTTCGTTGCTGGTAATTGTTCTGTTTAGATTTTCTGTTTCTTTCTAGGTCAGTCTTGGAAGGTTGTATTTTTCTAGGAAGTTGTCCATTTCTCCTAGGTTTCCCAGCTTGTTAGTGTGTATGTTTTCATAGCACTCTTTAATAATTCTTTGTATTTCTGTGGCGTCCGTCGTGATTTTTCCTTTGTCGTTTCTATTTCTGTTGATATGTGTTGACTCTCTTTTTCTCTTGATAATTCTGGCTAGAGGCTTATCTTTTTTGTTTATTTTCTCAAAGAACCAGCTCTTGGTTTCATTGATTTTTGCTATTGTTTTATTCTTCTCAATTTTATTTCTTCTGTGATCTTTATTATGTTCCTCCTTCTGCTGCTGACCTTAGGCCTCATTTGTTCTTCTTTTTCCAGTTTTGATAATTGTGACATTAGACCATTCATTTGGGATTGTTCTTCCTTCTTTAAATATGCTTGGATTGCTATATACTTTCCTCTTAAGACTGCTTTCGCTGCATCCCACAGCAGTTGCGGCTTTGTGTTGTTGTTGTCATTTGTTTCCATATATTGCTGGATCTCCATTTTAATTTGGTCATTGATCCATTGATTATTTAGGAGCGTGTTGTTAAGCCTCCATGTGTTTGTGAGCCTTTTTGCTTTCTTTGTACAATTTATTTCTAGTTTTATACCTTTGTGGTCTGAAAAGTTGGTTGGTAGGATTTGAATCTTTTGGAATTTACTGAGGCTCTTTTTGTGGCCTAGTATGTGGTCTATTCTGGAGAATGTTCCATGTGCACTTGAGAAGAATGTGTATCCTGTTGCTTTTGGATGTAGAGTTCTGTAGATGTCTATTAGGTCCACCTGTTCTAGTGTGTTGTTCAGTGCCTCTGTGTCCTTACTTATTTTGTGTCTGGTGGATCTGTCCTTTGGAGTGAGTGGTGTGTTGAAGTCTCCCAAAATGAATGCATTGCATTCTATTTCCTCCTTTAGTTCTGTTAGTATTTGTTTCACATATGTTGGTGCTCCTGTATTGGGTGCATATATATTTATAATGGTTATATCCTCTTGTTGGACTGAGCCCTTTATCATTATGTAATGTTCTTCTTTATCTTTTGTTACTTTCTTTATTTTGAAGTCTATTTTGATATACTGATACTAGTATTGCAACACCTGCTTTTTTCTCTCTGTTGTTTGCATGCAATATCTTTTTCCATCCCTTGACTTTAAGTCTGTGCATGTCTTTGGGTTTGAGGTGCATCTCTTGTAAGCAGCATATGGATGGGTCTGGCTTTTTTATCCATTCTACTACTCTGTGTCTTTTGATTGGTGCATTCAGTCCCTTTACATTTAGGGTGCTTATTGAAAGGTATGTACTTATTGCCATTGCAGGCTTTAAGTTTGTGGTTACCAAAGGTTCAAGATTAGCTTCTTTACTATCTTACTGTCTAACTTAACTCAGTTATTGAGCTATTATAAACACTGTCTGATGATTCTTTATTTCTCTCCCTTCTTATTCCTCCTCCTCCATTCTTCATATGTTGGGTGTTTTGTTCTGTGCTCTTTCTGGAGTGTTCCCATCTAGAGCAGTCCTTGTAAGATACCCTGTAGAAGTGGTTTGTGAGAGGCAAATTCCCTCAACTTTTGCTTGTCTGGGAATTGTTTAGACCCTCCTCCATATTTAAATGGTAATCGTGCTGGATATAGTATTCTTGATTCAAGGCCCTTCTGTTTCATTGCATTAAATATATCATGCCATTAAATATATCTATTGGCCTTTAAGGTTTCTTTTGAGAAGTCTGATGAATGCCTGATGGGTTTTCCTTTGTAGGTGACCTTTTTACTCTCTGGCTGCCTTTAATACTCTGTCCCTGTCCTTGATCTTTGCCATTTTAATTATTATGTGTCTTGGTGTTGCCCTCCTTGGTTCTCTTGTCATGGGAGTTCTGTGTGCTTCTGTGGTCTGAGACGCCATTTCCTTCCCCAGTTTGGGGAATTTTTCAGCAATTATTTCTTCAAAGACACTTTTCTATCCCTTTTTCTCTCTCTTCTTCTTCTGGTACTCCTATGATGCGTATATTCTTCCATTTCTATTGGTCACACAATTCTCTTAATATTCTTTCATTCCTGGATATCCTTTTATTTCTCTCTGTGTCAGCTTCTCTGCATTCCTGTTCTCTGATTTCTAGTCCATTAATGGTCTCTTGCTTCTCATCCATTCTGCTTTGAAGTCCCTCCAGAGATTATTTTATTTCTGTGTTCTCCCTCCTTAGTTCTTGCATATTTCTCTGCAAGTCCATCAGCATGGTTATGACTTTTGTTTTGAATTTTTTTTCAGGAAGATCGGTTAAATCTATCTCCCCAGATTCCTTCTCAGGGGAGAAGGTGGAAGATGTCTGGGTTAGTCTGGTCTGGATCAAATTTTTTTGCCTTTTCATGTTGATAGATGCAGTGGTATGCTGTTGACTCATCTGTCAGCTGGAAGAACCAAGACCCTTTCCACTTGCTCCTGGCCTTTCTTTATTGGGACAACGGCGACCCCTTGCGGCTTGAGTTCGGCAGTTGCGCGTAGACTGGATTTCTGTTTCTTGCCCAGCAGCTCTATGGAGGAAGCTCCCTTGCTTTTGGCGTGGCCAGCCTCAGGCTGCTACTCTGCTATGGTGGGGCGCCGGATGGGGAATGGATGGGGGGCTGTTTATCGCCATGAGGGGTCTCAGAGCTGCTGCCCAGGGGGTTAGGGTGCCCGGAGTTCCCCGGGATTCCCAGCTGCTCGGCTAAGTGTCCCGGGATGCTTCCATCCAGCTGTGGGGTCCATGTCCCTTTAAGACTTTCAAAAGCACTCACTTTTTTTTGTCCCTGGACGCCAGCTGTGGGGACCCGCTCACAGGTCTTACTGTCCAGTTTCCCTAGTTTCCAGCACCCCATGCACCCCATGGGTGCACGGATGCCTAGGGCTGGTTGTTTAGCAGTCCTGGGTTCCCTCTCCCTCCCCGCTCCGACTCCTCTCTTCCTGCCAGGAGCTGGGGGGAGGGGCGCTTGGGTCCTGCCAGGCTGGGACTTGTATCTTACCCCTTTCACCAGGCGCTGGGTTCTCGCGGGTGTGGATGTAGTCTGGCTGTTGTCCTGTGTCTTCTGATCTCTCTTTTAGGAATAGTTGTATTTGTTGTATTTTCAAAAATATATATGTTTTTGGGAGGAGATTCCTACTGTCCTACTCACGCCGCCATTTTTGGCATGATCTTATATGTAGAAAACCCTAAAGATTTCATACACACACACAAAATATTAGAACTAATAAATTCAGCAAAGTTTCAGGATACAAGTCAACCACTACTTTCCCTTAAAATTAATGTAAAAAAATGCACTTCCCATTACTACAGAAGTAAGTTATACATCAAGCTGGTAACATCAATACGTTATATTCATCATTGCTGTCAATAATGATAAATTATGTGATTACACTAATACTCAGAAAAATTTCCAAAGTGACTAGGAATTTGCTAGGCAGTATGTGGTGCCAAGAGAATAGGTATTAAATTTAAGGTAAGCATTTGGAAAATCCTAAACTGTCAGAATACTACAATAAAGGGGAAAAATGTCCTCAGACAGAGCCATCCTTCCTGTCTGGGCTTCCCTGGGGGGGAATAGAAGCACAGTGGTACAAAGAGCCTTTGTTACGGAATTCTCCCAGCACTCTGCTCAGGCACCCTACTGCGTGGCCCCCTGGAGGGATCAGCAGAGAATAAGGGACCTGAAGAGAATAAGAAGGGTCAGATGTGGAGGCCAAGTAAGAAATTTGGATTTTATTGCAAAGGTAATTGGAATCACTGGAGAGTTTTCACACTCGTAGGTGAGGGTGGAAGGAAGGGAAAGGAGGGAAGCCTAGCATGATGCTTATTTAAAAAATATTATAGTGTCTAGAATCACAGAACCCAAGAATGGACTAACAGTTACCAAAGGGAAAGGGACTGGGGAGGATGGGTGGGAAGGGAGGGATAAGGGTGGGGAAAAAGAAAGGGGGCATTATGATTAGCATGTATACTGTGGGGGCACGGGGAGGGCTCTGCAACACAGAGAAGACAAGTAGTGATTTTACAGCATCTTACTATGCTGATGGACAGTGACTGTGAATGGGTATGTGGGGGGGACTTGGTGAAGGGGGGTGCGTAGTAAACATAATGTCTTTCATGTAAAAAATATATATATATTATAGTGTCTTAATCAAAACTTAGAAGCTAATTTAAAAAACATAACTGGAAATGGAATAGATCTAGAATGGTGAAAGCAGTTCTGAAAAGGACAGATTTGGAGAGCTCTCACTACTAGATTTCAAGACTTAGCAGCAAGCTTCTTGAGATTATGTGGGTCTGGCATAAGGACAGACAAAGAGGTTAATTCGACACGATGGAGTCCTGAAATCAAATCATGTACGATCAGTTGGTTTTTGACAATGCTGCAAGGAATTCAATGGGAAAGGAAAGTTTTTTCAGGAAATGGAGCTAGAACAACTAGTTAAACTTGGTTTAGAAAAAAGTTAACCCTTTTTCTATATGCATTCACACAGGCGTAATTTTAGATAAACATTTAAACACAAATTCTAATGTTACAAAGTTTAGTTACAAATTCTAAAGTTACAGGAAAATGTTCTTTTGACTTGAGTATAGGTAGAGTTTTCTTAGGGCTCCCCCCCAAATGATAAATTTGTAAAACAAAATACTGACAAATTGGTCTTTATCAAAATTAAACACTGTTTTTCATAGAAAGATGTAATTGAGAGAATAAGAGGAAAATCCACAAACTAGGAAAAATATCTGCAGTGCATATATCTGGAAAAATGTATGAATATATTCAGAATTCCTAGAGCTCAATGGTAAAAAGACAACCCAATTTAAAAAATAGGCAAAACACTTAAATAGACACTTTAAAAGTATACAAGTGGCAAATTAGCATATAAAAATGTGCTCAGCATCTTCAGTCATCTGAGAAATTTATATTAAAACCATAATGAGAGACTCCACTCCAAAACTATTAGAACTGATACCGGAATACAGCAAAGTTGCAGGATACCAAATTAACACACAAATCTGTGGCGTTCCTATACATTAACAATGAACCAATAGAAAGAGAAATCAGGAAAACAATTCCATTCACAACTGCATCAAAAAGAATAAAATACCTAGGAATAAACCTAACCAAAGAAGTGAAAGACCTATACCCTGAAAACTATAAGACACTCTTAAGAGAAATTGAAGAGAACACTAACAAATGGAAACTCATCCCATGCTCTTGGCTAGGAAGAATTAATATAGTCAAAATGGCCATCCTGCTCAAAGCAATATACAGATTTGATGCACTCCCTATCAAATTACCAGCAACATTCTTCAATGAACTGGAACAAATAGTTCAAAAATTCATATGGAAACACCAAAGACCCCGAATAGCTAAAGCAATCCTGAGAAGGAAGAAAAAAGTGGGAGGGATCTCACTCCCCAACTTCAAGCTCTACTACAAAGCCACAGTAATCAAGGCAATTTGGTACTGGCACAAGCATGGAGCCACAGACCAGTGGAACAGATTAGAGACTCCAGACATTAATCCAAACATATATGGTCAATTAATATTCAATAAAGGAGCCATGGACATACAATGGGGAAATGACAGTCTCTTCAACAGATGGTGCTGGCAAAACTGGACAACTACATGTAAGAGAATGAAACTGGACCAATGTCTAACCCCATACACAAAAGTAAATTCTCAATGGATCAATGACCTGAATGTAAGTCATGAAACCATAAAACTCTTAGAAAAAAACATAGGCAAAAATCTCTTGGACATAAACATTAGCGACTTCTTCATGAACATATCTCCCCAGGCAAGGGAAACAAAAGCAAAAATGAACCAGTGGGACTGTATCAAGCTGAAAAGCTTCTGTACTGCAAAGGACACGATCAATAGAACAAAAAGGTACCCTACAGTATGGGAGAATATATTCGTAAATGACAGATCTGACAAAGGCTTGACATCCAAAATGTACAAAGAGCTCATGTACCTCAACAAAGAAAAAGCAAATAATCCAATTAAAAAATGGGCGAAAGATCTAAACAGACAAGTTCTCCAAAAAAGAAGTTCAGATGGCCAACAGACACATGAAAAGATGCTCCACATCGCTGGTTAGCAGAGAAATGCAAATTTAAACCACAATGAGATATCACCTCATACCAGTAAGGATGGCTACCATCCAAAAGACAAACAACAACAAATGTTGGCGAGGTTGTGGAGAAAGGGGAACCCTCCTACACTGCTGGTGGGAATGTAAATTAGTTCAACCATTGTGGAAAGCAGTATGGAGGTTCCTCAAAATGCTCAAAATAGAAATACCATTTGACCCAGGAATTCCACTTCAGGAATTTACCCTAAGAATACAGCACTCCAGTTTGAAAAAGACAGATGCACCCCTATGTTTATCGCAGCACTATTTACAATAGCCAAGAAATGAAAGCAACCGAAGTGTCCATCAGTTGATGAATGGATAAAGAAGATGTGGTACATATACACAATGGAATATTATTCAGCCATGAGAAGAAAACAGATCCTACCATTTGCCACAACATGGATGGAGCTGGAGGGTATTATGCTCAGTGAAATAAGCCAAGCAGAGAAAGACTAATACCAAATGATTTCACTCATCTGTGGAGTATAAGAACAAAGGAAAAACTGAAGGAACAAAACTGCAGCAGAATCACAGAACCCAAGAATGGACTAACAGTTACCAAAGGGAAAGAGACTGGGGAGGATGGGAGGGTAGGGAGGGATAAGGGTGGGGAAGAAGAAATGGGGCATTATCATTAGCATGTATAATGTGGGGTGTGGGGGAAAGGGGAGGGCTGTGCAACACAGAGAAGACAAGTAGTGATTCTACAACATTTTGCTATGCTGATAGACAGTGACTGTAATGGGGTTTGTGGGGGGGCCTTGGTGTAGGGGAGAGCCTAGTAAACATAATATTCTTCATGTAATTGTAGATTAATGATAACAAAAAAAGGGAGGGGGGAATTACTCCCTGATAGGATAAAACTAACTGTAAATCAACGATTAATACATGCTTTATATATCCTTAATTTTGATCTTTTAAAGGGTGTTGGATGATCAGCTATGGAAGTACATTTTTCTGATAATATTTCTGTCTCTTAAAAACAAAAGCAGTTCCTGTGTGGTGGTCTCCAATAGGTTCTTCACAATGGTATAAAGGTCATATAAGTGTGGGCAAAGGGTTTGTTTTTGTTTATACAGAGGATCAAAGCCTAATTTGGCTACCCAGAAAACGAATTAAGATACGATATGAAGAACTTCCAACATCAACATCCTCTGGAAGAGTCATTCCAGAAGATGATCATTAAAAAACTTCAACAAAGATCCTGGCACTGTTGCAGTTGTAGCTGCATTCATCCCGCTGGTTCCTGGACTTGACATTTTAATAAAGAAGGAGATATCTAAGCTGGCCTGTGCATACAGTAATACAACAAATTTGACTGGATCTGTATTGTCGGAACCCAACCAAGAATTAGGAGAAGTGCAAGTTGCAGTGCTCCAAAACTGTGTGACTATAGACTACCTACTGCTAAAAGAACATATGGGATGTAAACAGTTCCCAGTAATGTGTTGTTTTAATTTGTCTGATTTTTCTCAAACTACTCAAATTCAGTTAGACAATATCTATCATATTATTGATAAGATTTCACAAATGCCTAGGGCACCTAACTGGTTTTCTTGGTTTCACTGGATATGGCTTGTAATTGTAGGTCTGCTTTTGTTATGTATCTGTAATCCTATTCTGTTAATGTGTGTACGCAATTTAATTAGTAGTTTGTTAAAACCTATACATGCTTACGTTATTCTACAAGAAGTTATGTCAAAGAAAAAAAAAACCCTAATGAGATGACATTACATACCAAAATAGCAAAAAACGGAAAAGACTGAGAATACTGACAAGGATGTGGAGAAACTGGAGTTCTCATATATTGTTGGCAGGAGGGGCCCAACCATTTTGACAAATTGTCAGTTCATTATAATATTAAACATAAACGTACCTTCAAGCCAGCAATTGCATTCCTGGGGATTACAAAAGAGAAATGGAAACACATCCCCAAGAAGACTTGTATGTGAATGCTTGGATCAGGTATATTCATAATTAACCCAAACTGGAAACAACTCAAATGTTCATCAGTAAGAGACTGGACAAACTGTGGAATATTCGTAGATGGAAAACCAGTCAGTCATAAAAAATAATGAAGCACTCGTATATAAAATGATATGGATGTGTTATTTGCATGAAAGAAGGTGGACACAGAAGAGAACGTACTGTACGATTCCATTTATGCAAGTTCACGAAGAGGCAAAGCGAAGCTAATGGATGGTGAGGAAAA
Organism: Manis pentadactyla; assembly: GCF_030020395.1. NCBI lineage: Eukaryota > Metazoa > Chordata > Mammalia > Pholidota > Manidae > Manis > Manis pentadactyla. The sequence continues at coordinate 146,864,624 of NC_080020.1, read as the reverse complement.
GAGAATGTGGTTTCTTCTGGGGGGGAGGACTTTCTGAAAGGGGGCAGGAGGGCATTTTCTGCGGGGAATGGGAACATTCTATAACCTTAACTGGCATGATGTTTTCACAGATAGATAACTGACCAGAGCTCATGCATTTAAGCTCTGTGCATTTTACTGTATGTCAGGTTTAATAATAATAATAATAAAGATAATGTCTGATGTTGGGACAGAGTGGAAGCAGGGAGGCCAGCTGAGAGGCTGTTGCACTAGTCCAGGCACACGATGGTGGTGGGAGATGTAAGAAGTGGTCAGACTTGGGTTTTCTTTTGGAGGGAGGGTCAGGACTGGTTGGCCCACTGGCAAGAGTCTCATTGAGAGCAGGCCTCAGATGGCTGAATCTTCAAAGCCCATCTGTTAATTTTATTTGTACATTTCACTCTGACTCCTCTTTCTGAAATAATTTGAGGCTGTTATAACGGAGGGCATGTATTCAGTAAGACTGAGAAGACGTAACTAAAATAGAAAATTGAAACCAGAAGATGGAAGAAGCAGTTTGAGGATTGATACTAGGAAAGTATGATCGGGGACCTCTTTCTGCCCAGTTCCCTTGGCTGGGCACCTAATGGGGGCTGCCAAAGGGATGCCAGGGGAGTGGTCTTTTAATATCAGAGGGAAGACAGCTCAGATTACAGACACTTCAGCAGTGCTGAATCAAGTTGAGTTTAATTGAAGAAAATAGGCTTTTTAGAGACTCTCTGGGCTTATGAAACCAAAAATCAAATAGAATTGGATTCTGTAACAGAATACTACATCACAAAGGTCTGATATATTAAGTGCTCCATAAAGAAATTGGGGCTACTTTAGGGAAAACTACCTTCCTTCTGTTTGAGATTGAATTTATCAAACAGAGATATGAATAGCAGGGCATATAGTTTAGGACCAAATGCAAGGCTGGATATACTCTCCACACATTTATGGGACCATTATCATGTAAAACTACTACAAACCAACCTTCTGATATGGGAATTGAGTTTGGTTTAAATATACCAAGTCTAAAAGATGGCAGCTAGCGATACCCTAGAACTACTGTAAAAATGTATGCCAAAAAATACATTGATTACTGACTGATCATTATCAGTATAGACAATTCATTATGTTGCCAATGGAATGAGAGGGAACCTTGTCAATATTACACATTCTTAGATTAAGAACAACGAACGGATCAGAAGTGAAAGAATGGAAGAAAAAGGAGAATTAATGTGTGGAGAAGATGTTAAAAATACATGATAGTAAGGCAGTCAATTAAACTAAGCCTAGTCTTAGTTCTGGAACATTTGCTTGACTCATCGACATGGACCAGTCCAAATGAATGCTTAAATCAGCATCAGAGGGTTAATGGCTAACTCCTGTTGGCATTGCCTGTTGGATCCAGTAGCCAAGATCAATGTCTTGTGCAGACACTGGGGAAGGAAAATAATCATGGACAATTTATAATGCTCCAAGATTGCCAAATTTGGGGTTGAGTCTTTAGCAAACATGATTATGATTTACTTCAACTGGTGAGTAAAAATGACCACAGTTGGATATCACTAATGATAAAGTCATACTCCTATCTTAAGAGTGTAAATGGAGAAAATGAACTATGACAAAAACTAAGAGCAGTTGGAGATTCTGAGGGACTGACTTCTGGTGGTTTAGGTGTGCCTGCGGCAGAGCTGATGACTGACAGTGAGGAAGGGTTGTTGTGATAATGTGGGGTGGGGTTACTCTCAGGAACATTACTTGGGTACCAGGACATTGAAGTCAGGTGCTCTCTGGGGACGAGGCTCGTGGTACAAAATAGGGGTAGACCAGTGATAAAGGCTGGCGTGTCCAGAGTCCTGGGGCTTCCTCTAGAATTACAATGAAGGGCAGCAAGGGGTGGGGGTGAGACCTCTATATGCGGAATCTGAATATGTGATTTCTGCCTTTGCTCTACACTTAAAGATGGCTCTGATTGGACCTCCCTGAACCTAGACTCTTCCCTGTGTTATAACCCATCCTATTTAGCCTCTCATGGAGGGTTGTTGAGAGGATCTGCAGTACAGAGGACACAGTGCCCTCCAAAAGAGTCCACAAATATCTGCTACAGTTGTTTTTTATTATTTGCTGGCAACTAACTGTCCAGTGTAAAACAAAGCTGGAGCCATGCAATGGCTCATGCTCAGGCCTGGAGATATTTTAGGAAATAATCAATACAAGATGCATTGGGTTGGAGCCACAGTAACAGTCATAAATCTTGACAGTCCACTGTTTGATAAAATTAATGCTTGAGAGAAACACTTCAGAAGCCTATGGGAGGGGAAAACAGTGTGTTTTGGGAGATAGCTTAAGCCAGGGTGGAAACAGAGTCATCCAGGAAGGGTGGTTATCATCCCACCGCTGGTGGGTCAGTTTACATGCACACTTGCACACATGCACACGGGCAACAGGCACCGGCTTTGTTGGCTGGGTCTCAGAAGAGAATGGCGAATAAGGAAGATAAGCATTGATTCCAACAAATGGATAATTGAAATTTGTGTACTTAGGGGCCCACCACCTCTTAAGGAAATGCCGCCTGCCTCTGAATTTTTAAAATAGAACAGTGACAATCTTTTGCCCGTTCTCATTTCTCTGGCAGAGAAGAGTATGCTCACGGAGCTTTGGGATTTGTGGCTGTTGCAGACGGTGAGAGAAGAGGGCAACAAAGGGCAGCCGGACGTCATGTTTTTTAAATGACCACGGCACTGAGATGGCCTGTGGTTAGGAAGGAAAGAATATTGCTTTTCCTATATCCAAAGTTTTCCCAGACTTTCCGAATCCCGTCTTCACATTAAGGTGGTCACCTGTTCTGGGGCCAGGTGTGCGCTGCTGTCACACAGCAGAACCCAGACTCATGGGAGCATCGTGCTCCAGGGAGGGAGGAATGAACTTGGTTAGGGCCACGTGAGGCCAGGCGGGAGTCTGCCTGGGGCCTGGCCTCCGAGCTGGTGTAGCTGACTTTACTGTGTCAGAATAGTCTGTGAAGGCTTCAATTGTGGTCAGATTCAACAAGGATGAAAACATTTAGGCGGTGTCAGTAGGGTGATGGGATTGTTTTTAATTTAAAAATTGCTTTTATTCTTATTTTTAATTTTAAAACATATATATACACTTATTATGAGAAAACATTAATCTGAAAGGTCAGAAAACCATAGGGAAACCTTGACATTGGGTCTGTTGTGTTTTCAGGCAGAGAAAACAAAGAATTTTGTCAGCTGAAGTCTTGTTATGGGAAAAGTCCTCTGCACAGTGGACATGGCCACAGGAGTCCAGGTGAGATGCTCTGAGACCCCCACCCTTCAGAAACGGATGCTTAGCTTTGAATGTAAAGGAGTAAAAATAACCCTGCAGCCGTCAGTCTCTTTACTGGGATAGATGTTTGTAAAATGATACACCTTACAACCCACCCCCCTGACTGACTCTTTGACCATTATATTCAATTCTATATTTGTTTCCTCTTTGTTTTTCTTTTTTGTTTTGTTTTAGTTCATTTCTGTCAATCATTTATTTTTGTTTTATTTTTATAAAAACAATATAATAATTGTGATTTACTTGCTTCACTGAAATATTATCACTAAGATTGATCTGTTCTGCTGTGTGCCCCTGCATTCATATTTTAAAAAATTTTTGTTTTGAACTAATAGTGTTTACAGAAGTTACAAATATAATACATGAAGAGCGATGTGACCTCTTCATCACGCAAAGTTTTCCTCAGTGGCAACATCTTATTTAGCTGAAATGCAATGTAAAACCAGGATATCAACATCGGTGCAGTACTGTGAACTAGATTTCATCAGCTTTTACATGCACTTGGTTGTATGTGTGTGTACACACACATGTGCTTATAGTTCTGTGTAGTTTGGTCCCCTATATAGATTTGTGTAACTACCATCACAATCAAGATGTAGAACTGTTTCATCAACACAAAGAACTTACCGTGCTATCCATTTGCAGTTGCACCCAGCCTCCACCCACCCCTGTCCTTTAACAACCGCTATTTTCCATCTCTATAGTTTTGCCATTTGGGGTGTAAAATGGCATGGCTCTGGGGTCTTGCTCTGTGTGTCCCAGCTCACCAAGGCTGGTAAACCAAATGGCTTGGAGGGTGTGACTGCCACAGCCCCTCATGGTACCCTAAGTCTCCCAGCACAGGGCCATTCTTGTGGCCCTGCATATGCTTTTTTCTGTCCCTAGATACCCCTGGGTCTCAAAATAAGTCCCTGCATCTAAACATCCAGCCCCTAAAGGGGAGAAATAGTAACTAGAACACAAAGAGAGAATGATCAGACAGAAAGCCAGGTCAATTGTCAGTGAGTCCAAAATGGCAGGTATTTTTACTCTGTGGCATAGATATTTAAAAATGGGTAAGAATTAAAAACAAAGAAATCCATGAGTGTCATTTATGGTGAGGACACCCACCACTAGGTCCCTTAGGGGAGACTGGCTTCCCTGTGATTCAGCCAGGCAGGGTCTCCTCCTTCTGGGATGGGTTGGCTGTGGCTTCCAGAGAGAAGAAATTCAGCTGCAATGCAGCAAATAGATCCCTCTTTCAGAAATACCGATGATCCTGGTCTAGACTCTTGATCCTCAGTTTGTGCTTTTACTGTAGTGCCCCCGCCTGCCTTCTCTTCAGCAAGCCTTTGGTAGGCTGGGACATGGGAAAATCCCCACAGCGGGTTCCAGCACGCTGGGTGGGGAGCCCTATCCTCTGCGTCTCCAGGGTTTTGCACTGAACCTAGTGTGCAGAGTGTTTGTTTGAATGAATGTTTGTTTGTTTGAAGGCATTTCAAATGTTTGAAATCTCAGATGTTTGTTTTTTTGAATGAAGAGTATTTGTTTGAAGGGAATGTGTGAATGGATGAGGGAGGAGCAGCCTCCAGTTTGAAGCCAAGTTAAGAAACATTTCAACCAATTGCAATGTGTGGACATTATTTAGATCCTGGTCCAAACAACAGACTAAAGAAAAATTGTATGTGAGCTGTGGACATTCAAACATTGGTTATTTGGTAATTAAAGAATTATATTTTTAAGTGGGACAATGATTTTAGGGTTATGTTTTAGAAAAGGGTCTTTATGTTTTACAGATGTATAGGAAATATTTAGGGATTAGATGACAGGATGACTGGGATAAGCTTCAAGATTACCCAGGGCATAGAATGGGAAAGTGGACTGAAGGAAAAATGAAATGAAATGGAGCTGGCCCTCCTTGAGTTCATTATACCCTTCTTTTTGCTTGAAATTTTCCACAATAGAAAGCTTTTAAAAAGTTCTTGCTCCTGAGTATCCTAGAAGAACATTTGAGTAGATTTAAAGAGAAACAGATCTTTAAAAATGCTTTCCTGATCATGTCATGGCTCTGCCTAAAACCCCTTCCGCTCTGCTTTAGAGAAACCCTCCTATCCTTGACGTGGGTATCATTCTTGGCGGGCTGGGCCTACCCACTTCTCCGGACAGCTTCTGCACCCCTTTGTCCTCCTCCCTGGGGGACACCCCCATACTGGCCGACTTTTGGTTCCTCTTATCCACCTTCGGACCCCTCTTGCCGCCTCCCCAGAATGGTCTTTCCCCTCCTTCACCTGCCTGACACCTGCTCATTCTTCAGGTCCCAGCCCTGCTGGCCTCAGGAAGGCCTCCCTCAATCCTGCAGTTTAAATCCCATATATGTGTTGTCATCTTCTTTGTATCTTACAGTTTTCTGTCATATAAGTAACCCATTTTGAGTCTGTATTTTTTTTGTGTGTCTGATTTCTGTATGTCTATTAGCACCACTAGGGGGCAAACTCCTTGATGACTGTCACCCCTTCTGCTCTTGTTATACTGTCAGTACATGAGTATTAAATGAATTCATAGAATTATGACAGTATGGCTGTTATTCAAAAGATTACATGTGGAATTACCATATGGCCCAGCAATAGCTCTACTAGGCGTATACCCCAAAGAACTGGAAACAGAGACTCAAACAGATACTTGTAGGCCAGTGTTCCTTGAGCCTTGTTCCCAATAGCTAAAAGATGGAAACCAGCGTCCATCAAGAGATGAATGGATAAAAAAATGATATATACACATGATAGAGTATTAGTCATCTGTACAAAGGAATACACTTCTGGTTACATGTTACGACCTGGATAAGTGAAATAAGCGAGACACAAAAAGACAATTATTGTATGATTCCATTTATATGAAATTTCTAGAATAGGCAAATTCATAGAGACAAAGTAGATTATGGGTTAGCAGATGCTGGGGGAAAAGGAGAAAGGGAGTCATCACTTGCTGGCTACTTTGTGGTGAAGAAAGAGTTTTAGGAATAGATGGTGGTGATGGTTGTACAACACAGTGAATGTCATTAATACCACTAATTTAAACACTTAAAAATGGCTAAAATGGCAAACTTTATGTTGCGTATGTTGTACCACCACTTAAAAAACCTAAAAGTTTAACAAAAATTATTAGTCCTGTTTGCATTCCCACACATCAGTCATTGTGGGGGATTTTTTTTCTCGTGTGTAGATATCCTAGAGGGTTTAGAGGAATGTGTAGATTGTGTCCGAGTCTAGCCCAGGGGGGCCGTGGCTGTCTTTCCTGTTGGCGCTGGTGGAAGGTGTCTGGGGTTGGGGGGGTGTGGGTGTGGCATGCTGGGAACAGTTCCTGTGCACTCTGGGTTGGTCAGGGCATCCCCAGCTCTTGCTGCCAGCCAAAGAAGAGCTGGTGGCCTCTGCCAGCTTTCCTCTCCCACCTTCGCCTGAGCTGGCTGTCAGCCTGAGGAGGGACACCAGCATCGATCTGTCCAAGCCGTCTGGGCCCCGCAGGCCTGGGCCCCTTTCCTCTCAGCCTGCGGGTTGGTGTTACACAAGGCGCGGGACACACAGTCATGGTCACCCAGCCGAGTGCTGGCAGGGCTGGGGGCTGGCGCTGAGGGGCTCACAGCGAGCGGGCAGGGAGAGAGGCACCAGGCAGAGGCCTTCTTTCCCGAGGGCTTCGGAGCCGGCCCCACTTCTGCTTGGGAGGCAGCCCAAGGCCTTCTGCGGAAAGCGCTGATGCAATCTGGAAGGACGCTGAGGCTGAAGAAAACGTGACGTGCTTCCCTTTCTTCTTCCCCAGGACTGTTCCCTTCTTGCCTTATTTGAACCATCATCTTACTCGCTGTCTTAGTTTGCTTAGGCTGCCATGATAAATGCCACAGACTGGATGGCTTAAACGACAGAACTTTATTTTCCCACAGTTCTGGAGGCTGGACGTCCAGATCAAGGGGCCAGCGATCGGTTCCTGGGGAGGGCCCCTCTTCCTGCAGATGGCTGCCTTCTCACTGTGCCCTCATAGGGGCGCTGTGGGAAGAGAAAGAGAGAGAGAACACAAGCTCTCTAGTATCTCTTCCAAGGGCACTAATCCTGTCATGAGGACCCACCCTTAGGGCCTCACCTAAACTTAATTAGTTCCCAAAGGCCTCAAACCTTGATGCCGTCACACCTGGGGTTAAGGCTTTAGCATATGAATTTTGGGGGGATACCATTCAGTCCTTGCCATTATCCTTCCTGGGGTCACCATTGTCTCAAAAGACACCTACAATACCTCTGTGTATCCTATTTGCTCTTGGGGTGAAAAGAACCTGAATGCCCTGGAAGGTTCTTTAAGAGACCTGCTGTCAGACTGTTGTGTAGGAAGGGCCTGTCCTGTCCCAGGCACGGTGCAGGCAGCCTTCCTGGCACACACGACAGACCTCACTGCTCCAGTGCAGCAGGGAGACAGAATGATGTGTGTCCACCTTCTGCCTCTAGGACTTCTAAGTCACAGTTCCAGCACGTTCCCTCTACATTGAAGGGCATGATTGGAGACCTCAATTTTCTGGGAAGATGGCACTGCTAATGCCCATTCCCAGGCTGGTTCAGGTTTAGATTGATGATGTCTGGCATTTGCAGGAGCGCTATCAGTGGTGGAGACTGGAACCCCTGGGGCGTGGCCCAGAGCCTTCCCAGCTGTCTTCTGGTAGTGGCTCAGTTAGTGGATTAAGGTACATCGACCTGTGTTCCAGCTCTAGCCCACCAGCTTTCCTGCCCCTGTGGGTTGTCTCTGTTTCTGGTGACCATTTGGAAGCTAAGAGGCCCTGTGGGAGCCTCCAGCCTTCGGCCCCTTGGGCCTGTCCTGACCGCAGTTCCCTGCCCCCAGGTGGCCCCGACTGTGGCCTCCGGAAGCTGCTGCAGCACTGTTTGGACATGCTGGCATAGTGACAGCAGCCTGATTGTCTTGCCAATGGGTTTCAGCCCTGGCCAAGTTCACTGTGGATTCAGTGAGACCAAAGAAATGACAATGGAACGTTCTTGGGGTGAAAGGGTTATTTATACCCAACTTTATTCCCACAGTGGCAGGTCAATCACTAGAACCCTGTCCACTCAGAGCGAGTCTGCATGCAGCAAGTTGGTCTCTGCCTCTGGGCCTCTCTACTCCCACAGCTGTTTCAGTCTCTGTCCTCAGCGCTGCCACCACTCCAGTCTCATCTCTGCTCTCCTGCAGCTGCGCCACCGTGTCTCCCAGAGCACTGGGCGGAGCTCTTTATATATAGAGTCAATAATGATGCATTGCGCACACCTGTGTAGTGAGCTAGCCGACCAGGGCCAAGTGAGAATCCTGGCTATAGGAACCTTCACTGTATCCACACTGATGTAACTGTCCCTTTTCTCCTCCCGGCAAGTGAGAAAGGAGAGAGGGAGCTTTCCCAAACACACACTGCAAGGTGCGCCCGTGTTTAGAGTTAGAGTTTATGTTAGTTGTCCTCCTGTTTCATAATTTCCTTGCCACTGCTTTTCCCAGTCTCCCTCAGAGCAAACACACTGCTCTGTGTCCTGTCCCCTGAGGTGGGCCAGGGGTCGGGGTGCTTGCTGGGCAGTGATGACAGCAGGCACACAGTGACCTCTTGGGAGGACCTTTTGTGCTGCTCCCTCTTGGTGGATTGATGCCCTTCTTCATCCATTCTCTGCATCCCTGGTTTAGCAAATCCATCCCCTCCTCCTTGGCTCCTCCTGGGGGCTTCCCCCTTGTCCTTAATAAGCCTCCATCCATCTGGAGGCTGAGGCCAAAGACCCAGGTGTCTCCTCTTGCTATCTCCCAAATCCATTCCAGTAGCTCCGTCTCTAAAATCTACCCTGAATCCCTCTATCCACCCCCTTGAATACTGCAGTCTGACCGCTACTCACCTGCTCAGCTTAGTGTCTGGTGGGGCCTCCTTCCTGCCAGCAGGGCTGAGGTCCGTGTCCCTCACAGGAGGCACCTGCTGAAAGCCACCGCAGGCCAGGGGCCCCCCTGCCTGAACCTTCAGGTACTGCATTGGCCCCCTTTGGTCAGATGACCTGCATTCAGAGAAAGTGGCTTTTCAGCATGCTGGCTGGCACAGAGGGGAAGAGCCCCATATTTTCACTATGCAGATGGGGTCTGTGGATAAAATGAAAGTTCCTGTGGCCAGGATTCTCACCTGGCCCTGGTTGGCTAGCTCGCTACACACGTATGGGAATACATTGTTATTGACTCTATGTAAAGAACTCTGCCCAGTGCTCTGGGTGACCCGGTAGCAAGGCTGCAAGGCTGCAGGAGAGTAGAGCAGAGGCTGGAGTGGTGGCAGTGCTGAGGACAAAGACCCAGAGGACAGCTGTGCAGGCAGAGGGCCCCAGAGGCAGAGACCAGCTTGCTGCATGCAGACTTGCTCTGAGTGAATGGGATTCTAGTGACTGACCTGCCACCTGGAAATAAAGTTGGGTATAACCCTTTCACCCCAAGAGCATTCTACTGTCATTTCTTTGGTCACACTGAATCCCTAGCAAATTTGCCCACGGCTGAAACCCATTGGCAAGACAGGTCACATAGATACAGCCTCTGCTAGCTGCTGCAGATTCCTGCAAACCTCCAGGATTCACACACTCAGTCCAGTGCTCCCACTAATGGCACTTAATCAAAATGTGGGTGAGACACTAGTTCTCCCCCACCCTCTTTTCACAGAGGAGGAAAGAATTTAAAACCTAGACAAGGAATCTATTGTAAAGAATGTAATTAACCACCAGCCAGAGATTTAGGGGTGGAAAATTCAACTTGTTTGAGTTTTAGAAGAAGTTTTCTTTAATTTGATTTCCAAGATGGTTTGGGGGTGGGTAATGACTGTTTGGATTGGTTCCATTTTCCTGGGTTGGAATTAGTAATGCAATTTGCAGTGCCCCACAGGGATTCTGTGGAGAAGGGTGTGAGCAATCAGGGCATTAAGGATCTTCTGAGGATACTTTATGATTTTCCAAACGAGAGTGCCTCCCATGTCACAGGTTATTAGTGCAATTCACCTGTCATGGCAGAACCTTTCTGCTGGTCAAGCCATTGAAGTAGTTGGAGCACCCTTCCTGGCTGTTAGCACCAGGCTGATCACACGTGCAGTGCGGGGACCAGCTCACAGAGGCTGACAATAGCTCTCAGATGGGGAGCTGGAAAGATGCTGTTCCCACCATTTCCCTGCAAGGTCTTCCTTGGGGTCACTGCATACGCTGGGGCTCCGTCAAGTGCAGTGACCCCAGGAAAAGCACGCACGTATTGGTGGTTGTGACGGCAGAGGCCAGGGTGTGGCAGATTTCGGGCATGGGTGTGTGTGACCTGGTCTCTCCTGTCTCTCATCTCTGTCTCCTCCCCACCTTGACCCCCATGTGTTGGCTTCATTCGCCTGCTCTTGTTATATCAAGAGTAGCTGGCAGCACCAGGCCTCCCTCCGTCCAGGTTTGATTGCTTCCTAAAGGAGAGGGCTTCTCTTCCCTAGTAGCTCGGCTCACCCATGTGTCCCCGCAGCCACTCTGACTGGACCCATCCAGATCATGGGTTCATCCTGAAGCCATCCCTGCGGCCATGATATATGCAGAGTGGTCAGTCCTGGGTCCTAAAGCTGGCGATGGAGGCCAACATCAGCCAGAAACCACTTTTGCTGGTTCTCGGGGAAGAGCTTCCCAGAGGAAACTTGGGGCTGAGTGACTAAGACCTCAGACACAGCAAATATCTGTGCACCTTTAGCAAACTGAATTAAAAAATACTTCAAGAGGATCATATACCATGATCAAGTGGGATTCATCTCAGGGATGCAAGGATGGTACAACATTCGAAAATCCATCAACATCATCCACCACATAAACAAAAAGGACAAAAACTGCATGATCATCTACATAGATGCTGAAAAAGCATTCGACAAAATTCAACATCCATTCATGATAAAAACTCTCAACAAAATGGGTACAGAGGGCAAGTACCTCAACATAATAAAGGCCATATATGACAAACAGCCAACATCATACTTAACAGTGAGAAGCTGAAAGCTTTTCCTTTGAGATCAGGTACAAGACAGGGATGCCCACTCTCCTGACTGTTATTCAACACAGTACTGGAGGTCCTAGCCACGACAATCAGACAAAACAAAGAAATACAAGGCATCCAGATTGGTAAAGAAGAAGTCAAACTGTCACTATTTGCAGATGACATGATATTATATATAAAAAAACCCTATAGACTCCACTCTAAAACTACTAGAATATCTGAATTCAGCAAAGTTGCAGGATACAAAATTAATACACAGAAATCTGTTGCTTTCCTATACACTAATGAACTAGCAGAAAGAGAAATCAGGAAAACAATTCCATTCACAATTGCATCAAAAAGAATAAAATCCCTAGGAATAAACCTAACCAAGGAAGTGAAGGACCTATATCCTGAAAACTACAAGACACTCTTAAGAGAAATTGAAGAGGACACCAACAAATGGAAATTCATCCCATGCTCTTGGCTAGGAAGAATTAATATTGTCAAAATGGCCATCCTGCCTAAAGCAATCTACAAATTCAGTGCAATCCCTATCAAAATACCAACAGCATTCTTCAACCAACTGGAACAAATGGTTCAAAAACACCAAACACCCCGAATAGCCAAAGCAATCCTGAAAAGGAAGAATAAAGCAGGAGGGATCTTGCTTCCCAACTTCAAGCTCTACTACAAAGCCACAGTAATCAAAACAATTTGGTACTGGCACAAGAACAACCCATAGACCAGTGGGACAGAATAGAGAGTCCAGATATTAACCCAAATATATATGGACAAAACTGGACAGCTACATGTAAGAGAATGAAACTGGATCACTGTCTAACCCCATACACAAAAGTAAATTTGAAATGGATCAAAGACCTGAATATAAGTCATGAAACCATAAAACTCTTAGAAAAAAACATAGGCAAAAATCTCTTGGACATAAACATGAGCAACTTCTTCATGAACATATCTCACCAGGCAAGGGAAACAAAAGCAAAAATGCACAAGTGGGACTATATCAAGCTGAAAAGCTTCTGTACAGCAAAGGACACCATCAATAGAACAAAAAGGTATCCTACAGTGTGGGAGAATATGTTCATAAATGACATATCCGATAAAGGGTTGACATCCAAAATATATAAAAAGCTCATGCACCTCAACAAACAAAAGGCAAGTAATCAAATTAAAAAATGGGCAAAAGATCTAAACAGACATTTCTCCAAAGAAGAAATTCAGATGGCCAACAGGCACATGAACAGATGCTCCACATCGCTAATCATCAGAGAAATGCAGATTAAAACCACAATGAAATATCACCTCACACCAGTAAGGATGGCTGCCATCCAAAAGACAAACAACAACAAATGTTGGCGAGGTTGTGGAGAAAGGGGAACCCTCCTACACTGCTGGTGGGAATGTAAATTAGTTCAACCATTGTGGAAAGCAGTATGGAGGTTCCTCAGAAAACTAAAAATAGAAATACCATTTGACCCAGGAATTCCACTCCTAGGAATTTACCCTAAGAATGAAGCAGCCCAGTTTGAAAAAGACAGGTGCACCCCTATGTTTATAGCAGCACTATTACACCAAGAAATGGAAGCAACCTAAATGCCCATCAGTAGATGAATGGATAAAGAAGATGTGGTACATATACACAATGGAATATTATTCAGCCATAAGAAGAAAACAAATCGTACCATTTGCAACAACATGGGTGGAGCTACAGGGTATTATGCTCAGTGAAATAAGCCAGGTGGAGAGACAAGTATCAAATTATTTCACTCATCTGTGGAGTAGAAAAACAAAGCAAAAACTGAAGGAACAAAACAGCAGCAGACTCACAGAACCCAAGAATGGACTAACAGTTACCAGAGGGAAAGGGACTGGGGAGGATGGGTGGGAAGGGAGGGACAAGGTGGGAAAAAAAGAAAGGAGGCATTATGATTAGCATGTATCATGTTGTGGGGGAGGCACGGGGAGGGCTGTACAACACAGAGAAGACAAGTAGTGATTCTATAGCATCTTACTACACTGATGGACAGTGACTGTAATGGGGTATGTGGTGGGGACTTGACGATGGGAGGAGTCTAGTAACCTTAATGTTGCTCATGTAATTGTAGATTAATGATACCAAAATAAAAAAATAAAACAATCAATATAAAAACAAAAAAAAAATCTGTGCACCTGAGCTTTTCTGTCTTTGCAGTCAAGCCCATGCTCCCTTCAAATGCACCCTTCTTACCTGAGCCATCGTGTCTTCTCTTCCTCCTTCCCTAGCTCCTCCTCCTCTTCCTCCTTGTCAGCAACACTTGTCCAGGGTTTATAAAAGTGCAGTTCCGCAGGCTGCAGTCGCTCCTGGGAGCAGTGCACAAACACTTGTTCACATTCTACACACCAGGCGCAAGGTGCTTGGCAGGTGACCCTCACCAAATTGTCACAGCAACCTTATGTAGCACCGTTAGGTGCTAGGCAGCTTGGTGTGAACCCCAGCCCTGTCCGCTTCTCGGGATGCAGCCTTGGCCAGGTCACTTCCCTCTCTGAGTCTCTGTGTCCTCATCTGTCAAGTGGGGGCGATGTTGTGTGCTTCCTGGGGTTCTCGTGAGAACCAGTGAGCTTGCGTCGGGGAGCCCAGTGCCTGGAAGTTTGAGTGCTCAGTAGGCAGAGGTGCTCCTGGACTGCACAGCACATGTGGACACTGAGGCCGCCATGTCATTAGTTCGAGTCCCACAGCCAGTGGGTAGCTTAGCTGGGGCCTGAGCCCAGGCCGTCAGCTCCCAAGCCAAGTGCCTGCTCAGTCTGCAGTGTCGCCTCTTTGTCCAGCCCCCTGCCAGCTGCCTGTTCCTCACAGGAGGGCTTGCCTTAGCACACCGCCGTCAGCGCCTGAAGCGGCGCACGTGCAGGCTGTGGCATATCGTCTCTGCGCAGCCTCCGAGCTGGACCCTGAGCAGCTGAGGCAGAACGTTCAGAACAGTCATTGATGGAGTGGACTAGGCAGCCTCCAGGATGGAGAACTGACTCTCTGTGGTGTTGGGGTGGCCTCCCCAAGAGAGTGAACTAGGAGCCATGTCTGCAGAGAGGAACAGGGGCCTGACAGGCAGTGAAGGGGAAGGCCTGGATGCCCTGCCCCCAGGGGGGCTATGTGAAGCTCAATAAGCTGAATAGATGCTCCTTGAGTGGTGTTTGACCAGTGGGTTTAGCTGTCCTTAAATTGGTGACTATTGCTAATAAAGGTTTGTGTTGTCCTTGTTTCCAGTGTGGAATCATTTTTTGGCTCTTTGGTGGTGCAGCCAGGAATCTGGAAGCTCAAGACATTTAATTAAGTGGCTTCAGCCACTCCAGATATGGCATGTACCTCAATAGATGTTTTCTTCGATGCAGAGCCTCAAAAATTTCACAGTAGCCAGGTGTGTGTGTGTGTGTGTGTGTGTGTGTGTTTGCAGAAAAAAAGACAAATAGTGTCATCAAGAATCTTGTTTGGAGTGACCCTTTCAAAACTATCTTTTGAAATTACACTGAGTCTGTCATATTGGTATCACATTAGCTTCAACAGGCTGAATTTTTATAAATATTGCCAACTCACTTCTCCTTCTCTCACCCATATTCTTTAATTAATTAATTAATTGTATTATTTTTATTTTGTTATCATTAATATACAATTACATGAACATTGTGGTTACTTAATTCCCCCCATTATCAAGTCCCCACCACACACCCCATTACAGTCACTGTCCATCAGTGTAGTAAGATGCTATAGAGTCACTACTTGTCTTCTCTGTGCTATACTGCCTTCCCTGTGACCCCCCTACGTTATGTTTGCTAATCATAATGCCCCCTTTTGCCCTTCTCCCTCCCTTCCCACCGCACCCCCCAGTCCCTTTCCCTTTGGCAACTGTTAGTCCATTCTTGCTTTTACCCATATTCTTAATGATCAGAGAGGTCTGCAGTTAGAGCAACCATCTGACTAGCTAATCTCCTACAACATCTGGTAAACTCCAGGAGCAGAAATACACTGGGATGTTTGCAGTGACTGAGTAGGGTCCTGGGAGCAGCACAAGGGGATCCAGACCGAAGCCACCTTTGACCTCTCTGCACAGGTGAGGATTCTGGCCATAACCCTGTGGTTCAGGGCCACAGGAGCCCTGTGCAGAGCCAGGCTCCGCTCCCCAGTCGTACTTCATATCTCTGTGTTTGTTCTCTGGCTTGAGGTGCTCAGATCAGAACAGACATCTAAATACTTTAGTGAGGTGGACATACACTCAGCCTTCGTGAGCCTAATACCAGCCAACACTTATGCAGCCCCTTTTTTGCAGTGGGCACTGCTGCAGTGCTTCACCTGCACCACTTGTGCTTTACATGCTCTGCTCCAGTGCTTCATGTGCACTGAGCCAAGCGTTTTGCCTGCACTCTTCCAAGCGCTTGACGTGCACTGCTCTGGCGCTTTACATGCTCTGCTCCAAGTGCTTTTACCTGCACTCATTAATTTAACACCTGGTGACTGCTGTCTGAGAATAGTACCAGGGCCATGTTGTCCTCCCAAAGTAGCAGGTAAACACTGGAAGGGTTGTCCTTGTTGGCTGTCTCCATCATGCCATGTGGCAGGAGGACAGTGTGCACTCGGGCTTCCCTGCCAGGAGCCAAGTCCTCTGTGCTGGCTTCATGCAATGTTTTTAATTATGACCTGCACAAAAATTCATATGGCAACCAAGACAAAACTTCACAAACCAGTTTTGCTTTTCCTGTCTTTGTGAGGAACTCCAGTACTCTCCCTTCCATTCTCATTAACTAAAAAAGTGTTGGTCAAGACCCTCTCCGCTGAACCCTCTGCTCTATGGGTCACAGCCTGCTGCATGAAAACCCTGCTCTGTAAACCCCTTCCCCCATCTCTTTAGCTCCTACTCCCTGAATAAAGAAAGCAACCGTTCACTTATTTCACTCCCCTTTATAGTTTCTTGTTTGATACTGGGTATTCCTAGAACTACAAAGAAATAGATACATTTTGAAGTTCCTCTAGAAATGAGTTTGTGTAAATAGATGTGTGCAGGCATGTGCTCAAGTGTGTGTTGTGTGGCCACTGTTCCTCATTTTTGCTGAGTCTATCCTTTAGAAACTGGAGTTTTGTGAGCAGGTTTCCTGACCCATAAGTACTAGCAGAGGTGGCCTGAGTTTGAATGACACGTTCAGATGAGGGTTGAATTGGAGGATGTCCTGCTTTTCTGCTGCCCTGATGCTAGTTCTGCACAGTAGCCAGTGATGTCCAAGGTCATGATACGAATAAGAAAAAGGACTGCCATTTATTGAATGCTCACTATGTACCTGGTTACATGTCAGACTCTCTCTATATAGTATATGCCATATTTTCTCACAACAGTAATGCCATAAACATGACGGTAAGCCACTTCTGTTAACCAAGCACGTGTCTGCTGGGCACCATGCTAAGACCTTTACATGTAATATTGTGTTAAATATTATATAACCTTACAGGAAGATATTATTATCCCTATTTTACAGGGGGAGAAACTGAGGCTCACAGAGGTTAGGAACCTGCCTATGACTGTGCGGTTAGTGAGTGAGTCTTAGGTTCAGGTGGGACTGCCCTTGAACAGCTCAGCTTTCCTGCCAACAATGGAATGCTGACCGAACACTTGTTGGGTTTTGTCTGGCCATTTTTTTCCTCCCTGAAAACCATGGTATTGAGGTCCCTTTGCTGTCATTAAAGGGGAAAGAAAACCCACTCACAATTCTTCCTTATTTGCTTCTTCTGACAATTTTTTTTTTCTGCAAAAGTCATTTCCTGTGTTGGTCTCATTCTCCCCAAACAGCATACATGCTTTAGCTACCTGGTGTGCTCCGGCAACTGCCCCTTTCTGCAGGGGATTTGCAAAGTTGAATCGTAATGATGAGGAGACTCTGGTGAACACGCAGCCTCCCAGGGGAGTGAGAGAGCGAACAAGCGCATCCTAAACCCTGGTGCCCGAGAACTGCTGAGCAGGGAGTGGGTTTCTCCTTCACTGGCTTCTGGGTTTTCCCCTTCATTTCCCTTTAAAATGTTAGAGCGTATCAAATGAGCCCTCTCTCCCCCAAGGACTGTTTCAATCTCTTATATTTTTTGATCATTCATTGCTGTGGGTTGGTTGTTTTATTTGTACTTTTGGATGGTGGATTGAGTAGCGGTATGGATGGTTAAGAGGTAAGGGAGTGTTTTATCTTTACACTTTACGCTAAATAGCCCACATAAACAAGGCTAAGAGCTCTCTGGCCAAAGCCAGCATTTTTAATGCCTGCCTCTGATCATTTTGTTGGCCTTCACCGACTAATTATAATCAGAACCGACCACGTGGTGTGCGTTATTTAGATCCAGCTGTAACACCAGCATTTTGGCTGATGCAAATTTTCCAACTCAAGTGCTTTTACCAGAAGTGACGAACCTCCTTTCCCAGGGTGTCTCAGATGTTTATGGGGACGATGGCCTCCTGTCTCTGCCCTGCGCCACCTGGTCTTTCCTGCCAGGCCAGTGTTTCTCTGCTACTTCCCTTGCTACTCTCTAGGTGTGAGCATCCCCCGACCCAATGTGGGTTTTTTTTTTGCTATTATTACTGCATCCAGCCCCAGATAACTTCTCTCTCTCAGAAGTCCTGGGTGGCCTGGTAAGACATGGGCAGCCTCCAGACACTTCTCTTAAAGAAATTCAACTTGTCTCTGTATGTTTCTGAAAAGCCCTTGCACATGTTAAACGTTTCGCTATGCAAACATATGTCAGGGAATGTTTTCTTAGGCTTCAAGACTGTATTGGCCAGAGAGAAAGTGTAGCTTTTATACTTAAAAATCTGAAATCTCAGATTGTCTTTATGTGATCAAGAGCTTGTTGGTTTAGTTCAGCCACATCTTCAAGATGGCAGCTCCTATTAAATTTTCAGTTCTGCCCTTCTGCTATTTCCCTTGGGCTCCCCGACCTGCCCCGGGTACCTTGTATTCAGAGCTGGCAGTCATGGTCAGTCCCTTCTTGATAAGAGGTTTCAGAGCATCCCAGGTGGTGAGCAGAATTAGGGAGAACCAAGAAGTGAAGGAGAATATTTGCGTTGTGATTGGTGCTGGCTTCTGGGGAGGAAGACAAAAGAAGACCGAGTTTGGAGCAGAGACTAAAAACTAAAAACCCTGCATTTTCTTCCTGCTTTTTCCCGAGCAGTGTTATTTTCAGACTGTTTTGAGCTGGGATCCTTTGTCGTATTATGGAGACAAACCAAATGGCATATTCTAAGATCTTTCCCTTCTGAGATAGAGAATTGTTTACAAATGCTTCAGTTTAAGGGTTTATCCATATGAAACAATTGGGGGACTTTTTATTATTATATTCATTAATTAGGAAAATGGAGAGGCAGGTTCTGAAGCAATCATCCAAAGGCTTAAATGAGGTTTTTTGATTTTTATAAAAAGCAAAATGGAATGGGCTGCGATTCTAAACAACGGTGGGAACAGGTGGTGGTTGCCTGTTAGCCCAGCCTGCATCCGGGTGTAGGCTGGGCTTTGGTTAGTTAGCTGGTGTTCGAACAACAGACCCAGATCGTGGAGGCAGGAATGTGCAAGGCCTGGGCAACTGTGGAGGTCATGAGGACCAAGCCATTTGTCCAGAGGGGCAATGCCTGGCAGATAAGATGAAACCGATAAGGACTCATCCGTTAGGGGCCCAGATCACTGGATGCTCCATCTTTCTTGTGAACCTTGCAGGTGGGGTGTTTGGGGGTGAGAGGTAAGTGGAAACCTGAACAGATATCACCAGGCTTTTGGGGGTTTTGGTGTTGGATTATTTAAGCCAAAACCTCAGTGTGCAGTAGTCTAAAGGGAAGTAAGTTGATCACTGAAGAAAGACTTTGCACATTACAGCTGGGCAGGCTCAGCCAAATAGCACATGTCAGCCCAACATAGTAAAGAAGGGGCAGGAAAGAGTGAGCAAACCCCTTTATCCATTGAAAATTTGCAACTTATTTTCCTGATTTTATTATTAACTGAAAAAGCACATTAATTTCCAGTCATTTCCAAAGATGGGGTGGAGGTGAACTGTGTGAATCAAGGTGATAGCACAGTAGTGTTGACCTCATAAGGTTGAGTCAGATGACTTTTTGTTGACCTTTGCTGTGCCACTCACGTGAGTGCATCACGCTACACAATGCGGATCTAATTCATAGTATTTATTGCATTGAGCCAAGGAGTTGAAATCAGCCTCAGGAGAGGAAACACTGTCGCTATGCTGTTTCTGTAACAGAGGAGTTTGTAATCGACACACAGGTGAAAACGCTCAGAAGATGCACATTGGAAATGTGATGTATGGGGATTATGCAGCCGTCTTTGCCCAGCTCACCGAAATGGGACATTTCAAGGTTTGTCACCGACACAGAAAACTGGAATATTTCTCTTGACTATTTTCCAATGAGTAATTTAACTGCAAACCCACTTCACAGGGCTGTTTTTCTCTTTAAAAAATTTAGTACCATAGCTCCTTACTATTCATGAGGATAAAATTCCTGATTACATTTTGATGTTACTTTAGTCCCTCCTTTTCCATGGCTTTGCTTTCCATGGTTTCAATTATACATGGTCAACCACAGTCCAGAAGCAGAAATAATTCTCCTTTGGACTAGTCTTACTGGTGTCAGAAGGTCAGTAAGTTGTGACACAATCTACGTCATTCACTCACTTCATCTCATCACGTAGGCATTTTATCATCTCACAGCATCACAAGAAGACTGAGCACAGTGCAATCTGATATTTTGAGAGAGAGACCTCATTCATGTAAATTGTATTACAGTATATTGTTGTAATTGTTTTATTATTAGTTGTTAATCTCTTACTGTGCCTAGTTTATAAACTAAACTTTATCATAGGCATATATATATAGGGCAAACCATTGTGTGTGTGTGTGTGTGTGTATATATATATATATATATAGTTTGGTACTATCTGTGGTTTTGCATCCACTGGGGTCTTGGGATGTTTCCCTGCAGATAATGGGGGAACTACATTATACACTGTTACGTACTGTATACAATCCTGAATGAATTACAGGATCAACATAATTGCATAATGTCTGAGGAAATGAATAAAGGGCTCCTACTTTAGCAGCTGTCTCTTCACCTCCCTCGGGGCCCCACTGTTTCGTTGATCCTGTCAGCGGTGAGAACAGAGGCTTATACCCCAGAATGACAGCGACTGACATGATGTACAAGGAAGGTGAGCTCCCAGGTGACCCTCTCCTGCCCTCACTGGCACTTCCTGCCTACTTCCCACTCCACACATGGACAGTCTGACCTAATTCACCAAAACGGTGAAGACAGAGAAGACATTCCGATTCTGAAGCCTTATTTAGAGACTTTTGTGTAGAATGCAAGAAAATGTTGCAGATGGCCATTTACGAATCTGCAGTTGTTTCCTCCCAGCTTCTGGTATCTCCTAGGAGAAGGCAGTTTTGCCAAGTTTTTTCTTGGACTTTCTGGCTCTCTGGGGGCATGTTGAGGCTCGCTGTCATGGCCCTGAGCCACCAGCCTGGTGTTGGTGCCCAGGAGGCCCCTGATGTGTCCTCAGGATTGGCTGGGTGGGCTGGTTTGCTAGGGCCACTGTGCCACACAGTGAGCGGCTTAAACAGCAGACATGGATGGTCTCACAATTCCAGAGGCTGCAAGGCCGAGGTCAAGGTATGGGCAGAGTTGATTCGTTCTGGGGGCTGTGAGGGACAGTGTGCTCCAGGCCCCTCCCTTGGCTCGTAGGCAGCCATCGTCTGTGTCCAAATTTCCCCTTTTTATAAGGACACCAGTCATTTGAATTAGGGCTGACCCTAATAGCTTCATTTTAACTTGACTACCTTACTAAGTCTCCAAATAAGGTTATATTCACATATGAATTTTGGTGGGATTCAATTCAACCTATAACATTTGGTGAAGGCAGGCCAAACCGGTGAGCTCCACTGGCCATCCCAGCCAAGGCCAAGCCAAGACAAAGAAACAGGAGGGAGGAGAAGGGAGAAAACGAGAGAAGAAAGAGCAGAAGAGACGGGGGAAGAAGGTGACCTTCTGGGGGAGGGGCTGATCTCACCTGCCCCTTTCTGTCTACTGACCGCCACGGCGGCTGCAGGAATGGGCTGCAGGTGGGTTTGTGAGGGTTGTAACTGCATCTCCCAGGGGTGATCGAGGCCCTGCTACCTTGCCCTGAAAGGCTCCTCATGTGTCAGGTGTTGCTGAGAGCAGCGGGGTCGGTCCAGCTCTTATGAAGTGTTGCCAGGCACTTAGAACACTGGCAAACTCCATCTGCTTGGCTTCCTTGTAAGCTTCTAAATGTGTGTGTCCTTCTTAAGGGGTAATGTTCTAAATAAAGACACTTACTAAGGGAGATTTAATCTTAGTGAAGAAAATCTTTACTGAGTGAGATGAACAAAGCATAGACCCCAGACTCCGACAGGGGTCATTAGGAAATGGGTCCGGCAGATTTCAGGAACCTGCAGCTGTCTCTTCACCTCCCTCGGGGCCCCACATCCCTGGGGGATCGGATCACTTCTTCCACCCACTGCTGTCCTTGTGGCCCTGTCTTCTAGGCATTTGCTTTTACAAAGTCACCCATGTGCTGGGAGGAACACCTCATTACTGAGGGAGTGACTGGCTTTCCTGCCTTGTCTGTGTTCAGCCTGACATTCTTTCAGTCACCCAGACCTCTCCCCTTCTGAATCACAGGGTCCTGCCAATGGGTTTCAGCCCCGGGCAAGTTCACTATTGATTCAACGTGACCAAAGACATGACAGTAAAATGTTCTTGAGGTGAAAGGGTTATACCCAGTTTTATTTCCACTGTGGCAGGTCAATCACTAAAATACCATTCACTCAGAGCAAGTCTGCGTGCAGCAAGCTGGGTGCCTGCCTCTGGGCCTCTCTGCCCTCACAGCCGTCCTCGGCCTCTCTGCACAGCCATCCTACATAGCCATCCTCTGGGCCTGTGTCCTCGGTGCTGCCACCACTCCAGCCTCTGCTCTGCTCTGCTCTCCTGCAGCCTTGCAGCTGTGCCACCATGTTGTTCAGAGCACTGGGCAGAGCTCTTTATATAAAGAGTCAATACCCATGTATTGCCCACATGTGTGTAGTGAGTTAACCAACCAGGGCCACGTGAGAATCCTGGCCATAGGAACTTTCATTTTATCCACACTCAGAAACTGCTTGTGTGGACAGGAGTGTCACCCCCAGATCTCCACCTAGTCCCTGAGAACATGGGCTGCACAGAAGGCACAGCTCTTCATGGAACCAAACAGCATCCCCTCCATCCCCATACAGAAAACCATCAATAACTCTGAAAGTAAAATAGAGGGCTTTTGTCTTGCTTGAGGGTTTCAACCCAAGGCAAGTTCACTATGGATTCAGTGAGACTGAGGAATGACAACTGAACCTTCTTGGGTTAAAGGGTTTATACCTGGCTTTATTCTCCCATGGTGGTGGGTTGAGCACTAGGATCACATCTGCATCTGCATCCAACAGTTCGCAGGTCCATAATCCACCTTCATCTCTGCCTCTGCCCGGAGCACTTGGAGGAGCTCTATATAGTGACTTAGTCAATAATAGCTTATTGCCTATGTGTGTGGGAGCAGTAGCTTAGCAGTAGGTCAATTACATCATCAAGTAGTTTTGGGTCAGGTGAGGAGTCTGGCCATAGGAACTTTCATTTTCCCCACAGCTTTGCATTTTAGTGGAGGCAGGCCTGGGAAGTAGCCGGAACAGCATTTCTGATGCCAGCACAGATTTGTCCCCTGCAGCTTCTTTCTGCTCTCTAGGTTTTCATGGTGTGGATAATGGGATTTGAATATTTCACAAGGTTTGGATACCAAGGGAGAACCTGCTGGATAAGTGAGTGGTTTGCTTTTTAACTCATGTTTACAATGTATATGATCTCATCACTCTCCCAAGCTAAGCCTGGTTCCTGGGTCTCATGGGCTGCATGTCCATGCTGTGTTCTAACCACACTTACAGTTTATTGACAACTCATTGGAAAATGTAGATAAGCAAATACAAACAAATTAAAGTTATCCAAAATGCTGTTACCCAGACATAATGATTGTTACATTTTAATGTATAGCTCTCTTTTTTCCATGTTGATACATCAACAGAGAAATATGTTTGATTTTTACTGAAAGATCCATTGATAAATTCTGTATTTTATAACTTACAATTTCTATTTAACATTATATGTCACATTTTTATGCAATAATAAATACACATGCATTATCATTTTTAATACTGTCATAATACACTTGAATAAATTATCTGTAATTTATGTAATCAGTCCCTTATTGCTGGGCACTTAGGTTGTTTCTTTAAAATTGTTGTGCTATTATAAACCAGTTAATGTTATTGCCTCTTTTGTGGGTGGCAAGAGATAAGGTACCGTCTTTCAGCTTCGGGGCTGTTATATATCCATCCAGCACTACTTGGATGGATAATGAATGTCACAGAAGTGCTCAGTGTTGTTCCTAGCATCCTGCAGTGAGGCCAAGGTGTGTTAAACAATGGGGGAAAGGTTCTATATTCTGGGTGGAGTTTCAGGTGTTCACAATGCCCTTTGCAGAGGCTAAGAAACACCAATTGCCTTCATTTCTCTCAGCAGCATTTCATGTGTCCAGTAGAAATCCTGAACTGCACTGATATTTAAGTCTGTAAAAGTAAACAATCAAGTTTTACATAATAATCACTGTCTCCCTGCTTTCCTGAATATTTTCCTTTAACACTTCACTCCTTTTTATTGCCTGCAAGTTCTTGCCAGCAGATAAATGTCATAGATGCCAAAAGCTTAAGAAAAATGTGTGGGAAACAAACTTAAAATGGGCCAAATTCTGTTTGTTAACTTTTTCCCTCTGTGAATTGGTAGGAAATAAAGTGGAAACAAAGCATCTTCCCAGTCATTCTGGTGCATGGTGAAGCCCCCAGGCCCCTTCAGGAGCTACCAGTGTGCAGGACAGCTGGTCTGAGGACCACCAGCCTTCCCCAGAGGTGCTTGCACATTTTATGGCCACTTGTCAGCATCACTGCCTTCTGGGAGGTGGAGAAAAGGACAGGAACCATAGTTGAGGGGCTCCCCATGTCTTGCCCACCCTACTGAGATATTAGTGGCCTGGCCAGTTTTCTGCTAGAAGCTGTACACATTGGCTCAGCTTTCATTCAGTGTCCTAGAGGTTAGGAAGTCAGATTCAACCAGAAAGGAAAATGATAGTGAGATCTATGGTCTGCAGAAGGTATGAGAAGATGTAGAATTTTCTTTGATAATCACAATTTGATTTGAAAGCCATCCCATTAGCATTTAAGCTGCATCCCAAATATGACAGAACGGCATTGTCAACACAGGTGTTTGAAGGAGGAACCCCATTTTGGGGATGTTGATAAAAACGGAAGAGTAAGGTTACATGTTCAGGGCAATCCCTATCAATATTCCAGAAATTGAGAAACTGATCCCAAAATTCATGTGGAAATGCAAGAGACTCAGAATAGCCACAACAATCTTGAAAAAGAGAAATAAGGTAGGAAACTCACACTTTTGATTTGAAAATTGACTACAAATGTACAGTAATCAAGACAATGGTATTACACTGGATCTCTCTGACAGCAGGTAGGAGGCAAAACAAAAGGAAACAAAACAACCCAAATACAGTGTGGTATTGGCCTAAGAATAAATGTGACAACAGTGGGTTAGAATGGAGAATCTAGAAATAAATCCTTACATTTATGGTCAATTGATATTTAACAAGGGTGACAACAATTTAGTGGGGGAAGAATAGATTTTTCAACAAATGGTGCTGGAAAAACTGGATATCCATATGCAAATGCACTAAGTTGGACTTTTATCTCATCCCATATATAAAAATTAACTCAAAATGGATCACAGATCTAAATGTAAGGGCTATACCTATAAAACTCTTAGAAAACAAGTATAAATCTTGGTGACCTTGGTTTAAGCAAAGATTTATTATTAGATGTAACACCAAAGCACAGGCAACCAAAGAAAAAGATAAATTATCAAAATAAACTTTTGTGCTTGAAGGAACACGATGAAGAAAGTGAAAAGACAGTCCACAGATTGGGAGAAGATATTTGCAAATCATAAATGTCACAAGGGTCTAGTATCCAGAATATTAAAGGATTATAGCTCAACAATAAAAAGCCAAAATGGCCCAATTAAAAAAAAATTGGCAAAACTCTGAATAGACATTTCTTCAAAGAAGATATAAAAATGACTAATAAGCATATGAAAAGATGCTCAACGTCATTGTCATTAGGGAAATGCCAATCAAAACCATAATGAAATGCCATTTTGCACTCATTTGGGTGGTTATAAAAAAATACAGACAATATCAAGTGTTGATGAGGATGTGGAGGAACTAGAACCCTCATACATTGCTGGTGGGGATGTAAAATGGTGTGGTTGACTTGGAAAAGAGTTTGGTGCTTCTTCCAAAATTTAGAGTTTTCCTATGACCCAGCAATTCAACTTCTAGGTATGTATGAAAACGTGGTCCACGTGAGAATTGGACACATCTGTCCACACAAAACTTGTACACAAATGTTCATAGCATAATTATTCATAATAGCTGAAAGGGAAACAACTACCCATCAACGGATGAATGGATAAACACAAGTGGTATATCCATTCAATGGAATGTCATTTGGCTGTGAAAAGGAATGAAATACTGACACATGCTACAACTTGCATGAACCTTGAAAACAGTGTGCTAAGTGAAAGAAGCCAGACACAAAAGCAGCATATTATATGGCTCCATTTTTATGAAATGTCCAGAATAGACAATCCACAGAAATAGAAAGTAGATTAATGGTTCCAGGGAGCCTGGAAGGTGGGGCATAAGGGAGTGACTGATAATGTTGTGGGTTTATTTTGGGGCTGATGACATGTTTTGGAATTGGATATTCGTAATGGTTGTAAAACTTTGTGAATGTACAGAAAACCATTGAACTGTATACTTTTAAAGGCGGAATTTCATGGTATGTGAATTACATCTCAACAAAAAAGTGCATTGATGTGTGGTCTTCACCCTCAAGCTCTAGTGTTGGCTTAAGGCTGGTGGTCCTCATGTCTTCCTTTGTCAGTGGCCATTGCCAAGTTGCAGGTTGGTAGTGGCAAAAAAACCTGCTTTTACTTTCCATGAGTTATGCCTTTGTCAGCATCTCCTGGGGAGGCCCTTTCCCCACGTCCCCACTCTGATGTCTCCTGAGGACGGTTCCAGGATGTGGAGACCTATGAGACCTCCCTGTGTGTGCCACTGGGAGCTCCCTGGCTTTATTTCAAGTGGTGCCATGTTCTTTTGTTTTGCTAACCCCACCTCTCTTTTCCTCCACCTTCCCCAACACTCAGGTTCGGTTCTGTGGCTCCAGATGGCCAGTACCACTCCCTTATTAAGAACAAGAGTGCACGGATCAATGCAATGCTGGCAGTGCTGACCCTTTGCGATTAGCTGTGACTTTCCAAGGTAAGGGTCCCATAAAGGTACTTGACTCTGATTTTAATTTACCTCACTGTTTATTCTCTTCCAGGTGTGGGTAACAATTTCAGGAGCTGAGCTTCCTGAGCCACAACTGGTGTGTGGCTGGGCTTACTGTTGAGATACTAAGGTGGCCACTTGGCCATACCCAGGGAACATTTCTGCACCCTTCTTACTGTAGGATCCCATCCATCTGCATCCCTGGTGTGCTGTGGATGATGGTGAGTGGAACATACGGATTGTGGCAGAAGCCCCACAAAAGGTGACCCTGGGAGAATGGGTCATTCAGAACAAAATCATCTGCTGGGAGAGCAGCTGCCTCATGTGGGTGCAGGTCGGCCTGCCTTGGTGGAGTTCACTGGGGAACACTGATGCTCCCGTGGCTGTGTGGGGTGAGGCATTCAGCATCACAGGTCGGAGTCCAGGAGGCTGGATCTCCAGAGGCCAGCTCTGCACGTCCCTTCCCTCTTCCTCCTCCCAAATATTGTTTTGCAAAGAGAAGCCAGAAAAGAAAATTCTGGAGGGCCCCCCTCCTCCTCTTCAGAGCCTAGCTCTGTGTGCCCTCTGGGCCCTCTCTGTCTCTGCCTGGGAGAAAAACCTGCTTTAAGCTCCACTGAGCTTGGTGAAGCTGGAAGAAAAATTAAGGTACCCATAAATATACATTTGTGTCCAGAATCCAGCTTTTCCGTCAAGGAGGAATAAATTTCACTCACCTGACTCCTGGCCTGACATCAGCACACAGTTGTCTGAATAGCAGGAAAATCCTTTACTCACTTCTGCTGGGTCTGTCCCACCTCACAGGAAGGCTGTCTGACATGAGCTTCCCCAAGTGGTGCCCTTCGCACCCTTGGCACAGCTGTGACGCTGCACACGCCCGTGCTCTGAGCGGAGTCAGTGTCCCTGCACCTGCCATGGGAGCTGCTTCCCGTGCCTGTGGCTCGGTGGCTCTTTAGAGGGCCGGGGAGGGTGCTCAGTTGTGAAGTCCCACCTCGGGGGGCTCAGCTGGTCCCCTGAGCCGGACTGTGCAACAAACGAATGAGGCCTAGTGATGAAGGCTCAGGGGTGAGGCCAAGGCGCTAGGCCAGGGTCACGGTGCTGAGGACAACTTCAAGTCTGTAAGAGAAACCACTTCAGCCATTTGCAGGGCTCCGGAAAGAGGGAAGAGGGGGGAAGTCAGAAGAGCCTAGAGCTGCACCACAGAGGAGATAGCACAGAAACTGGGCCCAGGCTTCTCTGGAGCCTCCGTAGCAGCATCTGCACAATTGCCCCTTTGGTCCCAGTGGCCCCAGGGTTCCTTTGACGAGAGTACTGGGTGGTTGTACACTGGCTGGCATCTGGCTGTAAAGGCAGTGTAGACAACCTACACTGTGAGGTTTTAGAGTGGATGAGGGTGTGTGAAGGATGTCCATGCTGCCGTCAGCCCCATTAGCCTCCAGGTCAGGGGTGGAGTCTGTGTGGCAGGTGTACAGCAGTGTAGACAAGGCCATGGGGGTCTTTAGGGAGAGAATTGATTTTACGTGTCACCAGACCTACAGTAGTGAGGGTCAGGGAGAGGAGGCAGAGTGCATGCGTGTTAAAACATACTGTTCTCCATCCCCGCCAACTCCAGAGGGCCTTGGGGGTCAGTTTAGGTCCATTCCTTCCTTGTCCATCATCTGAACTGAATACTTGGTTCCTGGCAGTGGAGAGACATCATGATCGTGGGCTCTGAAGTCAGAGAGCCCTGGGCCCAAACCTCAGGCCAGACATGACCAGCAAGGGGGCTGTGGGCAAGTCAGGACCCTCAGTCTCTCCACCTGTGAAGTGGGCCTCCTGATAATGGTGAGCCTGAGAGGGGGGTGCACGGGCCGCGCTGGCACAGAGCAGATGCTCCCTGGCTCGGAGCCGTTGCTGAGATGGTAGCCGCCGCCACTGCTGTGACTGGGAAGGCAGGAGCTGGCTGTGGGAGAGGAACGAAAGGGCTTTCCCATGAAGCACAGGCCTGGCCTCCTGGCCTCCAGGTAACAGGGTGGTCAGAGACTCTCTGCGCAGGTCCACGGCGTTCTTTGGATTCCTGGGTACCCGAAACTAAACGTGACTGTGAGCTGGCACCTGCTCTGCCCAGGAGGCAGATTTCCCAGGGGGTGGGGGACCCCTCCTGGAGCTGATGGGCCTCGGGCTCTGTGTGGTCTGGCTTCTGCCAGCGTGGTGGGCAGCGCCCCTGGCCACTGTGGTCTCATCGCGAGGGTGATCTCTGTACCCTCCTGGCAGCTCCTCCTCTCCCAGAGCTCAGTCACATGACAGATGTTTTCTTGGCTGAACCCTAAGATGGGCCCTGCTTGTTCTGCTCTCGCTGGTGAGCGCAGAGACAGACCCTCCTCCTGCGTGCATTCCTTATGAATCATGCAAGTCACTTTAGCTCCCCGTGGTGACATTTGTTCAAGGCTGAGCATGCCCAGTCCTTTTAAACTTTGCCCGGATGTCTTATTTTTCATGGCTATCTCTCATTTCCATAGTGTTTCTCTGTACTTACAGATTCTCTCTTAAAGCCTTGCCGTCATAGCCATCCTCTGATTTGTGTCCAAAATGCCTCACCAGGCTAAGTGATTAGCAGGAGCAAAAGGAAAGGAAACTAAGATGTCTGGCAGGGGGTGGGAGGTGGGGGCTTGAGAACTCGGCAGGAGCTGGAGCCAGGAGGCTGGGAGGCCTGTTTGGGAGGAAGGAAACTGGGGAAAGTGACCGTGAGTTAGTTTGGAGCAGAGGGAGTGTGGCACATAAAGGCTGCCAGGCCATGTTTTGGGTTGATTTTGCATGGAAGTAAATATTTTAGCATAAGACAAGCTGGTCCCTACTCTCGAAGCAGTCTCCCTGGTCTACAGCCACTGGGTCCCACTTGCAGAGTTCCTGATTCAGCAACTCTGGGGTGGGGCTGGCGAATCTGCATTTCTGAATTCCCAGGTGATCCTGGTAGGACTGGTTGGCATGGTTCACCGAGAGCCTCTGCCCAGAACAGATGGATATGGTTGTAAATTCCTAGCCCATCCCAGCCACCTCAGCACTGTCCATGGTCCCTGGTGCCTCCAGGGTCACGGCTCAAGTTCCCTTCCAGCTCCAGGGGACGACTGGCCTCTCAGCCACCCCTTCTCCCACTCCCACCTTCCACATGTTAGTTTTCATGTCCAGTTCAGAGCCCAGGCAGGTATCCCTTCTTCAGCAGGGTCACAGCCTGCCTGCGGTCCCTCTGTCACATTCCCGAGGGACTGCAGTCCCCCTTGTGGCACTGGTTCCAGTCATGACCAAATAATGATGTGGTAGGTGGTTTCAGTGTTTCAAGAGGCTCTCTCCCGCTGTTGAAGGGTTTGGGGATATTGTGTCCTTGAATGACCTTCCCATGACCTTCTGACTGTAAGATTTGTGGAAAATTAGAACAACAAAGAAGATGAGGTCGGGCACCTGGGTGTCCTGAGCCACCGGTGGCTCTTTAAACCACGGGGGCGTAGTGGGGCAGTGTCAGGAGCCGCCTGTGCTGGCTGGCTTTGCAGCGTCACCCTCCCCAGCTCTGGCACATCCCCGCAGATGTCCCCGATGCTCCCCCGGGGGCCTGGCTTTGCAGGACTGAGCCCGTGCGCTTCCGTCACTGGCTGGGGCTGGGGCTGGTCAGCCAGCGTCAGAGTGAGATCTTCTCCCTGCCCTGAGGACCCAGAGCCAGATGCTGTGACACTTTTCCCTGAGTTGAAGCTTACTCAGTCCCTTTAAATTAATAACCTCCATTTCTATGCCTACCACTATACAACTGTTTTGTCTTTTTAATTCTTACTAGGTGCTTACCTCCTAATAACAGAAGAAACAAACCTGAGCATAGAGATTAATAAAATATTAATTTCTATGATCTTCTAGAATTAAGCTTTGAGAATATGTAGAAATTAACCCAAACCTGTCATGTTAGGTCAAATTCCCTTTGCTGCCCTCTGGGTCCGTAGTGGTAGGCAACTAGGAGTTGCACATAACCAGATGTAATGAAATTAAATATTGTTTAAAAAAAAGCCAAATTTGTTTGCATAAAAATAAAGCCTTCTAGACAACAATAGTAAGATGGGAGCAGGGTATTCAGCTGGTTGCTAAAGCCCATGGGCATCTTTGGTGTGTTAAAGAGGAAGATAGGATGATTTTAAATTTATGAGAATAATTTACACCCAAATAGGTATGTTAAAAATTTAAAGGTAACTAATGGAAATATAATCTATAGATTCCAAACCAACAGTAGGAAAAAAGTGGAATGCAGACAACAGTATTTCAACCAACAGGTGAGAGAAACAAAAGCAGCAAAAAAAAAGGTGATAAACAAAATAAACATGCTCACACATACAAATGGGGGAAATAAGTCCAAATGTATGGGTAATTATAATAAATGAGGCTTATCTAATATTACTTATTCAATCCAGATATGGACAACATGAAAAGAAAATTTTAAGCCTATTTCACTTATGAATAGGAATGTAAAAATCCCAAATAGGTATTAGTGAGTCTAAGCAATATTTTGCTTTTAAACAAAATAAAAATATATGATCAAGAAGAGATTATTTCAGAAATATTAAGGTTGTTTCACTATCAGAAAATTATTGTGGAACACCATAACAAATTAAAGGGGAAAAAAACTTAGGACCATCTCAATAGATGCAGAAATGAATGTGCTAAAATTCAACTTTCACTTGTAATAAACTTGGAGCAGAAGAAAACCTAAGTGTCTATCAAAACTTGTAGCTATCATCTCAATGGTGAAACTTTAGAAGCAATCACATTTAAATGAGGAAGAAGACAAGGCAGTCCCTCCTGGCAGTGCTTGCCAAAACAGTAAGACAAGGAAAAGACATGGTATATAAATGGGAGAGATGAAATGGTATTTTTTGCAGATAATACAACTATATACATAAAAAAGTCTAAGAGGCTTTATATAAAAGGTCTGGATACAAAAAATACTGCATTCAAGAAGTAATAGAAATAATAAGCAATTTCAGTAAAGTTTTGGGATATAAGATCAACTTCCAAAGAGTAACTTTCTATTTATCAATCATAACCAATTAGAAAATAAAAGAGGAAAAAGATTCCAATGCATTATAGCTACCAGAGCTAGCTAATATCAGGAAATAATGTGGTGTGGGGAGAGTACACAGATAAATTAAATGATAATATGAAGATCTGAATAGACATATCCCCCAGAACTGCAGTATCCAATACAGTAGTCACTGGACACATGCAGCTATCTAAATTTTACTTTAAGTCACTTAAATAAAATTTTAGTTCTTCATTCATAGTAGCCATGCTTCAGGTGCTCAACAGCCACATGGGAAGAGTGGCTACCATAGTGGACAGCATGGAGGTAGGATATTCCCATTATCCAGACAGTTCTATTGACAGTGCTACTCTAGACTGTAAGACATCCCATGTGACAACTGACCCAGGTTCTCCAAGTCAGGGGCACAAAAATTAAAAGGCAGGAGAAGGGGCACTTCTAGATTGAAAGAGATGTAAGACACATGCCAACCAAATGCAACATGTATGGATCCCAACTTCAACACAACAACTACAAAAAGAAATCCTTGAAGCAACAGGGAAGGCTGAATATGGACTGGGTATGAGATGAAAACACGGACTCATTCTTAATATTGCAGGATGGGATAATGGTCCCTATGTAAGAAAATGTCGATACTTGTATACAAAGTATAAATGTCAATGCATATAAAGAAGAGTGAAATGAAATGCCAAAGTTTTCATTACAACCCTTATATAAAAAAATAAAGAAAAGCATTGGGGCTATATTAGCCAGTTCAGCAAAATCTTGAAAATTATTCTGTTTTTCTCTACTTCTGTGAATGTTTGAAAAGTTTCATGATAAAAATTTGATTCTGAAATAAAAAAGGCCAAGGGCAGACTAGAAATAATCATGTTAGTCTATTGTCAATGTGAATTCATGTCTTACTACCTTTTAAAGTCATCACCCAATAATACGATGTAGTGACCCAGTGCTGTCCAGCAGGACTCCCATAAAACCTCCTACGCTGATGGGTGTGCTCTGTGTGCTGTCTGATGTGGCAGCTGTCAGCTGCATATGGCAACTGAGCACTTGAAATGTAGTTAATGACATCCAAGAACTGAATTTTAAATTTTATTTAACCTTAATTAAGTTTTAAATTAATAGTAATTTAATACCATTTTAAATTTAATTTAAGTAACTAACAGCTGCTATAAATAACAGTAGCTCCTATAAAGTAGCTGGTGGCTACTGCATTTCAGTTTGGTTCAATTTGCAATAAATGTGAGTGCACATTTATTTTAAAATTAATTTTCAAAAACCAAGGTATGTATGTTTGAATTGAACAAAAGTCTTCTTTGGAGAAAATTATGAAACCTTATAAAATAAAAATGAAGATGAGAATAAATGGATAGATCATACTATATGTTAAAGGGCTATAAAGACAATACTGTAAAGATTCTAGTAAAATCAGCCTATAAATTCAATGCAATTCTACAGAAAGTTCCAAAAGGTTTTTCATATAATTTAACAAGCAGATACTAAAAATCAGGTAGAAGAGCAAAAACATGTAGATAAGTTAAGAATAATTTATATAGAAAGCAAACTGAGGGGACCTTCCATATTATGAAGCCATAGTGATTTAGACTGCATTGGTCCAGGGAAAAACAGATACACCAACTGACCAGAACAGAGAGACCAGACCAGATCACACACAGATGATCATTTGTCTCATGACAAATAAACATATACAAATAAGTATGTTCAAGAATATTCAATGAAAGACTATGTAAAAATGTTCCTCAACTGAATAATGGGTAAATACACTGTGATATATCCATACAATGGAATACCATTCAACAGTTAAAAAGAATGACCAAGAGCAAAATCCATCAACTTGGATAAATCTCAAAAACATAATGTTCAGGAGAAAAAGATAATTGCAGAAAGATACATGGATATTATACTATTTTATAAAACATGGGAATATTAAAAAATAGACTATATAGAATTAATAAATCAAAATTTAGGATGGTGGTTTACCTATATGGGAGAAAGGAGAGGAATAGGATGAGGGAGTGCTTCAATCATATTTGCAGCATTTATTTTTAAATTAATAGATTTATTTTTTAAGAGAACACTTTTTAATGAACTTTTAAAATTATTGTTTAGATTTATAGAAAAATTGGGCATAAAGTACTTAATTTTTATTTTTAAAAATGTCAGAAGTACATATTGCAAACTAGAAGTGTTCAATAGAACTAGATGATAAAGCCATAGGTATCTGTTATGCTATTCCCTGCATGTTTCTGTAATCATTTTTCTAGGCTTATTCATTTTTCTTGACACTTTGTGTTGGTTTTCATGTATTAGATAAAACAGCCACTTTTCCCATTTCTTGATAGACTGGCCTTGTGTAGAAGGTGAACCTCATCAGTCAGCCCAGCCTGAGCTCCTGGTTGCCTCTCAAATCTCTGTAATTGTTCAGGCAGCCTTCTTTGTTCTTAACGGTTTCCAGCAGTTGAGGGTGTCCCAAGCCTGGTCAGTGTCCCAAAAAGGAGGATTACATTCAGCATCTAAATAAAGACTGTCTGGAAGCCAGACTCACAGACATCAGCTGGGAAAGTATGTAGTTAAGCCCCATTCTGGAAGAAACTGGGAGATGATATTTTTGCCTCGTACCTTAGCACATTGCCTGGGTATATAGCTGCAGTGCTATATCCTGTGGGACTTGTGAAGGTAAGTCCAGTTGGTTATTAGAACCAAGCAATCTGGGTACCCAGCCTTCAGGCAGCAGTGCCACATTGGGGTGCAGACATGTATGTGGGTAAATTCATGCCAAGGAAGTACTGGTTACTTGAAGAAGGCTAGAGAGAGAAGGCTGAGAAGGCATCTGCTAGTTTCCCTATAGTTTCAAGGGTAGATCACAGCCAGCCCTAGATGTATGCTAAACTGGAAGCCTGACCCTAATCAACAGCTTTCAAAGTAGGAAGATGGGCCTCTTCATGGAAAGACTGGGAGATCGGTGGTTTTCTCAGTTCCTTCTGTGCTAAGCCATTGGGGGATAGCCATGGCGAGTGCTTACATAGCCATTAATAGCTGCTTCTTTGCTAGCTGTCATTTTGTGGTTCTTGGGGATGCACAGCTCATTTTTTTTCAGTGCTAGGTGTTTTGGGAGTTTGTTCCTTGGGTAGGGGTCTTGAATTTGGGATGTTAAATGTGGAGTTCAAAGCCTCTCCTCTTCAGGGAGAAACTGGGAGTTTGGAGTTCCCTTCCAATTGGACAGTTTGGTGCCATGGGTAGGATTTATAGCAAGAGTGTCTAAGCATTTCTTACCCATTTCAATGTGTTTTTTTCATTTGCCTGATGTATATGTGTCTCTCAGATAGTTTCTGTGTTTCTTTCAGAGGTAATTACTCTGTGTATAGTTGTACATTTGGTCTTTGCATGGAGGTAAGGGCATAGCTTCCTATGTTGTCATCTTAATTGACCTGTTTATTTTACCTTTATTGCTAACAGATATTTGTGCTGGGATTCAAATTCTAGGTCGACCAGTTTTTTTTTCTCCTAGTAATTTAAAGATACTATATCATTGTCTTCTGGCTTCTGTCATGTTTGTTAAAATGTCAGCTGTCACTTACATTGTTCCAATGAAGGTAAAAACCTCTTTTTCTTCAGGCTTCTTTCAAGGTTTTATTTTATTATTTTTCTCTTAGAGTTTTTTACTATGAACTGTGTCAATGCAGATTTCTTTTTCTTTATCCTACTTGAGGTTCATAAGGCTTATTATCTGAGTTTGATATCTTTCCTTTGTTTTGGTGAGTTCTTAGCCCTTACCCTTTGCTTATTGATTTAGACATATTCCCTCTTTCCTTCTGAGGCTCCAATTTTATGCATGTCAGAATTTCTGATTGTCTTCTCTTTTACTCTTTTGACATTTTAGCTGTCTTTTTAAAATTTCTTTCTGAATATTTTCTTCTAATGTATCTTCCAGTTAATTAATTCCTTCTTGAGCTATATGTAATCTGCTGTTAAACCCACTCACTGAGTTCTTAATTTGGACTATCATGTGTTATGATTCTAGAATTTTCTTTTTTTGTAGTTCCTCATCTTCTACTAAAATTCTCACTTATCTTTTTTCAATTTAAACATACTTAAAGCATATGCTTAAAGACTCCTTTATCAGATGTCATATACCCCTGTGAGTATATTTCTACTACCTATTTTTTCTGCTGAAAATACATTAGTCACATTGTCTTACCTCTTCATATATATATTTTAATTATATGATGGTCACCGTATTTGCAAAATAATTTTCAGAAATAATGTGAGGCCTAGGTGATGTTATCTTTCTCCAGAGAAGTGTGTCCATTTCTGCCACGTTCTTAGGAACATTAGTAATTCATGATTATCTTTATATAATTTCACAAGTTAGGGGGATTTTAAACTGTATTAAAGTCTACTTTAGGCAAGACTACTTTCAAGTCATCATTTCTTTCAGGATGCATTCTTCAGGATTCCAACCCAGATGATGGTGATTCATTATGCTCTGTTCCTTCTCTGTGGACCCTGACTTCACTGTCATCACCTCAGCCCCAGAAGGCTGTCAAAAGCTTGTCTAGCCTCTCAGTTACTGCCTTCCAAATTGGGATTGGCCTCAAAGTAAAAGTGGTCCTGAATACAGATTCACTTCCTTTAGTTTCTGTCTTGCTCTGGAGCTTGGATCTATAATTCTTTCAATTTTTAGATCTCTACTTCTTTTATACCCTAATTATTACAAAACTCCTTTATAAAAACATTTTTTTAGATGAATGGAATAGATGCACATGTGCTATGAAAAACAAAGTTTTATTTGTATTTGGTAATTTGCTTTGACAATGACCTTCACAGGATAGTTGTAAACTACCCTGTGCATTGGTTAAAAGCACACAATTTGGGGCCAGCAAATCTGGTTCAAATACTTGTATTGCTTGTATTAGCAGTGTGGTTTTTGGCAGCCTACTTAAACTTTTTGATTCCCACTTCTCTCACTGCTAAGATATGAATGATTATTATAGCTCCTTTGTTGACAAATAAATAGAATAATATTGCAAAGATTAATGCAGGGTTGGCATCTAGTGTAACCACCCATCAGATGGCAACTATTCTTATTTAATATGAACTATTTAAATATTTAGTAATATCTGCCAAAGATAACTATTGCAGGTTTAAAATGGCTATAATTGTGGGATTTTATTCCAGTGTTGTATTTCAGAAGGAACTCTTAGGTCATGACTTTGTGGTCCTGGCAATACTTGGCTTTGTAATTTTTCTGTACCCAAATCTTAGCAATGTTTATGCTGTAAAACATTGAGATCCAGAGGAATACTTTTTCATATCATGGGATCAATTACAAACTCCAATTAAGGGAAATTCTGGCTTTTCCTACAGCCTTAAGCATACCACCATGCAGAGATGTGAAAGACTCTTGGTTACATGTCTAAGCTTCTACAGTTGCCCCAGTTGTTTTAATGTCTTTCCTAGCCCCATCTTCACCCACAGGTAAGGCCAAAGATGCACTAGCAAGAAGTCCCAGTGATTACCCTCAGAGGCCCCATTGTTATAGCCCTACTTTATACCACTTGGCCCTGTTTTTACGTGTCTAGAGATTATCCACTCTTCAGGAGACTATTCCTGCCAGTTTTGCCTGATGGGCACTTGAAAGCAGATTCATTTAAGCACCAATAACTAGGAGTCTTCATTGAACTCATGCTGCTTAATTCCTAACCTAGTCTTGACCCCTGAGTCAAAACCTTGTGAAAAGTCAGTAAAAGTAGCAAACAATGTTATATTATTCTTGGCAGACTTTGCAAAACAATGAGAGGGTTTAACAATGGATAATTATGGTTTAACAGTTGCTATCAAGTATTGAGTGTTTACAAGATAGTAGGCAATGTGCACACGCGCTCTCATTTGATTCACATAACCCACTAGATAGGCACTGTCATTATCTCTGCTTTAAAGGGGAGGAACTGGGGTTTACAGGGACAACATATTTAAGCTGAGGCCACAAACCAGCAACAGGGTTCATGTCAGCCTTCCTGGGGTCTGTATGTTTTCCATGTAGAATATTAGATTGAGAAAATCAGACTCAAGTCTCTTATGGAGGAAGCTGTGAGGTTTGAAGGAATGTCCAGCAAATTGATAGGTCTATAGGTAGTCTACAGAGTTGCTCTGCTAGAATGGGGTACATTATGCTTTTAAAGACTATTCTGGTAGGAATGAAGACTGAGGACCTAATGAAAACAGCTAGGTTAGCAAACATCAAAGTCAACCCATGAGAACAGAGTGAGAACATTCTGGCAGCAGAGGGATATCATCTGGTCATGTAAGTGATGATGTTTAATAAATAATCCTAAAAGGAGGCATTAGCAGTTCTTGAGAAGAAGCTTTTTAGAGAA
Organism: Manis pentadactyla; assembly: GCF_030020395.1. NCBI lineage: Eukaryota > Metazoa > Chordata > Mammalia > Pholidota > Manidae > Manis > Manis pentadactyla. Next base: position 146,826,320 of record NC_080020.1, on the reverse strand, counting down.
GCTTACATTGACAAAATGAAAGGTAATACTTCTGCAATTATAAGCCCGTAAAAAATTAATCTTCTAGGCCCAACTGGAATGTGTGTTTCTACAGGATCTCAGACTAGGCACATGTACTGGGGAACCATATTACAGCATTTACCCTCATTAAGGATGCTAACAGCCCAACCCGTGGCCTTCCACAGAAATCATTGCCCTTGAGGATCTTTTATGGAGGTAAAATGAAATTATGAGAATAAAACTTAGTAAGTTACTTAGTAGTCCTACTGCCTTATCTACTAAGGCCAGGTTTTGTTTTGGTTTTTGTTTCCCTATGAATAGTTACTCAACTAGAAGCTTAAAGGGTGAGGCCCACATTTACCCAAGTATCTCTGGTTTTATATATTATTTCCTTACTTATCTGTCATGAGAAATTAAATTTCCTCAACTTCTTAAATTTTTTAATGTAAATTAAAATATATTTTCAAAAGATTTTCATGAGACTGAAGAGTCCTTCACTTTGTTTCAGCTTTTTAAATCTAATCTGACCAGTTTATTTAGAGTATGGATAGAAATATATTCAGGGACTGAGAATTATCAAGGTTCAGTTGTGAGGGTAAAATGATCTAAAATACCTAATCCAAAGATGGTGGTCATGAAGGAGGAATAGACAGATAGTCTATACCAGTGGCTTCCCAGTGAAGATACAGACATGAAATCCCTATATGTTGCCCTGTACACTGCTAGTCGGCCCTGCCAGGTAATGCCTGCTACACTAAGGGCTCAGAGTGCTTGTTGAGTGAATAATTTATTTAGAAATACCTGAGCTGGTCAAGACTTTGAGCTGGATCTTAAAGATGAGTGTGGCCAGTGGAAAAGGGATACGTTCAAATCAGAGAGGGAAGCAAAGGGGTGAGGATGACTTTGAAGGTCTCAGGCAGGCAGATGGATGGGCAGTGGTGCCATAAACTAAACAAGAAGATGGATGGAGAAGGAGATGTCAGTGAGATTAATAGCAAGCATGTGATATTTTACCACAAATTGGGGAAATTTGTATTTAAGAAATTGGTGCATCTTGATGAATGTAACCATCTCAAGTTGCCCTCCTCCATATATACACAACTGGAATCCTCTGTAACTTTTTTTTTTTTTTTGGTAGGTTCTTTGTGACTCTCCTAGAGCTTGGATCTTTGTATATTCTTGATTTTATTGTTTGCCACAATGGGGTATTGTTTACTGAAGGCTGAGATGATCATGTGAGAATTATCCCAAAGCAGGAACTTTATTTCACATGTTTTATTATCACCTTCAGGTAATAAGAAGCCTGTTGTTTTCTTTTTCATTTCTCACTAAAGCCATATGTGTTTGCATGTCAACATTTTGTAGATGAGGAAATTAAGGCATTAAAAAATAGCACATTCGGGGCTGTCTTGTCCCCTCCTGATGTGAGCCAGGAGCTCTTTCCTCTCACTTTATTTCTAAATAAAAGCCTCTGCCCTCTAAATAAAACACTCTCCTACATTGAGTGTTTGCTAAGTTCATTCTTTGACTCCGCAAACAAGAATCCCGGCATCATCTTTGGGGGCTCATCTGGGATAACTTTGGAGGTGGGAGCTTCCTCTTCAAGTTTAAAACCAGACATGCCTCTGGCTTGCATTCTAAAGAACTGGGAGCAATTTTGATCCCCAGACCCTGAAAAATAAGTGTCTTCTGCACACAAGCCTGGCCTCAATACAAACTGTCTAATAGAGAGACTTGGCCCCTGAGAGAAGTATACAATATAATAAGAAATATCTGAATTTCCTTATGTCACTGTCTTACAGTAAGCTCTCATCAGATCTTTAACCATTATCATTTGTGCAGGAACCTCAGGATGTCTTGGGGACCTCAAGAAGAGAGGAATTCACCCAAATCTACAGAAGCCACAAAACTACAAATAGTAATAGAAATGGAACCTGGAATAGAAGTGCCCATCTTCCCAGGCCCTCTCAACTGACCAGTGATGGAGACCTAGCTGCACCCTTTACTGTGCCTCTTCTCAGCATGAAGCAGCCAGAGCGGTCATTGCCCCCTTTCCCTAGCAGCAGCTAGAGTCTCTATCTGTAGAGGGGGAATGAGACAGGAACTGTGGGCTTAGACAGAGTAGGGTGAGGGCCTCTGGAAAAAGCAAGGCAAGATATTTACAGTCAAAGCAATGTAACAGTGTAAAGTCCATATAGAAACTCTGTGTTCAGCATTATGCAAAGTCAAGGTCACACTAATTCTCTAGGGTAAATATACTAGACTAGGAATATTAGACATCTTCAGTGAGATCAGTTAAAGGTCAAAATGCCAGAAGCAACTTGGCCTGGAATGATTGAGTGTTCTGCAAGGGTATCTTAGCATAACCGTGACTTCACTGTAAACAGCCCTAAGAAACAAACAACCCAGCCCACCTTGAGGGCAGGGCAGGTGGTGTAAGTCCACACCCTGAGCCCTCAATCCCCAAAAATCCTCAACTGCCTATAAATCCCCTAGACAATGCACCACCCCGGGCTCTCTTGTCCCCTCCTGGAGTAAGCCAGAAGCTCTGTCTGCTCACTGTCACCCTCAATAAGTGTCCCTGGCTCTCCTAAAAAAAAACAAAACAAAACACATTCAAGGATGTTGAGGGTGTTTGCAAAATTAAGAGATGGTCATAGCACAAAAGCAGAGGATGAAGATAAATGCAGTAGTGAGGTTACCCAACCCAAGTAGTAGAAACTGAATTATTATTCTGGAATGAAAATCTACCCGGCTGGGAGACATGGCCTGAGCATGAGTAAATGAGAACATGTCTCTGGAAGGGAGAGGAAAGCAGAATGGCTCTTTAATCAACTAAATATCTCTCAAAATGTGTGTTTCCTAAATTAAGCATTTCCTGAAATGTGCATTTCCCAAATTGTGAATCTCAAAGAGATTCTCACAGTTCATGTTGCAATGAAAGGCTCCGAGACCAGCAGCAAAGGAAAACTAACCTCATTTAATCCAGATTTGGTCAAACTTTTCACCTTGCAATATATTTTTCATGGAACGCCTATTACCACCTCCCAGGAAGGTGGGGAAAATGTTGAATTAAGAAACCAGTGCTTAATTTCATAGTGTCAGTTATTACTAGGTGATCAGTAAATGCTTAGTTTTGAATTTTTTAGAAGTGATTTTCTAATAGCAAATCATTATTTGTTAAGTTTTTTTTCAAAAAGTGGATTTAAAAAAGTGAAGTAGCCATGACCTTCAAAATCATGACAAAACCCTAGAATTAGGAAGATTGTGGCTTTTTCAACATCTACTAAAAATAATTAAAGAAATCTCTACCATTTCATGGCCTACCCAATCCTGGGATGAATTATTCCCTCTAGTTCCACAGCACATAGTTCCTCTGAAGCTGTTAATTCTGCTTAGATGCCTTTTGAGTGTGAATGAAATTTAATTATCTCATTTTCTTCAATAGCAGAGAGTGGATTAATTGTTTAAGGGAAAACATGGCTTGTTACATGGGTAGAAATGTTCAGAATCCCTGGTGTGCTGAAGATATGACCATCAAGGGGGAAGCTTGAACTACATGGCACATGAAAGTGTGTATTTACAAAAAGGAGAGAGCTAATTATCCCTATAACACTATTTTTCGGTTTACATAGAAATTCATTTGGTCTTGTGTTCATCAACCAAACTGCAGTTCAAATTTGGCTTCACCACTTACTGGCTATGTAACCATAGGCGAGTCTCTGAACTTCAGATTCTTCTTTGTGAAATGGCATTAGGAGTTTGGAGTACTAGAATAAAGTCTTCCTCATTTTAGCACTTAGACATCTTCAGGATGATTATCGTTCACCATCATGCCACCCTAAAGCAAAGCTTCCTAGCAGACACACTCAACTCCATCCCATTCATTCTAAAGGAGAGAAATCCAGCCAGAAAAAAAACCTGCTAACAATAAACACATGAAATACTCAGTCACTTCATCCTTCTCCTTAAACAGAAATGCAAAACTAAGGGTCACCAGGCATACAAGGAGAACTGCAGCGTTAAAATGAAAGACCAGAAGAAACAAAACTGACCCAGAAAAAAAAAAGAATTAGAAAATAGAAGACATTAAAAGCACTCTAATTAATATGCTGGGGGAATTTGGGGTGGGGGATAAATATTACATCCTTAAAATTAGAACAAAATGCTAGGAAAAAGAAACAATTAGAGAATAAAAGTGCAGATTAAAAAAATAAAGCTGGTTGAAAAACTTGTTTTAATTAAAGAAGGAGTAGAAAGCAAACCCAAAGACTCTCTACTCTCCTAAAATGTGGGGAGCAAAGAAACTGAGACCTTGGAGAGAACCCATAGACAAAGAAGTCTAGACACTAGATCAGTCTAGGGGGTCTCACATACAAGATTGGAGATGAAAAAATTGTCAAAAAAATTTCCAAAGGTGAAGGACAAAATTCTTCAGAATTGAACTTGCTGCATGCTCCAAACAATTAAAAAGAGTCATACCTAGACACATCCTTGATGTGTTAGAGTACCCAGGATAAAAAGAAATTTCTAAAGTCTTCTATACCCAGATAGATATCAATGAAGTATGAGGGCAGAATAGTGGTACTTTCAGACAGGAAGATATCAGAAAGCTTATTTCCCATGCACCTTTTCCTTTAATGGTATTTGAAGACAGAGTAGAATAAAATAGAGTTTGTGGGGTCTAGGAATCTGTGGTTCCAATCTAAGCTCCTGTTGGCAGTGGGTAAAAAGTTGCAACATGACAATTGCTTAGCAGGTCTGGAGGGCAACCAGTACAGTTTGGAGCAGAACGATGGTGGGAAGATTGGGATGGATTCCCCAGGAGAAAAGTATGACTTAATAGAAAATACAGGCTTGGGAAGAACTAATGACAAGAGCAAATAATGCAAGAAAAACAACAGCATCCAGTGGAAACTCCAGGGATCAGTGGTAGGGGAAGGAATACATAATAAAGCTGAATGCATAATAAAACCATAATTCATACAGGAAGCAAACGAAAATGTGTCAATATTGAGAAATTCCATTGGAACTTCATGCTGGGAACATCTTGTGATTGGCCCAGGAGTTACGATATTAGACACGTGATTTAATCTGTGGATGAATCATGGAGACTTGGTTGCAACTTCAGGACAAAATGTAAAGTAAATGTTTATCTGACAAAATGGGACATGGAAGGTGAAGAAAAGGCAGGGGCACCAATGATTTTGTCTTTTAAAGTGAGGAATCAAGAGACAAGACATCAGAAGTTAGTGAAATGAGAATTTATAAATTTGGTATAATGCTTTAAGTTACAAATATAAACACAGGAAGAATAAAGATAACCATACAAATGTTACACACTGGGAATGTCCAGGATTCTGGGAGGAGATGGTGGTAGTATTGAGTTAATTCTCCAACTTTCAAATTCAGGAGTCTGCCAATAGCGTATTGTTTATATGGAGGCCAGAGCAGAAGAACTGAAAAAGGATACAGCGTCTTGGAATGGGGACCTTGTCTGGTCTCGTTTGTTTGACGTTGAATCACTTGTACCTAAAACGGTGCCTGGCACACCTGCTTGATAAAGGGTGAATGGAAAGACGTTGGTTCTGGGAAATGCTGCTGAATGTGGGGAGGGAAAGGGCCCAAGGCTGTCTCTTCCCAGCATTGAATGGTTCCCGGAGAAAGGTATTTTTTTCCATGAAAAATATTATAATTGCAGAAGAATGGGGCATGCCATGGCTGGCGGTGGTTTCCCTGTGGAAGTGACAGGTAAGGTGAGAACCAGAGGAGGAGTCAGCCAGGTGAGGGAAGAGAGTGTTCCAGGCTAAGGGAACATGTGTGAAGGCTCCAGGTGGAAAGAGGACCCAGGGGGCTGGGGCAGAAGGGGGCGTGGGAGGAAGGCTCTGGGTGAGCCTGGGGAAGTCAGCAGGGGCCAAGTCTGGCAGGGCCTTGTAGGCCCCTTCAGGATGCTGCTCAGTTGCTCAAGAAATGTGAAATGAGGTCTATGACTGGCCTGCATTTCATCACCACCAGTGAGGCTGGGTATTCCTGGCTCTGTGCATGCACCTGAGACCAGAGCGTCTGTATAAATGTTCTTGCTTTTGGATTTGGTTTTCAGGATAAACTAACTTCGCACTATCGAAGAGGAAGAAAACAATTCCTATTAGATAACTGTGTACAGTCAACTTATTGCCTGTATGGGGTGCTTACTGCATAAGAGGTATGAGATGTGCTGAGAACACTGGGGAAATAGCTGGATTTCCTCACCAAGCTGTGATACTGTTTTAGAGGGAGGCAGAGATCAGTGATGGAGCTGGTTCTATTCAGCCGGCCAGAGGGCTGGTTGGAGCGTGGGGCAGGGCCAGGTGCCAGTGATGGTCATCACAATCCGGGTTCTTCCCTGATGAAGGGTCTATTCTTAGAAGACAGAAATAGATGCGGATGAACACAGATCCAGATTCTCACAGAGCACAAATGCTGCCCTGGGATTAGGCTTTGTGCTCTGGGAAACTGAACGAACTCTTCCAATCCACTAGGGTCCTTGTTAGTGCACTGAAGCAGTAATTTACTCAATGACAAGAGTTCATGTCTCTTTCTAAGGCACTTAACTTACTCCCAGGATGTTGGTTGCACACCAGGGGAATCTGGCTCACTAATCTTTTAACACTTGTCATAATAATTTTTCCTTCAATAATACTATTTTCCCCCTGAGAAGATAAGTGAGATAGTGCAGTAATATTCTGGAAGATGGCTTCCTAAGTCAGCAAGTACCTTAAGATTCTTCCCTGCTAAATGTAGAAAGGAACTTGACTGTGTCCAGGCAGCTCTGCTTTGCAAAAAAAGTGCCTTCCATCCATCCACAGGAGGCTCTTTCCTCAAACCCAAACACACCTGAGACAGGACAGGAGCTGGTGGGCCTTCATTCCTGAGTGTGCACTGACCCCATGTGGCGTTCCCCAGAAGCCACTTGCTGACTAATTCTTTATCATTTATAAAATCCTCAGATTTGTTAGACGTTCTGCTTTCATTCCACCGAGGAGAGGCGGTGACAGAAGCAGCTCTGCACCTCTGTCTTGCAGCTCTGAATAGAACTGCAAGAGGTAGGCTGAACCTGCCGGGACAGATACCCTAGCATGCTGACCACAGTAACCCGTGAGCTCAGTGTAACCTCCAATTCAGGAGGTGGAAATACGGGTCTGTCATGTGAGTGTTGGGAAGGTCTATGGGGCTATCTAAGCCACTCCTTCATTTTATACATTAAAGTGAGGGCCAGAGTGCTAGGAGGGCTCTCCTTAAAGCCACCCACCAAAAAATTGCATATAGCTGCTAACAAATGTCCAGTTGATGCCAGGGTTCTTGTTTGCGGAGTCAAAGAATGAATCTCACGAACACCCAAGGTAGGAGAGTCAGGGCAAGACTTTTATTGAGAGATACAGTGAGAGGACAGAGCTCCTGGCTCATGCCAAGGAGGGGACAAGAGAGCCCGTGGTGGTGCATTGTCTAGGGGTTTTATAGGCAGTTGAGGATTTGGGGGAACATGAAAAAAGGCTTAGGGGTGTGGACTTGGTAAGTGGTCCCTGAGTATTTAGAATTAACATAAGGAATTTCCTGCTATGATTCCTCCCTGGGATACTGGCACCTCGGTCTGGGAGCACACCAAAAGGCTGCCTGCCCAGCCCCCAAGGTGGGCTGAGGTATTGTCTGTTTGCTAAAGAGTAAGTTAAGAATTTTACTTCTTAAGCTTCCTGGGTGTTAAAATGCAATCTTATCTTAAAATGGAATCCTTCTTGCCTTTACTATGTTGTTTACAGCTGGGCCTGCATGCTAAATTAGTTGCCCAGTTTGCAAATCACCTCATCAGATCTGAAGGAGGAAAGACAGCACATAGGCCTGGGCCTTTAGCATGCTAAGGTGAATCTTACATGGTTACAAATGATTAGCATAATAAAAACATGGGCTACTCTTCTTTATCTGGGGAGTATTAACTGATCTCACTGAAGAATGACTCTAGAGCTTAATGTTTAACACAGAGTTTTGGTAGGGGGTTTCCTTGCATGTAGTTACATGACTGACTGTAAATATCCTGCCTTGCTTTTTCCGGAGGCCCTCACCCTATTCTGCTAAGCCCATGGTCTCTGTCTCACAATCATCGTGGCCTGAACAAGGTAGGGATTGTTTTCTCTTATATAACCTAAAGTTCTTCAGAGATAGTGGTCCATGGCTGCTATGGTGGCTCCACAATGTCATCTGAGCCCCCAAGTCCTCTGTCTTCTGCTTCATCAATCCTGAAGCATGACTTCTATTCACCAAGTCCTAACATGATCACAATATGGTTGCTAGAGTCTCACCCACCAATTCTGAGTTCCAGGCATAAAAAAGGATCAAGGGCAAAAACTCACTTGCCAGAGGTGTAAGCTTCCTTTTAAATAGCTTTTCCTCTTTTCCACTAACTTCCCTTATCTCTTATTGGCATCCCTACCTGTAAAGGAGCCTGGGAACTATAATTTTGTAAGCTGGGCACATTCCTAAGACAGAAGGGGAGAATGAAGATGTAGACAACTAGAAGCTTCATCTGTAACTAGTGGTGATAATAATAGCTATTTTCTGCAGTGTCTACTGTGTTTACATGCACTGTCTCACTTCGTAATAACCTTGCCAGTTTCTTATTCCCATTTCACAGGTGAGGAAAATGAAGCTCAGCGAGGTTGTCACCTGCACTACAGCTAGTGAGTGATGCAGACAAAATCGGAACTAGATCTGACTTCAAATCCCATGTTCCTCACATTACAGCACCAGCTGAAGGGGAAGAACCACAGGGGTCAGCCAGGTATTTTGCCCTAAGGGCCGCCTTTGGCAGCTGCCTCCTTTGAGTTGACATTGATTCCTAATTGTAAAGGGTGAGAAACAACACTAAAACCTTATTTTTGAGGAGGAAGCTGCTGCAGCAGCCCCCGAGGGAAGGGCAGAGCACTAAATAGCACAGAGTCTGCATGTATGTAAGCAAGGTTGCACAGGTGTGCTTCACCCTTCATCCTTGTCCTGCCCTGCAGCTGATGTCATAATCTGAGCAAAACCTTCCATGTGACTCTGGGCTATTTTGGTTTCACATCCCCTCAGTCTGTCATCTTTTACTACTTGTACATTTGGGTTGGGATTGCAATACATCACTTAAATGTATAAAACAAATAAGACCTTTGCTTTGTAAAAAAAAAGGTTCCTGGCCTCCTAACAGCTCATTCCAGAGTTCCTTTACCTGGAGGTCTCCAGTATTTTTAAGTATAAAATATTCTTAGGTGTTAATTAGTTGGCAAAATCACCCATGGACAGAGAAATATAAAACTAGATTGTGTGACATACTGCCAGTTGAGGATCAACAGAAGCTTATGATACATCACTATACAGATCAGTGGGAAAATAGAATTGCATTTGTAACCAGAATTTTCCAACTCAACTCTTCTGTAAAGGAGGTTCAACTCTGCCTAGGATTTCTGATAATGTGAAGTGTTGAGTTGGAAGCAAGCACTGTGCTCCATAGTCAATTGCCTGTGCGATGGCAATTGTGTGTTGTTCTCTGGTAGCCATTTGTCACGGGATCTCAGTTAAGACTTCTATTATTTTGGAGAAGTTCTTTGGAAAACCATCAGGCATGGGTTGAGTGCCTGATGGGAATCCTGGCCCACGGCTCACAGCCCTGTGCCTCAGTCCCTTGCAATACTACAAAATGTCCAGAAGATGGTGCAAAAGACCTCTTGTCCCTTAGAAGGGAACTTCACCAAACTGGCTGCTCCCTCCCTCGCTTCCTCCTTGTCCTCCCTCTGTCCTCTCCCTCTCTTCCCTCTGTCCCTCCCTTTCTTCTTTTATCAGTTAATTCATCAAATATCTATGAAAGCCTAAAGTTGACTTCTGTGCAAGATATTGGGGAAATGAATTGAGACAGGGTCCCTGTCTTTAAGGAGCCCAGTGTATAAGAGAAAATTAATAGACAATTAAAATACAGGAGGCTGACAGAGGTTACAGCGTCGGTGTCATACTTGAGCTCTGTCATCTCGGCCTCGGGGTTTCAGAGTTAGACAGACCTATCTTGTCGGTCTTCAGGTCCCAGTTCCACACTTACTGCGACCTTGTGCAAGTGCCTTAATCTCCCAAGGTCTCAGTTTCCTTATCTGTAGAATGGGAATGACAACAGGAAACCCCAGGACATTTTCACAAAGTTGGTGTAAATGAGTTAATACACCTAAAGCACACAGAACCCCTCAACATGTTTCTTAAAACTTGTACCACATTGATTCTTTCATGAATGTAACTCATTCAATCCTTTAATGAATATAGAATATTCATTCTACAGGCTTTTGTTGTGCGACAGCCATGTGAATAAGACTGGCCTTGTTTGGAGGGGTAATAAATGGGAATTATGGTCGGGTGCATATTTGTTCAGTATCTTTTTGAACACCTCCAGTGAAAGAGTACAAATCAGATCGGAGCAAAAAGAGAAAAAAGCAATCTTGCAACTCATCAGGCCGAAAGGACAGCCTCTGGTAAAGCCACTGCAAAGTGCACAGTAAATATTTCTCCCAAGGTCCGGCTGCAGTAGGAAAAGCCAAACAACCGCCTCGTGGGGTACCCACGGCTTTCCCACCACTGACGCCCACCCCGTCGGCTCCTGCCGTCTCTCCTCAGGACCCAGAACCCAGAACCAAGCCTCCGCGTGCCCCCGCCCCTCGACCCTTCGCCCGCACTGTCCAGCTCCCAGAAGCTGCTGCCCGGACAGACGGACTCTCAGATCCTGCAGCCGGGGACTGCACCTTCCAGAAGACGCTTCCATCCTCCGCTCCGCCCAGTGAGCCGCATTCCCTGGCTCTCCCTGAGCGTCGTCCCGGCAATAAACTGGATTTTGTCAGACCTCAGGTGTACCTGTGATCCCCGGACTTTCACGTGAGAAGCTGGATTTCGCAGCCTGACGGACAGCTGGGTGTGGGCTGTGACCTTGCAGCTCCTGTGGCTGAAACCTCGGTGGGGAGGTGAGCACGGGAGGAATGGGGACCCCACAGAAACCAGGTTTGGCAAACAGCGGAAGAAGTTTAAGATCCTTCATGGGGAGCCCTGGCAGAGCTTCTGGTGTCCGTCCTGAGCACCCCCTGAAGGCCCAGGGGCTTAGCTGTCCTGTGCAACATGGGGGGTGGGGCAGGGCTCCTGCCCGAGGGGCTTCCGGGTCTGGCGCCGGCCCCCTCCTGGAGGTCCGATAGCTTTTCACAGTCATCTACTAAAATGAGCCAGAAGTTTGCTACTAAGGGGTTTGCAGCTAAGGTCTACGATTGATCCACCACTCTAAAACGGCACTGTTTACCGAATGCCCACCTTGCCAGGTGCCTCCCGCCTGGAAACGCAGGTGGGCAAGCCCAGGGGGAAGGGCAGCCACCTGCCAGGCTCGCCTGCTCTTTATAAAGTTCCAGGGTGCTGTGTGGCGAGCGGTGGAGGTGGCTCTGACCGGCTCCAAAGGGGAGACCTTCATGTGTTTTCCTGCTTTCCGGTGTGGGGGGCACACGGAAGTTGGTCAGTCTTCCTGATCGCTCTGTCCAGTGGTTCTATGCATCGGGATACCCGGGCTGGTGCAGGGGCCTGGGAGGGGGGATGGGATGGTGGCTGCTAAGCACAAATGGCCCTGCCTTACCTCGCCTACCAGCAGAGCATCCGATTCAGTAGGTCTGGGGTGGAGCCCCCGAATTTGCATTTCTGACAAGTTCCCAAGCTGTGCAGAAGCTGCTGGTCCAGGACCACACTTTGAGAACCACTGAATTAGAGAAGGTTCCTCCTAGAGCCCAGTCCTTAGTTCCTCCCTCTGTCCCCCCTCCCTCACTCCCTTCCACAAGCACCCTTGGGCAAGGATGGGGACCATTGCCCCAGGTCAGCCCCGGCATTTCCCATCCCTCAGATTTAAGAAGATTCCAAGGTGGCCAAGGGACACTGGTTGGATAATTCACTGGGTGGAGCAGGCTCTGGGGCAAATGACACATGTGCAGCCTTAAACATGGGTTTGGGGGCACCCTGATGTTCCATTTCCCAGATCTGGGCCAATAAATAGGTCTGGCAGACCCATGGGGCTGCTGGTTCTTGCACGTCTGGTGTCTATGTTGTCAGCCAGAAATGCATTTATGAGAAAAGGTCATTTTCCAGCAAAACCTGAGCAGCAGAGCCAAGCAGTTAGCAAATTAGCACAAACATTTTATATTAACAATCTATAACCCCCAAAAAAGCAGGACCCTTAGAAAGTCAGCTCACAGCTGAAGGCCACCAGACTGTTGGGGATTGTGAATTTTTTGGTGTTCTTTCTTATTGCTGCTGTCACAAATAACTACAAATTACCTTCCAGTCCTTACACGGTCTCACTGTGCTAAAATCAAGGCGTCATCGGGGCTGCATTTCTTCTGGAAGACCCAGGGGAGGTCTGTTTCCTTGATTTTCCCAGCTTGTAGAGGCTCCTGAGTCTCCCATTTTCAAAGCCAGGAATTGCATTACTTTGATCTCCTCCATTGGCTTCTCATCTCCTTCTCTGACTTTCCTGCCTCCCTTTCCCTTGTAAGGACCCTTATGATTACATTGGGCCCACTCAGATGATTCCAGATAATCTCAAGATCCCTAATTAAGTCAAATTTGCGAAGTCCCTTTTGCCATGTAAAGTAACATATTCACTGGTCCTGGGCTGAGGATGTGGCTATTTTATGGGGGTCACTCTATCTACCACATGGGCCTCCACACTCAACCAACCAGTCAGCCTGTGGGCACCCAGCCAGGCCATGAGCTCCCTAGCTCTAGGTAAGGAGGAGCACGGGGACCTAGGCAGGGCTCTCCCGCACGGCCCCGCCGGCTCTCGGGATTTGGAGGAATTACTGTTGGACAAGGGCAGTCCACCCAGTCCCTGCCTTGGGCCCTTGGGCCGTCCCGGCTGCGAAGAGCCCTACACCTCTGATTTGGTCACCTGGCATTTTCCAGCCAGATACAGGCTTTTGTCATGATCACATTCTGCGGCCTGTATATTCCTCTGATGTGATGAGGCTACAGGGTGGGTTTTGGGCAAACAGGCTCTGACATGGAGTTTGGTGGGCAGAATGTTTATTAAGGAATGCCCTTAGAACCAGCACCTGGGAAGGGATAGGGAAGGAGGCAGAAGGCGGGAAAGGGAGAAGTCGAGCCACAGTGTGCACCCAGCAACAGCCCCGGCTGGGCCCATGGGGAGCTCCGGACTAGAACGATCCCTCAGAGAGGCCCTGAGTTGGGCAGAGGCCCAGGCCCTCATGCTCCCGTACTGGTCAGCTGTGGGGTGCGAGTGGCCTGGGAACTCTGCAGCCGACACAATCCCAGAAGGGGCAGGAAGCTGGAGGCTGTGCTGATGGCGTTCTCAGCCACTAGAACATCCACTGGAAGGGGTCTGGGCAGCACTTCCCTGGTCACTACAGCCCACCCCTTGTGCCTCTTGGAAACACTTCTTCTCTTTGTTCTGGAAGAAGCTCCTTCAACATTCCAATGGGCCTTTTAGTGGGGTGACTGACAGCCCCCACCCCTGTTGCCAGTCTCAAGGCCACAGCTGATCGTCATTCTCTCTCTGCACCACCCGTTCTAGACTCCCCTCGCCCCAGCTAGCACCTCTGCTGGTCTCAGTGGCTAAACTGGTGTGAGGACCCAGACGCGTCTCAGAAGTATAAACCCCTGGTCCACACACCCTTCTCAGGCTGGGGTGCCTGCACTTGGTCATTTACCATCAACACCAGGCAAGGGAGCTCCAAGAGACACCCACGGGGATCACTGGCTTCCACACATGGCCGTCTCCTCCCCAGGATGGTGGCCCTGCCCCTCCTCCTGGTCAGCATCCGCCGCCCCATCAGTGTGGTGACTCTTCCTGCTTCCTGGTCATGTTGACACGTGCAGATGACAACTGGCTTCTGATTCAAAGAGTCTCTTACTGTGTTCCCAGGCTGAAATCTCCCTCTGGGACCAAGACGTCCCAACCTGCAGAGCTCAGAAGGGCAGAGGAAGCACAAATGCCCCAAGTGGGTCCCTGGAGTTACAGTAACAAGTCTTTAGGTCCCAGATCCTTGTATTCTTTCTACTGGGGACAAAGCACCATATAAAGATGCTGGACCCAAAAGGTTCCTGTATCCTGGAAGGTGGCACCTCATTCTTGTAAGACAGCCTCTGAGCTAGTGCTATGCCCTCAGCAGCCATACCAACTCCCCATCAGAACCCCAAGTGGTTCACTCTGTGATGTGGTCCATGGTCCCAGGCCACTCTGCACCTTTCTGCTGTGAAGTGGGTCTCTCGAGCTTACGTGGCATGTGGCATCCAGTGTTCCAACATTCCCTAAGCGTGTTAACGGTGGTTCTGATGGGAAAGGTACTGATACTCAGAGTATGTGTCTGTTTCTGTCGGAAGGAATCAGGAGGGAAAGGGTCCAGTGTAGTCAGCTTGCTACCAGTCTCCTTGAGGGATTAAGTGTATCAGAACTCAGCGTTTGTCTGTTAATGTCATTGACAGCTAAATCAGCTTTGATACCTGGAAGCCCATGCCGTAGGGCCTGCTCACAGCCTGCATCCCTGGCATCACTGTGTCGGCACCGGGAGGGCCAGCAGCAGCTTCTGGCTGTCACAGGGTCTGCTTGGCTGCTCAGCACCTCTTCTACGGGGAATGAACTCCAGCTCACATGAACATGTGGCATGACTCTATCATACTCTGCCCACCGTTCCCATATGTCCCTCCACATGCCTCTATGCCAGACCCTGTCCCTGATCTTCCATTCTTTTCCTTCCAGGCTCCTGAAGGCAGAAAAGCCACTTGTCACTGCCTATGAAGCCATATATATTCTAATTTTGGCCTTTTCTTTACACATAAAATGGAAAAACAAGTGTGTTGCCCAAATTCTGTCCACCAGAAATTTTTCCACACTACTCTTTCAAGACCACCCTTGACTGAGACTGTATACAGCTGAGGTCTATTTTTGGCTTACACAGATACCAAGCCCACTTGGCCATGAACTGAAGTTGGACGTTTTCTTCCTCCTTCATCTGGTCATACAGAATTCCCCAGAGAGCCTCAGGTAGGAGCGGCTGAGCCGCCCTGCTGCAAGAATGGTGGGTGACAGAGCAGTCTGGCGGCATGCAGAGCGGTTAGCTGTGCCTCTGCTCTCACTTGTGTGTGGCCGCAGACAGACCACTGCCATCTTAAACTGGCTCTCATGGGCCTGCCTGGCCTTATCCCATAGTAGTAGGTCTGTCAAAACAGCTCCTCATGGGCGTTTGTGGTCACTTCATGCCTCAGGGTCTAGGGTTCTGTCTATGCCCAGTAGCCTACCCGGAGTTTTTTTTTAAAGGTAAATAATTTATTTGCTGGAAATGGCAGAGACTTGCTCCCCAGGGCCAGAGGGTAGGTGCTGGTTTGCCATACATTCTGTGTAGCTCCTTTCCCTCCAGTGATACATCTTCCAGGTGAGATGGTCCAAATGGGAGGGATCCCTGCACCACAGCCTGGGCCTCGTGCAGGGCCTTCTCCTACTCTGGGCCCCACCCAAAGTAGGAAACTTCTTGTTTCTCCTTGTGTACAGGTCAGAGCAGTGTTCCCAGATATGTAATATATTGCCTCTAAAACCTAAAGAAGCATACAAGCTGCAGTGCTTCCTCCTTCACATTGAGAGATGCAAGGTGCAATAATTTGTCCTTTCCTTTGGGTGAGCTGTTCTGCATGCCTCTCATCACTGGACCCCTAAAAACTTCACTGATGTGGCAAATGCTGAATCTTCCTGGGATGTATGTCTTATCCTCCGGAATACATGTGTTTCACCATGTCTTGCTCATCCAGTTTGATTAGGATGCTCTCAGCAGTGTAGTAAATTACTTTGATGTTCTGTGGACCTTCTAGATGGCCCAGATCTCTGCAGACTGTATTATGGCAGACTATATTATGGTGCCTACCATGGAGAGAGAGGTAGTGTAAGTACAAATTAACCTTTGCTAGTTAAAGAAAATGGGAGTTGAGGGGATGCTTGTTACTGTAGCATCATGTAGTCTGTCCTGACTGATACATGTGACTTCATGCTGAAAGAAGGGAAAAGATCTTACAAGTCATAAGAACATAAGAAGGAACCTGTTCCAGAACTATACACCTTTTCTTTTTTAAATACGTTGATTCAATAGTCACTCTGAGCACACATAGGTAGGTGAGGCTGGTAATTTTTCTCTCACCTCTATGTCCATGGTTAGTTTCACCAAATTCACTGGCCCAGGTCTGGTGACATACTCACTGGGCCTGGAGGGAGGCCCAGAAGAGGGCACTGAGGTGGCCCCATGGAAGGGGGCAGATTTCTGGGTGAAAGCCAAGATTAAAATTGAAGTAAATAAAAAATTCAGTTTCCCAGCCTCATTAATCACATTTTAAGCACCCAATAACCACCTGTGGCTACTGGCTACCATACTGGACAGCACAGATAAAAAACACTTCCATTATCACAGAAAATTCTATTGGAAGTGCTGAAGAATTTAAGATTAGTTGCTACATGAGGTATCTTGAAAAATGCCTGATTCCTACAGCTCATACCTAAAGGAATTTCAGATTAGCTTTTCCCAAATTTCACAAGAATCCTAATAATTTAAACATTGCCAATAACAACTTTTGAGAAGTGAAAGAAACTTCAAATTATAAGTTTTTTTCAACCATGCTAGAGAGAGAATTAAATATTCTCTCTTGAGAAACTAATACAAAACTGTTATCGGAAGAGGTGATCAAAGTATTATGCAACCAAAAAAAAAAAAAAAAGGAAAAGTATCAGGCAGTTAACAGAAAGAAAAACAGTTCCCAGTGTTTTGTGATGAGAGTGGATGTTGCCTTTAAGATTTTTAATTTACTCCTTTTTTTCCCTCCATCCTAAACACTTTATTCATTCTGAAAAAGTTTCAGAATACAGAAATATGTTCAAAATAATATATTTCAAAGAAGTTCTTGGAACCAGAGGGGGAAATTATTTTTTCCTCTTATGTGTTTTTTTCTGGGCTTTCACATTTTCAATCTTGTGCCTGGGGAATCTCCTGTGTTGAACAAACTTGGAATAAAATCTAGCTGCTTCTTTGCTTCTCTGTAGCGTCCTTTGTCATTATTCTTTTTTGTTGTTGTTGTTATCATTAATCTACAATTACATGCAGAACATTGTTTACTAGGCTCCCCCCATCACCAAGTCTCCCCCACAATCCCCATTACAGTCACTGTCCATCAGCTTAGTAAGACGCTGTAGAATCACTACTTGTCTTCTCTGTGTTGTACAGCCCTCCCTATGCCTCATAATTTACCCCTTTTAAATATCTAAATGAATATGTACTTTCATACTTCTGTATTTTTAATTTTGTATTCCTTTTCTTAAGTACTACCTCTCTCTCCATCCCCCTCACAAAAAAAAACTACACAAGATTTAGTTCCTATAATACTTTATAATGCCTTGGATATAATTGATCATAAAAAGTAATTTTTGTTTTTAAGGCAAAGCTACTGACAGCTTTTCCTCTTATTTTCCTTCTACTGAATTATACTGGAATAGTTCCGCATCTGGACTGGGCTGAATAGTGTTACTCCAAAATTCATGTCCAATGAGAACCTGTGAATGTGACCTTCCTTGGAAACAGGGTCTTTACAGATATAATCAAGATAGGATGCTGGATTAGGGTGGGCCCTGAATCCAGTGACTGGTTTCCTTAAATAAGAAGAGGGAGATCTGGACACACAGATATACAAAGGGAAGGCCATGTGATGACAGAGTCAGAGACAAGGGTTTTGCTGCTACAAGCCAAGAATTACCAGCAACCAGCAGGAGCTAGAAGGGACAAGGTAGGATTCTTCCCTGGGCCTTTCGAGGAAGCATGGCCTTGCTGACACCATGATTTTGGACTTCAATCCTCCAGAACTGTGACAGAACGTATTTCTGTTTTAAGCCACCAGGTGTGTGTTAATCAGTTGGAGCAGCCACAGGAAATTAAGGCAATATCCTATGCATTGATGTGATCTAATTTCCCATCACTCTACCTTATTGCTTAGGTTCAATTATTTATTAAGAACATTTACAACACTGTAAGTTTTATTTACTCCAAATATGATGTGTTATATACACAACTGCAATGAATGCAAATGAACAGTACAAGAATACATGAAGTAAATACTGCAACATTTAAGCTTGGCCTCACCTGAACAACTGAGAAATGCTGGATATTGTTATTACACCTTTAATGCTGACTTGAACTTCAGTAAAAAAGGAAGGCCAGAGGAATAATCTACATTATATGAATATGAAAACACATTGCCTATCTTTTTCTAGACAGGCATGATTTTTGTCTACATTGACTTATTTGTTCAAACTTGCTCTTCTAATTAAATAAGAAAAAATATGTATCAAATTCTTAACTGGTAAAATCATCTCACAACTATAAAATTAAGATGCTAACAACACCATCCTCTATTAGCGTGAAAGAGCAATATATAAATAGAGTTTCAACCCATCTATTACCATTTTTTCTCAGAGTTTGGTGGAAAACTGTGAGTATGGGAGTGGGAAAGTGGGTGGGTGGGGCAAAGGTGAGTCAGACCAGTCACTGATCACACTGTTAATAGTGCTAAACTCCACCAAACCATTCAAGTTAAAAGAGGACAGTGAATAGCAAAGATCCCCAAACAATGCTTTAAAATGACCCCTGCAAGTAAAAGGTCAGAGCTAATCAATGCTGCAAACCCACTTTTGTTAAGGGCCACATATGCCAACTGAGCCACATGACTCAGGCAAACTTCCGCAGTGTATCCTGTTATTATCACATGTGATCTTTCTCCCTGGGGGCAGTCATATGCTGAGGGAGCCCCCTGCTCTGCGGAGCTGTCCCTCAGCTACACATCTCTGCCTGTGCTCACAAGCCCAGCCCACCCCTCTGCAGAGAAATCCCTACTCAAGTGGAGAGCACCAATCTCTTACAGAGGCTGGGGCCAGAAATGCTAGAATGAGCTAATACCATGTATTTCTTTTTAATATTTTATGACATTTTGATATCTTGGAAGTCTCCCTGACTGGGGAGAGACTTCCCCTGCCCTGCTAGCCTACCTTAGAGATGGCAAAGGGCCTCCCAGGCAGCAGGACTTTCACACGACAACTCAAAGCTCAGAGCCCACACTCTGGGCGCCCCCTCTGCCTGGCTCTGACACTCCAGGAGCCAGTATTCCTCTGCCTGATCGCCCAGGGTCAGCACGAGACAACTAGAGACCACCCCTACAGTCCAGAGCCCACCCACCTTACCCACACTAGCCAGACCCAAGCTGCCCCCCCTGCCTTGCCCGGCCTTTCCCGCAGGAACACAGAAGGCTCTCCCCCATGCTCCCCCCTCGCTCCCGCTTCTGCTTCCGGCTCTGCTGCCTGTGACCCCGTGTGGCATGCCTTTAGCCTCTCCATGTTGTCGTGCAGTCATCACCTCCGTAAATTAAAATCCTATGGATATATTTTAGTACAACTGGTATAGCAAGAAGCCTGTGTTCAACAGAGGGGCATGCCTCCTGACTTACTAGATTCAATAAATAGCCCATACTGCCTATGGAAGCACAGCTGGCTGTTGGCACACTTGTCCTCTGGCAGCTGCCACTTATGCTGCACCTGCTGTATGCCCCATGGTGTTACTGCCTAAACACCAAGATACCCTCAACAGTGCGGGCCTCTATGGCCCTCATTTACTTAGGGGCTACAGTCCAGGCTGATGGTAATTGTAATTCCCTACTGGCACCTTCTGGAATATGTAATTGTATCCATGAGTCCCATTTGATCCCCTATCCTGATACACCTAGTTTCTGGGCTGGTGACCCTTAGGACGACTAGGCTAACTGGCTAACATACCAGGCAGAGGCTTCTCCCAAATAAGGAGCAAAGAGTGACTTCCCCCAATAGATGGTGTTGGTCTGATCAATGAAGCCAACCACTACCAAGTGAATGGCAGGCAGCTCAATGGCGCTGACCTTCCTCCCCATGCTGTGAGTGAGTGATCCACTGGCCTGCCCTTCTAGCAAGGGTCCCCTGCAGAGTCTCGGTGTGGGTCCCCATGTGCTATAGGGATCCACTGGTGACATAGTGCTAGGCACTGTCCTCAGGGACACCGTGGCACCCAAGAGGCTTAAAAGTTGTTTCAAGGGCAGATCTTTGTGTTGTCGCTTGCCTTGCTATGCTGATTTTTCCCCCAGCCCAGCGGGATATGAGACCCCTTCCACGGAGAACAGTGGCTCAATGTTCAATACAATACACAGATTATATCTCAATAAAAATAAAGGAACAAGGAAAAGGGGAAGGGATACTCTGTTCCTGCTCCCCTGGGAGCTGAGGGAGTTTCTCAGCTCAGAGGGGGCTGCAAAAGCCTCCTGGCCACTGTGCCTGGGCACTCGCATTGCTGCCACCTACTGACCTGCTACGGGCCCCTCCTCAGACCTAAACTGTTACAACATCAGGAGGCTGCCACCACTGCTCTGGGACAGGGCCTGAGGGTCAGCACAACTGGCCAAACCCCAGGCAGGTGCTCTGCTCAGCAAAGGGCCTGATCCGTACATTTCCACAAACTGGTCAGAATTGCCCTTTCAAGGTAAAAACTTCTGCGGATCTAGCACCTCACAGATACAAAACCTGAGTCAGGATCACACACACCATCCATGCTACACAAGGCCTTGCCGGACACTCCTCGGCCCCTCAGGAGCCACAGACACCATGGGTAGCAGCCACGACACACCTCCCACCTCTCGGGATATGCGGTGCTGGGCTTTTGGAAGAGCTCTTCCCCAGAACTTTCCCATCCCTCTAAGACCCCAGAGAGCCAGTTACATGAGAGAATGGCTTCTTCAAACAACTCTTTCAAATTCCAGTCTGGCAAACAGACCCCTGATTGGATCCCAGTCCTGCCCTCAACCTGACTTTTCTGAATTCAGGGCCCTTTGGCTGACTCACCCCCACACAAACTTTAAAAAACTTTCCGGAAAAATATGTGACAAGATGGTGGGCTCTATGGTCCTAACATTCATCTCCCTCATGAAAACAACAAAAACAGCAAATAAACAACTACCTGCTGCTGAATGCAGCTCTGGGAAAGCTCTGGATTACAGCAAGGTGGCAACTGAGACCTTGCAGCTCAAAAACTAAGGACAGCTGTGAAGAGCAGTGGAGGAAGCATTTTATCCGCACCGCCCCACCCCTAGTCCAGAGCAGCTGGGCGCCAAGAGGGACCCCTGGGAGGGACTTCACTCCCTGGGGAAGGAGAGCAGCAAGACCCGCACAGCCCTCACCACTGCAGGGGATGTTTGCAGCCTTTGTCCCATGGAACCCCATCTTTACCGACACTGCACTCAGCCGATGGAGCCACCCAGAGGCCTCCCTGCTGGGTCCCCTCCCCATGGCTGGAGCTGTCACTGCCCCCAGGGCCCCAGTCACTGCCATGTCCTACTCTTTGGGGTGGGGACACAGCAGTACCTTCCCATATACAGAACTGGAGTTGCTCTGTGCCCCACCCTCAGGTCCCAAGTCATGGCTTTGACCTGCCATGACCAGGGCAGCACTGCTGGCATTCTGTAACCCGGTCCCTGAGTGCAGACACTGGCTTTAACAGGACCTTGCTTCTGCTGTTCTGTGACTCTGCAGGGCCCCAGGGCACAGCTTTTGACCTCCATCACCAGGGAATGCTGCTGCTGCCCTGTGACCTGACTCCTGAGTCCGAATTGGGGCTTTGATCCTTTGTACTGTTCTGGCTACTGCTCTTGCCCTGCCCCCTGGGTCATAAGTCCAAGCACTGACCTGCTATCACCAGGCTGTACTGATGCAGCTGTGTCCCCTCCCTGGTTCCTGAGCTGGGGTTCTGATCTAGCATAACTGGGGTCAACCCACTGTCACTCTGCACCCTGCTCCTGGGGTCAGAGTCAGAACTTTGATACCCCATCCCCAGAGCATGCTGATATTGCCCCCTGCCTCCTGGCCCAAGCCATTGCTGTACCATCATGCCTGGGTAAGAGGCCGTGCTGCGACTGTGTCCCTGGCCCTGGGGCTGAGTCACTGTATTGAGACTGAGACCCAGACCCTGGCTTGATGGAAGATGTGTAAATGCCAGCACCACGACACTGGCATAACAGGCACTGAGCCCCAGGACCCAGATGCCACGGTTCTGTGGCAGTCATACTTACAACTGATCCCTGGACCACAGTTCCATTGCCACACTGAGTGTCAGCACACCCACCTGGTGCAAGCAGGGGACCCCTCAACTAGGACTTCCTCAGGCAACAGAGGAGAACAGGAGGGACTCAGCAACCTTCACCACCAAGGGCTCCAGTGCCCTCGCCACCACTGCCATCAGCAACACCACCACAGTATTGGCCACCAAAGAGCCATGTAATCGTCACTGACATAACAGACCTACATGGAGACTATGCCACTGTGTCCTCCCCAGAACAAGAGATGCACCCACTCAGCCAGCACCCTGACAGCCCACCTGCTGGTGAAAGTCTTTCTCCACTAAAGCCAATCTGAAAAGGTTGGAAGAAAGAATCTGTGAATTTAAAGACAGATTGCTGATATTATCCAACCGGAGACAACAAAATAAATAAAAAGAATGAGAAAGAGTGAAGAAAATCTGTGTGAACTGTAGTACCTCAAGTGAGAAACAGTCACTTTATGAATGTCACAAAAGGAGAAGAGAGAGACAGGAAATCATTTAAAGAAATAATGGATGAAATTTCCCAAATCTAGGAAGAGATATGGATCATCCATCCATTTGAAGCTCAAAAGTCTCCAAATAGGTTCAACCTAAAGAGATATTTACTGAAACACATCATAATGAAACTCTCAAAAATCAAAGACAAAGAGAGTTTTGAAAGCAGTAAGAGAGAAAAAAGATCTATCACACAAATGAACCCATAATAAGGCTTTTCTAGCAGATTTTTCTGCAGAAACCTTGTAGACCACGAGGGAGTGGGGTGATATATTTGAAGTGTTCAAAGAAACAAACAGCAAACCATGAATAGTTTACCCAGAAAAGTTGTCCTTCAGAAGTAATGGAGTGATAAAAGATTTTCCCAGACAAACAGAAGGTGAGGGACTTCATCACCACTAGACTGCCATACAAGAACACTAAAGGGAGCTATCCAAATTGAAACTAAAGGATGATAATCAGTAACATGAAAACATATGAAAGTATAAAATTCATTAGTAAAGATAAATATATAGTCAAATTCAAAATACTCTATAATACCACAATGGTGGTGTGTAAACCACTTTCTACTCTCTTTTTAACCAGCTAGGTTAAAAGATGAAAGTGTTAAAAATAACTATAGCTTCAATATTTTGTTTGTGGATACATAATATAAAAAGATATAAATTATGACATCAACAAATGGGAGAGGCAAGTAAATGTATAGGACTTTTTAGGCAATTAAACTGTTATCAGCTTAAAATAGACTATTATAACGATAAGATGTATTATGAAAGCCTTGTGGAAGTCATAAAGCAAAAACCTGTCATAGTGATAAATAGAAAGAATCCAAGCATATCACTACAAAAATCATCAATTCAGAAAGAAAGACAACAGAAGAAATAAACAAAGGAACTATAAAATAATCAGAAAACAAAAAAAATGGTGATAGTAAGTCTTTACCTATCACTAATTACTCTAAAGGTAAATGGTTTAAATTCTCCAATTAGAAGACATAGAATAGCTAAGGATAATGAAAACAAAACCCAACTATATTTTGCCCACAGGGACTCACTTAAGCTTTAAGGACACTTAAAGGCTAAAAGTGAAGAGATGGAAAAACTATTCCATACAAAGGGAAAGCAAAAGAGAGCAGTGGTAGCTATATACTCAATAGACAAAATAGGCTTTAAGTTAAAAGCTGTAACAAGAGACAAAAAGGGTGATTATATAAAGATAAAGGAATCAATTCATCAAGATGACACAATTGCAAATATATACATAGTCCATATTGGAATTCCTAAATTTATTAAACAATTATTTATAGATCTTAAGTCAGAAATAGACAGTAATGCAATAATAGCAGGGACTTCAATACCCCACTTTTAACAATGGTTATCTTCCAGAAGGAAAATCCTTAAGAAAATAATGGACTTGACCTACAGTTCATACCAAATGACTCTGATAGATATATATAGAACACTCCACCCAAAAGCATCAAAATACATTCTTCTCAAGTGCACACAAAATATTCCCCAGGGCTGCTCACCTCTGGAGCACACCCTCACTCCCTCCTTGAATGTGTACTTTGCTTTATTAAACTACTCTTTGCTTGGACCTGCTCGACCTGCTCGTTAATTCTTGCTTGAGCAGAGTCAAGAATGCTCCACAGGTTGAGGTATTACCTAGCACACAGGGAGATCTCCCCAGGTCAGATTTCCCAACATTTTGGTGACTATGAAGGGACCCTGAACATGGCACTAACAGTCTAGGTTTAACTTTCTTATTCAGCAAAAATGTGGATTCAGAAAAGCACCCAGGGAGGCTGAACCTCAAAGATCAGACACAGAAACAAGTGGTGAAGCATATGAGAGAAGCATACTTTGATTTCTCCTGAAAAAGAAATAGCCTTTTATCCTTCTCCCCATCCTATAAGGACTCTTATAAAGCCTTTGTTTTTTACTGTTGGGTAAGAGCTCACATCACTAGGAGTCATCTACCTTGTTGCAGGCACAGTGGAAATGCTGTTTGTCCTATCTGGACCCCCTTAAAGTAAAGTGGAGGGGGATTAGAAGGATCTGGGTATCCAGGGTCATCCATAATTACAAGAGAACATAAATTTAATAATTGGTATTAGAATCTGGTTCACCTATGTAAGTCCTGGAGAAGAAACTTATGGGCCTCTTATTTGGCATAACATTTTAGGTGATACTAAGTTGATATTTTAAATTTTATTTTAAAATTTCCAGTTAAAGGTAAACAATTAAACATACTTTTCACCTAATAGGTTTCACTGCACCAGATGTTCCTTCTGTTGGTTTATAAAAAGGAAAAATGACATACTGTCCTTGGAACAATGTATAAATCTGTTTCTCTTTAAAATTTATTTTGTAATATATTAACTTTATATAGTTCAACAGGCTGTGCATCCGTGTCAGCTGCTATTGGCAATATGAATCACTGAAATTCAGGGTCCAGAGTTATTTTGATGGTATCAAAGCTGATTGGTTGCATAGCATAAGACCACAAAAGGAAGGAGACTTTAGAAAGGAGGTGAAGATAAACACGGATTTCTTTGTTCTAGCTGATCACAATTTTTGAAGTCTGGTTGTTCATTACTGGCAACCTAAGATCAGTAGACATGAAGTTCATTCACTTAATATTTTACTTTAGAGTCATTTCATTGCAGTAAGTACAGTTAACATTTGAAAAATATGGGTTTAAACTGTGTGGACCCACTTATGTGAAGATTTTTAAAAAATACATATGTTCAAAAAGTTTTGTAGATTGGTGACAATTTGAAAAATTTTTCTTTTCTCCAACTTCTTTTATTATGAATACAGTGTATAATATATACAAACCTACCAAAAATTCTCTATGATAGGTTATATATGCCACAAAACAAGCCTTAAAAAATTTAAGATGAAGTCTTATCAAGTATCTTTTTCAAGTACAATGGTATGAAGCTAGAAATAAATAACAGAGAGATAAAATACTCACAAATATGTAGAAATAGACACACTTTTGAGCCAATGACTCAGAGAAGTAATCAAAAGGGTAATCAAAAATGTATCTTGAGACAAATGAAACACAGCATATCAAAACTTACAGGATGCCAGAAAAGCAGTTCCAAGAGAGAACTTTATAGCAATAAATGCCTACATTAGGAAAAATGAAATATCTCAAGTAAAAACCCAACCATAAACCTTTAGGAACTAGAAAAAGAAGAATAAACTAAGTCAAAAGTTAGCAGAAGGAAGGAAACAATAAAGATTAGAGCAGAAATTAATTAGAAGCTAGAAAAATAACAGAAAAGATCAGTGAAACTAAAACTTTTTTTTAAAGATAAAATTGATAAACCTTTAGCTAAATTAAGAAAGAACAGAGATTATTCAAATACATGATAAATAAAAGTGGAGACATTACGATTGATATCACAGAAACATAAAAGATCCCTAGAGACTACTATGAACATTTATATGTCAACTAATGAGATAACTTAGAATGGATAAATTCAAAGAAACATACAACTTACTAAAACTGTGAATCACAAAGTAATAGACAATCTGAACAGATCATAACAAGCAAGGAGATTCAATCAGTAATCAAAATCTCCCAACAAGAAAAACATAGGTCCCAGTAATTTCACTGGCAAATTCAACCAAACATTTAAATAATTAATACCAATCTTTCTCAAACTCTTCCAAAAAATTGAAGAGGAAGGAACATTTCCAAACTCATTTTATGAGGCTGGCTAAAAAAATACCCTGATACTGAAGACAGATGAGAACACTCCAGGAAAATAAAATTACAGGCCAATATCCCTGATGAACACAGATTGACAGAATTCTCAACAAAATACTAGCAAACGAAATTCAGGAACACCTTAAAGGAATAAGGGATCCTACATCACGACCAAGTGGGGTTTACTCCTGGGATGTATGGATGGTTCAACGTAAGCAAATCAATATGATACCACATTAACAGAATGAAGGATGGAATTCATATGATCATTTCAATGGATGCAGAAAAAGCATTTGACAAAATTCAACATCTTTTCATGATAAAAATCCTCAACAAATTAATGTAGAAGGAATCTTCCTCGATATAAGAAAGGCCATATATGACAAACCCACAGCTAACATCATACTCAGGGGTGAAAAATTAAAAGCCTCTCCTCTAAGGTCATGGACAGACAAGGATGCCCATTCTTACCCCTTTTATTAAAGACAGGATTGGAAGGCCTAGCCATTGCAACTGAGCATGAAAAAGAAGTAAAAGGCAACCAAATTCGAAAGGAATAAGTAAAATCATCTCTGTTTGCAGATCTTATATACAGAAAACTCCAAAGGCTCCATCAAAAAACTATTAAAACTAATCCACGTATTCAGTAAAGTTTCAGGATACAAAATCAATATACGAAAATCAATTGCATTTCTCTGCACTAACAGCAAACTATCTGAAAGAGAAATTAAGAAAACAATCCCATTTGCAACTGCACCAAAAACAGTAAAATACTTTGGAATAAATTTAAACCAGGGAGGTAAAAGACATGTACACTGAAATAACAAATTGATGAAAGAAATTGAAGAGATAAATAAATGGAAAGTTATCCCATGTTCTTGGATTGGAAGAATTGATAGTGTTAAAATATTATATTACTCAAAGTGATCTATGATTTCAGTGGTACCTATCAAAATTCCAATGGCATTTTTCACAAATAGAAAAAAAACTATCTTAAATTCATATGGAACTATACAAGATCCCAAAGAGCCAAAGCAATCTGAGAAAGACAGAGGTGTCCCACTTCCTGATTTCAAACTATATTACAAAGTTATAGTCATCAAAATAGTGTCATACTGGCATAAAAAGGCACATAGACCAGTGGAACCAGTTCCACAGACCAGTGGAACAAAATAGATAACCTAAAAATAAACCCACATATATAAGGTCAACTAGTCTTTGACAAGGGTGCCAAGAACATATAATGGGTAAAAAGACAGTCTCTTCAATAAATGATGTTAGGAAAACTGAATATCCACATGCAAAAGGATGAAACTGGACCCCTATCTTATGCCTGGAAAAATTAACTCAAAATGGATTAAAGATTTATATGTAAGACCTAAAACTATAAAACTCTTAGAAGAAAACTAAGAGAATAGCTCCCCAACACTGGTCCTGGCAATGATTTTTTGGATAAGATGCCAAAAACATAGGCAACAAAAGCTAAACTAAACAAATGAAGTGCTTCTGCACAGCAAACAATCAATAAATTGAAAAGGCAACCTACAGAATGGAAGAAAATATTTACAAACCATATAGGAAAATAAATGAAATCAGTATTTCAAAGAAATACAGCATCCTCATGTTCACTGCAGTGTTATTCACAATAGCCAAGGTATGGAAACAACTTAAGTGTCCTTCAGTGTATGAAATCTGGTGTGTGTGTGTACACATACAATACATGTGTGGAATGTGGAATGTTATTCTGCCTTAAAAAGAAGGAAATTTTGCCATTTGTGACAACATGGATGAACCTGGAGAACATTATGCTGAGTGAAATAAGCCAGACACAGAAAGGCAATAATTTATGTGGAATCTGAAGGGGAAAAAAAGCTGATTTCATAGAAATAAGGAATACAATGGTGGCATCCAGGGACTTGGAGGAGGAGGATATGGGGAGATGTAGCTCAAAGGGTACAAACTTCCAGTTATAAGAAGAGTGAGTTCTGAGGATCTACTATACAGCATGCAGTATCATATACTTGAAAACTGTTGAGAGTAGATCTTAGGCATTTGCATCTCACACACACACACACACACACAGTTAACTATATGAGGTGATGGATGTGTTAATTATCTCAATGTATATGTATATCAAATCATGGTGTTGTACACTTTAAATATATACACTTATATTTGTCCATTATTCATCAGTAAAGTTGGAAAAAAATTTTCCCATTGCCCTTCCCTACATTTAAAGTGGGATATGTCCTGCCTTCATGTATATGAGCTCATTGTATATTAGATCCTTTAATAATGCTGCCCCTCTCTTTATAAATTTTCAGTCTTGCCCCAATCCCATAATGGCTGGAGGCTAGGTTAAGCGCACATATTCTCTTGGGACCCATTAATTAGACATTCCCACAGGCCAGGCAGCTGCTCATCCAATGTGGGACCCGAACCTACACTTCCACCAAAAAATAAAAAACCAAAACTCTGCCCACCACTCTGTTGACTGCTTGTCTTATTATTACTGGTGGGGTGCTTTCACCAGTCTGCAGACTCTTCAACCGAACATAGCAAGTGCTGAGAGTCCATCAACCTGAGTGTCCCACATTCCAGACAACATTACCCAGGCCCAGAAGCCCACTGCCCAGACACCATCTCTCCAGACCACAAGCTGGCCACTGGAGACAACTTACACCAACACTAAAGCTTCTGTCTGTGCACTGCCTTGCCTAAGGCACAAACTGAACACAGGACATTTTTGCTTTTCTTCCTTCAGTATTAGGGATACTATTATGTTTCAGAGCTTGCTGTCTACTTAGCCCATAATCCTGATATATTCATTGCTGCCTGCCCAAACCCCTCCACTTCCAGGTGACTCCTATCTGTACAACATTCCAAAAATTAATGGTGATCACTTTCCCCAGGAAGCATCTACCTTCTGTCAGTCAAGCCCCTGGGAGAGGACCCTTCACTCCCCATTGCCTTCTCGGACTTGCTGCCAACTCCAGCTTGCTACCACCACCTCCTGCTCCTTGTTTCCAAACATAACCCCTCCCTTCTCTCGATTACAAACACATACCACTAATCTTAGATGTGCTTTGCTCACTTATCAGATCGTACTCTGGCATAACCAATGGCATAACTGCTGGACCTGCCATCCTCTCAGCCAAGAAATACACCAAAATATTATTGTCAGACTCATACTTCTAACACAGTGTACAACTCCACTGAGATATTGTTTAAGACTCCCCCTAAATTCCAGATCTGTGATCTTGGCTAATACCATCTACATGGGAAACAGAAGTATGGGTTGGCCTCAGGGAATCCTCACACCTCTACCTGGCTTCCTCCTCTCTACTCTAATAAAATGCTTCCTATGCTCTTTAAGGTAACTTATGCCCTACCCTCTAAAAGTCTCCATTTTCATTCACTCCCAAGTTTCCTTATAATGATGTCAAACATCAGAGGACCAACTGTATTACACATTTAAAAAAATGTTGATGATATTTTGACATTTTAGGGGCCTTGCTAACCGGAGAGACCGCTCCCGCCTGGCTAGCTGAACCATCCAGATAGCAAAGGGCCTCCAAGGGAGTTGCCTTTCACATGAACACAGCCCACAGCCCACAGGGAGCCACCCCTCTGCCTGGCCCAGACACTCCAGGAGCCAATGATCCTCTGTCCTGATCGCCCAAGGCCAGTACCAGGAAACTAGAGACCGCCCCACATCCCAGAGCTCACCCACCTTATCCACACTAGCCAGACCCAAGCTGCCCCCACTGCCTTGCCTGGCCTTTCCTGCAGGAACACAGAAGGCTCTCCCCCATGCTCCCCCCTCGCTCCCGCTTCTGCTCCCGGCTCTGCTGCTGCTCCCTGTGGCCCTGTGCGGCATGCCTCTCATTTCTAGCAGAACCATAAATAGCAAAAAACTTTTCTTTCAATGGCACTGACCTCTCTGTGTTATCACTCAGCCACCTTTATAAATTAAGATCCAGGTACAAATCAGAGCTAATCATGTCTCCAGCTTGGCCAAGTACAATGGTGGCACTTCAATTTCTTCATGAGTGTATGCTATGGCAATACTCTAATTCATCTAAAGCAGACCCACTACCACAGTCTACTAGATAGGATTCAGCAGATTTGGGTAACTGCTTTAGCAGCTGAGAGGTGAAAGTCAATGTGAGGTTAAGGTAAGGAGTTGAAAGGGTGAAAACACCTTCTAGGAGTCAGCAGCCAATGGCTCAGAATTAAGTGTCTAGCCCTAGTAGAGAGGAGGTGACATTTGGCAACATTCGGGGTTCCATTTTCCCCTTGCGTGTGGCTGGCACAGCCACACCCCCCATTCAGTTCTAGCTTCCCCGGGAATTCGGTTTCAGTGGGCCATAACAGGGCCTTTTGTAAGGACGGTGCTAAAGGAGAAGAGCTTGCTGCAGGCTACCACTGCTATCCATGTTAAAAGGGGAGGGGACCTCTACTC
This sequence comes from Manis pentadactyla, assembly GCF_030020395.1. Taxonomy (NCBI): domain Eukaryota; kingdom Metazoa; phylum Chordata; class Mammalia; order Pholidota; family Manidae; genus Manis; species Manis pentadactyla. The sequence continues at coordinate 146,795,420 of NC_080020.1, read as the reverse complement.
CACAGGTGTGCCTGGGAAAAATAAAACTCATTAAACAAAAAGCAGTCACCCATATTTATTTTCTTCCTAACACACTACTATCTTCTTCCTGTCTTTCAGACATTTCTCTCTTATTTGATTGACAGTATAAAGAGTGGTTTTTACCAAAGTCATTTAAGTGGTGGGAAAACACACAAAAAAGAAAGGAAGCAGAAGAAACAGATGAGTACTTCTGAAAGCAACTTAAAAATCCTAATGACGCCTATATAATACAGCTGAGGTCAGATGGTGGTACATTTTTGATTGTTAACAACTGTCAATTTTCAAATAATCCTATGACACATGATAATATCAGAGTTCGTGGTATAACTTTGTTTATTGATGATTCAAAAGTCCTGTGTTAAGACTTGACATATGTTAAGGGTCGAGATACAAGTTATTAAACAGTTTTTGTTTTGGTCTGGGCAGGGCGATAGTTAAAAGGACATTTCTGTGGTTTTGAAATGCGACTGCACTCCAAAATTTGACACATGAATTAGTTAAAACTTACTGTGGTTGCCTGGCAATCCTTAAAATTTTTAACTGTTTTCATATGGCACTTCAGAAGATATTCTTTCAATTCTGAAGAAAGGGACAACATATGGGATGGGATGCCCTATATATCTCATAGGCTTTCAGAATACTGCTGGTCAGGATGTCAGCTGCATTTCAAAGATGTAGGCAGGGAGGGAACTGAGTCAAGCCACTCGAGGGAGTGGATGGAAAAACACCTAACAGAGTGCACTGCACGTCGAGTCCTGTGCTTACAGAGCAGTCACTCCCCCACACTGCTACTCCCCTAAGTAGACTGGTTTTTATTCTAACATAACTAGAGCATCAGTGTCAGAACATTTTTGGAAACACGGAACTGGAATGCTCTTACTTTGCCCAAGAGATTGTGGTACTTTCTGAGAAATCCTTAAAAAGAGGGGCAGGCAGAGGAGGAGGGATTGTTCTGCTTTAGCTGGATTTGTAGCAAACTGGAGTTTGGGTTTCTTTCTTTCATTAACTTATAAAAGGACACTTCCTCATAACAGGACTTGGAGTATACTTTCTTTGGTTCAACTTCCTGACAAACAATGTCACTAAGTGCCCAGGAAGTACCCAGCTACTCCCACTTTGAACTATGTGGGATTTGATGCAGGACAGGGTATGACGTGATGGTGGTCATTTCCTTTTGGGGCCAAAAAACCAACCAACCAAAGCTTTTGTTGCTCTAGGCTGTGCCATTACTGTTTAACAGGTTTTTATGTAAGAGCACTCCCAAAGAGATGACGACTCAGACAGAGGCAGGCACAACCAGGAAGAGAAAGCTTAATGGTTCTGCTTAAACAACTATACCAGTTATGACATTTGCTGAGGGAGGCTGAGAGCAGCAGCATCCAGCTGTTACGGGGAAAGCTCTAACACTCTCAGCACAGAAACTTCAGGAAGGCTCCTAGGGAAGCTATGATCACATGGTTAGATAGACACTCCCAAATTCAAACAGCAATGAGTTGACTTTAAGGTAGAAGAAGATTTTCTAAAAGAGACAGGGAATAATCAGTACAAACCCACTTTCATGACCCTTTTCTAATAAAGGTCTTCTGGCAAACTAAATGCAGCTTTGCTCGCTTTCAGATGAGCAGGTTAGGGTATAATGCCAAAGAATGTTAAAGGCTATTGCCAATGCTTGAATTAATAAAATAGTTTGGAAATTATTTGGCCAAACTGCCTTTAACCCACATTCAAGATGAGATTTGAGATTCACCATAAGTGAAGCGCTGGCAACATCCGACTGGAAAATATTTTTCCAACCAAGTTTTCTCCTTGTAACTTATAACTAAGAACAGTATTTTCTCACTCCCATGGTGAAACTGAGTTTTAGCTATGGAAAACTCCTACAATTAAGAAGAAATACTATTATAAAGTCTAATAAAATGCTTGATGGATTGATAAGCCACCACTTGGTATTATGAAATATATGTTTTTTAAACTCAAACCTCACACACCTTGAGTGAATACAGCAAACCTTACAGCTGTGGTTCACTCCCTAGTCTGGTTCTCATCATCCTTCAGTGAAGAGCCTCCGCTTCACAGACCGAGATGCCAACTGAAAGCATCAGCTGGGTCGGCGAGTAAGAGCCGCTCAGCACCGCAGGTCCGAATGGTTATTCCAGGAAATATAACCAACATGCTATAGAGACTGGAAGTTATACATATTCTTCTTTAATAGATAGCACCTGTTCTGATCATTGAAACACCTCTTTTCCCTATCCCCCCCAAAAAACTAAAGACAACTTTTAGGTTAGGGTTGTAGAAAAACTTGCTGAGTACTTACATCTCATACAAACTGTTCTCTCCTTACATGTCTTCTCCTCATATATTTTCCTGCAATAGGTAGATTTCCATTTCATAGCAGCTTAATAACGTCTTCATATATAAATGGATGGATGGTGAATGCAAATTTACTTGGTGGGCCTAATTTAATGCAAATCCTAGTAGAAGATGACTATTTCCTAAATGTTCAGTGTCTGTTGCATTAAAGAAACAGGATTATGCTGTTTTAGTTCACTTTTGCTCATTCTTTGTGTATATATATGCTAAAATGAACTAAACTATCTCAGATTTTTCTGTACTCAAGTTACACTTTTGTATTTTTATATTCATTATAACATGCAACTTACATACCCGAATTACCACAGGATATAACACACAGTTCTATCCAGTAGCTACTACTTCTTGGGTAAGAACTGATTTTGGCTCCTGAACCGGACAATGGTTTGATTCCTCAGTTTCACAAACAAGTTCACAGTGACACACAAACCCTAAGCCCAGTTTCAGGTAGCCTGTGCTCTGAGAAATCTGCTTCCTGATAACATGATTGCCCCCTTCCTGTCTAGCTGCTGAAGCATGCTGTTCCCATCTGGTGTAGCAAGATACTTTACTGGGAAGGGATTTCTTCCTTCTTACAAAACCTAAACCATGTGTCAACCATATGTGGTGTCAGTAAACTGCACACAAGAAGCGTCTGCTTCAAGGAGATTTTTCTCAGGTTGTTTTCTGACCATAGGCTCCATGTAAACTTCAGGCCAACTTTGTATAAAGGTAGATCCCACCAGGCACAGACTTTTAAACTTCGGAGTAGGAAGCAGTGTTTGCTCAGTGCTCCATTTTGCGACCCTATCAACAAGCATTTTGCAAAGCATGATGAATGGGATGTTAATTGTCCAGTCTGGCACTCCTCATAAAAGTACAAGGGCCTCCAGAAACCTTGGCAGAGAAAGAAAATCAATTATTTCTTGCCCTGCTATCACCCAGCTCTTGCCGACTATTCATCTTATGTGTGATGATGACTAATATTCGCCGAATGGCAAGGAGATGCTCTCTAAGTGAGGTCATGCCGAGGATGGCCAGCTGAGCCTTGCGTTCCAGTGGCAACACTGCCAGGACCCGCCAGGACCAAGCGGGACCACTAGCATTACTCTGCAACAGAAATGAAAGGAAAATACAACATTATAGCCTAAAATACAAGCCTGTTCTCTCAGTGTTGTCTTTTGTTCCACCACCAGACATGTGAGCAAGAATTAAATGCCACCAATCCTATTTTAGGTCTACTTGCAAATTTACCCAGACCTTAAAATACAAAATGTACTTTTACGTTACACAGGGAAGTGTGAGAGAACTCACAAAAGGAAGAACTTGCAAAGAGAAGCATCTTCCACAAGCGACATTCTATGAATTAGTTGCTTCTGTTCTAAGCGCTAGTGAAGAGTATAGCCCAGCCAGAAGAGGGAGCTGTAATTGTTACTTGTCCTTTCCAATGTTCCGGGTTGTTACGTTTTACAAACACTATATAAGCATAATATTAAGTAGATTTGCCTGCTTAGTTTGAGTGTTATAATAAAATAAATCTTGTGTTAAAGTGAATGTGACAAACGTGTGTGTGTGTGTGTATATATATATGGAACATCTACATGCCAGTGTTAATTGTATATATATGGGGATTACTACAAATTACATGTGTAAGAATTACTGTGCTGACAGCCTTTATTTCACATAATGGCGTGTAAGCCCTAACAGTTGTGGTTTCCTTCTCTTTTGTGATACAAATGCCTGACTTAAGCTTTGATTGCCAAGACATCCATTCCACAGCTGTTATGCTGAATAAACACACTGCCAGCCACAGGTCTAGATAAAGAGCCAGGTCACCTCCCTGGACTAAGGCTCCTTCATTTTGAAGATCTTGGTTGGTTTTGGTAACTTTGGTAACTGTCCGTCAGAGCCACTTGTTTTTTTTCTCTTCCAGTGCTTTAAATTCCAACTCGTTTTAAATTCACAAATAAAGAGTGAACCCCTAGAATCCTACTCTGGACCTCAATAAAAGCAGAATCCCCAGCCCGTGCACACTCTCTACCCGTGACCTCGGGTACAGCCCCAGGTGTGCTGTGGAATTTCCAGGTCTTGTGAATAATAAACCTCTGTTTTTTCAAAGTTGTCAATGGTTGTTGCTGAAGGGCAATCACAGTAAGAACCACAAGGGTTGGCCCAGTGGTAACTGACATTTGGAAAGGGAAGATGTCTGTGGGAAGCTCACCAGGGCCCCCAGGCATTTCTGGCTGAGAGCTTCACTAGCCATTGGCTGAAACCAACACAAAATACTTAACCAAAAAGTATTGGATTGTGGACTGAGCTATAGGCAAAAGCTGATTGTAAAGCTGTCCATATTCCTGGGCCTGCAGCCAAGATATCCCAGCTTCCTTGCTGCCGGTGTCTTGGATTCCCCTCCACTCCCATGCCGAAGGTAGGCAGAATCCCAGTTGGAAACTGGGGATAGCAGACTCTGGAGTCACCTCAGCTTAGGGTGAGGAAGGTTTCGCTGAAAGATCAGAAGTAACAGTACCGCCCAAGGCACAGGGCAGCCCAAGTCACTGTGAGGAAGGTACCAACTTCTCTCCCAAGGAAGGAGGCAAAAATGTTGGAGAAAACTCTCCTTTCCCTGCTCATCTTACACAGTGGGAAAAAGCTGAATATCAAGCTTAGGGAGAAGAGACTTGTCATGAAAACATCTCCCATATACTACCTAAAATCCTGTGGCAGGAAGACACGTGGTGTCCCAAAGGTGTCTATCCCCTAACCACTGACGCCTGTGAACATGGTGCCCACATGGCCAAAGGGACTTTGCTGAGGTGATTAAGGACCCTGAGGTGGGGAGATTATGCTGGATTTTCCCAATGGGCTCAACCTCATCACCCAGGCCCTTCAAGCAGAGAAGTTTCCTGCACTGTGGTCAGAGGGAGACATGACTAGAAGAACGGTCTTTAGGAGAGATGCAATGCTCTGGCTTGGAAGATGAGGAAGGGGCAAGAGCCAGGGAATGCCAGCAGCCTTTAGAAGCTAAAAAAGGCGAGAAAACGGATTCCCCTGTGGAACCTCCAGAAAGGACTAAGGTCCTGCCCTCACCTTGGTCAAAGCGGAGTGAGGCCTGGTGGGGACATCTCACCTCCAGAACTCTGAGAACTTCTATTGTTCTAAGCTACTACATTTGTGTGATATCTTACAGCAGTAGTAGAAAATTAATATATCTCCCAGTTACAGGTTAATTTGAGTAATAAGCAGAAATCCCTAGAATAAAAGATTGATCCGTGCCTTAATTCGAGTTAATCACCTTACTTTCTGAATCTGAGAGGCAGGGCGGAGTAGGAGGAGGGGCTGTAGGAGAGCGGAGGGTGGGGAAGAGCAGTTCTTGGCCCAAAGCACCATCCTGAGTTTGGAAAAGTCAGGGGGTACAAGACAGAAGCCCTTAAGAGACAAGAAAAAGAAGCATAAAAATGGTTGGAAAAGGCACAGAAGACATTTCATCTTGCCCTAATCTGCTGAGGGCTGGTCCTGTCCCTTTCTCTAAGGCAGGTGGGCGTGCACAGGAGGAGGAACTATACGCTCCCAGTCACAAGCCTAATCCCCCCTGCCAGGCTCTGTCACCCAGACACAGGGGAGGGGGATCATTTGCACTTAGGAAAGCATCACAGACCTGAAGCCCAGTCATTGCCTAAGGAACCGAATCCCTCATAGCACTCGTGGGGAGCACCAGAGAAAGCCAGCAGGACTGGACTGGGGGCAAGGAGTAACGAGAGCCAGGGGACTTTTCTCAGCACTATTAACACCTGTGTGCTGGGTCAAGGCCATAGTGTGTGCAAAGCATGCAGAGTTCAGGCCAATACACTAAACATCACCACCTAAATCTTACAATGTTGGTGAGAGGAATGAAAGTACAAAACATGACAGAATAAACTGACTTTTGATAGAAAAGAAATGGCCTTTTATTTGGTATTAATCAGAAAGCATTTACTGTTTTGTCCCAAAAGGCACATGCTACTATACTGTGCTTCTCTGGGCTGTTCATAAATGAATGGATCATAAGCAATTACGTTGGCTCCATGTAGCATAGAACTGCCTAATTTTCCTTCAGAATAATGTGTCTTAGCAAGCAATAATAGTGCTGGAAGAGAAAAAAGGAGAATATACTGGAGGCTCAGGTTCCCTGTCTGGCATTAACCCAAAATGGCTTAAAATCTGTTCTTTCATGTGATCCTGAAGTGATGTGAACCAGGAGACAGACTGTTGATAAACTGAGTCATGAAGAGTGGTCAGTTCTTCATACTCTGGACCTTCCACCTGATCAAGGAAAAAGCGGTGACCTTTTCAACAATTCATTATTGTACATGAAAAACAGTTACCTCCCCCACATCCGCCAGGCAGATTCACGGCATCAATTCCCTTGATGAGTCATTAGTGTTCTATAAACATGATATATGTTCAGCACAGGAATTCATGCTTCTTGCATAGTGGAGATCTAGCTACCCTGTCTTGTCTATAACATCCTGATTTTTCTCTTAACAGTATAGGTACACAAACCATGTAGTTATGAATAATTTTCAATGGCTACATGCAATATTTGAGATATACCATAATTAACTCAATCCTTCACATAAAATACATTTTTAAAAAACAATAATATTAATATTAAAAATGCAAATGTGTTTGGGTTTGTTTATTTTCATTGTTTTTTTTTGGTAAGAGAAAGGGCTGTCATCTCTTCAAGACAGTTTCCCGGAAGTAGAATTACCAAGGGAAAATGTTAGACATTTTAAAAATTGTATTCAACGTCATCAAACTGCATTTCAAAGGCCAGGTTACAGCCGCGGTGCACAGGCTGCATAGGCCTTACGTGGGTGGCAGGCCCTGGCACTTCAGATTCACCCTGCTTAGCTTCTGGGTATGTATCCACTGTTAGGTCGCTTGTTTTAAGTATGTCCCAGTTCTGCTTAGGAATGCCTGGCTGGGAAAGGTACTGGGCTGGGGACCAGGGGACGCAGGTTTGCTCTGGTTTCATCACTGACTCCCGTGTGTGAATTGCAGCCAGTTGTTTAGCTTCCTAAGGGCAGAGTTTTCTCATCTGTAAAAACGGGGTAAGCCATCCAGTTCCTTTCTAGTTATAAAATGCCAGTATCTGAAAACTTGAGTGAACTGAGAAATTAGATACAATGCACACACCCATTCTCAATTTGATTCCAATGAATCAAATACTCACATGCAGTAGAGGGTTTTCTTTAAATCAAAACTAAAATTATTTCATGTTGTAGCTATTTGAGTTCCCAATAAAAAAAAAGTTACGCTCCTAAAAGCCACCAACCACAACAGTAAGTAAACCCTCCCATCAGATCTGTGATCACTGCAGCAGAGGGACCCCGAGGAATACGTTTGGTCTCATCCTTTAAAGCCAGGACCTTGGAGCTCATCTTGCTGAGCTCTGCTCCTCTGCACTGCAAGGCCCTGTGCTCACCGACGACCGGGAACAGCAGCTGGCACAGGGACACAGCTGGCACAGGGACACAGCTGGCACTGTGGATGTGCCTCTACTCACAGCTGATGCAAATGTACATCATTGTTCTCAAAATGACTTCTAGTGTCATGTGAGATACCTGAAGACTCTCACTTTCCCCATTTCTAAATGTGACCCAGAAAATTCAAGAGGAATACAATAATTCTGAGGACCTCCTCCTTCTAAATATTTTAATGTTTCTGTTGCAGCATAAATTACATACAAAAAAATGAACAGATCTGAATTGTTGGCTGAGTTTTGTCAACTCTACACTCCAGTGTAACCACCATCCTAAAAACAGGATGGAGAACACTCCATCACCTAGGACTCTGCCACCCTCTTTCGAGTCACCACTCTCCCACTCTGCAACCGCTCTCTGACCAGGTATATAAATGAGGTCACACAGTGCATGCTGTGTGTGTCTGCCTTCTCCAGCTTAGCATAACATCCATGCAATTCATCCAGGTTGTATGGGCATCAGGAGGTCTTTCCTTTTCACTTCCAAGTAATATTCCAATTCATTTATCTGTTCATTTACTGTTGATGAGCACATGAGCTGTTTTTATTCTTGGCTATTAAAGAGAAAGACTGCTGTGGACATCATTGTACAAGTTTTTTTGACACTCCCTTCAAAGCATTTTGTTAATATGTCAAAATATGTGTTCAGGTATTTTTTTCAGACACATAAATAATTCTGGGTGATAACAGCAGAGCAGAGTAGTTGTGAGAGACTACATGACCTGGAAAGTCTAAAGTACACTATTTGCTGTAGGACACTTCACAAAAAAAGCCTGCCAATTCCTGGGCTAGAACATCAAAACAACAAATCACAAAGTGCATTTTGCAATGTGCAGTGAAAGGCAATCTTTACAGGAGGACAGTATTTTCCACTGCTCAACTCAGTTAAAAATCCACTGAGATTATAAAATAAATTTTAAGTGATGAATTAAGGAGGAAATAAGTAATATAACCAAAAGACTCTGACCAAGTGTTTCAAAACACAGAGGGAAACAAGGCACCTGACCTCTAAACACACACCAGTAAAATAAACCTCACCTTTTCATCTTCAAGATATTCACTGTCCGCTGTGTTATAGCCATCCCTGTGACGGTGGCTTAAAACTCGGAACCGACTAATTCCAATTGTGTCCACAACTGAGCTTCCATCAGGAAACGTTCTGACGTCCTTAATCTCCAGCATGCAGCCGTACTCTGAAATCCTGCCAGGACAGTCAGGAGAAATGACTGTGATTTTAAAAACATAGGAGGTCCTTCTTTTTTTCTAGATTAAAGCCAGGAGCTTAAGGGATAAGAAATACAAACAAAATAGTATCTTCCTTTATGCTATGTGCTCTCAGCATTTTTGTGTTAAAAAAAAGAATCTTTCCCCACTTCGAATTGTAAAGATAGCCCCCAATATTTTCTCTTTGACATTTTTATATTTTTTCACATTTCACACTGGAAATGTAAATGTGTTAATTTGTGTGTATGGTGTAAGGCAGAGTTTTTTTTTTTTTCCTGTTTGGATTACCCACTAATTTTCTGAGCACCTTTTATTGAGCAGTTTGCCTTTTCTCAAAAATATTTATAAATTTGGAATCCACATATGAGTGGATGTTTCTTATCTCTGTATTCTCTTCCAATGGTCTACATACTATGACATGTTAAGTTTATTATAGGGATGGTCTCCCATCTTGCTCAGCTGGATTCTTTTAAACTATCATGGTCTTGGTCTTTTACTTTTCCATAGTGATTCTAAAGCCAGCTTGAGTGATTCCATTTAAAACCCTCTTGGGATGTTCACTGTGACTACTTTGGATTGACAAACTGATTTGAATAAAACTGACATCTCTATGACATTGAGCCTATGCATCCACAAACATGGTATTTCTCTCCATTTAATTAGATTTCTTGAATATCTTTCAATGAGTTTATAGAAGTTTTCCCATAAAGGTCCTACACATATCTTTTAAAAAATATTTTCCTTTTTATTGAATATATAGTATTTATGGTAGAATCTAGTGGGTGGCCCTAAACAGCCATCACTAGATTTACCAGCCTCCTTTGAAGTAGGTGTGATCTATAGTAATGCGTGCCCCTTTTCTCCAGATCGTTTAGAGCACATGTACCTCCACCAGCTAGAACTTGGATACAGGGACCTTATCACGACCACATGGTAATGACAAAGCCTGAGGGGATCAGGAAGCCAAGACATGGGAAGCACCCAGAGTCTCCAAAGCAGCCCATGGAGGGGAGCTGCCTGATGGTTTGCAACATCTTCCCTAGACAAATCATGTAAAACAAGGAGAGGTAAAAATCAAGTGCCATGGGTTTTTCTGGCTGTGCATAGAGAAAGGCTTCATGGAAGATACAGCAATGTTTTTAAACCTTAGAAGTTAGACTGGATTTGTCTGTATATTGATGAGCTAGAAAAGAACTGTTGGCAGAGGGAAGCATGGAGGTATTTTGGAAGGAAGCATAAACTATATTTAGAAAATGTTAACTGATGATATGATAGTAGACTAGCAAGGATGATGTCTGAAAAAAAGGAGTAAGCAGTGAGGCTAGAAAGAAGGCTGGGATCACATCATGGATGGCTATTAATTTATACTTTGTTATCTAATGGGAGCCACATCTTAAATTATTCTTCAAGAAAATGACTAATTTTTGCATTTAAGTAGGACCTTTTGAATGCTGATAATTCTTACCCTGCATGCTCAGCAGATAAACACATGCCAAACCGCTTGGTGCCAGTTTCCATGCATCTTCTTATCATAAGCCAATAGTGGGGCTCAAAGACGTGGAGTGAATGGGACGGTGGGGAAGGCCATGGCACACACAAAGATGGGGACGTCTCTGGTCAGGCTGCAGGGCAGAGGAAAATGTTAACGGGGATGCAGGTGTTAGAAACAGAGGGGAGTACGAGTCATTGAAAATAGCAAATGTAAGTCAACCTCAATTTTCTCATTTAAGAAATAAAAACTTCAGGCCTGCCTTTGTCTTGAGTGGGGAAAGAAAGCCAAGGACCACAGTCTTAGAATGTTCTCAGCTCACCCGGGTTTCCTGCCAAGCCTGTCTTACTTAACTGACAAAAGAGAATACAACAAATTACATTAGTTTACTTAGAAAAGGTTATAGTTCATGATCACTAAAAAAAGTTCTGATGACCTCGAGGGTATTAGGTGAAGTGAAATAAGTCAGAGAAAGACAAATATTTTATCATCTCATTTATGTGTGGAAACTAAAAAAAAAGCAAAACCAACCTCATGGACACAGAAATAAGATTGATGGTTGCCAGAGGTGGAGTGGGAGATGGGATGAAATGAGTAAAGAGGGTCAAAAGGTACAAACTTCAGTTATAAAAGTCCTGGGGTGTAATGTACAGAATGGTGACTATAATTAATAATATTATACTGCATATTTGAAAGTTGCTGAGAGAGCAGATCTTAAAAGTTCTCATCACAAGAAAGTTTTTTTAGTTGTGTGGTGACAGATGTTAACTAGACTTATATTCACAAATATCACATCTTTATATTATACACCTGAAACTAATAAAATATTATAAGCCAATTCTACTGCAATAAAAATAAATAAATAAGGAAAAAATTCTGATGAAAAGCAAAACTATCTCGTAATCAAAGGTAATGTGTTCTAAAGAAAAAAATGGAAGGAACTATAAGATTTCACTAGTCAAAGACTACTACGACACAAAACTTTAATCATTTTAAACAACAAAAAACAACTGTCCAGCCTATTTTGAGTGGCAATCCTGTTCTCCCTTCTGTTTCTTTACACTATGCCTTTTCAATTCTGAAAAATTCAGTATCAGTTGTTTAGATACCAGAAAGAACTATATAATTTTGTTCAAATACACTTTTGAAATATTTATGGTAACCTCTTTCAATTAATTTGCAAAAATTTTTAGCAATGAACATTTTTTTCTATTTTGAGGCTTTCAAATTTCTCTGCCAAGGAGGAGAACAAACAGATAAAGCTTCATGGTTGACAAGGATTTTCTTCCTTAACCTGAACTCAAGACCAAGCGCACACACCATGAGGCCTTGAGACAGCACTACATGATGGGAATGATCTACAGTGCACCGATGAAGGAACCAGGTTTCAGCAAGGTTGGGGGACCAGTGCAAAGTTACTGAGGCATAGCCGGGACCCTAGGCCTGCTAGGCTTCCACATGCTGCTGTTTCTTTGGTAGCATGTGCATGCCTGGCTCTCCACATTTCTGACACACTTATGCCTGGGTGGGTCCCAGACATACTGCCAAGCTTCCCTTTAGCTTGTGGGAAACGAGCTACATGTACTGCTGTTAAGTGACTGAGACCTAGGAGCTCAACCTCTGGGAACCGCTGTGTTTGAGAACCTCAGTAACAGAATAACTAGCAGAAACAAGTTTTACTTAATTTAAAATCCTGCTTCCTAATTTTCATTATTAATGACAGAGGTATTTTATACTGTTAGTTTATGGTATCCTTTCACTGATGGGTGATACAATAAAATTCACACTACTTAGCATTGTATCAACCAAGATTTCTGTAGATACACAGGTAATTGATAAAGATCATGTTTATAACAATGCAAGTGAGGAAGTCTCAGCTCATGAAGTGATAGCTCCATCAAAGAAAGATCAAATTATGAATTGGGATTTTAGTTCATTGTATTATATTCTAATTTTGGGAACACTGGCCCTCTGTGTATAGCTTGCATTAATCATTCATTCCTTCATTCATTTGTTCATTCAGCAAGGTTTCCTGAACCTCTAGTATGCATTCTAGTCATTGCAAATAGTGTGAAAACATAACAGAAGCCATCCCTGTCCCTGAGGAGCTTATATTCTAGTGCCCACCTCCAGGCATGGCTTTATCACACAGCACTGCATACAGAAGTGAGTGAAGGGTGTTACGAACAGTGGTCGTGAAGACATGCATTTTACTCTCTGAGATCAGGGGGGCCATCTAGGCTCACTGGCCCAGACAAGCATGGGTGAAACAAGGCAGCAGGCCAGGCTACGTCGCTGTTAGCCAGCAGAGACAGCAAACACCATGGAGTAGGGCCTACAGGAGCCATGAAAGGGGACTGCCGTGTAGACTCAAAAGCATCCATCATGACACACAGCATATAGTATTGATGGTTGATGTTCCTGAGAACCCTGGATAATGTAGGAAGATCCAGTATGTATACAATTTAACAAATCAAGTATGTACATATAATGTTTTAGAAAGGTTTCAATTATAGTAGCTCATTTCAATAAGTTTTAGCAGTAAATTAAAAAGTTATAATTATTTAAAGATTCACTTGAGTATATAATATCTACTTTACAATGTTTGATTTAAAAAATGAATTTCACCTAAAAAACATACTTTATCTTATTTAAAATACATTAAGTGAGTTTAATCTCTGGGAGGTAATTAAGGCAAATATCATCAGTATCATTCTGTGGATGGAAAAAAAATCCCTGCCTCCCTAAGAAGCTAAATAACTTACTTTGTGAAAAGTCAGTGGGGCCACCAGACCAGAGAGCAATATAGTTGATTCAGATTCACTACCTGAAAAGTTAATCAGAAAACCTTCAGCTTTTAAATGTTGTTTACTGCATTCACCATACCCAATGCTTGGATGTAACAGTTCACATTTGGGTCAGACATCATTAAGAAGCTTCCCCCATGGAACCTCAGTTTTACTGGTTTTGATTTCAGACAAAAGACACAACTGCTGGCACACCAAAGGGGCTTCCGGCAGTCAGAAGGGGTCAAGTCTCCACTCCTATGCAAAACTGAGCACCCTGGTATGACTCCACCAGAGGGTGGGGCAAACGGAAACTCCTGGCCCACATGCTAAGTGCACCCAATGTTAACTGAACCCTCTGTGGTTAACATACAATAAGGACTCAGTAATGTTATCTCAGCTATTTATTATTGACACATAAGAGTTCCAATTATATCAGCTATTTTCAATATATCTCAACTACTGGGGTGGGTGGGTGAATATGTGAGGGGGATAAAGAGGCGCAAAATCTCAATCATAATATAAATTAGTCACAGGCATCAAAGTACAACAGAGAGAATATAATCAGTAATACTGTAACATCTTTCTATGTTGTAACTAGTTGGAGTGAGCATTTAATAATGTAGATAACTGCCAAATCACTGCTGTGTTCTTGAAACCAATATAATACTGTAGATCAACTATACTTCAATTTTTTAAAGTTAAATTTATGTATATATCTCAGCTAAAATTCATGCCAGAAAATTTCCCTGAAATTTAGTTGCTTCTGTCTCTCAACTTCCCCTGTGTATTCTTTGAGAATCTAGAGAGGCGGGAAAAGGCCTGTCTTTGACAGAAGAAACCCTAATTTCTTCAACAAATGGGTGGTAGAAGCAAAGCCAACCGATGAAATGAGCACTTTCTGAGGAATGAAAAGCAGAACTGCCTCGTCATTTCACAAGAAATACTTACCTCGGAAAGTTTTTCTGTGCACAGTGGACAATGTGGGGCATGGTCGAGGCAGCGCTCAAGGCATTTTAGGCAAATGTATGTCCACACGGTGCCGTGACAGGCTCTAAGAGCAACCTGGAAAAAATAGCTTGAATTTTCAGCAAAAACTGTCCACAAGAGACAAATTTTCAAGTAATCTCTTTATTTTATAATGAGTCCCTTAGTCAATTCCCTTGCTGTTCTCGAAATCACATATCCATTTCCATTTATCTTCCTTACCAAATTTTTAGAAATCAATTATTACTGAGGTATACATAATTTCTCTCATAATACAAAGGCCATATGTTTAGAATACAAAATTCAGAAAGGCTGAATTTTTTCAAAGAGTTGCATAAATTCGATGTCATCCTACCTCATGCAAAGGGCACACTCAAAGTCAGGTACATCTATTGAGAACTCTGCACTTTCTGCATTAGGGTTCATGTTCCTTTGAGGTGAGGAAACTGCCTCTGAAAAAATTTTAAATGCTGTCATTAACACTTGCACATCTGGATAAGAGCACACAATAACTGTATTTCCTCTGGATAAAATGTGTTACACAATGCAAATCACAGTGGGCAGGAAGAATTCCTACCCAATAATTCATCTAGGCAGTGAGCACAAATAAAAGTTAAGCTTTTTCTGCTTTTTACTATTAAATCTTTGTAGGCTTAACAAATAAACTGTTCTATAATCTAGAGTTGATCTAGTTATTCATTTTATTATTAATTTTAAACTACCTCTGTAAAACTTTAAAAAAATATATTGATTGGCTGACATTGTATCACTCTGGAGTCACACACTCCATGACAGAATAGCTCACTGACCTTTCTTGGGAATTTTTCCAGGGGCGTTCAAGTCAGGAGCATCTTCCAAATCACTTGGAAGCTGTCTCTTCGCACAGGTGCTGGGTGCCAACGGAAGGATACTTTCTAACACTTCTTTGTCCTCCTCCAAGTGTAAACCCAGTATAAAATATAAAACTGAAGAACTGGGATTTCTAAACACATCACATTTCTCAGTGGATTCTGGGTGAGAAAAAAATAATTTTGAATATTAAACAAATCATGGCAGAAGAGAAATATAAATTCATACATTAGTGTTTCTTTGAAATCTTAAAAATTTTTTTCTTAGGAAATGAGGCTTGTACTCTTCATAATTTGTTTCATCTGTTAACTTCTAAGATGAACTTCATTCTTTTCATGGGAAAATACAGGATAACATCTTCCTGAGACAGGTCCATTGAACTTCATATATTCAAATATCCCTCTGCTTTCTTTTTCTCATGCCAAAATGATTTCAAGTCTCCTGATATTTTGGGTTGCTTGGAGATGTTCTAAAAGTTTCTTTCAAGGTTCAGTCATTGTCATTACTTTTGCCAACTTCCTTTAAAAGCTCCAACTTCCAGGTCGAGGAACTAGACCTGGTCTGGAGAAGTACTTCTAATGTAATGCTACAGTCTGAATAACTTGTCAGTGTTCAAAATTAAGGCATTGCCGCCTTAATCAAGATAATACTGGCAAGCACTTCATACCTTAGAACTGCCGGCACTGCCACCTTCATCCAGAGCAGGCTGGCTGTTTATATGGCTGTGACACTGAGCCTTTAATCGGGAGTTAGACATTCTGCTTTGGATGGAAGGTGTCGAATTTGGATGCATATTTTCTGAAGCAGGGAAAGACACCTCACACATTACCTATAAAACTGACAAGAAGAAGAAAATTATTTTAAAACACTTGAAAAATACCTAATATGCCCTAAAGATTCAGAACAGATTATGAGGCCAAATAGGCCTAAAACATTGAAAAGAGTAATTTTCATATTCCAATTGCCATTATCTTAAAATCCACACATTTCTGAAGCTACAGTCAACACTTTAAGCATTTAGTTCCTAGTCCCTTTCTATCTGCATCTTACCAATTATAAAATACGCACATTGCTATTTCTTCTGTCTGGTCCTTACACCTCTGCTACAGAAAATCTCCCCTAAAAGTCTCATGGATAAGAGAAAAGTGGGGTGTAGAGGTTTCAGGGAATGCCACATTAAAACTAAATGGGGATCATCCACAGGATTGAGATATTTCCAGATGACTGCCCAATTTACAAAAGAACCAGAAAAGACACCTCGTTAAGAACTTTAAAGAGAGAGAGAAGGTGAAAGGCTATGATTCTGGTTCACAAGCCCTGGACCAACTTTTTTTTGTGGTGGTGGTGGGAAGAGATCGCTCGTCTCCTGATGGTCCTGCCAAACCTCCTGGACTCAGGTGACTCCAAGGGCATCAGAGGGCAAAAGGAGCGACTGAGACCCGAATGAAGAAGGCCCCCATGTTCTCCGTGTGGCAGGTGAGTATACGAGAACCAGTGACCTCTGTAGCAATGAGGAAAAGCCCCTTGGGGACCTCAGTGTCCTCAGCACTTGCTCTGAGAAGTTTTACCAGCAGGGGGAGAGGCAGGCTCTCAGGGAGGGTAGCATGTTCTGGGGGCATCAACAGGCTGGCACTGTTTGGCACTGTCTGTGATAGAGGACCTCTCCACCCACAGAATGATGGAGGCAAAACACCATGTCTGCAAGTGCTGGACCAACAAGGAGCCAAGAGACCTGAACCCTGGTCCTGGGGCCTTTGTGCATCTGCTTAGTCTCTTCTTAGCTCAGGCTGAATCTCTCATGATACTGTTGGAAGGATCAGGTGAGAGATGTTTTAAGATTCTTGCGAAATTTGCAGGGGTGACAAAGCAGGCAGGGGTAGTTGAAAGAGCTGACTCAGGATTCAATAGTGTTTTGACAAGTTGAAACAAGGGTCAAAACCAATGAATGACAATCTAACAGGATTATCCAAGACCAGTCAGCTGTACCAAAAAAAGCATAAAAAATATTACTAGAAACTTCTCATTAATAAAAATTGATCTAGGTGTTTTGGCCAACTGCAGTTCAAATAGGAGCCAACTGTGTGATGGTACTGGGCTAAAAATAAATAAACACGCCTCACAGTGTGAACACAATGTAAAGTTCACCACTGGATGCTGACCCATGGGGTACACTAGACTGCATCCAGAGGAAACCTTACCACCCTGTTCTGTGAGAAAAGGTTGCTTGGTCCAAAGATAACTGGAGGCAAAGGCAACAGCTGTTCTCAAATATCTAAGGTGGTTTAAAATGATGGAGGGAGAACAGATGCATTTTCTCTTGCTTTAGAAAATAAAACTAGAATATAAAGTGGAAATTACAGGGTAAATTTATAGTAGAAGTTGGCACTAGTGTTAAAATCAGGAAATACAGATATAAAAACAAGAACGCCCGGTCACTGGAAGTGCTAACACTGTGTAACTATTGCACAGGCTTTCTTATAGGGTAGATTCCTATGTTAAGTGTGACTTGGTGATCTCTAATAAGACTGGGTTAAAGATTTGCATAAAGGAGCAGATATTTCTGCATCATGCTGGTGAAACTTTGCTGAAAATTTCAAGTCAACCTATGTAGCTAAATTGATATACTTTGCATATATCACAGTGAAAAATTATAGGGTTGCTATACAAACATTATAATTCTTGAAATGATGGCTTTGCCTCCTGAGCCTCATACATCAACCCTGCCTCACAAATACACCATTATTTCAGCAGAACTGAGGTATGTGCATGCTGGCTCATGAAACATTCTGCTTTATCCACAGGTGAAAGTTATCAAATGCATGTAACTCATCATTATTACTGTGTGTTTTAAATCACACTGTCATGAATATTGAGAATTATGTTTCTTGTTTATTTTACATGCCAGATTTACTCTGCATGGACACAAAGGCTGTAAATAAGACTTAAAGCACAAAGTCATCTGAAGGAAATCACACCTTCTGTGCTCTTTCTTCATTGAGTTACATTCAGGATTTAAAGCAAGGCAATAGAGAAATTCCTTCAACACTTCCGTACTTCTTCCCAATCCAGAAAGAGCTTGCGCTTTCACATGATGTCCCTGCATTCATCAAAAGACAAAATACACACTAGAAAAAAAACAGTGTGATTATATGCTTGCATACAAACAGCCCTGAAAAAAAAAGCACTGGAACTATTCGTTATATTTTCATACTAAGTAGAATAAACAAAACCTCCCAAGGATGGCTTTAGCTCTACTACCTTGGAAACTGAACAAACTTGAATGTCACAAATACAAACTACACTCACAACACAGGAGTCCCCATACTTGGAATCTGAGGCCTAAGCAGTTCTAAGGGACATGCTGAGAGAGAACTGACTGTCTAAAAGCTTTAAGTTCACTGGGTAATCACAGATCACCAGATTGTTCCTGTCTTCAAGGAGCATACAGTCTTGTGAGAAGACACACATGGCCAGAAATTAGTATAAAAACAAAGCATAATATACAAGGTATTTCACAACAGAAATGAACAAAATGCAGTATGGACCATTATTTTCCAACAGCACTTTTTTTTTTATGGTTGTTCAATCTTCTCAAATAATTGTAAGAATTTGTGGTCCATTCATATTCATATTTACTAGTTCACATATTGTATTTCCATTGGGGTCAGTTGTTCTGATGATTTTTTTAACTCTTTCTCTTCTGCATTATTAGATTTCGCCTTGTTGATCCCTGCTTCTTTGTTCGTAACTAAGAAAGATGCACTGTTCCCAACAGGTTCCCTCTGACCTGGAGTCAATTAGATCTTTGTCCTTATGAACTTCATCGCTGAATGGAAGATACACTGGGTCCTGGCAGCAGGAGTGAGACCTATTTGGGAGATTTCATTTTCATGTGTGCCACAAGGAAGAAAGACCTTAGGCCGGGAGCCCATACACTGGGATTCAGGGGGGCTCACTCAGGGGGACCCGCCATGTGCATTGGCTGCCATGACTTTCCCCAGGCAGGTGGCCCACATTCTTTGGAGGGGGAGTCTATGATTTTTTCCCCACTGCTGTTGTGCACAGTGTGTGACCAGCACCATCAAACAAACCTCATTCCTTACTCTTAAGAGTCTAAGTCAAATCCTGCCTGGATGAGGATAGGAGCTCAGCTCCTATTTGAATTGTGACACCTCTGCTCCTTCATGCATTCCTCCACATTCCAAAAAAATCTATTGAAATTTCGAATCCCATTAACATTCCCTCATTCTCTTCAGTGATGGACTTAATCTTTTTTATACTTTCTTACTGTCACATTTTTTGAGACATAATTTATATGCAATAAAATTCACCCATTTAAAATGTACAATGTGATTAGTTTTGACAGATATACATAGTTGTCCCTAGATTCATCAAAGGCAAGATACACATTTAAAAAAAACTGATTACTTGCATACAAACCACCCTTTAAGGAACATTAAAACTATTTGTTTTATTCTCATACTAAGTGGTATCAACAAAAACCCACTGAGGATGGCTCTATCTTTCCTACTTTGGAAACTGAGCAATGTACTCAGTTTTTTTTTCCTTTTTTTCTTTTGCTACAGAAACTATCGTAGCAAATCTACAACCACAACCTTGATACAGCACATTTCCATCACCCCAAAAGTTTTCTCATGCCCTTTGAAGTCAATCCCCTCCTCTGTCCAAGTCCAGGAACCACTGATTTGTCACCATAGTTTTGAGAATTTCATATAAATAAAATCATAGGTGTATTTGTGTGCCTTCCTTCACTTAATGTGACACCTCTGAGATTCACCCGTGTTGTTGAATACACTTTATTCTTTTCTATCACTAAATAATGTTCCACTGTATGATTAGTTACACTGTTTATCTATTTACATGTTTTATTGATTTTTTAGAAGTTTTATTAGTTTTGTTTAAAAAAAAATGAATCATTTGATGGACAAGAAAATTTTAAGTTACTTGACATATGCTGAAACCTGTAACCTTGCTCAAATTGGCAGTTACGAAGGGTCATGTGCATGGCACAGTTCACCCTGTTTATCTCCTTGAAATGTCTCAGGATTGAAATGCTCTGGGGCTTAAAGCAAAGGAAAAATACTGTCACAGAGCCCAAAACTAAGACTTTAACCTCCTCCAGCTGTTAGCTGAATTCTTTTTAAATCCAAATTTACTGAGAAATAATTGACAAATACAACTGTATATAAAGTATAAAGTGTCCAACATGATGTTTGATATATATACACATTGTGAAATGATTACCATGATCAAGATAATTAATACATCCGTCACCTCACACAGTTAACATTTTTTGTGTGTGGTGAGAATGCTTAAGATCTACCCTTAGCAAATTTCAAGTAGGCAATACTGTATTAACAAGTATAGTCACCATACTGCACATTAGCTCCTCAGAACTGAACTCTTCTTACAACTGAAAGCTTGTACCCTTTGACTTACATCTCCCCATTTCCCCTTCCCCTCGACAACCACCATTTTGTTCTGTTTCTATGAAATGAGAAATAATTGACAAATACAACTGTATATAAAGTATAAAGTATCCAACATGATGTTTGATATATATACACATTGTGAAATGATTACCATGATCAAGATAATTAACACATCTGGCACCTCACACAGTTAACATTTTTTTAAAAATTCCTTTTATTTAATTCTTTTTATTTTTATTTAATTTTTTTTATTTAATCTTTTTCTTTTTATTTAATTCTACATATAATGATACCATACAGTATTTGTCTTTTCTGTCTGGCTTATTTCACTTAGCATAGTTCCTTCCAAGTTCACCCATGTTGTTGTAAATGATATGATTTCCTTCTAAGGATGAATAATATTCTAATGTGTATGTGTGTGTATCATATTTTTATCCATTCATCCATCCATGGACACTTAGGTTTTTTCCCAGGGTTGGCTAGTATGAATAATGCTGCAGTGAACACAGAAGTGCAGATATCAGTTCAAGATACTGATTTCATTTCCTTTAAATACATACCCAAAAGTGGGATTACTGGATCTTATGGTAGTTATATTTTTTAATTTTTTGAGGAACCTGCATACTGTTTTCCATAATAACTGTACCAATTTACATTCTCACCAATACAGTACAAGGGTCTCCTTTTCTCCGTATCTTTACCAACATTGGTTATCTCTTGGCTTTTCAATAGTAGCCATTCTAACAGCATAAAGTGCTATCTCATTGTGGTTCTGATTTGCATTTCCCTGATATTTAGTGATGTCGAGCACCTTTTCATGTACCTATTGTTCATTTATATGTCTTCTTTGGAAAAATGTCTATTTGGGTTCTTTGTCCATCCTTTAATCACGTTATTTGATTTTTGCTATTGAGCTTTGTTAAGTTCTTTATAGATTTAGGATATTAGCCCATTATCATATATATGGTTTATAAATATTTTATCCCATTCCATAGTTTGCCTTTTCAATTCATTGTATCCTTTGCCATGTAGAAACTTTTAGTTTGATATAGACCTACTTGTTTATTTTAGCTTTTGTTGCCTATGCTTTTGGCATCTTATTCAAAAATTACTGCCAAGACCAATGCTAAGTAGTTTTTCCCTACGTTTTCTTCTAGGAGTTTTATAGTTTTAGTTTTTACATTCAAGTCTTTAAACTATGTCAAGTAAATTTTTGTGAGTGGTGTAAGATAGGGGTCCAGTTTCATTCTTTTGCATGTGGTATCCATGTATTTAAGTCTGTTTTACTCCCAGAAATGTTTTGTATTTTCAGTGCAGAGGTCTTGATCATCTTTCAGGTATGTCAGGATTTATTCCACGGATTTTTTTGTTGTTGTTATATGAAGGGGTTGTTTAAAATTTTTGTTTTCTATTTGTTTTTTGCTAAATATATGGTAATCATTGATCTTTTTATAGTGACTTTATATTCAACAATCTTGATAATTCCTTTATAATTTCTGATAGTTCAAATATTCCTGTGGAGTTTCTATGTACTGCAACATGTCATCTAAAAATAGCAACAGGCTTCTTGTATTTTTCCAATCTTCTTTTTTCTTTTCTCCTCACTGCATTAGCTAGGATCTTCAGTACAATGTTGAATGGCAGTGATGACAGAGAACACCCTTGTCCCCTTTTGCTTCAGCAGGAAAACATTCAATATTTCATCTTCAGTCATGATGGTTGGAATAGATTTTTGTAGATACTTGTTAACATACTGAGAAAGTTTCCTTTTTTTCCTAGTTTTCTCAGAGATTTTAACACAGGTCATATGATTTTCTCCTTTATTCTGTGGTTACAGTGAATTATACTGGTTGACTTACAATGATTAAACACAGTAACATTTGACTTAATCACAATGTTCTGTTCTTTAAGTGTCTCACTGGACTCAGTTTACTAATATTTTTGTTTTAGGATTTCTGCATGTATTGTCATAAGAAATACTGGACTGTATTTTTCCTTTATTGTCATTTTTTTTCTCTTACCTTTATTTCCTTATTTCTACTTCCTCTGGACTCAATTTGCTTATAGTCCTCTGGAATCTTGAAACAGAAGCCTGAAATTCACCAATTCCCAACTGTTCTTTTGTGGCACGGGCATGTTAAGCAATACATTTCCCTCTAAACACTGTTGCAGTGGCATCTCAGTTTTGATACTTATATTTTCATTATAATTCAGCTAAAATATTTTCTAATTTCATTGTGAATTCTTACTTGACCTATACATTATACAAAAATGTATTGCTTAATTTCAAAATATTTGAAAATATTCTAGTTATTTGCTACTGAATATTAGTTCAAGTCCACAGTGTTTAAACAACATATATGGTCTGATTTAATCTTAATATTTGTTGCTACTTGTTTTATGGCCTAACCGAAGGGTTGGCAAATATAACCAGAGGCCAAGTCTAGCTGCTTGTGATCATGTGATCCTGACAGATGGCATATTCCATCATTGTCTGTAGTGCCATACATTAATTAAATCAATGTGCTGAAGTATGTTGTCTCAATCTATATCCTTATTTTTCTATCCTTATTTTATTAGCTACTAAGACTTTTATTCAAACTCTCCAAATATCTCTCTTTTTAGTTTTGTCACCTTTTGCTCTGTGTGCTTGTACACACCTGATTTTAGAGTCATACATACTTAGGAATGATACATATTTTCTGTTGAATTGACCTCTTTATCACAATATCCCCATCTCTCATGATGCCCCATGCCCTAAAGCCTACCTCATCCCATAGCAATGTTGTCATATCATATTTCTTTTGGATAGTCTTTGTAGAGCATCTTTTCCCATCCTACTAATTTCCACCTTTTTGTGTCATTCTATCTAAGGTTTATCTCATGTGTACCTCATGTAACTGTTTTGTTTAATCTAGTCTGCCAATAGTTGAATTTTAAGTGGAATACTTAAATGTATATGTATATTGAATGCAAGGTAAGTCCCATTTATTTATTTATTTATTTATTGGGTAAGTCCCATTTTTAAATTTCTTTTCTAATCATTTCATTTATTCACTGTCGTTTTATTCTTCCTTTTTACTTTCTTTTGGAAGAAATCAAGTATTTCTTAATTATGCCACCATAGCTTTGTAATTTTAGCTTCTTTCATTATCCTTTCAGTGGCTACCCAAGAGATTGAAATGTGCAAAGCTGTTTTATCAGCAACTTTAAATTAGTACTTTTACCACATCCAAAAAGATACACAGACCATAAAACCATTTACTTTATTTACTCATCCTGACTTTGTGCTATTGCCATGTTTTACTTTTACCTATGTTATAAATACAACAAAATATTATTGTTATGGTTTGAAATAATCAATATTATCTTACATTTATTCATATATTTACCCTTTTTATGGGTCTTCATTCCTTCCTTTAGTGGTATGCTTCCATCTGGACATTTTCCTCTAGCCTAAAGAATTCCCCTGTATTTCATGTAGTACAATTCTGATGGCAATAAAAGTCCTTTACCTTTATTTATTTATATGGATAAAACATCTATATTTTTGTCTTCAATTCTTAAAGATATTTGCAACTGGGTAAAGAATTCCAGGTAAGCTCTTCCTACCCACCACCTTTCAGCACTTTGAAGATGTTATTCCATTATCTTCTAGTTTTAATGTTTTTTTTTTTGAAAAATCAGCTTTCAGTCTTATTATAGCTCCTCTGAAGGAAAATGTCCTGTGTTCTCTAACTGCTTTTATATTTCTCTTTATTTTCAGAAACTTGACTATAACATGCTTTGGTATGTTTTGTTTATCCTGCGAGTGTTTGTGTTTATCCTGTGAGTGTTTGTATTTATCCCTTTGGGCTTACTGAACTGCTTAAAGTTTGTCAAATTTGGAAAATTCTCAACCATTTTTCTTCAAATATTTCTCTTGCCTTTTTTCCCTCTCCCCTCTTCTGAGATTCAAATTTCACAGATTTTAGAACTTTTGTCTGTATCCCATATATGTGTCTACTCTGTTTTAATCCATCTAATTAATTCTCAACTTCAGATGTTGAGAGTTCTAAAATACCCATTTGGTTCTTTTTTATAGATGGCTATCTATTGAGTTCTTTATTTTTCATACACATATTTCTGTTTTCTTTAACATATTTATTAGTTATTTTGAATCCTACTCACAACTTACAGACCAAAATTAGTCACATGGCTCCACCCAACCATAATGAGTCCAGGAATGCAATCCTACCTTGTTTGGGGAAGGTATAAGATAGAAATATTTGGGGAATTGCATTAATGATTACCACACTTGGTTAAGGTCACATAATAAGTACATATCAGGGCTCAGATCTAAACACAAGTATTTCTGAAGTAAAAAAAAACAAAAAACAAAAAACAAAAACCTGTAACCTTTTTTACTATATCAAGCCCTTTTTGGGGGCTAATTTAGTATGAAACATAAAACATTCCATAAATTTTAAACTAGAGAAACTTGCCTTTCTTTTCTAATCTTTGAAAGGAAAATGAATACTGAGCATACTGAATGTAAGTTCTCAAGATGAGCTGACTGCAAGAATTTGTTTACTACTTTTAAACTGAGGTCTAATATACACACAGAAAAGCCACAAATTATAAATTTATAGTTCAATGAACTATCACAAAGTGAACATACCTATGAAGCCATCTTCTAGGTCAATAAACAAAACATCACTATTGCCACTCAGGTCCTCCTCCTACTTCCTCACAATTCACATTCTCTGTTTTCTCCCCCAAAGGTAACCACTGCCCTTACTTCTAACATGCTGTAGTAATTTTGCCTGTTTGGACTTACAGATAAATAGAATCATACAGTAAAAATGCTTTTGAGTCTGGCTTCTTTCACTTAACATTATGTCTGTAATTCATCCACAATATAGTGTGCAACCAGGTGGTTTATTTTCTGTCTGTATTCCAAAAGGCATCATAATATACTTACCCATTCATTCAGCTATTATTGGGCATTTGGGTTCTTTCTACTTTGGGGCTATCTCTAATAATGATACACACTCTTGTATATTCTTATACATGCCTTCAGTGCACATATGCACATGCCTCATTGAAACTGCTTGGCCAAAGGTCATATTTAACATTTTCAGATACTACCAAACAATTTTCCAGGGGTATAATTTGCAGACCCATCAGCAGCATATGGTAGTTCTCGTGTTATACATCTCCAACAGCTGGTACTGTGATCTTTTATATTTCCAGCAAAGTTTTGAAAAGTTCCATACTTGTACTGTCTGACACAATAGCCACTAGCCACATGTGGCTACAGGGCACTTGAGAAGAGGCTAGAACAACAAGGAACTAAGTTATTCATCCTATGTAATTTAAATTATTTGAAACCAAAGTTTAAAAAACAGAGACTCTGTTCAGTCAGTGGAAAACCTAATTTGAAACAACTTTACAAAGTGAGTCTATTTTTTCAACTCTACATTTCATGGAATCTAAGTGTAGTGGAAGTGTTTCTGATGAAAATTCAGTGTCCAAATTGAGGTAGACAGTAAATGTAAAATACACAATGGATTTCAAAGATAGTTTTTTTCTTTAAAGGCAGTAAAATCTCAGTCTTTTTTTTAAATGAAGGTATGCTGAAATAATAACACCTTGAATGTATAAGGTTAAAAATCATTATGATTAATTTCACCTGCTTCCTTCTAACCACTTACATTTAGCTACCAGAAAATTTTAAATTATATGTGTGGCTTACACAATATTTCTTCTGGACAAGGAGGCTCCACACCACATTGTCATAAACAAAATAGTAGGAAACTCAAAAACACATAGCCTGTTAAAGTGTGGATATGTTGGTTGCAAAAATAGTACAGAGTACCTGTTATATAAAGCAATTTAACTGCTTACTCCAGCAGAGAATCTCCCAACTTAGATACAGGTATGCCTTCTAAAAGAGAAAACCTTACCCCTAAATTTAAAATAAAATACATTCTGACTATAGCACACAAGAAGACTCTTAATAACGAAAGATTAAGCCAAGTCGTCTTTACTAGTGATTTAAATCATCTATACACCGTGACAAAGCCAGTGAATTCAGAAAACAAATCACCCTCCACACACACACACACTTCTCTCCCCAAAACAACTGTCAATAAAGCACACTCTTTGGGAGCCGAAATCATTTGCTGAAAGTTTGGTCTTCCTTTAAATTATGTATTCTTAACAGGTGGTGGAGGTTGCGGAGGACGCAAGGAGGGAGTTCCTTATAGACTTCCATTTACAAAAAATTTAAAAATTAAAAGGTCACAGCACTGGTTAGCATAACTAAAAAGCTAATTACACCATAGCACCTTTTTTTTTTTTTTTTTTTGGAGAGGAAACAGAGCCTGACAGTATGAAGTAATAAAAGCAGTGGAAGGGAATCCTTCCTGGATTCCTTCAAAGCAAAATCCTTCCATGTCCCAAGACCTCCGGTGTGCGCCTCTAGGGTGTTAGTTGTTGGCATTTTCCTGCAGGACAAGCAAACACACTTTCATCCTCCCACTACCGAACAGCAGAGATGGGGTGGAAAGGCCATCTAGGCCTTGGAGGGCTGTGGGGGTTCCCAGGAAAAAAACACCCAGGGGGTTCAACTGACCTTGACACCAGCCACTCTGTCTGCATCTTCACCTTTCCGCCTTCGTAAAGTAAAACAACCCCCAAGCCTGAACAAAGCCTCTACTCCCACCCCTGCCGCTCGACAGGCGTGCGGGACGACGGCAGCTCCCACGGCCGACTTACCCAGGTCCAGGGCTTGGCCGCACCTGAGCACTGCGACCTCGGGCTGCTGCTGACGCTGCAGACTCCGCGCCTGGCCCGCCAGCCTGCGCACCCGGCCCTCGGCACTTCTCCAGCAGGCCGCTCAGCACCACGTTGACTCGCCGCGCCAGCGGCCGCGCGGGCCCCAAGTCCACGCAGCGCCTGCGCACCGTGAGCCCGCACGACAGGGTCACCGACTTGTGGAGTAGCCGCTGGCAGCGCGGGCAGCCGAGCAGGTGTCGCGGTGCCGCGGCCGCCGAGGCCGACTGGCCCTCGCCCGGCTTCGCAGGCTGCAGCCGCCCCCTCGCGCTGGCCCAGGGGGCGCGCCAGGCCGCCCGCCAGCTCCCCCAGATCCTCAGGCCGCAGCGCCCCGAGCCGCGCAGCGCAGCGGAAAGCGCCCAGGGCCTCGGGGAGGCGGCCCGCGCGAGCCAGCGCGTCCCCCAGCCGCAGGCACAGGCCGCGGTCGGGCTGCGCCAGCCCGGCCAGCAACAGCTCGGCTACCATTTCGTAGTCGCCCGCGCGGACGGCTCCCCGCAGCCGCCACCGGGACCGGCTCGGGGCTCATCCCCGCGCGGCTGCGGGGACTCGGGCCTGGAGGGAAGAAGCGAAGAGGCGAGGATGGTCCGCCGCCGTCGTCTCCGCCGAGAGCCCGGTGCGTCTGGGGGCAGCGCGCTCCGGGCCGCCGCGACCACGGCCAGGGGCGCGGGTGCGAGGCTGGGGCAGCGTCCCCCGCGGGGCGTGGGCAGGGCCGCCACCTCACCCGGGCGTGGCGGACGGTGGGCCCAGCGCCCTCCTCGCTCCGCTTGCTTCTGTCACCCAGGTCGCCCGTGGGAACGTGGCGGTCCCCGCCCCGAGTCGGCGTCTCGGGGAAACCCTCTCCCGCCTGCTGGCGGGCGGCCGGCGCGAGTGTGTGCGCGCGCGCTCGTCTATCCCAGCCGCGCCCCCCGCGCGTCCTCCGGCCGCCGCCCCGCCGAGCCCCCACGAACCCGCCTGGAACAGGAGCCCGCGGCCCCGCGCGCCCCAGCCTCTGCGCGGCCGCCCGGCCGCCAGGATAGAGAACCCGAGGACACTTGCCAAGCTCGCCACGCATCGCAAGCTTTGATTTAGGAAATGGTCTTAAATGACTGGGAAGCCGAAGTGGGTACTGAACGGCTCTCATCAGCAAGCTTCCCTTAATGGAACGCTAAGTTTGAGGCATTTTAGAACTCAATTTAGAACAATAATCTTAATAGAGAACGCGAAGAAATACCAAACTAGGTGCTGGGAGAAGGAGGGATTTGAGAAATGGACAATTGTATTGTACCCTTGATTAGGAAGCAGAGATCAAGTATTTAAAAATGAAGGACTTGAAAGCTACGCTGGTGTATAAGCAAGGACTTTGTTCCTCCTTTGCCCATTAACCAGTTTTTACAATTCTCATTATATGGAGCCCACTCTTTTCTTCCTATTGTTCGTTCCATCATCGACTTTATTCAAAGTATTTGAATGTACCGAAACATATTACACTATCCCAGAATCCATACTGTTCATTATTTCCAGGGGAAGTTTCTTTATTCTAAGTTGGTGAGGTTTTTCTACATCTAATACTGCTGGCTAAAGAAAATATAAAATGCCTCCATCATCAAATCTGGCTTGGGAAATGGGGAGATGCCTCATGAAGTGAAGGGAGAACATTTTAGACCAGTTCATAAAAGGGAAAAGAAGACAACTTTGGCCAACACTTTAGTCCTATAATAAAGAAACAAATACAGAGCATAGCCCCCACCTCCCACCACCCTTTCCATGAATAACTTTATTTTGACTGGTAACAGTTATAGTCAAACTAGATTTGATCTGTTTCTCTTTACTGAATTATCCCAAGTTCTCTTTCTAATCACTTTCTGAGTTTTTATCTACTTTCTTTATCCAGTGACAATTCACTTATATTTGAAGGTTGCTTATCCAACAAATCCACAAATAACAACCAGGAAGCTAGGTGGAAAAAGCTTCTGAGCAGTTAAATTGGTGCAACAAAGACTACACAGGAAAGGTTATGAAACCTCATGATCTCAGATCCTACTTGTTCTTATTTTAGACAAATTTCTAACAAGAAAACAGAAAGGAGAAGCTTGTTGGAGGTATGCTGCTAAGAAGAAGTGTTTAAAGCAAAAATACTGTATGGTGAGGTTTATAACATATGCAGAAATAAACTGTGTAACAAAAACAGCACAAAGGCCAATAGAGGTGAAATGGAAGGATACTCTTGTAAGGTTTTAATATTGCATATGAAGTGATATGTCACTTGAAGGAAAAGTATAATAAACTAAAGATGTATACCCTAAACCCTAAAATAACCTCAATAACACAAGTAGGTGTGGCTAAAAAGCCAACTAAGGAGATAAAATGGAAAAGTTTTGTCTGTTCTATTAATCCAAAAGTAAGAAGAAAATGAGGAGAAAGGGAATAAAAAAACAGATGAGACAAATAGAAAATAAATAGCAACATGGTAGATTCAAACTCATGTATTAATATTAACTAAATATTAATGGTCTGAACATCCTAATTAAAAGACAGAGACTGTCAAATTGTGTCCAAAGACCCAAATATATACTGCCTACAAAAAAAATCACTTTAAATAAGAAGATACAAATAAGTTAAAGGTAAAAGGATTAGCTTATCAAAATAAAGCTAGAGTGACTATAGGGATATCTGACAAAGATTTCGTGTAGCCAAGAATATTACTAGGAGGAAAAATGGCCATTTCAGAATGATAAAGGGGTCAATTGGTCAAAAAGACCTAACAATCCTAAACACATATACGCCTAATAATAGAACTTCAAAATATACAAAGCAGAAACTGATAGAACTGTAATGTGCATTTCATAATTATACTTGGAAATTTCAATGCCTCTCTCCCAACAATCATAGTACATGTATAACTGAAAATCAATAAGGATACAGAAGAACTGAACAGTACTACCAACCAGTCTGAACTGAGTGACATTTATAGAATATTTTCCTAACAACAACAGAATTGACATTCTTTCCAAGTACATTGGAACATTTATCAATATGGTATATTTGAGCCATAAAACAAGTCTCAATAAATTTATAGGATCCAAGGAGTCAAGTCACACAACATATATTCTCTGACTACAGGGCATTAAAAATAGGAGCTAATAATAAAAAAGTATCCAGAAAATCCTCAAGTATTTCAAAACTAAATAGCACACCTCACAATTGCCCACAGAGTAAAGACTTGGTTTCTATATATTAGCAACAAGTGGAAATAGAAATTTTAAAATACCATGGTAGTATAAAAACTATGAAAAAGTTAAGGGCAAGTCCAAAAGAATATACGTAAGACCTGTACATTACAAAAAGTACAAAACATCACTGAGAGAAATCAAAAAGAGCCAAACAAATGGACAGGCATACTGTGCTGAAGGATCAGAAGACTCAATATTGTTAAGATCTCAATTCTCCCCAAATCAATCTATGGATTCACCTATGGATTCAATTAAAATCCCAGTATACCTTTTGTAAAAATTGATAAGCTGATGCTAAAAATCATATGAAAATGTATGGCACCTCAAATATCTGGAAGAACTTTGAAAAAGAAGAACAAAAGGTGAATCCTCAAGGCTCTTCATAAAGCTACAGTAATTAAGACAGTGTGGATTTGGTGTCAAAATAAACAAGATCAATGGAATAGGGTAGAAATTCCAAAAATAGATCCCCATTCATATATGGGCAAGTGAGTCTCAACAGAGGCTATTCAGGCTATTTAAAGGATAGTGTTTTTAACATACGGTGCTGGATTCAATTTATTTAAAAAATTTGTTAAGGGAATCATCATGAATACATGCTATCATATGCATGAAGCATGGAGAAGGGAGAGTAAAAACTTAATACCATCAGAATGCATCTGAAATTAATTTCATAGGCTGCTGTACACTTAAGATATTATAGGTGAACCTCAAGGTATCCACAAGCTAAAAACCTAGAGCTGATACAGAGAAAATAATCCAAGCGCGATACTAAAAAAAACTATACTCATCACCAAGAGAGTAACGAACAGAAAAAGACTCCAAAAAAAATAAAACAGTTCACAAAGTGAAAATAAGGATGGAGCTATCAATAATCACTATAAATATAAGAATCTAAATGCTCCAATTAAAAGACACAGGGTGACTGATTGGATGAAAATACAAGGCCATCTGTATGCTCCCAGCAAGAAATTCACTTCATTTGAGGACACAAACAGACTAAAAGTGAAGGAATGGGAAAAGATACCCTATGCAAGTGAAACTAAAAAAAAAAAGAAAAAGATGGGAAGCAATACTACTATCAGACATGGAAAGACTTTAAGACAAAGGACATACAACAGAGAAGGCATTACATAACAATAAAGCCATCAATGTAGCAAGAAGACATAGAAACTATAAATATATATGCACCCCACAGAGGAGTGCCTAAACATATAAAACAAATATGAACAAACATAAAGGGAGAAAAACAGTGTAATGCAATAAGAGCAGGGAATTTATCACCCTACAGATGGACATCAAAGAATTGACCATCTATACAGAAAATTGAAAATAAAACAGGAGCTTTGAACAAGTTATTAGACCAGATGGACTTAACCAACATATATAGAAGAATCCATCCCAAAACAAACAATACATATTTTTAAATGTGCACTTTCCGAGAGATATCACACATCAGACAGAAACCAAATCTCAATAAACTTAAGAGTCAAATCCTATGAAGCATCTTTTCCAACCACACTGGAAGGCAAGCTAGTAATCAGTTACAGGAAAAAACTGGAAAAAAACACAAATACATGAAGGCGAAACAGCATGATGCTAAACAACCAATGGTGCAACAGGTACATCTAAGAGGAAAACTAAAAATACCTGAAAACTGAATAAAGATAGAAAAAGAACAGATGAAAATCTTTAGGACACAGCAAAAGCCCTTCTGAGAGAGACATTTCTAGCAATACAGGACTACCTCCTGAAACAAGAAAAATTTCAAATAGGCAGTCTAAAATTACCTCTAAAGGCATTAGAAAAAGAACAAAGCACCAAGTGAGAAGGAAGAAAACAATAAAGGCAGGAGGATTAAATGATGTATAGTATTACAAAAATATAAAAAAAAGTTTCTCCAGAGAGACAAAAATTATAAACTTCTAGTGAGACTCATTAGAAAAAGATAGAACACTCAAACACAATCAGTGCTGAAGAGACAACATTAAAATATAAACTATGTAAGTACAAAGGATTACAAGACATTACTACAAAAAATTACATGCCAATAAATTGGGCAACCTAGAAGAAATGGATAGGTTCCTAGAAACCAACACTTTCCCAAGTCTGAAGTAGGACGAAATAGGAAATCTGAAGAGATTGATTATTCATAACAAAAATGAATTGGGAATAATAAAAGAAAACAACAAAGAAAAAAGCCCACCATCAAGTGACTTCACAGCTCAATTCTATGAAACATATATATATATATATATATATATATATATATATATACTCAAAACTGTGAGGAATAAAGCATTTCCAAATTCATTCTACAAGGCCAGCATTACACTGACATCAAAACCAAGAAAAAAGAAAACACTAGAAAAATAGAAAATTACAGCCCAATAGCCCTGATGAACATAGATGCAACAATATTCAACAAAACATGAGCAGACGGAATTAAAAAATGCACTGAAAGGATCACTGACCACGACCAAGTGGGATATTTTCCAAGGAAGCAACAATGGATCAGTTATCAACAAATTACTCAATGAGATACACCGCATTACAAAAGGAAGGGTGAAAACTCTATGATCATCTTGAAACATGCAGAAAAAAGCATTTGGCAAAATTCAACATCAACTCATGATAAATATCTCTTAAAACAAAGTGGGTTGAGAGGGAACATGACTCAATATTTTAAGGAAATATAGGACTAACCCATAGCCAAAATCATAATGGTGAAAAGTAGAAAATGCTTCCTATAGGATTAGGAACAAGACAAGGATGTCCACTCTCAACACTTCTTCAACAGAGTACCTCAAGTCCCAGCCACAGCAATCAGAAAGAAAAAGAAGTCAGACAAGAAAAAGAAAAAAAGTTCCCCAAACTGGTAAGGAGGAAGTAAAATTGCCATTATTTGCAGATGGCATGACACTCTATCTAGAAAATACTAACAAATCCAACAAAAACGATTAAAACTAAGCAATGAATTCAGTAAAACTGCAGGATACAAAATGAATATACAGAAATATATAAAAAAAACAAATTTGCAGAAAGAGAATGTAAGAAAACAATCCCACTTGCAGTTGTAGCAAAGCAGTAAGAGATCTGGAGGATGTTTAGCCAAGGAGGTGAAAGAGCTGTACTCTGAAGATGCTAAGATACTGAGGCAAGAAACTGAAGGTGACACAAGTTAATGGAAAGCATCTCATGCTTATGGAATGCAAGAAGTAAAATGGTTGATATTAACGTTAAAATAAAAATTAGTTTTGTTAAAACTACCTGCAGCTCTGGGAGGAAATTGCAAGTTGGTGTAGCCACCATGGAAAGCAGGATGGAGGTTTCTCAGAGAACAGCTGTGCTCTCTGTAATGCTATGGGATGAACACTGGGAAGGACACTGAATGGTGGCTTGCTGAGGATGCTAAATGGAGTTACCTACCTGCCTCATGTGACCCTGGAGGTAGAGCAGCAGATGTTTGCAGAAATGGGTCAAGTAGAACTTTCATGGGTTGAGTTCAGAGAGATGAAGTTGTTCCCTGTGGAGACCTTGTAGGGAAAACAAAAATTAAGAGGGTGAACCTGACCCACTGGGGTTCTCCACTAAGAAGGGACAGTCCACTAGCAGCTTCTTCTCGGAGGCAGGGAGGGTGGGTCACAGGGGAAGCCCTGATTTGCAGGCAACCTGCCTCGTGGAAGAGGGTGGGAACGATACTCTCACTTGTGACTATTCACGCTCCAGGGGCGTCCCTGCTGAGAGCAATCTCCCCAGCAGCCTGCCCCAAAGTCTCCCCACCTGACCTCTCTGCTAGGCGGTTGTGGCGAGCCAGCTGCCTTCCTTGAGTTCTCCTAGTGCACAGGCACCCAGAGACACACACTGTCCCAGGCCGCACAGTGCTCTAACACACATACACCACCACACGTGCAAGAGGTAAGACACACACAGACACACAGAGGGGAGCCGACACCACGTGATGCACTCACCAGGGGGCCAGGCTGCCGCCACGCAGCCGCAGGGACCTTGACACAACCCCTGAACTCCTGCGAGCTGACACGTTTGGGAGCACAGAAGGCTCCCAGCCCCTGCGGATGCACCTTCGCAGCGCCCATGCCCGCGTACCCATGGACCAGACACCAGAACCATTATCTTCAGTCAGAGAAGCTGGAGGGCCTGGGAAGCTCCCGGATAAAACCTGGTCACCTTCCTGGCTGGGTAGGTGCGTGGGCTGCCCGTGGCTTTCCAACGCCCACGCACAGCTTTCCATTTTCCTCCCAGGGCCCATACAACACTCCCAAATTCCCTGATCAAAAAGCCAACATGGCGGCAGCTACTTACTATGAGCTAGGCTGCTGCAAGGTGGCGAGGCCTGCATGAGAACGAGGGAGCCGGGTCCCTGGCCAGAGGGCCTCTGGTGGCGGTGGCAGGGGTCTGAGGGCGTCTGGCAGCAGAGAGCGCTGGGCGTCAGTGAGCCAAGGCAAAGGTAGCCAAGGTCAGCGTCAGCGGGAAGAAGGCACTGGAGGGCAGTGGTGGCGGCAGGTGTCCGGGCCGGGGGTGTCAGCGCACCGGCTGGCGGGGCTAGGCGGGAGGCGGGTTCCGGGGATGGTAGCTGCGCTTCGGTGGAAGGAAGTGGCGTCGGAGGCCCTTGGCTTTGGCTGGCGGGGGCTGGGCGTCGGTTGTGGGCGGACTCCGTCCCCTTACAACGTTGTTGCCCCTGCACCCGACAACCGACACCAAAGAGACACCGCCAGCCGCCGCCAACCTCAGAGATCCGCTCCGCGCAGACACCCGCGCCTCCCGCAGCTGCTAACCCCACGGCCCTCCGTGGAGGCAGCCCTTCCACGCTGCGGCCCGCTGCAGACCCCGCTCCCCGCTCCCTTGCCCTCGCCTCTGGCTGCGCCACCTGCGGATGGTAGCCTCGGAGGTCCGCCCCGCGCACAGACACTCGCGCCTCCCGCAGCTGCTGACCCCACGGCCCTCCGTGGAGGCAGCCCGTCCACGCTGCGGCCCACTGCAGACCCCGCTCCCCGCCGCCCGCTGCCGCCTCTTGGGGCGCACCAGCGGACGGCGGGCTGGACTGCGCCCCCGGTCGCAGACACCGCAGCGAGGCGCCCCAGCCTGCGGCTTCTCGCAGCGGACACCTTCCCCGCCCGATCGCTCCCGTACCCGACGCCGCCCGCCCCCTGGGGGTGGCCGCTTACCGTGAGCTGCCGCTGCGAGGAGCACAGGCCTGCGTGAGGAAGAGGGCGCCCGGTCCTGGCGAGGGAAGCCCTTAGAGCCGGCGGGAGGAGTCCGCGGGCGGTCGCTGTTGTGTGCTAGACAAATACATACTGAATGCTGGTACACAGCAGGCATTAAAGAATAATTGCTTTCTTTTTTTTTTTAATATTACAAATCAAGAATGTATTGAGTACATATTCTTTTTTTTTTTTTTACATTAGTTTCAGGTGTACAACACAGTGATTCAACATTTATATACATGATAATTCTAGGTACCAGTTATCACCATACCAAGTTGTTACAATATTTTGACTATATTCCTTATGCTATACATTACATCCCGGTTACTTATTTATTTTACAATTGGAAGTGCGTGTATATATATATATATATATATATATATATATTTTGTGTGTGTGTGTGTGTGTGTGAGGGCATCTCTCATATTTATTGATCAAATAGTTGTTGACAACAATAAAATTCTCTATAGGGGGGTCAATGCTCAATGCACAATCATTAATCCACCCCAAGCCTAATTTTCGTCAGTCTCCAATCTTTTGAAGCTTAAGGAACAAGTTCTTACATGGAGTACAAATTCTTACATAGTGAATAAGTTACATGGTGAACATTACAGGGGCAGTCATCACAGAAGCTTTCGGTTTCGCTCATGCATTATGAACTATAAACAGTCAGTTCAAATATGAATATTCATTTGATTTTTATACTTGATTTATATGTGGATACCACATTTCTCTCTTTATTATTATTATTTTTAATAAAATGCTGAAGTGCTAGGGAGATACGAGATAAAGCTAGAAAACATAGTTTAGTGTTGTAAGAGAGCAAATGTAGATGATCAGGTGTGTGCCTGTAGACTACGTGTTAATCCAAGCTAGACATGGGCATTAAAACATCCACGTATGCAGAAGATTTCTCTCAGAACGGGGCGTGAGGTTCTAAGCCTCACCTCTGTTGATCCCCATTTTCTCACCTGCTGGCCCCCCTGCGACTGTGCCTGTCTTAGGTTGTTCCTCCCTTGAGGAATCTTACCCGTCTCTGGCTAACCAGTCATCTTCCGGGGCCATACAGGGAAATGTAAAGTTGATCAGTGAGAGAGAAGCCTTATTGTTTGAAAAGGTTAGCTTTTTACTTCTTTGCATATTTATGCCCTGTGGCTTCTATCCCAGTACTTGTCTTGAGGTGTCTTTACCCCTTGGAAGAATTATGATACTCGGTAAATTCGATATATGGCACGAATTCTATTTAAGGGTTGTAATTAGAAGGGAAGAAGAAAAGCTATAGAAGTAGCAGGCGGAAGAAAACCTGGGGAGATTGATTATTTCTTTGACATATCTTCTTGTAGAGTAACTTCAGCATGTATAGTTTTTAAACTACTAAGTAAATTGTGCACACACATTAACATAATAGGAGTACAGTTACGTAACCAAAGCATACCTGTAATTACCAGCCATCTCCCGTGAAACCAAGAAAACCAGTTAGGCACCTTAGGCATTTGTGAAAACTTATCTATGATATGGTGGATGATGTCCAGCTGAACTTGAACAGTCTGAGAGAATTCAGATAAATTAAAACAACCCATTCCTGGGGACTGTTCACATCCCATATGTTCTTTTAACAGTAAATAGTCTGTAGTTGTAAGATTTTGGAGAGCTACAATTTGCACTTCTCCTAATTCTTGGTTGAGTTCCAACCGTATAGATCCAGTCAAATTTGTTGTTTTACTGTATGCACAGGCCAGCTTAGATATCTCCTTCTTCATTCCCATGGCAAGTCCAGGAATTGGTGGGATGAGTGCATCTACACCTGTAGCAGTGCGTGGATCTTTGTTGGGGTTTTTTTGATGATCATCTTCTGGCATGAGTCCTCCCGAGAGTGCTGACGTTGAAAGTTCTTTTTCATATCGTATCTTAGTTCATTTTCGGGGTAGCGAAATTAGGCTTTGATCCTCTGTATAAACACAGACAGACCCTTTGCCTACACTTTTATATGCCCTTTATATCATTGTGTAGAGCTCATTGGAGGTCACCACACAGGAACTGCTTTTTTTTTTAACATTAATCTACACTTACATGACGAATACTTTGTTTACTAGGCTCACCCCTATACCAGGTCCCCCCTATATACCCCTTTACAGTAACTGTCCATCAGCGTAGCAAAATGTTGCAGAATCACTACTTGTCTTCTCTGTGTTGTACAGCCCTCCCCATTCTCCCACCCCCCTATGGATGCTAATCTTAATACCTCCCTTTTTCTCCCCCCCTTATCCCTCCCTACCCACCCATCCTCCCCAGTCCCTTTCCCTTTGGTACCTGTTAGTCCATTCTTGAGTTCTGTGATTCTGGTGCTGTTTTGTTCCTTCAGTTTTTCCTTTATTCTTATACTCCACAGATGAGTGAGATCATTTGGTATTTCTCTTTCGCCGCTTGGCTTGTTTCACTGAGCATAATACCCTCCAGCTCCATCCATGTTGCTGCAAATGGTTGGATTTGCCCTTTTCTTATGGCTGAGTAGTATTCCATTGTGTATATGTACCACATCTTCTTTATCCATTCATCTATCGATGGACATTTAGGTTGCTTCCAATACTTGGCTATTGTAAATAGTGCTGCGATAAACATAGGGGTGCATTGGTCTTTCTCATACTTGATTTCTGCTTTCTTAGGGTAAATTCCTAGGAGTTCAATTCCTGGGTCAAATGGTATGTTTGTTTTGAGCATTTTGATGTACCTCCATACTGCTTTCCACAATGGTTGAACTAATTTACATTCCCACCAACAGTGTAGGAGGGTTCCCCTTTCTCCACAGCTTCGCCAACATTTGTTGTTGTCTGTCTTTTGGGTGGCAGTCATCCTTACTGGTGTGAGGTGATACCTCATTGTACTTTTAATTTGCATTTCTCTGATAATTAGCGATGTGGAGCATCTTTTCATGTGTCTGTTGGGCATCTGTATTTCTTTTTTGGAGAACCGTCTGTTCAGTTCCTCTGCCCATTTTTAAATTGGGGTTATTTGTTTTTTGTTTGTTGAGGCGTGTGAGCTCTTTATATATTCTGGACGTCAAGCCTTTATCGGATGTATCATTTTCAAATATATTCTCCCATACTGTAGGGTTCCTTTTTGTTCTATTGATGGTGTCTTTTGCTGTACAGAAGCTTTTCAGCTTAATATAGTCCCACTTGTTCATTTTTGCTGTTGTTTTCCTTGCCCGGGGAGATATGTTCAAGAAGAGGTCACTCATGTTTATGTCTAAGAGGTTTTTGCCTATGTTTTCTTCCAAGAGCTTAATGGTTTCGTGACTTACATTCAGGTCTTTGATCCATTTAGAGTTTACTTTTGTATATGGGGTTAGACAATGGTCCAGTTTCATTCTCCTACATGTAGCTGTCCAGTTTTGCCAGCACCATCTGTTGAAGAGACTGTCATTTCGCCATTGTATGTCCCTGGCTCCTTTGCCAAATATTAATTGACCATATATGTCTGGGTTAATGTCTGGATTGTCTAGTCTGTTCCATTGGTCTGTGGCTCTGTTCTTGTGCCAGTACCAAATTGTCTTGATTACTATGGCTTTATAGTAGAGCTTGAAGTTGGGGAGTGAGATCCCCCCCCTACTTTATTCTTCTTTCTCAGGATTGCTTTGGCTATTCGGGGTCTTTGGTGGTTCCATATGAATTTTTGAATTATTTGTTCCAGTTCATTGAGGAATGTTGCTGGTAGTTTCATAGGGATTGCATCAAATCTGTATATTGCTTTGGGCCGCATGGCCATTTTGACGATATTAATTCTTCCTAGCCACGAGCATGGGATGAGTTTCCATCTGTTAGTGTCCCCTTTAATTTCTCTTAAGAGTGACTTGTAGTTTTCAGAGTATAAATCTTTCACTTCTTTGGTTAGGTTTATTCCTAGGTATTTTATTTTTTTTGATGCAATTGTGAATGGAGTTGTTTTCCTGATTTCTCTTTCTGTTGGTTCATTGTTAGTGTATAGGAAAGCCACAGATTTCTTTGTGTTGATTTTGTATCCTGCAACTTTGCTGTATTCCGATATCAGTTCTAGTAGTTTTGGGGTGGAGTCTTTAGGGTTTTTTATGTACAGTATCATGTCATCTGCAAATAGTGACAGTTTAACTTCTTCTTTACCAATCTGGATTCCCTGTATTTTTTTGTTCTGTCTGATTGCCGTGGCTAGGACCTCCAGTACTATGTTAAATAACAGTGGGGAGAGTGGGCATCCCTGTCTAGTTCCCGATCTCAGAGGAAAAGCTTTCAGCTTCTCGCTGTTCAATATAATGTTGGCTGTGGGTTTTTCATAGATGGACTTTATTATGTTGAGGTACTTGCCCTCTATTCCCATTTTGCTGAGAGTTTTTATCATGAATGGATGTTGAGCTTTGTCAAATGCTTTTTCAGCATCTATGGACATGATCATGTGGTTTTTGTCTTTCTTTTTGTTGATGTGGTGGATGATGTTGATGGACTTTCGAATGTTGTGTCATCCTTGAATCCCTGGGATGAATCCCACTTGGTCATGGTGTACGATCCTTTTGATGTATTTTTGAATTCGGTTTGCTAATATTTTGTTGAGTATTTTTGCATCTATGTTCATCAGGGATATTGGTCTGTAGTTTTCTTTTTTGGTGGGGTCTTTGCCTGGTTTTGGTATTAGGGTGATGTTAGCTTCATAGAATGAGTTTGGGAGTATCCCCTCCTCCTCTATTTTTTGGAAAACTCTAAGGAGAATGGGTATTATGTCTTCCCTGTATGTCTGATAAAATTCCGAGGTAAATCCATCTGGCCCGGGGGTTTTGTTCTTTGGTAGTTTTTTGATTACCGCTTCAATTTCGTTGCCGGTAATTGGTCTGTTTAGATTTTCTGTTTCTTTCTGGGTCAGTCTTGGAAGGTTGTATTTTTCTAGGAAGTTGTCCATTTCTCCTAGGTTTCCCAGCTTGTTAGCATATAGGTTTTCATAGTACTCTCTAATAATTCTTTGTATTTCTGTGGGGTCTGTCGTGATTTTTCCTTTCTCATTTCTGATACTATTTATTTGTGTTGACTCTCCTTTCCTTTTAATAAGTCTGGCTAGAGGCTTATCTATTTTGTTTATTTTCTTGAAGAACCAGCTCTTGGTTTCATTGATTTTTGCTATTGTTTTATTCTTCTCAATTTTATTTATTTCTTCTCTGATCTTTATTATGTCCCTCCTTCTGCTGACCTTAGGTCTCATTTGTTTTTCTTTTTTCAATTTCGATAATTGTTACATTAGACCGTTCATTTGGGATTGTTCTTCCTTTTTTAAATATGCTTGGATTGCTATATACTTTCCTCTTAAGACTGCTTTTGCTGTGTCCCACAGAAGTTGGGGCTTAGTGTTGTTGTTGTCGTTTGTTTCCATATATTGCTGGATCTCCATTTTGATTTGGTCATTGATCCATTGATTATTTAGGAGTGTGTTGTTTAGCCTCCATGTGTTTGTGAGCCTTTTTGCTTTCTTTGTACGGTTTATTTCTAATTTTATGCCTTTGTGGTCTGAAAAGTTGGTTGGTAGGATTTCAATCTTTTGGCATTTACTGAGGCTCTTTTTGTGGCCTAGTATGTGGTCTATTCTGGAGAATGTTCCATGTGCACTTGAGAAGAATGTGTATCCTGTTGCTTTTGGATGTAGAGTTCTGTAGATGTCTATTAGGTCCATCTGTTCTAATGTGTTGTTCAGTGCCTCTGTGTCCTTACTTATTTTCTGTCTGGTGGATATGTCCTTTGGAGTGAGTGGTGTGTTGAAGTCTCCTAGAATGAATGCATTGCATTCTATTTCCTCCTTTAGTTCTGTTAGTATTTGTTTCACATATGTTGGTTCTCTTGTATTGGGTGCATATATATTTAGAATGGTTATATCCTCTTGTTTGACTGAGCCCTTTATCATTATGTAATGTCCTTCTTTGTCTTTTGTTACTTTCTTTATTTTGAAGTCTGTTTTGTTTGATACCAGAATTGCAACACCTGATCTTCTCTGTGTTGTTTGCATGAAATATCTTTTTCCATCCCTTGACTTTAAGTCTGTGCATGTCTTTGGGTTTGAGGTGAGTCTCTTGTAAGCAGCATATCAATGGATCTTGCTTTTTTATCCATTCTATTACTCTGTGTCTTTTGATTGGTGCATTCAGTCCATTTACATTTAGGGTGATTATTGAAAGGTATGAGTTTATTGCCATTGCAGACTTTAAGTTTGTGGTTACCAAAGGTTCAGGGTTAGCTTCTTTACTATCTTACTGTCTAAGTTAACTCGCTTGTTGAGCTATTATAAACGCGGTCTGATGATTCTTTATTTCTCTCCCTTCTTATTCCTCCTCCTCCCTTCTTCATATGTTGGGTGTTTTGTTCTGTGCTCTTTTTAGGAGTGCTCCCATCTAGAGCAGTCCCTGTAGGATGCCCTGTAGAGGTGGTTTGTGGGAGGCAAATTCCCTCAATTTTTGTTTGTCTGGGAATTGTTTAATCCCTCCTTCATATTTAAATGATATTCGTGCTGGATACAGTAGTCTTGGTTCGAGGCCCTTCTGTTTCATTGCATTAAGTATATCATGCCATTCTCTTCTGGCCTGTAGGGTTTCTGTTGAGAAGTCTGATGATAGCCTGATGGGTTTTCCTTTGTAGGTGACCTTTTTTTTCTCTCTGGCTGCCTTTAATATTTTTTCCTTGTCTTTGATCTTTGCCATTTTAATTATTATGTGTCTTGGTGTTGCCCTCCTTGGATCCCTTGTCATGGGAGTTCTGTGTACCTCTGTGGTCTGAGAGGCCATTTCTTCC
This sequence comes from Manis pentadactyla, assembly GCF_030020395.1. Taxonomy (NCBI): domain Eukaryota; kingdom Metazoa; phylum Chordata; class Mammalia; order Pholidota; family Manidae; genus Manis; species Manis pentadactyla. The sequence continues at coordinate 146,752,688 of NC_080020.1, read as the reverse complement.
CCTAGTTTGGGGAAGTTTTTGGCAATTATTTCTTCAAAGACATTTTCTATCCCTTTTTCTGTCTCTTCTCCTTCTGCTATTCCGATGATGCATATATTATTTATTTTGATTGGTCACTCAGCTCTCTTAAAATTCTTTCATTCCTGGAGATCCTTTTATCTCTCTCTGCATCAGCTTCTCTGCGTTCCTGTTTTCTGTTTTCTAGTCCATTAATGGTCTCTTGCATCTCGTCCATTCTGTTTTGAAGTCCTTCCAGAGCTTGTTTTATTTCTGTGTTCTCCCTCCTTAGTTCTTGCATATTTCTCTGCAAGTCCATCAGCATGGTTATGACTTTTGTTTTGAATTCTTTTTCAGGAAGACTGGTTAAATCTATCTCCCCAGGTTCCTTCTCAGGGGAAGGTGTAGCAGATGCTGAAGCTGTCTGGGTTAGTCTTGTCTGGATCATATTTTTTTGCCTTTTCATGTTGACAGGTGCTATTGACTGTCGGCTAGGAGGGCCAAACTTTTCACTTGCTACTGGCCTTTCTTTACTGGGACAACTGCGTCCTCTAGTGGTTTGTGTTGGGTAATTGCGAGTAGGCTGGGTCTTTGTGTCTTGCCTGGCCGATATGGATGGATCGCCCTTTCTGTGGGCAGGGTTTGCCTTAGGCTGTTTCTCTGCTTTCGCAGCACCTGGAGGGGTAATGGACCGGGGTGGGGGGTGGGGGGGCTCTTTGGCTGTTTACCTCCGTGAGGGGTCTCAGAGCTGTTGCCCAGGGGGTTAGTGCGCCAGGTTTTCCCTGTAATTTCCTGCCACTGGGCTGTGACCTATGCTGTTTCCATCCACCTGTTAAATCCCTGTCCCTTTAAGACATTCAAAAAGCCTCCGCTTTTCTTTGTCACAGGGGCATCAGCTTTGGCACCCGCTCAGAGGTCTTGCTGCCCTATTTCATTAGTTACCAGCCCTCTACGCATGCAGTGTGCCTGCGCTCTGGTGCGGGTGGCTGGGGCTGGGTGTTCAGCAGTCCTGGGCTCCGTCTCCCTCCCGCTCTGCCTACTCTTCTCCTGCCGGGAGCTGTGGGGAGGAGCGCTCGGGTCCCGCCGGTCCGGGACTTGTATCTCACCCCTTTCACCAGGCGCTGGGTTCTCGCTGGTGTAGTTGTATTCTGTCTGTTGTCCTGTGTCTTCTGGTCTCTCTTTTAGGATTAGTTGTATTTGTTGTATTTTCGAAAATATATATGTTTTTGGGAGGAGATTCCCACTGTCCTACTCACGCCGCCATGTTGGCTCCGTAACGACATCAGAATAATTGCTTTCTAAGGAGCAATAATACAAAAGAACATTTTTTCATTAGCTTAGTACTAGGAGCACAAGAATAATCAAACCTTTACAAACAAATAATATTGTTAAGTAATTTGTCAGAATACAGTTTTTAGTTTCCCCAGTAAAGCTGCACTTGTCAGCCCTAGGTTTCTATATTCTGAGACCTCTTTATAATATGCTGAGAGAACTGGACTGTAATAATAATAATTTAATTTGTATAATTGGTGTCATGCTTTCACCTAGCAGACCATTACAATATCAACTGGCTATTAAATAAATGTATTGTCCAAACATACTTTACATTAGACTTATGAACAAAGCCTCGGTATTCTCACATTTCAGGCCTACATTCTTGCCACATTTTGATGTCATGTATCACTGTATTGGATTTTCTTTATTCTTGAATGTGGCTCCTTGAAATGTCAGATTCTAAGTTACTTGCTTTTCTTTTTGTTAGCAATCTTCTTAAAAATGGAAATATAAAGTGAACATGGAATACCAGAAAACAAGATATCTTTTGATCATTAAGTTCAGTTTTTTAAGCTTTTTTTAAAGTGTAATACACATAAACATACACTTCTAAAATGAGTTAATATTTTCAATTTGTTTTCACAGCCTTTACATAATTGTGTAAAATCCATCAAAATCATGAAGCAGAACTTTACCATCCCACCATAAGACCCACCTTGTTCTAGTTACTAATCCCCCAAGGTTAACCACTATCCTGACTTTTAAACACAATAGATCTGTTTTGTTTTAAACTTAACATAAATGAAATCATACAGCATGTACTTTTTTGTGTCTATTTCTTTCCCACTCAAATTGTGTTAATGAGACATCTGTACTATTACATGTAGTTGTAGATTACTGTCATGGCTGTGCAGTATTCCATTACTTGCATAGAGTACAATTTATTTTCCCATTATATTGATAGACATTTGAGGAATTATCACTTTGGGCTATTATAAATAGTTCTATTTTGAACATATACATATTTCTGTTAAGTGTATACCACAGAGTGGAATTTCTGGATCATGGGATATGCATATATTTAACTTTGGTACATAGAGTTAAACACTTTTCAAAGAGGTATTACCGATTTGCTCACCTGCAAGCAGTGTATGAGAGTCTGGTTTCTCCACATGCTTCTCAACACTTAATTATATAAACTTCACCCATCCTGAAATGTAGTGGAATAGGTATATGTTGTTCTAATTTGTATTTCTCTGATGATAAAGTTACTAAAGTACCTTTTATATGTTACTGGCCATTTGGATGCCCTTTTTTTGTGATGTGTCTGTTCAGGTCCTCTGCCCATCTTTTGCTAGTTTCAATGTCCTTTTCAAATAGATTTGTGGAGGCTCTTTATCTTTTGTTGGATTTACATATTGCAAATATGTTTTTCTACCTTTTGGATTTCTTTTTTTTCCCCTCTTAATGGTATATTTTGATACATAGAATTTCTTAAGGTAAAAATAGACCAATTCGCTGGACTTTTTATCATTATGGTTAATATGAAGATTAATTTCTGCACGTTAAAATAAAATATTTTGAAACCTATTTCTACAAAGTAACAAGTATTTGGACTTCAGACCTATTTGAGTCCCTGGATCTTATGTATGGCATGATCTTAGACAAAGTAATTAATTTCTCCTTGCTTCTATTTACTCATTGTAAAATAGACACAAAAAATATATGTATTTCCTCCACTGAATGCAAAATAAATAAAATATATGATGATCGTGAAATGTCTTTGAAAACTGCAAAGAACATAAGTCAAAGACAATGATAAAAAGAACTGTGTGATTTTCCCATCATAGGAACAAGAGATCTATGTGCCCTAACTTATGCCATGACCTTCAGTCAGTGTTCAGCTTGCAGAAAATAATTAATAGATTAGCAAACCAGAGAAATTTCATCAATCTGTAGGTACCTCTAATATTGTTTATCTGAATGGAATCTCTTTAATCATAAGATCAATTAGTTCTTTTCTGTATAATCAAAGAAACTTAAATTTCATAGCAGTCTTATGGTTCTTGTTTGGATCCACCACTTGGAACCCTGTGTTCTACAGCCCATCAATTCATACATGAGCTAGAGCCATGTGAACTAGAAAAGAGTTTGACCATAAAAGTATTGCCATTTTACAGAATCATATTTTTCAAATATTTAATATAATATTTATGAAACTATAAGATATGTCTGTTCATTTAGTTGTCCTGTACATTCAATTAACACTTATTAAGAATTTAAGTTAATATTAGTCAGGATAAGCTAGATGATGCTTCATAAAAAGTACCTGCAACCTTTTAGTAGCTTAAAACATCAAAGTGATTTTTTGCTCATGCTATGCTACATATCTGTCTCAAGTGAATTGCCATCTCTGATTCATGTTTTTCTCACTCTCAACCCAAGCTGAAGGGCCAGCCACCAGAGCACTGTTAGCTGTGGAAATGATAATGGTGTTCTGAAGAGTCTCTTTTCAGAGATGATCCATCCAAAATATGATATAGGTCTTTTTGTTCACAACTTGCTGACCATAAGTAGAAACACTATTCTACCCACACAAAAGAGGCCTAACAAATATAAACTTACATGGCTGAAGGGTGGAGAGCTGGAATATCTGGTGAGCAGAAGTAATGATGGTTTGTACTGTCCTGTACATACCAAAGGGTTGCTGCAGAACCAAAATGAAAAAAGGCTTCGCCTGTGTCTCTACAGTGACAAACAGAAAGTACGACCTACTGAGATGCATGCAGTAATAGTTTGGTGGCTACACAAAGGAAAGCATGATAAACTCTTTTTTGATGAGTTTGGAAAGACTTAAAGAAAGAGGGAAATAATGATCTGTGTCTTGAAGCATAAATAAGAGTTCAAAAGGAAAAATGAATTGGGGTGGCTAATTGTTTCAGGCATAAGAAACAAAACGACCAAATCCTCAGAAGCATTCTCTTCAATGAGGAAAATGTGTGGTTTAGTATACCTGGAGCACAACATAAATGAAAGAAAAGGTAGGAAAGGAAGCTGGAAAAGCAGAAAGGGAGGAGAACATGGAGGGTCTTGCATGCCTAAAGACAGTGTAGGGTTCATGTTTCTAAAGAGTGCAGCACTGAAAGGTTTTGAAAATTAAACATTACCCAATTTTTGTTTCCCAAGGAATGCTTTGATCCTAGGTTGAGGAATGATAGGTACTGTAAAAATGAAAAGCCATTTTGAGAGTAAAAACCTGAACAAAATCGTATTAGCCCAAAAGGATTAAAAAAGAGAGCATATAAGATTATCAATGAGGGCTTTGGCATTTGGCCAACATGGAAATAACTAAAGAAAATAGAAAGCATATATGAAAAGAATGGATTTCAGGACATTGGACAGCAGATAAAAAATTACAGTTGTTCTTGAGAGACATGAGAAATACAAGAGGAGTCTTACAATTTCCTAGTTTATTAGTCGGAAAGAGTTTCCAGTCTCTGGTACAAGGGGAGAGAGACCCAGAAGGGGACTGATGATCTCTCTCTGAGGTGCAGAAATGGAACTGGGAATATAAGAAGGCCAGTGCAAACATACAGAGTCTTCAGGAAAGAAGACTGAAGTGAAAGAGACAGAGTCTGTTTTTAAAGAGCTGGAGAATTTTCAAAGAATACTGATCCTTACATATGTGGTATGTAACGGGAAATTACCCAAGGCTGAGGAAAGACCTACCTGAAGGGATCAGAGACACAGTTCCTGATCCCGCCAATTAGGGTGGAGAATCTCATAAATTGTAAGTGGGTTTTGCCTCAGACTGAGGCAAAATCATTCATGAATTAAATCACTGGTACCACCTGACAAGGTTTAAAAACAATACCTGAAAACACAAAACTTTCTGTAAATACCATAATGATTTCCAGAACAAAACTCAAGAATATTTATAGAAATAGAAAATGCTCTGCACCTGATATGTTAAATACATAATGTCTGGCATCAAGTAAAAATGTACTGATTTACAAAGAGGCAGAAGTATATGACTCAATATGAGGAGAAAAATCAATCTATTGAAACTTACCCAAGTTTGACACAGATGACAGACTTAGTAGACAAGGACATTAAAGTAGACACTGTAATCACATCTCATACACTTTAGAAGCTAGAGGAAAGACTGAGCATGTTAGGCAGAGATGTGGAAGATATTTTAAAAATTATAATGTATAGTGAAACCAAGTTAGTGAACACCTGGAGGCAGGTTGTTGGGATTAGGGCTGTGAGAAGCACCAGAATAGGGTTGATAAAACACCACAGAAAATTTTGGGGGGATGGATAATTCACCAGGAACTGTGGAAGTGCTGTCACCATAATATAAGGAATAATGTAGGGTTTAAGGGCAAGGAAGTTCATTAATATACTGAACTAGGGGTTATAGGGAGCATGCAGAAGGAGATAACTTGTACAAAGGTACAACCAAAAAGCAAATAACCCAATTAAAAAATGGGCAGAGGATCTGAACAGATACTTCTCCAAAGAAGAAATTCAGATGGCCAACAGGCACATGAAAAGATGCTCCACATTGCTAATTTTCAGGGAAATGCAAATTAAAACCACAGTGAGATATCACCTCACACCAGTAAGGATGGCCAACATAGGAAAGACTAGGAACAACAAATGCTGGGGAGAATATGGAAAAAGGGGAACCCTCCTACACTGCTGGTGGGAATGTAAACTAGTTTAACCATTGTGGAAAGCAATGTGGAGGTTCCTCAAAAAACTAAAAATAGAAATGCCATTTGACCTGGGAATTCCACTCCTTGGAATTTACCCAAAGAATACAACTTCTCAGACTGAAAAAGACATATGCACCCCTATGTTTATTGTAGCACTATTTATAATAGCCAAGATATGGAAGCAACCTAAGTGTCCATCAGTAGATGAATGGATAAAAAAGGTGTGGTACATATACACAATGGAATACTATTCAGCCATAAGAAAGAAACAAATCCTACCATTTGCAACAACATGGATGGAGCTGGAGGATATTATGCTCAGTGAAATAACCCAGGCGGAGAAAGACAAGTGCCAAATGATTTCCCTCATTTGTGGAGCATAACAACGAAGCAAAACTGAAGGAACAAAATAGCAGCAGATTCACTGACTCCAAGAAGGGACTAGTGGTTACCAAAGGGGAGGAGTGTGGGAGGGCAGGTGGGTAGGGAGGGAGAAGGGGTTTGAGGGGTATTATGTTTAGTGCACACGGTGTGGGTGGTCACAGGGAAAACAGTGTAGCACAGAGAAGGCAGTGAATCTGTGGCATCCTACTACACTGATGGACAGTGACTGCATTGGGGTATGGGGGGGACTTGATGATACAGGTAAATATGGTAACCACATTGTTTTTTCATGTGAAAGCTTCATAAAAGTATATATCAATAATACCTTAATAAAAATTTTTAAAAAAATAAGGTCAGTGTAAACTTACACAAACCCCATGGCAATATGCTTTTCAAGTCTAGCAAAACATACCACGATAATAAATCATAAATGGAAAAACCTAGTCAGCCAGTTAGAGAGGAAATCAATTAGGATTAAGGCCCACTCACGCCTCGGATTCCTCATTACTCAGTCCCCACAGTCATCCAGCCCCATGGACTCCAGACCCATCCGTCCGCCCGCGGGCCCACATCCAACATCGCGCGGACCGCCTCCGACCCCCGCCCAGACCCTGCGGACCGCCGCCCCTCGTCACTCCGTTCCCTGACCGCCCCCATCGCAGCCCGAACGCTCATCACCGGCATCGACGGCGCTTCTTCCCTCAGCCCCCGGGGCTCCAGTCCCCGCGCGCACCTGCTTCCCCCGCGCCCTCAGGACAGAGGCCATTCACCTCGAGCAGCGACTATCCGCGCTGGAACTAAGCCGGACCCGCTTCTCTCGCGTCTCCCCGTCCCTGCGGGACCTGCGCGTGGCCAGGGTGTGCGCATGCTCAGCGGCTGCTTCGCGGCGGAACCTTGACCCTCAGGCCTGCGGCAGCCACGGTGAAATAAATGATGCAGGGACTAGCCGAGGTTGTCAGGAGAGGCGGCAAGCCCAGGCGTGTACCCTGGAAGGAGACAGCAACAGCCCGCGCTTGTTACCCCAGGGCGCTGACTGGCCTTTCCCTTGCTCCTGCGGACTAAACGCTGCCATCAACTAAATAACAAGAGCTAATCAGCAGTTATGGAACCCTAAACCCCCAAAAGAGCACAATACATATCCTGCTCGAGCACCCAAAGATCGTTCACCAAGACAGACCAGAACCTGGACCATAAACGATTCTTATCAAATGTATTAGAACTGAAATCGTACAGACTATGTTCTGTGGACACAGCACGATCAAACTAGAAATCAGAAAAAGAAAGAAAACAGAAATTAACACAATTCCAAATAATCCATGGGTCAAAGACGAAGTCCCAAGGTTTTAAAAAATACATTGAAATGAATGAAAATAAATTTAGACCATACTAAAATTTGTAGGTTACAGCTAAAACGTCAGTTAGAGGAAACTTTATACCACTGAAAATTTGCATTAGAAAAGAAGACAATTCTCAAATCAGTATCTGCACCCCTGTGTTCATTATTCACAAATAGCCAAAATGTGGAAACAACCTAAATGCCTATTGATGAATGATGGGTAAGAAATGTGAGATGTGTGTCACCTCAACAAACAAAAAGCAAATAATCCAATTAAAAAATGGGCAGAGGAGCTGAATAGACAGTTCTCTAAAGAAAAAATTCAGATGGCCAACACACACGGAAAGATGCTCCACATCGCTTGTCATCAGAGAAATGCAAATTAAAACCACAATGAGATATCATCTCACACCAGTAAGGATGGCTACCATCCAAAAGACAAACAACAACAAATGTTGGCGAGGTTGTGGAGAAAGGGGAACCCTCCTACACTGCTGGTGGGAATGTAAATTAGTTCAACCACTGTGGAAAGCAGTATGGAGGTTCCTCAAAATGCTCAAAATAGAAATACCATTTGACCCAGGAATTCCACTTCGAGGAATTTACCCCAAGAATGCAGCACTCCAGTATGAAAAAGACAGATGCACCCCTATGTTTATCGCTGCACTATTTACAATAGCCAAGATATGGAAGCAACCTAAATGTCCGTCAGTAGATGAATGGATAAAGAAGATGTGGTACATATACACAATGGAATATTACTCAGCTATAAGAAAAAAACAGATCCTACCATTCGCAACAACATGGATGGAGCTAGAGGGTATTATGCTCAGTGAAATATGCCAGGCAGAGAAAGACAAGTACCACATGATTTCACTCATACGTGGAGTATAAGAACAAAAGAAAATTGAAGGAACAAAACAGCAGCGGAAGCACAGAACCCAAGAATGGACTAACAGTTACCAAAGGGAAAGGGACTGGGGAGGACGGGTGGGAAGGGAGGGATAAGGGTGGGAAAAAAAAGAAAGGGGGCATTACGATTAACATGTATAGTGGTGTAGAGGGGCACGGGGAGGGCTGTGCAACACAGAGAAGACAAGTAGTGTTTTTACAGCATCTTACTATGTTGATGGAAAGTGACTGTAAACGGAGATGTGGGGGAGACTTGGTGAAGGGGGGAGCCTAGTAAACATAATGTCCTTCATGTAATTGTAGATTAATGATACCAAAATAAAATAAAAAAAGAAATGTGAGATGTGTGTACACATATATACATATAGACACACTGGAATACTGTTAAGCCATAAGAAGGAGGAAATCCTGACATTTGTGACAACATGGATGGACTTGAAGGGCGCTATGCGAAGTGAAACAAGTCAGAAAAAGATTTGATCTCATTTATATTTAGAATGCAAAAATGGTGCGGGGGATGGGGGAGGGAGCTGAACTCACAGACACAGACAACAGATTGGTGATTACTAGAGGCAGTTAACACATCCATCATCCCACACAATTACAATGTTTTTAGTGAGATATAATGGACATACAAATCCCCTTAGTCATGGTGTATAATTCTTTGTATGCATTGCTGGATTTGATTTGCTACTATTCTGTTCAGGATTTTTGCATCTCTCTGCTTTTACCCTCTGATCCTTTTTTTTTTTTTTTTTTTTTTTTTTTTATAATAATTATTTTTTATTGAAGGGTAGTTGACACACAGTATTACATTACATGAGTTTCAAGTGTACAACACAGTGGTAGAACATTTATATACATAATTCTAGGTTCCAGCTATCACCCTACCAGGCTGTTACAATATCTTGACTATATTCCTTATGCTATACATTACATCCCGGTTACTAATTTATTTTACCATTGGAAGTCTGTCCTTTTTTTTTTTTTTTTTTTTGTGAGGGCATCTCTCATATTTATTGATCAAATGGTTGTTAACGACAATAAAATTCTGTATAGGGGAGTCAATGCTCAATGCACAATCATTATTCCACCCCAAGCCTAATTTTTGTCAGTCTCCAATCTTCTGAGGCATAACAAACAAGTTTTTACATGTAGAACAAATTCTTACATAATGAATAAGTTACATAGTGAACAGTACAAGGGCAGTCATCACAGAAACTTTCGGTTTTGCTCATGCATTATGAACTATAAACAGTCAGTTCAAATATGAATACTGATTTGGTTTTTATACTTGATTTATATGTGGATACCACATTTCTCTCTTTATTATTATTATTTTTAATAAAATGCTGAAGTGGTAGGTAGATACAAGATAAAGGTAGAAAACATAGTTTAGTGTTGTAAGAGAGCACATGTAGATGATCAGGTGTGTGCCTGTAGACTATGTGTTAATCCAAGCTAGACCAGGGCAATAAAACATCCACGTATGCAGAAGATTTCTCTCAGAACGGGGGGGTGAGGTTCTAAGCCTCACCTCTGTTGATCCCCAATTTCTCACCTGATGGCCCCCCTGCGACTGTGCCTGTCTTAGGTTGTTCCTCCCTTGAGGAATCTTACCCGTCTCTGGCTAACCAGTCATCTTCCGGGGCCATACAGGGAAATGTGAAGTTGGTAAGTGAGAGAGAAGCCTTATTGTTTGAAAAAGTTAGCTTTTTACTTCTTTGCATATTTATGCCCTGTGGCTTCTGTGCCCAGCATTTGTCTTGAGGTATCTTTACCACTTGGAAGAATTATGATACTCGGTAAATTTGATATGAGGCACGAATTCTATTTAAGGGTTGTAATTAGGAAGGAAGAAGAAAAGCTATAGAAGCAGCAGGCGGAAGAAAACATGGGAAGATTGATTATTTCTTTGATATATCTTCTTGTAGAGTAACTTCAGCATGTATAGGTTTTAAGCTACTACTTAAATTGCACACACACATTAACATAATAGGAGTATAGTTACATAACCAAAGCATATCTGTAATTACCAGCCATCTGCAGTGAAACCAAGAAAACCAGTTAGGCACCTTAGGCATTTGTGAAAACTTATCTATGATATGGTGGATATTGTCCAAATGAACTTGAACAGTCTGAGAGAAATCAGACAAATTAAAACAACCCATTCCTGGGGACTGTTCACATGCCATATGTTCTTTTAACAATAAATAGTTCGTAGTTGTAAGACTTTGGAGCGCTACAATTTGCACTTCTCCAAATTCTTGGTTGAGTTCCAACAGTATAGATCCAGTCCAATTTTGTTCTTTTACTGTATGCACAGGCCAGCTTAGATATCTCCTTCCTCATTCCCATGGCAGGTCCAGGAACTGGTGGGATGAGTGCATCTACAGCTGTAGCAGTGCGTGGATCTTTGTTGGGGTTTTTTGATGATCATCTTCTGGCATGAGTCTTCCAGAGGGTGCAGATGTTGGAAGTTCTTTTTCATATCGTATCTTAGTTCATTTTCGGGGTAGCCCAATTAGGCTTTGATCCTCTGTATAAACACAAACAGACCCTTTGCCTACACTTTTATATGCCCTTTATACCCTTGTGTAGAACTCGTTGGAGGTTACCACACAGGAACTGCCCTTTTTTTTTTTTTTTTTTTTTTTGCTATCACTAATCTACACTTACATGACGAATATTATGTTTACTAGGCTCTCCCCTATACCAGGTCTCCCCTATAAACCCCTTTACAGTCACTGTCCATCAGCATAGCAAAATGTTGTAGAATCACTACTTGCCTTCTCTGTGTTGTACAGCCCTCCCTTTTCTCCTACCCCCCCATGCATGTTAATCTTAATACCCCCCTACTTCTCCCCCCCTTATCCCTCCCTACCCACCCATCCTCCCCAGTCCCTTTCCCTTTGGTACCTGTTAGTCCATTCTTGAGTTCTGTGATTCTGCTGCTGTTTTGTTCCTTTAGTTTTTCCTTTGTTCTTATATTCCACAGATAAGTGAAATCATTTGGTATTTCTCTTTCTCCGCTTGGCTTGTTTCACTGAGCATAATACCCTCCAGCTCCATCCATGTTGCTGCAAATGATTGGATTTTCCCTTTTCTTATAGCTGAGTAGTATTCCATTGTGTATATGTACCACATCTTCTTTATCCATTCATCTATTGATGGACATTTAGGTTGCTTCCAATTCTTGGCTATTGTAAATAGTGCTGCAATAAACATAGGGGTGCATCTGTCTTTCTCAAACTTGATTGCTGCATTCTTAGGGTAAATTCCTAGGAGTGGAATTCCTGGGTCAAATGGTAAGTCTGTTTTGAGCATTTTGATGTACCTCCATACTGCTTTCCACAATGGTTGAACTAACTTACATTCCCACCAGCAGTGTAGGAGGGTTCCCCTTTCTCCACAGCCTCGCCAACATTTGTTGTTGTTTGTCTTTTGGATGGCAGCCATCCTTACTGGTGTGAGGTGATACCTCATTGTAGTTTTAATTTGCATTTCTCTGATAATTAGCGATGTGGAGCATCTTTTCATGTGTCTGTTGGCCATCTGTATTTCTTTTTTGGAGAACTGTCTGTTCAGTTCCTCTGCCCATTTTTTAATTGGGTTATTTGTTTTTTGTTTGTTGAGGCGTGAGAGCTCCTTATATATTCTGGACGTCAAGCCTTTATCGGATGTGTCATTTTCAAATATATTCTCCCATACTGTAGGGATCCTTCTTGTTCTATTGATGGTGTCTTTTGCTGTACAGAAGCTTTTCAGCTTAATATAGTCCCACTTACTCATTTTTGCTGTTGTTTTCCTTGCCCGGGGAGATATGTTCAAGAAGAGGTCACTCATGTTTATGTCTAAGAGGTTTTCGCCTATGTTTTCTTCCAGGAGTTTAATGGTTTCATGGCTTACATTCAGGTCTTTGATCCATTTTGAGTTTACTTTTGTATATGGGGTTAGACAATGGTCCAGTTTCATTCTCCTACATGTAGCTGTCCAGTTTTGCCAGCACCACCTGTTGAAGAGACTGTCATTTCGCCATTGTATGTCCATGGCTCCTTTATCAAATATTAATTGACCATATATGTCTGGGTTAATGTCTGGATTCTCTAGTCTGTTCCATTGGTCTGTGGCTCTGCTCTTGTGCCAGTACCAAATTGTCTTGATTACTATGGCTTTATAGTAGAGCTTGAAGTTGGGGAGTGAGATCCCCCCTACTTTATTCTTCTTTCTCAGGATTGCTTTGGCTATTCGGGGTCTTTGGTGTTTCCATATGAATTTTTGAATTATTTGTTCCAGTTCATTGAAGAATGTTGCTGGTAGTTTCATAGGGATTGCATCAAATCTGTATATTGCTTTGGGCAGGATGGCCATTTTAATGATATTAATTCTTCCTAGCCACGAGCATGGGATGAGTTTCCATCTGTTAGTGTCCCCTTTAATTTCTCTTAAGAGTGACTTGTAGTTTTCAGAGTATAAGTCTTTCACTTCTTTGGTTAGGTTTATTCCTAGGTATTTTATTTTTTTTGATGCAATTGTGAATGGAGTTGTTTTCCTGATTTCTCTCTCTGTTGGTTCATTGTTAGTATATAGGAAAGCCACAGATTTCTGTGTGTTGATTTTGTATCCTGCAACTTTGCTGTATTCCGATATCAGTTCTAGTAGTTTTGGGGTGGAGTCTTTAGGGTTTTTTATGTACAGTATCATGTCATCTGCAAATAGTGACAGTTTAACTTCTTCTTTACCAATCTGGATTCCTTGTATTTCTTTATTTTGTCTGATTGCCGTGGCTAGGACCTCCAGTACTATGTTAAATAACAGTGGAGAGAGTGGGCATCCCTGTCTAGTTCCCGATCTCAGAGGAAATGCTTTCAGCTTCTCGCTGTTCAATATAATGTTGGCTGTGGGTTTATCATAGATGGCCTTTATTATGTTGAGGTACTTGCCCTCTATTCCCATTTTGCTGAGAGTTTTTAACATGAATGGATGTTGAACTTTGTCAAATGCTTTTTCAGCATCTATGGAGATGATCATGTGGTTTTTGTCTTTCTTTTTGTTGATGTGGTGGATGATGTTGATGGACTTTCGAATGTTGTACCATCCTTGCATCCCTGGAATGAATCCCACTTGGTCATGGTGTATGATCCTTTTGATGTATTTTTGAATTCTGTTTGCTAATATTTTGTTGAGTATTTTTGCATCTACGTTCATCAGGGATATTGGTCTGTAGTTTTCTTTTTTGGTGGGGTCTTTGCCTGGTTTTGGTATTAGGGTGATGTTAGCTTCATAGAATGAGTTTGGGAGTATCCCCTCCTCCTCTATTTTTTGGAAAACTTTAAGGAGAATGGGTATTATGTCTTCCCTGTATGTCTGATAAAATTCCGAGGTAAATCCATCTGGCCCGGGGGTTTTGTTCTTTGGTAGTTTTTTGATTACCTCTTCAATTTCGTTGCTGGTAATTGGTCTGTTTAGATTTTCTGTTTCTTCCTGGGTCAATCTTGGAAGGTTATATTTTTCTAGGAAGTTGTCCATTTCTCCTAGGTTTCCCAGCTTGTTAGCATATAGGTTTTCATAGTATTCTCCAATAATTCTTTGCATTTCCGTGGGGTCCGTCGTGATTTTTCCTTTCTCGTTTCTGATACTGTTGATTTGTGTTGACTCTCTTTTCTTCTTAATAAGTCTGGCTAGAGGCTTATCTATTTTGTTTATTTTCTCGAAGAACCAGCTCTTGGTTTCATTGATTTTTGCTATTGTTTTATTCTTCTCAATTTTATTTATTTCTTCTCTGATCTTTATTATGTCCCTCCTTCTGCTGACCTTAGGCCTCATCTGTTCTTCTTTTTCCAATTTCGATAATTGTGACATTAGACCATTCATTTGGGATTGCTCTTCCTTTTTTAAATATGCTTGGATTGCTATATACTTTCCTCTTAAGACTGCTTTTGCTGTGTCCCACAGAAGTTGGGGCTTAGTGTTGTTGTTGTCATTTGTTTCCATATATTGCTGGATCTCCATTTTGATTTGGTCATTGATCCATTGATTATTTAGGAGCGTGTTGTTAAGCCTCCATGTGTTCGTGAGCCTCTTTGCTTTCTTTGTACAGTTTATTTCTAGTTTTATGCCTTTGTGGTCTGAAAAGTTGGTTGGTAGGATTTCAATCTTTTGGAATTTTCTGAGGCTCTTTTTGTGGCCTAGTATGTGGTCTATTCTGGAGAATGTTCCATGTGCACTTGAGAAGAATGTATATCCCGCTGCTTTTGGATGTAGAGTTCTATAGATGTCTATTAGGTCCATCTGCTCTACTGTGTTGTTCAGTGCTTCCGTGTCCTTACTTATTTTCTGCCCAGTGGATCTATCCTTTGGGGTGAGTGGTGTGTTGAAGTCTCCTAGAATGAATGCATTGCAGTCTATATCCCCCTTTAGTTCTGTTAGTATTTGTTTCACATATGCTGGTGCTCCTGTGTTGGGTGCATATATATTTAGAATGGTTATATCCTCTTGTTTGACTGAGCCCTTTATCATTATGTAGTGTCCTTCTTTATCTCTTGTTACTTTCTTTGTTTTGAAGTCTATTTTGTCTGATATTAGTACTGCAACCCCTGCTTTCTTCTCACTGTTGTTTGCTTGAAATATGTTTTTCCATCCCTTGACTTTTAGTCTGTACATGTCTTTGGGTTTGAGGTGAGTTTCTTGTAAGCAGCATATAGATGGGTCTTGCTTTTTTATCCATTCTGTTACTCTGTGTCTTTTGATTGGTGCATTCAACCCGTTAACATTTAGGGTGACTATTGAAAGATATGTACTTATTGCCATTGCAGGCTTTAAATTCGTGGTTACCAAAGGTTCAAGGTTAGCCTCTTTAGTATCTTACTGCCTAACTTAGCTCGCTTATTGAGCTGTTATATACACTGTCTGGAGATTCTTTTCTTCTCTCCCTTCTTGTTCCTCCTCCTCGATTCTTCATATGTTGGGTGTTTTGTGCTGTGCTCTGTCTAGGAGTGCTCCCATCTAGAGCAGTCCCTGTAAGATGTTCTGTAGAGGTGGTTTGTGGAAAGCAAATTCCCTCAGCTTTTGTTTGTCTGGGAATTGTTTAATCCCACCGTCATATTTGAATGATAGTCGTGCTGGATACAGTATCCTTGGTTCAAGGCCCTTCTGTTTCATTGTATTAAATATATCATGCCATTCTCTTCTGGCCTGTAGGGTTTCTGTTGAGAAATCTGACGTTAGCCTGATGGGTTTCCCTTTATAGGTGACCTTTTTCTCTCTAGCTGCCTTTAACACTCTTTCCTTGTCCTTGATCTTTGCCATTTTAATTATTATGTGTCTTGGTGTTGCCCTTCTTGGATCCTTTCTGTTGGGGGTTCTGTGTATTTCCGTGGTCTGTTTGATTACTTCCTCCCCCAGTGTGGGGAAGTTTTCAGCAATTATTTCTTCTAAGATACTTTCCATCTCTTTGCCTCTCTCTTCTTCTTCTGGGACCCCTATAATACGGATATTGCTCCTTTTAGATTGGTCACACAGTTCTCTTAATATTGTTTCATTCCTGGAGATCCTTTTGTCTCTCTCTATGTCAGCTTCTATGCGTTCCTGTTCTCTGATTTCAATTCCATCAATGGCCTCTTGCATTCTATCCATTCTGCTTATAAACCCTTCCAGAGTTTGTTTCATTTCTGCGATCTCCTTTCTGGCATCTGTGATCTCTTTCCGGACTTCATCCCATTTTTCTTGCGTATTTCTCTGCATCTCTGTCAGCATGTTTATGATTCTTATTTTGAATTCTTTTTCAGGAAGACTGGTGAGGTCTGTCTCCTTCTCTGGTGTTGTCTCTGTGATCTTTGTCTGCCTGTAGCTTTGCCTTTTCATGGTGATAGGAATAGTCTGCAGAGCTGGGACGAGTGACGGCTGGAAGGACTTCCTTTCTTGTTGGTTTGTGGCCCTCCTCTCCTGGGAGAACAGCGGCCTCTAGTGGCTTGTGCTGCGCAGCTGCGCGCAGACAGGGCTTCTGCTTCCTGCCCGGCTGCTATGGAGTTAATCTCCGCTGTTGCTGTGGGCGTGGCCTGTCTCGGGCAGCTACTCCAAAATGGTGGAGTCGCGTTGGAGCAGGAGCTGCTGAGAGGCTATTTATCTCCGTAAGGGGCCTCCCTGCTCCCTGCAGCCCAGGGGTTAGGGTGCCCAGAGATCCCGGATTCCCTACCTCTGGATTAAGTGGCCCGCCCTGCCCCTTTAAGACTTCCAAAAAGCACCCGCCAAAACAAAACAACGACCACAAAAAAAAACAAGAAAAAAAAATTTTTTTTAATTAAAAAAAAAAAAAAAATTTTTAATTAAAAAAAAAAGGTGGTCGTTCGTTTTTCTTTATTCTCCGGTGCCAGCCTCAGGCCTCTGCTCACCGGTCTTTCTGCCCTGTTTCCCTAATATTGGGGTCCCTGTCCCTTTAAGACTTCCAAAAAGCGCTCGCCAAAACAAAGCAGCAAAAAAGCAAAAAAAAAAATGGTCGCACGCTTTTCTTATGTCCTCTGTCGCCCAGCCTCCAGTGCCTGCTCACTGTTCTTGCTGCCCTGTTTTCCCAGTATCGAGGGCCCTGCACTCTGGCCCGGATGGCTGGGGCTGGGTGTTCGGCAGCCCTGGGCTCCGTCTCCCTCCCGCTCTGCCTGCTCTTCTCCCGCCGGGAGCTGGGTGGAGGGGCGCTCGGCTCCCGCGGGGCCGGGGCTTGTATCTTACCCCCTTCGCGAGGCGCTGGGTTCTCTCAGGTGCGGATGTGGTCTGGATATTGTCCTGTGTCCTCTGGTCTTTATTCTAGGAAGGGTTGTCTTTGTTATATTTTCATAGATATATGTTGTTTTGGGAGGAGATTTCCGCTGCTCTACTCACGCCGCCATCTTCCGCCCCCAATCCCTCTGATCCTTTTAATCCTTTTATCCTACTTTCTTAGATGTTTGATAGAATTCACCAGTGCAGCCCATCTGTGTCTGGTGCTTTCTGATTTGGGAGGTTATTGCTTATTGATTCAATTTCTTTAATAAATATAGGCACATTCAGATTGTCCATTTCCACCTGTGTGTGTTTTGGCAGTTGATGGCTTTCAAGGAGTTGGTCCGTTTCATCTAGGTTATCAAATTTGTAGGCATCGAGTTGTTCCTTTACTTCTTTGTAATGTCCATGAGATTTGTAGTGATAGCTCCTGGTTCATTTCTGATATTAGGTATTTGTGTCTCTTTTCCCTTAGTTTCCCTGGCTAGAGGCTTATCAATTTTGATCATTTCAAAGAACCAGCCTTTGGTTTTGTGATTTTTCTCTGTTAATATCCTATTTTCAATTTTTTGACTTTTGCTCTAATTCTTATTATTCATATTCTTTTTCTTCCGTTAGAATTAATTTATTCTTCTTTTCCTAGTTTTCTAAATAGGAAATTTAGATTTTTGAATTTAGATCTTGTTTTCTAATATATGCACTTAATGCTATAAATTTCCCTGTAATCATTGCTTTTACAGCATCCCACAATTTTTTTTTTTTTTTTTGCGGTGCACAAACCTTGACTGGATATTAATTTTTTTTTTTTTTAGAGGGCATCTCTCATATTAATTGATAAAATGGTTGTTAACAACAATAAAATTCTGTATAGGGGACTCAATGCACAATCATTAATCAACCCCAAGCCTAATTCTCAACAGTCTCCAATCTTCTGAAGCATAACGAACAAGTTCTTACATGGTGAAGAAATTCTTACATGGTGAATAAGTTCTTACATGGTGAACAGTGCAAGGGCAGTCATCACAGAAACTTTCGGTTTTGATCACGCATTATGAATTATAAACAATCAGGTCAAATATGAATATTCGTTTGATTTTTATACTTGAGTTATATGTGAATCCCACATTTCTCCCTTATTATTATTATTATTATTGTTATTATTATGTTTAATAAAATGCTGAAGTGGTAGGTAGATGCAAGATAAAGGTAGAAAACATAGTTTAGTGCTGTAAGAGGGCAAATGTAGATGATCAGGTGTGTGCCTATAGGCTAAGTATTAATCCAAGCTAGACAAGGGCAACAAAATACCCACGGAGCATCCCACAATTTTCATAAGCTGTGTTTTCATTTTCATCTAGCTCAAAAGATTTTTAAATATATATCTTGAGACAATAAAGGAAATTTATGAACAACTCAATGCCCACAAATTTGATAACCTAGGTGAGATGGACCAATTCCTTAAAAGACACAAGCTGCCAAAATTCACACAAGGAGAAACAGATCATACGAATAGTTCTATAACGATTAAATAAATTTAATCAATAACTTAGAGCCTTCTAAATAGCAAAGAAATAGGCCTACAAGGTTTTACTGATGAATTCTAACAAGCATTTTAGGGGAATTATACCTGTCTCTATAATCTCTTCCAGAATCTAGCAGCAGAAATACTTCCTGAATAATTCTGAGACCAGCATTACCCTAATACCAAAATCATATAAAGGCATTATAAGAAAGGAAAACTACAGTCCAATATCTTTCAGGAACATAGATGCAAAAATCCTGAGGAAAAGAAGAGCAATTTAAATCCAGCAATGTATAAAGGATTATACACCACAACCAAGGGGTACTTATTCCAGATATGCAAGGATGACTCAACACTAGAAAATCAATTCATATACTCCATTACATCAATGAGCTAAAAAAAGTCACATGATATCAGTAGATGCAAATAATTTTTTTTCCCCTGTTTTCATGGGTTTTATTGCTTAGGATGATAGGGATCCACAGTCTCTTCTTTAAATATGTTTAAGTAAGCAAACAGCATGTCCATTTTTAAATTATCAAGTCAATAATAGTCCAGTATCCTTCATTTTCTTTTAAAATTTTATATACCAGAAGATTGTCTCCAAAGATATAAAGAACATTCTATTAAGCAAGAAGGAAAAGACATATATACAATAACACTATGGTTCTCATAAATACAATGCTGAACAAAAGAAGCCAGTCACAAAAGAGCATAACTGTGTGATCCTATTTATATAAAGTTCAAAGAACAGCGAAAATGAATCTTCTGAATTTTGGAGGGGAACACAGTGAATGGGGAGTACAAAGGGAGCCTTTTTGGGAAGCTGGTAACGTTCTGTTTCCTGATATGGGCACTGATTACCTTGTGTGTTGTTTAAATTCATAGAGAGTCACCTTATGATTTGTGTGTTTTTGTTTGAATGCTATACTTCAAAAAATTTCATTGAAAGGAAAGATAAAATATATGACCAATAAATGTATGAAACCCTCACCAGGAATCCAGGAAAATATAACTTCAAAAATAGACAATTTTTCAGTCTTTGGATTGACAAAAATTAAGTTTTATTTTTCTGGTTGTCTCAAAAAATGTCTGGTTAGACACATTTTGTTTTAATTTAGGATTGCATTTGGTTATTGGGGCTCCTAATTCTTTTTTTTTAATAATCAGTAATCCTCTACTTCCTTCACTTTTTATGACATTGACTTATTGAAGAAACTGGGTCCCTTGTCCTGTAGAACGCTCCACATGCTGGATTTGGCTGATTGCTTCTGCTTCTAATTTTTCCCTCCATCCTCCACTTTTCCTATAAATGATTGGTGAGACGCCTGGGCCAGATCAGGTTAGGGTTCAAAGTCCTTTGGCGAGAACCTATCACAGACGGCGCTGGTACTCCCTGCTTCTAAGATTGGCGGGTCCAGATCACGACAAGGTTCCCACCAACCTTTCACCTCTTCGTTTTAGTGTCTTGATAACGATCTCCTGGATCCATCATGTCATTAAGGGACACAAAATGATTTTCTAATTCTCTCCCTTCCTCCTCATTTACTAGCTTAACTTAATCAAAGGGAACTTTACCTCCTCTTCTGTTCTGTGGCGCTAAAATACGCTGCGTTCAGGAAGGGCAGGAGGGATGCTTAATGCTTTCCCTTTTTAAACATTGGAATGAATGAATGAGCGGTGCCCTTGCCGTGGCCAGTGGTGGCCAATCATCGGGTGGCCAACCGTTGACGATTCAGAGATGTATGTATCATTTATTCCCATCCGTTGCAGTCATTATCTTGGCTGAGGCCGCTGCAAGTTTTACAGGCATGGTTTGCTTTTCACAAAAAGAGTTAAATACAAAAATGATTTAAATAAAAAAGGTTGAAACCCCCAACCAGCTCAGGGAGGCACCCAGTTGGGGGGCCAGGAGGCTAGGCCACCCCTACAAATAATTTTTTGACAAAAATCCAATATCTATTCTTGATTTTAAAAAATTCTCAGAAAAGAAGTAGAGTATACCTTCCTCAATTTTATGAACAATACATACAAAAACCTACAGCTAACATGACATGTAATGGATGGAAACTAGATACCTTCCACCTAAGATCAGGAACAAGGCAAAGGAGTCCCTTCTCACCACTCCTATGCAACTGAATGTCCGAGGTAAGACAAGAAAAGGAAATAAATGGCATACAGATTGGGAGGGAAGAAATAAAACAGTCCGTGTTTGCTGACGATATGACTGCCCTTGTAGAAATTTTTTAAAATCAATAACAACAACAAAAACCTCCTGGAACTCAGTAGTGATTATAGCAATATTGCAGGGTGCAAAGTTAATATACAAAAATCAATTGTTTTTCTATATAACAAAAAAGTAGAAATTGAAATTAAAAATACAGTACCAGTTACATTAGCACTCAATAAATGAAATATTTAGGTGTAAGTCTAACAAAATATGTACAAGAACTATTTGAGGAAAACTGATGAAAGAAACAAAGAATGTGTAAATACACCATTATCAGAAACTGATCGAGGAAAAAAACCACATGATCATCTAACTTGATGCAGAAAAATATTTGGCAATATTCATCATTTTCATGATAAAAACACTCAACATAGTAGTAATAGAAGGAAACTATCTCCATATAATAAATCCACATATAAAAAACCCACAGCAACGGTCACACACAATGGCAAAAGACTGAAAACTTTTTCTCTAAGATCAGGAACAAGGCAAGGATGCCCACTCTCACCACCATCATTCAACATAGTACTGGAAGTTCTAGGCAGAGCAGTCAGACAAGAATAAAAAATAAAAGGTATGAAAATAATAAGGAAGAAGGAAAATTGTCTCTGCAAATAGTATGATCTTACGTATAGAAAATCCTAAAGACTACAACAATGAACTGTGAGCACTAATAAACAAATTCAGTAAACTTGCAGGATATAAAATCAAGATACAAAAACCAGTTATATTTCTAAACAACTGAAAAAATAAAGGAAACAACCCCCTTTACAACAGCATCAAAAACAATAAAATACTTAGGAATAAATTTAACACAGGAGATGGAAGATCTGTACTCTGAAAACTATAAGACTGGTGAAAGAGCTTGAAGACATAAATAAAGGGAAAGATATTCCATGTTAATGGATCAGAAGAATTAACACTCCAGGGTGTTACATGTGACATTCATGATACATATTTGCAGTCTTTGTTTAAGAAATCATACTTTTCAAGTTCGAGTGAAACTAACAGAAAGGAAATAATCATACATCCATATAGTTTTGGAATTAAACTTAGTGATAAATCTAAATAAAATGTGGAAATTGTCTTCATAGACTATATTATATGGACAATTTCGATCTGACTTATGTACAGTACCTAGTAGAAATAATGAAAATAAGAATTATTGTATTTTTAATGTATACAGACCCATTTAGTGTTTACCATATTTTTTATATGTTTTGTGAATTAAAACTTCAAGTTATGCTACAAAGCTACAGTAATCAAAACTATGGTACTGGCACAAGAACAGACCCATAGATCAATGGGACAGAATAGAGAGCCTGGAAATAAACCCACACATATATGTCAGTTAATTAATGACCAAGGAGGCAAGAATATATGATAGGGAAAAGACAGTCTTTTCAATAAATGCTGTTGGAAAAACTGGACAGCTACATGCAAGTGAATGAAACTGGATTACTGTCTAACTCCATAAACAAAAGTAAACTCAAAATGGATTAAAGACCTAAATATAAGATATGAAACCGTAAAACTCTTAGAAGAAAACAGAGAAAATTTTCTTGAATATAAACACGCATAATTTTTTTCTGGACATGTCTCCCTGGGCAAGGGAAACAAAAGCAAAAAATTAACAAGTGTGACTACATCAAACCAAAGAGCTTCTGTTCAAAGAGTTAGTCTTGGAAAGGTAACATTTCTGGGGAGAAAATGGTGTAAAAGAATAGAGAGGCTTATTGGGAACCTGTGCTGCAAAGGGAAAAAGAAGCAAGTACATGAGTATGAAGGGAGGAGGGCGTTAGAATATATTAACCAAATGACGTTTTACAAAGCACCTCTTTCTTCCCTCTCTAAAATCCATCCCTTTAAGAGACTGCACTGCATTATCTGGACAGTAGAGGGCACTCTTGACCTAGAAATCCAACAAAGCACGCCAACTACCATCTCATTTCACAAGTTATTTTTCATTTATTTGAAGATACTATAGGAAGAACACAAAAGATTGGAAAGAAAGCACTTAAGCAGATGAAAATTCCCCCTTAAAGACCAGCCTTGAAGCAGGGGAAAACTGTAATACAACATTCCAAACTAGTTTAAATATCCTAAAATAAAATCACACACAAACATCAGATACTTGAACACAAAAATCACAAGTTAATGCAACAATTCTTCCTTCCTCCTATTTTCATTCATCCATTATTATAGAGAATTTTTTTGACTAAATAGTAGAATTTATAGCTACAAACTTCTTCCTGGGAACATCTTTCATTTCAGTCTCTTTTTATATCAATTTTTTAATACAAATATTTATTAAATTCACTTTTTGTCATCATGTAAAATTTTTGAAAACCTACAATGTTAAATCACTTTTTACCTCAATACATTTTTACTTCCTGGATTTTACTTATATCATATCAAAAGACATGCCCGAGTCCTTCCGACCATTAAGCTCTATAGCTTCTTCTCCTTATATGTATTTTCACAGTATTCCTTTCAGCTGCACACTTTATCGTGTTATTTATGTTGGGTACCTTTTATAATATAGAAGTGCACTGGAGATTTTAAGTGCTACTTCTCTGACAATTATAAGCTAATAAAACATCTTAGAAAATAGGACCAATGAAATAGAAAATGTCCAAAATCAGATGGTCAAGATTACATACAACTTGGAAAACAAAGCTAAGAACTAAGAATGTGGCCAAGTTTAAAGAACAAAGTTTGTAGTTTTCAATTCCTGAATTTTCAATAAAGTTATAGCTGATATGTGTTCTGTTCCTTTTAGTTTGATAAGCAGAGAATTTTAAGGTTTTCCTTAGATGGTTGTAATTCTCTAATTTTGCCTATCTAAGAAACCAAAAGACTTTCAGATTAATCACAATTTATCCCTCCCCATGAAAAAAGGTGATGCATGTATAGATCTATGCTTTCTGTCGTAGAATATTATTTCTTAGAAGAAATATCCATATATAAGCCAGCATAGAAGTGCAAAGGTTGATTTTAGTTTGTTTATTATTTTACAACAGGAACTGAGAAAGCCTATTGGGCTTACCTACCCTTTAAGTTTTCTCTGGGTCTACGTTGGAAGACTTGCAGCCAATGTGATTTTAAAATGATACTTTAGGTGTGTGAAGTACTCTATGCTTTTTCAAATGTTTTTACATAGAATACATGTTTTCCTTTGACTGTCACAATGGCCCATGATACAGGTAAGGAAGACCCACTTACTCCTGTTTTAGAATCTCAGCCAAAAAGACTTGCCACAGGTTTCACTGCAAATCAGTGGCAAATGCCAGAAGCAGAGCCCTTGGACTGTTCTGAGTTTCTCTTTCCACAAGCTGGAAGGACCAGCCTTGAGAGGGAGAGAGGGCCCAGTCATGTAGTGAGGAGCTTCCTGAAGGTTCTGCAAGTCTTGAGTTCATGCCAAAGTGCAAAGAATGACCTGACTGGGGTATTCAGTTTCTTCAGCTATGTCCTCCTCTCTGACCAAGCCGAGGGGAAGGAGGAGACAGGTGGCCCAGCGTGTGCTGGTGTTGGGCCTGTCATGAAGCTCTGAGGGCTGGGAGGTGGGAGCGCAAGCTCAGTGAGCAGTGCTGCCAGGAGCTTTCCTTCCACTTCGTTCTCAGAAACACTCAATTTAGAGACAAGGGAGGGAACTGATCCAGGGAATCCTCAAGGCTTCCTTGCTGGGATCCCCTGAAATCTAGTGCTGCGAATTCATTTGCAAACTACCCTATTCCTTCTGTTACATAAGGTTTTAATATTTTGAAGTGTAGTTTACTGACCCTTGACAAAGACAGAAAATAATGTGACTAGTCTATTTTTTAAAATTAAGCTATCATTGATATACAGTCTTACGAAGCTTTCACGTGAACAACATTGTAGTTTCAACATTCACCCATATTATCAAGTCCCCCACCACCACCCTGTTGCAATCACTGTCCATCAGCACAGTAAGATGCGATAGAGTCATTACTTGTCTTCATGCTATGATTAGTCTATTTTTAAATAGAAATGTTCACAAGCTACTGGAGCAATTGGGCTGCTTTGATAGTCTGAGGCTACCTTAGTTCTACATAGTAGCTTAAGCAGTAAAATTACTTTATACTGAGGTCAGAATGGCCAGCCCCACACCCTAACAGAGCCAGCAGACAAGTCGAGGTGGGATACTTGGAAAGGGCAGTTCCTTGCTACATGAGTGTCTATGTGGACTAGGGCCACACTGTCCAATACCATTGCCTTTAGCCACATGTGGCTACTGAACACTTAAAATGTGCCCAGTATGACTGAAGAAGTGAATTTTTACTTATAATTAATTTCAATATTCAAGTGTAAAAACTGACAGTCCCATTATTGGAAAACTTTTAAGTAAGTTTCAGTCAACTTGGGTATGTGAAAATACTTTTCAATGATAAATTTTATGAAATCTAAATATATGTACATATACACATCACCCTATGGAAATGTAACACTCTTAAAATGTATATTAAATACACTGTTTTTTCCTAACTTCATGAGTTTAACTACCAGCTTATTAATTTACAGTCTTTTCTGTTTTGTAACATATGCATTTAAGGCTCTAATTTTCCCTATAACTATTTTTTCAGCTTCATTTCAAAAGAGTTGATATATTGAGTTTTCATAACTACTGGCTTTACAAATTTTATAATTTCCCTTGAATTTCATCTTTAAATTATGAACTATTTAGAAGTGTGTCACTTAGCTTCAAAATACATGAGAAGTGGTTTGGCTATCTTTTTATTGGTGATTTCTAATAACCGCTAAGATTGTCTTGCTTTCAGAGAACATAGTCTTTATGATTTTGACTCATCGAAATATGTTGAGACTTCCTTTGTGGCCTAATGGGATCAAATTCTGAAAATGTTCCATTTGTGCTTGAAAAAAATGTGGTTATCCACTTGACAGGTGCAGCAGCCTATAAGTATCACTAGAGTTAGTCAGTTTAAAATGCTTGTTCAAATGTGGGGGGCTTTAATTTTCTATATTTTTTGCTCTGCTGTATCTGTCAGTTTCTGAGAGATATGCTCTAAAATCTCCTGCAAAGACCCTTTACAAACTCTCCAGTTACCCTTTTGGAGCATGCCATCTGTTTCTGGCCAGATCCCTGAGCCATACCCCTGCTTCTATTGCATAGATCACATTTTCCTAAATCTCTTTTATGGAAGAGAATACTAATTGCTTGCCCAAGGCCTACTCCAGTAGGACAGGTTGGAATGGACTTTTTTCTCAAACACGTTATTTTCGTGCTATTTTTCTCTGGGTGTAGGAAACTTGTGTAAGAAAAAGAAATATTTAGGCTACTTAATAGATGGATTGTTAAATTAAAATTGGTAATATTTATCTAATTTCTTGTGGCTATCAAGGTATACATCCTAACCCTTCCATAACACATTCCTAAGGGCCAGCTCTCTGAGATATACAGATGAGATTCAGGGAGAAATGGAGTGTTACTCATCATCTGTCAAGCAATCAACAAGCATTTATTAAACACTTACTGGAAAGGCCCTGAACTGAGTATTGGGAAGGATGGCAAGATATTAAATGTTGGGGAAATAACGAAATTACCAGAACTCTTACATGTATTGTCTCACTTCATCTTTCCATCAGTCTTATGAGGTAGAGAGATTGTTGCCTAAGTAGCAGGTGAGATCCTATGCCTCAGCCACCATAGGGTGAAGCCAGGCTTTTTGCCCAGGTCTCAGTTCAGAACCAGCGCCCTTTGCCCCATCCAGGAATAGGGTTTCAGTCATCAAGAGCTTTGTATCTGGGAGGAGATGAGATACAAACAGAAGAACAGTAAAATCATAATCCAGGCACTGACCCTAGCAGCTTCTGCGGGCTGAAATGGACTGAGCAGGCGTTGTGGAGGAGGAGGGGACGGGGAAACGGGCGGGAGGGCAGCCCAGGCCGGGTGAGCGGCAAGAGCTTGGCCCCGGGAAGCTCTGGTCCTGACGGTGCTCTCAGGGACAAGTAGGACACAGGCCCACGCCTCGTACAGTCTTGGCTTGTTTTCATTTTTATCTGAAGCTGGGAATGTTGAGGTGGAGGAATGTGCTGTTCTTTGAAGTGATATCCTTCCTTTCCCTTAGGCTGGATTTCCGTCACGGGGCGGGAAGGGCCGGAGTTATTAAGGAATCTCTATCTAGGTAGAGGTGTGAAGGGCGATGTCAGGGTGGAGGACAGCACAGGTGCGGGCGGAGCACTCCACCAGCACTTCCGGAGTGCCAGCAGCGGCTAGCTCGTGGTGGGCGGAACGCAGTAGGCTGAGAAGACGTCGTGAGCAGGACAGGTGACGGGCTTTGGAAGTAGAGGAGCAGGAAGTGGGGGGCGGGACCCGCTCTGAGCTCCCACGGTCCCAGGAGGGGAAATCACCAGTGAGCTCTGGGATGACACCCAGCTCCAAGAGCGGCAAAAGCAACCCCAGGGGCGGAGCACTGTGGCGAAAACACAAGGCGGTGAATCAGGAGAGGTCTTCTCAGTTCCCTTTTCCTCTGGGCTTGTTAACACCCTCTTAGGTCAAAGCCCTGGAATTCCCGCCCAAAGGGGAAGCGGTACCCTCCTAGCCAAGTTCTGCCCACTGAAGCACTCACATGCCTGCAAACTGCAGGCAGACGACCTCTGGAGGCACCTATGTCCTCCTGTTTCTCCCGACAAGCACCAGGGTGGGAATTATGTGAGGTGAGGAGATGGCCACCAGAGGAGGGCCGCTTACACGTCACAGGCAGATTTGCCTCCAAGCTTCCCATTCAATACAAAACACACACGTCCCAAGTAAGATGCCTTCACTGCAGAAACATTTTAAAAATACATACTAAAAAAGGTAAGACAGTGGTACCCAAAATTTAGTACCCAGATACAACCACTGAAAACACTTCGGTGAAAATCTTTGGAAAGTTATGTCTTCCTTTTTACAATACATATTTTCTCCAATGTCAATGGATAAAATATAATACACAAACACTTACTTAATGTAACACTAGAAGAATGGGATCCTACTACACATACTGTTTTGTCCTTAATAATATATAAAGAACATTTTCCACCTTATTAAATATTATTTGATGACATATTTACTGGTTGCACCTTCCCTAGCTTTTTGTTGACCAGGTACCCCTCTGAGAAACCTCCCTCACTCTTCATTCTCCAGCCGTGGTTCCTGGGCTGTAAAGGGACTAAGGAGGAGAGGAAAGAACTGTTTCCATCTGGGCCCCACAGAAGCTCCCATAGTGCCAGTGAAAAGAAAAGGGATATTGGGAGAATGACAAATCGGTGTCCCTCCTTTACCTTTGATAGTCTACATGGGGGTGGGGCAGAGGGTGGAGTCTGAGGTGGAGACAGAGAGTAACACAAAACCAAAGCAAAGGGGGAGTGTGGGCTTGCTGGACTGCCTCTCTGCAGTCAGAGGTCCCTAGAGATGGCTCTCAGTTGGAAGGAAGGAAGGCAAGTTGATGAGGAGTTGAAGCTACCGATTCTTAAGCTAAGTGTGATTGACAAATACACATTCCCTAAATGGTCCCCAAGTACATTGCTTTTGAAAGGGGCTGTTGTCACTTGGTTGAGTTTTCGGAAATGTGAGGCAATATATTTGGCCACTGCATCTTCCTGGGCTATCCCAGTGTTTCAAAACTCCCTGCTGCATTACATAAATGCTATAGGCTGAATGTGGAGACAAAGAAAGTGCCTCAAGGAAAACATAGATGAACATGATCTGTTTTCTTCAAAGGTCTCATTGTCTAGTGTGGGTATAGGAGAAATGCATGAATATCATCTGCACAGTGCCCGAGCTCTGAGCCACTGTTGGGTTTGATCCCTGGTCTACTTTTTGCCAAGGCAAGTGTCATGGTGATAGAACCTGACTCTGGGTAGGGAAGGCTTAAAGGATATAAGCAGACAAGCCTTGGCAAGGAGCAACGTTCAGCAAGTGCTCACCATGGTGCCTGAGCATGTGGGGTTGACCAGAAACTACCAGACCCAGGTTGGAGGCCAGAAAACACTTCTTGGAAGAGGTAGGCCTTCATCTTTGGAGATGTTCTAATGACACAGATGGAGAGGGTAGGATTTCAGAGAGACAGGCTCGGAGGTTGAGTTATATGGAGTTATATGGAGAATAGTCAGGGGAAGGTGACTAGAACACTTGTCTCAAACTTTGTGTCCAGTTGAGGAGTGAGTAGGAGTCGAATCAGGAAATTAGGGGCTAAAATGCTGGCAGGAAAGTCTGTGTCCAGTTTGGCAGGAAATGAGGAAATACCAGAAGCTTTGAGCAGATGGTGCAGACCAGGTGCAGACATCATTGAGTAGGAGTTACCAGGCAGATGGGGTGGGATGGGGAAGGTGAGATGCATGCAGCTCACAGGAGGCCATGGTGGACATCCCGGGGATGGAGGAAGGGTGCTATGGGAGGGGTAACAGAGAGAGGTGGGTGGCTTCAAGTGCATGCAACCTCCAGGCCTCATGCTTGACTTAATGGTCTACTATCACTGTCTCAAAATTCTTAATAGATTTTGAACAAAAAGCCCCTCAGATTTTGAACTGGGTCTCACAAACTCTATAGCCAGTCTTGAGGGGGCATATATAGAACCAACAAAATATTTGGACAAGGATTGGGGCAGAGAA
The DNA here is from genome assembly GCF_030020395.1 of Manis pentadactyla. Taxonomy (NCBI): domain Eukaryota; kingdom Metazoa; phylum Chordata; class Mammalia; order Pholidota; family Manidae; genus Manis; species Manis pentadactyla. Next base: position 146,722,926 of record NC_080020.1, on the reverse strand, counting down.
AAGATGCAATTGAAAGAGTGGTAGGGAATTTAGGTGACTAGATAAGGAGTAAGGAGTAAGATGGTATTTGTGGAGAGACCCTGTGGCATGTGATATACCAGCCATTGTGGGGAGGTGCTTGAAACTTATTGGGAATTTGGTCTTAGAGCTCAAAAGAGAACTTTAAGATGTAGTGATTTATTTGGAAATTATATCCTCTTATTGACCTTTTCTTCAAACACTAATGTCCCACTTTATTTTAATGAGATATATACTCTTGTACTAAAAAATGCAATTGATAAAAGCATCTACTCAATGACAACACATGAAGCTTTAGAAATGTGTGTAGGAAAGAAATGTTAACAAGGATAAAGAACCAAATCTGGAAGACCGTTGCTGTGGACTAAAGTGTGTCCCTGCACAAAATTCATATGCTGAAGTCCTAGCCCTCAGTACCTCAGAATGTGACTGTATTTGTAGGCGGGGCCTTTTCCACAGGTAATTAAGTTAAAATGAGGTCATTGGGGTGGGACCTCATCCAATGAGGCTGGTGTCCTTATAAGAAGAGATTAGGTCACAGACACACACACACACACACACACACACACACGGGAGGCCACGTGAAGACCGAAGGAGAAGCAGGCTGTCCACAAGCCAAGGAGGTGGCTTTCCGGAGAAGCCCACACTGCCACCACCTTGATCACTGACTTCCATCTTCCAAGACTGGGAGGAAATAAAATTCAAGCTGGCCAGTCTGCGTACCTGGATACAGCAGCCCTAGCAAACACAACCATTTTTCTTGAGAAGAACAAGAAGATGTAGAAAAGTCCTTGGAGACAGGCCAGTAATGATCCTGAAGGTGGAGGGAGAAGCAGGAAGTGAAGTCACAAAAGCAAAGAGCATCATAAGGATGAGGGGCGGTTCTCAGATGTCAATGAGGGTGCAGGGCTTGTAGAAGCTGCTGGATGTTAGTATCAGGAACTCATGATGACCTCTGAGGGAACGATGCCATTGGTGCAGCAGGGGAAAACCAGGTGCAGTTAGATTGGGGGGATGTGACATCATGTTCTGGGGCAGAGAATCCATACTTTCAAGAAGTTTCAGTATGAAGGGCAGGAACGGGATATGACAGTAACTCAAGAGAAAACAAGAGTCAGGGGAAGAATTTCTGGGGAGTGGGATTTAGGGAACCCTGGGTAATCATGGCTGTGGAAAGCCCAGAGAGGGGACCTAGCACTGCATGTTGTGCCTAATCTACATTTTGGGGGTGTTCTCTATCGTTCTTTTTTTAAATTGATGTATAGTTGATATACAATATTATATTGGCCTCAGGTGATGAGATATCACTTGGAGAATGGTGGAGGATGGGTGTGATATGATTTGGTCATTCAAATGACCAAATAGATGTTTTTCAGGTATATCTGATCTTCATCCCCAGTTACTGAAAATGCTTCAGAACCATGAAGGTAAAATAAGTGTGTGTTACTCTAGGGAGGAGATTTTGGACCCTGCCTATGGGTAGAGGTTGGTTGCCAGGGGGACAAACCATGTGATTAGATGGTGGGACCTTTCAGTCCACAGCCCCCAACTCCTGGGGAAGGGAGAAGGTAGAGGGGCTGGCAGTTGAATCAGCCAATGGCCCATGATTTAGCCAATCATGACTATGAAATAAAGCCCTCACAAAAACCCAAGAGGAGTGAGTTTGGCTTTCTCTGTTTTGCACCCTGCTTATCCATTGAAAAGAGCTTCCAACCTGGGGAACCAGAGGCTTCCCTGTGCCACTGAGCCAGACCGCAAGCTCCACCAGGACAGAAGCTCCTTTATTTGAGACCTTGCCCTATGCATCTCTTCATCTGGCTGTTAAGTGGTATCCTTTATAAAACTGGTAAACGTGTTTTCCTGAGTTCTGTGAAATGCTCTAGAAAATTAACTGAATTTAAGGAGGTTATTGGAACCTCCAATCTGTAGCTGGTTGTTAGAAGTACAGAACAGCCTGTGGTTTGTGACTAGCACCTGGAGTTAGGGGTGGAGGGCAGTCTTGTAGGACAGAATTCCCTAACCTGGGAATCTAGTGCTGTTCAGGCAAATTGGGTCAGATTGAAGTTGAATTCTTGAACATCCTGCTAATATTCAAGAATTGCTCAGTGTTGTGTGTGGGAAGACCCAACCCCTCCCCCTCTCTCCTCACCCCAACACACACATCGGAATGGGTTCTGGGAACCCTAACAGAATGAGGAACCTGAAGAGATATTGAGGGTGGTCAGATATCAATGGTGGAAATTCTGCCTAAACCTACTTAGCAGGATTCTTGCTAAAATTAGTCAATGTAAAGTAGGACATGGAAATACAAAAGTCAAGGTCCAGTTGGGAAGAGGATTCAGAGGAGCTTAACTAAAATTTGATCAAAGAAAGACTCTGTCATATTTTACTGATTGTATGTATTTAAAATGTGACATTGCATGTAATTCCACACCGAATGTATGTGCTAGAAATGCCACACTGCACATGATCCTCAGCACTCCATTACAGCACCTGATGCTTTTGCTCTTGCAAAATAAACCAATAAAGAGTAATAACACCTACTTCTCTGTCTAGTTATTACACCTAGTAGATACAGCTGATCCATTTTCTTCTCAAAGATTTCCCTCTCCCACAAAATGGACACAGCATTTTTCAGTGGAAGAACCCCACCTCTCTGAAGAATAAAATGATAACAATTCTATAATTTTATAATAATAATAATGTTTTAATAAAATAAACGTTATAATAATCTTATAATAATAATAATAATGTAAAAACTAAACTACTCAAATGTAACAACTCCCATAGTGACTCCAGCTACTACCATTTATTGGACAGATACCACATTTTAAATACTTTGCAAGCATTATCTTATTTAATAATGCATCTGTGCAAAAGAGGTATTATTCCCATTATAAGATAAGGAAACTGAGGCACACTAAAGATAAGTACTTCTAGACCAGGGATTGGCAAGCTATGGCCCACAGACCTAGTACACCTCACAACCCACTTTTAGATAGTCATCAAATTTAAAGGATTGTGAACACACACACATACACACACAGAATTCATGTCAGAACCATATGTAATCCACAAAGTCTAAAATATTTACTCTCTGGTCCTTTTCAGTGTATGTTTGCAGACCCTACCTTAGACTACAAAGCTTGTAAGACATTGCACTGGGCTTTGAATGCAGGTCATTTTCATTACAAGGAGAAATCCGTGATCACTAACCAGATTTTCTAATCTCTGCTCCCATTCCATTGGCATTATGTGCATATCTCAGCTTTCTCACCGTCTATAGAGTAAAAGCTCCTAGAGTCCAGCAGTCAAAAGTATGTGTTAATATTGAACTGGTTGAACATTCAGTGATTTTGTATCAAAGTATCTTTCCTGATAATGTTATGACCTTTCATTCCACTTTGGAAATCTAGGTTATCATTATTCCTTGTGACTAGTACTCCATGTTTTGATATCTACTTATTGTCCTCTGTAAAGCCTGCATAATTTACAATATTTTTAAATTGAACATTGCAAGAAAAATCTCCTCTGTTTGCCTCTACCCTCAATACCTCACTTTTGACCCTAGATCTGTGGAAAGGTTTTCCAAACCAAGCAACACTCTGACACCAGCTGAGTGTCCTGCAAGTTAACTCAACTCCAGTACTACCTAACTGCAGACAGGGTCAGAGCCCATAGGTTAGGGCTTAGTCCCACAAGATTGCTCTATTTCAGACACTAATTGCAAGTTCAGGTTGTCACCCGGGCTTCTGACTGATTGGCTATAAATCCGAGGTTCCCACGTCCTCCCTGCCAGGTACCATCATTTGCTAGAATGGCTCACAAAACTCAGGGCAAATTTACTTACTAGATTACTGATTTATTAAAGAAGTTATAATTCTGGAACAGACAGATGGAAGAAATGCATAGAGCAAGATATGGAGGAAGAGGTGCAGAGCTTCCATGCTCTCTCTGGGTATATCATCTTATGAGCACCCTTACATGCTGACCAACTAGGAAACTTTCTAAACCTTGTGCTTTAGGGATTTTTATGGAACTACATTATGCAGGCATGCCTGATTAAATCATTGGCCATTGGTGATCTAGTCAACCTTCAGCCCCTGTAGGTTCTAACATTCTAATCACACCTTCAGTTCCCCTAGCAGCCAACACCCATCTTATGGTTACCTTTCTTTGCAGAAATCACTCCATTAACATAAACTCAGATGCCAGAAGCTACCTTTATTGGTCTTATCACTTAGGAAATTCCAAGGGTTTTAGGAGCTCTGTGTCAGGACAGGGACAGATACCCCATCTTATAAACAACAAATCAAAAACACATCTGGAGATTCTTTTGATGGAGAAAAGTTTTCCTTACATTTTGAAAAAATTCTACTTAGCTACTCTGCCTGTAAGGCTGTCCCTGTGTTTTTGCATCTCTGCTGGGATTTCTTATATACTTGATTGTTTAATGTGAATGTAATTAGGGTTCCTTGAATTTGTCCCACCACACATTGATGTCTATTTCTCTCAAAGCCTTGACTGCCTATTAGCTGGTATATCAATACCTTCTCTGTGAAATGTGCAGCCATTTGCAGTGAGTTACAGATCTCGTAGATGACATACCTAGTTACTTACATGAGAAGACAGTCGTTTGCATTTTAGAACATTAACAGCCATTTGTATTGAGACTACCCTTCTTCTTTTATGAGTATTAAAGTTATTAAATTCTGTGCAGTTATTATTCTAAGCTAATGAGTTACATATAATATTCTTTATGGGATTGCTGAGAAGTAAAAGGTAGTAGGATCCCATATCAGTCATTAGGGAATGATGCCCATGGTGAACCAGTTACCTTACCTGTATAAACCACAGCTAGTGTCCACATCTACTTGATATTGTTAGCTTGCTGCCTTCATTGAACAGTGTGCCTTCCTACTGAGCTTGCCAGTGAGTTATTATCTCACATGCCTCTTACTGGCTTAGAATTCTCCATTAAAAGAGAATTGTGGTAACGGAACAGCAGCAAAAGCCAATAAAAGCAAACAGTGCTTTCTGGGGAGGGACCATCACCAAATGTTGGTGGAGGGCAAGCATAACATTAAAGAAAATTACATGATATAATTTCCTTCCCCCAGAATAATTTATTGCACTGGTTGCCTGCTTTTCTATGCTCCAGTCACAGAGATTTTTGGTTTATAGTTTTGTATATGTCCTTTAAGAAGAGGAGCAGGATAGTCCTTTTGATTGGTTTGACTGGGTGTTGTTAAACATGGAAGTTTCTTTTATAGCTCTGTTATCCACCTAAATACCTAAATTTCTGAGTTTGGAAAAGTGACAGAGATTCTCTCCTTCCCTCCCTCCCTCCCTCTCCTCTCTCTCCTTCTGTATTATTCTTTCTCCCTTTATATCCCCCCACCCTTCTCATCTAAGACTTAAGACCCTCTATTATAATCATGAGGTTAATCACTATGACCAGGGATTTTGTAAAGGTTATTTGGTCCTATGTTAGTCATGATTCGCTGTATAATTTTCAAATATTAGGCCAATTGTTAGCTAAGATTACAGGAAATTTTATTAGGTCTGTATAGTGCATTCACAACTCCTTAGGCAACCATCTATTGCTGAAACAGATTAAAAGGAACATGGGAAAAGGAATCAAATCATTTTGTTTCTTATTACAGAACAGTGCTTCTCAGTTTTTTAAATGTATCCCTCAAGTAGCTTTTGTTTTTTTCTAATGGCATCCCCATTATATTTCTTACTACAGGTATATTGTATTTTCTATTTATATACTGAATATATAATCGTGCTTTATACATAAAACAAGTAGAATTTTTTGACAGCCATTTGTATTGAGACTACCCTTCTTCTTTTATGAGTATTAAAGTTATTAAATTCTGTGCAGTTATTATTCTAAGCTAATGAGTTACATATAATAATCTTTATGGGATTGCCGAGAAGTAAAAGGTAGTAGGATCCCATATCAGTCATTAGGGAATGATGTCACCATGAGGGAAAAAAAACCATGTTTTACCCTCTTGGGGGTGATATCACACCCATTGAGGATGGACGCTATAGCAGCAACATAGTTGTCTGATTATTTACGCTAAACCACAAAGACCTAGAATAAAATCAGGCAGCATGGCCTGGCCAGCTGCTTTCTGGCTGCCTCATAAATATTTCCCTCTAGACCAATTTTTCTCAAATTAAACAATGGGTACATTTACCAGGATAAATCAGAATCACTGGAGTGGTTTACCAACCCACACAAGGCAGGCACGCACATGCATATGTACTCAGCTCTCCCTAGCGTCGAACACATTCACAGACACAGATGCAATTAGACTTTCATGATCATCCAGAGAGAAAGTGCCTCATATTCCCAGAGTTGAAAAAAGAAAATGCCCCAGTAATTACTTACTATTTTCAGAAAGTGTTGCATATAGTATATACAGTATAGTATATATACCAAATATACTAGGGCAATACAGGGCCAAGAAAAAAAAAAGTGATTTTCTTCTTTTTTTAAGAAAAATACTCAACAACTAACAAAAATTAAATTACTATAGTAAAATGAACCTCTCTTAAACATCTTTTGCCCATGTTTTAATTGATTTTGATTGATATTTTATTGTGAATTTGGAGTCTTTCATATGTTCTAGATACTAAATATTTGCCAGAAGTGAGGTTGCAAATGTTTTCTCTCCCTCAAACTCTTGTCTTTTCATTGCCTTAGCAGGGTCTTTCACAGAGAAAGTTTTTACTTTTAAAAAAGTGCAAGTTATCAGTCTTTATGGATCTGGCTTTATATCAGTTGAAAGGACCTTTTCCAGTGCTGGATTCAAAACATATTCTCCTAGTTTTTATAACTTTGCATTTCACATTTAAGTCCATCAATCATTTTGAATTAATTTTTATGCAAGGTGTGGACTTACGTTAAACTTCTTTTTTTCCCCAGATATGTCCAAGTAATCCAACGTTATTTGTTGAAGATATTTCTTCCATTGAATTCTTTTTATACCTTTGTCAAAAAATATCTTGGGCTTATTTGTGTGGGTCTACTTAAAGGTTCTTCATTCTATTGCACAGGTGTATGTGTGTACTCCTTCGCCAATTTCATACAGTCTTGATTACAGTAGCTATATAATCTCTTGAAATTGGGTAGGTTAATCCTTCCCAATTTATGCTTTTGAATTGTTATAACTCTTTTACTTTTACTTATAAATTTTAGAATAATCTTGTCTATATCTGCAAAAATTTTTTCTTGGAATAAAAATTGCATGAAACATGATATTCACTTTTGGAGAATTGGTGCCTTTACTATGTTAGATCTTCTAAACTGTGAACAGAGCATTTATATAAGTCTTTAAATTCTATGGTCAACATTTTGCAGTTTTTAGCATGCAAATCTTATGTTTTGATAGACTTACACTTAAATATTTCTTTTTTTTGAATGATTGTTTTTAAATTAATTAATTAATTAATTTTGTTGTCATTAATCTACAATTACATGAAGAATGTTACATTTACTAGGGTCCCCCCTTCACCAAATCCCCCCCACAAACCCCCTTACAGTACTGTCCATCAGCATAGTAAGATGCTGTAGAATCACTACTTGTCTTCTGTGTGTTGCACAGCCCTCCCCATGCCCCCCCCAATTATTCATGCTAATCGTAATGTCACCTTTCTTTTTCCCCACCCTTATCCCTCCCTTCCCTCCCTTTCTCCCCAGTCCCTTTCCCTTTGGTAACTGTTAGTCCATTCTTAGGTTCTATGATTCTGCTGCTGTATTGTTCCTTCAGTCTTTGTTCCTATAGTCTTTGGGTTTGAGGTGAGTCTCCTGTAAGCAGCATAGAGATGGGTCTTGCTTTTTTATGCATTCTATTACTCTGCGTCTTTTGATTGGTGCATTCAGTCCATTTACATTTAGAGTGATTATTGAAAGATATGTACTTATTGCCATTGCAGGCTTTAGATTCATGGTTGCCAAAGGTTCAAGGTTAGCTTCTTTAGTATCTTACTGTCTAACTTAACTCACTTATTGAGCTATTTTAAACACTGTCTGGTGATTCTTTATTTCTCTCCCTTCTTATTCCTCCTCCTCTGTTCTTTATATGTTGGTTGTTTTATTCTGTGCTCTTTTGTGCTTCCTTTGACTGCTTTTGAGGGTAGTTGATTTTATTTTTTGCCTTTAGTTAGTATTTGTTTGGTCTGCTTTCTTTGCTGTGATTTTTCTCTGGTGACATCTATTTAGTCTTAGAAGTGCTCCCATCTAGAGCAGTCCCTCTAAAATACCCTGTAGAGGTGGTTTGTGTAAGGCAAATTCCCTCAACTTTTGCTTGTCTGGGAATTGTTTAATCCCTCCTTCATATTTAAATGATAGTCGTGCTGGATACAGTATTCTTGGTTCAAGGCCCTTCTCTTTAATTGCATTAAATATATCATGCCATTCTCTTCTGGCCTGTAAGGTTTCTGTTGAGAAGCCTGATGATAGCCTGATGGGTTTTCCTTTGTAGGTGACCTTTTTCCTCTCTCTAGCTGCCTTTAAAACTCTGTCCTTGTCCTTGATCTTTGCCATTTTAATTATTATGTGTCTTGGTGTTGTCCTCCTTGGGTCCTTTCTGTTGGGAGTTCTGTGTATTTCCGTGGTCTGTTCGATTATTTCCTCCCCAGTTTGGGGAAGTTTTCAGCAATTATTTCTTCAAATACTCTTTCTACTCCTTTTTTCTCTCTCTTCTTCTTCTGGTACCCCTATAATGCGGATATTGTTCCTTTTGGATTAGTCACACAGTTCTCTTAATATTGTTTCATTCCTGGAGATCCTTTTATCTCTCTCTGTGTCAGCTTCTATGTGTTCCTGTTCTCTGGTTTCTATTCCATCAATAGCCTTTTGCATCTTATCCATTCTGTTTATAAATCCTTCCAGAGATTGTTTCATTTCTGTAATCTCCCTCTGGACATCTGTAATCTCCCTCCGGACTTCATCCCTTAGCTCTTGCATATTTCTCTGCAGTTCCATCAGCATGGTTATGAGCTTTATTTTTATTTCTTTTTCAGGAAGACTGGTTAGGTCTATCTCCTTCTCAGGGTTTGCCTCTGTGATCTTGGTCTGTATCAATTTCTTCTGCCTTTTCATGGCAATAGATATATTTGTGGGGAGCTGCTGTGTGTGTTGGGTAAGAGAAAGTCCCTTCTTGTCAGTTTATGGCCTTCCTCTCCTGGGAGAACAGTGACCTCTAGAGGCTTGGCTGGGCAGCTGTGTGCAGACGGGGCTTCTGATCTTGCCCGGCCGCTGTGGAGTTTATTTAGCTCTGCAGTTGCTGTGGGCGTGGCCTGCCTCAGGCTGTTGCTCCAATATGGTGGAGCCATGTTGGAGGGGGAACAGGCAGGAGGCTGTTTATTGTGGTGAGGGGCCTCCGAGCTGTGCTGCGGGGGTTCGGGCACCCAGAGTTCCCCAGGATTCGCAGCTGCTGGGCTAAGTGTCCCAGCGTGCTTCTGTCCAGCTGTGGGGTCCCTGTGCCTTTAAGACTTTCAAAAAGCACTCACTTTTCTTTGTCCCGGGTGCGCTGGTTGCGGGGACCTGCTCACAGGTCTTACTGTCCTCTTTCCCTAGTTTCCAGCACCCCACACACGTACTGTGTGTCTACGCTCTGGTGCGGATGGCTAGGGCTGGGTGTTCAGCAGTCCTGGGCTCCCTCTCCCTCTGCTCCGACTCCTCTCCTCCCCCTGGGAGCTGGGGTGAGAGGCGCTCAGGTCCTGCCGGGCCGTGGCTTCTATCTTACCCCCTTCGTGAGGCGCTGGGTTCTCGTGGGTGTGGATGTAGTCTGGCTGTTGTCCTGTGTCTTCTGGTCTCTCTTTTAGGATTAGTTGTATTTGTTGTATTTTCAAAAATACATATGGTTTTGGGAGGAGATTTCCTCTGCTCTACTCATGCTGCCATCTTGGTTCTCCTTGAATGATTGTATATTTTACCTGTTTTTCAGTTTCATTAAGATATAATTGATATATGGCACTATAAATATAAGGGGTACAGCATAAAGACTTCACATACATATAGTATGAAATGATTACCATAATAAATTTAGTTAAGGTCCATCACCTCATATAGTTGTAAAAGAATTTTTTTTCCTTGTGATGAGAACTTTCAGGATTTACTCTCTTACAACTTTCAAATATACTGTAGAGCAGTGTTAAATATAGTCATTATGTTATACATTACATATCTGGTACTTATTTATCTTGCAACTAGAAGCTTGCACCTTTTGGCCATCTTCATCCAGTTTCTCACCTAGCATATCTGGAAATCACCAATCTATTTTGTTTCTATGAGTTTGTTTTTTTTAGATTCCACATGTAAGTGTGATCATACAGTATTTGTCTTTGTCTGTCTGACTTATATCCCTTACTATAATGCCCTCAAGTTCCATCCATGTTTTTGCAAATGGCAAGATTTCCTTCTTTTATATGGCTGAGAAGTATTCCATCAAATATACATATCTCACATTTTCTCTATCCATTTATCTATCAATGGACATTCGGGTGTCCATGTTTTGGCTATTGTAAATAATGCTGCAGTGAACATGGGGGTGCAGATATGTCTTTGTATAGTGACCTCATTTCCTTCAGATACATGCCTACAAGTAGAAATGATAGACAACACAGAAGAAGCTCTGCACAGCAAAAGAAACCATCAACAAAATGAAAAGGCAACCTATGAAATGGGAGAAAATATTTGCAAATTATGTATCTGATAAGGGGTTAATATACAAAATACATAAAGAACTCATGCAATTCAATAGCAAAACAAAGTAAATAATCCAATTAAAAAAAGGACAAAGGACCTGAATAGATTTTTTTCCCCAAAGAAGATATTCAAATATCCAATAGATACATGAAAAGATGTTCATCATTAATCACTAGGGAAATACAGGTCAAAACCACAATGGGATATCACCTCATACCTGTTAGAATAGCTATCAAAAAGACAAGAAATAATAAATGTCAAGGATGTGGAGAAAATGGAAACCTTATGCACTGTTGATGAGAATGTAAATTGGTCCAGCCACTAGGGAAAACAGAATGGTAGTTCCTCAAAAATTTAAAAATAAAACTATCACATGATTCACCCTATCAGGGAGGGGAAAGGGCATCTTGTTACCATCAAGTGGACGCTGAAGTGTAGGATCCCCATGTGATCTTCACTGACACAGAGGGACTGGGGAGCCTCCTTAGTGACTGACAGGAAGGAAAGTCCTGGCTCCCTACTTGGCTTCCTCTGACACTACCCTAGTAGAAATAACAAAGTGCCTTGATACAACCTCATAAGGATGGAATCTAAGTTCCTTGCTCACCTATGCTTTTGCTGGAGTAGGGCACAGGTTTTTCTTTGGTGTTTGGAGAAGAGTCATTATTGTCTAGAAGATTTCTGTCTTGCTAGGTTGCCTTTTTCCTGGTGTTTTGGCTAGAGATAACAGGAATTGGTTAAGATTTTTTTTCTATGCATTGGCATTTCCAGGTTTCCATTCAGAAAATCAGGGAATTCACCACCATGCCATTCCTTGGTCCCCAAGATTCCACCTCTCCACCTTTCAGAATGTTTGTTTAATATATAATTTCCAGAGTATTTAGTTGTACTTAGTGGAAGCAAAGTAAAAGTATGCCTACTCCATCTTTGTCCAAATTTTTATCAGTTAAGTATGGCAAGTCTACAGGCCTAAGCCAATTGAAACTGTTCATCCTAAGACTCACTTCCTATGTAAGAATCAACTGCGAACACATGTGACTACAAGAGCTGCCAAGAAAAATAAGGGGAACTAAGCAAAAAGTGATTTTCATGCAGAAAAATCATTTCTAGCATCTTGGCCAAATATACATCCTCATCCTCTACCGAGATTTACTTATTTGGGTAAGCAATGAGGTAAAGAAACACTGGGATCCCCTTGGAACAAAGAAATGGATGTATAGACTATATTGGCCACTCAGTGGTGGGTCTTCCTACTGAGGGAGAACATCAGCAAAATATATAAAAAGTTCTGTTACATCTCTGTGGCTACTTTCAGTAGCTATGAGAACCCAGGAAAAAGGATATCAGCCCTCAAATACTTCAAGGTCTTTTGTGAGTGTCTTTTTCTCTTACACTTCAATTCTCAGAAATCTATCAACATAGGTTATTAGATTTACCACAGGGAATACACTATACTCATAAAGAGACACCCCCCCCCGTACAAATTATGACAGCTCTGCTGTCCAATCAAGCTCTGAAGGCAGCATAGCTCTATCAGATGTCGCCTTCATTAAGAAATGGCAAATATGAGAGCAAAAGGGACAAGAAAATCCCTCACAAAGCTCAGAGCACAGGTGGTCTGAAGCACCCACTCACTGTCTTCCTCCCATGAGGTGGTATCCGAGCAGATGGGGCCCTTCATCCGTCTTTGCCTCATCGCCTCTGTGAGCAAATGAGAAGGAATTCTCCTGTGAAAGCCCATTACTGAGGCTTGACCTGGCTCCCTCTCGGCTTTGAGGGCCACGTGTGGGTAAATATGGGCGATGGAGGAACGCATGACTCTCCCTAGAGGCAAGAATGTAGATGATTCAGACCCAGTACTGAATTTAGCAGTGTGCTGACTGTGGCCCCAGTAATTTCTTGAGGTACGCTCAGCCTTAGACACCTCGTACACACAATGGAAATAAGAAGAGATAACTGGTAGAGGGTGAGGAATACAGCCCAGTGACTAGCTAAGAGTAAGTACATAGTAAATGGTATGTGGAAGTGAGCCAATATCCTTTGTTTTTATTTTAACTATAGGAAACAAGAATAGCAGTGGGGTATTTATAAGAGTCATAGGCTTTGACTTATAAACAGTGACTTGGGTGTTTAGTACTCACCCTCATTTTACAGACCAGTAAACTATATAAATATGGGCCACATAGCCATTGAATTCTTAACTATTCCTTTTGTAAATAATTTAATTCTACAGGCATCTTGTGTTGCCTGGATTCATCAGGAAATGAATCATTTTGAATGAGTGTTTTTCATACAGTTGGTGATGTATATTTGAAATAGATCCAAAGAGCTTTCACTGTGTTAAAGTATTAATACAATGTGTTTTATGTAATCATGTCTTATTAAATGTATTAAGTGTGTATTATAAACTACAATGAAAAGTAGAAAACCAGGAAAAGTTAGATCACTAACAAAGAGTGGAAGTGTCCCTCTGGATCAGTAAGGGGACGTTGATGGTGTATTGGAGGTGGCTTCTGCGTCCCTTCTCTATTGGAGCATATGCCCACAACTCCCGTTTTCATGAAATTTTTTACAGGAGAGAAGCTATAAGTAACATTTGTAGCCAAGTTCACCAAAGAAAAGAAAAAAGAAATCCCATGAACAAATTAGAAAAGAAGGGCCAGTGTTTCTCTATAGGATAGACTTGGGACTGTTTCAGGTAGACCTCAAAGAATATTTCTAGATGCTTTCAAAAATCCATGCATGCTGGATTGTTCATTTTCAATTAAGTATCATTACTTTCTCCACTTTCATTTTCTGCTAAATCTCTGGTGAGAAAGGTAGCACTACATTTCCCCAAAGCCCATTAACCTTATGGTTCCAGGTAAGAGTAACCCTGATGCGGAGAGCCCCTCCCCAAAGAGCCAGAAGGGGACAAGAAGGGGAAGAGAGTGCCCCCCACAAGCAAGTCGGGTGGGGGCATCAGCTGAGATCACTGGTGGGTGGCCACATAGTCCTCTGACAGTGTAATAGTCAGGATGGATTTCCATGCTTCAAAATGGTATCTTATTTGGCCTGCTGGAATAAGAAATGGAGTAGACTGATATTATCTATTTATGTCTCCCAATCCAATATCAGAAATCACCCTTAATTTAAGAAATTACAGGCCTCATGAATGTATTTTGCCTCAAGGCAATCCTAAATCTTAAAGTTCTTGAAACACAATGTGTCTGGTGAAACTAAGATGCTCAGCAAGATGTCAAAAGTCCTTAAAGTCCAAAGAGGCTATGCTCAATAAGGGATCTTGCAAAACTACAGAATATGTATCCTCATATTCTGTTCAAAGAACCTCAAAAAATACCCTCTTCCTAAGGAATGGCAACTTGAGGTCGCACTTTTATAGTTGTGGAAGGAATTATTCACCTCTGCCTGTATCCAAATTTGGGATCCAACCAGGTTGGGTTGTGTTTCCACTGGGATGGAATATATAAGGACAGGCTAGAATTTGGGACTACACATTCTTAATTATGAGAAGAAGACACAGAGACTCAGGTAAACGTTCTTATGGAGACTTCAATCTGGCAGTAACTTGATGGAGGGCGGTAATTTGACCTAAACAGCAGTTAGAGACAAACGGCCTAATCTGATGTGGTGGTAATGCCCAAACTGACAGAGTAGCAGGGACCTGAGAACCAGGCTAAATCTGAGACACCACGTAGATCTACAGGCAGTGGTCAGCAGGACTTCAGCCAAACGGTGGAGTTTACAACAGGGAATCTATGCCTTGGAAGATGGATGAATAGTGCGAAGCCAGCTTTAGAGAAATGGGAATATGAGGAATTTGTTAATTCATAGAAGGTTGGTTTTAGGGAGCAAGATGGGGAATTCTGTTTCATAAGTTTATACTAAGCATGGACTGTCAACCTTAAAAATAAGATAGCGAGTTATTTTACCAGCAAAATGAGTTTTCTCGGGAATAGCAGAGGAATTGTCCTTTGGGACAAACACACTGTGGTGAACCACAACAAGTCCAAAGTGGCAAAGGGGAGGTCAGCATTTAGGAGGAAAGTGGGGATTATTGTTTTAAACCAAGTTCACTGGAGAAGAATGAGGGTTCAAGGGTGCAGTTTCCCGGCGGCCGCAGCAGTAGTGAGGAGTTGGCGCTGGGTCAGGCAGGGATTTCGTTTTCTTAAAAGCAGGAGGAGAAACTCCTATGTGAAAAATGTCCTGCCTCTTCTAGATAATTCTTTCCTCCCTTCCTCCTCCTTTCTGGGGCTGTGCACAGGCCTGCAACCAGTGGCCCGTGCCTGAGAGCTCCCTCTTCCGGGCTTCCCGACTGTGCTTTAAATGAGGTTTCCTTTATTTATTTCCACAGGCCTTACAATAGGACCAAAACAAGTTTTTACAGCTAGCCAAAGCCAGACTGCCTTAGGCTGGGGTCCCCCCAAGTAGGAGGCTGAGACCAGGATACATGTGAAGTCAGTTTAATTGAGACTAGTTCAAGGAAACAGGAAAGCCAGACATGCAAGTAAGAGAAGGAGAAAAAGCCAATATAAGCTGCATTTTTAGGAGTACAAGGGCAGTTGAGGCAGGATCCCTTGTGGGGCTTTTGAAGAACATACAGGGACACTCTCAGGGCTATGTTCCCAAGGACACAAAAGTTCTTGGAGAAGTATTTTCTACCTTGGATTCATTTCCTATTGCGATTTTTAGAAACCATGGCCCTGGCACGGCCATCAGCTTCAAGATCTCCACATTCCAGGTTTGCACAGTTGATTGGCGGTTAACTCCCTGGTCAATTTCTGTACACTGGAGAGAAGCCCAGGGGCAAAAGACTGAGCCCAGATGTCAGTAGTGGGTCACTGGAGAGCTGAAACCCAAGTGGATGTGTCCACTTTGCTATGGCAGAAATCAGAGCCAGACTGAGAATGTGATCCTACTGTGAGAAGACTTCTATACCTGCATGACTATGCAGGTTAGGAAACATGACTAAATCTAAATACAAAACTCAGGTGTTGACTGAAGGTTCCTTAATTCCCTGCTGTCAAATATGACTTTCAGATAACAGGGCACGGATTAGCATAGACATAAGGGGTACACAGTCTACTCAGAGGGGAGAGGAAGGAGGGCACCCTTATTAAGATATGCTCATATTTTAGGGCCTATTGAGATGTCAGAATCTCCTCAACTGCCCTCATTTATGGAGAGCTCATCTTATACTCCCTTGTTCCATTTCCCTACATGGTCATATCATTGTTCTCAATGGTATCAGAGGATGAATGGCATTGAAAGCAACTGGCCTGGTGCACAAACTACTTCGAGAGAGAATTTTTTTATAGCTGAGTGAAATATTCATACCCATGCAATTAGTCCCACTCATGGAATAGGCTAGTAGAGGCAAACAAAGAAAGGTTAGCAGATCTCTCAGTAATTTGGTACCAGGGAGGTGTCAGGGACCATGCTGGATGGCTATTTGTTCAGAAGTAAAGAATTTTGGAATTCTTTTTTTTTTAAATCCCAGGCTACTCACTGACTACAAATGAAAGTATTTGTTGGCAAATCACTTAGTATTTCACATCTGTGTAGTGGAAACAGGTGTTTGGCTTCAACATACCTGAATTTAAATCTCTGCTCTAACATTTCTTGAGTTATACAACATCCTGAGATTCAGTGTTTAAACTCTTTATTTTACTTAGCTATAACAGAGATAATTAGACTATCACTTCTCATCTCTTTTCCAGATTATCGCAAAGGCAGATCCTATAATGCATGTAAATGCATTTGTAAACTATGTCACGGAAATGCTGAAGTTGAGGGGCATTTTTGTGTTTTAGCTTTTGTGAGGACATGGGTAGTGTTTCATGTTTGCCATTTGCAAGTTTAAGGTACATTTTGTATGGTGCAGCTCAATTTAAGTTTCACTTAATAATATTGGTTCAAGGTAAGATATGATTTAAGAAGCAGAGCACAATGGAAGAGAGCCAGTGAGACAGTTGCCTGGGCAATCTTTCCTTAAGATATGTTGAAATGTGTCCAAGGTACCAAAATATCACTAGAAATGTGATCAGGAGGGAAAAACAAAACCCAAAACAGATACCTTTGTGGTTGAACATCATATGTCTTTGGAAGGAATACTTGATGGGCGTGTATGTGAGGACTGCTCCAGATACATTATCCTTTTGTATACTTCATTTTTAACTCTTCTTCTAGGAGTGTCATTAAGGGCTCTCAGTGCCCTTTAAGGGATTTTGGTCGTTTGCTCACATTTTCAATAATATATTGCTAAAATAATCAAAACATGGCTTTTCGTCTACCCTCAGCTGACCCTTTGTTCTTTGGCACCACCCCCTTCCAAATCTTGCAATTATTACCACTTTTGGCATCAGGAGGCTATTCCAAGTGCTCTGTGGAAGGACATGGAGTCAGCTACTCTCTGCGAGGAGAAGCATGTCAGAGACAAGTAGCCAGGGTCTAGGGAGGCCACCAGAGCTTCAAGTACTCAAGTTGCTATAGGCTCAGGCAACCAACAAGCTGTCCTACTACTCTGACAAATAAGACCACAAGTAAACATTAATTTTTGTCAATCAAGCATGTAAAATCAGTCTTTGGAAATGGTCTACTCAGTGATCTTTAAAACTAAAACTTAGTCGGTGATATGACTAAGATTTCTTCTCAACTGCAATGAAAAATACTCCACTGTACTAACATAATTACAAGAGAGATAATAGTATAGTGGAGTAGGAAAGGATGCAGTATTTTTTACTTAGAAAGGTAATTTGAAGACATACACAACTTAAAATCAGCAAAGACAGGAAATAGTTATAAATGAGTGAGCTAATTGCCAACATCCTAGTTAAAAACTAACTTTGTTTGTAATTTTAATGTATTCCTTTGACTCTAAATATGAAATAGGACTCAAAAAGAAAGCAACTGAAAGAGAGAGCACCCACATATATTTCAGGAAACTTCTTGCTTTGAACAATTAAAAACAAATGCAATAGAGATTTCAGAGTTGAGAATTGTTTAAATGCCATTTAATTAGGAGGCAACTCTTTACAGATATTTTCTTTAATTTCTCCTTGCTCATCTTTTATTACTAAGAAGTTTTGCATGAAAATAGAATCTTGGCTGCTTGAGGCTTTTGTTTTATTCTAACAACTCGATAAAAATAAAAGCTGTAATAGGTACAACATTATCTGATTCACCACATGAAGCAATGCTGTTTAAAAATAGGAAAAGAGAAGACAAAATTATCTTTTTCGCTTGAACTAAGTCACCTTATTTTATCTTGCCTGGAAACCTAATCTGATAAATTCCTTTTTTTGCTCAAAATACTGGTTTTTTTGTTCTGGATAACGCTGCATTTGTTTCCCCAACAGTGGGATACCTACAGTTGATTATTTCTATGAAATTATTAACAGTCAGGCTTTTCAGTGAAAAGGAAAGATAAGAACAGAAATAATGATAAATAAGAAAAGGTATGATTTATTTTAGTTTTAGATAAAAATTAATCAATATACAAACAAGACTCTTCATACTCGTCTTATATTTATTTCATTGTCTTTTGATAAGACACAGTTTAAAAATACAATGTTCCATGCATATTTTTATATTGTCTTGACATATTGTTGATTTTATTATTCTATTTTTCTTGAATTTGGTTTGGGCTTAAGCTAGGTGGCAGGATCCAGGTTTTGTATGGTCTGCATTTATTCTTCAGTGTTTTTTTTGTGTGGCGCCACACCTTTAAGAAAAAAATTCAAGTAAATGAATACAGTATTAGGTGCCTAGGTGGTTATTTATTTGGAATGAGGAAAAAAAAGCATAATGAACTTACAAAAATATGACAAACAGCACCAAATTCACCAAATCCTTAAAAAAAAGATAATTTCATCTCTATATTTTTTCTACATATTTGGCTGCTTATTCTATGGTTACTTACCTGTTCATATGACAATAATTTTATATATTCAAAGAAGAAAACAGAAAGATAATTTAGTTTTTCCTTTAATATAATTGATCAAATACTGATAGTATAAAAATGCTTCTGTCAGCTTCACACTCATTATGCTAATGTAACATAAATTTTTAGGTTTGCTGTCAAATTTAGGAAAACCTCTGCCATGGTTCTTTTCTATGTAACCTAGAAGATTTCAAGGCTTTTGAAGATTTCTTGGGCAATGACTAATGTAGACATTCTCTGAATTGACGACAGTCATTACCAGTTTATTACTGCTCTCCTCATGTCATAGATTGAGAAGAGTAGGTCCTGAGGGTGGTAGGAATATTCCTGGATCCATTCCTGTTCCAACAATGTAAGTGATAACTTAATTGTATATGCAAACCATTTAAGTACATCCCAATAAATCCATAGTAAACTTCCTCATTGGTAGTATCTGTACCCTCAAGTTAACTTTCCATTAGCCAGATTCCAAAATTACCCACAGCCACTCCATACTATATGACAGAGTTGAATGTGCTATGTAGGAAAAATCATAGTGGAAAGAAATAGTGGTCTTAGTGAATTACAGTTAAAATACCTTATTTTGAAACCATCTCATGAATAGATTTTAGGCTTCCCAGCAAGAACCGTGGAAGGAGTCCATGCAAGTGAGGGACCTCCTTAAGCTTCATAGACATCAGAGTAAATCATTTTCTTGCCTCTGGTTGAGAAGTTTAAGGAGTAGAAGATTACAAAGACAAAGTGAAATGGCTCAAACTTGGATTTGATTATTTGCCTTAAATGCAGCTTTATTCATAAACAGAGAAATACTTAAAAATATGAAAAATTAAGATTCTTGGACTATTTAGTGTTACAAAATCTCTGATAACTGGAGCACTGGACAGCAATCTCTGCTCAAATTGCAATGTATCTCTGTAAACTGAGCAAAAAAAATCCCCATCTCCATCCCTCTATTGTTTGTGTGTGTGTCTGTGCATGTGTGTGCATGCTCTTAACTGAGCCCATGTTGATTCTAACAAGATAAGTGCCCTGGGAGAATAGGTATATCAGTTCCCAGATAAAGGAAAAAAATCCTAATAGCAGCACATACAGAAAAGTGTATTTATGTTTTACATTGGTTCACAGTTCCAAATAAGAGCTTGACAGTAAGGAGAGGATCAGTTTACCCATTAGCCAGAATTTCAGTGGTTATAAATACACTAGGAACCTAGAAATAGGAGTGGAAATTATATATGTTGACATGACTTCAGTTACAGATGGCACAGGAAGTCCTTTTATTGAATATATAGAAAAAAAGTGAAGCTGAAGACAATCTAATTAAACTATTATTGGGAAATTTTACTATCAATAAGAGCTTACCTTGTTGTTAAATTAGTTAAAAGAATAAAAGCAATATGAGGCCCATAAAAAAGGCTACAGAATAAGATAAAGGGAAAACACTATAAAGACTCAGAAGAAAAATGTACCATTAAAAACATCAAACATAGATTCCAGAAGAAATGTCAGGAAGTTGTATGAAATCCCAAATACAGTATAAAAAGACAAACCTCAATGAGAAGAGAGGGATTACAGGGACTCACAGATCTGAAGGGAGACTGAAAGATAAGGTTGGAAAATAGGCAAGAACCAAGGGAGCCTTTAAGGGTCAAGAAAGAAGTTCAGTAACCACCTGTTAGATGCCATTGCTACCTTGGTTGAAAAGAAGCAATTCCATCCTTAGTAGAACTTTTAATTGGCCATCTGACTAGAAGAATGAGCATGGGAGGTAAAGCTCTGCTTCCCACCCAAACCATATGAAATCAGCCATTATCCAGAATTAGAAATTGTGGGACAGATGTGGGGACTCTCAAAATGATGACGAATAAGGGATGAATCACTGAAGTGCACTAGAGTGTTTTATTGGGTAAAGAACAGTAGCCAGCTGAGGGATGAGCACTCGGGGCGGGACGTGGAGGGAATCAGTAATTAGAGCTCCGTGAGAACTTGCATATCCTTGCACTGGCTCGTCTTCTAGTCTATTTTTATCCTTTGCTCCCTTCCAAAATGTAGTAATTGAAAATGTAAAAATGATTCCCCTCCACTTTAAAATAGGGATAATGTAAAATTTTCACTATTTAGATAATTCTTTTGAGTTCAATTTACTACGGGATACAGGATGTTGCTGGGTTGCTCCTGATTTTTCACCCAGATTGGTGACCTGGAGCCAAGCAGTGTGTCCCCTGCAAAATCCCCAGTTGACTAGCTCCACATATTCAACCCTGTGACTGGTTTACCTGTCAGCTCATGGTCTTGATACCAGGTTAGAGTCACACAGAAGTAGCAGCTTTTACTCTGTGTAAGTTAGATACGGTAGGCTCTAGGAACAGACTGCGTGGGTTCAAGTCACTCTTCAGCCCTTATTTGTCACAGAACTTTGGACAACCTTTCTTTGACTTTGTTACAGCTTCTGCGAACTAAACATCACAAAGTCACTTATCTAAAGGGTTGGTGAGAGATGTTTTTTTCTTTGACTTGATCTGCATGAAGACCTTAGAACTATGTTTACCACAAAGTGCAAGCTCTCTTAACCATGTTTACTATAAACATGGTTATAGTAAGTTTTGGTTGCAGCTTATGCTACCTCAGTTTACTATTTATTTTATGACATTTTCTTGTGAACTAATTATAATTAGTACAGCCCATCAGAGTCTTCACTCTCCCTGAGACAAGCAACTGAGCTGTGAAATCCAGCTTTTTTTGGGAATCCTTGCAAAACATTGTTGGTCTTTGCTGCTGCTTGTCACTACTAATTATTTCCTCCTTCCTCTGGTGTGGTTCTTTTATTTTCTACATCTTTTTGGCTTAATCAAAGTTCCCTTTATTCTCCCTCTGAACTCGTACCCACAAGAAATGTGTGTATATAAAATTCATAGACATAATATATACTGAAGAGAAGCTATTTGAAATCTTTAAATAATAATGGGAAAATGCATATCCAAAATTATTGGATAATATTTAATATGAGAAAGATAACATATATGTGGAAGCATGCTGGTGGTGGTCTTAGCTATGACACCAATAGCATGCCTGTCCTACTGATCTTCTAATCACCAGTATGACTGAACTGTTTAAAAGGACCCTGGCATAAAAAAGCTCAGCCATCAAGATGTGCTGCTTAAGAAATGTGATCTTTACCAACAGGTGTTAAGCCAACCAGACAAGAAAACTCCTGGGCACATACTTCTTATCTTTGAGAAGTGCACATCCTGGGTGTGTGCTGGGAAGAACAGTTGACTTATCCAGGGTCTTCTAAATAATACTCACCAACAGTTTGCTTTAAACCTGATTTGTACCTCCGAGCTGGGAAGATTTAGGGCGGGCCATTGATCATTGTAAACCATTCAATAATTTCACTGTCCTATATGTAATAAAGCTTAATTACTGTAAATAAGCTGCAAATGTAGATTTTTTAGTAAGACAAACTAGTGTGAATGGATTCACTCAAGTCCTTCTGAAATATTTCAACTTTTCAGTTTGTTAATTAAGGCCTTGGAACTTATAAAGAATCCAGAGAAGACAGTATAATACATGATGTTTATATCATTCAGTTTAACCAAATTCTGTGCTATTTTGCTTTTATTTCTTCTGCTGAAAGGTGTGAACTGGTAACAGACAAAAGAAACTGTTTTTTACCCAAAATGAATGAGGGAAATATATGATCAGGTCCTTCTTTTAGGATTTCAACTCAATATTGGGATGCAAAGATTTGAAATCCAATGCCCTTACAATGTGGAAGACCACTGACTATCTCTTGGATGTTTGGTAAACTGATTTTAAAAAATGTCTTAACATCTACATGATTCAGTGTCTACCTTAGACTCATTGTGAGAGACTCTCACACTATTTGGTTAAGGCAGGAACTCCCTCCCTGCTTAGTTAAAATCAGAGCTTTCTCTGCAGTAAGTTAAAAGCATAGACTCATTTGTGAGGCTTAGGAATCATAAAAGAGAATGGAAATGCTGATTCACAAACACACAACCATGCACACACACACACCCTAAATCAACGTTCACTGCACTTCTCATTACCCACTTCACCAGGCTAGAACTATTTGGTGATTACCCTCCTCCTACAACTCCTTTGATAGCCTCAGCTACTGAATAGAAGTGGCTGCTACAAGAGAACTCCTCTATGAAATGTTCAATAAAGAAAATGATACTGATATAATAAAAAGAGGGAGGAAAGCTGCCTTTGAAGCATATATAACCACTCCCTCTTTGAAGGTGGTTTAAAAACACATTGACTGTAAAATGTGGCATGCTTTCTTTTTTGTTTGAAACTGATAAAGGGATTTATGGGACAGTTCAATGAAAGTGAAGTATTTCAAAAAGAGAGGCCAACTGTGTTGAAAGTGATGGCAATCATGATGGTTCAAAATAGCATCTGATTAGTAATCCTTAATGGAACTTTTAATTAAGACACTTCACAAATTCAGAGATGCAGGGGTTTTTGTTTCCTTGCTGGGTTATCTAAAATTTAATCTAATTTCAAACATCCATTTTTAAAGGATGATGACTTCATTTAGCATGGTTTCATCTCCCCCTTTACCCAACATTATGTCAGGTTCCCAAGGGGTTTTATGTAATGCCTGTGAATTGAGGTTCTGGGATAATGTCAAGCTAGTGAGGATGGGGATGTCTGATTATTGACATGACTTTCCATTTTACCATACATTGATACTGTCACTGCTGCCTCCCATCAGGCAGTTCAATCATGAATTTTCCCATATTCTGGTCTATGATCTATTTCAGGTATAGTGATTATAAACCATGTTATGTGCCACTACTAGGCACATATCATTCACCCTACTCGCACCATGTGATGTTAAAGGAAACTTGTGAAGCTAAGTCCCTTTCTTCTATAAATACTTGTTGCAATAATTTATTTTGGGGGGACTTTATTCTGCTATAAACTAAATTGTGCCCAGCCACCACAATTCATATGATGAAGCCCCAATGTGATTGAATTTGAAGATAGAGACTTTGGTAGGTAATTAGGTTTAGAAGAGGTCATGAGGGTAAGGCCCTCGTGATGAGATTTGTGGCTTTGTAAGAAGAGATACCAGTGAGCTCACTCCCTCTCACCAAGTGAGCACACAGCAAGAAGGTAGGATGACCATCTGCAAGTCTGGAAGAAAGCTCTTACAGGAAGCCAACCAACTTCTAGTGTCACGATGGTGAGAAAACATGTCTTTTGTTTAAACTATTCAGTCTATACTTTGATAGGCAGCCTGAACTGACTAGGATGCTTCTTAGCACTCAGTCTGAGACAGAGGCTCAGATGCCCTGTGCGTTCCATTTTCATAAACCTGCCATCTTCACAGAGGTTGGCCAACAGACCAGGGTTCAGGGGTCCCTTTCAAGGACCCAAACTATCCTCACATCTCTAACGTTGCCTTGAGAGTCATTTTCTATTATTAGGGGGGTAAAGGCAATTGGTGATGGTGGTTTTATTCTCCCTCATCCCAAATGGAGTCTGCCATAAGTTCTTTCTACTCAAAGCCTCTAAAACTCAAATGCAGGAGCAAATTCCTTTGCTTTCTGCGCTTTCTATAGTCATACTTGTTACTGAGGCACTCCCATCCCCTATGTGACAGCACCATGGTCAGATATAAAAACAACAACAGATGGACTGATGGAAAAATAGCTATAACTGTAATAGAGATTGAGTAAAGATGTAGATACAGAGAGATGTTTGTATATGGGTATGTGTGTGACATTTAAATTTGTATCTGTATCAATCTGTACATTTGTGTAATTATCTTGATTTTACTGATAAGGAATGTGAGGCTGATTAAGTGGAGCCTCTATAAAATTGGAATATGATTGAAGAATAATTGCTGGGCTTCAAAAAAACCCATCTATCTGATTACAAATCCCATGTTCTTACATCCTAACTGTGTAGTTTCACAGGCATTCTGATATAAGGTGTGTGTGAGAGGGAGCATTAGAATAATCTACATTAACCTGCATATTAGGATAATGTCTATATTAGACTAATGTTTCTATGCAATGCATTTAAGATATTAAGGTATCTACCATCTACATAAGCTTGATCTGGAATCTAATGGAGTCTAACAAAACTCCAAATAATTCTGCAAATTAACTGGGAGACAAGTGTCAACAACTTTTCTGATAGTATGCAATGGCTCTTCCTGGCTGCCTTTGAGGGTGTAAATTATAGAGTTGCACATGCTGAAATTTTGAAAGTTTGCATAGACTTCCAGTACTGCCCCTGGCAGTTACTGTAGAGAGCTTTCTAAAATATTGCCCTCCATGCACTGACAGGGATTTCTTATTTCAAATTACAAAAGGATTTGCTTCCGCTTTCAGATAACAAAACACAAACTATTACCAACCACTGATACATGCTGCCTCTAGATTATATCAGGGGACCCACCCAATAGTCTGAACAATGCCTCTTAAGTCAAAGATAACTTGGGATGAAAATAAATACTTTTTTACATGTTGATTAAAAAAATATCTATAGCCCCTTTTCAAGATGATCTAACAAATTTAACAAAAGAGATTACTTAGATTTGCATATTTTCTTCTTATAAAGCACATAATTATTTTATTAAGTTTAATTAATAAAAAGTAATTAGTACTTTTACAAAATGATAACCTGAAATTTATTTTGGTGGATTTATCACTAAGCTTTCATTTTATTATGGCAACTTGAATCTTAGCCTGAAGTTAAATATGCCTGCAGGAAATTTCTCTTCAGGGTTTTCCTTTGCTCATCTTCAAAGGGCACTCACCTTTAAGCGACCAGCTCGATGTGTTCTGCAATCCTTGTTCTATAAGTAATAGGATATTTTAATTAAGCAATATAACTTTATGAGGGGAAAAAAATAGAAATGTGATTACTTTGTGTTTAAATTAAGACTCTCTGGACCCTGTGATTATTTGCTAATAGTTTTGTTATATTCAGAAAATACGACCTGGAATGCACAATTACTAAGGAAGGATGCACTCCGAGTGACAGAAAGTTAGATAAATTATTACATTTACCTTTGCTCAAAGCAAGATGGTGTCATCAGGCATGGAAAAGGAACAATACAGAGAAGGCAATACAAAAATTGGCTTGTTTAAGTCTTCCGGGACATTCTGATCTTCAGTTTGCTTTAGACATCTGGGTCACTGAGCCTGCATCAACCACAAAGCTTAAGATCTGAGGGTTCTAATCACATCAAAGTGGAAAGTCTGGAATCACCTAAACAGTGTCATATATAAATTTTGTAGACAAATTAAGAGTATGATGAAGACTGATGGTTCAAAGATGGGAAGAATACACGTAAGCAAAATCTATGACAAAGAAAAACACATATAACTCTCAAGAGGTAGAAGAACATAATTTTGAAAAAAAATTATTGCAGAAAGCAAATACATTTCAGATTCCACTTGCTTCAGTTTCACATAGAAATTAAAATTAAGTATAAGAAATGACTGAAAATGTGTTTACAAAATCAATAAACTTATTAATTTTTGAGATATTAGGTATGTTTTTTAAATTAATTATATAAAAATGGGAAAACAAAATCACCACTGTTATAGTACAATATTATACCAACCAAATGCATAGACCTAAAAAAGTGGTTTTGGAAAAATTTAAATTGAGCACATTCCTTTATATTAAATATAAACATGTTAA
This sequence comes from Manis pentadactyla, assembly GCF_030020395.1. Lineage (NCBI taxonomy): Eukaryota > Metazoa > Chordata > Mammalia > Pholidota > Manidae > Manis > Manis pentadactyla. Next base: position 146,696,545 of record NC_080020.1, on the reverse strand, counting down.
TAAACATGTTTATACAGATATTAATAATTTTCTTAATATAGAAGTTTATAACCATCACAATAAAATAAAAATAATAATTGACAAGTTTTTATTTTGAAAAGTAGGGAAAAAAAAGAGTAAGAAATAAAGTGAGATAACAGTATCATATCAAATTCCATATCTGATATTCAGCTAGTACTCATAGAGTATAATAAACCCCTAAGATCCATTCTAAGGTGTTGGTATATATCTTGCTGTCTGTTAGATATTTTAAATATTATTCCAGTTCTTACAATAAGTGAAATGGATTAAAATTTCCCAAAATGTATAAATGAAAAATTAAAGCAAAATAAAAACAATAAAAACGAAAACAAAATAAGAACTCAGCTTCCAGTGAAAACAGGGGAAGAAGAAAATATGATGGCTGAAAATATTCCACAAACCAGTAATTCTTTCATAAAGAAGTATAAAAAGACAAAAAAACAGAAGAAAGATGGCAATCCTGGATGATCGATATTTGATTAATAGTTGTTCCAAAGGAGAGAACAGAGAAGACTTTGAGAAGAAATTATCAAAAAAATAAACTGCCAGACATTTTGCTAGAATTGAAGAATATGAGTTTCTAGATTGAATGGTTCACCTGTGGCCTACACACTTAATGAAAAAGGACACTACCCAAAGAATATAATAATTAAATTTTCAAAACACCAAAGATAAAGTTAACTGAAAGTTTCTAAGTGGGGAAAATCACACTACGGGATGGCTATAGCTAGAAGTCAACACAGCAACCCCTTCAAAATTTAGAAGGAAAATGATTTCCAGTCAAGGTGTCATACAAACTAAAATGGCAATTATATGTAAACGTAGAGTCAAATCATTTTCAGACATGCAATAGCTCAAAATATTTACATCCTGTTCACCCTTTCTCTGGAACCTACTGAAATAAGATAACAAATCAGAAAAAAAAAAACCATGGCATCCACAAAAGAGGATATTCACATACAAAAGAAGAAAAAATTTCAGGATGCCACTGAAAGATTTTGTACCACAGCCAGGCAGTAGACTCAGAATTTACCCAGCTGATGGCACAGTCCTTCAGTTTCCTGAGTGTGCCCAACTTCTGACACCAACAGCAATTAGTTTGTCCAAACTATAAAGTCTGAGGGAATAGTCCCCACAAAACTGCCCTCATTTCAAACACCAGTTACAAATTAGGGGTCCTTATGGCCATTCTCACTTCTGACCAGCTGGCTACAAATTTGGGAGTCCTCATGGACTCCCTCAGGATTAGTAATTTACTAGAATGATTCACAGAACTCATAAAAGTGCTGTATTTACCATTACAATTTATTATAATATAAAGGATACACATGAGAACCAACCAACCAAGGAAGAGATGCACAGGGAAGATTCTGGGAGGGTTCCAAGGGTGAAGCTTCCAACACCCTCAGGGATGTGGTACCTTCTCAGCATCAATGTGCAGAAATGCTGGATGCAAACCAAAACCAGATGAGATACCACCTCACACCTGTTAGGATGTCTACTATTAAGACACAAGAAATAAAAAATGCTGGTGAGGATATGGAGAGAAGGGAATGTAAACTTGTGCAGTGGTGGTGGGAATGTAAACGGGTGCAGCCACTATGGAAAACAATATGGAGTTTCCTCAAAAAATTAGAAAAAGAACTTCCATACAATCCAGCAATTCCCACTTCTAGGTATATATCATAGGAAACAAAATCATGTTGCTGCTATGTTCACTAAAGCATTAACTATAAAAGCAAAACAGGATACAATAATTTATAATTATTTCAAGATACAGAGATAGTCTATTTGAAATATTGAAATATTATTCAGTCTTAAAAAAAAGAAGGAAATATGCCATTTTCAATAACTGAATGAATCTGGAGTGCATTATGTTGAATGAAATAAGCAAAATAAAGAAAAACAGGTACTGTTTGGTCTCACTTATATGTGGAATAAAACAAAAAAAGTTGAACTCATAGAAACAGAATAAAATGGTGGTTGCCATGGGCTGGAGATTGTGGGAAAGGGGTAGAGGTTTGTATAAACAGAATAAAATTTCAGTTTCAAGATGAAAAAGGTCTTAGGATCTAATATATAACATGTTGACTATAGTTGACAATACTGTCTTGAACAACTGAATTTTAGTATTAATGAAATTATAAACAAATGTATCAAAATGGAAAAGAATAGAAAACCTAGAAATAATCCTAAAATGTAGTAACAGATCTTTGACAATTAATTAATTGGGGAATGTATCCTCTTCTCAACAAATGTGCGGCAAAGAGTGGACATTAATAGGTACAAAAATGAATCTAGACACTGACCTACACATTCACGAAAAGTTACTCAAAACAGACCATAGACCTAAGGTTAAATGCAAAAATTACACTTCTAGAGATAACACAGAGAAAATCAAGATAATCTTGGGCTTGATGATGAGTAACAAAAGCATGATCCATGAAAGAAAAAAATGATGTTACAACTTCATTAAAATCAAAAACCGCTCTGTGAAAGACAATATCAAGAGAATGAAAACACAAGCCAGGGACTGGGAGAAAATATTTGCAAAATACATATCTGGTGAAGGACTTGTATCTAAACAAAGAACTCTTTCATCTTAACCATAAAAAAAATCCAATTAAGAAATGGGCAAAAGATCTGAAGAGAGCTCACAAAGAAGATATATAGATGGTGTAAATAAGCATTTGAAAATATAGCTCAACACCACCTACTAAAACAACAATGAGAAACCATTACACACTTATTAGAAGGTCTGAAATGCAAAATATAGACAATACTAAATGCTTACAAAGATGTGGGCGACAGGAACTCATTCATTGCTTGTAGGAATTCTAAATGGTACGGTCACTTTGGAAGACAGTTTAGCAGTTTAGCTAAACAGTCTTACCATAAGGTCTAGCAGTAACACTCCTAGGTACTTGGTCAAATGACAGAAAAACTTACATCTACACAAAAATCTTGCATATGAATGGTTAAAGCAGCTTTATTCATAATTGTCCCAAATTAGAAGCAACCAAGTTCTTTAATAGATAAATGGATAAACATACTGTTCCAGAACCATACACTGGAACATTATTCCATGATTAAAAAAAACCAGAACTATCAAGATACAAAAAGAGGAAACTTAAATGTATATTGCTAAGTGAAAGAAACCAGTCTGAAGAGCCCACATACTATGTGATTTCAACTATATGTCATTTCGGAAAATACAGAGATAATAACAATATCAGTGGTTGCTAGGGAAGAGGGAAAGAGGAGAAAGAATGACTAGGAGGAAGAATGACTAGGAGGAATAGGGGATTTTTAGGGTAGTTAACTTATTCTGTATGATACTGTAATAGTGGCTACATGAATTTATGCATTTACCAAAACCCATAAAACTTCACAGCATAAAGAGTGAATCACAATGTACTATGTAAAAATAGGCTTTAGATAATAATTTATTAATACTGATTAATCAATTCTAACAAATGTATAATACATCCTGAGGAGAAAGGAACTCTGTACTATTTACTTCATATTTCTATAAACCTAAAAGTACCCTAAAAGTAAATATGAATTTAAAAAGAGAAGACATTGTAACAGAATAATAAGAAATGACTTTGGAGTCAAAAAAGAATTAAAACTATTAATTTTTTTCTAATAGACCTAAAATTTATTCATTAGTAGGGAAATTCATGGACTTTGTTTTCATTAAAAAATAAAGGATTATTTACACATTCAACTTAAAAAGACACACAAATGACAACAAAGCATGAAAAATATATTAATATATGTAAATTACGTTAATGTAGATGAAAGCAAAAATTAGTGAGCCACAAATGAAAAAATTTAATTCATAATAAATCCAAGTACTTTATCTTTGAAAAATTGAATAAATAAGAGACCCATTAGATTGTCCAATCAAGTATAAATGATGAGAATGATAAAGTACAAGGTAGAAATGATAAAATGTGATTAAACCACTGATATGAAGATTAGAAAGAGATATGTCATTATATGTGACACGTTAAATTTTAAAATTATTTTAAATGCTTGTGAAAATAAAGTTTTATTTAGCCACTTGAATTAGCTATTTATTTTAATGATGATGTTGGAGCCACATCATCAATTTAAGGAAGGCTTGGTTGGGTAGTTCTCACTTAGAAACTTCTGTGTGGTTCCTGTCAAGAGTCCACTAGGGATCCTGAATCCCACACGTCCACAATCACCTGAAAGCTCCAGGAAATGGTGGCTGCAGGCTGACAGCTCAGCTGGGGTCTCCACCAGAGCCCCTGTCGTCTCAAACCTGGAGGTCTCAGGGCAGTTACACTCCTTACATGGCAGCTGGATTACCCCAGGGCAATCATGCCCAGGGAAATGCTGGCCAGCTCCTCGCAGTTTTCTAACAGCCTCTGCAGGAATGCAGCATGACTTCTGCTGCATGCTATTCAAAGTGCCAGTCTCTAAGGCCAGGCCAGATTCTACAGTAGGGGGCATAGATGGCTGCAACAATATTACACAGTATTCAGACCCTCCCTCAGAAGTTTGGACCTCAGCTTGTGAAACTAGTTCTTTTCTCTTCTTTTCTTTTCCTTTCTATTATCTTTTCTTAAATATTCTGAGCAGATAGAGATCTTCAAATTTTTTGTGTGTGGAATTCTGACCCATAGAATTTTGCCTGCAAGTAGGCCTCTTCTCTTGAAAATGGGGGGATAATTCTAGACTATTTATATCCTTTCCTGAGGAATAAAATAGGCCATGTTGACATCAGTCACAACACTATTACCTCTGCTCCTGCAGATTTGATGAGCAGGCCATCGCATTTATTAGCAGTAACAACAGAAAGCTGGTAAAATTTTTGGACAAAATAAATATACAAGAATTCTGTTTGCATTATGAATTCTGGTTTTTTGCAATAATATGGAGTGTATCTTTCTGAAAAATATGGACAGAGGACTTGGTGAGAATTATTTGAAAAATGAAAGTTACAGTTACAATTTGTTGTGTATTGCTATCTTTTGCTCAAGAAAAAGAAAAATATAAAGAGAGTGCATGTTTTTAAGGACTTTTGGGTAAATAAAGCTCAAAGAATTTGAACAAAGTTCAGAAGATACATGCAGAAATTTTATTAGGGCAATAAATTATTAAGGTGAAGCTAAATTATCACATATAAATTAAAATAGTAAAAATCAAAGAAGGTATTGGAAAACTATTCCAGCAAAGATGAATACAAAGGACAGTTTGCAAATTATTCCCCTTAAACTTTCAGGAACAGATACTAGCATATTATACTCCAGAGATTATTAAAGGTTGAAAGTCTTAAATTGAGCTATCATATAACTTGGATTAAAAAACTGAAAAAAAACAGCAAAAGAATATTGCAGCTATAATTCAAAATGTTTGAATAAAGTCATATAGAGGTAAGGGAGAATCTGAAAATATGTGCCTGTGTTAGATTCCCAGCTCTCAGACTTACTCTCTGTGCGATGGTACACTATTGGAAAATCTATCAACATCATCCACCACAACAACAAAAAAAGAAGGACAAAAACCACATGATCATCTCCATAGATGCTGAAAAAAGCATTTGACAAAATTCAACATTCATTCAATGTTAAACCTCTCAACAAAATGGGTGTAGAGGGCAAGTACCTCAACATAATAAAGGCCATATATGACAATCCCACAGCCAACACCATACCGAACAGCAAAAAGATGAAAGCTTTTCCTCTGAGATCAGGAACAAGAAAAGGATGGCCACTCTCTCCGCTTTTATTCAACATAGTACTGGAGGTCTTAGCCACGGCAATCAAACAATGCAAAAAATAAAAGGCATCCAGATTGGTAAGGGAGAATTTAAACTGTCACTGTTTGTAGATGACATGATATTGTATATAAGAAATCCTAAAGAACCACCCCAAAACTACTAGAACTAATAACTGAATTCAGCAAAGTTGCAGGATACAATATTAATACACAGAAATCTATGGCATTCCTATATACTAACAATGAACTAGCAGAAAGAGAAATTAGGAAAACAATTGCATTTACAATTGCATCAAAAAGAATAAAATACCTAGGAATAAACCTAACCAAGGAGGTGAAAGACCTATACCTTGAAAACTACAAGACACTCATGAGATAAATTAAAAGAAGACACCAATAAATGGAAATATATCTCATGCTAATAGATAGGAAGAATTAATATTGTCAAAATGGCTGTCCTGCCTAAAGCCATTTAAAGATTCAATGGAATCCCTATCAAAATACCAACAGCATTATTTAGAGAACCAGAACAAATAGTTCTAAAATTCATATGGAATCACAAAGGACCCCGAACAGCCAGACCAATCCTGAGAAGGAAGAATAAAGCTGGGAGTATTAGGCTCCCCGAGTTCAAGCTCTACTACTAAGCCACAGTAATCAAAACAGTTGGGTACTGGCACAAGGACAGACCCATAGATTAATGGAACAGAATAAAGAGCCCAGATATAAACCCAAACATATGTGGCCAATTAATATATGATAAAGGAGCCATGGATACACTATGGGGAAATGACAGCCTCTTCAATAGCTGGTGTTGGCAAAACCGGATAGCTACATGTAAGAGAATGAAACTGGATCACTGTCTAACTCCATACACAATACTAAACTCTAAATGGACCAAAGATCTGAATGTAAGTCATGAAACCATAAAACTTTAGAAGAAAACATAGATAAAAATCTCTTGAATATAAACATGGGCAGCTTTTTCCTGAATGCATCTCCTTGGGCAAGGGAAACAAAAGCATAAATGAACAAATAGGACTATATCAAACTAGAAAGTTTCTGTACAGCAAAAGACACCATCAGCAGAACAAAAAGGCATCCTACAGTATGGGAGAATATATTCACAAATGACATATCTCATAATGGGTTAACATCCAAAATATATAAAGAACTCAGATGCCTCAGCATCCAAAAGGCAAATAACCCTTTAAAAAATGGGCAGAGGATGTGAACAGACAATTCTCCAATGAAGAAATTCAGATGCCAACAGGCACAAGAAAAGATGCTCCACGTCACTAATATCAGGGAAATGCAAATTAAAACCACAATAAGATATCACCTCATTCCAGTTAGGATAGCCAACATCCAAAAGACAAGGAACAACAAATTCTGGCAGGAATGTGGAGAAAGGGGAACCCTTCTACACTGTTGTTGGGAATGTAAATTAGTTCAACCCTTGTGGAAAGCAATATGGCATTTCCTCAAAAAATTAAAAATAGAAATACCATTAGACCCAGGAATTCCACTCCTAGGAATTTACCCGAAGAGAACAAGACCCCAGATTCAAAAAGATATATGCCCCCTATGTTTATCGAGGAACTATTTACAACAGCCAAGACATGGAAGCAACCTAAGTGTCCATAAGTAGATGAATGGATAAAGAAGAAATGGTACATATACACAATGGAATATTATTCAGCCATAAGAAGAAAGCAAATCCTACCATTTGCAACAATATGGATGGAGCTAGACGATATTATGCTCAGTGAATTAAGCCAGGCAGAGAAAGACAAGTACCAAATGATTTCACTCACTTGTGGAGTATAACAACAAAGCAAAACTGAAGGAAAAAAACAGCAACAGACTTACAGAATCCAAGAAGGGACCAGTGGTTACCGAAGGGAAGGGGGTTGGAAGGGTTGGTGAGGAGGGAGGGAAAAGGGGATTAAGGGGCATCATGATTAGCATACATAATGTACGGGGGTCACAGGGAAGGCAGTATAGCACAGAGAAGACAAGTAGTGACTATAGCATCTTACTATGCTGATAGACAGTGACTGCAAGGGGCTATGTGGTAGGGACTTGATAATATGGGTGAATGTAATAAGCACAATGTTTCTCATGTGAAACCTTCATAAGATTGGGTATCAATGATACCTTAATAAAGAAATGTGAACTGTGTTTTCAGATAAACATTTAAGTTTTGTTTGTTTTTATATCAATATATTTAATTTACACACACTATTATGGTATATGATATAAGGTAAAGTGTATCTTTTCATTATTTTAACCAGTAACAATAATATATTTTTTCTCACTGATGTCCAATTTTGCCTTTAATAGTTGATTATTTATTTATTTTGGCTGTTTCTGGGTTCATTACTATGTTCTTTTACTTAGGTTTATTCTAGTCCTCAAAAACTATAGCATTTATTATATTATACTATCTAATAGAGTTAAAGAATCATTTTTGCCTTTCTCATAAAATGTTTTAAACTGATCATTTTTATTTTTCTTTATAATCATTAGCATTATCTGCTTTGGTTGCATTTGTTTGGAAATTGTGACAGAATTTTAAATTTGTAAAGCAATAATTGAAATTGTCACAAAATTATTTTTCTATTTATAAACATAATATTTCACTTTATGTATTCTAGTTTTTATTTATGTCTCTTAAAAAAAGGCTTTACTTTTCTTAATGGGGGTATTAACTAATTTCCCATTCCATTTTGTGTTCCCAGATGGTTTGTGGATTTGTTCATATTAAGAGTGAGGTCATGGTCTTGTCTCTTACTTTTTCTCATGCCTCTTGGTAAATGGTAATTGGTATTGAAACATATATTGCTCTTTAATATATTTTTCTTGAGATTAGTCACTTTCTTAGACTGTTAAATCCAAGAAAGTTTTCCATTGATTCTTGTAAGTTTTCTGTTTAGACAGTATATCATCAGGGTTCAGAGAAACAGAAATACAATATCAGGATACAGGGGTTTGACCTTACACAGTTGTGGGAACTAGTTAAGCAGTCTCTGGAAGACTGCTGTCATTGGGTTTGATGCTGGAGTTTGAAATTCACTGGGCAAGTAGCTGGGAAGAAACGATTGTAAAGTGAGGATAAGCAAAACGAGCTGAGCTCCACAAATGAGCAGGGGCTTGTGAACACAGACAAAAATCCTTGTCAGGTCTCCTTGTCTCTGACATTGACAATATGGATGTCCTGTAGAATCCAGGACTCTTTGTCATCATTTCTGGCCCAGGTGTCAGACAAGGTAATGTGGTATTCAGGGGAAGGTAAAGAATTTGCAGGCCTGCTATGATTTGAATGTTTGGGTCCTCCGCAAAACTGGTATGTTGAAATTCTAATGCCCAAAATAATGGTGTTAGGGGTGTGGCCTTTGAAAGGGATTAGGTCATGATGGTAGAGTTCTCATAAATGAGATTAGTGGCCTTATAAAAGATACCTCAGAAAGCTCCCTTGCTCATTCTACCACATGATACAAGAAGTCCATGACAAGAAGAATACTCTCACTCCATCATGCTGATACCTTGATCTTGGACTTCTAGCCTTCAAAACTGTGAGAAATAAATTTCTGTTTTTTATAAACCACCTAGTCTGTGGTATTTTGTTATAGCAACCTAAAAGACTAAGACAAGTCCCAACAAGGTGAATCATCAGACAAACAGCAAGGTGTGCAGACTACAAAATAGTTGCTGCATTATTTCTGCTCTCTAAATGTCATAAATAATCTCTGTATCTGGAAACCTACAGGCCAGGGAATTCTGGAAAGTATAATTAGGCCTGGCCAAGTTGCCACATTAAAATACACAATGATAATTATATTAATGTCTTCTTTTCTATTATTTATATTTATATTTCTTCTCTTTTTCTTGTCATATGTCCTTGTCTAGAAAATATTAAAAATAATACTGGATTTTTACCCCCCTACTTAAGTTGAATCCCTACATTTCTTTTGATCCCAGCAACTATGGGTTTCATATAGATATGTTTAGACTCCAGTATTATCATCTTTTCCTCTCCTGTCAAAGAGGATGCAAAATTTTATGAAGTGTTTTTCAGCATTTATTGTGTTGATTATGTTTTATGTAATATCTTTACCTGATTATATTATTAATGATTAGTTTCACTAATGAGGTTTCCAATTTTTAATGATCCTCTTCATTTTATAATAACTGCTTTTTAAGTAATTTTTTAAGATTGAGATTAAATTATTTTCACTATTATTTTATTTTATTTTTCATAAAGTGAGAATAAGATGGATTTATAATTTTTGGTGCTATATCTTTTTCAGATTTTGATAGCAGTGTTATACTAGATTTGGCAAATGAACTGGGATGATTCATATGAAAAATAATAAACAGCATAGAAGTTATCTTTTAAATACATTTTTTCTAAGTCTAAGTTATAAAAGTGAGCTAGCATAGCATACAGAAGTTTTGTTAAAAACTCATTCTTATTTTTCCTTCCTCCTTTCCTTCTCCTCCCTTCCCCTTCCCCTTCCCCTTCCCCTTCCCCTTCCCCTTCCCCTTCCCCTTCCCCTTCCCTTTCTCTCCCTCTCTCCTTTTCTTTCTTCCTTCTCTTCTCACTTTCTCTTTTTCTTTCTTTTTGACACAAAGTTCTCTTCAGGTTTTTTTTATACATCATTTTGTAATTATTTTAGCAATTGTGCCCTCCTAATATTCCATATTCTCAAGATTTTCCAATGCATTACATAATAGAATATTCACATAATTTTTAGAACTAGGCCCTTGCAAAAAATCACAAAGGATGCCATAATGCAGGAAAGACAAGTAAAACTTTCCCACATTTTACACAAGAGCTTATCAACAGTTAAGGATGAAAGGTGTTTGCCAAAGGTTACAGAGATAATACAAATACATAGAAAATTACAACCTTGCCATCTTATTTCCCTGAGCAATCCTCATTCTACTAGACAAGGGAAAAGGTCCTGATTTGGAAGGTTTACAGACATCATCATGGCCAAAAGTATGGACTCTGAAGTCAGACTGCCTGGTTTGGAATCCTGTTTTGACACTCACTGGCTAGGGAACACTGGGTAACTTATCTCATCCATCTGTAACCTACTTTCTTCATTTGCAAAATAATTCATGTTTCTTTAGCAACTGTGAGAATTCAGTTATATTTTTACATGTAATGTGGTTATAACAGCACTTTATAGACCACAACCACTAAATAAATGATTAGATAGGTTGAAACAAACAGACTCTGGACTGACTCCATATTCCTTTGAAATTTCCCTCTAAAAAAGGTAATGAGGTTTCTATCTATAATGTGACTTTTCCAGGTCACTCTTTCTGTAGTTTCTAATGGCTTAAGAAGTCACAAGATCATTCATTGTCTCAATCAAAAATGAGTACCTTATTGCCAATCTGAAGCTCACTAACTCTCAAATTATACCAGACATAAGAAAATGGGCAATGGAATAGCTTTTAAGCAGTTATTCATAAACTAATCACTCCTGGAAGATCTTAGAGAAATTATAATATGGCTGTTAAACTAGATAATGGCCCATGCAGTCTCCACATTACATAGAAGAAAAGAATTCTAATGAATTTTAATTGTAGATATTTTCAAAAAGATTGAAGCATTTTACACACATTAAAAGAAACATGACATTTTTCATTTTTGATTATACATATGAATTTTCTAATATCTATATTCTTAATAGTGTAACTATTTCATCCAATTTAAAAATTAATAATTGCTTACTGTAGAAAATTTGGAAATTTGAGAAAAGTATTTAGAAAAAAATTAAATCATCCACAATCCCACATCCAATGATAAACATTTTTAAAGTGTTTTTCTGTGAGTGTGCAGATGTATGTGTACATATATATAAAGGCTTATAGATACATGCTGTTGATACATACACATATGTACATAATATATACATATATTTTAATTACATATGCCACTGATAACATTTTGTGTCAGGCTCTGCTCTAGGCACTGAAGACACAGTGTTAAGAAACAACATACACAATGGGTCTGTTATCTCAGAGCTTTCATTCTACTACACGAGAAAATATAACCAGATAATTTTAACAAATTTGTTTGATAGTTTTTAAGACTTGGTTTTTCACTCATGTGTGACCGTATAAACCAGTTTTTATAGTGATACTTTTAACTACTACCCAATTTTAAATCCAGCTTCTTATAACTAACTGCAAAGAAATATATATCTTTTTGGAGTAATTCATGCATATGAACACAATTAGCATTTTAAAGCTACAACTATTAAACTAAAGATGTGTTTCTGTCCAAAAGATACAGAATGTGATTGCATTACCAAAGCAGCAAAAGGAAAAATGGACACTATCTTATTGGAAACATGTTGGATCATTTAAATTTGAAGTATATTGAAATGTATTCAGCTATTGCACAATTAAATGCATTTAGGGATGATTTAGTTACTGAGATATTTGCAAATATGTGCACAGTTCTGCAATTTTCTGTATCTCTAATGGGGTTTTGTGGAGGAGGCAAAGTTAAGTTGGCACAGTCCAGATGTTTAATTATAATTTTTAAAATCCCAAACCAATATATAGTAAGCCTTTTGTCCCTTAAGATAGCTTTATCTAAATCCAATATTAGATGAGAGAGAGCATTTCAACATATATTTTCTACCAGTATCTCTGTGAAAGAACCAAGTTTAGTAACACAATTAGATGCTTGTTGTGAGAAATTATGTGCTCTAAACGTGAAGGCATAGAGTGGTTTGTCAAAGTTCTCTTCTGGCTGCACATCAAAGTCCCGGAGCACTCACCTTTACTGTGTTTTGTATCTCAAAATTTTAAAGACAAAATTTCTCACCTTCTCCTGCTGCCTCCCACCCCTTTAAACAATCGTTTTTTTAGTCCAAATGATTTCCTGTACTATTGTCTCTTGAGTCACCCCTTTCATTAAAATTTCCACCACAAACTCATGCGATCAACCCACTTCCAAACCTTCCCAGTCACCATTTCTCCCCTTTTCAAGTCAATTTTCACTAAACCTCCTGAAAGGAAACTTTCAGCATGTGCTGGAACAAAACAAACCAAACAGCCCATATTTTGTTTTTAGGTAATTTTAACTCCTCTTGCAGGCACCTAATGTTATTAATTTAAAAGAGATTCTTTAAATAAATAAAAAAATCTAAGAGTGGCAGGCTTTAGGTATTTTCTTCCTTCATGAATATGGAAGAAGGAATAATTAGAATGTATTCTCAATTGGCTGCAGAAAGAAAGCGGAATGTTTTGAGACAAAATCTTAGGCTTCTGGATGGATGAGAACCAAAGCTGTGAACCACAGTAGGGACTTTCCAGCAGAGGGTCTTGGCCTCATTTGAGCTGCCTTGGGGTCTACAAAGCAGAGAACTTGAGTAACAGGGGCTTGGAGTACTTGGGGATGGAATGGGAAAAGTCTAGAGTAGGAATCTCGGAAGTTTCTCCCAGCCTCCAAGGATCATGAGCAAATGCCACATAAGCCTTGCCTGACAGGCTCAGGCGGGCAAGTTGAATTACAGGGTTGCCTTGCCCCTGACTCAGAAGGGTCAGCAAAAAATATCTTAAGAAACTTTCCCCTAAAGGAACCGGGTTCTCCCTAGCAGCTGGAGCCTGCAGGCCCAAGAATTGGGAAAACAGAGATGATAACTTAAAGTTTATTATGAGCACAACTTAAGTATTTAATTTCAACTCAGAATTTCAAATCTTTTAAAAGCTGACATTTAGAATCACAGACATAATGACATCCTATGAGGTTTGAGTACCTTAAAAGTCATCTCTTTTAGATTTGACTGTTTGAAGGAAGATGTTATAATATAAAATATGATCTGCAGTTTTGAGTAGAGAAAATATTTTTAATCAGCGATTTGAAGGAACTTCAGTTTTTAAGTTAAAGTGCTAGGATTGCAAATATTAAAAGTGAGAGATAAAAACAGGTTTGAAAAGCTAATTTATAATATAACATGAAAAAGGCACAATAAAATTATTAACAAACATAATATGACATGTCAGGTTTTATATCTAGAAAGTTTGCTTTGCCTGACCACACCATACACATTCAATATTATTTTCATTATTCCTTAGTTGCTAACACATAGTAGTTGTGCAACAAGAAAAAAGCTGACTAAGTGAATGAACCTGAACGCTCCTTTGGTATCACCTTAATCTGGCCACTGTTCTCCTCACAAGCTTTGAACTTTTCCAACTTTGTGCCTTTGCTCAAGTCATTCCTTCTATCGGTCTACAATGCTAACACTATATCCTACCTATTTTATCAGCCTTCAGTGGCCACTCTGACTTTTCTCTGGACTATTGTGCCTTATATTGCTCATTTTTATTTCTCTAACTCAGTTGTCTTCTAACCCAACAACCTTTAGCTCATTCTCCACATTGTAACTGAAATATTTTGTTCCTCAAAATATAAGCATAAGATTACAATTAGCATGTATAATGTGGGGGGGGAGGCATGGGGAGGGCTGTGCAACACAGAGAAGACAAGTAGTGATTCTATAGCATCTTACTATGCTGATGGACAGTGACTGTAATGGGGTTTGTGGGGGGGACTTGATGAAGGGGGGAGCCTAGTAAACATAATGTTCTTCATGTAATTGTAGATTAATGATACCAAAATAATTTAAAAAAAAAAATATATATATAAGCATAAGACCTCTTGTTTAACCTTGTTCTGCCTAATTTTCCTTATTTGTAAAGTAAGGATGATAATAATACTGAATTCCTACATAGGTAAACAGTAATATTACAAGTGAATTGATTAGAACAGTAAGCATTTTGTCAATTTTGTCTCCTTTGTGCATGCGCGCGCGCACACACACACACACACACACACACACACACACACACACACACACACTAAAACATGAAGCATCTATCTTTTTTTCTCTTTTGTTCTGTCTCTCCCCTCCATGTGCAGATTTCTGCCATCTGTGGATGCCGCTGTGAAGTAGCATGAAGAACCCATATCACTCAAATGCTCATTATTGGAAAAGTGACTTTCACTCCAAAGGTGCTGCCTACCCATGACCCTACTGGTGGGCTATCAGTGCAGAGCTGGGTTCTCTACAAGGGGCGGATGCCCTTCACCCCTGTACAGTTCTATCTCTGCCACTTCAGTGCTGAAGCATCTGACTATGGTCAGAGCTCTGAGTCCAAAGGACATGAGAGTCATTTTTTTACCCCTATCATCCCTCTCTTGACTTCTTTCCTCACCTCCCCATAACATTTATATCTCCTACCAAAATTATGAAATGAAACCTCTTATGTATATTTATGAATTGTAAAGAAACACTGCTGTGGATATTTCTATATGAGCCTGTGTGCAAGGCAGTGAGGAATATATTCATAAGCAGCCTCTCAGCTTTACCTCATTCAACAGAAATACATGATTTCCTTACCTCTTACTTTAGACATTCAGTACTTACACCTTTCATTACTCCAACTATCATAAGTTCTTACTTTGGAAGGTCATGTATGTATTTCCCGAAGCAAAGATGTTAATACACAAAAGCCTGCTGTAAGTCATTGTTCATGAGTCTCTCTCATTTCTGCACATCTTTATCAGCTTTTGTTCCGTATGTTTTTTACAAGGATTTTTGCACAGCACATAACCAGGAAGACAGAGATAGTGTCTCCTCCCAGGTAGAAAGCAGATTTAGTTCCTTATCAAGATATTAAAGATAATGCCTCCCTTCAGAGTAAAGATTGGACAGGTTTCCTTGTAGCTCATTAGAGAACATTAGGGTTTGCCAAGCTGAGGTTCCCCACTGTACAAGCCCACTGAGTATTCCACCTGGACCACTCTACATTGCCATGGCACTGGGGGAGCAAACATGAAACTCCCATTGCTTGGATAATAAAGTTCTTAATCTTTGTCACAGGAGTCTTGTGACTTCTGCCAGCATTCATGAGACTGTGACCAGCTAATCTGTTAGCTTGCAAGTAGTGTAAAATCTCAGACCCTTCCTAGCTTTTGACAAAGATTCAACAATCCATAGTAGATTGACTTAAAATATATACAGGATACAGAGCACTAGTTTAAAAAACATTGAATGCTTAAATTTGCATTATGCATATAGTATTTTAGTTTTCACATAGATATATGTAGGCTTCTTTTTCTGAAACCCAATAGTTTAACATTTCTATGGGCAGATACATTCAGTTACAGTATCTGACTTCATTCCAGGACGTTAAAGCGCATTTTGTACTTGAGTTCTACCCATTGACAACTCAGGAAAATGAGATTACATGTAATTACCTCTATAGCTTAGTCTTTCTTCTCCTACTGGTGGGTAAATACAGTGTATATCCAACAACTATTGCAAAATTTAATGTGATGAGGGACAAAGGGGTTGACTCATTATAAATTATTATGCTAATAAAAGATGAATCATGTGCAATACACATGCTTAAATAAATGTAAACTATGGCCTATGGACTATACCCAAAGAAATGGAAACTTCCATGAATATATGTCAAAAGCATCACGTTTATCAGATAAAGTTGTCCAAGCAATGACTGCTGTTTGATATGTGAATGAGGTGATGGCAAAAATCTGCACATGGAGGGGAGAGAATAATTTTTTTTAAAGTTCAATGCAAAAAAGCAAAACTTTAATTAATCAAAACAATTCACTATAAAAGAGATGTATATATTCTTAAAACAGGAACATCTGTAGTGATTGGATTCCAAACTAATATTATGCTTTTCTTTCCTTCAAAGGGGTTTTTGGAAAGCGAGTACAAATCACTCAAAAAATTACCAATATGATGGACATAATTTGTATGTATTGGTGGCTGATTATGTGTTTTTTTCTCTCCTAGTCACCTAAATGCTGATTTAATTATTGGAATTTATGTTTTGGTCAGTAAATATGACATGCATGAAGTAGATCCTCATATATGGATCAACTATAGATAGAAATAATGATGATATGGTGAGTGTTCACATTGTCAATAACTGTATGACTATGCTAGATATACTTTCTTCCACAGAGAAACACAAATCTACTCATCAAAAACCTTTAGTCTATGCCTTCTGAGCATGGCCTGCTGAGAGGTGTATAGTTTTTAACTCATTCCTCCTTACTTACACCTTGCTTCTAAGCTTGTGACCACTGGTCTTTATGACCCACCTGCTTTGACCAATCTTGAAACCATTATCAAGGTGGTCTGTTAGGCTGAATTGAAAGTACATGACATTTCAAAAAAGAACATGAACATACCATGTTGTTTCTTTTTTTGTTGTTGTTGGACATTTTTTTGCTTTAGAGAAAGAAAATAATCTCAACATGATCCAAAGAGAAAAGGACACAGGTGTTTCTCTGAGAGATGTTGTTTTGTTAGTTGCACACGTGTGGCTCATGTTTAGGGTTTCAGCAGTCAGCCTTGCCTTTGTATAGACACCCGCTACCCTACCTGCAGTGAAGGTGCAGCCATATGTGATCTCTGTTCATTTCAGTCAAGTGCACTCCATGCCACCAAGAGTCAGATCAGTTTGTTGCCCAGAGGTACCTGCTACTAAAATTTCAACTGGATTTTTTTCAGGCCTTTTTGCCTAAAAGCAAACAGTTAAGTTGAAGTTTGAAAGAAATTAAAAGCAATATGATCAGGAAAGCTCTGGAACTGAAATCAACTGATGGAGAGATAGGATGTTGATGAATTAAAGATTAGCAAAATTTTTCAAAATGTTGATATGGAAGGTGACACTGGTGACTCACTAGTCTTCTTTCTAATCTTGGGCCTCAGAAGTCATGGTGGACATTGAAATGCTGCTCCTGTGTGGGATGCCTGGCTGCTGTATAGCAATCCTACCCATCCTGCAAGCAGCGGCTGCAGTCTCTGAGACTGGAAGGGAGTACAGAGAAGAATGAAATAGAAACCTCTTACCTCACCTTCCATAACTGCTCCTGGAACTTCACCCCTATTGTTCAGATGCCTGTGTTGCCTCTGCTCCTTGTTGCCCAGAACTGTTTCATCATCCTTCCAATCCATACCCTGAGTGCTCAAGTTGAGATTTCTAAGAGGTGTAATTGGCATTTTATGCAGATATTTGAGGGTGTGTGTGGGTAAAATTGTAACATTTCCAGAATCTCTTGCCTGGCCTTAGTGTATCTCCATATCAATAGGTGTTTCCAAGGGGTGGAGAGAAGTAGTCCATCTCCATATCAATAGGTAATTACCAGGGGGAGCAAGGGCATATCTGGACCAGCGAGGCTGGGTGGGGGCCCTTTCTTCTGCATCCGGTTCGCAAGAGACACAGGTGAACAGGTGGATGAGCAGAAGTGGATGACTGCTTGTAAGCAAGAAACGAGTTTCTCCCACTTTATTTCTCCCTTTGACTGATTTCGGTTTCCAAAGTATTTTGCCCCAGGATTTCCTCCCCTGCACGGGAGTTACAGGGTGGAAAGAGAATAAACTAGCCATAATAATGGTCAAACAGTCTAGTATCTGAGAACCAATCTGTATGTCTCATGTGGGAGTCTAGTTTAGGGTCTAGTGAGTGACGGGGTTTGCTCAGGAATTTTTGTGAAGGGCCTCAAAGCCACTAGGAAGAGATTTTACTCAAATTTATAGTCAATGGGAATCCAGCAAAAAATATGAAATTGGAAGAGAGAAATGTTTGGGGCTGGGGAAGGAGATTTAATGGAGGTGAGGAAAAGATGTTACAGGCCTAATGATTAGGATAAAGAGGCTAATCACTGCAACTGAAAGAAGGTGAGGATGGAAGAAGGATGGAGTCAAGAAACATAGGGGAAAGGAAGTCCAAAGGACCAGGTTATTGGCTGTATTTGGGTCTGTGGAGAGACAGGGCCCCTCTTTCCTTGCTCCTAAAATGAAGGTCAGTTGAGTCTTTCTAGTGTTTCCCACTGGACATGTAATGAGGGAGATCACATTACCTCCCCACATTCCAATAAAAAGCATCTTAAGGGTGGAAGTCTGATATCCAGCATGCATACTTTTGTTATTTTTTCCCTGCCACAGATATTTAATTTTTATTTTCTAAAATCTTAGTAATTCAGATAACGTACAATGGAAACTTTGGGGATGTCTTTGGCAGATTTTTAAATATTATAGTAATGTTAAACAAACATAATTACATACTTCCCTTTTTAAGATTTGATATTTATAAATGGACTTTCATATCTTTGCAAGCAGGGATTGTGGTTTACTCTTGTCTATATCCCTAATGCATAGAACAATGCCTGGCAAATAAACAATAGGTCTTCAATACACATATATCTGGTTTCATTTTCTATAGAAAGCAGCAGTGCCCACTAGCTACAATTCTGCATTGGCTGTGAAGCTCTCTAAAAATGTCATATTGGATTTTTCCTTCAACTCAACAGATACAGCAATTTAGCAAGTGATAAAAATGAACTTAGTCTTAGCAGTTATTTGATGATGACCTTGTTTGTTCTGATGAAGACTCTCAGCTCACATTTTAATGTGACATGCAAGGCATAATTTGGAGTTCAAAATTGTTTATCAACTTTATAAAGAAATGTGTGCAATGAATTTGAAGCATGGGAGTGTGTAATCTGTAGGAAGTGAGAATATTTTCACTTAAAAACAATTGGAACACTGAAATAGTGCTCAAAATTTCAACAAATGGCAGGGAATTTCAGTCGATGTGACAAATAAGCCAGTTTAAGAGCAAAGAAGGTAGTGAAAATGATAAAGACCTCTGGGGATTTTAATCTTGTTCGTCAAGAAAAGTATGACAGCTGTTTTTTCTAAATCTAGAGGAGATAATCAGTGGCTGTAGTAAATAGAAAATGGATTAAATGTGAGAGTGTTATAGTCTGAGCAACCACAACTAGGAATGCCAAAGCATAACTGCAATGACGTGATGAGAGGTAATCCCTCCCAGTAGTGTTTCAAATGAGCAAGCCTTCTGCATGTCATACTTGTTAACCTCTAGAGCCTCTAATAACAGGGGCCTCATGGAGAATTGGATCCAAGCTTTGTTACAGTACACAGTATCTCCACAGACTCCTTGTACATCTGCTATAAGTTCCATCTATGTTCTTGTCATTGCTTCCACTACAATAGAATTAAAGCTCCTTTTAACTCTTGAAAATGAGACCAACTCTGCTACCTGGTACATACGCTGCTTCTTTGAGTTGCTATTCTCTGTAGACGGGGGATTATGTATTTTCCAGGCGTGAACTAAAGTTCCCAGAGGTGGTCATAACAATGTCTAAAATAACGGAAGACAATAACCAAAATCTTTCCAGAGTATAGTCCTTGTGTAACTACTTTAATAAGTAGTTGTCTTTTTAATGAAGGAACTCTCAAAATACTTCCAATCTTCTGAAACTTCCCAGAAATTTAGAAAACAGGGAATACATTTTATTTCATCTCAAATTTTCTAAACATCTTATGTCCATCATTTCTTTGTCTTTCACTTAAGTTGTAGCAATTCTGTGGTATATAATGTATGCATAACTGTGTATCTATGATTCTGTTTATTGATAGTGACTCACTTTCCTCTAATGTCATTACAGTTATGCAATGAATTCTTTCAGTATATAATGTTAGTCATCAAAAGCATACTAAATACAAATTAAATATTTTCTACCCTACTGCTGAAATACAAGAAATATCAATTGAAAGGACCTCAAAGAATGAGGAAAAGATTTCCAAATATCTCCCAGGCCTGATGTTATTTCATCCTTCTAGATTTGGCATAAATATATCTGCCTGAAAGAGCACAGAGACAAGAAAACTTTCTGTAGCAGCCACTATAGTACTGATGCAGTAGAAGATAGCTAGATGTCTGAAAGCCCTTGAATTTATATTCATATACTTGTTAGCTGTGTGGAAAATAATAATGGTAACTATGACAATGTAGTTAATATATATTCCCTATTTCAAACATGGACTTGTGATAATAGAGACAGAAAGAGTGAAATGGATCAATTATATGTCAACCTGGATCCAAAGAAGTAAGAAGTCTGATTTGAGTTAGTAACCCATTAACCATCATGGGATAAGGAAGTGGTTGCTTCACTGAAATTCAGGGACACACTCAACTAACAAAACCTGGACCATGAGCGGGAGGCAAGGACAGACAGATTCCTCATACCCTTTCCTGTCTTAATGATAAGTTTGTGTAGGGAAACTGATAGTTCACATCTGGACCACACTATAGTTAGAACCATATGTTATCAGGAAGCTGTTGAAAACTTTTCCTAGGGCTAATTGCTTTTATAAACGGTACAGTTGATTATATGGTGTTCCTTTACTTTTCATTCATTATTTTCTGACCTTTATAAAGGCTTCAAATGAATGAACCTTTTTAAACAGAGGTAACTGAAATCAAAGTAACATTAATAACCAAAGTGCTGATTCTAAGTCACCAGTAATCCCGCTGTGGCACTAACTGTCCCCGGTGTTAGCTGAGTTACCTGGCTTGCAGATGTAGCCAATATTTCTCTGCCTACCTTCTAGGTTGGGACGGTGCTGTCACCAGGTTTGAGCCAAACGTATGAAATGATGTGTGTAACTTTTGGGCCTCATCCTTACAAGGAAGCAGTATGACCTTCAGTTTTACTCTTTCTCCTCATGGACTGGGATCCTAGCAAGCCAGATTCCTCCATGTGAAAAATGAAGGAACTTGGCCTTTTAGTTGCAGATATGTAAATTCTAAATAAATATTTTGTCTTGTTAAAGGTACAGTTACTTGACCTCTGCTGAAACAGAGTTGATATCTTGTGCCAACTTAGAGGATGTGTCTGAAGAAAACAAATGGAAGAGAAGGGAAGAAGGATGGTCTTCAGGAAGCAACTCTTAGAGTCCCATGAACAGACAGATACCTTATGATGCCTACACACACATGGGAAGCTCATGTTTTATGATGGCAAAGAGATATGTAAAATCATGCCAAAACTTCCACTGAGAATAAATATTAATTACAGACAGGAGGTCTCATCTCTTTGGATGAACATAAAATGGCCGTGGAGAGAGGACTAATTCTAGAGAAAACCTAGGGTAATAAAAATTGTACAACTTCAAATGCTAAGTAATATCCTGTGGAGGGCAATAGATTCAGTAGAAGAGCCTTCATCCAATGAAGAAAATTGATTCTGAGTCACGAGTAATCCTGCTGTGGCATTAACTGTCCCCAGTGTTAGCTGAGTTACCTGGCTTGCAGATGTAGCAAATATTTCTGCCTGTACATCTGCTATAAGTTCCATCTATGTTCTTGTCATAGATGGACACATTTGGAATAACACATTTGAAAGAATTACCCTTGAAACATAAGACCAGTTGTAGGCAGGAAGCAATTCTTTTCTTGCAGAGAATAACACATTTGAAAGAATTTGGAATAACACATTTGAAAGAATTATCCTTGAAACATAAGCCCAGTTGTAGGCAGGAAGCAATTCTTTTCTTGCAGAGAAGCATCACACAGAGGATGTTCTGCTTCACTTGGGGCAAAGTGCTTTTGGACACAAATTCAGAGCTCATAGATCTGACTTTATTTGTGAACCTTCCAAGTTACTGGACAGGCTGGATGGCAGGGATTTCTCATGCAGCATCTATAAATTTTCTATTAGCAAAATCTGCAAAGAAGCCACATCCTAATCTGAATTGGGCAAAATACAATACCAATGTACAGTTAATCATTGCATAGAAGTTTATGAAGATATTTTGTCTCATTTTCCTATGTAATTAGGAATTTTGCTTTAACATACATCAAACTGAGGATGGTTAGAGAATAAGCTAAGAGTTTTAAGATGCTGGCTTATTTGGTATGTGCTAGTCAGATTGAAGTACTCTGCTATATCGAATAGAATTTAATATAAAATTAGAGCATTTTGGGATTCCAAAGAGGTAAAGTAAAAAGAACATTTTATAACCAACTTTCACCTGTATAAAATTCTGGCACTTGCCCCATTGCCAGTATAATATCTGGGAAAAAAATTATGCCTGTTTCAAATGAAAAAGGAAATGAAATGTGTTACAGGCATGATCTATCTAACATAATTTCAAACGCCTTTGTACTTAGTCAGTTGATTCTCACAGCTTACTGTAAACTCAGAAAAGCATAAAAAAATCATCATTTCGCACATGAAACTTCTGAGGATCAGAAAGAATAGGTAACACTCTCAAGTTCCCAGAGCCAATACTGCTAGAAGTTATATCAGAAATCATATTCCTTGACTCTTAGAATTTAAAATATACTCACCCATGTCCCCATTTAATAAAACCTGTGACAATAACTTAATCCTCATTTGCTGAAATTTGGGGTTGTTTTAAAATAGTTAAGTCTGGACTCCTGTGGCCAACCCTGCTGGTTGTCTACTCAATATCCAACCTCCTCTTTTTTATTATTAATAGGATCCACATTTTATTTAA
The DNA here is from genome assembly GCF_030020395.1 of Manis pentadactyla. Lineage (NCBI taxonomy): Eukaryota > Metazoa > Chordata > Mammalia > Pholidota > Manidae > Manis > Manis pentadactyla. The sequence goes on along the minus strand of NC_080020.1, from coordinate 146,673,365 downwards.
GGCAGGGATAAGCCCAAATTAAAAATTAAATTTTGAAAGCTCTCTTGAAAATAGTGGTGGCCCTGAGACAGAGTGATACAGTTTTGGCAAATGGGATGTTAACAAAAGTGTACCGATTCGGACATTCAGGAATGTTATCATCTTCCTTATAAACAGAGGAGACTCATCCTGCATGTGCTCTTCACTTTGAATCTTCTCATCCTAGAATAATTCTAGAATACAGACTTACTACATGGAGAGGCAACAGCTATCTTTGAACAAGCTACATCAACTGGTAGTAGTCTGCTTCTGGACCTGAAGTTACAATTAAACATAAACCTCTTACTGGTTTAAGCAGCTAGACTTGGGTTTTTCTTGCTTACAGCTAAAGATGTCTTTCATCTCAGAGAAATCATATTTTAAAAACTGTTTCCTTTATTCCTTCCCTTCTATACATGATCTTTAAACAAATATATTGTTAATACCTACTCTATATCAGGCACTGTCTATGGTGGGGATACAACTTCGAATAAGACAAGTTTCCTACTTTTATGGACTTACTTTCTAATACAAGAGACAGACCATAAATAAGTGAAAGTGATCATGAAATTTCAAGTCATGTTAAGAACTGTGAAAGTAATACACAAGGGCAAACTGACCAAGAATAGGGATGGAGCAATGGTAGGTAAGGCAGTCTTTTTCAAACAGAAGGGCATCTCTAAGGAGGACATTAAGGCAAAGTCCAGACCAATGAAAGGCAATAAGCGTGGATGAGGAAATGAAGCATGAAGAATAGCAAGTGCAGAGGCTTTGAGGCATGGATAACCTTGATATGTCTGAAGAATAACAAAATTACTGTTGTTAGATATTAGTAAGGAAGATCATAGGAGAAGATGGAGATGAGAGATTATGCTGGTAACCTCTTATGTCCTACCTTACATCCTATTGGCTGGGTGGAAAAATGAAGCAAGAAAAAAGAGTGAGTTCCAAAGGAGTGAACTGTGAGAGTGCAATCAGAGAAGTCCTCTTGGAGATGACATCTCGGCAGAGGCATCAGCAAGGTAAGAGAGCAAACACTTGTACATCTGCGGGAAGTGTGTTCCAGGAAGATGGAACAGCAAAGACAAAGGCCCTGAGGCAGAAGCTTTCTTGATAAACTCAAGGTTTCTTGATAAATTCCTGTGATTACAAGGCCAGTATAGTTGGAGTAAAAAAAGGATTGGGAAAAGTAAGAGAAGAGGTGACAGAGGCACCAAGGAAGCAGAAACCATTGGAAGGACTTCAGCTTTTACACCAAAAGAGATGTAAATCCATTTGGGAATTTTGATCACAAGAGTGACATGATTTCAAGTTTTAAAAGAAGCATTCTGGATGCTGGGTTGGGAATAGATTACAGGGGTCAAGGAAGCAGCAGGAAACCGTTTAAAGTCTGTTAAGTCTGTTTTAAGAAACCAGGATATCATAATACCATGGACCTATTTACCACGCCTTATCTTTACATTTATAACTTTATTTTTACCCTGATTTATGGGATGTCTTTCATTTTATTTTAAATTAATCCATTCAATATATTTTGAAATATCTAACCTGCCAGATATTGCTTCTATTAAAAATCAAACTCTTACACATTTCCATAAAATGAAGTTCTTGAATTCTTCATTCTTTGCTTTTTGTTACTCACTGTTTTTTGTTGGATATTGTGTCATTTAACTAGGAATGATTTGGCTGGAAGCAGTTTGGTAGAGATCAAGATAGCAATGTCATTTAGTTGAAGTGATTTCATGATTGGTAATTCTAGTAAACTATGGCATAATTTTAGCTGTCTTTAAAGTGTTTTAAGGATCTTTATTTGTTTTCAAGAATATTCAGGTCTTCACTATTATTTTGAAGATTTTTTTTTAGATAGTATCTAATTCAGACTTTTCCCAACTAACCAAACAGTTGAAAGAATGTTATTTAAAGAACTCTGAAGAGAAACAGTGTTACTATCTTAGTCATTTCGTGGAGAAAACCATAAACATTTGAAAACTTTCCTCTTTATAAGAACTTCTTGACACTGCTTTTTTTTGTAAGTGACAAAAGGATCCTGTAGTAGGTATTTTTTAGTTTACATTTTACTAGCACCACTTTTGTTGCAATGTGGAGGACTACTTCTCTGTGCTTGTTTTGGCTCTTAGGAGCATAAGCTAGTTGTGTACTGGGCAGGGCATTACAGGATTTGGTTCTCTCTGAGATTCAACAGCAGATGTCTTATGGAAGAAAATAAAGGGAAGCAAAGATCCACTGGGGGAATCAAAAGATAATACACAGTCAACAAGGTGAGGTTGCTCGCTAATGAAGCCATGGCCACAGTAACCTTCCACTGCTCTTAACAAGGTGGAAGCAAAGTCCGCTTAACACTTCACCGTACAGCTGTTATTTTTTCCCCCTCAGCAGGCTCATTCCTTTAGGGCACACAAAAAAAATTGACTTTTCATTTCATTCTCAAGTATAGCCTAGACTACTTTTGCACATGAAGAATGTGAAAGTCTCTAAGTTTGAGTTAGATAAAACCTTCTGAAACAATCGAAGACAAAAATAAAGATTTTTTTGATTCACAATTTTTTAAAAATTATGATGGATTCAAATATTTAATGGAGGGATCACTGTAATATTCATAAGAAGTTTCTTATTCTCTGTAATCTTCCTAAGAAAGTTTTCATTGATTTTTATCATGATGGAACAGAAATGAAGGTGGCTATCTTTCAATTCTATGTAATTGTATTAAATGTAACAGTCTCTGAGAGTTGCCAACTCATAGTTCCTCTCAGAAGAAAATATGCCACTGGGACCGTATTATACCCATCTTTGCCCCATCAGACTATGAAATTTTACCCCACCGGACTATCTGAGAAATAACCCATGCATTGAAAATCCCATTTGGTGTATGTTTAATACTTAATAATGAAAATATTTTAGTCACCCATAGTTATGAAATAAAAAAATAAAAAATTCTGACAATGTCTCAGACTTTCTTTGTTTCTCATGACCGTCACAATTTTGAGGAGTACTGCTTAATACTTTTAGAATGTTCCTTAATTTGGGTTTATCTGCTTTTTTGGTGTGATTTCAAACTTTTGGGAAGAATACAGCAGATGTGAAGTGGCAGCCTTCTCCGTACCGCATTGTATCAGGGGTACCGACATGACTAACCACTGGTGATATCAGAGGCGAGCACTTGGTCAAGGTAATGGTTTCCAGATTTCTCCTCAGTACAGTAATGTTTTTCTCTTTCTGTAATCTGTTCTTTGGGAGTGTGTTAGTAAATGTGGCCTACTCTCAAGGAGGTGGTGGTGGTATCGCCATGTTATTTGTGAGTCTGTAAGGAACATTTGTGTCTTCTCCCTTAGACTATGCAGTTTTAACCGGGAGCTTAATTTACTACCTGGTCTCTATGAGAGTAGGCTCAGTTTTCATGACTTCCTACTATCCTGAATCCACAGAAACCCAGTATCTCTCCTGAATCTCAGAAAGATGCCCTCAACACAGTATTCTTGGGGATGTGTGGAGGCAGACCTAGGAAAACTTTCCTTCCAAGCCCTAAGGTCTTCTGAGGTTTTAGACATTTCACTAACCCATTTGAAGGTTTTCAGATATGGGCTCTGATTAATTTCAATCTAAGTTTGATTAATTTAGACCTGGTGATCCCCTCATCCCTGGACTCAGTACTCCATCTCTATAAAATATGATGGAACAAACATTTTGTGAACATCTACTACATTCAGGCCACTGTTCTAGGATCTGAGGATATTTCAGTGAACTCTACAGTTAAGACTGCTGTCCTTTTGTTTAAATAGTTAATGAGGAAAACAATCTAATAAGCAAATAAACAAAATAGAAATAAAACCCACAGGACCTATCCTTTGGGCCTTTAGCTACAAAGTATAGTACGAAGCACAGTACTTAGCACATTGTAGACAGTCAGTGAATACTTGAATGCTGAGTGCTAACAGATTATTTGAGGGACAAAAACACAAGCAAATATACAGATTTCATTAATAAGAAATTAAAATTTTCCTGCAATGATGGTGCATAATTGTCAAGTAGATATCCAGGTAATGAGCATTCATATTTGTATTTAAAGCAAGCATAATTGGACATAATTTCTCAGCTAGATTGCTTTATGCTCAATTTGCCAATATCTTTGGATTGCTTCACCATTTTGATTTAGGCTTATTTTCATAAGAGTATTTTGAAGTGAGAATAGTTCAAAACTTATAGAAATGGGACAATGGTGCTTCTCAGCCCACTTGGATCCCCCACACTTGGATGTCCCACTTGGAGATGAGAAAAAACTGAGAGTTACCAGGGTTGATCTTCATAAAATCATTCAAGGCAATGACACTAAGACCAGATATGAGAAACAATGACAAATCCAGATTCAATCCATACTAATCTGCAGTGGTGAGACAAAAGGAACAGATGTGATTTGAGGGAGAAAGGTATTAAAACAAACAGAGAAAAAGGTGCTAATGATGTCTAGTCATCAGTCAGGGATTGATAAAACAGCAAGAGAGCAGAAATAACTCAATGGTGAGACAACTCTCCAATGTAATGACTGGGTTTTAAGTATATTCTGAAGGAAAACTAGAGGAAGAATGGACAAAAGGCTGAGTTAAGTCTGGCGACTCTCACAGGGAAGGACCTATGGAGATTCTGCTGCCTGTGTACTCCCAGGCGTGGGGCCCAGGGCCAGAGGAGCTGAAGCAGCCCTGGGGCACACTCAACATGAGGGCTCCGCACCTCCATGTCTTACCCTCATTAGCCTATTAAAGGTTTAATCTGAAAAAGTTCATCACCATGGGCAAACATACAATGTTAGCCACTTTTCAGTACTTCCATTTATTTAAACATATGACTATTTTAGTATCTATTATTTATTTATTACTGCATTTGTTCCAGTGAATATCTGCGGACCTATTACATAAACCAGATCTATACTATCTGTACAATCCTCTTAATGGAATGCCCAGAACACTGCATCCCATCCGGCTCTTTGTGGTTCAACAGCTCTTTTAGCAAACTGCTGAAGCTATGTATATAATGCCCATGTGGAAATTAAATCTATGATATATGTAAGCCCTGGGCCAGCCTGAAGCAAAATCATCACACACAAAAACAAAAAAACAGAGGCGGAGCCAACATGGCGGCGTAAGTAGGACAGTAAGAATCTCCTCCCAAAAACATATATATTTTTGAAAATACAACAAATACAACTAATCCTAAAAGAGAGACCAGAAGACACAGGACAACAGCCAGACTACATCCACACGTGTGAGAGCCCAGCGCCTGGTGAAAGGGAGAAATATGCAAGAACGAAGGAAGAATACAGAAATAAAACAAGCTCTGGAAGGGCATCAAAACAGAATGGATGAGATGCAAGAGACCATTAATGGACTAGAAAACAGAGAACAGGAATACAGAGAAGCTGATACAGAGAGAGATAAAAGGATCTCCAGGAATGAAAGAATTGTAAGAGAGCTGAGTGACCAATTGAAACAGAACAATATCTGCATTATAGGTGTACCAGAAGGAGAAGAGAGAGAAAAAGGGACAGAAAGTGTCTTTGAAGAAATAATTGCTGGAAACATCCCCAAACTAGGGGAGGAAATGGCCTCTCAGACCACAGAGGTACATAGAAATCCCATGACAAGGGATCCAAGGAGGGTAACACCAAGACACATAATAAGTAAAATGACAAAGATCAAAGACAAGGACAAAGTATCAAAGGCAGCCAGAGAGGAAAAAAAAGGTTACCTACAAAGGAAAACCCATCAGGCTATCATCAGACTTCTCAACAGAAACCCTACAAGCCAGAAGAGAATGGCATGATATACGTAATGCAATGAAACAGAAGGGCCTCGAACCAAGACTACTATATCCAGCATGATTATCATTTAAATATGAAGGAGGGATTAAACAATTCCCAGACAAGCAAAACTTGAGGGAATTTGCCTCCCACAAACCACCTCTACAGGGCATCTTACAGGGACTGCTCTAGATGGGAGCACTCCTAAAAAGAGCACAGAACAAAACACCCAACATATGAAGAAGGGAGGAGGAGGACTAAGAAGGGAGAGAAATAAAGAATCATCAGACCACGTTTATAATAGCTCAACAAGCGAGTTAACTTAGACAGTAAGATAGTAAAGAAGCTAGCCCTGAACCTTTGGTAACCACAAACTTAAAGCCTGCAATGGCAATAAGTACATACCTTTCAATAATCACCCTAAATGTAAATGGATTGAATGCACCAATCAAAAGACACAGAGTAATAGAATGCATAAAAAAGCAAGATCCATCCATATGCTGCTTACAAGAGACTCACCTCAAACCCAAAGACATGCACAGACTTAAAGTCAAGGGATGGAAAAAGATATTTCATGCAAACAGCACAGAGAAAAAAGCAGGTGTTGCAATACTAGTACCAGACAAAACAGACGTCAAAATAAAGAAAGTAACAAAAGATAAAGAAGGACATTACATAATGATAAAGGGCTCAGTCCAACAAGAGGATATAACCATTCTAAATATATCTGCACAAAATACAGGAGCACCAACATATCTGAAACAAATATTAACAGAACTAAAGGAGGAAATAGAATGCAATGCATTCATTTTGGGAGACATCAACACACCACTCACTCCAAAGGACAGATCCACCAGACAGAAAATAAGTAAGGACACAGAGGCACTGAACAACACACTAGAACAGATGGACCTAATAGACATCTACAGAACTGTACATCCAAAAGCAACAGGATACACATTCTTCTCAAGTGCACATGGAACATTCTCCAGAATAGACCACATACTAGGCCACAAAAAGAGTCTCAGTAAATTCCAAAAGATTGAAATCCTACCAACCAACTTTTCAGACCACAAAGGCATAAAACTAGAAATAAACTATACAAAGAAAGCAAAAAGGCTCACAGACACATGGAGGCTTAACAACACACTCCTAAATAATGGATCAATGACTAAATCAAAATGGAGATCCAGCAATATATGGAAACAAACAACAACAACACAAAGCCCCAACTACTGTGGGATACAGCAAAAGCAGTCTTAAGAGAAAAGTATATAGCAATCCAGGCATATGTAAGGAAGGAAGAACAATCCCAAATGAATGATCTACTGCCACAATTATCGAACTTGGAAAAAGAAGAACAAATGAGGCCTAAGGTCAGCAGAAGGAGGGACATAATAAAGATCAGAGAAGAAATAAATAAAATTGAGAAGAATAAAACAGTAGCAAAAATCAATGAAAACAAGAGCTGGTTCTTTGAGAAAATAAACAAAATAGATAAGCCTCTAGCCAGACTTATTAAGAGGAAAAGAGAGTCAACACAAATCAACAGTATCAGAAACGAGAAAGGAAAAATCACGACGGACCCCACAGAAATACAAAGAATTATTAGAGAGTACTATGAAAACCTATATGCTAACAAGCTGGGAAACCTAGGAGAAATGGACAACTTCCTAGAAAAATACAACCTTCCAAGACTGACCCAGAAAGAAACAGAAAATCTAAACAGACCAATTACCAGCAACGAAATTGAAGCGGTAATCAAAAAACTACCAAAGAACAAAACCCCCGGGCCAGATGGATTTACCTCGGAATTTTATCAGACATACAGGGAAGACATAATACCCATTTTCCTTAAAGTTTTCCAAAAAATAGAGGAGGAGGGAATACTCCCAAACTCATTCTATGAAGCTAACATCACCCTAATACCAAAACCAGGCAAAGACCCCACCAAAAAAGAAAACTACAGACCAATATCCCTGATGAACGTAGATGCAAAAATACTCAACAAAATATTAGCAAACCAAATTCAAAAATACATCAAAAGGATCATACACCATGACCAAGTGGGATTCATCCCAGGGATGCAAGGATGGTACAACATTCGAAAGTTCATCAACATCATCCACCACATCAACAAAAAGAAAGACAAAAACCACATGATCATCTCCATAGATGCTGAAAAAGCATTTGACAAAGTTCAACATCCATTCATGATAAAAACTCTCAGCCAAATGGGAATAGAGGGCAAGTACCTCAACATAATAAAGGCCATCTATGATAAACCCACAGCCAACATTATATTGAACAGCGAGAAGCTGAAAGCATTTCCTCTGAGATCGGGAACTAGACAGGGATGCCCACTCTCTCCACTGTTATTTAACATAGTACTGGAGGTCCTAGCCACGGCAATCAGACAAAACAAAGAAAAAGAAGGAATCCAGATTGGTAAAGAAGAAGTTAAACTGTCACTATTTGCAGATGACATGATACTGTACATAAAAAACCCTAAAGACTCCACCCCAAAACTACTAGAACTGATATCGGAATACAGCAAAGTTGCAGGATACAAAATCAACACACAGAAATCTGTGGCTTTCCTGTACACTAACAATGAACCAACAGAAAGAGAAATCAGGAAAACAACTCCATTCACAATTACATCAAAAAAAATAAAATACCTAGGAATAAACCTAACCAAAGAAGTGAAAGACTTATACTCTGAAAACTACAAGTCACCCTTAAGAGAAATTAAAGGGGACACTAACAGATGGAAACTCATCCCATGCTCGTGGCTAGGAAGAATTAATATCGTCAAAATAGCCATCCTGCCCAAAGCAATATACAGATTTGATGCAATCCCTATGAAACTACCAGCAACATTCTTCAATGAACTGGAACAAATAATTCAAAAATTCATATGGAAACACCAAAGATCCCAAATAGCCAAAGCAATTCTGAGAAAGAAGAATAAAGTAGGGGGGATCTCACTCCCCAACTTCAAGCTCTACTATAAAGCCATAGTAATCAAGACAATTTGGTACTGGCACAAGAACAGAGCCACAGACCAATGGAACAGACTAGAGAATCCAGACTTTAACCCAGACATATATGGTCAATTAATATTTGACAAAGGAGCCATGGACATACAATGGCAAAATGACAGTCTCTTCAACAGATGGTGCTGGCAAAACTGGACAGCTACATGGAGGAGAATGAAACCGGACCATTGTCTAACCCCATATACAAAAGTAAACTCAAAATGGATCAAAGACCTGAATGTAAGTCATGAAACCATTAAACTCTTGGAAGAAAACATAGGCAAAAACCTCTTAGACATAAACATGAGTGACCTCTTCTTGAACATATCTCCCCGGGCAAGGAAAACAACAGCAAAAATGAACAAGTGGGACTATATTAAGCTGAAAAGCTTCTGTACAGCAAAAGACACCATCAATAGAACAAAAAGGAACCCTACAGTATGGGAGAATATATTTGAAAATGACACATCTGATAAAGGCTTGACGTCCAGAATATATAAAGAGCTCACACGCCTCAACAAACAAAAAACAAATAACCCAATTAAAAAATGGGCAGAGCAACTGGACAGTTTTCCAAAACAGAAATACAGATGGCCAACAGACACATGAAAAGATGCTCCATATTGCTAATTATCAGAGAAATGGAAATTAAAACTACAATGAGGTATCACCTCACACCAGTAAGGATGGCTGCCAATCCAAAAGACAAACAACAACAAATGTTGGCGAAGCTGTGGAGAAAGGGGAACCCTTCTACACTGCTGGTGGGAATGTAAATTAGTTCAACCATTGTGGAAAGCAGTATGGAGGTACATCAAAATGCTCAAAACAGACTTACCACTTGACCCAGGAATTGCACACCCAGGAATTTACCCTAAGAATGCAGCAATCAAGTATGAGAAAGACTAATGCACCCCTATGTTTATCGCAGCACTATTTACAATAGCCAAGAATTGGAAGCAACCTAAATGTCCTTCGGTAGATGAATGGATAAAGAAGATGTGTTACATATACACAATGAAATACAACTCAGCCATAAGAAGAGGGCAAATCCTACCATTTGCAGCAACATGGATGGAGCTGGAGGGTATTATGCTCAGTCAAACAAGCCAAGTGGAGAAAGAGAAATACCAAATGATTTCACTCATCTGTGGAGTATAAGAACAAAGGAAAAAGTGAAGGAACAAAACAGCAGCAGAATCACAGAACTCAAGAATGGACTAACAGGTACCAAAGGGAAAGGGACTGGGGAGGATGGGTGGGTAGGGAGGGAGAAGGGAGGGGAGAAGAAGGGGGGTATTAAGATTAGCATGCATGGGGAGTGGGAGAAAGGGGAGGGCTGTACAACACAGAGAAGGCAAGTAATGATTCTACAACATTTGCAATGCTGATGGACAGTGACTGTAAAGGGGTTTATAAGGGGGCCTGGTATAGGGGAGAGCCTAGTAAACATAATATTCGTCATGTAAGTGTAGATTAATGATACCAAAAAAAAAAAAAAAAAGGCAGTTCCTGTGTGGAGACCTCCAATGAGTTCTACACAAGGGTATAAAGGGCATATAAAAGTGTAGGCAAAGGGCCTGTTTGTGTTTATAGAGAGGATCAAAGCCTAATTGGGCTACCCCGAAAATGAACTAAGATACGAGATGAAGAAGAACTTCCAACATCAGCACTCTCTGGAAGACTCATGCCAGAAGATGATCAGCAAAAAACCCCAACAAAGATCCACGCACTGCTACAGGTGTAGATGCACTCATCCCACCAGTTCCTGGACTTGCCATGGGAATGAAGAAGGAGATATCTAAACTGGCCTGTGCATACAGTAAAACAACAAATTTGACTGGATCTATACTGTTGGAACTCAACCAAGAATTAGGAGAAGTGCAAATTGTAGCGCTCCAAAATCTTACAACTACAGACTATTTACTGTTAAAAGAACATATGGGATGTGAACAGTCCCCAGGAATGGGTTGTTTTAAGTTGTCTGATTTCTCTCAGACTGTTCAAGCTCAGTTGGACAATATCCACCATATCATAGATAAGTTTTCACAAATGCCTAAGGTGCCTAACTGGTTTTCTTGGTTTCACTGGAGATGGCTGGTAATTATAGGTCTGCTTTGGTTATGTAACTGTATTCCTATTATGTTAATGTGTGTGCACAATTTAATTAGTAGTTTAAAACCTATACATGCTGATGTTACTCCAGAAGAAGATATGTCAAAGAAATAATCAATCTTCCCATGTTTTCTTCTGCCTGCTACTTGTATAGCTTTTCTTCTTCCTTCCTAATTACAACCCTTAAACAGAATTCGTGCCTCATATCAAATTTACCGAGTATCATAATTCTTCCAAGTGGTAAAGATACCTCAAGACAAATGCTGGGCATAGAAGCCACAGGGCATAAATAAGCAAAGAAGTAAAAAGCTAACCTTTTCAAACAATAAGGCTTTTCTCTCACTTAGCAACTTTACATTTCCCTGTATGGCCCCGGAAGATGACTGGTTAGCCAGAGACGGGTAAGATTCCTCAAGGGAGGAACAACCTAAGACAGGCACAGTCGCAGGGGGGCCATCAGGTGAGAAATTGGGGATCAACAGAGGTGAGGCTTAGAACCTCACCCCCCCCCTGTTCTGAGAGAAATCTGCATCTGTGGATGTTTTATTGCCCTTGTCTAGCTTGGGTTAACAGATAGTCTACAGGCACACACTTGATCATCTACATTTGCTCTCTTACAACACTAAACTATGTTTTCTACCTTTATCTTGTATCTACCTACCACTTCAGCATTTTATTAAAAATAATAATAATAAAGAGAGAAATGTGGTATCCACATATAAATCAAGTAAAAAAATCAAATGAGTATTCATATTTGAACTGACTGTTTATAGTTCATAATGTATGAGCAAAACCGAAAGTTTCTGTGATGACTGCCCTTGTACCGTTCACCATGTAACTTATTCACTATATAAGAATTTGTTCTCTATGTAAGAACTTGTTCATTATGCTTCAGAAGATTAGAGACTGACGAAAATTAGGCTTGGGGTGGATTGATGATTGTGCATTGAGCATTGACTCCCCTATACAGAATTTTATTGTTGTTAACAACCATTTGATCAATAAATATGAGAGATGCCCTCACAAAAAAAAAAAAGTACAGACTTCCAATTGTAAAATAAATAAGTAACCGGGATGTAATGTATAGCATAAGGAATATAGTCAAAATATTGTAACAACTTGGTATGGTGATAGCTGGTACCTAGAATTATCATGTATATAAATGTTGAATCACTGTGTTGTACACCTGAAACTATTGTAATGTAATACTGTGTGTCAACTACCCTTCAATAAAAAATAATTATCTATAAAAAAAAATCAAAAAAGTTATTTTTATGACTTTTCTCTAGACTCATAAGATTCAAACATTTTTAGCAAATATTTCTGTTGTTTAGGGCAAAATTATGAAACTACTGTTTTACCTGGTTTCTCTTTTACAAATGCTAATTCTATGTTATTTGACATGATGATAATTTCTGCCTAGCTGGACTTTATAAATGTTCTAGACATGTTCATCTCACTCTGCTGCTTTTATTAGAAAACTATACTTTTAACAACATGGGTCAAAGTTTTCAAGATTTTGTCTCACAAAGGAAGATTCTAATCATTGTTGGCCTTTTCTATTACTAATTGCTTCTGGACATGAAATGACTGCTGCCTGTTTGTGGATTCATTATCTAAGAAGAAAACTATCAGGGGAATTACAGAACCTTTAATGTTAAAGAACTAAAAATGTTAAAGAATTAAGAAACTTTATACCACACCTCGATTTCAAAATCAGATTAATTGCAATTCAAAGAGGAAAGTGACTTGCTCAAATCTGGGAAGCTAGATCATAGTTCGAAGATGACACAAACTAAGGAAACTGTTCTTTTTAGATTGATTGATGCTCCATAGACTGCCATCTCTCATTTTAGTTATGTATAAATTCCTTGAACAGTATTTACCCTGAAGAGGTCCACATCTTAGTCATGAGAGATATTGTGTATATTAAGTATTTACAATATAGCATGTGTTTCTATAAAAGTACAGGAAATATAGATAATAGAAAAGATGACTTCTAACTGATGGGTCAAGGAAGAATTTTCTGGAAAGATGGTGCTTGACTTGCATTTTGAAAATGATGTAAAGTGACTCCAAGTGTAAATAAGTGAATAACTACTAAAGATAAAGGGATTTTCATATGCAAGGATATGCTTCTTTAGGGAACCGAGCAGTAATTCTCTGTCTAGAATGCAAATTATGAGGAGGGAAGAGCAACAAGAGATCAGCATGAAGACAAGGAGAAAAGAGAGATCCTATGCATCGTGCAAAAGGTTTTCAACATTGGCCTTCATTTTATATGCAATTGGGTGTTCAAATGATCAGATTAGAAACTTCACATTATCTCTTTTCACCTTATATTCTCTGATTCATTCATAATCAACTATATGAGGATGCCTACAAATGGTGACATCCAGTTAGGGCCTCTCTTCTGGATTCCATCATTGTTGGGCACGTCCATGGTGATGTACTGACTAAAGCACAGATTAAATATCAATAATACTGTGTGTATTAGTTTTATCTTCCCAGCTTTCTCCTTAGACGCTACTCCCAATACATGTCATGATGACAGTAGGCACTGGAAAGCCATTGGATTCATCTGTCCCTCTCCATCCAGCCAGAAGACATTTGGAATGCCTAGAATTATGGGGTTGGTCCCCTGTTCATATGTGTCTTTCTGAAGAGAAACTCTGTTAGGAAGAGATGCCTTTTAAATATCATGCGTGTTACATTTTGTGTAGTAAAAACAGAATTTTTTTCTTCACTGACATTGTTTTATTTAATTTCTGAGTGCAATGAGAACCTGTCATTGCAAAAACCAAGAAACAGAAAAGACGTATGCATGCCCTTCATCTCCAAGATCCATAGGAATTTGCTAACTGAGTGAGAGTCCCATGTACCATTCGTTTGGTCAGTTTTGTGGACACAGGGCCTAGTTACTATAATGTGAAAACAAAGTGAAGAGATGGATGAAGATCAATGAATCAATGTCCTAAAAAATATTCTTTGTAGTATTTCAAAGGGAACGATGTGGCTAAGATATACACTTTCAAGTGAACACAAAGTGGGGGAATTCTGGTGTCATTACATACAGGTACTGGAGGGTAACCATTGTTCAACAAATCATGATCATAAAAAGAGTAGAAGATAGGTTAAAATACAGGGGTGAAGTATGTTAAACTAATGATCCTTTGATGAGAATGGATATTACTTGCAGTTGAATCTCAGCTCTGGTACAGAGAGTTATTTACATTTTTCTCATCTATTAAATGGTAATGAAAAGAGTTACCTCCCAGGTTTTGAGAGGATTGGGTGAACTTCCACATATAAAATATTTAGTACATTTCATTGCATATGTTCAGGAAAGTTTAATTCCCTTTTTCCTCTGTGCTTTGTTGGGAATTTCTGAAACAATGCACTAAATATAATTCAGTTGCAGGAACTGAACATATCTCAGAGCTATATGAATATACATACTAAGAATAGTTTAAAGGAAACAAAAGGGACATTTCCCACCAGAGTGGTAATATAAAAGTGACTCCATGGAAAAGAATTTCTGTTTTAACTATTATTTTTCCTGAATAGTTTAGTAATTATAGTTTTGTGTATCTATATATAATTTTGTTTTAGGAAAACTAATTAGGAATGTTAATAATTTCTTTTTCTTTTTTCTTCTATAATAAAATATGAACTTACAATGATATTTACAGGGACATAATAAGCCTGGTGATCTTCCCATAATATGAATTTAAACATACTGAAATTCCAAGTGATCTGAAACTCAATTATTTCATAAATGGGGAACAGTTAAACAGTATGTCAAACTTATTGATTTAGGTTGATATTTTAGAATGTAATTGTATGAGATTAATAAATAATAAAAAACAATGAAGTCCTAGGAAAAATATAATAGGCAAAATCAGTGATATCTATCACACACATTCTATTTATATACTACATACATAATTTTCTATAAATATATTAGCACAAATTGTAGGAAATCATCCAATAATATTTCTAAGAGGAAAAGCATTTCCCACTGTTTTCTTTTGTGTTTACTGATTTCCTGTTACCTCCCATGAATGTATTTGAGGTGACAGAGATGGACAGTGGTAATACACTTATCTATGTACTGTGGCTGTCCCTTATGTAAAGTGGAAAACCAGTCAACTTATGTGATGTGAATTGGTTTCAAAGGGAGACAAGGTTCTTTCTCCCTTTGAATATTCCAAAGAGAAAATAAGAATAAACTATACTATTTCAAGCCAAATAGATTCCTTTATAACTCATGACACAGGAATACATTTTGTTGGCACTAATAGAGATAAATTAACAAAGACACTATTCTACTATTTCCAGTACACTGTTCATAAATGGATTTTGTATAATTTATGCAAATTGCTATATATTCAGCTGTGCCATTAAATCACTTCATTTCAAAATATCTATTCAATTCAACTAATGAAGTTGTAGAACATAGTCAAATAATAACATGCTACTTGTGACAGCTGTCAATATCATTCCACCCCGATTCATTTCTTAACTACAAGCATTCTCATTGATATTTAGGTGTTGGAAACAATGACAGAGTAAGTTTGCACAACTGCTGGATTCAAGAAATAAGTGGAGAAAACTGAATGATAATTTTGAGTAAATTCTCTCTAAAATTATGATATATAATTTACTTCTCCAATTCATCTTGCCTCCCTACATTTTCTCTTTCCATGCTTAACAAATCTAGCTTTTATTTCTGGTTTCTATATTTTCTTAATAATCTGCCACTCTCCCCTTAAGTTTTGAAGCCTAGTGATATCAGGAATCCTCTTTTCTCTTCAGGCCCATGACAAACATCGAATCAATTTTTGTCAGTTTTTCTTTCTCAGTCTCTCACAAACTTTCTTTCTCCCTGTTCCTAGCTGCCAACCTATTTCAATCCAAGCTCTCATTTGTGGATCTCTAGACTACTGTAACATTGCCAATGACCTCCCTATCACTAGTCTCTCGCCCACTCTATCTGGCACTGTGGGACCTTTAGCACTGCTTTGTGACCTTCCTCTGTAAAAAATCTTTCAGTGACCCTCAGATGACTGCCTAATCATTTCACATTTAAGATGAGTACAATTATGACCCTGGTTTAGGTTTGAGTTTCTAGCTTTACATCTCACTATGCCATACACCTAGGCAAACTTTTTTACTCAGTACTCCTATGGACATATCATTATACCCATATCTTCTATTAAGAATATCCTAACCGTAGCTTCTACCTATGAAAATCCTACTTATCACCAGTAAGGTCCTCATTAAGACAGATGAACATTTTTTTTCCTGTAATCTGTATATTGTTAAGAGAAAACAACTAAACCAACAGTAAAAGAACTCAAGAAAAATCAATTAACAATCAAAACACACATCTGTAAATTAACTTTGTCACTTTGAATGTCTCCCTAACACGAATCCCCTTATTTAAGCTGATGGTTTGAGTTCATTTGTCTAAACACACTTCCTCAAGCAATCTTTCAATACTTCTCTAAGAGTTTTATTGCCCTCCAGCACTTATATTAGCCATTTTGTATTCTATCCAATTCCCTAAATTGTCACTCTGACCATAGAACTAATGTGTCAGTTTTTGCCTTTACACAGTATTTTTATAACCAGTATATAGTAGACTTTCATATAAATATACAAACGGCCATATCATATGTATGTGCATACATGTATATGCACACACATCTCACACACACACACACACACACACACACACACACACACACACACTTCTCTAATCACAACTTGTACTTGCTATCCAGGCTTATGAGAACCTTGGGCTTAAGGCAAAAATCCTGTAATGTTCATCTTGTTAGAATATTAGATCCCTCATTAACTCAGAGTATTAAATGAAACAGTTGAGTTAGTAACCAAATCGACAAAGAACCAGCTGAATATATGTACGATTAGGGACTTTGCCATTTTGTTCTTAGATTAATTATATGGTCCATTATACTGGAATGTGTGCTTGATTTCAAAACTAGTTCTTTCCTTCGATTTTGGTTCTTGTCATCTGGTTTATATGTTTTCCCTTTTTAAAAAAACCTGTATTTTACACATGTGACTATAGCAAAATAAAAAGAAGAAGAACCAATAGAAATCAGGGAATGTAGAACTTTGCACCCATAGAGAACAAATTTTAAAACAAAAATAACATACACAATATGCCAATGGCTTCACTGAATGAGATTGGGCTGAAAGTATTTTTAAGCACCACTGTGCAAAGCTATCAGTTTACATATTCTGTCCTAAGTGCTGAGATCACCATTAAGGCAGAAGAACACTTTTTAAAATGTAATCCATATATTTTTATGAGAAAACAACTAACCCACGAGTAAAAGAACTCAAGAAAACTAACAATCAAAGCACACATTCATAAATTATCTTTGAATGTCTCACCAATAATCTCACTTACATTGATGATTGACTTCATTTGTTTAAATACACTTCTAAATTTTTCATTCAATTTATTAAGGAAATGGGGGAAAGGAATGTCTGTAACAACATGAGAAACCAGGAAAGGCCTGCATCACCAGTGTGAGGATTGTCTGTAAGAAATTATGAGACCAGATTGGGGGACATGAAGACTATAAAAGTAAAGAAAGAAAAAGATTTTTCTGGAAGATAAGTAGGCAGAGTCCCCTGCAAGACCCCACTCAGACTTGAGGGAAAGAAAAGGATATCAGGCAGTGAGACGTTTGGGTGAGAAAGACAAGGATCCCAATCGTATACAGAACTTGGAGCAATAAAAGCAACTGAAGAGAAGTACCTGTGTCCTTCATGCATGTTCATGGGATGGACCGTCCTTTAGCAGTAACAGGCACATCTCCCCCCGTGTGGATTATACCTAGCAGAGCCTAAGCACCAAGAGCTTCCTCAAGCTGGACTGAGTAATCTCTGGGTAGACTGTGTCGCTATCATCCTTCTTTGCTGTCAGGCTAGGTGACATCCTTCTAGAATCATATCTTCTTTCTCCCTTCCCTCCTTCATTTCACTAGACACACACTTAAGAAACTTCCTACAAAGTACTTAAGAGGTTTTATAGATTTACTTATTTTTTCAATTCTTGCTTGCCTTAATATCTTTACAATTTGTTGACCAAGTATGGAACTGTATTGAGAAATAACTGTCTCTTAAGTCTTGAAGGCTTGATTCCAATTCTTTGCATGTACACTGTGCTGCTGGGAAGAAAATAAAATCCCTTTGTGACTATAGTATCTTGTGGCAACTGCTTTATTTCCCCCTCACTTCTTTCAAGATTATTTCCACTCTTTTATACTTGTTTTCTTTATCTCTACTAGATGTGTACAACGGTCTTTTTCAATCATGAGGCTAAACAGTCAGTGACCAACTTCGACTCTTAAGAAAGACTATGTTCTAAGACTAAGTTCTAAGAAATTTCTTGTACTTTAGCTTTTGTAATTTCCCTCCTCGTTGTTCAATGTAATTCTTTCTGGCAACTCATCAGTATAAAGTTGGACCTCATGGATTGATTTCAAGTTTATCACTTTTTTTCCTAATTTTTTCTGCCCTTTCCTTTTGCTATATAATTTTTTTTCAACTTTATTTTCCAAGCATTCTACTGAATATTTATTCTATAACTGTTCTTCGATTTCTAAGAGTTCTTCTTTGTTCTTTTATTATTCAATGATTCTGTCATCAATTCCGGTGTGTGTGTGTGTGTGTGTGTGTATGTGTGGTGGGGTAGAGGGTGATTTCTCCACACATTCAAGGAATTCTCAAGACACTAACTTGGTGACCTACCATTTAACTCAATCCTGACACTATCGATCTGGAGATAGCATTCAGTCCAACAGATTTAGGGCTCAGTCCAACAAGACTGCCCCCAACCCCTAACTTCACATGCCAATCACAAGTCCAAGTTGTTACCAGGCTTCTGATCTACGAGCTATAGATCAGGGGTTCCAAGGATTTCCTGCTTGGTTTTGAGTGATTTGCTAAAGTAGCTCAGAATCATTTTACTTGCTAGATTATTGGTTTATTATAAAAGGATATAACTCAAGAAGGGCCAGATGAAAGACATCCATAGGGCAAAGTATGTGGTTAGGGTCGCAGAGTTCCCATGCCCTCTCTAGGCACATCACTTTCCCTGTACCTCCACATGCTCACCAAACTAGGGGCTCTTCAACACCACCTTTTGGATTTTTATGGAGGCTTATTATGTAGGCATGATTGATTAAATCACTGGCCATTAGTGATTGCACTCAATCTCCAGCTGCTCTCCCCTCCCCAGAGGTCAGAGGCTGGGACTGAAACTTCCTACTCTCTGATCACAAGGCTGGCTCCAGTATCAATCCCAACCTTAGGTGCTTTCCATAATAAGATACCTCATCAACACAACAAAGAACAGAAGGCACCTTTATTTTCTTATCACAGGAAATAACAAGGTTTTAAGAGCTCTATGCCAGACAGAGGAAGACCAATTATATATTTCTTATAAATCATAATATCACATTGTTACTAATGCTTTTGACTTTCTGAGCACCCTTTTAACATAAAGGGAACTAATATTTATGTTAAAATTACTTCTCAATTTCTGAATTTTGTTTCTGCATTCTGTGATATTTATGTTTTTGCCCTATTTAATTATATTTTTAGTTTGTGAGTTTTCTTTAAATGTCTTGTGATTCTAAAATATCCATTAATATTTAAAATTTAGCATTAGCACCTTTAAAAAATACTTGAAAACACATATATATATATATATATCTGGAGCTATATATATATATATATATATATATATATATATATATATATATATATATATACACACACACACACACACACACATAACAGAATAGATAGATAAAGAGAAGGAGAGATTGAGAGAGACTGATTTATTGTATGGAATTGACATACACAATTGTTGGGGCTGGCTAGGCAAGTCCAAAATATGTAGGGGAGGCCATCAGGACATCAAGAAGGGCAGAACAGAAACTGTCAAGCAGGAGCTGAAGCTACAGTCCCTCTGTAGAATTTCTTCTTCCTCAGGGAAATCTGAGTTCTGCTCTTAAAACCTACAATTGATTGAAACAGGCCCACCCAGGTAATCAAGAATGATCTTGTCTCCAACCAATTGATTGTAGATGTTAATCATATCCACAAAATACCTGCCCAGCAACACCCACTGTAGCCTAGTCAAGCTGACATAAGAAACTATTCACCATCACTGGTAGTCAGACAGGATACCTGCCTCTTTTGCTGCAGGAGGACAGAGGATAGACACAAACAGTACAATGGTGAAGCACATGCACTTGATTCTGGAGGAGAACCTACCTGGGGTTGAATTCTGATTCACCTACTTATTGTCTGCTTTATGTGACTTCCTTGTGCTTGAATTTTCCACTGTAGAGTGAGACTGATAATACCTACCTTAGAAGGTGGGAAGGTTAAGATTAACATACATAAAGCAGAACATTGCCTGCGACATGGTGAGCACTAGAAGAGGGCGTGGTGCTCCACCGTCATTGACACTGGCTTCTCAGAATCCTATGGATGGTTTGAGGGACAGTAAAGTGAAAGGATCAACTGGCCATATAAGAATTCTCAAATAAGTTTCCTCCATGATACCAGTCTCCCTGATATTTAGCAAGTGAAGTTACCTTCTTTCTTCATTACAAGCTATTCTACAAGTACCAGAACAGAGTAATAGAATCCCTGGCTGTCTCTCCACTCTACCGCAAGTTTACTGTCTTTCAGAAATGTTATTATGTTTTTCATTTGAAGACATCTTATCTTTCTTCACTTTGTTATTATTTTTTATCTGCATTTTATTCCTTTGTATTATTTTAATAGAATCACAGGGTGAACTCACACAAAGGACCATATTATCATATCAGATTCACAGCAACGGTAGAACTGAACCCAGTATCAGTCTTTACTAATAGTTTAGGATATAGACAATTAAGCACAGATGAGACAAAAAGAGAGCTCTCCAATTCTTCTTCCCCGTAACATACAATACTCTCCAGCAGAGAAGAGTGCATGAGGTTTCACAAGGGTCCTTACCTCCAGGGAGCATTTAAGTTATTAAATATTTCTATTTTATATCCCATAAACTATATAGCCAATGTGACATTCTTAAGAGAGTCATCCTTCATAAATTCTCAAGTTATTTACTGTAAGTAATCTTTTTGCAGGAGGCATCCAGCTGAGGGTACTCTGTAGAGAAGGTATAAGGGCGTTCTGTACATAACTCTTATTCTTTGCTATTATAGTTCTTTGGTCTTCTCATATAATCAACTTGTTGTTACCTACAAAATATCTTGCTGATAATTTGATAGAATTTTTTTGAACTTATAGATCAATATGGGGAGAATTAACATATTAATAGCATTGCCTCCCATTAAAGAACACAGTATAATTTCTCCATTTTTAAAACTCTTATTACAATTTTCCATTAGTGTTTTGTAATTTTCAGCATCCAGTCATGGTCAATATTTTGATAGACTTTACATTATTCATGTTATTCTATTAAATCTGTTTTTCTATTTCAATTTCCAGTTAATCATTTCTTGTACAGAGAAATATACTTGAGTTTTGATTGTTGACCTTACATATCATGACGTAGCTAAGCTCACACTTTGATAGGAGCTTCTTTGCAGATTCTTTTAGATTTTCTATGTAGACAATCATTTTTTCTATCACTAGAGGGACTTTTATTCATTCTCTCACAATCAGTATCCATTTCTTTCTTTTTCTTGCCTTCTTACACTGGCTAAGAGCTCCATTAAGGTTTTGAGTGAGTAGGAGGATAAGACAAGAAATCATTTCTGTTTCCATTCTTCTGGTAAAATCTTTTGGTCTTTTAGCATTTAGTATGGTTGCAGCTGTAAGCTTTTTACATATCTTCTTTAGCAGGTTGAAGAAGTATCCTTCTATTCCTACTTTACTGGGAAGTTTTGTCAAGACAAGATGTTGAATTATGTTGAAATTTTTTTTCTGCATCTTTTCAGACAATTGTGTAGTTTTCCCTTTTCTTTTTTTTTGGTCTGTTGATGTTGTGAACTAGATAGATTTTTGAATGTTATATCAGCTTTAGGTTCCTGGGCCTAGCCTCACTTTGTAGGGAAATATTACATTTTCTTTTTTTATTGTGCGATTGTACTCACTCATATGTTAGTTAAGGACTTTTGCATTTAAGTTTAAGAGTTCTCACTCTGTAGGCTGAGTTTCTTATTATGTCTGTCTGATTTTAGTATCATAGTAAGTTTAGCTTTATAGAATAAACTGAGGAGTCCTTTTGCTTTTTCTACTCCATGGAAAAGTATGTTTTAAATGATATCATTTCTTCCGTAAATATTTGAACAATTCAATAGGAAAGCCATCTAGGTTAGTGAAAGGGTATCTCACCGTGACCCTCCTTACCCCAGAAAACTCAGAAGACACAGGCCCACACGAAAGATTTTATTGTCTGAAAGAGAAAAAGGCTGCCCCCAGAGAGAGGGAGCAGCAGCTCATGGCTGAGGAAGCGCGTTTTTAAGGAGTAGGGGTAGAGTGTGTTCTGCGTTGGTGATTGGACTTTAAGGAGTGGGTGACCATCTGGTCGGTGGTGATTGGATCTTAAGGGGTGGGGGTCGTAGCACGCCAGAATTTGCCTTCACTATATGCAGTTTCTTCTATTTATCTTAGATGCTTATTTTCCTGGTCAGTTTATGCAAACATCCTTTCTATTCTTTCTAAAGGCTGCAAAGTACTCCTCTGATTATAAGTACCACAATTTACATAACCTGTCCAATATTGTAACTTTCAGTTGTTTTCAACTTTTTGTCCCCCTTAAAGACAGGCTGCAATGTGAGCATCCTTACACATGTGTTCAGGGAGCCTTGTGTGCTTTCCTTGGTTCTCGTCCCGCCACGACAAAGAATTGAAGGGCAGAGACACAGTAGTGAAGCAGAGTAAAAGTTTTATTTAAAGTTACTTAGAGAAAAAGTGCAGGCGACCTCAGAGAGAGGAGTGCCTAGTTAGGGGTTTTAGTTGCTCACTGTTGCCTAACACATGTATACAACTATATCTAAATTCCTAGTAGAATTGCTGGAATGAAGGATATGCAAACTTAAAATTTTGCAAGATACTGCCTAACTACTCTCTAAAAATATTGTATCAACCTACATTCCCACTCTTAGTGAACCTTCTTTTGGGTTCCTGTCAGGTGCCAGGTATCATGCTAGACATGGATAAGTATGTATTTACATGTTAGAAAACACCAAGAAATAACAGAGAGGTAAGAATGAAGCTTGAGTCTGAAATTTGCACACAGTATCAGGCATAGGGATTTGTACTTGTTAGAAAAGTTCTGAATTTTGCCACAGCGGGACAGCAAAGGCAGCGTGTCCTACAGTACGTCTGAAGGCAGAGTAGAGTACTAAATCCCAGATAAACTGTAGAAAATTATAATAGTGAATTTTTTTACTAATTTCTGAAAGTACCTTTCATACACTGTTAGTATTCCTCGCAACCATTTAGAGCTCGGAAAACAGTGTCAGAAAAGCCAGGGTTAACTGAATGAATGAATGGGTAAAAAGATCACTAGCTTTAACATTGGTGGAGCAGTCATATTCTGACCAAGTTGAAATACACAAGCATTTACAATTTCAATTATAATAATCAAAAGTGGGTCGGTATTGGTAGACTGCTATTTGGAGAAAGAAAAGACATAAATTATTAGCACAGCATAGTTTGCAAAGTTACAATTAGGCAATTCAAATTTGGGGCTAAATATTCTTTCAGAATTCATGAAAAAGTACCTTTTCAGAATAAAATCATAAAATATTAGAATTCATGAAAAAAATCACGAATAGGCATGTAGAGACCAAAAAGTAAAAATGGTACAAATATCTACAGACATGACAATATACAAACTGTAACGTAAATCTATCAGAAACTAGAAAACCTGTACTGACCCTGTACTTCCAGTTTGCTAAAAGATAAAGCTTGAAGTGGAAACAAACTCAGTTATAGCTGACACAAGAAAATCCAGACTGAGGCATAACAGGGCTTCCAGAAAGTATGCGAACTAAGAAAGATTGGGTCTTTGGATGGGACTGCATTCAACATGAGGTATAAAAATGCCTTGATAGGTATGTAGTGGAATGGAAAATATAGGAATGAGGGATATTTGGAGCACTGAACCACCAAACAATTGACACTAACAAAATCTACTGCTACCTGGTAGGGCCCCCAGGTACCAAACCCCGGGGGGTTTAAGGGATTTCAGTCTTTAATCAAATCAAAAAGTGGCAATGGAGACAGTAGGGAAGAGCCTCAGGGGTGGATGGACTTGTTATGTCAAACCAAGACAGTCCCAGTTATCCCGAAGAGTACAAAATACAGGAGGTGGGTCTGGGGACAAGACAATATCTAAATATAAAAATAAGTCTTTAGGTCAGGGTAGGGCTTAAATGCTAAGTTCCAGAGTGTTAGACCAAAGCTCTATAGGTTCTTCCTCCTACATTTAAGATTCTTATAGAGCTTAAGACATGTTGAGCCTGCAGCTAACAACAAAAGGCTGGATCTACAGAAAGAAAATAGTTACAAAGGCTGGGAACCAGGAAAGGCCTAATTAAGGATTTGCCTAAATAGAATTGAATGTTGGAACTGAAAATAATTTCAATATGCAAACATTGTACTATTACCAGAATTTGTCTTACCACACATACCCCAATCTTACACCACCTAACTAAACTGCCTTACCTTTCAATGCCCTTGATTCCCATGGAAGTGGAGAAAAGGGAGACTGGTGTGGCTTGCAGGTATTTACCATATGTCATTAGCCTCACGTTACATACTAATATCATGGAAGGAGGCTTCAGAGATATGAAGCTTAGGGAGAAAATCTTGGGAAAAATGTCTAAGCTTAAGTTCTCTCTCTACCCTTCAATACCCTTCACAATCTCTTCTCAGAAAAGCATCAGCCCCCATCACTGAAGAGACTCCTATCTCCTAATAGGAAAAGTAAGCCAATAAGTGAAATATGTGTCCACAAACGAATATGTGACCTATACATGAAAAAGAAGAACCATCTATGCTGTATCTCCATGTGGGTTTTTGGCATCTCATATCACATACCTCCTGCTCATCACACGGGGAAAGTCCCTAGATAGATCAATCTAGGCACCTCTAAAGGCGTACCACCAAGGAACAGATGCATAGATGTCCTCCCCCAAACCAGCTTCCACCACATAGATCACTAGGTACTCAGCCCTAATTCACTTTATCACAGTTACAGAGCCCTTAGTGAGTTCCACTAAACAGGGAGCAAAAACAGAAGCAATCCAGCCACTGAGGGCAGGCATCTGTCCTTATGTGTGCATGCACAGTGTGACTCACCAAAATGACCTTTTCACAGACTCCTTTTTAAATCTCGCCACTAAATCCATCAAGTCAGGTTAGCTCATGATGCTTCAAAGTAAACAATCATCAACAGGAAAACACGCAATATGTCATACAATGGTGGATTCCTTGAAAATGGGAGAAGGAGAAACCATGTAGACAAAACCAGAGCTTTTCAGAAACCATCTATAGTGTACAAACATACCAGTGAGTGAGGAAATGAGGTACTCTGACATCAAACAAGGTGGGAAAATATATTTACGATTATTCTCTTCAGGGTACAGAATTCATAGCAATTGCTGCACTATCTAGCTACCTAAAATATATTACATATATTTTGAACTGTCTGTTCTGTTAATATGAGGCTAAAAATGTGTCAACTTGATTCTCATAGAAACTGAAAGATCCACACGAGTCTCTCTCTTCCTGTATCTGTTCACCTTGCCTGTTCCCTGTTCTCCAGGAATGGTCTCTTTCTCTAACTATTCTCCTCCTCAGCTCGTCTGCATTGCGCCCAAGCATGGCAGGCAGGGAATCCTAGGGTTCCAAGACTCTACCCGTTTGCAAGTGGGGAGGAGGCTACTCTAACTGCCACACTGGGTACACTATGTGAGAAGGAAAAGGGAAAATATCAGCAGTGCCTCTCGTGTATAAAAGAGTGGGATGGCAGGATACCTGTGCAGCCTAACAAGCCAGAGATAAATTATGGTCAAAAGAACTGCAACCAAAGACTGGAAGAGGAAACGTTTGCAATCAGTGATGTCTTCTAGCTCTCTGGTGTTTGCATCTAATGGGCAGAGCTCAATTTGGGAAGGATCAGGCACTTAAAAACAGCACCCCTGCTGCTGGAAGCTGACAGAAACAACCATGAGCGTGAGAATGCCGGATCAAGGCTTGTCCCAGAAACAATGCCTATAATGAAGAAAAAAAGGAAAGCAGAATAGAGGTACAAGTGCAACCTGGCTTACCCCAGCGCAGCCCAAGGAAGATCAGATTCAAGGAGAAGAAACTAAAAGGAAAGCTCCTTGGACCACATCTTTCCTCACAAGGTGCACTCAACAAATTCATCCAATTCTTGAACCAAGTTACAGAAAGAGCTCCTTAATCCCTTCCTGTGCTCCGAAAAAAGGGCGAGTGCATTAAACAGATCAACTGATATGATTTCAGAACAAGTGTAACTGTTCAACCTAAATGTTGCTCCTTCCTAAGGATATTAGTGAACAGTACATATAATGTAAAATGTGTCATATATGTTATAAAATATATTATAAATAATTAGTTTTTTAGAGTAATGAACATGTATAAGAAATGTTGAGATGATTTCTCTAACATAAGATCCTGGGGGGGAAATGAGGCTATCACACCTGTCTTCTGGGATTTCACCTTCACAGACTGAGCCATTTAGATGTTGTTTTAGCTCTGCTACTACTCCGTCCATCAAATCCTGCCTTCTAGTTGGGAATCTGACCTCCATATTGGCTACCTCACACTGTTAAACTGCCTGCTTTCTGACATCATTCTCCCACCAACCTATCACACCTGCTGGAATCTTGGGGTTTCCATGGAGCTGCTTATAAACAAACCTGGATCATCTCAAGTGACCAGTGACCAGTGATCTTCATCCTGGACACACGTGCTCTTTGGCTTCAGCCCCTGAGATATCATCTACTATATTATCCTCATCTCTTATACCTACAGTTGTTGTTCCCTCTTCTTCTCTGACCATGTCTGGTAAGGAAAGAAACTTTTTAAGGATTTTCATTAGATATTTTTTGCCCCTAAATGTAGTACAGACTTAAAATAGCGTGAAATAATGGGGGAAAGTGTCAAACTGGAAATCTGGAGACCTAATTTCAGTTTTGACTTTGACATTTACTAGCTGTGTGACTTTGGACAAGTCACTGACTCTCCAAGAAAATCTGTTTTTTGCTCATCTGTTACATTAGGATGGCAGATTACTTCTCTCTGGTCCCTTTCTTTTCCAATATTGAGTTTTAAAGGGCACCAATGTAGAAAATGAAATCAGAGGTATCTTGAAAGTGCTTCAACAGAAACAGAGAAAACAAGGTGATGTAGGAAACTGGCAGTATATGGTGAGATGTATCATCTGTAGTGGTCTCCCTCCACTAATGTTTCAAATCAACTATTTTTAATTTAATGATGTTCAAAAAGCACTATCCACACATTTTGGAGTGTTCTATCTAAACTAGGTGAAAAGAGAAAGTAAGGAGAGAGGACAGAGAGTACTGGGCTATTCAAAAGGAAGGAAGTTGAAGATTGTTTTCATCAGCACAGGCCAACAGGAACCAAGAGGGTAGAGAAAATACAAGAATGAAGGCAAGCATGGAGCAGCTCTCATCAAAAAGGAGCCGTTTGAGTGGAATGTTGAAGGAATCAAAGATTTTAAATTAAAGCAGAAGCACAGAATGAAATCTGCTCAGAGCAGGGCAGAACATAGGTGATTTAACCAAGTGCTTCCATGAGTAGACTAAGAAGGACAGTAAGGCCAGATAGGGTATCACACATCAGAAACAAGGAGCTTGTTCGTTTTTTCCTGTTGCCTCTGTGAACCACAGATGACACCTTACAGTTTTGAATGTAAACATTTTAGAAGTATGTTTTAGAAATCACGCTTCCTATAAACAAGAAACTAAAATGGTTATCTAGGAGAGTGAAGGGAACAGAATTTTCACTATTTTATGTCATTCTGAATTTTAAACTATGTAGATGTTCTGCCTATTAAGAATAAAATTAAGTCTTTTAAAAAAATGTTATCCCATCACTAGAATCAGGACTAACTGCTTTTGTGATAAGTAAGTTCCAAGTCAAGACTGCTTTTTATCTTTAGTTATTTTCTTCCTAATACAGAGAGCACACTAATAAACACCCATTATCTGCTTTTAGATATTAGTTATTCTAAGAAGGAAAAATCAAGCCCCACAACTTTAATTCCACATTTATCTAATAAAATTTTGTGGAGTCCCTTGGGTTTTCCTAAATTAAAAAAAATTAAATTTAATTCTAGCCATGATGGTTTTTCTGGACTTTGGGGACATTTTCCTGGACGTTGAAGATTATGATGTAGGTTTTAAGATAAATATTAAAACCTTCATGATACTTGTTAAGTGTTCTTTTCTCTTCTCTTATGTGATTATATTAATGGAAAAATATATATATTTCTACTAGGCTTGATATATCTTACTTGCTGGCTAATATTCAGACAGCTATGAAAGAGCACATTAATGGAATTCCTCTATACTTAGTATCTTGCTCTCTGCTTTGTCTCAGTTTTTACTGAAATATTTTTCTACAAAAATTGTAGCTACCTGTACGTGCACATTTATTGCATTTTGCTGCTGTTTATGCAACTTTTTACTGATATTATCTTCTCTGTCTCAATGTACTGTCTAGGAATTCATTCAAAATCACCTTCTACTGTGGGCTGTTTTTTGGTAACTAGTACTCACCAACATACAGTAGGCAATATTCACTTTCATAGTTTTGCACATATGATACAGAACTCCATTTAATAGTCAACTTATGCTTAATGCTTGCTCCATACATACATACCCCAGTTTCCATTAGTATCTCGCATATTTCTTGTTTAGTTTTGTGATATGTTTTACATAATTTTTCTCATTATCTTTCCAGAACTTATATTTTCCTCTGTATAAATCATATGTAATATCACTTTTATCCATGTATGAATTATTACTGTCATTATTGTTACTATATAACCACTTTATAGATGAATAACCTAAAGCTCACAGAGTTGAAATAACTTTTTTCTCTCAAAAAGCACTTTTTGAGAAACTCACTCTCAGATGGTCATTTTGAGGGAGGATCAGAAACCTGGCTTGAAGAGGGTAAGAATGACCCCTTAAATTTACCAGCTGGACTAAGCTATACGTGAACTCTGGGTAAGAGCATGTGAACTGCACAAGCAAAATGAGACAGAGGATTACAATGGGAGCAGCAGTGCTATTTTCCAATGGACCAAAAAGAAGAGAGGGGGCCCCATATGAAAAGTTCTATTTCTCCTGGTTATGGGCAGTATAATACTCAGAGAAGAGTCCTGGCAAGGAAGTCAGGATACTTAGGGTCCTGTAACCTGGTAACGACACTAACATAATGGAAGAACTCAAACAAGCCCATCTGACCTCTCTAAGCCTCAGTTTCCTCACTTGTAAAACAAGAGTATTACAAGTTTTTGAGGGACCTCTGAGTTCTAAAATGCTTCAGTTCTAGGAAATAGCACAGGAGAAGATACTAATGCAGGCTCACAGGGAAGAAGGGCAGGGAGAAGGTTGCTTCTACCCTAGAGAACGATGAGGAACCCCTCTCCTGGGTCTTCTGCACATCTGCCCAAGCTGGGAGCATGGGCAGTGAGTACTGAAGGACACCAAACTGCTCCAGCACTGAGAACCATCAGAAAGGGACTGATTCTTGCCAGGTCTAGTGAGTTGGTGTTACAGTCTTCCTGATAGCAGCAACTTTAAGGTAATGCTGCTACTCTGACAGAGAATTTTCAACCTCACTGATTTTTTTTTTCCCTACAGAAAATTTCCAAACTCCATCTTTACTTGGAACTTCACATTCTCTGCAGTTCCCTGTTCCTGTGGTGAGCCATGCAGCTTCTTCCTTAACAGGAAGAGGCTGCGATTTCTCCAGAGTCTCTGCTCCCACTGCCGGTTCGACTTGGCTGCCACCATCAGCCTCTGGCACCTCTTTCCAGCCACTCATGGGTACTGCCAACCTTTACCAACATTCCAGCACAACTATGTGGTCTGCAGTTACCAGCCAGCGTCAGATCTCCACTTCAGTTGGGGACTTCACTATGACTGTCACTAACCAGAACAGAGCCATGTGTATGGCAACTCAGTGTGCTCAGACTTCGTATGCCAATTACATGGTCCCTGTGTATCCATCACTTCCTGGCAGGCTTGTTCAGGGAATACCAACCCAGATGCTAAATCAGGGACATAGTCTGTCACATCTTTACCAGCAAGGGAGCCAGATATATTATTACAATCAAGGCACAATGGGGACTCTGCGATCTGGAGAACTTGTCCCTTGCTGGCAATCCTATGGCTCTGTGACAAATACAGGAAGTAGGGCCTCTGCCCCTCGACCAGAAATGACAGTACTGCAGGAGATTCAGCCCGCAGGTACCCAACCACCAGTCCCCACATCTGGAATCTACTACTATGTGTCTGCTCAAACCATCACAGAAACACCTTTTCAAGGTGAGTGCAAACAGCAAGTATGGAGGGGAATAAGGTCAGCATTCAAAAGAAAGGTCAAATAGGTAGAGTTCAAGTCCTGAGACTTCAATAACCACCACTCTCTCTCAGTGCTCTTCATTTTCAGACCTAATGGAGGTGGGAAGGCAGGACACTGTAACGGCCACCTATGCCACATGCACACAGAGCGTGCCAAGGGATACCATCCTCTCCACGGCCCTAGGTCATCACTCCCCCTGCACACTCCCACACTGCAAGGAACTCCCGTTTCCTGATCTAGTCCTGACTTTTGGAAGGCATCTCACTTACTGTGCTGGTACCAGTTTAACTTTCCCTCACTTTCTTAATTGACACCAGGATTTAAGACCTTTTGTTCTGGGATCTTGTCCAAAACAAGCAGGCTATGAATCTGTCCTTGCTTATATATTTCATGAGGAAGAACTCCATTCTCTCTCTTAGTCTATGGGGTGAGGTGTTCTTAACTTCTCAGGAAAGAAGATAGGATTATTGAAGACAACATATAAGACCGCTAGGCCATGTAAAACATTTCATATTTTAAAAATCACTTTTACCTTTTATTTGACTTCTAAAAGTCCTATGGAGTACAAAGGAAACCAAGAAAAGTGACATCAAATAATCAGCAGTAAGAACTAGAACAGCTGCCTCCTCTATTTCCTAGCACAGGGTGCTGCCCATGTCTCTTAAGAACTAGTAGAAAAGTCTTGTCCATGTTGAGCAGTGCATGGTTTCTGTGTTGCATCTAGAAGCATCTCACTTACCAAAGACTGACTTCTTCCTTGTTCCTTTGTAGTGATGGAGACTTCGCGGGCTTTGCAGGCTCCAAACCAGGTATTTTGTCTGCCACAACATCCACACAGCCAGACACTTGAGAATATCCCACCACCTGAGGTTGGGGGCATTTCAGTGAGAGCTTCGGTGCACAGTTCTGGTAATCCCTTGGCACTTCCTCCAGCTAAAAATCAGGAACAAACACAGAATAACAATTTGGAGGATAGTAAAAACAAGCTTTTGAAGCCTCTGGATGCCTCCCAGATCCCAGTAGAAAACCAAGATGATGTACTACTGCCTATACACATCCCTGATACTCACCATCTCCAGGCCTGCACTGATCCCCTCAACCGAGAGAAGCAGCCTCATTCTGAAAGCACTGATCTGGGGAAGAACAGCCTGAGCCTTGAGGACCAAACCACACTTGGAAATGAGAATGAATCGAGCAGCGGTTTTGCAAACGTTGCTGACCAGGCGGGAGACGGTCACCTTCCTCAGCTCTTCAGTTCCTTGAAAAACCTTATTCAGTCCAAAGGTCCCAATGTGATCAAAACCCAAGATACCAGAGCCACCGAATTAAACCAGGTGCAGAAAAGGTCATGTGCAAAAAAGAGGTCCTTTGGTCAAGCAAGGAAGAACAGTCATGAAGCCTCTGAGCCTCTCAGTGGTGCTCACAAGGCACTGGAGGGAGACGTGAGTATCTGCAATGTTGCAGATGGTGATGAGGCTCCTGTGAACAAGTCCAAGCGTTCTAGACGCAAATCTCCAATAACTGCACCAAGGAGGACCAGAAAACCTAGGAGCTGTGCACAGGAGAAGACCACAAGAACCAGAAAAAGGAACTCCAAGAAAGCTGAAGAGGGTGAGCAGTCTGGAAACAAAGTCAAAGCACAAAAAAAGCCAACCATTCCCAGGATGAAGCGGAAGAAAGATGAACCTGAGCTCAGCCAAGAGAACTTTGAAACACCTCTAAGCAGGCTAGGCATGCACATGCTGGAGTCTGTGCAGGTTTTTCATGCACTGGGGAAGAAGATTGATAAGAAACCTCGATTCTCTTCTTCCCAGGACTTGGGAAATTCAAGGAACCCCAAAGACCCCCAGGCACCCCTGGCCACCAAACCACGGCTGAATACTCTACGTGAGGGGAAAAGACTTCAGAAAACGAATGTCAAAGCCCAGAAAGCAGATGGCAGTGTCAAAAAAGAGTGTCCATCTCCATCTCAGACTGCACTGCCACCACCTGGGAAGCTCAAATTTGTGCCTTTGCCTTTTCTGACGGAGGAAAGGTCTCCAGTTTGCCGAGTTCCTCGTAGGCGACGGTCTCCGGCCTCAGACCAGCCAGCTTTGGTGTCCTCTACCCAGCCTGGCTCTACAAATGCAGCTCAGTCTACTGCAGTCGATTCATCCCAGCAAGTTCCTGCATTTTTAACATATCCTGCCTGCTCATCTCTGGGTCCAGTCTTGACCAACTCAACCCAAGCAGACCTGACCAAGTCTACCCAGCCTAGTGTCAGCCAGTCCGCTGCTTCTAGACCTGTACCCTACAGAACATTACCTTGCACTTCTCTCCAGCAGGAGCCCATTCCCACTGCTGTGCCCCAGAACAAGCCTCTACCCAAGCCTAAAAGCCCGTATGTAAACCAAGAAGTCTACTACTTCATACCACGTCCATGGAGGATATCTGAAATTCTTGGGCCAGAAGTGTCAGAGCCCATCACAGAAGAGCAGAGGCCAGAGCGGGAAGCTATGAAGAGGCAGGCTCAACAAGAGCGTGAGAATGCTGCCAAATACACCTCCTTGGGGAAAATACAGTTTTTCATTGAAAGGGAGAAGGAAATGGAAATTGCTGACTCCTATGGCTATATAATAATGTAAGAGATGAGATAGGATTGTTGGTGCCACTTTGGTTACCAGATGCAGATAGATAGATATAAGTTTCCACATGTAGACAGATAGATATAGATAGATAAAAGTTTCCACACGTAGATAGATATGTTTCAACATGTAGATAGACATAGATAGATATAAGTTTACACACGTAGATAGATTTAAGTTTCCACACATAGACAGATAGATATGTTTCCACAAGTAGATAGATACAGATAGATATGTTTCCACACATAGATATAAGTTTTCACATGGAGGTTCACCTGTCCACACTTGTTCGTTCGGGTTGTAATTCTACAGGCAACTATGTGATTCTCAAGTATCTATTCCCTCTCTAGACTGGTAGGATTCAGAGAAGGCTGGTCAAGTCTCTGTGCCCACAAAGTCTCACAAGTCTTTTTGCCAGCACCCAGCACAGTGCTTACACAAAGAAGATGCCTAACACAAATTTTCTGAATGAACATAAATTGGCACAGTGCAGCAACATCCACAAAAACACAAGGGTTGCTCTGATTCAGAAATTCCATTCTGACTGAAATTGTCTCTGAGAAGATAGTATACATGTATTCAAAGATGTTCATACAGGAATATTCATTACTTCAATATTTTATAATATCAACAACTTATGACTTTCTTATGTTCATCAGTAAGCGAAGGAGCAATGCAACCTCAAAAAAGAACGAGGTCTCCAAAGACTTTTATAGGAAGACATCTGCCATACACTAAATTATAAAACAGGATGTCTAAATATTGTACCATTAACCTGAAATTAGTATGTCAACTATACTTCAATTAAAAATTTTTAAATAAAAATAAAAAATAAAATCCCTTCTCAAAATAAGTAAGTAAATAAATATCATACTATTAAAGTACATGTACATGCTTATGTCTGCATTTTTAAAGTGTGAAAAAACAGGTTACACGATTGCCGGTGGTATCTCTGCGTGGGGGTAAGACTCCTTTCTCCTTCATAAGTTTCTACGCTGATTTTCTGCAACCAGCTTACATTACTATTGTAAACCAAACAACTGGAACAGGGTCTGCCTCTCGAGATTGGCAACGCACCTGCAGATGAGGTAACCAGTCCTGTTTACACCATGGGTACAGTGGACGCCAGTAAGTTTGTCTGTAAAACAGGGAATAGAGTTAAAGTCATATCGAGACACTACCAACAAGTGATGCGCCTTTCTGGAGAGTGACGTTTCTTAGTCACACAACACTACCACTACCCTAAAAAGGAGAAACTCTGAAGACGAATGTGATTTTGTGTTCAGGAACATACTATAAAGAATTACCTAATACCAAGTCAAAATTCACTCTCTGGGAAACTGTGAAGAGCCCCCAGTTAGACGCAAGGGTATAGACGGGAGAAGGCCTGGTCAGGTCCAAACAGCTAAACCATATTGAGATAAACCCATCTGTCTTCCTAGAGAGTGCCCATCAGTCATTGATTTAAGTACAGGAAAAGGGAGTGGGGAAAAAAACACAACAGGGTAGAAGAAGAATGGAATTTGGTTTTGAGTGACACAAATGGGGAGGTTCACTTCTGATGCGGAGTTATTAAAAAAAACAGCTCCCATAGCACTCCCTTCAAGGCCCCAAGTTGCTTCAGCTCCTCCTCTCACTGCCTGCTCCCCGCAGGCCACGGGCCCCTGCACCCTGGCAAGTAGCCAGATGAACAGCTCTGCCCCTATTTTATGATGAAAAAGCAAGACTTGGAAATATGTAAGTCTAAGCTACCCAGCAGGCAAACAGAACAAAGTCTAGAATCAAGTCTAAGATTTCTCCAAGTATGCCACAGAATTTCTTAGTCCATCATTTAAAAGCATTATAAAGAAATTAAAATTTAAAACTGTGGTTTTTTATTTACGCCTGCAAAGCGTAGGTCTGTGACTAGCTGGTGTCTCATAAGAAAGGACTTGTTTTTTTCCTGTCTGGATTACTACCTCCCTACATCTAATCACTACTATTTCAACTGCTCCTCCATATGGAAGATGTTATCTTTCCTAAATGTAAACTTGGTTGGGTTACTCACTTGCCTAAAAGTCTTCATTTAGCATACAGTAATGCCCACACTCTGAGCATAGCGTTTACAACTCTTATAAACAGATATCAATCTGTGTCTCCAACTGACCTGTAATTCCACAATGATCCAAACTATGACTTACAAGGGCCTGCATGACCCACCTCCCTCCTGCCCACTGCCAGCCTCTTCTGATCCCATTTTCTACTGCTCTAAACTCAGTGCTCCCTCCCTACTCCAGCCACACTGACTTCCTTACTAGTCCTCAAGCATGCTGAGCGTAGTCATGCCTCAGAGGCTTTGTACCACTATTCCCTCTGCTTTAGGACACTTTTCCACCACCCCTCTAACACCCAGTGGCTTGGTTCCTCATTTGCTTTAAGGCTGTGCTCAAACATCATCTTCATACGCCTTCCCTGACCACCCAGCACACTCCCTCCCTTCTCCGTCCTGTTTGGTGCTCTCCAAAGCACTTACCATCATGACATTCCAGGTACTCACTTCATTCTCTCTCCCCAGCTAGAATGCAGAGGATGGAGGAGCAAGAACTGTCCTCTGCTCCTCCTTCCCACAACAGTGCCTTCAACTTAGCAGGTATCACATAAATATCTGTTGGAAGTGAACATACGAATTCCACGCCCTTTCACACTACCCCCTCACACAGCAGAGGCTGCCTCTCCATGGCACATGTCCAAGCTCTCTGCCTTTTGTACATTTCCTGATACCTGGGCTGTCCTTTCCTCGTTTTAGTGAAATCCTCTCACCACCTAGCCCAGATGCTGTCTCCTCAGTGAGGCCTTCCTCAGTCTCTCCTCTATATTCCCGTTGCACTTAATTCTTTTATTATAATTAACCCACTGTCTTTACAGTGGAAAATGTCGTGTCCTCTTCATCTGGGAGCTGGTGTCTGTGGAGGGGCCTATCACAGAGGTGGCCAGAATGGATGATAAGCAAGGCCCCGAGACCGCTACGGCAGAGCCCCATCAAGTTAGCACCATGGGGGCAGACGACCAACACGGGGCCAGCCTGTGCAACGACTACACCCGAGAGGGACCGAGATTTACCAATGTGTCCTCGGGCACTCTCAAGGACCTTTAGCCCTCATGGAACAGATGGGATGCCATTGGTAGTTCTAGGGAAAGGAGCCTGAAGGAGCGAGCAAGCTGGCAGCGGCTCCCTAACATCTTAAGAGGTGCTGTTTCTGTAACTACAATTTATACAAATTAGAAAATTTACCTCCTCTATACATGCCCTGCTCAAGGCTCAGCCTCCCAAGTTCTAAAGTCAAAGTGGAGGGAAGATATGTGAATGGGGCTTATGATATTTAAGACCTAGAGTCCGCATTAAACGACAAGGTTGTAGTTTAAAAGTTAATCTTAAAACTCCTGTCTCTCTCTTTCATCCTCTAACTTCCCACTGCCATCTCTATTCTTTTTCCCCTGCTCCCTGTTGATATGTATATATATTATATATAATATATATAGACACACACACACACACACACACACACACACATATGAAATATTACTGTCTGTCCAGCTCAATAGCGTAAACTTCTCAAGCTAAATTTAGAAAGATGGCCAAATGAACACTTTACGCTGTGGGCCAGTCACTTTCCAAAGACAAGAGACCTCAGTTTTAAAATATGACAAGTACAATAGTCTTGCTGATAGTGAGATGCCAGAAAAAGGCACATGGATCCTTAAAATTCAGAAGCTATTAAGACCTATTTGCAACAGAGTAAGGTAGACTTTAAAGCAGGAACAAGAAAACAGTGGCCTTTTCTTGTTCTTTCTGTCTGCAGAATGACAGTAAGAGGTGGCAGTGTCCTTCCCCACTTGAACCCAAAGTGGAAAAATAGCAGGAATATCTTAAATACATATGATGAGGATGCCACTCCACTGGTCCATTTTTTTCACTTCTAGGGGTCAGTCTCACTCCAAAACTTCGCCTTTTGTTCTCTCTTTTATATACTTAAGACCCTGAGATTCTTTATCTTTTCCTTTATGTCCCACCTCTTAACCAATATATAAAAGAACATTTTTATATTTCCCAATCAAATTTTTTAAAAATAGATGAATAAGCTAGTTCAGTTCATATCTCTCACTAAAATCACTTTCCAAACTAACTTTGTGGCCATAAGAAGAAGTAACACCTCACTCTATTAGCATCTGGCATCTGACATTTCCACTTTAATAATATTAAACACAACAGGCCCAATGGCAAAACTATTAAAAATATTAAAAACTCCCAACCCCATTCAAAATGCATACTGAAGTTCAGGTAAGAAAAAAAAAAAAACACCTCACATTATCTTTATTTTCTTTCAAAAACCCATTAACAGCATATTTGAATTTAAAAATAGTGTCATCGTCAGGTACCTGATGCCCAATTGTATAAATTTTTAAGTAAGGAACAGTTTCTGGTAAGTCCTATAATGCAAAACAATGAAAATGTGTATTATTTCATTTCTAGGGAAAGAATTAAAAATGAATTAGAGGAGCCAGAATAAAACCAAGAGATTATAATAAACTTGGCATGTCAGTAATTCTGCTAAAAGAGCCATTTTTTTTCCCCCAAAGCTGCTTCAACCTGGAAGTATCACTTGCTTTTCATTAAAACTGCAGGATGGATAGTCAATAGGCATATAAAACTGCAAGCAAAGTCCATGTGAATGAATGTGTATGTCACTAAAAATTACATAAATAGTTCTACCTAATATTTTACACTTCAGGGGCCACAAAGCAGCTGTGATTTAAGTAGAATAGAGTCAGAGAAGAACTTGGATTTGATTTGTGAGACAAAGCAAATTTCAGACACTGTTGAGAACTGCTATTCTTGGCGTGGGAGAGAGTAGGTACTGGTAAAAGACAGAAGAGCTTAACTGAAAATCCTGTTGTTCTGAACTTAAACGGAAAGTATCAATGTGAACTTTTGATGTATTTTATTTTAAAAGCAAACATAGAAACACATTTCCTAGCTCTGACCCAGCTCTGATAAAAAAGGACTCAGGAGCCAAACTGAGAAGCTCCAACTGGCCAAAGACGGGGCCTCAGTTAAGAATAATAACTGCAATGGAGTCCACAGTGATACAAATAAATAAACAAAACAAAATCCCATTGGTCACCACTGGAGGATACTAGCGAATCAGCTCATTATTTTGAAAACTGTTAAATAAAAGGAAAGAATCATGACACTACAACTGGGCAACCAAATAGATAATGAGGGGCAACGTCTCTTGATAGAAATATACCCAGCTAATAAATGAAGAAAACAACAACAGAATTCACCATTTCTCAAAGCCCCGAACAAATTAATGGATGTAACTATCAATCATCAGTGACTGCTAATATCACAGAAAGACAATCACTAGGAGATATTAGTACTACTACCTCATCAGCAAAGGACTGTTACAAGGATCAACTAAGTCAGTGTACGTGCAAGTAGTTTTTACATGGCAAACTTTCGCTATGCAAATACTGACAAACGTTAGGTGTCATTGTCTCCCAAGGCCATGCAACTGTCAGAAGGAAAATTCTTTCCCACTGATATGCTACATGGGCCAACAGATTATATGGGTTTCTGTACCAATAGCAAAAGGTATTAGGAATAGAAAGCATGCCACTGAGAAAACTGTCTTTTCCTCTGATGCTCACACATGCTCAGGCAACTGCTTAAAATAAGTGCTAGGGACATACAAGGTATTCCTTTCTATTAGACTACTGCTATTCTTACTACAGGTTTACTTCATTTTCAAAATAGAGAACACGAAAGCGTACAGCATTTCGCAAGCACATACAAAGCTTACTGCCAAATGTATAATTACGGAAACCATTCGGTTCCTTCTTTGAACTATTACCCTTGAAAGAAGGCCTTTTTAGGGCAGTGAAACTATTCTGTATGTCACTGTAAGGGTAAATACTTGTCACTACACATTGGTCAAAACCCATAGAATGTACAATACGCCGAGTGACTCATAACATACACTAGGGACTTCAGTTGATAATGATAGATCAGTGTTGGTTCATTGGTTCTAACAAACGGACCACACTGTTCTGGAATATTGATGGTAATCTTTGTCGGGTGAAGGAAGAGAGGGTATAATTGGGAGCTCTTAATGTAAGATGATATTTACTGAATTCACCTATGTAAGATGATAACTACTGAGTTACTATGAACCAATACAGTATCTGAAAGGTTCTTTTCAATTAAGGGTTTCACTTACCTCTGGCTTATAATAGCGGTGAGTATATGTTAAATCAATAATCAGTCCAAGTTCTTCATTCTGTTCTTGGACTCTGTTAAAAAGATCCAAGGGGGAAAAGCATTCTTCTGGAGCAAGATTGTCTTCAAAACTCGGGCAGAGAGAATGAGGTAAGAAAGAGCAGATGGGTGCTTAATATCCTTTATTGTATTACCCATTTATTCAAGCCCCGTGATGCTAACAATGAGATGCAAAGGAAAATTTTCACTCTTCTGGAAGTTACAAACTATTGTATAATGCTTTCTTTCAGAAAGTTTAGAGGAAGAAAATAAGCTCACTTCTATAATTTATTTCTGTGCTTATTTGTTTCATGTTGGTCTCCCAGCCAGACAGTAAACTCCCAGAAGGACCACATCAGTTTTGTCCCACGCTGCATCTCCAGCTCCAAGGGGAGTGCCTATAAATAGGCACTTACAAATACTTCTAGAATATTTATATATGTGAAGGGTGGGTTTTATTGCTAAACATTTTTTTTTTAATGTATTTGGCTTACTTATGTACTCTTTTCCATACTGATATGTTTGGTTATTCAAGTGCCAGCAACATACTTTTTTATCAATTAACAGACTAGTTTTTAGAGCAGTTTCAGGTTCACAGAAAAACTGAGTGGAAAGCACAGAGAGCTCCCAATTATACCCTCTCTTCTTCACCCGACAAAGACTTACCATCAATATTCCAGAACAGTGTGGTCCGTTTGTTAGAACCAATGAACCAACACTGATCTATCATTATCAACTGAAGTCCCTAGCTTATGTTATGAGTCACTCAACGTATTGTACATTCTATGGGTTTTGACCAGTATATAATGACAAGTATTTACCCTTACAGTGACATACAGAATAGTTTCACTGCCCTAAAAAGCACCTATGGTCTAGCAACACTTCAATACAGATTAATATCTGGTACGGCTAGATGCCCCCCTTCCACCATTATTCTTCTTTTTCAAAAATTTCCTGGCTACTTAAGTCTACTCTTCTATATGAATTTTAAAATCAGCCTGTTTGAGATGATAAATTTATAATTAACACAAGAAGATTTGACAGATTTATGGTGTTGAGTCTTCTGCATAATATTGTAAAACTTTTGAAGAGTAAATTAATTACATCAAGGCATATAATCGCTCCAGTTTCTCACAAAGTTGGAGCTGATGGATCAAATACCACCTTCAGCTATCTGAACAATAACTAATTTCAGATAACCAATTTGTGTTAATCCTTTAGGAAGCCTTCCTTGATTAACCCTATTACGGTTTTCCCCTCCTTTGAATTCCTAGGAATTTCTCGCCATGGCAAATATTTGACATTTAACATATTCTCCTTTGTATTCCAGTGTGCTTGAGGAGAGACTGGCAAGTACTGAGGCTGCTTTTCCTTGGTGACTTCCATAAAACACACAGGAGGCCAATGTTACATTTCATTGCCACACAGAGATATTTCATCTTCCTGACTCTACTGTATGAAAAGGGGGTGCACTGGGAGTGGTTCTACAGCCCTGTTATCCCCCTTTTATGGTACCTTAATCCCAACATTGAATAAAACTACTTGAGTACACAGAGCCAGGAGAGGCTTTTTATAATGACAGTGTGCAAGACACCTGGGGCCACGTGGAGGAAAGGGAACTGCAGAGTCTCCCTGTGCTTCTCTTGCTGGTGGACTTCCAGACAGGCACTGAGCAGGGACCCTTGTGGAACCTCAGGAATCCACTTTTAGAGGCCATGGAAAAGGCAACTGAGGCGTTGGGACGATCACACAGAAAGGAGGAATACAGGAGCAACCCCTCAGGAACTGCAAATGCGGGTGGGGAGTCCATTCATTCAACAAGAATTGTTAAGTATTTATTATATGTCAAAAAACACTATGCTTGGGGTTGGTGGATGTAAATAAGAACCATATGTTTATCTTCATGAAGCGACTAAGTTTTTAAGTACAGAGATGCAAAAGAACTGACATAGCAAGTAAAAAAGAACCCTGACCTATGAGTCACAAATTACATCAATTCCCCATACATTAAAAGTTGGGTTCTTCCACAGACACATCCACGCTACGCTGGGCAGTTTAATTAGAGACATGAACCTCTTCTCACCTTTTTTATGACAGTCAAATGCTTTCCCCACCTATTCCGTTCTTAGTTCAATTTTCAGAGTTTCCATGCTGAAATCATGACCATACTCATCAGGTTATTTTTTGGGTTGTGACAGTGGTAACGAAGGTGTCTCGGTGGCATTTAGTGCGTAGGGTCATAGATGCCAGGCATCTGGCCAAATTCATAACAGTCCTACAAATGTGTCTTACCCCCTAATGACTTCTGAATGTTCTAGTCAACATTCGTGTAGGTGAAAAATCTGTTCGTAAGTTAAGCCTTAGAAACAAACTTCAAGAATAAACATGAACGCTTTTTTTTTTTTTTTTTTTTTGCAGTTTTAATGTATAATCCATTTTCCAGGACAGTCGTCACCTTATCAACCAAGTGAAGGCTTTGCTTTATTTGGAAATCTGCTAAGTAAGAGCTGTTCATTATTATGAAAACTCTGGCCACTTAGGCAAAATAACTCACCTACATCAGTCCTCATTTAGTTTTCTGATTTCACAGAACAAGTAACTATTTCTTTATGTCTAGCATAGTTATGGCCATTTACCTATTGAAATGTAAATACATACTACATTATTATGAATTCCTTTATCTTATTTATTCTTTATGTTATAGTACATTGTTTTCTTTCTTTAAAATTAAGTATGGCAGTAGATTGTACTTAGATGAATTTCATTTCAGGATACCAAATGGGTATTACAAAGTATTTGCTACAAAAAAGGGAAAATGGGGTGTGACAGGGTTGAGAACCAGTGTTCTACACGGTGAATTTGGATTTCTTAAAGAATACTGCTTACCTTTTCCAAAGGAACTTTGAAGGCAATGAAACAGGTCCCTGGAATCCACTGTCCAACTGTGATATAGTCTTTCCACCTATTAATACATTTTCTTATTAGCCAATTTTTAGGTCAGCCAGTCTCTCTGCATAGACTGAAATCTCCTTGAAAATGAAAAGCAGAACCCAAAAGTAGGGCCTCTCTTCTCTCTACTCCGCATTTTACTGCTCCGCCTATTCAACCCCACCCAGTATCAACCCATACTCCCCTTCTTCCTGCTTCCCCATCTCGAAAACAGACAAGGCAACAAGACAGCGCAAAGGGTTCAACAACTAAGACACATCTAAAACCAGAGGCGGCCAGAACTTCTGCATCCCCAATAAAATCTAGCCCAATCCTGAACACTAAGGTGCCATTAATACACACATGTTGACTGGAACAGTTTAACTCTTGCACTTTACACTTTATTTTTAGTCCTAATACAACCAATGCCATCAAATGCAACCGTAGTGAACTTCAAGTTCATATTTTAAAAGAAAATTTGATAGACAAGGGGGCCGTGAACTTCACTTAATAAGGCTAGGGGTAAAAGTAAAAGGTAGTATTTGAGCTGCCTTCAGTAGGATTTTATATAGAATTAACTAAGGTTAATTCAGCCTATCTTAAGTATAGAAAGTTAGGGCAAAAGTGACACAAGATGGGTCTGGGGAAAAGAGGGGCTTCTATACCACGCAGTCTTGAAGGCCGTGGAAAAGAGTTTGTTTTTATTCCTAAAGCAATGCTTTTGTGCGATATTTACGAGAACTTTCCAAGCTGCATATTAAAAAGATGTCTTACGTGAAGAACGGAGTGAACGGAAACAAGAATCAATAAATATATACACTAATTAGGACCTAAAAGCAATAGATCAGGCAAGTTCTGTATTAGGATGCTGATGGAGGAGAGAGGACAGATTGAAAAGATATTCAGGACATAAAACGAAGGGGACTTAATGAGCTATGAGATGGCGGAAAGCAAGATCTCAAGGAATAGAGTTCACTGAAAGCAAAGCCTCAAAATTAACCATTTGAATATACAGAGGGCGAGTTCTCAAATGAGACCTGTTAGAAAGCAACAGCATGCCCTTTGCGATTCCTGGAAACAACACACATTTTTTCAGTGAAAGTTTGGTTGTACTGGTAGATTTTTCATTCGACCTTTGCTCTTGTTAGTATTTCCTGTGGCAAATAGCGCAGCTTGAGGAATGCGGGGGCCTCCATTTTGGTAAGTAAGGGGTGTCCCCAACACTGACAGTCCCATCTTAAAGAGCAGTCCCTCTCTATTTCACCCGGGGAACCAGGGCCCGCGCCTCGCTTTTAGAAGGCCCGCGGAGAAATAAAAAAAATCACACTGTCCACGTCAGCTACTGTGGGCAGAGCAGCGAAAGCGTCACAGCCTCCCAGTTAGAGGCGCGTGGGCCACGCGCGGCGGCAGCGCTCAGGCAGCTACCGAGGCCCGGGAGCTGCGAGCAGGACGTACCCGCACCAGGCCGAGGCGGCTCACCTTTCGGGGCCGTGGCTTCCACCCTTCCTCTCGCCGGAGGGCCGTCCGGAAAAGATGCTCTCTGGCCCCAGCCGTAGCGGGCCGGATGCCATTGGCTCATCTGGGCCCCAAGGCGCCATCCACCCAACGCCAAGAGCCCCAAAGCCGCCAGTTCGGCTCCCTCTCGGCCAGAACAAGACTTCGGACCGGCAGAGTTTAGGCAGCAACACCCACAGCACCTCGGCTCCTTTTACTGTGCATGCGGCACCGCCCGAGGTGATGTCGTCCCCGCGCTGGCCGACGGGATGCTGGAGCCCACAGCGCCCTCCTTAGCTGGCGGTGGGTAGCGCAGGTCGATGAGCTTGCACACCTGCCAGAATTCAAGTAGTACACGACATGGGAGCAAAGTCAAGTCCCACTCCTCCATTTCCTTGTGGGGTTCTTCGGACATTTTCCAAGGGCTTACATTCCCATTTACTGTATATGTATTTAAATATATTAAGTACCTATTTGTACATACATGGGTATCCTCTATTTTATGTAAAAGCACCATACTATATGAAAGGGAATCTCGCCGGGACCCTCCTTACCCCAGAACAACTCAGGAGACAGGGGGCTCACACAAGGGATTTTATTATCTGATAGTGAAAATGGCTGCCCCCAGAGAGAGGGAGCAGCCGCTCATGGCTGAGGAAGCACGTTTTTAAGGAGTAGGGGTAGAGTGTGTTCTGCGTTGGTGATTGGACCTTAAGGAGTGGGTGACCAT
This sequence comes from Manis pentadactyla, assembly GCF_030020395.1. Taxonomy (NCBI): domain Eukaryota; kingdom Metazoa; phylum Chordata; class Mammalia; order Pholidota; family Manidae; genus Manis; species Manis pentadactyla. Next base: position 146,628,646 of record NC_080020.1, on the reverse strand, counting down.
CTGGTCGGTGGTGATTGGATCTTAAGGGGTGGGGGGTCTTAGCACGCCAGAATTTGCCTTCACTATGTGTAGTTTCTTCTGTTTATCTTAGATGCTTATTTTCCTGGTCAGTTTATGCAAACATCCTTTCTATTCTTTCTAAAGGCTGCAAAGTACTCCTCTGATTATAAGTACCACAATTTACATAACCTGTCCAATATTGTAACTTTCAGTTGTTTTCAACTTTTTGTCCCCCTTAAAGACAGGCTGCAATGTGAGCATCCTTACACATGTGTTCGGGGAGCCTTGTGTGCTTTCCTCGGTTCTTGTCCCGCCACGACAAAGAATTGAAGGGCAGAGACACAGTAGTGAAGCAGAGTAAAAGTTTTATTTAAAGTTACTTAGAGAAAAAGTGCAGGCGACCTCAGAGAGAGGAGTGCCTAGTTAGGGGTTTTAGTTGCTCACTGTTGCCTAACACATGTATACAACTATATCTAAATTCCTAGTAGAATTGCTGGAATGAAGGATATGCAAACTTAAAATTTTGCAAGATACTGCCTAACTACTCTCTAAAAATATTGTATCAACCTACATTCCCACTCTTAGTGAACCTTCTTTTGGGTTCCTGTCAGGTGCCAGGTATCATGCTAGACATGGATAAGTATGTATTTACATGTTAGAAAACACCAAGAAATAACAGAGAGGTAAGAATGAAGCTTGAGTCTGAAATTTGCACACAGTATCAGGCATAGGGATTTGTACTTGTTAGAAAAGTTCTGAATTTTGCCACAGCGGGACAGCAAAGGCAGCGTGTCCTACAGTACGTCTGAAGGCAGAGTAGAGTACTAAATCCCAGATAAACTGTAGAAAATTATAATAGTGAATTTTTTTACTAATTTCTGAAAGTACCTTTCATACACTGTTAGTATTCCTCGCAACCATTTAGAGCTCGGAAAACAGTGTCAGAAAAGCCAGGGTTAACTGAATGAATGAATGGGTAAAAAGATCACTAGCTTTAACATTGGTGGAGCAGTCATATTCTGACCAAGTTGAAATACACAAGCATTTACAATTTCAATTATAATAATCAAAAGTGGGTCGGTATTGGTAGACTGCTATTTGGAGAAAGAAAAGACATAAATTATTAGCACAGCATAGTTTGCAAAGTTACAATTAGGCAATTCAAATTTGGGGCTAAATATTCTTTCAGAATTCATGAAAAAGTACCTTTTCAGAATAAAATCATAAAATATTAGAATTCATGAAAAAAATCACGAATAGGCATGTAGAGACCAAAAAGTAAAAATGGTACAAATATCTACAGACATGACAATATACAAACTGTAACGTAAATCTATCAGAAACTAGAAAACCTGTACTGACCCTGTACTTCCAGTTTGCTAAAAGATAAAGCTTGAAGTGGAAACAAACTCAGTTATAGCTGACACAAGAAAATCCAGACTGAGGCATAACAGGGCTTCCAGAAAGTATGCGAACTAAGAAAGATTGGGTCTTTGGATGGGACTGCATTCAACATGAGGTATAAAAATGCCTTGATAGGTATGTAGTGGAATGGAAAATATAGGAATGAGGGATATTTGGAGCACTGAACCACCAAACAATTGACACTAACAAAATCTACTGCTACCTGGTAGGGCCCCCAGGTACCAAACCCCGGGGGGTTTAAGGGATTTCAGTCTTTAATCAAATCAAAAAGTGGCAATGGAGACAGTAGGGAAGAGCCTCAGGGGTGGATGGACTTGTTATGTCAAACCAAGACAGTCCCAGTTATCCCGAAGAGTACAAAATACAGGAGGTGGGTCTGGGGACAAGACAATATCTAAATATAAAAATAAGTCTTTAGGTCAGGGTAGGGCTTAAATGCTAAGTTCCAGAGTGTTAGACCAAAGCTCTATAGGTTCTTCCTCCTACATTTAAGATTCTTATAGAGCTTAAGACATGTTGAGCCTGCAGCTAACAACAAAAGGCTGGATCTACAGAAAGAAAATAGTTACAAAGGCTGGGAACCAGGAAAGGCCTAATTAAGGATTTGCCTAAATAGAATTGAATGTTGGAACTGAAAATAATTTCAATATGCAAACATTGTACTATTACCAGAATTTGTCTTACCACACATACCCCAATCTTACACCACCTAACTAAACTGCCTTACCTTTCAATGCCCTTGATTCCCATGGAAGTGGAGAAAAGGGAGACTGGTGTGGCTTGCAGGTATTTACCATATGTCATTAGCCTCACGTTACATACTAATATCATGGAAGGAGGCTTCAGAGATATGAAGCTTAGGGAGAAAATCTTGGGAAAAATGTCTAAGCTTAAGTTCTCTCTCTACCCTTCAATACCCTTCACAATCTCTTCTCAGAAAAGCATCAGCCCCCATCACTGAAGAGACTCCTATCTCCTAATAGGAAAAGTAAGCCAATAAGTGAAATATGTGTCCACAAACGAATATGTGACCTATACATGAAAAAGAAGAACCATCTATGCTGTATCTCCATGTGGGTTTTTGGCATCTCATATCACATACCTCCTGCTCATCACACGGGGAAAGTCCCTAGATAGATCAATCTAGGCACCTCTAAAGGCGTACCACCAAGGAACAGATGCATAGATGTCCTCCCCCAAACCAGCTTCCACCACATAGATCACTAGGTACTCAGCCCTAATTCACTTTATCACAGTTACAGAGCCCTTAGTGAGTTCCACTAAACAGGGAGCAAAAACAGAAGCAATCCAGCCACTGAGGGCAGGCATCTGTCCTTATGTGTGCATGCACAGTGTGACTCACCAAAATGACCTTTTCACAGACTCCTTTTTAAATCTCGCCACTAAATCCATCAAGTCAGGTTAGCTCATGATGCTTCAAAGTAAACAATCATCAACAGGAAAACACGCAATATGTCATACAATGGTGGATTCCTTGAAAATGGGAGAAGGAGAAACCATGTAGACAAAACCAGAGCTTTTCAGAAACCATCTATAGTGTACAAACATACCAGTGAGTGAGGAAATGAGGTACTCTGACATCAAACAAGGTGGGAAAATATATTTACGATTATTCTCTTCAGGGTACAGAATTCATAGCAATTGCTGCACTATCTAGCTACCTAAAATATATTACATATATTTTGAACTGTCTGTTCTGTTAATATGAGGCTAAAAATGTGTCAACTTGATTCTCATAGAAACTGAAAGATCCACACGAGTCTCTCTCTTCCTGTATCTGTTCACCTTGCCTGTTCCCTGTTCTCCAGGAATGGTCTCTTTCTCTAACTATTCTCCTCCTCAGCTCGTCTGCATTGCGCCCAAGCATGGCAGGCAGGGAATCCTAGGGTTCCAAGACTCTACCCGTTTGCAAGTGGGGAGGAGGCTACTCTAACTGCCACACTGGGTACACTATGTGAGAAGGAAAAGGGAAAATATCAGCAGTGCCTCTCGTGTATAAAAGAGTGGGATGGCAGGATACCTGTGCAGCCTAACAAGCCAGAGATAAATTATGGTCAAAAGAACTGCAACCAAAGACTGGAAGAGGAAACGTTTGCAATCAGTGATGTCTTCTAGCTCTCTGGTGTTTGCATCTAATGGGCAGAGCTCAATTTGGGAAGGATCAGGCACTTAAAAACAGCACCCCTGCTGCTGGAAGCTGACAGAAACAACCATGAGCGTGAGAATGCCGGATCAAGGCTTGTCCCAGAAACAATGCCTATAATGAAGAAAAAAAGGAAAGCAGAATAGAGGTACAAGTGCAACCTGGCTTACCCCAGCGCAGCCCAAGGAAGATCAGATTCAAGGAGAAGAAACTAAAAGGAAAGCTCCTTGGACCACATCTTTCCTCACAAGGTGCACTCAACAAATTCATCCAATTCTTGAACCAAGTTACAGAAAGAGCTCCTTAATCCCTTCCTGTGCTCCGAAAAAAGGGCGAGTGCATTAAACAGATCAACTGATATGATTTCAGAACAAGTGTAACTGTTCAACCTAAATGTTGCTCCTTCCTAAGGATATTAGTGAACAGTACATATAATGTAAAATGTGTCATATATGTTATAAAATATATTATAAATAATTAGTTTTTTAGAGTAATGAACATGTATAAGAAATGTTGAGATGATTTCTCTAACATAAGATCCTGGGGGGGAAATGAGGCTATCACACCTGTCTTCTGGGATTTCACCTTCACAGACTGAGCCATTTAGATGTTGTTTTAGCTCTGCTACTACTCCGTCCATCAAATCCTGCCTTCTAGTTGGGAATCTGACCTCCATATTGGCTACCTCACACTGTTAAACTGCCTGCTTTCTGACATCATTCTCCCACCAACCTATCACACCTGCTGGAATCTTGGGGTTTCCATGGAGCTGCTTATAAACAAACCTGGATCATCTCAAGTGACCAGTGACCAGTGATCTTCATCCTGGACACACGTGCTCTTTGGCTTCAGCCCCTGAGATATCATCTACTATATTATCCTCATCTCTTATACCTACAGTTGTTGTTCCCTCTTCTTCTCTGACCATGTCTGGTAAGGAAAGAAACTTTTTAAGGATTTTCATTAGATATTTTTTGCCCCTAAATGTAGTACAGACTTAAAATAGCGTGAAATAATGGGGGAAAGTGTCAAACTGGAAATCTGGAGACCTAATTTCAGTTTTGACTTTGACATTTACTAGCTGTGTGACTTTGGACAAGTCACTGACTCTCCAAGAAAATCTGTTTTTTGCTCATCTGTTACATTAGGATGGCAGATTACTTCTCTCTGGTCCCTTTCTTTTCCAATATTGAGTTTTAAAGGGCACCAATGTAGAAAATGAAATCAGAGGTATCTTGAAAGTGCTTCAACAGAAACAGAGAAAACAAGGTGATGTAGGAAACTGGCAGTATATGGTGAGATGTATCATCTGTAGTGGTCTCCCTCCACTAATGTTTCAAATCAACTATTTTTAATTTAATGATGTTCAAAAAGCACTATCCACACATTTTGGAGTGTTCTATCTAAACTAGGTGAAAAGAGAAAGTAAGGAGAGAGGACAGAGAGTACTGGGCTATTCAAAAGGAAGGAAGTTGAAGATTGTTTTCATCAGCACAGGCCAACAGGAACCAAGAGGGTAGAGAAAATACAAGAATGAAGGCAAGCATGGAGCAGCTCTCATCAAAAAGGAGCCGTTTGAGTGGAATGTTGAAGGAATCAAAGATTTTAAATTAAAGCAGAAGCACAGAATGAAATCTGCTCAGAGCAGGGCAGAACATAGGTGATTTAACCAAGTGCTTCCATGAGTAGACTAAGAAGGACAGTAAGGCCAGATAGGGTATCACACATCAGAAACAAGGAGCTTGTTCGTTTTTTCCTGTTGCCTCTGTGAACCACAGATGACACCTTACAGTTTTGAATGTAAACATTTTAGAAGTATGTTTTAGAAATCACGCTTCCTATAAACAAGAAACTAAAATGGTTATCTAGGAGAGTGAAGGGAACAGAATTTTCACTATTTTATGTCATTCTGAATTTTAAACTATGTAGATGTTCTGCCTATTAAGAATAAAATTAAGTCTTTTAAAAAAATGTTATCCCATCACTAGAATCAGGACTAACTGCTTTTGTGATAAGTAAGTTCCAAGTCAAGACTGCTTTTTATCTTTAGTTATTTTCTTCCTAATACAGAGAGCACACTAATAAACACCCATTATCTGCTTTTAGATATTAGTTATTCTAAGAAGGAAAAATCAAGCCCCACAACTTTAATTCCACATTTATCTAATAAAATTTTGTGGAGTCCCTTGGGTTTTCCTAAATTAAAAAAAATTAAATTTAATTCTAGCCATGATGGTTTTTCTGGACTTTGGGGACATTTTCCTGGACGTTGAAGATTATGATGTAGGTTTTAAGATAAATATTAAAACCTTCATGATACTTGTTAAGTGTTCTTTTCTCTTCTCTTATGTGATTATATTAATGGAAAAATATATATATTTCTACTAGGCTTGATATATCTTACTTGCTGGCTAATATTCAGACAGCTATGAAAGAGCACATTAATGGAATTCCTCTATACTTAGTATCTTGCTCTCTGCTTTGTCTCAGTTTTTACTGAAATATTTTTCTACAAAAATTGTAGCTACCTGTACGTGCACATTTATTGCATTTTGCTGCTGTTTATGCAACTTTTTACTGATATTATCTTCTCTGTCTCAATGTACTGTCTAGGAATTCATTCAAAATCACCTTCTACTGTGGGCTGTTTTTTGGTAACTAGTACTCACCAACATACAGTAGGCAATATTCACTTTCATAGTTTTGCACATATGATACAGAACTCCATTTAATAGTCAACTTATGCTTAATGCTTGCTCCATACATACATACCCCAGTTTCCATTAGTATCTCGCATATTTCTTGTTTAGTTTTGTGATATGTTTTACATAATTTTTCTCATTATCTTTCCAGAACTTATATTTTCCTCTGTATAAATCATATGTAATATCACTTTTATCCATGTATGAATTATTACTGTCATTATTGTTACTATATAACCACTTTATAGATGAATAACCTAAAGCTCACAGAGTTGAAATAACTTTTTTCTCTCAAAAAGCACTTTTTGAGAAACTCACTCTCAGATGGTCATTTTGAGGGAGGATCAGAAACCTGGCTTGAAGAGGGTAAGAATGACCCCTTAAATTTACCAGCTGGACTAAGCTATACGTGAACTCTGGGTAAGAGCATGTGAACTGCACAAGCAAAATGAGACAGAGGATTACAATGGGAGCAGCAGTGCTATTTTCCAATGGACCAAAAAGAAGAGAGGGGGCCCCATATGAAAAGTTCTATTTCTCCTGGTTATGGGCAGTATAATACTCAGAGAAGAGTCCTGGCAAGGAAGTCAGGATACTTAGGGTCCTGTAACCTGGTAACGACACTAACATAATGGAAGAACTCAAACAAGCCCATCTGACCTCTCTAAGCCTCAGTTTCCTCACTTGTAAAACAAGAGTATTACAAGTTTTTGAGGGACCTCTGAGTTCTAAAATGCTTCAGTTCTAGGAAATAGCACAGGAGAAGATACTAATGCAGGCTCACAGGGAAGAAGGGCAGGGAGAAGGTTGCTTCTACCCTAGAGAACGATGAGGAACCCCTCTCCTGGGTCTTCTGCACATCTGCCCAAGCTGGGAGCATGGGCAGTGAGTACTGAAGGACACCAAACTGCTCCAGCACTGAGAACCATCAGAAAGGGACTGATTCTTGCCAGGTCTAGTGAGTTGGTGTTACAGTCTTCCTGATAGCAGCAACTTTAAGGTAATGCTGCTACTCTGACAGAGAATTTTCAACCTCACTGATTTTTTTTTTCCCTACAGAAAATTTCCAAACTCCATCTTTACTTGGAACTTCACATTCTCTGCAGTTCCCTGTTCCTGTGGTGAGCCATGCAGCTTCTTCCTTAACAGGAAGAGGCTGCGATTTCTCCAGAGTCTCTGCTCCCACTGCCGGTTCGACTTGGCTGCCACCATCAGCCTCTGGCACCTCTTTCCAGCCACTCATGGGTACTGCCAACCTTTACCAACATTCCAGCACAACTATGTGGTCTGCAGTTACCAGCCAGCGTCAGATCTCCACTTCAGTTGGGGACTTCACTATGACTGTCACTAACCAGAACAGAGCCATGTGTATGGCAACTCAGTGTGCTCAGACTTCGTATGCCAATTACATGGTCCCTGTGTATCCATCACTTCCTGGCAGGCTTGTTCAGGGAATACCAACCCAGATGCTAAATCAGGGACATAGTCTGTCACATCTTTACCAGCAAGGGAGCCAGATATATTATTACAATCAAGGCACAATGGGGACTCTGCGATCTGGAGAACTTGTCCCTTGCTGGCAATCCTATGGCTCTGTGACAAATACAGGAAGTAGGGCCTCTGCCCCTCGACCAGAAATGACAGTACTGCAGGAGATTCAGCCCGCAGGTACCCAACCACCAGTCCCCACATCTGGAATCTACTACTATGTGTCTGCTCAAACCATCACAGAAACACCTTTTCAAGGTGAGTGCAAACAGCAAGTATGGAGGGGAATAAGGTCAGCATTCAAAAGAAAGGTCAAATAGGTAGAGTTCAAGTCCTGAGACTTCAATAACCACCACTCTCTCTCAGTGCTCTTCATTTTCAGACCTAATGGAGGTGGGAAGGCAGGACACTGTAACGGCCACCTATGCCACATGCACACAGAGCGTGCCAAGGGATACCATCCTCTCCACGGCCCTAGGTCATCACTCCCCCTGCACACTCCCACACTGCAAGGAACTCCCGTTTCCTGATCTAGTCCTGACTTTTGGAAGGCATCTCACTTACTGTGCTGGTACCAGTTTAACTTTCCCTCACTTTCTTAATTGACACCAGGATTTAAGACCTTTTGTTCTGGGATCTTGTCCAAAACAAGCAGGCTATGAATCTGTCCTTGCTTATATATTTCATGAGGAAGAACTCCATTCTCTCTCTTAGTCTATGGGGTGAGGTGTTCTTAACTTCTCAGGAAAGAAGATAGGATTATTGAAGACAACATATAAGACCGCTAGGCCATGTAAAACATTTCATATTTTAAAAATCACTTTTACCTTTTATTTGACTTCTAAAAGTCCTATGGAGTACAAAGGAAACCAAGAAAAGTGACATCAAATAATCAGCAGTAAGAACTAGAACAGCTGCCTCCTCTATTTCCTAGCACAGGGTGCTGCCCATGTCTCTTAAGAACTAGTAGAAAAGTCTTGTCCATGTTGAGCAGTGCATGGTTTCTGTGTTGCATCTAGAAGCATCTCACTTACCAAAGACTGACTTCTTCCTTGTTCCTTTGTAGTGATGGAGACTTCGCGGGCTTTGCAGGCTCCAAACCAGGTATTTTGTCTGCCACAACATCCACACAGCCAGACACTTGAGAATATCCCACCACCTGAGGTTGGGGGCATTTCAGTGAGAGCTTCGGTGCACAGTTCTGGTAATCCCTTGGCACTTCCTCCAGCTAAAAATCAGGAACAAACACAGAATAACAATTTGGAGGATAGTAAAAACAAGCTTTTGAAGCCTCTGGATGCCTCCCAGATCCCAGTAGAAAACCAAGATGATGTACTACTGCCTATACACATCCCTGATACTCACCATCTCCAGGCCTGCACTGATCCCCTCAACCGAGAGAAGCAGCCTCATTCTGAAAGCACTGATCTGGGGAAGAACAGCCTGAGCCTTGAGGACCAAACCACACTTGGAAATGAGAATGAATCGAGCAGCGGTTTTGCAAACGTTGCTGACCAGGCGGGAGACGGTCACCTTCCTCAGCTCTTCAGTTCCTTGAAAAACCTTATTCAGTCCAAAGGTCCCAATGTGATCAAAACCCAAGATACCAGAGCCACCGAATTAAACCAGGTGCAGAAAAGGTCATGTGCAAAAAAGAGGTCCTTTGGTCAAGCAAGGAAGAACAGTCATGAAGCCTCTGAGCCTCTCAGTGGTGCTCACAAGGCACTGGAGGGAGACGTGAGTATCTGCAATGTTGCAGATGGTGATGAGGCTCCTGTGAACAAGTCCAAGCGTTCTAGACGCAAATCTCCAATAACTGCACCAAGGAGGACCAGAAAACCTAGGAGCTGTGCACAGGAGAAGACCACAAGAACCAGAAAAAGGAACTCCAAGAAAGCTGAAGAGGGTGAGCAGTCTGGAAACAAAGTCAAAGCACAAAAAAAGCCAACCATTCCCAGGATGAAGCGGAAGAAAGATGAACCTGAGCTCAGCCAAGAGAACTTTGAAACACCTCTAAGCAGGCTAGGCATGCACATGCTGGAGTCTGTGCAGGTTTTTCATGCACTGGGGAAGAAGATTGATAAGAAACCTCGATTCTCTTCTTCCCAGGACTTGGGAAATTCAAGGAACCCCAAAGACCCCCAGGCACCCCTGGCCACCAAACCACGGCTGAATACTCTACGTGAGGGGAAAAGACTTCAGAAAACGAATGTCAAAGCCCAGAAAGCAGATGGCAGTGTCAAAAAAGAGTGTCCATCTCCATCTCAGACTGCACTGCCACCACCTGGGAAGCTCAAATTTGTGCCTTTGCCTTTTCTGACGGAGGAAAGGTCTCCAGTTTGCCGAGTTCCTCGTAGGCGACGGTCTCCGGCCTCAGACCAGCCAGCTTTGGTGTCCTCTACCCAGCCTGGCTCTACAAATGCAGCTCAGTCTACTGCAGTCGATTCATCCCAGCAAGTTCCTGCATTTTTAACATATCCTGCCTGCTCATCTCTGGGTCCAGTCTTGACCAACTCAACCCAAGCAGACCTGACCAAGTCTACCCAGCCTAGTGTCAGCCAGTCCGCTGCTTCTAGACCTGTACCCTACAGAACATTACCTTGCACTTCTCTCCAGCAGGAGCCCATTCCCACTGCTGTGCCCCAGAACAAGCCTCTACCCAAGCCTAAAAGCCCGTATGTAAACCAAGAAGTCTACTACTTCATACCACGTCCATGGAGGATATCTGAAATTCTTGGGCCAGAAGTGTCAGAGCCCATCACAGAAGAGCAGAGGCCAGAGCGGGAAGCTATGAAGAGGCAGGCTCAACAAGAGCGTGAGAATGCTGCCAAATACACCTCCTTGGGGAAAATACAGTTTTTCATTGAAAGGGAGAAGGAAATGGAAATTGCTGACTCCTATGGCTATATAATAATGTAAGAGATGAGATAGGATTGTTGGTGCCACTTTGGTTACCAGATGCAGATAGATAGATATAAGTTTCCACATGTAGACAGATAGATATAGATAGATAAAAGTTTCCACACGTAGATAGATATGTTTCAACATGTAGATAGACATAGATAGATATAAGTTTACACACGTAGATAGATTTAAGTTTCCACACATAGACAGATAGATATGTTTCCACAAGTAGATAGATACAGATAGATATGTTTCCACACATAGATATAAGTTTTCACATGGAGGTTCACCTGTCCACACTTGTTCGTTCGGGTTGTAATTCTACAGGCAACTATGTGATTCTCAAGTATCTATTCCCTCTCTAGACTGGTAGGATTCAGAGAAGGCTGGTCAAGTCTCTGTGCCCACAAAGTCTCACAAGTCTTTTTGCCAGCACCCAGCACAGTGCTTACACAAAGAAGATGCCTAACACAAATTTTCTGAATGAACATAAATTGGCACAGTGCAGCAACATCCACAAAAACACAAGGGTTGCTCTGATTCAGAAATTCCATTCTGACTGAAATTGTCTCTGAGAAGATAGTATACATGTATTCAAAGATGTTCATACAGGAATATTCATTACTTCAATATTTTATAATATCAACAACTTATGACTTTCTTATGTTCATCAGTAAGCGAAGGAGCAATGCAACCTCAAAAAAGAACGAGGTCTCCAAAGACTTTTATAGGAAGACATCTGCCATACACTAAATTATAAAACAGGATGTCTAAATATTGTACCATTAACCTGAAATTAGTATGTCAACTATACTTCAATTAAAAATTTTTAAATAAAAATAAAAAATAAAATCCCTTCTCAAAATAAGTAAGTAAATAAATATCATACTATTAAAGTACATGTACATGCTTATGTCTGCATTTTTAAAGTGTGAAAAAACAGGTTACACGATTGCCGGTGGTATCTCTGCGTGGGGGTAAGACTCCTTTCTCCTTCATAAGTTTCTACGCTGATTTTCTGCAACCAGCTTACATTACTATTGTAAACCAAACAACTGGAACAGGGTCTGCCTCTCGAGATTGGCAACGCACCTGCAGATGAGGTAACCAGTCCTGTTTACACCATGGGTACAGTGGACGCCAGTAAGTTTGTCTGTAAAACAGGGAATAGAGTTAAAGTCATATCGAGACACTACCAACAAGTGATGCGCCTTTCTGGAGAGTGACGTTTCTTAGTCACACAACACTACCACTACCCTAAAAAGGAGAAACTCTGAAGACGAATGTGATTTTGTGTTCAGGAACATACTATAAAGAATTACCTAATACCAAGTCAAAATTCACTCTCTGGGAAACTGTGAAGAGCCCCCAGTTAGACGCAAGGGTATAGACGGGAGAAGGCCTGGTCAGGTCCAAACAGCTAAACCATATTGAGATAAACCCATCTGTCTTCCTAGAGAGTGCCCATCAGTCATTGATTTAAGTACAGGAAAAGGGAGTGGGGAAAAAAACACAACAGGGTAGAAGAAGAATGGAATTTGGTTTTGAGTGACACAAATGGGGAGGTTCACTTCTGATGCGGAGTTATTAAAAAAAACAGCTCCCATAGCACTCCCTTCAAGGCCCCAAGTTGCTTCAGCTCCTCCTCTCACTGCCTGCTCCCCGCAGGCCACGGGCCCCTGCACCCTGGCAAGTAGCCAGATGAACAGCTCTGCCCCTATTTTATGATGAAAAAGCAAGACTTGGAAATATGTAAGTCTAAGCTACCCAGCAGGCAAACAGAACAAAGTCTAGAATCAAGTCTAAGATTTCTCCAAGTATGCCACAGAATTTCTTAGTCCATCATTTAAAAGCATTATAAAGAAATTAAAATTTAAAACTGTGGTTTTTTATTTACGCCTGCAAAGCGTAGGTCTGTGACTAGCTGGTGTCTCATAAGAAAGGACTTGTTTTTTTCCTGTCTGGATTACTACCTCCCTACATCTAATCACTACTATTTCAACTGCTCCTCCATATGGAAGATGTTATCTTTCCTAAATGTAAACTTGGTTGGGTTACTCACTTGCCTAAAAGTCTTCATTTAGCATACAGTAATGCCCACACTCTGAGCATAGCGTTTACAACTCTTATAAACAGATATCAATCTGTGTCTCCAACTGACCTGTAATTCCACAATGATCCAAACTATGACTTACAAGGGCCTGCATGACCCACCTCCCTCCTGCCCACTGCCAGCCTCTTCTGATCCCATTTTCTACTGCTCTAAACTCAGTGCTCCCTCCCTACTCCAGCCACACTGACTTCCTTACTAGTCCTCAAGCATGCTGAGCGTAGTCATGCCTCAGAGGCTTTGTACCACTATTCCCTCTGCTTTAGGACACTTTTCCACCACCCCTCTAACACCCAGTGGCTTGGTTCCTCATTTGCTTTAAGGCTGTGCTCAAACATCATCTTCATACGCCTTCCCTGACCACCCAGCACACTCCCTCCCTTCTCCGTCCTGTTTGGTGCTCTCCAAAGCACTTACCATCATGACATTCCAGGTACTCACTTCATTCTCTCTCCCCAGCTAGAATGCAGAGGATGGAGGAGCAAGAACTGTCCTCTGCTCCTCCTTCCCACAACAGTGCCTTCAACTTAGCAGGTATCACATAAATATCTGTTGGAAGTGAACATACGAATTCCACGCCCTTTCACACTACCCCCTCACACAGCAGAGGCTGCCTCTCCATGGCACATGTCCAAGCTCTCTGCCTTTTGTACATTTCCTGATACCTGGGCTGTCCTTTCCTCGTTTTAGTGAAATCCTCTCACCACCTAGCCCAGATGCTGTCTCCTCAGTGAGGCCTTCCTCAGTCTCTCCTCTATATTCCCGTTGCACTTAATTCTTTTATTATAATTAACCCACTGTCTTTACAGTGGAAAATGTCGTGTCCTCTTCATCTGGGAGCTGGTGTCTGTGGAGGGGCCTATCACAGAGGTGGCCAGAATGGATGATAAGCAAGGCCCCGAGACCGCTACGGCAGAGCCCCATCAAGTTAGCACCATGGGGGCAGACGACCAACACGGGGCCAGCCTGTGCAACGACTACACCCGAGAGGGACCGAGATTTACCAATGTGTCCTCGGGCACTCTCAAGGACCTTTAGCCCTCATGGAACAGATGGGATGCCATTGGTAGTTCTAGGGAAAGGAGCCTGAAGGAGCGAGCAAGCTGGCAGCGGCTCCCTAACATCTTAAGAGGTGCTGTTTCTGTAACTACAATTTATACAAATTAGAAAATTTACCTCCTCTATACATGCCCTGCTCAAGGCTCAGCCTCCCAAGTTCTAAAGTCAAAGTGGAGGGAAGATATGTGAATGGGGCTTATGATATTTAAGACCTAGAGTCCGCATTAAACGACAAGGTTGTAGTTTAAAAGTTAATCTTAAAACTCCTGTCTCTCTCTTTCATCCTCTAACTTCCCACTGCCATCTCTATTCTTTTTCCCCTGCTCCCTGTTGATATGTATATATATTATATATAATATATATAGACACACACACACACACACACACACACACACACATATGAAATATTACTGTCTGTCCAGCTCAATAGCGTAAACTTCTCAAGCTAAATTTAGAAAGATGGCCAAATGAACACTTTACGCTGTGGGCCAGTCACTTTCCAAAGACAAGAGACCTCAGTTTTAAAATATGACAAGTACAATAGTCTTGCTGATAGTGAGATGCCAGAAAAAGGCACATGGATCCTTAAAATTCAGAAGCTATTAAGACCTATTTGCAACAGAGTAAGGTAGACTTTAAAGCAGGAACAAGAAAACAGTGGCCTTTTCTTGTTCTTTCTGTCTGCAGAATGACAGTAAGAGGTGGCAGTGTCCTTCCCCACTTGAACCCAAAGTGGAAAAATAGCAGGAATATCTTAAATACATATGATGAGGATGCCACTCCACTGGTCCATTTTTTTCACTTCTAGGGGTCAGTCTCACTCCAAAACTTCGCCTTTTGTTCTCTCTTTTATATACTTAAGACCCTGAGATTCTTTATCTTTTCCTTTATGTCCCACCTCTTAACCAATATATAAAAGAACATTTTTATATTTCCCAATCAAATTTTTTAAAAATAGATGAATAAGCTAGTTCAGTTCATATCTCTCACTAAAATCACTTTCCAAACTAACTTTGTGGCCATAAGAAGAAGTAACACCTCACTCTATTAGCATCTGGCATCTGACATTTCCACTTTAATAATATTAAACACAACAGGCCCAATGGCAAAACTATTAAAAATATTAAAAACTCCCAACCCCATTCAAAATGCATACTGAAGTTCAGGTAAGAAAAAAAAAAAAACACCTCACATTATCTTTATTTTCTTTCAAAAACCCATTAACAGCATATTTGAATTTAAAAATAGTGTCATCGTCAGGTACCTGATGCCCAATTGTATAAATTTTTAAGTAAGGAACAGTTTCTGGTAAGTCCTATAATGCAAAACAATGAAAATGTGTATTATTTCATTTCTAGGGAAAGAATTAAAAATGAATTAGAGGAGCCAGAATAAAACCAAGAGATTATAATAAACTTGGCATGTCAGTAATTCTGCTAAAAGAGCCATTTTTTTTCCCCCAAAGCTGCTTCAACCTGGAAGTATCACTTGCTTTTCATTAAAACTGCAGGATGGATAGTCAATAGGCATATAAAACTGCAAGCAAAGTCCATGTGAATGAATGTGTATGTCACTAAAAATTACATAAATAGTTCTACCTAATATTTTACATTTCAGGGGCCACAAAGCAGCTGTGATTTAAGTAGAATAGAGTCAGAGAAGAACTTGGATTTGATTTGTGAGACAAAGCAAATTTCAGACACTGTTGAGAACTGCTATTCTTGGCGTGGGAGAGAGTAGGTACTGGTAAAAGACAGAAGAGCTTAACTGAAAATCCTGTTGTTCTGAACTTAAACGGAAAGTATCAATGTGAACTTTTGATGTATTTTATTTTAAAAGCAAACATAGAAACACATTTCCTAGCTCTGACCCAGCTCTGATAAAAAAGGACTCAGGAGCCAAACTGAGAAGCTCCAACTGGCCAAAGACGGGGCCTCAGTTAAGAATAATAACTGCAATGGAGTCCACAGTGATACAAATAAATAAACAAAACAAAATCCCATTGGTCACCACTGGAGGATACTAGCGAATCAGCTCATTATTTTGAAAACTGTTAAATAAAAGGAAAGAATCATGACACTACAACTGGGCAACCAAATAGATAATGAGGGGCAACGTCTCTTGATAGAAATATACCCAGCTAATAAATGAAGAAAACAACAACAGAATTCACCATTTCTCAAAGCCCCGAACAAATTAATGGATGTAACTATCAATCATCAGTGACTGCTAATATCACAGAAAGACAATCACTAGGAGATATTAGTACTACTACCTCATCAGCAAAGGACTGTTACAAGGATCAACTAAGTCAGTGTACGTGCAAGTAGTTTTTACATGGCAAACTTTCGCTATGCAAATACTGACAAACGTTAGGTGTCATTGTCTCCCAAGGCCATGCAACTGTCAGAAGGAAAATTCTTTCCCACTGATATGCTACATGGGCCAACAGATTATATGGGTTTCTGTACCAATAGCAAAAGGTATTAGGAATAGAAAGCATGCCACTGAGAAAACTGTCTTTTCCTCTGATGCTCACACATGCTCAGGCAACTGCTTAAAATAAGTGCTAGGGACATACAAGGTATTCCTTTCTATTAGACTACTGCTATTCTTACTACAGGTTTACTTCATTTTCAAAATAGAGAACACGAAAGCGTACAGCATTTCGCAAGCACATACAAAGCTTACTGCCAAATGTATAATTACGGAAACCATTCGGTTCCTTCTTTGAACTATTACCCTTGAAAGAAGGCCTTTTTAGGGCAGTGAAACTATTCTGTATGTCACTGTAAGGGTAAATACTTGTCACTACACATTGGTCAAAACCCATAGAATGTACAATACGCCGAGTGACTCATAACATACACTAGGGACTTCAGTTGATAATGATAGATCAGTGTTGGTTCATTGGTTCTAACAAACGGACCACACTGTTCTGGAATATTGATGGTAATCTTTGTCGGGTGAAGGAAGAGAGGGTATAATTGGGAGCTCTTAATGTAAGATGATATTTACTGAATTCACCTATGTAAGATGATAACTACTGAGTTACTATGAACCAATACAGTATCTGAAAGGTTCTTTTCAATTAAGGGTTTCACTTACCTCTGGCTTATAATAGCGGTGAGTATATGTTAAATCAATAATCAGTCCAAGTTCTTCATTCTGTTCTTGGACTCTGTTAAAAAGATCCAAGGGGGAAAAGCATTCTTCTGGAGCAAGATTGTCTTCAAAACTCGGGCAGAGAGAATGAGGTAAGAAAGAGCAGATGGGTGCTTAATATCCTTTATTGTATTACCCATTTATTCAAGCCCCGTGATGCTAACAATGAGATGCAAAGGAAAATTTTCACTCTTCTGGAAGTTACAAACTATTGTATAATGCTTTCTTTCAGAAAGTTTAGAGGAAGAAAATAAGCTCACTTCTATAATTTATTTCTGTGCTTATTTGTTTCATGTTGGTCTCCCAGCCAGACAGTAAACTCCCAGAAGGACCACATCAGTTTTGTCCCACGCTGCATCTCCAGCTCCAAGGGGAGTGCCTATAAATAGGCACTTACAAATACTTCTAGAATATTTATATATGTGAAGGGTGGGTTTTATTGCTAAACATTTTTTTTTTAATGTATTTGGCTTACTTATGTACTCTTTTCCATACTGATATGTTTGGTTATTCAAGTGCCAGCAACATACTTTTTTATCAATTAACAGACTAGTTTTTAGAGCAGTTTCAGGTTCACAGAAAAACTGAGTGGAAAGCACAGAGAGCTCCCAATTATACCCTCTCTTCTTCACCCGACAAAGACTTACCATCAATATTCCAGAACAGTGTGGTCCGTTTGTTAGAACCAATGAACCAACACTGATCTATCATTATCAACTGAAGTCCCTAGCTTATGTTATGAGTCACTCAACGTATTGTACATTCTATGGGTTTTGACCAGTATATAATGACAAGTATTTACCCTTACAGTGACATACAGAATAGTTTCACTGCCCTAAAAAGCACCTATGGTCTAGCAACACTTCAATACAGATTAATATCTGGTACGGCTAGATGCCCCCCTTCCACCATTATTCTTCTTTTTCAAAAATTTCCTGGCTACTTAAGTCTACTCTTCTATATGAATTTTAAAATCAGCCTGTTTGAGATGATAAATTTATAATTAACACAAGAAGATTTGACAGATTTATGGTGTTGAGTCTTCTGCATAATATTGTAAAACTTTTGAAGAGTAAATTAATTACATCAAGGCATATAATCGCTCCAGTTTCTCACAAAGTTGGAGCTGATGGATCAAATACCACCTTCAGCTATCTGAACAATAACTAATTTCAGATAACCAATTTGTGTTAATCCTTTAGGAAGCCTTCCTTGATTAACCCTATTACGGTTTTCCCCTCCTTTGAATTCCTAGGAATTTCTCGCCATGGCAAATATTTGACATTTAACATATTCTCCTTTGTATTCCAGTGTGCTTGAGGAGAGACTGGCAAGTACTGAGGCTGCTTTTCCTTGGTGACTTCCATAAAACACACAGGAGGCCAATGTTACATTTCATTGCCACACAGAGATATTTCATCTTCCTGACTCTACTGTATGAAAAGGGGGTGCACTGGGAGTGGTTCTACAGCCCTGTTATCCCCCTTTTATGGTACCTTAATCCCAACATTGAATAAAACTACTTGAGTACACAGAGCCAGGAGAGGCTTTTTATAATGACAGTGTGCAAGACACCTGGGGCCACGTGGAGGAAAGGGAACTGCAGAGTCTCCCTGTGCTTCTCTTGCTGGTGGACTTCCAGACAGGCACTGAGCAGGGACCCTTGTGGAACCTCAGGAATCCACTTTTAGAGGCCATGGAAAAGGCAACTGAGGCGTTGGGACGATCACACAGAAAGGAGGAATACAGGAGCAACCCCTCAGGAACTGCAAATGCGGGTGGGGAGTCCATTCATTCAACAAGAATTGTTAAGTATTTATTATATGTCAAAAAACACTATGCTTGGGGTTGGTGGATGTAAATAAGAACCATATGTTTATCTTCATGAAGCGACTAAGTTTTTAAGTACAGAGATGCAAAAGAACTGACATAGCAAGTAAAAAAGAACCCTGACCTATGAGTCACAAATTACATCAATTCCCCATACATTAAAAGTTGGGTTCTTCCACAGACACATCCACGCTACGCTGGGCAGTTTAATTAGAGACATGAACCTCTTCTCACCTTTTTTATGACAGTCAAATGCTTTCCCCACCTATTCCGTTCTTAGTTCAATTTTCAGAGTTTCCATGCTGAAATCATGACCATACTCATCAGGTTATTTTTTGGGTTGTGACAGTGGTAACGAAGGTGTCTCGGTGGCATTTAGTGCGTAGGGTCATAGATGCCAGGCATCTGGCCAAATTCATAACAGTCCTACAAATGTGTCTTACCCCCTAATGACTTCTGAATGTTCTAGTCAACATTCGTGTAGGTGAAAAATCTGTTCGTAAGTTAAGCCTTAGAAACAAACTTCAAGAATAAACATGAACGCTTTTTTTTTTTTTTTTTTTTTGCAGTTTTAATGTATAATCCATTTTCCAGGACAGTCGTCACCTTATCAACCAAGTGAAGGCTTTGCTTTATTTGGAAATCTGCTAAGTAAGAGCTGTTCATTATTATGAAAACTCTGGCCACTTAGGCAAAATAACTCACCTACATCAGTCCTCATTTAGTTTTCTGATTTCACAGAACAAGTAACTATTTCTTTATGTCTAGCATAGTTATGGCCATTTACCTATTGAAATGTAAATACATACTACATTATTATGAATTCCTTTATCTTATTTATTCTTTATGTTATAGTACATTGTTTTCTTTCTTTAAAATTAAGTATGGCAGTAGATTGTACTTAGATGAATTTCATTTCAGGATACCAAATGGGTATTACAAAGTATTTGCTACAAAAAAGGGAAAATGGGGTGTGACAGGGTTGAGAACCAGTGTTCTACACGGTGAATTTGGATTTCTTAAAGAATACTGCTTACCTTTTCCAAAGGAACTTTGAAGGCAATGAAACAGGTCCCTGGAATCCACTGTCCAACTGTGATATAGTCTTTCCACCTATTAATACATTTTCTTATTAGCCAATTTTTAGGTCAGCCAGTCTCTCTGCATAGACTGAAATCTCCTTGAAAATGAAAAGCAGAACCCAAAAGTAGGGCCTCTCTTCTCTCTACTCCGCATTTTACTGCTCCGCCTATTCAACCCCACCCAGTATCAACCCATACTCCCCTTCTTCCTGCTTCCCCATCTCGAAAACAGACAAGGCAACAAGACAGCGCAAAGGGTTCAACAACTAAGACACATCTAAAACCAGAGGCGGCCAGAACTTCTGCATCCCCAATAAAATCTAGCCCAATCCTGAACACTAAGGTGCCATTAATACACACATGTTGACTGGAACAGTTTAACTCTTGCACTTTACACTTTATTTTTAGTCCTAATACAACCAATGCCATCAAATGCAACCGTAGTGAACTTCAAGTTCATATTTTAAAAGAAAATTTGATAGACAAGGGGGCCGTGAACTTCACTTAATAAGGCTAGGGGTAAAAGTAAAAGGTAGTATTTGAGCTGCCTTCAGTAGGATTTTATATAGAATTAACTAAGGTTAATTCAGCCTATCTTAAGTATAGAAAGTTAGGGCAAAAGTGACACAAGATGGGTCTGGGGAAAAGAGGGGCTTCTATACCACGCAGTCTTGAAGGCCGTGGAAAAGAGTTTGTTTTTATTCCTAAAGCAATGCTTTTGTGCGATATTTACGAGAACTTTCCAAGCTGCATATTAAAAAGATGTCTTACGTGAAGAACGGAGTGAACGGAAACAAGAATCAATAAATATATACACTAATTAGGACCTAAAAGCAATAGATCAGGCAAGTTCTGTATTAGGATGCTGATGGAGGAGAGAGGACAGATTGAAAAGATATTCAGGACATAAAACGAAGGGGACTTAATGAGCTATGAGATGGCGGAAAGCAAGATCTCAAGGAATAGAGTTCACTGAAAGCAAAGCCTCAAAATTAACCATTTGAATATACAGAGGGCGAGTTCTCAAATGAGACCTGTTAGAAAGCAACAGCATGCCCTTTGCGATTCCTGGAAACAACACACATTTTTTCAGTGAAAGTTTGGTTGTACTGGTAGATTTTTCATTCGACCTTTGCTCTTGTTAGTATTTCCTGTGGCAAATAGCGCAGCTTGAGGAATGCGGGGGCCTCCATTTTGGTAAGTAAGGGGTGTCCCCAACACTGACAGTCCCATCTTAAAGAGCAGTCCCTCTCTATTTCACCCGGGGAACCAGGGCCCGCGCCTCGCTTTTAGAAGGCCCGCGGAGAAATAAAAAAAATCACACTGTCCACGTCAGCTACTGTGGGCAGAGCAGCGAAAGCGTCACAGCCTCCCAGTTAGAGGCGCGTGGGCCACGCGCGGCGGCAGCGCTCAGGCAGCTACCGAGGCCCGGGAGCTGCGAGCAGGACGTACCCGCACCAGGCCGAGGCGGCTCACCTTTCGGGGCCGTGGCTTCCACCCTTCCTCTCGCCGGAGGGCCGTCCGGAAAAGATGCTCTCTGGCCCCAGCCGTAGCGGGCCGGATGCCATTGGCTCATCTGGGCCCCAAGGCGCCATCCACCCAACGCCAAGAGCCCCAAAGCCGCCAGTTCGGCTCCCTCTCGGCCAGAACAAGACTTCGGACCGGCAGAGTTTAGGCAGCAACACCCACAGCACCTCGGCTCCTTTTACTGTGCATGCGGCACCGCCCGAGGTGATGTCGTCCCCGCGCTGGCCGACGGGATGCTGGAGCCCACAGCGCCCTCCTTAGCTGGCGGTGGGTAGCGCAGGTCGATGAGCTTGCACACCTGCCAGAATTCAAGTAGTACACGACATGGGAGCAAAGTCAAGTCCCACTCCTCCATTTCCTTGTGGGGTTCTTCGGACATTTTCCAAGGGCTTACATTCCCATTTACTGTATATGTATTTAAATATATTAAGTACCTATTTGTACATACATGGGTATCCTCTATTTTATGTAAAAGCACCATACTATATGAAAGGGAATCTCGCCGGGACCCTCCTTACCCCAGAACAACTCAGGAGACAGGGGGCTCACACAAGGGATTTTATTATCTGATAGTGAAAATGGCTGCCCCCAGAGAGAGGGAGCAGCCGCTCATGGCTGAGGAAGCACGTTTTTAAGGAGTAGGGGTAGAGTGTGTTCTGCGTTGGTGATTGGACCTTAAGGAGTGGGTGACCATCTGGTCGGTGGTGATTGGATCTTAAGGGGTGGGGGGTCTTAGCACGCCAGAATTTGCCTTCACTATGTGTAGTTTCTTCTGTTTATCTTAGATGCTTATTTTCCTGGTCAGTTTATGCAAACATCCTTTCTATTCTTTCTAAAGGCTGCAAAGTACTCCTCTGATTATAAGTACCACAATTTACATAACCTGTCCAATATTGTAACTTTCAGTTGTTTTCAACTTTTTGTCCCCCTTAAAGACAGGCTGCAATGTGAGCATCCTTACACATGTGTTCGGGGAGCCTTGTGTGCTTTCCTCGGTTCTTGTCCCGCCACGACAAAGAATTGAAGGGCAGAGACACAGTAGTGAAGCAGAGTAAAAGTTTTATTTAAAGTTACTTAGAGAAAAAGTGCAGGCGACCTCAGAGAGAGGAGTGCCTAGTTAGGGGTTTTAGTTGCTCACTGTTGCCTAACACATGTATACAACTATATCTAAATTCCTAGTAGAATTGCTGGAATGAAGGATATGCAAACTTAAAATTTTGCAAGATACTGCCTAACTACTCTCTAAAAATATTGTATCAACCTACATTCCCACTCTTAGTGAACCTTCTTTTGGGTTCCTGTCAGGTGCCAGGTATCATGCTAGACATGGATAAGTATGTATTTACATGTTAGAAAACACCAAGAAATAACAGAGAGGTAAGAATGAAGCTTGAGTCTGAAATTTGCACACAGTATCAGGCATAGGGATTTGTACTTGTTAGAAAAGTTCTGAATTTTGCCACAGCGGGACAGCAAAGGCAGCGTGTCCTACAGTACGTCTGAAGGCAGAGTAGAGTACTAAATCCCAGATAAACTGTAGAAAATTATAATAGTGAATTTTTTTACTAATTTCTGAAAGTACCTTTCATACACTGTTAGTATTCCTCGCAACCATTTAGAGCTCGGAAAACAGTGTCAGAAAAGCCAGGGTTAACTGAATGAATGAATGGGTAAAAAGATCACTAGCTTTAACATTGGTGGAGCAGTCATATTCTGACCAAGTTGAAATACACAAGCATTTACAATTTCAATTATAATAATCAAAAGTGGGTCGGTATTGGTAGACTGCTATTTGGAGAAAGAAAAGACATAAATTATTAGCACAGCATAGTTTGCAAAGTTACAATTAGGCAATTCAAATTTGGGGCTAAATATTCTTTCAGAATTCATGAAAAAGTACCTTTTCAGAATAAAATCATAAAATATTAGAATTCATGAAAAAAATCACGAATAGGCATGTAGAGACCAAAAAGTAAAAATGGTACAAATATCTACAGACATGACAATATACAAACTGTAACGTAAATCTATCAGAAACTAGAAAACCTGTACTGACCCTGTACTTCCAGTTTGCTAAAAGATAAAGCTTGAAGTGGAAACAAACTCAGTTATAGCTGACACAAGAAAATCCAGACTGAGGCATAACAGGGCTTCCAGAAAGTATGCGAACTAAGAAAGATTGGGTCTTTGGATGGGACTGCATTCAACATGAGGTATAAAAATGCCTTGATAGGTATGTAGTGGAATGGAAAATATAGGAATGAGGGATATTTGGAGCACTGAACCACCAAACAATTGACACTAACAAAATCTACTGCTACCTGGTAGGGC
The DNA here is from genome assembly GCF_030020395.1 of Manis pentadactyla. Lineage (NCBI taxonomy): Eukaryota > Metazoa > Chordata > Mammalia > Pholidota > Manidae > Manis > Manis pentadactyla. Next base: position 146,604,859 of record NC_080020.1, on the reverse strand, counting down.
CCCCAGGTACCAAACCCCGGGGGGTTTAAGGGATTTCAGTCTTTAATCAAATCAAAAAGTGGCAATGGAGACAGTAGGGAAGAGCCTCAGGGGTGGATGGACTTGTTATGTCAAACCAAGACAGTCCCAGTTATCCCGAAGAGTACAAAATACAGGAGGTGGGTCTGGGGACAAGACAATATCTAAATATAAAAATAAGTCTTTAGGTCAGGGTAGGGCTTAAATGCTAAGTTCCAGAGTGTTAGACCAAAGCTCTATAGGTTCTTCCTCCTACATTTAAGATTCTTATAGAGCTTAAGACATGTTGAGCCTGCAGCTAACAACAAAAGGCTGGATCTACAGAAAGAAAATAGTTACAAAGGCTGGGAACCAGGAAAGGCCTAATTAAGGATTTGCCTAAATAGAATTGAATGTTGGAACTGAAAATAATTTCAATATGCAAACATTGTACTATTACCAGAATTTGTCTTACCACACATACCCCAATCTTACACCACCTAACTAAACTGCCTTACCTTTCAATGCCCTTGATTCCCATGGAAGTGGAGAAAAGGGAGACTGGTGTGGCTTGCAGGTATTTACCATATGTCATTAGCCTCACGTTACATACTAATATCATGGAAGGAGGCTTCAGAGATATGAAGCTTAGGGAGAAAATCTTGGGAAAAATGTCTAAGCTTAAGTTCTCTCTCTACCCTTCAATACCCTTCACAATCTCTTCTCAGAAAAGCATCAGCCCCCATCACTGAAGAGACTCCTATCTCCTAATAGGAAAAGTAAGCCAATAAGTGAAATATGTGTCCACAAACGAATATGTGACCTATACATGAAAAAGAAGAACCATCTATGCTGTATCTCCATGTGGGTTTTTGGCATCTCATATCACATACCTCCTGCTCATCACACGGGGAAAGTCCCTAGATAGATCAATCTAGGCACCTCTAAAGGCGTACCACCAAGGAACAGATGCATAGATGTCCTCCCCCAAACCAGCTTCCACCACATAGATCACTAGGTACTCAGCCCTAATTCACTTTATCACAGTTACAGAGCCCTTAGTGAGTTCCACTAAACAGGGAGCAAAAACAGAAGCAATCCAGCCACTGAGGGCAGGCATCTGTCCTTATGTGTGCATGCACAGTGTGACTCACCAAAATGACCTTTTCACAGACTCCTTTTTAAATCTCGCCACTAAATCCATCAAGTCAGGTTAGCTCATGATGCTTCAAAGTAAACAATCATCAACAGGAAAACACGCAATATGTCATACAATGGTGGATTCCTTGAAAATGGGAGAAGGAGAAACCATGTAGACAAAACCAGAGCTTTTCAGAAACCATCTATAGTGTACAAACATACCAGTGAGTGAGGAAATGAGGTACTCTGACATCAAACAAGGTGGGAAAATATATTTACGATTATTCTCTTCAGGGTACAGAATTCATAGCAATTGCTGCACTATCTAGCTACCTAAAATATATTACATATATTTTGAACTGTCTGTTCTGTTAATATGAGGCTAAAAATGTGTCAACTTGATTCTCATAGAAACTGAAAGATCCACACGAGTCTCTCTCTTCCTGTATCTGTTCACCTTGCCTGTTCCCTGTTCTCCAGGAATGGTCTCTTTCTCTAACTATTCTCCTCCTCAGCTCGTCTGCATTGCGCCCAAGCATGGCAGGCAGGGAATCCTAGGGTTCCAAGACTCTACCCGTTTGCAAGTGGGGAGGAGGCTACTCTAACTGCCACACTGGGTACACTATGTGAGAAGGAAAAGGGAAAATATCAGCAGTGCCTCTCGTGTATAAAAGAGTGGGATGGCAGGATACCTGTGCAGCCTAACAAGCCAGAGATAAATTATGGTCAAAAGAACTGCAACCAAAGACTGGAAGAGGAAACGTTTGCAATCAGTGATGTCTTCTAGCTCTCTGGTGTTTGCATCTAATGGGCAGAGCTCAATTTGGGAAGGATCAGGCACTTAAAAACAGCACCCCTGCTGCTGGAAGCTGACAGAAACAACCATGAGCGTGAGAATGCCGGATCAAGGCTTGTCCCAGAAACAATGCCTATAATGAAGAAAAAAAGGAAAGCAGAATAGAGGTACAAGTGCAACCTGGCTTACCCCAGCGCAGCCCAAGGAAGATCAGATTCAAGGAGAAGAAACTAAAAGGAAAGCTCCTTGGACCACATCTTTCCTCACAAGGTGCACTCAACAAATTCATCCAATTCTTGAACCAAGTTACAGAAAGAGCTCCTTAATCCCTTCCTGTGCTCCGAAAAAAGGGCGAGTGCATTAAACAGATCAACTGATATGATTTCAGAACAAGTGTAACTGTTCAACCTAAATGTTGCTCCTTCCTAAGGATATTAGTGAACAGTACATATAATGTAAAATGTGTCATATATGTTATAAAATATATTATAAATAATTAGTTTTTTAGAGTAATGAACATGTATAAGAAATGTTGAGATGATTTCTCTAACATAAGATCCTGGGGGGGAAATGAGGCTATCACACCTGTCTTCTGGGATTTCACCTTCACAGACTGAGCCATTTAGATGTTGTTTTAGCTCTGCTACTACTCCGTCCATCAAATCCTGCCTTCTAGTTGGGAATCTGACCTCCATATTGGCTACCTCACACTGTTAAACTGCCTGCTTTCTGACATCATTCTCCCACCAACCTATCACACCTGCTGGAATCTTGGGGTTTCCATGGAGCTGCTTATAAACAAACCTGGATCATCTCAAGTGACCAGTGACCAGTGATCTTCATCCTGGACACACGTGCTCTTTGGCTTCAGCCCCTGAGATATCATCTACTATATTATCCTCATCTCTTATACCTACAGTTGTTGTTCCCTCTTCTTCTCTGACCATGTCTGGTAAGGAAAGAAACTTTTTAAGGATTTTCATTAGATATTTTTTGCCCCTAAATGTAGTACAGACTTAAAATAGCGTGAAATAATGGGGGAAAGTGTCAAACTGGAAATCTGGAGACCTAATTTCAGTTTTGACTTTGACATTTACTAGCTGTGTGACTTTGGACAAGTCACTGACTCTCCAAGAAAATCTGTTTTTTGCTCATCTGTTACATTAGGATGGCAGATTACTTCTCTCTGGTCCCTTTCTTTTCCAATATTGAGTTTTAAAGGGCACCAATGTAGAAAATGAAATCAGAGGTATCTTGAAAGTGCTTCAACAGAAACAGAGAAAACAAGGTGATGTAGGAAACTGGCAGTATATGGTGAGATGTATCATCTGTAGTGGTCTCCCTCCACTAATGTTTCAAATCAACTATTTTTAATTTAATGATGTTCAAAAAGCACTATCCACACATTTTGGAGTGTTCTATCTAAACTAGGTGAAAAGAGAAAGTAAGGAGAGAGGACAGAGAGTACTGGGCTATTCAAAAGGAAGGAAGTTGAAGATTGTTTTCATCAGCACAGGCCAACAGGAACCAAGAGGGTAGAGAAAATACAAGAATGAAGGCAAGCATGGAGCAGCTCTCATCAAAAAGGAGCCGTTTGAGTGGAATGTTGAAGGAATCAAAGATTTTAAATTAAAGCAGAAGCACAGAATGAAATCTGCTCAGAGCAGGGCAGAACATAGGTGATTTAACCAAGTGCTTCCATGAGTAGACTAAGAAGGACAGTAAGGCCAGATAGGGTATCACACATCAGAAACAAGGAGCTTGTTCGTTTTTTCCTGTTGCCTCTGTGAACCACAGATGACACCTTACAGTTTTGAATGTAAACATTTTAGAAGTATGTTTTAGAAATCACGCTTCCTATAAACAAGAAACTAAAATGGTTATCTAGGAGAGTGAAGGGAACAGAATTTTCACTATTTTATGTCATTCTGAATTTTAAACTATGTAGATGTTCTGCCTATTAAGAATAAAATTAAGTCTTTTAAAAAAATGTTATCCCATCACTAGAATCAGGACTAACTGCTTTTGTGATAAGTAAGTTCCAAGTCAAGACTGCTTTTTATCTTTAGTTATTTTCTTCCTAATACAGAGAGCACACTAATAAACACCCATTATCTGCTTTTAGATATTAGTTATTCTAAGAAGGAAAAATCAAGCCCCACAACTTTAATTCCACATTTATCTAATAAAATTTTGTGGAGTCCCTTGGGTTTTCCTAAATTAAAAAAAATTAAATTTAATTCTAGCCATGATGGTTTTTCTGGACTTTGGGGACATTTTCCTGGACGTTGAAGATTATGATGTAGGTTTTAAGATAAATATTAAAACCTTCATGATACTTGTTAAGTGTTCTTTTCTCTTCTCTTATGTGATTATATTAATGGAAAAATATATATATTTCTACTAGGCTTGATATATCTTACTTGCTGGCTAATATTCAGACAGCTATGAAAGAGCACATTAATGGAATTCCTCTATACTTAGTATCTTGCTCTCTGCTTTGTCTCAGTTTTTACTGAAATATTTTTCTACAAAAATTGTAGCTACCTGTACGTGCACATTTATTGCATTTTGCTGCTGTTTATGCAACTTTTTACTGATATTATCTTCTCTGTCTCAATGTACTGTCTAGGAATTCATTCAAAATCACCTTCTACTGTGGGCTGTTTTTTGGTAACTAGTACTCACCAACATACAGTAGGCAATATTCACTTTCATAGTTTTGCACATATGATACAGAACTCCATTTAATAGTCAACTTATGCTTAATGCTTGCTCCATACATACATACCCCAGTTTCCATTAGTATCTCGCATATTTCTTGTTTACTTTTGTGATATGTTTTACATAATTTTTCTCATTATCTTTCCAGAACTTATATTTTCCTCTGTATAAATCATATGTAATATCACTTTTATCCATGTATGAATTATTACTGTCATTATTGTTACTATATAACCACTTTATAGATGAATAACCTAAAGCTCACAGAGTTGAAATAACTTTTTTCTCTCAAAAAGCACTTTTTGAGAAACTCACTCTCAGATGGTCATTTTGAGGGAGGATCAGAAACCTGGCTTGAAGAGGGTAAGAATGACCCCTTAAATTTACCAGCTGGACTAAGCTATACGTGAACTCTGGGTAAGAGCATGTGAACTGCACAAGCAAAATGAGACAGAGGATTACAATGGGAGCAGCAGTGCTATTTTCCAATGGACCAAAAAGAAGAGAGGGGGCCCCATATGAAAAGTTCTATTTCTCCTGGTTATGGGCAGTATAATACTCAGAGAAGAGTCCTGGCAAGGAAGTCAGGATACTTAGGGTCCTGTAACCTGGTAACGACACTAACATAATGGAAGAACTCAAACAAGCCCATCTGACCTCTCTAAGCCTCAGTTTCCTCACTTGTAAAACAAGAGTATTACAAGTTTTTGAGGGACCTCTGAGTTCTAAAATGCTTCAGTTCTAGGAAATAGCACAGGAGAAGATACTAATGCAGGCTCACAGGGAAGAAGGGCAGGGAGAAGGTTGCTTCTACCCTAGAGAACGATGAGGAACCCCTCTCCTGGGTCTTCTGCACATCTGCCCAAGCTGGGAGCATGGGCAGTGAGTACTGAAGGACACCAAACTGCTCCAGCACTGAGAACCATCAGAAAGGGACTGATTCTTGCCAGGTCTAGTGAGTTGGTGTTACAGTCTTCCTGATAGCAGCAACTTTAAGGTAATGCTGCTACTCTGACAGAGAATTTTCAACCTCACTGATTTTTTTTTTCCCTACAGAAAATTTCCAAACTCCATCTTTACTTGGAACTTCACATTCTCTGCAGTTCCCTGTTCCTGTGGTGAGCCATGCAGCTTCTTCCTTAACAGGAAGAGGCTGCGATTTCTCCAGAGTCTCTGCTCCCACTGCCGGTTCGACTTGGCTGCCACCATCAGCCTCTGGCACCTCTTTCCAGCCACTCATGGGTACTGCCAACCTTTACCAACATTCCAGCACAACTATGTGGTCTGCAGTTACCAGCCAGCGTCAGATCTCCACTTCAGTTGGGGACTTCACTATGACTGTCACTAACCAGAACAGAGCCATGTGTATGGCAACTCAGTGTGCTCAGACTTCGTATGCCAATTACATGGTCCCTGTGTATCCATCACTTCCTGGCAGGCTTGTTCAGGGAATACCAACCCAGATGCTAAATCAGGGACATAGTCTGTCACATCTTTACCAGCAAGGGAGCCAGATATATTATTACAATCAAGGCACAATGGGGACTCTGCGATCTGGAGAACTTGTCCCTTGCTGGCAATCCTATGGCTCTGTGACAAATACAGGAAGTAGGGCCTCTGCCCCTCGACCAGAAATGACAGTACTGCAGGAGATTCAGCCCGCAGGTACCCAACCACCAGTCCCCACATCTGGAATCTACTACTATGTGTCTGCTCAAACCATCACAGAAACACCTTTTCAAGGTGAGTGCAAACAGCAAGTATGGAGGGGAATAAGGTCAGCATTCAAAAGAAAGGTCAAATAGGTAGAGTTCAAGTCCTGAGACTTCAATAACCACCACTCTCTCTCAGTGCTCTTCATTTTCAGACCTAATGGAGGTGGGAAGGCAGGACACTGTAACGGCCACCTATGCCACATGCACACAGAGCGTGCCAAGGGATACCATCCTCTCCACGGCCCTAGGTCATCACTCCCCCTGCACACTCCCACACTGCAAGGAACTCCCGTTTCCTGATCTAGTCCTGACTTTTGGAAGGCATCTCACTTACTGTGCTGGTACCAGTTTAACTTTCCCTCACTTTCTTAATTGACACCAGGATTTAAGACCTTTTGTTCTGGGATCTTGTCCAAAACAAGCAGGCTATGAATCTGTCCTTGCTTATATATTTCATGAGGAAGAACTCCATTCTCTCTCTTAGTCTATGGGGTGAGGTGTTCTTAACTTCTCAGGAAAGAAGATAGGATTATTGAAGACAACATATAAGACCGCTAGGCCATGTAAAACATTTCATATTTTAAAAATCACTTTTACCTTTTATTTGACTTCTAAAAGTCCTATGGAGTACAAAGGAAACCAAGAAAAGTGACATCAAATAATCAGCAGTAAGAACTAGAACAGCTGCCTCCTCTATTTCCTAGCACAGGGTGCTGCCCATGTCTCTTAAGAACTAGTAGAAAAGTCTTGTCCATGTTGAGCAGTGCATGGTTTCTGTGTTGCATCTAGAAGCATCTCACTTACCAAAGACTGACTTCTTCCTTGTTCCTTTGTAGTGATGGAGACTTCGCGGGCTTTGCAGGCTCCAAACCAGGTATTTTGTCTGCCACAACATCCACACAGCCAGACACTTGAGAATATCCCACCACCTGAGGTTGGGGGCATTTCAGTGAGAGCTTCGGTGCACAGTTCTGGTAATCCCTTGGCACTTCCTCCAGCTAAAAATCAGGAACAAACACAGAATAACAATTTGGAGGATAGTAAAAACAAGCTTTTGAAGCCTCTGGATGCCTCCCAGATCCCAGTAGAAAACCAAGATGATGTACTACTGCCTATACACATCCCTGATACTCACCATCTCCAGGCCTGCACTGATCCCCTCAACCGAGAGAAGCAGCCTCATTCTGAAAGCACTGATCTGGGGAAGAACAGCCTGAGCCTTGAGGACCAAACCACACTTGGAAATGAGAATGAATCGAGCAGCGGTTTTGCAAACGTTGCTGACCAGGCGGGAGACGGTCACCTTCCTCAGCTCTTCAGTTCCTTGAAAAACCTTATTCAGTCCAAAGGTCCCAATGTGATCAAAACCCAAGATACCAGAGCCACCGAATTAAACCAGGTGCAGAAAAGGTCATGTGCAAAAAAGAGGTCCTTTGGTCAAGCAAGGAAGAACAGTCATGAAGCCTCTGAGCCTCTCAGTGGTGCTCACAAGGCACTGGAGGGAGACGTGAGTATCTGCAATGTTGCAGATGGTGATGAGGCTCCTGTGAACAAGTCCAAGCGTTCTAGACGCAAATCTCCAATAACTGCACCAAGGAGGACCAGAAAACCTAGGAGCTGTGCACAGGAGAAGACCACAAGAACCAGAAAAAGGAACTCCAAGAAAGCTGAAGAGGGTGAGCAGTCTGGAAACAAAGTCAAAGCACAAAAAAAGCCAACCATTCCCAGGATGAAGCGGAAGAAAGATGAACCTGAGCTCAGCCAAGAGAACTTTGAAACACCTCTAAGCAGGCTAGGCATGCACATGCTGGAGTCTGTGCAGGTTTTTCATGCACTGGGGAAGAAGATTGATAAGAAACCTCGATTCTCTTCTTCCCAGGACTTGGGAAATTCAAGGAACCCCAAAGACCCCCAGGCACCCCTGGCCACCAAACCACGGCTGAATACTCTACGTGAGGGGAAAAGACTTCAGAAAACGAATGTCAAAGCCCAGAAAGCAGATGGCAGTGTCAAAAAAGAGTGTCCATCTCCATCTCAGACTGCACTGCCACCACCTGGGAAGCTCAAATTTGTGCCTTTGCCTTTTCTGACGGAGGAAAGGTCTCCAGTTTGCCGAGTTCCTCGTAGGCGACGGTCTCCGGCCTCAGACCAGCCAGCTTTGGTGTCCTCTACCCAGCCTGGCTCTACAAATGCAGCTCAGTCTACTGCAGTCGATTCATCCCAGCAAGTTCCTGCATTTTTAACATATCCTGCCTGCTCATCTCTGGGTCCAGTCTTGACCAACTCAACCCAAGCAGACCTGACCAAGTCTACCCAGCCTAGTGTCAGCCAGTCCGCTGCTTCTAGACCTGTACCCTACAGAACATTACCTTGCACTTCTCTCCAGCAGGAGCCCATTCCCACTGCTGTGCCCCAGAACAAGCCTCTACCCAAGCCTAAAAGCCCGTATGTAAACCAAGAAGTCTACTACTTCATACCACGTCCATGGAGGATATCTGAAATTCTTGGGCCAGAAGTGTCAGAGCCCATCACAGAAGAGCAGAGGCCAGAGCGGGAAGCTATGAAGAGGCAGGCTCAACAAGAGCGTGAGAATGCTGCCAAATACACCTCCTTGGGGAAAATACAGTTTTTCATTGAAAGGGAGAAGGAAATGGAAATTGCTGACTCCTATGGCTATATAATAATGTAAGAGATGAGATAGGATTGTTGGTGCCACTTTGGTTACCAGATGCAGATAGATAGATATAAGTTTCCACATGTAGACAGATAGATATAGATAGATAAAAGTTTCCACACGTAGATAGATATGTTTCAACATGTAGATAGACATAGATAGATATAAGTTTACACACGTAGATAGATTTAAGTTTCCACACATAGACAGATAGATATGTTTCCACAAGTAGATAGATACAGATAGATATGTTTCCACACATAGATATAAGTTTTCACATGGAGGTTCACCTGTCCACACTTGTTCGTTCGGGTTGTAATTCTACAGGCAACTATGTGATTCTCAAGTATCTATTCCCTCTCTAGACTGGTAGGATTCAGAGAAGGCTGGTCAAGTCTCTGTGCCCACAAAGTCTCACAAGTCTTTTTGCCAGCACCCAGCACAGTGCTTACACAAAGAAGATGCCTAACACAAATTTTCTGAATGAACATAAATTGGCACAGTGCAGCAACATCCACAAAAACACAAGGGTTGCTCTGATTCAGAAATTCCATTCTGACTGAAATTGTCTCTGAGAAGATAGTATACATGTATTCAAAGATGTTCATACAGGAATATTCATTACTTCAATATTTTATAATATCAACAACTTATGACTTTCTTATGTTCATCAGTAAGCGAAGGAGCAATGCAACCTCAAAAAAGAACGAGGTCTCCAAAGACTTTTATAGGAAGACATCTGCCATACACTAAATTATAAAACAGGATGTCTAAATATTGTACCATTAACCTGAAATTAGTATGTCAACTATACTTCAATTAAAAATTTTTAAATAAAAATAAAAAATAAAATCCCTTCTCAAAATAAGTAAGTAAATAAATATCATACTATTAAAGTACATGTACATGCTTATGTCTGCATTTTTAAAGTGTGAAAAAACAGGTTACACGATTGCCGGTGGTATCTCTGCGTGGGGGTAAGACTCCTTTCTCCTTCATAAGTTTCTACGCTGATTTTCTGCAACCAGCTTACATTACTATTGTAAACCAAACAACTGGAACAGGGTCTGCCTCTCGAGATTGGCAACGCACCTGCAGATGAGGTAACCAGTCCTGTTTACACCATGGGTACAGTGGACGCCAGTAAGTTTGTCTGTAAAACAGGGAATAGAGTTAAAGTCATATCGAGACACTACCAACAAGTGATGCGCCTTTCTGGAGAGTGACGTTTCTTAGTCACACAACACTACCACTACCCTAAAAAGGAGAAACTCTGAAGACGAATGTGATTTTGTGTTCAGGAACATACTATAAAGAATTACCTAATACCAAGTCAAAATTCACTCTCTGGGAAACTGTGAAGAGCCCCCAGTTAGACGCAAGGGTATAGACGGGAGAAGGCCTGGTCAGGTCCAAACAGCTAAACCATATTGAGATAAACCCATCTGTCTTCCTAGAGAGTGCCCATCAGTCATTGATTTAAGTACAGGAAAAGGGAGTGGGGAAAAAAACACAACAGGGTAGAAGAAGAATGGAATTTGGTTTTGAGTGACACAAATGGGGAGGTTCACTTCTGATGCGGAGTTATTAAAAAAAACAGCTCCCATAGCACTCCCTTCAAGGCCCCAAGTTGCTTCAGCTCCTCCTCTCACTGCCTGCTCCCCGCAGGCCACGGGCCCCTGCACCCTGGCAAGTAGCCAGATGAACAGCTCTGCCCCTATTTTATGATGAAAAAGCAAGACTTGGAAATATGTAAGTCTAAGCTACCCAGCAGGCAAACAGAACAAAGTCTAGAATCAAGTCTAAGATTTCTCCAAGTATGCCACAGAATTTCTTAGTCCATCATTTAAAAGCATTATAAAGAAATTAAAATTTAAAACTGTGGTTTTTTATTTACGCCTGCAAAGCGTAGGTCTGTGACTAGCTGGTGTCTCATAAGAAAGGACTTGTTTTTTTCCTGTCTGGATTACTACCTCCCTACATCTAATCACTACTATTTCAACTGCTCCTCCATATGGAAGATGTTATCTTTCCTAAATGTAAACTTGGTTGGGTTACTCACTTGCCTAAAAGTCTTCATTTAGCATACAGTAATGCCCACACTCTGAGCATAGCGTTTACAACTCTTATAAACAGATATCAATCTGTGTCTCCAACTGACCTGTAATTCCACAATGATCCAAACTATGACTTACAAGGGCCTGCATGACCCACCTCCCTCCTGCCCACTGCCAGCCTCTTCTGATCCCATTTTCTACTGCTCTAAACTCAGTGCTCCCTCCCTACTCCAGCCACACTGACTTCCTTACTAGTCCTCAAGCATGCTGAGCGTAGTCATGCCTCAGAGGCTTTGTACCACTATTCCCTCTGCTTTAGGACACTTTTCCACCACCCCTCTAACACCCAGTGGCTTGGTTCCTCATTTGCTTTAAGGCTGTGCTCAAACATCATCTTCATACGCCTTCCCTGACCACCCAGCACACTCCCTCCCTTCTCCGTCCTGTTTGGTGCTCTCCAAAGCACTTACCATCATGACATTCCAGGTACTCACTTCATTCTCTCTCCCCAGCTAGAATGCAGAGGATGGAGGAGCAAGAACTGTCCTCTGCTCCTCCTTCCCACAACAGTGCCTTCAACTTAGCAGGTATCACATAAATATCTGTTGGAAGTGAACATACGAATTCCACGCCCTTTCACACTACCCCCTCACACAGCAGAGGCTGCCTCTCCATGGCACATGTCCAAGCTCTCTGCCTTTTGTACATTTCCTGATACCTGGGCTGTCCTTTCCTCGTTTTAGTGAAATCCTCTCACCACCTAGCCCAGATGCTGTCTCCTCAGTGAGGCCTTCCTCAGTCTCTCCTCTATATTCCCGTTGCACTTAATTCTTTTATTATAATTAACCCACTGTCTTTACAGTGGAAAATGTCGTGTCCTCTTCATCTGGGAGCTGGTGTCTGTGGAGGGGCCTATCACAGAGGTGGCCAGAATGGATGATAAGCAAGGCCCCGAGACCGCTACGGCAGAGCCCCATCAAGTTAGCACCATGGGGGCAGACGACCAACACGGGGCCAGCCTGTGCAACGACTACACCCGAGAGGGACCGAGATTTACCAATGTGTCCTCGGGCACTCTCAAGGACCTTTAGCCCTCATGGAACAGATGGGATGCCATTGGTAGTTCTAGGGAAAGGAGCCTGAAGGAGCGAGCAAGCTGGCAGCGGCTCCCTAACATCTTAAGAGGTGCTGTTTCTGTAACTACAATTTATACAAATTAGAAAATTTACCTCCTCTATACATGCCCTGCTCAAGGCTCAGCCTCCCAAGTTCTAAAGTCAAAGTGGAGGGAAGATATGTGAATGGGGCTTATGATATTTAAGACCTAGAGTCCGCATTAAACGACAAGGTTGTAGTTTAAAAGTTAATCTTAAAACTCCTGTCTCTCTCTTTCATCCTCTAACTTCCCACTGCCATCTCTATTCTTTTTCCCCTGCTCCCTGTTGATATGTATATATATTATATATAATATATATAGACACACACACACACACACACACACACACACACATATGAAATATTACTGTCTGTCCAGCTCAATAGCGTAAACTTCTCAAGCTAAATTTAGAAAGATGGCCAAATGAACACTTTACGCTGTGGGCCAGTCACTTTCCAAAGACAAGAGACCTCAGTTTTAAAATATGACAAGTACAATAGTCTTGCTGATAGTGAGATGCCAGAAAAAGGCACATGGATCCTTAAAATTCAGAAGCTATTAAGACCTATTTGCAACAGAGTAAGGTAGACTTTAAAGCAGGAACAAGAAAACAGTGGCCTTTTCTTGTTCTTTCTGTCTGCAGAATGACAGTAAGAGGTGGCAGTGTCCTTCCCCACTTGAACCCAAAGTGGAAAAATAGCAGGAATATCTTAAATACATATGATGAGGATGCCACTCCACTGGTCCATTTTTTTCACTTCTAGGGGTCAGTCTCACTCCAAAACTTCGCCTTTTGTTCTCTCTTTTATATACTTAAGACCCTGAGATTCTTTATCTTTTCCTTTATGTCCCACCTCTTAACCAATATATAAAAGAACATTTTTATATTTCCCAATCAAATTTTTTAAAAATAGATGAATAAGCTAGTTCAGTTCATATCTCTCACTAAAATCACTTTCCAAACTAACTTTGTGGCCATAAGAAGAAGTAACACCTCACTCTATTAGCATCTGGCATCTGACATTTCCACTTTAATAATATTAAACACAACAGGCCCAATGGCAAAACTATTAAAAATATTAAAAACTCCCAACCCCATTCAAAATGCATACTGAAGTTCAGGTAAGAAAAAAAAAAAAACACCTCACATTATCTTTATTTTCTTTCAAAAACCCATTAACAGCATATTTGAATTTAAAAATAGTGTCATCGTCAGGTACCTGATGCCCAATTGTATAAATTTTTAAGTAAGGAACAGTTTCTGGTAAGTCCTATAATGCAAAACAATGAAAATGTGTATTATTTCATTTCTAGGGAAAGAATTAAAAATGAATTAGAGGAGCCAGAATAAAACCAAGAGATTATAATAAACTTGGCATGTCAGTAATTCTGCTAAAAGAGCCATTTTTTTTCCCCCAAAGCTGCTTCAACCTGGAAGTATCACTTGCTTTTCATTAAAACTGCAGGATGGATAGTCAATAGGCATATAAAACTGCAAGCAAAGTCCATGTGAATGAATGTGTATGTCACTAAAAATTACATAAATAGTTCTACCTAATATTTTACATTTCAGGGGCCACAAAGCAGCTGTGATTTAAGTAGAATAGAGTCAGAGAAGAACTTGGATTTGATTTGTGAGACAAAGCAAATTTCAGACACTGTTGAGAACTGCTATTCTTGGCGTGGGAGAGAGTAGGTACTGGTAAAAGACAGAAGAGCTTAACTGAAAATCCTGTTGTTCTGAACTTAAACGGAAAGTATCAATGTGAACTTTTGATGTATTTTATTTTAAAAGCAAACATAGAAACACATTTCCTAGCTCTGACCCAGCTCTGATAAAAAAGGACTCAGGAGCCAAACTGAGAAGCTCCAACTGGCCAAAGACGGGGCCTCAGTTAAGAATAATAACTGCAATGGAGTCCACAGTGATACAAATAAATAAACAAAACAAAATCCCATTGGTCACCACTGGAGGATACTAGCGAATCAGCTCATTATTTTGAAAACTGTTAAATAAAAGGAAAGAATCATGACACTACAACTGGGCAACCAAATAGATAATGAGGGGCAACGTCTCTTGATAGAAATATACCCAGCTAATAAATGAAGAAAACAACAACAGAATTCACCATTTCTCAAAGCCCCGAACAAATTAATGGATGTAACTATCAATCATCAGTGACTGCTAATATCACAGAAAGACAATCACTAGGAGATATTAGTACTACTACCTCATCAGCAAAGGACTGTTACAAGGATCAACTAAGTCAGTGTACGTGCAAGTAGTTTTTACATGGCAAACTTTCGCTATGCAAATACTGACAAACGTTAGGTGTCATTGTCTCCCAAGGCCATGCAACTGTCAGAAGGAAAATTCTTTCCCACTGATATGCTACATGGGCCAACAGATTATATGGGTTTCTGTACCAATAGCAAAAGGTATTAGGAATAGAAAGCATGCCACTGAGAAAACTGTCTTTTCCTCTGATGCTCACACATGCTCAGGCAACTGCTTAAAATAAGTGCTAGGGACATACAAGGTATTCCTTTCTATTAGACTACTGCTATTCTTACTACAGGTTTACTTCATTTTCAAAATAGAGAACACGAAAGCGTACAGCATTTCGCAAGCACATACAAAGCTTACTGCCAAATGTATAATTACGGAAACCATTCGGTTCCTTCTTTGAACTATTACCCTTGAAAGAAGGCCTTTTTAGGGCAGTGAAACTATTCTGTATGTCACTGTAAGGGTAAATACTTGTCACTACACATTGGTCAAAACCCATAGAATGTACAATACGCCGAGTGACTCATAACATACACTAGGGACTTCAGTTGATAATGATAGATCAGTGTTGGTTCATTGGTTCTAACAAACGGACCACACTGTTCTGGAATATTGATGGTAATCTTTGTCGGGTGAAGGAAGAGAGGGTATAATTGGGAGCTCTTAATGTAAGATGATATTTACTGAATTCACCTATGTAAGATGATAACTACTGAGTTACTATGAACCAATACAGTATCTGAAAGGTTCTTTTCAATTAAGGGTTTCACTTACCTCTGGCTTATAATAGCGGTGAGTATATGTTAAATCAATAATCAGTCCAAGTTCTTCATTCTGTTCTTGGACTCTGTTAAAAAGATCCAAGGGGGAAAAGCATTCTTCTGGAGCAAGATTGTCTTCAAAACTCGGGCAGAGAGAATGAGGTAAGAAAGAGCAGATGGGTGCTTAATATCCTTTATTGTATTACCCATTTATTCAAGCCCCGTGATGCTAACAATGAGATGCAAAGGAAAATTTTCACTCTTCTGGAAGTTACAAACTATTGTATAATGCTTTCTTTCAGAAAGTTTAGAGGAAGAAAATAAGCTCACTTCTATAATTTATTTCTGTGCTTATTTGTTTCATGTTGGTCTCCCAGCCAGACAGTAAACTCCCAGAAGGACCACATCAGTTTTGTCCCACGCTGCATCTCCAGCTCCAAGGGGAGTGCCTATAAATAGGCACTTACAAATACTTCTAGAATATTTATATATGTGAAGGGTGGGTTTTATTGCTAAACATTTTTTTTTTAATGTATTTGGCTTACTTATGTACTCTTTTCCATACTGATATGTTTGGTTATTCAAGTGCCAGCAACATACTTTTTTATCAATTAACAGACTAGTTTTTAGAGCAGTTTCAGGTTCACAGAAAAACTGAGTGGAAAGCACAGAGAGCTCCCAATTATACCCTCTCTTCTTCACCCGACAAAGACTTACCATCAATATTCCAGAACAGTGTGGTCCGTTTGTTAGAACCAATGAACCAACACTGATCTATCATTATCAACTGAAGTCCCTAGCTTATGTTATGAGTCACTCAACGTATTGTACATTCTATGGGTTTTGACCAGTATATAATGACAAGTATTTACCCTTACAGTGACATACAGAATAGTTTCACTGCCCTAAAAAGCACCTATGGTCTAGCAACACTTCAATACAGATTAATATCTGGTACGGCTAGATGCCCCCCTTCCACCATTATTCTTCTTTTTCAAAAATTTCCTGGCTACTTAAGTCTACTCTTCTATATGAATTTTAAAATCAGCCTGTTTGAGATGATAAATTTATAATTAACACAAGAAGATTTGACAGATTTATGGTGTTGAGTCTTCTGCATAATATTGTAAAACTTTTGAAGAGTAAATTAATTACATCAAGGCATATAATCGCTCCAGTTTCTCACAAAGTTGGAGCTGATGGATCAAATACCACCTTCAGCTATCTGAACAATAACTAATTTCAGATAACCAATTTGTGTTAATCCTTTAGGAAGCCTTCCTTGATTAACCCTATTACGGTTTTCCCCTCCTTTGAATTCCTAGGAATTTCTCGCCATGGCAAATATTTGACATTTAACATATTCTCCTTTGTATTCCAGTGTGCTTGAGGAGAGACTGGCAAGTACTGAGGCTGCTTTTCCTTGGTGACTTCCATAAAACACACAGGAGGCCAATGTTACATTTCATTGCCACACAGAGATATTTCATCTTCCTGACTCTACTGTATGAAAAGGGGGTGCACTGGGAGTGGTTCTACAGCCCTGTTATCCCCCTTTTATGGTACCTTAATCCCAACATTGAATAAAACTACTTGAGTACACAGAGCCAGGAGAGGCTTTTTATAATGACAGTGTGCAAGACACCTGGGGCCACGTGGAGGAAAGGGAACTGCAGAGTCTCCCTGTGCTTCTCTTGCTGGTGGACTTCCAGACAGGCACTGAGCAGGGACCCTTGTGGAACCTCAGGAATCCACTTTTAGAGGCCATGGAAAAGGCAACTGAGGCGTTGGGACGATCACACAGAAAGGAGGAATACAGGAGCAACCCCTCAGGAACTGCAAATGCGGGTGGGGAGTCCATTCATTCAACAAGAATTGTTAAGTATTTATTATATGTCAAAAAACACTATGCTTGGGGTTGGTGGATGTAAATAAGAACCATATGTTTATCTTCATGAAGCGACTAAGTTTTTAAGTACAGAGATGCAAAAGAACTGACATAGCAAGTAAAAAAGAACCCTGACCTATGAGTCACAAATTACATCAATTCCCCATACATTAAAAGTTGGGTTCTTCCACAGACACATCCACGCTACGCTGGGCAGTTTAATTAGAGACATGAACCTCTTCTCACCTTTTTTATGACAGTCAAATGCTTTCCCCACCTATTCCGTTCTTAGTTCAATTTTCAGAGTTTCCATGCTGAAATCATGACCATACTCATCAGGTTATTTTTTGGGTTGTGA
This sequence comes from Manis pentadactyla, assembly GCF_030020395.1. Taxonomy (NCBI): domain Eukaryota; kingdom Metazoa; phylum Chordata; class Mammalia; order Pholidota; family Manidae; genus Manis; species Manis pentadactyla. The sequence continues at coordinate 146,587,303 of NC_080020.1, read as the reverse complement.
CAGTGGTAACGAAGGTGTCTCGGTGGCATTTAGTGCGTAGGGTCATAGATGCCAGGCATCTGGCCAAATTCATAACAGTCCTACAAATGTGTCTTACCCCCTAATGACTTCTGAATGTTCTAGTCAACATTCGTGTAGGTGAAAAATCTGTTCGTAAGTTAAGCCTTAGAAACAAACTTCAAGAATAAACATGAACGCTTTTTTTTTTTTTTTTTTTTTGCAGTTTTAATGTATAATCCATTTTCCAGGACAGTCGTCACCTTATCAACCAAGTGAAGGCTTTGCTTTATTTGGAAATCTGCTAAGTAAGAGCTGTTCATTATTATGAAAACTCTGGCCACTTAGGCAAAATAACTCACCTACATCAGTCCTCATTTAGTTTTCTGATTTCACAGAACAAGTAACTATTTCTTTATGTCTAGCATAGTTATGGCCATTTACCTATTGAAATGTAAATACATACTACATTATTATGAATTCCTTTATCTTATTTATTCTTTATGTTATAGTACATTGTTTTCTTTCTTTAAAATTAAGTATGGCAGTAGATTGTACTTAGATGAATTTCATTTCAGGATACCAAATGGGTATTACAAAGTATTTGCTACAAAAAAGGGAAAATGGGGTGTGACAGGGTTGAGAACCAGTGTTCTACACGGTGAATTTGGATTTCTTAAAGAATACTGCTTACCTTTTCCAAAGGAACTTTGAAGGCAATGAAACAGGTCCCTGGAATCCACTGTCCAACTGTGATATAGTCTTTCCACCTATTAATACATTTTCTTATTAGCCAATTTTTAGGTCAGCCAGTCTCTCTGCATAGACTGAAATCTCCTTGAAAATGAAAAGCAGAACCCAAAAGTAGGGCCTCTCTTCTCTCTACTCCGCATTTTACTGCTCCGCCTATTCAACCCCACCCAGTATCAACCCATACTCCCCTTCTTCCTGCTTCCCCATCTCGAAAACAGACAAGGCAACAAGACAGCGCAAAGGGTTCAACAACTAAGACACATCTAAAACCAGAGGCGGCCAGAACTTCTGCATCCCCAATAAAATCTAGCCCAATCCTGAACACTAAGGTGCCATTAATACACACATGTTGACTGGAACAGTTTAACTCTTGCACTTTACACTTTATTTTTAGTCCTAATACAACCAATGCCATCAAATGCAACCGTAGTGAACTTCAAGTTCATATTTTAAAAGAAAATTTGATAGACAAGGGGGCCGTGAACTTCACTTAATAAGGCTAGGGGTAAAAGTAAAAGGTAGTATTTGAGCTGCCTTCAGTAGGATTTTATATAGAATTAACTAAGGTTAATTCAGCCTATCTTAAGTATAGAAAGTTAGGGCAAAAGTGACACAAGATGGGTCTGGGGAAAAGAGGGGCTTCTATACCACGCAGTCTTGAAGGCCGTGGAAAAGAGTTTGTTTTTATTCCTAAAGCAATGCTTTTGTGCGATATTTACGAGAACTTTCCAAGCTGCATATTAAAAAGATGTCTTACGTGAAGAACGGAGTGAACGGAAACAAGAATCAATAAATATATACACTAATTAGGACCTAAAAGCAATAGATCAGGCAAGTTCTGTATTAGGATGCTGATGGAGGAGAGAGGACAGATTGAAAAGATATTCAGGACATAAAACGAAGGGGACTTAATGAGCTATGAGATGGCGGAAAGCAAGATCTCAAGGAATAGAGTTCACTGAAAGCAAAGCCTCAAAATTAACCATTTGAATATACAGAGGGCGAGTTCTCAAATGAGACCTGTTAGAAAGCAACAGCATGCCCTTTGCGATTCCTGGAAACAACACACATTTTTTCAGTGAAAGTTTGGTTGTACTGGTAGATTTTTCATTCGACCTTTGCTCTTGTTAGTATTTCCTGTGGCAAATAGCGCAGCTTGAGGAATGCGGGGGCCTCCATTTTGGTAAGTAAGGGGTGTCCCCAACACTGACAGTCCCATCTTAAAGAGCAGTCCCTCTCTATTTCACCCGGGGAACCAGGGCCCGCGCCTCGCTTTTAGAAGGCCCGCGGAGAAATAAAAAAAATCACACTGTCCACGTCAGCTACTGTGGGCAGAGCAGCGAAAGCGTCACAGCCTCCCAGTTAGAGGCGCGTGGGCCACGCGCGGCGGCAGCGCTCAGGCAGCTACCGAGGCCCGGGAGCTGCGAGCAGGACGTACCCGCACCAGGCCGAGGCGGCTCACCTTTCGGGGCCGTGGCTTCCACCCTTCCTCTCGCCGGAGGGCCGTCCGGAAAAGATGCTCTCTGGCCCCAGCCGTAGCGGGCCGGATGCCATTGGCTCATCTGGGCCCCAAGGCGCCATCCACCCAACGCCAAGAGCCCCAAAGCCGCCAGTTCGGCTCCCTCTCGGCCAGAACAAGACTTCGGACCGGCAGAGTTTAGGCAGCAACACCCACAGCACCTCGGCTCCTTTTACTGTGCATGCGGCACCGCCCGAGGTGATGTCGTCCCCGCGCTGGCCGACGGGATGCTGGAGCCCACAGCGCCCTCCTTAGCTGGCGGTGGGTAGCGCAGGTCGATGAGCTTGCACACCTGCCAGAATTCAAGTAGTACACGACATGGGAGCAAAGTCAAGTCCCACTCCTCCATTTCCTTGTGGGGTTCTTCGGACATTTTCCAAGGGCTTACATTCCCATTTACTGTATATGTATTTAAATATATTAAGTACCTATTTGTACATACATGGGTATCCTCTATTTTATGTAAAAGCACCATACTATATGAAAGGGAATCTCGCCGGGACCCTCCTTACCCCAGAACAACTCAGGAGACAGGGGGCTCACACAAGGGATTTTATTATCTGATAGTGAAAATGGCTGCCCCCAGAGAGAGGGAGCAGCCGCTCATGGCTGAGGAAGCACGTTTTTAAGGAGTAGGGGTAGAGTGTGTTCTGCGTTGGTGATTGGACCTTAAGGAGTGGGTGACCATCTGGTCGGTGGTGATTGGATCTTAAGGGGTGGGGGGTCTTAGCACGCCAGAATTTGCCTTCACTATGTGTAGTTTCTTCTGTTTATCTTAGATGCTTATTTTCCTGGTCAGTTTATGCAAACATCCTTTCTATTCTTTCTAAAGGCTGCAAAGTACTCCTCTGATTATAAGTACCACAATTTACATAACCTGTCCAATATTGTAACTTTCAGTTGTTTTCAACTTTTTGTCCCCCTTAAAGACAGGCTGCAATGTGAGCATCCTTACACATGTGTTCGGGGAGCCTTGTGTGCTTTCCTCGGTTCTTGTCCCGCCACGACAAAGAATTGAAGGGCAGAGACACAGTAGTGAAGCAGAGTAAAAGTTTTATTTAAAGTTACTTAGAGAAAAAGTGCAGGCGACCTCAGAGAGAGGAGTGCCTAGTTAGGGGTTTTAGTTGCTCACTGTTGCCTAACACATGTATACAACTATATCTAAATTCCTAGTAGAATTGCTGGAATGAAGGATATGCAAACTTAAAATTTTGCAAGATACTGCCTAACTACTCTCTAAAAATATTGTATCAACCTACATTCCCACTCTTAGTGAACCTTCTTTTGGGTTCCTGTCAGGTGCCAGGTATCATGCTAGACATGGATAAGTATGTATTTACATGTTAGAAAACACCAAGAAATAACAGAGAGGTAAGAATGAAGCTTGAGTCTGAAATTTGCACACAGTATCAGGCATAGGGATTTGTACTTGTTAGAAAAGTTCTGAATTTTGCCACAGCGGGACAGCAAAGGCAGCGTGTCCTACAGTACGTCTGAAGGCAGAGTAGAGTACTAAATCCCAGATAAACTGTAGAAAATTATAATAGTGAATTTTTTTACTAATTTCTGAAAGTACCTTTCATACACTGTTAGTATTCCTCGCAACCATTTAGAGCTCGGAAAACAGTGTCAGAAAAGCCAGGGTTAACTGAATGAATGAATGGGTAAAAAGATCACTAGCTTTAACATTGGTGGAGCAGTCATATTCTGACCAAGTTGAAATACACAAGCATTTACAATTTCAATTATAATAATCAAAAGTGGGTCGGTATTGGTAGACTGCTATTTGGAGAAAGAAAAGACATAAATTATTAGCACAGCATAGTTTGCAAAGTTACAATTAGGCAATTCAAATTTGGGGCTAAATATTCTTTCAGAATTCATGAAAAAGTACCTTTTCAGAATAAAATCATAAAATATTAGAATTCATGAAAAAAATCACGAATAGGCATGTAGAGACCAAAAAGTAAAAATGGTACAAATATCTACAGACATGACAATATACAAACTGTAACGTAAATCTATCAGAAACTAGAAAACCTGTACTGACCCTGTACTTCCAGTTTGCTAAAAGATAAAGCTTGAAGTGGAAACAAACTCAGTTATAGCTGACACAAGAAAATCCAGACTGAGGCATAACAGGGCTTCCAGAAAGTATGCGAACTAAGAAAGATTGGGTCTTTGGATGGGACTGCATTCAACATGAGGTATAAAAATGCCTTGATAGGTATGTAGTGGAATGGAAAATATAGGAATGAGGGATATTTGGAGCACTGAACCACCAAACAATTGACACTAACAAAATCTACTGCTACCTGGTAGGGCCCCCAGGTACCAAACCCCGGGGGGTTTAAGGGATTTCAGTCTTTAATCAAATCAAAAAGTGGCAATGGAGACAGTAGGGAAGAGCCTCAGGGGTGGATGGACTTGTTATGTCAAACCAAGACAGTCCCAGTTATCCCGAAGAGTACAAAATACAGGAGGTGGGTCTGGGGACAAGACAATATCTAAATATAAAAATAAGTCTTTAGGTCAGGGTAGGGCTTAAATGCTAAGTTCCAGAGTGTTAGACCAAAGCTCTATAGGTTCTTCCTCCTACATTTAAGATTCTTATAGAGCTTAAGACATGTTGAGCCTGCAGCTAACAACAAAAGGCTGGATCTACAGAAAGAAAATAGTTACAAAGGCTGGGAACCAGGAAAGGCCTAATTAAGGATTTGCCTAAATAGAATTGAATGTTGGAACTGAAAATAATTTCAATATGCAAACATTGTACTATTACCAGAATTTGTCTTACCACACATACCCCAATCTTACACCACCTAACTAAACTGCCTTACCTTTCAATGCCCTTGATTCCCATGGAAGTGGAGAAAAGGGAGACTGGTGTGGCTTGCAGGTATTTACCATATGTCATTAGCCTCACGTTACATACTAATATCATGGAAGGAGGCTTCAGAGATATGAAGCTTAGGGAGAAAATCTTGGGAAAAATGTCTAAGCTTAAGTTCTCTCTCTACCCTTCAATACCCTTCACAATCTCTTCTCAGAAAAGCATCAGCCCCCATCACTGAAGAGACTCCTATCTCCTAATAGGAAAAGTAAGCCAATAAGTGAAATATGTGTCCACAAACGAATATGTGACCTATACATGAAAAAGAAGAACCATCTATGCTGTATCTCCATGTGGGTTTTTGGCATCTCATATCACATACCTCCTGCTCATCACACGGGGAAAGTCCCTAGATAGATCAATCTAGGCACCTCTAAAGGCGTACCACCAAGGAACAGATGCATAGATGTCCTCCCCCAAACCAGCTTCCACCACATAGATCACTAGGTACTCAGCCCTAATTCACTTTATCACAGTTACAGAGCCCTTAGTGAGTTCCACTAAACAGGGAGCAAAAACAGAAGCAATCCAGCCACTGAGGGCAGGCATCTGTCCTTATGTGTGCATGCACAGTGTGACTCACCAAAATGACCTTTTCACAGACTCCTTTTTAAATCTCGCCACTAAATCCATCAAGTCAGGTTAGCTCATGATGCTTCAAAGTAAACAATCATCAACAGGAAAACACGCAATATGTCATACAATGGTGGATTCCTTGAAAATGGGAGAAGGAGAAACCATGTAGACAAAACCAGAGCTTTTCAGAAACCATCTATAGTGTACAAACATACCAGTGAGTGAGGAAATGAGGTACTCTGACATCAAACAAGGTGGGAAAATATATTTACGATTATTCTCTTCAGGGTACAGAATTCATAGCAATTGCTGCACTATCTAGCTACCTAAAATATATTACATATATTTTGAACTGTCTGTTCTGTTAATATGAGGCTAAAAATGTGTCAACTTGATTCTCATAGAAACTGAAAGATCCACACGAGTCTCTCTCTTCCTGTATCTGTTCACCTTGCCTGTTCCCTGTTCTCCAGGAATGGTCTCTTTCTCTAACTATTCTCCTCCTCAGCTCGTCTGCATTGCGCCCAAGCATGGCAGGCAGGGAATCCTAGGGTTCCAAGACTCTACCCGTTTGCAAGTGGGGAGGAGGCTACTCTAACTGCCACACTGGGTACACTATGTGAGAAGGAAAAGGGAAAATATCAGCAGTGCCTCTCGTGTATAAAAGAGTGGGATGGCAGGATACCTGTGCAGCCTAACAAGCCAGAGATAAATTATGGTCAAAAGAACTGCAACCAAAGACTGGAAGAGGAAACGTTTGCAATCAGTGATGTCTTCTAGCTCTCTGGTGTTTGCATCTAATGGGCAGAGCTCAATTTGGGAAGGATCAGGCACTTAAAAACAGCACCCCTGCTGCTGGAAGCTGACAGAAACAACCATGAGCGTGAGAATGCCGGATCAAGGCTTGTCCCAGAAACAATGCCTATAATGAAGAAAAAAAGGAAAGCAGAATAGAGGTACAAGTGCAACCTGGCTTACCCCAGCGCAGCCCAAGGAAGATCAGATTCAAGGAGAAGAAACTAAAAGGAAAGCTCCTTGGACCACATCTTTCCTCACAAGGTGCACTCAACAAATTCATCCAATTCTTGAACCAAGTTACAGAAAGAGCTCCTTAATCCCTTCCTGTGCTCCGAAAAAAGGGCGAGTGCATTAAACAGATCAACTGATATGATTTCAGAACAAGTGTAACTGTTCAACCTAAATGTTGCTCCTTCCTAAGGATATTAGTGAACAGTACATATAATGTAAAATGTGTCATATATGTTATAAAATATATTATAAATAATTAGTTTTTTAGAGTAATGAACATGTATAAGAAATGTTGAGATGATTTCTCTAACATAAGATCCTGGGGGGGAAATGAGGCTATCACACCTGTCTTCTGGGATTTCACCTTCACAGACTGAGCCATTTAGATGTTGTTTTAGCTCTGCTACTACTCCGTCCATCAAATCCTGCCTTCTAGTTGGGAATCTGACCTCCATATTGGCTACCTCACACTGTTAAACTGCCTGCTTTCTGACATCATTCTCCCACCAACCTATCACACCTGCTGGAATCTTGGGGTTTCCATGGAGCTGCTTATAAACAAACCTGGATCATCTCAAGTGACCAGTGACCAGTGATCTTCATCCTGGACACACGTGCTCTTTGGCTTCAGCCCCTGAGATATCATCTACTATATTATCCTCATCTCTTATACCTACAGTTGTTGTTCCCTCTTCTTCTCTGACCATGTCTGGTAAGGAAAGAAACTTTTTAAGGATTTTCATTAGATATTTTTTGCCCCTAAATGTAGTACAGACTTAAAATAGCGTGAAATAATGGGGGAAAGTGTCAAACTGGAAATCTGGAGACCTAATTTCAGTTTTGACTTTGACATTTACTAGCTGTGTGACTTTGGACAAGTCACTGACTCTCCAAGAAAATCTGTTTTTTGCTCATCTGTTACATTAGGATGGCAGATTACTTCTCTCTGGTCCCTTTCTTTTCCAATATTGAGTTTTAAAGGGCACCAATGTAGAAAATGAAATCAGAGGTATCTTGAAAGTGCTTCAACAGAAACAGAGAAAACAAGGTGATGTAGGAAACTGGCAGTATATGGTGAGATGTATCATCTGTAGTGGTCTCCCTCCACTAATGTTTCAAATCAACTATTTTTAATTTAATGATGTTCAAAAAGCACTATCCACACATTTTGGAGTGTTCTATCTAAACTAGGTGAAAAGAGAAAGTAAGGAGAGAGGACAGAGAGTACTGGGCTATTCAAAAGGAAGGAAGTTGAAGATTGTTTTCATCAGCACAGGCCAACAGGAACCAAGAGGGTAGAGAAAATACAAGAATGAAGGCAAGCATGGAGCAGCTCTCATCAAAAAGGAGCCGTTTGAGTGGAATGTTGAAGGAATCAAAGATTTTAAATTAAAGCAGAAGCACAGAATGAAATCTGCTCAGAGCAGGGCAGAACATAGGTGATTTAACCAAGTGCTTCCATGAGTAGACTAAGAAGGACAGTAAGGCCAGATAGGGTATCACACATCAGAAACAAGGAGCTTGTTCGTTTTTTCCTGTTGCCTCTGTGAACCACAGATGACACCTTACAGTTTTGAATGTAAACATTTTAGAAGTATGTTTTAGAAATCACGCTTCCTATAAACAAGAAACTAAAATGGTTATCTAGGAGAGTGAAGGGAACAGAATTTTCACTATTTTATGTCATTCTGAATTTTAAACTATGTAGATGTTCTGCCTATTAAGAATAAAATTAAGTCTTTTAAAAAAATGTTATCCCATCACTAGAATCAGGACTAACTGCTTTTGTGATAAGTAAGTTCCAAGTCAAGACTGCTTTTTATCTTTAGTTATTTTCTTCCTAATACAGAGAGCACACTAATAAACACCCATTATCTGCTTTTAGATATTAGTTATTCTAAGAAGGAAAAATCAAGCCCCACAACTTTAATTCCACATTTATCTAATAAAATTTTGTGGAGTCCCTTGGGTTTTCCTAAATTAAAAAAAATTAAATTTAATTCTAGCCATGATGGTTTTTCTGGACTTTGGGGACATTTTCCTGGACGTTGAAGATTATGATGTAGGTTTTAAGATAAATATTAAAACCTTCATGATACTTGTTAAGTGTTCTTTTCTCTTCTCTTATGTGATTATATTAATGGAAAAATATATATATTTCTACTAGGCTTGATATATCTTACTTGCTGGCTAATATTCAGACAGCTATGAAAGAGCACATTAATGGAATTCCTCTATACTTAGTATCTTGCTCTCTGCTTTGTCTCAGTTTTTACTGAAATATTTTTCTACAAAAATTGTAGCTACCTGTACGTGCACATTTATTGCATTTTGCTGCTGTTTATGCAACTTTTTACTGATATTATCTTCTCTGTCTCAATGTACTGTCTAGGAATTCATTCAAAATCACCTTCTACTGTGGGCTGTTTTTTGGTAACTAGTACTCACCAACATACAGTAGGCAATATTCACTTTCATAGTTTTGCACATATGATACAGAACTCCATTTAATAGTCAACTTATGCTTAATGCTTGCTCCATACATACATACCCCAGTTTCCATTAGTATCTCGCATATTTCTTGTTTACTTTTGTGATATGTTTTACATAATTTTTCTCATTATCTTTCCAGAACTTATATTTTCCTCTGTATAAATCATATGTAATATCACTTTTATCCATGTATGAATTATTACTGTCATTATTGTTACTATATAACCACTTTATAGATGAATAACCTAAAGCTCACAGAGTTGAAATAACTTTTTTCTCTCAAAAAGCACTTTTTGAGAAACTCACTCTCAGATGGTCATTTTGAGGGAGGATCAGAAACCTGGCTTGAAGAGGGTAAGAATGACCCCTTAAATTTACCAGCTGGACTAAGCTATACGTGAACTCTGGGTAAGAGCATGTGAACTGCACAAGCAAAATGAGACAGAGGATTACAATGGGAGCAGCAGTGCTATTTTCCAATGGACCAAAAAGAAGAGAGGGGGCCCCATATGAAAAGTTCTATTTCTCCTGGTTATGGGCAGTATAATACTCAGAGAAGAGTCCTGGCAAGGAAGTCAGGATACTTAGGGTCCTGTAACCTGGTAACGACACTAACATAATGGAAGAACTCAAACAAGCCCATCTGACCTCTCTAAGCCTCAGTTTCCTCACTTGTAAAACAAGAGTATTACAAGTTTTTGAGGGACCTCTGAGTTCTAAAATGCTTCAGTTCTAGGAAATAGCACAGGAGAAGATACTAATGCAGGCTCACAGGGAAGAAGGGCAGGGAGAAGGTTGCTTCTACCCTAGAGAACGATGAGGAACCCCTCTCCTGGGTCTTCTGCACATCTGCCCAAGCTGGGAGCATGGGCAGTGAGTACTGAAGGACACCAAACTGCTCCAGCACTGAGAACCATCAGAAAGGGACTGATTCTTGCCAGGTCTAGTGAGTTGGTGTTACAGTCTTCCTGATAGCAGCAACTTTAAGGTAATGCTGCTACTCTGACAGAGAATTTTCAACCTCACTGATTTTTTTTTTCCCTACAGAAAATTTCCAAACTCCATCTTTACTTGGAACTTCACATTCTCTGCAGTTCCCTGTTCCTGTGGTGAGCCATGCAGCTTCTTCCTTAACAGGAAGAGGCTGCGATTTCTCCAGAGTCTCTGCTCCCACTGCCGGTTCGACTTGGCTGCCACCATCAGCCTCTGGCACCTCTTTCCAGCCACTCATGGGTACTGCCAACCTTTACCAACATTCCAGCACAACTATGTGGTCTGCAGTTACCAGCCAGCGTCAGATCTCCACTTCAGTTGGGGACTTCACTATGACTGTCACTAACCAGAACAGAGCCATGTGTATGGCAACTCAGTGTGCTCAGACTTCGTATGCCAATTACATGGTCCCTGTGTATCCATCACTTCCTGGCAGGCTTGTTCAGGGAATACCAACCCAGATGCTAAATCAGGGACATAGTCTGTCACATCTTTACCAGCAAGGGAGCCAGATATATTATTACAATCAAGGCACAATGGGGACTCTGCGATCTGGAGAACTTGTCCCTTGCTGGCAATCCTATGGCTCTGTGACAAATACAGGAAGTAGGGCCTCTGCCCCTCGACCAGAAATGACAGTACTGCAGGAGATTCAGCCCGCAGGTACCCAACCACCAGTCCCCACATCTGGAATCTACTACTATGTGTCTGCTCAAACCATCACAGAAACACCTTTTCAAGGTGAGTGCAAACAGCAAGTATGGAGGGGAATAAGGTCAGCATTCAAAAGAAAGGTCAAATAGGTAGAGTTCAAGTCCTGAGACTTCAATAACCACCACTCTCTCTCAGTGCTCTTCATTTTCAGACCTAATGGAGGTGGGAAGGCAGGACACTGTAACGGCCACCTATGCCACATGCACACAGAGCGTGCCAAGGGATACCATCCTCTCCACGGCCCTAGGTCATCACTCCCCCTGCACACTCCCACACTGCAAGGAACTCCCGTTTCCTGATCTAGTCCTGACTTTTGGAAGGCATCTCACTTACTGTGCTGGTACCAGTTTAACTTTCCCTCACTTTCTTAATTGACACCAGGATTTAAGACCTTTTGTTCTGGGATCTTGTCCAAAACAAGCAGGCTATGAATCTGTCCTTGCTTATATATTTCATGAGGAAGAACTCCATTCTCTCTCTTAGTCTATGGGGTGAGGTGTTCTTAACTTCTCAGGAAAGAAGATAGGATTATTGAAGACAACATATAAGACCGCTAGGCCATGTAAAACATTTCATATTTTAAAAATCACTTTTACCTTTTATTTGACTTCTAAAAGTCCTATGGAGTACAAAGGAAACCAAGAAAAGTGACATCAAATAATCAGCAGTAAGAACTAGAACAGCTGCCTCCTCTATTTCCTAGCACAGGGTGCTGCCCATGTCTCTTAAGAACTAGTAGAAAAGTCTTGTCCATGTTGAGCAGTGCATGGTTTCTGTGTTGCATCTAGAAGCATCTCACTTACCAAAGACTGACTTCTTCCTTGTTCCTTTGTAGTGATGGAGACTTCGCGGGCTTTGCAGGCTCCAAACCAGGTATTTTGTCTGCCACAACATCCACACAGCCAGACACTTGAGAATATCCCACCACCTGAGGTTGGGGGCATTTCAGTGAGAGCTTCGGTGCACAGTTCTGGTAATCCCTTGGCACTTCCTCCAGCTAAAAATCAGGAACAAACACAGAATAACAATTTGGAGGATAGTAAAAACAAGCTTTTGAAGCCTCTGGATGCCTCCCAGATCCCAGTAGAAAACCAAGATGATGTACTACTGCCTATACACATCCCTGATACTCACCATCTCCAGGCCTGCACTGATCCCCTCAACCGAGAGAAGCAGCCTCATTCTGAAAGCACTGATCTGGGGAAGAACAGCCTGAGCCTTGAGGACCAAACCACACTTGGAAATGAGAATGAATCGAGCAGCGGTTTTGCAAACGTTGCTGACCAGGCGGGAGACGGTCACCTTCCTCAGCTCTTCAGTTCCTTGAAAAACCTTATTCAGTCCAAAGGTCCCAATGTGATCAAAACCCAAGATACCAGAGCCACCGAATTAAACCAGGTGCAGAAAAGGTCATGTGCAAAAAAGAGGTCCTTTGGTCAAGCAAGGAAGAACAGTCATGAAGCCTCTGAGCCTCTCAGTGGTGCTCACAAGGCACTGGAGGGAGACGTGAGTATCTGCAATGTTGCAGATGGTGATGAGGCTCCTGTGAACAAGTCCAAGCGTTCTAGACGCAAATCTCCAATAACTGCACCAAGGAGGACCAGAAAACCTAGGAGCTGTGCACAGGAGAAGACCACAAGAACCAGAAAAAGGAACTCCAAGAAAGCTGAAGAGGGTGAGCAGTCTGGAAACAAAGTCAAAGCACAAAAAAAGCCAACCATTCCCAGGATGAAGCGGAAGAAAGATGAACCTGAGCTCAGCCAAGAGAACTTTGAAACACCTCTAAGCAGGCTAGGCATGCACATGCTGGAGTCTGTGCAGGTTTTTCATGCACTGGGGAAGAAGATTGATAAGAAACCTCGATTCTCTTCTTCCCAGGACTTGGGAAATTCAAGGAACCCCAAAGACCCCCAGGCACCCCTGGCCACCAAACCACGGCTGAATACTCTACGTGAGGGGAAAAGACTTCAGAAAACGAATGTCAAAGCCCAGAAAGCAGATGGCAGTGTCAAAAAAGAGTGTCCATCTCCATCTCAGACTGCACTGCCACCACCTGGGAAGCTCAAATTTGTGCCTTTGCCTTTTCTGACGGAGGAAAGGTCTCCAGTTTGCCGAGTTCCTCGTAGGCGACGGTCTCCGGCCTCAGACCAGCCAGCTTTGGTGTCCTCTACCCAGCCTGGCTCTACAAATGCAGCTCAGTCTACTGCAGTCGATTCATCCCAGCAAGTTCCTGCATTTTTAACATATCCTGCCTGCTCATCTCTGGGTCCAGTCTTGACCAACTCAACCCAAGCAGACCTGACCAAGTCTACCCAGCCTAGTGTCAGCCAGTCCGCTGCTTCTAGACCTGTACCCTACAGAACATTACCTTGCACTTCTCTCCAGCAGGAGCCCATTCCCACTGCTGTGCCCCAGAACAAGCCTCTACCCAAGCCTAAAAGCCCGTATGTAAACCAAGAAGTCTACTACTTCATACCACGTCCATGGAGGATATCTGAAATTCTTGGGCCAGAAGTGTCAGAGCCCATCACAGAAGAGCAGAGGCCAGAGCGGGAAGCTATGAAGAGGCAGGCTCAACAAGAGCGTGAGAATGCTGCCAAATACACCTCCTTGGGGAAAATACAGTTTTTCATTGAAAGGGAGAAGGAAATGGAAATTGCTGACTCCTATGGCTATATAATAATGTAAGAGATGAGATAGGATTGTTGGTGCCACTTTGGTTACCAGATGCAGATAGATAGATATAAGTTTCCACATGTAGACAGATAGATATAGATAGATAAAAGTTTCCACACGTAGATAGATATGTTTCAACATGTAGATAGACATAGATAGATATAAGTTTACACACGTAGATAGATTTAAGTTTCCACACATAGACAGATAGATATGTTTCCACAAGTAGATAGATACAGATAGATATGTTTCCACACATAGATATAAGTTTTCACATGGAGGTTCACCTGTCCACACTTGTTCGTTCGGGTTGTAATTCTACAGGCAACTATGTGATTCTCAAGTATCTATTCCCTCTCTAGACTGGTAGGATTCAGAGAAGGCTGGTCAAGTCTCTGTGCCCACAAAGTCTCACAAGTCTTTTTGCCAGCACCCAGCACAGTGCTTACACAAAGAAGATGCCTAATACAAATTTTCTGAATGAACATAAATTGGCACAGTGCAGCAACATCCACAAAAACACAAGGGTTGCTCTGATTCAGAAATTCCATTCTGACTGAAATTGTCTCTGAGAAGATAGTATACATGTATTCAAAGATGTTCATACAGGAATATTCATTACTTCAATATTTTATAATATCAACAACTTATGACTTTCTTATGTTCATCAGTAAGCGAAGGAGCAATGCAACCTCAAAAAAGAACGAGGTCTCCAAAGACTTTTATAGGAAGACATCTGCCATACACTAAATTATAAAACAGGATGTCTAAATATTGTACCATTAACCTGAAATTAGTATGTCAACTATACTTCAATTAAAAATTTTTAAATAAAAATAAAAAATAAAATCCCTTCTCAAAATAAGTAAGTAAATAAATATCATACTATTAAAGTACATGTACATGCTTATGTCTGCATTTTTAAAGTGTGAAAAAACAGGTTACACGATTGCCGGTGGTATCTCTGCGTGGGGGTAAGACTCCTTTCTCCTTCATAAGTTTCTACGCTGATTTTCTGCAACCAGCTTACATTACTATTGTAAACCAAACAACTGGAACAGGGTCTGCCTCTCGAGATTGGCAACGCACCTGCAGATGAGGTAACCAGTCCTGTTTACACCATGGGTACAGTGGACGCCAGTAAGTTTGTCTGTAAAACAGGGAATAGAGTTAAAGTCATATCGAGACACTACCAACAAGTGATGCGCCTTTCTGGAGAGTGACGTTTCTTAGTCACACAACACTACCACTACCCTAAAAAGGAGAAACTCTGAAGACGAATGTGATTTTGTGTTCAGGAACATACTATAAAGAATTACCTAATACCAAGTCAAAATTCACTCTCTGGGAAACTGTGAAGAGCCCCCAGTTAGACGCAAGGGTATAGACGGGAGAAGGCCTGGTCAGGTCCAAACAGCTAAACCATATTGAGATAAACCCATCTGTCTTCCTAGAGAGTGCCCATCAGTCATTGATTTAAGTACAGGAAAAGGAAGTGGGAAAAAAAACAAAACAGGGTAGAAGAAGAATGAAATTTGGTTTTGAGTGACACAAATGGGAGGTTCACTTCTGATGCGGGGTTATTAAAAAAAACAGCTCCCATAGCACTCCCTTCAAGGCCCCAAGTTGCTTCAGCTCCTCCTCTCACTGCCTGCTCCCCGCAGGCCACGGGCCCCTGCACCCTGGCAAGTAGCCAGATGAACAGCTCTGCCCCTATTTTATGATGAAAAAGCAAGACTTGGAAATATGTAAGTCTAAGCTACCCAGCAGGCAAACAGAACAAAGTCTAGAATCAAGTCTAAGATTTCTCCAAGTATGCCACAGAATTTCTTAGTCCATCATTTAAAAGCATTATAAAGAAATTAAAATTTAAAACTGTGGTTTTTTATTTACGCCTGCAAAGCGTAGGTCTGTGACTAGCTGGTGTCTCATAAGAAAGGACTTGTTTTTTTCCTGTCTGGATTACTACCTCCCTACATCTAATCACTACTATTTCAACTGCTCCTCCATATGGAAGATGTTATCTTTCCTAAATGTAAACTTGGTTGGGTTACTCACTTGCCTAAAAGTCTTCATTTAGCATACAGTAATGCCCACACTCTGAGCATAGCGTTTACAACTCTTATAAACAGATATCAATCTGTGTCTCCAACTGACCTGTAATTCCACAATGATCCAAACTATGACTTACAAGGGCCTGCATGACCCACCTCCCTCCTGCCCACTGCCAGCCTCTTCTGATCCCATTTTCTACTGCTCTAAACTCAGTGCTCCCTCCCTACTCCAGCCACACTGACTTCCTTACTAGTCCTCAAGCATGCTGAGCGTAGTCATGCCTCAGAGGCTTTGTACCACTATTCCCTCTGCTTTAGGACACTTTTCCACCACCCCTCTAACACCCAGTGGCTTGGTTCCTCATTTGCTTTAAGGCTGTGCTCAAACAACATCTTCATACGCCTTCCCTGACCACCCAGCACACTCCCTCCCTTCTCCGTCCTGTTTGGTGCTCTCCAAAGCACTTACCATCATGACATTCCAGGTACTCACTTCATTCTCTCTCCCCAGCTAGAATGCAGAGGATGGAGGAGCAAGAACTGTCCTCTGCTCCTCCTTCCCACAACAGTGCCTTCAACTTAGCAGGTATCACATAAATATCTGTTGGAAGTGAACATACGAATTCCACGCCCTTTCACACTACCCCCTCACACAGCAGAGGCTGCCTCTCCATGGCACATGTCCAAGCTCTCTGCCTTTTGTACATTTCCTGATACCTGGGCTGTCCTTTCCTCGTTTTAGTGAAATCCTCTCACCACCTAGCCCAGATGCTGTCTCCTCAGTGAGGCCTTCCTCAGTCTCTCCTCTATATTCCCGTTGCACTTAATTCTTTTATTATAATTAACCCAGTGTCTTACAGTTGCTACATGTTTAATGTCCTAGATAACAATACATTTCTGTGAACAAAATCTTACTCACACTGTATCCCATATCCTAACAATAAAACTAAGAGACTCTCAGCATTTACTGAATCGATTTCTTTTCTGAGTCTCTTCCAGTTCTAGGAGGTGGAAAATGTCTTGTCCTCTTCCTCTGGGAGCTGGTGTCTGTTGAGGGGCCTATCACAGAGGTCGCCAAAATGGAGGATAAGCAAGGCGCCGAGACTGCTATGGCAGAGCCCAGTCAAGGTAGCACCATGGGGCCAGACGACCACCACGGGGCCAGCCTGTGTAGCGGACTATACCCGTGAGTGACAGAGGTTTACCAATGTGTTCTCATGCACTCCTAAGGCACTTAAATCAAAGTATCAAATGATCATTTTTCTCATACCAAAAAATATATTACCAGTTAGAACAAAAGATGGTGCAACAGTTATGCATTGATTACCTGGAAGTAGAATTTTATATCAACCAGTGATTTGTTTACTGGCTTTGTCTGATGACTTAATGCCTTAGCAACTCTCTTCCCAGGTTACCTTTACTAAATTTGTCTCTGGTCCTTAGAGTCAGAGGTTTTATCAGACAGTAAAGCTTCTAAACGCCAGTCAGCGCGTGCATTGTATGAGAGCTGGATGTGCTCTCATCTCTTTTGCAGTTGAAAGATGCATGAGTGTAATGCAGTGCGGGATGCAGATGATCAAACTGAAACGTGTTACCAAAGGGCTTGTGCTGCTCTTTTACCTGGATGAGCACGGGACCCGCCTGTGATGGAGACCCTCTAGGAAGGCAAAAAGTAAGACCAACCTTTGAATTCTTTGCTTGTCTTGACATAGCAACACATGGGTTATAATGAGTTGGCTCTGTGGGAGCTTCAGATCTGTGGAACTTTCATAATTTTGCAAGTTTTGGAATCAGTTGTTAAAAACTGTGCAGAGATTGAATAAATGATGACCATTTTGCTTTTTAATTTCTTTGGGAAATTTAAATCCATAAAAGTTTTCTTGTCCATTAATTCTATAATTAATTCTGTAATTTCCCCTGTGTTGGAGACATGATTTTTTGTTGTTGTTGAAATAGAGGCTTTATAGCCTGACTCCCCTTATTTTCATATAAAAGGCGAAGGATATCATACATTCAGTGGACTTTAAGATGTATTGCCATATTCTGAACACAGTTCATTGATTAGTGAGCTGACAAAATTTGATTTAATATCAAGGTTTGATGGAACTCCTCCTTAGAGCCTCTCTCCCACAACGTTTATACCCAGCACCGGGTCCATGTTGGGTCTTCTGTCTCCTTCCTTCCTGTTTTCACAGGAACCTCCTTGGTCCAGGGTCTCTTCACCTTTCTGATGGCCCATTGGGAAGTCCCCTAACCAAACTTCATTTTGATAGTCTCTCTGCTTTAATCAGTTACGATGCTTCCTCTTCAAGTAACAGAAGGCCCCACTAAATGAGGCTTACATGATAAACAAATTTCTACTTCACTACCAAGAAACTCAGAGATGGTAGCCCGAGAGGCTGGGCACGCTGACTCTGCAGTCCTGGCTGGCTGGCTGCTCCTGGCTCTGTCCCTGTGTGTTGGTGGTGTAGTCAAGGCAGCGTAGAGGCTTAGGTGTTCTCAGCCTCACAGCTGACGGGACAGTGAGGACACAGACAGGGGCCTGCACTTCTGGCGCTTCCTTTTTAGGGCAGGGCACCTTTGCAGATCCTTCCCTCAAAGTGGACTGCCCCATGTCTCCCTGGTTTGAACTGGGTTACATTCCCACATCTAACTCAATTTAAAAAATAGGAATGGGACCACGCCAATGGCTTAGACCTGCCGGACCTTGCCCTGGAGCTGGGCAGAGGCTCATCTTCCTGTGAGACATGTAGGAATGAGGATACGGGAAGAAAATCAGACCCTGCCAGTAACTCAGAGTGGATGGTGTATACAGGCAGTCGGTCAGGTTGCAGCACTTCTAATGCATGCTTAAAAACAGACAAGCAGACAGACAACACATACCATTTTAGTGTAAAGTAACCTTCCCTGCCAGGGCTTCTCTGATCCAAACTTGCACCATCGCTCCTCCACCTGAGGGGCACCCCCCTGTGGTCTGTCACCCCAGGCTCTCCCCAGCCTCTGCCTACCGCTCTGGCTCTGGGTCCCTTTGCCTGCGCTTGAGCTTTCCAGCCCGGCGTAAACGGTCTGCTCAGTGCCCCTGGGGTGGGCCTTAGGTCTCCGCATCTGTGTGCCCCTTCCCCCGGCTGCCCCTTGTTCCTCTCCGCCTTGCTGAGTGCTGCCTTACCTTCATCATGGCAGCACTCTCTGTAAACACCAGCCACATTTAATTTAACTATGCTATTCGGTTTCCACCAAATGTTTTTTCCTTTCAATATTCAGCTGTCATCTTACGCACGTTGTAAAACGGTAAAGTTGGCTCTAGGCCTTTGTTTTCCCTGTGTAACTATGTAAAGTATACATTTCACGTATTCATAGCCCTCTTTTCCTACCGTCCTTCATGCCCTCATGGGCATATCTATATTCCTATCATACATTTTAACCTATCCTGACTCAGTGTCTGGGGCCGTCCAGGAACGTAAAGTGGTATGTGGCGAAGGCTCCGTGCAGGAAATGATAGGGCTTGTCTCTCACATTTGGACTTACTACCACAACTTACAGAATTTGTTCACACTTCTTTTTAAGATGCTTCTGCTTTTCTTTTTTCTTAATCCATACACATACCTTCACCTGCCATGTAACTGTGTGGTTCACTTCCCTCACAGTACTTATTGGCTCCATTTACAAAGTCAACAAGGGCCGGCAGTCTGAAATATTCCACAGACAAGCCGAGGGGAGCTTTGATCCCAGCTGCTGCTTCACCATCTACCATGGCAACCACATGGAGTCCCTGGACCTCATCACCTCCAGCCCCGAGGAGGCCCGCACCTGGATCACAGGCCTCAGGTACCTGATGGCCGGCATCAGCGACGAGGACTCCCTGGCCAAACGGCAGAGGACCCATGAGCAATATCCTCTCTGGGGCTTTAATTTTGGGCTCAGTGCATGTGGATGTGTGTGTGTGTGTGTGTGTGTGTGTGTGTGTGTGTGTTAGACTATGCTTACATTTTTCCCATGTGTGTGTGTGTGTGTGTGTGTGTGTGTGTTAGACTATGCTTACATTTTTCCCATGATTTTGAGGCTTAAAGCTACATCGCTTTCCGTCTCTTTACTCCTGGCACCCTTCTGTCCCCTCCACACTCTCATCCCAAGTAAATGAATGCATAGAAACGTAAGCCTGCATGAACCCGGGAGCAGACATCCTGTGAGGAGACTGCGTTTGGCTCCACAGACTGTGACATCTCCAAGTGCAGCCTAAAGTCTCCTAAGAGAGATGAGGTAACTGGGAAAGTGTGTGTTTGGATCAGAAAAAATCCTACTTCATTATAAAGTCTGTTTACCTTTAACAAGTACTTTTCAAGCTCTGGTCAATGCACCAGGTATTAAGCTCTTTGAAGCTTTTCCTCTCTTTTTAATTTACAGTTTGGATATCGAACTGATTAATATTCAGGCGGAAGTTATTATTTACTTAATAACATTTACCCTCCCTAAATTGACAGTCAAGAAACTGCAGTTGGAGTCTCATTTTTTATGAAACCCATTCTTGTGATCCCTCAGTGCTGATAAATGATTAACATGCTTGGTGTAAAGACACCTCTTCTGCTGGGCTGAGCTGGGCATGTGACATGACCTTTCTGTCCTCAATTTCCTTATCTGTAAAGTGAGATAGTAGATTTGTCAACTATTTTGGTTCCCTTCCTCACATTTTGAATGGACTTAAAACACAAGTGCCCCCATCCACACAGGGACAGTACTGCGTCCTTATTGTTGGGATGTGTGCCCTACATTTTTTCTTGGAATGGTGACAAATTTGTGCTGCTCCAGTTATCATGCCTCACCCAGGGTGTTGTTGGAGCAGAGTGGACATATGTAGCCCACGGAAGGGTTTTGACAGTGGGAAGGTCTGAGCTGATCAGCCATGGTGTTAATGCAATATTCACAGCATGGAGAGAGTGAAACTGGGTTTCATAAATAAATAAAACACAAACATAGGAAGTAACTTTTTCTGCTTACTCTGTTAGTTTGGTTCTTTACTCCTTTATATTTGGTAAAAGAGCAAACAAGTACTGAATCCATAAGAATGCTTATACCAGAACATATAAGCCACAATACCATACTAACAGTATCTCAAATAATAAAGAATATTCATTTCTGATGAACAAGGGGTGTGAGATGGGGCAGTCCCAGGGTTGGTTAAGCAGTGGTTCACTGATGTCCTCAGAGACCTGGATTCTGCCATTCTCAGCATGTTGCTTGGTCTGGCCGCTGGCTGCCCTTGCTCTGAGAGAGAGGCAGCAGCTCCAGACAGCCCTGCTCAGGGGGAGCAAAGTTTCTGCTCATAATTTTTTTGTTGAGCAAAGAAAAACTTTCCAGGAGCCCTGCAAAAGGCTCTTGCCATTAGCTGGAAATAGTGTTGCAGGCCTATTCTTAGACTAGTCTCTGACAAGAGAAATGAACATAACTGAACTTTGATCTCAGGACCCTTTGCATACTTAAAGACTAAAGACTCCAAGGAGGTTTTGTTTATGTGAGTTTCATTCATTGACATTTTGTCATATTAGAAATATGAGAATTAAAATAATTTGTTAATTCATTTAAAATTACAAACTATTACATGTTAACATATTTTTATGTGGAAGGTAACTATTTTTCAAAGCAAAACAAATTAGTGAAAAAAGAACAGCATTGCTTTACTCTCTTGCAAGTCTTTGTAAATGTCTGTTAATACAAGGCATGGATTCTCCTATCTGCTTTGGCATTCATTCTGTTGTGATATGTCATTTTGGTTGAAATTCATGAGGAAAATCTACCCTCACACAGATGAATAGTTGGAAAAGGGGGGTATTTCATCATTATTGGGTCCCCTTAGACTATACTTTAAGGAAGGCTGAACTAAGGCCAATCACTTCCCACTCTATTAAGGCTCATGGTTCTTGGCTGTATCTCTCCATAGGGGAGACAGTTAATTCCAGAAGCCACTATCTTCACCCAGTTAACTAGGACAAATTCACAATATTCTAGAGCCCTTAGCTACTTGCATAGATGTCTGTCATAATCCTTGAAGTGGACAGAGAAATGGGCATATATTATGGAATCCTTGTTGGCTTTGGTCATTATTTTTATTTTATTTTTTTTTAACGGTGGCAAAAATTCCCCCTTTATTAGATAGTACTAGTTATATGTTTCTTGCAGTAAAGCCAAAGAATACCGAGCTGTGTAAAGAAAAAGTCATTATTTTTTTCCCCTGTCCATCAATGTTGTACTTCCTTTTCCAGGTGTACTTCTGGGAAAGTTTGATGCACACTATCATACACTTTTCTCCTGCCCATTTTTGAATAAAGTTCTTTTTCATTGTTGACTTTTGGAGCTGTATGTATCCTGGTTATTGATCCCTCATCAGATAAATTATTTGCAAATATTTTCTTCCATTCTGGTAGTATAGCCACCCCCACTCACTCCTGGTGACTGTTTGCAGGGACTACCTTTTTCCACCCTTTCACTTTCAACCCATTTGTGTGACTCTCAAGTGAGTCTTTTTTTTTTTTCTTTTGTAGGCAGCATATAGTTGGGTCATGTTTTTATCCTGTCTTTTTTAAAAAACATGTTTTAATCTGTCGTTTGATTGGAGAGTTTCGTCCATTTATATTTAAAGTAATTAATGATAAAGAGATTCTTGCTTTTGTCATTTTGCTTTGTTTTCTATATATGCCTCATGTTTCAGTCACCCCATTCCCTATATTACTGTCTTTTTTTGTGTGTTTACGTGACTTTTTATAGTGAAATGTTCCTTTTGTGTATATTTTATAGCTCTTTTCTTTGTGGTTAAATCCTTGGGCATTACATTTAACATCCTGAAATTATAATACTCTTAGTTTGAATTTATACCAGCTTAGCTCAATAGTGTTTTGAACCTGATTTGTTTGTCCATCTATTTGATTTGTTTGTTTGCTGGCAGTAGAAAGCTTTCATATTCAAATTAATCAAGTTGACAACTGAAGGATTTCATATTCTGAACATATGCTATCTAGAAAACAAGTGTACCCCAGAACTGCACAGAGGAGTAATTTTACAAGAAATGTAGAAGTAAGTGAAATTTCTGTCGGGAGTGAGAGAGAAAAAAGGGAAAGTAATGAATAATAAAGAAAAAGCTCATGTCAAAAATAGGGATGGTTATGTTGAGTCACGGAACCATACTCACATGGAATTGTGAGAATTTGATAGGGTTTTAGATAATATCTTAATAACAGAATGATGTTCTTGATTGGACATACATTTAATTATATTGTGGAGAACAGCTTGAGGATGTTCATTATTATTTACAATTCAGTTAGGCCTGAACATTTCACCTGTGAATGAGTAATGAGAAGAATAGATCTTAAGTGGCTGTATGAAAAAACCCATCCAGTAAGAAGTGTAGTCCAAGTTATTTCTGCAGTACTCACATGCCGCTGGAAGTGATACACAGTTGTGTTAAAGGTGTTGCACTGCCTGGGGTTCAGCCCCAGCTCCGCCATCTAATGTGTAACTTTACGTGAATTACTTAAACTCTTTTGCCTCAGAGTCCTCATCTGTAACATGGCAGTGATGTTAATCATAGTACCTACCCTATGTAGTTGTGTGAAGATCAAGCGAGTTGATGTATACAAAGTGCTTAGAACACTGTCTAGCACATATTAAATACTTTATAAATAATTGCTACTGTTACTGCTAAAGGGAGGTAAGGACTGGCAAACATTTGCTTTCCTGTTCAGGTATATTAAAGTCAGAAATCTCAGTGGCCTCAGTGTACAAAGGTGATGGTGCTAGAGTCTAGTCTCAGCTTTTCTCCATCAGATCATTCTCCTCCACGGTTCCCCCACCTTATCTCTGTACCCTACGAGAGAAATTATTACACTGAGAAGATTTGAGGCAGTCCTTTATTGCATTTTGTAAGCTGAAGCCTTATGCCTTCCCTTATACCTGAGGCCCTGCAAATTATAGCTTGTTGGGCACATACGGTCTACTACCTATTTTTGTATGGGCTCCTGAGCTAAGAATGGGTTTTCAGTGGTTGAAAAAAATCAAAAGAGGAACATTTTGTGACATGTAAAAATTATGTGAGATTCAAGTTTCAATATCCATGAAGTTTTGTTGGAACACAACCATGCCGGTTCGCTTATATGTCATCTATAGCTGCTTTGCGTAGCAACAGCAGAGGTGAGCAGTTGCAGCTGAGACCAAATGGCCTGCAAAACCTAAAATACTTACTATCAGGCTCTTTATAGAAAATGCTTGCCCACCCCTGCACCAGACACTACCATTCAGTACTTTACATTTTACGAGAGTTTCTTGACAGAAAATATGATGAAGCCATAACTTTAATTAGGTTTTACTCTCCCAGCTTTTCTTTGCAGAATGATTATTTCTATTCTTAAGTTAATCACGTTAAGGCTATGAATCAGTAATTCAGCACATTCTTGGGCACTCCTGTCTTAATTATGAAGAACAACTTTACACTATCGGAATACTTTTAACTGCAATTCTATCTTTTGCCATGTGTACTGTTACTGGGAGGGGATGGCTTTTCCTTTCATGGAATCTTGGAGTTGGAGGGGACGTCAGGGTCATCTAGTTGTGCTTGCCGGCACAGGGGGGGAAATGGAAGGCCCAAGAAGTGACATATGTGACCCACTGCCAAGGGGCCATGTCAACATAGAATCAGAGCTGAGACATGTTTCTTGGCCTGATTCTACTTCTGTTTCCGCCTTACCACCCCCACATCCCCTAGACCGGCTGTCAAGGCCAGCTCATGTGTTCACATGAAGGCCTTGCAGCCACAGGCCCACCCTGAAGGGCTTGGGTCTGTAGAGTCCTCCTCCGTACGATTGGCTTGTCTTTGCCTCTTCTCTGGAGAAGTCCTTGAGAGGCTTTGCTAAATAATCATCAAATCAAAGGATGAAAATATTGCTGCAGTTGGAGTCATTGGCCTACTGTTAGGCTAATGCTTCCACACCAGTAGGCAATAAGCTATTATTGACTGAGTGTAACTCAGGGGCAGGCAGGATGGGAGGTGGGTGGGAAGCATGTTCCCAGCCCAGGGCAAATAAACCCATGAAACCGAAATCAGTCAAGGGAAAAACCAGATGGGGAGAAAGCCTTAATTGCTCACTAGAAGCTTGGCTCCATTTGTCTCTCTCTCTCTCCCTCTCTCTCTCTCTGGTAGCCACTCGCCTCTTGCCCGTTTCTCTCCCATTTCACTGGTGAGACCAAAAACCCCTTCTGTCCTAGTGTACGCTTGTCTCTCCACCCATCCCTTGTAAACGCCTGTTGATATGCAGATGGACTAAGGACCAGAGTGAGATTCTGGTAATATTGTTGTTTTACCCCTACTGAGTCACTATACAGAGCTCTGCCCAGTGCTCTGGGCAGAGGCAGAGACAGAGGTGGATTACAGACCTGTAGTCTGCTGGATGCAGACGTGATTCTAGTGCTTGACCTGCTGCCAGGAGAATCAAGCTGGGTATAAACCCTTTTAACCCAAGAACGTTCCATTGTCATTTTTTGGTCTCTCTGAATCCATAGTGAACTTGCCTGGGGCTGAAACTCTCAGGCAAGACCAGCTGACATTTCAAAAGAAATGATATACACCAGAAGACAATGGAAAGAAATCTTTAAAGTGCTGAAAGAAAATAATTGCCAATCTAAAATTCTACACCAAACAAAAATATCTTTCAACAATGAGGGTGAAATAAAGGTGTTTTCAAAAAAGGGAAAGTTAAAGCAATTGCTTTATAAAAGGCCTGTAATAATATGCCCTAAAAGAGTTCTTCAAATCAAAGGAAAATGCTCCCAAATGTAAATATGGAAATGAAGGAAATGAATACTGGAAAAGATAAATAAGTGAGTAAATTCAAAAAATTTAAAAATGTATATTTAAAAGATATTGATAGTAATGTCTCTTGGAGTTTAAAATATAGGGAGAAATAAAATTCATGACAACAATGCAAAAGGTCAGAGCACGGTGAGTGGGAGTTATATGTTCTGAGTTTCTACATAATTTAAAAATTATTAAAAGTAATAATACATATTATATTTCAGTAATTCAAACAAACATTTCATAGGAGAATAAAGCTGGGTATAAACCCTTTTACCCCAAGAAAATTGGTATCCACAAGCAGAAGTGTCAAAGATGTGTAATTAACAAGTTAATTCAAGGAGAATATGAACAATAAAATATAATGAAAAAAACTTAGAAGATATAACTGCACATGAAAGATGAAATATTCAGGGGTGGAAAGGAAGAAGAAACAAAGCTAGACGTATGCAGTAAATTTATGAGTGGATAACTCTACAGCCTCAGAACCGTGGCAGACTGATATAAACACTGATTGCATGGCTTTGAGTTTTTAACATCCACTCAGACTGAGGAACATGATTTGGGTCCCAGGTAGGGCTCTGAGGTGGAACAGAGATGTCTGCATGGACCTGAGACTCTGTATATGCTGGGCTCTCATGGAAAGAAGGATTATAAATACCCTACTTTCCAGCTCAGGAAAGTAACACCAAAACTTGCCTTTTCCTCGGGTTCAAGGTAGGATAAGATAAGATGGCTTTCTTTAAGAAACCCAACTCTAGGCTTTCACTATATGGAACTGTGGGGTTTGATTTTATATGGACAAAACGTAAAACTTCTTCTTGGACTGGTGAAATCTGGAAGTCATCTAGGAAAAGTAATTGTAGCCAGTTTTCAACAACTCAGGGGCATTAATCTCCTAGGAAATAATGGTCCTCTCTAAATATAGGCTAACATTCCAAAAGGAAATGATTCACCATGAAGCAGAATCAACAGACACAATAAACTAGAAGATTTGCCTCCAAGGACTTAAGGTAACAATAATTAAATCACAAAATAACTATGCTTTAAATGACTGAAAATATGTAAGAGGAAATAGCACAGTGAAAGAAAAAAAATTGAACCAAAGATAAAAGAAGTTGCTTAAAAAAACCAGATAGAACTTATGTAAATGTGAGGGAAGATAATTGTCAACAGAATTCAATATCCATTTTACTATCATTTTAAACAAAAAATCCTATTCAAAATATTTTAAAAGGAAGACTAAGATAGTTGGGGATACAAAGACTCTTGATAAAAAACTAAGTGATTCATATAAGAAAAAAAAATTAAACCCAAAGGAAGAAACAGGATGCAGGAAGCAATAGGGTAAGAAACTGTGAAGTATCTGTGTAAATATATATAAGCATTAACTTTTAGATTTAAATAAATATATCAACAATATTAATGACCGAATTTACTCTTAGTTGGAAGTTTTCAGCTTCCTTCTCTATATTATGGCCACAGAAAATATTCTAAAGCATTTTTTAAAATGAATTGATACTTTAAGGGGCTCTCTAAGTTCTTTAAAATTCAACTTTTGGTTTTAAAAATGGTTTTTTTCTTACTTCCCCCAAGAAGAAAGTTCAAGCGACTGATTCCTTTTCTCTTATATAACACAAAGTGATTTTTATTTTAATTTTTGGCTTAGATACATGATTTTTAATTTTTCACAATTAAAAAATTGTGTTTTCAATAGAAATGTAAGATGTAGGTACATACACACACAGACACGTGTACACAGAAGCATATGTGAACCATATATGCCAGGTATAATTTTAACCTTAAAAAAGATTATTTTCCTGCACACACACATTTTAATACATTTAATAACTCGATTTCAATAGAGGGCCAGTCCTCTGTTGTATAGGGTGCAACTTTATATTTCTAAAAATTTGTATTCTTAACTCCTGTTTTTCAGAGCCTAATAAACCTATGCTTTAGTTAATGCTATCCTTAATCACTCATTTTCCTAATGCTGCTAAGCAAATGAAAGGAAAATACTACAAAAGCACATACATGTACATTGGTTTAGTTCACTTTTGTTGATTCCATGTCATGTATAGTGTAACATAAAATTAACATGCATTAAAAATCAGTACCTTGGTCCTTAGGCTATACTGTCTCCTAACCTGAACTGTCTAGGGATATCAGAAAGTAATATAATGGATTAGCACAAATTTCCTACTTTCTAAAATTTCTCTTCCAACTGGATGTGCTAAGAAGCAGAGTCATAAACAAAAGCTTAGTAACCAAAAGAAATAGTAACAGCAGGAGATATGACTAAGCCTCAAATTCAAAACTTGGCATTAATTAAAAACTGATGCTTTTTAAAACAGAATTTGAAGCATTCTGAAATGGAGCGTATCTTAAGTTGTAAGATGTTTTCAGAAAACTAATCTTGAAAGTAGGTTTTTGGGTGTCATATATTCTGCTGTCACATGTTGAAAAAAACCTTACAACTTGTCAAATTCTCAACACCCACGTGACTCACCAATATACAATAATTTATATGGAAGAGCTGAATTCACCTTTCACTCACTTACAATGTGAAATCAACCACCTTCAAAAAAGTTAAGTCAGGCTCTTCAAAAGGTTATCTAAATTTTATCTGTACCACTAACTGCAAACATTCCAACAACTGATAAAATTTAGGCTGGCAAAATATTCCTTTGATTTCTGTAGTTTTCACAAAAGTAATCACAACTCAGTTTCAGATATCCTTTACTTAGGGAAATATTGGAGTATTGAAATTCAAAAGAAAAATTTACAAATGATCAGAGATACTCACATCTTTTCAAAAATTAAAAATCGGTAATAGATAAATGGTTGAATCACATCACATCAATACCTTCTGTACTACAACTCTAAAATGAAGAAGGTGAAGGACATCAGCACAGAGTGAGTTAACTCTAACTGAAGTATCTTTAGAAAGGCATAGTCCTATGATCCCAAGGCTGAGTTTTTAGCAAAAGGTGACACATTTACTCAACCAATTCTAGAAGTGAAAAGGAAAAAGAGAGGCCATTATTATAATTTAACATCCTGGGTTCTGCTAAGTACTGCATTTAAGACAATTAGAATAATGAAACCTAGCAGCTGTAATCATTTTTTGTCCCTTGTGCTCCATGACCACACTAAGGAATGTTGTATAGCAAAGATACACATTATCATATTAGACCTATCTGTCCATTTTATGAATGAAATAGGGTCACCCTGTCAAGATCTTCTTGTTCACTAGGCAAGTTCTTTTGCTTAAATACTTGTTTCTCTAGGATTTCAATTTCTAGCATACTTCTCATAAACAGTTCACATTTCCATGTTTATTTTTTCCTATTTCAGAAAACAGTAAGACTTCTTGTCATCACATTGAGATGTCCTTGACTTCATTTAGGACTGATTAGGTTATATTCTGGCCTTTCTTTTGTGTAAACAATACTACATGGGCAGTACTGACCAGAGAGAAATTCAAATGGGGACTCTTAAAGAAGAGCAAAAATTAAAGTTTAGTTAGTAAACAAGAAGAGTTAAGATAATCTGAGAATATGAGTAAGTTAAACTGAAATTAGATAAAAAACGGGCAAAAGACATAAAGAGACATTTTGCCAAAAAACATACATAGATGCAAATAAGCATATTAAAAGATGTTCAACATCACTTGTCATCAAGGAAATGCAAATTAAGGCCATGAAGAAAGATCGCTACACATCTATTAGAACACCTGCAATAAACAATAGTGGCACCACTAATACTGGAGAAGATGTAGAGAAACTGGATCTTTCATACATTGCAGTTAAGAATGTAAATGGGAAAGCTGGCCACTCTGGAAAATAGTTTGCCAGTTTCTTAAAAAACTAAACAAGGAGACTTTGACTTCCAGGAAGATGAAACAGACATACTTTTCCTTATTCCTCTCACTATGTGCAAGTAAAACCCCTGGGCATAACATAAAACATTCAAGGTCTCTGAGAGACAAAGAGAAGGCAGACACGCTGGAGACTTTGGGATGTAAGGCACAACATGGTTGTGAGTTTTCTGCTTTTCTTTTCGCTTCACATATACCAGATGTTTTTTGTCTGGAGAACTAGGCAATACCAGAAAAACCAATGGGCACAAACAGAAAAAGAACCAACGAAGCCTAACTATCTCTAGACAAAGGCCCAGGAAAGGAGTCACCTCATAAGAATGAAAACTTTTAGAAAATAACTTCTCTCCTGTAGCCAAACACTACGGAGGAAACTGTAGCCACACCCTCACCTGTATTAGCAAAGGCTGAGTGGGGAGCCTAGATTTCAAATCTACCCAGGCTGGAGGAGGGACGGAAGATGGCGGCGTGAGTAGAGCAGCGGAAATCTCCTCCCAAAACAACATATATCTATGAAAATATAACAAAGACAACCCTTCCTAGAATAAAGACCAGAGGACACAGGACAATATCCAGACCACATCCGCACCTGAGAGAACCCAGCAACTTGCGAAGCGGGTAAGATACAAGCCCCAGCCCGGCGGGAGCCGAGCGCCCATCCCCCCAGCTCCCAGCCAGAGAAGAATAGGCAGAGCGGGAGGGAGACAGAGCCCAGGGCTGCCGAACACCCAGCCCCAGCCATCCGGGCCAGAGTGCAGGGCCCCCGATACTAGGAAAACAGGGCAGCAAGAACAGTGAGTGGGCACTGGAGGCCGGGTGTCGGAGGACATAAGAAAAGCGTGCGACCATTTTCTTTTTTTTTTTTGCTTTTTTGCTGTTTTGTTTTGGCGAGCGCTTTTTGGAAGTCTTAAAGGGATAGGGACCCCAATACTAGGGAAACAGGGCAGCAAGACCAGTGAGCAGAGGCCCGAGGCTGGCACCGGAGAATAAAGACAAACGAGCGACCACCTTTTTTTTTAATTTAAAAATTTTTTTTCTTTTCTTTTTGGTGGTCGTTGTTTTGTTTTGGCGGGTGCTTTTTGGAAGTCTTAAAGGGGCAGGGCGGGACACTTAATCTAGAGGTAGGGACTCCGGGGATATCTGGGCACCCTAACCACTGGGCTGCAGGGAGCAGGGAGGCCCCTTACGGAGATAAAAAGCCTCCCAGCCGCTCCTGCTCCAACGCAACTCCACCACTTTGGAGTAGCTGCCCGAGCCAGGCCACGCCCACAGCAACAGCGGAGATTAACTCCATAGCAGCCGGGCAGGAAGCACAAACCCTGTCTGTGCGCAGCTGCGCAGCACAAGCCACTAGAGGTCGCTGTTCTCCCAGGAGAGGAGGGCCACAAACCAACACGAAAGGAAGTCCTTCCAGCTGTCACTCATCCCAGCTCTGCAAACTATTCCTATCACCATGAAAAGGCAAAGCTACAGGCAGACAAAGATCACAGAGACAACACCAGAGAAGGAGACAGACCTAACCAGTCTTCCTGACAAAGAATTCAAAATAAGAATCATAAACATGCTGACAGAGATGCAGAGAAATACGCAAGAGAAATGGGATGAAGTCCGGAAGGAGATCACAGATGCCAGAAAGGAGATCGCAGAAATGAAATAAACTCTGGAAGGGTTTATAAGCAGAATGGATAGAATGCAAGAGGCCATTGATGGAATTGAAATCAGAGAACAGGAACGCATAGAAGCTGACATAGAGAGAGACAAAAGGATCTCCAGAAATGAAACAATATTAAGAGAACTGTGTGACCAATCCAAAAGGAACAATATCCGTATTATAGGGGTCCCAGAAGAAGAAGAGAGAGGAAAAGAGATGGAAAGTATCTTAGAAGAAATAATTGCTGAAAACTTCCCCAAACTGGGGGAGGAAATAATCGAACAGACCATGGAAATACACAGAACCCCCAACAGAAAGGATCCAAGGAGGACAACACCAAGACACATAATAATTAAAATGGCAAAGATCAAGGACAAGGAAAGAGTGTTAAAGGCAGCTAGAGAGAAAAAGGTCACCTATAAAGGGAAACCAATCAGGCTAACATCAGATTTCTCAACAGAAACCCTACAGGCCAGAAGAGAATGGCATGATATATTTAATACAATGAAACAGAAGGGCCTTGAACCAAGGATACTGTATCCAGCACGACTATCATTCAAATATGATGGTGGGATTAAACAATTCCCAGACAAACAAAAGCTGAGGGAATTTGCTTTCCACAAACCACCTCTACAGAACATCTTACAGGGACTGCTCTAGATGGGAGCACTCCTAGAAAGAGCACAGCAAAAAACACCCAACATATGAAGAATCGAGGAGGAGGAACAAGAAGGGAGAGAAGAAAAGAATCTCCAGACAGTGTATATAACAGCTCAATAAGCGAGCTAAGTTAGGCAGTAAGATACTAAAGAGGCTAACCTTGAACCTTTGGTAACCACGAATTTAAAGCCTGCAATGGCAATAAGTACATATCTTTCAACAGTCACCCTAAATGTTAATGGATTGAATGCACCAATCAAAAGACACAGAGTAACAGAATGGATAAAAAAGCAAGACCCATCTATATGCTGCTTACAAGAAACTCACCTCAAACCCAAAGACATGTACAGACTAAAAGTCAAGGGATGGAAAAACATATTTCAAGCAAACAACAGTGAGAAGAAAGCAGGGGTTGCAGTACTAATATCAGACAAAATAGACTTCAAAACAAAGAAAGTAACAAGAGATAGAGAAGGACACTACATAATGATAAAGGGCTCAGCCAAACAAGAGGATATAACCATTCTAAATATATATGCACCCAACACAGGAGCACCAGCATCTGTGAAACAAATACTAACAGAACTAAAGGGGGATATAGACTGCAATGCATGCATTCATTCTAGGAGACTTCAACACACCACTCACCCCAAAGGATAGATCCACCAGGCAGAAAATAAGTAAGGACACGGAAGCACTGAACAACACAGTAGAGCAGATGGACCTAATAGACATCTATAGAACTCTACATCCAAAAGCAGCGGGATATACATTCTTCTCAAGTGCACATGGAACATTCTCCAGAATAGACCACATACTAGGCCACAAAAAGAGCCTCAGAAAATTCCAAAAGATTGAAATCCTACAAACCAACTTTTCAGACCACAAAGGCATAAAACTAGAAATAAACTGTACAAAGAAAGCAAAGAGGCTCACAAACACATGGAGGCTTAACAACACGCTCCTTAATAATCAATGGATCAATGACCAAATCAAAATGGAGATCCAGCAATATATGGAAACAAATGACAACAACAACAACACTAAGCCCCAACTTCTGTGGGACACAGCAAAAGCAGTCTTAAGAGGAAAGTATATAGCAATCCAAGCATATTTAAAAAAGGAAGAGCAATCCCAAATGAATGGTCTAATGTCACAATTATCGAAATTGGAAAAAGAAGAACAGATGAGGCCTAAGGTCAGCAGAAGGAGGGACATAATAAAGATCAGAGAAGAAATAAATAAAATTGAGAAGAATAAAACAATAGCAAAAATCAATGAAACCAAGAGCTGGTTCTTCGAGAAAATTAACAAAATAGATAAGCCTCTAGCCAGACTTATTAAGAAGAAAAGAGAGTCAACACAAATCAACAGTATCAGAAACGAGAAAGGAAAAATTACGACGGACCCCACAGAAATACAAAGAATTATTAGAGAATACTATGAAAACCTATATGCTAACAAGCTGGGAAACCTAGGAGAAATGGACAACTTCCTAGAAAAATACAACCTTCCAAGATTGACCCAGGAAGAAACAGAAAATCTAAACAGACCAATTACCAGCAACGAAATTGAAGCGGTAATCAAAAAACTACCAAAGAACAAAACCCGCGGGCCAGATGGATTTACCTCGGAATTTTATCAGACATACAGGGAAGACATAATACCCATTCTCCTTAAAGTTTTCCAAAAAATAGAGGAGGAGGGGATACTCCCAAACTCATTCTATGAAGCTAACATCACCCTAATACCAAAACCAGGCTAAGACCCCACCAAAAAAGAAAACTACAGACCAATATCCCTGATGAATGTAGATGCAAAAATACTCAACAAAATATTAGCAAACCGAATTCAAAACTACATCAAAAGGATCATACACCATGACCAAGTGGGATTCATCCCAGGGATGCAAGGATGGTACAACATTCGAAAGTCCATCAACATCATCCACCACATCAACAAAAAGAAAGACAAAAACCACATGATCATCTCCATAGATGCTGAAAAAGCATTTGACAAAGTTCAACATCCATTCATGATAAAAACTCTCAGTAAAATGGGAATAGAGGGCAAGTACCTCAACATAATAAAGGCCATCTATGATAAACCCACAGCCAACATTATATTGAACAGTGAGAAGCTGAAAGCATTTCCTCTGAGATCGGGAACTAGACAGGGATGCCCACTCTCTCCACTGTTATTTAACATAGTACTGGAGGTCCTAGCCACGGCAATCAGACAAAACAAAGAAATACAAGGAATCCAGATTGGCAAAGAAGAAGTTAAACTGTCACTATTTGCAGATGACATGATACTGTACATAAAAAACCCTAAAGACTCCACCCCAAAACTACTAGAACTGATATCGGAATACAGCAAAGTTGCAGGATACAAAATCAACACACAGAAATCTGTGGCTTTCCTATATACTAACAATGAACCAACAGAAAGAGAAATCAGGAAAACAACTCCATTCACAATTGCATCAAAAAGAATAAAATACCTAGGAATAAACCTATCCAAAGAAGTGAAAGACTTATACTCTGAAAACTACAAGTCACTCTTAAGAGAAATTAAAGGGGGCACTAACAGATGGAAACTCATCCCATGCTCGTGGCTAGGAAGAATTAATATCATCAAAATGGCCATCCTGCCCAAAGCAATATACAGATTTGATGCAATCCCTATGAAACTACCAGCAACATTCTTCAATGAACTGGAACAAATAATTCAAAAATTCATATGGAAACACCAAAGACCCCGAATAGCCAAAGCAATCCTGAGAAAGAAGAATAAAGTAGGGGGGGGATCTCACTCCCCAACTTCAAGCTCTACTATAAAGCCATAGTAATCAAGACAATTTGGTACTGGCACAAGAGCAGAGCCACAGACCAATGGAACAGACTAGACAATCCAGACATTAACCCAGACATATATGGTCAATTAATATTTGATAAAGGAGCCATGGACATACAATGGCGAAATGACAGTCTCTTCAACAGGTGGTGCTGGCAAAACTGGACAGCTACATGTAGGAGAATGAAACCGGACCATTGTCTAACCCCATATACAAAAGTAAACTCAAAATGGATCAAAGACCTGAATGTAAGTCATGAAACCATTAAACTCTTGGAAGAAAACATAGGCAAAAACCTCTTAGACATAAACATGAGTGACCTCTTCTTGAACATATCTCCCCGGGCAAGGAAAACAACAGCAAAAATGAGTAAGTGGGACTATATTAAGCTGAAAAGCTTCTGTACAGCAAAAGACACCATCAATAGAACAAAAAGGATCCCTACAGTATGGGAGAATATATTTGAAAATGACACATCTGATAAAGGCTTGACGTCCAGAATATATAAAGAGCTCACACGCCTCAACAAACAAAAAACAAATAACCCAATTAAAAAATGGGCAGAGGAACTGAATAGACAGTTCTCCAAAAAAGAAATACAGATGGCCAACAGACACATGAAAAGATGCTCCACATCGCTAATTATCAGAGAAATGCAAATTAAAACTACAATGAGGTATCACCTCACACCAGTAAGGATGGCTGCCATCCAAAAGACAAACAACAACAAATGTTGGCGAGGCTGTGGAGAAAGGGGAACCCTCCTACACTGCTGGTGGGAATGTAAGTTAGTTCAACCATTGTGGAAAGCAGTATGGAGGTGCATCAAAATGCTCAAAACAGACTTACCATTTGACTCAGGAATTGCACTCCTAGGAATTTACCCAAAGAATGCAGCAATCAAGTATGAGAAAGATCAGTGCACCCCTATGTTTATCGCAGCACTATTTACAATAGCCAAGAATTGGAAGCAACCTAAATGTCCATCGATAGATGAATGGCTAAAGAAGATGTGGTACATATACACAATGGAATACTACTCAGCCATAAGAAAAGGGCAAATCCAACCATTTGCAGCAACATGGATGGAGCTGGAGGGTATTATGCTCAGTGAAACAAGCCAAGCGGAGAAAGAGAAATACCAAATGATTTCACTCATCTGTGGAGTATAAGAACAAAGGAAAAACTGAAGGAACAAAACAGCAGCAGAATCACAGAACTCAAGAATGGACTAACAGGTACCAAAGGGAAAGGGACTGGGGAGGATGGGTGGGTAGGGAGGGAAAAGGTGGGGGAGAAGTAGGGGGGTATTAAGATTAGCAAGCATGGGGGGGTAGAAGAAAAGGGAGGGCTGTACAACACAGAGAAGGCTAGTAGTGATTCTACAACATTTTGCTATGCTGATGGACAGTGACTGTAAAGGGGTTTATAGGGGAGACCTGATATAGGGGAGAGCCTAGTAAACATAATATTCGTCATGTAAGTGTAGATTAGTGATACCGAAAAAAAAAAAAAAAAAAGGGTATTTCCTGTGTAGTAACCTCCAATGAGTTCTACACAAGGATATAAAGGGCATATAAAAGTGTAGGCAAAGGGTCTGTTTGCGTTTATACAGAAGATCAAAGCCTAATTGGGCTACCCCGAAAATGAACTGAGATACGATATGAAAGAGAACTTCCAACATCAGCACTCTCTGGAAGACTCATGTCAGAAGATGATCATCAAAAAACCCCAACAAAGATCCACGCACTGCTACAGCTGTAGATGCACTCATCCCACCAGCTCCTGGACTGGCCATGGGAATGAAGGAGATATCTAAGCTGGCCTGTGCATACAGTAAAACAACAAATTTGACTGGATCTATACTGTTGGAACTCAACCAAGAATTAGGAGAAGTGCAAATTGTAGCGCTCCAAAATCTTACAACTACAGACTATTTACTGTTAAAAGAACATAAGGGATGTGAACATTCCCCAGGAATGGGTTGTTTTAATTTGTCTGATTTCTCTCAGACTGTTCAAGTTCAGTTGGACAATTTCCACCATATCATAGATAAGTTTTCACAAATGCCTAAGGTGCCTAACTGGTTTTCTTGGTTTCACTGGAGATGGCTGGTAATTACAGATATGCTTTGGTTATGTAACTATACTCCTATTATGTTAATGTGTGTGCGCAATTTAAGTAGTAGCTTAAAACCTATACATGCTGAAGTTACTCTACAAGAAGATATGTCAAAGAAATAATCAATCTTCCCATGTTTTCTGCCGCCTGCTACTTCTATAGCTTTTCTTCTTCCTTCCTAATTACAACCCTTAAATAGAATTCGTGCCTCATATCAAATTTACTGAGTATCATAATTCTTCCAAGTGGTAAAGATACCTCAAGACAAATGCTGGGCATAGAAGCTACAGGGTATAAATCTGCAAAGAAATAAAAAGCTAACCATTTCAAACAATAAGGCTTCTCTCTCACTTACCAACTTTACATTTCCCTGTATGGCCCCGGAAGATGACTGGTTAGCCAGAGACGGGTAAGATTCCTCAAGGGAGGAACAACCTAAGACAGGCACAGTCGCAGAGGGGTCATCAGGTGAGAAATTGGGGATCAACAGAGGTGAGGCTTAGAACCTCACCCCCCCATTCTGAGAGAAATCTTCTGCATACGTGGATGTTTTATTGCCCTTGTCTAGCTTGGATTAACACATAGTCTACAGGCACACACCCGATCATCTACATTTGCTCTCTTACAACACTAAACTATGTTTTCTACCTTTATCTTGTATCTACCTACCACTTCAGCATTTTATTAAAAATAATAATAGTAAAGAGAGAAATGTGGTATCCACATATAAATCAAGTATAAAAACCAAATGAGTATTCATATTTGAACTGACTGTTTATAGTTCATAATGCATGAGCAAAACCGAAAGTTTCTGTGATGACTGCCCTTGTACTGTTCACTATGTAACTTATTCATTATGTAAGAATTTGTTCTCCATGTAAGAACTTGTTTGTTATGCCTCAGAAGATTGGAGACTGACGAAAATTAGGCTTGGGGTGGATTAATGATTGTGCATTGAGCATTGACTCCCCTATACAGAATTTTATTGTTGTTAACAACCATTTGATCAATAAATATGAGAGATGCCCTCACAAAAAAAAAAAAAAAAAAAGGACAGACTTCCAATGGTAAAATAAATAAGTAACCGGGATGTAATGTATAGCATAAGGAATATAGTCAAGATATTGTAACAGCTTGGTAGGGTGATAGCTGGAACCTAGAATTATGTATATAAATGTTTTATCACTGTGTTGTACACTTGAAACTAATGTAATGTAATACTGTGCGTCAACTACCCTTCAATAAAAAATAATTATCTAATAAAAAAAAAAATCTACCCAGGCTGTAATGAGGTATCTGATGCTCCCCACTGGGAGAGTGTGGGAGAAATCCAAGTAGGACGTCAGCACTTCCATCCTTGTGAGGTACTAATGAGCTCCCACTCTTCCCCAGTGTCAGTAGAGAGCAGGTGGTGGGGAGGCTGGACTTTTACCTCCTACCACCACAGTGAGATGCTCCCCCCTCCCATCTCCAGCCCTGCTGGGATAATGTCAGAGGAGGCCTAACAGAGAATGGGGACTTTCACCACTGCCCAGTGCTAACGAGGCCACCCATTTTATGTTGTCAGAGAAGGTCATTTTGGGAACAAAAGAAGGTATGCCTACTTCTCCAAGTCAGAGAAGGGGCATTGTGGGGAGTCACAATTCTCACCCTCACTCAGTTAATGAAGAGCCCCATTTCAGGTGACAACAGAAACCAAGGAAGAACCCTGGACTTCTATCCCCACCTGAAAGTAACAAAACAATGCTCTTCCTTTCTCTGCCTGAGTGGTCAGAAGATGCCACTTAAAAGAAAGATTAAATAAGATTCAGGGCCTCACAACATAATATCCAAAATGTCAAGGTTTCAATGGAAAACCATTTCCTATACCAAAAACCAGGAAGATTTCAACCTGAAGGAAAAATTACAGATTATGACAATTACAGATGATAACAGACATGTTAGTATTATCCAACAAAGATTTTAAAGCAATCGTCATAAAAGTATTTAAATAAACAATTATGAGCACACTTGAAACAAATGAGAAAATCGTTTCACCAAAGAAATAGAAAATACAGAGAGGAAGCAATCAAATTTTAGAAATGAAAAATACAATAACTGAACTAAAAAAACAATCACTGGTTAGCTTCAACAGCAGAATGGAGGAGACACAGGAATCAATTAATTTTAAGATAGAATAATAAAAATTATCAAATTTGAGCAAGGAGAATACAGACTGAAAAAAAAAAAGAACAAATCCTCAGGGAACTGTACCAGCAAGAGATCTAATATCTATGTAATCAGTGTCTTGGGAGTAATGGGGAGAGAAGGCAAGGCTGAAAAAGTGCTCAAAAGAATAAATAGCTGTAATTCCCCAAACTTAGCACAAGGCATCAATCTATATAATCAAGAACCTTAATGAATTCAAAACAGGAATATACACATGGAAATCCACATCAAGAGTCACGATAAACTTGTGAAAACTAAAGAAAAAGAAAATATCTTGAAGCAATGACAGGGAAAAGACAGATTACCTTTGAGGGGAAAATAATAGAATTAGAGTGAACTTGTCATCAGAAACTAAAAATGCCAGAAAAAAGTAGCACATGTTACAAGTGCTAAAAAAAAAAAAAAAAAAAAAAATGTTGTCAACACAGCATCCTTTACCAGCAAGAATACCCCTCAGGAATGACAGGGAAATCAAGATATTTTCTGGCTAAGGAAATCTAAGAGAAATTTTTGACAAATAATACCTAAAAGTATGGCTAAGGAAGTTCTCTAAAAGGAACAATAAAGGAAGGGATCTTGGACTATCAGGAAGAATAAACAGAATAAGCAAAAACATGGCTAAGTACTATAGACTTTCCTTCTCTTGAGACATCTAAATTATGTTGGACAGTTGAAGCAAGTCATAACAATGTCTGACGTAGTTCTAATTTGGGTAGATGAAATATTAAAGGCTATTATGTTATAAATGGTGGAAAATAAATGGAGGAAGGCTTCTACATTTAATTTTAACTGGTAAAATGATACCAGTAAACTGAGATGATTGGTTAATCGATTGGTCTGTATATCCATATCTATATCTACATCTACATGTAATGTACTACCCAAAGCAACTATTAAAAAAGCCATAGATACAGCCAAACACTGTAAAAGTTGAAAATATAATTATAAAATATATTGAAATAATTCATAGGAAGGCAGTTAAAATAAAAAATAGCAATGGAAAATACAGAGAGCAAACAACAAAAACCAGAATGCCAGGTTTACTCTATAATAATAAAAGGGTTAATCTACTAAGAAGAGAGAGCAATCCTAAAAGCATATATGCTAAACAATATAGCCAAAAAATATATAAAGCAAGAATGGAAAGAACTGAAAGAAATAAAGAAACCCAAAAATATGGCTAGAGACATAAATACTCTCAAAATTGATAGAACTACTAGGCAGAAAATCAGCAATGATACACAACACTGCCATCAACCAACAGTCTCTAATCAACTTTTATAGAACACTCCACCTCAAAACAGCAGCATATACTCAAGTGTCCACAGAATACATACCAAGATGATGATATCCTGGTCCATAATTAAACCTAAAAAATATAAAGAACTGAAATAATACAGGGTGTGTTCTCTGACCACAGTGAAATCAAACTGGAAAGTAATAACAGAAAGATAGCAAGAAAATTTTCAAACAGTTGTAAACTCAACAGTACATTTCTAAATAATCTGTGGGCCAAAGAGGATGTTTCAAGGAAATAAAAAATACATTGAATTGAATGAAATTAAAATAAACATATCAAAGCTTGTGGGACAAGATAAAGCAATACTGAGATAAGAAATTTATACCACTAAGTGCATTTACAAAAAAAGAGAGGGAAAGTCTCAATAATCTTAGTCTCCACCTCAGGAACTAGAATAATAAATGAATTCCAAGGCAGGCAGAAGGAAGAAAATAGTAAGGACAAGAACATAAATCAATGAAATTGAATGCAGGAAAACAATAGAGAAAAATCAGTGAAAAAATAGTCTGTTTTTTTGAAAATATCTATGAAATTAACAGAACTCTAACAACACTGACGAAGCAAAATGGGGAAAATACTAACCACCGATATCATAAATGAAACAGGATATCACTATAGACCCTGCAGACACTGAAGGATAATAAGTGAATACTACGAACAACTCCACACACATATGTTTGGCACTTAGATAAAATGGACTATTTCCGGGAAAAACCCAAACTACCGCAAATTACTCACTATGAAATCCATAACTTCAATAGCCCTATAGCTATTAAGGAAATATAATTTGTAATTTAAGAAAAGGAAATATTTAGGCCCAGATTGTTTTACTGGAGAGATCTACCAAACACTTAAAGGTTAACATTTCTACACTGTGTTTTCCAGAAAAACAGAAGAGGGATTAATCCCCAATTAATTTACCCTGAGATAAAACTAGGCAAAGACAGTACAAAAGAGGAAAATTAGACTAATATTCCTCATGAATATTGACACAGCACCCTTAACAAATGTTAGCAAAAAAAAGTAGAATGGAATTCCTCAATTTGAAAAAGCACATTTACATATAACCTATAACTAACATTATATTTAATGGTGAAAGAGTGAATACTTTCTCCTTAAAATCAGAAAGAAGGCAAAATTATTTACTTCCACCACTCTTACTCAACATACTGTTGAAGTTCTGGCCAGTGCAACAATGCAAGAAAAGTAAAAGGCATACAAATCACAAAGGAAAAAATAAAACTCTCCCCACTTCATACAACATGTTTTTATACAGAAACTATAAGGAGTCTAAAAAATAAAAACCAAAAACACCTAGAATTAATGTCCGTTCAGCAAGGTTGCAGGATGTAAGATAAATATATGAAATGTCAGCAGTATTTCTATATACTAACAAGGAATGCATGGACACTGAAATTACTAATACAATACTATTCACAATCACTCAAAAAAAAAGATAAAAGAAACAGAAGTGTAAATCTAACAAAGCCATACAGGACTTATATGCAGAAAACTACAAAAGGGTGATGAAAGAAATAAAATATCTAAATAAGCGGAGACACAGCACATTCATGGACTGAATGACTCAATAGAGAAAAACATGCCAATTCTCCCAAACTGATAAGCAGATTTAATGCAATTCCTATCAAATTTCTAGTAACATTTTTTGTGATGTATATATACAAGATTATTCTGAAATTTATTTGGAAAAGCAAAGCTAATCTAATTTTGAAAAAGAAGAATAAGGTGGTAGGGATCTGTCTACTCAGTTTCAAAATTTTTTATAAAGCTGTAGTTATCAAGACACATTGATCAAAGGAACAGAATATAGAATCCAGGAACAGACCCACAGAAAGATGGCCCACTGATTTTCAACAAAAATGCAAAAGCAATTTAATGGAGTAAAAATAGCCTTTTCAATAAATAGTGTTGGGGAAATTGGACATCTAAAGGCCATAAAACAAACCACAATGTCTTAGATCTGCTACAAAAATTAACTCAAAATGGGTCATGGACTTAAATTTAAAATATAAAACCATAAAACTTTCAGAAAAAAAGTCTTTAGGATCTAGGGCTGAGCAAAGAGTTCTTAGGCTTGACACCAAAAATATAATCTCTAAGAGAAAAATTAATATATTAAACTTCATCAAAATTAAAAACTTTTACTCCGTAAGAAAACTTATTAAGAGAATACAAATACAAGCTACAGATTGGGGGTGTATAGTTGCAAACCACATATCTTCCAAAGGACTAGTATCTAGAATAAGTAAAACTTTCAAAACTCTACATTAAACAAACAATCCCATTAGGAAATAGGTAAAAGAAAAATTAGTTCATCCAAGAAGACATACAGATGGCAAATAAATACATGCAAAGTTGTTCAACATCATTTTCTATGAGGGAAATGCAAACTCAGTTCTTTTATGCCAGTTTATCTGTTTTTCCTGCTTCCATAGGTCTGCACCTGTATCACTTCAGGAATATTAGTTACCTAAACTGAAAACGAGAATAATTCAATTTTAGGAAGGCAAATTTTATTTTATTTACAAAATTATTTTTATTGGAATATAGTTGACATACAATATTTTATTGGTTTCAGGTGTACAACATAGTGATTCGATGATATACATAACTAAATACTTGCCACAGTAAGTGTGAGTACC
The DNA here is from genome assembly GCF_030020395.1 of Manis pentadactyla. Lineage (NCBI taxonomy): Eukaryota > Metazoa > Chordata > Mammalia > Pholidota > Manidae > Manis > Manis pentadactyla. The sequence goes on along the minus strand of NC_080020.1, from coordinate 146,544,431 downwards.
CTCTGCTACCTTATCAAGATGTCGGTTATGTTCTCTGTGATGTACTTCCATTCCTATGACTAATATACTTTCTAATCTGAAGTTTGTATCTCTTTATCCCCTTCACCTATTTTACCCATCCTTAAACTCCGTCCCTATGGTAATCAACAGTCTGTTATCAGTATTTATGTGTCTATTTCTTTTTTGTTTGTTTTTTTTTTAGATTCCACATGTAAGTGAAATCACATGGTATTTGTCATTCTCTGTCTGACTTATTTCCTCTAGGTCCACCCGTGTTGTCACAAATGGTAAGATTTCCTTCTTTTCTATGGCTGAGTAATATCCCGTTATATATATGTACCACATCTTCTTTATCCATTCATCTATGGCACTTCAGTTGCTCCTATATCTTGGCTATTGCAAATAATGTCATAGGTCGAACATATATCTTGAACATAGGTCGTGCATGTTATCTGCTCAAATTAGTGATTTTGTTTCCTTTGGGTAAATTCCCAGAAGTGGAATTTCTGGGTCATATGGTATTTCTATTTTTAGTTTTTTGAGGAATCCCCACATTGTTTTCCACAGTGATTGGAACACTTAATTTGCATTCCCTAGTAAATTAAATTCCCTAGTGACTAGTTTACACTCTCACCAACAGTGTAAGAGGGTTATAGAGGGGAAATTCTATGATTGCTCTATGTGTAATCCCATCTGGATTAAACAATATCCTAACAACACTAAGGCTCTCAAATTGGGCTTCAATCTTAAAAAAAAAACAAAAAACTTCCTTCTATCTACCTGAAAGTCATGAAAAAAGGGATTAGCTTCACTGACTTTATTTTTTTATGATTATTCGTTTGATTTTTATACTTCATTTATATGTGAATCTCACATTTCTCCCTTATTATTATTATTATTATTATTATTATTATTATTTAATAAAATGCTGAAGTGGTAGGTAGATGCAAGATAAAGGTAGAAAACATAATTTAGTGCTGTAAGAGGGCAAATGTAGATCATCAGGACTGTGCCTACAGACTAAGTATTAATGCAAGCTAGACAAGGGCAACAAAACATCCACGGATGCAGAAGATTTCTCTCAAAACAGGGGGGGTGAGGTTCTAAGCCTCACCTCTGTTGATCCCCAATTTCTCACCTGATGGCCCTCCGCGACTGTGCCTGTCTTAGGTTGTTCCTCCCTGGAGGAATCTTACCCGTCTCTGGCTAACCAGTCATCTTCCGGGGCCATACAGGGAAATGTAAAGTTGCTAAGTGAGAGAGAAGCAATATTCTTTGAAAACGTTAGCTTTTTACTTCTTTGCAGATTTATGCCCTGTGGCTTCTAAGCTTCACTGACTTTAAATATAGGTTTCCCTTCACTCATTACGTAAAATCAGCTGAAAAAGACCCGTTAGGCGATTGAATCAAAATTTCTCCTTTAAAGTGGTATCACTCTTTGCTCAGTAGTTTATAAAGGTTCTGTGCCTAGAAAAGCACTCAAAAATAATATGAAATATTTTCTCTTTCATTTGCATTTACATATATCTTAAATTTTGGACATATTATTTGATAGTCTAGATTATGGAATACACTATGGAGTAAATTACAGAAATAACGTCTGTCCCAATGAGTTTTGCCATTTTACATTCCCATCAGCAATATGTGAGGTTTTCAGTTCCTCCACATTCTTGCTAACACTTTTCTGTGTTTGTCTTTTTATTCTAGCCATCCTGGTAGATGTGAGGTGGTGTCTCCTTGTGGATTTAACTTGCATTCCCTAGTAAAAATGATGCTTAGATCTCTGCATGATTTTAAGTTATTCGTACATCTTCTTCAGAAAAAGATTTTTCAAATCCTTTGCCCATTTTTAAATTAGGCTATTCATGATTTTATTATTGAATAGTAAGAATTCTTTATATTTTCTGGATACAAGCCCCTTTACAAATAAATAATTTGCAAATATCATCTCCCATTCTATGGGTTATCTTTTCACTTTGTTCATGGTATTGTTTGTAGCACAAGAGCTTTTAATTTTGATAATGTCCAGTTTATTTATTTTTTTTCTTTTGTTACTAATCTTTTGGTGTAGTAGCTAAGAAACCGTTGTCTAACCCCAAATCACAAAGGTTGATATCTTCATTTTCTTCCAACAGTTTCATAGCTTTATAGCTCTTACATTTAGGTCTATGATTTATTTTGAGTTAAATGTATATGGGATAAGGAATGGGTCTAATTTTGTTCTTCTACATGTGGACACTTAATCGCCCCATCATCATTTGTTGAAAAGACTATTCTTTCCCTCACCGAATCGTTCTGGGCACACTTGTCAAAAATTAATTAACCGTAAATGCAAGGATTTATTTCTGGACTCTCAATTCTATTCCACTGATCTGTATTTCTATCCTTATGCCAGTACCACACTGTCTTGAGAATCTTTCCACTTTTAATAACCGTTTTTCTCACAAGAAAAATGTGTGAGTGTATGTGAGAAAAAGAAAGAAAATGAGAGACACCTTATTAAGGTTACCAAGAGGAACAAGGAGAGCTTCTTTCCTCCTGAGGGAGAGAATTTCCTTAGAAGCTCTGATATGTTAGGAACGTTTTGGAAACAATTTCCACCATGTACCCTGCTGGGGCTGGGGCTGGGAAGAGGGATAAACAATGCACATTAGTTTAGTATAAGATTCTGAGAAGTGTTTCTTTCATCTAGTTAGAGTTTCCTAAATTTATTTGGCCAAGAAAGCTTCTGCTTTCTTGTTCACATATGACATGTATTAATATCCCAGAGAAAAAGCTTGGTGAAATTCTGATATAAACCATGCAGAGTGACGATACAGCAAAAATGAAGGCAGAATGAAGGTACCTGGATTAGTAAGGTTTAAACTCCAGGGGCTGGAACCTAATGGATTATTTAACTGTGCAGACTTGGAAGCCAACTCTGAAAACATGATTCTTGCATGAAGGATTTTTAGGTAGCAGATATCATGGGAGTCATCTCTTCTTTCATTTCATGCCTTTGCTCTTATTTTCTTCTATTTTATCTCCAAATATTTTCTGGAAAACTTTTCTTTATTAACCCCAACTTACAAGGAATGTGTTTTCCCAAGTACCTGGTATGATGTGTACTGGGTATGATGCTGTATGTATTTTACTCTTGCAATAACCCAGTAATGTGGATGTTATCTCTGTTTTACAAATGAGGAAATGAAGACTGCAAGTAAATTGCCCTGAGCTACATGTTTAGAAATTCAAAGTTGGAGTTAGCAAAAAGGGTTTGGGACAGTAGAAGAGCAATTGGTTTTCTATCATCACAGAGCACTCAAGAAACTCTCCTTGAACTCAGAAGCAAAGAAAAGAGGAGTATTACTTTCTCTCACCACCAATGGAATATATGGACGGCCTGATTCCAGGGACATTACTCACTCTGCCACATTCTACCATCAACCAACGTACACAGCCATTACCCACTCCTCTCTCTCTGCCCAGTTCCTGAAATGAATGCCTCTGCAGCCTGTGGCACTGCCTCAAGGATATCTTTCCTGACCTCTAAATACTCTGCACTTCCCCTTTACCTTATCATGATTGCAATTTAATTATTAATTGTATCCTGTATCTCCTCAACTACAATGTCACCTTTTTTATTTGTCTTGTTCACTGCTATGTCCTCAACACCTAGGGTACTCATGGCCTTACCAGCAGTTGAAGTAAACTGTAACTGTGTATGGTGTCAGATATATTAACTAACCTTACTGTGGTAATCATGTTGTAACATATACATATATCAAATCATTACACTGTTTATCTAAACTTACACAATGTTATATGTCAAATACATCTCAAAAAAGCTAGCGGGGCTGGGGGAGAAAGAGATGTTGAAATGATTTTTGTTGAATGAATGGGTGAATGGAGGAATTCATTTGAATTGTACCACCTGCCCAAACAGGAGAGTTATTTTATAACCACTTCTGATATACTGTACTTGTAATAGAAGGTGCACACAATTGTAAAAGGCAAATAATTAATTGAGCATATCTGTATTTTTATCAAATTTATATCTCTCCCACCTCTCTCCGCTTCCCTCCCTCTTGCTCTTTTTCTCTGTCCATCTGTCTGCCTACTCTAACTCCTTATAATTCAGTTGAATTATTGAAAACTTGAAAGCTACCTGGGCAAAGGGAAAGAGAATGCCAATTTAATTCCCAAAGTAGATTAACCCACCCTGTAAATAGGTGAGCCGTAAGTGGGTATGTGCGTTCAAAAGTCAGAGCTCACTGAAAATTTGCTCTGGTCTAAGCAGTGATGAGAAAGCTGTATTTGTGTAATTGTGCAGGTAATACAGCGAAGTGTCTCTTCTGCTCTTTACCTCTGGCCCCGCTTTTGAGTCTCCACTCCAGACAGGAGAAGAGTAAAGACAGATAGAGGCAATAGAATCTGATGTCATGTCATTATTGTGCATCAAAGTCTATCTGAGTACGAAGTATGGACTTCATTGTTCACACAGGCTCAACTTCAGTTTTGAGGTTGAGTTCTCTACATTTGAACATGCCATGTATATTGATTGATGAGTATGACTTCTTTTCTTGACCAGCTCACCATTGCTTAATGTGAACCTTAAATCAAGTCCTGTGGTACAGGTTGGTTATTTGCAGTATGTTACAGACCTGCATTGATTAATTTCATATCTGGGGCTCAGACTCAACCCGTTCAATCTTACAAACACTGTATAACATGACTACTGCGGCCAGACTTAAAACATGCAATCTGCTTTTCAATTCTAATTTTAATATTTTGTAATAGGCTATATGCATCTCATTTGTATTTATAAATGAGATCGTGTGAGTTGGAATTGAAATGGCAAGCACGTGTTAATCATATATGCGGGACTCCAGTACCAGGCATTAATACGTACCCACCTATGTCTGTAAGCCAAAAAGAAAAAAATGCAAGGAAATGAGGGGTCGGCGGTTCAGGCTACTCTCCTCTCCCATGGCTGAACTGAGATTGAATATACTTAGGATAATTTACAGTAGTGGGCGGCTTCTAACATTTAAATCACACAAGCAAGTTTTAACATTAGTAAATAAATTATTTCTAACCCAGGGATAAAGGTATTTTTATTTAAAAAACAGAAAGACTGCAAATTGTTTCTGCTTAACAGGCAAATAATACACTCCTTCTTTGGGCTCCTACCTCACAAAAGGCGGTTATCCTGTCACTATGGCTGATTTCTGAAAAGTGTGACATGCATTTAGTTGTCAGTTCCTATCAGCAGCATTCAGGAATCAACATTACATCAGCAGCATTGTGCTCTTTTTGAAGATAATTAGAGTTCCCTTTTGTTGCAAATAAGATGTAAAGCAGCTATAACTGCTGGAGAACGTGATTAAAGTAACCTCTATAGAACCCCATTATTCTAGACAGATTCCTTCAGATGCAGAATTTTCCCAGTTTAAGAAAATATAATCCATGCATATAAAATACTAATTGTCGAGACACCTCTAACAAAAATTAGTACTCTATTAAGGCATTCGTAGTAGCTGGTTAACATGTAAAACTCTTTAAGACTATTTTAACATAATCATGAAATAATAGCATGTGTCACAAAGGTAAACATTTTACAGTGACAGGATTCTTCAGACAAGATCCGTGTACTGAACCTTTTTTTTTACTTACAAAACTTTTGACAGATAATGTGAGGAAGCTGTATCCCAAACATCCCAAACCCATGGAAATATGCATGCGGACTTCCTATCATCATGTCCTTCAACTCTAAGATAGGTGGTTATATGCACATAGACACAAGTTTATACATGCACACAAACATACATGCACACATAACACACACACCTTATTTGCTCAGGCACTTATATGTCATTTATTTGAAACACTAACACTCCGTATATCATTTTTAATAGGTACTCTTATAGAAGCCAAGTATATCTAATTCAGATGAAATAGCAGATGTGCACCAAAATCGTATGTATCACAAGTTCTTTCTTAATAATTGCTTTAAAAATATATAATTTTCCAAACCCTATATGTAGTAAAACATGGCTTTTAAAATTGATTTTTAAAATCAGTTTCATCTCTTGTTGCAGGTTTCATCCATTTCCAAATACACCTAGGACAGAAGCAGCCACCTAAGAAACCCAGTGTCCTACAAAATAACTGAGTGCTGACTTGTCCATGGGGTGTTCCATTTATTTAACACAATACGAATGCTGCCTGAAAAAGGTACGTTAAGTGGTGATTAGTATATGCCACCAAGACTGCCCATACACTGACCATAACGTTTGCAGAATGGTTATAATTATAAAATCAGATTCTTGGTTGACTCTGCCGGGAACCTCAACATCTAACAAAAATGTTATTAAAGAAGCTTACAAATGAATAACCATTCTCAACAACTCACAGCAGCCTTCACAGCATGAAAATGGGAAAAATGAAGAAAGTTTTAAGGTGGGGGACTCATTAGGATGACAACAATCTCTGTCATGAGAATGTATTGTGCAAGGCTTCTCAGGAGAAAAAATTTTCTCCTGAAAAGAGACAGCATTATGAACACTGTAGAACTGTGGATCGCAGGACACTGATCTTATTAAGGACTAATGCTAATTTGCACACTGTCTCCTGCTGAACTGGAAGCAAGTTTACCACTGGGTTTGTTAATTTACCCAGGACCCCATTATCTTTGGTTGGACTTAATGTATCAGAGTACAGGTCGTTAACTGCTGGGCTCATGATTATCCAGCACGAGTTACCGACAGGATAACCAAAATACATTTGCACTCCGACTTCATTTCTCTGGATGCAATTTTTTTCAGCTGTTATTTAATTTCTATTTTGAAACAGTAATAATTATATTACACATGTATATGTGTGTTTTTTTTGTGGAGAGTAGAGTACAAGCACAATGTTCACAATGGAGATATGGAGATTGCTATTCTGATTTCATTTCTAACATTTCAGAAAAGTAAGTAATTACTATATAAATAAAGGATTCAGCTTTTTCTTGTTGAGCTTGCAAATAAAGAAAGGCATGGTCATGAGGTTTTTAATCATAATAAAAATATATAACAATATGGGGATTTTCCATTGTCCACTAGAGTTTACACAGACTTGGACTATTAGATATTCTGAATGAAGTTGCCCTGAATCTGCTCTCTCTGCTTTTGCAGACATTTCACTTCAACCATCTTTCAGTCATAACTCTAAAACTTACTTTCCAGCCCAAGTAAACACTTTGTTGAAGAAAAAAAAAACCTACAAAATTCCATTGGTACATTTATTTTAGCTTACAGTTCAATAAAATCACTATGAACAGTCATAAAAATAATTCTCAGAATTAAAAGTTAAATAGAAAAGTGTATTCTTGAAAATATTTGTGGTTTTTGCTTAAATAAACACATTCTCATTAAGCTGCATGTTCAATCTACTTTATATAAATGGAACAAATCAACCAAAAATTCATTTACAATTTTTATAGTCTGTATGAGCCCATTTCTAATAGCAGGGAACACTTTTGTGTCTCTGCATGATATCTGTAGAAAGAGGTGAATTTTCATTTATTTAATGCAAATATTCACACAAGGTAAACTCTTCAGGCATATATGAAGCATGCTTCATGGCAGCTTTGTGACAACAGGAAATAACATGACATAATTGTACAATAAATGGAATGCTGCCACCTCAAAATTGCCTGCAGCAGTGTCGTGAATATAGAGGAGAATACAAGAAGTCTGAGGTGGGTTTTTATTGCCAGTTTCTAACCTACTTTGCTTACAAATGATTTAATTCTGATCTTATGTAGCTGGACATTTATGACAATCTCATCTTCAGAACTGCAAAATTATTAAGGAGATTGTTTTTAAAGCTTTGAATAATGAAAAGGGCATTGTTAGTTGACGTGCTGAAGCTTTCAATTATGCGATATACATTTAGGTAACCATGTAAGAAGAAAAGAGGGGTAAAGGCACTAGCTTCAGACTTGGCACATATGAAGAGTTGAGCTTTTGTATCTGTTGCCTGAGGAGGCACTGTCCAGACTCATACTTGAACCAAACTATTTTCCAGGTAAACTTGAATACCAACCTTTAAAGCAGAAATAGGATTTTATATTTTCCATTGAAAATCAGTGCTGACACAATGACCCAGAAACCGCTCAACATATAATGATATATTCTGTTACCTGGTTTTAAAATGCCTTTTGGTGATAGGGTTTTCAGCACAACAGAGTTTTCTCTATCATAGGGAGGATGCTAAGCAGGTTGACTGATTGGGTGTATACAAATACTTAGCAGAAAATCATGTTTTCAATTTGGTGGAAAGATATATTTTTGTTTTATTCTGGGGCTTCTTCTATTTAAGCATAACCACAGTGTTGACTAATGACCTCAAGCCTAAACTGGCTTTTACATAGTCCTTTTCAAGCCCAGCTTTTGAGAGTTTCTAATAAATTCAATTTGGGGCTTCACTTGACAGAAATCCATTCTCAATTTAGGTAGTATCATGTTTAGAATAATGTGGAAATACGGAGGCCTCACCCACAATTAAACCAACTTGTAAAGGCACTTCTGGATACTCTCAAGTATCAGCAAGGAAAACAAAGTTGGAAACTATTCATTTACAAAGGCTACATGTGTTACACTACTGACTAGTGGGCAACAAATGAGAAGAAACAGATTTTAAGACCCTAACAGTTCTCTAAATTTGAAGTGCTATTGCTATGTTTATAATTTACTGATTAGAAATATTACTGGAATAATCTTATTAATTGTTCCTTACCATAATATTCTAAAATCCAAGTATAATGTTCTTGAAAATCAAATCTCAGTTGAGCATTTTAATAAAAAACAATATTATGTTATATATGTACTAACAGGCTTGTAATTGATCTGAATTAAACCCTGATGGGATGAAACTTCAGAAATGGAACCAATCACTCATATTGTCTCTTTTCCTTTCCCTCTCCCTCTCCTCCCAAATACAACTTCACTGTTAAGAATGTCTTAGTTCAGAAAAGATGTTCCAATATTGATCATTTCTTTATTGGACAATATCCTCCTAACTGGTCTTCACTGTCTTTAATAAACTAACCTGATGCTAGAGTAATTATTTTAAACCAGAATTTGGTCTTATAACTCTGGTTGAAAACCCTTCAGCAACTCTTCACAGCTTTCAGGATAAAGTTAATACTTCAGAGTTCAGCACGTAGACCCATAACTGCATGTCTAGGGCCAACCTTGCTAACTCTTGCTTTGCTAGTCTAAGTGGTCCTCTGAAACAGGACATTATTTCGTTTTTCTGGCTTTTCAAATACTGATTTCAGCTGGCTAAATCAGACATGTGTGCAAAGCTCCAGCAATATTGCCACCATCTATTTAACTATCTTTCTCTCCCTGCTGGGGATAAGGCACTAAAGGGCAGTGATCCTGAATTCCATGCCTAGGATAGATCCTAAAACACACCATGTGGTCAATATTTGTTGGTTGAATAAATAAATGAATGAGTGATTTTACAAATATTCTCTATTGCCTTAAGGACAGAATACCAAGTATAATACAGGGCTCTTTACCTTACAAAGCAGAAATTAGTGATTCTGTGCTAAAAGAAAAAGTGCAGTTCAACTTGAGTCACATAAACAACAACTGATGTGTTCATGATTGCCAGTTTGAACTGAATTAAGAAGTTTAAGCCAACTGCACGTTAATCTCAGGCAAGAAACTAGGTTGGAAAACTATTCTTCTCGCAATCATTTACAGTTATGTTGCTTTCATGTATGTTCATACCAATTTTTTAGGGACTTGCTTTGTTAAGTCTTCAAAGCATTCAATGTAAAAGCAACAGCTCCCTTCTCTTTTTCTTGGTTCATTAGCTTACATAACATTTAATTAAATTATGTAATTACAAGAATAAGCACAACTGACATAATCATACTGGGGAGCAAACGCAACTGTCTCCTGGCAAGCATACAACTCAACCATTGGGGAAAAAAGTGTGTCACCATACTCGCCGCAAGAGTTGGGAAGTGAATGATACCACTGAATTTTTCAAAAGATGTGGGTATGCAGAGAATCAGTAAACCTGGAATATAACATAATAAAGGCCATATATGACAAGCCCACAGCCAACATCATACTTAACAGTGAGAAGCTGAAAGCTTTTCCTCTAAGATCAGGAACAAGACGGCGAAGCCCACTCTCCCCACTGTTACGTAACATAGTATACTGGAGGTCCTAGCCACAGCAATTAGAAAAAACAAAGAAATACACGGCATCCAGATTGGTAAAGAACAAGTCAAACTGTCACTAGTTGCAGATGACATGATATTGTACATAAAACACCCTAAGGACTCCACTCCATAACCACTAGAACTAATTATCTGAATTCAGCAGAGTTGCAGGAGACAAAATTAATACACAGAAATCTGTTGGAATCTTTGCTATACACTAACGATGAACTAGCAGAAAGAGAAATCAGGAAAACAATTCTATTCACAATTGCAGCAACAAGAATAAAATACCTAGGAATAAACCTAACCAGGGAAGTGAAAGACCTACTATCCCCTGAAAACTACAAGACACTCTTTAGAGAAATTAAAGAGGACACTAACAAATGGAAACTCATCCCATGCTCTTGGCTAGGAAGAATTAATATTGTCAAAATGGCCATCCTGCCTACAGCAATCTACAGATTCAATGCAATCCCCATCAAAATACCAACAGCATTCTTCAACGAACCAGACACATTTTTATCGGACAAAAAGTAGAGCATTTCATCAGGAATGAGAGCGAAGCGTACATCTCCTACCTTGCGGTGGTGAGCATCGGGTTCCGTGACGTTGATGAAATTAGAAGAGAGTGAGGGATGCCCCCTGCCTCACTCGGAGGCCAGGGTGGCCTGAAGAAGCAGGCTGGAAGTCAAAGAGAGACAGAAAGAGAGGCACTCCTCATGGATACCCAGTTGGGCTGTCGGGGTCTGATTCCAGACACGCGGGCCTTTGAGAAGCCGCGGAACTATAGCCTCAGCCTAGGCTCTCGCAGTTGCCCACGGCCTTTCCTCAGTCCCTCGCATCCAGGGAGATGCCTCTGAAGGGGGAATCCTGGCCTCCACTCAGGTGACTTTCCCGGCTCTCAAGGGAGAAGGCGGATCCACTGAGGGAGACGCAGGGGAACCTGTCACTCGAGACTTTGAGATCGGCAGCCGGGCTAGTCCCATTTAAGTGGCTGACGAGTGCCCGATGTTGTGTGCCACAGACGGCTTCCTTCTGTAAGCACAGTGAAAGAAAAGGCAGGCTTGGATGCTGATACTCACCTCCGACGTTATCCCGGACGAGCCCCCCGAAATGATGCTGGGGTTCTTCTTGTCTGCGGAGTCAAAGAATGAACTTAGCATACACCTAAGATAGGAGAGGTTTTTAGTGAGACATACAGTGATTGGACACAGCTCCTGTCTCGCCGTGCCAGTGAGGGACAAGAGAGCCCATATTTGTGCATTTTCTAGGGGTTTTGTAGGCAGTTGAGGATTTTGGGGTACCAGATAAAGGCTTAACGGTGCAGACTTCTTAAGTGCTCCCTGAATATTTAAAATTAACTAAACATATGAAATTTACTGCTCTGATCTTTCCCTGTGATACTGGCGTCTTGGTCAGGGAGCATATCAGACAAGGCCGCCTGTCCAGTCCGCAAGGTGGGCAGAGTTATTTGTCTGTCTGCTAAAGAATAAGTTAAGAATCTTACCACTTCTTCATTCTGAAGCAGAAAGGTAAATCCCAGATGTCACACTAGCTCCTCTCCTGACAGTAAATTAACTGAAACCAACAGAGCCATACAGATTTGACAAGACAGAACTCCAAGTTCTGGGCAGAGCATCAAAACAACTCAGACTGGATTAAAGACGGCGGTGTGAGAGGTGAGACAGAGACCCCCTCCTAAAACCGCATATAATATGAAAATAGAATTAACACAACTAGTCCTGAAAGACCACCAGGAAAGAGGGCTGCACCAGACTGCACACACCTGAAGAAAAGAGCAGACCTCACGGAACAGGGCACCAGCACCACTCCCCTGCGAACCCGGACATCGCTCTCGTGGCTGAGCAGCTCCAGAGAGGAGAGCTTCTGGGCACTAGAGGGTGCCATATACAAACATGAAACGTCCAAGGAACCTGGTTCAAAGCAAAATCTCAACACCAGAGAAAGGATGAGACTGAATTAATAAATCTTCCTGACAGAGATTTAAAAATAAAAATCATAAACATGCTCATGGAGGTACAGAAAAATATTCAAGAACTCAGGAAAGAATTTAGGATGGAGATCCAATCACTGAAGAGCACAATGGAAGGTATTAAAAGCAGTTTAGATTCGGTGGAGGAGACAATAAATGAAAATAGAAACTAGGGAAGAGGAATACAAAGAAGCTGAGGCACACACAGAGACAAAAAAGGAACTTTAGGAATGAAAGAGTACAGAGAGAACTGTGTGACCAATTCAAATGGAACAATATTCGTGTTACAGGGGTGCCAGAAGAAGGAGAGAGAGAGAACGGGATAGAAAGTGTCTCTGAGGAAGTAATTGCTGAACACTACCCCAATGTGGGGAAGGAGAGAGTCTCTCAGGCCATGGAGGTGTACAGATCTCCCAACACAAGGGACCCAAGGAGGACAACACCAAGACATATAACAATTAAAATGGCAAAGATCAAGGAATGAGGACAGACTATTAAAAGCAGCCACAGAGAGAAATATGACCACGTACAAACAAAAACCCATCAGGCTATCATCAGACTTCTCAGCAGAAACCTTACAGGCCAGAAGAGAATGGCATGATATATTTAATGCAATGAAACACAAGGGCCTTGACTCAAGAATACTGTATCCAGCACGACTGTCATTTAAATTTGAAGGAGGGATTAAACAATTCCCAGACAAGCAAAAGTTGAGGGAATTGGCCTCCCACAAACAACCCCTACAGGATATTTTTAATGGACTGCTATAGATGGAAGCACGCCTAAGACTAAATAGATGTCACCAGAGTAAATAAAATCACAGCAAGGAAGGCAGACCAACCAAATACTAACTAAAGGCAAAAAAATAAAAGCAACTATCCCCAAAAGCAGTCAAAGGAAACACAAAGGGGTACAGAATAGAACACATAACATATAAAGAATGGAGGAGGAAGAATAAGAAGGGAGAGAAATAAAGAATCATGAGACTGTGTTTATAATAGCCTAATACGGGACTTAAGTTAGACAGTCAGACAGTAAAGAAGCTACCCTTGAACCTTTGTTAACCACGAATCCAAAGCCTGCAATGGCAATAAGCACGTATCTTTTGATAATCACTCTAAATGTAAATGGACTGAATGCACCAACCAGAAGACACAGAGTAAGAGAATGGATAAAAAAGCAAGACCCATCTACACACTGCTTACAAGAGACTCACCTCAAACCCAAAAACACACACAGACTAAACTGAAGGGATGGAAAAAGATATTTCATGCAAACAACAGGGAGAAAAAAGCAGGCGTTGCAGTACTTGTATCAGACAAAATAGACTTCAAAACAAAGAAAGTACCAAGAGATAAAGAAGGACATTACAGAATGGTAACCGCGGCAGTCCAACAAGAGGATGTAACCATTATAAATACATATGCTCTCAACACAGGAGCAACAACATATGTGAAACAAATACTAACAATTAAAGGAGTAAATAGAATGCAGTGCATTCATTCTAGGAGACTTCAACACACCACTCACTCCAAAGGACAGATCACCCAGACAGAAAATAAGTAAGGACACAGAGGCACTGAATGACACACTGGGAACAGATGGACCTAACAGACATATACAGAACTCTACACCCAAAAGCAGCAAGATATACATTCTTCTCAAGTACACCCCAAACATTTTCCAGAACAGACCACATTACTAGGTCACAAAAGGAGCGCCAGCAAATTCAAAAAGACTGAAATTCTACCAACCGACTACTCAGATCACAAAGGTATAAAACGAGAAATAAATTGTACAAAGAAAACAAAAAGGCTCACATACACATGGAGGCTTAACAACATGCTGCTAAATAATCAGTGGATCAATGACCAAATTAAAACAGATATCAAGCAATATACGGAGACAAATGACAACAACAGCACAAAGCCCCAACTTCTGTGGGACATGGCGATGGCAGTTCTAAGAGGAAAGTATAAAGCAATCCAGGCCTATTTAAAGAAGGAAGAACAACCCCAAATGAATACTCTAAAGCCACAATTATTGAAACTGGGAAAGGAAGAACAAATAAGGCCCAAAGTCAGCACAAGGAGGGACATAGTAAAGATTACAGAAGAAATAAATAAGATTGAGAAGAATAAAACAACAGGAAAAAATAAAAGAAACTAAGAGCTGGTTCTTTGTGAAAACAAACAAAATAGATAAATCCCTAGCCGGACTTACTACGAGAAAAAGAGAATCTACACACATAACCAGAATCAGAAATGAGAAAAGAAAAATTGTGATGGACCCCATAGAAATACAAAGCATTATGAGAGAATACTATGAAAATCTATATGCTAACAAACTGTAGAACCAAGAAGAAGTGGACAACTTCCTAGAAAACTACAATGTTCCAAGACTGTCCCAGGAAGAAAGAGAAAACCTAAACAGACCAATTACAGGCAAACGAAATTGAATTGGTAATCAAAAAACTACCCAAGAAGAAAACCCCCGGCCCAGATGGATTGAAGGCTGCATTCTAACAGACATATAGAGAAGACATAATACCCGTTCTCCTTAAAGCTGTCCAAAAAAACAGAAGAGGACGGAATACTTCCAAACTCATTTTATGAGGCCAGCATCACTCTAATACCAACGCCAGGAAAGACCCCACAAAAAAACAAAACTACAGACCAATATCCCTGACGAACACAGATGCAAAAATAATCAAGAATATATTAGCAAACCAAATTCAAAAATACATCAAGAGGATCATACACCATGATCAAGTGGGATTCATCTCAGGGATGCAAGGATGGTACAACATTTGAAAATCCATCAACATCATCCACCACACCAACAAAAAGAAGGACACAAACCACACGATCATCTCCATAGATGCTGAAAAAGCATTCGATAAAATTCAACATCCATTCATGATAAAAACTCTCAACAAAATGGGCATGGAGGGCAAGTACCTCAACATAATGAAGGCCATATATGGTAAACACACAGCTAACATCATACTGAACAGTGAGAGGCTGAAAGCTTTTCCTCTGAAATAGGGAACAAGACAGGGATGCCCACTCTCCCCACTGTTTTTCAACATAGTACTGGAGGTCCTAGCCACAGCAATCAGACAAAACAAAGAAATGCAAGGAATCCAGATTGGTAAAGAAGAAGTCAAACTGTCACTATTTGCAGATGGCATGATATTGTACATAAAAAACCCTAAAGACTCCACTGCAAAACTACTAGAACTAATATCAGAATTCAGAAAAGTTGCAGGATACAAAATTAACACACAGAAATCTGTAGCTTTCCTATACACTAACAATGAACTAATAGAAAGAGAAATCAGGAAAACAATTCCATTCACAATAGCATCAAAAAGCATAAAATACCTAGGAATAAACCTAACCAAGGAAGTGGAAGATTTATACCCTGAAAACTACAAGACACTCTTAAGAAAAATTAAAGAGGTCACTAACAAATGGAAACTCATCCCATGCTCCTGGCTAGGAAGAATTAATATGGACAAAATGGCCATCCTGCCCAAAGCAATATACAGATTCCGTGCAATCCCTATCAAATTACCAACAGTATTCTTCAGTGAACTGGAACAAATAGTTCAAAACTTCATATGGAACCGCCAAAGACCCCGAACACCCAAAGCAATCCTGAGAAGGAAGAATAAAGTTGGGGGGATCTCACTCCCCAACTTCAAGATCTACTACAAAGCCACAGTAATCAAGACAATTTGGTCCTGGCACAAGAACAGAGCCACAGACCACTGGAACAGAACTGAGACTCCAGACATTCACCCAAACATATATGGCCGATTAATATACGATAAAGGAGCCATGGACATACAATGGGGAAATGACAGTCTCTTCAACAGATCGTGCCGGCAAAACTGGACAGCTACATGTAAGAGAATGAAACTGGATCACTGTCTAACCCCATACACAAAAGTAAATTCGAAATGGATGAAAGACCTGAATGTAAGTCATGAAACCATAAAATTCTTAGAAAAAAACGTAGGCAAAAATCTCATGGAGACAAACATGAGTGACTTCTTCATGAACACATCTCCCCGGGCAAGGGAATCAAAGGCAAAAATCAACAAGTGGGACTATATCAAGCTAAAAAACTTCTGTACAGCAAAGGACACCATGAATAGAACAAAAAGGTATCCTACAGTATGAGAGAATATATTCATAAACGACAGATCTGATAAAGGATTAACATCCAAAATACATAAAGAGCTCACACACCTCAACAAAGAGAAAGAAATAATCCAATTAAAAAATGGGCAGAGGAGCTAAATAGACAGTTCTCTAAAGAAGAAATCGAGATGGCCAACGGGCACATGAAAAGATGCTCCCCATCGCTAATCATCAGAGAAATGAAAATTTAAACCACAATGAGGTATTACCTCACACCAGTAAGGATCGAAATCATGGAAAAGACAAACAACAACAAATGCTGGCAAGGTTGTGGAGAAAGGGAAACCCTCCTAGACTGCTGGTGGGAATGTAAATTAGTTCAAACATTGTGGAAAGCAGTATGGAGGTTCCTCAAAATGCTCAAAATAGAAATACCATTTGACCCAGGAATTCCACTTCTAGGAATTTACCCTAAGAATGCAGCACTCCAGTTTGAAAAAGACAGATGCACCCCTATGTTTATCACTGCACTATTTACAATAGTCAAGATATGGAAGCAACCTAAATGTCCATCAGTAGATGAATGGATAAAGAAGATGTGGTACATATACACAATGGATTACTCATCCATAAGAAAAAAACAGATTCTACCATTCGCAACAACATGGATGGAGCTAGAGGGTATTATGCTCAGTGAAATAAGCCAGGCGGAGAAAGACAACTACCAAATTATTTCACTCATATATGGAGTATAAGAGCAAAGGAAAACTGAAGGAACAAAGCAGCAGCAGAATCACAGAACCCAAGAATGGACTAACAGTTGTTACCAAAGGGAAAGGGACTGGGGAGGATGGGTGGGAAGGGAGGGATAAAGGTGGGGAAAAAGAAAGAGGGCATTACGATTAGCATGTATAGTGCGTGGGGGGGGGGCACGGGGAGGGCTGTGCAACACAGAGAAGACAAGTAGTGATTTTACAGGATCTTACTACGCAGATGGACAGTGACTGTGAAGGGGTATGTGGGGGGGATTTGGTGAAGGAGGGAGCTTAGTAAACATAATGTTCTTCATGTAATTGTAGATTAATGATACCGAAATAAAAGAAAATAAAAAAACAAACAAAAAAAGAATGTATTAGGAAACTGAATTCAAAAGTACATCAAGAGGATCATACAACATGATCAAGTGGGATTCATCTCAGGGGTGCAAGGATGGTACAACATTTTAAAATCCATCAACACCATCAACCACATCAACAAAAAGAAGGACAAAAACCCCACGATCATCTCAATAGATGCTGAAAAAGCATTCAACAAAATTCAACATCCATTCGTGATAAAAACTCCCAACAAAATGGGTATAGAGGGCAAGTACCTCAACATAATCAAGGCCATATATGACAAACCCACAGCCAACATCATACTTAACAGTGAGAAGCTGAAAGCTTTCCTCTAAGATCAGGAACAAGACAGGGATGCCCACTCTCCCCACTCTTATGCAATATAATATACTGGAGGTCCTAGCCACGGCAATCAGACAAAACAAAGAAATACAAGGCATCCAGATTGGCACGTAAGAAGTCAAACTCTCCCTGTTTGCAGAGGACATGATATTGTACATAAAAAACCCTGAAGTATCCACTCCAAAACTACTAGAACTAATATCTGAATTCAGCAAAGTTGCAGGAGACAAAATTAATACACAGAAATCTGTTGCTTTCCTATACACTAATGATGAACTAACAGAAAGAGAAATCGGGAAAACAATTCTGTTCACAATTGCATGAAAAATAATAAAACACCTACGAATAAACCTAACCAAGGAAGTGAAAGACTGGTACCCTGAAAACTACAAGACCATCCTCAGAGAAATTAAAGAGGACACTAATAAATAGAAACTCATCCCACACTCTCGGGTAGGAAGAATTAATATTGTCAAAATGGCCATCCCAAGTGAAACAATCTACAGATTCAATGTACTCGCTTTCAAAATACCAACAGCATTCCTCAACGAACTGGAACAAATAGTTCAACAATTCATGTGGAACCACAAAGACCCAAACTAGCCAAAGCAATCCGGAGAAGGAAGATAAAAGCAGGGGGGATCTCCCTTCCCAACTTCAAGCTCTACTACAAAGCCTCAGAAATCAAGACAATTTAGTACTGGCATGAGAACAGACCCACAGACCAGGGGAACAGAACTGAGATTCCAGATATTAACCCAAGCATATATGGTCAATTAATATATGATAAAGGAGCCATGGATACACAATGGGGAAACGAAAGCCTCTTCAACAGCTGGTATTGGCAAAACTGGACAGCTACATGTAAGAGAATGAAACTGGATTATTGTCTAACCCCATATACAAAAGTAAACTCAAAATGGATTTAAAAAAGACCTGAATGTAAGTCATGAAACCATAAAACTCTCACGAAAAAACACAGGCTAAAATCTCTTAGACATAAACATGAGCAATTTCTTCATGAACATATCTCCCCAGGCAAAGGAAACAAAAGCAAAAGTGAACAAGTGGGACTATATCAAACTAAGAAGCTTCTGTTCAGCAAAGGATACCATCAGAAGGACAAAAAGACATCCTACAATATGGGAGAATATACTTAAAAATGACATATCCGATAAGGGGTTGACATCCAAAACATATGAAGAGCTCATGCACCTCAACAAACAAAAAGCAAATAATCCAATTAAAAATTGGGCACAGTATCTGAACAGACACTTCTCCAAAGAAGAAATTCAGATGGTCAACAGGCACATGAAAAGATGCTCCACCTCGATAATTATCAGGGAAATTCAAATTAAAACCACAATGAGATATCACCTCACATCAGTTAGGATGATCAACACCCAAAGGCTAGGAACCACAAATGCGGGTGAGGATGCGGAGAAAAGGCAACCCTCCTACACTGCCGGGGGGAATGTAAAGTAGTTCAACTACTGTGGAAAGCAGTATGGAGGTTCCTCAGAAAACTCAAAATAGAAATGCCATTTGACCCGGGAATTCCACTCCCAGGAATCCGCCCAAAGAAAACAACTTCTCAGATTCAAAAAGACGTGCACCCCTATGTGCACTGCAGCACTATTTACAGGAGCCGAGATATGGAAGCAACCTAAGTGTCCACCAGGAGATGAATGGATAAAGAAGAGGTGGTACATATACACAATGGAATACTATTCAGCCATAAGAAATAAACGGATCCTATCATTTGCGACAACATGGATGGAGCAAGAGGGTATTATGCTCAGCGAAACAAGCCAGGCAGAGACAGACAAGTACCAAATGATTTCCCTCATTTGTGAAGAATAACAACAAAGAAAAACTGAAGGAACAAAACAGCAGCAGAGTCACAGAACCTGCCGCCTGGGGGCCACGTCCCACTAAACACACAGCCCACTGGCCTGCACCTCAGGCGGCCCCACGCTCACACCCCGCCTACCTTGAACCAGTGCTTGGAGCAAGTGCAGCTGGACCGCCATGAGCGGCCACTACCTGCGCCGCCAGCCTGCCCTCAACTTTGGAGTCGGCCGCCTGCGGCACCACCCCACATCCTGCCGCGGCTCTCAGGCACCGCGTGGGCTCCGCACTGCAGCCACTACTGCCGCCGCTCAGGGCGGGGCAGGGACCCCTGTGGGCCATACTGAGGGGCCGCCACCTACCCACGGCCTAGGGCCCTCAAACGCTCGCAGAACGGCCCGTTAACGGGGAGCAGCGGGCTTCGGGAAACACGGTGGCGGCGGCGAAGTTGTCAGCATGGCAATTCCCGTCAGACCGCCTTCAGCCGCCCTGCAGCAAGAGCACCCAGGCCGCGCCGTGCCTCCCAAGGAGTCTGGCTGCAGCTGAGGAGATGCCGCTTTCGTTGTCCTCCCCGCCCGGTGCAGGGGAGAAAGTGTGCCTCCAACAGGCACCCGCTGCAGCCGCTGATTTGGCCGAAGGGACGTGGCTCGTCGGCCCCGCACGCCTCCCCACACCCTCATGTGTTTTCTAACTCATCGACCTGCCTGCTTGGAATTTCGCACAGATCAGCAAGCCCGGGCGGCTTGCCGCACCGCGTCGCCCCCTAGGGACGTGCAGCAGGCCCTCCTGCCCTTGAACCTTTGGTAACCACAAATCCAAAGCCTGCAATGGCAGTAAGAACATATCTATCAATAATTACCCTAAATCTAAATGGACTGAATGCACCAACCAAAAGACACAGAATTATACAGTGGGTAAAAAAGCAAGCCCCATCTATATGCTGCCTACAAGAGACTCAGTTCACACCCAAAGACATACACAGACCAAAAGCGAAGGGATGGAAAAATATATTTCATGCAAACAATAGGGAGAAAAACACAGGTGCTGCAGTACCTGTATCAGACAAAATAGACTTCAAAACAAAGAAAGTAACAAGAGACAAAGAAGGACCCGACATAATGATAAAGGGGTCAGTCCAAAGAGAGGATATAACCATTATAAATATCTATGCACCCAACACAGGAGCACCAACATATGTGAAACAAATACAAACAGAATTAAAGGGGGAAATAGAATGCAATGCATTCACTTTAGGAGACTTCAACATACCACTCAAAGGACAGATCCACCAGACAGAAAATAAGTAAGGACGCAGAGGCCGTGAATGACACCCTAGAACAGATGGACCTAAGAGACATCTACAGAACTCTACACCCAAAACCACAGGATACACATTCTTCTCAAGTGCACATGGAACATTTTCAAGAATAGATCATATGCTAGGCCACAAAAAGAGCCTCAGTAAATTCAAAAAGATGGAAATTGTACCAACCAGCTCCTCAGACCACAAAGGTATGAAATGAGAAATATATTATGCAAAGAAAATGAAAAACCCCACAAACACATGGAGGCTTAACAACATGCTCCTAAAAAAACAATGGATCAATGACCAAATAAAAACAGAGAACAAGCATTATATGGAAACAAATGACAAACAATAATTCAACACCGCAATATCTGTGGGGTGCAGCAAAGGCCGTGCTAAGAGGGAAGTATATTGCAATACAGGCCTACCTCAGGAAAGAACAACAATCCCATATGAACAGTCTAAACTCACAATGAATGAAACTAGAAAAGAAGGCTAACTGAGGCCCAAACTCAGAAGGAGGAGGGACCTAATAAAGACTTGAGCAGAAAAAAAGTAAAACTGAGAAAAATAAAACAATAGAAATGTATGAAAGCAGGAGCTGGTTCATCGAGAAACTAAAATAAATAAACCCCGAGCCAGACTTATCAAGAAAAAGAGAGTCTACACGCATAAACAAAATCAGAAATGAGAAATGAAAAATCACTACAGATGTCACAGGAAAAAAAAATTATTAGAGAATACTATGAAAAATTATATGCTAACAAACTGCATACCCTAGAAGAAATGGACAACTTTCTATAAAAATACAATCTAGCAAGGCTGACCCAGGGAGAAACAGAAAATCTGAACAGACCAATTACCAGCAACGAAACTTAATTTGTAATCAACAAACTACCTAAGAACAAAATCCCTGGACCACATGGCTTCAATGCTGAATTTTATCAAACATGTAGTGAAGACCTAATACCCATCCTGCTTAAAGTTTTCCAAAAAGTAGAAGAGGGACTTACACTCATTCTATGAGGCCAGCATCACTCTAATGCCAAAACCAGGCAAAGACACCACAAAAAAGGAAAATCACAGTCCAACATCCCTGATGAATACAGATGCAAAATACTCCACAAAATACTCCAAACCAAATACAAAAATACATCAGAAAGATCACCCATCATGATCAAGTAGGATTTATTCCAGGAATGCAAGGAGGGTACAACATTTGAAAACCTATCATCACCATCGACCACATCAACGAAAAGGGTAAAAACCACATGATCATCTCCATAGATGCTGAAAAACTATTCAACAAAATTCAACATCCATTTGTGATAAAAACTCCCAACAAAATGGGTATAGAGGGCAAGTACCTCAACATAATCAAGGCGATATATGACAAACCCACAGCCCACATCATACTTAACAGAGAGGAAGCTGAAAGCTTTTCCTTTAAGATCGGGAATAAGAGAAGGATGCCCCCTCTCCCTCCTTTTATTCAACATAGTTCTGGAGTTCCTAGCCATGGCAATCTGACAACACAAAGAAATAAAAGGCATCCAGATTGGTAATGAAGAAGTTAAACTCTGACTGTTTGCAGATGACATGATATGGTACATAAAAAAAAACCAAAAAGAATCCACAACAAAACTACGAGATCTAATATCTGAATTCAGCAAAGTTGCAGGAGACAAAATTAATACATAGAAATCTTGAATTCATATACAATAACGATGCATTAGGAGAAAGAAATCAGGAAATCAATTCCATTCACAATTGAATCAAAAAGAATAAAATACCCAGGAATAAGCCAAACCAAGGAAGTGAAAGACATATACCATGAAACTACAAGACACTCATTAGAGAAATTAAAGATACCAATAAACGGAAAGACACACGGTGCTTATGAATAGGAAGAATTAATATTGTTAAAATGGCCATACTGTCTAAAGCAATGTACAGATTCAATGCTATCCCCATCAAAATACCAACAGCATTCTTCAATGAACTGGAACTAATAGTTCTAAAATTCACATGAAACCACCAAAGACCCCCAAATAGCCAAAGCAATTCTGAGAAGGAAGAAGAAAACAGCGGGGATCTCGCTTCCCAACTTCAAGCTCTACTACAAAGCCACAGTAATCAAGACAATTTGGTACTGGCACAAGAACAGACCCAAAGACCAGTGGAACGGAGTTGAGAGGCCAGATGTTAACCCAAACATATATTCTCAATTAATATACGATAAAGGAGTCATGGATACACAATGGGGAGATGACAGCCTCTTCAATGGCTGCTGTTGGCAAAACTGGACAGCTACATGTAAGAGAATGAAACTAGATCATTGTCTAACCCCATACCCAAAAGTAAATTTGAAATGGATCAAAGACTGGAATGTAAGTTATGAAACCATAAAACCCTTAGAAGAAAACATAGGCAAAAATCTCTTGGACATAAACACGAGCAACTTCTTCATCAACCTATCTCCCCGGGCAAGGGAAACAAAAGCAAAAATGAGCAAGTGGGACTATATCAAACTATAAAGCTTCTGTACAGCAAAGGACACCATCAGAAGAACAAAAACACATTCAACAGTATGGGAGAATATACTTATAAATGACATATCTGATAAGGGGTTGACATCCAAATTATATAAAGAGCTCACACACCTCAACAAACAAAAAGCAAATAAGCCAATTAAAAAATGGGCAGAGGAGCTGAACAGACACTTCTCCAAAGAGGAAACTCAAGATGGCCAACAGGGACATGAAAACATACTCCACGTCGCTAATCATCAGAGATATGCAAATTACAACCACAATGAGATATCACCTCACACCAGTTAAGATGGCCAACATCCACAAGACAAACAACAACAAATGTTGACGAGGATGTGGGGAAAGGGGAACCCCCCTACACTGCTGGTGGGAATGTAAACTAGTTGAACCATTGTGGAAAGCAGTATGGAGGTTCCTCAAAAAACTCAAAATAGAAATAACATTGGACCCAGGATTTCCACTCCTAGGAATTTACCCTGAGAATGCAGGAGCCCAGTTTGAAAAAGACCTATTCCCCCGCCCCATGTTTACTGCAGCACTATTTACAATAGCCAAGAAATGGAAGCAACCTAAGTGTCCACCAGTAGACGAATGGATAAAGAAGATGTGGCACATATACACAATGGACTATTATTCACCGTAAGAAGAAAGCAAATCCTACCATTTGCGAGAACATCGATGGAGCTAGAGGGTATTATGCTCAGTGAAATAAACCAGGCGGAGAAAGACAAGTACCAAATGATTTCACTTATCTGTGGGGTATAAGAATAAAGAAAAAAAACTAAAGGAGCAAAACAGCAGCAGACTCACAGAACCCAAGAATGGACTAACAGTTACCAAAGGGAAAGGGACTGGGGAGGATGGGTGGGAAGGGAGGGATAAGGGGGGGAAGAAAAGGAAGGGGGCATTATGATCAGCAGACATAATGTAGCGGGGGCACGGGGAGAGCTGTACAACACAGAGAAGACAGGTAGTGATTCTACAGCATCTTACTATGCTGATGGACAGTGACTATAATGGGGGTAGGTGGGGGCGGAGCTGGGTGATGGGGGGAGTCTAGGAAACATAATGTTCCTCATGTAATTGTGGATTAACAATACCAAAGAAAAAAAAAACCACACCAGGATAGATATCACCTCACACCAGTTAGGATGGCCAGTATCAAAAAGACTAAGCAACAAATGCTTGCGAGGACATGGAAAAAGGGGAACCCTTCTACACTGCTGGTGGGAATGTAAGCTAATTCAACCATTGTGGAAAGAAATATGGAGGATCCTTAGAAAACTAAAACTAGAAATACCAATTGACCCGGGAATTCCACTCCTAGGAATTTACCCAAAGACTATAATTTCTCAGTTTCAAAAACACATATGCACCCCTATGGTTATTGCAGCACTACTTAAGATAGCTAAGATATGGAAGCAACCTAAGTGTCCATCAGTGGATGAATGGATAAAGAAGAGGTGGTACATATACATAATGGAATACTACTCAGCCATAAGAAAGAAACAAATCCTACCATTTGCAACCACATGGATGGAGCTTGAGGATACGCTCGGTGAAATAAGCCAGGCTGAGAAAGACAAGTACCAAATGATTTCCCTCATTTGTGGAAGATAACAACGAAGCAAAACTGAAGGAACAAAACAGCAACAGACTCACAGACTCCAAGAAAGGACTAGCAGTTACCAAAGAGGAGGGGTGGGGGAGGAAGGGAGGAAGGGATTCAGGTGTATTATGATTGGCACACATGGTGTGGTGGGGGATCAAGGGGAAGACAGTGCAGCACAGAGAAGGCAAACAGTTGACTCTGTGGCATCTTACTCCACTGATGGGCAGTGACTGCAATGGGGCATGGGCAGAACACGATAAAGGGTGAATGTAGTAACCACATGGTTTTTTCATGTGAAACCTTCATGAGAGTATATATCAGTAATACCTTAATAAAATAAATATATAAATGAAAGAAAAATCTTAGTTCTTGGCAAAAAGTGAATCTGTGGCAAATTACTACACGGATGGACAATGACTGCAATGGGGCATGGGGCGGGGGCGACTCGATAATATGGGTGAATGTAGTAACCACATTGTTTTTTTCATGTGAAACCCTCATAGGGGGGTGTATCAGTAATACCTTAATAATAATAATAAAAAGAATCTTACTTCTCAACTTCCTGGTGTTAAAATGCAATCTCATCTTTAAGATGGGATCCTCCTTCGTGCCTTTTACTATGTTGTCTGTGACTGGGCTTACTTGCTGTATTAATTGCCCAGGTTATATATTACGTCATTAGGGGCTCGAGGAGGAAAAGCAGCATCCGGGCAAAGTTAAAGATAAACTGGGCCTTTTACTAGGCTAAAGAAAACTTTGCAATAGCCTCATTTAATTGACACAATGAAGACATGGGCCAAGCTAAGCTATTTTCTTATCTGGGAGATGTTCACACATTCCAGGCCAAGTTACTCCTGGCTTTTTAGTTTTAACTCATCTTCACTGAACAATGCTTATACTCTTACTAGTCTGATATTTTTTTACTTTAGAGAATTAAGGTGACTCTGACTGCGCTCAACTGTTTAATACAGAGTGTTGGTAGGGGTCTTTTTCCAGAGGCCCCCACGCTACTCTGACTACACCCACGGTCCCTGTCTCAGAATCTCTGCGGCTAGTTGCAAACTACTCAGCTGCAGACTACAAACCTCAATGACTGAAAGACAGGAATTTTTAAATACAAGAAAACGCACTGTCAATCCAACACCAAAGTAAAGAAACTTCATTCCCAAACAGAAAATACGAGACGTACCTCATGAAAACTTTTAAATTCTAAAGGCGCGGCCTCCTGGCGGCCTCTCCCCCGGGGCCCCGCCGCGGGTCACAGTTGAACTTGAGCTCGCCCGGCCCTCGCCCTCGAGGCCGCCGCCGAGAAAATCCACATACAGCAACAGGGCTGGCGGACCGAAGAACGGAGGGAGCTGTTAGAAATCCCTCTCCTGGCGGCGATCGCGACGCTACGGAGTACTGAAGACGGAGGCGGCGGAGCCTGCAGCTACTGCGCAGCCGCCAGAAACACGTATATTGCGGGCGCCCCCAGTGGCGGCCTGCTCGGCGTTGCCGCTCACTCATGCGCTGGGAGAGATGCCTGTCTGGCGCGGGCCTGCGAGTGACCACGCACTCATTGGCACGCAGCACCATCAGTCGAGGGCAGGCTGCCAATGGGCGCACACGCAGAACCTAGAGAAGCTGAATGAGCAAAACAGCATCAGATACACAGAACCCAAGAATGGACTAACAGTTACCAAAGGGAAAGAGACTGGGGTGGATAGTTGGGAATGGAGGGATAAGGGGAGAGGGAAAGAAAGCGTGCGTTACGATTAGCATGTATCATGTGGGAGGGGGGTCACAGGGAGGGCTGTACAACACAGAGAAGACAAGTAGGGATTCTACAGTATCTTACTATGCTCATGGACAGTGACTGCAATGGGGTATCTGGGGGCATCTTGGTGATGGGGGTAGTATAGTAAACATAATGTTACTAATCTAATTGTATAGTAATGACAGAAAGATAGATAGATAGGTAGATAAATAGATCGATAGATAGACAGATAATAAATGAATGAATGAATGAATGGATGAATACCTACATACATACATAAAGAAAGAAAGAATGCAGCAGTCCAGTATAAAAAAGACACGTGCACCCCTATGTTTATCACAGCACTATTCACAATAACCAATCTACCATTATATGAGCAACATTATGGTTACTAGACTACCCAGATCAAGTCCCCCCCACATACCCCATTACAGTCACTGTCCATCAGCGGAGTAAGATGCTACAGAATCACTACTTGAATCCTCTGTACTATACTGACTTCCCTGTGGGACTCCCTCCCCCCGCCCACATTATGTGAGCTCATCGTCATTCCCCCTTTCCACCCTTCTCCCTCCCTTCCCAACCAGACTTCCTAGTCACTTACTAAACATAATGTTAACCATGTAATTGCAGATTAATCACAAACAAACAAACAAATAAATAAATAGTAGAATGCAGCATCACAGTTTAAAACGACATGTGCACCCCCATGTTTATCACAGCACTATTCACAATAGCCAAGCTAAGTGTCCATCAGTAGATGAACAGTGGAATATTATATATTAAATTTGGTTGTCTCTTGTCACCATCCTCCTGAGCCTAGTCCATTTCAACCTTTGCAGGGGCACTGTAACTGTCCCTTAATTTATCAAGCAAAGTGTCAATAATGTAATGTTATGGCACCGGGTCACCTTTGCTTAGGATTTGGGAGTAAACTAGAGAACTACTTTGCTGCTCAGAGCAGAAAATAATTGCTAAAATAGAAAATTTGACTCCCAGTTTTTTTTAAGTTACTCGAACACCCTCTGCAGGGAATTCCTCACTAATGATCTTTCTCCACTGGGCCTGAGCCACTTCTCTCTGGACCAGGCACCCACCTTTTTCTCCTCCCTGTTCAGGCTCCCTCTCCTGCTCATTGCTCTTTAGTTCTCATAGTGGACTTGCTATTATTGTTGTTTCTTTTTCACTTTTCTTGTGTTTAGGTGAGTTTCTTAAATATATTTTTGTAACCAAAAGGTTAATTCACAGGTTTTCCTAAAAAAGAAAAAGTCACCTACCTTAGGGCTGTAATCCTAGCTTTGCAAAAGAAAAAGTATTATTTCATTTTCTCTTTGTCTTGATTTAGCCACTGATTTTTTTAAATCTAATTCTGCTTAAAGTTTTTTTAAGACTGTGTTATATAAGCTATACTATACAAATTACAGATGGAGATACACAAACAGGTACATATAATGTTTTATCTTCACTTATTTTCCTATTGTCTGATATACCACACATCAAAGGTCTGACAAATATCTTTATCTCAGGGAAAACAAACAATTGGCTTCAGAGTAGTAAATTATGCTTTCCAGTGGAACAGCCTAAAGATTTAAAAATTAGCTTTTCAATATTCTAGAAGCTACAATATTTATTAAGCTATCTATATAAGTGCAGCCCTTTCCCTAGTGAATTTTCTTTGGAAATATTAACAAAATTTACTTGCAACCTCTTTTTTGTTTGTACCAACACTGTGCCCAGTGCTGAAGCTAGCACACGGAAAGCATAGTTCTTGCCCTAGAACTTTCACTGCATAAATAGCTAAAAGAAAAATGTACTGCAATTACCCTGCATTTGGTTCTAATTGTTCTAATTACCTCACTTCTCTAGAAATATGCATTCCTCAGCTTTGATTCTGTTCCCTTATTGTTTAGAGACAGAAAGAGCATTCTTTTTTTTTTTTTTTTTTTTTTTTACCATAAATGTATGACTGGGGAGGGGGAGGATTTCTTCAGCACTTCCCATAAAGATTACTTTTAAAGTCATCAAAGATGTGACATTTATGGAATCAAAATATGAAAGAAGGACTGTGCGTGTGGGGTAATAGCTCTACTCACTGCTTTCCACAAAGCACTTTCCGTGATGAATTGATTAAACAAGCCAGGAGCAGAGTTAAACAGATTTCCATGGGTCTCATCCACATAGCATTTTTACCAGCCAGGCTTATGCAGTGCCAGGAAAACTGTAAATAAGTTACTGACCCTTCCTCAGAGCAGATACGCCCAGAAAGTTCACGATTTTATTAGCTTATAAGTTAAAAAAGAAAAAAGAACAGTGTTTCCTCACGATCATCAGCATCATCTAATGATCTCCTGCTGAATTCCAGACAAAGCATGATGCTGAGTGTTTTATAGACTTAATCTGGCATGCTCATACCATTCTTGAAAGGCAAATAATGGTATCTTCATTGAACAGATAGGAAACTGAAATTCAACACATTAAATCATGTTTGCAACTCCTTAGAATCATATCCATTTGCTTCCAAGACCGGTATTAATCAATCCTACACTGAGCTGTACCCATAGCATTACTATCATACACCACGTAGGATGAGACTCTGCTATTTTAAAATTTCTAGACATTTACTGAGATGATTAAGTTCAACTCAGATACTGAAACATGCCCATAACTGTGTGCTTCATGCTATAAAAAGTCAACCACACATCACATTTTTCCACATGCTCCCATTTTTTTATGTATGGGGTCCATTCTACTCTTCTATACTTCCCTCCCTTTCTCACTCGCTTCCACTAGTGGTTATAATCTTGAAAGGTATAAAACAACATCAGCATGAATCTGTGATCCTGGAGAGAAGGGAAACACAAAGTGAGCCTCAAGGTTGCTCCAACTTTTCACCTTGAGGCATTTTACTGCCACCGACCCAAACAGAGCCATAGTCTCCTGAAGCTGAAGAGGTGGAGAAAGTCGTCCCAAGACACTGAAGGCGCTGGAATTTTCAAGACAAAACATTGAAGAGGAGTTGCTATGCAGGGTGATCACACTGGAACTTCTTCAGCAACTTCTGATAAAGTTAAACATACACCTACCCTATGACCTGGGAATCCATCCTAGGTATATATGCAAGAAGGATATAAGCATACACCCACAAAAGACTTCTATGAGATTATTTATAGTAACCTTACTCATACTAGACAAAAAACTTGGAAGCAGTTTCTATAAAGAATGTATAAAATTTATTGTATTCTATATACTCTAATAATAAATATAAGAAAGAGAAATTAAGAAAACAATCCCATTTACAATTGCATCAAAAAAAATTAAAGTACCTAGGAATAAATTTAACCAAGGAGTTGAAAGACCTGTATATCAAAAAGTACAAGACATTAATGAAAGAAATTGAAGAAGATGCAAATGGAGGGATATTCCATGCTGATGGATTGGAAGGATTAATATTGCTAAAATGTCCCTATTACCCAAAGCAATATGTAGACTCAATGCAATCTCCCTATCAAACTCCAAAGGAATTTTTCACAGAAATAGAACAAACAACCCTAAGATTTGAATGGGACCACAAAAGACTCTGAATAGCCAAAGCAATGTTGAGAAAGAAGAACAAAGCTATAGGTATCATGAACTCTGATTTTAAACTATATTACAAAGTAATTAAAACAGTATGATATTGGCATAAAAACAGATACATACATCAATGGAACAGAATAGATAGCCCAGATATAAACCTACTCACACATTAATTTATGACAAAGAAGCTAAGAATATACAATGGGAAAAGGACTGTCTCCTCAATAAGTGGTGCTGGAAGAACTGGACAGCCACATGCAAAAGAAAGAAACTGGACCACCTATCTTTTATAATACACAAAAATTAACTCAAAATGGGCTAAAGACTTGATAAGATCTAAAACCATAAACCTCCTAGAAGAAAACTTAGGCAGCGATTTTTTTTTAACCTGACACCAACAGTAAAAGCAACAAAGGCAAAAATAAACAAGTGGGACTATAACAAATGAAAAAGATTCTGCAAAACAAAGGACACCATCAACTAACTGAAAGGCAACTCACTGAATGGGAAAAAATACTTGCAAATCATATACCTGATAATGGGCTAATATCCAAAATATATAAAGAACACATACAACTCAATAGCAAAAATACAAATAATCTGATTACAAAATGGACTGTAGATCTGAATAGACATTTTCCCAAAGAAGACATACATACAGTCAACAGGTACATGAGAAGATACTCTGTATCATTAATCAGAGGGAAAATGCACATCAAAACCATAATGAGATATCATCTCACACCTGTGAGAATGGCTAGAATTAGTAACTGTTAGTGAGGATGTGAAGAAAAAGGACCCTTGTGCATACTGTTGGTAGGAAGGTAAATTGGTGCAACCACCATGGAAACAGTATGGAGGTTACTCAAAAAATCAAATATAGAACTACCATATACTTCCCCTTCTTGGCATTTATCTGAAGAAAATGAAAACATTAATTTAAAAAGATCTATGCACCCCCATGTTCATTACAGAATTATTTACGATAGCCAAGATATGGAAACAACCTACATGTTCATCAATGGATAAATGGATAAATAAATTGTAGTACATATACACAATAGAATATTATTCAGTCCTAAAAAAAGTCTGAAATCTTGCCATTTGCAACAACACGGATGACCCTTGAGGTCCATGCTGAGCGAATAAGTCAGAGAGAAAAAGATAAATATCATAGGATCTCTTTTATATGTGGAATATATATATATATGGGATATTAAATATATGTTCACAGATACAGAGAATAGATTGGTGGCTGCCAAAGGCAGGGTGTGGGGGCTGGGAGAAATGGATGAACATTTTTTTTCTTTTAGTTTAAATAAACTGAAATACAAAACTAAAGAATGGTTAAACAAAACTGGTATATAATCAACAATAAAAAAAACAAGCAAACAATGGAATATACACATTCATTAAAGAAATTATACAACAGAGATAAGTTGCAAAAACATTATGTTGAGTAAACAAAACAGTACATACTGCATGCTTTCATTTTTATGAGATCTGCAATCAGGCAAAACGTGTTATTTCAGAAATAAAACATTTGTTGCCTTTTGATGATGGAGATCGACTAGAAAGAGGCAGGAGGGAACTTTTGGGAAGGAAACATTCTACATCGTGAACATCTGGGATGTGTTTCCTGATTTGGGATGTTGGTTATAGGTGTATGTATTTGTCAAAATTTACCATATTCTATATGTAATATCTGCACATTTCACCGTATATGTTTTTACCTCGAAAAATATAAGGGGAAAATTTGTAGGATAAAACTCTGTAGCTAATTCTCAGCACTAAAGGAAGAAGGCAACAACAATCAGAAAATGGGACAGTAAAAAATGCTAACACATTTTTCTCTCTTGGGGAATCTAACATAGTCAAAGACAGCCCTGAAAAGTTTGGTGTTATACTCCATAGAAAGGTAACACATTTAATTTAATTCCCATTCTTACGGATGCTTCCAAGTATGGAGTCTATTCATTTTGTTGTTGCTTTAAAGGAAAAAAAGACGTTATGTTTTTCACTGCTTAATTATTTTTTAAAGCTCTTCAAATACAAATCTTGGCAAGAGTGCACTATTTTTCAAATACCTAGGTGGGAGAAATGTCTATTCCAAAAAGCAAAAGGCCATGAGGGAAAAGAAAATGGAGAAATTTGAATAGAAGTAATGACGTGATCTTAATTATAATGATGAGATTAAACTACGATGTGGAATGTTTTCTATATACCTAACTCTTTTGATTACGACTTCAATTAGCCAAAAATGCCTGCTTTCATATTTAGCATCGATTTACAATCGAAGAAACCTGGTATTTTATATCCAGGAAGGCATAAAGGAAGTGGATTAATATTTTCCCAGGAGAGAACACCATTTGTAACCAAAATTTCCAAATAGAAATAAACATCAACTACTATTCAGCAAACAGTTCTTGAAAATCGATCATATTCTGAGGACTGTGCAATACCTAGAAATACAAAGTGACAGTAATAAAATCACAACTTAGGACACAGCCTAACACAGAGATACTGTATTCATTATAAATAAAGTGAACACTTCCATAGGTGTGTGTGCAAACTATTATGGAATAGTTTTGAATTTTTTCTTCATAAATTCTAAAAAAAGCACTCAAAAAGAAACAAATTCTTAATAAGGTCCTGCAATATTCATTCATAAAACTTCCTATTCTAGTATCTCCTAAGAAACTGAAAACAACCTAAGCGTCCAAACAAAGGGACTAGTTATCTGCATCTTGATACATCTATACCATGGAATAATATGCAATAATTAAATAAATGTATAAGAGGTTACAAACATCCCTGACTTTGGCAAGATATTTTATCTTTTCCTACATCTCAGTTTTTTCCATCCAAAAGCAGCACAAAAATATCTTTTCCATCTAATTTTCAGGATTATGAGATGAATAAAAACCAAAGTGTAAATACAAGCACTTACAAAGATGAAAATTTTAAAAATTTGAAAACCTACTATTTGAATGAAATGGGAAATTAGTAAGTGAAAGCGCTTCCTCTATACCACAAAATTCTACATTCCTAGACTTAAGAATAAATCTACTACTTTTATGACTAGAAAACTGGTAAAGGCAATGTAGTAAAGAAGTCTTACCTATTCCTGTGGATTTTTTCTATGCTGACTTCCTTTCAAACTGAAGAAATTTCCATAAGCATTTTCAGTTCACCACCATACAGATACCTAAAGTAGGGAGATATGTTATCCATTGCCCCGGTTTGCACATAATGACCTTACATTTTTCTCATGAGAACACTTCAGACACCATTTTCATTATCACACCTACTTCATAATACTTGTCTTCGCTCACATTATGGAGAAAGCAGAATATACAAGCCTATTTCTATCTTACTTCAGTTTATGGAACAATGAACACAAAAAAAGCATAAATACATGACATACAGTACTGACATAGTTTCTCTCTCCACGGTCCTGGTTACCTCTTAATAAACTAGCAGAAGTGGGATTTATTCAGACTTCAGACAGCAGAAAGCAAGAATATCCTTAGGTTGTAATGGAGTCTCCATTGCATTCAGACAACCATTTAATTAGACAGTTCTTTGAACTTTATCCCATTATTCCTACCACTGTTCTAAGTTGCTACACAGAATAGGAGGCTGCCTTTTCCAAATGAATTGGAAACCACCACCACAGTATATGTCAGAGTCTTTACCATACCACAGACACTTGAGACCTGCCGAAGTTTCCACAGTTCTTTCAGAACAAAGTCCATGGGCCTCCTCATGCTGTGACCACAAATTCAGAGACCAAAGCCACCCCTGGGGCCACGGCAGGACCCTGGGGTCAGAGAGACTTTGATTCCAGTCCCTGATGCCCCACACAGGGAGGATAAATACCCTCTCCTAGGCCAGGTAGCGTAGGCAGTCTTTGCCTCATAGGACTGATACGAAGGTTCAATCAAATGCTCTACTCTTGGCGTTTTTCATAGTAGCCAGGTACAAAGTCAGTTTTCAAGAAATATCAGCTCATTATTATTAACACTGCTCAGATAAAACAACACACATGGGGTTTTTCCCCCCTATCATTATTTTCTTCCTTTATTGTCTCTCTCCATGCAAGGGAATTGCAAATCATTTCTTCTTACCAGCCTGCAACATGCATTACTTGTGGTCAAACTCTGGGCCTGCTTCTCCAAGGTGGGAACAGGGACGGTGGACCGGAAAGTAGAACTATCTGGCCGGTCTCTCAGTATAAGTGTAAGCCTCAGGGAAATGCGTGTGGTGTTGAATAAAGCTTTAAGAAACATGTAAGCAGTGTTCCCTATAAATTTCCCCCTGGGCTAGTAAAGGAAAGGGCAGAAGAGAGAATTCTGTGGGACTCTGGGGCAGCAAGGACTGGCTCTGCTTTCTGTCTGCCCCTGGAAAGCTAGCAAGACCCAAATGAGAAACAGCTGCCCACAGCATTGAGGGAGACCAGTGCCCCAGAGCCCACGCAGCATTTTTAGCTCATTGTGTGTGATCAATAGCTATTGACAGAAATATAACTGAAGTGAGTTAATTTCAGTTGGGGATGGATAAACCAAACTCATAACTGGACCATGGTGCTTCGACAGTCCATTTCCTAGGAATCTTTTCTCTTAAATCTTGAGTTAGACATTTTATTCCTAACATCCATCTCTTTCTCCCCAGCCTACAGCCTCCATAGATACTGGAGCAGTGAGGTAAAAACTGCCATGCTAGAACAGGTGTTGTCATATTCTTAAATCGCACTTACTTGGGACAAGAGGAGTTACCAAAAAAAGATTGCTATTTTAATGATGCTCATCATAGTCATGACTGGCTCAGGGCTTTCAAATCTCCTCCCTCAACTGCAGCAAATTTAGAAAGCCTGCATTTTTTTAAAGCATTCTAAAAGATTCAACAGTTTTCTCCATGTAATCAGAGACACTAATTATCAAGCCTATTTCAGATAAAGTAGTAGTTAATGCCAATTTATCAAGATGGAAAATGAATCTGATTTAATTTCTATTGCGACTGCCCAAAGGCAGGTGGCTTAAGGCAAGAAGTATATTTAGTTTAATGAGACTCTCGGGGATAAGCAGTCTAAGTCTGAGCACCCTTGTTATGCATCAGCAAATACAGTGACCTGCCTGCTGCAAGAATGCAATTTGTATTTACCAAAAACATGGCCGCGGTTAGCACACAAACAGAAGTGTAAGATATTGGAGCATCCTCCTCCAGATGGAATTTGTGCATACCCACTCCAATACTTGTATCTCAAGCTTAATTTAGAAGTAATTTCTGGTCTAGACGTTTCTTATTCCACATCTTTTAAGCCATTTCACAAAGCTATTATTTTCTAACTTTCATGAATGGAAAGGAGTCTGGAATGACTCAATTTCCAAGGATTTTATACCTTATTCATTAATGTGCTATCATAAAATTGTCAGGGGTTTAGCATCATGAGATTCATGGCTGTTCAATCCAGGGCCCCTAGGAAATACATACGTATATAAAGAAAATAATAGCCAATAATTCCAGTGCCCAGAAGTAATCACTGGTTTGGTGGTTGGTCATCTATATATAGTTCATTAGACTTACACCAGCAGGCTGAGCTTAATCACTATAAAAGACCAGAACAAATAAACACACATGAAATGTTTGGAATGGATTTCTGAGGATTATGTCTAAAAGGAAAGATAACATGGTTAGTCTACAGGAGCTGAATTTGGGGGCTAGACCCTGCATGCCTCCTTTCCCATACTCCATCTCAGTTTACTGAAGTCTCGGTATGTTTTGGCAGAACACAGATA
The DNA here is from genome assembly GCF_030020395.1 of Manis pentadactyla. Classification (NCBI taxonomy): domain Eukaryota; kingdom Metazoa; phylum Chordata; class Mammalia; order Pholidota; family Manidae; genus Manis; species Manis pentadactyla. The sequence continues at coordinate 146,508,160 of NC_080020.1, read as the reverse complement.
GGAAAACACAGCAATAAAATATTCAGTCAAATTATTATGCATACACATAGGGGTGCATATATCTTTTCAAATCAGGGATTTTGTTTTCTTTGAGTTTGACAATAGCCGAGATATGATAGAAACCTAAGTGTCCATTAAGAGATGAAAGGATAAAGAAGATGTGGTCCATATACACAATGGACTATCATTCAGCCATACAAAAGAAAGAAATCCGGCCGTTTGCAACAACATGGATAGACCTAGAGGGTATCATGCTAAGTGAAATGAGCCAGGTGGAAAAAGACAAATACGATTTCTCTTATTTGTGGAATCTAAAATCAAAACAAATGAACAAAACAGAAGTAGACATATAGACACCGAGAAGTGAATAGTGGTTACCATGGGGGAAGGGTTGCGGTGGGTGTGTGGGGAGGGTGAGGGGGATAAAGGGACACAAAAATGATCAATTATAACATAAGTTGGTCATGGGATGGCAGTAGAGCATGGACAATATGGCCACTGATTCTGTAACATCTTCCTATGTTGACAGATAGGAACAGTACTAGTGGGGGTGAGGATTTAACAATGTGTGTGACCGTTGAGCCACTGTGTTGTATACTTGAAACCAATATAAGATTGTATATCAGCTATACTTCAACTAAAAAAACTTAGTAAAACGCATTATTATTCATAAGTAAATGATATACAGATCAAAGGCAAGGATGGAGAGAGAGAAAAAGAACAGAGCAAGAGAGAGGGAGGGAAAGAAGGAAAGAGAAAGGATAAATTTGAATCTGATCCTATTCCCATGGATCACATGGATTTGTTTCAATTCTTGATGCCCTAGAACTTAAGTACAGCCATGGACTTTCCTTTGACCAGTGGATGATGGGTGGTTATATTCCCTTGTGTTTGTAAGAGCCAGTGTGAATATTCCAGGTTTTCTTTTACCCTCTCTCATAGTGACTAGAAGCACTCCTGATGAGGGTTGCCCAGCAGCCTGGAGGCAGGAGTGAGGATAAAGAGTCTCCGGCTGACCTGTGGTATGAGGGCATGTGGCATGAGAAATAAACTTTTTGTGGTTTAGCCTGCCGGTGTTACTTATCACCACAGCATCATAACTTAGTCTACCTTTACAGATACAAGTGAGTAACAATAATGGGATACAGTGGCAATCAGAAGCCCTATTTGTGACATCGAATTAGAGTTCCGGGGTGGGATTTGAGGAAACGGATATTAGAGTCTGGGAAAATGGTGGTCTATATTATGCAGAGATTGAACATCTGATAAATTGTCACCTCTGTCTCTTGGAAGGCAGAACATGTTCCTAACAAACTTGTGGCTGTAGGAGGAAAGGATAGAAAACAAAATGTTGGTGGCATATGAGCCGGTTGCTGCAGGCTCTATCTGGAAAGGTAGCATAAACAGAAGATAGTTTCAGAAAACAGGTAATCAGCTTGTAAGCAGAGAATTAATGGAAACTTAGAGTTCACAAATTCAGAGATCTACGAACAGGCAAGTGGTGGTGAGGCAAAACTGGTGGTGGGAGAGGGGTAAACTGAGACTGTTCTGAGGGAGAAATCCTATTAAAGCTCAGGATCAAGTCACAGATATGGCCACTATACCCTCATTCACATCTCTCAATTCATTAGGTACTCTCAACATAAAGGTCTAACGGAGGATGTGGCCCCAGTAAGTCCTTTAATCTGACAAGGAAAGAAGTGATTAAGAGTAAGTTTCCCTCTGAAGCTCAAGGTATCCACAATGAAGTCACAAAAGATGCAGAGGCTTGAGAGTGAGAATGTAAAGATGCATCACAGATGTATATGATTGTATGTCTAAAAAAGAACTGTGAATATCTGTGGGGGTCTCTGGATCAACAGGGACTATCATTAGACATGAGGAATTGCTATGGTCTCAATTTTTGTATCCTACCAAGATTCATATGTGAAACCCTAAGCCCTGGAGCGACGGCATTTGGAGGTGGATCCTTTGGAATGTAAGTAGGTTTTGATGAGGTCGTGAGGCTAGAGCTCCCACGATGGGATTGCTGTCCTTAGGAGATGGGCCAGGAGAGCTTGCGCTGCCATGTGATGATGATACAGCAAGAAGATGCCGATCTGCACACCGGGAAAGGGGCTCTCACCAGACACCAAACTTTGCCAGCCCCTTGATCTTGGGCATCCTGGCCTCTAGAACTGTGAGAAATAAGCTTTTGTTTTTTCAGCCACCTAGTCTGTGGTTTTCTTGTTATAGCAGCAAGACTGACTAATACACGTACAGTCTAGTCTACATTACCCAGACCTCACAAACTTGGTGATAATAATGCAGAGAGATAAAACTTTCTAATTCTTCCCCTTGAGGAGGGGATTAACATATAGCAGAGCCGAGACCCCAGCTGATTCAAGATGGATATACATCAATAATAGGATGAAATAAACAACTGTGGTTTTAAGGTATTGGGTTTCTTTTTCTTTAACCACAGAATAACCTCACTCATCCTGATACAGAAATATATATAAATGGTTCTTAAAGTTGGAATATGAAAGACATGCTTCAATCTCATATGCATTTTTCTTCTTTTAAAATGAAGGCATATTATTCATGTCATAAAATAATGCATTGTTTAAAAATTCTTACTTTTTTAACAACATTAAGAATCAAATGACTTTGAAGTAACATGAATATAAAAAGTTGACAGAAATAAATTTTTAGTAAATAGTACCAAGACAATAGTTATCGACTTGGAAACAGGAAAAAAAAAGAAAAGGAAAGTTAAACTTTTACCTCTCACCCATAAGAAATAAGTTCCTAAGTCTTGATATCAACCAAAGTAATTTCACTTCTATGTCTGTTAATTATTGGAATTTGGGTAATGCCAATGGGAAATGATAATACAGCTCCTACTATGGACAGAGTGCTATTCCCAGTGCCTGACATATCTTAACTCATTTGCTCCAAACCCTATAAGATGAGTTCTTACCATGATCATTCTTTTTTCAAGGATAAATAAATTACCATCTGGAATTAAAATACCCAAAAGTTGGGAAGAAGAGAGAAGCCTATGCAAAAAAAAAGCTCTTAAAATTTTTTACAATGACTTTTAACATCATGATCAGTATGCAGTTCCATTTCAATTGAATGAAGCCAGAAGGCTAAATTCTGGATCTTGTCTGCTCTATGCCTCACAATTTTATTATATCTAACCACCTTTTTCTCCATCAAGCTTTATAAAATAACCCTCGTTTTACTTTTTCCTCCCCTGTGAAGTAGTTTCTAAATATAATACATCTAGTGTCCCCACTATCTTTATTTTTTTTTAACAAAAGTATCAAATACTTCAAAGCTATGCTTCTGTTATTGAAGAGAGAAGAAGAGATCTGTTGACTAAAAATAAAATTTGACCCAGGGAACTCTGTTTGACTACCTTTGAGGAAAAATAAATAATAACTTGAAAAGTGAGGTCATGACCGTTACCTTACTCCTTCAGTACTAGGGCAGGAATTATTGTTAACATCCAATCACATCTTGAACAGTTAGGCCAAGGCAACATGAGCCAAGGCAAGGGGGATATTGTATATCAAATGCTTGTGGTGTAACATTATTCCAATCTGGACCATTAGTTTTCTATTTCTATATAGATTTATGATAACATAAACTGATAAGAGATATACAGAAGAATATTCCAAAACAGTAGAGGAATGGCCACAAACTGTCATTCCCAAATAGTGGAACTCAGACATCTAGAAAGGTTCAAAAATCCAAATTATCTACAGAATGAATAATGTCCTACACACGCGCACACGCACGCACACACACACACACACACACACACACACACACACACACACAAACGCATTACATTCTGTCAAGTTATTATAGACATCATCATGATTAATAAAATACTAATTATTCTAAAAGTGAATTTGTTGCTTTACAAAAGTGAATAGTTATTTTTACCCATACTGCATTTCTTCACTCACTAAATATTGAAAGTTCAACTGTTGATAAGTTGTATTTTTGCAATTTTTCTTTTTGGTTGGGAGGAGTTGTATTTTTTTCTCTTAAAAATTAGAGTACTATCAAAGTTTTGGATTTTATTCAGTGGAAGACAGAGTAAAGACACCGGAAACTGATGGATATAAAAATATAGAAAGTAAAAAACATGAAAAAATGAGACAAGCTTGCCTGAGTTCATATCATGATTTCATCATTTACAGCTAACTAATGTTAGGAAAATTACTTAAATGCTCTGTTCCTCAATTTTCTCCTTTGTAAAATGGAGGAAAGTGATGCATGGTACCCACCTCTTGAGTTTGTTGTGAGAATAAAATGAGTGTTTCTGTGAAAAAATGCTTAGAACAAGGTCTGACATCTAATGAAGTAGATTAGATTATTATTTAGCAAAGATTCCTTCGTCCTCTACCACCCTGCACACACCATGCAAAAGTGTATATCTGCTCCACTGATGCTGATCATGGCCGTGTGACTTATTTTGGGTAATGGAGTTTGATTGGAAATAGCTGCGTGCCCATCTGGACTGAGACCTTAACTGCCTCTATCCACTGGCTCCTATTGCATTTCTAGTTCCCCCAAGTGAGAAAGGCATCCCCTAGAGTATGGCTGGCCTTTATCCTGGCCTCAGAATGTATAGCTGAGTCATCTCAGTCAACCCGTAGACACATGAGTGAGAAAAAAGTGATTACTGTATGATACTGCACTTTTAGGTAGTTTGTTACACAGTAAAGACTAATACACCAAAAAAAGCCACAAATATGAAAATTTGGCATAACTGCAAAACAAGTAGAGGAACCTGTGCTCTTTTCATGCAAGGTCATCTGGGCTTTTGACAAATATTTTGTTCTCTCTGCTTCAGAAGACAAGGCAGGTTTATACTTTCCTGCCTAATAGAACTCATGCATAACCAGGCAATCTGCCTTTGGTCAACATGAACAAAATTAACATGCATCACTTCCAGGCAGAAGCTTCAATAGCTTCAAGAGTTTATGCTTTGCCTTGACCCCTTTCTCTTCTCCTGTGGCAACCCACAATGTTCAGTACAGTGTCTCTGTCATTAATAGTCATGGTCCATTTCCCCCTCAATTCCTAGCAACCAATAACTTACTCCCTGTCACTATAGATTTTTCCGTTCTGGACATTTTCTATGAAAGGTGTCATAAAATAAAGTGTTTGCAAGGTAAATAAATGCTGTAGTATTTATCAGTATTTCATTCCTATCTGTTGCCAAATACAATTTTATTGTATTGAAAAACTGTATTTTGTTTATCCATTCATCATCAGTTCATGGACATTTTAGTTGTTTACACTTTTTAGTTATTGTTAATAATATGTCCATGAACATTCATGTACATGTTTTGGGGCAGACATAGGTTTTAAATTCTCCTGCTTATATACGTAAGAGTGGAATTGCTGAGTTTTATAACTTTCTGTTTACATTTTTGAGGATCGGCCAAATTGTTTCCAAAATGGCTAAACCACTTTTCACTCCCACCCTTGATATATGAGGGTTTCGATTTTTCACATCCTTGTCAACACTTGTAATTATATGCTTTTTGATTCCAGCCATCCTAGTGGGTGTGAAAGTGGTATTCCATTGGAGTTTCCATTTGTATTTCTCTATTGACTAATAATGGGAGCATCTTTTCATGTGCTTATTGGCTATTTGTATATGTTCTTTGGGGAACTATCTATTCATATCCTACGACCATCTTAAATCATATTATGTGTCTTTTCATTATTGAGTTTTTAGAGTTCTTTCTATATTATAGATACAACTCCTTCATCAGATACACAATTTACAAATATTTTCTCCGATTCTGTATGTTGTCTTTCATGTTCTTGATGGTGTCCTTTGAAACACAATTATTAGAAAAAAATTTTAACCAAGTACAGTTTATTTTTCCTTTGGTCACTTATGCTTTTAGTGTCATCTTAGAAACCTTTGTCTGATTCAAGGTCATGAATATGTACTCCTGTGTTTTCTCCTAAGAGTTTTATAATTTCCATTCTTGTAATTATGTTGATGCTCCGTTCTTGAGTTAATTTTTGTACGTAGTGGGAAGTAGAAGTCCAACTTCATTCTCTGGAATGTGGCTATCCACTTGTTCCAGTACCGTTTGTTGAAAAGATTATTCTTTATCATTGAAATGTCTTGGCATTGTACCATAACAGCTCTACTAAAAGATGTGGCATTGAATGAGGAGCTGGATGGTGAGCAGCTCATGATATTAGAGGCTGAGTGGATGACATTCCATCTTACACTGCAGTCATAGCTATCTTTATAACTTACAGATCAGTAGTGTGCTAAATAAGCTTTGAACTCTAGTGAAAAACTTGAAAATCAGAATCTTAGTGTAATCCGCTGGATACAATTACCCACATTTGAAAAGACACTTGAAAGAAAGAGATCTAAGAAAAAATTGTCATATATATGTAGGAATAAAAGGGAACAAAGAGTACACAATTTGGGAGCTACTATGGGTTGGATTGTGTCCCCCCCAAAATTTACATGTTGAATCCTTAATCCCCAGGATGATGGTATTTGCAAATGAAGCCTTAGATCGGTAATTAGGGTTAGATGAGATCACAGTGGTGGGGCCCTCATGATGGGATTAGTGCCTTTACAGGAACCTGTTCGCTCACGCTTTCTCTGCCATGTGAAGACATAGTGAAAATTCAGCCATCTCTAAGCCAGGAACAGAGCCTTCGCCAAGAACTAAATTAGATGCCATCTTGGACTACCCAGTATCCAGAACCGTGAGAAGTAAATTTCTGTTGTTTAAGCTGCCCAGTCCATGGTATTTTATTGTAGCAGGCCAAACAGACTAGAACAAGGACTTGCAAGGTTGGAGAGGTACATGCTTCTCAAAAGCAAGTTGCATAAAAGAAAATGAAAAAGATTTGCAGTGACAATGAGTGATTAAAACTTAGCTTCTGAAAGATACCAAGTGGATGATGTAATAACTCTCACATTGTTCAAATTTCTGAATGGATTAACTAAGGATATGGCAATAACAAAAACTCATGTAAGATTCAAGGTACCAATAATAAAGTCAAGATGGACAAAACATCTTGAAAATAACTGAGTTAGGCAAAAAAATGACTTTGGGCATTTAGAGTTGCCTGAAATCTGGCATAATCTTTGATGGTATACTAGTTTAAATAGTACATCCCCAAATTCACATTCACCTAGAATGTGTAAATCTGACCTCACTTGGAAATAGGGCCTTTAAGATGAAGTCATACTCATTCAGGATACCTAATCCAATTCTTATAGGAACATCTACTCCAATGACTAGTGTCCTTATAAGAAGACAGAAGTGTAGATATACACTCAGACACATAGGGGAGAACACCACATGAAGACAGGGGCAGAGATTGGAAGGATGCATCCACAAGCCAAGGACTGCCAGCAGCAACCAGAAGCCAGGAAAGATGCATGGAGAGGAAGTCCCTCAGAGCCTCCAGAAGGTACCACTCCTGCCAACACCTGATTTTGGACTTCTGACCTCCTGAGCTATAATAAAATTAATTTCTCTTGTTATGAGCCACTTGGTGTGTACTAATTTGTTACAGCAGCTCCAAGAAATAATACAATAGTTATACTGCTCCCAAATCCTCTAGCCCAGACAGAAAAAGACTGACTGTTCAAACATTAAAATGACCCTTGAATCTCTAACCTTTTAAGGACAGAAAGCAGACTGAGAAATCTCTTCAGCACCCAAGAGGTCATCTTCCCCAATGCTCTCTTTAAATGTAGTTTAAAAGGATATTAGAATAGGGAGGAATTCCTAAAGAGTAAAACCAAAGGCCACTGAGAATAAAGTTCCAGGCAGCTGCAGCCATAGCCAGAGAAGGAATCAGGGCCTCATAGAGGAATATTAACTAGGATCAGATCTGGCTTCATGTACAGAGCCCCGATTCAGAAGTACCCCATGCCTGATTTAATGCTCTCGTTAAATTTTTCTGAGCAAGAGGCTCTGCATTTTCATTTTGTGAAAGTTACTGAAAAAAATGTAGCCAGTGCTGGGTAGAGTCCCCTCACAATGTCTGCACAGAGAGATCGCAGAATTTGTTGTAAATCAGTGACAACTTTGTCTCCCACTCTCAACGAGAATATTTATAGCCATTGCCCTGTCCTCATTCCTGCACTGAAAATTGAGTCTGTGACAGGCAAGATAACTTGTCTTCTTAATGGACTGGTTTCTGGAACAAAAGGAGCTACTTCTAGACCACATGAGAAGAATGCTAGGCATCACTCAGAGAACCTGGACTTGGAGCTTGCTTCGGTGGCTAAAGCCTTGGAGAAGGGATTCTATTACTTGCAGAAAAGATAACGTATTTTTTGTGCACAAAGAGTGGACAAAATTTTTGGTAACAAGAGAGATGGGCTGGGGTAGTCATTTGCATGTCCCCAGAGCGTCATTCTCTCTGCCAGGTTTATGCTTCTCTGCCCTCAAGCGCAGGCACGTGACTTCCTTTGGTTAATGGAATCTGAACACAAGTCTTTTGGCGTCGCACTTTCAATCAGAGGCTTTACTATGTACTTTCCCATGTTGCCTCTTCATTCTATAGCTCCAGATAGTGGCCGTCCTAATGGCCAGGTCCAGAATGTGGACAACAATGATGCGGACTAAGGTGGCAGCTGATTCTCAATGAACGCGTGGTCTTACTGAGAAAAATCCTGGATGCTGAAAGCTACTGACTTTAAAGTCGCTCATTACCACTGCAAAATTTGATTGCCTTGCCTGATCATGGGCAAACATCTCTAGAAATTCAGCCACCCCCAGAATAAATGTTGATAATCCTTAGGAAAAACACTGAACCAAATTGTTTAGGTGCTTCAACACACACATGCACACATACAAAACACACATGCACACACACACATTTGGAATGTAAATGGGTATTTTTACTTAGTTTCATAATACTCTCCTTACAAGATGTGTTGCATGTTAAAGTGATTCACTTGGGGGGTGACATCAAAAGTAACTTTATCTGTAGAACTGTAAAAATATATTTACTCTCATCTGAGTAATGAATGGGACGGAATGATTGTACTTTAACGCTGCCTGAAATTCTGGGATAAAGTTTTGGAAAGAGAAGTGTTAGGGTCTGTTTACACCTTTATACTATAAAACTGTGACAGATTGGATATATATATATATATATATATGCACACATACACAGAGGGGAGAGTTTGGCAAATGAAGATCTTGAAAATGGAAATGAGCAGGTCTAATATTAGGAATGTTACCACCGTCTATTTGGGAATACTACAAGCAAGCAACCCTGGTTACATATACAAAGATGAGACAAATAGCTGTTTCTCAACATTAAGTAGCCTGTTTACTATACATTTCTTAGATTATCCACATGGCAGCTATGGTTATCTCACCATATTCTAACAGCTGTCAGGGTTTGGCCCATGATGGTATAAAATAAAAGCCATCTGCTCCCAGCTGGAAGGCTGATTACTCAGGAAGCGTGGTGCTTTCACATCATTTACAGTCCCACATGGTGTCCCGCTGCATAGGAACATGGATAAATGGGGCATTCCTTAGGGAACAGGTGTCATCCAGAAGGGTTTAAAAGGAGCATGAAATTGATCCAAACTTCACACTTCTTGAGCATAAGGGGGTGCCATTTTTCTCCCTATAGGAGTTGGTTCATCAGTGGAAACATGCAGAATAAATATCCTTTGAGGAAAAGCTCAAGGGTGACAAAAAAATTAATATACTCCTAATTAAAGTGAGTGTACCCAAGAATAATGATAATTAAATTTTGAACATCCTATTTTAAGAGTGAAAAATCCAACTTTAAATTCACAGATTTTCTATAAGGTCTTGGTCAAGTGATTTAATCTTCTAGTTTTTAGTTTGCTCTTAAACCTAACCAGATTATGATATATTTCCTATCAGACTCTGTGTTTTTATAGAACTCAAATAGCATAATATTAAAAGATTTCCAACAGATGAGATGTAAAATGTCAGGTGTAGTTATTATTATGAATTCTGATCAGCTACTCAAACACCTTCTCTTACCTGAATTGAATTCATTTCTGGTACTAGGCATTGAACTGAATGGAATAGTTTAAGACATCTATCTTAAAAAGATGAAAAACCTAACAGAGATGCCGACTGCTTACACAATACCCATTTTTTTCCTTTTTCCCCGCTAAGAAAAAACCCAGTTCCAATTTTGGTGGAGGTGAGAATGTACCAACCTAAAAACTATGGGTTTCACTTACTGCACATGTCTTGTGGCACCACCCTTGCTATTGAGATGGAACCTAAAGGTGTTGATGAGTTTATAGAAAAGCCCTTGATAAAGAGACAAACTTGATTTCCATTCCCTTCTGTCTCTGCCTTTCCCTGTGCCCTTCATCTTCCTGAAATATGGACATATTCCATCTTGTGACAGAAGGGTCATCAAGATCACAGACTCGGGTGCCAGAGCAGAACGCTGGGAGGTGCCCTGATGCCTGGCAACCGTGCAGTGGCTACATCAGCCCTGGCCTCACTCTGGACTTCTTTTAGTGAGAGAATAATACCAGGCAAATTCAATCCCCAAGTGATACAAGAATTTTGTGCTCAGACAACAAACACCCTTTATTTTTTAAATAATATACATATTGATATCTTTTGTTGAATTGTCATAAGTATTAATTTTTATATAAAACTGACTAAGAAAGCTTATTATTAAAACAAATCACACAGTATGTTTTGTTGTATAGGAAAGGCAGTCTTACTGTTTAAAACTATACATATCGAGCTATATTTGGAACTATTTTTCCAGAAAGTATAAATAGGAAGTGCTCCTTTCCAATCTAACATAAGATATGATAAATGCTCTTTTTCTTTTGCAGTAATACAGGTCTGACTTGAATTTTGAGAAAGAATTCATGTTCTTGACACAGTAAGTAGCTAGAGTGATAAGATGGAATAATGATTTCTGAGAACAAGTTGACTCCATATTTACATCCATGGGATTCCTTTTAGTTCCCCTCTCACCCTGTGGAATGATAGTCTGGAATGGGTGAATCCATGTATCTTTGGTACAAAATTATGAAGGGGAATTTGGAGTTGAATTAGGAGACTATCCCAGTGATTCGTGACTAAAGCTAAAGCTACCCAGGGGGTCATTCCCATGTACCTGACCATTTCTAACACTGCTTTCAACTATTAATTGGTACTTATAAAATTTTCACTGAATTTGGTAGAACATAGTCAGTGCTTGGGCTTAGTTGAAAGATACCAATATTGTTTATCAAAACTGGATTAAAATACTGGACACAGATATCAATACTGTTCAGCCACACAGTAAAGCAAACTTTGATGCTGATTACTTTCTGGTAATCAAAACAAGAAATGCTTGTATGCACACCTGGGAAATCTCAAGGGTGAAGCAGATTTAGTATATAGCTACTTTTTAAAACACAGAAATGCCCAAAATTGACTTGGGAGAAGGGCAAGCATTTTCATGTAAGCCCTTTAAAATATTTTAGTCTTTCAAAGTATAACCCCGAAGTAACGTAAGTGCCTCAAAATTTAAATACTTCCCAGTAGTACAGGGAAAAGTAAAATTTCTCAACTCAATTCATCTCATCCCACTTGCTAGGTATAACCAAATACCAATATTTGGTTGGTACACATCAATCCTTGCAAAGTATCTGTGCCCATCTGCCCACCCAAACACACCCATCTGTTAGCTCACATTCCTGCATGCCAGAAGGCTGTTCAGGTTAGACACGATTCTCTGTCTAATCTAATCACGATTTAGGATCTCACAACATTGAAATCAAGAAATCACCCAACCTGCTTTCTCATTTAGAAGATCTGGGAAAGATTCTCTAAGTTCATTGATATTGTCGGTAGGAACTAGTGCCCAGACACTGCAGAACTAAAGTCCCATTCCTTATTGTATGTCACCTCTGGGTTGCTCTCAGCAAACAGAGGATGTTCTCAAATCCTTTGCAGGTAATCCCCTCTGTCTTCAGAGCCACTAATGGAATTAACTCTTTGGCTCTGAGTTTTCTCATGCTTTGATTCTGAGTTCCCTTCTGCTACTCACCTGTAAACTCTTCTCTTTTAAAGGGGTTATGTGACAGATCACCTAGGTAATCACCCTTTTTTGCTAATCCAAAGTAAACTGATAAGTAACTCTGATTACATTTGCAAAATCTCTTTTGCCATATAACCTAGCATATAAGGAGAATGATATCTTATTATATGCAAACTTCCACTGTTACTTACTGGGAGGAGACTGTATAATGAGAGGGTCAGGCAGGTCATTTTAGAATTCTGCCTAACACACTGTTTACAGGATAGAAACTTTAAATACAAATACACCATGCAAATATCAACCAAGATGAAACTAATCTAACTATACAGATACCAAATTAAAAATACTTAATAAAAACAAAAAGAGACACTTCATAAGGAAGGGAGAAAGACGGCAGAGTAGGAAGGCAAGGCAGAAATCTCTTCCCATATACACAACAAGGAAACAACTAAAGCAAATACAACAAGCCCTGAAAATGACCTGAAGACTGCAGAACAGGACACCTACACCTGGTGAAGAAGAACGACCACACAGAAAAGGGCAAAGTGGCAGAAAAATGGGAAGGGGTAAGCACTCAGGAACTCTGCACACCTGGCCCTGGAGATCTGCTCTGGGAACACAGGTCCACATTGAATGGGGCTTTGGTGAGTAATGGGACTGAATACCAGGGAGAGTCGGAGAACTCTGGGAGGCTGAGACTCCTGTTGCTAGTGGCAAACAGGCATGCTCTGTTGGTGCCACTGAGACCCAGCACAAAGGCAACAGTTTGAAAGATTTACCAGCACCAGGAATGGTACCAGAGGGGTGGGAGTTGGATGGAGCTCTCTCTGCAGGAGAAAGGGCATGTAGAATGTGCTTCCCCAGCCTTCCCTCGGCACAACTGGTCAGGTGCTTGTGGGAGCCCCAAAGACTCCATCCCCCTCACTGGCATATCAGCCTTGAGGTACTTCCCTCTGCATCATTCCAAGTGCCCAGCCCACTTGGCCTGGCAGTAGTCAGACTTTGCTGCCCGGAAGGTGAAGGGAAGCTTCTCTGTTAGCCCAACTACGGAGGAGCCTATGGGATTCAGCTCCAAGTGCTCCTTCCCCATCACTGCTGACACAGACCCAACCACGATCTCCACTTACCCATCCCACTCATGCTGTTGGCACAGGAGTACAGCCGTTTCTGCCCAGAAGACAGAGGGAAGCCACACCCAAAATGCCCAAAAGCCCCACGGATCAGCTCACAAACAGCCCACTGAGGCAAGTTGTCAGCAGTGGCAGACTAAGATCAGCCACTGTCAGCAGACAAGCAGAAAGGCAGCCCTGACCACAGCCCAACAACAGTAGCTGTGGCTCCACTGAAGAATCAGACATTGGTGAGCAAACAGTCTTTGACTTCTGGGCACCACAGTATGTGCCTTCCTAATAAAGCCATTACTCTCTACACAAGGAGGCAAAGCTGATCTGTCTAATACAAAGGAAAAAACACAGAATCCCAGACAAAATGAACAGGTAGAGCAATATATTCCAAACCAAAGAACAGGATAAGACACCAGAAAATGGATTAAATGGAGACACTAATGTTCTTGATAAAGATTTCAAAGTAACAGCCATAAATATGCTCACTGACCTCTGGAAAAGAATTGCTAATTTCAGAGAGAACTTCAACACAGAGATAGAAGATTTGAAAAAGAGCCACTCAGACCTGAAGAATACAGAAACTGAAGTGAAAATTACAATGGAGAGAATGAATAGTAGATTGCTGCAAGTAGAGGAGACAACTAATGAGATGGAAATTAGAGAACTAGAAAACAACAAAGCTGGAGAACAGAGAGAAAAAAAGAATCTACGGAACTGAGAAGATGCTAAAAGAGCTGTGTGATAACTCCAAACAAAACAATATTCATATAACAGGAGTACCAGAAGGAGATGAGAGAGATAAAGGGATAGAAAGTCTCTTGAGGAACTATTGTTGAAAACTTTCCCAATCTGGAGAAGGAAATAGAAACTCAAGTCACAGAAGCACAGACAGTCGCTAACAAAAGGAACCCCAGGAAAACAACACCAAGACATACAGTAATTAAAATGGCAAAGATTAAGGATAAGAAAGAGTATTGAAAGCAGTCAGATGGAATAAAGATTACTTCTAAGGGAAATCCTATTAAGCTATCAACAGACTTCTCAGCAGAAACTATACAGGCCAGAAAACAGTGGCATGAAATACTTAAGGTACTGAAACAGAAGAACCTTCAAACAAGAATCATCTACCTAGCAAGGTTATAATTCAGAATTGACGGAGAAGTTAAAATATTACCACTAAATTAAAATTGAAAGAATTCACCACCACTAAACCAGTCTTACAGGATATGTGAAAAGGACTTCTATAGATGGAAATGCTGTTAAGCCTAAATCTTTTTCATTAATGAAAATAAACCCACAGTAAAGGTAGTAGACCAATTACTATTCAAGTATGAAGTTAAAAAAAGTAGTAAAATCAACTTCATACAAAATCAATTAAACGATACACAAAAAATGCTCATTATGACATCTAAAGTGTGGAGGAGGAAGAATAAAAAATAAGCACTTTTAGACTGTGTTTGATACAATTAATAGATACAGCAATCATGAACCTAATATAGATTGTTACATATTTAGGAAACTATAGATGAACCTTATGGTAATGACAAACTAATGCCTATAGAAGATACATAAAATTTTTTTAAATTTCAATCAGAACACTAAAGAAAACCATTCAATATCAAGAGAAAAGTATAAGAGAGGAAGAAAGGAACAGAGAGGAACTACAAAAACAACCAAAAAAGAACCAATAAAATGTCAATAAGTACACACCTATCAGTAATTATTTCAAATGTAAATAGACTAAATGCACCAATCAAAAGGCAAAGGGTGGCAGAATGGATCAAGAAAAAACATTCATCTATTTGATGCCTACCAGATACTCATTTCAGACCTAAAGGCATACATAGTCTGAAAGTAAAGGGATGGAAAAAGATATTCCATGCAAATAATAGGGAGAAAAAAACAGGAGTATTAGTATGTATATCAACAAAATAGACTTCAAAATGAAGAAAGTAACAAGAGATAATGACACTACATAGTGATAAAGGGATGAGTTCAACAAGAGGATATAACAATTATAAATATCTATGCAGCCAACATAGGAGCACCTAAATGTGTAAAACAAATACTAACAGAACTAAAGGAAGGGATAGACTGCAACTCAATCATATTAGGAGATCAACCAGTCACAAAATAAATAAGGAAACAGAGTCACTGAACAACAAAGTAGATCAAATGGGCATAACAGGTATCTACAGACACTACACCCAAAAGCAGCAAGATACACATTTTTCTCAAGTGCACATGGAATGTTTTCCAGAACAGATCACATATTAGGACACAAAAAGAGCCTCAGTAAATTCAAAAAGATTGAAATTGGATCAAGTGTCTTTTCAGATCACAATGGTGTGAAACTAGAAATAAATTACACAAAGAAAACAAACCCACAAACACATGGAAGCTAAATAAAATGCCTCTAAATAATCAACGTATCATTGAACAACTCAAAACAGGAATGGAGTAATACATGGAGCAAATGAAAACCAAAGTACAACACTCCAAAATATGTGCAATGCCGTAAAAGCAGTTCTAACCATGAGGTACATAGCAATACAAACCTACATAAGCAAATAAGAATAATCCCAAATAAACTGTCTGAACTCACAACTAAAGAAACTAGAAAACAAACAAATGAAACACAAAGTTAGTAAAAGGAAGGACATAATGAAGATCAGAGCAGAAATAAACAAAATAGATTTAAAAAATAGAAAAAAGTGTCAATGAAAATAAGAGCATATTCTTGGGAAGATAAGCAAAATAGACAAAAGCCCAGTCACACTTGTCAAGAAAAAAAAGAGGGCACAAATAAACAAAATCAGAAATTAAAAGGGAACAGTCAGAACTGGCACCATAGAGATACAAAGAATTACTAGAGAATTCTACGAAAAAATATATACCAATAAATCTGACAACATAGACAAAATGGACAAATTCCTAGAAGAAGTACAGCCTTCCAAAACTGACCCAGGAAGAAACGGAAAATCTGTACAGACCAATTACCAGTAGCGAAATAGAATTGGTAACTTAAAAACTCCCAATGAACAAAAATCCAGGTCCAGATGGCTTCAGAGATTAATTCTTCCTCTTAAAAAAGAGCTAATACCTGTCCTTCTTAGAGTATTCCAAAAAATACAAGAGGAGGAACATTTCAAAACTCTTCCTAGGAGGCCAGCATCATTCTAACACCAAAACTGAAGACACTACAAAAAAGAAAATTATAGACAAATATCCCTGATAAACATTGATGCAAAAGTCCTCAACAAAATATTAGCAAACCAATTCAAAAATACATAAAATTAACATCTATCATTAGCACACTGGATTTAATCCAGGGATGCAAGGATGGTAAAACATTCACAAATCAAGTGATGTGATACCCGACGTTAACCACATGATAAACATCACATGATCATCTGAATAGATGCTGAAAAAGCATTTGAAAGAATTCAACATCCATTCATGATAAAAACTCTCAACAAAATGGGTATAAAAAGGGCATATCTCATTATAATAAAGGCCAGATATGACAAACCCCACAGCTGACATCATACTCAATGGCAAAAAGCTAAAATCTTTTCCTCTAAGATAAGGGGCAAGAAAAGTATGTACAATCTCAACATTTTTACTTAAATTTTACTGGAGGTCCTAGCTACAGCAATCATACAAGATAGAGAGGCGGAGCCAACATGGCGGCGTGAGTAGGACAGTGGGAATCTCCTCCCAAAAACATATATACTTTTGAAAATACAACAAACACAACTAGCCCTAAAAGAGAGACCAGAAGACGCAGGACAGTGGCCAGACTGCAGCTACACCAGCGAGAACCCAGCGCCTGGTGAAAGGGGTGAGATACAAGCCCCGGCCCGGCGGGACCCGAGCGCCCCTCCCCCCAGCTCCCGGCGGGAGAAGAGTAGGCAGAGCAGGAGGGAGACGGAGCCCAGGACTGCTGAACACCCAGCCCCAGCCATCCGGGCCAGAGCGCAGACACAGTACGTGCCCAGGGGGCCCTGGATACTGGGGAAACAGGGAGTAAGACCTCTGAACGGGTGCCGAAGCTGATGCCCCTGTGACAAAGAAAAGCGGGGGCTTTTTGAAAGTCTTAAAGGGACAGGGACTTAACAGCTTGACGGAAACAACCCAGGTCACAGTACAGCAGCTGGAAATTACAGGGAAAACCGGGTGCACTAACCCCCTGGGCAACAGCTCTGAGACCCCTCACGGAGGCAAACAGTCAAGCAGCCCACCCATCCATTACCCCACCGGGCGCTGCGAAAGCAGAGAAGCAGCCTGAGACAAATTCCGCCCACAGAAAGGGAAATTTCTCCCTTCCAGCCAGGCAAGACACAAAGACCCACTCTACATGCAATTACCCAACACAAGCCACTAGGGGTCGCAGTTGTCCCAGTAAAGAAAGGCCAGTAGCAAGTGAAAAGTTTGGCCCTCCCAGCTGACAGTCAATAGCACCTGTCAACATGAAAAGGCAAAAAAATATGATCCAGACAAGACTAACCCAGACAGCTTTGGCATCTGCTACATCTTCCCCTGAGAAGGAATCTGGGGAGATAGATTTAGCCAGTCTTCCTGAAAAAGAATTCAAAACAAAAGTCATAACCATGCTGATGGACTTGCAGAGAAATATGCAAGAACTAAGGAAGGAGAATTCAGAAATAAAACAAGCTCTGGAAGGACTTCAAAACAGAATGGACGAGATGCAAGAGACCATTAATGGACTAGAAAACAGAGAACAGGAACGCAGAGAAGCTGATGCAGAGAGAGATAAAAGGATCTCCAGGAATGAAAGAATTTTAAGAGAGCTGAGTGATCAATCGAAAAGGAATAATATAAGAATCATAGGTATCCCAGAAGAAGTAGAGAGAGAAAAGGGGATAGAAAATGTCTTTGAAGAAATAATTGCTGAAAATTTCCCCAAACTAGGGGAAGAAATGGCCTCTCAGACCACAGAGGTACACAGAACTCCCATGACAAGGGATCCAAGGAGGGCAACACCAAGACACATAATAATTAAAATGGCAAAGATCAAAGACAAGGACAAAGTATTACAGGCAGCCAGAGAGAAAAAAAAAGGTTACCTACAAAGGAAAACCCATCAGGCTATCATCAGACTTCTCAAGAGAAACCCTACAGGCCAGAAGAGAATGGCATGATATACTTAATGCAATGAAACAGAAGGGCCTCGAACCAAGACTACTGTATCCAGCACGAATATCATTTAAATATGAAGGAGGGATTAAACAATTCCCAGACAAGCAAAAGTTGAGGGAATTTACCTCCCACAAACCACCTCTACAGGGCATCCTACAGGGACTGCTCTAGATGGGAGCACTCCTAAAAAGAGCACACAACAAAACACCCAACATATGAAGAAGGGAGGAGGAGGAATAAGAAGGGAGAGAAATAAAGAATCATCAGACTGTGTTTATAATAGCTCAACAAGCGAGTTAAGTTAGACAGTAAGATAGTAAAGAAGCTAACCCTAAACCTTTGGTAACCACAAACTTAAAGCCTGCAATGGCAATAAATTCATACCTTTCAATAATCACCCTAAATGTAAATGAACTGAATGCACCAATCAAAAGACACAGAGTAATAGAATGGATAAAAAAGCAAGATCCATCCATATGCTGCTTACAAGAGACTCACCTCAAACCCAAAGACGCGCACAGACTTAAAGTCAAGGGATGGAAAAAGATATTTCAAGCAAACAACAGAGAGAAGAAAGCAGGTGTTGCAATTCTGGTATCAGACAAAACAGACTTCAAAATAAAGAAAGCAACAAAAGACAAAGAAGGACATTACATAATGATAAAGGGCTCAGTCCATCAAGAGGATATAACCATTATAAATATATATGCACCCAATACAGGAGCACCAACATACCTGAAACAAATATTAATAGAACTAAAGGAGGAAATAGAATGCAATGCATTCATTCTAGGAGACTTCAACACACCACTCACTCCAAAGGACAGATCCACCAGACAGAAAATAAGTAAGGACACAGAGGCACTGAACAACACACTAGAACAGATGGACCTAATAGACATCTACAGAACTCTACATCCAAAAGCAACAGGATACACATTCTTCTCAAGTGCACATGGAACATTCTCCAGAATAGACCACATACTAGGACACAAAAAGAGCCTCAGTAAATTCCAAAAGATTGAAACCCTACCAACCAACTTTTCAGACCACAAAGGCATTAAACTAGAAATAAACTGTTCAAAGAAAGCAAGAAGGCTCACAAACACATGGAGGCTAAACAACACGCTCCTAAATAATCAATGGATCAATGACCAAATCAAAATGGAGATCCAGCAATATATGGAAACAAATGACAACAACAACACTAAGCCCCAACTTCTGTGGGACACAGCAAAAGCAGTCTTAAGAGGAAAGTATATAGCAATCCAAGCATATTTAAAAAAGGAAGAGCAATCCCAAATGAACGGTCTAATGTCACAACTATCGAAATTGGAAAAAGAAGAACAAATGAGGCCTAAGGTCAGCAGAAGGAGGGACATAATAAAGATCAGAGAAGAAATAAATAAAATTGAGAAGATAAAGAGATAAAAAGCATCCAAACTGATAAGGAGGAAGTAAAATTATCACTATTTGCAAATGATGCGCTACTATACATAGAAAACCCTAAAGACTTCACCAAAATCTATTAGAATAACTGAATTCAGCAAGGTTGCAGGATACAAAATAAATACACAGAAGTTTGTTGCATTCCTATATACTAAAAACAAACTAGCAGAAAGAGAAATCAGGAAAATAATTCCATTTATAATTGCAGCAAAAAAGAATAAAATACCTAGGAATAAAACCTAAGCAATTAGATGAAAGACCTGTACTCTGAGAACTATAAGACACTCGTGAGAGAACTTAGAGAAAACAGACACAGAAAATGAAAATCTATCCAATACTCATGGATAGGAAGAATTAATATTGTCAAAATGGCTATTCTGCCCAAAATATTTTACAGTTTCAATGCAATCCTTATCAAAATACCAAAAGCATTTTTCAATGAACTAGAGCAAATAATCCTAAAATTCATATGGAACCACAAAAGACCCTGAATAGCCAAAGCAATCCTGAGAAAGAACAAAGTTGGGGGTATTACACCCCCTGACTTCAAGCTATACCACAAGGCTACAGTAATCAAAAGAGTATTGTACTGGCACAAGAACAGACCCATAGATCAATAGAACAGAATAGAGAGCACAAATAGAAACCCATGCATATATGGTCAATTAATATGTGATAAAGATGCCATGAATACACAATGGGAAAAAGAGTCTCTTCAACAACTGGTGTTGGGGAAACTAGGCAACTACACACAGAGAATGAAACTCGACTACTGTATAACTCCACACACAAAAGTAAACTCAAAATGGATTAAAGACCTGAATGTAAGACATAAAACCATAAAACTCATATTGGCAAAAGTCTTTTGAACACAATTATGAGCAATTTTCTTTCTGGACACATATCCCTGGGCAAAGGAAACAAAATAAAAAATGAACAAGTGGGACTACATCAAACTAAGTTTCTACAGCAACGGACACCATCAACAGAATCAAAAAGGTAACCTACAGTACGGGAGAATATATTTGTAAATGGTTTATCTGATAAGGGATTAACTTTCAAAATATATAAAGAATTCATACACCTCCACACCAAAAAATAAATAAAAATAGCAAATGTGCAGAGATTTATTTAAAACAGAAGTTTTTCTGAAGAATAAATACAGATGGCCAACAGGCACATGAAAAGATGCTCCACATTGCTAATCGTCAAGGAAATGCAAATCAAAACCACAATAAGGTACCACCTTACACCAGTTAGAATGGACACTATCCAAAAGACAAGAAATAACAAGTGTTGGCAGGGATGTGGAGAAAAGGGAACCCTCCTACACTCCTGGTGGGAATGTAAATTGGTACAGCCACTATGGAAAGTAGTATGGAGGTTCCTAAAAAACTAAAAATAGAAATACCATATGACCCAGTAATTCCATGCCTAAGAAATTACCTTAAGAAAACAAAATCTCTGATTCAAAAGATATGCACCCCTATATTTATGCCACATTATTTACAATAGCCAAGATAGGGAAGCAACCAAAGTGTCCATCAATAGATGAATGGATAAAGAAGTGGTACATATATGCTATGGCATAATATTCATCCATAAAAAGAAAGAGATCCTGCTGTTTACAACAACATGGATCTAAAGAGTATAGTGGTAAGTGAAATAAGTCACTCAGAAAAATGACCTCACTTATTTTTTAAATCTAAAAACAAAATGAACAAAATAGCAGTAGACTCATAGACACTGAGAGGTGACTGGTGGATACCATCAGGGAAGGGTGGGGAATGGGTGCGGGGAATAAAGGCGCAGGAAGGACTCAATCAGGGAGAATATAGTCAATGGCTCTGCAACGTCTGTCTATGTTGAAAGATAGTAACTGCACTAATTGTTGTGAGGATTTAGTAATGTGTGAAACTTTCAAACCACTGTCTTGTATACGTGAAACCAATATAATATTGTATATCAACTACATTTCCTTAAAAAAAATATAAACCCACCAAGGAGATATAACAATGCTAAATTTATAAAAACTAAAAAAGTTAGCTGTAAATGTGTTAACTAAGAGGAAAAATTAATAAATCCACAATAATGGTGGGAAATTGTAACATGCCTTTCTCAATAACTAATAGCACAAGTTCGGTAAAATCCAGTAAATGTATAGAAACTTTAAGCAACATCATTAACAAAACTGACCAGTTGCTGTATCTAGAATATTGAACTCAACAACTACACAACATTAATTTTTGTCAAGTGCGTGAGAAACACTGACCAAAATTGACCATACCCTGGACCTTAAATCAAATCTCAACAAATTTCAGAGGACTAAGATAACAAAAGAATGATTTATAACCGCAGTGGAACTAAACTAGAAATTGATGATGATGATATTGAATATATGTCTTCTACACATAAAACTATAACTCATTATTGAGAGAAATTAAGAACAACTAAGTATATAGAGGAATATAAAATATTTTGTAGTAGAAGACTAAATATTGTAAAGGTATTTATTCCCCAGACTGATCTGGAGGCACCATGTGACTGTAACTAAATAAATCAGAACATTTTTTTTCCTGGAAATTGACAAGTCGATTTTAAAATGTATATGGAAATACAAAGGACCAGGCACAGCCAAAACAATTCTTAAAGAAGCAAAGTGGAAAGACTAAATCACCAGGTATCAAGATAGATCATAAAATTCTTTATTTTGAGAACAAACTCACCTCATTGGATCTGGATAGTTTGCATTCTAAATGCTTGATATCTGTTCACCTAATACTTACTTGAATCAACATGCAAGAAACATTTTACCTTTCCAGCCCACTATGAACTACTGTATTGACATTTATTAGATATTTAATATATATACACGATGACTATATATGTATAAACACATATACAAATATATAAATAACTATATTCATTTTACTTATGTATATATATATATATATATATATATATATACATACACGTTTTGGCACTATAAAGTAAACTGGCAAGGACAAATAAATAGACCAACTTTTCAGAATTGAGTTTTGAAAGAGATTGTTCATATATGGCCACTTGATTTATAATAAAGGTGGCAGTATAGAACGGTGAAAATAGACAATCTGTTTATTAAATTGTGTTGCATCTACTAGATATTTGGAAACTGGATAGAAGAGATGAAGAAAAATAAAAAACTTAACCCCTGTCTCAGGCTATACACTTACAACTAAGTTTTAAGTTTCTGGAGATTTCAAAGGTAAAATAGTAAGTTTCTAGACAATAACGGGAAAACATATCCATAAATCTTGGATAAGCAAAAATGTGTTAAACGGCCTTAAGCACTCTGGAAAAGATTGATCAGATGGAATACATTAAAAAATAGGAGCCCATTAGAAAAGACAAAAGCCAAAAAAAGAAAAAAAAAACATCAGGAGGAAGATTTTTGCAATAAATAGTTGACAAAGACCTCAAACAAGAATTTATAAAGACCTCTGTGGGTCAAATTGCAGTATTTCCAGTATCTCTCGCCTGGCCTCAGTGCATCTCCATATAAGTATCAGTAGGTGTTTCCAAGGTGCAGAGAGAAGTAGTTAATCTCTATATCAATAGGTAATTTTAAGGTGGGGGGGTGGAGTGAGGGCATATCTGGACCAGAGACGTCAGGTGTGGTTCCTTTTTGCAGCAGGGTTGGAAGAGACACGGGTGAGCAGAAATAGACGACTGCTTATAGGCAATAAACAAGTTCCACCCACTTTATCTCTGCCTTTCACTGATTTAGGCTTCAAAGGTTATTTGCTTTGTGGTCGGAACATATTTTCCACCAGTTACAAGCTTTTACAAGAAAAAGAAAAAATAATCCAATAGAAAAAAATGAGCAAAAGACTCTTATCAGTTATGTTGTAAAAAGAAGCTATTCAAAAGACTGTTAAAATAGAAAAGGGTCCTCAACTTTATTAGTCTTTATAGAAATGCAATGTAGAAATAATTGTAAGATATCACTACCCACTGAAAAGCTACAATTTAAAAACATATTACTAAGCTTCAGCAATGTTTGGAGCAACTGGAGCTCTCTTCACTGCTGATGGGAATGTTAAACGGTACAAGCCCTGTGGAAAACTGACATCACCAACTGAAGATGAAAATGCATATAACCTACAACCATGCATTTCGACTTGTATTTGCTTTTAAAGAAATGCATATTATACAAGTCAAAGACACGCATAATAATGGCCATAACAGCATTATCTATAACAGAAAAAGCCAAATTGTCCATCAGTAGTTTAACAGATAATTTTTTCCCCTCATGCAATGGAAATCTCTGCCACTAGGAACTGAATAAACTATTGCTACATACAACACAGCAGCATCTCACTTCACACAACAACAGAACACTGTCTCAGAAATCTCAAACACAATGCTGAGTAAAAGAAACCGGGCGCAAAGGAAAACAGATTCTATGATTTCCATGTAAAGTTCACAAGTAGGCAAAATAAGTGATGACATTAGCAGCAGGTTAAGGGTCGTATTTGGAAAGAAGTATATGGTTAGTGACTGAAAGGGTAGTGACAGGAGGGAATTTCTAGGATGCTGAGAATATTCAGTTTTTTTTAATCTGTGTGGTGCTTAAATACATGTGTTCACTTTGTAATAATTCAACTAGCTAAACATTTATTAGCTGTTGCACATGTCTACTTCATTATGTTTATTAAGCGCACAAAATGAATTTAAAATAATGCTTAAGGAATCATATTTTTGCATATATATTGAATGTTTTTGTGAATATTTTGGTACATCTCCTGGATGAGGAATTGCTGGCCAAAGGGCATGCTAACTCTTGAGAGCACAAATATTCTTTTTCACAGTTTGAAAATTAATATACTCTATAGAGATAGGAAAGTTAAGGTCACATGGTGCCTCCAGATCAGTTTGGAGAATAGATAGCTTTACAATATTTAGTCTTCTAATCCATAATATTTTCTAATTACTCTATACATTAAGGTGACTTTTCATTTCTCTCAATGAGTTATGGTTTTATTTTAGAATATATTCAATACCATCATCATCACTACCATCATCTATTTCTAGTTTAATTCCACTGTGGTTATAAATTGTTATTTTGTCATTTTAGTGTGTAAGAAAAGTTATTTTACACACAAGAAATCCTAAGCCCCAGATCCAGAATTTGGATCATTCTTATGCATTATCTTTGTAATATTACTAAAAACAGAACATTCTTATACTATATACATTGAGTAGAGTGAGAGAACCTTTGGCAAGATGGAAGAAATTTTTAACCTATTGCCCAAACTAACGGAGGATGGGCAACCATCTCCAAATATATTTATTAAATCTGCCTTCTAACGATTTTTGGAGTTCATAAATGTCCAATAATAACATCACCTCACTGACTCTGAATTTTATTTCCACCTGAAATGCCTGACATTTGTACCCAATGCTGAATGAAAATAATTCAGCAGAAACATTCCACTTCTTTCCAGGCAGCGATAGCTGGCAATTGAATATTGCTTCATTCATCACAAATAGTTTGAGTACCCACTATGTGCCAGGCATTGTGCTAAACAACCCACATCAGACAAAAGAAAGACTCTGCCTTCAAAAATCATCATGACAGAGGAGAGATGAAATAAGTCACCAGGTGTTTATAACCCAGAGTGAGAGCTTTTATGTTAAGTATAATATCCAATGCAGAACAAAAGGAAGCCAGAGAAGGTTAGAAACAAATTATGAATGTACCAGAAAGGCAGTGAGTGGAGCCAGGTAAAGGCAGTTCAGCAGAGATCCCATAAAGAAATCCCTATCAGAAAAAGAAGAATGGGTGCAAAAGGACAGAATGTGTTCACAAAACTGAACCTCGTGCACTAGAATCTGAGTACTGAGCATAAGGAGGGTGTGTGTCAAGAAACAGGGTAGATCAAATGCGAGGCCCATTAAAAATGTCTTTGGCAGTCATTTTAAGAAATTTGGACACCACGTGAGAGCAATACAAAGCCACTGCAGAATTCTGAGACTAGATTTGGGTTTTAAAAAGATCAATTTGTGTACAATGTAGAGTCTGGACAGGAACTCGAGAAGTGGAGTCAGGGAGATGTCCTCCAAGGCTTTTATGGGTCACCAGGCCAGAGACGAAGGTGCCCTGAATTAGGGAAGAATCAACATGCTGGGAGATGTCAACAGTAGGGAGACACTAAGGAGGGACAATGAACAAAATTTGGTTTAGGGCTGATAGAAAGAGAGGAGTCTAGCGTGACACCCTTGCTTTCTGACTTGGGAAACTGGACGTACGAGAAACAGGGGCATGGGGATAAAGGAGCAGAAGCACACTTAGCAGAAAGATGTTAGACTAACTTCTGTATATGCCCCACTGAATGTTAGATGCCAGTGGGGCAGCCATGCAGATATTCCAGTGGGAATACTGGATCACAGGCCTTGAGCTCAGGAGAGAGATCCGGCAGGGAGCTGGAACGTGGGGATAACCAAGACAGAGATGATTATCAAAGCCAGTGTGAGGACAAGACAACAGGACACAAGGTGACTATTAACAGGCTGATCAGCATCACTGGTGGTTGGATTTTTGGACAATGAAACACCCATCCTCTCCTGTCTCTTTCCCTTTTTCTCCTTTTTCCCCTAACAGGCTGATGCCCGAGTCAGAGCAGCCACCAAGCAATTTAAAAGGTGAGTAAATACAGAAGCCCCCCTTTAGAGAAAAAAGTGAGATCCATGTTGCTGAACCCTGGATCCCATTAATATAATGAATGCCACCGATACAGCTTAAGAATCACCTGTTTTCTACTTTAATCTAGGAAAGCCAAACAATGAGTTCCTTGCTTGAACTTAGCCTTAGCCCCCTTCTGGCATGGAACAGAGTAGACAGAATTTGTTAAGTCAACCAGATTCCTTTCTCACAGATTTTTTGCTATGGGACAATTTGTCTATTTCATACTATCTTATATTTACAAAGTGCTTTACAGTTTTCAAAACACTTCCACTTTTCACAAAACACTTTTCACACTTTGTGTCTCTCAACCCCATAAGGTGCACATTTCCACTGACAAGGAAAGGGGGGGGGGTGCTTGTACTAACGCAGAATCTCAGACCAGCTGAGTAAGAGCTGCATATTAATGAGATCACCAGGTAAACTGAATGCACACTAAAGTTTGAGAACCACTACTGTGGTTCTCAACATGGAGACTGCCCGAGGAACCCAGACTGGCGGCATCTGCATCCCTGCTGTGTCCACCAGGAAGAATTCGCCTGCTCTGTCCAGGCCTCCAGTCCCTCACCTGTGCAGTGGTCATGAGAATAACAAGTATCTCAATGGCTTGTATGTAAAAAGCTTGGTCTATAGGAAGCATTATGTGGGAGATCTCTTTTTATCATTATTATGTTACCACCACACCACTCAAAAAGGCAAGCCATTTTCCACAGACCTGTCAGTTCAGAAGTTCTTTGTCTTTGTGTAGGGCATCGACTTCTCCGTCCAGCCAAGTACTTATACAACAGTGTCAATTTCACACTACTTTTATGACTTCTTCTATAGAACTACATTCAAGGTAAATTTCCTGGCAAAGACATCTATCTTTTATTCTTCTCAAAGGAAAAGAGAACCCCAATTCAACCCAGCAAGAGTGCTCACATTAGTGCAGGGTTTACACATGCAACACTAGGTAATCAACCTGAGAAGTTTATTGCCCACCCACTTGAGAGTTTACTGTTATTAGCTAATTAAAGAGAGGAGCTGTCCTCTTTTATATATTGCATTTAATGAATTAGATAATCCCGGCACAGTTACCATGATATACTCTTTAGAAAGACCTGCCATCTGGTTGTAATTTTTCAACTGATTAAAGCTAAGTAACAAATATACCATAGCAGGGTGTCCAGGTTTATGAAAAAGTAAAATTTATCTGTTTGGGCTTCCTTGCTTCTGAGGTAAAACACAGCACCCCGGTCTGCCTTGCCTTCATACCCAGATCCATCTGAGCAACACAGACACAGATGGACTGACTGTAACAGAAATCAGAATATACAACTATAATGAAAGAGAAGGTGGCTTTTCCTTTCAACATATTATATTCTCTTGTTGCCTTATTTGTGTCTTTCTGGAATAACAAGACATTTGCATTAAAATAAAGAGGAGACCTTCCACCTGAGCATATTTGAGTGATCTATTTTCCATCCAAAGTCTTTAAATAAACCGAATCATATGATGTTGCTCTTCTCTCCCTCTGCCTCCACCACCCTCTGTCTCAGATGTATGTACCTCATCACAACAAACGTCACTCATTTTTAGACTCCAGTTTGCCACCATCCCACACAGACCTGCTGTTCCATCTCTCCATGTAAATTCCCATAAATAACCGATATCAAAATGCAGAGCCTTGGAGATACACTTCAGAAAACTTCATGTGTGGAGAAACCAGAAACCAGGAGGCTATCTGAGGATTAGGAACTTGCGACACATTTGTTCAGTCCTTCTCCAAGTTTTCAGCAACACGTTAATGGCAGAGGGTTAGCGCTGCCCATTGTAAAACTGGAGTAATATATAAAGTATAGCAAATAAAGATTTTTAAAAAACAGAGCAATTTCCAAGTAATCCATACGTTCATAGGCGGCTTATATAGAGGCAGGATAATTTATGTACCAAACACATATGTGATTCTTAAGACATATTTAGGAGTGTATAATATTTAAAGTTTTTTATTGAGATCATCTATTTGTATGTATGACTGGATGATGAGTGTCTATGCCATACACTCAAGTTATCCCAGTGTCTAAAAGGCATACACCATGGCTTAGGATCGCCAAAGTGTTCTGGAAACTTAATACCTAACGTCCAACATTCATGACATGTGAATTTAGGAGTAATCAGTTTATCTTTTATAGCTTTCCCATAGAAAAGAGCCTCTCAGAAAGAATTTTAAGCTTCAGTACACAGGAAAAAACGAGATTCAGAAGAGTGTAACAACCTATCCACGGTGAGGCCAGGAGTGGGAGCAGTCAGGAGTAGTGGCCTTGCCTACCTGACCTTACAGCATTGATGGCTACACCAAAAGGTACTGGCTTTTCATAACTCTATGTTCACTACAACAGAAAAGATTGCTCTATTTCTTATGGGAATTTTCATTTATTTCTCTAAAGCTTTTCTGTAATGCAGCTTATGACACCTGTGTCTTACCAGCTCCTCCTAGTGAGAAACAATAGATGCTCTAAATGCCATGAATGGCATTTGAGAGGAACAAACTTATTTTGAGTTATTTTCCTATAATTTAGTAGTTTTTGAATTGTGCTCCTCAGAATCCTGGAGACCTCTCAGAGCTGGATCTGAGACCCCTAAAAAGAGGAGAAGTAGCTAAGCATTTGGGGCTCCTGCCTCTTATCCCTTCCACAACCAGATCACCACACCCCCATCTCATGAGCTTTATGTAATGGGTTTCTACACAATACTTCATTGCAAGAAAAGGCTTTGCTAATAAAAATAATAAACCTGAAGATTGTTATTCAAATATATTGAAGTCACCAAAGGGGGTTAAGGAAATGGATAATTCTGAGATAAAGCTATGACATCTAGGTCTGCTCACTAAATATCCTATTTTATAAATTTCTGAATCAAGTACTGTACGGGGGGGGGGGAGGGGGATATTTAATTAGATTACTGTCAACTGTCTATTCCAGAGGTCAGCAAACTCTCTCAGCTTACACCAGTTGTCCCAGTGGTCCTTTTCCAAAGAATCTCAGCTGGGAATTATAAATTATAGTCACCCTACATAGGAAACATATTACACCAATGTATCATTGAATAAATTTCTTCTTTAATAGCCCATTTACCTCAATGGGATCCCTGTTTAAAAGAAGAAAGATTTAGTATCCTAACATACAATGCAATTCTGTACAAAGCAATTGTTAGTGTTAGTCTAATGATTGCCCTGCATGAAGAGAAAGACTTAATTTTCCTTGTGACAAAATTCAGTCTGGGAGTAGGTCATGGATTATGATGTGGTCTCCCAAATAAACTTTAATTCTGCCTGACCAACTGGAAACACGGTCATTTAACACCTTTCTATAACAATGTATTAAATAGAATAGATCATTTCACTTTTACTGTAAAGTGTCAGGTAGTAAATGTTTTAGACTTTGTGGTCTGTACAAACTTTGCCACATTGACTCAACTCTTCCACTGTAACAGCAAAGCAGCCACAGAAACCCTGTGAATGAGTGAATGTAAGAGTATTCCAATAAAACTTTATTTATAAAAATAATCAGTGAACCTGAGTGAACCTGTGGGCATGCTAGCCTATGGCCAGTGTAGCCAGCTGTTTGTCAATCCCTAGACTATAGCAGAAATCAAGTTAAATACCTCTCCTCCATGTAATTTATGCTTCAGTGATTTATCAAGTAAGGATATGAAAAATAAAACAAGTAACCAACAAAATCCAAAGGTAAATGATAGATTATGAACAACAATCACACCAAAATATCCCTCCATGTAAAATGTAAGGTGTTGTCAAGATCTTCTGCTGAACTGTAATTAAGATGAGTTATTAGCACGATATTAAAATTAGGACCTATTGTCCTAGGTATTTCAAATTCAGCTTGTTATTGTTCAAATGAATTATCTGCCCACACATATTTTGTCTTGAATATGGAAAACCTTGACACAGTAAATGGTCCAACCAAGACTCTAATCAACCTAATTAAGCAGTAACAATATGGAAACATGTACACTTTTAGTTAAATTAATATTTCTTTCATAAAGAGTCATGAAAAGAATATGGGTCTACAAAGGAATATGAACCATGAAAAATACATTTATCTTCCTAAATGGGAGATGGTCACTGATACCCTTCTATCAAATAAAATACTTCGTATTTAATAATGAGGCATAAGACATACTCACCCACCATTAAGCACCCTGAATGCTTCCCAGAGGCCTGTCTGAGCAGGGTCACACAGATGCATAGAAACCACAACTATAAACATTTTTTACTTTTCTAAGGACGAAAAGTGACAGCAGATCTCTAATGTTTGGAAGAGCTGCAGAATTCATAGTCATGATATCTGGATGCCAATCCTGACTAGCCCTCGTGGCTTCAATTTGAAAAAGTCACTTCATTCTCTGAGTCTTTTCGTTCCTATAACCAAAGTGAAGGATATGAATTAGACAGCATGGCAAGCTTCACCCGACACAGGAGGCAGAACTAGAGGAAAAGAGGCCGAGGTTGGATCCTTATTCCGCCAGCTTGATGACTATCAACAAGACACTTAACTTCTCAAAGGAAAGGCTATGGATGTTATTATTTTGTAGGTTTTTGCCCATCTTAGAAAGCATTTCTGTGACTTTCACACAAAAAGATTATATATCTTCTTTCATCTTTTCTTTCATCTCTTCTTAGCTTTTGATAGCTATAGAAAGAGTGAATGAGAAAGAAAGAGAGACTTTAGGTCTTTTCATTTCTCTCATATTTTTATATTAGGTGCCTTAGCTTATTGAACCTATGAGAATTTAAAAAGAAGTTCTCTAGAACCTTGTACTATTTCTTATAAGTAGTCTATCTCATTTCATGCGGCATTTCATGAATCAGCCACCTGCTCGAACTATTGAACATTTAACATATGTGGTGCTTTTCCTCTGTTGGCTCACACAACAAAGATGAGTCTGATAGATTCTAACAGAGATGAATTCTGGCCACCATATGAGAAGGGGGAGTTTTTATGTTTTCTGTGGTTGATTGTGCCAGATTAGAGTCTGGTTATTCTGAGTGGCTAGCAACTTAATCCAGACACAATGATAAATCAGGGAATTTCCTTTCCTCGCCAGAAGTTTTTTAGTTTTGTAGCAACCCAAAGACAACTGGAGCTTTACCTCTGTCTGACAGTTACCTTTATTATGAGTCCACTATGAAACATTCCTTCATGATGAGCAGTCTTCCTAGCAAACATCATGTGAAATTGAGAACCACAATTCCATGTCCTGTGTGTTAATATATATATTTTGCTTCCAGATCTTGGTACCATTTTTGGAGTAGTGGAAAGACTTTTGCAACTCTGGATCCAAATTTCTATTACATGGAAGAGAAGGCATGAAGTCCATCCTTTTCTCAGTCTATCTTAATTATGATGGAACATACGTATTCAATGTTAGATAGGAATCTCTTTCAATTAATACTTTTTTACTTAGACTTAATAGGAATGGTGACACAATTTTATAGACACACACAAAAATTATTTGTAGTAGAAGATTGAGTCCAGTGGCAATTATATTAGATCCTTTCCAGCATGGAGGGAACAGTCTATCCTCATGGGATATGGATTTGCCTTTCTTGCTGCCAATATTTCTGCCAACACCAGCACCTGTGGTCTAACAGGGAGTCAGCTTCACTTCAGAGATTTCCATCAACATTGCCTCCACCAAGGAACTCACTCTATGATGAAACACATGCCACAATAGGCTTACCCACACAGAATTCACTGGTCTCATTACACATTGCATCACCTAGAAGAAGTAACTGACCTGATGAAACAGTACATTGGCTTACTGGAGGCCAGTTTCTATATTAGTAATCAATTGCTGCCTAGCAAATCGCCCCAAAATTTTGGATTAAAACAATAATAAATTATTATTTCTCACAAGTCTGTGGGTTGAAGGGGCAGCTATAGTGGTTTTACTGGGGCTCATTTGTTTTGGCTTCAGTAGCTGCATGCTCAGTTACGACTAGATGGTCCAATTTGACCCTTTGCAAATGTCCAGGGTCTCGGCTGAGATGGATGGAGTGGTTGGAATGGCGAGACCTCTCTCTCCTCCTAGACTGCTTCATACCATGGTAGAAGCATTCCAAGAAAGCAAGGTCTGAAGTACAAGTACTTGTCAAGACTCTGCTTATATCAGTGTTTGCTGATGTCCATGATAGCCAAGTGTGAGAAGGGGGGCATTGATATGATAATATCACAAGCTACCACACTGAGTTTTTTTGAGCAAAGGGTTGATAATAAAGGGCCTTTCCATGACAAATTTTATCAGGCATGAATATCAAGTGACTGAGCATATGGACTCAAAACAGGATAGAGAAATGGGTACAGAAAGTATAATGTTGAATTCTGGCTTTGCTTCCCAGTGAAAAATCACCTTTCAGACATTTGTTATATAATGGACAACCTTATCTTTACAGTCTCCTGAAATTGGATTTCAGGTTTTATTGATAGACTTAATGGTGAGTGTTTATGATAAGTCTGTAAGTTAACAGTTTTTTGAAGTTCCTGAAATTTTGAAAAATAAGCTTATGAAAAGGATTACTTCAAATAATGTGAATTTATCCTGTTTGTCCTCATCTTGAAGCTATTTTAAAATGATTTTGTAAATTACTCATATTTACTGCATGATGGCAGCACATAGCAAATGTTACCTGAAAAATTATGAGATTTATTATAATTTTTATAGTAAATTCTTAGAAAAAAGATAAAAATTATTGCTACATGTGCCTTTGATAAGTATAATCATTTCTCCTGATAATAATAATTATGGATATAATTCACCATTTATTACCTGTTACCATTGAGCAAATAGCAAAGAAGAAATTAACCTCTGAGCACAATTAAATGAACATGAAAGAGCAAATGCTATAGGAGTGCAAATATTTATATAAATGCTAATTAAATATTTGGCATTTAAATTAAATGGCATAAAATAACATTTTTGGGGGCAAGGATGGAAAAGTACCATCAAAGTCACAGTTACGATCTTTATGTAGGCTAAACTAAAAGGGCCTGTACTTGTTAAGACTTTTTATTAAGGCTGTGGCTATAAATGAAGTTCATGTCTCAATAACTGCATTTACATATGACTATAGACACCAATTTCACAATACTGCCTGTCAAAGATAATAATATGTTCAGCCAAAATATTCAAATTATTACTACTGAGGTATGCTTGAATAATACCAAAACAACTCTGATTTGTTTTTTAATATGGCACTATGTTCCTTTTAAGTAAAAATCGTAAAAATCTCAGTTCAAAATCTTCTTTTCAATTATTTCTATTGGCATTCTATTGAAACTGCCAGATTGAAAACGGTGTTTATATTACTGATGGAAAAAAAAAATCCATTTGTAAACAAAGTAATATTAGTTCAGCTTCCCAAGCCCTCTTGGTGTTGGTATAAATATAAAAATATCTGTCCCATCAGGTTGTAAGCCTTTGCAAGAAAGGCTAGGAGCAAGTATCATAGTTAGTCTTGACTGCAAATAACAGAGAAAAAATTTTGGCTTAAATAAAATAGGGTCGTTTTTCTCTGATAACAAAGCCCAGATAGAGGTAGTCCGTGGCAGACATGGTGCCTCTGCATGCTTTTGAACGCAATCTGCTTCCAGCTTATGGTCTCCCCTCCCCACCCTGTGGTCTTCATCCTCATGGTCTGTGTTGCGGCAGCCTGCACTCCACCCCTTACACCATACCATTACTTAACAACAATCTCAAAAACCAGTTGTCAGAACATGGTCTTGATCTGGTCAGAAGCAGAAAATGAGTCAGAGTTGAAATACCAATTTCAAACATCATACTAACCGAACACAAACTCCTATTACTAGCACTTCCTTGATAATTATCTTCATTGCTATAATTATTTCACCTTGGCCTTTTAAAGTGTCTCTTTTCATCCTTAATGGATGACTTCATGTGTTATTCATTAAATAAAAAGACCATCATCCTCACCTTCCTATACCTGCCTCTACATCCATCTTCTCCTTCCCATCTAGTAGAGTGGAGAACGTGCACAGCTCCTACCTCAGGAAGAATTTCTACCCGGGCTCTGTCTCCCTTCTCCACTTGCCTTCTAAAGCATTAAATTCTCAGTCATCCCTTTCTCTCCCATGTGCCTACTTTGCCCCTCTTCTTCTACTGGGTCATTCCCAAGAGCACACAAACATGCTCTCATAATCTCTTTCTTCTATATTTGAAGACCTATCCTCCTTTGATGTCACTTCCTCCTCCAGCTACCATTCCAGGTCCCCACTCTCTTTCACAGCCAAGTTGAAAACTGTGTTTATATTACTGATGGGGGGAAAAAAAGTAATTCAATCTTGTATGACCTCTCTCTCCATCACACTGACATTACTCCAGACACTAGTGATATCCTGCTGAGAAATCGAGTGGCCACACTTCTTTCTTTACCTTAAATGATATATAATAAACATTCAAAGAAATTGATCATTTTCTTCTTCTTTAAATGCTTTTTTCTTAGTTTCTAGGAGAAAACTCACCCATTTGTTTCTTCCACCTCACTTGCTGCTCCTTTTGACTCCCTTTTGCTCTTGCTTCTCTTCTACTGTATCTCTGAATGTTGGCATTTTTCAGGATTCACTTCTTCCTTGTTTATCTCTACCTTTTCTTCTTGAGTGATCTCATTCATGACAATGGATTTACATTCCACTCTAGTGTTAATATTTCTTAAATATATTTGTATTGCTCTCAACTGTATCCTCCTTTCAGAAGCAGTGTAGCTATTGAACAATTGCCTAGTTTTGAAACCTGGTGCCATCACTTTCTAGCTGGGGGACTTGTTCATACTGATTAACTTATCAGTGCCTCCTGGTCCCCAATTATAAAATGATAATAATAAAAGTACCTACCTCATAAGAGTACTGTGAAAAATTATATGAATTACAATGTGCAAAGTTATTAGAACCATGACCGGTACACAGTAAGTTGTCAAAAGATGCTTGTTATTGTTAAAGCCTCACTCTCATTATTGCACTCAATAAATATAAATGATCAATAAGTTAGAACAGAGAATTTGGCACATTTGAGTAGAGGAAATGTTGGACTCTGAGACAGAGATAGTGCTAGAGACAGAAGCTGAGGCAGTCAAAGGGGAAGTGATGGATGTGACCTTCTGACGTCAAGCCACCAAGGCTGTTGTTGGACCACCAGAGGTTCTGTTGAGAATGGTGACAAAACTATGCTTTCCAGCTGCTGAGAGGGTCTTCTGGGCTTCTTTGCTTCCAGATCTTTACAACAGCCCACATCATCTTACATACCTGAGTATGCCTCTTCCTTGCCATATGAAAGACCTTAACACTGTCTGTAGAGAGTGCCATCTATTAAATTATTTAGTTAGGATACATTCCCAGGAGTATAATTATTGGGTCAATATGAATAACACTTTTATGTTTCCTGACAGAATACTTATATATGTTTTCTATGAGCAATTCACATTTCTCCCAGCAAAGTGTGTGCATCTGCAATCTTACCCACATTGAATATTAGCCAAGATAAAATACTTACTGTATGTTTATTGTGCCTTCCTATGATGCCATAAACTGTGGTCACTATTGCAGTGACTGAGTAGAGGGAAGTACTCTAGCTGAGGCCCCAGGCTTGCCCTGCCAGGACCCTTTGTGGGTCTTGCATAGCCTTTCAGAAGAATGATTTAGAAAATCAATTTAACCCAAAGGTCCTGAGTTTTCACACTGTGGATAAAATATAAGTACGATTAAAGGATTATGTATGCTAACTTTTAGTGGTAAAAATATTCGATGTGGCAACCTAATATCAGGATACAGATTTACCCTGAAATAACATAAGGCTTTTTTATTTTCAGTATTTTTTAATAGAACAGATTCACTGATACTTTACTAGAAAGAACATAGTCAGACACACTCCAAATGATAATTTATAATTTTCCAGTACTTTCACTTTGAACAATTTTCTGACCTTAGAAGTAGAATAATAACGTCTATTCCTACAGTGTAATGTGACAATTAGATAATATACATGCAAGTGTTTGCTACGTTCTTGCTGGCTAATGATACTGGGAATGTTCTACCTTGGTGCATTATCTCTCCTTTAAACCACTGCTAGTTATTCACTCATATACATATCCTATTTTTATCTCTGGGCAGGGGAGAAAATAAGGATCATAAACTTTTCTTATTTCAAATTGGCAAAGCAAAACACTGCCCTTATATCTGCATATAGGGGGTTGTCAGCTATGCAATTTATCAGCAAACTTTCTGTGATCCACTTTCTTGGGTTAAATGTATTTATTCAACTGAAACAGATTTATAGACCATGAAATTTCCATCAATGATAAATTTTTTTCAGACAGAGGAAAATGCAAACATACATGGCTTAGGAATAATAACTCCAAAAAACAACCATAGGTAAAAATAAGTAAAAGAACTAGAAAAAAATTAAATGTTTCTCCCTCCCTATGACATTCAATAAGAAACACTCAATCTGTCTCAGCTCATAGTGTCTTTTTTCCTTCTTTTCCAGTAACTAAATGATCCCTTTCTCCTTTGACTATTCCCATTATTATATATACCATTTGTGAAGTTCGATGAAAAGCAAGTCTATACTGTTTTTCTAATCTATGCTTCATTTCTCCAAATATGTTGTCTGAATGACAGGAATCATTTTACATATTTTGTTTCCCCTGCAGCAACTAACAGAGTAACCTATGCTCATAGCAGATGTGCAAATTTTATGGATCATCATGATTTAGCTCAAGCTTAACATTTTATGAATTTCCTTATAACTGGAGAATGCTATTCCTATAATTATTTTTAACAAACTTTAGAATCCAAGCAGAAAACTCAATATTGAAGAAACAGTTAACTCAGCGGTTGCCCATAGAATACAATGTAATTCAGGTATTAAAATCTATGCTTAGGAAATCTGTAATGACATGAGAAAGGCTGGTGACATAATGTTGAAAATAGACAGGAGATCTAAATTTACATTCAACATATGTCTCAATTACTTTTAAGAAAAGTATATACAAAGAAGTTGAGACTTACAATTCTGGTTATAACAAACTAGCTTGTAGCAAACCTTCCCAACAAAAACAGTTAAGAAACTGGTTAAAAAAAAAAAAAAGGCTGTGTGAAGACATTGGAGAGTCAACAAAGCAGCCAGAATTTGAGGATCCAAAATTCTAAAAAGAAGAAAAACAGACTAGTGTGAGCCTGGCCCTGTGGGCTTTCTTTTCCCTCAAAGTAATCAATTATTCTTAGACAAGGCCAAGTGTCCAAAAAACCTAGTAGAAAGGAGCACCTAAGACGCAGAGAAGGAAACCAGAACTTTTAGCACTTGTACAGAGCTGGAAAGGCCAAAAAAAAGAAAAAGAAAAATTGAGGTTGGTGCTGCCAAGACAGCCAAGACTTAAAGGGCTGCAATCCCAGGAAGAAAGTAAAAAGCAATGATAGAACACACTGTAGCATTTTACAGTTTGATGCATTTGCTGAACTACAAGCTGTGTAAGTTACAAAAACTAAATCAACAGAAAGTTGTAGCTAATGAGTTAACAATTCAATGAATAGTTTTGGGAGGGCTCAATGATACTGAGACAAAAATTGCAGATTGGAGTCTGCCAACAGGCAGAAACTTTCTCAAGACCTCAAGATCTCAGTTGACTATGAATGTATAAACTCAGTTTGAAAACAGTATGATCCCAGAATGGACAAAAGTGATCTATCCTATCTAAAGTGCCTGAAAAAAAATAAACAAAAGGAAGTCATCTGTAGAAGAGATATCTTCTAGAACTTCAATATTATTTCATAAAGAAGTCCAGCATTGAATTAAATGCACACACATGCACACACACATACACATATACACACAAGCAAACCAAGATAAGGGAAAAGAATGATAACAGAAACAGGATGTCCAGACATATACTTTAAAATTTATGATTATCACATTTCAAATGTAATAGCTATGTTTATTTATGTTCAAAAGCATAGGAGAAAATGGAAAATTTCTCCCATAAAGTTTTCTATTAAAAAAATTTAGAAGAAAGCATTAACAAATGGAACGGTAATGGAATCTATAAAAAAAAATTAGAAGAAAGCATTAGC
Organism: Manis pentadactyla; assembly: GCF_030020395.1. Taxonomy (NCBI): domain Eukaryota; kingdom Metazoa; phylum Chordata; class Mammalia; order Pholidota; family Manidae; genus Manis; species Manis pentadactyla. The sequence goes on along the minus strand of NC_080020.1, from coordinate 146,469,497 downwards.
AAAAAAATCCCTAAATTTAAGAACTCAACAATCGTATTTAGCCAAGGTAAAACAGAAAGAAGATTGAGAAACTGGAATCCAAATCAGAAGAAATTGTATATGCTGAAGAAGGCAAGCAGAAAATGGTTGATTTTTTAAAAAATAAAAGAGAAATTAAGTACAAAAAAGGTCTAACATGTGTAATTAAAGTTACAGAAATAGAGAGAAAGGAAGAGAAACAATATTACTTAAAAATATTTGAGTGCAATATACAAATTTACACTTCTGCCAGTTGAGTGACAGACGTTCAACATTCCTGCCAACACTTAGTATGTGTCAGTGTTTTCCATTTTTTACTATTCTAGTGAATATATAATGGTATCTTATTCTGGCTCTAATTTGCATATCCAATATTACCAAACATAAATTTATATAATTTAACACCACTCCTATCAAGAATTCCTTACATAATAATTTATCTCAAAGCACAGCCTTATAATAATTAATGTTTAAAAATTAGCTAAAGAACACACGTAGGTCATCCCCCAAAAATGCCAACATTATAATAGAAGAGAAGCTAAGGCAAAAGAAACTTCTAAACAATAGCAAAAGAGGAAAGCTTTTCCTCTAAGATCAGGAATAAGACAAGGATGTCCACTCTCACCATTCTTAGTCAACATAATACTGGAGGTCCTAGCCACAGCAATCAGACAAGACAAACAGAAAAAGGGCATCCAAATTGGTATGGAAGAAGTTAAACTGTCACTTTTTACAGATGACATGATACTATACATAGAAAATCCTAAAAACTCCACCAAGAAATCTATTAGAACTAACAACTGCATTCAGAAAATTTGCAGGACACAGAATTAATACACAGAAATGTGCTGCATTCCTATGTAATAACAATGAACTAGTGGAAAGAAAAATCAGGTAAACAATTCCATTTATAATATCATCAAAAGTAATAAAATACCTAGGAATAAGCCTAATCAAAGAGGTGAAAGACCTATACTCTGAAAACGATAAGGCACTCATCTCATGAGAGAAATTAAAGACACACAAAAAAAAATGGTAATCAATACTATGCTCATGGATAGGAAGAATTAATATTGTCAAAATGGCTATTTTGCCTGAAGCTATTTACAGATTCAGTATAATCCCTATCAAACCACCAACAGCATTCTTCAATGAACTAAAACAAATAGTTCTAAAATTCATGGAACCACAAAAGACCCAGAAGAGCCAAAGCAATCCTGAGAAAGAACAAAGCTGGAAGTATTACACTCCCTGACTTCAAGCTATACTACAAAGCTGCAGTGATTGAAACATTATAGTACTGGCACAAGAACAGACCCATAGACCAATGGAACAGAATACAAAGCTGAGATATAAACCCATGCATATACGGTCAGTTAATACATGATAAAGGAGCCATGGATGTACAATGGGGAAATGACAGCCTCTTCAACAACTGGTGTTGGCAAAACTGGACATGCAAGAGAATGAAACTGGATTACCATCTAATTCCATACACAAAAGTAAACTCAAAATGGATCAAAGACCTGAATGTAAGTCATGAAACCATGGAACTCTTAGAAGAGAACATAGGCAAAAATCCCTTGAACCTAAGTATGAGCAATTTTTTCCTGGACACATCTCCTCAGTGAAGGGAAACATAATAAAAAATGAATAAGTGAGACTACATCAAACTAAAAAGCTTCTGTATAGCAAAGGACACCATCAGCAGAACAAAAAGGCATCTTACAGTATGGGAGAGTATATATTCATAAATGATATATAAGATAAGGGGTTAAGATCCAAAGTATCTAAAGAACTCATGCCTCAACACCAGGAAAACAAATAACCCAATAAAAAAATGAGTGGAGGATCTGAACAGACATTTCTCCAAAGAAGAAACACAGATGACCAACAGACACATGAAAAGATGCTCCACATTACCAATCATCAAGGAAATGCAAATCAAAAACCACAATGAGGTATCACCTCATACCAGTCAGAATGGCCACTATCCAAAAGGCAAGAAATAAGAAGTGTTGAGTGTTGGTGAGAATATGGAGAAAAGGGAACCCTCCTACACTGTTGGTGGGAATGTAAATTGGTACAACCACTGTGGAAAGCAATGTGGAGGTTCCTCAACAAAGTAAATAAAAATACTATTCAACCCTGTAATTCCACTTCTTAGAATTTACCTAAAGAAAACAAAATCCCTGATTCAAAAAGATGCAGCCCTAGGTTTATTGCCTCATTATTTAGAATAGCCAAGATATGGAAGCAACCTAAGTGTCCATCAATAGATGAATGGATAAAGAAGAGGTGGTACATATACACAATGGAATTATTATGCAGTCATTAAAACAAAGAAATCCTGCTGTTTACCACAACATGGGACTTTATCAAAATAAAGATATTTGGTGCTTCCAAGGGCACTGTCAGGAAAGTGAAAAGACAACCCACAAAACCAGAGAAACATCCGCAAATCATCTACCCAACAAGGGTCTAGTAATCCGAAAATAAAAATAATTATTACAACTCAACAATTTAAAGACAAATAACCCAATTAAAAGTTGGCAAGGGATCTGAATAGGCATTTCTCCAAAGAAGATAAACAAATGGCCAAGAGGCACAGGAAAAGAAGCTCAACATCCCATTCCTAATGGGAAATGCAAATCAAAACCACAATGAGGCTCCACTGCACGCCCACTAGGATGCCCAAAGGCAAAAAGATGGACAGTAACACACATTAGCAAGAATGTGGAGAAACTGGAACCCTCATACAGTGCTGGCAGGAATGTAAAATGGTGCCGCCACTTTGGAAAACAGTTAGGCAGTTCCTCTAAAAGGCCATAAAGTTAGCATATGACCAGGAACTCCTCTCACAGGTATAGATATCCGCCCAAGAGAACAGAAAACAATGTGCACACAACAACTTGCATATGAATAGCAACATTATCATAACAGCAAAAAGGTATAAACAATCCAGATACCCATCGGTTAAGGAAGGGATTTTTTAAAATGAATAAACCAATATACACCCATACAATGGAATATTATTCAGCCATAAAAGCCTCTGAAACATGCAACCCCGTGAGTGAAACCTGGAAATACGCGAAGGGAAAGAAGCCAAACACAAAAGGACATATACTGTATGATCCCACTGTCGGCTTAAACCTCGAGCTTTCTGGGTGACATCTGAAACCAGCCGGGTGCACAGAGGGCCAGAGGCACTAAGAGGCGGCCCACTCCACATTGCGGGCGGCAGGTTTCAAAAGCGCAGGAGCTTACCTCGGGGGCTTGTCTTGGAGGCCGAAAGAGTTGATCTCCACTCTCACTTGCCAGAATTTTTAAAGTTTCTACAGGCCTTGACGGGGTTCAGGCTCGTGGTTCAGGCTCGTTCACAGTCCCAGTGGCTCAACACCGCCTTCCTCCCTCCAGGCTAGTCCTCCTGCCGCTCGCAGGGCCGGGAAGGCGAGCGGAAGACACGTCACTCGCAGGCGGCGGCGAGGAGCCTCAGATTTCCGGGTTCCTGCTCCTGGGTCAGACGTAGTCATGACCGCTCATGACCTCCTCCAACATCCCTATGAAATGTGCAGGATAGGTAAGTTCATAGAGACAGAACCTAGACTGGTGGTTATCAAGTGTCTTGCCAACGGGTTTCAGCCCCAAGCAAGTCCACTATGGATTCAATGAGACCGAAAAATGACAATGGAACGTTCTTGGGGTGAAAGGCTTTATACCCAACTTTATTCCCACGGTGGCAGGACAATTACTAGAATCCCATCCACTCAGAGCGAGCCTGAATGCAGCAAGCCAGTCTCTGCCTCTGGGCCCCTCTGCCCCTGCACCGGTCTCAGTCTCTGTCCTGGGCGCTGCCACCACTCCAGTCTCTGCTGTCCTGCAGACGTGCCACCGTGTCACCCAGAGCACTGGATGGAGCTCTTTACATAGAGTCAATAACAACGTATTGCCCACCCATGTGTAGTGAGCTCGCTGACCAGGGCCGGGTGAAAATTCTGGCCATAAGAACCTTCACTTTAGCCACCAGGATTTCAGAGGGGTGGAGAGTGACTGTTAATGCATCTGGAGGTTCTTTCTGGGTGTAAAAACATTCTGGAATTACATAGAAGTGATGGTTGTGCAACAATTTGAATGTACTAAAAAAACAAATTGTACACTTTAAAAGAATAGATTTTATGGTGTAATAACTACATCTTGCTTAAAAACATAGAAGAAAAATTGAGTGTCCCCGTATTTTTCAGCTATGGTTACAGGCAAATCCTGTTATTTCACCTTAGTACTCCTTAAGTAACTTGTGAAAAATGCTGACTTGTAATTAATTTGCCTATGATTTTTCTTTGAAACCAGGTAACACAGCACTTCTCCAGGGAGTGGGGAGATGGTGAAGTTTCCCTTCAGGGAGTGTCAGTTACTCTGGAAAGAGACAAAGCCTGGGACAGAAAGCCAGAATCTGTAAACACACTTGGGATGGAAGGAGGCTGGACTTCATTTCTCCAGATGTCTTACCACTGCTATGTTGGCCTGGTACTGCATGAAGTCTGTAGGTCTGAAGGCACTCCCAGAATCCGTGGAAGAGGCTGTTACTGCTAAATCCCGGAGGAGGTCGGAGAGCCAGGTGGCGTGGCACCTTGTAGCCGTGCAGGAAAACAGCCCTCCCAGGGATACGGTAAAAATGAGGCAGGACAGGCACTTCAGACAGCCAGAACTTATGACTGCATGTTCCTTGCTGTGTTGAATCACTTGTTTCATCTTTCCCTGACTGCGTTAAACATTAAACTGTGGTCTTCCCAGCTGTTCAAAACTGAATTAAGGAAAGTATTTATGCCCACACTTTCCAGAAGAGGGAAAGGAAAAACAGCCTCCTCCTGAATTCAGTATCATGGAAAGAAATTCCCTGAGAGGAACAAGAATCAGCTGCGGAGTCACCCCTTCTCCTGAGGAAATCCGCCTATCAGGACAGAAAGTGGAGATTCGGGCTATTGTTCTACTGACTTCACCAGTGGGTGTCCCTACAGAATCCGTAATAAAGAAATCTGAGAGGTTCTAGATAAATGCTGATCTCAGAGAGTAAAAATTTCCCTTGGGAAAAAACAGCTGTTAGCCCTCTTAATTTCTCTCTTCCCATCCCATACATTTTAAAAAACATGACATATTTAGGTTCTGGTCATGTCTTTACTATTGAAATCGAGTTTAAATTACACTCATCTCTCCCTCCCCCCATCGCTATGCCACAGGCCATCCTGTTTCACTCTCTGCATGGGACTTATCAATACCTGGATCTGTCTTTCCCACCTGTTCACCACATTCCCTCTTTAGAACACAGCCTCACTGAGACGGGACCTTGTCTTTCTTCTTCATTTTGCATCTGTGGCATGCATCACACTCAAAATAGTTATGGAATAAGTGGAATGGAGGTCTTTTTGTCTTCTATTTTTAGGGTAACGGTGACCTAAGAATATGTGTACCCTTGTGAATCAGTAAAATCTGCCCTTTGTCTGGGATGGGAAGAGAGAAATTAAGAGAGCTAACAGCTGTTTTTTTCCAAGGGAAATTTTTACTCTCTGAGATCAGTATTCATCACTTACGTACCACTTTTTTGCTGACAGAATGTTATATATACTTGTTGTCTACTGTGCAATCACTACTATAGTTGTAAGAAATAAGTTTGAATGGATCTGTGATACCCTTTCACCGTCGCTACCAATGACAGACATCCAAGGCAACATATTCATAGAAGGCTCTCCTCCAAGAAGCCTCCTTTGATTGCCTCAAGGCAGGTACACTTTTCCTATCCTTTGTCCTTTGTATAAAATCCCATTTTGATGGTAAGTATATAGTATCGCCATTAATTGTTTGCTCTACCTTTTTACCACACACTGTCTTTTTTTTTTTTTACATTTGTAATATCTACACATGGCAAGAAATCAATAAATATTAGAATAAGTGACCAAATTATTAAAGTGGGGATATTATTTTTGTAAATATATTGCTGCTTTTCTTTGACTTTTCTTGCTCTGTAACATTCCCCTTGTTCCCCAGAGCCCCAGGAAGATGACACAGGAATTCAAAGAAAAATAAGTAGGCTTCAATTTTTGACATACAGAATAGGATTATTTTTCAACTCTGGCTAGGCAGTAAGGGAAGATATTTGCTATAATGAAAGGGTGCTGTCCCAGCCTTCCAAATCATGCAACATAGAAAGGAAAAAGAGGAACAGCAGGGAAATGTGATCAACCACAACCTTGCAGGGTTTTATCCTCCAGGGCTTAAAGAGGGTTACGATAGGAGCACTCCCATGAGTGGTGGGAAGTCAGGCACTGTGGACCACATCTGGGAGTGGCTTGGAGTAGTTCCAGGCCCCTGAGGAAGCACTGCATGCAGCTTGTTGCCTCATTTCACAGACGGAGGCATGGGGCCTACATAGATGACCTGAGATAATGCTCTGGTTCCCCTTGGCTTTTGAGCAGCATGCAGTGGATCCAAATTTCCCATGAGCCCCAGTGCAGGGACACAAAGGTGGTGAGAGGCCAGCAGGAATTGGGCAAAGATGTTTCTGTGGCCAGGGGTGAATGGCTGTGAGCCGTAAGCTTATGTAGCTGGTGTCCAAGGAATACACACAAACCCAGGCCGACCTCAGAGCAACAAGAACTGACCTGCCTCTAGTGTGGCGGTGGCAGCCTCAGGGCTCCTACCCACAATCCTGAGGCTCACTGCCCTGGCCACCACAGCTCAGGTAAGTCCCTCCTCCACCCCCACCCAAACCCAGATGCTTTGCTGGTGAAAAGCAGGGAAAGGAAGAAGAAATCTGAAAGGGTGAACATTTGCCTGAAAGAGACCGGAGTTATTTACAGAGACTAAGAAGGACTGAAATAACATCATTTGGCAAATCGAAGTTTTTCCTTCTTTATCCAACAGAGTAGAGCCTCTTAAAGATGAATTTGTTCAACTACTGAAAATAAATCACCTTATTTAAAAACCATGGGAATGGCACTGGTCAACTCACCTTATGAATACAGGGACCAGGACTCAGGAGGCCGGAGTTCTGATCTAGCAGAACAAACTGCATAACACTGGTCACGGGGTACTTAGTACCTCCATGCACTCAGTCTGTTTGTTGTCTATAAAATGAGCTGTAGTGAGGAGGTAGGATAAGAGAATCTCTAAAGAATCAACCAGCCCCAGCATCCTAGGATTCTTTTGAACACAGAGTTAGTGAAGTGCCATCTTCATGGAGACCATTTGTGAGAGAGGTGGGTGCATATTTGTATGGCAGGAGAATGACACTAAAAACCAGGGTCTAATTCACTTCAAAGCCTGGGTCTTTGTCTTTTTTGTTACAGGTTAAATGCTGAGTTCCTAGGCAGCATTTGCGGTTGACATAGAGACATTTCTAGGGTCTCTGAAATAAGAAACATGAGGAAGCTACTTCTACCTACTTGTAAAACGAGTTATGTTAGTGAGACTCAGCAAAACTGCTTTGGGGTTCCTAGGGAGGCTTATATTCCTTTTTTTCCCCTTTGTTTCTGCCTTTTTTTAAGTTGGCAAATTTTGTTTTTAAAATCTTTAATGCAATTCACATTGCATGCAATTTAGCCATTTGAGGTGTACAATTCAGTGACTTTTAATATATTCACTGTTTTGCAACCATCAATAGTAGTTAATTTTAGAACATTTTCATCACCCCAAAAAGGACCTTCCTGTCCATTTGTGGTCATTCCCTTTTCTCTTCTCTGACAATAGTTCATGTCTCTAAGCATGTGCCTAACCTGGACATTTCATATAAATGTAATGTATAATATGTAGCCTTTTGGGTCTGGCTTCTTTTACTTAATATTTTCAAGGTTTGTCTATGCTGTAGCATGTATTGGTAATTCATCTTTTTATAGCTGAATACTATTACACTGTAATGATATATACCACATTTTATTTTCCATTCATCAGTTAGTGCACATTTGGGTTGTTTACAGATTTTGCTGTTATGCTATGAACATTTGTGTGCAGGGTTTTGTGTGAATATTTGTTTTTACTTCTCTTGGGTATATATATATATACATACATAGTGTAGAATTGCTGGGGGACATGCCAGCTTTATGTACAACTTTTTGAGGAACTGCCAAACAGTTTAACCTAAGCAACTGCACCATTTTACATTCCACCCAGAAAACATGAGGGTTCCAAATTCTGTACATCTTTGCCGACACTTGCTATTGTGTGTCTTCTTTATTACAGGCATCCTAGTAGGTAGGAAGGAAGGGGTATCTCCTTGTGCTTTGGATTTGCATTTCGCATTAGGAATGGGATGCTGAGCTTCTTTTCATGTACTTATTGGCCATTTTTATTTCTTCCTCGGATAAATGTCTATTTAGATCCTTTGCCAGTTTTTAAATTGGATTATTTGTTATTGTTTTGTTGAGGTATAATAATTATATGTTCTGGATACTAGACCCTTATCAGATTCATGCTTTGCAAATGTCTTCTCCCATTCTGTGCATTATCTTTTCACTATCTTCGTTTTTTCCCCTGAAGCACAAAAGCTTTAATATTCATGAATTCCACCTTGTATTTTTCTTTGGTTGCTTAGGCTTTAGGTGTCATAGCTAGTAAACAATTGCCTAATCCAAGGATACAAATGTATACTTGACATCTTTGTCGAAGAGTTTTATAATTTTAGTTCTTGCAATCTGGTCTTTGATTATTTTGAATTAATATTTGCGTATGGTGTGAGGTAAGGGAACAACTTCATTCTCTTGCATGTGGATATCCCAGTCGATTATTGTAATTTCTTGTTCCAGACACCATCCCCTCCCTCTTCTCCTTCTTCCTACCTGGATTGCAGTGATGATAACTGGTCATGCAGCAGCCAGCTTATGACTGTGAGGGAAAGTCAATATAATGTTGGAAATTCTAGCACTGAGTGGTTAACTAGACTTTTTATGATGCAAAAAAAAGGGCCCTAAACAATAACAAAGCCTTTCCCCAAGCCCCTAAACCTTAACCATTTAAGGGATTTCTGTTACCATGTAGCCAAAAGCTCTATCCTCTCATTCATCACTTCCCCCTACTGGCCTGGAGTAGATATTTCATGTATTGGTTGATGTTCCACCTCAGAATGATTCCACCTTAACTGAACATTTTCCCCAAACAGAAGAGGATGATGCCTTAATCATGGATGGTCTGTAAAACCTCTTGTTGCTGATCGAATATGAATGACCCAAGGCTGGACTCACCTAAATTGGGCCAATCAGGTCCTTCTCTTAGAAATGTGGAATGTTGGAGAAACCTTTGGAGAAAAGGTTCATTGTTTTTGCTAGCTGAGGTCTTTGAAGCCATAGTAGGTTCTGTCTTTGTGATGGCTTTTTGTCTCTTTCTTTCTTGTATTCTATGTAACACCTGCTCTTGCACCCACCCTGCCCCCGTCCTTCAAAATTTTTATTTTTGGCTTATTTGTTTTCTTTTTTATTTAAGCTAGATATCCATCTGTCCATTCATTCATCTATAAAAATGTAGGTTGGGTTATGCAATAACTCTAATATCTCAGTGACTTCAAGCAACAGAAATTTATTTTTTGGTCAAAATAAACTGTAAATTTTTTGATGAAGGAGAGCTTTGTTTCATGTTGTGTTCAATCAAAGCTCTGACCAGTTTATTGAGCCTCCACCAGCTGGTCACTACAGTAGCTTGAAGAGAACACTGAAAGGTATTGTACTGACAATTAAAGGCTCTGATGTAGACGTGACACATCCTTTTTGCTCACAGCCCATTGCTAGACTATTCACATAACCACATCTAAGTCTATGGGCAGGAAGCGCTGTCCTGGGCCGTGAAGGAGATGCACTGGAAATGCCGGGGAGCAGCACACGTGTTTATCACTGCCTGTCTCCCCTCTCCCTCAATTCTCCTCCTCTTTTTCCTCTTGGTTACCTTCCTTCTTCTTCCCTCCTCCTTGTCTCCCTCCTTTTTCTTTTTCCTTGTTTATCTTTCCTTATGCACCTTCCTAAATTTAATTTGTCATTTGATTGAATAAAGCATGGTAGTCACAACTCTTATTGTAAAATATGTGACAAGTAGGTGGGAGGCAACTTCTCCTTATCATCATGTAGCCAAATGTCCATGATCCCAGGGTCTTTTGTATTAATGCCTTATAGGTAAAGATAAACACCACGTATCCCACCAGCAATACAAAAACAGAAATCTGATGACTAGTTATTTTAGCCTCCTATGACAGTTGCGATACATCACCTCACCCTTGGTGGATTATACCAACATCCATTTATTCTCTTATGGTTCTGGAGGTAAGAAGGAAATTAGCATCCAGAATATCCAAGGGGCCTGGCTGCCTAGGGAGGCTCTAGGGAGGAACCCATATTTTTGCTTTCCCCAGTTTCTAGAGCTGCCTTCCTTGCATTCCTTGACTCCTGGCCCTTTTCTCCATCTCAGAGCCAGCCAGGTAGCATCTTCAGGTCTCCCTCTGCTTCTCTGTTATATCAGTTTCTCCTTGTCTGTCTCTGTAATCAGCTCTCCCTCTCCCCGTCTCTTATCAGGGACTTGTGATTACATTTAGGATCCACCTGGATGATCCAGGATAGTCTCTTGATTTTAAGATCCTTAAATCAGTCACATCTACAAAGTCATTTTTTCCACATAAGGAAACATTCACAGGTATCAGGAATTATGATCTGGGTATCCTTAGGGGCTATCACTCAACTTACCACACTAGCTGTATGAGGAATAATGAAAATGTATCTCTTGTGTTGGAGACAAAGATAGAGGATATTATTCATTGATCCATCTTTGTACCTAATTTTCACAGTAGTTTCCAGAGAAGAAGTTACTAGGAAAGAAATGGAATACAAAATAGTACAATAATTAGTATTTGTAGATCATTTTCTATTGCTGCTCTTCAATACTTTCTTGATGTTGATTTGGAATTTCTTGCACCCAGAGTTTACATTTCATATTCAGAACCTAAATTCGTTTTGTTTTATAAGTATAGTGACTGGATCTGCTGCATCTAGCAGAAAATTCATTGCTTATACTTCCAAAATGAAACTCGTTGGAAACATTTTGTACATATGGGGCTATGAATTATGATTTTTCTCTTTACAAGATATTTGCAAGTCAGAAAAGCAAAATCATTGCTTTCTCCCTCCCTTGACTCCTTAGGAAAGAAAGCAGTGAATCTCATCCTTTGGCAGGTTAGAAACCCTCTCTCATACTCAAGCTATCTTCTACAGACACTCCAAATTAAGAACTAGACACTCATAAATGTCACACATATCTAAAGAAGATGTAACCTAAATTGAATATTAATGAGTAATGAAAGTTTAAAACAAAACTGCCTGTTGGAAATGTGCTCATGAGTTATGAGAACCACATCTAAGTCTTCTCTTCCCCCTTCATTTTGAAAATAGCTATCCAGGAGGTGGTTGAGTGAGCCCTGGGATCCTGCTATATTTGTCCAGGATGACTGCAGACTCTTGAGCAAATAATTTGCTCCATATTGCTGAATTCCTATGAAATAAAACTGCTCACCCTAAAAAAAGCCTTTCCAGGACTCCAGGGTGATTTCTGCCTGGTGTGTTTGGTGCCTTTCACCCCCATCTTTTGGCTATTAGACTCTTACACAGCTAATGTAATAATTCCTTGGCAGTGTTCTCTTGCAGCTGCTGACAGGGTGAACTTTTCCTCAGGCCCATGGTGCCTGGCTGTCAGGTGGACTGTAACTACTTTTACATCTTCACTCATTAAAGGAACCAAAGTGGGAATACTTCAATGTGTCCTGTGGCTTCCATTGAATCTTTGAGGTGATACAAACCCGATCTCATCAAAATTAATGGCTTATGGTCATTCACACTATTACTGTTAATGGGGTTGAGCATGCATTATTTTCCTGCAGAAATGGGGCTTATGTAGGACTTATAATACAGCACAGTTTGGGAGTACAGTTGACCAAGACTCTACACACCCTGTACAGTAGGAATTTGGTGCACTTAGCAAAGATAGCTTGCAAAATGAATATTGCAAGCATTGGCTGCAATTTGCAGTGCATTCTTAAACATCATTGCTCTCTTCAAGCGTAGATTGTGACAAAAGAGAGTGATAATTTTTAAGAATAGGTTTTTAAAATGTACTGGTGTTAATGAAACAAAAGCTACACTTTAGATAGTAATGTAAGGGAAATTGTTTTCTTTTAGTACAAGTTCTGGCAAGACTGGCCATTAGCTCTTCCAATTGGCACTTAAAATTGGCCCCTAGGAAGAGTTTATTTAATCCACCCATCCATTCATCTACCCATTGCTTCACAAACATGTTCTGGGGAGTACCGTGTTAGCCTTTACTGGGGACTCTGAACTTCTTGCAATGGCTTCCCTCCCAGTCAGCCCTTATGCCAAAGTAATATGGAAAGGTGAACGTCAACGACATTGCTTGGGCATAAGTACTGGGGAGTCTTGCCTGATCACCAGGCCAGTACACTGAAAAGGGGACTGTAATCTCCTCACATTTGGACAGAGTCACCCACTTCAGGAAAGCCTGGGATCTGACGTGGACACTCCCTTTCTCCTTTTGTTCCATGTTTTGCTTTTCCTCATTGCAGGACAGTAAACATTAAGGCTCAGTTAAGGCTATGGGTCTTGGGGAAGAGAGAAAGGTAACCCTATAGGCAGATCTTCGGCTCAGACAGATGGGATCAGCCATGTAATTGCCCTGTTTATCAGGGGCTTGCGTTGGTGTGTGGAGTAAACTTCCACGTAATCAAGAGTGTTCATTTGACTGGCCTTGACCTCTGTGCATCTCTTTTTTCAGAGATCTCTTCATGTATGGAAGTGTAGGGTTTTGCTATTCAGGTCCAGGTTTCTAGCTGTAACCATGTCAGTTCTACTTACTACAGAAATGATGGATTGAAATAGAAGGCAGGAGGTGAGGTCCTAGACTGAGGAATGGTGGGAAGTTCTTCAGATAGAGTGTGGGTAAAATTGCACTATTTCGAGAATATCTCACTTCGCCTTAGTGCATCTCCATATCAATAGGTATTTCCAAGGGATGGGGAGAAGTAGTCTATCTCCATATCAATAGGTAATTATAAGAGTAAGTGGGGGCATATCTGGACTGCGGTTGGGCGAGGTCCTTTCTTCTACAGCTGGGTTGCAAGAGACACAGGAGAGCAGAAGTGGATGGCTGCTTGTGAGCAATACATTGGTTTCTCCCACTTTATTTCTCCCTTTAATTGATTTTGGTTTCAAAGGTATTTTGCCCTGGGATTTCCCCCCATTGCTGCATAGAGGTTGGGCACAATTGTGGGAAGAATGACTGGGAATGGTTGTTTGAAGGGACAGAAATGAGGAGGTACCAGGTCACCAGGTCTGGCTCATGAAGATGGGTAGTAAGGGGCAAGTCCTGGTGGACGTGGTCCCCAGTCCAGTAAACTGGCAGGTTAGGCATATGGGACACCCGGTAAAACTAGGAAAGTACAGTTGTTGTTGTTGTTTTCAAAAGAAACAAGCTTGTTCTTGAGAAAGAAATAAGGGGGAGGTGCAATGAGGTACAGAAAGGTGTGTTATTAGCTTGAATTGGACACTGATTTGGGTTATTACTCAGAGAAGAATTTTTAACCACTTTATTTGTAAATAGGGCACATTGGGAGAAAGGATCAGGAACATTTTTCCTTCCCAGATCCAGGATTTAGCTGGATGGGGCTGACAAAATTAATGCTTGTATAGTTGTTTGTCATAATTTTTAATGATCGAAAGAGTGCCTTCATTATAGTTCTTGGAAAGTCATAGGAAAAATTGAAATTTAAGATCCTAAAAATTCAGACTCAGTAATCTCACAATGTTTGGTTGTCTACTTAAAATACTTTCAACAACCTCTTCTTGAACATATCTCCCCGGGCAAGGAAAACAACAGCAAAAATGAACAAGTGGGACTATATTAAGCTGAAAAGCTTCTGTACAGCAAAAGACACCATCAATAGAACAAAAAGGAACCCTACAGTATGGGAGAATATCTTTGAAAATGACACATCCGATAAAGGCTTGACGTCCAGAATATATAAAGAGCTCACACGCCTCAACAAACAAAAAACAAATAACCCAATTAAAAAATGGGCAAAGGAACTGAACAGACGGTTCTCCAAAAAAGAAATACAGATGGCCAACAGACACATGAAAAGATGCTCCACATCGCTAATTATCAGAGAAATGCAAATTAAAACTACAATGAGGTATCACCTCACACCAGTAAGGATGGCTGCCATCCAAAAGACAAACAACAACAAATGTTGGCGAGGCTGTGGAGAAAGGGGAACCCTCCTACACTGCTGGTGGGAATGTAAACTTGTTCAACCATTGTGGAAAGCAGTATGGAGGTACATCAAAATGCTCAAAACAGACATACCATTTGACCCAGAAATTGCACTCCTAGGAATTTACCCTAAGAACGCAGCAATCAAGTATGAGAAAGACCAATGTACCCCTATGTTTATCGCAGCACTATTTACAATAGCCAAGAATTGGAAGCAACCTAAATGTCCATCGATAGATGAATGGCTAAAGAAGATGTGGTACATATACACAATGGAATACTACTCAGCCATAAGAAAAGGGCAAATCCAACCATTTGCAGCAACATGGATGGAGCTGGAGGGTATTATGCTCAGTGAAACAAGCCAAGCAGAGAAAGAGAAATACCAAATGATTTCACTCATCTGTGGAATATAAGAACAAAGGAAAAACTGAAGGAACAAAACAGCAGTAGAATCACAGAACTCAAGAATGGACTAACAGGTACCAAAGGGAAAGGGACTGGGGAGGATGGGTGGGCAGAGAGGGATAAGGGGGAGCAGAAAAAGAGGGGTATTAAGATTAGCATCCATAGCGGGGTGGGAGAAAGGGGAGGGCTGTACAACACAGAGAAGACAAGTAGTGATTCTACAACAGTTTGCTATGCTGATGGACAGTGACTGTAAAGGAGTATATAGGGGGGACCTGGTATAGGGGAGAGCCTAGTAAACAAAGTATTCGTCATGTAAGTGTAGATTAATGATTAAAAAAAAAAAAAGCAGCAGTTCCTATGTGGTGACCTCTAATGAGTTCTACACAGTGATATAAAGGGCATATAAAAGTGTAGGCAAAGGGTCTGTTTGTGTTTATACAGAGGATCAAAGCCTAATTTGGCTACCCCGAAAATGAACTAAGATATGATATGAAAAAGAACTTCCAACATCAGCACTCTCGGGAAGACTCATGACAGAAGATGATCAGCAAAAAAAAAAAAAAAAAAACTCCAACAAAGATCCACGCACTGTCACAGGTGTAGATGCACTCATCCCACCAGTTCCTGGACTTGCCATGGGAATGATGAAGGAGATATCTAAGCTGGCCTGTGTATACAGTAAAACAAAAATTGGACTGGATCTATACTGTTGGAACTCAACCAAGAATTAGGAGAAGTGCAAATTGTAGCACTCCAAAATCTTACAACCACAGACTATTTATCGTTAAAAGAACATACGGGACATGAACAGTCCCCAGGAATGGGTTGTTCTAGTTTATCTGAGTTCTCTCAGACTGTTTAAGTTCAGTCAGACAATATCCACCATATCATAGATAAGTTTTCACAAATGCCTAAGGTGCCTAACTGGTTTTCTTGGTTTCACTGGAGATGGCTGGTAATTACAGGTATGCTTTGGTTAGGTAACTATATTCCTATTATGTTAATGTGTGTGCACAATTTAATTAGTAGTTTAAAACCTATCCATGCTGAAGTTACTCTACAAGAAGATATGTCAAAGAAATAATCAACCTTCCCAGGTTTTCTTCTGCCTGCTACTTCTATAGCTTTTCTTCTTCCTACCTAATCACAACCTTTAAATAGAACTCATGCCACATGTCGAATTTACCGAGTATCATCATTCTTCCAAGTGGTAAAGACACCTCAAGACAAATGCTGGGCCTAGAAGCCACAGGGCATAAATATGCAAAGAAGTAAAAAGCTAACCTTTTCAAACAATAAGGCTTCTCTCTCACTTACCAACTTTACATTTCCCTGTATGGCCCCGGAAGATGACTGGTTAGCCAGAGACGGGTAAGATTCCTCAAGGGAGGAACAACCTAAGACAGGCACAGTCGCAGGGGACCATCTGGTGAGAAAATGGGGAGCAGCAGAGGTGAGGCTTAGAACCTCCCCCCTCATGTTCTGAGAGAAATCTTCTGCATACATGGATGTTTATTGCCCTCGTCTAGCTCGGATTAACACATAGTCTACAGGCACACACCTGATCATCTACATTTGCTCTCTTACAACACTAAACTCTGTTTTCTACCTTTATCTCGTATCTACCTACAACTTCAGCATTTTATTAAAAATAATAATAATAGAGAAATGTGGTATCCACATATAAATCAAGTTTAAAAATCAAATGAATAGTCATATTTGAACTGACTGTGTATAGTTCATAATGCATGAACAAAACCGAAAGCTTCTGTGATGACTGCCCTTGCACTGTTCACCATGTAACTTATTCACTATGTAAGAATTTGTACTCCATGTAAGAATTTGTTCGTTATGCATCAGAAGATTGGAGACTGACGAAAATTAGGCTTGGGGTGGATTAATGAATGTGCATTGAGTATTGACCCCCCTATACAGAAATTTATTGTGGTTAACAACTATTTGATCAATAAATATGAGAGATGCCCTCACAAAATATATATATATATATATATATTTAAACACACTTCCAATTGTAAAATAAATAAGTAACCGGGATGTAATGTATAGCATAAGGAATATAGTCAAAATATTGTAACAACTTGGTATGGTGATACCTGGTACCTAGAATTATCATGTATATAAATGTTCAATCACTGTGTTGTACACCTGAAACTAATGTAATGCAATACTGTTGTCAACTACCCTTCAATAAAAAAAAAAAAAAAACTTTCAACAGCCTTCTTATCCAGTTTAAAAGGATACAGATTGATTGTGAATTTTTTTTTCAATACAGAGGAGCACCAGGAGTAAAACTAAAATCATCCACCCACAGGTAATCACTATAAATAATTTAAATTATATTCTTTCAATCTTTTTCCTGTGCATCAGTATATAAACACAAACTTTAGGAAAACATGACTGATTATCCTGTTCATTCTTTCCGTGACCTCATTTCATTAATACATAGCAAAGTTTTTCCAAAGCCATTATACATTCCTTTCAATATCATTTATATTCCATTTATTTAAGTAATTTAGTTAATCAGTCTCCTATTGTTAAGGAGTTAGCTCTGCTCTCCCTAAATTCTTCACTATTATTAACAGTGCTGTAATGCAAATCATTTGATCAATCTCCAAATATTTACTGAGTGCTTAGTGTATGTCGAGCTTTGTGTATAGCTGAATATAAATATAGTAAACAGGCTTAGTTATCACCTTCATGCAGTTTAGTCTACTGAGAGATACAGACAATAAACAAATAAATCAATGAACATAGATGTTTTATGGCTTCCCAAGGAGGGAAGGATCAACCCACACCTAAAATTGGTTCATAAGTTGAGACTGATAATGCTAAAGGTACCAGGAGGGTATGAGAAGGCTTACTACTCATGTAATGGGACATTCTAAGGAGAGCAGAGCAGGTGCAAATCGGTCTAGATGACTTGAAGAAGGGAGAAATAGTGGGTTGGGCCTTTATAGTGGCTGGAAGGTGGGGACTTAAGAGGTTTAAACATCCTAATTGCACAGAACAGGAAGGAAAGAGCAGATAGGGAAGATGGGTAGGGATCTAAAAGCTGTCAAAAGTAGGTAAACATTGAAAAAGGTGTCAGTCCAAGGGTGCCAAGAACACACAATGGGAAAAGGACAGTCTTATCAATAAATGGTGCTGGGGGATATCCACATGCAAAGGAATGAAATTGGACCCCTGTCTTACACTGCTGACAAAAATTAACTAGATGTGGATCAAAGACTTAAATGTAAGACCTAAAGTCATACAGCGCCTAGGAGAAAACATAGGGGAAAAGATCCTTGACATTGGTCTTGGTAATGATTTCTTGGATAAGACACCAAAAGCACAAGCAAAAAACACTACAATAAACAAGGGGGACCACATTAAACTAAACAAGAGGTTTTACAGACCATCCATGATTAAGGCATCATCCTCTTCTGTTTGGGGAAAATGTTCAGTTAAGGTGGAATCATTCTGAGGTGGAACATCAACCAATACATGAAATATCTACTCCAGGCCAGTAGGGGGAAGTGATGAATGAGAGGATAGAGCTTTTGGCTACATGGTAACAGAAATCCCTTAAATGGTTAAGGTTTAGGGGCTTGGGGAAAGGCTTTGTTATTGTTTAGGGCCCTTTTTTTTGCATCATAAAAAGTCTAGTTAACCACTCAGTGCTAGAATTTCCAACATTATATTGACTTTCCCTCACAGTCATAAGCTGGCTGCTGCATGACCAGTTATCATCACTGCAATCCAGGTAGGAAGAAGGAGAAGAGGGAGGGGATGGTGTCTGGAACAAGAAATTACAATAATCGACTGGGATATCCACATGCAAGAGAATGAAGTTGTTCCCTTACCTCACACCATACGCAAATATTAATTCAAAATAATCAAAGACCAGATTGCAAGAACTAAAATTATAAAACTCTTCGACAAAGATGTCAAGTATACATTTGTATCCTTGGATTAGGCAATTGTTTACTAGCTATGACACCTAAAGCCTAAGCAACCAAAGAAAAATACAAGGTGGAATTCATGAATATTAAAGCTTTTGTGCTTCAGGGGAAAAAACGAAGATAGTGAAAAGATAATGCACAGAATGGGAGAAGACATTTGCAAAGCATGAATCTGATAAGGGTCTAGTATCCAGAACATATAATTATTATACCTCAACAAAACAATAACAAATAATCCAATTTAAAAACTGGCAAAGGATCTAAATAGACATTTATCCGAGGAAGAAATAAAAATGGCCAATAAGTACATGAAAAGAAGCTCAGCATCCCATTCCTAATGCGAAATGCAAATCCAAAGCACAAGGAGATACCCCTTCCTTCCTACCTACTAGGATGCCTGCAATAAAGAAGACACACAATAGCAAGTGTCGGCAAAGATGTACAGAATTTGGAACCCTCATGTTTTCTGGGTGGAATGTAAAATGGTGCAGTTGCTTAGGTTAAACTGTTTGGCAGTTCCTCAAAAAGTTGTACATAAAGCTGGCATGTCCCCCAGCAATTCTACACTATGTATGTATATATATATATATACCCAAGAGAAGTAAAAACAAATATTCACACAAAACCCTGCACACAAATGTTCATAGCATAACAGCAAAATCTGTAAACAACCCAAATGTGCACTAACTGATGAATGGAAAATAAAATGTGGTATATATCATTACAGTGTAATAGTATTCAGCTATAAAAAGATGAATTACCAATACATGCTACAGCATAGACAAACCTTGAAAATATTAAGTAAAAGAAGCCAGACCCAAAAGGCTACATATTATACATTACATTTATATGAAATGTCCAGGTTAGGCACATGCTTAGAGACATGAACTATTGTCAGAGAAGAGAAAAGGGAATGACCACAAATGGACAGGAAGGTCCTTTTTGGGGTGATGAAAATGTTCTAAAATTAACTACTATTGATGGTTGCAAAACAGTGAATATATTAAAAGTCACTGAATTGTACACCTCAAATGGCTAAATTGCATGCAATGTGAATTGCATTAAAGATTTTAAAAACAAAATTTGCCAACTTAAAAAAAGGCAGAAACAAAGGGGAAAAAAAGGAATATAAGCCTCCCTAGGAACCCCAAAGCAGTTTTGCTGAGTCTCACTAACATAACTCGTTTTACAAGTAGGTAGAAGTAGCTTCCTCATGTTTCTTATTTCAGAGACCCTAGAAATGTCTCTATGTCAACCGCAAATGCTGCCTAGGAACTCAGCATTTAACCTGTAACAAAAAAGACAAAGACCCAGGCTTTGAAGTGAATTAGACCCTGGTTTTTAGTGTCATTCTCCTGCCATACAAATATGCACCCACCTCTCTCACAAATGGTCTCCATGAAGATGGCACTTCACTAACTCTGTGTTCAAAAGAATCCTAGGATGCTGGGGCTGGTTGATTCTTTAGAGATTCTCTTATCCTACCTCCTCACTACAGCTCATTTTATAGACAACAAACAGACTGAGTGCATGGAGGTACTAAGTACCCCGTGACCAGTGTTATGCAGTTTGTTCTGCTAGATCAGAACTCCGGCCTCCTGAGTCCTGGTCCCTGTATTCATAAGGTGAGTTGACCAGTGCCATTCCCATGGTTTTTAAATAAGGTGATTTATTTTCAGTAGTTGAACAAATTCATCTTTAAGAGGCTCTACTCTGTTGGATAAAGAAGGAAAAACTTCGATTTGCCAAATGATGTTATTTCAGTCCTTCTTAGTCTCTGTAAATAACTCCGGTCTCTTTCAGGCAAATGTTCACCCTTTCAGATTTCTTCTTCCTTTCCCTGCTTTTCACCAGCAAAGCATCTGGGTTTGGGTGGGGGTGGAGGAGGGACTTACCTGAGCTGTGGTGGCCAGGGCAGTGAGCCTCAGGATTGTGGGTAGGAGCCCTGAGGCTGCCACCGCCACACTAGAGGCAGGTCAGTTCTTGTTGCTCTGAGGTCGGCCTGGGTTTGTGTGTATTCCTTGGACACCAGCTACATAAGCTTACGGCTCACAGCCATTCACCCCTGGCCACAGAAACATCTTTGCCCAATTCCTGCTGGCCTCTCACCACCTTTGTGTCCCTGCACTGGGGCTCATGGGAAATTTGGATCCACTGCATGCTGCTCAAAAGCCAAGGGGAACCAGAGCATTATCTCAGGTCATCTATGTAGGCCCCATGCCTCCGTCTGTGAAATGAGGCAACAAGCTGCATGCAGTGCTTCCTCAGGGGCCTGGAACTACTCCAAGCCACTCCCAGATGTGGTCCACAGTGCCTGACTTCCCACCACTCATGGGAGTGCTCCTATCGTAACCCTCTTTAAGCCCTGGAGGATAAAACCCTGCAAGGTTGTGGTTGATCACATTTCCCTGCTGTTCCTCTTTTTCCTTTCTATGTTGCATGATTTGGAAGGCTGGGACAGCACCCTTTCATTATAGCAAATATCTTCCCTTACTGCCTAGCCAGAGTTGAAAAATAATCCTATTCTGTATGTCAAAAATTGAAGCCTACTTATTTTTCTTTGAATTCCTGTGTCATCTTCCTGGGGCTCTGGGGAACAAGGGGAATGTTACAGAGCAAGAAAAGTCAAAGAAAAGCAGCAATATATTTACAAAAATAATATCCCCACTTTAATAATTTGGTCACTTATTCTAATATTTATTGATTTCTTGCCATGTGTAGATATTACAAATGTAAAAAAAAAAAAAGACAGTGTGTGGTAAAAAGGTAGAGCAAACAATTAATGGCGATACTATATACTTACCATCAAAATGGGATTTTATACAAAGGACAAAGGATAGGAAAAGTGTACCTGCCTTGAGGCAATCAAAGGAGGCTTCTTGGAGGAGAGCCTTCTATGAATATGTTGCCTTGGATGTCTGTCATTGGTAGCGACGGTGAAAGGGTATCACAGATCCATTCAAACTTATTTCTTACAACTATAGTAGTGATTGCACAGTAGACAACAAGTATATATAACATTCTGTCAGCAAAAAAGTGGTACGTAAGTGATGAATACTGATCTCAGAGAGTAAAAATTTCCCTTGGAAAAAAACAGCTGTTAGCTCTCTTAATTTCTCTCTTCCCATCCCAGACAAAGGGCAGATTTTACTGATTCACACGGGTACACATATTCTTAGGTCACCGTTACCCTAAAAATAGAAGACAAAAAGACGTCCATTCCACTTATTCCATAACTATTTTGAGTGTGATGCATGCCACAGATGCAAAATGAAGAAGAAAGACAAGGTCCCGTCTCAGTGAGGCTGTGTTCTAAAGAGGGAATGTGGTGAACAGGTGGGAAAGACAGATCCAGGTATTGATAAGTCCCATGCAGAGAGTGAAACAGGATGGCCTGTGGCATAGCGATGGGGGGAGGGAGAGATGAGTGTAATTTAAACTCGATTTCAATAGTAAAGACATGACCAGAACCTAAATATGTCATGTTTTTTAAAATGTATGGGATGGGAAGAGAGAAATTAAGAGGGCTAACAGCTGTTTTTTCCCAAGGGAAATTTTTACTCTCTGAGATCAGCATTTATCTAGAACCTCTCAGATTTCTTTATTACGGATTCTGTAGGGACACCCACTGGTGAAGTCAGTAGAACAATAGCCCGAATCTCCACTTTCTGTCCTGATAGGCGGATTTCCTCAGGAGAAGGGGTGACTCCGCAGCTGATTCTTGTTCCTCTCAGGGAATTTCTTTCCATGATACTGAATTCAGGAGGAGGCTGTTTTTCCTTTCCCTCTTCTGGAAAGTGTGGGCATAAATACTTTCCTTAATTCAGTTTTGAACAGCTGGGAAGACCACAGTTTAATGTTTAACGCAGTCAGGGAAAGATGAAACAAGTGATTCAACACAGCAAGGAACATGCAGTCATAAGTTCTGGCTGTCTGAAGTGCCTGTCCTGCCTCATTTTTACCGTATCCCTGGGAGGGCTGTTTTCCTGCACGGCTACAAGGTGCCACGCCACCTGGCTCTCCGACCTCCTCCGGGATTTAGCAGTAACAGCCTCTTCCACGGATTCTGGGAGTGCCTTCAGACCTACAGACTTCATGCAGTACCAGGCCAACATAGCAGTGGTAAGACATCTGGAGAAATGAAGTCCAGCCTCCTTCCATCCCAAGTGTGTTTACAGATTCTGGCTTTCTGTCCCAGGCTTTGTCTCTTTCCAGAGTAACTGACACTCCCTGAAGGGAAACTTCACCATCTCCCCACTCCCTGGAGAAGTGCTGTGTTACCTGGTTTCAAAGAAAAATCATAGGCAAATTAATTACAAGTCAGCATTTTTCACAAGTTACTTAAGGAGTACTAAGGTGAAATAACAGGATTTGCCTGTAACCATAGCTGAAAAATACGGGGACACTCAATTTTTCTTCTATGTTTTTAAGCAAGATGTAGTTATTACACCATAAAATCTATTCTTTTAAAGTGTACAATTTGTTTTTTTAGTACATTCAAATTGTTGCACAACCATCACTTCTATGTAATTCCAGAATGTTTTTACACCCAGAAAGAACCTCCAGATGCATTAACAGTCACTCTCCACCCCTCTGAAATCCTGGTGGCTAAAGTGAAGGTTCTTATGGCCAGAATTTTCACCCGGCCCTGGTCAGCGAGCTCACTACACATGGGTGGGCAATACGTTGTTATTGACTCTATGTAAAGAGCTCCATCCAGTGCTCTGGGTGACACGGTGGCACGTCTGCAGGACAGCAGAGACTGGAGTGGTGGCAGCGCCCAGGACAGAGACTGAGACCGGTGCAGGGGCAGAGGGGCCCAGAGGCAGAGACTGGCTTGCTGCATTCAGGCTCGCTCTGAGTGGATGGGATTCTAGTAATTGTCCTGCCACCGTGGGAATAAAGTTGGGTATAAAGCCTTTCACCCCAAGAACGTTCCATTGTCATTTTTCGGTCTCATTGAATCCATAGTGGACTTGCTTGGGGCTGAAACCCGTTGGCAAGACACTTGATAACCACCAGTCTAGGTTCTGTCTCTATGAACTTACCTATCCTGCACATTTCATAGGGATGTTGGAGGAGGTCATGAGCGGTCATGACTACGTCTGACCCAGGAGCAGGAACCCGGAAATCTGAGGCTCCTCGCCGCCGCCTGCGAGTGACGTGTCTTCCGCTCGCCTTCCCGGCCCTGCGAGCGGCAGGAGGACTAGCCTGGAGGGAGGAAGGCGGTGTTGAGCCACTGGGACTGTGAACGAGCCTGAACCACGAGCCTGAACCCCGTCAAGGCCTGTAGAAACTTTAAAAATTCTGGCAAGTGAGAGTGGAGATCAACTCTTTCGGCCTCCAAGACAAGCCCCCGAGGTAAGCTCCTGCGCTTTTGAAACCTGCCGCCCGCAATGTGGAGTGGGCCGCCTCTTAGTGCCTCTGGCCCTCTGTGCACCCGGCTGGTTTCAGATGTCACCCAGAAAGCTCGAGGTTTAAGCCGACAGTGGGATCATACAGTATATGTCCTTTTGTGTTTGGCTTCTTTCCCTTCGCGTATTTCCAGGTTTCACTCACGGGGTTGCATGTTTCAGAGGCTTTTATGGCTGAATAATATTCCATTGTATGGGTGTATATTGGTTTATTCATTTTAAAAAATCCCTTCCTTAACCGATGGGTATCTGGATTGTTTATACCTTTTTGCTGTTATGATAATGTTGCTATTCATATGCAAGTTGTTGTGTGCACATTGTTTTCTGTTCTCTTGGGCGGATATCTATACCTGTGAGAGGAGTTCCTGGTCATATGCTAACTTTATGGCCTTTTAGAGGAACTGCCTAACTGTTTTCCAAAGTGGCGGCACCATTTTACATTCCTGCCAGCACTGTATGAGGGTTCCAGTTTCTCCACATTCTTGCTAATGTGTGTTACTGTCCATCTTTTTGCCTTTGGGCATCCTAGTGGGCGTGCAGTGGAGCCTCATTGTGGTTTTGATTTGCATTTCCCATTAGGAATGGGATGTTGAGCTTCTTTTCCTGTGCCTCTTGGCCATTTGTTTATCTTCTTTGGAGAAATGCCTATTCAGATCCCTTGCCAACTTTTAATTGGGTTATTTGTCTTTAAATTGTTGAGTTGTAATAATTATTTTTATTTTCGGATTACTAGACCCTTGTTGGGTAGATGATTTGCGGATGTTTCTCTGGTTTTGTGGGTTGTCTTTTCACTTTCCTGACAGTGCCCTTGGAAGCACCAAATATCTTTATTTTGATAAAGTCCCATGTTGTGGTAAACAGCAGGATTTCTTTGTTTTAATGACTGCATAATAATTCCATTGTGTATATGTACCACCTCTTCTTTATCCATTCATCTATTGATGGACACTTAGGTTGCTTCCATATCTTGGCTATTCTAAATAATGAGGCAATAAACCTAGGGCTGCATCTTTTTGAATCAGGGATTTTGTTTTCTTTAGGTAAATTCTAAGAAGTGGAATTACAGGGTTGAATAGTATTTTTATTTACTTTGTTGAGGAACCTCCACATTGCTTTCCACAGTGGTTGTACCAATTTACATTCCCACCAACAGTGTAGGAGGGTTCCCTTTTCTCCATATTCTCACCAACACTCAACACTTCTTATTTCTTGCCTTTTGGATAGTGGCCATTCTGACTGGTATGAGGTGATACCTCATTGTGGTTTTTGATTTGCATTTCCTTGATGATTGGTAATGTGGAGCATCTTTTCATGTGTCTGTTGGTCATCTGTGTTTCTTCTTTGGAGAAATGTCTGTTCAGATCCTCCACTCATTTTTTTATTGGGTTATTTGTTTTCCTGGTGTTGAGGCATGAGTTCTTTAGATACTTTGGATCTTAACCCCTTATCTTATATATCATTTATGAATATATACTCTCCCATACTGTAAGATGCCTTTTTGTTCTGCTGATGGTGTCCTTTGCTATACAGAAGCTTTTTAGTTTGATGTAGTCTCACTTATTCATTTTTTATTATGTTTCCCTTCACTGAGGAGATGTGTCCAGGAAAAAATTGCTCATACTTAGGTTCAAGGGATTTTTGCCTATGTTCTCTTCTAAGAGTTCCATGGTTTCATGACTTACATTCAGGTCTTTGATCCATTTTGAGTTTACTTTTGTGTATGGAATTAGATGGTAATCCAGTTTCATTCTCTTGCATGTCCAGTTTTGCCAACACCAGTTGTTGAAGAGGCTGTCATTTCCCCATTGTACATCCATGGCTCCTTTATCATGTATTAACTGACCGTATATGCATGGGTTTATATCTCAGCTTTGTATTCTGTTCCATTGGTCTATGGGTCTGTTCTTGTGCCAGTACTATAATGTTTCAATCACTGCAGCTTTGTAGTATAGCTTGAAGTCAGGGAGTGTAATACTTCCAGCTTTGTTCTTTCTCAGGATTGCTTTGGCTCTTCTGGGTCTTTTGTGGTTCCATGAATTTTAGAACTATTTGTTTTAGTTCATTGAAGAATGCTGTTGGTGGTTTGATAGGGATTATACTGAATCTGTAAATAGCTTCAGGCAAAATAGCCATTTTGACAATATTAATTCTTCCTATCCATGAGCATAGTATTGATTACCATTTTTTTTTGTGTGTCTTTAATTTCTCTCATGAGATGAGTGCCTTATCGTTTTCAGAGTATAGGTCTTTCACCTCTTTGATTAGGCTTATTCCTAGGTATTTTATTACTTTTGATGATATTATAAATGGAATTGTTTACCTGATTTTTCTTTCCACTAGTTCATTGTTATTACATAGGAATGCAGCACATTTCTGTGTATTAATTCTGTGTCCTGCAAATTTTCTGAATGCAGTTGTTAGTTCTAATAGATTTCTTGGTGGAGTTTTTAGGATTTTCTATGTATAGTATCATGTCATCTGTAAAAAGTGACAGTTTAACTTCTTCCATACCAATTTGGATGCCCTTTTTCTGTTTGTCTTGTCTGATTGCTGTGGCTAGGACCTCCAGTATTATGTTGACTAAGAATGGTGAGAGTGGACATCCTTGTCTTATTCCTGATCTTAGAGGAAAAGCTTTCCTCTTTTGCTATTGTTTAGAAGTTTCTTTTGCCTTAGCTTCTCTTCTATTATAATGTTGGCATTTTTGGGGGATGACCTACGTGTGTTCTTTAGCTAATTTTTAAACATTAATTATTATAAGGCTGTGCTTTGAGATAAATTATTATGTAAGGAATTCTTGATAGGAGTGGTGTTAAATTATATAAATTTATGTTTGGTAATATTGGATATGCAAATTAGAGCCAGAATAAGATACCATTATATATTCACTAGAATAGTAAAAAATGGAAAACACTGACACATACTAAGTGTTGGCAGGAATGTTGAACGTCTGTCACTCAACTGGCAGAAGTGTAAATTTGTATATTGCACTCAAATATTTTTAAGTAATATTGTTTCTCTTCCTTTCTCTCTATTTCTGTAACTTTAATTACACATGTTAGACCTTTTTTGTACTTAATTTCTCTTTTATTTTTTAAAAAATCAACCATTTTCTGCTTGCCTTCTTCAGCATATACAATTTCTTCTGATTTGGATTCCAGTTTCTCAATCTTCTTTCTGTTTTACCTTGGCTAAATACGATTGTTGAGTTCTTAAATTTAGGGATTTTTTTGCTAATGCTTTCTTCTAATTTTTTTTTATAGATTCCATTACCGTTCCATTTGTTAATGCTTTCTTCTAAATTTTTTTAATAGAAAACTTTATGGGAGAAATTTTCCATTTTCTCCTATGCTTTTGAACATAAATAAACATAGCTATTACATTTGAAATGTGATAATCATAAATTTTAAAGTATATGTCTGGACATCCTGTTTCTGTTATCATTCTTTTCCCTTATCTTGGTTTGCTTGTGTGTATATGTGTATGTGTGTGTGCATGTGTGTGCATTTAATTCAATGCTGGACTTCTTTATGAAATAATATTGAAGTTCTAGAAGATATCTCTTCTACAGATGACTTCCTTTTGTTTATTTTTTTTCAGGCACTTTAGATAGGATAGATCACTTTTGTCCATTCTGGGATCATACTGTTTTCAAACTGAGTTTATACATTCATAGTCAACTGAGATCTTGAGGTCTTGAGAAAGTTTCTGCCTGTTGGCAGACTCCAATCTGCAATTTTTGTCTCAGTATCATTGAGCCCTCCCAAAACTATTCATTGAATTGTTAACTCATTAGCTACAACTTTCTGTTGATTTAGTTTTTGTAACTTACACAGCTTGTAGTTCAGCAAATGCATCAAACTGTAAAATGCTACAGTGTGTTCTATCATTGCTTTTTACTTTCTTCCTGGGATTGCAGCCCTTTAAGTCTTGGCTGTCTTGGCAGCACCAACCTCAATTTTTCTTTTTCTTTTTTTTGGCCTTTCCAGCTCTGTACAAGTGCTAAAAGTTCTGGTTTCCTTCTCTGCGTCTTAGGTGCTCCTTTCTACTAGGTTTTTTGGACACTTGGCCTTGTCTAAGAATAATTGATTACTTTGAGGGAAAAGAAAGCCCACAGGGCCAGGCTCACACTAGTCTGTTTTTCTTCTTTTTAGAATTTTGGATCCTCAAATTCTGGCTGCTTTGTTGACTCTCCAATGTCTTCACACAGCCTTTTTTTTTTTTTTAACCAGTTTCTTAACTGTTTTTGTTGGGAAGGTTTGCTACAAGCTAGTTTGTTATAACCAGAATTGTAAGTCTCAACTTCTTTGTATATACTTTTCTTAAAAGTAATTGAGACATATGTTGAATGTAAATTTAGATCTCCTGTCTATTTTCAACATTATGTCACCAGCCTTTCTCATGTCATTACAGATTTCCTAAGCATAGATTTTAATACCTGAATTACATTGTATTCTATGGGCAACCGCTGAGTTAACTGTTTCTTCAATATTGAGTTTTCTGCTTGGATTCTAAAGTTTGTTAAAAATAATTATAGGAATAGCATTCTCCAGTTATAAGGAAATTCATAAAATGTTAAGCTTGAGCTAAATCATGATGATCCATAAAATTTGCACATCTGCTATGAGCATAGGTTACTCTGTTAGTTGCTGCAGGGGAAACAAAATATGTAAAATGATTCCTGTCATTCAGACAACATATTTGGAGAAATGAAGCATAGATTAGAAAAACAGTATAGACTTGCTTTTCATCGAACTTCACAAATGGTATATATAATAATGGGAATAGTCAAAGGAGAAAGGGATCATTTAGTTACTGGAAAAGAAGGAAAAAAGACACTATGAGCTGAGACAGATTGAGTGTTTCTTATTGAATGTCATAGGGAGGGAGAAACATTTAATTTTTTTCTAGTTCTTTTACTTATTTTTACCTATGGTTGTTTTTTGGAGTTATTATTCCTAAGCCATGTATGTTTGCATTTTCCTCTGTCTGAAAAAAATTTATCATTGATGGAAATTTCATGGTCTATAAATCTGTTTCAGTTGAATAAATACATTTAACCCAAGAAAGTGGATCACAGAAAGTTTGCTGATAAATTGCATAGCTGACAACCCCCTATATGCAGATATAAGGGCAGTGTTTTGCTTTGCCAATTTGAAATAAGAAAAGTTTATGATCCTTATTTTCTCCCCTGCCCAGAGATAAAAATAGGATATGTATATGAGTGAATAACTAGCAGTGGTTTAAAGGAGAGATAATGCACCAAGGTAGAACATTCCCAGTATCATTAGCCAGCAAGAACGTAGCAAACACTTGCATGTATATTATCTAATTGTCACATTACACTGTAGGAATAGACGTTATTATTCTACTTCTAAGGTCAGAAAATTGTTCAAAGTGAAAGTACTGGAAAATTATAAATTATCATTTGGAGTGTGTCTGACTATGTTCTTTCTAGTAAAGTATCAGTGAATCTGTTCTATTAAAAAATACTGAAAATAAAAAAGCCTTATGTTATTTCAGGGTAAATCTGTATCCTGATATTAGGTTGCCACATCGAATATTTTTACCACTAAAAGTTAGCATACATAATCCTTTAATCGTACTTATATTTTATCCACAGTGTGAAAACTCAGGACCTTTGGGTTAAATTGATTTTCTAAATCATTCTTCTGAAAGGCTATGCAAGACCCACAAAGGGTCCTGGCAGGGCAAGCCTGGGGCCTCAGCTAGAGTACTTCCCTCTACTCAGTCACTGCAATAGTGACCACAGTTTATGGCATCATAGGAAGGCACAATAAACATACAGTAAGTATTTTATCTTGGCTAATATTCAATGTGGGTAAGATTGCAGATGCACACACTTTGCTGGGAGAAATGTGAATTGCTCATAGAAAACATATATAAGTATTCTGTCAGGAAACATAAAAGTGTTATTCATATTGACCCAATAATTATACTCCTGGGAATGTATCCTAACTAAATAATTTAATAGATGGCACTCTCTACAGACAGTGTTAAGGTCTTTCATATGGCAAGGAAGAGGCATACTCAGGTATGTAAGATGATGTGGGCTGTTGTAAAGATCTGGAAGCAAAGAAGCCCAGAAGACCCTCTCAGCAGCTGGAAAGCATAGTTTTGTCACCATTCTCAACAGAACCTCTGGTGGTCCAACAACAGCCTTGGTGGCTTGACGTCAGAAGGTCACATCCATCACTTCCCCTTTGACTGCCTCAGCTTCTGTCTCTAGCACTATCTCTGTCTCAGAGTCCAACATTTCCTCTACTCAAATGTGCCAAATTCTCTGTTCTAACTTATTGATCATTTATATTTATTGAGTGCAATAATGAGAGTGAGGCTTTAACAATAACAAGCATCTTTTGACAACTTACTGTGTACCGGTCATGGTTCTAATAACTTTGCACATTGTAATTCATATAATTTTTCACAGTACTCTTATGAGGTAGGTACTTTTATTATTATCATTTTATAATTGGGGACCAGGAGGCACTGATAAGTTAATCAGTATGAACAAGTCCCCCAGCTAGAAAGTGATGGCACCAGGTTTCAAAACTAGGCAATTGTTCAATAGCTACACTGCTTCTGAAAGGAGGATACAGTTGAGAGCAATACAAATATATTTAAGAAATATTAACACTAGAGTGGAATGTAAATCCATTGTCATGAATGAGATCACTCAAGAAGAAAAGGTAGAGATAAACAAGGAAGAAGTGAATCCTGAAAAATGCCAACATTCAGAGATACAGTAGAAGAGAAGCAAGAGCAAAAGGGAGTCAAAAGGAGCAGCAAGTGAGGTGGAAGAAACAAATGGGTGAGTTTTCTCCTAGAAACTAAGAAAAAAGCATTTAAAGAAGAAGAAAATGATCAATTTCTTTGAATGTTTATTATATATCATTTAAGGTAAAGAAAGAAGTGTGGCCACTCGATTTCTCAGCAGGATATCACTAGTGTCTGGAGTAATGTCAGTGTGATGGAGAGAGAGGTCATACAAGATTGAATTACTTTTTTTCCCCCCATCAGTAATATAAACACAGTTTTCAACTTGGCTGTGAAAGAGAGTGGGGACCTGGAATGGTAGCTGGAGGAGGAAGTGACATCAAAGGAGGATAGGTCTTCAAATATAGAAGAAAGAGATTATGAGAGCATGTTTGTGTGCTCTTGGGAATGACCCAGTAGAAGAAGAGGGGCAAAGTAGGCACATGGGAGAGAAAGGGATGACTGAGAATTTAATGCTTTAGAAGGCAAGTGGAGAAGGGAGACAGAGCCCGGGTAGAAATTCTTCCTGAGGTAGGAGCTGTGCACGTTCTCCACTCTACTAGATGGGAAGGAGAAGATGGATGTAGAGGCAGGTATAGGAAGGTGAGGATGATGGTCTTTTTATTTAATGAATAACACATGAAGTCATCCATTAAGGATGAAAAGAGACACTTTAAAAGGCCAAGGTGAAATAATTATAGCAATGAAGATAATTATCAAGGAAGTGCTAGTAATAGGAGTTTGTGTTCGGTTAGTATGATGTTTGAAATTGGTATTTCAACTCTGACTCATTTTCTGCTTCTGACCAGATCAAGACCATGTTCTGACAACTGGTTTTTGAGATTGTTGTTAAGTAATGGTATGGTGTAAGGGGTGGAGTGCAGGCTGCCGCAACACAGACCATGAGGATGAAGACCACAGGGTGGGGAGGGGAGACCATAAGCTGGAAGCAGATTGCGTTCAAAAGCATGCAGAGGCACCATGTCTGCCACGGACTACCTCTATCTGGGCTTTGTTATCAGAGAAAAACGACCCTATTTTATTTAAGCCAAAATTTTTTCTCTGTTATTTGCAGTCAAGACTAACTATGATACTTGCTCCTAGCCTTTCTTGCAAAGGCTTACAACCTGATGGGACAGATATTTTTATATTTATACCAACACCAAGAGGGCTTGGGAAGCTGAACTAATATTACTTTGTTTACAAATGGATTTTTTTTTTCCATCAGTAATATAAACACCGTTTTCAATCTGGCAGTTTCAATAGAATGCCAATAGAAATAATTGAAAAGAAGATTTTGAACTGAGATTTTTACGATTTTTACTTAAAAGGAACATAGTGCCATATTAAAAAACAAATCAGAGTTGTTTTGGTATTATTCAAGCATACCTCAGTAGTAATAATTTGAATATTTTGGCTGAACATATTATTATCTTTGACAGGCAGTATTGTGAAATTGGTGTCTATAGTCATATGTAAATGCAGTTATTGAGACATGAACTTCATTTATAGCCACAGCCTTAATAAAAAGTCTTAACAAGTACAGGCCCTTTTAGTTTAGCCTACATAAAGATCGTAACTGTGACTTTGATGGTACTTTTCCATCCTTGCCCCCAAAAATGTTATTTTATGCCATTTAATTTAAATGCCAAATATTTAATTAGCATTTATATAAATATTTGCACTCCTATAGCATTTGCTCTTTCATGTTCATTTAATTGTGCTCAGAGGTTAATTTCTTCTTTGCTATTTGCTCAATGGTAACAGGTAATAAATGGTGAATTATATCCATAATTATTATTATCAGGAGAAATGATTATACTTATCAAAGGCACATGTAGCAATAATTTTTATCTTTTTTCTAAGAATTTACTATAAAAATTATAATAAATCTCATAATTTTTCAGGTAACATTTGCTATGTGCTGCCATCATGCAGTAAATATGAGTAATTTACAAAATCATTTTAAAATAGCTTCAAGATGAGGACAAACAGGATAAATTCACATTATTTGAAGTAATCCTTTTCATAAGCTTATTTTTCAAAATTTCAGGAACTTCAAAAAACTGTTAACTTACAGACTTATCATAAACACTCACCATTAAGTCTATCAATAAAACCTGAAATCCAATTTCAGGAGACTGTAAAGATAAGGTTGTCCATTATATAACAAATGTCTGAAAGGTGATTTTTCACTGGGAAGCAAAGCCAGAATTCAACATTATACTTTCTGTACCCATTTCTCTATCCTGTTTTGAGTCCATATGCTCAGTCACTTGATATTCATGCCTGATAAAATTTGTCATGGAAAGGCCCTTTATTATCAACCCTTTGCTCAAAAAAACTCAGTGTGGTAGCTTGTGATATTATCATATCAATGCCCCCCTTCTCACACTTGGCTATCATGGACATCAGCAAACACTGATATAAGCAGAGTCTTGACAAGTACTTGTACTTCAGACCTTGCTTTCTTGGAATGCTTCTACCATGGTATGAAGCAGTCTAGGAGGAGAGAGAGGTCTCGCCATTCCAACCACTCCATCCATCTCAGCCGAGACCCTGGACATTTGCAAAGGGTCAAATTGGACCATCTAGTCGTAACTGAGCATGCAGCTACTGAAGCCAAAACAAATGAGCCCCAGTAAAACCACTATAGCTGCCCCTTCAACCCACAGACTTGTGAGAAATAATAATTTATTATTGTTTTAATCCAAAATTTTGGGGCGATTTGCTAGGCAGCAATTGATTACTAATATAGAAACTGGCCTCCAGTAAGCCAATGTACTGTTTCATCAGGTCAGTTACTTCTTCTAGGTGATGCAATGTGTAATGAGACCAGTGAATTCTGTGTGGGTAAGCCTATTGTGGCATGTGTTTCATCATAGAGTGAGTTCCTTGGTGGAGGCAATGTTGATGGAAATCTCTGAAGTGAAGCTGACTCCCTGTTAGACCACAGGTGCTGGTGTTGGCAGAAATATTGGCAGCAAGAAAGGCAAATCCATATCCCATGAGGATAGACTGTTCCCTCCATGCTGGAAAGGATCTAATATAATTGCCACTGGACTCAATCTTCTACTACAAATAATTTTTGTGTGTGTCTATAAAATTGTGTCACCATTCCTATTAAGTCTAAGTAAAAAAGTATTAATTGAAAGAGATTCCTATCTAACATTGAATACGTATGTTCCATCATAATTAAGATAGACTGAGAAAAGGATGGACTTCATGCCTTCTCTTCCATGTAATAGAAATTTGGATCCAGAGTTGCAAAAGTCTTTCCACTACTCCAAAAACGGTACCAAGATCTGGAAGCAAAATATATATATTAACACACAGGACATGGAATTGTGGTTCTCAATTTCACATGATGTTTGCTAGGAAGACTGCTCATCATGAAGGAATGTTTCATAGTGGACTCATAATAAAGGTAACTGTCAGACAGAGGTAAAGCTCCAGTTGTCTTTGGGTTGCTACAAAACTAAAAAACTTCTGGCGAGGAAAGGAAATTCCCTGATTTATCATTGTGTCTGGATTAAGTTGCTAGCCACTCAGAATAACCAGACTCTAATCTGGCACAATCAACCACAGAAAACATAAAAACTCCCCCTTCTCATATGGTGGCCAGAATTCATCTCTGTTAGAATCTATCAGACTCATCTTTGTTGTGTGAGCCAACAGAGGAAAAGCACCACATATGTTAAATGTTCAATAGTTCGAGCAGGTGGCTGATTCATGAAATGCCGCATGAAATGAGATAGACTACTTATAAGAAATAGTACAAGGTTCTAGAGAACTTCTTTTTAAATTCTCATAGGTTCAATAAGCTAAGGCACCTAATATAAAAATATGAGAGAAATGAAAAGACCTAAAGTCTCTCTTTCTTTCTCATTCACTCTTTCTATAGCTATCAAAAGCTAAGAAGAGATGAAAGAAAAGATGAAAGAAGATATATAATCTTTTTGTGTGAAAGTCACAGAAATGCTTTCTAAGATGGGCAAAAACCTACAAAATAATAACATCCATAGCCTTTCCTTTGAGAAGTTAAGTGTCTTGTTGATAGTCATCAAGCTGGCGGAATAAGGATCCAACCTCGGCCTCTTTTCCTCTAGTTCTGCCTCCTGTGTCGGGTGAAGCTTGCCATGCTGTCTAATTCATATCCTTCACTTTGGTTATAGGAACGAAAAGACTCAGAGAATGAAGTGACTTTTTCAAATTGAAGCCACGAGGGCTAGTCAGGATTGGCATCCAGATATCATGACTATGAATTCTGCAGCTCTTCCAAACATTAGAGATCTGCTGTCACTTTTCGTCCTTAGAAAAGTAAAAAATGTTTATAGTTGTGGTTTCTATGCATCTGTGTGACCCTGCTCAGACAGGCCTCTGGGAAGCATTCAGGGTGCTTAATGGTGGGTGAGTATGTCTTATGCCTCATTATTAAATACGAAGTATTTTATTTGATAGAAGGGTATCAGTGACCATCTCCCATTTAGGAAGATAAATGTATTTTTCATGGTTCATATTCCTTTGTAGACCCATATTCTTTTCATGACTCTTTATGAAAGAAATATTAATTTAACTAAAAGTGTACATGTTTCCATATTGTTACTGCTTAATTAGGTTGATTAGAGTCTTGGTTGGACCATTTACTGTGTCAAGGTTTTCCATATTCAAGACAAAATATGTGTGGGCAGATAATTCATTTGAACAATAACAAGCTGAATTTGAAATACCTAGGACAATAGGTCCTAATTTTAATATCGTGCTAATAACTCATCTTAATTACAGTTCAGCAGAAGATCTTGACAACACCTTACATTTTACATGGAGGGATATTTTGGTGTGATTGTTGTTCATAATCTATCATTTACCTTTGGATTTTGTTGGTTACTTGTTTTATTTTTCATATCCTTACTTGATAAATCACTGAAGCATAAATTACATGGAGGAGAGGTATTTAACTTGATTTCTGCTATAGTCTAGGGATTGACAAACAGCTGGCTACACTGGCCATAGGCTAGCATGCCCACAGGTTCACTCAGGTTCACTGATTATTTTTATAAATAAAGTTTTATTGGAATACTCTTACATTCACTCATTCACAGGGTTTCTGTGGCTGCTTTGCTGTTACAGTGGAAGAGTTGAGTCAATGTGGCAAAGTTTGTACAGACCACAAAGTCTAAAACATTTACTACCTGACACTTTACAGTAAAAGTGAAATGATCTATTCTATTTAATACATTGTTATAGAAAGGTGTTAAATGACCGTGTTTCCAGTTGGTCAGGCAGAATTAAAGTTTATTTGGGAGACCACATCATAATCCATGACCTACTCCCAGACTGAATTTTGTCACAAGGAAAATTAAGTCTTTCTCTTCATGCAGGGCAATCATTAGACTAACACTAACAATTGCTTTGTACAGAATTGCATTGTATGTTAGGATACTAAATCTTTCTTCTTTTAAACAGGGATCCCATTGAGGTAAATGGGCTATTAAAGAAGAAATTTATTCAATGATACATTGGTGTAATATGTTTCCTATGTAGGGTGACTATAATTTATAATTCCCAGCTGAGATTCTTTGGAAAAGGACCACTGGGACAACTGGTGTAAGCTGAGAGAGTTTGCTGACCTCTGGAATAGACAGTTGACAGTAATCTAATTAAATATCCCCCTCCCCCCCCCCCGTACAGTACTTGATTCAGAAATTTATAAAATAGGATATTTAGTGAGCAGACCTAGATGTCATAGCTTTATCTCAGAATTATCCATTTCCTTAACCCCCTTTGGTGACTTCAATATATTTGAATAACAATCTTCAGGTTTATTATTTTTATTAGCAAAGCCTTTTCTTGCAATGAAGTATTGTGTAGAAACCCATTACATAAAGCTCATGAGATGGGGGTGTGGTGATCTGGTTGTGGAAGGGATAAGAGGCAGGAGCCCCAAATGCTTAGCTACTTCTCCTCTTTTTAGGGGTCTCAGATCCAGCTCTGAGAGGTCTCCAGGATTCTGAGGAGCACAATTCAAAAACTACTAAATTATAGGAAAATAACTCAAAATAAGTTTGTTCCTCTCAAATGCCATTCATGGCATTTAGAGCATCTATTGTTTCTCACTAGGAGGAGCTGGTAAGACACAGGTGTCATAAGCTGCATTACAGAAAAGCTTTAGAGAAATAAATGAAAATTCCCATAAGAAATAGAGCAATCTTTTCCGTTGTAGTGAACATAGAGTTATGAAAAGCCAGTACCTTTTGGTGTAGCCATCAATGCTGTAAGGTCAGGTAGGCAAGGCCACTACTCCTGACTGCTCCCACTCCTGGCCTCACCGTGGATAGGTTGTTACACTCTTCTGAATCTCGTTTTTTCCTGTGTACTGAAGCTTAAAATTCTTTCTGAGAGGCTCTTTTCTATGGGAAAGCTATAAAAGATAAACTGATTACTCCTAAATTCACATGTCATGAATGTTGGACGTTAGGTATTAAGTTTCCAGAACACTTTGGCGATCCTAAGCCATGGTGTATGCCTTTTAGACACTGGGATAACTTGAGTGTATGGCATAGACACTCATCATCCAGTCATACATACAAATAGATGATCTCAATAAAAAACTTTAAATATTATACACTCCTAAATATGTCTTAAGAATCACATATGTGTTTGGTACATAAATTATCCTGCCTCTATATAAGCCGCCTATGAACGTATGGATTACTTGGAAATTGCTCTGTTTTTTAAAAATCTTTATTTGCTATACTTTATATATTACTCCAGTTTTACAATGGGCAGCGCTAACCCTCTGCCATTAACGTGTTGCTGAAAACTTGGAGAAGGACTGAACAAATGTGTCGCAAGTTCCTAATCCTCAGATAGCCTCCTGGTTTCTGGTTTCTCCACACATGAAGTTTTCTGAAGTGTATCTCCAAGGCTCTGCATTTTGATATCGGTTATTTATGGGAATTTACATGGAGAGATGGAACAGCAGGTCTGTGTGGGATGGTGGCAAACTGGAGTCTAAAAATGAGTGACGTTTGTTGTGATGAGGTACATACATCTGAGACAGAGGGTGGTGGAGGCAGAGGGAGAGAAGAGCAACATCATATGATTCGGTTTATTTAAAGACTTTGGATGGAAAATAGATCACTCAAATATGCTCAGGTGGAAGGTCTCCTCTTTATTTTAATGCAAATGTCTTGTTATTCCAGAAAGACACAAATAAGGCAACAAGAGAATATAATATGTTGAAAGGAAAAGCCACCTTCTCTTTCATTATAGTTGTATATTCTGATTTCTGTTACAGTCAGTCCATCTGTGTCTGTGTTGCTCAGATGGATCTGGGTATGAAGGCAAGGCAGACCGGGGTGCTGTGTTTTACCTCAGAAGCAAGGAAGCCCAAACAGATAAATTTTACTTTTTCATAAACCTGGACACCCTGCTATGGTATATTTGTTACTTAGCTTTAATCAGTTGAAAAATTACAACCAGATGGCAGGTCTTTCTAAAGAGTATATCATGGTAACTGTGCCGGGATTATCTAATTCATTAAATGCAATATATAAAAGAGGACAGCTCCTCTCTTTAATTAGCTAATAACAGTAAACTCTCAAGTGGGTGGGCAATAAACTTCTCAGGTTGATTACCTAGTGTTGCATGTGTAAACCCTGCACTAATGTGAGCACTCTTGCTGGGTTGAATTGGGGTTCTCTTTTCCTTTGAGAAGAATAAAAGATAGATGTCTTTGCCAGGAAATTTACCTTGAATGTAGTTCTATAGAAGAAGTCATAAAAGTAGTGTGAAATTGACACTGTTGTATAAGTACTTGGCTGGACGGAGAAGTCGATGCCCTACACAAAGACAAAGAACTTCTGAACTGACAGGTCTGTGGAAAATGGCTTGCCTTTTTGAGTGGTGTGGTGGTAACATAATAATGATAAAAAGAGATCTCCCACATAATGCTTCCTATAGACCAAGCTTTTTACATACAAGCCATTGAGATACTTGTTATTCTCATGACCACTGCACAGGTGAGGGACTGGAGGCCTGGACAGAGCAGGCGAATTCTTCCTGGTGGACACAGCAGGGATGCAGATGCCGCCAGTCTGGGTTCCTCGGGCAGTCTCCATGTTGAGAACCACAGTAGTGGTTCTCAAACTTTAGTGTGCATTCAGTTTACCTGGTGATCTCATTAATATGCAGCTCTTACTCAGCTGGTCTGAGATTCTGCGTTAGTACAAGCACCCCCCCCCCCTTTCCTTGTCAGTGGAAATGTGCACCTTATGGGGTTGAGAGACACAAAGTGTGAAAAGTGTTTTGTGAAAAGTGGAAGTGTTTTGAAAACTGTAAAGCACTTTGTAAATATAAGATAGTATGAAATAGACAAATTGTCCCATAGCAAAAAATCTGTGAGAAAGGAATCTGGTTGACTTAACAAATTCTGTCTACTCTGTTCCATGCCAGAAGGGGGCTAAGGCTAAGTTCAAGCAAGGAACTCATTGTTTGGCTTTCCTAGATTAAAGTAGAAAACAGGTGATTCTTAAGCTGTATCGGTGGCATTCATTATATTAATGGGATCCAGGGTTCAGCAACATGGATCTCACTTTTTTCTCTAAAGGGGGGCTTCTGTATTTACTCACCTTTTAAATTGCTTGGTGGCTGCTCTGACTCGGGCATCAGCCTGTTAGGGGAAAAAGGAGAAAAAGGGAAAGAGACAGGAGAGGATGGGTGTTTCATTGTCCAAAAATCCAACCACCAGTGATGCTGATCAGCCTGTTAATAGTCACCTTGTGTCCTGTTGTCTTGTCCTCACACTGGCTTTGATAATCATCTCTGTCTTGGTTATCCCCACGTTCCAGCTCCCTGCCGGATCTCTCTCCTGAGCTCAAGGCCTGTGATCCAGTATTCCCACTGGAATATCTGCATGGCTGCCCCACTGGCATCTAACATTCAGTGGGGCATATACAGAAGTTAGTCTAACATCTTTCTGCTAAGTGTGCTTCTGCTCCTTTATCCCCATG
Organism: Manis pentadactyla; assembly: GCF_030020395.1. Taxonomy (NCBI): domain Eukaryota; kingdom Metazoa; phylum Chordata; class Mammalia; order Pholidota; family Manidae; genus Manis; species Manis pentadactyla. The sequence goes on along the minus strand of NC_080020.1, from coordinate 146,429,597 downwards.
CCCCTGTTTCTCGTACGTCCAGTTTCCCAAGTCAGAAAGCAAGGGTGTCACGCTAGACTCCTCTCTTTCTATCAGCCCTAAACCAAATTTTGTTCATTGTCCCTCCTTAGTGTCTCCCTACTGTTGACATCTCCCAGCATGTTGATTCTTCCCTAATTCAGGGCACCTTCGTCTCTGGCCTGGTGACCCATAAAAGCCTTGGAGGACATCTCCCTGACTCCACTTCTCGAGTTCCTGTCCAGACTCTACATTGTACACAAATTGATCTTTTTAAAACCCAAATCTAGTCTCAGAATTCTGCAGTGGCTTTGTATTGCTCTCACGTGGTGTCCAAATTTCTTAAAATGACTGCCAAAGACATTTTTAATGGGCCTCGCATTTGATCTACCCTGTTTCTTGACACACACCCTCCTTATGCTCAGTACTCAGATTCTAGTGCACGAGGTTCAGTTTTGTGAACACATTCTGTCCTTTTGCACCCATTCTTCTTTTTCTGATAGGGATTTCTTTATGGGATCTCTGCTGAACTGCCTTTACCTGGCTCCACTCACTGCCTTTCTGGTACATTCATAATTTGTTTCTAACCTTCTCTGGCTTCCTTTTGTTCTGCATTGGATATTATACTTAACATAAAAGCTCTCACTCTGGGTTATAAACACCTGGTGACTTATTTCATCTCTCCTCTGTCATGATGATTTTTGAAGGCAGAGTCTTTCTTTTGTCTGATGTGGGTTGTTTAGCACAATGCCTGGCACATAGTGGGTACTCAAACTATTTGTGATGAATGAAGCAATATTCAATTGCCAGCTATCGCTGCCTGGAAAGAAGTGGAATGTTTCTGCTGAATTATTTTCATTCAGCATTGGGTACAAATGTCAGGCATTTCAGGTGGAAATAAAATTCAGAGTCAGTGAGGTGATGTTATTATTGGACATTTATGAACTCCAAAAATCGTTAGAAGGCAGATTTAATAAATATATTTGGAGATGGTTGCCCATCCTCCGTTAGTTTGGGCAATAGGTTAAAAATTTCTTCCATCTTGCCAAAGGTTCTCTCACTCTACTCAATGTATATAGTATAAGAATGTTCTGTTTTTAGTAATATTACAAAGATAATGCATAAGAATGATCCAAATTCTGGATCTGGGGCTTAGGATTTCTTGTGTGTAAAATAACTTTTCTTACACACTAAAATGACAAAATAACAATTTATAACCACAGTGGAATTAAACTAGAAATAGATGATGGTAGTGATGATGATGGTATTGAATATATTCTAAAATAAAACCATAACTCATTGAGAGAAATGAAAAGTCACCTTAATGTATAGAGTAATTAGAAAATATTATGGATTAGAAGACTAAATATTGTAAAGCTATCTATTCTCCAAACTGATCTGGAGGCACCATGTGACCTTAACTTTCCTATCTCTATAGAGTATATTAATTTTCAAACTGTGAAAAAGAATATTTGTGCTCTCAAGAGTTAGCATGCCCTTTGGCCAGCAATTCCTCATCCAGGAGATGTACCAAAATATTCACAAAAACATTCAATATATATGCAAAAATATGATTCCTTAAGCATTATTTTAAATTCATTTTGTGCGCTTAATAAACATAATGAAGTAGACATGTGCAACAGCTAATAAATGTTTAGCTAGTTGAATTATTACAAAGTGAACACATGTATTTAAGCACCACACAGATTAAAAAAAACTGAATATTCTCAGCATCCTAGAAATTCCCTCCTGTCACTACCCTTTCAGTCACTAACCATATACTTCTTTCCAAATACGACCCTTAACCTGCTGCTAATGTCATCACTTATTTTGCCTACTTGTGAACTTTACATGGAAATCATAGAATCTGTTTTCCTTTGCGCCCGGTTTCTTTTACTCAGCATTGTGTTTGAGATTTCTGAGACAGTGTTCTGTTGTTGTGTGAAGTGAGATGCTGCTGTGTTGTATGTAGCAATAGTTTATTCAGTTCCTAGTGGCAGAGATTTCCATTGCATGAGGGGAAAAAATTATCTGTTAAACTACTGATGGACAATTTGGCTTTTTCTGTTATAGATAATGCTGTTATGGCCATTATTATGCGTGTCTTTGACTTGTATAATATGCATTTCTTTAAAAGCAAATACAAGTCGAAATGCATGGTTGTAGGTTATATGCATTTTCATCTTCAGTTGGTGATGTCAGTTTTCCACAGGGCTTGTACCGTTTAACATTCCCATCAGCAGTGAAGAGAGCTCCAGTTGCTCCAAACATTGCTGAAGCTTAGTAATATGTTTTTAAATTGTAGCTTTTCAGTGGGTAGTGATATCTTACAATTATTTCTACATTGCATTTCTATAAAGACTAATAAAGTTGAGGACCCTTTTCTATTTTAACAGTCTTTTGAATAGCTTCTTTTTACAACATAACTGATAAGAGTCTTTTGCTCATTTTTTTCTATTGGATTATTTTTTCTTTTTCTTGTAAAAGCTTGTAACTGGTGGAAAATATGTTCCGACCACAAAGCAAATAACCTTTGAAGCCTAAATCAGTGAAAGGCAGAGATAAAGTGGGTGGAACTTGTTTATTGCCTATAAGCAGTCGTCTATTTCTGCTCACCCGTGTCTCTTCCAACCCTGCTGCAAAAAGGAACCACACCTGACGTCTCTGGTCCAGATATGCCCTCACTCCACCCCCCCACCTTAAAATTACCTATTGATATAGAGATTAACTACTTCTCTCTGCACCTTGGAAACACCTACTGATACTTATATGGAGATGCACTGAGGCCAGGCGAGAGATACTGGAAATACTGCAATTTGACCCACAGAGGTCTTTATAAATTCTTGTTTGAGGTCTTTGTCAACTATTTATTGCAAAAATCTTCCTCCTGATGTTTTTTTTTTCTTTTTTTGGCTTTTGTCTTTTCTAATGGGCTCCTATTTTTTAATGTATTCCATCTGATCAATCTTTTCCAGAGTGCTTAAGGCCGTTTAACACATTTTTGCTTATCCAAGATTTATGGATATGTTTTCCCGTTATTGTCTAGAAACTTACTATTTTACCTTTGAAATCTCCAGAAACTTAAAACTTAGTTGTAAGTGTATAGCCTGAGACAGGGGTTAAGTTTTTTATTTTTCTTCATCTCTTCTATCCAGTTTCCAAATATCTAGTAGATGCAACACAATTTAATAAACAGATTGTCTATTTTCACCGTTCTATACTGCCACCTTTATTATAAATCAAGTGGCCATATATGAACAATCTCTTTCAAAACTCAATTCTGAAAAGTTGGTCTATTTATTTGTCCTTGCCAGTTTACTTTATAGTGCCAAAACGTGTATGTATATATATATATATATATATATATATATACATAAGTAAAATGAATATAGTTATTTATATATTTGTATATGTGTTTATACATATATAGTCATCGTGTATATATATTAAATATCTAATAAATGTCAATACAGTAGTTCATAGTGGGCTGGAAAGGTAAAATGTTTCTTGCATGTTGATTCAAGTAAGTATTAGGTGAACAGATATCAAGCATTTAGAATGCAAACTATCCAGATCCAATGAGGTGAGTTTGTTCTCAAAATAAAGAATTTTATGATCTATCTTGATACCTGGTGATTTAGTCTTTCCACTTTGCTTCTTTAAGAATTGTTTTGGCTGTGCCTGGTCCTTTGTATTTCCATATACATTTTAAAATCGACTTGTCAATTTCCAGGAAAAAAAATGTTCTGATTTATTTAGTTACAGTCACATGGTGCCTCCAGATCAGTCTGGGGAATAAATACCTTTACAATATTTAGTCTTCTACTACAAAATATTTTATATTCCTCTATATACTTAGTTGTTCTTAATTTCTCTCAATAATGAGTTATAGTTTTATGTGTAGAAGACATATATTCAATATCATCATCATCAATTTCTAGTTTAGTTCCACTGCGGTTATAAATCATTCTTTTGTTATCTTAGTCCTCTGAAATTTGTTGAGATTTGATTTAAGGTCCAGGGTATGGTCAATTTTGGTCAGTGTTTCTCACGCACTTGACAAAAATTAATGTTGTGTAGTTGTTGAGTTCAATATTCTAGATACAGCAACTGGTCAGTTTTGTTAATGATGTTGCTTAAAGTTTCTATACATTTACTGGATTTTACCGAACTTGTGCTATTAGTTATTGAGAAAGGCATGTTACAATTTCCCACCATTATTGTGGATTTATTAATTTTTCCTCTTAGTTAACACATTTACAGCTAACTTTTTTAGTTTTTATAAATTTAGCATTGTTATATCTCCTTGGTGGGTTTATATTTTTTTTAAGGAAATGTAGTTGATATACAATATTATATTGGTTTCACGTATACAAGACAGTGGTTTGAAAGTTTCACACATTACTAAATCCTCACAACAATTAGTGCAGTTACTATCTTTCAACATAGACAGACGTTGCAGAGCCATTGACTATATTCTCCCTGATTGAGTCCTTCCTGCGCCTTTATTCCCCGCACCCATTCCCCACCCTTCCCTGATGGTATCCACCAGTCACCTCTCAGTGTCTATGAGTCTACTGCTATTTTGTTCATTTTGTTTTTAGATTTAAAAAATAAGTGAGGTCATTTTTCTGAGTGACTTATTTCACTTACCACTATACTCTTTAGATCCATGTTGTTGTAAACAGCAGGATCTCTTTCTTTTTATGGATGAATATTATGCCATAGCATATATGTACCACTTCTTTATCCATTCATCTATTGATGGACACTTTGGTTGCTTCCCTATCTTGGCTATTGTAAATAATGTGGCATAAATATAGGGGTGCATATCTTTTGAATCAGAGATTTTGTTTTCTTAAGGTAATTTCTTAGGCATGGAATTACTGGGTCATATGGTATTTCTATTTTTAGTTTTTTAGGAACCTCCATACTACTTTCCATAGTGGCTGTACCAATTTACATTCCCACCAGGAGTGTAGGAGGGTTCCCTTTTCTCCACATCCCTGCCAACACTTGTTATTTCTTGTCTTTTGGATAGTGTCCATTCTAACTGGTGTAAGGTGGTACCTTATTGTGGTTTTGATTTGCATTTCCTTGACGATTAGCAATGTGGAGCATCTTTTCATGTGCCTGTTGGCCATCTGTATTTATTCTTCAGAAAAACTTCTGTTTTAAATAAATCTCTGCACATTTGCTATTTTTATTTATTTTTTGGTGTGGAGGTGTATGAATTCTTTATATATTTTGAAAGTTAATCCCTTATCAGATAAACCATTTACAAATATATTCTCCCGTACTGTAGGTTACCTTTTTGATTCTGTTGATGGTGTCCGTTGCTGTAGAAACTTAGTTTGATGTAGTCCCACTTGTTCATTTTTTATTTTGTTTCCTTTGCCCAGGGATATGTGTCCAGAAAGAAAATTGCTCATAATTGTGTTCAAAAGACTTTTGCCAATATGAGTTTTATGGTTTTATGTCTTACATTCAGGTCTTTAATCCATTTTGAGTTTACTTTTGTGTGTGGAGTTATACAGTAGTCGAGTTTCATTCTCTGTGTGTAGTTGCCTAGTTTCCCCAACACCAGTTGTTGAAGAGACTCTTTTTCCCATTGTGTATTCATGGCATCTTTATCACATATTAATTGACCATATATGCATGGGTTTCTATTTGTGCTCTCTATTCTGTTCTATTGATCTATGGGTCTGTTCTTGTGCCAGTACAATACTCTTTTGATTACTGTAGCCTTGTGGTATAGCTTGAAGTCAGGGGGTGTAATACCCCCAACTTTGTTCTTTCTCAGGATTGCTTTGGCTATTCAGGGTCTTTTGTGGTTCCATATGAATTTTAGGATTATTTGCTCCAGTTCATTGAAAAATGCTTTTGGTATTTTGATAAGGATTGCATTGAAACTGTAAAATATTTTGGGCAGAATAGCCATTTTGACAATATTAATTCTTCCTATCCATGAGTATTGGATAGATTTTCATTTTCTGTGTCTGTTTTCTCTAAGTTCTCTCACGAGTGTCTTATAGTTCTCAGAGTACAGGTCTTTCATCTAATTGCTTAGGTTTTATTCCTAGGTATTTTATTCTTTTTTGCTGCAATTATAAATGGAATTATTTTCCTGATTTCTCTTTCTGCTAGTTTGTTTTTAGTATATAGGAATGCAACAAACTTCTGTGTATTTATTTTGTATCCTGCAACCTTGCTGAATTCAGTTATTCTAATAGATTTTGGTGAAGTCTTTAGGGTTTTCTATGTATAGTAGCGCATCATTTGCAAATAGTGATAATTTTACTTCCTCCTTATCAGTTTGGATGCTTTTTATCTCTTTATCTTCTCAATTTTATTTATTTCTTCTCTGATCTTTATTATGTCCCTCCTTCTGCTGACCTTAGGCCTCATTTGTTCTTCTTTTTCCAATTTCGATAGTTGTGACATTAGACCGTTCATTTGGGATTGCTCTTCCTTTTTTAAATATGCTTGGATTGCTATATACTTTCCTCTTAAGACTGCTTTTGCTGTGTCCCACAGAAGTTGGGGCTTAGTGTTGTTGTTGTCATTTGTTTCCATATATTGCTGGATCTCCATTTTGATTTGGTCATTGATCCATTGATTATTTAGGAGCGTGTTGTTTAGCCTCCATGTGTTTGTGAGCCTTCTTGCTTTCTTTGAACAGTTTATTTCTAGTTTAATGCCTTTGTGGTCTGAAAAGTTGGTTGGTAGGGTTTCAATCTTTTGGAATTTACTGAGGCTCTTTTTGTGTCCTAGTATGTGGTCTATTCTGGAGAATGTTCCATGTGCACTTGAGAAGAATGTGTATCCTGTTGCTTTTGGATGTAGAGTTCTGTAGATGTCTATTAGGTCCATCTGTTCTAGTGTGTTGTTCAGTGCCTCTGTGTCCTTACTTATTTTCTGTCTGGTGGATCTGTCCTTTGGAGTGAGTGGTGTGTTGAAGTCTCCTAGAATGAATGCATTGCATTCTATTTCCTCCTTTAGTTCTATTAATATTTGTTTCAGGTATGTTGGTGCTCCTGTATTGGGTGCATATATATTTATAATGGTTATATCCTCTTGATGGACTGAGCCCTTTATCATTATGTAATGTCCTTCTTTGTCTTTTGTTGCTTTCTTTATTTTGAAGTCTGTTTTGTCTGATACCAGAATTGCAACACCTGCTTTCTTCTCTCTGTTGTTTGCTTGAAATATCTTTTTCCATCCCTTGACTTTAAGTCTGTGCGCGCTTTGGGTTTGAGGTGAGTCTCTTGTAAGCAGCATATGGATGGATCTTGCTTTTTTATCCATTCTATTACTCTGTGTCTTTTGATTGGTGCATTCAGTTCATTTACATTTAGGGTGATTATTGAAAGGTATGAATTTATTGCCATTGCAGGCTTTAAGTTTGTGGTTACCAAAGGTTTAGGGTTAGCTTCTTTACTATCTTACTGTCTAACTTAACTCGCTTGTTGAGCTATTATAAACACAGTCTGATGATTCTTTATTTCTCTCCCTTCTTATTCCTCCTCCTCCCTTCTTCATATGTTGGGTGTTTTGTTGTGTGCTCTTTTTAGGAGTGCTCCCATCTAGAGCAGTCCCTGTAGGATGCCCTGTAGAGGTGGTTTGTGGGAGGTAAATTCCCTCAACTTTTGCTTGTCTGGGAATTGTTTAATCCCTCCTTCATATTTAAATGATATTCGTGCTGGATACAGTAGTCTTGGTTCGAGGCCCTTCTGTTTCATTGCATTAAGTATATCATGCCATTCTCTTCTGGCCTGTAGGGTTTCTCTTGAGAAGTCTGATGATAGCCTGATGGGTTTTCCTTTGTAGGTAACCTTTTTTTTTCTCTCTGGCTGCCTGTAATACTTTGTCCTTGTCTTTGATCTTTGCCATTTTAATTATTATGTGTCTTGGTGTTGCCCTCCTTGGATCCCTTGTCATGGGAGTTCTGTGTACCTCTGTGGTCTGAGAGGCCATTTCTTCCCCTAGTTTGGGGAAATTTTCAGCAATTATTTCTTCAAAGACATTTTCTATCCCCTTTTCTCTCTCTACTTCTTCTGGGATACCTATGATTCTTATATTATTCCTTTTCGATTGATCACTCAGCTCTCTTAAAATTCTTTCATTCCTGGAGATCCTTTTATCTCTCTCTGCATCAGCTTCTCTGCGTTCCTGTTCTCTGTTTTCTAGTCCATTAATGGTCTCTTGCATCTCGTCCATTCTGTTTTGAAGTCCTTCCAGAGCTTGTTTTATTTCTGAATTCTCCTTCCTTAGTTCTTGCATATTTCTCTGCAAGTCCATCAGCATGGTTATGACTTTTGTTTTGAATTCTTTTTCAGGAAGACTGGCTAAATCTATCTCCCCAGATTCCTTCTCAGGGGAAGATGTAGCAGATGCCAAAGCTGTCTGGGTTAGTCTTGTCTGGATCATATTTTTTTGCCTTTTCATGTTGACAGGTGCTATTGACTGTCAGCTGGGAGGGCCAAACTTTTCACTTGCTACTGGCCTTTCTTTACTGGGACAACTGCGACCCCTAGTGGCTTGTGTTGGGTAATTGCATGTAGAGTGGGTCTTTGTGTCTTGCCTGGCTGGAAGGGAGAAATTTCCCTTTCTGTGGGCGGAATTTGTCTCAGGCTGCTTCTCTGCTTTCGCAGCGCCCGGTGGGGTAATGGATGGGTGGGCTGCTTGACTGTTTGCCTCCGTGAGGGGTCTCAGAGCTGTTGCCCAGGGGGTTAGTGCACCCGGTTTTCCCTGTAATTTCCAGCTGCTGTACTGTGACCTGGGTTGTTTCCGTCAAGCTGTTAAGTCCCTGTCCCTTTAAGACTTTCAAAAAGCCCCCGCTTTTCTTTGTCACAGGGGCATCAGCTTCGGCACCCGTTCAGAGGTCTTACTCCCTGTTTCCCCAGTATCCAGGGCCCCCTGGGCACGTACTGTGTCTGCGCTCTGGCCCGGATGGCTGGGGCTGGGTGTTCAGCAGTCCTGGGCTCCGTCTCCCTCCTGCTCTGCCTACTCTTCTCCCGCCGGGAGCTGGGGGGAGGGGCGCTCGGGTCCCGCCGGGCCGGGGCTTGTATCTCACCCCTTTCACCAGGCGCTGGGTTCTCGCTGGTGTAGCTGCAGTCTGGCCACTGTCCTGCGTCTTCTGGTCTCTCTTTTAGGGCTAGTTGTGTTTGTTGTATTTTCAAAAGTATATATGTTTTTGGGAGGAGATTCCCACTGTCCTACTCACGCCGCCATGTTGGCTCCGCCTCTCTATCTTGTATGATTGCTGTAGCTAGGACCTCCAGTAAAATTTAAGTAAAAATGTTGAGATTGTACATACTTTTCTTGCCCCTTATCTTAGAGGAAAAGATTTTAGCTTTTTGCCATTGAGTATGATGTCAGCTGTGGGGTTTGTCATATCTGGCCTTTATTATAATGAGATATGCCCTTTTTATACCCATTTTGTTGAGAGTTTTTATCATGAATGGATGTTGAATTCTTTCAAATGCTTTTTCAGCATCTATTCAGATGATCATGTGATGTTTATCATGTGGTTAACGTCGGGTATCACATCACTTGATTTGTGAATGTTTTACCATCCTTGCATCCCTGGATTAAATCCAGTGTGCTAATGATAGATGTTAATTTTATGTATTTTTGAATTGGTTTGCTAATATTTTGTTGAGGACTTTTGCATCAATGTTTATCAGGGATATTTGTCTATAATTTTCTTTTTTGTAGTGTCTTCAGTTTTGGTGTTAGAATGATGCTGGCCTCCTAGGAAGAGTTTTGAAATGTTCCTCCTCTTGTATTTTTTGGAATACTCTAAGAAGGACAGGTATTAGCTCTTTTTTAAGAGGAAGAATTAATCTCTGAAGCCATCTGGACCTGGATTTTTGTTCATTGGGAGTTTTTAAGTTACCAATTCTATTTCGCTACTGGTAATTGGTCTGTACAGATTTTCCGTTTCTTCCTGGGTCAGTTTTGGAAGGCTGTACTTCTTCTAGGAATTTGTCCATTTTGTCTATGTTGTCAGATTTATTGGTATATATTTTTTCGTAGAATTCTCTAGTAATTCTTTGTATCTCTATGGTGCCAGTTCTGACTGTTCCCTTTTAATTTCTGATTTTGTTTATTTGTGCCCTCTTTTTTTTCTTGACAAGTGTGACTGGGCTTTTGTCTATTTTGCTTATCTTCCCAAGAATATGCTCTTATTTTCATTGACACTTTTTTCTATTTTTTAAATCTATTTTGTTTATTTCTGCTCTGATCTTCATTATGTCCTTCCTTTTACTAACTTTGTGTTTCATTTGTTTGTTTTCTAGTTTCTTTAGTTGTGAGTTCAGACAGTTTATTTGGGATTATTCTTATTTGCTTATGTAGGTTTGTATTGCTATGTACCTCATGGTTAGAACTGCTTTTACGGCATCGCACATATTTTGGAGTGTTGTACTTTGGTTTTCATTTGCTCCATGTATTACTCCATTCCTGTTTTGAGTTGTTCAATGATACGTTGATTATTTAGAGGCATTTTATTTAGCTTCCATGTGTTTGTGGGTTTGTTTTCTTTGTGTAATTTATTTCTAGTTTCACACCATTGTGATCTGAAAAGACACTTGATCCAATTTCAATCTTTTTGAATTTACTGAGGCTCTTTTTGTGTCCTAATATGTGATCTGTTCTGGAAAACATTCCATGTGCACTTGAGAAAAATGTGTATCTTGCTGCTTTTGGGTGTAGTGTCTGTAGATACCTGTTATGCCCATTTGATCTACTTTGTTGTTCAGTGACTCTGTTTCCTTATTTATTTTGTGACTGGTTGATCTCCTAATATGATTGAGTTGCAGTCTATCCCTTCCTTTAGTTCTGTTAGTATTTGTTTTACACATTTAGGTGCTCCTATGTTGGCTGCATAGATATTTATAATTGTTATATCCTCTTGTTGAACTCATCCCTTTATCACTATGTAGTGTCATTATCTCTTGTTACTTTCTTCATTTTGAAGTCTATTTTGTTGATATACATACTAATACTCCTGTTTTTTTCTCCCTATTATTTGCATGGAATATCTTTTTCCATCCCTTTACTTTCAGACTATGTATGCCTTTAGGTCTGAAATGAGTATCTGGTAGGCATCAAATAGATGAATGTTTTTTCTTGATCCATTCTGCCACCCTTTGCCTTTTGATTGGTGCATTTAGTCTATTTACATTTGAAATAATTACTGATAGGTGTGTACTTATTGACATTTTATTGGTTCTTTTTTGGTTGTTTTTGTAGTTCCTCTCTGTTCCTTTCTTCCTCTCTTATACTTTTCTCTTGATATTGAATGGTTTTCTTTAGTGTTCTGATTGAAATTTAAAAAAATTTTATGTATCTTCTATAGGCATTAGTTTGTCATTACCATAAGGTTCATCTATAGTTTCCTAAATATGTAACAATCTATATTAGGTTCATGATTGCTGTATCTATTAATTGTATCAAACACAGTCTAAAAGTGCTTATTTTTTATTCTTCCTCCTCCACACTTTAGATGTCATAATGAGCATTTTTTGTGTATCGTTTAATTGATTTTGTATGAAGTTGATTTTACTACTTTTTTTAACTTCATACTTGAATAGTAATTGGTCTACTACCTTTACTGTGGGTTTATTTTCATTAATGAAAAAGATTTAGGCTTAACAGCATTTCCATCTATAGAAGTCCTTTTCACATATCCTGTAAGACTGGTTTAGTGGTGGTGAATTCTTTCAATTTTAATTTAGTGGTAATATTTTAACTTCTCCGTCAATTCTGAATTATAACCTTGCTAGGTAGATGATTCTTGTTTGAAGGTTCTTCTGTTTCAGTACCTTAAGTATTTCATGCCACTGTTTTCTGGCCTGTATAGTTTCTGCTGAGAAGTCTGTTGATAGCTTAATAGGATTTCCCTTAGAAGTAATCTTTATTCCATCTGACTGCTTTCAATACTCTTTCTTATCCTTAATCTTTGCCATTTTAATTACTGTATGTCTTGGTGTTGTTTTCCTGGGGTTCCTTTTGTTAGCGACTGTCTGTGCTTCTGTGACTTGAGTTTCTATTTCCTTCTCCAGATTGGGAAAGTTTTCAACAATAGTTCCTCAAGAGACTTTCTATCCCTTTATCTCTCTCATCTCCTTCTGGTACTCCTGTTATATGAATATTGTTTTGTTTGGAGTTATCACACAGCTCTTTTAGCATCTTCTCAGTTCCGTAGATTCTTTTTTTCTCTCTGTTCTCCAGCTTTGTTGTTTTCTAGTTCTCTAATTTCCATCTCATTAGTTGTCTCCTCTACTTGCAGCAATCTACTATTCATTCTCTCCATTGTAATTTTCACTTCAGTTTCTGTATTCTTCAGGTCTGAGTGGCTCTTTTTCAAATCTTCTATCTCTGTGTTGAAGTTCTCTCTGAAATTAGCAATTCTTTTCCAGAGGTCAGTGAGCATATTTATGGCTGTTACTTTGAAATCTTTATCAAGAACATTAGTGTCTCCATTTAATCCATTTTCTGGTGTCTTATCCTGTTCTTTGGTTTGGAATATATTGCTCTACCTGTTCATTTTGTCTGGGATTCTGTGTTTTTTCCTTTGTATTAGACAGATCAGCTTTGCCTCCTTGTGTAGAGAGTAATGGCTTTATTAGGAAGGCACATACTGTGGTGCCCAGAAGTCAAAGACTGTTTGCTCACCAATGTCTGATTCTTCAGTGGAGCCACAGCTACTGTTGTTGGGCTGTGGTCAGGGCTGCCTTTCTGCTTGTCTGCTGACAGTGGCTGATCTTAGTCTGCCACTGCTGACAACTTGCCTCAGTGGGCTGTTTGTGAGCTGATCCGTGGGGCTTTTGGGCATTTTGGGTGTGGCTTCCCTCTGTCTTCTGGGCAGAAACGGCTGTACTCCTGTGCCAACAGCATGAGTGGGATGGGTAAGTGGAGATCGTGGTTGGGTCTGTGTCAGCAGTGATGGGGAAGGAGCACTTGGAGCTGAATCCCATAGGCTCCTCCGTAGTTGGGCTAACAGAGAAGCTTCCCTTCACCTTCCGGGCAGCAAAGTCTGACTACTGCCAGGCCAAGTGGGCTGGGCACTTGGAATGATGCAGAGGGAAGTACCTCAAGGCTGATATGCCAGTGAGGGGGATGGAGTCTTTGGGGCTCCCACAAGCACCTGACCAGTTGTGCCGAGGGAAGGCTGGGGAAGCACATTCTACATGCCCTTTCTCCTGCAGAGAGAGCTCCATCCAACTCCCACCCCTCTGGTACCATTCCTGGTGCTGGTAAATCTTTCAAACTGTTGCCTTTGTGCTGGGTCTCAGTGGCACCAACAGAGCATGCCTGTTTGCCACTAGCAACAGGAGTCTCAGCCTCCCAGAGTTCTCCGACTCTCCCTGGTATTCAGTCCCATTACTCACCAAAGCCCCATTCAATGTGGACCTGTGTTCCCAGAGCAGATCTCCAGGGCCAGGTGTGCAGAGTTCCTGAGTGCTTACCCCTTCCCATTTTTCTGCCACTTTGCCCTTTTCTGTGTGGTCGTTCTTCTTCACCAGGTGTAGGTGTCCTGTTCTGCAGTCTTCAGGTCATTTTCAGGGCTTGTTGTATTTGCTTTAGTTGTTTCCTTGTTGTGTATATGGGAAGAGATTTCTGCCTTGCCTTCCTACTCTGCCGTCTTTCTCCCTTCCTTATGAAGTGTCTCTTTTTGTTTTTATTAAGTATTTTTAATTTGGTATCTGTATAGTTAGATTAGTTTCATCTTGGTTGATATTTGCATGGTGTATTTGTATTTAAAGTTTCTATCCTGTAAACAGTGTGTTAGGCAGAATTCTAAAATGACCTGCCTGACCCTCTCATTATACAGTCTCCTCCCAGTAAGTAACAGTGGAAGTTTGCATATAATAAGATATCATTCTCCTTATATGCTAGGTTATATGGCAAAAGAGATTTTGCAGATGTAATCAGAGTTACTTATCAGTTTACTTTGGATTAGCAAAAAAGGGTGATTACCTAGGTGATCTGTCACATAACCCCTTTAAAAGAGAAGAGTTTACAGGTGAGTAGCAGAAGGGAACTCAGAATCAAAGCATGAGAAAACTCAGAGCCAAAGAGTTAATTCCATTAGTGGCTCTGAAGACAGAGGGGATTACCTGCAAAGGATTTGAGAACATCCTCTGTTTGCTGAGAGCAACCCAGAGGTGACATACAATAAGGAATGGGACTTTAGTTCTGCAGTGTCTGGGCACTAGTTCCTACCGACAATATCAATGAACTTAGAGAATCTTTCCCAGATCTTCTAAATGAGAAAGCAGGTTGGGTGATTTCTTGATTTCAATGTTGTGAGATCCTAAATCGTGATTAGATTAGACAGAGAATCGTGTCTAACCTGAACAGCCTTTTGGCATGCAGGAATGTGAGCTAACAGATGGGTGTGTTTGGGTGGGCAGATGGGCACAGATACTTTGCAAGGATTGATGTGTACCAACCAAATATTGGTATTTGGTTATACCTAGCAAGTGGGATGAGATGAATTGAGTTGAGAAATTTTACTTTTCCCTGTACTACTGGGAAGTATTTAAATTTTGAGGCACTTACGTTACTTCGGGGTTATACTTTGAAAGACTAAAATATTTTAAAGGGCTTACATGAAAATGCTTGCCCTTCTCCCAAGTCAATTTTGGGCATTTCTGTGTTTTAAAAAGTAGCTATATACTAAATCTGCTTCACCCTTGAGATTTCCCAGGTGTGCATACAAGCATTTCTTGTTTTGATTACCAGAAAGTAATCAGCATCAAAGTTTGCTTTACTGTGTGGCTGAACAGTATTGATATCTGTGTCCAGTATTTTAATCCAGTTTTGATAAACAATATTGGTATCTTTCAACTAAGCCCAAGCACTGACTATGTTCTACCAAATTCAGTGAAAATTTTATAAGTACCAATTAATAGTTGAAAGCAGTGTTAGAAATGGTCAGGTACATGGGAATGACCCCCTGGGTAGCTTTAGCTTTAGTCACGAATCACTGGGATAGTCTCCTAATTCAACTCCAAATTCCCCTTCATAATTTTGTACCAAAGATACATGGATTCACCCATTCCAGACTATCATTCCACAGGGTGAGAGGGGAACTAAAAAGAATCCCATGGATGTAAATATGGAGTCAACTTGTTCTCAGAAATCATTATTCCATCTTATCACTCTAGCTACTTACTGTGTCAAGAACATGAATTCTTTCTCAAAATTCAAGTCAGACCTGTATTACTGCAAAAGAAAAAGAGCATTTATCATATCTTATGTTAGATTGGAAAGGAGCACTTCCTATTTATACTTTCTGGAAAAATAGTTCCAAATATAGCTCGATATGTATAGTTTTAAACAGTAAGACTGCCTTTCCTATACAACAAAACATACTGTGTGATTTGTTTTAATAATAAGCTTTCTTAGTCAGTTTTATATAAAAATTAATACTTATGACAATTCAACAAAAGATATCAATATGTATATTATTTAAAAAATAAAGGGTGTTTGTTGTCTGAGCACAAAATTCTTGTATCACTTGGGGATTGAATTTGCCTGGTATTATTCTCTCACTAAAAGAAGTCCAGAGTGAGGCCAGGGCTGATGTAGCCACTGCACGGTTGCCAGGCATCAGGGCACCTCCCAGCGTTCTGCTCTGGCACCCGAGTCTGTGATCTTGATGACCCTTCTGTCACAAGATGGAATATGTCCATATTTCAGGAAGATGAAGGGCACAGGGAAAGGCAGAGACAGAAGGGAATGGAAATCAAGTTTGTCTCTTTATCAAGGGCTTTTCTATAAACTCATCAACACCTTTAGGTTCCATCTCAATAGCAAGGGTGGTGCCACAAGACATGTGCAGTAAGTGAAACCCATAGTTTTTAGGTTGGTACATTCTCACCTCCACCAAAATTGGAACTGGGTTTTTTCTTAGCGGGGAAAAAGGAAAAAAATGGGTATTGTGTAAGCAGTCGGCATCTCTGTTAGGTTTTTCATCTTTTTAAGATAGATGTCTTAAACTATTCCATTCAGTTCAATGCCTAGTACCAGAAATGAATTCAATTCAGGTAAGAGAAGGTGTTTGAGTAGCTGATCAGAATTCATAATAATAACTACACCTGACATTTTACATCTCATCTGTTGGAAATCTTTTAATATTATGCTATTTGAGTTCTATAAAAACACAGAGTCTGATAGGAAATATATCATAATCTGGTTAGGTTTAAGAGCAAACTAAAAACTAGAAGATTAAATCACTTGACCAAGACCTTATAGAAAATCTGTGAATTTAAAGTTGGATTTTTCACTCTTAAAATAGGATGTTCAAAATTTAATTATCATTATTCTTGGGTACACTCACTTTAATTAGGAGTATATTAATTTTTTTGTCACCCTTGAGCTTTTCCTCAAAGGATATTTATTCTGCATGTTTCCACTGATGAACCAACTCCTATAGGGAGAAAAATGGCACCCCCTTATGCTCAAGAAGTGTGAAGTTTGGATCAATTTCATGCTCCTTTTAAACCCTTCTGGATGACACCTGTTCCCTAAGGAATGCCCCATTTATCCATGTTCCTATGCAGCGGGACACCATGTGGGACTGTAAATGATGTGAAAGCACCACGCTTCCTGAGTAATCAGCCTTCCAGCTGGGAGCAGATGGCTTTTATTTTATACCATCATGGGCCAAACCCTGACAGCTGTTAGAATATGGTGAGATAACCATAGCTGCCATGTGGATAATCTAAGAAATGTATAGTAAACAGGCTACTTAATGTTGAGAAACAGCTATTTGTCTCATCTTTGTATATGTAACCAGGGTTGCTTGCTTGTAGTATTCCCAAATAGACGGTGGTAACATTCCTAATATTAGACCTGCTCATTTCCATTTTCAAGATCTTCATTTGCCAAACTCTCCCCTCTGTGTATGTGTGCATATATATATATATATATATATCCAATCTGTCACAGTTTTATAGTATAAAGGTGTAAACAGACCCTAACACTTCTCTTTCCAAAACTTTATCCCAGAATTTCAGGCAGCGTTAAAGTACAATCATTCCGTCCCATTCATTACTCAGATGAGAGTAAATATATTTTTACAGTTCTACAGATAAAGTTACTTTTGATGTCACCCCCCAAGTGAATCACTTTAACATGCAACACATCTTGTAAGGAGAGTATTATGAAACTAAGTAAAAATACCCATTTACATTCCAAATGTGTGTGTGTGCATGTGTGTTTTGTATGTGTGCATGTGTGTGTTGAAGCACCTAAACAATTTGGTTCAGTGTTTTTCCTAAGGATTATCAACATTTATTCTGGGGGTGGCTGAATTTCTAGAGATGTTTGCCCATGATCAGGCAAGGCAATCAAATTTTGCAGTGGTAATGAGCGACTTTAAAGTCAGTAGCTTTCAGCATCCAGGATTTTTCTCAGTAAGACCACGCGTTCATTGAGAATCAGCTGCCACCTTAGTCCGCATCATTGTTGTCCACATTCTGGACCTGGCCATTAGGACGGCCACTATCTGGAGCTATAGAATGAAGAGGCAACATGGGAAAGTACATAGTAAAGCCTCTGATTGAAAGTGCGACGCCAAAAGACTTGTGTTCAGATTCCATTAACCAAAGGAAGTCACGTGCCTGCGCTTGAGGGCAGAGAAGCATAAACCTGGCAGAGAGAATGACGCTCTGGGGACATGCAAATGACTACCCCAGCCCATCTCTCTTGTTACCAAAAATTTTGTCCACTCTTTGTGCACAAAAAATACGTTATCTTTTCTGCAAGTAATAGAATCCCTTCTCCAAGGCTTTAGCCACCGAAGCAAGCTCCAAGTCCAGGTTCTCTGAGTGATGCCTAGCATTCTTCTCATGTGGTCTAGAAGTAGCTCCTTTTGTTCCAGAAACCAGTCCATTAAGAAGACAAGTTATCTTGCCTGTCACAGACTCAATTTTCAGTGCAGGAATGAGGACAGGGCAATGGCTATAAATATTCTCGTTGAGAGTGGGAGACAAAGTTGTCACTGATTTACAACAAATTCTGCGATCTCTCTGTGCAGACATTGTGAGGGGACTCTACCCAGCACTGGCTACATTTTTTTCAGTAACTTTCACAAAATGAAAATGCAGAGCCTCTTGCTCAGAAAAATTTAACGAGAGCATTAAATCAGGCATGGGGTACTTCTGAATCGGGGCTCTGTACATGAAGCCAGATCTGATCCTAGTTAATATTCCTCTATGAGGCCCTGATTCCTTCTCTGGCTATGGCTGCAGCTGCCTGGAACTTTATTCTCAGTGGCCTTTGGTTTTACTCTTTAGGAATTCCTCCCTATTCTAATATCCTTTTAAACTACATTTAAAGAGAGCATTGGGGAAGATGACCTCTTGGGTGCTGAAGAGATTTCTCAGTCTGCTTTCTGTCCTTAAAAGGTTAGAGATTCAAGGGTCATTTTAATGTTTGAACAGTCAGTCTTTTTCTGTCTGGGCTAGAGGATTTGGGAGCAGTATAACTATTGTATTATTTCTTGGAGCTGCTGTAACAAATTAGTACACACCAAGTGGCTCATAACAAGAGAAATTAATTTTATTATAGCTCAGGAGGTCAGAAGTCCAAAATCAGGTGTTGGCAGGAGTGGTACCTTCTGGAGGCTCTGAGGGACTTCCTCTCCATGCATCTTTCCTGGCTTCTGGTTGCTGCTGGCAGTCCTTGGCTTGTGGATGCATCCTTCCAATCTCTGCCCCTGTCTTCATGTGGTGTTCTCCCCTATGTGTCTGAGTGTATATCTACACTTCTGTCTTCTTATAAGGACACTAGTCATTGGAGTAGATGTTCCTATAAGAATTGGATTAGG
Source organism: Manis pentadactyla (assembly GCF_030020395.1). NCBI lineage: Eukaryota > Metazoa > Chordata > Mammalia > Pholidota > Manidae > Manis > Manis pentadactyla. The sequence continues at coordinate 146,410,750 of NC_080020.1, read as the reverse complement.
TATCCTGAATGAGTATGACTTCATCTTAAAGGCCCTATTTCCAAGTGAGGTCAGATTTACACATTCTAGGTGAATGTGAATTTGGGGATGTACTATTTAAACTAGTATACCATCAAAGATTATGCCAGATTTCAGGCAACTCTAAATGCCCAAAGTCATTTTTTTGCCTAACTCAGTTATTTTCAAGATGTTTTGTCCATCTTGACTTTATTATTGGTACCTTGAATCTTACATGAGTTTTTGTTATTGCCATATCCTTAGTTAATCCATTCAGAAATTTGAACAATGTGAGAGTTATTACATCATCCACTTGGTATCTTTCAGAAGCTAAGTTTTAATCACTCATTGTCACTGCAAATCTTTTTCATTTTCTTTTATGCAACTTGCTTTTGAGAAGCATGTACCTCTCCAACCTTGCAAGTCCTTGTTCTAGTCTGTTTGGCCTGCTACAATAAAATACCATGGACTGGGCAGCTTAAACAACAGAAATTTACTTCTCACGGTTCTGGATACTGGGTAGTCCAAGATGGCATCTAATTTAGTTCTTGGCGAAGGCTCTGTTCCTGGCTTAGAGATGGCTGAATTTTCACTATGTCTTCACATGGCAGAGAAAGCGTGAGCGAACAGGTTCCTGTAAAGGCACTAATCCCATCATGAGGGCCCCACCACTGTGATCTCATCTAACCCTAATTACCGATCTAAGGCTTCATTTGCAAATACCATCATCCTGGGGATTAAGGATTCAACATGTAAATTTTGGGGGGGACACAATCCAACCCATAGTAGCTCCCAAATTGTGTACTCTTTGTTCCCTTTTATTCCTACATATATATGACAATTTTTTCTTAGATCTCTTTCTTTCAAGTGTCTTTTCAAATGTGGGTAATTGTATCCAGCGGATTACACTAAGATTCTGATTTTCAAGTTTTTCACTAGAGTTCAAAGCTTATTTAGCACACTACTGATCTGTAAGTTATAAAGATAGCTATGACTGCAGTGTAAGATGGAATGTCATCCACTCAGCCTCTAATATCATGAGCTGCTCACCATCCAGCTCCTCATTCAATGCCACATCTTTTAGTAGAGCTGTTATGGTACAATGCCAAGACATTTCAATGATAAAGAATAATCTTTTCAACAAACGGTACTGGAACAAGTGGATAGCCACATTCCAGAGAATGAAGTTGGACTTCTACTTCCCACTACGTACAAAAATTAACTCAAGAACGGAGCATCAACATAATTACAAGAATGGAAATTATAAAACTCTTAGGAGAAAACACAGGAGTACATATTCATGACCTTGAATCAGACAAAGGTTTCTAAGATGACACTAAAAGCATAAGTGACCAAAGGAAAAATAAACTGTACTTGGTTAAAATTTTTTTCTAATAATTGTGTTTCAAAGGACACCATCAAGAACATGAAAGACAACATACAGAATCGGAGAAAATATTTGTAAATTGTGTATCTGATGAAGGAGTTGTATCTATAATATAGAAAGAACTCTAAAAACTCAATAATGAAAAGACACATAATATGATTTAAGATGGTCGTAGGATATGAATAGATAGTTCCCCAAAGAACATATACAAATAGCCAATAAGCACATGAAAAGATGCTCCCATTATTAGTCAATAGAGAAATACAAATGGAAACTCCAATGGAATACCACTTTCACACCCACTAGGATGGCTGGAATCAAAAAGCATATAATTACAAGTGTTGACAAGGATGTGAAAAATCGAAACCCTCATATATCAAGGGTGGGAGTGAAAAGTGGTTTAGCCATTTTGGAAACAATTTGGCCGATCCTCAAAAATGTAAACAGAAAGTTATAAAACTCAGCAATTCCACTCTTACGTATATAAGCAGGAGAATTTAAAACCTATGTCTGCCCCAAAACATGTACATGAATGTTCATGGACATATTATTAACAATAACTAAAAAGTGTAAACAACTAAAATGTCCATGAACTGATGATGAATGGATAAACAAAATACAGTTTTTCAATACAATAAAATTGTATTTGGCAACAGATAGGAATGAAATACTGATAAATACTACAGCATTTATTTACCTTGCAAACACTTTATTTTATGACACCTTTCATAGAAAATGTCCAGAACGGAAAAATCTATAGTGACAGGGAGTAAGTTATTGGTTGCTAGGAATTGAGGGGGAAATGGACCATGACTATTAATGACAGAGACACTGTACTGAACATTGTGGGTTGCCACAGGAGAAGAGAAAGGGGTCAAGGCAAAGCATAAACTCTTGAAGCTATTGAAGCTTCTGCCTGGAAGTGATGCATGTTAATTTTGTTCATGTTGACCAAAGGCAGATTGCCTGGTTATGCATGAGTTCTATTAGGCAGGAAAGTATAAACCTGCCTTGTCTTCTGAAGCAGAGAGAACAAAATATTTGTCAAAAGCCCAGATGACCTTGCATGAAAAGAGCACAGGTTCCTCTACTTGTTTTGCAGTTATGCCAAATTTTCATATTTGTGGCTTTTTTTGGTGTATTAGTCTTTACTGTGTAACAAACTACCTAAAAGTGCAGTATCATACAGTAATCACTTTTTTCTCACTCATGTGTCTACGGGTTGACTGAGATGACTCAGCTATACATTCTGAGGCCAGGATAAAGGCCAGCCATACTCTAGGGGATGCCTTTCTCACTTGGGGGAACTAGAAATGCAATAGGAGCCAGTGGATAGAGGCAGTTAAGGTCTCAGTCCAGATGGGCACGCAGCTATTTCCAATCAAACTCCATTACCCAAAATAAGTCACACGGCCATGATCAGCATCAGTGGAGCAGATATACACTTTTGCATGGTGTGTGCAGGGTGGTAGAGGACGAAGGAATCTTTGCTAAATAATAATCTAATCTACTTCATTAGATGTCAGACCTTGTTCTAAGCATTTTTTCACAGAAACACTCATTTTATTCTCACAACAAACTCAAGAGGTGGGTACCATGCATCGCTTTCCTCCATTTTACAAAGGAGAAAATTGAGGAACAGAGCATTTAAGTAATTTTCCTAACATTAGTTAGCTGTAAATGATGAAATCATGATATGAACTCAGGCAAGCTTGTCTCATTTTTTCATGTTTTTTACTTTCTATATTTTTATATCCATCAGTTTCCGGTGTCTTTACTCTGTCTTCCACTGAATAAAATCCAAAACTTTGATAGTACTCTAATTTTTAAGAGAAAAAAATACAACTCCTCCCAACCAAAAAGAAAAATTGCAAAAATACAACTTATCAACAGTTGAACTTTCAATATTTAGTGAGTGAAGAAATGCAGTATGGGTAAAAATAACTATTCACTTTTGTAAAGCAACAAATTCACTTTTAGAATAATTAGTATTTTATTAATCATGATGATGTCTATAATAACTTGACAGAATGTAATGCGTTTGTGTGTGTGTGTGTGTGTGTGTGTGTGTGTGTGTGCGTGCGTGTGCGTGTGTGTAGGACATTATTCATTCTGTAGATAATTTGGATTTTTGAACCTTTCTAGATGTCTGAGTTCCACTATTTGGGAATGACAGTTTGTGGCCATTCCTCTACTGTTTTGGAATATTCTTCTGTATATCTCTTATCAGTTTATGTTATCATAAATCTATATAGAAATAGAAAACTAATGGTCCAGATTGGAATAATGTTACACCACAAGCATTTGATATACAATATCCCCCTTGCCTTGGCTCATGTTGCCTTGGCCTAACTGTTCAAGATGTGATTGGATGTTAACAATAATTCCTGCCCTAGTACTGAAGGAGTAAGGTAACGGTCATGACCTCACTTTTCAAGTTATTATTTATTTTTCCTCAAAGGTAGTCAAACAGAGTTCCCTGGGTCAAATTTTATTTTTAGTCAACAGATCTCTTCTTCTCTCTTCAATAACAGAAGCATAGCTTTGAAGTATTTGATACTTTTGTTAAAAAAAAATAAAGATAGTGGGGACACTAGATGTATTATATTTAGAAACTACTTCACAGGGGAGGAAAAAGTAAAACGAGGGTTATTTTATAAAGCTTGATGGAGAAAAAGGTGGTTAGATATAATAAAATTGTGAGGCATAGAGCAGACAAGATCCAGAATTTAGCCTTCTGGCTTCATTCAATTGAAATGGAACTGCATACTGATCATGATGTTAAAAGTCATTGTAAAAAATTTTAAGAGCTTTTTTTTTGCATAGGCTTCTCTCTTCTTCCCAACTTTTGGGTATTTTAATTCCAGATGGTAATTTATTTATCCTTGAAAAAAGAATGATCATGGTAAGAACTCATCTTATAGGGTTTGGAGCAAATGAGTTAAGATATGTCAGGCACTGGGAATAGCACTCTGTCCATAGTAGGAGCTGTATTATCATTTCCCATTGGCATTACCCAAATTCCAATAATTAACAGACATAGAAGTGAAATTACTTTGGTTGATATCAAGACTTAGGAACTTATTTCTTATGGGTGAGAGGTAAAAGTTTAACTTTCCTTTTCTTTTTTTTTCCTGTTTCCAAGTCGATAACTATTGTCTTGGTACTATTTACTAAAAATTTATTTCTGTCAACTTTTTATATTCATGTTACTTCAAAGTCATTTGATTCTTAATGTTGTTAAAAAAGTAAGAATTTTTAAACAATGCATTATTTTATGACATGAATAATATGCCTTCATTTTAAAAGAAGAAAAATGCATATGAGATTGAAGCATGTCTTTCATATTCCAACTTTAAGAACCATTTATATATATTTCTGTATCAGGATGAGTGAGGTTATTCTGTGGTTAAAGAAAAAGAAACCCAATACCTTAAAACCACAGTTGTTTATTTCATCCTATTATTGATGTATATCCATCTTGAATCAGCTGGGGTCTCGGCTCTGCTATATGTTAATCCCCTCCTCAAGGGGAAGAATTAGAAAGTTTTATCTCTCTGCATTATTATCACCAAGTTTGTGAGGTCTGGGTAATGTAGACTAGACTGTACGTGTATTAGTCAGTCTTGCTGCTATAACAAGAAAACCACAGACTAGGTGGCTGAAAAAACAAAAGCTTATTTCTCACAGTTCTAGAGGCCAGGATGCCCAAGATCAAGGGGCTGGCAAAGTTTGGTGTCTGGTGAGAGCCCCTTTCCCGGTGTGCAGATCGGCATCTTCTTGCTGTATCATCATCACATGGCAGCGCAAGCTCTCCTGGCCCATCTCCTAAGGACAGCAATCCCATCGTGGGAGCTCTAGCCTCACGACCTCATCAAAACCTACTTACATTCCAAAGGATCCACCTCCAAATGCCGTCGCTCCAGGGCTTAGGGTTTCACATATGAATCTTGGTAGGATACAAAAATTGAGACCATAGCAATTCCTCATGTCTAATGATAGTCCCTGTTGATCCAGAGACCCCCACAGATATTCACAGTTCTTTTTTAGACATACAATCATATACATCTGTGATGCATCTTTACATTCTCACTCTCAAGCCTCTGCATCTTTTGTGACTTCATTGTGGATACCTTGAGCTTCAGAGGGAAACTTACTCTTAATCACTTCTTTCCTTGTCAGATTAAAGGACTTACTGGGGCCACATCCTCCGTTAGACCTTTATGTTGAGAGTACCTAATGAATTGAGAGATGTGAATGAGGGTATAGTGGCCATATCTGTGACTTGATCCTGAGCTTTAATAGGATTTCTCCCTCAGAACAGTCTCAGTTTACCCCTCTCCCACCACCAGTTTTGCCTCACCACCACTTGCCTGTTCGTAGATCTCTGAATTTGTGAACTCTAAGTTTCCATTAATTCTCTGCTTACAAGCTGATTACCTGTTTTCTGAAACTATCTTCTGTTTATGCTACCTTTCCAGATAGAGCCTGCAGCAACCGGCTCATATGCCACCAACATTTTGTTTTCTATCCTTTCCTCCTACAGCCACAAGTTTGTTAGGAACATGTTCTGCCTTCCAAGAGACAGAGGTGACAATTTATCAGATGTTCAATCTCTGCATAATATAGACCACCATTTTCCCAGACTCTAATATCCGTTTCCTCAAATCCCACCCCGGAACTCTAATTCGATGTCACAAATAGGGCTTCTGATTGCCACTGTATCCCATTATTGTTACTCACTTGTATCTGTAAAGGTAGACTAAGTTATGATGCTGTGGTGATAAGTAACACCGGCAGGCTAAACCACAAAAAGTTTATTTCTCATGCCACATGCCCTCATACCACAGGTCAGCCGGAGACTCTTTATCCTCACTCCTGCCTCCAGGCTGCTGGGCAACCCTCATCAGGAGTGCTTCTAGTCACTATGAGAGAGGGTAAAAGAAAACCTGGAATATTCACACTGGCTCTTACAAACACAAGGGAATATAACCACCCATCATCCACTGGTCAAAGGAAAGTCCATGGCTGTACTTAAGTTCTAGGGCATCAAGAATTGAAACAAATCCATGTGATCCATGGGAATAGGATCAGATTCAAATTTATCCTTTCTCTTTCCTTCTTTCCCTCCCTCTCTCTTGCTCTGTTCTTTTTCTCTCTCTCCATCCTTGCCTTTGATCTGTATATCATTTACTTATGAATAATAATGCGTTTTACTAAGTTTTTTTAGTTGAAGTATAGCTGATATACAATCTTATATTGGTTTCAAGTATACAACACAGTGGCTCAACGGTCACACACATTGTTAAATCCTCACCCCCACTAGTACTGTTCCTATCTGTCAACATAGGAAGATGTTACAGAATCAGTGGCCATATTGTCCATGCTCTACTGCCATCCCATGACCAACTTATGTTATAATTGATCATTTTTGTGTCCCTTTATCCCCCTCACCCTCCCCACACACCCACCGCAACCCTTCCCCCATGGTAACCACTATTCACTTCTCGGTGTCTATATGTCTACTTCTGTTTTGTTCATTTGTTTTGATTTTAGATTCCACAAATAAGAGAAATCGTATTTGTCTTTTTCCACCTGGCTCATTTCACTTAGCATGATACCCTCTAGGTCTATCCATGTTGTTGCAAACGGCCGGATTTCTTTCTTTTGTATGGCTGAATGATAGTCCATTGTGTATATGGACCACATCTTCTTTATCCTTTCATCTCTTAATGGACACTTAGGTTTCTATCATATCTCGGCTATTGTCAAACTCAAAGAAAACAAAATCCCTGATTTGAAAAGATATATGCACCCCTATGTGTATGCATAATAATTTGACTGAATATTTTATTGCTGTGTTTTCCTATCTGTGTTCTGCCAAAACATACCGAGACTTCAGTAAACTGAGATGGAGTATGGGAAAGGAGGCATGCAGGGTCTAGCCCCCAAATTCAGCTCCTGTAGACTAACCATGTTATCTTTCCTTTTAGACATAATCCTCAGAAATCCATTCCAAACATTTCATGTGTGTTTATTTGTTCTGGTCTTTTATAGTGATTAAGCTCAGCCTGCTGGTGTAAGTCTAATGAACTATATATAGATGACCAACCACCAAACCAGTGATTACTTCTGGGCACTGGAATTATTGGCTATTATTTTCTTTATATACGTATGTATTTCCTAGGGGCCCTGGATTGAACAGCCATGAATCTCATGATGCTAAACCCCTGACAATTTTATGATAGCACATTAATGAATAAGGTATAAAATCCTTGGAAATTGAGTCATTCCAGACTCCTTTCCATTCATGAAAGTTAGAAAATAATAGCTTTGTGAAATGGCTTAAAAGATGTGGAATAAGAAACGTCTAGACCAGAAATTACTTCTAAATTAAGCTTGAGATACAAGTATTGGAGTGGGTATGCACAAATTCCATCTGGAGGAGGATGCTCCAATATCTTACACTTCTGTTTGTGTGCTAACCGCGGCCATGTTTTTGGTAAATACAAATTGCATTCTTGCAGCAGGCAGGTCACTGTATTTGCTGATGCATAACAAGGGTGCTCAGACTTAGACTGCTTATCCCCGAGAGTCTCATTAAACTAAATATACTTCTTGCCTTAAGCCACCTGCCTTTGGGCAGTCGCAATAGAAATTAAATCAGATTCATTTTCCATCTTGATAAATTGGCATTAACTACTACTTTATCTGAAATAGGCTTGATAATTAGTGTCTCTGATTACATGGAGAAAACTGTTGAATCTTTTAGAATGCTTTAAAAAAATGCAGGCTTTCTAAATTTGCTGCAGTTGAGGGAGGAGATTTGAAAGCCCTGAGCCAGTCATGACTATGATGAGCATCATTAAAATAGCAATCTTTTTTTGGTAACTCCTCTTGTCCCAAGTAAGTGCGATTTAAGAATATGACAACACCTGTTCTAGCATGGCAGTTTTTACCTCACTGCTCCAGTATCTATGGAGGCTGTAGGCTGGGGAGAAAGAGATGGATGTTAGGAATAAAATGTCTAACTCAAGATTTAAGAGAAAAGATTCCTAGGAAATGGACTGTCGAAGCACCATGGTCCAGTTATGAGTTTGGTTTATCCATCCCCAACTGAAATTAACTCACTTCAGTTATATTTCTGTCAATAGCTATTGATCACACACAATGAGCTAAAAATGCTGCGTGGGCTCTGGGGCACTGGTCTCCCTCAATGCTGTGGGCAGCTGTTTCTCATTTGGGTCTTGCTAGCTTTCCAGGGGCAGACAGAAAGCAGAGCCAGTCCTTGCTGCCCCAGAGTCCCACAGAATTCTCTCTTCTGCCCTTTCCTTTACTAGCCCAGGGGGAAATTTATAGGGAACACTGCTTACATGTTTCTTAAAGCTTTATTCAACACCACACGCATTTCCCTGAGGCTTACACTTATACTGAGAGACCGGCCAGATAGTTCTACTTTCCGGTCCACCGTCCCTGTTCCCACCTTGGAGAAGCAGGCCCAGAGTTTGACCACAAGGAATGCATGTTGCAGGCTGGTAAGAAGAAATGATTTGCAATTCCCTTGCATGGAGAGAGACAATAAAGGAAGAAAATAATGATAGGGGGGAAAAACCCCATGTGTGTTGTTTTATCTGAGCAGTGTTAATAATAATGAGCTGATATTTCTTGAAAACTGACTTTGTACCTGGCTACTATGAAAAACGCCAAGAGTAGAGCATTTGATTGAACCTTCGTATCAGTCCTATGAGGCAAAGACTGCCTACGCTACCTGGCCTAGGAGAGGGTATTTATCCTCCCTGTGTGGGGCATCAGGGACTGGAATCAAAGTCTCTCTGACCCCAGGGTCCTGCCGTGGCCCCAGGGGTGGCTTTGGTCTCTGAATTTGTGGTCACAGCATGAGGAGGCCCATGGACTTTGTTCTGAAAGAACTGTGGAAACTTCGGCAGGTCTCAAGTGTCTGTGGTATGGTAAAGACTCTGACATATACTGTGGTGGTGGTTTCCAATTCATTTGGAAAAGGCAGCCTCCTATTCTGTGTAGCAACTTAGAACAGTGGTAGGAATAATGGGATAAAGTTCAAAGAACTGTCTAATTAAATGGTTGTCTGAATGCAATGGAGACTCCATTACAACCTAAGGATATTCTTGCTTTCTGCTGTCTGAAGTCTGAATAAATCCCACTTCTGCTAGTTTATTAAGAGGTAACCAGGACCGTGGAGAGAGAAACTATGTCAGTACTGTATGTCATGTATTTATGCTTTTTTTGTGTTCATTGTTCCATAAACTGAAGTAAGATAGAAATAGGCTTGTATATTCTGCTTTCTCCATAATGTGAGCGAAGACAAGTATTATGAAGTAGGTGTGATAATGAAAATGGTGTCTGAAGTGTTCTCATGAGAAAAATGTAAGGTCATTATGTGCAAACCGGGGCAATGGATAACATATCTCCCTACTTTAGGTATCTGTATGGTGGTGAACTGAAAATGCTTATGGAAATTTCTTCAGTTTGAAAGGAAGTCAGCATAGAAAAAATCCACAGGAATAGGTAAGACTTCTTTACTACATTGCCTTTACCAGTTTTCTAGTCATAAAAGTAGTAGATTTATTCTTAAGTCTAGGAATGTAGAATTTTGTGGTATAGAGGAAGCGCTTTCACTTACTAATTTCCCATTTCATTCAAATAGTAGGTTTTCAAATTTTTAAAATTTTCATCTTTGTAAGTGCTTGTATTTACACTTTGGTTTTTATTCATCTCATAATCCTGAAAATTAGATGGAAAAGATATTTTTGTGCTGCTTTTGGATGGAAAAAACTGAGATGTAGGAAAAGATAAAATATCTTGCCAAAGTCAGGGATGTTTGTAACCTCTTATACATTTATTTAATTATTGCATATTATTCCATGGTATAGATGTATCAAGACGCAGATAACTAGTCCCTTTGTTTGGACGCTTAGGTTGTTTTCAGTTTCTTAGGAGATACTAGAATAGGAAGTTTTATGAATGAATATTGCAGGACCTTATTAAGAATTTGTTTCTTTTTGAGTGCTTTTTTTAGAATTTATGAAGAAAAAATTCAAAACTATTCCATAATAGTTTGCACACACACCTATGGAAGTGTTCACTTTATTTATAATGAATACAGTATCTCTGTGTTAGGCTGTGTCCTAAGTTGTGATTTTATTACTGTCACTTTGTATTTCTAGGTATTGCACAGTCCTCAGAATATGATCGATTTTCAAGAACTGTTTGCTGAATAGTAGTTGATGTTTATTTCTATTTGGAAATTTTGGTTACAAATGGTGTTCTCTCCTGGGAAAATATTAATCCACTTCCTTTATGCCTTCCTGGATATAAAATACCAGGTTTCTTCGATTGTAAATCGATGCTAAATATGAAAGCAGGCATTTTTGGCTAATTGAAGTCGTAATCAAAAGAGTTAGGTATATAGAAAACATTCCACATCGTAGTTTAATCTCATCATTATAATTAAGATCACGTCATTACTTCTATTCAAATTTCTCCATTTTCTTTTCCCTCATGGCCTTTTGCTTTTTGGAATAGACATTTCTCCCACCTAGGTATTTGAAAAATAGTGCACTCTTGCCAAGATTTGTATTTGAAGAGCTTTAAAAAATAATTAAGCAGTGAAAAACATAACGTCTTTTTTTCCTTTAAAGCAACAACAAAATGAATAGACTCCATACTTGGAAGCATCCGTAAGAATGGGAATTAAATTAAATGTGTTACCTTTCTATGGAGTATAACACCAAACTTTTCAGGGCTGTCTTTGACTATGTTAGATTCCCCAAGAGAGAAAAATGTGTTAGCATTTTTTACTGTCCCATTTTCTGATTGTTGTTGCCTTCTTCCTTTAGTGCTGAGAATTAGCTACAGAGTTTTATCCTACAAATTTTCCCCTTATATTTTTCGAGGTAAAAACATATACGGTGAAATGTGCAGATATTACATATAGAATATGGTAAATTTTGACAAATACATACACCTATAACCAACATCCCAAATCAGGAAACACATCCCAGATGTTCACGATGTAGAATGTTTCCTTCCCAAAAGTTCCCTCCTGCCTCTTTCTAGTCGATCTCCATCATCAAAAGGCAACAAATGTTTTATTTCTGAAATAACACGTTTTGCCTGATTGCAGATCTCATAAAAATGAAAGCATGCAGTATGTACTGTTTTGTTTACTCAACATAATGTTTTTGCAACTTATCTCTGTTGTATAATTTCTTTAATGAATGTGTATATTCCATTGTTTGCTTGTTTTTTTTTATTGTTGATTATATACCAGTTTTGTTTAACCATTCTTTAGTTTTGTATTTCAGTTTATTTAAACTAAAAGAAAAAAAATGTTCATCCATTTCTCCCAGCCCCCACACCCTGCCTTTGGCAGCCACCAATCTATTCTCTGTATCTGTGAACATATATTTAATATCCCATATATATATATATTCCACATATAAAAGAGATCCTATGATATTTATCTTTTTCTCTCTGACTTATTCGCTCAGCATGGACCTCAAGGGTCATCCGTGTTGTTGCAAATGGCAAGATTTCAGACTTTTTTTAGGACTGAATAATATTCTATTGTGTATATGTACTACAATTTATTTATCCATTTATCCATTGATGAACATGTAGGTTGTTTCCATATCTTGGCTATCGTAAATAATTCTGTAATGAACATGGGGGTGCATAGATCTTTTTAAATTAATGTTTTCATTTTCTTCAGATAAATGCCAAGAAGGGGAAGTATATGGTAGTTCTATATTTGATTTTTTGAGTAACCTCCATACTGTTTCCATGGTGGTTGCACCAATTTACCTTCCTACCAACAGTATGCACAAGGGTCCTTTTTCTTCACATCCTCACTAACAGTTACTAATTCTAGCCATTCTCACAGGTGTGAGATGATATCTCATTATGGTTTTGATGTGCATTTTCCCTCTGATTAATGATACAGAGTATCTTCTCATGTACCTGTTGACTGTATGTATGTCTTCTTTGGGAAAATGTCTATTCAGATCTACAGTCCATTTTGTAATCAGATTATTTGTATTTTTGCTATTGAGTTGTATGTGTTCTTTATATATTTTGGATATTAGCCCATTATCAGGTATATGATTTGCAAGTATTTTTTCCCATTCAGTGAGTTGCCTTTCAGTTAGTTGATGGTGTCCTTTGTTTTGCAGAATCTTTTTCATTTGTTATAGTCCCACTTGTTTATTTTTGCCTTTGTTGCTTTTACTGTTGGTGTCAGGTTAAAAAAAAATCGCTGCCTAAGTTTTCTTCTAGGAGGTTTATGGTTTTAGATCTTATCAAGTCTTTAGCCCATTTTGAGTTAATTTTTGTGTATTATAAAAGATAGGTGGTCCAGTTTCTTTCTTTTGCATGTGGCTGTCCAGTTCTTCCAGCACCACTTATTGAGGAGACAGTCCTTTTCCCATTGTATATTCTTAGCTTCTTTGTCATAAATTAATGTGTGAGTAGGTTTATATCTGGGCTATCTATTCTGTTCCATTGATGTATGTATCTGTTTTTATGCCAATATCATACTGTTTTAATTACTTTGTAATATAGTTTAAAATCAGAGTTCATGATACCTATAGCTTTGTTCTTCTTTCTCAACATTGCTTTGGCTATTCAGAGTCTTTTGTGGTCCCATTCAAATCTTAGGGTTGTTTGTTCTATTTCTGTGAAAAATTCCTTTGGAGTTTGATAGGGAGATTGCATTGAGTCTACATATTGCTTTGGGTAATAGGGACATTTTAGCAATATTAATCCTTCCAATCCATCAGCATGGAATATCCCTCCATTTGCATCTTCTTCAATTTCTTTCATTAATGTCTTGTACTTTTTGATATACAGGTCTTTCAACTCCTTGGTTAAATTTATTCCTAGGTACTTTAATTTTTTTTGATGCAATTGTAAATGGGATTGTTTTCTTAATTTCTCTTTCTTATATTTATTATTAGAGTATATAGAATACAATAAATTTTATACATTCTTTATAGAAACTGCTTCCAAGTTTTTTGTCTAGTATGAGTAAGGTTACTATAAATAATCTCATAGAAGTCTTTTGTGGGTGTATGCTTATATCCTTCTTGCATATATACCTAGGATGGATTCCCAGGTCATAGGGTAGGTGTATGTTTAACTTTATCAGAAGTTGCTGAAGAAGTTCCAGTGTGATCACCCTGCATAGCAACTCCTCTTCAATGTTTTGTCTTGAAAATTCCAGCGCCTTCAGTGTCTTGGGACGACTTTCTCCACCTCTTCAGCTTCAGGAGACTATGGCTCTGTTTGGGTCGGTGGCAGTAAAATGCCTCAAGGTGAAAAGTTGGAGCAACCTTGAGGCTCACTTTGTGTTTCCCTTCTCTCCAGGATCACAGATTCATGCTGATGTTGTTTTATACCTTTCAAGATTATAACCACTAGTGGAAGCGAGTGAGAAAGGGAGGGAAGTATAGAAGAGTAGAATGGACCCCATACATAAAAAAATGGGAGCATGTGGAAAAATGTGATGTGTGGTTGACTTTTTATAGCATGAAGCACACAGTTATGGGCATGTTTCAGTATCTGAGTTGAACTTAATCATCTCAGTAAATGTCTAGAAATTTTAAAATAGCAGAGTCTCATCCTACGTGGTGTATGATAGTAATGCTATGGGTACAGCTCAGTGTAGGATTGATTAATACCGGTCTTGGAAGCAAATGGATATGATTCTAAGGAGTTGCAAACATGATTTAATGTGTTGAATTTCAGTTTCCTATCTGTTCAATGAAGATACCATTATTTGCCTTTCAAGAATGGTATGAGCATGCCAGATTAAGTCTATAAAACACTCAGCATCATGCTTTGTCTGGAATTCAGCAGGAGATCATTAGATGATGCTGATGATCGTGAGGAAACACTGTTCTTTTTTCTTTTTTAACTTATAAGCTAATAAAATCGTGAACTTTCTGGGCGTATCTGCTCTGAGGAAGGGTCAGTAACTTATTTACAGTTTTCCTGGCACTGCATAAGCCTGGCTGGTAAAAATGCTATGTGGATGAGACCCATGGAAATCTGTTTAACTCTGCTCCTGGCTTGTTTAATCAATTCATCACGGAAAGTGCTTTGTGGAAAGCAGTGAGTAGAGCTATTACCCCACACGCACAGTCCTTCTTTCATATTTTGATTCCATAAATGTCACATCTTTGATGACTTTAAAAGTAATCTTTATGGGAAGTGCTGAAGAAATCCTCCCCCTCCCCAGTCATACATTTATGGTAAAAAAAAAAAAAAAAAAAAAAAAAGAATGCTCTTTCTGTCTCTAAACAATAAGGGAACAGAATCAAAGCTGAGGAATGCATATTTCTAGAGAAGTGAGGTAATTAGAACAATTAGAACCAAATGCAGGGTAATTGCAGTACATTTTTCTTTTAGCTATTTATGCAGTGAAAGTTCTAGGGCAAGAACTATGCTTTCCGTGTGCTAGCTTCAGCACTGGGCACAGTGTTGGTACAAACAAAAAAGAGGTTGCAAGTAAATTTTGTTAATATTTCCAAAGAAAATTCACTAGGGAAAGGGCTGCACTTATATAGATAGCTTAATAAATATTGTAGCTTCTAGAATATTGAAAAGCTAATTTTTAAATCTTTAGGCTGTTCCACTGGAAAGCATAATTTACTACTCTGAAGCCAATTGTTTGTTTTCCCTGAGATAAAGATATTTGTCAGACCTTTGATGTGTGGTATATCAGACAATAGGAAAATAAGTGAAGATAAAACATTATATGTACCTGTTTGTGTATCTCCATCTGTAATTTGTATAGTATAGCTTATATAACACAGTCTTAAAAAAACTTTAAGCAGAATTAGATTTAAAAAAATCAGTGGCTAAATCAAGACAAAGAGAAAATGAAATAATACTTTTTCTTTTGCAAAGCTAGGATTACAGCCCTAAGGTAGGTGACTTTTTCTTTTTTAGGAAAACCTGTGAATTAACCTTTTGGTTACAAAAATATATTTAAGAAACTCACCTAAACACAAGAAAAGTGAAAAAGAAACAACAATAATAGCAAGTCCACTATGAGAACTAAAGAGCAATGAGCAGGAGAGGGAGCCTGAACAGGGAGGAGAAAAAGGTGGGTGCCTGGTCCAGAGAGAAGTGGCTCAGGCCCAGTGGAGAAAGATCATTAGTGAGGAATTCCCTGCAGAGGGTGTTCGAGTAACTTAAAAAAAACTGGGAGTCAAATTTTCTATTTTAGCAATTATTTTCTGCTCTGAGCAGCAAAGTAGTTCTCTAGTTTACTCCCAAATCCTAAGCAAAGGTGACCCGGTGCCATAACATTACATTATTGACACTTTGCTTGATAAATTAAGGGACAGTTACAGTGCCCCTGCAAAGGTTGAAATGGACTAGGCTCAGGAGGATGGTGACAAGAGACAACCAAATTTAATATATAATATTCCACTGTTCATCTACTGATGGACACTTAGCTTGGCTATTGTGAATAGTGCTGTGATAAACATGGGGGTGCACATGTCGTTTTAAACTGTGATGCTGCATTCTACTATTTATTTATTTGTTTGTTTGTTTGTGATTAATCTGCAATTACATGGTTAACATTATGTTTAGTAAGTGACTAGGAAGTCTGGTTGGGAAGGGAGGGAGAAGGGTGGAAAGGGGGAATGACGATGAGCTCACATAATGTGGGCGGGGGGAGGGAGTCCCACAGGGAAGTCAGTATAGTACAGAGGATTCAAGTAGTGATTCTGTAGCATCTTACTCCGCTGATGGACAGTGACTGTAATGGGGTATGTGGGGGGGACTTGATCTGGGTAGTCTAGTAACCATAATGTTGCTCATATAATGGTAGATTGGTTATTGTGAATAGTGCTGTGATAAACATAGGGGTGCACGTGTCTTTTTTATACTGGACTGCTGCATTCTTTCTTTCTTTATGTATGTATGTAGGTATTCATCCATTCATTCATTCATTCATTTATTATCTGTCTATCTATCGATCTATTTATCTACCTATCTATCTATCTTTCTGTCATTACTATACAATTAGATTAGTAACATTATGTTTACTATACTACCCCCATCACCAAGATGCCCCCAGATACCCCATTGCAGTCACTGTCCATGAGCATAGTAAGATACTGTAGAATCCCTACTTGTCTTCTCTGTGTTGTACAGCCCTCCCTGTGACCCCCCTCCCACATGATACATGCTAATCGTAACGCACGCTTTCTTTCCCTCTCCCCTTATCCCTCCATTCCCAACTATCCACCCCAGTCTCTTTCCCTTTGGTAACTGTTAGTCCATTCTTGGGTTCTGTGTATCTGATGCTGTTTTGCTCATTCAGCTTCTCTAGGTTCTGCGTGTGCGCCCATTGGCAGCCTGCCCTCGACTGATGGTGCTGCGTGCCAATGAGTGCGTGGTCACTCGCAGGCCCGCGCCAGACAGGCATCTCTCCCAGCGCATGAGTGAGCGGCAACGCCGAGCAGGCCGCCACTGGGGGCGCCCGCAATATACGTGTTTCTGGCGGCTGCGCAGTAGCTGCAGGCTCCGCCGCCTCCGTCTTCAGTACTCCGTAGCGTCGCGATCGCCGCCAGGAGAGGGATTTCTAACAGCTCCCTCCGTTCTTCGGTCCGCCAGCCCTGTTGCTGTATGTGGATTTTCTCGGCGGCGGCCTCGAGGGCGAGGGCCGGGCGAGCTCAAGTTCAACTGTGACCCGCGGCGGGGCCCCGGGGGAGAGGCCGCCAGGAGGCCGCGCCTTTAGAATTTAAAAGTTTTCATGAGGTACGTCTCGTATTTTCTGTTTGGGAATGAAGTTTCTTTACTTTGGTGTTGGATTGACAGTGCGTTTTCTTGTATTTAAAAATTCCTGTCTTTCAGTCATTGAGGTTTGTAGTCTGCAGCTGAGTAGTTTGCAACTAGCCGCAGAGATTCTGAGACAGGGACCGTGGGTGTAGTCAGAGTAGCGTGGGGGCCTCTGGAAAAAGACCCCTACCAACACTCTGTATTAAACAGTTGAGCGCAGTCAGAGTCACCTTAATTCTCTAAAGTAAAAAAATATCAGACTAGTAAGAGTATAAGCATTGTTCAGTGAAGATGAGTTAAAACTAAAAAGCCAGGAGTAACTTGGCCTGGAATGTGTGAACATCTCCCAGATAAGAAAATAGCTTAGCTTGGCCCATGTCTTCATTGTGTCAATTAAATGAGGCTATTGCAAAGTTTTCTTTAGCCTAGTAAAAGGCCCAGTTTATCTTTAACTTTGCCCGGATGCTGCTTTTCCTCCTCGAGCCCCTAATGACGTAATATATAACCTGGGCAATTAATACAGCAAGTAAGCCCAGTCACAGACAACATAGTAAAAGGCACGAAGGAGGATCCCATCTTAAAGATGAGATTGCATTTTAACACCAGGAAGTTGAGAAGTAAGATTCTTTTTATTATTATTATTAAGGTATTACTGATACACCCCCCTATGAGGGTTTCACATGAAAAAAACAATGTGGTTACTACATTCACCCATATTATCGAGTCGCCCCCGCCCCATGCCCCATTGCAGTCATTGTCCATCCGTGTAGTAATTTGCCACAGATTCACTTTTTGCCAAGAACTAAGATTTTTCTTTCATTTATATATTTATTTTATTAAGGTATTACTGATATATACTCTCATGAAGGTTTCACATGAAAAAACCATGTGGTTACTACATTCACCCTTTATCGTGTTCTGCCCATGCCCCATTGCAGTCACTGCCCATCAGTGGAGTAAGATGCCACAGAGTCAACTGTTTGCCTTCTCTGTGCTGCACTGTCTTCCCCTTGATCCCCCACCACACCATGTGTGCCAATCATAATACACCTGAATCCCTTCCTCCCTTCCTCCCCCACCCCTCCTCTTTGGTAACTGCTAGTCCTTTCTTGGAGTCTGTGAGTCTGTTGCTGTTTTGTTCCTTCAGTTTTGCTTCGTTGTTATCTTCCACAAATGAGGGAAATCATTTGGTACTTGTCTTTCTCAGCCTGGCTTATTTCACCGAGCGTATCCTCAAGCTCCATCCATGTGGTTGCAAATGGTAGGATTTGTTTCTTTCTTATGGCTGAGTAGTATTCCATTATGTATATGTACCACCTCTTCTTTATCCATTCATCCACTGATGGACACTTAGGTTGCTTCCATATCTTAGCTATCTTAAGTAGTGCTGCAATAACCATAGGGGTGCATATGTGTTTTTGAAACTGAGAAATTATAGTCTTTGGGTAAATTCCTAGGAGTGGAATTCCCGGGTCAATTGGTATTTCTAGTTTTAGTTTTCTAAGGATCCTCCATATTTCTTTCCACAATGGTTGAATTAGCTTACATTCCCACCAGCAGTGTAGAAGGGTTCCCCTTTTTCCATGTCCTCGCAAGCATTTGTTGCTTAGTCTTTTTGATACTGGCCATCCTAACTGGTGTGAGGTGATATCTATCCTGGTGTGGTTTTTTTTTTCTTTGGTATTGTTAATCCACAATTACATGAGGAACATTATGTTTCCTAGACTCCCCCCATCACCCAGCTCCGCCCCCACCTACCCCCATTATAGTCACTGTCCATCAGCATAGTAAGATGCTGTAGAATCACTACCTGTCTTCTCTGTGTTGTACAGCTCTCCCCGTGCCCCCGCTACATTATGTCTGCTGATCATAATGCCCCCTTCCTTTTCTTCCCCCCCTTATCCCTCCCTTCCCACCCATCCTCCCCAGTCCCTTTCCCTTTGGTAACTGTTAGTCCATTCTTGGGTTCTGTGAGTCTGCTGCTGTTTTGCTCCTTTAGTTTTTTTTCTTTATTCTTATACCCCACAGATAAGTGAAATCATTTGGTACTTGTCTTTCTCCGCCTGGTTTATTTCACTGAGCATAATACCCTCTAGCTCCATCGATGTTCTCGCAAATGGTAGGATTTGCTTTCTTCTTACGGTGAATAATAGTCCATTGTGTATATGTGCCACATCTTCTTTATCCATTCGTCTACTGGTGGACACTTAGGTTGCTTCCATTTCTTGGCTATTGTAAATAGTGCTGCAGTAAACATGGGGCGGGGGAATAGGTCTTTTTCAAACTGGGCTCCTGCATTCTCAGGGTAAATTCCTAGGAGTGGAAATCCTGGGTCCAATGTTATTTCTATTTTGAGTTTTTTGAGGAACCTCCATACTGCTTTCCACAATGGTTCAACTAGTTTACATTCCCACCAGCAGTGTAGGGGGGTTCCCCTTTCCCCACATCCTCGTCAACATTTGTTGTTGTTTGTCTTGTGGATGTTGGCCATCTTAACTGGTGTGAGGTGATATCTCATTGTGGTTGTAATTTGCATATCTCTGATGATTAGCGACGTGGAGTATGTTTTCATGTCCCTGTTGGCCATCTTGAGTTTCCTCTTTGGAGAAGTGTCTGTTCAGCTCCTCTGCCCATTTTTTAATTGGCTTATTTGCTTTTTGTTTGTTGAGGTGTGTGAGCTCTTTATATAATTTGGATGTCAACCCCTTATCAGATATGTCATTTATAAGTATATTCTCCCATACTGTTGAATGTGTTTTTGTTCTTCTGATGGTGTCCTTTGCTGTACAGAAGCTTTATAGTTTGATATAGTCCCACTTGCTCATTTTTGCTTTTGTTTCCCTTGCCCGGGGAGATAGGTTGATGAAGAAGTTGCTCGTGTTTATGTCCAAGAGATTTTTGCCTATGTTTTCTTCTAAGGGTTTTATGGTTTCATAACTTACATTCCAGTCTTTGATCCATTTCAAATTTACTTTTGGGTATGGGGTTAGACAATGATCTAGTTTCATTCTCTTACATGTAGCTGTCCAGTTTTGCCAACAGCAGCCATTGAAGAGGCTGTCATCTCCCCATTGTGTATCCATGACTCCTTTATCGTATATTAATTGAGAATATATGTTTGGGTTAACATCTGGCCTCTCAACTCCGTTCCACTGGTCTTTGGGTCTGTTCTTGTGCCAGTACCAAATTGTCTTGATTACTGTGGCTTTGTAGTAGAGCTTGAAGTTGGGAAGCGAGATCCCCGCTGTTTTCTTCTTCCTTCTCAGAATTGCTTTGGCTATTTGGGGGTCTTTGGTGGTTTCATGTGAATTTTAGAACTATTAGTTCCAGTTCATTGAAGAATGCTGTTGGTATTTTGATGGGGATAGCATTGAATCTGTACATTGCTTTAGACAGTATGGCCATTTTAACAATATTAATTCTTCCTATTCATAAGCACCGTGTGTCTTTCCGTTTATTGGTATCTTTAATTTCTCTAATGAGTGTCTTGTAGTTTCATGGTATATGTCTTTCACTTCCTTGGTTTGGCTTATTCCTGGGTATTTTATTCTTTTTGATTCAATTGTGAATGGAATTGATTTCCTGATTTCTTTCTCCTAATGCATCGTTATTGTATATGAATTCAAGATTTCTATGTATTAATTTTGTCTCCTGCAACTTTGCTGAATTCAGATATTAGATCTCGTAGTTTTGTTGTGGATTCTTTTTGGTTTTTTTTTATGTACCATATCATGTCATCTGCAAACAGTCAGAGTTTAACTTCTTCATTACCAATCTGGATGCCTTTTATTTCTTTGTGTTGTCAGATTGCCATGGCTAGGAACTCCAGAACTATGTTGAATAAAAGGAGGGAGAGGGGGCATCCTTCTCTTATTCCCGATCTTAAAGGAAAAGCTTTCAGCTTCCTCTCTGTTAAGTATGATGTGGGCTGTGGGTTTGTCATATATCGCCTTGATTATGTTGAGGTACTTGCCCTCTATACCCATTTTGTTGGGAGTTTTTATCACAAATGGATGTTGAATTTTGTTGAATAGTTTTTCAGCATCTATGGAGATGATCATGTGGTTTTTACCCTTTTCGTTGATGTGGTCGATGGTGATGATAGGTTTTCAAATGTTGTACCCTCCTTGCATTCCTGGAATAAATCCTACTTGATCATGATGGGTGATCTTTCTGATGTATTTTTGTATTTGGTTTGGAGTATTTTGTGGAGTATTTTGCATCTGTATTCATCAGGGATGTTGGACTGTGATTTTCCTTTTTTGTGGTGTCTTTGCCTGGTTTTGGCATTAGAGTGATGCTGGCCTCATAGAATGAGTGTAAGTCCCTCTTCTACTTTTTGGAAAACTTTAAGCAGGATGGGTATTAGGTCTTCACTACATGTTTGATAAAATTCAGCATTGAAGCCATGTGGTCCAGGGATTTTGTTCTTAGGTAGTTTGTTGATTACAAATTAAGTTTCGTTGCTGGTAATTGGTCTGTTCAGATTTTCTGTTTCTCCCTGGGTCAGCCTTGCTAGATTGTATTTTTATAGAAAGTTGTCCATTTCTTCTAGGGTATGCAGTTTGTTAGCATATAATTTTTCATAGTATTCTCTAATAATTTTTTTTTCCTGTGACATCTGTAGTGATTTTTCATTTCTCATTTCTGATTTTGTTTATGCGTGTAGACTCTCTTTTTCTTGATAAGTCTGGCTCGGGGTTTATTTATTTTAGTTTCTCGATGAACCAGCTCCTGCTTTCATACATTTCTATTGTTTTATTTTTCTCAGTTTTACTTTTTTTCTGCTCAAGTCTTTATTAGGTCCCTCCTCCTTCTGAGTTTGGGCCTCAGTTAGCCTTCTTTTCTAGTTTCATTCATTGTGAGTTTAGACTGTTCATATGGGATTGTTGTTCTTTCCTGAGGTAGGCCTGTATTGCAATATACTTCCCTCTTAGCACGGCCTTTGCTGCACCCCACAGATATTGCGGTGTTGAATTATTGTTTGTCATTTGTTTCCATATAATGCTTGTTCTCTGTTTTTATTTGGTCATTGATCCATTGTTTTTTTAGGAGCATGTTGTTAAGCCTCCATGTGTTTGTGGGGTTTTTCATTTTCTTTGCATAATATATTTCTCATTTCATACCTTTGTGGTCTGAGGAGCTGGTTGGTACAATTTCCATCTTTTTGAATTTACTGAGGCTCTTTTTGTGGCCTAGCATATGATCTATTCTTGAAAATGTTCCATGTGCACTTGAGAAGAATGTGTATCCTGTGGTTTTGGGTGTAGAGTTCTGTAGATGTCTCTTAGGTCCATCTGTTCTAGGGTGTCATTCACGGCCTCTGCGTCCTTACTTATTTTCTGTCTGGTGGATCTGTCCTTTGAGTGGTATGTTGAAGTCTCCTAAAGTGAATGCATTGCATTCTATTTCCCCCTTTAATTCTGTTTGTATTTGTTTCACATATGTTGGTGCTCCTGTGTTGGGTGCATAGATATTTATAATGGTTATATCCTCTCTTTGGACTGACCCCTTTATCATTATGTCGGGTCCTTCTTTGTCTCTTGTTACTTTCTTTGTTTTGAAGTCTATTTTGTCTGATACAGGTACTGCAGCACCTGTGTTTTTCTCCCTATTGTTTGCATGAAATATATTTTTCCATCCCTTCGCTTTTGGTCTGTGTATGTCTTTGGGTGTGAACTGAGTCTCTTGTAGGCAGCATATAGATGGGGCTTGCTTTTTTACCCACTGTATAATTCTGTGTCTTTTGGTTGGTGCATTCAGTCCATTTAGATTTAGGGTAATTATTGATAGATATGTTCTTACTGCCATTGCAGGCTTTGGATTTGTGGTTACCAAAGGTTCAAGGGCAGGAGGGCCTGCTGCACGTCCCTAGGGGGCGACGCGGTGCGGCAAGCCGCCCGGGCTTGCTGATCTGTGCGAAATTCCAAGCAGGCAGGTCGATGAGTTAGAAAACACATGAGGGTGTGGGGAGGCATGCGGGGCCGACGAGCCACGTCCCTTCGGCCAAATCAGCGGCTGCAGCGGGTGCCTGTTGGGGGCACACTTTCTCCCCTGCACCGGGCGGGGAGGACAACGAAAGCGGCATCTCCTCAGCTGCAGCCAGACTCCTTGGGAGGCACGGCGCGGCCTGGGTGCTCTTGCTGCAGGGCGGCTGAAGGCGGTCTGACGGGAATTGCCATGCTGACAACTTCGCCGCCGCCACCGTGTTTCCCGAAGCCCGCTGCTCCCCGTTAACGGGCCGTTCTGCGAGCGTTTGAGGGCCCTAGGCCGTGGGTAGGTGGCGGCCCCTCAGTATGGCCCACAGGGGTCCCTGCCCCGCCCTGAGCGGCGGCAGTAGTGGCTGCAGTGCGGAGCCCACGCGGTGCCTGAGAGCCGCGGCAGGATGTGGGGTGGTGCCGCAGGCGGCCGACTCCAAAGTTGAGGGCAGGCTGGCGGCGCAGGTAGTGGCCGCTCATGGCGGTCCAGCTGCACTTGCTCCAAGCACTGGTTCAAGGTAGGCGGGGTGTGAGCGTGGGGCCGCCTGAGGTGCAGGCCAGTGGGCTGTGTGTTTAGTGGGACGTGGCCCCCAGGCGGCAGGTTCTGTGACTCTGCTGCTGTTTTGTTCCTTCAGTTTTTCTTTGTTGTTATTCTTCACAAATGAGGGAAATCATTTGGTACTTGTCTGTCTCTGCCTGGCTTGTTTCGCTGAGCATAATACCCTCTTGCTCCATCCATGTTGTCGCAAATGATAGGATCCGTTTATTTCTTATGGCTGAATAGTATTCCATTGTGTATATGTACCACCTCTTCTTTATCCATTCATCTCCTGGTGGACACTTAGGTTGCTTCCATATCTCGGCTCCTGTAAATAGTGCTGCAGTGCACATAGGGGTGCACGTCTTTTTGAATCTGAGAAGTTGTTTTCTTTGGGCGGATTCCTGGGAGTGGAATTCCCGGGTCAAATGGCATTTCTATTTTGAGTTTTCTGAGGAACCTCCATACTGCTTTCCACAGTAGTTGAACTACTTTACATTCCCCCCGGCAGTGTAGGAGGGTTGCCTTTTCTCCGCATCCTCACCCGCATTTGTGGTTCCTAGCCTTTGGGTGTTGATCATCCTAACTGATGTGAGGTGATATCTCATTGTGGTTTTAATTTGAATTTCCCTGATAATTATCGAGGTGGAGCATCTTTTCATGTGCCTGTTGACCATCTGAATTTCTTCTTTGGAGAAGTGTCTGTTCAGATACTGTGCCCAATTTTTAATTGGATTATTTGCTTTTTGTTTGTTGAGGTGCATGAGCTCTTCATATGTTTTGGATGTCAACCCCTTATCGGATATGTCATTTTTAAGTATATTCTCCCATATTGTAGGATGTCTTTTTGTCCTTCTGATGGTATCCTTTGCTGAACAGAAGCTTCTTAGTTTGATATAGTCCCACTTGTTCACTTTTGCTTTTGTTTCCTTTGCCTGGGGAGATATGTTCATGAAGAAATTGCTCATGTTTATGTCTAAGAGATTTTAGCCTGTGTTTTTTCGTGAGAGTTTTATGGTTTCATGACTTACATTCAGGTCTTTTTTAAATCCATTTTGAGTTTACTTTTGTATATGGGGTTAGACAATAATCCAGTTTCATTCTCTTACATGTAGCTGTCCAGTTTTGCCAATACCAGCTGTTGAAGAGGCTTTCGTTTCCCCATTGTGTATCCATGGCTCCTTTATCATATATTAATTGACCATATATGCTTGGGTTAATATCTGGAATCTCAGTTCTGTTCCCCTGGTCTGTGGGTCTGTTCTCATGCCAGTACTAAATTGTCTTGATTTCTGAGGCTTTGTAGTAGAGCTTGAAGTTGGGAAGGGAGATCCCCCCTGCTTTTATCTTCCTTCTCCGGATTGCTTTGGCTAGTTTGGGTCTTTGTGGTTCCACATGAATTGTTGAACTATTTGTTCCAGTTCGTTGAGGAATGCTGTTGGTATTTTGAAAGCGAGTACATTGAATCTGTAGATTGTTTCACTTGGGATGGCCATTTTGACAATATTAATTCTTCCTACCCGAGAGTGTGGGATGAGTTTCTATTTATTAGTGTCCTCTTTAATTTCTCTGAGGATGGTCTTGTAGTTTTCAGGGTACCAGTCTTTCACTTCCTTGGTTAGGTTTATTCGTAGGTGTTTTATTATTTTTCATGCAATTGTGAACAGAATTGTTTTCCCGATTTCTCTTTCTGTTAGTTCATCATTAGTGTATAGGAAAGCAACAGATTTCTGTGTATTAATTTTGTCTCCTGCAACTTTGCTGAATTCAGATATTAGTTCTAGTAGTTTTGGAGTGGATACTTCAGGGTTTTTTATGTACAATATCATGTCCTCTGCAAACAGGGAGAGTTTGACTTCTTACGTGCCAATCTGGATGCCTTGTATTTCTTTGTTTTGTCTGATTGCCGTGGCTAGGACCTCCAGTATATTATATTGCATAAGAGTGGGGAGAGTGGGCATCCCTGTCTTGTTCCTGATCTTAGAGGAAAGCTTTCAGCTTCTCACTGTTAAGTATGATGTTGGCTGTGGGTTTGTCATATATGGCCTTGATTATGTTGAGGTACTTGCCCTCTATACCCATTTTGTTGGGAGTTTTTATCACGAATGGATGTTGAATTTTGTTGAATGCTTTTTCAGCATCTATTGAGATGATCGTGGGGTTTTTGTCCTTCTTTTTGTTGATGTGGTTGATGGTGTTGATGGATTTTAAAATGTTGTACCATCCTTGCACCCCTGAGATGAATCCCACTTGATCATGTTGTATGATCCTCTTGATGTACTTTTGAATTCAGTTTCCTAATACATTCTTTTTTTGTTTGTTTTTTTATTTTCTTTTATTTCGGTATCATTAATCTACAATTACATGAAGAACATTATGTTTACTAAGCTCCCTCCTTCACCAAATCCCCCCCACATACCCCTTCACAGTCACTGTCCATCTGCGTAGTAAGATCCTGTAAAATCACTACTTGTCTTCTCTGTGTTGCACAGCCCTCCCCGTGCCCCCCCCCCCCACGCACTATACATGCTAATCGTAATGCCCTCTTTCTTTTTCCCCACCTTTATCCCTCCCTTCCCACCCATCCTCCCCAGTCCCTTTCCCTTTGGTAACAACTGTTAGTCCATTCTTGGGTTCTGTGATTCTGCTGCTGCTTTGTTCCTTCAGTTTTCCTTTGCTCTTATACTCCATATATGAGTGAAATAATTTGGTAGTTGTCTTTCTCCGCCTGGCTTATTTCACTGAGCATAATACCCTCTAGCTCCATCCATGTTGTTGCGAATGGTAGAATCTGTTTTTTTCTTATGGATGAGTAATCCATTGTGTATATGTACCACATCTTCTTTATCCATTCATCTACTGATGGACATTTAGGTTGCTTCCATATCTTGACTATTGTAAATAGTGCAGTGATAAACATAGGGGTGCATCTGTCTTTTTCAAACTGGAGTGCTGCATTCTTAGGGTAAATTCCTAGAAGTGGAATTCCTGGGTCAAATGGTATTTCTATTTTGAGCATTTTGAGGAACCTCCATACTGCTTTCCACAATGTTTGAACTAATTTACATTCCCACCAGCAGTCTAGGAGGGTTTCCCTTTCTCCACAACCTTGCCAGCATTTGTTGTTGTTTGTCTTTTCCATGATTTCGATCCTTACTGGTGTGAGGTAATACCTCATTGTGGTTTAAATTTTCATTTCTCTGATGATTAGCGATGGGGAGCATCTTTTCATGTGCCCGTTGGCCATCTCGATTTCTTCTTTAGAGAACTGTCTATTTAGCTCCTCTGCCCATTTTTTAATTGGATTATTTCTTTCTCTTTGTTGAGGTGTGTGAGCTCTTTATGTATTTTGGATGTTAATCCTTTATCAGATCTGTCGTTTATGAATATATTCTCTCATACTGTAGGATACCTTTTTGTTCTATTCATGGTGTCCTTTGCTGTACAGAAGTTTTTTAGCTTGATATAGTCCCACTTGTTGATTTTTGCCTTTGATTCCCTTGCCCGGGGAGATGTGTTCATGAAGAAGTCACTCATGTTTGTCTCCATGAGATTTTTGCCTACGTTTTTTTCTAAGAATTTTATGGTTTCATGACTTACATTCAGGTCTTTCATCCATTTCGAATTTACTTTTGTGTATGGGGTTAGACAGTGATCCAGTTTCATTCTCTTACATGTAGCTGTCCAGTTTTGCCGGCACGATCTGTTGAAGAGACTGTCATTTCCCCATTGTATGTCCATGGCTCCTTTATCGTATATTAATCGGCCATATATGTTTGGGTGAATGTCTGGAGTCTCAGTTCTGTTCCAGTGGTCTGTGGCTCTGTTCTTGTGCCAGGACCAAATTGTCTTGATTACTGTGGCTTTGTAGTAGATCTTGAAGTTGGGGAGTGAGATCCCCCCAACTTTATTCTTCCTTCTCAGGATTGCTTTGGGTGTTCGGGGTCTTTGGCGGTTCCATATGAAGTTTTGAACTATTTGTTCCAGTTCACTGAAGAATACTGTTGGTAATTTGATAGGGATTGCACGGAATCTGTATATTGCTTTGGGCAGGATGGCCATTTTGTCCATATTAATTCTTCCTAGCCAGGAGCATGGGATGAGTTTCCATTTGTTAGTGACCTCTTTAATTTTTCTTAAGAGTGTCTTGTAGTTTTCAGGGTATAAATCTTCCACTTCCTTGGTTAGGTTTATTCCTAGGTATTTTATGCTTTTTGATGCTATTGTGAATGGAATTGTTTTCCTGATTTCTCTTTCTATTAGTTCATTGTTAGTGTATAGGAAAGCTACAGATTTCTGTGTGTTAATTTTGTATCCTGCAACTTTTCTGAATTCTGATATTAGTTCTAGTAGTTTTGCAGTGGAGTCTTTAGGGTTTTTTATGTACAATATCATGCCATCTGCAAATAGTGACAGTTTGACTTCTTCTTTACCAATCTGGATTCCTTGCATTTCTTTGTTTTGTCTGATTGCTGTGGCTAGGACCTCCAGTACTATGTTGAAAAACAGTGGGGAGAGTGGGCATCCCTGTCTTGTTCCCTATTTCAGAGGAAAAGCTTTCAGCCTCTCACTGTTCAGTATGATGTTAGCTGTGTGTTTACCATATATGGCCTTCATTATGTTGAGGTACTTGCCCTCCATGCCCATTTTGTTGAGAGTTTTTATCATGAATGGATGTTGAATTTTATCGAATGCTTTTTCAGCATCTATGGAGATGATCGTGTGGTTTGTGTCCTTCTTTTTGTTGGTGTGGTGGATGATGTTGATGGATTTTCAAATGTTGTACCATCCTTGCATCCCTGAGATGAATCCCACTTGATCATGGTGTATGATCCTCTTGATGTATTTTTGAATTTGGTTTGCTAATATATTCTTGATTATTTTTGCATCTGTGTTCGTCAGGGATATTGGTCTGTAGTTTTGTTTTTTTGTGGGGTCTTTCCTGGCGTTGGTATTAGAGTGATGCTGGCCTCATAAAATGAGTTTGGAAGTATTCCGTCCTCTTCTGTTTTTTTGGACAGCTTTAAGGAGAACGGGTATTATGTCTTCTCTATATGTCTGTTAGAATGCAGCCTTCAATCCATCTGGGCCGGGGGTTTTCTTCTTGGGTAGTTTTTTGATTACCAATTCAATTTCGTTTGCCTGTAATTGGTCTGTTTAGGTTTTCTCTTTCTTCCTGGGACAGTCTTGGAACATTGTAGTTTTCTAGGAAGTTGTCCACTTCTTCTTGGTTCTACAGTTTGTTAGCATATAGATTTTCATAGTATTCTCTCATAATGCTTTGTATTTCTATGGGGTCCATCACAATTTTTCTTTTCTCATTTCTGATTCTGGTTATGTGTGTAGATTCTCTTTTTCTCGTAGTAAGTCCGGCTAGGGATTTATCTATTTTGTTTGTTTTCACAAAGAACCAGCTCTTAGTTTCTTTTATTTTTTCCTGTTGTTTTATTCTTCTCAATCTTATTTATTTCTTCTGTAATCTTTACTATGTCCCTCCTTGTGCTGACTTTGGGCCTTATTTGTTCTTCCTTTCCCAGTTTCAATAATTGTGGCTTTAGAGTATTCATTTGGGGTTGTTCTTCCTTCTTTAAATAGGCCTGGATTGCTTTATACTTTCCTCTTAGAACTGCCATCGCCATGTCCCACAGAAGTTGGGGCTTTGTGCTGTTGTTGTCATTTGTCTCCGTATATTGCTTGATATCTGTTTTAATTTGGTCATTGATCCACTGATTATTTAGCAGCATGTTGTTAAGCCTCCATGTGTATGTGAGCCTTTTTGTTTTCTTTGTACAATTTATTTCTCGTTTTATACCTTTGTGATCTGAGTAGTCGGTTGGTAGAATTTCAGTCTTTTTGAATTTGCTGGCGCTCCTTTTGTGACCTAGTAATGTGGTCTGTTCTGGAAAATGTTTGGGGTGTACTTGAGAAGAATGTATATCTTGCTGCTTTTGGGTGTAGAGTTCTGTATATGTCTGTTAGGTCCATCTGTTCCCAGTGTGTCATTCAGTGCCTCTGTGTCCTTACTTATTTTCTGTCTGGGTGATCTGTCCTTTGGAGTGAGTGGTGTGTTGAAGTCTCCTAGAATGAATGCACTGCATTCTATTTACTCCTTTAATTGTTAGTATTTGTTTCACATATGTTGTTGCTCCTGTGTTGAGAGCATATGTATTTATAATGGTTACATCCTCTTGTTGGACTGCCGCGGTTACCATTCTGTAATGTCCTTCTTTATCTCTTGGTACTTTCTTTGTTTTGAAGTCTATTTTGTCTGATACAAGTACTGCAACGCCTGCTTTTTTCTCCCTGTTGTTTGCATGAAATATCTTTTTCCATCCCTTCAGTTTAGTCTGTGTGTGTTTTTGGGTTTGAGGTGAGTCTCTTGTAAGCAGTGTGTAGATGGGTCTTGCTTTTTTATCCATTCTCTTACTCTGTGTCTTCTGGTTGGTGCATTCAGTCCATTTACATTTAGAGTGATTATCAAAAGATACGTGCTTATTGCCATTGCAGGCTTTGGATTCGTGGTTAACAAAGGTTCAAGGGTAGCTTCTTTACTGTCTGACTGTCTAACTTAAGTCCCGTATTAGGCTATTATAAACACAGTCTCATGATTCTTTATTTCTCTCCCTTCTTATTCTTCCTCCTCCATTCTTTATATGTTATGTGTTCTATTCTGTACCCCTTTGTGTTTCCTTTGACTGCTTTTGGGGATAGTTGCTTTTATTTTTTTGCCTTTAGTTAGTATTTGGTTGGTCTGCCTTCCTTGCTGTGATTTTATTTACTCTGGTGACATCTATTTAGTCTTAGGCGTGCTTCCATCTATAGCAGTCCATTAAAAATATCCTGTAGGGGTTGTTTGTGGGAGGCCAATTCCCTCAACTTTTGCTTGTCTGGGAATTGTTTAATCCCTCCTTCAAATTTAAATGACAGTCGTGCTGGATACAGTATTCTTGAGTCAAGGCCCTTGTGTTTCATTGCATTAAATATATCATGCCATTCTCTTCTGGCCTGTAAGGTTTCTGCTGAGAAGTCTGATGATAGCCTGATGGGTTTTTGTTTGTACGTGGTCATATTTCTCTCTGTGGCTGCTTTTAATAGTCTGTCCTCATTCCTTGATCTTTGCCATTTTAATTGTTATATGTCTTGGTGTTGTCCTCCTTGGGTCCCTTGTGTTGGGAGATCTGTACACCTCCATGGCCTGAGAGACTCTCTCCTTCCCCACATTGGGGTAGTGTTCAGCAATTACTTCCTCAGAGACACTTTCTATCCCGTTCTCTCTCTCTCCTTCTTCTGGCACCCCTGTAACACGAATATTGTTCCATTTGAATTGGTCACACAGTTCTCTCTGTACTCTTTCATTCCTAAAGTTCCTTTTTTGTCTCTGTGTGTGCCTCAGCTTCTTTGTATTCCTCTTCCCTAGTTTCTATTTTCATTTATTGTCTCCTCCACCGAATCTAAACTGCTTTTAATACCTTCCATTGTGCTCTTCAGTGATTGGATCTCCATCCTAAATTCTTTCCTGAGTTCTTGAATATTTTTCTGTACCTCCATGAGCATGTTTATGATTTTTATTTTTAAATCTCTGTCAGGAAGATTTATTAATTCAGTCTCATCCTTTCTCTGGTGTTGAGATTTTGCTTTGAACCAGGTTCCTTGGACGTTTCATGTTTGTATATGGCACCCTCTAGTGCCCAGAAGCTCTCCTCTCTGGAGCTGCTCAGCCACGAGAGCGATGTCCGGGTTCGCAGGGGAGTGGTGCTGGTGCCCTGTTCCGTGAGGTCTGCTCTTTTCTTCAGGTGTGTGCAGTCTGGTGCAGCCCTCTTTCCTGGTGGTCTTTCAGGACTAGTTGTGTTAATTCTATTTTCATATTATATGCGGTTTTAGGAGGGGGTCTCTGTCTCACCTCTCACACCGCCGTCTTTAATCCAGTCTGAGTTGTTTTGATGCTCTGCCCAGAACTTGGAGTTCTGTCTTGTCAAATCTGTATGGCTCTGTTGGTTTCAGTTAATTTACTGTCAGGAGAGGAGCTAGTGTGACATCTGGGATTTACCTTTCTGCTTCAGAATGAAGAAGTGGTAAGATTCTTAACTTATTCTTTAGCAGACAGACAAATAACTCTGCCCACCTTGCGGACTGGACAGGCGGCCTTGTCTGATATGCTCCCTGACCAAGACGCCAGTATCACAGGGAAAGATCAGAGCAGTAAATTTCATATGTTTAGTTAATTTTAAATATTCAGGGAGCACTTAAGAAGTCTGCACCGTTAAGCCTTTATCTGGTACCCCAAAATCCTCAACTGCCTACAAAACCCCTAGAAAATGCACAAATATGGGCTCTCTTGTCCCTCACTGGCACGGCGAGACAGGAGCTGTGTCCAATCACTGTATGTCTCACTAAAAACCTCTCCTATCTTAGGTGTATGCTAAGTTCATTCTTTGACTCCGCAGACAAGAAGAACCCCAGCATCATTTCGGGGGGCTCGTCCGGGATAACGTCGGAGGTGAGTATCAGCATCCAAGCCTGCCTTTTCTTTCACTGTGCTTACAGAAGGAAGCCGTCTGTGGCACACAACATCGGGCACTCGTCAGCCACTTAAATGGGACTAGCCCGGCTGCCGATCTCAAAGTCTCGAGTGACAGGTTCCCCTGCGTCTCCCTCAGTGGATCCGCCTTCTCCCTTGAGAGCCGGGAAAGTCACCTGAGTGGAGGCCAGGATTCCCCCTTCAGAGGCATCTCCCTGGATGCGAGGGACTGAGGAAAGGCCGTGGGCAACTGCGAGAGCCTAGGCTGAGGCTATAGTTCCGCGGCTTCTCAAAGGCCCGCGTGTCTGGAATCAGACCCCGACAGCCCAACTGGGTATCCATGAGGAGTGCCTCTCTTTCTGTCTCTCTTTGACTTCCAGCCTGCTTCTTCAGGCCACCCTGGCCTCCGAGTGAGGCAGGGGGCATCCCTCACTCTCTTCTAATTTCATCAACGTCACGGAACCCGATGCTCACCACCGCAAGGTAGGAGATGTACGCTTCGCTCTCATTCCTGATGAAATGCTCTACTTTTTGTCCGATAAAAATGTGTCTGGTTCGTTGAAGAATGCTGTTGGTATTTTGATGGGGATTGCATTGAATCTGTAGATTGCTGTAGGCAGGATGGCCATTTTGACAATATTAATTCTTCCTAGCCAAGAGCATGGGATGAGTTTCCATTTGTTAGTGTCCTCTTTAATTTCTCTAAAGAGTGTCTTGTAGTTTTCAGGGGATAGTAGGTCTTTCACTTCCCTGGTTAGGTTTATTCCTAGGTATTTTATTCTTGTTGCTGCAATTGTGAATAGAATTGTTTTCCTGATTTCTCTTTCTGCTAGTTCATCGTTAGTGTATAGCAAAGATTCCAACAGATTTCTGTGTATTAATTTTGTCTCCTGCAACTCTGCTGAATTCAGATAATTAGTTCTAGTGGTTATGGAGTGGAGTCCTTAGGGTGTTTTATGTACAATATCATGTCATCTGCAACTAGTGACAGTTTGACTTGTTCTTTACCAATCTGGATGCCGTGTATTTCTTTGTTTTTTCTAATTGCTGTGGCTAGGACCTCCAGTATACTATGTTACGTAACAGTGGGGAGAGTGGGCTTCGCCGTCTTGTTCCTGATCTTAGAGGAAAAGCTTTCAGCTTCTCACTGTTAAGTATGATGTTGGCTGTGGGCTTGTCATATATGGCCTTTATTATGTTATATTCCAGGTTTACTGATTCTCTGCATACCCACATCTTTTGAAAAATTCAGTGGTATCATTCACTTCCCAACTCTTGCGGCGAGTATGGTGACACACTTTTTTCCCCAATGGTTGAGTTGTATGCTTGCCAGGAGACAGTTGCGTTTGCTCCCCAGTATGATTATGTCAGTTGTGCTTATTCTTGTAATTACATAATTTAATTAAATGTTATGTAAGCTAATGAACCAAGAAAAAGAGAAGGGAGCTGTTGCTTTTACATTGAATGCTTTGAAGACTTAACAAAGCAAGTCCCTAAAAAATTGGTATGAACATACATGAAAGCAACATAACTGTAAATGATTGCGAGAAGAATAGTTTTCCAACCTAGTTTCTTGCCTGAGATTAACGTGCAGTTGGCTTAAACTTCTTAATTCAGTTCAAACTGGCAATCATGAACACATCAGTTGTTGTTTATGTGACTCAAGTTGAACTGCACTTTTTCTTTTAGCACAGAATCACTAATTTCTGCTTTGTAAGGTAAAGAGCCCTGTATTATACTTGGTATTCTGTCCTTAAGGCAATAGAGAATATTTGTAAAATCACTCATTCATTTATTTATTCAACCAACAAATATTGACCACATGGTGTGTTTTAGGATCTATCCTAGGCATGGAATTCAGGATCACTGCCCTTTAGTGCCTTATCCCCAGCAGGGAGAGAAAGATAGTTAAATAGATGGTGGCAATATTGCTGGAGCTTTGCACACATGTCTGATTTAGCCAGCTGAAATCAGTATTTGAAAAGCCAGAAAAACGAAATAATGTCCTGTTTCAGAGGACCACTTAGACTAGCAAAGCAAGAGTTAGCAAGGTTGGCCCTAGACATGCAGTTATGGGTCTACGTGCTGAACTCTGAAGTATTAACTTTATCCTGAAAGCTGTGAAGAGTTGCTGAAGGGTTTTCAACCAGAGTTATAAGACCAAATTCTGGTTTAAAATAATTACTCTAGCATCAGGTTAGTTTATTAAAGACAGTGAAGACCAGTTAGGAGGATATTGTCCAATAAAGAAATGATCAATATTGGAACATCTTTTCTGAACTAAGACATTCTTAACAGTGAAGTTGTATTTGGGAGGAGAGGGAGAGGGAAAGGAAAAGAGACAATATGAGTGATTGGTTCCATTTCTGAAGTTTCATCCCATCAGGGTTTAATTCAGATCAATTACAAGCCTGTTAGTACATATATAACATAATATTGTTTTTTATTAAAATGCTCAACTGAGATTTGATTTTCAAGAACATTATACTTGGATTTTAGAATATTATGGTAAGGAACAATTAATAAGATTATTCCAGTAATATTTCTAATCAGTAAATTATAAACATAGCAATAGCACTTCAAATTTAGAGAACTGTTAGGGTCTTAAAATCTGTTTCTTCTCATTTGTTGCCCACTAGTCAGTAGTGTAACACATGTAGCCTTTGTAAATGAATAGTTTCCAACTTTGTTTTCCTTGCTGATACTTGAGAGTATCCAGAAGTGCCTTTACAAGTTGGTTTAATTGTGGGTGAGGCCTCCGTATTTCCACATTATTCTAAACATGATACTACCTAAATTGAGAATGGATTTCTGTCAAGTGAAGCCCCAAATTGAATTTATTAGAAACTCTCAAAAGCTGGGCTTGAAAAGGACTATGTAAAAGCCAGTTTAGGCTTGAGGTCATTAGTCAACACTGTGGTTATGCTTAAATAGAAGAAGCCCCAGAATAAAACAAAAATATATCTTTCCACCAAATTGAAAACATGATTTTCTGCTAAGTATTTGTATACACCCAATCAGTCAACCTGCTTAGCATCCTCCCTATGATAGAGAAAACTCTGTTGTGCTGAAAACCCTATCACCAAAAGGCATTTTAAAACCAGGTAACAGAATATATCATTATATGTTGAGCGGTTTCTGGGTCATTGTGTCAGCACTGATTTTCAATGGAAAATATAAAATCCTATTTCTGCTTTAAAGGTTGGTATTCAAGTTTACCTGGAAAATAGTTTGGTTCAAGTATGAGTCTGGACAGTGCCTCCTCAGGCAACAGATACAAAAGCTCAACTCTTCATATGTGCCAAGTCTGAAGCTAGTGCCTTTACCCCTCTTTTCTTCTTACATGGTTACCTAAATGTATATCGCATAATTGAAAGCTTCAGCACGTCAACTAACAATGCCCTTTTCATTATTCAAAGCTTTAAAAACAATCTCCTTAATAATTTTGCAGTTCTGAAGATGAGATTGTCATAAATGTCCAGCTACATAAGATCAGAATTAAATCATTTGTAAGCAAAGTAGGTTAGAAACTGGCAATAAAAACCCACCTCAGACTTCTTGTATTCTCCTCTATATTCACGACACTGCTGCAGGCAATTTTGAGGTGGCAGCATTCCATTTATTGTACAATTATGTCATGTTATTTCCTGTTGTCACAAAGCTGCCATGAAGCATGCTTCATATATGCCTGAAGAGTTTACCTTGTGTGAATATTTGCATTAAATAAATGAAAATTCACCTCTTTCTACAGATATCATGCAGAGACACAAAAGTGTTCCCTGCTATTAGAAATGGGCTCATACAGACTATAAAAATTGTAAATGAATTTTTGGTTGATTTGTTCCATTTATATAAAGTAGATTGAACATGCAGCTTAATGAGAATGTGTTTATTTAAGCAAAAACCACAAATATTTTCAAGAATACACTTTTCTATTTAACTTTTAATTCTGAGAATTATTTTTATGACTGTTCATAGTGATTTTATTGAACTGTAAGCTAAAATAAATGTACCAATGGAATTTTGTAGGTTTTTTTTTTCTTCAACAAAGTGTTTACTTGGGCTGGAAAGTAAGTTTTAGAGTTATGACTGAAAGATGGTTGAAGTGAAATGTCTGCAAAAGCAGAGAGAGCAGATTCAGGGCAACTTCATTCAGAATATCTAATAGTCCAAGTCTGTGTAAACTCTAGTGGACAATGGAAAATCCCCATATTGTTATATATTTTTATTATGATTAAAAACCTCATGACCATGCCTTTCTTTATTTGCAAGCTCAACAAGAAAAAGCTGAATCCTTTATTTATATAGTAATTACTTACTTTTCTGAAATGTTAGAAATGAAATCAGAATAGCAATCTCCATATCTCCATTGTGAACATTGTGCTTGTACTCTACTCTCCACAAAAAAAACACACATATACATGTGTAATATAATTATTACTGTTTCAAAATAGAAATTAAATAACAGCTGAAAAAAATTGCATCCAGAGAAATGAAGTCGGAGTGCAAATGTATTTTGGTTATCCTGTCGGTAACTCGTGCTGGATAATCATGAGCCCAGCAGTTAACGACCTGTACTCTGATACATTAAGTCCAACCAAAGATAATGGGGTCCTGGGTAAATTAACAAACCCAGTGGTAAACTTGCTTCCAGTTCAGCAGGAGACAGTGTGCAAATTAGCATTAGTCCTTAATAAGATCAGTGTCCTGCGATCCACAGTTCTACAGTGTTCATAATGCTGTCTCTTTTCAGGAGAAAATTTTTTCTCCTGAGAAGCCTTGCACAATACATTCTCATGACAGAGATTGTTGTCATCCTAATGAGTCCCCCACCTTAAAACTTTCTTCATTTTTCCCATTTTCATGCTGTGAAGGCTGCTGTGAGTTGTTGAGAATGGTTATTCATTTGTAAGCTTCTTTAATAACATTTTTGTTAGATGTTGAGGTTCCCGGCAGAGTCAACCAAGAATCTGATTTTATAATTATAACCATTCTGCAAACGTTATGGTCAGTGTATGGGCAGTCTTGGTGGCATATACTAATCACCACTTAACGTACCTTTTTCAGGCAGCATTCGTATTGTGTTAAATAAATGGAACACCCCATGGACAAGTCAGCACTCAGTTATTTTGTAGGACACTGGGTTTCTTAGGTGGCTGCTTCTGTCCTAGGTGTATTTGGAAATGGATGAAACCTGCAACAAGAGATGAAACTGATTTTAAAAATCAATTTTAAAAGCCATGTTTTACTACATATAGGGTTTGGAAAATTATATATTTTTAAAGCAATTATTAAGAAAGAACTTGTGATACATACGATTTTGGTGCACATCTGCTATTTCATCTGAATTAGATATACTTGGCTTCTATAAGAGTACCTATTAAAAATGATATACGGAGTGTTAGTGTTTCAAATAAATGACATATAAGTGCCTGAGCAAATAAGGTGTGTGTGTTATGTGTGCATGTATGTTTGTGTGCATGTATAAACTTGTGTCTATGTGCATATAACCACCTATCTTAGAGTTGAAGGACATGATGATAGGAAGTCCGCATGCATATTTCCATGGGTTTGGGATGTTTGGGATACAGCTTCCTCACATTATCTGTCAAAAGTTTTGTAAGTAAAAAAAAAGGTTCAGTACACGGATCTTGTCTGAAGAATCCTGTCACTGTAAAATGTTTACCTTTGTGACACATGCTATTATTTCATGATTATGTTAAAATAGTCTTAAAGAGTTTTACATGTTAACCAGCTACTACGAATGCCTTAATAGAGTACTAATTTTTGTTAGAGGTGTCTCGACAATTAGTATTTTATATGCATGGATTATATTTTCTTAAACTGGGAAAATTCTGCATCTGAAGGAATCTGTCTAGAATAATGGGGTTCTATAGAGGTTACTTTAATCACGTTCTCCAGCAGTTATAGCTGCTTTACATCTTATTTGCAACAAAAGGGAACTCTAATTATCTTCAAAAAGAGCACAATGCTGCTGATGTAATGTTGATTCCTGAATGCTGCTGATAGGAACTGACAACTAAATGCATGTCACACTTTTCAGAAATCAGCCATAGTGACAGGATAACCGCCTTTTGTGAGGTAGGAGCCCAAAGAAGGAGTGTATTATTTGCCTGTTAAGCAGAAACAATTTGCAGTCTTTCTGTTTTTTAAATAAAAATACCTTTATCCCTGGGTTAGAAATAATTTATTTACTAATGTTAAAACTTGCTTGTGTGATTTAAATGTTAGAAGCCGCCCACTACTGTAAATTATCCTAAGTATATTCAATCTCAGTTCAGCCATGGGAGAGGAGAGTAGCCTGAACCGCCGACCCCTCATTTCCTTGCATTTTTTTCTTTTTGGCTTACAGACATAGGTGGGTACGTATTAATGCCTGGTACTGGAGTCCCGCATATATGATTAACACGTGCTTGCCATTTCAATTCCAACTCACACGATCTCATTTATAAATACAAATGAGATGCATATAGCCTATTACAAAATATTAAAATTAGAATTGAAAAGCAGATTGCATGTTTTAAGTCTGGCCGCAGTAGTCATGTTATACAGTGTTTGTAAGATTGAACGGGTTGAGTCTGAGCCCCAGATATGAAATTAATCAATGCAGGTCTGTAACATACTGCAAATAACCAACCTGTACCACAGGACTTGATTTAAGGTTCACATTAAGCAATGGTGAGCTGGTCAAGAAAAGAAGTCATACTCATCAATCAATATACATGGCATGTTCAAATGTAGAGAACTCAACCTCAAAACTGAAGTTGAGCCTGTGTGAACAATGAAGTCCATACTTCGTACTCAGATAGACTTTGATGCACAATAATGACATGACATCAGATTCTATTGCCTCTATCTGTCTTTACTCTTCTCCTGTCTGGAGTGGAGACTCAAAAGCGGGGCCAGAGGTAAAGAGCAGAAGAGACACTTCGCTGTATTACCTGCACAATTACACAAATACAGCTTTCTCATCACTGCTTAGACCAGAGCAAATTTTCAGTGAGCTCTGACTTTTGAACGCACATACCCACTTACGGCTCACCTATTTACAGGGTGGGTTAATCTACTTTGGGAATTAAATTGGCATTCTCTTTCCCTTTGCCCAGGTAGCTTTCAAGTTTTCAATAATTCAACTGAATTATAAGGAGTTAGAGTAGGCAGACAGATGGACAGAGAAAAAGAGCAAGAGGGAGGGAAGCGGAGAGAGGTGGGAGAGATATAAATTTGATAAAAATACAGATATGCTCAATTAATTATTTGCCTTTTACAATTGTGTGCACCTTCTATTACAAGTACAGTATATCAGAAGTGGTTATAAAATAACTCTCCTGTTTGGGCAGGTGGTACAATTCAAATGAATTCCTCCATTCACCCATTCATTCAACAAAAATCATTTCAACATCTCTTTCTCCCCCAGCCCCGCTAGCTTTTTTGAGATGTATTTGACATATAACATTGTGTAAGTTTAGATAAACAGTGTAATGATTTGATATATGTATATGTTACAACATGATTACCACAGTAAGGTTAGTTAATATATCTGACACCATACACAGTTACAGTTTACTTCAACTGCTGGTAAGGCCATGAGTACCCTAGGTGTTGAGGACATAGCAGTGAACAAGACAAATAAAAAAGGTGACATTGTAGTTGAGGAGATACAGGATACAATTAATAATTAAATTGCAATCATGATAAGGTAAAGGGGAAGTGCAGAGTATTTAGAGGTCAGGAAAGATATCCTTGAGGCAGTGCCACAGGCTGCAGAGGCATTCATTTCAGGAACTGGGCAGAGAGAGAGGAGTGGGTAATGGCTGTGTACGTTGGTTGATGGTAGAATGTGGCAGAGTGAGTAATGTCCCTGGAATCAGGCCGTCCATATATTCCATTGGTGGTGAGAGAAAGTAATACTCCTCTTTTCTTTGCTTCTGAGTTCAAGGAGAGTTTCTTGAGTGCTCTGTGATGATAGAAAACCAATTGCTCTTCTACTGTCCCAAACCCTTTTTGCTAACTCCAACTTTGAATTTCTAAACATGTAGCTCAGGGCAATTTACTTGCAGTCTTCATTTCCTCATTTGTAAAACAGAGATAACATCCACATTACTGGGTTATTGCAAGAGTAAAATACATACAGCATCATACCCAGTACACATCATACCAGGTACTTGGGAAAACACATTCCTTGTAAGTTGGGGTTAATAAAGAAAAGTTTTCCAGAAAATATTTGGAGATAAAATAGAAGAAAATAAGAGCAAAGGCATGAAATGAAAGAAGAGATGACTCCCATGATATCTGCTACCTAAAAATCCTTCATGCAAGAATCATGTTTTCAGAGTTGGCTTCCAAGTCTGCACAGTTAAATAATCCATTAGGTTCCAGCCCCTGGAGTTTAAACCTTACTAATCCAGGTACCTTCATTCTGCCTTCATTTTTGCTGTATCGTCACTCTGCATGGTTTATATCAGAATTTCACCAAGCTTTTTCTCTGGGATATTAATACATGTCATATGTGAACAAGAAAGCAGAAGCTTTCTTGGCCAAATAAATTTAGGAAACTCTAACTAGATGAAAGAAACACTTCTCAGAATCTTATACTAAACTAATGTGCATTGTTTATCCCTCTTCCCAGCCCCAGCCCCAGCAGGGTACATGGTGGAAATTGTTTCCAAAACGTTCCTAACATATCAGAGCTTCTAAGGAAATTCTCTCCCTCAGGAGGAAAGAAGCTCTCCTTGTTCCTCTTGGTAACCTTAATAAGGTGTCTCTCATTTTCTTTCTTTTTCTCACATACACTCACACATTTTTCTTGTGAGAAAAACGGTTATTAAAAGTGGAAAGATTCTCAAGACAGTGTGGTACTGGCATAAGGATAGAAATACAGATCAGTGGAATAGAATTGAGAGTCCAGAAATAAATCCTTGCATTTACGGTTAATTAATTTTTGACAAGTGTGCCCAGAACGATTCGGTGAGGGAAAGAATAGTCTTTTCAACAAATGATGATGGGGCGATTAAGTGTCCACATGTAGAAGAACAAAATTAGACCCATTCCTTATCCCATATACATTTAACTCAAAATAAATCATAGACCTAAATGTAAGAGCTATAAAGCTATGAAACTGTTGGAAGAAAATGAAGATATCAACCTTTGTGATTTGGGGTTAGACAACGGTTTCTTAGCTACTACACCAAAAGATTAGTAACAAAAGAAAAAAAATAAATAAACTGGACATTATCAAAATTAAAAGCTCTTGTGCTACAAACAATACCATGAACAAAGTGAAAAGATAACCCATAGAATGGGAGATGATATTTGCAAATTATTTATTTGTAAAGGGGCTTGTATCCAGAAAATATAAAGAATTCTTACTATTCAATAATAAAATCATGAATAGCCTAATTTAAAAATGGGCAAAGGATTTGAAAAATCTTTTTCTGAAGAAGATGTACGAATAACTTAAAATCATGCAGAGATCTAAGCATCATTTTTACTAGGGAATGCAAGTTAAATCCACAAGGAGACACCACCTCACATCTACCAGGATGGCTAGAATAAAAAGACAAACACAGAAAAGTGTTAGCAAGAATGTGGAGGAACTGAAAACCTCACATATTGCTGATGGGAATGTAAAATGGCAAAACTCATTGGGACAGACGTTATTTCTGTAATTTACTCCATAGTGTATTCCATAATCTAGACTATCAAATAATATGTCCAAAATTTAAGATATATGTAAATGCAAATGAAAGAGAAAATATTTCATATTATTTTTGAGTGCTTTTCTAGGCACAGAACCTTTATAAACTACTGAGCAAAGAGTGATACCACTTTAAAGGAGAAATTTTGATTCAATCGCCTAACGGGTCTTTTTCAGCTGATTTTACGTAATGAGTGAAGGGAAACCTATATTTAAAGTCAGTGAAGCTTAGAAGCCACAGGGCATAAATCTGCAAAGAAGTAAAAAGCTAACGTTTTCAAAGAATATTGCTTCTCTCTCACTTAGCAACTTTACATTTCCCTGTATGGCCCCGGAAGATGACTGGTTAGCCAGAGACGGGTAAGATTCCTCCAGGGAGGAACAACCTAAGACAGGCACAGTCGCGGAGGGCCATCAGGTGAGAAATTGGGGATCAACAGAGGTGAGGCTTAGAACCTCACCCCCCTGTTCTGAGAGAAATCTTCTGCATCCGTGGATGTTTTATTGCCCTGGTCTAGCTTGCATTAATACTTAGTCTGTAGGCACAGTCCTGATGATCTACATTTGCCCTCTTACAGCACTAAATTATGTTTTCTACCTTTATCTTGCATCTACCTACCACTTCAGCATTTTATTAAATAATAATAATAATAATAATAATAATAATAAGGGAGAAATGTGAGATTCACATATAAATGAAGTATAAAAATCAAACGAATAATCATAAAAAAATAAAGTCAGTGAAGCTAATCCCTTTTTTCATGACTTTCAGGTAGATAGAAGGAAGTTTTTTGTTTTTTTTTTAAGATTGAAGCCCAATTTGAGAGCCTTAGTGTTGTTAGGATATTGTTTAATCCAGATGGGATTACACATAGAGCAATCATAGAATTTCCCCTCTATAACCCTCTTACACTGTTGGTGAGAGTGTAAACTAGTCACTAGGGAATTTAATTTACTAGGGAATGCAAATTAAGTGTTCCAATCACTGTGGAAAACAATGTGGGGATTCCTCAAAAAACTAAAAATAGAAATACCATATGACCCAGAAATTCCACTTCTGGGAATTTACCCAAAGGAAACAAAATCACTAATTTGAGCAGATAACATGCACGACCTATGTTCAAGATATATGTTCGACCTATGACATTATTTGCAATAGCCAAGATATAGGAGCAACTGAAGTGCCATAGATGAATGGATAAAGAAGATGTGGTACATATATATAACGGGATATTACTCAGCCATAGAAAAGAAGGAAATCTTACCATTTGTGACAACACGGGTGGACCTAGAGGAAATAAGTCAGACAGAGAATGACAAATACCATGTGATTTCACTTACATGTGGAATCTAAAAAAAAAACAAACAAAAAAGAAATAGACACATAAATACTGATAACAGACTGTTGATTACCATAGGGACGGAGTTTAAGGATGGGTAAAATAGGTGAAGGGGATAAAGAGATACAAACTTCAGATTAGAAAGTATATTAGTCATAGGAATGGAAGTACATCACAGAGAACATAACCGACATCTTGATAAGGTAGCAGAGGGTACTCACACTTACTGTGGCAAGTATTTAGTTATGTATATCATCGAATCACTATGTTGTACACCTGAAACCAATAAAATATTGTATGTCAACTATATTCCAATAAAAATAATTTTGTAAATAAAATAAAATTTGCCTTCCTAAAATTGAATTATTCTCGTTTTCAGTTTAGGTAACTAATATTCCTGAAGTGATACAGGTGCAGACCTATGGAAGCAGGAAAAACAGATAAACTGGCATAAAAGAACTGAGTTTGCATTTCCCTCATAGAAAATGATGTTGAACAACTTTGCATGTATTTATTTGCCATCTGTATGTCTTCTTGGATGAACTAATTTTTCTTTTACCTATTTCCTAATGGGATTGTTTGTTTAATGTAGAGTTTTGAAAGTTTTACTTATTCTAGATACTAGTCCTTTGGAAGATATGTGGTTTGCAACTATACACCCCCAATCTGTAGCTTGTATTTGTATTCTCTTAATAAGTTTTCTTACGGAGTAAAAGTTTTTAATTTTGATGAAGTTTAATATATTAATTTTTCTCTTAGAGATTATATTTTTGGTGTCAAGCCTAAGAACTCTTTGCTCAGCCCTAGATCCTAAAGACTTTTTTTCTGAAAGTTTTATGGTTTTATATTTTAAATTTAAGTCCATGACCCATTTTGAGTTAATTTTTGTAGCAGATCTAAGACATTGTGGTTTGTTTTATGGCCTTTAGATGTCCAATTTCCCCAACACTATTTATTGAAAAGGCTATTTTTACTCCATTAAATTGCTTTTGCATTTTTGTTGAAAATCAGTGGGCCATCTTTCTGTGGGTCTGTTCCTGGATTCTATATTCTGTTCCTTTGATCAATGTGTCTTGATAACTACAGCTTTATAAAAAATTTTGAAACTGAGTAGACAGATCCCTACCACCTTATTCTTCTTTTTCAAAATTAGATTAGCTTTGCTTTTCCAAATAAATTTCAGAATAATCTTGTATA
This sequence comes from Manis pentadactyla, assembly GCF_030020395.1. Classification (NCBI taxonomy): domain Eukaryota; kingdom Metazoa; phylum Chordata; class Mammalia; order Pholidota; family Manidae; genus Manis; species Manis pentadactyla. The sequence continues at coordinate 146,366,243 of NC_080020.1, read as the reverse complement.
TATACATCACAAAAAATGTTACTAGAAATTTGATAGGAATTGCATTAAATCTGCTTATCAGTTTGGGAGAATTGGCATGTTTTTCTCTATTGAGTCATTCAGTCCATGAATGTGCTGTGTCTCCGCTTATTTAGATATTTTATTTCTTTCATCACCCTTTTGTAGTTTTCTGCATATAAGTCCTGTATGGCTTTGTTAGATTTACACTTCTGTTTCTTTTATCTTTTTTTTTGAGTGATTGTGAATAGTATTGTATTAGTAATTTCAGTGTCCATGCATTCCTTGTTAGTATATAGAAATACTGCTGACATTTCATATATTTATCTTACATCCTGCAACCTTGCTGAACGGACATTAATTCTAGGTGTTTTTGGTTTTTATTTTTTAGACTCCTTATAGTTTCTGTATAAAAACATGTTGTATGAAGTGGGGAGAGTTTTATTTTTTCCTTTGTGATTTGTATGCCTTTTACTTTTCTTGCATTGTTGCACTGGCCAGAACTTCAACAGTATGTTGAGTAAGAGTGGTGGAAGTAAATAATTTTGCCTTCTTTCTGATTTTAAGGAGAAAGTATTCACTCTTTCACCATTAAATATAATGTTAGTTATAGGTTATATGTAAATGTGCTTTTTCAAATTGAGGAATTCCATTCTACTTTTTTTTGCTAACATTTGTTAAGGGTGCTGTGTCAATATTCATGAGGAATATTAGTCTAATTTTCCTCTTTTGTACTGTCTTTGCCTAGTTTTATCTCAGGGTAAATTAATTGGGGATTAATCCCTCTTCTGTTTTTCTGGAAAACACAGTGTAGAAATGTTAACCTTTAAGTGTTTGGTAGATCTCTCCAGTAAAACAATCTGGGCCTAAATATTTCCTTTTCTTAAATTACAAATTATATTTCCTTAATAGCTATAGGGCTATTGAAGTTATGGATTTCATAGTGAGTAATTTGCGGTAGTTTGGGTTTTTCCCGGAAATAGTCCATTTTATCTAAGTGCCAAACATATGTGTGTGGAGTTGTTCGTAGTATTCACTTATTATCCTTCAGTGTCTGCAGGGTCTATAGTGATATCCTGTTTCATTTATGATATCGGTGGTTAGTATTTTCCCCATTTTGCTTCGTCAGTGTTGTTAGAGTTCTGTTAATTTCATAGATATTTTCAAAAAAACAGACTATTTTTTCACTGATTTTTCTCTATTGTTTTCCTGCATTCAATTTCATTGATTTATGTTCTTGTCCTTACTATTTTCTTCCTTCTGCCTGCCTTGGAATTCATTTATTATTCTAGTTCCTGAGGTGGAGACTAAGATTATTGAGACTTTCCCTCTCTTTTTTTGTAAATGCACTTAGTGGTATAAATTTCTTATCTCAGTATTGCTTTATCTTGTCCCACAAGCTTTGATATGTTTATTTTAATTTCATTCAATTCAATGTATTTTTTATTTCCTTGAAACATCCTCTTTGGCCCACAGATTATTTAGAAATGTACTGTTGAGTTTACAACTGTTTGAAAATTTTCTTGCTATCTTTCTGTTATTACTTTCCAGTTTGATTTCACTGTGGTCAGAGAACACACCCTGTATTATTTCAGTTCTTTATATTTTTTAGGTTTAATTATGGACCAGGATATCATCATCTTGGTATGTATTCTGTGGACACTTGAGTATATGCTGCTGTTTTGAGGTGGAGTGTTCTATAAAAGTTGATTAGAGACTGTTGGTTGATGGCAGTGTTGTGTATCATTGCTGATTTTCTGCCTAGTAGTTCTATCAATTTTGAGAGTATTTATGTCTCTAGCCATATTTTTGGGTTTCTTTATTTCTTTCAGTTCTTTCCATTCTTGCTTTATATATTTTTTGGCTATATTGTTTAGCATATATGCTTTTAGGATTGCTCTCTCTTCTTAGTAGATTAACCCTTTTATTATTATAGAGTAAACCTGGCATTCTGGTTTTTGTTGTTTGCTCTCTGTATTTTCCATTGCTATTTTTTATTTTAACTGCCTTCCTATGAATTATTTCAATATATTTTATAATTATATTTTCAACTTTTACAGTGTTTGGCTGTATCTATGGCTTTTTTAATAGTTGCTTTGGGTAGTACATTACATGTAGATGTAGATATAGATATGGATATACAGACCAATCGATTAACCAATCATCTCAGTTTACTGGTATCATTTTACCAGTTAAAATTAAATGTAGAAGCCTTCCTCCATTTATTTTCCACCATTTATAACATAATAGCCTTTAATATTTCATCTACCCAAATTAGAACTACGTCAGACATTGTTATGACTTGCTTCAACTGTCCAACATAATTTAGATGTCTCAAGAGAAGGAAAGTCTATAGTACTTAGCCATGTTTTTGCTTATTCTGTTTATTCTTCCTGATAGTCCAAGATCCCTTCCTTTATTGTTCCTTTTAGAGAACTTCCTTAGCCATACTTTTAGGTATTATTTGTCAAAAATTTCTCTTAGATTTCCTTAGCCAGAAAATATCTTGATTTCCCTGTCATTCCTGAGGGGTATTCTTGCTGGTAAAGGATGCTGTGTTGACAACATTTTTTTTTTTTTTTTTTTTTTTAGCACTTGTAACATGTGCTACTTTTTTCTGGCATTTTTAGTTTCTGATGACAAGTTCACTCTAATTCTATTATTTTCCCCTCAAAGGTAATCTGTCTTTTCCCTGTCATTGCTTCAAGATATTTTCTTTTTCTTTAGTTTTCACAAGTTTATCGTGACTCTTGATGTGGATTTCCATGTGTATATTCCTGTTTTGAATTCATTAAGGTTCTTGATTATATAGATTGATGCCTTGTGCTAAGTTTGGGGAATTACAGCTATTTATTCTTTTGAGCACTTTTTCAGCCTTGCCTTCTCTCCCCATTACTCCCAAGACACTGATTACATAGATATTAGATCTCTTGCTGGTACAGTTCCCTGAGGATTTGTTCTTTTTTTTTTTCAGTCTGTATTCTCCTTGCTCAAATTTGATAATTTTTATTATTCTATCTTAAAATTAATTGATTCCTGTGTCTCCTCCATTCTGCTGTTGAAGCTAACCAGTGATTGTTTTTTTAGTTCAGTTATTGTATTTTTCATTTCTAAAATTTGATTGCTTCCTCTCTGTATTTTCTATTTCTTTGGTGAAACGATTTTCTCATTTGTTTCAAGTGTGCTCATAATTGTTTATTTAAATACTTTTATGACGATTGCTTTAAAATCTTTGTTGGATAATACTAACATGTCTGTTATCATCTGTAATTGTCATAATCTGTAATTTTTCCTTCAGGTTGAAATCTTCCTGGTTTTTGGTATAGGAAATGGTTTTCCATTGAAACCTTGACATTTTGGATATTATGTTGTGAGGCCCTGAATCTTATTTAATCTTTCTTTTAAGTGGCATCTTCTGACCACTCAGGCAGAGAAAGGAAGAGCATTGTTTTGTTACTTTCAGGTGGGGATAGAAGTCCAGGGTTCTTCCTTGGTTTCTGTTGTCACCTGAAATGGGGCTCTTCATTAACTGAGTGAGGGTGAGAATTGTGACTCCCCACAATGCCCCTTCTCTGACTTGGAGAAGTAGGCATACCTTCTTTTGTTCCCAAAATGACCTTCTCTGACAACATAAAATGGGTGGCCTCGTTAGCACTGGGCAGTGGTGAAAGTCCCCATTCTCTGTTAGGCCTCCTCTGACATTATCCCAGCAGGGCTGGAGATGGGAGGGGGGAGCATCTCACTGTGGTGGTAGGAGGTAAAAGTCCAGCCTCCCCACCACCTGCTCTCTACTGACACTGGGGAAGAGTGGGAGCTCATTAGTACCTCACAAGGATGGAAGTGCTGACGTCCTACTTGGATTTCTCCCACACTCTCCCAGTGGGGAGCATCAGATACCTCATTACAGCCTGGGTAGATTTTTTTTTTTATTAGATAATTATTTTTTATTGAAGGGTAGTTGACGCACAGTATTACATTACATTAGTTTCAAGTGTACAACACAGTGATAAAACATTTATATACATAATTCTAGGTTCCAGCTATCACCCTACCAAGCTGTTACAATATCTTGACTATATTCCTTATGCTATACATTACATCCCGGTTACTTATTTATTTTACCATTGGAAGTCTGTCCTTTTTTTTTTTTTTTTTTTGTGAGGGCATCTCTCATATTTATTGATCAAATGGTTGTTAACAACAATAAAATTCTGTATAGGGGAGTCAATGCTCAATGCACAATCATTAATCCACCCCAAGCCTAATTTTCGTCAGTCTCCAATCTTCTGAGGCATAACAAACAAGTTCTTACATGGAGAACAAATTCTTACATAATGAATAAGTTACATAGTGAACAGTACAAGGGCAGTCATCACAGAAACTTTCGGTTTTGCTCATGCATTATGAACTATAAACAGTCAGTTCAAATATGAATACTCATTTGGTTTTTATACTTGATTTATATGTGGATACCACATTTCTCTCTTTACTATTATTATTTTTAATAAAATGCTGAAGTGGTAGGTAGATACAAGATAAAGGTAGAAAACATAGTTTAGTGTTGTAAGAGAGCAAATGTAGATGATCGGGTGTGTGCCTGTAGACTATGTGTTAATCCAAGCTAGACAAGGGCAATAAAACATCCACGTATGCAGAAGATTTCTCTCAGAATGGGGGGGTGAGGTTCTAAGCCTCACCTCTGTTGATCCCCAATTTCTCACCTGATGACCCCTCTGCGACTGTGCCTGTCTTAGGTTGTTCCTCCCTTGAGGAATCTTACCCGTCTCTGGCTAACCAGTCATCTTCCGGGGCCATACAGGGAAATGTAAAGTTGGTAAGTGAGAGAGAAGCCTTATTGTTTGAAATGGTTAGCTTTTTATTTCTTTGCAGATTTATACCCTGTAGCTTCTATGCCCAGCATTTGTCTTGAGGTATCTTTACCACTTGGAAGAATTATGATACTCAGTAAATTTGATATGAGGCACGAATTCTATTTAAGGGTTGTAATTAGGAAGGAAGAAGAAAAGCTATAGAAGTAGCAGGCGGCAGAAAACATGGGAAGATTGATTATTTCTTTGACATATCTTCTTGTAGAGTAACTTCAGCATGTATAGGTTTTAAGCTACTACTTAAATTGCGCACACACATTAACATAATAGGAGTATAGTTACATAACCAAAGCATATCTGTAATTACCAGCCATCTCCAGTGAAACCAAGAAAACCAGTTAGGCACCTTAGGCATTTGTGAAAACTTATCTATGATATGGTGGAAATTGTCCAACTGAACTTGAACAGTCTGAGAGAAATCAGACAAATTAAAACAACCCATTCCTGGGGAATGTTCACATCCCTTATGTTCTTTTAACAGTAAATAGTCTGTAGTTGTAAGATTTTGGAGCGCTACAATTTGCACTTCTCCTAATTCTTGGTTGAGTTCCAACAGTATAGATCCAGTCAAATTTGTTGTTTTACTGTATGCACAGGCCAGCTTAGATATCTCCTTCATTCCCATGGCCAGTCCAGGAGCTGGTGGGATGAGTGCATCTACAGCTGTAGCAGTGCGTGGATCTTTGTTGGGGTTTTTTGATGATCATCTTCTGACATGAGTCTTCCAGAGAGTGCTGATGTTGGAAGTTCTCTTTCATATCGTATCTCAGTTCATTTTCGGGGTAGCCCAATTAGGCTTTGATCTTCTGTATAAACGCAAACAGACCCTTTGCCTACACTTTTATATGCCCTTTATATCCTTGTGTAGAACTCATTGGAGGTTACTACACAGGAAATACCCTTTTTTTTTTTTTTTTTTCGGTATCACTAATCTACACTTACATGACGAATATTATGTTTACTAGGCTCTCCCCTATATCAGGTCTCCCCTATAAACCCCTTTACAGTCACTGTCCATCAGCATAGCAAAATGTTGTAGAATCACTACTAGCCTTCTCTGTGTTGTACAGCCCTCCCTTTTCTTCTACCCCCCCATGCTTGCTAATCTTAATACCCCCCTACTTCTCCCCCACCTTTTCCCTCCCTACCCACCCATCCTCCCCAGTCCCTTTCCCTTTGGTACCTGTTAGTCCATTCTTGAGTTCTGTGATTCTGCTGCTGTTTTGTTCCTTCAGTTTTTCCTTTGTTCTTATACTCCACAGATGAGTGAAATCATTTGGTATTTCTCTTTCTCCGCTTGGCTTGTTTCACTGAGCATAATACCCTCCAGCTCCATCCATGTTGCTGCAAATGGTTGGATTTGCCCTTTTCTTATGGCTGAGTAGTATTCCATTGTGTATATGTACCACATCTTCTTTAGCCATTCATCTATCGATGGACATTTAGGTTGCTTCCAATTCTTGGCTATTGTAAATAGTGCTGCGATAAACATAGGGGTGCACTGATCTTTCTCATACTTGATTGCTGCATTCTTTGGGTAAATTCCTAGGAGTGCAATTCCTGAGTCAAATGGTAAGTCTGTTTTGAGCATTTTGATGCACCTCCATACTGCTTTCCACAATGGTTGAACTAACTTACATTCCCACCAGCAGTGTAGGAGGGTTCCCCTTTCTCCACAGCCTCGCCAACATTTGTTGTTGTTTGTCTTTTGGATGGCAGCCATCCTTACTGGTGTGAGGTGATACCTCATTGTAGTTTTAATTTGCATTTCTCTGATAATTAGCGATGTGGAGCATCTTTTCATGTGTCTGTTGGCCATCTGTATTTCTTTTTTGGAGAACTGTCTATTCAGTTCCTCTGCCCATTTTTTAATTGGGTTATTTGTTTTTTGTTTGTTGAGGCGTGTGAGCTCTTTATATATTCTGGACGTCAAGCCTTTATCAGATGTGTCATTTTCAAATATATTCTCCCATACTGTAGGGATCCTTTTTGTTCTATTGATGGTGTCTTTTGCTGTACAGAAGCTTTTCAGCTTAATATAGTCCCACTTACTCATTTTTGCTGTTGTTTTCCTTGCCCGGGGAGATATGTTCAAGAAGAGGTCACTCATGTTTATGTCTAAGAGGTTTTTGCCTATGTTTTCTTCCAAGAGTTTAATGGTTTCATGACTTACATTCAGGTCTTTGATCCATTTTGAGTTTACTTTTGTATATGGGGTTAGACAATGGTCCGGTTTCATTCTCCTACATGTAGCTGTCCAGTTTTGCCAGCACCACCTGTTGAAGAGACTGTCATTTCGCCATTGTATGTCCATGGCTCCTTTATCAAATATTAATTGACCATATATGTCTGGGTTAATGTCTGGATTGTCTAGTCTGTTCCATTGGTCTGTGGCTCTGCTCTTGTGCCAGTACCAAATTGTCTTGATTTCTATGGCTTTATAGTAGAGCTTGAAGTTGGGGAGTGAGATCCCCCCCCTACTTTATTCTTCTTTCTCAGGATTGCTTTGGCTATTCGGGGTCTTTGGTGTTTCCATATGAATTTTTGAATTATTTGTTCCAGTTCATTGAAGAATGTTGCTGGTAGTTTCATAGGGATTGCATCAAATCTGTATATTGCTTTGGGCAGGATGGCCATTTTGATGATATTAATTCTTCCTAGCCACGAGCATGGGATGAGTTTCCATCTGTTAGTGCCCCCTTTAATTTCTCTTAAGAGTGACTTGTAGTTTTCAGAGTATAAGTCTTTCACTTCTTTGGATAGGTTTATTCCTAGGTATTTTATTCTTTTTGATGCAATTGTGAATGGAGTTGTTTTCCTGATTTCTCTTTCTGTTGGTTCATTGTTAGTATATAGGAAAGCCACAGATTTCTGTGTGTTGATTTTGTATCCTGCAACTTTGCTGTATTCCGATATCAGTTCTAGTAGTTTTGGGGTGGAGTCTTTAGGGTTTTTTATGTACAGTATCATGTCATCTGCAAATAGTGACAGTTTAACTTCTTCTTTGCCAATCTGGATTCCTTGTATTTCTTTGTTTTGTCTGATTGCCGTGGCTAGGACCTCCAGTACTATGTTAAATAACAGTGGAGAGAGTGGGCATCCCTGTCTAGTTCCCGATCTCAGAGGAAATGCTTTCAGCTTCTCACTGTTCAATATAATGTTGGCTGTGGGTTTATCATAGATGGCCTTTATTATGTTGAGGTACTTGCCCTCTATTCCCATTTTACTGAGAGTTTTTATCATGAATGGATGTTGAACTTTGTCAAATGCTTTTTCAGCATCTATGGAGATGATCATGTGGTTTTTGTCTTTCTTTTTGTTGATGTGGTGGATGATGTTGATGGACTTTCGAATGTTGTACCATCCTTGCATCCCTGGGATGAATCCCACTTGGTCATGGTGTATGATCCTTTTGATGTAGTTTTGAATTCGGTTTGCTAATATTTTGTTGAGTATTTTTGCATCTACATTCATCAGGGATATTGGTCTGTAGTTTTCTTTTTTGGTGGGGTCTTAGCCTGGTTTTGGTATTAGGGTGATGTTAGCTTCATAGAATGAGTTTGGGAGTATCCCCTCCTCCTCTATTTTTTGGAAAACTTTAAGGAGAATGGGTATTATGTCTTCCCTGTATGTCTGATAAAATTCCGAGGTAAATCCATCTGGCCCGCGGGTTTTGTTCTTTGGTAGTTTTTTGATTACCGCTTCAATTTCGTTGCTGGTAATTGGTCTGTTTAGATTTTCTGTTTCTTCCTGGGTCAATCTTGGAAGGTTGTATTTTTCTAGGAAGTTGTCCATTTCTCCTAGGTTTCCCAGCTTGTTAGCATATAGGTTTTCATAGTATTCTCTAATAATTCTTTGTATTTCTGTGGGGTCCGTCGTAATTTTTCCTTTCTCGTTTCTGATACTGTTGATTTGTGTTGACTCTCTTTTCTTCTTAATAAGTCTGGCTAGAGGCTTATCTATTTTGTTAATTTTCTCGAAGAACCAGCTCTTGGTTTCATTGATTTTTGCTATTGTTTTATTCTTCTCAATTTTATTTATTTCTTCTCTGATCTTTATTATGTCCCTCCTTCTGCTGACCTTAGGCCTCATCTGTTCTTCTTTTTCCAATTTCGATAATTGTGACATTAGACCATTCATTTGGGATTGCTCTTCCTTTTTTAAATATGCTTGGATTGCTATATACTTTCCTCTTAAGACTGCTTTTGCTGTGTCCCACAGAAGTTGGGGCTTAGTGTTGTTGTTGTTGTCATTTGTTTCCATATATTGCTGGATCTCCATTTTGATTTGGTCATTGATCCATTGATTATTAAGGAGCGTGTTGTTAAGCCTCCATGTGTTTGTGAGCCTCTTTGCTTTCTTTGTACAGTTTATTTCTAGTTTTATGCCTTTGTGGTCTGAAAAGTTGGTTTGTAGGATTTCAATCTTTTGGAATTTTCTGAGGCTCTTTTTGTGGCCTAGTATGTGGTCTATTCTGGAGAATGTTCCATGTGCACTTGAGAAGAATGTATATCCCGCTGCTTTTGGATGTAGAGTTCTATAGATGTCTATTAGGTCCATCTGCTCTACTGTGTTGTTCAGTGCTTCCGTGTCCTTACTTATTTTCTGCCTGGTGGATCTATCCTTTGGGGTGAGTGGTGTGTTGAAGTCTCCTAGAATGAATGCATGCATTGCAGTCTATATCCCCCTTTAGTTCTGTTAGTATTTGTTTCACAGATGCTGGTGCTCCTGTGTTGGGTGCATATATATTTAGAATGGTTATATCCTCTTGTTTGGCTGAGCCCTTTATCATTATGTAGTGTCCTTCTCTATCTCTTGTTACTTTCTTTGTTTTGAAGTCTATTTTGTCTGATATTAGTACTGCAACCCCTGCTTTCTTCTCACTGTTGTTTGCTTGAAATATGTTTTTCCATCCCTTGACTTTTAGTCTGTACATGTCTTTGGGTTTGAGGTGAGTTTCTTGTAAGCAGCATATAGATGGGTCTTGCTTTTTTATCCATTCTGTTACTCTGTGTCTTTTGATTGGTGCATTCAATCCATTAACATTTAGGGTGACTGTTGAAAGATATGTACTTATTGCCATTGCAGGCTTTAAATTCGTGGTTACCAAAGGTTCAAGGTTAGCCTCTTTAGTATCTTACTGCCTAACTTAGCTCGCTTATTGAGCTGTTATATACACTGTCTGGAGATTCTTTTCTTCTCTCCCTTCTTGTTCCTCCTCCTCGATTCTTCATATGTTGGGTGTTTTTTGCTGTGCTCTTTCTAGGAGTGCTCCCATCTAGAGCAGTCCCTGTAAGATGTTCTGTAGAGGTGGTTTGTGGAAAGCAAATTCCCTCAGCTTTTGTTTGTCTGGGAATTGTTTAATCCCACCATCATATTTGAATGATAGTCGTGCTGGATACAGTATCCTTGGTTCAAGGCCCTTCTGTTTCATTGTATTAAATATATCATGCCATTCTCTTCTGGCCTGTAGGGTTTCTGTTGAGAAATCTGATGTTAGCCTGATTGGTTTCCCTTTATAGGTGACCTTTTTCTCTCTAGCTGCCTTTAACACTCTTTCCTTGTCCTTGATCTTTGCCATTTTAATTATTATGTGTCTTGGTGTTGTCCTCCTTGGATCCTTTCTGTTGGGGGTTCTGTGTATTTCCATGGTCTGTTCGATTATTTCCTCCCCCAGTTTGGGGAAGTTTTCAGCAATTATTTCTTCTAAGATACTTTCCATCTCTTTTCCTCTCTCTTCTTCTTCTGGGACCCCTATAATACGGATATTGTTCCTTTTGGATTGGTCACACAGTTCTCTTAATATTGTTTCATTTCTGGAGATCCTTTTGTCTCTCTCTATGTCAGCTTCTATGCGTTCCTGTTCTCTGATTTCAATTCCATCAATGGCCTCTTGCATTCTATCCATTCTGCTTATAAACCCTTCCAGAGTTTATTTCATTTCTGCGATCTCCTTTCTGGCATCTGTGATCTCCTTCCGGACTTCATCCCATTTCTCTTGCGTATTTCTCTGCATCTCTGTCAGCATGTTTATGATTCTTATTTTGAATTCTTTGTCAGGAAGACTGGTTAGGTCTGTCTCCTTCTCTGGTGTTGTCTCTGTGATCTTTGTCTGCCTGTAGCTTTGCCTTTTCATGGTGATAGGAATAGTTTGCAGAGCTGGGATGAGTGACAGCTGGAAGGACTTCCTTTCGTGTTGGTTTGTGGCCCTCCTCTCCTGGGAGAACAGCGACCTCTAGTGGCTTGTGCTGCGCAGCTGCGCACAGACAGGGTTTGTGCTTCCTGCCCGGCTGCTATGGAGTTAATCTCCGCTGTTGCTGTGGGCGTGGCCTGGCTCGGGCAGCTACTCCAAAGTGGTGGAGTTGCGTTGGAGCAGGAGCGGCTGGGAGGCTTTTTATCTCCGTAAGGGGCCTCCCTGCTCCCTGCAGCCCAGTGGTTAGGGTGCCCAGATATCCCCGGAGTCCCTACCTCTAGATTAAGTGTCCCGCCCTGCCCCTTTAAGACTTCCAAAAAGCACCCGCCAAAACAAAACAACGACCACCAAAAAGAAAAGAAAAAAAATTTTTAAATTAAAAAAAAAGGTGGTCGCTCGTTTGTCTTTATTCTCCGGTGCCAGCCTCGGGCCTCTGCTCACTGGTCTTGCTGCCCTGTTTCCCTAGTATTGGGGTCCCTATCCCTTTAAGACTTCCAAAAAGCGCTCGCCAAAACAAAACAGCAAAAAAGCAAAAAAAAAAAAGAAAATGGTCGCACGCTTTTCTTATGTCCTCCGACACCCGGCCTCCAGTGCCCACTCACTGTTCTTGCTGCCCTGTTTTCCTAGTATCGGGGGCCCTGCACTCTGGCCCGGATGGCTGGGGCTGGGTGTTCGGCAGCCCTGGGCTCTGTCTCCCTCCCGCTCTGCCTATTCTTCTCTGGCTGGGAGCTGGGGGGATGGGCGCTCGGCTCCCGCCGGGCTGGGGCTTGTATCTTACCCGCTTCGCAAGTTGCTGGGTTCTCTCAGGTGCGGATGTGGTCTGGATATTGTCCTGTGTCCTCTGGTCTTTATTCTAGGAAGGGTTGTCTTTGTTATATTTTCATAGATATATGTTGTTTTGGGAGGAGATTTCCGCTGCTCTACTCACTCCGCCATCTTCCGTCCCTCCTCCAGCCTGGGTAGATTTGAAATCTAGGCTCCCCACTCAGCCTTTGCTAATACAGGTGAGGGTGTGGCTACAGTTTCCTCCGTAGTGTTTGGCTACAGGAGAGAAGTTATTTTCTAAAAGTTTTCATTCTTATGAGGTGACTCCTTTCCTGGGCCTTTGTCTAGAGATAGTTAGGCTTCGTTGGTTCTTTTTCTGTTTGTGCCCATTGGTTTTTCTGGTATTGCCTAGTTCTCCAGACAAAAAACATCTGGTATATGTGAAGCGAAAAGAAAAGCAGAAAACTCACAACCATGTTGTGCCTTACATCCCAAAGTCTCCAGCGTGTCTGCCTTCTCTTTGTCTCTCAGAGACCTTGAATGTTTTATGTTATGCCCAGGGGTTTTACTTGCACATAGTGAGAGGAATAAGGAAAAGTATGTCTGTTTCATCTTCCTGGAAGTCAAAGTCTCCTTGTTTAGTTTTTTAAGAAACTGGCAAACTATTTTCCAGAGTGGCCAGCTTTCCCATTTACATTCTTAACTGCAATGTATGAAAGATCCAGTTTCTCTACATCTTCTCCAGTATTAGTGGTGCCACTATTGTTTATTGCAGGTGTTCTAATAGATGTGTAGCGATCTTTCTTCATGGCCTTAATTTGCATTTCCTTGATGACAAGTGATGTTGAACATCTTTTAATATGCTTATTTGCATCTATGTATGTTTTTTGGCAAAATGTCTCTTTATGTCTTTTGCCCGTTTTTTATCTAATTTCAGTTTAACTTACTCATATTCTCAGATTATCTTAACTCTTCTTGTTTACTAACTAAACTTTAATTTTTGCTCTTCTTTAAGAGTCCCCATTTGAATTTCTCTCTGGTCAGTACTGCCCATGTAGTATTGTTTACACAAAAGAAAGGCCAGAATATAACCTAATCAGTCCTAAATGAAGTCAAGGACATCTCAATGTGATGACAAGAAGTCTTACTGTTTTCTGAAATAGGAAAAAATAAACATGGAAATGTGAACTGTTTATGAGAAGTATGCTAGAAATTGAAATCCTAGAGAAACAAGTATTTAAGCAAAAGAACTTGCCTAGTGAACAAGAAGATCTTGACAGGGTGACCCTATTTCATTCATAAAATGGACAGATAGGTCTAATATGATAATGTGTATCTTTGCTATACAACATTCCTTAGTGTGGTCATGGAGCACAAGGGACAAAAAATGATTACAGCTGCTAGGTTTCATTATTCTAATTGTCTTAAATGCAGTACTTAGCAGAACCCAGGATGTTAAATTATAATAATGGCCTCTCTTTTTCCTTTTCACTTCTAGAATTGGTTGAGTAAATGTGTCACCTTTTGCTAAAAACTCAGCCTTGGGATCATAGGACTATGCCTTTCTAAAGATACTTCAGTTAGAGTTAACTCACTCTGTGCTGATGTCCTTCACCTTCTTCATTTTAGAGTTGTAGTACAGAAGGTATTGATGTGATGTGATTCAACCATTTATCTATTACCGATTTTTAATTTTTGAAAAGATGTGAGTATCTCTGATCATTTGTAAATTTTTCTTTTGAATTTCAATACTCCAATATTTCCCTAAGTAAAGGATATCTGAAACTGAGTTGTGATTACTTTTGTGAAAACTACAGAAATCAAAGGAATATTTTGCCAGCCTAAATTTTATCAGTTGTTGGAATGTTTGCAGTTAGTGGTACAGATAAAATTTAGATAACCTTTTGAAGAGCCTGACTTAACTTTTTTGAAGGTGGTTGATTTCACATTGTAAGTGAGTGAAAGGTGAATTCAGCTCTTCCATATAAATTATTGTATATTGGTGAGTCACGTGGGTGTTGAGAATTTGACAAGTTGTAAGGTTTTTTTCAACATGTGACAGCAGAATATATGACACCCAAAAACCTACTTTCAAGATTAGTTTTCTGAAAACATCTTACAACTTAAGATACGCTCCATTTCAGAATGCTTCAAATTCTGTTTTAAAAAGCATCAGTTTTTAATTAATGCCAAGTTTTGAATTTGAGGCTTAGTCATATCTCCTGCTGTTACTATTTCTTTTGGTTACTAAGCTTTTGTTTATGACTCTGCTTCTTAGCACATCCAGTTGGAAGAGAAATTTTAGAAAGTAGGAAATTTGTGCTAATCCATTATATTACTTTCTGATATCCCTAGACAGTTCAGGTTAGGAGACAGTATAGCCTAAGGACCAAGGTACTGATTTTTAATGCATGTTAATTTTATGTTACACTATACATGACATGGAATCAACAAAAGTGAACTAAACCAATGTACATGTATGTGCTTTTGTAGTATTTTCCTTTCATTTGCTTAGCAGCATTAGGAAAATGAGTGATTAAGGATAGCATTAACTAAAGCATAGGTTTATTAGGCTCTGAAAAACAGGAGTTAAGAATACAAATTTTTAGAAATATAAAGTTGCACCCTATACAACAGAGGACTGGCCCTCTATTGAAATCGAGTTATTAAATGTATTAAAATGTGTGTGTGCAGGAAAATAATCTTTTTTAAGGTTAAAATTATACCTGGCATATATGGTTCACATATGCTTCTGTGTACACGTGTCTGTGTGTGTATGTACCTACATCTTACATTTCTATTGAAAACACAATTTTTTAATTGTGAAAAATTAAAAATCATGTATCTAAGCCAAAAATTAAAATAAAAATCACTTTGTGTTATATAAGAGAAAAGGAATCAGTCGCTTGAACTTTCTTCTTGGGGGAAGTAAGAAAAAAACCATTTTTAAAACCAAAAGTTGAATTTTAAAGAACTTAGAGAGCCCCTTAAAGTATCAATTCATTTTAAAAAATGCTTTAGAATATTTTCTGTGGCCATAATATAGAGAAGGAAGCTGAAAACTTCCAACTAAGAGTAAATTCGGTCATTAATATTGTTGATATATTTATTTAAATCTAAAAGTTAATGCTTATATATATTTACACAGATACTTCACAGTTTCTTACCCTATTGCTTCCTGCATCCTGTTTCTTCCTTTGGGTTTAATTTTTTTTTCTTATATGAATCACTTAGTTTTTTATCAAGAGTCTTTGTATCCCCAACTATCTTAGTCTTCCTTTTAAAATATTTTGAATAGGATTTTTTGTTTAAAATGATAGTAAAATGGATATTGAATTCTGTTGACAATTATCTTCCCTCACATTTACATAAGTTCTATCTGGTTTTTTTAAGCAACTTCTTTTATCTTTGGTTCAATTTTTTTTCTTTCACTGTGCTATTTCCTCTTACATATTTTCAGTCATTTAAAGCATAGTTATTTTGTGATTTAATTATTGTTACCTTAAGTCCTTGGAGGCAAATCTTCTAGTTTATTGTGTCTGTTGATTCTGCTTCATGGTGAATCATTTCCTTTTGGAATGTTAGCCTATATTTAGAGAGGACCATTATTTCCTAGGAGATTAATGCCCCTGAGTTGTTGAAAACTGGCTACAATTACTTTTCCTAGATGACTTCCAGATTTCACCAGTCCAAGAAGAAGTTTTACGTTTTGTCCATATAAAATCAAACCCCACAGTTCCATATAGTGAAAGCCTAGAGTTGGGTTTCTTAAAGAAAGCCATCTTATCTTATCCTACCTTGAACCCGAGGAAAAGGCAAGTTTTGGTGTTACTTTCCTGAGCTGGAAAGTAGGGTATTTATAATCCTTCTTTCCATGAGAGCCCAGCATATACAGAGTCTCAGGTCCATGCAGACATCTCTGTTCCACCTCAGAGCCCTACCTGGGACCCAAATCATGTTCCTCAGTCTGAGTGGATGTTAAAAACTCAAAGCCATGCAATCAGTGTTTATATCAGTCTGCCACGGTTCTGAGGCTGTAGAGTTATCCACTCATAAATTTACTGCATACGTCTAGCTTTGTTTCTTCTTCCTTTCCACCCCTGAATATTTCATCTTTCATGTGCAGTTATATCTTCTAAGTTTTTTTCATTATATTTTATTGTTCATATTCTCCTTGAATTAACTTGTTAATTACACATCTTTGACACTTCTGCTTGTGGATACCAATTTTCTTGGGGTAAAAGGGTTTATACCCAGCTTTATTCTCCTATGAAATGTTTGTTTGAATTACTGAAATATAATATGTATTATTACTTTTAATAATTTTTAAATTATGTAGAAACTCAGAACATATAACTCCCACTCACCGTGCTCTGACCTTTTGCATTGTTGTCATGAATTTTATTTCTCCCTATATTTTAAACTCCAAGAGACATTACTATCAATATCTTTTAAATATACATTTTTAAATTTTTTGAATTTACTCACTTATTTATCTTTTCCAGTATTCATTTCCTTCATTTCCATATTTACATTTGGGAGCATTTTCCTTTGATTTGAAGAACTCTTTTAGGGCATATTATTACAGGCCTTTTATAAAGCAATTGCTTTAACTTTCCCTTTTTTGAAAACACCTTTATTTCACCCTCATTGTTGAAAGATATTTTTGTTTGGTGTAGAATTTTAGATTGGCAATTATTTTCTTTCAGCACTTTAAAGATTTCTTTCCATTGTCTTCTGGTGTATATCATTTCTTTTGAAATGTCAGCTGGTCTTGCCTGAGAGTTTCAGCCCCAGGCAAGTTCACTATGGATTCAGAGAGACCAAAAAATGACAATGGAACGTTCTTGGGTTAAAAGGGTTTATACCCAGCTTGATTCTCCTGGCAGCAGGTCAAGCACTAGAATCACGTCTGCATCCAGCAGACTACAGGTCTGTAATCCACCTCTGTCTCTGCCTCTGCCCAGAGCACTGGGCAGAGCTCTGTATAGTGACTCAGTAGGGGTAAAACAACAATATTACCAGAATCTCACTCTGGTCCTTAGTCCATCTGCATATCAACAGGCGTTTACAAGGGATGGGTGGAGAGACAAGCGTACACTAGGACAGAAGGGGTTTTTGGTCTCACCAGTGAAATGGGAGAGAAACGGGCAAGAGGCGAGTGGCTACCAGAGAGAGAGAGAGGGAGAGAGAGAGAGACAAATGGAGCCAAGCTTCTAGTGAGCAATTAAGGCTTTCTCCCCATCTGGTTTTTCCCTTGACTGATTTCGGTTTCATGGGTTTATTTGCCCTGGGCTGGGAACATGCTTCCCACCCACCTCCCATCCTGCCTGCCCCTGAGTTACACTCAGTCAATAATAGCTTATTGCCTACTGGTGTGGAAGCATTAGCCTAACAGTAGGCCAATGACTCCAACTGCAGCAATATTTTCATCCTTTGATTTGATGATTATTTAGCAAAGCCTCTCAAGGACTTCTCCAGAGAAGAGGCAAAGACAAGCCAATCGTACGGAGGAGGACTCTACAGACCCAAGCCCTTCAGGGTGGGCCTGTGGCTGCAAGGCCTTCATGTGAACACATGAGCTGGCCTTGACAGCCGGTCTAGGGGATGTGGGGGTGGTAAGGCGGAAACAGAAGTAGAATCAGGCCAAGAAACATGTCTCAGCTCTGATTCTATGTTGACATGGCCCCTTGGCAGTGGGTCACATATGTCACTTCTTGGGCCTTCCATTTCCCCCCCTGTGCCGGCAAGCACAACTAGATGACCCTGACGTCCCCTCCAACTCCAAGATTCCATGAAAGGAAAAGCCATCCCCTCCCAGTAACAGTACACATGGCAAAAGATAGAATTGCAGTTAAAAGTATTCCGATAGTGTAAAGTTGTTCTTCATAATTAAGACAGGAGTGCCCAAGAATGTGCTGAATTACTGATTCATAGCCTTAACGTGATTAACTTAAGAATAGAAATAATCATTCTGCAAAGAAAAGCTGGGAGAGTAAAACCTAATTAAAGTTATGGCTTCATCATATTTTCTGTCAAGAAACTCTCGTAAAATGTAAAGTACTGAATGGTAGTGTCTGGTGCAGGGGTGGGCAAGCATTTTCTATAAAGAGCCTGATAGTAAGTATTTTAGGTTTTGCAGGCCATTTGGTCTCAGCTGCAACTGCTCACCTCTGCTGTTGCTACGCAAAGCAGCTATAGATGACATATAAGCGAACCGGCATGGTTGTGTTCCAACAAAACTTCATGGATATTGAAATTTGAATCTCACATAATTTTTACATGTCACAAAATGTTCCTCTTTTGATTTTTTTCAACCACTGAAAACCCATTCTTAGCTCAGGAGCCCATACAAAAGTAGGTAGTAGACCGTATGTGCCCAACAAGCTATAATTTGCAGGGCCTCAGGTATAAGGGAAGGCATAAGGCTTCAGCTTACAAAATGCAATAAAGGACTGCCTCAAATCTTCTCAGTGTAATAATTTCTCTCGTAGGGTACAGAGATAAGGTGGGGGAACCGTGGAGGAGAATGATCTGATGGAGAAAAGCTGAGACTAGACTCTAGCACCATCACCTTTGTACACTGAGGCCACTGAGATTTCTGACTTTAATATACCTGAACAGGAAAGCAAATGTTTGCCAGTCCTTACCTCCCTTTAGCAGTAACAGTAGCAATTATTTATAAAGTATTTAATATGTGCTAGACAGTGTTCTAAGCACTTTGTATACATCAACTCGCTTGATCTTCACACAACTACATAGGGTAGGTACTATGATTAACATCACTGCCATGTTACAGATGAGGACTCTGAGGCAAAAGAGTTTAAGTAATTCACGTAAAGTTACACATTAGATGGCGGAGCTGGGGCTGAACCCCAGGCAGTGCAACACCTTTAACACAACTGTGTATCACTTCCAGCGGCATGTGAGTACTGCAGAAATAACTTGGACTACACTTCTTACTGGATGGGTTTTTTCATACAGCCACTTAAGATCTATTCTTCTCATTACTCATTCACAGGTGAAATGTTCAGGCCTAACTGAATTGTAAATAATAATGAACATCCTCAAGCTGTTCTCCACAATATAATTAAATGTATGTCCAATCAAGAACATCATTCTGTTATTAAGATATTATCTAAAACCCTATCAAATTCTCACAATTCCATGTGAGTATGGTTCCGTGACTCAACATAACCATCCCTATTTTTGACATGAGCTTTTTCTTTATTATTCATTACTTTCCCTTTTTTCTCTCTCACTCCCGACAGAAATTTCACTTACTTCTACATTTCTTGTAAAATTACTCCTCTGTGCAGTTCTGGGGTACACTTGTTTTCTAGATAGCATATGTTCAGAATATGAAATCCTTCAGTTGTCAACTTGATTAATTTGAATATGAAAGCTTTCTACTGCCAGCAAACAAACAAATCAAATAGATGGACAAACAAATCAGGTTCAAAACACTATTGAGCTAAGCTGGTATAAATTCAAACTAAGAGTATTATAATTTCAGGATGTTAAATGTAATGCCCAAGGATTTAACCACAAAGAAAAGAGCTATAAAATATACACAAAAGGAACATTTCACTATAAAAAGTCACGTAAACACACAAAAAAAGACAGTAATATAGGGAATGGGGTGACTGAAACATGAGGCATATATAGAAAACAAAGCAAAATGACAAAAGCAAGAATCTCTTTATCATTAATTACTTTAAATATAAATGGACGAAACTCTCCAATCAAACGACAGATTAAAACATGTTTTTTAAAAAAGACAGGATAAAAACATGACCCAACTATATGCTGCCTACAAAAGAAAAAAAAAAAAGACTCACTTGAGAGTCACACAAATGGGTTGAAAGTGAAAGGGTGGAAAAAGGTAGTCCCTGCAAACAGTCACCAGGAGTGAGTGGGGGTGGCTATACTACCAGAATGGAAGAAAATATTTGCAAATAATTTATCTGACGAGGGATCAATAACCAGGATACATACAGCTCCAAAAGTCAACAATGAAAAAGAACTTTATTCAAAAATGGGCAGGAGAAAAGTGTATGATAGTGTGCATCAAACTTTCCCAGAAGTACACCTGGAAAAGGAAGTACAACATTGATGGACAGGGGAAAAAAATAATGACTTTTTCTTTACACAGCTCGGTATTCTTTGGCTTTACTGCAAGAAACATATAACTAGTACTATCTAATAAAGGGGGAATTTTTGCCACCGTTAAAAAAAAATAAAATAAAAATAATGACCAAAGCCAACAAGGATTCCATAATATATGCCCATTTCTCTGTCCACTTCAAGGATTATGACAGACATCTATGCAAGTAGCTAAGGGCTCTAGAATATTGTGAATTTGTCCTAGTTAACTGGGTGAAGATAGTGGCTTCTGGAATTAACTGTCTCCCCTATGGAGAGATACAGCCAAGAACCATGAGCCTTAATAGAGTGGGAAGTGATTGGCCTTAGTTCAGCCTTCCTTAAAGTATAGTCTAAGGGGACCCAATAATGATGAAATACCCCCCTTTTCCAACTATTCATCTGTGTGAGGGTAGATTTTCCTCATGAATTTCAACCAAAATGACATATCACAACAGAATGAATGCCAAAGCAGATAGGAGAATCCATGCCTTGTATTAACAGACATTTACAAAGACTTGCAAGAGAGTAAAGCAATGCTGTTCTTTTTTCACTAATTTGTTTTGCTTTGAAAAATAGTTACCTTCCACATAAAAATATGTTAACATGTAATAGTTTGTAATTTTAAATGAATTAACAAATTATTTTAATTCTCATATTTCTAATATGACAAAATGTCAATGAATGAAACTCACATAAACAAAACCTCCTTGGAGTCTTTAGTCTTTAAGTATGCAAAGGGTCCTGAGATCAAAGTTCAGTTATGTTCATTTCTCTTGTCAGAGACTAGTCTAAGAATAGGCCTGCAACACTATTTCCAGCTAATGGCAAGAGCCTTTTGCAGGGCTCCTGGAAAGTTTTTCTTTGCTCAACAAAAAAATTATGAGCAGAAACTTTGCTCCCCCTGAGCAGGGCTGTCTGGAGCTGCTGCCTCTCTCTCAGAGCAAGGGCAGCCAGCGGCCAGACCAAGCAACATGCTGAGAATGGCAGAATCCAGGTCTCTGAGGACATCAGTGAACCACTGCTTAACCAACCCTGGGACTGCCCCATCTCACACCCCTTGTTCATCAGAAATGAATATTCTTTATTATTTGAGATACTGTTAGTATGGTATTGTGGCTTATATGTTCTGGTATAAGCATTCTTATGGATTCAGTACTTGTTTGCTCTTTTACCAAATATAAAGGAGTAAAGAACCAAACTAACAGAGTAAGCAGAAAAAGTTACTTCCTATGTTTGTGTTTTATTTATTTATGAAACCCAGTTTCACTCTCTCCATGCTGTGAATATTGCATTAACACCATGGCTGATCAGCTCAGACCTTCCCACTGTCAAAACCCTTCCGTGGGCTACATATGTCCACTCTGCTCCAACAACACCCTGGGTGAGGCATGATAACTGGAGCAGCACAAATTTGTCACCATTCCAAGAAAAAATGTAGGGCACACATCCCAACAATAAGGACGCAGTACTGTCCCTGTGTGGATGGGGGCACTTGTGTTTTAAGTCCATTCAAAATGTGAGGAAGGGAACCAAAATAGTTGACAAATCTACTATCTCACTTTACAGATAAGGAAATTGAGGACAGAAAGGTCATGTCACATGCCCAGCTCAGCCCAGCAGAAGAGGTGTCTTTACACCAAGCATGTTAATCATTTATCAGCACTGAGGGATCACAAGAATGGGTTTCATAAAAAATGAGACTCCAACTGCAGTTTCTTGCCTGTCAATTTAGGGAGGGTAAATGTTATTAAGTAAATAATAACTTCCGCCTGAATATTAATCAGTTCGATATCCAAACTGTAAATTAAAAAGAGAGGAAAAGCTTCAAAGAGCTTAATACCTGGTGCATTGACCAGAGCTTGAAAAGTACTTGTTAAAGGTAAACAGACTTTATAATGAAGTAGGATTTTTTCTGATCCAAACACACACTTTCCCAGTTACCTCATCTCTCTTAGGAGACTTTAGGCTGCACTTGGAGATGTCACAGTCTGTGGAGCCAAACGCAGTCTCCTCACAGGATGTCTGCTCCCGGGTTCATGCAGGCTTACGTTTCTATGCATTCATTTACTTGGGATGAGAGTGTGGAGGGGACAGAAGGGTGCCAGGAGTAAAGAGACGGAAAGCGATGTAGCTTTAAGCCTCAAAATCATGGGAAAAATGTAAGCATAGTCTAACACACACACACACACACACACACACACACATGGGAAAAATGTAAGCATAGTCTAACACACACACACACACACACACACACACACACACACACACACACACACACACACACACACATCCACATGCACTGAGCCCAAAATTAAAGCCCCAGAGAGGATATTGCTCATGGGTCCTCTGCCGTTTGGCCAGGGAGTCCTCGTCGCTGATGCCGGCCATCAGGTACCTGAGGCCTGTGATCCAGGTGCGGGCCTCCTCGGGGCTGGAGGTGATGAGGTCCAGGGACTCCATGTGGTTGCCATGGTAGATGGTGAAGCAGCAGCTGGGATCAAAGCTCCCCTCGGCTTGTCTGTGGAATATTTCAGACTGCCGGCCCTTGTTGACTTTGTAAATGGAGCCAATAAGTACTGTGAGGGAAGTGAACCACACAGTTACATGGCAGGTGAAGGTATGTGTATGGATTAAGAAAAAAGAAAAGCAGAAGCATCTTAAAAAGAAGTGTGAACAAATTCTGTAAGTTGTGGTAGTAAGTCCAAATGTGAGAGACAAGCCCTATCATTTCCTGCACGGAGCCTTCGCCACATACCACTTTACGTTCCTGGACGGCCCCAGACACTGAGTCAGGATAGGTTAAAATGTATGATAGGAATATAGATATGCCCATGAGGGCATGAAGGACGGTAGGAAAAGAGGGCTATGAATACGTGAAATGTATACTTTACATAGTTACACAGGGAAAACAAAGGCCTAGAGCCAACTTTACCGTTTTACAACGTGCGTAAGATGACAGCTGAATATTGAAAGGAAAAAACATTTGGTGGAAACCGAATAGCATAGTTAAATTAAATGTGGCTGGTGTTTACAGAGAGTGCTGCCATGATGAAGGTAAGGCAGCACTCAGCAAGGCGGAGAGGAACAAGGGGCAGCCGGGGGAAGGGGCACACAGATGCGGAGACCTAAGGCCCACCCCAGGGGCACTGAGCAGACCGTTTACGCCGGGCTGGAAAGCTCAAGCGCAGGCAAAGGGACCCAGAGCCAGAGCGGTAGGCAGAGGCTGGGGAGAGCCTGGGGTGACAGACCACAGGGGGGTGCCCCTCAGGTGGAGGAGCGATGGTGCAAGTTTGGATCAGAGAAGCCCTGGCAGGGAAGGTTACTTTACACTAAAATGGTATGTGTTGTCTGTCTGCTTGTCTGTTTTTAAGCATGCATTAGAAGTGCTGCAACCTGACCGACTGCCTGTATACACCATCCACTCTGAGTTACTGGCAGGGTCTGATTTTCTTCCCGTATCCTCATTCCTACATGTCTCACAGGAAGATGAGCCTCTGCCCAGCTCCAGGGCAAGGTCCGGCAGGTCTAAGCCATTGGCGTGGTCCCATTCCTATTTTTTAAATTGAGTTAGATGTGGGAATGTAACCCAGTTCAAACCAGGGAGACATGGGGCAGTCCACTTTGAGGGAAGGATCTGCAAAGGTGCCCTGCCCTAAAAAGGAAGCGCCAGAAGTGCAGGCCCCTGTCTGTGTCCTCACTGTCCCGTCAGCTGTGAGGCTGAGAACACCTAAGCCTCTACGCTGCCTTGACTACACCACCAACACACAGGGACAGAGCCAGGAGCAGCCAGCCAGCCAGGACTGCAGAGTCAGCGTGCCCAGCCTCTCGGGCTACCATCTCTGAGTTTCTTGGTAGTGAAGTAGAAATTTGTTTATCATGTAAGCCTCATTTAGTGGGGCCTTCTGTTACTTGAAGAGGAAGCATCGTAACTGATTAAAGCAGAGAGACTATCAAAATGAAGTTTGGTTAGGGGACTTCCCAATGGGCCATCAGAAAGGTGAAGAGACCCTGGACCAAGGAGGTTCCTGTGAAAACAGGAAGGAAGGAGACAGAAGACCCAACATGGACCCGGTGCTGGGTATAAACGTTGTGGGAGAGAGGCTCTAAGGAGGAGTTCCATCAAACCTTGATATTAAATCAAATTTTGTCAGCTCACTAATCAATGAACTGTGTTCAGAATATGGCAATACATCTTAAAGTCCACTGAATGTATGATATCCTTCGCCTTTTATATGAAAATAAGGGGAGTCAGGCTATAAAGCCTCTATTTCAACAACAACAAAAAATCATGTCTCCAACACAGGGGAAATAACAGAATTAATTATAGAATTAATGGACAAGAAAACTTTTATGGATTTAAATTTCCCAAAGAAATTAAAAAGCAAAATGGTCATCATTTATTCAATCTCTGCACAGTTTTTAACAACTGATTCCAAAACTTGCAAAATTATGAAAGTTCCACAGATCTGAAGCTCCCACAGAGCCAACTCATTATAACCCATGTGTTGCTATGTCAAGACAAGCAAAGAATTCAAAGGTTGGTCTTACTTTTTGCCTTCCTAGAGGGTCTCCATCACAGGCGGGTCCCGTGCTCATCCAGGTAAAAGAGCAGCACAAGCCCTTTGGTAACACGTTTCAGTTTGATCATCTGCATCCCGCACTGCATTACACTCATGCATCTTTCAACTGCAAAAGAGATGAGAGCACATCCAGCTCTCATACAATGCACGCGCTGACTGGCGTTTAGAAGCTTTACTGTCTGATAAAACCTCTGACTCTAAGGACCAGAGACAAATTTAGTAAAGGTAACCTGGGAAGAGAGTTGCTAAGGCATTAAGTCATCAGACAAAGCCAGTAAACAAATCACTGGTTGATATAAAATTCTACTTCCAGGTAATCAATGCATAACTGTTGCACCATCTTTTGTTCTAACTGGTAATATATTTTTTGGTATGAGAAAAATGATCATTTGATACTTTGATTTAAGTGCCTTAGGAGTGCATGAGAACACATTGGTAAACCTCTGTCACTCACGGGTATAGTCCGCTACACAGGCTGGCCCCGTGGTGGTCGTCTGGCCCCATGGTGCTACCTTGACTGGGCTCTGCCATAGCAGTCTCGGCGCCTTGCTTATCCTCCATTTTGGCGACCTCTGTGATAGGCCCCTCAACAGACACCAGCTCCCAGAGGAAGAGGACAAGACATTTTCCACCTCCTAGAACTGGAAGAGACTCAGAAAAGAAATCGATTCAGTAAATGCTGAGAGTCTCTTAGTTTTATTGTTAGGATATGGGATACAGTGTGAGTAAGATTTTGTTCACAGAAATGTATTGTTATCTAGGACATTAAACATGTAGCAACTGTAAGACACTGGGTTAATTATAATAAAAGAATTAAGTGCAACGGGAATATAGAGGAGAGACTGAGGAAGGCCTCACTGAGGAGACAGCATCTGGGCTAGGTGGTGAGAGGATTTCACTAAAACGAGGAAAGGACAGCCCAGGTATCAGGAAATGTACAAAAGGCAGAGAGCTTGGACATGTGCCATGGAGAGGCAGCCTCTGCTGTGTGAGGGGGTAGTGTGAAAGGGCGTGGAATTCGTATGTTCACTTCCAACAGATATTTATGTGATACCTGCTAAGTTGAAGGCACTGTTGTGGGAAGGAGGAGCAGAGGACAGTTCTTGCTCCTCCATCCTCTGCATTCTAGCTGGGGAGAGAGAATGAAGTGAGTACCTGGAATGTCATGATGATAAGTGCTTTGGAGAGCACCAAACAGGACGGAGAAGGGAGGGAGTGTGCTGGGTGGTCAGGGAAGGCGTATGAAGATGTTGTTTGAGCACAGCCTTAAAGCAAATGAGGAACCAAGCCACTGGGTGTTAGAGGGGTGGTGGAAAAGTGTCCTAAAGCAGAGGGAATAGTGGTACAAAGCCTCTGAGGCATGACTATGCTCAGCATGCTTGAGGACTAGTAAGGAAGTCAGTGTGGCTGGAGTAGGGAGGGAGCACTGAGTTTAGAGCAGTAGAAAATGGGATCAGAAGAGGCTGGCAGTGGGCAGGAGGGAGGTGGGTCATGCAGGCCCTTGTAAGTCATAGTTTGGATCATTGTGGAATTACAGGTCAGTTGGAGACACAGATTGATATCTGTTTATAAGAGTTGTAAACGCTATGCTCAGAGTGTGGGCATTACTGTATGCTAAATGAAGACTTTTAGGCAAGTGAGTAACCCAACCAAGTTTACATTTAGGAAAGATAACATCTTCCATATGGAGGAGCAGTTGAAATAGTAGTGATTAGATGTAGGGAGGTAGTAATCCAGACAGGAAAAAAACAAGTCCTTTCTTATGAGACACCAGCTAGTCACAGACCTACGCTTTGCAGGCGTAAATAAAAAACCACAGTTTTAAATTTTAATTTCTTTATAATGCTTTTAAATGATGGACTAAGAAATTCTGTGGCATACTTGGAGAAATCTTAGACTTGATTCTAGACTTTGTTCTGTTTGCCTGCTGGGTAGCTTAGACTTACATATTTCCAAGTCTTGCTTTTTCATCATAAAATAGGGGCAGAGCTGTTCATCTGGCTACTTGCCAGGGTGCAGGGGCCCGTGGCCTGCGGGGAGCAGGCAGTGAGAGGAGGAGCTGAAGCAACTTGGGGCCTTGAAGGGAGTGCTATGGGAGCTGTTTTTTTTAATAACCCCGCATCAGAAGTGAACCTCCCATTTGTGTCACTCAAAACCAAATTTCATTCTTCTTCTACCCTGTTTTGTTTTTTTTCCCACTTCCTTTTCCTGTACTTAAATCAATGACTGATGGGCACTCTCTAGGAAGACAGATGGGTTTATCTCAATATGGTTTAGCTGTTTGGACCTGACCAGGCCTTCTCCCGTCTATACCCTTGCGTCTAACTGGGGGCTCTTCACAGTTTCCCAGAGAGTGAATTTTGACTTGGTATTAGGTAATTCTTTATAGTATGTTCCTGAACACAAAATCACATTCGTCTTCAGAGTTTCTCCTTTTTAGGGTAGTGGTAGTGTTGTGTGACTAAGAAACGTCACTCTCCAGAAAGGCGCATCACTTGTTGGTAGTGTCTCGATATGACTTTAACTCTATTCCCTGTTTTACAGACAAACTTACTGGCGTCCACTGTACCCATGGTGTAAACAGGACTGGTTACCTCATCTGCAGGTGCGTTGCCAATCTCGAGAGGCAGACCCTGTTCCAGTTGTTTGGTTTACAATAGTAATGTAAGCTGGTTGCAGAAAATCAGCGTAGAAACTTATGAAGGAGAAAGGAGTCTTACCCCCACGCAGAGATACCACCGGCAATCGTGTAACCTGTTTTTTCACACTTTAAAAATGCAGACATAAGCATGTACATGTACTTTAATAGTATGATATTTATTTACTTACTTATTTTGAGAAGGGATTTTATTTTTTATTTTTATTTAAAAATTTTTAATTGAAGTATAGTTGACATACTAATTTCAGGTTAATGGTACAATATTTAGACATCCTGTTTTATAATTTAGTGTATGGCAGATGTCTTCCTATAAAAGTCTTTGGAGACCTCGTTCTTTTTTGAGGTTGCATTGCTCCTTCGCTTACTGATGAACATAAGAAAGTCATAAGTTGTTGATATTATAAAATATTGAAGTAATGAATATTCCTGTATGAACATCTTTGAATACATGTATACTATCTTCTCAGAGACAATTTCAGTCAGAATGGAATTTCTGAATCAGAGCAACCCTTGTGTTTTTGTGGATGTTGCTGCACTGTGCCAATTTATGTTCATTCAGAAAATTTGTATTAGGCATCTTCTTTGTGTAAGCACTGTGCTGGGTGCTGGCAAAAAGACTTGTGAGACTTTGTGGGCACAGAGACTTGACCAGCCTTCTCTGAATCCTACCAGTCTAGAGAGGGAATAGATACTTGAGAATCACATAGTTGCCTGTAGAATTACAACCCGAACGAACAAGTGTGGACAGGTGAACCTCCATGTGAAAACTTATATCTATGTGTGGAAACATATCTATCTGTATCTATCTACTTGTGGAAACATATCTATCTGTCTATGTGTGGAAACTTAAATCTATCTACGTGTGTAAACTTATATCTATCTATGTCTATCTACATGTTGAAACATATCTATCTACGTGTGGAAACTTTTATCTATCTATATCTATCTGTCTACATGTGGAAACTTATATCTATCTATCTGCATCTGGTAACCAAAGTGGCACCAACAATCCTATCTCATCTCTTACATTATTATATAGCCATAGGAGTCAGCAATTTCCATTTCCTTCTCCCTTTCAATGAAAAACTGTATTTTCCCCAAGGAGGTGTATTTGGCAGCATTCTCACGCTCTTGTTGAGCCTGCCTCTTCATAGCTTCCCGCTCTGGCCTCTGCTCTTCTGTGATGGGCTCTGACACTTCTGGCCCAAGAATTTCAGATATCCTCCATGGACGTGGTATGAAGTAGTAGACTTCTTGGTTTACATACGGGCTTTTAGGCTTGGGTAGAGGCTTGTTCTGGGGCACAGCAGTGGGAATGGGCTCCTGCTGGAGAGAAGTGCAAGGTAATGTTCTGTAGGGTACAGGTCTAGAAGCAGCGGACTGGCTGACACTAGGCTGGGTAGACTTGGTCAGGTCTGCTTGGGTTGAGTTGGTCAAGACTGGACCCAGAGATGAGCAGGCAGGATATGTTAAAAATGCAGGAACTTGCTGGGATGAATCGACTGCAGTAGACTGAGCTGCATTTGTAGAGCCAGGCTGGGTAGAGGACACCAAAGCTGGCTGGTCTGAGGCCGGAGACCGTCGCCTACGAGGAACTCGGCAAACTGGAGACCTTTCCTCCGTCAGAAAAGGCAAAGGCACAAATTTGAGCTTCCCAGGTGGTGGCAGTGCAGTCTGAGATGGAGATGGACACTCTTTTTTGACACTGCCATCTGCTTTCTGGGCTTTGACATTCGTTTTCTGAAGTCTTTTCCCCTCACGTAGAGTATTCAGCCGTGGTTTGGTGGCCAGGGGTGCCTGGGGGTCTTTGGGGTTCCTTGAATTTCCCAAGTCCTGGGAAGAAGAGAATCGAGGTTTCTTATCAATCTTCTTCCCCAGTGCATGAAAAACCTGCACAGACTCCAGCATGTGCATGCCTAGCCTGCTTAGAGGTGTTTCAAAGTTCTCTTGGCTGAGCTCAGGTTCATCTTTCTTCCGCTTCATCCTGGGAATGGTTGGCTTTTTTTGTGCTTTGACTTTGTTTCCAGACTGCTCACCCTCTTCAGCTTTCTTGGAGTTCCTTTTTCTGGTTCTTGTGGTCTTCTCCTGTGCACAGCTCCTAGGTTTTCTGGTCCTCCTTGGTGCAGTTATTGGAGATTTGCGTCTAGAACGCTTGGACTTGTTCACAGGAGCCTCATCACCATCTGCAACATTGCAGATACTCACGTCTCCCTCCAGTGCCTTGTGAGCACCACTGAGAGGCTCAGAGGCTTCATGACTGTTCTTCCTTGCTTGACCAAAGGACCTCTTTTTTGCACATGACCTTTTCTGCACCTGGTTTAATTCGGTGGCTCTGGTATCTTGGGTTTTGATCACATTGGGACCTTTGGACTGAATAAGGTTTTTCAAGGAACTGAAGAGCTGAGGAAGGTGACCGTCTCCCGCCTGGTCAGCAACGTTTGCAAAACCGCTGCTCGATTCATTCTCATTTCCAAGTGTGGTTTGGTCCTCAAGGCTCAGGCTGTTCTTCCCCAGATCAGTGCTTTCAGAATGAGGCTGCTTCTCTCGGTTGAGGGGATCAGTGCAGGCCTGGAGATGGTGAGTATCAGGGATGTGTATAGGCAGTAGTACATCATCTTGGTTTTCTACTGGGATCTGGGAGGCATCCAGAGGCTTCAAAAGCTTGTTTTTACTATCCTCCAAATTGTTATTCTGTGTTTGTTCCTGATTTTTAGCTGGAGGAAGTGCCAAGGGATTACCAGAACTGTGCACCGAAGCTCTCACTGAAATGCCCCCAACCTCAGGTGGTGGGATATTCTCAAGTGTCTGGCTGTGTGGATGTTGTGGCAGACAAAATACCTGGTTTGGAGCCTGCAAAGCCCGCGAAGTCTCCATCACTACAAAGGAACAAGGAAGAAGTCAGTCTTTGGTAAGTGAGATGCTTCTAGATGCAACACAGAAACCATGCACTGCTCAACATGGACAAGACTTTTCTACTAGTTCTTAAGAGACATGGGCAGCACCCTGTGCTAGGAAATAGAGGAGGCAGCTGTTCTAGTTCTTACTGCTGATTATTTGATGTCACTTTTCTTGGTTTCCTTTGTACTCCATAGGACTTTTAGAAGTCAAATAAAAGGTAAAAGTGATTTTTAAAATATGAAATGTTTTACATGGCCTAGCGGTCTTATATGTTGTCTTCAATAATCCTATCTTCTTTCCTGAGAAGTTAAGAACACCTCACCCCATAGACTAAGAGAGAGAATGGAGTTCTTCCTCATGAAATATATAAGCAAGGACAGATTCATAGCCTGCTTGTTTTGGACAAGATCCCAGAACAAAAGGTCTTAAATCCTGGTGTCAATTAAGAAAGTGAGGGAAAGTTAAACTGGTACCAGCACAGTAAGTGAGATGCCTTCCAAAAGTCAGGACTAGATCAGGAAACGGGAGTTCCTTGCAGTGTGGGAGTGTGCAGGGGGAGTGATGACCTAGGGCCGTGGAGAGGATGGTATCCCTTGGCACGCTCTGTGTGCATGTGGCATAGGTGGCCGTTACAGTGTCCTGCCTTCCCACCTCCATTAGGTCTGAAAATGAAGAGCACTGAGAGAGAGTGGTGGTTATTGAAGTCTCAGGACTTGAACTCTACCTATTTGACCTTTCTTTTGAATGCTGACCTTATTCCCCTCCATACTTGCTGTTTGCACTCACCTTGAAAAGGTGTTTCTGTGATGGTTTGAGCAGACACATAGTAGTAGATTCCAGATGTGGGGACTGGTGGTTGGGTACCTGCGGGCTGAATCTCCTGCAGTACTGTCATTTCTGGTCGAGGGGCAGAGGCCCTACTTCCTGTATTTGTCACAGAGCCATAGGATTGCCAGCAAGGGACAAGTTCTCCAGATCGCAGAGTCCCCATTGTGCCTTGATTGTAATAATATATCTGGCTCCCTTGCTGGTAAAGATGTGACAGACTATGTCCCTGATTTAGCATCTGGGTTGGTATTCCCTGAACAAGCCTGCCAGGAAGTGATGGATACACAGGGACCATGTAATTGGCATACGAAGTCTGAGCACACTGAGTTGCCATACACATGGCTCTGTTCTGGTTAGTGACAGTCATAGTGAAGTCCCCAACTGAAGTGGAGATCTGACGCTGGCTGGTAACTGCAGACCACATAGTTGTGCTGGAATGTTGGTAAAGGTTGGCAGTACCCATGAGTGGCTGGAAAGAGGTGCCAGAGGCTGATGGTGGCAGCCAAGTCGAACCGGCAGTGGGAGCAGAGACTCTGGAGAAATCGCAGCCTCTTCCTGTTAAGGAAGAAGCTGCATGGCTCACCACAGGAACAGGGAACTGCAGAGAATGTGAAGTTCCAAGTAAAGATGGAGTTTGGAAATTTTCTGTAGGGAAAAAAAAAATCAGTGAGGTTGAAAATTCTCTGTCAGAGTAGCAGCATTACCTTAAAGTTGCTGCTATCAGGAAGACTGTAACACCAACTCACTAGACCTGGCAAGAATCAGTCCCTTTCTGATGGTTCTCAGTGCTGGAGCAGTTTGGTGTCCTTCAGTACTCACTGCCCATGCTCCCAGCTTGGGCAGATGTGCAGAAGACCCAGGAGAGGGGTTCCTCATCGTTCTCTAGGGTAGAAGCAACCTTCTCCCTGCCCTTCTTCCCTGTGAGCCTGCATTAGTATCTTCTCCTGTGCTATTTCCTAGAACTGAAGCATTTTAGAACTCAGAGGTCCCTCAAAAACTTGTAATACTCTTGTTTTACAAGTGAGGAAACTGAGGCTTAGAGAGGTCAGATGGGCTTGTTTGAGTTCTTCCATTATGTTAGTGTCGTTACCAGGTTACAGGACCCTAAGTATCCTGACTTCCTTGCCAGGACTCTTCTCTGAGTATTATACTGCCCATAACCAGGAGAAATAGAACTTTTCATATGGGGCCCCCTCTCTTCTTTTTGGTCCATTGGAAAATAGCACTGCTGCTCCCATTGTAATCCTCTGTCTCATTTTGCTTGTGCAGTTCACATGCTCTTACCCAGAGTTCACGTATAGCTTAGTCCAGCTGGTAAATTTAAGGGGTCATTCTTACCCTCTTCAAGCCAGGTTTCTGATCCTCCCTCAAAATGACCATCTGAGAGTGAGTTTCTCAAAAAGTGCTTTTTGAGAGAAAAAAGTTATTTCAACTCTGTGAGCTTTAGGTTATTCATCTATAAAGTGGTTATATAGTAACAATAATGACAGTAATAATTCATACATGGATAAAAGTGATATTACATATGATTTATACAGAGGAAAATATAAGTTCTGGAAAGATAATGAGAAAAATTATGTAAAACATATCACAAAACTAAACAAGAAATATGCGAGATACTAATGGAAACTGGGGTATGTATGTATGGAGCAAGCATTAAGCATAAGTTGACTATTAAATGGAGTTCTGTATCATATGTGCAAAACTATGAAAGTGAATATTGCCTACTGTATGTTGGTGAGTACTAGTTACCAAAAAACAGCCCACAGTAGAAGGTGATTTTGAATGAATTCCTAGACAGTACATTGAGACAGAGAAGATAATATCAGTAAAAAGTTGCATAAACAGCAGCAAAATGCAATAAATGTGCACGTACAGGTAGCTACAATTTTTGTAGAAAAATATTTCAGTAAAAACTGAGACAAAGCAGAGAGCAAGATACTAAGTATAGAGGAATTCCATTAATGTGCTCTTTCATAGCTGTCTGAATATTAGCCAGCAAGTAAGATATATCAAGCCTAGTAGAAATATATATATTTTTCCATTAATATAATCACATAAGAGAAGAGAAAAGAACACTTAACAAGTATCATGAAGGTTTTAATATTTATCTTAAAACCTACATCATAATCTTCAACGTCCAGGAAAATGTCCCCAAAGTCCAGAAAAACCATCATGGCTAGAATTAAATTTAATTTTTTTTAATTTAGGAAAACCCAAGGGACTCCACAAAATTTTATTAGATAAATGTGGAATTAAAGTTGTGGGGCTTGATTTTTCCTTCTTAGAATAACTAATATCTAAAAGCAGATAATGGGTGTTTATTAGTGTGCTCTCTGTATTAGGAAGAAAATAACTAAAGATAAAAAGCAGTCTTGACTTGGAACTTACTTATCACAAAAGCAGTTAGTCCTGATTCTAGTGATGGGATAACATTTTTTTAAAAGACTTAATTTTATTCTTAATAGGCAGAACATCTACATAGTTTAAAATTCAGAATGACATAAAATAGTGAAAATTCTGTTCCCTTCACTCTCCTAGATAACCATTTTAGTTTCTTGTTTATAGGAAGCGTGATTTCTAAAACATACTTCTAAAATGTTTACATTCAAAACTGTAAGGTGTCATCTGTGGTTCACAGAGGCAACAGGAAAAAACGAACAAGCTCCTTGTTTCTGATGTGTGATACCCTATCTGGCCTTACTGTCCTTCTTAGTCTACTCATGGAAGCACTTGGTTAAATCACCTATGTTCTGCCCTGCTCTGAGCAGATTTCATTCTGGGCTTCTGCTTTAATTTAAAATCTTTGATTCCTTCAACATTCCACTCAAACGGCTCCTTTTTGATGAGAGCTGCTCCATGCTTGCCTTCATTCTTGTATTTTCTCTACCCTCTTGGTTCCTGTTGGCCTGTGCTGATGAAAACAATCTTCAACTTCCTTCCTTTTGAATAGCCCAGTACTCTCTGTCCTCTCTCCTTACTTTCTCTTTTCACCTAGTTTAGATAGAACACTCCAAAATGTGTGGATAGTGCTTTTTGAACATCATTAAATTAAAAATAGTTGATTTGAAACATTAGTGGAGGGAGACCACTACAGATGATACATCTCACCATATACTGCCAGTTTCCTACATCACCTTGTTTTCTCTGTTTCTGTTGAAGCACTTTCAAGATACCTCTGATTTCATTTTCTACATTGGTGCCCTTTAAAACTCAATATTGGAAAAGAAAGGGACCAGAGAGAAGTAATCTGCCATCCTAATGTAACAGATGAGCAAAAAACAGATTTTCTTGGAGAGTCAGTGACTTGTCCAAAGTCACACAGCTAGTAAATGTCAAAGTCAAAACTGAAATTAGGTCTCCAGATTTCCAGTTTGACACTTTCCCCCATTATTTCACGCTATTTTAAGTCTGTACTACATTTAGGGGCAAAAAATATCTAATGAAAATCCTTAAAAAGTTTCTTTCCTTACCAGACATGGTCAGAGAAGAAGAGGGAACAACAACTGTAGGTATAAGAGATGAGGATAATATAGTAGATGATATCTCAGGGGCTGAAGCCAAAGAGCACGTGTGTCCAGGATGAAGATCACTGGTCACTGGTCACTTGAGATGATCCAGGTTTGTTTATAAGCAGCTCCATGGAAACCCCAAGATTCCAGCAGGTGTGATAGGTTGGTGGGAGAATGATGTCAGAAAGCAGGCAGTTTAACAGTGTGAGGTAGCCAATATGGAGGTCAGATTCCCAACTAGAAGGCAGGATTTGATGGACGGAGTAGTAGCAGAGCTAAAACAACATCTAAATGGCTCAGTCTGTGAAGGTGAAATCCCAGAAGACAGGTGTGATAGCCTCATTTCCCCCCCAGGATCTTATGTTAGAGAAATCATCTCAACATTTCTTATACATGTTCATTACTCTAAAAAACTAATTATTTATAATATATTTTATAACATATATGACACATTTTACATTATATGTACTGTTCACTAATATCCTTAGGAAGGAGCAACATTTAGGTTGAACAGTTACACTTGTTCTGAAATCATATCAGTTGATCTGTTTAATGCACTCGCCCTTTTTTCGGAGCACAGGAAGGGATTAAGGAGCTCTTTCTGTAACTTGGTTCAAGAATTGGATGAATTTGTTGAGTGCACCTTGTGAGGAAAGATGTGGTCCAAGGAGCTTTCCTTTTAGTTTCTTCTCCTTGAATCTGATCTTCCTTGGGCTGCGCTGGGGTAAGCCAGGTTGCACTTGTACCTCTATTCTGCTTTCCTTTTTTTCTTCATTATAAGGCATTGTTTCTGGGACAAGCCTTGATCCGGCATTCTCACGCTCATGGTTGTTTCTGTCAGCTTCCAGCAGCAGGGGTGCTGTTTTTAAGTGCCTGATCCTTCCCAAATTGAGCTCTGCCCATTAGATGCAAACACCAGAGAGCTAGAAGACATCACTGATTGCAAACGTTTCCTCTTCCAGTCTTTGGTTGCAGTTCTTTTGACCATAATTTATCTCTGGCTTGTTAGGCTGCACAGGTATCCTGCCATCCCACTCTTTTATACACGAGAGGCACTGCTGATATTTTCCCTTTTCCTTCTCACATAGTGTACCCAGTGTGGCAGTTAGAGTAGCCTCCTCCCCACTTGCAAACGGGTAGAGTCTTGGAACCCTAGGATTCCCTGCCTGCCATGCTTGGGCGCAATGCAGACGAGCTGAGGAGGAGAATAGTTAGAGAAAGAGACCATTCCTGGAGAACAGGGAACAGGCAAGGTGAACAGATACAGGAAGAGAGAGACTCGTGTGGATCTTTCAGTTTCTATGAGAATCAAGTTGACACATTTTTAGCCTCATATTAACAGAACAGACAGTTCAAAATATATGTAATATATTTTAGGTAGCTAGATAGTGCAGCAATTGCTATGAATTCTGTACCCTGAAGAGAATAATCGTAAATATATTTTCCCACCTTGTTTGATGTCAGAGTACCTCATTTCCTCACTCACTGGTATGTTTGTACACTATAGATGGTTTCTGAAAAGCTCTGGTTTTGTCTACATGGTTTCTCCTTCTCCCATTTTCAAGGAATCCACCATTGTATGACATATTGCGTGTTTTCCTGTTGATGATTGTTTACTTTGAAGCATCATGAGCTAACCTGACTTGATGGATTTAGTGGCGAGATTTAAAAAGGAGTCTGTGAAAAGGTCATTTTGGTGAGTCACACTGTGCATGCACACATAAGGACAGATGCCTGCCCTCAGTGGCTGGATTGCTTCTGTTTTTGCTCCCTGTTTAGTGGAACTCACTAAGGGCTCTGTAACTGTGATAAAGTGAATTAGGGCTGAGTACCTAGTGATCTATGTGGTGGAAGCTGGTTTGGGGGAGGACATCTATGCATCTGTTCCTTGGTGGTACGCCTTTAGAGGTGCCTAGATTGATCTATCTAGGGACTTTCCCCGTGTGATGAGCAGGAGGTATGTGATATGAGATGCCAAAAACCCACATGGAGATACAGCATAGATGGTTCTTCTTTTTCATGTATAGGTCACATATTCGTTTGTGGACACATATTTCACTTATTGGCTTACTTTTCCTATTAGGAGATAGGAGTCTCTTCAGTGATGGGGGCTGATGCTTTTCTGAGAAGAGATTGTGAAGGGTATTGAAGGGTAGAGAGAGAACTTAAGCTTAGACATTTTTCCCAAGATTTTCTCCCTAAGCTTCATATCTCTGAAGCCTCCTTCCATGATATTAGTATGTAACGTGAGGCTAATGACATATGGTAAATACCTGCAAGCCACACCAGTCTCCCTTTTCTCCACTTCCATGGGAATCAAGGGCATTGAAAGGTAAGGCAGTTTAGTTAGGTGGTGTAAGATTGGGGTATGTGTGGTAAGACAAATTCTGGTAATAGTACAATGTTTGCATATTGAAATTATTTTCAGTTCCAACATTCAATTCTATTTAGGCAAATCCTTAATTAGGCCTTTCCTGGTTCCCAGCCTTTGTAACTATTTTCTTTCTGTAGATCCAGCCTTTTGTTGTTAGCTGCAGGCTCAACATGTCTTAAGCTCTATAAGAATCTTAAATGTAGGAGGAAGAACCTATAGAGCTTTGGTCTAACACTCTGGAACTTAGCATTTAAGCCCTACCCTGACCTAAAGACTTATTTTTATATTTAGATATTGTCTTGTCCCCAGACCCACCTCCTGTATTTTGTACTCTTCGGGATAACTGGGACTGTCTTGGTTTGACATAACAAGTCCATCCACCCCTGAGGCTCTTCCCTACTGTCTCCATTGCCACTTTTTGATTTGATTAAAGACTGAAATCCCTTAAACCCCCCGGGGTTTGGTACCTGGGGGCCCTACCAGGTAGCAGTAGATTTTGTTAGTGTCAATTGTTTGGTGGTTCAGTGCTCCAAATATCCCTCATTCCTATATTTTCCATTCCACTACATACCTATCAAGGCATTTTTATACCTCATGTTGAATGCAGTCCCATCCAAAGACCCAATCTTTCTTAGTTCGCATACTTTCTGGAAGCCCTGTTATGCCTCAGTCTGGATTTTCTTGTGTCAGCTATAACTGAGTTTGTTTCCACTTCAAGCTTTATCTTTTAGCAAACTGGAAGTACAGGGTCAGTACAGGTTTTCTAGTTTCTGATAGATTTACGTTACAGTTTGTATATTGTCATGTCTGTAGATATTTGTACCATTTTTACTTTTTGGTCTCTACATGCCTATTCGTGATTTTTTTCATGAATTCTAATATTTTATGATTTTATTCTGAAAAGGTACTTTTTCATGAATTCTGAAAGAATATTTAGCCCCAAATTTGAATTGCCTAATTGTAACTTTGCAAACTATGCTGTGCTAATAATTTATGTCTTTTCTTTCTCCAAATAGCAGTCTACCAATACCGACCCACTTTTGATTATTATAATTGAAATTGTAAATGCTTGTGTATTTCAACTTGGTCAGAATATGACTGCTCCACCAATGTTAAAGCTAGTGATCTTTTTACCCATTCATTCATTCAGTTAACCCTGGCTTTTCTGACACTGTTTTCCGAGCTCTAAATGGTTGCGAGGAATACTAACAGTGTATGAAAGGTACTTTCAGAAATTAGTAAAAAAATTCACTATTATAATTTTCTACAGTTTATCTGGGATTTAGTACTCTACTCTGCCTTCAGACGTACTGTAGGACACGCTGCCTTTGCTGTCCCGCTGTGGCAAAATTCAGAACTTTTCTAACAAGTACAAATCCCTATGCCTGATACTGTGTGCAAATTTCAGACTCAAGCTTCATTCTTACCTCTCTGTTATTTCTTGGTGTTTTCTAACATGTAAATACATACTTATCCATGTCTAGCATGATACCTGGCACCTGACAGGAACCCAAAAGAAGGTTCACTAAGAGTGGGAATGTAGGTTGATACAATATTTTTAGAGAGTAGTTAGGCAGTATCTTGCAAAATTTTAAGTTTGCATATCCTTCATTCCAGCAATTCTACTAGGAATTTAGATATAGTTGTATACATGTGTTAGGCAACAGTGAGCAACTAAAACCCCTAACTAGGCACTCCTCTCTCTGAGGTCGCCTGCACTTTTTCTCTAAGTAACTTTAAATAAAACTTTTACTCTGCTTCACTACTGTGTCTCTGCCCTTCAATTCTTTGTCGTGGCGGGACAAGAACCGAGGAAAGCACACAAGGCTCCCCGAACACATGTGTAAGGATGCTCACATTGCAGCCTGTCTTTAAGGGGGACAAAAAGTTGAAAACAACTGAAAGTTACAATATTGGACAGGTTATGTAAATTGTGGTACTTATAATCAGAGGAGTACTTTGCAGCCTTTAGAAAGAATAGAAAGGATGTTTGCATAAACTGACCAGGAAAATAAGCATCTAAGATAAACAGAAGAAACTACACATAGTGAAGGCAAATTCTGGCGTGCTAAGACCCCCCACCCCTTAAGATCCAATCACCACCGACCAGATGGTCACCCACTCCTTAAGGTCCAATCACCAACGCAGAACACACTCTACCCCTACTCCTTAAAAACGTGCTTCCTCAGCCATGAGCGGCTGCTCCCTCTCTCTGGGGGCAGCCATTTTCACTATCAGATAATAAAATCCCTTGTGTGAGCCCCCTGTCTCCTGAGTTGTTCTGGGGTAAGGAGGGTCCCGGCGAGATTCCCTTTCATATAGTATGGTGCTTTTACATAAAATAGAGGATACCCATGTATGTACAAATAGGTACTTAATATATTTAAATACATATACAGTAAATGGGAATGTAAGCCCTTGGAAAATGTCCGAAGAACCCCACAAGGAAATGGAGGAGTGGGACTTGACTTTGCTCCCATGTCGTGTACTACTTGAATTCTGGCAGGTGTGCAAGCTCATCGACCTGCGCTACCCACCGCCAGCTAAGGAGGGCGCTGTGGGCTCCAGCATCCCGTCGGCCAGCGCGGGGACGACATCACCTCGGGCGGTGCCGCATGCACAGTAAAAGGAGCCGAGGTGCTGTGGGTGTTGCTGCCTAAACTCTGCCGGTCCGAAGTCTTGTTCTGGCCGAGAGGGAGCCGAACTGGCGGCTTTGGGGCTCTTGGCGTTGGGTGGATGGCGCCTTGGGGCCCAGATGAGCCAATGGCATCCGGCCCGCTACGGCTGGGGCCAGAGAGCATCTTTTCCGGACGGCCCTCCGGCGAGAGGAAGGGTGGAAGCCACGGCCCCGAAAGGTGAGCCGCCTCGGCCTGGTGCGGGTACGTCCTGCTCGCAGCTCCCGGGCCTCGGTAGCTGCCTGAGCGCTGCCGCCGCGCGTGGCCCACGCGCCTCTAACTGGGAGGCTGTGACGCTTTCGCTGCTCTGCCCACAGTAGCTGACGTGGACAGTGTGATTTTTTTTATTTCTCCGCGGGCCTTCTAAAAGCGAGGCGCGGGCCCTGGTTCCCCGGGTGAAATAGAGAGGGACTGCTATTTAAGATGGGACTGTCAGTGTTGGGGACACCCCTTACTTACCAAAATGGAGGCCCCCGCATTCCTCAAGCTGCGCTATTTGCCACAGGAAATACTAACAAGAGCAAAGGTCGAATGAAAAATCTACCAGTACAACCAAACTTTCACTGAAAAAATGTGTGTTGTTTCCAGGAATCGCAAAGGGCATGCTGTTGCTTTCTAACAGGTCTCATTTGAGAACTCGCCCTCTGTATATTCAAATGGTTAATTTTGAGGCTTTGCTTTCAGTGAACTCTATTCCTTGAGATCTTGCTTTCCGCCATCTCATAGCTCATTAAGTCCCCTTCGTTTTATGTCCTGAATATCTTTTCAATCTGTCCTCTCTCCTCCATCAGCATCCTAATACAGAACTTGCCTGATCTATTGCTTTTAGGTCCTAATTAGTGTATATATTTATTGATTCTTGTTTCCGTTCACTCCGTTCTTCACGTAAGACATCTTTTTAATATGCAGCTTGGAAAGTTCTCGTAAATATCGCACAAAAGCATTGCTTTAGGAATAAAAACAAACTCTTTTCCACGGCCTTCAAGACTGCGTGGTATAGAAGCCCCTCTTTTCCCCAGACCCATCTTGTGTCACTTTTGCCCTAACTTTCTATACTTAAGATAGGCTGAATTAACCTTAGTTAATTCTATATAAAATCCTACTGAAGGCAGCTCAAATACTACCTTTTACTTTTACCCCTAGCCTTATTAAGTGAAGTTCACGGCCCCCTTGTCTATCAAATTTTCTTTTAAAATATGAACTTGAAGTTCACTACGGTTGCATTTGATGGCATTGGTTGTATTAGGACTAAAAATAAAGTGTAAAGTGCAAGAGTTAAACTGTTCCAGTCAACATGTGTGTATTAATGGCACCTTAGTGTTCAGGATTGGGCTAGATTTTATTGGGGATGCAGAAGTTCTGGCCGCCTCTGGTTTTAGATGTGTCTTAGTTGTTGAACCCTTTGCGCTGTCTTGTTGCCTTGTCTGTTTTCGAGATGGGGAAGCAGGAAGAAGGGGAGTATGGGTTGATACTGGGTGGGGTTGAATAGGCGGAGCAGTAAAATGCAGAGTAGAGAGAAGAGAGGCCCTACTTTTGGGTTCTGCTTTTCATTTTCAAGGAGATTTCAGTCTATGCAGAGAGACTGGCTGACCTAAAAATTGGCTAATAAGAAAATGTATTAATAGGTGGAAAGACTATATCACAGTTGGACAGTGGATTCCAGGGACCTGTTTCATTGCCTTCAAAGTTCCTTTGGAAAAGGTAAGCAGTATTCTTTAAGAAATCCAAATTCACCGTGTAGAACACTGGTTCTCAACCCTGTCACACCCCATTTTCCCTTTTTTGTAGCAAATACTTTGTAATACCCATTTGGTATCCTGAAATGAAATTCATCTAAGTACAATCTACTGCCATACTTAATTTTAAAGAAAGAAAACAATGTACTATAACATAAAGAATAAATAAGATAAAGGAATTCATAATAATGTAGTATGTATTTACATTTCAATAGGTAAATGGCCATAACTATGCTAGACATAAAGAAATAGTTACTTGTTCTGTGAAATCAGAAAACTAAATGAGGACTGATGTAGGTGAGTTATTTTGCCTAAGTGGCCAGAGTTTTCATAATAATGAACAGCTCTTACTTAGCAGATTTCCAAATAAAGCAAAGCCTTCACTTGGTTGATAAGGTGACGACTGTCCTGGAAAATGGATTATACATTAAAACTGCAAAAAAAAAAAAAAAAAAAAAGCGTTCATGTTTATTCTTGAAGTTTGTTTCTAAGGCTTAACTTACGAACAGATTTTTCACCTACACGAATGTTGACTAGAACATTCAGAAGTCATTAGGGGGTAAGACACATTTGTAGGACTGTTATGAATTTGGCCAGATGCCTGGCATCTATGACCCTACGCACTAAATGCCACCGAGACACCTTCGTTACCACTGTCACAACCCAAAAAATAACCTGATGAGTATGGTCATGATTTCAGCATGGAAACTCTGAAAATTGAACTAAGAACGGAATAGGTGGGGAAAGCATTTGACTGTCATAAAAAAGGTGAGAAGAGGTTCATGTCTCTAATTAAACTGCCCAGCGTAGCGTGGATGTGTCTGTGGAAGAACCCAACTTTTAATGTATGGGGAATTGATGTAATTTGTGACTCATAGGTCAGGGTTCTTTTTTACTTGCTATGTCAGTTCTTTTGCATCTCTGTACTTAAAAACTTAGTCGCTTCATGAAGATAAACATATGGTTCTTATTTACATCCACCAACCCCAAGCATAGTGTTTTTTGACATATAATAAATACTTAACAATTCTTGTTGAATGAATGGACTCCCCACCCGCATTTGCAGTTCCTGAGGGGTTGCTCCTGTATTCCTCCTTTCTGTGTGATCGTCCCAACGCCTCAGTTGCCTTTTCCATGGCCTCTAAAAGTGGATTCCTGAGGTTCCACAAGGGTCCCTGCTCAGTGCCTGTCTGGAAGTCCACCAGCAAGAGAAGCACAGGGAGACTCTGCAGTTCCCTTTCCTCCACGTGGCCCCAGGTGTCTTGCACACTGTCATTATAAAAAGCCTCTCCTGGCTCTGTGTACTCAAGTAGTTTTATTCAATGTTGGGATTAAGGTACCATAAAAGGGGGATAACAGGGCTGTAGAACCACTCCCAGTGCACCCCCTTTTCATACAGTAGAGTCAGGAAGATGAAATATCTCTGTGTGGCAATGAAATGTAACATTGGCCTCCTGTGTGTTTTATGGAAGTCACCAAGGAAAAGCAGCCTCAGTACTTGCCAGTCTCTCCTCAAGCACACTGGAATACAAAGGAGAATATGTTAAATGTCAAATATTTGCCATGGCGAGAAATTCCTAGGAATTCAAAGGAGGGGAAAACCGTAATAGGGTTAATCAAGGAAGGCTTCCTAAAGGATTAACACAAATTGGTTATCTGAAATTAGTTATTGTTCAGATAGCTGAAGGTGGTATTTGATCCATCAGCTCCAACTTTGTGAGAAACTGGAGCGATTATATGCCTTGATGTAATTAATTTACTCTTCAAAAGTTTTACAATATTATGCAGAAGACTCAACACCATAAATCTGTCAAATCTTCTTGTGTTAATTATAAATTTATCATCTCAAACAGGCTGATTTTAAAATTCATATAGAAGAGTAGACTTAAGTAGCCAGGAAATTTTTGAAAAAGAAGAATAATGGTGGAAGGGGGGCATCTAGCCGTACCAGATATTAATCTGTATTGAAGTGTTGCTAGACCATAGGTGCTTTTTAGGGCAGTGAAACTATTCTGTATGTCACTGTAAGGGTAAATACTTGTCATTATATACTGGTCAAAACCCATAGAATGTACAATACGTTGAGTGACTCATAACATAAGCTAGGGACTTCAGTTGATAATGATAGATCAGTGTTGGTTCATTGGTTCTAACAAACGGACCACACTGTTCTGGAATATTGATGGTAAGTCTTTGTCGGGTGAAGAAGAGAGGGTATAATTGGGAGCTCTCTGTGCTTTCCACTCAGTTTTTCTGTGAACCTGAAACTGCTCTAAAAACTAGTCTGTTAATTGATAAAAAAGTATGTTGCTGGCACTTGAATAACCAAACATATCAGTATGGAAAAGAGTACATAAGTAAGCCAAATACATTAAAAAAAAAATGTTTAGCAATAAAACCCACCCTTCACATATATAAATATTCTAGAAGTATTTGTAAGTGCCTATTTATAGGCACTCCCCTTGGAGCTGGAGATGCAGCGTGGGACAAAACTGATGTGGTCCTTCTGGGAGTTTACTGTCTGGCTGGGAGACCAACATGAAACAAATAAGCACAGAAATAAATTATAGAAGTGAGCTTATTTTCTTCCTCTAAACTTTCTGAAAGAAAGCATTATACAATAGTTTGTAACTTCCAGAAGAGTGAAAATTTTCCTTTGCATCTCATTGTTAGCATCACGGGGCTTGAATAAATGGGTAATACAATAAAGGATATTAAGCACCCATCTGCTCTTTCTTACCTCATTCTCTCTGCCCGAGTTTTGAAGACAATCTT
The DNA here is from genome assembly GCF_030020395.1 of Manis pentadactyla. Taxonomy (NCBI): domain Eukaryota; kingdom Metazoa; phylum Chordata; class Mammalia; order Pholidota; family Manidae; genus Manis; species Manis pentadactyla. The sequence goes on along the minus strand of NC_080020.1, from coordinate 146,322,214 downwards.
GCTCCAGAAGAATGCTTTTCCCCCTTGGATCTTTTTAACAGAGTCCAAGAACAGAATGAAGAACTTGGACTGATTATTGATTTAACATATACTCACCGCTATTATAAGCCAGAGGTAAGTGAAACCCTTAATTGAAAAGAACCTTTCAGATACTGTATTGGTTCATAGTAACTCAGTAGTTATCATCTTACATAGGTGAATTCAGTAAATATCATCTTACATTAAGAGCTCCCAATTATACCCTCTCTTCCTTCACCCGACAAAGATTACCATCAATATTCCAGAACAGTGTGGTCCGTTTGTTAGAACCAATGAACCAACACTGATCTATCATTATCAACTGAAGTCCCTAGTGTATGTTATGAGTCACTCGGCGTATTGTACATTCTATGGGTTTTGACCAATGTGTAGTGACAAGTATTTACCCTTACAGTGACATACAGAATAGTTTCACTGCCCTAAAAAGGCCTTCTTTCAAGGGTAATAGTTCAAAGAAGGAACCGAATGGTTTCCGTAATTATACATTTGGCAGTAAGCTTTGTATGTGCTTGCGAAATGCTGTACGCTTTCGTGTTCTCTATTTTGAAAATGAAGTAAACCTGTAGTAAGAATAGCAGTAGTCTAATAGAAAGGAATACCTTGTATGTCCCTAGCACTTATTTTAAGCAGTTGCCTGAGCATGTGTGAGCATCAGAGGAAAAGACAGTTTTCTCAGTGGCATGCTTTCTATTCCTAATACCTTTTGCTATTGGTACAGAAACCCATATAATCTGTTGGCCCATGTAGCATATCAGTGGGAAAGAATTTTCCTTCTGACAGTTGCATGGCCTTGGGAGACAATGACACCTAACGTTTGTCAGTATTTGCATAGCGAAAGTTTGCCATGTAAAAACTACTTGCACGTACACTGACTTAGTTGATCCTTGTAACAGTCCTTTGCTGATGAGGTAGTAGTACTAATATCTCCTAGTGATTGTCTTTCTGTGATATTAGCAGTCACTGATGATTGATAGTTACATCCATTAATTTGTTCGGGGCTTTGAGAAATGGTGAATTCTGTTGTTGTTTTCTTCATTTATTAGCTGGGTATATTTCTATCAAGAGACGTTGCCCCTCATTATCTATTTGGTTGCCCAGTTGTAGTGTCATGATTCTTTCCTTTTATTTAACAGTTTTCAAAATAATGAGCTGATTCGCTAGTATCCTCCAGTGGTGACCAATGGGATTTTGTTTTGTTTATTTATTTGTATCACTGTGGACTCCATTGCAGTTATTATTCTTAACTGAGGCCCCGTCTTTGGCCAGTTGGAGCTTCTCAGTTTGGCTCCTGAGTCCTTTTTTATCAGAGCTGGGTCAGAGCTAGGAAATGTGTTTCTATGTTTGCTTTTAAAATAAAATACATCAAAAGTTCACATTGATACTTTCCGTTTAAGTTCAGAACAACAGGATTTTCAGTTAAGCTCTTCTGTCTTTTACCAGTACCTACTCTCTCCCACGCCAAGAATAGCAGTTCTCAACAGTGTCTGAAATTTGCTTTGTCTCACAAATCAAATCCAAGTTCTTCTCTGACTCTATTCTACTTAAATCACAGCTGCTTTGTGGCCCCTGAAGTGTAAAATATTAGGTAGAACTATTTATGTAATTTTTAGTGACATACACATTCATTCACATGGACTTTGCTTGCAGTTTTATATGCCTATTGACTATCCATCCTGCAGTTTTAATGAAAAGCAAGTGATACTTCCAGGTTGAAGCAGCTTTGGGGGAAAAAAAATGGCTCTTTTAGCAGAATTACTGACATGCCAAGTTTATTATAATCTCTTGGTTTTATTCTGGCTCCTCTAATTCATTTTTAATTCTTTCCCTAGAAATGAAATAATACACATTTTCATTGTTTTGCATTATAGGACTTACCAGAAACTGTTCCTTACTTAAAAATTTATACAATTGGGCATCAGGTACCTGACGATGACACTATTTTTAAATTCAAATATGCTGTTAATGGGTTTTTGAAAGAAAATAAAGATAATGTGAGGTGTTTTTTTTTTTTTCTTACCTGAACTTCAGTATGCATTTTGAATGGGGTTGGGAGTTTTTAATATTTTTAATAGTTTTGCCATTGGGCCTGTTGTGTTTAATATTATTAAAGTGGAAATGTCAGATGCCAGATGCTAATAGAGTGAGGTGTTACTTCTTCTTATGGCCACAAAGTTAGTTTGGAAAGTGATTTTAGTGAGAGATATGAACTGAACTAGCTTATTCATCTATTTTTAAAAAATTTGATTGGGAAATATAAAAATGTTCTTTTATATATTGGTTAAGAGGTGGGACATAAAGGAAAAGATAAAGAATCTCAGGGTCTTAAGTATATAAAAGAGAGAACAAAAGGCGAAGTTTTGGAGTGAGACTGACCCCTAGAAGTGAAAAAAATGGACCAGTGGAGTGGCATCCTCATCATATGTATTTAAGATATTCCTGCTATTTTTCCACTTTGGGTTCAAGTGGGGAAGGACACTGCCACCTCTTACTGTCATTCTGCAGACAGAAAGAACAAGAAAAGGCCACTGTTTTCTTGTTCCTGCTTTAAAGTCTACCTTACTCTGTTGCAAATAGGTCTTAATAGCTTCTGAATTTTAAGGATCCATGTGCCTTTTTCTGGCATCTCACTATCAGCAAGACTATTGTACTTGTCATATTTTAAAACTGAGGTCTCTTGTCTTTGGAAAGTGACTGGCCCACAGCGTAAAGTGTTCATTTGGCCATCTTTCTAAATTTAGCTTGAGAAGTTTACGCTATTGAGCTGGACAGACAGTAATATTTCATATGTGTGTGTGTGTGTGTGTGTGTGTGTGTGTCTATATATATTATATATAATATATATACATATCAACAGGGAGCAGGGGAAAAAGAATAGAGATGGCAGTGGGAAGTTAGAGGATGAAAGAGAGAGACAGGAGTTTTAAGATTAACTTTTAAACTACAACCTTGTCGTTTAATGCGGACTCTAGGTCTTAAATATCATAAGCCCCATTCACATATCTTCCCTCCACTTTGACTTTAGAACTTGGGAGGCTGAGCCTTGAGCAGGGCATGTATAGAGGAGGTAAATTTTCTAATTTGTATAAATTGTAGTTACAGAAACAGCACCTCTTAAGATGTTAGGGAGCCGCTGCCAGCTTGCTCGCTCCTTCAGGCTCCTTTCCCTAGAACTACCAATGGCATCCCATCTGTTCCATGAGGGCTAAAGGTCCTTGAGAGTGCCCGAGGACACATTGGTAAATCTCGGTCCCTCTCGGGTGTAGTCGTTGCACAGGCTGGCCCCGTGTTGGTCGTCTGCCCCCATGGTGCTAACTTGATGGGGCTCTGCCGTAGCGGTCTCGGGGCCTTGCTTATCATCCATTCTGGCCACCTCTGTGATAGGCCCCTCCACAGACACCAGCTCCCAGATGAAGAGGACACGACATTTTCCACTGTAAAGACAGTGGGTTAATTATAATAAAAGAATTAAGTGCAACGGGAATATAGAGGAGAGACTGAGGAAGGCCTCACTGAGGAGACAGCATCTGGGCTAGGTGGTGAGAGGATTTCACTAAAACGAGGAAAGGACAGCCCAGGTATCAGGAAATGTACAAAAGGCAGAGAGCTTGGACATGTGCCATGGAGAGGCAGCCTCTGCTGTGTGAGGGGGTAGTGTGAAAGGGCGTGGAATTCGTATGTTCACTTCCAACAGATATTTATGTGATACCTGCTAAGTTGAAGGCACTGTTGTGGGAAGGAGGAGCAGAGGACAGTTCTTGCTCCTCCATCCTCTGCATTCTAGCTGGGGAGAGAGAATGAAGTGAGTACCTGGAATGTCATGATGGTAAGTGCTTTGGAGAGCACCAAACAGGACGGAGAAGGGAGGGAGTGTGCTGGGTGGTCAGGGAAGGCGTATGAAGATGATGTTTGAGCACAGCCTTAAAGCAAATGAGGAACCAAGCCACTGGGTGTTAGAGGGGTGGTGGAAAAGTGTCCTAAAGCAGAGGGAATAGTGGTACAAAGCCTCTGAGGCATGACTACGCTCAGCATGCTTGAGGACTAGTAAGGAAGTCAGTGTGGCTGGAGTAGGGAGGGAGCACTGAGTTTAGAGCAGTAGAAAATGGGATCAGAAGAGGCTGGCAGTGGGCAGGAGGGAGGTGGGTCATGCAGGCCCTTGTAAGTCATAGTTTGGATCATTGTGGAATTACAGGTCAGTTGGAGACACAGATTGATATCTGTTTATAAGAGTTGTAAACGCTATGCTCAGAGTGTGGGCATTACTGTATGCTAAATGAAGACTTTTAGGCAAGTGAGTAACCCAACCAAGTTTACATTTAGGAAAGATAACATCTTCCATATGGAGGAGCAGTTGAAATAGTAGTGATTAGATGTAGGGAGGTAGTAATCCAGACAGGAAAAAAACAAGTCCTTTCTTATGAGACACCAGCTAGTCACAGACCTACGCTTTGCAGGCGTAAATAAAAAACCACAGTTTTAAATTTTAATTTCTTTATAATGCTTTTAAATGATGGACTAAGAAATTCTGTGGCATACTTGGAGAAATCTTAGACTTGATTCTAGACTTTGTTCTGTTTGCCTGCTGGGTAGCTTAGACTTACATATTTCCAAGTCTTGCTTTTTCATCATAAAATAGGGGCAGAGCTGTTCATCTGGCTACTTGCCAGGGTGCAGGGGCCCGTGGCCTGCGGGGAGCAGGCAGTGAGAGGAGGAGCTGAAGCAACTTGGGGCCTTGAAGGGAGTGCTATGGGAGCTGTTTTTTTTAATAACCCCGCATCAGAAGTGAACCTCCCATTTGTGTCACTCAAAACCAAATTCCATTCTTCTTCTACCCTGTTGTGTTTTTTTCCCCACTCCCTTTTCCTGTACTTAAATCAATGACTGATGGGCACTCTCTAGGAAGACAGATGGGTTTATCTCAATATGGTTTAGCTGTTTGGACCTGACCAGGCCTTCTCCCGTCTATACCCTTGCGTCTAACTGGGGGCTCTTCACAGTTTCCCAGAGAGTGAATTTTGACTTGGTATTAGGTAATTCTTTATAGTATGTTCCTGAACACAAAATCACATTCGTCTTCAGAGTTTCTCCTTTTTAGGGTAGTGGTAGTGTTGTGTGACTAAGAAACGTCACTCTCCAGAAAGGCGCATCACTTGTTGGTAGTGTCTCGATATGACTTTAACTCTATTCCCTGTTTTACAGACAAACTTACTGGCGTCCACTGTACCCATGGTGTAAACAGGACTGGCTACCTCATCTGCAGGTGCGTTGCCAATCTCGAGAGGCAGACCCTGTCCCAGTTGTTTGGTTTACAATAGTAATGTAAGCTGGTTGCAGAAAATCAGCGTAGAAACTTATGAAGGAGAAAGGAGTCTTACCCCCACGCAGAGATACCACCGGCAATCGTGTAACCTGTTTTTTCACACTTTAAAAATGCAGACATAAGCATGTACATGTACTTTAATAGTATGATATTTATTTACTTACTTATTTTGAGAAGGGATTTTATTTTTTATTTTTATTTAAAAATTTTTAATTGAAGTATAGTTGACATACTAATTTCAGGTTAATGGTACAATATTTAGACATCCTGTTTTATAATTTAGTGTATGGCAGATGTCTTCCTATAAAAGTCTTTGGAGACCTCGTTCTTTTTTGAGGTTGCATTGCTCCTTCGCTTACTGATGAACATAAGAAAGTCATAAGTTGTTGATATTATAAAATATTGAAGTAATGAATATTCCTGTATGAACATCTTTGAATACATGTATACTATCTTCTCAGAGACAATTTCAGTCAGAATGGAATTTCTGAATCAGAGCAACCCTTGTGTTTTTGTGGATGTTGCTGCACTGTGCCAATTTATGTTCATTCAGAAAATTTGTATTAGGCATCTTCTTTGTGTAAGCACTGTGCTGGGTGCTGGCAAAAAGACTTGTGAGACTTTGTGGGCACAGAGACTTGACCAGCCTTCTCTGAATCCTACCAGTCTAGAGAGGGAATAGATACTTGAGAATCACATAGTTGCCTGTAGAATTACAACCCGAACGAACAAGTGTGGACAGGTGAACCTCCATGTGAAAACTTATATCTATGTGTGGAAACATATCTATCTGTATCTATCTACTTGTGGAAACATATCTATCTGTCTATGTGTGGAAACTTAAATCTATCTACGTGTGTAAACTTATATCTATCTATGTCTATCTACATGTTGAAACATATCTATCTACGTGTGGAAACTTTTATCTATCTATATCTATCTGTCTACATGTGGAAACTTATATCTATCTATCTGCATCTGGTAACCAAAGTGGCACCAACAATCCTATCTCATCTCTTACATTATTATATAGCCATAGGAGTCAGCAATTTCCATTTCCTTCTCCCTTTCAATGAAAAACTGTATTTTCCCCAAGGAGGTGTATTTGGCAGCATTCTCACGCTCTTGTTGAGCCTGCCTCTTCATAGCTTCCCGCTCTGGCCTCTGCTCTTCTGTGATGGGCTCTGACACTTCTGGCCCAAGAATTTCAGATATCCTCCATGGACGTGGTATGAAGTAGTAGACTTCTTGGTTTACATACGGGCTTTTAGGCTTGGGTAGAGGCTTGTTCTGGGGCACAGCAGTGGGAATGGGCTCCTGCTGGAGAGAAGTGCAAGGTAATGTTCTGTAGGGTACAGGTCTAGAAGCAGCGGACTGGCTGACACTAGGCTGGGTAGACTTGGTCAGGTCTGCTTGGGTTGAGTTGGTCAAGACTGGACCCAGAGATGAGCAGGCAGGATATGTTAAAAATGCAGGAACTTGCTGGGATGAATCGACTGCAGTAGACTGAGCTGCATTTGTAGAGCCAGGCTGGGTAGAGGACACCAAAGCTGGCTGGTCTGAGGCCGGAGACCGTCGCCTACGAGGAACTCGGCAAACTGGAGACCTTTCCTCCGTCAGAAAAGGCAAAGGCACAAATTTGAGCTTCCCAGGTGGTGGCAGTGCAGTCTGAGATGGAGATGGACACTCTTTTTTGACACTGCCATCTGCTTTCTGGGCTTTGACATTCGTTTTCTGAAGTCTTTTCCCCTCACGTAGAGTATTCAGCCGTGGTTTGGTGGCCAGGGGTGCCTGGGGGTCTTTGGGGTTCCTTGAATTTCCCAAGTCCTGGGAAGAAGAGAATCGAGGTTTCTTATCAATCTTCTTCCCCAGTGCATGAAAAACCTGCACAGACTCCAGCATGTGCATGCCTAGCCTGCTTAGAGGTGTTTCAAAGTTCTCTTGGCTGAGCTCAGGTTCATCTTTCTTCCGCTTCATCCTGGGAATGGTTGGCTTTTTTTGTGCTTTGACTTTGTTTCCAGACTGCTCACCCTCTTCAGCTTTCTTGGAGTTCCTTTTTCTGGTTCTTGTGGTCTTCTCCTGTGCACAGCTCCTAGGTTTTCTGGTCCTCCTTGGTGCAGTTATTGGAGATTTGCGTCTAGAACGCTTGGACTTGTTCACAGGAGCCTCATCACCATCTGCAACATTGCAGATACTCACGTCTCCCTCCAGTGCCTTGTGAGCACCACTGAGAGGCTCAGAGGCTTCATGACTGTTCTTCCTTGCTTGACCAAAGGACCTCTTTTTTGCACATGACCTTTTCTGCACCTGGTTTAATTCGGTGGCTCTGGTATCTTGGGTTTTGATCACATTGGGACCTTTGGACTGAATAAGGTTTTTCAAGGAACTGAAGAGCTGAGGAAGGTGACCGTCTCCCGCCTGGTCAGCAACGTTTGCAAAACCGCTGCTCGATTCATTCTCATTTCCAAGTGTGGTTTGGTCCTCAAGGCTCAGGCTGTTCTTCCCCAGATCAGTGCTTTCAGAATGAGGCTGCTTCTCTCGGTTGAGGGGATCAGTGCAGGCCTGGAGATGGTGAGTATCAGGGATGTGTATAGGCAGTAGTACATCATCTTGGTTTTCTACTGGGATCTGGGAGGCATCCAGAGGCTTCAAAAGCTTGTTTTTACTATCCTCCAAATTGTTATTCTGTGTTTGTTCCTGATTTTTAGCTGGAGGAAGTGCCAAGGGATTACCAGAACTGTGCACCGAAGCTCTCACTGAAATGCCCCCAACCTCAGGTGGTGGGATATTCTCAAGTGTCTGGCTGTGTGGATGTTGTGGCAGACAAAATACCTGGTTTGGAGCCTGCAAAGCCCGCGAAGTCTCCATCACTACAAAGGAACAAGGAAGAAGTCAGTCTTTGGTAAGTGAGATGCTTCTAGATGCAACACAGAAACCATGCACTGCTCAACATGGACAAGACTTTTCTACTAGTTCTTAAGAGACATGGGCAGCACCCTGTGCTAGGAAATAGAGGAGGCAGCTGTTCTAGTTCTTACTGCTGATTATTTGATGTCACTTTTCTTGGTTTCCTTTGTACTCCATAGGACTTTTAGAAGTCAAATAAAAGGTAAAAGTGATTTTTAAAATATGAAATGTTTTACATGGCCTAGCGGTCTTATATGTTGTCTTCAATAATCCTATCTTCTTTCCTGAGAAGTTAAGAACACCTCACCCCATAGACTAAGAGAGAGAATGGAGTTCTTCCTCATGAAATATATAAGCAAGGACAGATTCATAGCCTGCTTGTTTTGGACAAGATCCCAGAACAAAAGGTCTTAAATCCTGGTGTCAATTAAGAAAGTGAGGGAAAGTTAAACTGGTACCAGCACAGTAAGTGAGATGCCTTCCAAAAGTCAGGACTAGATCAGGAAACGGGAGTTCCTTGCAGTGTGGGAGTGTGCAGGGGGAGTGATGACCTAGGGCCGTGGAGAGGATGGTATCCCTTGGCACGCTCTGTGTGCATGTGGCATAGGTGGCCGTTACAGTGTCCTGCCTTCCCACCTCCATTAGGTCTGAAAATGAAGAGCACTGAGAGAGAGTGGTGGTTATTGAAGTCTCAGGACTTGAACTCTACCTATTTGACCTTTCTTTTGAATGCTGACCTTATTCCCCTCCATACTTGCTGTTTGCACTCACCTTGAAAAGGTGTTTCTGTGATGGTTTGAGCAGACACATAGTAGTAGATTCCAGATGTGGGGACTGGTGGTTGGGTACCTGCGGGCTGAATCTCCTGCAGTACTGTCATTTCTGGTCGAGGGGCAGAGGCCCTACTTCCTGTATTTGTCACAGAGCCATAGGATTGCCAGCAAGGGACAAGTTCTCCAGATCGCAGAGTCCCCATTGTGCCTTGATTGTAATAATATATCTGGCTCCCTTGCTGGTAAAGATGTGACAGACTATGTCCCTGATTTAGCATCTGGGTTGGTATTCCCTGAACAAGCCTGCCAGGAAGTGATGGATACACAGGGACCATGTAATTGGCATACGAAGTCTGAGCACACTGAGTTGCCATACACATGGCTCTGTTCTGGTTAGTGACAGTCATAGTGAAGTCCCCAACTGAAGTGGAGATCTGACGCTGGCTGGTAACTGCAGACCACATAGTTGTGCTGGAATGTTGGTAAAGGTTGGCAGTACCCATGAGTGGCTGGAAAGAGGTGCCAGAGGCTGATGGTGGCAGCCAAGTCGAACCGGCAGTGGGAGCAGAGACTCTGGAGAAATCGCAGCCTCTTCCTGTTAAGGAAGAAGCTGCATGGCTCACCACAGGAACAGGGAACTGCAGAGAATGTGAAGTTCCAAGTAAAGATGGAGTTTGGAAATTTTCTGTAGGGAAAAAAAAAATCAGTGAGGTTGAAAATTCTCTGTCAGAGTAGCAGCATTACCTTAAAGTTGCTGCTATCAGGAAGACTGTAACACCAACTCACTAGACCTGGCAAGAATCAGTCCCTTTCTGATGGTTCTCAGTGCTGGAGCAGTTTGGTGTCCTTCAGTACTCACTGCCCATGCTCCCAGCTTGGGCAGATGTGCAGAAGACCCAGGAGAGGGGTTCCTCATCGTTCTCTAGGGTAGAAGCAACCTTCTCCCTGCCCTTCTTCCCTGTGAGCCTGCATTAGTATCTTCTCCTGTGCTATTTCCTAGAACTGAAGCATTTTAGAACTCAGAGGTCCCTCAAAAACTTGTAATACTCTTGTTTTACAAGTGAGGAAACTGAGGCTTAGAGAGGTCAGATGGGCTTGTTTGAGTTCTTCCATTATGTTAGTGTCGTTACCAGGTTACAGGACCCTAAGTATCCTGACTTCCTTGCCAGGACTCTTCTCTGAGTATTATACTGCCCATAACCAGGAGAAATAGAACTTTTCATATGGGGCCCCCTCTCTTCTTTTTGGTCCATTGGAAAATAGCACTGCTGCTCCCATTGTAATCCTCTGTCTCATTTTGCTTGTGCAGTTCACATGCTCTTACCCAGAGTTCACGTATAGCTTAGTCCAGCTGGTAAATTTAAGGGGTCATTCTTACCCTCTTCAAGCCAGGTTTCTGATCCTCCCTCAAAATGACCATCTGAGAGTGAGTTTCTCAAAAAGTGCTTTTTGAGAGAAAAAAGTTATTTCAACTCTGTGAGCTTTAGGTTATTCATCTATAAAGTGGTTATATAGTAACAATAATGACAGTAATAATTCATACATGGATAAAAGTGATATTACATATGATTTATACAGAGGAAAATATAAGTTCTGGAAAGATAATGAGAAAAATTATGTAAAACATATCACAAAACTAAACAAGAAATATGCGAGATACTAATGGAAACTGGGGTATGTATGTATGGAGCAAGCATTAAGCATAAGTTGACTATTAAATGGAGTTCTGTATCATATGTGCAAAACTATGAAAGTGAATATTGCCTACTGTATGTTGGTGAGTACTAGTTACCAAAAAACAGCCCACAGTAGAAGGTGATTTTGAATGAATTCCTAGACAGTACATTGAGACAGAGAAGATAATATCAGTAAAAAGTTGCATAAACAGCAGCAAAATGCAATAAATGTGCACGTACAGGTAGCTACAATTTTTGTAGAAAAATATTTCAGTAAAAACTGAGACAAAGCAGAGAGCAAGATACTAAGTATAGAGGAATTCCATTAATGTGCTCTTTCATAGCTGTCTGAATATTAGCCAGCAAGTAAGATATATCAAGCCTAGTAGAAATATATATATTTTTCCATTAATATAATCACATAAGAGAAGAGAAAAGAACACTTAACAAGTATCATGAAGGTTTTAATATTTATCTTAAAACCTACATCATAATCTTCAACGTCCAGGAAAATGTCCCCAAAGTCCAGAAAAACCATCATGGCTAGAATTAAATTTAATTTTTTTTAATTTAGGAAAACCCAAGGGACTCCACAAAATTTTATTAGATAAATGTGGAATTAAAGTTGTGGGGCTTGATTTTTCCTTCTTAGAATAACTAATATCTAAAAGCAGATAATGGGTGTTTATTAGTGTGCTCTCTGTATTAGGAAGAAAATAACTAAAGATAAAAAGCAGTCTTGACTTGGAACTTACTTATCACAAAAGCAGTTAGTCCTGATTCTAGTGATGGGATAACATTTTTTTAAAAGACTTAATTTTATTCTTAATAGGCAGAACATCTACATAGTTTAAAATTCAGAATGACATAAAATAGTGAAAATTCTGTTCCCTTCACTCTCCTAGATAACCATTTTAGTTTCTTGTTTATAGGAAGCGTGATTTCTAAAACATACTTCTAAAATGTTTACATTCAAAACTGTAAGGTGTCATCTGTGGTTCACAGAGGCAACAGGAAAAAACGAACAAGCTCCTTGTTTCTGATGTGTGATACCCTATCTGGCCTTACTGTCCTTCTTAGTCTACTCATGGAAGCACTTGGTTAAATCACCTATGTTCTGCCCTGCTCTGAGCAGATTTCATTCTGGGCTTCTGCTTTAATTTAAAATCTTTGATTCCTTCAACATTCCACTCAAACGGCTCCTTTTTGATGAGAGCTGCTCCATGCTTGCCTTCATTCTTGTATTTTCTCTACCCTCTTGGTTCCTGTTGGCCTGTGCTGATGAAAACAATCTTCAACTTCCTTCCTTTTGAATAGCCCAGTACTCTCTGTCCTCTCTCCTTACTTTCTCTTTTCACCTAGTTTAGATAGAACACTCCAAAATGTGTGGATAGTGCTTTTTGAACATCATTAAATTAAAAATAGTTGATTTGAAACATTAGTGGAGGGAGACCACTACAGATGATACATCTCACCATATACTGCCAGTTTCCTACATCACCTTGTTTTCTCTGTTTCTGTTGAAGCACTTTCAAGATACCTCTGATTTCATTTTCTACATTGGTGCCCTTTAAAACTCAATATTGGAAAAGAAAGGGACCAGAGAGAAGTAATCTGCCATCCTAATGTAACAGATGAGCAAAAAACAGATTTTCTTGGAGAGTCAGTGACTTGTCCAAAGTCACACAGCTAGTAAATGTCAAAGTCAAAACTGAAATTAGGTCTCCAGATTTCCAGTTTGACACTTTCCCCCATTATTTCACGCTATTTTAAGTCTGTACTACATTTAGGGGCAAAAAATATCTAATGAAAATCCTTAAAAAGTTTCTTTCCTTACCAGACATGGTCAGAGAAGAAGAGGGAACAACAACTGTAGGTATAAGAGATGAGGATAATATAGTAGATGATATCTCAGGGGCTGAAGCCAAAGAGCACGTGTGTCCAGGATGAAGATCACTGGTCACTGGTCACTTGAGATGATCCAGGTTTGTTTATAAGCAGCTCCATGGAAACCCCAAGATTCCAGCAGGTGTGATAGGTTGGTGGGAGAATGATGTCAGAAAGCAGGCAGTTTAACAGTGTGAGGTAGCCAATATGGAGGTCAGATTCCCAACTAGAAGGCAGGATTTGATGGACGGAGTAGTAGCAGAGCTAAAACAACATCTAAATGGCTCAGTCTGTGAAGGTGAAATCCCAGAAGACAGGTGTGATAGCCTCATTTCCCCCCCAGGATCTTATGTTAGAGAAATCATCTCAACATTTCTTATACATGTTCATTACTCTAAAAAACTAATTATTTATAATATATTTTATAACATATATGACACATTTTACATTATATGTACTGTTCACTAATATCCTTAGGAAGGAGCAACATTTAGGTTGAACAGTTACACTTGTTCTGAAATCATATCAGTTGATCTGTTTAATGCACTCGCCCTTTTTTCGGAGCACAGGAAGGGATTAAGGAGCTCTTTCTGTAACTTGGTTCAAGAATTGGATGAATTTGTTGAGTGCACCTTGTGAGGAAAGATGTGGTCCAAGGAGCTTTCCTTTTAGTTTCTTCTCCTTGAATCTGATCTTCCTTGGGCTGCGCTGGGGTAAGCCAGGTTGCACTTGTACCTCTATTCTGCTTTCCTTTTTTTCTTCATTATAAGGCATTGTTTCTGGGACAAGCCTTGATCCGGCATTCTCACGCTCATGGTTGTTTCTGTCAGCTTCCAGCAGCAGGGGTGCTGTTTTTAAGTGCCTGATCCTTCCCAAATTGAGCTCTGCCCATTAGATGCAAACACCAGAGAGCTAGAAGACATCACTGATTGCAAACGTTTCCTCTTCCAGTCTTTGGTTGCAGTTCTTTTGACCATAATTTATCTCTGGCTTGTTAGGCTGCACAGGTATCCTGCCATCCCACTCTTTTATACACGAGAGGCACTGCTGATATTTTCCCTTTTCCTTCTCACATAGTGTACCCAGTGTGGCAGTTAGAGTAGCCTCCTCCCCACTTGCAAACGGGTAGAGTCTTGGAACCCTAGGATTCCCTGCCTGCCATGCTTGGGCGCAATGCAGACGAGCTGAGGAGGAGAATAGTTAGAGAAAGAGACCATTCCTGGAGAACAGGGAACAGGCAAGGTGAACAGATACAGGAAGAGAGAGACTCGTGTGGATCTTTCAGTTTCTATGAGAATCAAGTTGACACATTTTTAGCCTCATATTAACAGAACAGACAGTTCAAAATATATGTAATATATTTTAGGTAGCTAGATAGTGCAGCAATTGCTATGAATTCTGTACCCTGAAGAGAATAATCGTAAATATATTTTCCCACCTTGTTTGATGTCAGAGTACCTCATTTCCTCACTCACTGGTATGTTTGTACACTATAGATGGTTTCTGAAAAGCTCTGGTTTTGTCTACATGGTTTCTCCTTCTCCCATTTTCAAGGAATCCACCATTGTATGACATATTGCGTGTTTTCCTGTTGATGATTGTTTACTTTGAAGCATCATGAGCTAACCTGACTTGATGGATTTAGTGGCGAGATTTAAAAAGGAGTCTGTGAAAAGGTCATTTTGGTGAGTCACACTGTGCATGCACACATAAGGACAGATGCCTGCCCTCAGTGGCTGGATTGCTTCTGTTTTTGCTCCCTGTTTAGTGGAACTCACTAAGGGCTCTGTAACTGTGATAAAGTGAATTAGGGCTGAGTACCTAGTGATCTATGTGGTGGAAGCTGGTTTGGGGGAGGACATCTATGCATCTGTTCCTTGGTGGTACGCCTTTAGAGGTGCCTAGATTGATCTATCTAGGGACTTTCCCCGTGTGATGAGCAGGAGGTATGTGATATGAGATGCCAAAAACCCACATGGAGATACAGCATAGATGGTTCTTCTTTTTCATGTATAGGTCACATATTCGTTTGTGGACACATATTTCACTTATTGGCTTACTTTTCCTATTAGGAGATAGGAGTCTCTTCAGTGATGGGGGCTGATGCTTTTCTGAGAAGAGATTGTGAAGGGTATTGAAGGGTAGAGAGAGAACTTAAGCTTAGACATTTTTCCCAAGATTTTCTCCCTAAGCTTCATATCTCTGAAGCCTCCTTCCATGATATTAGTATGTAACGTGAGGCTAATGACATATGGTAAATACCTGCAAGCCACACCAGTCTCCCTTTTCTCCACTTCCATGGGAATCAAGGGCATTGAAAGGTAAGGCAGTTTAGTTAGGTGGTGTAAGATTGGGGTATGTGTGGTAAGACAAATTCTGGTAATAGTACAATGTTTGCATATTGAAATTATTTTCAGTTCCAACATTCAATTCTATTTAGGCAAATCCTTAATTAGGCCTTTCCTGGTTCCCAGCCTTTGTAACTATTTTCTTTCTGTAGATCCAGCCTTTTGTTGTTAGCTGCAGGCTCAACATGTCTTAAGCTCTATAAGAATCTTAAATGTAGGAGGAAGAACCTATAGAGCTTTGGTCTAACACTCTGGAACTTAGCATTAAGCCCCCATTCCACCCTTCTCCCTCCCTTCCCAACCAGCCTTCCTAGTCCCTTACCCTTTGGAAGATTGGTGATGGGGTGAGTCTAGTAAATATAATTTTACCCATGTAACTGAAGATAAAGGATAAACAGATAGATATATAGATGATAGATAGGTAGATGGATAGATAGATAGAAAGATAGATAGATAGATAGATAGATGATAGATAGATAGATAGATGATAGATAGGTAGATAGATAGATAGATAGATAGATAGATAGATAGATAGATAGATAGATAGATAGATAGATGATAGATAGGTAGATAGATAGATAGATAGATAGATAGATAGATTTATTGATCGATAGATAGATAACAGAATGGCGCAGCACTGTTTGAGAAAGACATGTGCACCCCTATGTTTATCACAGCACTATTCAGAATAGCCAAGCTAAGTGTCCACCAGAAGATGAACAGTGGAATATTATTCAGCCATTCAACAATAAACAAATGCTACCATTTGCAACAGCATGGATGGAGCTAGAGGGTATTACGCTTAGTGAAATAAGCCATGTGGAGAAAGACAAGTATCAAGTGATTTCACTAACCTCTGGAGAAGGAGAACCAAGAGAAACTGAATTAGCAAAACAGCACCAGATTCCCAGATCCCAAGAATGGACTAACAGTTACCAAAGGGAAAGGGACTGGGGTGGATATTTGGGAATGCATGGCTAAGGGGAGAGGGAAAGAAAGCATGGGATGTGATTAGCATGTATAATGTGGGAGGGGGGTTACAAGGAGGGCTGTACAACACAGAGAAGACAAGTAGGGACTCTAAAGTATCTTACTATGCTCATGGACAGTGACTGCAATAGGGGATCTTGGGGCATCTTGTTGATGGTGGTAGTCTAGTAAACATAATGTTACTCATGTAGTTGAAGACTAATGATAAATAAATAACAAATAAATAAGTAAGTAAGTAAGTAAATAAATACATACATACATAAATTAGTAATTAAATAATTAATAGAATGCAGCAGCCCAGATTTAAAAAGTCATGTGCATCCCTATGTCTATCACAGCACTATTCACAATAGCCAAGCTAAGTGTCCATCAGAAGATAAACAGTGCAATATTATTCAGTATTATGAAAAAAAAAGACCTACCATTTACAACAACATGCATGGAGTTAGAGGGTATTATGCTCAGAGTAATAAGCCAGGCGGAGAAAGACAAGTATCAAATGATTTCACTAACCTCTGGAGAAGGGGAACCAAGAGAAACTGAATGAGCAAAACAGCACCAGATTCACAGAACCCAAGAATGGACTAACAGTTACCAAAGGGAAAGGGACTAAGGTGGATAGATATTGTCTTGTCCCACAGACCCACCTCCTGTATTTTGTACTCTTCAGGATAACTGGGACTGTCTTGGTTCATGAAACATGCTAAGATTGACTTCATTGGAATACAAGTTTCCTGACCCAATTTGATTTTTGTAAATGTAGTTTTCTATTATTTACTAAGCCACAGTGACTCGGAATGAAATCAATAAAATGCTTATTTGTGTGTTTTTTTTCCTATTGTATCTGGAAACATCTAGTAGTCCCTCAAGACAATATAGTTTCATTTAAAAGAATCAGTGTCACTAACTGAAACTAGCTCTTCTTTTCTGATTTCAGAGCATTTCAGCATCATCCCAAACACCTTTTTTTCTAACCTTCAGCCTTTAGGAGAAGAGAAGGACAGTGTAAAGGTGAAAGGCACCAGCTGAGCCACTGAAGGAGGTCACTTGACATGAAGCCAGTATTTCTGCTTCAGCACCGTCCCAAGGCCATGCTGTACTAGACTGCGAGGGACAGCGTGCTGCCCTGTGGGAAAACGAGAGACGGGACGTTAGAACGTCATATCCTTCCCGGGCATTTACTAAAGAGCAGGTGCAGAGCAGAGGATCTGGGAAGGGACCTCCTTAGAATGGTCAATGCACAAGGATTCCTTGGAGAGCTTTCAAATATCTTCAGGGGCACAGAACCCCAGCGGAACAGCAACAGGTATAGACAAGTACTTTAGAAGTTGTTTTTTTATTTTCTGGATGGAAGCTTGTTTGTACATTGATGGGAATGATCCATTAGAAAGGAGCCCTTGCTTTTTAATTCTGGGAGTGGAGTCCTGGAAAGGGTTGAGGAATGAATCCCAAGCACCAGAGGGGGACCCAGGTGGGTGAGCGCAGAGACACATGCTCCCTTGCGACAGTCTCTCACTGCTCTCCTCAATAGCCCTGCTTTCTCTTTAGCTAACATTTTCTTTTTCTTTGTTCATTGTGTATATCTCCAATTGCAATGTAAGTTCCATTGATGGTGAGGACTTTTCTGTATTGTTTGCCTCCTGATTACCAACACTTAGAGTAGTGCCTAGCACACAGTGGCTACTTAATAAGTATTTGTTGAATAAATACTAAAAAATCAAATGTAAATGGATAGAGATGCAGGCGTACACTTGGTCTGATGGTGGAAAGATACGGAATTCCTGCACAGCTTGCTTTTATTTTCCTGAAGTGTGGCACTAGGGCATGAGCTGAGCGGAGGGGGCTGCTCTGAAGAGGTGGGTGCTGGAGGGCGTTGTGGTGCGTTTCCAAGGTGTGAGACATTCACGTCCATTAGAGAGAAGACAAGCTCACCAGAGAGACAGGCAGTTTGACACCATTGTTGAGTATCCATTTGAGGTCTGTGGTCAAGCACTTTAAAGTACAACAGGCTGGCTCAGTTGTGTGATGGACCCCTGCGTTTCTGCCATACTGTAGCCAGCATTTGATGGAGCCATTTATCAGGAAACAAAATGGAGGAGGGTAAGCAGATCTTCCGTGAGGATGAATCAAGCTTTGAACATGCTGAGCTTGAGGCACTGGTGGAGCATCAAAGTGAAATAGTTTAAGCAGGTGGTTGGTTCAGGGGTCTGGTGGGGGAGCAAGAAGTGGATGGTGGAGAAGCAATGGAAGAGGGGATCACGTGCAGCTGGGAGCGAAAACTAAGACATAGCTGAGATCATAGGAGAGGAGAGCATGGATGAGGAAACCTAACTGATCCCTGAGGAACACTGGTGGGAAAGAGCCACATACATTGGTCATGCATGACAGCATCTAAGCTCCCAGGGCCATGTGTCAGGTCTTGAGCTACATTTATTCCAGCCTCCTGCACAGCGCTGCCCACGCAGAAAGTAATTCTAAAATTCACTCTGATTTCTCTGCACTTTCATTTACTAGAATCCTGTCATAGTTTAGTATTTGAAATGCTGCTAGGGGATAATCGTTTTAAAAAGGTACGATCGTGACTTTCATACAAACATAAAATGAACATTTGTAAAGATTCTATTTAATTCATTAATTAGCAAGGGAACCAGTAAGATGTCACTAGGACTTTAAGGGTGGATCCAAAGAACAGACACATATACAACAGCAGTGCTTATATAAATTTGCTTATTTTTTTTTTGAGAGTGCATCTCTCATATTTATTGATCAGATGGTTGTTAACAACAATAAAATTCTGTATAGGGGACTCAATGCTCAATGCACAATCATTAATCCACCCCAAGCCTAATTCTCGCAGTCTCCAATCTTCTGAAGCATAACGAACAAGTTCTTACATGGAGAACAAATTCTTACATAGTGAATAAGTTCTTACATGGTGAACAGTACAAGGGCAGTCATCACAGAAACTTTCGATTTTGATCACGCATTATGAACTGTAAACCATCAGGTCAAATATGAATATTCATTTGATTTTTATACTTGATTTATATGTGATTCCCACATTTCTCCCTTATTATTATTATTATTATTATTTTTTTAATAAAATGCTGAAGTGGTAGGTAGATTCAAGATAAAGGTAGAAAACATAGTTTAGTGCTGTAAGAGAGCAAATGTAGATGATCAGGTGTGTGCCTATAGACTAAGTATTAATCCAAGCTAGACAAGGGCAACCAAACATCCAAGGATGCAGAAGATTTCTTTCAAAACGGGGGGTGAGGTTCTAAGCCTCACCTCTGTTGATCCCCAATTTCTCACCTGATGGCCCCCCTGTGACTGTGCCTGTCTTAGGTTGTTCCTCCCTTGAGGAATCTTACCCATCTCTGGCTAACCAGTCATCTTCTGGGGCCATACAGAGAAATGTAAAGTTGGTAAGTGAGAGAGAGGCAATATTGTTTGAAAAAGTTAGCTTTTTACTTCTTTGCAGATTTATGCCCTGTGGGTTTTATGCCCAGTATTTGTCTTGAGGTATCTTTATCACTTGGAAGAATTATGATACTTGGTAAATTCGATTTGAGGCACGAATTCTATTTAAGGGTTGTAATTAGGAAGGAAGAAGAAAAGCTATAGGAGTAGCAGATGGAAGAAAACATGGGAAGATTGATTATTTCTTTGACATATCTTCTTGTAGAGTAACTTCAGCATGTATAGGTTATAAACTACTAATTAAATTGCGTACACACATTAACAAAATAGGAATACAGTTACATAACCAAAGCAGACCTATAATTACCAGCCATCTCCAGTGAAAGAATTTGCTTATTTTTATTATTATTATTTTGGTATCATTAATGTACAATTACTTAAATAACATTATGGTTACTAGACTCCCCCTGTTATCAAGTCCCCCCGACATACCCGATTACAGTCACTGTCCATCAGCGTAGTAAGATGCTAGAGCCATTACTTGTCTTCTCTGTATTTACTGCCTTTCTCGTGTCCTCCCGCTACATTATGTGTGCTAATCATACTGCCCCTTTTCCCCCTTATGCCTCCCTTCCCACCCACCTCCCCAGTCCCTTTCCCTTTGGTAACTATCAGTCCATTCTTGGGTTCTGTGAGTCTGCTGCTGTTTTTTTCTTTCAGAAAGATATCTACAAAATCCCCAGTCACTTGAAAATGAAGTAATTTAATAACACATGAGTTATTTACAATAGCCAAGAAATGGAAGCAACCTAAGTGTCCATCAGTAGATGAATGGATAAAGAAGAGGTGGTGCATATACACAATGGAATATTATTCAGCCATAGGAATAAAACTAATCCTACCATTTGCAACAACATGCACGGAGCTAGAGGGTATTATGCTCAGGGAAATAAGCCAGGTGGAGATAGATAAGTACCAAATGATTTCACTCATCTGTGGAGTATAAGAACAAAGCAAAAACTGAAGGAACACCGCCTTCACTGCTTCACAGATTTTGCATTGTTGAATTACTGTTGTCATTTGTTTCCATATATTGCTTGATCTCTTTTTATTTGGTCATTGATCCATTGGTTATATAAGAACATGTTGTTAAGCCTCCATGTGATTGTAGGCTTTTTCGTCATCTTTGTGTAATTTATTTCTAGTTTCCTACCCTTGTTATCTGAGATGTTGATTGGTGTAATTTCAATCTTCTTGAATTTATTGAGGCTCTTTTTGTGGCCTAGTATATGATCTATTTTTGAAAATGTTCCATGTGCACTTGAGAAGAATGTATATCCTGCTGCTTTTGAGTGGAGAGTTCTGTAGATGTCTGTAAGGTCCATCTGTTCTAATGTGTTGTTCAATGCCTCTGTCTCCTTACTTATTTTCTCTCTGGTTCATCTGTTCTTTGGAGTGACTGGAGTGTTGAAGTCTCCTACATGAATGTATTGCATTCCATTTCCCCTTTTAATTCTGTTACTATTTGTTTCACATATGTGGGTGCTCCTGTGTTGGGGGAACAGATATTTATAATGGTTTTATCCTGTTGTTGGATTGATCCTTTTATCATTATGTCATGTCCTTCTTTGTCTCTTGTGACTTTTTTTGTTTTAAAGTCTATTTTGTCCAATACAAGTACTGCAGCACCTTCTTTTTTCTCCCTATTAGTTGTGTGAAGTATCTTTTTCCATCCCTTCACTTTTAGTCTGTGTATGTGTTTGGGTTTGAAATGAGTCTCTTGTAGGCAGCATCTAGATGGGTCTTGTTTTTTTATCCATTCAGTGAGTCTATGTCTTTTGTTGGTGCATTCAGACCATTTACATTTAGGGTGATTATCGATAGGTATGTACTTATTGGCATTGCAGGCTTTAGATTCATGGTTACCAAAGGTTCAAGGGTCCCTTCCTTACTATCTAAGAAGCTAACTTAACTCACTTAAGTATGCTATTACAAATACAATCTAAAGGATGTTTTTTTCTTCATCTTCATTATTTATATATTAGGTATCATATTCTGTACTCTTTGTCTATCCATTGTTGTTACCTCTGGTGACAGCTATTTAACCTTAGGAACACTTCCATTTATAGCACTCCCTGCAAAATACACTGTAGAGATGGTTGGTGGGAGCTAAATTCTCTCAGCTTTTGCTTATCTGGAAATTGTGTAATCCCTCCTTCAAATTTAAATGATAATCTTTTTTTTAAATTTATTGTTATTTTTTTTGTATGATTAATCTACAATTACATGAGCAACATTGTGTTTACTAGACTTCCCCCATCGACAAGTCGCCCCCACATACCCTACCACGGTCAGTGTCTATCAGCATAGTAAGATGCTATCGAATCACTACTTGTCTTCTCTGTGTTGTACGGCCCTCCCCATATGCCCCTACATTGTGTCTGCTAATAGTAATACCCCCTTTTTTCCCCTTATCCCTCCCTTCCCACCCATCCTCCCCAGGCCCTTTCCCTTTGGTAACTGTTAGTCCATTCTTGGCTTCTGTGATTGTTCTGCTGTTTTGTTCCTTCAGTTTTTGCTTTGTTCTTAAACTCCACAGATGAGTGAAATCATTTGGTATTTCTCTTTCTCCGCTTGGCTTATTTCACTGAGCATAATACCCTCCAGCTCCATCCATGTTGTTGCAAATGGTAGGATTTGTTTTCTTCTTATGGCTGAACAGTATTCCATTGTGTATATATATTACATCTTCTTTTTCCATTCATCTACTGATGGACACGTAGGTTGCTTCCACTTCTTGGCTATTGTAAATAGTGCTGCGATAAACATAGGGGTGCATCTGTCTTGTTCAAACTGGGCTGCTGTATTCTTAGGATAAATTCCTAGAAGTGGAATTCCTGGGTCAAATGGTATTTCTATTTCGAGCATTTTGATGAACCTCCATACTGCTTTCCAAAATGGTTGAACTAATTTACGTGCCCACCAGCAGGGTAGGAGGGTTTCCCTTTCTCCACATCCTCGCCAACATTTGTTGTTGTTTGTCTTTTGGATGGTGGCAATCCTTACTGGTGTGAGGTGATATCTCATTGTGGTTTTAATTCGCATTTCTCTGATGACAAGCAATGTGGAGCATCTTTTCATGTGCCTGCTGGCCATCTGAATTTCTTCTTTGGAGAAGTGTCTGTTCATCTCCTCTGTCCATTTTTTAATTGAATTATTTGCTTTTTGTTTGTAGAGGTGTGTGAGCTCTTTACATATTTTGGATGTCAACCCTTTATTGGATCCATCATTTATGAATATATTCTCCCATACTGTAGGATGCCTTTTTGTTCTATTGGTGGTATCCTTTGCTGCACAGAAGCTTTTCAGCTTGATATAGTCCCACTTGTTCATTCTAGCTTTTGTGTCCCTTGCCCGGGAAGATAGGTTCATGAAGAGGTCACTCATATTTATGTCCAAGAGATTTTTGCCTATGTTTTTTCTTAAGAATTTTATGGTTTCATGACTTATATTCAGGTGTTTGATCCATTTCGAATTTACTTTTGTGCATGGGGTTAGACAATCATCCAGTTTCACTCTCTTACATGTAGCTCTTCAGTTTTGCCAACACCAGCTATTGAAGAGGCTGTCATTTCCCCAGTGTATGTCCGTGGCTCCTTTATTGTATATTAATTGACCACGTATGTTTGGGTTAATACCTGGACCTATTGTGTTCCACTGTTCTGTTGGTCTGTTCTTGTGCCAGTACCAAATTGTCTTGATTTCTGTGCCTTTGTATTAGAGCTTGAAGTTGGGGAGCGAGATCCCCCCTGCTTGGTTCTTCCTTCTCAGGATTGCTTTGGCTATTCGGGATCTTTTGTGGTTCCATATGAATTTTGAAACTATTTGTTCCAGTTCGTTGAAGAATACTGTTTGTATTTTGATAGGGCTTGCATTGAATCTGTAGATTGCTTTAGGCAGAATGGCCATTTTGACAATATTTGTTCTTCCTAGCGAGGAGCATGGGATGAGTTTCCCTTTGTTAGTGTCCTCTTTAATTTCTCTTAAGAGTGTCTTGTAGTTTTCAGCGTATGGTAGGTCTGTCACTTCCTTGGTTAGGTTTATTCCTAGGTATTTTATTCTTGTTGATGCAATTGTGAATGGAATTGTTTTCCTGATTTCTCTTTGTTCTAGTTCATTGTTAGTGTCTAGGAAAGCAACAGATTTCTGTGTATTAATTTTGTATTCTGCAACTTTGCTGAACTCAGATATTAGTTGTAGTTATTTTGGAGTGGAGTGTTTAGGATTTTTTTATGTACAATGTCACGTCATCTGCAGATAGTGACAGTTTGACTTGTTCTTTACCAATCTGGATGCCTTGTATTTCTTTGTTTTGTCTGATTGCCATGGCTAGGACCTCCAGTACTATGTTGAATAACGGTGGGGGGAGTGGGCATCACTGTCTTGTTCCCGATCTTAGAGGAAAAGCTTTCAGCTTCTCACTGTTAAGTGTGATGTTGACTGTGGGCTTGTCATATATGGCCTTTATTATGTTGAGGTACTTTCCCCGTATACCCATTTTGTTGAGTTTTTATCATGAATGGTTGTTGAATTTTGTTGAATGCTTTTTCAGCATCTATGGAGATGATTGTGTGGTTTTTGTCCTCCTTTCTGTTCATGTGGTGGATGATGTTGATGGATTTTTGAATGTTGTTCCATCCTTGCATTGCTGAGATGAATCCCACTTGGTCATGGTGTATGATCCTCTTGATGTATTTTTGAATTTGGTTTACTAATATTTTGTTGAGTATTTTTGCATCTATATTCGTCAGGGATATTGGTCTCTTATTTTATTTTTTTTGTTGGGTTTTTGCCCGGTTTTGGTTTTAGAGTGATGCTGGCTTCATAGAATGAGTTTGGAAATATTCTCTTCTCTTCTATTTTTTGGAAAACTTTAAGGAGAACCGATATTATGTCTTCTCTGTATGTCTGATAAAATTCAGTGTCAATCCTTCTGGCCCGGGGGTTTTGTTCTTGGGTAGTTTTTTCATTACCGATTCAATTTCATTTACTGCTAATTGGTCTGTGTAGGTTTTCTATTTCTTCCTGGGTCAGTCTTGGAACATTGTATTTTTCGAGGAAGTTTTCTACTTCTTCTTGGTTATCCAGTTTGTTAGCATATAGATTTTCATAGTATTCTCTAATAATTCTCTGTATTTCTGTGGGGTCTGTAGTGATTTTTCTTTTCTCACTTGTGATTCTGTTTATGTGTATAGATTCTCTTTTTCTCTTAATAAGTCTGGCTAATGGTTTATCTATTTTGTTTATTTTCTCCAAGAACCAGCTCTTGGTTTCTTTGATTTTTTTCTATTGTTTTATTTTTCTCAGTTTTATTTATTTCTTCTCTGAGCTTCATTATGTCCCTTCTTATGCTGACTCTGGGCCTCATTTCTTCTTCTTTTCCAGTTTCAATAATTGTGACTTTAGACTATTCATTTGGGATTGTTCTTCCCTCTTTAAATAGGCCTGGATTGCTATATACTTCCCCGTTAGAACTGACATCGCCACGTCCCACAGAAGTTGGGGCTTGGTGCTGTTGTTGTCATTTGTCTCCATATATTGCTTGATCTCTGTTTTAGTTTGGTCATTGATCCATTGATTATTTAGGAGCATGTTGTTAAGCCTCCATGTGTTTGTGAGTCTTTTTGTTTTCTTTCTATAATTTATTTCTAGTTTAATACCTTTGTGATCTGTGAAGTTGGTTGGTAGAATTTCAGTCTTTATGAATTTACTGAGGCTTTTTTTGTGGCTAGTAATATGGTCTATTCTGGAAAATGTTCCATGTGCACTTGAGAAAAATGTGAGTCCTGCTGTTTTTGGGTGTAGAGTTCTGTAGATGTCTGTTAGGTCCATATGTTCCCAGTGTGTTGTTCAGTGCCTCTGTGTCCTCACTTATTTTCTGTGTGGTTGATCTGTCCTTTGTAGTGAGTGGTGTGTTGAAGTCTCCTAGAATGAATGCATAGCATTCTATTTTCTCCTTTAATTCTGTTAGTATTTGTTTCACATACGTCGGTTCTCCTGTGTTGGGTGCATATATATTTATAATGGTTATATCCTGTTGTTGGACTGCCACTTTCACCATTCTGTAATGTCCTTCTTTATTCTTGTTACTTTCTTTGTTTTGAAGTCTATTTTGTCTGATACAAGTACTGCAGCACCTGCATTTTTCTCCCTGTTGTTTGCATGAAATATCTTTTTCCATCCCTTCACTTGTAGTGTGTGTATGTTTTTGGGTTTGAGGTGAGTCTCTTGTAAGTAGCATGTAGGTGGGTCTTGCTTTTTTATCCATTCTGTTACTCTGTGTCTTCTGGTTGGTGCATTCAGTCCATTTACATTTAGGGTGATTATCAAAAGATACGTGCTTATTGCCATTGCAGGCTTTGGATTCATGGTTACCAAAGGTTGAAGGGTAGCTTCTTTACTATCTGACTGTCTAACTGAACTCTCGTATTAGGCTATTATAAACACAGTCTGATGATGATTTATTTCTCTCCCTTCTTATTCTTCCTCCTCTATTCTTTATATTTTGGGTGTTCTCTTCTGTACTCCTTTGTGTTTCCTTTGACTGCTTTTGTGGATAGTTGATTTTATTTTTTTGCTTTTAGGTATTATTTGGTTGGTGTGCTTTCTTTGCTGTGATTTTATTTTCTCTGGTGACATCTATTTTGCCTTAGGAGTGCTTCCATCCAGAGCAGTCCCTTTAAAATATCCTGATTTGTGGGAGGCCAATTCCCTCAACTTTTGCTTGTCTGGGAATTGTTTAATCCCTCCTTCAAATTTAAATGATAGTCGTCCTGGATACAGTATTCTTGGGTCAAGGGCCCTTCTGTTTTTATTGCATTAAATATATCATGCTATTCTCTTCTGGCCTGTAAGGTTTCTGCTGAGAAGAATGATGATAGCCTGATGGATTTTCCTTTGTACGTGGTCTTATTTCTCTCTCTGGATGCTTTTAATAGTCTGTCCTTATCCTTAATCTTTGCCATTTTACTTATTATTTGTGTAGGTGTTGTCCTTCTTGGGTCCCTTGTCTTGGGAGTTCTGTGGATCTCCATGGCCTGAGAGAGACTGTTTCCTTCCCCAGATTGGGGAAGTGTTCAGCAATTACTTCCTCAAAAACACTTTCTATCCCTTTCTCTCTCTCTCCTTTTTCTTCTGGCACCCCTGTAATATGAATATTGTTCCGTTTGAATTGGTCGCACAGTTCTCTCAGTATTCTTTCATTCCTAGAGATCCTTTTTTTCTCTCTATGCCTCATCTTCTTTGTATTCCTCTTCTCTAGTTTCTATTTTCATTTATCGTCTCGTCCACCGAATCTAATCTGCTTTGAATACCCTCCATTGTGCTCTTCAATTAGATCTCCATCCAAAATTCTTTCCTGAGTTGTTGAATATTTTTCTGTATCTCCATGAGCATGTTTATGATTTTTATTTTGAAATCTCTTTCATGAAGATTTATTAATTCAGTCTCAGTCCTGTCTCTGTTGTTGAGATTTTGCTTTGAGCCAGGTTCCTTTGACGTTTTGTATTTGTATGTGGCGCCCTCTAGTGCCCAGGAGCTCTCCTCTCTGGAGGTGCTCAACCCATGGAGCGATGTCTTGGGTCGCAGAGGAGTGGTCCTGGTGCCCTGTTCCGTGAGGTGCACTGTTTTCTCCAGGTGTATGCAGTCTGGTGCAGCCTCTTTCCTGGTGCTCTTTCAGGACTAGTTGCATTTATATTTTTGTATTATATATGGTTTTACGACGGGTTCTCTGTCTCACCTCTCATGCCGCTGTCTTTAATCCAGTCTCAGTTATTTTGATGCTCTGCCCAGAACTTGGAGTTACGACTTTTCAACTCTGTATGTCTGTGTTGGGTGCAGTTAATTTACTGTCAGGAGAGGAGCTACTGTGATATCTGGGATTTACCTTTGCACTTCTGAATGAAGAAGTAGTAAGATTCTTAACTTATTCTTTAGCAGACAGACAACAACTCAGCCCACCTTGTGGGCTGGGCATGCGGCCTTGTCTGATATCCTCCCTGACCAAGACACTGATATCCCAGGGAGAAACCAGACCAGTAAATTTTGTGTGTTCAGTTAATTTTAAATATTCAGGGACCACTTAACAAGTGCACACCATTAAGCCTTTACCCGGTTCCCAAAAATTCTCCACTGCCTATAAAACACCTAGACAATGCAGAACTATGGGCTCCCTTGTCCCCTCCTGGTGCATTGAGCCAGGAGCTCTGTCCTCTCATTGTATCTCCCAATGAAAGCCTCTCCTACCTTGGTTGTTTGCTAAGTTCATTCTTCGACTCCGCAGACAAGAAGAACCCGAGTCATTTTGTGGGGCTTGTCCAGGATAACTTCGGAGGTGAGTATCAGCATCCAAGTCTGCCTTTTCTTTCACTGTCCTTATAGAAGGAAGCTGTCTGTGGCACACACATCAGGCGCTCATCAGCCACTTAAATGGGACTAGCCTGGCTGCCGATCTCAAAGTCTCGAGTGGCAGGTTCCCCTGCGTCTCCCTCAGTGGATCCCCCTTCTCCCTTGGGAGCCGGGAAAGTCACCTGAGTGGAGGCCAGGATTCCCCTTCAGAGGCATCTCCTTGGATGCGAGGCACTGAGCAAGGACATGGGCAACTGTGAGTGTCTAGGCTGAGGCTACACTTCAGTGGCTTCTCAAAGGCCCACATGTCTTGAATCAGACCCCGACAGCCCAACTAGGTATCCATGAGGAGTGTCTCTCTTTCTGTCTCTCTTTGACTTCCAGCCTGGTTGTTCAGGCTACCCTGGCCTCTGAGTGAGGCAGGGGACATCCCTAACTCTTCTAACTTCATCAACGTCATGGAACCCAATGCTCACCACCGCAAGGTAGGACATCTACACTTTGCTCTTATTCCTGATGAAATGCTGTACTTTTTATCTCATAAAAATGTGTCTGGTTCGTTGAAGAATGCTGTTCGTATTTTGATGGGGATTGCATTGAATGTGTAGTTTGCTTTAGGCAGGATGGCCATTTTGACAATACTAATTCTTCCTAGCCAAGAGCATGGGATGAATTTCCATTTGTTAGTGTCCTCTTTAATTTCTCTTAAGAGTGTCTTGTAGTTTTAAGCGTATGATAGGTCTTTCACTTCCTTGGTTAAGTTTATTCCTAGGTATTTTATTCTTGTTGATGCAATTGTGAATGGACTTGTTTTCTTGATTTCTCTTTTTGCTAGTTCATCGTTAGTGTCTAGGAAAGCAACAGATTTCTGTGTATTCATTTTGTCTCCTGTAACTCTACTGAATTCAGATATTAGTTGTAGTGGTTTTGGAGTGGAGTCTTTAGGGTTTTTTATGTACAATATCATGTCATCTGCAGTTAGTGACAGTTTCACTTGTTCTTTACCAATCTGGATGCCTTGTATTTCTTTGTTTTGTCTGATTGCTGTGGCTAGGACCTCCAGTACTATGTTGAATAACGGTGGGAAGAGTGGGCATCCCTGTCTTGTTCCCTATCTTAGAGGAAATGCTTTCAACTTCTTGCTGTTAAGTATGATGTTGTCTGTGGGCTTGTCATATATGGCCTTTATTATGTTGAGGTACTTTCCCTGTATACCCATTTTGTTGAGTTTTTATCATGAATGGATGTTGAATTTTGTCAAATGTTTTTTCATCATCTATGGAGATGATCATGTAGTTTTTGTCCTTTTTGGTGATGTAGTGAATGATGTTGATGGATTTTCGAATTACATTTTGTATTTTTGCCTACTTGGAGTGAAAGGCTGTCAGTGCATACAATGATAAACTGGTTCTGTCTCTCTCCTGTGGGCCATCTTAGCAGGTGGTAATCCCGCTGTCAGACCAGCAGTGGGGCCACATCTCAGTGACGTTGTGGACTTAAGTTGCGGGAGTGAGGGAATCTATGGCTGTGCTCTGCCTGGGCTTTGTGGAGGCTTTGTGGAATGCTTTCCTGACTTACCTGTTATGAGAATAGGTGCTGTATTTGTAGTTCTATCTGAAAGGGTGCTTTCTAAATAAGTAGTATTCAAGAATACTTTCACCTCTAGGACTAAGATCTCCTGGATATTCAGGAGCTAGGGGCTCATCTCACTGTGCTTATATAATCTACAGGTTGAAACATTTTCCCCTGAGGTGCTCAGCTTCTCAGGTGGTGTAACGCCAGAAAGCTTTGCAAAAAGTTTCTGAAAGATCTTTGTTTAAACGATTATCTCATTGGCTGCTTAGAACAATCCTATTTCATGGGTAAGGAAACTGAGTGTCAAGGGAAGAAGTGATTTACTGAGTTGCTCAGTCGGTTCTTCCTCTGAGCCCGCTTGAGACAATTTAGTCAGGGCACTTTTCCTTTTGATGTTGTTCAAGAGCCTGCTTAATTGTCTAACCCACTTTCTCTTGTCACGACAACTCTGCTCCTCCTAGGCCTTGAAGAACACCAGCCTTCTCTTTGTTTTCACCATTCTAATACCACTCCGTTCTTTCAAGAGTTTCAGGATAACAGTAATGAATGGCTATTTGGTAAGGAGCATCTATGAGCATTTCTGCTGCATTAGCCCAGATTCATCAAGGACCACTGCTATGAAGGATTGTCATCAGTATTCCACATGAGATAAAACAAAATTTGTCTAAGGCCTCAGAGGTGTTAGAGTGGAAGTCATCTGTGTTAGATGAATAAATTATTGCAAATTTTTGGAATGGAAAGTCTTTTCAGGGACATATACATACAGAAGTAAATTATGTCCTGGCATGTCAGCTTGAGAGGGGCCCTTAGAATGTCCTTCCTCCTTGGTTTTAGATTTCAGGTGTTAGTTGATTTTTGCATCTCAGGGTTCCACGTATGCTTCCTAAAAGGCAACAAAAAAGGTTAGTGCTACCTGTAAATTAGAAGGTTAAATCTTCCTTTTAACAAACCCTTTCTATGCAAAAAAAATAACTCTAACTTGACAGACTTGGGCCATTTGTGAATCAATAAACCCAGGACTGTCACTCTGAAAAATTGTTACAACTTCTAGAACAAATGAAAGGCCTTAACAAAATATCTGGGGGAAGATATATCTAATTTGATTTACTCTGGAGAGAGAGGATAAGTGCTTTAAACCTGCTGATTATCATAATAAAACATCTTTATTTTTCAGAGGAACATAAAATGACAATAGAACTTAAAGTACAGTATCTTGTAGCTTACATCTGGTGGGGGATTTAGGATGATTCAGTTGTGATTTGCAAAGGGAATACTAGTGGAATCTAAATTTTAAGGCTTACCTCAAAGCAGAAACTGTAACGTGACTGCAGGGAGAGATCTGATGACTCCCTCTCTCTCGTGGCTGCCCCCCAACTGCCAGCCTCAGGACACACCTGAGTCAGTACAAGTAGACAAGCTCCGAGGCAGTGCTAATAGTGAGGTGGAGTTTCTCAAAGCGGTTTTGTTCTTAAACGTGTAGAATGTTACATGATGAATGTGCCAAGATTGGGTGGTGGGTGGGATTGGTACCTTGACACACAGTGCTTTGAACAGTCCTTATGGCGGTGATGTGGCATTCCTAACAAATCCATGACTGAGTGGGCCCAGGCCCAGAAAAGGCCAGGTCCTGTGATTGGGGTGATAGTGCGTCTTGAGCAGGAGTGGGGTGCTCCAGAGAGTAGGAGTGTGCGGACAGGGTCAGACAAGGGCCTGATGGAAGGGGTGATTAAGTCAGCATCACCGTGAAGGGCACGGGCAGGGTGACCACATGCTTGTCTCTCCGGTAAGTGAGCACTAGGATTAGTGGAAGAGGAGAGAAGGATTAGGAGAGCTGGAAGGAGTTCCGGTGCATGGTGGTCAGCTGACCCGAGGGGCTTATTACCTGGGTGGGTCATTCAGACACCTAAGCATCTACCAGCCCTAGCCCTTGGGAGAGACTTTACAAAGTGGAAGGTGCGCTCCCTGCTATCCATCTGGCTGTCTTCTTACTCTTGTTTTGTTCAGTAAACATTATCTGAAGGCCTATTATGTTCTGGGCCCTTTGTGAGGCATGGGAGACTTAAAAATGAGCAAAAGTATAGTTTTACTTAGCTACTAGATCTCCAGCTCCTTGTGCAGATATGCATAAATACTTGTACTTGAACTCAGTCCAGATGAACTCACTGTGTCCTGGGTTTCCATTAAATGCAAAAACAAAGAACTGAAAAACAAGTAAATGCTCAAAGAGTGCTGCATAAAATGGGCAGTGGGAGACCTAAGGACCAGTAAGTATAAACAGTGTGATAGGTATGCAGAAAGAGATGTACAAGGCATTATGGGACTACAGAGGCATGGTTCCCAGCCCAGTCTTGGGATGGGATGGATTATCACAAAAGGCTCTGTGAAGGTAAGGAAAGGAATGTTAGCCATAGTCAGGCTGCATGGTGACCCTGGCAGGTACCATTGAAGAGGAGGACATTTCAGTCAAAGGGTAAGAGGTGGGTGGGCAAATGCTTGCAGACAGCTGGAGCTGCACATTAGAACACGAAGATCTTCCATGTCCTTGGGGTGTTAGGAGTGGTGACAAACTTGGGAGATACGTGAGTGCCAGATGTGGTGGGCCTTTCTGCCTATGGGCAGTAGTTTGGACTTGATCCTGAAGAGGTTTAGGCAGTGGACTACAGGGTCAGAGTGCACGAACTGGTTGGAAAGACAAAGTTAAGATACTCATGAGGAAAATCACCACGGAATTCAGGCAGCATTAGTGTGCCAAGAGGCAGAGGTATGTCCCTAATGAAATTTATGGAGAAGGGGTCGGATTTGGAGATCTTTCCCTCATGTTTTTAGATGTGGCTGTGTGGGATTCACATGTAAATCAAATGAATAATCATATCTGACTTGATAGTTTATAGTTCATGATGCGTGATCAAAACCGAAACAGTTTCTCTGATATGACTGTCCTTGCTTGTTCCCCATGTAAGAACTCGTTCCCTATGTAAGAACTTGTTTATGCTTCAGCAGACTGGAGACTCTTGAGAGTTAGGCTTGGGGTTGATGAATGATTGTGTATTGAGTCCCCTGTACAGAATTTTATTGTTAACAACCATTTGATCAATAAATATGAGAGGAGCCCTCTCGGCACCACTCTTGCACTGTTACGCCTCGAGTCCCCTGGCTGGTCCTTTCAGGTATCTGCTACCTCATCGCATCTCCTCCCTTGTCTGTGGGTCAGAGGCAGGGAGGGACTGACATGGCAGCACAACTGTGCTGTCTCACTGGTGTTTTCTGGGGTCTCTGCTGATGACAGAGCAGAGATGGAGCCTATTCCTACCAGGAGAAGGGAGATTCATGTGCTTTAGAAACCAGTCCATAAGCTTACAAAGTCAAAACTGAAGTTGTCTGAAATTTTTGCCTGAGCTTGCTGACATGTCTTGCCGGTGATTTCTTGGTGCCGAGGGTGAGAACAGTGGTGGGAAGCAGGTAGAGGAAGCACCGATAAATCAAGAGTTGCCATAGAGAGATTACTTTTATAGTCAGCCGTTACAGGTAACGTTTCATGAACTGCTCTCTCTTTACTACTGTGTATGATAAAATTTTTCCGTAAATTTAAAAATAGGGAGAATAATAGCTGCAAGGGTTTTTGTGAGAATTAAATGAGATCTGTAACACAGGTAAAGATCGTAATGGTGTTGTGCTTAGTAAGTAGTGACTATTGCTGATATTGGCTACTGTCTTGGCTGAGTTTCACTCTTCCTTCCCCACTGTTCTTTCTGACCTCTGACTTCCTTGGCCCTTTCTCCCATGTCTGGCCTGGACTGTGCCCCATGAAATTGAAGCAACCTGGCTTGTCTGGCTTTGCCTCTGGATGGTTCTTGCAAGGACGCGTCTTTACCTCCTTTTTCTGGCTTGTCCTGCTCGCCTAGGGAACCCCCTCTACTGAGCACTGCAGTCTTGGGGTCAGCCCACTTGACCGGAACCTTATTTGCCCTGGTCCCTCCGTGTGTACTGTGCGTGCTGGGAGGTAGGCAGGGAGGGAGCCAAACGCAGCACAGCTGATGATGGTCCCCTTCATGCAGCGAACGTCTTCTTGTTTTGTAAGAATTAGATTTTCATTGCATCACATTTTTGTTTATACATGGGTATATGTATAATAAAGTCTGTGACTCTGTGTGCTTGTAGACATTATATAGATGTGTATTATGACTTAAGGGATGTTTGTTTCCATTTTCATTGAGCTTCAATTATCAATGACATTTAACCTTTTTGTGCTTTTATTTTTGGCTGCTCTTGCTGCTTTGCTAAGTGGAAGATCAATTGTAAATAATTTCTTTAGTGTATTGGGTGAAAAGGGTATTTAAAGGAATTTGGTGGTGGAGCCTTCCATAGAAGTAAAGAATATTTAGGGCTGGTTAAGTGCCAGACATTGTTTTAGGCCCTTTCTTGTCCTTCATTGATCTACAAGATGTCCCTTTGAAGTGAAAGTTATCTCCATTTTTATTTTTCCAGTGGTATACATCTAGTACGTACTAGGGTTTTATTTTGGCTGTAAGCAAAAGGAAATCCCCAGACAGCCTTAAATAATAAAAGGAATTTAGTGGTTCTTGTAACTGAGAAATCCAGCCATGGGATGGGCTTCAAGTATGGTTTGATCCAGAGATTCATGCTGGTGTTAGGGAGTTCTAAATCTCATGAATGAGTGCTACAGCGACTGTGGAAGGGCCATCAAACAGCATCAGAAGCAGAGGTCTTGACATTTACTTAGGCCGACCTGGGTGAGTCTGTTGGTTGGCTCTGCACTGGTCATTGTTGGCTCTTTGTGGACTCCCCTGGTGGGTGTGACCCTAGGGTGTGTACTGATGCTGCGGAGTGAGGTTAGCTTCTTCAGAAGTGCAATGCCAGTGAGGCTCTTTGTTAGGAGGAAAGGAGCTCTGGGAGGCTATTCATAGGTGTCCACTGCACAGACACAGATCTGGGCTTTGAATATAGTGCTCTTTGTCCAATCCCAGGGCGCTTTAATCCAGATGATACCTCCCTTAAAGTTGCTTTCCCCCTAGCAGTGTGTGATGAGCCTTTACCTTCAGCGTTGTTCTTCAGGAAGCACTGGTCTTACTCTGGGGCATGTCATCATCTGGGAGTATGACTTGGCCCATACCATCTAATTGTTCAGAAGCACAGTATGCTCCACTCTGAAGTAAGGCGGTTGAACAATTATGAATTCATCCCATGTTTATTAAGTGACTATTATGTCTAGATCGATGTCAGGGGTTGGATTTACAAACATGCAGTGTACACATGGCTGCTGCCCTTGTAGGGCTATTGACTGTTGGGACAAAGAGGCATTAATTAAATTGTGAAAAATATGTAATATGGAGCCTCTCACATATGCCTGGCCATTAGCTAATAGTTCATGAATAAAACAGTCTCCATTTTTATCTGTTATCATTAACAAATATAGCATTGTAAGTTCTGCCCAGTGTTCCTGTGGGGAACCACAGAGCACCCCCAGGGAGGACTGTGGGGACTGGGAGAGGAGCCAGGATGGGCCCTGGGGATGCTCACACCCGGGGCCTGGGATGGGGTGGGCTCCGAGGCCCCTTCTAGTCCTGAGGGGCACTGATCTCCTTCCAGCCCTGGTGTTTCCGGAGTTAGTGATGGACGCTGCAGGCCCTTTATGCTCCTCCTCTGTCAGAGAGCTTGGCAGGCGGGACACACACCTCTGGAACCCCGGAAGGGGTTCATTCATGGTCTTACACTTGGTGATTTTCTACTTGAACAGGTTCTTTATGTTAAATAATCCAGATTTCAAAATGCCTTAAAAATAATGTCCCTTCAATGGTTAAAGGGGTGTGTGTGTGTGTGTGTGTGTGTGTAACGGAATATTCTTCAGCCATGAGAAGGAAGCAAATCCTGCCATTTGTGACAACATGGATGGACCAGGAGGGCATTGTGCAGAGGGAAATAACTCAGAGAAAGGCAAATACCATGTGGACTCCAAAAAATACAAACTCATAGACACAGAATGGTCATTTCTAGGGGCTGGAAGGTGGAAGGAGTGGGGAGATGTTGCTCAAAGGGTACAAACTTTCAGTTACAAGATGAATAAGTTTTGGAGATCTGGTTTGTAGCGCGGTGATTCTAGTTAACAACACGACTTGAAAGTTCACAAAATAATGTTCCTTGTTTCTCCAGAACTTTTTTTTAAGTGATTATTTAAAATTTTTTATTAAGGTATATTGATATACAATCTTATGAAGGTTTTGCACAAGCAACATTGTGATTTCAACATTCATCCATATAATCAAGTCCCCCTCACACACCCTATTGGAATCACTATCCATCAGTGTAGTAAGATGGTAGAGAGTCACTACTTGTCCAGACCTTTTAGATAGTGTGGACGGTTCTTCCCTGTCACAGGTGTACTTGGGGTGGTCTGAGCCCCACTCAGTGCCTCTTCCCTTACCCCCCTCCCTCCTTGAGCTAGCTCATGGGGCCCCTTCCTCTAGACTCCCAGCCCTCTGGTCTCAGCTTCCCCTGGGGCATCTGTATCCTCAGCCATCTTCTCATGGGTCTTTCCACAGTATTATAAGTGATGACAACCAAGAAGGAAGACAACAGGTTTATCATGTATTTCTAGAACAGCTGTCACCACAGATGCCTGGAAGAAAAACCTGTACAGTGTGGACAGGAATGGTCCTATTTTCTTGAAAAGGAGACACATGAACTCCATACCTTTGCAAAGATTCTAGGCTCTGATCTGCTTTGAAACACTTCTCATTTCCTGGAGCACCTGTTCCTAACTTATCGGCCACTATGCCATCACACAGTTTCTCTTCTCTCCTACCCTCTGAGCATTTACTCTTTTTTGGGGAAAAGTCTTTGAAAAGCAAGTTCGAGTATAGTTACCAAAAAATCAGTGTAGTATGTCCACAGTGAGTCATAATGGAAGTAAGAAAATGGTGTCATGAGAAACTAGCTTTATTCTGGTTTTCCTTGTGGCTTATCAATAGTGGCCCTGCAGCCCTGCCACTCACAGCCCTGGAGCTGTGCTGGCTCAGCGGGGACTCGGAGATGACCTCAGGGAGCAGCTTCCTGTGTGTGTTACTGTTTTTCTTTTATTGACTGATGTGTAGAGGAAAATTGGGAGTGAAGAACTGAACATTTCTTTGCTCTTTCTTCCATAAATTGCTTGTTACAACAATGTTAAAGTCGTGGAAAACAAAAGTTGGCAGTCTTCCGTGGAAGAGGAAGGAGGGAGATGGTGGGGAAAAGTTCGGTTAACAAGGGTGGGAAACATTTGTAGTGAGGCAGCCTCTTCGTGACCTTACATTTGCGTAGTACGTCTTGCTGCTCTGTGTGTGTGCGCGGATGTATTCTTTCCTGAGTTTTCTGGCAATGTTCCAGGGATAGCAGAGGCTACAGATCTCTTGCAAATTGGCATATCCTTTTTCTGCTCATGTAAATCAATAAGGAGCAATTGTTCCCTGTTCATGGACAGAGGCCTTAACTCCATATTGCTGTCTGTGCACTGGTGAAACATAATCATCTCACAACCCTGGTACAGACTTAACTGGGTGTGCATTGACAGTGCATTGTTCTGACTGGGCACTCAATAAATAATAGTTGAATGATACCCAGAAAACCAACTCAAAGCTGAGGACCTAGACTGATCCTGTCAGTTCTTTCCACGTACTTTGGAGGAGCACCTGGGGACGACTTAGCTATCTGTGTGAATCCCAGGTCTTTGGATTTTGTTTCCTTTCTGTGTTTGGCTGGTTCTGTGAAACATTCAGGCAGGACATTAGGTGGGTCGGGAATATTTCTGGAAGAGTGGAAGCTTGATGAGGGGACAGCCAGTTCTGCAGCTCCTCTGATATGGGGGGTCAGCCTGGCTGACAGTGTGGGGAGGGAGGGAGGGGAGGCACTGACTTGAGCTCCCTGCTCTTTTCCACCTCTGAAAGGGGCTCTTTCATGACTGGTTGGAAGACAAAGAGAAGCACTTGCTGCAAACCGTGTGGCTTTATTGAAATAGATTGTTGCTGGGGACTTCCCCTTTAAGATAAAGCCAGATAGTGGAGCTGTATTATAATGTTTCAGATAATAGAAAACCCGTATTCACATGGCCGATCTGCCTGTGTGTGTTGGACTCATAAAATGGATTTAAAAGTGTGGACAGAGATTTTGTGATGGTGGTTGGTTGGTTTTCCCCTTGATGTAGTAGCAGCTATTTGGTTTCAATCCTCTGCTTTTGTCATATTAATTTTGGTTATTTTGTGTCTGCCCCACAGTTGTGAACTAGTAAGACATTCTTGAAAGGAGTGGAAAGGGAGGTGGTGTTCCAAATGGCTTCTGGGAGACAGTTCTGCTCACATCACTTTACTTGAGGTTTGCTCTTTTTGTCTAGTCGTAAGGACAGGATAGAGGGCCCCTCTTAGTGATGCTGGGGTTCTTGTTCACGAAGACGAAGAATGAGCTTCACAAACAGTCAAGGCAGGATAGCAAGGTACAGGCTTTTATTTAGAGATCAAATGAAAGGACAGAGCTCCCAGCTCAGGCCAGGAGGGTACAGGAGAGCCTGGGGTGATGCATTGTCTAGGGGTTTGATAGGCAGTTGAGGATTTTTCTAGAACATGAAAAAAATTTGGGGGTGTGGTCTTGTTAAGTGGGCCCTGAATATTAAAGATTAACTTAAGATAATGAATTTCCTGCCTTGATTTCTCTCTGGGACACCGGCGCCTCGGTCTGGGAGCACATCAAAAGGCTGCCCGCCCAGCCCCCAAAGTGGGCTGAGGTATTGTCTATTTGTTAAAGAATCCTGCCTCTTGAACTTTCTGGGTGTTAAAATGCAATCTTATCTTTAAAATGGAGTTCTTTCTGCTTTTTACCATGTCGTCTACAGCTGGGTCTGCATGCTAAGTTAGTTGCTCAGTTTGCAAAATCACCTCGTCAGATCTGAAGGAGGAAAGACAGCACATAGGCCTGGGCCTTTTAGTATGTTAAAGTGAATCTTACACATGGCTACAAATGATTAGCATCACTGAACATGTGCCACTCTTCCCCGTCTGGGGAACATCAACTGATCTGTGGAGATGATCATGTGGTTTTTGTCCTTTTTGTTGATGTAGTGGATGATGTATAATAATCTCTTTTTAGTTAGACCTTTGTCTTAAAGCTTCTGTGAATCCCTGAATTTCTAATAGTCCTATTAATACGTAATTTTTGTCATAAAATGCCGTAGTGTAGACTTTAAAGATCATGAAACAGTTTATTTGTGCTTTCCAAAGGACGATCATTCGTTAGTCTTTGCTTTCTCCTTTTTCAACACTGTCTTTATGCATTCAGTAACTAGTTAAGTCAACAGTTCTTAATATCAGTTTTGTGACTCAGTGTGTCACAACCAATTGTAAGGACTGTTGAAGTAATTTGCTAGTAACTTCTGGTTAAGGTCCTAAGCTTTGTGGATCACCTACCAGAAAAGAGGAAGTGAGGTGATTCCTATGAGTTGCTTTTCCCTTGTCTGCCTTCCAATATGCTTTGGGTGGGGCAGAAGGAGGGGAAATAGAGGGAGCTGCTGATGGGGATGCACATAGTGGTGTTGGGTCTTGGCACAGGGAAATGGGGTTGTGCAGCCTTGCCTGTTATTGTGTGTATGTGGGTTTGTGCGTGCACGTGTATGCACAATCACTTGGTCCTAGGGAGGAACTCCAAAGAACCACAGCTTATAACAAAATGATAATTACCATGAATCATGGCCATGGATTTGCTGAGAGACTGCTCAGTGTCGAATTCTAGAGCAGGAGAGAGAGTGCCCAGCTTGGGGGAGCCAGGATCAAGGAGGCCATGTTGGAGGAATTGACCTTTACGAGTTGAACAGGATGTGTTGAGATGCCCAGGAGGCAACACCTGCCAGTGAGACAAGTGGAGATCCCAGGCCTCCAGAGCAGGAGTTCTCATCCCTATCTGTGGACTTTGTAACAGTACAGAGACCTCCACCTTCACTTTCGGAGGTCTTGATTCTGTATTAGCAAATAACAACCTACCTCCCCACCCCAAATGAACCTGATGTGTATGCTTGGGTTGATTCCACATTCCTTTGAGGGTTGTGGAGGGATAAGAGGTATCACAGTTTCATCACCGGACCTCTGAAGGAACAAGCAGAGTTTCCCACGTGTATTCTCCCACGCACGCATTCAGACACAGGCCGGTACATGCACACTGTCATGTAGCATTTGACTATAATCAGATCTTACATGTGTAAATGTAGCTCTAAGAAATAAATATTGAAATTTTTAATGTGCTGTCTCAGTAGTCAAATGTATTATTCAGCTCTACAGATTAAAGTGCTTGTTCTCGAAGACTTAAACTCCTAATAGTCATTGTGGAGTCTTCAAAGAGTGCCTAACTCCTCTCTAGTGAGCTCTGGTATTACTTGGATCTTTCCTATTGTTGTTTTTCTGTTCTTGATAGGATTGTGTACCAGGAGGGTGGGAAGGAGAGGAAGGGCAACAGTTCTGAACCCTGGTGTTAATTTTCACGTGGCAGCTGGGCTTCAAAGTCCCTTCTGCATAAGGGGCACCTCGTAGTTGTAGCCAGCCACTGGTCAATGCACACTTGATGGAAAATGTGCATACAGGGAAGATGTCTATTATAGGCAAAAACAACAAAAAGCACAAAATTAATCTTACAACAACTGAACGTGGTATACCTGTAATAATTCAGGAGTGTTTCAAAGTTACTAGACATCTCTTTTATCTGTAAAAATGTTAAACAACCTTGAGGCCTCTCTAATGACAGTTATCCCTACATTAAATCAACACTGGGCAAAATAAGGTATATACCCAAGATGACTAACTGTTTCAGCTGTGGAACCAAATCATGGAAAACCTCAAGGATTTTAAAACCTACACTGGCAGTTATTCCAGTTTTGTTTCTATACATGAGCTGCCAATCTGCTTAGTTGGCAGTATGTCCCTGTTACCTAAAATTACAAAAATTAATTTTTTCCCTATCAAATGAATTTGTGAAACACTTTGAAAAATGTATCTCTCTCTCAAAAATATCAGAACTCATTCTAGCATGAGTTCTAGTCACACTAATTAAGAAATCTTATATGTAATACTATTTTCTATCTAGAGGGTCTTTATAACGTACAGATTGATTGAAGGTTAATAAGGGTTTTATGGGTAATTGTTATAGCCACTGAAAACTATGGCACTCTTTCAAAAACAGCATAATCCATTTTGTAATATATTTGCAATATCGAATCTTGTACACTTGAAACTAATATGTGCCAATTATATCTCAATGAAAAGTAATTAATGGGAAAGAAAGTAGCTTAAAAGGAGATATTTACTTTGGTATTCTACACTAAATCATCACTTAGCAATTGAGAAATAAAGAAAGCATCGAGGCAATACAGGGTAAATCTAAGTGAGGAGTGTGATAGAAGTATCCATTTCCTAATCCACTGCTAAGAACTGTCACACATTTTTAGACTTCCTAGTTCTTGCTGAAAAGAGATGCTCCAATTACTCTTTGAACAGTATTACCACTACTGTAAGAAAAGTTAGCTTCCATATTTATAAATTTCACTGGCAATATAGTGTTCAGATAACCTATATGTGGTATGGCAGACAAATGTTTATAATTTTTTTCTCTCTCAGCCAAGTGAAGACATATGATAAAGTTACCCTTATCAATTAGGGCAACAGAGTTAGCATACGGTTCTGTTACATATGTTATAGAACCTTTTTCACATGGGATTATGTTACTTTGGATAAAAACAGAACAGGTGCAAAATAATGAAGAGATTATAAAAAGAAAATACCTAAAATTAATACTGGGTTAGCATAACATTTTCTAAGTTGCAAAGTTGTAAGAACTGAATAGTCCCAAGAAGTAAGAGGACATTTTAGAACAAAATCAATTTATGAAAAGATGCTGTCAAACACTGTGTGGAGTTCTTCGAGATCCCCCTCTTTAAGCTTTGGAGAATACATTGATTTAACAGTCTCTGCCTCCACAGCCTGTCAAGTTCTCCTTTCTGCAAGATTTAGAGAAGACAATTTGACCACAAAATTTCCCTGCCCAAGTATATTTCCCATCCCAACCACTGGTAGCAATACAGAGACTTAAATCTTTTTCTTTCACTTACTATGGGAAGGCAATTCTCTACACATCAGAGATTGGTAACAGGATATGCCAGGAGTGATCTTTTTGTGGTTTCTAGTCTACTTTCACATAAAATCTTGTGTACAGTTTTGACAATGTATTTTAGATAAAACATCTTCCCCTTCCTCTAA
This sequence comes from Manis pentadactyla, assembly GCF_030020395.1. Taxonomy (NCBI): domain Eukaryota; kingdom Metazoa; phylum Chordata; class Mammalia; order Pholidota; family Manidae; genus Manis; species Manis pentadactyla. Next base: position 146,280,595 of record NC_080020.1, on the reverse strand, counting down.
AGTACACAGGCAGACGGTGCATCGTTCCTCCGTGGCTTCCTGAGTTGGTGCTTCGCCGGCTTGTTGGCGGGGCAGGTCCCTCTGTGAGAGCCGATCAGGTGTCACCGTGTTAGTAGGATGACATTATTGAACGACTGAGTAAAGTCTGTGTTTATTTGAAAGTCAATGCAAAACAAAACTACACATTCAGCCACAACTTATCTCCCAGGTATTACTGTGATGAGTTAATGGATGAGTTAAGTGACTGTTCTTCAACTAAGTTATTTTAAGACTTAAATAAGCAGCATCAAAAGGAAAATTAAATGTAACTAATTAATTACTGGGAAGACTACTATTTTTAATACACTGTTAGGATGATTATAAACTCTATTTTTGTCCCATCATAACACATAGCCTTTACTAAGGAATTTTCAAATAATCTCCAAATAAATTAATCCGATGACATAGTCCTTAGCTTAGACAACTGAAAGGACTTAAATTTAGTGGTAATACCTCTTTAATATTCTTAGAGAACCGATGAAAAATATTTTCTAATAATCCACTGCTTTATTTGAAACCACAAGAGTTTTCACTTTTTTATTATTAGTCTGCATAGCATAGTTGTTTGTTGAAAGAACTCTATATAACATATCTATTGCAGAACTTCTATAAATAATACTATAAATTGAGGCTACAATGTAAGAAATGTAGGTTAACTAAATGTCAAAATAAGTGGCCAGTTAAATTACAGTATAAGTTATTAAAAAGAATATGAGCGGCATGTGGGTGCTGATCCAGAATGAAAACATAATGCACGAAAACGGTGAGCTTATCATCCTCTTTGTGTCATTTTTAAAAGTGGAAGGGAAAATATGTACATATGTACATTATTAATGCCTAAAAATACCTAGATTACATAAGAAACCCTTAACTATGATTTTTCTTCTGGGAAGAAAAACTTGGGTCATCAGGGTAAGCAACTTAAGAACTTTCAAATTTTTAAAAATCATATGCATGTGTTGCTTTAGTAATAATCTAGTTGAATTCAAAGGTCCATAATACTAAATCTTATGAATTTCAATAATGTAGACATCACACAGAATAAATTCTTTTTTGTATTTATGTGGGTATGTGCATCTCTCGATCGTCTCCTGAGATGCTCCACTGTTGACATTTTCTCTTTCTTGTAAAGGTTCCAGTATCTGAAGGTGAAGAATAACTAGTATTAAAAGCCAGGATGACTATTCCTTGAATAGCACTGTCAATACTGTAAAAGCAATAAAGCTCCATATTTATATACCTGCAATATAAATACAGTGTTTACAATATGTTAAGGCAAATGGTTGTCTGTACTTCTTTTCTCAGCCCAGTTAAGTGGTGCGACAAAGTCACCCTTACATTCTTCAGTGACTCTTACTGCCCACCTCTTGCTTCTGTGTCCTCTCCTCACGTTCTCTTAAGCCTACACATAGCTTCAGGTTTATCCCAAAGTGTCATCTCCTTAATCCTGGTATAACTGCAGCCCTATTTCCTACTTTCCCTTCACAGCCAGGCTTATAAGGCAAGCAGTTTATATTCACTGTTCCCACATTTTTACCTTCCCTGTAATCTAAGAAGGACACCATCCCCATCCTCACCAATAACCACTCTATAATGCATTCAACATTTTCCCAACTTTGTATTTTTGTGGTGAGACACTAATGACCATATTATTTTGACATTATTCTCATTTTGTTTCTTCTCAACTTCTCTAGCCAGTGCTCAGAATCCTTTCTTTGAAGAACAGGATTACCTTTTAGATATAGTATTATCACTCTCCAAGGTTTTTTCAATTTGTCAGTCTATACATTTTTTTCTGGCAATCTAATCCTCTTCGTAGATTTGTATTTTATGACAGTATGTGGCTCATATATGTTGACAAATCACAACATATCTTTAACTCAGGTATCACTGTATGGCTTCGAGGTGCAGACTATAAACTTAAATCCCTATTGGACATTTCACCTTGATACCCACTTATCACAGATTCAGTATGTCTAAAACCTAACTCAACCTCTTGCCTAAACCATAATCTAATACTCTGCAACTCAGTGAAAGGCACCAAGCTAGCATCTAGGAGTCATCCTAAATGTCATTCAAATGTGTCTCATCATTATCATGCCAACTGCTATTGTCCTTGTTCAGGTGTTAGTCAACTTTTACCTCTTCTACTATGTCTTAACTAGATTCCATCCTCTCACCTTCAAATCTATTTTTCCAAACAAGTGAGGAGGTGGTCTTTCTAACTACCATCTTAGTCAATCACTCCAAGAGCATAAATAAGACCAAGTCATTTCGCTTTCAATGGTTCCTGAGTCCCAGTTTCTTGGCAGGGCAGCTTTATTTCTTATTGCTGAGTGATCCCCATTCCTAAGATCCAGAAATACCAACCTATTTGGAGTTGCTTGTGTTTATGTTGTTTGAGATCTCTTAACATGCTGTAATCACTGCAAGAGCAACATTCTCAATTCCAAAACCTGCTGAGAAGTCACCTGCATGATCAAGCATCTTGGAAGCCTTTCCTACAGTACATCTACCTCCCCAAGATGAAGCCAGTCCCTTCTCTGTCCTACTCTTATAACTAGCATGTGTTATGAATTGCAAACTCAATAAATTTACATCCTAAATTGGTATCTACAAAATGTGAATCTGTTCAAGTCAGAGACAGAGAATGAGTATAGTCCTTTGGCAGATGAGTAAAGTAAAAATGCATAGGAACAGACCAATTACCACTTGTGAGAAAATCAAGCTCATGTCCCACTGACAGTGGATCAAGACTGGTGTCTTCGTACAAAAGAAAAAACTTCTATAAGGAGAGAAAAATACAGTATATTTTACAGTGCAAATACAATTACAGATTTTAATATATCGAATACCTTTCTATAGCACAATTTCTAACTACTAATTCTCAAATTCTGTTAAAACACCTATAACTAATACTTTGAGAATATGTACAATAAAATAATTTAGAAAAAGAATATTCTTAAGAAGAAGAATATTTCAGCATTTTGAAAAGTTTTTATTTTACCAGTAAAGGAAGAACTCGTACAAATACGAAGTGAAGTCGAGGTGATATATGGTGATGGTCCAGGTGGGGACGCGATGCTCCAGGTGCCTCAGCAGCTGCAGCCCCTCCGGCTTCAGGTCCCAGGCCCCTGACAAAGGATGGGAGCGCTTTAGCTTTTAACCATCTCTGTGGTGTCTTAGGATAATCAGTAGGAATGGGGGAGTATGTTTACATTTTTTAAAGTTACCTAAAGCTTCTTAACTTACACAGCTGAGACAAATTTAGCCCCTAAGATATAACTAAAAAAAATCTCAAATTCAATTCAGAAAGTAAAACTCAAAAATTCCATTTTGTAATTACAAGGAGCAAAACACTGTACTGAGTTTCATTCACATCCTACAAAGGAAACAAAATGCATAGGTTCCTTCCAATCTAAAAGTCTGATTCTACTTGAGGAGCACACAAATTAGGTGTTTTTGTTTGTTTATGTGAATGTTACAGATGCTCCCAAGACTTTTGTTTGTTGAATAGTGTCTCTGGGTTGCTGGCTTCAAAGATAATTACAACAACAAACACATCTGTACCTTACAATACAAGGGTAAACAAAATTTTATAAAGAGTAAAACTGGTAAATGCCAAATCTCCATTTATTTATTCTCACTTTATGTTGTGCCTCAAAAGCTACTGTAGACCAAGATCTCAATGACTTCCTAAAGAAAATGAATTTCCTAGAAAGTTAATGCACATCTACTTCCACCTCTCTAGTGAACACCGTAAGACTAGGGAGGCACAAGCTGGTGTTCTCTTGTCAGTAGCCAGGGTTAGAGGCAGTCAAGTAGATGTGAGTACTAAGAACGGGGACGGTGTATAAAGAAGTTGTGAGAAGCAGGATGTATTTAGGGAGCTGGCTTTAATGGTAGACACCCCTGAAGGACAACAGAACAGCTCACTCCTGTGTGACACGGCCCCCTGCCCCGAACTCATGTTCCTCCTGTTGCTTCTCCAGGTCTCTAACTTGCCCAGAGGCGGTGCCTCACAGCTAAACTGAATTCAGTTTCTCCACAGCACCGCCCTGGATGGCATTCCACTCTAAAGCATTGATTCTGGCCGTCTGACCACAAGCTACTGAGCATATCGCTGAAACAGACAAGGTACTGATGGGGCAGATGTCTCTGGAGCCTACGGAGGATGTGAGGACATAGTCCCAGGCACAGGATGTCCATGTCCACCGTAGGGGTGCATCCTATGTGGATGAGGTCGGGGGCGCTCAGGGGCCAGCCTGGAAACAGAACACAGAAAGACCACCGGAAATAATTGAGTAATTGGTTATTTCTTAATGTAGAAAAAATAGCCTAGTATTAATATTCAGATGTCTATAGATTAGTCTTGAAATTCATTATCTAATAACAAATTATAAAAATAACAGATTTAATGATTAATAAATCAAGAAATCATAACCCCACAATTCTCACTGCTCATTTCTTACAATACCTCCAATTCAGATTTATCCAAGGAAAAAGACAATTTGAATGTTTTGTTATATACCTTCTTTACAGGAGATATTTTAAGTAAAATAATAGGAATTTGAATGGAAATAAAAGTTTTAAAATTAAACACCTCAGCAAACGCTATAGGAGCAAGTAAGATATATCTATAAACCCGTAAGGCAGGAAAATGGAAGTATCTTATTTTGCTTTACTTTATATTGTAACATTCAGCCATTTTAAAAGGTAAATCTTTTAAGAGAAAAAGATGTTAGTTAACCTTGTGCATTTATTTCAAACACATGCAAGAAGAGGTTCCACATCTGGAAACTGATATTAGCTCCATTCACACTCTTTATTCTGTATTCCAGCTTAATATATTTTCTCTTTCTGGAGTCAGTCAAATTTACAAATATAAGCACAGTTCTGAACAGAGTACTTCAAGAAAGAGTTCCAGTTATGTATCTTTATACTCCAAATCTTATTTCCTGTTAGCTTCTAACACATTTTCAGATTTTGCATGTTTAAACTTTTTTTTTAATTAAGGTATCATTAATAGACAGTCTTATGCTCAGGTTTCACATGAGCACCACTGTGGTTACTACTGCATGTTTAATCTTAACAATTTAGAACAGGTAATCTTGTAGATACTGGAAAATGTTAATGTTACATTGGCAACTTTCTATATAAAGGGTTACTATATTACAATGACAACAACAACCAGAGATTCTGGATATCATCATAAATTATACAACTAAAGGAAGAAGTCACAGAAGTGGTAGATCATTAATTATTTCAACAGATTTGCAAACATTTCTGTAAGGGCCAAATACTTCTCTATAGGCCATACTCAACTAGGTCTTACTAAGTAGTTACTAAGTCTTTGTAGTACTCAAGTTAGTCTTTGTAATGTGAAAGAAGCCACAGACGCCACAGATGAAATGAACCACATGAAGATGCTGCGGGATTGGTGCAGCTGTACTGGCTAAACACATAAACGAACGAGGGTAGCTGTTTTCCTGTAAAATTGTATTTACAAAAACAAGCAGGCAGAATATGAAGAACAAAATTTGCTGCCCTAAAGTAGAAAACCAGATACTTAATTTTCAAAGAAAAAGCAAGAAGTTCAGTTAGTCTTCCCATGTTAAGGTAATACAATAATATTTAAATTAATAAATAAACTAAGTTAAAAAGACATTGAAAAAAGAACAGCTGAAAAATGCTAATACTCTTCTTCCGTCTGGCTGGTAACATCTAATAAGTCGAAGTAAATATTTGAGCACTGTATCTTGTTTCTCAAGATCATCAATTTTAACATTAACCTTTACTATGGAAACTGAAAAAAGAAACAAGAGACTGGTTTGCAAAAATAAATGACCCTTTGTTGCATCCTGAAAATGGTTTGGTTTCGTTAAATAAATTTGTTTTGTCAACTTGTTTTGTCAACACCTACAACTCAGGGTAAGACAGAGGAAGATTTTGGTTAGTAAAGAATAACCTAGTGAACTGGTGGGTGATTTAGTATACTTAAATTGCTTCTACTGATTTTATAGTGTTATAAACCAATGGGAATAGAAGGAAAAGGAATAATGTGTGATTCTCTTTTTAAAAACATGAAACATACATTGGATGGTGCACCATCATCCTTCGATCTTCCTCCTCTGCATAACTTGGCGACGATGCAGTCTCTGTCCTGGAGGTGCAGTGCCTGGAATGTAATAAGGAATTGGCTGGTTTGTGGCATGAAGATGCTGCGGGATTGGTGCAGCTGTGCCATCTAAATTAGTAGGGGGTGGGGGTGCCACGGGGTGAAGTGGGGGTGCATGACAAGACATGTTAGAATGGGACGCATGCACAGGGTGAGGAATAACAGGTGGAGACTGAGCCTGAGCAGGCGGGTTTCTGTAGGAGTTTGGGCCGGCAGAGGCTTCATGATGTGGTTTTGTCAAAGCAGCATCTGTAAGGGAAACAGAGGCACCATGCAGTTGAGCGTACATTGCTAGTATAGTTTCCTACTGTATTTTAGAAACGTATTAGCGTATGTTTAATTTTTTATGTATACTTTAGCAATGCTTGAGTCTTCTCTGTTCTATTTGCAACCTATTTTCTTCTTTGAATAATCTTAGATACCTTCACATGTCAGTGTACAGTTTTACTTCATTCTCAGCTTCACAGCACTCTACTATAGGAGTGTACCAAAATTTATCAAAGAAATTTCCATTGACAAAAATTGGAAACAACCCGAATGCTCCAATAAATATCTATCTGTATGATCCCTCTCATGCTAGTCTTCTTTTGTACATGCACGTGCATGAGTGCACACACACACACACACACATACACATCATTCATGGACAGTGTTTGTAGCATCAATTTCCTGTAAGTAGTTCTGAGTCTCAAAAAATAATGTAAACTCAGATACCAGTTGACAAAAGACCCTGCCCAAAAGGTTACCATAATTAATAGACCTGTCAGCAGTACACAGGGGTCCCTGAGGACCCCCTCTATCACTCAGTCCTCACATGCCAATCTGAGAAGAATCTTTATTTATTAGCCACTTACATTTCTTCCCAGAATTACCTATTCACCTTTGTAGCCTATTCACCTTTTTCTTGCTGATTTATAAGTAGTTCATATACAATGGAAGCTTTTGTCATAATAAGTGTAAACATGTTTCCAAACTGTCTTTTGTTAATTTTCTTTTGCCATACACAGGTTTGTTGGCTTCTGTATAGTCAGCTGTATTAATGATACATTTATAAACATATAAACCTTGCTTTCCTTTATAATTTCCCAGTTAAGAGCAGTATAGAGAAGAAAGGAACTTTGTAGTCCTTCTGGGCAAGACTGTGGAGACCTCCTTTTCTTGCTGCTCCTCTCCGCCCCCGCCAGGCCGTTTTCCCCACACTTCATTAATAGGATGACAGGAGCATGTCTGCCAGGAACCGGCCGTGGACATCAGCCCTTCACACAGATGCCTTCCCCCCATTTCTTCATTCTAAATCTTTATGTTTCAAAGTAACTGTTGGAAGATCCTTCTGCGGAATATGCATCCCTCTTACTATAAAAAACATGCATCTATTTGAGGTAAGAAATATGTTTATAAATTTCAGTCTGAATTTCATTTGATTTGGAAGAATTTCTTGGTAGTCTGGTGTAGGCTACGGGTAGTCACTAGTTTCATTACAGGAGGATTTCCTTCAATTTGTAATTCTTTGATTCATTCAGCTGGGGCAAAAGGTAGGTAACCGTGAAAACATTCAGCCATATTTTCAAAGGAAACCTTGCTATCAAGTATCTTAAAGAAACTTTCACTAAGCTCAATAAGTTGTGAGAAAAGTTTTAAACTTATTTTCTAAAAGTTATGTTTTCAAATCAGTGCTTTACTCCAACCAAGATATCACAAAGCTCAGTATTTCTTGGGAGTAAAAATGATCACAAAAAAGGAAGTGTCTCTGTTCTACCACAGTTAACTATCCTTCCTCAAATTCACAGCATTTTTCTCAGTTTCACTTAAAATTTTTCTATTTGTATAATCATTATGCAAGAAGTAATATTCCCAAGTATAAAATTTTAAAGTTTTATTTCAGGATGAATCAATTTATTTAACTCTTCAACAGTCATTTCACTTTTTTCAGTTTTATTGAGGTATAATGAACAAAATATTGCTGTGTAAAAAATAGTTTTCCATAAATAAGTAAATAAACAAGAAATGTTCAGTAAATTCAAATCTCTGTAAATAAGAATGTGATAGTGCCACATTCTTAACATATATATCATATAATTTCAGGCAGCAGTCTTCATTGAGATTTTCCTGAAAGCCTGTTAGGAGGCTCATATTTACCATGACATTTAAATATGGCAGTAGATCATCTTCTCCTGGGCCGTAACAAATGATTTTATTTTAATTGCATTAAAAAAATTTTTAATATCAAATGAGTCCTTCTATTATATGCAATAAAGCGAAATTCTCCTGAACTCCAGGAACCCCTAATACCACAAATCATTCCTACATAGTGCAGACTATCTGTTAAAAATCTTACCTTCTGAAGACATAACCACTAAATCAGAGCCTGTCTGGCTGCCACTCTAACCTCCAACGTCTCTTCCCTTCCTATGGTCTCTAAACTCAGACCCAACAGAATGTAAGAAGTAAAATTCTAATGTGTGTAGAATTAATGGTGTTATAATAACCTGATTTTTGATTTCCCAAATTCCCTCGATCAGTAATAATTTGGAACGTTCAGACAATCCTAGAGACTTAATGAAAAAAAAAATCACAGGCCATTAAATTAGACCATCTTTGCAAGGGCAGGAAGAACTTATTTATTACATATAATATGTCTGAACTAGTGAATTAGTGCTGAGCAGTGGGAAGAAAGCATGGAGTCAAATGGGCCCGAGTGTGAATCGTGAGCCTGTCTAATCCCGAGCAGTGTGACCTTAGGGAAGTCATTTAAGCTTTCTCACCTATTTAGTGGAGCAGTCACTGCCCTGCATAGCTGTTGTTAGGAAGATGATAATCTGCTAGGTATGAAATACATGAGTCCTGATTATGCTCTCTGCCCCATGCCCATAGTTATTTTGGAGGTATGCCCTTCCCTGCCAGAAGACATGCAAAAGTGCCCCCAGAAGGCCTAGCACAGTGTTTCAAACTCACCTAAAAGACAGCATCCTTTCCTCAAACTATTATGCAGAAACCAGGTAAAAATGTAGATGAAATTTTTTACTTAAAAAATAAACATAGGAAGAGTGGAGCGCCCACAGGCCTCTCCTCCCCACCCTCCGTGTGCCTCCTGAGGCGTCCCTGCAGAGCCCGCAGGGTTCTGGAGCACCACTGCTCCGGTCTGATCTCTAGACTAGCCAATACCAGAGTTAACCTGCTTCTGTTTGGCTCATAGGACCCACCTAATCTCTTCTGGGCCAAGGTACCAATCAGGAATCTCATGGTTACTTACAAATAATAGAAAAATCCAATCAAAACTGGCCCAAACAGTGAAGGGGGATAATGGGGTCACATAAAAGAATCTGGGTGGAGGTGCTTAGGGCTCTGGTTGAGAGGTCTGATGGCAGGCGGCAAACCTCCCTGTCATTCTCCTGGGCTGCCTTCCCATACCCGTCCTCTCTTGTCTTTGCTGATTCTCTCCGGGGGAAGGTCTGTGATCTAATTTCTGCTACAGAGTGTCTCTATTCTAAATCTCTGTATATTGGTTTTCTCCAAGCTTCTGGGTCTGGCCTATTTGGGCTAATCTCATGAACCCAAATAAAGGTAACCCGTGAACTAGATTTAGGAGTCTGCGGACTTGGATTAAAAAAATTACCAATTTTTTCTCATCTCTAATTGCCTCCTGTCATTCATACCACCTTGTAAGCATCAGTTGAGAGGTTAAATATTACAAGTGATTTGTATCAAAAAGAAAGGAAAATAAGTTGTTTACTTTTAAAACATAAATTATAGCAGATTCAAAGTCATGTATAATTCTATAACTCAGTATATAATTCTATCATTTTCATTCACTTGCATTCCAAATCTTTTTAATAACTTGAGCAAAGTTACGACTAGCATATGAGGAAATGACCATCACCCGAGCAAAGTTACAACCAGCATATGAGGAAATGACCATCACCAACAGCCTGTAAGGAACTATTTTCTATATGCTGTGATATATGTACAATAATTCATTACTACAGTAGCTTTATTTCTTGCAACATTTGCAGGACTTTATCTCAGCGCCCAAGTCAACATGTTGTACAAGTGTATGTCATTTAGGGTGAAATTACTTCAGAGAAAAGATGGAAACCTTTGGGATGAAATCCAGTCAGTGGGTGGACTAAACGACCTATATGGTTGCTTCCAACTTGGATGCTTTAATTTACAGATCCAGGTATTTGAGGATTCTGGGCAACCCTAAGACTCAGGAGATGAATTTGTAAGCACAGCCAGAGCGCTGCGGACTGCCGCGGCCATGACGGAAGTGAGAGAGATGACCCTTATCTGTTCAGAGAGAACTTGCCCTCATTGTCTTCAAATATCTCAAATACAGAACTAAGAGTGATAGAATAGGAAGCACAGTGACTGTAATACATACAAGGCCAAACACATATTTAAGGAGTCAAATCATTAATGGTGAGATCACTCGTGATCTCAAAAAGAAGACTGGACTTGGAGATCTACTTAGGGTACAGTTTTCACTCCCAGTTACATTAAGCCTATTTTCCTATAGTCCAGAACCTCTCTGTTGCTCAAACAGGGTAGCAACCCAATGCACAGACAGCTGAATCTCCTGTTGTTCACTGCCATAAATTAGAGGTGAAATACAAAGATATCTGATAAAGTAAATACAACAGTTCCCTTGAATTAATATTTAGCCCCCAGTGTCCACTAAAAATGAGACAATAACAAACCTGCGCCAGAGAAATTAACTTCACAGCTCAGTGACATGAAGCTGGTTAAAGTACTTCCAGTTCCTTAGGAGGATTACTGAGATAGACCAATGCATTTGTTCATTCATTTGGCAAGTCTTGCAAATAGTAGTGGCATGCATGGTAAAGGATCTAAAAAAGGCACTGGAAAATGCAACAGTGAAAAATAAAAGTCCTGACCTTTAAAATAATTATGATACAGTCTGCCTTTGCTGTCTTATCTCAACTAGCAACATGCCTGCACAATGTAAGGTGGCTCAATAAGCACTTTTAAATTTAAGTTAACCCCCCAAGTTTAAAGAGGCATGAGTGCATGCAGTTAAGTGCTAAGAAGAGAAAGATTTGATCTTTGGTCCTTGAGGAGCTCATCATCAAGTGTAGAGATGATTTAAAATATTAATCCACCAGTATTAGAAGCACTGGGTTCTAGTAAAATATCAAGCAATGTTGTCCCTGGGGGACATCTAGCAACACCTGGGTACATTTGTGGTTGTCACACTGGAGGGGAGGTGCTGATGGTTGACTTCAGTGGGCAGAGGCCAAGCATGCTGGTATGTAGCCGACAAAGCACAGGACCGTCCCCCACACAAAAAACTGTCCAGCCCGGAGAGAACAGTGCCAAGGGCGTGAAATCTTGGCATAAAGGAAGAGTACTGTCTCCAAGCCAGACTTCCTAGGTTTGAATTCTTGCTCCACTGTCACATACGCTTGGGCAAGTTACTTCATCTGCACAATGAGGAGAGTAATAAAATCTGCTTCATAGGTTACTATGAAAATCAGAGTTAATAAAGATACATCATTGACCAATATTATGAGTGCAAAAGATGTTGGTTATTATCCATTAGAATATTAGCTTTCTTAGGGCAGAAAATTTATGTTCTGTTCCCAGTGCCTACCTAAGTCCCTGATACCTAGTATGCAGTCAATTAGTCCATAAATATCTGTTAAATAAATGAATATATAAGATACCATGTATGCATAAAACAAGGAGCACATGGAGAAGTCAGATGAATGGACTGGGGCATGCGGAGCCGGGCAACTGCAACATGGCCCAGAACGGATGTCTGAGTGTGAGCTGGGCGTGGACGTTTAACAAGGAGAGGGCTCTGGAAACAACAGGGGGAGGTCGTGAGTGTACTGGTGCTGAGGGAGACACCTGTGGTTCTGAGATGGGCCAGTGAGAAGGGATGAAAACAGAGTTTGAGGAGAAAACAGAGATGAGAAGCTTATGGCCAGATTTTTTTAACACCATGTTTGTTTTGAAAGGCATCAGAAGCAAGTTGGAAGGAGTTTAAGATGAGGACAGTCCAGGGAAGTGCACCCAGACTTCACATAAATGTGTGTATGCATGTACTTAGGGAATGGGACCAACCCTGATGCTGGACATGCGGAAAGATGATTGTTCAAGGAAAGCCAAGGGCCCAAGAGGGGCGGGAGGTGCAGCCAAGATAGAGGGACTGGAGGAGGCAGGAAGGAATGAAGAGACCAGGAGGGAGGAGAGAAAGGGGTAGGTACAGATGCACACGACTTCTCATGGAGAGGCTGGAAGTTACGGGGGTTTATGCTTGAGCCACTTCATTTATTTTGTATTTATTTCCCTCTGGGGGACTGAAAGTCTTGAGGAAAACGACAGGATTTTGGAACCACCACTGAAAGGAAGGAAAGGGAACTGATGGAGATACATTACAGTTTGGCATCTTACTACCAAAACCCACGTTAGGTACCCTGAATTCATGAGGCACCCACCTGCTTGCTTCTATGATTCTTACCAGCCCTGTGCAGCCCCATTTAGGAACCTGGTTGAAGCTAGATGGCTTGAGTGCTTCAAGGTTGGAAATATGCAATGTGCTAAGTAAGGACAGGATGTGAACAAAATAGGTGAAGGATATTCTACAAAGCATTTAAAAGAAATGAAGCCAGCAGAACTGAGTGTTCCTAATGCAGTCTGAATATCTATAAGTGGTTCTCTCAGGTTTATTATATACAGGAACAATCTGGCCCAGAACAATGTTCTCCTCCTAATCTAGGGAAATACAACATAAGCAAGTCTGTCTGTCCAAAAGGTCGTCATCAACATAGAGTAACACCCTGAGAAGGCCATTCAAGTAGTAAAGTTGCTGCCTAAGAGATTAAATGTGAATCCTGACTGATTAGGGTATTAACGAATAAATAAGTTAATAAAAGCTTTGAGACTGCCTTGAAATGAAGTTGGGACAGGGTCACATGAAATCTAGCTGAGAGGCAGAGGGCATAAGGCTGCCAGGGGCGAGGAGTGAAATGAAAAGTGTTCAGGTGTTGGCCTCAGAGAACTATTGACCTTCAAAGTATTTAACTTCCAGATTTCTTATTTTCTCAAATGGGAAGAGTATGATTCCCAAGAGTAAGAATTAAATGAGATACGATTAAAGGCAAACAAATGATAGAAAATATAAGATGATTTCATTATTAACGAACAGTACTACTGGTCAGTCTACAAGCCATAGGTCTATGGTATCCCTGCTGGTAAACAGCAAGTTCCTATCTCAGTGCCATTGTCCAGAAGAGAAAACTAGTTTAAGGCTCCTTTCAACAACTGAGAAAGAGAAAGAACCAGGGATATCACTGGTGATAGAAACACAAGATTAATTCTGAAGTAAGAGTTAAAACTATAAAACTTTAAAGGAAAACACCAGAGTAAATCTTTGTGACCCGGGGTTAGACAATGGTTTATTACATATGACACCAAAAGAACAAACAACAACAAAAATTAAGATGATGGGACATCATCAAACCTTTTAAAACTTTTGTCACGGTTTTCAATTCTTTTGGATATATATCCAGGCCTGGAATTGTGGGTCACATAATTCCAGGTTTAACTTTTTGAGGAACCTCCAAAGTGGTTTCCACAGGAGCTGCAGTGATTTACATTCCCACCAAATATTTGTAAGGGTTCCAGGTTCTCCACATTCTTGTCAACATTGGTCATTTTCTATTTCTAGTGTTTTGGTTTTGTTTTGTTTCTAATTATGATGGGTGTAAAGTGGTTTTCATTTGTATTTCCCTCATAATTAATGAGGTTGTTTCCATGTGCTTCCCATTATTTGCATATCTTCTTTGGGAAAATATGCAAGTCCTTTGCCCATTTTTGAACTGGGTTCTCTTTTTACTGTTAAGTTGTGCAAGTTCTTTATATATTCTCTGTACTAGACCCATATCAAATAAATGATTTTCACATGATTTTCTCCCATTCTGTAGGCTATCTTTTCACTTTCTCAATAATGTCCTTTGATGTACAAAAGTTTAAGATTTTGCTGAAGTTCAGTTGACCTATGTTTTCTTTTGTTGCTGCCCATATTTTTGGTGACAGACCCTGATCTCTTTCGGTTGTGCTATGATACTTTGGTAACATACAGCACCTCAAATGTGAAATCTTAGTCTAATAGAGACGACTTTGCTCACATACGATGTTCACTCTAAGATTACACTTTTGCTAACATAGCTAAAATCCTTAAAATACTTTTTCTGGCAAAAGTAATGAAAAATTCCCTCTCCCCAGCCCGTTTTTTTAAACGTACCTCCTGTAGAAGTACTGGTCATTCTATTCCTTGTACAAGGAGCTGACATCTCTGACGCTGTGGAGGTTTCGCTGCTATGGACAGTTGCATCACCATCAGAGGCCTGCTTCGAGGCAGATGACTGAGTAGTTGTGAATCCAAGGGCTTGTGGTTGGAGATTCCATTCTTGAGCTAGTGAGTGGTACTACAGTAGGTTCTGCAGAATGTAAAATAGTTATTTAGCATTTCAAAACAAATTAGGTAATGGGCTATATTTTAATCAAAGCTAACATTTTTATGGTAATTAATCAAAACAAACTTTAAAACTATTAACTCTCTAATAAGTACAATATATAGTTTTAAAAAAAGCTTTCATAAAGCTAAACTGCAACATTAAAATGACGTCACTAAAATGTGATTACTGCGTTTTAAAAATCCAACCCATATACATATGCCAATAATTCAGGTTATTAAAATAGGTTTTTGGGTAACCACTATGGAAGTTTTGTGATCTACTACCAAGCAGAAAAGAGAAAAAGGAAAGAAAAAGTGACCTAAGGATATGAGAAATGATATGTTCATATAATTGTCACAGGCTGTAACAGGGTTAGGAACTGTCCTTTCTTTGGTACAGCGTGGATTCTAGAGTCAGACTGCTTGAAAAGGAATTTTAATTTCACCACTGACAGTATATGGTCATGGATAAGTTATCAAAGCACTCTCACTTTTTTACATGGCTTTTAGTTTATTTTTTTAAAAATGCAAATATTAATTCCATCCGTGTTTTATAATAAAAGTTAAAATTTCTGTATTAGGAAGTAAATTTGAGGCAGACGTTAACTTACCAATGAGCTATATTTTAGACTCTGATTATAAAATGGCTGTTTCAAAATTGAGAATAATAGAAATAAATCTGTCCAAAGCATAGTCACAACGATTTGGTTTAAAAAGAAGGGATTATCTTAACATGTTACAGATCGAGAATACAGTCTATTCTATACAGTGCACAGTGGTAGGCTGATTTCTGAAATGCGAACAGTACCTGTTGTCCTAGACGGGAAACTACTCTGGATGCTTAAACATATTTGCTACATATAAAAAGGGCAGGGAGGAACCTCTGTTTATTTGCAAATGGCTTATCTCAGTTTCTCAACCTTGGCAGTATCCACACTTTTGGCTGTATAATTGTGTGTTGGGGAAGGAGTGGGGATACAGGGTGGGCCATCCTGTGGATTGTGGGGTGATTCATAGCATCCCTGGCCTCTACCTCTTAGGTGGATAGCAGCCCTCTACCCCAAAAGTGAGACCTGTAAGTGTCTGCAGACATTGCCAGATGCCTCCAGGAGACTAAATGGCTGCCAGTGAGGAAGCAGGGACCCAGACACTTAAGCTTTGGATTTATTTTTAATAGGTTAGAAGCTTTCCACTGAGAGAAATCAGTGGGGAGAAGCGGGCATCTATTTTTCACTGGCATTCTTTTAACCTAGTAAAAGTATTCTGCCTGAACTAATTCCAGTGGGTTAGAAGGCTATTCTGTCACCTTCTCCTACTTGCTGGTAGGTGTCACATGGGAAAGCACACAAGAAGTTTCCAAAACAGTTGTCATATATTTAATTAACTGAGCAATCTTGAATTAATTCCTATTATATTAACCACTCTCTTACAGATAATTTGTGGTGCTTCAGAATAAAAAGCAAGACACTGTTGAGTGAAATGCAGATGGTGGAAATAAACGATCTTTTCATACACATAATCCCAGATCTCTGGTGCTCTGAGAGTCATGGTCACCCAGACTGCAGAGCGTCCGCGGGAGCCGAGTGCACACGGCCTCTGACGCTTCCTCCCTCCCTAATGGATCATTTCCCCAACAGATAGCTAACTCCCAAAGCTAACAAATTCATATAGGACTTGCCTTCAGCCTTTAAGAAAATTATGACTGACTGACCATTTCCTTCTAAGATGTAACTAATAATTCCTGAAGATAATTATCAATATGTGGGAAATCTTACGGATGTATTCACGTAGTCATACGTGCCACCACTTTCCCTCACCTGTTTCCAATTCTAATTTGTTTCCTCAGTTACTGGAGGGCAGTTCTCAGCCAAAACAAAACAGTAAAGCTGAGCAGCACAGAAGGGCAGAGCAATATTACACTAAAGGGTAGCAACTTTTAAAAGTAAATTAGTTTGCTGCTATTTTGTTCCTTCAGTTCTGCTTCCTTATTCCAAGAAGGGACTAGTGGTAACCAAAAGGGAGGGGTTGGGGAGGGCACGTGGAGAGGGAGGGAGAAGGGCATTGTGGGGTATCATGACTGGTGCACATGGTGTGTATGGGGTCACGGGGAAGACAGTACAGCTCAGAGAAGACAAATAGGGACTCTGTGGCATCTTACTATGCTGACGGCCAGTGACTGCAAGGAGGTATTGGGGGAGACTCGATAATAAGGGTGAATGTAATAACCACATTGTTTTTCTTGTGAAACCTTCATAAGAGTGTATATCAATGATAACTTTAAAAGAAAATAATTAGTTATTTCAAATAAACAGTATCAACCATTTAAGTCAGTCATACTAGCTTTCTGTTGTCTGTATTTAAAAAGTGCCATTTCAGTTCTTCATAGCAAAGTTAAAGTATGACAATAATGTTACAAATAAAATTAACAGGAAAGTATGAGGATCGATTAAACTACCACTTGTCAAAATAGTTTTTGTCCAAGAAGGTAACGGCCAAGTAATAAAACAATAACCAGAAAGCATTTTAGGCACAATTTGCAAACCTCAGTTTATGTATCAATTTATGGTATCAATTAAAAAATGAGATTAGGATATTTGACAACTTCCTTGTAGTCTAATAATATACTACCAGTAAGCAAGAGTAGGAGTTTGTAAAATATTAAGATATTTCATTTTACCAAATTCTCCTCATAGTTGTGCACTGCTGCTACTCCAGCTTACCATCGTCATCATCGTCAGCAGTGAGGTCCACAACCTCTGCTGGATTCGGCCTGAAACGCTGCGTCGCAGTGGAAGCCCTGCTGCAGGTGCTTGGCTCCTGTGGCCGACGAGTATGGGGGCTTGGACTTTGGCTCCAGGTATCTGGAGTGTCCAAGCGTTGAAGGACACCTTAAATGACATCGATATTAAATTAGTAAATATAAAAAACAACAAAAATTTTAGTTACCGAAGAAATCATAAGCCTTTCTTTCAAAATACACTGTGAAGTCCTTCATGCAAGGTATCTCCATAGAAATAATGTAATAAAATTATGACTAGCACAATGCCCAGCACTCAATAAACATGCTGAATGAAATGTTCTAAGGATATGAGAAATGATATGCCAGACCAATCACTGGTGTAAAATACAGGATTCTGGTTCAAGAATGCTGCTCTCTTTTCAATGGTTATTTTGAGTATACATCTGGGGTTATAATCAAATGTTCAGATTTTATGTTAGTACCTGAAAGTATGCACCACACGTAAAGTAACAAAACTATCAACACCCTAAACATTTAATAACATCTGCATGATCTTGTATATTTAGTCCAAATTGGATTTGTGAAACACAGCTTTGGGAGTTCTAAACCAAGCTATGTTTCTGGTGCTGCCCTAAAAGAGAGTCAAGGCACAGAGAAATTTCCTGGGATCAGCAGAGGTGAGGAGAGCTGCAGCTCGTTGACCGGTTTGGCAGCCATAACAAAACTTGCTTACGTTGAACATTTTTATCATCTTTTTATGATGCGTATGCATTGTATTGTATTGTTACTTACTGCAAGTTTTTTTTTTTAAGGGATTATAATGATGTAGACTGAGGGTATGGAGGAAGAGCATGTACAATACACAGTCCTAAAGCTCCCAGAGAAAAATAAATGTTTTAGAAAGGTGCGGCTTATGAAAATGTCTTTTTCTCTCTTATCGAAACTGAATGTGAAACTGACTGTGAGTTTATCGTCAGCTTGTGTGGAAAGGGCGAGCCAGACCCGTTGACATGCAGTCATGGGGGGCACAAGCTCCACCAGTCAGGAAAGAACCCCAATGTTCAAACTGGGCTGTAGAGGGCCTCAGCAAGTGTAAAGCCTAAGAGTTTATAAAGGAGTTCAAACTCTAAAATGAAATTCTCGAGTATCAGGAGTGAAGAAGATTGATTCCTGAGACAGTAAAGAAAGGACAGCCCATCCCGGCAAGGACAGTACAGGCTGAGGCATGAGAGTAAACAAATGTCTCAGGATCACAATGGCTTTGAATGAGGACAGAGGTCACCGTGTAAAATCCTTGAGAAACCAAGAGTCTGTGATGAGAAGTCTATCATTCATGAAAAGCTGTTAATAGCTGCCCAAAGTTCCAGGTCCATTTTGTAGTACTTTTGTGAAAGCTTCATAGGAAGTCCTAACTCCAATTTAGTGACATCTGTCAAGTCCTGACATCAAAGAATCTGAAATGCAGATGCAGTCTCTCCAAGGGCCAGCTAAACAGCGACAAAGTTAGTACCCCCAGTAACAATAAGGCAAAATATGGGTCAAGGGCACTATCCATTTACTATGGTAAATGTATCTGCTTAAATAGTAAGCAGCTCCATGGCAAGAAAGATACCCAGTTCCACAAAGAAAAGGAGATCCTTAATTTCAGCAGTTCTTGTAGCTCATAAAAACGGAGTCACTATTGTACCAAGCACTATGCAAAGTCACAGGATAATGGGGCACAAACTGGGGAGTATCAGTTTTTCTTAGTCTGGGAAAATCCTTTAAAATTTAAACCGGGGATATGTCCTAGAGCGCTCTCTTCCAGGCCTTGAGAAGCAGCACTTCAGTGGGACAGTGGCAAGTGGAGAAGCACACACTCTAGGTGTGTTTTGACATATTCCAAAATAAGGTCTGTTTTTACAGTCTATAACAACACAACTTAAAACATCATCAGCAAATGCATTTCTAAGTTCATTCCAACACAAAAATTGAGATTAATCCAGAGCTTAGTATGATGAATGAAATGGAACAGAAGGACAATGGAACAGTGGGACTCTTACCAGTATCTGTAATCATCTAAAGCACAAGATGAATGCAGTGTTAGGGTTTAGTTTAGTTTCTTGACGGGGGTGTCAAAATGATTCCCAAAGGGCAATGTCATTTCCAGTTATTTATCAAAGCAAATGAGGTTTTCATTCATTTTTTTTGGCACAGGGGTTCGATGAAATTACTCAGTGAAGGGCAAAAAAATGTTTTATGCTATGCTGCCCTAACATAATAGCACAGACTACCCTGGTAGCACTGTGATCTTGGGATGAAACAAATCAGAACAAAAAGTAATACTTCAGCATCAATACTCCTTTAAAGTTTTCTTCACTTTTAATTTTAGCCCATACCCCATATTCATGCATTATGAACATCTAAACTTCAAAGGAGCTCATGAATTCCCTTAATCAGAAAGCAAATTGAATTTTCTAAAACACTAAGTAAAATTACCATTTATCTAGAGCAAAGACTCTTAACTCTGACTGTACACTCTTTTTAAAAATAGTGACCCCTAAGATTCTGGCACAACTGGTGGGGAATACAATCCAGGCAACAATGTATCTTTATTTTATAATCTTTCCGGGGGAGTCTACAGTAACCTGGTTTGAAAACCACTAAAGTTGCTTATCTGGTTTATAAATACACAAACTAGATCTCAATAAAATAAAATAAAGGAAATTTCTGCAGCATAAAGATGTTTAAGTTTACATTTAAAAGTTCAAATGTTAAATTCTTTCAGTCTTACTGATTGCTTTCTCCATCGGTCACAGTGTCCACTTCACTGTCACTCAAGGTGACATCAGTTTCTGCATAGTCACTGTCGGTCAAGGTAACAACAATTTCTGCATAGGCAGTGACCTGGGGAGTGGAGGACGCTTCTGAAACCACATCTTCCTTGATTTCAGCGATATGTCCTAGAAACAAAAGGAAAAAACTTTTAAAGTGTCTGCTTGTCAACTAATTGATAGACAAAATGTTTTACTCACTTTGAAGGCTATGAAATTCATTACAAACATAAAAATCCTATCTGTCTAAATGAAAATTTCTAAAAAACAGAGCTCAACGCACATAGTGAAAGCAATACTTACTCTCTTAATCTGTACTTCTTCACATATTTCATCTTGTATGATTTTTGTTTACAAAGTTGTTTCCATAAGAATTTGTATGAACCTGTATACTGATATCAATCCTGCAATTTCTAAAGGTGTTAAGATCGTATACATTCATATTCTTTAAGATATTTACCCTTTAGTTCTAAAATAAAGATATTAACATTTGTTCTGTATTTTCTCCAAAGTTATTTTTTACAAAATGAGATGTAATTCTTCTAAGAAATACACAAGAGCCTTTCAGTTTTATGCTATGAAATCTGTAATATCTGGGGGATGTATTCTTTTCCAAATCATTGTAAGTTTGGAGAGTGTTTCCTTATTTGGACGATGGATACATATTATGTTTGGTTCAGTATGTTTCCTCAATTATTTACTTCATCTAGAACTAATTTTTGTTTTATGGTATCAGATAAGATTATAAATAGAATCCAGTCTTGTCCCTCCATGGTTAACTGGCTATCACCAAACCACTTACTGAAAACCCTTTATTTTCCCTCATTAGGTTTTGGTACCTCCCCTTAAATATTCTTACATGTTTTAGATTACATTTGGAAGCCATCTATTCATCTCCTCCGATGTAGAATGTGTCAGGATGATTCTTTTTTTTTACATAGCTTTTCTGAGGTGTAACTTTCTACTTTAAATTTCACTTTTTTTTTTGTCTTATAGAGATATTTCCACACCCATGCTCTTGGCCAAGAGCTCAGAGCAACCCAAATACCCTTCAATGGATAAATGATGTTTTAAAATATGGTATATACTCACAATGGAATTTACCCAAAGAAAACAACTTCTCAGACATACGCACCCCTATGTTTATTGCAGCACTATTTACAATAGCCAAGATGTGGAAACAACCTAAGTGTCCATCAGTAGATGAACGGATACAGAAGATGTGGTACATATACACAATGGAATACTACTCAGCCATAAGAAAGAAATCAGTCCTACCATTTACAACAACATGGATGGAACTAGAGGGTATTATGCTTAGTGAAATAAGTCAGCCAGAGAAAGACAAAGCAAATGATTTCTCTCATTTCTGGAGTATAACAATGAAGCAAAACTGAAGGAACAAAATAGCAGCAGACTGAGAGAATCCAAGAAGGGACTAGTGGTTACCAAAGGGAAGGGGTGTGGGAGGGCGGGTGGGGAGGAAGGAAGAAGGGGATTTTAGGGAATCATGATTAGTGCACTTGGTGTGTATGGGGTCACAGGGAAGACAGTGCAGCTCAGAGAAGACAAATACGGACTCTGTGGCATCTTACTACACTGATGGACAGTGACTGCAATGGGGTATGGGAGGGGACTCGATAATAAGGGTGAATGTAATAACCACATTGTTTTGTGGAACCTTTGTAAGAGTGTGTATCAATGATAACTTTAAAAAAATAAATTAGTTATTTCAAAAAAACAATATTTACCATTTAAGTCAGTCATACTGGCTTTCTGTTGTCTGTACTTAAAAAATGCCATTTTAGTTCTTTATAGCAAAGTTAAAGTATGACAATAATATTACAAATAAAATTAACAGGGAAGTATGAGGATTGATTAAACTACGCCTTGTCAAAATATTTTTTGTCCAAGAAGATAATGGCCACGTAATGAAACAAAAACCAGAAAGCATTTTAGGCACAATTTGCAAACCTCAGTTTATGTATCAATTTATGGTATCAATTAAAAAATGAGATTAGGATATTTGACAACTTCCTTGTAGTCTAATAATATACTACCAGTAAGCAAGAGTAGGAGTTTGTAAAATATTAAGATATTTCATTTTATCAAATTCTCCTCATAGTTGTGCACTGCTGCTACTCCAGCTTACCATCGTCATCATCGTCAGCAGTGAGGTCCACAACCTCTGCTGGATTCGGCCTGAAACGCTGCATCGCAGTGGAAGCCCTGCTGCGGGTGCTTGGCTCCTGTGGCCGACTAGTCTGGGGGCTTGGACTTTGGCTCCAGGGGTATCTGGAGTGTCCAAGCGTTGAAGGAGACCTTAAATGACATCAATATCAAATTAGTAAATACAAAAAGGAACAAAAATTTTAGTTACCCAAGAAATCATAAGCCTTTCTTATAAAATACACTGTAAAGTCCTTCATGCAAGGTATCTCCATAGAAATAATGTAACAATTCTAAATGATGACTTGCACAATGCCCAGCACTCAATAAACATGCTCTCCCTACTTCACTAGTAATCATCTCAGCTCCTGCAGGTACCCTTCTGGCTGCCCCGGTGGGCCTGGGTGCACAAGGGTCCCTTTCAGGCTCTCCTGTCTTTGGGCATCAGGAGGAATCTCCCTCTTCACATCCACTGATAAGGTATAGGGTTTGTTATATTCAGGAGTCCGTTGAGACGTGGGAACCTTTAACAAAGGCCTAGGAGACATAATTGGATATTTACAAGACTGTCAGTGTATTTTATCACACTACTTCACTGAAGAGTTCTCAGATTCCACTGACAACATCCCTATAATAGGGCAAAACGGCCTTTTCCACATCAGGATATAAAATTGCTATAATGAGTCATTTTACTGTTCTTTCAAAACATTTTTCTCTACCCATATACCAGATTTTTACAAATACAGCAAAGATCACAGAACATAAGCCTACTTGAAAACTTCTACAAACCAATACTGGTCTTACTGTATTATCTTCTTACCTTCAGCAACATATTTGATAAAAATCAAATAATTTCTTCAAAACCTACTATGGTGAAAATAGATAAAAGGATTAGAATTTGAAAGGCTTTTATCATCAACAGTGTTTTTTCTCCTGGTATCATATTTTTCTTTTTGAGAGGGCATCTCTCATATTTATTGATCAAAAGGTTGTTAACAACAATAAAATTCTGTATAGGGGACTCAATGCACAATCATTAATCAACCCCATGCCTAATTCTCAACAGTCTCCAATCTTCTGAAGCATAATGAACAAGTTCTTACCTGGTGAAAAGTGCAAGGGCAGTCATATCACAGAGACTTTCGGTTTTGATCACGCATCATGAACTATAAACAATCGAGTCAGATATGATTATTCGTTTGATTTTTATACTTGATTTATATGTGAATCCCACATTTCTCCCTTATTATTATTATTATTTTAAATAAAACGCTGAAGTGGTAGGTAGATGCAAGATAAAGGTAGAAAACATAATTTAGTGCTTTAAGAGGGCAAATGTAGATGATCAAGTCTGTGCCTATAGACTAAGTATTAATCCAAGCTAGACAAAGGCAACAAAACATTCACGGATGCAGAAGATTTCTCTCAAAACGGGGGGTGAGGTTCTAAGCCTCACCTCTGTTGATCCCCAGTTTCTCACCTGATGGCCCCCCTGCGACTGTGCCTGTCTTAGGTTGTTCCTCCCTTGAGGAATCTTACCCGTTTCTGGCTAACCAGTCATCTTCTGGGGCCATACAGGGAAATGTAAAGTTGGTAAGTGAGAGAGAAGCAGTATTCTTTGAAAAGGTTAGCTTTTTACTTCTTTGCAGATTTATGCCCTGTGGCTTCTATGCCCAGCATTTGTCTTGAGGTATCTTTACCACTTGGAAGAATTATGATACTCAGTAATTTTCGATTTGAGGCACGAATTCTACTAAAGGGTTGTAATTAGGAAGGAAGAAGAAAAGCTATAGAAGTAGCAGACGGAAGAAAACATGGGAAGATTGATTATTTTATTATTGCAGTTTTTCTTGAAAATATGCAAAATAAGATGTAAATTTCTGTGAATTAATAAGAATAGTAAAATAAAAAATTTAAATATATAGGATACCTGAAAAATATGAAATGATATTTGTAATACACAAAGAGCTTCTTCAAACTGATATGAAGGGAAACACAGGTGACTTCTGTCTAATACATACGCTTCATTTTTATTCTTTATTTTCTGAGAAATTTATAAAGTTAAATAAGCAAATGGGGGAAAAAAAGAGGTTCAGGTTTGTTACTTAAAATCTTTGGTTCCTAGTGGGTGCCAATCCTAAAAACCTAAGGCTAAATATAAGTTGGAGGACCAAAGCTGAAATACAGCATTATTAAAAGGTAAGAAATTGGTAACTTCACAAATGGTGGGACTGTGGAGGTATCCCTGTGGAAGGACAGTGAATGTCCACTGCTGGCCTTCCCACATGAAGGCAAACTGTTCCTGACTTTCCTCCGCTATGTCAACAGAGAAGAAAGCATTAGCAAGGTCCACTACATAATGATACGTTCCCAGTTCATGGCTGAGGGTGTCCAGAACGTCTGCTATAGAGGGGACTGCAGCATGCAAAGGGGGTGTGGCTTTATTCAGTTCCCTGTAGTCTACAGTCATACGCCAGGAGCTGTCTGGCTTTCTCACTGGCCACACTGGGGAATTAAAAGGACTATGAGTGGGCTTTATGATGCCCACCCTCTCCAACTCTTGTAGAGTTCCTCCAATTTTCTTGTGCCCCCCTGGCAATTTATACTGCTTAATATTTGTCACCTGCTGAGGTACAGGCAGAGCTACAGGTGGGTGCTTAGCATATCCCCTCAGATATCCTCTGTTGCTATTGTGGAATCTGGTTTCAGTTCTCCAGCTTTCTCGCACAGGGACCATTGCGGAAGATAGAAAGCGTGTAGATAGTAAGGCAAGAATCCTGGAGGGGGCCGCTACGTTGAAGGCTGCAGGGGGCTCCAGTAAGAAAAAGGCTAGAGAGAGCTCATCCTGGAAAGGCGGTTGGGGTGGGATGGAGGCCGGCTAGGAGTGCGTTGAGATGAAGTAGATTTTCTTAGGAAAAATGGCTTTGACTGGAAGGCAAGGGAGGAGGTGGGTGGAGTGGGGGTACCAATGGATCCTCTGGTTACTGCAAAAGTTAACATTTGCTAAAATATCTTTAAAAATCTTTGGGCTAGTTCACTTTACTTTCATCCATAACTGATCTGAAGCAGGACTGTTACTTTCTAGGTAGAAAATATGGTGCCTAAAATGTCCCCTAGTCTAGTAGGCCAGCTATGGATACCATATGCAGAAGTTTAAATGTGTAAGTAACCTAAATTATGTTGATAGCTATAAAACTCTACTATTGGAAACAACCCAAACTCCCATCAATAAAAGAATGCTTTAAAACTGAAGTACATTCTCACAATTCTCTGCCGCTGCATCCTGGGGCCATATTCCCTGTTTACAAGAGTTTATACATAAAAACTTAATTCTACTTTCAGATGAAATGGCTGCAATGTCCTCCTGTCCTAGCAAAGTGTAAGACGCTCCCTGTCTTTACAGAGCAAGAGAATGGGCTTTGCCATCAGACGGACCTGGTGCTAACCTTATCTTCACCATTTCCTCAGTTTCCTCCTCTAAAATAATGATTAATAATCCCACCTTTGTCTGTTATCAAAATAGAAGGCTTTGTCTTACTCCATGCCATGCGCTGTTCTAAGCTTCTCCAAATATTAACTAATTCAGTCCTCCCATCCACCACTCCTATGAGTTAGACACTGTTTTCTTCGTTTCCCAATGAAGGTACTGGCACACAGAGAGGTTAAGTAATTTGGTGGGGTCACATAGCTGGTGAGTGGAGGCACATATTGAGCCGGGATCTGAACGCCCACCTTACGGCGGCAGAACCTGCCCCACCATCTGGACACAAGCCCACCAGGACCTGACACACGGCGGTGAGGACTGTACACACAGCGGCTGCAGGACGTGCCGCGTTTGAGTAGAACCGGGTCTTTCAGGAGCCTCGGCTTCTCGCGGCGTGCGCTGCCAGGACGTCCCCGGGATAGGGACAGCACCCAAGCGGTCGGAAACGTGGGCCCTTCTAAGCGTCGGCCGCAGGGGGGCGCTGCCGCCTCATCGGCCGCCGCGCTCGGCTGGTAGTCCCCGGGGCCGCGCGAGCCGCCTGCAAGATGCTTGTGCGCCGTGGCCGGCGGCCGCCGCGACCCGGGGCCCGCCTCTCCTGGCTGCTATCCCCGGCCGCGTGCTACGTGATCGTGAGGTCCGTGTCCTGGGCCGTCACCAACGAGGTGGACGAGGACCTGGACAGCGCCTCTGCCGAGGGGGCGCTGCCCGCGCTGCTGGAGGACGCGGGCGGCATCTGGCAGCAGAGCTTCCCGGCCTCGGCGCACAAGGAGGCCGCGCACCTGCCGCCCCCAGCGGGCGCTGCCCGCGCCAGGCCGCGTCCCACGCCGCCGGGATGTTCTCCCACCCGTGCGAGAGCGGCCCGAGGCTGCGCCCCGGCACCGCCCGCTTCCTGGCCCACGCCAGCGCCTGGGGCTGTTTGGCCTCCATGTCCGTCCACGAGAAGGTAAGCGCCCCATCTGGGAGCCGGGCGCAGGTGCACGCCTGGCGGTGGCCTCGCGGTGGCCTGACGCGCCCCGAGGACAGGGAGAGGCTAGCGACCACCCACTCGTACTCGGATCCAGGTCTCACAGACGTGCGCGGTGGGCTGGATTGGGCTGTGGACACCAGGTAATAACGGAGCCAGATTGTGCCTGGGTTAGCTGGCAAAGTGTTGGAGCGTGGGGGCTGACAACCAGGCTTCCTGACAGGTAGATACATGAGTACCGGAGTGCAGTCTTCAGATGATCAAAGGGACGTTCGGATAACCTGCGCCTTTCCAGAGATCTGGACCAAAGCCCAAGCCACCTTTGGCATCATAGAGTGGGTGCGAGCAGCCCCTTCCGGCCCCCCCACTGCCCAGAGACCGGAACTTCCCGGGCACCTATTGACGCTGAGTTCAGGCCAGGACCGGAGAAAGATGCCGCCGGGACTTTGGTGGAAATCTACATTTAAGAAAATGGAACTCAGGAGTTTTTCTGCAAAAGAGGCTTACTGTGCAAAGTGTGGAACGAGCTGTTACCAGCTGCAGTTTTTATTGTTCAGTTCACAAATGTTTCACACCTGTTAGACATGATTCCACCTTAAGCCGAAATGACATAAGTAATTGGGAGGATGGAACATCCATAAGTATATGCACACTAGCGAGACTTTAAGGCTGTTAAGATGAATGTGAGAGTTTTGTTACAAGGCAATCATTTGAATTTCTTTAATTCATGCAAAATAATTATAATATTTTATGGAATGTATAGGTCATTGGCCAGGGGGCAGCTTCACACCCCAGTTGTGAGTCTCAGTGGCTCCAAGACTGGCCCTCACTGGGTTCTCCACTTGTTTTCCTCAACTATGAAATTAAACGGTTGACTAGGTAGTTCTGAAGGTCTTCTTTTTTTTTTTGCTTAAAAAAGATCTACATGACAACTTTACTCTGATTATGGCAATGATCTTAACCTCTTTCACAGCATCCAAATGGTTTCTCAGTTATATATTATCTTCCTAAGACACATCTTAAGATGTGAAGCTTAAATATGAGGCCAATCTTGGCATAAAACACAGGTCATCCCAAGCAATTGAAAGTCTAGTGCTAGTGTACTAAAGATATTTTGACTTTTAATATCTCTCTGTCAGGAGTTCTCCCTTCCAATATTAACAATCCAAATTCAATAAATTCAGAGAACATTTATCACATGCACATCATGTGTGCAGAGCATGACTCGGGGCCATTTATGACAAGCTGACAATCTGCAACTGAACTTATATTGCCTTTTGGAGTACCCCTTAGCATCGTGTTTTCTTAAAAGATTAAAGCCTTCCCTTATTACCATTCTACACACCATTGTCATGCAATACTTAAAAGACACGCAGAGTTCTGAGTTCATTAATAATGCAGAAAGTGTGAAGGGTAAAGCTCATAGAGGCTGGGGCTGGACCCAGCAGGGCTTGGGAAAACCCAAGAAATATTTGTGTAAATGTCTGAGAATTCCGTCTGCTCTTCCAGATAATCATGAGCAAAAATTAGTATAGCATGTCTCTATGACTTCCTTTAAGCTAAAAGAGGGTAAAAAAGCCAGTTTCCCATAAGTTTCTGAATTATATATAATGAAATATTGATTGCAATTAAAAATGTGACTAATGATTGAGAAAGTAGTGTGGCTCTAAAAGAAACAGTAATAGAAAGTTTCTGGAATCCCAAGACCATGAAGATGTTTAAGACTTAAAGTCTATTCCCAAGGTTTCTAAAAACCTGGGAGAGTCAGTAAAGGCAGAAGGACTCCCAGAAGCAGTGTGTAGGAAATATTTTAGCATCTCTCGCCAAAATAATGTTAAATTTAACAAAATGGATGTTTTCTGTGTAAATGCAGCTTCAAGAGTAATTCCCCAACCATCCCTTCCAAGTAAAATGCCACTGCTAAGTTCCTCTATAGAAATTCCAGAGCCAACCATGGATGAATGGGGTCAGTTGGGGACCACTGTGCCTTGATTTACTACCTCTCAAAACCATGGTAACGCCATGCTTCCTTCATTTCTGTATTTCCTGGCCAGAAACACAAGCTCAGCTGCAGCTCAGGTCAATCCACAGTATTGAAAAAGCCTTTTTGTTGTTTGTTAGATCCCCAGGCTGCCATTTGGGAACTGCCTGCCCATTAGTGATGGCCCCTTGAACAACAACACGGGGATTCCTTTCTTCTACGTCACACCCAAAGACCCTGCAGTGGCTGACCTCATGAAGAACCCCATGGCCTCACTCCTGCTGCCAGAATCGGAAGGAGAGTTCTGCAGGTAGGCAAGGGTTTGGTGTGACCCACTTAGGTCCTCTGTGTAAAGCAGAGAGGCGATGGGATGGGGGATCCCTGGGCCTGTGACTTTAACAGGGTGCTGAGGTGCAAAGGGACGTCTTCACCAACCTGAAGTGGAAACAGATAGACAGAATTCCACCATTCACAAAGCTCTGTGATTTGGGGAAAGTTACTTAACCATTGAGAGCCTCAGTTTCCTCATCTGTAAAATGGGATTAATAATTGCTACCTCATATGGTTACTGGGAGAGGGAAATATTTGTAGTGTCTTGTACAATATGGGGTGGACAAATCGCAGTTCCTGTTATGGGAAAGGACGGGGGTGGAGTGGAGGCTGGTGAAGGAAGAGCCAGCAGTTTGTTTTTCAAATTGATTTCTTCCCCCACCCCTACAGAGATGTTTGCAGTAAAGATCCAGAATCCTTGAATACACTGTCGCAAAAACTCTCTAAAGAAAAGATACTTAAACACAAATGGGACATTGATCCATCACTTTTGTCTGAATTTAAAATATAAAGCTTGAATTTACAAATCCTGCCAGGGAGATGTTTGCGCCAAGCTTGTGTGGGGCTGCATGAGAGGGACACCTCCCGGGGAACAGCAAATGCATAGGTGGCTTGGGGTGAGTCCCTAACCCCCAGGGACTGGCTCAATTCACTCAGTGGTGCTTTAGGAACTTGGCTAAGATTTATCCTGGTTCCAAACTTATATTGTTCTTTATACAAAGCATTAAAAACATATTAAGCAAACAAATTTATTGGTATTTTGGAGGGGTGGTGTGGTGATAATCAAAGCAAGAATTTGCTGTAAATGCAACCTGGGTAAGATTCTGTTAGTTACCCTTAGGATGCTGACAGTGAGAGGTTCCACTGGGCTGGAGACAGTCCAGCTGACCCAGTTCCCTATCAGGTATGGCAAGAAGCCAGGAAAAGGAATGTTTCCTTTTTCATGGAATAGTCTGGGCCAGTCAAGCTTGCTGTTACTAGAAACATGTTCCCAAGTTACCTTTCTAAACGTCTGAGGTGTTCCGAATTCTAGCATCTGAAAAGCAGTTGTTGTGCCGAAGCATGTGGATCCCAGAACTCAGAGCACACCTGTTCTTGGAGACACAGACAGAATGGTGGGCAGTGATCCAAGCTGCTCAGCACTCAGCATGTGGAGGGAATTGCCTACTGGAAGGTCCCAGGCAGATGCCAGCAGGAGCTGAAAGCTCGGAGGGAGGGATGGGAAATCCAGCTTAGAGGGTCATCACTTGGCTAGGGGCATGGGGAGGTCCTGATCATGGGAACTGGCCATGCTTACCTGCTCAGTCTGGAGCCCTGTGTGTGACCTGTCTTCATGGCAGGCCACATGGAGGAGGTGCAACTCTCTGGGCAGCGTACCAGGGTGAGTTGATGAGGCAGATTTTGGCCAAAGGTGACCCCAGGCCCCACACGCCACCCCAGGGCTGAGAGCATGGGTATCTTGGCACACCTGTAGAGGCACACCTGGAAGAGGAGGAATGGGCCACTGCCCACTGGTACACCCATGTCCAACTCCTCACGTGAGACTCTGCCGCTCAGAACTGCTCTCCCTCACGTGTTTAAACTTCCAAAGCATTAAAATATAACTTAAATACCTACAAAATTAAAGTTAGCCTTAGTAAGCATCAAAGCACAAAGATTACCAGTCGCTGAAGGTAGCTAAAGGTGACGGGGCTTGTTTCCTCCCCACGGGTTACTAGTTCCCAGGAGCAGCTTAAGCCCAGGTGATTCATCTGTGTCAGGTTCAGCATTACATTTTAAGTTTTGCCTCCAGAATCTTGGTAATGTTGAGCACAGAGACTTGTCAAAGATAGGCAAACACCAGAGCCCTGAACAAGCCAGGCAGGAGCTCCTTGGGCCATCGGAGCCCAGCAAGGCATCAGATGGAAATGCCTGTGGCTAAGAACCACCTGGACAAGCACCTGTGTGAAGTTCAAGGACAGCCTGGCCAGGCAACAACAAGCTGAGCCCTGGAGAGATGGGCAGAGAGACCAGGGCATATTGTCAAGCACTTCAAAGCATGGTCTGCAGAGCAGGGGGACTCAGAAAAATGCCCATGTTTCATGATGATGATGACAAACAAGGCCATCTGCTTCTTTCACCTTTGGAAGGCAACACATACTCAGGAAAATGAAAATTGCCTTCATTCTATGAAGCAGGTATCCTCGCAAATCGAAAACCTGTGACAGCATTTTACTGTCACATTTGGTGGATTGTGTGTGCTTTAATTCCTCTGCTGGTCTATGCAAATTGGGAAGGTGTGGATTTGCCCTGTTTCATCCTACTTGGGAAGACAGAGCCAGAACTAGTGCTTTCTGCTGATGCTTCCCAGGCTCCTGTGGGCCTCGCAGGCCAGGTCAGGGCAGAGGAGCCCTCAGAAACTGCACCATAAACCAAGGTCAGACAGGGAGAAGCTGCGTTGCCGCTGATGCTGGAGAGAAGCAAAGGGGGTGCCTTCCCAGCTGTTTCCCGTGTGGCCACGGGCACTTCAGCTACTAGTCCGCTTGTGCCCTCATCAGGGTTAGCCTGATCCCTGCAGGGTTTGGAGTGGGACAGGCTAGTGAGCAGCTTACCCACCAGAAGGACACAGCCCGAGAAGGAAGCTGTCCACCACAAGGGCCAAACACAATTCCTGCCTGAGGGTGGGAAGAAGGTAAGTCTGACTGTACCACGAGGGCAGGCTGAGCTGGCCCTCTGTGCTGCTAGAGCTCCTTTGGGGTACAAGACAACTGCATGTATAATGTGCACGTATTTAATAGGTAGTTTATAGTCTGATAGTTATATATGTGTGTGTGTGTATACTTCCACATATTCAATTAATATCTATTCTGAGAACAAGTGGTCTCCCTAGTCCACTCTCCAACACCTTGAATTCATCCTCAATCCAGCAGCTGGTAATCTTTCAAACCCAAATTAGATTCTGAGACCCCCCCTGCCTAAACTCTTTCATAAGGAAAAAGAATGAAATCCTTAATATGACCTAGGAGACCCTCCACAACTGGGCACCCGCCTCCCTCTCAGAATAGATAATAGTGCCTGATCATTTGCTAATTGACTTAATATTTGACTTATACCCTAGTTTTATTAAGTGGAGAGGTTTAAGCTGAAAGCTTACATGATCAAAGGCTGATGTATGTGTTTGGCATGTAGCTAAGAAATGCTCTCTTTTGGTTGCTATATAATTGACATATAACAATATATAAATCTGAGGGTCAACTTGTGGATTTGATTCATTTATATATTGCAATGTGATTACCACCATAGTGTTAGGCAACACTCCTGTCATGTCATGTAATTATCATTCCTTATATGGTGAGAACATTTAAGATCTAGTCTCTAAACAGTTTTGACATATATAATACAGCATTGTTGACTATAATCATTATGCCACACATTAAATCTCTAGAACTTACTCATCTTGTAACCACAGGTTTGTACCCTCTAACCAGCACCTTCCCAATTCCCCTGCCCCCAGGCTCTGGTGGTCACCATCCTACTCTTTATTTCTATGAGTTTGGCTTTTTTAGATTCCACATATAAGGGAGCTCACACAGTGTTTGTCTTTCTCTTACTTATCTCACTTAACATAATGCCCTCTAGGCCCATCTATGTTGTCACAAATGGCAGGATGTCCTTCTTTCTCAGGGCTATATAATATTCCATGGTATACATAAGAAATGCTTTTTGCTCAGTAGCCCTCAAATGTGTGCTGGCACATATCATGCTTCCCAAAAATTATTCTTAGGTCAATGAACTGGCCTGTGTATTAAAAGTGAAATTAGGTCTGAACTAATATGGGCAAATGACATTGAATAACCAAAAATTGCAGGAACTTTAATGGTGAAGAAAATACACAGCAGATGTTATTTCCTCAGCTGAAGTGGGGAGAGGCCGATATCTTGACAGTAATGGAAGGAGCAAATATTTCTTCCTATCTTATAGGCTTATAGGGACCTTAAAGAATTTTTAGATGAATCAGCCTGTGATACTCCATCTCATCTTGTAATGGATTTTTCCCAAACTTTTCATCACCCTGATCTTCTTGTGCCTGAACTTTCCCTAAAACGTCACAGCAGAGTTACTAGACTTGATTGGACACAGTTGTCTTGCCTCCCACCCCAGGGCATATTGGACTGGGTGCTATTACCCTACCCTTTTTCCTGGAGGAGATCATTTGGAAGACGAATCTGAGCAGATAATAAGTAGAAAGTGACTTTCAGTCCTGAAAAAAGGCTAGATTGGTGGTTTCCATGGGACAGAGTAGCCAAGAAAAGTTTCTGGAGTAGAATGAAGTGTCTTATCCAGCTGGCACCTCTGAGGGCCACCTAAGGGCCTCTGGCTCCGAGGTTAAGAGGAGGTGGGACACGCCAAGAGTGGTGAAGACAGAACAGGTGAGAACAGCACACCTGGACTGCTAAGCAAGGTCATAAGGCGCAAGCTCCCACACATCGGGAGCAGCAGAGTGAGAAGGACGCGTCATAGTGACCTGCACAGCCAGGCCCCTCCTGCAGCACAAGGTTGACAACCTGCTAGGGGACAATGGTTCATGGTCTCAAGAAGCTCCAGGGTGATTCTGCCACTACTTTAGGATAAATAAGACATTGAGTGGGTCTTACATGCATTTCCTGGGTTTCTGATAAGAGCCTGCTGAGAACTGTCATCTAGGCCCAGGATGACTCCTGCCATCTGTAAAATGAAGTCAAGAGTACAGTCTGAGAACCCTGGAAAAGGATGTGGTTTTTTCACCGTCAGACATTACATCCATCCAAACCTGCAAATGCATCTTGCCTAATTACTGTTCGTGTGTTAAAGTCTGTTTTATTCAATTGTTCTGTTTACTCCTTGGTGCAGTGTTTTCTTCACTAATTAGATGAATTAAGGATACAAGTCTGTTTCCTAGCTCAGGTTAAGATGACAAATCGAGAATAAGATTCCTGTTTACAAGACTCCCTAGCAATCAGCGGTCCCTTGCCCTTCCACCCACAGAAACGGACAGATGCTTCTGTAACTAAGTGAATTTATGTTCATACCAGAGACGCACTTGTATGGAAATACAGCAAATATTGATTGACAGAGAAAACCCACTGAGACATCTCTTCTCCTCTGAAACCGTTTTCTTTGCGTGCCTGCAGGCTTGAACACAGTGGGGTTTAGGTTTTGGATCTTTGTGGCGAGCCAGCAAAGCAAGGCCTCTGGACCCACGAGGGCTCTTCTGAGGAATGACATTCTGCTCATTGGCATTAGATTAACTTCCCTTTTGAAGGTCTGGAAATATATGAAACCAAAAGCGTTTTATCGTGTGCTTTCCCTGAAATGAACAAATTTCAACCCAAAGCTTGGACAAATGCTAGGTTTCTAGATAGATTGAGTTGATTCTGAAGAAAGGAGGATCCGAAAATATTTTTTCTCTCTTCCCCAAAAGGCTTTTAATGAAAGATTTCCCCGGCCATTGCCATGGGTCCCAGCCCCTTTCCCCCAGGCTGAAGGCCCCCTGTTCAAACAGTGGACAGCTGCTCTTGTTAGAGCCCTTTAACTGACGAGGCCTCCATGCAGTTGGGCACCAAAGGAGATGCTAAGATTCTGGTTTGCAAAGAAAGCTAGTTTCTGAAGGGAGGTGCCACACCAGAATGGGCTGAAGCGCAGTGGGTGTGTAGAATAATGCTTCCTCAGAATGAGCTGCTTAGAGGGTACCTAGTACAGAGACAATTCAACACCGAAGATAACACACCAAAAAACTATTGCTCACACTAGAGATTTGGGACAATGGACTTGGACCTAGAGGCCTGCCCTATCCTGGGAGCAGCCCCTCAATTTTACAAGCACATTGACAGGAAGAGAAACTCCCTTGGTGAAACAAGATAGCTAAGGGGAGGGTGGGGGAGTTGGTTTGCCTTGATGCCAGGAGTATAGGATAAGTGCTTCTTGGACACGAGCAACTACATTAGTATGTGCTGAGTTTAATCACTGCATCTCTGTGGAAAATAAAAGAGATTCAGAAATACGAGTGCCCCTTTGCCATTCATCTCCCCATCTCCATCTTCGGAACTTTTCTTGTAAGAAGAAAAGATGATATTGAATGGTAGCGGAAAACCTCAGCCTGGCCTAATTCCCAGCACAGGCTCTGGGATTTGCTCCCCCAGAACTGTGTGTGGAAGGCATGCCATGCAACCATCTCTAGATGAGCTTAGTCAAGTGAGCACATGGAATAGGCATGTGCTTGCAGCAGCTTGCTTACTAATAGCCAGGATGTATCTCTGTCTGCAGTCTGTCCACCTAAGACATGATGTGCATGTCAAAGTACAGGGTCCAGCTCTAATCAGATAAAGAAGCCAATTTAATTTCTCTTCACTGAATTTTGTTCCTTCCCATTGAAAGCAACATATAAATCTTCTTAAAAAATTGCTCCCTGTCCAGATTCATGTTAACTTTTCTCCTTTGCCTGCACATTCCTGTAACTCTGAAGCTAACATTAACCTCAGTAGCTTTTAAAAGACCTGCCTGAGAAGAGTCAGAGAACTCTGCAGAGAGAAAGCTCAATAAGCAGATGTTAGAAAATTCTCTCCTGTCTTCCACTCATTTCTATGGCAGCTCTCACAGCATGTTGCAGACACTTCTGTCTCCCTGGTTTTGTTTGAGCTCCATGGAGTTAGTCCCCATGGTTCCCAGGGGAGCTGTGCTATGAATCCACAGGTGATCCCAGTTCTGTCCGTATGTGGCTTCTTTCGCCTGCCTCTCTCCATCCAATTCACAGATGATTTATTTACCCGTTGGCATGATTCCATCTTGAGCTGATGTGACATGAATTAGTGATAAAGATATAATTCTCATAAATACACACCTTCCAGCAAGCTTTTAGGGTGTTAAGATACAGGTAAGGGTTTTATTACAAGGCCCTTAGCCTCTAGCAATCACTAATCTGTCTTATGTGTTAGTGGATTTAACTCTTCTGGACATTTCCTATAAATGGAATTGTACAATATGTTGCTTTTGTGACTGGTTTCCTTCATTTAGCGGTGTTTTCAGGGTTCTTTATGTTGTATCATGTGTCAATACTTTTCATTCCTTTTTATGGCCAAATACTCTTCCATTGTATAAATATACCACATTTTATTTATCCATTTTTATTGATCCATTCATCAGTTGATGGACATTTGCTTCCATGATTTTGTTACTATGAATAGTGCTGCTGTGGATATTTGTGTATGAGTCTTTGTATGGATATGTTTTTCAATTCTTTTTGGTATAAACGTGGGAAAGGTCTTGCTGGGTCATATGGTACTACATGTTTAACTTTTTGAGGACCTATCTGTTTTCTTCAGTGGCTGCACCATTGTACATTCCCATCAGCAGTGTATGAGGGTTGCAGTTCTTCCACATCCTCACCCACATTGGTTACAGTCTGCCTTTTTTATTATAGCTGTCCTAGTGCATATGAAGTAGTATCGCCTTGTGGTCTTGCTATGCATTTCCCTAATGACTAATGATGTTGAGCATCTTTCATATGGTTAATGGTTGCCTGTATACCTTCTTTGAAGAGCTATCTCCTCAATGCCTTAACCCATTTTTATTTTTATTTTTTTTATTTTTTTGTAGATAATTATTTTTTATTGAAGGGTAGTTGACACACAGTATTACATTACATTAGTTTCAGGTGTACAACACAGTGATTCAACATTTATATACATGATAATTCTAGGTACCAGCTATCACCATACCAAGTTGTTACAATATTTTGACTATATTCCTTATGCTATACATTACATCCCGGTTACTTATTTATTTTTTAATTGGAAGTGTGTACTTTTTTTTTTTTTGTGAGGGCATCTCTCATATTTATTGATCAAATGGTTGTTAACAACAATAAAATTCTGTAAAGGGGAGTCAATGCTCAATGCACAATCATTACTCCACCCCAAGCCTAATTTTCGTCAGTCTCCAATCTTCTGAGGCATAACAAACAAGTTCTTACACGGAGAACAAATTCTTACATAGTGAATAAGTTCTTACATGGTGAACAGTACAAGGGCAGTCATCACAGAAACCTTCGGTTTTGCTCATGCATTATGAACTATAAACAGTCAGTTCAAATATGAATACTCATTTGATTTTTATACTTGATTTATATGTGGATACCACATTTCTCCCTTTATTATTATTATTATTATTATTATTATTATTTTTAAATAATTATTTTTTATTGAAGGGTAGTTGACGCACAGTATTATATGACATTAGTTTCAAGTGTACAACACAGTGGTAGAACATTTATATACATAATACTAGGTTCCAGCTATCACCCTACCAAGCTGTTACAATATCTTGACTATATTCCTTATGCTATACATTACATCCCGGTTACTTATTTATTTTACCATTGGAAGTCTGTCCTTTTTTTTTTTTTTTTTTTTTGTGAGGGGATCTCTCATATTTATTGATCAAATGGTTGTTAATGACAATAAAATTCTGTATAGGGGAGTCAATGCTCAATGCACAATCATTAATCCACCCCAAGCCTAATTTTCGTCAGTCTCCAATCTTCTGAGGCATAACAAACAAGTTCTTACATGTAGAACAAATTCTTACATAATGAATAAGTTACATAGTGAACAGTACAAGGGCAGTCATCACAGAAACTTTGGGTTTTGCTCATGCATTATGAACTATAAACAGTCAGTTCAAATATGAATACTCATTTGGTTTTTATACTTGATTTATATGTGGATATCACATTTCTCTCTTTATTATTATTATTTTTAATAAAATGCTGAAGTGGTAGGTAGATACAAGATAAAGGTAGAAAACATAGTTTAGTGTTGTAAGAGAGCAAATGTAGATGATCAGGTGTGTGCCTGTAGACTATGTGTTAATCCAAGCTAGACAAGGGCAATAAAACATCCACGTATGCAGAAGATTTCTCTCAGAACAGGGGGGGTGAGGTTCTAAGCCTCACCTCTGTTGATCCCCAATTTCTCACCTGATGGCCCCCCTGTGACTGTGCCTGTCTTAGGTTGTTCCTCCCTTGAGGAATCTTACCCGTCTCTGGCTAACCAGTCATCTTCCGGGGCCATACAGGGAAATGTGAAGTTGATAAGTGAGAGAGAAGCCTTATTGTTTGAAATGGTTAGCTTTTTACTTCTTTGCATATTTATGCCCTGTGGCTTCTATGCCCAGCATTTGTCTTGAGGTATCTTTACCACTTGGAAGAATTATGATACTCGGTAAATTTGATATGAGGCACAAATTCTATTTAAGGGTTGTAATTAGGAAGGAAGAAGAAAAGCTATAGAAGTAGCAGGCGGCAGAAAACATGGGAAGATTGATTATTTCTTTGACATATCTTCTTGTAGAGTAACTTCAGCATGTATAGGTTTTAAGCTACTACTTAAATTGCACACACACATTAACATAATAGGAGTATAGTTACATAACCAAAGCATACCTGTAATTACCAGCCATCTCCAGTGAAACCAAGAAAACCAGTTAGGCACCTTAGGCATTTGTGAAAATTTATCTATCATATGGTGGATATTGTCCAACTGAGCTTGAACAGTCTGAGAGAAATCAGACAAATTAAAACAACCCACTACTGGGGAATGTTCACACCCCTCATGTTCTTTTAACAGTAAATAGTCTGTAGTTGTAAGATTTTGGAGCACTACAATTTGCACTTCTCCTAATTCTTGGTTGAGTTCCAACAGTATAAATCCAGTCAAATTTGTTGTTCTACTGCATGCACAGGCCAGCTTAGATATCTCCTTCCTCATTCCCATGGCAAGTCCAGGAACTGGTGGGATGAGTGCATCTACAGCTGTAGCAGGGCGTGGATCTTTGTTGGGGTTTTTTGATGATCATCTTCTGGCATGAGTCTTCCAGAGAGTGCTGATGTTGGAAGTTCTTTTTCATATCGTATCTTAGTTCATTTTCGGGGTAGCCCAATTAGGGTTTGATCCTCTGTATAAACACAAACAGACCCTTTGCCTACACTTTTATATGCCCTTTATACCCTTGTGTAGAACTCATTGGAGGTTACCACACAGGAACTGCCTTATTTTTTTGGTATCACTAATCTATGCTTACATGACGAATATTATGTTTACTAGGCTCTCCCCTATACCAGGTCCCCCCTATAAACCCCTTTACAGTCACTGTCCATCAGCATAGCAAAATGTTGTAGAATCACTACTTGCCTTCTCTGTGTTGTACAGCCCTCCCCTTTCTCCCACCCCCTCATGCATGCTAATCTTAATAACCCCCTACTTCTCCCCCCTCTTATCCCTCCCTACCCACCCATCCTCCCCAATCCCTTTCCCTTTGGTACCTGTTAGTCCATTCTTGAGTTCTGTGATTCTGCTGCTGTTTTGTTCCTTCAGTTTTTCCTTTGTTCTTATATTCCACAGATGAGTGAAAT
Source organism: Manis pentadactyla (assembly GCF_030020395.1). Classification (NCBI taxonomy): domain Eukaryota; kingdom Metazoa; phylum Chordata; class Mammalia; order Pholidota; family Manidae; genus Manis; species Manis pentadactyla. The sequence continues at coordinate 146,240,989 of NC_080020.1, read as the reverse complement.
CATTTGGTATTTCTCTTTCTCTGCTTGGCTTGTTTCACTGAGCATAATACCCTCCAGCTCCATCCATGTTGCTGCAAATGGTAGGATTTGCCCTTTTCTTATGGCTGAGTAGTATTCCATTGTGTATATGTACCACATCTTCTTTATCCATTCATCTATCGATGGACATTTAGGTTGCTTCCAATTCTTGGCTATTGTAAATAGTGCTGCGATAAACATAGGGGTGCACTGATCTTTCTTATACTTGATTGCTGCATTCTTAGGGTAAATTCCTACGAGTGCAATACCTGGGTCAAATGGTAAGCCTGTTTTGAGCATTTTGATGTACCTCCATACTGCTTTCCACAATGGTTGAACTAACTTACATTCCCACCAGCAGTGTAGGAGGGTTCCCCTTTCTCCACAGCCTCGCCAACATTTGTTGTTGTCGTCTTTTGGATGGCAGCCATCCTTACTGGTGTGAGGTGATACCTCATTGTAGTTTTAATTTGCATTTCTCTGATAATTAGCGATGTGGAGCATCTTTTCATGTGTCTGTTGGCCATCTGTCTTTCTTTTTTGGAGAACTGTCTGTTCAGTTCCTCTGCCCATTTTTTAATTGGGTTATTTGTTTTTTGTTTGTTGAGGCGTGTGAGCTCTTTATATATTCTGGACGTCAAGCCTTTATCGGATGTGTCATTTTCAAAGATATTCTCCCAAGTAGGGTTCCTTTTTGTTCTATTGATGGTGTCTTTTGCTGTACAGAAGCTTTTCAGCTTAATATAGTCCCACTTATTCATTTTTGCTGTTGTTTTCCTTGCCCGGGGAGTTATGTTCAAGAAGAGGTCACTCATGTTTATGTCTAAGAGGCTTTTGCCTATGTTTTCTTCCAAGAGTTTAATGGTTTCATGACTTACATTCAGGTCTTTGATCCATTTTGAGTTTACTTTTGTATATGGGGCTGGACAATGGTCCAGTTTCATTCTCCTAAAGTAGCTGTCCAGTTTTGCCAGCACCATCTGTTGAAGAGACTGTCATTTCGCCATTGTATGTCCATGGCTCCTTTGTCAAATATTAATTGACCATATATGTTTGGGTTAATGTCTGGAGTCTCTAGTCTGTTCCACTGGTCTGTGGCTCTGTTCTTGTACCAGTACCAAATTGTCTTGATTTCTATGGCTTTATACTAGAGCTTGAAGTTGGGGAGTGAGATCCCCCCTACTTTAATCTTCTTTCTCAGGATTGCTTTGGCTATTCGGGGTCTTTGGCATTTCCATATGAATTTTTGAATTATTTGTTCCAGTTCATTGAAGAATGTTGCTGGTAGTTTCATAGGGATTGCATCAAATCTGTATATTGCTTTGGGCAGGATGGCCATTTTGACGATATTAATTCTTCCTAGCCACGAGCATGGGATGAGTTTCCATCTGTTAGTGTCCCCTTTAATTTCTCTTAAGAGTGACTTGTAGTTTTCAGAGTATAAGTCTTTCACTTCTTTGGTTAGGTTTATTCCTAGGTATTTTATTTTTTTTGATGCAATTGTGAATGGAGTTGTTTTCCTGATTTCTCTTTCTGTTGGTTCATTGTTAGTGTATAGGAAAGCCACAGATTTCTGTGTGTTGATTTTGTATCCTGCAACTTTGCTGTATTCCGATATCAGTTCTAGTAGTTTTGGGGTGGAGTCTTTAGGGTTTTTTATGTACAGTATCATGTCATCTGCAAATAGTGACAGTTTAACTTCTTCTTTACCAATCTGGATTCCTTGTATTCCTTTTTTTGTCTGATTGCCGTGGCTAGGACCTTCAGTACTATGTTAAATAACAGTGGAGAGAGTGGGCATCCCTGTCTAGTTCCCGATCTCAGAGGAAATGCTTTCAGCTTCTCACTGTTCAATATAATGTTGGCTGTGGGTTTATCATAGATGGCCTTTATTATGTTGAGGTACTTGCCCTCTATTCCCATTTTGCTGAGAGTTTTTATCATGAATGGATGTTGAACTTTGTCAAATGCTTTTTCAGCATCTATGGAGATGATCATGTGGTTTTTGTCTTTCTTTTTGTTGATGTGGTGGATGATGTTGATGGACTTTCGAATGTTGTACCATCCTTGCATCCCTGGGATGAATCCCACTTGGTCATGGTGTATGATCCTTTTGATGTATTTTTGAATTCGGTTTGCTAATATTTTGTTGAGTATTTTTGCATCTACGTTCATCAGGGATATTGGTCTGTAGTTTTCTTTTTTGGTGGGGTCTTTGCCTGGTTTTGGTATTAGGGTGATGTTTGCTTCATAGAATGAGTTTGGGAGTATCCCCTCCTCCTCTGTTTTTTGGAAAACTCTAAAGAGAATGGGTATTATGTCTTCCCTGTATGTCTGATAAAATTCCGAGGTAAATCCATCTCGCCCGGGGGTTTTGTTCTTTGGTAGTTTTTTGATTACCGCTTCAATTTCGTTGCTGGTAATTGGTCTGTTTAGATTTTCTGTTTCTTTCTGGGTCAATCGTGGAAGGTTGTATTTTTCTAGGAAGTTGTCCATTTCTCCTAGGTTTCCCAGCTTGTTAGCATATAGGTTTTCATAGTATTCTCCAATAATTCTTTGCATTTCTGTGGGGTCCGTCGTGATTTTTCCTTTCTCGTTTCTGATACTGTTGATTTGTGTTGACTCTCTTTTCTTCTTAATAAGTCTGGCTAGAGGCTGATCTATTTTGTTTATTTTCTCGAAGAACCAGCTCTTGGTTTCATTGATTTTTGCTATTGTTTTATTCTTCTCAATTTTATTTATTTCTTCTCTGATCTTTATTATGTCCCTCCTTCTGGTGACCTTAGGCCTCATCTGTTCTTCTTTTTCCAATTTCGATAATTGTGACATTAGACCATTCATTTGGGATTGCTCTTCCTTTTTTAAATATGCTTGGATTGCTATATACTTTCCTCTTAAGACTGCTTTTGCTGTGTCCCACAGAAGTTGGGGCTTAGTGTTGTTGTTGTCATTTGTTTCCATATATTGCTGGATCTCCATTTTGATTTGGTCATTGATCCATTGATTATTTAGGAGCGTGTTGTTAAGCCTCAATGTGTTCGTGAGCCTCTTTGCTTTCTTTGTACAGTTTATTTCTAATTTTATGCCTTTGTGGTCTGAAAAGTTGGTTGGTAGGATTTCAATCTTTTGGAATTTTCTGAGGCTCTTTTTGTGGCCTAGTATGTGGTCTATTCTGGAGAATGCTCCATGTGCACTTGAGAAGAATGTATATCCTGTTGCTTTTGGATGTAGAGTTCTATAGATGTCTATTAGGTCCATCTGCTCTACTGTGTTGTTCAGTGCCTCTGTGTCCTTATTTATTTTCTGCCCAGTGGATCTATCCTTTGGGGTGAGTGGTGTGTTGAAGTCTCCTAGAATGAATGCATTGCAGTCTATTTCCCCCTTTAGTTCTGTTAGTATTTGTTTCACATATGCTGGTGCTCCTGTGTTGGGTGCATATATATTTAGAATGGTTATATCCTCTTGTTGGACTGAGCCCTTTATCATTATGTAGTGTCCTTCTTTATATTTTGTTACTTTCTTTGTTTTGAAGTCTATTTTGTCTGATATTAGTACTGCAACCCCTGCTTTCTTCTCGCTGTTGTTTGCTTGAAATATGTTTTTCCATCCCTTGACTTTTAGTCTGTACATGTCTTTGGGTTTGAGGTGAGTTTCTTGTAAGCAGCATATAGATGGGTCTTGCTTTTTTATCCATTCTATTACTCTATGTCTTTTGATTGGTGCATTCAGCCCATTAACATTTAGGGTGACTATTGAAAGATATGTACTTATTGCCATGGCAGGCTTTAAATTCGTGGTTACCAAAGGTAGAAGGTTAGCCTCCTTAGTATCTTACTGCCTAACTTAGCTCACTTATTGAGCTGTTACATACACTGTCTGGAGATTCTTTTCTTCTCTCCCTTCTTATTCCTCCTTCTCGATTCTTCATATATTGGGTGTTTTTTGCTGTGCTCTTTCTAGGAGTGCTCCCATCTAGAGCAGTCCCTGTAAGATGTTCTTTAGAGGTGGTTTGTGGGAAGCAAATTCCCTCAGCTTTTGTTTGTCTGGGAATTGTTTAATCCCACCATCATATTTGAATGATAGTCGTGCTGGATACAGTATCCTTGGTTCAAGGCCCTTCTGTTTCATTGTATTAAATATATCATGCCATTCTCTTCTGGCCTGTAGGGTTTCTGTCGAGAAGTCTGATGTTAGCCTGATGGGTTTTCCTTTATAGGTGACCTTTTTCTCTCTAGCTGCCTTTAAAACTCTTTCTTTGTCCTTGATCTTTGCCATTTTAATTATTATGTGTCTTGGTGTTGTCCTCCTTGGATCCTTTCTGTTGGGGGATCTGTGTATTTCTGTGGTCTGTTCGATTATTTCCTCCCCCAGTTTGGGGAAGTTTTCAGCAATTATTTCTTCTAAGATACTTTCCATCTCTTTTCCTCTCTCTTCTTCTTCTGGAACCCCTATAATACGGATATTGTTCCTTTTGGATTGTTCACACAGTTCTCTTAACATTGTTTTATTCCTGGAGATCCTTTTATCTCTCTCTATGTCAGCTTCTATGCGTTCCTGTTCTCTGGTTTCAATTCCATCAATGGCCTCTTGCATCCTATCCATTCTGCTCATAAACCCTTCCAGAGTTTGTTTCATTTCTGCGATCTCCTTTCTGGCATCTGTGATCTCCCTCCGGACTTCATCCCATTTTTCTTGTGTATTTCTCTGCATCTCTGTCAGCATGTTTATGATTCTTATTTTGAATTCTTTGTCAGGAAGACTGGTTAGGTCTGTCTCCTTCTCTGGTGTTGTCTCTGTGATCTTTGTCTGCCTGTAGCTTTGCCTTTTCATGGTGATAGGAATAGTTTGCAGAGCTGGAACGAGTGACGGCTGGAAGAACTTCCCTTCTTGTTGGTTTGTGGCCCTCCTCTCCTGGGAGAACAGCGGCCTCTAGTGGCTTGTGCTGGGCAGCTGTGCGCAGACAGGGCTTCTGCTTCCTGCCCGGCTGCTATGGAGTTAATCTCCGCTGTTGCTGTGGGTGTGGCCTGGTTCAGGCCTCTGCTCCAAAGTGTTGGAGTCGCGTTGGAGGGGGAGCGGCCTGGAGGCTATTTATCTCCGTAAGGGGCCTCCGTGCCCCCTGTAGCCCAGGGGTTAGGGTGCCCAGAGATCCCCGGATTCTCTACCTCTGGATTAAGTGTCCTGCCCTGCCCCTTTAAGCCTTCCAAAAAGCACCCGCCAAAACAAAAGAACGACCGCAAGAAAAAAAAAAATTTAAATTAAAAAAAAAAAGTGGCCGCTCGTTTTTCTTTATTCTCTGGCGCCAGCCTCAGACATCTGCTCACTGGTCTTGCTGCCGTTTCCCTAGTATTGGGGTCCCTATCCCTTTAAGACTTCCAAAAAGCGCTCGCCAAAACAAAACAGCAAAAAAAAAAAAAAAAAAAAAGGTCACTCGCTTTTCTGGTGTCCGGCGCCAGGCCTCCGGTGCCCGCTCACTGTTCTTGCTGCCCTGTTTCCCTAGTATCCAGGGCCCTGCACTCTGGCCCGGATGGCTGGGGCTGGGTGTTCGGCAGTCCTGGGCTCCGTCTCCCTCCCGCTCTGCCTGCTCTTCTCCCGCCGGGAGCTGTGGGGAGGGGCGCTCGGCTCCCGCGGGGCCGGGGCTTGTATCTTACCCCCTTCACGAGGCGCTGGGTTCTCTCAGGTGCGGATGTGGTCTGGATATTGTCCTGTGTCCTCTGGTCTTTATTCTAGGAAATGTTGTCTTTGTTATATTTTCATAGATATATGTGGTTTTGGGAGGAGATTTCCGCTGCTCTACTCACGCCGCCATCTTGGCTCCCTCTCCTTAACCCATTTTTAATTGGGTTGTTTCTCCTTTTGTCACTGAGTTCCCAGAGTTCTTTATATATTCTGGATATGATCCTTATCAGATATATAATTTGTAAATATTTTCCTAATGCATGTTTATCTAATTTCCTTTTGTTGTCATTGGAGAAAACAGAAAAACTAAGGATTTAGTAGTAGCATCCCAGTTGTATACATTCTTGGTCAGTGTCCTGCTTTTCTAACCTGGCCCTTCACCATCTGAAAAGCACATAAGTGAAGTAACTTTCCTGAGATGACACAGAAGTGTACCTAAATTATCTAGTGTGTAGAAATGGTAAGCAAATGTCTGACCAAGAAAAAAGATTTTTTAATTAATTGGACTGCAAAGGAATTTGGGCAGGGGGGGGGATCTTATTCTAATAATGTAAAGACAAGGTGGAGAGATAATCATAATTTGATTAAACATTAGTTGAATTAAGCATACTGTGTGCAAAGGAACATACTAAATATTGTAATGAAAAGAAGAATTAATTTCCCTTCAAATGGTATTTATTGAGCACTCACTACATGCCAGGCAAGCATAATCAGACTTAAAGAATAGGCTCTTCTCCACTTATTTGTTACCAGTCATTTGAACCAAGACAGTGAGATCCAACCATCCCCATGTATGTGAAGGGCCCCCAAGTGTTAAAACCATGCATCTCCACAGTCAGAGATGCGCAAAATTCCACACTGCAGCTGATTTCCACCATCCTGACATCCTCTCTTCCATCTCATCCAGCGCACCCTGACCTGTCCTTCAAAACAAGACACTGACCTCTGAGAGTTCCTTCCTTTCTTTACCTTTCTTCCTATCTTAGAGCTGTGTTAAAATTTTCTAGTCCTAGTAATTACCAATTTGTTCCCCAGGAAGCATTTCATTTTCTGCCTGACTGTTTCTTTTCATTCATGAGGACAGCCTAGGTCTCAGACCCTTGGGACTGCCCTGTCCCATGCCCCTGCCCCTGAGAGGCCCACTTGTCCCACCTGGTCTGCCAGGACATGAGGTGTCTGCATGCTTCCCCACTTGCTGATCTGGTTCATGCGCCACTTCCTTTCTGCCCTTTTCTCAGAGGTCTGTACAGAGCACACGGAGCCAGAGCTGAGGCTAACTGGGCAGCAGGCACATGTGATCCAAGAGGCAGCAGAGCTTTCTCGGTAAGATGCAGCAAGACTTCAGTGTGCTTATAGCCTGGAAGGGCCTTGGCAGTCCGTGCCGCCTTCCATTTTGCAGATTAGGAAACCGAGGGGGTGGGAACTGGAAGGCAGATAAATTAAGTCTCACACCCACACGCTCCCCACTGCACACGGCGCCTCTCCCAACTCAGCCCTGCTCCCTCTCGCTGCTGCTCTCCCTGTAGCCACCTTCTTGCCTTCCAAGTTAGTGAAGCATTGGAGCACAGGTAGCTTCCCTTTTTAAATTTTCTGTTTGATGCACATCTCTAAGCAAGATACACAACAGGAGTTTGGAAGGGACACCCAAATACACAATGTAATGAAGAAAGGATTCCGTCAGAGAATGATGTGTTATATAGTGGAGTAGAGCAGCAACTCCCAGACCCATCGACGCAGCAGGAAGGGAAGGGCAAAGCACGCTTCGGTGGACGTATGCCTCTGCAGGGAGCGGCTGTCCTATTTCTGATGAGTATCATCCAGGCGGAGGCAGGGTGGGCCATGTGGCCCTAAGAGGCATAGCGTCAGTCAGAGCAGCAAGCCCTGGCCACCCAGGCAGGTCCAGAGGGGTGGCAGAGGGAGCTTGCATGTGGCTCCAGGGAAGCAGCCCATCAGAGGCCAGTGCTGCAGGTGAGGCGCTGCAGGGAGGCCCAGCCCCCAGCCCACCCCCACCTGGATCACCAGATCACCGGATTGCGGGCACTGGGAAGCAGCAGGGCCTCTAGAACAACCCGACAGCCCCTGAGCCCCAATCCGGCTGCTAGCTCCAAGCCTGGGAACATGACCAGGTTTGACTCCTGAACCCTCTGGTGGGCTGGGGGGTAACTAAGCCACGTCCAGGGAGCAGCCCGAGACCAGCAGCACCACCAGATTTGCTTGTAAAATCAGACTCCTGGGCTCTAACAGTCTCTGAAGATGGGAGTTTTAGAATTTGTATGATTAAGGAACACTGGGAATTCTAAAATCATACATAATTTGGGAACTACATTAGAAGAAAGAGCTCTGATTTGTGGTTGATTGACTTTAATCCTAAACCCACCAGGTAATACCAGCCTGGCCTTTAGCAACTTGCTTAATCTGCCTGAGCCTCAGTTTCTTTATCCCTAAAATGGGACTGACGGTACTCACAAGCGTGCGTGGGAATGAATGAAATATGGCCGTGTGGATAAAGTTTCCAGCACATGGTCAGTATCAACAATGGTGATGATTGTCATTGGCAGTTGTGCCCTCTTTGCAGAATTGGGGGTGGCGGAGACAGGAAAGGAAGGTAGAAACTGGTGACCTCCTGTGTACGCTGTGTACCTCATAAGTATGGCAGCAATCATTTCTCTAACATGGTTCTGGGCCAGGCAGCACTCTAAGCAAGTGATGTAAATAGCCCACGTGACCCCTACAAGCGTCTCAGGAGAGGCGTACCATTGCTAGCCCCTTTCTGCAGGTGAGGAAACTGAGACACAGGGGACACGAGGAACTTGCATAAGGACCCACAGTTCACCTTTGAATGGGGCTCAGCCCATCTTCACCCCTGCACTCCCTGCCTCCCCAACACATAGTGTCAGGTGGGAATGTCCCCCCAGCCTTTTGTGAAGAACTGGTGCAGAAGCAGTCACACCTACAAAGTTCAGAAGTATTTTAAGGTGTCTTAAGTTGTTTGAGTATAATCTCCATCATTTGAGTAGCACTGCAATAGAGGCAACACGTGGAACTTTATTAAATACATACGGACAAGCTGTTGCAGTAAAACACTCACTTCAACAGGTATTTATTTACTGAGCAACTACTATGCAATGAACTATACTCAGCACTGCCCGGATAAGGATGAAAGACAGTGGCATCCAGCTTTGAGAGGAGGAGAAGGATGTGAGACCCATGGAAATATTCCTGAAAGAAGCAGAGCATCCTAACCCCCTAGAAGACATTGGCCTGGAGATGGATGGTGGGGAGAGAGAGACTCTCACGAATGATCCTGTGCCCCTCCTCACCCTGCGTGCTCTCCCTGCTGCTGTCCCACCCACCTCCAGATACCACCTACGCATGCCAGGGGCCCCAAAACTGTACAGAGCCAGCTGGAACCTCTCATCTGAGCTTCAGACCCGAACTCTGGCTGCTTCCTAGACATCTCCTCTTGGACATCTCAAGGACACCTGGGCTCAGCCTCTCCCCTCCCCAGAGAGCTTCCTTTCCTGGGCCTTTAGGAGCAGACCCTTGGGTAGCACCGTTGCCTCCTACACCCTCTTACACCACCAGGCAGCAAGCTTCAACTTGTCTTCCTCCCAAACTTTCCCCAGCTGACACCTCTCTCCTGCTTGCTTCTCTCTACCACCTGGCCCCAGTGTGGTGGCCCTGTCCCCCATGCTTGCTCACCTGTGTCTCCCTGGGTCCCTGCGTGCCCCTTCCCCACCCACTCTCCATCCCAAAGCCAGAGGTCTCTTTGCAAAATGCACATCTCCTCATTCCACTGCCCTGCTTAAACTCTCCAATGCTTTCCCATTGCTCTTAGGATGAAATTTAACAGTCCTAACGTGGCCAGTGAGACCTCCATGGTTCACCCCTGAGTGGCTCCAGTCTTCCTGCCTGTGTCCTGATTCCAGCCATCTTTGTTTTTTCCCTGCCTGGGGACCCTAGCCCTTGTTGTTCTGTCTGTCTGGCATGCTTTCTCTGCTGCCTCTTTATTTTAACTCCACTAATTTCCAGATTTCAGCCTTCCATGGCCCTCAGAACACAGACAGGTTTCCATGTCATATGATCAAATGAATACTAAGGGTATAGCCAGCTGTCTGCCTCTCCTGCCAGAGGGCATGCTCTGGGTGAGCTGGGCTGTGTTCTGGGTCTCTACCAGCCCCGGCAACTAGCACAGGGCCTTGAACATTGAATGGGGCTACATATTTATCAGCGATTGGATGGAATATTTGAGTTGAGCCTTGATGTATATTAATTTCTCATGGCTGCTGGAACAAATTGCTACAAACTTAGTGGTTCCAACAGCACAGATGTATTCTTTTCCAGTTCTCAAGGTCAGATGTCTAAAATGAGTCTTTTTTTTTGTATCATTAATGTACAATTACATGAGCAACACTGTGCTTACTAGACTCCCCCATTATCAAGTCCCCTCCACATACCCCATTATAGTCACTGTCCATCAGCATAGTAAGATGCTGAAGAATCACCACTTGTCTTCTCTGTGTGGTACTGCCTTCCCCTTGCCCTCCCACACACATTATGTGTGCTAATCATAATGCCCCTTTTCCCCCCTTATCCCTCCCTTCCCACCCACCCTCCCCAGTCCCTTTCCCTTTGGTAACTGCTAGTCCATTCTTGGGTTCTGTGAGTCTGCTGCTGTTTTGTTCCTTCAGTTTTTTCTTTGTTTTATACTCCACAGATGAGTGGAATCATTTGATACTTGTCTTTTCCGGCCTGGCTTATTTCACTGAGCAAATACCTTCTAGTTCCATCCACATTGTTGCAAATGGTAGGATTTGTGTACTTCTTATGGCTGAATAATATTCCATTGTGTATATGTACCACATCTTCTTTATCCATTCATCAACTGATGGACACTTAGGTTGCTTCCATTCCTTGGCTATTGTAGATAGTGCTGCGATCAACATAAGGGTGCATCTGTCTTTTTTATTTTGAACTCTTTCAGGCAGGTTGGTGAGTTCAGTTTCATTTGGGCCTTTTTCTGGGGTTTGTGAGATTTTGGTATGAACCATGTTGTTTTGACATGTCATATTTCTGTGAGGTGCCCACTAGTGCCCAGAAGCTCCAGTCTCTGGAGCTGCTCAGCCCGTAGAGTGGGGTTGGGGGCAGTAGGGGAGCAGAGCTGGTGCCTGCGGGGAGAAGAGATCTGTTTGCTGATTCCGTCTGCACTGCCTGTCTCCCGTGTCAGAGCCAGTGGGCGGAGCACACAGGTGTAAGCCTCTGTGCTGGGCGTCTCTAGCTGTGGTGGGCGGGGCCTCCCTCTGGCTGGCCTGCCGCCAGCACAGTGACTGCCGGTTTGCGAACTGGCGCCAGCAGGCTGCGTGTCACAGTGGGGTCCTTGGGGCTGAGCAGGCAGCCAAGGGGATGGAGCGGCTGAAGCTCCCCAAAGTTCGCAACCTACTGGAAAGCGCGCAGACAAGCTCGTCCAGCTCACCCCTCCCCCGCGCAGCAAGCTCCGTGCAAACCCCGCCCCTTCAACACCCTCGCTGCAAAGCAGCCTGTCGGACCGCCTGCCTTTCCATGACCCAGAGCGGCCGGGTGGGGACCCCATCCTCCACAAACGGCCGGAATGTCAAGTCTCTCAAGGACTCCGCCTGTCAGAGCTGCCCATCCTCCAGAGCACCGCACAAGGTAGGTTTCTGCTCGTAAAGCAGAGCCCCGGGGCCGGGTGTTCAGCAGTCCCAGGCCTCCACCCCGTCCCTCGCCCTGTTTCTCTTCCCCCCCTGCCGGTAAGCTGGGGCAGGGGAAGGGCTCGGGTCCCCCAGATCAAGGCCTTCGTTTGTTTCCCTTTTGGGTGAGACAGCTCTGTTCATGAAGTCTGCGTGCAGTCTGGTGCAGCCCTCTTTCCTGTTGCTGTTTTAGGGTTAGTTGTATCAATTAACTACATTCTCATGCTATTTGTGGTTTGGGGAGGAATTTTCTGTCTCACCTCTCACGCCGCCATCTTGAATCTAGACTCCCCTACTGGTTTTTATTCATAGGCTTCTAATTGTGTAGCTTCTCATAGGTGTCTGGGGGTACCCTTCCAGAGCTCCTATTTTTGTAGCAGTTTTATTTGTTCTCCTAGTTCCTTTTGGTAACTCTTCCGAACGTCAGTTTCTCAGTTTGCATGTATTTTGGCATGTGCGTTAACTTCCATGTCACTGCTTCAAAAACTTCATGCCCTCAGAGGTGGCACTGCCCCCTTGTTGTCTCTACAGGTAAGAAAGTAATGTGGGTTTTATTTTAAATAGAATGCCCTCCCTTACATTTATTGTTTAATGCAAATTATGGACTTGACTTTTCTTTTCCAGGTTATCCAGACTGTAAACACTCAGATTTTATGAAAGAGAAAATGATGCCCAGAGAGAAAGTGACTTCTCTAGAGGCATTCAAGGGGTTCCAGAAGAGTGACTACAAACTAGACTAATTGCTCTCTATTAAACCAGACAGGTTCCTTTCACGCCTTCTCCTCCCCGCACTCCCAATAAAGAGTATAACAGTGCCAGCTTTTGGAAAAAGTATTCATAGGGACAGTCAGCTTCGCTAATGAGGAAAGAGATGTAAGTGATACAAAAATTTACAGTAGTAGTTTTTCACTGTCATCAGCAAACCTTCCTCAGGGTGGGCTACGAGGCAGGGCCCAGGTCCTAGTGTGCTGGCCTTCTGTGTAGTCTTGAGTAAGTTCTGTTCTCTCTGGGCTTCTTTTTCCTTCTCTGTCAAGCAGGCAGATTTCCCTCTGATCCTTATGTCTCCTCCAGATCTTACATCTCTGTATTTCTGCCTTATACTTAGCCCTCAGTCTGTTATTTGATGGCCAGGCAGCAGATGAGAGGTGCACTCAAGTCTGACTGAGCATCACTGATGATGATTAAGAATTTTGAATGATGACTGTATAGTTTATATTTCTAAAATATAATGATTAATTGATATAAGTATCATTTTTATTCTGCTTTAGTATAGCTAATTTTTTAAAAGGAAGTAGGGTTTATTTATTAGGCTGATTCATGACTTGAGGGCAAGGCTGTGTTCCAATAAAACTGTTTTTAAGAAAATAGGTAGTGGGCAGGATTTAAGCCCATGTGCCATAGTTGGCTGACCGTAATAACATTCCCATCACCTTCAAGTTTCTGTCACATCCCCTTCTGGTCAGAGAAGTAACCACTTTCCTGACTTACTGTAGTTTACTTTTACCTGCTAACATTTGTTCTCTTTTATGTATGTGTTTTATTTCACAATGTAAACTCCTGTTTAATAGAAACAATTATAGTAGAACTGTATCTTACAGCCAGTCAGAAATATCATTCAGTGTCATGTCCCCCAGTAGACGGAGGGAATGGAAGAATTGGTAGAGGAAAAGGCAAGTTTTGTAGGTGGCTGAGCTCAGACTTCACAGACTCTTTCCCTTGAGATGGGTGTGGCTGCTCAAATCCCAGTTCAGTTCTTTCAAGATTTTCCCATAATCTCTGGCTTTCAGCATGTGAACTATGCTATGTCTCAACTGTAATTCAACATTTGGAATATGGACCTGTTTGCATTTTTAGTCCTTTGACTTTGCTGAGCTTCTTGGATGTGTGTTTTTAGACCAATGTATTACATCAAATTTGGGGAAGTTTTCAGCCATTAATTCTTAAAATGGCTTTTCTGTCTCTTTCCTCTCTTCTCTCCTGGGGCTACCACTATGTGTGTGTTGGTGTGAATGACATCTCACATTTCTCTGAGGCTCTGTTATAATTTTTCTTCATTCTTTTGTTCTGTTTTTGCAAATTTCATAATTTCTACTGATCTATCTTCAAGTTTACCGATTTGTTTTCTTCTCCCAACTTGAATCTACTAGAGACCCTCCAATGAATTTTTCATTTTAGTTACTGTACTTTTCAACTCCAGAATTTCTATTTGATTCCTTTTTTATAGTGTTGGTATTCTGGTAATTATTGGTATCAGTGTTTGATGAGTAATTGTTAAAATACATGTTCCTTTAATTTAAACATGGTTCCTTTAGTTCTTGGAACATGTTCATAATACACATCTGGCCAGAGTTTGGTCAGAGGTTCTACTTAAGCACCTTAAGCTAGTAAGAATTGTGCTCTTTGCTGATGACCTGGGTGTGACTTGGGGAGTATTCTCAAGTCTGGTCCACATCCCACTGATTGCTCCTGAGCAGCGGCAACCCAGCCCATGCCCGCAGCTCACCGGCCCCTGGAGGGTAAGTAGGCTTCCAGGAGGTCTCTTCTCAGCCATCTCTTTCCTGGTTCTGTTAAACTTCTGGCTGGTCTGCCATTTTGGTTTACGCTGCTAGTATGGAGCTACCCACCCCCTCTGAGCTGCTCACCACCAAGATCTCTATTGCTTTTGACAATCCTCTTAGGCAGATTTCTCTATCCTTGATCTCAAATAAAGTCAGATCCTCGTGCAGAGCTGTTGAACTGTTCAGAGCCTGCCTCTTCCCCATGGGGGCCGGACAGTGTCCAGCTTCTCCAGGAGTAACACTCCTCTACAGGTAGGTGCTGGGAGAAAAGGACTGAGAGCCCCTGCCCCTCTCAGATGCCAATTTTAAACTTCCACCCTATGAGCAGGCTGGAGCAGGAGCAACCGAAGCCCCAGGATTCTCGAACCGTCACACCTGGGGCAGAACCCTAGACCGGTGAGGGCCCTTGCCTTTTGGGTTGTGCTTGCCCAGGTAGGTCAGTAGGAGTAGAGCTGCTGTCCCATGAAGCGGGAGCAGGGGTGAGATGGGATTAGGCTGGGGCTCAAATGCCACAGACTCTCTCTATTTTTAACATGTAGTTGACTTTATTGAATGAATGTTTCTCTATTTGCTGTATGTCTTAGACACACACACACACACACACACACACACACACACACACACGTTACACATACACACACACGTTTCACTGGGAAGAGACTCAGTGGAGCTCTGCACTCCGCCTTCCAAAAGTCTCATGCAATCAATTCTTTGGGCCTTAGCTGGGCTGCTTGGAGTCTGGTCCACACATCTGTGGTTCAGTTCTTGGCCACTGAGATTGGTAGGGATTTCATACAAAGAGCTTGGGTTTCTCTTTTCTAGAATTCTCTCTTTCCACAGGCTCTTTAATCCCAAACTATGGCCTCTGGTTCTTCAGTAGGACTGCAGGTTTCTCAACAGTTTTAGTTACTCTGTTGGCCTGTCCTTGGATAAAAGCCATAAAAATGGGACATGTACCCTGTTCTCTCTTCAGGCTTCCACTCCCCTCCAAAGTCTTCCTGCTTTGGGTCATGTTCCAGTATTTTCAAAGTAAAAAAAAATATTTTTTCCAGAGTGGCTGTTATTTGAGGGAGGACTAGTCTAAAATAGGTATTTACTAGAAGTGAAACTACCCTAACCATAAATTTTTAAGTTGGGTAACTTACAGTTGGAAACAGCTAGTGAATCTATAGTTTTAATGAGGAACAGGTAAGATGTTCCACAATGAAATTGAAAAAACTTTTTCCTATTTTGGGTAGGGAGGAATTTTGCAATTTTTATTTCAAAAAGCACATTTGCAAGAATGCTCTCACTTTTATATTATGAAGTAAGTGGAAGGCAGTAGAACCACTAAGAAGGGGTGGAATTACTCTTTTTAAGTAAAGCCTCAAGCTGACTTTAAGGCCACAAGGCCTGTTTCAGACACTATCAAATGTTTCTCACAGACACTAACACTCATATTACGAACCTGACTTCACATATGCTTAGCATACATGGGACTTGATTTCTGCCAGCTTTTTCTGTTGCCTAGAGTATCATTTTATCATATTACATTGTCTTAGAAAACTAAGGACAATTATCCTTTGTTCATTCTAAAAAGAGAAAATTGCAGAGCCCTATCTAATCCGTCACTCAGTGCCTTCCAGCTGTAAACTCTTCTCAGAGATGATTCCCAGGCCGCTGTCGACTGGCAGCTCAGAGGGTCACCTCATAGCACTGCATGTCTCTTTACTTTCTTTCTTTACTTTTCGGAAATGCTCACTGAAGGCTTCCTGTAAACCCTAAATTGCTGGGGTGTTATGAATATACAAATGGACAGATGTCATCTCTGGCCTTGAGATGCATCTGTCCTGCAACCCTTCACTTTGTGGGCGAGAAGGTAGGTTAGTGTAAGACACAGATCCACTGACCACAGAGAAGCCCTGAGCTCTGGCAAGGAAGGCTCCCCAAGACCCTCCACTCTCATGCGCTTATGTCCTGCAGCTTATGTGACGGCATCAAGTGCAGAGCATTAAATTCCAAGAGAAAGAGTCTGGGACAGGGCAACAAAGAGCAGGTGCTGACTGAGGCTCCCTTTGGAATAAAAGGCCTGATGCAGTCTCAGTTACCATTCTGACCAGTCAGAGCCTGCTCTTCACACCATGACCCGTGGCCCATGCAACAGCGTGTTTTTTATGTGGTAATGTTTAACCATTAACCATTACATCACACACTGCACTTCTCAGAGGGCTTGTTCTGGATAACTTTATTATAAGCCATATAATCTTGCTTGAGGCCTTACATGACTGGAAGTTACAAAGCTGTAAATACCAACTCTTCATTACTTTATGTGGCTCGGAACACTTTGAAGTTCGTGACATGCTAACTCCCTTGAACAATTAAATAGGCTGTGAGGGAAAGTATATTTATGAAGATATCATTCAAAAGGGCTTTTACCCTTGGATTTGCCTGCCTTGATTACAAAAATTCAAAACTACCTTCCCCGCTGGGGTTACATGAGGGTTTTCTCCTTCCCTAGGGCTGCACTCGCGCAGGGGACTGGAAGGGTGCATTCACTAACCAGCCCGCCTCGAGAAGCCCTGGGGAGCCTCCACCAGGGCGTGGGGAGGCTGAGGCCTCGCTGAGGAAGCGAATCTAGCAGCCGCAGGGCCCTCAGATGTCCTCGCTGCAGTCAGGGCACAGGATGTCACCCCGCTCCGTGAGGAAACCGCGCCCCACCAGCGACAGCGAGCACTTGGTGCAGTTGAAGCAGTGCTTGTGCCACTGACGCTCCTCGAAAGAGATATACTTGGTGCCGCCGAGGCCTGTCAACAGGAGTGGCAAGAAGTGAGGAGAGCGCGGTGGGACTGGGTGGGGCAGGCACCCTGCAAGGTTCTGGTCCAGAGTGTTGGGGGATGTGTCCCCCGGGCGGGGTGTGGCCTTGGCTGCAGGTGGTGGGGCCCAGGCCCGATCCAACACCAGACAGAGCCCCGCCCCCATCGCACCCTGTGCAGAGCCCCGCGCCCATCACCCGTCCCCATCGGACACTGTGCAGGGCCTCGCGGAGCTCACGGGGCCGCAGAACAGACCAAGCTGGCTCCAACCCCGGATGACAAAGGCTGTAGAGCCTACATGTGCATCTGTTTCCCCCACTAGAACTGAACTCTGTGAGACAGGGAGCTGATTTTTCTTATTCCTCATGTCTGGGGCTCAGATTTTCTGTGATTTAGTTAAGGAAGCACCAAAGGGGGCTTAGAAGATGGAAATGCTAATGTTCTCTGGACTGGCCAGGAAAAGCATCACAAATAAAATGAGACACAGGTGGGGGAGGAGGGGATGGGTATTCCTGCAGAGAGAACATCAGGATTAGGTACAGAGGCTACAGGTGCTGAGAATTGGCTGAGAGAGGCTCAGCGAGGCCGCTGGCAGGTGGGGACTGTGGGTGGGAAAGCAAGCCAGCTTATACGCCGGCGGGTAGCGGCGCCCACTCCCCGGGGAGTTCCACGAGGCACTCACCACTGATGGGGTGTGTGCACCCAGCACACCTTTTGGCGTACAGGTTGCAGAAGCAGTTCAGGCAGTAGGCTAGCTCCTCTCGGGACGTGAATCGCTGCCCGGACAGTGGTTGTTTGCAGGCCGTGCACACGAAGCACTCCCGGTGCCAGGGCTGCTCCCGGTAGGTGACCCCCCCAGCGGTGATGGGCTGCAGGAGGTGAGAGGAGCAGGGTCAGGTCCTGAGGCAGAGCCACCTGCCCGGAACACGCCCTCAGGCTCAGCTATTGTCACTGGAATGCTGCAAAATGCTCATCCAGAAAACACCCACTTTTTGTTAAAAGTCACTGGGAAACTGCTTCCTAGGCTGTAGTCACCTCTTTATTACCCTTCCACATGCTTTCAGTCCCTAGCGGTGACCTGGTGTCTGGTTCATGTCAGGTCCTAGGATGCCTGCCCTCTGCCCTAGGTACATCTTAAGTGGAAGCACTTCTGGCAGCGTCAGCTTTCTGAGGCAGGGAGGATGAGGGCAAAGATCGGAGGCTCAGGTTTGAATCCTAACCTCACTTCTTTCCAATCCTGTGCCTGTGGGCAGGTCACATGTAAAGATCTCTCCATACATCTGGTGGTAACCCTGCACCGCCTATAACTGCCATGCAGTTTCCTGTGGCATAGAAGGAAGAGGTTTAAGGACACCCTCAGAGGCTGGGCCTGCTGAGCTGCTGTGCAGCAGGGTGGTGTGGGGAGAGCGGGCCCACAGCCTGCCCTCTCACCGAGCCTTGCAGTCCTAGAGCATTGGTGAGCAGCCAGATGGAGAGCTGGCCATCAGTATTGTTTTACCTAGCATTTTTCTTCTCCAGCTGTTGCTTTTTATAGTCATTTAAATAAATGAATAAGGGGCAGAAGTGAGCAAGCTGTCAGAGGAGTCTGGTGGGGTCCCAGCCTGACTGTGGCTGTGGAGGATGGAGGGGCAGCACCACTATTCCTGTTATTGTGTCTTAGCTGCTGTATCATCCAGTGTCCCCTTCAACCCTTACATAGTTTCCATTTTACAGGTGAGTAAGCTGAGACCCAGGGAAATGAAGTGAGCTGCCTGAGAGGTCGTACCCAGTAAATGACAAAGCAAGACTGGAGTTCAGCACTTCCTCCAGGCCTGTGTTCTTTTCATTAAACTATAAACCACGAATGATGTTCCTATAGATTCCCTCCCCTAGGAACGGAATTATGCAAAATACGTTGGGTCACAAGGTATCCTCGTGGACGTAGCAGGTGTGTATATGAAGGCTGCTTCCTCTGGAATGTACTCCTTGGTCCTCCCTCCGTCCCCCACCCCACCCCACATCACCCGGCTAACTCAGTTGTGTGTCTGCATGTATGCTCCTTTCTAAGAGAATCCTCCCCTACCACCCCCCTCTCCCACACCCCAGACCGGCTCAGGGCCTTGCGGTGGACGCTGTTAAGGCTCTGCTCTCCAAAGCACACTTGTAGATAAGCACTTGAATGTTTGGCACTGGAGTGTCTTTTCCACCATGGCACCCTGGGGTGTCTAATCACGGTGGGAGGAATGGAAGTTTCTGGCATGAATGCTTTCATGGGTATGAATGAACACACCCACAAAGATGTGCTTCCTAGTAGGATGCCTTCACTGCTGCAACTGAATAGGACCAGAAGAAGGGGAAGGAGACAGAAGAATCTTGTATCTTGATAAGAAAAACAGAGTGAACAAAGAAGGATCCTGATATAAACCCAGGACTGAGAGCTCTGAGTACCAAGGGACACATCATAGGTAAACGGCATAATCATAAGGGGAAATAGGAAGACATGGAATTTAAAATAGTAAAAAAAAGTAATGAAAACAAGGTAGAAGGAAAGGAGAGAAGGGCTGATGGGGAATTAGCGATACTCTGCCCTTTGGAAGGGTATAGGCAAAGCAGGGCATTCTAGCCAAGGCCCCAGGTCCAGGGAGCAGCAGCAGGCTCCCACAGGTGACACGGGAGCCAGCATGAGGCAGAGGACAGCCTGAAGTGAGCTAGTCCGCTGGCACTGCCCAAAGTGAGCCAGGAAAGGTGCTGTCCAAGAGGCTGGCACAGGCCCAGTGGCACCGAGACCTGTGAGTGAGAGGGCCCGCACTGCCGGGGTGGCCGGGTAGGTGAGAGCTTCCACAGGGCTGGGGGCCTCTCCTTTCTCTAACCTGAGAGACGCACATCACCCTCTGGACAGGTGTAACAAATGATCTGTCCCCTCCGCACGGGCAGACTTTTCCCTTTACTCTTCTCCCTCCCTCGTCTTTCCCATCTGCCCCCCGTGGCTTTAGGTTAGTGCAGGTTTTTTGCCCCCTTGAGGAGAGCAGCGTAACAGAGGCAGCTCTGGAGTAGTGCTTCCTCCTCCTCTTTAATGTGGAGTCATCAACATGACAGGTACTTGGAAACGGTTAGGATAATGGAGTTTTATCTCAGATCACAGCTGTGCTCTGCTGAAGACGGGAGCACAGATCCGGTGGATGAAGAAGAACATGAGGTTATGGAATGCGAGGGAGAGCTGGCATTCATGGCCACGGAGGTGACCCACCGGGATGTGCGGGCCCACAGGGCAGGGAGGTACCTTTTTACACTGGACGCACTGCAGGGCGTACTGTTTCTCATAGCAGGGCACACAGAAATTCTGGTTGTCCTTAGGGATGAAGCTCTTGGTCCCGATTGGCTGCTGGCAGCGATGGCAGACGAAGCAGGTCTCATGCCAGCTGCTGCCTTTATACTCCATCTTGCGGGTGCCTGTCGTGAGGGTTGAGGAGGAAAAGAAGAAAAGAACAGAGTGTTGCAAAAGCCTGGCTTGGGCTCCCAGCAATCTGCACTGAGAACTTGCTGCTGTCTAGTGTTGTGGCCGGACCAGGTCACGTTAGTCCTGAGAGGCTCACCTCTAAATGGGAGCATTTTTATTTTGGAGAGGACAGAGTTGTCTTTTGGTTCACTGCTATACACCCAGCTCTGAGAACAATTTATATATTCAGTATTTATTCATTGAACAGGGGGTTTTGAATATTAAGTGAAAATGCATTTGATTTTCTTCCTCAGCCTTCCAAAAATTCCAGAGAAATCTGGCATAGCTCAGACTGATCTTTATGGAGTGTAAATCTGGGGGTATGGGGACCTGTGCTCAGTGGGAGAGAAATGGGCCTGGTGTAAGTGAACCTAGAGTCTAAAGCCTGATTCATCACTCTCTCTATGAACTGGCTGTAAACCAAGCCGCCACACCCTTACAGGTTTTCTGCACTGCACTGAGCGCTATTGTTAAAATCCATGTTACCAGTACACCCCATTTAGTAAGTTTCCCGTTTCCTCTTAAATAACTATTATCATTTGCAATATTTACACCATTTCTTCAAATAGAGTGAGAGGTCCTGGAAAAATGAAACACTTTTGGGTTCACCCCTGAACCACCACCACCAAGCTTGATTCATAGCAAATGTTCAATATGTGTTGATTGGTGTTTTCCATACTTTACCAAAAAAAAAAATTGTGTGTATTTATAGAAAGACGGTTCCAGATGGGTATTATGCAGGTACCCTCTGTATGCAGCAGAAGTAAAGGATGTGGGGGGAAAGGGGGTCAATGGTTGAAGAGATAGAAAGCGTTTCCAAACGCAGGGCCAGCCCAGAGGCAGCGTGTACGTACGACCCCCCAGGCCAAATTGGGACTGCTGCCTGTTTCATGGCTTAAGTTTTATTGGAGCGCAGCCACACCCTTTCTTTGGCTTCCATTACCTGTGACCTCTTTTGCACTCCAACAGCCAAACTGGGGAGTGGTGAGAGAAGCTTGAGGGCTGCAAAGACCAAAACGTTTATCTGGCTCTTTCTGGAAATATTTTGCCAACCCCTGGGCTCACTCAAAGGATGGGCACTGAGGATGGACACACAGGGTATGAAGGTGAATTAGGGGGAGGGCAGGGGCCGCGGTGGCAGCTGAAGTGATGTAGGCAGCATACTGTCGGCATCTACCGACTTTTCCTCAGCTGTGAGTCCAATAATACGGTCGAAGTGACAGGCTAAGTGACCAGCTTAGCTGGTTGGAAGATTGGTAGGGACATGACCCTCTCAAGAAATTAGGATACGTGTACAGAATCATTACATGATTATCTTACTAGATGCCATTTGGGGGTTACTTTCTGCTGTACTCCAAGATGGGACACTGGGGCACCCCCTCCCGTAGCGTGTATAAAGTCCTCAGGGTGTGTGTGTACTTGTGAGGTGTGTGTAGATGTAGGGTGTGTGAGGGGTGATTCATGGGTAGGCACACAGTGACCTTCAAGGTTGTGGAACTCAACCTCGGGGTGATGAGCCCTAAAACAAAGACAATACCACTAAGCAACTGAATTTCGGGTGAAAATGGGGAAGCATTTTGGTGTAGTTCTAAATGGTTTTCTTGGTCTCCAGGGGTTTATTTTCCCATGTATACCTTTGTCAGTGGCTTTTTAAATATCTGACCTTCCTGCTGATCAAGCAGCCCAGACACCAAACGGTTTTGTCAATGAAAATAGGGCAATTGTGATGATCAGTGAAGATCACAGAAGTGCATTCCTAGTGTTCTGAAGTAAGTCTTATATCAAACCCAGTGCTCAGGATTCCTACAGGAATCCCCTGGCACTTCCAGACCAAGGTGGGTGGTGGGTACACATCTTGAGAAGCACCAGGTACTGCAGTGGGGTCCCCACAGCCCTGTGTGCTGCAGTCATTGTGAAACATTGCCAGCAGGTGGCAGCCAAGTCCCTTCTAACAATCCGCTGCCTAGAGCAATTCTCCCCCAGACGGGAACTACGTGAGGGTACTTTTCCTGATTCAAATAATAAAGGAGGGACCAGAACCCTGGTGAAGGATTAGTGACAGCGTGAGGCTGTGAAGAGGATGCAGTGTGTCTGCAGGAACGTCTGCAGACAGGGCTCGGCATCCGGTAGGTGAGATCCAGTGAACCTAGCTGATGGTTTGTGGTAGCTCTAGTTCCCTGGCTGCCTGGAGAAACTGACATTTGTAGGGTAGGAGCCAATGGCTGAGTTTCCATTTAGTGTATGTCTCTTGTCCTATATAGCTAAAGTCACTGCTGATCTGTACTCCTCTTCAGCTGATTTGGTTGTAGCACTTTAAAAACCAGCAAAGCAGAGCAGTAGGTGCCATCCATGATCGGTGTTCACCATCTTCTTTTGCACACGCCAAACTTTCTCCAGACGCTTTGCCTCTGGTGCCCAGTCTATCTCCTCCACGGAAGTGCCCTCTCCTGACTTCCCTGTCCACTGAAACTCAGCTCCTCCTTCAAGACTGCTCAGGTGTGATACCCCCAAAGTCCCTTTCCTGAGTCCTCTGCTCTGGGCTCCTACCTCCCTCAAAGCAGGTATCAGCCAGGTTCTAAAAACCCTAACAACAGATGGCAGGGAGTTGCACATCAGAGAGGCAGAGGAAGGTGCACTTTCAGAGACTGCTCCATGCCCACCTCCCCAGCTCATTAAAATCATGGAGTGTTCTGGAAATCTCAAATATTTTGAGAAAATTTCACATCCTGGTCTAAGATCTATTGTCTCCACCTAAATGCCAGGTATTTAACATTTTGCTTCCCAGTCCTGCTTCTCCTTGTTTCCCATGTACCTGGCCCACTACTTGCTGGCAGGACAGCATCAGCTGGGTGTTCCTGTGGCTGATGGGTTCCTGGAGGGCTGGGTCCAAATATGCTCATTGCTCCAGACCTTGGGTGTGGAGCCTGACTCTCCGCTGCCTCTTCACATGCTCAGTACCTCCCTAGCTTGCGCATCACTGTCAGAAGCCACTGCCCCAGAAAGGCCAGTCTGAAGTGGCCCCCTGCATCCTCGGTCCCTGCACCTTGCTCCTCTGTTCGCCAGTGTGGCTCTGGCTGCTGTCCTCTTGTGGGAGCTTCCCAGCGCATGTCGTCCCCACTGGTGGCGGGGAACAAGGAATGAAGCAAATACCTGCCAGCTTGTGGAGTGGAAGTAAACGTTGAGCCACGCTGTTTCCTGAACCCATGGACAATAGCAAGTGAGACTTCCTCAGTGCAGGGAAGACCCTCACCACTCCCTGCCTGTGTCCCCCAACTCCACAGAGGCCACAGAGGAAGGGGTGGTCACTGCCCCCGTCAGAGTCCACCTCAGGCCCTGCCAGGGGCTCAGTGTGCACATGGCCACTATTGGCTGCAGTTTTGGCATCTGCAAAACACGTGTCAGGCCCTCAAGCTTGGGGGTGTGCAGGATAAACAGGGTCCTGTAGGCAGCAGAGGGCCTGCACATGCATCTGCTTAGAGGGCAGTGATTGTGGTTGTGTTGTTCAGATTATTATGCAACACTTTTCACCATGGAGCACGAAATCTAAAACATTGTACCACCACTGCCCCTATGGTCTGACGGATGAGACTGGTGAACAGTGACTGCTCAAATGCTCAGCACAGCTCAGCTGACGTGTTCAATTGTTATTTGTTATCTAATTACAAGTTTCTTTCTCTTCCCAGTGAACAACATGAGAAACGGACGGTGTGCTGGTTAAAGTTTATGTGTCAGTTTGTCTAGGCAGTGGCGCCCAGCTGTCTGTCTGGCTGTCAGTCTAACGTTGCTGTGAAGGTATTTTGTAGATATGATTCACAGTTCAACCTGTAGACGTAGTATAGCAGATTATCCTCCACAGTATGGAGGTCCCGTGTAATTGGCTGAAGGTCTTAAGGGCAAAGACTGAAGTTTCCCCAGGTGGAAGGAATTCTTCTGACTACAACCGAAATCCATCCAGTTTCCAGCCTGCTGCCCTGTGGACTTCAGACTCCAGATGATATAAACTCTGCCCTGAGTCTCCAGCCTGCAGATCTGCCTGTGGGTTTCAGACTGGCGGGACTGCTCCCCCAGCCCAGTCACCAGAGCCAATTCTGTAAAATAAATCTCCACCCTATATGTATATCCTATTGATTTTTTTCCTGGAGAACCCTGATTAACACAGAAGGTCAAGCCAGATGGAAAATTCAAGGCCCAGGAAACATGTCTGTATCCTTTATCATGGTTGGTGCTTAGGATTAAAGCCTTGAACCAGCCCTGGACTGAGACTGCAGAACGATATCCCAGAATCGCTGCCAGACAAGCTTCAGAGACTTGGGTCTTGTCCTCGACCTCGTTGGTGGGGGTGGGGGTGGGGGTGGAAATGAAGTCTCACAAGGGGCAACGGCCAAAGGAAAGTCAGAGCACAAACAGCAAGGCCATAAACGAACACCTGCGTCTCTAACTTTCCCTGAGAACATGGAGTTCAGGGAAGGAGGGCAGGACAGACTGGCAGGGGGAGGTGGGGCAAATCAGAGTGGCCACAGTCACGCAGCAAGGCCGCCCCAGGCCTGGCCCTGCACCCAGCACTTGCCCTTCACCACGCCATTTAACTGGAGCTGCTCCCACACCGCTAGTTTGCACGCCTACCCGTGAGGTTGTGAATGCCCAGGATCACAAAGGTTATCCCCAGGGTTCCCTGCTGTCCATCTTCAGAACCAACCGCCATTACTGAGGTGGAGGGGAGGCAGGGATCGTTTACTTTCCATCCCATCCACTTTTCTCTCTGTCCAGCCGAGACGGCAGTTCCAGGCCCTGCAGGAAGAGCACCAGCAGGGACCCAATCCCAGGAGAAGTGGCAGGGCTGCAGGGTTTGCTAACACGAGGGCCGAGCCCTGCTGAGAAAGAGCCAGCCAGCCAACAAACCGCCAACAGGTGACCACAGAGGACAGAAAGAAGGTCCCGAGGCCCCCTGGGCTGCAGGAGAAGCTGGGGTGAACCTGAAAGTCCAGCAAGAGGACTTGAGGAAGTCTGCTGAGAGTCTGGAATGGACCCTGCCTTGGGCTCTTGTCATGGAAACATACTAAAGATGTCACGTGTGTCTTTCAGTTAATTTGTGGTTCTCATGGTTCCAGGGCTGCTGACGTGTATCTGCGTGTGACTTCTGGGGGGAGAGGCCTGCGGCTCAGCCCAGCTTCCCCAGGCTTTAGTGTTCAGCCCCACTGTCTCCACCTCTGGGGACCTCACCAGGTGTCAGCAGCCTTCACCTAGTGGTGTAGGAGGCTCCCTGCCTGAGGTTTCCACCCTGTGGTCCCCACAGTGCAGCAGCTCCTCCTGCCTTAACCCGTCCCAGCAGAGCTGTGGTGACATGGGCTTGGGCATCTGTCCCGCGTCATAGGGTGTAAAAGTTACTTTTAAGATGTACTAATCAGAGAAATGTAGCAGCAATAAGAAACCATCTTACTGAAGGCCTAACTATCCCCTTGCCTTCTTAAAAATTATTTCTGATCCAAAATATCCTCCTAAAATAACACTTCCCACATGTCAGTTTCTTGCTCAAAACTCCAAAGTATCTCTCCATTGCTTAAAACAAAGAAACCCAAAAATAATACAAAAACTCTAGAGCCTGGCAATCAGTCTTCCACTAAATAGCCAAGAATGTGACTCGGAATTATCTCTGTAGATTTCATTCTTTTTACATGTCAATGTGAATCCAGCTACTGCACAACAAGTCCAGCAGGCAACACTAGCTTTTAAAAATTAACATTCCATCTATTGTAACAAACTCAAAACCCTCAACTTAAGTTCATCTCACCCATAAATACTATGGCATTCATGACTATAGTGAATTTTAAAAATCACTTTTAAGGGGCCTTTGTGTTTGGCTCCGTTTACAGTGGCCTGACCTCCTTTGGAACTACAGTTGAAAATTTTATACCTTTGGCATACCTTTCGTCAACTAACCAAAGCTCAAGTTAAGTGACTGTTGCTGAAGTGAGTTAAAGTTATAAATATGAAGAATCATTAGATATCATAAATGTCAAAACATTTTGTGAATTAAAAGCATTTCAATTTAAAATCCCAAGTGTAAATCACATATTTAGTTGCACGCTTTCAGTAAGAATCATAAGATTAATTTTCTCTACAGACCAATTCTTTTTAAGGTTCACACATACTTCATCAGATCATTTAACACAGCATTGTCACTATGGGTTAGATCCCTTTACTCTTGCTGCCCTTGGTTCTGAACCTTCCTGGGATGGAAGGGGGCCCACCTAACAGAGCCATCTCCCAAGCAGTCTGAGGGCTCCCACCCAGCTGTCTCGTTTTCTTGGTGGCTAGAAGCCCCACCTGGCCTGCTCCTCCTGTGGCCTGCCTGGCTTCCAGTGCCTCTGGTGGGAGGCCTGAGTCCTGGGCCCTAGTTTCCTGTTACATTTCTTGAGCCCCCTGTCCACCCCCTGGTAAGGCAGTCTGTGTAGCCAGCTGGTTAGCTGACCCACTGACTGGCTTCCAGAGTCTGGTTACTGCTTCATCCCATCATTCTGTCCGTGGGATGAAGGATGCTGCTCGCTAAAGATGCTCCTTGGACAGAGTTCTCTCCTGTTAACGTGCATTTCTCGTAGGGATGCCAGATACAGTCTCCAGTGGGACTGACCCTAAAACATTACCTGGAACTCAGATTTAACTGGGGCTCCACATGTTTATTTGCTAAATCTGGCAAACCCGTCCCCCTTTACTGGTGTGGAGGATAACAGCTGACAAGATGCTTGTGAACGAGCCACAGGTCATGTCTATGCCTTTCTCAGCTGGATAGGGTTCAAATATTAGGCTCTTGCTCCCATTTCTGTGTCCTGTATTTCAAAATTCCACATGCTTTTGTTCACTGATTTTTTAAAATAAAAGACTCTTCTTTCTCAGAAAAAAAAAACCAAACCAAAGTAATCTCCCCCAAAAATGAGGGACACAGTCCCCTGCACCCCCACCAACAGATATGTTGCCTTATTACTCTCCTTAGCTGTTGAGCCATGGTGGTCCCATCTGGGTCTGTTTAGAACATGATGTTGGTTTGTTTGGGACATAACCTCCACGAGGGCAGCAGACTGGGCTGCCTCTGGGCCCACGGCTCTCTAGGAGCAGCAGGGTCCTAGCCCAGCACCTGGTCCGCGGGAGGGCATAGGCATTGTTTGCTGAAAAACCCGAATGAGCACAAATTCAGCAAGTAAAAGGGAAGAAAGCAGAAGGCAGGAGACCATGCATTCCTAACCTGGCATGATGGTCTTCATGCATTCCTGGCACTTGGATGAGTACTCATGGG
The DNA here is from genome assembly GCF_030020395.1 of Manis pentadactyla. Classification (NCBI taxonomy): domain Eukaryota; kingdom Metazoa; phylum Chordata; class Mammalia; order Pholidota; family Manidae; genus Manis; species Manis pentadactyla. Next base: position 146,213,474 of record NC_080020.1, on the reverse strand, counting down.
AGTAGCAGTCCGTGCAGAGCAGCTGGTCCTCCTTGGCGGCGAAGGGCTTGTCCACCAGCGAGCTCTTGCACTGCGAGCAGTGGAAACAGGCCTCATGCCAGTGTCGGTCCTTGTAGGACAAGTCCTGCAGACCCAGATCACATTAGACAGTGAGAGGAGGGTGGGAGGGGCCGCGGGGCTCTGCCTGAGTTGCAGCAGAAGGGGCGTGGTGCAGATCTGGGTGGCAGACAGGGAGCAAGGTGGCTGAGGCCAGCAAGCATCTTGTGCCAGGGCCACCTGGCAGGAGCAATAAGGGGAGGCTACTTTTCTCTTGCTGCATGTTGGAGCAACTGTTTGGTGAGAGATATGTGTGCGTGTATGAGAAACATGATGTGAAAAACAAATGGATTTATTTCCATTAGGTATTGTCTGCAAGAAAGAACAGGAAACAAAAACCTGAAATTCCTCAATAGGTCTTTGGCATACGGTAAGAGACAACAGACTGCACAGTGCCTAGGTTATGGGCTGCTTAGCAACACAATCCTGCAGGGCAGCAGGACCACAGGGCTCACTGGCCAGAGGCAGAAGCCCTGGGTATGGGGAAATTCAGAGGAGCCCAGAGGCCAGGCCTTGGTTTAACCTGGTGGATGGTGAGTGGATTGGGAGAACTGCTCCTGGAGGTACCAGCAGCGTGTCGAAGACGCGTGGACAGCAGTGGGCTGGGCAGGGGGTTGGAGGGGGAATTCTGGGCAGAGAAAGAGCATGAGCACAGACAAAGTGTGAAACAGATGGGGTGTTGGGCTCAAGGGACCAGTCAGGGCTGGAGGCCACACCAGGAGGGTTCTTCCACGTCTGCATGGAGTTTAAGTTTAATCTAAAGGCAGTGGAGGCAGATGGTCTATTTATGGGGAGCAAAATGCTAAGACTGTGTGTGACAAATGGCTAAGCACATGGTGGGGGCCGTCTGCTGGACACACCAACAGATGGGAGAGGCATTAAGGCAAAACCCACACTTTTTAGCAAAGGGTGAAAAAGAGAAACAAACTCTGGAGAGAAAACTGCTGACAATAAGCTACCCTTGACACCGCCTGAGGATTAACGAGCAATCTTTCTACACTTGCCTTTTTAAATAGCACATGGCAGTTTGAAAGTGCCAATTCCAACTTAAAATGACTTCTTTATATCCAGTTTTATCTTAGATGGAATTATTTTTCTATTGCTCTTTGTATTCCCAGCTCTGACCTGAAACCATCACCCATTTATTAATGAGGCAGAAACAGAATTTGGGGCCCCACACAGCTTCCTGTGCCGGCTTCCAGATCTTAGGTATTCTGAGCTGGCTGCTGTGTAGATGGCTCTCAGAATGGCCTCCCAAAATGTCCCTTTGCCGACACCCAGGTCACAGCTGGAGTGATGCTGAGCGTCAGTAATGAACGTGCACATCTTGGACTTGATCAGCAAGTCCTAAACACTAAGTTCAGAACCCAAATGATAGCAAACAGTTCCCTTTTGCTGACATACTGTGGTAGGTGTGTTTCCCAGAACCTTGAGCCCAGCTAAAGTTACTTAATTTGGTGATATATCTGCACATTGTTTTAGTCCAGGGAATTAAAACAAGAATTGGTGTAGAATCCCATGGGAAGCAGCTGCATGAAACTGAAGGGCATGCCTCTTGCTGTGACCTCTCCCGCCATCCCGCTTAGAAGCTGGCTCCCTAGGACGCCTGGGAAAAGAATTATAGCTGATGCAAGAGGATAAGGAAGGAAGGGGAGAAGAGCATGGAATTTTCCCGGTGCGGGACTGAATGGACTTGTCTCTGCGCCCCAGCACCCCGGGGAGCTGTGGGTGTTCTGGGCTGCCCACTGTCTTGCCTGGAACCACAGAGGCAGCTCATGGAAATGCTGGTCCCTCTATCCTTTGTGGGCCCAACCTAAGGACTGTGTGTCCCAAGGGCAGACAACTCTACTGTCCCTTGCGTTCAAGTCTCAAGTATGTTCAGAAATTTTGGGGAAAAAATCACCTGTGCTTTACTGGTTATTTTGACAATTGAAAGAAAATACAGACTGCTTTAATTTGAGCTAATGACTACACAGGCAAATTTTATAAACTGCAATGCCCATACTCTGCACACTCCCCTTCTTCTTGAAGAAATCATTAGTCTTTCTGGGATACCAGTGATGTGAGTTCGAGGCAGTGCGCAGCCCTGCAATGTAAATACTATTCCTGAAGCTCAGAGAGGTTCTGAACTTGCCCATGGTCACAGAGCTGGTATGCAGATGAGCCAGGGTTCAAGCTCAAGTCCTTCTGATTCAAAAACTATTTGCAGTGAACCATACCAGGTACAATCCTGGTAGGGTTTGTGTTACTCTTTGCTTCCAAAAGCTGTACCTTTGATGAGATCTGTGTATATCCATTGAAGAAATTCAGAAACAATGCTGAACTTTGTACCATTGAATGCAATTCAGCATTGCCTTTGTTTAAACTGTGAATAAAATCACACAAACCATTTAAAGTCTTGTCCAGTAAGAAGAGTAATCAGCCTAATTCAAGAAAAGGTGGGTTTTTGAGGATGCTATCACTGCTGTAACACTGACTATAGGATAAATGCATTTAGAATTTTTTGTATGGAAAACACTATGGCAGTTCCTTAAAAAATCGAATATACAATGACCCTATGATTCAGCAAGTCCACTGCTTGGCATATGCCCCCAAAAATCGAAAGCAGGAATTTGTAGACCTACATTCATGGTTCCATTAGTCATACTGGCCAAGAGGTGGAAGCAACCCAAGTGTCCATTGACAGATGAGTGGACTAGCAAAATGTAGTCCATCCACACACTGGAATAATATTCAGTCTTAAAAAGGGAGGAAATTCTGATGCATGCTACAACACGGACAAACTCTGAGGATGTTAGGCTAGATGAAATAAGTCAGTTACAAAAAGACAAATACTGTGCAATTCCACTCACATGAGTTCCCTAGAGTAGTCAGATTTGTAGAAATGGCAAGTAGGATGGCAGTTTGTAGGGGCTGAGTGGGTAGGGAATTTTATGGGGACCAAGGTTCAGTTTTGCAAGATGAAGACTTCTGGAGCTTGTTGCACAATGTGAATGTATATAGCTCTACTGAACTTCCCACTGAAAAAGGCTTAAGATGGAACAGTTTATGTGTATTTTACCACAATTAAAAATATAAGTTTTGATTATTTTCAAACAGGGGAAACACTTTCGCAGAAGTAGGTGTGTTCACTCTGTGCTGCAAAACGTTTTCCACACTCATGAATCACTGCCTGGCTGAGATGAGCACCCCAGGAAGAAGGTCAGTGGCCTGCTCCCCAGAAGGTGGGCTAGTGCCGCATGGGGGCCTCTCTGCCCAGGAGTCAGCATTGATTGCACGGACAGGGGCTTGCACAGGTTGCTAGTGAACAAGGAGGAAAGGAAATGTGAGGTCAAGGAAACTGGCCTTTGGGGCTGATCTTCAAGAAAACAGAAAGCAAGCTCCTCAGACGACACTATGGGAGCAAAGCCACCAAATGTTCACCACGGTCTCTACCCTGGTTAGAGATTTCCCAGAGGAGAGGTTAACATGGCTTGACACTCACAGAAAAGCTCCTTTAAAATGATCGCGGGGATCAAAAGCCCTCTAGAAATACATTTTTCCTACAGTCAACATTTCTGGCACGAGAGTTTAATAGCCACAGTTTAAGACTGATATTGACAGTTGCTGACTCTAGAAAATGTTCCTCTAAATTTGGGTACTGTTAACACATCGTTACTAGACTGTAAGTATCAACAGAAATGTCAAGACCTTCAAAGGTCCAGCTCCCGCCGCCACCCTCCTGTGGTCACCCGGTATCCTGCCTTCCAGGGGCTGCTGCGTTCCTCAGCATGATCTAACCTACTCCACCTGCGTGGAGGACAGCCACTCCACCTCGGTTTCTGCCTGAAGAGATGACTTGACCCTCCAGGCTGCAGTGGAGCAGGAGCCTGCAGATGCTTCTCCTCCTGCCCTCCTTCAGGGGAGATGGGCAGGGGCCCTTGCACAAGACGCCTTGTCAGCCACCAGGGTTGAGTTACTTAGCATTCCTCTCTTGGGGTCACCGTAAACCACCTGTACAGTTTCTCTCTCCATCTATCCTTGCCTTGCATGCACATGTGCCACACATTTCTTTGCGTCAATATGCAAGTTTCTGAATTGTTTATCCAAAGTCGTTTGATAACTCTCAAAAAACATATTTTACCTGAAGATAAATATCAACCTACAAATATGCGCTTAGATTTGATGATGTGCAATCAATAATGAAAGCTTGTTTCATGATGTGCAATCAATCCACATCATGAAACAAGCTTGTACCACCCTGTAGGGTGGCTCGGTGGGGATATAATGGGCCACTCCCACAGCTGCAGACTGTGGTGAATGTCCAGGGTGCATGCAGGCAGCAAGGGAGACGGGTCTCCACGAGTGCCTCTCTGGGGGAGGCATGGGTCTGAATCACCTGAAATACTTAATCCTAGTGGTGAAACTCAAGGGCTGTAGGTTCAAATCGTGGCTGTGTCATTTACTAGCTACAGACTGTGAGCAAGCTATTTCACCTCTCTCAGCCTTGGACTCCTCTCTTGTAAAAGAGGAATAATAGTGCCTACCATTACCTCTGAATACTGAATAAGTTACTACATGCAACAATTTACAACAGTCCTTGGTATACTGTAACCCCTCAATTAATGTTACTATTAGTTATTATTCACATCATTACTAAGGAAGAAAAGAGTTGCCTCAAAGCATCACTTGCTGAAATTACATTTACTTGTGAAGACAGTAATATTGTTGGCATTTCCCTCACCCAAAAGCTCCCATGCTAATAACTCTACCACTCGACTTTGTAGTGTTTCTAATTTCCTCCCTGCCTTTACATCTAAAATGCTTTTTTAAAATCCCTTATTACCTATTTTGAGCCAGATAACAACCCTATGAAATAAGGTTTTATTCTTTTATAGACGATCAAGCTTAACCTAAGCTCTGACCTCCGTTTCCTTTAGCATCCCCGTGGCCTTTCAGCCTCCTATGACTGCATGGAACACACAGGCCTACTTTGCTCACATACTTTACCTGGCACAGCAGCTTCTTTACAGGTTGGTCCCAACACACTTGCCAGCTCTACCTGAAACTCCAGGGCCCCCACCCCACATGCACACCCTGGCCCATGCTGTCCCTCACCTTGGCGGGCCCCCCGTTTCTCTCTAGCAGATGAGACCCGCTCAGCTGAAGGTCCTGCTCAGTACCACTGCTCTGTGACGCTTCCCCGGCCATAGGTGACACTGGCTGTAGGGCAGCCATATGCCACCCCAGCTAATGCAGCACATTAAGGGCCTATATCATACATCTTTCTCATAAACCTATATGGAAACTCTTTCCATAATTCTTTTTCGCAGGAGCCCAGTGTGTGTTCTCTTTAGAAGTCCAAGTGAAGTTAATAAATTCAGGTCACAGCTTCCTCCTGGACACACTTCTTAAGAAAGCCCACAATACATAGGAAGTGAGAAGGTTTTATGGCAAGAGGAAGGTAACTCAATCCTGCCAGCTTTGCTTTTTAGGACTCTCAGAGGCTTCGGGCCAAGATGACACTCCCTGCTGAGTCTCACTGTGAGGCAGGGTTTTAGGCACAGACTTCTCTGGGTAATTCCTTAGAGGTAGACTGGAAAATGCCACCAAAAGGCCAAGAAGCTGGATTATAATGATCAGACCTGAGCCTGAGCTCCACAACGTGCTCCGAATATTTACCTGTAAAGGCCAGGTGCCTTGTGGCCTTTTCATCTCCAGTGCTCTAAGCTCCAAAGAAACTTTTAGTTTCAGCTCTTAGTGCCCAGCTGGTCTCATTCAGCTTAATTCTGATGGGTGACAAGTTTACCATGTAGTTCCTCAAAAGATACCATTTAGATGCTGGAGGTACAGGGTTAAGTGGTGTGGACTCACTGACCAGCTTTCAAGAACTTTAAAATGTCCTAGAAATACCCTGGTTTTAAAGTCCTCTTGAGAGGCAGTGAAGAAAAAAAAAATGTTTACATGTCCCTGGAAAAAAATACCAAGGCTAATCTTGCACTCACAGAAATGTCATAAACTACAGCAAAATGTTGATAAACAGTTTAAGATTAGGACCGAACACTTCCTTTCAGATTTTATTATTTTTCTGTTTCAGAAACATTCCTAATATGGGAAATGCCTGTTGTTCTGCTCCAAATGTGCCCTCATGGAGACCTCCATGACTTACGCCAAGGAAGTGGCCAGAGGGGCCCCAGGCCCTCAGTTAACTGCAGGTGGCTCCAGGCAGCAGGCTCCCTCCAGCCCGAAGCTAGGGCTGGCGCACACCCCTCCATTCCACCTGGCCCGGGGGAAGTTCAGCTGCTGACATCTCAAACCGACCAAATCGAAGAGACTTCGCTTTGTAAATGGATTCAGTGTCATTCACGTTCAGCTCTCTGAAAAGACGCTCTGTGCTTTGAGGTTGTTTGGGGTCATGTCTCCCACTGTGCATTCTTTCAAATCCTTAAAAACAAGTCCTGAAGAACAGACAGCAACAGAAATGACAGCACTCACTGTGCGCAGCCCCGCTGCAGGTCAGGGCTGCAGGTGTCTGCCATGTCAACAGTTCCGTTCTCCGACAGTCCTGCGGATAGGCTGCCTCATCTTCGTAGGCAGAGTAACTTGCCACGTCGCACAGCTGATTGAGGGTGGACACGGGCAAGCCTGGCCTGAGCTGACCCAGGTGGGCGCAGGGGATAGCTGTATGTTGTGTGCCTCTGCTGGTGTGCCCTGCAGGGGACCCCTTGGCTTTCATGGACTGAGAGGGCTTTCCTGTGTTACCTGTCTGGTTGGCGCTGTTCCCACTTCTGAGGAACCTGCTTTACTCAATTTCCTTCAGAAACAGATCTTTCTTTTAAAGGAGAAAGTCCAAATAAAGACACATATTTTCAGTGCTCATTACGAAGTCTGTGGACAAGTTACAAGGAAACTCTAAAAAAGGTTAATAAGCACATAAAAATCACCTCAACAAACAAAAAGGTGCTGTGAAGAGTTGGACCATGAGAATGTGCCCCCAATAGTGCCTCTTCCCAGAAAAATGGCCCAGAAAGACCAGCAGGAGAGGCCCGTGTCTTGCTCGAGGGAAGGAAGAACGTGTTTTTTCCAATCTGACCCCTGAGGTTTTCCAACCTGGCCCCCTGAAGTAGCCTTGGTCGGGAACCTGCTATAAGTACAACAGGAGAAGCTGGATATGTAAAAACCTTAGTTTCCTACTTCAGATCAAAAGACCCCAGAAGTTTTCTGTCCTTTAAGAACTTTCCAAAATTAACTAAGAACCTTTCACAATCTGATGGGTAGACTTAGGCCAAACTGATAATCGATTCAGTATTTCCTGCTTAACTAAGAAGCTAGATAGAGTGTTGTAGAAACAAACTGAATGTCGTTACTGTGGCAGGTCATTGCCATCTGCAGGGGTCCAGGAGAAAGGCAGGAACCTTTCGTTGAGCTCACTGGATAGCAGTCAGGCAGGTGGCTCTTACTGATAATGACCACTGGACAAATCCACATCTGACCTGAAGGTCACGGATACAGTGTCCCACCCAGGGCCGCACTGGGCAGGCAGCTTCGCACAACAGTTAGAAATCAGCTCATCTGGGTTCACCTACCTCTGTCTCTCCTAACCCTGCAACCCTGGGTAGCATCCCCAGTCTCTCCAAGCCTCAGTGGCTTCTCCATAATATGGAACGAAGTTCCTCTCTGTGGGGTGTTATGAAGACTTTAGATCAAGCAGTTAAGGCATTTTTCAGTGCCTGGGGCAAAGTGATGGCTCAGTGTGTGGCAGCTTTCATGAGGACGACTCGGCGTGTTTAGATCTACGGATAGTTCTTAGGCCGTCACTATTTCTTCCTCTTTGCAGTGCCCTCTAGGGCACATGGCTGGGTGTGGTAGCTTATCGGACTCAGGGCACTGCTCACAGAGACATGGAAAATTCAGTCAGCACTAAACATATGGCTGGGATCTGTTGGAAGTCACGGTTTTGTTAAACACATGGTACTAGCAGCCGGCTATGGAGTTACTGGCCCATCCCGTGTTTTCCTTAGTTTCTCAAATCTTTGAAGTCCTGAACTTAGACAGATCTATCCAAGAAAAATCTATAATCAGGCTAAAAAAGTATTTTGCTAATACCCAGAGGTGTCCAAGAAAAATTTCAGCAACAGTGGATCATGAAATCTTATTATATTATCTGTTCTTGAATACGCCACTGACCATAAGAGTGAGTGATATTTACCCTTTGAGATCAGTGTTTCCTCACAGTAGCTAAAAAGAAATAAAATCTGTAATTGAGAGACTGCGTAGAGATGATACTCAAACACAGGTAACCTAACTATGGAAACAGCTCCTCAAGTTTTGTCAGTCTCATTTTAAAGTCAGCCAATACCCACAGAAATGGCCTAATTTCATAGGCTTGCCAATATTTAAAAATTTTACACATACACACGTCCTTCAGAGGGGTCCATGGTGCCTAAGCTATTTTAAGAAAACAGAATGGCCACTGGGCCCGTGAGCTCAGTGGCTCTATCGAGCGCCCTGCCTGCTGGGACTTCTGGCTTTACATCCTGAAATAACAGAACTTTTTTTCTGTTGCTGCTTACTCCACCAAGTTGACTGCATAATTACTTCTGAGAGTCAAGAAAAACATTCCAAATATTCAAAAGCTCCAAATGGCAAAAGGTCTAACAAGTCCACATCTTTTTCTTCTGAAATGTAGAAAATCACATGGCCCAGCTCCACACGCAGCGAAACCATTAATCTGGGTTGAGAAGTTCAGCATGATTAACTCCTGACCTTGTGGCAGTCTTGTTGGTCTGGGCCCCATTCAGGGGATTCTTGTTTATTTGCTCATGAAGTATGTGCCCGGGGATAACGAGCTTTATGGGTCTTTCCACTAAATCATTTATTAGAGAAATAAGTGATTTTTGTTCTGCTATTAGGTTAGCCACCACTCAAGGACAACTAGCCCCAAATATCCAGAATGTTTCCTCTAAATGAGAGTTGATCTTTATCAGAATTACATCTGAGCCTCTCACCTGTTTAAGTCTTTCCCAGATAAAGCTTTTACATTATTACCGTAAAATAAATTTCTTCTCTGCCTGTTAGTTGTCCCTCATGCTGGATACTTCCACTGCTGTTTCTCTAATTAAAACTGATAAAATGACAGGGCAGGGGGCGGAAGATGGCAGCATGAGTAGAGCAGCAGAAATCTCCTCCCAAAACCACATATATCTATGAAAATATAACAAAGACAACCCTTCCTAGAAAAAAGACCAGAGGACACAGGACAATATCCAGACCACATCCGCACCTGAGAGAACCCAGCGCCTCGCGAAGGGGGTAAAATACAAGCTCCGGCCTGGCGGGAGCCAAGCACCCATCCCCCCAACTCCCGGCAGGAGAAGAGCAGGCAGAGCGGGAGGGAGACGGAGCCCAGGACTGCCGAACACCCAGCCCCAGCCATCCGGCCAAGAGTGCAGGGCCCTCGATACTAGGAAAACAGGGCAGCAAGAACAGTGAGCAGGCACTGGAGGCTGGGCGACAGAGGACATAAGAAAAGCGCGCGACCAATTTTTTTTTTTTTTTTTTTTGCTGTTCTGTTTTGGCGAGCGCTTTTTGGAAGTCTTAAAGGGATAGGACCCCAGTACTAGGGAAACAGGGCACCAAGAACAGTGAGCGGGCACCAGTAGCCTGGTGCCAGAGGACACCAGAAAGGCGAGCGACCATTTTTTTTTTTTTTTTTTTTTTGCTGTTTTGTTTTGGCGAGTGCTTTTTGGAAGTCTTAAAGGGGCAGGGCAGGACACTTAATCCAGAGGTAGGGAATCCGGGGATCGCTGGGCACCCTAACCCCTGGGCTGCAGGGAGCAGGGAGGCCCCTTACGGAGATAAATAGCCTCCAGGCCGCTCCCCCTCCAATGCGACTCCACCACTTTGGAGCAGCTGCCTGAGCCAGGCCACGCCCACAGCAACAGCGGAGATAAACTCCATAGCAGCCGGGCAGGAAGCAGAAACCCTGTCTGCAGGCAGCTGCGCAGCACAAGCCACTAGAGGTCGCTGTTCTCCCAGGAGAGGAGGGCCACAAACCAACAGGAAGGGAAGTTCTTCCAGCCGTCACTCGTCCCAGCTCTGCAAACTATTCCTATCACCATGAAAAGGCAAAGTTACAGGCAGACAACGATCACAGAGACAACACCAGAGAAGGAGACAGACCTAACCAGTCTTCCTGACAAAGAATTCAAAATAAGAATCATAAACATGCTGACAGAGATGCAGAGAAATACACAAGAAAAATGGGATGAAGTCCGGAGGGAGATCACAGATGCCAGAAAGGAGATCGCAGAAATGAAACAAACTCTGGAAGGGTTTATGAGCAGAATGGATAGGATGCAAGAGGCCATTGATGGAATTGAAACCAGAGAACAGGAACGCATAGAAGCTGACATAGAGAGAGATAAAAGGATCTCCAGGAATAAAACAATGTTAAGAGAACTGTGTGAACAATCCAAAAGGAACAATATCCGTATTATAGGGGTTCCAGAAGAAGAAGAGAGAGGAAAAGAGATGGAAAGTATCTTAGAAGAAATAATTGCTGAAAACTTCCCCAAACTGGGGGAGGAAATAATCGAACAGACCACAGAAATACACAGATCCCCCAACAGAAAGGATCCAAGGAGGACAACACCAAGACACATAATAATTAAAATGGCAAAGATCAAGGACAAAGAAAGAGTTTTAAAGGCAGCTAGAGAGAAAAAGGTCACCTATAAAGGAAAACCCATCAGGCTAACATCAGACTTCTCGACAGAAACCCTACAGGCCAGAAGAGAATGGCATGATATATTTAATACAATGAAACAGAAGGGCCTTGAACCAAGGATACTGTATCCAGCACGACTATCATTCAAATATGATGGTGGGATTAAACAATTCCCAGACAAACAAAAGCTGAGGGAATTTGCTTCCCACAAACCACCTCTAAAGAACATCTTACAGGGACTGCTCTAGATGGGAGCACTCCTAGAAAGAGCACAGCACAAAACACCCAATATATGAAGAATCGAGAAGGAGGAATAAGAAGGGAGAGAAGAAAAGAATCTCCAGACAATGTATGTAACAGCTCAATAAGTGAGCTAAGTTAGGCAGTAAGATACTAAGGAGGCTAACCTTCTACCTTTGGTAACCACGAATTAAAAGCCTGCAATGGCAATAAGTACATATCTTTCAATAGTCACCCTAAATGTTAATGGGCTGAATGCACCAATCAAAAGACATAGAGTAATAGAATGGATAAAAAAGCAAGACCCATCTATATGCTGCTTACAAGAAACTCACCTCAAACCCAAAGACATGTACAGACTAAAAGTCAAGGGATGGAAAAACATATTTCAAGCAAACAACAGCGAGAAGAAAGCAGGGGTTGCAGTACTAATATCAGACAAAATAGACTTCAAAACAAAGAAAGTAACAAGAGATAAAGAAGGACACTACATAATGATAAAGGGCTCAGTCCAACAAGAGGATATAACCATTCTAAATATATATGCACCCAACACAGGAGCACCAGCATATGTGAAACAAATACTAACAAAACTAAAGGGGGAAATAGACTGCAATGCATTCATTCTAGGAGACTTCAACACACCACTCACCCCAAAGGATAGATCCACTGGGCAGAAAATAAATAAGGACACAGAGGCACTGAACAACACAGTAGAGCAGATGGACCTAATAGACATCTACAGAACTCTACATCCAAAAGCAACAGGATATACATTCTTCTCAAGTGCACATGGAGCATTCTCCAGAATAGACCACATACTAGGCCACAAAAAGAGCCTCAGAAAATTCCAAAAGATTGAAATCCTACCAACCAACTTTTCAGACCACAAAGGCATAAAACTAGAAATAAACTGTACAAAGAAAGCAAAGAGGCTCACAAACACATGGAGGCTTAACAACACGCTCCTAAATAATCAATGGATCAATGACCAAATCAAAATGGAGATCCAGCAATATATGGAAACAAATGACAACAACAACACTAAGCCCCAACTTCTGTGGGACGCAGCAAAAGCAGTCTTAAGAGGAAAGAATATAGCAACCCAAGCATATTTAAAAAAGGAAGAACAATCCCAAATGAATGGTCTAATGTCACAATTATTGAAATTGGAAAAAGAAGAACAGATGAGGCCTAAGGTCAGCAGAAGGAGGGACATAATAAAAATCAGAGAAGAAATAAATAAAATTGAGAAGAATAAAACAATAGCAAAAATCAATGAAACCAAGAGCTGGTACTTTGAGAAAATAAACAAAATAGATAAACCTCTAGCCAGACTTATTAAGAAGAAAAGAGAGTCAACACAAACCAACAGTATCAGAAACGAGAAAGGAAAAATCACAACGGACCCCACAGAAATACAAAGAATTATTAGAGAATACTATGAAAACCTATATACTAACAAGCTGGGAAACCTAGGAGAAATGGACAACTTCCTAGAAAAATACAACCTTCCATGACTGACCCAGAAAGAAACAGAAAATCTAAACAGACCAATTACCAGCAACGAAATTGAAGCGGTAATCAAAAAACTACCAAAGAACAAAACCACCGGGCCAGATGGATTTACCTCGGAATTTTATCAGACATACAGGGAAGACATAATACCCATTCTCCTTAGAGTTTTCCAAAAAATAGAGGAGGAGGGGATACTCCCAAACTCATTCTATGAAGCTAACATCACCCTAATACCAAAACCAGGCAAAGACACCACCAAAAAAGAAAACTACAGACCAATATCCCTGATGAACGTAGATGCAAAAATACTCAACAAAATATTAGCAAACCGAATTCAAAAATACATCAAAAGTATCAAACACCATGACCAAGTGGGATTCATCCCAGGGATGCAAGGATGGTACAACATTCGAAAGTCCATCAACATCATCCAACACATCAACAAAAAGAAAGACAAAAACCACATGATCATCTCCATAGATGCTGAAAAAGCATTTGACAAAGTTCAACATCCATTCATGATAAAAACTCTCAGCAAAATGGGAATAGAGGGCAAGTACCTCAACATAATAAAGGCCATCTACGATAAACCCACAGCCAACATTATGTTGAACAGTGAGAAGCTGAAAGCATTTCCTCTGAGATCGGGAACTAGACAGGGATGCCCACTCTCTCCACTGTTATTTAACATAGTACTAGAGGTCCTAGCCAAGCAATCAGACAAAACAAAGAAATACAAGGAATCCAGATTGGTAAAGAAGAAGTTAAAGTGTCACTATTTGCAGATGACATGATACTGTACATAAAAAACCCTAAAGACTCCACCCCAAAACTACTAGAACTGATATCGGAATACAGCAAAGTTGCAGGATACAAAATCAACACACAGAAATCTGTGGCTTTCCTATACACTAACAATGAACCAACAGAAAGAGAAATCAGAAAAACAACTCAATTCACAATTGCATCAAAAAAAATAAAATACCTAGGAACAAACCTAACCAAAGAAGTGAAAGACTTATACTCTGAAAACTACAAGTCACTCTTAAGAGAAATTAAAGGGGACACTAACAGATGGAAATTCATCCCATGCTCGTGGCTAGGAAGAATTAATATCGTCAAAATGGCCATCCTGCCCAAAGCAATATACAGATTTGATGCAATCCCTATGAAACTACCAGCAACATTCTTCAATGAACTGGAACAAATAATTCAAAAATTCATATGGAAACACCAAAGACCCCGAATAGCCAAAGCAATCCTGAGAAAGAAGAATAAAGTAGGAGGGATCTCACTCCCCAACTTCAAGCTCTACTATAAAGCCATAGTAATCAAGACAATTTGGTACTGGCACAAGAGCAGAGCCACAGACCAATGGAACAGACTAGAGAATCCAGACATTAACCCAGACATATATGGTCAATTAAAATTTGATAAAGGAGCCATGGACATACAATGGCAAAATGACAGTCTCTTCAACAGATGGTGCTGGCAAAACTGGACAGCTACATGTAGGAGAATGAAACTGTACCATTGTCTAACCCCATATACAAAAGTAAACTCAAAATGGATCAAAGACCTGAATGTAAGTCATGAAACCATTAAACTCTTGGAAGAAAACATAGGCAAAAGCCTCTTAGACATAAACATGAGTGACCTCTTCTTGAACATAACTCCCCGGGCAAGGAAAACAACAGCAAAAATGAATAAGTGGGACTATATTAAGCTGAAAAGCTTCTGTACAGCAAAAGACACCATCAATAGAACAAAAAGGAACCCTACAGTATGGGAGAATATATTTGAAAATGACACATCCGATAAAGGCTTGACGTCCAGAATATATAAAGAGCTCACATACCTCAACAAACAAAAAACAAATAACCCAATTAAAAAATGGGCAGAGGAACTGAACAGACAGTTCTCCAAAAAAGAAATACAGATGGCCAACAGACACATGAAAAGATGCTTCACATCGCTAATTATCAGAGAAATGCAAATTAAAACTACAATGAGGTATCACCTCACAGCAGTAAGGATGGCTGCCATCCAAAAGACGACAACAACAAATGTTGGCGAGGCTGTGGAGAAAGGGGAACCCTCCTACACTGCTGGTGGGAATGTAAGTTAGTTCAACCATTGTGGAAAGCAGTATGGAGGTACATCAAAATGCTCAAAACAGACTTACCATTTGACCCAGGAATTGCACTCCTAGGAATTTACCCTAAGAATGCAGCAATCAAGTATGAGAAAGATCAGTGCACCTCTATGTTTATCGCAGCACTATTTACAATAGCCATGAATTGGAAGCAACCTAAATGTCCATCAATAGATGAATGGATAAAGAAGATGTGGTACATATACACAATGGAATACTACTCAGTCATAATAAAAGGGCAAATCCAACCATTTGCAGCAACATGGATGGAGCTGGAGGGTATTATGCTCAGTGAAACAAGCCAAGCGTAGAAAGAGAAATACCAAAGGATTTCACTTATCTGTGGAATATAAGAACAAAGGAAAAACTGAAGGAACAAAACAGCACCAGAATCACAGAACTCAAGAATGCACTAACAGGTACCAAAGGGAAAGGGACTGGGGAGGATGGGTGGGTAGGGAGGGATAAGGTGGGGGAGAAATAGGGGGTTATTAAGATTAGCATGCATGAGGGGGTGGGAGAAAGGGGAGGGCTGTACAACACAGAAAAGGCAAGTAGTGATTCTACAACATTTTGCTATGCTGATGGACAGTGACTGTAAAGGGGTTTATAGGGGGGACCTGGTATAGGGGAGAGCCTAGTAAACATAATATTCGTCATGTAAGTGTAGATTAGTGAAACCAAAAAAAAAAAAAAAAAAAGGGCAGTTCCTGTGTGGTAACCTTCAATGAGTTCTACACAAGAGTATAAAGGGCATATAAAAGTTTAGGCAAAGGGTCTGTTTGTGTTTATACAGAGGATCAAAGCCTAATTGGGCTACCCCGAAAATGAACTAAGATACAATATGAAAAAGAACTTCCAACATCAGCACTCTCTGGAAGACTCATGCCAGAAGATGATCATCAAAAAACCCCAACAAAGATCCACGCCCTGCTACAGCTGTAGATGCACTCATCCCACCAGTTCCTGGACTTGCCATGGGAATGAGGAAGGAGATATCTAAGCTGGCCTGTGCATACAGTAAAACAACAAATTTGACTGGATCTATACTGTTGGAACTCAGTCAGGAATTAGGAGAAGTGCAAATTGTAGCACTCCAAAATCTTACAACTACTGTTAAAAGAACATAAGGGATGTGAACATTCCCCAGGAATGGGTTGTTTTAATTTGTCTGATTTCTCTCAGACTGTTCAAGTTCAGTTGGACAATATCCACCATATCATAGATAAGTTTTCACAAATGCCTAAGGTGCCTAACTGGTTTTCTTGGTTTCACTGGAGATGGTTGGTAATTACAGGTATGCTTTGGTTATGTAACTATACTCCTATTATGTTAATGTGTGTGCGCAATTTAAGTAGTAGCTTAAAACCTATACATGCTGAAGTTACTCTACAAGAAGATATGTCAAAGAAATAATCAATCTTCCCATGTTTACTGCCGCCTGCTACTTCTATAGCTTTTCTTCTTCCTTCCTAATTACAACCCTTAAATAGAATTCGTGCCTCATATCAAATTTACCGAGTATCATAATTCTTCCAAGTGGTAAAGATACCTCAAGACAAATGCTGGGCATAGAAGCCACAGGGCATAAATATGCAAAGAAGTAAAAAGCTATCCTTTTCAAAGAATAAGGCTTCTCTCTCACTTACCAACTTTACATTTCCCTGTATGGCCCCGGAAGATGACTGGTTAGCCAGAAACGGGTAAGATTCCTCAAGGGAGGAACAACCTAAGACAGGCACAGTCGCAGAGGGGTCATCAGGTGAGAAACTGGGGATCAACAGAGGTGAGGCTTAGAACCTCACCCCCCGTTCTGAGACAAATCTTCTTCATCCGTGGATGTTTTATTGCCCTTGTCTAGCTTGGATTAACACATAGTCTACAGGCACACACCCGATCATCTACATTTGCTCTCTTACAACACTAAACTATGTTTCCTACCTTTATCTTGTATCTACCTACCACTTCAGCATTTTATTAAAAATAATAATAATAAAGAGAGAAATGTGGTATCCACATATAAATCAAGTATAAAAATCAAATGAGTATTCATATTTGAACTGACTGTTTATAGTTCAAAATGCATGAGCAAAACCGAAGGTTTCTGTGATAGCTGCCCTTGTACTGTTCACCATGTAAGAACTTATTCACTATGTAAGAATTTGTTCTCCATGTAAGAACTTGTTTGTTATGCCTCAGAAGATTGGAGACTGACAAAATTTAGGCTTGGGGTAGATTAATGATTGTGCATTGAGCATTGACTCCCCTATACAGAATTTTATTGTTGTTAACAACCATTTGATCAATAAATATGAGAGATGCCCTCACAAAAAAAAAAAAAAAAGTACGCACTTCCAATGGTAAAATAATAAGTAACCGGGATGTAATGAATATAGTCAAGATATTGTAACAGCTTGGTATGGTGATAGCTGGTACCTAGAATTGTCATGTATATAAATGTTGAATCACTATGTTGTACACCTGAAACTAATGTAATGTAATACTGTGTTTCAACTACCCTTCAATAAAAAATAATTATCTACAAAAAAAAAAAAAAAAATGACAGGGCAAAGCTCCCAAGAGATGTATGGAGTTTGTTGCAGCAAGAATAGGGAAGTGCTGAGAAGAAAAGTGCAAGTTTAGAGTTATCAGTACCATCAGCTGCTCTTCCAAGAGCTGAGGGTTTGTAGGTACACACCATAGGACCATAAGAAATTGGCACCCTTGTATTATCTCCATTTTATAAACATGAAGGCAGGCACAGAGGAGTCAAGGAATTGGCCCAAGTTCACACAGCCAGTGAGTCACACGGCCGGGACGGGCACAGGATGGGGGTGTCTGAGCACTTGGCCTCATCAATAAGCAGAGAGGGACTGAACACCCAGCAGACACAGTGAGACCTATGTCAGAGCCCGAGACAGGAAGGCATGCCACTTTTGGACTAGCAAGAGTGGCCACTTCTGCTCATGGCTGCCCAACCTCTGGGCCTTTTAAAGTTTACTCTGCCGAACTGTGCTGCTCTTACACTTGGCGCACGGTTCCTGTTCTGAGGCCAAAGGGCCCAAGGCTGCGGCTTGGTCTCCAGATGCCCATGAGGCACATGGTTCTCTTCTGCTACCTGGCAGCAGAAACTGCCGGTGCAGCGGCTGCTCACTGCCTCTCCCAGGACTGATGTGCTAAGGAGGTATAGGAAATGCGCTGGATTGTCATAACTGTCCCACAGCAGACATAACCTCACCCATCTGTTGGCAGTTACTATAGATGTTTATAGCCATGGGGAAGAAGGGCAAGACTCCCTACAGAGTGCGAGAGCGCAAAGGAAGAAGAGCAGAAAACAGACAGTGAAATGCCATGACAGTGCCTGGAGCCATGGAACCACAGATTCCTTTAGAGTTTCCCAGGTGACCCGCTTTGTACCAATTCTGTGGCTCAGGAGAACAGTCTCTTAGGGGCTTGCCAGTGTGTTTCTGCGGTAAAGGTATGAGAGACGTCGGACATATGGCTGGACCCCTGGGATGCTCTTCTCTGGGATATGCCGAGAAGCACCAGCCAGAAAGGAAACAGCACAAACCCTGATCTTTTCCCACTAACAAGAGGAGAGTCCCCAGTGTGAATGAACTTAGTGGTTTATGTGCCATTTATCTTGGGAACCAGCTTTAGTTCACTCACATGCACACTCATTCATCAAATATTTACTGGGCAGCACCTGCTACTGGTGGGTCAAAGGAAAGAGAGCAGTCCTGAAGAAAGCTGCAGCCCTGGGAGGCGGGTGGGCAGTGAGATGGGCATTACTAGTAGCTGGAATGTGGTTAGTGTACTTAGGACACAGCACACACGTCCTGGAAAAGCACTGGCCAAGTGCTAGGGAATTAGGAGTGGGCTCACAAGATGGAATTTCAACAGGAAGTAAGGATTAGGAGTTCAGGACAAAGCATGCTGAGGAGCCCATGGTTCCTGGGGGGCCTGCGGACTGCTGGCCAGAGTCGGGGGGTACCTTGCAGTCACAGCCGATGGGCTTCCCACACTCCTCGCAGGTGCTGGCATACAGGTCCTCAAAGCACGGCACGCAGTAGGGGCTCTCCTCCCTCAGGATGTACTTCTTGCCAAAGAGAGACTCTTGGCAATGGTGGCAGTCAAAGCGCTCAGTCATTTTGGCACTTGGCTGTTCAGCAGCCTACCAGAAAGAAAATACAGGACCCCATGAGGGCACTCCAGGAGCCGCCCTGCTGTCTGTTAGCATTGCGTCTGTAGCCAGGCACGGATGGCTTCTCTGGGTGAATAATCAAAACTCACTTTTAAATGGTCATCATTTTCATTGATACTTAAAAACAAAAAAATTAGTTGGGGGCAGTTTTGTATTTGAATGCATTCGCTTTAAGAGCCCCAATTATTGCTGAGTATGTCCGAAAAAGCACCCTCACCTTTGGGAAAGGAAGAGTCCGTGTTGGTACCCCACCCCCAAGGGCTGTGTGTGTGCTCAAATGTGTGATGGAGCCTCACATCTCCCCTGTCTCCCTGCCGGGACAGAAACAAGATGTTCATTTCTATAAAAACGTTTTCCATGAGCTCCCCTTTATGATTCATAAATTTGGACAGTAAGAAACCACAGTGGCCAAAGGGGTGAGTGTTGGAGTTGGTAAACCCGAGATTGGATGCCCAGAAAACGCTCCCCTTGACACTGACATGGCTTGGGAAGTTGCAACTGCCCTTACACAATCAAAGCTGCCCCATGCCCCTCGGGGCAAGCCATTTCTCTCAGAAGAAAAGATTATCCTGCTGCTGCCCAAGTATTCAAAGAACAGGTTAAGGAGAAAGGCTGACTTCCAAGCACGTGGATTATCACACGGTGGGAAATGAGTGCATGCAACTAATGGCCTTTCCGGGCAGCATCTTACACCTTTCAAGGAGGAAGAGAAATGCATTTCTGTGCCAGTCACCATTTTTCCAGGGTGAGCACAGAGTGTGCATGAACAAAAAGGGGCAAGGGGAGGTTGGGGGGAGCCAAAGGGGGGTCTGCCTCTCCACATCCTCCTACTTCCAGTGCCCCACAAGCATGTCAGAACTCTCCCAGAAAGAAGGGGTCTACTGTGTGCGTACTTCGTGTGCAGAAATGCCTCCAAGGCATTAAAAGCAGTGGATCTTCTTCAGGAAGTGGTAATATTCAATGTGCTAAAAGTGAAAAGCTTTATAAATTGTTAAATATGTAGACTGGATGGAACTCTGAGCAGTGCTTCATAAACTTGGTTTCATTTGCAGTCATTTCAAGCCATTTCAGAGTGAAATTTTAGTTTATTCTGGATACAAATAAGATATTGCTGCCTGGTTTATGATTACAGCAAATTTGATAGTGTTTATTAATTTTGCACTCTTGTGTATACAAGGTCCTGACAACTGTAAGCAAAGAAATGAACATCTTTCAAACACTCATACTTGGTTATTTCTGTGTTTATAGAACAATTTTTTTCCAGAAGTATGGACACATGTGCCAAGGTCCGTCCTTCTAAATCACTCTTCCTGGAGTTAAAGAAAACATTGTCTGGACATTTTTGTGATAACATCACAAGGAGAGGCTCTTACACATTTGAATTATTATCCTGAAACCCAATGTTCAGATATCCTTTGTACAAAGGCCTTCTCAGTTGAAAGTGGTTATTCTTTATTTCATCACAATTGAGAGCTGTCTTTCCAAAGTACATATTTTTCCAATAAAGGGGGACATCTACTTGTGGGACCACAGGCTTATTATACCTGTTCTGTTCACACAAATTTAAGAATAATGATTTAAGAAATTGAACTAAGAACGAAAAGGAGACAGAACTTAAAATCATAAAATTTTAAAAGCTGGGAACAACTCCTGAGATTATCTATGACAACGACCTCATTTTAGGGATAGAAAAACTGAAGCCCAGGAATATTAGTGATAAAGAGGATTCGTATGAGCTTTCCCAAACAGCCATCTCAGTTAGAAAAAACAAACTCCAGATCTAAATCAAAAGGTGGGTTTGGATAAGCACAGACTCTGCTGCGGAAATAACAGAGAGGGTGCCCACGATCTCTACAGAGCACCATTTCCACGTTCTCAAGCCAGTCACCTTTTTTCCAAGGTAATGATCACACTGATGCTCAGGTACCTGGGGTATGTGTTTTCTACCTCCTCCAGTTTCACAGGGCTGGGACAGAAATAAGTTTTTGGAGTAAACTCCGAGAACAAGTAGGGATCCACATCTACTCAAAGTATGACCGGGCTTCCCAGAGACAAATGTTTCCACCTGCTCTGAGGGTCCCTGTGGGAAGAGCACATGGGATGTGGCCCTCTGGTTGGTCTACCATTTCTACAGAATCTATTCTGATGATGAATCTCTCTTTCACCTCATTTCTACATTCTCTAGGGAGGCATTACAATGTTAATGATTAGGAGAGCACTTAAACCAACAGGTTAGGGTGTCCAATGAGCACCCGTTGCTACTTAAGAACAGAGCAGGCTGTGCTTTATCTGAGAAGGTCCTCTTACAGATTTCCAGAGACCTGCGAGGCACAAACCCTGAAAGTCAAACTAAGTAGCCCATCAGCTAATGGGAAGACCAAGAGCTTCCCTTCTGTCACAAAGCAGTTAATTCCAATTCTCCCTTAATTAAATGCAACCAAATGGAATATTCTGTAAAAAAAAAAAATTGTGTATTTAAAATTACACTGTCAATCTTAAGCTGCTTCTTAATGGAAAAAATGTACCTACAGTCCCATATTAGAAGCCCTCCCATAACTCTGCTTATTTTAATCATATAAAATACCTTTTTACTCATTCACTCAAGAAGCATCAATTGGGCTGGAATTGCATGTAAGATGTGGTGCAAAGTGCTGGAGATACAACAATGAATAAGTTGTATCTTCCTGAGGCACCTGTAGTCTAGTGAGGAAAACAGATACAGATAGCAAGTCTCCATGCTCAGGGTGGCAATGGAGACACATGCAGGGAACCCAGAGTATGTAAGGAGCCTCTGAGCCATGCTCCCAGGGAGGCAAGGCAGGCTTCCTGGAGGAGATGCCACCTGTGCTGGGGAAGGGTTAACAGATGACACTAAAGCCAAGGAGCAGAGAGCGGTGGCATGGCGACCAGGGGCAGGGTGGTAAGCGGACACCCCAGGAGGGCAGAAGTGGCTGGGATCCCTTCCAGAGAAGCAAAGATGAAGCTGAATAGGGAGGCGAAGCCCAAAGGAAGGAAGGCCTGTGGCCTTGATCGTGTCCTTGGATGTGTCTGGGAGGACGCGGACTTCAGCAGGTTACCTCCCGCCGCCGGCAGCCTGGAGAGGAACAGGGCAGCCCCGCTGGAAGGCGACGGAATGAAACCTGACTTTGCCACGTAGGGCCAAGGGGCACAAAACTGATGGGCAGTGACTCTTTAAAAGTGTTTCCAGGGCATTGGAGTCCCACTGCTGAATCACTCCTATAAATGAGAATGGGGCATCTTGGTTCTGTATTGGGTTTAATTTTTAATTTTTATTTTTTTCCTGCTTTAAAAATTTTTTTAATTAAGGTATCATTGATATACACTCTTATGAAGGTTTCACAAGAAAAACAATGTGGTTACTACATTCACCCTTATTATCGAGTCACCCCCCAATACCCCACTGCAGTCACTGTCAGTGTGGTTCTGTGCTGGTTATTTTACCCTAACTGTACACTTACTCACCTCCTCTGAACCCCTGGTTCCCTCCTGGCAAGTTCCAGGTAATTCCTGCCCATTACCTGGTGCACAGAGCTGCCCAAAGGATCAAGCAACAGCAGGCAGGAGACACCTGAACGCAAGGTGTGGCTGTTGACTTATTTCATTGAATCAACTCCAAACTGCCGTTGGTGTTCCAGGGTTCTCAGCTCCTGCCAGGGTGAAATCATTCTCTGATGTCATTCCCCCTGCGGCTCTGAACAACCAGGCTATTTGCACAGGGTGGATCTCTGGGTGCAGGCTTGGCTCCAGGCCAGGCTGGCTGTACTGGGTGGGGTGCAAGTGTGGCCCACAGGCTGTGGTGGTGGGGAGAGCACTTTGGTCTGGAGCCTCATCAGCCCAGCTTTCAGGCAGTGAGGATAAAAGTTCAGAGAGCCACAGAGCACAGGGCTCACCTGGGAAAGATTGGCTGTTTAGAAAGTCCACAGGCTGATAAATGTGGGCTATTTTTATCTGCTCAGATTTGAAAGCTATTATTAATACAAACTTTGCAAGGGTGAAGCCTCAGAGGCAGGAGAAGGGAGGAGGCACATGTGAGAACGGGAGAAGGCAAATGAGGCAAGACTGAAGGCAGGGAGAGAGGCGGTAAGTGGGAGGAGAGAGGAGGTGGGCAAAGGGGAACAGAAGCAGGCATTCAGCGCCAGGAAGCTCACTCTCCGGATTTTTAACCAGAAAGCCTTCTCAAGAATAAAGGGAGAGGGCTGGCATGCGGGTCTGCCAGGCAGGCTGGCCCGGCCTCTGAGCTCCAGGTGCAGGACTGTCCTTCCCAATCCGGAGGCCGTGGGCCATGCGCGCCCTGCCTGACAAGGCCAGATCTGCTGTGTCAAGCCTCCTGTGCAGGATTTTCAATGTTCCCTTTATCACACTACCTACTCTGATCTGACCCCAAAGGTGCCGATTCCCTCCTCTCCCTTGAAGCCGAAGTGTTTTTCTGTATCGAGCCTGCTTTCTGAGACTCCTCTAACAGTTCATTCCTAAGGAAATCTGCCAATATTCCCTAACACGTCTCGCCACGTGAGACGCAGCTACACTAAGTCAGTCCCTGACAAAGCCACATGAATCTGAAGTGGCACCAGGGACCCAGGTGGGAAATTCCACTGGTTATCAACAATCAACCAGAGCTTTTTGGAGAGAATTAAGAAAATTGGCCTATTGCTTGTGGGCTCTTTTTAAAATGCAATGCTTTCACGACACATTACATGAGACCACCCAAGTCCCTTTGCCAGCACCATGAGCTGGCTCTACGTACTGCCACGGCCTCAGCGGTAGATGACCAACAGGCGCTCATGCTACTTGTGGAATGAATGAAATGGATGGACAGTGGATGGATACAGAGAGCCCAGAGTGCAAACATGTGGGTAAAAAATAAAGAATGAAAATGAGGAATCTTACGTGAACAATCCACTTTTGCATAGTAAGCCCAAAATCTAATGGGGTTTGACATCTGATGCTTTAAAATCTCCAACTGAATAGATCCTGAGCTTCCTTCTTTCTCCTCTGTCTCTGGCCTCCTCTCCCCTTCCAGATAAACTGCTGCTTCCACAGTGGGTAGTGTTTTCTTATTTTGTGTTTGGACTCTACACACGTGTGAACATACAGCTGCAGAGTCCAGGATGAGGTCTGGTCAGGGCAAGAAGCAAAAAGCCAGCCAGGAGACACTTCTGAGCGTCTATGTAAAGAACATGCTCCATCCCCTGACACCAGCCCCTGACCTCAGTGAGAGGCCCTGGCTCTTCTTTGCAAACATAGCACACCTATCAATCAACTGGGGCACCAATTCAAGGGACATTTCCATTTTAAGAAATATAATAATGGATTTAGAATCAATTTTCACATGATTTTTAAGGTGTAAGATTGACCATGCCTACTGCTATAGGACATATGTATGGATTAATTTAATGAGCCTTTGCTGAATATGTGGGCAGGGGTCAGGGATGTATTATAATTCGGAATGTAAACTAGTAGTTTTTAAAAACCTTTAAAAAAATCTTAATTTGTCTCTAATAGTTTTAAGAAATGTTTTGTGTGAAGACAATGCTTGAATAAGGTAACTGCTGTCTTCCCAATTACCTTTTGAATATTGAACAATGAAAACAAATGGGGATATAATAAATATAAAATTTCCGACCTTAACTCCATACATATAAGACTAGTAATACTTGTTTTGATGTTCATGGACTTTTTAATCCAGTCAATAAGAATGTAGTAAGTAACCAATATTCTCCACGTGCTATCTTAGGCACTGGGAGACACATAAAATGTGCCATCTCTGAAAGAGTTCTAGTCTAGTTTTGGCTCCAATGAATTTAAATCACCTTTGAGATACTATCTTGTACTTTAATGGCAAAACATGTCAGTTTGTGTTGACAACACAAGCATAATTATTCAGGCTAGAATGGTGGGCTGCCTAGGGCTCATAAATCATCCCAGTATTGGGGGGGAGACCCCAGCCTATTTGCTCTACCACTGCCTTCCTGCAGATGTGTGAGCAAGTTTTTATGCTTTGTTTCTACACCAACAGAATGAAAACCACTCACTGCCTTTCATCAGACTCCTCAAGTCTCCAAAGGACAGCTCGTGACGTTTACTTTCTGTCTGCCTGGGCTTCCATCTGCAATGACCCCCACCTAGCCTCTTCCTTTGGCAGCCCCCAACTTCCACGAAAGCCTGGCCTCCTCCTTCTGCCAGTTCTACTCCTTCATTTTGTGTGTGTAGCACACTGCATCAGAGCCGGTTGTGATAGGCTAATGTGTCACCTGCTACTTTGTTCACTCACCAGCTAATTCTTATTTGCTCCGGAAGTTGTATCACCAAACATAGCTCTGTTTCTTTTTGACTAAAAACCTAAATATTTACAGACTTCTTTTGGCATTTGTTTCATTTACACATAAACACATAGCAGCCACTTCTCTTATTGGCACAGAAATCACTTGCCTCACTTAGCAGCTAAGCCTACGGGAGATCTGTCAATCACAGACTAACTCAGGGTGGTAAGGGTGTGGATTATGAAGGCTAAGGCTGGGCATGATGACATGTTAGGTCCAAGTTCAGACTGGAGTGGGATCACCCATGAGAATGGGGCTAATGATGGAGGTATAAGATGCTGCTCCAGACCTCTCATTAGATCTCCAGGAGGGCAACCACATTCCACAGCAAAAGGAAAATGAAGTTCACCACTAGCAAGAAGTGATGCAATCTTAAGCAAGACTGAGAGCTGGTGGAAGAATTTTTAAGTCGTTACTGGGTTGCTGAGGAGCTGTATTAGGGTTCTCTAGAGAGACAGAACTAACAGGACTTATATCCTTTATATGTATACATTCAAAGGTTCACTGTAAGGACTCACACTATCATGCAGGTGAAAAGCCCAAGATCTGCAGAAGGCCTGAGACCCAGAGGAGCTAATGCTGCAGCTGTGGCTAAAGAGCTGGCAGCCTCAAGACCCGAGGGGAGCTGATGTTTCAGTTTGGGTCCAAGGGCTGAAAAGGACCAATCCCGGCTCAACAGTCAGGCGGAAGCAATTCCCACTTGCTCAGTTTGTCTGTTCAGGTCTTCATCAGATGTGATGAGGCCCACCCACTGGGAAGGGCAATCTGCTTTACCCTGTTTACAGATCAAATATTAACTTCATCCAGGAACACTCTCATAGATAGACCCAGAAATAGTGTTTGACCAAATGTCTGGGCACTCTGCAGCCTGGTCAGGTTGATAGAGAACTAACTAACCATCATGGGAGCTAAGGTCAAACTCCACAATTCAGGACACTAGAGGCAATTCACTTGACTCGCCCCAAAGTCACCATGCCAGGTGGGTCTCTGGAAGGCCGAGCTCTCAGTCGCTAGATAAGAGCTCCCACATTTTGTTCAAGGAGGTCATCTTGAGGAAGTGACTGTAGTATAATTCCACATGATAAATGGACTTTGGTGAAATTCTCATAATAAACCAACACAGGAAGTATCTAATACCTCTTTTTGTTCACCCAAGCTCAAGGGACTTTGTATCCTACAGTACCTGAGTCAGAGAGAAGCTTACCTCCTCCAGCCACCTTGTTGACAAACGAAGCACCTGAGGCTGCGTAATCAAGCCCACAGTGCAAGGCAGGAGCAGTACCCAGGCTTCCTGACACCCAGCCTGATTTTCTTCAATGCCCTACTGGGTGTTTTTTTTTATGACACAGATTTCTGTCAGTACTGTAAGTAGTGTAACAAGCAATCTTGGGCTTAAGTATGAAGCATAGGCCTTATTGATATTCACATGCAGCCTCTAGTTTAGTGATCTGAACTCAGGCTTTCCAGTTAGGCTGTCTGGGATAGGGTCTCATGTTTCAGTTTGGGTTCAAGGACTGAAAAGGACCAATCACGGCTCAACAGTCAGGCGGAAGCAATTCCCACTTGCTCAGTGTGTCTGTCTATTCAGGTCTTCATCAGATGTGATGAGGCCCACCCACTGGGAAGGGCAATCTGTTTTACCCTGTCTACAGATCAAATGTTAACTGCATCCAGGAACACCTTCACAGATAGACCCAGAAATAGTGTTTGACCAAATGTCTGGGCACTCTGTGGCCCGGTCAGGTCGATAGAGAACTAACTAACCATAGCGGGAGCTAAGGCTGGAAAACCTTGAGAAAAAGTGACTTTGACCTTGTTGTACTTAAGTTTATCTGTGATGAGGATAATACCAAACATGTATGCCCTGCTTATGATGTACAGGCTTGATAACAGCCCTCTGAGTAAACCACTATCGTATCTGTTCTCCAGTGTAGGAAACAGGTATGGAGAGATTAGGTGACTTGACCAAGCTCCTGGGTGAAGGATGTGATCTCAGGCAGCCGAGATGCCCACTGGCCTATCACACCTGCCTTGTGGCACATCTGTAAGGGTTAAATGAGTCTGAACATTAAGGGCCTAGAACAGAGCCTGGTCCACAGTAAGCCGATTTAGCCCTTCTCAGTATGTTGCATATAAAGCATTTCTAGAGTATGCCAAGACAATAAGTACCGTGGAAACCCAATTCTATATATTAGTTCATAACCCTTAAAAATTCAGGATAGGCTAAATCTGAAAAATACTGCAAAAATTTTTTACAGAAAAGCACAATTTAATGTTCTTCCTTGAGTTTGGTTTTATGGAAATTTAATTGTCAGATTAGGAATTCTGTACTTATAAGAAGTTAAAATTCTAAAGTTTTTTGGTCTAAATCACCTTTGGGATTCCACAGCCTCCTCCCTGTAACGTATCAAAACACAGGTGAAGCAGAGTTAGTGCCAATGGTACAAGAGGTTTTTGGCCTTGTGTTTTGAACACATCTCTCCAGATCATAAACTTGAGCTGTGATTTATTGCCTCGCGAGTAAGTGCGAGGGAGCGTGCCCTATAAGTGCATATGCCATGGAAGACAGCTGTATACATTTCATTGAACCTAGGTTAGACTGGTTTCAGTGGGGACCCAAACTGGGATTTGAAAGTGTGACTGATTCTTCATTTAAACTAGGAAACAACGTTTAACACTTTCTTCCGGAAATTTCAGGTATGCTAAGACATTACACGAGTAAAAAACTTAATAAGATTCTAAGTTTTTTCATCAAGCCCATTTTTTACAAATGGTAGTTAAGTTTTTAAATTTCTGCGTCAGTGATGCGTGAGGCCACCCGCCAAGCCCTGCGTCTTTCTACTGAAGGGAAGTGCCTCGCCTCGGCGCCCCGAGACACCCGCGGGGCGGTGGCGGCCGGCGTGCCTGCCTAACGCGCCCGCTCTCGGGTCACGGCGCGGCGGCCAGCCTGCGCCAGGGCTCGCCCGTGGTGGCACAGCCCCTGCTCGCCCCCGGCGGTGACCCACCAGCCAGGACTGGGCTGCCTGCCACTGTCCCTCCAGGGCTGGGCGGCGTAGGGTCCCTCCGGCCTAGCGCGTGCCAGGCCTCCCCAACGTGGCTTAGCTTCCCTCCCCTGGGGTCTCCCTTCCGCTCCGCCCTCCTCCACCGGGTGCCCCCTCTGCCCAGGTCCCGTCTCCTCGGGTCTCCCCTCTGCCGGTGCCCCCATTGTTCGGTTCCCTTCTCCCCGGTGTCCCCCCAGCTGCCCTCTCCCAGGGACCCCCTCCAGATGTGTCCTCTGCGCGGCTGCCCTCTCCACGTCCCCACTCTGCCGGTGTCCCCACTGCTCGGCTCCCTCTCCCGGGGTCTCCCCGCTCCCCGGTGTCCCGGCCCGGCCCGCGGAGCCCCATCCCCCGGGGGCTCGGGCAGGAGGACACTCACCGCGCGGCAGGCCGGCTCTGTGGGGCCGGCGGTCCCGGGCGGCTCCTGGTTGCGCCTCCGCCGCGGGCGGAGCGGAGCGCGGCGCTCCCGCCCCAGCACCCCGCGTGTCGTTTGACCATATAAGGAGATGCGCGCCTCCCAGGCGCCGCCGCGCGGGCTCGGCGTGCCGGCACCCCGGCGTGGGGCGCGGGGACGGCTGCCCCTCGGACCCCTCGTCGCCGCGCCACCGCCCCAGGCCGAGGCGCTTGCGGACCCCCACTCTGTTTGCTTTGGCCTTTTCCTTCCTTCCCTCTGGGTTTTTAGCGCACGGCGGTGACCGGGACCTTCGCCCCAGGCGTCGGCTCACAGGTGCGAGTGTGGGGCAAGGGTCGCGGGCAGCCTCTGCTGCCTCCCAGGACCCGGCCGTGGCGTGGGGCAGGGGAGTGACCACGCTCCGACTCTCCGCCGGTAATCGGAACACCGGGACTGCAGGGAGGATGGACCTGGCCACTTACCGGCCTTGCAGGAAGAGGAAGCCCGCGCCCGGCATGTATCTGCACGGGACGTGGGACTTTTCCCGCCTTGCCCTGCAGACTCCTCTCCTTCACGAAATGAACCTAGCAGAGGGCCAAGAAGAACGGATAATGCCCGGTTCTTTGTTCCAGTGGGGAGGAGACAAGGGAAGGCCCAGCCCCCAACACTCCAGGGAAGATAGGGAGGCTCAGACATTCTGTGGTCCCGTCCACAGCAGGAAAAGAAAAGGGAATTGGGCAAGGTGCCTCCCACACTCACAGTCCAGGCCTGAAGCACACACTTGGCAGGGACGGATGACATCGTTCAGCCTGCAGGATGGAAGGCCCAGGCTGAGTCCCATGCGGGGGAAGGCGTCATGGGGTAGACATGTTTGTTCTTGAGTAGGTGGCCAGCCTCACAAGCAGACAGGGATAGATCGGCTGATGGAGGACAGCAAGGAGGTAGTAGGAATATTGCCTGCAGGCCTGTAATGTTTCACATTCAGTGTGGCTCAGAGAAGGAAGAGCCATGTGGTTTTCTCTTGGCTGGCACTCAATGTCCGGTGTATTTTAGAGGTACGCCATGGATCTGCACCATGGAATCACAGAACTTGAGAGTCATCATCTTAGCTACCACTTACTGAACAGTAGCTCCATCTGGTATCTCATTCAATTCTTTACCCCTTTAAGGTAAGGATTAATACACCAGTTTTACAGTGAGGAAATTTCAGCTAAGAGAGATCTGCCCAGGGATGACTGAGCAATAATTATGCCAGCTGAGATTTGAACTGGAGTCGGTCAGATGGCAAAACTGCAGATATCTCACAGGCCAGGAAATGCCCCTCATCCCATATGTCACTCCAGTGCCATCCAGAAGGCTGAGACTTGCCACAGAAGTGAGCCCAGGTAGAACTGGATGTGGAGAATCCAGTCTTTCCTCCCCAGTTCCTCCCTGAACCTGTAGCTTCTGTGGACTTTGGACCTGAATTCCCACTGAGAGTTAAGGCAGGCCAGTATCTTTAGCAAAGTGTGTGTAGAAAAAAGCCTTTCTCCCTCTGAATGTTATCTAGATCTGCTGTATGTATAGTTGCAAATTATAAAATGATCTCCTGGTTCTCAAATGAGTCTAAGCTTCAGTTTGTAAAAACAAGTTTACAAAATATGAAACATTAATTTCTGCATTTATATTTTTTCTGCCTTCTTTTGCCTTACAGGATTTTATTTTATTTAGCTTTCTGAGTTGTATGTTTAATTCGTTTAATTTTCTCTTTTATTGATATAGTCATTTGGATGGTTAAATTTTCTTCTAATAACTGCTTTAACTGTTTTTTCTTTATTATTATTTAAAGAAATTCTACAATGTAGTTTTGTATTTCCCCTTTGACCTAAAGGATAGAAGAACACATTAGATGACCCTGTGGAGATGTCATCAGCAAAATCTAGATTCTGGAAGCAAATTTACTCAGTTTCTACAATAATGTTCCAAAAAGAAAAAAAGAAGAAGGAAGGAGAGAGGTGAAGAAACCAACAGATGAAAAAATGACTTAACCACCTGCAATGAATGGATGGACCTTAATTAGATTCTTAATCAAAGAACAAACTATTTTAAAAATAAATTTTCATGAGACAATCTGGGGAAATGTGACACTAACAAGATATTTGATGACATTAACAAATGATTATTTTAGATGTTATAATGAAATCACATACATACACATGTTTTGGGGGCTCTTACTTTTCAGAGATAATGCCAAAATATTTACCAATGAAATAACATAAAGTCCGGGGTTGAGTCAAAACAATTTGGGGTAGGGGGAATGGACAGGGCCTATATATGAAGTAGTATCACCTATGGATTAATGATAACCATAGAAACTGGGTGATGGGTATGTGGGGGTTTATTAGTCTCTTTCTTTTGAAATGCTTGAAAAATTCTTTAATGAAAACTTTTAAAATTACAAATGTTCATACCATTTGCCCTTAACCCAGCATTTCCCCTTATAGGAAATTATCTTATAGTTAGAATTGATCATGTGTAAAGTGATATAAGAGTAATCACTGTAGAATTGTTTGTAACAGCAAAAAACTGGACCATGTTATATGCTCACCAGCAGGGCCTATTTAAATATTGTACAGTACACTTTAGAATTCTTTCTATATGCAACTGTTAAAAAGTCATATTCGTTGACTTATGATCTCCAGCGGAAGGCACAATAAAGAACACTTTAGATAGCAACAAGCTATTTGTGTTAATAAAGAAAGGAAGAGAGGAAGACAGTAGGCACATAAAAACTGGTTGCCTCTGGGGAGATGGGGGTGGCTGGGAGTCAGGAACAGAAGGGAGATTAATTTTTACTATGTACCCTTTATAAAATTTAAGCTATATAAATGAATTATCTATTCAAAAAATATTTAAAAATTTAAGCTACACATGCTCTTTCTTTAAGAAAAATGGGAAACAAATTTGTTAAACTGAATTAATAGAAAGGTAAAGGGAGTTTGCTGGAAACAGGAAGGAGGGATGCAGTTCTGGGCTTAATGACATATATACTTTCCTGAAGAGTTTTAATCAAAGCACAAACTTAAAAAATTAATTTTCACAAGACATTCTGGTAAAAGGTATTTTGAAAAGTTCTATCTTGTATAGCATTTGTTCCCAGGGCCTCATTATAGTGCATGGCACATATAAATGCTTAATAAATATAGATATTGAATGGATGGATCACAGAAAGATTAATGTGTGACAAGAAGTCTTTCATTTTGGAATTGATTTTTATAGTACAACAGATAGAAGAGTATACAAAATATAATGCTATCTATGACAATATAGCTTGATCTCTGGAATCAGGCCTCTGTTTGAATCCCTGTACTACCTATGACCTACCGAGGTTCTGTGGCCTCAGGCAGCCACAAAATTTCCCTGACTCTCAGTCTTATATATACAGCAGGCTGATAACATAGGCTTTGCAAACTTGTTGGGAAGATCCTTTTGAAATGACTCATATAAACTGCTGGCAGTTTATATGAGTTAGTATAGATCTGGGTATATAGCAGGCCCTCAGTAAACATTAGCTTTTATTTCATGGTATTTTATTTGATGGTAAAGGGGAGACAAATCCAGAATATAAAGGAAATGTGAAGGGGGTCAAAGGTACAAGCTTCGAGTTGTAAATTAAGTCAGTCCCGGGGATGTAATGGATCTCATGTACTTAATAATGCTGTATTGTGTATTTGAAAGTTGCTAAGACAGCAGATCTTCAAAGTTCTCATAAGAAAAAAAATTATTAATTACGTGAGGTAATGGATGTTAACTAGACTTACTGTGGTGACCATTTCACAATATATGTAAGTATCAAATCATGTTATATACCTGAAGCTATCATAATGTTATATGTCAGTTATATCTCCAAAAAAAGAAAAGAGGAATAAGGAAATGGGCTTAATTCTCATCAGAAGAAAGGATTAAAGTTTAGGTTCTTTCTGAAGATGAAAGATAGTCTCTTTGAGAGAAAAATTCTCTGCTATAGATAAAAGGCTACTTGTGGGAGAAAAAAAAAAGTTATATTTCTTGAGAAAGGGATCAAATGGCAACTCTGATCAGTTATTCAAGTTCTTCTCTTATTTAGTTCAATTCTCCTGCAATTCCTTCCTCTTTTGTTGGGGGGAGGGTAGGGAGTTGGGGTATTGGTTGGGGTGGGGGTTCAGACAGAGGCATAAGAACCAGGAAGAAAGGAACGGCTTTGTGGTGCAGGCCAGTGGTTCTCAAAGTGTGGTCCTGGGCCAGCAGCAGCAGGATTGGGAAAACTTGTTGGAAGTAAACATTCAGGCCTGTTCTGTGCTTTCACTCTCCCTCCAGGTAAGTCTGATGATTAACAGTGCTTTGAGGTAAAATACTCCCTATGGCTTCCACTCCGGACTCAGTAATTTAGCAGAAACCCAGAAGTAGTTTCCACGGGGGTGGGGGCAGTAGGGACAGAAACAGACCAACTACAGACCAGGCCCTGCCACTCCAGCCCTGATGCCAGTACAACTCCCTGGGCGTCCATAGGAGGGAGCCACCAGGTAAGAACACTTACCGCAATAAGTTCCAGCCCACACCTCAGTGATACAAATGCTGACACCTAAGTCCTCCCTCCGAGGGGCCCTGAGGAGGCACAGCTTCTAGGATGCCACTCCCCACTGCAGACCCGTGATGGGGTGGGCTGTGGGCTAGGGCACGGGCCTGGCTGCCTGCTGACCGTGGCCTCCGCTGGGGCGCATGGACCTCACTACCACCAGGAAGGAAGGGAAAGCATGAAAAAGAGCCAAGGTCAGCCAGCCTCCCTAAGCTCGTTAGGACCATTTCAATAAAGATTTCAGAGCACTTTTATCCTACTTGAGAAATGAATTCTTTCGAGCAGTTTCACCCACTCAAACCCTGGGTGGGAAGGTGGTGGATGATTGCCCTTGATTCAGAGGTAATCATTCTTAATTGTCTCAGATGGTTGGAGGGTGAGTGTCTAAGATCTCAAAAGCTGACACTGAGAAGTAAGGAGGTGAGTTCTCACTGAGCCCCAGGAAGGAAGGGGAGCAGGTCAGGAGGCAGGACACAGCACCAGACCCCAGTGGGGTGACTGAGGCCCCTGGGCTCCTTTTTTCTAAAAGAGCAATTTGCTTGGGTCAACTTCTATCAAAAACGACCCTGCAAACAGGGTGCTCCCCTGGTGTGGGCCTTTGAGCTTGGTGCAAATGTTCCCCCCACCCCAGCAAAGAGAAGGAACTTGATCAGGTTACAGCCACGTTCTTCAGGAACCTAGCATTGTTCCTGTGCTCATTGAGACTTTCAAGAAAGCTCAGCCCTCCACCAAAGGCAAACTCTTCCTTCTCCTCCTAGAAGGGAAAATGTTTGGCTCTTTCTTAAGATGCCGTTTCCATACACCATTTCATTGTTCTCTCTTTTGCACAAAATGATTGAATAGATGCAAATAGTTGGTGTTTAAAGACTCAAAACTAGTCTGATTTTGAGCCAAATCCACTAACAACTCCATGATTCTGAGTTTGCCATCATTGGTTAAAGTTTATTTGGAGCATTTGATACAAGTTTCCATTCTGGCTTGATAACTCGTTAAGAAAGTTTCTATTTGGTGAGTTAATGACCAAAAAAATGCAACCGTTCATGCGGCTGGTCGGGCTCGGAGGGCAGCTGTGGGTCAGGAAATGTTGCTGGACTGTGTCAGCTGAAAACTATTCCTAATGTGGACCCTGAAAATGTTTGCTTCCTGTGTGATCCTCTTGTCTCCAGTTTAAATCATTTCCTGCAGTAATCCATCAAGTCTCCACTTGCCAGCAGTTTTACTCTTTCCATCCTCGGTCAGCAGTTCCAAAACCTATTTAAAAGAACCGTGCATGTCCAAGGTCTGTTCAAACATGGCAAAGTCCTATTTTGGAAGAACTGTGTTTGCTTCCCTGAAATACCTGAAGCGCTTGTTCCTGGAGATTCTGACATTCTTCCTGGCATCTCTGAAATGGGAGTGTCTCATGCCTCACTGTTTCTCAGAATGCTGATTTCAACCCTACCGAAATTGCTGTGATTCTTTGAGA
Source organism: Manis pentadactyla (assembly GCF_030020395.1). Lineage (NCBI taxonomy): Eukaryota > Metazoa > Chordata > Mammalia > Pholidota > Manidae > Manis > Manis pentadactyla. Next base: position 146,178,724 of record NC_080020.1, on the reverse strand, counting down.
ATTAACTTATGATCAACACTGCAACTTTAAAATTCCCAACTCTCTCTTCTCTGCCACCAAAGTCCCTTACACCATTTCTGCTTTGACTGGGGTCATTAACAGATCCACTGGTCTAGCTGGGAGAGCCTGGCTGCCAGGTCCTAGGAGGGAAGGGTTGGGCCCCGGGGCAGCATCTCCCGTGGAGATGTGTGTGTGCCAATGTGACAGACACTGTAACCTTGTGTGTCCTCGTACCTTACCTATGAAACGGAGGATGTACAACCGCTCTTCTTCCTGTAAAGGGCTATTTAAAACCATCTAGTGTTTCTTCAAGTCACTTTTATGGCTGACCAACAATTGAAAAGTTTCTAAAACACCTCCTGTCATAGAAATGATTCTGCACCAGGGTGTAGATTTATCTGTGATGGAAAGCTGTGTTTTATCGTGTTTTTGTCCTTCTAAAAACATGTTAAGGAATATCCACCACCGATTTCAGAAAGTGCTTTAACATTGGACCTGAGAGTCCTGACAGAGCTTTCTGGAACAGCCAGGCTTTGTTCTACATCATTGCGATGTCACTTGACTGTTGAAATATCAGAAAAAGATTTTCTAAAATGTCCAACCTTCAGCATATCCTGGCAGGATTATTTGCCCTCCCAAAAAATCTTTAAAAATTCTGGGACATCTTAACTCCACAAATATTTTTGGAAACTTCTGCACAGTTAGAGATGCTGAGCTATTATTCTATAAGAGTACCAGATTAGTCACTGCCTCCCCAGAGGAATGGAGAGGGCTCTGGCGGCGAATTGCTATCGCATGTCCTGAGTGTTCATTAGCTGTCCTTAATTCAAGATGTTTTTGACTTTCTCTTTCTTCTTCCTTCCTTTCCCTTTCTCTTTCCTTCCTTTTCTACCCCTTCCTTCCCCCACTTCCTCTTTTGGTCTTTCATTTTCCTTTCAGCAGTTTGAAGTTATATTTTCACCTTGCAGCTGGCCTTACCATAACCCAACTCCCCGATCCTGTTAACATTTTATGGACTCAGTTCTCTGATCCAGTCTATTTGTGTGGAGTATCTGTTTTCCTATATCACTGTTGGTTCCTTGAGTTTCCAGGTCATGCTAAAAGCAGGTGAAGTAAACCCTTGGGAGGCTTTTCTTTTCTAAGAATATGTTTGGAAAGTGATCAAGTCCAAAATCCCAAGAGCAAGGACTGTATCCTAAGCTAAGGGGTCTTTATGAACCCTTCCAGCAATTTCTCTCTGCACCTGCAGCCAGTGGGGGAGGATGCCCTCATCATGGAACTCCTAGAGCTACTCTCCTCCCTCTGTTCTGCCTGGCAGACCCCTGATTATCCTTTGAAACACAGAGTGTCTCCCCTGGGAAGGCTGTGCGGGGTGGGGTACCCATCAGTAGCCTTTTGATCATTTCAGGCTGTCTCCTCTTTCCCTTGTTTACAACAAGGAAGGAAAAGAGGATTGTGAACCCCTTATGGGCAAAGACTGAGACATTCATTTCTGCATTCTTTGTACTCTGCAACTTGGTCAGTATTTAATGGATTTATTTTGGGTTTCCTGAAAATGCCCAAACCAGTGAGGGCAGCTGTGCGAGGGCTCGTGTGGGCCTCCTTGAACCAAACAAGTCAAGCCCGTTGCCCATTTGGGCAGTTCAGTCATCTGGGCTTCACACTGGGATCCAACTTGCAAACACTAGAATTGAAGCAAAACAGAAGGGCCTGTCCTTCCGTGTGGCAGGAGGTGTGGGCTCAGGAACTGCTCTTTCTGCTTTAGCAGGGGGAACCCCTCAGGTGTGTCCTCCTCAGGTCCCGTGAGAACTGAAAACGGGGCAGCAGGGGGCCAACATGTAGAAGTTCTTGGGGTGGTGCTCTGCCTCCCAGAGCCCAGCCTCCATGAGGTAGGGGGCCTTCTCCTGACCTGCCCAGCCCCTCATCCCACCCCTCATCCAACCACTAAGAAAGTTGCTCATGGAAAGATATCCTTGAAGTCTACCTTCTTGTAATAAACTGAAGCCAGTCTTCATTCTTAGTGACTGAATGCAGAACTCATGTCTTCAAATTATGCTTAGGTCATTTTTGATTTTCTATCAAATGCTTTAAAAATATTCTATCTAAATAAATAGGAACATTAGAAACAAAAGTTCTACCTCCCACAGAAACTTGTAGAAGTTCTCTCCTCTATAACCGTGTGAGCATGTCTTGATGGCCATTGTGGTGGCTCCGCTGTAGCTTTGAGGAGGGGAGCTCCCAGCCTGGAAGTGTGCTTTTGACAGGCAGCCTGCAGAGAGGGCCCACCTAGGAGCGCCCTGCTCATTCTCCTCCAAACTTAGCTGCGTTCAGCCATACAGTCAATGTATAAACATAAACATTCCCAAAGGTAGACCAAATTAACAAGCTTGGACTCCCCTTGGATGTTGCCATCCACACTCACAGAGATGACGACCTGGCTTTCCAAGTCATGGATCCTGATTTTACCTTAAACATTGGCAGGCCACCTTAGAGCACTTCACAACCCAGAATGGAGGCAGCTGTTTGCACCTGAGAATCAGTGTTTATGAGAAGCACACCTTCACATAGCCAGCAGGGTTTGCTGGGTGAGTTCTTTTACTTTGGATATGTCCCTTTTGCTTACTTGCCAAGGGTATGCAGAGGTGGAGTGAGGACGGTGTCTTGGTGTGTGCTAACCCGGGCTGGTGATCAGTGCATGTAAATGGGACATTCCTGATTCTGGAATACGCAGTTTGGAAGAATAATTATTAATCATTACTATTACAAACAAAAGTTTCATTTTATTTCTTTTCTTTTTCTGACTGCTGATATGGTGGCATTTTTATGTAGGAATGTGAATCAGAATCTTGGAAGATTCATTTCTTCCCCTTTCCATCTGAAACTCTAGGAGAAGACATGGTATTAGGGGGCTCTCCATCCCACATGGTGCCAGGGGAGTAGGGTAAGGCAGAGGGAGGCGAGGAGGGCCCGAGGCAGCAGCAGGGGTGTGGAGCACCTCCCTGGGGACCAAGAGAGCAGGGAGGTGGAGGCAGGGGGGCTGAGAAGGGCTGTGGCCCCCAGGACAGTGTCTCCCTGCAACAGGGCTTTGGGACATAGAGAAGGGGCACCCAGGCCTCCCGGGAAGAACGGCCCCAATGAGACCAAAAGGACTCTGTCTGCAGGAAACATGGGAACCAGGGAGCCAAGGAGGAGGATGTGGTGAGAGCAGGTGGAGTAGGGCGCTTCCGGGCAGCAAACTCCTTCCAGGCGAGCAGCCGGCAGGGCTGGTCAATGAATGCAGGCAGGTAGGCTCAGGGTTCTAGTCACCTGCTGACCCCAGGGAGTTGGGAATGGGTCCAGAAGAAGAAGCTGAAGTCACCCCAAAACTGTCTCTGTGACTGAGCTTCACACTTAGCCTTGCCATTCCAAATAAGATCATGATATTGTAGGCCCAGCAAGAGAGCGAGCTGGGTGAGAGGCATCACCAGCTTCTTAGGTCAGCCCCCAAGTTATGGGGAAAGTTTACATTTTCAATGAAGTGGTAATGTGATTGTGTTTAGGACTAACAGGCGTTACCACCTGGTCTGCTGTTACAGAGTCCTGTTTATGCTGTGTAGTAAATAACATGTTATTGTTTAAATGCCTACGAAAGTTCTTGGTCCCAGAAAGAGGAGGCAGAGAGGTGACACAGAATTGACCACAGGGCAGCCCGAGGTCCCTTCCGGGCCACCCCAGGGTCCCGGAGCTGCCTGTGTGGGTCAGGCTGCAGGAGCACCAGCTGCACTTCGCCAGGGGAGCAGGTAGCAGAGCTGCTGTGCTCCTCAAGCCCTGTGGTAGGACCAGGCAGGAGCCTTCCCAGAGTCTCTGCCAGGAGGACAAGCCAGCTCCTGCCTGGTTCCTACCACAGGGCTTGAGGCCAAGTCACCCGGCACGAAGGGACATTCCAGAGGGTGAGGTCACCAGGCTGGGGTGGGGGCCCCAGGATTCCCTCTACACCCCGGCAGAGCTGGAAGCAGTCTATGACTCGGAAGGCAGGGCATGGAGCTCAGTGCCTACTCCAAGGTCAGACACAGGAAAGCAGGGGGCCAGCGCCAGGGCTTGGTCTCCCAGAAGAAAGCAGTTTTCTGGCTGGAAGATGATGTTGGAAGCCTCAAACCAGGGTAGCTTTATTGGCAATGCCTTTACTTTCTAGCCCAGCCTGCCTGCTCCTTTCACCATCCTAAAGTAACTGGCATGTGCCCTGATGAGGTAAATAATCCCATTGTCTCCTTTCTGTCCTTGGGGGGTCCACAGCGGGCAGGTCTCCTAGCAGATGGAGTGGAGAGGGGCAAGCTGAGCATCAGCCTGCGTGAGTCTGGGTTGGAGCTACAGCCTCCCAGGAGGGAGCTCTGAGAGGGCCCCTCCTTCAGCAGGCATTGCTCTGATGTGGTTAAGCTACCTGCCAGCAGATTTATTAGGGCCATGCCTTTTGAGGTCTATTCTAACTACTCATCTCTGGGAAATATGGCAGATATTACTGTGCAAGTTGATGTTAGAGTCTAAAACCAGCACTGTGGATTGTCTCACTTGGACTGAAGGACTTCTTGGTGCAGGTAATCAGAGGGAGGTTCGTAGTATGCATGTCTTCCTGTATCAGCGTGTCTTTGCATTCTGCTGGCAACCAGAGGGGTCACAAGGTAGAAAGAAATGCTGAGACTCAGTGAGAGGCAGTGAAACGAGTAATTCCATGGGGTAGAATTGAATAGTGCTATAGAGCTGGATAAGGGAGGCAGCCGTGGTGGTTGTGAGCATTTAGAAAAGTTATGAGGTAGAAACAAGCTTGGTTATTTTAGGAAGTGACATGCTGCATAGCAAGCCCACCTCCAGTAAAACAGAAGGTTTTTTCTTTAAGGTTTCCAAGTTCCATTTCATCATAAAAGGTCCACCATTTTGGCCCTGAACCTGTGGCTTGTTTATTAAATCCTCATGAAATTTAAAGGCAGGACCCATAATATGAACCATCATAAATTACAAATGAGGCTCTGTGGGCACAGGTGTATACATTGCCATGACCACTTTTGATATTTTATTTAGATTCATCCATTCTCATTACAGACAATAAAACTAAGCTTAAATTTAAGGCAGGCTGACCCCTACCATATCCAAACTGCAGGCAAATTAAGGGCATTAGCACAATTTCCTAGTGCTATCTTCAAGTTAAAAGTTTTACGATGTAACTTTTAAAACTAAATATAAATTATAACTTAAAAATAGTATTATCAAAGATCAATGTTCTCCCATTTAGGGCAAACTTTAAAAGAAAATAAATGTAATGTATAATGTCTTCCGCATAAATTCTTTTCAAGCATGTCTTAATAACCTTTCTCTCTCATTCTTGGTTTGAGTTAGAATCCTTTTCCCTGCTCACACAGAATCCTAATCTTTGACATGAAGAATCTGTGACTGATCCTGCAATTTAGGACTATTTTGACTTGAAAAGCTCATGTGTCCTTCCCACAGCAACTGGAATGAGGAGGATGGTGGGGGGAAACCGCTGGTCAGGAACTTGCTATTTGCAAAGTGATTCATCCTCACAATACCACCCTGATGAATAAAGCTAAGCCCATTCTGAAGCTTCAAGTCCAGTGTGGTGGGAAGGGAGGGAGCCTGCAGGTAAAGCTGAAATTCCAAGAAGATCTGCTCAGAGCTAAGATATGACAAGTGTGTCCCATTTCTGAGTATGTATCCAAAAGAGCTGAAAGCTGAGTCTTGAAGAACAGTTTGTGACCCGTGTTCATAAGAGCACTGTTCAGTGGCCAAGAGGTGGACGCCAGCCAAGAGCCATCAGTGGGTGAGTACGAACAATGGGATACCATTCAGCCTTAAAAGCAATTCCTTCGCGTGCCGTAACATGGATAAACCTTGAGGACATTATACTACATGAAGTAAGCCAGTTGCAAAAGACAAATACTGAGTAATTCCACTTATACAAGGTTCTGAGAGTCATCAAATCCATAGAGAAAGAAAATAGAATGGTGGTTTCCAGGGGCCGGGGTGTAGGGGGCGGAGAGGGAATTAAGAGTTGTTATTTAATGGGTTCAGGGTGTCAGTTGGCAAGATGCAAAATTTTTGGAGATATGCTGTGCAACAATGTGAATATACTTTATACCACTGAGCTGTGCACTTAAAATGGTGAGGATGGTAAAAAAAAAAGGGGGGGGGATTGGGAAAATGATGTATAGAAAGTGTAGGAAATAGAGGAAGTGATGAGAACACAGGAAAAGCCCTTAGCCCACCTGCGGGTCTGTGGTGGTCAACAATGTGTCGAGGTGACCAGGCCATGGAGTGCCCAGATCTTTGGTCAAACATTATTCTGGGTATTTTAGTGAGGGAGTTTTTGGATGAGATTGACATGCAAATCAGTAGACTGAGTAGAGCAGATTGCCCCCCCCTGATGGGGGTGGACCCCATTCAATCAATTAAAGGCCTGAACAGAACAAAAAGGTGGACTGTCCCCTGAGTACAAATGAATTCTTTCTGCCTGTCTTCCAGCTGGAATAGCATTTTTTTCTGCGTTCAGACTTGGACTGAAACATCAGTTGCCCTGGGTGCCTAGCTTGCCTGCTCACCCTGCAGTCTTCATAATCACATGAGCCAATTCCTTATAATAAAGTTCTTTCTGTATCTGTATCTGTGTCTATAGATCTATACCTGTACCTGTATCTATCTATCATATCCTACTGGTTCTGTTCCTCTGGAGAACCCTGATACAGACAGCATCCTAGGAAGGCTTCCTGGAAGGGATGTCATCTGCCCTGAGACACCTTGACAGACAGACAAGAGACGGCCAGCTGTGCAGCATGAATGGAGCACATGGGACATGTCAAAGACAGTGTCAAGCTCTAGCACACAGTTCAGCATTAGTAGAACCAGGGATGAAGCTGAAAGGAGGTGGGGCCAGGCTGTGGAGAACCTTATGAGCCATTCTAAGGAACTTGATCCTACAGGCTCAGGTCTGCAGACAGCAGTGTATACAAGGTGCCTCCCACATGACACACACAAGAAACCCTCAAGATTACATTCAGATAGGACTGGTTAGTTTCTGGGCTAAACAAGAGAACAGGTTACTGCAGGACTTTTGAGAGCCTCTAATGAGCCAGTGCGCAGTGTGACTCATCAGGAGACAGTATTGCATTTTAATATATACTTGCTGCCCCTCTCCAGTTCTTATACCTATTACTGTGGAGAAGAATCCCAGTTTCTCAGAGTGTTGCTGGGAGACTGGGGGTCACTGGGAGACTGCTGGGAGAGGGGTTAAGTGGGAGAGTGATCTGGCCCACTCTTTGATTTGCATAGATACATTTAGGGGAGGGATAGAAACCTACCGGGGCTCATTTATTTATCAGGTGTAGGGGATGCCATCAGTGTTTTGCCCAGACCCCTGGGGCCCCTTTGCATCCCCCTACCTGCTCTGTGGGGGCTGCCCTGGGGCTGCTGGAGCAGCTTCATGCCTTCCCAAGGGGGTGTCCTTAGGTGTTGGGGTGTGAGAGCCCAGCTGCCTTCCTCAAGTCGGGGCAAACTTGAGGCATAATCTACACCCACAAGCATGTCTGGGAGTCAGGCTGAGGCTGGGACTTGACCTGAAACTGCATCCTTCCTTAGCATCCCCCCTTTTCTTGTCCCTGTCCCCACTTCCTACTGGGCCACGTCCTCAAGAAAGCCCAGACTTTGCTCCTGGGAAACCCACATGTGACAGGAGCCTGCCACACTTGTCCTGTTAAAGGAAGGCAAGCTTGAATGAGGACAGTAGCATGGAGTGGGGAGACGGTATTGGTTTCGAGAACTTTTTAAATGTAGATTCAGTAGGAATTATGATAGAAGGTTGGATACTGAGGATGGGTCTGATATGATGCCTGCCTTCTGCCTCGGATGACCATCAGGTACCATCATCGGAAAGAGAGAACCAAGTTCCTGGTGGGGGATCAGTTCAGTCTGGGCCCATTGAGACTAAAGCACCTTGGGGACAGCCAGACCAACACGTTCCCAACTTGTATGAACATGAGATCCAAATCAGCAGAGTCTGACTCCAAAGCCTGCTGTCCCTTCCTTCCCACTGTGCTGCCTCTTGAGCAAGTCATCGGCCTGGCACCACTCTCTGCCTTTCTGAACACTCTCTGCCTCTCCTTACAGATTCTCCTCCTCAGCTAGCACAAGAAAAGCCCTCGAAAGAGAAAGCAAAGCCTCTCGGTGTCTCTTTTCTCTCCAAGCTCTTATTCTCTCTCTCTCTCACTTTACCCTTCTTGATAAAAACCGCACAGAAGATCTCCCAGATCAAGAAGCCCAAATTCTGTTTTTTTTTCCCTAGTAAGAAGAAGAAAACTTTCCATTCTCTTTCTTTCTTTCCACTCTCTTTTTAAAGAAAAGAACACCACCTCTCCCTGGAGTTATTCTAGCTATTAGCAAGCGAGCCAAGTGCTGCTGACTGTATAGCTTCTTCCAGCCCATGACTGAGAATGTTCTGTGACACGACCATATATTACATAGCCTGTGACTCAGAAGGCTATACTAGCTTTTATTTGTGGTACACAAAAACAAATGTACAAAGATGTTTAAAATTCAGCTTATTTAAACTAACAATTCACCCATTGTCTCACCCTCCACCCCTGCCTCTAGCAACCAATCTGTTCCATAAGCTTGATACACACACACACACACACACACACACACACACACACACACACACACACACACACACACACATCTTTTATATTCCACATATAAGAGAAATCGTTTTTCTTTCTTTCACTTAGTACAGTGCCCTGGATGTCCAGCCATATTGTTGCAAATGGCAAGATGTCACATTTTTTAGCCTGAAAATCATTCCATTGTATAGAAACCAACATTTCTTTGTCCACTCACCCATCAGCGGATATGTAGGCTGTTTCTGTGTCTTGGCTATTGTAAACAATGCTGCCATGAACATGGGAGTGCAGATAACTTTTGAATTAGTTTTTTGTTACTTTCACATAAATAACCATATGCTGGATCACATGGTAGTTCTATTTTTAATTTTTTGAGTGACCGTCATACTGGTTACCCCACACATACTTTTAATTTTTTTAATAAAATATTTAAATGTATTGACATATATGCAATAAAGTGCACAAATCTTAGTGAACAGCTCAGTGAGTTTTGACATGCATATACACAGACAACCATCACCCATATCAAGATATCAAATGCATTCTCACTAATTTTTTCCCCCTTCACCAATTTCACTCGTCTCCCTGCCCCTATGGCAACCACCAGCCTCTCTGTGCTTATGAGACTATTTCTATTTTGTTTGTTCATTCATTTGTTTTGGTTTTAGATTCCACATGTAAGTGAAAACTTAGGGTATTTGTCTTTCTCTGTCTGACATTTCACTTAGCATAATACCCTCCAGGTCCATCCACATTATTGCAAATGGCAAGATTTCATTCTCTTTTATGGCTGAGTAATATTCTATTTACATATGTACTACATCTTCTTTGTCTTTGCATTTGTTGATGAATATTTAGGTTGCTTCTATATTCTAGCTATTATAAATGCTGCTGTGATAAACATAAGAGTGCATATATCTGTTCAAATAAATGATTTTTTTTTTCTTTGAGCCAATTTCCAGAAGTGAAATTACTGGGTTGTATGGTATTTCTATTTTTTGGTTTCTGAGAAACCTCCAAATTGTTTTCTATATGGCTACAGCAATTTACAATCCCACCAGCAGTGTAGGAAGGTTGCCTTTTCTCCACATCCTCACCAACACTTGTTATTTCTTGTCTTTTTGATAATAGCCACTCTGACTGATGTGGGATGATATCTCATTGTGGCCTTGATTTGCATTTCCCTAATGATTAGTGATGCTGAGCATCTTTTCATTTACCTGTTGGCCATCTGTATGTCTTCTTTGCAAAAATGTCTGTTCAGATCTTCTGCCCATTTTTTAATCAGATTGTCTGTTTCTTTTTGCTATTGAATTATATAAGTTCTTCTTATATTTTGGATACAAACCCCTTATCAGATCTATGATTTGTAAGTATATTCTCCCGTATAGTAGGTTGTCTTTTCATTCTGTTGATGGTGTCCTTTGTTGTGCAGAAGCTTTTTAGTTTGATGTCATCCCACTTATTTTTGCTTTTGGTATCAAATCCAAAAAATAATCTCTAAGACCTATGTCAAGCTGCTTACTACCTATGTTTTCTTCTAGGAGTTTTATGGTTTCAGGTCTTATATTCAAGTCTTTTATACATTTTGAGTTAATTTTTCTGTATGGTAAAAGGATCCAATTTCATTTTACTGCATGTAACTGCCCAGTTTTCCCAAGATCATTTATTGAAGAGACTATCCTTTACCTCATTGTATATTCTTGCCTCCTTTGTCATTAATTGACCATATCCATGTGGGTTTGCCTCTGGACTCTCTATTTTGTTCTATTGACCTATGTGTCTGTTTTTATGCTAATACCATGCTACTTTAATTACTATAGCTTTGTAATACAGTTTGAAATGAGGAAGCATGATGCTTCCAGCTTTGTACTTTCTCAAGATTGCTTTGGCTGTTTGGGGTCTTTCACACAGATATGTAGTTGGAAAAGAGAGCAGTATTTTTATAGCCATTTCAGATAATTGTTGATATACATATTTTTGATAATACACTAACACTTGACAAGGAGTCATTTCTTAAAGATCAGTTCCAATGTGGAATCTGAAAACCTCATCAATAAACTTTTCATATTCTGCTCCATTAAAACCCATTTGGTCTGTCTTGAACTTTAAATAGATCTTTTTCCTACATGTGATTTTGTAATATTGAGAAAATATTGGTCCTATAGATCTTGCAAATGAGGACACATTTCATTATTTAATGTCAACAAATCACATTCATTGGCATCATCACATGCCTTATCAGAAAAGCGTTTTTGTGTTGGGAAGCTCATTGTGACTGACTTAAGTCTTCCAAATGCTACTTTTACCTAAAAGCTTAAATTTTATCTTTGAAAGCAAATCTTGTCAGTTGCTTTCCTTCAAATGACAGACTCATTCTGTTCATTTTTGAGAAAACATCTGCTACTAAAATCTGACAAAGAAAATAGTTTGTTAACTATTCTTCCAAGCAAAAATGGAAAAAGTGTCTAGTTCACCTCATAACATGAACACTTGCACACCGCTTTTCTTCAAGACAGCCATGCTCTTTGATGAACAGAAGAGCTTTATGCTTTCCCTTTGGTCACTCAGAATATTAAAAAGGCATGTGCTCAAAGATCTGGGTTTAATGGAATTCGTAGTTTTTACTGTTTCACTAAGGTTATCCTGAAGGGAGACTAGACTTTGTTTTTCCTGCCAGCACTCAATGTGGCAGGACACAGAGGCTACTGGTAGCATTTGGAGTGGAGAGGGCAGGAGAGGCCTCCTGGACAATGCCACTTTGGCATAAACAGTGTTTTGAACCAAAGGCACTTGAAAAATAGCAGATACCAGAAAAGCCTGTGACCTCTGTTTTCCTCCCTGAAAGCAGGAGATAAAATCCATGTGAAAGATGCCCTTATACCAGAGAAAGAAAGCGTCAGACAGGGAATTAAGGTCTGTACAAACAGACCTTCTTAAAATCCTCCCTTCTTCCTTTAGGCCCCCATCTATTTTTGTTACTCTTCCGTGATTGCCTATCTTTGTTCAACCTTGTATAGGAACACTCAGGCCCAGCCACTCCTTTGGGCTTCATTTTCCTGTGGAAGCTCCTATGTTTGTGTAAAACTCTGCGTGCCTTTCTCCTGTTAATCTGTTCTATGTCAATTTAATTTGCCGGCCCAGATGGAGACCCTAAGAGGGTAGGGGCAAAGTTTTGCCCCCTTACAGGAGCCACCTCCTCAATTCCCTCCAAGGCACAGGAGTTTTCCCACCACTTCTTTTGTGCCCAATATAAATGTCAACACAATGAAAAAGTATGAAGGAATTAGTCTTGACTTCACAAACCCTTTGAAAGGAACTCAGGGTGCAGGGACCACACATTGAGAACCTCCAAATAAGCCACTATGTTTCAAGAAGTCATTGTTTTGTAATAGCGGCAGGGGAGGAATAATTTCAATCATGTGCATAAATGGTGGAGATTTATATGCAGAATGTAGAGCTAGTGTCTCATTGCTGTTCTCATTTTTGACTCTGCAAATGTCTATGGAAAGCTGTTCAAGGCTCATCACAGAGAAGGTTCCAGGCTGATGGAGCTGACTTTCCTGTCCTCCGCCTTCTAGTTTGAAAAGTGTGGAGTCAGATGGGTGAACACCAGAGTGAGCTGCCTGGACCAAAGGCTATAGTCTTCCCAACAGAAACAACCTATTTTTTCCCTACTGAAAATAAGCCACAGGGACCCCTGGGTTTAAACAGCACCAATAAGAACCGAAGAGCCATTTGATCTCATGAACAGGTAGGTCAGAGTTGCTGATATCAAGAGAGGTAGGACTGTAAGACCAGGTACTACCATTACCTGTTCATTTTAGCTAAGATGATTCCAGTAGGCAGCTTCCATCCTGCACTTCCCACGTTTATGGATACACTGTGGAGAAAGTTTACAGATGCAAGTCTCTGTTTCTTCTTTGAGGACTCATCTCTCTAGGAAGTGTATTTACACATACAGTTCCTTGGCATACCTGCGTATGGTGTTTTATTCTTTTATTTAATGTAGACCTATCTATAAAGTAGGTTTTCCCATAATCACACACCAGAAAGGAGGATGCACAGACCTGCAGAAGCCAGCATAGTCCAACTGCCCCGGACACATACAGTACCTGCGAAGAGTGTCCAGTGGAGGGTGGCTGGGATGCAGTGGCCACAGTTCCAGGAGGAGAATTGCCTGTCCTCTGAGTGACAGGCCCCTGTCTGCTTCTTGTATCTATCTGCTGGGGCTGCTGTATTGGAGCTCTGCAGGCTGGGGGCTTAGGCAACAGGAACTGACTATCTCACAGTTCTAGAGGTTGAGTGTCCATGATCACAGTGCCAGTAGGTTTGGGTCCCCCAGGGCCTCTGAGGGAGACTTTGTTCCATGCCTCTCCCCCAGCTTCGGGTAGTTTGTGACAGCCTTTGACATTCGTGGCTCATAGACACACACCTTGATCTTTGTCTTTAAGGCCACGTGGCATTCTCCCTGTGTGTGTGTGTGTGTGTGTGTGTATGTGTCCAAATATTCCCTTCTTTATAAGCATACCTGTTATACTGTATTAGGGCCCGGCTCTAACTTAACTAATTATATCACAGCAAACCTCTCTCCAAATAAGGTCCCATTCTGAGGTAAAGGGAGTTAGGACTCCAACACAAATTTTATGGGGACACAGTTCAACTCATAATACCTCTACTGCTCATAACTAATGGTGCAATGAGAAGAGCCTGATTGAGGGCAGAATGAGGGGCAGCTGAGGAGGAACAGGGGGGCTGAAGGAGGGGAAAAGGAGGGGAAGGCATGTCTCTCCCAGAGCTGCCCAGCCACCCAAAGACAGTGTGCAGGGGCTCCATCCACACCCAGGAGGGGGCCCTGGAGTTGTGCAGAGCCAGTGTGGCCCAGTGGCCTGGTGGCCTTGTGTGATGCAAAGGTCAGACTCCATGTAGTCTGGGCTCCCCTCGATAAACCAGACTCTCAAGTGAGAATACGGTGAATGCAGCCCCTGCCCCATGGTTACCAGCTGGCCACCAGCCTGGCAGGACAGCCAACTCCCCATGGAGTGCCCGGGGCTGAGTCCTTGCAGGTCAGACTGGGTGCCAGCGCTCTGGGGCTCCGCGGGGTGTTCTGCTCTCCTGAGCCCTCAGGCCAGGGTTCAGGGAGGAGGAGGCCTGCGATCTGCACCCACAGTCTCTGGGTGCTGGGGTTAGGTTAGAATACTCACAGCTACTCTACGGAGAGCCCAATGCCTGCGGAAAAGAAACTGAGCTTGATTTTCCGAACAGCGGGACAAATTTATTCACTGCATCTTTCATCGACATCGCACTGTTAAACCGAGGCACGTCCACCATGCAGAAGGCGCGGCTCTGTGCTGGCCTCATGAATCTCAGTCCCTGCCCACAGGGACTCAACATTCTAGCATCTAGTTTTCCAAATGTGTTTCTTTGATTTAATAGAAAAGACCTTTCTATTTCCTCACCTCGCTCTTTTTATATTAAACCAGGGTTCACTATTAAGTCTTTTTGTTTCCATCAGCTTTCCACCTCTGTTGGCATCCTGGGGGACTTGCCAGAAGGTACAGAAGGACCATGGGGGCTGCTCTGTGCAGTACACACACAGGGCCTCCGACACGATGCTGCCCAGCAACGATCTAGGCCGTGCGGAGGATCAAAATGGAGAACTCATAGTAAGAAACAGCTGTTTGTGCTTAAAGATGTGTGGGTTGGCTCATGTTTGTAACCTGCTTGCTTTGGTTGCTTTGGGTTTTTAAGATTCTGGTGTCCTTGGTGAGAACCACAGGAGTCCTGTGAACTGCAATGATTCCTGGCTTTCCCAAGCTGGTGGCAGGGTGGGTGAGGAGGTGAAGCCGTGCAGGGACACATGCACAGGGGCTGCCTGGGCCCCGTGTAGGCAGATATTGGGTGCTTCTCAGGTAAGATAAAGCTACTGAGAAAGGAAAATTGTAATGAGAACAGTGGGTCACATACAAAAACATTCTTATTTGATTTGTAATTTTCTCATGGTTGGATTTATTTTTTCTTTACAGGATTATAGCTCAAGTTTAGACCTGAAACTATAAGCTGAACCATTGGCCACTTAAAAACATTAGGATTATTAAAATAAATCTTCTGTCAATTTTATTTTGGCCTAACAATTTTTTGACAACAAAATATGCTGCCTGCAGTTTAATATTGCCACCAGATTATGTTCTTAGGTTGATTTTTGCATCCTCTTAATTTTATTGATTAATTGGTTGAGAACAATTGTCTAGATCAGTGATACTACGGGTTGTATTGGCCAAGACACCAAAATCATGGTAGAATGACTATTTCTCACTCTGACTTTTTCTACTCAATAGACACCATGTTCCTCAGATAGCTAGGGAACCAGAATGAAGGTTTCAGGAGTCCACAATGTCAACTTGAAGGTATTTGCGTTGGTCCAGACTCAGGCAGGGATGTGAAGAGCCAGGTCTCTGGGGCTCTGCTTCCCTTTTCCTGTCTGATCTCTGCCCCCAGAGGAAGGACTCTTCTGTGTTCTTCTGCAGCACAGCTGTCTTGTGGCTAGTGCCCAGACATTATGAAAGGCCAGAAGAGCCATGTGGCTCAACAAAGGCAAGGGGCTGAGCTCTGAATGATTGGAAATGCGGCTTAATGTTCACTATGCAGAAGCTGCTTGAAGATTGCAGAAGCTGCTTGAAGATTTCAAAAGCATCTTCTATCAACTCTTGCAATGACCTTCACAAATATAGTTGTCTGCATTTTAGCAGAGAAGGCTTTGTGGTACAAAGAGAGGAGGTACTTGCTGGAGACTCCAATGCATCCACTGCGTTTCTGTAGTGGAAAACTGTAGCTTTCCGTCCTGCCACTCAGGTTAAAAGGGGCCTGCTCTTTGGCACTATAATGGCCATACCATCTTATCAATCAGGCTGTCTTTCCATTGTGAACACAATGTTTTACCACCCACATTTGCCAATGTGTTCTGGGTCTTGGAAACATAGGTTCTGAGCTCCCCTAAGGAAGAGGGAAGAGAAAAAATGTCCAGCTTTCTGAAAGGCACTGTGCTTTCTGTCTCAGCCACTTGCTGTCATCCCCAGCCTCACCCAAACAAGTCAATACCCATTTTTGAAGTATAAAAGCAATTGCATCTAAGTTACGTCAACCAAGAGACAGCTCCATAATTCAAAGGAACCAACACAGAATGAAAAAGGCATGGTAAGGAATGGAAACAGCATGTCTATTAAGATACCTTGCAGGTTGCTTTATCTCTCCTTCCAGACATCCTGCGCAGGGTGGCTCCCTTCTGTGCTGCACTAAGGATCCCCCTGTGTCCCTTTCCCTAGCCAGCAGCCTTTGATGTGGGGTAACCTTCTACCCAATTACAGGAAGAGGGTAAAAGACCAGTGTGGCTGCACAGACCCTGAAACAATGCAGAATGGGCCGGGCCTTCAGGCTGTGAAATGTTTTACTTTGTGGCAGAAAAAAAGGTGAATTAGAACACACTCCCATGGAAAATCAGCACTTCCACACTTAGGCACGGAAGTGCTGGGCTGCAGATGCTGCAGAAAAGGGTGGCATTGCTGATAATTAGCCAGGTTGCTTCTGAGCTTCTCAGAAATCTCTACAACTTGGCCTTTGACTCCTTAAGTGAAGGCACCGGGTCTGTCTGTTTGTTTTTGCCTTTTCATGAAGACTCATGTTTATCGAACTGATTAAGTAGGACACCATTCACCAGCTCCAGCCTAAAGGACAGAGCCCAGGCTCCTGCAGAAAGAAGGATGCTGAGAGTGTGTAAGATGGAGGGAGGTGCCCGTGGCACTGGAAGCATGAGGAGAAAGGCCGAAAGAAACCTGCCGATGTGGGTAACAACAGTGAAGCTGGACTGGCAGCAACCCACCCTGGGAGGTGTGTTTGCACATCACAGCCACTTCACACGACCCCATGAAGTGCTGACGAAAAGAATCGTCATGGAATAATTCTTATCCTTACTGTGTGAGGTGCACTCTGTTCGTTTCTGTTCTGCTTCTTTATTCCAGTCAATTTCGTGTGATTGTTAAAATAGGCAGGTCTCAATCAGGGCTCACTCAGAACTAGGAAGCAGAAGCCTCGTTTGAACAACTTGGTTTAGAGCAGACTCAGGCAACGGTGTATTTCTCGTGGGCTCAGGCTTCCCTATGATCTTGCTGAATGACAGCAGAGAAGGAAGCTCCAATGTAGGGAAATGGTGCAAAAGAAAATGGAGCTTCCAGATGGGGGCCTGCAACTCTCAAGGGTCAATAATTTCTCCGGGAAAGAAACAGCTGACTTGACCACGGTGGCCAGTGTAAGGGTCACACCCTAGATGTATCTTATATAAAACTTGGTTTTCTAGGTGTCTTACTTTCTGTGTGAAAGGAATAAAAATGTCTGGGGTGAATAATCCCTCTGAACATTTGTGCTTCTGGCCATGGTGGTTTCACCGGTGACCTTGGTGCATGTGGATGTGGCGTGAGGACCAGAGACTGGACCCTCCCCGGGTAGGGCACCCAGGACCTGCCCTTTACACATGTTGACTTGGCATAAATATTGAAAGCATTCTCTTTCCCTCTCAGAGTATCTCAGTTTGGAGCATGAAGTCTGTGGTCACCCTCAGTATGGCTAACAGGATGGGAGTATGTCTACACCTCTGTGCAGTATGTCTATACAATATATATTATTATTATTGCTGATGCTGTTGTTGATTTGCCACACAAACATACAGCCTATGTGGTTGTTCACCTCTGATGGGAACGGTTGGAATAATTCAACTGGGTATCTCCCCTCAAATGCAAAGCCGAGACATCTTCCTGCCCTGCAGGGGCCTGTCGCCCACCCCACCCACCTGGAAGGACGGAGCCCTTTCAAACACTTTCCACCCTGGCTGCTCCTGAACCACCCCAAAGTGGATGGAGGGAATATGTGTACATTTAGGGGCAGCCCTGTGCCCCTCAAGGTGGAGTCTGGACATGGTTCAGCTGCTGCAGATTTGGGAGCCAGCTGGGGACACCCCATCTTCCCCAAACCACTGTTTCCCAGCTCCCCCCTGTCTGGCTCCTTCTCTGCCCACAAACGCCTTCTGCCTCATCTCCTTGCCTCCCTTGTGGACCAGCTCTCTGTCCTGATCTGTCCCATTTGTTGGGTCCTAGACCTGCCTCAGGGCCTTTGCAGCCCCTGCGAGGCTGGAGTCATCACAGGCCGCCTGCCTCCTTTCAGGCCTGTGGTCACCCCTGCCTTGGCCCACGCTGGCCTCCCTCGCCCAGTCCCTTTGCCTTTATGCATCAGACTGCTCTGCCTCTGTGGTCATGCCCTAGGCCACCTCCACATCCCGGGTCACCTGTGCGGCTGGGTCCTGTGAGGCTGGGTGCCTCGTCGGAGCACCAAGAGTTAGGTCACGCCAGCCCGTCGGTGCCTCTCACGTGTCAGTGGGCTCTTCCCCTCCTGCTCTCTTACTGTGGGGCATCTGCCCTGGGCTGCCCAGGCACCTCAGCCCCATGGGAGGTGCAGTGGTCTGTCTCTAAGGAAGACTTTTATTTCCACTTTTTTGAATGTCTGCGGTTTCTCCAAAGTCAATAATGCTTGAGGATGAGGGAAGACTGATTATTTTCAAGATAAAATGACTTTGAGAGTTAACTGAGAATCTTTGGCATCCTATATTGCAGGTGAGCAGGCAGAAGGGGCCAAATTGTCGTCTTGTTTAATGCCATATACAAAACCCAGACCTGGGAGCCAAGCTTATCATCTTCCCTTCATTAAGGGGAAAAAGGTTCATGAAACACCCAAGGCTTTGCTGTGTACTTCAGCAGTGTGGTGGCCAAGAAATCAGCTGGGACTCAAATCCCAGCTGTGCCTTTTAGCAACCGGTAGGCAGAAGGATGGCTTCCCCAAAGGTTCATGTCCTCATGAAGGGACTTCGCAGATGTGATTAAATTAAGGGTTTTGACAAAATTACTAATTCAAAAAGATATATGCATTCCTATGTTTACTGTAGTATTATTTACAATAGCCAAGATATGGAGGCAACCCAAATGTCCATCAATTGATCAATGGAGAAAAAAGATGTGGTGCATATACACAATGGAATATTACTCAGCCATAGAAAAGAATGGAATCTTGCCATTGGTGACAACATGGATGGACTTAGAGGGTATTATGCTAATTGAAATGAATCAGACAGAGAAAGACAAATATTGTATGACTTCACTTATATGTGGAATCTAAAAAACAGAACAAATGAACAAACAAATAAGACAGAAATAAATTCATAAATACAGAGAACAGGCTGGTGATTGCCATAGGGGATGGGGTGGGGAGTGGTGGGGGGACGTAGGTGAAGGGGAAAAAAATTAGTGAGTGTTTGAGACCTTGATCTTGTGATGGTTACATGCGTATACACATGTCAAAACTCATCAAGCTGTATACTAAGATTTGTGCATTTTATTGTATGTACCTCAATTTAAAAAAGGAGATCAATTACCAAAACAATAAAAAATAAAAAACAAAAAATAATTTCAAAAAAAATAATTAACTAATTAACTAATTAACTAAAGTTTTTAAGATGGAAAAGTATTTTTGGATTATCCACGTGGGCCCAGTGTAATCATGCGGGTCCTCACAGGGGAAAGAGGAAGCACGAGAGTCAGAATCAGGGAGAGCTTTGAGGGTGTTACAAGCCTGCACTGATGGTATAGGAAGGGGCCGCAAGCAGAGAATGCAGGCAGCTTTTAGAAGCTGGAAAAGACGAAGAACAGGTTCTTCCCTGGAGCCCCCAGAAAGAGCACAGCCCAGCCAACACCTCGATTTTAGCCCTGTGGGATCCCTATCAGACATCTGAGCGAGAAGCTAATACGTTTATGCTGCTTTCCGACAACACATGTATGGGAATTTGTTACATCAAAACACAAAACTAATAGAGCAATTCAATCTCCTTACTTAAGATACTTCTCTGGATTTCAGTTGGTTTCCTCATCTGTAAGCTGGGAATGATAATGGAACCTACACCATGTGTTCATTGTGAAGACGGGACAACATGACACAAGTTAAAAGCACAGTGTACTTTCCAGAGCATGTATCTGCTTAATGAATGGTACTATTACTATTATTGGCTTGTTGAATCCTTACAAGTGCCTTATGAGGTTGTTGTTTTTACTCCATTTTAAAGATGATGTTCTGGGAAGCTGAGATCTTGTTTACTAAATTTTATTTAAAGAGAGCAAAATGTTGTTTCTTAACAGATTAATGAAGAGATTCTGCACAAAATTGGAGAACTTTTGAAAATTAAGCTTTTCAACGAATAGAAGCAGAACAGCCATTGCTCCTGGGTGGTTCAGGCTTCCTCCACCTGCCCCCATAGGGTAGCTTCTTCGCCCTAGGACACAGCCTGCACTTGGCAGGACAGATCTATTTATTTCCAGCATTTAGAATTTATTCAGCACCTTCCTCCTCTCTCTCTTCCTCCTAACCCCCACCACCCCAAGCCCAACGCCACATTGACTGGTGAATAAAAACTTTCAAGTCAGAGGTCAAGTCAGAGAATTTACTCCTCAGGGATACATTATCATCAAGTATTAGTGCTTATTGCCCAATAAAAATTCCATTAAAAAATGTTATGATCATTAATTATGTCCTTGTGTGTGGTGTATCAGAGGGTAGGGAGTGAATACCAAACCTATTTCCACGCTAGTATTGCAGAAGAGAAGCATCCTAGGCTACAAAGAAAACTTCTGGCTCCTTCCTTTGGATGTTAATACTTCTGAGCCTGAACTAATCACAACAGTTTAGTTCAGGAAATATTTATTAGACAGCTGCCCTTTGTAAGGCACTGCGCTAGCTATCGGGGTGTGCCCAAGAGCATTAACACCTTTCCCATGCTCTTGAGAAGGTGCTGGAAATGAAGGGAGGATTTAAAGAGAAGAATAAAGGTTCAAAGGCATCACTCATTTTTAAAGTGAGGTCCTTTCTCCAGGGTAGAGATTTTCTAGCAGTCTCTGGAGGGATTCCTGTCAACCCCAGCACTGCACTGCCTGGGTTCAAATTCTGCTTCTCTGCCTGCGTGCTCTGAGCCCCTTTCATTCTCAGAGCCTTGGTGTCCTCATAGATAAACGAGGAAGCCAGAAGCAGTATTCCTGTTGATATTCAGAAATGTCTCAAAGAGAACGAAGAGAAGCAAAACAGCTATTGCCCCTGTGTGGTTCAGGCTTCCTCCACCCGTCCCCATAGAGTAGCTTCTTAGCCCTAGGACACAGCCTGCACTTGGCAGGACAGATCTATTTATTTCCATCTCCATATTGTTCAGATCTTTCCCCACCTGTCCTGGCTTTTTATAATTCCTTACTTCCTTTAGGTTCCATACCTCATTCCATGTAAAGTTTACCTTCCTCCCTTCCTTTTCCAAGTACTGTTCCTGCAGGAATATCACCCACCATTCTTACAACATTCATGTCTGCCTTTCAAATCACACTGTTCTTTGCATATGGCCTTAAGATTGCTCTTCTGTTAGACTAGAAAGTCCTTTAAATCAGACCATATGTTTAACTTGGTAGCCCCTTCTGCAATGGATAACACTGTTCTAAGCATGTTTCCTTAACTGAAAATAGGGATAATAATAATAATTAATAAAATCTACCTGTAGTGTAGTTGTATTAAATGAGCTAAAACCTAGTCCCTTGACATAGTAATCATTCAATAAATTTTAGCTGTTATTTTTAAGAGGCTGACCATGTTGGTTGGGTATTTACAGTTTTTATAATTGGTGGCAATAAT
The DNA here is from genome assembly GCF_030020395.1 of Manis pentadactyla. Taxonomy (NCBI): domain Eukaryota; kingdom Metazoa; phylum Chordata; class Mammalia; order Pholidota; family Manidae; genus Manis; species Manis pentadactyla. The sequence continues at coordinate 146,157,308 of NC_080020.1, read as the reverse complement.
TAAAATGCTTATATTTACATGAAACTTCGCAATAAAAACTTTGTGATTAGTTTTAGAGTAGATGGTTCAGTGAGCTACTTAAAATAGAGAGAAAATTCAAAATTACCATTAATCTTCTCCCTCAGAAACAATAATTTTATGTATTTTGGTATTTTTTCAGTGTTTATATATACATATACATATTTATATATGTTACACATTTGAGATAATATATTATGAATATGGCTTTATATTCTGTTTTTTAAAAATTAAAAATTCTGTGCAAACTTTATTTTTAATGGTTGTATATATTCCATACTGTGGCTATATTACAATTTATTTAGTCACACTCTACTTTTGAGCAATGGTGCTATTTATCATTTTAGTTGTTACATATAATGTGTTATCATATAACCCTTTTTGTCTTCATGTTAACTATTTCATCTTCCTACAAAGGATATGAATTAACAGGAGAATAACCAATATCATGTATTTTTCTATCTTGTGTCCAAGCTAAACCAAAAACTGACATTTTGAAATTAGTCGAGATTTATCAGCCTGGGCAGAAAGTGTCCCAGTGGCCTCTGTTTGACGTGAGGTCAGGTCGCCCTGCTGCTTCGGATGCCCCCTACTGCCTTCATGCTGATTAAACAGGTCCCAGAAAGCAGAAGTCTCCCTTCTTAAAAACCAAAATGAAAGTCTTGTGTTTTCTAATCTTATGATATACACCTTCTTAAAATCTAATGATATACACCTTCTTAGTAAAAACACATGGAGGGTATTTGATGTGTCATTGACTGGATATGGTTTCATTTCAGCTCAATTTTCGGTATGACATTTTAACTGTAATAAGAGCATTCTGTTAAAATGAATATGTATTCCTCTTCTCTCTGTCTAAAATGTATCTTTTAAAGGAAAACAAAGCCCCTAATTGTAAAAATGTCCTTCAAGTTAAAATTGATTTTATTTTCATAAGCCTACACTTGAAAACATTAATGATATTTGTGAAATACATCTGTTAAATATGAACTTGCTCAGCACTTATGTTAATTCCTTTCTGTTTTTCATCCTTATTTTAGTATATTGGAGACTAAGTGCTGAAGGGCTGATAATCAACAATAATGCACATTAGTAAAACAAGTTTCAGAGGGGCATACACAGTAAGGCACAAGATGGGTGAGGTTTTTCACCAATCAGGAAGCAGCATAATATGTACATTACCTATCTAAATCTCAGTTTGTGTTTTTTTATTTGTAATTTATCCAATGATGATGGATATTTTAATATTCTGGCTAAATTAAAGAAGTCATAATGTCATATAGAGATAACCAATTTTCAAAGAATTAGAGTTTGTGAAAGTACAGTAAAGGTACATTGCCTATACATTGGACAAAAAGTAGATAACCAAATACTGATTTTATATATATGTATTTCCTTCCCCCCATAATTTATTATTTTTGGGTTTACCTTAAAATACATCTATCTTAACAATATAGTTGGAATATTTTTCCTCTCTTGCAAAGCTAGAAACTATTAAATTAATGGTTGGCCTTACAATCAAGAAATAGTTAAGATAAACAGTAAAATGCTAAAAGTTATCTTTGAGTAGTAAGACCCATGCAATTATTCATTTTCTTCTCCCTGTTGGTCTGTATTTTCTATGGTGAACATGTATTTGTATAGTAAGAAAAACCAAAAGAAAATATAAAGACTATGAAAATAATTTCAGCTCTCCCTTTGGCAGTGTTAAAAATTAGACAACAGGCCCTATGTGAAGTTGCTGATGCTGAGTCCCATGTCACTCAACTGAGACTTAATTATAGTTTGGGGTCTCCCAGAAAGAGCATCTTAAGCTGGTCAGTCAGGAACTGCGCTATCAGTGCTGGCTAGGTAATCTGTCTGACAGACCCCTGCCATCCCCTAAAGAAAAATAACTTTGCAAAACCTGTCTGCTTTGTTGCTATACCGCCTTCCTTATTCTTGCTCCCTTCTGCCTAAAAACGGCTTTTGTTTTGTACAGCACCACGAGCTCGTTTCTGTCTGCCAGAGGGGATTTTGCCTGATTCATGAAACTGTTGAATAAAGACAGAGTTTTAAAATTTACTCAGTTGAACTTTGCTTTTAACTGTGAAGAGAGGGTGCTTTAAACTCAGTGTTTCTTGGTCACCTGTTTTAAATAGGAAATAACTTAGAAATCAGGAGAAAGTGTGCAAGCCCCGGTGTGAGCTAGGGCCTGCACAGGGAAGTCTGCCATGCTTGGCCTCAGGGGTCTGAAATCCTGGAGAACTCTGGAGGCACTAAACAGGATGATGAAATCTCAAAGGGCAAAATGTGTGGGCGGACAGGCGGGGTGGTGGGCTGGCAGAAAAGGAGTACTTGATGGGAAAATATGCAACTTTTCCTAGAAGTTAAACAGTAAAATATTTTCTCAATATTAGAAAAAGCCTTCAAAATGTAATCATTTGAGCTGATTAGTTGGCCATTCCATTAAGACAAACATTTTTGTGAGGTAGGATGAGCCTCAAAACATCCAAGACTTGATGACAGCACCTGTTGTGGTTCTAAACCTATCAATAAAACAAAGTGCAAATAACATTCCTCAAGAAACAAAGAAAACAATAACAAACCTAAACAGACCAAAAGCTTGATAACATTAGCCTGCAACACAGGTGTTAATATTATTTTGACTTCAAGATCATTTTTTTTTTAATGGGTCTGATAATTTATTTTTCTTTTTAGATGGAGCTTGGTAATTTAGATTCCTTGCTTGGAGTCTGGCTAGAGATGTTTATATGTTTGGTACCTCTTATCATAGAGATGTCATTCTATCAGTATTAACATTCTTATGCAACTGGTCTGAGCATTTCTCAGTACTGTGCAACTTTGCATATATAGCTCTAGATATTAATCAAATATTAATGCATTTCCTTTTTAAAGTGCACAACAGATATCTGTATCTGCAAACCATCAGCCGTAAGGAGTCATCATGTATAAACATACTTTCCCAGCATAATCAGGCTCATCAGTAATTTACCTTTTCACCCCAGGCCATCCAGAAATTCTTTCAGGGAGCAAACACTCAAGAGCACTGTGGCTTTCCCCCCTTCCAGTGTTTATTTTATAATTTTTTTCTTTTTCTTTCCTCTTTTAAAAGCAGCTTCCTGGTGTTCAAAACACAGTGTAAATCCCTGATTCCCGCTCAGAGAGGGTGAGATGAACAAGGTCTCCTGCAGGCACCTGTTGGGGAGGGCAGGTTCTGGTCTTTCCAGCAGCCACCTGGGTCCCCACTCAGGGTCTGCAAGGCCACAGGGCCAGAGAGCTCCCTGCCAGGGCATGCAGCCTGCACAGCTGGTGTCTAAGCCCCTGCAGACAGGGAAGAAAGGATGGCAAGGGGCAGGAAAGGGAGAGGAGGAAACTGGGGCCCTTACCTGGCCTGTCTTCTGCCCTCCAGCTGGACCAGAGAGGATAGCTGCAGTGTGGGGCCAACCAGCCTGTCGGATTGTCCCATCCCATGTGTAGCTGCTGGCCACTGCCTGCTCTTGCCAGCAGAGCTATAAATAAGGCAGGTCCAGAGCGCAGGAGATAAGAACCCATCCCCTGGCTCCTGCAGCCTTTTAAGGTATCCAAATAGAGGAGCCTCAGCCCCCAGATGGGTAGGGGCTATCAGCTCCCCATGTGTCCTGCCTGCCTCAAGGACATCCCAGGCTTCGCATGTGTTCCAGCAACCCAAAGAGCAGGCAAGGGGGAAAGCCAGAGCCAGGAAGCAACCTCGCTTTGTTGGAGGAGAGGCAGGGCCTCCAGGGGGCTGCCCGAGGCACCCCTGCCGCAATCCCCTCAGGTTAGGCGGCTGGGATTAAGGCTCAAACGCTGGAGGAAACTTCCCCCAGGCCACACTTCACCTCCATGGCGAGGTGTGGATTTTCAGGGCTGCCTCCTGGAAAGAGCACACTGACCCTCTTCTCTGGCTTCAGGGGCATTTATGTGCTTGGGTGAAAGAGATTCTAGGGAAAATGCAGGAATCGGAGTAAATGCTGAGCATATGCAAAGCTAGGAGTGGAATGCCTCTACGGAAAGTTCTTTCCCCATCTGCCCTGCTCATGCATAACTATGAGGCTTTCTTGAGCCACAGATCATTTTCTCTATAGAATTTAAACAGAGAAATCTGAGAGTCTTTTAAAACAATACACTGAAAGAAGAGCAATAAGACTTATTTGGGGGAATGACAGTTCCTGATTCAACCTTAACTTTTTTATTTATTAAATTTCTTTTTTCTGAAAGGCATTTCAACCATGGCTGGGGTAGGTGGAGGATGGGTAATCAAGGCCAGCTGTTCAGCAAGAGCTGTCTCCATGCCACAGCAATTCCAGGTCTGGAATGCATCCCAGGGGAAGAACTGCAGCTGTAGGTAGAGATGTCGCTACAGGGGCACCTCCTGCAGCAATTTTAATAATTGGGAAGAGTTGGAAACAACCTAAAAGGCTAATAGCAGAGACTGTAAGGTGAGAAATAGGGTAGCCGTGAACAAGATATTGCAACCTTTAGAAATGTCACAGAAGAATATTTAATAACAGAAATGATGTTATGATACAGTGGTAATAAGAAAGCAGGTCACTTTAAGGGAAAAGTGGTGTATGTGCGATAAGCTCCTACACACAGTTATTACCCCGCACATACACCCTGAAAGGATATGCCCCAAATATGCAGTGTGCTTATGGCCAGATAATGGAATTATTTTATTTTCTTCCTTGGCTTACATGTAATTTCTAAATTGTTTAGAGTGACCTTGCATAACTTTTATAATAAGAACATTCATTTCATTTAAAATCTAAGTCTCTGAAAATCAGAAGGGTGTCTGTGTTTCTGCATGTAAGAACCCACATTTATTTTAGGATCCCAGAATCCCCAGGGACCTCCCAGTCTTTGGAAGGACCGAAGTAGGGTCAACGATTCGAACAATATGCCCTAACAATGCCAATGCAGAGCCCCAGGTCTCCTGTCAAGGCCAAGGTACGTCAAGAACAGACGGAGAGGAAAAAAAAAACAGCACTAAGAGGAAGAGGTCGTAGAAAATATGAAAGTTTATGTAATAGAGGGATTAGAAAATATACACCAGACACTTTAATCTGACCTAACACATTCCAGTTTATGCCCTGACTGGGACATAGAGTAAAGGCACTTATGTGCCTTTTATTTAAAGGATATGTGTGCACTGAAGATGACTTCCTTTTTTTTTGTTTTTGACTTAAATAATGACCTTCAAATCTGACTGGGTAGTGGATAGCATATTTCATCGAATGTGTGATTGGCATAGGGGTCCCCTCCCACCGGGCTCCCAGGGCTGCTGGTACTGAAGGGCCCTAAGTCCTCTAATGGCCCCTCTTCTGTGAGCAGAAATGAGCCTGGGGCTGCCTCCTCTCTGATGGGATCCAGTGGAAGGCATGGAATGGGGGTAGTTTCAAAGCTTTTGTATTGAGTTGTTATTCCAGGAGAGGGGCTTTATATCAGGGGCAGAACCTGGAGGCTGAGGCTGAGCAACCCTCTGGGCCGTTATTTGGAACTTCTGGTGCCAAAGCCCTTCTTGGATGGTCCTCCCAAAGGCCCTCCAGTGTTAGCCCTAATCCCCTACCTGACTTCACCCAGCTCACACCTGCCCATGTGCCTTGCAGGTGTCGTTGGGAAGGCGTGCCTCCAGCCTCCCGTCAGCACCTGTGAGTAGAGGTGGAGTTTCCTCAAACAGGGGGAGGGATAGGTTCAGGGAAGTGTTGAAAGGGGGCTCCTGTAGGAGGAAGCAAGGCCTCTGCCAGAGCTGGTGTAAGGACTTGTCAGCCTGTGGGGCTGTTCCTCAAACTCCAGGAACAGTCCATGGAAGCATCCTGGAGTAACATCCTCCCTTACTCCATGCCAACTCATCCTACCCCCCACAGGGCATGCACACACTCTTGGGGGTAGGTGGGATGTGATGTCCTGTTTCTGTTGACATTCACCCTGGAACGGATGTGTGTGGGGAGGAATAGCTCTTGTTTGGGGCTGTGGCCTGGGATTGTGGATGGTGGTTGGGACTGGGTGTGCCAGGGACACGCATTTGACTCTCCTCCACAGTAGCACAAAGGGAAGACTGGTAGGTATTTCTTGGTCCTGTTTTCAAAAACTCACAGACCAAACTCAAAGGACATGTAAGCCTGGAACAAACATTTTGATGCAAGTCAGCAAATGCATATTGAGCCTCCACTATAAACTAGAAGCTGGTAGGCACAAGGGTAGAAAGATGATGGAGACCCTCCAGATGGCCTGCAAGCTCCCGGAGTTTATCCTTGGCCACCAGCCTGGGTGAGGAACCCCACCACTGCCAGCCTCTCAGAATCCCAGGCCCATGCTTACAGGCCTTTTGCCCATGGGTTCACAAAATCTCCTTGTTCATTCATCAGTACCATTCATTCTTTCTTTTTTAAATAAATATTCACTGAGCTGCTTCTGTGTGTGAAATCCTGGAGCCTCAGCCCTGAACACAATAGAACCTCACCCAAGGAGCTTACCATCTGCTGTGGCTGTAGTTGTGTGTCTTGTGAGCCTGAGTCTCTCACCTTGAATATGAGCATCTTCCTTTCCTGGTCACTGGAGTTGCCATTTCCTGTGGCTGCCATCACAATCATCTTTGTGCATTCATTGTCACCATTACTCCTTGCTCTTGGGTTTGGAAACCTTACTCTTTCTGTGAAAAAAAGGCCTACCACAGCTGAGTTTTCTAAGTGGGATGTACTGCCTCCTCTGGCTGCCTGTGCACAGCACTGGGTGCTGCTGGTGATCTTGGAGCAGAGTCCATGCCTCTCATATGTCCCCAGGGCCAGCAATGCCCACCTCACCTCCCTGAGGTGGAAAGGCACAGAGGGTCTATGCACCTGCCCCGAGTCTGCAGGCAGCCATCCAGACAGGTTTTCCCTTGTTGTATTAGTAAACTTCATGACAGAGGAAGAGGAGCTAGTCAGGGAGCCAGAGAAGGACAAGCGGAGAACAAGAGGGGAGCATTTGGTGCTGAGGCCAGCAGCCTGGGAGAACTGAATTTCAGGGAGAAGAGGCATGGAACAGCGTCCACCTTTACAGGCCAAGAAGGGGGAGAATGAAGAAGGGCCTTGCTCTTCAGAAGAACAGTGCATGCCAGTAGTGTGCAGGGTGAGTGGTTTATGAAACATATTGCCCAGCATGTATCCACAGAAGCTGGGAGAACGAGCCCAGCATTTTCAGCTGTGTCCTTGTTTTCAGCGGAGTACCTTCTATGGTCTAAATACTCCATCTGCTGTTACTGAAATCTCTACATAAACATTCCTTCTGCACTTCCCAGAATAAACAGGCAAGGATGGCTGCATAAATGTCAAATAGCATAAATACATCTACGTACAGCTCAGGAAAGTCTTAACCTGAAAAATAGCATCTCCATTAGTTGGTGTGATGGGATCCAGGCACTGCAGGTTTTGAACTTGGCTTATGCTGAGCTCATTTGGGTGTTGAAATAAACCAAGTTTCTGCATCAGGAAGCTAACTCAATAATGCCAGGAATCTCAGGGTCCTGTTAGCTGTCACAGTTGTAAGAAGAAAGCATGTGAGTGCTGAGAACTGGCCGAAGCTTTCCCCAGTTAAGGTCCCTTGAGCCAATGCATCATTGTACTTCCAGTCCCAGGCCAAAAACACACGAGAACTGCCACACAACAGTATGCCAGCAGGTTGGCATCACTCCCCACACTCAGGCACTGTGTACTCTGATTTCTCCTCCCTTAAGTCCCTATCAAATCTGCTCTTAGAATCTTCATCCTCACCCATTCCCATCTCTGATAAAAGTGTGGTGATTCTCTGCCTGGTTATTTGGCCCCCAGTTGGCATCAAATTCACAATAAAGGGGGTGAAATTTTAATCAGTGACATGTCAAGCCTTGATTCGAATCTGAGAGACAATTTGGTGGGACTGAATGCTTTCCTAGCCTTCTAGTTTATATATGAAGCCAGTCCCAGATGTGCCCCATCTATTGCTGTAATAATGGCTATCATGAGGTCATGAAGTCTATGATTCTAGAACCATTTACAATTCCCACGTGGTAGGAGCATTGGAGAAGCCTGTATCTACTGCAACCCCAGACTTGCTCTGTGCCCAGGTGAACAAGTGTCAGAAGGCTCTTTTTTTCTCTGGATTTTGGTTGAGTTTAGCCAGTGAAAGGAACCAGCAGGAGATCAGAAGACAGGAGAGTGAGGCGAGGCCCCTAGGGGTCCAGATCCTCCTGTAACTGAGGCCAAGCTTGTGCCACTTGCCACACAACATGCTAATAAGTAAAGAGACAAGGTGTTGGAGCAAGAAAAGGAACTTTGTTTGAAGAGCCAGCAGACCAAGAAGGTGGGGGAGTCATGTCTAAAGAACCATCTTAACTAAGGGTTGATTTCAAGCTTCTTTCATATTAGGGAAGTGGTGGAACAGGAGGGGGCTGGGGTCAGGAGGGGACAACTGACCTCATACATCCAGATGTCAGCGAGGGTCGGAGAAGGGTGGTCAAACGCCCTGTCCATGGTTAGTTGGCTCCAGTCATTTTGTCGACAGGGGCCTGGCTGTGATGTTCCTGAAAGTCCTTGACAATCCAGTCATCATTTTTGTACATACTTCTTTATCACCTCCGGGGAGGTGAGTTTCGGATAAAGAGCGGGTTGCATCAGTCTTAAATCCTGAGCAAGATTCCTTCTGATGGTTAACAAGCCTATGCTCAGGGCTGCAGGGCTGAGCAGAAGCTTTGGACCCAAAGATGAAGCCGTGAAGGAGACAGACACAGGATGGAGGCAGAGATGCCGCTTGTTCACTCGGTCGCACCCCTTGTACATCGGCGCATCCATCTGGGGAAGGCCATGGCTCCTGCTGGTGCCTGTCTCTGTCTCCGGTAACAGGTGCTTCTCCTTGACCGCAGGCTGAGTGACTTCCCAGAGCCACCAGCTCCAAGGTCCTAACTGCCCCTTACTGGGCAGCTAAATGCTGCCCACACCTTTGTAAATAGTCCTTTGCTAAAACTCCCAGTTACCTAGGCTGGGTGTGGCACCTCTTTCCTGTCTGCACCCTGACTGATGCCGAGGGGAAAGACTGAGTGTGCAGCAGTCAGAGAGCAGAATCAGTCCTGTGCCTGCCCTGAGCCCTGAGCCCTTAGGTTGTGAGTGGGATGGGGACCTCTGAGCTGCTGCTAGAGCAGTGGCCAGGAGATTGTTTTAGATGACATGACTAGTTGGCACCCACTGTGTGGGGCCACATAAACCTTCAGATATAAGGTGAAAGTTGGGAAGGATCCAGGAATGTCAAGGGGGAAATTTCCTGCTGTGCTGGTGGAGTGGGTGCCTAGAGTCCTAATTAAGTTGCTTTAGGGGAAATAAAGCAATGTTTCTTGCATATCTGTGTTTCTAGACAGAGATACACATATACTTTAGTAACAACACCTGCATTTATTGAGCTCTTAAGACCTACGAGGCACTGTCAGAGTGCAGACAGCTAGCACGTGGTGAGCAGGCCTTGAAACCCACATCTAACTGCAAGCTGCTTCTAAATGCCCTGTTGTCTGTCCCTTTGTCTCAGTGGATATCTAGAGCACACAACGATTTTTATGGTAAAACAATCTTTGGGAAGCATAAGGTAATTGCTCAGTGTTACTCCTACAGTTATTCTGTTTAGTCTTCTTCCTACAGAAGTGGAAGCGAGGAGACCTGTAAGCTCCGGGCGTTTGAGAGCCAGAGGGCAGCTTCCAACAGCAGGACGCACCCCAGTTCAGGGGAACTCCCCCCACGCTGCTGGAAACTTGCTGCTGCCCTGAGTGCCTGCGGCTGCCCTCCGGAGGCTGCTGCGCTGAAAAGCTGGATTAAGGGAACGCTGGAAAAGCTGGGGAAGACAGCGGAGCCCCAGCCCACCCCCTCTCCCACCACCGGCAGGTGTGCTGCAGTCTGCTTACTCTCAGAGCCATGGGAGTGGAGACCCAGGGGCACAGATAAAGAAGAAAATAATCATTGCTCCTTATTTCCTCCTTGGTCACATGAGCTGCGTTCCTCATTCCCCTCAGATGACTGAAGTGTTTACTGACTCTGCTCCGACCGCCCAAGAGTGGGAGGCAGTCTCACTCCCCTGACTCACCCCCTTCTGCGGCCCTCCCCGTCTGCACTAAGGGGTGCAGGCGGCCTCCTCAGGACCCAGCGTAGTGTCGCCGTATTTCAAAAGCACAGGGTGTGCAACCGACTGTAAAGCAAGATTATTTTATGAGTCACTCAAAGCACAGCCTTAGGACACATACTGTTCTTCAAAAGTTATTTTAAGATGTCCTAAAATCCCAGACTTAGGATACAGGTTCAGGAGAAAAACCACAAGGTAAACACATTCTTTTAATCTCAACTTTTTTTTATTGTGGTAAAGTATACATGAAATTTACCGTTTTACCCATTTTGAGTGGACAGCTCAGTGGCATTAAATACCCTCACACTGTGGGCAACGATCACCCACTTATCCCCAGAACCCTCCCTCCCTCAAGGCTCAAACCCGGCACCTGTTAAGCAGCAGCCTGCCCACTCCTTCCCCAGCCCTGGCAGCCACCATTCTCTCTGTCTCTCTGCCATGACTACCTGTGTAAGTGGAATCACAGTGTGTGTCCTCTGGTGACTAACTGAAGGGAACAAAACTGCTTTTCCTCTATACCCTCACACGCCTCACTTCTGATGCCAAATGTGTGTGTGGGCTTTTCTGCACATTAAACAATTCTCAGTTCTCTGTGGACACCAATGCAGTGTCCCACAATTCAGTTCTGTTCTGACACTGTGTCCCTGTAGTGAGCCTCAGATTCCACAGGTCAGTCCCCCTAGACTGCCCCACTTCAGATGCCAGTCACAAGTCTAGGTCCCCCTTCTGACTTCAGACCAACAGGCTATAAATCAGAGGCTCCCATGACCCCTCCCTTGGGTTCTAGAATTTGCCAGAAAGGCTCACAGAACTCAAGGAAACATTTAACTTACGTCTATCCATTTATTATAAAGGACACAACTCAGGAACAGCCAGATGGAAGGCAGACCTAGGGCCCCAGGGCTCCTAAACCCTCCCCAGGCACACCACCTCCCAACCCCACCATGTGCGCACCAGCCTGGAAGCTCCCCAAATCCTGTGCTTTGGATGTTACGGAGGCTTCGTTAGATGAGATTGATTAAATCATTGGTCTTTGGTGGTTAAGTCAGTCTCCAACCAGCTTCTCTCCACCCCAGAGATTTGGGGTGGGGCAGAAAGCTCCAACCCTCTAAGCACAAGGCTGGTTCCTCTGGCAGCCCTTATACACGGGCACAATCCAAGACACGGGGACCCACGTGAGAAGGACTTCTTGGAAGGACAGCCACAAGTGTGGCTGCTGTGACAGCTGATGTTCGCTTCCTGTGACCATGTCGGAATTGCTCCAGGCCCCCCGCCGTGGACCCAGCCCTGGCACGGATCTCAGGGGTCTGTGTGGAGAAGGGGCCCTCTGTAAGGATGCTGAGAGGGGTAGGTTGATTTTGATCCCCTTAGCACCATGAGGAGAATTTAGGAATGGGAATAGAAACTGTGACATGCATAGAATTTCTCAGTTTGGAAGCTGGATATCCAACTAGTTGTCAGATGCCGAAGGCGATCCAATAGTGAGATAAGAGAAGACACGAAAAATTAAAACCATGAAAGAAAACATTGAAGCAGGTCACATTAAATGGCAGAAACTCCCATATGGAAAGGTTAAAGGGAAAATACAAACTGGAGGAAAGATTACAGTGCATATGACAAAGTATTATCATCCCTAAAATAGTTTGCATACATTAACATAACAAACATAAACAATTCAATAGAAGAGTAGTTCAAGTACATAGAGCCAGGTATTTGACAAGCAACAACAGAAGGGCCAATGACCTTATTAAAATGTGTCCAACCTGAGTCAAAATGAAAGAAATGCAAATAAAAACAAAAATGAGATCATTTATTCTATGAGGCTGGTGAATATGAAATGTTGGCTTTACCCAATGTTGAGGTGCCAGAATCGAATGGCAACTTCTGTTCACTGTTGGTGGGAGTGTGATTAGGTCAAATTCTGGAGATCAGCTTAACAAGGCTTGTTAAAATTTAAAGTGAGCATGCCATTTGATGTAGAAATTCCAATTCTAGACTCCGTTCCAAGAAGATACTTGTGAAAAGATATAGGTGCAAGGATTTTCATCATAGACTGAAAATAGAGCAGAAAAATTGGGAACAACTCAAAACTCACGTACAGAATTTTACTTGAAGTCCTGCATATCAAAGCAATGTAACAATTTCAATGCAACTCAATCCTTAAGATAAAATGGAGCTATTTATATATATAGAGAGACTAAGTATCAGCAACATATGTTAAGTAAAAAAACCATAAAATAGCATGTAAAGCAAGATTCCATTGATGTACAATAGCATACTGTTTGCTATGTGTTTATCCATGGACTGTGGAGATAAACAGGTTCAAGGAGAATACTAACATTAGACCCAGTGGGCTGTCTGTGAGTGGCAGATAACTGGGTAGCTTTTATTTTATGCTTTATATTTTTCTGGATTATTATTTTTTATAATAATATTTTTCATCAGAAAAAAGGAAAGTTATTTTCAATGAAATGATAACTTCTCATAGACATTCAATGGCTGAACCAGAACTCAAACTCCACTTCGCGGCTTCTCTGCCCAGTCTTCCCACTGCCTCACCTTCATCCTCAGTCCCAAACCCTGGGTTCTGGTTGGCAGAGGTTAGAATGGCGGGAGGCAAGGGGTGCTCTGTTAGAAATTTCTAGGACTCCCATAGTGGAAAACAGGGTGGTGCTCAGAAAAGTCTGCCGTCTGAGTGGACATGTCATTCCCCATTCAAAATTCCTTTCAGTAGAAGTACCACGATAATCATTGGGGGCACAGCCATCCTTCCTGACATCAGCCTCTGACAACCACAGAGTGCTGAGCTTCCAGTTCTCCTTTTATGATCCACATTCAAGCTACCAAATGCTCACTTTAACAAATTCAGCATGCATTTTGTATTAAGCTGTTTACATCTTCAGCTTCCAGCATCCCTCGGCACTCTGCTGCTTTCCTGCTTATGACTGGCTGTACGAAGCAGGATATTTTGGTTTGTCCTGGCTTCACTTATTTCACACTTTAGGCAGGCAGAGCTCTTCAGGTTTCCAACTTTAGTCCTTATTCACCTGGAATGTATCAGTTGTCAACCATTATCTTCTCATGGCTTTTATTTTATTTTACTTTTTAATTTTTTATTAAGGTATTATCGATATACACTCTTTTTCAGGTTTCACGTGAAAAAACAATGTGGTTACTACATTTACCCATGTTATCAAGTCCCCACCCACACCCTAATGCAGTCACTGTCCATCAGTGCAGCAAGATGACACAGATCCACTGTGTGCCTTCTCTGTGCTACACGGTTCTCCCCGTGACCCCCCACACTAGGTGTACTAAACATATCCCTCAGTCCCCTTCTCCCTCCCACACCCCTCCCCTTTGGTAATCACTAGTTCATTCTTAGAGTCTCTGAGTCTGCTGCTATTTTTTTTCCTTCAGTTTTGCTTCATTGTTATACTCCACAAATGCGAGAAAACAATTGGCACTTGTCTTTCTCCAACTGGCTTATTTCACTGAGCATAATGTCCTCCAGCTCCATCCATGTTTTGCAAATGGTAGGATTTGTTTCTTTCTTATGGCTGAATAGTATTCCATTGTGTATATGTATCACATCTTCTTTATCCATTCATCTACTAATGGACACTTAGGTTGCTTCAATATCTTGGCTATTGTAAAAAGTGCTGCGATAAACATAGGGGTGCATATGTCTTTTTGAATCTGAGAAGTTGTATTGTTTGGGTAAATTCCAAAGAATGGTATTCCCAGGTCAAGTGATATTTCTATTTTTAGTTTTTTGAGGAACCTCCAAATTGCTTTCCACAATGGTTGAACTAGCTTACATTCCCAACAGCAGTGTAGGAGGGTTCCCATTTCTCTGCATCCTCGCCAGCATTTGTTGTTGTTCTTAGTTTTTTCGATGCTGGCCATCCTTACTGGTATGAGGTGATATCTCATTGTGGTTTTAATTTGCATTTCCCTGATTACTGATGTGGAGCATCTTTTCATGTGTCTGTTGGCTGTCTGAATTTCTTCTTTGGAGAACTGTCTCTTCATATCCTCGCCCATATGTTAATTGGGTTATTTGCTTTATGGGTGTTGAGGCTTGTAAGTTCTTTATATATTTTGGATGTTAACCCCTTGTCGGATATGTCATTTACAAATATATTCTCCCATACTGTAGGATGTCTTTTTGTTCTGTTGATGGTGCCAAAAGTGGGGAGATGGTGCCGAAAGTGGGGAGATGGTACCAAAAGTGGGGAGAGAAGCTTTCAGCTTCTCACTGTTAAGTATAATATTGGCTGTGGGTTTGTCATATATGGCCTTTATTATGTTGAGGTACTTGCCCTCTATACCCACTTTGTTGAGAGTTTTTATCATGAATGGATGTTGAATTTTGTCTAATGCTTTTTCAGCATCTCTGGAGATGATCACATGGTGTTTTTCCTTCTTTTTGTTGATGTGGTGGATTTTCAACTGTTGTACCATCCTTGCATCCCTGGAATAAATCCTACTTGATCATGATGGATGATCTTTTTGATGTATTTTTGAATTCGGTTTGCTAAGTGAGTATTTTTGCATCTATGTTCATCATGGATATTGGTCTGTAATTTTCCTTTTTTGTGGTGTCTTTGCAAGGTTTATTTAGAGTGATGCTGGCCTCATAGAATGAGTTTGGCAGTATTCCCTCTTCTCCTACTCTTTGGAAAACTTTAAGGGGGATGGGTATTAGGTCTTCACTAAATGTCTAATAAAATTCAGAGGGTGAAGCCATCTGGTCCAGGGATTTTGCTCTTAGGTAGGTTTTTGATTACCAGTTCAATTTTGTTGCTGGTAATTGGTCTGTTCAGATTTTCTGTTTCTTCCTTGGTCAGCCTTGGAAGGTTGTATTTTTCTAGAAAGGTGTCCATTTCTTCTAGGTTATCCAGTTTTTTAGCATATAATTTTTCATTGTATTCTCTAATAATTCTTTGTATTTCTGTGGTGTCCACAGTGATTTTTCTTTTCTCATTTCTGATTCTGTTTATGTGTGTAGACTCCTTTTTTTTGATAAGTCTGGCTAGGGGTTTATCTATTTTGTTTATTTTCTCAAAGAACCAGCTCTTGCTTTCATTGATTCTTTCTATTGTTTCATTCTTTTTGATTTTATTTATTTCTGCTCTAATCTTTCTTATGTCCCTCCTTTTACTGACTTTGGGCCTCATTTGTTCTTTTTTTTCTAGTTTCATTTATTGTGAGTTTAGACTGCTCATATGGGATTGTTCTTCTTTCCTGAGGTAGGCCTGTATTGCAATATACTTTCCTCTTAGCATGGCCTTTGCTGAGTCACACAGATTTTGCAGTGTTGAATTATTGTTGTCATTTGTCTCCATATATTGCTTGATCTGTGTTTTTATTTGTTCATTGATCCATTGGTTATTTAGGAGCATCTTGGGAAGCCTCCATGTGTTTGTGGGATTTTTAATTTTCTTTGCGTAATTTATTTCTAGTTTCATATCTTTGTGGTCTGAGAAACTGGTTGGTACAATTTCAATCTTTTCTAATTTACCAAGGCTCTTTTTGAGGCCTAGTGTATGATCTGTTTTTGAAAATGTTCCATGTGCACTTGAGAAGAATGTGTATTCTGCTGCTTTTGGGTGTAGAGTTCTGTAGATGTCTGTTAGGTCCATCTGTTCTAATGTGTTGTTCAGTGCCTCTGTGTCCTTATTTTCTGTCTGGTTGATCTGTCCTTCAGATTGAGTGGAGTGTTGAAGTCTCCTAGAATGAATGCATTGCATGCCATTTGCCCTTTTATTTCAGTTAGTATTTGTTTCAGATATGTAGGTGCTCCTGTGTTGGGAGCATAGATATTTATAATGGTTATGTCTTCTGGTTGGATTGACCCCTTTATCATTAAGTAATTTTCTTCTTTGTCTTTTGTGACTTTCTTTGTTTTGAATTCTATTTTGTCTGATACAAGTACTGCAACTCCTGCTTTTTTCTCCATATTAGTTGCATGAAATATCTTTTTCCATCCCTTCACTTTTAGTCTGTGTATGTCTTTGGGTTTAAAGTGAGTCTCTTGTAGGCGGCATATAGATGGGTCTTGTTTTTTAATCCATTCAGTGACTCTATGTCTTTTGATTGCTGCATTCAGTCCATTTACATTTACGGCGATTATCAATAGGTATGTACTCACTGCCATTGCAGGCTTTATATTTGTGGTTACCACCAAAGGTTCAGTGTTAACTTCCTTATTATCTAAGAGTCTAAGTTAATTCACTTAATATGCTATTACAAGCACAATCTAAAGGTTCTTTTCTTTTTCTCCTCCTTTTTCTTCCTCTTCCATTGGTTATATATTAGGTATCATATTCTGTACTCTTTGTCTATCCCTTGATTGACTTTGGGGAGTGTTAATTTAATTTTGCATTTGCTTAGTACTTAGCTGTTCTACTTTCTTTACTGTGGTTTTATTACCTCTGGTGACAGCTATTAAACCTTAGGAACACTTCCATCTATAGCAGTCCCTCCAAAATACACTGTAGAGATGGTTTGTGGAAGGTAAATTGTCTCAATTTTTCCTTATCTGGAAATTGTTTAATCACTCCTTCAAATTTAAATGATAATCTTACTGGATAAAGTAATCTTAGTTCCAGGCCCTTCTGCTTCATGGCATTAAATACATCATGCCACTCCCTTCTAGCCTGTATGGTTTCTGCTGAGAAGTCTGATGATAGCCTGATGGGCTTTCTTTTTTATGTGATCTTATTTCTTTCTCTGCCTGCTTTTAGTAGTCTGTCCTTATCCTTGATCTTTTCCATTTTAATTGCTATGTGTCTTGGTGTTGTCTTCCTTGGGTCCCTTATGTTGAGAGATCTGTGCACCTCCATGGCCTGAGAGACTATATCCTTCCCAAGATTGGGGGAAGTTTTCAGCAATTACCTCCTCAAAGACACTTTCTATCCCTTTTTCTCTCTTTTCTTCTTCTGGTACCCCTATAATGTGAATATTGCTCTGTTTGGATTGGTCACACAGTTCTCTCAATATTCTTTCATTCTTAGAAATCTTTTTTCTTTCTGTGCCTCAGCTTCTTTGTATTCCTCTTCTCTAGTTTTTATTTCACGTATCGTCTCCTCCACTGTATCAAACTTACCTTTAATACCCTCCATTGTGCTTTTCAATGGTTGAATCTCCTACTGCAATTTATTCCTGAGTTCTTGAATATCTTTCCATACCTCCATTAGCATGTTAATGATTTTTATTTTGAACTCCCTTTCAGGAAGATACCTGAGGTCCATGTCATCTTTCTCAGGAGTTATACTAATTTTACTTTGAACCAGGTTCCTTTGACATTTCATGTTTGTATATGGCGCCCTCTAGTGTCCAGAAGCTCTATTCTCTTTAACTGCTCAGCCCCTGAAGTAATGTCGGGGGTCGCAGGGGAGCGGTACTGGTGCCTGGGGGGAGGAAAGAGCTGTTTCCTGCTTCCTGGCTGCTATGCCTGTCTCCACTGCCTGAACCAGTGGGCTGGGCACACAGGTATAAGCTTCTATGCTTTGCGTTTGTAGTTGCTGTTGACAGATCTTCCCTCTGGCTGGCCTAACGCCAGAGTAGAGTTTGCCAGATTATGACAGGTGGGGATGTCTGGGAGAAAGGCGCAGAAGGCTGCATATCACGGAGGGGGTCCTTGGAGCTGTGTAGCCAGTCAGGGAGCTGGAGCACCCAGAAATCATGAAAGCTCCCAACCTGCTGGGCAGGGTGTACCTGGACAATTTTGTGTACTGTCCTTACTTCTGAGCAGTAAGCTCTGTGCAGTCCTTGCCCCTTTAGCAGCCCTCTTGCTGTTAGGAAGTCTCTCAGACTGCCCGCCTTTCTTTTGCCCAAGAGCAGCAAGATATGGATCCCTGCTTTCCACAAGCAGCTGGAATCTCAGTCTCTCCAGGAATTCTGCCTATCTTAGCTCTCCAATCCCCTAATCACTAGAGTATCATGAAAGCACCATGAAATGCAGGTTTTTGGTCCCAAAGCAGATCTCTGGAGCTAGGTATTCAACAGTCCCAGGCCTCCACTCCCTCCCCACTCCATTTCTCTTTCTCCTGCTGGTGAGCTGGGGTTGGGGAAGGGCTTGGGTCCCGCCGGGCCACAGCTTTGGTACATTACCATGTTCCATGAGGTCTTCTCTTTTCTCCAGGTGTATGCAGTCTGGTGCAGTCATCTTTCCTATTGCTCTTTCAGGATTAGTTGTATTAATTACATTTTCATATTATATGCGGTTTTAGGAGGAAGCCTCTGTCTCACTTCTCATGCTGCCATCTTTAATCTCCACTTCATGACTTTTATTTCTCAATAAAAATTCTCAGTTGTTGTATTCTGTCTTCACATGTCAACCTCCCTGTTGCCTGATTCTAGTTCCATTGAGTCTTATTTGAATTACAGTGATTAGAATCCCAAAGAGAGAGAATTCACCATCATTTTTGCAGGGGTGATATTAAAAGATCTGCACCTTGGGAATGGCTGCCCAGCCAGAATAGAAATGTGTCCAGAAGCCTCCTGTTGTGCCAGGTGCCAGGTATTAACACCTAGGGGGATCATGTAGCAGTCCAGGAGACTTAGGGAGGGCTGCGGCATCTAAAGGCCATGGTGGGGACACTTGGGGACCTTACAAAGCTGCTGTCACCAATGGATAAAGAAGTACTTCAATATTTTAACAACCAGATGGTAAACCTTGATTCCATGTTTGAGTGATGTTTTCCATGTAGTTTTCATCACGTACTGTCATCAGACTTGCATTTCAAAAATGAATACTGCTTCTGTAACTCAGATTTCTCACTGAGCTCTCAATGGGGACTCTAGTCAAGTAGAACCAGTACTTAGGCCATTTCAAAGAATGTGGGTCAAATGGGTCCCAGTCACTTGGGTCATTAATTCCAGACTTTGACCCATTCCTCTAATTATAGTCACGATTATACAACACAGACACTTCAAGTTCCAATACCCAAAGTCCTGTAAATTGAATGACATTAGGCTGGGACTGAAGTCAGGCAGTGCACAGGAAGTCTTTTAAAGACAGCTGAATCTATAATCCTTAAACCTGGAACTATGTGTCATCTGAGCTCCAACAATCCCAAGGATTATGGATTCTACAGAATAAATTTCTAGTACAAAGTGTCAGTGTCAACCTTAATTTGCTAATCCTATTATTCCAGGTCTGAGTTTCCTGTTTTGCTCACTTCCTTTTAAATTTGTGAATCTCCACTTCCTCCTTGCCCCCAGCTTTATTGAAATATAATCAACGCATAATATTGTGTTAAGGTTAAAGTACAAAATATGATGATTTGATATACTGCAAAAATGACTACCAGAGTCAGGTTAGTTACCCATCATTACCTTTTTCTTAAGGTAAGAACATTTAAGATACACTCTATTTGCAAGTTTCAAGTTAAAATATAGTTTCAGTAGCCATACTATACGTTAGATACCACAATTTAGTCGTCTTATAACTGGAATTTTGTACCATTTGACCACCATCTCTCCATTTCCCCCACCCCCAGCTTCTGGCAACCACCAATCTACTCTTTGTTTCTAAGAATTTAGCTTTGTTAGATTCCACATATGGGTGAGATCATACAGCATTTGTCTTTGACGTACTTGGTTTAGCACAATGATCTCAGGCTGCATCCATTTTGTTGAAAATGGCAGGATTTCCTTCCTTTTTATGGCTGAATTATATATCTGTATATTTACATCACATTTTTATTTATATTTGTAATTCTGTATGTGTACATATATCTTTCACATTTTCTTTTTCTAATTATCCATCATTGGACACTTAGGCTATTTCTGTATCTCGCTATTGTAAATAATTCTGCAATGAGTATGGGGGTGTAGGTATCTCTTTGAGATGGTGATTTCATTTCCTTGGATATATATATCTATAACTGAGATTGCTAAATCATATGGTAGTTCGATTTTGAGTTTTTTGAGCCACTTTCCACAGTGGCTGCACCAATTTACAGTCCCATCAACAGAGCACAAGGGTTTCCTTTTCTGCACATCCTTGCCAACACTTGTTATCTCTTTTCTTTTTTATAATGGCCATTCTAACAGGTGTGAAGTGATACCTCATTGTAGTATTGACTTGCACTTCCCTCATGATTAGTGATTTTGAGCACCTTTTCATGTTCTCTTGGTCATTTGTTTATCTTCACTAAAAAACTGTCATTTCAGTTCCATTTTTTGATTGGATTGTGTTTGGTTGTTGTTGGTTGTTTTAGTTTTTGCTTTTGAGCTATAGGAATTCTTTATATATTTTGGATATTAGCCCCTTATCAGATATATGCTTTGCAGATAATTTCTCCTGTTCTGTAGGTTGCCTTTTCATTTTGTTGATGGTTTCCTTTGCTGGGCAGAAGCTTTTAAGTTTGATGTAGTCCCACTTGTTTTGTTTACTTTTGTAACTCGTGCTTTTGGTGTTAGATCCAAAAAATCATTGCCAAGACCAATGTCAAGGAGCTTTTCCCATACATTTTCTTCTAGGAGTTTTAGTTTCATATTTTATGTTTTTATGTTTAAGGCTTTAAGCCATTATTAGTTAATATTTGTAAGTGGTGTAAGATAGAAGTCTAGATTCATTCTTTTGCACCTGAATTTCCCAACACAATTAACTGAAGAGATTCCCCTTCCTCCTTTGAGTGTTCTTGGCTCCCTTGCAAATATTAGTTGACTTTATATGCATGGGTTTATTTCTGTGCTCTCAATTCTGGTCCTCTGGTCTATGTGTCTGTTTTCATGCCAATACCATGCTGTTTTGATTACTTTAGTTTTGTAATATGGTTTGAAATCAGGAAGTATGATGTCTCCAGCATTTTCCTCATGATTACTTTGTCTATTTGGGGTTTTTTGTGGTTCCACACAAATTCTACAGCTGTTTTTTCTATTTCTGTGAAAAATGCCATTGGAATTTCAAGAGAGATTGCATTGAATCTGTAAATAGCTTTGGGTAGTAGGGATCTTCTGGCCCATGAACCCAGGATATCTTTCCATTTATTTGTACCTACAATGCCTTATATTTTTCACTGTATAGATCTTTCACCTCCTTTGTTAAATTTATTCTGAAGTGTTTTATTTTATTGTTTTTGAATGTTATTGTAAATGGGATTGTTCTTTTTATTTATTTTTCAGGTAGTTTGCTGTTAGTATATAGAAAAGAACCTCAACATAAAATGGAAAGTCCTAACTAGAGCAACTAGGCAACAAAATTATAAGGCATCCAAATCGAAAAGAAAGAAGTAAAATTGTCTCTTTACAAATAACATGGTCTTATATGTAGAAAATCCTAATGACTCCATCAAAAAACTTTAGAACTACTAAATAAATTCAGCAAAGTTGAAGGATACAAATCAATACACAAAAATGAGGTGCATTTCTCCACTACATTTTAATGTTCTTATCCTCAGACAACTATCATCAGGGCCATTCATCACCATCTATATTTTCATTTCTTTCCATTTCCAACTACGGTGTTTATATTCAGAGTGGGCCACAGGGAATAGGCACCGGAGGCAGGGAAGCTGCAGAGCACCAGGGGAAGGCTCTCAGGACTTGTAGGAAACAGACGCCAAGCATGAAGCATTAATGTGAATGATTTTCCTTTGAATCAGAGAACAAATGCCAGTCTGTGCTTTTCCTGTCCTTCTGGATTGTTACAAGAGATGGAGACCTGGCTGCTGGCTGCGCCTTACAGGTGAGACTAGAAGACAAGAATTAGATGCTCAGAGGACTAGAGGACCAGAATCCCATGTAGAGTTACCAAGCTACAACTGCCTGGAGATGGTCCCAGACCCAGGTCACACAGTGAAATTCCTCTTCCTTAAGATGAGACGAATTGTGCTAAAAGCTTCACTTTAAAGTCAGCCTTGGACCTTTTCTTGGGATAGAGTGAAAGGTATGTTGGATTCAGGGAGATGTGGAAATTAACAGGAAAAGTTCTACATGCAGTATGTGTGTGCATGTGCCTGTGTGTTTGTGTGTGTGTCTGAGAGTACACACTGGTAGAGCACTAAGGGATGCTTAAGAATTAAACAGGAACCCTTTCTTAAGTGTGTTAGTTGGCACACATAAAAAGGGAGCATTTTGACCAGAATCACTTTGTACACACCTGGCAGCTAAGTGATCCTGGCAGGAAAATTATATTACTGAAGTAGCCTCAGAATCTTCCAGTGGGGCTTAACTGAGGACACTGTATGACACTATCCTGTCCTTGCTCAGAGATGAACGGTAAGGGAATGAACTGGTCCAGTCAGCTGGATTATTGAAAAAGGGTAAGACTGGCTTCTGGCATTTGAGTACATGGTATCACCCACCTCCACTTGGATGAGATGCACAGAAAAGTTTCAGTTAAATTACACATTTAGAGTATACCTAAAGGACATCAAGAGATAGCCTTGACAGACTGCTTCAGCGATTTTCTAAAGGTCTGTGTTTTGATAATACACCTTCCTTTTCCTAATTATGTTTTGTATATTTTTCAGAGACACCATGAAAGGTCAAAAGGGGGTTGACATATTTTGACAAAGATATGTATATTTATGCATGAAAATAATGAATTTGAGTTTTTAGGGATATGAGTCTTGAGTAATATTAGTGTGTTTAATGGAATTTTGAAATCATAAGGCAGAAACAGTACTGAGCTGCTGAGCATGCAAGGTCCTCATCAAGCAAGCACTCAGGCATCATTTACATTCTGCTGGGTAGCTCAGCCTAGATGGAGGGAAAATGACCAGTTTTAAGAGGGCAGCAGACATATTGCAAATGAGTTTCTGCAATACTCTCAGAGCACAGAAACCCATTTAGTTGACACACTGCAGTAATTAGCTATAAAAAGCCATGCATGGCATTCAGATGGGGGAGAGTAGGACAGAGTCAGAAGTTGACAATCAATGGGACCTAATGGCCGGGCACGAGAGGGCTTACGGACATTCCAGGTTAAGCATGCCCTGGCTTAAATGTAAACCTCTTCACATACATAATACAAAACTATTGATTATGTTTGTATGCAGACTGAAAGACCACTCACAGGCCTTAGCATCAGAACTTTAACAAAAGCATTAAATTTGAGATACAGAGATATATAATTTGTTTATAAATATATTTATAATTTAATATATTTATGTATATGTAGATGACCATAATATATATAATTATGTATATATTTATACTTGTTATATATGTATACATATTATGTATATATAATCTACAATTATATATATATGTGTGTGCGTGTGTGTGTGTGTGTGTGTGTGATTATAAAGATGTTTGGGAATTTCACATATGTACACTTTTGAACCAGAAGGAACAGAATGCATTTTACCAAATTCAGAAGCCTCTTTAATCATGTGGGGTGCTTGGTGTGAAGCCACACTTGAACTTTGGAAATGACAAAATTTATTTACCCTTAGGAAAATACAGTTTCCATTTTTGGGGGCCTGGCAGGAAGAAAGTCTTTTAAAAGAGGCTCACTGAAATCTCTTAAAATATTCTTGGACATTAAGAAAACAGCAGTTGCCTGCATAAAGTGCAAGTATAGTAGAAACATAGGGATTATATTGCACCTAAAGTACACATGAATTGAAAAGTCAGAAAGGGAGAGATTTAGTTTTGCTGAACTAAAATAGTTGGAAAATGATTGGTGACATTTGACAGAATCAAGATGTTACCATATTTGTCAACTGGCCCTTGAAATAACCTCTCATGTGCATAAAACCAGAGGCCTTGCCCTCAAATTCACTTCCTAGTGCTTGATCACTGTAATTTATGAAAACGTGGAAGGTTTTAAGGCAGCACAAATTCACCAGTAAACCTCTCCAGACATACAGGGTATGACCTTGACCTTAAATGGTGAGAATATTTTTAACAGAGGCACACAGAACTGACTTCAGCTGTGGGGTAGAGGGTAGTGAAAGGGGTTAGCAATCAGTTCAGGCTGGGGCCCCACCACCAGGCGGGAACCCGTGGGCAGAAGGTCTAGCAGGGGCAGAAAGCTTGGAGGGAGGAAGGCAGGGATGTGCTGGGGAGGGGAATGGGGGAGAGGTGTGGGGGAGGGAGACAGAGGTGACAGAAAGGGGATGATGCATGACGAGGAGGGGGTGGGACAGGAGCTGCCTCTTCCTGACCTAGATGATGTCTGGAAAATAAATGTCTCTTGAAAATTTCTAATCCTCCAACAATTAACTTGGCAAGTAGATGGGCTGCTCCTTAAAGGAAAGTCAAAGAGGCAAGTAGAGGGAACCTCTCTGATGAAGCATATGGGGAGGAACTAACCCACGAGGCCCCCTTTTCTCCATATATACTTACTTCCTTGCATGCAGATTTTGTGCTGTCTCAAAAAATAAATAAATAAATAAATAAAAAGGAAAGGCAACTATGTAACAGGTGATGGCTATCTCTACTACAACACATACCTTCTTTAAAATACACAAATTGACCCTTTGTTTCCATCATCACATATTTTTGTCATTAAAAAGTCACAAATTACTATTTTGTTTTGAGCTGAAAAGGCTTTGAGCTAGGAGTCAAAATTTCTTTTCTATTTTGAAGATATTAATAGATTTTAAAACAGTGAAGGTGGACAGGAAGTGGAGAAAGTGAAGATTGGCTAAAATCTAAACAACAGTTTTTGGAATGAAATGCTATGAAAGTATGTTATTTCTTTCTTTCAAGACCAATATCTCCCAAAAAAAGGTGGGGGAGCCAGCAGTTGAGCAGTGCAGGTGAAAGATCACTTCCATGTGCTCTCAGATCCATGATGGAAGAGCTAATTCAGTAGGAATGTGAGGCTTTAGATATCTGGTATCAAGTTATGCTCCTTACATTGATAAGCCAAGTGTTCAATTAGTTCTTTTCTTTAAACATTTTAAATTTTATTGTGGAAAAAAACTAACAGGAGATCTACCCTCTTAACAAAATTTTAAGTGCACACTACAGTACTGTTGACTAGAGATACAATGTTGCACAGCAGATCACTAATGTGTATCTTGCCTGTTGATAACTAACTTAATATTTCCCTCTACCCCAAATCTTCCCAACCACCATTCCACTTGTTGCTTCTATGAATGTGACTACTTTAGGTATCACATATAAGCAGAATCATGTAGTATTTGTGTTTCTGTGACTGGCTTATTTCACTTAGCATAGTGTCCTGGAGGTTCATCCATGGTATCTATATTTCAGGATTTCCTTCTTTTTGAAGGCTGAATAGTATTTCATTGTACATATATACCACCTTTTCCTTATGCATCCATCTGCTGATGAACATTTAGGTTGTTCCCACATACTGGCTCTTGTATATAATGCCACAATGAACATAAGATTGTTGATATTTCTTCAAGATCCTGATTTCAATTTATTGTGTAAATACTCAGAAGTGGAATGCTGGATCATGAGGTAGTTCTATTTTCAATTTTTTGAGGAACGTCCATACTGTTTTTTTGGCAGCTGTGCCTTTTTCATGCCCACCAACAGTGTACAAGGATTCAGATTTCTCCACATACTTGACAACACTTGTCTTTTTTTTTAAATAATAGCCATCCTGACATATGTGAAGTGATACCTCATTGTGGTTTTAATTTGTGTTTCCCTAATGATTAGTGACACTGATCATTTTTTTCATATGCTTGCTGACTATTTGTATGTATTCTTTGGAAAAAATCTATTCAAGTCCTTAGCCTATAGAAAAAAATCTTCAAGTCCTAAGCCTATGGGTTATTAGTTGTGTTATTTTGACTATTGAGGTGTAGGAATTCCTTATATGTTTTGGAAATTAACCCTTTATCAGATATAGGGTTTATAAATATTTTTCCCCTTTCAGTAGATTGTTTTTTCACTCTACGGACTCTTCCACTTGTTGCACAGAAGCTTTTTAGTTTAATGTAGTCTCACTTACTTATTATTGTTTTTGTTGCCTATGCATTTGGTGTCATATCCATGAAATCCTTGCCATGACCAATGTCATGAAGGGTTTCCCCTGTGTTTTATTCTAGGAGTTTTACAGTCTCAGGTTTTATGTTTAAGACATGATGAGTTGATATTTATATATGGTGTAAAGTAAGGGTCCAATTTCATTCTTTTGCATGTGCATATCTAGGTTTCTTATCACTATTTGTTGAAGAGACTATCCTTTCTGCACTGCATATTCCTGACACCCTTGTCAAAGATCAGTTGATTATGTGCATGGATTTATATCTGGGTTCTCTATTCTGTTCCATTGTTCTGTATGTCTGTCTTTATGCCAGCATCATATTTTTTGATTATTGTAGTTTTATAATATATTTTAAAATCAGTAAATATGATGCCTCTAGTTTGTTTTTTTCCTCCAGATATATTTGGCTGTTCAGTCTTTCAAAGTTCCATGTGAATGTTTAAATTTTTTTCTATTTAAAAAATGTCATTGTGATTTTGATAGGGATTGCATTAAATCTGTAGATCACTTTGGGTAGTAGGGACATTTTAACAATATTAAGTCTTACAATCTATGAACATGGGATGTCTTTCCATTTGTTTGTATCTTCTTTAATTTATTTCATCAATGTGTTATAGTTTTCAGTATACAAGTCTTTTGCTTCCTTAGCTAAGTTTATTCCTAGGTATTTTATTCTTTTTTGGGCTATGGTAAATGGGATTGATTTCCTCATTTCCTTTCCAGGTAGTTCGTCATTAGTATACAGATCTTTCTTGACTTCCTAATGATAAACCCATTGTAAGTTGAAAATATCGTAAGTCAAATTGCATTTAATGCACCTTTAATATGCCTACTTAACATTAACATTAGCCTACAATTAGGCAAAACCATCTAACACAATGCTTATTTTATAATAAGATGTTGAATATCACATGTAATTTATTAAATACTATGCTAAAGTGAAAAAGATAATGGCTGTATGGCTATAGAATGGCTGTTAGTGTATTAGCTGCTTACCCTTATGATTGTGTGGCTGACTGGGAACTGCCACTTGCTGCTGCTATCAGAATCAAGAGACTCATACTGCATATCACTAGCCTGTGAAAAGATCAAAATTCAAAATATGAAGTATGGTTTCTACTGAATGTCTAGCACTTCACATGATTATAAAGCTGAAAAATCATAAGTTGATGCCTTGTAAGTCAGAGATCATCTGTAGAGAAAAGTAACTGATTTTTGTATGTTGATTTTGTATCCTGCAACTTCACTGATTTTTAAGATTTACTTCTAAAGTTTTTTAATGGAGTCTTTAGAGTTTTCTATATACAAGATCATGTTGTCTTCAAATAGGGACAATTTTACTTCTTCTTTTCCGATTTGGTTTTTATTTGTTTTTCTTGTCTAATTGCTCTGGCTAGGACTTCTAGTACTGTGTTGAATAGAAATGGTAAGAGTGGGCATCCTTGCCTCATTCCTGATCTTAGAGGAAAAGCTTGAAATTTTTCACAAGTGAGTATGTTGTTAGTGGAATTTTCATATCCATCTTTTACTTTATTGAGATAATTTTCTTTTTGCTGGTTTGTTAAGAGTTTTTATCATGAACTTTGTCAAATGCTTTTCCTGCACATATTAAAAATGATCATGTGGTTGTGTCTTCATTCTGTAAATGGAGTGTATCACATTAATTGATTTTCATATGTCGAACCATCCTTGCCTCCCCAGGTTAAATCCTACTTGGTCATGGTGTATAATCATTTTAATGTGCTGTTGGTCCAGATTTGCCAATATTTTGTTGAGGATTTTTGCATATGCTTTCATTAGGAATCTTAACCTCTAGTTTTCTTTTTTTGAGGTATCTTTGTGTGGTTTTGTTATCAGAGTAATGCTAGACTTGTAAAATGAGTTCAGAAGTATTTTTTCCTCTTCAGTTTTTTGAAACAGTTTGTGAAAAATTGGTGATAAAAAGGATCATAAGAGACTACATAAGAGACTATATGCCAACAAATTGGCTAACCTAGAAGAAATACCTACGAGACTAAATTAGGAAGTAGAATGTCTGAGCAGACCTCTAACTAGTATGGGAATTGAATCAATAATAATTAATACACAAAATCTCCCAACAAAGAAAAGCCCAGGACCAGATGGCTTGGTGGTGAATTGTATCAATTAGTTCTATATTCTAGGAACTTTGTATCTCTCTATCCTCTAACTGTGATGGCACATCATGGACAGGTAGGTGAAGGTTATCGGGATAAGTAGTTTTTTCTACTTTAATCTTTCCTTTTGACATATTTAGCCATAGGCAGAAAAGGAGAATTTTAATCCCAAGTGTCATTTACTCCATGTTCTTTATGTGGATAATAATTTTTCCTCTTTCCTCTCTCAGTGGGCTCTGGCAGAGTCATTGATTACAAACTCCTTTGGCTTAAGGAATTCTGATCAGTTCTCCAGAATAAATATGCAGGTCTGAAAAGAACATGGGCACTGGATGATCATGTTTCTGAGAAAGTCAAACAAACAAACAAAAACAAATTAAGAATGCTTGCAGCTTCCCAGTTATCATGTTCTCTCATTTGTAAGTCAGAATATTTATGGAAAATAAGCTTTTCTGAGTAAGCTGATTTTGGAGTAACATACCAAAAGCAAGAAACTTAATGTCTGTTTTGCTTAAATTAAAAAGAAAAATGTAGGAGGGAAGGAGAAAGGGGGAAAAGTAACAATCAAGTAAAAAGGCTGAATGTAACTGGATTTAGTGGAGTTAGTATTCTGCTTAGTGTTTTGTCTAGAAACCTTGGCACATTGCGGGGGTCAAAGCCTCCAATCCTGGCATGATTTTCAGGGGCTTAGTGATCTGAATTGATCAGGGTGACCTTGGGTTCTCCTCCAGGGCTGCCTGTGTGCAGCTGGAAGGCTGAGTCCCATGGTGCACGGTTTCTGTGGTTCTCTTTGTCCAGCTCAGGGTCTCTTCATTGTCCTCTATTGCCTTAGTCTGTCTGCTTTGCACATTCACGCACCTGCCTGACTGCTGTAGGCGTTTAAGTTTGCAATCCCTGGACCTTCTTTTAAAGGTTGTAGACTCAGTAGTGAATTCACTCTGAGGAGCTTCCAAAGGAGCTCCTTCCTAAGGAGCTTCCAAGAAAAAAGACAGAAAGTTATCTGTCTCTACTACATGTCATAGTCTCTTTGTCCCTGGCAGGCTTTCTTATGCACACAGCTTTGATTATGTCGAGGTTTACCAATCCATGCAGGCCCACCCACCAGTGACTCTTAGTTCACTCCAGCTGCAAGGTATGGAGCCTACAGGGGCTTCTGGAGGCTCCTTGCACAGAAGGGAAACAGTCTATTCCTTAACAAGGGCTTTCCTTGTGGCTCACGCTGGAACCAACTCCTCCCGCCCCACCTGCCTAAACATACAGCCTGAGGTCAACCTTCGTATCATCTGCACATGTTGATTTCTGTCCTATGGCCCATGGAGGCCTGCCATGTCATCCACCTTCTAGCCAGGAGTGGCTTTGTAGTCTTACAGATATATGAAGAACAAAAGGGCAACCTACATTGCCTAAGAATTTAGTAGGAAAGCAGTTTATGGAAAAGCAGTAATTCAGAGCTTTATACTGTCATTATATGAGCAGGGCCTGACCTTCAAGCCTGAGCTAGCTCTGTAGCTTAAGAAAGGGTGTAGAGTAACTTCCCTTCCACTGTCTGGGTGCTAGCGGATATCATACCTGAGGCTCTTCCCACCTCTCCAGGACTAAGAAGGTTTCCTAAAATCTCATATGCTGATAATTTAGTTCTCTTCCAAAGAAAAATGCTAGTACCAGCTCTTACAATAAATTTTTTTTCTGATTATGAAAGTGTTGCCTACTAATTGCAGAAATTAAAAATACCAGTGTTCTCACCATCCAGAATTAGCTATGATTAGCAGTGTAGTTTATTTCTTTCTCATCTTCTTCCTAACATATGTTAGAATTAGCTTTTTGAAGTATATTGAAATTATACTGTAGGTATTCTTTTTGGATATTGTTCTTTCCATTTAACAATTGGCAACCATTTTGTTCTAGAAAGCAAAACTTTTTTTATGAAAGCAATGAAGTAAAATAATAGAAACAATTCAAAATTAAACAGGCTACTACCGAATGAAAAGTAGAGGAATCTTGCTTTGACTCGACAGCTCCCCTGCAGCTGTGTACTCCCCAGGGAATGAATGACATCTTTCCCTGATGGTTGTGCTTCTATCTTTTCTAAAACAATTCTTCTAACAATTCTTAAACAACTGATAAGCACATGTTTATTCCTCTCTGGTTATTTACCAGATTTAGACTGTATCTATTAACTTTATATTTGGCTTAAATATATTTGGTTATGAATTTGGCTCCTTAACATATCCCTCATATTCTCTGCCTTTCTGTATTTAAAAAAATATTTATTTTAATTCTTCCATTTTACTATAATTTCTAGCAATGTACTTAAGCTTTTATTTCTTATTCCATTGCATGTAATCATTTTCTCCTGATTTTCCATTGGTAAGTGAAGGAAAGTAATGGTCATCCACCACCCCACCTCTCTCTACTCTTTGCCCATTAACTCATTAGCAACCCCATTTCTTTCAGGGGGAGGTGGGGCTCATAACATTTACATTCTTTTCTTCAACTATATTAAATTCATATATGTGTTTGGCCTATGGGTTGGTATTGAATACTGAAAACCATGAACTGTTGTAATACTTTAAAGTTTTATAATATTATAAAGGTCAACACCTGTGACTTAAATACTATAAAGATGAAAAATTATATTCAAAAGAAGTAAGTAGTAAGGTTGGCATACATGAGAAGAAAATATTCAGCCTATATCATTAAACCTGTGCCTCTTGAAGGATAAGGACCTAAAGTTCTTGGTCTGATACCATGATTCCCACATGTGGATGGCATGCCCTGGAGCACCAAAGCCAACTCACAGAGCCCCTGGGGTCCTCCCAGTTCCTGAGGGGGGAGATTATATCCTCGACACTGGGCCCACCCCACATGGACAACCAGCTTGAGGTGGTTTGTAGTTTCAGTGCTGGATGGAATTCTGTTCTTGTCAACAGGAGTAGAACTGAAAGGAAGGAAACAAGAGTGATGATGTACTAGTTTGCAAGGGCTGCCCTAACAAAATACCACAGGCTGGCAGGCTTAAACAACAGAAATGTATTCTCTCACAGTTCTGGAGGCTGGAAGTCCAAGATTAAGGTGTCAGTCAGCAGGATTGGTTTCTCCTGAGACCTTTTTCCTTGGTTTGCAGATGACAGGTGAAAGGGATCAGACTAGGCCACCTCAAAATATGCCACTTTGGCGTAAGGACTGTTGTGACCTGAAGACCATTGAGAATCAATAGACAGAGGAAGAGTTCTCTGTCCCACCCGAATCTGCCTAAAAGCAGGGCACTGATTTCCCTTTGTGAAGGTGCTTCCCGCTTGCCCCCTCCAGGAGAGAAGAGCTCTCTTATCACCAGAGATGGAGAGTCACACCAAGATGAGTCTGTGCAAACAGATCTTATCAACATAACCCTTATCGCCCATTAGTTCCCTCAAATAATTCTAAGTCACTTCCCACAATTTGTCATTCCTTGAAGCCAAACCTCCCTTCTTTTGTTAAGATGGCATATATACTCCCAAGTCTAACTGCTTTTCCAAGTTTTACTTTTTTGTGAACAACCATGCATGTAAATATTAATAAAAATTGTGAACCTTGTCCTGTTAATCTTTTGTTTGTTTAATTTGTAGGCCCCCAATCACTGAACCTAAGAGGGTAGAAGAAAAGTTTTTCCTCCCTGACACCATCTTCTCTCTGTGCCCTTACATGGCCTTTTCTCTGTGCACACACATCTCTAGGAGCTCTTGCTCTTGTTATAAGGACACTAATCCTCTTGAATAGGCCCTCACGCATATGACCTCATTTAACTTTAATTAGCTCTTTAAATGCTGTATTTCCAAACACAGTAATCCTGGACATTAGGGCTTCAACACATGAATTTTGGGTCTATAACAGATGGTGTCCAATATAACTATGATATTTGAGAAGTTCAGTGCCAAAAAGGCACACACCTAAATAATAAGAACTTGTGATTATTAATGAAATAAGAAGTTTTTTTTTTTCAATTTATGGTTACTATATTGTTAGAGTGTAAACACTTATCAAGTTGTTTGATCCTAATTACAGAATAAACAGAACCGTTGTGTATTTCTTTGGCCTAGAAGCACCATGAAACAATTTCTGAGACTCTAGGGATGTTGTGAATAGAGGACATTTGGGTCCAGTTTAAAAGGTGATCTTTTCTTGCACATGTGGACAGCATGGTGTAAGGTTCATGTGCCCATTCTGCTTTAGGGAACGACTTACGTGCCCCAGGGGCCTTGGCTTTACACAGACGGCCAATCATAAGTCATCTCAGAGAGAAGCAGGCATGGTGGAAAGTGAGATTAAAGAAAGACAATTCTTGACTTTTAAAAAATGAAAAACAAACCAAACAAAAACAAAAACATCTCCATCCAGGCTTATGAAGGGATAAATCTGGGCATAGCACAATCCAGCAGGACAGACAGAGGGGGTGTGTGTACAGTGGACACACGGCCAGTTGTCATGCTGTTATTGATTCCATCGATTTATGAACATTTTCCTTATAAGAAAGACTTAAAGGACTAAAAACTCTTTGAGACCCAATAGATGAATCTCTCATAGCTGTTTTGGGTACTTAGGAAATCTAAATATCAAGTGAGTTGTAAACTTATTTAGTATCTCCCAAAATTCATGTCTACTAGAAATCTCAGGGTGTGGCCTTGCTGGGAAATAAGGTCCTTGCACATGTAATTAGTTAAGAATTTTGAGATCCTGGATTAGGGTGGGCCTGAAATGTAGTGACTGATGTCTTCATAAGAGGAAGGGGAGAGAGATTTAGAGACATAAACAAAGGGGGAAGGCAAAGGAGGCCAAGATTGGAGCTGCGCTATCATAGG
The DNA here is from genome assembly GCF_030020395.1 of Manis pentadactyla. Taxonomy (NCBI): domain Eukaryota; kingdom Metazoa; phylum Chordata; class Mammalia; order Pholidota; family Manidae; genus Manis; species Manis pentadactyla. The sequence goes on along the minus strand of NC_080020.1, from coordinate 146,124,249 downwards.
CCGAGGAAGGCCAGGAGCCATCAGGTGCTGGACAGCCAAGGAAAGGCTCTCTGTAGGGCCTTGCAAGGGAGTGTGGGCCTGCTGGCCTCTTGAATTTGGACTTCTGATTTCCAAAATCTGTGAGAATAACTTTCTGGGTATTTTTACCCAGGTTCTTGGCACTCAGCATTTTCTTTATTTTTTTTTTTTAAGGTATCATTGATATACACTCTTACGAAGGTTTCACAATAAAAACAATGTGGTTATTACATTCACCCTTATTGTCGAGTCCCCCCCATACCCCATTGCAGTCACTGTCTGTCAGTGTAGTAAGATGCCACAGAGTCCCTATTTGTCTTCTGTGAGCTACGCTGTCTTCCCCGTGACTCCAATACACCATGTGCACCAATCATGATACCCCAAAGTTCCCTTTTCCCTCCCTCCCCACCTGCACTCCCCCACCCTCCCCTTTAGTAACCACTAGTCCCTTCTTGGAGTCTGTGAGTCTGCTGCTATTTTGTTCCTTCAGTTTTGCTTCATCGTTATACTCCACAAATGAGGGAAATCATTTGGTATTTGTCTTTCTCCCCCTGGCTTATTTCACTGAGTATAATATCCTCTAGTCCCATCCATGTTATTGCAAATGGTAGGATTTGTTTCTTTCTTATGGCTGAATAGTATTCCATTGTGTATATGTACCACCACTTCTTTATCCATTCGTTGGACAATTAGGTTGTTTCCATCTTGTCTATTGTAAAAAGTGCTGTGATAAACATGGGGGTGCATATGTGTTTTTGAATCTGAGAACTTGCCTTCTTTGGGTAAATTCCTAGGAGTGGAATTCCCAGGTCAAATGTTATTTCTATTTTTAGTTTTCTAAGGAAACTTCATATTGCTTTCCACAATGGTTGAACTAGTTTACATTCCCACCAGCAGTGTAGGAGGGGTTGTTGGATTGACCCCTTTATCATTATCATTATGTAATGTCCTTCTTTGTCTCTTGTTACTTTCTTTGTGTTGAAGTCTATTTTGTCTAATACAAGTACTGCAACTCCTGTTTTTTTCTCCGTATTAGTTGCATGAAATATCTTTTTCCATCTCTTTACTTTCAAACTGTGTATGTCTTTGGGTTTGAAGTGAGTCTCTTGTAAGCAGCATATAGATGGGTCTTGTTTTTTTATTTATTTAGTGACTCTATGTCTTTTGATTGGTGCATTCAGACCATTTACATTTAGGGTGATTATCAATAGGTATGTACTTATTGCCACTGCAGGCTTTAGATTCATGGTTACCAAAGGTTCAAGGGTAATTCCCTTACTATCTAACATTCTAATTTAACTCACTTTGTATGGTATTACAAAGGCAACCTAAAGGTCCTTTTTTTTTTTTCCTCCTTTTTCTTCCTTCTCCATTATTTATATGTTAGGTATCATATTCTGTACTTGTTTATCCCTTGATTGACTTTGGGGATAGTTGATTTGATTTTGCGTCTGCTTAGTTCTACTTTCTTTGCTGTGGTTTTATCTCCCCTGGTGACAGCTATTTAGCCTTAGGAATACTTCCATCTATAGCAGTCCCTCCAAAATGCACTGTAGAGGTGGTGTGTAGGAGGTAAATTCTCTCAACTTTTTCTTATGTGAAAATTATTTAATCCCTCCTTCAAATTTAAATGATAGTCTTGCTGGAGAGAGTATTCTTGGTTCGAGGCCCTTCTGCTTCATGGCATTAAATACATCATGCCACTCCCTTGTGGCCTGTAAGGTTTCTGTTGAGAAGTCTGATGATAGCCTGATGGGTTTTCTTTTTTTGTCATCTTTTTTTCTCTCTCTGGCTGCTTTTAGTAGTCTGTTCTTATCCTTGATCTTTGCCATGTTAATTATTATATGTCTTGGTGTTGTCTTCCTTGGGTCGCTTGTGTTGGGAGATCTGTGAACCTCCATGGCCTGAGAAACTATCTCCTTCCCCAGATTGGGGACGTTTTCAGTAATTACCTTCTCAATGACACTTTCTATCCTTTTTTCTCTCTCTTCTTCTTTTGGTACCCCTATAATGCAAATATTGTTCTGTTTGGATTGGTCACAAAGTTCCCTCAATATTCTTTTATTCCTAGAGGTCCTTTTTTCTCTGCCTCAGCTTCTTTGTATTCCTCTTCTCTAATTTCTATTACATTTACCATCTCTTCTACTACATTTAATCTGGTGTTAAATCCCTCCATTGTATGTTTCATTTCAGATATGGAATTTCTTAATGATTGAGTCTTCATCCTAAATTTGTCCCTGAGTTCTTGAATATTTTTCTGTACCTCCATGAGCATGTTTATGATTTTTATTTTGAACTCTCTTTCAGAAAGATTGATGTGTTCAGTTTCATTTGACCCTTTTTCTGGTGTTTGTGAGATTGTTGTTTGAACCAGGTTCTTTTGACATTTTTATTTGTATGTGGCGCCCTCTAGTGCCCAGAAGGTCTAGTCTATGGAGCTGCACAGCCCCTGGAGTGATGTCAGGGGTCACAGGGGAGCAGCACTGGTGCCTGGGGGGAGGCAAGAGCTGTTTCCTGCTTCCCGGCTGCATTGCCTGTCTCCACTGTCAAGTCTCTGTGCTTTGCGTTTGTAGCTGCCATAGGTGGGGCCTCCCTTTGGCTAACCTGACAGCAGGGCAGGGACTGCTGATTTGTGAGCCAGTGCCGGCAGGCCAGAAGGAAGGTACAGCAGGCTGCGTATCACAGTTGGGGGCCCCAGAGCTGAGCAGGCAGCCAGGGGATTGGAGCACCTGAAGCCCTGAAAGTGCCCAACCTGCTGGGCAGTGTGCACCCAAACAATCTTGTACACCTATCCCCTTTTCCTGTGCATCAAGCTCCATGCAAAACCTGCCCCTTCAGCAGCCCTCTCGCTGCTAGGAAGCCTCTCAGATGGCCCGCCTTTCCTTTGTCCCAGAACAGCCAGATCTGGATCCTTATCCTCCACAAATGGCTGGAATCTCAGTCTCTCAAGCACCCTCTGCCTGTCCTAGCTGCCCATCCCCACCAACCTCCAGAGCACAATGCAATGTAGGTTTGTGTTCCAAAGCAGCTCCAGGCCTGGGTGTTCAGCAGTTCTAGGCTTCCGACCCCTCCCTGCTCCATTTCTCTTCCTCCTGCAGATGAGCTGGGTTGGGGGAAGGGCTTGGGTCCCACCAGATCAAGGTTTGGTACGTTACCCTGTTTCTTGAGGTCTGCTCTGTTCTCCAGGTGTATGTAGTCTGGCTCAGCTTTCTTTCCTATTGCTCTTTTAGGATTAGTTGTATTAACTATATTTCGTATTATATGTGGTTTTGGGAGTTCTCTGTCTCACCTCTTATGCCGCCATCTTGAATCTCAACTTTCTGTTGTTTTAAACCAACTTGTGGTGATTTGTTAACAGGAGCTTCAGGAAATGAATACACTTGTTAATTACGTGCTTATACGTCCTTCTGTCTCTGGTGCGCATTGCACAAATGACAACCCATTTACTCAACTCTTCTTTTCATCAAACCCTTCTTGAGTGCCAGGCAGTGGTCTGGATGCTCAGGATAGGAAAAACAGCCCAGACCAGTCCCTGCGGGCATGGAGCTTGAAGCTTGATTAGAGACCAAAACTTCATGTAATGAAAACCCTAGTAGCCAAAGCTCAGCACTGCGAGGGCGGCACCCCTGTGGACATGGGGTGACAGGGTTGACGGGAGAGACCAAGGAAGCACAAGCCCAAAGGCAGACGTGCTCCCCATGGGGCGACTGATTGGGTTAGTGCCACAGAGGCTAGGAGGGAGGACAAAGCATGGAAAGCAGTGTAGAGGAGGGCCTGGCGACCTGGGCAGGAGGACCAGTAGCAGGGTTGATGAAGGTCCGATTGGACTCAGGTGAGGAAGTGAAAACAATTGGTAAAGTCACCCCATTGGAGGATTTCTGCTGTCAAAGGGAGCAGCAGGTAGAGAAGTAATTGGAGGGATACTTTTTTGGTTAGTTTGTTTTTATAGCTAAGGCTGGAGATACAGTACATGTGCTGATGAGAAGAACCAGTAAAAAGAACAAGACGATATGAGATGCAGGGACCAAGTCCTTGAGGAGAGAGGGGAGGGGCCCGCCATGCCATATGAGGGGTGGGCTGTGGGAAGGACCTTGGGCCCTGGTATCGAGGGGCAAGAGGCAGCTGGTTGGGAGACTTGGTGGTGGGTAATGGGGCAGTCCTCTTCCTGAAGGTTTTTCTTTGCTCTGTGAAGCAAGATTCAGGGCCATGAGCTGAGAAGCAGGAGAAGGGGTCTGGCTCCTGCCCCACGGTGCTGGTGCATGCGGCTCAGTCCCCCAGGTGCCCCATGGGACACAGCAGTTACATGTTCAGTCAGGTGATTGCCCCCCATTCCCACGGCTGCCGTCCTCTTGTAAAACCCTCAGATGGTTCTCGGTTGACTCCACAGATGAGGTCTGAACTCCTCGGCTTAGACTAGGTGTCCACCTGACTGGCGCCTGCAGACTTTCCTGGCCCCTCTTGTCTTGCCCAGCAGGAAGAGGCCTGGACAACAGGAACATGGCCCTGGCCTTAAGGCCTGCACTGCCCGCTTTATCAGACCTGCTCCCACACTGTCAGAGGCGGTGCATGCACCAGCCCACGGGGTGGTGAGGAACACCGCGACACCTCGGCTGGGTGAGCGGGAGGGTAGAGGCCAGCAGAACAGGAAGTCTCCACTCACTCGTGAGTCCTCCCTGCAGGTACCCAGGCCTGTGTGGCCAGCTCTTCCCATTTTTGCAGAGAATCTGGAAATCCAGAATGTTAGGTGAAAATTCATTTTAAACAGTGGCCTAAATTTTTCAAAAAATTCTCTACAAGCCGAAGCAAACTCCTTTGCAGGTTGCGTTTGGGCTGTGAGCCACAGGTCTGCGGCGTCTGGGTAGGGAGCCAGCTGTCATCCTCAGAACTTGCTCTGCTGTGCCCCCGTCAGCCTTGCTTGCTCTCTTCTCATGCCTGGAAGACACCCTGATGCCCCAGGACTGTCTGGTGAAGATGTTGTCCACAGCCCAGGGCTGGAGGAGGAGACTCCAGGTTAGATCTGCCTGTTGAAAACAGTTCAGGTGCCCTCCTGATGCCTCATGCAACCTAGTGGTGATAGGGCAGCTGCTTTATGAGAGCAGAGAGACATGAGTAGCAAGGGAAGAATGCAGTGTTGGCCCAGGGCAGGCTTCAGGGATCGAGCTGTAGCCCAGGCGACAGTGTAGGAGCCGCTCCCGTTCAGGTGCTGACCCCCTGCTTATGCAGGCCTGAGGGCACGCCTCCTTCTGTTCTGCACCTGGGGCTCCTGGCTTGCCCCACAGGACCTGGGCTGGGTTAGCCCAGTGTTAGCACCTGTAAATGCTCAGCAAACTGCCATCAGCCTTTATTACCACCACTGTTCCCACTATTCTTAAATGCCTGGGTCAAGGGTCATCTGGCAGAGGGCATGGCCTATCCTCTGCACATGGACATGACCCCTTTCTCTGTCATTTGGCTCCCACTGAACACTGGACATAATTTTTTGTGGCATCTCTGGTGTGGTATTGCATTTCCTCATGTATATGGTGTCAGAGACCATATAGGCTAATGAGACCCTAGGGCTCAGAAGGAAGGGCCTGAGGCTCACTTGCTGTGGATCTCCAGACCTGGCACCTGGCGTCAGGCATGCAGCAATTGCTGAAGGATTGAATGTGACCCCAGAGCATGTCTGGGAGGCCAGGCCTGCCTCTGTACTCTGCTCATGAGCTAGTACTAATTAATTAATTAATATCTTATATTCCCTCCACAGTATTGTTGGCAGACTTTGTTCAGATCAGATTTGTAAGACATCCCCCACAGGACTTTTCTCCCCCGAACATTTCTGCAATTCTTTTGGAAGCAGATGGGTTCCAGATAACCCTGTGTCAGACAGCAGCAAAGCATTTCTGTGCCAACTGTTCTATTTTGGCTTTGAATCCTCTTCCTCTCTTCCCCACAAAGCATAAATCTAAATCTTTGTGAGAGGACAATCTTATTACACAGAGGGGAGAGACTGATGAACAACGGCTGGAGCGGGGTGTCTACAAGGCTGACAGAGGAGGAAAATTCTACTTGTTCAAAAGGTGCCCTCCGCCTTGGGTTTGTGGGCACAGGTGGAATTGTGGGCAGAAATGGGCCCTTTCCAGCAGGCCTGCTTTTAAAAGTGATAGTGAGACTTTAGCACAACAGAAAATGGAAATGTAGTGCTCTGTGAGCCCAAGGCCTTCGGGGCTGATGACCCTCCTTCCTGTGGCTCCCTCCTGAGCCCACATCTGTTCATTCACTGGCGGGGTGGTGGGAGCCGATGACAGGCCGCCCTGCCTGAGGGCTTGCAGGGGCGCCTGGCCTTCCAACATCTCGTCTCCTCCTGAATGTGGGGAGCCCCCTGAGAACAGAGATTGGAGGAGAGTTTGGTAGCACAGCCATTTTAATCTGTACGTGAAAACAGTGTGGCGGTGATCCACACACAAGTGGCAAACATTCGCATGCTGGGCTTACTTTGAAGGCATATTTAAGACCCTGCTGCCCTTGTCTAGGTTAGAGGGGTTACACAGCAAGTGCAGGAAATCAGACTCATCTTCTTCAGCATGGCATGTATTCTCATTGTGGTGTAATTACAAAAGCTATTAGAAACAGCTCGAACGTCCAATAATAGGAAAAGTCTAAATAGATTGCGATCGCCCATGAGATAGGAATGTGTGCGCCCAACACAAGAACATGCTCACTAGTTACATTAAATAAAAAACACTGGACCTAAAGATGGATACGGAGCATGGTCCCACTGCCTTCACACAGGACCACAGTCAAGTTTGGCCTGTGGGGAGCCTGGCAGGAGATGGCACGGAGTGAAGATTTGGTGTCTGTTTGCCCAGCTCTCTCCTGCCGGCTTGCTGCTCTTTGTTTTGTATTTGTTTATAGAAAGCCCAACTCCCGCCAGGGGGCCCTCTGTACAGCTGCCACCCCTCCCTCTGAGGGCTCCAGCCATCCCTACTTCCTTCAGGTCCTGGGTGGGCAGCGCCTCCCCTTGTTGCCGGCCCTGAGGAGCTTCACCATCCTTTGTGGACATCCCCTTAGAACTAGACCCTTTATTAAGCTCGCTGCAAATCACCCTCCTTTCCCTGGCTGGCAGTTGCCCAGGTGCCCAACTTCGTGTCTTCTCGTGTGTGACTCTCTGGAGTCAGAATCAAGCCCATCAGCCCATGTGCTCTGCAGAGGGGATGGCAGCTCTGCCAGGCGTAAGGCTGGACTCTGAGGGATGCCCTCCACAGGAGCAGGGGCACAGGGACGGAGACGCGCTTTCTTAGACTCAAGATTTTTATTCAACCTGAACTCATAGATGTGCTGGGTGAGCAAACCACAAGGGACACAAGGAACAGGAACACAATTTTCCAGCATTGTTTCTTTGGTGACAAGTTAGAGACGAAAGAGGACCAGCCATCAGACCAGCTTCCTTCTGATGTACATGCCCAAAGTCAAGCCAAAAAACAATTTTTTTCAGACCCTTGGTGTTCCGCCTCCTAATCCAGGCTTTTCACCCTAAAGATGTCCCTATTTGTCCTGATGTCCAAACTGCTTTGATGTGTCTAGAAGAGGGATGTGGGCATGAGGCTGGCAGGGGACAAGCTTGGTGGCCTAGCAGACCTTATGTGCTTGCTCAGAAACCCCTGCCCAGATTCTAGCTTCTCTTTAAGGTGCATTCTCTTTAAGTCTGCAGCTCCTTTGAGGACCAGCTCCTCTCTGAACTCTGATATAATTCATCATAACACTCTTTGTAATTCTAAGTCCTCTTTCTTTCCTTAGTCTATCAAGATATATCTTACAGGATATACCTCTCAGCGTGTCCCGGGGTGCTGGATACACAACAGGGGCTCTGTAAACCCCAGCTTGTGGACAGATGGGGGGTTCACCCATCACCCATTGCAGCAGAAATAATGCCTAGACATCGTAACCTGCACAGTTTCCACCCACCAGCTGCTGCACTGTGCTCACTTGTGTGACCTCATTCCATCCTAACAAATAGCTCATGAGCCGGACAGTATCTCTATTCAAATCCATTTATGGATCATTAAATGTGGGCTTAGAAAAGCCCAGTAGCTTGCTAACAGTCACACAATCATAAGTGACAGAGACTGGAACCCAGGCTCTTAACCTCTTGGCCATTCTGCCCCTGCTCACCCTTCAGCGATAAGGACGACCATTTCAGTGGGCTGTTCCAACACAGGGGGTGCTGTCACAGCCACTTGAATGAAATCAAGAGAATCTGAGTTCACAGTGTCTGCCTATGAGGGGAAGAACAGCTTTCATCCAACATTCCTGCCCTGGACAGGCTTCCTGCCAGGAAGCTTGACCCCACTTGACCTCCCCCAGCTCCACGCTTGGAAACCAGGGAGTTACTTTCTAAGGGTCCTGCCTGGATGCTTCCAAATGGAGCCCGCCACGTTTCTTCCAGCTTGGCCCTGTGCTCAAACTCACATTTGAAGTTCTCTGGAACTCCCAATTTTAGACTGAACAGGAAAGAGATGACTTAAAAATTCTGTTAACTGTGCATTTTGGCCAAGCGGCCTGAGGATCTTTCAGTGGTTCAGAAGCAGTTCATTCTGTCTGATTATTCTGCCTTCCAGGGTTCACAATGGGATCAATAAAATGGGATGGATATACCTGGTAGGATGTGTGGGTAAGATGTGGACCACAAAACCACATAAATGATTTGGTCACCCAATACTTTTTCCAAAGCCCTGGCAAGGAAAGTCTGAATCAAGTTCATCAAAGTGGTCCTGGGATTTTCATCTCATGCTCCAGTCGAATCATCCTGCATGTCCTCTGCCAATGAAGAACGTGAGCAGAGCAGAATGACAAGAACCACAGAGCTGAACATGGGACACCCTCGATTTCTGGATACGTAGTTAAATCCAGTCATGTGTGAGTATCAGAGAGAATCCGAGGAAAAAGACTTTTTGGGTTGTGGTGTTTAGTTTAAAAACATACCTTTTCTAAGAACTTGGCAGTTTAAATTCTGGCCATCATCAATCACATTCCTCAGGCTCAGATGACATGGAAATGCTTGCAAAATGTTCTCTAGTTTCCCCTAGAACAGGAAGAAATTCTTTGAAATGGAAAGTAAACAGAGCTATCAAGAACATCACCCTACATTTACAGCTCTATTTTTAAATAACTGGATGAAAAAATACATTGCCCTTTTTACTTTGCTTGATGCATGAAAAGAGCACTTTTAGAGGAAAACACACTTCCCTCTAGAAACACCTGTCCCAGGCGGTGACACCCACATGAAGGTCTGTGCCAACTGAACCAAGGGTCTGATCAATCAAACAATGCCAGTCTGTTTCCCATTTGGATCTTTTTCAAACTATGGTAAAATAAACATAAAGTTTACCATCTTAACCATTTCTGAGTATATAGTGCAGTGGCATTAAGTACATTTACCGTATTGCATAACCACCACCACCATCCAGCTGCAGAGCTTTTCTATCTTCTCAACCAAACTCGGTCTCCTCAGAGCAGCAACTCCCCACCCCTACCCCGGCCCCGAGCCACCACCCTTCCACTGTCTGTCTCTATGACTATGACCACTCGAGGTGCCTCACGTAAGTAGAATAATACAATATTTGCCCTTTGGTGACTGGCTTATTTCACTTGGCATAATGTCCTCAAAGTTCATCCATATAGTACATGCCAGAATTCCCTTCCTTTCCAAGGCTGAAGAATATTCCATTGCATGTTTAGACCACATTTTATTTATTCCTTCATCTTCCATGGAGATTTGGATTGCTTCAACGTTTGGCTATTGTGAGTAATGCTACTGTGAATATGGCTCTGCAAATAGCTGTTTGAATGCCTGTGTTTATTCGTTTGGGTGTATACCCAAAGTAGAATTGCTGGATCATGTGGAAATTCCATTTAATTTTTGGGGAACCATCATACTGTTTCCACAGAGGCTGCACCACTTTACACATTTCACAAGTCAGCAATCTCGGTCTCCTCAGAGCATGGAATGGAAGTGCTCCAGCTTCTCCTCACTTGGTCTCTACAAGAAGCACAACTCAGCATGTACTTTAAACAAGTTGGCCAGTTTCCTTGGATTTTGGAAGACTTTCCTAGTTCAGGTCACTGAGCTTTATGAACATGTCCTATAAACAACAAAAATGGAAGTGAAACTTAAGTGATAGATGAAAATAGGATGAAGAGATAAAAGCAATAAGGAAGAAAAAAATTTAAAAGAAAACGTAAATTGAAGCAGTGGTGTATTAGCTAGTGATTTACACACCTGGGTCAGTGGGCCTTCTGAGAAACCTCCCAGGCAACCCCAGCACCAGGCACATTCAGATGAAGTCTGGCTTATCAACTGCCACTTCCTAAGATTAAACACGTGGCCTCTCTCAGCAGGGGACTTGGAAACAAAAGCCTCTCCCCTCCCACGCAGGGCTCTCCTCCAGAGAGAACCATTAACAACATTGCAGCCAGCCTGCCAAGATGGTAAACAGCTCCTTCACTGCACTCTGAGGAACTTGCGGCATGCAACACACAGGGCAGGGCGTTTGCAGAACAGTGGCGTAGCTCCAGAACCCACCGCCTTTCTGTTGAGCAGTCATTCTTCCCAGCTTCCTACAAACAAAGAGCAGTAGCCACCTGCGTGCGTCTTCCGTCACTCCCCAGGGCTATCTATCATGGGAAATGTGGGGGACAGCATCTCATTTTACAGGAGGGATAAAGGAACCCAGGAGGTGACCCGAATAGCACAACAGAGCTGAGCTTTGCTCTGCTGGCTTGGCCTTAAATAACAGATGACACTGGAGGAGTGAGGAGGCTCACTGGGGAACCAAGCCTACGCCCACCCCACCCTGGATCTGGAAGGTTGTTGCTCCTCGTCTATGAACTTGAGTGTGGTAGCTCTAAATCAGAGGATGACACAGGGCACATGTACCACTAAATTCATGTGACCATATCAGAACACCGAATATAATGCTGCTGGGGTTCTGTGAACTGTTCATTTGTGTCAAACAGGTCTAGAAAGCCAGATCTTAGTGCTTTGAGTCTGCTCCTACTTTGTTGCCATTAATTATGTTTTAAAACTGTTTAAATTAAGCCAATTGACTTTCCGCTTCAGCTAATGTGAAATTTCCTGAGGTAACAGAACATGCTTCTTCTTTGTAGCACACATAGCATGCTTAGAACAAGTGACTTGCTACTCAAAGGCTAGTTTTTAGTCCTGTATTACCTTTGGGTCCTCACTTCCCACAATCACACTTTTTCCCTCTTATCCTTTTAGGGGTTCGGGTCTGCTATTTCGTTTTAAGTCTAGATAACATAAGCATGTCATGTAATCATAGAGATTATCTTTTGATCTTCAAGTATTGAGATTTGAACAGACTAGTGTTTTAATCGATTTGTGTACCTATCTGTGGATGTAGCATTATGGTTAGCATGACATAGTAGAACTTGAAGTTTGTCTCTAATGGATCACTAGACCTAAATCACTTGTGCAAATTGAAATAGATCAGTATGCCTGGTTGTGAAATAAACTTAGCAATTTTATAAGTTTGCTGGGGCCACCATAACAGCACCACAGGCCGGGTGGTTGAAACAACAGAGATTTCTTTTCTGATACTTCTGCTGGCTGGAAGCCTGAGGCCCGGGGGTGGGCAGGCTGGGTCTCTTCTGAGGCCTCTCTCCTGGATGCAGGCAGGGCCTTCTACCCGGTCATCATACGACTCGTCCTGTCTGTGTGTCTGTGTCCCCATGTTGCAGTCAGTCTGGGCTGCCATGACAAAGGAGCAGACTGGGTGGTTTATAAACAACTTATTTTTTATAGTTCTGGAGGCTGGAAGTCTGCGCTTGGCGTGCCAGTGTTGTTGAGAGCCGAGCAGAATCAAGCTCTCTCATGATTCTACTAAGGGCATTAATTCCATTCATGAGGGATTCACTCTCACAGTCTCAGTCTAATCTTAATTACCTCCTGAAGGCCCTAGCACCTAGTAATGTTACAGAGCGGAAGAGGGTGTCAACATATGAATTTTGGGGGTACACAACCATTCAGTTCATAACACCTAATTTCTTCTTTATGAAGACTTCAGTCATATTGGATTAGAGTCCATCCTCATGACCTCATTTATCCTTAGTTACCTCTTAAAAGATCCTATCTCTAAATACAGTCATATTCTAAGGTCCTTGAGGGTTAGGAGTTCAACATATAAACTTTGAGTGGATATGATTCACCCCAGAGCACAATTCAATTGCAGATGTAAGAAAGCTTTTAACTATTTTAATAGACTTGAATGACAGTGGAACTTCATGATGTCAGATGTCAGCCAGACGCTCAGAGAAGAGCATGGTGATGCACATCAGCTCAGGTGTCAGGCCTGGCTGGGTCTGAGGTCTGGATCCCTTACTTTTGGCTTCACGTAGATGGATGGGATATCAAAGAGAGAAGCATGAGAAGCAGCTTTCACATCTGTTAAATGGAGATAACCACAGTGTCTCCCTCATGGAGGACTGAAGCAATGATTCTAACTACTGTTTCTCAAACACTAATTTATACACAGACCATCTCAAGATTCTGCAAAAAAAAAAAATGGTCCTGACTCAGTAGGTGGGGCCTGCGATTGTGCATTTCTAACCAGCTTCCTGGTGCGGCTGCTGAAGCTAATCTGGGGGCTTCCCTTGGAATAACGTGGGTCTCAGACACCTCACTCAGTGCATGCTGGGCAGTGGACACAGTAAACAACAGTCCTATAAACACGGCTACAATGCTTACGTTTGGCCCTAGTAGAAACCTAGCCCTCAGGTAACTTAACATTTCCTTTCTCTCTGGGCTGCTCCTTGATGGGGATCGCTGTGTGAGGCGCAGGCAGGCCACTCTCTTCTAACCACAGATATTTTCCAAGTCAATTAGAGAAAGAATCCTTCAGGCTCTGAATTTCTGATAACAGTGCTGAAGGCATGAACTTGGGTCCCAGGGTCTGATACTTAAAATTTGTTCATTTTTTCCAACGATGATCAGCAATGGCTGAGCTCTGTCTTTTCTTTCTGGAATGAGTATATGCTTCAAGGGCAAAGGGGCACAGACGCCAGACTAACCCCCCCACCCCCCATCCATTCCCCACCTTCCCCCCACCCCCTGAATCCTGTTGTCTGGGCCCTCGCTGTCTTGGTGGCTCTCTGACCACTCAGACTTGATCCGGCCTTTCTCTTACCAGAAGTAAGGTGGGCCTGAAACATCTTCGTCCACCATCTCTGGGGTATGTGGCATTGCACTCTGAATATACAGGTATCAGTGTTTCCAGGGATGCAAACTGTGCCTATGCATTTTTTTGAGGATTTCTTTAAATATCAATTTAAAAGCATCTGTATGAAAAGATCTTATCTTTACTTTCTGTGTGAATATGCAGTTAAAGTGCTTCAGAGAGAAGCAAATAATCTTTAATATTACTGATGAAAAATATCTCTAAAAATAGAAATGATACCCTTGGGGGTGGAGGAGAGAGTACCATTTCCAACCATGATGGGCTAGTTAGTATTGGTCTAACCTTCTTGCAGAAAATAATCAAAGCTGGAAAAAATACATAAGTTGTTTGAAGGCACTCGGGTGCAATCAGTGCAGGTGCACCAGATGGGTGCAACCCCTGGAGAAGGGAGCACATGGAAGGGAGTTTCATGCATCCTGCTCTTTCCCTGACAGCAGCTGCCAGCCGTTGGCCTGGGGAAACCAGGTGACAGCAATCACTGAGATTCCCACTGGGTTGAGGAGACAGAAACTGGAGCTCAGGGCTGTAGAAGCAGCTGCTTGAGAGGCAAAATTGCATGAGGGAAGGAACAGTAGAGAAACTGAAAGTTTTACACACACTTTACTTTGGGCCATGCGTACACTCTCAAGGTGGCCGTGTGTAAAGCAAGCCTAAGAAACCAGGAGAAAATTGCAGTTTGGAGTTTGAAGAGATGACCAGGGATTTCAGCAGCCACTTTGGAGTTTAAGGTCCACAGAAGAGGAGAGGCATTGATAAATAATACAGACTCTTAACTGAGCTTCTAGAAGGGGCCTTTCTTAGGAATAGGGTCTCAATCACAAAGAAGGGGCAAAACTGAAAAAGACTAACCCTGACAGCATAAAATTAACTCCATGACAGGATTGAGGTCATCGGTGGGCATGCTGTCTGTCTGCCAGATGGAACAATGACCCAACTCACAGGAAAACATCTTCCAGAGACTTTTATATGCAATGTCTGGAGCTAGAAGTAAATCACAAATTTTGAAAACTTTAAAAAACACTGAAAATTTAAAGCCAAATGACTGAACACTAAGAAAACAAGTTGAAATAAAGTCTCGCAAGTAACTTAGATACTGAGCTATCAGATAGAAGTTTTAATGTAACTGTCTATGATTGACATCCTAAGTAAACAGTAGAAAGATGGAGAATTTTAGTAGTGTCCCAATACTTATACTTATTAAGTATTATATATTATAACATCATATTATTATATATGTCAAAAGATTATTTTAAAACTGAAAAAAAATTCTGTGCAAAACTAAGAGCTAAATGATTTTTTTAGTGTTAAGATTAGATTTAGCAGAAGAAGGGATTAGTAAACCAAAGACAGGACAGTAAAATTATCCAGATTGAAGAACAGAATGGAAAGAAAATGGAAAAAAAAAAAAAGAACACAGAAGACAGGGAACATGATGGAAAGGTCTAAAGTATGCTTAACTGGATTCCCAGAAGAGAGAGAATGGACTAGAGGTAATATTTTTAAAAATACTGCCTTTAATAATGCTGTCTACAAAATTATTAAAAGACATCAAATCACAGATTCAAACATCTTGGGGAATATCTGCAGATTAATATGAAGATACCCATGCCTTAGTCACATCATAGTCAAATAGTTAAAAGTAAAAAATACTGAGAAAATTTTAAGAGCAAAAAATAAAAAGATGTATTATCTTCAAAGCAGGAACACTAAGACTAATGACTGAACTTTTAATAGCCAGTGGAAAATGGAATGCCATCTTTAGGGTGCTGAAAGAAAAAAAATGCCTATAAGACATTCTTAAACAGAAACTTTCATTAAAGTATTGAAGAGAATTTTTCAGATGGAAGGAAAATCATCTCAGATGGAAGTATACATATGTGGTAAGAAATAAGGGGGAGAGAGGATTAAAGATGGCGGTGTGAGAGGTGAGACAGAGGCTTCCTCCTAAAACCACATACAATATGAAAATATAATTAATGCAACTAATCTTGAAAGAGCACCAGGAAGGAGGACTGCGCCAGACTGCATAGACCTGGAGAAAAGAGCAGACCTCACAGAACAGGATAACATCCCAAAACTGTGGCCTGAAGGGACCCAAGCCCTTTCCCCACCCCAGCTCAACAGTGGGAGGAAGAGAAACAGAGCAGGGAGGGAGTGGAGGCCTGGGACTGCTGAATACCTAACTCTGGAGATCTGCTCTGGGAGCACAAACCTACATCTCATGGTGCTTGCATGGTACTTTCATGATTTCAGGGTTGGAAAGCTAAGACAGGCAGAATTCTTGGAGAGTCTGAGATTCCAGCTGTTTATGAAAAGCAGGGATCCATATCTGGCTGCTCTGGGACAAAAGAAAAGCAGGCAGTCTGAGAGACTTCCTAACAAGGAATCCATTAGCAAGAGGGCTACTAAAGGGGCAAGGATTGCACAGAGCTTACTGCTCAGGAGAAAGGACAGGCACACAAAAGAAGTTAACCTTGAACCTTTGGTAACCAGGAATCTAAAGCCTGCAATTGCAAAAAGTACATACCTATCGATAATCACCCTAAATGTAAATGGGCTGAATGCACCAATCAAAAGACATAGAGTCACTGAATGGATAAAAAAACAAGACCTATCTATATGCTGCCTACAAGAGACTCACCTCAAGCCCCAAAGACATATACAGACTAAAAGTGAAGGGATGGAAAAAGATATTTCATGCAACTAATAGGGTGAAAAAAGCAGGAGTTGCAGTACTCCTATCACACAAAATAGACTTCAACACAAGGCAAGTCACAAGAGACAAAGAAGGACATTACATATAATAAAAGGGACAGTCCAACAAGAAGATATAACCGTTATAAATATCTATGCACCCAACAAGGAGTACCTACATATGTGAAACAAATACTAACAGAATTAAAAGGGGAAATAGATTGCAATGCATTCATTCTAGGAGACTTCAACACTCCACTCACTCTGAAGGACAGATCAAACAGACAGAAAATAAGTAAGGAGACAGAGTCACTGAACAACACATTAGAACAAATGGGACTAACAGACATCTACAGAACTTTACACCCCAAAGCAGCAGAATACACACTCTTCTCAAGTGCACATGGAACATTTTCAAGAATTGTTCATACACTAAGCTGCAAAAAAAGCCTTGGTAAATTAAAAAAGATTGAAATTGTACCAACCTGTTTCTCAGACCACAAAGGTATGAAACTAGAAATAAATTATGCAAAGAAAATGAAAAATCCCACAAACACATGGAGGCCTCACAACATGCTCCTAAATAACCAATGGATCAATGACCAAATAAAAACAGAGATCAAACAATATATGGAGACAAATGACAACAATAATTCAACACCTCAAAATTTGTGGGATGCAGCAAAGGCTGTGCTAAGAGGAAAATATATTGCAATAGAGGCCTACCTCAGGAATGAAGAACAATCCCATATGAGCAGTCTAAACACACAATTAATGAAACTAGAAAAAGAAGAACAAATGAGGCCCAAAGTCAGTAGAAGGAGGGATATAGTAAAGATTAGAGCATAAATAAATAAAACCGAGAAGAATGAAACAATAGAAAGAATCAATGAAAGCAAGAGCTGGTTCGTCGAGAAAATTAACAAAATAAATAAACCTCTAGCCAGACTTATCAATAAAAAAAAGAGAGTCTACACACATAACCAGAATCAGAAATGAGATAGGAAAAATCACTACGGACACCACAGAAATACAAAAAATTATTAGAGAATACTATGAAAAATTATATGCTACCAAACTGGATAACCTAGAAAAAATGGACAACTTTCTAGAAAAATACAACCTTCCAAGGCTGACCCAGAAAGAAACAGACAATCTGAACAGACCAACTACCAGCTACAAAATTGAACTGGTAATTAAAAACCTACCTAAGAGCAAAATTCCTGGACCAGATGGCTTCACCACTGAATTTTATCAAACATTTACTGAAGACCTAATACCCATCCCCCTTAAAGTTTTTCAAAGAGTAGAAGAAGAGGGAATACTGCCAAACTCATTCTATGAGGCCAGCATCACTCTAATACCAAAACCAGGCAAAGACACCACACACAAAAAAAAATTACAGACCAATATCCCTGATGAACATAGATGCAAAAATACTCAACAAAATATTAGCAAGCCAAATTCAAAAATACATCAAAAAGATCATCCATCATGATCAAGTAGGATTTTTTTCAGGAATGCAAAGATGGTACAACATCCAAATAGATGCTGAAAAAGCATTTGACAAAATTCAACATTGATTCATGATAAAAACTGTCAACAAAATAGGTATAGAGGGCAAGTATCTGAACATAATAAAGGCCATATATGAGAAACCCACAGCCAACATTGTACTAGCAGCAAGAAGCTGAAAGCTTTTCCTTTAAGATCAGGAACAAGACAAGGATGCCCACTCTCCCCACTTTTATTCAACATAGTACTGGAGGTTCTCGCCACAGCAATCAGACAACACAAAGAAGTGAAAGGCATCCAGATTGGCAAGGAAGAAGTTAAACTGTCCCTGTTTGCAGATTACATGATATTGTACATAAAAAACCCTAAAGAATCCACTCCAAAACTACTAGATCTAACATCTGAATTCAGCCAAGTTGCAGGAAACAAAATTAATGTGCAGAAATCTGTGGCACTTATACACTAACAAAGAACTAGCAGAGAGAAAATCAGGAAAACAATTCCACTCACAATTGCATCAAAAAGAATAAAATACCAGGAATAAAGCTAACCAAGGAAGGGAATGACCTATACTCTGAAAACTACAAGACACTCATGAGAGAAATTAAAGAAGATACCAATAAATGGAAACACATCCCATGTTCATGGATAGGAAACATTAATATTGTCAAAATAGCCATCCTGTCTAAAGCAATCTATAGATTCAATGCAATTCCTATCAAAATGCCAGGAGCATTCTTCAACAAACTAGAGAAAATCATTCTAAAATTCATATGGAACCACAAAAGACCCCAAATAGGCAAAGCAATCCTGAAAAGGAAGAATAAAGCAGAGTGGATTATGCTCCCCAACTTCAAGCTCTACTACAAAGCCACAGTAATCAAGACAATTTGGTACTGGCACAAGAACAGACCCATAGACCAATGGAACAGACTAGAGAGCCCTGATATAAACCCAACCATTATGGTCAATTAACATGATAAAGGAGCCATGGACATACAATGGGGGAAATGACAGCCTCTTCAACAGCTTGTGTTGGCAAAACTGGAGAGCTCCATGCAAGAGAATGAAACTGGATTATTGTTTAACCCCATATACAAAAGTAAACTTGAAATGGATCAAAGACCTGAATGTAAGTCATGAAACCATAAAACTCTTAGAAGACAACATAGGCCAAATCTCCTGAATATATGCATGAGCAACTTCCTGAATGCATCTCCTCAAGCAAGGGAAACAAAACCAAAAATGAACTCAAGGACTACATCAAACTAAAAAGTTCCTGTACTGCAAAGGATACCATCAACAGAACAAAAAGGCATCCTATAGTATGGGAGAATATATTAAAAAATGACATATCTGACAAGGGGTTAACATCCAAAATATATAAAGAACTTACATGCCTCAACACCCAAAACACAAAAGCAAATAACCCAATTAACAACTGGGCAGAGGATATGAAGAGACAGTTCTCCAAAGAAGACAAAATAAACAAACACATGAAAAGAAGCTCCACATCACTGATCATCAGGGAAATGCAAATTAAAACCACAATGAGATATCACCTCATACCAGTTAGATGGCCAGGATCGAAAAGACTAAGAACAAAGTGAGGATGTGGAGAAAGGGTAACCCTCCTACACTGCCTGCAGGAATGTAAGCTAGTTCAACCATTGTGGAAAGCAATTTGGAGGTTCCTCAAAAAACTAAAAATAGAAATACCATTTGACCCAGGAATCCCACTCCTTGGAATTTACCCAAAGAATACAACTTCTCAGATTCAAAAAGACTTATGTATCCCTATGTTTATCACAGCACTTTTTACAATAGCCAAGATATGGAAACAACCTAAGTGTCCATCAGTAGATAAATGGATAAAGAAGATGTGGTACATATACACAATGGAATACTATTCAGTCAGAAGATAGAAACAAATCTTACCATTTGCAACAACATGGATGGAGCTGGAGGACATTATGCTCGGTGAAATAAGCCAAGTGGAGAAAAAAAACTGCCAATTGTTTTCCCTCATTTGTGGAGTATAACAATGAAGCAAAACTGAAGGAACAAAATAGCAGCAAACTATGAGACTCCAAGAAGGAACTAGTGGTTACTAAAGGAGAGGGACGTGGGAGGGTGGGTGGGGAGGGAGAGAGAAGGGAATTGAGGGGTATTATGTTTAGTACACATGGTGTGAGGGGTCATGAGGAAAACAGTGTAGCACAGTAAAGGCAAATAGTGACTCTGTGGTGTCTTACTACATTGATGGACAGTGACTATATTGTATTGGTGGGGACTTGATAATACGGGTAAATGTAGTAACTGCATTGTTTTTTCATGTGAAACCTTCATAAGAGTACGTATCAATAACACCTTAATAAAAAATTTAAAAAAAGAAATAAGTGGGAAAGTTGCCCAAAAGAGTAAATATGAAGGCAAATGAAAATGAATAATGACCTATGAGTTAAAATTTAGGTAAGGTCAATGAGAACAAGTGCACCAAACTAAAGAACAAAGCAGAACAGGAGGCGTGTAATGAAGTTAAACTGTGTGAAGTTTCAGGCACTGTCCTAAGTCAAGAATGGATTTTTAATCTCATGATTAATCACTAAATAAAGAATAAAAGAATGTAAATGTAATAGGCTTACAGCTTATAGCAGAATAATAAAAATGCTTGATTAGTAAGTAAAGCAATAAAGGAAAAATGAAGGAACAAAGAGAGTGGACCAATAGGAAAAAATTAGCAAGATGATAGATTTAAAATGAAATATATCAGTGATTTCATTAAATGTTAATGGACTAATACTCAAATGAAAAGACAAAAATATCAGATTGGATTTAAAAATACACTTATAAGTTGATGATTAAAGACACTTTTCAAATATAAAGATACATACAGGATGAAAATAAATGAATAGAATGGATACCAAGCAGGCACTAAAAGTAAAGCTAGTATAGACAAATTAACAACAGATAAAGTAAATTTTATGGAAAAAATAATCAGAAATAAAGAGGGATATTTAATATTGATAAAACATCAATTCAAAAGGAAAATATAACAGTCCTCAATTTCTATACACTAAACAACATAGCTCAAAAATATATAAAGGAAAGGTGACAGAACTAAAAGGAGAAATAGACAAACACAGAATCATAGCTGAAGATTTTTTTTTTAGATAAATATTTTTTATTGAAGGGTAGTTGACACACAGTATTACATTACATTAGTTTCAGGTGTACAACATAGTGATTCAACATTTATATACATGACAATTCTAGGTACCAGCTATCACCATACCAAGCTGTTACAATATCTTGACTATATTCATTACATCCCGGTTACTTATTATTTTACCATTGGAAGTGTGTACTTTTTTTTTTGTTTGTTTGTGAGGTCATCTCTCATATTTATTGATCAAATGGTTGTTAACAACGATAAAATTCTGTATAGGGGAGTCAATGCTCAATGCACAATCATTAATCCACCCCAAGCCTAATTTTCATCAGTCTGCAATCTTCTGAGGCATAACAAACAAGTTCTTACATGGAGAACAAATTCTTACATAGTGAATAAGTTCTTACATGGTGAACAGTACAAGGGCAGCCATCACAGAAACCTTCGGTTTTGCTCATGCATTATGAACTATAAACAGTCAGTTCAAATATGAATACTCATTTGATTTTTATACTTGATTTATATGTGGGTACCACATTTCTCTCTTTATTATTATTGTTTTTAATAAAATGCTGAAGTGGTAGGTAGATACAAGATAAAGGTAGAAACATAGTTTAGTGTTGTAAGAGAGCAAATGTAGATGATCAGGTGCGTGCCTGTAGACTATGTGTTAATCCAAGCTAGACAAGGGCAATAAAACATCCACGGATGCAGAAGATTTCTCTCAGAACAGGGGGGGTGAGGTTCTAAGCCACACCTCTGTTGATCCCCAATTTCTCACCTGATGACCCCCCTGCGACTGTGCCTGTCTTATGTTGTTCCTCCCTTGAGGAATCTGGCTAACCAGTCATCTTCCGGGGCCATACAGGGAAACGTAAATTTGGTAAGTGAGAGAGAAGCCTTATTGTTTGAAATGGTTAGCTTTTTATTTCTTTGCATATTTATGCCCTGTAGCTTCTATGCCCAGCATTTGTCTTGAGGTATCTTTACCACTTGGAAGAATTATGATATTCGGTAAATTTGATATGAGGCATGAATTCTATTTAAGGGTTGTAATTAGGAAGGAAGAAGAAAAGCTATAGAAGTAGCAGGCGGAAGAAAACATGGGAAGATTGATTATTTCTTTGACATATCTTCTTGTAGAGTAACTTCAGCATGTATAGGTTTTAAGCTACTACTTAAATTGTGCACACACATTAACATAATAGGAGTATAGTTACATAACCAAAGCATACCTGTAATTACCAGCCATCTCCAGTGAAACCAAGAAAACCAGTTAGGCACCTTAGGCATTTGTGAAAACTTATCTATGATATGGTGGATATTGTCCAACTGAACTTGAACAGTCTGAGAGAAATCAGACAAATTAAAACAACCTATTCCTGGGGAATGTTCACATCCCTTATGTTCTTTTAACAGTAAATAGTCTGTAGTTGTAAGATTTTGGAGCGCTATAATTTGCACTTCTCCGAATTCTTGATTGAGTTCCAACAGTATAGATCCAGTCAAATTTGTTGTTTTACTATATGCACAGGCCAGCTTAGATATCTCCTTCCTCATTCCCATGGCAAGTCCAGGAGCTGGTGGGATGAGTGCATCTACAGCTGTAGCAGTGCGTGGATCTTTGTTGGGATTTTTTGATGATCATCTTCTGGCATGAGTCTTCCAGAGAGTGCTGATGTTGGAAGTTCTTTTTCTTATCGTATCTTAGTTCATTTTCGGGGTAGCCCAATTAGGATTTGATCCTCTGTATAAACACAAACAGACCCTTTGCCTACACTTTTATATGCCTGTTATACTCTCGTGTAGAACCCATTGGAGGTTACCACACAGGAACTGCCCTTTTTTTTTTTTTTTTTTGGTATCACTAATCTACACTTACATGACGAATATTATGTTTACTAGGCTGTCCCCTATACCAGGTCCCCCCGATAAACCCCTTTACAGTCACTGTCCATCAGCATAGCAAAATGTTGTAGAATCACTACTTGCCTTCTCTGTGTTGTACAGCCCTCCCTTTTCTCCTACCCCCCCATGCATGCTAATCTTAATACCCCCTTACTTCTCCCCCCCCTCATCCCTCCCTACCCACCTATCCTCCCCAGTCCCTTTCCCTTTGGTACCTGTTAGTCCATTCTTGAGTTCTGTGATTCTGCTGCTGTTTTGTTCCTTCAGTTTTTCCTTTGTTCTTATATTCCACAGATAAGTGAAATCATTTGGTATTTCTCTTTCTCCGCTTGGCTTGTTTCACTGAGCATAATACCCTCCAGCTCCATCCATGTTGCTGCAAATGGTTGGATTTGCCCTTTTCTTATGGCTGAGTAGTATTCCATTGTGTATATGTACCACATCTTCTTTAGCCACTCATCTATCGATGGACATTTAGGTTGCTTCCAATTCTTGGCTATTGTAAATAGTGCTGCGATAAACATAGGGGTGCACTGATCTTTCTTGAACTTGATTGCTGCATTCTTAGGGTACATTCCTAGGAGTGCAATTCCTGGGTCAAATGGTAAGTCTGTTTTGAGCATTTTGATGTACCTCCATACTGCTTTCCACAATGGTTGAACTAACTTACATTCCCACCAGCAGTGTAGGAGGGTTCCCCTTTCTCCACAGCCTCGCCAACATTTGTTGTTGTTTGTCTTTTGGATGGCAGCCATCCTTACTGGTGTAAGGTGATATCTCATTGTAGTTTTAATTTGCATTTCTCTGATAATTAGCGATGTGGAGCATCTTTTCATGTGTCTGTTGGCCATCTGCATTTCTTTTTTGGAGAACTGTCTGTTCAGTTCCTCTGCCCATTTTTTAATTGGGTTATTTGTTTTTTGTTTGTTGATGCGTGTGAGCTCTTTATATATTCTGGATGTCAAGCCTTTATCGGATGTGTCATTTTGAAATATATTCTCCCATACTGTAGGGTTCCTTATTGTTCTATTGATGGTGTCTTTTGCTGTACAGAAGCTTTTCAGCTTAATATAGTCCCACTTATTCATTTTTGCTGTTGTTTTCCTTTCCCGGGGAGATATGTTCAAGAAGAGGTCACTCATGTTTATGTCTAAGAGGTTTTTGCCTATGTTTTCTTCCAAGAGTTTAATGGTTTCATGACTTACATTCAGGTCTTTGATCCATTTTGAATTTACTTTTGTATATGGGGTTAGACAATGGTCCAGTTTCATTCTCCTACATGTAGCTTCATAGCTGAAGATTTTAACACATCTCTCTTGGTGACTGTTACAAGCAAACAAAAAATCAGTAAGGATGTAAAATATCAAACAACACACAAAAAAGCCACTTGACTAATTGGATGACATATATGTAAATATAGGAATAAAATAGTGGAAAAACAATAGCCCACACAAATTTTTTCATGGATACAAGGAACATATACCAACATAGACCACATTCTGAGGCATACAGCAAGCTTCAACAAATTCTAAAAGACTGAAATCAAATATAATATGTTTTCTGATCACAGTGTAATTAAAGTGGAAATCAAAAAGAAAGATAACTGAAGGATCTGACACATTTGAAAGTTAAGAACACATTTCTAACTAACTTATGGGTAAGATAAAAACTAGGAAGTCTCACTAGAAGTGGTCAGAATATTTTGAGAAAAAAATTAGGAATGAATATGATAAATATTTTGAACTGGCTCATAATGAAAATGCAGCATATGAAAACCTATAGGTTTCAGCTAAAGCAGCATTTAGGGGAAAATATGTAGCTTTAACTGCATATATTAGAAAAGAAGAAAGAATGAAAGTCAATAATTTAAGCCTCTGTCTCAGGATGTTAAGTACATGAACATCAAATATAAACCAAAAGTGCCTGGGATTGAATGCATACATACTAAAAAAGCAGAAATGTAGAAAAATCAATACTGTACATAGGAGAAAGGAAATCATAAGAGCAGAAATCAATAAAATGTGAAACAGGCATACAATAAAGAAAGGCAACAAAACCAAAAGGTGGTATTTTTAAAAAGACTTATAAAATTAATAACCCCTAACCAGACTTACCAAGACAAAAATGCATAAAAACACAAATGCCTATATAGAAAACATCATTATAGAGTCTACAGAATTCAAACAGGTAAAGAAGCACATTACGGACAATTTAATGCTACTAAATTTGGCAATTAAATGAAATGGATAAATTTCTTAAAAACAATTATGTTGGTAAATTATTACCGAACTGATAGAAAAAGAAATAGAAAATCTGAATTTCTGCATAAAAACATTAAATCCACAATTAAAATCTTGCCTTACAGAGAAAAATGTAGGCCCAAATAATCACTGCTGAATTCTTTCAAACACTTAATGAAGAAATAATACACAAGAAAAGTTGTACACAAAACTTTCTAGGGACTTAAAAGAAAGAATTCTTCTCAACTCATGTTATAAGGGCTGCATAACCCTAATACCAAAACCTGACATCAAGACAATGAAATAAAAGCTGTAAGTATTGGGAAGAAATATAAAACTGTCATTACTTTCAGATGATACGAGTATGTACACAGAAAATCCAAAACACTATAGATAAAGTATTAGAATTTGTATGTGATTATTGAGGTCACTGAATATAAAATCAACATATAAAATGTATTGATTTCTATATTTATAATAGATCAGAAAATGAAATTAATATGAACAATGGCATTTATAAACATTAAAAACATTTTTTAAAGACTATTAATGACTGTTATTTAAAATGTGCAATTCTTCTACACAGGGTCCCCCACCTAGAAGGATTTAATGCTCTTCTGTTACTATCTTGAAATTCTTAATTTTTGAACAGGAGCCTCCATTTCCTTTTGGCATTGGGCCCTGCAAATTATGTAGCTGGACGTGCTCTTAGGCATTTTCATCTTCAAATGGCTTATAGATTAGGTCAGAGGTTTTTAACCCTGGCTGCACATTAGAACAACCTGGGTCCTGGAGATTCTGACTTAATGGATGGGGGTGAAGCCTAATTGTGAGGAATTTTTAAGCTCCTGGGTGATTCTAATGCTCAGCCTAAGCTGGAATGACTGACCTACTGGGATGGTAGTGCCAAATAAGTGGTTTGCAAAACATCTGGAAGACTTAGAAGATGGAGAGATCACTTTCAGCTGGGGGGTCAGAGGCCTTTTGTAGGGGAGATGAACCCTGAACTTGAGTTTACAAGTAGAAATCAAATGTGCAATGTCAGAACGTAACTAGAAAGGGTGCCACGGGCCCCAAAAGCTGGATCCCTCTGGCCGGACATGCTGCCTGTGCTTCCTCCCTCCTCAGCCCACTGTCTTGTTCTTTCATCAGTCAGTGCAATCCCTTCAATTCCCTCTTGACATGAGGGTAAAATGGTGGGCTTGGCCACCGCTGGTTTTGAGAAGAGAAGGGTAAAAAGCTCTCTAAGGTTTCAGGTGTAGGTGCCAGTCTAGGCAGCTACCATGGAGGAAGGAACACTGGAATGGATGTCAGAAGACAGACCGTCTAGTTCCCCTCCTACCACTGGCTACTTCACAAGGCTCTTGTTCAAGTCTCTGGGTTTCAGTTTCTCACCCAAAAGCTGGATTGATTTGCTCTCTAACCTTCCTTCTCAAAAGGTAATGAGTGCACTGTTTATATGTCATTTCTTGGCTATATAGCTTGTCTTATAAAGTTATAAATTGTAGGATTATTTTTATTGAGGTATTATTGCCATACAATATTATATTAGCTTCAAGAGAGCAACATAATGATTAGATATGTGACTATATTGTGAAATGAGTGCAACAGTAAGTTTAGTTGGCCTCCATCACCACACAGTTAACAGAATTAATTTTTCATGATGAAAACTTTTAAGATCTATTCTCTTAATACCTTTCAAATATGCACTATATTATTGTCAGTCACCACTCTGTACATTACATTCCCATGCCTTGTAATACCTTTTGAACCCCTTAAATCATTTCACCCTCCCTACTCCCCACCCCTAGCAACTGCCAATCTGTTCTCTGTATCTATAAGCTTTTTTTTTTTTTTTAGATTCCACATATAAGTGAGATCATATGGTATTTGTCTTTCTTTGTCTGACCTCACTTAGCATAATGCCCTCAAGGTTCATCCATGTTGTTGCACATAGCAAGATGTCATTGTTTTATGGTTGAATTATATTCCTGTGTGTGTGTGTGGTGTGTACCACAATTTCTTTGTCCACTAATCTATCAATGGGTACTTTAGTTGCTTCCATGTCCTGGCTGCAATAAACATGGGGTGCATGCCTTTTTGACTTAGTATTTTCATTTCCTTCAGATAAATTTCCAGAAGTGGAATTGCTGGATCATGTGGTAGTTTTATTTTTAATGTATTGAGCAACCTCTATTCACCAATTTACATTCCCACCAACAGTGCTCAAGGATTCCCTTTTCTTCACATCTTCACTAACTCTTGTTATTTCTAGTCTTCTTCATAACAGCAGATATGAGGTGTAACAGACATGAGGTGATGTCTCATTGTGGTTTTGATTTGCATTTCCCTGATGATTGGTGATGCTGAGCATCTTTTCACATGCCTGTTGGCCATCTGTATGTCTTCTATGGAAAAATGTCCATTCAGTTCTGCCATTTTAAAAATCAGACTTTTTTTTCTTTTGCTGTTGAGTTGCATGGGTTCTTTATATATTTTAGATATTAACCTGTTATCACATACATGATTTGCAAATACTTTCTCCCCTTCCCTAAGTTGCCTTTCCATTTTGTTGATGGTATCCTTTGCTGTACAGAAGCTTTTTAGTTTGATGTCACCCCACTTGTTTGCTTTTGCTTTTGTTTCCTTTGCTTTTGGTGTCAAATCCAAAAACTTATTGCCAAGGCTGATATTTTATGATTTAGGAGTTTGATGGTTTCAGTTCTTTACATTCAAGTCCTTAATATATTTTAAGTTAATTTTTGTGTATGGTGTAAGATAGTGGTCCAGTTTCATTCTTTTGCATGTGGCTGTCCAGTTTCCCAACACCTTTATAGAAGAACTGTCCTTTCCCCATTGTATATTCTTGGCTCCTTTGTCATAAATTAATTAACCATGTATATACGTGGGTTTATTTCTGGGTTCTCTACTTTGTTCCATTGATCTATGTGTCTGTTTTTATGCCAGTGCCATAGTGTTCTGATTGCTACAACTTTGTGAGATGATTTGAAATCAGGGATTATTATCATTCCAGGTTGGTTCTTCTTTCTCTGTGAATTATTTTTGTAGGTCATAAACTGTAAAGCAGAGGTCCGTGGAAGAAGCCAGCCAGTATATTTTTTTTAGTCTCAATATTATTTTTAAAAAATGTCTCACCAACACTATGAGATTTTACGTAAAATTGTAATTTATTCACCTCCAAAACAGCAGGAGATCTGGCAACAGTGGATCTGGTCTGAACATTCCTCAGGTATTAGCACTGAGGAAGGCTGCTATCTTAGACAAAGGATGTGCTTGCCAGCTTATCCCAGTCCCCACCACTCCCTATTATACCCTGGTTGGCTTCACTGATTTACAATATCAGACAGACCTTGTGTGGGCACCTAAGGTCTATGATGGGTTGAGGTACCTTGTGAGAGGTCCCTGTGAGGACTCCTTCAGTAGAATTCATTGCCTGTAATCTTGTTGGCTTAGAATTAGAATTTGTTAGGAACAAGAGTCTGATGAGCTTTAGATGTTCTTCTATCCCCTTGTTTGTCTTGTCTGACTGTGACCTTAGAGCATTTCTCTGCTCTCCAGCCTCCAAAAGGATGACTTCTCTTCAGATATTTTTGGTAGTTGGTTGTTCTGAAGGAATGTGTATTCATTTCCATCTTCCCGGAATCCATTGCATTCTTTAGGCCCTCTGAGTCTTCTAAACACTCAATCCAAATGATCTTGAAGCTATTTTTCTAACCACAATTATTCAAATCCTGTTTAGTTTTCCCTTTCCTTTCCAAGTATTCAGTTTAAGACACTTAGGTTTTGTGGAGGGCAGCAAAGCGTTTCAGGATCAGGGGTGGTTTCCTTCGTTGTGATATGAAGGTCGTCTGGTGGGGTAAGAGGTCAGTCCATGGCTTCGACTTCAGCATCTGTGAGGCCACCTTTCAGGACCACCTTATCCCAAGGATCTGCCTGGCATGGCATGTGGAGGACTGGAGAGAGAAAACAGATTGTTCAGTCCCCTGACTGTTCACTCAGTGAAACTGGTCCAGTTGTTCTTCTCCAGTTGGTCATGAATCCCTCCGCAGGCCCTCAGCATTTACTGTGTGTTGCAAGTCATCATTACCTGAGAGACCTTGCTTGGACAGAACACCCGAACGTTAGTGCCTGCCGTGAGGATGGTGAAATGGCACTCTTGTGCTTTATTTGTGCTTTGATAAGAAGTGTATCTTGTTTCCAAGTATAAAGTGAACCTGAAAAAAAATCAGTTTTGTGATTAGAAGTGCATGGAGCATGAGAAATTACTAGTGAATAGAGAACATTTTTGGTGTGTGGCCTATTCCAGGAAGAGAATCCAGTGTCCTCTTAACTCTGCTAACCTACTCCCCGCCAAGGCTCCTGGGTGCTCAGGATTCATCTGCATTATCCCTGGCATCCTTCTGGGAAAGAAGATGGAGGGCAAGGTTCTTTGTTCCACCTTCAGTTTTTCTTGTAAATACAAAACCTTTGTCCCCAAAGGAGACCACTTATAAAGAAAAGCTTAAAAAGTAATAGGAAAATAAAAACAGCAGATGCTTAACCCATGGGGAAGGGGTGGAGAGGTGTAAAAACACATTACAAAACACAGTGAACCTGCTCCCTGGGGCCTCTTTCTCTCTGATGTCTTCTCACTAGCTCCCCTTTGTAGAGGCAATATTCCTGCTTTTGCACTTACAAAAGCTGCTGCAGACCCTCTATCTGTTAAGTTATTTGGCAGAATTTGCATTTTGTTGGTATCACTGAAGTGAAGTCTCTCAAAATAGGCTTTTGGTACTCTGGGTATGGATGCCCTCAAAGTTCAGTGACACAAGCAGCTAAGTGCTCATATAAAAATAGGTGTGAGTGGCCTGCACTTGCCCCTGTTGCATGCTCACCACCTCCTCTCAGCTGTCAGCACCTCTGTCTCCTGATAACCTATCAACTCCCTATTATCCACCTCCCTCTTAACTCCACTTGCTCTTCTCCTCATAGGAGAACCATTGAATGAGTCCTGGGCGAGGACAGTAAAACATGGCCATCATGTTTCCCAGTGTCCAGTGTTTTGGAGAGTAGGCGCATCAAGTTAGACATTTACTCATTAGAAAAATGACATAGGTAGTTAGTCTGGGTCTACATGTACAATCAACCACAAGATTCAGATAGCACAATATAACATGGAACAGTCTAGCAAGCATGGAGATCTTAAATTTGAATACGTTTTGAGGTAACTGGTTCTTGCTATTGCTTTTTTTATTTTCTGGGACTTTGATACTAATTTCTCCCTCCTCATTTCTGAGCAAGTGTAAAAGAAACTGTCACCTGGCCAGCACTCAGGTCTCACCAGAACTACCGTTGAGCTGCTGTGCAGATTGTGCTCAAGACCAGAGGGCACAGCTCCCGTGTCTCCTCGAGCCATGCAGGGTGGCAGCTATTCCATCCATAATTTCCTTGATCTCATCTCCCCAGTTCCCTCTGTTCTATTGATCCTGACATGGAGATTTGGTGGGTGGGAATGGTGATGACTTCAGTATGTGGGAAGTTTTAACTGGAAGGAGCTTTCTTGCTCCTTCCTTCTGTCCTGTTCATGTTTGTCATCCATGTCCTCTCCCTGCTTTCCTTTCAGTTGTTCTACAAGGTCATTGGTATTATTCTAGGACATTTGAGAACTCACTAAGGTCTAATGACAAAAGTGAATTCTCCCTTGTAATCACACTTCTTCCCCCATTTGGTCCCCTGCTCTCCATCTACCTGAGAAAGATGAGGATGTAGAAGCCATCAGTTGTCATGAGAGGCTCCTGAGAGTCTAGCACTGACAGAACTGAAATCAACATAGGCTGAAGGCTCCTTAGGTTGTAAGGGATTTTAGAGGTCACCTACTACAGTCCTTCACCCAGTGAAGGACTTCAACTCCTTTTGTATAGTCCAGGGACTAAACACTCATATTACCACACAGTCCAGTCCATGATGGCTCTCTTGCTGTTTTATCTTCTTTGAATTAAAGTTTTATTGAACCCAATTCTACTCACTCTTGGACTTCATGTGCGTGGACTTCAGGCATGGGGACTGGCTGCTGGGGACATAAAGGTGAGTGAGATACACAGGCTGCCTTGCAGATGGTCACAGTGCTAATTATATGAAGGGGTAATCACATGATATAGACAGTCAATGTCTTAGAGGGGCACCGAGCAAAGTTCCTAACAGCCTTGAGTTCTATAGGTGCCAAAATTGGGTTTTGACTTTCAAAATGGAGGAAAGTGGAAACACTTATTACAAGTTATTCTTTGCTGAGATAACAGATTCATAATTTGTTAACACAATGATTGCTTCATACCTTCATCACCAAGTTTAACATCCTTGCCACCTTCAGCCATGAATTTTCTTATTATAGGAGGTACCCCATTTATGTTTCTTTGGAAATGTTATACCCCAAACTGAGCATAGTAGTCCTGTGTGATACATTGTATATTGTTAGTTATGGCATTTATTTATAAAATTAAATCAACAAAATTTCTTTTTCACAAGGTAATATACATCTTAGAAATTATCTTATATGGCTTTTAATGGGAAAGGAAAATCCTATGCGTCACCCATCCTTACCCCCACTTCCAGAGACAAAAAAGAAGATAGGTATCAATTAATTTAAACCTCAATACCCACTCCCCTAACCCCCGCACAGAGTTCAGCCTGGAGAAGGGCCATGATTGTGGTTAATATGAAGTTCCTTCAGCTGCATTTCTGGCCTTATTTCACACCAGATAATTCACATCAGAGCCAAGGCTTATTAAGTAGAGGGAATGTGGGGAGTCCTTTAGCCACAAATCTGACCTCATTAAACACCAGCAAAGGACCTTCTGAGTGCAGTGAGTGTATGAAATTCTTTGTCTACAGCTACAGTCTTTTCCAACTCCAGAGAGCTTACACTCGAGTAAGACCTCACAAGTGTGAGGAATGTAGCAAGTAATATTCACTAAGAGAATAATAACAAAGAGAAATCCTAAAAACTTCCAGAAAGAAAAAATCAAAATCAACCAGGCAACATTTAATGGACATAAAATATATATATATTTAAAAACTTTATTTGTCTTTCCATCCTTTCAATATTGTTTTATCAAAAAGTTTTGTTAATCAGTATGTGGGGCTATCATAACACTGTAAGCATTATGCACACTGAGACATGTTTTTGTTGTTATAATTATACTTTCTTTTTGCCTTTCATGTATGTAACAGTTGCTTCATTTTTTCCTATTTATTTATTTTCCCATTACCTATCAATTTATTCTCAAATTCTTAATTGGAAATATACATCCCCTTACAAATTGTCTAATTTTTACAGTTTAATTTTCCTTTGTCTCTTTTTACATCCCTGCTGTAGCCCTCTGCCATCCTGCTCCAATGTGCATTAATTACATTCTTAGCTGCAGAAGGATTCCCTTCACCTTCATCTTGAGAATTCCTTTCTCTCTCTTCTGGGTTGGATCTCTGGATCCCTGGATCCCACACCCCCCTCTTTCTTGGAATAATTACTCATTTTGGTGAAATACATTCTCACATAGCTTCTTGAGCAAGATGGGCAGTAAAGTCATTGAGACTTTGAATGCTTGACTAGTTTATTCTACTTGCACTGCCATGTGGCTGGGTATGGAATCTAGGATGGACATAATTTTCCCTCTGGATTTTGGAGACATTTCTTTATTATCTTCTAAGTTCCAGTTTTCTATTGAAAAATGCAAATCATGCTCATTTGTGCCCATTAAATGTTGCCTGGCTTATTTTGCTTTTTTCTTTCTGGAAGTTTTTAGGATTTCTTTTTGTCCTAGGGCTTTGAAAGTTTACAGTGATGAATAATGGGTTAAATAATTTGGGATTCTTCAGTCTTGAAATATATCTCCTTCAGTTCTGGGATATGTTCTTGTATTATCTCTTCCATTATTTTCTCACCTTCATTTTCTGTTTGCTCTTTTTGGAATACCTATTACCTTGAGAGGGTCTGCTAATTTTCTCATTTTTCTTCCTTTTGTCTTTTTATCCTTTTTTTTAGATTTCCCTAAATTTTTAACTTCTGACCCTTCTAACTGAATTTTCATTTTTGTATCATAAATTTCTTTTTTAGATCTCTGTTCTGATCTTTGAATGTGCTTTTTAACTGAATCTTGTTCTTGTTTCATGGATACAGTATCTTTTGTTATCTCTCAGCATTGTGGTTTTAGTTTTTAAAAAATGTTCTTTTATTTCTGCACTTTGTTTATTATGAGCTTGTTTTTCTGTTGTTTGGTTTAGTTGCTGCATTTCATATTACAGATTTTCTTAAATCTTTGTTCTTTGGATATACATGGATAAATTTTAAGACTTCAGAAAGTTTAGGTAATCCCCTTTATTCTTTGTAGCACAAGCAGCTATTAATCATTTAGTATAAGCCAAAATTGCTTTTGGAAAAGAAAATCAAATTCCATTTTTGATCCATTTTAATTGAGTATTAAATGTCTGGTACTATATTTAAAATGTATTTTAAGAATCATAACTCCTATTTTTAAAAGTCTGAGTACACATTTTTAGTAGTAGACTCTAAAATGTCCTAAAAAATAAATATTCCAGGTTGAGCTTTAACAGTTTAGTCTCTTCTGCTAGAAATCATCCTGCAAGAAAGCATGTGTTTGTAATTGTGGAAAAGAAGCATTGAGGAAAAAATGGGAGAGAAGAGAATGAGGCTAGGGTGGGGAGGAGGCTTAGGAATTAACTCTAGAAATGAGGTGAGGGACAGGTCTTACCTGTCTTGGAAGACCTGTCCCCATGAAGAACTGGGGGTTATTCCCAGCATCATGAAACATTTACTGTGTGCCCAGCACTGTATGTGATACAATCTTTACATAGATCATCTTGTTTATTCTTTACAATATTATGATATCATTTTCTTGTTTTACAGATGAGGAAATTGAGGCTCAGGGACATGAAGTCAAACGCTTACTTTTCATAAGAAGGAGTGACAGAATTTACATTCAAACCTAATTTTGCCTGAGTCCAAAACCCATGGTCCGGAACACAGTCTAGTCTCCAGACTGTTTGATCAGTTGGACTTCTATACTGGTGGCTTCAGAAAGACAAGCGAGAAATAGAGCTATAGTCTGAGTATAATCCTTACTCAGAAGAGTGTGTTTTCATACTTTTTACTTTGGGGCTTCAGGCCCTAATCAGGCAACACCAGCTTTTTACAGTCTTCTCTGTAAAACACCATACCTTTCCTATTTTAGATGTGGTTTTAATTACATTTATGCTTGAACTCTCTTCTGAGACAGGCAGCAGCTTTTACTGCCTATTATCTAGGGTGTTGCCTTCACAAATCCACACTCCTTGGGTCCTTCACAGGCAGCGGCATTCTGGGAGTTCTCAGTCATGTGCCTTGCTGACAGTTCTTCTGAGGTGATGAGCTGTGTGTGAAGGCTCCCTTCAGACCATTGTCCCATGAAGGCGTTACCCACCAGGGCATGTGTGCAGAGATCAGACACTTTTCAAGGATTTTACTCTTTACTCAAAGAAATAAAGTATGGAAATGGAAACTCATTTTAGGCACTGCACTTGCACTTTTGGCTATGCCAGGAGAAGTGCCAACCTGTACAGTTTTAAGTTGCTTTGTATTTTTTAATTACTAGGTCATACTATTTTCTCTTGTACTATTTCACAAACTAAGGTTTGATCATTAATTTCACACTGACCTGAGATTAGAACAACTGGAATATAAATGACAGGTCATCAATGGCAAAGGAGAACATAATACCCTCCTCCCTGGGAATATAAGATTTCCTTTCTTGTACGAGAAAATTTAAACACACACCTGAAGCCTTACTTTCAAGTTTTAAAATTTCAATCCAGAATCATCTTCATTGTCCTCCTGTGTCCTGCCTGCTCCCGGTTCTACCTTATTGCCTCTAGAAGTAGAGAGCTCCTGAAAGCATCAGAGACTTGCATGGCTGGGTTCCCGTGGAGGATAGAGTTGTTGCTCTCAGAGACTCACTAGACTGTTTCTTCCTAGAAATTCAATTTTTGCTCAAGAAAATCTGAGCAACAAGGCATATACGTCTAGGGAATAGTTTGTATTTCCAAGCTATGTCCTCCTTACTCTGCAGCCAGTGCAGCAAAAACTCTTCTGGAGGGACAAGTGAATGCATCCTGACCTTGTAGGCAGGGTGGGCCCCAGGGAGAGGCCAACCTCAGCCATTGTTATTATAAATAGTCAGCCTGTGTTTTCCAGATAGAGGCATGTGTGCCTATCTCAAGTTGCATGTTAACAGAGTTCTAGAGAAAGCAGTTTCCAGTTGCCTTTTTGATAAACACATTCTTGGAAAAGGCCGCCTGCTACCTAGTGAGGGGCCCTGGGGAAGATATTTTGAGCCACTCGAGGCTGTTTCATCTGTATTCTTTGTGCTCAGTTTGAAATTCTCTCTCATTTAATTCTCAAGAGTGACAAGGTAAGGTCCAACTGGAAGTTTTGATCTGTATAACCATCTTATTTAAAATCAGGTGGAGAACTGAGTCCCAGAAAGGAACTTTCCATGGCCTTTTCTCAGGCATGATATTCTCTGCTACCTTCATGCCAATGGCTATAGGGATGTGAGGGGAAGGGGTAAGGAGACCTCTTTCAAAGGCTACAGTCCTGATTTCTGCATTGTTACTTTTTGCTTGCCCTTTTATCTGAGCTCTCTTGTCCACTGATATCCAGTACACACATTCAGGCCTTTCACCGGAGTAAGGGAATCTTGAAACACAGTTTACACAATGAGCGAGCTACATGGCCTCAGTTACATGTTATCCAGGATGTGTGTGTGTGTGTGTGTGTGTGTGTGTGTATGTTCTCAAGTTGTTTATTCTCATTGTCTACTTGACCCTCTTTGGGATGGTGTAGTTCCCTTCACCGTACTTGCATCCTTGAACTTTAGGTGTTTCTCTTAATCCCAAAAGTTGCTGGATTTATAGGGATCTTTTCCAACTGGGCCTTAGATCCACCCTTCCATATCAGGAGTCAATGACTCTCCTGAAACACTTTCATATCGTTACTCCCCTTGTATTTCCTGAATAAGTTCCCAGAAAATTTTGCATCTATTATTACAATTATAATGAGCACACAATTCTAGAATTCCCTTCCAACCTCCTATTTCAGAGCTTTCTCCCTCTCTCTCTCTCTCTCACCCACCCCCAAAATCTCTTCCTGAGGAGTAATATTTCTGAGAACTTACTGCAAATAAATATCAGAAAAATTTTACATCATGTAACTTAATTATGGTTCACTTCTGCCTACCCTCTTCCCAGCCAAATAATAAACACCCTAAAACCTAAATAGGGTATTTTAATGACTCAATGTGATCTTGGAGATCATAGTGTGAAAGATTCTATTTCTTCCTTTTACATTTAGATACATAAGAAAGGAAAAAAACAGGCATGTTGATAATAACTTCTAGCAAAATCAGCAATGAGATAGTCAAATGAATAAGTGAACATCATCTCCTATAATGTGAATGTTTTTAATAAAAAATAGTTTTTGCTTAGAAAAAGACAAGAAAGTATCACCTGAAGAACACATAGAAAATAACTGATTTAAGGGGTTTTTTGAGAATCCAGAGAAAAATCAGTTCAAAAGCTGTGTCCTTCCAGCTCAGGAAGGCAGGAGCATAGCGACTGCCAATGTTATCCTGGCCAGCAAATAGCACTGAGAATAGACACTGGCTCCCATCCTGCAGAGGCACTTTTCTTGTCAATCCTCTACCCCTGAAGGGTTCTGAAATGGAAAGAGAAGGGGGGTCATGGCGTCTGGGAACACAAGGAAAGTCTTTTCTGAACTGTCCAAAGAAGACTGGAGGGCAGGAGGAGGCCTGGACTTGTAAGGTGACCAGTCCTGCTGCAGTTGCTTAAGAAAAGAACCACATATCCTACGTAGAGCCACTTCTGCTAAACCAAGTCACCCAACTGGGGCTAAATACCTAACCTAATGGCAGTTTCAACCTCCCAGAAATGTAGTCAGTCAGGAATTTTCCGGTTGGTGCCATGAGTCCTCTCCGTACCCCCAAGGAAGATGAGGTCATCCACCTAATAAAGCCCTTCTGTCCCCAAAGGAAACTGACCTCACCCAAAATAATCCCTTTTTCTGTTTATAACTTCCTTGTTCTGCCTTTTAGGATCTCGGTCTTTCTGTAATCCTTTGCTCGATGGGACGCTACCTGATTCAAGAATAGCTTCACAAAGCCAATTAGATGTTCATATTTACTTGGTTGAACTTTGTTTTTCTCACACTGCACCCTAGCTGGCTGACCTGGAGGGTTCATTCACCCCTCAGGGTCTTCATCTGAAATTCGGGTTGATAACACGAGATCATCACAGGGCTGTTTGATGTTGAGATGAGGTGATGTAGGAGGCATTTGGCCCCATGCCTGGCACATTGGTCCTTAAAGACTTGTTGTATCAATATTCAATCAGAATAACCCGTGTCTCTACTC
Organism: Manis pentadactyla; assembly: GCF_030020395.1. NCBI lineage: Eukaryota > Metazoa > Chordata > Mammalia > Pholidota > Manidae > Manis > Manis pentadactyla. Next base: position 146,086,988 of record NC_080020.1, on the reverse strand, counting down.
CTTGATGAAGCTCAAACACTGGAAACTTCTGAGTCCACTTTGCTTGAAAATAAGACACGTTTTAAAGGATTCTGTGATCTAATATGTGAAACATTTTTCAAGATCTCATCTCCGTATTCTTATAATTAAAGGGAATGAGGGGAGACTGAAGAATCTGAGAGCTCAGAATTTAAAAAAGAAAAGAAAAGAAAAAGATAATTGTAACTTCAGGAGGAAAATCCTGGGGTAAAATATCTTTGAAACCAGAATCAGTCAAAGGGAAAAATAAAGTGAGAGAAACCATTTATTTCTTATAAGCAGTCATTCCACATCTTTCTGGACCACCCTTGTAATTACCTACTGATATGGAGATGGACTACTTCTCTCCACCCTTGGAAACACCTATTGATATGGAGATGAACTAAAGCCAGGAGAGAGATTCTGGAAATACTGCAGTTTTACCCACAACAATATTGGGAACTGCCCATGGAAAACAACAAATGGAAGTAGAACCACAAAACTACTATAGAAAATGTACAAGACAGAATTCACCCCATCACCTAGGCCCCCTTGTTTATGAGGCAATAAACTAGAGAGTGTGATTCTGACCTGGGATGTACCCAACAATATAATGTGATTACTTTGCCTACATTGAATCTGTCTTTCTTCTGCACTCCTACCCACAGACAGTGAGACTTTGGTTATTTCAACATCCAGTAGAATTGAAAGCTAAGTCTGATCCAGCATTTTAATCAGTCCATTTAGGAAGTATTCACTCTCCTTATAAAATTTACCTTCTCTCAGATAGCTTCCCCCTTCCTCTTCTGCTTCTCCACAGGGGTGGGAGGTGGCTTATGGAGCGACCTTCTGGCACTGGGGAAAGTCCAGCTGTTGGAATCCCTGGGTGCTCTTCCTCTGTCCTCTGGTTACTAGGGACATATCTTGTATCTGATTGCTGCATGCCCTGTGGGCATTCATGGTTGCTTTGTCCACGGTGGTGTGGCTTGGGATCTGTTCCTCAAGTGAGGTGTGGTGATGTCTTTACTCAGCCTTACCTCAGCTTCTCCTGGAGACCTTGAGATCTGAGGAACAACACAGCACCAAGTTTCTGAGTTTTCTTTTGACCTTATTTACCCCAAAGTAGGTGCTGGAGAAGCTGGTAATCCAGAACCACTCACTGATTGGTGAGGACACAAAAGCCCCAAGAAAAGCCTGTTCTTTCTAGCCAAGAAAGAGGTAGCCTAGGAAAGAAAAAGGATGGAACAGGTGCATCATGCAAAAATCAGTTTTGAAAAGCAGAAGTGGCTGTCTGAACATTAGATAGTGTAGATTTCAGAGCAAAGAAAATTGTAAGACAGGGAAATAAACGGATTATGATAAAAGAATCAATCTACCAATAATAATATTCATCTTAAGTGTTGCAAAATAGGTGAAGCAAAAATGAAGAGAACTAAAAGGAGAAATAGACAAGTCCACAGTTATACTGGGAGACTTCAACACCCCTCTCTTAACAGTTGAAGAACAACTAGACAGAAAACCAGTCAGGATATAGAAGGACTAAATAACACCATCAACTAGTAGGATCTATTTGACGTTTACAGAAAACTCCAACCAAAAATAGAATACATTTTTTAAAGCATCACAGAAGATATGTCAAAACAGAACATATCCTGGGCCATAAATAAATCTTGAACACATTTAAAAAAATTGAAATAATATAGAGTACATTCTCTGACCACAGTGGAATCAAAGTAGAAAAAATTATAGAAAAATAACAGGAAAATCTCCTAGAACTTGGAAACTAAACATCACGCTTCTTGATAATCCATGGGCCCAAGAGTAAGTCTTGAGGGAAATAAAAAAATACATTGAACTGAATCAAAATGAAAATACAGTGTATCAAAATTTGTGAGACACAGCTAAAGCAGTGATAAGAGGGAAATTTATAGTACTGAATGTGTGCATTAGAAAAGGGAAAATTCTGAAATGAATAGTCTAAATTCCCACCTCAACAGGCCAGAAAGGAAGAGCCCAATAAACCCAAAGCAAGGACAAGGAAGGAAATATAAAGATAAGGCCAGAACCAATTAAATGGAAACTAGAAAAAAATAGTGAAAATCTATGAAACAAATAGCTGGTTCTTTGAAAAGATCAATACAATGGGCAACCTCTAGCAAGACTGAAAAGACAAAAATAGAAAACAGAAGTTACCCATATCAGGAATGAAACAGACATTTCACTACATACTCTGAAGACATCAAAAGGAAGAATCAGGGGATACTGCAAATAACTCTACACACCCCAATTTGATAACTTAGAAGAAATGGACTACTTCCTCAATATGCACAAATACCCCCAAATCACCAATATGAGAAAGATTATTTGAATAGCTTCACAACTACTAAGGAAATGGAGTTTGTAATTTAAATGCCTCCAAATTTCTGGGCCCAAATGGCTCACTATAGAACTCTACCAAATGCTGAAAAAAAATTAACACAAATTCTGCAGAATCTGTTCCATAAAATGCAAGAGGTAGTGACATTTTTCAATGGGTCTGTTAGAGGAGCATATCATGCATGATCCCAAGTGAATCTATGTGAAATCTTTGCCTTCTGATGTCTTCTGTCTTTGCATGCCTCTGGTATCAGGGTGGTACCCAAGAAGGCTTGTAAGCATCAGCCCCAGAGGATGGCAGCTCCAGACACTGACCCTTCCATTGTGTTGTCACACATACACAAGTCAGGAGACATGGGTGCATCAACAGGGTGACTAACTCTTTTCCAGAGAAGAGGAAACGGGAGGATCTGGGAGGACTTTGCCCATGAATGGTTGCTGGAAAATTCTGTCTTGTCAAGCAACAAAGTTAAAATTTCTTGGGCAATAGTTCTCAAAACCTCTCTATGCTCTTAAAAATTATTGAGGACCCAAAGAGCTTGAATATGTAGCTTTATAGCTATTGATGTTTAATGTTTTGAAATTTTAAGTTGAGTTTTAAATTATGAGTTCATTTAAAGTAACAAACCTACATGTTTATATTACATAAAAATTTTTATGAAAAATAAATATATTTTTCACAACATAATAACTTAGTTGGAAGAATGGTATTGCTCTCCATTTCTTACAATGTCAGGATTACCAAGAGATGGCTAAATTCTCATATCTGCTTTTGCATTTAGTTTATTGCATTATGTTGTTTTGGTGAAGTTAATGAAGAAAATCTGGGCTCACATAAATACTTAGTTGGAAAAAGGAGAAGTATTTTATGAGCCTTTTCATATAACTGTGGATAATGTCAGATTCTACATGAAAACTTGGCAAGTGTCTGATTTTTAAGATTAATTGTAGTGTGGAAGTGGAAAACATATTAATGAATCTTTGGTACTCATCACGTTAAAATTCATTGGTCTATCTTGTACTTTGAATAGATCTTTTAGCCATGCATGATGTCTAACTTCATGTATTGGTCATTGAACAAATATTTGTTCCCTGAGTTATGAAGATTCATGCAATATTAAAATAATGATAATCATAGCATATAAAAAATCACATTTGCTTATTGCACCACTGATCTCATCAGAAAAGTCTGTATTTGGAACTGTTGCACTCATTGTCATGGATATAAGGTTAAAAATTTTTGCTTGAAATTCAAAATTTTATCATTGGCAACAAATGCTTCCTTGAATTGATAGGTCCATTCTGTGCATTTTCGGGAAATTATCTGTCAAATGCCCAGTGTGAATACCACAGTCTTTACCACAGATGCTTTTACCAAGTAAATAGGGTGTGCCCGATAGAGTGGCTAGTTCAGCTTGTTACTCACATAATACCACAAGCACTGTGTATTTAGACATCCGTCTTGTTTTGACAGGCAGCAGGGGTAATTTTTGCATAGTTCCCATTCCGTCACACAGAATATTAAAAAGTATATTTAGAAGACCACATTATATAATTAATAATTTTTACTGATTTAAGGACATTTTTAAGCAAAACTATTTCTCCTGCGACTGCAAATAGAATGTGTGAATAAAAGTGAAGATGAAGGAACTTTAGTGTAGTTGAATATTCCTGCCTTTGCGCTAAGGTGCTGGCAGTTTCAGCCACTATTGTTTTGCAATAACATTCTAGTTTTTTTAATTTATAAGAACGGTTTTGACCTTGAAGACCTCTTGAAAGGGTTTTGGGGATACTCAGGGACCAGCAGACCATGCTTTAAAAACCAATGTTCTAGGGAAAAAGAAGGCCAGAGGATTGGATGGATATTAGAATATTTCTATCTTTATCTGGGCTATTCTTTCATATTTGAATCAATCAACTGAAAAGTCTCTGATGATGACCGTGCACCTAGTTGAGTGCCAGGGAGACACAAGAATAAGGTATCCATATAACTTTCATAGAACCTATCCATCGAGTAGGGAAGTTGAGGCAATATAAAGAATTAGCAAATTGTGAAGACCTTAGAGGTTCCTGCCTTTTTCTTTGAAACTCTTAATTTTGCTTATAGTCAGCATCACACAGTATATCAATTTACTTCATTGCTTTGTTGATCCTACATGTAAGAACATTGTCCCATTAATGAGATCCTTTCTGATCTTGGCTCAGATTTCAAGGTCTGTTTGGAATCTCTGAAACTGCAAGGGTTTAAATCCAGGAGTACCTATTGACCTCAGGAGCAAAGTCAACAAGCTCAAGTTCAATTAGAAGCCTTGTCCATGACCTGGAGAAAAACCTACCATGTTCCCATGAGCTTAGCAGTCTGAAATCAGACCCCAGAACTCTCAAGCATCGGTTTTATTTTCATTAACATAAAATAGCAGGGTGATTTTTTTCCCTATGACTCTGATTTCTCTTTACTTGGGATTAGAGGTACACCAGTCTGCATGTTTCTACCACATTATAAATTGATATAGTGTAAGCTAGTGGGTAAAAACATGGGTTTGTCATCAGACAGATCTGAGTTCTGACTTCAGCTTTATTTTACATCAGCTGTGAGCATTTGAAAAAATTACTTAATCTTTGTAACCTTCAATTTCATTAATTGGTAAATGAGGATAGTGGTATTTAACCTCTAAGTTTTTTATACATAATGCTATTAATAAATGATAGAATTCATGAAAAGCACCCATGCCATCCTAATCATAGACATTTTTCTGGCCCAGGTAGGAATTGTTTTTAATAAATTATTTCGATGGATGCAGCCCTCTACTTACTTTCTGCAGGTCATGGATGTACATGGACTTCAGTAACTGATTTGTTCTTGAATCACTGTTTGTTGAATATCTGCTGTGTACCCAGCCTTGTGCCAGGCCTTTGGGAGAATCAAAGGATGTAAACACAGAACTGTGACCATAAGGAACAAGCAATCTGGCATGAGGAACAGGATTTATGGAGAGTTGCCATGAAACCATTCATAGAATATTAACAGTTGGAGAAGAACTTTGGAGGTCATTTATTACAACCTTCTAGCCAATGAAGAAAATAACTTATTGTGGAAGATAAATGAGTAAAAGACCAGCAACAAGCTGGATGGACAGCACTAGCAAAGTGCCAATAATAGCTAATAATATCACTGATTGAATCCTTACTATATGTCAGGCATTGTTCTTAGTGTATTACACATATTATTTATTTAATTCTCTTGGAAACTCTATAAGATAGGTATTATTATTATTATTATCACTGTTTTTCAGAAGGGGAAACTGAGGCAATCAGAAGTTAAGTAAATGATGAGAGCACAAATCTTAAAACACAACATCAATGTTTTCTGCTACTCTCAACATTTTTCAAGACCATTTCATACTGCACTGTAGCCTCCCTCCTTTATGAGTTCATGCTAATTTTGTTTGTCCTCATTCACTTTATATTTTAAATATAATCTAATCAGAGGTTTTCTTGAGCTGTCACTGGTTTCTTTAAAGACCTCCATCTTCTCTTAACTGAACTTATTTAGGATTATAAATCTCAATGTTATGGTTGTACCTGTTTTAAGAACAAAATTTAGGTCCACATTTATTAGTCACACTGTGAGTATTGGCATACACACATGTGGACCCCTGAAAATTATGCCTGCTCCTTTCCCCAACACTGGCTCCTGAGAATTACCTCACCCTTCTGCCAATATAGTGTTTGTCCCCTCCTCTAATCCCCATAGAATAATAACATTTTAGAATTGCCTTTAGGCATTTTCCTTGTCCTGTTCAAATTCCAATTTGGTTTTCACAGGAGCAGGTTGCTGAGTCTCCTGAAAAAAGTATTGGTATCCAGAGGTGGAGATGCCAGGGAGAAGAAAAAGCAGTTACATGGATACTTTGTATGAAAAATGTATCCACAAAATTCTAGGTTATTTTCATCATTTGCATGTTAATGAGATTATCTCAGAGCAAATTGAAAAAGTCAGATATTGAGCACCTGACACGTGCACTAAAAAATAAAAGCAATACCAACCAACCTCTTGCCAGGGAGTTGAGTAAGATTCTCCCCTTCTGCCAGAGGTGTTTTCTTGCCGAGTCCCTTTTGCCATTTAGCCTTTAATGAATGCCTTGGAAACAATTATGATACTAAAAAAAAAACTTCATTCATCATTGAAAAGAAGTAGAATTTCTATAAACTTTTCACTTTCTTCTATGACTGAGACAGGAAGGATCTTAAAGAACCCATAAAGAAGTGCTTATTTTCTTTTACAAGTTACATGTGGACTTTCCCATAGTAGTCTCAGTACTCACTAGCATCTAGAATCATAATGCCAGTCCAGCGGGACCCCAGTCCCGTGGAAGGGTGTGGAGTGTGACGTTAGAGAGTGAGAGACAGAGTGAAGCTTGGGTAGAAGAAAAGTCCAAATCCTTTGTACCTACCCATGTGAAAATGGCAATGAGGTGGCTTTGCAAACATTGATTTATTGACACTGGTTATAGGTATTGGAGAACAAAATGAGGAAAACCCTAAAATTTTGGTTTTGTTTCATAAAAGTAATGTCAATTTTTTAATACAAATTCTTTACTTCTTGTGTATCTATTTCATGTAGCTGAGTAATGATTTCTGCAGCATTATATGCATGTCAGACTAATGCTTTTGTAATTACATTTGACTACATTAGTAACTTCCATATAGGATGGCCACATGTTCTAGATTTTATAAGATTAAGTTCCAAAAATTTAATCCATTTGTCTCCATAAATTATTGAAACTTCGCATTGAAGAAATTCTATAACTGGAAAAGTTCTTGGAGTAGTCCACAAAATATAACTAATATCACCATATTATAGGGTGAGTTGTATACTCACCACATCAGGCGGTGCAGACAGGAGTGAGGAAGATAGCTTTTGTTTCTGTCTTTGTGGAAGACTGACCCTAAATGACCCTGGGAACAGGGACTGGTTGGGGTATGTCTTTGGCATCTGAATTAGAGGCTGTAGATCCCCTTTAGTGGTGCCTACCCCCAAGCTGCTGTGAGCAGTGGCTACAAAGGTCCCCTCCTCCTGACCATTGCCCGTGGTTACGGGGAGATGCCTTGGCCTGAAATACTGGCAAGATTTTGCCCTCTAACAGGAGTGTCCCTCAGCCAATGCCTGACTGATACTGGGTAGAAACTCAGGACTTTTTTCCACAAAAGCGTCAAATTCTGTGATGCGGTCCATCCTCCAGAGCTCTCCGTGAGATCAGGCTGAGGGCAGACGTCAGCGGAACCCACACCTCCCGGATCCCTCTCCTGCTTCTCCTACTTCCTGATAGGTTTTACTGGGGAGCTCTCAACAAATTGCTTACACTAGAATCCCCATCTCAGGTACTGCTTCCAGGGAACCTGAACCCACACAGCCTCCTCCCTAACATATTACCTTAATTTATTGCCTGGCCCCAATTCTGCCCCGTGCTAACATTCAGCTGGAGAATAAAATAAAAGGAAACTGAGTCAGTAAATTCATTTAGTACTTACATTTTTATAAAAGGATTTTATTAACTAAATTAGTGAAATTAGAATTTCATGCAGTGTTTAGGCAGATAAACATACATATACACACCCTGATTGATACATGGCAGACAAGTAATTCTTTCAAACCAATGCTCTCTAAATACTAGTGGAACATCTATTTAGCAGAGAGGGTGAATTGTGTTTGGTATAGGATTAGAGAGGGCGGGCAGGGAAAAGCCCCTTACTTTTATTATATTGCTCTGAATTATTCAACTGTGATTCCAAAATAGCTCCTCACCCAGCAAACCAAACTCCTGAAGTTAAGGCCCAGCCCAGTTCACCATGTGGCAAAGGCCATTTGCTGCCCTGGAGCATGCCCTTCTGGGGATGAATTTTCTCATCTTTAAACTCCTGCTGTCACCATAAGTGGTTTATCAAAGTGTTTCTTCCATCTCCTCTCCTTCTGGGATCCAATTCCAAGTACGATGAGATGTCCTTGTTTTATCCTGTATGGTTCTTATATCTTCTTTTATATTTTATATCTTTTGGTTTTTTCATACTAATTTTTTTTCTAACCTATCTTCTACTTTATTATTGTCTCCTCAGCTGTGTCTATTTGCCTGTTAAATTCAGCTAAGTTCCAGTTGTTGAGTTTGGTTATTGTATTCTTCTATTTAGGATTTACTTTGGTTCTTTTTCTATAGTTTTCATTTTTCTGCATAAATTTTCAATCTTGTTTTCATCCATACAGTAAGTTTATTTCAGTGTCTATGCCTGATAATGTCAAGATCTGGAGGCCCTATAGACCTGTTTCCATTACACATTGTTTCTGTTGGTTTCTGTTGTCTTTTTCATGTACCTGGTTATTTTTGCTTTGTGCCAGACATTTTATTCATACAATTGTAAGAATAACTTGAGGCCCAGTATGAGGTTATGTTTCTCCAGAGAAGATTTTACATTTGTTTCTGTTAGGCATTAAAAAATCTGGGATCCTTATCCAACTTCATGCTCTGAGATGTCTTGAAGCTATATGAGATCCTGCAGAGGGCTGTCCACTTCTGCTTCACCCTTATTCTTAGGATGTAACCTAAAGTGAGAGGAATTCACTGACAGCAATATCCTCCTCACTGCCCATGCCAGGCCCCAGACTCCAAAGTCTTATCTCCCAAACTTTGAGAGATTGTCAAATTCCCCAATCAGCTACTCAGAAATCCCTGAAGGATGGGCCTGTACTATTAGGGGAAAAAAAAAGCAGATCCCAACCTGTCTATCATTCCTCAGATCCTGGCCCACAGTTCTTCATAGGATTGTCTCATTGGCTCAACAATGCCTTCAAATAGATGATTTTAATATTCTGTGCAATTGTTCTAGCTATCCTCAGACTGAGGATTTGTCCAAATTGTTTGGTTTTTTTGACCAAATTTGACCAAATTGTTTGTCCAAATTGAAGCAGAAATTCAGGTTGAAATGTTCATGCAAGGTTGCCAAGGCAGTGGACGATTACTCCACTACTTATCACCACTACTTATGACTACTGCCCACTAATCTCTAAGCTTACCTGGAAGATAATTACAAGACAGGAAAGAGGACAGTAAGTATCACATCTCAGTTAACACCTGAAGACTTCTCTTTGAGGAATTCCTACTCTGTGTCTCCCTGACTGTTGTGTTTCCTTTTTTTTAATTGAAGTATAGTTGATACACAATATTATATTGGTTTCAGGTGTATGACATAGTGATTTGACAATTGTATATATTAGTAAATTCTCATCATGGTAAGTATAGCTACCATCTGTCACCATACAAGGAAATGACAATATCGACTATATTCCCTACGCTGTACTTTTCTCTCTGACTTATGTGTTTTATAATTGAAGGTTAGTGCTCTTTATCCACCTCACCCAAATCATTCATTCCCCCTCCCTCTCTCCTGTCTCTGTTTTTTTAATAAAAATTTTTTCTTCACTATCTTCATTATTTCAAATCTGTTATTAATAGTTTCATCCACCATAACATTATATTTTAGTCATCCATATGCTTAATTATTTTTAAGCTCAATATTTTGAAATGGTAAAAATGGAATACACAAGTCATCTCCATCACCATCCCTGCCCTATTTCCCTCTGTTAAAAGCTCTACCTCCCCTTCCAAGTGGTCAGGATATGTGGATGTTTCTCCTTGACCAAAGGCAGCCCCTGTCCACCCCCAGCCAGACTAGCCCTTCTGTAGTAGAGCCCACGAGGCCCTTGCCATTACTCACAGCATTAGGATGAAGCACATGGTGGCAGTGACCACTGAGTGGGGTCCTCTTATTTAGTTATTAAGGAAACATATCTGGAAAGATTAAGAATGAGATGTCACTCCTCCCATATTTGTATTTGAGAGAGGTTTCCACATGTTATAGGACTAGGTAGACATTACCAACTTCTATGAAAGAGTGAGGCTTTTGAGGCAAAGAGGAAATTTTACTGACCTTATATTTAGGTATGGGAAATGAAATATCATTACTTAATCTGTTTTAGTAATTTTACCATAAATCATTACCTAGGGGAATAGAAAGACTATAATCTCTTTGTATAATTAGAACACATTTGGTACAAAAATACAAAATGATGAGAGGGAAAGCAATGTAACAAGAAGAGCGAAGAGGAAGGGAGAAGAGAAATGAAAGAAAAAAAACGGTTGGTCTCCGATTCTTCCCTTCCTCCAGGTCCCCTATTGCTCAAGTCAAAGGACCTCATCAGCTCTCTTCTGGTCATGCAAGCTTCCCACATTACCTACTATTTTCTGCTGTCTTTGCATTCCTGCCTCCTGACACATTCATTCCCTTATCATCATTTTGTGGCACATGCGCATCTCCTTCCTTTCACAGAACCCTGATTATGGGGCACTTTATGGGAGGCATACCTTCTGTAGTGCACACACATGTAATACCTTCTTCCAAGAAACCTCACCATAGGATTCAAGGGAAATCAAGGCTGTGGTTCTGTTCACATATTGAGAACTGCAGTGTTGTGACCTGTTCTGCAGGTCCACAGCTGTTCTGACTCCGTTGTTTTCTACTGAATTTCTGTGTCTTGCTACTTGACACATATGAGTGTGACATGTAAATGACACCCATTTCCTTACTTTTTACATACATCTCATTTTATCAAACAAGTACATAAATTAATGTCTTATGCCAAGTAGTCTCTGTGAAAATCAGCCAGATACAGATAAATATCTATTCCTTTGGACCTTGTTAAAAGCAAAGCCAATATAGCATGATAATTTTATGCAGTCCAGACTGCTAAATATCAAGAGCTTTAATGCTTAGCATACGTAACACTTTGCTGATAATAGAAGGGAAAATTGGTGGTTGACCTTCTTTGGGGTGCATTTGCCCACTTAATGAGTCCCATCAAGCCTTCAAAATGCAAACACTGGAAATTCATTTTCCCCCTTTTGTTCAGATAATCCAGGTAACCCAATATCTTACATAGTTAGCTGGCCGACAGCATATCAGAACTTCTTCGAGGCTGGCCTCCAGATAATGGGTCGATCTCCTTGAGGCACACTTTACAAGTCAGGCCTCTGCTCCCACCTCCCTGTGGGTCGGGCCGACCTCATGAGCAGCACACAGTGCCTGGCAGTAAAACCCAGCTGACTTGTATTCATTTCCCTTCACAAAATTGGCTTCTGGCCCCCATCTGGCTTCAGAATGCAGCCACTGCGGGTTTGCCCCACACTATCAAATCCAGGATCAAATCTCCCGGCTGAGTCCATCACACCTGCTCCTGGGCTGCCTGTTGTCAGGTAAAATATACAAATAAATTTGCTTCAGGGTGTCTCAGTTACAAGGATTATTTTTAGTTGGAACAGCCCCTCCCTGAGATTTTTCATTTCTAAGACATTACCTTTTTCTGGATTCATTGCCAAAGCAGTTCAAGGACTTCCATCCTCATTTCTCAAATGCATGGAAACATCAGCAGTAACTTTACCTGGTTCCAAAGGAGGCCTTTGGGAGTGAGTTCATGGCGGTGCTTCCTGTCTCTTGAAATTGAGGCAGAGCAGGGACCTGGGACAAGCATCATGATTAATGTTTCCTGCCCATGATGAAAATTCCAAGTTATAAACAGCATAGTAAGGACAAGAGAGACTCCATCTTAAGGCTAAGATTCCAGTTTAAGAACCAGGAGTTAGGAGGCAAGATTCCTAACATATCTTACGGTGATTAGCCAACAACTGACCCAACCTTAAGGCAGGGCAAGCAGTCCTAAATGATATGTTCCCACTGCTTGAGGGTAACCACCATCTTGGAGAACAGGATCAATAAATTCCTTGTGTTAAGTTTATCTTAAAGAATATCTAGAGGATTGATCATGTTAATGTCTCTACCATCAGAGATAGACACACTGAGACCACACATCAACCTAGCTCCTTTAGCCCTTTGCCCCATTCTTGAAATCCCTAAAAACAAGCATCCTAAGCCTTTAAGCACACCTCCTCTCTGGGGCTTCCCACAGCCCCCTTTCCTTGAGTGTGGACTTTGCCTTAAATAAAACCTTTCTGCTGCTCAGCTTAATGCGTTTTGTCTCCACACTCTTCCAAGCCTGTCAGTTCACCCCTTTCCTGGTGGTAAGCATCTCTGTTACTTCACTACTTCATTTGATTTTCTAGACTTAAGCACAAGTCTTTTCTCCTCTCTTCTGCTTCAGACAGTAGGGAAGGGCTACTGAGAGCTCTGATTTGGGCTTGTAAGTTCCTGTCACCTGGGTGACTCAGATGGGACTGCAGCTGTACAATTATGCTCTTCAGTAGCCTGCCCCAAAATCTTTCTTTGCTTTGGGGAAGTTTTCAGAATACAATCTCACTCCATCCAGTGCTCTGAAGCTCCTCCAAATCCTGGGGCTGTGGGGGCTTAATTCCCACACTGTGCAGATTCAAGCGAATACTGGATGCCAGCTGACCCTGGCTTCAGGAGTTGGCAAGGGATCTGCCCTATGCAGAGCGGGAGTTCAGTGGGCTTCCCATTCCTCCCTCTTTTCTTCCTTACTCTTTCTGCCTGCATGGCTGCCGCCATTCACTACTGCTCTTGGTTTAACGAATTCTTCCTTACCTATACTTGTCCCACCTGTTTGTGAATTCTTTCTCCATCAAAGTCAAGAACCCTCTCCCGTGTGGAGCTCTCACCAAGCACACAGTGAGATCTCCCTGAATTGCATTGCCCAACAAAAAAATGACCTCATGGTGCAAGCTGTATTGCTCACTTTTATCATCACATCATTTCTTAGTGAGCCTGTGGTGCCCTTCCTCTTACAGCCATTTGCTCCATTTAGTGCATGCTCTGCCCTGCAGACTGGCACTGCCCTACCTCTCTTCATCTCCAGTAGGTGCTCAGGAGGGACGGGCTTGCTCTGAGGCCCTCTTGTCCCTGCCAGAACTGGAGTACACCCAGGTTCATTGGATGTGTAGCTATTCTCTTTGCTTCAGCCAACTTGGGGATATGGTAGCTTGTATTATATATATAATGATTTAGAGTTTTGGCATGTATGACTTCCTTCAAGTCTTGAAAATTCTGCAAGGTATGGGGATTCATAGAAACATTTTATAGATAAGGGAACAGAGCCTTGGGTTTAGCAATATACTAGAAATTAGTGGCAGTGATTTTGAGTCTAAGTATTTGAGGTTCTTTCCTCAATTTCTTCTTAGCCATTTATTTAGCTAACCCTTTATTTCCATCGCATAAGTCTTGTGTTTTAAGGCTTTTGTCCTCCAGTCACCAAACGCTTCCAGAAAACTCAATGTACTTCACAAGCCTGGTCACTCAGAGCTAAGTGTACGTGATGACACATGCATACCCAAGTGACACTGGCAATCATCCTGGGCCTGTCCCCAAACTCTTCTGCTCTGTCCCTGGCAGTGAGTGGCAATTTCCACTCAGCCTGGCATGTCTTGTGTGCCCCAGAGCAGGAACGGCAGCTAGGGTGGAGGGAGCCATGTGCCTAATGAGTCCATAACCCTGAATGTGTTCTACTGCCTACAGGATAAAAGCCTGCTCCTTAGCAAGGATGCCAAGCCCTTCCTTAACCAGCCCCAGCTTTTGTCTGCAGACTCACCACCTACCACCCCATCCCCATTTCCTGCTCCCAAACACACCTCTTAACACCTGCCATGCTCCTTTGTCCCTCTATTGTTGCTTGTGTTGCCCCTGGTCCATTGTATTATTTGCTCACAGTCCTACCCTCTTTCCCTCCCTTGCTGTGGTCACTGTGGCCGAAGTAGCCCCCTGCCTACTGATGTTGTGCCTGGTAGTGAGACCAAGGCCTTAAGAAGAGAAAGGGACAGTGGAACCACACCACAGCTTAATGGATCTTATGTGGCAACCAGACACAAACTTGCTTCTCTCCCTACAAAGCATATAAACACACTATTCTCTAGTGTTAGACTCAACATTCTCTGTTTGTTAACATTGATTTCCAGGAGTATATAACAAGCAGAGAAATTTTTTGTTTTCAGGGCCTGAGATTTGGCTTTGCATTGACCTCTCTTTGTCTCTGAGCAGTCTGGTCACCCTTGAAGGCACAGGGTCCGGCCCCCCGGTCTCTTTTGCAGAACACTGGCAGGTGCCTGCAGGCCTGGCCCACATGAAGACCCAGAATGTGTGGGACATGCGCCTGGACCTCTCAGCCAGGTTTTGGGCCCCTTGCCGTGCTGCCTTCTACAACTGATCCCTGCCCTCTGCAGAACACTGTGTGGGCCCCCAGGGACTAGCTGCTAGCTGCCTCACCAGCGTGGGTAGGCCCTTGGTGCCAGCTTATGTCCAGGGCACTTGGTGGGAATGGCACGACCCCTGCCAGATGGCTGCCCACTGGACCCTCCTGTCCTATAGGGCCTCCCTGCCCTGCGCATGCAGGTGGGAAAGGGATTCAGAACCTCTCTGCAGGGCTGGGCTCTCAGCATGACACAAGTAGTATAGAGTGCAAGCACGGAGTTAGAATTAGCCAAACGGACTTGGGTTTGGATCCTGGCTCCCTGATGCTACCAGCGTGACCTGGGTAGGTCGTGACCAGGTCCCCAAGGTCAGCCCGGAGCTCACATGTCTCATCCTCAGTAGTGGCTGCTCTCCTGTCACTCTCACCGCCCTGGGGCAGAGGGCCTGGAGCTGAGGATGGAGGGGGTATCTGTTTGCCCATCCCCAGGTTGTGCCTGACTAAATACATCCTCAGGGAGGTCACCCAGCTGATGAACAGACTCAGGCCCACAACTGTCTTGTCATCTGTGTCACCAGAAGTTTCCAAAGGCCCCACTTCCCTCCACGGTAGCTCATTCCCCACACTGTTGCACTTCATCACTGACATCCATAGTCCAGAGTCACTTCCTGGTTGAAAACCACCAGTTGCTGCCCTTAGTCCAGCCCGGAGAGGGACTCTTCACTTCCCACTGCAGCCATACCCACCACTGGCTGCTCAGCCCCCTCTTGTGGCTGCCACTGGGGGGCTGTGTTCTCTCTGACCCCTCCTCCTCCCATGTGCCCCACTGAAGTTCAAGTGTAATCTTCCTGGGGAAGCTCTGCCTCAAGGCCCCAGACAGAGCTCTGCTAGCATTTGCTTCTTGGGGTTAGAACTGATCAAGCTGCGTGTGTATGCTATGAGCTCTTAAAGAAAATTGAGCTCGCCCAGTATTTACTGGCCCTCCTTTGCACAATGGAGCTAAAAGTAGTATTTAATTCATAAGGTTTTATAAAAATTAAGTGAGTTAATAATATATCGAAAGTGCTTAGAATAATGTTTGGCTTACAGTAAGAGCTAATAAAGGTTGCCTGTTACTAATATTACATTCTCAGTAGATGCTAAATTAATGCATAAAAATCTAAGGAAAAGGAGCCCAATTTAGCCTTTTGCTTTTCATAGACTTTTGGTTTCTTTTTTTCATATCTAGAAAAAGCCTTTCTGCCCAAAATGGCTATTCAAAATTCATGAATGCCAAGAATGAAATAATTTAACTATCACAGAAAAAAAATTAGCATGCTAAGTCCCACAACATTATTTACTGGAAGATGTCAAGAATTCAAACCATATGCCACTACTAAACTTCAGTTTGTCTTTAAAAAAAATCTTTATTTCTTGGCTGACAGTGAAGAACTCGCACTGGAAAAATTAGCAAGTTTGATGCTGGTGCAAAGTCAGAGAAAGCTGTCCTTTGAGTATATTTGGGACTGGTTTTAAGTAGGTTTCATTTCTGGGGAGATCAGATTTTCGATCGTATTCAGTAATGTAGGGACACATTATTAAACTGTTTATTTTGTGTCCTCTGGGTTTCAGCATCTCAAGGGCTCTTGTCATAGACTGCGAAAAAGAAGCAACAGAAAGACGTTAACATTTATTGAGTTCTGAGGCACAGTGCTCTGAGTTTATAGGATGTTGGGTAAATAAGAGCAGACCCTGTCAAATACGTGGGATGAAATGTAAGCATTTCGGGAATCTATAATGCAGCTAACTGCTACCTCTCTTCTCTCCCCCACCCCCATTGGGGCTGTGGAGTATCTACGTGGTAATGCAGCCCAGGATATCGGGGAGATCAAGAGGGTGAAATTAACCTTCATGCTCCAAGCAGTTTACTCCTAAGAGAAGTTGTAAGACGAGTTCACAAATAGTATAAGTGGCAACATATGACATGTGAACTATGTCCCAAAGTTTGGTTATGATCACACCTTTGAAATCTAGGGCTTAGATCTGAAATTTATATGGTAGTAGAGCCTGCATGGGTATTTGTGTCTGCTGAATTGCCATTTATTTCATTTCCAGTTCTCTTTAGAACTAGAGAGAAGGCCTATCTTAATTGAGAAGGCATTTTGAATGTTTATTTTACTAGCTGTTAAAAAGGAATCTCTCAGTATTTTAATTGGAAAAAATTAAGTGAAGATGACAAATAACACACTAAAGAAGGAGTAAAAGTACAAATTAATTCCTTATAGTTGTTAAGAGTAGTAGACATATATTTTATTTTTTAAAAATGCATGTGGGTAATTATATAGTTGTTCTATAAATTATTGGGATGATGGGCAAGTAGATTATGTAATTGTGTTGAAAATTTTTTAATGACATGAGAAATTGTGTCAATTTGAAAGTAACCATAGGTGTCACTTAAACATACTTACTCCCTTGACAAAATAGGTATGATACCGATTTTGTCAAGGGAGTAAGACATCTTAGAATGCCTGGAAATCTCCTTCTCCAGGAAAAGGTTATGGTAACATAATTCTCGTGTGCTGTGTCCTTGCATGAAAGGTGTTGACCACATCATGTCTACCCGAGGTGGACCAGCAATAGGCTTGGATGTAAAATGGGCAGGCGGTTAATTTGGACCGTTTTTTAAAAAAGTCAAAGGAAAATCAATTCTGCCATCTAGTGTAAAAACAGGTCCTTGCAACTTCTTAACAAAAAATAACCTCATTTGGTTATCTTCATTTAGGAAGGCTCATCCTGACATAGTAATCATGTTCTGGCTGAGGGATTTTCCCCAGGTAACCAAAGGAGGACAGAGTTTTAAAAATTGCTGCCATGTTTCTAAAATAATTACTCCTTACTCATTATGCCCACAGTGAGCCTAGATGTATCTTTTCTTGGCAGCCCAGTCAGAGCCTTATGAGTGTTACTCACCTCACTGTCTGAATCCAGAGACAGCCTCAGGGTGACAGGGGATCCGGGCCTGCTGCAGGTGGCCTTGGGGCTGTTCTTTCCCAGTTTACAGCACACTGCATTCAAGCCCCTGCTCTGGGCAGTCTCACTGCCCAGCCCTGGAGGCTGGCTGAGCACTTGGAGCTGGGTGACCAGAAACCAGGTTGGGGAACCCTGGAGCCATGAGGCTGAGGTGGGTTTGACTGGAGACAGGTGGCCTAAAAACCAGAGCAGAAAGTCAACAGGTCAAATTGGCAGGGGAATCTCAGGGGACAGAAGCAAAACTAAAAATGAAGAGAAGGGCTGAAGTGACTCAGAGGTCCTCTGTCATGTTTGAAGTACTGTAGCCCAGAAGAAATGCTGCCCTTTTCTTGACTGGGGCTCAGCTCATCTTTACTGAGATCATTCCAAGTCCTGCAGCTTCTCATCCCTGCAGTTCTCAAACTTAGTGGGAAGAATAATCGGCTGGGCAGCAGATTAGGACAGATACCCTGGCCAGGCTTTCCTGAGCTGGTGAATAGCAGGTCTGAGATGGGGCATCTGAGTCTTCGTTTTTGAATAAAACCCACAGATGATTTTGATCCAGATGGTTCAAAGGCCCCATTGAAAAACAAAATCACTTCCTAAAATCCTATAATTCAAGGTTGCTTATCACATGCCTGATTTGAACAAATTACAGATCTTCAAGGTATAAATTATGTGTGGTTTCTCATACTCGGTAACCTCTGGTTCTCATGAACCTTATTAATGTCATACAGAGTCCCAGTAATGCTGATTAGGGAATATTTGTCTGAAATATTAATTTAAAAACAAACTAAGTAAAGCTTAGAATTTTCCCCCCAGTGAGGCAATATATAGTGAAATGAGCACTAAGTTCTCTAACACCAGGGGTAAATTTAAATAATAGGAAGTTTGGAATCAAGGAAATCAACCATCAAAATTTACTTTATGGTGAATATTCAGCTTAAGGGTCTTTGTAATGCCTACTCGTAAATTTACCTAACACTGCGAGAGAAACGTTCTTTGCTCATCTCACCCATTCAGTATCTAAACTTAATTTAATTTTAATAACTTTTGAGGTTTCCTTAAAATCTGTCTACTTTGGGGAAAAAGATGATGGCGAGGCAGAAATCTCCTCCCAAAATTACATACAATATGAAAGTACAGCAAATGCAAGTAATCCTAAAAGAGCAACCAGACAGAAGATTGCAACAGCCTGCCTACATCAGAAAAAGAGCAGACCTCATAGAAAAGGACAAAGTAACAAAGCCGCCATCTGGTGAGACCTGAGCCGTCCCCCCACCCCAGCTCACCAGTGGGAGGAAGAGAAACAGAGCAGGGAGGAAATAGAAGCCCAGGACTGCTGAACACGCAGCCCTGGAGATCTGCTCCAGAACACAATCCCACACTGCATGGTGCTCTGTAGGTTAGAGGGGTTGGAAAGAAAGACAGACAGAAAATTTGGAGAGACTGAGATTCCAGCCACCTGTGGAGAAGAGGTTCCCACAATCAGCAGCTCTGGGACAAAAGAAACCTGGGCACTTTGAAAGACTTCCCAACAGTGAGAGGACCGTTAAAAGGGCAAGGATTACACAGAGCTTGCTGTTCAGGAGAGGGAACAGGTGGACAAATCATCCTGGCACACTCATCCCAGCAGGTTGGAAACTTTCAGGAGCTTCAGGTGCTCCATCCCCCTGGCTGGCCACACAGCACCAAGGGCCCCCACCACAATACGCACCTACTGTTCCTTCCTCCCAGCCTGCACCTGTTCACAAACCTGCTGCCCCCACCATTGCGCCAGGCCAGCCAGAGGAGAGCCCAGCCTATGGCAGTTACAGGGGTGTAGTGCAGAGGCTGCTCCCTGCATTCTTGGCTAACTGGCCCTGACAGTGGAGGCAGGCACTGCATCTGGGAAGCAGGAAAGAGCTCTCTCCTCCAGGCAGGCACTGGCACCACTCACCTGCGACCCCCACCATCACTCCTGGTGCTGGGAATCTCCAAAGAGTAGAGCTTCTGGGCACTAGAGGGAACCACCCAAACAAACCTATTATTTCTCATTATCCAGTAGGATAATGAAAAGGCAGAAGAAACTTGTTCATCCAAAATCCCTCAAACACCAGAAAGAGGGCTCAGTGAAACTGAAATCACCAATATTCCTGATAAATATTTCAAAATAAAAATCATAAACATGCACATGGAGTTACAGAAAAAAATTCAAGATTTAAGAGATGAATTCAAGAGAGAGGTAGACACTTTGAAAAATACAGTATCTGAAATGAAACATACAATGGAGGGATTTAAAAGCACACTAGAAGAGGTACAGGAGACAGCAAATGGAATAGGAATTACAGAACAGGAATACAAAGAAGCTGAGACAGAGAGAGAAAAAAGGATCTGTAGGAATGAAAGAATATTGAGAGACCTGTGTGACCAATCCAAACAGAACAATATTTGCCCTATAGGGGTCCCAGAAGAAGAAGAAGAGAGAAAAAGAGATAGAAAGTGTCTTTGAGGAGGTAATTGCTGAAAACTTCCCCAATCTGGGGAAGGAGAGAGTCTTTCAGGCCATGGAGGTACACAGATCTCCCAACACAAGGGACCCAAGGAAGACAACACCAAGACAAATTATAATTAACATGGAAAATATCAAGGATAAGGACAGACTATTAAAAGCAGCCAGGGAGAGAAGAACGATCACATACAAAGGAAAACCCATCAGGCGACCATCAGACTTATCAGCAGAAATCTTACAGGACAGAAAGGAGTGGCACGATATATTTAACGCAATGAAACAGAAGGGCCTCAAACCAAGAATACTCTACCCAGCAAGATTATCATTTAAATTTGAAGGAAGGATTAAACAATTTCCAGATAAGCAAAAGTTGAGAGAATTTACCTCTAACAAATCATCTCTACAGTGTGTTTTAAAGAGATTTCTCTAGATGGAAGTGCTTCTAAGGCTAAATAACTGTCACCAGAGAAAATAAAACTACAGTAAAGGAAATAGACCAAGTAATTACTAAGCAAATGCAAAATTAAATCAGCTAGGCACAGAGTTAGTCAAGGGATAGACAAAGAGTACAGAATATGACACCTAACATATAAAGAGTGGAGGAGGAAGAAAAGGGAGAAAAAAAATCTTTAGATTGTGTTTATAATAGTGTAATAAGCAAGTTAAACTAGACTGTTAGATAACAAAGAAGCTTTGATACCTTTGATAACCATGAATCCAAAGCCTGCAATGACAATAAGTACATATCTATCGATAATCACCCTAAATGTAAATGAACTGGATGCACCAATCAAAAGACATAGAGATACAGAATGGATAAAAAAGCAAGACCGATCTACACGCTGCCTACAAGAGAATCACTTCAAACCCAAAGACATACACAGACTAAAAGTGAAGGGATGGAAAAAGATATTTCATGCAAATAGGGAGAAAAGACAAGGAGTTGCAGTACTTGTGTCAGATAAAATAGACTTCAAAACAATGAAAGTAACAAGAGACAAAGAAGGACATTACATAATGACAAAGGGGTCAGTCCAACAAGAGGATATAACCATTACAAATGTTTATGCACCCAACATAGGAGCACCTACATATGTCAAACAATACTAAGAGAATTAAGGGGGGAAATAGAATGCAGTGCATTCATTTTAGGAGACATCAAAACACTTCTCACTCCAAAGGACAGATCAACCAGACAGAAAATAAGTAAGGAGATAGAGGCACTGAAAAATACATTAGAATAGATGGACCTAACAGACATCTCAGAACATTCCACACAAAAGCAGCAGGATACACTTTCTTCTCAAGTGCACCTGTAATATTTTCCAGAATAGATCAGATACTAGGCCACAAAAAGTGCATCAGTACATTTAAAAAGATTGAAATTGTACCAACTAAATTCTCAGATCTCAAAGATATGAAACTAGAGATAAATTGTGCAAAGAAAACAAAAAGGCCAACAAACACATGGAGACTTAACAACATGCTCCTAAATAATCAATGGATCAGTGACCAAATTAAAGCAGGAATCAAGCAATATATGGAGACAAATAAAAACAGCAGCTCAAAGCCCCAACTTCTGTGAGTTCTAAGAGGAAAGTATATAGCAATACAGACCTATCTCAAGAAAGAAGAACAATCCCAAATGAACAGTCTAAATTCACAATTAATGAAACTAGAGAGAGAAAGAATGAGGCCCAAAATAAGTAGAAAGAGGAATATAATAAAGATCAGAGAAGAAATAAATAAAATTAAGAATAAAACAATAGAAAAAATTGATGAAACCAAGAGCTGGTTCTTTGGGAAAATAAACAAAAAAGATAAACCCTAGCCAAACTAATCAAGAAAAAAAGAGAGTCAACACACATAAACAAAATCAGAAATGAGAAAGGAAAAATCACAATGGACACCAAGGAAATACAAAGAACTATTAGAGAATACTACGAAAAATTTTAATGCTTACAAATTAGATAACCTAGAAGAAATGGACACCTTTCTAGAAAAATACAACCCTCCAAGACCGACCCAGAAAGAAACAGAAAATATGAACAGACCAATTACCAGCAACAAAATTGAATTGGTAATCAAAAAACTACCTAAGAATAAAACTCCTGGGCCAGATGACTTCACTGCTGAATTTTATCAGACATTTAGAGAAGACCCAATACCCATCCTCCTTAAAGTTTTCCAAAAAATAGAAGAGAAGGGAATACTTATACACTTATTCTATGAAGCCAGGATCACTCTAATACCAAAACCAGGCAAAGACACCACATAAAAAGAAAATTACAGACCAATATAACTGATGAAGGTGGAAGCAAAAATACTCAACAAAATATTAACAAATGAAATAAAAAATACATCAAAAAGATCATACATCATGATCAAGTGGGATTCATTCCAGGGATGCAAGAATGGTACAAATATTTGCAAATCAATCAACATTACCCACTACATCAACAAAAAGGACAAAAATCACATGATCATCTCCATAGATGCTGAAAAAGCATTTGATAAAATTAAACATCCATTCATGATAAAAACTCCCAACAAAATAGGTATAGAGGGCAAGAACCTCAACATAATAAAGGCCATATATGACAAACCCACAGCCAACATCATACTTAACAGCAAAAAGCTGAAAGTTTTCCTCTAAGATTGGGAACAAGACAAGGATGCGCACTCTCCCCACTTCTATTCAACATAGTACTGGAGGTTCCAGCCATAGCAATCAGACAATACAAAGGCATAAAAGGCATCCAGATTGGCAAGGAAGAAGTTAAACTGTCACTGTTTGCAGATGACAAGATATTGTACATAAAAAACCCTAAAGAATCCACTCCAAAACTACTAGATATAGTATCTGATTTCAGCAATGTTGCAGGATACAAAATCAATACACAGAAATCTGTTGCATTCCTATAAACTAATGATGAACTAGCAGAGATATCATGAAAACAATTCCATTCACAATTGCATCAAAAAGAATAAAATACCTAGGAATAAATCTAACCAAGGAAGTGAAAGAACCTATACTCAGAAAACTATAAGACACTCATGAGAGAAATGAAAGAAGACACCAATAAATGGAAACACATCCCTTGCTCATGGATAGGAAGAATTAATATTGTCAAAATGGCCATCCTGCCTAAAGCAATCTACAGATTCAATGCAATTCCTATCAAAATACCAACACCATTCTTCAATGAACTAGAACAAATAGTTCTAAAATTCATATGGAACCACAAAAGACCCCGAATAGGCAAAGCAATCCTAAGAAGGAAGACTAAACCTTGGGGGATTACACTCCCCAACTTCAAGCTCTACTACAAAGCCACAGTAATCAAGATGATTTCATACTGGCCCAAGAACAGACCCATAGACCAATGGAATAGAATAGAGAATCCAGATATAAACCTACACATATGTGGCCAATTAATATACAATAAAGGAGCCATGGATATACAATGGAGAAATAACACCCTCTTCAACAACTGTTGTTGGCAAAACTGAACAGCTACATCTAAGAGAATGAAACTGGATTACTGTCTAACTCCATACACAAAAGTAAACTCAAAATGGATGAAAGACCTGAATGCAAGTCATGAAACCATAAAACTCTTAGAAGAAAACATGGGCAAAAATCTCTTGAATATAAACATGAGCAACTTTCTCTTGAACACATATCCTCGGGCAAAGGAAACAAAAGCAAAAATGAACAAATGGGACTACAGCAAACTAAAAAGCTTCTGTACAGCAAAGGATACCATCAGTAGAACAAAAAGGCATCCTACAGTATGGGAGAATATATTTGTAAACAACATATCCAACAATGAGCTAACATCCAAAATATATAAAGAACTCACACACCTCAGCACCCAAAAAAGCAAATAATCCTATTAAAAAATGGACAGAAGATATGAACAGACACTTTTCCAAAGAAGAAATTCAGATGGGCAACAGGCACATGAAAAGATGCTCCAAATCACTAATCATCAGGGAAATGCAAATTAAAACCACAATGAGATAACACCTCACACCAGTTAGGATAGCTAACATCCAAAAACAAGCAATAACAAATGCTGATGAGGATGTGGAGAAAGGGGAACCCTCCTACACTGTTGGTGAGAATGTAAGCTAGTTCAACCATTGTGGAAAGCAACATGGAGGTTCCTCAAGAAACTAAAAATAGAAATAACATTTGACCCAGGAATTCCACTCCTAGGAATTTACCCAAAGAAAACAAGATCAAAGATTCAAAAAAACATATGCACCCCTATGTTTATCACAGCACTATTTTCAATAGCCAAGACATGGAAGCAGCCTAAGTATCCATCAGTAGATGAACGGATAAAGAACAGGTGGTACATATACGCAATGGAACATTATTCAGCCATAAGAATAAAACAAATCCTACCATTCACAACAACATGGTTGGGGCTAGAGGGTATTATGCTCAGTGAAATAAGCCAAGTGGAGAAAGACAAGTACCAAATTATTTCACTCATTTGTGGAGTATAACAACAAAGCAAAAACTGAAGGAACAAAAACAGCAGCAGACTTACAGATCCCAAGAAGGGACTAGCGGTTACCAAAGGGAAAGGGGATGGGGAGGGCGGGCAGAAAGGGAGGGAGAAGGGAATAAAGGTGTATTATGATTAGCACACGTAATGTAGTGGGGCATAGGGAAGGCAGTACAGCATAGAGAAAACAAGTAGTGACACTATAGCATCTTACTATGCTGATGGACAGTTACTGTAATGGGGTATGTGGTGGGAACTTGATAATAGGGGAGAATCTAGTAACCACAATGTTCATAAGACTGTATATCAATGATAACTTAATAAAAAAATATGCAATTGGGAAAGACAGTCTCTTCAATAACTAGTGTTGGGAAAACTGGCAGCTACCTGCAAGAGAATGGAACTAGATTGCTATCTAACTCCATTAAACTTGAAGTGGATTGAAGACTAAATGTGAGACATGAAACCCTAAAACTCGTAGAAGAAAGCATAGGCAAAAATCTCTTGAACATCAGCATGAGCAATTTTCTTTCTTGACACATCTCCTTGGGCAAGGGGAAAAAAATGAAAAGTAAGTGGGACTACATTAAACTAAAGCCTTCTGTACTGTAAAGGACACCATCAGTAGAACAAAAAGGCAGCCTACAGTATGGAAGAATATATTTGTAAATGATTTATCTGATAAAGGGTTAACATCAAAACTATAGAAAAAACTCATACAACTCAACAGCAAAAATACAAACTCAATTGAAATATGGGCAGAGGACCTGAATGGACATTTTTCCAAAGAAGAAATACAGATGGCCAACAGGCACATGAAAAGATGCTCCACATTGGTAATTATCAGGGAAATACAAATCAAAACCTTAATGAAATATGATCTCACACCAGTTAGAATGGCCAGTATCCAAAAGATGAGAAATAACAAATGTTGGCAAACATGTGGAGTTGGCAAAGATGTGGAGAAAAGGGAATCCTCCTACACTGCTGGTGGGAATGTCAGGTGGTGTAGCCACTATGGAAATGAGTATAGAGGTTCTTCAAAACACTAAAAATCGAAACACCATACAGCCCAGTAATTCTGCTTCTAGGAATTAACCCAAAGAAAAAAAAATCCCTGATTTGAAAAGATATATGCACCCCTATGTTTATTGTCATAGAGCCAGGATATGGCAGCAAGCAAAATGTCCATCAGTAGATGAATGGGTAAGGAAGATGTGGTACATATACCCAATGGAATATTATTCAACCATTAAAAAAAGAAATCCTGCCATTTGCAACATGGATGGAGCTAGAGGGTGTTATGTAAGTGAAATAAGCCAGGCAGAGAAAGACAAATACCATACGATTTCCCTTATTTGTGGAATCTAAAAACAAAACAAAACCAAATGAATAAAATAGCAGTAGACTCATAGACATTGAGAAGTGACTGACGGTTACCACAGGGAAAGGGTTGGGGTGGGTGGGTGGAGAGATAAAGGGCACAAATATTTTTAATCATATTATCAGTTTGTCAGGAGGATGGTAGTACAGCATGGAGCATATAGCCAATGATTCTGTAACATCTTCATATAATGACAGACAGTAACTGCACTAGTTGGGGTGAGGATTTAATAATGTAGGTAACTGGTGAACCACTGTGTTGAATACTTGAAACTAGTATAAGATTGTATATCAATGATACTTCAATAAAAAAATAGCCAGACATACAAAAAGAAAGCAATGAATTTAAAACCAAGGAAATATACAGACAATAGAAATACACCCACTCCAGATCCAGATGTTGGAGTTATCATATATGAACTTTAAAATAACTGTGATTGAGAAGTTCAGTAAATATAAAAAGCTGGATGATTTGTTGACTCTGATGAAAGAAATTCATCAGGGAACTGGAAACTATAAAAAAGAATCAAATTGATATTCTAAAACTGAAAACAATGATAATGAAACTAAGATCTAAATAGAAGGACTTAAGAGAATAAATAAGAGTTAGTAAGTTATAGAGCATCTGAAAATAGATTGAAGCACTGATAGATAAAAGAATGGAATATATATAGTTTAAGAGATGTATAAGGCATGGTGAAAAGTTGTAATCCTATGTCACACTGGAGTTCCCAAAAGGAAGAGAAAGAGAAAGAGAGAGAGAAAAAATGATAAGCAATCTAGAAAAGCTAATGGTTGAGGATTTTTTTAAAAGGACAAAAGAACATTAAACGAGATTCAAGAAGTCCTACAAAGACTAAGAAGGATAAATCTTTTAAACTCTAATAGTTAAATTAGAATGATTAAGACAATGTGATACTGATGCAAAGGTCAACAAATTGTCCAGTGAAACAGAAGAGAGGGTCCAGACACAGAGCCCAACATGCACGGACCATCTATGACCAAGTAGCATTGCAGGGTGGGAGGAAGGATGGTCTTTCTGTACATGTTGCTGGGTTGATTAGATATCCACACGAATAAATAAATAAATAAATAAAGCATGACCCTTATGTCTTTCCACACACAAAAATCAACTCTAGGTAAGAATCATAAAGCTTGCAGAAAACAACATAGGCAAATTTGGAGTAGGCAAAAAAATCCTTAATCCAGACACAGATAATACCAACCACATAGGAAAAGATTGGTAAGTTTTACTACATTAAAATTAGAAACTTATTTCAATACAATTCACCACTGAGTGTGACCATGGGCAGACCGTGGAGTAGAAAAGATGCTCATGACATATCTCACTGACACCGGATCCATACCAAACAGACTTTTTAAAATTTCCACAAATTAATTAGAAAAAGACAGAACACCCATAAAAGAAGATTCCCCAAATACTCAGTCAACATATGAAAAGATCAACTTCATCATTCGTCATGAAATATAAATCAAACTTCCACGAAAGACCCATCCATACTTACCAGAATGACTGAAATAAAAATAGAAGAAGACTATCATTGCCAAGTATTGATTGGGAAGAAGAGAAGCTGACACTTAGATGCACGTATAAGCAGCTGCTGGACCAAGAAGAATGCTCGCCTCTCCCAGCGTGGTGCCTGACACGTGTGCGTGCGGTGTGTGCTGGCAAACAAGTTCAGTGCTTGATAAAACTTCAGCAGATAGTTTAAGGATGGGAAGAGGATGGCGTTAGGGGTTCAGTTATGTTTCTCCCCCTCAAATTCATATGCTGTAGTACTAACCTTCCAGTTCCTCAGAATGTAACCTTGTTGGGAAATAGGTTGCGGCAGATGTAACAAGTCCAGCTAACATGAGGTCCCACTGGAGTGAAGGGACCCCTTGTCCAATATGACCAGAGTCCTTATAAAAGGGAGAAATTCAGACAAAAAAAAAGAACACAGGAAGAACAATTGTGAGCACGGAAGCAGAGATCAGGGTGATGTGTCCACAAGTCAGGCACGCCAAAGATTTCCAGCCACCACCAGAAGCTGGGTGAGGTCCTCTGCAGAGCCTGCGAAGCATACAACTCAGTGACGCCTTGATTTCAGACTTCACCTTCCAGAGCGGAGAGACTTTAGTTTCTGTTCCAGCCCCCTTGACAGTGGTACTTGCTTCGGCAGCCCCGGCGGACTACCGCAGGTGGGAGGGGCAACGACAAAGAAAGTGTTTGGCTTCTCTTTTCCCTTTTCCGCGCGCGATTGCTGTAAGCTGGCATCTTAAACAGGAGAGAGCGTGTGAGGGCAGCGAAGGCAGCACAGGAAAGCTGTTTAGGGTGTGAACAGCCGTGTGACCTGGGAGCTGGCCTGCGCTTCTTGGTTTTTGGAAGGCATTCTTCAGACCTCCAGAAAACAGTGGAGGCATTTACCATAACTGAAGAGGTTTAGGCCTGCCGACTGAAAACTCACCTTAAAGCAGTGGACCAGCCCTTGGGGAAGCTGCAGCCTGGTGAAAACTATAGATTGTTCCAGGGGCTTTACATGCATCAGCTCCCTCAACCTCCCATATTCCTTGTGTGCTAGTTACTAATGGATTGCCTTTCAGCTCCAGATTAACCTGCTCTGCAGTCATGGGCAGAATTCCTTCAAGCTTTCCTCCTTACGGAGAGCATGGTGGTCAGCTTTCTCAGGAGGGTGCTCAGGAGGGGCGGTACAAGAGGAAGGGGCCTCTCTTGAGGGTCCCGGTGGCTGCATTCATGGTCAGTGATGAGGCCATAGGAACATCACGTGAGCTCAGCGCACACCCAGAAGGTGACCCTGTAGCCTTGGCCTGGTCTGGTCACCTCCCTGCAGCTCCCTTGGCATGATGCCAGAAGCCACAGGCCTCCTACCCCCAGAGGCAGCCCCCTGTCCGCAAGCCTGGGACTCGGCCCACAGACCCTGGGCGTACCCCTATTACCCTCTGCTTGCCCGGGGCTGAGGCCAGCTTCCCCCAGGCAACCCTGCCAACAACTGTGGTCCCCTGGGCTGCAGCCACACCCTCCCCACGCAGGTCTGCACCCAGCCTCGGGGTGGGTAGCCCCATTCCCAGCTTTGTCCTTCCTTGGACACTTCTGCATCCCTGGGGAACCACAGAGAGACCTTTATATATCTCATATTTACTCTAAAATCATCGCTTAATTCTTTCAATTAAACCTCTCCTGTCCAAATCCCTGTGTGGCCCTGTGGCCTGGTTGGACCCAGATTGGCAAGCAGGTATGACTTCTATGCATTTTCAGATGAGAAAACTGACACTCAGAGAAATCAACAGATCTGCTAAAAGCCACCCACTCTGGTCATTTCCACACTCCGAGTTTACATGGCATCACTCCCCTTGAGCCCTGTAGAGTCCAGAGAGCCTCCCTGGGATCTGAGTGTGTGGATGTTACTTACTAGGGGGTGGAGTCCTTTTTTATTTATTTGCATAGTTAAGTTGTATGGTATGTCAGTTCCTCAAGAGCATACCTGGCTGCTGGGAGACAAATGCTTGCTCGAAGGGCAGAGTTGGAAGGACAAATTCGTCTGTGGCTGCTTTTTCAGTACAGGATGAAGATAAGTAATTGTGACAGAGACGACAGAACACACAAAGTTTAAATATTTCATATCTGGTTGGTTCCTTATAGAAAAAAGTTTGCTGACCCCTGACCATGAAGCACTGGTCTTTCTGGCAGGATTATAATCAGTGTGCTGTGTCATCAGGCCATAGTATGACAAAATAAATAAATAAGTAAGTAAGCAAATAAACATATACACATACACATGTATGTGTGTGAAGTCTGAGAAGTTTTCATTTTAAAAAGTAAATTCCAAGAACAAAAATTAGATAATAAAAAAATGTTTTAACTAAGAAAAAACAAAAATGCATCCCTGACTCGAAGGAGAACAGGAAATGGGTGAGCATCCTAAACTCTCTGTTGAAGGGTTGTGCTGTGAGCTTATCAAAACGTGGCAACCGAATGCTGCTGAGGAAGGGGCAGGGCGTTACTGAGGGCTGGTTTGACAGGTGGCAAACCAAGGCCAAAGTCAAGGCACAGCCTCACCTGTCAGGGGCACACCTCGCCTGAGGCTGGCAGGGTTGCCCTTTGCTCTGAGATGCCACTTTGCACTCTTCATGAGATTACAGGTTGGGTCGGCCTGAAATCATTTCACCGTGGACCAATTGAGTGCAGTGTCGTCATGCTCGTGGCTGTTTCATGTACAGTTCTTTCCTGAGTAGTTCCAGAGCTCAGAGGCTGTGTGAGTGGAATTCTACCTGGGGAGGAAGAGAAAGGGTGCAGCGAGCATAGTTGGTCTCCTGTTCCAGGGTCTGGTTCCTTTTCCCTTGCCTTTGAACATGGAAATGAGGGCCATGGTTTTATAACAAACCTCCAGCTAGTTGAGTACATTAATCTGCAATGGAAACATGCTTTTGATGTAGGTGGGGCATATTAATCCAGGGTATGGAGGAGCCTCAGAAATCGTTAGTACCACCTCAAAATAACTCTAGCTGCCGAGAAAAGAACATAGTGTATGTAGTGATGCCTACTGAAGCCCAACTCTTCAGTTCTTGGTTCCTCAGTTTCTGTCTGTGTCTTAGTCTCCGAGACCTTCTGAAGGCACTTTGAGCCTCCTGTCTGGACAGAATCTAGGCACAATGCATAAGGAGGGAGAGAATTAAACCTATATTCTAATGATGCTTCAGTTTAAAAAATGACTCTCATAGAATGTCAAGATAATTTAGGGAAAATATCTTTGATTATTCAATTAACTTTTTTGTTATATAGCTTTTACTGAGCATATATATTCTGATTTAAACAATGACAATAAAAATGGCATCATCATAGGAAATGAGCTTAATAGGAAATGAACTAATGCAGAGCTGGTCTAATAACCTATGGACCAGGTAATTACCCTCAACTTTCCACAGATTATCAACTCCCAGTTTATCTGTGAAGGCTAGAAAACGGTGTACCTTCCAGCATAATAATGCTTAATTATGTAGGTGCAATGAGGAGAATAGCTCTAAAGCCTTTTCTGTTTCCAGCTCAGGTGATAACAATTCAATTTCACTTTCATGCAATGATTAAGTCTAGTTCTGATAACATCTCCTTGTAAATAGTTTTTGACTAGCAAGTTAATACAGGGTCTACTGCAGGTAGGCCCAAGTGGCCTCAATCAATATTTGATTAGTAAATAAATAATAGGTCAATAAACCAATCCAGATGTTGGTGCTTTGACATCAGCTGGAGAGAGCAGAAGGAGCAGCCTTTGAAGTTGGCTGCTTGTCAGCTGGCTGGCAGGGCTCCAGGCAGTTGTCCCAGCTCGGTCTCGTGGACACTGTTCAGGTGACACATTTCTCAGTGTGCTGGGAGCTGGGGTAGAGAGGGTCGATCTCAGTTCACACTTGGGAAACCCAGGGTTGGGAGGAGGAATAGCCTCCTTTCCTGGGCTTTGCTATATCCTGGGCCTACACCCATTGCTTTTTAAAATTGTTTTCATGCTCTTGCAGCTGCACCTCTGCCTCCAGGATTGGGGAAGACGTTTGTCAGGTGTGCTGGGCGTCACTGCATGTCCTCCACATCATAGGTGGCAGCCCCGCTCAGAAAGGGTTCCAGTCAACAAACTTACCCCACATTGGAGAAAGCGGTTCAAAGAAAACGTTTGGAAATGAAGATCACCTATAATTTTATAAGAACCAGAGGATGTAGTTAAAAATTCAGTCTGTCTGTGGCTGAAATAGTTAGGAAAAAGAGCTACCTGTTGACACGGTGTGCTTGGCCATGAGATTTGCTCTTATGGCCTCACGTCCTCTCTGCTGCGCAGGCTGGAAAGGGGCCTTTGCTTTCCCTTAGCTGTCACACCCCAGCCAGCCCCGAGTCCTCTTTCTGAGTCCCGGCTGTCACTGGTCACACTCTCCTTCCCACCCATCCTGTGAGACTGGAGCCTAGCTGTCCAGTAGCCAAGCACTAGCCCCATGGCTCAGTTTCCATGATTCTGAAACAGGGGTGATGGTTTCTGCACCACCTACTTCACTGGTGTGTTGTGAGGACTACCTAAGAAACTCTGGAAAATGTTATAGGAAATGAGGACAAAATACATGTTGTAAATACACATTGGGTAGAAGTGTTCCTTTATAATTAAGGGGCTTTCTTCCAGTTATTCTGTGTAACTAACAGTTGTTGGAAGTACAGACCTACAAGTTCTGCCCCTGAAATCTAAGCTTATTCAATCATCATGACCTACACATGAGGCAGACACTAATCCCAGCTGACGGGAAAAGGCAGGTCCCTAGAGGTCGTGCAACTTGCACACGGCTGGGAGGTCTGGCTGCTGCGTCCAACATGGCCTTTGCTCCTTTCTCTGTGTGGTCAGCGTGGAAAGGGACTCCTGAGAAACAAGCAATACACTGAGTGCCCAGAACAGAGCTGGGCGTGACTGGACACTTGGTTATTCATTAGTATCCTTCCTGTTTGTTATAACTTCTAAACAATATCAGTAGACTTGGGTACAACTGACCAGTAGCAAAATACACTGCACCTGATTCACTCCCAACCCTCCAGTGATTCGAGAAAAACCAAATGGAGCTCCCCTCAGAGCAGTGGGAGGGCTGCAGGTAGGACCCTCTTTGCACTTTAAAAGGTGGTGGACTTTCTCCCTTGGCTACTAGGACTGTAACTGAAGCTTCTGCTTAATCAGCAAAACACTGTTTGTTGGGACATTGTGTTTTCACCTCACCATCTAAACTCATGATGGTAACTGAGATATCTTTTAGCCACACACACATTACTGCTCCTTTCTCCTATGCAAGCTTTCATTCCTAAAGGAGGCAGGAACTCCTCACAAGGTGGGAGATTTTATTTCTAATATATCTGGTGAAATATTACTAAAAGTGTTAGGTGATACTAATTTCCTACTATCTCTTTTAAAGATTTTTTAATTGAGTATCTGTGTATATTTTAGATAGGTCCCTCTAACTCCTCATTCTTGAATAAATATTCATGTCTTTCAGAGAACAGTTGGTGGCACCTGACAGAGCTGAATTCGAATTTCGGCTTCAAGTTTGCTCCTTAGAGCACTTGAGCAGCTCAGGTAACTTCACGGAGCTCCTCTTAGGACACCCAGTGTCTACCTTCCAGCCTGATGGGGAGGGTGCAGACAGCCCCTGCATGCAGAGTGTGCTTAAAATGAGACCTTCACTTCCTTTCATTAGCTTTCTGCCCCTTCCTATTTTGCTTTTCTTGCTATTCTTGCAGCTTCCCAAAATAGAAGATGCTAATAAAATTTCTTGGGGATCCTGAGACGGTTGCCCTGAAACCCTTCCATCCCATGAAATACTTGGATTACTTTTCTCCCTCCTTTCGCAGTTCAGTTCCGTTCCTACCTGGGGACTTGGAGCAGGCTTCTGGGAGGCAGATCCCAGCACCCATGTAGGCGCCATCTCCTGGCCCTCCAGGGAAGATACACGTATATCTTTTTCATTAGGTTTTTCTAAGCACAATTGAAATGTTAAATTCAAATATTATTACTACATACTTTTTAGAGAAATAGGCATAGTAGCAATTCAAATAGATTTCAAGTTATTTTGTATCTTGTCATCTTTGTTTAAACTTACTACTGACAAGGAGAAATTCTCAGATGTCCTAAAATTAAGTGGCATAGGGCCAGAGAAAGTAGTCAGTCAATAGCCCCAAGCCATAGATAACCAGATAGTCCAAGTTTCTGGATGATGTCATTTCAGCATCATTTAGAAGGTTCCAGAACCACTGCATCCCCCAAGTGTCTGACCATCATCAGCAACCAATCTGAGAGCCTTCTCTCTGGACTAACCATCAATCCCCCAGCTTTCCCCTCTTAGCCCATCTTCCTTATCTGTAGACAGTGCAAATCTAGAGAACTTTCTTTCTGTGAGACCCTTAGAAATGAGCCTTATTTCTTGAGCCTGGTGGGCAAGTTGTTTCTGTTAACCAGCCTTGCTGCTGGTGAAGCAGAAACTGCCTGTCTCAGCACTCAGTCCTTTTCTGGCTGCATCTGCAAGAACTCAATAAACCTTTTTGTTTCAGAGATTTCTCAGTCTCTAGAGTGTTTTGTCACTGCAGTACTGTGGATAAGAGGTGAAATTTATATAATTACTTGTCTTTTATTTATTTTATTATTTTTTCACTAAATGACTTTTATATGAAGAACTGAGCTTTTAAAAAAAGTGGTTTAAATGTTGTAGAAAACAGAAAATGATGATTACATTAAGAGTGTAGTAACTATGACTATTTCAGACTGGATGAGCATGGTAGTGAGTTAAAATGAGGTGTAACTCTCCATGCACTAAGACCCAGCTGCTTGCACACATGGGGAGCTTGCACACATGAGGGGCTTTCTAGGTAGTGGCATTGTGTACCTGAATAGGTCCATTTCTCAGGCAGCAGGTGGTATGTGTGAGGGAACACTAACAGGGCATCCTCTTTGGAGGTCACTGCTCTATCCCATCAGAGAAA
This sequence comes from Manis pentadactyla, assembly GCF_030020395.1. Taxonomy (NCBI): domain Eukaryota; kingdom Metazoa; phylum Chordata; class Mammalia; order Pholidota; family Manidae; genus Manis; species Manis pentadactyla. Next base: position 146,052,525 of record NC_080020.1, on the reverse strand, counting down.
CAGCTCAGCCATTCATACAAAGAAACTTCTGGGTGCTTGGGAGCCACCAGGTAACCACTGAGCAGACCTTCTGCTCTGAGAAGCACCTGGACAAGAATCCTTTTTAAGGGGAGGAGATTCTGCAGGGAGGCAGACACACCAGGTGTGATGGAGGAAGAAAAAGCCTCCAGATACATGTGCAGTGAAGGGAAACTGGTTATCAGACCAAGAAATTGCAGCCCTCATTGTGCCACTGAGGGGGAGCTGGCTTTGCGATGACACGGCCAGCACCCTTCATTACGCCACCTGTGAAATCAAGATGTTACCAGTGAGTGAGGCACAGGTGGAGCGATGGAGCAGGGGCTCTGTGATTCTATCTTGGTGAAGCACAGGGTGTGTGACTGTCACTTCACTCCACATCCCCCACCTTGTGTCCCATGGCTTCCTATAGCCCAAAAGCACAGCTCCAGGAGTTTCTTAAATACAGACATGCTGAAGTTAGCTGAGTATCTGAGTTCCTTCTTTTTGTCATATTCTTTGAAGTTTATGTATTATATATTTTAAATGGTAATACAAAAGTACAAAGCACCAAGATCGAGGGTATAGATGGTATGTACTGAAAAGTCTGCCTCCCTACCTAGTCCTCTAGCTGACCTGTTATTCTAGACTATCAGGTCCTCATGCGTCCCTCTGGAAGTAGTCTAACATACACCCAATTACTCTATTATGCACCTTGTTTTATTTTAACTAAAGAATTTATCTTGGTGCTCATTCCATAAAGAGCTTTTTTATCCTTCAAACAGCTGCATTTTATCTTGTTTTAGAAATGAATTGCAATTTAACTAGTCTTTTATTTATAGGCATTTAGGTCATTGTCAATATTTTTATATCTATAAAATGAATTCCTATAAGTGAAGCTACTAGATAAAAGGCAAAGCTGCCGTCATTTCTCCTGGAAACAATAGCTTCCTAATCGATGTTCCCTCATCTACTCCTGACCTTCTGTGATCCTTTCTCTACATTCAGATGAATCATTTTTCCATATGGGTGTCCACTTGTACCCGTACTGTTTGTTGAAAAAGACTCTTTTCCCTCACTGAATTACTTTATGCCTTTGTAAAAAGTCTATTAATGTTTACTCTCTCTCTCTCTCTATTTCTATCTTTACCTCTGAACTCTATTTCATATATTGGTTTATATGTCTGTCCATACATAAATTTCACAAAACCTTGATTACTATCACTTTTGCTGTGCTGGATCTTTTGCGTTTCAATTTAATTTTAGAATTAGCTTGTTAATTTCTATTTAAAAGAAAAAAACTGCCAGGATGTTGGCTGGGATTTTGTGAAATCTATATAGATCAATTTAACAATTTGGGGGAAATCTGTGCATAATTATGTACCAAAAGCAATAAAATACTTAGGTACAAATCAAAGAAATTATATGTAGGATCAGTATGATGACAACTATAAAACACTAATGAAAGAAATTAAAGAAGGCTTAAATAAATGGAGAGGTATACCATATTCGTGGACTGGAAGACTTGAAGTTAAGATATTAATTATACCCAATTTGATCTGGAAATTTAACAGAATCCCAGTCAAAATGCCAGCAAACTTTTTCTATATATCAGTGAGCTAATTCTAAAGTTTATATGGAAAGACACAGAAAATAAGAGGCAAAGAAATATAGCAATTGATTTTTGATAAAGGGACAAAGGTAATCCAATGGAAAAAGAATAGTACTTTCAACAAATGGTGGTGGAAGAATTGGATGTTCCATACAAACAAGCAAACAAGTGAAATCTTGATACATATTTTAGAACTCACTCAATATTAACTCAAAATGGGTTATAGACCTGAACATAAAACACAAAATTATAACACTTCTAAAAAAAAATAGGAGAATATCTGCATGACCTGGGGTTTGGCAAAGAGACATGACCCCAAAACACAAGTTTGATTTCATCAAAATTAAAATGTATCTCTGGGAGACATACTATTAAAAGAATGAAAAGAGAAGCCACGAACTATGAGAAGTTTGTAAATCACATATCTGATAAAGGACTTGTATCTGTAATATATAAAAAACTCTTAAAACTCAGTAGTAAGAAATAACCCAATTAAAAAAAAATAGACATTACATCTAAACACTTTACCATACACAGGTAGCAAATAAGCATATGCAAAGAAACCATTATTAGTCATTACAGAAATGCAAATTAAAACTACAAGGAAACACCACCACACACCTTTTAGAATGACTTTTAAAAAAGAAGAAAAACGTAGTGCTGATGAGGATGCAAAACACCTGGAATTTTCATACAAGGCTGGGGGGAATGTGAAATGGTGCAGCCATTTTGGCAAACAGCTTAGCTATTTTTTAAATAAAGTTAAATATACCCTATCATATGACCCAAAAATCCAACTCCCAGGTACTTACCCAGCTGAACAGAAAACTGTGTTCACATGGAATTCCTATATGAGAATATTTATAGCATCCTTATTTATAATTATACAAAACTGGAAATGAGCCAAATATCCCCCAACAATTGGATAGATAAACAAACTGTGGCATATCTCACAATGGAATACCATTCAACATTTAAAAAGGACAACTTATTCATTTATTCATGAAACAACATGGATGAATCTTAAATGTGTTTTACTAAGAGAAGTACCCAGACATAAAAGGACACATGTTGTATGATTCTATTTGTATGACTATTTGGAAAAGGCAAAGCCATGGGACAGATCCATAGTTGTTAAGGCTGAAGGTATCAGAGTTGAAAAAAGGGACAACATGAGGGAAATTGGGGGATGAAACTTGTTTGAATCATGACTGTGTGGTGATTGTCTTGCCCTGGTTTCAGTCCTGGACAAGTTCACTATGGATTCAGTGGGACTGCAGAAAGACAATGGAATGTTCTTGGGGAGAAAGGGTTTATTACCCAGCTTGTTCTCCCAGTGATAGGTCAAGAACTAGAATTACATCTGCACACAACATTCTGCAGGTCAGTAATTTTCCTTCTTCTCTGCCTCCGCCCAGAGCACTGGGTGGAGCCCTTTATATAGTGACTCAGTCAAAAATAGCTTATTGCCTACAGGTGTGGAAGCAGTAGCCTAGCAGCAGGACACTTATATCATCAAGTAGTTTAGGTTTAGGTGAGGATCCTGGCCATAGGAACCCCAGGTTTCCCCACACTCCACCCCTTCAGGATTCTCACCTCACAATCTACATGCCTCAATCTTCCACAATGGTCGCTGTGCAAGAAAGCTGGAGCATTGTAACCAGATTCCACAGCAGCAACAAAGACTAACAACAATTTAGAGATAATAACAAAAATTAAGATAACAACAAAAATTATAATAATCCTCAAGCCTGGGGAGGTTATTTCAGCTATATTCAAAACCAGTCCTACTCAGATGAGTTCATGACTCACACTTAGTAGTGGTACTGATAGGGAGGTTCCATGCACCCCAGTGAATAGCAGTTTTTTTGCTAGGGTGTATGCCCAATCCACAAAGACCTTAAGGGCTATAAGACACATATTTTAATGACACCAACATAGGCAAATCTTGTCCACCAGGTAGGATGCATGCAAGAGAGTAGCCCTGTGATAGGACTGTAGCAGGAAGGGGGTCCTGTCCAGGTCTAGTATACCATATTTTTACCCTTCTCCCCATGGGGGTTACTGAGGGGTCTATATATAGTGCTACTGGAGGTGCATACACTGGCCATAATGATAAAACAAAACTCTGTGGTAAGATGCTCTTACCTTCTGGCCATTCAGGATATAGTACTGTGCTCTTTGGGGGCCACTCTGATGTTACTCCAGGAATATACAGGAGGCCAGCTTCCAGGCCTTGTCCCCAAGGTGCCAGGAGAGCCAGCCATCATTGGTCCATGTGTCAAAATGTCCATGGCCACATCCACTCAATGGAGTCTCCAGGGTTTAGTTTAGTCGGTACTGGCAGCATGATATTTTTCTGGTGGCCAAAACTCAGTTTCAATGATTCTTCCTTGGTTTGTCCTTGCAGTTGTATAGGGAAGGCAGCCATATGTGTTAGCATGTCTACAATGCTCAGGGCTCCCTTTCAGAGTTTCTTCTTCAAACACTGTAGCACTGTCCATAAACAGACTGACCATCCCCACAGACTATTGGTGTCTGACTTCAGGCCAAATTTTAACAAACCATTATGCCTCTCTATCATGCCTGCTGTAGTAGGATTATATGGCACATAAAACTTCCATTTGATTCTCAACTGTTGCACACATTCTTGCAGTGTATGTCAAGTAAAGTGGGTGCCTTGATCACTCTCAATTGCCTGTGGTCAGCCATAGGCTGCAAAGAGACACTCCAGGCCTCTTTTGGTTGTGTGTTGGTCTGCACAATGTGCAGGAGAAGCAACCAGAATTCCAGTAGCTGTGTCTACACAAGTCATGGCATGCTGGTACCCTTCTGACACAGGTAGAGGCCCAATATAGTCTATCTGCCACCTGACAAGGGATATCGGCCCCACAGCTATTGTCTCATGTTGCTGTGGAACTTAGTGTAAGTTCCTTTTAGAGCATACGAAGCACTCCTGCCAGGCTCTGCTGACTTCCTCAAAGGTCAAAGGCAAGCCCCACCAATGAGCTACAGCTCATACTGTCTTTTGCCCCACGTGCAACAAACGCTGATGTAACCATTGAGCTACATCAGAGGCAGGCTTTTCTTCTACCCAACATACATAGGTCAATTCATCTGCTTCCTCATTTCCTGGGGAGGCCAGAGGCAAATGACCTGTCACATGATACATTGTAACTGTTTTAGTCTGACCACAGGTCCATAAGTCTTGCTACAATTCTTGCTCCCAAAGGGGTCAGTGACCAACCATCCAGTTGGCATGGTACCATGTCAGTAGCCACAGGATCAAGCCCTGATAGATGGCCCAGCTGTCAGTGCAGACAACTATAGGGGAGAGCTCCTGAGTGATCATGAGCCATACTGTCTGCAACTCAGCCCATTGGCTGCTCTTCCCCTCACAATCTTCCATCCATATTGTCTCAGTCTTAGGATGGAAAGCTATGGCCCTCTATTTTGGGGGCTTCCCATGGCTGGAGCCATCTGTGTACCATGCATCTTCAGGTATAGGGCCTCTTCCTTCCCAACAGGGACTCTCTGCTACTAATGGTTCTAAAGTAAATTCTTCCTGCTTTTCACTAGTATATGTCACCAGCTCCAACAAGTGTTGGAGTTCTTCACTCAAGGGGCTACTAGAGAGGGCACTACGCTGCTGTAGGTAAGCACCCCACTTGGCCAGTGTAGGCGTTTGTGCCACACCACTCTTTGACTTTTGGGTCCAGTCTCGTACCCATGTCATGATGAGATAGGTGGTTATTACCTTTATCAGGGCCATTCTGGTGATTGGTTCTGTAGCCTGCAAGGTGTGATATGCAGCAGTCAATTGTTTTCTATCAAGGTGTATGGTACCTCTGCTCCTTTCCAGAGTTGCGACCAAAATCCTATAGGCTGGCAAGTCCATTCAAGCCAATGCCAGAGACCCCAGCCATAACCATCTTCAGTCACACATGAACATCCAGCTCAAAGGGCCCTGATGGGTCTATTACACTCAAGGCCTGCATGGCCTTGACTACCTGTTTTGCTGTAGTAAAGGCAGACGTGTATGTCTCATCCCAGTCCCACCTGACACCCTTTCATACCAACAGGCATAAGGGCTTCAGAATTTGTGCCAAGTGCGGGATAAACACTCTCCACTAGCCTAGATGACTCTGAAATTCCTGTAACAATGCTACAATTGTAAGGGTAGGAAAGGACTGGACTTTATGTATGACTGCTTCTCGTATAACTTTAGTGTACCCAACCAGATGACCCCCAAGAATTTGACTGACAAACCAGGTCTCTGAACTTTGGTGCTGTTCACAGCCCATCCTTTCTCCTGTAGATGTTGCAGCAGTCTAGGTGCTGTACCTTCAAGATCTGAAGAAGAATAAGATGTGAGCATGACATCATCAATATAATGGTACAGCTGCACCATTGATGGTTTCTCCCATGTGGCCAAGTTCTTGGCTACAAATCCAAGACAGATGGTGGTGCTGTGGGGGTATCCCTGTGGAAGTATGGTAAAAGTCCTTTGCCATCCTTCCCATGTGAAGGCAAACTGTGTTTGACTTCCCTGTTTAATGTCAATAGAAAAGAAGACATTAGGAAGATCTACAACATCGTGGTATGTTCCTAGTTTGTGACTGAGGGTATTCATCAGGTCTGCAATAGAGGGGACAGCAGCATGCATAGGGGGTATGACTTTATTCAATTCTCTGTATTCCATGATAATACACCAGGAGCCATTGGCTTTTTTACTGGCCACCCTGGGGAATTAAAAGGACTTTGAATGAGTTTTATAATACCCACCTTTTCCAGTTCCTGAAGGGTTTCTCCAATCTCTTTATGCCCTCCAGGCAGTTTGTATTGTTTGGTATCAGTCACCTGCCAAGGCTCAGGCAAAGCTATGGGCAGGTAGTTAGCATATCCCCTCAGAACTGCCTTCACCACACATACTCTCAGTCTGAACTCACCTGCAGTGGTCTGCAACCATAGTCCCTGCAGGATATCTATCCCCTAAATATATTTGGGGATGGAAGAGATATACACAGTATACTCCTTTGGGGGTAATGTCCTATTTTCCCAAAGGGATTTGGGCTTTTTTCACTCTGATAGCCTTACACCAGTATCTGTCTATAATAGTGGGGGTCCCAGGAAACCACTCAGGGTTGCCATAGATCAGTGAACATTCAGCCCCTATGTCCGCCAGAGCCAGTATATGTTGTGTGCTCACTGGGGACCAATGGATGGATATTTCAACATGTGGCCTCTGGTACCCCACAGTCCCTCAGGGCAGGTACCTCAACCTTCCCCTCAATCAAACTGTGTTCCCCAGTCATCTTCCTTTGTGGGTTCAAGTGAGGTAGGCTCACTCTCCTCAGGAAGTCTTGCAAATACCAGGCCAGACTTGTGGCTCTGTCTCTGGCCTCTGCCTCTTTGTTCTTCATGGCTGAAACTGCTCCTCCTGTTCCAATTGTTGCCACAGCTCCAGTGAGATTCTATTTGACTTCCCATCTAACTTCCACATCTGGGTCCTTGTAAACTTCATTGGGCCCTTTAAATTCTTCCTGGGAGTAGCAGACCTTATTTCTTTCTATGCTCTCATTGCTTTAGCCTCTCCTAAGTCTGCTACAGGTAATGAGGTATGGGTAACCTCACTTATAGGCTGCCGTAAGTGAGGGGAAAGAATGGCCAGTAGAGGCCCAAAGAGGGATGTGGGAGCCATTTGAAGCACAACATTTCTCATCTCTGCAGTAAAAGGCAGCTCCTCATGTGTGGGCCATAATTCTCTGGACCATAGATGGCATTTTTCATGCCTAGCTCCCAAAACATCTACTAACAGGGGAGGATGGTAAATAACGCTGATTGGGCCACATAGGACAAAGTACAGCCATAAACCAATCGAGGAGGGAAAAATTTCCTGGGGTCTGATGTGTGTTTTGTAATTGCTGCCTCAAGGCAGGGTGAATTGTCAGGGAAACCAGATTTCCCATCTTTGATCCAGACAGAACAATTCCATCCACCTCTAAATCCCACTGTCTTGCCAGTGGGTGTCAGCCCCGGGGCAAGTTCACTATGGATTCAGTGAGACTGAGGAATGACAATGGAACATTCTTGGGGTGAAAGGGTTTACACCCAGCTTTTTCTCTCACTGATAGGTCGGGCACTAGAATCATGTCTGCATCTAACAGTCTGCAGGCCTGTAGTCCTTCTTCATCTCTGCCTCCACCCAGAGCACTGAGAAGAGGTCTTTATATAGTGACTCAGGCAGTAATAGCTCATTGCCTGCATGTGTGAAAGCAGTAGCCTAGGTGTAGGCCAATTACATCATCCAGTAGTTTAGGGTCAGGTAAGGATCCTGACCATAGGAACTTCCATTTTACCCACAGCACTCTAGCCGATAAGTCTTATTTTCACAGGGGTGGAGGTTAACAATTCTGTAACTACTTTCTACCTATATGGGGGATGGAAAAATTTATATATTGCAGATATTTAGAGTCGGGTTTCTTATTGAAAGAAGTTACAAATAAGAAAAGCAGTAAAACCAGAATAAACTCTGGGGTCTTAGACTAGAGTGGGAGATACCAGTTTTAAACTCATGTTTATTGGTATGAAAGTAAATATAGGTACATATTTATACATGGGGATATATATACATTTCCTAGTTCTATCTTCTCAAAGGGCATCAAAGCAGTGACACCCCAATAGCAACAAGCACATGTAGGGCCCATATCTTGGTCTTAATTTACCATCTCCAATATGTGTAACAGGGCTCCATAGAGCACTGGTTGATTTCAGAGCTAAAGCATAGAAAATACAAGATTGGCCTGGAATATCTAATAGTGCTAAAAATTAAGTTGGAGGGGGAAGAAGAGGAGGAGGAGGGGGCAGTGAGGGGAAGAGGGGGAACAAACTGGAACAATTTGAAAAAAAAAATAAAGATTTTGAATATTGAGTTATAATTCAGAGACTAAAATAAATGAGTCCATATCAATATAAATAAGTGATTAATTAATGGGAATAAGGGACCATTCTTCCTTATAGTAAAATTCCAATTAATAAATGTACAGGGACTGGGAGAATAGACGGTCACCACCAGAACACCACAGTAATCATATCTGCAGACAAGATCCCCAGTGAAAGCTAAAATTAATGGACAAAACTTCCAAGAAAAACAGGAATTGTCATAGCCTCAAAGTATCACTGCCCACGTGTTTATTAATTACTATAGTTAACAGCAGTTAATTATTATACTTCACAAATTCTTTGATATTCCTTTCTCCAGAAAGTGGGTCTTAACTCTCCTCAACTTTTTGGGATCTAGACTTAGTTACTCACTTCTAAAAAAGAGTATGAAAAAAGAAAATAGTACCTTTATTATAAAGAAACCTGTCATACACCACCATAGCTGTGTCATCTGGGTAAATCTCAGTGTTAATAAGACATGTGCCATTGTGCAGCACTGATATGGTGCCTTGAAAAGAGCATACCACGTCTATGGTCTTCCCGCCCAGAATTGATGAGAAAACATCAGATGAACCCAAACTGAGGGATTCTATCTATAAGCTGCCCTGCCAGTCAAGGTCATGAATGACAAGGAAAGACCAAGGAGCTGTCACAGACTGGAGGAGACAGGATTAAATGAGATGTGGGATCCTGGAACAGAAAAAGGCATTAGGAGTAAAACCAGGGACATCCAGATTGTCTCTCACTGTTAATAGCACCACACCAGTTACTTTCTTAGTTTTGAAGCTTATACCCTGGTTATGTAAGGTGCTAGCATCAGGGGAAGCTGGCTGAAGGTGATAGAGTTAATATCTGTCTTATTTTTGCAATCATAGGGCTAACATTATTTCAAAATATAAAGTAAAAAAAAAATCAAACAATAATTGCAGAGCCAAAGGAGATCCAGATATTGACGTTATCCTGACAAGGATTTAAAAATAACCATGATTAAGATGTCATGAAATTAAACAACAAGAAGAAGAATATAAACAGACAAGTGGAAAATATAAAAAAATCAAATGGAAATACTTGCACTTCAAAGGACAATAACTTAAATGAAGAACTTCATGAATGGATTTAACAACAGATCAGACAAATTTATATGAAGCAGTTCAGAAGGGAGGGGTTGGAGGTAGGCAAAATCAGTGAATGGGATTAAGAGGTACAAACTTCTGGTTATGAAAACACATAAATAAATAAACAAATAAATATATAAATATGTACACACAAACAGGTAATATTTACTGAAAATACACTATATATGTTGGACACTTCTGTTGGTGCTTAACACAACAAAATACTAGCTGGTAATCACTGAGCACGTACCATGTGCCAGGCACCAAGACAAACTCCTTTAAGTCTCAGGGCAGCCTCCCTACTGGCCCAGCCCCTAGCAAAGCCACCATGGGCTGCCTGGGCAGTGATCTGCACCAACTGGAAGTCATGGAACAGGAAGGGATCCTCACTGCTCTCACTTTGCAAAAGGAAAAAGGTAAGTTCAGTCATTCAACCAAGTGATGGCCAGTAAGTGTGGAGCTGAGATCCCCACCCCGGCGGTCTGGCCCCAACCCCAGGCTCTCAAGTCCTATGTTCCCTGTGTGGATCCAGGTGTGCAGGACACAAACCTGCATGCCATGGAAGCTAGGTGCTGTGGTTGGCTTAAATCCTGGCCATCTCTGTTAACCTTTATGGAAGCACATTCGCCAGGGCCTGACTGCAGGCTTGGAATGGCTGTGAGTAAGGCCCAAACGGAAGTCTAGACAGCAATTCACATTATGGGAAGAAATCAAAAGTTGGGGAATGTCAGCAGCAGAGAGAAAGGTAAGGGCCTAGAGAGCTAAGGGTCATGCCTAGGGAGGAAAAGACCATGAACTGAGCTTTCCTGGAAGGCGTGGCGGCTGTGTGAAATCAAAGCCTTAGACAGTAAGTGCAGCTAAAATAAAAATGGGGTTCAAAGCACGCTCCGGAGCTAGGCTTCCAATAACAGATCATTTTCTCCCTGCACACTGAAGGATAGCCACTAGGTTTCCTTGTTTCCCAGGCCGCTCATAATAAATTCTGCCTTCGGCCCCACTACTTTAAGCCCGTGTTTTTAATTTTCCTCTAACAAACAACAAAAACGCCATCTCCTCCTTCACCCTTAAATAGAAAACAAAACATGATACACATGGGCTGTGTCATTTGCTTGATTTCTCAGAGTTCAAGGGGGGGTGATGATGGCATGTTCTGCTTTCCTGAGCACATTGTTTAGTAAAATGTTCTACAATTAAGCAGTCCTTAGACATCTTGAGTTACGTGTTTTAGAAGATGGAAGAGAATTTAGGAACTCCCTGGCCTTTAGGCAGGTAGGATTTGACTGTCAACATTTAGCAAAATGGCCAGAATGCAGAGAGGTCAGTAACTGGCTGATTTCAGAGCTGCAGCCAATCCCTTGGCCCAGACAGGCCCTGCTCACCTAGGGAGCTGGGGACTCTGGTGTGTTACCACTTGGATGGATTTGCTTTTGAGGCTGAGGGAGGAAGAAGGACCAAAATGATAGAATCTGTAGCCCAGCTGGGACAGCAGGCTTCATGTCTTTGCCATCAAGTGGCAAGAACCTGTGGCCAGGAGCCCCTGGGGCAGATGCCCCCAAACTGTAGTTTGCCAAAGAATTTCCTGGGGGGCTTGTTAAAGTGTGGAGTTTGGGGGATCCTACCTTCAGACATTCTGGTGCAATCATTCCAGAGGGCACCTCTGTGATCAGACAGGGTCTGGGCTACAGTGAAGCCGCATGGTGGGATCAAACCTCAGACTAGACCCATGCAGTCCTCTGAATTCCTTTGAGCATCAGGAGCAGGAACAACAAATCTGCTACTTAATGTGTCTTTAATTTGCAACAGAAAGTATTGCTGTGGTGAACAGTGAGGCTTGTTCCAGCAGCTTCAAGAGCAGCAGGTGCTGACAAAGAGGAGTGGGAGCCAGGAAGAAGCACAGGGAGGATGGGACACCCCTGGGGAGGAAATCTGGCAGGAGCTTGGAAGATCCAGGGACACTCCCCTCTGGCAATGCCCTGAGCCTTGGGGACTCTGCAGGAAGGGTGTGCTGGAAGGGAAAGCACGGGAGTATGGGTCATTACTGTCAATGTCACATGTGCATCCAAGACTGACGGACACACAGAAACTGGTCCTGAACTCGCCCACTGCCCCCAGCATGGGACCCCACTTTTCTGTGCTCACTCCAACTTATTCTAAAGCTTCAATTTTTACCAGGCCAAATAATCCTTTCTGATCAACATCAACAAATTTTCCACTACAAATAGGATCTTGGAAGTGATCACTTAAGTAAATGTTCATGCCCTGGGGCTTAAGAAAGATGAAAATCCAACTTTATCAGCATGAATTTTGCCATTCATACTTATATTGTGCAATGCTAGTTTTCAGTGCAAATGTAAGTGCATTTAACTGATATTTAAAATCTCCTAAATCACACAATTCATCCTTCAGAGCTCATCCATGCCTACATCTTTCTTTCTTAACAGAACAATGGAAATGCAGCACAAACCTAATTTAAATGTGTTTATTTCACTTCTTAATACATGGATATTCTACCTACACTCTCCATTGTTGGCTTCCTGATGAGTAAGGAAAGATTTTCTTTCTGCATCATTTTCATAATAAATGGGGCCAATACAGGAAGTAATAGTGGTAAGAACAGCTCTGGGAGGGCTGTTTTTATTTCTTAGAATGCTACTGCTTTCTCTGCATCAGAAGCAGGTTCATGGCATCTGAGGATTCCCAGCAGCCCCACTCACTCAGTGGTAGATATACCTACTCTGTACTAGCTTAAAAGCTTGCTGACCTCCCATGAGTGGATCCATCAGAATTCTGTCCTAATGGGACATTCTGAGCACAGGGGTCTTGCATGATTGCACAGGTTGCCTGCCTGTGACATGAATCAATATGATTTGCAGCAAAATAAAAATGGCAAAGTAGAAATTTACTACTTCCCGTATGTGGGGTAAATGGAAGTTCTCACCCAGAATTTCTAGAATTTCCTGCCTGGCTTAGTCCATTTATATACCAATGGCTGTTTACCACAGCAGAGTCTCCAGTTGATTCAAGGCAAGGGGAGGAGAGAAAACAGCCATTCTCTCCTCCCCTCAGTTCCTGGTACCTAACTGGTTTGGCGCTAGCCAGTCACCAAGGACCCACCCCTGGAGTTCCTGCTGGAAGGGGCAGGTGGTGGGGCAGAGCGCACACTGCACCCAGAGGGTCAGATGGGGCAGGGCCCGGCTAGTGAACCCAAGCAAGCAGTGAGAAATAAACCCCTTTAACCCAACCTGTCCTTCCCCTCGTCCTCCTTCGTTTTTTTTGGATTTATAGGCAACTCACCCCAGACCGGGAACACCCTTTTCCCTGGAGCTACACAGCATCTCAGTCCAAAATTTGTGATGACTCTCAATGCCTAATACTAATACTTATGGTAAAATCAGTGTTAGTTAAATGTCAAGATAATGAGAACTTGTCAAGTCAATTATTTATCAGTTTGTTTCATGATATAAAACTACCTCAGAGCACTTTCTAAAAAGAGACAAAATTAAAACAAAAATTTTAATATATTACATTTTATTATCCTCTTCTTACATAATGAGATTATACAGCATATCATAAAAAGAAAGTGGGCCTATATCATTGCTTTTCCCCTGGCCTGAATTTTTAAAACTTACTTGGACATAGATTTCTATTGAATTGTTGAAAATTAAAGTAGTCTTTTCTAAAGAAAAACATGAACACCCTTGATCAGTACAATACAAATGATTGAAAAGTAAATTGCAAGTTTTAAAGAGTCAAAGTGGTTCTAGGAAAAAGAACTTTTTATAAGGCAAAATCATTTCTACTAACAAAAGAGGAAAATCCTTATCTAATGACATTTAGTGGGAAACAGGAGAATTCACATTTCCCCCTGCCAAATGCTATTGACAAAACATTGACTAAAGGAGAAAAGCATGTCTGTAAAGATTTTGTGAGAATTTTTGTCACCTATTACTGAGAACTGCTATGGTCAACTGCAGAAACTGCTTTCAAAAGAAAGGAAAATGCCTTTCAGAGATGAAGCTAACCACACCAAAAGTTGAAACACCTTATTTCTCAGTTAGGTGAACTGAGGGCTTTTTCTTTTTAACCAGGACCAGCAATTTACTTCAAGGACTATTCAAATTTATAAAAAGAAGTTGAGTTTCTTACATATTGTAAGCCTGGGGAAAGAAAATCCCGGTGCAAAATACCTTTAAAAATCGAAATCAGTCAAAGGGAGAAATAAAGTTTAAAACCCATTTATTGCTTACAAACTGCAGTCCAGGGCCATCTTTCTCCTCTTTCCTGCTCCAGCAGAAGAAAAACTGGCCCTTCCCTGACCTCTCCATTACAGATAAGCCCTCCTTGCCCAGGTAATTACCCACTGATAGGAAGATAAACTTCTTTCCACCCCTGAGGAATGATGCAAATGCACTAAAGCCATACTTCTTTTCACCTCTGAATGCCTATTAATATGCAGATGTACTAAAGCCAGGTGAGATATTCTGGAAATATTACAATTTTACCCACACATGTCTAAAAGGCTATAATGTTTTAGTTTTCTGCCAGAACTTTTCTTATTGTAAAACACAACCATTAAGGAGTGACCACCATTGTATATATCTTATTTTCCCTCTTTGCACTAGGTGTCCAACAGGGTACCTTTGTGTACCTACGACTCACAGTGGAAATGCACCAGGAAGGTGGGTTTTAATGCTCTGGGTCCTAGGAGATCTTGCTAAAGACCCAGATGAAATAAGAGGACAGGAAAGACTAGACTGTCCTCAGCATCAGTAATGCACTGCACTATAGTCCAATACATTTGCTCAGCTAAGATGCCATCATGGACCTGAAGCCTAACTGACTTAAGTAGATCCAATTGCTTCCCACCACATTGATTAAAGTCAGGCAGAAGGGGTTGTTCTTGTCATGGGGCAAAGTGTAGAGGGAGGGAATCCATATGTGCTTGTCTCCTGTGAGTATTTTTAGTCAAAATGAATACAGTTTCATCCTATAAGATTATATTTTATTTTGCAAGGCAGTAAGGATTTCAAAAGAGATAGCTGGTATATACTTTCTACAGTGATCATATCACTCTAGCTTATAGAGATATGGACAGAAGCACAAATATTTTTATGCCTTAACTTCTTTCTAACACTTACTATTTTAAAAAAAAGTTTAACGTGCTATGGGGAATAGAAAATGAAACCAAGCAAGAATCCCCCTATTCTAGGATCTTATAGTGCAATGCAAGAGATAATACCTGTACGTAAATAAAAACAGTCAAAGCAAGTGATGAAAGTTATAGAGTAGACAATATGATACATTGCTGGGGTTCAGAAAAGGGAGAGATTGCTTCTGTCTACGGCAATCCAAAAGGATTTCATGGAGAAACCAGTATTTTAGCTGGGTCTAAAAGATGGAAGCATCTGGAAGGCTTTTCTGACACCAAATGCATAGTAGCTTCCCAAATACCAACCTGTTCTCCAATTCTTTAACACCAATTAGATGTCCTACAATTCAATTCAATCTGACACTAATGGCCTGGAGTTAATGCAGGCCCCACATTAAGGGCTCCATTCCACAAGGCTTCCCTTGCTTCAGTCATCACTTGTAAGTCCCAGTACTTCTGGCCAACCAGCTGTAAATTTGGGAGTTCCCACAATCCATTCATCAGTCTCAAGAATTTGCTAGAAAAGCTTAAAGTCCTCAGAAAAGCACTTTACTTACTATCACTGGTTTATTATAAAGGATATAATTCAGGGGTGGCCCCATGGACAAGATGCCTAGAACAAGGTGTGGGGGAGGAAGACACTGAGCCCTCATGCCCTCTTTCTCCATACCACCTCCCAGCACCTCCACAGGTTCAACCCAGAAGATCCTCAAACCCCGTTGTTATGGGGTTTTTATGGAGGCTCCATTGTAGGCATGACTGATTAACTCATTGGCCATTGTGATTGAAAACTTCCAGCCCTTCTCTCCTCCCTAGAGGTCAAAGTGTGGAGCTGAAGTTTCCAACTCTTGGATGGCATGTTGGTTCCTCTGACAACCAGCCTCTCCTGAAGTTGTCTGGGACCCAGGCAAGAGTCACCACATTAGCATCAACTCAGGTGCACTTAAAAGGGGCTTCTAATGAACAACCAAAGATGCTCCTTTCACACCCACTCACTCAATTCCAAGGATTTATAGAGCTCTGTGTCAGGAACTGGGGACAAAGTCCAAATTTATATTTGCCATTATACCACGGAGTGATTTTGACATATTCATGTGGAAACAATAAGGGCGAGGAGGAGCTACTAGAATTTCAGGACACACATTGGAAATGGAGTCTTAGCAAGAGGGGTCCACATGGCTTTATTTAAATTGCAGAGAACTTAAATTCCTGGCTAGGGACCAGCCACCAAATGTTTTTAGTGAGGAATTGACTTGATCTTTCAATGGTCAGGAAAATTATTCTGCAAAGAAGGTGTAAGGTGGATGACACTGGAGAGAGGATGGAGGAGGGAGACCATTTGGGAGGGTGTCAGCAATGTCTAGGCAAAAGACAGCAAAGCTTTGAATTAGAAAAGACGTTGTAGGGAAAACGGAAATTTTATGACCAGGATCCTCACCTGATCTTAATATCACCCACTATATATATGCAATGAGGTAATACTTAGCCTGCTTGCATACCCCTTAGCAGTAAACTGTTTACAGCCAATACTGCTTTAAGAAGAGAAGCCATGGAGCCCTGTGCTAGGATTCAGAGACAGAGCCAGGTTGCAGAGGCAGTGCCTGGGGAGCAGGCCCGAGAATAAGATGGGCAGATGGGAGTCTAGTGCTCAACCTACTGCCATGAAAGTAAAGCTTGGTATGAACCCCTTTTTACCCACAATATTCCATCATCATTATTTGGTCTCACTGAATTCTTAGTGAACTTTCCCAGAGTGGGGAACCCCCTCCTCCCAGAGCAACAAGGTGATAGAAGTGGGAAGAGCTGGGCAGATATGTGATTTGGGAGCAAGAGACGCAGCTGCTTTTGAATTAAGTCTGATGATGCCAGCATTCAGATGATCAGGGCAGATGAGATGCATGATCACGGTACCAGGGGAAGAGGCTTCCCAAAGGGAATTTCCAACCAAATGCATTTTCTTGCCTAAAGCCTTTTGCTGCTCTGTCTTTTCTTGCTGTGTGGCATTTTAGGGAAATGTTAGCAATCACTTAGTTCTTTCAC
This sequence comes from Manis pentadactyla, assembly GCF_030020395.1. NCBI lineage: Eukaryota > Metazoa > Chordata > Mammalia > Pholidota > Manidae > Manis > Manis pentadactyla. The sequence goes on along the minus strand of NC_080020.1, from coordinate 146,035,670 downwards.
ATTCATTTGTGGACAAGGTAGTTGACATACCTACTTATTGAGATGAAAATTTGGAGACATATGAAATGCTGGTTGCTAAGGCCTCTCACCTGGGGACGCATTGGGTAAGCATAACTTCATGCATTACAATAAGGAAAGGGAAACTCTTCACACCAAAACTTTCTTGCAGCCTACTGTTCCTCATTTAAGAATACTATATGTAAATTTTCTTTTCTCAGTTGTTTGCTGTTGTGTCAGTTTTGCAGGGAAAATGACTCTACCTCAGGCTCTTAATTGGATCTAAGCTTCTGGAACTGACCTGAAGAATAAATTTTGCCACCCCAAAATATGTCTCTGTGGCACAAGAATTATTTTGAGCTAAGGCAATCAAAACCCAGCAGATTCAGGAAAAGCTCTTTCCTTCCACCTCAGTTGCCTAAATTTACATTGGAAAGAGGACCTGTATTAGCAACAAGTCTATTATCAGAAGATATCTCTTCACCTAAGAACTTATCTGCATAACAGGGCAACCTTTGCTTTCTAGACCTCTTCTCTGCCTTTGTGAATGGCCTTCCTCCCCTCTGTGTCCCCAGACTCCTACACTCCCCTTAGCTCAGGATGTTATAAAATCTCAACTGCCTGGCTGCCTCTGAGTCTCACATTTTTATGGGGTTCCCATGCATGAAAAATTTGTTTGCTTTTCTCTTGTAAATCTGCCTTACATCAATTTATTTATTAGACTAGTCAAAGAACATAGTGTAACTCCAGGGAGAGGAAATCCTGGGGTGAAATACCTCTAAAACCAAAATCAGTCAAAGGGAGAAATAAAGTTTAAAACCCATTTATTGCTTATAAACTTCAGTCCAGGGCTTTCTCTTTCCTGCTCTGGCAGAAGCAATCAAGACCTCCCCCTAACCTCTCAGGTTCAGATAAGCCCTCAGTCACCCAGGTAATTACCCACTGATATGGAGATGAACTACCTCTATGCACCCCTGAGGAATGCCTGTTGATATGCAGATGCACTGAAGCCAGGTGAGATATTCTGGAAATATTACAATTTTACCCACACATAGAAAGGAAGAAGGGAAAAAATTTCTTCCCCTACAACCTTGACAATTGTGTTTCCCAAAATGCGTTATAAAGGTGGGAAGAGAGTTTTCTGAGTAAGATAAGCTTGAGAAATGCTGGGTTGAACAACATAAGCAGGTGACTTTGCTGCAGGACTTCCCCAGCCTTCAACACTATAAATCCCTAAGGTGGTACAGCATGTTGCCTTTCCCAAACTTAGTTGATTAAAATCCACCTTTTATGCACTGTCATAGTCCAGTGTCCTTAGGAAACACCTACCCACAATGCACAGTGACCTAGAATCCCCTGACTGGATGACCCAAGAGAAATCTTTGTTTTTGGACCTATACACCCAGAACCTATAAAACAAACCACCTCCTGAGTCCAGGGCTGAGGGCTGAGGGCTGAGGCAGAGGCCATCCTTTTCACCAGTGCTGTGTCTGTGCCTCCTGGCCTGCAGCAGCCTGCCCTATATACCTTCTCATGCACGGTGAATCCGTCCCCTGCTGTGGCTGAGCACACTCACTGCCTGTGGGACTACAGGAGGGGCAAGGCTGCAGAGGGGAGCAAGCCATGGTCTTTGAGCCCAGAGGCCTGAATTAGCAGCATTGAGGTGTCTTTTACAGACTTATGATCTGGGGCATGTTGCCTAATCTCTCTGAGTCTCCTCTGAAAAATGGTGTTAACAATTTACCTTATCATCTCATAGTTGTGGATCACTTTCTATATACCAGGCACTTTCTAGATACTAGAATACAACAGTTGTTCAATCCAGGGATTTTAAACACACCATAACTGACAGTGAAGCTCCTGTTTCAGACTCCACAGTCCTGGTGATTGTTGTCAGGAATGGCCAATGAGTCCTGCACAGCTTGCTTGAAAGGTAACATTAACTGTCAAAGACGGAAAATCAATGATTTGGCAATTAAAGCCTGTGATGAGCACACAGCCCACCTGCAGCACGGTGGGGATTTCCAAAGCAGAACTTGGCCATTGTATCACATCTCACCTCCCCAGGGAACTGAAAACTGATGAATCAAGGCTCTTTTCCAGAAATGTTCTACAGCAATGACATTTCCCACAACAAATCTTTTATGTCAAAGTGGCTCCACACAAAGGCTGGTGCTCAGTGGGAGGACTGAAGTGTTGGATGGAAAATGTCTTTCTCAAAGAGCTGCACCGAGGCACTGACAGGGCAGGGGAGGCACCGGGGCTCCAGGAGACTCCCATGGCAGCAGGAGGAAAGCAGTGTGGAGGCAGGATGCCAGGCCCTGTGCCCCATGTGCGTGCTCAGCACCACGGTTCCTTCTTACAGAAGTTGCATACAAAGTTAGCACACAGTCATCACACACATCTTGCCCCACTTAATCCATACAATTGCGGTCAAATCCTCTCTATTCCATTATGGGGAAACTAAGGCTCAGGGAAACAATATGACTTGCCCCAAATTGTATGAAGTTTGAATCTTAATATTCATTTTGACTAACTATGCTACATGGGTCAGGAAAAAAGAAAACCAGCATACTCAAAATAGGATAAATTCAAGATTTCTTTACACAGAGACACTGATGACCTACGGGTGGTGATGGAGTGGCAGTCTGGTAGCAGCTGGGTGGTTAGCCCCCTGGGAGAGAAGCATTCCCAGTGTGCTTAATAAAGCTGTTAACTCCCCCAGCCTGGGGGCTTCTGAGGGGGTAGTGAGTAGCAGCACTTGGCTTTAATTAATTAATTTTTTTTGTGGTAAAATACTCACAATATAACCCTGTTTATGGTTCTCAAGTGTGCAGTTCAGTGGCATTAGGCGCATTCACACTGTTGTGCAGCCACCCGACCACCCATCTCCAGGATTCCGTCATCCTCCCCGACTGAAGCTGTCCCCGCTAAACACTAACTCCCTTTCCTCCGCCCAGCCCCACACACTGCCATTCCACTTTCTATCTTTATGAATTTAACTACTCTAGACACCTCATATACATGGAATCACACAGTACTTCTTTTTGTGTCTGGCTTTTTTCACTTAGCATTATGTCTTTTTAAGGCTGAATAAGATTCCATTGTATGTATGACCACACTTTGCTTCTCCACTCATCTGCCCATGAACACGGAGTCGCTCCCACCTCTCAGCCATTGTGAGTAGTGCTGCAGTAAGCATAGGCAGTTGAGTACCACCCTGGCAGCTGACTTTTTGGCACCTGCCAATCAAAGCACATCTCCTGGTATTTGTTGATCAGAATGGGTCTGAATGGGGAGGCCATGAATCTGCAAACCAAAGAGAGCTTTCCCAGTAAACAGTGGAGAGATAGCTGAAGGCTTCAAGTAAACCAAGTTCACAAGAGATACCCAGCCCCAGAGGTACAAAAAGAGATGAGAAGAGGGAAACCAACTGGAAGTTCAGTGCTTCCCTCCCACGAGCAGGATACAGGCTACAGGGCAGGCGAAACAGAGGCTGGAAACGCAGGATGGTCAGAACGACTGCTGTGTCGGAGAGCAGGGACTAAAGGAGCATCCCAAATGCTGTCAGGAATGGCCCAGTGTCCAAGCCCAGGAGACCAACCACATGCATGTCAGCCTGAGGACATCACCCTGTGTGAGTAAAGGTACCAGGCACCCAGGTCCACACCGTGAGCCCAAGGGCAGGATTCCTTAGACCATAGGTTCTCAATCTCTGCACTACTGGCAGTTTGGACCAGATGATTCTTTCCTGTGGGATGTCCTATCCTTTGTAAGATGTTTCTTTAGCAGCACCCCAGGCCTCTCCCCAGTACATGCCAGCAGCACCCACCCAAGTCATGACAATAAGAAATGTCCCCACAGGAATAAAATCAACATTTATTGAGAAATTTTTATGTGCCAATGTTATTGTAATTAACCTATGTAATTCTCATATTACACAATGTGTTATTTCCCTCATTTGCAAATGGGGAAATTGAGGCTATGAGAGATGAAATAGTTTGCCCATGGTTCTACAGCTGGTAGGTGGCAGAGCTGGGGTGAGAATCAACAAGTCAAGCTCTAGCACCAGGCACCCAGCAGCTATGCTATGCTGCCTCATTTGTTCTAAAGACCTTGTTTCACTCCCTCCGTAACCCATTCTTCAGATATGGAAAGAGGTCCATCAGCTCACCTAAGGTCACACAGCTACTGAGGGGGAGAGTCCAAGCTGAAACCCTGGTGTGCTGGCTGCTGACGTCCACATACAAAAAACAGACATAAAGAAAGGGAGGGGGAGTGAAGGCAGATGAGCAAAGGAACTGGATCTCCTCTGTCATCAGGCAGGATGTGAGCTGAAGGTGGACTCCACTGAGAGTGGCACATTTTGCCTTGCACATGGTCAGCGCAGCTGAGGTGGGGGGTTTAAGTCTCCCTGAAGCCTGCAGCAGCACTCAGTGGCCCCGGGATTTGCCCCCTGTGGCAGAGGTGGACTCTGAGCCCTGCTGTTCCTTCCATTCCAGAAACATCCTCCAGTGTGCTCCTGAGAAGCCTCGGCTCATCCCAGCCTGGCCCATCCTTGCTGGGGGTTACAGGAGCCCAGGGCAGGCCAGCTGGAAGCATGCTGTGCCATCACTTTTGGAAAATGACTTGGCCTGCATAAACCCCTGTGCTCAACCACAGGCTGGGAGCACTACAGACCCCCCGGCTTGGCAGGTATAAAGCACGCGGCAAACTCCCGGACAGCAGTGACACATCAGTTGGGCTGGCGGACTGATGCTGTCCCCTCCACAGGCTGTATCTCCCCTCGTGTCCTGAAAGCAGCAGTATGGGCCATCTCAGGGTCCCACTGACTGAGTGGCAGGATTGCTGACTTTCTTCTGATAACATGGCAATAAGCTTCAAGTCATTTGGCTGAAAATCAATAACAGAAATTGTGTTTACTTACGATGATAAACAGCAATCACACCCCAATTGCCACATTGCCTATCCATACTTAGTGCTCTCAGCAGCATCAAGATGGAAATCTACCATGTAGGATTCACCTTATTTTCCCCGGCAGATAGCTCTGCCCTCACTTTGTGTAATTTAAGATGAAATGAAGCTGATTGTGGCAAACGATCCCAAGGGAGAGGCTGGGACGGGGCAGTTCCCATGGTGGCATGTGGCTCACAGCATCGCCTGGCAGCTCCAGAGCCCTTGCTAGAGCAGCCGTGGGCGAGTCTCGTTCTGAGCAGCTACCAGGTCCGTAAGGGCAGGCGCTCTTTCCTGGGGCCACTACATGGAAAGCATGCAGTGCAGCAGGAAACGCAGAGAGGTCAGGGGGATCCTGGGGAGTCAGGGGGGACCTGGAGGGGGGCCCCGGAGTGGGTAGGGGAGGCCCTGGAGGGGTCAGGGTGATCCAGGAGGGGTCAGGGTGGCCCCGGAGGAGTCCCGGGGATTCCCGGAGGTGTCCTGGTGTCCCGGAGGTGGCAGGGGAGGACCCGGAGGGGGAAGAGGAGGTCCCAGAGGGGCCAGGAGGGCCAGGAGGGGGAATGTGAGGACCCGGAGGGTTAGCTGAGGACCCAGAGGGGGAAGGGGAGGTCCCAGAGGGATCAGGAGATGCTGGAGGGGCAGGGGAGATCCTGGAGGGGGAAGGATACGTCCCGGAGGGTTCCGGGAATCCTGGAGAGGGTAGGGAACGTCTCGGAGGGACCAGGGGTTGCGGAGGGGGCAGGGGGGACCCAGAAGGGGCAGGGGTTGCGGAGGAGGGAGGGGAGGTGCCAAAGAATTCACGGCATCCCGGAGGGGGAAAGCCGACTCTCCGATCGTAGACTGAGCAGCACCGTGTGGAATATGTGCCCCAAGCCCTGACAGCCTACAGGTACACAGAGTCCCAGGAAGATCGGAGCAGAGCTGTGTAGTCGTTGGGACAGCGCAGGGAGGCAGGGGAGTCCCTGAGGCAGAGTCAGGGAACGCTAGGGCTGGACGGGTGTTTTTACAGTTTGGAGATGAGGAAGGTGGCAGGGGAATCTGACAAACGATAAGCAGAGTGACACAACCGCTGCAGGGAAGCCTCTGAGCCCTAAATGCCTGACTGCCACTTCACAGTCTCCTGGAATTGATTTCCACCCCTTGGAGAAACTGCTCACTGTGACTGACCTACTTTTTCACATGAAAGATATGCTCACTGAAGTGTTCTCCCTTAGTTGAGAGTTTTTCACCAATCTTTGTCTAACCCTGACATACCCGTGCTGTGGAATAGAACATATTTAGTAAGAAGAATGATCTACTCCAAGGCTGTCCTAGAGAACTTTCTGTGATGACGGGATGTCCTACACCTGAGACAATGAGCACACCAGCCACTAGCTATGTGCATCCATGGGGCACCTGAAACATGTGCTGGCATCACTGAGGAACTGGAGCTTACATTTTATTTAATCTGTATTAATTTCAGTTTAGCTGCAGGTAGCTGGGGACCACAGACCAGACCAATACATACAGCATCAAGAGTCCCTGGTCATATTGTTAAAGTGGAAAAAAAAGCTGTTATACATTTAGTATAACCCCTTTTTGGAAATACACTCACCCAAAACAAGATACATTTTACAATGTACAAAAAAACTTTCAAATGCAAAGAAAAATGGCCGAAATTACACCCAACAGACCAATAGAGTAATTAATTACCTTTGGGGAGGAGGAAAGGGAGTTCAAGGAAGTGTGTTGCATTATTCGCTTTGAATTTTTAGATATTGAAATGTATTCATATATGATATGTATAATACAATCTAAAAAGAACATTTTAGAAACATTTTGTTGCCTGATTTATCTAGAGTTATTTTCTCTTTTAGACTAGTCAATGTGGTACGTCCACCTAAGTCCTAAGGCTGAAGAAGCCAGAGAACAGGTAGATGGGCTGTAAGATGCTCTAAGAAGCCCAGAAATCCTTTGTAGCAGGTAGAGGGACAAGGCAGAAATGCACAAATCACGCACTCATGCAAGAACCAAGCAGCACGGGAAACTCCGGTCCCAACCTTGACTGTGGAGTTATTTAAATTCACACGCTAAAGCCCATCCCAAAGATGAGACTTAATTTGTCTGGAACAAGCTCAGGGCAGTGGTGATTTTTAAAAGATGCCTTTGTGATTCTGTTGTGTATCCAGGGTTGAGAGCACTCGGGCTGCAGGCAACCCGTAGAGGAAAACACAATGGGGAGTGGCCAAACCTGGTAAGAGCCACCAGGAAGACCCCAGGCTCTTCCACCCCACAGTGAGAAGGGGGGCCTGCTGGACAGAAGTGGGCACCTGAACTCTGAAAGCTCCACAGTTGGGTTCTAGCCTCTGCCTAGATGATCTCTTCCAGGCAGTGGTTTTACACCATTGCGGTTACCTCCACGCAGTGGTGAGGACCTTCAGCCTCCATCCCTGACACCAGACGCAGTTTCCAGCTCCCTGCACTCTCCCTGCTTGGATATATATGCAGCCTCTCCAGGGCTCCAGGGCTCCAGGGCTCTGAGCCAGCAGCCCCGTGTGCCCGACGCAGCGGTCAGAAGCCTGTGGGTGCTCCCCCGCCTCTGCCCTCCCATCCCTTTCACCTTTGGCTACTGCTGGCCCTGATCTTACATGGTGTCTCAGTCTACCTGTGTCCTGCCCTCTCCAGGGCCACTCCACCTCCTGCCATGAACACTGGCCACCTCCACGGGGGCCTCCTGCTTCACTCTTGCTGTCACCAGGGAGTAGCCTGCAACAGCAGGGAGTAGCCTGGGGACACAGCATTCCCTCCCTGCAGCCCCATGATCAGAGCCCACCGGCTGCTCCCTACCCACCGCCGGGCGGCCAGGTGCCTGCCTTCCCTTCCAGACTACCATCCCACCAGCACTATCTTCCTCTTCAGACCCCGTCACAGGGCCTCCTTGTAGGCCTGAACGGTCCCTTCTCTGGAAATTTGCCATAGGTCACACTCCCTTCCCCACTTCACCTAGGTCTCTTCTCAAATGTCACCTCCTTGGGGGGCCTTTCCTGGATCAAGAGACTACTTCCACGCTGCCCCCCACCAGCATCCCTCCATGACCACTCACCTGGCCTTTTCTACATAGCACTGATAAATGCCCAAAATTATTGTTTGCTTGCTTTTTTCTGCCTCCTCCCATGTCCTCCACTGGAAAGTAAGGTCCTTGTCCTGCAGGCAGGACTGTCTCTGTCACTCCTAACTGTACCACGACCTCCCAGAACAGGGCCTCCAGGAACCTGGCACTCCGTGATCCTTGACTGAGTGAATTTTTGTTGCCAGCTGCTAACATCACAGGACTACATATTTGCTCCTTCAACTCCTTTTTTATTAAAAAAAATTTATATTGTAAAATATGCATGATACAAAATTTACCATTTTAACTATTTTTAAGTGTACAGTTCGATGGCATTAATTATATTCACATTATTTTGCAACCACCCCCACCGTCCAGCTCCAGAACTTGTTCATCTGCCCAATCGGAGACTCTGTCCCCATCAAACACTAGCTCCCCACCTCCCCAGCCCCTGGCAACCACCGTCTGTGTTCTGCTTCCATGACTCTGGTTCCCTCCTGTGAATGGAATCATGTGATGTTTATCTTTCTGTGTCTAGCTTATTTCATTAGCATAACATCCTCAAGGTTCAGCCATGTTGAACAGACATCACAATTTCCTTCCTTTTAAAACTGAATATATGCCATTGTATGTAAGCAGCATATTTTGTTATCTATTCTTCCACTGATGGACATTTGGGTTGTGTTCTTTCAACTTTTTAGAATTTTGTAACAAGAATGCTTGTGAAAAGGGAGGTGCGAAGAACAAAGGTGATCTGCCTGGTCCACAGGGTAATCAACAGGCCATGTGTCCAAGAAGCCAGCAGAGCAGGGCATTCCAAGGAGCCCAGGGCAGCCGTGGTGACAGTGGTGGTTGGGACTGAGTGGCCTGGGAGTGTGAACACACAGAACCACTCATTTCAGCGTAAGCATTACGTTTAGTGCTGACTGACCACTGACCTCTTCTGAGGACTACCACAGAACTGCTGAGGAAGACTTAAAGGGAAGGGAAAATCCAGGCTTCCGTGAGCTTTGGTGTGGGGCTGAGGTGGCCCTGGCAGCCTTGGAAGGCTGTCCTGGTGTCCTCAGCCGCTGGGGGTCTGTCCCTGCTGGTCACCTGCCTTTCTCTTCAAGGCGGCCCTCCAGGAGCCCCCAGTAAGGGCCAGCTCCACCCAAGGAGGCGGCTGCCCCTCACCTCCTCCCCTTTCCCCCTCCCACACTCGCCTCCCAGCATCCCTTGGGGATCCAGGAGCCCACCGATGGTGTCTGCTGGTTCATTTCTCCAAATGTGGTGCCCCAGGAAGCAAAGCAAAGTCTGTTCAAATCTGGTTGTGTCACAGACAAAGAAAGTCATGTGCTACCTGGAAGGGTGAGCCACGGAGGCCTGGGGATGGGGGTTGGTGGGCTGACGTGGTGGGGGGCGTACTGAGGGCTGGGGGAGGAGGAAGTTGGGTAAGGACAGAGACCAGGTGATGGAGGAGCTGGAAAACCATGCAGAAGAGTGTGGATTTTCTAGAGAGGAGGCCCGTCTTAGGCAGGGTTTGGGATAAGGAAAGGAGAGTGGTTTTCTCAGCTTAGATTCCTTTTGGACATCCCTGAATCACCCCAGTAAGATGCTGTGTCCCTCAATGCGAGGCCATGCTGGGAGAGAGCAGTCTACTGCCAGTCCACAGAGAGCTGCGCACAAAAGGGAGAGAAGAGACGAGGAGGGGGCTGGTTGGCAGGCTGTGCCCCTGAGCACTGGGCTAGGGGGCAGCCCATCGGGGTTCTGTTACCCACAATGAGTGCAGGGAACACAAGCTGGGTGCTGCCAGGCCCAGAAGGGCCCAGGTCAATCCTTGGAGGATGGATGACACTGCGGGCAGCTGAGAATGTGACCCTGGAGTGCCACCTGTGACCCAGCATGCCGATGTCACCCCTGGCCTGGCACACAGCCTTCTCTCAGCTCAAGCACCAGGGAAGGGGCCAGCCTGCACTTAGGGACATATGGGGCACTGAAGAGACATGTTCCTGCCCCAGCTCACCCCCCTCCCCCAGTGGTGGAGACCAGGCTGACTGAGGAAACAGAAATGTCTCCACTCCAATTTCTCTGTCACTCAGGGTGTCCTTTGAAGTATGCCTATACTCAATTCCTTTAATTTATTTTGATTAGTCTCTACTTCTCTCTCTTTGTCCTTCTATCTCTCTCAGCACCTGAAATTGCGTAAGTTAACATATTTTGATTTGACTCTATAGTAGAAACATAAAAGCAAAATCTGTGTGTCTCCCATTGGCTGGGCCCTGGGATCATGACTGTCCAGGGGTTTTGTCATTGACCCCTCACTGATCAATGAGGAACATGCAATTATTACTACAATTTCACACTCATGAAAATTGGCAAGGGTTGTTTCTGGCCTCCCCATCCCCTTGTAACTGTTATAAGTTGGATTGTGCCCCTCCTGGCCCTGGAAACACTCTGTGAAGTCCTAACCCTCAGTATCTCAGAAGGTGGTCTTACTTGGAACCAGACTTTGCAGGTGTGGTAAGTTAAGAGGAGGCCTCTAGGGCAGGCCTTAACCAGTATGACTGGTGTCCTTACAGAGAGGGGGAACTTGGAGGCAGATACACACAGGAGGTCTGGGAAGATTCACTGGGAGAAGGCCATGTAAGGACAGAGGGCTGGACTGCAAACCAAGGGATGCCCGAGTTGGCAGCAGCTGCAGCCAGAAGCCAGGAAGGGGCAGGGAAGGATCCTCCTCTCCAGGTTTCAGAGGAGTACTCCTTCACTTCAGACTTCTCAGCTCCGGAACTGAGAGGCAAAATGTTTCCGTTGCTCGAAGCCACCCAGTTTTGGTTTTGTTACAGCAGCCCTAGCAAATGAGTGCATCTGTGAATAGGAGTAACCCAGGCCTGGCCAACGCAGCCCCCTAAGCATGCTTGGTTCGCGTGATTATAGCTCAGAGAGCAGCAAGGGACCACACTGAGCCGAAGAGGAGCATCATGTAAGCACAGGGAAATAGAAGGTTTCTCTGGTGATGCCCTTGGCTGTCACTCTGGCTTGAAGTGCCTGTCAACCGCCTGGATCCAGGCATACCATTTTCAGTCAGATTAGCCACAAATTCCTCTTTCTTTTTCTTGAGCTGGGTTTGCCCTGCTTGGGACCAGAGAGTGGTGCTGTCAGGCGGTTTGCACCATCACCACAGTTTTGTGCCTGGTGTCTGAGCTGCCAACCCCTTTCCTTCTGCTCTGAGCTGGGGCTGCCTGGCCCAGGGAGGGCTGGAGGGAGCTTGTGCTGCCAGGCCACCAAGCTAAGCAGCTCTTTAGGAATGTTGCTGAAATAACAGCCTCTTGGAACAGCTTGACGTCTTTTTCTTCATGTGGTTTCCCAACAGGGTACTGCGGTTGGCTCCCCTGGGTGCTGGGTGATTAAGTGGCAGGGCCAGGAAGGAGGCGCAGAGCCGAGGCACTGCAGGTGCCTTCCGGATTCCAGCGCACCTCCCAAAGGGGACTTCCCATCGCCGTTCCTCTGGGCTTAGACATCAGATGAGTGCCCCACGGGGCCGAGTGAGAGACCATAAGCCCATCTGCAAATTCCAGACTGTGCTCACAGGGTGGCACTGAGGCCTGCCATGAGAAGGAAACAAATTGTCTTAATAGATGCATAACCCTGGATGCTCCTGGGGAAAATCTGGTTTGCTGGGGACTATGAATTTTAAATTAAAAATAGACATTTTTGTAAAGCATGTATGAATTAATATTTTTATTCTGTGCTCTCAGTGCAATTTAAATATGACATGTTGAACATACACTCAGTTTTTTTCTTAAAAGAATGAATCAAACCTTTGCCTTACCAGATTTCAGCATTTTTTCAACCAATATTAATAGACAGAATTATATGTAATATATATATACCCTGAAACTTGCAAAAGTGAGAAGCTTATTTAATTTCAACCAACTCTTACTGAGCATCTTCTAATACAGAATAGAAAACTAAATAACCTATGGAAATAATCTTTGACCCTTGTCCTTGGAAAGCTGCCAGTCATGGCAAAACACAGTAAGAGACTGAACTTTGGAGAAGCGTTTTGGAATACATTGGATGCAAGAAACAAACCAGCAGAAAATCTGACTCAGTCAGCTCTTACAATACAGGAGATTTAGGACTCACAGGACTTAAAGCCTGATGGTAGCTTTGCCTTCAGCTGAGGCTCCATCCAGGACCTCAGCTGTTCTGACCAGGATTCTGTTTCTTTCTGTCTTTCCTCTCTGTCTCTTCACATCTTCGCCATGTTGGCAGTGTCCTCCCCACTCACCCAGCCCCAGCCTGTCCCTTCAGCCCCTGCACTATCCTGTTCCCTGGGGAGCAGGGAGAAGGGCCTGAGCAGGCAATGCTTTGCAATTTGAAGGCAGAGGATGCAGTGGATTGACATTAGGGGGAGGGCATTCCAGCAGAGAACATCCTTGTAGGCGTGGAGGAGTCAAGCTCCCGGGAAGTCTGGGGAACTGAAAATAGTTTAGCGTTGCTGGACGACAGAGTTCATGTGAGGAAATACCAGGGAGTTATGTGGGGTGGGAAGGAGGCCGATGGCCTCTGCCCCGCTTGTTGCTGAGGAGGTAGCACTTTATTCCGAAGGTCAGGGGCAATGATTCCAAGCTGGGTGTGCAATGATAAGATCTGCACTTTAAAAAGAATAAAAAAGACGGACTCAAACTGGTCTAAACAGTAAGGAAGTTTATTATCTCAATAACTGCAAGTTCAAAGGAAGGGTGGGTCCAGGCTTGGCAAGATCATCAGCTCACAGAGGTCCTGGAAGACTTGACCTCTCCCTGTTTCTCTGAGCTGTCATCTTCAGTATGAGCTGCAGCCAAACTCTGGACCCCTTTGGGGTCACAGGTTGGCTGCCTTTGGTCAGCAGGGTCCCATGCTCTCCTATAGGCCTCCCACAGTGGGGTTTGGGGAAGGGAGAGAGAGAGTGGGGAGGGGAAGGGAAGAGAGGGAGGGCCAGAGAGACAGAGATGAGAAGAGTCAGAGAGGAAAAGGGTGGGGGGGAGGCAGGGGGAGGAGTGGAGAGGGCGGACATCTCTTCCAAGTGCGAGCCCTGACTTCTTCCCTAAGGGGTGGGTCAGGAATCGGCAATGACCGCTGGTGGGGACCAACAGTGTCTGTGCAGCAGGCCCCGACCCCTTCACACACACCCAGGGGCCTGGTGTGCTTGGTGAATTCAGGGTTTGGGGGTTTTGAGAAGTAACCAAGAGCCTGTCCCCCATAATGCGCTCTCCCTCCCCAGGGGCTCTGAGGCAGGGCCCCAACTCCATGGGGCAGCCCTTCTACAGGGAGGGCCTGGGCCCTCAGCCCAGGGAGGCAGACCCTCCACGTTCGGGGCAGCGGGGTGGTGCTGGCCCCCTCCTTCTGGTCTTGGGTTGCGCCGGGGAGGGCGGGGACAGAGAGGGACAGCCAGGCCTCGCAGGAGAGGCAGCTTCTGAGGCTGTTGCAAGGCGCCCCAGAGTGCGGGGCAGCACAGGGGCTGTGGGAACACCAGAGGTATTCGGGGGAAATAATGAGGCAAGTGTGCAACGCGTTTATCTGGGGAATAGCAGCGTCCCTCTCCTGCCACTAGGGGGCATGAGGAAGCAAGATTGCGTCAGGTCACGATCATCAGTGTTTTCTGTCGTTCCGTGTGGCGTCATCTCCGGACAAAGAGGGAACTCATGGTGTTGATGTGTCTCAGAAACAGACCAATGAGCTGTACACGTGCCTAAACATATGTGAAAATATATTTACGTTGTGAACATGCTATTTATGAAATAGTTGTCATGTGTATATAGTCTTGAAATACACCAGCATCAGGCACTCAGGTGGGCTCTGCATCTAAGGGTGCTCTGCCCAGGCGGGAAGGCCACGCTAGGGCTCCCCAACTGCCATCGTCTGTCAGTATGGGGGTGCCCATTCCCTCTGAAAAAGGGGAGAGCAAAGACAGTGAAGAGACAGACAACAGGGCAGGCCATTCCAGAGGGGAGGTGGGGGCAGAATCATGACTGGTGACATGAGAGCTTTACGTCACGTCCTTTCTTCAGCCCACCATGAATGATTCCAGGCTTGTCAGCCCAGCACGGGGGAAGGGGTCCAGGGTTGAGGGTTGTGTGGGGAGAAGGGAGGAGGGGAGAAGGAATGGTTGACAGGGGGCACGGGGAAGCGGAGCCTCCATGACAGAAGGATTTAACTGCTGTCGTTGTGACCCATTCAGGTATAACTGGTGTCAGAGAGTCTCAGAAATACTTGAGCTGGGAAGGACGTTTGGTCTGTCTGCTGTACCATGGTTCTCACCACTGCAGGGAAGCAGCCCAGGCCTTCAGCGTGTCCAGAGGGCAGGCTTTGCAGTGTGGGAAACAGGCCAGAGAGGCACGGCGGCCCTCCTGAGGCCGCGGAGCTGAGCGGAGCAGAGCTGGCAGGAGATCTGGGTCCATCCCCCTGCTGGAAGGCCAGGCTCTGACCTCTGTGTGGCCTGAGGAATGGAGGCTGTAAGCCCAGTGAGCTGGAAGGAGAAACCAGAGCAAGCGCTACTTGCAAATTCCACACACCTGTAAGTGGGCCCTGACCCCTCTGCCAGGACCCTGGTCCTCCTGCCCTGGTTTAAAACCCATTTCCCCAGTTTCAGCAGATCCCCACTTACCTCCTTCTCTTGATAGCCTTGGACTACTTTCTCTTCAATCGGCAGGTTCTAAAGCCTGACTTTGCACCAGACATCCAGCCCCAGCTGCAAACACAGATAAGAGAGGCCTCAATCGTCCACGGCTACCCTTGCCGAGTGACCTTGGTGTCTGGCCACACCTGACTGCAGCCACACAGGCCCTTTGTGTGGGATTCCACTGTGCGATGCAAACAGATGCAGGCCAGGCTCCTCTCTGCCCCAGCTCATCTGCCACTCAGGACAACTGCACTGCATCCTGCCACACACGTGACCCCGTCACACATGTGATCCCACCACATATGTTACCCCACCATGTACGTGATCCCACCACGCACAGAACCCTGGCACGCACATGATCCTGCTAAGCATATGTCCCCACCACACACGTGATCCTGTACGGTGGCTGCACTCAGAGGCCCATGATGCGGGTTTTGTTAGATGGTGTCTAATGCATTCACCATGAGGACACTCAGGTTTTGCCTTTAAGGTGAGAATCACACAAAAATTGACAGTTTTAAGAGTAGAAATGTGGGGATGGGGAATGCCTACAATCTAGTCAGGAGAGTCAAACTGGAAGAAAGCTTGTTCGTGGGCTGTAACAGGGTATTGTGAGATCTGTTGGTAATAAACTAATAAACTGTTCTGTGAATAGGCCATGAGAAGAGTGCCCTGGGGGCCATGGTGTGGCCTATGGCCCCCCGCGGGAACCTGAAGCTCTCTCACAGAGAATGGGGGGGCAGTCTTCCTCCTGGCTCACTCCCATCCCCAGCCTCAGTGGCCCCCATGAAATCTCTCCACATGCACACCCCAGGCCCCTGCGATGCAAACTGCATGCATCAGCGAGCCTCACCCAGAGGTCTGCTATGGGGCTGGGCCCCGCCAGAGTCTCTATTCCGTGAGTCTGGGTTGCAGCCTCTACCTTCCGAGAGCTCCTCAGTTTCCCTGGCTTGTGGCTGCATCACTCCAGTCTCTGCTTCCACCTCCACATGCTGTTTGCCGTGTGTGCCTCTGTCTTCACATGGATGGCTTCTCATAAGGACACCAGTCATATCGGATGAGCAGCCCACCCTACAGCTTAAACAATTACACCGGCAAAGACCCTGTTTCCAAACAAACAAGATCACATTCTGAGGTACTGGGGGTTGGGGGAACACAATTCAAACCTGTAACACATGACACAGGGCATTTAAGGTTACTAATCCACTGTCCTTAAAATAAGATTATCCTGGATTATGTGAATGGGCTGAATGCAACCACAGGGCTCCTTGAATGTGGGAGAGACAGGCAAACCTGTAGGTCAGAACGATGCAGTGAGGGGAAGACTCAGCCCACCGTTGCCAGCCCTGAAGACGGAGGAAGGGGCCGCGAACCGGGGATGCGGGTGTGCTCTCTAGCGGATGGGAAGGAAAGGGGCTGGAACCTCCCCTGGAGCCCGTGGAGGGAACAGCCCTGCTGGCACATTGGTTTCTGTCCACTGAGGCCTCTGTTGGACTTCTGAGCTGCAGAAACCTAAGGCAATACATTTGTTTTGTTTCAGTCCACTAAGTGAGTGGAAACACTAGAGTCAGTAAGCACGATACAGTGAGATAACAGGACTTCACTGTCTTAGTACACCTTAATGTCTTGTATACCACAAATTAACATATTTCATGTGGGCATTGCTTGCCACTTTTAATCCCCTGACTGTGTATTCATAACTGTTTCTGGATCTCAGAAAGAAAGGATTTTGCTCAAAGAGCAATTTCTCATTGCATCCCTCTGTTTATTTAGAATCTGGCATTTCACAGTACTGCTTCCAGGTGACTGAAATCACAGTGCCTCTTTATATTAGGCTTGGCTTTGTTTTCCAATGAAAATGTTTCTTTGGTAGAAGATAAAGAGTACTTGCTTGTTTAATGTCCGTTGATCTAGCTTGATGATGCCACGTTTGTATAACAGGAGCTCAGGAAATCAATCAATATTTCTGATGAGACAATACCCTTCTCCTCAGCATGCATAACTACTTGCAAGGTTGCAGTTGTTTGCAACCTTTGTATAGTACAACCACCCTGGCCACTTACTTTCTACATCACAAATGCTCCAAGAGAAAGGATTGGATCTTATTCACCTTTGAATCTTCTAAAATGTGGAGCCTTATACATTTAAGACTCTTGCTAAATAATGGGGAATGATTAAAGATGGGGATAGTTGCTTTCTTGCGTTGTTTTTTCATGTTCTGGCAGCTTTAATTTCCTGTATCTCTTTTTTGTTTTCTGTTCGCCTGGCCTCCCTCCGGTTGTCACCTCATGTCCCTGTAACTAAGCTCACCAAAACAGAACACGGTACTCCAGGTGTGGTCACAGGGCATCTCTGAGCTGTGAGGTAATGCTTCTCCTCATAACGATACCTTGTTCTCACCTGGCAGCTTATTAGTAAAATTCACTGCAGGTGAAGAGCACACACATGTGGACACTCACTCACTTCCAAAAGCTGAGCAGAAGTAGGTCACCATCTCCTTTGGAAAACAGAGAACTGCCAGCCAGTGCCCCTGTGTGTTTTCAAGGCATTCACTTCACAGCACACCATGTTTCTTTTTATTTTTTATTTTTTATTTTTTATTTTTATTTTTATTTTTTTATTCATTTATTATCATTAATCTACAATTACATGAAGAACATTGTGTTTACTAGGCTCCCCCCTTCACCAAGTCCTCCCCCACAAACCCTATTACAGTCACTGTCCATCAGCGTAGTAAGATGCTGTAGAATCACTACTTGTTTTCTCTGTTTTCACAGCCCTCCCTATGACCCCCCCCACATTATACATGCTAATCGTAAGGCCCCCTTTCTTTTTCCCCACCCTTATCCCTCCCTTCCCACACATCCTCCCCAGTCCCTTTCCCTTTGGTAAATGTTAGTCCATTCTTGGGTTCTGTGAGTCTGCTGCTGCTTTGTTCCTTCAGTTTTTCTTTGTTCTTATACTCCACAGATGAGTGAAATCATTTGGTACTTGTCTTTCTCTGCCTGGCTTATTTCACTGAGCATAATACCCTCTAGCTCCATCCATGCTGTTGCAAATGGTAGGATTTGTTTTCTTTTTATGGCTGAATAATATTCCATTGTGTATATGTACCATATCTTCTTTATCCATTCATCTATTGATGGACACTTAGGTTGCTTCCATTTCTTGGCTATTGTAAATAGTGTTGCAATAAACATAGGGGTGCATCTGTCTTTTTCAAACTGGGCTGCTGCATTTTTAGGGTAAATTCCTAGAAGTGGAATTCCTGGGTCAAATGGTATTTCTATTTTGAGCTTTTTGAAGAACCTCCGTACTGCTCTCCACAATGGTTGAACTAATTCACAGCACACCATGTTTCTAACAAAGCTCATATTACCTTGAAATTTTGGAGTGCCTGTCCTCTTGGATCTCAAAGCACTAGTGAAAACCTGTTTGCCTTTATAATATCCCCATGGGAACAGTACCCTGCTTTTGAATGTGATCCATTTAGTTTAAGTGAAAGGTAGGAAGCTTTTGGGAAAAGTCCACCCAGAGGGCGGGGCTTCTGAAAGAGCACCCAGAGTGACATCAGTAAGGGCATCGTCAGGAACAGGGCCACCGTGGAGGGAAGCTGGGAGACAACTGATTGAAAGGAGCGGTAACTTTTCTAAAAGAATCAAGTAATTACTGGCACATAATATAGATGATGAGGGTTTCCTGAACTCTTAAGATGTTTCAGCGTCAGTTGGAGCTCATCACTTCACACTATCCAAAAATGGGCAGTTGAATGGCCTCGAGGTTAAGGAAAGGAAAGGGGGACTTGGATTTGCACAGACATTTCCAAACAAAAGCTGAGGAGTCTGAGTTCAGCCTTGCATGGATTACACTAAACTCCTAAGAGTAGGATGCTGTGAGAAAACTCCTCACATAAATTCTGGCAGGAAACCTGAATTTATGTTGTCTTTCATCTGGATGGGGAGGCAGTCTTGCTGTTGACTATGCCTCAGATACACTCCAAATGTCCCAGTAGATCTAAAAACAGATCTTAGTCTTGCCAACACACGCATATGCCTTTCAACTCACCAGAGCTTTTTGGAGGTGCTTCTTGGGATGAAAGAAGTCCCACATTAGGGCACATGGGTATGTCCACCAATACTGGGCAAGTTCACCTGCCATACCGAGTGTAGCATTCAGTCCAAATATGGTCCAAAAAAAGGAGCAGTAACTTTTCTAAAAGAATCAAGTAATTACTGGCATATAATACAGATGATGAGGGTTTCCTGAACTCTTAAGATGTTTCAGAGTCTGATTGAGCTCTTATTTTTTGGATGTTCAAGTAACTGGCATGATGGACAAGTAAAATATAATTAGCTGCTTCTGTGACTTTCACAGCCTAATGTGCTAACCACACTTACAGTGAAGATGTGGGCAGAAGCTCCACAAAGCTTCCAGTCGGTCCTCAGATGTCTAGCGAGGATCACCAGGCAAGAAGCTCAGGGTAAAGGGAAGTTCAGCAATGATGGAGAGCAAAGCAACAGAAAAAGAGCCCCCTGCAGAAGCAGAGACTACTCAGACAGCAGAGAACAAGAGTAACCTCTGAGCAGCAAGAGAAGATGCTGCACCCATAACACAAGAGGAGGATATTGCATAAAGGAAGTATGTGGAGTACAAAAGGATCTGTGGAAATAAAAATGTGACAGCTAAAATTTTAAACCCAGTAAGAAAGTTGAGAGATCATGTTGAAGAAAAACCTTCCAGAAAGTAGAGTAAAAAGACCAACACATTGGAGAGAGGAAAAAAATAAGAAAATTAGAGAATCAGTCCAGGTAATAGGAACCCAGCAAGTGAATCATAGGAGTGAAAACAGAGAGCAGTGGGGAAGAAATAATTTAAAAGTAACAGAGGAATATTTCCTGCAACTAAGGGCCCACCATAGAGCCATGAAAAAGCCGGGGAAGCAGAACAGGTAGCTAGGAGGTGAGAGACTCCCTGGTCGCAGCAGCCACAGGGGATAGACATGCTCGGTGACACCTTTGTCCTGCAAGTGATACGCAGAGACCTGACTTCCGAGAACTTGACGCTTCTGCTGGGAAACAGCTGCTCCCCTATCACACTACTGCTATAATGCTGTAAAAAAATAAAAAGCATATGCATATGTTTCTGGGATAAGAACTGTGGATAACAATTTGAATTCATGATAAAGATTCCTCTGTTAGCCTGGGTGGCATGAGAATTAATTAGAAATGTGACTAAAGAGATTCAAGTTCTTGAACAGTTAAGTGCTCTTTTTCCTTAGAAGGTTGGTTTCAGTAAATGAAGTTTGCTGTTCAAGTGAGTCCTGCCCAGGATCCCTGAGCTGGTGAAGTATAAGGTTTCCATCTCCCCCACGCTCCCCTCCTTGGGGTTCTGCTCAGTTTCCAAGCACACGCAGCTGATGAAATCTCTTTGATCCTTACCATTTTCCCTCAGGCCTGCGGCATGCAGCGAACACCAACTGCTCTGAATGTGCAGCTAACCTAGCATTGAAGATGTATATGCTGTTATATATTGTCTGAGATTCAGATGGTTTTTCTGCTGCTGTGGGGATGGCCCTTTCTAACAAGGCCTGCGGTAAAGCTCACTGAAAACTGGGAGTGCAGAGGAGGGCTCACCTCGGAAGAATGGAAATCAGTGATTGTAGTGATGGGTTAACAGAGACAAGAGCTGCAGGACAGACCCTGGTTCAGTGCCACACCGGCTGCCCCCATCCGCTCCAGAGCCTCCTGCCTCCCTGCCTCCCTGCCTCCCTCTGCCCTTTGTGCCCAGCCTTTCTTGCCTGCCCCACAGGGCCCCTTGGCACTGGGACTCCTGGCTAGGCACTTGGTCCCACGGGACAGTAGGTGGGCATGGCTGCAGGCCTGTTACAGCTGCACTGGCTCTGGCCTGGGCATCCACTGGGCTCCACCGCACAGCTCCCTCCCTCTGTCCCTTCAGGCCCAAGGGCACGGCAGGGACAGCTACCACAGGTCACCATTTCTTTCCAGTGTCCTGAAACCCATCTGTGCACTCTGAATAGTTGGTTAATTAAACTCACTTCAACTAGACATCCTGAGTTGATTGGGTTGTCTGTGCTCGGCCAAGGTCCTGACAGGGTGAGGCTGGTTGTTAGCCATGTTGTCTACTTGTCTCCCAGTCTCTGCCATCACCATTGGAGTCCCTGAGGGCAGTGGTCCTGACTCCCTCATTGCCGTCTCCTCAGTGTCCAGAGTGTTCTGGTAACACATAGGCATTCAACATACGTGCCCATGAGCGAATGCCTAGGTGTGAGCTTCACTTCAGGGAAAAGGCTCAGGTTATTTACATATGCAGACCAGGAGATGAGAGTGAGGTCTGTGTGCTCCGGATAGAAACCCTCACTACTGCCCACGGCTTACCTTCATTGTTTAGATCAGGCCTCCCCCTCCACCTTGCACAAAGGCCAAGATTATGGGCCTCTAGAAGCAGCTCCTTTGCATCTGTTTCATCTGAAGATGTTGGATAAATGTGTAAAACAGAAGCTCATGTGCACAAAATATGGAACAGATTTGGACACCAAGCCTATCAGTTTAGATATTTTCAGCTTTTAACAAAATATTGCATTTCTAGGGGCTTAAAAAATAAATTTCATTTTTTCTCCCATAACAAAATTCCAAGGGTAGGGGGATCCTTCTTCTCCGTCACTTCATAAGGCTGGCTTTTTACTCCTCCTTCTGAGGCCATGTGATGGTGCCCACTGGCCCGGGTACCATCTTCACCAAGCCCACCAAAGGCACAATCACAGAGTTTGCTCAGGGAGGTTCAGCGGATGCAGCCTCCCGTCCACTGGCCCCAGCTGGCTCTCAGGCCCGTGACCAAGCTTCAGGGGAGGCTGTGGAGAGGATGTGCAGTGTCTTCCGCCTCTACAAGGGATGCATCTCTGCTAACAAAGAGGAAGGGGCAGAGGCAAAGCAGCTGGACAGATGACCCACTCTTCAGCTGCATAAACCCGAGAAGCAGAGAGGAGAGGGCCTGGGGGCAGAGGGTTCTGCAGGCGCTGAGTTGAGAAGGTTACTCTCCGCATGTTACTCTCTGTGTGTAACTTATGTCCATTCTCCTGGGGGTTGATTCATTTGAATAAAGGGCCTCCAGGGCCAGAAACCAGGACTTCAGCCTGTCCCTCTGAAACATGAACCTCATGCTGACGCCTCGGAGAAAGAGGACATTCGAGACCCACAGACGGAAGCTGCCACAGGCATGAAAGACACACATGCCCTTTGTACCTGACACTAGGCTCACTTTAGTCCCAGTTGTATTTTCACAGTTTATTAAATTTACTTGCATTTTATAATAATGGTATCTGACACACCAAAAAAGTCAGTGTCTGTCAGCATTTTTGCTCTACGTCTTCTTTTGCCACAGAATTGTTTAAGCAATAAGTCTCCAGGTTAAAGCTTATGGTAAAATATCCTAAAATATGAGGTGCTATTATTCTCTGTCAATAGAAAAAAAAATGAATTTTTTTTCATTGCTGGAAGGATGAGAGAACAAACTTGTGTCAAGGTCCCTCTGTATGCTACTCATGTAACTCCATGGCCCCTCATAATAACCTGTGTATGTGCGGAGGGGCATGTGTATGTGTGGCTGTCTGCTCTGGAAGCTGGTGCTCAGGAAAGCATACACTGTGTATTATTCCAAAGTTTATCCATGTTTTTTTACCACGCCCCACCCCTCCACTCCCCATACAGTGTGGATGGCTCAGTGACTGTGTGGCACTCTCTCGGAGATCTGGAGTCCTTTAAAGTGTGAGCTGAAGGATAAAGGCGAGTCCTAGTTTGCTGGGGCTGCTGTAACAACGTACCACAGTTCAGGTGGCTTGAAATAGCAGATGTTTGTTCTTGCTCAGCTCTGGAAGCCAGGTGTCCGGAATCAAGGTGTGGGCCAAGCTGGTTCCTCCGGGAGGCTCCAGGGGTACAATCTGTTCGGGGCCTCTTCCTGGCTTCTGGTGGTTGCCAGTGACCTTGGTGACCTTGGCCTATGGACACATTACTCAGTCTCTGTCTCCATCTTTCATGGCCTTTCCTCTCTGAGGGTCCTCTCCTCTCAGAAGGACACCAGATATTGGATTTAGGGCCCACCCATCTTAATGAAAACACTTATATTCTGCAGAGACCCATTTCCAAATAAGACCACATTCTGAAGTTCTGGGGGAATATGAATGTTTTGTGGGGGACACATTGTTCAGTTCGGTATGGTGAGCTTCGAGTAATTGAGAAGTTGGAAGAACTTGACTTTACCTCCAGAGCTGTCTACCCAGTATATAATACAAGAGGCCAGGAAACATCTAGAAAGGGCATGATGAGACCCAGTCTTCCAATTCCTTCAACTAGCAGGTGCTCTAGGAACTGGGAGACAAGAGTGAACAGCACAGAAAAGGTCCCTGGCCTTGCCAGCTGCCTTATCTATTCTGGGCTTTATTTCCTTACCACCCAGCTCAAATGGGGCTCATGACATGTGCCATCTGGAGTGAGGCTTCCTCCCTGGGCTCTTCCCCTTCTTTATGCTGGCCAAGAACAGGGACCAGTCACCTCCAACATAAGCTGTCACAATACATCTCCCGTTTCACACAACGTTCTGACACACATCACCCTGTTTAATTTTCTAGAAATCACTTGGACATGGTTATTATTATGTTCATCTTACTGGTGAAAAAAATGAGTAATGAAGCTGGAGCTGGAATCCAGGTTCTCCTTTGCAGAATCCAGGTTTTCTCATTCTTAGATCTTTGGCTTTGCCCCTGTGCTTTTGTCTCCAGACACGTAAGACCAAGACATGAAATAACCATGAGACACTGGAGCATCGTGGGGCCAGGATGAATTGGGCACTACTGATATTAAATGCAGATTCAAAGCCAGCTACCAGAAACCACTCTATGGGTGTATGCCAAGACTATAAATGCACATATCTTTGACTAGCAATGCCACTTCTAGGAATTTATCCTGATATAATTGTGCATGAGGGAAACAATGTAGTGGCCATCAACAAGAGACTGGCTAAATAAATGTTAGCATATCTGTACAAAGGATCTGTGTGAAGCTATTAAAAATGACATTGTTTTTATGTACCAACATGACTCTATCTCCAAGATACATACAAAGCAAAGAAAGCATTTGCGCAAAACTGTGCAAGTTTGCACAATCATGAGGTATCTCTAAGAATATGCAAAAACCTGGTCACTGATTGCTCCAGGGAGGGATTCTTTTTGCAAATATTCTTTTATAAGTTTGGGGTTTTGAACTATATGAATACATTTCCTATTTTGTCATAATTAACCCAAACCCCTAGGCACAGGTCTGTGTCACAGCACCATTCAGTCTTCCCCTGCATCTCAGCCCTGCCTGGCGTACAATTGGGCCAGTTAAACACGTAGTTCACTGACATTCTTTTGCTCTACAGGTTAGTACTTGAAGCTGTTTTGGCCAAACACTGGATTCATTATCTGTTCAGAGCTGCTGCTCCTTCTGGGCCCTCTGTGTGGCATTTCCGCTCTCCCAGCCATTCAGGGTCACACCCCAGCTTCCTCTGGCCCATCTCCCTCCCTCTGCCCCCGGTCCCCTCACCCTAGCACACCCACACACACTCCTCTGCCACTCAGTTCTGCCCAGCCTACTTTCTCAATGCCGCTGAAACTCCCTCCTTCCCACCTGCCCTGGATGAGGGTCTTCTTAACCCAAATTTATGCTGTTGTCTTGGCTTCTTGACTGACCTCTCTTCACCCACTGTAGACCTCTCTACTCCCTTCCTCCAGGAGTATCTAAAGAGGCAAATCTCATTCTGCCATCTCCCCATTTAAAAATTCTTTGGTTCCCGGCAAGAACTCAGCTGACTTCATATGGCCCACGGGGCCTCTCACCAGCTGACACCTGCCTCCCCCCACCATCCACCCATTCTGTCTGCACCCCTACACCTCCACATGACCGGTCTTCTCCACCTTTGGTAGAGGCAAGGGCAGGTCCAGTTTTATGAGGCTGAAAACTCACAAAGGACGTGGGGAGGACTTCTTTAGGAAAATGACTACAAAGCTATTAGGGCAAAAATCCCACATGAAATTGACATGCATGCACAACAACAAAACTTCACAACAAATTATACATTTTAAAAAGCTTTGGAATATCCAGAAAATAAGATATTTTTGCCAATTAACTATATGACATACCTTTGTGCTGCATGCTCTGAGAGCCTTGTTATGTGTCAGTGACACTTTATTGCATTTTTCTACAGGAGGAATGGAAGAGAATGCCATCTTCTCTGGTGTGGTGAGTTGAAAATTCCTCTCATTATTGGCAGTTAAGTAGAGTTTCATTTTCATTATTTGTCCTGTCATGCAAAAAGCAATCTCTATGTTAAAATGCATCGAACATTCCTGCTGCCTATCAGACTGCTACAGGCATGGCCCATTCAATTTGGGGCAATTTCCATCAAAAGGAAAAGGCCCATCTGGTGTGTTTATAACCATGTGGGCTGCGTTTGTTCCAGCTGGTCAGTGACTATTCTTGTGGGCTGGTTAAGGACTGAGGAGAAGGACAGATTCCCACGAGAAGTCAGGGGGAGCCGTTGGGAGTCCAAGGACAGATGTAGGCCAGGTGCTCCGGGCCTGGGAGGCTCTATCCCAGCAGCAGACTCCGTGTCCCCAGAGCGAGACGGCAGGCAGCTAGCAGGGGCCACCTGGCACTCTAGAAGGTCACCTTCGCTGGGGAAGCAGCACGGCCCCAAGCAAGCTCTGTAACTTCTGGAGCTACTGCCTTCTGACCTTTGGAAAGGGGACAAGGACACTTAGCTGCCGCTGTTGATGTTGAATGACAGAGCAATGCACTGACCTGGCCTCGGGCAGACCTCTGCTACCGACAGTCCCTCTTCCTGCTGCTCCTCCACAGGTGGGGATCCCATACACTGTGCAGAGCACAGCAACACTACTAGCACTGCTGGTCTGGTCCCTCCAAGCCCACCCCTCTGGCCTGGGCAGGAGGTGGCAGAGACCTCTTTAATCTTCCCCAGGTTCAGGTATATCCCAAAAAGATATACCTGAATTTATACTTCCACTAACTGGCTTGGAACCTTAAGGCCTTCCTTGCACTGGAGTGGTGGTAGGCTTCACACAGTTTCAGAAACCCAGAATCACAAATGGACAGAATCCAGACTCTTCATTAATCCTTCCGCTGCTTGCCTCTCTAGATTCCAAAACCACATATTTGTGGTTAAAAGTTATCTTGGGAAATTAGTCCAACTCTCTGTGTTTCTGGTGAAAAAAATCTAATTTATCCCCGCAACCAAAAATTAGCTCCACTGAACTGTGTGCGTCTTCAGGGCTAATTATGACCTACCACATAAATCAGTCCCCATATAATGTGCATTGAATTGGAATCTTCCAGGGCAGTGCCTGAGCCCAGCAGAAAGCTTGAGCACATCAGACGCTCAAGGTCCCTGGGACCCTGTTTTGGCTGAGCAGCAGCTGCTGTGCCCTGAGACCTGGCCAAGGTCCCCAGCAGAGCAGTCACCCTATCTACCTACTTGTGACATACACAAAAGGAACTGAGCTTAGAACATGAGCAGAAGTCATCAGTATTGAGGAATACGATTGGCAAACAGAGGCCACAGGAGTCCCTGCAGTGAGGAGCCAGAGGGAGGCCTACCAAACGGTGAGACACGGAAGCCACAGGCATCTGCAGATGCCGCCCTTTGGCACGGTCTGGGCAGCCGCAGCGGGCACCCTATGAGGCAGAAATGCCAGCCTCTCTGTCAGAGGCTCTGTCTGATGTCTTCTGCCAGAAGGATGTGCAAGGAGGCCTCCGAGCTGTCTCCTTGGGGTCTCCTGCTATCTGGGGGCCTGGCACAGGCTGCATAAGGGTGACTTGTCAGACCCTGGATTAAACACGAGCACCAGACTGTTTAAGAAGTGAGGGCTTGAGCCCCTTTGCCCAAGCAGGGAGACCTGGGAGGAGGAAGGTGGGCATATGGCCCTCAGAGATGGTGGCTTTGGCCTAGTGTGTGCAGAGGCAGAATGGCACAAGTCCAAGGGTAGCAGCTGTGACTTGGCACCTGCCAGGGTGGATTCCTCCTGGAGGGCTAGGCTGTGGGGGCCAGATCCGGAAGGAGGTAACAGCCGGCCTCTTCCCCCCACCTTGACAGTCAGCCAGCCTAGCTCGCTGCCCTCCGAGGGAGCCCCTTCCCTGCCCTGTGCACCCCTGCCGGCCTCTCCCAGGCCAAGAGGCTTTGTTCTCCATGGACCCCTGCCTGCCTCCCCCCACCCTCCTTGTTTCTGAAGCAGATAAACATGATTAGACAAATGGCTGCATTGCACATGGAGCGCCCGCTCTGTGGAAAGGCCTGATCTAGTTACTGGAGCGGGGAAACGAGGCAGCAAGGGGCCTGAAGGGTTTCAATTACTGGCCCTGTTCTCTAGGAGCTCACTGGGGTCCAGAGATTTGAATTCAAAGAATAACACCAGGAGACACCAAGGCTGAGCGTCCCCCAGAGCCACTCTGCAAGAGGGATTCACTGGCGTGCAGGTGGACAGCTTGGTCCCCTCAAAGCATGGGCCAGAAGGCAAGTCTATCCCTCAGAAGGCTGGTTGGGCTGGTCATGTGACCTTGAGTATCACTCCGCTCAGTTATCTCACCCACAGTGCACGTGACTCCCTTAGACAGCCGTTGTGAAATATATCCTGGTCAGGAGGAGGCCGGGGGGGCCTCAGGCCTCGTTCCTACTCTGCCAACAGCTGCATCTTGTACCCTTGGCCTCCTGGACCTTAACACCCTCACCTGTACGATCATGGTGTGGTGGTCCCTCGGGCTTTCCAGTTCAAAACTCGAGGGTGGTCTGATGCGATAATGGGTATAAAAGCTATAAAACATGTGTTTATAAAGCATTATTATGTTATTACTGCCTCTGGCTGTACAGATTTCATAGAAGAAGTGGAATTTGAACTTGGCCCTGAAGGAAGAGTAGGGTGTGGATCGGCAGCCCGTGTGCCAAGGGCTTGGTAGGTCGGCTGGAAAGAGAGAGAAAGGAGAGGCTGTCCCTCTGAAGGATACCTCTTGATGGGGTACACGGGTGTGATGGGGAGTGCGGCTCATCAATGACATCCTTGTGGGGCAGGGTGTGGGCAGGAGGCCCACCTTCTGGAAATGCCTCAGGGTCCCTGTCCAAGGCCAGCGGCCACGGTCCCCAGGGGCTAAGGCCGTGAGCACAACCATTTGTCCTCCCCGAGAAGGGAACTAGAAAGCAGGCTGAGGCCCAACACCCAGCCCCGTCCAGAAAGAAGTCTGCAGCAGGCTGTGGCTTCTGTTCGAGTACACGTGGAGGTTCTCTGCTCGCGTGGAGCTCTCCTCTGAGTGGGCCAGTACGCCTCTTCCTGGGGTGAGAGCCGTGGCATCAATCACCACTTTTATGAAAGCTCATCTTTAAGTGCCCCACGTAGGGCTCTGAGATCTTCACAGGCTTTACTGGCACGGGAGAAGTCAGGAACTGCGTTGTCAACAGGAAGCCGTCCCTGCGAGGGGAAGCCGTCTTGGACGTGGGAGATACTCACGTTCAATTATCCTTCCCAGACATGCCTCAAAACTGTTCCTGGACGCTTCAGCTATTATTTTGCTTGTTTCTAAAATAAAGTCTTGTGGTGATGTGTGTGTGTGTGTGTGTGTGTGTGTGTGTGTGTGGCCTGCAAAGATGCCTGTCTTGTTTTTGTGGCATTGGTTTATCTAAAGAAAACTGCAGAGCGCCACAGAAAAGGAAATGCTCCTGCTGAGCTCTGAGAGCTTTTGCCTGTGGCAGGGCGGCCCCAGTGCCCATCTGGGGGGGCCAACTGCGTTTTCAGCAGTCACCACCCACCTCGCCCACTGGCCAAGGGGTGACCAGAGGCTGTCCTCCCTGAGGGGTCATGGCTCTCCAGCCCTGGAGTGTGGGGGCCTGGCTGCCAGCCTCACTGCCCTTCTCCCCGGGATTTCTTAAGCACCTCAGTCACCAAGCTGGAGCTGTTCTCGCTGCTGCTGGCATTGTCCTGGGAGGAAAGAGGCAGGATCTACTTAGGCCACTTCTCCCTGACATCACCCAGGGGGCAGCGGCCTGGGCAGAGGGCCGCCCTCTCAGGTGGGAATCCCTTCTGAGGCAGCGCAGCAGGTGGAGGGCATCGGGTCCAAGTCAGCAAGCATGCAGGACGGAAAATAAGAGGAACACATTTTTGGGGCCTTGTGACCGTGCCAGGATGCAAAAGAGGGGACAGTAGCTCTTCAGAACTATCACAGCAGGGATGTGGAGGGACTTTAGACACTCATACCAAGGTCCCTCCCTCCCAGGGATACTTATTTTACAAAATTTCCCATGATGGCTTTCTCATTTTAAACCAGAGTGTAGAAACATAATGACATGGTTTAAATTCAAAACGCAATGTGTTGGTGACCAAAGAACTGAGTCTCAGCAGCACCAGCCTCTCTTGTCCTGCCCTCCCAGCAAACTGAGAACTGAGGAGCAACTCAGGAGCACAAGGAGAGGGCAGAGAGCAGCATGGAGCGCCCTCTGACTTGGCATCCTGCAGCAGACGCAGAGAGTCCGAGATCTGGCTGTTAAAGGGCGTGTCAGATACTTTGCCTGGGTGCCCCAAAGCTGGGGAACACTCACAGAACCTGCGTGCTGTAACAATAGCCATGTGGAAAGTCTCCTGGTGTGTACACACTTGTATGAAATGCCACTGTTAGCATTTATTCTGTGATTTGGGGAGTGTAGAAACAGCAGATCTGTGCAGAGCGTGTCATAGAATCCCGTGCTGGGGACAGCCTTCAGAGGCCACATCACATGTTCCTCTTTATGTCCCAGCCAGAGCCAGTGACCACCTGCCACTCAGAGGTCAGAGCCCTCCCCCTGGCCCTCTCTCAGCCACCCCCATGTTGGTGTGCTGCCAGGCTGGAAGTGTCTACCATCAGAATAATCTGATTAAGTTATCTCCAGCTGGCTATCATTAAAGTGAAAGCATATTCCTTGGGAAGAAGTGAAGGAATTAACCCATTAGCATCACCAGTGTGTTGCCACGAGTCAGCTTGTCAGAGAATTGAGGCTTGGAAGGAGGAGGGCAGGCTTCCCTGGGGGCACCTGGATGGAAATGGGAATTTGCTGATGAGGAGAGCAAGGGAAGGGCCTGGAGGGCTTTTGTGGTGCACAGCCAGCAGTGCAAGGGGTGCTCAGGTTCTGGGGTGACAGCTGCAACACGGTGCTGTTAAGGCGAAGAGGGGAAGGTGCTGAAGCAGACTTACCTACCTTACAATTTTGCCTAGAGCCAGACCTGCATTCACCTCTCCCAAAATAAACCTGGGAGCAAACCAGGTTAGGCTGTTTGTTCTTTGCTGGGGTTTGCAGAAGCCCGTGTGCTTGTGGCTGGACCTTCTGCCCTACCTGTCACCTTTTTGGCCAAAATGCCCTGGGCGCAGTGGGATCTGCAGTCAGGGCAGCCAAGAGCCCCAAGTCTCTGAGTCAAGGTAACGAACGAAGGTCTACATCTGGCCGAATCCCACCATCGCAACCATCTGAACAATTCAGCATGCTCCTGCAGATACAAGGCCTCGGTGGTTTCTGCCTTTTAGGACTTGCTTAGACCTCAACGAGCCTTTTTAGAATTCGACTCATTTACTTCTTTACGTTCTTATTTAATTTGGTCTGAAAGCAGAGGAGGAGTAGCCCTTCTGTTGACCTCACGCTGGGTGGGAGGACAAATGCCCCTCCTTTAATCACGCCCAGCTTCCCGGCCAGAGCACCAAATCCATTCACGCTTTAAAGATTTACCCTCTTTAAATGGAAAGTTCCAAGAAGGTAAAAGTCTAACCAACCAAAAGGAAAAGAGAATCCCCTAAGCAGGAGGTGGCATACTCCCTCAGGGCCGGGCCTGGTGCTGCCAACCTGGAGCTGTGTGGCATCCTGCAGGCTCTCTCACCTCTCTGGGCTTCAGTGTTCAATTTATACAATGTAAGGGCTCACTCAGGTACACCCCAAAGTTATCTCAAGCTTTGAAAGTTTTGATTCTAAGATTTTGAGACTACAATAGAGTTTTGGATCATTGATCATTTCCAGATAAGAATGAGATCTGTTCCCAAAGGGGTTGAAAGAAATTCCGGAAAGGTATTGTTCCTTCTATTCAGAGCACAGTCTGTAAGGTGGCATCTGATATACCTTCTTTCATGGCATACCATTTATATAACCTTTATAAGTCTTCAAACCAGTTCAATATGAAATCTAAGAAGATAACATTTGCCATGCCAGACCCAGGGAGGGAGTTGGCTGAAATCCCTCCATGACGGAAATGAAGCAAGGGAACAAAGATAAAACAAGGCAATTTGTTAATCTCTCTAGAAGGTCGCTGGCTGAAAGGAAAAAAACCATTCATGGGAGAATTTTCCTCTAACTTACCTCTACAACAGACCTGAACAGATGGCTTCTTCCCCCATAAGGTGGAGCTGCAAAAAGTTTGCCCATGTCTCTAATGCCTCCGTCATGAGAACAGAGAAGCTGGCAGGCAGGGAGATCATAACCCACAGACAGAAAATATCAAGGAGCACGCCTTACACATTTAATTTCTCCCATTTTTTTATGGAGCTTCCAGAGGAACTTTATGATATACAACACTTACCAATTCATTATATATGAAATATAAATATATAGTGCTGGGATCAATATGATAAACCTCTTAATGTGACTGTAAAAAATCTGTACTGAGCAACATGAATCATGGGGCAGCTCACCAAAGGCGACTGGCAAATGTCTCTGCCAAGCCTCGGTATGAAGCCCTGATTTCACAGCTGTACCTTACTGTGCCTTCCCTCCAGGAAGAACTGACTGAGTCTGAGATGAAAACAGAAATCGATCACACTTGTTTCTATTTACAACTTCACAGTGTTAACTAGCAACCCCAGGGATGAATCTAGAATAATTTCATATGTAACTGTACCAAACTGGACAGCACATTTACTTATTTAACAATTGGTGCTGCATTTCATATCATTGCTGTGGAGATGGACACCTTGAACCATGGTGCCAGAGGCACTTCTCCTCTAAACGCGTTCTCATCCTCGGAGCAATCTTTGTTGAGGAGGAAGGCAAGCATGGTTCGAACAGTGTGGATGACAAGGTGGGGAAGAATGGTGTGAGGTGAACTCCTATTCTTCCTTAACATTTTGAGTTCCAAGACAGTGATTTGAAAATCTTTTGAGTCAATGAAATCCTTCACACACAGTCTAAGACAGAATGTCTGTACCTCAAATAGAAGAGTGGAGAAGCTGTAGTCGGAAGAATGGC
Source organism: Manis pentadactyla (assembly GCF_030020395.1). Lineage (NCBI taxonomy): Eukaryota > Metazoa > Chordata > Mammalia > Pholidota > Manidae > Manis > Manis pentadactyla. The sequence goes on along the minus strand of NC_080020.1, from coordinate 146,003,679 downwards.
CAAGGCAGGGGAGAGGGAAAGTTGGTTCATTCCCTGGGGGCAGTTCTGCAGGCCCTGAGATCCTGTGCGCAGTCTGAAAACCTCTGACCAGAGGAGTTCGTAGCATTCTGCCCATAGTGCTTCAGGGAAGTAAAAAGAAAGAAACTAGTCTTGATTTGCTATTGTAGGAAAGCTGAGAATTAGCAAGTTATATATTTTTATTGAATAAACCCACTAGAACATACATACACACATACAGAACATACATGCAAAAGCAGCATTTAAAAGACGTCATAAATGGACTTCAATTGGAGCCACCCAAAGCTCCAGTTTGAATTTGTATTAAGGACAATTGGAGGAAGGGTTGGGATGGAGCTGTAATGTAGTGATGTCCCAGAGCTGGCTTACACTGGCTGATGAAAGCTGTTAGATTTCCAGGAACTTCCCAAAACAATTGTAAAACACTACATTATTAAAAATTAAGCTATCTATTCAGCAATCACAATCCCTGGTATTTATCCAAAGAAGTTGAAAACTTATGTCCACACATAAACCTGCACATGGATGTTTATAGCAGCTTTATTCATAATTGGCAAAATGTGGATGTAACTTAGTTGTCCCTCAGATGGTGACTGGCTAAATAAACTGGTACAACCAGGCAATGGAAGGTTATTCAGCCATCAGAAGAGCTAGCAAGACATAAAAAGCCACGGAGGAAGCTTAAATGCATAATTACTAAGGGAAGGAAGCCAATCAAAACAGGCTACATGGTGTATGATTAACCCCCAATTAGAGGACATTCTGTAAAAGGCTAACCTGTGGACACAGCACAAAGATGGGTGGCTGCCAGGGGCTAGTGGGGGGAGGGAGATGACTAGGCGGAGCACAGAGGATTTCTAGGGCTGGGAATCTGCTCCACATGTATTATAATAATGGATACAGGTCATTATACATTTATCAAAGCCCACAGAAGGTACAACACCAAGAATGAATCCTAAAACCTACAGTAAGCTATGGACTTGGGATACCGGTGTGCCAGGGTAGGTTTATCCATTGCACTAAGTGCACCACTCTGGTGGGGGATGTGGACAATGAGGGTGCCTGGGGAGGGCAGAGAGTGCTCAGGAAATGTCTGTTCCTTCCACTCAGTTTGGCTGTGAACCTAAAAGTGCCCTTAAAAAAAAAGCCCATTAAAAAATTAAACTATATAAATTGTAATTAAACAAAGTGTATTAAAAGCAGAAGTAAAAAACACTCAGAACTCATCCCTTTCTCTGTATTCATTGCATGCTACTATTATTTGTGTTAAGTTTATTACTCCTATGATATCTGTATGGTGGATTATTAAGCAGCAGCTGGGCTGTGCTGCCCTTCCCAGATCTGCGTGAAGGCGCCTTAGTTGGGGGCTCGAAACACAGTGGGCCATGGGGGAGCCCTGGCCGTGGGGATCTGTGTTCCAGGGCCCTTCCCTCCAGACGGCTGGCCACTCAGCTTCCACGGTGCACCAGCGATAGGCCGATAATAATCTGCACAGCTACTGGCCTCAGATATTAGGGACCGTAACATATATACATATATATCTGAGCATGTTGGTCACAGTATGGCTTTAGAGAAAGTTATGGAAACACAGACCTTCATATATGGTTAAACTAAGCAATTACTCTGAATTCATCCAAAGTCCTCTTTAAAATGGTTCCAAGAACTGCCTCCTCTGGAAACCAGCAACTCCAACCACTCTAGAGAACTAAATCACTCAAATTTGAAGATGAAAAATATGCCTCAGGAACAGCTGTCTCTGCGCCAGAATTACTCAGACATTGTTCTGAGTGATAGGACCTAACGGCCAAACTGTTTACTGTAATCAAATCTATAGCATGGTTTACTCCTGATGAAAACAGAGTTTGTTATCTTCATATTTTGCAAATGGAGACTTACAGCTGCCTTAAATTATAAATCTGTGACCCAATAACAGTTCTCTTCAAAACATGATTTTTCCCCCTCAAGAATATGAAGGACTTAAAAAAAAACTAATGTCACCCACAGAGAGGAGCTGACTACAAGCACTATGATTTCACTGCAAATAACTGTAATAGTGACGTACATCTCATCGAGATTATTTAAGTGTATCTGAAGAATGTGGGCATCTTTCACCAGCCTTTAAGTCCACTGATGCAGCTATGGAATTCTGGAATACAGTCCAATCTATCGATGCCTCTTCTGAATTGCCCTGATGGTGCTACCATGAAAATCAAAGATGGGGGCCTTCTCAATCCAATGGGTGTTAGCACAGATGTTCCCTTTAGCCCTGCACCCCCTAACCCTGGCTGCCTGCTAGCATCACAGACAGGGGTCGGGGAGGGCTTAAAGAAGCACTGGAATTAGGGCCCATCTCCTGAGATTCTGATTCGGTTGGTCTGAGGAGGGTGGAGGACATCAGCAGATTATGAAAACTTCCTGGGTGCTTCTCATGTACGCTGAGAACTAAGAACCACTATTGGATTGTATATAAAAGTGATGGGGTGCGAATTTGCTGTGTGTTCACCTGAAACTTGTGGGAGCAAGCTGAGTAAGCTCATCCTTTATAATGACAGAATTTCAGTGTCTTCTGGTTAGTTAATGACAACGGGAGTGGTTCAACATCACTGACATGGAATGACACCACTGCTTGTCGGGCGATCTCCAATGTCTAAGGGGCCGGTGCTATCCCGTCAGGGCAGTGGTGCCCACTGAGGGACCACATCACAGCCACTGAGCAAGGAGGGGGCACCACTGCCCCTTCCCAGGCGCCCCATGGCTGTGCTTTGTTCTCCTGGCACCATCTTGCGTCTGACCCATTTTCTAAGCCTGACCTTAGTCTCCTACCATTTCTTTGAGACCTCTAGCTTCCCAAAAGGACTTTTTTCCCTTTCTTTTTGCTTAAGATAGTCAGAGGCACATTGTGTTCCTTGCAGGAGGAATCTTCCTAACTAATGCTCTGTCATACCCCTAAAGGAAACAAAAATGTTACCAGTTTTTATAAACATTTCTAAACCTAGGAACATAAAAATCAAAGAACAAAAAAATTGGGAGACTTGCCCTACCAAAAATAAATATTACAAAATATATACAAAAAGGATCAATGGAATAGAACGGAGAAATCAAAAGCAGACTCAAACATGTGGAAACTCTGGGGTATAACAGAGATGGCACTACACATTCAAGAAAAGATATACTACTCTATAAATTGGGAAATTTTGCTGTCAAGATGGGGAAAACAGATTATTTCCAGATTCATTAGAAACTCTAGATGCAAACAATAAAATTTTTAAACATTTGGAAGAAAATATAGGAAGACGTCTTTATGCCATCAGGGTAGTAAAAGATGTTTTAAAATGAGAACAGGCACAACCAAAATTGAAAGGAAAAGGCCAATATACTTGACTACAATTAGGTGAAAACTTTTATTTTTTATTTATTTTTTTTTTTTATTTTTTTTTTTTGGTGAAAACTTTTATATGAAAAGACACTATAAACTAACTGAAAAGATAGACTACAGGTTAGAAAACGGCTCGCAATTCATATAACCTGAAAAGGACTAGAACCTAGTAAATGTAAACAATGGTACAAATCAGTAAGATATAAACCGACCAAGAGAAAAACAAAGGACATGAATGGGAAAAACACAGAAAAGGAATACTGAGTAGTTCAGAAATATATGAAAATATGATTTTTTTGCTAGTAATCAGGAAAATGTCAATTAATTAGCAATGAGTTACTTTATCATTGAAAAGTATTGGCAATGAGAAACAGGAATTTTCAAACTGCTGGCAGAATCATAATTGGCTCATTGACTTTGGAGAGCAACTTGTCAATATTTGATCAAAGCAAAGATGTGCTTATCTTCTACAGCCCAGCATTGTTGCATTTGTGGTTCTATCCTAGAGAAACTCTCATATGTGCATGGAGGGAGGTGTGTATACATGCTTATTGTACTTGTATCAGCAAAAGAAAGGAAACATCAAAATGTGTGTCCACAATAACTGGATAAATTGTAGTATATTTACATAGTGGAATGCTGTTCACACTGTAGAGGAGTGAAAGTGAACTAAAGAAACCACCTCATCATGAATGGACGGTAAGACATATTGCCAAGGTAATAAGGAAAATTACATCACTTACATCAATAGCAATGACTTTAAATGACTGCAAACAATATTATCTATAGGAAAAATATAAAAACGTGGTCAGGAAGAACATTCACTAACTTGGGGGTAGTGTTTACCTCTAGTGAGGGAAGGAGGGGAATGAGATCAGGAAGTAAAAGGCAACTGAATTACAGCTGTAATTTCTGTTCCAGTCTGGGTGGTGGTATGGTGATGTATTATCTTCTGAACTAGTTTGTCATATTTTAAATATGTTTGTTAATAAGAGCCCTTACTTGACTTTCCTTCCTTTCAGCTAAGGTACTGCTTTCAAAGTCCTCATGCCCAAACATGTAGTTATCTTAGTTACCAGCCCTGAGGATCTTCACTCTCTGTTATGTCGTGCTGCAGGCATGCGGCCCCAGACCACAGCCCCGGGAATCCCTGGCCAAGCTGGCAGAGGGGGGAGGCCTCATGCATTACCAGCCCCTTCCCTCGCCAAGCATCCTGCTAAGGCAACAAATGTGTGTGCGTGTGTGTGTGCCTGTCGCCCCTTTTCTGTGTTTGCTCTGTCCCTGCATCTCTTCTGACCACTTCTGACTTGATGGGTCGCCCACTTCTGTTTGTGCCATTTGCACGTACCTTCTCCTGTTGGTCTGCAGCAGGCCTCACTGCTTTTGGATCCTGTCTTTCTTGGCATCTTGGGCTCCCATCCAACTCTATGAACACGCTGTTTCATGGCCCATGTTACTGCTGAGGCTGCTCAGGTCAGGATGGAGAACGGGTATCTGTGGAACTCCCTCTCCATCCCCGAACTCTTGGCCCCAGGTCAGTAATCACCTATTGAAAACATTCTTCAGATATGTCCATCATTTTCGTGCTTCTCATAGTTGTGAAATACAACACGTTGCTATATTTGCATAACTAATGGCTCTATCTATCTACCCTCTGTGTTAGTGTCACATTACAGTAGGATTAAAAAAATCATTACTTTTGAAGAGATGGATAGAAGAAATAACTTTAAAAGATAATAATGACCACAGATTTTGGTGTATGTATTTCCAGATATTTTTCTGCATGTTTTTCTTAACAAAAATTGTATTGTTCTGTATATGGTACTCTAAAACCTGTCTTTTCCCAGGATAATTTATTCCAGACATCTTTTTTAGGTCAGTAACCCTGAGCTGCCAGATTCCCAGCAGTGCCAGAAGCTGGAATCGGGCAGGAATGCTCCCAAGATGCTCCGGCACAGGCAGCCACCCTCCTGGTATTTTTGCCTGGTTTGGGCAAATGGTGTGAACAGGGCCTGGACCTACAGGCTGAGGCATCCAAGCAAAGGTGCTCTTGGCTCTTGGTCTTGCTCAGGCCAGGCTGGGAGTGGGACAAGAACGGGGAGAGGAGGGCTCCTCCTGCGTCGTCACATTCCAGCATGCTGTGAAGTCTAAGCATCTTATATCTGAAACTGATCTCCCAGGTTGCTATAAAATAAGGGGAGAAACTCTTTAACAGTTTGCCAGCTTGACGTAGAAATTAAATGCTCAAACATATGCTAGGTAAGCCTCCCTTTGTCCCCTCCTGGACTGGCAAGTCTGAAGGGTAACACTGCATCCTTGTGGGTATCATTTTTGTGCAACAAGCTCTTTGGCAATATTTGCAAATTGACTGGGAAATCATGTGTTTCCAGTGTCAACTTTCAGATTCACAGGATCAAGCACCATTCTGTTTTTTAAATACCTGTACTTGAATCACACTTTATAGATTATCAAGGGTTTTCAAATAAATACACAATTTCATGCAAAGCTCTTCTGCACTGAAAGGACGATAGTGTTTCCTCTCTGTTTTACACAGAGGGTGGGTGGTTTCAAAGTTAGCAAGCTTAAATGGCCTGCCCATACTCCACCTCACCAGGCCAGCTCACCTCTTCCTGAGCATTCTTAACTCCCCCATGTTGCTTTTTTTATTTACTTATTTTTTCAGTGCCATCCTGTTGGCAGCCTTCCTGGGACTCAGCCTTGGGAATGTTTCTGAAACAGTTTCTAGGATGGCCTGCTTGGGAATTTCTAGATGCTGGTTTCTAAAGATGCCTTTACTTTGCCTTACACTCTCCTAGTTGTATGCTCTGTGCAAATCACTCTCTTTGTAAACGTGAGTGTGCATTGTGGCTGGGCCAGGGAATCCACTGTCTCCCATGTGCATTTCCATGGTGGAACTTTCTCAGAAGAGCTCCTTACAAGACAGGTGAGAAGCAGATGGATGGTTCTTCTTGAAACCAGTGGCAAGATAGGGATACTAAATCACTGTGAATTTCCCAGGTCCCAGTAATAATATTAAAATATTGTAGACTTAGTTAATCCCTGGAATCCATCTTGTACCAAGTTATTGATAATGGTGCCATGTCATGATGTTTTGTAATTTCAAGTTTGCATGGGCCCCAGGACAATCAGAGGGCTTGTCTTTAGCCCTCTTTTCCCTCACATCCCCCTCCCCAACCAAGGTTTCTTTTCCTTCTTTACACCCCAGACCCCTCATCCTATATCATCCAAAATCTGATTGCCCTCATCTTTTTATCAGATCAGCTGGTCCTGTCTTTGCCCAACTATGTCTGCTGCAAGGGCCAGCTGAACTAAGTCAGGGTAGGAATAGTGACCCGGAGCTTATGTGCAGCTTCTGATCTCTGAGCTGTCAACTCCCACTGTCACAGCCCAGAGAGCATGGGCTTCCTGCAACATTCCCCTTTCCCGAAAGTTTATTGGGAACTCTTAACTCAGAAATCATTCTTACAAAACTTTAAGCAGTTCCCTTAACTGCCCTCTCCTTACCCACAGTGGTGATTTGTCCCCATTTACAAGGGATGCACACCTGTGCTTTCCTTACGATCTGGGGACCCAGCCCAGCATCCTGAGGGGGGTGGCCTGGGAATGAGCTGGCTTGCCAGGTGACATGTGCGTGACTTTTACAAATAAGACCAAACACTGTGTTTTCCTCAAGACATTCTGGAGCCTTCTGAGCTGGAGTCACCAGCTGGCCCTCTCTGTTCTGGGGTGCACAGAAGCAGGACATGCACTCCTGTCACCACCCCAATGCCTGAGCCTCTAGCCTGTTTATTTTCCCTCCCAGCATTGCCCACAGTGACTGCTCTCCATGTGCTTGTAACTGTAGACCCCAAAGAGGTCTGAAAAGAGGATGCTGGAAACATGAAGGGGTGAGTTTGGGAGAGGCGAGGTCTGGGAAGCAGCAATATTTCTGTGTGAGTGGATGGTTTGGCTGACTCACTTGATCTGTGACCCATGCCCCTGGGAAAGCTCACCCTCCTCCTCTCATTTTATTTCTGGCTTCATGCAAGCTTCCTATTTATGTTAACTTCTTGACAGAAGAAGGTTTTGTTTGGCCAGATACAAAAACTGGATTCTAGTCCCTCTGTGTGACTAGTTGCCACTCTGGCAGGCCTGTCATTCTGCCTACAACTCCAGGTCTTTCCATCTGGGCTTTTAAATTGAGATATGCTGAGATCTTTGATGCATGAAGCTGTCTGTGATGTGATCCTGAAAACCCATTTTCCACTGTTAATTAGGAGCTGTGTATGGCTAAACCTGTATAATGAATATGTCCTCCCTGTTTAGATTCTGCACCAAATGAGGAACACAGCAGATGTACAAGGTAGGCTCTGTGACTTTCAGGAACACAGTGAATCCTGAAACCAGGTTAGACAAACCACAACTGTTTCACTATAATTAGATTTCAGAAGGATGAGTTTTTTATTCTAACTGGCTTGAGAGAGAGGGGCAGAGGAAGCTGGGGACCAACATGTACAGCAGTGACCCCTTCCCTACCAGATGAATACAGGCTCCCCGCACCATCTGAAAGTAGAGCATTCCTGTGGAATGTTTCATAAGCTGCAATGGCATAAAGTGATGAATAGTCATTAATGTATATGGAAAACATTTTCGGCATTCTCAGGCCCAAAAAAGCCTCTTAGGCTTTTCTGATGTCTTAGGACACATCCTGGTAACAGATACACAGAATCAATCGAGATAAAGCACAGTTGTGCACACAGTTCAGAGCTCTGGCAGCTGGGCACTGAGATGCTGAGTGTGGCTCTGGGAAGGAGCTCAGTGGGGCCGTGCTCACTGCCTGGGGTGCGCCCAGCCTCTGGAACCGCTCACTGCAAAACCAACACTGGATGCCATTTGTGCTCTTTGCGGTCTTTCCTAAAAGTGAAAATCCTCTTCAGATTTCTTTCAGCTACTGAAAAGAGGTACCAGTGTTGGTCTTTTGTAAAAGCTAAGTGGCATAAAGCAAACTTTTGAAAAGTGGGGAATATGTGCAGTGGCAAAGAACAAGTAAGTTCCTGTGGACAAGAGCTTCAGTCTGAAAGCGAATGGCCTCCGCCTGACCCCTGCTGCAGCCCTGTGAAAGGGAGGGAGCCCGGAGAGCCCCCCAGGCCTTCCAGAGGCACCAGGACCCTTCGGCACAGTAGCGTTGCCTCAGACACCCCAGAACACAGAAGTGAACTCATGACTCCATCCCCTGATGAACAGGCCGAGTACTAACTTAGAGGTTTCCACTTTGAATTTGCAAGAGGAACAACTAAGCTTTCAGGAACAGGAAGTTAGAAAAGTAAATCAAGCCTTTGTTAAAGAGCTGAAACTAGCCCTGGAGACAGAAAGCTCCAGAAGTATTTGTCACTGTCACTGAGGAAGTTCCGCAGACAGAGACCCACCCTCTTCAGTCATGTGTGCCTCTTCCCTGCACGAGCATTGGACGGCCTGCTTTTCCCTGTGGAGAGCATCAAGCTGATTTTGTTTGCTGGCTGCACATTCAGGGAGCACATGGCACTGTCTGCTGGATCGTCACCAACTATCATCCACCTCCTACTCCTGCCTGTAAGGCAGGCCCTCCCCTTGTGTAAGAGGAAGCCATCACCAGGTAAGAAGCCATCTGTCCAGTTGTGAGTCACCTGGAAGACTGAATTAGCTATGAGACACAAGTCACATGAGCAGAGATCAGCAAAATAAAAAGCTCACTGCAGTGGGTGTCCTTGCGCTGAGTGTCCTGTTTGTGCTCACAACCCTTCCAGCACATGTCTTCTGTCCCTCCCTCTGTGCGTGTGCAGGTCGTGTGGAAGTGCTGACCCTTTGAGCTTCATCATCTGAAGCCAAGGAAGCCATGAATCAACTGGTCAGACATTGTTCATTCTATCACTGGTGTTTCCAAGAAGAGCGTCAGGAGACACAGAGAAATATGAAAATTTGAGGTCAAGGGTGATGATGGAGAGACGAGAAACAGTATCTTCAGAGATGACAACAGTAGAATGAATAAAATGTAGGACAATCTGGTTACCAGGTTAAAGAAAACTACATAGAAACATGAAAAAGACAACATGTCAAAAATTACAGAAATATCATTACTGTAGCCAAGGGGATGACACAGTAGAAATGTAATGAAAACAGTTGCATAGATCGAAACTTTGTGAATTGCTAAAGCTTTGAAACTTCTTAAAATGTGTTTGAAATATTTCTTTATTGTTTGGAAATATTAAGAGCTTTAAAACTTTTTCCAAACACCACCAATGAAGGACATACCCAAATTTTCAGCCCAGGTGACTCTTTGAAACACAGAATGTGAAAGCAGTCCTTTTAAAAGGAAAGAAAATGCCTTTCATGTTTGACTTATACATTTTTTTCCTTATGTTTTAGCAATAATGTAATACTGAATCCCTATTACAGGGAATCAAAGCTCAAGCTAACACATCATCAGAGTTTTAATTAGACATGTAAGTTATTGGAAAACCATTTTGATGGTTAATTTTCAATTTTTAAGTTGGCCCATTAGTCGTTGAGGATGGGAACTGTTTGTCAGGACCTGACTCCTCGGTGAACGTGCACGGGGTGAGCCCTGCTCTAGCCTGCTCACTGACCCACGGACACTGGGGAGGAGGAAACTCAAGCAGGCTGAAGTGCTCACTTAAATATACAGTGGCATTTGTGCAAGTGATTTCAGATTCTAAACTGAAGAGTTTGGGTCCCATGGGAACACAAGTTCAAATCAGGTTTTTAAACCTGGTTTTGTGCCATGGCCCATTGTGGCCTTGACTTTGTGAGTTTGCTTATTAGGCAATGGTGTGTTAAAGAAGTGGAAGTCAAAATCAAGAGTAGACAGTTTGTTTTTTAATGCCATACGTGGGACATTAAAAAGCTGTGCAGGAATCACACAGTTCTTGGTTATGTAGGATGTCCTTTGGACAGTAATTCTTAAATTAGTCAAATCATCCTAATTCCAGAACCCTAGACAGATTATCTATGGAGGCCATCCTGTGTAATGCTAAGATTTCCCATAAGGTGGACACAGGACATGTAGGCCCACCACCTTCTCTGATATTTGGAACCCTAGATCTTTAGGCAATAACTTTACTTATATATACCAAGGACTTGAGATCCTGCCTGGTGAGAAGCCAATCACAGGCACTAATGGCAGTCTGCAGGGATGAGGCATTCAGCTGGAATCCAGTAGGCTTTTCCTCGGGAAACCGCAGGCATAAATCATATAGTCCAATCTTGGGGGTGGTCAGCATCCTGCCTGGGAGGGGTCAGCATCCTACCCGGGAGGGTCAGCATCCTACCTGGGAGGGGTCAGCATCTTACCTGGGAGGATCAGCATCCTACCTGGGGGGGTCAACATCCTACCCAGGGGTTCAGCATCCTACCCGGGAGGGGTCAGCATCCTACCCAGAAAGGTCAGCATCCTACCTGGGAGGGGCCAGCATCCTACCCAGAATGGTCAGCATCCTACCTGGGAGGGGTCAGCATTCTACCCGGGGGGGTCAGCATCCTACCTGGGAGGGGTCAGCATCCTCAGAGTGGTCATCATGGGGGTGCAGGCTCCCAGTACCTCTCCTCAGTTTGGAACATCCCTAAAGAGCATCCCAGCCCTGGAGCTCCCTGTGGGACTGGCTGGGGCTCTACTGCAACGGTGTTCATTCCCCGTGGGTACTGCTGCCCAGAGCCCTCCCAACAAAACCTCCTCAGGAGAAGCTGAGACTGTCAGGTCTATGCCAGAGAGTGGAGAGCTGTGAGATTCTCATGGGGTTTGTCCCATTCACGAGCGTTCTTCCAAACCAATGAAAGGCAGTCTCATGGTTTCAGGCTGAAGCGCTGGAATGCTTCCGAAGAATCCTGCTGGTGGACTGTCCCTTCCCAGCATCCAGCCCTCAGTGGGGTGCTGCCTCAAAGGAACTGGTGGGGAAAATGCGCAAGAAGGGAGGGGTTTTAAAGCGGAGGGTGAAATGCTGATAAGGAGACAGATTTGGTGTGAGCCAACTTGCAGATAGTCTGGAAGAATTCAGAACACACTCTATCAGGGAAATGGGGAGCTGAGAGCAGCGTGTCTGTATCTCATCCCTGAGAGTGAGGAAAAACAAGCGGAGCCCCTACTGGGTGTGTGATCCATCTGTCTTTCCCCAGGAACGGTGGAGAGACAACTCATAGAAACACACACAAAAGGGAGAATTGCAGCCCAGGTGATTATTGGGGAGCAGACACCCATTGCCTTGGTGTGATTAACAGCATCTCAGTTCAATGTCATCCATGGCTTTGTCATAGCATTGTTCTAAAGACACTATAAAAGTTTGGTGAAGCAAGCTAAAAATTACCTTTTATGGACAGGAGGAACCCATGAACCAGGACCCTGGTTACAGGGACAGCTCAGATTCTGCCACCTGTCCCAGCACGGGGTGTAGCATGACACAGATTTCACTTGGTTTCCATGACTCCCAGTGAGGTGGGCCTGGCAGTGGTCTCCTTATTTAGAAGCAGGGAAGCCGGCTCCCAGGGTGTGGGAGTCCCTGTTAGTAAATGACAGCAGCAGGCATTGGGGCCGAGGACCCCTGCCTGTTTCAGGGTCCCAGGGCTTTGTTCTCCAGGAGAAGCGTGCCCCAGGGCTCGGGCAGTCTGTTTTACCACGCCCTTCAGGTGACGCTTATGCCTGCTCAAGTCCGAGAATCTACCCCACGACAGAACAGGTAATTCAGAAACTCTGGGTGGGATCAGGGATGCGTAGCTTCAGTGAGGGTTCACCAGGTGATTCTAATGAGCAATTAAGGCTGAGGTGGCCCTGACTCTGCCTGGAAAGGAAGGCAGCTGCCAGAAGTAGGATTGAGGGAAATCATCGGGTTTAAGAGACAAGGAAAAGGAGAAACGGGAGGAAACAGGGCAAAACAGGAAGTGTTTTTTAGAATGTAGCTAGGATTCCGCTTTAAGTAAGTACAGGAAGATGACAGGCATGAAATACTGCTTGAAAGAAGAGTTATTACAGTTCCCAAAAAGGGTTGGGGTGTGCCATGCAGGGCCACATGGGGAAGTCCAGGGTGGGTCTGGAGGCAGAAGGAGCGGGGCAAAGCAGGGGCCAGAGCCTTTATTGTGGTTTTCCTGGTGAGAAATGGGTGAAGCAGAAGAGGTACACAGAGTACTCTCAGGACTGGATAGTTGGAGCGATTTCAGTGGACCTGGCTGCAGGGGTGGTCCCTCATTGTCTGCTCCCGGGCCCTGGGGTACATGAGGGCGGGGGGCATATTGTATTGGTTTGTGCAAGTTTGATACAGGAAGTGGTTGGGAGCAAGGGCTCTGGACTGCTCAGTTTGAGTATCAAAGGTGTGCTCCCAGGCTAGGTTTGTGTTGTCTCTAGAAAATAGAGACTCCTGGGCAGGGAAGTCCCTCTCCAGGCCTCAGGCCCTGAGATGTCAAAGCATCATAAAGTATAAAAAGTCAAAAACATAACTAACACAGAAGTCAACTCAGACACACCCAGGTTGATCTCAGGCTTGCAGGCTGGGACTGACCAGCTCCATAGACCTGACTTCTCATGGCATCAGTTTCTTCCTAAAACAGAGAAAATACACATATTCCATAGAGTTTGCAGAAATTATACAAGACAGTGGACTATAATGTTTGGCTCAATGGCAAGCATTTAATAAATGAGAGCTATAAAAAATGAACAACAAAGCAATGGACTTCGGACTTGAATTGAGGGAAGGAGCAATGTGTCCAACACAGCTTAGACTCTGGAGCTTCAGAAAGTGGGAGAGCCACTGGCAGAGCTGGGACACAGGCAGCCATGGCTGCTGCTGGGCTGAGGGGAGGGTGGGGCTGGTCAGACCAGTGGGTGCAGCACTGACACATCCGGCTCTGAGTGACGTGTGTCCAGGTCCTTGTCACACTGCTGTCTCTCAGGCCATGCCCTTCCCTGGTCACATCTCCCTTTGACCCTGACTTCCTGCGTCCTCTTTCCCTTACCAAGAGCCATGTGTTTGCAACTGGCTCGGACCGGATTATCTCCCCATCTCACTGTCTTTACTTAATCACACCTGCAAAGTCCCTTTTGCCACATAAGGTACAAAGTCATGGGAGTTAGGACCTGGATACCTTTGGCGATGGAGTGGGCGTGGCATTGTCTCCCTACCCAGAAAGTAAGAGATGAGCACACTCCCAAGCACAGGCAGGCGGGGAGCTGGTACTTTTCCCAGGTGTAGAGAGAACTGGAAATCCTGCCTGGCATCATAAAAACGTGCATAGACTGCTTTATCACCGGCCGCCCTGCTGGTCTTGAGTGGGGGCGATTAGTGGAAGAGATGGACAGGGCAATCACTGAGCATGACAAAAACGCAGTGATTCTGGTCCATGCACCCCTGCAAACACAGGAAATGGCAACCTTCCATTTACCTTTTCCACGAGAGTGAGGAAGTCATAAGCTCAGGAATGTTCCCGTAAAGTACTCAATACTTAGGGATAGCCTGAAGATCACAGGCCAATAAAGCTTTGGAGCCTAAAACAAGTTGTGACCCCAGCATCACAGCCTCACTGGGAAAACCGCAGCTGAGAGAGGTGCCATCAACTCCCCAGAGTGGCTGATGGCTGCTCTGAGTGTACTTGAGATGAAATGGCAGGCCTGCCAGAGTGTATGACTGCAAATGGGGGCTTCTGCATCTTGAGAAAGGTGGTGGAAACACCTGATTCCGTTAGGAGCATCTAAGAGGAATAAGAAGAAATGAAATCCCATTTCAGGTCATCAGTTCCTTGCTCTGTATCCAGGGAGATGGTGCCTGCAGGCTGTCATCAGCAGGGCAAGCCCTGGTTCTTCCCAAGGCAGCACTGGGCATGCCAGGCCTGTCCTTGGTTAGCCACTTTGTGCCTGACAGGCACCCCTTAAGAGACCAAGGGCCAAAGTTTCTCACACTGTCTGGGTAACACTAAGCAGCCACTGATGGAGGAGGCAAGAGGCCACCCAGTGACACCCTCTGATCTTGACCACATCCCTCCTCCATTGTCCTCTCCCCCTGCAACTCCACCCCCAAACTGCCACCAATCAACCTGCTTTTCTTTGTGTTAAGCATTGCCCCCTTTGGGTGGAGAATTTAATGTTCAAGTTGAAGAGAAAGTAAAATCAACTCCACTATCTTAACTTGAAGCCTAAGGCCCTGCATGGACAAGGAAATGGACACTTAGTCATGGGCATGGGAAGAAGCGCTGAAACCAGGACACAGAGGACACTGAAGGTCTTGCATCTGCCTGGCCCTGTGCTTTGCACACTCATTTTGGTCCCTTCAACAGCACGATTCCTGGGTATTGCTATTCCCATTTTACAGATGACAGAATTGAGGCCCCCAGCACGCAAAGACCTACTTCCCAATTCTGCCCCAGCTCCACTCCCAGCCTACGTGGGGAATGAGCCTGAGATCCTGCCCTTCTCAGACGCTGTTCTGTAATTCATGCATCCGGAATAGTCCTCAGGCCTCGCTCTGGCACTGGGGCTGGGGCTGTCTGGGGCTGCGCAGAGGTTAATAGACTCAAGAGGTTCATTTGATCTCATGGAACAGGTCGGCTTACTTTGGAACACGAAAAAATCCCTTTTGTAGAAAATGCAAAATGAATCTGATTCACATGCACACCATGTGTGGTATAAGTAAGCCCCTTTTGCTATTTGAATGTTATTCAAATAAAGGATTATAAACCATCTTGGCTTACATTACTATCTCCAAATGCAAAAACAGAAAAAGAACCAGTGTTTAGAACAAGGGATTTGTTATGTGACCATCAAGAAGAAAAGTGCCTTTCTTTTTTAATTCAAAATAATGGAAACTCAGGTACGGAAAGCACTGAACAGAACATTCTAGAATAATCCCTTCTCCTTGCCCTTCATCTCACACACACAAAAGCAGGAATCCCTTCCATACATCTCTGACAAGGGCGGTGAGCTCCTCCACTGAGGAGAGTAGGCCCCCCCTGAGGTGGCCAGCTCCCTTAGTCTGGTGGTAGGAGAGGCCTATGGGTAACACTGCAGCAATCCAGTGAGAACAGCACTGGCAGGTCAGACTTCACCCCTTCACCCACCCACTCTCAGGAAAGGTCCATCTTAGTCTCATGGTGCTCTATAACAACGCAATTTTGGTGACTTGAAACAACACAATTTACCACCTTACAGTTCTAGAGGTCAGAAGTCCAAAATGGGCTTCACTGGGCTAAAATTAAAAAACTGGTAAAGCAATGCTCCTTCTGAAGGTTCTAGGGAACCATTTGTTCTTTGCCAGCTTCTAGAGGCCATCTTCTCTCTTTGGATCATGGCCCCATCCTGTTTGCAAAACCAGCAATGTAGCATGTTCACGTTTCCTGGACTCTCCCGCTGCTTCACTTACAAGGACTCTGCGATTATAGCAGTCCACCCAGATAATCCAAGATAATCTTCCCACCTTGCAAATTGCTAATCACACCTGCAAAGCTCCTTTGCTCTATAAAGTAACATGTGCACAGGTTCCAGGGCTTAGGACATGGACGTTTTTGGGGGCCTTTATTCAGCTGACTGTAGAAACTCAACCCTGCTTTGAAAAGCAAGCTGAAGCATATCAGGTGGGCCTCCCCAAGGGGCAGAGGAGATAGAGGACAGGGTTGCAGTTGAAGGAGCTGATGTACCTCCTCGGGAGCCCAGAAAGAGACAGGGCATCAGGCTGGAGATGCTGGATGGTCCATCCCTACAGGTGCAAAGGAACACCGGCTCAGGGCTTTTGAATGAATTCCAAAGAGCCCTAGTCCAAATTCGGCATGGATGCAACACAGATTCCTTTGAGGGGATGCCAGGACTTAGACAATGAAGGTATCAGCCAGGGTCACTGTGGACTGGAGAACAGGGAACCTTTCCAAATGTTCCAGGACATGATTCTGAACGGTGCTGAGGGAGCCGCACTCATGACTGAAATAGAAATTTCTCCATATCCTGGAAGTAGGATTTGGGCAGGGTTTTAACATGATTTAGAAAAAGTAGTGTGGCATTTGTTCACTGAGTGTAGAAGTCTTCAGTCTGTGGTTGTGCTTCATTAATGGTTCTGTCTATACTGTTGGAGTTGCCCCAGAATGGACAGTTAAGAACCAGCCTGAGACTTTTCTTCTGCTGGTAGGCAAGAACAGGCTCTTAAAGACACACCTTCTCTAAAAGCTCTGCCCAATACTTCTAGCCAGAGGGCCACTTCCCTCTCCCCATAACATTTACTGACACTGAACCTTTTACTTAGAGCTGGGCATATGTGCTCTTCTAGTATAATCATCCTTCTGGGCATACATGCAACATTCCATCCCTCCCGATCTGACCGTAAGTGTCTGCAAGGGCAGAGCCGCGAGCTATTCATTCATGAGCCCCATCGGGGCTGAATACCACAGTGAGCATGGTAGGTTCTAGAAAGGCATTTATAAACAGTGGTGATTCCTATGAGACCCACAAGGACCACATCTGAAAAGCAGTGTGTAATGGAAACAAGGTGCATGGGGGCTTAGGATTGTTGGAGTCAGGCTCTGTGTCATTTGTCTAGTTTACAGGTTTCCTGTCCCCAGATTTCCCTTACTGTAGCCATTCTCAGTGTAGCTTCCAGGATTGTTTTTCTGAAAAACATAGCTTCACTCCTAAAGTCCTAGCTCCTGGCCTGGCTTACACAGTGTGACTATTTACCTCCCAAGCTTCACTTAAACTGTCCGTTTCCTCTTCTCCTGCTGCATTTCTAACAAGCTCTCCGGTGGTGCAATGCTGCTGGCTCAAGACACACTCTGAGTACCTAAGGTCTACAAAATAAACGTGAGCAGAACACATTTTACCTCCATTTGTTTATGTGTAAACTTCTTCCACCACAATGAGAGCTCCCAGAGGCAGTAACTGGGGTTTCCTGAAACACTCATCCAATATTTGTGAATGAAAGAATGAACCTCTGTGTCCCTAAAGTTAAGTGCAGTGCCTAAAGTGCAAGCAGGTGCTTGTTAGATGTTTATTAAATGGGTGAATAGAGGGACTCAGTAGGATTCTAGGAGTAGCTGCCTTCAAAATAGTTGGGCTAATTTTGTCATTGCTTTTCAATAAAAATGCCTGGGAGGACTGTTGTTTGTCATAAAGCCAACTTTCTGTTTTAACAACAATAATAAAGCCAATTATTTAACTAAAGAAATTTTAGTTATGTTGAGTTTTGTCACTCGTTTGAGAGAGAAGTCCTAACAGAAGACTTACTTTATTCACTGCTGTTCAGGCTTTAGGAAAGAAGATGACAGTGGTTCTTGCTTTCCAGAAACTTCTTTTCTAGAATCTAATGGAAGGATGAGACACAGCTGATAATCTGGAAAGCTAAAAAGACATAACCCAGAGCAGATGTGGGGATATAAGTGTAGGAACCAAAGGGCCATCCCTGTAGGCTCCACTGTCTACATGAATCGGCTTCACCAGTTTCCACGTGTCACACACCTCAAGACTCACATTCCCAGGGAGGAGATTCCTCTTGGCCTCGCTCGGTTGGCATGTCTGTCCCTTGGTCATAGAGAACACGACTCAAACAGCATCAAGAGTACTCACTGTGCAAGAAGAGTTTCTCAAAAAAAATGAAGCGATGTTATCAGGAACAAAAAAGGAATGGAGATGAAACAACAAACAGGCAAAGCTCAGCGTCCCCTGCACCCCGCCCCACCGCCCCGCCTGCCCTGCCTCGCCCCAGTGCCTGGGAAAAGGCAGTGCGGGAGCCGTGCATTTAAAATGCAGTCTGGCCCCATTATCCGTGGATTCCCGTTTGTGAACTCGCCAACTCACTGAAGTGCGTGTGCCATCACCAAACCAGAACCCCCGGAGCCCTCACGGTCGCTCACGGACACATGCCTCGGCAGCGGGCAGGCGGGCTTGAACTTGCCAGCGCGCATTCCCAGCTGAGGTGAACGAGGCAACGCTCTGCCTTCTTACTTCAGCTCTCCTGCTGTAAAAAGTGTCCTCTTCCCCGTGTGTTTAGTTCCACTGAATTGTTTGCATTTCTGCGGTTTTTGTTTGATGACTTCGCATCGAAAATAGCCCCCACAAATAGTGCTCTCTGGGGTTCCTAGGCAGCAGAAGGTTATGACGTCTTTATGGAGAAATGTGTGCATTACATGAACTTCCTTCAGTAATGAGTTAGGCTGCCATTCGCTCTGAGTTCAATGCCAACGAATCAGCAGTAGATATTAAGTAAGGTGCCTTTAAGCAGAAACACACAAAAAGCAGGGATATGTATTGATCTGCTTACCAGGAGCTCACAGTAACCTAATCCTGCGTTTCTCCTAGGAGCACAGGTTCAGTATTCACTAACTCCTTATTCATGGTGACTTTGTAGACGGAAATGACTGTGAACAACAAGATGAGACTGCCTATGTGTTTAGATTCTTGGTTATTAGACCTCTCATTTCTACACTACATTTCTCTCAGATTTATGGTAATTCCATGTCTCTTCAAACTAGCTATGTTCTCATAATTCTTGCATATTTATGATTTATTGTCATTTAATTTTGTGCCATGTCAACATATCTTGAGCCTTCTTGCCCCAGGGTAGGAGGGAAAAGAAAAGATTGGGTAGACAGGCATAGTCTTCCTGAAGGAGATCTCAAAAGCCTTCCTAGATGGTTTAAAAGATGACAATCTTTTTTCCATTTAAGGAAAGCAATCAGCTCAGCTCACACAAATGGTGCATTTCCCTTGCAAATGAGCTTCATTATCAGCCTGTTTCACAACTTTTCTCTTAGCTGGAGTGAGTGGCTCTCTTATGGCTCTGCATCCTAGCCGAAAATGGTCTCAGCCTTGAATTATGTTCTCATCTATAACCACATTTAATTATGAAGTTTGCCAGGAGGTTATGTGTGAGTACACCAGAAGGAGCTATCTGGTCCAGAGGGATTTCTCTCAACTGAATATACATACCTGGGTTAGAGAAGTTATTCTTTATTTATCTTCAATATTAAACCTATTCAGGCTTATAATTATTAAGCAACATTATCGATTGTCTTGGCTCAAAGTAAAATCAAAAGCAAAGAGTCCAAAAGTTCTGAGTCCATGTAACTGTCTCCTAATGGCACCATGTGACTTGATTTTTAATACTCCACTCTGGACTTACACCATTTTACAAAATACCTGATTTGCTTAGGGGAATTTTTGCTGTAATTTTATTGATAGAAAAATTGTTTTAAGTTACAATCTTTTCAAAGTTCAAGCTATGTCAATGTATAGACATTCAATATAAAAATAGGTCATGAGAACATGTTAATAATTTACAAAATAAGAAAGAGAAATGATCAGTAAGCATATAATAACAAGACCAAACTCACCAATAAGGAAGTAACCTACAAATTTAAACACATTACAATTGTTGACCTCTCAGACTGATAAATACTGTTTTTTACATAATATAAAACCAGTGTTTATGGACGTATAAGCAAACAGGCACACTCAAACAGATGTTAGGTGGCCAGGAATGGGTATGCTCCCGTGAGAGGAAATCTGGCAACATGTGCAAGCACTTTGAAAATGCATGTCTTTATAAATTATCAGAAGGAAGTCATCAGCCATTTGGTTAAAGGATATTCAGTGAAGCATTGTTTAGTGAAAAATTAGAAACCTGTTGCATGTCCAATAATAAGGGAAAAGTGAATAAATTATGGTCTTTCCCTAGATGTAATATTATTATGCATCTATTAAAAATTGTGTTTTTGAGCAATGGGCAAGGTTAATTAAAAGCTCAGTGTTACACTATTTTACATGCATCAGACTGGTAAAAATCTCAAAGTCTGGCAAAAGGATGTGAAACAATATGAATTCTATGCACTATTTATGGGAATAAAGCTGTTACCACCACTTTAGAGATGAATCTCGGAGTATCTACCTAGGTGGAAGATGCACATGCCCCAAAATTCCCCTTCAGGTATATTTCCTAAGAAAAACTCTCACACATGTGGAAAAGAAGACATGTTAATAACAATAATGCTTATAACAGATAAAAACTGGAAACAGCCACCATGTCCCTTAGCAGGATGGGGGTACGTTGCCACGTTCCACACAGTGGTGCACCAATTAACACTAGGATGAATGGCTGTGACACAAGTCCATGTGCATCAATGTCCAGACAACTATGTCCCCAAAATAATGGGGGACAAAAAAGCAAAATTAAGAAAGATATAAAAAATAAGACACCACACCACTTACTTCCATTTAAAACCATGGAAAACAATATTATATCTTGCTTAAAAATATAAGTACATGAGGGGAAGGTATAAAGCAATGTGTAGGATAGTAATTACCAAAATCTGAAAGAAGGTCCCTTTTAGTGGGGATGGATAAGAACTGGGAGGGAGTACATGGATATTCAGATGAGTTAGAAGATTTTATTTCTTTGGCTGCAGGCTGGCTGCAAGATAGCCTTCCTGTATTTTTGTGAATATTAAATAAGGCATCATTAAAAAAAAATAATATGTGATGGTATGAGAAGATACAGTATAACATCAAAAGGCAAAATATGAAATTACATTCAATAGAGTTTTGTATGTGTGTCTATGTGTATATAATATGAACACACACAAACCAAAATGTTGGTAGTCATTATCTCTTAGTATTTGGATTATGAGTGATGTTCATTTGTTTCTTTCCACATTTATGCCCATCTAAATTGGATATACTGTTTCTACCACCAAAAAAATTAATTTTTTGAAACGCTTTGACTTTAAAATTTGTACCTATTGGGGCTTTGATTGGTCTGTGCTTTCATCAGAATTTCAGGTTAAGTTTCACGCTTTCCGGGAGCTCTCAGGACATGTCTGCTAACGTAGAGCTGGAATGCCGGAGAAGCATCTTTGGAAGGCTCTCAGTTACAAAGTACTGTTCCCCCTGGAGACAAAAATAATCATAGTGCTCAGAATCAGTGATAGACCCTTTTTCATGGCTATCAGTCTTGGAAAAGCCATTCACTGAGAGAGGGAACAAGTATGTCAGGAGAGAGGAAAGAATGCTGATCTCATTGACTTGAAATACCTGTGCTGGTCCCCAGGAAAGGGGAGGCGAGTCAGCTTCCAGAAATGTGCTTGGGCTGGTTAATAAACAGCACCCTAGCGATCGAAAAACACTAAGGTGCTTTGCAAACTGGTTTTCTGTTTTTCTTCAGCATCTCTACTTTAAAAAGCTTTCACGCATGAGAAAATCTTAAATCAGAAAAGAATTACTCAAGGTCATTGAGAGTGAGAAGAGGTCAGAACCCAATCTCCAGAATGTCATTTGAGGTCGGACATGGGGAGTTTGGGGGAATTTTACACATAGAGGCCGGGGCTCAGAGAGATTAAGTGGTCTCTGTCTACTTGTTCAACCCTTCAGAATTCTTCAGAATTCTGCTTCAGAATATGTAGGCCATGCTGACACACAGAATAATAGGATTCGGTTAGCTCTGCTTATTAACTGCAAAACACTTCCAGCAAGTCGACAATGTAACACAAATAACCCGATTGTGCTACTTTGTCTTTAAACAGCCCCTGGTGGTATCTGAAACTCAGAGTTTTGAAAACTGACAGTATTTTCATTTGTCCAGGTTTTTCCCCTTCTCTGTGACCTAAGTTATGCTCCTGGCTGGGTTTCCCATCTAGTGATTGCAAGACTTTTGTGAATGCTGGTGATGCTCTGCAGGTAAAATGTGACACTGTGTTCACTTTTCAGCATTTTACTGAAGACAAATCATTAACATACAGCTCAATACATTTTCACGAGGTAGCACTAGGTTTTAAATGAGAATAGCTCATCTTCCCTTTTTTTCCTTCATGTAAAAACACAGACTCCTTAAAATCATAAGGGAGCATAAGCCAGAGCTGAAGACAAGCAAAACAGAGTATTGTGTCTCCAGCTTCCAGAGGCTCAGTGCAGTCTACATGAGAATACATCCTTAAGATTGTTATAGGAAGCTTCTCAGCACTGAATGCCAAGCCAGCTGCCATGGCCACTGCAGATCCCAGAGCTCCTGGGGGTTTTCTAGTGGCCGGCCACTGCCCACCTCCCTGCAGCCAGCCTGGGGTGGAGACCACAGCTGGGAAGAGCTATGTGGTAAGTGTGTGGCAGGTTTGTGCAGCAGAGGCCCCGGGTGGCGGGGGCAGGATGGTGGCGAGGATGGTGGTGGAGCTGCTGGGGGAGAGTGGCATCTGGATCACCAGGTCATCTTCATTTCAAAAGTACATGAGCTTGCACAAACCAAAATGTGGACCAGCACTTTCCTCTTTCATCTGCCAAATGCCGTGGTGACGGGGCCATTGTTTTATGGCCCCTTTCTGGAGAAAAGTTCCTCAGCCATCATCCCATAAACTGTCAAGGGCTATCTGAGAAATATGTTCATCTCCTAGATGGGTAATTTTTTTCACCTTGTTACAGTCTGAACATGAGTCTTAAGGTGGTAATTGTTGTGATTTTTATAATTAACATATTTGGCAGCTCATCCATTTATTCATTTGCTTCTTATTCATGCAATACACCTTTATGAGCTTGCTGCATGTCATTATCAGACTTTACTGATGGCTGTCAAATATTGCCAGAAGGTTTGCAGGAGGATAATGTGAAAGGGCTGATAGGAAATAAAAGGGAGTGCAAACGAATCACCTTCCTAACACTTAGGGGTGAACCAGACTTAGAGGGAGAAAAGAAGAAATGAAGAGAAACCTGGAGTCAAATTTTCTTCACTTTTCTTCAAAAGTGAAATACAGGAGACCCCCTTAGCCTGTGTCTTCTTACCAAGCTGGCTGAATGAATAAGCCCTCACTCCCCATCCCCTGTAAGAAGTGGTTGGGGCCCAGGCACTGGGCTGTGCTCATGGCCTGAAGGCCCCTCTGCTGTATCCAGCTGACACTGACCCTTTCAATGGAATCATTTGTGCCCCCAAAGCAAGTCATGTTTGTTCCCAAACTCATTCTTAACATTGTGTAATTTGCTTGAACATTATCTAGGACAATGAAATACGAGTACTAAAGAGAATGTTTGCTTGAATGAAAATCAAGTTGAATGCTTTGGAAAGAATCACTAGCCTGAACCCTCCATAACCCACAATCTACATATATATACAAGTGCGATACATTACAGACACAGTACAGAATCGTTGTTCAAAAAGGTCAACTGTTATGATCTTTCTAAAGGCAGTGAAGGTTAATAAAATTCATCACATTCTCAAATAACAAGAAGATTCAGTTCATAAAAGAAGCCTATATACATAACACAAAGAAAAGATCATCATAAGTAGTTATCAAAGAAATGCAAGTTAAAACTAGAATTTACTGTTTCGCATTAAACTGGTAGATGAGAAATAAAGTAAGACTCAGTGTGACAAGGAGGATGTGAGAGAGGATCAACCTCATCCACTCCTGATGGGGGTCTGTGCTAGAAAGAGTTTCCTTAAGAGCACGTGAATCAAGAGCCTTAAAAAATGTTCATTCCTTTAAACATAATGATCCTATTTGTAGCAGTTTATTCTAAATAACCAGATACATGGTCAAAGATGCACTCACAGAGACATCATTGCAGCATTATTACAGCAAAAGATTTGAAGCCACCCAAATGTGCTAAATTAGGAGAAAATTTATATATATATATACACATATGTATGTATATATATATTTATGTCCATATATATGGAAATTACATAACCATTAAAGATAGGTACTTGGACAGCAGTAAATGATATGTGAAATTGTTTACTTTATGATTTTAAGAGAAAAAAGCTTACACAATTATATATACAAAATGACATTCTTTTTTGTTTAAAAATTACACAATATATATTCATATTTATGAATTGAAAAAAAAAAGTAAGAAGCAAATACACCAGAATGTTGACTAGGATGTTGAGATTATTTTTTATGTTTTTAAATTTACTTTTCTAATTTTCTGCAGTGAAGCTGTATATATATATTTGTATGTGTGTGTGTATATATATAGATACACACACATATATATTCATGTACTTATATATACACACACATATATACATATACATACATATATATAATTACATTTCTAGAAAAAATATTTTATTATTTAAAAGGTGCCAATAAGAAGCAAAATGTTACAAATGCACATATCCACAAGCAGTCCAGGAATAGCTAGATGATGTTTCCTAATCCAATATACAGCCCTGGAAGTTTAAATGACAGGTGTCAGAATAAAGGCTCATTTTTGTGCTGGGAAAAACACTGGGTGGCTCTAACTTAGATGACCACATGATTTCACAAATATTTCCAGAGGCATTTTTCTAATTAAATACTTTCTATAAAGTATTTAAACATATGACTGGGTTTATAGGCCAGCACACTTAAAGCCAATCATTGGATGGTTGGACAGTCTGATGCTGCCTCATTCACCGTGGGCATCGAGGTCCTAAGTTCCACCAGCTCCTCCAGGTCGGACCATCTTGGTTTGGAGCCTTTTCCTTGAGAGGGACACCACCACATCTGTGCTCCCAAAGACCTCACCCAGCAAACGAGAAGTGAGAAGGCCTCAGCATGCATGCTTCTCAAAATGAAATCCAGCCCACAGTTAGTAATAAACCACCACCAAGATTTGTTTCTGCTTAAATCCTGACAAACCCCCAAACAAGGAATTTACCAAAGAACACAGATTTGAAAATGTCTTCAAAATCAGTAACTGTAAAATTTCATCTGTGAATCTCATAATTAATTTTGTTTCCAATTAAGCAACCCAGAAAGCAGCTGGGCACTCATTCCAATCAACATGACTTAATTACTCAGTTCCATTATTCAAATTTTCCCAGTTTTTCCAAACACCACCGTCTAATTTTTTTGGAATTATCTACACATTAGAGAGTGAGAGATGGGTGAATTTGTCTTTAATTTAGAGTTCCAAAGTTTGAAACTCTCATTTATCCACATGGAAAAGACATTGTTTTTGGAAACAGAAGTACTAAAATTGTCCTTTTTAGTTAAAATATTATTCAAGCAACATAATATTCAAAAGTATAAGAAAAAATTAACAAAGTTTATTATTACAAAAGAACCATCAGTTTAGATAAAATAATCAGTACAATCTAGTAAGTTTGATTCAATAAAAATTAGACAAAATCATGCCTGTAATAGAACTGGAGAGGCAGCTTGGCTTGTTCTCTGAAAAGAGCATGGGGTTTAGATAACTATATGTTTACTTGGAGCTAAAAATGGGTCATGGCTGCCAAAAAAAGCTAGCGCAAATTTAGGCTGTATTAATAGAAGTACAGTGCCCACTACAAGAGTGATAGTAGTCCCATTGTTCTGCATGCTTGCTGGCAGTTCCCCCATCAGCCCCACCTATGAGGCTGGCCAGGCCATAGGACCCGGTGCACTGGGCAGCCTGGACATGCCCAGTGATGAGCAGATGTGAGGGCTGGAAAGGCCCGGGGGGAAGAGGGGTGGCATGTGATATCCGGATCCCAGCATCGGAAGAGTTGCCATGGCAGAGATGAATTCCACTGAATGTGTGGTTTCCAAAGGCAGAACTCAAAACCAAAGGAAGAATTTAAAAGGAGAAAGAGTGTAGCTTCACAGAACCAGGCTCCTGGCCTCAGAGTGAAGGAGAATGTGAGCCCTCCATTGGTGGCACGGTGGGCGATGGTGGGTTTCAGTTCTGCAAGCTTGAGGGGTTTTAACTCCATAAAATCATCTTTTCTTACAAGAAAGGGAGCACAAATGTTTATTGGAAGAATTTTAGTGTTGGAAGCTACCTATACAGGTCATCTAGAACAATCCCTTCCCTTTACAAATAGGAACAGAGGCCCACGGCAGTTATGACCAAATCACACCCAGGTAATCCCAGACATAGAGCAGACACTGTCCCACCTTTCCTGGTTGCTAAGACAGGGTCTTCCCTGACCACAAGACTCAACCGCTTTATTTTTCCTGGAACTGAACAGTCTCTGTATCTGCTCCTGATGTGGGAGGCAGGTTGAATGAAGGATAGAAAAATTTGATTAGTCCCTAATATTTGCAAAGCGTGATGGCTCAGTCATAAAAGTGAATGCAAAGTTTATATCAACCCCTCATTGAAGAGCTCTCATCTGGTTGAAAAAAAGAGAAATACATACAAGTGAAAATAGTCCCATAGTAAGGCAACTTATAAAAGTCAAATAGTTGGTGTGGGTGCCCAGGGTTCTAGAAATTCTGAGGAACAGAGGCTGGGCTGGACCTGAACTTCAAGTAAGATGCAAAGGGCAGGAGGGAGGGAGAGGTTACAGGACAGAAAGTGGAGGGAGGTAGTCTGCTGTCAGCCTGACCACAGGAAGCTTCCTCTCCTCTCATTAAACAAACCTGGTGCCATTAGTTAGACAGTACAGGTGACCCTGCGTTTTCCACATCGGCCCCCTTCTCAGAGGTTGCTCAGATGAGACCCTTGGCAGGGCTCCTCCAGCTGCAGAAGATAGGGCAAGAGAGCCTATCATGACACCCTGGAGCCTACATGCAGCAATGTCCTCATGGCCCAGCAGAGCCAGTCAGAGAAAGTGGAAAATATATCCACTTCCTCCAGCTCAGGGCAGGCAAGATGTAGGAGGTGCGGTCATCTGAGAAAGGATTTCTGCGGGAGTTTTTGTGGGGCTACAGGGGCTCAAATTTTACAACTTTGGCAATTTCTAGCAAAACTTGGAGTCCATCAGGACACAGGGCCCCTACACCTCAGCTAGCAGGCACAGCCAAAGAAAGGCAACTATTGCATCCTATTTACTAGGAAGAGATTTTTCTTACTGACAGGGCAAAGTAGAGAATAAATGACACAATCTGAAAGTCGAGGCTGATGGAATGATGTAGCAGGAGTGACTGGATTCCTTCCTTGCTAGTCTCTCTCCGTCTCTGACTATTTAGGAGAGCAGGGTGGGTGGGTCTGAGATTGCCCAAGCTGCCTTTGTGTTACAAGTTCTTTTATGCAAAAACGTAGGGACAGTGATCACCCACAGCCCTTTGTCTTGAAGTCCCTGGAGGGAACATGGCTCTGGGAAATATTTAGCTGATGTTCAGAGCAGATGACCAGGTGTCTGTAAGAGATGTGATCTGGACGGAAGTTCTTGCAAATGAACAACAAACAACCCAGGTGGGCAAATGAGGAGCGTCCCCTCAGATGCTGCCACCCAGACAAGCTCAGGCTTTTTTCTGGGCAAACCCAGTGGTTTTAGATCTGAGAACAGACTTGTTAAAGATGGGTGTCTTGTTTATGTGCCCTCCTGGTTCTTTGCAGGAGACAGAAAGAGGTGACTATGGAAGCTGCTCTTTAAGGACTCCCGAGCTTCCAGCGAAGGAGGCTTTTCTCTGTTTCAATGTACTTGTTTGTTTTTATCCCCAAATGACACCGGGGTGGTTTATTCCATGACAGTCGAAATTGCTGTTTTGAAAAGGTCCCAATTCCAGGAAGAGAGAGCTCTATTGTAGTCCCCTGCCACATGCCTGACTGCTTTGAAAGGAAATTAATGACTTTGGAGACACATTTTTGCAACCTCGAAGAAAGGGGATATTTCATGTTTTTGCTGATCAGAAGGCTCTGGTGTGAGATTTCTCTATTGCAAATGAAACCGTTCTGCACAGGAATGCTACTCTATCAAGCCTGGGATGGCGAGTGGCTGAAGAGGCAAAGGAAAGGAGCTCTGCCAGCGGAAGCTTCTCTGGTCTCACTTTCTCTCCTATAAGGGAGCAATCCTAATTACAGAGATCTGCTTACCGAAAGGCAGATACCACTCACTCGCGCTCAAAAAGCTCCTGCAAACCCTGTGTCCTTTATTGTTTGGGACTAGTTACAGCCTGAGAAATTGGACAGGAGGACAAACAGCAAACAGTGGCTGGAGGCAGCTGTGCCTGATGAAAAATTGACTTGACTTGGCGTCAGGAAACCTGAGTGCAAAACTGTGCCTGGCACACAGCAGATGTTTAATTCAAACAAAGTAGTGTCAACAAAGAAGCCATAAAAATTCACATTTTTAGAGAAAAACAAACAAAATACCAAACCAGATGACTCTAAGATTTAGCTTCCTTCCGAAGAATGTTTCCTCTTTATTCAGCTTTTCCCAAGCTTAAACACACAGAGCTGGTCGGCCACTGCCCTTTCTTTCTCTTCTCGGGTAATCAGCAGTGGGCTTCTGGGGCTTCTGTCTGGTCTCAATGTGGTTTCATTATAAATAAACCTGCATTCAAAGCTGACTCTGCCACTTTCCAGGTGTGTAACTTGGGACTTTTAGGCCTCAGTTCCATCTGTGTTAAAATGTGAATAAAAAATACGTGCCAGGCAGGACTGTGAAGGGCCACTGAGATAATGTGTGAAATGGTGCTTTCTAAACTAGGATGCACTGTGCACATCTGAGAAACTCTTCCATGACGTGATGAAACATGGGAATAGAAGGAGAAAAAGAAGGCCCACCTGTTCTAAGCCAACCCAGAGGCAACAGTCACCTCTGAGCAGGAGAAGCATCATACATGTTATAGTGCCTACAGGCCCCTCAAGACGAGAGGTGACCCAGGGGACAGGTCTCTTCTCAGCCCCCTGAACCTTCACACTGAGCTCACCTATTTGCAGCTCCTGATCACTAAACCAATCTTGCCTGCAGGGTCTCAAGCCACACGTGTATGGCCACTGCTAAGAAAAGCTGTGCCAGACGGCCTCTGGGTGCCCCACTCGTGTCCACCCCAACTCCCATGGAATAGGAGGAGGTGCCCCGGCTGCCCTCCCCCACCCCGGCTCAGGAATCTCCTGAAACATTTACTCCTGGAAGGCAGGTGGGGGTGAGGATCCCTAGTCTTCTTTGGGTGTCCATTTCCAGGCACATGCTTACTACACAGGAATAAATATTGAATGACTGAATAGTGGAATACACAAATAAGTTGGGCTGTTGTTACAGTAAAGACAGAATCCCATTGTATAAGCTGACATCGTTACCAATCAAGAGACAGGGCATTGCAGCAGTCAACATGACTTTTTAATTGTGTGCCTACTGTGTGCTGAATGTGTTGTAAAACAGGGAAGAAACAGGCCTTCACCAGAGTTCCCTGGCATTGTTCAGACATACATTTTCCAAAAACTGTTTTTCCAGAGCATTTCTTTCACATCGGGCTCTCACAGTAGCCTGGGAGAGGTACTCCTATACTGCATGCGAGAGACAGGAGTGAGGCGGTAGGGAGAGGAACACGTGGAAGCTAGCATCTGTCAGAAGGTCTATTTTAAGACTGCATTGGACTAAATGAGACTGCCTCTCTCCAAGCTCCAGCACCTGATTTGTCACGTGAAGTGGATGTTGTCTGCCCTTTTCCTGTGGTGATGAGGGGTTAGGGTTTGCTCCTCAGGGAGCCCTGTTCACGTACACTGTGGTTTCAGGTTTCAGCAACAGGTATGTGAACAAATCAGTGACAAGACAAATGCCACAATAAACCATGTATCTTCCATTGGCCCATTACAGGCAGCAGAGAACTCTAACAGCTCTCCTCCCCTACGAGGTCATCGATCTCCAGAATCCAGATGACAAATAAAGCTGGATGGTTTTGGTGGGCAGAAAGGATTCCACAGCCTTGCTAAAATAAGTGCTGGCACTGACCTCTTCCCAGTCTGCTGAGAAGATCCATGTTCAACTAGACAGGATTATTGATCTACTTGAAGAGAGGGTGACTTTCATTTATTTGAGGTCTTTAACTATTTATCTTGAGGCCTGGCCCAAGGCCAGCAAGGAGGAACTGGTACTTAACAATTAGAAAAATCACTTGGAGTGAAGGCCTCTGGGGTCTGCTCCACCCTGGGCTCGCTCACTTCTATTTGCAGGTGAGAAGGTCCTACAGACCTACAGATTTATAGCTGCAAGGTGGGATGGGTAATGTGCTTGGCACACAGTGCAGATTTGTTAAACAGATAAATGGGGGTGTCCTGCATCCCACAGGGGCCACAGCACAGTGGTTCTCGGGCTTTAGCGTGAACCCACGGGGTCCATGGAGGCTTGTAAAAGCACAGTACACCAGCTGCTCCCATGATTCAGCAGGTCCAGAACAGGGCTGAGAGTCTGCATTTCTAATAAGTTCCCAGGTGTCATCAGTGTCATGGGTCCAGGGACCCGACTTTGGGTTCCCCAACTCTAGGACTATGGTGATCTGATTGGAATTGGCCCATCTACTTCCTGGTGCTGTGACCTTGGACAGCTTCCTTACGCTCTCCGTGGCTCAGCTTCTTCATCTTTAAAATGGGGATAATAGCATACCTGCCTCCTAGGATGGTTGTGAGAATTTAATGAAGAATTGTGAGTGGAGCCTAGAGCCCAGCCACATATTCAGAGCCCAATATCACCACCCCATCTAAAAATTAGAAGGCTTGGGGATTCTCACAGCTTCCATGCCCACAACTGCACTCAGGTATTGCTCAAGAGTTTTGTGCTTGAGGAGTGAAGGTACAGGACCTAAACCTGGGGTGTCTGTGGTTGGTGAGGTTAGGAGGAGCAGAAGATCACTTGCCAGGCAGGATGACAAAGACAAGGAGGGGCTAATTCCTCAAGAACCCAGTAAGATGTGTGATGGGCATCCTGGTGATGGAGCCACGGGTTGGCAAGGACTGTGTCCCAGGGACAAGAGGCCAGGCTCTGGTCCCAGCCTCATGTGGTGGCAGTGTGCCCTCAGCAACCCTGGAAGTCACTGGAACATGATTTCCTCACCCACAGAATGAGGAGGTTGTGTTGGATGACCTCTTCAGCCTCTGAAGTTCCAAGAGTCAAATGTTGGGGGTAGGAGGAGCAGTGTAGGACTGAGCAATTCCAGGGCCAGGTAGGGAGAGGGTGTGAGGGGCGGGCCAGGCCCAGGAGGGCTGGAGAGAAGGAAACTCCTTTGTACTTTGCACTGCTGCTGCTCACGTGGAGGCACATTCCCGGGAGAAAGGAGCCCATGGTCTCAAGCCCAAATTGGACTGAATTCTACAAGTGGCTCCCAAGCTGGGCAGGTGCTCCAGCCAGCAGTGTAGCTAAACCTAGGATGAGTTGAAGCCTGGGAAGTCCCTGAGAGGTGAGAGTGACCACAGGGAACACTGTCAGAGGCTGTTTTTGTACAAAAGGAGTAAAGGCACCAGAGAAAGGCCTATGGTCCTCAGGGCAGGCTGGTCCTCCAGAGCCAGGCTGTCCCAGGAGTCCCCAAAGAATGCTCAGACGTGTGCTCAGAGACCACTAAGGGGCGAGACTTAACCAGTCTTTAACAACAGGAACACTGAGGGTTCTGAGGATCCTGCCATGGTGGTTTTGGTGGGGTAGAGGCATTGTGTATTTTCCTCAGTTCTTGTCCCTGCTGCGACAAAGAATTGAAGGACAGAGACACAATAGTGAAGCAGAGTAAAAGTTTAATTTCAAGTTACTTAGAGAGAAAGAAGTGCAGGTGACCTCAGAGACAGAGGAGCGCCCTGAAAGGTTGGAGAGAAAGAGTTTAAGGTTAAAAGTTTACACACTTAGTGCAGGCAACCTCAGAGAGAGGAGTGCCCTGAAAGGCTGGGAAAAGTTAAAGTTACACACTTAGAAAGTGTGAGCGACCTCAGAGAGAGGAGCACCCTGAAAGGTTAGAGGTTTCCCCTTTTAAGGATTTTTCAGGAATGTGACAAAGGGCTAGGGTGTAGGCTTGTTAAGTGGTCTCAAGTATCTTTGATGAGACATTAAGTTTCTTATCAGTCAGCCCTCTAGGTAATTCTGCAAAATTAGTTTATCAGTCAAGAGTCTGCCCTTCCTTCAAGGTAGGCAGTGTTATTTGTTTGCTAAAGAGTATGTTAAGAATCTTTCTTTTTAAACTTCCTGGGTTTTTTTTCAAAATGCAATTTTGGCTTTAATGTGGGATCTCCCTGTCTTTATTATGCTGTTTATAGGTGGGCCTTTTAGCAGGCTAGAGTAAATCTTACAATGATCTAATGGGCACAATGAAGACATGGGCTGTGTTCACTTTTCTTTATCTGGGCAATATTCAAACCTTCAAGGCCAAGTTGCTCTTGACCTTTTGAGCATTAACTGATTAACTTTAACTCTGAGTCTTCTCTGGCTTTCTACTTTTTCTGGTTAACTGAGTCCTTTCTAGGGAGCTTTACTGGCCTTGTTCTCTTTCCACCCCACTCATATCTATTTTCCTGCCTAACAGTTTCAGTTATGCTGGTGCTTTCTGAGGAAAAAGGGAAGACAGACACAGTGTGCTTTCTGAGGAAAAAGGGAAGCCAGACCACGGTGGCTGGAAACCCAACAGTCTCCAGGGAGCTGTTAGCAGCTCTTCACTCTTCAACCTTACAAGAAAGTCTTGTGTAGGTGATCTTAAGGGATCTTTGGAGACAGAAAGAACTAAAATAAGGTATTCTTCTAGTTCAAATGGAAGCCAGTGTCTGCCTGGGCCAAGTGCTTCTTCAAACAGCATTGGGCTCCCAGCCTGGGGCCCCCTTAGCTGAGAGGGTGGGGAACGTGTGTGGTAAGGTAAGGCAGAGAAATGGGACAAGGATAATGCCATTGTAAAATCTACTTAGTCCATGAAAAAGGCCCAGTTTATTATTTAATTTAATTTATAGGCTATTCTTCCTCTTCTTCCAGCTCCTTAATCAATTAAGTAACTTTGGAACCAGGACAGGAGATAGACCTCCGAAGTGTAAATGAACCTAAGGTGGATAAAGAATGCCAAGATTTAGGTCAACACAGTCACCTAAATAGCCTTATTCTTTTATTTATTTTTTTTAATTTTGGTATCATTAATCTACGATTACATGAGGAACATTATGTTTACTAGACTCTCCCCATCACCAAGTCTCCCCCACATACCCCATTACAGTCACTGTCCATCAGCATAGTAAGATGCTATAGAATCACTACTTGTCTTCTCTGTGTTGTACAGCCCTCCCTGTGCCCACACATACATTATGTCTGCTAACGGTAATGCCCCCACCTTTTTTCCCCCTTATCCCTCCCTTACCACCCATCCTCCCCAGTCACTTTCCCTTTGGTAACTGTCAGTCCATTCTTGGGTTCTGTGAGTCTGCTGCTGTTTTGTTCCTTCAGTTTTTTTCTTTGTTCTTATACTCCACAGATGAGTGAAATCATTTGATACTTGTCTTTCTCTGCCTGGCTTATCTCACTGAGCATAATACTCTCTTAGCTTCATTCATGTTGTTGCAAATGGTAGGATTTGTTTTCTTCTTATGGCTGGATAATATTCCATTGTGTATATGTACCACATCTTCTTTATCCATTCATCTATGATGGACACTTAGGTTGCTTCCATTTCTTGACTATTGTAAATACTGCTGTGATAAACATAAGGGTGCATATGTCTTTTTCAAACTGAGCTTATGCATTCTTAGGGTAAATTCCTAGGAGTGGAATTCCTGGGTCAAATAGTTTTTCTATTTTGAATTTTTTGAGGAACCTCCATACTGCTTTCCACAATGGTTGAACTAATTTACATTCCCACCAGCAGTGTAGGAGGGTTCCCCTTTCTCCACTACCTTGCCAACATTTGTTGTTGTTTGTCTTTTGGTTGGTGGTGATCCTTACTGGTGTGAGGTGATATCTCATTGTAGTTATAATTTGCATTTCCCTGTTGATTAGTGATGTGGAGCATCTTTTCATGTGTCTGTTGGCCATCTGAATTTCTTTGGAGAACCATCTCTTCATATCCTCTGCCCATTTGTTAATTGGGTTATTTGCGTTTTGGGTGTTAAGGTGTGTTAAGTTCTTTATATATTTTGGATGTTAACCCCTTGTTGGATATGTCATTTACAAATGTATTTTCCCATGTTGTAGGATGCCTTTTTGTTTTGTTGATAATGTCCTTTGCTGTACAAAAACTTTTTAGTTTGATGTAGGCCCAGGAGTTTATTTTTGCTTTTGTTTTCCTTTCTTGAGGAGATGGTTTCAGGAAGAAGTTGCTCATGCTTACATTCAGGAGATGTTTGCCAATGTTGTCTTCTAAGAGTTTTATGGTTTCATGACTTACAATCAAGTCTTTAATCCATTTTGAGTTTACTTTTGTGTATAGGGTTAAACAATAATCCAATTTCATTCTCTTGCATGTAGGTGTCCAGTTTTGTCATCACGAGCTGTTGAAGAGGCTGTCATTTCCCCATTGTATATCCATGGCTCCTTTATCATATATTAATTAACCATATATGGTTGGGTTTATATCAGGGCTCTCTAGTCTGTTCTATTGGTCTATGGGTCTGTTCTTGTGCAAGTACCAAATTGTCTTGGATACTGTGGCTTTGTAGTAGAGTTGAAGCTGGGGAGCAAAATTCCCCCTGCTTTATTCTTCCTTCTCAGGATTGCTTTGGCTATTCAGGGTCTTTTGTGGTTCCATATGAATTTTAGGATGATTTTCTCTAGTTCATTGAAGAATGCTTTTGGTATTTTGATAGGAATTGCATTCAATCTATAGATTGCTTTAGGCAGGATGGCCATTTTGACAATATTAATTCTTCCGAGCCATGAGCATGGGATGTGTTTCCATTTACTGGTATGTTCTTTAATTTCTCTCATGAGTGTCTTGTAGTTTTCAGAGTATAGGTCTTTCACTTCCTTGGTTATGTTTATTCCTAGGTATTTTATTCTTTTTGATGCAAGTGTGAATGGAATTGTTTTCCTGATTTCTCGCTCTGCTAGTTCATTGTTAGTGTATAGGAATGCCACAGATTTCTGTGTATTAATTTTGTATCCTGAAACTGCTGAATTCAGATGTTAGATCTAATAGTTTTGGAGTGGATTCTTTAGGGTTTTTTATGTACAACATCATATCATCTGCAAACTGGAAGAGTTTAACTTCTTCCTTGCCAATCTGGATGCCTTTTATTTATTTGTGTTGTCTGATTGCTGTGGCTAGGACCTCCAGTACTATGTTGAATAGAAGTGGGGAGAGTGGGCATCATTGTCTTGCACCCAATTTAAAGGAAAAGCTTTCAGCTTCTCCCTGTTAAGTATAATGTTGGCTGTGGGTTTGTCATATATAGCCTTTATTATGTTGAGGTACTTGCCCTCTATACCCATTTTGTTGAGAGTTTTTATCATGAATGGATGTTGAATTTTGTCAAATGCTTTTTCAGCATCTATGGAGATGATTATGTGGTTTTTGTCCTTTTTGTTGATGTGGTGGATAATGTTGATGGATTTTCGAATGTTGTACCATCCTTGCATCCTTGGCATAAATCCAACTTGATCATGATGGATGATCTTTTTGATGTATTTTTGAATTCAGTTTGCTAATATTTTGTTGAGTATTTTTGCATCTATGTTCATCAGGGATATTGGTCTATAACTTTCTTTTTTTGTGGTGTCTTTGCCTGATTTTGGTATTAGAGTGATGCTGGCCTCATAGAATGAGTTTGGAAGTATTCCCTCCTCTTCTACTTTTTGGAAAACTTTTTTTCCTGATTTCCCTTTGGGTATTAGGATGGGTATTAGGTCTTCACTTAATATTTGATAAAATTCGGCAGTGAAACCATCTGGTCTAGGTGTTTTGTTCTTAGGTAGTTTTTTGATTACCAGTTCAATTTACTTGCTTGTAATTGGTCTCTTCAGATTTTCTGTTTCTTCCTGGGTCAGCCTTGGAAGGTTGTATTTTTCTAGAAAGGTGTCCATTTCTTCTAGGTTATCCAGTTTTTTAGCATATAATTTTTCATAGTATTCTCTAATAATTTTTTGTATTTCTGTGGTGTCCATAGTGATTTTTCTTTTCTCATTTCTGATTCTGTTTATGTGTGTAGACTCCTTTTTTTTGATAAGTCTGGCTACGGGTTTATCTATTTTGTTTATTTTCTCGAAGAACCAGCTCTTGCTTTCATTGATTCTTTCTATTGTTTTATTCTTCTCAATTTTATTTATTTCTGCTCTAATCTTTATTATGTCCCTCCTTATACTGACATTGGGCCTCATTTGTTGTTCTTTTTCTAGTTTCATTAATTGTGAGTTTAGATTGCTTATATGGGATTGTTCTTCTTTCTTGAGGTAGGTCTGTATTGCAATATACTTTCCTCTTAGCACGGCCTTTGCTGAGTCCCACAGATTTTGCAGTGTTGAATTATTGTTGTCATTTGTCTCCATATATTTCTTGATCCATTGTTTATTCAGGAGTATGTTGTGAAGCCTCCATGCATTTGTGGGATTTTTCATTTTCTTTGCGTAATTTACTTCTAGTTTCATAGCTTTGTGATCTGAGAAACTGGTTGGTACAATTTCAATATTTTTGAATTTACTGAAGCTCTTTTTGTGGCCTAGTATATGATCTATTCTTGAAAATGGTCTATGTGCACTTGAGAAGAATGTGTATTCTGTTGCTTTTGGGTGTAGAGTTCTGTAGATGTCTGTTAGGTCCATGTGTTCTATTGTGTTGTTCAGTGCCTCTGTGTCCTTACTTATCTTCTGTCTGGTTGATCTGTCCTTCAGAGTGATTGGAGCGCTGAAGTCTCCTAGAATGAATGCATCGCATTCTATTTCCCCTTTTAATTCTATTAGTATTTGTTTCACATATGTGGGTGCTTCTGTATTGGGGGCATAGATATTTATAATGGTTATAACTTCTTGTTGGATTAACCCCTTTATCATTATGTAATGTCCTTCTTTGTCTCTTGTTACTTTCTGTGTTTTGAAGTCTATTTTGTCTGATACAAGTATTGCAACTCCTGCTTTGTTCTCTCTGTTAGTTACATGAAATATCTTTTTCCATCCCTTCACTTTTAGTCTGTGTATGTCTTTGGGTTTAAAGTGAGTCTCTTGCAGGCAGCATATAGATGGGTCTTGTTTTTTTATCCATTCAGTGACTCTATGTCTTTTGATTGGTGCATTCAGTCCATTTCTATTTAGGGTGATTATCTATAGGTATGTACTTATTGCCATTGCAAGCTTTAGATTCGTGGTTACCAAAGGTTCAAGGTTAATTTCCTTACTATCTAAGAATCTAACTTAACTCACTTAATATGCTATTACAAACACAATCTAAAGGTTCTTTTCTTTTTCTCCTCCTTTTTCTTCCACCTCCATTCTTTATACATTAGGTATCATATTCTGTACTGTTTATCCATCCCTTGATTGACCTTGGGGATAGTTGATTTAATTTTGCATTTGCTTAGTAATTAGTTGTTCTACTTTCTTTACTGTGGTTTTATTACCTCTAGTGACAGCTATTGAACCTTAGGAACACTTCCATCTATGACAGTCCCTCCAAAATAGACTGTAGAGGTAAATTCTCTCAGCTCGGTATCCTGTGTCTGACAGGAATTGCAGGAGGGCCTTTGTGCCTTTTGCACAATTTGCCTGGATGTCACTGGCAAAGAGGTGGTAATCTACATACTGGAGGAGGGTGTAGCGTGTGGCTTCCCTTGGAAACCTGGGAAGGTCTGCAGCCAGTGCCTCTCCAAAGAGAGTGGGTAAGTGTGTGAACTCTCGTAGAAGCCGCATCCATGTTGACTGCATCTGTCACCATGTATCTGGTTCAGTCCATTCAAAAGCAAACAAGAGCTGAGTCTGGGGGGCCAGCTGGAGGCAGAAAAAGGCATCTTTTAAGTCCAGGCAAGTGAACCATTTGGCAGACCCTGGGATCTGGCTAAGGAGGGCGTATGGATTTGGGACCACAGGTGTAAAGAGACAGTCACTTTGTTAATGGCTCACAGGTCTTGAATAGGCCGGTACCCTCCTCCTGGCGTTTGACTGGTAGAAGTGGGGTGTTCCAGGGCAACTGACACTCGGTTAGAATGCCTGCCTCTTTGAGTCTGATCAGGGGTTCCTGGATGCCTGCTCTTGCCTCTTGTTAGAGGGGTCACTGCCGCTGTCTCTGTGGCTAGGTCCCCGGAGTCAATTCCACAATGGGGCTCGGTTATGAGCAAGTCCAGGTGGGTTGTCTTCAGCCCAAACTGAGGGGATGGCAGCTCTGAATTCAGGTGGGCTACTGGAGAGGGTCTGGACACAGAACAGCCTCTACTCCTCTTCCCTGGGTGCAGTTATTGTCAGTATGAGGGACCCTGTCTCTTCTTGGCCTGGGTTTAGTTTGAGGCTGGTGTGTCCAGTTGGTTCAAAAGTTATTTGGGCTCCAAGCTTTGAGAATATATCTTGACTGAGGAGGGGAACGGGGCACACGGGCAGGTAGAGAAACTCATGTTGGGCCTTGTGGCTTCCGAGTTCACATTGGCGGGCTTGGCAGAAGTGTTGCTGGACTGCTTATGTCCCAGTGGCTCTGAGAATAGTTGCAGTCTTTTTACTGAAGGAAGTTACAGGGAGGGTGACCACAGAGTGTTCTGCCCCTGTGTCAGCCATAAAAGTCATGTGTTGTCCCCCCACTCTCATTCCTACCATGGACTCATGGGGGCTGAGCGTGAGAGCCCGTCCTTGTCAGTCTGAGTCTGCTCCTGCCGGGCCAGTGAGCCTTTCCCCGTGGGGCTCCTCCTGGCAGTGACTGGGCCTCAGGACTTTGCCTCAGTTGGGACATTTGTTCTTCCAATGCCCCTTCTCCTCACAGTAAGCACACTGGTCCCTGGCTAGGGGGGTCCTGGGCTTCCCTCCTCTTGGCAGCTGGCTTTTCTCTGCCTTTTGGTCTTCCCTTTCTTTTAGGGCAGCTGCCACTGCCAGGAGGCTGGCTTTCTCTTCATTCTTTTTCCAGCCTCCCTGTCAGCTTCCCTGTTCATATATATTCTGTTGGCAATTTCAGTCAGCTGAGTGATATTCATCCCAGTGAAGCCCTCGAGTTTTTGGAGCTTTCACCTGGTGTCTGGGGTGGCTTGGGCCACGAATGAGATGTTGATCATCTCTTGGCTCCCTGGCAACTCAGGATTGAAGGGGGTGTAGATGCAATAAGCTTCACACAATCTTTCATAATAGTCCCCAGGAGACTCTCCTGGTTGTTGAGTGACTGAAGAAACTTTGGTCATGTTCATAGGCTTTTTGGACCTGGCTTTGATCCCCTGGAGGAGGGCATCTTGATATTGGTGGATCTGGTGCTGTCCCTCAGGGATGGTGAAGTCCCACTTGGGGTGCTCCTCAGGGACAGCGATTTCAGCCCATACACCTCAATCAAGTACCCCGGCTGGTGTGTGCTCTTCCAGTTATCAGCAGGCCCCTTTTATAATCTGCCTCCTCTCCTCAGTGTTGAACAGGGTGCAGAGAAGGTGTTGGCAGTCTTTCCAGGTTGGCTGATAGGTTTGGGAGAGGGATTCTATTAGATCAACCAAGGCTTGCGGCTTCTCTGAGTAGGATGGGGTGATGTGTTTCCAATTGAGGAAGTCAGTCATGGAGAAGGGTTGGTAGTCAAGCATGGACTGGCCTGGCTGAGTGGTCCCATCCTCATCACACCTCTCAGGCTCCCATGTCTCTCACACCAGCATCTGAAAGGTACCTGCCCCTGGCCAAGGGCACAGTCTGGCTGCTGGTCCAGGGGAAAGTGGGTCCGCTGGTTCTGTAGTTGGTGGGGAGACCGACGGCAGTGGGGTATCTGGACCCAGGGTCTGGGTGCTGACAGCCTTGGAGCACATAGGTGGGGGCAGTATTAGGTCTTCCTCTGGATCACCAGTAAGAATTTGTGGAGGCTCAGGCTTCTGCTGATTCTTTGTAGGCTTCTTTGTTGAGGTGACTAAGACCCTACCCTGTCCCTGACTGTTGCAAGCAAATCGCACCCAAGGGGGAAGGATCTGGGCGACTCCTAACCAAGAGTCAGTATATGGGAACTGGTCAGGATGACCTGGATCTCCAGTGATGACCTGCAAGACTCGGTGGACTGTTGGGACATTTAGGGTCCCTTCCAGAGGCCACCCTACACTGAAGGTGGGCCATTCAGATTCACACAGGGTTTTCAACCTGCCAGGAGTAAATTTTACTCTGTAGGCTTCTGAAAATCCCTTCCTGAAATTTTTGATCATAGTGTCAAGAACTGTGGGTTTGCTGTGCCCTGACCCCACGACATGACAGTGTAATGGTGCCACGACAACAGACAAGGGAGGGGTGCCTCCTGTAGAGAGGAGGCCAGTCAGATGCCTGTCTGTTCATGCTCCTCTCAGAGACTTTGGTCAGCCTTGACTAAGGTGCACCCATGTAAGTCCTAGGCCAGGTCAGCTGAAGCTGAGTCACCGTTATGTTGTTGCAGCCAACCACGAATGCTGGGAAGGGCCCACTCAGATTCTGT
Source organism: Manis pentadactyla (assembly GCF_030020395.1). Classification (NCBI taxonomy): domain Eukaryota; kingdom Metazoa; phylum Chordata; class Mammalia; order Pholidota; family Manidae; genus Manis; species Manis pentadactyla. The sequence continues at coordinate 145,963,163 of NC_080020.1, read as the reverse complement.
AATGCAGCCAGCGGAATCACAGATTCAGTGCAGACTGAATGGCTTTAGCTGCCTTGCACACCCACTCATGCACTCAGACCAGAGTTTAAAAAATGCCCCCCTGAGAATATCTACCTGTGAGACTTCTAAGAGGTCTCCAGGAGATGATCAGGCTCCCCTTCCACCCCAACGGATGGGACTGGCTGGGTCAGGGGCCCCGGGGCCTTACCAGATTTGACATCAGAACCAGGTCTTCACCTGCCAAGCCTTGAGTCAGGCAGGAACAGTGGAGCAGGGCCAGCCCAGGGCGACCGGCAGGAGACTGCCGAGGGATCAGGCAGGGCATGGCTTCTCCGTTGCGATCTCCTGTTCCATCACTGACCCACCATTGCCTCAAACCGGTGGCAACAATGGACCAGCGCAGTTGGGTTTCCTAGTCAGGGAACCAAATGTTATGGAAAATACTGGAAAACCTGGACTGGATCACTGACAGAAGAACCAAGCGGCACTCAGAGGTCTTGGGGTGTTGAGGTTTATTTCACACCGGCGGGCTCAGAGGGGAGTGATCTCCCAAGGTCTGAGCCCTGAACAAGGGCAGAGGGAGCAATGTATATCTTTCTGCTTCTGTATCTGTAACATTCCTACATGCACAGCAAGTGAGCAAGCAAGGGTGAGGGAGATTAGGGAGTGAGGTTAGGGAGGGAGTTTAGGGAGTGAGTGCCTGGCAGAGCGGAGAGTGAAGGGAGGGGGAAAAACGGGGATTTCTGCTGTCTTTGCTAACTAGAGAAGAGAAGGGAGCCACCTGGACTAGATTGCTGTCCTTGTAAATATTTCCCTATCATACCAACTGGCTGGTCACTGCCTGTCCCTCCCTCTGGCATTTACTCTCTGGAGCACCACTGGCTCTCGTTACAGATTCTCTCTCTGCACTGCCCAGGTGAGCTTGCTGTCCCATCTAGCTAACTATATGTACGGTTACATCCAGGCAGGTGAATAGTTTACCATCTTACCCTGTGGTTATCTTGTATGTGTGTATCTTATTTAACCAACTGGTTTATGAGTTCCTCCAGGGACAGCCTTCCTAACAGTTCCCACAAGTGTGAAAAATAATTAATAATAATAATAATAATAATACAGTAGCTGGATAAATAAACTGTGGGACTTCCAGGCAATGGAATATTACTCCATGCTGAAATGAGCTATCAAGGCACGAGGAGACCTGGAGGAAACATAAATGCATGTCAGTAAGTGAAAGAAGCCAATCAGAAAAGGCCACACCAGATGGTTCCAACCGTATGACATTCTGGAAAAGGCAAAGCTACAGAGACAGTAAGAAGATCAGTGGCAGCCAGTGGGAGTGGAGGGAAGGATGAGTAGACCATTAGAGAGTTCTTAGGGCAGTGGACATATTCTTCTATGACTATAATGTTGGATACATGTCACTATACATTTTTCAAAACCCACAGAACATACCAGACTGAACCCTAATGTGGACGATGGACTTTGGGTGAGAATGATATGTCAGTGCAGGTCATCAATCATGGCAAAATGTGCCATTCTGGGGAGAGGGGGTTCGGCAGTAGGGCAGTCTTGCACGTGGGGAAGCAGGCACATATGGGAAAAGCTGGGCCTTCCACTCAATTTGCCGTGAACCCCAAACGACTCTAAAAAATAAAGTATTTTTTCTTAAAGTTATCCAATAGCTAACCTGTACTGAGGGCTTTGCTGTGCCCTATAATAAAGCCCTCCACAGAGGTCATCTCATTGAATCACAATGAGGTGGATGCCAGGTTTAGTCCTGTTTTACAAATATGGACACTGGGGCTCAGAGAGCTTTAGAAACTTGTTCAAGGTCACACAGAAAGTACTGGCTTCACAGGTTAGAAAACGTGTACTTCTTTTCAAAAAAGTCTTCAGGGCCAGGGTTGAGATGGCAGAAGATTCTGGAAGTGTTTGCCACCACTCCGTATGTACGGTGAGTGGCTGGGCACTGTCTCCATGGAATGCCTCTGAGGCTTATCAGAGAAAACTGAAGTGTCTGCTTCTTGCTGTAGGCAAGCAAACAGTGAGTCAGGCTGCAGAGTGATGGAGGTGAGGCCAGGAGGCACCTCCCTGAAACAAGTGGGCTTCCTCTTACCCCAACAGGGACCCAGCTGGAGCAGAGAGCTAGAATTTCCATGCTCCCCAGATTGAACCTGCATTTTCTTGTGCAGTCTGTCTGCCTCTTCCTGTGGTTCAGGTAAAACAGCCTCCTCGGTGGTTTAGCCAACTCCTGATTATGTTTGAGAGGTGTTTTGCCATTCATTTTAGCACCAAATTTTCTCTGCCATTGCTCTTTCCCCATTCTTTTAGTTATTAAAATGTGGTCTGTAAAGCCTGCCATCCTGATCACCCTTTCCAACTCTATCCAACACAGACACGTAGCCAGGCCCACAGCCAGAGTGCAGCATCTACAGGAGTGTCAAGTGTGGTTCAGAGGCCTCCCAATTGGTCCTCACAGGCCAGGAGAGAGGACTTAGAGGCCTGAGCTTGTCACTTCTCAGAGGAAACACATACCCGCCTCCCCCAACCTCAAGGCCTCTGACTAGGAGGAGCCCCAATCTGGGCCCCAGGGCTCCCAGCTCCCAGCTCTTCCTCCCAAATTAACCTCTGGATCTGCTCTATCTTCTGTCCCCGTGCCAGGTGAGTGTAAGCTCTAAGCCCTATAACTCACCTGGCACTCCCTGTGGGGCAGCCCAGGGCCTGCCCTGCCCGACTCCGCTCCCTCTTCCCAGCTGTCTGCCATGCGGTGAGCTCTTCAAACCCCTTAGCCCCGAGAAGCCAGCGCTCCCAGAGACGAATCCACATCTGTCACAGATGTATGAAACAGCAATGGGAAGGGCCTTGGCTGACTGTCTAGAACATTGGTCTGGTCTTCCTCCCCACCACAAATCCAAGGACAGGAGTGTTTATTCTACTTTGGGGAGGAAAACGTTCTATAAAGTGTCAGCACAAAAATATCTGACATACCCTAAAAATTGGCATTCGTGGGTTGAAGATCTCGTCTTCAAGTAAGAAACAGGGCCAGCTGAGAATGGGCTGCAGGCGGCTGCAGCCCCCAGGGCCACGGAAGGATGAGAGGAGCTGCCTCTTAGGCTTGAAGCCTCAGCTGAGCAGAGACAGGAGGGCAGGGATGGGTGGGCTCTCAGGGACCCCTTGTTCCCAGGAGGACTTTCCCCCTCCACGCTCCCTCAGGCAGCCGAACTCTCCCTGGGATCCCGCTGGCAGAGCAGCTCACCCACTGGGGGGTCTTGCTCTGGGGAATCCCTCCTTCTCTCACCCTCCAACCCCTTCTCAGCCTCTGAAGTGTGGGGTCCCCACAGCCCCACCTCAGTTTGAATCTCTGCACGGCAGAAACACAGACTCTTAAAAGGCCTCTTGTACATACGCTCTGTCCCTTTGTCACTGAAGCTGACCCATTTGCTGCTGAGGCTGCCTCCCCCGACCACCGTGGATGCCCCTTGCACCCCTCCTCCTGCTGTGCCAGATATCCCCTTACTCTTTTCCCCCCACCATTTCAACTTTTTGGAGACACATCTGAGAAATAAACATTGTAGGAAGCCTCATGGCTCATTAAATAAGACACCGCAAGTTCATGATTCATAATTAGTCTGAATTACTTTTAAATATTAATTTGAAAAGGCAGGGGGTGGGAGCTTCTAAATTACATTCCAAGAGTGACTCAGGGATTCCTACTGTGTCTGTAGTACCTAGGAAGCAGGTTCTACAGACTGGTCTTAGTTTTATGCAGTGTGTGTACGAGTGTGTGTGTGTGTTATGATTTATAGAGTGTGTATGTGTGTGTGTGTTGCATAATTTGTATAGTGTGTGTATATATGTGCATGTGTGTGTATGTGTGTGCTGTATAGGTTATATGTGTGTGTGGGTGGTTATTAGGTTCTATAGTGTGTGTACGTGTGTGTATAGTGTGTGTGTTTGTGTGGGTTATATAGGCTCTATAGTGTGTGCATGTGTGCATGGCGTGACTGGTCGGGTAGTGAGCAAGTTCATAAGGGATGTAAGACTGGTGTCACAGCCTCTTGGGAAACGGGTCTCTGTAACTAGAGCAGATTCTGGGCTGGAACCTGAGACCTCTGTCTCACAGAAAGTGCAATGGCCTTGGGCCCAGAAAGATAAGGTGTCAAACAGTGTGCTCTTGGGGTAGCCGATCACCTGGAAGCATATGTGTTTCTATGGATAAGTGAAACCAGATCCTGACAAGATGGCCTCCATGAGAAACTCTGCACAGAAAGAAAACGAGTGGGCTTAGGAAGAAAAAAAAAAGGCAAAGTTGTCCTGACTTTGCAGCTCCCCCACCAAAGCGGCAGTGAAGGTCTGAGCCTCGTTTCTTTCCCTTAAAGTCAAGTTTTAGGTGGTAGTCTCTCCTCAGCCAAAACAAGACTCCACAGTTACATTTCAGGAATGCCTCTGGGATGATAGAAAATCACTGGTTGGGACAGTATTCTGTTTATGACTGCTTATTTTTTTGGTAATGTGTGTTTCTAGAGATCCCTCCTGATTTGAAAGTGGGAGGTCTGAAAATGCCAATCTATTTTTGGTGATTACCATCAGAAAATCCTGGCTGCTGAGGCGAGTCTTCTGGCTGGGGGGTGGCAGGAAGACGCAGGGACGCCCAGCTTTCTTACACAAATCTAACTGGCTCATGAGGTCATCAGGTGACATTATGATGGGCTGCAAACTCAATTTTGAAGTTGTGTCCTTTTGTGTAAATCTTAATACTTAGAGGCCTTTGTGATTATATGATCAAAGAAGACAGCCCTTTGCTATTAAGATTATAGGAATTTTGACATAAAATGTCAATTACCTTTTTGCATGTTCTTATATAGGGGGGAAAACATCTTAGTATGACTTCTATCTTCTCTGACTTAAAAAACTTAGCCTTTGTTCTAAAGTTGTATTGCATTTTAATTAAGTGTTTGATAAATGTTTTCTATACCATGTCCCATTTATTTTCAAAAAACTTCAACACATGCTTTAAAAAATCAATTAAATATGCATTTTCTTTCTGTAGACATATAATTAAATATTTGGAAATATGTATAACTCATAAAGATAAGCAATATAATTGTCTTCATAAACTTCCTGCCACATTTGCCTTGAAGGGCAACTTCAAAAAGGAAAACCATGTTTTAATTCAATGCGGGGATAAATATAAAATGCACTTTAATAAAATAAATCTCTTAGATCCATAAGAATATATTTTTAAAGAGCAACTTCACACATCTTTACATGAATTTCATGCTAGTAAAATATAATGTCATGGATAATCTTGTCTTTTGTCCTTCTCCTTAAAAAAAAATTTACCTTAACATTGTAATAAAAACTCCTAGGAAGCCAAAGTCATATAATTACAGAAAATTATTACCACAGAAAGAATGAAAGAATGACTAACACTGTTAAGAACAGAAAAAAAACTGGAGTGACTCAGTGGATTGTATGAGAATTGTGTTTACAGTGTCTTGAGCGTTTGTGTCCCACTAAAATTTGTATGTTGAAATCCTAACCCCTAATGTGCCAGTATTTGGAGGGTGGGTCTTTGAGAGGTAATTAGGCCCAGAGGGTGGAGCCCTCAGGACGGGATTCCTGCCCTCATAAAGGAGCCCAGAGACCGCCTGCCCCTTCCACCTGTGAGCACACAGCGAGAGCAAAGCCCTCCAGGACCCAGGGACGGCGCCCTCGCCAGCCCAAGTCTTTTGGCACCTTGATCTTGGACTTCCAGCTTCCAGAACTGTGAGAAATAAATGTCTGTTGTTGATAAGCCCTTTAGTGTATGGTCTTTTGTTTTAGTGGCCCAAATGAGATTAAAACCATATTCTAATTTCACATTTTTCATAATGTCATGCAAATAGAGGTGGGCGGTGAGTACTGGCAGGATATTTGTTAGATTGTGAGAGGAGAGAAAAGCCAAGTCCAGGTTCTCTGGAATTTCTTGTTTGAGAGAGCGCTGTCTCTCAGTGACCTTGTGTAGAATGGCATCAGACGTCCTCATCCCCATCTCTGTCCCCAGACATGGACTTGGGAGTTTCCTTTAATGAGATGATGAACACAGCAATCAGTGAGGTACTGGGCTGTGGCAGAGGCGTGTAGACTCCTTGTGGTTTTCCACCACCAGCTCCAGGCTACGCAGAGGGCAGGGAGTAGCCTCTCACAGCTAGCTTGACTAGAGTCCCTACCTTCTGCACCTCTGATGCCGTCTCAGCCCATCCCCTTTTATCGGAGGAGGTGAGCCTGCATTTGCACTGTGTGTAGTAGAAAGTGGTGGGCTGGAAACAGTGGTCCAATTTCTAGTCTCTTTTCTAGCTTTTAGTTATGCACATGAGTTATGCACATAGACAAGAGCTTATCTCCTTGGGAATCTTGTTTCATTTTTTTAATCTGTAAAATGAGGTGATAGGCCTAGATGGTCCCTGAAGGTCTTTGTGGTAAAATTCCATTCTACTTTAAATAGCCAAAATCTGAAATTATGCAAAAATACAGTTAATCTAGTTGCAGACCAGTCTCTGGACAGTAAATTCTAAGCTGTTCATTTGTACCCATGTTGAATTTGTTAAATGTTACCTTTCCTAACCTACAGAGAAACTTGGAAAGCTAGGAGCTAACTTGAGGAGCATAAATTATACAGAGAAAGCTAGGGGATCAGCCATGCACCCCAGGTGTTAGGATCACAGACACTGCATCCTATATTCTGGGATAGAATGTGTTTTAATTGTACAATTCATTGCAACCTTTTAGTTGGAAGTGGATTTTTTTCTTGTATTTCAGGAGTCTATTTCTCAGTAACCACTGTCATCAACAAGGAATTTACCTCTTTAAAAAATACAACTTTAAAAGAATTATATACCAAGACCAAGTGAGATTTATTCCTGGAATGCAAACATGGTTTAATATATAAAAAAACAATCAATGTAGTATACCCTGTCGACAGAATGAAGGGAAAAATCCTCCTGATTATTTCAACTAATGCAGAAAAAGCATTTGACAAAATTCAACATCACTTTGTGAGAAAAAACACTGAACAAACTAGGAACAGAAGGAAACGACCTCAACATAATACAAGCCAGATATGAAAAACCCACAGCAGATGAAGGGTTAATATTCAGAACATACAAAGAGCTCCTGTAACTCAAACAACAAAAACTGAGCAACCCAACTGAGCAAAGGACTTGAAGAGGCATTTCTCTAAAGAAGGTGTACAATGACCAATAAGCATGTGAAATGATACTCAGCATCATTAATCACCAGGGAAATGCAAATCAAACCACAGTGAGATACCACTTCACACCTGCTAGGATGGCTACCATCAAAAAATGAAAGAAAGAGAGAGAGAGGGAGGAGGGAGAAGGGAAAGGAAGGGAGGAGGGAAGAAAGAAAGGGGGGAAGAAAATAGCAAGTATCGGAGAGGATGTGGAGAAATCGGCACCCTTGACACTGCTGGCAGGAATGTATAATGGTGTGCCACTATGGAAAATAGTATAATCATTCCTCAAAAAGTTAAAAATAGAATTACCATATGATCCAGCAATTTTGCTTCTGGGTATACCCACAATAATTGAAAACAGTGTCTCAAAGAGGTATCTGTATGCTTATGTTCATAGAAGCATTATTCTCAACAGTCAAAAGGTGGAAATAACCCAACTATACCAGACAGATGAATAAACAAATGTGGTGCCCACACACAGTGGAATATTATTCTGTCTTAAAAAGGAAAGAAATTCTGACATGTGCTACAACATGGTTGAACATTGAGGACATTATGCTACAAGAAATAAGCCAGACACAAAAGGACAAATATTGTATGATTCCACTTATGTGAGGTTCTTAGATCTGTCAAGTTCATAGAGACAGGAAGGAGAAGGGGATTGCCAGGGGCTGTGGTGAGGGGGATGGGGACTTAGCATTTGTTAGGTACAGAGTTGGGTTTGCAAGATGCCAAGAGTTCTGGATTTGGCTGCATAAAAGTGTGGATGTACTTCACACTACTGAGCTATGCATTTTAAAAGAGAGAAGATGGTGAATTTCATGTTAAGTGTATTTTAACACAATTTTTAAAAATGCAAAGTTAATGTAAAAAGTAGATTTTTGAACATGAATCAGTCATCTCATATTTTATTTTCATACATTGCCTCCCAGTCTTTTTCATTGAATGCATATAATTTTTGAATTATGATCAAAAGATACCTACACCATGAATATCACTTTTTTCACTAAGAAGTTCATGAGAATTTTTTGCCATGTGTTTGTTTTTCATGGTTGGGTGTGAGGGCTGGTTTCTGTCCAGTGGAGGTTGAATGGGTGAGCCTACTCACATGGCTCGGTGGAGACAGGCCAGAGCATGGATTCCAGAGTAAAACAGAGAAGCAGATGCTTGAGGGAGCAGCCCAACACCCAGGGCACAAGAGCCAGGAGTGGGCACTAGGGAGGGTGCCCAGGTCCATGGCTCAGAAGGAGACTCAGGGGGCAGTGGAATGAAAGCTGGCTCACCAGAGACATGTTCCCAAGCTAACAAGAGAGCCATGCTGGGGTTGAGAGCCTACCGATCTATCTGGAGAGAGTGTGGCTTCACTTATTTGAAGTCCTTAGCTATTTGACTTCAGGTCTGGCCCAGGACCAGTAAAGAGAGGAACTGGTACCTAGTGATTAGAAGGAATTACCAGGGGTGAGGGCCTCCGGGGTCTGCCCCACCTTCTACAAGCATGTTGAAAGTCTCTCAAACCTCTGGGTTGTTAGAAGTAAAATGGGAAGAATGAAGTACTTTGCACACAGCACAGGTGCACCACACTGATGAACAACCCTGGAATGTCCAGCATCCCAGAGTGGGCAGTAGTTTCCAGGCTTCAGCTGGCATTGCAATCACCAGGGGGCTTGTGAAAACGCAGAGTGCCATCCCTCCCTGGCCTCAATTCCCTGCCTCCCCCGCTGAACCCCAGGTCAGCGTCTGATTCAGTAGGTCTGGGGTAGGGCCGAGAATCTGCATTTCTAACAAGTCCCTGGGAGACATCCATGCTGCTGGCGCCGCACTTTGAACTCCTTAGGTCAAGGAGCTATTGGTTCATCTTTGTGTCCAAAACAGTGACTTGTACAGAGTAGTTGCTCAATAAATACTGGCTAAATCCCAATACTTAGAAGGGAGTCAGGTGCTGTGGGACAGGCAAGCAGGATGGAGCAGTGGTTAAGGGGATTAAAGCCAGATGCCCATCATCCTAGGCATGGATGCTTCAAATTTCAACATCCTGCCTTACTGTAAAACAGAGAGTAGTAATAACCCCCTGGGGTGATTCTGGGGGAAATTAAAGATGCTGTGTAAAATGCTTGGCACATGGTTCAGCTCAGAGCAAGCCTTCCACAAATTTACCCTAAGAGGCAAGAAAAAAAGCCTGATAAGCGAAGGGGGTTTCACTAAGACACAGCAACTTAGTAGTTCTCCTATAGCCAGTATTTATTCCCATAGTCACCAAATAAGTGGGTACAATGGAGACAGCATGAGTCCATCTTTCTTCCCAGAGAAATTGCTTGCTGGCTATCTTGAAAAACTGGTATGCAATCGGGTGCTAAATCATTGATCCTTCAGGGCCCAGGGAGATGTTTATCTCAAGAGCCAGTGTGTCATTATGAACTGGGGGTGTCCGGCCCAGGCCAGGTGCTCACACTCATGGCCCCTGTCATGCAGGCTGTCAAGGCTGCAGGAGTGAGCATCCAAAACCTTGAGGGGAAATGAGCATCCTGGGCACCTCCAGCTGCAATGAGTGAGCCTGGCCAGGCAGCTCGGCCCGGAAAATGTCCCAGATCACTAGAGGATCTAGATCAGTGTCTAGAAGGGGGTGTGTCTGACTTTACACCTCCTACTTATCAACAATTCTATTCCTTTATATGCCAGTTCCACCAGCAGACTCCCTAGGCTACCAAGGATTTTTCTGAGAGTTGTGTGTATCTGTGTGTGTCTTAAATTTTACGGAATCTTTAGAATTCAAAGTGATGAAAATAGAATGGCTTCAGAGAATTTATGGGTGTTGTAGAGTCTAGAAGCTGATAATACTAGAATCTGTGCAGGGAGCTGGTGTTCCAGGAAGGGAGGCCTTCAGCACACAGGAGGCTATAGCAGCAGGGAGAGTGTGAAGGGTGGCCCAGCAAGCGTAATTCAGTGCCCATGAGGTAACGTGCTAGGAAGGCCAGTAAGCACAGCCACAGAAATACATGAGAAATCCTGGATTGGCCTGAGAAGGAAGAATAAAGAAGGTGGGATCTCGCTTCCTAACTTCAAGCTCTAATACAAAGCCACAGTAAACAAGAAAATTTGGTAATGGCACAAGAACAGACCCATAGAGCAGTGGAACAGAACAGAGAGTCCAGATATTAACCCAAGTATATATGGTCAATTAATATATGATAAGGGAGCCATGAATATACAGTGGGGAAATGACAGCCTCTTCAACAGCTGGTGTTGGCAAAACTGGACAGCTACAGGTAAGAGAATGAAACTGGATTACTGTCCAACTCTATACACAAAAGTAAACTCAGAATGGATCAAAGACCTGAATGTAAGTCATGAAACCATAAAACTCTTAGAAAAAAACATAGGCAAAACTCTCTTGAATATAAACATGAACAACTTCTTCATGGACATATCTCCACAGGCAAGAGAAACAAAAGCAAAAATGAACAAGTGGGACTATATCAAACAAAAAATCTGTACAGCAAAGGACACCATCAAACAAAAAGGCATCTTACAGTATGGGAGAATATATTCATAAACATCCAAAATATATAAAGAGCTCACACACCTCAACAAACAAAAAGCAAATAATCCAGTTAAAAAATGGACAGAGGATCTGAACAGACAGTTCTCCAAAGAAGAAATTCAGATTGCCAACAGACACATGAAAAGATGCTCCACATCGCTAAACATCAGAGAAATGCAAATTAAAACCACAATGAGATACCACCTCACACCAGTTAGGATGGCTGCCATCCAAAAGACAAACACAACAAATGTTGGCAAGGATGTGGAGAAAGGGGAACTCTCCTACACTGCTAGTGGAAATGTAAGCTAGTTCAACCATTGTAGAAAGCAATATGGAGGTTCCTCAAAAAACTCAAAATAGAAATACCATTTGACCCAGGAATTCCACTTCTGGGAATTTACCCTAAAAATGCAGGATACCAGTTTCAAAAAGACATATGCACCCCTATGTTTTTGCAGCACTATTTACAATATCCAAGAAATGGAAGCAACCTAAGTGTCCATCAGTAGATGAATGGATAAAGAAGATGTGGTACATATACACAATGGAATATTATTCAGCCATAAGAAGAAAACAAATCCTACCATTTGCAACAACATGTATTGAGCTATAGGGTATTATGCTCAGCGAAATAAGCCAGGTGGAGAAAGACAACTATCAAATGATTTCCCTCATTTGTGGAGTAAAACAACAAAGCAAAACTGAAGGAACAAAACAGCAGCAGACTCACAGAACCCAAGGATGGACTGACAGTTCCCAAAGGGAAAGGGACTGGGAAGGATGGGTGGGAAGGGAGGGATAAGGGGAAAAAGGGGCAGTATGAATAGCACACATAATGTGGTGGGGGGGCACAGGGAAGGCAGTATATCACAGAGAGGCAAGTAGTGATTCTATAGCATCTTACTCCACTGATGGACAATGACTGTAATGGGGTATGTAGTGGGGACTTGATAATGGGGGGAATCTATTAACCACAATGTTGCTCATGTAAATGTATATTAATGATACCAAAAAAAAAAAAGAAAAAGAAATCCTGGATTGGTATCCATCTATTTCTTCATACATCAGTTCTTTTAAGTTGTGCTTTCAAGAGATTAGACTATTTGATCCATGTTTCAAATTTTTTGGTATACAGTTATTTATAAATTCCCTTATTATCCTTCAAAATGCTTGCAATTTCTGTAAAGATAGCATTTGTGATATTCATAATTTGTGTTTTGGATTATTTCATCATGGTTATTCTTGCTAGAGGCTTATTAAACTTCTTAAAGTTTTAAAATAACAATTTGTGGCTTTCAGTAGGCAAAAAAAAAATTATTATTTTTATGTTTCATTGACTTATGCTTTTATCTTTAATATTTCCCCTATTGACTTTGACTTTAATTTCTTTCCTTTGTATGGCTTCTTAAAGTGGAAGCTTAGATAATTGATTTTAGGCATTGATTTAGATTTCTTCTTTTCTAACACTGACATGTGAAGCTATACATTTCCCTCTAAGCACTGCCTTAGCTTCTTCCCCCAAGTTAGATATGCTGTGTTTTAACCATTATTTAGTTCAAAATATTTTCTAATTTCCTTGTGATTTCTTTTTTTGAACATGGATTATATAGAAGTTTGTCATTTAATTTCCAAATATTTGGGATTTTACTACATACCTCATTTTTACTGATTTCTAATTTAATTGTTTTGGTTAGAGAAAATAATTAATTTTTTTGAAAGGTTGTGAGCCTTTTTTTATAGCCAAACATATGGTTTAACTTCATGAACCTTCTGCAAGCACTTAAAAAGAATGTGTATTCTGTAATTGTCAGTTTAAGTCAAGTCTATATTATTCAAGTCTATATTGATTTCTGTTTTATCTATATTGATTCCTTGCTTTGTTCTATTAGTTTCTGAGAGAAGGGATGTTAAAATCTCCAATTATGATTGTGCATTCTCTATTTCTCTCTTTAGTTTTATCACATATTTGGCACTGTCTGGTTAGATGCATACACATTTATGAAATGCATCCCTTTATCTCTGGTGACAGTCCTGTATTCAGGTCTATCTTGTCTGTTATTTCTATGGCCACACAGCTTCCTTATCATTTGCAAGGTATATCTTCTTCCATCCTTTAATTTCAGTCTATTAGTGTCCTAAGTGCATTTGCTAGAATACACCTAAGAAATGTATCTTGCTTTATTATCAGTCTGACAATCTTTGCCTTTTAATTGGATTGCATCTCTAGCAGATAGCATGCCATTGTATCTTGCTTTTTTATTACTTTGACAATCTCTGCTTTTTAATTAGTGTTTAGTTCAATTATGTAAAGTGTAATTAGTTATGTGGTACAATTTTAATTTACCACTTTGATATTTATTTTCAACTTGTATCTGGTTTTTGTTTGTAGGTTTTTCCCTTTCTGCCTTCTTTTGGGTTGCTTAAATATTTTTCATCTTCAATTTTACTTCCTCTGTTGACTTTTTATTATTAAGGTATCATTGATATAGAATATTATGAAGGTTTCACATGAGCAACATTGTGGTTACTAGATTCCCCCCTATTATCAAGTCCCCACCACATACCCCATTACAGTCACTGTCCATTAGCATAGTAAGATGCTATAGAGTCACTACTTGTCTTCTCTGTGCCCTACTGCCTTACCCACACTACACGTATATTATGTGTGTTAATCATAATACCCCTTAATCCCCTTGTTCCTCCCTCCCCGTCCACCTTACCCAACCCCTTTCCCTTTGGTAATGGCTAGTTCCTTCTTGGGGTCTGTAAGTCGGCTGCTGTTTTGTTCCTTCAGTTTTTGCTTTGTTGTTATACTCCACAGATGATGAAATCATTTCAAACTTGTCTTTCTCTGCCTGGCCTATTTCACTGAGCATAATACCCCCTCTGGCTCCATCCATGTTGTTGCAAATAGTAGGATTTGTTTTCTTCTTATGGCTGAATAATATTCCATTGTGTATATGTATCACATCTTCTTTATCCATTCATCTACTGCTCTGTTGACTTTTTAATTCTGTTACCGCCTATTATATTTTTATTAGTTGCTTTAAAAAACACAATGTATGTTGTTAGCTTATCACAGTTTGTATAGAATTAATATTATACCATTTGTCATAAATTGTGAGAAATTTTTAACAATATAATTCCATTTACCCCTTCCTTTTTGTAATTGTCATATGTTCTACATCTATATAAAATAGGAACCTCACAGCACAACGCTATATTTTTTGTTTTAAACAGCCAGTTTCTAAATTTTTTTTAATTAGAGGGAACAGAGATTGTCTTTTTAATTTACCCACACATTTGTTATTTCCAGGGTCTTCATTCTTTCCTGCTGATCTCAGTTCCATCTGTATCATTTCCCATTAGCCTGAAGGACTTCTTTGTCATTTCTTGTAGTACAAGTCTACTGGAAACAAATTCACCCAGCTTTCATTTATCTGGAAACATTTCTACTGTATTCTAATTTATAAAGGAATTTTTTTTTCTACGTGTAGAATGCTAAGTTCATATATCTTTTTGTTCCCTTTGGCATTTAAAAGATGTTGTTTGATTGTCTTTGGTCTTTACTGTTTCTGATGAAAAGTCATCTACATGAACTATATCCTTTTAGCCAGCTGCTTCCAAGATTTTCTTTTTATCTTCTGTTTTTAGAAGTTTGACTATGCTATGCCTATGTGTGGTTTTTTGGTGTTTATCTTGTTTAGATTTTGGTGAAATTCTTGGAACTCTTAAGTGGTTGTTTGTCATCAAACTTGAGATATTTTCAGTAACTATTTTGTCAGATTTCTTGCCCTATTTTCTCTCTCTCCTTTTGAGGCTCTAGTTACATGTGTGTTAAATTGCTTGGTAATGTCCCACAGGATACTTAAATTCTGTTTGCTTTTTTCCAGTCTTTTATCTTTCTATTATAGACTGGATAATTATTATTTATCCATTTACAATTTTCTGCTGATAGTATCCATTACATTTTAGATACTGTGGTTTTTGTTCTAGAATTTTCATCTTGCCTCTTTAATTTTCATTTTCTGCTTAGATTTTCCATCTGTTCCCTCAACAAGACCATCTAGATCTTCCATTGAGTTCCTTGAACATCTTTATATTAACAGCTTTAAAGTCTGCTACTGCTCACTCCAAAATCTAAGCCATCTCAGGTTCTCTTTGTGTTGACTACTTTTGTTCTTGACTATAGTTCAGTTTTTTTTATTTCTTTGTGTCCTGAGTAATTTTTAAATTTTTTCATACTGAATATTTTAAACAATACATTGTAGAAATCCTGCATTCTTTGCTCTTACTCTAAAGAGTGTTAGTTTGTTCTTATTAAATTACTGGCTGGTCACGTTGAACTTGTTGAGACCTGGTTTTATACCAAGCTGGGTAGCCTGATCATGGTTTTTCTCTTATTACTAGCATGAATTCATCAGTTCTGGGGCACAGAATTTACTCCTTAGGCATGGTCTTTCTTGGTTTTCAATGGAGAGCTCAAGGTATTTACCAGACCTATCCACCTTGCCAGGACTTAAACCCCAAATTCTGTCTCTTCTAAGTGGGGACCACAACTAAAAACTCTGATCAGTACTTTGAGCCTTCAGCTGTTGTTTTCTACTGGACTTTTTTGAGACACCTGCAAGCATGAACAGTTTTGTAGTCAGCCAAGGTTTTGAGGGGAGCTCTGTGCAGAATTTAGGGCTAACCCATCTGTAGCTCTTTCTTTCCAGGGTTCTTCCTTCACTTGCAGCTACTCTGGCAACCGTGATACATTAAGCTAACATGTAGCCAAGACTGTGACGTCCTGCCACTCCCAGCTCATGCACTGGGAATGCCCTTGGAAAGAATCTTTAAAAACATGGATCTTACCAAGTATAGTTCCCATCTTTTAAAACTCAGATCTCCTGTTTTTGACTGTTACTAGCTGTTCTCTAGTGCCTTCATATAATTATTTTCTTTCATATTTTGTTCAGAGTTTATTGCTGTCTGCAAGAGGGTTAGTCCAATATGAGATACTCCACCAATTTGCTGGATTGCTGACCCTTTACGGCATGCCATCATGCAGATGTACATGGAAGACATCCTCACCAAACAAAATAACATGTAATTTATAGAAAATCAGTTCATATACACATTTCAAAAATAATGATATTCCCCAAGTTTGGGTATATATCTAATCATTTGAAAATTAATTTGGGTTTCTTTTTAAAACTATCTGGGTGTACAATCAAAGATCTATAGGTAGAAGTACACAAGCATGTTTGTATTAGTTTTCCATACTGCATGACCAGTTACCATGAGTTTAGTGATTTCATATAGCATCAGTTGGTCACCTCACAGTCTCTGGGTCACAAGTCTGGGCACGCAGTACCGGGTCCTCTGCTCAGCAGATTGCAAGGCTCCAGCCAAGTGTCAGCCATGCCACCGTTCTTATTTGAGGTTCACAGCCCCTTATAATCCAATTTGGGGATGTTCTGTGGTATAGGACCAATGGCAGTGCTCATCTTCTTCGAGGCCAGCAGGAGAGTGTCTTTCTGATGCTTTACCTTCTTTAAAAGGACTCACCTAATTAGATCAGGCTCACCCAGGATCATCTCCCTTTTGATTAACTCAAAGCCAACTGTTAGTGACCTGATCATAGGTCCTGCGCACACTCAAGGGAGGGGATCATACACGGTGTGTACACCCAGGGGTGAAAATCTTGGAATCCACCTGGAATTCTGCCTGCCACATGCTCACTGCAGCACTGTCCTCACAAAAATTAAAAATAACCTAGGGTTCATTCATTGGGAGTTGGTTAAATCCATCATAAATTATAATAATTTCTTGGTAAGGGCTCAACTCACTAAGACAAAAAGGATGCTTAAGATAATATAAGTGAAAAATTGCTCCCACAGATAATTATGGTTAGGATAATTCTACTCATGTAACACACACACACACACACACACACACACACACACTCACACACATGTGTATCCACCTTAGGCTGCTGTTCACCATCTAGAGGCCTGAACCATGTCCTCTGTACCTCTCTCCATGACTGGGCACAGTGTAGTTCAGAAAACCTAATTTCTGCTAATGACACAAGACAAACTTGCTATTTCAAATGTGGGAAAGTCAAAGTTTCCAGCCCAGGCCGTAGTTCCCCCTCCCTGCTTCCTCCTTTCTTCCCTGGAGACACTGCGTGCGGGGCCCCCAGAGGGTGGCTGATCCCACCTGGCCGCCTTCACTGCTCAGCGCGTCACTCTGGCCTTGGCATCATCCCACCCCGGTGGACCCGGCACTCCCGGGAGGCCACCTCGGGGCTCGGGGACAGCGCCCCCCATTCTTCCCTGCCCCCACCAGCGGGAAGGGTCTGTGGGCTGCCCTCGGAGACGCCTGTTCACCCCGAGCCTCCCCAGGCGTCACGCCGGCTGTGGGATGTTCCTCTGGAACTTGCAGCCTCACAGGCTCACCCTGGATTAGTCCCCCAGGTTCATCTAGAATTTCCACCACATCCCCCCGGCGGTCTTCCCTTTGGAAGAGCAAGGTGTGGGGGCTTGTCCTGGGGGCCGTGCTATGCATGTTACCCCAATCCTATCCTTTCCACGGCCCTGCGATCCTCATTTTCTTTTCAGAGGGAAATGGCTATTCCCCCATCTGTATTCTTCTCTGCTCCATGGATTTTGCTGTAAATGTCATGGTTTCAGCTGTGGAAAGACATGAACAGCACCTGAATGAGAACAGGCACTATGCATTCAGAGCTGGCTCCCTGGGCCGGTGGCTGCAGGGTGGGGGGCAGACCCCTGGCCATTGTCCATTTCTATATTCAGTCTCTCACAGCCTTTATGCTTTATAGGCAAAGGCTTATATCGCAGAACAGAGTGGCTCATCAAAACCTTATTTAAAAACTATCTTATTTGTTTTGGCTTTTCAAACTGCTAGTCAACCTCAGTGAGAACCACTCAGGAAATCAGATGCAACACCAGCCACTTCCCTGGGAAGACAATACAGGGGCTGGTTAGGTGGGCATAGAAAGGCTGAGGGGCCAAAGGCACCGTGCAGGCGACGGCAGCAGGTGCCGGAGCCCAGGGTGCTGTGCGGGAAGGTCAGCGCTGGGACTCAGGACTCCTAAGAAGGGGCGTGGCCCGAGCGGGAGGGAGTCCTGGCCACTCTGAGGGGGCCCAGGAGGGCTGGCGCTGGCTGTGCTGAGCAGAGCCCGAGGCTGGGGCCCCTCTCCACTGCTGCTGGACGAGGCTGATGTCACACCCAGAAGTCCCTTCCCCCTCTCCCACCTGCCAGCCTCCCTCTAAAGCCTCCCCTTGGCAGAAGCCATCTGGAAGCTGCTGTAAAGAGAGTCTGAGAATGTAGTTTGCTGAGTCCCAGACCCAGAATCACAGCAAAGGCGGGGATTGGAGCTGAGGGGCATCTGGGGAAGGAACCAGCATGGTAGTCAAGAGGGCAGCTTAGACTGAAAGCTACGGTGACCATCTCCATGGGAAGATGTGCCAGGAAGGAAGGGTAGTATCCTCCTGTGTCATCACAGATCCTCTATCCCATGAACACCTGTATGAGCTGGCTTTCCACACATGGAAAATGACCAGAAAGAAATGCATATCATACTGAGACTATCTTCCTATGGACAGGAGAGAAGAAAGACTGGGGGCATTATGTGGCTAATATCATTCTGTAGTGCTTGCATGTTTTAATAATAAGCATATTAATATTAAAGCTTTCTTTAAAAATGTAACGCTGCACCTAATATTGTGTGTAGTGTTCCTGTCTGACATAGGCTGGCAGCCTCCGACCCCAGGCCCCAGGGAAGGTGCGCAGCAGGAAATCTGGGTGCCAGGGTTTGCAGCCAGCTCTCGCCCTGCTTCTGCCTCCTCAGCTCAGCTGTGCACACATCTCAGTGGTGAGAAGAGAGGGACGCAAACCTCAGGAAAATGTTCTGTAGCACGTGTGCCATGGCTAGGACATCCCAGAACATCCACAGGAGCCATGTGTCTGCTGAAGGCCAAGGAAAATGGTGCATGATCAGAGGGTTTGTTTAGCAGAAAAGCTGTTCTATTTGAAAGGAAATGCTATGGGGACTTTGCTTTTTTCTTTTGGTTTTCCTCATTTGCCCGCCTTTCCCAGTGCCAGCCCCTCTTCTGTCCATCAGAGCCTCAGGATGTCCTCTTTCATTTTATGCCCCTAGATGAACTCCAAAGCCATGAAGTCCACACCTGGGAAAATATTTCTCCATCCAGAATGTGTGGTGAAGCTCCCAAAGGCTTTGTTTATAAGTGCACATTCCTGGGCTTCACGCACAGAAATGCCACAAAGGAGGAACAGTGGGCCCAGATATTGGCATGTCGGACACCCTATGTAATTATAAGTTGAATACCCAGCAACTACAGTTGAGAAAACTCCAGAGAGAACGTCAGGATCCTGCTCAGGGATCCCCGTACCCCAACCCATGGCCAGCATGGTCACAACAGCTCTCCTAAATGCAGTTGGTGTATTTTTTTTTTCATTTTAAAAATAGAGGTTACTTACTGGATTTTCTCCCTGAAACATGGCTTGTCAGTATATTTGAGCTAAGTTGAAAGACTGCCACCTTGGGTGTGGTGGCTCCTGTCCCCTTGGTCACATCGGCCTTCCGAGGCTGTGCTGCATCCATGCATGTGCCGGAAGGGCTGGTGGTTCTCCAAAGGGGTGGAGTAAGAGGAACTCTCTCAAGAAAGCCTCTCCAAACACGTCACATACAAAGTGAACACGCTTACCTTTCATCTGCATTTCACATGTTGGTTCCCCTCTTGTGGACACTCATGGGAGTTTCTTTTAAATTATAGCTTTTCATCCTGCAGTTAATTCTCTCCTTTCATCCCATATTGAATTCATTTCCCTGGAGTGGCACCGAATTACTGCTGCTTTCATCAGCTGCCTGTGATGGTAAATGCGAGGAACCGGGTTTGCACTGTGGGCTACGTGGGGGTATGACAAATTCATCCCCTTGGAGCCCTGTTTGTTTGGCACAATTTGAGTACCTGCAGCACGCTGGGCTGTAAGGGGACCTGAGGAGCCACATTGCTCTTGAAGGTTACAATCAAAGTGACACTAAAGACAAGAGGCAAGGATGTCAGGAAACCAGATGAGTTGCTTAAGACTGGCTGGCTTTGGTTTCCACTCTGATCATTTTGCTGATCAATGTTAGCTCAGAAGCCCTAAGCCAAGACATCCATGGCAATTCGTTAACGGAAAAGACACCTCAGAATCAGCAGGAGAATATTACCCAGTGCCAGCAATATGCCCAGTTTCAGGGTGAAACCTTCACCACAGGGATAAAGGAGTTTGAGACAGAGTCTAGACATAGGCATTTATGGAATGTGTACATTCCACAAGCTGTCCATGTTTGAAAATAATATGAAGTATTACGTAATTAAATGTGGCAGTATGATTTGAAGTGCCATGGGAATTCAGAGCGGAATGCTCATGGTGAGCTGAGGAAGGGTGACTTGGTGGACATGGAGGGAATTCAAGGCAGAAGAGAGAGCATTCCAGACCACGGCCTCCATGTAAGCTGTCCACAGACCAATACAGAAAACAGGGGCAAGAAAGGGGTTTTGATAAAAGTGGTGAGTTCAGTTTGAGCCACAATAAATCTGAGATGATGGGCAACTGGCCCCTGGGGGTAAAATTGCCCCCTCCCCATTTATGGCAACTTGGTTAAATATAAAAGGAACCCCCAAATGGCAGCTTAAACAAGTGAAGGGTTTGGTTTTTCACAAAACCAAAGAATCCAAATGTCAGATGCCCAGGGCTGATCTTCAGGACTGTCTCTTGCTCCACTGTCCTTTTCTCATGGTCACAAAATTGCTGCTCAAGCTCCAGCCTCACATCCACAGAGCAAATGTAACAAGAGGGAGGACAAAGGCCAGAGGCATGTGCCAGCAGAGTCCATCCATTTTTATAGGGAAAACCGTGGCTTTCCCTGGAGCCCCACCCAGTGGTCTTCTATGGCATCAGAACTTTGCAGCTCTTCCCTCCCTGCTGAACCAGCACTGGGGAAGGGAGTCCTTTCCCTGGGCTGCTCTGGGGCACAGAGCTGTGAGCAGAGCTGGAGGGATTCCTACTGGGTGACCAGCTGGCAGAGTCTGGCCCAGCCATCAGCCCCACGTAACCTTTACCAAGTGAGTACTTTGTGTCAGGCACTGGACTAAGGTCCTGAGAACAGAAAGGTAAGAGGAAAAATTTATCCACTGTGCATCTAATTGGGCTAAGCAGGAAACTTAAAACTCTACCCACCTTAAATCATGCATCTTTACCCTTATTTACATAATAATAGTTTATCTTTATGATGGACAAAACCAAATTGGAGCGCAGCTCAATTTGTTTCCACAACTGTATTTCAATATAAAGCACTATCTTCAAGACAGATTTCTTTCCAGAGACAGTAGAGGTAGATGGGCGAAAAAATAGTTACTGTAATTCTGTTATAAATAATATTATAGGTTCAGACAGTTGTTAGGGACACAGAGGGCATTACAAGCCTCTGACGATCTGCCATCCTTTCATATTTTCATCTCTCACCTATAGGTGACACCCTGTAGGTTAACCCCAGCCATGCAGGGTGGGGCCCTGGGCTCCACAGGGAGACCCCTGCCTGGGTCAGTTGCTGACTTCCGGCCCCCTCTAGGGTGAATATGTGCTTTGTCTGTGTGCACAGATGCCAACTTTTTCCTTTATTAAGAACTCTGTCTTTTAGGGTTGGATTTACACACCGTGGTCAGGATAATCTTCCACCCTGTCTCCAGTATTGGAAAGATAAATATACACAATGTGTTGGCACGGTTGCTTCTTTTGTTTGTTATAAATGAAAACAGAGCATGCCAATATTCCAGCCAGTGGGAAAATGTCTGTGCCTCAGTAGGAATCGTGTTGGTTTCATAAGAAGGAGATTTGAGTGGGGACAGACACCATGTCCTGTAGGTGCGGTTTCACGGTGTTGTGATCACTCTAAGCAAAGCAGGTACTGGGAGCTCTGATCCTGCAGCCTCTTGCTTCAAAAATCAAGAAGACTACCTGGGGCTCTGAACGCTAACACAGAAGCATGTCCTAGGCCCATGTGTCACCTCACGAGCTGTTGGTGGGGCGCACGGCTGCTGTGGACGGAGGGGAACCTCACACTGCCAGCTTTGCCTCTAAGCTTTGCAGCCACACACCCTCAGATCCATGGCTGATTCTGCTGTGCAGCCTTCTCCTCGAACAGTCATTCACGCAAGTCCTAAGCACTCTCCTTTAAAACCTTCCCTACTAACTGGGCTGTAAACTCGGTGGTCAGAAGCATGAGCCATTCATTTTTATGAAATCTTTCTTTATCGCTATTGCAGAGAAATGTGTCAATCTAAAATACAGTCTTTTACATTTGAACATATTTCTAGAATCCATGATTTCAGCAATGAGCCCTGGAAGTCCCCAGAATAGCCTCCCTGAGATGGCATCCAGGGCAAGCAGGTTATTTACAAGGTAATCCCAGGAGGGAACTGGGGACATAGGGCAGGCAAGCCACGGCAGCCAGCAGAGTGTGTGTGCTATGGAATGAATATCTGTGTGCTCCCAAATTCCTCCGCGGGAGCCCCAACCCCCAGTGTGATGGCATGTGGGGATGGGGCCTTTGGGAGGTGATCAGGCCACGGGGGGAAGCCTTATTATGAGATTACAGCCCGTACAAGAAGAGACATGAGAGACGAGCTCTCTCCCCACCATGCGGAGATACAGCGAGACGGCAGCAATCTGCAAACCAGGACGAGGGCTGTAAGAGGACCACCCAAGTGGGCGGGCACCTTGATCTGGGACTTCTCAGCCTCAGAGCTGTGAGAAATAAATGTCTGTTGTTTAAGTCCCTCAGTCTATGGTATTTGTGTTTCTGCGGCCAGAGCTGACTGAGACAGTACGCTGTTCATAAGCAAGTTATTGAGGCCAACTGGTGCTCCCTCCATTTGGGAACCTCTGAGAGGCATTCAGGACCATGAGCCTCACGTGGGGAAGGGGCCTGGAATATTTATCTACCCATCCAGGTCAGGGGCTGAAGGTCACTGGGTGGGGGGCGTTCATTCCCCAGCTCTTCCGAGGCTGGGGCTCTGGAGTTCTGAGAAAGTCGTCAGGCTCAGATGCAGGTGTTGGTGCTGGCCGCCACGGGCTCCCACACAGGACCTGAGGGACGGGGCGGACCACCTGTGGTGTCAGAAGTTCTGGGAAAGAAAGGACGTCTGTGTCAGGGGTGTGGTGAGCTCAGTGAGAGTCACAGGAAATGAGGTCAAGTGGGACTGGGAGACCAGATGTGTAGAGTCCTGTAAGGTGCAGGAAAGACTCTGGCTTTGCGTCTGAGTGAAGGGAAGTCATTGCAGGACCTTGGGGGCCACAGGGACATGCTCTGGTGCATGATGCATTGAGAGTATACCTAAGGGAGCAAGGGACACAGCAAGGAGACCTCTTGGGAAGCTTTGATAATAATCCCCTATAAGACAATGAGGCTAGAAAGGTCATAAAAGTGGTCCTATTGTGGTTATATTTTGAAGGACAATTGCATCAGAAAATGCATCATAATCCACACAACATGCTTACTAGCTGAACAGGTGTTGCTCTTGCCAGCAGGGAGGGCAAGATGGGACTGAGGTTTATAGTAACTGGCCTGTTGGAGGCATGGCATCCAGGCCCAGTCAGCTCTTACCAAAGAGTTTTGGTTACATGATTTGGGTCAATCAGTTTATTACCCTGAACTTCAGTTTCCTCCTCTACAAGACGAGAGTGCTCACTTCCGCTTCAGGACTACTTGAGCAGACTCCCTCACAAGGTAAAATACACCTTCTGATTCATCACTGCTCTAGGGCTCATGCACAGCAGCAGGGCAACCATCCCCATGGGCCTTTTTCCTGGGTCCTGCTTCTTCCGCATCTCGTACTCATTCTGGTGTCTGAGCCGCATGCTGACCTAGGCCCAGGTAATAAGCTCGCACCTACTGTATTGAGAGGTAAAACATCAGCCAGGTGTACAAAGCCCACATTTAGCCTGTAAAGACCCCAGGTTTCGGGGAGGTAAGAGCCAGAGAAGGAATGAAGGGAGCTAGCACTAAGTCCACATCCTAGAAGATGGGAGACAGGACGTGGTGTCTGCAGTGGATGGGGCAAGACTGTATGTACCAACAGAGCAAAGGAAACAGCCAGAACCCTCCAGGTGGGGAGAGGGGCTGGCAGTCAGCTTGTGGTGTGAGGAGCAAAATCATGTCAATCACAGCTAGTCATCAATAGTTCATCTAAAGTAGGTGAAGAAAGGCATCTTGGTCAAAGCCCATGATTCAGAGGTGTGTTAGTGGCCACATGAGTAATGCAAAACAGAACATTTGAAGTTGGGAACGAGGCTGGGGGGAGGCCAGAGGGGCCTTAGGTTTTAGGAACCCACACGGAGCTCTGGGACTTGGAAAGTATGGTAACAGAGGAGGTAGTCATGCGTAACACCACAAGAGCCTGCTATGCGCCAGGCCGGCACCAAGCACCTGGCGTGAATTCACTGATTTCATCATTTTGCCAACCCTATAAGGTGGGTGTTACAAGTCCACAATCCCTTTTGGAAACTCTTTTGGGCAAGATATGTTTCAGAATTCAGAACTGTTCTGATTTTAGAACAGAAATAGGGGCATATATCATGTATTACCCCAGACGTCTAGCAGCGTCTTGAGTAGCACCCCAATCAAACATGCTGTATGGGGCCCGAAACATGGTATTTACATCACCAGAATAAACAGGGAATAAACAGCCTCAGGCCGAGTCAGGCCAGTTTTCACCTGAAAACTTTGGATTTCCAAGACACGGATGAGGGATCGAAGAATCCCATTTTATAAATTAAGAAATGGAGGCACAGAAAGGTGGGTAAAGTGCCCAGGTTCAGGGCTGCAGTGAGAGCAGGAATGGGAATTTGAGTCCATGCTGTCTGATGCCACATCTATCTGACCCTAAGCAATGTTTTCAGATGAAACAAACAAAAATAAAAAAGAAAGCAGTCAAATTAGCATTTGCAAATGATTCAGTAAATGTCTCCAAAATGTATCATTATGCCAACTTCATTACTATTAAATTCGATATGCATGAAAGATTTAACACACTTAAAAAATTTGTAGGTTTTCTTACTTTGCAAAAATTCATTAGCAGGTAGCATGATTGCTGAGTCACTTGAAGATAATTTCAAAAGTAGGGTGATAAATTTTTTAAATTTAATTTATTTAAAAACTTATTTGAAATTTTTAATTTTTAAAGTCAAAAATTACATTTAATAGGGCTGTGGATTACTGAGATATAATTGACATTTAACATTTATTCATATTAAGTGTATAACATAATGATTCAATATTTGTGTATATTACAAAACGATCACCAAAAAAAGCCTGGTTCATGTACATCACCATACTTACACAGTTACAACTTTTTTTCTTGTGATGAACTTTTAAGATCTACTCTTTTAATAATCTTCACTTATGCAGTATTGTTATCCTCACTGTGCTGTACATTATAGCCCATAAATTATTTGTTTTATTAATATTTTTACATGTTAGGATTTCCAAAAATCATTGTACATAAAATCTATAAAGGTCTTAAGACTTCTTTTGGAAAAAGTGAGACAGGAAAATATTACCTTCTATTATAAGCTCTTTATTCTGTTTTATTTTGAAACCATATACTATACTGACTTTTTAAAATGCAAAACCCTAACCTTCCTATACTCCATGATAACTCAAAGATACAATTGTGAAGTTGCAATAAATATTTTATGATGAATTTTGATAAAACATGTTTTCACTGCCTTATTGTATAACTCACAATGAATCTGAATGAATGCACATCATTTTATTTTTTGTCTCTGGAAGGAATGGTTTGGATTTTTTCCCCAGAACCCTCCTGGCCACAGCAGTAGAGGTATGCTCTCTGTCTCTGTGGTCATTCCTGTGTTTTTCTAATCAGCACTTACTGGAAACCTACACCAGACGGAATATGGTGGTACTTCAGAAGATGAAAGCTATGTTATTACTAAATTAGCTCTATAAAAACTGGGAAAATTAAACTTCTATTGCCTCATAGAACATATTCGCTGGATTCCATTAAAGCAGAATTACTGTCATGCTGTGACTGGAATGATGTTAGTATTTCCAGTTTATTTTAAATCATTCGAAGCAATTTCATTTGTGACAATATAGAAGCTGCCCTAGTGTTTGATCCTGAAAGAAACAAGGGATCCTCTCGACTTCTCTTCTTCCCCTTCTTTCGCCCCATTGGCCTGATGACCTGTCTGTGCCCACCTCCCCTCCTCTAGTCATGTCCCTCCCCTGCCTCAAACTCCCAGGCAATACTGTCATGAAGCAGCACGCTAAACCCCTTAACAAGGTCCACAGCCCAGCATAAACCTGGCTCTGGCCTCCGTTTTCTCCCATCTCAAACACTCAGCCTTTCCCTACACAGCCACCTCCCCTCAGGCCTCAGTTTACCAGTCTTTGCTCTGAAGGGCTGTCTGGGCCCCCACACCCATCTAGGTCAGTTTGCACTCTAGTTGAACGTCCCATGCTGTCTCTTTGATAAGTTACATCTTGCAGAATCTCCATTCCCTGGGCTGTAGATATCACGTTCAGATGCATGTCTAATATAATATTACTGTTTCATTTAATTTAAAATGTACACAAAATGTATAATATGTTCTAATGATTGCACACAGCTGTGTACTAACAAACACTGTGACAAGAACACAATACAGAAGGAACTTTTTAACTCTTAGATGAAATCAAACAAATTCAATTTCCGTTCATTTATTTTGCAGAGAAGCATGATAGAGATACCAATAAAGACTCTCAGGCATAAGATACAAAATTCCATGAGGAAAGTGGAATGGAAATTCAAGGAGAAAGGGGAGAGCAGTTAAATTTCTGCATGTTAATCCGTATGCTTTTCTGATGGATAAAAATAGGTATCAAATTACTGTTCATTTAAATTCTGCTGGATATGTTTAACAGAGTGACGTGACAGTTTATCTTAAAAGCCAGTATTTATGAATGCTGGTATTCGTATCTTTTGAAGCTATTCTGCTTGATGAAAACGGAGAACATGTAAGAGCAAAGTCCATCAGAGATGACTGTTGCAGGAGATCCCCTGTGGGGTACTTTCAGCTCGGCCAGGGCTCCCCCTGCAAATGCTGCTGCTCCCCCCACAAATGAGAGAGGGCACCCCCTCTCTCAGCTTGGCTGGCAGCCTGGGCACTCCTACTCATCGTAGAGCTGTGGAAACTTCTGGGCCCCCTCCACCTGCTCCAACCCCACAGTGAGCTGCCCCTGGAACCATGTGGTTACTGCTGCCTTGAGTCGTGCGGTGCGGTTGCCCTCCTTGGCTTCCCAGGCACACCACTGCTCCGGGGGACACACATCCAGCTGTCCTAGGAGGCCCTCCTCGCGGTGGCCCCCACAGCAGCTCCTGGGACCTTGGGGCCCTGCAGGTGTGTACACACCCCACCTGAAGAACAAGGTGCCTGGGCTCCCTGGGCAGGCATCCTCCCTAGTAACCTGAGATTTCTGGAAGCCCATATCCACAGGGAGATGAGGGACAAGTCTGTCATGACAAGTCCAGAACTCCCAAAAGGCCCAGCATGTGTATGTGGTGTGTGTGTGTGTGTGTGTGTGTGTGTGTGTGTGTGTGTGTGTACAGGGGACTTGGGGTGTTCTGCCTCCAATTTGACTTTCACATCTAACCCTTAGTTTCTAACTCTGCCACCAGTCAGCTAACACCCCACTCCTTTTATAACAGTTGGTGATTGTGTGTTTATTTATATGCCAACACATTACATGTTAACATATCCCCCACTTTGCTCCACAGGTCAAGAACAGTATCCATTTTATTCTCCTATGCCTGCTCCCACATGCAGAGGCCACTGCTTAATCACCAGCGACTGAATACGTGGATAAATCAATGAGTTCTGTACATGCCTTTGTAAGAAGATACTATGTGCTTTTATCCCTGCTGAATACATTTATTTTTTCAATCAGTCATTGTTGAGGAAACAAACTTTAATATCATTCTCACTATTAACAGGAATAAAGCATGGCTCATTCAAGACTATTTTTAGAACATTAAAAGTGATAACTTTCACTTCAATATGTCTCATGTAGACAAAAAGAGCCAGTTATTCTCATGTCAAAGAACTGTTTGATGGCAGGTCCAAATTAATACATTGCAGCTCAGGAAATGAGAACTGTGCATGTTGTTCTCTAAGCCATCACGTTCTCTGCCTCTGTCTTCTCCCACGTGTCTTCAGAGCAAATTCAGATTCTTTATTCTCAGGCCCATATTTCTCAGCCATTCACCTAACACATGCCTGTCATGTCGGACTTCTGTGGCCTTCTGTGACCTGTTGGCACAGACTCCATTGCTTCCACATGTCCCCGAAGCTGGAGGCCTGGGGGCCTGACCTGCTATCCGAGTGATGAAGGCTGTCAGCAGTACTGCTGGTGTGAACAACCTCCACGTCTGCGCTTTGTGGTTTCTTTAGAGATAGCCTTCCTTCATCTCATATGAGACTAAGATCATGAAATATGACCTGCCAGGGTACGTTGATCTCTTCAAGGGGAGCATATACATACACACACATGTGAAGTCATCTGATTGCATCATGTAATTCGTCTCATGTCCATCAAAACTATCTAACGTAAGAGAAATATCAAGTAAGCAACTTTCTTGGTGGAAACTGTGTGCTTGCTGTATAATCCCTGACAGAGATTTACATGCTAAGATATTTGTGGCTTCAGTGAGAAAAGGGGGAAATGACTAACCCTTGAGGCACACCCTAGATTCAATTTTGCAAATTGAGCAAAACAGATGTTAAATGATGTGATCAGCATACATGGCCTTTATTATGTTGAGGAATGCTCCCAATATACATGCTTTGCTGGAAATTTTTATCATCCATGGAGGTTGAATTTTGTCAAATGCTTTTTCTGTATCTATTGAGGTGATCATATGATTTTTAGTCCTTCATTTTGTGAATGTGGTGGATCACATTGACTGATTTGTGGATTCCGAAGCAGTCTGGCATCCCCGGAATAAATCCCACTTGATCATGATATACAATCCTTTTAATGTATTGTTGAATTCAGTTTGCTCATATTTTGTTGCAGATTTTTGCATCTCTGTTCATTAGGGATATTGGTCTGTAATTTTCTTTTTTGTGGCCTCCTTGTCTAGTTTTGGTATCAGGGTAATGCTGGTATTGTAAAATGAGTTTGGAAGAGTTCCCTCTTCCACTTTTTGGAAGAGTTTGAGAAGGACTAGTATTAATTCTCCTTTAAATGTTTGGTAGTGAATTTCACCAGTGATGCCATCTGGAGCAGGACTTTTGTTTTTTGGGAGTTTTTTTTGATTACTGATTTAATTTTCTTACTAGTAATCAGTCTGTTCAAATTTTCTATTTCATCGTAATCTAGTCTTGGTAGGTTGTATATTTCTAGGAATTTGTCCACCTCTTCTAGGTTGTCCAATTTATTTGTTCAGTTGCTCATAGTAATTTCTCATGATCCTTTGTATTTCTGTGGTATCATTTGGAACATCACTTTAATTTCTAATTTTATTTGAGTCTTCTCTTTTTTTCTTGTCTAGCTAAAGATTTGCCAATTTTGTTTATCTTTTCAAAGAAACAGCTCTTGGTGTCATTGACCTTTCCTACTGCCTTTTAATTTATATTTCATTTATTTCTGCTCTAATCTTTGTTATTTCCTTCCTTCTAATAACTTTGGGTTCCACTTGTTCATTTTCTTACTCCTTGAGGTATAAAGTTATGTTGTTTATTTAATACTTTTCTTGTTTTTTGAGGTAAGCATTTAACTCTATGACTTTTTCTCTTAGAACTGCTTTTGCTGCATTCCATAAATTTGGTCTGTTACATTTTCATTTTCATTTATCTCAAGGATTTTTTTTATTTCTCTTGATTTTTTCTTTAACCCACTGATCATTCAGTAGTGTGTTGCTTAACCTCCACTTATTTATGAATTTTCCAGTTTTCTACTTTTGCACCATTGTGGTTGAAAAGGATGCTTGATATGATTTCAATCCTTTTAGCCTTATTAAAACTTGTTTCTGTGGTTTAATATATGATCTATCTTAGAAGATGTTCCATGTGCATTTGAGAAGAAGGTGTTTTCTGCTGCTTTTGGATAGAATGCTCTGTCAATATCTGTTAAGTCCATCTGTTCGAATCATCATCTAAGGCTGATGATTCCTTATTGATTTCCTGTCTGAATGATCTATTTTTTTGATGTAAGTGAGGTAATAAAGTTCCCTATTATTATTGTATTTAAGTCTGTTAATATTTGTTTTATATACTCAGCTACTCCTATGTTGGGAGCACAAAAAATATTTATAAATATAACCTCTTGTTGGATTGACCCCTTTATCATTATGTAATGTCCTTCTTTTGTCTCTTATTACAGTCTTTGTTTTAAATTCTATTTTATCTGATACAAGTATAGCTTTGCAAGCTTTTTATGATTTCATTTTTCCATCCTTTCACCTTCAGTCTCTCTGTGTCCTTACATCTGAAGTGATTCTCTTGTAGGCAGCATATAGATAGGCCTTTTTAAAAATACAATTAGCCACTCCATATCTTTTGACTGGATAATTTCATCCTTTTACATTTAAAGTACTTATTGAGGTATGTACTTATTGCCACTTTGTTAATTGTTTTCTTGCTGTTTTTCAGTTCCTCTCTGTTCCTTTCTTCTTCTCTTGCTCTCTTCTTTTGTGGTTTGATGACTTTCTTTAGTGTTATGCTTAGATTCCTTTCTCTTTCTCTTTTGTTTATTTCTATAGGTTTTTGCTTTGTGGTTACCATGAGACTCACATCTAACAACTTGTATCTGTAACAGTCTATTTTGTTGTTGTTGTTGTTGTTTTTTTCAGGTGTACAACACAGTGATTCAACATTTATATACATGATAATTCTAGGTACCAGCTATCACCATACCAATTTGTTACAATATTTTGACTATATTCCTTATGCTATACATTACATCCTGGTTACTTATTTATTTTACAATTGGAAGTGTGTACTTTTTTTGTTGTTGTTGTTGTGAGGGCATCTCTCATATTTATTGATCAAATGGTTGTTAACAACAATAAAATTCTGTATAGGGGAGTCAATGCTCAATGCACAATCATTAATCCACCCCAAGCCTAATTTTCGTCAGTCTCCAATCTTCTGAAGCATAACGAACAAGTTCTTACATGGAGAACAAATTCTTACATAGTGAATAAGTTCTTACATGGTGAACAGTACAAGGGCAGCCATCACAGAAACCTTCGGTTTTGCTCATGCATTATGAACTATAAACAATCAGTTCAAATATGAATACTCATTTGATTTTTGTACTTGATTTATATGTGGATACCACATTTCTCTCTTTATTATTATTATTTTTAATAAAATGCTGAAGTGGTAGGTAGATACAAGATAAAGGTAGAAAACATAGTTTAGTGTTGTAAGAGAGCAAATGTAGATGATCAGGTGTGTGCCTGTAGACTATGTGTTAATCCAAGCTAGACAAGGGCAATAAAACATCCATGTATGCAGAAGATTTCTCTCAGAACAGGGGGGGTGAGGTTCTAAACCTCACCTCTGTTGATCCCCAATTTCTCACGTGATGGCCCCCCTGCGACTGTGCCTGTCTTAGGTTGTTCCTCCCTTGAGGAATCTTACCCGTCTCTGGCTAACCAGTCACCTTCTGGGGCCATAAAGGGAAATGTAAAGTTGGTAAGTGAGAGAGAAGCCTTATTGTGTAACAGTCTGTTCTAAGTTGACAATGACTTAAGTCTGATCCTCTGGTAAAGCTCAACATTATTATGCTCCCCCACCCCATGTTTTACGTTTTTGATGTCACATTTGGCATCTTTTTACCTTGTTTATCCCTTAACTAATTATTATAATCAAAGTTATATTATTACTTTTATATTTGAACCTTCTTACTATCTTTATAAGCGAGTAATATACTACTTTTCCTATATATTTACCTTTTCAGTGCTATTTATTCTTTCATATGTGTTCTTGTTACTAATAAGCACCCTTTTCAGCTTGAAGAAGTTCCTTTAATGTTTCTTATAAAGCTGGTTTCGTGTTGATAAACACCCTTAACTTCTGCTTGTCTGGAAAACTCTTTATCTCTCTTTCAATTCTGAATGATAACCACTAGGTAGAGTATCCTTGGTTCAAAGTTTTTTTCTTTCATTACTTTGAATCATGCCACTCCCCTCTGGCCTGCAAAGTTTCTGCTGAAAATTCCACTAATAGTTTCATAGAGGATCTCTTGTACATAACAAGCTGGTTTTCTCTTACTGCTTTTAACATCCTCTCCTTGTCTTTGACTTTGGACATCTTAATTATAATGTGTCTTGGTGTGGGTCTCTCTGGGTCCCTGTTATCTGGAACTCTCTGGTCTTCTTGGATCTGGATGTCTGTTTCCTTCCCCAGGATAGGGAAGTATGCCACCATGAATTTTTGAAATAAGATTTCAACCCCTTTCTCTCTCTCTTCTACTTTGGGGTCTCCTGTAATATAAATGTTAGTCTGTTTGATGTTGTCTCATAAGTCTCTTATGCTATCTTCACTTTTTAAAATTCTTTTTTCCTTTTTGCTGCCCTGATTGGGGGTGTCCACTGCCTTGTATTCAAGATGACTGATCCTTTCTTCTACTTCATCTACTTTGCTATTGAATCTTTCTATTATATTTACATTTGGTTATTGTATTATTCAGTCTGTGCCTTCTATTTGGTACTTTCTAATATTCTCCATCACTATTGAAACTACATCATCCTCAGTGGTGAAAAGTTGAAAGTTTCCCCTTTAAGGTCAGGAACAAGACAATGATGCCCACTCTTACCACTTTTTTTCAACATAGTAGGAAATCCTAGCATGCCGTTAGACAAGAAAAGGAAATAACAGGCATCCAAATTGGAAAAAAAGAAGTAAAATTGTCACTGTTTGCAAATGACATGATATTGTATGTAGAAAACCCTAAAGACTCCATCAAAAAGTTGTTGGAACTAATAAATGAATTCAGTAAAGTTGTAGGATACAAAATCAATACTCAAAAATATGTTGTATTTCTATACACTAATAATAAACTATCAGAAAGAAAAATTACAAAAAGAATCCCATTTTTAATGCACCAAAAGCAATAAAATACCTAGGAGTAAATTTAACCAAGGAGGTAACAGACCTGTATATTAAAAACTACAACAAAGAAATTTAAGAAGACACAAATAAATAGAAAAATATTCCATGCTCACGGATTGGAAGAAATAATATTGTTAAAATGTCCATATTACCTAAAACAAATTCAATCCAATCCCTATTAAAACTCCAATGTTTTTTTTCCACAGAAATAGATTAAACAATGCTAAACTTATGGTAAGGAACCATAAAAGACCACACATAGCCAAAGCAATCTTGAGAAACAAGAGCAAAGCCAGAGGCATCATGCTCCTTGATCTCAAACTATATTACCAAGCTATAGTAATTAAAACAACCTGGTGTTGGCATAAAAACACACATGTAGATCAATGAAACAGAATAAGAGTCCACAAATTAAACCCACATATATATGGTCAATTAATTTATGAAAAAGGAGCCAAGAATATATAAAGGGAGAAAGAACAGTCTCTTCAATGAATGGTGTTGGGAAAATTGGACAAACACATGCAAAAGAAGGAAACTGGAACCCTATCTTATACCATATACAACAGTTAACTCAATGGATTAAAGACTTGAGTGTAAGATATGAAACCATAAAACTCCTAGAAGAAAACATAGGTGGTAAGCACCTTTACAGAGGTATCAGCAATGATGTTTTGGACCTAACACCAAAAGCAAAAGCAACAGAAGCAAAAATAAGCAAGTGAGACTACATCAAACTGAAAAGCTCTGCACAGCAGCCTACTGAATGGGAGAAAATATTTGCAAATCATATACCTGATAAGGGGCTAATATCCAAAAAATATAAATAACTCATGCAACTCAATGTTAAAAACACAATCCAATTAAAAAAGGACAGAAGATCACAATAGGCACTTATCCAAAGAAGACATAAGATGACCAACAAACAAAAAAATTGTTCTACATCATTAATCATCATGGAAATGCAAGTCAAAACCACAAAGAGATATCACCTCACACCTGACAGAATGATTATTACCGAAAGACTAGAAGTAGCAAGTGCTGGCAAGGATGTGGAGAAATTGGAAACCTTGTGCACTGTTGGAGGAAATGTAAATTGGTGCAGCCACAGTGGAAAACAGTATGGAGATTCATCAAAAAGTATAAAATAGAAAAACCGTATGATCCAGTAATTCCACTTCTGGATGTTTAACCAAAGGAAACAAAAACACTAACCCTTGTGTTCAAAGCAGCATAATTATAATAGCCAAGATATGGAAACAACCTAAGTGTCCATCAATAAATTAATGGGTAAAAAAATTGTGAGATATATATATAATGGAATATTATTCAACCATAAAAAATGAAATCTTGCCATCTGCAACAATGTGGATAAGCTTGAAGATGTTATACTAAGTGAAACAAGTCAAACAGAGAATGGCAAATACCATCTGATGTCTCTTATATGTGGAATCTGAAAAACAAACAAACAAACAAAACACTGATCTTATAGATACAGAGAACAGATTGGTTGTTGTCAGAGGCAAGTAGCAGCAGGTGGGAGAAATTGAATTGGTTCTTTTTGGTTTATATAAGCTGAATTTTTTAAATGATGTGATTGGCATTCTGATAAAGGGAAGTCAAGATGTATTCACTAAGTAAATAAATTCATACCAGTTTTGCAGATCAGATTTTGTATAGAACCATGTGTCCTATTCTAAATGAAGAGCCACAGACAGCTCATCTCTTCAGGATATTGTTCTGCATTCACTTCAACAAGCATGGCCTGAGTCTAGGACTTTCCTTGATGCTAGGAATATGTCAGCACAGACATAAATTCCCTGTCATTTATGGAGCATTCCTTTAGGTGGGGGAAGAAGGACAAACACAATACCAAACATAACAAGTAAAAAATACATCTGAAGTATCATGTTAGAAGGTGGTAAATGTTAGGGGAACATTTTTTAAAAGTGGGCCAGAGAGGAGATTAGGAATGGGGGGACAGATGTGTGTTGTAATTATTTCCAAGGGTTAGGATAGGCTTCAAGGTGATGTTTGAGCCATGACTTGAATGAGGTGAGCAATGTGGCTAAGAAAGGAGAATGACGCAGGCAGAGGCACAGCTGGTGCAGAAGACCTGCGCCTGGAGGTGAAGATACTATGGCATGAGGGACAGTGAGAGGATGCTAGAATCAGTGGATTGCAAGGCCTGGTGGGGTCAGAGGGATTCTGGGATTTTTAAGGGACTAGACGAGAAAGCTGGACATTCAGCAGGTGGTCAGAACATGGAGTGAATGACCCTGGCTTGTCAATGAAGAAATGTCAGCACATGGGCCAGGAGCAATCACCTGCTGTCTGCTCCTCTGCCTTCACAGTGGGAAGTCAGGATTCGGAGCTGTGGCTAGTTTTCAGTCTGTGCTGCTGGCTGCTTAGAACAGCACCCAGACTTGTGACCTGCACTACCATTTCTTCTCTTTGCGTAGGAGCAACAAAGATCTGCAGCCTGAGGTGCCAGACCATGCCTGTGGCTGAGCAGCTCATGGCTGGGCAGCTGGATCTAAGGAGTAGCTCTCTTTGGGGAAGACACGGAGCTTCTCTCACCAAAACAAGTGTGTGTGTTAAACCAGACTCTGCTCTGGAGGCCTGAGGAGCTAGGGTTGCCCTTAGCTCCTTCTTGCCTTGCTGACCCAAACAAAACAACACATCACAGCCCTGTGTGAGCAATGCAATGGTAAGAGAAACCTGCCCGTACAAGGAGAACCTGCAAATCAATGCATGACTGTCTGGAGAGCGTTTTTCTCGTCCTTCCAGATTCCAATACAGTGTGTTTTGTGGACATAGTATGCTCTAGTAACTACCTGTTTTTATATGAGTCATCTCCCTAAAGATGCTGTAGGCCTGTTCCATGTGAAAAAGAGTTACTTACACCTCAACATAATAAATGCCATATATAACAAATCCACAGCCAACATTATACTTAACAGCAAGAAGCTGAAAGCTTTTCCTTTAAGATTGGGAATAAGATAAGGATGCCCACTCTCCCCACTTCTATTCAACATAGTTCTGGAGGTCCTAGCCACAGCAATCAGACAACACAAAGAAATAAAATGCATCCAGATTGGCAAGGAAGAAGTTAAACTGTCACTGTTTGCAGATGACATGATATTGTACATAAAAAACCCTAAAGACTCCACTCCAAAACTTCTAGATCTAATGTCTGAATTCAGCAAAGTTGCAGGATACAAAATTAATATGCAGAAATCTGTTGCATTCCTATACACTAACAATGAACTAGCAGAGAAAGAAATCAGGAAAACAATTCCATTCACAGTTACATCAAAAAGAATAAAATACCTAGGAATAAACCTAACCAAGGAAGTGAAAGACCTATACTCTGAAAACTACAAGACACTCATGAGAGAAATTAAAGAAGATGCCGATAAATGGAAACGCATCCCGTGCTCATGGATAGGAAGCATTAATATTGTCAAAATGGCCATCCTGCCTGATGCAATTCCTATCAAAATACTAACAGCATTCTTCAACGAACTAGAAAAATTTTTTCTAAAATTCATATGGAATCACAAAAGACCTCAAATAGCTAAAGCAATCCCAAGAAGGAAGAATAAAGCAGGGAGTATTATGTTCCCCAAGTTCAAGCTCTCCTACAAAGCCACAGTAATCAAGACAATTTGGTACTGGCACAAGAACAGACCCATAGACCAATGGAACAGACTAGAGAGCCCTGATATAAACCCAACCATATATGGTCAATTAATATATGATAAAGGAGCCATGGACATTCAATGGGGAAATAACAGCCTCTTCAACAGGTGGTGTTGGCAAAACTGGACAGCTACATGCAAGAGAATGAAACTGGATTATTGTTTAACCCCATACACAAAAGTAAACTCAAAATGGATCAAAGACCTGAATGTAAGTCATGAAACCATAATAGGCAAAAATCTCCTGAATATAAGCATGCACAACTTCTTCCTGAATGCATCTCCTCGAGCAAGGGAAACAAAAGCAAAAATGAACTCATGGGCCTACATCAAACTAAAAAGTTTCTTTACGGCAAAGGACACCATCAATAAAACAAAAAGGCATCCTATGGGAGAATAAATTTGTAAATGACATACCTGACAAGGGGTTAATATCCAAAATATATAAAGAACTTAACACGTCTCAACACCCAAAAAGCAAATAACCTGATTAACAAGTGGGCAGAGGATATGAAGAGACAGTTCTCCAAAGAAGAAATTCAGATGGCCAACAGACACATGAAAAGATGCTGCACATCACTATTCATCAGGGAAATGCAAATTAAAACCACAATGAGATATCACCTCACACCAGTAAGGATGGCCAGCAACAAATGCTGGCGAGGATGTGGAGAAAGGGGAACCCTTCTACACTGCCCGTGAGAATGTAAGCTAGTTCAACCATTGTGGAAAGCAATATGGAGGTTCCTCAAAAAACTAAAAATAGAAATACCATTTGACCCTGGAATCCCACTCCTTGGAATATACCCGAAGAATACAACTTCTCAGATTCAAAAAGACATATGCACCCCTATGTTCATTGCAGCACTTTTTACAATAGCCAAGATATGGAAGTAACCTAAGTGTCCATCAGTAGATGAATGGATAAAGAAGATGTGGTACATATACACAATGGAATACTATTCAGCCATAAGAAAGAAACAAATCCTACCATTTGCAACAACATGGATGGAGCTGGAGGACATTATGCTCAGTGAAATAAGCCAGGCAGAGAAAGACAAATGCCAAATGATTTCCCTCATTTGTGGAGTATAACCAAGAAGCAAAACTGAAGGAACAAAATAGCAGCAGACTTAGAGACTCCAAGAAGAGACTAGTGGTTACCAAAGGGGAGGGGTGTGGGAGGGCGGGTGGGGAGGGAGGCAGAAGGGGACTGAGGGGTATTATGTTACTACACATGGTGTGGGGGGTTCACGGGGAAATCAGTGTAGCACCGAGAAGGCAAACAGTGGATCTGTGGCATCCTACTACACTGATGGACAGTGACTGCATTGGGGCATGGGCTGGACTTGATAATATGGGTAAATGTAGTAACCACAATGTTTTTTCATGTGAAACCTTCATAAGAATATATATCAATAATACCTTAATAACAAATTTAAAAAAAGAAAAGAAAAAGTTACTTGCAATGATTTCATATTATTACAATAAGCATCCCTTCAAAGACAGTTTAATCCTGATGTCTTTTAATAAAGACCTAGCCTGGGTCTTAGCTGTTCACCGGAATAATGAAACGAGGTTGCTGTTGGGCTTGAGAAGCCCTCATACTCAGTCGCTCGGCAGGTCCCAGGTTGTTGGTTTTGTAGTTTTCTGGCATTCTTTAAATTGTTTCGCCCAGCTGGTGAAATGTCACTCCTGCCTGAGAGACATTAGTCTTCCTGTGATCAGGAGGAAAAATCAGGCCAGAGAAGACCTAAAGTTCAAGGCATTCTTTGAAACCAGATAATGCAGATTTGAGGGCAATTTTTATTCTTGTTTTAAATTCTTTGAGCCAGGGACTTTTCCCTACTTAAGACTCTGCTTAGTGCCTTAACAGCTCTTCTAGGAGAAAACTCTGAATTTCCTGACTTGACCTGCTAATTCAGGAACTGAAATTCTAATGCCAAGAGTTATGTGCCTCTTTACCATGTAAACTGTCCATCTTACCTTTTGGCTTTTGACAGAAAATATAAGTTTATGGGTGAGCATATCAACTCCTGGATTGACGCTTGGTCAGACTAGCCCTGGGCAGATTTCTGTGAGGAAGAGGGGAAAATGGTCTTTAGCCTTTTGGTGGTGGGTTTTGCTTTTTTTAACAATCAATGAGGATGTTCAGACTTGAGGATTCTGAATGAATTTTGACCTTTAAATTTTTAGATCAGCTCAGCTCCAC
Source organism: Manis pentadactyla (assembly GCF_030020395.1). Classification (NCBI taxonomy): domain Eukaryota; kingdom Metazoa; phylum Chordata; class Mammalia; order Pholidota; family Manidae; genus Manis; species Manis pentadactyla. Next base: position 145,924,266 of record NC_080020.1, on the reverse strand, counting down.
TCAGCATTAGGACCTGTCCATCAACCATGGAGCTGCCGAAGCATCGGGGGTAATCCTGCTGGCTTATCTGGGCTAAAATATCATCCATTAAAAAGCTGCTTTCTCTGTAAAAAGTAACTTAAAGCTACGCATTAAGTTTGGTTAGAAGTTTTTAAATTGAGAGTAGTTGTATATGAAAAACCAGTCATCTATTTCTCAATTTTCTATTTCTTCAAATGAAAGAAAAGGAAAGATTATTTAATATGTTAAGAACTCAATTTTTTCTAGACAATTAGTTCAGAGGAAGAATTGGTGCTTCATGGATGAATAGATATAAAATTATAGAGCATTGGGAATGGAAAAAATGACAAAATTGCTTCACGCAAGCCCTCCTCTGCAGTGGGCGTGCTGCAGCCCAGCGAGGCACAGCCAACTCTGCCAGTCTGAAGCCCCTCACCCCCGGAGCCACCAGCCCTGCCCTCTCGGACCCAGCCCGGAGTCCTTCCAAAGGGCTTCTGAAGAGGCCTCACCGTGCCTCCTGCTCACATTTCCTTGCAACTTCAGCCCTCAGCAGACGGAACCCCCACTGCGGCCCACAGCCTCCCTGCCGCAATTCTGCCAGAGCAGACAAGCCTCTAACATCACAGTCCTGGGGCCCTGGGGTGAGGTACTTTGGACCAGTTCTTCTGAGGCCACATCAGTGCTGTTGCCAAGCTGCCTTTCTGCTGGGAAAAAGTAGTGAGGAGACGTAGAAGAATGGAACGAGCAGTCCTTCAAACAGCTGGAAGGCTTCTTTCTAGAGACCCATGCTGGGGTCCCATTCTGGAAACTTCCATGAGAACCCAAGGGGAGTGATGGTGTCTGCAGGGGCCGGATGGCATGCTTCCTCTCTTGACCTCCTCCTTTTGCCAGTCTCGTACTTTGTGAAGCAGGAACATTGCATTTCAAAATATCGTTTTGAACCAAGCAGTTCCAAATACTCTAGATTCTTACCTGTCCTGGAAGGACTGCTGTCAAAGTATCTTTGTTACACACTCTCTTTGCACTTAGTCTTCACATCTCCTCTGGCCACTTCACTGAGTGCAGGAGCCCACCTGACAGACAGGCCAACACTGCTTGACAGAGTGCTGTCATGGGACGCTCCGACAGTTATGGTCAGAAAAAGACATCTGTGGTCCCCATAAACGTCCTTCACCCACGTCTGGAGTATGCTCCTACCGAAGCGCCTCCTCTTGAGGACATACAGCTTGCCCTGATGCTCACATTTTAGAGCTGTCTTGAAAGCCAGTATTTGCTGCCTGACTCGTACGGGCGTGCTGAGCATGTCTAAGTGGGCTGTATCTTACCGCATCCCCAGGAGGATGGGGGCAGGGCTGACTCCTCCCCCTTCACCCCACTGTGTCATCCCGTCTGGTCCCTAAGTAATACGAACAGAAGTGGAGATTTGGCAATTATCCAACTGATTTGATTAATATAGACAGGTTACCTGAATAATTTAGACTACAAAGTGGATTTTTTTAGACACTAAGCCACTCCACCTTGCTAGTGGTGTACATTTATCAAATTAAATGGAAAAATGCCAAGACTTCATTTGATCTCATACTGCAAAGTTACAGCCCCAGAAATGGACTCGATCCTCGGTTGCTTGAGGTCTGTGGGACGGAGTGTACAGGAGCTTCAATTCTTGATGCTTGTGGTAAGCTTGCTTAAGGTCAGGGCATCACTTGCTTTTCCTCAGAGGTCTTCAAACTGAGTGTTAGAAATCCCTCCTAGAGTGAAGTTCAAGGGGGAAGCCGGCAGGGGGGCCCCGGGAGCCGCCCACAACACCCGCGAAGTGCGTTCGGAAATACGCAGACTTACACAAATTTGTGGTTGACCAAACCCAGCTCTGCAATTTGTGTGGGCCAGGGAAAAGAAGGAAGGAAACACACGGCACACTCAAATTAGGATAATTTGAGGTTTTCTTGACGAAGGTGTGACACAGTGCAGGCACCCGTAAGGGAGCACGCAGGAATTCAGGGCAGCCCCGGCGGGACCGCCCCCGGTCCTAGGCCTGGAGGGAGAACGGAAGGCAGAGGCTGTCAGGGCCCGTAGAGAGCCTGCGGCCGGAGAGAGTCGGCCACCCTGAGAGGGGCCTTCCTGCTGAGGGGGAAGGAGGACATACCCTGGTCCTCTCCTCCTCCCTCCCTGCGGGGCTCCCCACTGGTCAAACCCAGCCAGACTCCGGAAGGCTCGGGAGTCCGCTGGTGCAATCCGAGCAGATCGGTTCAACAGGGAGCAAAGCAGGTACCTGCAGATGGAGCCCGACGGGCAAAAAGGCTTCCTGGCTCACTTGCCCTCACTCCACCTGGTTCTTCCTTTCCGCTGCCGGGACCCAGGCCCCTGGGGCCCCAAACCTCTCAGTACTGTGCTCTCCACAGGGCTGCAGAGTAGGATTTCCCACTGCAGTCTTTCTAGCAGCCCATTGTGAAATTAATTGTCCTAAAACATGGTGGAAAGGACAGGGTTGGAAAGCTCCTTATGCTGTTCTAGTTTATCTAACTTGTGGTGCGTGAACCCGGCTAGAGCACCTACAAATGACTGTAAAGCCAATGCTTATCTGCCTCTCTACTCCTAATGGAAACCTAGTCCAGCTTGGTAGAGCTTGAGAGTTTGATGGGCCTCCTAAAGTTGCACCAGTACTCACAGAAACGTCTACCTTTGCTCTTAGTTACAGGAGTGCAGAGAAAGTGAATTCTCTCTTCCACACAAGAGCCTTCTAATACCCAGATACCAAGAGTTCACCCCCCTGGATGCCTTCTGGGCAAGGCTGAGTTGCTGCTCTGCAGTGGCCCTGCCTTCTGCAACCAGGCCAGGTGATTGCATATACCTCTGATGTGATGTTCTTGGCACCCAGAAAGCCCTCAACCGATACACAGTAATGAATGAATTCATCTTGCATGTGATTTCTCCTCTGTGATACCCTCCTATTTCAATTATTTAAGCTAAGTAATGTGTGATCACAGCTTGCAGCTACTGCTGCTTAACTGAAAGCCAAGACTTGTTATCCTGAGTGTTATTCTCAATTCTGGTGAGTAATTTTTTCTTTCTTTTTTTAATTGAAATACACACAATAAAATGCACAAATCTTAGTATATAGCTCGATGCATTTTTACATGTGTATACACTCTTGTAACCATCACCCAGATAAAGATATCAAACATTGTTCTCCCTAATTTTCCCCCTTCGCCTATTTCACACATCCCCACACCATCGCCTCCGCTATGGCAACCTGAATTTTTTTTAACTTTAAAATTAAATAGTAGAAAAGAAAAATTTAATAGTAGAATCTTAGAAAGATTAAAGGTGTATTTGTTAGGACAGCTATAACCAAGAACCACAGACTGGATAGCTTAAACAACAGAAATTAATTTTCTCACAGTCCTAGACACTAGAAGCTGAAGATCAAGATGCCGTCAGGGTTGCTCTCTCCTGAGGCCTCTCTGACTTGGGCTTGGAGACTGCTGCCTTCTCTCTGTGTCTTCATGAGGCCTTTTCTCTGTGTCCAAATTTCCTCTTCTTATAAGGACACCAGTCATATTGGATTTGGATCCGCCCTAAAACACACACACACACACACACACACACACACACACACACACACACACAGAAACACTTCATTTTAACTTAATTATCTCTTAAAGATCTTTTCTCCAAATACAGTCACATTCGGAGGTACTGGGGATTAGAACCTCAACATATAAATTTGGGAGTGGGGAGACAATTCGGTCCTTAACAGAGGGTCACCTGATCCAAACTTTGTTCTGGTTCAAAGGTCCCAGGCTTTGAGGACTGTCTTCCAAAATATCAGTCATACATGTACCCAGTTTGGTACTTCTAAGGATGGGGAGCTCACCACTTCACAAGGCAGCTGAGTCCTTTGTTGGACGACTTTGAGTATTAGTCTTTGCACAGGCAGACCCAAGACGAGCATCCTCTAACACTCTCCTCAGCTGCCTTCCGTGCTCCTTGCCTTCCCTGTGCTCCCTCTGCCAGGTGTTAGCCCTCCATTTACAGACGGACTCTGCTTGACTGCTGACCCGTAGCAGGGAAAAGGAGCTGCCGTGATTGGGCCCCAGCCGAGGCACTCAATTCTGACCACCTCATTCCCAAATCAGAACTACTCCCAGTGAGAAGCCTGAAGAGGACCTATCTCTTGCAAAACTGGAGAGCCAATTTACCAGCCAGGATTCTCCTCTCACCATTCTATTTTCCCAGGGCAGCTGCAGTTGGAATTGCTCCCCTACCTCCCACACGTCAGTCAAGGGACTATCCATTCTTGAGTCCCATGCAGGGATTCAGAATCCACATGCTCCCATGTGCTTGCGAGCATTTTCATAGTTTTTTAACATTGACACAGGATGTATCAATTCCATAAATTTGGTTTATGAACAAACAGGCCTTTGTTCTTCAGAACGGAATACTTGCAGCAGGGGCTGCTGTGCAGGCAGGCCAAAACCAGGGGCGCTGCCGGCAGATGGCCCACAGCTCCTGGTGCCTGAACATCGCCAGCCCCGGCAGTGCAGCACCAGGACCCATGTGCGTGCAGGAAATCTTGTGCTTCCTTCTGGCCTTAACTGACCTACATATAAATTTTTTCCCCACTCACATTCATTTTTAATATTGTGGCAGCTTAAACATTTTAAAGACATTGTTCTAATCATGACTTTGCTTATCAGAAGCCTCCAGTGGCCCATTGCCTACCAAATTCAGGAATAACTTCCAAAACTGCCCTTAATACTGTGCTGATTATGTCCCACTTACCAGACCCCTCTACACCCCCACCATCCACCCTGGGTTTCATGCCCTGGGAAGCTGGCCCAGTGCCTCTGGCTGCATTTGGACATTGGGAAGGAGCAAGAAGAGATTAAAAGTTGGGAAGACAGAGGTGGTGTTCTTCCTCCCACTCCCTCCCTGCCCCATGACTCCAGCCTGTTGCTGACTTGTCCCTTCTCCAGGGTCCGGCTTTCACTGGCTCCTCCCTACCCACGTCCAGGGGTGGGTGGTGGGCTTCCCGCTGTGGACACTATCTGGAGGCCTTCAGAGCTTTTGGTGTGTCCCTTGCCTCTGCCCACAGACTCTTGGCCTGACTGACTGGGATTCTTCTTTCTGAAGGGACTATAACTAATAGAAGTGTCCCCTGGAAAAGATCCTAACCTATTTCCTGTTCTCTCTGACCTTCCTAACTCATACCCTGAACATCAGTGAAACTCTTTTACCTGCTTTACCAAAAATCAGAGGTCTTCAACTCTGACTGCACATGAGAATTACTCCAAAAAAATGTTTCAAAATATTCTCTGGGTCCCACCCTCAGAGGTTCTGATTCCACTGACCTGGGTGGGGAGCAACAGCATGGTTGTGGGCAAGCTGGACGTAGGTGGTAAGTGTCTGGCTGGGCGGGGGAAGCTCTGGGCCCAGGCCTGCTTTGCATGGTTTTCCAGATGATTTTAATACACAGCCAGGACTGAGAGCCCCTGTCCTAAATATTGCCCCACTGCTCCTTTGCCTTAGCACATGTTTTCTTTCCCTTCTTGATGTCATGCATGCCCCCGTTACCTTCTTATCACCACATTATGAAACCCCACCTTCAAAACCTACCTGACAGGGCCTTTCCCACGAAGCCTTCTTCACCTCCATGCCAGCCGGGGCTACTCCATCTCATTGCTTTGAACGCTCACGGTATTTATTCCTCTGTTGTGCATTCCTCTTCTTAAGCGTTATATGACAGCCGTTAGGCCAGGTGGCCTTGTCACACAATGAACCTGCGTTTGGAAAGGACCTCATGGTCATCTTGTCCACCTTCCCACTCAGTGAGAGAGCAAGGCTCAGTCAGTATTGGGTCTGGGTCCTCTGCTGTCACAGCTTAGTGTCCACTTTGAAAGAGGCTGGAATTGATTCCAGTTCAAACTCTGAGCCTCCTCTCCTTAATATCTTTCTAACTGTGTGATGCCACAACACTTCAAAATGTTTTATAGAAAATCAATTCTATGATCATGCTGTAGAACAGAAGTGTTCTGTTTAGATGTTACATCTGAGTACTAATTAATTGTCACAAATCACAATCAATAGATATAAATGCTGTGTTCAAAACTATCTGGCACTTTCTGTAAAAACCCTGATTTACTTGAATTTCTGGCTCTAATGTGGGTACACAGAATACACTCTTTAAAAATAAACTTCTGGGAGATAAAGCAATGTGGCAATTTCCAACCCCGGCCTCAGACGGTTGTCCTACTCAGTTTAATGGCAAATAAGCAGTGCCACCATCCTGGCTCACCTTTCTTCTCAAACACTTCATATCCCATTAGCCTTGCTTTGAAGTCTTGTGTGCCAGCCCCTCAGACTGCAATTACAGCTAACTGGTAGCTGTGCATGTGAATCATGGCCACCTACCCCTCCATGGTGTTCTCCATACTCTGTTCACTGCGACATAAGCTTTCCTACTTCGAATAATCTAGGGCACCAGCAGATGGAAGATGCACCCTGATTTTCTGTACCTCTAAGGATGAAAACAGCTGTGTTAATAACTGGCGAGCCACCGATTGTAAGATACCATTGATTGTACCACGCATCCCAGCGTCACAGGCATTACTACGTGGGAAGACGCGTGCCCCAAATCTGTGAATGGTGGCGTTCCAGGTCATCGTGACTTCCTCCCTGTGAGCTGCATGCTGACCCCACGTCCACCTCCTGTGTCCGCTCAGATTGGGTTCTCGATACCACAGCCATGACCCGTCAGTGTGGCAATGTCTTCCTTGCTCCTCTTAGAGCTATCATGTTTTTTTTTTTACATAGGGAATTTTTAAAAATTCATTGATATGCACTCTTATGAAGGTTTCACAAGAAAAACAAGGTGGTTATTACATTCAACTTATTATCAAGTCCCCCCCCATGTCACATTGCAGTCACTGTCCATCAGTGTAGCAAGATGCCACAGAGTCCCTATTTGTCTTTTCTGAGCTACACTGTCTTCCCTGTGACCCCACACATACCATGTGCACTGATCATGATACCCCACAATCCCCTTCCCCCTCCCTCCCCACCCACCCTTGCCCATCCCTCCCCTTTGGTAACCACTAGTCTCTTCTTGGAGTCTGTGAGTCTGCTGCTGTTTTGTTCCTTCAGTTTTGCTTCTTTGTTATGCTCCACAACTGAGGGAAATCATTTGGTATTTGTCTTTCTCTTCCTGACTTATTTCACTGAGCATCATACCCTCTAGCTCCATCCATGTTGCTGCAAATGGTAGGATTTGTTTCTTTCTTAATGGCTGAATAGTAGTCCATTGTGTATATGTACCACATCTTCTTTATCCATTCATCTACTGATGGACACTTAGGTTGCTTCCATATCTTGACTATCGTAAAAAGTGCTGCGATAAACATAGGGGTGCATATGTCTTTTTGTATCTGAGAAGTTGTTTTCTTTGGGTAAATTCCTAGGAGTGGAGTTCCCGGGTCAAATGGTATTTCTATTTTTAGTTTTTTGAGGAAACTCCATATTGCTTTCCACAACGATTGAACTAGTTTCCATTCCCAGTGTAGGAGGGTTCCTCTTTCTCCGCATCCTCTCCAGCATTTGTTGTTCCTAGTAGTTTCTATGTTGGCCATTCTTGTTGGTAGCCATACCTGCCGCACCTAGAAATGGCGCCCAGCTTGAGAAAAAGTTGTAGGCAAAACAAAGACTACTTCTGGATAATCCCGCCACTTCCTGGCCGCATACCACATGCTAATTAGACCTTCACCTACTAGCCAATTGGCGTATCGTAACAGCTATGCTAATGAAGCATCACAGACAGCGCGCAATCAGCTTGGAGCATGAGAACTATATAGCTAGCCCAGTCTTTCCCTTTGGGTCCTTCCCCTGATGATTGTATCACAAAAGAGCTGAAGATTAAAGCTTTCTGCAGAAGAATCCTGCTGTTGTTGCGTGCTGTTCTTGCCGGCGAGGACGAGGCGCGCGACAAGTGGTGCCGAAACCCGGGAACCAGAACATCACCGGCACCGGGAGGACCCTTCAGACATCTGGAGAAGATTCAGAACTGCAGAGATAGCCCGGAGAGGTAAGTTCCGAGAGACGCGCTTTTAAGGGTGGTGGCTGATGGTTCTCTGTAAATAAAGAGGCACCATGGGAAACGCACCATCGTTAGTCTCAGCATTACAGGCAGTTCTCAAAGAGCGAAATTTGAAGGTCTCCACCAAAGTTTTAGGATCATTTGTAAAAGAAGTAGACCGTGTTGCCCCCTGGTTTATCTGTTCAGGGTCCCTCTCCATCCCGAGCTGGGACAAGTTAGGGAAAGATCTTGATAGAGAAGAAGAAGAGGGACACTTGAGAGGAGGCACTAGACCACTATGGAAACTGATTAGAGCTTGCCTGCAGGATGAAAAGTGTGAAAAGGTGATAAAAGCAGGTCAGAGAGCCTTGTCAGACATCCAAGAAAGTATGTCAGAAACGGAACGGGAGACAGAGCTAGCTCGCGGCCGAAAAGGGGCCGCTAAAACGAAAGTTAAAAAGCCCCAGAGTGAGGGAGAGAGCCCGTCCAGGGCAAAAGCGAAAGAGCCCCGAGAAGCAGGTGACGACCGCCTCGGAGAAAATAGCAAATACCCCTGGAAAGAGTTGAGGGAACTCCAACTTTCCAATAGGGAATCAGAAGATGAATTAATGTCCTCGGAAGAGGAGGAAGAGACCAGAGTCTCTAGAACTGCTAAGTGCAAAAGTACAGATGCCAGCAAAACGGAGACGCAAACCAAAGGGAAAATGAAAGTGAGACGCTCCTCATCGCCCTTAGCCCCACCGCCCTATGCGAACGGCGCACATTCCTTCTGTGCTCCAGAGGATTTAAGGGCAATTAGACAGATGTTCCCCGTAATCGAAGACAATGGAGCACGTGCCCATCAACCCCTTACCCATAAAGAGGTTAAAGACCTCGCAGAGGCCGTTCGGACCTATGGAGTCAGTGCTAATTACACCCTAGCGCAGATTGAAAGGCTGGCGGAATCCGCTATGACACCCTCAGACTGGCAATATGTAGCAAAAGCTTGTCTTTCTAGCATGGGACAGTATATAGAGTGGAAGGCACTATGGCATGATATAAGCATGACCCAGGCGCGTGATAATGCTGCTGCGGGGGAACCCGCGTGTCATTGGTCCTATGATATGTTGACAGGCCAGGGACAGTGGGTAGCCAACCAGATCGCTTTTCCTGTACCATTGTACACACAGATAAATGCGTGTGCTACTAAGGCATGGAAGGCCCTCACTAATAAAGGACAAGTGTCAGGTAATTTAACAAAAATAATTCAGGGACCAAGCGAGCCATTCTCAGACTTCGTCGCTCGCATGATGGAAGCTGCAGGCCGAGTGTTTGGAGATCAAGAACAGGCCATGCCCCTTGTCCAACAACTTGTGTTTGAACAATGCACCAGAGAATGCAGACAGGCAATTACCCCCTGGAAACAGAAAGGATTGACTGCTTGGCTGAAAGCTTGCAGGGAGATTGGAGGGCCCCTCACCAATGCAGGCCTAGCCGCCGCTATATTGCAAAGCCATAAACAAGTAAAAACCCTTAATAGGAATGTTAAGTGTTTTCAATGTGGACAACTAGGTCATATGAAGAGAGACTGTAGGGGCCCAAACTTCGAACAGACGGCCCAGAAAACCCCTGGAGTGTGCCCGAGATGTAAGAAAGGCAGACATTGGGCTAAGGAATGCCGATCTGTTAAAGACATAGAAGGGAAACCCTTAGAGTCGCCAAAAAACTCCCAGAGGGGCCCCCGCCGCCAGGGCCCGCAAATATATGGGGCAGCCAGCACACCAGTGTCCTTCAGGAGCAGCACAGCCCCCCAAGGAGAGCTACTCCAGGTTCAGCAGGATTGGACATCCGTGCCACCACCAGAATAGTGTTAACTCCACAGATGGGAGTTCAACCCATCCCCTCAGACTTTAAAGGCCCCTTACCGCCAGAAACAGTAGGGTTGCTCTTGGGGCGCTCTTCTGCTACCTTGAAAGGCCTTGTAGTCCACCCCGGAGTTATTGATCAAGACTATGAGGGACAGGTAAAAATCATGTGTTCAGCCCCCAGAGGAATCTACCCTATATCCCCAGGAGACCGCATAGCCCAACTCTTAGTGTTGCCTAGTCTCCATGCCAATTATCCAGCTGCCACCACGGAGAGAGGAGAAAAGGGCTTTGGTTCCTCTAATTATAACTCAGCCTTTATAGTATTAGATTTAGCAGACAGACCAAAATTGACCCTTAAAATAGAGGGAAAAGGTTTTGAAGGAATCCTAGACACTGGAGCAGATAGAAGTATTATCTCTGCAACCTGGTGGCCCTCCAAATGGCCTATAACACAGTCCTCACACTCTTTACAAGGTTTAGGGTATGAGTCTAGTCCTACCATTAGTGCCAAACCATTGAGATGGCAGGCGCCTGAAGGGCAAAAAGGTACAGTTACCCCTTATGTGCTCCCACTGCCTGTCAATTTGTGGGGGAGAGATGTTATGCAGGGCCTAGGCCTTAAACTTATTAATGAATACTCCACCCCTGCCCAAGGCATGATGATGGATATGGGATATATTCCTGGTAAAGGACTAGGGAAACACCAACAGGGACGCACAGGGCCTATCCTTCCCAAAGTAAAAAATGACCGTCATGGCCTGGGTTTTTCGTAGGGGCCGTTGAAGATGCCATGCCCATACCTTGGCTTACAGAGGAGGCCATATGGGTTCCTCAGTGGCCCCTATCCTCTGAGAAATTAGAAGCAGCTCACCGTTTAGTACAAGAACAGCTCCAATTAGGACATTTAGAACCCTCTGTATCTCCATGGAATACGCCCATATTTATAATCAGAAAAAGGTCAGGATCATGGAGATTGCTTCATGACTTGAGAGCAGTAAATGCTCAAATGAGGCTATTTGGACCTGTCCAGCGAGGACTGCCACTTCTCTCTGCTCTACCCAAAGAATGGAAAGTAATCATAATAGACATCAAAGATTGTTTTTTCTCCATACACCTAAACACCAAAGATAGAGAAAGGTTTGCTTTCACCCTGCCAGCTATTAATCATGAGCAACCAGACGCCAGATTTCAGTGGAAAGTCCTCCCTCAAGGGATGGCAAATAGCCCCACCATATGTCAACTGTATGTTCAGCAAGCGCTAGCACCAATTCGCGAAAACTACCCCAACCTGAAAATCATTCACTACATGGATGATATCCTTCTCTGCTCCCCACAATCAGCAGAAGTAGAAGAGGCCTATGTAAAGCTCACTAAATCCCTAGAGACTTGGGGACTGAATATAGCCAGTGAGAAGGTCCAAAAATCTAGTGTTAGCAAATTCCTAGGAGCCACCATTTATACAGATGTAATTTGCCCCCAAAAGCTTGAGATAAGACATGATCAGCTGCGAACTTTGAATGATTTCCAGAAACTCCTAGGAGACATTAATTGGTTGCGGCCATTTTTAAAGATACCTACCACTGACTTGAAACCACTGTTTAAAACCCTAGAAGGAGACTCACAACTAACATCTCCGCGTTCCCTTACACCTGAGGCAGTGCAAGCTATCCATAAGGTAGAACAGGCCTTAATGACAGCACAATTGAGTAGGATACAATCAAATGAACCTTTTGAATTATGCATTCTTCCTACTCCGGGACTGCCAACTGCAGTCTTGTGGCAGCAAGGACCAATGATCTGGATCCATCCCCAGGTCTCTCAGGCTAGAACTATAGAATATTACCCTGCTACCATAGCCAGTCTCGCTCTAAAGGGAATAAAAACCTCAGTCACACATTTTGGAAAAGCTCCAAATACAATCATAACACCCTACAACAAAGAGCAAATACAAACATTATGCGCCATGAATGACGATTGGGCAATACTTGCTTACAGCTTTTCAGGAACATTTGATAATCATTTCCCTAAGCATCCTCTCCTTAATTTTGCTAAAGCTCATCCCTTAGTATTCCCTCGAATCATTAGCCACACCCCGTTACCGCACGGAGACACAGTCTATACAGACGGATCCAAGACAGGTACAGGTGCCTATGTCCATAACGGCAATATAGTAACAAAAAGGTATACACCCAATACTCCTCAAATAGTAGAGTGCCATATAGTTTTGGAAGTACTACAAACCTTTCATGGGCCTTTAAATATTGTGTCAGACTCTCGTTATGTTGTTAATGCAGTTAATTCCCTAGAAGTAGCTGGGCTGATCAAAGCATCAAGTTCGGTAGCTACCCTGTTCAAACAAATACAATCACAATTACTCCTTAGACGCTCTCCTTTATATATGACCCACATTAGAGCACATTCAGGCCTTCCCGGGCCTATGACCCAAGGCAACCACTTAGCAGACCTTGCAACTAGAAGTATAGCTTTCCCTCTGCTAGACCCTGTCGCCACTGCTTCAAAATTCCACTCACAATTTCATGTCACTGCTGATACACTGCGCAAGCAGTTTAGCATAACCAGAGCCGAAGCTAGGAACATTGTTCTTAGCTGCCAACACTGCTGCAGTTTTCTTCCCACACCTCATGTTGGGATCAATCCTAGAGGTATTAAGCCTTTACAGGTTTGGCAAATGGATGTAACACATATTTCTTCCTTTGGGAAGCTGAAATATGTACATGTATCCGTGGATACGTGTTCGGGAGTCATCTTTGCCTCCCCATTGTCTGGAGAGAAAGTTTCCCATGTCATTCACCACTGTCTTGAGGCTTGGAGCGCATGGGGGTTACCCCAAATCCTCAAAACAGACAATGGTCCCGCCTATACTTCTGCCAAATTTGCACAATTTTGTCATCACATGGGAATTAAACATATCACTGGTCTTCCTTACAACCCACAGGGTCAAGGGATTGTGGAGCGCGCGAACCGCACTCTCAAATCCTATCTAATTAAACAAAAAGGGGGAATTGAGGACATACCCCCCACGCCCAAAACAGCTATAGCCCTAGCACTTTTCACTCTCAATTTTTTAAACCTGGATGCTCAAGGCCATACAGCGGCGGACCGCCATCATCAATGGCCAAAAGACCCACAAGAACTAGTAAAATGGAAGGATGTACTATCTAACCAATGGAAAGGCCCGGATCCAATTATAATTAGATCCAGGGGGGCTGTATGTGTTTTTCCCCAGGGTGAAGAAAACCCCTTCTGGATCCCGGAACGCCTGACCAGGAAAGTCCTGAACAAAGGAGATGGCGTCTCTGTGCCTGTGGATCCTGATCTTGTCGATGGGAATCCTGACTCTGGGAGTACTGAGATGGGGAATATTGTCAGTCTTCCCTAAGCCCATGCCTGTTCGCTATAATGCAGCAGTTTTTCCACGCTTTTTTACTACTAACTCTAGCATGAACCTGCCTTACTTACCATTAGATTCTCTAGCAGTTTCTTTAGGAGAAAACCGAACCTTTGAAACCGATGGATCTTTGTGCTTCACCACTTGTAACCACTCAAATTGCCTGTCCCTTAAACAGCATATGTACGGGTGGTTTAGCCGTGATAGAAAATCGGGTGAATTTAGTCAGTCCTTTCGTGAGAATAAGACCTACACTAATGCAGTAGTAAGCCTAATGGTCCTTTGGATCAATGGTACATTTGTGAAACCTCCTATTAAGCAGATTAATTATAGCAACATATTCTTCCCTTACCGTCCCCGTCAACCCAAATATTCTCCCCATTGTGTGGGAGATTATGAGGGAGAGCAATGGCCCTGGACTGATTGCCAGTCACATGCAACAACCTGGGCAGATGAGGGACACAAATTTTCCTTGTCCCCAGATATGGAGGAAATTTCCAGCAGCGTTTATAGAAGGGTGGCAGAAGGAGGGGAGTTCCAACAAGATGTAGGCAGGAACCCCTTCGATAAATGGCTGCTGTGTGGAGTTAATGGTTCATGTTCAGACCTTTCTCCCTTTATTGTCCTACAAGGGGGAGGGATTGGGATGTCTGATAGTTCCTGTACCTATGAAGCTACAAGCCCAACCTTAGATGGCAAAACTGTATACCAGGTGAATAAGACTACTTATAATATTTCATGTCAAAGAGTTGCACCAGCCCCTGCCCAATATCCACCTACTCCGGTATGCGTGTATCCCCCATTTCTATTTATCTTATCCAATAACAGTTTTGACTCTTGCTCCAATGACACCTGTTTCTTGTCTCAGTGCTGGAATATAACTGTCCATTCCAATGCTTTAGTGGCCCGCATTCCTCGCTGGGTCCCTGTCCCAGTGGATTCACCTGATTCCATGACCTTGTTTCGTGAGAAACGTGACTTTGGTGTCACTGCCGCCATAGTGGCTTTAATATCTCTGGCTGCAGTGGCTGCCACTGCAGCTGCCATAGCCTTGGACACCTCTGTTAAAGCGGCTGCAGAATTGAATAATCTTGCGGATTCAGTAGCCACTGCTCTGGACCGTCAATCCTCACTTGATGGAAAGATGAAAGGAGGAATTATGGTCCTCAATCAGCGAGTAGATCTAGTGGAAGAGCAACTAGATGTGCTCTGGCAGTTAGCCCAATTGGGATGTGAGCGAAAGTTTCGCGCTCTCTGCATTACTAGCATACAATATGAAAACTTTACGCGAGCAGCTAATCTGTCACGAAGCCTGTCCCAGTATCTTTCAGGAAACTGGTCCCAAGACTTTGATGGAACGTTAGAAGAGCTACGGCAAGAAATAACCCACATCAACTCCACCCGGCTAGATATTTCCGTAGCAGAAGGACTCTCTTCCTGGTTCCACAGAGCTCTCTCCCACGTTAAAGAGTGGGCGGGCATGGCTGGGATGGGTGTATTCATGCTTGGAGGTCTCATGCTCCTACTCTGGTTGTTATGCAGGCTCCGTGCCCAACACAGGCAAGATAAAGTGATCCTTGCTCAAGCTTTGATGGCGGTAGATATTGGCGCCTCTCCCCAAGTATGGCTCAACATGCTCAATAAAGAAGCTCAGCTTTAGCTTGAGGTAGCCCTTGCACCCTGAGCCCTTGTGGCATTGCACCAGGTTAAGGTACCTGTTCGCTTACCCGAAGCTTCTCATACGAAACTCGGTACAAGAGGGTCACTGCACAGGCCCAAGCCCTTTGTACCGGGCGGTCCCATCGTCAGCTAGAGGGTGCGAGGCACTGCACTGCAAGAGGTCATGGGCCCCTCTGAGAGACATGCCTGATTGCATAGGGGTGGATGTCTACAAACCCCTCTCCAAAAATAGGACATCAAATGTTTCTGGAGATCAGGTCTCTATCTCCACCTCAGCTGACAAGTTCCGCCCTGAGTTTCAACAAAACAAAAAAGGGGGAGATGTTGGTAGCCATACCTGCCGCACCTAGAAATGGTGCCCAGCTTGAGAAAAAGTTGTAGGCAAAACAAAGACTACTTCTGGATAATCCCGCCACTTCCTGGCCGCATACCACATGCTAATTAGACCTTCACCTACTAGCCAATTGGCGTATCGTAACAGCTATGCTAATGAAGCATCACAGACAGCGCGCAATCAGCTTGGAGCATGAGAACTATATAGCTAGCCCAGTCTTTCCCTTTGGGTCCTTCCCCTGATGATTGTATCACAAAAGAGCTGAAGATTAAAGCTTTCTGCAGAAGAATCCTGCTGTTGTTGCGTGCTGTTCTTGCCGGCGAGGACGAGGCGCGCGACACATTCTAATTGGTGTGAGGTGATATCTCATTGTGGTTTTAATTTGCATTCCTCAGGTAGTCCTGTATTGCAATATACTGCCCTCTTAGAATGGCTTTTGCTGTGTCCCACAGATTTTGCGGTGTTGAATTATTGTTGTCATTTGTCTCCATATATTGCTTGTTCTCTGTTTTTATTTGGTCATTGATCCATTGATTATTTAGGAGCATCTTGTTAAGTCTCCATGTGTCTGTGGGATTTTTCGTTTTCTTTGCATAATTTATTTCTAGTTTCATACCTTTGTGATCTGAGAAGCTGGTTGATACAGTTTCAATCTTTTTGAATTTACTGAGGCTCTTTTTGTGGCCTAGTATATGATCTATTCTTGAAAATGTTCCATGTGCACTTGAGAAGAATGTGTATCCTGTTGCTTTTGGATGGAGTGTTCTATAGATGTCTGTTAGGTCCATCTGTTCTAATACATTGTTCAGTGCCTCTGTGTCCTTACTTATTTTCTGTCTGGTTGATCTGTCCTTTGTAATGAGTGGTGTGTTGAAGTTTCCTAGAATGAATGCATTGCATTCTATTTCCCCTTCTAATTCTGTTAGTATTTGTTTCACATACCCCTTCATCATTATGTAATGTCCTTCTTTGTCTCTTGTTACTTTTTCTGTTTTGAAGTCTATTTTGTCTGATACAAGTACTGCAACTCCTGCTTTTTTCTTCCTATTAGTTGCATGAAATATCTTTTTCCATCTCTTTACTTTCAGTCTGTGTATGTCTTTGGGTTTGAAGTGAGTCTCTTGTAGGCAGCATATAGATGGGTCTTGTTTTTTTATCTATTCAGTGACTCTATGTCTTTTCATTGGGGCATTCAGACCATTTAAATTTATGGTGATTATCGATAGGTATGTACTTATTGCCATTGCAGGCTTTAGATTGGTGGTTACCACAGGTTCAAGGGTAATTCCCTTACTATCTAACAGTCTAATTTAACTCACTTAGTATGTTATTACAAACACAACCAAAAGATTCTTTTTTTTCCCCTCCTTTTTATCCTCCTCCATTCTTTATATATTAGGTAACATATTCTGTACTCTTTGTCTATCCATTGATTGACTTTGGGAGTAGTTGATTTGATTTTGCTTCTGCTTAGTAATTAACTGTTCTACTTTCTTTGTTATGGTTTTATTTCCCCTGGTGACAGCTATTTAGCTTTAGGGATACTTCTGTCTATAGCACTCTCTCCAAAATGCACTGGAGAGGTCGTTTGTAGGGGTAAATTCTCTCAGCTTTTACTTGTCTGAAAATTGTTTAATCCCTCCTTCAAATTTTAATGATAATCTTGCTAGTTAGAGTATTCTTGGTTTGAGGCCCTTCTGCTTCATTGCATTAGAGGTATCATATCTTATTAGTTTACTTTGCTCCCAAAGAGGCATTTCTGTTCTTTAAATGGTGGGGGTTTATTGGCAGTGTAGTTGTAGAAGTTCCTAGTAAGGAGCTGAAGACACTGCCATGTTCATTGGTACCATGAAGACATTGTTATCTTCCTCTATCCTCTGGGGTCATCCTCTATCGGTCCTGGGAGCCTTTTTGAAATACTCAATTACTTTGATCACAGTAGCTAAAGTTATTTACTGTGACAGGAAAGCTCATTATGTTATGCCATTTTGAAATGCCACATTGTTTCTCAGTGGAAAAAGAGTAATAATATGGCACAGATTCTCCTGTTACCCACAAGCTGACACCATTTTTTAGGTTCACTTGCTTTGATCTAAAGTTTTTTACTGTGCAGAATATAACCGAAAATCTATTCTTTAATGTCTGCAGTTTTTTCCTGACATGATGTCCCACCAGTTCTAAAATACTCAGAGACATTTTTAAAAAATACTGGAGACATAGAAATGTGTTTTCTGTGATTTGATGTGGAACAACCATCCCTTATAAAAATAGAACTTGCTGTCTATTCTAAGCAGCATGATACTTGAGATGCTGGCACAGGCTTCAGGGCCGAAGCCATTACTTGGCAGCAAGTGTAGATTTCCCTTTCCTAACTTAGGTCATGCTCCCTTTTGATGTTTAAAATAAACTGTTTTATTTGGTCTCTACAATCCTAATTTCTGGTAGAGGAAAAGTTTGTGATCTTGAAAATAAAGGCTTTTTTTTTTCCTTGTAGAATATACCAGAGACAGTACCCATAGTGGCTAAGAGTCAGAGAGGTGGCTTCCATTCTGAGCTCTTCCAATTAACTGGCTGCGCATCACTGAGCAAGCTGCCGGCAGAGCCTCCTTTTCCTGGGCTTTACAATGGTGACAATAACAGCTATCTCAGAGGGGCTCTGTGAGCATTAAATGAGCTAGGTAATTAGTACCAGCTACCAACATCTTACATGCACCTACTCTTTAACCCAGTCATTCTAGTCTGTACATGTCTTTGGGTTTGAGGTGAGTTTCTTGTAAGCAGCATATAGATGGGTCTTGCTTTTTTATCCATTCTGTTACTCTGTGTCTTTTGATTGGTGCATTCAACCCATTAACATTTAGGGTGACTATTGAAAGATATGTACTTACTGCCATTGCAGGCTTTAAATTCGTGGTTACCAAAGGTTCAAGGTTAGCCTCTTTAGTATCTTACTGCCTAACTTAGCTCGCTTATTGAGCTGTTATATACACTGTCTGGAGATTCTTTTCTTCTCTCCCTTCTTGTTCCTCCTCCTCGATTCTTCATATGTTGGGTGTTTTGTGCTGTGCTCTTTCTAGGAGTGCTCCCATCTAGAGCAGTCCCTGTAAGATGTTCTGTAGAGGTGGTTTGTGGAAAGCAAATTCCCTCAGCTTTTGTTTGTCTGGGAATTGTTTAATCCCACCGTCATATTTGAATGATAGTCGTGCTGGATACAGTATCCTTGGTTCAAGGCCCTTCTGTTTCATTGTATTAAATATATCATGCCATTCTCTTCTGGCCTGTAGGGTTTCTGTTGAGAAATCTGACGTTAGCCTGATGGGTTTCCCTTTATAGGTGACCTTTTTCTCTCTAGCTGCCTTTAACACTCTTTCCTTGTCCTTGATCTTTGCCATTTTAATTATTATGTGTCTTGGTGTTGCCCTTCTTGGATCCTTTCTGTTGGGGATTCTGTGTATTTCCGTGGTCTGTTTGATTACTTCCTCCCCCAGTGTGGGGAAGTTTTCAGCAATTATTTCTTCTAAGATACTTTCCATCTCTTTGCCTCTCTCTTCTTCTTCTGGGACCCCTATAATACGGATATTGCTCCTTTTAGATTGGTCACACAGTTCTCTTAATATTGTTTCATTCCTGGAGATCCTTTTGTCTCTCTCTATGTCAGCTTCTATGTGTTCCTGTTCTCTGATTTCAATTCCATCAATGGCCTCTTGCATTCTATCCATTCTGCTTATAAACCCTTCCAGAGTTTGTTTCATTTCTGCGATCTCCTTTCTGGCATCTGTGATCTCCCTCTGGACTTCATCCCATTTTTCTTGTGTATTTCTCTGCATCTCTGTCAGCATGTTTATGATTCTTATTTTGAATTCTTTGTCAGGAAGACTGGTTAGGTCTGTCTCCTTGTCTGGTGTTGTCTCTGTGATCTTTGTCTGCCTGTAGCTTTGCCTTTTCATGGTGATAGGAATAGTCTGCAGAACTGGGACGAGTGACGGCTGGGAGGACTTCCTTTCTTGTTGGTTTGTGGCCCTCCTCTCCTGGGAGAACAGCGGCCTCTAGTGGCTTGTGCTGCGCAGCTGCGCGCAGACAGGGTTTCTGCTTCCTGCCCGGCTGCTATGGAGTTAATCTCCGCTGTTGCTGTGGGCGTGGCCTGGCTCGGGCAGCTACTCCAAAATGGTGGAGTCGCGTTGGAGCAGGAGCTGCTGGGAGGCTATTTATCTCCGTAAGGGGCCTCCCTGCTCCCTGCAGCCCAGGGGTTAGGGTGCCCAGAGATCCCGGATTCCCTACCTCTGGATTAAGTGGCCCGCCCTGCCCCTTTAAGACTTCCAAAAAGCACCCGCCAAAACAAAACGACCACAAAAAAAACAAGAAAAAAAATTTTTTTAATTAAAAAAAAAAAAAATTTTTAATTAAAAAAAAAAAAAGGTGGTCGTTCGTTTTTCTTTATTCTCCGGTGCCAGCCTCAGGCCTCTGCTCACCGGTCTTTCTGCCCTGTTTCCCTAATATTGGGGTCCCTGTCCCTTTAAGACTTCCAAACAGCGCTCGCCAAAACAAAGCAGCAAAAAAGCAAAAAAAAAAAAAATGGTCGCGCGCTTTTCTTATGTCCTCTGTCGCCCAGCCTCCAGTGCCTGCTCACTGTTCTTGCTGCCCTGTTTTCCCAGTATCGAGGGCCCTGCACTCTGGCCCGGATGGCTGGGGCTGGGTGTTCGGCAGCCCTGGGCTCCGTCTCCCTCCCGCTCTGCCTGCTCTTCTCCCGCCGGGAGCTGGGGGGAGGGGCGCTCGGCTCCCGCGGGGCCGGGGCTTGTATCTTACCCCCTTCGCGAGGCGCTGGGTTCTCTCAGGTGTGGATGTGGTCTGGATATTGTCCTGTGTCCTCTGGTCTTTATTCTAGGAAGGGTTGTCTTTGTTATATTTTCATAGATATATGCTGTTTTGGGAGGAGATTTCCGCTGCTCTACTCATGCCGCCATCTTCCCTATCCTCCCCCAGTCATTCTATTAGTAGGAATTTATATTACAGATACCCTGGCATGACACAAATACTTGTTTGTGTGTACGTACCTACCTACTCATATGGAAATATTTGATGTACTTGTGTGTGTGAGAAAAACACCAGAAAGAAAATTAAAAGGCCAACTTAAATGTGGTGAAAGCATTAATATTCTTAGTATAGGAGAACTCTTAAAAATTAACAAGAATACCACATAATAAAAATGGGCAAAGAATATAAGTATTCAATTAATTAAAGAAGAAATTTAGATGACTGCTAAACATGTGAATATATGTTAACACTCACTGGAAATAAAACACACAACATGAAATAAAATAAGTAGTGCCATGTGTCCATTATAAAACCATCAAGAGTTTTAGAGATAATAATAGTCTTGGGTAAGTAGAAATAGATTCCCATGCCCTGTTGATAGCGATTAACTCACACCAACTTTCTGAAGCATATTTCAACAATATGCAGCAAGCATCTTAACCTTCGTGTGCCCTCTGACAAGACAGTTCCTCTTCTAGAAATTTATCCTGAGGGAATAAATGTACATGTACTCAGAGATGCTGGCACTTTGAAACAGTCTTAAGTCTGGGGGTGGAATTTAAATTTTCAGCAAAAAGAAACTGGTTCAACAAATTTTATAGAAATACTATTCAGTCATTTAAAATCAGGCTACAGAAAGTATTTGTTGACAGGAAAAATGTCATGATTTATTACTTGGAAAAAAGGCAATTTTCAAATCTGCAGCTATGGCCTGCCCCTCTGCCTTACGCCTTTCTCCGGGGTATAGTCTTTCCTTCTCCTTCCCTCCCATCCTGACCCCAACTCTTCATTGAGATCTCAGTTAACTCCCAGAAAATCAAAAGTTAATGCAGAGCTCCAGCTTCACTATCAGACTGCTTTCTGCAAAGACTGTGTGTGTGTTGTGTGTGTGTGCGCGCGCACGCTCACTTTCTCTGTCACTCCCTCCATCTGTGACACAGGTAATTTAAGCAAGAAATTGTTCCCCTTCTTCCATGAGCACCTCTTTGGTCAATGTTATGTTGACTTTGCCCAAGGGCACGATGGCTGGTACAGGCCTCAGTCTTCTCCCAGCCCTGGTTTATCTCTGATGCATTTTGTAGCCCTTGATCATAAATTTTAAGTGGGACTTACTAGGAGCTCTCCCACAAGAATCTTTTGCAAATAATTCATAAAGTATAATAGATACTTTTAAAAAAGAGAAAAGGCAACATATTAGTCTTCAGGCTGCCACAATAGAATATTACAGACTAGGTGGCTTAACAACAGAAATTAATTCTATCATAGTTCTGGAGGCTGGAAGTCCAAAATCAAGGTGTCATCAGGTTAATTTCTAGTGAGATCTCTCTTGCTAGCTTGCAAATGACCATGTCTTTTTTGTGCTCTCACAGGACTTTTTTCGGTGCATGCACATTCTGACTATCTCTTCCTCTTCCTATAATGGACACCAACACCACTGGATTAGGGTCCCACCCTCTGGCATCATTGAACCTTAAAGGCTAACCCAATATAGTCCAATACTACCCCCAATACAGTCACACTGGGAGCTAGGGCTTCAAAACAGGAATTTTGGGAGACACAGTTCCTTTGGATGTGTTAGTTGTTTTTTTGTTTTGGGGAGTTTCCAAGATGAAAATGAGGCAGAGATAATGTATCTTCAACATAATCTTAAAACTAGATGTCATTCTGTGTTCTCAAGAAAGAAAGAGTAAGGAAGGAAGGAAGGAAGGAAGGAAGGAAGAAAGGAAGGAAGAAAGGAACAGAGGGAAGGAACAGAGGAAAGGAGGGAGGAAGGGAGGAAGGAAGAGCAATCTTGTATCCAAATTGTTTTCTTTACATTACTTTCTGCACTAGCCTTCCCAATATTTTACCATTTTTTACTATTTCTACTTTTGCAGCGTTCAATGATCACAAGTAATCTGACCATATTCCTTTTGTCATTTCACATTGCCCATTCCTCTGAGAAACTGATATACATTAAATTCTTACCACCTTTGCTACTTGCCTAGTTACATTTAAATACATTGAAGCGTCTGTGTGCTGACCAATCACTCCTAAGTAAGAGCACATAATCTCTCCTGGGATCTTATTTATAGTTTTTAAAAAACTTTTCTGAGCCTTAATTTAGTCCATTGTAAAATAAGGGTAACAATGCAGGCATGTTGGAGAAATAAATGAGAAAACTCTGTGTACAGCCCGGGGCACGTACTCACTCATAATGCTCCCCTTCTCACAGTGTAATGCCTAGCAGTTCTATTATCACTTAATGCCTAAGCTCTGGAGCTCTCAGCATTTCCATGTGCATTCACGTGTGCCTAGGTTAGTGTAAATTAGAAAGAAAAGTATGAGGGAGGGAAGGTCTGTGCCGACAGGGCTGCACTGAAGGAGAAGCATATCCTAGAAATACTGGGGACTTCTGGGTCCCCGCCTCTGACTCAGAGCTCATTCTGCCTGGGCAACAGGGGAAAAGTGGGGAGCAGAGCCTCTTCTGCCATGTTTTGCAGAATGAATTTGTCAGTTAATCTCATTTTGTGGAATGTCTAAAGACTCCCCATAGATTCAGTTATGTGGAATAGAATCTGCTGGTAAATGTAAGGAAAGTGTTACCTGAGCTGCTTGGAAGAAAATAACTTATTTAATTCCCATGGCCTCCCAAGAACAATGTTCTGTTTCAGGCACTGGAGACAATTCTGGGGCTTTTATTTGACATACTTGTATTACAAGACTATTGGTTTCACTGGAACAACATCCACCTCTCATGTAAGCCCTTTCTTTCTGCTATTTGTTTGTGGTGTGGATTTAAGGGGGACCACAGCAGCCTCCAGACACCATGATGGCCCAACCTTCATGTTAGAAAGTCACCTGTAAGCAGGTGGGTCCAGCCTCCATTTATACTCAGAATTTATCTAGTGACAGCCCCACCCCTGAGATGAATTCACTAAACCTTTTTTGTTTTGTTAATTTTTTTATTGTGGTAAAATATACATAACATAAAATAGATACAACATAAAACTATTTTAACCACTTCTAAGTGTACAGTTCCATGGCATTAAGAACTTTCACACTGTTATGCAGCCATCACCAATATCCATCTCCAGAACTTTCATCTTTCCATACTGAACTCCGTCCCCAGTAAACACTAATACTCTATGTCCCTCCCCCAGCCCCTGGCAACCACCATTCTACTTTCTATCTCTGAAAGTGACAACACCAGGGACCTCATGTAAATGGAGTCATGGAGTATTTGTCCTTTTGTTACAGGCTTATTTCAGCTAGCATGATGTCTTCAAGGTTCATATATATTTTAGCACATGTCTGAGTTGCCTTCCTTTCCAAGGCTGAGTAATATTCCATTTTCTACATACCACATTTTTGTTTAGCCTCTCATCCATTGGCTGGCACCTGGGTTGCTTCCACCTTTTGGTTTTTGTGAATAATGCTGCTCTGAACATGTCACCTGAGTTTTGAGTGAAGATAGGCAAATATCTGAATAACACTTAAGAAAGCTCATTTGAGTGGCTAGTGTCTAACCAAATGGAGCATGGAAATGACTGAGCTCACAGGACCTCTGGGAAGGGATTCAGCCACATTTCTGAGCCTCTGTTCTTAGTCATTGCAGTTGACTCATCTTTGGCCTGGTCCCAGCTTTCTTTTGGAAATTATTATGAGAGAGAATTATCTGGGGGAGGCTTAATCACAGGCCTATTCATTAAGCCCCCAAATAGCTTTGTGCAAACTAACGAATACCAGGATCAGCAAGAAATGAATTGTAGAAGCATAGTCACATTTGCCACCTGTGAGATACTGAGAGCTTTCCAAGCAAACTTTTAGCAGGTGACATTTGTGGTATGAAATCCCCAGGGAGTCTGTGCTGTGATTGTAGGCCATTCACCATTTGGGTTGGTCAAATAGTAACCACAGCAAAAGGGCAAAATTAACGTAAATAAGAAGCCAAACTTTTCCCAAACACAGATTCCTCCTGTTTATTGGGGTTTGGAACCATGCTTAGAAGGTCTGTTTTGGAAGATTTAATTGTATATAATCAAGGCTTATGTAGAGACTAAGGGAGAGATACTATTGGAATCTGTACAGCCTTTATATCCTTGCAACAGCTCTGCCAGGTAGTTTTTATTATCTGTATCTATAGGTAAGGAACCAAAAGCTCCTGTAGGTAAGTGATTTAGTTCATGCACCTGAAAATTGGCTGAGCTGGAACTCTAGCTCCAGTTCATCTTAATCCAAAACCAATTCCTTTTCCACCCTTTACCCAGTTCTACCAGATTTACAGAAACTAGGAAAAATTCACAGTCCATGTTCCATAGACCAGTGGTTCTCAAAGTGTGCTCTGCTGACCCATGCATCAGTGTCGCCTGGGAAGTGTTAGAAATGAAAATTCTCAGGCCCACCGTCAATTCAGACACTCTGGGGATGGACAGAGCAAGCTATGCTTTAATGAGTCCTCCCCAGGGGATTCCAGTGTCCACACAGATGAGAGCTCCTGGACAGATGACTCCTCTGTGAGGAGAGCAGTGGGTTATCTGTTAGTTCACTTCACCCAGGTGACAGTACTCGGAGTGCAGAGATATGGCAAAAACCAGAAATTGGCAGTGAAGTTCAAACACAGGCCAGACAGGATTCTGATCCCAAAGAGTTTTAGCTTATTAGATTGCCTTGCATGTTGCACACACATCAGAGTGTTAAATCTGGTCCAAATTTTAATTTAGCCGATCTCCTCCTCCTACTTCCCTTCCCCAGCCGTCACTTCCTGCAGTGAATTACCGCAGGTGGCTGGCATTTATGGGAAAGATAGTACCTTCCACCTTTGAGGAATGTCAGTTTCATCAGCAAACATTCCCCTGCTGCCTTCTCCTGTGCTCACACATGCTGGAATTTTTAGACAAAGATTTTGGTTTTTTCTATGCACAGAATTTAAGGTGGATTCCTAGCAGAGGACATGATGCCCAGGAATTTACAATATAGCCATCAGGTTTGCACTATTTGTTGACAATCTCTTGAGCACCAGGAACAATAAGACAGAAGAGTTCAAATGTTTGAACAAGATTTAAAGGCACTTTTTCACTCAGTCAGATGTCAACAGTGGTTAAAACAGATGAATATGGAGCCTTGACATTTCGAAGTCTTAAACATCTGACAGTTTTTCTTCCAGGATTGCACTAAAATGTAACATCTTCCAGCTTAAGTAACTGACTCTGGCACCCTGGCACCCTGCTCCGGAAGGGCTCAAGGGATTGACTCGCCTGTGTTGATTGAGCCAAAGTGGTGAGATGAGTTGGTGAGATGGTTAGCAGAGAGTGTACGTGATGACATCAGGAGGAAGGTGTTTTTGGGAGCTCCTGGCCCACATACAGCTGGGGTCTTGCTAGGAGAGGGCCATGCGAGGGAGCAGAGAAACAATGATGGTCTTGCTGCAAAGCCAGCTTCCAGGAATGCTATGCTTCTCATGTCATGTTTACCCGTGTCATTGTGAGCATAATAAGCACACAGGAAGAGGGGAAACAGACGTGCTGGAGTCACAGTGAATTAAGATCTTTGAGCCCCGTCAACAGGACTGACTCAGCAGGAGTTGTTTATGTATTCAGGATATGAGAGCCCTTTGTTAGGGCCATTCACACCCTGCACTGGGCAGATAGACGCTCTGGAAAGGCAGTGTGGGTTCACCGCCTGCCTCTCCCAGGTGCTGACTGTGCTCTGGAGGACGTGTGCCTCCCCTCTCTGTCTTTCTCGTTCTCACTCCAAGAGGGGGATGATGATCCCATCCCCACCTGGTTGGGCTGTGGTATAAACACACATGAAGTGCCTGGACCCCTGGCTGGTACTCCATCACTGTCAGCTGTTATCACATAAATACGCAGCCCAATTATTGGAGAACCAGAGTAAATGTTAAGACATCTTGGATATCAACAAAATCTTGATAAACCACCTCAGCATGTGGATTTGTTAGATGAGTAACAGCTTAAATTTTATAATATTCCTGTAAAATACAAGGAAAATGGAAATTTACTGTGAGTGAAACATTTCAGGCACTTGTGTGTTCTAGACTTTTAATGTCCCCCCCCACACACACTGCAGACCTGACATTGTTTTATTTTTTATTTTTTTGTCTTGCCTTTTATTTATTTATTTATATTGATGTGTAGTTGATAGACAATATTACATTGGTTACACAAAATTATATTATATTACATACAACACAGTGGCTCAGTAGTTAACCACATTATTAAATCCTCACCCCAATTAGTGCAGTTACTATCTGTCCCCATAGGAAGATGTTACAGAATTACTGACTATATTCTTCACACTGTACTACCATCCCCATGACCAACTTGTATTATGATTCAGATTTTGTGTTCCCTTTATCCTCTTCACCAGCCTCACCCACTCACCCTCACACATCCCCATGGTAAGAACCAGTCACTTCTCAGTGTCTATGAGTCTACTGTTATTTTGTTCATTTTGTTTTGTTTTGTTTTTAGATTCCACAGGTAAGTGAAATCATATGGTACTCATTTTTCTCCACCTGGCTTATTTCACTGAGCATACCCTCTAGGTCCATCCATGTTGTTGCAAATGGCAATATTTCTTTTTTATGGCTGAATAATATTCCATTATGTATATGTACCACATCTTCTTTATCCATTCATCTATTGATGGATGCTTAGGTTACCTCCATATTTTGGCTATTGTAAATAATGTGGCAATAATCACAGGGGTGCATGTATCTTTTCAAATCAGGAATTTTGTTTTCTTCAAGTAAATTCCTAGAAGTGGAATTACTGGGTCATATGGTATTTCTATTTTTAGTTTTTGAGGAACCTCCATACTGCTTTCCATAGTGGCTGCACCAATTTACATTTTCACCAGCACTGTAGGATGACCTAGTTTTTATTATCCCTGGTTTCAAGGAAAGAAACAGATGTCAAACATTAAGAAATTTGTCTGGATTCATGGGCAAGAACTCAAAGCCAAGATGCCTGTTCTCAGGCTCCTGAAAGCTCCCTCAGGCTGGACACCTGGAGCTGCAGTCACATTTCCTTTGAAATGTTCTCATGTCTACCTTTCCCACAGACCCACTGCTACCACCCTACCTCCCACCAGCCACCTGACATAGAAAGAAACTGGGACTCAGAACTTTTCTTCTCACCATTCCTGACCTCCTAAGCTTGACTTGGAGCTGAGCTTCTTGCCCAAGCACCAAATGTCCCTGCTCAGGCACAGGTTTCATTTTACAGAGAATGTACTGCTATCCTTTTGGACTGATAATGTGGACTGGCTCATTTCAAATGCAACAAGAACGTTAAGTCACAGCACTTAAGTCACAGTAGGAAGACCATTGCACCTGTGCTTTGATTCCACAGTGTCACCAGCAGTTGTGTGTAAGCTAAAAAGTCAACCTCCATGTGGTATTTTTAGAATCAATCTTTCTGCAGTTAATTTTGAGGAAAAGAAAAATAATGGACTTCTAAAATTTAAAAGTTGTTCAAACAGTATAAACACAATTGAAGAATTTCTCAAAAATGCAAGGAAAATTATCAGAAGCCTATCACGGTAATATAGCTCCTATCATTTTGGGATATTTGTCTTCTTGGGTTTTTAGTCCTTCAATCAGTAAACATGTAAGAAGAACAGGGAGGCGGGACTCAGTGTAATCAAAGGTCCAACATGTGAAGCTGTTTAGAGGAAATAGAGGGAGATGGGTCTGGATGAGCCGCAGAGGGTGATGTAGACAGTGGTAGAAATTGAGCTTAAAAGCTCAGGGCTCAGGGTAAAGGCACACTGCCCACTCTGCCAGCCCATGTAATACATTAGGACCATCGACACAGACCCCAAGGCCCACAGGCTTGTTGAGGCCTCTGAAACCTGAAAGAAAATTATTAGCCCTAAAACAGCGGAAACGATCACAGAGGAAGTGGCTAGCATAAGATCATGCTGACGAGTCAATAAGCGACTCAGCCCGATCCTTGAACAGTCAAACATCATGCTTGCTTTCACTGGGCACGCAGTGTGGCTTAGCTCCTGTCTGCAGGCTCTGTGTGCCCGTCTGCTTGGGAGCCCAGTTGTCCCCCTAAACTTCGTACACGCACCACTGGTGGCGCAGATGCACCCTTCCAGGTGCTCTGGCTCAGAGGCTCGGCGTCATCTTTGCTTCTTCCCTTCCACTCACATACGCCACGAGGAAATTCTGCAGCTCTGCCTCCAAGAAATCTGAGGCCTCTGATCACTTCCTCCCCGTGGTGTGAGCCACAGTCATCACTCACCTGGGTGACAGGAGCGGCCCCCAGGCGGTGTCTCTGCTTCTATCGCTGTCGCCTCATTCCATTCTCAGCCCCAGAGACAAATTCTCCTGACACTCAAATTGGAGCATGCCCTGGTGGGTCACAGCCACCTCCCCGCGGCACGTGCGATCCCACCTGGGGGCTTCGGCTCTGGATGTGCCCTTCGCTTGTGATGCTTTTGCCCCAAACATCCTTTCCTTCAAGTCTCTGCTCAAATCTCTCCTTCTCAGTAAGTTCCTACTCTGAGTGTTCTGATTAACATGGCACCCTGGCCCCATTCCACCACCGCCTCGCCATGCTCTATTTTCCTTTCTTCCCCAGCGCTAACCGATTTCTAACAAACTGTATAGTTCAGTGACGTGTAAGTACTGGTTTGTCTGCCCTGACCAGACCATCAGCTCAGCACAGTCAGGGTTCTTTGTTCTGTTCAAGGGAGTATCCGCTGCCTCTAGAGCTATTCTTGGCTAGTAATTAGCACTCAATAAATATTTGTTGCATAAACAGTGAATGAATTAATTTGGCAGAAGTGTGGAAAATTTATTAGAGCAAGATAAGGAGCGTACAGGTTAGAGATATCCATCTGAAATTCAGGTCATGTTGGATAGGCAGATCAGGGTAAAGATGCAGAGCCTGACAATGTAGGTATAAAAATTTTAAAAGCAAAGTTAATTAATATGCAGTTTTTATGTATACACAAAGTAAAGACAAATATAGGGCAATGTATACACAAAAATATTGTTTTTTCCACTTAAAAATGTATCAATCTTCTTGTCATTTATTGTATGGTTTTTAAGTATCATTTTAAATGACTGGTTACATAAGGACCATTTCCCTTTTCTTGCCCATCTTGATTCTAATTTTTCACTATTAATACTGACATTGCTGTGAATAATACTGATATTGCTGTGAATATCGTTATGTATATAGCCTTTGCTGTAGTTTGAATCATTTCACTAGAATAGACTGACGAAGGCTAGCAAAAAACAGTGCTACAGTCTCTGCGTGGTTGGTGCTCAGCTTCATTATCTCCGCATTGTTGACATGTGCACGTATCATCACAATACTGATAACACTGACAGTTAACACGGAAATGTCAGCTTGTTGTTTTCAATATGGAGTTCCTTTTCTGTATGGTTTTTATTTGTATCCTTTCCTTGTTTATTTACTTGAAGCAGACTGGTTTCATTTTATCAAGTTGTGCTAATTATTTGCCAACCTGAGAGATCTAAAAGATGCTGTTTTAATCTGCTTTTCCTTTTAAGAGTAAATTGGACATTCTTTCCTATGTTCAAGAGCTATTCACATTTCCTCTCTTTTGATCTTTTGTTTATTTTGTCTTTGGCCTCTACTTTGAACATTCAAAATTATTCATTCAGTTTGATAATTACTTTCTTACATGATGGCCAGCAGTGGTTCAGGGCCCGGACAGCCCAGGGTAGGAGGCTCTGCTCCATGACATCACCCTGGGACCCAGGGACCCAGCTCCATCCTTCTAGGAGCTCTGTCATCCATCCCCCAGGCTGCTATCTTCTCACAGCCACTGCTGGTTTCCACCAGCAAGTCTGAATTCTGGTCCATGGAAGGCAAGGAGGAACGAAGAGCATGAAGTTTCCTTTGTAAAGAAAGTAGCTGGGAAGTACCACAGTTTTACCTTCCCGCCAAGGTGCTGGGGAGCACAGCCGGGCATGGACCAGGGTCCGCCACTGAAGCTCGGAGGTTGGTTATCAAAGAGGAAGAGGAGAGTGGATACGGAGGGAATGACCAGTCTTTGCTAAAGGATCTAAGTAGATTTTTCCCCAAAACTTACAAACACTTATCTTGATGTTGTTTATTTAATAATACACACCTTTCCCCACTGAGTTTAGGGATGACCTTCTCTTGACATTATAGTTATTCCAATAAAAGTCTTGTTTCTTTGGATCATATCCTCATTATGCTGTCATAATTATCAATCATTTATCAGAGGGATACACTGTTTATCAATTTACCAAGTTGTGTGTAAGTATATTACTATTAAGTCACCTAAGTCAAACTATTTAGGCTTTTCAAAGAAAGAACATTTACATCTTTTAACAGATGCATTAACAAAAGTAAAGCACTGTTTTAATCTCAATGGATAATAATACAGGCTCAGAAGACATTTTATTCCAAACTTGCCTTGCCAAGAAAAGAATGGCATTACTAAAATAAATGTAGAACCACAATTTAGAGTAGGTATTAGATTCTCTACTCAAGTCTTGTTAAAAAAACTTAATATATTGGAATTTAAACAAAGACATGATATAAACAGGCTAAACTACTGTTCATGATGTAAGAGAATATAGGTTTCATTTCCCTCTACACTGAAAATGATACTGAGTGGATGGTAAAAGACTGATAAGATTTGAAATTTCTGTGGCAAAGGTGATAAAGGATAATAAAAAATTAATAGAAAATGAAGTTAAGTCTCTCCAGAATTGCTAGAGTTCATGCCTGTCTCTTGTGCTGGTTTCCAGAGCTCATGGGAAACTTCATCCTGCCAGTTCTTGCCATCCTCATGCTGGGAAGGGACACATTGCCTCTGGGAATTCAGAAAATCTTGATATATATAGGCTGGTGTGTCTAGCAGGCTGAGACTGAGCATTATCAGAGCTTGAAAAGAGCCTATTTCCTGAGATGAACTAAGTAAAAATTTTGAAAAATGTAACTTCATGGACTTTCTCCACATTAAGATGATTAAGATTTTCCCCTGTTTCCAGCATAGATGAATTGCTTTTGATATCCCCAAATCGCTCCTTTGGAAGGATTTGAGATGTCATCCAATCCATCTTACTGCCATAGGGCAGGATAATAATTAAAGCCTCTCAGGGAAATGGCCATCTATTTTCTTTCTAAAACTCTTCCGAATAGTGTGTAAGAATGTTATTGGCTGCTGGGGTCCCCACATTTAGGGATGCAGAAAATTCCAGGCAGCTGGGACAGAGAGGCAGGAGGCAGTGCTGAGGCACCTGGGTGGCTCCAGGAAGCCTTTCCGAGTGTCTCCTTCCCTCACATGGAGGAAGCGCCCCCAGACTCAGAGCCGTGGGTGCGTGACGCCCACAGTTGACGGCAATATTTCCAATGACAAGGCAGAGGGCAACTTCCAGGCTGGACACTTCTCAGCTACTGCCGCTTCCCTCATCTTTCCCTTCCTAAATTAGGTGTCCAGCATAGTCACCGGGTGACTGCACCAGAATGTTCCGGTGGTTTCGGGCATAACTAGGCTGAGGCGAGCAACTCTTTATTTAAGAGAGCATTCTTTGCCTGCCACAAAAGTGTTCCAGTTTCTGCTCAAAGAGGGGGACGTGGATAACAGTGTGGCTGGTTCTTGACCAACAAGATGGCCACGGGAAGGAACTGGGTTTACAGTCTGAGAAAGAATAATGGTGTTTTCATTTAGTTTAGATTTTATTTAAAATTTCAAAAAATTTAAACAGCTAAACACAGAACATTAGATAAAATGAATACAAGATTTACCAAACCCTGAAAGAAGAATGGTTTGCTCAGCACAGAATTAATGTCTTAAGTCATAAAGGGAAGATTTGACTACATAAACAGTGCCTTTATGGAAAACTCAAGACAAAAAGAAAACTATAGATTGGGACAAATTTGATAGAAAAATGCTCAGTATACTTATTAGATAAAGAGGTCATATGAGTAAATAAGAACATTGAAATCTTGATAGCCAATCACAAAAGAGCCCAAACAGATATGTTTCTGGACAGAGAAACAGAATTAATGATAAAAATATGGGGAAAAAAACCCAGTGATTTTTGTAATTGAAATTAACTAAATGAAAACAATTAAATGACCATAGTTTTCACCTTTCAAATGGAATTTTTAAATGTGTCTTATTTTATAAGTTCTAATCAGAGAATAGTGAAATCTGTACATACATTGTTACTATATTGTTTTTAAAAGGAATTTGGAAATGTGTGTAAAGAGTAAAAAAAAAACTCATTTCCTTTGTTCTAATAATCCCACTTATAAAATTCTAGTTTAAGGAATTATTCCCAAATATGGAAAAACACATATACAGGAAGACGATTGCTAAAGAGTTTATATGAAAAAGTCAGTAAAAGTCTGACAGCTGGATTCTGGCATATTTACTTAGTGGTGTGTTGTAAATTGCAAGCAGTAATTACGAAATTTATAATGCAACATGGAGAAAATATCATTGAGTAAAACAAGCTGTGAAAATTTGTATGGACAATAGAAAGTATAACCAACTTTGAACATAAATATGCATTTGAAAAAAAAGCCTAGAAGGAAATGTGTTAAAAAGATGAAGGCTGGATTGTGACCATAGGATAATGCAAGATTGCTTTTCTTTATTTTCAAAAATTTTTGTGTAAGGTTTACAAGATATCAAATTAAAAAAAAATTTTTATTAAGGTATCATTGATATACAATCTTATGAAGGTTTCACATGAGCAACATTGGGGTTACAGCATTTACCCATATTATCAAATACCCACCAAACCCCATTGCAGTCACTGCCCATCAGCGTAGTAAGATGCTATAGAGAATACCAAATTTTTTAAAGCAGATTTATGCAGTAGATTCCTTGAAAAGTAGAAATTCTGGGAAAGAGAGGCCCTGGTTATTCAGATAATCAGAGCATGTTGTTTCTGAGAGGGACCACCTGGTTGGACAACTCCAGAGACCCTAAGCCCATGTCTTTGGTCCATTCTATCAGATCCGATTGAATTGCTATGAAACTGTGGTTTCAGAGGAGTCAAAAGATACCTGGATTGGTCTCCCACAGATGCCCCAATAATAACCATGAATTTAGGGCTTAAAAGAACAGAAATGTATTCCCTCCCACGTCTGGGGGACAGCAGTCTGAAGTGAGTTTTATGGGGCTGAGACCATAGTGTCCACAGGACTGAACTCTCTTGGGTGGCTTCAGGAGACGCTGTTCCCCTGCCTTCTCCGCACGCAGGGCCTCCTTCTCTGTGTTCCCTGGCTCCTGTCTCTTCCTCCCTCCTCAAAGCCAGCATGCAGCATCCTCCCTCTGACTCTGCTTCCATCGCCTGCCCTTTCCTCTGTCTGGTCAAGCCTCCCTCTGCCCTACTCTTTCAAAGATACATGTGATGGCATTTAAGGCCCACTCTAATAATCCAGAATAATCTCCCATCTCAAGACTCTTAATCACTCACATCTGCAAAGACTCTTTTTCCATATGAAGTAATAGTCTCCGGGGTCTTACTCAGCCTACCACTTCTAGCCATTGTAAATGTTGAAGAATTAAGACATTGTTTATGATGGATATGTCCCTTCTTCTTGATGGTGGTGATGGTTTACTGGGTGTACAAATGTGTCAAAAATTCTCAAATTGTATAGTTTGGACAGGTAAAATTTATAAAGTGTCAATTATACCTTAATAAATCTGTTAAAAAATAAAAGTATACTTATCTGATAAACATTCTCTGAGCAAATATGAAAACATCTTTTTGGAAAAAGTTTTGTATTACTTTAGGAAGTTGGGGAACTTGTAGGTATAGAGGCCCATCAGGTAAAATCTGAATCTGGAAACCGAAAGCAATCTTTATTGGTCTATAATTGAACTTAATTCTCTTTGGAAAGTAGTCCACCAGGTGACCAAAACTTAACCAGAGTGACTTCAGTGCCCCTCAAACACACACACGCACACACACACATGCTTTCCTTACATTCATCTATGTAAGTAGTGTCAGGGAACAGGGACAGGCCTGGGGAAGGGACAGAGGACCTCTCTGGGTGATGACATCTCTCCTGGCTGGCACTCCAGGGATGTCCATCTTCCTCAGTCACTGCAGGTTGCCATGGAGTCCCACCTCGAGCTTCACAGGGCGCCCTCAGGTCTGGCCATCTGTGCTGTGCATGGCATTCCCTGCGGCCTGTGTTGTTTGCTGTGTCTGCCCCCCTCTGGGCTCTAGGGAGAATCTAATAGCCATCTCAAGCTCCTCTCCAACCTCCCTTGGCACCTCCTAAGAAAGGGAGCTCATGACTTCTTGGGTATCTGAATCCTCAACCCTCAGTGGGGTTTCTTGTCCCCCTGGGCCAAGTTCTGGAGAAGCACAGCACGGATTCCCCGTCTCTCCCTCTCTTCTTACTCTCCTGCTCTTTCCTGGAAACTAAAAGTCACCACATGAACTTCCAGATCTACTGGGTTTTCACTCTGTGCTGTGGTCTGCCCTCTGATCCTTCCCAGAGGCCATGCATGTGGGGTGAGGGCACAGGAAATGGGGTAGGGGCTGGAGGAGCCCCGGCTAATGCTTCACAGTACTCACTTGTGATAAACAGCTGTGTGTACACTCTTGTCTGCGCCTGCTTACACTATGGAATATTTTACCTTAATAGCTGGGGGATGTAATAAATAGTGTAAACAATTTATCCATTGATCTGTGTCCTAGAGCCAGAGATATGTTTCCATGGCAGACAGATCATCAGAAATACTGAGTGGAAGACACTGGGGGGAATGAGCCCAGTAGATGTGAACAGGTGAGGGACAACTCCTCATAAGCATCCAGTTGGAGGTGTCAGTTAAACAAATTGATTCCTTATTTTATCAATTTTGAAAATTTGAAGTATGGGTCATCACGTGACTTAACAAAGGAGTATAGCTGTATGAAATGAAAAAATTCTGTGTTTTTACTATTTATTTATTATTACTGTTTTGCAATCTGAAGACAGAAAATGTAGACACTTAGGAAACATTTTAGGCACAAACGAGTAACCCAGATTCCAGTAGCCCATCCAAATTCCTTTTGCCTTCTGGATGCCCTGCTTCCCCTGACCAAAGGTCTGTCCTTCAATTCTTTCTTTAGTTTTACCTCTAGGCTTTTTCCTTGAGCTTGTGGGAAGCCAGCCTTCCAAAGTGGAAGATCAATGCCCTGAGCCACGACATGGGAATAGGAGAGCTGGTGTCTCCTATGTACTGGCAAAATTTAGAAGTCAAGCGTAATGCATACTCCAAGAGCTGCCTGGAGAAGATTTCTAATATCTCTGATGCTTCATATTGAGGATCTGATAGGGGATCTGTTGCCAGCTGTTTGCATTATAAACAGCTAGTTACCGTATTTCAGAATTCATCCCATTCTAGGTGATGCATGATCTCTAAAGACTTAAGAATGTCTCAGATGAAAGAGAAGGACCCACCAACTTTCATCTTCACTCTTAGATTCCAATTAACAAAAATTCATAAATTTGGGCTAAAAATAGGTATGCCTCTTGGTTGGTGTAATAGCCTTAAAATAGCCTCCCTCCCTCTGCAATCTGTACTGAGGAGAGGTGGGGCAGCTGGAGTGGCAGGGAATCAAACGGCTCCTGCCCCTGCCACCACTGGCATTTCCACAGAACTCGGAGTGCCCCTGCATCTAGGCTGTGTAAAGGCTAGCAGACTGCAACCCCAATTTAACTTCTAGCAGGCAGCCATCTGCACTTGGAGTGAATCTGGAACCATATATGCTTTGAGTTATAATGCCAACTGATGGCAACCAGAGTTCTCCTGCCTTCTGTATAACCCTTCTTGGGTGTTTCTTAAGAGGAGGGACACCCCACCTTGTCCCAGTTTGTAATTATCATCTCCTGTTGTCTGCTCTGCATTTCAGGATATAAGTTAACTCATTATGTGGGTTTTCCCATGTAAACATAGATTTCTCACACATATATCCAGTACTTTATTTAACCCCATCATGCAGACACTATTTTTATTAGCAGTGGCAGCTGACCAGTCACTGAGCTTCACCCAGGTAGCTCCCATGTGGCTGCTGCTGATGGTGACACAGGGCCATGGGCTGGGCACAGAGCCGGGACTGTCAGCTGCTGCTCTCAGTAGCAGCTGAAGGAAGCGTGACCCGGAAACCTAGGCACACCCCAATT
This sequence comes from Manis pentadactyla, assembly GCF_030020395.1. Classification (NCBI taxonomy): domain Eukaryota; kingdom Metazoa; phylum Chordata; class Mammalia; order Pholidota; family Manidae; genus Manis; species Manis pentadactyla. Next base: position 145,887,740 of record NC_080020.1, on the reverse strand, counting down.
AGCAAGCTCCAGAAATGACCTCGGCACCTAGCCGGGGCTGTGAAGGTCTGGCTGCTGTGTACCTGCTGGACGTCAATCTGAGTTTCAGGAAATAATCCATTTAACCTTAAAAAGTCATTTTATATACAGTGAGGCATGGTAACAATCTGACAGACAAGCACCAGCATGACGGCACAGGAAGAGAAGTGCTCTGGGCTTCCTGTGTACCCTGCAGTCTCCACAGAGCAGTTTGCTTGCCATGTCCACTTCTGGTGGACACACAGTAAAACACTGTCAGCGATGACAGGAGAGTCTCTGCCCTTGATCACTGCCTCCACCGTCCCCATGTTCTGACTTGGATGGCTACAAAATGCTGGCAAGATAAGGGCAAAGAAGCTGTCATTTCCTTTTGGTATTAGGAACAGTGATGTCAGTCACATAGACTCACTTACTGTGTGACCTGAGCTCACTCAGGCTGATCTCTGACAGGTGGAGCTGGATTGACTGGAGTGTGGGGACTGGGGACACATGTGGGGTGTCTGCAAATCACCCTACAGTGGGCAGTCTCTGAAATGATGACCGGTAACTGATCTCCTGATGTCAGTGCCCTTGGGGAATACCCTTCCCTTGAGTGTGCACTGGACATAGTTACTTGCTTCTTATAAATAGAATATGGGAAAAGTAATTTTCTGTCTCATTGGAAGTATTTACGCTGATGCCTCATGTCAGTATAAACAGTGAACTTCTCATAAATAGAATATGGAAAAAGAGGTTAGGTCACAAAAAAGCTGTGACTTCTGTTGTGGACAGTCTCTCTTGGTCTTCGTCTCGCTCACACTGAAGGAAGTCAGCTGCCATGCTGTGAGCTGACCTATGGACAGAAGCCTGCAGTGCCAGGAAGTGAGGAAGGCCTCCAGCTAACAGCCCGTGTGGAATGGGACCCTGCCAACAACTGTGCCTGTCAGCATGGAAGCAGATTCTTGTCCTCATGCAGAGCTGTCCATTTAGGCCACAGCCCCAGAAAGCAGCATGACTGTAACCTGATGAGAGACCTTGACTCAGAAGCACTCACCTAAAGGACACCAGGAATTCTGATCCCCCAAAACTATGAGATCATACACTTATGTTGCTTCAAGTGCTAAATTTGAGGGTAAGAAGATCATTGATCTATAGCCTAGGACACCACACCGTGATTAGGAATAAAGATTATTTCAAATGTGTGATACAAGGTTTTCCCAGAATCTTTCATCCTACGGATATTTTCATATGGCAGCATGAAAGACTAAAATATTGTCCCAGCCAATAAGTCTACATGCTTACTCCACTAAAAGGTTTTTATTAGAGTTAACAAAACACCAACATTATCTGCTTCCCATTTTCTTGTTGTTATGTATAAATTATTCCATTCATCCTTTAGCAGAAGTATATGGATGAGCAGTAAACCAGACAAAAAATAATTAGTTTGAGGGAAGAGAAACAACTGAATAATTGGAAAAGTTGGCAGATCTGATTCAGATAATAACTGAAGAATATAATTGGATTGCATTTGAGAAGGGGATGTAAGACAAGAATGTATGGGCATGTGCATCTGTCATTTGGATATATGTCTGATTTAGATGATACTTCAGTCTCCTGGATCAATAATTTTGAAAATTAGAGTTTGTTTTAAGTTCAAATTAGGGGCATAGAGAATCACTACAAGTGAAAGAACTTTAAAAATCAGTGTCAAGATTTTCAAAATATTTTTTACCCCTAGGAGTGTTTGAGAAAAATAAAATCTTAGGTAGAATGTTAATATATAAAACAGAAAATATGGTTTTTGTCAGCCTACATTTTTAAAATATTTTCAAATCCATAGCATTTACTCCTAAAATCAATCATTGAGAATAATAATCTGAATACAAGATTTAGGACTTGGGACCTGTGGAAGTCAGGCACAGTTATGCTCAGCATTAAAACAGTTGTAATTCACAAAGACAATATGAGTTCACAAAGTTCCAAATGGTGAAAGTTTCAAAAATGGCTTCCATGCAATCTAAGGTACACATGAATTAGGGTAACAGAAACATGATAGAGAAATACCAAGGCAATTTTTACTTAAGGATATCATATGAATGTTATTATTTCTTGGTAGCTGTTAAATCTGGAGATGGTCAGTCAAATACCTCAGCCAGTTTTACTACTGGGCATGAAATACTTTCTAAATGTAACTTTGGACAACACAAAACCACAGTAATTGTTAAAAAAATCAGACGCACTGATACACAGTTCTTCATCAGATAGTAACTTGAAGTTTGTAAATAGTCTAATTTACTTGGTTTTGCATGTTGGGTCCAAACTTCAGCTTTCAGTTTCATTGCTGACATCTCAACTGTGACTTAAAGCATGGTAACACAGGGGCCTCACATTACCAAACTTAGTTCTTTAAAAATATCAGCAGGATATGCAAACCATCAAAACCATGCTATATTTGAGTTTTAGCTAATGCTGCTTCTGTTACACAATAGTAATTTTTTGTCTCATTGGAAGTATTTACACTGATGCCTCATTTCAGTATAAACAGTGAGCTACAATATGAAAAGTAAATCCTGGAATTCACCACATTATTGTTGTAAATAACTGAAAAGTTTGCAAGTGGAAGACAATCCTTTAATAAAGCTGTCAATTTGTATGACATTATCCAACACTTAAAAAACACAATTGCCTTTTTTGTAAGAGCCAGGGCTTGTTATGCAAATATACCTCTTGCACACACACTGGCAATAATTTTTAGATAAATACTTTTCCTACCACTACTATCACTCATTATGCAAATATTGCTACATTTTAATAAGGTTATTTATGGTGTGTTACTTGTGTTCTATGCAGTTTAAATTTTTTTCTCCTCATATGTCTGTAGTGAGTGTAGTGAGATAAATATCCCTTTTATTTGCCTGCAAGAACATACCCAAAACAATGAAAATGGGGAAATCCCCAACCTCCATAATTGAAATGTAAACGTTTCTCTAGTCTCAGTCTTCAGCCCAATTATTTTAGAACCTTGCATCTGTACTATTAGAATCTATACTATGTGTTGGATGGTGGCAATCATTGTGTTGTACAAGCCTTCCAGCAGCCTACATTTCATTGCTAACATCAACAGCACAGGATTCAGTAATGTTAAGTACTGTGAAGGGTCTGACATTTTACTAGACTTGTGAGCTAAAAAGTTAGCTTGCCGTATTTTCATGAATGCTGGCCTAAGATGCGAGATTCCTGGGTGGGAGACAAAGGGCTTCTGTACAGCAAGCAGCATGAGCTTCCTGTCCGCCATGGCTCTCCTTGCCTCCCAAGGGTCACACGCAGTGACGGGGTAGATGTGGTGCCCACAGCGGGTTTGCATCAGCACTGAGAAACCTAAAGCTCAGGGAACTTGAGTTCCTTATATGGGCTACAAGCAAACAAATGTGCACAGTCACTGCCCAAGGGGGGGAAACATTGCCCTTTATATTTATACTGATCCACAGGAGACTCTACCTCTACTTTCCAAGGCTCTCTGCTATATGACATCTTTAAAAAGACAGCCAGAATAAAGGTAGTCAGTGCCTCTGTCTGCAAGATGAGCAGAAATGTGAGAGACCCATGGAGAACTGTCTCCCAGTACCTAACAGTCTTCCCCTTCCCTTGCAACTTTGTCACTACTTTGAATCATTCTGAGTATCTTTTCATTTTCAGATTTCCGTTTTGTCTGGGGAATCTTTAAAGTACTTCAGAGGAACCCCATACTTTGGAAATCACTGCTCCACGCCAAACCCTTATACTACAATAGGGAAACTGAAGCATGAAGATGTTAGGTGGCTTGTCCAGGTCACAGCTACTTAAGTGTCCACTTCAAGTGATGGAATTACGTGTCTACTCAGTACAAGAAGACAAGCAAAATATCTTTTCCTTTAATCTAGAAGTAGATAATTTAAAGTGCATAAGAACAAAGAATTTCCCAGGGTATCTTAATTTGGATCTCCCCATAAGCAATCTGAGACAAGGACTGGAGGAAAAGAGGGTTGTTTGGGAAGGGATCCCAGGAAACATCATTAGGGAGAAAGGGAGTGAAACAAGAGAAAGAAGACAGATGTAATGAATTTGTTATGAAGCAAGTTACTACTGTGCAGGATTAACCCTGCAGCTTAATCACACTGGGGAACTCTGGGGGCCAGTGTAGGACTGGCATCTTAGTTAGCCACCTGAGAGGGGAGGGAGCTGGGGTATTTGTCCATCAATTCCCATCAGGCATTGGTTAAGGGGACTCAGAGGTGCTGATGTCGTAGCACTTCAGTCCTACATGCAGGTAGAACAGACATTATTGGCCAGAGAGAGCCTGCAGGCAAAGCGTGGCGGGTGCTGGCGGTTGGGAGTTAGGCATGCGGGCGAGGAAATGGTGCATCCTAGGGGATGTGGCTGGGCACCAGCTGTGTCTGCAATGCTGGGTGCAGCTGACATTTAAAAATGAAAATTTACATTGGTGAGCCTTCTCTGGTGTAATTCTCCATCTCTGCACTCGGGTAAAGTTCTTCCAATCTCACAGGGATATTTGTGGATGGGGTTCAGAAAGCTGTCAATGAAATGATGATTAAAAGAGAAAATTATAAAACACAGAAAGTACCATTCAGGGTGAGGAGGGAAAGTCTACCTGAATAGAATTGAAAATATTGGCAGGAGAAGACAGTGAGACAGAAGAAGAAGGAGAAGACAAGGAGAGCCAGAACAAGAGGACGCGGGCACAGGCGATGCTGGCTAAGGGACTATTTGAGGACGAAGGGGCTCTGCACAGGAAGAAGGCAACAGATTCTCTACTTAGATCGGCTGAGTTAGCAAAGTTTCAGATACAGATTAGAACAATGACTCCAAAATTTTGAGTAGGAGGGTCTCTTTTTTGCATAAGCATAATTTTTCAAATATCTTCACGTGTTAGTGGTAGTATAAATATCCTTTGATTAGAAAACCACATGAACAAAAGCTACAATGAATTGTAATACTGCAAGATGAATTGGTGTTTTATTCATCACTCCAGCATCTGCATATATTTGAAAATTAGTAGTTTTCACATGTGCAAAATGTGCAAGCTGGCTGTTTGCTCAGACCACAGGTTGGGAGAGTGCCCTGGATCAGGGACCCACACAGTGACTCGGGGGAAGGTAAGCCATGGCCTGAAAGGCGGTCATGGCAGGAGGAACCTGAGAAGTCTACCAGGCTCTTCTTTAGATGTATGCCCAGGAAACACATCGTACAAGGCCTCCTCGGCATGAAACTGTCTGGGAAATCCACCTGCTGAATTTCCTCCCATTAGCCAAGATTAGTTGTGCACCCAATCCATCTTTGTGCAGAACAATGGTGAACAGCACAGCAGAAAGGAACCAGGGGCAGAAAAGCAAATCTATGAATCTCCTAAGGAGACTCTCCCCACTCTTTTATTCTTGGGTTATACAGTCCAAGCCTGCAAGGAATCTGGCTTGGGGTGCTTATGGCATTATCTGATGCCAAGATTCACTGCTTTGTCAAACCAGGGGTGTGTGTGTGTGTGTGTTGTGTGTGTGTGTTCTTTATAACAAGTTGGATTGGTATATGACTGTTAATTTGGGTTCATACCCTGAGATAAAGATTTGAGTGCAAGTAATTTATTTGGTAGGTGTTACTGGCTAAATTGTGTCTCTGCCTCCCTTCCCCGAGATTCACATGGTGAAGCCCCAACTTGGAGATGGGGCTCTTAAAGGGCAATTAAGGTAAAATGAGGTCATAAGGGTGGGGCTTTAATTCAACAGGACTGGTGTCCTTATTAAAAGAGGAAGAGACATCAGGGATGTGTGCACAGAAGAAAGGCCGTGTAAGGACATCACAAGGAGGAGGCCATCTGCAAGGCAAGGAGAGAGGCCTTGAAAGAAACCATCCCTGTGGGCTTGTTGGCCCTGGACCCCTAGTTCCCAGAACTGTGTGAAAATAAGTTTCTCGTGTTTAAGCCACCCAGGCAGTCCTAACAGACTGAGGCAGTAGGTGCTTCCAGGAAGCACAGGAAGAGAACAGGGATGTGAAATGAGAAGAGAAGAAAGGTAATCAGTGGGTCATTGCTTGGGGGAGCTGGGGCTCAGTCCTATTGAGGACCTCCATCAGAACACACCTCCAAACTGTCCCCCCAGGAGTTACAGAAGCTGGCCATCTCTGCAGATGTGCCTCCCACTGGCCAGGGTCTGGGGGATTAACTCCCTAGCGTGCTGCCCTCCCTGCACAGGAGAGCCAGGCCTACTGTTGTGGCCAGGGACAGGCAACCATCTACAGGGAGGGCCGAAGGCACCTGCCCATGGGGCGGGGCACTGGCAGCTGCCACAATAATTCAGATTAAAAATAGTATCGACATTTAGGTTACTTCGGTGTTTAGCGAATTAGTACAGGGTCTAGAACAATTTCTTCCACAGCATCACATTTTTTCCCATGGAACGGCTGTCTTTTGGAGTGCAACCTGCTTGTTTGTACTCTGCCTTGGGAATCAACCTACGAATAATGTAGCAATTTAGAGGTTGCAGGTCTAAGGCGAATTGCACCGGGGATCTGTGTGTATTGGTGAAATCAGGTTTAAACTGTATTCAAGGGCAGTTTGGGAAAGAAGTCACAGAGGGGCAGCCTGATTTCCAAGAGCAGGACTCCGGGGGCCACGGTGGGGAGGGGATCCGGGCACCCACTGGGCTCCAGCTGGTGCTGGCTGCCTCAGCATGGGCAGCACAGGGGCACGCGGGTGCCATTTGAGCCACTCAGTCCCGAGGTGGCTCCCACAAAAGCTGAAAGCTACCAGATCAATGTCCCTTCTTCGGTAATTCTGAGGAGTATGGAAGGTCTGCTGTGAATTTGATAGCCAATGGGGCCATTGTTTTCCTTAGCTGAGGAAGATGCAGTTTCCCTTAACTTACCCTGGTGCCCAGAGTGTTTCTGGAGTAAGCCCCAACTGAGAATGACTTTGAAAACCAGAAAAAATATGGGAGATTTTGTCTGAAGGCATCCAGGGCTATGGAGTCAGTGAGCACCTGTGGGGCCGACATCTGGGATGGAACGTTCCTAAAGTTCTGGGTTTTCATCCTTCCATATTCCTTTCTCACTGTCATTCCCAAGTGAACTCCCCGCATGCAAGCCTGTGTCTGGGTTCTCCTTGTTTGGAGCCCAGTCAGGACATCTGAGAAGGCTGCTGAGGGGTTGTGAGCAAACGAGCCAGGAGCCAGAGCCTCTGCTGGGTCCGGCTGCTGTTCTGATGCTTCTTCTGGGGCAGGCCAGGCCACAGACCACACATCCCTCTCAGCCACAGTGTGCAGCCAGTCACCGTGTCCAGTCTAGTGTTACCTCGTCTGCACAACACATGTCCCTCTCTTTCTGTTGCTCCAACAGCGACCACCATGGGCAGGGTTTTGTCCCTCACACCCATGCTTAGCTGAGACCTTCACAGCTGCAGTCTGTCCCCCCAGACACCTGCAAACCACTGCTTCGCCAGTCTTCCCAAAGTACATCATCAACATTAATGAGCTTCTAGTAAATACGACACATACAGAAAACCACACAAAGTAAACACATGGTTTCACGAATCATTACAACGCCAGGCAAACGCTTGTCACCGCAGTCTGGACATGGCTCAAAGCTCACCATGAGCCCCTCCGAAAACCTCTCCTCCCCTGGAGAAGGGTCTCCCTTCTTCCTGTGTGGGCATACCAGCATGCCTCCCTAACTACTGTGGTGTACTTTTGCCCCTTTTCTTAAAAAATGTATTTTGGATCTTTCAACTTGCAGGTTCACAGTCCATCTCTCTTCTTATTTCTTGGCAATATTAATGGAAGAAGCCAGGCCTCTGCAGAGTTGCAACTATCTAGAGTTTCTGATGTTGGATATGCTCTCTGTCTTTGTTTCCTGGAATCTGGTGTTTGGATGCAAAATAGCATCTTAATCCTGTCCTGTCTTTGCTCAGGAAACCATCAGCTTCCCTAAATTCCTTCACCTTGCTCAAGTGGGCATTAACTCCTGGAAGGAGGTGGGCTTTGTCAAAAAGGGCAGCTAACACGTGATGCCTGTTTGAGGAAAGGGGGCTCTAAAAACACATGCAGGAAGGCATTTTCCCTTCCATGTATACAACACACTCAGTCCCTCCTGAGTTCTCTGTTTAACAGCTCCTGAGGCCAGGTGGCCTCCCTTCCTGCTTCAGGAGATGCCATCCTCCTTTTGCCCCAAGCTCCATGAAGCCCTCCTAGGGCTCTCTCCTCTCGGAATTCCTACAAGATTTAGTCTGTTCCAAAATGATGGCCCCTCAAAGATGCTTCCACCCTCATGCCCAGACCCTGTGAACAGTTTACCTTACTGGCAAAGGGATTCTGCTTAGGGCATGGATGAGGGCCTGGGTGAGGGTATGGACTAGGGCATGGACCTTGAGATGGGGCAATGATCCTAGTGGGCCCAGTGTAACCACATGAGTACTTAGGAGAAGATAACCTTTCCTGGCTAGAGGGAGAAGACTCAAAATATAAGAAGGGTCAGAAAGATGCATCACCACTGGCTAGGAAGATGGGGGTAAGGTGCCACAAGCCAAGGTATTGGGCAGCCTCTAGAAGTGGGAAAAGCAAGGAAACAGATTGTTCTCTAGAGCCTACAAATTAACATAGCCCTGTTGACATCTTGATTTGAGCCCAGTGAGGCCTGTGTTTGTTTTCTGGTTTACAGAGCTGTAGGACCATAAACCCATGTTGTGTAAGCCCCTGACTTTCTAGTAATTTGCTACGGCAGCAATACAACATTAATATTACACTGTTTGGCTCTGAGTCCCACCTCAGGGAACCGTGAGCTTCCCTCCAGCCTGAGTCCATGTGGTTGAAGGCACAAGTCACATCCCACATCCCCACACCCCACGCCCCTGGTCCAGTGCAGACAGTGGAGGTGTTTAATAGATAAGAGTGAAATGAGGAACAATCAGGCCCTCTCTTAAGAATTCAACATGAAAGTGATTTGGTGGAAAATTAAGGTAAGTGCAACATATTCATCTTAGTTGTATTTCTCCAGGACCTTGTGGACCAATATTTGTATGAAAGATCATGAAAAAAATTCACAACTGCCTGTTAGCTTTGTGACCTTAGACAAATTTTTACTATCTTTTTAAGCCTCAGTTTCCTTATCTATAAAATAGGGATCATCATGCCTCCCTTACAGGTTGTGAAGATCAGGTAATGTGCTTTGCAAGTGGTAAGAACATAATGAATGAATAGCTATAGCATTAATAATAACAACTTAACAACATACAAGGCTGAACATATTGTATTAAAAACCAATACTTCTAAATAGTTTTTTTAATCCCTCGCCATCCCTACAAAAAGCCATTATTAACTGCCAATTTTGTATGAGAACCTCTGGGGAATTCAGAGAATGCATTCTTGCTCTTTATTAGTTTGTCATCTTTAAATATCTTCTGGACATAAATTACTACAAATCTAGGCATTTCTGGCTGAATGTCCCCTGCAGAGGTGTGAGAATGACAAGAGCTCGAGGAAAGAGAGTTTATTGAGTCCTGAATGGAGAACGCTGTTTGGAAGACAGGGCATCCTGGGCTACCAGGATTAAATTGCACAGAATCGCTCCTCAAACACAGCCTAAATTTTCCATCCAATGCACAGGCTAGAGGGCTGTTCTGAGCAGCACACCATGAACAGCCAAGTGAAAAATGTATCACATCACAGCCTTTCTAAAACATACTTTCTCATTAACTTATTTGTGCTTTGGTGAAGAATGTGATTGATAGAAACACCATGGTACTCCACAACTCTAGGGGGGAATTGCTTTATATTCTAGAACCCTTCCCTTCTAAAATATGCATGTAAAATATTAAATAACTAGATTTTAAGTAACTGGATTAATGGGGGAAAGTCTTCCTACTTAGTACTCCACTTTGGGGTGGGAGGAAGGTAACAAATGCAGGAAAGCACATGACTGTTATTAACTTTTTCAAAAGTAATTTTAACACATTTTTCTGACTTAGTGCAGATTCCGCCCAATCTTCTGCACACTAAGCATTGTAAAACGAGATGTGTGCTCAGGATGCTGACTCTGAGGCATTATGGGCACCCCAACATCCAAAAAAAGCCTCATTTCACTCACTATATTGCATTTGTTAAGGTGAGATATCTGCTTGCAATATATATATACATGCAATATAAATACATATATTTATTTATATATTTATGTTTATATACATATATTTTAAAATTTCAGCTGATGTGCAGCTAAAGGGGCTTTCTGGTTAATCCTCGCCCCAAATGAAAATTTAATTTAGCAGAGTAGCTCCTTCCTGAGGCATCATGATTAATTGAGGGTTTATTGTATCTAACAGAAATGTTTCATATGCGATGATCACCTAAAGGCAGATTTCAAAATGGAAATCTGAGTAAAATCCTCTTAGCTTTCTGAAGTTGTGAAGCACTCTTAAAATTTTTCCTATCTAAAATTAATTCAACCCTGCTGCTAAGAATCAAAAACAATTTAAAGTTTGATCATTTGTATTTCAGAGCAAGCTGTCTCCAAGTGTTAAAGCTGGGGTGTCACCATGGTAAGCATTTCTTGACAAAACATATACTAACTGGGCAGCATTTGAGCACACTTCCTTTTCCCTACTTTCCTTTTTACCCTAAACTGCACTCCACTTGATGTTTCTTCTGCATCTGTTTCTTCTTTATTTAAACAATTAGATAATGCATAGCTGTTTCCTGAAGTCCAGTTCAGTCAGAACTAGAAGCAGGAGAATTGTACTGATCTGACATAGAAGACAACTTTTTTTTTTTTTTTGGTTTGTATCAATTTTACTCTCTGTATTTGTGTTTTTGCAAAAACTTAATCTTGGCAGTCACTGAGAGATGAATTTTATGGATCTCCAGCCTGTTCCCTTTGAGGCTGAAGACATAAGGAGAAGGTACTTGGGAGTTTTGGTAAGAAACTATCATGCCCTTTGAAGGCTCCTGTTTCTGTCCCTTCTCCCTATGCTAGTGTAGATGAAATGGAATACAAATTTGTAGGTCCACTAGGATTTGTTTTCAAAATTTCATAGTGAGCTTAAAAGAGCCTGTTTTGAAGTCTCTTCATTCATGCTCAGTCGTCTGTTCCCTTTGGCAAACTTACAAAGGTATGGGATCTCCAATTACCCTTAAAGAGTTATTGAGTGCCTGCTCCGAACTGGGTAGGGAAAGGTGCAGAGAGAAAATCAGAGGTGGTGCTGCCCTCAGGGTGTCAATATGGCTAAGACTGATGGTGCAATTAAAGAGCAATAAGGCTCATTACTCCTACAGAATATTCAGATCACTAATAGATACTTCTCTAGCAAAAATTCACTTGAGGGCAGGAACTGTGACTTGCTTTGTCCATACCTGCTGTAGAGCACACTCCATGTAGTAAGTTGGGAATAAATATTCATTAAATTTAACGCAATGTACAAAATCAGAACTGTTTATCTCTCACAAACCTGTTCACCCAGGTTTTCTGATGTTGGCCCCATCATCTGTGCAGTCACCGACATCCAAACTCTGAGGGTATATTGGATGCTAGTTCTCTTATGCCCCCCTCCATCCAATCAGTACTCAATTCTTCTGAATCCTTCCTTCCAATTTCTCCTAAACCATTTTCCCTTCCACTTACTCCACACCAGTTTGAGTCATTCATTACCTCTCTAAGTAATGCAAACTTCTTGCTGCTCTTCCGACCTCTGGGTGTTCTCTGGCATGCGCACAAAAGGCATTATTAGCATGCTGCCAAGCCCAGTGATGTCCAGGCTGAACCGCCTATTTCCTGGTCTCACCTCCTCAGGGTCCTCTGCTCCATTTGGGCAAACGGGACATTCCCGGATCCCCTGATGTCCTCCCCAATCCCCTCTCTCTGTGCTCGGGGTTCTAACCCTTCTCTGCAAAATTCTTCCCTGTCTGTCTCCAATTTTCAAAATCCTACAGTTTGTATTGTTTAGGGGGTATGGATGGCAGGAAGAGGAGTGCCTCTGGCTATCTAAAGCAGAACAGGAATTTATCAGAAGGATGTCAAGTAGCTCACAGCTGGGCTGGAGTAGCTGGGAGAAGGGGGAGAACCAAGCATGGTAATGACGTTGGCAGGGAAGTTGTGGGGCCCTTCCAGCTAAAGCAAGCTGAATCTCATCCCCCCTCCCCTTTGTCACCCCAGCCAGTTTCAAAGTCCTGAGTGGAGGGTTCTATGGGCCAAACCCAGGCCATTCACTTTCACAGGGCTCCTGGGAGTGGCAAGATGGAGGAGACCACGCTGCCTTCTGCCACAGTAAGACAGGGGCCTCCCTAAATCTAGGAAGGGGCCTGGAAGTAGGGCAGCACACTCTGGTAGCTTCCCACTGTGTCATCTCCCAAGGGCCATTTCTAATGCCATCACCTTTCATAAACCCTAAAGCATCTTCTGACTCTCAGATGCATTTTTCCTGATACTTTTCATATGTAGCTACATATGATATTTATGTACTGGTCTCATCCTTCTGAGATTAGATTTCTCCTGAATTGACTCCTACCATGACTTACAAACAGAAATACAGTAGATAGGTTTAACTGAATTAAAGGTTAAGATAGAAGGTCAGGGAAAAGCAGATGGGTTTACCACACACCAAACACACAACTGAGACCTGTTCACATGATTTCATTTAATCCTCACTGACTCTCCACTCTCCTTCCCGTGTGGCCTCTCCTGGAGGCCCAGAAAGGCTAACTGATACCAGCTCCCAGGCTTGCAGGCAGGCTGTGGGCCTCTGAGGTCTGACATAGCCCCTTATTTCTTGCTTTTTGTGTTTTCCCTGAGTCCAAGGAAGGAGTTAGAGGAGGGCTTGGTTGAACTCTGAAGGACAAGGACAAGAAATTCTTTGCTGTGTCAGCGCTGTCAGAGGCAGAAACAGCGTGATGAGGTGGGCAACCGCGGGGAGGGAAGAGACCAAGGCAAGTAGCTTGTGTTGGGGCAAAGTAAACAGTGAGATTGCCATGGCTGGGCTAAGTCCGAGGGACCTCTGGAAGATAAATCTTAGGATTTAATGCTGATGTGATTTGGGGGGAAAGGTTTATACTCTCTGCACTTTCAATACTTCATTCTTGAAGACATTTTAATTTTAGTAAGAGAAACACGCCTGAATTAATGGAGGGCAAAAACATGCACATTTTTAAGTAAAACATCAGCTTCAAAGAAATGTCTCCCCCATGTTGGGTTTTATAGTGGGTTGAATGGTGGCCCCCAAATGTATGTTCACCTGGAAACTGGGAATATGATGTTATTTGGAAAAAGGGTCTTTGTAGATGTTATAAAGCAAGGATCTCACAGATGAAATCCTGGATTAGGGTGGGCTCTAAATCCAATGACAAGTGTCCTTATGAGAAGAGAGAAGGGGCGAGGACACAAAGGGAACAGGCCTTGTGAGGACAGCCCAGAGGTTGGGGTGATGTTCCCATCAGTGGCACCTGGATCCACCAGAAGCCGGAAGAGGCAAGGAAGGGTTCTCCCCTTGATCCCCTGAGAGACATGGTCCCCGCTCACAGCTTGATTTCAGACTCTGGCTTCCAGAACTCTGAGAGACCAAACTTCTGTTTTAAGCCACCCAGTTTGAGGGAATTTGCTAAGGCAGACCCTGGAAAATAGTGCAGGCCTCTTAGAGCTCAATCTCTAAGCCTTCCTAGGATGAAATGCTCAAGGCTTCTTCTGTCTGAGGACTTTGGAGGAACAGTGGTGGGCAATGGGGAGCCATGGGAAGTTCTTGAACAGAGAAGCAGCGAGACAGAAGCAATTTTTAGGCAGGTTGGGTTGACATCCAGTATAAATTTAGGGGATGTGAGGAATAACAGGAGACCAGCTGGAAGGCAATGGGTATAGTGGAAGGAACAGGAGTTTTGGTCTTGAGTATATGTGTTATGACCCCAGCCCCTTTACTTACTATTTCAGTTTTTTCATGTGTGACATGGGGATAATATTATTTGTGTGAGTTACAGGTAATATGTGTAAAGAATTCAAAAAAGGTACACAAGTTATTATTAGTAATAATGTACAAATGTCTAGTTACCCTCTTTGGCATTGGACATGACAAAGAAGGTACAAAGAGATGTTTTAGAGTCACCTGGACTCAGAATCATGGCAATTTAGATTCAAAGGGATCTCATGGTCACTTAGCATCCTGTCCTTACTGTCCTTGGGGAGAGCCTGGAGAGAGAATGAAGGAGTCTAATTGCAATGAGGTTTCCCCAGGGAGCTGAGATGCCTGGTGGATTCTTTGTCAAGCCTGGGACTGTGGGTAGAAGAGCTAGTTTGGGAGGCAAGGAAGTTGCATTCTGAACCTGGTGATGATGAAAACATGATGAGCTGCCCAGAGGGGCTGCAGATAAGCTGGGAGGTCTCGAAGGCTACAGGTCCAGGATTGTACAGACATACAAAAAGGGAAAAACTCTCTTTAAAGAAAAAAAAGGTGCATATCAGAATAAAAACAAAGGGTCAAAGTAGAAAAATAGCTGTGTTTGGTAAATGGAAAGATGATGGAATTTCAGGAAACAGTAGAAATGCCATGTACTTCAGAAACCTGTGTAGGACAGAGATTGGAAAGGGACATTGGGTTTTAAATATAAATGTCCTCGGTGACTTTACCAAGAATCAGAGATGCAAGAAGATTTCAAGAATCATAATTCAATGAAAGTTGACAAGTTAAAAACTGGGTCAAATTGTTATGCCTATTTTGAGTAAACTAAAATTGGACCAGACCATTTACTACAGTTCTTTCCTGATTAGTAAGACAAGGTTCTCACAAAAGGATGAACAGAGGGAGCATCTTTCTTAAGGTGTGAGAAGGAGGCTGTCCCCATTGATAGACCTTGGATCCATCCTGGTTCATCACTGCACCTCCTTCCAGCCAGTGACCTATTGTGTATTTCCTACTGCAGGGAAGTGGGCCAGGGATTTACAGGAGCCAGGTAAATATTATCACCCTATTTGATAGATTTTAGATAGGTTAAGAAACATCCAGGCAAGGTTCCACAGTTGAAGAAGCAGATAGTCAAACATTCAACTGTGACTGCAAAGTTATAGTGGCCCTAGTTACCCTCCTTGGGTACCTCCTATTGGGAAGGAGGCAGGGGATAAGCCTTGTCACCTTGGGTAAATTATTATTGCCTTAATAATGATGAGAAACCAAGAGCCCTAAGAAAGAATCTCATTAAAATGGATCTAGGCTATTCCGCCAGGAAATCAGGATCATCTGAATTGCAGGATGTCCTTTTGGGAAGCCATATGGGAAGGAGAGTGGAGAACAGACATCTGGATGCGTGCGTCTGTGACTTTCCCCTTCCTCTTGGGTTTTAATCTCCAAGTTTGTTTACAGGTAAACCACTACGCGTGGCCAGGTGACAGGAGCAGTCTCACTGCTAGTGACAACTCCTGGAGCCCAGATAGCAGCAGCTTCACAGGATTCTTACTGGGCTGGGTGCGCTGGAGTTGGACGTGACGCAGGAGAGGCCGCAGAGGCTGGGCCTCCTCTCCTTCTCTTAGGAAGTGCTTCCGACGGGAATGATGGAGTCAAAAAGTGTCTGGTTGGGAAAGTAAACAGATACAAGGCAAATAAATAAAAATGCCCCACAAGCAATTACAGAGGGGAAGTGACATTTTTATGTAAGTCACTTTGCTGACGGACACCAGGCCTGCTTTGCCGAGAGTGCCGTGGGAATGCTTCCGGGAGGGGGGCGGTCGCCAAACAACTAGAGCGCGGTGATAAGAAAATCAAACAAAAAGAGGATGGAGAGACCACCCGCCGGTCCTCGGAGGCTGGGACTTGCTGCTCCGATTTCCTCTCCTGTCCCCTTGCCCCCACCCAGCTGGCCCCAGCTCCCGGCGGCCGGCCGGCCGGCGCGCCCCCAGCGGCGCGTAACGGAGCCGCCCCCGCGCCGGCTGCCGAGCGGGCCCCAGGTGATTCGCGGCCGAAGGGCGCGGGCCTAGGCCGGCCCCTGGGCGGTGCCACGGCGCGGCCGGGGCGGAGCGCGCGGGGGGCGGAGCGGCGGGCGAGGGGCGGAGCGCGGGGGGGGGCGGTGCGCGCGGGGGAGGGTCGCCTCCGCCGCCGCCGCCGCCGCGGGGAGTGTCGGGCCGGGGCGCGCGGCCGAGCGGGCGGCGGGTGGCGGGCGGCTCGGAGCGGGGAGCTGGCGGCGCCCGGGCCGGCGAGGTCCGCCCGGCCCGGCAGCGTCCGCCGCGCGGCGGGAGGAGGGAGCGGCGCAGACAAAGAGCGGCGCCTGGGCCGGCAGCGCGGCCGCCGCCCCGGGACCGCGTCGCTGCCCTCCGGCCTCGGCGGGCGGCCCACGCGAGGTAAGTGCAGCCGGGCCCGGGGCGGGGGACGCAAACTTGGGTGGCTCGGCGGAGTTGACGTGCGGCGGGGCTCGCGAGGCAGGCGCCGGGGCAGGGATTGGGGGCTGGGTCCCTGCCGCGCCCCCGGCGCCCCGGCCCGGCTGCGGCCTTGCCCTTCGCGGCCGCGGACCGCTGGCCCCTCCGGGTCCCGCACATTCCCGCGGGCCAGCCCGCCCGCCCGGTCGGCCCCCTTCCCCAGGGGCGGCGCGAGGGCGCCGCCAAGGGCGCGGGCGGGGGTGGGGGCCTGGGTGGAGGTTCGCGGGACGGGAGACCCCGGGCGCGCGGCGGGCGCGGAGCCGTGGCCGGCGTGGACGGTGCGTGGCCGGGGGCGCCGCGGCAAGAGTCTCCGGGAAGAACGGCGCCGGATCGCCCGGCGTCGGCGCAGGGATGCGGGAGGCCGAGCTCTGCCCGGAGAACTTACTGGGCTTAGCGAACTGTTCATGATCCCGCACAAGGCTGCCCGTCACATCGCATAAAGGAGGTCCTGGCCTCGGCGGAGGGCGCTTTGTGACGGGTTTCAGGCGTTGCGTCCTGCCCCAGATTTTCATGACTCCTTACAGCCACCTGGAAGAAAGTTTCTTAAAATCGCTCTGCCCTCCTGGTTTATTCAGGGCGATTTAACCACCCAGTGCTTCTGGAAGAATTCGGTGTGTGACTTTTAAGGCATTGACGGTAACTCCCGGTGAATGCAGTTAGCGTGCCATTGTGTGGAGGGGTTTAGTTTGCAGAAAGCTTTAATTTGTGACATGAACCATCGCCTCGGAAGGTCTGCGCGGGATGCTCGGGGTCATCGGCTGATGAATCTTTGGCACCTAACTTTAAATAGCATTTTAATAGCTTCAGGGACAAAGGAAGAGCATTCGTGGAGGTGGCCTCTGTCTCTTAAGACCATTCAGCCTGGCAGTTTCCCCTTTATTTGCCTTTGTTTATTTTGCCAACAGGTTTAAGGCTGAATCTGCCGAGTTCGCGTCTGCATAATGGGATGAGCAGGCCCCAGTGCTGGATCGCCCAGGCCCACTCTTTCCCTTGACCCAAAAAATGACTGCAGAGGCCAGTGGGCGTGACTTGCCTGGGACCCGCAGGTAGGGGAGCCCCTTCCTTGTCCAGGCCCTAACCAGCTTCTTCCCATCCTCTCTCCGAAAGGATTTTGGTAGGAATGAGAGTAGCCCTGGTGTTTCATACCTTTGCATATTCTTAGCAACAGTGCTTTTCAAGTCTTAGAATGACCACAGAAGAAGCTGGACTGTTGTAACTTATCAAAACAGATCTAAACTTTGCCTCTAAATACAGCCTTAATTCACTTTCCCAGTGTTCCTAGATAAATAGGTAAATTAACAACAGAATTCAAGCCTGTGTGTATTTGCATAAAGAGAAGGCAGTCTTTGGACGTGTGGAAAGAAATGGGCTTAAACCGCAAGATTGGGCTGTAGGTGTAGGATTTTAGGTGTTTGGAACGGGGGTTTTCGGAGAAGCCAGTGTTTAACGGTGTTGGTGAAGCAGTGACCACGGAAAATTCCTGCCTTGTTATTTTTCTCCTTGAGGTTGTTTAGATGTAGTTTTGATTAAGAAAGTGGCTGGATCTTAGCAGTCTTCTGGCTGCAGCTATTTGAGGCTGATACTGAGAACTTTAAGCATTGGTAAGCTTGTGGAGGGGCTTGACTCAGCTTTCTCTCCTGCAGACTTCACCTAGGCTCGGGGTCTTAGCTGCTACATAAACAGGCAACAGGATTGATCATGGAACACTGGGTGAAATGAGGTGGCAAATTGCCATCTGGAGGATTGATTGTTCCATCACCCCCTCCCTCCATTCACTTGGAGAGAAACCGGCCCTTTAAAAATGGGCGGGGCTTGTCCGTTTCAAGTTGCCGAGCTCAGTTTTGAGGCTTTTGAGTTTTGCTTTATTACATATTATATTAAATACTTCTCTTCATACTTAATTATACTTACATTATTAATTATACCTAAGTATAATTCTCTTATACTTAAATTCTTTTCATCCTTGAAATCTTTGACTCTGCCATACTACCAAATTCTGTCATTTGCATGGGGGTATTATTGAGCTTTTCCAACAAACAGATCTTACGTACACAGTATTTGAGAAGTGCACCGTCATCCATGTTAAATACAACGGAAATCTTCCTTGTGTGCGCACAAACTGATAACCTTTTAAAATACCCCTAAAGGCTTGCTGATTGCCCTGAATGACCTGGAGTCCTTTACTTGATCGCTCGCTTTAGCTTAATTTACCCCTCTTAGTTGAGTCTGTGTTGCAGTCTGGGACTCCCATGCTTCTTCCAGCTGCCCAGACTGACTCGCAGTGTGCGCTGGGGCAGAAAAGGCTCGTGGACGTCGTTCTCTGGTGTTAAAAATGAGGCTTAGTAGAGAAGATTGCTTGTAGAAACTGCAAGGGAGGGCCGTGAATGTTTGGGAAAGCTAGTGAGCCAACTTTTCTCACAGATGAACTGGAAACGCCTCACAACTCACCTCCAGAGGCTTAGGAAATTAGTTTTCCTGTCCAGAGAGATTGCAAGTGGTGCTTCCAAATTGCTTCTCTTTCCTAAAATGAGTGATGAAACCCTTCCTGACTTGTTTTCAAAGGGCCTAAGCTAAAATGATATCATGTAGGTAGTTAAGTGCTTCAGTTAAGGCAACTTCGATGAAGGTCAAGACAGCCTTTAAACGGGTTATCAGAAGTATGCAGCGGAAGTTAAAAGTTTATTTCTGTAAGCCATTTTATGAACTTAAGAAATTAGGCTATTTTTCTTATGCATTTCAGTTTGAATGGCTCTTAAAGTATGTATATTTCTGAAGGTGTAATCAACATCAACAAGTTATTAACACTGTCCCCCGCCCCCACTGTCTCCCCTGTGGTTTCTTTGTGTTCGTACCTTATGCACAGGGATGCCCAACAAACACTGATTGAACACAGGAATATTGAGTTCGGAGCCTGTTGAGTTACTAGGGCTCTGGGTTCCCAATGAGATGTGAGTAATCAGAGATCTCTAGAATTGTAGTACCTGAGCTCAGAACCTCTGTGACGCTGTAGAAGGTTTTGTCCACAGGATGTCCAGACAATGGGAGGATTTGGTTTGGTGGACTCTCTGGCAAATTCTCTGTCTAATGAATCATTTATAGGCCTGAAGCTAAATTTTTTTTTATCAAGGTATCATTGATAAACACTCTTATGAAGGTTTCACATGAAAAACAATGTGGTTACTACATTCACCCATGTTATTGAGTCTCCCCATACCCCATTGCAGTCACTGTCCATCAGTGTAGTAAGATGCCACAGAGTCACTATTTGTCTTCTCTGTGCTACACTGCCTTCCCCATGATCCTCCCCACACCATGTGTGTCAATCATAGTACTCCTCAATCCCCTTGTCCCTCCCTCCCCACCTGCCCTCTCCCACCCCTCCCCTTTGGTAACCACTAGTCCCTTTTTGGAGTCTGAGAGTCTGCTGCTGTTTTGTTCCTTTTTTTTTTTTAAAGGGCCAAACAAAAAACAAACTTACCTGCATAACTACTTGATGGGTTCACTACATATTTTACTTTTCAGTGGATTGTCTGTGTCATCCTGAACTAGAAACTCTGGGCAAAGCACTTATTATTCTTGCCTGGGAAGGGATTTATTTAGTGCCACCTTGCTTCTTTCTACCACTTGTATTTTTAATGTTTTTAAGAAAAGAAGCCTCAAGCATGCTCAGAATTTAAATACTTCACTTGCCTCTTATGAGACAGTTTTGGAAATTGGGATGGTTCTTCTGGTTAGTGGTTAATGAAGACCTCAAACGCTATAGCCAGATAAGAATAGATACTAATGCTTGTATGGTAATGTATCGTTTACAAGTTGCTCTTCCCATATGCTGTCGTATTTAATATTTGAAAGTACATAGTAAAATGGGCTCTGGCCCTTATTTTGGTCTGAGGAAATTGGAGCTCGGGGACAATGCCTGGGCTGACAAAGCCTGAACTTGGATTTAAGTCCTTCCCTTCAGAGTCCTGCACCCCTGCTGAGCAGGTAGTAGATAAGGAACACAGTTCTGGAGCCTGGAAAGGCTAAGGTTGAGGTGTTGGCAGTTGTTGGAGGCTGTGATCCGCCAGCATGTGCTGATGGGGCTAAGTGTTGGAGGCCTTGCATGGAGACCTTTGCCTTGCTGGCGATCTGAGCAGATGCAGGTGAGAGTGTATTCTCTATGCGAGTTGACCGAAGATGATCCAGTTCAGGGGAGAGACAGGAGCAGTTTCAGCAAACTTTACTGTTGTGCGCCAGCATGCTTTACTCTGGAAGGTCTCAGCAAGTTGAAGAGTGCCTATTCCTGTGTGGGGCATGTATCTGTCAGCTCTGGCTGCCGTCACAGAATACCATAAGTCTGGTGTGAAACAAACTTATTTCTCACAGTTCTGGAGGCTGGAAAGTCCAAGGTCAGGGTGCTTGTAGATTCGGCTCTTGGTGAGGCTCTTCCTGGCATGTATACAGCTACCTTCTTGCATCCCCCCATCGCCCTTGTCTGCATGTGAAGAGTCTCTGGTGTCTCTGCCTCTTATAACGACACCAGTCCTGTTGGATTAGGACCACATCCATATGACCTCATTTAACCCTACCTAATTACCTCTTCAGAGGCTCTGTCTCCAGATACATTCACACTGTGGTGAAGGCTTCAACATCTGAATGACTGGAGGGACAGTCAGTTCATAAAAGTGTGTAACTGTTCAAAACCAAGACTGATTACTTTAGGAAGTCCTGTTGCTTCCTTCACCCAGCTCTGGAATGTGTTCATTTGAGGACAACCACCGGCCGAGGGTGGTGAGAGCAGTGAGAAGTGAGGAGGGAGTGGCAGCTCCCTGTGAGCCAAAGCACCTCGGACAAGGGAAGCCACCTTGGTGCTGGGTTCCCAGGTGCTGGCCCTGTGTGGGTGGCGTGCTCACACAGTGGTGAGGAACACTGGCTCCATTTACGGATCCCCCAATGGGTGCAGGCACTGTTTTTGGCTCAGGGTCATAATTGACTATCAGATACTGGAAAGTGTTGGATTTTATGCGGAAACCAGAGTGTTTCCTGGCACGGGATGAAGAGAGCAAAGGGAGAGGGCGAGGCCAGCTGCCGCCACGCCCTGCACTCTTGGCCACGTGAGCAGGTGTCCCTGCAGTGGTGGGCATGACAGTGACTGGTAAGGACATCCTGAGCACTGCATGTACGGCTCTGACCCAAGCCCGTTTAAGTCGTTCAGGGTGATTACACACCTGGTGGGGGCTGTCTCTGAGCCACAGCTCTCCAGATCCAAGTCTGTGTGTTCACTCTGATTCATTAATTCCCTCAACCAGTCATTCATGCGAATTATCCAACTTCTTACCAGTTATTTCCACTTAAGACCCTGAGTGGCCCAAGCTGTATGCACTGTCTCCTGAAGTGCCATGCCAGCCTTTTCAGTTAATATCCCTGTCATCCACTCACTCGTCCTTGAGTTTTCCCTCCCCTCCTAAATCCAAAATCTTACTGATTTTACCTCCAAAAGGTCTCTTTCATCTGAGCCCTGCTGTGCTCGCTATTTCCTCTCTCACTTGGCTGTCGCAATACCTTTTCTAACCACTCTTGGCAACCCATCCTCACTATACCCTGATAACAAGTCTGGCCATGGTCCACACTGGTGGCTCTCTACTGCCCTTGGGTCAGTGTCCCAAGTCCTCAATGTGGCAAGTGTGGGCCTGATCAGCTGGGCTCTCTCGCTTTTCCTCCAGTCTCTAGAAATGCCCCCCACACCCTGAGCCACTACAGTCACCTTTGGCTACTGAGTGGCTGTTGGCTAGTTGTGATAACAGAATGCCAAAGTTTTTCATCAGTTTATTTTTAAAGACTTCTGTACTTTGGGGCTGATTCAGCGTTACCCCTTGTAGTGATGGCATCACTACACAGCTGTGGCTTTGCACTTCAGAAGTGTGCCTGACCTTCACGGGAGGAGGAGACTGCACAAAATGCTTGTGTGTCTGCTTCACTGTGAAGTAGGCCCTGCACGTGCCCTTGGAGTGATTTGTAAGGAGCTGGGCTGTCCCATGAAATACAGTGCAAGCTGCAAATCAGAGCCACAGTTGTAATTTCTAGTAGCCACACTAAAAATGTAAGAAGAAACAAGTGAAACTAATTTTCATACTGTTTTGCCCAATAGATCTAAAGTATGTTTATTAATACATGTAATCAATAGAAACATTATTAATGAGATAGATAATTCATGAAGTCTTTGAAATCTTGTGTGTATTCTACGGTTATACATACCTCATTTCCTCTCTTTACATTTGTTTTCTGGCCACTTGAAGCTTGTAACTGCACAGTGGAGAGTGCAGGCTTTTCATGATTTAAACTTCATTTATTCTGTATTTCAAAAGATGAGATAGCTAAAAAGACATAGCAGAAACAACTTAGAAGAAGAATAATTATTCCTTAGTGGGAAAGGTATAATTTATTGTGGTTATAAGTAATAATGTAATATTTCATGCACTCAAACAATTTTAGAGTACTAAAATCAGATTTGGTTACATACAATCAAAATACCTTGCACATTTTACAAATTTTAAAATGTGTTTTGAGTTCTAGAGGTCAAATTACCAACATAAATAATTTTGGGGGGGTATTACTATTCAACATATTTCTGAGACATGAAAAGTGTTAATTTATAAGCATAGAAGCTAAAATCTTATTTTCTTTAGTGATCATTCGCTTCTCCCCTAACACACACACACACACACACACACACACACACACACACACACACACACACACACACTGTCATTATTATTTCAAGTGCTTTATAAGAATAATCATGAAATCCTCTAAAAAATTGACTGGTTTATTCCCTCCCTCTCTCCCTCCCTCCCTTCTTCCCTTCCTCCCTTCCTCCCTTCCCTCCTTCCCTCCTTCCTTCCCTCCTTCCTTCCCTCCTTCCCTCCCTTCCTCCCTTCCCCCCTTCCCTCCTTCCCTCCTTCCCTCCTTCCCTCCTTCCCTCCCTCCCTTCCTCCCTCCTCCCTTTTGTTTTTTTTTTTATGGGTGTGGATATGGTTATGGAGACAAAGCAGGTTGCCTTACCCACAGCTAGTAAAGGGCAGACCAGAAACTCAGCCTGTCTGATTTCTGAGTGTCGGCTTCTTATCCATGAAGTTGGGCCACCATCCCTTCATTAAGCCATATCTGAAAATACATAAACAGCACCATAAGCTGTCATTATGGTACACTATTTGAGAAACATTAAAAGAAAAATCATTTTTAGGGCATGGAGCTTGGATATCAGTTCATTCTGGGAACCTCCTAACAGCCAGGTAGTGGCTGAAGCCCTGGACTTTGGCAGGGCAGTAACAGCTGTCAGTAGTTGTGGTGTGGCTGAGGAGGGTCACACTGGAGTGTCACTGCTCACCGGGGCATTGCTGCTGCACCCCAGCCCTCCTTACTGTGCGCCATAGTTCATGGTGCTCAGGTGGGCAGGCTCAAGCTCTGAGACGGGCATCAGCACCCTGGAGGGTTCCTTAAAGTTGGGTGGTGGGGCCCCTGCATGGTCTGAAGTGGGGCCTGAGCATTTCCTGTCCCGATGAGTTCTCGGGTGACTTCAGTTGGGGTGGCACCCCATGCTGGGAACCCCTGTTGAGGGATTTGCTGTAAGACTGGGTGAGTGAGGGGTCTTTCTGTTCTGTAGTAGCAGTGTTTTTTGAGAGGGCCTGCAAGCCTGCTGCCTAGGGGTTTAGGAACTGGTGTGGGGGTGCACGTGGTTGTGCCCTTCGCAGATAGCTGTGTGGCAGGACCCCACCCTGTTCCCTCCGTGGGGACTGTGGAAGCAGGAGTGAGTGCTCGCTCACCCTCTCACTTGGCCCTGAGCCTTTGCGTGGTTGGGATGCCTTTGGGGTGGGGTGGGGCGTGTCCTCTGCTGCTCTTCCTTAATGGGTCACTGTGAGTAAAGTGCAGGTCTGCAGCGTGGTGCTTTCTGGAAAACCTTGCAGCCCAACACAGCAAGGCCTCTTCCTTTGTGCTCTTGACGTCTGTGCAAGTCCTGAAGAATCCCAGTGTGGCTTTGAAAATCGCTTTCTCAGGTCATGAGAGAGGCCGTGCCTCATTTTTGGAAGACCACAGTTAAAGGTTTCAATGGGAACCTTGCCTTGGCTGCCATTCCAAGTGAGTTTTGCAGGTCATCCTAACCCCACCCTTCTGTTCTTGGAATATCCTTGGGGGATGTCAGGCCTTGGGCAGCCTTTCCCCAGAGCAGATGGGACTGAGATAGTCGAGAGTCTGCTATCTGCGCAGAAAGCTTCCACGTGTCCTAAGTCTCGGGTGCAGTTGTGTCAGATGGGCTCCAACTTCCTGCAGCTTTGAACTTACAGGCTTAGACTCACAATCCAGCTGTGCTCCTGTGGCGGCTCTGTGTGTAGTGTGTTCTGGGAGGAGTAGCAGTAAAGATTTATTTACTTGAACAAGCTTAATAATTCTTTGAGCAATGATGGGTGGGAGTGGCCAGCTAGTGAGAAATGTTAGAGAAAGGCCTAGAAAGGCCCCACTGGCCATCTTACAGGACAACACCCTTCAGTGCTTACATTAATTTTCTTTAAAGGATGAGCTTCAATTTAATATGAGTTTTGGCTGAGTATTTAAGGGTGTCTGCAAGTCAACAGATACTTTAATTATGTCACTAGGAGTCTGGCTACAGGAGAGAAGAACAGTTGCTCTGTCTCCTGCCCTCTTTTGCCAGCTGTGTTCATTTTAAGATCACTTTAAAAGCTTTTATCTCTGTTGCAAATCTGTCTGTGTATTGGCAGGGGCGGTGGTGGGTGTGGTGATTGTCGGCAGAGCTCTGAATTGGTGATAAACAGCTCTCACTGCTCTGAGTGATGGAAGCCAGCTCAGGGAGATTGACATAAAAACTACAAGCTGCTTGAGTACTTCTAAGAGATCAAGAAATAAACAAGGGATTCAGGGAGTTATTTTGGAGACAGTTTCAGGAAATTTGATATAGGTGAATAGTGAATTTTCATCAAAATACCTTTTTTTAAGAAACATATTTAGGAGCAGAATCTGGCAAGGCAGATATAAAAACAGATTTCTCTGCATTATTTTCACTGTCCCCTGTCTCTCCTATTTGTATGTGACTCACTTGATGCGCTCTCCCACCCTGACCATTTAGGTTAAAGTTGTTGTTTTCCATCTGTCCTCATTAACTGCTCTCCCTGTACCTGTCCCAGCTATTGCTTTCTTAGGACCCACCCAGCTTATATCTAGTTATCCCTTTGTTTAGACATCTTTCTTGCTTCAGTTCCTTCTCATAGTTTCCATAGTAGGCCTGTTTTTATGGTTCACTGATAAGACTTGGTGGTGACTATACAAGCTTTGCCATTATCCTTTAAAAAAAGGGGGCCGAGGGGGTAATAGATACTCTGCTGTGGGAAGTTGCATTTTGAAGCAGGCCTGGGTGGAACTGAAGCTCAGTTGATTCACCATAGATTAAGGCTCAAGTATTTCAGTACACTGCTGCTTAACTGGATTGTGCCATGCACTTAATATACTTATCAGCTCTGGTCAGGAAAGGAGATGTTGATGCTCTTTTCCTTCAGTGTCTCAGGTCAGTGAGGGTTCTGTGTCAAAGGAAGAAAATAAGTTATCAACATACTGTGCATTAAAAACAAATTCCCATTCATTTTCGGATTTTACAAGCTGTTAGGTTTGGATTAAGAAGTTAGATCAATTCACTTTTGCCAGTAGAGACATGCCTTTTGAATGTCAATATTTTTAAAGACTTAACTGAGACTTGAACCTCTCCACCCCTGTACCTAGATGAGTAGTTCTCAACTGTGGGCAAAATTTGCCCCTATGGATACTTGGCAGTGTCTAGGGACATTTTCTGATCATCCTTAATGGGGAATGCTCCTGATTTCTAGTGGGTACAAGCCAGGACCATTGCTACCCATCCTGCAGTGTGTGGGACACACCCCACAACCGAGAATTAACTGGCCCAAAATGTCAACATTTCAGCAACCTTGATGTAAGTGAATACTACTCTGCTTTGCTTAAACCTTTAAATTAATGACACAAGTATCCTTTCACAGTGCGTGTAAAAAAACGCTTTTTTCTATGTTTATAAACATGAAAGGTAATAACTATTTAGAGAGCCAATGCTGTACACATCTGCAGTTGAATATATAAAGAACAAACATGAATATACCTGACTTTACCATGGTCTGTCTGGAATAGTATTACTGGGAAAATATGGCATACATTGCTTTTTAAAATTTTCTGTCTCTGCGTATTTTGACCATATAAATGTGGAACAACTAATTTGTAGGAAACATTTTCGTATCTGGCTGCAGTGTGAAAGAAATACATTCCCGTTAGAATGTCTCGTTACAAGGAAAGAATGGAGGTCCTTATCAATTGCTTTGTAATTGATTTTCAGAGTTTGGTCTAATCAAAGACATCTGTTTACTTAGCTCAGAAGCCTTACTATTGGTGATTCTATAAAAAAAATTTGTTACTACTAAAGTTCATAAGATTCTGGGTTCAACCTGATAATCTTTGAGGTGGCCACATCTGTTAGCTTTCAAATGTTTTATTTCCTTCTTTGTATAGTTTAAAAAAATAAACTCTTCAGAGAGAGAGAACAAAAATATCACAAATTAGACCTTATCCAGGGAAAAGGAAAGGGAAAATTATAATTTGGCTGTTAGTCTCTGACTCCCAGTATCTAGGTTCATGGCAAAACTGCCTATTAGCTGGCCTGGAATAGGATGTTGATGTCCATGCTTGTTTTTTCTCTATAAGTAGGCTCTTACTTGTGATAAAGTTGGATAAGCCTAGAAATTAAGAGGGCTGTCAAGTAGAAGTTTCCTTGGCTTTATCTAAATCTGTTATGTATAAATCATTTCCTGTTATATTGCTCTTCCTTTTTATTTTGTTGTTTCTTATGGCTTCCTGTTCTGTTACTCAGATAAACACAAACTCAGCACTTTGTACATTTTTTTATTTCTCTTGGTAAAGATGGTTCAAGTACAGTTTTTTCCTTTCTTTTCCATCCTCATGTGGACCAAGAAAGACCTCTGACAAAGTAATAGTGACTCTTTGGATGGCCTTGAAGGGTTCTGAAGTAATGTGCTATAAAACAGCATAGATACGTGACTGTTGCTTGTGCATGCATTGTGTCGTGTGATTCTGCCAGGGTCGGTGGAGGGAGCCAAGCGTTGTTCCTCAGTCACTGTGTGGGTGAGGAAAGTGTGAGTCCCTGGGCACAACAGCCGGCCCCCAGTGGGCTTGGTGTGCGTGGCCGAAGGGAGACCTCAGGCCCACACTGTCAGCTGTACATCAGGTCTGGGATGTGTGTGACATACTGTCTGGAGCTGCAGTCCCTGATTCCGGAAATCAGGGCTTTGTAGTTATGTTAAACTCTCCTCCTCCCTCAAAATAAAATGTTTGACTTCATGCAATAACTTATTTTAATTATTAGAGGAGTGGGATTAAAACAGCATCATTCTAAGCTTCATTAATAGCTAGTCTAAATTTGAACTTCAAAAGGCTTGCTTCATATGAGGAGTAGAGATGTAGCATCTCCTTTTCACCTGCTACTAATTTGGCTCAAGTTAAACAGCAAATTTTTAATTTCTCAACCTACAGTTAGTCTAATGTGAAACAAGGGCTTAGCTCTAATGTATTTTAAGATCTTTTTTAGCACTGTCATTCGTCATTTAAAAACTTGAAACAGGCCATTCCTTGTTAGAGAAGTTGCTCGAAGCCAAGTGGGCTGAACTCACTTTGGTGGTAAATTTATGTTGCTGTTCCTTTTTTGTGCATCTGGTTAAAGGACTCGGATTCTGTGTAGAGAGGAGTAAAAAGTTGCCTTATTCACCCCCATCTGACCTGCTGATTGGACCACTGTCCCAGTTTTGCTGTAACTAAATTGTCACAATTGATACTTGTGAGTGCCAGCTGTGTGAGAGGCACTGTGCCAGGTGTAGAGATACACAGGCAACCCGGACAGAGACCCGCCCTCAGGGAGCTTGTAACCAAGGGTGGAGGTAGATTTTACAGGTTCACAGCCAGCTCTATTCTTAGTTAACAGACATACAGAATGACTGCTGGTTCCTCCATGTGGGGTCCTGTACGAGATGAGATGCAAGGGAAGATACATACGTGGGAAGTCCCCAAAGCCTGGTGGGATCCATTTCTTGTGCTCCAGGGAAGGAATACTTTCTTCAAGATCTTTAGAATACAGACAGCCCTGGAGACAGTGGAGCAGAGGGTGGTCCCATGACAGTTGTAATGGGGACAGCCACCGCTGGAGCAGTATCCTGTTCTCTCTTCCCAGCACTGCCACTGGCCTTCCAGGGCCTGGGTGATGGCCATACTGTCAGGATGAGTTTAGGATGAGCACTTGATTTGGAGGTAAACTGGTCCTTAAGTTCCAGATAAGTAAACTCTGCTTATATGTTGTTTATGTGCTTAAGACCTTCAGATCTTAAACATTAGTAGAACTGCTGTTGATGCTTTTAATGGGATGCTGGCATTAGGTAGCATACTAATAACTTCCTTACTCCCCCCCTTTTTAAATTGATAATGGCATAAATGCTGTTACATTTTAATCTATACAAGATTTATTTAGTCAGATTACTGTGTCAACTAGATTAGTGGTGGCTATTGTAAATCAGTCCTGTACAGACATTTTACAGGTTTATTTATTCTGATGATAGTCTAGGTGAAGTGCATTTCCTGTAGTTTTATTTCCTTTGAAATTTAAACAATTTCCTACTCCATTATAGACTTTTTTTGTGTATTTTAAACAGTGTTTCAGACTGTTCACCTGTTTTGTCTAGTACCCAAATCATTGTGTCACTTTGAAAACAAGTTGGTACAAAACTATTTTCCAGAGGTGGACCAAGTTCAGTGTTTATGTTTTAGCTCTGTTTAGCATTTGGAAATAACTTAAAGCTAGCATTCAAGACAGTTAAATTCCTAATTAGTGGTTGGTCCTCCATTTCACACTGAACCAGTTTTCATTAGCTTTTGATGATGTGGATTAGTGTAAAGCAGTTTTTATGATACATCGTAATTAATTTCTGATACAGTGTAATTAATGCTTAGTGTCCAAATGAACCTGATTTGAGAATAATGAGAATTTAATTTGAGATATGAGATTTATGATGCAATTTTAAAGATTGATTAGAATACATTGATTCCTGGCTCTCTGGGGGCCTTATTAGGGGAGAATTTAATATGTTAAGTAAGTTTGTTTGGGTCTCGTTCAAGGAAACAATGATTTTTTTTCAAACTCATGCAGGATGTTCTTTTACATATTCAAGTATACATTATCTCTCTGAAGAGTAGCACAAATTGTACTTTGTTTCTGTTATAACCATATTCTCTTGTGTTAGGCTAATCAGCATATGTGTTTATCTCTTTGTTGAGTCCAGTTTTACTAATTTTTTGAAAGTACAGTTTCCAATTGTTGAAAGTCATTCATGTAATACTTTGCCTTTATAAATTTATGTATGGTATATTTAGAACATACGTATTTTTTTTTTTTTTTAGATAATTATTTTTTATTGAAGGGTAGTTGACGCACAGTATTACATTACATTAGTTTCAAGTGTACAACACAGTGATAAAACATTTATATACCTAATTCTAGGTTCCAGCTATCACCCTACCAAGCTGTTACAATATCTTGACTATATTACTTATGCTATACATTTCATCCCGGTTACTTATTTATTTTACCATTGGAACTCTGTCCTTTTTTTTTTTTTTTTTGTGAGGGCATCTCTCATATTTATTGATCAAATGGTTGTTAACAACAATAAAATTCTGTGTAGGGGAGTCAATGCTCAATACACAATCATTAATCCACCCCAAGCCTAATTTTCGTCAGTCTCCAATCTTCTGAGGCATAACAAACAAGTTCTTACATGTAGAACAAATTCTTACATAATGAATAAGTTACATAGTGAACAGTACAAGGGCAGTCATCACAGAGACTTTCGGTTTTGCTCATGCATTATGAACTCTAAACAGTCAGTTCAAATATGAATACTCATTTGGTTTTTATACTTGATTTATATGTGGATACCACATTTCTCTCTTTATTATTATTATTTTTAATAAAATGCTGAAGTGGTAGGTAGATACAAGATAAAGGTAGAAAACATAGTTTAGTGTTGTAAGAGAGCAAATGTAGATGATCAGGTGTGTGCCTGTAGACTATGTGTTAATCCCAGCTAGACAAGGGCAATAAAACATCCACGTATGCAGAAGATTTCTCTCAGAACGGGGGGGTGAGGTTCTAAGCCTCACCTCTGTTGATCCCCAATTTCTCACCTGATGACCCCTCTGCGACTGTGCCTGTCTTAGGTTGTTCCTCCCTTGAGGAATCTTACCCGTCTCTGGCTAACCAGTCATCTTCTGGGGCCATACAGGGAAATGTAAAGTTGGTAAGTGAGAGAGAAGCCTTATTGTTTGAAATGGTTAGCTTTTTATTTCTTTGCAGATTTATGCCCTGTAGCTTCTATGCCCAGCATTTGTCTTGAGGTATCTTTACCACTTGGAAGAATTATGATACTCGGTAAATTTGATATGAGGCACGAATTCTATTTAAGGGTTGTAATTAGGAAGGAAGAAGAAAAGCTATAGAAGTAGCAGGCGGCAGAAAACCTGGGAAGATTAATTATTTCTTTGACATATCTTCTTGTAGAGTAACTTCAGCATGTATAGGTTTTAAGCTACTACTTAAATTGCGCACACACATTAACATAATAGGAGTATAGTTACATAACCAAAGCATATCTGTAATTACCAGCCATCTCCAGTGAAACCAAGAAAACCAGTTAGGCACCTTAGGTATTTGTGAAAACTTATCTATGATATGGTGGATATTGTCCAACTGAACTTGAACCGTCTGAGAGAAATCAGACAAATTAAAACAACCCATTCCTGGGGAATGTTCACATCCCTTATGTTCTTTTAACAGTAAATAGTCTGTAGTTGTAAGATTTTGGAGCGCTACAATTTGCACTTCTCCTAATTCTTGGTTGAGTTCCAACAGTATAGATCCAGTCAAATTTGTTGTTTCACTGTATGCACAGGCCAGCTTAGATATCTCCTTCATTCCCATGGCAAGTCCAGGAGCTGGTGGGATGAGTGCATCTACAGCTGTAGCAGTGCGTTGATCTTTGTTGGGATTTCTTGATGACCATCTTCTGTCATGAGTCTTCCAGAGAGTGCTGATGTTGGAAGTTCTCTTTCATATTGTATCTTAGTTCATTTTCAGGGTAGCCCAATTAGGCTTTGATTTCTGTATAAACGCAAACAGACCCTTTGCCTACACTTGTATATGCCCTTTATACCCTTGTGTAGAACTCATTGGAGGTTACCACACAGGAACTGCCCTTTTTTTTTTGTTTGTTTGTTTTGTTTTGTTTTGTTTTTGGTATCACTAATCTACACTTACATGACGAATATTATGTTTACTAGGCTCTCCCCTATATCAGGTCTCCCCTATAAACCCCTTTACAGTCACTGTCCATCAGCATAGCAAAATGTTGTAGAATCACTACTTGCCTTCTCTGTGTTGTACAGCCCTCCTTTTTCTCCTACCCCCCCCATGCATGCTAATCTTAATACCCCCCTACTTCTCCCCCACCTTCTCCCTCCCTACCCACCCATCCTCCCCAGTCCCTTTCCCCTTGGTACCTGTTAGTCCATTCTTGAGTTCTGTGATTCTGCTGCTGTTTTGTTCCTTCAGTTTTTCCTTTGTTCTTTTTTTTTTTTTTTTTTTTTTCTGGTTGATGAATGGATAGTTGCTTTTATTTGTTCTTTCTGCTATCTATGCCTGCTTTTTTCCTTCCTTCTTTCCTTTCTTTTTTTTTTTTTTTTTTTTTTTTAATAATTATTTTTTATTGAAGGGTAGTTGACACACAGTATTACATTACATGAGTTTCAAGTGTACAACACAGTGGTAGAACATTTATATACATAATTCTAGGTTCCAGCTATCACCCAACCAGGCTGTTACAATATCTTGACTATATTCCTTATGCTATACCTTACATCCCGGTTACTAATTTATTTTACCATTGGAGGTCTGTCCTTTTTTTTTTTTTTTTTTTTTTTTGTGAGGGCATCTCTCATATTTATTGATCAAATGGTTGTTAACGACAATAAAATTCTGTATAGGGGAGTCAATGCTCAATGCACAATCATTATTCCACCCCAAGCCTAATTTTCGTCAGTCTCCAATCTTCTGAGGCATAACAAACAAGTTTTTACATGTAGAACAAATTCTTACATAATGAATAAGTTACATAGTGAACAGTACAAGGGCAGTCATCACAGAAACTTTCGGTTTTGCTCATGCATTATGAACTCTAAACAGTCAGTTCAAATATGAATACTCATTTGGTTTTTATACTTGATTTATATGTGGATACCACATTTCTCTCTTTATTATTATTATTTTTAATAAAATGCTGAAGTGGTAGGCAGATACAAGATAAAGGTAGAAAACATAGTTTAGTGTTGTAAGAGAGCACATGTAGATGATCAGGTGTGTGCCTGTAGACTATGTGTTAATCCAAGCTAGAAAAGGGCAATAAAACATCCACGTATGCAGAAGATTTCTCTCACAAAGGGGGGGTGAGGTTCTAAGCCTCACCTCTGTTGATCCCCAATTTCTCACCTGATGGCCCCCCTGCGACTGTGCCTGTCTTAGGTTGTTCCTCCCTTGAGGAATCTTACCCGTCTCTGGCTAACCAGTCATCTTCCGGGGCCATACAGGGAAATGTGAAGTTGGTAAGTGAGAGAGAAGCCTTATTGTTTGAAAAAGTTAGCTTTTTACTTCTTTACATATTTATGCCCTGTGGCTTCTATGCCCAGCATTTGTCTTGAGGTATCTTTACCACTTGGAAGAATTATGATACTCGGTAAATTTGATATGAGGCACGAATTCTATTTAAGGGTTGTAATTAGGAAGGAAGAAGAAAAGCTATAGAAGTAGCAGGCGGAAGAAAACATGGGAAGATTGATTATTTCTTTGATATATCTTCTTGTAGAGTAACTTCAGCATGTATAGGTTTTAAGCTACTACTTAAATTGCACACACACATTAACATAATAGGAGTATAGTTACATAACCAAAGCATATCTGTAATTACCAGCCATCTGCAGTGAAACCAAGAAAACCAGTTAGGCACCTTAGGCATTTGTGAAAACTTATCTATGATATGGTGGATATTGTCCAAATGAACTTGAACAGTCTGAGAGAAATCAGACAAATTAAAACAACCCATTCCTAGGGACTGTTCACATGCCATATGTTCTTTTAACAATAAATAGTTTGTAGTTGTAAGACTTTGGAGCGCTACAATTTGCACTTCTCCAAATTCTTGGTTGAGTTCCAACAGTATAGATCCAGTCCAATTTTGTTGTTTTACTGTATGCACAGGCCAGCTTAGATATCTCCTTCCTCATTCCCATGGCAGGTCCAGGAACTGGTGGGATGAGTGCATCTACAGCTGTAGCAGTGCGTGGATCTTTGTTGGGGTTTTTTGATGATCATCTTCTGGCATGAGTCTTCCAGAGGGTGCAGATGTTGGAAGTTCTTTTTCATATCGTATCTTAGTTCATTTTCGGGGTAGCCCAATTAGGCTTTGATCTTCTGTATAAACACAAACAGACCCTTTGCCTACACTTTTATATGCCCTTTATACCCTTGTGTAGAACTCGTTGGAGGTTACCACACAGGAACTGCCCTTTTTTGTTTTTTTGTTTTTTTTTTTTTTGCTATCACTAATCTACACTTACATGATGAATATTATGTTTACTAGGCTCTCCCCTATACCAGGTCTCCCCTATAAACCCCTTTACAGTCACTGTCCATCAGCATAGCAAAATGTTGTAGAATCACTACTTGCCTTCTCTGTGTTGTACAGCCCTCCCTTTTCTCCTACCCCCCCTTGCATGTTAATCTTAATACCCCCCTACTTCTCCCCCCCTTATCCCTCCCTACCCACCCATCCTCCCCAGTCCCTTTCCCTTTGGTACCTGTTAGTCCATTCTTGAGTTCTGTGATTCTGCTGCTGTTTTGTTCCTTCAGTTTTTCCTTTGTTCTTATATTCCACAGATAAGTGAAATCCTTTGGTATTTCTCTTTCTCCGCTTGGCTTGTTTCACTGAGCATAATACCCTCCAGCTCCATCCATGTTGCTGCAAATGGTTGGATTTGCCCTTTTCTTCTGGCTGAGTAGTATTCCATTGTGTATATGTACCACATCTTCTTTATCCATTCATCTATCGATGGACATTTAGGTTGCTTCCAATTCTTGGCTATTGTAAATAGTGCTGCGATAAACATAGGGGTGCACTGATCTTTCTTGAACTTGATTGCTGCATTCTTAGGGTACATTCCTAGGAGTGCAATTCCTGGGTCAAATGGTAAGTCTGTTTTGAGCATTTTGATGTACCTCCATACTGCTTTCCACAATGGTTGAACTAACTTACATTCCCACCAGCAGTGTAGGAGGGTTCCCCTTTCTCCACAGCCTCGCCAACATTTGTTGTTGTCTGTCTTTTGGATGGCAGCCATCCTTACTGGTGTGAGGTGATACCTCATTGTAGTTTTAATTTGCATTTCTCTGATAATTAGCGATGTGGAGCATCTTTTCATGTGTCTGTTGGCCATCTGTATTTCTTTTTTGGAGAACTGTGTGTTCAGTTCCTCTGCCCATTTTTTAATTGGGTTATTTGTTTTTTGTTTGTTGAGACATGTGAGCTCTTTATATATTCTGGACGTCAAGCCTTTATCAGATGTGTCATTTTCAAATATATTCTCCTATACTGTAGGGATCCTTTTTGTTCTATTGATGGTGTCTTTTGCTGTACAGAAGCTTTTCAGCTTAATATAGTCCCACTTGTTCATTTTTGCTGTTGTTTTCCTTGCCTGGGGAGATATGTTCAAGAAGAGGTCACTCATGTTTATGTCTAAGAGGTTTTTGCCTATGTTTTCTTCCAAGAGTTTAATGGTTTCATGACTTACATTCAGGTCTTTGATCCATTTTGAGTTTACTTTTGTATATGGGGTTAGACAATGGTCCAGTTTCATTCTCCTACATGTAGCTGTCCAGTTTTGCCAGCACCACCTGTTGAAGAGACTGTCATTTCGCCATTATATGTCCATGGCTCCTTTATCAAATATTAATTGACCATATATGTCTGGGTTAATGTCTGGATTCTCTAGTCTGTTCCATTGGTCTGTGGCTCTGCTCTTGTGCCAGTACCAAATTGTCTTGATTACTATGGCTTTATAGTAGAGCTTGAAGTTGGGGAGTGAGATGCCCCCTACTTTATTATTCTTTCTCAGGATTGCTTTGGCTATTTGGGGTCTTTGGTGTTTCCATATGAATTTTTGAATTATTTGTTCCAGTTCATTCAAGAATGTTGCTGGTAGTTTCATAGGGATTGCATCAAATCTGTATATTGCTTTGGGCAGGATGGCCATTTTGACGATATTAATTCTTCCTAGCCACGAGCATGGGATGAGTTTCCACCTGTTAGTGTCCCCTTTAATTTCTCTTAAGAGTGACTTGTAGTTTTCAGAGTATAAGTCTTTCACTTCTTTGGTTAGGTTTATTCCTAGGTATTTAATTTTTTTTGATGCAATTGTGAATGGAGTTGTTTTCCTGATTTCTCTTTCTGTTGGTTCATTGTTAGTATATAGGAGAGCCACAGATTTCTGTGTGTTGATTTTGTATCCTGCAACTTTGCTGTATTCCGATATCAGTTCTAGTAGTTTTGGGGTGGAGTCTTTAGGGTTTTTTATGTACAGTATCATGTCATCTGCAAATAATGACAGTTTAACTTCTTCTTTACCAATCTGGATTCCTTGTATTTCTTTGTTTTGTCTGATTGCCGTGGCTAGGACCTCCAGTACTATGTTAAATAACAGTGGAGAGAGTGGGCATCCCTGTCTAGTTCCCGATCTCAGAGGAAATGCTTTCAGCTTCTCACTGTTCAATGTAATGTTGGCTGTGGGTTTATCATATATGGCCTTTATTATGTTGAGGTACTTGCCCTCAATTCCCATTTTGCTGAGAGTTTTTATCATGAATGGATGTTGAACTTTGTCAAATGCTTTTTCAGCATCTATGGAGATGATCATGTGGTTTTTGTCTTTCTTTTTGTTGATGTGGTGGATGATGTTGATGGACTTTCGAATGTTGTACCATCCTTGCATCCCTGGGATGAATCCCACTTGGTCATGGTGTATGATCCTTTCGATGTATTTTTGAATTCGGTTTGCTAATATTTTGTTGAGTATTTTTGCATCTACGTTCATCAGGAATATTGGTCTGTAGTTTTCTTTTTTGTTGGGGTCTTTGCCTGGTTTTGGTATTAGGGTGATTTTAGCTTCGTAGAATGAGTTTGGGAGTATCCCCTCCTCCTCTGTTTTTTGGAAAACTTTAAGGAGAATGGGTATTATGTCTTCCCTGTATGTCTGATAAAATTCCGAGGTAAATCCATCTGGCCCGGGGGTTTTGTTCTTTGGTAGTTTTTTGATTACCGCTTCAATTTCATTGCTGGTAATTGGTCTGTTTAGATTTTCTGTTTCTTTCTGGGTCAATCTTGGAAGGTTGTATTTTTCTAGGAAGTTGTCCATTTCTCCTAGGTTTCCCAGCTTGTTAGCATATAGGTTTTCATAGTATTCTCTAATAATTCTTTGTATTTCTGTGGGGTCCGTCGTAATTTTTCCTTTCTCGTTTCTGATACTGTTGATTTGTGTTGACTCTCTTTTCTTCTTAATAAGTCTGGCTAGAGGCTTATCTATTTTGTTAATTTTCTCGAAGAACCAGCTCTTGGTTTCATTGATTTTTGCTATTGTTTTATTCTTCTCAATTTTATTTATTTCTTCTCTGATCTTTATTATGTCCCTCCTTCTGCTGACCTTAGGCCTCATCTGTTCTTCTTTTTCCAATTTCGATAATTGTGACATTAGACCATTCATTTGGGATTGCTCTTCCTTTTTTAAATATGCTTGGATTGCTATATACTTTCCTCTTAAGACTGCTTTTGCTGTGTCCCACAGAAGTTGGGGCTTAGTGTTGTTGTTGTCATTTGTTTCCATATATTGCTGGATCTCCATTTTGATTTGGTCATCGATCCATTGATTATTTAGGAGCGTGTTGT
Organism: Manis pentadactyla; assembly: GCF_030020395.1. Taxonomy (NCBI): domain Eukaryota; kingdom Metazoa; phylum Chordata; class Mammalia; order Pholidota; family Manidae; genus Manis; species Manis pentadactyla. The sequence goes on along the minus strand of NC_080020.1, from coordinate 145,850,181 downwards.
TAAGCCTCCATGTGTTTGTGAGCCTTTTTGCTTTCTTTGTACAGTTTATTTCTAGTTTTATGCCTTTGTGGTCTGAAAAGTTGGTTGGTAGGATTTCAATCTTTTGGAATTTTCTGAGGCTTTTTTTGTGGCCTAGTATGTGGTCTATTCTGGAGAATGTTCCATGTGCACTTGAGAAGAATGTATATCCTGTTGCTTTTGGATGTAGAGTTCTATAGATGTCTATTAGGTCCATCTGCTCTACTGTGTTGTTCAGTGCTTCCGTGTCCTTACTTATTTTCTGCCCAGTGGATCTATCCTTTGGGGTGAGTGGTGTGTTGAAGTCTCCTAGAATGAATGCATTGCAGTCTATATCCCCCTTTAGTTCTGTTAGTATTTGTTTCACATATGCTGGTGCTCCTGTGTTGGGTGCATATATATTTAGAATGGTTATATCCTCTTGTTTGACTGAGCCCTTTATCATTATGTAGTGTCCTTCTTTATCTCTTGTTACTTTCTTTGTTTTGAAGTCTATTTTGTCTGATATTAGTACTGCAACCCCTGCTTTCTTCTCACTGTTGTTTGCTTGAAATATGTTTTTCCATCCCTTGACTTTTAGTCTGTACATGTCTTTGGGTTTGAGGTGAGTTTCTTGTAAGCAGCATATAGATGGGTCTTGCTTTTTTATCCATTCTGTTACTCTGTGTCTTTTGATTGGTGCATTCAACCCATTAACATTTAGGGTGACTATTGAAAGATATGTACTTATTGCCATTGCAGGCTTTAAATTCGTGGTTACCAAAGGTTCAAGGTTAGCCTCTTTAGTATCTTACTGCCTAACTTAGCTCGCTTATTGAGCTGTTATATACACTGTCTGGAGATTCTTTTCTTCTCTCCCTTCTTGTTCCTCCTCCTCGATTCTTCATATGTTGGGTGTTTTGTGCTGTGCTCTTTCTAGGAGTGCTCCCATCTAGAGCAGTCCCTGTAAGATGTTCTGTAGAGGTGGTTTGTGGAAAGCAAATTCCCTCAGCTTTTGCTTGTCTGGGAATTGTTTAATCCCACCGTCATATTTGAATGATAGTCGTGCTGGATACAGTATCCTTGGTTCAAGGCCCTTCTGTTTCATTGTATTAAATATATCATGCCATTCTCTTCTGGCATATAGGGTTTCTGTTGAGAAATCTGATGTTAGCCTGATGGGTTTCCCTTTATAGGTGACCTTTTTCTCTCTAGCTGCCTTTAACACTCTTTCCTTGTCCTTGATCTTTGCCATTTTAATTATTATGTGTCTTTGTGTAGTCCTTCTTGGATCCTTTCTGTTGGGGGTTCTGTGTATTTCCGTGGTCTGTTCGATTATTTCCTCCCCCAGTTTGGGGAAGTTTTCAGCAATTATTTCTTCTAAGATACTTTCCATCTCTTTTCCTCTCTCTTCTTCTTCTGGGACCCCTATAATACGGATATTGTTCCTTTTGGATTGGTCACACAGTTCTCTTAATATTGTTTCATTCCTGGAGATCCTTTTGTCTCTCTCTATGTCAGCTTCTATGCGTTCCTGTTCTCTGATTTCAATTCCATCAATGGCCTCTTGCATTCTATCCATTCTGCTTATAAACCCTTCCAGAGTTTGTTTCATTTCTGCGATCTCCTTTCTGGCATCTGTGATCTCCCTCTGGACTTCATCCCATTTCTCTTGCGTATTTCTCTGCATCTCTGTCAGCATGTTTATGATTCTTATTTTGAATTCTTTGTCAGGAAGACTGGTTAGGTCTGTCTCCTTGTCTGGTGTTGTCTCTGTGATCTTTGTCTGCCTGTAGCTTTGCCTTTTCATGGTGATAGGAATAGTCTGCAGAGCTGGGAAGAGTGACAGCTGGAAGGACTTCCTTTCTTGTTGGTTTGTGGCCCTCCTCTCCTGGGAGAACAGCGACCTCTAGTGGCTTGTGCTGCGCAGCTGCGCACAGACAGGGTTTCTGCTTCCTGCCCGGCTGCTATGGAGTTAATCTCCGCTGTTGCTGTGGGCGTGGCCTGGCTCGGGCAGCTACTCCAAAGTGGTGGAGTCGCGTTGGAGCAGGAGCGGCTGGGAGGCTATTTATCTCCGTAAGGGGCCTCCCTGCTCCCTGCAGCCCAGGGGTTAGGGTGCCCAGAGATCCCCGGATTCCCTACCTCTAGATTAAGTGTCCCGCCCTACCCCTTTAAGACTTCCAAAAAGCACCCGCCAAAACAAAACAACGACCACCAAAAAAAAAAAAAGAAAAAGAAAAAGGAAAAAAAATTTTTAAATTAAAAAAAAAAATTTGTTTTTAATTAAAAAAAAAAAGGTGGTCGCTTGTTTGTCTTTATTCTCCGGTGCCAGCCTCGGGCCTCTGCTCACCGGTCTTGCTGCCCTGTTTCCCTAGTATTGGGGTCCCTATCCCTTTAAGACTTCCAAAAAGCGCTCGCCAAAACAAAACAGCAAAAAAGCAAAAAAAAAAAAAAAAAAGAAAATGGTCGCGCGCTTTTCTTATGTCTTCCAACACCCGGCCTCCAGTGCCCGCTCACTGTTCTTGCTGCCCGCTCACTGTTCTTGCTGCCCTGTTTTCCTAGTATCGAGGGCCCTGCACTCTGGCCCGGATGGCTGGGGCTGGGTGTTCGGCAGTCCTGGGCTCCGTCTCCCTCCCGCTCTGCCTGCTCTTCTCCCGCCGGGAGCTGGGGGGAGGGGCGCTCGGCTCCCGCCGGGCCGGGGCTTGTATCTTACCCGCTTCGCGAGTTGCTGGGTTCTCTCAGGTGCGGATGTGGTCTGGATATTGTCCTGTGTCCTCTGGTCTTTATTCTAGGAAGGCTTGTCTTTGTTATATTTTCATAGATATATGTTGTTTTGGGAGGAGATTTCCGCTGCTCTACTCAAGCCGCCATCTTCCGCCCCTCCCAGAACATACGTGTTTTTAAATCTTTAATATTAGAAAAACTTCAGAGTTGTAGAAAAATACCAAAGAGAGTTCATAGTTACTGTACTGAACATCAGTTTTCCCTACTGTGATCATCTTGATATATTACTGTAGTACATTGGTCACAACTGTTGAACCAGTATTGTTCTATTGTTAGCTAAAGCCCATGCTTTCATATTTGGATTTTCTTCACTTTTACCTAATTTCCTTTTTCTGCTCCAGGGTCCCATCCAGGACGCATATCACAGTTAGTCATCAGTGGGCTCCTGTGGGCTGTGACGGTTTCTTAGAATTGCCTTGTTTTGATGACCTTTACAGTTCTGAGGAGTACCAGTCAGGGGCTGGGTGGAACATCCCCCAGTTGGGATTGCCTAATGTTTTTCTCTTGATCAAACTGAGGTTATGGGTTTGGGAAGGAAGACCACAGAGGCGAAGTGCCTTTCAGTGCATCACATCAAAGGGACGTACTGTCAGCATGACTTACACTGATGCTGGCCTCCACCTCCTGGCTGGGGAGCGTCTACCAGGCTTTTCCACTGTACAAGTGGAACTATAAAGAACAGTGTAAAGTCAATGGGCTTTCTCTTTGTTCATACTCTGTCTTTGGAAGGAAGTCACTTACACAGGGGGGAGTTAGGTTTACCTTTCCAGGGGGTTGGGTCTGCATTTGCTCTTTGGAATTCTGGGTGGGAGAGTTACTTCTCCCTGAGGGAGGAAGGAGCCTGTAGCATGCCCCCAGGTACTGTTCTGGAGGAGGGCATCTGGGAGTGGCTCCAGCACCGTGCTTCAGGTGAGGAACAGACTCCTGGGACTTGCTTTGTGCTGACTGAGTCAGTCTCCCGGGAGGGGTTGGTTTGGAATTCTTCCTGTTGAGCAAGTTGCCCAGTGGTTTTAGGGCGTTGTGAAGGTTGAGAAGCCCTGCTCTGTGTCGCCATTCTGTTTCTCCTCCTGAACCCGAGATGTGTCCAGGGTCAGCTCCCACCTCCCCTCCTTGCTGGCTGCCCCTCTTCCCTGCCAGTAGGATTTGTCCTGTGGCTCCCCCTCACATGGCCTCTGTCCTGACCGCTCCCGGTGCTAACCCCCTCTCGGTACCTTGTCTGAAAGGCTGACTTCGTGTAAACGCAGGGCCATTCTTTGCTTTCTGGTAACCTCCTCCTCAATGTGATGCTTCAGGGTTCCAGTAGAGGAGGAACAGTAGTAGCCTGGCCAGAGTAGGGAGGTCCCCAAAGTCCAGGCTTGTCTGAAAATGGTTTTGTCACGTGTGTGTGTGTGTGTTGATAGTTCCTGTGGCTTCTGTCCCAAGTTTGGACAGATAAGAACCACAGGCAGATCTCTGTGGTTTCTGTGTGTGCCCGATACCTTGTGCTCTGAAATGGCTGTCGGTCTCGTCCCGTGGTTGAAGTGGGGCGACTGCAGCCTGGAGAGCTGGGGTCAACGCTGAGCAGCGATGGGGGGATCCCGTAGGGTCTCAGCTCAGGGAGGGGGCCCTCCTGGCTGCAGACCCAGGGCCAGGGTGCTGCGCAGAGGGCTCTGCTGGCCCAGGTGCTGTGACATGGCCCCAGGTGCGGACATGGGGCAGGGTCTGGGCCAGGTGGAAATTGGCACAGAAGCTGCCTTGGAAGGGCCTGGGGGGAGCTCCTTCTCCTCCAGTGGCTGCCTGAAGGTTTCTGAGAGTCTCTTCTCAAGAGGGAGAGGAGTGACTGACCTTCTTTTGGGTACAGGAAGGGTCTGAGTTACTTCAGTTTCTTGTTTATATCTCCTCCGCACCCCAGTCATGGGGGATTTGTGGGGTAGGGGGAGGCCTTTTGTGGGGGCTGCTTGCTATTCCACCCTTTCCAAAGCTATGTAGACTAGAGAGATTCAGTTCTGTTCATTCATGTGAATACAATTGGTGTTAGTTCGTCTTGTTAACTAAAATTGACTGGATACAGACATCTGCAGTGGCTTTTCTGAACATTATGTCCTTTTAAATCCATGCCTCTGTGTTAAAATGTAATTTATGATTTCTAATCTTTAAAAAAAGTCACCCCCCATCCCCCCAGGTTTTTTTTTAAATAATTTAAGGTTGTTTCTGGGAGTTTAGTGGCTCTGTGTAGAAGATTGACTTGACATGAACATGGGGGCTCCTGCTTGCTAGGAAACATTTAGGGACAGCATGCTTGGGATTGCCTGGCCTTGGGTTCTCTTTATGGCAGGTCTTTTGAAAGCTTAGTTTCCGTTTGTAAGAGTAGGTTGAACAAGGTGGTTTCTTAAACTTTTTCCCACCTTTCAAGGTGGCAGAGGTCTTGCCCAATGGGTAGCAGGTTATAGGCTAGCATGAAACCAGGCAGGCTGGGCCCAGGTCCGCTGCCTCCTCCTGTCAGCTGGCCTTGCTGTTATTCGCAGCAGCAGAAGAGCCCTCTGCTCTGAAAGGTCCCTCCTGCAGCCCCCTGCCCCATGCCTGGAATCTAGGGGTTTGCTGAATTTCGTGGTATGGGTTCATGACATAATGTGAAGTTCTGAGTAATTCCTCAAAGTAAGAATCCTTTATCCAGGGGCCCTGGCTGTGCGTGGATGGACTTCACAGGCTCCAAGAACTTGGAATGGGGAAAGCATACATTTATATTTTCACTAGCTTTGAGCTGAAATTTATTATCTCCTTCCCTTGTGAATGTAGGCAGTATAGCCGTGACATTCACAGTCATCTGAGAAAGAACTGGCATGTTCATATCACATCTCACAGAGGCTACAGGTATGTTGAAATCCACACTACTCTCATCATTACTCTCAAATTATTAGGCCCGCTGCTACAGCCTCCTTTTAGTGTGTTAATAGAGAAGCACCTATATTACTGTATCTCAGTTTCATCTCTAAAGTAGTATTTTTATTAACTGTGTTTTAATACAGTTGCATAAGATGAAAACCATGTGACAGCATCCTGAGAAGGAGGCCCTCGGCCTCATCAGTCCACTGTGGGTGGGCGGCATGCATGGCCCCGAGTGGGGAAGGCTGCGTAGGGGGGCGGGGGTGGCACCTGCCTGCTTGGGTACTGGGCGATGTCCTGGATGGTAATAGCGAAGCTGGCACCTAGGCAGGCCTAGGGCCAGAGATGGTCCACAGGCGGTGCAGAAAAGTAATTGAATTTTGCTGCCTACGAGAACTCTTCCCAGTCGTGGAGATGTCAAAACATATCCCAAGTGGATGGAATAAAATCTGTTCTCTAAAAGAAAACTTTTTAAGGAATTTTATTTAAATTGGATAAGAAGCCTAATTATTGTTTAGATAAATTTAATTATTTAAATTGTCATAGTAGGAAAATACTCAGTTTATTATCTAAAATAAGAATGTAGTGTCCTGAGATTTTTGATTATTTAATATTATAATGATTGGGTTGGGCTGTGGATTTGGTACTTAGAGGTTTATAATAACTGTCAGTGTTAGGAAAATGTCAGTGAGTTTTAAAAAAATATCTTGTGTAGAAGAGTTTGGTTCTCAGGGGTGTTGTGGCCAAATGGTCCCTGGAGTTTCTGACCCCATGTTTAACAGATGTGCTGTTAAACAGAAAGTTCTTTGAAAAAAGAATCAGTGCATGCATTGGGCTTCCCCAAATGTAGAATTACAAATACTAGCAGCTACTAATTCCCTTAAAATGATGGACTGTGTAAAGGAGCATTCCTAAAGTGTTATGTGGCAATAATCCTTGCTGATGTTTATCAAGCATTTAACATTTCCTACGCTTGGCTGATTTTGGTCTTCATAACAACCCTGCAGGCTGACCTTATCCCTTTTTAGCAGGTGAGGTAAGTGATTTTAGTGAGGCTCCATCATTTCTCCTGAGTGTTAGTCATGACAGCCTCTCTTTGGAGAATTTTCCAATGGTTGTGTTGTAGGGCCGCTTGGGGTTGGCTGGCTTTGTATTTGTATCTTTCCTGTGCTGGGGATTGGGAGCGCAGGCAGACATCTCTGTTGTCCCTCGTTATTTCATTGCTGGACCTGAAGTGGCCACCTCCTGTTGTGTGACTGGCTGAGCTCTTTCAGGACTGCATCCTGGCAGGAGCCCACTGCCTGATCGGCTTAGAGGTGCAGTTATAAACCTGCATGCAATCTCAGGGGCCCTTCCCTTCTGACTGAGAGAGGCTGGGAGGAGGCAGAATGCTCCTAGTCACCTGCCCTGCTCTTCCCAGCTGGGGTTTGCTGCACAGTCAGGTACAGTCAGGTACAGAGACCTGAAGTGCAGGCTGAACACACATGCCATACTGAGACCTAGCTTTTTTTTTGGTGGAATTTCTTTTAATGATAAATACAATATACTAACCGTGAAACATAGTGCTTAAAAAGGAAGGTGCTTCTACTTGGGATTTACCCAAAGAATACAACTTCTCAGATTCAAAAAGACATGTGCACCCCTATGTTTATCGCAGCACTTTTTACAATAGCCAAGATATGGAAGCAACCTAAGTGTCCATCAGTAGATGAATGGATAAAGAAGATGTGGTACATATACACAATGGAATACTATTCAGCCATAAGAAAGAAACAAACCCTACCATTTGCAACAACATGAATGGAGCTGGAGGATATTATGCTCAGTGAAATAAGCCAGGCAGAGAAAGACAAGTGCCAAATGATTTCACTCATTTGTGGAGTATAACAATGAAGCAAAACTAAAGGAACAAAATAGCAGCAGACTCACAGACTCCAAGAAGGGACTAGTGGTTACCAAAGGGAAGGGGTGTGGGAGAGTGGATGGGGAGGGACAGAGAAGGGGATTGAGGGCTATTACGTTTAGTACACATGGTATGAGGGGTCACAGGGAAAACGTGGCAGCACAGAGAAGGCAAATAGTGAATCTGTGGCCTCTTACTACACTGATGGACAGTGACTGCATTGGGGTATGTGTGGGGACTTGATAATATGGGTAAATTTAGTAACCACAATGTTTTTTCATGTGAAACCTTCATAGGAATGTATATCAATAATACCTTAATAAAAAATTAAAGAAAAAAAAAATGAAGGTGCTTCCTGTAATCTTACCATCCTAAAAAGGAAATTTTTCGTATGTGTAATTAGTCCTTGCAAGTATTTTGACCATTTGTACAATTTCATATTCTTAATATGAACATCTCCTATTTTATTAATAATCTTTATAATGTTTTCTGGCTCTTATATGATACCCCATGGAGCTGGAAGTCCCATCCACTCTAGCAAGTCTGCTCCACTTGGTCACTTAAGCTTTGCTCCCGTGGATAAGGTGCCTGTGTACATCTCTGGGCTTATTTCTCTTCTACTGGACTATTTCCTAGGCATCAGTTCCTCACGGAGGGGTTGCCGAGTTAAATGACATGCACATCTGTGTGGTTCTTGATGCATGTTGCTATAACAGCCTTTAGGGTTGCTCCAGTTTTCAGTAGTGTCTCAGTATCAGTTTCCCCCAAACTGCCCTGCTTTTCAGAGTATAAATGGCACCTCCGTAAGGCATTTTGAGTTGATATTTCCTAGCCTATCTTATCTGAGTGATCATAAAACAGTGTCACTGCTGTTGTAAAAACAATTTCATTGAAATTTGTACATACCCCGACCACCAAGTCCTTTAAGACACACCGACTTAAAACAGTCCTTGGATTTCAGGGCCTCTCAGTGCTCACTGATCTTAGGACTACCTCCTGGTTGTTCCCAAGGCTGGGCCCTGCTGCCAGGTCTGGAGTTTGCTTTCTAGCTGGTGGTCTGTTCTTTAAAGTGACTCGGTGATGACATATGGAAAAATCTCAGTCAAGCACATCTCCCTTGGAGGGTGAATTTTTGTTCATAATAGATTGTTCTTGGGATCTTTGTCTGGGGCATAATGTAGGTGATAGAATTGGATTATCTTGATTTTGGTTGCCAGAACTGGCCCAGGGAGACAGAGGAAATGGGACTACTGTTCTTGAAATTGTTAATCTAATCTCTAAGTATATTTTCAGAAAGAGCTGCAGATATTTCTTAGCAAATTTGGCATGCCTAGAACCAGCAGGTAACCTCCCAGAGGTACTGCTCAGAATGATGTAAGTTTGTAGTTATGTCTGTTAGCTGAGTAATAAACTAAGAGCCCAGGTAGCCACACCCAGGTAAGCCACTCCCAAACTCCAGACCTACAGAAACTGAGGTAATAAATATGTACAGTTTAAGCTACTAGGTTTATGGTTGTTTGATTCCAGCAATAGTAGTAGGGGACAGGTGACTAGTACAAGTCAACTATTCTTCCTACTCCTCAGTGAGACTTTGCTGCCAAGCAGGACTCTGAAATTGCAACTGTACTTCTTTACTAGGTGTTTAGGACTTTTCTCCCAAGAGGCTCAAGACAGTAGAAATCACTTTATGCTACGCCCTTTAAAAATATTTCTAAGGAAAAGGAAGGAATGATGGTGGCAGGGAAAGCAGGGTCGCGTGGGGCCAGGTGAGCATGGTGGACACAGAGGTGGTGTGGGACCCGGGGGTGTGGGCGCTCTGGTGCTCCTTCCCAGGGGGAGATGAACGTGGTGGGTAGGGGAGCCTCCAAAGGTGGGACAGACTTGATGGTTCTTTCTCCCTGTCCTGCCTCATTTAGATGTTCTTTTTCTCTGGTGCTGTTTTCCCCTTTGTGTTCACCTCCCAGCACCCCTCAGGGTGGTCTGTGCAGGAGAAACCAGGGAGCAGGGGCTGTCCGGGTGGATAAGTCCTGAAACCTTTCCTTTACTTGGCTTCCCTTCCACCTGGGGGCACGCAGGGCTTTTCTCACCATACTATTCCTATTTGTTGTGAGTAATGTTAGATTTACAAGTTGATATTTTTTTAAGTTTTCAAATTAGTTTAATAACTGGCTGGAGCCATGTTGGTCCCTGTTGCTGCTGCCTGCAGAGTGCTGGTCAGAATTGAGGGTGGAGAGAAGGGCTGAGGCTGGTCTGACTTGCTTAAGTGTCCTCCTACCCCAGGGGACATCTCTCTAGGTGCGTGAGGCCCACATGTGTAAAGTCAGCCAGGTCAGCGTCACACACACAGCGGTGTCAGGACCACGCTTCCCTCTGCAGAAGCAGACCTGACTTTGTCTGGAAGCCTAGACCCTTTTTTCTGTTCATCTCATGGACTCTATTATATATTCCCTTGGTATATATTTTTAATTTTATTTTTTCATGTACATTAAATACATTGAACCAAGTATAACATTCTCTTGACTTAATACCTCTAGTGACAACATCTGAATGGCCTGTGTGTGATGTCCAAGAAAAGCTGATGCTGAACGTGAAGTGAACTTGCAGATTTGACTTTGTGTCAAGAATAACCTAGTCAGTATTTTGTGAAAGGCACTCTATATTTTGGTGCCTTGGTGACAGAATCACTTATTTGGAACTATCTGTTTCTCTTCATGGTGAGTAAACTTTGAAGATCTTACTGGCTTTGTTGAACGATTCAGCACCCGTCCAGCAAATGGGGGAGCTCCCAGGAGCTGTATAGAATGAAAAGCTTTCACAGGCAGAAGAGGGGGGGCCAGGGACACTAGGTAAAAAAGCGGGTTGGTTATGACGAGGTCACTTTTCCTTAGGGGAGCACAGGGGTCCGAAGGGCATGTTACCTACTTAGTGCTGACCAGGTGACTCCTGATTGACTGGCTTAAGATTCCATTTCTGGGAGAGCCGAAACTCTGAGTAAGTTAAGTCTTGGTTTGGTGATATGGGACTTAGCACAAGTGACTCCATTTTGGGCCTGTTGTCTTGTTTTTAACAGTGTGGAGCTGGGGTTGGCAAATACAGCCCGTGGGCCAAATCCTGCTCCAGCCTGTTTGTGTGAATACAGTTTTATTAGAGCCTGTCAGGCGCCTCCATTGCCATAAGGTCTGTGGTCGCCTTCAGGAAACCAGGGCAGAGGTGAGTCATTGCTACGGCAGACTCAATAGTTTGCAAAGCCTGAAATATTTATCTGGACCTTTTCCAGAAAAAGTCTGCCAGCCTGCTGTGTAGGAAAGAATGGGGGTGAAGCAGAAGCTGCTTTGTTTAGAGTCTGCTCCATTGCTGCCTTGCTTGAGGCTTAGTGCCTCTTCTGCTGGGAGCAGGAGGGTCTCATACTGAGGGGTTGGGGGAACCGTGCTGGGCACTGGGCTCTGGCACTTATGTGCCCTTAGTACTAGTTCTCCCCTCTGTCACTCATATCCCTCACTCCCAGCCTCAGGCAGTTGCTTTCTTTCTGCATGTGAAAATTTGAGATGAAAAGTGGGCTTTAGTCCCTAAATTTGAGAAATGAAAGCATTCAAAACAGCATTATCCAGTAGAACTATAATCAAGCCTCGAATGCAAACTAAATGTGTAACCTTGAATTTCCTAGGAATTATAGAAGTAGAAAATAGATGAAATTAATGTTAGTAATGTGTCTTATGTAGTCCAGTATTACTTCAACTTACATGAAGAATTACTAGTGAGATACTGATTTAAAAATAGTTTTCCCTTCCTTTTTCTTTTGTGCACATACGGCTGGAGTTGCTGCTTCCTGAGTGCCCCGTAGCCATGGGTTGCTAGAGGTGACTGACTTGGGCAGGTTGCTAATTCTCTGATACCAGCTGGGCATCCTGCAGTTCACAGTTCAGTTCTGACACCTACCACCTGGAGTTAGTGCAGGCCCCAGAGGTGATGGCTCAGTCCCACAAGACTGTCTTTTCACTTTAAATGCCATCCATAAGTCCTGGTCCTCCTGTGCTTCTGAAAAACTGTCTGTAAATTGAGGGGCCCTGTGACTCCTTCATCAGGTTTGATAATTTGCAGGAATGACTCATGGAATCAGGAAAGCACTTTGCTATCAGTGGTTTATTACAAAGGATACAACTAGGAACAGCCTGATGGAAGGGATGCCCAGGGTCAGGTACTGGGGCAGGGGGTGGGAGGGGTGAGGTACTTGAGCCTCAGTACCCTCCCCAGGCATGCCACCCAGTACACCAGTGTGTTCACCAGCCCAGAAGCTTCCCGAACCTAGATGTCCTAGAGTTTTTATAACCCTGTCTCCAGCCCCATGCTGTCTCCTGGTAGTTGCTCTGTCTGTGGCCACCCCAGTCCTGAAGCTCTCCAAGGTCTACTAGCCTAGCCCTGAGTCTCCCAGTAGCATAGACTTGGGTGTGGCCAGAAGGGGCTGGGTCTGAAAAGCAAAACATATTCCCATCACTAGGAAATTCCAGGGGTTTTAGGAGGTCTGTGCCAAGACTGAGTAGATTATTCTACCACAGGAGGGCACCTGCACTGCTTACCCTGCTTCTTCCTGCCCAGCTGGCTGTGCCCTGTTTAAGAACACTCCTCTTCTGTCCAACAGCTGATGCCTTCTTACTTTGCATTCTTCTCTACCCTGTACTGAGTAACTGTGACTCTCACTCTTCTGGTAACTCCCCCTGTTTTTGGTTCTCAGGAAGCGAATGCAGGAAGAATATAGTAACATTTCTAGGGAAGCTTAGAGATAAAGACTGTTTAACTGTAGCCCGAAATTGTGACTCTGGTTTTAATAACTTACAGAAGAATAACTCAGCTTTGGAAACAGGTATCTGTGGCTGCAGGTTTTCTAAGAAATGGCATGGGTGGGTGAAACCACCACACCACCCACTGCCAGGTGGAGCGGCTGCAGAGAAGGTCCCGCAGGTCTGCAGCTCTGGCCCTGCACCGTCAGGCTATCGGGAGCCTTCCTGTGGAGGAACGTGTATATGGGGCATTGCCAGTACAACTGGGCCAGCAGAAACACCAGAGGAAAACTAAAGTTTTCATTCACGCTGTCTTTGGTCTCTCTTGCATGATGTTTCTGTGTTCTTCATGTTTACTTTTCAGCTTTTTCTTAAAATTTTGAATCTAGGATGCTGGGACCTGAGCACCTGGGTGCAGGTTTTGGCCTTTCACTAGGACTGATGGGGTTACCTCCTTTCTCATTGCCTCGGTTGCCTTCACCGTAAAATGGATTGTTACAAAGGTAAAATAAGTGAAAACATTGAGAATGGTGCCTGGTACATGACAGTATGTATTCTTGCATTTAATTACATAGTGCTAGGAACTAATAAGAAAAGGAATATTATGAGAATAAGAGAAAATGGTGAATGAGAAAGTCCAGTAGATATGGTTGCTAAAGGAATATTTCAGAATCAGAATTTTTGAAAATGAGTATTTTAGGCATGCTTCATTCAAAATTCCTTAAACTTTAAGGGCATAATTAAAATTTCTTCAGTTCAGGGGGCTTAGTAGCTGTAATGTCAAAGGGTGGTGTTTGTATCTGGCTTTTATCTTTCTGAGAGGCATAGATACATCAGTGATAAAATATAGTACTTTTCTACAAGAAATGCAGAAACTTGCTGTATGGCATGTGTATGTGTGATCACAAATGATCACACATTTAAAATAATCTCCTTAGGAATAGACAACTGCAGAATATCATTTGAAAAGGGTGTAGATATGCTCTAGAAACGTAGGCCATTGACCTGAAAAGTGATGAGCTTGAGATTTAGTTAGTGGGTTAGTTTGCAGAAGGCTTTATTGCCTAGCATGAGAATGTTGATGCTTAGTTGTCTGAGTTATTTGTCACTATTTTACATTCGGATGTTTTATCTTAAAAGATCAACAAAAATATTTTTGAGAAAGTATTTCTAGCCTTTTAAATATTTTAGATACTCTAGAAAATATTTTGGGGCAGTAAACTATATGAACTAAATAGCTTTTTAGATTGCTTTATAATTTCAGTTTTCATCCAAAAGTTAATACCACTGTTTCTGTCCTCTTAACATATTTTCATTCTGACTTATATCAAGAAACATGAAACTAAGTTCTATTTTGGACAAATATTTCAAAAGTACTTTCCCATTCTGTATCTTCGTATGGCTTGGGTGAAAACTATGTTCTTATTCTTGTGACTGAAGGATAATTTTTCTTAAAGCGAATGGCTCCTAAATAGATTGGGTTGTTTGCTTGAGTGGCTGCATCAAAATGCTTTAGATGGGATGGCTTACATGAGGGACATTTATTTCTCACAGTTCTGGAGGTTGGGAGTTCATCATCAGGGTGCCAGCGTTCCTGTGAGACCTGCTTCCTGGGCTGGAGACAAAAGTCGTCTTGCACTTCCTCCCAGGGCAGAGAGAGAAGGGACCTGCCCTCTTCCTCTTACAGGGTTTATGCATTCATGGGGGCTCTGCTCGTGCCCTCCCCAGACCTGTGATCACCTCCCAAAGGCCCCCCTCCGAGTACCATCCCCCTGGGAATTAGTGTTCACAGGAACTGGGGGGGTTGAGGGGGGCACAACATTGCGCCAGTAACGGGAGCTGTTGCGGCTTGCTCTGGCTCCACAGACTGTTCTCCACGAGAAGCACCTTGTAGTTTGGGTTAACACTACTTGCCACTGGTGACTTGACTCTTCTGTCTGAAGTAAAAACCCTTCTGATGTGAAGCCTCTTTTCCTTGGTCAGACCTGCCCATCACTCAGAAATATATTTTCCCTACGGCTTTACTCACAAGCTTGCTTGGGCTGACTTTCTCCCTCCTGGGGTAGTTCAAGGGCCTCATTTTCCATTTCCTCCCTGTCACCCTCCCCAAACCAGGCATTGTAGGACGGGAGGGTACAGGACCCCTTCTGGCCTGAAGCTTTGGGCACCGCAGCACGGAGGCTGCCCCTTGTCTTCAAACCTGCCAGGAGCCAAAGGGCAGGGTCTGCTGGTGAGCCTGAGGCTGTCCAGCCCTGGGGTGGCAGAGGTGGGGCGGGAAGGCCACAGGGAGGGCTGGGCAAGTGGTTTCTTATCAGTGTCCTCTAACAGCCTCTCTGGGCCTCTTGGGAATCTTGACCTTTCTGGCCCAGAGTTTGAGAACCAAGGATTTGGACTGTTGATTTTAACGTTCTCAAGGCTTACCTCAAACCCTCAGCCTGCTCACTTAGTCCCCAGAGGAAACCCTCCCACTCACTGGAGTGAACAGCATCAAGCATCCTTGTCTCCCTGGTTTGGGTAAGGATGCCCCAGGAAAGGGTGCCTCCTCCAAGTGCAGTGGGCTGTGCCCCGCTTTTCACCTGCCCCTTAAGGCTGGTGCAGTCTCAGATCTCCCGAGGGACTGGCCCTCTGGGCCTGGACCCCTTGCCCAGCAGTGGGGGCAGCCTCACCGGCACACAGCTGCCCTGGGCCAGGACTCCTCACTGTTAGCTCAGTGCTGGGTCACGTTCGTAGGGGCTGCAGAAAGAACACTGCAAAACTGCGCTGCCTCTGCTTTCAGGGAGCTCGGAGGCATTCTGACTCCCTCCTGGAGGTTCGGTTCCTGAGCTCTTGTGGAATTGGCTTGTCCCTGCACACCACCTCACAGTGAGCCCCACTGGGCATCACCTTGCAGCCCGCAGCCTCTCAGCTGAGTCTGCCTTCCCAGCCGCTGGGCCCCCCAGCTCCCCCCAGGACTGCTTTCTTAAACCACTCATTTCCCCTACCAACAGATTGAGGTGTTTCTCATAGCCTCTGACACTGGGTTAGCTCCCTTGCTTCTGGGGTTTCCAGCCACCTGCTCCAGGTCGACCTTTCTCCTCACAGGGATCTGCCAGCGTCAGTCCTGCCTTGCCACTGGAATATCCCCTTTTCCCTGTGCCCTGTTTGTGACCATGCATGTGTACCTGCTGAGCAGGTCACTTCAGTTTCAGAAGAAAGATTGTGTTGTGTCTGATCAGTGCCACTTCATGCTTACGTCTCTCTTCTCCCTCCCCCAGAATCCTATAACAGTGCCCAGCATCATAGTGTCTGTCTTTAATTTGTCCCGGCTGCTGTCACAAAATACCATAGACTGGGTGGCTCATATACAGCAGAAATTTGATGCTCACAGCTCTGGAGGCTGCAAGTCTGAGATCAGGGCGCCAGCACGGTCCGATGAGGCCCTCCTCCAGGCTACAGACTTGTCCTCACATGGTGGACGGGGCAGGGAGATCTGGGGGGAAGCGGCTCTTTATAACGGCACTAATGCAATTCATGAGGGCTCCACTGATCACCTCCCAAACACCCCACTCCTAACGTGGATCTGGGGGGACATATTCAAACCATGGCAGGGCCTCTTGGACACATAATCATAAATGCTGTAGCTTCTTAGTGTGAGGGTATCTTTTCCTGGAAAGGTTCCAGACTTCAGTCACCCACTCAGCAAGTGTTTGGGTACCTACTGTGCCAAATGCTATTTTAGGTCCTGGCCATCTTGCAGTGGGAAAGGCACACTGAGGGCCCTGCTCCCATGAGCTCACATACAGTGGCTTCCTGAGCACAGGGCCGGAGTGTGGACTTCTGCCTTTGCTCTTATGTACATCTTTGGGTAGTTCAGTAATGATTGTTTGACTTGTTTAAAAAAAAAACCCGTCCATTTGGATCATAAGGAAAATACCAGAGATGACAAATGAAATGTGCGTTTAGAAATGCTAATGTGAGAAGTGTCTTAGTGAAGGATGTTTTAGTACCTGAGTTCTGCACAGAGACCCTTCCCCCTTGACTGCTGGCCCTCATACGGGTCTGTGTGGCAGGGGGCCGACTGATACTCCCTTGGTGTGTTCTGTTTAAGCAAAAATAAAATTGCCTTATTGGTCAGAATTTGGTGGCCCACCTGTGAAGCATGGGGAACCTTTTGTGTCTTGGCGTGCTGGATTCCTGGAGTGGTAGATCTCAGCCCGAGAGCCCTCTCAGTTGTCTGTTAGAGCAGTGGCCACTGCTGGTCTGATTGCCATGGCCCCAGGGTAGTCACAGTTACAGAACCCACTGTGGGGCATCTCACGTTGGGGCCTGGGCATCACAATATGTGTCCACAGCAGATCCAGTTTTAACTCTTGTTAATGTAGCAACTGGTATGAGGCATCTGTGGGACACTGATTGAATAAATACATATTATCTATAAAGCAACCTTTCATTTGAAGTTTATGTTTAATGAAATATGGCTTAAGAATTTTTACGTGATGTATAATTGAAAAAATGCTTTCTGAAACCATGACCGGATTGATTAATTTAGAAATTAAGTAATGTTGCCTGAGTGCCCTGTGACCTGATTTTGGCTTAGCTTTAATGATAGTCACTGGGGAGTGGTGGTGATACTGTCTTACCACTTTGGAGTACTTTGCACTGTGTGTGGTGCAAGGGTGCAGATTTGATGAGAATCTGCTTGTCTTTCTGTGGATTTTAAATTCATAATGGAGGAATTTGAGGTGCAGAGTAGTAACCCCAGTGTGCACAGGACCGCGCAGCTTGACCAGTGTTTGCCTCTGCTCACCTCCTGCCGCATGCTCCTCATTAGATGATCGTAAAGCAAAGTAGGGTAAACATCATTGCTTGATATTATTTTTAACCAGAAGTAATTTTTAAATTTAACTTCAAATTGGTTTGTTTGAACTTACTTTTCCTCTGACTTGCTTATTTTTCTCAGCTGTCACAGCACCTTTTATATGTTCTTGCTTGTCTCCTTTTGGGTTTTAGACATTTCTGAGTTTACGGCTTGACTTCTGTTAAGACAGAGGAGCTGTCTGCCCCATGCTGCCTTTCAAGTGAAGAATCATCAGCTAATTGTGCTGTAGAGAAAATGGAAGTTCATGGCCAGGATGCTCACCTGCCCCTGGTCTGCTTGCCCACCGAGCACGTGCAGTGCTTGCAGGCGCAGGCTTGCACGAGTGTAGGCAGTGAGCTATTAGGGACTCTGTGAAGAGCTCCACCCAGCACTCTGGGTCTGTGAGGCAGCTGAGAGGCCTGAGGCAGAGACGGCCTGCTGCATGCAGACTTGCCCTGAGGCGGACGGGATTCTAGGGCTCAACCTGCCCGCCGTGAGAATGAAGTTGGCCATAAACCCTTTTACCCTGAGAACGTGCTATTGTCATTTTTTTGGTCTCACCGATTTCAGAGTGGACTTGCCCAGGGCTGAAACCTTCAGGTGAGACATGTACCCTTTGGAAAATTAGGGTTTTCCTTCTTGAACTTAGTGCCTGGTTTGTGCAACTGAGAGCACCCCACATCCCCAAGTGGAAGTTTTAAGAGCGGCGTTGATTCCCTTGGATTTTCTTCATGTGAGTGTTCTTTTTCTTTGTATACTAATCATGCTCATAATCTCCTCATCTGTAATTGAGAGGATTAGAACAGCTGGTTGTTAGAGTTCCCTTTTGGTTTTGTGGTTACAGAAAAAAACCCCAGTATAAAGCATAATTGTTGACCATCAGTGGCTTTGGGAGTTAAGAACTTCCACAAAGGCAGTTTGAAGAAAAATGCACCCATCCTAATTTGGTTTGGCCTGTTTTGGCCTAGTACTGCGTATGTTCCACTCTAGCCCGCCTCTAGGGGAAAGTGGATGTGGGGAAAGCCACATGTGGCCCTTGGACCCTCTCTAGGGAATTCTGGACATCTGCTCCATCTGCTCTTGCTGTCGCAGATCACAGCTCCCACTTCTCTTTCAGGTCCTGGGGTGGGTAGGTGAGAGACCCCCAACTTGTTTTCCAGCTACAGTGATCATACACTCTGGGTTTTCTGCGGTAAACTCAGCTTCCTGCCTTTTATCCCTTAATTTCATAAGCATTCCAAATGTCTTGAAGTTCAGCATCACCTGGAAGAAAGTTTGGGGGAGGGATTCAGGACCCTCTGTCGCTGGGCATTTGACAGGTGGGCATCTGGCTGGTGCAGGGTCACCCAGCTGCTGTGCAGGCTGCTTCCTGCTCTTGCTTCCCCATGCCCAGAGAGCTTGGGCACAGAGTGCCCTGGATTGTCCCCTAACCAGCTGGAGCCACCTTCAGGACATTGTGAACATGACCAGGAAAAGGAGCCTGAATTTTCTTCTGGGTTTGGTCACTGAACAGCAGATGTGGGCCAGCTAGCTGCATTCCTCCTTAGCCTGCCCAGCGGGTTCTCACTCAGCCTTCCAGCAGGGTGATATCACCTCTGCCCAGGCTCCAGGGATCTTTAGTAGTCAGACCACAGGTGACAGGTGAGGAGTGAACAACTCTCTGTTTCTTTCTGTCTTGACTCACCCGGAAGTCACCACAGACAGCCTCATTTTTCAGATAATTATGCTTTACTCTGGCCATGGGCTGCTTCTTGTCTGCCTTGGGGCCTCGCCATTAGGAAATCAAAACCTCTTAGGTATTTCATATGGAAAGGATCCAGTATAGGGGAATGGCTACAAAAGTGAGTGAAGGGCAGGGAGCAGAAAGAGGTGTTACCTGAAGGTCAGGAACTAAGAAAGCCGCTGCCCTGGGTCTCGAGGAGCAGCGAGGCCACGGGAGTTTCCCACAAACCTGGGTTGCCAGTCCCAGCAGCATCTGTGGGGCTAGTGTGGAACCGCCACCATGGCCACGGGCATGTGGGTGGATGCGTTGTCGCCCTTCTTCCTGCCTGTTTAATGTTGCTCCAGGTCCCTCTGGCAAAACCTAACAGGATCCAGCTGACAAGGGCCTGGGAGCTGTGGCTTTCTGGTTTCCAGCCCTAGTGATCCAGAAAGCATGGCTGGATGGCTGTGGTTCTGACAAGGTCAGGCCACATCTGGCATGGGGACTCTTCCTAGTGTGGGCAGAACGAAGTGACCCAGTGCCACGTGGCATGTGGTGGGCAAACTGGCAGCTGCTGTTCATCTTCTCTGCATGGACCTGTAGAACGGGGCTGTCCATGGTATGTTAACCGTGCAGACTGTACTCAACTGCTAGGTATGAAAACACAAAACCAAAAGCTGAACTGGCTTTGGCTGGTAGAAATGAATGTAACTTCCGTTGCAGGTGGACTGTAGGTAATGGTGCTGATTGTGCACTTGGCATCCAGGTCCCATTGCAGACAGACTCAGTGAGGGGGCTGTGGTTCCCTTGGGTAGGTGAGACAGGCTGAGGTGCAAAACCAGTCTTTGAAGCCCTGGTACAGCCTGTTCACTACCCATGAGCAGGAAACAACCGCGTGTGCTTTTCAAATGCCGAGCTATCCCAGCACCACTGTTGAGGAACAGAGTGGCCTCAGGGTGACACACACATGACGGAAGCGGCAGAGCAGTGTCATTAAGTCGATCAGCTTCTGCCTCTCTTCTGATAGCAGGAGACTTCCTAGTTTTAGGCCTGGACTCTGCACCTCCCCAGCTTCCTTGTCTGCATCTGTGCTTCCTCTCCCTGTCTTCATCAGTCACGCTCAGAGCCATCGCCAGGGTGGCAGGTCAAATCCCGAAGCAACAGCAGGAGTTGTTATCAGGCAGGGTGTCTTATGAAGGGATGTGGGCAGGCCTCTGGACCAGGTACAGGACTTAGGGGTTCCTGGGAAGCTCTGCCTTTCTCTGCACTTTGCAGACTGGCTGCCCCCTCCCAGTGCATGTGGTGGGAAGTGTCCTCCACCAACAGCCCGGATGGGTGTGTCCCTCAGAGGCACTGCAGTTTTCTCCCTGTTGGGGACAGGTTTCTTTGGCCCAGTTGGTCAGGTGCCCACTCTGAGCCAATCAGTGGCCCATCCTCTGTGGGGAGGAGGATGGTGTCCCGTAGAACATGCCTGCCCTCATTAGAGCCACGTGCTTGGGGATGGGCAGAAGGGAAGCACTGGGCTCTTAGCAGCCTCCCGGTGGGGGTTTTCCAGAGCAAGCTTCACAGAGGAACTCCAGGGCTGGTGACTGCGTCAGCTGGCAGTGCATCAGCCCATGTCCCTGCGTGTTTCCCCTGAACTGGAGGAAGTGATGCCCTGTAACTGCTGGTTGTGTGTATAAATTGGGATAATGGTCATTTCTTAAAAAGTTTTGCGAATATTCTCAAAGAATATATTCAGAGAATAGTTTATTAGAAATGGTTAGTAAAATGTATTTATAAGAATTGCTCTTGGAGAGAACAAAACAGGTCAACACTGAGCTTTTAATCTTTTTTGCGTTAATTTAATTAAAGGGGATACTTTAAGTCGATTGCCATTTAATCATGACGCAGTCCTTTATCACGTTTTGGCAGCATCTCCATTTATCCCCTACCAAGTGAGAGGCTGCAGCGAGACAGCTAAACTTGGTTTACAGGACAGAATGCTGCCGCCAGATGCTGTTACTGGAGGGATCCACACATGCTTGATGATCTCATGGTGGATGGAGGGAAGGGAGACCTGTTCTCCACGTGCTGAGTGTGGTGCAGGAGAAAGTGAGTAAAGATCTCTGATTTTTTTCCACTGCTTGAAGTTGGCCCTCTCTGTTAGTCTGTGGTTTAATAATGCTCATATCCCCCCCTCCTGGGCAGAACGTCTGTTCTGTGGAGCTCACATAGGCTGTGTGATGGGAGGGCTTCTCTTAGCTGTGCCAAAGGAGGAACTGACATAAGAAGAGCAGCGTGGACACTGCCTGCCTGAACCGTGTGTGATCCACCCCCTTCTGCTTTTGTACATGTCATCCCCTGCAAACCCACGTACTGTACCACAGAGTGAATTCTCTGGACTTGACATAGTTGCTGTTCTTCGATTAATTCAATTCCACTCTTTCTTATACCTCCTCTTCCTTCCATTTATTTGGTTTTACCTTTTTCTTATGATATGGAATTATTTTTACTAAGCACAGTTTGGATACACTGCAGCTGAGGACATGTTCCTTACTAGAAAAATATTTCTGATTGTGGGATTAACCAAGACTAATAAATATTTATTGTGGAATATTTGAAAGGTTTTAAAAGTGAAGTTTTCAGTATAAAACCTTTGCTTCTCAGCATCTAGGTTAAGTTGGGGTCTGATAGTCATAAATATTTAGATATCTATCACCATACTTACAGAATATGGCTTTCTTATATATAAATTTATCTAAAGGACACACACACCCTTGTTTTCAATTGGGGTCTGGTTTAAAATTCTTATGTTCATCCTCGTATCCTGCTTCTCATGCTCTCCCTTTTCGCGTGCATGTCAAATGGGTGTGCGTGGATAAGGTAACCATATTTTTACCTACACCGAGGTAGCTTTGTGAGTGGAAAGGGCCACTATCAATAATTTCGCTGAGACGGCAGCTACAGACTGGGGTGCAGTCTGCAGGGCTGCCAAAGCCTTGAAAAACCGACCCCTCTCACTGCCCAGATCAGGCCTCTGTCTCACCCCTGGCAGTTCCCCTCTTGTCTTCCTGCTTCCAGACTTTTCTCCCTCTCAGCTTCAGTAGTTGATTTTCTACTGGGGTTGAACAGTAGATCTAATTTGTTTCACTAACTCGTTATAAACCTCTGGGTCCCCATTTCATGATAAAGTCTAGGTTCCTTCGTGTTACTCAGGGGCCTGAAAAATCTGACCTTTGCGTCCTCATCTGCCCTTTAGCATCTACAGATTTCGTGAGTGCAGTCACACCAGTTATTCCCAGCCAGGCCATGCGCTCCCGTACCACTGCCTTTGCACATGCTGCTCACCTCCTGCCACACTGCAGGACTGACATGGTGTCTCTCCTCTGAAGCCTCTGGTTCACCCTGGCGAGAACTCGCGTCTCCCTCCTGGGCCTGCTTCTAGTTCAGTATACCTGTCTCTTGACATTCATGCACTTAATCCTGGAGGCAGCATGCCCTGGTGGTAAGACCTGCCCCTCTGCCATGCACCATGGCCTCCACCTGGCACTGTGAGACTTTGCTGTAAGACTTTGTGCCTTGATTTTTCTCATCTGAGAAATGGGGACAATAGTAATATTTGTTAGCTAGGTGGGTGGTTAGGTGTGTGAAGAGCAGTGTCTGCAGAGAGCCTGTTGCTTGGCAGGTGATAAGCCTGCAGTCAGTGTCGTCTGGATGAGTGGTAGCTGGTACCTCTCCCCTCTCTGTGGTGTGACGGGCTGCATCTGGGTCAGTCCACAAGTGTGAGGCCTCTGGCACCATGGTCATCAGGCTCACTGGTGTTTGCTGGACGAACTGGTGTGTGTTCCTGTATCCTAGTCCCTGTTTATTTCCTACTGCAAATGCTTTGAGTTAAAATTTAAGTACTTAACGGCTGCCAGTTTCCCTGTATCAATGTCAGGGTGTCTGAGTGACCTGAAGACCTGGGTCCCGTTGGACTGGAGACGAGGACTTGATACTCAGGGTTGAGCCTGTCCCCTTCCAGCTCTAGCAAAGAAGAGCTTGGGGCGGGCGGGAAGGAGGTTCAGGCTGGCCTGTAGCCACAGCTGGTTCCTGGGCAGGCGGGAAGGAGGCACGGGCTGGTCTGTAGCTGCAGCTGGTTAGAGCCCTGGGCATGGGGTCCTGGGTCATGCGGTCTGCCTCTGCCTGGGTAGGGCTGCTTTCAGCTTTGTTGCAGTGTGGGAACCTGTCGCCAGGTGGCCTTTCTCCATCCCTCATTCCCCAGTGGTTCTGAGCAGCTAGTGGACAGTGACCTTCCCGCTTGGGCTCTCAGCAGAGTGGATGGACCCGGAACTAACGCTGGGCTACCCTGGCTTTTCCCAGCACGTTTCCCCGGGGTTCCCTGTAGACGAGTGGGAGCCTGTGTCTCCCACTGCCACCAGTATTCCCTGAAAGCCATTCCCTGCCCTCCAGGCGGTGGCGGCGTTGAAGGTCTTTTGAGGACTTGGCTCGAAGTGTTTTACCTTCTGGGCACTGTGTTCTCAACTATTAAAATTCACTAAAATCCCACAAGATCTTACTTGGGGATTGCTGGATCGTGGGAGTCACATACCCCCACTCATCTACTCTTGAATTCCATGACTGCAGTATCCGGGTTTGCTACTTTTCTTTCTTTTTACTTTGTTAGAATAGTTTCATTTTCAATGGCAATTTAGCTCAACTCATACAAGGTCAAATAATAAAACCTAATTGTTTCCTAGGGTGCAAGGATCCTGCCCAGGAAGGGCGGGGGCTGTCTGGAGAAGGAATGGGTGTGGGGGAGGTGGAACTGTTCGAGGAGCCGGTTTTCTCCTGTTCAGCACTGGCGGCCACAGAGCCTGTGCCTCCTGAGCTGAGCTCAGATGATGGTACTGGCCGTTCTCTCTGGCGTCCCTAACTGCAGGCCTCGTCGGTGGGTGAGGGGGCAGTTATCCCTGGCTGGTGGGCTTCATGGACGGGCACGGGGAGGGGCTCCATGTTTATCAGATGTCAGTTTAGGACAACCACTCTATTCAAGAGCCGCTTCTGGGCACTGGGCCCTGCTTTGGGTGCCTGGGACCTAGTAGCAGAACAAGATGGACGGGGTAGCTGCCTTCTCCGAGCTCCTAAGCAAGTTACCAAAGGACAGAGCTCTGAAGAGTGGTGGTGAATCCTCTCCAGGTCTGCCATGCTTTCTGCCAAAGTGGTGGGAAGCCTAGGGAGGCTGCGATAGGCCTGGGTGTGGGGCTTTCTTTAAAATCCGCAGCGATTCAGAAATGAAGGGCCCTGGAATGCCGGTGTTTGGAGTGCTGCTCAGAAGGGGCAGGTCTGCTTGTGAGCTGGTCTGGGCTCGGTCGCTCCCCGGCCCCCTACTTGTGAGCCAGCCTGGGCTTGGTGGGTCCCCAGCCCCTTCTGCCTCAGGGAATCTCACAGACCCTCCCTGGAGAGGAGGCTCTCTGGGACGTTCTTGTGTGTGTGTGTTTTGAACAACCAGACTCTCTCAAATCCAGGCAGCCAGACAGCGATCCCCAGAGACCCCCAGAGACCTGAGCTCATGTCTGTCAGCCCCGGCTCCACGTAGAGCATGCTCACAAATGCTGACGGCTGCAACAGGCTTACTAGTTGGGGGCTCTCATAGGTTCTGAAACTAAGAGCCACATGTGTGCTGGATACTTTCCTGCCTACTGAGGATGAGGGCAGAGGGTGGACAGTGAGTTAAAGTTCCGCATCATCCCCTGATGTCCCTCTGTCCCCAGGTGCATGGATATGGCTCTGGGTGGTCGTGGGGCAGAACCGAGCCTTGTGCATAAGCTAGCGTGGGCTGCCTTTAGCCGAGGTATTCCTAATGGCAGCTGGGACCTGTTAGGATGCATTGAGTTTGCCTTAACTCCCCATCATTTCTGAAAAGTGCGTGGTGATTTGTAAGGTGTTCCATAGATACGTGCGTTATGGCAGTTTTATGTATAAAATTATGTATGTTAATAATTATTGATCTGATAACATTACTATTGTTTCGTCAGCTTGGTATTTGGATTTTAATACATCCCCATTCCCTCTGGAGGTGATTTTCAATTGACCTTCCCCTATTAAAGCTTTTACATTTTTTATAAATGGTTAAGTAATTTCTTTTGGTTTTCCTTCAGAGTTCCAAAGAGCAGTGTTTGTGGTCACTGAGTAGTAGTTATTGCAATACATTTCTTTCCCCAGAGATATAAAAACACTTGTCTGATCACGGGTTTTAATCTCTTTCATCATGACCTGAAAGAGACTTCATGCTTTGTGTATGACTTTGCAGCCATTTTAAAAGCCCCCGAATTGTTGAAGTTGGAGAATCATTTGGTTCTTTATCCCAAGTTTGGCTGCTCCAATGCCTCTTGACAGTTTGTGGACTAGGGGGTGTTGACAGTGCAGGCTGGAGCCCTTTAGAAGGATGGCCACAGTCTGGCCTTGAAAGTCCCCATGTTCCTAGAAACTGTCTTAGTTTCCTAGGGCTGCTGAATAAAGTACCACAAACTAGGTGGCTTAGAGCAACAGAAACTTCTTGTCTCGCAGCCGTGGAGGCTGGAGGTTGAAGTCAAGGCATTGGCAGACTGCTCACCCTGAAATCTGCCGGGGGTCTCCTTCCCTCCTGTTCCCAGCCTTCATGTTCCTTGGCTCGCAGCTGCACAGCTCCAGTCCCTGTCTTCATCATCACGTGGTGGCCCCCTGTGTGTGTCTGTCTTCACACGGCTGTTTTCCAAGGGCACCAGCCGTACGGGCCAGGGGGCTCTCTCACTGTGCCTTTGCAGTGGCTGAGGCTGGGAAGTGGACCACTAACGTGAGCCAAAACTTCCTCACCTGTTAGGGGCTGGCCTGTCCCTAGAGTGCACTCGTGCACAACTGATATGTGACAGATGAGTCCACAGGAGACCATCATCATGCTGGGCCATGTCAGATGGGGTGTGGCATCTGTGTGAAAGACCAGCCTCTTATCTGGGAGAAGGGGAAAATGTTGAGCTGTGCACAAACCTATTGCAAAGTTGCTTTAAATAAATCTCTTTCCTGTAACATCACCCTTTGCAGAACAGTTTGGGCTGGTTTTATTTTCCTGGAGTGAAATGCAGAGTGTAAGGGTGTCATATATTCTGTTACTCACAGCCTTTGATGGTGTGTCCTCTTGAGCTGATGATCACTGCCTGGTTTCGGAGGTTTGTACATATTCCACCACAGCAGCTGTTTGTTCTTTAACAAGAAACAGAAATATGTGTCCTGCCATTGCAAATTTCCAGCATGCATGCATGGGAAGAGCTGAAGACATACTTGTACGGTTTTTGAAAAAGCAATTTTAGGTGTGAATTAGGACTTGGGTCATAGATTAAGTTGAAATGTTAAGACTATTTGCAGGGGAACATGGCTTGTTCAGTTCCCATCTATCCTCTAGGTGGTATCAGAACTTCCTGATCACAGTGTGCTAGAGGCAAATGTATTTATGGCACCTGGGGATCATTTAATTGGTTGACTGTTTTCCATTTTTAATTAATGAGGTGTTTTTTCAATTGCACAGGTAATCCAGGCCTAGTTCAAAAGGGCTGACTTGCCTGTAGTTGGCAGATTGGATGATTACTGCTTTTCCCATTAGTCCTCATGCTGGCCCTGCTCTGGGCATGCCTTGATTTACCCCTGGGTCCCACTGCCTGTCACTCCTGGCTTCCTAGCCTTGGACACTGTCTGGCACACGAACTCACACCCCAGTCCTCTCTCCTGATGCCCTTTGCTGGTCTGCGGCAGCAGAGCTAGAGCAGTTGGCTGCAGTGTTGTGCCCGTCCAAGGCCCTGCCACTGCCTTCCTCTGGCTGATATGACCCTCCACAGGGCCCCATCAGGTGCTCTAGGGATGAAGAGGGATGCTTGAGTTTTTACAGATGCTCCTGACAGTTGTTTTGATTCCTCTTCTCCTCCAAGGCTGTTCCGATGCTCAGTGCGGCCTCCTCACTTGCTCCCTGTAGGTATCAGGGCAGAACGGTAGCTCCTCTCAGCCCCTTGAGTTCCTTGAGGTGGAGCCCGTAGAGTATAGTGGCTTTATGGGCATGTATGTCAGGGACCTGCAGTCCCAGTGGTGATGGTGATAAAGGTGGTGCTTGCCTTACTGTACTGTGTATTATCTCCTTTATCCTCATGGTGAGCTGAGCACAGACACCTTGGGTGTCCTTGGGGACAGCTCCCTCCTTGGGGGACAGAGGCGATGTAAGCTGTTGGAGGTAGTTCTGACCACACCAGGGGGCCCTCCCAAAGAGGGCAGTGAGGAGCTCCCTTGTCCTCTGTGGGGCTTCCTCTGGGGACCCAGCATGCCTGGCATGTATTTTCTCCGTGTGATCTTTGTGGCCTGGCAGTGCCCAGAGTGTGGCTTCTGTTTCTCTCCTCTTGGTATCTATGTCTGCCTAGGGATACCCAGCTGGCAGCATGAGGACCCCTGGGTACTGTATGACCCTGCCTGTGGGGAGAGAAACACTTCAGAAAATGTAGAGGGAGGGCAGGCGGGTCAGTGCAGGATTCTTGTGAGCCATGGTCTCAGTGTAGCGTGGACACTGGGGGACATCAGCACCGGGAAATGGAGAGGAATGGAAGAGCATGGGGAGCAGCAGGGTGCAGACGCTTGTTCTTGGTGGGAGCTGAGAGCTCCAGGGGCTTCAGAGCGAGGGCACTGGACCCAGACTGCCTGCCTGGGCTGGCCTCACTCTGCCATTTACTGTCTCTCAAACCTCAATTTCCCGGTCAGGAAAATGGGTCAGTGACAGGATGAAATGCAGTATTTTATGTGTAAAGCTCTCAGAACAGTGTCTGGCATATATTAAACCCCAAATGTTGGCTGCTGTTCTTGGAGGTGTGGGCTCAGCTGCCGTGAGCTTTTTGTAAATGGGGTCACCCCTAGGAATGGAGGGTAAGGGTACATTGCACGAAGATGTTTTGAAAAACACTGGTAAGCTCTAATGAGGAATTGGATAGATGGACTAAGGGAGAAGAAAATGTGTTAAATGGACTTATGTCCTGTCCTGGAAGGTGGGAAGGATGGAGGTGTGGTTAGCAGCCTTTGCATGAATTTGTTCCTGTTTAGATGTTTTGTGTTCCATAGGGAGATTTGCGTAGTCTTTGGTAGGATTTTAGGTGAAAGAGCCAGTGATTAAATGGTGCTCATGTGTATTCTGGGATTCTGCTGCAGAGCTCACATGGGGCATGCTTTCTGTTTAGCCTGATGTAGAGTTGGCTGTGTGGTTGTAAACTTTGTACACCCAAATAGCAATGTTAATTTGCACACCCAGTGAGAAGTCTTTCCACTTGCTGATTGAACTTTGGGTGAAGGGGAGAACAGGGATTAATTTGCTTACATAACAAGCTGTTTGAAACAGCCTTTTTAGGCCGATTGTTGGTGCTGCATTTATTGAAGTGAAGGGACATATTCAAGAAATTTTTGTGTTCCTGCTGTGTATCAGAAACTGCCAGGAAGGTGCAGAGCAATGACACATTTTTGCCTTCCCACATCCCAGTGGGGAAGGGTGAAGGGTATGCAGTGTAAAGAGTTTTTCAGGATTTTACAACATAGGCTATTACCATTCCTATAATTTTAATAATAATTGAACATGTAAACTGAGCACATCTGTGGGTCAGACCTTTATAGATGCTTTCCATAAAAGATTCTCACTTAATCTAGGGGAAATTATCACACCATCAAAATTGCAAACAAAATGAAAAGCTTGGCTCTTGAGGGAACACCTGTCTCCCTGCCCTGGGCCTGATGTCCAGCCACTGGTCTAGGCCCTACGGGGTTGGCAGAGTGAGTGATCCCAGGTTGCTGACGTTCCTGACATTTCCCATTTCAGTGTTATTATGAGTACACAGTATTTCATCCTGTAATACTAATTGCATAGGATATACAAGTAATTGGGAAACCGTGAATGCCTTTGGGCAGCCTCACAATTCAAAATGCTTTCCGGAACAGGTCCTTGGTTCTGAGCAGTGTTGCCAGCAGCCGGAGGAGGCTGTGGTGTTTATGTACAGTCGGGAAAGGAATCAGAGGAGTTTCCCTCTTCCCACCAAGGAGCCTGGTTGGAAGGTTCCTTCTCCTGAGACATCTTTGGCCATAAAACAGTCATGGTCTTGTCATGTAGAGGGACGAGTGTATTTCCTATTATTTGAAAAGATAAATTAGAGTCAAAAGTGACTCAGTCAAAAGACAGCTAATAGAAAACCATACTTTGATACCTCGTTTGCTGCTTCTCATTACCTGAATGGACCTGCAGGTGGATTTCCTGCCACAACCATAAGGGGAAGGGCTAAATTTAAAGCAGAGTGGGGGTGCCCTCCGAGCTCATGGGCCAGCCTGCAGCCCTCCCCGGGTCTGGGGTGCCCTGCCCCCTCTGCATGCATTCGTACAATAGACGCCTGGAGACCCTGGTCACACGCAGGCTGTCCCTCCTGGCTTAGCAGGTGGCTAGGAGTTAGGATGCTTCATCCTAGTTTGTGCTGTGTCTGTTCATTTATCTGCTCTTATCTGGTGTGCTGAAGAAAATAAATGCTATTGCTGGCAGTGGTGAATTACTTCTGATCCTGAAAGGTGCTTCAGGGAGACAAATTATTTAACCCAGACCATCCTTTTCATTATTTTCAACCTTTTTTTGTGGGGCGTGTGTGCACGCATCTTTTCATCTGTGTGTGTCCACTCTGGCCACCTGCCTGTCAGTCTTCTCAGCTACCTTCGGCCTGTTCCTCATTCTCATGCCCCTTCCACTGTGCAATTATCAGTTCATCCATTCTCCTAGCCTCTGTTTGACCATCTCTTCTGTTGAGAGCACTGTGATTAGTGGTGAGGGTGGAATGGAGAATTGCAAACAGTCTGAGCACGAGACACAGGGAAGAACGAGGCATGTGTATAGGTGGCTCAGACACCAGGTAAAGTGGCCGCTGTGCGTGGGTCTGTGTGATAAGTTACCGCTCACCGAGAACTGCTCTGTGCCAGGCCTGGCCATCAGCACTCACCCAGTTCTTTTGTTCCTGAACTGAGAGTGGGCGGCTTGGGTCCAGGGTGCGGGTCTGGCTGGGCCAGGTCCGGAAAGGTCTCTGGGTTTAGAGACTGTGCCTGCAGCCTTGGGGTTGGCCTTGACCTCCTGTTGGGTCCTGGGTCTGCTCCCCAGGCCCCAGTGCTGGGGTGCCTCCAGCTCAAGGTCTATTATGTGTGTTTGGAAGCCATGCAGACACCACAGGGCTGTCAGAGTTGCCGCAAGGCTTTTGTAAAGGATGTAGCTGCTCTGCTCGTGGTGCCGCCTGTCGTGGAGGGCTGTAGCGGGCCTGACCTGCTTAGTTCAGTCACTGTTCTTTATTTCCTGCCTCCTCCTGCCTTGGCCTCTGCCCCTCCTTGGGGCTCTGTGTCCTTCCCTCCCTGTTTGTTCCCTTTCTGCACATAAAGGAGGCTGGAGTAGTGGCTGGGTGCCAGGCCTGGCCCCACCCTGCTCCTCCTGGAGCTCTGGGACCTGGGTAGGTTTCCTGCCCTCTGCCCTCCAGTTCTTACCTGTGACACAGCTCTGTCCCTATAGGACTGTCAGGCTTGGAGGTGACCCCGCTAGGCTGCGGCTGGGTGTGGTGCTCTTCTGGTGCCTCAGGGTTTGAGCGGCCAGCATGATTGGGGTTTGCGTTGCAGTCATGTCCCTCTTGCCTGCATTTGCCCAGTTGTTCTGGCCCCACTGCAGGGTGTTGGCAGCCAAGCAGCCACCTGTTACTGCTCCCCTGACCACTAGCCCACAGCCCTGCACCCCCAGCCACCTCTCCCCCCACTGGGTGTTTTCTTTATACGAAGGAGGTCAGCTCTGAGCAGTGGGAGGTGTGCAAAGTGCTGCCCAGCTCTGCTCCAGCTGCTTGTGTTGCCCAGGGCCAACTCCCCCATCTGGTTGCCTTATGGACTGTACACTGTCCCCCCATGTCCCAGTCTTGACACCCTAACCTAATCCCCCAGTGGCTATATTTGAGGATAGGGCCTCTGAGGAAGTAATCAAGGTTAAATAAGGTTGAAAGGGTCAGGCCCTGAGCTGTAGAATTAGTGGCCTTATGAGCAGAGACCC
This sequence comes from Manis pentadactyla, assembly GCF_030020395.1. Classification (NCBI taxonomy): domain Eukaryota; kingdom Metazoa; phylum Chordata; class Mammalia; order Pholidota; family Manidae; genus Manis; species Manis pentadactyla. The sequence goes on along the minus strand of NC_080020.1, from coordinate 145,819,257 downwards.
CAGAGAGCTCGCTGCGTCGCCACCATGTGAGGATGCGAGGAGAGGGTGGATGTGTGCATGCCAGGATCAGAGCTCTCCCCAGGAATCAAATTGGCTGACACCTTGATCTTGGACTTCAGCCCTCCAAAACCTTGGGAAGATAATTTTCTGTTTCCACCGCCTGCTCTGTGGTGTTTCATTATGGCAGCCTGAGCAGACTAATACAGTGAGTGTCACTGGGCCCCTTGCTGCAGAGATGTGCCCTCCCGGGGCATGCCCTCTCTGCTCCCCCAGGTTCTGGGCTCTGGTGCTGGGGCTGCCTCAGGGCTGAACGTGTCTCAGCTGCCTCCTGGGGTGTGGGATGGCCTCCCCACCACAGCCCCTCCTGAGGGCATCCCGCTGGCCAGGTTCTTTCTGGGGGTTGGGGTTGGGGGGACAAGGTCTTGCTCTCTTACCTTGATGGGAGTGAGGGGTGGAATGGTTAGGTTGAGACAGCTGCTCTTGGGCTCTGCTTTGGACCTGTGCCCATTGGAGGAGGACGCAGGCTCCCATGTGAGGATATCCTGCAGACCTGGGTACACAGCTTACTGCCATGCTGGTGGGTGTGGGCCAGGCACCTGGCACTTGCTCACTCGACCCACAGCAGAGCCTCTGGGATGCCCCCTTCCAGATGGGATCTCCTGAATGGGTTCAGAAACCAGTGCCTTGACTGTTGTAACTCTGGAGGGGGGTGGGGGGTGCGAATCTTTCTCCCAGCCCTGGGCAAATAACCTTTGAAACTGAAACCAGTCAAAGGAGAAATACAGTGGGAGAAACACATTTATTGCCTACAGGCAGTCATCCACTTCTGCTCACCCATATCTCTCACCACCCAGCTGCAAAAATGGAATCCACCCAACCTCTCTGGTGCTGTATGCCCTGCTCCACCGTGTAATCACCTATTGATATGGAGATGGAGTACTTCTCTCCACTCCTTGGAAACACCTGTTGATATGGAGATACACTAAGGCCAGGGGAGAGATGCTGGAAGTACTGCATTTTTACCCACAGCTGTGCAGATGTCCTGAGTGTTGCCTTTCTTTTCACTTTTGTTTACTTGAAGTCTGGGGAGTTGGACGTGGGAGGTTGGAGGAGAAGACACATTCTGAATAAAATGAGACTCTAATCATTCTAATCCCCTTATGTGAACTGGGGATCAAAGTCAGAAAACCTATGAACTGTTGTCATTGGTGGAAAGGATTTTTGTGCCCTGGATGCTCCTGTGCCCATAAAACACTCTTTGGTGAAGTGAGCCATTGCCTTAACGTAAGGTAAAAGGAGAGGGGAGTTCTTGTTTGCCACCATTTCTGTCAACTCCACGTAGATGATGGGTTTTCAGGTTTTGTGTGCTCGAGTTTCGCTGCTTCTTTGGTGTGTGGAGTAACTTTTCCATTAACAGAGATATTCTGAAACTATTGTTGCTTGTCTTCATCTCTTGACAAGTGATAGAAGTAACATATGTTTTTAATGTATATGTGTATATAGTTCTGTATTACAGATGATGTAGGCTGTAAGATTTTCTTCTGGCCAGCACAGAACTTACTGACCTCCAAGGTGGCTCCTTATAGGGTTATCATTTTTTACCATGCGTTTGTGTTCATCCATAAAGTGCATCATTTTTTTCTGGTTTCCCTCTGTTCTTTTTCTTCATTCTTAAATAGCTTAAATTGGTTACAAGCCACTGTAATTCAGTGCTCTGCTTAAGACAAAAACTATCTGTGTTAATTCTGTGCTTTTGTCAGAGGAGGACTCTCATCAGGGCAAGTAGATGTCTTACCTATTGGTTTGAGTTTTTAATAACGCATTCTAGTTGGATTCATCTTTTCAGAATTCTACATGTATATAGACAAATTCCTATTTGAAATACATTTCACTCATGATGTGTGTAATGCACACTTCTCTGCCACCCTCCCCTCCCCCATGTCCCTGGCTTTGGTGTTGGGGCTGTCCCAGGGCTGAACATGTCCCAGCTGCCCTCCTCAGCTGACAGACGTGGACTCGCCCATAGGAGATGACCTCACTGAGGTTGCGGTCATACATGCTGCTGAACCAGGTGTTTCATAACTGTTTTCAATGAGAAAAAATTAACCTATTTCTTTCGATCCAAATAAGAGAGTTCTTTTCAATTGAAGAATAGTTTCTCTGCGTCTTTTCTGATGAGAACTGTTCTCTTGCTAGATATGATATCCCTAAGATGGGTAATAAAATGTGCCCAAGAAACACCTTGTAAAGAGTTTATTGCCCATCGAAATCTCTTGTGAAGACCTAGTCCTATAGTTCGTGTTTTTCCACCTTGAGCTTGTTCCAAATTAACTAGAGGGCTTACGAAGGCACAGACTGCTCCCTACCCCCCTGTAAGAATATAGTAATTTATCCTCCATTTGCCCCATGGTCCCAAGCACATAAGCCAGTGAGAATTATGCCTGGGGCTTGCCTGGGTTTACCCCGCCTTATCTCTAAACATCCCGACCCTCCCCCAAAGCTACAGGCCAAGCGGATCCGCCACAATAAAAGGCACAACACTCTGCACCATGCTGCTGCCCTCTGTTTGTCTCTTGTCTCTCTGTCCCCCTGCTCCCTCTCTCTCTGTCTCTCTGCTCTCTCTGTCCCACTGCTCTCTCTGCTGCTCCCTCTCTCTCCCCCCACCCCCGTCTGGGGCAGCCACTCTCTCACATAATAAGTCTCTTGCGTGGGCCCGTGTCTCCTGAGTCATTCTGGGTAAGGAGGGTCGCGGCGAGATACCCTTTCACCCCCCACAGCCCTAGTTTCTGCCCTAAGTTGAGTGAGCCCAGATCGTTTACATTTCTGAGAAGTTCCCAGGCGCTGCTGTGCTGGTGGGGCCAGGGCATGATTGTGGACCACTGCCCCAGCCGCCAGGTAGCACAGAACAGACTGGATGTGAGTAGCAGTCAGCTGAATTTCCACAGAAGGAGCTGACTTCAGCTGCCCCTCATTACTTGGAGGACTGTGAGTTAGAGCCTAACCCTGTGGTACACATGGTTGTGCATTGCACAGAAAGGAGCAGAACGGGCTTATCTTCAAAACATTTTAATTTTTATTGCTTTTGCTGCATGAAATGTTACCTCCTGTTTGTGGAATGGGTTGACATTCAATGTGTGAAAGGTTGATTTGTGAGCTAAAAATAGGGTAAACCATTTGTTCTTCATTAGAGCCCATAAACAGACATGCTCATTTAGGCATAAAAGTTCACCATTAAGAAACAGTGCTCCTCTTATTAGAATTTGTTGATCAGATTACAATTAGACTCTCATTTCTCTACTTCCTGCAGCTTGCGTAATTGCTTACCACTTATTTTTAGTAGATCTTGCACTGCTGACCCAAAGTGGTAAGCGATTCTGAGCTCTGTGCTCCCCACTCCTGTAGTCTGGCAGGTGACCAGATTCTTAAGATGGGTAAGGTTATTGACCTGGGCACCATGTGTGGCATGCTAGCAAGGGCATCCTGGAGCAGGCAGGCAACCAGCCACAACGGCCCCTTCTTCCTCCCCACTGAGGGGAGCCATGGCTGGAGCCCCGTTTTGGGGCTCCCTTGAGAAGTGCACCATGTAGTGGTATGGGACATGTCCCACAACTTGATGGGCTCTCTCAATGTCCTCCCTCTGCCCCATTCCAGGTGAAGGTGTTCAGCACCAGGGTGGGCTGCTGGAGTCCCTGGCCTTTGGCTCTGTAACTCACCGCGGGGAAAGCATGTTCACAGCCCAGGGCAAATAAACCTGTGAAGCCTCAGTCAGTCAAGGGGAAAAGGCCTTTATTTGGAGGCCTGGCTCCATTCATCTCTTTGGCTTCCCCTCTTGCTCACATGCCCTTTAGGCTGGGAGGCCAAAAACCTATTCTGTCCCACGTTCACTGGCCTCTCCACCTAAGTAGCCCTTGTAAAAACCTATTGATATGGAGATGGCCTAATTCCAGGAGAGGATTCTGGAAATACTGCAATTTTATCCACAGGCCCCTATTCTGGGCTCACCTGGGGAAGAAGAGTAAGTAGGTGGAGCTTGTCTTTGGCAGACCAAAGGCCTCTGTGCAGGTGGGCCTCTCGCTGCCAGCTGATGTGCACAGGCAGAACGTGGGTGGGCATGGGCTCTGTTGCTCTGACCTCTGAGTTGTACCAGCCCATACTCCACGTGACCAAAGTCAACGAAAGCTCTTGCCCGCTAGGGTTCACTGGGAATCAGCCAGATCCTAATCCTTTTACATCAAGACATAGATATAGACACAAAAGTAGTTCTCCTACAGCTGGAACTTGACAAGACTGTATGACACCACTTGGGGGCTGCCATTCCCAGTTCAGCAGACGTGGGGTTCTGGAAACACCCCTGAGTAGCATAACTGAGGGGGTGCTTGATACATTGTGAGCGGCCCTGATCCTGCGTGGCCTGGGGCTCAGCTTGCTGCACCTTCATTTTCTCATTTGTTGAATGAAGGGCTTAGAGCAGAAGATCTTTAATCCTTCCTTTAGGATTTAAATTCTAGTAATTTGTAAGAGAATGTTGATTTCATCTGGGGAAGTGATGTAAATTACAGCTACACTGATAAGAAATTGGTCCTGTTTCAACCTTCCCACCTAATCTCTTGGACCTTCATTTCCTAGGCCTTCTCTCTGGTGAACCAGCCTGAACGTAGGCTCCTGAGATAATCTATGATTTTCAGGACGGCTGAGCCACGGGCCTGGCCTCAGCGGCTGAAGTACAGGGTCCCATTTCACCATCCTCACCAGCCATCACTTTCTAGCAGTTTTAACCTGGCTTAATGTTCTGGGGATGCCCTCATTCTTTACTTGTATATCAGCATAATTGTTTATGTAGCACTCTCGTGGGTTAGTTTTATGTGGCAAACTTCTCAGGAGGAAGGAACATTTCTTGTTGACTCACTTGATGATAAAACTGATCACAGTGACCTCTATAATTAAGGGATACATGTTTTAATTTATGTAATTTTAAAATGAGTGCAGCACATTCTCATTGCAGCCTGTGAGCTGGGGGAGTGTCCATGGTTTGATCAGTGTAAAAGTGACACAGCTCTTGATAGCATAGTGTGTTCATACGACACTAAGTGTTTCAATGCTGTTGTATATATAATGTCTGAATAAATGCTCAAGATTTTATCCAGTGCATGTATTTTTCTTGGATGGGGGTGGGGGAAGTCAGACTGTGAAAAAACTTGTTTTGGAAGTGCATTCAGAAGCAAAAGGAGGAACCTAACGTCTTAGCGGTCAATTGTAAAGAGCAGCTTATGAGAGTGTCAGAGGTCCTGTAGATTCATCTGCCACCTTCCCAGTCCTCTTCCTCTCCCCAGTCTTGCCTTGACAACTAGACGCTGATGAGATTTTGAAAACTTGGTTCCCAGCCTGGCCTCATTGGGACCAATCTCTGTTACCAGCTTTTGTGTGGAGCTTCCTGGCTTCTAGAGAGACCCTTCAAGCTATCATATTTTTTGATGCCCCTGACTATCTTTCATTGCAAGATGTGATTTCCTAGCTAACAGATAATAATATGGAATGTAGTTTTTGAGGTAGAGAGACTCATGCCATGAATCCTCCTGAACATCCATCGTCAGCTTCACTACTTACCAGTTAATGGCAGTCTTGCTTCATCGAATATCCTACACTCTCCAGTGGCTTATGTTTGAAGCAAATCCTATATATTCATTCATTTCATCTGTAAGTATTATTGTAAATATTTCAGTAACAATTCCTTAATATTACCAAATATGCAACCAGTGTTCATATTTCCCCAACTATCTCAATATTTTTATTTAAAATTTGGTTGTGCAAACCAAGATCCAAGTAAGGCTCTTACACTGCAGTTGAATGATGCTGATCTCTCCACCCCCTCTCGAGTGTGCACGCCCTTTCTTTTCCCCATTGCAGATTGATTAGTTGGAGAAACCAGACCTCTTATCCTTTGGGTTTCCCATAGCTGTGCTTTGCTAGCTGGATCCCCATTTAACATGCTCCTGTGACTGCTGGCCAGATCTAGAGCTGATTCTAGTGTGATGATTTTCTGACAAGCCTATTTCATGGGTTGGTGTCTTGCTTCCATCAGGAGGAGGATGTGTGAGCAGCCTTGAGGGTCACAGTTTCCATCCATAACTCATCAGGATTGCAAAATGGTGACTTTCTGATGCTGCCGTTCCTTCTGTATTCAGGTGAGGACATGGCAGCAGTTACCCTGAGGTACCTTTATATGGGGCCGTAGAGCTTTGATTTTAGGTTTTCAGAATAAGTAGTTCTGCTTCCCAGAATAAGCCACCAAAGAGGTTTTTTGGTTGGTTACTTTTAGAGAAGTTACGAGCCCATGACTTAAGGTATTTTGAAGCACTGTCATTCATTGTAGCTGACATCCTATGTGCAACTCACATGGCCCCAGCTGCCTGCATTAGCTGTGGGATGTCCCACAGTCGCTGCACTTGTCCAGCACTAGAGATGTCGCCACAGAAGGCAAGGAGCTGCAGCCTTCCAGCATGCCTCCCCACCGCCAAGGCCTGAATCTTCACATTTCCTCAAAGACCATGGTTCTCTGAGGAAATGGCATTTGGGGACCACATTGTAGGAGTTGGGGTCCTCATTGCTCCCGTGTCTGGGCCTTTTCAGTGGACAAAGGTGGTTTTGTTTGGGTTTGTTTTGGTTCATTTTTTAACATGACCTACTATAAAAAATTCTCCCTGGTATTTCTCATTCAAAATTAGAATTATAAGATATTTTCCTTTTTGGATTTTATATTTGTATCTTTTTAAAAATTTTTTGTCCCTAGGAACATTAACATAATTGCTTCTTTGCTTGATTATCCCATTTTATTTACGTACAACAGCATACAAATGTTTAGAATAACTATCAATATTTTTACCAACAATGTGAGTCCTGAAAATAGCTGATAGTATTTTTGTGCATAGGGTGTATCCCACTGGGGAAATATAGTGAAACTACTGTGTTTCAGTCTCAGAATGATTACTCTCCGTATTTATGCCACCAGCTCGATTTGTGATTTGGTTGATTTGTTTCCATCCTGCTTTTGATTTTTAGGACTTCAAAAGAAAGAATATTGTTTTAGAATTATGTAAACCATTTATCTCATTCAAGAGAGGAAAGAAGTGTAGCCAGAGAAGTCTGATTTTGTATTTCTATCCCTACCCATCACTTTTCTTAAAACAATTATGTTTTCTTCTTCCACCTTTTGTTTATTGCTTTTAAAGGCAAGCACATATATTCATAGTTATATATTTGTTTTTAATATTTTAATTTTTTTAAATAAACTATAGCATACTTTAAATATGTTAACCAAACTGGAGTTTAAAGGTTGTCTTCTAATTATATAACAAATTGTAACTGTAGTTGATAATGACATTGAATTCAACTGTATGTGCCTATTTATTCCGTTATTTTGGAAGGAGTAATTATAGCAACTTCCACCTAAATATTTTAATCATATTCTATAATAGTTACAAAATATATGAATATTCCTGTCTAATTTTTGGTGTTAAAATAAAAAGCAGTCTATTTCATTTACAGTCAGTGATTCTAAACCGGGGTGATTTCATTCCCTAGGGGACATTTGACAATGACTGTCTGTTCTGTCTGGAAGATGTCCGATTGCCACAGCTTGAGGGAGGGTGGAGGCTGCTGCTAACCAGCCCACGAGGCATGGGACAGCCCTGCCACAAAGAATTACCTGGCCCCAAAAGCCGGGGTGCTGCTAGTGAGAAACCCTCTCTGCTTCTGCTAGGCGTTTCACAGCTTGGCACACCTCCTTCTTCCTTCCCCTCCCTTTTCTCTTCCTACTTTTTCAGTAAAACTAGATATTTACATGTAGGAGTTTAGGAAGATGAAAGTCATTTAAAATGAAAGACGTGAGAGCATCAGTGATGCATGCTTCACCAGTCATTCATCGCGTGAAAGCTGTATTCTGGCTTCCTCTGTACATATCATGTGTGACCAGGGAGCTTTGGGGAAGCATATTCTGCTTTATTACAGGTCTCAGGAGAGCAGGATGTCTTGTTAGCTGCATGCACATGGAACACAAGCCGGATGGTGTAAAGTGATTGAACTTGAAATTTTGATGTGTGGCTGCATTCTGGGCACTGTGGCTTCAAGGCTGATATTGACATAGTATCTGTTTATGAAATGTTATCATTCAAAGGCACATGTGACTGTAGGTGACCAGTGGGGAGGTTGGCAGCTTTGCTGCTTTGATGTGAAGCTATTTTGTCATTGATGACATCCAGGATAACTGGGGATTGTGTAAATTTTTTTTGTCTCTGTACTTTCCATATCTCCTTTATGAAATACTCAATTTCAACCATAAAGAGGAGTGAATAAGTCAGTCTCATGGTGTTCGTGTGACACGGATGAAAGGGGGCACACTCCCCTTTTCACCTAGGGATCCCTGAGGGGGCGTCGGCAGTGCGCTTAGTGGCACTTGGTCATGTGCAGAGAGGATGCGGGAAGCAGATGGTTCACGTGGAGAGCGGCTGGTCCTGTGGAGCTTGTCGGCCTGAGGTTGGAGTTGCCCCTTCTGCCTTCGGTGATGAAGCCGAGTATCTAGTGGTTCACTGTCATTCCGGAAGTTCCTAACATCAGTGCTCTTCCTCCTCTTTTTCCCTCTTGTACTTCCTCACTTTTCTCTCAGGTAAATTAAATGAATTGGAAAAAACTTATCAGCATTTCTCCTTGAAATGCAATATAATTTGATTCTGTGGAAACAAAATATATTAGAACAGTTACAGATGTTAGTAATGACAGTTGACAGGTTTTTCAGTCGTGTTAGGAGTTGGTTTTAATGGGATAAATTCTATTGGTGACATTTTACATGTGAGCTTCAGCCCTCATTTGTGGTTAGTTTGAAGCCATGGTGGGGTGCCGATGTGTTACAGGGTTAGGAGGGCTGTCTCTCAGAAGTAGGTGTTGCCTTCCCCTAAGATGCAAAAGCTTCCTATCTTTCATCTGACACCACAGCCTTTTTTTTTCAGTGTCTGCCCCTGCCTCCCCAAGGAAAAGGTTGGCATTGATTTATAAGCCTTTTTCTCTTGCCAAATTCAGAAACATTGAAAATCTCACCCCTATTTCAGCCTTTATACTAGTTATTTTTGGGAGAACCTTTAAATATTGATAGGTTCTGAACCCTTGGTCAATTTTTTCCCCCTGCACAGGAGTGAAAGAGCCTGTGCTCTCTCTGGGTGGTGAGCGTGGAAGTCAGGGCTCTGGGCCGCAGAGGGACTTGCAGGCTACCCCAGGTTGTGCAGTGCACAGGCAGATGTTGTTCCCAGGTCTTCATGGAGCCAAACAGGCATTCCGTGCAGGGAGCCAGCAGGCTCTGTGGTAAGTGGGAGGAGCATTCCTAACCACCCCTGGGAGGGAAACCCAGCCCAGGGCAGTGTGTGGGGCCCAGGACTGATGGGGAGTGACGCGGGTCCTCGCCATCAGGGTTCTCGTCAGGCCCGATAGAGGAGAGCAGTAACGGTGAAGGCAGGAGTCGTGGGATTTGTAGTGCCTCCCAGCTGTGAGGGGAGTCATTATGATTCCCCCATAGTTAGGCCCTGGAGCAGATGCCAAGTCTTTGTAACTGTAATCAGTAAAACAGAGCTTTAAATCATGGAATCCTGTCGGCCTCTGCCTTCCCATAGAAGCAGGATGCTTCTGGAAAAGAAAACCAGTTTGTAATTTGGCACTGAAGAACCGTCAGTAATTTGGTGTGGACTCATTAATTTATGTTTTCATAACTTCGTAAAGCTCCTGGCACTAACCACAGATTTTTCAGCAGTTTAATCATCTTAAGAAAGGTCTGACTGTAGGATGACTAGCTGTGTTAATCTGATGCAGTTGTTTTCCTAAGAGAACAAAATTATACTTACAATTTAATTAATTTATGATTGTGATCCATCTATTTCAGAGCCAATGTTAAATTGTCTCCTACCTCTAAGAGATGTGTTTCTAAACAAAAATGTGTAGGATTAAATATTCTGTGCAAGGAGCAGGGATTAAGGTTAGCCTGTTGTAAGATTTACTTTCTTCTATTTATGTAAAAAAAAAATTTATGTGAAAGAGTAATGCATAGTTTTAAAAAGGGGGGAGGCAGCTGAAACCCAACATCAAGGGAAGCATTCCTCCTATCCCGGGCTCCCAGATGGGCTCACTAGAGGCAAGTGTCCCGGTTACTTGTGTGTATGTTCAGAATGTTCTGGAAATACCCACGTATTAGGTCAGTAGAGTCATTTGGTTTTCTTCCCTTTTTTCTTATACTGTTAAGCGATCTCTTCATTGCTTATTTTTAAAAATAAGTACTGCCACTGAATTACACCCTTTGGTGAATTTTATGGCATGTGTATTATATCTAAATTTAGTAAAATGTAGCCTTAGAGTTTGGGTACTGATTTAGGGAGAAGAAATGAAAGGTGAAATACTTCCATTTTATATTGTCAGATAGGAATAGTGAAGTTCCCCAAGGATCTGTATAGCTTGGATTAAAAACATATTTTTATGGCTTATTGAGATGGAGAAGCTGATAATTACCTTCATATGAATAAGGAATCTCACCATAATGAAGATAGATGGCAGGTGTATACTTGGCAGCTTAACCAGGCAAAAAAGCAGTAGTTAAGTTTCTTCATAGGGTAAGTACATTTGGGAGAAAATGGAAAGTATTCTTATTTTTTGAGTTAACAGTGTATTTTTGAAATTTTCCCTGTCTGGAACTTCAGAAACGTTCTTCTTGTCTTAGGAGTAAGTAGTACTCCAGTATAAATGTAATTGATTTAACTGTCTGAAGTGTGGATGCATAGTTCGTCTGTTCCCATTCGGCTGTGCCCCACCCCATCGCTCTGCAGAGCTGTGTGATTTTGTGCTTGTATTACCCACAGGAGGGTACCTGCTTCCCCACAGCCTCACCAATATGCCCTGTTAGCACACAGAACATTTAAACAATTTTTTAAACTTTCACTTTTGAAATAAATTTTGGCTTATGAAAAGTTGCAAAAATAGTACAAGGAATTCTTGTATAACTTCATCCAAATGTTAGCATCTCAGATAGCCACAGTACAGTTACCAGAATGGGAGGTTAACATGAACCCCATCTCTGAGCTCAGTCTGATGGGTGCTTGGTGATATCTTAGTGTGACTTTAGGATACATTTATTTTATATAAAGTTAATCTTTTCATATGTTTGAAAGAGACTTGGGGTGCCAGAAGGTTGGAGCTGGCAGATGTTCTAATTTTCTAAATGGGGAAAAAGGCAGAATCAGGAAAGAAACAGATTACTAAATGGAAATGGAAGCTGGGAGCATCCAGCCTACCCACATCTCTTCTCCTGGATCTCAGCAGGGTGTCTGCATAAAGGCAGACCCACTTGGGAGTGTGTCCCTTAAGTCTTGCCATGGGCCCCCTTCTGACTGTGATCACTTTAGAAACTTCTTGCCATTGTCTCCTTGTCTCCTGTGGGGTTCTCCTCCCCCCACCCATGGATCAGCTCACCTGACTGCAGTGGACAGCCCCGTCTGCCTCCATGTGTCACGAACTTAGATGACAGGTGATGCTCTATGCATAGCATCCCAAATCCCGCCCTTTGGGCTCTTATCATCCACTTGTTTGTCTGCTTTGTGAGGGCAAAGCATGTATCTGTCTTCCATTCTGTGCCTCCCACCCAGTGTACTTGCAGGGGCTCAAAAGGTATTGTTGGGTGACTTAACCTGCTGTCTGTCTGGAAGACAGTATTTGGACAGTGAGACCTAGGACAACTTGTCATTTTTCTAGTGAGGAAGGTTTTGCTTGGAGAAGGGGTCCTAAAAGACATTGTAGTTCCTCTAACTATTGGATGTATAGTCTCAGGAAAGTGAGAATAGACCTACTTTCTATTCCAGGATACATTATTTTTTTTTATCTGAAACTATTAATGGTAATATATATTATAATATACACATTTTGTCTCCTTAGAATTTTTAAGTTCCAAGGCAGATATTAGCAGATATTTTGGATAGTACCCATCTGTTTCAGAAGTTACCTAGCAAACTTGAGCTTTTTTTTCTATAGGTGAGTTTTCCTGTAGCAAATGAGGCACTGCTGCTGTGTGACCTCATCTCTGCTTTTGGCCCCTCCCTAGACTGAGTTCCCTAAGGACAGTGTCTGTGCTGCACCTGACGTATGTAGTGCTTGTGCATAGGTGTGTAAGAACTGTCACTGAGTGTGACTTTCATCCTACTCGTGAGTGAGTGATACGTCTCCACAGAAACCTAGTTTCTGAAGCCAAGTAGCAGCCACAGCATCATGTAGCTGGTAAGATGGAGATCTGGGATCTGCATCCAGCTTAAAACAGATCCATCATGTGCATAGGTTGGCCACCCTCATTCCTGTGTTAGTTTTCTTCAGGCAACCCCTGTATGTATTGAGGGTTCAGAGATAAGAGTTCTTGAATTGGGCCATCTTCAATTTCTCTTTTTTTCTCTACAATAGTGGTTCTTAACCAGGGGCTGGCATCATAACTACCTAGGAGCTTTACAAACTGCAGGTTGTTTGATTTAGTAGGTCTCAGGTGCGATCTGTTTGGAATAAATAGGCCAATCCCTTTTCCATTTCTAGAAAGCAGGGTTAGAACACTCATGAACTCAGCTGCTGTACTCTCTATTTGCCAAGTTACAAATCTGAGTAATGGGTTGCAAGGGGAAGAGGAAATTTAACTCATCAGCTGAATCTGTCCTGTCCCTCAGCATCTCAGGGATTTGGCTTTGCTTACATATTTAATGGCGCAGATTACATACAGAGACTGTTGTGAAGTTTCAGGATGTCCTCCGTAAGGGGTTGTTGAATACAGAGAATGCTTGAAATCTCTTGACTCTGTTTCCTTTGAACACAAAATTGCATTATGGAGCTGAAGTTTATCATTTCATGATGTGTAAATGAATTGTTCAGAAGCTTTTCTTTGATGCCGACACTGGATGAGGATCATTTGAGAAGACCTGGCTGGACAAGGAAATGGGTCTTTCTGCCAGATGGTATTGAAATATTTTTTCTTTGTGCCCAATTAAGAGGCTGGGCATGTAGATTTTCCTGCTCTTGTCTGGTTTCAGCTTCGGACGAGCTTACACAGCTAATCTGTCATTTATGATTATTTCCACTTGGAGCTCAGCAGGAGGCTCTTTGGGGGACATTTAGACAGAAATGCCTTAATTGGATTTCCACCCCCACACAGCGTTTGAATGGTTTTATGGATGGCATTAATTGGGCAGCTGCCATAGGAAGTCATAGATATGTATTTTTGAGCTTTAGAATTTCGAAGTACTCTTTGATTTAGTCCTTCTCATTGGCTTATTTCTAATTTAATCAATGAAATGCTCAAGAAAAAGCTAATTTATAGTAAAAGTCTTTCTCAACCTTTTGCTCCAGAGCTTAATTGTTCTCTACACTCCAGGGACTTCACAGATGCCAAAGTTAAGAAATGTTCTTCCTAAGTGGAGCCAGTTTTGGTGTAGTTACCTCATCACCTGTATTGAACTGGCTCGGGCACAGTGTAAGGAATTGAATAAAGAATTTTGGGATCTCTTGGATTGAAATTTGGAAGCAGAGGATTCTGGGTCCTATGGCACAGTGCCGCAGGCTGTTGGACAGTTGCAGCAGATATTACAGACATCATTAAGGAAGTTTATTGGATAATAAATGTCTGATAAGAATCATTTTATGGACAGTCTGCCATGTGGCCAAGCCATATGGACATCAACACACGGAGGTCCCTTCCCAGAGGCTCTTCCTGTCTTAAGTAGCCTTTAAATGTAGAATTTATGATTATGAAGGGGTGATTTCTACAGGAATTTCATGATAATAAAAGAGACATGCTGCAGGATGTCCTGGAGGAGAGAACATTGGAGCTCATTGCTGAGTGGTGAGTTGGATTTGGCTGGACAGTGGTGTTGGGAAGCTGGAGAAGTAAGAAAGTTCCCCATGTGGAGAAAGAAGTAACAAGGCATGGAGGTGTGAAAGGATCTGGCGTTTGGGAAACATGTGGTGAACACACTTTAACCACTTTAGGCATTCTCCAAAGCAATTTAATACACTTCGAAAACGGTGATATTGCATTTTCTGTTCAATTGGAGCAATCATAAATTTGTTCTAAGTTTTTTACTATTAGCTTTTTTATGGGAAAAGTTGATTTACTCAACTTTTCTACATTTTTTGGAATACATTTATGGGGCACTACAATATCTATGTGAGCATCACCCCTACTCAAAAATGGGGGAAATAAATCAAGATGATTCAGTACCCATCAGAAGTGAAATAGGATGATAGGCAGTGAGGGTTTTTTTTTTTCCCTAGTTTCTGGAAGTAAGTCCATTCTGTAGGAGGCTTCTCAGTTACCAGTAATTTACAAAATTAAAACAAACAGCCTACTAACCTTCCCACAGAGTCTTTCTCAACCTTTTGCTCCAGAGCTTAATTGTTCTCTACACTCCCAGGGACTTCACAGATGCCAAAGGCCATGGGCTCTTCCCCATCTTTTTTAACCCATTACCTTCCTCTAATTTCTATAAAAACTGCACCCCCCACCCCCATGTCCAGAGTCTTGTTCGGGTTTCTTAAAAGGCCATTGATGTGATCTAGAGCAAAGGTGGGGTCTGAGGAACTCGTCACATCCCCGGAATATTAAAATCTGCATGTGTTCCTGGAGCCCCTCACCTGGTCTTGTCCTGAGTTGATCAGGACCCAGGTGCCCACTGAACGGCTCTCTGGATGTTTCTGTCTTGTGATGCACATACGTGTCAACTCCAGGCTAAGCAGGTTTGGTGTTTTTCCTTCTAAAAGTAATGTGTGACTCTAAAATGACACTAGGGTGTTATAGTTGAAGGGAAGGGAAATAAAAATTTTGAGGTTTCTGATTTGATTAATTCAGGGTTCTGGGAAAATCTTTAGGTTTGTATAAAACAGTAGATGTGTTCTTTGTAGGGGAAAATTTTGTTTTATATCATACAGGTAATACCCATATAGAGTTTGACTTCAGTGTCAAATGTTTTTCAACAGGGCAGTTTGGGGGCACAAAATGCTGCCTTCCTTGGGCTGTGTCACAGTGTCCGTCGTGCAACCTGCCACCTTAAGCCCCTGCTCAGCACTCATCAGCCTCACAAGACAGTTATTTTTTAAAACCATTTTCTTAAAAGCAGAAGAATATTCTTAACTAACATTCATTGCTTAGATTATTTTATAACTTTTAGCCTTAAATTTTTGTGTCTTTTCCAGTTGGAAAGGTGAGTGGCACTTTTCCTTACTTTGGGAAGGACAAGCCATGCCCTTGGCCCTGGGGAGATGCTGCTTTAAAATGGGAGCAGTGGAAGGGGGGAGGAGGAGAGGGAGGGGGGGAGGAGGAACGGGGGGAGGAGCAGGGGTGGGGGGGTGGGGGGAGGGGGAGGAGGAGGAGGACGCCACATCAGCACTCCCAGTTTGTTCTGTCATTTACTAAGTCATTGACGGATTGGTTACTCCCCAGTCCAAGCCCATGCTCAGTCCTCGGTCCCTGCTGTTGAGAAAGTCTCCCGTCTCTCAGGTCCCTTAGCACCAACTGCCCGTTTCCTGAAAATGCCAGGGTTGGAGGAACATGTAAAATGGAATCTACAACGATTAGAATGCCAGGATTCTGCAGGACACGTGTCCCAGTTTCTTCAGCAAATTATCATTAAAATAGATTTGAAGTGTCATAAGAGGCATACAAGAAATTTTAATTTGTGGACGTTACTTGGATCCTGATTAAAATAAACCAGCTATAAAAAGGCACTTATGAGGAAATTGGGAAACTTGAAACATTAGATATGAGATTTAATTAAGGAATTATTATCTTAGGTGTGTTAATGGAGTTGTGCTTATCTGTTGATGATACACGCTGAAGTGTTGTACAGATAAAATTTGGTATGGGATTTGCATGAAAATCATGTAGTGAGGGCTGGGGGCAGGGGTTGGCTGTAGGTCCGTAATTGCTGAGGCTGGGTATTAAGGTGCCTGGGGAGGTATATGGTGTGTGCTTTTCCATGTGGTTAGACATCTCCATTAAAACGCAAAATATGATGCTTCTATTCACTAGGTTGAATATCGCAGTAGGGCTTTGCACAGAGGAGAGAAGGCAAAACTTCGTGGGTAGGGGAATCAGGACCATGTTCAGAGGTGGCAATATTTAAACTGTATTTTAGAAAAAGAATAGGCATGTGAAAACTGGAGAATCTGTTCCTCTTGTGCCCAGGAGGAAGGAAACTGGGAGGTGCATGGTGAGCTGTCTGGTGGGCTGGTGGCTGTTTCCTGCTGTTCCTTCCTGCGTTCATTTAGGGTGCCAGCAAGTCCTCTGGTACGTGCTGTGTGTGGTGGGAATGCACCGGTGGGCTTTCTGGTAAGGACATGTGGCAGTTTGCCAGGGCTGCTGTGACCATACACCACACATAGGCAGCTCAGACGACAGAATGTATTTCCTCTCAGCTCTGTAGGCTGGAAGCTCAAGATCAGGGGCTTGCAGGACTGATTTCCCCTGAGGCCTGTCTCCCTGCATGCAGGGCACCCCCTTGCTACCTCTTCATGTCCTGACCCTTGGCACTTGCCTGTCCCAAGTAGTATTGCTTCCTCTTCTTAAAAGGACACCAGTCATTACATGAGCAGCCACTCCTTTAACTAAACATCACTGAAGATCCTGTCTCCAAATACTATTACTTTCTGAAGTACCAGGGGTTGGGACTTCAATATAGGAATTTGGGGGGACACAGTTCAAACCCAGAGTGGTGTAAACTGACCCTGGAGGCTTCCTGGAACTCTTACCAATGAGGGAACTTGAGCAGCCTCTGGAGAGACAGTAGGACCGAGCCTGGGGAGAGGAGGGGCGGGGAGGCCACAGAGTTTGACGGGGGGTCCCAAAGAGGGGACAAGACAGTGGGCTTTCTAGATGGGAGGACTTCTTCAGTGCAGAGCCTAAATGGAGGACTGCAGGGAATGTGTGTGTGTGTGTCTGTGTGTGTGTGTGTGTCTGTGTGTGTGTGTGTATGTGTGTGTGTGAGTGTGACCCAGAGAAAGAGAAAGAGAGGTGTGGAGAGAGAGGTAGGTAAGAGGAGACACAGCAGGATTTGCTCACCCCCACCGCATTTCCTGGCCTTGGACACTCCTTGCAGTTCCTTCATTCTTTCAGTCCTTTATTGCTAAAAGGTAAGGGATGAACTTCAGCAAAATAATCAGATAATGCTTACACATATTCACGGTCAGGAAGAGAATGTGTGGATCAGCTAGTATGCCTGCATTGTCTCAGATGAGAATTCAGAGTGTGTGTGTGCCTGTGTCTTCCTTTTTCAAAGACGTGTTTTATTTAGTAGTGTGTCTTAGTGTTTAAAGTTGATTTTTGTCAGTATGCTTTTTACTGGTTACCTGGACAACATGAATTCCTATGGATGCTTAATAAAAAATGCTGGTGATCTTTTAAAGATGCTAAGTGTAGTTAGATCATCTAGTTAAGGCACTGAGATGTAGAGCAAGACTTTTATGTCGATTCTGAAAACTGATTTTGGCTGGTGGAAAGCCCTTAAGACGTAGGACCTTTTGGACAATGGAGAACTGTTACATATTATGAGGCTAGCATCCAGTATCTGAACAAAAATCTTTGCAAACTATTGGAAATGTTGTTATTCATCAAATTGCTATCTATAGGCAGACTGTAAAATTGAAATCCACCTTAAGATTTGCCTTATGAATTCTTTGTTGTAGTATTTAAAATAAGCTTTAATAAGTAAGTGGTATGAAACCATCAGTTTTTGATACTTCTCAAGTCCATTCCCATGTTCCTCAGAGCTACTGCAGTTGGAGTTGAAGGGCCACTTTGTGGGTGCACTGAGCTGAAGCAGGCCCAGAAGCACAGAGGACATTTGGAGGCCGAGCCAGGCCTGGAACCCTGTTGTAACCTTTTCTGGTCTCATTGTATATGGGTGACCCACTGTTTGCGGTTTTGTGCTTTTCTCAGTCCTGGAATACTTGAATGTTAAATAATGCTCGTTATTTCACAACATAGACCCCTCGGAGCTTAAATTCTGACCAGTTACCCTCCTCCCCAAACACCTGCCTCAACCACATGTGATGTCTCTTGGAGGCTGTTCAGGGAGTTAGAAATTAGTCCTTTTTTAAAATTTTCCATTTTCATTAATCAACTTACAAACAGGTATAGTCAACTGCTAAGCAGCATTATCATTTAGAGCTAATATAATTCCAGCCCAAAGCAGAAAGACAATATTTGTCCTACTCAGGATATCTTTATCTTGAGTCAAAATCCTAATTTCAGTGAGAATTTGTGAGATTTGTGAAATCAGCTGTGGCCTCGCGTACTCCCTAAGCTCTGGTGGGGAATCTGATAAAAGGTAATTGAGGTCATCTTGGAAGCCTTTTGGGTGTGAGGCCGATCAGCATTTCTGAGCTGCTCGGTATCAGCCCGTGGGGGGAAGGACCAGGTTTGCAGGTCAGCCTGACCATGCAGGGAGTTATCTATGTGGCTTTGTTCAGTGTCTGAAACCAGCACTTTCCCCCTTGAATAAAATTTCCCACCAAATAGTGCCATGGGAGTGGAACGTGGCTAGTCCTACCAGAAGTCAGCAAGCGTGCCGTCCCCATGCTGCCCTGGCCCAGCTGGACCCCCCGTTCCTGGTGCACTGGTCCCCTAGACCACTGGGGTACCTGCTGGTCTGGGCAGGGGGGAGGAGGAGCCAAGGGCAGGACACGCTTCTGGCATTTGTGAGCCCGAAGCCTGGAATAGTCATGTGGGGTTTTTTTTTTCTTTTTAAATTAAAGAAAAAAGACAATTGCCTTTAGCTCTGTCTACAGATCAGGGTCTGGTGTGTTTTGCGTTTGTAAGATTTGGTTGTGGTGGCACGTGATGTACCCTGCATGCAGTCTTTAGGTTGTGCTCATTTAACCCAGGCAGATAATGCTATTCAATAATTCCTTTTTAAATTCATGAACTTCTAAGGAAAACAGTAGCTTAGATAATCAAGGTGGTGTCTGTGGGCTTGGTCCTTTGACACAGCGTAACACCGTCCCTGCTTGGTTTCAGAGGCTGGAGCTCCCCAGCATAGCAGGTATTCTAGATGGCAGTGCCTGCTGATCTTTGAGTCCTAAGGTTCTCTCCTGCTAGCAGTGGTCTTTTGAGGAGAAAGCATGGCAGGGCTTTGAGACCAGACAGGGGTGGGTTTGCAGGCTGGCTGTGGGACTGCTGGCAGCTTGGCTCCTGAGCTGATGGATGAGATTCCCCTCCCAGGGTGCAGTGCAGGTCACTGAGGCCACAGTGCGGGGCGCGCACCAGTGTGACTGGCCCACTGGGACCAGGACAGGCTCTCCTCTCCCTGCTGTCACTAGTGCTGTGAACTGGGGAAAAGAGCTGGTATCCCCTGAGCACTCATAAGTTAGCCTTTGGGAATTAAGTCTTCAGGCACATCAGTCCACTCTGAAGCAGGGAGAGCAGTGGTGTCCAGTCATACCATGCCCAAGAGGCCCCCTGCTCTCGGCCCTTTGCAGAGGGCACACACCTGCCTCTTAGCCTGTAAGACTCTGCTGGAGCAAAAGCACCTAAGTGATGGGCATGAGTGTGGATCTCCACGTCACACTAAGGCTTGGAGGAAACAGCCCAGGGCCACCCACAGGGCGTGGGGACTGGCTCCGTGGCTGGCAGCTCTGGGAATGTTCTGGACCAGGACGGCTCGCGAGGGGGTACCTTGGTGGCAGGCACTGGTGTGGCAGGCACTGCAGCTGGGCCTGCCCACCCAGGTGTCAAGAGACGCAAGCCCAGAGTCTCACCGTTAAAGTAGGTGTTGTAGCCAAATGCCCCCTGGAGACAGGGGAAAGCCCCAGGCTGTGGCCTCGGTTTGCCAGAATGTAGTTGAGAAAAAGAAAAGTGTTCCAGAGAATTCACATCATCCCTTGGGTTTTGCAGTGGTAGAACTGTATTATTGGGTGTCCAGATTAATGTGGATAAATGTGGTATCTGGTAATTTGGCTTTAATGTTCATTCCTTTGTCTTCCTCCATCCTCCTTTCATTTCCAAGGGGATGTGTGCATGGTGCTTGGTTCCATGCAGCCCCCTGCCTGAGGTGGGCGGTGCAGAGAATCCTTGAACAAGCTCGTGGGCGTGGTTGTGGCCCAGCTGACCTTGTGCCTGTGGCATCTGCAGCCTTAGGTGGCTTGCTGTGTGTGCTTCCCTGGTGGCCTTAGGTCACAGGTTGTAATGAAGACCTGATGTGAAATGCGTGTCGTTAACAGAGCTTTTGCCTAAGTTAGTAATCCATGTTAAACATAAGCAGTGGGCAGACTTCATCCAAACCCAGAAAAAGAGGTTTAGATCACTCTGTTTATTCCTGTTTAGGTGCATGCTTAATGCACTAGCAGTTAGCCACTGAAATGCTTTTCTCAAGGAAAACTTTGCAGCCTCTGGTTTTCTCACTAGAGTCCTGGGTGGCCACAGGCACCTTTAAGGGAACTGAGAACCCTGTCGTCCATTCGTCTGCATCCTGCTGGTTCCAGCTGGTTTTTCCGTCTTGCATGTCAAAGCTCTGGGCTTCTGGGTCCAGCCCATTGCGCTGGGCTTTGGGCTGTGAGTGAGTTGCCCTGGAATTATTAGGTCTGCTCTTGGGGTCATGGCCTGTGCTCCGAACTCGAGAGCCTCATAAGGAGAGGAAGTTCACTCACGTGAGAATGTGGATCCTTGTAGCTATCCTGGGAGGTTATGGTGAGGAGTAAATAAGACCTCTGGTGAGAACATGCTGCCTGCAGAGGGAGGCCTGTGTTTGCATAACCTGAATAGCCAAGGCCAGGGGGATCTGCCTCCATGCAAACTCACTCTTCAGTTCAAAATTTAAAGGTACAGCTTACATTTAGGAGAACCCTATGAGACAAATGTGGAGGTGGTAGCATTTGTGGGCATGACTAGGGTTGGTGACACTCCTCAGTAAGCGACCTGTGTAAGGCCAGCAGTAAGAAGTAAACGTCCGTGGTCAGGACCTGACTCCAGATAGCGGAACTCTGTTTCTGGAGACCCTGCCATTTTGCTGTAAAGACTGAGCAGAAAGCTGGTGTCCTTGTCCCGGCACACAGCTAACACCTTGTCCAAATCCAGGGTTCCTGTTGCGTTTGGTCATCACCCTTTCCTTGCAAGAAGTTATGCAGTAAAATAAAAAAAAAATCTTCCAGCCTTTAAAATAATGCTGGAATATGCATAAAAAGGAATTAGTTTTTTACCTATGTAAATATTTATTTATTTATTTATTTATTTATTGAGAGGGCATCTCTCATATTTATTGATCAAATGGTTAACAACAATAAAATTCTGTATAGGGGACTCAATGCACAATCATTAATCAACCCCAAGCCTAATTCTCAACAGTCTCCAATCTTCTGAAGCATAACGAACAAGTTCTTACATGGTGAACAAGTTCTTACACAGTGAATAAGTTCTTACAAGGTGAACAGTGCAAGGGCAGTCATATCACAGAAACTTTCGGTTTTGATCACGCATCATGAACTATAAACAATCAAGTCAGATATGATTATTTGTTTGATTTTTATACTTGATTTATATGTGAATCCCACATTTCTCCCTTATTATTATTATTATTATTTTTAATAAAATGCTGAAGTGGTAGGTAGATGCAAGATAAAAGGTAGAAAACATAATTTAGTGTTGTAAGAGGGCAAATGTAGATGTTCAGGTGTGTGCCTATAGACTAAGTATTAATCCAAGCTAGACAAGGGCAACAAAACATCCACGGATGCAGAAGATTTCTCTCAAAACGGGGGTGAGATTCTAAGCCTCACCTCTTTTGATCCCCAATTTCTCACCTGATGGCCCCCCTGCGACTGTGCCTGTCTTAGGTTGTTCCTCCCTTGAGGAATCTTACCCATCTCTGGCTAACCAGCCATCTTCCAGGGTCATACAGGGAAATGTAAAGTTGGTAAGTGAGAGAAAAGCAATATTCTTTGAAAAGGTTAGCTTTTTACTTCTTTGCAGATTTATGCCTTGTGTCTTCTATGCCCAGCATTTGTCTTGAGGTATCTTTACCACTTGGAAGAATTATGAAACTTGGTAATTTTCGATATGAGGCACGAATTCTACTAAAGGGTTGTAATTAGGAAGGAAGAAGAAAAGCTACAGAAGTAGCAGACGGAAGAAAACATGGGAAGATTGACTATTTCTTTGACATATCTTCTTGTAGAGTAACATAAGCATGTGTAGGTTTTAACAAACTACTAATTAAATTGCGCACACACATTAACAGAATAGGAATACAGATACATAACAAAAGCAGACCAACAATTACCAGCCATATCCAGTGAACCAAGAAAACCAGTTAGGTACCCTAGGCATTTGTGAAAACTTATCAATGATATGATGGATATTGTCTAACTGAATTTGAGTAATTTGAGAAAAATCAGACAAATTAAAACAACACATTCCTGGGAACTGTTCACATCCCATATGTTCTTTTAACAGTAAATAGTCAATAGTCGCACAATTTTGGAGCACTGCAACTTGCACTTCTCCTAATTCTTGGTTGAGTTCCGACAGTATAGATCCAGTCAAATTTGTTGTTTTACTGTATGCACAGGCCAGCTTAGATATCTCCTTCTTGATTCCAATGGCAAGTCCAGGAACTGGTGGGATGAATGCAGCTACAACTGCAACAGCGCCAAGATCTTTGTTGAAGTTTTTTGATGATCTTCTTCTGGAATGACTCTTCCAGAGGATGTTGATGTTGGAAGTTCTTCTTTATATCGTATCTTAATTCGTTCTCTGGGTAGCCAAATTAGGCTTTGATCCTCTGTATAAACACAAACAAACCCTTTGCCCACACTTTGATATGCCCTTTATACCATTGTGAAGAACCTATTGGAGATCACCACATAGGAACTGCTTTTTTTTTTTTAAGAGAAAGGAATATTATCAGAAAAATGTACTTATATAGCTGATCATCTGACAGGAATTAGTTTTTTATCAAAATTTATTAACTTAATGTTATAACAGTTTTATGATCACCTTACTTGAATTATCTTTCTCTATTTGACCAAAATAGAACTTGATTTTACTATGGGTTTTTAATATTTTGGGTCATAATCATGCCAGGGATGAATTAAGAGATCATCTCTTAGTGAACTGTCAGGATAGATCCCCTTTGGGTTTGAAATGTAATTAAAAATGTCAGTGAACTTACTTGGAGATCCATCGAGCTTTAGGGTCCCTTCAGAAACGTTAGGCAAGGACTGAAAATAGTTCTCAATGTGTAGTGACGTGAAGGAACAGTGCAGAGTGGCATGCAAGTCACCTCTGTCGGGCTTCCCTTGTCTGAATTTCCTGTAGTTTTGGGATGTTATTACCAGTTTCCTGTGGGATGTTTTTAGCATTAGGCTATGGATCTGGTGGGTGGCCTTTCTCAAAAATGGCCAGTGCCATAGAGGAAGTGTCTGTGCGTAACGTCCATGCCCTCTGCAGCCCTCCTCCCTCATTAGGCTCCCACACTGCTTCTTGTCCCCTAGGCAGCATCCCTTTTGGCAGGCTTTGAATGGGGCGGGGGTGGTGTGGAGGAGGCTGGAACAGACTTGGGAGTTTGGGTCTCTCGGTTATGGCCGCTGTCCCCGCCCTCCCCGCCTCTCCCCTCCACCACTTGCATGTGGTTGGCCCCCCTGACGTCTGCCTCAGAGCTAACCAGGGCTGACAGGTGGGCAAGGATACCAGCATTTTTGTTTGGGTAAAGGTCAGTAGGTTCAAAGCAACTTTTTTCTGGGGTCTTAAAAACACTGGTTTCGGGCAAGTAACCATTTACTTCTCAAGCAGTTACTTAAGAAAAGAAAAACAGCAGTCCTAATATTCAGTTCTTTCTGTTTCTTTTCAGATTTCATGTTCCTTTTGTACAAGTGATTTCCGAGACCATAATTCTCTGCTGAGATTTGAGGTGGAGTTGGGAATTTGGAGAATTCCTGCAGCTCCATAATTTCCCAGGTTTGATTAGCTAACAGTTCACCTTTCAAGGAGTTGTGCAGTTTGCTATTCATCTCTCATAACTGAGCGCCAAAGGTAAGCATGCAGTTTCTCGTTTAAAAAGGTGGAGTAGTTGCCACTGTGGCCTCAAGGGCTCCTTTTGCACAGTCAGTTTTACATTAGTAAAGGGACAGTAACTACAGCCTTGATTTGTCGGCCACATAAAATATAAGTTCTCAGAGGACCTGGCTGAAAATTGAGGCTTCTGGTCCTGCTTTAGCATGTGCTCGTGTTGAGGAGCTGTGAAGCTGACCATGGGCACCTCTGGTCTAGAAACCTCATGGGGCCTCAGCTCCTCTGCCTAGTCGGTGGTCTTGAGTCTGTATGAATTGGGGCCTTCTGTGCACTGCATGGGATGCACCGGATAAACAGGACTGCCTTCGGGTGCTTCCAGTCCAGGAAAGGCTCGTTCCAAGTTGATGCTGGGAAGGTTAAGTCTGCATTAGAACATGCAAACGGATAAGTGGTTCTGAGGAAAGTTTTAACTGTATGAGAAATGTGCTCGTGTGTGTCTAGCATGTAGTTGCAGTACAGCAAGTGGTTTATGACATCCAGTGGTTCCATGGTAAGAGTTGGTGGACAGAACGGTATTTCTGTATAACAGAAACTCCTCAGCCCTGGAAATCACTTGGAACTTTGGGTTAGCGATATAGGAGTCGCTGTTCAGTAGCCTGGTGTCCTGTCTGGCTGGAAGGTACAGTCTCGTCTCCAAAATATTGACCCTAAGTGTAGGACAGCAGCACCCAGTTCACTAGCTTTCTTTTACGACCTTTTTTTTTTATGTATAAACATATCATTTTATTTATAAACCATAGTTCTATTTACTAGCTAACTTTAAAACACACTGTTCCCAAACAAAATTCACCCAGGTAATTGGGTTCTATTCAATCCAATCAATATTTATTCTTTTCTCCCTCCTATTTCTGCTTGTTCTCTGTGCTCAAATACATTTTTTTTTATTTTGGTATCATTAATATACAATCACATGAGTAACATTGTGGTTACTAGATTCCACCTATTATCAAGTCCCCACTGCATACCCCATTACAGTCACTGTCCATTAGTGGAGTAAGATGCTGTAGAGTCACTACTTGTCTTCTCTGTGCTATACTGCCTTCCCTGTGTCCCCCTTACATTATGTGTGTTAATCATAATGCTGCTTATTCTCCTTCTCCCTTTCTTCCCACCCACCTGTCCCAGTCTCTTTCCTTTTGGCAAATGTTAGTCCATTCTTGGGTTCCGTGAGTCTGCTGCTGTTCTGTTTCTTCAGTTTTTGCTTTGTTCTTATGCTCCACAGATGAGTGAAATCATTTGGTACTTGTCTTTCTCCGCCTGGCTCATTTGACTGAGCATAATACTCTCTAGTTCCATCCATGTTGTTGCAAATGGTATGACTTCTTTTCTTCTTATGGCTGAATAATATTCCATTGTGTATATGTATCACATCTTCTTTATCCATTCAGGTACTGATGGACACTTAGGTTGCTTCCATTTCTTGGCTATTGTAAAGAGTGTTGCGAAAAACATAGGGGGCGGTGTGCATATGTCTTTTTGAAACTGGGCTCCTGCATTCTTAGGGTAAATTCCTAGGAGTGGAATTCCTGGGTCAAATGGTATTTCTATTTTTAGTTTTTGGAGGAGCCTCCATACTGCTTTCCACAATAGCTGAACTAGTTTACATTCCCACCAGCAGTGTAGGAGGGTTCCCCTTTCTCCACATCCTTGCCAGCATTTGTTGTTCCTATTCTTTTCTATGTTGGCCATCCTAACTTCTGTGAGGTGATATCTCATTGTAGTTTTAATTTGCATTTCCCTGATAATTAGCGATGTGGAACATCTTTTCATGTGCCTTTTGGCCATCCGAATTTCTTCTTTGGAGAAGTGTCTGTTCATATCCTCTGCCCATTTTTTAATAGGGTTATTTGCTTTTTGGGTGTTGAGATGTGTGAGTTCTTTATATATTTTGAATGTTAACCCCTTGCGGGTATGTCATTTATGAATATATTCTCCCATACTATAGGATGCCTTTTTGTTCTGCTGGTGGTGTCCTTTGCTGTACAGAAGCTTTTTAGCATGATGTAGTCCCATTTGTTCATTTTTGCTTTTGTTTCCCTTGCCCAAGGAGAAAAAGTTGCACATGTTTATATTAAAGAGATTTTTGCCTGTGTTTTCTTCTAAGAGTTTTATGGTTTCATGACTTACATTCAGGTCTTTAATGCATTTTGAGTTTACTTTTGTGTATGGAGTTAGACAATAATCCAGTTTCATTCTCACATGTAGTTGTCCAGTTTAGCCAACACCAGCTGTTGAAGAGGCTGTCATTTCTCCATTATATATCCATGGCTCCATTATCATATATTAATTGACCATATATGCTTGTATTTATATCTGGGTTCTCTAGTCTGTTTCATTGGTCTATGGTTTTGTTCTTGTGCCAATACCGAATTGTCTTGATTACTGTGGCTTTGTAGTAGAGCTTGAAGTCGGGGAATGTAGTCCCCCAGCTTTATTCTACTCAGGATTGCTTTGGCTATTCAGGGTCTTTTGTGGTTCCATATGAATTTTAGAACTATTACCTCTAGTTTGTTGAAGAATGCTGTTGGTATTTTGATAGGGATTGCACTGAATCTATAGATTGCTTTAGGCAGGATGGCCATTTTGACAATATTAATTCTCCCTATCCCTGAGCACGGGATGTGTTTCCATTTATTGGTATCTTTTTAAATTTCTCTCAGGAGTGTCTTGTAGTTTTCAGAGTACAGGTCTTTCACTTCCTTGGTTAGGTTTATTCCTAGGTATTTTATTCTTTTTGATGCAATTGTGAATGCAATTGTTTTCCTGATTTCCCTTTCTGCTAGTTCATCATTAGTATATGGGAATTCAACAGATTTCTGTATATTAATTTTGTATCCTGCAACTTTGCTGAATTCAGATATTAGGTCTAGTAGTTTTGGAGTGGATTCTTCAGGGTTTTTTATGTACAATATCACGTCATCTGCAAACAGGGACAGTTTGACTTCTTCCTTACCAATCTGGATGTCTTTTATTTCTTAGTGTTATCTGATTGCTGTGGCTAGGACCTCCAGAACTATGTTGACTAGAAGTCAGGAGAGTGGGCATCCTTGTCTTGTTCCCAGTCTTAAAGGAAAAGCTTTCAGCTTCTTGCTTTTAAGTATAATATTGGCTGTGGGTTTGTCATATATGACCTTTATTATGTTGAGGTACTTGCCGTCTATACCCATTTTGTTGAGAGTTTTTATCATGAATGGATGTTGAATTTTGTCGACTGCTTTTCCAGGATCTATGGAGATGATCATGTGGTTTTTGTCCTTCTTTTTGTTGATGTGATGGCTGATGTTGATGGGTTTTCAAATTTTGTACCATCCTTGCATACCTGGAATAAATCCTGCTTGATCATAATGGATGATCTTTTTGATGTATTTTTGAATTTGGTTTGCTAGTGTTTTGTTGAGTATTTTTGCATCTATATTCATCAGGGTTATTGGTCAGTAATTTTCTTTTTCTGTGGTGTCTTTGCCTCGTTTTGATACTAGAGTGATGCTGGCCTCATATAATGAGTTTGAGAGTATTCCCTCCTCTTCTACTTTTTGGAAAACTTTTTTTCCTGATTTCCCTTTGGGTATTAGGATGGGTATTAGGTCTTCACTTAATATTTGATAAAATTCGGCAGTGAAACCATCTGGTCTAGGTGTTTTGTTCTTAGGTAGTTTTTTGATTACCAGTTCAATTTACTTGCTTGTAATTGGTCTCTTCAGATTTTCTGTTTCTTCCTGGGTCAGCCTTGGAAGGTTGTATTTTTCTAGAAAGTTGTCCATTTCTTCTAGGTTATCCAGTTTGTTAGCATACAGTTTTTCATAGTATTCTCTAATAGTTCTTTGTATTTCTCTGGTGTCTGTAGTGATTTTTCCATTCTCATTTCTCATTCTATTTATGTGAGTACACTCTCTTTTTTATTGATAAGTCTGGCTAGGGGTTTATCTATTTTGTTTATTTTCTTGAAGAACCATTTTGCTTTCATTGATTCTTTCTATTGTTTTATTCTTCTCAAATTTATTTATTTCTGCTGTAATCTTTATTATGTCCCTTCTACTGCTGACTTAGGGCCTATTTGTTCTTCTTTTTCTAGTTTCATTAATTGTAGATTTAGACTGTTCATATGGGATTGTTCTTCTTTCCTGAGATAGGCTTCTGAGCATAGCCTTTGCTGCTTCCCACAGATTTTTGCGGTGTTGAATTATTGTTGTCATTTGTCTCTGTATAGTGCTTGATCTCTGTTTTTATTTGGTCATTGATCCATTGATTATTTAGGAGCATGTTGTGAAGCCTCCATGTGTTTGTGGGCTTTTTCATTTTCTTTTTGTAATTTATTTCTAGTTTCATACCTTTGTGATCTGAGAAGCTGGTTGGTATAATTTAAATCTTTTTGAATTTACTGAGGCTCTTTTTGTGACCTAGTATATAATCTATTCTTGAAAATGTTCCATGTGTACTTTGGAAGAATGTGTATCCTGTTGCTTTTGGATGGAGTGTTCTGTAGATGTCCATTAGGTCTGTCTGTTCTAATACTTTGTTCAGTGCCTCTGTCTGCTTACTTATTTTCTGTCTGGTTGATCTGTAGTTTGGAGTGAGTGGTGTGTTGAAGTCTCCTAAAATGAATGCATTCCATTCTGCTTCCCCCTTTATTCTGTTTGTATTTGTTTCACATATGTAGGTGCCCCTGTGTTGTGTGCATAAATATTTACAATAGTTATATCCTCTTGTTGGATTGACCCCTTTATCATTATGTAATGTCCTTGTCTCTTGTTACTTTCTTTGTTTTGATGTCTATTTTGTCTGATACACGTACTGCAATTCCTGCTTTTTTCTCCCTATTAGTTGCATGAAATAATCTTTTTCCATCCCTTTACTTTCAGTCTGTGTATGTGTGGGTTTGAAGTGAGTCTCTTATAGACAGCATATAGACAGATCTTGTTTTTTTCCATTCAATGACTCTATGCTTTATGACCTTATTTTACATCTGTCCTTCACAAATTGTTTTAAACTATTCTTGAATCTGCAACTTGAGACAATAAAATCTCTTACTTTGACTTCCACAAATTTATTAGTTTAAATTAGAGTGCTCTTTCATTTGGTCTAAAGCTGCTTTTTGTTAGTGGTAATTTTCCCTTTGACCACTTGTTTTTCTGATCCTTCTTTATTTCAGTATGTTCCCGTTCAATGTGTGGGAATCAGAATGGCATAGAACTCATATGTAGCATTTCACAAGGGTAGGTTAAGTGAGTGTCTTCCCCTTATTATCCTTTATGATTTCTTTTGGAGAAAGTAATGCATCCCACTTGTCTAGGGTGCTGTTCATTATGATTCCAGGTCCTGCTGTGGAATTGAGAGCTTGGTGCTCATACTGTGCAGATCGATTCTAAGCCCTCCTCCTTTGTCCCCTTGTTGGCCCCTCTTAGCTTACATCCCCTTGTGCACTGACAGGCACTCCCGGGTTTCTTTTCCAGGCCTTATATAAGGCATACAGCACTGCGGAGTTTCATATCCAATCCTGGGAGATTCCCCAGTACATTTAAAAAATTCGTATTATGGCACTCAATTTTTTAAGTAGTCACTGAAGTGGAATGCAGTTTCATTTCATGGTGATATAAACTGGAAATTAGTGCAGATCCTCAAATCTGATCATCCAGGTTCATTAGTAATTCATCAGGAAAAGAAGCTGACACTACTTTAGAAAGTTCTTGATCATGAATTACATGAACAGACTAAGTTATTGTTTTAAGTTTCTCTGGAAATTTCTCTTACAGAAGGCTGTGAGGTAGGGGAAGTAATGTGCTCACCTCACAGCAGCATACTCTGTGAGCACTCGGCTAGAGTCCATTACTATTCAGCAAACAGCTGATTCCTGGGTTTGATTAGAGATTAGAGAACCATAAGTAGATCGTCATGAAAATGTACTTAGAAAACATTTATACCCACATAATTTGTATTACAAGTTCATGAACTATATACCAAAACCCAATTTACTTCCTAAAAATTACTTGCGTAGTTCAGATAAATGTTCAGTGAGAGTCACTAGATATATCCATTCATATGTTTATGTGAGCAACAACTAGATTCTGCACTTTTTTTCTTGCAGGGAGTGTGTTAGCACTCTGTTTAGCAGCTACAATCACATGTAAGATACGATCCCTTCTCATGCCCTTGGGGGATGGGGCAGGAGCCTGACAGCAGGGGCTGTGGTAACTATAAGTGAGTCCCTGGTGCCCAAGGCAGAGTGGACCTGCCCTCAGACAGGACTCTGGAAAAACCAGAGAGGGCTGGGCTTGGAGCGAGTTGTAAAGAATGAGGGGATGTTTGGGCAGAGGTATAATGAGTCACCTTGGCAAAAGGCAGGCTGGGTGGCTTAGCTGGGTAAGGGGACCTACAGTCTGCAAGTCATTTGCACAGTAATGGGTGGGGGCCCAGCCATTGGCCAGTAGTCTCAGAAGTGCCAGCAGGAAGAGTGATAGCATGGTCAGCTTTGTCTTTCGGGGTATCTGTAAAGAAATGAAAGCAATATAAGTCTGCTGAAGTGGCAAATGGGACATCAGCCTCAGATGCGTCTCCTGTTACTGGGCCCTCAGAGTTGGCACTGCTGCAGCTTGGATGCACACCTGGGGCCAGAAGGGAGCAATCTGAGAAGGGTGGAGCATCCCAAGTGCATCTCCGAGGGGCCGAGGGGGTTCCCTAAGATCCTGTTTCTGGGGAAGGCACTTCCCTTTCCCATGGTCTTGTCTCTGCAGAGCCTACCCCATTCAGGTTCAGGAGCCATGTCTTTCGAGCTCCCTGGTCCTGACCCTGCCTCTTCTGGGGAGTGGGGACCATGGGAGGAGCAAGGTGGCAAACCCCTTCCTTTTACACCAAAATCGTTGGCATAACAAATATAAGGTCTGCACTTCATTCTCCCTGTGTGCATGCAGTTGGCTGTTGACTGGTTCACGTTTGTGGGAGGCTGGCTGCTGTTTCCGGGGAGTGGAAGATGGGAAAGGCTTCCCATGCTATGCTGAAGATTTTTTATCTTTTGAAAAGCTATTTGGAGACTTTTTCAGGAAAGAAGCCTAATGGGTAGAAGGATTTGGTGTTATAGGGGAGGGAAGATGTGACTTAGGTGACAGGACTCAAGGGTTAAGTAAAGGGAGACCTGGATTTCACAAACGGTCAGCTGCTCATAGTGAACATCCAGAGTATACAGGTTAGCAACAATCCTAATACCCATCATTTTCTATTTCTCAGCCTTATTGAAATATAATTGACAAATAAAATTATAAGATACTTAAAGTATACATTGTGGTGATTTGATATACCATAGATATTGTGAAAGAATTCTGACCATCTAGTTAATTAACACCTCCATCTCTTCACATATGTATCCTTTTTTTGTGTGTGTGAGAACATTTAAGTTCTCAGCAAATTTCAGTTACACAATACAGTGTGAGTAACTATAGTCATAATGTTATACATTAGGTCCTTGGACCTTACTGATCTTACAACTGAAAATTTGTACCCTTATCAACTTCTGCCAGTTTCCCCCACACTTCGGCTCCTGGCAACCACTTTTCTACTACTCTTTCTATAATTTTTTTTTGATTCCACATTTAAGTGATACCATGTATTACTTGTCCTCTGTTTGGCCTATTTTCCCTCAGCATAATACTTTCAGGGTCTATCCATGTTGTAGCAAATGGTAGGATTTCCTTCTTTCTCATGGTTCAACAATATCCCATTGTGTGTGTGTGTGTGTGTGTGTGTGTGTGTGTGTGTGCGCGCGCGCGCGCACGCTTAATTCATTCATCCCTTAATGGGCACTTAGATTGTTTCTGTATCTTAGTTATTGTGAGTAATACTTCAGTGAACATTGTGGTACAGGTATGTCTTCCATATCCTGTTTTCATTTCCTTCAAGTGGGGGTGGAATTGATGGATCATATGGTATTTCTACTTTTAATTTTTTGAGGAACCTCCATGTTTTTTTCTGTAGTGGCTGCACCAATTACCTTACCATCAACAATAAACAAATGTTCCCTTTTCTCCACATCTTCACCAATACTTATCTCTTGTCTTTTGAAGATAGCCATTCTGCAAGGTATGAGGTAATCATCTTGTGGTTTGATGTGCATTTCCCTGATGATTAGTGATATGGAGCATGTTTTTATGTACCTTTTAGTCATCTCCATGTCTTCTTTGGAAAAATGTCTATTCAGATCCTCTTCCCATTTTAAAATTAGATTGCTTGTGTTTTTGCTATTGAGTTGTATGAGTTCTTTATGTATTTTGGATATTAACTTCTTATCACATACATGATTTGCAAATATTTTCTCCCATTTCATCACTCTGCTGATGGTTTTCTTTGCTGTACAGAAGCCTTTTAGTATGCATCCCTGCTTGTTTATATTTGCTTTTGTTACTGTTGCTTTTGGTGTCAGTTAAAAAAAATTATTGCCAAGACAAATTAATGTTTTCTTCTAGAAGATTTTTGGTATCAAGGCTTCAGTCTATTTTGAGTTGATTTTTGTGTATGGTTTAAGATAATGGTCCAGTTTCATTCTTCTGCATGTGGCCATCTGGTTTTCCCAACACTATTTATTGAAGAGGCCATACTTTCTCTGTTGTATATTCTTGGCTCCTTTGTCATAAATAATTGGCTATACATGTATGTTTATTTTTTCTGAACTCTTTATTCTGTTCCTTTGTATTCGGTGTCTGTTTTCATGCCAATACCATACTGTTATAAGTACTATAGCTTTGTAATATAGTTTGAAATCAGGAAGTATGATGTCTCCAGCTTAGTTCTTCTTTCCCAAGATTGCTTTTGCTATTCAGGATCTTTTGTGATCCTATACAAATTTTAGGGTTGTTTACACAATTTCTGATAAAAGTGCCATTGGAATTTTGATAGGATTTGCACTGAATCTGTAGATGGCTTTTAGTAGTATGGACATTTTAACAATATCATTTCTTTCAGTCTGTGAGCACAAAATAACTTACTTACGTTTTATTCTATTTATTTCACCGGTGTCTTACAGTTTCAGTATATACAGATCTTTCACCTCCTTGGTTAAAATTACACATAGACATTTTATTCTTTTTGATGCAATTGTAAATGGCATTATTTTCTTAATTTCTCTTACTGATAGTTCATTATTCACATATAGAAATGCAAGTGGTTTTTGTATATTAATTTTGTATCTTGCGTCTTTACTGAGTTTGTTTATTCTAACAGTTTTGTGGAGCCTTTAGAGTTTTCTGTATGTAATATCACATCATCTGCAAATAGGGACAGTTTTACTTCTTCCTTTCTTATTTGGGTGACTTTTCTTTTTTTTTCTTACCCTCTTAAGCTGGCTGGGATTTCTAGCATGCTGGATAAAAGTGGTACAAGTGGGCATGCTTGTCTTATTCCTAATCTTTGAGGAAAAGCTACCAGTTTTTCACTGTTAGGTCTTATTTTGAGTACTATAGCTTTATTTATTTATTTATTTATTTATTTGTGGGATTTATTATGTTGATAACATTTCCTCTAAACTCAGTTTGTTGAGAGTTTTTATTAACAAATGTTGAATTTTTTCAGGTTCTTTTTCTGCATCTATTAAGATGGTCATATGATTTTCATCCTTCATTTGTTTAATGTGATATAGTGATATATCCCATTGATTGATTTGTGGATGTTGAACTATCCATCTATCCCTGGAATGAATTCCACCTGATCATGGTGTATGATCTTTTAATGTGCTTTTGAATTTGGTTTGCTAGTATCTTGTTGAAGATTTTTGCATCTGTGTTCATCAGAGATACTAGACTCTAATTTTCTTTTCTTGTATCAGGGTAATGCTGGCCTCATGAGATGAGTTTGAAAGTGTTTTCTCCTCTTCTGCTTTTTAGAAGAATTTGACCAGTATTGGTATTCTTGTTTAAATGTCTTATAGAATTCACCAGTGAAGCCACCTGGACCAGGACTTTGTTTGTTGGGAGGTTTTAGATTATTGATTCAATCTCCTGACTAGTTATCAGTCTATTCAGATTTTCTATTTCTTTATGATTTAGTCTTGATAGGTTGTATCTTTCTAAGATTCATCCATTTCTTCTAGGTTGTCCCATTCGTTGGTGTGTAATTGTTCATGGTAGTTGCTTTCTGCAGTGTCAGTTTTGTACGCCTCTTTTATTTAAAATTTTATTTGAGTCCTTTTAATTTTTTCTAGGTGAGTCTAGCTAAAGGTTCATATAGTTTATCTTTCCAAAAAACCACCTCTTAGTCTTTTTTTGCCTCTATTTCATATATTTCCATTCTGATCTTTGTTATTCCTTCCTTCAACTAACTTGGGATTCCATTTCTTCTTCTATTTTTAGTTCCTTGAGGTGTAAGGTTAGGTCATTTGTTCAGGATCTCCGTTTTTTTCTAACATATGTGCTTATCATTATGAACATCCCTCTTAGAACTGCTTTTGCTGTATCCCATAAATTTTGTTATAGTGTATATAAATTTTTCCTTGTCTCAAGATATTTTTTGATTTCCCTTTTCGTTTCCTCTTTGATCCCTTGATTGTTCAGTACCATGTTGTTTAATCTCCACATATTTCTGGACCTTTCCTGTTTTTTTGGTTTCTAGTTTCAGCCCATTGTGATCAGAAAAGATGTTTGATATGGTTTCATTACTTTTAAATTTAATACTTTTATGTGGCCTAACACTGCCATTACACATCATCCTAAGGGAGAATTTACAAAATATTTAAACAACTTTCATATAGGTTTTCATAAATTCTCCTTAAAGCCAGGTGATGTGTATATTCATCCCCTGCCCGCCCCCCCCCCCCCATTTGATAAATGGAAGTAAGTCCATCTAGTCTAGCATGTAGCTCAAGTACAGATTTCCTTATCAGTTCTGTCTGGATGATCTCTCCATTGCTAAAAGTGAGATATTGAAGTCTCCTACTATCTATTATTAAATTGCTTTCTATTTCTCTCTTCAGTTTTGTTAATATATTCTTTATATATTTAGGTGTGCTATATTGGACATATAAATATTT
The DNA here is from genome assembly GCF_030020395.1 of Manis pentadactyla. Lineage (NCBI taxonomy): Eukaryota > Metazoa > Chordata > Mammalia > Pholidota > Manidae > Manis > Manis pentadactyla. Next base: position 145,784,143 of record NC_080020.1, on the reverse strand, counting down.
ACAAATGTATCTTCTTGTTGAATTGACCTCTTTATTATATAATCACCTTTTTTGTCTCCTATCTTTGGCTTAAAGCCTATTTTGTCTGATATAAGTAAAGTCACCCCTGCTTGCTTTTGGTTTCCATTTGTACAGGGTATATTTCTGTCCCTTCACTTTCAGTCTGGGGGTCCTTATATCTGTAGTGAGTCTCCTATAGGCAGCATAATAGCTGGGTCTTTTTTTTTTTTAATCCATTCAGCTGCTGCATATCTTTTGGTTGGAGGATTTAGTCCATTTACATTTAAGGTAATTATTGATAGGTATGGACTTACTATTGCCAATTGTTTTCTTGCTGTTTTGTAATTCTTTCATTTTCTTCTTTTTGTCTCTGCTTTGAAGATTTTTCTGGAGTGGTATGCTTAGATTCCTCTCTTTGTCTTCATTATGTATCCATTACAGGTTTTGCTTTGTGGTTACCATGAGGCTTACATAAGACATAGTAGTCTATTTTAAGCTGATAAACAACTTACATCCATATTCATTATTTTCTGTTCTATAATAGAAGGAACAATGGTTTAACTGTGCAGAGCACAGGAAAAAATGAAAAGGAAAGATGCCTGTTACCCTTAATACATACAAATGCTATCTAGTAATATTTCTTTTAGTAAAGGAAATTTTTATTGCTTGTCTTCATAGCAGCCTTGGTTTGTATAATAACAATTTTCCCAGAGTTTAAATACTTAGTAAAGTCGCCTTAATTCTACTGTAACCCAGTTTTTTGTTATTCTGGAGACAGCTGATAACTCACTTTGCCCCCAGGGATTATTTAGAAAGACTTTTTACATACAAGATGCATTTCTCAGTTGTCAAGTTTTTGGAGCTAGAGCTGTTTAAGATAGCTGAAATCTGCCAAAAATTGAGTTTCTGCCAAAACAGAAGGGACCATCCCTGTCCCCTTATTGCCACTATCTCCTTCACCAGGATGCCTGGGGAATCCGGGCTGGAGCTCTGCATCTAGACCAATCAGGTCTCCCTTAAGAGAGTATCTAGGCGTGGCCACGGCCTTTGATGTTACAGTTTTTATAGTGGCTACATCTGTAATAATTAATTAAATAAACTGGTTAAATAATTGCCTAATAAATACTGACTTTCGTTGCCAAAAAGTATGCAGAGCTGATTCTACCACAGTTAGTCTAGTGGTACTGCTGGTCAGGTGCCTGGCACTGGACACACCGTCTTGCATATCTAGTATCTCCAGTCTGAAACGCACATCTTATTATTCCCATTTCATAAAGACACTAAGCCATAGGAGGTTGAGAGATTGCCTGGTGTCTTAAGTTGAACTTGTACAACAGCATTTTAACCAAAGTCAGCTGCTTAGAAGCCCATGTTCTTTCTGCTTCTCATGTCTCTGACATACCATGGTAATGATACTGTAGCAGCCTGTTAAATTCTGAGTGCTAACCTTGAACTGGGGACCACTTGATACCCTGAGAGATTAAACGGCTTGGCCAAAGCCCAGTTCACATAAGGGCAGAGCAGGCTGTGAGCCCACATCTTTCTTTCCTTACTGTATGATGAATTTGATTTTTTTTTCCCCCTGGAAAACTCTCTAGCAACTAAATACAAATTGGAAGCAAGTCTCTTTTGGGAATTTAAAGAAGGGAGTGTGAAGGAAGGCTTTGGGAAGGGCTGGAGGGGCAGGAGAGAGGAGCCCAAATCCCGTGGAGGGAGAGCTTTGTACCTCCTGAAGTCCCCAGTCAGCTCAGCAGCTCACAGATGAGCTGAAGCCAGGATATGGGCCTTGGGCTTGGGTTTGTACTGTTACCAGATAGTGTTCAGCGTTGCCTGTAGTGGTGATTCCCAGCTTATCAACAAACCTTTGACAGAGGAGTTATTTGTAGAGGCAGGAGGACCTTATACACTTCCTGTATGTCCCTGTGGGCCATTTTTCTTCCCATAGCACTTTTGTACAGATTGAAGCTTCATACAATTGCAACTTAATGTTTCTTTATGTAGTCACTTGAAATCATCGTTTTCTGATGGTTGAGGTGATGATCAAAGTTTAACCAAGCGTTTTTCTTCTCTATCTTAGCTAATGTGCCCTAGCAGTGTGGCTTCCTAGGATCTGGAAAAACAAATTAAAGACAAAAAAGCAAGTCCTCCTGCTGCCACCTGCCCCCAACACCCTGCCCACATGCCTTCTTTACCTGATGGACTGTAGAAGCTGAATTCATAGCATTCCAGCTATTTCTCCACTGTTCTCTGAATGGTACCTTACAGTTTACAAAGCAGCTTTCATATAGGTTTTCATAAATTCTCATTAAAGCCAGGTGATGTGTATATTCATCCCCTCCCCACTCCCCATTTTATAAAGGAAGGAAATGAGCCAAGTGAGACTTACTTGCCAAATGGCACAGAGGTGATGGTGACGCGGGATTCATGTCTGCATGCTGGATTGCAAATGTGCTGGTCTAGTAGCATTGTCCTACTTTAATAGTCTTTGAACCAGGCATGTAGATGATGTAGATGTGATAGAACAATATTAGTAGGCCACACAGAGCTTTAAATGAGAGCATTGCTGAAGTGCCTAAAATGAGGAAAGCTTAAAGTGTTTTATCTTAACTCCCTCCTGAAAAACAAAATGTGTATCCCTGCTCTGGGTATGTGTTGCAGGGTAGGGGAGTTTAGGCTATTAGCAAACAACAGGCCTTCCTTGACTTAATAAACACATTCATAAGCTGAAAGTGCATTTAATACCCCTAACATACCACACATCTGAGCTTAGCCTAGTCTACCTTAAATGTGCTCAGAGCACTTATATTAGCCTACAGTTGGGCAAAATCATCAAACATGAAGCCTATTTTATATTAAAGTGTTGAATATCTCATGCAATTTATTCAATACTGTGCTGAAAGTGAAAAACAGAATGGTTATGAGTGCAGTGGTTGTTTTTTCCATGATCATGTAGCTGAGTGGGAGCTGCGGCTCACTGCCACTGCACAACATCCTAAGGGGGGATTGGACCATGTATTACTAGCCATGAAAAGATCAAATTTCAGAAGTCCAGGTACAGCTTCCACTGAAGCCGTATCACTTTTCACTGTTTTAATGTTAAACCATTGTTAAGTCAGGGACCATTTGTAGAACTCAGGTAAATCTTTTGGAGGTGATAGACATATCTGTTTCCTTGTTTGTGGTTTTAATACTAAGGTGTATTTGTATGTCCACATTCATCAAATTATGCATATTAAATATGTACAACTTTTTACATACTAAGTATACCTCAGTGAAGTTGCAAAATAAATTGCTGCAGCAGTGTGAGAATCTATGGACCTACAACCAGTGTGTGTTGGTCTGAGTGGGAAATTGGAGCGCTGTCTGCCATAGTAAGTCTGTCTGGTGGTGGTCCCGGGGATCTCTTGCCTCCACCTCCTCATGTTGCTGGTATGCTACAGTGTAGAGAAGAGAAAACAACTTGGATTTTCGATTTCTGCCTATCAGAATCCATTTTCCTTTTGACTTTTATTATAACATTGGAGTGTTTTTTTGGAAACAGTACTGCCTCCAAGATGTTAAGATGGTTATAAAAATATTATCAATAATTTGGCCATAAAAGATCACAGTTTAAGGGGAATGATTTTTACACTGTTGATCAACAAGGTTAAAACAAGTTTTGAATGAAAACTAGTACCTCTCAGTGCTTGCTGAGGTGGAGGGTAACTGTGTCTACCTGCCAGGCCCATGACTGTGGGCCCCACTGCGTCTCACTGTGGAGTGACATTTGCCTTCTCGGCCACTCAGGAGTTGACCTTGGCCAGCAAAAACATTGACAAGTGAATAGGCTGGATTTGAGCTTGAGTGCTCTCTGGAAGAAGTAAGGGGGATCCTAGTTTTTGAATCCACTCTGGTGGTTGCATAACCGAGCCCTTGGCCCTGTGACCTTCCTGTGTGGAAACTACCCAGGTCATGGAGTGGACAGGCTGCAGTCTGTACTGGACTCCAGGCTAGGCCCATGCCCACTGGGGGAAGCCAAATGCTCAGTCTGCGGGTGACTGTCACTGTGGAATGCTGCTTTCTGCTTGGGCGCCGTGCACCCTTTCCCCCCACCCCCAATCATGGGAATGAGTGGGAGGCATAGCTGGTATGAGACCCCTATGCAGTCAGACTTGTTTGCTTAAAGAGTTCGAGGTTTTGCAGTTCACACTCCTACTCAGAGGTTTTGTTGTAGATTGCAGTGCCTACAGATTAAGAGAGACATTCTGTGCCAAGGTGGAAAGAGCAGGGTACAGCCATTGGCCCCAGGAGCCTGAAACAGGATGGCTTCCCCTGGAGCCTGGGTCTGCTGCAGGAGAAGCCAAGTACAGGACATCTTTAAGAGACCACATCTTAAATCCAAAAACTCATACTTAGGACAGTTTAGTAAAATGTTGGTTGTATCCTCCTGGTGGTTAGACCCCAGGCCTTTTCAGCTGGTGCTGAGAAAGAGCAGGGGTCTCTGGAGGGTGTGTGGCGGTTGGGCCTGTGGTGGGGGATGGGCATCTGCTCTCACGGCTGTGTGTTAACCTCTAGGGTGTGGTTCCGTGACAGTGCAGTGGAGGGGCTGGGTGAGTACTGGGTGCAAAATCTCAGAAGTCCAGGGACAGTACTGCAGGGCACTTTCATACCACAGACTGAATTCTGGGGAAAGCACTCCTGGAGCCTCCTCCCACAGTGCGGCAGACTGAGGAGCTCATGGCCTCCCAAGTCTGCATCTTGGGGAAGGGGCTGGGTACTTCCTGGGCTACAAGCTGCCAGTGCCTTTGGCTCTTGTTTGCTGTGTGGGGCCAGGCCATAGCAGAAGCTGGAAACTTGGATGGGCACTTGTTTTACACAACAGAGTGGGGAAGCCGCGTGTGTGTGTGTGTGTGTGTGTGTCCGTCCGTCCATCCCCTACAGCTCTGATGCTATCTGCCTGGACACAACACTAGACTTCCCAGGTTAAGGGCTCTGTCCTACATGACAGCCCTCCACCCCCAACTCCACACGCTGGTCACAAGCCCCAGGCAGTTCCCTGCCCTTCTGACCTCCTGGCTATAGATTGGAGGTCCCCACAACCTCCCCTTTTTGTTTGATTAATTTGCTAGAGCAGTTCACAGAACTCAGGAAAACACTCATGTTTACCAGTTTAATAAAGGATACTGTAAAGGATACAAGTTAGCAGCCAGGTGAAGAGAGACACAGGGCAAGGTCCCAAATAAAGGAGCTTCTGTCCTCCTGGAGCTGGGAGCCTGGCTCGGTGGCACATGGAAGCTTTCTGGTTCCCCCAGCATGGAAGCTCTCTCTTCAACAGAGAAGCAGGGTGCAGGAGAGAGAGACGCTCCTCTTCAGGTTTTGACAGGGTTTCATTGCATAGTCATGACTGACTAAATCATTGGCCATTGGTTGATTCAGCCTCCAGCCCCTGCCCTTGGGTGGGGGTCCAAAAGTCTCTCATTAACATGACAAAACACCCATTTCACCTTTAAAGCTCTGAAGTATTTTCAGGAGCTGTGGATGAAGACCAAATATTCCTGGGAAATACATATTTGGTCATCTGAATGAATTTCTTTTAACTCATTTATCATGGTATTTGGGGACAGCCTGGAGCTGCCTGCATCTGGGTCTCTGCCCCTCTCTTTCCAGAAGCAAGCACGTGGCCCTCCACAGTTACCCAGGTTCTCACAGATGAGAACTGTGGTGAAAATGTTTCCACAGAGCTGATCCCAAATCTGGTTCCTCCTCAGACTCCTGGAGGGACTCTTGACGACACAGACCCCAGGCTTAGGTCTCAGCTTCAGGGATTAGATGTTGGGAAACCTGGACTCTTTATCTTTATTTTAAAGCTTCTCAAGTCATTCTGATCACACAGTTTGGAAACTGGTGGACCTGGCTTTTATATCCCTGCCATCTGGAGAGATAAAGAGCTAATCTGGGGTTGAGGGCATAGAGGCCAGTAAGAAGAGATGAGTGTCGAAAGGCTGTGTTCCCATCTCCTAGACTCACCTCACTGGCCTTTATGCCAAGTTGATGCCCTCTGTGAAATGTTCATTCCCTTGAGGACTCACTAGGATGCCCAGGCCCACCTCCAGACCACCTGGAGTGGACTGAAGCCTGCTACCTATATGTTCACATCCATCTTCCTTAATGGGACCTTCTACTCTGAGGCCTGCTATTTGAGAATTTTCATATATTCACATTGTAGGTAATTCATGAGACTTAAAAAAACGTGCATTCCTTGACTGATCACAGTGTTCATTGGCAGTTCTGATTTTTGGCTCTTACAGGGAGGTAACCTTCAAAGTAGACTGGTCTTTCCCACAGAAATCTAACATAGAAGGAAGAAACAGGAAAGTGTGCAGGTCACTATGCAGCCTTAGAACTTACCAGAAACAGGAGTGCTAATAGTTTCCTTCCACACCATGTGTTCTCTGGTTTAGTGATTCCAGCTTGAGGGACTGTGGGTTCCTAGAAAATGTGGCTCAGGGTCAGTGGACATACCACATAGCAGAATCTGTATCATTTTGCATAAAAGGGAGGTGATTTCTGGGGATTTCTTTACAGTACCTTTACTTTTGCCCAGTGGGGCCAATATCTGGGTCGCCTGCAGAGTGCAGAAGGGATGTGCAATAATTAGAACTTTACAAAGACAATGTGCACACAATCAGTCCAACTCTGTCAATTATGTCACACCCTGAAGACGCTTGTGAAGAGTTCTGTCCTAGAACCAGACTCCCTAGCCCTTAGGATTGAAGTCGCTTATGTCTTAGTGTCCTGATGATTAGGATTGGAATTCCCAGCACTGTAAGATCTCAACAGACCTTCTGATTAACCACATGACTGCCTTATGTCCTTTATGGCCCTGGGGCTGGCTGCTGAGAAGTCCATGTCTCTTGTACTCTGACCCTGTGAGGCCCAATTCAGGTATTTTGCTTGTAGCGTGGATCACATTGGTGGGAAGCCTGTCAGCTTGACTGTCTCAGGAATGGAAAACTTAGGCAGGTATGTAGAGTACCTGACCATGCAGTTATATTATGCAAAAATATAACTAATAAACCAGAAATGTCTTATTCCCAAATGAGGGCCAGATTCCAAATGGATTACCTGGCCAAGGGTTCTGAATCCCTTGTACCATCCTAGGACCCTGGTTCTGGGCCATTCCTGACATAATCCCACAGCACCCCTCTATCCAGCACAGAATACCTGCCAGGTAAGTGCCCTGTCTCCTGAGGAGCTTCTCTGTCTCCCCTGTCATATCCTGGCACAGTTAGAGGCATTTTATATTTATGTATATGTTCAATGTTGATGATAAAAGGATGAAAAAATATACCCTGAAAACATTAATCACAGTCCTAAAGAAAGCAGGAGTGGCTCTATTAATATCAGGTAAAGTTCACATGGGAACTAAGAAAATTTCCAGGTACAGAGGATCCCATCCAGGACCCTACATTCCATGTAGTTGTTTTGGGTCCTGGACAGCTGTGAGAGCCCCTCAGACATGCCTGGATTTGATGACCGTGACGGTTTTGAGGACGACTTGTCAGGTGTCCCTCAGTTGGGATTTGTCTGGTGTTTTTCTCATTATTAGTCTGGGGTTATGGGTTTTGGGGAGGAAGACCACAGAGGCGAAGTGCGGTTTTCCTCACGTCATGTGGAAGGCACAGGTGGTCCATCTGACTTAGCCGACCGTGGCCCTGCCCATCTGGCTGAGGTGTGTCTGCCAGGCTCCCGCTGCAGGGATCCTCTCCCCCTGCTCAAACTGTCCTAGGAGGATATCTCTAAGTGCAGGCCACATTGAATGGTGGGGGGCTAGGTGCCACCTAAATTACCGACAACTAATTTAGAATTCTGATGGGAAATTCATCTCCTGCATTTATTCACTCATTCATTCCTTAGCTTTTTAAAACTCGTTTCACTGCATGCACATGTAAGCCTAACAACACTGTTCAGTTTACTTGTTTAAGGGCTTTATGAAAATGACATCATGCAAGATGTAGGCCTGTGGATTTTTATACTCACCGTCAGAGTTCTCTCTCGGATTTGGGGAAGCTTCCTTCACTTTGCTGTCCATGCTGAGTTGTATGGCTTCACACTTCTTTATTGTCCCTCCTCCTTCTGACCGGGTCATCTTTTACTGGTCCTACGCAACGCTGCTCTGAGCATGGTTGTGCAGGTCCCCTGACACACAAGTGCCCTTCTGTCTCCTGTCTGCAATGGGAGTGGAAATGCTGCCTTGTACAGGGTGTCCATGTTCAGCTTTACACAGTAATTCCAAATTGTCTTCAAAGTAGTTATGCCGTTTCACTCTCTCCAGCAGAATATGAGGAGTCCTGTGGCTTCATGTCCTTCCTAACCTTTTTCATTTTTATCCATCTAGTGTAAAATGGTATCTTACTATGTCGGATTGTGAGTGTGGGTAACAGTGTTTGTGCTGCCTTTCAGGGCAGTGACTTTGTCTTTTGCTTGCTTTTCAATTGAGTTGTTAGTCTTTTTCTCCTTGAATTGCAGGAGTTTTTATGCTAGATACCAGCCCTTTGTCATTATATCTACTGCTCATGATGGTTTCTTTACAAGGACATTTCATCATATTTTGAGCTCTGAAAGTCGATAATTTCCTCTTGAGAACCCAGACTCTCCATAGAGCAGACTTTAGCTATGCCAACAGTGGATACCACTATTATAAAATTTAATGCTTTCATGTAAAAGGGAACCTTGCATTCTTAGAGCTCTGCTGAAAGAGGTGTATCCATTTTATGATGTCCAGTGTTCAGCAACCTACTTGTAAATTTGATGGTTGAAAAGACACAAAGTTTTTAAATGCTGGACTTTTATTAACAGTACTTAAATTATTTCTGCCACACCTTTTCAGTAATTTAGTGGGGTTTGCTAAACTTCAGCTTTCATGATTGGTTGCTGTGCTAATCGGTTGCTAGAAAGAGTTGAAAGATTCACTCTTCATTATTGATCTGCATTTCTTGAATATTTATGTGTACTCCATGTACTTCCACCCTTTTACTCAAAGTGGCTGAATAGTATAAAATTTAAGTTTCAATTGGAATTCTTCTATGGCTTCAATCATGAATAAAGAGCCCTTATTATGCAAAATAGCAGTGACTATGTCAAAAGGTGAGATTGTTCTGATGAAGCCTCTTAAATTAGAGCCCAACTTCAAATCAGGACATCAGTACAGGATGCAGTAGCCTGTGGCTCTGGATACCCGCACGTGGTGAGGCTCATCCCTGGGCTGCCCATCCATTCCCTCCTTCAGATACTTGCTGGGCGTACAAAGTGCAGGTCCTTCCAAGTGCTCAGTTTACAAGGAGACAGTGTCCTTGTCCTCAAAGAATTAGATTCAGTGAGGGGAACTAGGCAATCAGTCAATAAAAATACGTGTGGAATACTGGTACGTGCCAGGGAAGCAAGAAAACAGCAAGGGGCTGTTAGGAAAGCTTTTTAGATTAGGTGGGGCTGGGCAGAGAGTTGGGTTTAACCAAGCAGGCTATGAGGGAGAGAAGAGAAGGGAGTTGACATTTGAGTGGAACCTGAACAACGTGAGGCGGAGTCCTACAGATCCTGGGGGAAGAGCATTCCAGGCCACAAGGCCCCTGCAAAGGCCCCAAGGTAAGAGCCCACCGGGCCGTTGTGAAGAACAGTGGCATGTGGGGTAAGAGCTGGAGACAGAACCCAGGGTCAGCTTATTTTAGGCATGGGTGAGCTTTGGGTTTTATTCTGGTGGGAGGGGAAGCTGCAGTGAGGTTTGAACAGAGGAGTGACACAAATCGCCATCCATTTTCACAAACGTCATTGCACGGCTGCTGTGGGTAGCTGCCCAGGAGTGGCAGGAAACAGTGGAGGGGTAGGAACACGGCCCAGGTGGGAGAAAGCTCTTGGTCTATGCAAGAGGTGCTGCTGGCCTGGACAGGGCAGTGCTGGGCGAGGGGTGGTTGGGTTGGAAACTTGTTTTGAAGGTGAGCCTCGGTGGTTTGCTGAAGGAATGGGTGGACAGTGAGAAGAACACTGAGATGTCCTGGTCTCACCAGCAGCTGGGTGAATGGTCACGCAGAAGGGAACACTGGGAGACGCAAGAGGTTTTTGTTGTTTCTTTGAGTGGTTTTCTTTGTTTTCAGTGGGAGAACCAGAAGTTCTGTTAGGATGTATTCAGTTTGGAGTGCACATCAGGCATCCGGATGGAGATGGTCAGTAGGCAGATGGGTGTGGGAGTCTGGCGTTCCCGGCTAAGAGCAGGGTGGAGACCTGCATCTGGGAGCAAATCCCTAGAGATTTGCTCAGAGCCACAGGATGGACAGGGTCATCTGGGAGCGGGAACCAGGAGCTGGAGGAAAGGCCCCAGACAGCTCCTGCTGTCTCCTGCATCTCCTGCATCTATCTGTAGGCAGAAACACAGGCAGGAGCCAGAAGGGAGGCCACAGGGTGGGCGGCGGAGACAAGGAAGAGCAGGGCTAGGTGAGTGCCTGGAGCCAGGTGGAGGGCGTGTTCAGGAAGGGGTTGATGGACATGGCTAGCTGTCTGCATTCAGGTGAGATGCTCCAGAAAAGAAAAACATTCACAGCATAGTAGAGCTGGGGAATCACTGTAGGAGCAGATTCCAACAGGAGGCGAGAGGGGATGCGATACAGTGCACCAGTGGCCAGGCCTCTCGCCCTGGGAGCAAAGGAGACGGGAGTGTTCACCAGCACAGGCCGCTGTTCCCTTCTGATTGCTTCTCTTTTTCTCAGTGAAACAAGAAGCAAGGCCAGTCATGAGTGGAGACTGCAGGAAGTGGGGGAGGTATTAGCTGCTGGAGTAGGAAGATCTGAAACAGTCACCTTACAGCAGGGAGAGGCAGCGAGGGGGCTGCCAGGCACACCGCGGGCAGGTGGAGCCAGTGAGCAGGAGCCTGATGTGGGGCTGGGCTGTGGGCTGTGCGGGCCTCTTTGCCTTGCTGGCTGCCACAGGGCCAGTGTATAGTGGGTGGCACCAGAGTTCTCTAGATGCCCCCTTGGTTCCTGTGGTAGCCACGTCAGACTGCTGATTGTAGCAGCTAAGGTGTCTTTAAATGCTCTTGACATGAGTCACGATGTTTTGGCTTACCACATACTTATGCTTGGTTTAGCATGAAGCAGCACAGCAAAGACTGAAGATGTGAGGCCTGGCTGGGTGGGCCAGGTATGTGCAGAGGTGGGAGTGGGACCGAGCCTGGAGAAATACCTGTGATTATGGAGGGGATGGGAATGGTCAGCAGGTCAGAAACTGAGAAATATTCCAGGTACCCAGTGGAGGGTAACTGCACTGCTTAGCAGGAGGAAGGCTAGTTGAAGTCTAATGGCATCAGTGTACAGAACAGCTCCTTTACTTTCTTCAAGAATGCTGCAACCCAGGACTAGAGTCAGCATGGGAGAACACTTGTCTGTAAAGGTACAAAACTGAGATGTGGTTACTGCTGGTCACTATGAATAAGCCACACTGATTCTGAGATGCCACAGCAGATTTACAAGGTGAGCCTGGAGCATCTCGTGGTGACAGAAAGTAAGGATGTGTTCAGAACTTGAATGTGTGCACACAAACACACCCTCACACTAAGGAGGTAAGTCAGAGGAACACAGGAGCCATCCAGAAGAGCTCCCTATGGCTAAAGTTAGAACAATCTGAGCAACAAAATAAATAAGGATTGGATTGTAACCCAGTGTATAAAATAAATACTCATAAGTTCATACTGATATCAGTAAATGATTAAATGAATTTTAAATTTAAAAATGGAGGAGGAAAGACAAATCTGTGCAGAACCACCATGACTGCCCACCCTTAAGTGTGGGCTATGCTTTGAGACACCTTCCACAAAAGCACAGGATGGAAAAGGGGAAAGAATATCTCCACAGGGAAGACACCTGGCGGACAGTGTGTCAGCCACGTGGTCAAGGCCAGCATCACAGTGACAAGCCATGTTGGTGTCATTGTGCTGCAACAGCGACACTTTACCTCTGGTCTTCCTCCCCCAAAACCCATAACTCCAATCTGATGAGAAAATCAGACACATCCTGACTGAGGCCAGTCTGCAAACACCTGATGCATGTCCTCAAAACTGTAAAAGGTCATTGAAACAAACAAGTCTGAGAACTTATCACAACCCAGAGGAGCTGAAGGGGAATGTGGTCGTCTGGATGGGATCGGGGACAGAAGGACTTTAGGTATAAACTAAGGGCATCTAAATAAAACAGGGCTTTAGTTAATAATGTATCAATGTTGGCCTATAATTGTAGCAAACACACCATACAGATGTAATGTGTTAATAATAGGGAAAACTAAAACAGCTGCTAGAAATAAAATTTATTTTAAACAAACCATGTACAGGTGCTAGAAGTCTTTATTTCCTCATTCTGTTTTCTTGAATGATAGGGGAGATGTCCTTAAAAGAACCCTACATTTAGGATAAATACTAGCATTTATCTTTCCAGAAGCATCTGTAGAGGTGTCCATGTAGTGATTAGACTGGAGCAGCCCTGGTCCCTCGTGTACTGAGCACCCACCTGAGCTGGGCTGCATGCTGAGCATTGTGGGTGAGGGTTCTTGTCCCTAGCCAGGTACAGAGGGGCTTTCTCTAATATCCTTCCCCATTAAACAGAAAAGTATAAAACATGGAGTGCCTAGAAATATGGGCATAAACCATGTAAATCTGAGCAGCTACAATGGTTCCCGCTGCTTAAATACATTTCAACATCCTGAGACCCAGATAACTGGAGTATGTCTCTGAACCAAGTGGTGTGTGTTTCGCCTTGTAGAATGAGGCAGAGAATGGTGAGTGCAAAACGGGGGAAAGGCCAGGTACTGGCTGGTGTGGCTGGACCCACTAGTAGGAGTTGAAGCCCCTGACGTTTATGTTTTGATATGTTTGTGAAATAGATACTTAAGTTGTAAGTTAAAATGACTCTTCTAGTTGTGGAGGGAAAAAAACACTGCATAATCAACTTCTAAAAATGGGGTCTGATGGCTGTTTGTGCTGGGAACAGTGGGCACACATTGATCTGAAGACACAGATGCCCTCTTGGTGTTTTAAAGGAGGGTCAAGTTTTGCCAAAGAGATCAGTGTTCACTTTCATAGATGGGTGTTAATTTTCTTTTCTCTTGTTGATTTCCGCTTCACCGAGGAGTAGTTGGCAGTTGCGGTGTACAGTACAGTACCTCCAGGTGCCATGCTCTACATGAGCTCCTCAGACCTGGTCATCTTACAGCCGCAAGCTTCTGCCCTTCACCAGCCTCTGCTTGCCCCTCACAACTGCCCCCTGCCTCTGGCAGCCACTTTCTCCTCTGTTTCTGTGAATTTGACTGACCCCTTTCCCATCACTCCAGTCCTGTGATGTCCTCTGGGTGATGAAAGGCAGCATCAATGCCAGTCCAGTGCAGTTCTTTGGAGTTTGTTTTGTTTTACAGTTAATACTGTATAATGCATTTGGCTTATTAAATTGACAGTGAGTCTCCAAAATGATTGGACTCAGACATTGGTTAACATACACAACCTTCTTCCCGGTGTGATGAGTGTCAAAGACACCCATGGGGAAACTAAAGAAAGGTTAGCAAAATGGTTGAGTGGTAAATGGTAAATTACCAGTAAAAAATTGTGTTTCCCAGAATGCAGCTGAAGCAGCCATGTCCAATTCCATCTCTTCTGTGAAATGTCTGGGACACTACTGAGCTGTATTGCCTTCTAGTCTAGTCTTTGAGACACTTGTTGTGTCCAGGCATTTCACATAGTAAAATGAGTTGCTTGGTGATTAACTCCTGAAAACTGGTTGATAAATTCACATTTTAAGGTATTTTTGTTGATGTGATTTGACTGGGGGAAGGGAATGCCTGATACTGACAGTAAGTATGAATTAAAAGTAGATACTCACTTTAAAAAAATGGGGAGGTGGGTATAGCAGAAAACTCTAGATTTATTACAAAGTATAAAATTTTCCTGAGAATTGCCACTCATTAAATCCTGTTCGAGATCTAGTAAAAAGAAGGTTAATTTAAGAAATTATGTGTACCTCATATCCATTTGGGTGGCTGCTATCATAAAAACAAAATAACAAGTGTTGGTGAGGATGTGGAGAAATTGAAACAGGAACTGTTGGTGGGAATGTAAAGCTGTTAGGGACAGCAGTGTGGCTGTGCCTCAGAAAACTGAAAATAGAGTTACCATGTGCTCCAGCAATTTTACTTTTAGGCATATACCCCAAAACTGAGAGTCTTAAAGAGATATTTGCACACTTGTGTTCAGAGCAGTAGCCTCTACAGTAGTGAAGAGGTGGAAGTAACCCACGTGTCCGTCAATGGATTAAAGGACAAAATGTGGATATATATACACCATAGAATGTTCTTCAGACTTGAGAAGGAAGGACATTCTGACACATGCTACAACATGGATGAACCCTGAGGGCACCATGCTAAGTGAAATAAATCAGTTACTGAAGGACAGACACTGTATAAGTCCACCTATATGAGGTCCCTTGAGGATCAGATTTGCAGAGACAAAATATAGAATGACTGATGGTTTTCAGGGGAAGGGCATTAGTGTGTAATGGAGACAGTTTCAGTTTTATAAGATGAAGATTTCTGGAGATGGATGGTGGTGATGGCTGCACCACAGTGTGTGAATGTACTTAAAATGCCATTGAATTGTACACTAAAATTGGTTAAAAAGATAAATTTTACATGATGTGCATCTTACCACAATTTAAGAAATCACGTGGCATTTTCTGTGCTTGAGTCCTGCTAAAACTTACTGTAATCACTGTCTAAAAAGTGGTACATGCTGTTCTGGGTCATGGGGTCGGCCCAGTGGGCAAGAAAGATGCCAGTGTGCTGTGGAGCCAGCAGCCCAGGAGACAGTCCTGGGCATAAGAGCCTGACAGCCAGTGGTGGGAGGTGAGCTGCTTACATGATGGGGTAGGAAAGGGTTGGGGGCCAGGAGGGAGCAGGCAACAGAGGAGGGGAGGGAAGAGGCCAAGGGTTTCCCCCATCCTGGGTACGTAGGTCTTTTTTCACTGGTTCTCTGAAATAAACATCAACAAATTAAAATTTAAATTTATGCTTTGACAATAGCTTGTCTATACCTCCTTGTCTGTAAATGTATTTTAATTAGTAAGTACTATGGACACATGAAAGTCCTCTGTAGGCTGAACACACAGAGATGTCATTAGTGTTAGCCACAGTGGGAGCTGAGATATACCCAAGACCCACTGGGATCTTCATAAAGCTTCCTAGATAGGATTCACAGTCCTGTCGCAATTTCATGGCACTACCTCTGAGCATTAGTCTTCATGCTGTTCTATGTTTTCTGTCTTTAAATGACACTATCATAGTCCAGTGCATCTTGTGACCCGGCATTACATGGACATAGGTAGAGCAGGAATGTCTTAAGAATATCCAGGTAGTAGGTACTTCCTGTGGATCGGCTCACAGAAGCTCTGACCCCATCAACAGTCACAGAAATGGGGGTCAGGAAGGTCAAGCAGCCTCTCCCAAGGTTTTCCACCTGGTGGTGCTGAGTCTGGATTGCAAACCCTGGCCTTCTCCAACCGGAGAGGAACATTCACAGAAATGGGTCACCTCGGTAGCCAGAAAGGAAACCTTCACAAATTCCAAGATGTAGAGACTTTATGAGCCACAGGCTTTGACCATTACCTAATAAAATTAGGAAACAAATAAAGAAACCCTCTCCAGAATAACCCCTGGAGCAAAGGTCACCAGGTCTTCATGACTCAGAAGCCTCTGCCCGTGCGCTCCCACTCCGCCGTGCTGTGCGGAGTGGCTGCCGGGCAGTGGCGGTCCGCTCCAGGACCACAGGACAGCCTGCTCCCTGCTGGAGGGAGGGAGGGGCGGAGGGACTGAGGCTTTCAGCCCCGAGTCCCGAAGGAGACTTACCTGTGCCTTCGGCTGGGCTTCCTTTACCCCCTTTAATGAAATATAAAAACTTGAAGACCCTTCCGGCTCATGCCTGGAAGACTGGGGGCTCCTGCTCTTCCTTTCCCCGTAGTATTTCCTCTTACCAGTTTATTACAGTGAAATTGAAATTCAGTTCTTGTTTATTAGCATCTACCTTACCCTTGAGATTTTCTCAGCCATGCCGCCAAATTGTGCAGTAGATGATCATAGATAAAGCCTGGGCTTTGTGATGAGACAGTGCTTGTGGGTTTGAATCCCAGCTCAGGCCCTTCCAGCTTTGTGGATTTGGATGAGTTATTTAGTATCTCTGTGCCCTAGTTTTGTTATTCATTAAACATATCTGTAGATAATTTCTGTTTCAGAGGGTTGCTGTAAACATCAGATGAGCTGACCCATAGGAATGCAGCATCACCGTGGCACTATGAGCAGCTAGCCTTCACCTCCAGCCACATGCCCCTCACCTACTGAGGTGGCAGCTTGTACTGGCACCTCTCCCTCTGAAGATAAAAGGTGTGTAGCCGAGAGCCACTGTTTATTTTCTCTTCTATGTGTAGAGTACTTTTTCTGCCTCAGGGAAGTGGTAAGAACTTGACTCTTGTCACAGCTTAATTAACTTACTGAGAGTTGGATCAGCCACTAGATTCCATCCTGTGTCCTAGGTAAAGTCAAAGTATATCAGCTGTAATTAGTAATGCTGCTTGTAAAAAGCCACCAACTGGCCATTCTGTCCCCCCACAGGATGCCACAGCCTCCTGCCAGCTCCTGTCAAATTAGTTGGCACCTGGCAAGTCTTTCATCTACAACACAGCTTGAAACTTTAATAAAGAATTTACAAAGTATTTTGGTTGCTTCTGAACTTGTCTCTTTTAGTAGATCTCCATAATGCAAATGTACTATTTTTAAATACTTGCAGATACAATGTATAATAAATGAGGGAAAGCATAGTAAGTATTCCCTTTGTGAACTGACCTTAGCACAGTCACTGTGTTAGTGTCTTCCTGCTGTTGTGGCAACTTGCCATGAACTTACTGGCTCAAGACAGCAAACATTTATCTTCTTTATCTCTGGAGGTTAGAAGTCGGACACTGATCTCTCTGGGCTCAAGTCAGGGTGTCAGCTGGGCCATATTCCTTCTGGGGGCCCTGGGGGAGAATCTCTTCCTTGCTCTTTCCAGCTTCTACAGGCTGCCTGCAACCCTTGGCTCATGGTGTCTTCCTCCCTGTGCAGATGCAGCTGTAGAGCATCTCTGAATCTGACTCTGCTGCCTCCCTGTGGGGCTCAGAATGACCGCTGTGAGCACATTGGGCCCACCTGGATAATCCCGGCTAACTTCTCTCCCTCTAGATGAGCTCATCAGTGACCTGAATTACCCTTGTCATGTAATCTAACATATTCACAGGCTTCCGGGTGGGGTTATTCTTCCTACCACATATGCTAAAATAAAAGCCTTATGTGACTGAGTTTCCATAGAAATTGACCAACTGCATTGAAGGCATGAAATATTATAAAGAAAAAATCCCTAGACCCATAGTGAAGTAGATTATATTACATTATTTGAGTAATTCAGACTCTATGTTGAAAATCAAGGTAGGGATGACAGTTTTTTTTTCATGTAGGCTTAATTTCTTTTCTTACCTTGTTACTCTTGAAATCGGTTATTTGCTCATAGACACATATATTTTGATATGTCCATACCCACATGTGCATATATGTACTTTTCTGAAATTCCAGGGTAATATTCTAGGGTAAAATGTTACACCTGTTTTACCTGTCTATTGACCTGTCCACTTACCTATCTATATATTTTGAATTAAGTCCAAGAAGTCATACTCCATGTAAGGTTTATATTACAAAATGGGATTGGCAGTTTTTTAAAGCTCTGCGACCCTGGTCTTTCCTGCAGCAGACTATGTGGGTTAGTCAGCAGAAGGGTAAATGAGGCAGATGTGTGTTAACCTTGACTCTTGAGTCTGCTTTATTCCCAAGCGGCCATGAAACCAGGTGGTGGAAGCCTCAGCAGCTGCTGTCAGCACGTAACAGCGCCTCCCAGAGAGTAAGTCGGCGAACAGGTGCTCTCAGGGGGGGGGTGCAAGGAGCTCTTCAAGGAGTAAAGCAGTACTTTGTACACTACATCACCTCTGGGGAGGCGAGGCTGGGCGGGGAGGCTCGCTTCCTGGGGAGGTCAGGGGAGCTGTCTTGGAGGAAGGTGCATAGGGCTTCAGTCGTAGGGGAGCACCCACCAGTCTGTCTCGCTCACAAGGAGTCCTGGAGCTGCTGCATGGTGAGTGCTTAGTAAATCCTGATTGGAGGAAGGGGGCAGGAGAACATACCCCCACCTCACATCTATAAAGTATGTTGCAGTCCAGAGGCTTTTAATTATGACTGGGGTCCCCATTTTTGAGTCTCCTCTCTGCTGGGCAGTGTTTCTTCATGAGAAACCCTGTCATTTCCCCTGTTACAGAAGAGGTAGGCGGACACAGGTGTCCAGCAGGAGTGACCCACAGCTGCATGGCCCTCTTAAAAACTACCTTATTACCGTGTGAGGCAAGACAAATATGGTTCCTCACATTTTACAGAATAAGCTGAAGTCCAAGGCAGACCCATAAATGGTTCAGATAATAAGCACAGAATCCCAGACTCTTGACTCATGTCTTCTAGTCGCCTCTGTGACCAAGCAGTTCAGCTTTGTCCCTCAGCCCTCTTTGGAAATATCTGTGACTGTTTGGGATGTTGTAGGAACACTGGCTGCTGGAGGCGTACGTCACCCACCCATCATGATGCAGTGAACAGGATCATGTTTAGAAAGAAAGTAGGGCCCTAGAATAGGATTGTTGTGATTTTAGGAGTTAGTGGAAACTGTTGAGCCAAGAAAGTTTTTATAGCTATTCTGTCTGTCTGTTGTTTTAATCTCCCACCTAAGACTTGACAGAGCAGCTTAGCTTATTAGGTTCTCTGGATGTTGCCTTGATTCGGTATAACATGGGATTTTTGCTAAGCTTTAGGCTACAGTGGTCACATAACATAAGGAATGATCTGGCTGGTATAATACCAAATTTGTGGTTCTTTTTGTTGGCTAGACCTGGGTAATAACTACCTGTAGTTAATGAAGGTAAAAATTAGATTTTCTTGAATAGCCTCCGCTGGGTGATAAACATGTATTACTCTTTGGATCTGACCCTAAGATTCTATCTTAGACTAAATTGGAATTTCACTAGTCAGTTGGTTAGAATGTACTTTTTGAGACTGTCTTTTCCATATTAGAAATTTGAGTCAGTCATGTGTCTAGTTTTATTGTGGAATGATCTTGAATTATCTCCAGTCTCTTCCTGCCCCAGTCCATCCTACATGCCATAGCGGATTACTCTTAATGGAAAATAACCCATGCTCCTGTTGGGCTCCTCAGAAACAGCCTCCCAAGGCCTCGGCGGCCCAACATGAACTCTTGTCCCACGTGCGGATCCCTCCGGAACGGACTGGAGCAGCCTCCTGGCCTGTGTTGGCAAAGAGATCAGAGGTCCCCAGGAGTCAGGGTGATGTGGGCAGGGAAGGGTGCCTGCTTCACCTTGAAACGGCTTTGAGAAAGAAAACATCCAGAAGTACATGTTCTGTTTACTCTTTATTTAAATTACTCTCCAGAGTAATTTATTTTTATTTCTTCTGTGTAGTAATGCACCCTTACCCCCTGTTCTTGCTCAGAACTTTTTGGCTTGAATGTGGCCCCTCCAAATCCTATAGCCATCTTTCAAGACTTAAATCAGTTTCCTTTTACTCTTCCCCAAGCCTGGCTGCCTGGCCATTACCTGGGGGGTGTTCAGCATCACCTTCCATGCCCTGCATTCCTCTTGTTCACGTGGGCGCTCCTCTTTCCCACTCATTGGGGTCCCGGTGGGCAGTTGTCGTGGCCACCACCCAGCACCTGAAACAGGGTTAGCCATGCTCCCTGTTGACTAGGGAGGATGTGCTTCCCAGGCTCCTGCCTCTGACGGAGCGTTTTGGGAAATGCAGGATCAGGTGTTCGTTGCGTTTTTCAGAAGCAGATATGATCAGGGATTGGTTGGCCTTTAACGTAGATGCGTGATAACGTAGATGCGTGATGACTCCAAGGGGGCTGCTGCTGACTGGCTGGCATTCGGAAGTGCTGGAGCGAGGTGCGTGCTGACTGGTTGGTCTCCTGAAGCTTTCATATTGATGGGAAGCTGTCATAAATCCATTAGAATAGCTTCAAGGCCCATCGCTATGGCCAAGGATCAAGCAGGCATTTCCTATGTGCACAGGAGCCTTTTATTTTCACCTGTCATAGAATGGTAGGATTTCGGGGGTCAGATAAGCTATCAAAATAAAGGCTCCACAGGAGACCCTCAGCCCCACCTGACTCCCCACCGGCAGTGAGCACAGATTTGGGAGTCCACAGACCTGGGCTCAAGTCCTGGCTTGGTCACTTAACAAGTCACGTCATGTGTGCGGCCCTCAGTCTGCTCAAGAATCGTACCTCCCAGGAAGGTGGGTGTTCTGGAGACGGAACAAGTTGACCAGTGTCAGGTACCCAGTGCACACTCAGGAGTTCACTTTCTTACACTGCCCGTGCACAGCGTCATTATAGCCCACAGGTCTAGTGACCCAGGAAAAGCATCCTAGGGGGGCGTTTGTCACCCGGTTCCCCACTTACTTGGTTTTTGCTTTATAAGGCCTGTTGGGAGCATGAGCCATACCGAAACTTGAATCCTCAGGCCTCCCTCCCGGACATCCTGAAGCAGTGGGCTGGTCTGTCCAGGAGCCTGGGCTCTGGGCTTCTGAAGCTTCCGCACAGTGTTCAGGGCAAACAGAAACACGCCAAGCCCAGCCAGCTCTGTCCCCAGCTGCTGCTCATGCGTTCAGTCAGGCAGCACAGTAACAGATTGCTTTGATTGGTCTTAAGTGATGGGCTGTTCTTATTAAAAACTCTTTTGAAAATGATGTAATTGAAAAACAAACCCAGTATTCAGATGGAATATTCTCTGAGCCCCATTCCTATTACTGCTCTCGTTACTTTAAAAAAGAAAGAAAAACTGCCTTTATGACTTGGCGAAGTCTAACCTGACAGAAAGGTCAGAGTACAGAGGGAGAGGAACGTGGTACCGACTGGAGATTTTCTGAGAGTAGATAACAGAATGGTCTCCAGTTTGTAAATGAGCTTTGTGTAAACACTGTCCACTTGGATGTCATATACATAATGCATGAGGTTTATTAAACATCTTCTCCTTCTGGAAAAGTGTGTTATCTTTAAATTTAGAAGTTAACTCATGAAAAAAGACAACATGTATTATTTATAAATTTCTTTAGTGTATAGCAGAAAGTGTCATGTTATTTAAAAATGGTCTTTATGTTTCCATGGAGTCAGTGTGCATAGGTCCCCTCTAATCCTGAAGTCAAACATATAAAAAACGAGTGCTCCTCTCTATCAGAGGAAGGGAGTTTTAGTTAAGAGGCTTTCCATTATGCCTTTCTTCCTAGTTTTGAGAAAGCTGCTCAGTTGAAGGACTAAATACTGAATTTTTTCTGCTGAAAAAATACTGCCTTCCCCCTTCCTACCCTGCTTCTGCATAATAAGTGTGGCACTGCTGAAATAGTTGATAGCTCTATTCAGTTTAGTCATTCAGGTGTACCTTTGTTATTTATTTATAGAATTAACTAGCTATATAATGTACATATTTGTTTAATAAACTTTATTTTGGAATCATTTTATGTTATGGTTCACTCTTGGTGTTGCACATTTTGTGGGTCTTAGCAAATCTATAATGGCATGTACCCACTGTTAAAGGATCAACAGGATAGTTTCACTGCCCCACAAAATCCTTGTGCTGCACCAGTCCACCCCTCTTCCCCTCAGTCCCTGGCAACCACTGATATTTTTACTGTGTCCAAAGTTTTACCTTTTCCAGAATGTCATATAGTTGGGGTTGTTAGGGAAAAAATTATTCATGCCACTTGTTAAAGAATAGTAAGGCAAACTTTATTCAGGGGGACCACTACGAGGTGGTGAAGAGTGCAGCAGGGCATAGGGAGTGGGCTCAACTCCAAATTCAAGAAGAAAAAGTGGGAATCTGTAGCCAAGGTGGAGGACTGGGAAGGGTGAATGGACATTACAAAGAGGGGCATCAGAGGCAAATGTGGGATTCTGGCTAAATTATCTAGCAGGATTCTTCCTGAAGGCAGGCCAAGGTGACCAGGCATCATCCAGGTGAGGGCGGAGAATTCTGACTAAGCCATCTTTGCAGGGCTCTTGATAAAATTCAGCAATGCAAAGAGAGGCATAGAAATACAAAAGTCAAGGCCTAATTTGGAAAGAGGAGTCAGAGGAGTCTGACTAAAGTTTGGTCAAAGAGAGAGTCTCTGTGAGAATCAGATGATAATGAAGCCTTTATAGCTTGGCTTCTTTCACTTAGTGATATGTGTTTAAGGTTTCTTTATGGCTTTATAACTCATTCATTTTTCTCACTGACTAATACTCCATTATCTGGATATACCATGATTACTTCTCCACTCATGTACTAGAGGCCATTTGCCTCCAAGTTTTGGCAATGATGAATGAGGCTGCTATAAACATCCATGTGCAGACAAAAATAATTTTTTATTTATAGACAAGTTGCAAAGATAGTACAAAGCATTCCTAACTACTCTTCACTCCGTCTCCCCTAGTGTTAGTATCTCACGTAACTGCAGTACATTTGTGAATCCTAAGAGATTAACGTTGCTACATGACTATTAACTAGACTTTATACAGATTTCACCAGTGTTTCGACTAATATTCTAATTCTGTTTGAGGATCCAACTCAGGATACCACATTGCATCATTAACAGTATATTTATTTTCATTTTAATTTGTAAGAAACGTTTGGGTGTGTTGTGTTCATTACAATATCCTAAGAAAGTGCATGTAAACATACCAGCACTAAGGAGCTGGTGTTATTTAATGAAATGAGCATGCTTAATTATGGTATTGTTACTTAGAATTTTTTGAAAGTTTGTGATTTTGGCAGAGCATGCAGAATTCCCAGTGTACAAAAGTGAGATTTGTTTTCTAAGGTTGCTTTCTCTGAACAGAATATGAGAGCTCGGTGGAAGAAGGTCATTTTAAGGTTGAGCCTTTCATGACCCGGGAGGAAACTGATGGCCGAGTTGTAATAAAAGCTGTCTGTGTGTAGTTTCTCAGGTGGAGGCAGAGGGCAAAATGTTTGGTCAGTTCTCTGATGAGCACATCTGAATGTTTTGCCACAGAAGGACTCCATGAAAGATGACAGAGGAAGTCGTTGTGATAGCCAAGTGGGACTATGCCGCCCAGCAAGACCAGGAGCTGGACATCAGGAAGAATGAGCGCCTGTGGCTTCTGGATGACTCCAAGACGTGGTGGCGGGTGAGGAATGCGGCCAACAGGACGGGCTACGTGCCATCCAACTATGTGGAGAGGAAGAGTAGCCTGAAGAAGGGCTCCCTGGTGCAGAACCTCAGGGACACGCTAGGTGAGTGTCCCCACCGTGCGGTGCCTGAGCTCCCTCCGGTTGTGGTGAGGAGGGCCTGCACTTCTCAAGGACAGTGTACATCTGCTTGGACAGGTGTGTGTGTGTGTGCACATGTGTGTGTTTTGGATGTTGGCATCTTTCTAGTTGTCTTCTTACAAATGCATGACAATTAGGAGATCAAGGTGTAGAAATATGTTTGTTGTTTCTTGGAGACTGGAGTTTGGAGTCTTACATAAGCTTACTCCTCCATGTGCCACACCTATGCACATGCTCCTGTCCCCCCTGGCGTCACACTGAGAGGATCCTAAGATGGAATTGCTAGCTCCTGAAATGTCAGTAGCTCTGCTTGTGGCATCTGACCTATACTGTCTGTGTGACCTTTATGCATAGAGAAGGACGTAGCAAAAAGCACTTGGAACCGGGTGAATTTTTTCCCTCTTAAATTAATGATGTTTCACACCACAGCCCTGGACAGTGTTGCTAAGGTGGCAGCCGGGTGAGCAGCAGTGTGACGTTGGACTCGGGTCCCTCGGGGGCCTGCTGGGAAAGCCTGGCTCAGTTGGCTCCCTCTGCATCCAGGCTTCATCCTACATGTCTCCTTCTCTTCTCCGGGGTCCGGTCCTGAGAACCCCCGAAGCCGGTGGTGCGCAGTGGTGCGTTTGTATGCACATAGTAGTTACTGCTCCAGGTTACATGAATAAATAAGGCGGGGTGCAGGGGGAGGTGGAGGCCCTGTCCAAAGAACCCCAAACTGGGATCCACTCTAAAAAGCTGTCCTTGCCTTCTTTATAGGAGTGTAATTTGGGTACTTGAGACTGCTGATTATCACTTACGAGTTGGCTATTGAAATAAGTCAGTGTTATCACTCATGTTACCTTTATGTCAGTTCTCCTTTTTATTTCTAGTGAGGATTTTTCTCATTTAGGTGGGAAAGGAAACAGGTGGGAAAACTGAAAAGAAAATTTATACACGGAATGTAGTGGGTGTTGCAAAATCGTCATCTTCCCTTTTATTCAGTCTTGAAAAGTCTGCTCTCTCTTCAAAACTGTTTAAAGCCTCCATTTATTGGGTAGAATTTTTGTGTTATGGCTTAGCTTATTTCCATGGTTTAGAGAGAGAAATGAGACACAGCCCTGCACAAGAATCACACCAGCTCCACAGCTATTACAGGTCCTGAGCCTGATTTATAAATTCCATTTTTCACGAGCAATCTGATTGTTTTTTTCTCCTACACGCACAGCCCTTTATCTTTTTTCCACCAAGTCAGTTGAAAGAAGCATTGTTGTCCTAGGCCTGTGACTCTTCAAAATGTGGCAAGGGAATGCAGGTAGCACGAATAGGTAAATACTGTGAGTGCCCTCAGCTTAATTGTATTAATTCTTTCCAGTTTCAGCCTCTTGCCCACTGAAGTGCCCTTTTGTTGGGAAATGCTAAACACTGCTGACTTGTTTTGTCTTCTCCATTTTAAAAATATATTCTCAAAATTCTAGTCAAGAAGGAAATACCCAGAAACTGAGTAAATGCTGGGAAGCAAGCTGTCAAAATTATCTACAAATTCCCTTGAATAGGTTGTCACTTTTTCCCTTCAGTTTTCAGAAGGAGAAAAGGCAAAGCCTCAGATTGACACTGTTAACCCTGCCTTCCACCCAGTGGTTCGTTTTTTTGGGGCTGAGATCAGCTCCCCGTGCCCATGTACCCTGGGCTGTCAGAATCAGGCGAGGCTCCCTCACCCAGCCCTTCCTGGCTCAGGATGCTGGGCCTGCTGCCCCACCCTGACAGATGGCCACCCAGCTCTGCTGCTCGACAGCCAATTCCATTTTTGGAGAACACAGATTGTTAGAAAGCTCTTCCTTAAATAGAATCAGTTTGCTTTTCTTTCACTTTCTGCCCTTGGCTCTCGCTGTGCCCTGGAGAGCGAAGTGTGCTCCTCTGTGGAAGGACAGCTCTCCTGGCTTCCATCTCAGTTCAGGCCCACATATCCTCAGAGACGTTTGTACCACACATTATACGTTGTAAAAATACAATAAAATTATCTTTTGAACCTCCATATCTGTTAGCACCAGTTCATTTTCACAGTCTAAATTCTCCTGGGGTCAGTCTTCCCATCACCAGAGAGAGGCGCCCTCTGTTTTTTTGTGTATCTTTTTGTTCTGATGTCTTTGTCATTCTCACCCAAAGCCTGGCTTTTGCTGCACAAAGAGAGACCTTGTTATCTGCACAGGAGGTTTACATTGCCTTCTTAGCAGTGTGGAGAAGGGGGAGGCACCCTAACCGTCCCCTACCCCCACAAGAAACCACTACAGTGGAGTGACTTCTTATTTCCTATAGCCAGATTTGACATGGCATCATTGTCAAGAAGGAAGATGAGAAAACTTTCTGCAGCCCCTCCTGCCTCCCACTGGTCTTTGTTGCTAAAAAGATTGGAGCTTAAGTGTTCATGGGTTCCTGTTTAAATTATTGTCATAGTGTGCTGTCCAGATTACTGTAGCCAGCAGAAATCTCCTGCATATTAGAGGAAGTGAAAACATCGAAGCCGATACTGTATATGTTGACTTTCCAGTAGCTCCTCACAGTATTGTCCACATTTGTAATTTTTGCTACTGTGAAATCCATCTAAGTCCTAAATCCACAAGAAGATTTCCTGGCAGGTGCCTGGTTCGGAGTAAAGTAGCATGGGGCTCCCCAGCAAAGTCCCAGTGTTACAGATGTATTTCTGTAACATGATAACATTTCCAGTTGTAGATAACCCCACCTCTAGAGTTCTCTGCTGCTTTCTTAGGCTTCTTTGCTGTGTTGAGGTTGGTAGATAATTCAATTTAATCATATGTGTTGTTTGTTAGAGTGACTTCTGGAAAGCAGTACCTTTGACAGAAAGAGCTCTCTGTTAGGAAAGGTTTAACATTATTTTCCTTAAGAAGTTATAACTGAGTTAAACAATTTGAGCTCTTATTTGCACATGAACAAAACATTTATGTACTGGATCTGCTCTCATATTCAACTTAGGATCATGAGTAGTCAGAGAGAACGTTTCCAGGGATAACAAGGAGAATTGTTAAGAACTTGTTCAGCCATTAGAACCCAGTCAATATTTCCAAGGGCTCTGCCGCACAGCTCAGCAGTGTGGCACGCCCCTGGGCCACGGTCTGGCCTTGATAATGCAACCTGACTTACAGAATCATGCAAGTGAGGTGTTTAAAACTGTGCTCAATCTTTTTGAGATGTTACAGCTGCTCCTAGGGAGGCTATTTTTTTCAAAGATTTTCCTCTAGCTACTGAAGAACAGTTTTTATTAACCACTTCATGATAGCAGCTGAGCCCACAAAAACCTCAAAGGTGAACTCTTCCCAGTGGTTAGATGAGGGTCAGGCACCGACTGGGCCACGCAAACAGTGCAGTTCCCTTTATAACATCGTAGAGGCCTTCTTGGAAGGGATTGTTCCAAGACACACATGTCCACTGCTAACAACCTCCCTGGGCATCTGGAGCCAGAATGACCTGCACCCAAGGTGACCATAGCTAAGGGCAGTCACTGCCTCCAGCTAGATGTGGGTGCAGAGAGAGGCTCCTGAAAGGGACTCCCTACCTTTAACTAACCGTAGCAGCCTTGTACTTGAGCTAATGCTTTTGGACGGGGAGGAGCTAGTTCCTGGGGGTGAAAGTCACAAGGTTCTTAGAGGCTTATCCATCCAGGATTGACTTCGGAGCAGCTAAATGACTTCCCCAAGGACACACTGCTAGTCACAGGTATAGGACAGAGATGAGACTTCAACTCAAACTTGACATTTTTTAACTAACAAGTTAAATATCACATTTAGTGGGTGGGCATCTGATAAGACTCCTTTAAAAAGATAGGCAGTTTGAATGTTAGAGGAAATTTTAATGACACCAGGTTCTTCATTTTAAAGTGAAATCCTATCAGCAAAAAATTCATTAGGATCCTAGAGTTAGACGGTCATAATGTATTGATGTTAATGTCCTGATTTTGGTGGTTGTATTGTGGTTGTGAAGGACAATGTCCTTGTTTGTGGAAATACAGAGTATTGAAGGATGAGCCATCATGGTGACAGCTTACTCTCAAGTGGCTCAGGAAAGACAATGTTTGTGCCGTCGGTGACCTGCTGTACGTGAAGACAGTGATGTCACAGTGGTTTCCAATACTACCCCGGGCTGGTAAAGTTGGCTTATAGCAGGGGAGACATAACAGGCTGCCCTGCTCTGCCTGGACATTTCTGGGTTACAGGACCTTAAAGTGGGCCTTTCAGAGGTCAGAGAGCATCACTGAGCACCTGCTCAGATTGGACCTAAAATACAAGAATAACCGTGTGAACGTTTCCCAACTGATTTTCTGCCATAATGGCTTCCCCCAGTACCTGACTGAGAACTGTCTGTAGTTACCCAGCGGGTCGTCTCCCTGTCACTAGCCTGTGAGGGAGGAAATCCCTGCTTCTTGCTGCATCAGACCAGGCTTTTGAGCCAGTTCAGTGGAAGCTTTTTTGTTATAACGGAGAGTGGGGAGGTAATGGTCAGAAACCGTCTGGGCTCACAGCCTCTGTGATTATGTGGAATGTGGGGGAGGTTTTGTCTGTTCACTGTAGGATTGAGGATCTTTGCTGTGGTTATGGTGTTCTCAGCAGGTCTGAACCAGGACAGGTGGCTTGTTAAAAATGAAATGTGGGTAATGAGTGCTGTAGCCTGCAATCATGGAGTCCAGTTACGCCTTCTGCCGTCCTTAGAAACCCCATCTAAGGCAGTTCATGTTCTGCTGAGTGACCTTGAAAACAACAACTAAAGGTTTTGAAATTGGGATGCAAGCATGATGTAGGGATCAGAACAGCATGATAGTGTATTTTGGATCAGTAGTTAGAGCCTGGCTAGGCATTATTTCCTCTGATGGGATATGAAGAAAGGGTGAGGTTTCGCTCCGACTTCCTGATGCTTGTGATGTAACAGGAAATACTCCTGGCACAGGGAAGCAGTGTCGCTTGAACAGTGGCAGTGTCCCTGCCTGCCCGCTGGACCCTGGGTTGGACTATGCTTTTTAGGCCTCCGTCCTGCCCTCTGGGCAGCGTAGCACAGTGGTGAGGACGGGAATGCTGTGGTCCTAGACTCCCATGTCCAAACTGAGGCTGTGCCACGTGTTAATGCAGTGGCTCTGGGAAACTGCTGGACTCCCTAAGCCTCAACCACATCATCTCTGAGATGGGATAAAGGGCTCCTGTCCCTTACTTGTTGAGAATTGAAAGGAGTACGCCATGTAGGTGTTATTCCATGCCAAGCTGAGACTTGGAGAGGAGGGGGGCATCTGTTGATGGAGGGGGCACAGCGACAGTTCAGAGGCCAGAAGCCACAGGTGTGCTGAATGACATGCATAAGTAAGCCAGGTGGGTTGGAGTGAGCTGCTGGGGACTCCTGAGGGATCGCGTGTGCCACCTGAGCGGGCCCTGAGCACCAGGCCTGATAGCACTTGGAAAGGGGTGGCCAGAGGGGCAGCTGTCAGGCATCCTGCCTGGTCTTTGGGAAGGGAAGGGAGAGGGCCAGTGCATCAGTGGGAGGCTGACGACTCTTGGGGTGACGTCCGCAGTGGGAAGGGGGACAACAGAGAGGGCAGGGATTTTGAAGGAAAGCCCCAGGACTCCATTGACTGGGTGTGGAACAGCCAGAAGAAGTGTCATGTCACAAATGGCTGGAGTGCTTTGAGCCTGAACTACCACCTACCTGAGAGCGGGGGAAAGGAGGAGGAGGTGGCTGGCTGCGAGGACCCATGTGAGTGTGAGCGGCGACGGGCATGCCATTCAAATGCTCAGCAGCATGCTTCAGTTGTGAGTCTCAACTTTAGGAGATGCAAAATTCAGATTTCTGTCATCATGCACTTCCTGTTTCTAAGTGAATGTGTTTGGACTTGTATATGAATAGTTTAATGTGGAATCTGTAGTGGGGACCCCACATTTCTGAAGCAGCCAAGCTTCCCATCTCTCTGCCACAGTGAGGACCCATCTGGGCCTTTGGTCCACCGCAGCCATGGCAGCCTCCCCTGGCAGGAAGGCCCACAGGGGGCCTTGTGACAGCCATTACCGGAGACCCTCCTGGAGACCTGAAGCTCTCTGGGCCTGCATTTCCAGTGCTGCTCATGCTCCTTGCAGAGAAATGCGCTGCCCCACACCCAGAAGCCAAACAAAAGGCTAATGTAGCAGAAAAATTCAAACCAAGACCCCAAAACGGATTTCGTATCTTTCCGGTGGGTAGGCAATGATAGCAATGATTTCTCTTCAAATCCAGTTTGTGGCAGGTACTGTGCTCTGTGCCTGCATGCATTCTTATTTAATCTTCCTGACCACCCTAGGAAGAGATGGTAGCATCTTCATTTTCATGTGAAAAAAATAAGAGCTTTGGAGGTTAAGTGATATGCCCAAGAACAGAGTCAGTGATGGGGTTGAAATTTGAACCAGGTCTGCCTGACTTCAACATCCATAGTTGTAGATGAGCTTCAGGAACTGGGGGTTCAGATCAGGGAGGGACTGGGGGAATGATACCTCTTTGGCATTGATTTCAGCGAGTTCCATCCCTCCCTGGCCCCTGCCTGTGCAGCTCTCCCGGTTTTCTGCCCCCTTTGCCACAGCCTCTCAGGTGCTGAGGGCCCAGCGACTTCAGGAAGGGGTGGTTTTCTCCCTGACCCCCAGGGATTCACTTCTTCACAACTTTGCCTTGTTCCTTAATGTTGAGGTGAGTTTGAGCCATTCATTAAAATGATTCAGAAGCCAGATGCCACAGGAACATAGCTCTGTTTTTGTAAATTGATCTTGGTTTTGGCAGCAGTTGAATCAAGCACATGCTGCCATTCTCACATGTATATAGTATTCCAGCCGTCTTTTGCTGTCCAGTTTCATTGTATGATATGGGTTTCTGCAAACAGGTATTCCTCAGACTTGTAATCTCTGAGGTGCCTGTGTGTTCAGTGTTGATTCAAGACAGGTAAGCTCATGAAAAAGTTTGGAAAATAGGGAAAAAAGCATAAATCATCTGTGATCTCACCACCCGGAAGTAACTACTGGCTCTATAATGATTTCTGTCTAGTTTTTTAGTACTTAAACACATGTAAAATCAAAATCACCTCTTGCTGTTATCAGTAATACTCCCTGTCACAGTGAAGTTAGGCTGGAAGATATCAAGCTTTTCTTACATCACCCCAACACCCGCCAGAGGGGAGACTGACAGGCAAGTTTGGGCATATATCTCATGGCTCATCAGTAGTCGGGATACTCTCTGTGTTCGGTATGTTCTGTAAACCACATGAGATGAGGAACTGATTGTTTTTGGTCACTTGTCTTAGAAGTAGTTTGTCTTTCTGGGTTGGTTGTTCTTTAAGAATAAGAAAATTACTGTTCTTCTTCCTGCCACATAAACATGCTACTGAAACTAAGCTCCTCCTTAAGGAACCAGTTCTTCATTTCAAAAAAGTGCAAAGCCAAATCATTCCCCATGAAAAGTTTCTAAGTAACACACAAAAACAAGAGGAAGGTATCTCGGTCTGGTTTTAAATGTTCAGTTTCTCGAAATTAGCTATTACCTCTTCACTGTATTATCACAGGGACTCTGTGGGTCCCCAGAGTTTCGTCTAGCACTTCAGGTTCACCTTTGGTCTCCGTTGTATAATCTACCTTTGTATGAGCGTGACTTACATGTGATGTATCATAATTTGGAGCTCTTCAGGATTCTGTCTTGGGAGGTTGTTCACAGTAGAAATGACCTGCCAAATGCATTGCCCACATAATGTGGAAACTTGTACAGTAATTGCAGTGCCAGCCACCCAGAGTAAACTTGGACTTGTTTTTGTATATTAAACTCCAAGTATTTAAAACCAAAAATGTAGAACAACTCACAACAGATTAGAGGGAGGATAATTAGAAAATAGAGACAGACTATAAAAACTAATGCTGACGGGTTAAGAGCCAGGAGAGAGGATGGGAATGAGGTGGGTCGGGTCCTTGGAAGCTGAAGTGAGACAGGCGTGCAGTCACGTGTGGGTGCTTGAAGCCAGATTGCTCTGTGCCCTGAGCTGTGGATACCCCCTTGTCCTGAGGAAAGACAAAAACGCCAGGGAATGTATTGCCCAGTTTGTTTCCCAGAAACTGGAATCTTGGTTGCTTCTTATTAAAATGACTGTACTGTGCTTCAATAAGAACATAGATAACACCCTTTCCCAGACTAGTTACTCAGGTGGGAGCCATAAATCTTAGGATACAGAAGCATGAACTAAAAGTACCTAAGAATTAGAGTAAAATCTCACCATGTTCCTAACCACACTTCCCCATCTGGCATGCTCCCTTTTTCAGACCTGATCCATATGTCTTAAGTGTTCCTTTCCTCCATTACATTTTCATGTCTGTCCCCTGGAGGTGGGCAGGACATGCAGGGGTATGTTTGGGTACTGGTACACACAGAGATACTGACTTGTGAGCTTCTTGGACTGCCGTGGGCTGGCCGGCCACCTCCTGTTGGCCCGCCTCCACCTGGTGGCCCCACCGCTCTGCGTGGGAGGGAAGGAGGGGATCTCTAGAGCCCGGGTCTCACTGGCGGGCTTCAACCAGTGCCAGGCGGGCTGTGTGTTTCCTGCCCATCAGCCTGCATTTCCTTGAGTCACCTTTTGTCTGCAGGTCAGTCCCTGTGGTCAGCTCCTGCAGTCTGCCCGGGTTTTCTCTTCTGAACTCAGAACTCAGGTTGTGAAAACTCTGACTGTGCCTGGGTTCTGGCAGCTAGGGAAGCCACTGGAGATCTCTGTGGGGTGCTAGGCTGGCGCCACCCATTTCCTCGTGGAAGCAGGCTGTTGCATGGGGGCTGTTTGCAGGGAATCTCTCTTGATTTTGTATTTTGGTTTTTCAGGGAGCAAAGCAGTTGATTGTCTGACTTGGCAAATTTGCAAGTTGGTGTTTACAAGTAGAGTGTGGATTAGTTAGTAAAACTGCTATCGTTCTTATACTACATAATTTGATTAAATCTATAGTGTTTAACTGAAGGTGCTAAGAAAAACACTGGTGACAAAAGTGGGCCCGAAAGGTCACTTGAACCCTTTGTGGTTCTACCATGCGTTTGTTTTTCATATCCTAGTATGTCCAGTTAAGTTTGAAAAGTGGAGTTGATTTGATAGTTGGGGCTGTCTGTGGGATTCCTGAACACTGGAAAGGGCCCTGGACACAGCCTGGTCCAGGGTGTTTCTGTGAAAGCGGGGCGAGCTCAGTGACTTGCCCAAGGTTGCATGTCCACTTCACAGCAGAGCTGGAGCCGGCCTCTCCAGACCCAGGCCCGGCGCTGAAGCCGTGGGGGAACGAGGAACCCAGTTATGGGAAAGACCCGCTGCAGTGCTGGCATAGAGGACAGACCTGTGGTCTCTGTGGGGCTGGTGCCTGGTAACTGTTCACCCTGTCCAAAGCAGCATGTGATCCCATAGGACCCTTTGCCCGCTCTTTTTGGCAAATGGCGCTCCTTTTTACTCCCTGCATGAAGGCCCATTTGCATGAACTGAGCATTCTCTCTGTGATTGATCGTAGGGGGTCCCATGTCTTAGCTGCTCCTGACCCAGAGGGCAGGAGAGGGGAGACCTGCCCCCAGGAGCACTGCAGGGAAAGAACGCACCTCTGCCAAGAAGGCACCACTTGTGCCTTCCTGCCCTGAATCCTGCCTTTGTCCTCAGCCAGGAAGGAAAATGTGAGATGACATAGTAATGGCAATAAACACCATGACAGCTCTCCCTGGGCCTTGCTGGGCACCAGACACCACACTAAGTGAACTTACTGGACTCTCACATAGGCCCCACAAGTGCCAATGATATCCTGATATTACAGACGAAGAAACTGAGTGGACAGATGCTGTTGCCTCACTAAGGTCAGAAGCTAGTGGGCAGAGAAGCTGGCCTGGAAGGTGACCTGAAGGGTGGTTCAGTTGTCTGACAGCCACTTGCCTCCAGTGTATTCCACCATGAATGTGCTTTCCCTTTATTCATTTTTATTTATTTATCAAGCTCATTTTACTTAGCAGATATGGTCTTAAAAAGTTGCAGGCAGGCTGAATATTGGCAATTGGATTGACGTTTTAATGTCACAAAATGTCACATCTAATCCTTGCTACATCTCCTACACCCTTCTGCATACTCAAAAATGCTAGTGGTAATGGATTGGGTAAATGCTTTGAGAGGTACTAAATATGTATTTTTTAATTAAAAATTATAATTAGAATTTTAAAAAGTTTCTTTCCATTGGCATCTGTGTCACCATTTGACTTACACGTGATAGAAAATCCTGTACTTAAAAAACATTTTTTTACAGGCTTAAATATTCAGTCGTGTTATTTGCATGTCTACTCATGACTGAACAGGCTTCCTTATGGCCAACGGAGGAAATTCCGGTTCAGAGCCCAGGACTCACAGCCCCTGTGTGATGGTAGGCCTTGGCCCTTACACCTGTGTGTTAGCCGGCTGCTGGTACCTCTGCTCACTGGAAAGGGGACCATCTGGGCTTAGGGGGTGGTGAATAGCTCCTTTGTCCCTCCCCAGTCAGCGTGGGTTTGCTGCAGGAAGGCATCTCTCTTCCATCTTAGCAGTCTCTTTCCTCCCTCCTGTCCTCAGCCACCCGCTCCTTGGACTTGGGGATTTTGTGTAGCATACAGTGTTTCATTATAGGGAAAGGGGTAAACACATAAGGTGCACATACCTAGGAATTATAAAAGTAAATCTCCAGAAACATTCCATTTTGGAGGAGAGCTGAAAGTGGAGTGGGCCAGGAACTAGTGTACCTCGGGTTCTTCAGATGCAGCCCAGCTGGAGCCAGGCCTTCCTGGCCTGGACATATTGGGGGGTGAGTGCCTAGCACATGGTAGGGTGTCACAGTTGTGTTGAAGGATGGAAGGAAGAAATGGTTGCAGGGCAGGTTGGCAAGGCATGTGCTTGGGAGGTGTGCTAATTGCCACATCAGTCTGCTCCCAAGTAAGCTGTTAACACTCCCAGTGGCATTGGTGCAAATCTTAGGAGATGAGTCTGGAAGGACTGATGAGAGCCTGTGAAATAATGGGGGTGAGATAGAAAGTGGTGGGGTTTATTAACTGAGCAGGCATTCACTGAATGCCTGGACCAGAGGCCACAGATGACTTAACCCAGTCCTTTTCGGAGGGAAGTTCAGCTTGGTGGGGTGGAGGCTGAAATTTAGATAGGCAAGTGCCCCAAGGGCATGTGCAGAAAGAGTTTCTCCTGGGAGACACAACATCATGGTATTTTGTGCTGTTCATGCATCCTAGTGTTCAGCAGATCTCTGGTATCAACCCTCTGGTTCTGCTGCAGGGGACGGGCCCACAGTTAGTGAGCTACTCACTGGCATTGGGGTCCTGCCCAGGAGCCCGTGGTGTTTTCCCAGGGCTGTATTACCTGCAGCCTCATCAAGGAGGGGCAGATGGACACAGTGTTTGATTGTTTTTCATCTTTAAAAGCTAGATTTAAACTACCAGAAGAAGAAAGATCTGGGCCCAACTTTGTCCTCATCTTCTTGGGTGCTCACACATCTTGGCTGTTGGGACGTATTCTGCCCTCTGTCCGGGCCTTACAGAGTGTGGAAGGACGTGTTGGGCACCCAGGGGCAGCAACACTGAGGCTGGAATTTTTTGTGAATAAAGTTGGTCCCCAGAGGGAGACTGGATGGCCTGGAAAGCTGTCTAGGGCTGTGTTCAGTCCCACCTCTGGGTGGTCAGGAGCTTAGCATGGCTCCTTTAAGCACATCCAGCCCCCGATGGTGAGGCCACGGTGCCAGGTGGAGTATTTCCACCAGCAGGACTCGCCAGAGTTAGGTCACCAGCCTTCTGCGTTGCCCAACACAGTTGCGCCAGCCTTGCCTGGACACGTCTGTGCAACGGCGCCTGGCGCTGGCCTTGCCCTGGCCTGCTCCTAGCCCCGAGCAGCCTGCTGGCCATCACACACTTCCCTCCTGTCCTCTGCCAATCTGGTCCACGGTCAGCAGGTGGTGGCATGGTTAGGCCTCCACGTGACAAAAGGAGCAGATGCTAGTCGAAGCCTCCAAGGGATGGCTTGGCTTGAGTCTGTTGTGGCTTAAATTTGGGCTTGTCACAAACCAACTTGTACTGGAATGCCAGTCCCACCTAAATGCCCTTAGGGTTTCTCTGATGAACAGGACCTAAGGTAGTGGCCCTCACTTGGGCCCATCCTAAGTCAAATCTGAGGGCCCCAGAGAGCAGAGGCTAGATTGTGTTGGTCAGTCAGGCCAAGTCTGTGGTCACAGCTTTCTCATGGAGGCTCTTTGCAGTAAATACCATAAGCCCAGGATTCTCTGGGCCTAGGAAACATGCACCAGCCCATTAATTATGGTGTAGTGGTCCACCACCCCACCCCAAATCTGAGTGCTCCCAAATTATTATGGTGTTCTTTTCGACTTACCCAAATACTCACTTTTCTAAGAGGGAGTTAACAGTCCAGCATATTTAAGGAGGTGGGCTAGGTAGGTTTAGTACCTTCAGTGTTCTTCATTGAAGCAACAGAAGGTCAACTCAAAAGCAGATAAAGCAGAAAAAGAGGAGGAAGAGGAGAATCGAAGAGGGACTGGGCTGCCCACACACTGGGAAGTATGGCCAGGTCCAGAGGCTCATCTCACACCGTCTGGGTTCTGTCCCTCTGCAGCCACATTCCTGCTCGCCCCTTGTTCTGCACACACACTCTACAAGCGTGAGCAGCTGCAGGAGGCAGAGCCGATCTCCCCCCACAGCAGCGGTTCCCTGGGGAGTGTGCTGACACGCGGGCCTAAGTCTGGGGCCCCCCTGCCATGGCCCAGCGGCTGCGGACAGGCCTGCTGAAGCCACGAGAAGAGAGCAGTGTGGTTGAATACGAGAGGGGATACCGAACAAATTAAAATAAAAACAGAGAACCAGTGCGTCAATCTTAAATGGTCACCTTCAAAACTAGTTTCGTAAATTTGGGTTTTTTTCCCTGTATTCAAATATTTGGATCATAAATGTTGGTACAGGATATTCTCTGAATAGTGGAAGCTAACTAACCACACCAGTATATCTAAAAAGCTTGATACAAAGTAAATTCACATATAATAATCATGAAAAACTGTTAGAAGCCAAACAATCAATATATACTAACTCACACATATGACAAGTTACTTGTCACTTTATACCTTAATCATATCTTGTCAGTTCTCCTTAGCATTTAATTTAAAAAAGCCTTTTGTAATTTTTAATTGACTTTAATAATAGGTGCTACCCTAATGGGGGGAATTCTACAAATTAATAACTTTCATTCTTAGTATAAATGACATTTACAAGGAAGCTTTCTAGTTAAACCTGCTTTATGTTACTGATCTGATTAGTAACAAAAACAAAGTGGCTTTCCTGTAGAACTCCTAAAACTTGCGTGTACTATGTCTAAATGAATTGGCTTGAATATATTCCCAAGCTACCAAATTTGTTTGACATTTTATCTTAAGTCTCCAGAACTCCAGCTGGAAGATGACAGTGACAGCATATTTTGAAGTCATCTGTTATAACATCCCTTTATCTTACAAGGAGTAATTAAAAGATTTTGACTTAAAAATCACTAACATTAATAATGTATGACACATTAAAGCTTTTATTAGAACTCAATCCTTTATGTAATTTTATTCAAGAAAGCTAAAATGTGCTTATTATTGTCAATGAAAATATAACTCAGAATCAGAGATCCATAGCTTAATGCCAGAAAATCATCAACAATGCTGAAAAGTAGTTTATTTTTATATTTAGCTTGGCTATTGTCACATAAAATTATGCTGTCTGCTCACAGAGGAAGAAATACCATTCTTGATGGTGCACATTATTTATTAAGTGCAGACAAAGCTCATTTGTGCAGGTTGTGCCTGGTCTTTAGTGTGGCAGTGATGGCAGTGGCTCCATCAAGGAGCTTGTTCACCTCCTCCCTTGGCCCCATACCTATTTCTCGGGGCCAGTCAGCAGCCCGAATACAGACCCCAGGCATTCTGTGCTCTGGGGTCTGTATTCGGGCTGCTGACTGGCCCGAGACTGCGGCGAGCACTTGGCCTGTCCACAACTTGCCCATCTCATCCGTGGAGCACTTGGTCCAGCACCCTCCTGCCCAGGAGCCCTGGTAGAGCAAAGTGAGTCTGGACCTGCCCCCCACCCCCCCACCGTGGTCTCCTGCGCTGCTCACTGGGGACCACAGGACCCACTCCCTGCAGCAGCCTGAAAAAAATTGAGCAAGCCCATCTCTTAAGATTTCTTCTAGATCTTAACTGCCACAATTTTATGACTGCAGATTGAAGGACACTGAGATGTTCTCAGAGCCTAAGCTTCGCTGAGAAGTTAATGTCACACGTGCCATGTGAGATACCATCTTTTCTTTAAACAGCCATTTCCATTTCTTTGTTCTTAGTGCAAAGGTGTTGCAGTTTATACATTATTGAAGTGGCTGTAAAGAAAGTCATTACTTTGCAAAAAGATGTTACTTATACTTAATATCACCTAATGCAGCATACCAGCAGTTAGAAACATTTTGGATTTTCTCATCCCTGATACAACTTACCCACAGCACGCTGCAGCAAAACCTCCAGCCAGAATGACTGAACACCAAGTAAATTCTGTGCAATTGAGTTTTATGATGACCTTGAGAACTGGAGGGAAAGCACAACATTTGAGGTCATCCCAAATCTTGCAGAAACACTTTGTTGCCCATGCCTCGCCTCTGTAAGTCCAGTGAGGCAGGATTGGAGCTGCCTGGCATCCTGCGCGGTTCTGGCTCCTGTACCTGAGAGGACCTGTAGGTGAAGGTGCTCTCGGGAGGTTCTTCTGTCCATGAGCCAGGCTGCACAGGGGATTCATGGCTGGGTCAGGGCGACAGGGCTCAGGGGAAGGTGTGTGCTTCCAAAACAAGGCAGGGAGAGGGGCAAGTGGAAGCACTAATGAGGGCGTCTGGCCTGCCAAGATTAAGTCAGTTACTGTTCCCTGTCAGTAGGTAAAGATGGCCTAGGATGCAAAACGGGTGTGAGGATTTGCCATTCCTGCCAGGAAAATATGCAAATTTGTAAACAGTCACCCTTGTTCGAGTCAAAACCCATAGTGGAGTTCAAGTTTTTGTTATAACTGGAAGAATTAGGAGGTATGGCTTTAATGAAAGAAGAAGTGAAGCAGAAGATGGGCAGAGAAAAAACACACAGAGAACAGGTTGGGAAATGCGGGTTCCCATACCACCTCTTTCCTTAACAGTAACAGATTTACCTTCTGTGTAGAGACGTCACTTGGAGCTTGGACACCACCGGCCGGTCAGGCTTGGGGCTCTCGGGCACCTCCCCTGCCTTGGCGGGCTGGGCCACACTGCCGCTCCTGCCCCCGTGAGAAGCTCAGGCCCACTGGCTGGTCCACATGCAGGGCCTCCTTGTGAGGTCCCACAGCTGTCAATTGGTGGCAGCCACATGGTTTCATGGTTACTCGCAATACATTTCTTACCCCAAATCTTTGTTCCCTAAACCTCAGCCCTTCTACCTAGAGATATAGGGGCCATTTTCATTCCCTAGAATCAGAGGGATTCTCCATTGTTTGGGAGGGCCAAGGTGGGGTGAGGATAGATTCTTGGCACCCTAATTTAGGGTCCCAGAAATGTTTTGCACAGAAATCATGTTGCAAACAATGATGCATTTGCCAGATAAACCATGCTGAGCATCAGCCTCAACTGGAACTGTACTTCTTGACTATTGTGGATTAAACAGGCTTTTTTGGGCACCAGTCTGGGCCACTTCACTGGATAGGTGTGTTGGGCCAGTTCCTTGATCTCCTTCAGCCTTGGTTCCCATCTGCAGAAATGGGGGTGCCGACTCTGTCACAAGTAATGTAGATGCCAGTGAGGTCAGGTTCCTCCTGTCCCCAGACTTCCAGCTCTTGAGTCTCACTGTGTCGGCAGCTCCACAGGACATGCTGCCATGGGATGATGTTTTCTGGGTAAGGCTGACGGGCAAGCTTTCTGTTCTGGTAGCCATCTGGCCCTGGCAGTGGGCTCTCTCTTGGTACAGTGTGGCTCTGAGAAAAAATATTCAAAACCCCAATGCAGTAATTCTTGTCATTCATAGAGCACTGCCTGTGCCTTGTATTTATGGACTGAATTTAGGTGCTTGTTAGGGGCTGAATCATGTCCCCCAAAATTCATATGTTGAGCACTTAACATATGAGAAGTGTGTGACTATTTGGTGTAGGGCTTTACCGAGGTAATTTAGTTAAAATGAGGGCTTTAGGGTGGCCCTAATCCAGTGTGACTGGTGTCCTTGTAAGAAGAGGAAATTAGGGCAGAGACACCCAGAGAGAAACCCTGTGAAGACACAGCCAGAAGGGAGCCGTCTGCAAGCTAAGGAGACAGGGCACAGAGGAACCGGCCCTACCGACACCTTGGTCTCGGACCTGCCGCCTTGAGAACTGTGGGACAATAATTTTCTGTTGTATAAACCCTGCCATCCTCCAGCACTTTGATATGGCAACCTGATACAGTGCCAGTGTTGCCTCCGTTTCTTGGAGAAGAACACTTCAGACCCAGATTTAGTAGCTTACACAAGAGCACACAGCTAATTGGTGGCCTGCTCGCCCCACCCCACAGGGGAAGGGGGTAGTGCTGCCTTCATTTGTCCAGCTGTATTGCCTCACCCAGAGTTGCCTCAAGA
This sequence comes from Manis pentadactyla, assembly GCF_030020395.1. Classification (NCBI taxonomy): domain Eukaryota; kingdom Metazoa; phylum Chordata; class Mammalia; order Pholidota; family Manidae; genus Manis; species Manis pentadactyla. Next base: position 145,744,035 of record NC_080020.1, on the reverse strand, counting down.
CTTTAGCTCACATTAGAGCAAAACAGGTTAATTTTCCATGGTGTGGTTGCTGTTTAGAATGTTCCAGTCTTGATAGAGAAATAGCACTGTATAGACAGGGAGTGTGCCTGTCGGGTTTATCTCACTGTCCCCAGAGTCCAGGATGGTGCCTGACACTCAGTGGCTGAAGTAATTATTTCCTGTTGGAAAAAAGTTAGCAAGGTGGCATATTCATACATAGTTGCAGAGTGTCTTCAACAATGTATTAGGTCATCTCAGGTCTAATGTCTTTTTTCCTGTTCATCTTGACACCTTTAGTCCTGATGAATATTCTAAAACCTGTCTTCTGGAGGATTTTCTCCAGTGGCTTTCATTACTTACAGATTTGAGAAGATCTATTATGTTATTTCTAAATGTTACTTCTTGAAGTCTTTGTTACCAATGAAAATTGCTCTCTGCCTGGTTCTTTGCCTCAGCATGCAGACTGCTTTATGAGGTGTGTAGCGCCTTCATCACACCTGAGCCTTCTGGACAGCATTTACTTTCATTGGCTGTTTTCTCCTGGATTATGAAGCTGTTGAATCATCATCAGTATTGTCTCACTATAACCTATCCTAAGTTTGAAATCACATGAAAGGATTAGGTCTAAGATTTAGAAGTTCATGTTTTCGTGAAAGCAAATTAAATCTTAAATAGAAATCTAAATTTTTAACTTGGTCTAATATCCCAGCTTCCTCTTATATTTCCCGTGCATCTGCATGAAATGCTGTGGTATAAAAAGAAATGGCAGGAACCACTGGCTTAAAAATTGATGTGTTCACGTGAAAACTTGTGTAGATGACCACTTCCCAGTGTGCTGTCAACTTCTCCATGCTGTGCAAGGGTCTGGCCATCTGCCTTGCTCTGCTGGTGGCGCTGAGCTGGGCTCGTGTTCCAGGGCGGCAGAGTGTTAGATGTGGGCTGGGGCTGCTCTGGAAGGCAGTGCCCAGCAGGCCCCAGCAGAGGCTGATGACAGGGCAACATTTTATTCCTCTTGGCCTGCCTGCTCACAAGGGGGTGGAAGCAAAGGTGATTCTTAGGATTGCTCTGTGTTTACTCTAGTTTAAGGAATAAAAGGTACAAGTTACCCATAAAAGTGCTTTGGTGTCATTTTTTGGGGGAAAAAAATCTGCAAGTGGCCACAGTTTCCATACTAGCAAAATCTGCAAATTGCCGAAGGAGGTAATGCAGTGCTGGTGGGCCAGCAGCCATCTAGTAGGAAAACTGAGGAGCACAGCCCGCCCTACCTGCCTAGAGGCACACCCCAGCTCTGGTAATGACATGCCTTCCTTCTCAAGGCTCACTTCTTGAGAAGGTTCCACGATCCATTGCATTTTAACCAAGGTAAAGCATTTTTACTGTAGGGCTACTTAAACTTTTCCACATGCACAGGAAGAAGTTTCCCATTACAGCTTCATCACTCACTAACTGAAGCAATGACCCTTGTGTTTGATGCATTTTGAGATTTTCTATTTTATTACATAAAAAAAAAACAACCCAATATACCTACATGCTGGTCACAGCCCAGTAAATTGATTTGATGGTCCACTAGTGGGTTTTAAATCACAATATAAGAAATTCTACCTTAGACTTATCACAGGACCTGATTTTTTCTGATTCATTCATCACAACCTGTTGTGAGAATAAAGTAGTTATGAAGAAAAGGAAGGGACAGGGTATGTGTTTCTGCCCTGGGGGCCACTGTGCTCCAGGCAGCCCTGGGTGAGCCTACTTGTGCCAGGACTGGAGGAGGATGTGGGCTGGCCTGAGGGAGTCCAGCCGCCGCAGGTCAGCAGGAGGCGAGCTCTGGAGCCGAGCCCTGAAGGGTCTTAGAGGGTAACAGGTCCTCTTAGTTCATAGCCAGCTTCCCACCCCATAGAAGAAGGCAGAAGGCATTTTGTCTATGCCTTTATACCTTATTTTACTCTCAAGATGGCACAGGAGTTCTCCAAAAAGTATCATCCTTTCAGAAGAAAGCCAGCTTGCCACTGTTTGCTCTTTCTGTGCTGCTGTACTCTGGCATTTTTTAAAAAGTAAAGGAGAAAGGTCAGTTTCAGTACTTTTCTGCTTTTCACACTCCGTAGCTACAGACCCCAGCTGTCAACACTGTACTGCTCTGATGGTGACTGGTTTGTAACGAGGGTGGGTGTTTCCCCAGCATCAGAGCTGTGCTGGTGCCTCTCACCGCACTGGGGGGCAGCATGCCCCCCTTGCCATGCTCCCTCTTTGCAAGCCCGGAACCCTGGGTATCTCCAGGTGCCCTTCTCCAGCTAAGCCCTTGTGTCTCCACCGTGCTCTGCACCCGCTGAGCCCTTGTGTCTCCATGTTCCCGGCACCTGCTGAGTTCTTGTGTGCCCCACGAGCCCCCCACCCCACCGAGTCCTTGAGCGTCTCTGTGGCCCCCGCGCCCGCTGAGCCCTTGAGCATCTCCGTGGCCCCTGTGCCCCCTGAGCCCCCTGAGCCCTTGTGTGTCTCCGCAGGCCTCGGCAAGACCAAGAGAAAGACGAGCGCTCGAGACGCGTCCCCTACGCCCAGCACTGACGCCGAGTACCCTGCCAACGGGGGTGGCGCCGACCGCATCTACGACCTCAACATTCCAGCCTTCGTGAAGTTCGCCTATGTGGCCGAGCGGGAGGACGAGCTGTCTCTGGTGAAGGGGTCGCGTGTCACTGTCATGGAGAAGTGCAGTGACGGCTGGTGGCGCGGCAGCTACAACGGGCAGATCGGCTGGTTCCCTTCCAACTACGTCCTGGAGGAGGCGGACGAGGCGGCGGCTGAGTCCCCCAGCTTCCTGAGCCTGCGGAAGGGCGCCTCTCTGAGCAATGGCCAGGGCGCACGGGTGCTGCACGTGGTGCAGACGCTGTACCCCTTCAGCTCAGTCACGGAGGAGGAGCTTAACTTCGAGAAGGGCGAGACCATGGAGGTCATCGAGAAGCCGGAGAATGACCCGGAGTGGTGGAAGTGCAAAAACGCCCGGGGGCAGGTCGGCCTTGTCCCAAAAAACTACGTGGTGGTCCTAAGTGATGGGCCTGCCCTGCAGCCCTCGCACACGCCGCAGATAAGCTACGCGGGGCCTGCATGCACCGGGCGCTTCGCGGGGCGCGAGTGGTACTACGGGAACGTGACACGCCACCAGGCCGAGTGCGCCCTCAACGAGCGGGGCGTGGAGGGCGACTTCCTCATTAGGGATAGCGAGTCTTCGGTAAGTGCCCTGGAGTCGCCAGGGCCTGCACGGGGGTGGAATGGGGGGGCGTGGTCCAGGAGAATGTGCACGTGTGCAGGTTGCTCAGTGTGGCTGTGCTGCATCACTCCTGTTCCAGAGAGCAGAATATTTGGGGCTCCTGGGAGAGAAGAAGTCATTGGTCTGTGTAACCTGTGTGAGGTTGTTGATCAGCTGTCATGTTGTGAGTCCTCATGGACAGCCGCTGCCTGTTCTCAGGCAGGCGCACCGCGGGTGGGAGGGTAAGTGCGGTGCTGTTCAGCTGGTGAAGGGGACTTTGTCTCTGCTGAGATACCCCGTTTCTGCCCTACAGACTCAAACTCCCAGTCTCCTGTTCTGTCAGTGACTGTGCCTGGGCTCTGGGGGTTGGCTCTTTTCCTCCCTGGGTACTAGGCTTGGCACTTGGTTTCTGACAGCCTTTTGCTGGTTGGTTTTTCTTTATGAACCATGGAATCCTAAGGTCTCTACCACAGGCAGCCCTGCCGAGTTCTCTGAAGAGCTTTCAGAGCACTTAGGGACAGAATTGGAAAGAAAAAGACAGTTCTTGAGAGGGATGACTGTGTGTGAACTGAATTGGCCCCGAGGCCACTTGACTCGCAGCAGATCCATCTCCAGTAGCAGACAAATCGGGTTTGTATTTCCAGTACGTGGATGAGCCCTTGGGAGGAATGGGGGTGGTATCACACAAGGCCTTTTTGTGTGTGCATTGTGGAAATACTCTACCTGCTTTGTAGATCTCTTTGCAATTCACCTTCTGTGCAGTGAGGACCCCACCATCCATACCAAAATGAGAGTTCTCTGGGTAGAGTCCATTGTCATTACATGGCATTGGTCTGGCAGGCTGCAGTTTCATTTTCTAAATGCAAACCAGCTGCACAAAGACTAGTAAGTGTGTACCCAGTGCTGTGGTTGTAGTCCTCTGAAAAGGTTGTACCACCATGAGTGCATATTCAAGACTCATGTTGACAGATCGGAGAGGAATTCAAGGCCACAGAAATGTTTTTGCTCTTCAGGGACAGAGGTACTGGTGATCTGTTCTTTGAGGCAGGAGGAGCATCGTGGTGTTGGAAACCAGACCCTTTATGGTGTCAGCAGCTCATGGGGTTGGCGGCTACCTTTGATATGCCTGGGCAAGCACAGGGGCCTGACTGTTAACTACAAGTGATGTCTGAATGCTCAGATTTTCTTACCCAGCTGCCAGAGTTGATCATTCCTGGCAAGACATCACATTAAATCATCCTCGCATAACATAAGCCCTGGGCATAACTTCCTTTACATCATGTTGGAGGCTTAAGAGAATTCAGTGCAGCAGCCCTGTTAACTCTTCTGAGCAGAAACTGAGGGTAGGCACTGGGAACCCAATTACAATATAAAGTGACTGGTCCAGAATGCTTAAGGATTGGGAGTCAGAGGTATAAGCTTGATTTAGAAATATTGAATTTGAAGAGACTAATTAGAATAGAGAGGATGCAACACAGCCCAGAGCATGGAGACATGAGGCCTACTCATTGTTCTTGCTGGCAAGGACTGGGGGAGGAGAAAGTCCTTGGAAGGAGTACAGAAGAGAACAGTGCCCTCCAGGTTGCTGGCCTTACAGAGAACCTATAGCTTTGCATGGGACAGGCACATGCAGGCAACCGTCAACATCCAAACTTGGAGACCACATCCTTTCAGAGAGAGGGATGCTTGCGTTATCTGGGTTCCATCTCAGAACTTGAATGAGTGCCAGTGTCTCACATTGTTAGAGAATAAGCTAACTTTCTATGTAATTGAAACATTTTTACATTTTATTTTAATCATCTTTATGGGAGGTTTTCCAGATTTTTTTGCATTCTGCTTAATTTAGAAAACTGAGCTACAACACTCTGACAGTGTGCTGGGGCTTTGGACCCAGGGTATGGTGGCAGGAAGGCTCGCTGGGGCGTGCGTCAGCTTTGCCCCAGTGGTGGCACTGCCTTGGTCTGAAGACTGCCAGGTGGCCTGATGGTGCACTGGGCTGCTTATCTTGATGGATCGTGCTGTGACATGTGGCTTGTCCTGTTAGTGTGCCCGCCCTGTGCCAGAGGGATGCCCCTGGGGTTCTCCGAGGTCTGCACTGCCTTTCTCTTGACAGCAGAACCAGCCCATTGCTGCTATGCGCTTGCTCTTGCCTGGCATTGCATCCGTGGCCATCTATGGCTGTGGAGGAGTTGTCCGGATGGACAAGGAGACACACCCATTGCTATTCCTTTCCCACCTTCCTCTGCCCAGTGGCTCCCCATCTCCTTTCTTTGCCGCCTTTGTCTTTTTTCCTGCCTGTTTTGGCATTTCTGATGAGAGCTGGGCTTTCTAAGCCATCACCAGGATCGTACAAACGTAGCCCATCCTCGGATGGGGGGATGGGCTAGCCTTCCCTCAGGACCCAGAGGCACCTTCATTTCATTTCCTTTTTCTCTCTCGCAGTCTTCAGGCCTGGGACTTCTCAACTGTTGAGGTTACCACAGGAAATGAGCCCAGTAGCTTTTTTAGAGTGTGTCTTCAAGATGTGTATCATTGTTTAAGCTATCCTGAGTGATTGCAATATAATAGACTCTTGCTTGATGATATTTTTACAATTTGAAATATTTAACTTTTTGTATCTTGAAAAATGAAAATATACCCAACTCTGAGTCCTAGGAAATTTGTGTTTTGCCTGGAGAGAGGTGCATATTTCAGAAAAACAAACAAACACCACTGCATCCCGTGAGAGCCAGGGTCATTGAAGCTCTGGGTGTTTGAGACTCTGGGTGGCTCTCGGACTCGTCCTGTTTGGAATCTCCTTCCTGTCCTGAATCTGTTTGCTCCACCTTCTTACCCATTTCTCTTCCTCCATGCTCTCCTCTCTCAATAATTGACATCATCTGAAGACAAACCAGTATCATTTCTTATTCTCCATATTTAATTATCATTCCTATTCCTGATAATCCACAGCTCCTTAGATCTAGAAAATTCAGAATTCCTACCTGCCTTCTCTGTGCTCATCATAAGTCTTATATAATTGTGCACACATGTTCTGTGGATATGGTTAGAAAGCTGTATTCAGAATAATCAGTGACTAAATTTCTGGGAAGCTATGTAAGTTGTCAGTATTTTCGTTTTTCCTGTTGCTACACCCCCTGTTCCTGGAAAGGTTATTCAGAAAGGGACGGGTGACAGCTAGGATCAAGTCTGTAAAGGAGACTCGTGGGATAGCATCAGCCCGGAGTTAAGGAAGCAGTTTTCCTCTGTACTATGTCCAACAGCAGGACTTAGATACTCACATCTTGTCACACATTAGGTCAGGAAGTCTGCTGTCTGAGAGTTTGCATTTCTAGCACCTTAGTTGATAGTGTTGATGCTACTGGTTCAGGGACCACCCTTTGAAAATCCTAATCCCCATTATACAATCTTAATGGTTTTATTTGTATTTACAGCAGTTATCTAAACTATTTTTACTTAAAACTCCCAGAATTATAAACATGCTTACGGGCAAAAATTACCACACTATCATAAAGTTCACTTTTCTGTGGAACTGTTAGCTTTTGTTGGGTGACATTCATCTCCCGAAGTGTTTTTATGTTTCTTTTCTGGCTGTTCAGAGTTTGATAACAAACCAGCTGTATGTGCGCTGAATTTCTGATGGGGAATGGGAAAGTGTTCTGTTGCCAGAGTGGAGGGGAAGCTGCCTCCCAGGCAGCACAGTGATGTGGAGCGGAGGAGTGAGGCCCTTCCTGCACCAAGATCTCCAGACCTTCCTCGGGCTGGGTTAGGGTTAAGAAAAGGTAGAGGTGGCTGTGAGCAATGCCTGTGTGTATCTTTCCAACTGGAAAAAGAGCAAGTCTTTTTTAATTGTCATGCTTTTTGCCTACTACCTAATTGAAGTCTTAAGCTTCAGTTTTATCTCTAGCTTTAAACATACCTAATTCTTAAAGCTGTAAGGACCTAAAAAGCTTTTTGAGTACAGGCACTTTTCTGAAGCCACTCTTTACGGGTTCATTCACTGGTTTCGCTGGTGGGTTGGAGCCTTAGTGACCTCATGGGCCCTGGTAGCTCTTCAGTCCTGCCTAAACACAGACAAAATCCCCATACTGTTTACTGGAATCTGTGAGAAGGACAAGAGTTTTATTTGAAGGTAGTTCTTAAAATATGATTAATTGCACACCTGTTCAAGGTATCATTTATCATTGATTTCCTTGGGGACCCAGCAAGGACTTCTGTTTCCTTGGCCTCATTTAAAGGCATGGCTGCCCGATCTTCCAGAAGGTGGGGGGGATGTACTGGGCCAGTTGACTGGGTGCTCTGCCACAGAGCTCCCATGTTAGGACAAGACTGCTGATAAGATTGCATGTAACTAGCAAGCAGAGAATAACTGGTCTTTCAGTAATGCAGAAGGTACTTGAGAATCTTGGAATTTCAGCCTCAAAACCATCATTTATCATGAAAGGCTTTGGATAGAGTTTTTTTTTCTGCTATTTTATAAATAAAAGAAAGTAAAGAGTATTAAATACTCTTTTTTGGAGAGAGATAAGTGTAGAAGGCAGAACAGAGAGCAGTCTGTTAGCTAAAACTCACCTAACTTGTGGCATGTGGACAAGGCCGGTGAAGGTCAGCTGAGTGAGCTCAGCGTGTGGTGGCGCAGTTGCAGGTGGCCAGCCCGTCCCAATTGCAGACTCGAGTAGCTCAGTGGCTTCTCTGCTGTGCGTGCCTCGCATCTCTCTGGGTCCCAGGGTGTTGTTGCCCTCTCCCACCTTAGACCTGTGTTCCTGCCATCAGGTTCCTGGACTGAGATGTCTTTTCCTCCAGACCTTTGCACAGGTGTGGAAAGCTCTGGACTGTAGTGCCCCTCCCTCACTGCACCCCACCCCCACCCCCAGAAGGGTGTAATGGACACATCCTTCAGGTCTCAATCCAGCCACCTTTCCTTCCAGGAAGCCTTCCCTGACTCACAGGCCTGTGCCCCGTGCTCCCCAATGTGCTCTGATCGTACCCTGGGGCTCACACTAGGGTGTAATTGCCTCTGAATGTGGCTCTTACCCCCAACAAAGGCTGCATCAGCATGGACAGCACATATTGCGGGGGCTTCTTGGCCGCTGAATCCCTGGTACCCTTGTGGGACTGTGATTTTTCTTGATCATGTCCCCTGTGGAAAGGTGTTAGGCCTATGGAGTAGATATATTTATAGGAGCATAAAAAGTGCTGGTGGAAAGATGATCTGATGTAAGAACAAAGAGTGGTGTCAATTGCCAGCTGATGATAGAAGTACTACCAGTGGGTCAGTTTTGATTAAATGAAAACCATCTTAGACAACTGGGGTGGGTGCTCTAATAGAATGATAAAACTGAAGGTTGCCTTTTCTGAAATAAGAAAGAAAATACTGATCATTGGGTGCAGTTCATCTCTAACCTATTGGTTCTCAAATGTTTTTGGCAAAGAAACTACTTCTCTGGACAAAGGAGGTACCTATCTTAAAGAAATAATAAAGAAAAAATATCCATTTACCACTAAAAGGAAAGAATGACACAGCTTTTGATGAGAAACCAACATGGTGACCACTTTTCGGGTGTAGAGCATTAACTATATGTGTAAATTGTTGATACTTGGAGACCGGCATGACCAGAAATTGGCCCATAGTCCACCGGGAGGCTTGGTGACCCACACGAAGGGCACTTCTACTCTCATCTTTCCTTAAAATCCAAAGTGAAGGTTAGTAGAACTTTTAAGGTTATTAAGGAATCAGGAGGCCTGGGAACAGCATCTCTCTCTCCCCTGTTATTTCTTCATAGCCATGTGCTTGGAAGAAAACCATATAATACTTCAGCTACCAGAGAGGGAGAAATAAAGGCCTTTACAGACTGTTCCTGGCATCCATATTTTGACCATCAGTGAGAACACAGTGATTAGATCTTCAGTGAAGGATAGAAATATTTGACCAGGGCATCTGTTTTATAAAAATGCAAAGGTGCTTTTGAGCAAGTATTTGAAACGATGCATCAAGTTAGTGAAGCTGCAGAGATCAAAGAGGATATTCTCTGGTTTTCTTTTTTAGAAGGACTCACTTGTGAGCAGAAATTGCAAAGAGTTGACATGTAAGAATTATGTAAAAAAACAAACAGTGGAAGAGATGGTCAGAATTGGAAACCTGTAAGCCAGTGCATTTATTGAACATCCACTCTGTGCCCAGGTAGAGATGTTAAGTCAGGTTCTTGTACTTACAGGGATTATGTCCAAATAGGGGACCTGAAATCTAAATAAACATAATATAATATAACAAGAGCCCTGGGAGAGGCTGGTTTTCTATCAGTCTATTCACTGTCCTCACATTCCACTTGGAAAATGACTCCCTAAAAAGAAGGGTGGAATGAATGGCTTATACTGATAATTCTTCAGGATCTCTTGTTTTAAAACTGGGTAGAAAAACCATATTCCTTTGAAGAATAGTTAGGAGATAACAAGTGGGGTGATGTTAGAAAATCTGGAAAGTTAGCACAGCGTTCAGGAAATAAATTATCCTGGATGAGCATAGTGTTTGGAGAAGGAAAGGGAGGAACATTTGGACAGTGGGAGGAAACACAAAGATAGGAATTGAAGGGCGGAGGGAACAGAAGGCAGATGTTCAAAACTGAAGAGAAGGTACAGGACTGAGTCTAGTTAGAATTTAGTCCCGCCAAAGAAAGTTTAAGCAAACGTGGTACCTGTGATGGCTGGAAAAGATGTCCACAAATTCTTTGATACCCACCCCCCCTTCAAAGGCGGGAGGCCGATGGCATCCCCTTCAGCAAGGGCTGTACATAATTATGCACTTGTGGTTAATAGAGTGTGGTAGATGGACGTGGTGACAGGTGCCGTCCAAGACTGGATTGTAGACACCTTGGTGGCCTTGCTCTCTCTCAGATCACTTGATCTGGGGGAGCCAGCTGCCCCTGGAGAGGCCTGAAGACCAGGAAGAGGCCTCCTGAGCAGTTCAGACCCTGCCTCCCCTGTTGAGCCTTCAGATGATTGCAGCCCTGGCCAGTGTCCCTACAACACCCCAGAAGGAGGTGGATGGTCCTAGCCCAAGGCCTCAGGCACCCCAAGTGCCTGAGCTATAGGAATTCTGGCTCTCAGTGTTTGCTGTTAAGCCACTGACTTTTGGGGTGGTTTGTTACACAGCCATAGGCTCATAGGACAGTACCCCAGACAGACAGCTAAACTAATAAGAAAGGCAACAAGAGGAGGTGAGAACTATAGTCCAGGACCCTGCTTGACCTTTTGTTGTTTGGGGAGAGAACAAACCATAGCTGTCCCGTGGAAGCGTTCATTCCCTCTGCTGAAAATCAGGAGGAACCTCCTAGGCGAGAGGTGGCAGACAGAGGTGTGCACAGCCTCGCAGACATTCTTTTGCTGACTGAGCGACTGTCGGCTGGGCATTCGGTTACAACAGCCTGACCTGACTGAGGCGGCGGGACAGAGTGTGAGGTTTCATGTAGAATTGCTGTCCCAAAAGTATAGGAAGGGGTGGGGAGGTAGACAACAGGCAGAAGCAGTATTTAAATGCCAGTGTCATGTGACTCAGGAATGCTGAGCCAGGGCTCCTACTGTCAATTAACATCTTTAAAACACTCTTTACTGTGAAACAATACATGGAAAATATAATTTTAAAAGTGCTTATTTAACACCAGTGAAGAGATGAAGGGATCAAGAGATAGGACGTAGGTCAAGGTCAAGAAATACGACATTGCTGGCTTTCTAGAAGCTGCTCCCCACGCCCTATTGACTTCTGAGCACACCACACCTCCTACGAGAGGTAACTGCCGCCTCTGATGTTGTGTTTATTTGCTCTAGTGTGTCAGACCTCTGTGTGTGCGTGTTGCTGGACAGCTCGTTCAGTTTGCCTGCCTCCGAGTCCCATGACGGGACCACACTGTATGCGTTCTGCCCTCTCTCTCTCCTTTCAGTCCACACTCCATGAGGCGCCTAGTCCGTGTCAGTGCTTCCATCTCACTCTTGGCTGAAGTCCGCACCTCGTCTGTTTATCCATCCCCCTGTTGGTGGACAGGAGGGGTGTTTGTACCTTGCTATCATTGTGAATAACCCTGCATGGACATTTGTACTGGGTGCCCTGGTACACACATGCTCCTCTAGAGCACATTCCAGGTATATGAAATCGCTGAATTCTTGAGAATGCCTGTCACCAACTTCTCACTGATGCAGGAACTCGTTACAGGAGCAGTAGTACTGGCTTCTCCCGACCCACGGTGATGAGTCCCAAGTCCAGCACTCTCTCCATCTCAGAAATCACTGGGGCACACTGGCCTGCAGGGGAGGGACAAGCAGGCTTCCGCTCTGCCCCAGTGTAGAAGGCTCATGGGCCTGTGTCTTCAGATTACTAACACCCCAAAACAAAAGCTTGTGTGGGCAGAGAACGCTGGCTGCTGTTGGGTTGGGTCCTTTTCTCATGCAGATAGTCAAGCAGAGACCTGTTCTGAGTCTCACGGAGGGGAGTGAGGTATGGTCTTGTGTCCTCCGTCTCCCCAAAGTGTAGTTCAGAAGACCAGGGCTGGAAGGCCTCCTGCAGACATGATCAGGCCGGGGCACTGCTTTCCTAGCCATCATCCCCCGCCTCAGGCTCGCTCTTTGGAGGCAGAGTTGTTCTGCGTCTGTAGCAGCTCCAGCAGCTCCATCTCCGTCAGGTCCAGGGAACTGGTGCAGTTTGAGGGGAAGAGATCTTCGAGCATTGTGCCCAGCAGTGTCCCCGCTGTGCCATCAGGGTGACTGCCCCACGAAGAGTGTCTGGAGCAGGGCTGGGTTCCCTGGGGCAGAATCAGCAAGGCGTCTGCAACCTGGGGGTAAGAACTCTTTGAGGGCCCACTTAGGCCATAAATCCCGTTCATATCTTTTTCTTGTGGCTCTGAACGTTTGAAGACACTGTTGGTGGTTGGCCCAAAGTTCATTTCTGTTCTCAGACTTCATCAGGATCCCCTGGAAGACCACATTAAAGCAGATTTCTGGGGGTTAAAACACAGATGGCTAGGCCCCTCCCCAGAGTTTCTGATTCCGTGGGTCTGGGCTCGCAAATTTGCCTTTTCTGACCAGCGGTGCTGGCCCTGCTGGCCGTGGGAGCACACACTGAGCCACGGTCTGGTCCATGTGGTCCACCAGCGTCACTGGTCCTGCTGGCCATGGGAGCACACACTGAGCCGCGTTCCGGTCCGCCCTCCAGCTGAAGTGAGAGCTGGCTGCTGGTGACATGTAACGGTGCACCTTAGTGTGTATTTGGAAAATCTACTCAGGTTGAATTGCAAGTTCCCCAGATGTTCAGCACTCCTGCTTGACATAAACTTGGCTTGTTCTGTGTCCTTAACTTTAAGGTTTCTGCTCAGGAGCCCATGAAATTAAAAATTACCTTCTCTGCTGCATCAGTTTTACTGCAGTAATGCACATAAACACGTGGTGCACCGTGATTAAATTAAGGAGCTTAAATTAAAAGCAAATTTCCTTGTCCAGAAAGCCATCTGTTGATCGTTGGGCTTAATTAAAATGTGGTGCATCATATATGTGCTCTGACTCCCTGCCTCCCTCCACTGTGATGACTCCTTGCCTAGGAGCTCATTAAAGTATTCATAAAGCTAGCACAGTGCCTGGCTTGTGCTAAACTATACAAGTGAGATCGCCCTCTGTCTAAAGGCACAGGTATGCAGACTTAAAAAAATTAATAAAGTTCAAGAGTAAAATCTGCTTTGAGGAAAAGCTGAAGCCCTGACTTGTGTGCACTCTTGCACACGAAGGCAGTGTGATGGACCAGACCAGGCTGCTCTCCTCGTCTCTGAGGACCAACAGCGCTAGTTGTGCGGGTGACACCGCTGACACCAGGCCGTGTGTGGAGGACCTGCCAAAACCCGTTTGGGCTTGTTCTGTTTCCAGAACCACACACAGAGGCCAGCTTGGACGATAGTACCGAGAATACTGAGGCCGGCTGGCATCTGTCCTGCTGGTCATTCCTGTGAGAAAACTGAGAATTTGAGAGCTGTGCAGTCAAATGATTGCTTAGAAGAATGATGTTTGAGCTGTTTAGATTATTATGTGGGGCTCCTGGTGACGGGATCATCTATCACATCAGGGTCTGTGATAACTCATTTCTAAGAGATCTTGCCGAGTTCTGTGCCCCATCCAGTGCCCTTCCCCCTGCCAGCCCAATCCTTTGCTGGCCGTGAGGCTGAAAATCCTATACACCCTAAGGGGGAATAGAGATCCCCCTTCCTGTCTCTTCCTGAAGGGTGATCCCCCTCTGAGGCATTGAGACCTGGGTTTGGCATAGAGATGAGATGCGCTTTTGCCTTCAGAAGTTTGTCTTTATTTAGTCTGTTTTGGGCAGAGGGGTGTGTAAATATAAACTACTTACACAATTGTTTCTGATTCTGTTATGCTAACAGCTGTGGTTGTGGGTGAGCCCAGCAGCCCTTCCCAGGGCTGCATTTCCTCAGACACCCACCCATTCTCCTGAATTGTCATTGGTTTATATGGCATTTGCACACTTCTGTTGAAATATTTGTAAACCAGGTGTAAAAGACAGTGGCCTGCACACTTGTTAATTTTGTCCCACTGTGAGGGACACAAAGCTGGGGTTGGCTGATGGGCCCTCGGCAGAGGATGGGCCTGGTCTGGGGAAGGCTGGAGCCTGCTGCAGGAATCTGGGTCAGAACTATATTAGACTCCTACCATCTGCAGGGCTTTCTGGGGGTGAGCGGGTAAGCATGGCCCAACCTGGCCTATGGTGTCATGGAGGGGACAGGACACGCATGTGAAGTGTTCATTGCAGTCGTTACTGGGACTCACAGTGCTCCTGTCGCCAGGAGGCTGTTGATTTCAGCTGTGGCTGCGGAGGGGCACCTTGTGTTGTTTGGGGACAGAAAGGCTGCTTCACGGCAGAGACCTCTGAGTTGAGCCTAACAGGACGGCTGTCCGGGAGGGGAGGCAGAGGCTGGCTCCAAGGATAACATGTATGGGAGTGAAAATGGGACCTGAGGGGGACACACTATCATCTCACTGATTGGATCTGCGGGCAGGGCCAGATGGCACAGCCGTTATGGGCCACGGTGGGCAGCTGACTTTTATTCTGAGGCCACTGAGGGAGGCCAGTGTCCTTCCCCCTCCCTGTCAGCCACCCTGGCCACTTAGTGTCTCAGAACAGGCATGACCTTCCCCCCCTTTCCTCACTGACGTCCCCACTTCCCATCCTCTGCCACCTGCCCTGCCTCTCAGGTGGCCAGGCTCAGCACCAGTTTCTTGAGAGGCCTTTCCTGACCTGCTGCACACTCACATCTAAGTCAGCCCGCCCTCCTTATCATGCTCTCCTTTCTCTTCTTGGAGCTTACCCGTTTGCAGCGACGCCTCCGCCTCCTTCCTTACACTTCTGCACCACGCTGCCACTTCTAGGCGAGCAGACCCCCTCACAGAGCCCGCGTGCTCTGCACACACACCTGCCTGTGTCCGGGCGCCGCCTGTCTGGCATGTGGTCCGTGTTCAAGAGATAATTGTTATTTATCCAGTTAATTGATCCTTTTTTTCCCCAAAGAACATATCTCATTCAGTGTCCTCATATTTATCAGCCAATTTTGATATAAAAAATTGAATCTTCCTCAAGTATCTTCACGCATATGTAATGTACTGACATAATCACAAATTTAAACATCTCTCAATAAAATCTGGGACTGAACTATAGTATACCCCTTCTGGGATATTACGAGCCAAGTTTAAAATGGAACCAGAATTCTCCACTGCTCTCAAAGTATTTTTTTTTAATAGGTAGAATCATAAAATTCTTGATGACTTGACTTCTAATAGTTGTAGAAGTCAGAGGAAGTGAGATTTCTAGCTGCTGCCTAGGTGCAAACCATTTTTTAAAATTCCCAGTTTTTCAAAAATAGTTCGGGAAATGACAAATGTGGCCCTTTCATCCAGGGGACACCAGGGCCGCACATGTGTGGCGAGTCCTCAGTTTCCACCTAATTGAAATGTGCTTAGCACTAAGGCTGTACTGATCAGCATTTGGTTCTTCCTGGACTCAGAGCACCAGGCCTGCACCGCCCTGGCTGCTCACATGAGGCGCCGCCCAGGTGTGAAAAGCAGGCCTGGTGCCTCCGCGCTCAGCTGGGGCTCTGCTGCTGGGGTTTGCGGGGCTTCCCGACAAGCGCCCTACCCGTGCCCACTCATGACCCGTCTTCTCTTTCCTCCCCAGCCCAGTGACTTCTCTGTGTCTCTCAAAGCATCAGGGAAGAACAAACATTTCAAGGTGCAGCTCGTGGACAATGTCTACTGCATTGGGCAGCGGCGGTTTCACACAATGGACGAGCTGGTGGAACACTACAAAAAGGCTCCCATCTTCACCAGTGAGCGCGGGGAGAAGCTCTACCTCATCAGAGCACTTCAGTGATGCCCCTGCAGCCCTGCCGCCTGCAGCTGGCAGTGCCACACTCACTTCCCCGAGCTGAGCGGACCTGCCCACGAGGAAGTCCTCCTGCACAGAGGTCCATTCTGCCCGGTGGCTTGTGCTTTACTGGCCTCCTTTGCCTGGTTTCTCTTCTGGTCCAGGTCGGTTTGGTCTCTCTTGGCCGTCCCGGGCCCTCACACCCACTCAAGCCCACCTGCTCCCTGGCCAGTTTTAGGGCTCAGAAGGTGGGAGAGGATGCGTTTGTTCACTATTCCTTCTCAACTGAAAGCAGCCTTAGTCTGTTCAAATTATTCATTCTAACAGAACCCTCGTTAAAAAGACATTGGGGTGCAGTTTGAATGCACCGAAGCTGCTGTTGTGACTAAGAACTACACACAGTACCCTCCTGGCGCTGGCCGGGAGCTCTGGGCTCCCATGCATACAGGCAGCACCAGTGAGGAGACCCAGTCCCCATGGCCCTTGGCCCGTGTCCTTTGTCCTTCCATGGCTCCTGGACCCTCCAGGAGTGAACACGTTTGCTTGTAGCAGTACTGGCACCACCCAGTGAGGTAGGAGGAACCTGCCGAGTGCCTTTGGGGCTGTGCTTGCAATAAAGAAATCCCTTCAAAGTCTGCAGAAGAGGGACTGGGAACTTGGAAAGACAGGTGTTTTGGGAATTTATCCCCAGATGTGCCATCCACGTAGTGCTTTTTCCTCTTGCCTCTGGCTTGTTTAAATTTCACAATTATGTATTTAATTCTCAAAATAATAGGTATCTATAGCCATTTGTTGACACTAATACAGATGATTAAGGAAAACAGCTGATCTTTAGGGAAGGGGAGCCACCAACACTTTACACACATACACACACACAATATATAATATATATATATATATTATATATATATATTATATATATAATATGTTATTTGCTTTACAGGGAAATTTTTCAGGGTTTACAAAAGAATATGTGATTAGTAGTAAGAGACACACAGAATGTTTATGAAGAAACTGCATATTCTTTTTTCTTTACATTTGAACTTCTTTATAGTTGAAATATACAGTCTTGAGATGGCACATTCCTACAGTTGAAGAAGGGGTCCTGAGACCTCCTAAACTTGCATACTCAGTTTTTTGGATATTGTAATAAAAAAAGTATTATGACAAGACTTTGTGCATATCTATCTTTGGGAAAACTCAGACTCAATGCTGGAAGAGTAAGTGTTACCATAGCCATCCCTGAAGACCCAGCATCTAAAGGGAAACATTTTTAGAGGACTTCAAGAAATGTATTACCTGTGTGTTGTCTTTTTCTACCACCACATTTTTGTATATTGAAATAATAGATTTTAATTAGTGAAACTCTGAGAGAAACCAGAATCTCTCAAGCTTGGTCTTAACTTGACTCTTTGGAAATTATTGGCTAAAAAATATTTTACCAAACTGTTGTCAGCTAGGCTTCTCTGACTATTGCTCTGGTCACTCGTCTCTTACTTCCGTCAGCTTAGTCTGTCATCACTGATGGAACAGTCACTGTGTGCCAGGCCCTGGGACAGCAGGTCACGTAACACGGTGCTCGTGGGCCGGCTGATGTGTATGTGGTCACCATGGAGGTGGGTCCTACTATCATTCCCGTTACACAGATAGAGAAAACGAGGCACAATGTAAGGGTATATGGTGTACATGGCAGGGCGGGTTACAGCCCCAGACCCCTGCCATCAGAGCCACACCCGTCAGTGCCAGCCTGGGAGGCTTCCGGAGAAGTAACTGTCTTCTGTGAGAGTTTGCACTTAATCTTCCATTCCCATTTTCTGTGAGTTAATTGTATCTTTCTGTTGCCTTTGATATAAGTTAGAAATTTAATCATAAAGTAGGAGGCTGGGGATACCCAGTTAAGCATGAACAGACACCCAGTGGGTGAGGCAGACGGTTTGCTTGGGAGCACAGCTATCTGTACCTTACGCACGGAGACAGCAGTTCCCGCTGACTGTTCCAGGCTCACTGGTGTGTATTCTGCTGTGACCTCCTGCTAGAATCCCTCTATCTAGTGAGTGCCTGGACAGCTGGAAAACTGATGGACACACAGCAATTCCGGAAGAAGCACAAAGGACACATTACAGATACACATTTTGGTTTCAGGAACTTCTTTAGGGCTTATAGGTGTAATTGACAATTATTTGCAATCTTGTCCCAGGCCCCCATGGGAGGTCCTACAGCTGCCTGGTCAGGATGAGTACTTGGAAGGTTCTGGGACACCTAGCACCAGGTGGACTGGGGGGGTGGGGGTGAGTTGATAACCAGTACGTGCCTGTTGGTAGAGCAGGGAAGTCAAGGCATGGTCCCCAAGTGGTTCAAGTGTGGACCGCGATGCCCTTCTAGGTGGCGCTTCTGTCACCCCCTGCAGGTCCAGAGACACCCTGACAAATCTTATTTGCCGCTCCCTTGTCTTTGCACGTGTGGTTGTGTGGCTGTGCTCAGCTCTTGGCGTTAACAGCACCTCATCTGTCATAAACGTCCCTGCTGGTTACAGTGCAGAACTACCCAGTCCTTCCTACACACTTATGCCAAATGCCATTAAATCATTTCTGAGGAGCTGAAACTGTCTTTCTTTTCTCCCAAAGTGCATTACAAATTAGTCTTAAATTATAACTAAAGTACTTCTACCAAAATGGAAGTTTTCAAACAAAGCATTTTTGGTGCCAGTATCATTTTGTCTTTGGTTTCTGTGTTAACTGGTTTCCAGTACTTCTCTGTTTGTACCATCCAGTGCCACAATGCCAAAGTAAGACCAGAGTTCAGAACTGAGAGGATAGAAAAGGTTGAAAGCATTTTTAGAAACACTACTTTCATAGATACAGGTCTGGTTTTGGCCATGTTCTCACTAGAAGCCAGATGATTCGTTTTTTTGGTGGATGACCTGTGATTAATGTGGTCATTGGGTTCTAGCACCCTGCGGGGAGCTGTCTGTAGCCCTCAGGCAGCGGCCCCACCCAGGTGTCGGCGCTCCGCCCAAAGCAGGCTTACAGGGCTCTCCGAGTCGGCACTGGGCCTTCTAACAGTCCGGCTTTGCCACGTCTGTCTGCTCATGAGTACATGGGGCTGCTCTGTGCCACAGCCGGTGGGTTGTGAGGATACCCTGCAGGAGAGCATCTGTAGGACAAGCTGCACATCGATGCAGCTGGGCCTGCTGTGTGTCATGTTGTCTCGCTGACGTCTTTGCTCACTTGCTGGGAGCGCACCCCTGTGAGCCGTGGCTTCTGCACCAGCCCCCAGCCGAGCTCCGGCACCCGTGACACCTGCTGTGGTCTCTCCCTAGCAGTCTCGTCCAATCGCCTCCTTTTTCAGAGCTTGGACTCCTCAGGTACTGGGAGAGGACATTCAGCAAATCCTCATAAATGCATGGCCATCGTCAGAAGGCCAGCCAGCAGACGCACTCAGAGCCATTCTCCCCCGTTCTCACTGAGGTAGTTGGCGAATTCACAGCCCCAAGAGTGGTCCTCTCAAGGGGAAAACGTCCTTTGTTTCCTCCTCGGTGGTTGGGGGGGAGGTGTATGGTGGCACCCCCTGTTTCTTGGGGGCATGTCCTTGTGTGTCTTGGCTTGAGCTAACAGCACAAGAGCCATTGAGTTGTGGGCAAAAGTTGAATATGCCAACTAATGTTCAGAAAGCGCTGCCTGTGCCTGAGCTCAGGCTGCTGGGCTGCTGTAGTGAAGTATAAAGTGAGTGGCAATAACAGATGTGTTTTATTGGAGGCTGGAAGTGTAAGATTGGGGTGCCAGCACGGTCAGGTTCTGGTGAAGGCCCTCCTTCCAGGCTGTAGACACCTGGCTTTGGTCCTCAAATGGTGGAAAGAGCCTGTGAGCTGTGTGGGTGCTTTTGTGGGCACTTAGCCCATCTGTGTGAGGGCTCCTCCCTCATGACCTAATGGCCCCTGGAAGGCCCTACTCCGCTGCCATCACACTGGGGATTAAACATTAGCATGAATTTTGGGGGGATGCAAACAGTTCCTGATGCCCTCTTCTGGACAGATACACCCCACTGCCCTGAGGAAACTGCCCATTGCTGTTCTGAGTGCAGCTCGCTCAGACCTAGAGGGGTTACAGTCCAGACATCGGAAGGTTCTCAGCCACTTGGATTCCAGTTCAGTCTGCATTTTTTTTTTTTTTTGTAGATAATTATTTTTTATTGGAGGGTAGTTGACACACAGTATTACATTAGTTTCAGATGTACAACATAGTGATTCAACATTTATATACATGACAATTCTAGGTACCAGCTATCACCATACCAAGCTGTTACAATATCTTGACTATATTCATTACATCCTGGTTACTTATTATTTTAGCATTGGAAGTGTGTACTTTTTTTTGTTGTTTGTTTGTTTGTGAGGGCATCTCTCATATTTATTGATCAAATGGTTGTTAACAACAATAAAATTCTGTATAGGGGAGTCAATGCTCAATGCACAATCATTAATCCACCCCAAGCCTAATTTTCGTCAGTCTCCAATCTTCTGAGGCATAACAAACAAGTTCTTACATGGAGAACAAATTCTTACATAGTGAATAAGTTCTTACATGGTGAACAGTACAAGGGCAGCCATCACAGAAACCTTCGGTTTTGCTCATGCATTATGAACTATAAACAGTCAGTTCAAATATGAATACTCATTTGATTTTTATACTTGATTTATATGTGGATACCACATTTCTCTCTATTATTATTATTTTTAATAAAATGCTGAAGCAGTCTGCATTTTTAACACACTTCCTGGAGACTCGGATGCACGGGGCCTGCACGTAGTCTACTCAAAATCTGTAGGGAAGTGGCCTGCCCGCACCTGTGCGTGCTCTCACACTGCTGACAACACACATCTTGTACAGTGCTCCTTTCTTTGGGTTGTACAGAGAAATATCTGACTTTGAATGACTTGAATAGTCTTTTTTTAAAACCCTTATTTGCCTTAACCTCCATCTGGGTTGCTTCTGTCACAGCTCCTGATCCTACAAGCTAACTGGAAGGATTATGTCCCATGCTTGGTGGGTCCCTTTACTTGACAGCCACTTATGACTGAAGATGGATGAGCCTGGCAGCTGGTATGGAAGCTCATTCTGACAGCTTTTTAAATGCATGGCTTCTCGGCCAGGGGATGGGCATTTGGCCAACTCCTCAACTCAGGCACCAGGTTCTGCAGCCAAAGGCAGAAGCCAGAGGGCCAGGGCCTTGTACTTGGGCTCCTCTGCTGGGTGAGGGCATGTGGCCTCCAAGAACAGGCCAGAGCCAGGGTCAGCTCTAAATCCAACCTACCTTTCCGGTCATCGAACACTTTGGCATTCGGCCTGGGTCTCAGCCTGCACCCTGCCCCTCTCCAGCAGCGTGGCCTCAGCAAGTGCCCAAACCTCTGTGCCTTAGCGGCCCCAGGAGCCCCAGCACAGAGCTTCACTTTACACAGCCACTGAAGGGTCATATTGTGAGTGTTAAGACAGTATTATACATGCAGATGAGGTAGGCTGCTTTGCATAGTAATGGGAAGTGCTCAGAACCTTTGTACAGCTTGTTACAGGATCTTAATGAAAAGGGAAAGAACAGATTAATATGCTAAATTACTATCTAACTGAAGCCTGTAATCAAACTTCCGGACCACATGTACTTATGGAAGCACTGAGCACTGTATTCACATGATTTCAGCCAAGAGCTCCAGCTAAACACAGGTGAAATTCAGAGCCGGCGGTGTGCATTCCTAGGAAGGCGGGGAGTCCCCCTGCAGAGCCATCAGTAGCAGGGAATAAAAAGGACAGCATGGCCTCGAAGTACAGAGACCGATTAAAACACCGGCTGGACCACAATGTAGATGCCTAGACAGCACCCAAAATTCATCACAGCGGCCATGAAGTGCTGGTGGCTTTGCTTCTGGAACTCTTTGGGGGGTGGTCACCCATTCTGTAGTGCAGACTTGGGGTGGCTGCAGTGCATCTTTAGGGGTGCTTTTTTTTCTCTGAGGTGGGGATGGTGATACCGGTTACAAAATGATCTAGAAATCATTTAAAGGAATGGGAGACATTTTATTTTCTTTATACTTTCTAGGGAATTTCCCAAATATGGATATGAATTATCTGAGAAAACTACATTTAACAAAATTCTTAAGTATTTTAAATTGCATGGAGCAAAACTGGATGAATAAAAAACAGTGCTCAATTGGTTGTACTGAATGTAGAAAAATATTCAGACGATTTCTGCTGTGGCCTTTGCTTGGTTTCCTGGTGGCACTAGAAAATAATTTTATCTTTAGTCAATATTTTCATCAAAAACTGCCTGTTAAAATCATGATTGCCAAATTTAAAAATGTAGTGAAGTCCATTAACCCTATAATGGATGTTGCAGAATGCTGAGTTCGTATTCTGGGTTGTCTGGAAAAGTTTCTGGACAAGCTACCTTCTCAGTGAAGCCTACCCTGACCACTCTGATCTCCTTATTCTGCTGTTTATTTCTCACAATACTTAACCAATTTCTAACTGGATAATTCATTTATTTTTATAGTTGTTACTTACTGTCTGTATACACACACTCACACCTCCCATAACTAGGATTAAGTTCCACAAGAGCAGGGATATTTGTTTTAACTGGGGTAACCTCAGTGGAACAGTGGCTAGCACACAGTAGGTGCTCAGTCAATATCTGATGGCACAGAGTGAGTCAGCCTGATAGTTAGGAACAGTGCACTTTGTTTTGCATCCTTCCGTACCTGAAAATGCCTTCGTGTTGCCTTGGGGAAGAATGCTTGCCTGGCTGCTCGGGGTCATGCATTACAGTTGTTTCTTCCCAAATGCTAGATGCAGGTCTGTCATCTTTCTGGTATTTAGTCAAACCAGTTCTTCGTCTGGGATCCTCCCCCCAGGTCGCTGCTTCTGCCTGTTAGGCCGTGTACTCTCAAGGCCCTGCTACCTCTTCCTGCATGAGGTCCTCGTCCGTCCCCCATAAGCAGTGAACTCACTGTTCTCGGGCTTTCTGCTCCACTGTACGCTAACACTTCACTGCCCTGGGTTCACGTTCATCCTGAGCCTCTGCTTCCGTCTGGTCGCAGACCACAGGGGAGGCTCAGCGACTTCCTCCTGGCCAGCGGAAACATGAACGCCGAACCTGGGACACAGCTGACCCGCCCCTCCTAGCGCCTCATCTCAGCTGTCAGGTGAGGTGACAAGGCCTCTGCGTTTGTTCTCCCTTCCGCAGCCCTTCTGCAATGTGAGCACTGAGCCCTGACCACCAAGCCCTGAGTCCCAGCCCTGCCCCCATCTTATTCCTCCCAAGGCCAACGGCATTTCTCTGGTGTAGCTTTTCTCTCCCATCAGACTATCAACAATTCTAGTTTAGTTTGAACTATATGAAATTGCCTTTTTTAACCCCCTGGGTCAGAAATGGTTGAATATTGTCCATTTCATATGGCTCAACCTAAAAACTTTCCCCAAAGTTCTGACTGCTATACCTGTACACACTAGGTATGTAACAAATACTTGTTGATGAACAGCAGAGGAGAAGCTCTAAGAGAAGAAGATAATATCCTTCTCTCTAACTGGGTTAGATTTAAGCCAAACCCACTTTAAAACACTAGAAAGTTCTAGAAGGCTCGACATGATCAAAGGTTGGCTGAATGAGTGTATTGCAGGTCCCGGTGGTACTTCGATTTACCCCGAGTTTGCACATGCAGCCCTTGGAACAGAGTGCGGGTTCTGTGTCTCCATCTGCTTAAGATCATATGTCATCTGAAAATGAGCCAGAACCTCATTCACTAGAGCTGTTATTTCTGATATTTCTAATCTGCCACAGAATTTCTGGAAAATTCCTTATTGGACACCAGATGTGGCCTGTGACCCAGTGTGACTTAAAAACTATGGTAAAATTCACCTAACAAAATGTGCCATCTTCATTTTCAAATGTACTTGCTCAGTGACCTTAGCAGATTCACATTGTTGTGCAGCCACCCCACCACCCATCTCCAGGACTTTTTCATCTTATGAAACTGGAACTCTGTCCCCATTAAACATTAAACAACAAACCCCATTCCCACGCCCCAGCCCCTGGCAACCACAAGCCTACTTTCTGTGCTCCTTAATTTGATAACTGGTATCTCTATATATAGAGTCATACATACAGTGTTTGTTTTTTTTGCAACAGGCTTATTCACTTAGCATCATGTCATTAAGGTTCATGCGTGTACTGTGTCAGAATTTCCTTCCTTTTTAAGGCTGAATAATAGCTCTTTGCATGTAGATGCTGTATTTTACCCATGTGTCAGTCAGTAGACATTTGGGTGGCTTCCACTGTTTGGCTGTTGTAAATGATGCTGCTGTGAACATGGGTGTGCACTGTCACATTGAGTCCCTGCTTTTAATTGTTGTGGGCATATATCCAGAAGCGGAATTGCTGGATTATGTGGTAATTCTATCTTTAATTTTTTGAGGAAGCACCGTAACTTCTACCACAGTGGCTACACCATTTTATGTTCCCACCAACAGTGCGCAGCTCTTCCTGTTTCTCTACACTGTGGCCAACACTTGTTATTTTGTTTTTTGGGTTTTTTTTAATAGTAGCTGTCCCAATGAGTATGGCTACTGTGACATTTTTATAAAGCTGAGAGAAAAATATCACACCATTAGAACCCAGTCTCACACCCACAGCTACATGTAGGGGCATAAACCTAAGTGTCGGCCTATCCTCAAACCCACACCCAGCTTGGCACTAAGAAGCACATTCAACTTACGTTCTACTATCTTGAAAGGTTGCTTTTTGTGTATCTTAATCCATAGGTGTAATGAATAGAGTAGTTTCACCCTAATTTAAAAACGATGAGCTCTGAAGGCAAATGATCATGGGACTGGAGGTTAGTCTTAAAAGGAAATTGATTCTAGAAAGTAACATTTAAGACCCCCCAAAGTAAGCAATAAAGAATGTAATTTTGTCCCAGTAGTGACCACTTCTCTTTCATCTGTGACTTTCATGGACTTAATCTCTTAGGATGAAGACAAGAAACGCAGCCCAGTGGGGACCATTTGACTGCAGATGGTCGCGTCTGTCTCGGCTCCCCTTAGACACCCTTGCTCTTCTATGCATGCATGCATGTAGCTCTTTGTCTGCCTCTTGGTCCCTATGCTGGCTTGTTTACATGCTTGTGCAAAGCTAAGGGGACATCCAGAGGGGGGAGGGGCAGAGGACACTGGAGAGGCCTGGCGTCTTGGATGGTACAAGACCCGGCTACTACTTGGAAGGAAGGACGAACGGCAGGTCCAGTGGCTTATAGATATGGAACTAGTTGTTCCGGGATGGGGTGCCTGCCTGATAGCCTCTATTTCCCCAAGAAGTATGAGGGGTCAGTGGGAGTTTTGTGTCCTCAAGAATGGCTTTTGAATAGAGCAAAGGTTATCCAAAAGGAAGTTACTTGAGTTTTAAAAAAATACAGCCACCAAACCCTGGTTCTTCCTTAAGTTTTTTAACTCGCTTATAAATCTTCTATTTTTAAATCCAGCATTAAGCAATTCCTTTTAATTAGTTGATTAATGTCTATTTTCATTTTAAAATGGAATTAACTATTTTAAATTATATTTATAAGTATTAATTCAGTTTCCCCTTTTAAGTGCTTAAGTTATCTAATAAACAAATATTTCAAGTACTTAAGTAACCTTTGGAAATCTAATAAGTTAAACTTATAAATACAGTGAATCTTAGGCACTCTTAAATGCTCCTATGCTGTTTACATTTATTAAAATTCCAATCTAAATTGAAAAATCTACATTCAGTCATACATTTTAAACTAACAGGCCGTGTTCTCTTAAACTTTGTAAATACATAAGCTACCAAATATGTACAGATTTTCTTATGTCAAAAATAGCAAGCTATAGTTTAATTCTCTTCAACATTTCTATATTTAATCAAAGTCCTCCTGGCTTTTATCTACAAAAGGAATCGTGGTCCCCCCTACCCCCCCCCCCCCCAGCAATGTTGGCATGGCTTTCCTAAGAGCTTTCCGGGTTTGCCTTCTCAGCTGCAGGAACTTTTATGACCAGAGCGGTCCCAGGCTCTTGCTGTGACCCCAAGGCAGACAAGTGTGTTCTCTGCGTGTGCTGTGCTCCTGCAGTCGATGCTGCTCTGGGCCCATCCACCTGGATTCCAGGGGCCCAGCTGCGAACTGTCTCTGCTCGCTGAGGTCGGCGGTTGCATCCGGCTGAACCTCTCCTGGCGTCATCTGGTCTAAGGCCCTTCCAGCTGGAAGGGTGGCCTGAGGTGGTCAAGGGTGGCAGGTTTGAGAAGGGGAGAGGCCTTTGAGGGGCACAGGGCTTTACGGACCTCAGGCTGGAAAGTACACCGCATGGCGGGTACTAGTGACAGGCAGGGGCCCCTCCTGAGTGCCTGCGCGCTCTTGTGTGCATAACGAGAGGCAGATGCTGTGTTCTGGACTCATGGGTGCTTTAGCACCTGTTTATTCCAGACTTATGTGCTGTTATAAGAACATAATTGTGCTCACATCGTTTCTCAGGTGTCATTTGGTATTCACTCCCTTCTAAAGAAAACCAAACTGGAAATTGTAGAGGAGGCTTTATAGTGACTTAAGAAAGAAAAACTGCAGAATTTCAATCAGAAGACCCATTCTGAAAGGAAAGCCTTGGGCCTAATTCAAAAGATTGGTGAATTCATACCAATATGTTATATGCTAAAAAACGTGTTCAACAGTGTATCATCTTTTAGAATTTCCAACTTTAACTTAATTCTGTTTACTTTTTAAATGGTTTCTACTTACTTAATTACCTATTTCAAGAGCCAATGATATCGGATAAAATAACCTTTCCTATAATGATGAAGATAAACCATGGGATCAAATTATATAAAAGGTAAAGTAGGGAAACTGGAAGTTTGTGGCGGGATCCCCACCCGGCCCTGGTCTGAGTGCCCACTGCGCACGGGCGATGCTCACAGGCTCAGGCTCGCACATGTGCTGGCCATGGTCTGTCACTGACTCCAAGCAGAGCTCCAGGACTGTGAGGTGGTGGAGAGGCCCGGAGGAGAGACCTGCTTGCTGCATGCAGACTGCCCTGGAGGCAGACAGTATTCTAGTGCTCAACCTGCTGGAAAGCTCAGTGCAGGACCTTTTACCCCCAAGACATTGTGTTGTTTTTTGCTCCTGAGTGAACTTGCCCGGGGCTGAAGCCTTCAGGTGAGACAGGTCCCAGTGATACTGATCAAGTAACTAAATTGGAAGGGCATTTGGCTGTGGAAAACAGAACTGGTCAATTGCAAATTTGGGGGTGGTGCAGTCAGCGATCAAGGAGAGGAGGAAAAGGCCCCTGAAGAGAAGAAAGTCCAGGAACTGGTCTCATCTGGATGGCCTTGGCCAATCATTGCTCTTAAAAATGTACTTCAAAGGTCTGCATTCACATTGATGGGCAGGCCCACTGCTGTTATGCAGGCTTCACGGAGTTCATTTGGGGACTATGGGAGCAGCACAGGGAGAGTTCCATTGGCAAGGGGTGTGAGGCACAGCCGCAGGCCTCTTCAGACAGATCCCAGGACTGCATCTCTCGGGTGGGCTGGACCAAGCCATGGGGCTCTCGACACACTGGACTCGGTCTTGCTGGCATCAGGAGCCGGCCTTGTAGCTGCCTTGCCTGCTAACTTCAGTACTGGCGCTGTTAGGCTTCCCTCTGTGAGCAGGTCCAGGAGTCCTCCTGCCCTTCCAGAGGTCTCAGGGACGGTGCGATTCTGCTGCCGGCTGGGGTTCAGCACTGAGATTAAGGGGTCAGAGGCAAGGCCAGGGGCCTGATACTGGAAAGGACTCCCCACTCAGTGCTGGTGGAGTGAGAGGTACAGGTGTCATCTTGCATGTGGGACTATACAGGTATATTCTGAAGTTGGAGAGGAGGTGTGTGCTGCTCAGCATGAGACAGATACTTGCTCCCTGCTGGGAAGGAGGCAAGGGACTTCCCAATGATTGTTTTCATCTTTCCCCATCGTGCTGAGCAGTGTTATTTTCCAGCCTTTGCTTTCTGACCATTGAAGGTCTGGGGACTTGAAAACCAGCACTTTCTCAGTAAGCTTCTTGAATATCCTTGGACATCCTTGAATTTTATCCTGAATGTTCTTGTTTCTCAACTGAATTGGTGGCCAGGCATTTGGTGGTCACAGTACTCTACCTCCTCTGCAGGCTACCAAGAGGAGTTTCTGTTT
This sequence comes from Manis pentadactyla, assembly GCF_030020395.1. NCBI lineage: Eukaryota > Metazoa > Chordata > Mammalia > Pholidota > Manidae > Manis > Manis pentadactyla. The sequence goes on along the minus strand of NC_080020.1, from coordinate 145,716,184 downwards.
TGAAAGCAAATCAGACCATCTCATTCTCTGCCAGACAGACTCTCACCCTCAGCAGCAGTCTCAGGGGAAGCCTCATTTCTGTGGACATCACTGTGACCACAGCAGGTCTTTGTGAACAGCACCCTAGGCTTCCTCAGAGCACAGAAACCTCAGCCCCGGTTGGTGTGGACACAGCACACAAACAAGGTGCAGCTCCAGGTCAGGAAACCACTGGAGAGCCCAGCCCGGAGGCCAGGAGGTGGAGCGCCAGCACACACAGGCTGAGCCTCACAGGGCAGATGGGTCATAACCCACTGTTGCTACTATTTGGGAGCCTCCCTTCCTGACTTCCAGAGCTGGGACTGGAATACATCTTACTCTCTCCATGCAGCTAGTTTCTCACTTAAATACATCTCCTAGGGACCCCCTGACTCTAGTCTCAGCCCCGACACTGTCTTCCACACTGTTGCCTCATGGGGGAGATGGTTATTTCCGAAAGTAGCTAGTCCCACATGCTCCTTCAAAGCCTTGGCACTCAACTATTCCACCGTGGGGACTACGTCCCCTCCTCTTGAAACTGGGAGGCCTTTGTGACTCTCGACCAGTACAGAAAGGCAGAAATGATGCTCTGGCACTGGAGGCAGATCATAAGAGTGCAGCTCCTGCCTGGCTTTCTGCCTCGGGGCACTCACCCTGGACATAGTTCCCTCTGCTCTGAGGGGGACCAGGCCAAGGACGAGGCCCTCCCTGCCCAGGCTACCAGCATCCCCAGCCCTGACAGGCGGCTGTGTGAGCACTGTGAACTCGGAAGCAGAGCCTTCTACCCTGAGAGCGCCAACAAGCTGACCCCACCCACACGGAGCACGATGCCTCCCCAGATGAGCTCACACTGCAGGCTCATGAGCAACACAGACCTGGGCTGTGGTCTTAAGCCACTGCTCTGGGTGGTGTGTCGCACAGCAGAGGATAACCAAGCCCTGGGCACTGCCACTTTCCAGCATCCTCTCCCAATTTCAGCCCATTCATGCTCTGCTCCTCCTTCCTCAGCAGCCAAGCCTCTAGCTGTGCTCTAGCCTCTGATATACTATTTGCAGACACCAAGTCTGCTGTGCCCTCACGTGGCTCTGTGCCTTCGTCCCTGCTCTTCCCTCTGCCTGGCACCCTCATCTTTCCATCCCCCATTGCCGCTCTGTCTTAACCTAAGTCCAGGTGTCTTCAAGGTTCAGCTGGGAAACCACACACTCAAGAGGCTGGTCCCCACCTCAGCCAGCACTGGCTGTGCCCCCATGCATGGGCCCACAGGGGCCTGCGTGTGACCACGTTGCAGCACTTACCACACTGCACTGCAGTAGGGCCATGTCTTGCTCTCCCATCAGAGGAGGAGCTTCTTGTGTGAGGGGTGTGTCCTCTTTGTCTTTGTGACCCCTGAGACTAGCAGTGTCTGCTACAGACTGTTTGCATCTGCCAAAATTCATATGTTGAAATCTTACCTCCCAGTGTGATGGTATTAGGCAGCGGGCCTTTGGGAGGGGATTAGGTCATGAAGGTGGAGCTCTAATGGGGTTTGTTCACTCACAAGAGAGTGCCCCCTTTCCCTGTCCCCCCCTATGAGCACACAGTGAGAGGACGGGACAGCGCCCTCACCAGACCCTGAATCTGCTGGCACCTATAGACTGTGGGACTTCCAGCCTCCAGAACCATGAGAAAGAAATGTCTGCTGTCCGTAAGCCACCCAGTCTGTGGTATTGTGTTACAGCAGCCTGAACAGACTAAGACAGTGTCTGTCATGAAGACATGCTCCATAAATATGCAGTGAATGACTAATTGCTGACCTGAGGGCATGGAGTTACTGGGGCTGGGCAGGTGGGTACTTCCTGAGAGGTCCCGCTGAGGTCTCCAGGCCTCGTCCTCTCTGGTGATCTGTGCTGCTTCTACACCGTCAAGTTCTTTTCCTGGATGTCACCAACTGCCCTTCTTGTTTGTATTTGAGATTAGCTCAGGCCAGACCATATTCTCAGGACATTCCTGATTGTAGAGGAACCATCCCAGAGGTGTCCATACTTGTGGCCAAAGCACAGGGTATAGACTGTAGGGTGGTGGCTTATGGAGGAGTGAGGGGGAGGTTCCTGATGGCTGCGTCCCAGCTCTGGAATGATAACTTACGTTATGACAACTAATGTTGACTAGCAATAAGGTAAATAAGTACCCCACCTATCACCTGAGGCAGGCTCTGGTAAACAAAACTAGGACTCAACAGGAAGTGACCAAAAGAATGTAAAGGAAACATGATGGGAAATTCTGAAGTCCAAAAACAGAAGTAACAACAGAAGAAGCTTAGCTAATTCAACAAGGACCTTTAAGTGAGCAAAATTCATATTCTCAGATTGAGGAATGCTGCGGTCATGAAAAGGAGAAAGCATGGGCACGAATAGGGGCTGTTGACATCCTGAGGAGGTTGTCAACCTCGATGTGCAAGTGAGATTTCAGGTAAGAGAGCTGAGGCAGAAAGGGGGAGAGAGCAGGAGGGCGGAGACTGTCCATGGTGGGGAGACAGTCGTTAAATGTGTAAGTTGGCCGAAGGCCCAGAGTTAACCTGGGGAGAAACAAGCAGTGACATGAGGTCCTGAAAGGGTGGGAAGGGGAGGTGGGATGTGGAATATGCAAACTGAATTCTCATCACATTGGCAGGAGTCTCATAATTCTGGAACAGACATAGCTAGAAATTGTGGTAGAGGCCTATTAAAGATACTTAAGCACCTATTTGCTCAAGGTGGGAATATGAGAGGTAGGGATTACGAGAGCTTTCTTCCTGTCTATTTATTTGTATTTTCTAATGCTTCTCACAGTAAAATATGGATTATCTGTGTAATAAGAATAAATAAAACTATATGATATAAAAAGTAGAGTTACACTATACACACATTTTAAACCTCCGCCCCGACACAAATTCACATATTCGGTTAGGTAGGGAATGAGAGAGAAATGACCCCTCAAGTTGTGCAGCGTCTGTGACCTTACTGGGGGGGCCAGTTCAGGTTTGCCAGGAAGTCAGTGTGACATGGAAATGGGAGCCTGCTCTTGTATAAGCCCCAGGTCCTGCATGGGTCATGACACCCAGTGGGTCCCTGATGCTTGCAGGTAAGTGATTTAGTAAAACACACTCTCCTAAACATTAGACCTCACCCATGCCCTTGAAGCATATGCTGAGCCAGTGGGCAGAGATGCCCGAGTTGGAATTGGCCTCAATGGCAGAGGCCCTGTACATTTGTGTCTTAATATTATTGTTAATCGCTCTGCATATACTGACTGTCAGTAACCGTCTCTGTGTGATCAGTAGCTGGACCCATTAGGGACAAGCAGGAAACTACTCTATTCACTCTCCATTACGCCTTCTAACCTATGCTTTCCTTCTTTCCTGTTTGCGCATGCAAACCTGAGCAGGTCTCGTAAGATTTTTGGCCCTTTTGGTCTTGTTTCAATAATTGAAAATTCCCATCCAATGGAATTCTGAAGTCCCACCTTGTTGAAAGCTGCCCTGGCCTGAGCAGCCCGGGGAGGGGCACGCCGGCTGGACTGGTGGGGAAGATGGTGGGGTGGGGCTGGCGGGGGCTCCCTCCCTTCTTACTCCCCTGCCTGCTGACTGCCGTGGCTGGAGTGGGTCAGAAAGGCTTAGTAGGGGCGAGAAGGCCTGTTGTGGTCAGGATGGGCATGGGGGACGGCCACGGGCTCTTACTCCCATAGGGCGCCTTGGTGAATTCTTGGAATCCCCTGTGAGGCGCAGGCTGTGTTTCTCCCCGCTGGCCGTCTCTGACGCTACCTGAGGTCTCTGCCGTGTCTCAGGGGCCTCCCCGCCTCCCCGGCCGTCTGCTCAGGCAAGTGTCCTCCAAGGCCACCTCCTCCCTGCAGGACCACTTACTGTCCCTCACCACGCCCTGCGTTGTCCTCCAGCACGTGCGGATTGCTGCCAGCCACACTTCATTCCAGCCTGGGCTCTTCACTCTGCTACCAGGAAAGGTGGCTCCACCCTTTAGGCTGAACAGATGGGAGTCAGAAATCCCTCTTCCCGCACTCCAGGGGCCAGGAAGTACGGCTCTCCGCCTGGTCCTCACGAACTCCAAATCACACCCATGGGGTGAGGGGCAGCAGTCTCCTGAATAGTCCTCATGCTCAGCCTCTACCACCAGCACCTACCACCATGTGCTGCTGGTGATGCTCCACAAGCTCTGTGCACTTTGGCTTAGGACACGGTACCTCTTGTACTGTCCTGGGAGGTAGCCGCTGCCACGTTGCCACAGCAGCAAGAGGAAAAGCGTCCAGCCTGCATGCTGTTGCATCCTATAGAATTTTCTCTGTAAATCGTTGGAGGCCCCAGTGATTACCACTTAGATTCAGACTTTTCTGTGAATATGTGTCAGGAGGTGAGGTGAAAATGAATTTGTGTGAAGGTTCTGGATGGAACAAGGATGATGGCATGTGAAGCAGTGGGGGCAGGGGGACAAGGGAAAGGAGGGCGCCCCGTCTGTCTGCAAAGGCCCCCCACCCTCACAGGGTGGATTCCCACCCGAGCCCATCGGAGAACACAGGAGCCAAGGCACAGACGGTCTGTGGATGCAGCGAGGCCGGGCTAGCGGGCAGCAGCCAGAGGGCCCTGTCCTTCTGGGAGACGTAAGGGGTCCACACGGGAGCTGAGAAGTCTGCTCAGGGGCCTGGTGAGATCACCCAGTGTTTCCAGGAAGAACTGGGCGAGACTCCAAGAGGGGCTGGATTGGTTGAAACTAGAAAAATCAGAGTTATCCTTGGGACTGTCACAATAGGCAGCCTACAAGATGGGGACCCTGGAACACAGAGGCTATATTTTTAGTATTTCAATACTGTTGGGTTTAAAAATCCTCCCCCTACTACCTATTTCCTCTGGAAGAGAAGCCCTAGAAAGCCCTCCCTGCTAGCTGGGACTGTGAAGAGACATCTCTTTGCACCCACATCTCCACCTGCATATGATTTTGCTTTCCTGCTTCACAGGAAGAAGCTGGTGCCTCCTTATGTTTTGTGCATAAAAAGTGCTAGCACACCCAAGCTGGAATAGTAAAAGTCATAGCTGTTTACAGTTTCACCTTCTCCAAAAATGGGTTTAAACTTTTCTCAGGGAAGACTGAGCTGGAAGACCATGGAAGGCTCTTGGTTGCCCTAAGCCACCTTTAATTTTTATTTGCAAACAGTCCCAAATAGATCTTCATATGTGATGACAACATTAAAAAGGTAAATGCATTTAAATTATTCACTTGGTTAAAAATCATCACAGTATCTTGAGAGCTCACTATCCTCTCTGGGACTTCAGACTTTCATGGTCCTTTCTCTGAAAACCCACTTAACATGCACAGCAACTCCACACCAATATGATAAGCCTTCATCTTGTCACTTTCTGGCACCCACAGGCCAGATGTCCTAGCAAGCTACTGAGACCGCCTCCTCTTGTGCCACATTGTCCTTCCTCAGCCAGAGCCATGCTCTCTGTGACCACTGGGCTCCTTCCTGCAGGACAGATTAGCACAAAGACCTCTCTCACGGCTGTTTCTCTCTGTCCCTAGAGGTCCCTGGGCTGAGTCCCTGGGTCACAACCCAAGCCACAGCTAAATGCAGTGACACAGTGAGGCTGTTGTGTGAGCTGTAAGTCGCCAGTGCACAGCAGGGGCCCAGGGCTGGCTCTCCAGGCACACCCACCTACCTGTCCTTCAGACTCTAGTGGAGGGAAGGTCCCTGCACATCCCAGTCCTCACTCCACTTTTCTGCCCCCCAGCCCTGGGGCATCTCCTCTCCTCCCCATGGCCCTGGCCTTGCCTTCTGTCTACTAATGCAAAGGCCCAGAGCCCAGGACCCAGACACTGCAGCCTCAAGCCTACTCCAGTTCTTTGGCCACTCGTGACCACAGCTGGCCATGTGTCTGGTAGCCTATGCCCCACACAGAGTTTGTGGTTGGAGGTAAGCTGATTGCCTGCCAGATCCAATCCTCACCAAATCAGGGATGGGCTCTTTCCAATCTTTCATGACACCTTTAGGCTGCAGCATTTCTAGCCAAATTAAGAGGCCAGATTAAGAGCTGGGCAGCAACCTTGGGTATCAAGGCTGGTATGGCAAAGCTGGGGCTCGTAAGTGGAGCCCAAGGATGACAGTTATAGAACCAGGTCCTGGTGGAGAGAAGGACCAGTGCTGAGGGAACCAGCACTTTCAAAGGGTTCAAGTGTGCAGGGAGAAAATGCCATAATGTACCTGCTGTCCAAGAGAGGAAGTATGCGGAGCAGGGCTGGTGCCAGGGAAGCCTAGCTGAGAAAGGGATCTGGGATCCTCGGCCCCGCCATCCCTGGGGGCCAGAGTACTGGGGGAAAATTCCAGAAAGATGGGAGGCAGGCTGGAAAGGAAGGTCTTGGGGAGTCAGGGCTGCTTTGAAATGAACATGTAGGCTCTGTCCAGCTCCCTTCAGACCTGAGCTATCCAAAACAGTCACCACTAGCCGCACGTAGCTATTGAGAACTTTAAGTGTGGCAAGTCCAAATGAAAACATGCTTAGGTGTACAACACCAAATTTTGAAGACATACCAAAAGATATGAAATATGTCTTTAATGTATTTTTATATGGATAACATGTCGAAATGATTATATGTTGGGTTCAATAAAATACATTATCAAAATTAATTTCAACCTCTTTCTTTTCTATATTTAAAATATGTCTATTAGAAAATGTAAAGTGACATAGTTGGGCTGCGTTACATTTCTATGGGACAGTGCTGCTCTGGGCTGTTCACTCACCTGAATTCCAAGGTTCCTCCAGCTGGGTCCCCTGATGTCTTTCCAATCCATACTTCTAACTGCAACACAACACTGTTCTCAGAACACATGTATCTGCAACAAGAATAGGATGCTATAAAAAAGGAAAAGTGAGAGAAAAAAAATAAAAATAACATGGCCTTATTAATAAATTTATCAGAAGAGTTGGGCAATAATTTTGAGGAAATCTAGAAATGGAAAGAAGAGATATAATTACAAGACATAAAAGAACTAACAATGAACTACAGCTGACTCACAGGTTTGTACTGTGAAGATCCACTCATAGGTGGATTTCTTACAACAAATAGAGCAGAGTACTATAAATGTATTTTATCTTCCTTACAATTTTCTTAAAAACATTTTCTTTTCTCTAGCTTACTTTATTATGAGAATACACTATGTAATACGTATGACATATAAAATCTGTGCTAATCGACTGTGTTATTGGTAAGGCTTCCAGTCAACAGCAGGCTATTAGTGATTATGTTTTGGGGGAGTGAAAAGTTGTATGTGGATTTTTGACTGCAGAGTGGTGGATCAGGGCCCTAACCTCTAGGTTGTCCAAGGGTCAACTGTAGTTTGGTGTAGCCTATTTTTAAATTCATACATGAAATCAAACTTTCATTATTTTGCATCTGACTTCTTTCCCTCCACATTACATTAATAAAACATTTTATGTGTGTGTGTATCTACTTCATTTTAATTACTGGATAGTAAATCTGTTGTGTTAACATATAAAAATGCAGTATTCACTCTACTCCTGAGACGTCTTTGCTGATTACTGGAAAAGAATAGTCTTTTTCATTATCTAAATTTTAATGTGCCTCCTGAAAAAGTCATCTGGTTAAAAAAAATTAAGAAAACTGAAGAAAAAATAAAACTGAAAAGTAGGGAAGATTTTGCCCATTTTATTTCAGGGTGCTAATTTCAGTTCAGTCAATGAAAGTGATGCTATAGTGAATTTGTTTCCAAACCTCACAATTGTATAAAACCACTGGTCCAGCTTCTATTTCAGCACCCATGAGAATACCCTAGAAGCCTACTAAATAAAGAACCCTGGACCCCACCCCCATAGTTGCTGATTCATGGGTCTGGATGGGGCCGAAGAAATTTCATTTCTAATAGGAATCAAACTTTGAGAACTATTGCTGTACGGTAAGTTTTTGGGCAGAAAGGGTAGGTATTCTGACCTGAAACATCAAAACAAAGAGAATAGCATGCACAATTTGTGTCACAAAATTACCTTAAAGACTCCTTACAGAAATCTTTTTGGGATCAAAACAGTCTTCTTGCCTGTGTGAAAGTGAAATTGCAACAGAGCTAAACCATTTGGCCAAGGCAACCAGATGGCCTATTGCACTCAATTTCTCAAGCCGATCACATTGTCTCAAAGGGTAATACCTGCAAAAAATGAGTTTATTCATTTGTGAGTTATCAGTAATTGCTGTTTTTCTAACTCAGTGTGGTATAGGAAAAGCTATTAATGTGGGTTTCTTATTTATAAATTTGACGTGGAAGATTTTAGCAAGATGTATTTGCAATCATCCATATTAAATGAACCTTTGAATGTTTTTGGCATTATTATTGATTGAAAATACTATTGCTCAAACAATCTTGTAAAATTATGAAACCCTGTTTGGATATGAAAGTTAGAAGCTTGTCAGTACATTCCGACATAGATTTTTATGACTGTATTTAGTTTAGAGAGGTTGTCTCTGTCCTTAGTAAGGGATACCCATGTATTGCAATCCTTTCTTATTGGACCAATATTTATGAAAACTTCCCTGTGTGCCAGGCACTGTGCTAGGTCTTGGGATACATTGGAGTGGAGGAAAGAGTAAAAATTATCAGCCTTCATGGAACTTATATTCTAGTGGGGGGTAGAGGAAGGACAATAAATCATGAACATAATCAGTGAGTAAATTACTTACTTTGTTAGAAAATGGTAAGTGCTATGAAAAAATAGGGAAAGAGGCTCAGTAAGGATTGTATTGAGACAGTGACATTTTGCAAAGGCTCAAAGGACCTTGCCACAGAGATGTTTAGGTAATATCTTCTAGACAAATGGAATATCTAATAAAAAGTCCCCGAGGTGGAAGCATGCCTGATACCTTTGAGAATTGTGTGAAGAGCACACATTCAGTGTGTTTGAAGCTGAGTGAGCAAGGCCAGAAAACAGCGGCAAACGGGGCAGAGAACCCGGAGGGCACGAGGCCTGGCTGACCAGTGTAAGGGCCAAGGTGTCGGCTCTGAGTGAGAGGGAGGGTCCTGGACAGAGGACAAATGTGGTCTGACTCAGTTGCTTTCATAACAGCTTTTTTGAGGTCATAAAGCTCACTATGCCATGAGCTGGCAGGCATGTGGGGAATAGCCTGCAGAGTCAGGTGCCCTGTGACGTGGAGATGAGCAGATGACAGGCAGAGGACAGAGAGAAAAGCATCGAGGCCACAAAACATTGTGATAAGCGTGACGACGGCATGGATTTGAGGAGGAACCCACGGGGGTGACTGGGCAGGGCAGCGGCTCACGTAGAAGGGAAGCCAAGCCAACGTAGGCTCCTGAAGGCAGAGGAATGAAGTCCGCAGAGGTGGAAATAACCGTGGTGCCCAATGCTGCTGGAAGGGGACTGAGGGATGGCCTGGCACTAGCAGCCTGGAGGTCAGCAGGATGGGCAGGAGACCAGACTCAGTCCGTGTAAGAGGCAATGGCAGGAGGGGGCTCAGAGCCAGGAGTACAGACAGTTCTATGAGGATTTGTTATGAAGCTGTAAGAACTGTCAGGGAAGGAGATGTGTGAGTGTCAGTGTGTGTGTGTAAGTTAGGAGAAATAATAATATGTGTGTAGGCTAAAGAGAAACATCCAGAAGCAAGGGAGACAATCAGAGTCCCCCTCCAATCACTCAATAAATGAGTGAATTTGAACTCACTGTTTGAGATGAGAGAGGCCAACTCAAACTGCAGCAAAAGAAAGGGAATGAGAGCCCCACGTGGACAAGAAAGGTTTCATGGATCAAAAACAGCATGGGGCTGGGACTCAGGAGACCCGGGAACCAGGTGTGCAAATGCCTTGGAAATCTCTCCGTCTCTTCGCTTTGCTTCTGTGTTCTCAGCAACTGCACTCTTTACTGTCACTGTCATCAGCCCTGTGCACATGGCAGAAGTCATGACCACTGAGAGCTCCTGAGAGGTTTTTATAACTTCAGCCTCTCAGAGAAAGTTTGACCCAAGTCTCTTGGTTTGCATCCATAGATTCAAGAAGAGATCTTTGACCAGCTCAGATTAGGAGCTGCTTATTCCTGGAAGAGTAAACTGTGGCCACAGGGGGCAGATATTCACTTTGTAAGATGGTAATTATATTGAGGGGTGAGCAGAAAAGGCTCTTCACAGAAAACTAGGAACTATGCAAAGTAAAGTGTTCCCTACAAAGTAGTCCTGGGATTGGAATTTGCTGGCAGGTAGCTGGTTCTCAGCCAATAGAAATAGGTTTCCAGAGCCCTAGGGATTATGCAGATACTAGAGATGAGCATGGACATTAAGTGGGGTCAAGTTACTATCTGGAAAACTAGCAAAGCTGAGGGTCAGCCGTCCCCACATCCCCTCTGCTGCTTCTGGCTTCTGGCGGACCTTCCTATACTGCAGGGGGACAGGCGGAAGTTGTGCCCTGGCCGGAGGCCCTGCGACTAGGACTCTAGACACCTCTTGGGGTCAACTTCCTGATGCAGGTGGGTGAGGTGCGGTTTGGAGCCAGTCAAGTGGCGTGGCCAGGAAGGCAGAGCCAGAAACATCTACTTCACTGGTGTGAGCTGAGCAGAGGTGAGTGGTCCTAAAGCCGCAGGTGTGGGGCCGCTTCCCGTTCCACAGGCCCCTCTTTGGTTGTCAGGAGGTGGCCTGGCTCTGCTAGATGGCGTGGGGAGTTGCTTCAGGAGCTCCTCCTGGGGTCTGTTTTACAGCTTTCTTGAGCATTCTGGAGCCTGTGATAAATCCTTCTCTGCTCACCTAGCTCGAAGGGAGTCTGTCTCTGCAGCTGAGCCTGATGAATGCAGACAGTGTGGGGACCATCCCTCCAAAAACTAAGGCAGGGCCGTCGTGTCCAAACTGCAGCAGAGCAGTGAGGCCTGATGGCAGTGATGGAGCCTAGACAGCCTCCCTGCCTTGGGTCTGGCTTAGTACCGGGGCCCCAGGGTCTGGGGCAAGAGCTGGCTTGGATGTGGCAGCCCAGGTGGGCAGAGCAGGAGACGGTGACTGAGAATTAGTCAGGGTCCCCCCACTGGCTGCTTGTGAGTAGAGAATTCTATGTTATCAGGCCTGTCAGGGATCCAGCCTCTCCGCTTTGCAGAAGAAGAAAGTAGATGATATAAAACATATTTAGAATTGTGAGGGGACCCACATCTTAAGCATTGTAACCAGCTCCTAGTCCATACAGGGGACTTAGGAAATGTGCTTGACATGGAGTTACACAGGGACCAAGCAAATAGTCCTTGAATGGAATATATTTTATTCCTAACTGGAGACTCCCCACCACTCGCTCCCCTTCAAGTACACGTGCATGGAGCCATCACTGGACAAGGGAACTACAGCGAGACAGCTGGGAGCAGCTGTACTGTCCTGTAGCCCAGGGGAGAGCAGGGAATCCTACAAAATGCTCCTGGCCATTCCTGTGTGTCAGACAAACATAAAAGCAATCTCAAGATCAAATTCATACCAATCAGTGAAGTTCTTGTCTATGTCGGCAGTACAAGGATGTTTAATCCTAACAGAGCAGTGTTACCTGTGACCCCAAACATTTGTTTGACACCTGAAACCCTGGACGTGGGAATTAATAAATTCACACACGAATGCACTTAGTTGAGGGACATGGAGGACTGCTTGGCCAGCAGTCACTCATTTTCCTTTGAATTCATTTCTGTGATGCAAACACAAAAAGTGATTTCAAGAAGGGGAATCGTCACCCTGCTCTCTTGCTTCCTGACCTGCAATGCCAGCCTCGGCTGGGTCTCCGCCATGCTGGCGCCCACAGTCCCGCCCTGAGGTGGAGGTGGCTCCCGGTCGGCGTTGGCCCTGCCCGTGCACTGGACCCCGAGGAGCCCCAGAGTGTCTGGAGGAGAAAGGAAGGCAGTTCCTCCCAAGGGCAGAGGCACAGCCAGCGTGGGGACACTGACGGGGATCTCCGAGGAAAGGCAGCTGGCAGACATGCCCACTTCAAGTCAGCGCCGAGCTTTAGTTTGGTTGTCATGAAGATAAAAATACAAAAAACTGGAAGGAATAATGAATTCAACCATATGAGGCCAGGGTATTTTTATTTATTTTTTTAAACCCAAATTAACCGATTTCATATGTATGTACACAACCAGGAGGAACCTGCTGTCCTGGCCCACACTTGGCCCCACACCTGGCACAGCAGAGCTGTTCTGTTTAATAAATAATCCATTTATTTGTTGACTATAGAATATTGCATATTTATTGAACATTGAAATTGAAACATTTATTTCAAGTGATCATGGAATCAAGAGAGTGAACCAGAGTAAAAAAATGGCTGGATGACAAGACCAAGCTGTAGGTGACATTTGTTTGTTTGTTTTTTAAAGTAAGCCAAATACAGGGAGCTGTGATAGAAGCTGGAAGCTTAGCCATAGCCTGAACTGAGTATTTGGGAGGAGTCTCAGAGTTGTGGGAGGAGAGGAACTAAGATGGAGAAGAATGGCAGCTGATGTCAGTGATGGACTGAAGTAAATGAGCTTCCAGCCATACGTCAGCCCCAGCCTGCTGGCAGCTTACTGCACCCAGCCGAAGACGAGCTTGAAATAATACAAATGGTTATTGGGTAAGGTCTGTGATATAACACTTTGCAAATCCTAAAGCTGTCTGTTGGAAATTGATTATATTTTCCCAGAGTTAAATGAATTAGGCATTGATATAAGGCTCTCTCTTACTCTCAGTACACAAGTGATATGTATTTTTGAAATCTCCTACCATCATATAAATCAGAGGACAAATTAAGTTCTTCCAAGGAAGGTCTGGAGCAGAGAATATCAGAACAAGGCAGAGAAAAATGGTCTCACCTTGTTGAATATCAGCAAATTCCTCGTTATTAAATCAAGTGCCATTTTGCCAACTGCCAGTGAATAAAATATTCTGGAAACTAAAAGGAGCCCCAGTGTCCTCTCAGATCCAGCAGGTGTGCCTTGTAACTTTGGCCATTTCTTCCAAATGGTAGAAGGGAGAGGATGTTGGGGGATGGGAGGGGGGCAGGGAGGGCTATTAGCAGACATGCAGAAGCAATAGAGTCCACATAGCCTTCCTTGATGATGTTTAGGGGACATTCAAAAAAGTCATGACAAATTTGAGAAAAGTCACACATAATTATTCAAACTGGCCTGGATTAGTCCAGCGTGTGCTCCCAGAGCATACGGAGAAACAGCCACCTGAAAGCTGTGCTTCCGGTCTCTGCAGGTGGGGAGCTGTCTGATGCAGCTTCTCCAGGCCATTTTGGGAGGCCTTTTTTCCAAGGCCCTTTTTGGAGAGGTCACAGTGGGAAGCTGTAGTAGCATCAGCATGAGTGGTCTCTGTGGAGGACCAAGGGAGCATGAAGGTTCAGGGTGGGAGTCCAAAAAAGACAATTCTGAAAGTTCTCAGGGCCCTTCCTAGGCTCTTTGATTTAAGAACACCTGTGAAAGGGGATGCTCGTTTTCTTTCGAGATCAGAATGGGTTCAGTAGAACCCTTATGTTAGTAAGTCAGGATGTAATTTTAAACTTCCTAATAGCCCCATATAATTGAAATCAATTTTAATAATATATTTTATTTAACTCAGTATACCAAAATATGTTTGTTTCAACATGTATTTAATGTAAAAATTACTGATATTTTTCTTTTTTCTTTCTTTTTTTAGCAAGTCTTTGAAATCGTTTGTGTATTTAACACTGACAACATAGCTCAGCCTAGACCAGCTGCATTTCAAGTGCTCAGTAGCCACACGTGGCAATGACCGCCGTCTGGGGCAGCCCAGCTCCAGACCAGCAAGCTACCCCCTCACCACACCAGAGGAGTCCAGTTGCAGGCTTAGCCTGCTGTGTGGAAATGTTTGGGCTCAGTTCTGACTCCCCCTGTGATGGTTAGTCCTGTGCCGACTTGACTCTGCTAATGGAAGCCTAGCGGACTGTAAAACATAATTTCTGCGTGTGTCTGTGAGGATGTTTCCAGAACATATTAGTGCTTGAATCAGTAGACCAGTGTGGGTGGGCACTGTCCAAGCCACTGAGGTCCTGAACAGAACGAAGCCAGAGCTGAGCTGATGGCCCTCTTCTCCTGCCTGCACACTCGCACTTCTTGGTCCTTCAGACTCTGTCTGGGACTGACTGACTGACCCCGTTGGCCCAGTTCTCAGGCCTTCAGACTCAGACTGAACTTTCTTGGTTCTTCCATTTGCAGACAGCAAATTGTGAGACTTCTCAGCCTCCATAATCATGTGCACTAATTCCTATAATAAACCTCATTCTATGTATTTATATATATATCCTCTTCCTCTGGAGAATCCTGACTGACACCCACTCCATAACAGGAAATCTGGAGGATGAGAGCCCCGCTCATCACTGACCCTTCTAGGCCTCAGCATTTGATCTGTGTGTGGTTCACCAAACACACACATCTGTTTTGTTCCTGTGATCGCTGTCCCCCCATAACACCTGGATTCTCACGGCCTCTTAGCACACATGCATTTAGCACGCTCTCTCTCAACTGGAATTGTAATTTGTCTCTCTGTCCTGGCTGCTCCCCACTGTGCCCCTTGTCTCCTAAACGTTTGAACCCCGCTTTGCCTTGAATGAGGTAGGAAGTCCCCTTCTGTGGAAGCGAACATAACTGAATTCTTTCCAGTATGAGATAGGAAACAGAACATGCCTTGAAAGGTAAAGTTCTATTAAGGGCGTGTGTTTGTATGTGACAAGCTCCTCCCATTCACTCTTCAGATATTTATTTAGTGGCTTCCATGTCCCCAGCCCTGACTCAGGGCTGAGGAGAGGGGCCTGGAGTCCTCACCGGGGCCCCGTGAGGGGAAGCATGACGCTCCTTGGGACCCAGCCCTCTTAGCATGGCCTCCATGGGAGCACCTGGGACTCCACACAGTCACTGTCGCCTGCTGGGAAAGGGGCTGTGAGAGGTAGGGATCCAGCAGGAGGCCACTTGGGCTCAGTTCAGAGCAGGACCCAGAGCGAGCTCCCAGCCAGCCCCAAGGGGTGCTGGTCTTGGGATCAGCTCAGAGTTTCCAGCACAAGCTCCTGGCCAACCCCGAGGGGTGCTGGTTTGCCTCTTCCCTGCCCTCCTCCTGTCTCTGCATTTCTGCCCTATTTCCTGCTGTGTGGAGCCCCAGCCCACAGAAGACCAAGGGTGTCTGGTTCTCTGGGCTTGAGGCCAAAGAGCAGAAGCTCATTGCTGCCTCCAGGCCTCGGAGGTCATCTGGCCATGCTACCCACTCCCACCCTGCTTTCTGCCATTTTTACCAAGACATCCACACTGCCCTGAAATCCTACAAGACCAAGCTGCTGATCAACCTCTGTTCTGGTTTTCCTTCTGAACCATGACACACAACTGCCCCGGCCTTCCAGTGGCTGGAGAGAAACAGGCGAACACCAGGAGATTACTTAGCAGCAGAGCAGATTCCGGAGGGCACTCGCGTGTGACCTGGAAAGGGGAGGGCCTGGCCTGGGGCCTGGAACAGGCCCCGCGCACTCTGGGATTCTAGAATAAAGTCACAGTGGGAAAGGCTTGCTGAGGCAACATGTCCAAGCCGCCGAAAGAGTTCGCCTGTGGACTGCTGGGTGGCCTTGGTTTCCCCACCGAAGAGGTAGGAGCTGATCAAGCTGTCGCAACTCACGCAACGGCCCCGCACGCCGCTCCGGCTGCCTGGGTCCAGCCCGGGACTGCCCGGTCATTGCCCGCCTCCTCCGCATCAGGCCCTGCCTCGGGCTCATTTTACTTCTCTTCTCTACCTTTTGTCTGAATCAGTGGACTGTAGTAGCATCGGCTTGAGCAGTCTCTAGCTCTGGAGAACCAAGAGAATTTTTTTCAGTTGTTTTTTTAGTGCGTCTTACAAAAGGGGGATCAGGGAAGGGAGAGGCCGGGCAGCCCGGTGACCGCGGCTCCTGCCTAACAGGCTTACATCGTTTCCTGAGTGAGAAGTCTAAAGCTAATGTCTGCAAAAGTTTTATTTCAGCAGACGTGGTCTTAGATGAGCCACGTGGTGATCCGAGCACACGGAGACGATCGTCGCGACGCTCAAGGGCTCAGCGGTAGCTTGTGTGAGCTGAGCGCGGCGCCCCCACCCACTGCCTCATCTTCCATCAAACTACATGGACTACATGTGCAAATGAAAGGTAGTCACTCCAGTGGGGAGGCTTTTTTTTAAAAAACAATATCTTGCATTTTATGGGTTCCTTTCTCCTGAAAATGTGGAGTTTGGGAATGTCAGCTTCCCTTCAGCAAGCCCTGCCTGCATGCTGTGCCGGGTCAGGGCCTGAACCATGGCAGAGGGCAGGGGGAGCTCAAGGCAGAACTTCGCGGGTGCAGCGCCTTCTAGCAGCCTGTACTGTGACCTCACCTTAAAGAATTACAGAGGCTTTTGTCTCTGGGGAGAGAGACATGCTGGGTCTGGGGGCACCAGAGACCAAGAGACCTGCTTTGTGTTAAAGTGCAGAGAGGAAACTCAGCCTCATGAACCCCCAAAGGGAAGGTCTGGACAAATAGACACCCACTGTTTGTTCAGACTGCATCCCAAAGTCACGTCCTCCTGACCCATGAGTTCACATTCATGAAGGGAAGGGAACCAGACATGGTCAAAACAGCGGGTCTTGGTCTTTCCCTTTCCAAAAGAGGAAGAAGCAGAGTCCGCGTGGCTGAGCTGGCTGGTGTCTGTCCTGCCCCCTCCTTCCTGCGGGCCTTGGGCTGCACTGTGTCTCCCGTGGTGGCCGGTGTTTTCACAGACCAGGGCAATCACTGTTGTCACCAAGCAGAGCATGTGCTTTAGAAAGTTTCTGATCTCTGAAGTTCCACAGGAATGTCATTGAGAAGCAATGCTAAGGTCACAAACCTTTAAAGAACACCTGCAAGAGCAAGGCTGTGGATTTTGGAAGACAGATAATGCAAACACACAGTGTCAGTGTGAGACAGCTCCAGGTGACGGCCCCCCTGGGCCAGGGCCGCGCGGGTGAGGGTAAGAACCTACAGAACAAGGAGAAAAGCTCCACACTCCTTTGCACAAAGGGCATTTAGGAGACCTTGAGGCATGAGTTTTGACTGGCTTATAGTGAGGGTCCCATACTCTCAAATTTGAGAACTACCAGCAACTACCTCACTTTGGGACGGAAGAGCCCCAGACAACGAGCAGGAAAGACAGACAGGCTGACTGCAGGAACATGGCAACAAAAACACCAAAGCCACTCCTTAGTCCTTGGGCGTGGAGACATGCTGAGGAGATCAGGAGAGATGCCTAAGGAGAAGTAACTCGGGGTGATCGCACATCATTCATTCATTCATTCCTTTAGAGTGTTTCCTGAGTGAGAGCCACATGCCAGGCAAAGTACTAGACACTCAGGATACAGCAAAGCTTGGGGGCAGCCAGAACCCAGACCCTCCTTCTAAAGCTCACAATCCAGCAAGGAAGGATCGCATCTGCCCCTCCAATCTGGGAATGTGAAAGGGAGACACTCTTGAGCCTGGAGGGTGGCAGCTCAGGGACAGGAAGATGTTAGAACACTAAAGACGTTATTGCCCCAGGAGTGGAAGACCGAGACCGTGAAGAGACTCCAGCCTCCCCAGACCCAGCTGAGCACAGCCAGGCACAGAAAGGGAACAAGGACCTTTGCCTCCAGTCACCACCTGCAGGGCCGTTGTTGTCTATGAACTGAAATGGCCGGGGTGCTCTGGGGATCCTTCCCATTTGAACAGTTTTAGACCAGTTCAGGAATCTATCCCTAATGAGGAATTAAGGGAAAACTAGGGGCTCCAGGATAATTTATAAAAATATTCAGTTTCTTGTACAAAGCAATCACTGTCCCAGCATAGAACTCTCCATCGGGGCCTGCTCCTCACCTGCCCAGGCCCCTTTGCTGAGAGCTGATCTCTTGCATTAAGAAAACCAAAGGTGTTGGGGTGGGAGGTGGTGTCACAAGGCCCAAGAAGCTTAGCAGGTGCTATCTGGGCATTTCGGAAGTTGCACAGCTGAAATGGGCCCTGGGCTGTTGCCTGCCCTACTCAGACGAGAGCTCGGGGACACCTGGGGTGAAGGAGCCATTCCCAAAGGCAGGGATCATTAGCGGAGCAACTGTGACTGGCGTCTGACTCTCCTGACACCCTCTGAGTCCCTCCTGACCGACCGACCCCCAGGCCTGTGCTTCACCCAGCTGGCAAAACGCCGCTGCAGAAGGATCAAATTCAAATCTTCAGTCTTGTGATTCAGCTCTCAGCCACGGGCTAACATTTTGAAGGCATGGTTTCAGAAACACGAAGGTTTTCTGTCTCTGGTGACCTTTGAGGAATGAAATAAGCTTGGAGGAAAAAAGAAATCTTCACACCAAGCAAGCTCTGCTTGAGAGAATACAGACCTTTTTAAGATAGGAGAAAGCACAGAGTCCCTTAGAAATACCCTATTTCATTTACAATAGGACTGGATTAGAAATGAGAAAAGCTGGAGAGGCTGCTCAGAAACAATGGAGCAATTAGAAAGTTGCTTATGCAGTTAGTGATGCAAATGTGCTATTTTGTAAAGTCCCTGACTCTCTTAGTTATTGGAATAAACCTAGATTGAATCTAGCCTGAATCAAATTTTCCTCCTGAGATCAATATGCTGCATCTCTCTCGCCTAAATGCAGAAAGCTTGAGAAGTTCTCAGAAAATGACAGTTGAATTGGGGTTAAGTGTAACTCTTAGTGACACATCTGCTCCTCTCAACCAGAGAGTTCCTTGTATTTGGGGGGAAAAAAAGATTTCTTCCTCCTCCACCAACGTCAAGCTAAGCTCTTGAAGATATAATTCTCATTTGTCAGACCTTCAAAATGCCATCAACATGTACAGCTTCTTTTGCTTGTGTCGAGGACTCTTGTCCAAGTCTGACAGCCAGTTTCTGGTCTTCTGAAGTAGCCCACACCAGCAGCTTTGACAGCTCACCCTGCCTTGCTGCTTGCCAAGACAACCTCAGGACATCAATGCAGAGAAACCTCAGCCCATATTCTGTGCCTGCTTCAAATCATTTATTGATGGCACAAGGGGTGTGTGGTTACTTGCAGGGTAAGTCCCTATACCAACAAGCACAGCCCAGGAAGTCAGTTTTCTTGGAGTTAGGGGGGTTGGACATTCTGAATAAAGGGGACCAAATACCGGACACCTTCTTGGAAGGTCAGCTAGCAAAAAGCAATGGGGTGTGACTGTCATTTCTGGATGTGACCACGTACCTGCTGCTGGAAGGAAGTCTCTGTCCAACATACACACTCATACACGTACACACACACACACACGCACACACATACCCTTCTACTCACAGTCCCCGCCTGAACCTCCTCCCCCTGGTTGGCTCACTCTTGTAAATACACCTGCTAGAGGTCTTCACGCGTGGGCGACCTGGCTAATGAGCACTCGGCTGAGGAGAAGCTGACTCCTGTTTTTACAACTCAAATACTGGGAGCAGGAGGCCCTTTACCCAGGGCTGTTGCTATCTTCCAGTGACCAGACAGAGGCTCCATGCAGCCTTCCACGTCCCTACACCCTGTGGCCGTCACCAACTTGTCCTTGGCAAGCAAACTCTTCCTTTGCGAACTCTCTCACAGGCATTAGGCTTGTTCCTCGCTATTGCCGGAGTCCACGTCCAGTTTTCTATTTAAATAGAATCCTAGCTGGTCCCCCTGACTGGCCCTGTTCCCTGAAATCTACCTGCCCTGGGCTGTCAGATGAGTTTTTGTAAGGTGTCACATCTGGAGTTCCTTCTTGCCCAACCATTGGTGGCTGCAAATACCTGCAGTATGAGGGTAATTTGCGAGTCAGCCTGGCATTTGCAGGTCTTCACAAGGTGGCCCAGGGCTCCGCTGAGGCAGCGTGGCCAGGGAATACGACTGAACATTCCAGATCCAGCAGAGGAGGGTCTTTCTCCCTGTTCGCCACTCACTAACAGGTAACTTTGAGCAAGTTATTCAACTCTTGAAGCCTCAGATTTCTCATTTGTAAAATAAAAAGGCTACTATTATTGAGTGCCTCCTCCCTGCCAGGCTCTGGGCTGGGCACTGGTGAAGAAGAGACTGCAACCAGTCTGACGATTCACAAGTTCCCAAGGTCCCAAGGTCACGGTGTGTTTGTATTATTGCTGTGTCTTAGCCAACACAGCCGCTGGTGATCAGAGGCAGGTGGCAGCTTTTAGGTCATCCCCCAATCCCATCCTTTCCACCAGGTAGAGGGTCACAGCAATAGCAGATATCAGTTGGACTTCTCGCGCTCTTTGGTAGTAAGCAGCCCAGAAGGCTCTTTGTGTAAGTTCGGGGCCGCCCAGGTTCCCTGCCTTCTGGGCGCTCTGACAAGTCCCTTGCACAGGGGTTTCCTGAAGGCAGATGAGGTGATGTTTCAGGGGCCGGCCCATCTCACCTTCGAATCAGTTCAGGCAACAAAGCCCTCCATTAAATGTCAGGAGCTAGAACAGGAGTCCGGGCACCATTCCACAGAGTGCCAGCTGCTGGGCTTGCCGTGTTCTTATGCTATTTCTACCCACCACTGATTTCACCAGTGAAACATTTCTCACATCTCAAGCTAATTTTTTAAAAAAACTCTAATGCACACACTTTGATAGTGAGAATGGAAGCACTGGTTATAGTCTGTGCCGAAGTGTGGACTCTTGATTGGGACCTTCAAATGCTACTTAAATACTAATCGGAACTAGAGGACAATGGCCAGAGTGGGTCACACCAAAGTAAATTATCACAACCTGGAAGCACTTCCACAGCCCACCTCCACCCCTCACAGCCATGGTGCGGGATGGGCACCACCACCTCCATGCCCCCAGCTCTGGGGCTTAGGCAACTTCTCCGGGATAGTACAGCAGGCAGTCGATGGAGCTACAGTGTAAACACAGTTCTGCCTGACTCAGGGGCTCCTGTCACCGCACACAGCCTCTGCAGTGCCTAACCATGCTGGGACACAGACTGAATCAGTCATCAGTGACCCTGGGGACACACTGGAGGGGGCCTGTCAACACCTACCATGAAAATATGTCCTGAATCCAGCCACTTCCCCCCACACTCTCAGCCATCGTCTCTCTCCTGGGCCCACAGAAGACCGTGCTTCCCAATCCCGCACCCCGATGGTGTATTTCCTCCTGGGAGAACAGAGTGACCTCTCAGACTTATAAATTATTCTCAGGTCATTCTCCTGCTCAAAATCTTCCACTGGCTTCTCATCACGTTTAAAATGTAGGTCGAAATTCTCCCTGTGCTCAAAAGGTCCCAGTGACCCTGGCCCCGGCCCCTTCCTCAGCCTCACCCCTCCAAGTCCTCCCTCCTGCACCTGCGGCCACCGAGAAGTTTACATGCTGCCCTCCAGCCCCTGCCCCTCTCGCACACCTGGCCTGCCTGCTTTCCCCACGCCCAGACACTCTTCTGCCAGACTGGCCTCTCCTTAAAGACTCAACCCTAAGAGGGTTCTGACAACCTATTCAGGGGCAGGACCTGCTTCTTACTCTGTAGCTGCATCCCCTCCTTTGTTTGTGAGAGTGCTCACCATGCCCCCAAACAGCTGTGGACCCATTTGTTGGCTTGCTTTTGTTTTTCTCCCCCTTAAACCCTAAGCACCTCGAGGGCAAGGACTGGTCATATGTGTTCGCTGCTCTGTCTCCAGTGCCTGGAACAAGTGTCTGGCAAGTTACAAATTTCAAACATGTAAATAAAAGAATGTGCTAAATCCCAGAAACTGTTACATCTGACATACTTCAATGTACAAACTTCAAATGACTATGGGCCTTAATCTACACATTTCTAACATCCAGTGGTAAAGGTCTCTGGTACTCACCCATATCTGGCTTCCTGCTATTCCAGGCTCTCAGGAGGAGTGAATGGATAGCTGGGGCCAGTAATAAGTCCTGGCCAATAGGCTGAGAGCAGAGGTGACTTCAGTTGCTTCTGGTTAAAGATTTTGCCTCTGGGCCAAGATCCTTCAGAACCCTCTCTGCTGTGGAGCCAAGCTTCCAGGTGAAGCAGGAGGAAGATGGGGGCGCCTCTGTCAGTACAGGCCCCTGAGTGACTGTAAGGACTCCCCACCAGTCATCCCCAGACACACACTGTTGGGGAAAAGCAAACTTTTTTGTGTTAAGTCACTACAATCTGGGGGCTCAGTTTTTACCAGATTGTCACCTAGCCCAATGTGATTAATGCACATTCCATACTGGCAAGACATGAAACGAACAATAAATGATGAAGTTCACAATTTTCATTTGAGACTACCTGCTATATCATGTACAATAACCAACTCTGGATTTTATGGCAAGGTGATGTATCCAGAACTGCCTTTCTGCTGACAATATCCAGCCTGGGGCCATGGAGCAGGGAGGGAAGTATGTCACCCAGCAGACTAGCCTATGGAGGTGTGTAATGTGGCTGCTGAATCCTGGTCCAGAACAATAAACAGCAAACCAGCTGCCCTTCCATGGATCTCCCATCACACTGGCTTCTCTGATGTTTCAGTAAAGCCACTTTCAGTGCAACCAATGTGGGATGGTTGCTCTGGAAGCTGCACCTGCTGCCAGGTGGGACAGAGGCCATCAGGATGTCACTGACATGTCTTTATGCATGGGTGATGGCAGCAGGGACACTAGGCCTTCCCACTCACAACAGCCTCTGGACTGTGAGGAAGTCCTCTGTGTGGAGGGATGGGCAATTGTAAGGGAGCACCATCGCATGTAAAGGCCTCCTGCTGTTTACTTGGCCCTCCCCAGCCACACCCACAGGCAGCCTTGGACACAGGAAAATTCGATGACTCAGGGATCATGAGCCCACGCTGTGGCCAGTTTAGAATGAAATAATGGGCTATTATCTCCCAAAATAGGAACCCCAATCCCTGTACACCGCATTCCCTCCTCAGTTGTGTGACCACGGCTCATTCATTTCTAGACTTTGACTGAACTCCCTCTGTGTGCCAGACTTATGCCAAGACCCTGAGGTGCTCCAGTGAGAAAAGTAGCAAGAAGACACCTGCCCTCAAAGAGCTTAGAGTCTAGCTTGTTAGGAAAGACAGAAAACCTGGAGGTGATTCAGAGGAAAAAAACAGTTGTGACTAAGGGAAGAGTACCAGCCTTTGGAGGAACATTTAGGTACAAACAAATGCTCTGAGTCTAGGCTGCTGTTTTATATTTTAAGAGTTGTCATGACATTTGTCAATGTTATCATTCTTCAGTAATGCATTCTGTATGGTGGAAAAGTCTATAGTCTCCACCATGTGGGGTCAGCAATGTGAACACCTTTAGTAAGTTCTATTTTCTCTCTCACCATTTCTTGACCAAGTCGCACAGAGGTCTCTCTGCCTGCTGTTTCCGTTGGCCATCCTCATCATGTCACTGCCAGCCTCCATCATCCTTTTTACATAACCTCTGCTTCCCCTTCTCTGAGCCATCTTCTCAGTAAAAGAGCTCACTTAGATCTTTATGAAAGAGAAAGAACTCTGGGATGGCTTTAATGAACAGAAAAGTACCCAAGCCTGAGTCATTCAGAAACAGACCAGCTATGCAGGGGAGCCCTGGTTTTTCCTCTCTCCTCCGTCCCTGAGCTTCCTGTTATTGCCAGAACTGGACAGGAGGTAGAGTTGGGGTGAACCAGTCCTCCCATAGTTGGCCTGCCTGCCATAGACCACAGTGTGGTCAGAAATGTTCATGAGAACTTGGGGCACCTAAGAGGAGCCAAACCCCACTGCGACTTTGGTCCAGTGTGTCGGGTTTTGATGGAAGCTACCTTGCCACAGTTAGATGAGGCTAAAGGAATATTACTCTAATTAGCTGGCACCATACCTAGTTTCCAGGGTCCCCAGCTGGAAGAGACCTTGCTGTTTGCCTTTGAGCTAATCACATATGCTCACCTGCAGTTGCTGGGTGAGCAATGGAATCAAAATAGCATCTGACATGAATCCCCCATGCGTGAGAGAATCCCAGGCAGGGTGGAAGGTACACATTTTTCTTCTCTTGCAGGAAAGAACAAGGTTTAATTTAGCAAGTCAGAAAATGCTCTTTAACGAAGATGCCGAGGATTAGATTCTGGAAGGAATCTGAGGCAAGGTGGTTGTTTCTGCCTGAGCAGGGAGGTTAGGAGCCTCACTCACTCAGCTGCCCCTGTGAGTCCCGGCATGTTAATAACTCCAAAGAGCTCACTGGAAGGAGCAGGTGTTGTAGTTTCTACTTTTCTGTTCTACTGCTGGATTCTCACAGAGTCCTGCCAGAGGCTTCACTCCATATGCTTTGTGAGCACGTCTGAACGCTGACGCTTGCCAGGATGCCACGGCCTCTTTAGGAGGTGAGTTGTTCTTTGCTCTTGGTCCATAGCTGGATTTGAATGGCTGCCTCTTCAGCCCTCTCTATACCCAGATCTCTGCCATGTTCCTTTAGTTTTCCCCTAAGAGTTAGGACATATTCTCCTCCCTTAACTTTGGCTGTGTGGCTTGCTTTGGCCAATGAATTCAAACAAAAGAGGTGGTGGCTGATTGGGACTCAAGCTTCAGGAGGCTTTGCTGTTTCTCCTTGCTCTCTTGCACCTCTGCCTGGCTGTGAGAAGCTCTTCCCCTAGAGAGCTGCTGTCCCTTTCCCCAGGGTCTCAGAACAAACACACATCGAGCAGATCTGAGCTCGAACCTCAATGAGAAGCCACAGCCAGCTAGACCCTGGCTGGGAGCAGGCTGGCCCAGCCAGACCCAGCCTGGATCAGCCAAGCCCCGACCAGCCTGGAGACCCAGGAGCCACATAAATGCCGACCACTGTGCGCTGCAAGCTGGGAGGGTAGTTGTTATGTAGCATTATCATGACCAGGGTCATCCAATACACAGGTACTGTGTTTTACAGTCATTTGGAGGGCTGCAAACTTGAGTTGTAGTTAAGAGATCAGAATTTACATTTTTAAACAACTCTAGTATAGCAACAGGTATCTAAGTTACTGGGGCAAAAAAGGTTCCTCACATTGCCAAAGGCCATTGCACAGGAGGAGGCTTCACTCTACTTTCAAGGGGTGCCTATATCTATTTAATCACAAACTCACAGCTCTGGCAGGATTTCTTTTTGATCCCATCTAGGGATGATTATGACAGAAAATAGTCTGGATAGCTGGATATACATTGAATGCAAGTTTAGTTAAAAGCAAACATGTTTAAAAATTAATAGAGCAATACAATAAATTGTTGACAAACACATGGTCCTCCATTTATCCACCTAACAAGTGTGAATTGACAGCCTCTGTCAGGCACTCTTAGGAAATGCAGCAGGGAACCAAAGCAGGCTCTGTTCTGGCAGGGATGTTCTAGAAGAATTTTACCACTTTGGAGCCAATGGTGTCCACTTTCTCTTTATGCACATTGGTAATCAGATAAAAGGAAGACCCATGGCCTGTGTGTAAGGCACCCAAGCAGCCCAAATGTAATGGAACAGACCAAACAATGGCGAGAGCCTGTCTCAAACATGAAGAAAGCTTTACTGGTAGAAAATACAACTTTATTTTTTCTAAACATAATTTAAATTTTAAAAATCAGATTTAAACTCATAGATATATTTGCATATCCATGTTCACGGCAGCATTACTCTAAGTAGCCAGAAGGTAGAATCAAGCCAAGTGATCACCAATGGATGGACGAATAAACAAATGTGCTGCACAGACAGTGGAGTACTACTCGGCCTCAAAAGGGTAGGAAGCTCTGACATAGGTTTCAACGTGGATGAACCTTGGGGATATCAGGCGACGTGAAATAAGCCAGACACGGCAGGACAAGTATCGTATGATTCCACGTCTGTGAGGAATCTGGAGTAGTCAGATTTATAGCCACCAAAAGTAGAATGGCAGTTGCCAGGGGCTGAGGGAGGAGGAATGGGTATTCATTTAATGGGGACAGAGTTTCAGTTTAGGAAGACAAAAAAATTCTGGAGGTGGATGGTGCTGATGGCTGTAACAACAGGGCAAATGTACTTATTACCCTGCACTGTACACATAAAACAATTAAAATGGTAAATTTCATGTTAAGTCTGTCTTAGCACAATTCAAAAAATATATTTAAAAAATTTAAAGGGAAATAAGGAATAAGAAAAAATGCTTTAAAATTATTTTCAGACATTTTAAAACAACCTGTTGATGAAATTAAAAGTTACCTATGTAGAGGGTGAACACCTTGATGTTCAAACAGCCAGTTAGCTCTGAAACCAAAAGTTTTAAATTTACAAAAACATTGCCAGATAATCAATATAGGTGTAATTGGCTAAAATAATTGTGAAGGAGCAGAAATAACAGAAAGGCTGTCAGGCAGGACACTTGGCCTCTGTGGTGCTCCATAGCATCATCTATTGAGAGGGGTCAGCGCCAAGAATAAGGACTTGGCTTCTCTCTGGCAAAATGAGGGAGGTTACATGTGGTCGCACCTTTGCTGTTACGGAAAACCATGCCTTACTGCCAAGGCCAATGCCAGCCCTGGCCCTGGAGGCACAGGCCCCCTTCCTGCAGCACGGAATCACCTCGCAGTTGTAGAACACCAAGACTCATTTCCTTTTGCTCTGGGGCCATCACTGTGGGCCTTGCACATAGCCTGCTGCTCAGCGTTTTTCCCTCGTCCCCAACATGCCTGCCCCTCTATCAGTAAATGATGAACTTGGGGAAAAGAAGGGTTGTCACTGAAGCCATGCTAATTAGCTTGCCTCGTGGAGACAGCAGCTCAAGGAGGAATCACTTTCTTGAAGAAAAGTTGGATTTGATGCTACAGGTGTCAACCTGAAAGCTTGCCTGGGCTTGCTTTCCTGTCAAGGGAAATGAGAGATCCGAATGTTTGACCCTGAAAGAGCAGACACGGTGGACTTCTGTATGCCCCGGCAGCCACC
Organism: Manis pentadactyla; assembly: GCF_030020395.1. NCBI lineage: Eukaryota > Metazoa > Chordata > Mammalia > Pholidota > Manidae > Manis > Manis pentadactyla. The sequence goes on along the minus strand of NC_080020.1, from coordinate 145,689,317 downwards.
TCTGTGTGGCTCTGTGGGGATGGATGATACAGGCTCCTCAGAAAGGCAGTCGCTGGGGTAGGGGGAAGCCGCAGTGCGCAGCTGGACCGCTCAACATGGGCAGTGAGTGGGAAGGTCTGCAGGGAAAACAAAAGCTTTGAATGCCTAAAGGATTTGTAAGGGGCAACCTGAAAATAAGTTCACTGTGTGTGTGTGTGTGTGTGTGTGTGTACTTGAGAGTGACTTTGCATAACCCACTTTTGTTTCGGATGAGCTTTCAGAGACATGTTCAGTTGGTGAAGCCTTGGTGTCTACTGGGCAGTGCCAACAGTTCTAGAGAAGTCTGTGTGTGTGTGAGTACAGGGGGGCTGTCACAATGACAATAACAATAGCAGCCAGGGTCAGGCAATGACTGAGCACATGACAGGCAACTCCCAGCTGGGGCTTCCTGGGCAGCCTGAGCCAGTGACAGGTGTGCAGGACACTTGCTTATTAGGGAGTGTCAAGGTTCAAAGCCTGTGCAAGGGAAGGGATGGAGCCTGATTGCCACCAGAGTCTGATCAGGATGGCCCTTCATGGAGAGGACGATCCGGCCAGACTGTTACCCCTCATGTCCATCAGGCACTGGATATGGGCTGACTCTGGGAAGGAGATGTGACTTTGAGGAAGAAGGCCGTCTTCAGGCAAGGCTGTCCTAGAGGACTGACAGCCGAGGATGGTCTTCTGGCAGCTGGGAGAAGGCCTTCCTTTCTGAAAGGGCATCTGAGCTTCACCTCGTTGCATGTGCCACAGAGAATGAGCCTGGGAGATAGGGGGGGAGAAGGATGGAGGGGAGATGCTGTATTAGGGTGCATTACAGTGCAGAGATAAGCAGCTGTGTTAACGTCACTGAGCTCCACCTTCTTCATTCGCAAAGCTCATCATTATCTATTTTACGGGATCAGATATATATGGAAGTGCACAGGAAATTCACAGAACTGTACAAATAAGCATGTGATGCTATTACATAATGCTCCAGGAATCAAAAAGTTCCACTGTAACTATTCAGCCTTTTAGTTTTCCAGGCCAATGGTTGTCAAACTCTCTTGAGCATCACAATCACTTGAGGAATGATTAAAACACAAATTTTCCAGCCATTTCCAGAGTGTCTGGTGCAGCAGGACCGGGAGTCCTGAGAATCTACATTTATAGGTACATGTAGCTGATTGGAAATACACTATTGGTTCTGGTTCTCGGGAGAATCCTGACTAGCACACATCTCAACGTGCCAGTCCCCCACTGCACGAGAGGCAGGATTTGTAAACAAAGTGCCCAAATGCATCCTCCGCTGCTCCCACTTTGGGAAGCAGTGAGCAGCTGTGCTGAGTCACACCAGGATCATGAAGGAGGGCAGTGAGGGCCAGGGTAGTTTGGTCTGGAGGGGATGCACAGAGCCGGGGCAGGTTGTGATCCTGATCGTTCTGACTGTCTCGGATTTACCACTGAAGAAATGGTCTCAGGCCACATATGCAGCTGATTCCCAGCCCACGCGTAACAGCGTCCGAGGGACCCCAGCTTTGCCTCTGTCGGCCGTCTTCTGCTGATCTTGCTTTCAGCTCAGCCTTCCTCTCTGACCTCCTCTTCTGATCTCTTCCTCTTTTTTATTGCCTTGCCTTTTCTCTACAATTAGCCTCATTTTGAGTCTTCAAACGTCAAAATGCCTCTAACGTCTGACCATTGGTTCCTCCAACACATTTTTCTCAGACAAAACCCTGAAACACTTGCCCTGGTGTCAATTACAGTGAAAGTCCCCAGCCCCCCACTGCGCCTGTTAATCCTATAATCCAGCACCCATTTCTACAAGACAATACACAGTTTTCACTGGTCCAGGTTCCAAGGAGGTCAGGCAGCTGACATTCAGCTGATTAGAGGTTCCCAGGAACCCTACAGATTCAGAGGCCTTGTAACTTCAGAGGCAATATCTTTCTAAATCAACACAGGGTCCTGAAGAATGTGCCTGGTGGCACTTGAAGCAATTTGGCAGTAATAAGCCTCTGTCAGTTTGGGAGGAAGACGTGGTTCACACTGCAACCCCCTCTGCTGAGCTGTGTTTGGATACAGTAGGGCTTTCTGTCTTTCTATAAAAGGTAAATTGAATAAATGCGTTCCCAAGTGGGAAAGTAAAGCCATTTCTTCCACAGGAAATTAGTTTCTTTAGGGAATGTCCTCTAGCCAATCAATGTGTGTTAATTAGTAGAGTCTGAGGGTCTGGGTGACCATCCTGGTGTGAGGGAGGTGACACCTTCCCAGGGGCTGGCGTGCGTGGAGCAGAGAACTGAGGGTTTGAAGAGGTTGGACTTTTAGTCTTGGTGCCATCAATGATTTCTGGACCTACTTAGGCAAGACAATCTGTCTTTAACACAAAAGGAATGGCCTTTCCTCTTTCCTTCCAGCTCAGACAATTTGTGAATGGATGAACATGTAGAGGCCTTTGGAGCCCATGATATATACAGAAGCCAAGCACAATGCTTGCCAGGGCCTGTGTCAGTCACCTCCCAGGTGTTCCCTGCTCCCTGGCAGTTGGAGGCCTCATGCTTGGATTCTGGAAAGGCAGTGAGGATGGAGGGGGAACCCCCTGAGCAGCCAGTGCTCTACCACTCCCCTCCTGTCTGCTGACGTATGCAGGGGACCCAGAGAGGAGCCCATGGACCTAGGAGAGGGGGAGCCACGGATGGAAGGGGCCTGGGTTTCTGGGTGACCACATGGAGCAGAGGACCCCCTACCCCAGTCCCCACTGCCGTGAACCTGCATCACACTGTGACCTGAGAGAATAAAACCTGATGGGCCACTGTGCTGTGGACGTCATGTTCTGGAAATCAGCCCACATGTACTGTATGTGGCGACAGGACCCAGGTGGTGCCTTGAGGATGGGGGCCAGGGTTGGGGGTGTCTTCACTTCGGGAGGGGCTCTCAGCACCCACCCACCCCTTGGTGGAGTACATGGGAGCTCAACAGGTCTTCCTAGGGACATCCTAATTCTTAACCACTGGTTATGAAACAAAACAAGACTTAGAATAAAGAGTAATCTGATTGAAAAAGTCTCTTTAGGAATGGACTCTTTAAGATGGTGAACATCACTCTAAGAATATCTAAATTCCTTTACCCTGGTTAATTGTGGGCCAAGCAGCCTTTGCATTTTGACTTGGTCTCTCCCGACCCAGAGAGGACCGTTGGGTCTAGTGATTGATACCCATCATCCTGACAGGTACACTGCCCATGGAATGGACAATTAAAGGGGAATTCCAACAAATGGATTGGGCTCATACCAGTTTGGGTTGTAGGAGTGGCTCCTCCGAGCCTTGCCTGAGACAGACTCTATGTGACAGGCTCAGGACCAGGCCTTGGCCCATGGGAACTCACCGAGTTCCTCCGGAGCTGCCCACCAGCTACCCACTGGGTGCCCTGCCCATTTATTTGAGCCAAATACCCGATAAAGAGTAGGAAGCTAAGAATATCTGTTAAAAGTAACAGAAGAAAGAGCAAGGAAAAAAAAAGAGAGAGAAAAATGACAGAAAGATAAGGAAGGGAAAGGATAGGCGCGGGGGGAAAGTGGGGGACACAAGCCAAGGACGGAGAACCACAAAGGTACCCCCTCTCCGCGCATGGATGCAGGGCGTTCTGGTGGGACCATGGGGGAGGAGCCCGGAGGAAGAACCCCATCAGGACCCAGGCTTCGTCTTCGCTTTGAATGGTACAGAGGAGGATGGGGGGTGCATTCCTACAAGTGCGCGCTACCATAGAAACCGTTTCCTGTGAGGAAGCCGATTAGAAAACCCCAGGACTCTCCTTCCTGAGCGAAGGATGAGGCCCTACCTCATCTACAAGTGGGGCGGCCCACCAGTGCCGTTTGCCGGGCCTGCAGCAGCTCCCGCCCGGCTCCCGCCCCGGCCCCACTCACGGGCCCCTGACCCTGGAGCGGTCACATCTCCTCTCTCCCTTCCAGGGGGCTGTGCAGCAGAGTGGACGAGGCAAGGCTTTGGTTCCACGCAGTTAGTAGGTTCCCACTAGATCTTACCTGTGATTACTATTTGTCAAAATGCCACCTACAAGCCACCTCCCCTAGCAGGTGGCCCTACGTATTCCCAGATATTGACTGATGCTCTAGTTTATGTGAGAGGACTGAAAGAATGACAATAGGGACATTCTCTGCCCGCTTTTTCTTCCTTCTTGCTTGCGGAAGGGAGGGTGGCTTGGCGTGGGTCTGGGGGAAGAGCTCCCTCAGGTACTGGGGTGTCCTAGCTTTGTGCTGTCCCACAGCAGACCCTGAGATAAGGGTCAAGCTGCAAGTGTATTTGAAATGTGATGGGAGAGGGAGGGAGAGAAGGGAGGACTGCCTGGCAAGAACTGGGGGGCCAGGTGCTGCTGCAGGGCCCTGGAGCTTCATCCCTCGGGGAGAACTCTGGAGGAACCCCCCGCCCTGGGGCGAGGGGGCTGGGGGCTTGCAGAAGCATCCGCCACTCACTGGATGAAGATGGCTCCTCTTCCTACCTCCGCTTTCTCGGGGCAGGCAGACCGTGCCAGGTGCGTTGCATGCTACGGCAGGGGCGGGTGGACAGGGACAGAGCAGAAAGCTATGATCTCTATCCTCCTCATGGGACGCCAGACACTAGGTAAGGAACATCAGTTCTTCTGAAATTGCCTTTGGTTGGGGCAGTGTGTGGATGCTTAAGCCTGGGCCACGGGGATAACCACTGTTTAGGGCTTCACCTCCTCGTGTCTGTGTCCTCGCCCCACCGGACACGTGTGTGTCTAGCAGTCTGTAGCATGCTGCCGTCTGTGGGTGCCTCTGGCTGTGGGAGCCTGGAAATCCAGCCCCGACTCAGTAGCTGGACTGGAAGCTCCTCAAGGACAGAGCTACTGGGCATTTCCTGCTGCTGTGTGTTTCCTGACACCACCCGTGAAGTCTTAATCGTATGGCCAGAGGGAGAGAGACAAGAGGCAGGCAGAGAGAGAGATCCCTTTGACCAGGGAAAGGGTCTTCACTGATCCTGCTTGCAGAGTTTTCCATAGGGGATGGTCACACTTCTGTGGCATTTCGTCAGTCTCTTGACTGTTCACTGCCAAGGACTCAAATCAAAAGTAATTTTGTTTGGGGCCTCTGACCAAGACGCCACTTAACTTCCTGAGCAGGACTCATTCTGAAACACGAAACGCTAGGTCCCAAATGTCATCGGGAGGGTGCAGCCTGAGCTTGTTGCTTCCTGTTACTGGAGTTTGTGAGCACAACAACCCAAGTTCAGTTTAGATTGAGAGTCAGGGACTTTGTTTCTGCCCGGTCACAGCTTGGTCTTCCATTTTCTCCTGAAGAGAATAATCTCTGGTCTCTATGCTTCACACGGGGGTCCTGGCTGGATTAGAGGGATAATGAGCCAGAATGGATTGGTAGGGGAAAAGGAGTCCCTCACTTCAGGAGCTGCATTAACCCAGCAGGGCTGTCAGGCACCACTGAGCACAGCCCATCTTTCCGGGCTCCAAACGGCCCCCCTGTGCCCTGGAAGAGGGATTCCAGCTCCGGGGAGCAATGCGTGCTCCTCATCCGGAGGATCAGGCCAGTGTCTTTACAATCCTTGGCTGGCTCAGGATGGAGGCGTTGGCTGTATTAGTAACAGCTGTATAAATGCCACGTAAATATCAATATTGTTTTAAATTGTCTATTAAAGGGAAAGGCTAACTCCATGAAATCATTTTAAATAAATGTAGATCACCTGACTCCCTGGCCTCTTCTCTCATCTTTAGATACTTCAGAGCTTTTCTGTTAAAATGAGCTCCAACCCACAGCACAACAGGCAATTTACCCTGAAAAGTGGCCTGAGCTCCCCCGCCCAGCTCCTTTCCATGGAAAGATCCCTCTTCCTAATCATTGTACCTGCTTCTCTTCTGAGGAGCTGAAAAGGATGTGGAGGGAATGAATGGGAACAGAAGGGGAGGGTGGGGGTGAGTGAGGAGGAGACGACCTGGGGTTTTAGAAAACGGAAGAAAAGAGAGATGAAGAGACAAGAGAAAGAGGGATGGAAATAAATTCCCTGGAGTGCAGGAATGTCCCAGCCCACTCCTCTCCTAGCTCCCCAGGCTCCCCAGAAATCCCCTTGCTTTCTTCAAGATTTCCCTCCATCTTTATTCTCTTCTGATGTCCTGCTGGACTTCCTCTGCCCTTTCCCTGGGGGTATATGTGGAGGGCAGGAGCTGTCCTTTACATTCTTGGACCTTTCACAGCACAGAGGAAAGCTTTAAAAAAGTCAAAAATATGATGTCATCCCAATCTTGAATAAATATGTGTCAAAGATCTATTAAATCATTAGTAAGGGAAGGCATATAATAATGCTGGTTCATAAGGCAATGTAAGGAATTGGGTATTTAGAGGAATTTTGAAAAGCAGAATGCCAGGATAAGATTGTTAGTTTTATAGAACATTGGCTACTTTTCTACAGGACAATGAAACCATAGCTTCTGTAGTGGACAGAAATTAGGAAGTAACTTCACAGTGTCTCTCACTCTAGTCAGTATATAGCAATATTAAAAACAGGTCTGATACCTACATATTTAAAAATTCCTTGAGTAGTCCTGTAAATGCCATAGTGTGACGTTGAAAGGACATGCTGTTCTCTATTCCTTATTTCCAAGTTCTGGACAATTTTTCTTAAGGTAAGCATTCACTAAATATTTAGTGAGTGGACTACATGAATGAAACATATATTTACCATCATGTCCTGTAAGTAAATACATCTTTTCTATTTCTAATTCCCCCAATCTATTCAGTGTTGCTCTTACTGCCTTTACTGGACTGTGGAAATTTGAAGGAAGCAGGCCCGTTGACATGAGAATGCCTTTTTATACTGTGTTATTAACTTATCTTAATAAAGCCCTGGGTCACATGTTCAGTCTGGAAACACACAGCATTCAATGACACTCTCCGTGTTTCGTGGATGCTGTTAGTGTCAGAATGTATGTAATGTAATTTCATAAATGCCGAGGCTTCCTTTCCACCAGAGCTCCTATTTCATTGAAAATTTTCCATATAACCAAAATGTAAAATGGTACTTGGAATATTTGCTTTTATTGAACCTTCAATTAACTGAATCATTTTACATGAATAAAGGTTTGCAAAAGGCATTATACTTAAATCTAGTTCTCATAAATAGTAAGGTCCAATTGAATGGAAACAGATTAGGAGAGTTTTAAAAAGACGATTGTTTAAAACAATTTGCAAAGTTCTTAGGTTCTTGCTCCTCTCCCAGATCTGTGCTAGAAGGCCAGAGCTTAGCTCAGTTAAGGGCTGAATGAAACCCCCCAACCTGCCTCATTTGCCCCTGCTGAAGTTCGTACCTCTGTTCCCTCACTAGCCCTGCTTGCTGCTGGTGGGAGCATGGCTGTGCCCCTGGGCACTGGGCCTTAATCTGGAGTCCAGCCCTGGTGCTGTGTCCCGTGAGGGACTCCGAGCAAGCCGCATGGCATCGGTTACTGCCTGGTCTTTTTTTGCAGGTCTGTTTTCCCAGATTGGGTCGTCAGTTCTCTAGACCTCCTCTCAAGGAGGGGGGCTCAGCTGGTGCTGCTAACCAAACTAATCAATGCTTCTTCATCTTTTGGGGGCTAACAATTCTGCACCTAATTCCAGCGTGTGGGTTTTTCCCCACACCCAGTCATTCCTTGTGACACCAGCTGGGTGTCCTACAAGTCAACCCAATTTGGTCTACCTGGAGGCAACGTCAGACCCCACAGGTTAGGGGCTCAGTCCCACAATATTGCCCCCCACTGCTTCACTTCAGATATCAAACGTGAGTCCAGGCTGTCACTGTCTGATCAGGCAGGCTTCTAGTCACCTGGCTATAGATGGGAGGGTGCAGTGATCCCGTCAGGTTTGACTGATTTGCTAGAGCAGCTCACAGAACTCAGACAAAATAAATTCACTAACTAGATTACCATTTTGTTTTTAATAAAAGTATATAACTCAGGAATAGCCAGAGAGGAGAAATGCAGAGGGCAAGGCCTGGGGAAGGACCTGGAGTGGCCGGGCTCTCTGAGCAGACCATTCTCCCTGAGCCTCCACATGTTCACCACTCCAGAAGCTTTTTGGGTTGTTAGAGGCCTCACTGCACAGGAAATGATCAATTACATCTTTGGCCATTGGTGATTGAACTCAGTCTCCAGCTGTTGTCCACTTCCCCGGGGTCAGGCAAGGTTCCAAACCTCTAAAACCCAAGATTGTCTCCAGGGGCAAGCAGCCCCACCCTTAGGTTACCCAGGGGCTTAACAAAAGTTTCCCCAGTAACATAACAAAAACACCTTTATGGCTCACTTCACAGGAAATTTTGAGGGTTATAGGAGCTCTGTGCCAGGAGTGGGGATGAAGACCAAATACATGTTTCTTTTATATAAATCACAGTGTCACCAGGGTACAGACCTCTTTGAGAATCTGCTGATGCACGCACATCCACCTGCCCTTTCCACCGGAACCTGGAGGGCTGAGGCGGTGGGATCCTGGGAGGGGCATCTGGACCCCAGTAGAAGCCTCCACACTAAGGGCAACGGTTACTTCTTTGAAGTGTTCGCAAGCAGACAAGCCTCCATGGTCACAGAAGTGCATCTTGCAAGAATTTTAAATAAACATAAAGATACAGGTTGAAATGTTCTTTGGGGGTAACAGAAGACCCGTTTCCCCACAGGTGGCTGAGGCCTCTGGGAGCTGCTTCCCCCAGGATGGGGCAGGCCCTTGAGAACTCTCCTCACAGCGTGGAGGGGGCTAAAGAGCCATGTCTGTCCACCTGCTGTGCTCTAGTCTGCTGCTGGTCACCCCATCTCTAGGCCGTGAAGTGTGCTCCCCCTTCAGGGGAGTCATTTCCACGTGAGCACATGTATGTTCATGCACGTGCATGTGTGGTCATGAGCACCAGCTCTTCCCTGGGAGGCACTCTGTCTTTGCCCACTTGTTTTAACACAGGGGTTTTCCACAGTCCCTTGTGTGTGAATCAAAATTCAAACTCAGACACAATAAGCAGCATCAGACCTTAAGGATTTAGCAGAATTACAGGCTGTTCAGGATGAGACACAGGATCAGTTTGGAGGAGCAGTTGTGGAGAGCCTCAAATGCTGAGCCGAGGAGCATGGCTTTTGCAGTGGAGTCGAAGAGAACCATCACGTCTCTTACCTGTTTTGTATATTCTGATTTTTATATATTAGCCTCTGCGGCAGACAAAACAGCCATTCTTCCCTTCCCTCAGAATAACAAAGTCCACGTTACCGTCCAACCAAAAGACATTCCAGCCTCCCTCGCAGCTACCCAAGTCCGGGAATGGGTGTTCCCGCCAACTGGAAGTGCCCGCAGGACTCAGAAAATGCTCGACAGTGGAGCTGGCTCGCTGTTCTCCATCCCTAGACCCAAGCAGCTCAGGTTGAAGCTCCACCCTGGGTCAGGAGGCCGGGGCAGCCTGGGTCCGATGGGGCAGACCCCTGACAAATTCATTCAACCACCAAACAGCCCTGGACAGGCTGCCCTCTCCACCCTGACTGCCTTTATGGGTAAGAGAAACTGAGCCTGGTGAACTTGGGCCGCACTCACTCAGGGTTCCTTGTTCTGTGCAGCACAGAGGAATCCTAGCTTCTCTGCCTCCCATCTCCTGTTGAGTTTAAAGTCATCCTCTAAAATATTAGGCTTTAGGCTTATCAACTCTGTCTTTAAACCTTTCCATCTTTCTTTATTCACTTTCAGTTTCCCCTCCTCGTGAAGGTCCTCCGTGAAGGCTAATGGAACGAGTGAATGAGCAGCTGTCCCTTGGGAATCGTGATCTCATTCTCCCTTATTTAAAAACAGAGCCTACAAACACAGATGTCAGAGTTGGAAGACCCCTCAGAAGTCAATGCCTTACTCTCGGCCTCTGTTTACAAACATCCTGTCACATCGTGTTCCCGCCCTGGCTTCCCTCTTTTTGGTTCCAACCCCAGTAAATACTCCTTTCACATCACCTGGAAAAAATTGCTCCACATGGCTGAGACTAGGTCTTCTTCTCTTCTTTCAGATTCACCCAAGGCGTTGGTGGCTTCCAGATAATTTTCCTTTGGCTGTGAAACCGAGACAGGCTAGCAGTACACACCCCACATCCTGTATTGACAGTTGCATGTGAATCTATGTGTCTGCTGCCAGGCTTCCCGACATGGGGTCACTTTCTGGTAATGAACCATTGGCAGTGAGGCCTCAGCAGTTCAGAGCAGGACCTGCTAGGGCCCTGGGGCATGTGACCGGGCCCTCGAGCTGCTAGTACAGTACAGCAGGGAGTGGGTTGGGTGGGAGGGGCAGAAGGAGCCCGAGCCTCCTGGCGGGTCACCACACAGGTCCCCAAGCAGGAGGGCTCTTCACTAAGCAGGACTTCCATGACTGCAAGCCCCGTCTCCGACAGACCGCATTGTAGCTTCCCTCTCCCAAGGACATGAGGAGCTTCAGGTCAGTAGCAGGGCTTCAGCACCCTGCCGCATCTCCAACTTGTGGTCAGCCTCCATGCCCACCACCCACTGAATTCCTGTTGCGCTCACAGCACACTGCACACTCTGGCATTGGGTCCTTGTCCCGACTCCCGCCTCCTCCCACGCACCGCCCACTGCCCACTGCCAACCGCCTACTCAGGCTCCCAAGAAAGCACGTGTCCTGGGACCAGCTACTCCTCTTGGTCTCCTTTGCTGGCTTTTCCTTGGCTTAACTCCAAATGTGGAAGAGCCCCTAGCTGGGACCAGGCATCTCACTCTCCCATCAGTGCCCCATTTCCTAGGCTTTCTGTGGCATCCGTGTGTCATTCCCAAACATCCTCCTCCAGCCCACACCTCTCTCCCTGAGTGGCTGGCTTGGATCGCCAACTTCCTGCTTCATGACAGCACTTGTCCCTCCCTAATGTCCCAAACCTGCTGCTCTCTCACATTTTAGACGATGAGCCTCCCATCCTGTCTGTTCCTGTTCTCTGGGAGCTGTCTTTTCTTCCCTTCCTTTAGGTTGATCATCAAAGTCTCCTGCTGTTCACGGCTCTCCATCTGCTTCACCACTATCCTCCTTAGTCCAGGTTGCCATCATTTCTACCTGAGCTATTACAGTGACTGCCTTAATTTTCTTCCCGTTTGTCCTTCAAACCATTCTCCATACAGCATCCAATGTGAACTTTTTGAAGTCCTTATGCCCTGCCAAGAGCCACCAGTGGTGTTTCTGTAATGACGTGCTTATCTTCTTCTTGTCCCCCGCCCCTCGCCCCACTACACTCCAGGAGGCAGGACATGGCCCCTTGCATTCACCTCTGTGCCTCCTGCATGCCCAGTGCCTGCCAGGTTGCCCCCCTAGTATGTATTTGCTGAATGAATGAAAGCCCCGGGGGGATGTTACTTCTCAGGGTAATTCACAAACTGCTCTCTATGTGCCAACCTCTGTCCTGGTCCCTCTCATGTACATCACCCCAAGTTGTCTTCCTCTCCCTATTTTAGAACTGTGGAAACTCAGGCTCAGAGGTAAGTGACTTTCTGGAGTCACCCAGCTGTTTCGGGGCAGAGCCAAGATTCCAACCCAGGTCCGTCTGGCACCGCGTTGCCCACCATCACCACCGAGAACCTTGAGAGAAGCATGGCAACTGTGTTAGGCTTATTCATTGCTTAAAAATAGCTCAAGATTCAAGACAAGGCCCCACTTAGAGAAGCTTTTTATTGCCTCTTCCCCCAGAGAGGTAAGTTCATATTACTTCACCTGGTTCCAAAATCCTGGGGTAGTCCTCAAAAACTGTAAAAGTGCCTTTTTCTCAGTGGTGTGCTATCCCTCTGCAAAGAGCACAGGCCGATGGAGGGCTGGAGGAGTGCTGGGGGTCTGCATAAAATGGGGAAGCCAGCCCAGTCTTCCTGTCAGGAGGAGTGTTGTGAATGCCGGCTCCCAGGGCCTGAGCTTCCTAGCCAACTGCCCCTCTGTGCAGCTTTCCTGCCTGCCCGGCCCTGCCCAGTTAGGCTTACATGTTGGGGGCTGGAAAGAATAGAAACAGAAGAAAACCCCCAACCCTACCAACTGAGCAGAACTGCACACATGGGCAGATTCTCTGTCCCCTCTGGGCAGATGGGCTTGGGACCCTGCAAAAGGTGGGCACTCGTGGTGCCAGGCACGGCCAAGAGACACCATCACCATGGGAGTGGGAGAGGAGACAGGGCTCAAAACCCCTCTGGCTGCAAGAAACACGCTGCCTGATGACCAGTGGCTCAAGACATGAACCAGTTGACCTGTCAACCTGAGGACACAAGAAAGGGGTCCCTCTGGGTTCACCGGTCCCTGCTGAGTGCGCAGGGAGTAACCTGGCGGCTCCAAGGCTCTGATTCTGTGAGGTCAGAGGGCCTCGCTTGGCCAGGGTGAGTGAGAGCCACACAGGCAGAGGCAGCCCCACCACCTGTCAGTTCTCAGTGCTGACAATGGCCTTTTCAGAATTCTTTGATGAAAGAGAATACAGAAACTTTCATTTATGGTAAGTGTACAGCTCAAAGGGTTTCCAAAACACACCAGGGTTAATCCAGATTAAGAAACAAAATGTGCCACCCTGGATTTAGGGAAAGCTGCCATTTTCCCAAAGAGAAAATCCCACAGAAAGGTTGATGGGCAATCTGAATACGTGAATTTCTAGCGACGTGGATGACTTCCGTCAGGAGTCTTATAATATGTTATCAGTTAACTTACTGATGAGAAATACTGAAAAATCACGTTTTAATTAAGAAACATTGCCCCTCCCCTTTTTTACTCAACTGATCTTTATATTTTACTCAATATAATGATTTATATTTTTTACTCAACTGATCTTTAGCAAAGGTACTAAGAACACACAATGGGGAAAAGATGGTCTCTTCAATAAATGGCACTGGGAAAAGTGGATATCCACATACAAAAGAATGAAATTGCACCCCTATTTTACACCATACACAAAAATTAACTCAAAATGTATTAACAGCTTAAATGCAACACCTGAAACTCTAATAAGAAAGCAGGGAAAAAGCTCCTTGACATTGGACCTGACAGTAATTTCTTGGTTGCTGAAAACACAGGCAACAAAAGCAAGAAGAGACAAGTGGGACTGCGTCAGAACCAGAAGCTTCTGCCCAGTAAAGGGGAAAGTCAACAAAATGAAAGGCATCCTACAGCACGGGAGAAAATATTTGCAAACTATATATTTCCCAAGGAGTTAATATCCAAAATATATAGGAATTCCAACAATGCAATAGGAAAAAAACCCAAATAACCAGATTTTTTAAAAAATGGACAAAGGAATGGAGTGACATTTCTCCAAAGAACACATACAGATGGACAACAGATACATGAAAAGATGCTCAGCACCACTAATCATCAGGGAAATGCAAACCAAAACCACAATGAGGTATCACCTCATACCATTAGGATGGCTAGTACTATTTGTTCAATTGAAATATAATTGATACACAATATTATATTGGTTTCAAGTGTACAACGTAGGATTTGACAGTTGTCTACATTATTAAATCCTCACCCCAACTAGTGTAGTTACTATCTGTTAACATAGAAAGACGTTATAGAATTATTGACTATATTCTCAATGCTGTGCTTTCCATTCCCATGACTACATTATATTATTATTGAGTAGGATAGCTATAATTAAAATGAAAGACAAATGTTCTCAAGGATGTGGAGAAAAGGGAACCCTTGTACATTGTTGGTGGGGAGTGTAAACTGACATGGCCAATGCAGAAAACAGTATGGAGGTTCCTCAAAAAACTAAAAATAGAGTCTCCATATGATTAGCAATCCCACCTCTCTATATATCCAAAGGCATTGATATCTGTACTCCCATGTTCACTGCAGCATTATTCACAACTCAAGACATGGAAGCAACCTGAGTGTCCATTGATGGATGAATGGGTAAGGAAAATGTAGGGTATGTATAAAATTGAATATTATTCAGCCTTTCAAAAGAAGGAAATCCTTCCATTCATGACAACATGAATGAACCTGGAGGATATTATGCTGAGTGAAATAAGTCAGACACAGAACAAACCCTTCAGGGTCTTGGAATCTAAAAAAGTCAAACTCACAGAAACAGAGTAGAATGGTGGTTGCCAGGGGCTAGAGGAAGTGTGGTGTGGGGTGGTAGTAGGTACAAAGTTTAGTCTATGTAAGATAAAGTCCCAGACACGGACTGTACTGCATAGTATCTATAGGTAATAATACTGTGCGGTGTACTTAAGCATTTGCTAAGGGGGTAGATCTTCTAATAAGTATTCTTATCTCACACACACACACACACACACACATGCACACACTAATAAATAGAGGATAGAGGGATCTTTCGGAGGTGATGAAATATTTGTGGCATAGATTACAATGATGGTTTCATGGGTGCTAATACTTATCTCCAAACTCATCAAGTCATATACATGCGGGTTTTTGTAAATCAGTCATTCCTCATTAAACTCTGTTTTCCACAGCAAAAACAAAAAGAGCAGCAGCAAAATGTTCCCGGCTCCTCCAGAGTCCTGCCTCTGGACCCTTCCCTCACCATGCCCAGGCCCCTGGTAACTCCCACCTGACCTCTAACTCCCAATTTCTTTTGCCTGTTTTTGCACTTTTTTATAAACATAACTCTGCAATGTGTATTCTTTTGTGCCAGTTCTTTCACTCGGTATTATGTTTATGAATGCACTGACTCACATTGTTGCACATAGCTACAGAGTATTTGTTCTCATTAGACTGTAGTTTTAATACACTTCTGATTAGTGTCATTTTCCAGGCTGGATAGAAACAGAACTTAGTACTGCAGCCACCTCTTTAGTGGTGGAAGCTCTCCATGAACTCCATTTCATCCAACTAATATTTAGGAATAATTTGTCCTTCCCCCACTATTAGTCTCTTTCATCTGGATACATTTGCAGGGCAATTCAGGCTGTGACTGGCCTCCCCCATGGCGTGTTCCCATAGAGATGTTGGGCCAAGCCCTAGAAGGAATTTCTGTAGCCATCATGGAAATTCATCCGGGGTGAGCCGATTCCAATGACCTGGAATTAATATCTGCCCTGCCTCCTCCCAGTGCCACTCTAAGGACCGAGTAAGATGAAGCAGGTATTACAAAACTGTTAGCCCAGCACGGTAACAACTTCATTAAAAGGAGGCAATGCATATAGTATTTAGGCAGACACAAAACAATACAAAACAACACCATTATGGGTAAGTGAACTTATAGAGGAGTTTATTTTCTTATTTTTACATTTGAAAAAGTTCATATATTCTACACAGAACATGCATGAGTTTTAATACAAAGTGTAAAGGTCAAGTAGTATTTATAGAAGAACACTGAAATCTATAAATGACAGAGTAAATAAAAGGTGTTACATATTGCTTCATTGACTCACAGGAAAGACTTCTGTGGTATTTTAAAAATAGAAAGTCTTTGCTGTAATCTAATTTGGCAACCCTAACACTGAAGCAGCCCCTGCCAGAAGATGAAAAGAAAAGTTCAGCGCCTCACAGTCCAGGCTGCCAAGAGAAAGGGTCTGCTTTCCTCGCATTACTTTTCTTAAACAAACAGGTGTTTGTTGAGCACAAAGGTTATGTGTCTGCTGAGGACCCACAAGCTGTTCTTTTTTGCCTTTTGTGTGGTTCTAGGCAGATAGTATTTTTCAGGCATATGATGATAAAGGGACAAAATAAGTTCTCCCAAGGAAAGCAATGAGTCAGTAAGACTCAAGCCTTGGATGGAAGGCAACTATACCACTATACCAACAGTCATAAATCAGAGAGCTCAGAACAAAGGAATAATCTTCCCACCAGGGCTTGGTGAGGCCACATCTCCATTGTCCGTTAGTTGGACAATCCAAGTGGAATCTGAAGAGAGGGGATCTTTTTGGACTTTTCTTTGGTATGCATTGGCATTTAAAGCCAAGTTCATATATGAGAAACACTCTACTATTTCTGAAGATTCACTTTCCAATAATCCACTGTTTCAATAGTGGGGCTGGCAGAGCTGCGGTGTCTGTGTCACCTGGGAACTTGTTAGAAACAGAAAATCTTAGGACACTTCTTGTTACTTGGGCCCCTACCTACTGAATCACAATCTGTGTTTTCATAAGATCCTTAGGTAAAACATATTAAAATGTGAGAAGTCCTTCTCAAGAAGGAAATCTGGGGATATACAAGAAAAGTAAAGAGAAGAACAGTTTTGAAACGTTTGACTCCTGTTTCTCCCTATGCATTGATCTATTTTTACACCGTCATACCCCCAGTGGTACGGCTTTATAGCCCAGCTTTCCCTTACCACTGTGTATCACATCCTTTTCATAAACAGTTCACACAGGTGTGCAATGGTCCAGCTAGCAAAGGTACTGTGGTTGATTCAATTAATTTACTTCTAGTTGGACACTTGAGTGATTTAAATTTGCTTATAGGATAAGTAATTAAACAATAAAAATTTTTGTGCTTAGCAATTTACACATCTAGTTAATTTTTCTGGGAGAGATTCTCAGAAAAGAATTTAAAAGCAAAGCTTTCCTCTTCATAACAATACAAATATAAAAAAAAGATTTTTAAAATATGAGAACACAAATCTACAGTGGGTAAAATTGCAATGTTTCCAGAATCTCTTGCCTGGTCTCGGTACATCTCCATATCAACAGGTGTTTTCAAGGGATGGAAAGAAATAGCATCTCCGTATCAATAGATGATTACAAGGTGGGTGGAGAAACAAGCACCTGCAGGGACCAGAGAGGTTTTTTTGGCTTCTTCCCAAACAGGACAGGAAGAGACACAGGTGAGTCGAAGTAGAGGACCTCTTGTAAGTAATAAATGGGTTTCTCCCACTTTATTTTCCCTTTGACTGATTTTGGCTTCAAAGGTTTACTTGCCCCGGGCTGGGAACCCATTTCCTGCAACCCCCACCCGCCATTGGGAGTTACATCTATATATGTAACAAACTGGCATTAGAAACACACATGCACACACACACACACACACACACACACACACACAAGTGCATGTAAAAACTGTAATACTTGTAATTTGCTTTTGAGGGTGTACGTAGAAGGGAAAAAGATTCCTCTAGCTAAGTATGAACAGGTCTATGGTCAAGTTAATAGGATTGTACTGAGATCAACTTTCTGTTTTTGATGATTATACTGTAGTTATGTAAAATGTAACCATTGCAGGAAGCTGGGTGAAGGACACACGTGATCCTTCTGTGCAATTTTTCTAACTTGCTTTGAGTCTGTAATTAATTCAAAATGAAAAGTTAAAAACATATGAGAGAGAGGAGAGGAAAATTCCATTGCTCAAGAACAAATCTGTTCACGCTGGATCTATTTCTTTTCAACCTTCTAGGCAATGACTAAACATAGTAATGCAAATAAGAACTGCTCTAGAAGACTTGGTTTACGTGGTACTTTATTAGGCAAAGCTTTGGTGAGATACTGTACTAAACAGCCAACAGTGAGGTCTGAGAGGTTCAAGGTTGCACTGGCTGAGCAGGACCACCTAAGGAAAACATTAACTGTTTATCAATTTTCAACTTTCCTTCCCCATGGCCCTTTTCTTCACTCTCTCAAGCAGTATGTCCCTCTTTGTCTTCTCTAAGCACCAATCTCATCCCTTAATGTGATTGTAAGGAGGAACCTGTGAAAACACAGGTTTTTGTGAATGATAATTGTAATTTGCTTTTGAGGGTGTACACAGAAAGGAAAAAGATTCCTGTAGCTAAGTGCTCAGCCCTGGCTCCTGGCTGCATTTGCAGAAAGGATACCAAGGAAATGACTACGGCGGTTGCAGTTAATTAATGCCCTGATTCCTAATGGGCAACACTTAAGTAAATAGCAGTGGAGGACACTTGAACTCCCCTTCAATTCCACACTCCACACACTCTCACCTACCAGCCTATCTCCATGACAACCAGAGAACCTTCCCTAAAACTCAGCTCAAATGGCACCTTTGATGAGATGCAAGTTTCAGTAAGTCTGTGACACAGTGACGTGCCCTCTGCCCTGCCGGTGTCCCCATCCATCTGAGCTGCTGATTATGCTCTGTAATTTACCCAAGCACCCGCCTTTGTCCCCCACTGGGCTGTGCGTCCTTGGTGTCCATTCTTTGTTAGACAAAGGAATGAAGGGAGTGGCAGAGTGGAGAGGAAGCACAGAGGGAGGAGGAAAGGAAAATGGCCCCAGGGATGTCACCGAGTGTGGAAGCAGCGTAAGCCACTGTCCTTTCCTTCAGAATGCCTGCAGCTCCCCAGTGGATGTCATCAACCTTCGCTGGCTTCTCCCTCTGAGCCCTGGTCAGCATGGTGGGCCTGTCCCCATAGTAAGGCTCTGTTGCAGTGTCTGGGGGCCTCACCCCACCCAGAGGGGGTTGGTCCCTCACGGTGCCATAATGGGTCTGCTTGTGAGGAGAGGATAGGTCCCAGCATATCTGCCCTCAAGAGAGTATCCCAGTTCTGCCCTTTGGGAGTTTGTTCTTGAGGGGTTGCACCACTGGTGAGATGTGGAGACAGGGCTCAGGGCACTTTCTGTCTTCAGCCACTTCCATGACCTTGGACCAGACATTGACGGCTGCTTCTGCATCTGAAAATGACGTGGGTGTGCAGGTCTTTCTGTTTGTCAGCTATAGGATTCAGAGGTGTCTTATCAGGCAGGTGCGGATTGGAATCCCAAAGGCACAGCAATCAAGGATAAAGGGCCACTGTGTCCTGCCAGAACGTCAGGGTCTGGAGGCAGGCTGGGCTGCTGCTCGCTGTCCTTTGCTGGCAGGGTCCATGGAGACCAGAGGAAGGCGGCCTCTCTGGGCTCCTCCTCCCCGGTCCAGCCACGCAGGCATTCCCTCCTGGATGGTGGGGAGTGGGTGTTCACCGGAATGGCCTAGAGACAGGAGGAAAATGCTGGGGCCTGGGTACCACCCAAGGAAGCCCGACTTTGCCCTTCTCAGGGCGCTGACTGCCTGCCAGCACAGCCCTGTACGGGGACCAGGCCTCCACTCTGGTGGCCTGTGGCAGCGCACATTCTCTGTTTCACCAGTGGCTCCCACCATCTCTCTCTCTCTTCCCATCCTTGCTTCCCTCTTCCCCAGCTCCAGTTGCCCATTATGTCAATCGCCATCCCTTTTTTGCATAGACTTAAATCCCGTTGTCCCTCCTATTTGTCAGACTCAGCTGGCTGAGTTCCAGTGCTGGTTATGTCTGAGCCCTACCTCCTCTGTACACGGACTCGCATGGCTGAACCCACTGGTCCCGGGCCTGCCTCGTCCACCACTGCCTGCTCTCACACAGAGCAGGCACGGGGGTCTCTAAAGCCTGGGTTGGGTCCCACGGTCCCTCAGCTCCATACCCCATGGGCTCTCATCTGTCCCAGAGTAGAATCCAGAGCGCTCTACAAGCCTCCCCACCCACCCCATCCCCAGTCTGACCCTCTCTCCCTTACTTGCCCGCAGATACGCTCCTGTCCCAGGAATTTGCACGTGCTGTTCCTGCTGCCTGAATGATTTGTGCCCCAGATATTCATATGCTTGGTCCCTTCACCTCCTTCAAGGCTTTCGTAGGTTTGGCCTCAAGTATTGTTTCCTTAGGGAGGCCTTTCCTAAATGAACCATTAAGCCTCCTGACCCCGGCTCCCCTTGTCCTCCCTGCTGCTTTAATTTCTCCAGAACACTTAACCCCTCTAACATACTATGTAAGTAAGCATTTATTCCTTGTTTTTCTCCCCATATAAGAATGTAATCTCCATGATGTCCACTCTTTTTTCACTGTTATGCCCTAGTGTGCAGGGCAAATATCTGCTAAATTAATAACTATTTTAAAGTTACGTATGTATAGAAAAAAGGCTAGAATATTCTATTCTAAATCCCAGAATTTATCCTTTATATGTAAATGCTTATACTTCATACATGTATGCATGCATATATATGTGTTTACATATATACAGTAAAACATATACATATATATGTATATGTAATATTTAAACTCTCTCACAAGCATGTAATACTTCTGTGGTTTAAAAAATCAGAATATAAATAACATAAATATTTTCAAAGGCTACACAAGCGCTCTCATTACCCCCAGTACAGTTGGGAGTTAAATGGAGAACGCTCATGCCCATAGGCCACCTTAGTGGAGGCCTGGTTCCCAGTCCAGGCCCGGGACCTCTTGTCCTGAGCCCAGAGAGGAGCCTTGGGCTCCTTGCCTGAAGGGTTCCACCTGGGAAGGGAGGGGCGGTTGAAGTCAGGACAGAGTCACGTGGCGTACGCTGCCATACAACACCTGCATTCAGGACTTTTATAATCACGAGTGGGAAGCATGTACAGTGGTGTGACTATACCGTGCTGCCTCCCAACAGGGAGCCAAACTAAATTCAGAAGCCCAAGGCGGACTGTAAGATTGGAGTGTGCTTCTGTTATGGGAGAGACACAGGTATTGATCTAAACTCCCTTCCTTTGCACTTTCCCAGAGAGCATTGCCTGTCTGCACTGAGGTAGAGAAAACAGTCCATGGCGTTATTTAAAAGCAGAATGATTCCATTAAGGTCATGTACACCATGTGTGCAGGAGGAAGCAGGCCAGCCTCTTGATGGTGATGGTGGGTCTGGGCAAACTGTGAGCAAATGGAGAGCCAGCTGAGGATCTGCTGCAGTGGCCTGCCAGCAAGAGCAGGTGTCAGTGACAGACAGGACCATCGCCTGACCCCAGGTGACCTCTGCGCCCTGTGGTGTTCTCAAGTGCTCACCTCCCACTCTGGGCTGGGCTTGGCCCTGTGACCACCAGAACATGGCAGACATGGCGGCATGTTACTTTTGAGATGAGGTTGCAGAAGACATTGTCCCTTCTGTCTTGGTCACACTCTCTCTCTCAGGAGACCATCTCTCTGTAGGAAGCCGACTACCGACCATGAGCAGCCTACGTGGCGAGGGCCTGGAGCCTCCTGCCCCATGCCAGCCTTCAGATGGCTGCAGCCCTGGTGGATGGCTTGACTGTGACCTTGTGAGAGACCCTGCCCACCTCGTCACTCCCTCCAGAGGACAGCAGCGACCATGCCTCTGAGCGGTCACACAGAGGGGCCATGGGGTGAGGAAGGAAGGCCTGTGCCTGCAGTTACCTGAGGGACTCTATAAGTGAATCACCCAGCCTCAGTCAAGCCCTCAGATGACTGTCGCCCCAGCCAACACCTTTACTGCAACTTTGTGAGAGGCCCACAAACAGAACTTCCCAGTTAAAACACTCCTGGATCACTTGCCCTCCCAAACTGTGTGAGATGATAAAAGTTTGAGGTCCCCAGCCGCTCAGCTTTGGGGGTGATCTGACATAGAGCAGTCATAGCTAATACTGCTGGCTGGCTACTAAAGTTCCTGCCTATGGAGTGGCGGCAGAAAAAAATGTGCCTGGGACTTTTTTCCAAATGATAAAAGAAGAAGACAGGCAAAGAAATACTCCCAGTTCTGAGAAGGGACAGTGTTGTTAAGGGAAGGTGGGTATTGTTTTTCCTCTAAGGTGGACTAACTACTGTCCAAGATTTAACAGGAACATCTTCCCTTAAAAGAGGTGGCAACCTTTAAGTCATCCTAAAACCAAACCTCAGGAGAGGTGCCAGACTGGGGAATAATACTGTGGGAGGGTGACATTAGGTATGGTGTGATGGAAGCATAGGTGGTGGGCTCTGGGGACAGGAAGCCTGGGTTCAACCCCAGCCCCTCACTGGCTCGGTCACACTCACAGTCATCTTTGTTTGCCACACCCGTCAATCAGACTGCCTATCCTGCAGGTTGGTGTGAGGGTTCAAGGAGTTACTTGAAGACAGGCACCCGATGGTCGTCACTGCTTCCTGGGCTCGGGCACAGTCTGAGGCCATCTGGTAATGCTGGCCACCCTCCCACCCCAGTCTACCTCCTGCCCTTAACTAACTCCTAGTATTTCAGAAAGAATTTTTTTCCCATATTCAGAGTTACTCATTCCTGGAGAACACTTGCCTACTAGCCTTATAGACTCCATTGCAGATCACACCTGGTGGCAGTGTGAACCATGCCTGACATTTAGGTTTTATGTATTTGCTGAGTGAATAAAAGGATAGATGAATGAATTGTGCAAACAACTGACTGACAATTTGTTTCAGATATTTTGACAGGTTGTTTACTAACCCATTTATTTTAGAGCCTGAAGGAATTGCCCACTAGTTAAATTTCAGTATTTATTCAGGTTTCAGTACCCGTGAGTCATGAAGCGGGATCTCTTAGGCAGTTCACCTTGTTGTATAATAAAGAATTTGTCCAGTCTTTGTCCCAGGTTCCTAGGAGGGAACTTCTAAATCCTTGGAATTTCCCAAGTGATAAGACAATTCTTCTTAGGCATGGTGGACTCCGGGAGCTATCCTGGAATTCATGCTGATGAGCTAATTCAGGGTGGGAATCCGGACATGCCTGGAAAAACTACCTTGTTATTAAAGGGTTGGGTTTTGAACCAGGTAATATTAACCCCACCTCCAGGAAGGAGAGAGGGGCTGAAGATTGAGTTCACTCTTCTGACCAAAGATTCAATCAATCATATATACTTAATGAAACCAGAGTAAGAACTCTGGACACTGAAGCTCTGTTAAGCTTCCTGGTTGGTAACTACACAGAGATGTGCCAGGAGGGTGGTATGCCTTAATTCTGCAAGGGAGAATATGGAAGCTACAAATTGGACCCCTCCCAGCCTCATCACGAGTCTCTTTTGGATGGCCCTGATTTGTATTCTTTGTAATAGACTGTAACCGTAGTTATGGTGCTTGTCTAAATGCTATGATTCTTTGTAGTGAATTATCAAACCTCAGAGGCGGTGAGAACCTCTGGATTTATAGCCAGTGATTACAAGTGTGGGTGGCCTGGAGACCCTGGAACTTGTCGCTGGTGTGTGAGGGGCGTCCTCCTGGGGACTGTGTCCATAAACCTGTGGAGTCTGCTAACTTTGGTTGCCTAGTGTCAGAATTGCACTGCAGCATTGCACGCCTCCTAAACTCAGAGATCTCCATCATCTTTGGGATGTATGTATTTTAAAAGCTATTTTAAAAAAATAAGGTTATATAAGCTACTAAATAGGCTTATAAAAACATGGATTAGCTATTTTTAAAGGAAATAGTTAAAAGAAAAACATGGTAGTAGTGAATTTATCAGTGAATCCAAGGTTTCCTAAATGAAGAGCTCTAGAAATTCAACCACCATAACATTGTAGGTAAAGACGTGAACAAACTAGTATTAACACATAATTACATACACATATTGGGACATTAAAAATGCTAGCTAAGTTGGAGTTCTAATAAGCTGATTTTAGCTTAATTAAAATTTTACAGTACTGGAATCCCTAAGCCAAAATTATCTTTTCTCCAGTTTATGTGCCTGTTTATTTATTTGCTTTTATATTGTTTCAAGCCATTTAAACAAAAAAATGAATTCAAGAGATTATCAAAGTTAAATAAGGTTTAAAAATAACACAAAAATATGAATTAATTATGATCCCTGCTAGGATGTTATCCTCGGAGATCTGGAAATCCTTCACCTGTACTATTAATGCCCTAGTCATTTAGTGTGTGGTTTGATCTTCCCAGACTTGACAGGGCTGGGCAGCTCTACAGAAAAGGCGATTGAGAAGACAGGTGCCCCCCTTTACCCAAGGGAAGTCTGGACCAAACAGGTGGCCTGACCTTCTTAAGGGTCCATGGCTCCAGCTTGGGTGACTTGCCCTCCCTTATTTAGGAGGAATTCAGCCTCAGGGTGCCCTGTTCTTTCTGATTTATGGAAAAACTTCCAGCCCCATGGTTCATCTATACCTATTAGCCAAGAACAATTTCACATGGAAAGGTCACAGATGACTGAACTGGTGAACACTCTGACCCCCACGGCTACGCAGTCATTTCTGCAACATGGGTTTGGTTTTGCTTTTTAGTCACATGTCAGTGAATGAAAGGAACCTCTTCAAAGGGCCAGTGAAAAAGCTTTTTAGCTTCATAAATAATGTCAGTGAAACTACAGGTGGGAAAGATATATTTTGCCTCGCTTGAGAGCCTTGGAAATTGAGAACTTATGTGTGTGGAGGCTTTGAACTCCAGGAAAGTGTTGGGGGAGTAGGAACGTCTCATTTCCCGGGTCCTTTAGAGCCAGCAAATGCAGTCACTCCATGCCCTTCGTCTGCCTGTTAGGACGATTCTCACCCCTCCCCTCTAGCGCCTGCCTTTCTGCTGCCCTGGGCTCAGCACTCAAGTCTCACCCTCTACACCACACCCTGCATCTCCCATCACCAGAGGATGAAAACTGTGAGAATGTGAGCTTCCCAGCTGGGGCTGAGGCAGCAGTAGGTACTCAGTGAGCCTGTGCTCTCCTGTCTCAGGCACGGCTTTCCTGTTAAGATCGCCCTTATTCTGGTTCATTCACACATGTTGAACGCATTTCATGTCCTGTTTCCCCCAAGCATTTTATACGTTCCCATGTCTGGGATAGCTATAAATTCCCACTGACTTTGAAATACCTTTCCACTCTGCTTGGCCTGATCAGGTATTCCTGAGGGCAGTGTGGTATTTTACACCAGTGAAACATCCCTGCTGTTAACAAATTGCCTCTCTATCCACCACAGAAACCCATCTGTGACAAAGCCCTTAGAAAAGAATTCTTCTTTCCCCAAATTCAATGATTTATTTACTCAGAGAAATAAAGACTGATTCACTGCTGCATTTTTGTAAACATAATGCTACAAACTGTTCATTTGTTCAAAAAACACTTTTTGGAGGGTTTTCTCGATGCGCAAATGTAGATGAATAACACCATTTCCCTCTCTAGTCCCTTGTGGTCCAATGCCAGGGAACAGGAGGGACGCACAAAGCAGCCAGGGCAGTCCAGGTTCTGAGGGTGAGAAAGGGGGTGCTGTGGGTGCCAGGGAGGCAGCCATCACAGCCTGGGGGATGAGGCAGGATCGAACTTCTGAAATGTAAGTAGGAACCAGCCAGGAGAAAGGGTTGGTAATGTCCGGGTGCAGCAGGCAGAGTTCAAGGAGCCTCTAGGAGTTTGGAGAAGCACCTGTTTAGCATGACAAGGGACCGCGGTGAGCTGGGATCGGGCACCGCAGCAGGGTCCTTTGCTGCCCCACCAGCAGGACTGAGATGGAGTGTAATGGTGTGGGAGCTGTGCTCCTGCAGCCCTGGACGGGCATTTTGGGGAGGTGCACCTCCTCCTCCTGCCAGCACTCTCTTCCCACATTTCATTTTGCTTTAACTACTCTCTTCCTCTTCTGAGTGGCATCTTGTATCCCCAGACTGGTGTCTTTAGCCCCACTATGTCCTCTGTACCAACACCATCCCTGGCCAGCCTGGCTCTGCCCACTGGTCTTGGAATAAGCCTGTGGGCCTGTGTCTTTGTATCACCTTCAAGAACACGTTCTCATGAGTCATGAGCTGTCACATGAGAAAAACAACCAATTAATTCACACTACAGAGGTAAAAAAAAAAAAAGCGATTTTAATGTGCTACATATCCCAACAATTTAAATTTTCACAGTAGGAAAAGTGTTGAGTGATAAAATGAATTTCCAGAGGTGAAATTTCAGGAGAATGTGGCAAGCATCTGTGCCTTCTGAATTAAACCATAAAGGTAAACCTGACTTCTGTCCATCACACTGTTCTGGACACGACCAGAAGGTTTTTACAAAAAATGTTGTTTTAATTCCTGGCACAATCCTTTTGGTTATGACAGTCTAACTCTCTGCTATCAAAAAAGATGGCTGGAAAAATCTTTCATTTTGTTTTTGAGAGTCCCAGCTAGTCTCTGTGGTAACTGGGCCAAAAGGTGCTCCTGTACGGTTTCCGGCCCAATTCCAGTGTGTGTGGGTGCAAGAGGGTGTTTCCCCACACACAGCACCAGTAATTCTCAAACACCAGCAGGGTGTCCGAGAATTCAACTCAGTTCTGACGCTATCTACTTGGACACAGCACCAGATTCTATCGGTTAAGGGTTCAGTCCTACAAGACAGCCCCAATCTCCCCTTCAGATGCCAGTCAAAAACCCCAGGCTCTTACCTGTTTCTGACCCAACGACCTCCTCCCTAGGTTCAATTACTTTCCTAGAGCAGCTCGTAGAACTCAGGGATATGATAAAGGGTACAATTCAATAGCCAGATTAAAAGACACATAAGCTGAGGTATTTTTTAAAATACAATTTTATGTAGGGTAGTATTAGATTTACCGGAAAGTTGCAAAGATGGTGCAAAGCACCTGTTCCCTTTTGCCATCTTCTTTTGTATTGACTATTTATAGGGTACACCATTTTCGTTCTTTTGTTTTTAGCTTTTTCTTTGGTTACTTTCTTATTTTTAGTGGTTGTTCTTGGAATTGCAAAGCATATTTTCATTGTGTCCCATTCTCCATCTACTACTCACTTAATTCCAGTAATATACAGCGACTGCAGTAAACCTCCATTTTCCCAAGCCCCAGACCCCTTTCTGGCTATTATCACCACATGTACTGCATTCATATGTCATAAACTCAACAACGCAATGTGATCATTGTGGCTTTAAACAATCTCACATTTATTAAGGAAACTAAACACAAAGTCTTATGCTTGCCCACATATTTCCCATTTCCAGTGTTCTCTATGCATTCCTATCAATCTATTTCCTCTCATCCTAAACAATTCTCTCTTTTGTTTCCTGTGCATCAGGTCTCAGTTTTTGTTTATTTGGGAATGTCTTAACTTCAGATTCATTTTTAAAGAACCCCTTCACTGCATGTGCAATTCTTGGTTGGTGAACAACTTTCAGCACATTGGATGTGCATTGGATAAGAGGACAGATATTTACCTTCTTGACAAGCCACTATATGTGTGGTTTTTTTTTTTATTGAGCTGCTTTTAAAATTTCTCATTTTCTTTTGTTTCCAACTGTATAACTATGAGTCTAGGTGGGGGTCTCTTTGCTCTTCCTATCTGAAGGTTGAGCATCTTGAATCTACAGATTAATCAATTAATATGCTTTTATTAATTTAATTTGTGATGTATTTGTCAGTTATTTTTTTCTCCCTTTTCTCTCCTGGTATGCTTGATTTTGTCCTTGAGGCTGTGGCTTTGTTTATTCCTCCTCCATCCTTTTTCTCTCTGTTCTCCAGGTTGGGTAGTTTCTACTGAGCAGTCTTTGAACTCACTCGTCCATCTTTCTGCCATGTCAAATCTGCTCTGGAGCCCACTTGGTGATGTTTTTTCACTTTATTATTTTCAATTTTAGAATTAACATTTAATTCTTTTCTATAGTTTCTATTACTCTATTAAGATTCTTTGTTGAATCATTGTTATATTTTCCTTTAATTTTTTGAACATATTTACAATAGGTCATTTGAAATATTTGAGTTGAATTTCAAACCCTGAGCCCATTCAGACTCGCTTTATATTGCCCATTTTCCCCCCAAGTATGAGTCATCCTTTCCCATTTCCTTTATATCTAGTAAATTTTTAACCTGAAACTGGAAATTTTGGATAATATGTTGTAGCAATTCTAGATTCTGTTTGATTTTTCCTGGTGTTGTTGTTCATCCTTGTCTGGACTTAAACCCTGGAATGGGTCTCCCTGTGGTGTAAGGTAGATGTCTCCACTAAGTTTTTTGATCTTAAATTTTTTGCCTGCCCTTCCTAAGGGCTGCTCCTATGTCTGCACAGTTCTATGGTCAACCAACGCTTTAAGCAACTCTCAAACATCTCGCATCTGCAAGGCTTACATCCTTGCTGAGGGACCTGTGTTTGGCCTGGAGGATGCATTGCACATTGCAGCTGTATTTCAGGACTCTGGCCTTTCCCTTTTTGTCAGGCTTTCTTGAATCTGCCCCATGCTGAATAGTTTTCCAGTCACCCAGGTTATGTAGAGGGCTTACTTAGTCCTTCTGTGGTCTCTGTTTTCTAGAATTTCCTGGTTAAATTTATTGTCGGCCTACTGCTTGTCCTCAGTCCTCTTATCTCATGCTATTGAAGCCGCAGGTTTTCTTTTGTTGAAGAAAGCAGAACTGGACAAGAGTCAAGTGGTAAAAAGTAGATTTTATTCAGGAGCTGTGGCAACAGGAGGAAAGCACCTCAGTATAAAACTGGACTCAGTCTCCAATACAGCAAGAACCGGTGGAGACTTACAAAAAGGAAGAGGTTACAGGGACTGTTTAATGGAAAATGACTAAGAGCAGCACCAAGGGTAGGGGAATTCTTACCACACTGATCGAACAGAATTCTTCCTGCAGGCAGGCCAGAGCCGTCAGCTATCACCTGCAGGAGGGGAGGGGATGAGGCATTTGACAGATTCCTGATCAATACAGAGGGTGATCAGACACTGAGAGTGGGGAGTCTTGGCTGAACTGACTTAGCATGACTCCTACCAAAACCGGGCTGTGCCAGCTGGGGGACAAGACCCAGGGATGAGACCTAGTCAACAAAAGAGCCGAAAGGCGCCTGACTGAAGCTCAGCCAACGTCCGCACTCCCAGTTGAGTCCACCACTTTTTGCCAACAAAGTCATGGGGGTTTTCATACCAGCCCCCAAAACACTGTATGTCCTGATGACATAGCTGCTATTTTTGCAGCCAGCCCCATACAGTCAATTTGGTATCCTTGCCAGATGATCTGTGGGCAAGAGTGGATGCAGCCCCAGGAACCAAGAGCACAGATTTACTCACAACTCTGGCGTGTGTTTTGAAAATGCTTCTAAACTTGTTGTCTGTCTGACTGATTTCAGTACACTGAAATCATTATCTCAGACACTTCTGTCCAGTCTTACACAAGTTCTCGGAGAGGAATTGCTGACATCTTCATGCCGTCACTGAAAGCCCTTCAGTGTTTTCAACCTCTTTGATAGTGGAACCCTCACCTTGTTTTTCAAGAGCAACCTGAAATACATATATTTCTATATGGTATTTTTCAAAGTTTAATGTGCAACTTACCTGGAGAGGTGATTTAAAAGAACTGGGATGCACGCCCGTGACTTTACATAGGTTGTCTGAAGACCACATCTTAACCATCATTCTGTGGATTGCTCCAGTTCTCAAGGACCCAGACCTGCTCACCAAGAAGCACTGAATTCTTCTCAGAGCATTTAAAGAGACTGTTATAGAAAAGACAGTTCTACATGTTCCATGTTCACCATGTCTGTTTTCATATCCTTTCTTGATGGGAATACATAAAACTACCACTTCCCAGCCTCTTGTAGTTGGGTGGAGTCATGTGTCTAGATCTGGCCAAAGATTTGTGCACAAAAATGACGAGTAGATCACTTTCCAGCTATGGCAGCGGAGAGCCCAGGTGCTATTCTTTAATCTCTTGCATCCCCTTTGGTGGCCAGGGTAGGGCCCCCCTAGGAAGAAGGCAGAGTTATGTGTTTGACGAAGTCTTCTCTCTAAATTTTGCATAGACAACAGCTGCCTTTGGACAGTAAGGACTTTGAGTGAGAAAGAAATAAGCTTTTGAGTGCTTAAGCCATTGAGATTTAGAGCTGTGTGTTATTACATCATGAACCTGGCCTAGTCATAGGGTTACAGGAAAGGAATGGTGAAATTACCTCCTGAGTCAGCTCAAAGACTGAGGGAAGAAAATGTAATTAATAGGAAACCTACACGTGCAAAAATGACCAGCAGACCGTTGTGTTATTTGATCCAGCTCTCCCACAGTGAGGTATGTTTACAATCCACATGCCTTTCCTGCAGTCATTAAGGTCTGACCTTTTAAGTGGAAAACAATGGCTTAGATCTAATCTAAAGGACAGATATAATAAAATATTAACTAAGGAGAGCATAGCCATCCAGAACCTTCACTTGTAAAAATATTTTCAGCAATCAGGGAAACAAGAGTCTATTTTAATAAGTCCTTCTGTTTAATAAGTTAACCAGCATATTTTGTTAACTGGAATCCATAACCTAAATTCTGTGCCTTCTCACTACTTAAAGCTTTACCTTATATGCAATGACTTCAATAATACATAACAAAAGAGGAAGAAAATAGATGGTAATGCTTTATAGTAGAAAAAATAAACAAAAATTGGTAAAATTACTTTCAGTAGGGAAATACTTAAAGTTCTCCTTATATCTAGGGAAATACACCAGCTAAGTGAAATATAGCTGGTTATATTTTATCTTCAAACACTGAATATTGACCTAAAGGCTCATGACTTCCTCAAGCATGCTTCCCACCACCCGCCTCCCCCAGCCCAGCCTGTCTGTCCTTCCCCCAGCATCGCCTCCACTCTTCCCATCAGGAAGGAAAGTGTGGTGCCTGTGTCCTGTCACTGAATCAGTGATTGGAGAGCATGTTGGGTTTGAGGATGGAGGAAATTAGAAGCCAGCTTGCAGCTCACAGGCAATATTGTGAATCTGTTTGGTGAGGATAACAGATACACTATGAAAGTGAAATTGTCAACCTTTCCTGCTTTGCCCATATTAACTTTGACATTTGCATGAAAATTGAATCCGGTTTCCTGGGGGTTCATCTGCTCCTGGAGCTTCTTCCTTACCTGAAGGCTTAATTCTCTGTTGGCCACATGATAATCAGGTCTCCAGAAAGCAATTATGATGTCACAAAGAGGCAATTATCACTTCAGGTGAGAAATAAACAGCCCACACAGATGATGACTTGAAATCTTCATGATTATCTTAATGTAATTTTTCCTTATAAAGACAACTTCATATGAAAAATGCCTAGAAAAGGAACCCACAAGGCAATAGTAGAAGTTTGCATTCCAGGCCCTGAGCCAAATATTAGGAGGGGTCCCCTAAAATACTTACTAAATGGTTCCCAGAGTGTCTTCTCCCCTCCTTTCACACCCACTAAAGTACCATCTCCTGGATGCCCGTGGAGATCCATCTGTTGACCTAAATGTGCCTCCTCTTTCAAAGCAAAATGAACAAAAGTTGATCTAATTGGAATAATGTCATGGAATAGTACCATTAATTAGGAAAAAATTTCACTGTACAAAAATTAGACAGTGTATCTAAGCAAAAAGAAGGCAATGAAAAATCACATAGAATCCCACCACCCAGAGAAAACCACATGCTATGGTTCTAGTCCGTTCTCCTTCAGTGTGCTAGTATGTGTGATATGGTTTGTTTTTTAAGAATGTAATCAGAAAATACATGCTGAATTGCAATCAGCTCCTTCGTTTGACCATATGTTGGGAATACCTTTGTATTGCAGTATTGCATTTTAAGTAAAGGAAACCAATTGCCTTAATCTAAGTACTCTACATGGGCTATTTTTCAATGGGGCCAATGAGGCAAAGTTTGATTTTGGCCAACTAAGTGTTCAATGATCTCAGCAGTCACTTGACTGATGACTGGGCACTTGGGTCAAGACAGGTGTGTTCAAAATGATCACCCATAAAGTGGGACAGCCTGAAGAAAGAGGGCCATTTAGGCTAAAAGCATCTGCAGGTGCTGTGGGCTTAGACTGCTGCAGTCCCAGTAATGACCTCTATTCACCAAGTGTCTGAGCCCCTGTCCCCCATCAGTGTTCTCCTTCTTACCATCATGGCACAGTAGGATTCTGGGAGAGGAAGTCCCACTACCTGCCTGTACCTCTGGGGGGAAAATATTTTCCCAGCCTGGGGAAAAATACATTTGAAACCGAAATCAGTCAAAGGGAAAAATAAAGTGGGAGAAACCTGTTTATTGTTTACAAGTTATCATCCACTTCTGCTTGTCTGTGTCTCTCGAGATCTGGCTGCACAGAGGGATCCACCCAACCTCTCTGGTCCAGATATGCCCTTGCTCCGCCTTATAGTTGCCTACTGATGTGAGATGGACTACTTCTCCACCCCTTGGAAACACCTATTGATATGGAGATGCACTAAGGCCTGCTGAGAGATTCTGGAAATATTGCAAGTTTACTCCTATTGCCACAGGCAGGACCACATAGGCAGAAAGAAGAGCAGAGAAGAGCCACGTAGGCATGGCTTCCAAGAGAGCTCGTGGCAGAAAACTGGAGTGAAAAGTCTGAGGGGTGAGGGGCCCTGGAGCAATTGCAGGAGGCAGGAGAAATATAGAAGGAAGGAACATTTTTAAATTACCACTGTGAAGATAAATTGGATTTTTAATATTTTTTGAAGGAATGGAGGAAAAACTGAAATTACTTTTAATATACTTTTGGTCGCTGGACTGGAAGCATTTCTTTGAATACGATGATGAAATGAGACTGGGCCACGTGGAGCCTTGGCTTATATCTAGCTTTCTTGCCCAGAGAACATAGCAATTGCCTGCAGTGGGTCAGTGTGGACACAAAATAATCCTCCTATAGCATATTTCATATTTTCTTCTCATTTGCTCACCGTTCTGTTATCTCTCCTGGACTCTGACCTTTTGTTTTCAGTGAGTCCTTCTTCCCATTCCCCATAAGCACATGTATTAATTAGGATAGTCCAGGTGGTTATAACAAAGACTTCCCCAAATACAATGTTTTAAACAATTTTGAAGTTTATTTATGTTTTTTTTTTTTTTTTAATAATTATTTTTTATTGAAGGGTAGTTGACGCACAGTATTACATTACATTAGTTTTATTTATGTTTTAAACAAACTTCAGGTTCATTTCTCCTTCAACCATTTGTCAGGTGGCCCAGGGCTCACTGCATGGCTCTGCTGTCCTCAAAATGCAGCTCTTGTCTCTGAGTCTGCGGTGGTTCCCTCAGCTCCTGCCATCACATTCACATTTGGGCCAGCAGCCAGGAAGAAAGAGGAAAGGAAGGGAATACTGCCCTCACTTTAAAGGCGCACCCCTGCATCTGTACACATCCTTCTGTTTACGTGTCATTTACCAGAACTTCGCACATGGACACACCAGACACAAGGCGGATTTGGAAATGTCATCTTTAGCTGTGTGACCAAGTGGCCAGTAAAACTTGATTACTGTGGAGAAAAGAGAGAGCAGGTGTCAGAGAGACCGCTGTACATCCCCCGGAGTCCAGGTCACGCCCAACTTCTTGAAAGGCCTTCTCCAGCTCTCTTCTCACTGACCCCTCTCTGCTCTGCCTTCCCGGGCATGCCACCCCTCCCCTGGGCTGGGCTCCCTAACTCTGCATAACTTTTCTCTATTTCACATGTAATAGTTTCATCCTTTAACCTCTACTTGTCAATTATACCATAATTTGCTATACAGCCCTTAGTGTATTTACCATATGATTGTCTCTGTGGGTGACCCTCAGCACTGAGCACAAGCTGCATGTGATACACACCAAAGGCAACCAAACAAAGCTGTTGACCGAGACACTGGGTATATTAGCAGAGCCTCCCCAGAGCCTGAAGTGTTGAAGGAAGCTGAGTCCGATTACGTGCATGTATACATTTATGTATGTGCGTTTTCTTCTCTCCAGAGGTGACAACTTGTTGGATCAGTGAAGACAAGTCCTCTGGTTGCAGGGCATTTATTCTACAGCTCTGATTGTATTTGTCTTGGCTCTGGGAATGATTTCTGCTAGTCATGCATCAGTGGCTGATCCAGTTATGATTCCACATTTGATGATATGAATCTGCCCTTACCATGTTTCTTGAGGTAACAGCCATCAATTTTTCCAAGTGAATGAACTCCTGGGCTGATCTTTCTAACCTCAAGTTTTGTACTGTGGAACCATAAGGAAATTATGTTTACTTTTCTTTTATTCTTTAAAAGCAGAGGAAATATTTCACTTTGATTTTTCAAATCTGTGAAAGCCTGTTCTGTGTTTTTGGGGTGTTTCTGTTGAGTATATGGTACCTCTTTTCCTGTAATCAGTTTGGGGAATGCACTGTTCCTGAATCTGATAAGGATCATGCACCAGAGGGCCACGTGAAGTGAAATCTGTCCTACATGCCAGGTCCAGCATGTGGCCGAGGCCCTGGCTGAGGCAGACACCGGCGAGTGACAGCACGTGCCAACGACTGGTTCGTGATTCTAGGCACATCTTTACTAGGAGGGGGATCTTGGGGAAGTCACCTAATATTCCTGAGCCTCAGATTCCTCCCCTGTAACATTTTGACAGTAATATCTACCTTATTTTTGTGGGTTAAATAAAGTAAAGGATGTAACCAGACACAAAGAAAATGGTCTTGAATTTTCTGATCGCTACCGCTAATTATGTGATATTGAATCTTTCTCTGGCTGAGTCATTCCTCCCTTAATTGAGAAGATTCTGTAATTTGGGGATCTCTTTAGTTCAGTTTCAAGGTCACCTCAGTCTTACACTTGATTCAGAATTCCCTCCCCCAACACAGTTGTGCTCTGTGCCCAGGACTAACTCAGGGAGGGCGCTGGGCTCTGCTCTTTCACTTCCTGGTCTGGGGGAGGGGCAGCCTGGCGGTGCTCTGACTGGTCTGGTGCTCTTTGCTGCTCAGTTTGGGTGGCTGCTTGCTTTCCTTGGAGGCAGGCCTTGCTTCACCCAGCACCCCCAGGGCCCCCTTTGCCACCTGCCCTGGCTCACTCCCAACTCCCACTCTGCTTGGATGCCGCATTCCTTGGCCACACCTGTGAGCCCGCTCTGTCTCTGGGCAGTCAGCCCTTTCTCCTTCCAGCCCCCTAATGCTGGCTATTCTTGTCTGCATCTCCCTCCCTTTAACTTTAATTTATCCTTTGTAACTTGGGAGAGCAGAAATCGTTCCTACTGTGACTTAAAATCCAGAAGTAATATGGAAGAACTTTCATGTATTTGATTACATAAAAATTTTTAAAAAGAAAATTCTTCCCCTGACAAGGAACACTCCAGGTAAAGAAAAAAAGCAAATGACAAACTTAGAGTAAATATCTATGACTCTGACAAGGAGTTAATATCTTAGCATATGAAGAGCTTCTAGACAGAGAGAACAGATCTGTAGGCTGCAGAGCTCTATAGGAAAGTGGGCCAGAGATGAGAAATGCAAATGAAAACTAGAGTCATGGAGCCTCAGCTCGCCTATCAAACAAATCCCAAGTTGGCCACTACACCCCGAGGT
Source organism: Manis pentadactyla (assembly GCF_030020395.1). Lineage (NCBI taxonomy): Eukaryota > Metazoa > Chordata > Mammalia > Pholidota > Manidae > Manis > Manis pentadactyla. Next base: position 145,654,396 of record NC_080020.1, on the reverse strand, counting down.
CAGGGCTGTGACGACAGATGCCCTTGTGACTGGGTATGGAAATTAAATCTGACTTTGGCAATATGTAATAACAGTCCCTGTGCATTTGCCTTTTGACCCAGCAGCAAAACTAATGCCGGAAAGCTATTCCAAACATACACTGGCAAAAAAAAAAAAAACAGGAAAGGCACATGTACAACACTATCATGGCAACACGTGGCAGGGCCACCTGGGGCCCGTCCGCAGGACTGGTGGGGTACCAACAGCCTTCAGAAGCACTGAGGAGGCTCTCCAGATGTTGCCCTGCTGTGAGCTCCAGAATATACTGTCACACAAAAGAAGCAAAAGAAGAAAGTAAATATAATATGCTGCCATTTATCTGAGGAAGGGGGATATAAATATATATTTTAATAACATGGAAGGATAGATCATATAACGAACAAAGTGACTTACTTTTAGGAGAAGGGAGAGAAAAGATGGAGAGAACAGAGATAGAAGCTTGACCTTTCCCCAAATACCCTGTATTTATATTTCATAAAAGAAATACAATGAAAATGCAAAGATGTAAAAACTCTGATACTAGTTTTGTATTTTTTCTTAAAAAAAAGAAAAGGAAGAATCTTATTTAAAATCTGCCTTTAATAGGTACATAGTAATTTATTACAGAGATACCCCATGATTTCTTTAACAAACCAAACTTTGTTTCAGAACATCTCGCATAATGGAAAAACATTCAACATGGAGTTAGAAATCCCAGGTCTGGGCCAGCTTCCAGCATCGCTATCCTGAGCCATTTGACACCGCTGATGTTGGTCTCTGTGATTCACCGATGCACCAGTGTGCGTGGTCCTGCCTCCTGGTTTCTACTCCTGTGACCCCGTGCAAGCCCGTGACCCCTCTCACCTCCCCTGAGGTTCAGGCGTGTTTGTGATGATCAAAGAAATGCCGGCAAGAAGGGCAGAGAGGTGCAATGAGAGGTGTGAGTGGGAATCCTTTCAGAGCTTCTTGCAGAACAATTCTAAAAATAAGGCTGAGATCCAGTCCCCAGCAGGGCCAGGGCTGCAGGCTCTGCCTAAATTAGACCAGGTTTGCAGTGGGGACCCTGCAGCATGCATTTGCACTGAGAGGACTTCAGCATAGGGTGAAATTTTAGATTTTTACACAGTGCTGTTCAGAGAGAATCCTTTGAGCTGTATCCTCATCTGTGCACAGTTTTCCCCCCTTTAACATGGTCTGTACACTCCTCACACTGGAAAAGCACTGGCTGGAAGATTTAGACCAGGGCCCCCAAGGCAGTTTCAGCAGAGGTATCTTGGGGCCTCCACACGTTGCATGGGAAATTGGGGGAACCCTGCTAGGCCCTCTGGGGAGTAGGAACAGCTATGCTCAAGTGTCAGTTTGGTTGTTCACTGAGCCAGGTCACCTGAGAGGGGCACAGAGGAGGCTGGCAGCTTTACTTCTCTTGAAGTAAGGCAGTACTGTTCGCACTCCATTTGGTAAACCAGGAGCTATGGGGAGATGTGTTTTGGAAGTAAGTGAGCCATTTCAATTTGGCCATTTATGATCCTGAATTACAGTTGCCTGGAAATTAGAGCTGTAAGCGGGGTCTCAAACCACAGGGAGTGGGGCTGAGGGCTCCCAAATGTTTATAGGTCTTGGTAATGCTTGCTAACAGTAAGACAAGGGCAATAAAATGTGAATTAGATGGAGATGAATATGCCATGGAGGCAGGAAAAATCCTCAAGCAGATGTGTGCGAAAATTAATGGTGTGGTGATAACAAAGTTTGATGTGCACGCAGCAGCCGTGCTGGGGAGAGGGCCCCAACGGCTGTTTCACAGAAGCTGGACCCTCCTGGGAACAGAAGGAAAATCAGGAATTCAGAGCACTTGATACATATAAAGAGCTCCTCCAGCCTGTTTCAGGAATACAATTAAATGTGTGTTGCTGAAAGCATTCCTATAAAAGATTCAATATGCACTGAAAAAAGTTTATTTTCCACTCCTTCTGCTTTAGCTCCTTTGCAATCTCTTTCCTCACCCACTCTTTCCCCAGGAAAAGAACCAAAGTGACTTATTGGCAGGAAAAAATCACCGTACTCTGCTGCAGGACACATCGCAGAAGGACACATGTCCCGAAGTCAGCTTGTGACCCTTACCTGGGTCTACACGTCCAAAGCAATGTTCTAACAGGGAGGTTTTGTAGCCTTATACCTAAAAGAAGCTCAGGCCCTGAGCCTGAATGTTCTGGCAGACTGGTGATTGGCTTTTAAAAAGCCTTAGTCATATTAAAGGAGAAGAAAAGAAGATGAGAAAGATACCAAGTTGATGACTGTGACAAAATTCTAAACTTACAAAGTAACAGCAAAACACAGATTCTATAGAATGCAGATTTCATGGTGGAAAATACCATGCAGTGAAGTAGAAAGAATGCTGCAGTTTGGCCTGTCAAGAGCTGGGTTCATTTCCTAGCAGGGCTACTTACTAGCCCAGTAGATGTTACAAGTCACCGATGGTCTGTGAGCACTCCCAGGCCCACCTCATATTTTTCCTGCTCCAGACGTAAATATGCCTTTTTACCAAAGAACCTTGTTTTAGTGGAGAATGATCCTTAGGAATTGAAGTGCAGATACTCAGTATGCTTGCTACTGGGGCATCCCTGCTTCCAAACCCTTTCAATGGAGAGAGATCAGTAATATATTTTTGTAAATCATGGATTCATACTCATACCTTCAATTCAAATAAATGTGCCACCATAGAGTTCTTCCTCATTAGCTTTTATCCCATATTTGTCTCTCTCTTCTTCCACATGAAAATCTTGGATTGCTATATTTACCCACTTGCTCTGTTCTGTGATACACTCACAATATTTTGGAATCATTACATCAACACCAACAGCAAAAAAATATGGTGTATATCTGTGTGTGTGTGTGTATTTATACACACATGGTGGAATATTATTCATCCATAAAAAGAAGGAAATCCTGCCATTTGCAGTAATGCACCTTGAGAGCACGATGTTAAGTGAAATAAGTCACACAGAGAAAGGCAAATATTGTGTGATCTCACTTATATGTGAAATCTAAAAAATGCAAACTCATAGAAACAGAGAACAGATTGGTGGTGGCCCAAGGAGTTGGGAGGCAGGAGGAATGGATGAACATAGTCAAAAGGTACAAACTTCCAGTTATAAGATAAATTCTGAGGGTGAAACATATAGCGTGGTGACTATATTTAACAATACTGACCTTACATTTAAAAGTTATCAGGAGAATAGGTCTTAAAACTTCTCATCACAGGAAAAATATTATAGCTCTGTGTGGTAATGGACCTTAAACTTATTGCGGTGATCATTCTGCAATATATACATATATCAAATCATTATGTTGTACACTTGAAACTAATACAGTGCTATATGTCCATTACGATTTAATAAACAGGGAAAAAAATTTTAAAGGTCTACCTTTTCTCCAATGATTGTGGATGCCACATTTACCACACAATGAATTTCCAAGTAAATTTTGGTCTATTTCTGGACTCTTGTTGCATTGGTATATCTATTCATGTACCACGCTGTTTTAATTATAGAGGCTTTATGTTATGTTTAAATACCTGATAAGGTTAGTCCCTCATAGCGAAGTTTTTCTTTTTATGATGGTTGGGGGATTTCACTGGCATTTAGAAGGTAGGGGCCTATGATGCTAGATATCTTGCCAAACAAAGACTGCTCTGCGCCGTGATAAAGCTCCTGGCATCCTGCACAGCTTTCAGCCTTTCAATATCACGTAGATGAAAACCTGGTTCTAATGAACCTAAGCTTAGAACGTTACTTTGATCCACAGAAAAACACAAGGTTTTTGTTTGTTTGTTTGTTTGTTTGTTTTTTGCTTGCTTTTCATGTATGATCTGTATTCCAGACTTAAACAATTTTTTATCAAGCATCATCTGGATTTGAGGAAAATGGTCTTCAGGGCTGGCAAACTAGACCTAAATTATTTTAAATCCCACCTTTAACTGTGAAAATCTGCCACTCACTGGCTTTGAATTTTCTTAAATTGGAAATACCAGGTGTATGTTCCCTCAGATATCAGGTGAAAAACATTTTCTTGTTCACAGGATGTCACCTCTTTTTCCTTGTAAAATTCTGCCCTGGAGCAGAGCTCATCTGTGCACTTGAATGGAAATGTGACCAGAAAGCAATCATGTGGTGGACATTTTTAAACTGATGAATATTGTCTCATTCAGAGTGGTCACTCTAAGAGGCTGTCTTTATTTGGCTTTAGACCCTGCCTCACATTTTGGGACGGGCATGATTCCCAGTATTAACAAATTTCATCCATGAGGAATGTTTTATTTTTGGAACCAACTGAAAGTTCCTTAGAGCCCTGGTAAGAAAGGTGGGTGATCAAGTATGACGATGCACATTAAATTAAAAAAAAAAAGCAGCTATGACTCTAGTGATTCTCAAAGGAGGCCATGCTCTGTGGAAGCAGATCTGAATCTTGAGGGGAAAGACGTGTATGTTTATATAATTATTATAATTTTATATTTGAAAAATGGAAAAACACCTGTTTGAAACTTTAAATAATATTAAAGAAAGACATGGGATCTTTTAGGTTTGTGAAAAGGGGAGTAAGGTTATAAATCCTCAAGCAATTGCTCTAAAACAATAAAGGTCCCTATGTAGCCAGAAAATGAGCAGTGAACATGACCTCCCCCAAGACTTCAAGGTCATGGCAGCAGTAGCTTAGTGGTGTATAGCTTCCCTATTGTGAAGGCATCTCAGAAGGGCAAGTTCAGCCATAGGGTAAGTGTCAGAACTGCCCCACCTGTCACGGTCCCACCATACTCTCAGGGCTGACTGGGGCTCATTGAAGCGGCGGGCTTAGTTCTACATGGAATTTTAAGGGCACTCATTACCCTACATGAGAGCTCCTGGGGAAGGTCAACCCATGACAGAGAACAATCTGGAAGCCACGTGAAGAACTGAAGAAATTCACGTTGTGTGTGGTCTGGAAAGAAGGCCACTACTGGAGAGGTACATATGACAGCTGCCTTCTGATATTTGACAGGTTGGCAGGAACAGAACCATTTGACTTATTCTACGCATCTCCAGGGGGGCTTTTGCTTTCTTTCCTTCCTTGTTTTCTTGCTTTCTTTTTTCATTTTAACCTGCTTTATTTCAAAAAAGAAAGAAGCCAACTTACAAAGACTCACATGACACCAAAAGAAAAGCATGAAATTTTAACATCTAGGTGATAAAATAGAGTAAAGAGGAAATGAAGTTTGGAAAAATATATCAAGTAGAAGTACACAAAATATTTTGTGAAATAGGCCATAAATTAGGCTCTAATATCTTAAGGCAGTAGAACTAAGTCAATGAATTAAAGAGAGTGGGGCTTGGGAATAAAACAAGGAGAAATTTCCAAGGGGTCATCGTCTAGCAATGGATAGGCCACCTTGGGTATGGTGAGATCCTCATCATCAAAAGGTGATTAAACTAGGTGTTGATTCCCCCTTGTCAGCCACATCGTGGAAGAGAATCTCATAATGGAAGGAAGAGGGGCTGGGTTGAATCACATCTCAAGTTCCATGAAAACTGTTACCATGAAAAAGAATTGATCTCAGTACTTTATACTTTGTGATGTGTTCGTAGACAAGGCCAGTTTACCATGCATGGGTCATCTGAGTGTTTGTGAGACAAGAAAGATACTTCAGCCTTCAAAGTACCTCCCCAGTTCCATCCTGAGACCCATAGTCCTAGAGCCAGGTACTAATTGCCTCATGACAGAACAGGCTGAAAATTCAAGACCTGGGCAACTGCCACACATGTCTTAACCTTTGGCCCAGTTGTAAGTGAGTGACAAAGAGCCTTTCTGAAGAGCAGAAGCCACATGTGGGGTCCCAGGCAGTGGGAGTGTCTATCAGAACTGTCGTGCTCTGAATTCCCATGGCATTAGGATACTTCAGATACCTGGTCTCAGGTGCCATGTTTTTATAGAAGAAAACATCTTTTCAGCATTTTGAGAGACCCAGGTATATCCTCCATGGATCTCTGGATGTCTTTGGTTAACGCACTATACAGGGAGTCCAAATCTGGTTACAAACAACTCCTAAATCTCTGTACATTAACACTGTATGAGGATTTTTTGCTCATGTCCCAGCCAAAGAAGGACGCATAGCTCTTCTTGCAAGAGTGTCTTGGCCTAGGCTTCTTCCATCTTCTTGGGCCTCCATCTTACTGTGGCCTTCAAGTTTGCTACACAGGAGGAAGGGGGCACTGAGGATTTGTGTGGCCATGCCTCTCTCACCATTTCCTATCAGAAAAGAATTGACATCTTACCAGCTGGCTCCAGACTTCTTAGAGAAGCAGCTTTCCTGATTAGCTACTAAGAGAGGGTAAGCACAGGGCCTGGTGTGGACAGAAGACTGGGCATTAACAGTGATGGCTCAGGGGCCCTGCCTGAGACAGTGAGAGAAATTCAACTTTGCTTCTAAAAGGGAAGAAACGACGGCAGGGGCCAGTGAGAGCTGGTGAGCCTGGGGCTTCCTCAGGGCTGAGGGGTGGACGACTGGTGGAAAGTGCCTAGTGGAGCTTCTCAAGGAATTTGAGAACACGTTTGATTGAAACGCCTACATTGATGTAAGATTAGCAATCCTCATTTTTTCTCGGAATCTTTCACAGGATTTATTACCAAATAAATTACCAGCACCCATCAGGGTTCCAAGTTGTAAGTAACAGAAACCAGTTCTGTCCAGGTGAGAAACAAATAACTCTAGGAAAGGAGTTGAGCTTGCTCAGAGAGTCCCTGGGACCCAGAGAGCTGGGGTGGAGACCACCCAGTAAAGGGTCATGCCCCAAACCACCGCCGGAAAGAGGTCCATGGAGGCCACACTGCAGTTGTCTCTGGGCACAAGCACCAGTGCCTCTGACGGGCCTCCGGACACTGTCCCGGGACCCTGCCACTGCTCCTCTGAAGCCTGGATGTAGCCACCACATTTGCCAGCTTCTCTAGCTTCAGATTGAGGGTTGTGCGTGAGTTCATCTGTTGCCTGAGCCTGGCTACAAGGAGGCTGGCAAAGTGAAGGAGGGAGATGAAACAGTGTGGGCGGCCTCAAGTGCAGGAAGGCTGGGCCGAAATGAACGACAAATGTCTGCTATGACTCTGTACAGAAAGCAAGCTGTATTTTTTGACTGGGTCAATGGAGAACAGAGGTATGGGACTCTACAGTGGAGTAAATCCCACATTGTCTCACTACAAAAGTCCTGTGGAGGGTGTGGACATCCACAGATTACAGACTTAGGGGTTCACCATATTCTTACCTAGATCCCAAAGGGTGGGTGGACCCAGATATTAAAATACGATCAGCCTCTTTAATAACAAAATGCCTTACATCCTCCCTTTGAAAATAAAGAAAACTACCTATTTGGAGAAAAATTTTTCTATCCCATAGTTAAATAGGAGGCATTTTCTCTGACCTCTGTATCAGACTCTGGCCCTAATGGGCTGTGTGTCTGTAGCAAACCCCTTAACCTCTCTGGGGTTCTGTTAAATAAAGAGCTCTAGGGGGGCCTTGATCTAGTATTTTACATTCAGCATCCACAGTGTAATCCATATGTTTTAGGGAAACTTTTTTCCTTTGTTGAGCTATACTTTGCATAAAGTGCAAAAGCATAAGGTATTCAGCTTAATGATTGTCTTAGCTGGTTTGTGCTCCTGAAACAAAAATGTCATAGTCTGGGTAGCTCACACAGCAAACACTTACTTCTCACAGTTCTGGAGAGCGGGAAGTCCAAGATCAAGGTGCCGACAGATTTGGTGCCAGGGAGGGCCACCTCCCTGGATCATGGACACCATCTTTTGTCCTTTCATGCCAGAGAGCAGAGAGCCAGGAAGCAAGCTCTCACACCTGTTCTGCAAGGGCACACTAATCCCTTTCACGAGGGCTCCACCCTCATGACCAAATCGCCTCCCAAAGGCCCCACCTCCTAATACTACGACTTTGGGAGTTAGGATCTCAACTTGAATTTTAGAGGGACACAAACATTCAATCCTTACAATGATTTTACATATATGTAAATATACACACAAAACCACCACGATCTAGAGATACGGACTATTTCCTCCAGCCAGTGTTCTATCTCTTCCAGTCAATAGCCCCCTAAATTTAGCTACTATTCTGACTTATATCACCATAATTTAGCTTTACCTGTTCTTGAACTTCATATAAAGTAGAATCATACAATGTGGTTTTCTTTCATACAACATGATATTTTGAGAATCATCCATGTCATTTTAGATAAACTTTAAAAACTGGAGTTGATCATTTGGGGACAGAAAAATATGACTGACTTTTAAAATAGGTACATGGCGTACACTAGAGAATGGGGAGATTGCCTCGGTCAGCAGAGAAGGGTACAGTGTTGTCTCCTCAGAGACCTGTGATCTTGCTGTAAGCTGCAGAATGTGAGTCCTGTGCTGATTCCAGATTTCCAAAGATTTTATTAACAAAACAGTAAGGAAAGGAGGGAGGAGGAAGAGGGAAGGGGGGAAGGAGAGTTGGGTGAGAGAAAAGGCAGGGGGTGGCTGGCTAGCTGCAGGAGCTTGCCCTTCCTCTTCATTTTCCTGCAACTAATGACCCCTCAGAGATGAAGCCCCCTTGTGTACACAGATCTGCGTCTGGAATTCAGGGAAGGAGGGAGGGGAGGCAAGTGAGGCAGAGGCTGCAGCAGAACAGGAAGAGCCTGCCTGAAATAGAAGAGCTCACGTCTGCCTTTGGGACGGAGCTTCTTGAGAATTCATCAGGCAGAGCTAAAAATCACACACTCTGCAAACAAAGCCTGACCTGGCACCATGCCAGTCGTCCATCCGGGACGTCAGTGTCCCCTATCCTGGCCCCACATGCAAACAATTGTGCAGTAGTGGGCTCAGGGAAAAAGCAGACCAGCTAAGGACCAGACAGACAGCGAGGGGAGAGTGGCCCTGGCAGGGCCCTGCCCTCCAGGCTCCGCCCGGCCAGCTGCTGTCAGCGTGAAGGCATCTCTAACTCTGCAAGCTGCAGAGAGCAAGCCTGGTAATTGAGTATTTCATGAGGGATGGAGGGTGGACTTCTCACCTTATGGATCTTTGCTCTTGAACAAGGGCACACAAGGAAAATTCTGCTTTCAACTGTTGTTTCCTAATATAACAGAGTTTTTGCCTTTTTACCTGTATTTTTCTTAACTGTAAATATTTTAATGAAGCACTAAAATATTTCTTTAGTTGTGACTGACGCTGATCTTGCATTCCGCTCCATCTTCTGGTCCCTTTACTTTCCCCTGATCTATATTCCAATCCCCCTAAAATAAGCTGATGCTTCTGTTTACATACTAACAATTCCACAGGTTCAGAGACAGCTGAGGGTTTGGGTACTGTGGCTTTCCATTAAGCCCCTTCGGTCTTGCTGAAATCAGGTCATATAAAACAATGAGCAAGTAAAAAATTGTTCCATGCTCCCAACTGGCCATGCTCAACATGGATTGAAAAAATGGAATGAACAATGAGATACCAGTACATACTTTTAGAATGGCCAAACTCCAAAGCACTGACAACGGAAGTTTCTGGTAAAAATGCAGAGCAACAGGAACTCACATTCATGGCTGGTGGGGAGGCAAAATGGTACAGATACTTTGAAAGAAAGTATCTGATGGTTTCTGCAAAGCTTAACATGCTCTTGCCATATGATCAAGCAATCACACTCCTAGGTTTACCGTACTGATTTGAAAACTTCCATGTACTCAAAACCCTGCATGCAAATGTTTATGGCAGCTTTATTTATAATAGCCAAGACCTGGAAGCAAGCAAGATGTCCTTCAATAGGTGAATAAACAAACTGTGGTGCACCCCGACAATGGAATACTTTTTAGAGACTACAAGGGAAGGGCTATCAGTGCCACAGCATGGATGATTCTTAAATGTGTTATGCTAAGTGGAAGAAGCCAGTCTGAAAAATGCTGTAGATTCTATACTCCATGAGTCCATTTATATGGCATTCTGGTAACAGAAAAGCTACAGAGATGGGAAACAGACCAGTGATTGTCAGGGGCTTGGGGAGAAAGTGGGTTGAAAAGGCAGAGTGCATAGAATAATTTTAGGGCTGTGAAACTGTTTTGCATGACAATGCAGTGGTGGAGACATTACACTATACATTTATCAAAACCCATGGAATCTTACAGCACAGAGTAAACCATAATGATGCAGATTATAAACATTGATTAGGACGTCAAGAGATTGCAGGATAGAATGCAGACTGACAAAAGAATCTTAACTACATTACAAATGTATGACATAATCTCACTGAAAAAGGTGGGTGTGGGAGGAAGGTTCTATCCTGAATAACTTTGGGAATGAGTGGCATCTGTAAGACTGAAGACAAAAGAAACTGTGCACACATACTGTACTCTCATTGATAAGGTTATTTCTTACAGGTGCATGGGTTAACAATTCAGACACAAGTATACATGGATTAAAAGAATTAATAAAGATGGTGGACAGTGGGAGCCAAGTTTCTCACTGTTGGAGTAGGAGGTTGCAGATAAGCCAGGGAAGCCTAGAGTGAACCAAGTGGTATTCTATGAGTCAATGTAAGACATCAGTATGGACTCATATTTACTTTAATCTAGATGCAGATGGATAAATATAGAAATAGTGTTGGGCCTACCTCAGTGACTACATTCATGTATTTCCAAGCTCTGTCTGCTAAGAGGGCCTAGAAGCAATGACACTCCAGAGGCCATGAGCACACCTAGTGTTCAGATCTTGGTTTTTAATACCATTTTTCAATAAAAGGATCTAGGGCTCCTTGGAGAAATGACTGAGTCTAGGGATGAAGAAGGGAATATATCAGGAGATGAACCTGGAACACCTTATAGTGCCAGAAAAGAAAGAGGAGCTCAAAAAACAAAATGATGGGGTTATGTCAAAAGGACACAGAGTCCAACTGAAAGAATGGGCAAAGTGGGAGCAAACTGAACAACAAAATTTTGTAGTATCAGATTATAATCCAAATAATATCCATGTATCCATACTTACACAAATAAATGATTGAATAAATAAATACATGGGGGAAGAGATAGACAAATGTCCTGAATGCCAAATCATGTACGAGGCTCCTCCCCTTCCGAGGAGGTGGAGCATAACTGCCCACCCTTCAGCAGGGCTGTGCTTAGTGACTCTTTCCAAAATGGGCAGGATGGGAGAATGTGGGGTGGGGTGCATGCACACATGTGTGCACACACACAGAGAGATCCAGTGAGTGACGTCACAGTGGGAAGTCCGGCAAACACCATCTCAGCCAGGTGGTCAAGGCTGCATCATCAGTGGTAAGTCCTGCTGACAACATGTACGCTTGATGTGATGTGACAAGCAGGATACTTCACCTCTGTGGTCTTCCTCCCCAAATCCCATAACCCCAATCTAATCATGGAAAAACCAGAGAAACCTAAATTTAGGGCTCTTCTACAAAACACCTGACCAGTTCTCCTCAGACCTGAAAAGGTATTAAAAATAAAGTCTGAGAAACTGTCACATTCCATAGAAGCCTAAGGAGACACAACAACTCAATATCACATGGTGTCTTGGATGGGATTCTGGGACAGAGAAAGGACATTAGGTTAAAACTAAGGAAATCTGAATAAAACATGGATTTAGTAATAATGCATCCCTGTTGGTTCCTTAATTATAACAAATGTACCACAATGTTATAAGACGTTAGCATAACAGGAACTAGGTGTCAGGTAAATGGCAATTCCCTCTATTAGCTCTGCAGCTTATTTTACATTCTAAAACTATTCTGGAATATAAAGTATGTTAAAAATGGATTATAGCCAACATTTATACTGAGGTAAAGAAAATTTTTGTTCACCGTATTTCCTCTGAATTTCATCAGAAATGTAACAGCTTGTTTGAAAGAGACGTTTTGAGAATGTTTTGGAATAGAAGGTGAGCTCCATGCTCCAACAGACCCCCGACGACCTTTGTCCCTCGGTGTGAGGTAAGGAGAGGGATGCGTTCTGCACAAGGATACAGTCTGAAAGGGATCGAGGCAAAAAAGAGCAGCAAGCAGGCTGGCAAAGCCAGGGGTAGAGGGCAGGAAACCTGTGATGGGGCAGGAGAAAACTTCCGTGGCCCCGAGGCTTTGGCAAAGTCTCCTCAGGCATGAAACTCTTGGTGGGAGTGAGTTTTCATGTTTTAATAGCAAAAGGGTAAAAGCACTGAGTTCACATTGGTGTAAAAAAGGCATGGAGGGAGTCAAAGTATTGAACCATCTTAAGGAACTAGGATGATTTCAGTCCCCTGGAGGTGCAGGGAACCTTCAGGAAGGCCCTGGATCACCAAGGTCTGAATGGAGGGTTTCAAGGTGATCAGACCCAGACATCAAGGGGGCAGACAGGACCCCTGGATTATGCCTGGATGCATTTTAAATTGTTGGCACAAACTGAAAATTATCCTGTAATAATGAGAAGTAAGAGTGCTGTCCTGAACACTGGAGAATTGCTCACTACGTGAAGAACATCATTCTGAATCAGCATTATTGCTTATCACACATGCACATGCTTGCACTCACATGCATGCACACATGTGTGCATACACACATGCACACCCATACCATGCATCAGCAACTTCATGAAGCAAGTTAGTGTCATTTTAGTTTTCACTCCCTCATTCTGCCTGTTTTTAATGTCCCTCTCCCTTTAACTGTAATGAGGGTGATACTTTGATCATCACGTCTGACTTCTGTGTCTCTCTTCTGGTCTCATGACCAGACAGGGAAAGCGGTATTCCTTATTGGCTTCCCTTAAATTCCAACACTCTTTTTCCCCCACCAAGCCAAAAGCATAAAACATTTAAGTGAAATCTTGGAATGATCATACACTTGGGAAAACACATTCTCTGGTATCTGTATTGCCCACTGATAAACTCCTTTGGATGGCAGTTAGGGAGTCCGTTTTCATATGAAAATGAGAGCAATTTAAGAACAAGACAGATGTGGTGAGAGGACATCAGAAGCTCTCTGCAGGGGGTGGAGGAGCTGAGGGACAGGGACAAGGGCTGTCCCAGAACACGTGGCTCACACACACACAGAAGCCATAGGGAAGCCACTCAAATACAAGTTCTCTGTTGTTTAACATTCAGTCCTTCCTTCTTTACTCTGAAGCACTACCTTTTCTCATTTTAAAATACCTGACTAAAAAGCTTCCTTCCCTGACACACTGCAAGGCTAACCTTATATATTCTGTTTTCTTTTTTTCAGCACTTGGGATTCCCGAGACTGTAAGGAGCCATGGAATCTCGTATGCTGAGGCCCAGCCATCTAAGCTCCATCCAAGCTGCTGACCTCAAAATACCTTGTCCCTTGGATACAGAGATAGATGGCCGCTTCATGATCATTGGGCACTTTAAAAAGCATAAACACGTAAAAGCAGCAGGCTGTCACTTTAGGTTAAAAAGGAAGGGCAAGAACAGAGGGCTTTGGAGACAAGCCCTGTTGTACAAGTGAGGTGGACACGAGAAAGTGGAGGTAGCTAGGCAACAATAATCAGGAATAAATATTAAAGATTATTTATCTTTAATAATCTGAGGAGTCTGCCTCTGTGCTGGGAAATCTCTTACATTTGTTATTTGGGGGCTCCTGAATTAGGGGCCCTTGTTTAGTTCCTTTCTGCAATTTGTGCTCTGTCTTGATTCTCACCGATTTCCCAGAAACCTTTGGTAAGCTTTCATGTCATTTGCTGTCAAATTAGTTCTAAGAATAAATAGCACAGCCAGGATTCCATGTGAACTACTATAAAGAAAGCTCTGTAACTGAGCGAAAGGCACAAGGTGGCTTCCCGGCAGCCAACTGCGTTCTTCCTGTAAAAATTCCAGGGAAGATTTATGGCCATGATAGGAGCATCCTGACATTTTCTTCACACTAGATGGGCAGAGAGCGATTAGCAGTCTGACCTTTGGGAAGACAGTGGTTTGCCTGAGGGAGGAAAGCCTCCTGGGCCTTCACAGAGATGGGAGCATGATTCATTACTGTGGTGGAGGGTCCCGTATGCCCAACAGTAACTCAGTTTATTAATCTTTCTTCATCTGCACGCTCCTTTCCTTGTGCAATTTCCTTCCAGGTTTCAGGAGGGTCTTAAAAAGGCTTAATGCAATTCAGACTAGGTCCGAAAATATTTTGAGGTTGGAAGTGAACTCTTTGAAGGCAGTCATTTATGCAGCAGTGGGAAATGTGGGCTTGGTGTTGGAAGACCTGGCGGTAATCTGCAGGCGTCTGCTTACTGCCAGGCTCTGTACCATGGGCTCTTTCTGTCAAATGGGGATAATTGCATCCACCTTACATAATTACTACAGAAAGCACATTAGGGGATATATTTTTAAATGCTTTGTATCGTGTGGGCACACAGAAAACTCTCAGTTCTTTCCTCTCTGTTTTTTTCTCTCTCTCTTACCTTCTCTCCTTTCTTTGATTCTTGTTTTTGACTTGTCATCCTCTCTTTCTTGCTGGCAATCAGATGAATTATATAACCAGGAACAAAAGTGTGGTAATAACCATCACTAATATTTATGCCATGCTATTGACTCAAAATGTGCCTTCAAATACACTGCCTAATATTGGAAATTTTGCCAAAACTAAACAAGCTAAGTCTCGGTGCCATCATATGTCGATCCCATCTTGGGAACTCAGTTATGTATAATGAAGCCATATTAGGAAAAACCTATAATTATTTCATTCTATGCTTTTACTTTTACAAATAAAACTCACAATACTTCTGACACCAGATTTGTGTGGGTTTTCCCCACACAGGCAATTCTGTGCAACACCAGCTGGGGGTCCTACAACAAAACTCAATTCTGACACTACCTGGAGAGAGCATGAGATCCCATGAGACTGCCCCCTACCCTCAGATGCCAGTGGCAGGTACTGGGTCTCCAGGTTACCCACAACTTCTGTCCCACTTGGCTACAAATAGAAGGTTCCCATGACCTCTACCACTTGGATTCAGTTATCTGAATGGCTCATGGAACTTAGGGAAATACTTAACATTTACCAGTTTACTTTATAAGAAAGGATACGACAAAGGATACACATGAACAGCTAGATGAAGAGATCTCTAGGACAAGATCTGGGAGGGTCCTGAGGGCAGGAGCTTCTGTCCCTGTGGAGTGGGGCTATGATAACCTCCATGTATTGTGTGGGGTAAATGGAAGTTTTCAGCCAGAATTCCCACCTGGCCCTAATAGTGACATGCATATAAGGGCTTGTTTGCACATCGATGTGATGTTCACTGCAGCAGAGCCACTGGTCCCTCATGAGACGGCCAGTCCAGGATAAGGGGCAGAAAGCAGCAGCATTCTCTCCTCCCCTCTGCGCCTGGTAGGTGACTGGTCACCAGGGAGCAGCCCAAGGAGCTCCTCCCAGAGGAAGGTTAGGGGAAGCTGAGCCAGGCATGGCTGGAGAGAGAGCGCTGGGGACCGAGCTGCGCGAGAGGCTGCGGAGCTGCCAGGAGAGGGAGAGCCGAGCAGCCAGGGCTCAGAGCGTGGTGCCGCGGGGTGGGGGAGAGAGACTGAGCTGCAAGGAATAGACCTTTAGGACCCAACCCACCCGTTCCCTTGTCTCCTTCGCTCTCATCTAATTCAAAGAGAATTTGCCCCAGGTGGGGAACCCACGCCCTCCTGGAGCCACACGTGGATGTATTCACTGACCTGGGAGCCTCTCTGAATCCTCTACTTTGGGATTTTCATGGGGGCTTCCTCACACAGGCAGGATCTATTATGAACTCCTCTTGCAGCCCTTCTCCCCTCTCTGGAGAATGGAGGCTAGAGCTGAAAATTCCAAGCTTCTAATCATGGCTTGGTCTTCCAGCTCACTAGGCCCATCCAGGAACCTACCAGGTGACAGCACAACAGAACAAAAGCACTCCTGTTACTCAGGAAATTCCAAGGGATTTAGGAGTTCTGTGTCAAGGAATGGGGGCAAAGACCACCCCTCCCCCGCCCACACACACAGAGTTGTCCTTTCCAGGAGTAACTAAATTTTTAAAAAGGAACAAACACTCTCCACCTCCATTTCATTTCTATGTTTCTCTGGATGTTTCCTTATATGTTGGTTTTCCTCTGGATCTCAACTTTCCACTTGACACTGTCTCCCTGGGTGAATATCTCCACTTCTGTGGAATCAGAGATCCTTGTACACTGACAATTCCCCAAGTTGTCTCCCTCCCAGTTTCTCCTGAGATCCAGACCCATCAGCAGATATCCAGCTGCCCACTGGGCATTTCTACATGAGTGTGTCACTGGCCTTTCCAATTCAATATGTTAAAATCTCAGCTCAACTTCTCAGTTGTGTAGATGAGCTATATAGATGCTCCTTCTCTGTGAATGTAGCCCATCATATCAGTTGCTAAAGTCAGAAATTTAGAAACGATCATATTCATCTCTATCGCATTCTCCACAACTAGTCACCAAGTATCTTCTGAATTCTGTTCACATGCCTTTGTTCCTATTAATACCATCCTAACAACCTTCCATCATCTCTCACCTGGAATATCACAATACCTTCCAGTTAGCCTTGCTGTTTCCTACTCAGGTAATTCAAAACACTATAGCCATGTGATTTTAAAAATTTACTTTTTATCTCATTATTCCTTTGTACAGCATTTTGAGCGAATTCCTCAGCCTAATAATCCTGTAGTTCATGAATTCACTATTCAGCAGTTTATTGCTAATATATCTAATTTGTTCTTGTTTGAAAATTCCTTTTACTACTCTGAGGGATATAAAATATATTTATTTTAAAGCTCTGTTCTACTAACTTGATTTCCTTAGTAAGTTTCACTGTTTATTGTTTCTCATGATATCTGTTGCTATCAGATGTCCAGTAATTCTTGCTTGTGTGCTCAACTTTGCACTTGGAATCCCTGGTAGATTATCACCTCTGCTCCTAGCAGGGAGGGGAGAAGAATAATCTGCTAGAGTTTTTGCTTCACACTGTTTTCTGCAAAAGCAGAAACACCCCAGGCCAGGTCACTGGGCTAGGGTGACCCATTCCTTGATGGCTTTGCCAGATACCAGGTGGTTGTCCTGCCTTTCTGCACCTCTCACTACTGTGTATGGTAACAAACACTCTTTTTGCTGAAGCCTCGCCCATGGCAGGGTGTGTGATGTCAAGGTGTAGACTAAAGCAGCAGGGAGAAAATCAGTGAGGGCATAGTTGAACTCCATAGCGCCATTGTTCAACTGGATATAATGGACATTTATAGGCTACTTCATCCTAGTAGAATACACGTTCCTCTCACACTTACATGGAATAATCAGCAAGATAGAGTACACTCTGGGCTATAAAATACACCTTCACAAATTTGAAAGAATAGAAATCATATAGATCACAGTGGAATTAAACTAAAAATCAGTAATGGAAAGATAACTGGAAAATCTAAAAACACATAGAGATTAAATAGTATGCCTTTAAATAACACATGGGTTATTTATAAATTACATAGATATATAAAATATCTAATAAGTGTATAATATATATGCATAATTAAGAAGAAATCTCAAGAGAAATTTAAAAATATTTTGAATTAAATGAAAATTAAAATGCAACTTGTCTAAATTTGTGAGATGCAGTGAAAGCAATGCTAAGAGGAAAATGTATAGATTGAATGCATATGTTAGAAAGAAGAAAAATCTAAAATGAGTAAGTTTCACCTTAGGAAACTACAAAGAAAAAAAATATCTGAGTTAAGCAGAAGAAAATAAATAATAATTAGGGGAAAAATCAATAGAGAAAATCAACAAAACCAAAAGCTGGTTCTTTAAAAAGATAAATAAAATCGATAAACTTCTAACCAGACTAACTCAGAAAGAAAGAGGGAGGACACAGGTCACTGATCAGAAGTGAAAGCGGGGATGTAAAGGGAAGGGTCAAGGATGATCGAGAGCTGCTGTGCATTCTCTGTTCACTGATCCAATGACCTAGACTGAACGGGCATCCTCACATTGAAAGACAATCTAAAGCTCATAGAAGAAGAAATAGATGACAGGCATTGGTCTTATCTCTTAAGGAAATTGAATCAGCAATCAAAAACCTTCCAAAACAAAAAGCACCAGGGCACACTATCTTGTTTCCATGGCTTTGTAATTCATCTTGAACTCAGAACAGTCACCTAACTTCTTTTTCAAAATTGTTTTGGTTACTCTGAATCAGTTTCATTGCTTTAGACATTTTAGAATCAGCTTGTCAATTTCTATATAAAAGTCACCTGAGATTTTGACTGGGATGATGTTGATTTTATAGATCAGCACTTTGCAAGGAGTATGAGAATCTTTCAACAAGACACTTCTGTTTTCCTGGCCAACTATTTAGAATATGGTTTTCAAACCTTCTACTTCTATATTTCCATAATCCCCGCACTGTTGTTATTTTCATGTTAAATAGTCAATTTTCTTTGGAGATTTTTTAAAAGAGAGAAAACAGTCTCATATTTACATACATATCATTTCTGGTATTCTCCATTCTTTTTCAAAAAATTTGAATTTCTGCTGGGTATCATTTTTGTGTAAGTCTGAAAAATTATTTAAATATTTCTGAAAGTGTAGGTCTACTGGCAATTATTTATGTCAGATTTTTGTTGCTGTTGCCTTAAGAAATCCAGTCCTTAAACTTTGAAAGACTTTCTCCAGATACAGAGTTCTAGATTAACATTTCTTTTTAATTTCAGCATTGTAAAGATTTCCTATTATCTTCTGGCTTCAATTGTTTCTTATGAAAAGTCAGTGATAATTCTTATGTTACTCTGAACGTAATTACTCTAATATTAATTACTTTTTCCTTCTGGCTGCTTTTAAGATTTCTAATTTGTTACTGTTTCCAGAAATTTTATTATGTTGTGTCTTTGTGTGATTTCTTTGTGTTTGTCCTGTTTTGAATTCATTGAGTTTATTGGATTTGTGGGTTAACACTGTTTTTCTCAAATTTGGAAAATTTTGATAATTTGTTCTGTACTACACCTTCCCCTTTCGGGGACCCTAATTATATGTATATTAGACTGCTTGCTATCTTGCCACTGGTCACTGATGTTCATATTTCTTCAGTTTTTTCTTTCCTTGTGCTTTTATTTGGGTAGTTTTTATTGTTCTGATCTCTAGTTGACTGATCTTTTCTTTTCCAGTGTCTTATTTCTGTTAGTATAACCAGCAATTTTTAAATTTTAGTTATTGTATTTTTTTGGCTATTGAGGTTTTATTGTGTTTCTTTTATGCCTTTCATCTCCTTTTTTCTGTGTTCATGTTTTCCTTTCAATTTCAATAGTGGTCTTAAGTCTTCACCTGCCAATTCTAGCATCTTCTTTGCACTTCTGGGCCTGTTTTTATCAGTTGAAATATTTCTCCCAGTTATAGGCCATATTTTTCCTGCTTCTTCATTTGTCTAGTGATTTTTATTTTATGCTTGCTGTGTTGTTCAGTGTCTGGATTTTGTTGTCTTCTTCTAAGGAATATTGAGTTCTATTGTGGCAAACAGGTTACCTACAGATCACTTTAATAAGAGAATCCTCAAGAAAAATTTGTTTTTGGCATTGCCAGTGTGGGCCCACAGTAACAATTAGTGACCTTTAGACTCGGGCTTAGTCAGTCCTAGTACCTAGTATGACACACCTCAGTTGTTAAGTGCTTCAATACTCAATGATCTCTCTCCATTTTGACTGGTTGGAGCATGAATGTCTTTAAGCCCCATGCAAAGTTCGGGTGTTTTTCAGCTTATAAGTGTCACTGCTCCCTGAACAGCCCCATGGATGTTCATCCTGCTTCATGTTCAAGGGGGCCACTCTACAGAGTCTTGAATGCTTTCATTCTGGGGCCTCTTCCTCACCAGCACTCTGCTGGGGAAATTCTACCACTTCACTCTCATCAAACTCTGACCTCTGTCTCCTCATGTCAGTGAGATTGCTATCCTCTGTTCAGGTTCCCCTTTCTGTTCTACAGTCTGAAAAATGCCTTCAAGCAGAAACCTAGGGTGGTTGTAGGGCTCCTTTGTTTACTTCTTGCTATTGGAGATCACAATCCTACACTGCTTGTTGTCCAATGTCTGGAAACAATTGTCTCCCACATTGTGTCCAGTTTGCTAGTTATTTACAGCAGAAAGGTCAGTCTAGTACCAGTTACTTCATCACGCTTGAAAGTACAGGTACCTGTAACATATTCTAATGTAAGAGCTGGGCTCAAGCAGTCTTTGGGGTGCAGACAGTCTCATTCCAAAAGACAAAGGAATATTTGAAGTCATACCCTGTGCAAAGCACTACAGACCAATGGGACATTAAATACTTGTGGAATAGTTGTGATGCACAAACACATAAATGTGCAAAACAATTTCCAGTATAATTGCTTTAATCTCCTTAAAACACTTATGGATAAGCACCTCTATGTAACAGGTAGAGTCCACTTCTAACACTAGGCTCTAGTTTTAATTTCCATCACATAAAAAGTTCTCTCACTAAGGTCTTTGTTGTTCTTTTGGGTTTTGTGTGTGTTTACAGTGGAATTTTAATTGTGTGGCACATACTGTAGCTTCAACACTAAATCCCTTTAGTAACAAGTATTTGGCAGACATCTGCCACTGCACATTTGGGCTTTTGATCAGAGCACTGAAGTCTAAAGTGTTTGCAATACTGCTTTGGTTCACTGCATAACAGGCTTTGACGACATGCCTCTTGCCACTCAGTGCTTATTTACTGATGATATTCCTGCCCCACATTTTCTTCCCTTTGAGTTTCTGCTTTAGCTGTTAGTTTTTTTTGCTTTTTTGACTAATTGGGTGTTTGTTTTTCTCTTTTGGCTCCTGGTACCACCTTGTCCCATTGTTCTTTCTCTAGTTTAAAGCTCGCAAGGTGTCGGCTGGCTGCTTTTATTTATTTGTGGATCTTCAGCATGTGCCTGCTCCAGCACACCAGAGATGCTTGTCCAGAAAAGAGCAGAGTATGTGACAACCCCCGACTCACGTAGTCAAGCTTTCCTCCTCCCACAATCTTCTTGTTTCTTGACCCTCTGGATACCAGAATCAGCAAACCTGGCCCAACCCCGGGGTTCAGCCCCTCAGCACAGCTTCTACCCGGCCTGGGGAATGTCCTTTCTATCCAACCTTCCCCATCTTCTCTCCAGCAAAGCTGAATCATTCTCTGTGTGAATGATTGTGTGCTCATATTCCAACCTGTGGTCTCACTGGAGAAAACCAGACTGCTCTGAAAGATTCAGGACTGATAGTGGCGCACACGGCCTTCCAGCATACCGGGTGACTGAGGTCAGGGCGGTCAGTGCATGAGCAAACCCAGGAAATGATTCCAGGCCAGTGTTTCAGGCACAGAGGGAACATGTCAAAGAAGTCCTTTTGGGGGCTGCTCTTCCCTGAGCTTCTCTAGTCCCTTTTCCTATGCCTCTTTCATCCTAATACCAAATTCAGAGAACACGCAAACCCCCAGAGTTTACCAAAGGGCTCTTGACTTCTGTGAATGAGTGTGGTAACTCCAACAGTACATTTGAAAACTCAAAATACTAGTCCTGGAAGGGCTATGTTACCATGCTGAAGATTCTGCGATTCTTGCATGGAGTTGATTATGTCAATTAGCAAGCTTTAAATTCCCCATTTTTACAGGCAGGGAGATGGGGTGAGGGGTTTATCTATAAAGCGCAGCCCGGATAACTTTAATAACTGATGTTTAAATAATCTCCCAACTATTGGACCATCTGGGCACTGGGGGGAATGGAAGGGCTTTGTCTTGTTGGCAGTAATATCTGGATGTGCAACCACGGAGGAGGAACGACTGACGTCTCCTCTGTGTGGGCTCTTCCCTTGCCATCATCAGAATTGTGACAAAAAACAAAAGCTGCTCCAGAAAAATATTTGCATCTAAGCTTTATATAAGTGGTTAGTTTCATTCAAATCCATAGTCAGTGGTATTGAATTGGAGTCTTTTTCATCAAATTGTTTGACAATTAATCTTGCACTAACTGAACATTCAGTTGATTTAGATTATTAGACTTCCACAGCATTGAAGCAGATTCTTTTTTTTCCATTAAAAAAAATTAAGTTATCATTGATATACACCCTTATGAAAGTTTCACAAGAAAAACAATGTGGTTATTATATTCACCCTTATTATTGAGTCCCCCCATACCCCATTGCAGTCACTGTCAGCATAGTAAGATGCCACACAGTCCCTGTTTGTCTTCTCTGAGCTGCACTGTCTTCCCCGTGACCCCACACACACCATGTGCACCAGTCATGATTCCCCGCAATCCCCTTCTCCCTCCCTCCCCACACCCTCCCACACCCCTTCCCTTTGGTAACCGCTAGCCCCTTCTTGGAGTCTGTTAGTCTGCTGCTATTTTGTTCCTTCAGTTTTGTGAAGCAGAGTATTTTTAAACAGAACAAATTTTGGTCAATGTATTTTTCTCTGAAATTCCAACAAAGACATTTATTTTAAGTCTCCCTCAACATCAGAGGCAGGAATAAGTGATTTTGCTGCTTGGGGTTATAAGGAAGTATTTATCCTCTGGATTTTTTTTTTAACTCTTGCAGCATCTGAATGCTTACAGCGCTTTCTCATGCTGTGAAAAATATGACCTGCTTCATACAAAAAGCAACTAGTGTAAGAAACCAAAATGCTTGTATGATCAGCATGAGCTGCTTATATGTGGGATCTTCAAGGAAAAGGAACTGCTGATCACACTCAAGTCCGATCTTGAACTCAACAACCCAGTCAGAATGTACGTGGGGGGTAGGGGGACCGTGGGTGGGAAGGTCCCCTGCGGAAGTGCACAGAGTGCGTTGGTGCTGAGATCACACGGAGGCCCCAGCCATTCAGCGAGGAGCCTTGTTGCTTCTTACTACTGGAAACGCATTCTGTTATTTTCTTCCAGTCTTGAGTCCAGCATTGCTGGCTATACGTGATTCCTTAGTGCCCAAAGCTCCCCGCAGCCAGTCTCTGGGTGTAAGACAGGAAACACAAAGTGTTCCTGGCCCCAGAACAGACAGATCTCTGATCTCCAACAGAGAACGCACTGTGGGATGGCCTCTATTGTTTATACACTGGTTCGGACCGTGTTGAGTCATGAATAGCCTGTCTCTATGGAAATGTCAGTGTATCAGGCCACTTTTGGGCTAAGTCCTATTGGGCTAATTTAAGCCAGGATTAGAAAGATTATGGGAGATCTCACAGGCTCAGAAACATCATGGACTTGTCAGAGACTCCTGACAGGATCTCTAGGATGCCCAACTCTCCTCTCTTCTCTTCTGCCACAACTTCATTTTTCTCCCTCCCTGCAGACAGTGGTCCTCCCATGATGGCTGACACCAGCTGCCAGCTCCTGGACTTCCCCTGGCATGGCCTGGGACACACTGAGCAATGCTGCCCCGACACAGGCCCAAGTGTCCCAGGGAAGGGACCTGAGTGAGCTGTCCACCAGCGGGGACCTGCAGACCGGGTCCTCTAAGAGGGGAAGGGAGGTCCTGGCAGAAGTGGATGCAAAGGGGACTGCTGGTGGCACACTCTGGGGAGAAAGAACAGCTCTTGGGTACATGTGGCAAGACGGGCATGTGTCCTAGTTGGCACCATTCATCCAATTCCCATTGGCCACAGACTTCTGATGGCCTTTTATCCCATCTCTTCCTGTTATGGTCATCGTTTAATGGATTTAAGGCAAGAAACAGAGAGCCATGTCTACACTATTTACAGCTTCCTCCAATTACAGAGATAGAAACAGGACTTTGTGACCTGGACTGGGTGGTTTTCCATGGTCCTCCAAGGCAGAGAAAGCTCATCACATTCAATTTTTGAAAAAAATGAAAGCAGGAACATTATAAGCAACTGCTACTGGCCCATTGTCCAGAGCAGAAATGTGAACAAGTGGTTAAGCACAGGAATGACGATGGGCTTAACAAAGGGCCACCACATGGACCTCACTGAGGCAGGGTGCCTCAGATTCCCAGGGCCTGGGAGCATGTCCTATGGGGTGTCACCAAGTCTCCCCACCAGCCCCAGAGCCACTTGCGCCTGGGCGTCAGCACCAAGGGGCTATGCTCATGTTCTGACTTGGCTGTGGGACTCTTGGAATTTTGTTGTGTTCCCTTGAAGCTCTCGTGGCTTTACATTAAACTGCACATTGTCACAAAAATAATTTTCAAATATACTAAGATTGCTAAACAGTAACATGTTACTCTTCTGCCAAAATGTACCATGTCCTGGAAACTGCAAGCGCTCTGTAGGTGTGCTGCATACATCACACGTTCAAAAGATGCCTCCGTCAGTACTGAGACGGGCTTTCTGAGTGCGGCTAGAAGTCTCCACCTGACGCGTCCCGGTGGTGTCTGCTCCCACCTGCGCTGTGCGGCCCTGACCCCGTGCCTGGGGCTGACCTCCCCTCCTACTGCTTTCCGCCCTCCTGTGTGCGTTGCTCTCCTTTCCTCAGACTGTCTCCTGCCCTCTTCTCCGCTCCTCCGTGCGCCTGCTTCCCAGGCCTGCCTCACCGCAGCCCTCAGGCCTCTGAGCTGAGGTGCTGTGAGCTCTGGGGTGGCCCTCAGATTCAAAGGGGGCGCTGTTTGGGCCACCTGTTCCCGGGGGACACACCAGCAAACCCAGGGGATCAACTCTGCTGGGTGATGCCGATGCTGGTCCCCCTGGGCTCTGCCACGGGGCTTCATTCATCTGGGAGCTCAGCTGGGGCAGAAACACCGTGACGTCCTCTCCGGCAGGGCACCAGGGTTCTTCCACGGCAGGAGACTCCCAAGAGAGAGGAAAGG
Source organism: Manis pentadactyla (assembly GCF_030020395.1). NCBI lineage: Eukaryota > Metazoa > Chordata > Mammalia > Pholidota > Manidae > Manis > Manis pentadactyla. The sequence continues at coordinate 145,629,594 of NC_080020.1, read as the reverse complement.
TTCTTTCAAGGCCTGGCCTGGCAGGTTTCCAAACATCACTTCCACTGTTTCCTATTGATAAGGGTCGGCAAACTTCTTCTGTAATGGACCAGCTAGTAAGCATTTAACTTTGAGGGCCATGTGCTCACTGTCACAAGAACTTAAAGGCAGCCCTAGAAAATACATAAGGGAAACAGGCTGTGTTCCAATATAGCTCTATTGACAGGAAGAGGCAGCAGTGGGGCCTGACAGGGCCCATGTGCTGACCCCGCGGCTGTCGCAGTGGCACGGCCAGCCTGCACACGGAGGAAGCCGCAGACCTGGTGGTGAGCTCATGGAGCCCGGCTGGCACGGCGCCAGGCCCCGAGTCTTGCGGGTCGGTTGCTGAAGGGCAGAAAGGCCAGCAGAGAGCGTGAAGAGGGAGGGTAAGTGCCTGCTCCCGAGGATGGCGCCGGGATGGAGGGAAGCTGGCTCTCTGGCTTCCTCAGTAGCTCGGCTCTGGGTACAGGAGGGCACCATGGCGAAGCTGAGCTCCCCTGCCAGTCGGGAACATGGGCTCCCAGATGATCACACTGAAAACCCCCAGAAAATGACTGTCACCTCCCCACGTTGTTCTGCCGGTAATGGCGACATTCTTTTTCTTTCTAAAGCAATTAAAACCTAGACGACTGCAAAGCGAGTGTTTTCCTGCTGTGTGATCCTTTCGTGAAAGTACGTCACCATCGCTAATATTATCAGGACCGAGCATGTTGCAGAAGATGGAGGAAAAGGGTGAGGGGGTGAGGGGGAGGTGACCTGCCTGCCACACTGCACGGGCAGGAGTACGGGAAGCTGGTGGTGAGGTGGGCGTGGGAGATGGCAAATCCTTGAAGTGGTGAAGATGTCATGCTCATCTTTCTGTACAAGGCATGCAGTGAAGTGGACAGTAGGGAAGAAACAAGGTCTGGCTCTATAAACCGCACTTAATGACTGAAGGACAGGGCTCAGTGGTTGGTGGTGGAACGTTTGTACCGGGCGGGGTGGGAAGCTCACCAGACACAGGGCCTCTGCTAACAGGGCATCAGTTCAGCCTGGCCACAGCCTTGGAGTGCAATCAACAACCTCTGGAGGCGGGGTCCAGTAATCCTCAGAGGAAAACCCCAGGAGGCAGGCTGGGAGGGCCCCCGAGAAGGGGGAGGGAGCGCAGCCATCCTGAAACCGCGGCAAGCGAGTGGCCGCATGGGCATCAGAGCATGGCACAGGGGGCTGCTGTGGTGCAGACGGCAGCTTGGGGGGTCTGGGAGGCTTGTGGGCTGTGTGCAGAGCACTAGGCCTACCCCAGAAGCCCCGTGGGAGAGGTGAGAATGTAACCGAGTGAACAAGCGGCATCTCTGCCTCCATCCTGTGTCTGTCTCCTTTGCTGCTTCATCTTTGGGTCCAAAGTTTCTGCTCAGCCCTGCAGCCTGTTAACCATCAGAAGGAAACTTGCTCAGGAATTAAGATTGAAGCAACCAGCCCCTTACCTGAAACTCACCTCCCCTGAGGTGATAAAAAAAGTATGTACAAAACTGATGGCTGGATTGTCAGGGACTTTCAGGAATATCATGGCCAAGCCACGTCAGCAAAACAACGAGTCAACTACCCACGGACCAGGAGTATCACCACCCTCCTCAGACTTTTGCTGACGTCCAGATGTCTGAGGTTGATTGTTACATCCTGACCTGAACCCCTCTCCGCTCCCCCACTTCCCTGATATAAAAGTTTGAAATCAGCCCTAAGTTAAGGTGGTTCTTTGGACACAAGTCTCCTATCTTCCTGTCTGCTGGCTTTCTGAATAAAGTCACTTTCCTTGTCCCAACACCTTGTCTGTCAACCTTGTCGGCATGTCATGCAGCAAGTGGCACAAGCTTGGACTTGGTGACAAGAATGGACAGCGGCCCAAAGAGGGAAGGACTTTGTAACGATGAGAAAGTCTCCAGGTGGGAATGGCTTCTCCCACCCCCATGGGGAGTGGAGGGTCCCTAATATTGGAAGCCTTCATGCAGAGGAAGGCAGGACAGACTTCCGTGCTGTGTGGGCCCCAGGAAGTGACACAGCTGGTAAGATCCCATGGAGCTCACTGACTTGCCTTCCAGCCTCTGTTCTGGGAAGAGGCCTGCCCTCTACAAGGAGAGCCCCTCAAGCAGGGACTCACTGGCTTTCACTCTTCTGGTGCACGGCACGTCTGCTCTTCCCATTCCCATTTGATGTATGAAGAGTTGGCTTCACACACACCCTCATTATCACTATGGAGGTCACAAAATGTAGCTAGACACACTGTGCGCTACGACCCAGCCATTGCCCACCAAAGAGAATGGAAAACATCTACACAAAATGCATGTCCAAATGTTCACAGCAGCTTTATTTGTAAAGGCCAAAAAGAAGGAAACAGAACAAATATTCACCAAATGGTGAATAGACAGATTGAATTGTGTTAAATCCATACAAGGGAATCGTCATAAAACATCAGTTAAAAGGAACAACAGCATAGGAGAAAGGAGAGAAGAAGCCAGACACGAAGGGCAAGCGTGGTGAAATCCTGTTTACACGGACTTCTGGAAGAGACCAAGCTGTCGGATGAAAGTAGATCAGCACAATTACCAGAGGCCAGAGGGCAGTGGGGGAACAACCGCTACGGGGCGTGATGGGACACTGCGGTGATGGAAACACGCCGTGCCATGATTGTGGAGTGCTTGTGCAACTGTGTATGTTTGTAGAAACTCTTTGAATCACACACAAATATGTTCAGTTTATTATACTTCAATTATACCTCAGTAAAGTCATTAGACAATGTGGTTTTCATTGGACTCAGCTTTCAGAATGGAGCAGTTAGGAAAAGTGGGAAAATTCTATTAAGTAACTCAGCAGATTGCTGATAGGGAGTGGGGCTCCGGTAAACTCTCTATGGCTTGGGTCCTTGGGCTGAGTTTCCAGTGACCAGTGCCCAGGGCCCATAGGGACAGAGAGGAGGATAACTGCTCACCTGGCATGGCTGCAGGGGGCTGGAGGTGGCTGTGCCTCAGAAAAGTGCCACCCTTCCTGGAGGCAGTAACCTACCCAGGACCCTCAGAGTAGGGACAGTACTAATACACATGGCCCCTGGGGGAGCTTCTCCATAACAAAGCCCTCCACCCCTGGGTCTGGAGCTGGTCCAGCCACCAGGGCCACACCGCCCCTTCCTGTACCTCCAGGCAGCTCTCTGGGATGAGGTTTACTGGTCAGGCGGTAAACAGTGACTCAGGAGTACATATCCAAAGCATGGAGGGTCTGATGAGTGCAATATGAAAAACAACTTAAAAATATCCGCCCCCCACATCCCTCCCTGCAACACACATACACAAGGCAGGAAAAAATAGAACAAAGACTATATTTCACAAAGCAAGTGCAACTATTTCAGACTAAGATGATATGAACAGCATTATAAATATCAAAGGGCAAAGGAAATTTCCTGTGAAAATATCTTGGGTGAGACAAGAATCTTATGCCAAACCTTGGGATGAAGAGCCATGTTTGTCAGAGAGGAGTGACCCCACCCCTGAACCATGAGACTGAAATAATGAACTCCACGGGAAGGTGCTTTACAAGCCATCATCACTTACATAAACCCTTATCATTCTTGTTCTAACAATATTAATCTTGATTGTTTGGGGTCCTTAGGATGTCAGTCTGAGACAGCGATCAAAGAGCTTGTAGATTCAGAGTACGGTCTGCAGCTCCTTGTCACTTAGTGGTCATGTATGTCTCCTCCAGGTAGACTGACAGCCCCCTGAGAACCCATACACAGCTCCCAGCAGTGGGCTCTGGGCCATCCAGGGGTGCAGGTGGACCCAGAAGAACATAAGTGCATCAGATTGAGTCAGAAAACAGACACTGCTTAGAGCTGCTGATTTGCAAGTCACCACTCTGACCCTCGGGTTCCTTATCTATAAAATGGAGGTTCTGTTTCTGCCCACCCTTCAGGAGCTGGGAATGATCAACTTGGGAATCATAAAATGCCATTTAAAGTACAGCTTTCACAACACCTGGGGCAGCCTTCATACCCACTAGGTGCCTATAGTACTGGGGACTGAATGAAAGGTTTGTAGTGAGGACACCTTTGCTGCGGCCTCCCCTCAATGAATGGAGGCTTTTTGACTGTTATTACTACCATATCAAAGATATTTTAATTTCACAGAGCATCTTGAAGATGCTCTTACAGAAGATACAAATCTCTAATGCTCACATGGGGCTAGTTTGAACTATGTTTTCACTCCAACCATAGGCCCTGCATTCAACATGTATCTTAACATTCTGTGCTCAGTAATTCACGGCATAAATATAGTTCAACCTTGAACAACACCGGTTTGTACTGTGTGGGTCCATGTATATGCAGATTTTTTCAATAAAAAATACATTGGAAACATTTTTGGAGACCTGTGACAATGTGAAAAAACATTTTCTTTTCTCTAGCTTACTTCCCTGTAAGAAAACAGTGTATAATATATAGAACATACAAAGTATGTTTTAACTGACTGCTCATGTCATCAGTAAGACTTCTGGTCGATGTAGGTTGTGAGTAGTCAGGGCCTGGGGGGAGTCAAGTGTTAGACATGGACTTTGTGCAGGGAGTTGGGGCCCCTAACCTCCATGTCATTCAAGAGTCAGCTGTAGAGGACAATATAAAACACACACATCAAAGAAGAAAGAAGGAAGTGAAAACCCCCACAACAGTTGAAGCTCTAATGATCTGGCCCCAAACGGAGGTCAGTAGGACTCAGTCCTCACTGCTCCAAGACCCGCAGGAGCAATGCCTCTGTAAGAGCCCGCCCCGCCTTTCTAGGCCTGAGGAGACCATCCGAGGCTGGAGGTACGCTGTGGATCACTCACAGCCCAGGGGCCCTGTAGGCACTGGGGGCCTGCCGGTTCCTCTACCTCTGCCTGCCCTATACGTGCCGGGGGCCTGTTGGCCTGCAGGACCTTGCGACTGGCTGGGACACTGGCCTCTGGCTTTAGCCATGGAGTCCCAGCTGCTACTGTCATGTCTGCAGCTGCAAACTCCCTCTACAAACCCAGACTTTGTGTCCAGGTGGTTGAGCGGCTGCCCTGGGTTTAATGTAAGAGGCCGCCAAGCCCTCTGCCCAGCTGGCCCAGGGTTTGGGGAACGTGTGAGGAGTGGGCCTAAGGCGGGCAGCTGAGCTGCTCTGATGTGTCACCAGTCCACGTCCTCATGGTCTCTTCAGCTTTCAGGATCTTTTGGGTAAAATGCTGCAAACTGAAGGTATGAAGAGACTAGAGACTGGCCTCACTTGATGTGTCCATCTGTTTTAATAACACCATCGGTTTCATCAGAGATCCCTTTGGGATACAATGACCAGTATTTCAAGATTCTTTGTTTCCAGGCCCCTTGTCTGGAAGTTTATGTCCACCTGAACTAAGGGCCACACCTGCCTGTGGAGTCCTGGACACATCAACAAGGGACCATGCCTTCCTGCAGAGTCCTGGGCTCGTTGCTAAGGGGCCACATCTGCCTGCAGAGTCCTGGCACCTGTTCAGAAGCCCTGCTCACAAAGCCTTTCAGTGAGCTGGAGCTGTGCATAATAAGGACTTTGTGCTTCTGGATATTTTTTTAGACTGAAAGGAAACTTTCCCACTTTCTCTGCCTTTGGCTTCAATTATTTGAAATGGCAAAAGTTTTGAAATTCCAATGTGGAAATTTGCTTAATAAACAGGAAAGGAATTTTAAAGACCCACCACTGAGCATGAAAGTTAACCCCGTGGGTGTCAGTCCTTAGGCACAGACGGCTTCTCTGGCTGGTGTTTGGTGGGGTTCTCTACACAATGTTCCTTCCATATCAGAGTTGCTGAGAGCTTTGATTATATGAACATATACTTTTTAAATATCGAACTTAAAATAAAAAGCCGATATACAAAATGACCTCATTTATACATGATTTGTGTGACCATAGATTCACTTTTAGGTGACAATATTTATTCACTCACCAAATATTTATTGAGTGGTTTTATGGGGTAATGAAAAAAGAGAGAACAAACAAATTGAGGAGGTTGAAAGCTTAACATCCAATGAAGAGAAATAAGGCACACAAATAAGTCCAAAGGTGAATGGGGAAACATTCAGGGGAAAAACAAGTGTTGTAGGAATCAAAAAGAAGTATGCTCCTGGCCCAAAAGGGAGAAGTAAGAGAGATCCCTTACTTAAAAACAAAGTCTGAGTTTGTAGAGGGAGTCTGCAGCTGCAGACATGACAGTAGCAGCTGGGACTCCATGGCTAAAGCCAGAGGCCAGTGTTGTAGGAATCAAAAAGAAGTATGCTCCTGGCCCAAGAGGGAGAAGGTAACATTTGAGCTTGGCCTTGAAAGGTGGGCAGTGTGGTGGACTAAAGATGGTCACAGATTCTTTGATGTTCTCCCATTGAGAAATGGCATCTTTGTCCCTCTTCCTGAATGTGAGTGGGTTGCTTCACTCAATAGAATACAGAGGCATAGATTCATGTCAGTTTCCAGGCCAATGCCTTAAGATTCTGACAGTGTCCTCTTCTTGTTGGAATAGCTGACCTTGGAATACTCTCTCTAGGAGCCCTGAGCCCCCCTATAGCTACCCTGAAACCCTCATGCTGTTAGCAATTCAGTTGACAATCTCAGCTGAGCACTGCCTTTCCAGTTACCCCCACTAAGTTACCAGACATGTGAGCAAAGCTCTCTGGGACTGTCGAGTGCAGCCCGCCTGCCAGGTGCACTGTCCAGTGAGCTCCATCAGCACCACATGGAGCAGAAGAACCACCCAGCTGAGCCCTGCAGAGATAGGTGCCCAGAGTAGGAGGGATTTGACAAGCGGGAATGAAGGCCCAAAGGCTTCCAAAAGTGGGAATGCTGTGAGCCAGGACATGAAGTTGTGAAGGTCCAGAGAAAAATTCAGGCATTGAGTTTTGGGAAAATCAGGGAATGTACAGGAAGTATACAGGAAAAAAATAATTGTTGTACACATTTAAAAGCTAGAAAGAGAGTCTGAAGGTCATGTGTATGTCATATAATCTATCAGTGGAATCCACTAAAGTTCTATGTGTTTTAAACTTTTGGTCGTGGAAATTTGTAAATATACACAGAGAATAGTAGAGTGATCCTCTGTAGACATCAAAGTTTGGGCCCAAGCAATGTACAAGTGGTGTCCTAGCAAAAGAATTATCAATATTTGCTAGTCTTTTTCCTGAAATTTTATTTTAAGGCAAATCTCATCCATTATATCATTTTACCCATAAATATTCCAGTATGAAGTTCTAATAGATAAAGACTTTAAGAAGTAACTGTAGAATCATTTTATACCCCCCAAAATTAAAAATCTTAATAAGAAACCCACTCCACAATCAAGTTTCTCCTGTCAAATTTCTCATAGTGTCTTCTCTTCTCATTCTTGTTTGGTTTGACTCAGAGTCAAACTGGACCCCACACACTCTGCATCTGGCTGTCTCTGAGATCTCCTGTGATCAGTGGCAGCTCCGTGTCCAGAGCTGCCCTCCCTTCCGTGATGTTGGCCCTGTAGACCTTCCCTGATGGGCATGGGCTCCTGGCACCCTCACCAGGTGGTGTCACTTGGCATGCTCTTCCAGCACCACGTTTTCTGTGACCAGGAGTGAGGGAGGGACGACCCTTGGTCGCTATGGTGTTTTGAGGTGGAGGATGCCAAGTCAGGGCTGTATTTGAGAAGGTTGGTCTGCTAATGCATAATAATGGGTGTGGGGGATACTGACCCAGCCAAACTGAGGTTTCCAAGCTTCTGGCCAAGGCTGGAGGGTGGGGATGGGGAAGGAGCTCACAGGTGTCAGAGACTGTGAATGGAGAGGCTGGAGGGGAGTTGTGATAGTGATAATCATTCCTAACATTTCTGGTGCTTGCTAGATACCAGGCTCTGTCCCTGTAGTCTCTGATCTCAACTGCTAAATAATATTACAGTTGGTATTTAGAGAAGTTTTAGAGAAGGAGGCCTAGAGAGGACATGTGTTTTATGCAGGCAAAGGTGACTCACTGTCCATATGTTCTTCCAGCACTGGCTTCCCATCTGTCCCCTCCCTGTGACAGATGCTACTGACCCTCTGGCCCCTGGGATGTGGGCCGGAGAAGGGTGGAGGTGGCCTGGGAATGAGCTCACCTCCATCCTCCCTGGGGAGAGGAATCAGGGCCTAATCCTCACGAAATGTTCTTCTCACCCACTGGCAATTATTTGAAAATAATGTTCTGTAGAATCTTTGATGTCTTATCAATTCTATATTAAAGCAGTAATCAAAAATTAAAAAAAAAATATATATAAGCTCATAAAAAGATTGGAGGACTCAATATTCACTTGGTCTTCAAATCCTACAACAGTGTGAGCTGGGTAGAGAAGACTTCTTTCTTCTTGGAATATTTGAATTAACAAAAAATAAAATTGTCACTCTGCATTTTCAGCTGTTGATGGGAAGAAGGGACAGGCATGAGAGCTTGAAATGTAGGCCTGGTTCCAAAAGAAAACTGTCCAGGGAGGCGGCTGCTGTCCTCATTGGCCACATGAACTCCGTTCTAATCAAAACCTAGTTAAGAGATGAGAATTTACATGTTACAGCAGCAAATACTGTCTCAGACACACAGCGAGGGAGGATGTTTCCACAAGGTAAATGAGAGATTATAGTTAATATTTTTCATGTATACTGTGTTCCAATCCAAACAGCATGTTGACTTTCTGTTTGCTCTGATTTTCTTCCTAATAATACATGTCTTGTCCCTGCGCAAAGGTAAATATATTGTGCTTTTCGTTGCTTTTTCATCGTCCCCCCTCCAGCAGTTTCCCCAAGGGTAAGCCCTTCCCTGCGATCGTTTGCTGCTGCACATTACCTTTCCTCTCCTGCGCCTCGGGAAGCCGGCGCAGCCCATCCTGGGGGTCCCCACAGCCACTTGACACTCTTCCTTGGCCCGGCATCTCCCTGTTCCAGCTCAAGGTCAGCGTCCTCGTTCCCACTGCCCGCTGGAGACCCCGCCGCCTTGCAGGAAGGGCCGATGACACGGTGAGGTGGAGAGCACCCACCACTGGAAGAGGGGGGAACACAAGAAACCGGACGAGGAAGGGAGGCAGCAGCCGAGGCCAGACCAGACCTTCGGCGGGAAGGGCCCCTAATGGGAGGTAATCACACAGGGGCCGCTCTGTGGAGGGCGCCCAGGGGGATCAGGTAGGGGCCTGCCCAAGGGCAGCTGGGACAAATCGCTCCGGTGTCGCTCCCCATGGCACCCCGCCCTTCGGCGTCCTCTGCACGCGAGCAGGTCGGACCTGGGGGGCCCGGTGCGCTCCCCTCCGGCCTCACGTCCGGGCCGTGCAGGGGCTCGCAGCTGCCAGAGCGCAGGGGGGCGCGCTGCCTTGCCCGCACCTCCAGAGCGCGGCCCTCCTGGTTTCCATAGGCTTTCCTAGCGGCGTGGTTTGGAGAGGGCCGTTTTCCTGGGCCGACAGCAGCTCCGAGCCCGCACTGTGGCGTCTCTGAGCCTTCCACAGTATCCCCGAGCACAGCGCTGCCAGAGGAATCCAATGAAGTCATTCCCAAGGCCCCTCTGCCCCCGCAGCGAGCGCGGCGGCGCGGCCGGTCGGTCTCCCACCCCGTCCCCTGGCCCGCAGCCCTCGTCCCCGGATGTCCGCAGCCCTCCCCGAGCCGCCCTGCTGCGGTCCTCGGGGCCCTGGCGCCGCGCCGGGAGCGGGGTTGGGGGCTGGCGGGGCCGCTGGGCCCTGCCCGTTGGCTTGGCGCCCGCCGGGCAAGCAGGCAGGTCCCGCCCCGCAGGTTCGCAGAGAGCGTCCGCCGCCTGCGCCCCTCTCCGAGCCCAGTCCTCCCGCGAGCCGCGAGCGGAGCACACGTGTCCCTCTTGCCGTCCCGCGCCACCATGGCCGCCTCCTCCGCGCGGCCCGCCGTCCTGGCCATGACCGCGCTGGCGCTGCTCCTGACGCTGTGCCTGCGCCCAGGTAAGCTGGCGACGCCGGGGCGCCGCGGAGGCAGATCAGTGACGGGGTGGGCCTAGGGACCCATCCTGCACCCGGGCGAGGGGTGATAGGGGTCTTGGTTTTTGCGCTTGCAGGAAGGGGAGTGGCGCGCTTGGGCAGCGGACAGAGTACCAGGGCCAAGGGCAGGGTCTCAGATGTGCGTGGAAACCTTGAAAAAGAATGAGGACCAAAAGTCTGAAGGAGGGACAAGAGGAGTTTGGAGCCTAATGTCAGGGGCAAAGGGGTTTGGGGAGCTTTGAGCGGGGCCTGCCCTCCAGGCCTGAGGGAGCCCAAGGCATCATCGCCGAGATTCCCTCCCAGTCGCTCCCCAAGTGGGGCAAGTTCCAGGTCTGCAGAGCTGCCAGCAGGCTCACAGCCCAGATGGGGGCACTGCTCTTAAGGAGAAATCCTTACCCTTCTCTGCTGCATGGGCCTCAGTGAAGCCGCTGAAAGTTACAGGTTCGTTCCCAGTAAAGCATCTACATTCACACACACACACCCAAAATGAAGCAGTTCGGTGGGTGTGCAGACATCAGAACCCTGCGAGTCCACAGACCCCAGCTTAAGAAGGGCCATCTGAATATAGTACGTTTTGTCCTGACCATATTGCCTGTCTATTGAGTCGCCAGCGGCTCATGTGTGCAGGAGCACCGTGAAGGCTCAGGCTCAGCTTGGACAGGCAGGTATCGTGATCCCTGGCCAACTGTAAAGGCGACTGGGGTTGGGAGGTGTGCAGTGACTTGGCCGAGCCCCTGAAGCCGGCGCTTTTCCCACTACAAAGCTGCTTGGCGCCGTCTAATGGAAATGAGGCTCCCTTGATTGCTCAGCTTCTGTACTGTGCCTCCTCAAGTCAGGTGTGGAAACCCAGGCTCCCGATGGAGGGCAGGGAGCGGGCAGGCAGCAGGAGCCCTGAGGCCAGAGCCCTGGGTTTGGGGGAACAGCAGGGGACCAGTTCCAGTGTGTGTGTGTGTGGGGGGAATCACCGCTGTTCTAAACCACCACCACAAGGGAGGCTTATCAATACTTGCTGTTATGTGATTTCTCTACCTCTCTGCTTTGTTCCTCCCATTTTAAGAAGCATGTCTGAGTGAAGTGAGTGAGCCTTGGCTATAAGCCATTCCTTTTCAGGTTGTATTTTATATTGTTCATACCAAGAACATAGTGAAAGTCATTTAAAATATCGTCATTGAGCTGGAATGTGAACATAAGATACCAAATGAAAATCACCATATCTATGAAAAGCATACAGGTGACTTTGTATGACACCTGATAACATTTAATGGAGAAAATGATCATTGCCCCTTCTTGATCAATTTATTAGTAGTTGTTAGCTCCTTCAAAGGAGGCATCCTGCAATTCTCAATGTGTTGGGGAACCTAACAGCAGGTAACTTGATTTGATAAATTCAGGAGTGCCTATTATCACAGCCTAGGAATAGTGACAGGTGATGTTGGGCTAAAAAATATTACAGGAAAAAAATCACAGCTATTCATTTGTTCTTTATTCCTTTCTCCAAACTAATTTAGTGTGGCATCCAATTATATGTATTAATATTTATAGTTCACTGTGTAGTAATTGGCAGAGGCAACATTAATGATTCATAATTTAGGACTTATCCCTGCTTTGCACTTGGATAGCTGAGATTTGGTGAGGTTTTCATTTCTGGAGCAGCAGTGACACACATTTGCTGCAATAAATTGCAGCCTCCTGGCAAATGCCTAAGCCCAGTGTCTAATTCAGCATCAGGCCACATTTACTCCTTCACTGTAAGTGCTTTCACAGAAGGCACACAGTTGGAGGTACAGTTCTGTATGTGTGACCCTGTGGGTTGTTAGAGATCAGCAAACATTAAGATATTACTGAATGCTGATATTGGTACCGAGGAATGTAGCTGCCTGCTTCAACAAACGTTTTCATAGATTTCTTCTTCGACTTAGTGTTGGAAGGGAAGCACAGCCTTCAAGAGTGGCACCAGCCCATCTAATTAAACAGTCCCTCTAAGGGAGTCTCGCAAGCACACCTCCCTGCCGATTTATGCTCAGATGCCTCCAGCAACTCTTGATGGGGAACCTATCGGGGTGACTTATTTCATCTTTGGATGGCTGTCCAGGTATTGGGAACCTACTTCCTACTCTCTTCAATGGCCCAGTGGACCCTTAGAGCCATGGTTCTCCTCCCAGAAGTTCCATTTCTCTAGGTTAAACATGGAAATGCCTCTAAGTTTTTCTCATGTAATATGTGTTTGGGGCCTTCCCTCCCTGGACCCTTTCCTTGACCACAGCTCCAGCCCATCTGTGACCTGCAACAGGATGTCCTGAACTGAGCCAAACAACAGAGGTAGTGATGGAACAGAGATGAGACAATTATGTTCTTTTCTCAATTTGCTATCCTTTTATTAACATGGCCTAAAATTGCAATTGCTTTTTCAATAACCATGTCACTGTAGACTGCCGTGAGCATAGACAGTGATAGCCACTGAACTCTGACAGCTGTGCTTCTGTCTCAGGGCCCCCCACCCTCCTGCACAGTAGATACCCAGACTCCTAGGGAAGTGTTAGGACACCAGGACTTGCTTCCCAGGACTAAAGCACCTCTTGTGATATTTAAGAGAGACCTACCAACTCCCTGACAAAACTGTTTTTCACATACAGCATCAGGCCATCATTAGAAAGCTGGTTTGTCCCTGTTAGTACAGTTGGTCACCTCATTTTGCTGTGTGCTTCAAATTATGCAAGTTTACAGGGGTGTTTTTGGCAATCATTTGCTGAATCACTTTTGGAATCATTTCTCAAATCATACTCCACTGTGGTAGTAAACATATATTTTTAAGTGCACATATACTAAATATCTCTAACCAGATCATTTGAAGGTTCGGTAAATTTTTAACAGAGTCTATACATTTTTCATGACAGTTCATAGTAATGCTTTACTAAGTAGTGTGATGGATTTTTAGTTTTAATCCCTGTGCCAGTTTTGGAGGGTATTGGTAATACATGTATGATGCAACAACAACAAAAGTCCCTGGTCTCTCAAGAGTCTTCCCACGTCAGGCTCCCTGGCTGGCACCCCTACTCTACCTGTAGGTAGGTAGCACCCACATACAATACTGATGGGGGCTGATAGGTGAAGTAGCTGTTTAGGGACCATGGGTGTGCTGAGTGACTTGGGCCCAGAGGCATGTGAATTCCAGTTTTGTAAACACTGGGCACACTAACAAAATGCACGCAAGTAAAGTGCAGCTGTGGGCAGCCAGTTTGTGACCTTTGGCTAAAAATGTGTTTGCTTTTTCCCAACTGCATAGTAAATTCTTTAAGCAGCGATTCTTAATCTTATTTGGGTCCTGGACACTGTTAAGTCTGCCAAAGGCTATGGCTCCTGTTCCCAGAAAACTGTACCTTGGCAGATGCAAGCACAGGCCTTGGGACCTGCCCGTGGATGCGGGGGCCCTGTGCTAAGGACCTGCCCCCTGCCCTCAGTGAGAGTCTCCATCCTGGGGCCAGACCAGCTCCTTACACCTGAACATGCTCTGCTCACTACTTAGGAGGTGGGCTTTTCCCCAGGAGCTTTGGCTACCGCCTCACGGGACAAGACTTATACCCCATGTAGCACTTGGGGATTGGAGGCATCTGAAATCATCAGCCCAGCTCACCAGGTGGAGGTGGGTGTTCTATTCAGCAGACACGCTATTTTCTATTAAAATGATTGGGCTGATTAGAAACACTTTTAGAACTGAATAAAAATAACACAAATGATGCCTGATTACAAGATGATCAGGCTAGCTAGAACTGGGCTGAATCTTTAAAGAGGTAAGGGGGGTTCCTCGGCTTGTGACAGCCTGACTCTAATTTCTGCCTGCTCCAGCTTCACCTGCTGCCTCCTCTGTGTCCCCTTTTCCTCCTACAGGGGCACCACTTACTAGATTTAGAGGCCACCTTAAATCCAGTATGAGATAATCTCTTGGTCCTTAGCTAGTATGTCTGTAAATACCCTATTTCCAAATAAGTTCACATTCCACGGTTCTGGGTGGACATAAATTTTGGGGGGACATTATTCAGTCCACTGAGCTATGAAAGGTGACAGTCTGCAGGAAGGTATATATGACAAATGGCTGGCTCTCAGGATAAGCATAAGAAGGGCAGAAAGAACAATGTCAGTTTTCCTAGGGCCTAGTTCACATCCCAACTCCCTTGGCCAGCCATGGGCACTGTCACCAGGGTAAGCCATGCGAAGCCTGAATTGTCCTTCCTGGAGGACAGGGAATGCAAGAAGCATTAAATACTGTGATCCTGCCAAGCTGCCAAATCCAGATGGGGAATGCGTTGATTTTTCCAGCTCTGATTTCTGCATTTTAAAAAGTGAAGTGCAACTCTGAAAGGATTTCTATTTTCATTCCTTTAGGTGGTGTAAGTGGAAATAAACTCAAGCTGATGCTTCAAAAACGGGAAGGTAAATACACCCCAAGTGGATAAGGGTTGCATTCTTAAGTTGATTGAAATAAAATGGCAATGCTGAATTTGCTCACTGGAGTCTCGTATTTGGAAAATCAGAAGTGTTTACTCCTTAAAAGGCTAGCAGGTCTGAAGGGCTTATTCTGTAGGTATGTGGTGTGCTTTTTTATTAGGTAAATATTATTGCTGGTAAATGTTTGAAGGTTGTTTTTCTGAGAACTGTCAGTGTGGACTCAAAAATAAAACAAACAGCATAAAAAGTTAATTTCAGAACCACAATGCCCTTTAGAGCACATGTCTGAATTTAGAGCACGTAAGACAGTTGGCAGGGTGCATGCAGAAAAGTACTGTTGTGGTACTCTATATCCAATTAGCTTGGGGGCAGGGTAAGGCAGGAAAAAACGTTTTGTTACTAACACCTGCTGTGAGAAGTACCCCTCAGATAAATGTGGTAGACAGCAAAAATGTTCTTAAGAAACAGAACAGTCTGGGAGCCCCACACTAGGAGCTCTGGGCCTGCTGTAATCAGTCAGACCAGCCGTTCCAGCTGTGCGCTCTGGGAATGCCACTCTCCTTTGCACGTTCATCTTCACCTATAATATGAAGAAGTTATCCATTCCTCAGATATTAGGAAGTGTGACTGCATTTCTGATGTGAACACTTATTCTTCATCCCCTTAGTTAATGGGAAGGCTAGCAAGTTGACGTCTGCTCCCTGACGCGGGTGCCCAGCACTTACTCCCATGCTTCTCAGTGAAGCCCCCAGGTGTCTGCCCAGGTGCTGACCACACAAGGCCCCTCCCGGGGCCGGGGACTCCTGGAGGGCTCTCAGCATCCTTCCTAGCACCTCCACTGCTCGCAAGGCCCTGGTCCACCCTGACAGATGGCCCTGCTCTGTGAGCCGCAGTGGGAAGCTCTTGCAGGCCCGCCAACGGGGGGGCCGGAGAGCAAACCATTGAGATAATCCCAACTCCTGGGGTACAACTCAGCTTTTATTCAAGTTGAGACACGTACTGAGCACTAACTGTGTACAAGAGTATAACAGGTCCCGAGGGAAATAGACAAACAAGAGGTGAGAAAACAAATCCTCTATCTAGGTACCAATGAATACACAGGGCCCTTTACTCCCATATCCTGTGCACCCTTCATGACCACGCTAAGATGGGGACTGCCCTTCCAGCGTGCCAGATGAGGGGACAGATGCAAAGCCAGACAGCAGGGGCCAGCTTGGGGCACGGCTGCTCTCCTGAGCACATCCTGCAGCAACCCTGCCCTTCCAGCAGCTGGGACCATGATGGAAAGGCAATAGCGGGCATGGTAAAGCAAGGGGCAGGAACTTCCCAGTCTCAGCCGGCTCATCCGTGGTCCATGAGGCTCAGAGATGGTGGCCCAAGGTGGCACCAGGGTCCTAGCAAGCTGCTGTGAGAAGCTCTATCACTAGGCTGACCTGGGTCCTGGGCTCGGCCTCACCCTCCTGTGCTTTTCCTTCCTAGTTTCCTGAGCAGGCACAGTGTCCTTGTTTGCATATACAGCAAACCGTTGTTTTCTGAATGCAGAGCTCAAGGGGTAGGCACGGTGAGTGGCTGCAGGGGTGAGCTGCCCTTCGTGTGATGCCTGGGCCCTACAGACTGAAGGCTCGCCTGGGTCCCTTTCACAGCCGTGCCCCAGGAGAACTGACTCACAGGCAGCAGGGAGGCTGGTGATGTGGGGCTGCCTGTCATCACATGCCATGTCAGAACGGAGCAGAAGCCAGACCATGTATATGTGGTGGGACTGGGGAGCAGATGAACATTAGAGAACCTCCCCCGCCCCCAGTAAGAAAAGAAATCACTCATTTCAGCACCTGCTCCAGCTGAGACCAGCGTGGCTGCTGAGGAGAGCAAAGCCAAGGAATTCCTCGGCGGCCTGAGGCGCCAGAAGCGGCAGCTGTGGGACCGGAGCCGGCCAGAGGTCCAGCAGTGGTACCAACAGTTCCTCTACATGGGCTTTGACGAGGCGGTGGGTGTTCTCGCCTGCCGGAGGCCTGGCTTCCTGCACGGTGGGGTGGGGACGGGGCTCGGCTTGTGGAAATGACGGAGAAAATCAGGCTTCCCTTTCACTCCAAAGGCTTAGGCCCATCGTATGCCAAGTGCTCTCCAGGCGTTAGACTCTATTCCCATCTGTATAAGGACTCAGCTCGAATTTCCCGTCACACTACCCCCAAATGGGAGTCTCTCCCAGCACGGCTGGGAAGAATTCCAGACATCCCCCTCCAGAATGGCTGTGACTTAGATTCATAGAGAATCTCATTTTCCTAGGAGTCTTTTTATCTGTAGAGTTTGCCTGAATGTCCTTAAAATAACTCACAACCTCCCAAACATATTTTCAGCCTTACCTCAAAAAATGTCAGGAACAGCAAGATCAATGCTAGACCTGTGAGGACAATGGACAGAGATGAGCACTGACGTTAGAGAGGTGGGGCTTCACAGATGTTTCTTGGAAAACATGTCAATGCGTTTGAGGGAGAAGATGGTTTCATTCATGTGTCCAGGTAGGTGGGTGGTAGTTTTGCGGCACAGGAGTAAGTCGGTTGGTCATGGGGTAGACACAGCCTGCCAGCCATCCAGGCGGCAGGTGAGGGGCCGCATCTCCTGCTGGGGCAGGTGAGCCTGTGATTCACACTGTGAATAGAGGGTGTATATAAAATGTGGCAAGAGGTGAAGAAAACTCTTCAGAAACATTTTTAATGGCTGCAGAGAATAACCATGTAGCTGGATCATAACACTCCTCCCCTTCCCACCCACTGGACATATGGGTTGTTCCCTATTTTTTTGCTACTCATATATAATTTTTTTGTGTGCAAATTGCTAAACACATATAGGCAAGCTCTGTGCCAGGCATGATTGTGAGTACACATATAAATTAACATTCATAACAAACCAAAAGGCAGGTACTGTTATTTGCATTTTTGTGTACAGTTTGTCCTCTATTTAGTATTAATGTGCTCAGTGGAGTTACTAGGGCAAAGGGAGACTCACATAGAAGGGCCCGTAAGCCTGTTGTGCGTTCCCTTAAGTAATGTGTGAAATCACCAATTTTCTAGCATCTTCAGCAGCATCTGGTCTTTTGACAATATACTTCTTTGATAGATGGAAATGCTGTGTTCTCTCTTACTATTTTGCATTTCTTTGATTTACCAATATCTGCAGTTTATTAAAATGAGAGTTTAACATGGAGAAATGACCAAAATAATGATTGGTAACAAAACCAGAATAAAGATGAGGAGCAAATAAGATTATATGCATAGAAAAGTCCAGAAGGAAATATATCAAGCACCACTTGTGGTTGCCTTTGGCAATGGAATGATGATCCCCCTTTTCCTTTGCCCTGCTCCCACAAATAGATTTCTAAATACAAGTCTGTATTAGTTCTGTATTCACAAAACATTAAAAAAATTTATTGAAAAATACACTTTAAGCAAAACCTCAAACAAGATCATAAAATGAGAAAAACTAAGGAACCACATTATTTCACTATAGGAAAAACTGCAGTGTTGTGAGAAAAGCAAGTGTTTTCCTGGTCAAGGTGGAGGCTGAGGGGATGCTTAGAAGAGGCCAGAGCCACCAGGCTAAGCAAACGGCACGAATCATCTCTCCAGCCCGGCACAGTCTGGTCCATTGCTCATCCAAAGTGGGTGGGTGGCCACACAGAACACATCACAGAGTTCTCAGATATTAATGTTCATTGGCAGTCAATATACAGTAAAAGCAGATGACAGACGCAACCACTAGAAAATTCGATCTGGGGATGTGGCATAGTGCCTGAGAATCTGCACTTCACAGCGTACCTTGAAATTTGGATGCAGGGGTCCACTGGTCACACTTCCAGAAAAGCTGGACCCAAAGCCCCAACTTCTGGACATGCTTCGTCCTCCTGGGGCTGTCTCTCTGCTCCCCGCCTTTTTGCCCTTACACAAAATCTCACCCAGTCCTGAGCATTGACACATCTAAGTCCCAATCTAAATCCATCTTGCATGTTCACCAGCAACGACAAAAAATTCTCTCCTTTAAAAAATGGGTTAACAGCCAAGACCAGCTGCCCAGACTATAAACAGGAATGTCATTCTGCACTTCCCACTCCTCTTGAGCTCTCCTTCCCTTACTTGTGTTAACTACACCTGTCTACTGGGGTGTCTCTCAGGGACTGCAGGCTTCTTCAAGGCAGGCAATCTGGCACTCGTTGTGAGTGGCCCTCCAGTGCCCAGCCCATGGCCTGATGTGCGGTGCTCTCTTAAACGGTATCTGTGGAATTAGTAAATGCACTGTGCACGCTCTCTCCACCACCATGGGTCTGATCACAAGTACCCAAAATACCTGCCCTGTGGCTCAAATGTGCCAGTGCAGTGGCTGGTATAATGCAGCCAATATTTGTCAAGCACCTCTCTGGGTGCAGGAGTGGGCCTGGTTGGGCACCGGTGGGGAGACAGATCTGCCTCAATAGGACATGCACCACACCTGGGCACAGGCTGTGCCTGTATTTGGTAGGTGTCTGAGAAGAAAGAGAGAAATGTTTAAGTCTGGGTTTTATTTAAAACTTATATAACAGAAGTTTTTAAGGGTAAGGGTGTGCATTCCTTTTGGGAAAATAGCTTGGATCCGTACTCTGCGGCTGACCGTATGGGCCTCTGAGCACGGAACACTAAAACGGGTTGAAAGTTCAGGCTCTTCATCATGGAAAAACAACCCCCAGCCCGACTTGGCTCCAGAGAGATGCCAGGGCAAAGGTGTGGTCTAGGGGGAGTGTGTGTCCCTAAGTCCATTCTCTATCGTTCTCTTTCTCCAGAAATTTGAAGATGATGTCACCTACTGGCTAAACAGAGATCGGAATGGACACGACTACTACGATTCCTACCAACGGCACTATGACGAGGATGCTGCGATCGGCCCGCGGAGCCCCTACAGCTTTAGGCACGGGGCCAGCGTCAACTACGACGACTACTAGCCGGCACCAGGCGTGGCCTCTCCACCGCGCCTGCGCTGCTTGGTCTTTGGCGTGCTTCCTTTCATTAGGTACTTCCTACCCGCTTCCTGTGACCAGAAAGGAGGAATTAAAGCTAAGAATATAAATGCCTTCTGATGTGTTGTGCAAGTACCTAACAACGCATTTCATTTAAAATTAGAAATAAAAGCATTTTGTTAAAAAGTCTCAGAATTCATTTGAATAAAAATTAAGCTAACGACCATTTCCTTTCCCTGCGTTCTCTGCAGCTGGAGCGTCATTGGGTCATTGGAGAGGCACCACCCCGTTGTCTCCCCAGTGCTGTCCTTCCAGAGCCCGCACGGCCGCAGGGCAGGCCATGGACTGAGCAGGCGTCTTCAGTCTGTCACAACCCAGTCCACACTCAGAGCAAGACATAAAACCAGCAGGAAGTTTTGGTTGAGAACTATTTAAACCTATAGAACTCGGTTTGGAGTATTCTAACCATTTGACGGGTGTTGGAGGGCTTTTTCTGGTTCCAGGCCTTCAGCTAGAGCTGAACCTGTTTACTATTCTCATTCAGGAAATGAAGGGTCATAGAAGAAAACCCAGACTGGTTGATTTCAGAGCCTTACTTATCTTAAAAAATTAAAAGAATGAACTCAGGAAAGATGCAAGGATACACTTCACATTATATAAACCACCTGAGGGAAAGACAGGGAGAGTTGCTGGGGAAGGAGTGGGTGGGGGGAAAGGGTGGGAAGGAGATGTGGCAGGGAGCCGTCGGGCCAGGAGGGGTCTGCTCACACCCATGCACACCTACAGCTGGTTGGGGATGAGCAGTGCGGGGAGGTTTCACTCAGAATGGCTCTCATACTTTTGTGGGTCACAGACCCCTCTCAGGGAAGTTTTTTTCTCAGAAAAATGATACACAATTTTGCACAGTCTTTGAAACATCTATTCAGAAACCATAGGTAATAACAAACCCTGGGCTTAGTAACAAAATTTGGCTTTAGGAGAGGTGTTTATGGACAATCACAACATCTGCATATAAAGGTCATTCTTTTTCTTGGGAATCCTTACAACTTTTTAAATCTGTGATAAAACATACATAAAATCTGTTTGAACTATTTTTAGGTGTACAGTTCAGTGGCATTAAGGACATTTGCATTTTTGTGCAGCTCTCACCACCATCCACCCCAGAACCTGTTCATCTTTCTAAACTGAGACTGTCCCCATTAAACAACAAACCCCCGGTCCTCTCCCTGGCCCCTGGCAACCACCAGCCTACTCTGCGTGCTTGAATTCGATGACTCTGCGCGCCTCGTACAAGTGGAATCATACAGTGCTTGTCTTTCTGTGACTGGCTTATTCACTTAGCATCATGCCCTCAAGGTCCATCCATACTGTAGCCCAGACAAGAGTTTCTTCCCCTTCTAAGGCTGAAAAATACTCCATTGCATTTTATACCCCATTTTACTTACCCATTCACCTGTCCATGGGCAGCTGGGTGGCCTCCACCTTCCGTCGTGAATAATGCTATGAACCCTGGTGTACAAATATCTCTTCATGTCCTTGCTTTCATTTTGGGGGAATATGCCCAGAAATGGTATTACTGTATCGTATGGTAATTGTTTTAATTTTTTTGAGGAACTGCCATACATGTTTTCCACAGTGGCTGTATGGTTTGACATTCCCACCCTTAAAACTTCTATTCTTCTTGACTATTGGGCTGGTTCAAAACCCAGGGTGATGTTAAAGGAAGGAGATTGGGGGGTGGTGATGGAGACGTGGTCACTTCATTACTAATCCTCAAGTGCCTGCCATGTTTTTCCGTAAAGTATGTTTGCTGGACATTCTTTGTAGATACCTTTTATCAGGGAAATTACTGTAATTTTAAAACATACTAAGAAAGTTTTTAAATAGCATATGAATGTTGAATTCTATTGTTTAATCTGATGACATAACTTTTCTTTTTAATCTATTAATGTGAATTCTGTATTAAAATTCTAACTTAATTGACAAAATTCCCGCAATAAAACCTAACTTTATCTTTTTTTTATTCATTGTTGGATATGGTTGGATAATACTTGCTTGGAATTTCTGCATCCATGTTCATGAGGAAATACTGGCTTATTTCCTTCTGGTTCTGATTTTATCCATTTAGGTGTCAAAGGTTATGCTGATCTCTTAAAATGAGCCTTTTCCATTCTCTGTGTGAGGATGGAACGGCCTGTTTCCTGAATTATTTGGTAGCAATCAGATATTGCCATTTGGATATGATGCTTTCCTCATGGCAAAATTTCTGACTTTTAATTTCTTTTACAGGTTAACTATTATTCTTTGTGCTTCTTCTTGAGTCTGTTCTGCTAAATTCTAAGTAGTTATCCATTAATATCAAAGTTTTGAAGTGTGTGGAGAGTTTTTCTTAATATCCTCTTGTCTGCTTTTCTCTGTAGCCTCTGTGGTTTATGTGTTTTTTTTTCATTCCATTTCATTTGTGCCTTTAAAAAAAAATAAAATTTTCGAACACAAAGTTTTTGCTTTGTTGAGCTGTTCTTTTTGTGAATTTGTTGAATTTCATGAATTTGTTCTTTTAATTTCCTTCCTTCTATATCTGTGGGTCTTTCATTTTACGTTAGATCTTAGCTCTATTTTGAGACTTATTTTTCTTAGAGGCAAGCACTTAATACTTTAAGTTTCCTCCCAAGTATTGCATCCCATATGAAAAGTTAGATGATGAAATCTTCTAATTTCATTTATAGTTTCTCGATGGACCCATGAGTTGATTACAAGTGTTATTAAATTTCCAAGTGAATGAATTTTTCTAATTATCTTATTGGCTTTGTTTCCTAACTTACTTGCAATTGTGGGAAACAAAAAAAATTTTGGTCAAAGTTCCCGATCCTTTGAAGTATGCTGGGGCCAACTTTATTTCTGAGTGTACATCAACCACAGTAAGTATCCATGTGTGTCTTTTGAAAGGAATGTGTCTTTTCCAGACATCAGATGTGGTCAAGTCCATCAGTATACAAGCTCAATAGTTAAACTGTTCACATTTCCTTCTTTCTGATTTTTCTTTGGTCCTTCTGATCTACTGATTAATGATATATGTGTTAAAATCTACTATGGACTTGACACTTTTTTTCTTTAATTTTGCCAGTCTGGCTTCAAGTGAGGCTATATATAAACTCATGTAGCACACACAAATTTAGAATCAACACATCTTCCCAGTGAATGGAATCATGTATCATTATGCAGTGAATTTCCCTATTTCTAGCAATCTGTTTTTCCTGAATTGTCCTTTGATGTTAATAGGACTTCATGTGACTCCTTTTGGTTACTAATTTCCCATCTATCTTTTCCATAGTTTAACCTTTTATTGTTCTGGGTCCTCTAGGGGCATCTTCTGTAAAAAGTACATAGCTGAACTTTGTTTTTAAAACATGACATAATTTTTAAGGTCGTAACAGGAAAATTTAGTTCCCATACACTTATTATGATCAGTGATTTGGTTTTACTTCTAACATCACATTTTGAACTTTTGACTTGTCTTACTTGACCTGTTCCTCTCCCCTTTGTCCTCTTTTCTTGCCTTCATTTGGACTGTGTTGTCTTCCATCAGTACTCTTTTCCCTTTATTTTTTGAAGGTATGCACCAGGTCCATTCTATTAGCGCTTGCCCTATTTAATCCACATTTAACAACAGTGACAGGTAGTCAATAGCCATGTCTTCTGGACAAACTAGGACCTTGCAGTACTTTATTCTCCAATCTCTCTTCCCAATTTATAAACTATCGTAACTTGGCTTTTTAATCTATTCTGCTTTATTTTCCTCACAAATTGTTTCATTTGTAATGTTGGTTTGTTTAGATTGTCCCATATTTATCTTGGTTCATTGTCTTTCCTTACAACTCAGATCATCCCTCCAAGGTCATTTTTCTCTGGTTTCAGTCACATCCTTCAGAACCCGCTTAGTGAGGGTCATTTGGTGGTTAACTCACAAGTTTGGCACTTTTCCTTGTTTTACTTGGAACAGAATATTTGGTTATTTACTCACATCTTACTGTTTTATGGTTTCCACTGTTGATGTTAAGAATTTCACTGTTCATCTCTCATTCCTCTGAGGGTGACATTGTCCTTGCTGTCTTTTATAAGCCACTTGTTGTTGTTACCTTTACCTACGTCTAATCTGTGTATACTTATGCTGTTTGGAGTTTGTTGGGCTTCTTAATCTGAGGGTCAGCATCTTTCAACAACTTTGGAAAATTCTCACCATTGTTTCTTTGAATGTTGCTTCTTCTCCAGTTTATTCTCTCTCTCTGGAACTTACTCAAGTGTATGAATCTCAGTTATGTTCTCCCTTTCTTTTTTAAGCATGCTTAGTTTGTCTCTTGTTATCTGCTTAATTTGCAAGTTTTTCTTTTATTTCTATAAGTGCATTAAACTTTTTATATTCTTTGTTATTTCCAATATTTGAAGAAGTTTTTGCAGATCTATTTCTGCATGCATCCATTGTTTCTCAGTCATGGTGTCTTTGTCTCCTTGATTTCAGGTAATTTCTATGACCTGCTCATTTTCTTTGGAACTTTGTTTGCTTGAGAAATAGCTGATGCCCGAGTTAAGCTGAATTCTGCCAGGTGGCACTTGTGTTTCCTTTTGCTAGTGGCCTAGGGTGCAGAGGATGGGGGGGGGGGAGTTTTCCCAAATTGGGACCACTGACCTGGGCTTCATCTCCTGTCCCAAGCCCTGGGCAGCCTTCAGGGAAGCCCAAGCCTGCAGGATTCTGCAGATACCTTCAAACAAGGCTTTCCCTTCATTTTGGGATTCTGCAGATTCCTTACTTGTGTACCATTTAAGAGATGCATCTGAAATAACATTAAAAAATATATATGATATTCAGCATTTCATTTCTCCTACTGGGAGATTCACTCTGTTTATCTAATCTGCCATACTGCTAGAAACAGAACTCCTAGTTGGTTGTTCATTTCAAATCAGGCATTCTTCTTTTTGTGTGTGTCTGTGAATCTCTCCTAAGAATAATGCTTTCAAATACATAAAATACATAAGATTACAAATGAAGCCAATTACACTGAATAAGTTAACAAACTTTTTAAAAGACAAATTTATAAGAGTAATAAATGTGCTTCTTCATGCTATAAGTAAAAAGATCTGTGGACAAGTTATATAATTGCTGTACTTTCCAAGTAGTGAAAGTATTTTGAGATACTCCTGTTAACTATGTGATGACATATCTGATTTGTGTGCCTGACAAAGTCTCAGGTAAGAGCTCAAGTAAGTAATACTACTGCCGTTTTTTGTTTTGTTTGTTTCTTTGCCTATGTTTGTAATTGAAGAAAAGGCAAAATTTCAGTTAGGGGTTAGTAAAAACAAATAATGTAATCTTTTTCCCCAGTCAAGTTCATGAAACTCTTCATTTAAAGGGATTTCCAGTCCAATTTTCCTGTAATATACCCAGAGTGGAAGTTTCCTATCATTCTTGGGCTATGGTAAAAACACCTAAGTCCTTGGAGGGCCGCCCCGCCTGGCTGTCAGCTTTCTCCTGTCCTCACTCCCCCTCGCTCTGTGCTTCAGCCACTCCCTTCAGAGAGCCATCCAATCCCTCCTTCTGGAAAGTTCTCTCTCCGCTTTCTGCCTACTTAACTCCCAGACTACCTTCAGCACTATTTTCCTCCCCAACTCTTCTAGGTCAGCTTCCTCTCTAGGTTCTGGGTTAGCACCTTCCTTGAGAAAATGATCACACTTCCTTGAGAAAATGATTATGTGACAAATATCTTTCTCCCTGCTAGACTGTAACCTCCAGCCAGGGGTCACAACTGTCTTTGCTCACCATCCTCAGTGCCCAGTACCCAGCCTGTCAAAGTAGCGCTCTTTATTATGTGTTGACTGGAAACTGGCTGCACTCAGGAGGAGAGAGATCGATGTAGTCTCTTTTTTATATATGAGGAAAATGGCCAGAGGAGTTGAAGACAACTTCTGGGATAGAAAGTGAGTTAGGAATAAGAATTATAGTTCAGTTTGGGGGTCCTCCCCACACTACCTGATTTCTCTCCATCCTATGCAGGACAAACACCACCTTACATTAGCTTATCTATGCTCCCACCTTCCCCACTTCTGACCCCCCACCACCATTTTCCCCATCAGCAGGGTCCACTTCTTCCTTCCAAAGTAGGCCTCATGGGCTTACAGTTTCTTGACCGTGTTCAGCTTGGAAATAGCAAGCTAATGACTTTTCCTCATGTGACCACTGCTTCTGAGCAGGAGGAGCACCATGACCAAGGGGGAGAACTTGAGGCCAGACCAGGGAGGCTTTTCCAAGCTTGCTCAGAGGCCTTGGCCAAGGGCTTTCCAAATCATACCACCCAATCTTCTGAGCATTCCTTTTAAAATCAGGGAACATCTACAGATCAGAATTACTCTCCAGGATTTTATAAATCAACCATTTTCATATAGGGTTTCCATAAGGACAAAACACCCCATTGTAAAAAACATCCTCGCCAAGAGCTAAAGGCTGGAAACAGGAGGACGGCCTGTGCGCAGACAACTGCTCTCCCACGACGCCTCCATTTTTAAAGATCAGACTGACTAGATGACATCTGGGGCAGGGAGGGGACCAGGTCATCCAGGGGAACCCATGCTGGGGATCTCAAGCCTGGGGTGGCCCGGTTGCCTATTTTCAGACATTTGAGGGCCATCAAGAGAAAGATGTCTCAGAGAACCCATGAATGGCTGCTCGGGGAAGCTGACTCGAGCTCAAAATTCTAAAAATGGAATGGGCTGTTGGACAAAGTTACGTGCTTCCAGCAAGGTCAGTGGACATTTGCCAAGAAGTTTACTAAAAATCTGCATTTGAAGATTAACATTTCTTAACATTTAAGATCATGGAATACCCAATGGCAATTTTTACATGATGATGACTCATTTCTCCGTCTCCGTTGAGACTTCATGAAGATATCTAGCACCTGAATCCTGAAACTCTGACTAAAGTTTCCTCTCTGGTAAAACTAATAGTGTATATATATATATAAGGAGCATAGGCAGGGTAGATACTAGAAATGTTAGAGCCAAAAGGGTTTTACACCGCTCAGGCTACCTATCAGTAACTGAAGGCTCAAGGAAGTCTTGTTACAAGTAGGCCAGTGCTTTCTGGTTGTTGAGTGATCTACCCTCATGTCATGCTGTAGTGATCAGAGAAACACAGGTAAGAACACCCAGGGAACTGGGATTTACAGAGCTATGTCTTTCTACTGGAAGCACATTTCTTTTCTTGTAAACAAATAACTAACATACCCAATGTAAGATGGTCTGGGGAGAGGGCAAAGGACACCATGTGGTGCCACTGATGTCACTACCAGGGTTAAAATGACACCGAGAAGCAGCTTGTGTTAGAGGCAGATGTGGTTATGTAAAAAGTGTGGAATAAGCTCTGTTACAAATGATGTGTGGTGAACATCTAACATATTCAGGGCCAGGTTTTTGTTTTTAATTGAGATCTGTCATCCTAGTCTCTGATTTTCAGTTTTCTTTGCCAGGAAACACATTTTGTGAAAATAAGCCAGGAAAAGTGAAATGGAACATGATAAGCATCCATTATTGAAGAAAACCAAATGCTGATAGGAACACTGCTGAGTGAGGACCCCTCTTGTCCGCACTGTGCTGTCAACAGATGGCTTTTACCTCCTGCCATGTGATCGGTGTAGGTAGGAGTGACGCATTTGACTATCTGTCCACCCGTGACCTTTCCATTTGGCCAGTTGACTCCGACATGGTTCTATTCTGGGAAATAATAAAGAAACACCATTACTATCACTTCCTCCCCACATGCTAGTAGTTTTACATCACTGTCACCTATCACATTTCAAAGGTGGAAAATCAGGTGTTATCACTTTTACCCATATAGTTTCTTTTAGAGTCTTCAGTAACAAGTTTTTATTTATTAATGAAACTCTACTTTTAGTGACTATTGATTCCCATTTAATCTTTTCAATGTCTGTTATATTTTCCTCACTTTATTTAAAATAATATTCCAGATTAATGATTTGTCAGAAAGATAACAGGGCATCAAGCACATAATGATGTAGCTGAAATATTTAACATGATTAGATTTTTCATTATTATTTGATATCATGATTTTTATGGTAGAATACATTAAACAAGATTTTCAAATACTGAACCAGACTTGTATTCCTGTAATAAACAAACTCCACTTCATCATTGTATGCATATAGTTCTTTTTATGCAGTTGAATTCAATTTGTTAGTATTTATATAAAATTTCTGTACCTATATTCATGAAGGATATTGGTCTGTAGGTCTTTTTTATTTTGTTTTGTCTGGTTTTGTAGGCCTTTTATATTATATATTTTTATACTGTTTTCATAAAATAAATTAGGAAGTGTTTCGTTCCTTTTCTAGTTCCTGGAAGAGATTGTGTAGAGTTCATGTGAATTCTCTAAGTGGTAGAATTCTCCAGTGAACCCTTTTGGGCATGGACATTTCTTTTTCAGGAGGTTATTATGAATTCTATTTCTTATAAAGCTATTTGAATTATGGATTTCATATTGGGTAAGTTGTAGTAATTTGTACGTTTCTAGGAATTGGTCTATTTCATCTAAGTTTTCAAATTTATGTTCAGTTTTACCTGGTATTTCCTTACATTCCTTTTGATGTGTGTAAGTGTATTTTCATTCCTAATGTTGGTTGTCTTCTGTTTTGTCAGTCTTGTCAAGAGTCTGTAAATTTTATTGATATTTTCAAAGTCTTGTACACAGCATTTAATTGGACCACTTAAAAAAAGAACTACTCTGGCAATCTCTATCTCTTAATTGGTGGCATTAGACCATTTACACTTAATGTAATTATGTTAAGGCTAAATCTGCTGTTAGTTTTTGGGTTTGCTTGTTTTTTCTTTGTTTCTGTTTCTTTTTTCCTACCTTCTGTGGGTTTAACATTTTTTTTGAGTTCTATTTGCATTTGAGTCTTTGATAGCTATCTTATTTGCATATCTTTGATAGCTATTTTAGTGGTTGCTCTAGAATAGAGCACAATAACTTCTCAAAATCTACAACTTTTACCAGTTTGAGTGCAGTATGAGACCTTACTTCTTTTACCCTCCAGCATTTAAAAAATTGTTGTCTTTTTTATTTCCTTTATGTACCCTGAAAACCACAAGTGTTATAATTTTTGCTCCAGCCATCAAACATAAATTAGAAAACTTAACAGGCAAGAGCCTATTTACCCATGTTTGTGCTCTTTCCATGTTTCTTTTTCTTCCTGATGTCCCAAGTTTCCTTCTTTTATCATTTCCTTTATGTTTAGATACTTTTATACAGTCATTCTTTTAGGGTAGGTCTGCTCGTGAAAGCTCTCACAGGTTTCCTTCATATGAGAATGGTTTCATTTCCTCTCCATTTCTGAAGGATACTTTCACTGAACATAAAATTCCAGATTCATAGTTCTTTTCTTTCAACACTTGAAAAATGTGCCACTTATTTCTGGTCTCTGGTTTCTGACGAGAAACTTGCTGCTATTCTAGTTGTTTTGCCTCTAGAGGCAATGGGTCCTTTCCCTCTGCCTGCTTGAGATGGTCTTCTTTGGCCTTAGTTTGCAGTTTGACTATGATGTATCTTGGAGCACATTTCTTTGAGTTTGGGGTTCACTCAGTATTTTCAGTCTGTTGGTTTATGTTGTTTTGCCAAATTCACGAAATCATCAGCCCTTTTTCTTGAAATATTTTTTCAGTTCCACCCTCTCTTCCTGGGACTCCAATGACATGGCAGTTAGATATTTTTTGTTGTTATAGTTTAACATATCTCCAAAGCTCTGTTCACTTTCTTCAGTGCTTTCTATTCTTCAGACTGGGTAACTTCTGTTGTTTTAGCTCCAAGTTCATGTATTCCTTCCTTTGTCCTCTACACTGTTGTTGGATTCATCCACAGAGCTTTTTGAATATTTTATTTTTCAGTTCTAAAGTTCCATTCCATTTAGTTTTTATATCTTCTCTTCACCGATATTTTCTATTTTCCCATGTTTCAAGCATGCTTAAAATTGCTCAAGTATTTTTATGATGTCTGATTTCAAATATTTCTCAGATATTCTAACATCTGTTACTGCATTACAGTGTTGGCATCTATCGATTGTCTTACTCGGTTTGAGATCTTGGTTCTTGGTATGATTTATTGAAAACTGGTCATTTTGAGTATTTTACTACGAAAAGTGGGTCTTATTTAAATCTTGTGCTTTACCAAGATTATGTGTTTTCCTGACACTGCTCCAGTGAGTGAAAGAGAGAACACGGACCGTTTACTGCCGGGTGGGGTGGATGTCCAGACTCCTTATTACGGCTGCCCATGTGGCCTCCACTGGCATTTCCTTTACTGCTGATTAGTTAAAGTGCTGGAAGTCTGACTCTCCACCAGGCCTCATCACCCCCAGTAGGGAGTGAAAGGGGCACATTAATACTGCTGAATGGGGGATGCAGGTCCAGGCTCCCCACATGGCTTTCTGACACCAGAGAGTTGGGATCCTTACCATCCACCAGAGACACAAGTCCCAGCTCAGGTCCTCTAGCCTCTAGCTCCTGTGAGCCTTCTCTGATACTACCTTAGGGGAGGGGAGGAGGAGCTGGAGATGTCTTGTTACACCAAGAAAGGGTGGAACTCCAAACCCCACTGGGTCTTTGCTGGTGGGAATGGGTTTGGGGCTGCAATACTTTTCCTGCTGTTATTTGGCTGGAGTAGAGCCACTATCTGTTCCACTAGGCTGCCCCCTTCCTGGCACATCAGCTACAGTGAACCGATTTGTCTTGGTGTTTTTGACTGTGCCCACCGGCATTTCAGGGTTGCTGGCTTCTCCAGCTCCAGGTCTGGGATATATGAAGTGAAAAGAAAACCCAGGGAACACACCACTTATATTAGTTTCTTAGGGCTGCTGTAACAAAATTCTAGACACTGGGTGTCTTAAACTACACAAATTAATTTTCTCATGGTTCTGGAGGCTTAGGTCCAAGATCAAGAAGTGAGCAGGTTTGGGTTCTCCCGGGGCCTCTCTCCTTGGCTTGCAGATGGCTGCCTTCTTGCTGTGTCCTCACATGTTTTTCCTCTGCACGTGCAAATGTATGTTGCCTAAATTTCCTCCTTCTAAGGACACTAGTCAAATTGGATTACGGTCAACCCTAAAAGGCTTCATTTTTAACTTAATAACCTCTTCAAAGACCTTATTTCAAAATACAGCTATATTCCAAAGTCCTGGGACTAGGAGTTCAACATGTAAATTTTGGGAGGTTGTAAGTCAGCACAAACCATTGCCATACCCTTCCTGAGGTTCCTAGGCATTGTGCCTTTTTCTACCCTCTTTCAGAGGCTTAGTGTTTGTTTTACATATAATGTCCAGAATTTTAAATTGTACTTAGTGGGAAAAACAGGGAAAGGGTGTCTGTCCCATCTTCTTGGAAATGGAAGTCTCTTCTTTGTTTTTCTTTATCTTAGTTTTTAAAAAAAATTGACCTCCTATGGTTGGTAAATGGTAAAGCCATCTATTCTGATTCCTACATCCTGTGTCTTTATTCCACATTACATTTTCCTTCAAACAAAAAGCATAAAAAGACAGAAATACAAAATTCAAAATACACCAAAATAATAAGACTTTCAAAAAACATTTTTAACAAACCCTTTCACTGACATATAAGGAGCTTGGAAGTCATCACTCTGTTCTAATTGCTAAAAGCAGGACATACCAAAACCTGAATGCCTCTTTACACATCCATCAGAGAAATGAGGTCCCAGGGCAAACTTCTCTCTCCAACATTGGAGAGACCAACAGACGAGCAGATACAGAGAATGCCAACTTACCAGAGAAGCACCCTCTGCACATCCAGGGCTCAGGGCAGGCAAGCCCGAAGGTGACTGACAAGCTGCTGGAGGCTCAGTTGGGACAAGACTCAATTAGAAAATCCAGGACCCTATAATTTTGTAGGTTTTATCTCCAGGAGTTCAACTAGAGCGAGAACAGGGAAAAATCTCCTCTGCTTCTGGCCTCAGGGCAGGGAAAAAGAACCATTTTGAAATACATCAGAGCATGTGTTCTTCCTAAAAAGGCCTGCCCACAAGAGAAACTATTTAACCACTACAGCCTGCTGGGATTCTGTCTGAGTCAAGCGGCTCAGACAAAGGGAAATAAAAATGCCCGCAAACCAACACCCCCTGCACCCAACACTGCCCCCACCTAAGGTAAAAAAATTAATAATATAAAATCCCTACTTTTTTCCCCTCCCACAGCAGAGCTATAGATAAAAATGACTCGTTCCCAATGTGGCTAAGATATACAAACAGGACACAGTTAAGAATGTGTGAAAAAAAAAAAACAGGCAGGTTAATCTTTGTAATTAAACAAAGCCCTGCTGAGGCCTTTGAAGCAATGCGTGCCCCCACCCCCAGACTGTGGTTGCAATTCTCAGGGCAATGCAATCTTTAGATTCCCTATGAAAGGCAGCAATCAACCACAGAGAAAGTTGGGTAAAGCACACAAATCCCTTAACATACAGATTGAGATTTTAAAATTCACTGCTCCTCTGCCCCAGGAAATCACTGAGGACTTTCCAAATTTCCCAGTCTCTCTCTATGAGACCAAATTGTAACTCACTGTCATGGCCAGATCAGGATCTCATTTAACATAACTTCTGGTTGAGAAGGAAGTTGAGCTCACACACACTAAGAACCATCAACTGAGTGGCAGCCATACAGTGCCAGGGCCATGATCCAAAACTCCGCTGGCGCTCCTGGGGTAGCCATGATGCTGCAGAACCTACTTGGGGCCAGCAAGCCGAGCTCCGTATCCAAGAGAAAACAGATGGGTTAATCTTGAAACCCAGTGAGTTCTGGCTCTGTAGTTTGCACCTTGCTTGAGCCCACTGACAGTCACTGAAGTAAGATTCGCACCCATCTCATGTGCACAAGCAACAGCAGTGATGCCCAGATCACGAGCCAATGTCGAAATGCAGGGCTGCCATCTTCTAGCCCATGTCCCCCGCTCACCCCATTCCAGGATCCTGCAACAATGTTCCTCTCCCTGGGACATTCATATGCTTAGTTATTTCCCTGGATGCATTACTTCTTTCCTTGGGGTGAAACAGACATGATCCTTCCTCCTCTTTTACCTCATCCCCAAAAATATTTAATGAAAATGTTGGGGAAGAAAACCAAAAGAATGAGGCCCACAGAAGAATTCCAGACATTAGCAAGCAATGATGTAAAGAATTCTGGACCCCAGGGCTCTGGGAGACTCCCAAACTGTACTGCACAGCCAAGCTCCACAGAACTCCCTCTGTCTGTGTTCTTTATTCAATGCTGGGGGTCACCAATACTAGCCCCCACACTCACCGCTGAGCTTTGTTCATCCCTGCTCAGTAAATGGTGTGTTCAGTGGACTTGAACTAAGTGATGACGACCATTAAAAATAAGAAACATCCTGGAGTCCTCTCTCTCAGCATGTCCAATTCAGCACCAACCCTCATTTCCAGTATCTTTTGGGGAATTTAGCATGACAAATAAAACAAAACCACAGCTTCCTTGTCCTGGCCCCTGGGATTCTGATTGCAGAAACATGTCTACTGGAAATCACAATCCCAAGGTGACCCTGAAGGGCACACAAGCCTGGTTTACCCTGGTTAGTTATGGAAACAGACAACTGCTCGATGCTTTCTTCGCTGTGGTTTGGGCTGAGGCTTTGTAGGGGTGCTCACCAGAGCCAACCGAGTTGCAAATGTGTTGCTTTCACTTACTGCGTTGTTCTTGCACTTGTTATAATAGAAATAAAAAAAGTCCTAACACCGAACCTTGAAAGAATTCTTAAAGTAAAAGCTCTCAGAGTTTTCACTCAGTGAGCCTAGTTCACAGATCTTTTCCTCCATCTGCGCTACATAATGATTCTAACTCTGGGTAAGATCTGAAAACCAACCCACATAGCAGTCAATATTACATGTGCAGATTCAGCCCAAGTAGCATATAAATGTTTTCAACATCATTGAATTACCTATTACACCAACCTGGATGTGTTCAGAATTTTCATTTAAATTAAATTCTCCACTATTTTTCTTAGCAACCCAACAATGAGCCATGCCAAGGAGAAAGCCAACCTTTTAAACTGAAAGTGAGTTTCAATATTTTATTAAAATAGCATATTTTTATCACTGTTAACCAAGAATATGTTAACATTGGCCCTCCCCCCCAAAAACGCAGCACAACACAGTAGTGATTTCAAATATCCTTGATCATGATAACCAACAAAAATACTTCAAAGTCAAGTTTGCAGCTAAAAACTAAACCTTGGAAAAATTCTGAATTAAAAGAAACATAAAATCTGCCCAAAGAATAAACGCCGGTGTGCCACCTACCTGACAATACTGCTAGGTTTTCTTTTTTTCTTTATGCATAGTAGAATGTCTCATTTATAAGTACCCACTTTTATAAATAAAATCCGCATTTTCACCCCATTTAATGCTCCTTTTCAGCTTCACAAAGAAACCAGTAAATAAAACTGTCAATGACAGTCACGACAAATGCTCTCATAGCAAGATAAAAAACTTGAAAATACGCAAAGATGCATCTACACTATTTTACATAAAAAGACAGATTTAAAAAGTGCAAGGCAAAATCTGCAGTTTTTTGAAGGGAGTTTTTAGGCACATCCATTTCTTTAAAGCAAGCTTCATAATGAAATTCCAGTTTGTTCTTCATGTCACCTGTTTTGTCTTTCTTTAAAAAAAAAGAAAAGAAAAAACCACATCCCACCAAGTGCAGGGAGTCTCTCCCATCCCAGGAAGTGAGATTTTCAGTTATGACGCGTCCGTCCTTTCTTTATTCTCGCGGGCTTTGGTTTGGGGATGTACTGATTGTTTGCCTGGTACTCAAGTTCTTTCCGGAAGTAGTGGATTGCTTTGTTTAAGCCTTCCTCCAGCGGGACCTGTTTAAGGAGAGAGTGAGAATGAGAGCCAAGGTCGCTGTTGAAGCAATGCACCATCCTGGGCTCCACGGGAGGGAGGTGCCGGCCTTGGGGCTCTTGAGGGACACACACAGCACTGCACGTGGGTCACAGCAGCGTCGCCACATCCTCCCAAAGCTGCTTTCAGACTGCACTGTGTACTTTGACAAATTACACTCCTCAGTGACATAAAATGAACCCCAGCCCCTCTGTCCAAACAACCCTTATTGATTTAATGTCTACTTCAGCTTGACTCAGGCACAAGGAGCACTTTAAAATAATGCACGTGTGCCTTTGCTTCAGAACCTACTGTGGAGGGAAGATGCTGTGGGAAGCATCTGTATCTGACCTGTGCCTCATTCCCCCACCAGACATTTGCCTTTGCACTTCTACCCCATGACCTGAGAGGGACCCAGGACAACACTAGGAAGGAGCATCTTAATTTGGAGTTGCTCTGCAGCAGAGAGTTAACAGAAATAAAATCAGCTGCCTATTAAAAGAAGGAAGGGAGAAGCTGGAGGGAGGCCCTACTGGGGATTAGGATGTGTTCATTGCGGTGATGATTTCACAGGGAAAAACTCATCAGAACCTGTATTTTGAACATCCTAAATAAAGGCAGTTTGCTGTATGCCAACTGTACCTCAACAAAGCTGTTAAAAGCAGACACACATGGGAAAATTAAGGTGGGTATGACTGAAAGCTCTTTTAGACAAGATCCCTCAAAAATTTGTTAGGAATTAAAACTACTAGTAGGAAGAAAAACTAGTGGTCAATGCCTCGTGTTCTAAACATGTTAGAATATTGTACATTTAAACTCCAGACAATAAGAATACCCACCTGTGTACATACCTCATCTAATGTAAAAGCAACAGTTACTATGGAGTGAATGTGCACTAAACTTGTCAAAAAAGTGTTGGTTAAAACAGAGGTTCTACTCACAAAAGGGACCAAATTCCTTCTAAAAATGAAGATCTACACTTGCTCTAAGTTGTTTGTACAGTGAGGGCTATTACATATTAGCTTTTCTGACTCTGGGCATGATCATATTTTTATTTCATTCAACAAATTTCTGCAGCCTTTAGCAGATCACTTGGCCTTGTAGGTCACAGGATGAAACAGGGATCAGACTGGAATTCCCACATTCCTTTAAGGCCCAACATTCTAGGATTCTATTCACTCAGCTCTCGGAGGGGCAGCAGAACATGCCACCCCAAAAGACAACTGCAGGAGCTCAAGACACCCCAAGATCTGCCACTTAGGTATCTGATCATCTTGAGCTACGGCACTTGAAAGGCAGCTAATGCAGGAAAAGGCCTTCTCTGAACTCCCCTTATCTGTCTCAAGACAGAGCCTCCAAAAGGGATTCAACTGTCATAAATCTGCTCCCCAGAGTGTCACCAGCCAGGGAGAACCGACCCTCATCCCAGGAGAGAAGACCAGAAGTAGACACCAGACAACCTTTACCACAGACCACTGCACCTCTCTCCCATCTGCCCTTCTAGGGGCCCATGCATCTTCCCTAAACATCACTTAATCTCTCCTGAGAGGCCTGTGTGCTCCACCCTTTATTCCCTATTTAATCGTATTTGAGCCTGGATTTTAGAGCCACCCCTGAGTTACTTACTTTCCCTGGACATCTCTCATGTATATATGAGTTATATGTGTTAACACACTTCTGTTTGTTTTTCTCCTGTTAATTTGTCCTTCATTACAGGGTCTCAGCTAAAAATTCAAAGGTAAAGGGTACATTTACTTTCCTTGTCCACACTCACTATGATGTCCGTTTTTAAAAGCCCTTGGCTGTGCCCCCTCCTCTCTGTGACCTGACACAGGGGCCACAGCAACCAGAGCCATGTGAAGGACGGTCCTACTCATGGAGCACCTACTGTGTGACAGGCCCAGCAGCAGGTGCTAAACCTCCTGCCACGCACAGGCCCCACGTCCCCACCCTCCGGGAGGACACATGCCAGCAGAGCCCAGGGAGAAGAGCAATGAAGGAACGGAGAGGAACGCGGGGTACACAGCAGGGGAGTGGACAGCTGCAGACGCGGCCACTAGGAGGGTCTTCTGAGGGAGGTGGCCTCTGAACTGAAGACACGAAGGTAGTCACCACACACAGCCTGGGGACAACCAGCCTGGGAGGACAGGCATTCTAGTTCAAGGCAGGGGAACCCTGCAGCTTCCTGTGGCCACAAGAGTCAAGAGCAACAGGCAGGCATGGAGCACCCCCTCTCCCCTTGCCTCCGGTCTCTCCCATTTCTGACCCGGTGGGCCCTGGTGTGGACTTGCTGGCTTGGGCACCTTGCCTAGCCCTGCACCACCAGTCATTCGGGGCCGAGTGGACGGGCAGGCCTACAAGGGCTGTCTGAGGCCTGAAGCCCATGCAGCTAACACCCCTGAGGCTGCTTGCAGGCTGAGCCACATGCGTGCATGATTTTTTGAGCACAGATCCCACAGTGGCCCCAGACGTCCCCCTGTGAGGATGAGTGAGATGCATGATGAGAAGCTGTGTGCCAGCTGGAGGAGCCCCCGCGCCTGGTCTGCCCACATGCCGTAGCCCCACCCCAGGGGCCACACCAAGGCTGCACCAAGAGGGGGCGAGGGCTGTGGGAGACGTCCCTGTGAGGTGCGGCCACACTCACCACAGGCTCCCACCCCAGCATCAGCTTCGCTTTTTTGATGTCTGGTTTTCTTTTCTGTGGGTCATCCTGGGCTTCGGAGAGAAACTGAATTTCACTTCCACTACCTGAGTTGTTTAAAAAAAGAAAGATAAGAGAATCACAAAGCACTCTGGGTGTGACTTTTACCACACAGATCAAAGTAAAATCCTGTATGTGCAAGGAACAAGGATGTGGACTGTGTAATGCATTGGTCCCAAAGCCACTACGCCAAGAGGGGCTGATTCTGGCCCCACAGAACACAGTGAGGGGCAGGTCACACTCTCTGCACGCCTGGACTACCCCCAGTGAAACGGGAGGGCTGACCCTAGGCTGCCCCAGACCACCCACTGAGCTAACACAGCCGGCATGCCCACAAGCATGAATCCAAAGAGGAAAACAGCAGATGAGGTACGCAGTCGTCTGTGACACCAACGCCCCCAAGAAGCCGCACCTGGACGTTCATGCCCTGCAGGAGCCTGGTGCTTGGAATCAGGCCAGCTTTCCACCCAGAAGAGCGAGGGGGAGCAACCATGGGACAGTTCCTGGCTGGCACCTAATGAAGACTGGATACTTAAGCACCTTCAGGAATGAGCCACAAGCCAGAACAGAGGCTGTCTAGCCACCTTGCTGGGCAGATGACGTGAAGAACAGAGAAGTCTGGCTTGTCCAGCACCTAGCTCGGCCCAGACCCTGCTGGCCAGCAGAATGAAGCTACACCAGTGACCATTGGCCAGGCCTGCAGAAGAAACCCCCAGCAGGGGTCAGTCCTAATTGCAGAATCCTGAACAAATAGGATGGTTGCTGTTCTAAGCCACTGCAGTTTGGGGTGGTGTGTTACATGGCCAGTCTCAGAACCATGGTGCTTATCTGGCAGCACACTCAGGTTTTACACCAGTGCATGTCAGACTTCAGCGAGTGCATGGATCACCTGAGGACCTTGTCAAAGGGCAGCTTCGGATCCAGGAGACGTGGGTGAGATGTGCAATTCCCCATTTTTAACCAGTGCCCAGATGCTGAAGACTCAGGCCCACAGGCCTCACTTTGGGTGTAGGTTTTAGATGGCCTAGACCCCAAATGAGTGGTTATGTGAGCACGTCCCCTCCTCACTTGGGTGGGATGGACAAAGAACAGGGAAGCTGGGGAGGCCAGTGTAAACACAGGCTGCTGGAGCTGCAAGATGCTGAGTGTGTGTCTAAGGAGGACCATTCCCTCTCCTGCCCGTCTGTCCACAGAGGGTAAGAACCCCTTGGCAGATGACAGCTCATGCCAGGAAGGCCAACCCTGAGGAATCAATCCAACTAGGTGTCAGGTGTGGACAGGCCCCTCAGAACATCCCATATCATACCCACCCCAGTCTAGCCGACGACACTCCAATCTGGCTGTGCTTGACTCCAATTGTTTGATCAAGCCTGGAAAACAGATGCCAGCACTCCCCCTCCCAAAGAGCCAGACTTCCCAGAGCTCTAGTAAGCCTGCTGATGTGGCAGAGGGCCACCCAGTGTACATGTGCAACCCAAGGGTGGGCTGAAAACACACACACTTCGTATAGCTTAAGAGTGCACCCTTGGCTGGGCCACCACTATTTTAGAGCCAGATTGGCCAGAACTGTAAAAGGAAGCGAAACCTTGTCAACAGATTCCGGCAGCAACCTTCAAGTCGGAGATGCTCACTCTTGCTCTCCGAAATTTTATGCTCACCATCGCCGGTGTTTGGAATCAGACAATTAGCGCCTGTG
Organism: Manis pentadactyla; assembly: GCF_030020395.1. Taxonomy (NCBI): domain Eukaryota; kingdom Metazoa; phylum Chordata; class Mammalia; order Pholidota; family Manidae; genus Manis; species Manis pentadactyla. The sequence continues at coordinate 145,590,819 of NC_080020.1, read as the reverse complement.
CAGAACGATCTACCACAATCACGTCTCAGGCCCTGGAACAAACCTGTCCTTCCCATTCCACACCCGTGAACAAAACCAATTCCCTTTCTCACACCCTTCATCTTTATCTTTCCACTCCTAACTAAAGAATCAGAAAACAATGAAGTGTTCCTGATAGAGTTCTGTTTGTAATCCAATTCAATTGACTTGTATGAATTATACATTGCTGAGTCAAGATTTTATTAACTGAGAGGTAAAGTAGACAGTCGGTTTTATACAGGAAGGCATTTGTTCTACTTACCGACAAGGTTTTTAATTAACTGAGCAAATTCTAGGATTGTGTGTTCTTCTGGGTTCCCCTAAGGAAGAAATGGTTTCTTGTTATAAGAGTGTTTGCAAGAGCAAACATCCCCACCACCTGAACCATGTCTTCAAAGATGGTCACGGGCTAACTCTGGCATCTCAGAAATTCACCAGACTCCTGCCGACTCATGTCTCATCAGGGCACTTACCTGATCAAGATGATTATTCAACTTGGCAAAGTGCTAAACAGTACCTGTCTTCACCTTTGTCCTCCACAAACTAACCATCTGTTGACAAGAACACGCTTTGTACATACTTAGACAAGTGTACCTAATGTAGACACACACTCCCTGGAGGGGTTACCAGGACAGTCTTCACATCTAACCCTACTCTAACTGCAGTATCACTTTACATGTATGTTTCATTCTACAAAATTAGCTCTCCTAAGACCATCTATTTCCCTATGGGTGCACTGTGTTAACAAGTGAAGGATTGCAAACTCGCATGTGAAAGCTGTCACAGAAATGAAATAGACCCAATTGAGGGCTCTGGACAAGCCAAGGGGAAAGACTCAGGTGGTTTATAACACGAGCCCACTTTCTGGGCACCTTTAAGGAAAACTGTTTTCTCCTTCTGTCTTTGCATCACACACCACAGAAGCCAGTGCCCCTCCCTTCCCAGTTCTGCTGCCCCCACTTGCCACCTCCCCAACCCCCAACCATTATAAGAGACCCCCATAAAGCTGGGCAATCCTATATCCTAACACTCTTCATTGCCAGTCTCCTAGTTTGGTCTGAAGCTAGAAGGTAGATGAGCTAGGAAGGAACTCTGGACCTAAGTATGAGCAAAGAAAGGCCTGGCCACAAAGTGGAGGGAGGGACTGTAGAACACATCCTGTCTTTATCAGGGCCACTGGCAGACACACTCTTCAGGTTTTAGGGAAGACATGTTTCTACAAGAGATGGAAGTTCCCAAATGTCCCTATGTAAAGGCCCTCCAGAGAGGAAAGAAGGAATATGTTACCTAAAGAAAAGAGTGTGATGACTGGAAAATCTCTGACGATATGCATATCTTTTTAAAAGGCATGTAGCAGAAACACAGGAGAATGGCATGGCCTTTACAAGCATCAGGTAGGTAAATGCTCAAAAAAATCAGAGGCTCATAAGACACATCTCATTCTGCTCTTAATTGCATGCTTCTTGAAAATGCATGAAGGCAGCGCTGGCTGGTGGCTTGTAGCCACTGGTAACTATGAGTGGGTCAAAAGTCGCACATGGGAGTGACATCTCCAGGGCCCATTCTTTCCTATCTTAGGAAAGATCCTGACTTAGTTCTAGTAAGAACTCTCTCCCAACTCAGCGAAAATGGATGCTATGGAACAGGCTTAAGATTGATGGTTACAAAGAAAAGTATAAGGAAAGGTTTCTAAGTGGAGTGATTTGAAGCAATAAGCAGGTATGGCTGCACCTGTGAACCTTGCTCCATCACAGGGAGTAGCAGAGGTGCTTTGGGAGAAGCACCTGAAAGAGATCCCAAGCTCTGTCCAGCATTAGACAGGACCTAGCATTAGGTTCTGTCCAGCGGCTCTCAGATGGGCTAAGGGACTCTTGTGCCAGATGCCACTGACAGAAGCAGGACATCCTGAATGAGGGACAGTCTATACCAGAGACCTCACATTTTAAGTGAGACAGAATGAAGCCACTCAGAAGACAGTGACTGGAAGGGTAAGGGCCCCAGAGACCATAGGGTAAGGACCCCAGAGAGGACCTGCGGGTACGACCCAGCCCTTGGAATCCTCAGGAAGCCAAGGCAGAGGCACCGGACTAGTTGTGGATGGGCCCCCTACCCCATACAGCAAAGGCAGGCCAGTGGCTGGATATGCGGAGAATGAGATTCTCATTCTAAATAGAAGGAGAAAGAGAAGCATGTTCACCAGCACTATTGTGCTCAGGCCTGGATGAGAGGCCCGGCCAGACAGCCACACAATCCCTCTAGCTCCGGAACCGGGGGAAGCAGCTGAGGTGGTCCGTGCAGCAAGCTGATTATAGACGTGCCCAGTAACTGGGAAATTCCTTAACCTCCATCTTCTAAGCCTCCTGTAACCAACTGTTACCAAGACTAGCTGTACATGAAGTGACAGAGAAAGGAATACACACAGAACAATGCCCACCTCCCACCAGAAGCCTTGCCAAGTTTTAAACCTGGGTCATCAGGTGGACAGAGCTGGTTTACCACACAGCTCATCCATGTCTTGGAGACATTTTACATATTCGTATGGTCTTACTTCATTTTCTCATTGCTTTTTTCTCTAGGACCCAGCAAGTAACAATCGTGCCTGCCCTCAGTGTGCTGATGGCGAAGAGGGCACAGCCTGGTGCTTTCATGAAGGAACGCAGCTCTGCCCTGCTCTGGAGAAAGTGGAAGGGGAGGGACACTCACCAGGTTGACTGGGCTGCTGACGTTGCTGTTCATGAGAGCCACGAGCCCGTTCACCAGGTCACTGGAAAAGAAGGGAAGGCCGGTCAGGGGCTGCCCACGGAGGCACGTGGGTGCTTCTCAGGCCCAAGCTGCCTCCCGCGGAAAAGCAAAACCCGAATGGAAAACTGTATGTCAAAACAAAATGCTGCAAATAAGGGGGTGTGGAGGATGCTGGAGTTCTCATGGGTGAGATGGCGTCTGGGATTTGCTTTCGGTGGGTGGGAGCACACACGCAGCGGAACGGGATGGAAGCTAGTGGTGGGGTTGAGGTCTCTACTTTGTTATATTTCTGCAACCTTTCAGCAGTTAATTAAAACAGGCACACACCCAAAAAAGATGGAGTTTATAAGATTTCTGATGAAAGTCCATGTTGGATGTGAACCCAGGTAGTTGGCCCAGATAAAGAAGCAGATGGTTTAAAAAAAAGAAAACAAGACCCATGGAAATGAAAGCACTCCAGTATGTAATTCCCATACTGGCAAATCACAGAGAAAGCAGACAGCACTGAGTGGTCAAAGTTGGAACACTGTCCCTTCTCAACCTTCGAGTCCCCACCCACCCACAATGCCTCGTATGAAACGGTCAGGATATCTGGATGTTTCAAATGGTGCGTGATCGACTGGGCCATGAAGGTGACGGTAAGTAAGCAAATTTTCGCTTACCAAAGTTTGGTTCTTATTTTCAGAAGCTTTAAAGTGTGGCTCTGTTAAAAAAAAGTTACTTCGTAAAAATGACACCTCACTGCTGCACACGAGCACTTTGTTTTATCTGCTGTACTCCCTGGAAGACTTTTAAAGTTCTGTTCTGATCCAAATGAAATCTGTTTTGAAACTTTCCCTCCTCCTCCTCCATCATTACCAGCAAGGAGCAGGTTACTATGGTAATAAGTTATGAAAGAAAACCTCTGTTTTTGCTCTTTTTCATTGAAAACAAATTTTTTTGGCAGGGTATTTAGTTAACTGTTTTCTGGGTTATTGTTTACAGCAAATGGGTACTGTATATGAACATGCCTACAGTCTGTCTATTCTCAAAGATCAAGCACAAATGCCAATAACGCTGACTTTGGATGTTTTCTCTTTTCTAGAAACTGGCAAAAAGTCACTTCATCACTATGGCAGTATTATGACATCACAACACGTTCTTACGGCACACGTCTCTGGATGTTTGTAAAAAGACATTAAAAGCTGCCATTCAGTAGCATCCACAATTGTTTCTAATACTGAAAGGAGGGGTTGGGGACAGGCCCATATTAAGCTAGAAGACAACGGACTCTTAAGCAGTCATCCTCATCGTGAGGGCACACATCTTTTATATAACTGGCAACTTTTAAGGTCAAAATTGCACAGATCACACTCTTTCACCCTGAAGCTCTTTAAAAGTGTCATTTTGACAAAGTGACTTTTTAAAAAAAACATAGCATGCCTTTGTTATGTGGATGAGGACATAACCTGACCATGAGAGGGTCAAACACAGTCATGCCAAGATGTCAATGCATATGATCACCTCGATCTCAGAAACCGTGAAATGCTACTTCAAGGCAATTGTGGATTTTGGAAGCAGTTAATGTAGTAACTACAGATTCAGACATTGTGCATTTTTAACTATGAAGTGAAATAGTCTCAGTTTCTAAAAAATGTAGCATTTAAAAATACCAAAACTTTGGTAACTATTATCAGCTGGATCTTGAATAACCAAGGTGGGTGTTGGGAAAACCCTTTACTTGAGTTTGGTAAAGTTACAGAAGTCCTGTTACCTCACACCCCACTAGACTGGACAGAGTATCATCAGAGCACGGAAGAAACGACAAACCAGCATTATGAAGAGAAGGTCTCCTGAAACGTTACCAACATTTCTAGTAAAACCACTGAGTTCTTTCTCTTTCCAAGCTGTCTATTGCCTCTGAGACAATCATATGTGTGGACCGTGCCCCTTGCATGGGCCAGGCAGTGTGAGCACATCCTGCCCGAGCTGGGGTGCATGCAGCATGTACATCACTGAATTCTCAAAACACTGTAATTCTAGCAAGAGAAGAGTCTGAGGCTATTCTAAATGACTTTTGTATCTGATGCCATTGAAATAAGGAGGACAGTAACAGTGGGTTCTGATCTCCCTTTGCCTGCAGTCTCACGAATACTTCATGGGGTGTTTCAGCTGGAGGAGTTTGGGGCCTCTGGTGAGTTGGTTCATGGAAATTCAATATGTTCAGGGAAATTCTGAAGACTGCAAGACTCTTTAAGAAAGTGCACAGATGGGATGGGTGAGGGTGGGCTGAAAACCTGTTACCGTAAAAAGATGGTACTCAATACACTTAAGTCCCACTAGTGTGGCCCCCACAGAGAATGCACCATGGCTCCTGGGTTAAAAGTGCTTTGAATTGGAAATAATCCTAGAGGAGTGGCAGCTGCTCTTTCCTGGTTAAATTCCTTTATAGAATAGCTGGGCAACAAAATGGTCCAGTCATACTATTATTCTACTCCCAGGCATTTTGCCCTGCTTGGCAAGATACTAACAAGTGGGAAGAAAAAAACACTGACTGTTATAAATGTTTATTCATAGCTTTCTTTTGCACTAAATGTGAAAATTCACAAACACTTTCAGGGAAAAAATCTACAGTGGTTGTTTGTATTTATTGGTATTTATAACTTTTTTACTAGCAGCTCTATTTCTCAAAGAGATGTCCACCCAAGATTCTCACAGAATCATACAGAAGTCTGTGTAGTTGCTCAGGCTCAAGGTGGGGCGGGGGGACTGCCCAGACCTGCACCCCCAACAGCACCTCTGGGAAGGCCTCAAGGCACTAGGAATAGCATTTTTGGATTGACAGGTATTCCAGGATATTCACACTGAAAATGGAAAATATGTGGCACCAAAATGTAGAACTGGGTTTTATAATGATTTGACACCAAAAAACAAAACAGAATTTACTGTAACTTTGTCTTGGGGCAAATACTTTGGTATGTGTAACTATGTATATGGCTCTTCTTCTCTCAGAACCCAAACTGCATTTTAAAATTAGTCACCAATTGAACTGACCAACAAAAGACAAGATTTCTGAAGATTACCAAGAAAATAAATATTATCATGTGAGACTATTCAACAAAGTTCATAAATACATTTTTATCTGCATTTAGTTTCAGCACAAAATTGGACAGCTTTAGGGTACTCTCTCTTATCTTCCTCCCAGAAACCTCATCCACCCAGGAAGCTGTTTAAAACAGGTCTGGTTTTGGAAGGGGCAGGCTGGGTGGATGACTAAAGGCATCTCAGACTGGTGGAGCCGGGACCAATTCACTCTCAAAGCTGGGCAAATTCACCTATGAAACACTAGGTGGCAGTAAAAGATCAGCATGAGTCACAAAAGTCAGATGTGTAAAATTTTAACTTTCAAGCAGAGAACTGCAAGAGCTTCGCCATCTGAAAATTAAAATCAACCTTAAAAACTGACCTATAACCACAATGTTAGAGTCGTGAAAATAAAGTATGAAACAGACCGAGGCTGTTGGGTCTGCACCACGTCCGCTAGGACCCAGGTGTGCAACGGCCCCACTGCCTTACCTGACGTACTGGAACGCCCTCGTCTGCGACCCGGATCCGTACACCTAGGAGGACACCGACAGTTAGGGCCCCCGAGGAAACCACGCTGGAAAACAGGATCCCTTAAAACTCCAGGGACGCAGACTGACCTCAAAACTGATGCTAAAGGGACTGTGATGCCACGACCCACATTTCGTAATCATAATTATGCCCTGACCGTGTGAAGGTGCAGAAATGCCTAAGGTGTGCATGCATGCATGCACAAGGTTCTCCTGAAGAGATGGAGTCCAAGGGAGTCAGCTTCTATTAGTCTCTTGTTGTGCCAGGTGCTGGGGCCTGGATCTCGGGTCCAGCAGAGTGACAGGCCCACATCCAAGCAGTCAGCAACATGCCCAACGTGGGCCCTCCACCCTGTCCACAGGACAGCTGGGCACCCAGGGAAGACTAGTCTACAGAATCTCGGGATGAGGCAGGCACCTCAATTTTTACAGCTAGTTCCCTAGGTGATTCAAACATGTGGCTGAGTATGAGAACCCGGAGATCCTGGATAAGAGACCAAGGTGGCAGGAGGCAGGGAAGGGGGCCTCAGGCTCCTGTGCCTACTTGTGCATGTTTTCATGGCTCCACCTGTGTTCCACCCACTACAAATTCCCTCATCTACTCCTCACCTGGCCAAGTGTGACTCATTTCTCAGGAGCAGCCCAGGTGCCCCTCCTTGTGACATCTCCTCCGGCTCATCCCCCAATGAAAGAACGAAGGGCTCTGCCCTTTGTGCCCAGTGATCCTCCCCAACTTCCTCCCTGGGACAGGAATGGCATCTGACTCATTTCTGCCCTACTGCAGCCCAGCACAAAGCAAGCATTCTGTGAACATGTACTGATGCGTAACCTTGAGAGCTCTGCAGTTTATACACTTAATGAGAATGAAAACATGCAGACTCTCTGACAGACCCTTTAGCCCTACAGACAATGAAATGCCAAAGCCAAGGAGGCTTTTTTGTTGTTTGCTTGCTGCGGTGGAAGGCGGCAGATGGGAGGAGGGACTGCTTTCTGCAACACCCATATTTCCAGGGCCGATTATATCAGCACCACCTCCCCTAGTCACCTGACACCAAGTGGGGCCAGAGACCAACAGCTGTGCAGCAGAGATCAGCCCCACTGGCCTTCCTTCCCAGGGCTCAGCTCCCCAGACAGGAGGCAGAGAAAGGTGAAGAGCAGGTAGGGAAGCCTGCCACACACGCCCCCAATGCCACCTTTTTTAAGAGCAGGTTGAAAAGGCTGCTTTTGTTAATATCCTGGAAGCAGTGACACCTGCCAATGTCTAGGTTCATCTGACCTGCCCACTTTGGTGCAGGGCCTCAGTGAGAAGAGGCTGGGTCACTGATCTGGGAGGCTACTGTCTGTGTGCTGTGTAACTAGGGCAGTGAATCTCAGAAAGGAAAACCAGGGGAGACACAGTGGGACTCAGATGCAGGCCTGCCCTTCCCTGGAAGTTCTGTCGGAACCAGTTCTCTGGCCTCACTGACCCATACAATACACTTGGGTGAGTCAGAAAGGAGGTGACAGACCTGGGTAAGTAGGAGAGGGTCCGTCCACTACAGCACTGCCAGTCTCTCAGGCTGGAGACACTCCCTGCACCTAGCAGCCCGCTAGTAGGTTTAAAAACACTTGTATTGTTGTTTTTACAACCTTATTTTAGAAGCTCAGAGCGCTGGAGTGATCTGCATCCAGCTGAGTAAAATCAATCCTGGCCCCAAGTTCAGGATTCTTCCTACCCCAGTGCATCAACAGCTTCCAACTGCCTGTGGTTTCAGGTGTAAACTATCACTTGAAAGCGGGCACTGGGCCACAGTCCCAACCTCATGGAAATGTGAGCATCAAATTTAGGCAAGACCCTGGTCACAGCCGAGGTGCACACAAACCTCTGCCTGCTTCCTCAGCCACCCCCTGCCCGCTCTGACTGCAGTCAGTGGGGCAGCAGGTGTGCTGCTGGGCTCCAGCCATGCCACGGAAAGCCCACTGTGCCGGCAGAGTGGCAAAGGCCTTCTGCATGCCTGCTGAAGGCTGGGTCTCCAGTCAGATCACCCCTTGGGCTGTGATGAACCACCATACGCCGTTTCACAGAGCTTGGCCCACAATAGGACGAGCAGAGGCACTGCTTCATCTCACCCAGACATGCTGGAAGGAACGTGACTCAGGGCACCATGTAGTGGCTGAGCCAGAGAGGGACACGGTAAAGGGGGCCCCCAGGGTGAGGGTTCCCAAGAACCACACCAAATGCCGTCTCAAGAAAAGGAACAATGGAATTATGATAGAGATGCTCAGTAGCTCAAATGGCACATAGTCCCAAAGAAAGGTTTAGAGCTACAGAATGGGGTCCCAAAAAGCTCCTGAAGATTGAAGTAACCTGTCCATGCTGTGCCTAGCTTGAAGTTTCCTCCAAGAGGGGGCAGTTCCAGCCAAGAGGCCAGGCTGTCTTCAGGCACACCTCCTCACCTGACACCTGACCCCGTGGCCGCAGGCTTGGGTGCCCAGAGCTTGACTTGCTCCCTGCAGGGCCCATTACTGTGCCCTTTGCAGGTCCCTGTGTAGGTGCCCCTTCCACCATGGTTCCACTTGATATCCATGTGGACCTGGCTTTGGGGGAAAGTCCCTGTACCCAGGCAGGGATGTGTGGAGCCTGGGGACAGCCAGTCTAACTCCACTGGTCCTGTCAGTGATGCAGCCTTAAAGAGGCGCTCCAGCCTGTGTTTGCTGACATGCAATGTGAGCAGTGCCCCTGGACCCTTCCTCCCTGGAGTCCTTATAAAGGCCAGAGGCCTGTTGGATTTAAGTTTCTATACTATACCATGCCCGTCACATCTGGACTTTGGTCTAAATCAGCCTCCCTATATAATCCACAAAGCATTTTGCAATACAAGGACTTAGAATTACTATAACACTGAACTCTGTGGGTGCTCAATGTGACAAAGGGGGTTGTGTGTGAGAGAGGTGCTGTGCCACCCCACTACTCATCAAACATGTTGCCCCGGCCTCTGTGCACTTCCCTCCCATGACAAGGCCCAGCAGGACCAGCAGGGTGAGACTGCATCTCCTTTACAAACCTGGTACCAGGCAGAAGCATGAGCACATGATGCAGGTAATGGAGACAACTGTGAATGTCTGAATGGCCCCCAAAGCCATCCTGTTTCCTCTAAGAGAAGACACCCTGACCTGGAGTAGCTTTGCATCATTTCAGACAATGGGAGAGACACAAGGGGATTCAGGTCCCTACCGAGGCCTGGGTAACTGCAGGTAATGTGGTGTGGTGATCAGGAATACCAAGACAGGGTGGCTGGCCCGTGCTGGGCATGGGGAGCCTGCCCAGGCAGCAAGGCAGCACCCCCACTTCTCTGCCCCGGGGCCCAAGATGCCGATTCGTCTCTTCATGAATGAAGACCCAAAGCTAGGAAACACTATGAAGCCACATTGTTGCTAGGAAGGGCAAATAAAATGCCGAGTTTGGACTGGTCTTAGAAGTACAGTTTCTCTAAAATCTGGAAAAACAGCAAGGCTTTTTAAATGATACAGACCCAGATTGAAACTCCAATTGTTCCACATCCAGGCTATCCTGGAAAAATTCATCTCAATAAAGTTGTTTTCTCCACAAATTGGAATAAATCACAGTCAGGTGTCTAAACATCATTAAACCCTATTGTGAATGGGTGCATTCACTCTGGATTGCAAACTAGTCTCTTCAAAATAAACTGAATCAGCTAGTTCCACCTGAACCACACTCACCTATTTCCTAAATGTTCAAAATTGGACACGATATTGTCTGAGCTGATGGGACTCAACTTAGACCAGAGCCTCTGTGTGTGACCTACAGAACTCAGCAGCACACTCCCCAAGGCAGCCCAGCCGGCACCTGCCGCCACAGTGTGTGAAGACACTGCACACGGCCGAAGAGTGAGGTCTCCGGGGATAAGGGGACAAAGATCTTGAGCTATTTCCAACTGCCACTGAGGAGGTCTTAAGTCTTAGAAACAACTGGTTGGCAACACAGCAGAAAAGGAAAGAAGTGGATGTGCTTCCTTTTTCTTCCCAAGGAAACAGAGTTCCCAAGGATGGGCTGGATCAGAGCCATGATGCATGACCCCCACCTCCGAGACCTCTCCATGGGGCCACCCAACAGAAGTGAGAGAAGCCATCTCAACTGGGCAGAAAGGGACGAAAAGTTGGCAACTTCATCAAACCCCTGAAGGGAAATAGATCACTGTGACAAGATGAAAAATAGACATTCTGAAAAGTCTCCCTGGGGCCTGCCTCCTGCCACCAGAGGCGTCTAGAGAAGACTAAGCCTGGCCTGTCCCAGACTAACTGCAGCCCTGTGGGCACCAGCCACTTTTCTCCTCCTGTCCTGGGCACAGACACTCTCAAGGCGTGGAGACAGCACATGAGTTATGACGCCTGCCCATAATAGGTGCCTTTTTGGGGCAGGCTGGGGACTTGCTCTCCCACCTGACACTTGGAGCCCTGCTGCTGCCCAGGAGGTAATAGATTAAGGAGGTGTCTCAGAGGCTTCTCACTCTACAAAGAGAGTGGCTCTGATCTGGTGATGCAGCCACCGAGAGGAGGGCAGAGTGCACCAGGGGATTTCCTGGGGGTGGGGACGCCCCAGCAGAGCAGCTGGGCTGAGAGGCCCGTGCAGGAACCCTGGGAGCCGGTGTGGCAGGCAGACGGGCATGTGGGAGGAGAGCAGGCTCACCATGGAGCACTGTCCCTGCTGGCTTTCAGGAGGAGTCCCTAGGCACCTGTGCCCGCTGCAAGGGAAAGCAGCCACTAGAAACCAAACCTTTAATTTGACCAGCATTTCTGGAGTGGAGGGAGACACAGCCATGATAGAAACAAAGTTCCTGATTTCAAAGTTTACACTCCCAAGGGCATTGGAAACTGGGAAAATGATGCTTCTGTTGATGGTAAGTGCAGAAAGCAGAAGCCTGGTTCAGAGGGGCAGAGTGATGGGCAGGTGCCCTCTATGTACAGCCCCCCAGCTGAGAAGCCGTCCCACATAATTTTCAGAGCAACAGAACACTGACCTACTCTGCATACCCACTATGCACTAAGCTTGAAAGGGCCACAGAAGCCATGGCTTGGAAGAGCAAAGAAGCAGAGGAGGTGGGTTGGTGGAGCAATGAGAAAGGTAGGAGGAAAGAGAAGCAGGCAGAGGAGGAAGGGGAGGCTTTGTGGATTCTGCAAAACTGAAGAAAACCAAATGACTATCACCACTGAACTCCTTGAGGGAGGCCAAGGGTGACCCCCGGGGGGGGGCAAAGGGGGTGGTGGGGATGGTTGTGGAGTGGGCAGGCCACCCTGAGGGCCGGTCTCACCCACACTACTCACTAGAACCACTGACTGCAGGCCACCAGATGGCCGCCAGGCTCTAGAAGCTTACCAGGTAGAGAGTGACGGGCAGAGGGCTTGCTTCCCAGCATCTCTAGGAAAACTGCCAAGACCTGCCTGGGACACATTACTCTACTCAACCCTCTGAGGGTCCTGAGTACAAATACACCCTGGCAACAGCCAGCAGGGCCCCAAAGTGTCCAGGTCTCTGCAGGCAGGCAGAGTGGATGGAGCCTGCAGCCCCCACTAGGCTGTCTGTGGGCTTGGAGAGCAGGGTGAGCTGGCTGATGTCCAGAACCACTGCCCTCCGGACTCAGGCCACGTGATCCCCTCGTCACTGAGGGCAGCAGGGACATACCTAACTCAGGGAAACCCCTGAATAAAGACACATGGCCATCCCTGGGCAGACTACATCTACATTCTTGGGCGCACAGAGCATGCACCTACCGTGAGTGGCTCCCCCTGCAGCGCCTGCAGGATGAAGTTGCTGACGACCCGCCCATCATTCATGTGCATGCGGGGCCCAAAGGTGTTGAAAATCCTTGCCACTCGCACTTCCACACCTTCCTGGAACAGAGACAAGAGGAGTGAGCGGACCCCAGAGTCAGCAACCCTGCCTCCATGTCTCCACTACCCTGCGCATGAAGCACATCACAAAACACGTTTCATTCCAAAGTCACAGTGGCTTTTCTCTGATTGCATGATGTGTTCACTGCACACCAATCTGGAGACTACACAAACTCAGTACCACACTCAAATGGGTCCCAGATCTCATCACCAAAAGGCCACCAGCCTTCACATACTGGGAGAAAACCCGAGAGCCAATTAAACCGTCCAGGGGAGAAGAAAGGTATTTATATTTTTTTCCCAGTAATTAAATAATCTACTTTCCCAAAGAGGACCATGCTATGCATACTCTTTTATCTTTTACACGTAATATTTTGTGCAAGTTTATCACTCAATAGAGATTTAAATGTCAGTGAATGTATAATAGCTGTTTTGAAGGAAGCAAGAGAGCATTTTATCTTGGGGAAGGAGAGACACACGTCCTCCTTAAGGAGCTACATTGTACTTACACCCCCAGGCTGCTCTGCTGAACATCTAATCTGTTTCAGTGAAAACTCATGACAACTAGCACCTACACTGGCTAGAGGTCAGCAGCCAGGAAAGATAAGTAAGGACACCGAGAGCAGCTATCACGACATGCTGGAACGTTTACTCCTCCTACGCTTCTTTAAATGTTTCTATTTCTATTACAACAACATATATTACTTTTATATAATCAGGAAGAGTGTATTTTCAAATATGTAATTCTCCAAACCATCTTGCTTAATTATTAATTTCACAGACTACTCTCTCATGGATAAAAAAGCTGAATGTTTTTATCACATACTCTGAACTAGTAGACTTTCAACAGTGTGTTTCCACTTTGCTTGGTCCATTAGATTACAGATGTGTATTTTCTGGGCATTGGAGGCTGGGTAGGACGGAGGCCTGAGGACCCGGGGCTCATGTGCCTTCTAGCTCCACGGCTTCCTAACCCAGGCCTGCCCCCTACCTTCTCCGGCCACAGTAAAATCAGGAAACGAATAGCATGACCTTACAGGGCCTTACACATATTCAGCCAGTTCCTGCAGCATCCCTTGCATGGGCCCAGCAGCGATAAGCTTTAGCCACTAGTATTACCACTACTGGTCCAAACTGTTCTTTTCTAGTTCTACCATCTCAGCTCTGGCGGAGGAGGGAATCTGGTGGACCCTGTAGTTAAATAGGTCTTATTTAGCATGGAATTTCCCCACCAGTATAGTAAGTGTAGGGGATGAGCTGCAGGGCTCCAGGGGCCCATGTCAGGCTTCCCAGTGGCTGAAGCCACCTGACCAGACAGACACCTGTGACCTTAGAAGCCTCATCTGTGTCCCCACTGTGCCAAGCAAACACAGGCAGTTTCTATGTGCGCTGGGATACAAACTGGTTGGGAAGAAGCCAGAGTGCTGTTTTTGCTAACTCCTCCCAGCAACTCATAATGCTTTCACCTGAGAGATCCAGCTTCTTGGGACTAAGACATGAGGTCCAGGAATAAATCAGCCCTTGTCTACTGAACTAACCAGAGAATACGGTGGGAGGGGGGTATGGTGAGATGTTGGATCTCAACAGAAAACAACTCTAAAGTATCCACCAGCATTTATTTGTAAAGATCAGGAAAGAGTCACCAGTGGATAAGGGATGAAAACTCAGCAAATTCACAATAGTCAAATCCATGTGCCCAACAGGGGAAGATCAACAGGCTATGCAAGAGCTAAACAAATCAGATGCTTTTCTCCTGACCCTCCCTTTCTTCCGGAACAATGTTCCAGAAGAGAGCCTCACTGAAAGCTGGTTCTGCAGACATCACAAGTCTTCCTGATTTGATTTTCCCACTTGGAATGTAATCTTAGGTGATACAGGGGGCCTCTGGACAGGGGCAGCCCCCAAGAAGGTCGTGATGCTTTTCCAGGACCTCTAGCTCTCAAGTCCAGCTTATCCCAACAGGATTAGCTCCACATTAAGCCCACACTCCTCAAATGAAATAAATGTAAACCCAAGGCTTGTTCAACTCGAGATGCTCTCCTCTCATGCACTAGCATCTTCTGGAGTCCATGTACCACTTCATCTCTTTCTAGGTAGCACCAGGACACAAAGGCCACCCCTGCTGGGCATGCACAGTCCGTCAGCTACCTGACAGGCATCCCCTGCCACCCTGGGGGAGCCCAAGCAGGCAGCTAGACAATCAGTAGGTGCTGACAGGGCTGCTTCTGGCAGCCTGGTGGGTGCCCAACATGCACACCTTGGAGGAAGGTAAAATTACTCCCCATCCCAATCCCAGACCTGAGGAGTGGGTCAGTATACAACCCAGACCCAGAAGTGCCTGGTAAGCCACGACATCTCTTTTAAGGAAGCCCCCCTCTGAAGGACGAATGAGCAAACACACAACGCCTGACTCACATCCAACGCTCCTGCTGACAGAGGCCTGCTGACTCCCACACTTGTGCATCTGTTTCCACCAGGACATGTGTGCATGCATGCATGCATGTATACATACACGTGTGCACAAGCCACTGATCCAGCAAAGGACCTGCTGAATCCCTCTCAAGCATGGCAGGGTTTCACTTTGTTTGTGGTTCTGTCCCATGTGGTGAACCACACATCAACCACACTTATGACTCCAAGCATCAAGATATTTTTATGAAGGACCAACCAGGACAACTGCAAGTGTGGCTCACATCAACATAACACCAGTGGACACTTGAGAGAGGATGACGCTGAGTGCCACACAGGCAATAGCACATGCGGGGCTTTGGTAACAGCTCTGGAAACAGTGAGCAGGCCACAGTGACATACAACCCCGGATGGTCCAGCTGCATCAGAATGTTTCCTCCCTCCTTTCTGGCAGCCAAGGGGTGGGGGTGGGTAGGCAGGTCTGGGCTGATCGGCCAGTCATGAGCCAGGAGGCGTAAGGAAGGGACAGGGATTCCTCCCTCACCAAGTTTCTCCCAATGACAGACGTGTCACCAACAGGGATTAAACGGGCTCCCTCTCTAAAACTCCTTTTACAGGAGGGTCATCCTGTGGAGAGTTGTCTCAAGCCACTGAACAGCACCGTATTATCACAATCAGTTTTCGCTGGTGAAGGTGCCAGAGGATGGAAGCGAGAAGTGTCGCAGTGGGAGAGCGGGTGCCCACCAGCAGCTGTCACCCCTCCACGGTGCAGACAGCTTGTCTCAAGGAGGCACCCAGGGCACAGGTAGGGAACGGGACAGAGGTAACAGGAAGTGCTCACAGGTACGGGAGGTACAGCAGGCCCAATTCTGGATGCTTCTGTGGTCATCCTCAAGTCCTGAGAGAGGTGCACTTCCCCTAAAGTAATAGGAGGCCCTGCAGGCTGAGTCATGTGACTCCCGTACGGCCTCTCATAAATGCAGCCTCATGGGGTTTTCTCCTACCTGGGCATGCAAGCCAGGCCACTACAGAACCCAAAGCTCGCTTTGCTGAGCAGATTCTCAAAGGAGCCGAAAGCTTCCAGCTCACTCTCGGGGGTGGCAGAGAGAGAACACACAAGGTCCAGGGCCAGTGCTATGTGTCACCTGGTCATCTCCCTTAGCAGCTCCGCTGCAGCCTTAACAGTCAGTCCAGACTGCTCACTAGGCAGCGGGCTATGCCAACACTCACCACAAGGCCTGGAGGGGGCAAGCGTGCTCTGCCAATCTCTAGGCGGGACAAGTGTGGTGTGGAGGTGCTCAGAAAGCAGCAGAGCCAGGAAACAAGGCTGACACTGGGCAGGGCTAGGCCATGGGTCTTGATGCCTAGAGGGTGAATCTTACCCCTCAAATATTTGACTTGTTAGATGCTTGCTGAAAAAACATAGTTTTTGAACTAACATATACCAACTACATACAGGCATTCCTTGGAAGTCCTGTGGGTTTGGTTCTAGACCACCGCAAAAAGTGAGTACCTCAATAAAACAAGTCAAATGACTTTTTGGTTCCCCCATTATGTTTACACAAGTCTATTAAGTGTACAATAGCATTATGTCTAAAAAAACTAATACACAAACCTTAATTAAAAAACAGTTTATTGATAAAAAGTGCTCACCATCATCTGAGCTCTCAGCAAGCGGTACTCTTTTTGCTGATGGAGGATCTTGCTTCAGTACTGATGGTTGCTGAAGGCTGGGGAGATTGTGGCAATTTCTTAAGATAAGACAATGAAGTCTGCTAACATTTACTGACTCTTCCTTTCACAGATGATTTCTCTGCAGCATGTGATGCTGTTTGATAGCATTTTACCCACAGAACTTCTTTCAAAATTGAAGTCAGTTCTCTCAAACACTGCCACTACTTTTTATCAACTAAGTTTATGAGATATTCTAAGTCCTTTGTTGCCATTTCAATGACCTTCACAGTGTATTCACCAGGAGCAGATTCCATCTCAAGAAACCACTTTCTTTGCTCACCCATAGGAAACAACTCCTCAATTGTGCAAGTTTGATCCTAAGATGCAGCCATTCAGTCCCATCTTCAGGCTCCACTTCTAAGTCTAGTTCTCTTGCTATGTTCACCACATCTGCAGTGACTTCCTCCACTGAAACCACAAGCCCCTCAAAGTCATCCCTGAGGGCTGGAACCAGCTTCCAAACTCCTGTTAATGCTGACCCTGTGACCTCTGCCCATACATCAGGAATGTTCTTAATGGCTCTAGAATGGTGACTCCTTTCCAGAAGGGCTTCAACTGACTTTGCCCAGAGCCACCAGAGGAATCACTGTTTATGGCAGCTATGGCCTTATGAAATCCCAAGACTTGAAAATTGAAATGACTCCTTGACTGGATGCAGAATGGATGCTGTGTGAGCAGGCATGAAAATGGCATCCATCTCATTGTGCATCTCCACCACAGCTCTGCCACGGCCAGGGGCACTGTCAATGAGCAGTGATTTGGAGTCTTTCTTCTGAGCAGCAGGTCTCAACGGTGGGCTTAAAGTACTTAGTAAGCCATGTTGTAAACAGACATGCTGTCATCCAGGCTGTGCTGTTCCATTTATAGAGCACAGAGAGAGTAGGTTAAGTGTAATTCTTAAGGGACCTAAGATTTTTGGAATGGTCAATGAGCACTGGCTTTAACTTAAAGTCACAAGCTGCATTATCCCCTAGCAAGAGAGTCAGCCTGTCCATAGAAGCTTTGAAGCCAGGCAGTGACTTCTCTCCAACTATGAAGGTCCTAGGAAGCCTCTTCTTCCAACAGAAGGCTATTTCATATACATTGAAAATCTGCTGTTTAGTGTAGTCACCCTCATTAGTTATCTTGGCTAGATCTTCTGGATAAGTTACTCCAGGTTCTCCATCAGCACGTGCTGTTTCACCTGCACTGTTAGGTTATGGAAAGAGTGTCTTTCCTTAAACCTCATGAACTAAGCTCTGGTAGCTTCAAACTTCTCTTCTGCAGCTTCCTCCCCTCTCTCAGCCTTCATAGAACTGAAGAGAGGTAGGACCTTACTCTGGCTTAGGCTTTGGCGTAAGAGAATGTTATATGGCTGGTTTGATCTTCTATCCAGACCACTAAAAATTTTTCCCTATCAGCAATAAGGTTGTTTCACTTTCTTACCATCCATGTGGTCATGAGAGTAGCACTTTTAATTTCCTTCAAGAACATTCTCTTTGCATTCACCACTTGGCTAACTGTTTGGTGCCAGAGGCCTAGTATTCAGCCTATCTTGGCTTCAGACACCCTTCCTCACTGAGCTGAATCATTTACAGCTTTGGATTTAAAGTGAGAGACATGTGACTCTTTCACTTGGACCCTTAGAGGCCATCATAGTGTTATTAATTGGTCTAATTTCAATACTGTTGTGTCAGGGAGTAGGGAGGCCCAAGGAGAAGGGGAGGTCAGGGGGACGGCTGGTCACTGGAGCAGTCAGGACATGTACAACATTTGCTAAGTTCATTGTCTTACACGGGCATGGTTTGTGGCACCCCAAAACAAATTACAAAAGTAACATCAAAGATCACTGAAAACAGATCAGCATAACAAATGTAGTGATAATGAAGAAGTTTGAAATATTGTAAGATTACCAAAATGTGACACAGACACAAAGCAAACTGTTGAAAAAACGGTGCTGAGACATGCTTGATGTAGGGCTGCCACAGCAGACCTTTGATCTTGTAAAAGGCACAATATTTGCAAAGCACAGTAAAGAAAGTGCAATAAAATGAGGTGTGCCTGTATTTGGTTTTTTGTACATCCTTGCAGCCACTGGACTAGATGATTTCTGAGTTTTCTTTCTTTCTGCTCTGCCAATCTATGGTTTCATGAATGGTGGCTTATATTACAGACCCAGCCCAGCAGGAGGGCCACAGACCCAGCGGGTCAGATGCAGGTGGGGCCATGAGCTCAAACACACACCAGGCACTGACTGGAGCACGCTGGATGGGTCCCCACATTTGTAAAATCACCGTGTCCAAGTGCACACAGAAGCTGCAACTGAACTCCTCTCTGACAGGTTCACAGGACAGGTTTCCCTGCAGTCCAAAAGTAGAGCGAGCGGCCCTATGAAATCTTTCATAAGCCAAAACTGCATAAAGTGAAGATGTAATTTTCATTATACAGAAAATTTTTTGAGCCTTTTCAGATCAAAAACTAACCTCTCATAGGATTTTCTAATATCTTAGGACACATCCTAACAGATGCATGGAATCGATCAAGATAAAGCACAGATGCGCACAGACACAGCTCAGAGATCTGGCAGGTGAGTGCTGAGAGGCTGTGTGCGGGTCCTGGGAAGGAGCTCGGTGGGGCCCCTCTTGCTGCCCTGGGTGTGCACTGCCTCCAGGAAGGCTCACTATAAAATCAATGCTAAATGCTACTTTTATTTTTCACCATTTTTCATAAAATTGAAAATCCTCTTCAAATTTCTTTGGGTTCGAGAAAAAAGGTACTAATGTAAGTCTTCCGTAAAAGCAAAGTGGTATAATGCAAACTTTCAAAAAGCAGTAAATAACTGTATTGATGCAAATGAGATGCTCTTTGATTCCAACTTCCATCTCATTCTATCCCCTGGTAGAAAACCCATGGGAGCTTCTCTTTATGTAAGGAACGTGTTCTGGAGTGTGTATGTGCAGTAGGTCTTTCAGGAAATCAAAGTCTATTTTGAATATGTCAGGATATTTCATTCACCAAAGAAACCTTTGGAATAGGGAAAATCTGTAGAAAGATTATTCATACCTCTAGTCAATCTTGGTTATATTCTCAATCCCCATACACTAGGTTCAACCAGAGTAAAATACATCCACATACCATATGCCGTCTTCATAATAAAATGAAGATGTATACCTCAGAGTATAAATAATTTATACTTCAGTGCCATTATGAGTAAAAAATAAGAATTTGAATTATTAAAATAATTAACTAAAAATGTGCCAAAGTCATACTGTTTCACTGGTTCATCCTTTCCAGTCTTTGTGTTCACTTGTCTCCAGAGAGCATAAACTTTAACTCCTATGGCTCTGACTTCTCTTCTAAAAGTTGCTATCTTGAAAGGCCAAACATTTAAATGATAAGCTAACATCATCACAGTGCAGCTCCTTGCGGGTTAACCTCCCTGCTCTGAGACACCGCTGGTAACTCGAGAACAAGCCCCAGGTGTCACCACATGCCTGCGTGGCCGTCCAGGAGCATCAGGGCCCTCAGCCCGGGCCTGCACCTTCTCTCACTCATCCAGGCTTCCTCACCAGGAGGGCCCACCAGAAGGGCAGTGGGGAGGGAGGGAGCATGCCCTGGAGGCAGGCAACCAGTCCTGGGTTCAAGCCCCACTTACAGACCAGGAAGCTGGAAACACATTTGGCAGCCCACTTTCCCATCTGTAAAATGGGCTCCCCACACCCACCTCAGGAGTGAGATTAAACAAGACTGTGCTAGGGCTGCACCCACAGGCCAGCCCACCCCAGGCGCCACTGGTAGGTCATGCTCCTCGGCGACACCTGCTCTAGGCCTCCAAACAGCTGCCCGTCAGGGATGTCCTGGCACACCAGCACTTGCAGGCCACCGTGCTGAGCACTCAGGGTCCGGAAGGCCCACCTGCAATGCGGGAGGGACAAGGGGAGGCCGAGCTCGAGTCCTGGCAATCAGTCACTTCGGTGTCTGACTCACAGAGGGTCAGGCCAAAGAGGGTCTGATTTGCCCTGGATTAGGCTGCACCCAGAGGGCCAATACTGACCCCCAGACCAGAGCACGCCCAGAAGCCAACCCAATGTGGGCAGAAGGTTCTCTGACCCACCCCCTTGCTGGCAGCTAATATAAAATCATGAGTGAAAGAACCATCTGGATGTCTTAAATATTTGCATCCTTTATAGTCTTTATGTGGTGGTTTTTATCTTATTTTGTTATCTTATTTTTACCTCTGGAGAGGATTATGGGTGACAATTTTTCTTCCTTCTTGCATATCTGTGTTTCCTTATTCTCTGTTCCTGGAAAAGTATTCTGCCATAGTGGGAACACAAACACCTCTTAACTGCATGGTGCCTGCTCCTCTGGACAGACAGGAGAGGGACCCAGGCTCTTGTCCTCAGCACTCATGTGGACAAACAAGGGAGCCCAGGGGGCCCATGGTCTGGACCCATGGCTCTCTCTGCAAGGAAGCAGAGTATTTATAAGACAAACGATAGGGGAGGGAGGGTGGGAAGCTCGAGCCATGCCTTCCTCAGAGGCCTCTTAAAACTCAGGCAGGGCCAGGTGACCTTGACCCAGGCCCTCCACTCTCGGCCACACTATCCCTGCATCTGGGTCCACAACCTCCACCTGTTTGCCACCTGAACTAGACAGGGCTTTGTCACCCATAGGTCACTCTCTAACTTAATGACCACCAGTGGTAGTAGGAGAGGCACTACAGGGAAAGGTGGCTACATCACACCTGCTTGCATGCCCTGCTGCAACTCTAGGGGCAGGGGCTATTTCCAGACGACACACAACAGCAGCACTCACCCGGGCAGCACGCGTCCTTAGGCAGGGGTGCCAAGCAATGTGATGAGCCTGGGCAAATGTACAGGTGACTCAGTGCTGCTGGCCTAGACCCCAAGCTTCACAGGACGTGCCAAGTCTACCTTCCACAAGGCAGTTCCCAAACCCACTACCATGATGGTTCATCCATTGTTTCCACACACACGACACATGGCTTCCCAGTGAGAAGCACCAATTAACTGGAACTTGGATGTGACTTTTCCATTCAGGCAACACTCATCTGCTGGGGCCTCCCATGCATGAAGCGCATGACAGACATTCCATAATAGAATCATTGCTCGAGTGAGTGACAGCCCCTCATAAGGATGGCCACTGCTGGGCAGGGACACCCCTGACAGGACTCTTGTCGGGGCCGCTTGGGCACAGGCCAGCTGTAACATGAGAGGTTTCTGACAGGTATGGACAGTTTTCAGGGCCATGTTACCTATGCCATTAATTTCTCAAGACCTATGCGAGCAGAAATGTAAATGCTGACAGTTCCAGAGTCACCTATGTGCTACATTCCTGAGCTTGTGAGCCGAATGACATGCATGGATCTAGTGTCAGTATGGATCTGAAACGAAGAGCCTGGCTAGTGCCTGCATGCATATTACAGCTCCTGGCATACAGTCAGTGCTCAGTAAGTGCTGGCTGTATTATTACTAGATACTGTAAGTGTTATGAGCTCACACTTTAAAGTAATACAAATACTTAGACTCATTTAATAGAAATGAAAAGTTCAGCATAAATGTGCTCTATGTGCCCATCACTTTGCCTATATATAAAAGCTCACTTGGAGATGCTACCACAAGACTGAATGCAAAAGAGAACAGTTAAGAGAAGAACCACAATAAAACGCAATTACATGCTCCTCGTGTGCTCAGGTTAGCTTCCTTAAGTACCAACAAGCACGGAGGTTGTTCTGTGTATCTAGGAGACCATCTTAAATTTGGGAGCCAAGACATTCTGGGCTTAAAAATGATAAAGGTATGTCCTTCCTAACGTGGACTAATGTTTCTTACAATAAATGACAATATAAGCCAGGTTAGAAAGTAATTAGTTCTATTTCTGGCTGTGATATAAAGCCAAAAAGGCCTAAATATCAATATGGGCACACGGTTATTTCATGGGTCTTGAATGTGGGTATTTCACTAAAAGTGAGAAAAAGACCCTGACAACTCTCCTCCAAAAAACCCCAAATCCGGATGCTCAGGGACCCCAGACTCAGACATCAGCAGCTTAGCACCTGGCACCCAGACATGCCTCTCCCCTCACACCAAGCCTGTGGCCGCCTGAGCTCTGAGCCTGCCTGCAGGCGGGACCCTGGGCCTGAGAACGCTGCTCCCAGGGACAAACGCCCATGTCTCTCAAGTCCCAAGGGCATGGCCACCACCACCTGTCAATGCAACAACATTCCAGTCCACGTTGATTTACCCGAGCGTCCCTCCCTCTAATAAAGGGCATCTCGATGAGGGCCTCAGAATGCTGGTGCATGCACGGCACACAGACACTGAGTGATGGACAGACTGGCCTGGACCCCCGCCTGCCTCTGGATCTCATGTCGGGCATCTCACTGGTTCCCACTCAGCCCTCAGGCAGGTAGGACAGTATGCTGTGACCGATGGGCCACCTATCCAAGGCCCACAGAGGCAGAACACATGCCCTCCTCCTCCCGTCTTCAGGCTCCTTCCACTACAGCACGTGGGTGAGTCAATCTGTGATATGACACTCTCTGTAGAAAAGCCCAGCACAGCAGTGAATAATTAAGAAAGCAGAAAATAACGATATAGCATAAATAACAATTCCTAAAGAGGTTAAAATTAAAGCAATAATGAATTCACATTTATACCCATTAAGATAAAGGAAGGTAAAAAAAAAAAAAGTCCACTGATTTGGGGCTTCAGGAAAATGGAGGCAATCACCCACTGTTGGTGAGCCACCAGGTGACAAAGCGACAGCTGCTCGAAGCCACACAGCAGCACTCCACGCCAAAGAGCTTATCCCCGTGGAGTCATGTTTTAAAATAGGAGACGTGTGGGAAGAGCTGTTGACAAAACCATTAATCCATAATAGTGGGAAAGAATCATTTCTGCGCATTTCACTCCTTTATATTTGAGGGGACAGGCACTCTGCAAGGCTAAACTCCAAGCCCCCAAACCTGGCTCATTACCTGCTTCATGTAGGCGTAACACATGGTCTCTGCAACACGCTTGCCCTCATCATAGCAGGCTCGGGGCCCTATGGGATTCACGTGGCCCCAGTAATCCTCACTTTGGGGGTGAACTTCAGGATCTATGAGTGGGGGAAAAAAAAAGACGTTTTCATCTTTCCTTCTTTTCAAGCTCATGTGCATAATGAACAACAAATATATTCATGATGCAAAAGGGAGCTTTGGAAAGACCAAGGTACACATTACAAATGGAGAGATACATATCAAAGAGGGCACTTCCACATTCCACAGTCCGTTCTCTGAGTCTGAGTGAGACCTGGTGCTCATACCGCTCATATTAACGAATGACAGTATTTTACAGGAGAAGAAATAAATAATAGGACCAAAGCCTTTCAGTTTTATGTCTCCCCTCTCTCTGGTAAAAAAAAAAAAAGTTCTTTATTTTTAGGTCATTACACAAACTTTAAATTTTTAGGTGATTACACAAACTTTAATTAAATGTAACCTCTGTGAAGAGATATACAGATCACAGTTTTATCTGTAGAAAACATGTAATTACAATGAAGTAATTATTTACTGAAAAAATTTTAAGAGCATTTCTGAGGAATGCGATGATTTTCACATGTGCCATCTACTCTATAAATTCATCTCTTGCTTATCTTGTAACTAAAGTATGACTTCAGCTCACAGGTTCAATGGGGTCTGTGCAGGGCAGGACATGCACACAGAGGTGCTTTCAGAGGCAGGCACCCCCTCCAAAGCGTGGCAGAAGCATGGTGCACTCACATCTCTCCACCTGCTCCTGTGTGGTAAAATTCCCTTAAGAGTCAGAGTTCTATTGCACAATGAGAGACAAGGTCTAAATTCACAGATATAACACATGATGGGTATCAGACCTTGTCAGGGATTTCTAACAAGGGCTGGCCAAGCCAGGCCCCGAAGAGACAGTCATAAACTTGCGAATGACAGGAAAAAGCAGGGAGGGCACAGCCACTCATCTGTCCCTGGCCTGGCAGTCTGGGCTGGAAAGCCAGGGTGCTCAAGGTCACAGCAGCTTAAGTCCCCTCACAAAAATCACTTTACAATAGTAAAGGCTTAGAAGCAAAGCCAATTCCCAGTCAGCCTCCCTTTGCAACGTTTTGCAGGCTAACAGGCCAAGCACACCTTCCATGAAGTGTCAGTTTACTGCTGTTACCAAGGGTCAGGCCCGACCAATGGGTGATTTCCATGAGTTATGCCCTAACACTACTCAAGCACCCCAAAGACCATGAGCTGTCATCAAATAGGCAGGCAGTGAATGAGGCAGGAGGAGGAGGAAGTGTGGACGTGGGAAAGATGTCACTGTGCCCTTCTGCACAGATAATAGCAGCCCCTTTGTATTTGAGACACTTGAAAATGTTCGGCCCTTGAGCTACAGCGACACCACTCCTCTGGTGATCCACGCAGCCCACCAGCGACGCAAAGGGGGATCATCCAGAGCCGGGTACAGGGAAATGCGCTGATCCTCTGCTGACTCTTCATCTGGAAACAGCAGAGGTGGGGGGCGATTCCAGAGCAGCAGGGGGATGGGCAGGAGGCAGACACATCTGCCCTTTGACTGCTGAGGGTTCCAGCAAAGAGGACGGTGCCCTACCTTTCACAGGGGTTACACGGAAGGTCACTGCACCTTGATGATTTTTCTGTTTCTACAGTTATTTTTTCATCTGGTTCCCTCACTTAAAACAAAACAAATGCACCTCTTCCCATTTTTCCTCCCACTTCATGTCTCCTGTGTAGAACAGTGATATGAAGAAGATCGGTCTCCTCTGGCCAGAGTCTGGCTTCTGCTGTACCAACTAAGCAGTTCTCTAAAGCCCTGCACCAGCTGGAGTGGGGCTGAAAAGAAATCAGCGTGGATTGAAAATGTGGCCCTCATCCCCACTCCTCACGTCCACTTCCTTCAGGGTTGGGCAGAGATTGTGCAGTGCTGCGGGTTGGCAAAACCTGCTCCTGAGTGCCCTGGCTCTACCTGAGGCTCTTCCAGAAACGCCTGCACGACAGCTGAGGCAATCAGCACACATCTCTTGGGCAAGCATGCGGAGCTCAGCCCAAGTTCTTTGTGGGTCTGGCTTACGCACACATTGCTCGCCTTGAAGGGTACACATGTGCCGGCTCAGACGGCACAAAATCCCTGGTGCGTGCTTTCTGGGGGATGTCCCAGAGCAGAAGGGCAACACCCTTCTGTGAATCTGTGACCGGAGGGTCCTCAGAGGCAAGGTGACATGACAGTCTGAGGACAGGCTTCAGCTGGAGAAAAGCAGGATGGTCCCACCCAGAGGAGGGGCGGGAGAGCCAGGGGGCTGGGGTGGGAAGCCTCCCTGCTGCTACCACCAGCCAGGAAGAGCAGGGCCTTCTTAGAAACGCAATCCTGGACTCATTTTTGATTCCTTGTTCACCTAAGACAGGGTGCAGGGAGTCTAAGGGGGCCAGAGTGAGTGGCCTGGGGGAGCCCCACCCACTCACCTCCGTACACCTCCGAGGTGGAGGCCAGGAGCAGACGGGCGCCGACTCGTTTGGCCAGTCCTACAGAAAGCAAAGAGAGGTCAGAGACCGTCAGCCTCTGGGGAACCAGGCAACTACATACACATACTCAACAACCGTGGCCTGCTTCGACACAGTGTTTTAGTACAAATAGTATCTGATCACCCATGCATCTTCAATTATCTACTCACACTGCTTCTACTCTGAACCAAAATAAAAACAAAAGCAGTGAGAAAAACCAAAGAACCTTCAGAAGCACAGTGAATACTTAGGTTGTCAGCAGGGCCAAAGGAAGGCTCTGTTAGCTTGAGAAAGTGTGGTTTGAGGAATAGAGGATTCCTTTGCCCCAAGTTCCAGTTATTTTAGCAGGGAGCTACCCATAGTAGGCAGAGGGCAAGTCCTTTCACCTGAACTTCCACTATCACCCCCAACAGTCCTTCTGCCACACAATCTCAACATGCTCTCCGGCATCTTCTGACTGCCTAGTGCAAGGCCTTCTGGCTGGGCCCCTTCACCCTGTCCCCATTACAATGTCCACATATGAGACCCCAAGTTCCCCAGCAGAAGAGTCTCAGGACAAATCTTAACAGAATCCCCTCCTCTGTGGACAGGATGGTGTCCTAGCACCGTGACTACATTGCTTAAGTGGGTAGAATGAATGACACCTTTGTAAATATCCTGTGCTTGGTGGTCTTTCTCTCCTGTATCTAGTTCTGCTGTGAAGGAGGGTCAGGGCAGAGGGCGAGTGTAGGGAGAGGGTCAGGGTGTGCAGCAGCGAGAACAGGGAGCAGCCCTGGCAGGGCACATCCCGCCCCTCCCTGATCCATCCCAGACAGAAGTGGGCGGGGGGCTCTGTTCCGTCTGTTGCCCTACTTCAAGCAGAGCATGATCCCCAAACGTCTAGTCTAAGACATTAGAAAACCAATTGGGTTTCCTTTCAGAACCTGGTCCCCATGCTTTGCTCAAATTAAAACTCAGTGTATTTCCCAAATCCATTTATAAATAAACCTGTCTTAAATGTTCCTGTAATTAAATCCACTTTTTACTTGACATTTCAAAAATTGGTTCCTTTCTCCCTCTTGGCAACTAAAATCAAAACCCTAGTTTTTAAAACCTGTGTCAGACTTAAACATGCCTTTAACCAAGCATTATTAATATGTGCATATTACCCACAGCTGTAAATCTCAGGCATGTGGTTTGTGAACACACACGTGTGGCTATTGAAACTTGGGTGCATGTCCCCGCCACCCCAATCTCAGATCAGAGTCCCAGCAGCCCTTTCGAGCCCAGAGGCACCCACATCGTGTGTCAGGGGGAAGGGGAGGAAGGATGGCCAGTCACTTGGAAACACAGGTATTCACACCCAGGGGCTTAACTGAGGCAACGCAGATGGGTCATGACAAAGCCCATCTCCCTCCTGACAAGTCTGAGGGCACAGTGACATAAGGCCACAGTGAGACGGCAAGGACGGAAGGAACTGAAGAGCAGCCTCAAACTCCGACAGAGCTGTCGACACTCACATCTGGAGTTGTGTCCGTCACTCCCTACAGCTGCAAAATAAAGACAGGAAACATACCCAGCATATTTAATGTCCCGATCGTGTTGGTCTTCAGCGTCTTGATAGGGTTATACATGTAGTTTGGTGGGGAAGCCGGAGAGGCCAGGTGGTATATCTGGTCAACTAAAGGAGACAAAATGGAAGTAGGTTACCTCCAAGGAAAACTCTTAAGAAATTCTGAACTCCTAAGTATCAGACTATATAATAAAGGTGTTCATGATCTTGCACTGAAATTCTAATTCTTACTGTTTTATTCTTCATAGAATCAAATTTACATTTGCCATCACAAGAACTTTAAAACAGACAGTCTAGAAGGATTCTCAAGATGGCGGCATGAGGTGGGTGGCGGAAATCTCCTCCCAAAACCATGTATATTTTGAAAACAAAGCAAATACAACTATTTCTAAAAGAGTGACCAGAAGTCACAGTACACTAGCCAAGCTACATCTGCAAGAACCCAACATCTCATGGAAAAGGGTAAGATACAAAGCCGTGACCCGACATGACCCAAGCACTCCCCCAACCCCAGCTCACCGGCAGGAGGAAAAGAATCAGAGTGGGGAGGGAGTGGAACCACTGACTACTAAATAACCAGCCCTAGGAATCTGCCCCATGAGCACAGACATATTTTGCATGGTGCACTGGATATCAGAGGAGTGGAAAAGCAAAACCAAGATTAAGACTGAACAGGTTCCCACAACCGGCTGCCCTGGGATATAAGAAAAGCAGGCACTTAAAAAGTCTTAAAGGATAGAGAGGGGATCGGAAGATGGCGGCGTGAGTAGAGCAGCGGAAATCTCCTCCCAAAACCACATATGTCTATGAAAATATAACAAAGACAACGCTACCTAGAATAAAGACCAGAAGACACAGGACAATATCCAGACCACATCTGCACCTGAGAGAACCCAGCGCCTCACGAAGGGGGTAAGATACAAGCCCCGGCCCAGAGGGAGCCGAGCGCCCATCCCCCCAACTCCTGGCGGGAGAAGAATAGGCAGAGCAGGAGGGAGACGGAGCCCAGGACTGCCGAACACCCAGCCCCAGCCACCCGGGCCAGAGTGCAGACACAGTGCGTGCCCAGGGGGTCCTCGATACTGGGAAAACAGGGCAGCAAGAACAGTGAGCGGGCACTGGAGGCCGGGCGCCAGAGGACATAAGAAAAGTGAGCGACTGATTTTTGGAAGTCTTAAAGGGATAGGGACCCCAATACTACGGAAACAGGGCAGCAAGAACAGTGAGTGGGCACTGGAGGGCTGGCGCCGGAGGACACCAAAAAAGCGAGCAACCATTTTTCCTGTTTTCTTTTGGCGAGTGCTTTTTGGAAGTCTTAAAGGGATAGGGACCCCAATACTAGGGAAACAGGGCAGCAAGACCAGTGAGCAGATGCCTGAGGCTGGCACCGGAGAATAAAGAAAAACGAGCGGCCACCTTTTTTTTTTTTTTAATTTAAAAATTTTTCTTTTTTTAATAAAAAAAATTTTTTTTTTTTTGTGGTTGTTGTTTTGTTTCGGCGGGTGCTTTTTGGAAGTCTTAAAGGGGCAGGGCGGGACACTTAATCCACACGTAGCGAATCTGGGGATCTCTGGGCACCCTAATCCCCTGGGCTGCACGGAGCAGGGAGGCCCCTTACCAAGATAAATAGCCTCCCAGCCGCTCCCCCTCCAACGCGACTCCACCACTTTGGAGTAGCTGCCCGAGCCAGGCCACGCCCACAGCAACAGCGGAGATTAACTCCATAGCAGCCGGGCAGGAAGCAGAAACCCTGTCTGCGCGCAGCTGCTCAACACAAGCCACTAGAGGTCGCTTTTCTCCCAGGAGGGGAGGGCCACAAACCAACAAGAAGGGAAGTTCTTCCAGCCGTCACTCGTCCCAGCTCTGCAAACTATTCCTATCACCATGAAAAGGCAAAGCTACAGGCAGACAAAGATCACAGAGACAACACCAGAGAAGGAGACAGACGTAACCAGTCTTCCTGACAAAGAATTCAAAATAAGAATCATAAAAATGCTGACAGAGGTGCAGAGAAATACGCAAGAGAAATGGGATGAAGTCCGGAGGGAGATCACAGATGCCAGAAAGGAGATCACAGAAATGAAACAAACTCTGGAAGGGTTTATAAGGAGAATGGACAGGATGCAAGAGGCCATTGATAGAATTGAAACCAGAGAACAGGAATGCATAGAAGCTGACATAGAGAGAGACAAAAGGATCTCCAGGAATGAAACAATATTAAGAGAATTATGTGACCAATCCAAATTGAACAATATCCGTATTATAGGTGTTCCAGAAGAAGAGAGAGGAAAAGAGATGGAAAGTATCTTGGAAGAAATAATTGCTGAAAACTTCCCCAAACTGGGGGAGGAAATAATCGAACAGACCATGGAAATACACAGAACCCCCAACAGAAAGGATCCAAGGAGGACAACACCAAAACACATAATAATTAAAATGGCAAAGATCAAGGACAAGGAAAGAGTTTTAAAGGCAGCTAGAGAGAAAAAGGTAACCTATAAAGGACAACCCATCAGGCTAACATCAGACTTCTCAACAGAAACCCTACAGGCCAGAAGAGAATGGCATGATATATTTAATACAATGAAACAGAAGGGCCTTGAACCAAGGATACTGTATCCAGCACGACTATCATTCAAATATGACGGTGGGATTAAACAATTCCCAGACAAACAAAAGCTGAGGGAATTTGCTTCCCACAAACCACCTCTACAGAACATCTTACAGGGACTGCTCTAGATGGGACCACTCCTAGAAAGAGCACAGAACAAAACACCCAACATATGAAGAATGGAGGAGGAGGAATAAGAAGGGAGAGAAGAAAAGAATCTCCAGACAGTGTATATAACAGCTCAATAAGCGAGCTAAGTTAGGCAGTAAGATACTAAAGATGCTAACCTTGAACCTTTGGTAACCACGAATTTAAAGCCCGCAATGGCAATAAGTACATATCTTTCAATAGTCACCCTAAATGTAAATGGACTGAATGCACCAATCAAAAGACACAGAGTAATAGAATGGATAAAAAAGCAAGACCCATCTATATGCTGATTACAAGAAACTCACCTCAAACCCAAAGACATGTACAGACTAAAAGTCAAGGGATGGAAAAATATATTTCAGGCAAACAACAGTGAGAAGAAACCACGGGTTGCAGTACTAATATCAGACAAAATAGACTTCAAAACAAAGAAAGTAACAAGAGATAAAGAAGGACACTACATAATGATAAAGGGCTCAGTCCAACAAGAGGATATAACCATTCTAAATATATATGCACCCAACACAGGGGCACCAGCATATGTGAAACAAATACTAACAGAACTAAAGGGGGAAATAGACTGCAATGCATTCATTCTAGGAGACTTCAACACATCACTCACCCCAAAGGATAGATCCACCAGGCAGAAAATAAGTAAGGACACGGAAGCACTGAACAACACAGTAGAGCAGATGGACCTAATAGACATCTATAGAACTCTACATCCAAAAGTAACAGGATATACATTCTTCTCAAGTGCACATGGAACATTCTCCAGAATAGACCACATACTAGGCCACAAAAAGAGCCTCAGAAAATTCCAAAAGATTGAAATCCTACCAACCAACTTTTCAGACCACAAAGGTATAAAACTAGAAATAAACTCTACAAAGAAAGCAAAGAGGCTCACAAACACATGGAGGCTTAACAACACGCTCCTAAATAATCAATGGATCAATGACCAAATCAAAATGGAGATCCAGCAATATATGGAAACAAATGACAACAACAACACTAAGCCCCAACTTCTGTGGCACACAGCAAAAGCAGTCTTAAGAGGAAAGTATATAGCAATCCAAGCATATTTAAAAAAGGAAGAACTATCCCAAATGAATGGTCTAATGCACAATTATCGAAATTGGAAAAAGAAGAACAGATGAGGCCTAAGGTTAGCAGAAGGAGGGACATAATAAAGATCAGAGAAGAAATAAATAAAATTGAGAAGAATAAAACAATAGCAAAAATCAATGAAACCAAGAGCTGGCTCTTTGAGAAAATAAACAAAATAGATAAGCTTCTAGCCAGACTTATTAAGAGGAAGAGAGAGTCAACACAAATCAACAGTATCAGAAACGAGAAAGGAAAAATCACGACGGACCCCACAGAAATACAAAGAATTATTAGAGAACACTATGAAAACCTATATGCTAACAAGCTGGGAAACCTAGGAGAAATGGACAACTTCCTAGAAAAATACAAACTTCCAAGACTGACCAGAAAGAAACAGAAAATCTAAACAGACCAATTACCAGCAACGAAATTGAAGCGGTAATCAAAAAACTACCAAAGAACAAAACCCCCGGGCCAGATGGATTTACCTCGGAATTTTATCAGACATACAGGGAAGACATAATACCCATTCTCCTTAGAGTTTTCCAAAAAATAGAGGAGGAGGGGATACTCCCAAACTCATTCTATGAAGCTAACATCACCCTAATACGAAAACCAGGCAAAGACCCCACCAAAAAAGAAAACTACAGACCAATATCCCTGATGAATGTAGATGCAAAAATACTCAACAAAATATTAGCAAACCGAATTCAAACATACATCAAAAGGATCATACACCATGACCAAGTGGGATTCAACCCAGGGATGTAAGGATGGTACAACATTCGAAAGTCCATCAACAACAACAAAAAAGACGAAAACCATATGATAATCTCCATAGATGCTGAAAAAGCATTTAGCAAAGCACAACATCCATTCATGATAAAAACTCTCAGCAAGATGGGAATAGAGGGCAAGTACCTCAACATAATAAAGGCCATCTATGATAAACCCACAGCCAACATTATATTGAACAGTGAGAAGCTGAAAGCATTTCCTCTGAGATCGGGAACTAGACAGGGATGCCCACTCTCTCAACTGTTATTTAACATAGTACTGGAGGTCCCAGCCACGGCAATCAGACAAAACAAAGAAATACAAGGAATCCAGATTGGTAAAGAAGAAGTTAAACTGTCACTATTTGCAGATGACATGATACCGTACATAAAAAACCCTAAAGACTCCACCCCAAAACTACTAGAACTGATATCGGAATACAGCAAAGTTGCAGGATACAAAATCAACACACAGAAATCTGTGGCTTTCCTATACACTAACAATGAACCAACAGAAAGAGAAATCAGGAAAACAACTCCATTCACAATTGCATCAAAAAAAATAAAATACCTAGGAATAAACCTAACCAAAGAAGTGAAAGACTTATACTCTGAAAACTACAAGTCACTCTTAAGAGAAATTAAAGGGGACACTAACAGGTGGAAACTCATCCCATGCTCGTGGCTAGGAAGAATTAATATCGTCAGAATGGCCATCCTGCCCAAAGCAATATACAGATTTGATGCAATCCCTATGAAACTACCAGCAACATTCTTCAATGAACTGGAACAAATAATTCAAAAATTCATATGGAAACACCAAAGACCCCGAATAGCCAAAGCAATCCTGAGAAAGAAGAATAAAGTAGGGGGGATCTCACTCCCCAACTTCAAGCTCTACTATAAAGCCATAGTAATCAAGACAATTTGGTACTGGCACAAGAGCAGAGCCACAGACCAATGGAACAGACTAGAGAATCCAGACATTAACCCAGACATATATGGTCAATTAATATTTGATAATGGAGCCATGGACATACAATGGCGAAATGACAGTCTCTTCAACAGATGGTGCTGGCAAAACTGGACAGCTACATGTAGGAGAATGAAACTGGACCATTGTCTAACCCCATATACAAAAGTAAACTCAAAATGGATCAAAGACCTGAATGTAAGTCATGAAACCATTAAACTCTTGGAAGAAAACATAGGCAAAAACCTCTTAGACATAAACATGAGTGACCTCTTCTTGAACATATCTCCCCGGGCAAGGAAAACAACAGCAAAAATGAATAAGTGGGACTATATTAAGCTGAAAAGCTTCTGTACAGCAAAAGACACCATCAGCAGAACAAAAAGGAACCCTACAGTATGGGAGAATATATTTGAAAATGACACATCCGATAAAGGCTTGACGTCCAGAATATATAAAGAGCTCACACGCCTCAACAAACAAAAAACAAATAACCCAATTAAAAAATGGGCAGAGGAACTGAACAGACAGTTCTCCAAAAAAGAAATACAGATGGCCAACAGACACATGAAAAGATGCTCCACATCGCTAATTATCAGAGAAATGCAAATTAAAACTACAATGAGGTATCACCTCACACCAGTAAGGATGGCTGCAATGCAAAAGACAAACAACAACAAATGTTGGCGAGGCTGTGGAGAAAGGGGAACCCTCCTACACTGCTGGTGGGAATGTAAGTTAGTTCAACCATTGTGGAAAGCAGTATGGAGGTACATCAAAATGTTCAGAACAGACTTACCATTTGACCCAGGAAATGCACTCCTAGGAATTTACCCTAAGAATGCAGCAATCAAGTATGAGAAAGATCAGTGCACCCCTATGTTTATCGCAGCACTATTTACAATAGCCAAGAATTGGAAGGAAACTAAATGTCCATCGATAGGTGAATGGATAAAGAAGATGTGGTACATATACACAATGGAATACTACTCCATTTGCAGTAACATGGATGGAGCTGGAGGGTATTATGCTCAGTGAAACAAGCCAAGCGGAGAAAGAGAAATACCAAAGGATTTCACTTATCTGTGGAATATAAGAACAAAGGAAAAACTGAAGGAACTAAACAGCAGCAGAATCACAGAACTCAAGAATGGACTAACAGGTACCAAAGGGAAAGGGACTGGGGAGGATGGGTGGGTAGGGAGGGATAAGAGGGGGGGAGAAGTAGGGGGGTATTAAGATTAGCATGCATGGGGGGGTAGGAGAAAAGGGAGGCTGTACAACACAGAGAAGGCCAGTAGTGATTCTACAACATTTTGCTATGCTGATGGACAGTGACTGTAAAGGGGTTTGGAGGGGGGACCTGGTATAGGGGAGAGCCTAGTAAACATAATATTCATCATGTAACTGTAGATTAGTGGTACCAAAAAAAAAAAGGGGGCAGTTCCTGTGTGGTAACCTCCAATGAGTTCTACACAAGAGTATAAAGGGCATATAAAAGTGTAGGCAAAGGGTCTGTTTGTGTTTATACAGAGGATCAAAGCCTAATTGGGCTACCCCGAAAATGAACTAAGATACGATATGAAAAAGAACTTCCAACATCAGCACTCTCTGGAAGACTCATGCCAGAAGATGATCATCAAAAAACCCCAACAAAGATCCACGCACTGCTACAGGTGTAGATGCACTCATCCCACCAGTTCCTGGACTTGCCATGGGAATGAAGAAGAAGATATCTAAGCTGGCCAGTGCATACAGTAAAACAACAAATTTGACTGGATCTATACTGTTGGAACTCAACCAAGAATTAGGAGAAGTGCAAATTGTAGCGCTCCAAAATCTTACAACTACAGACTATTTACTGTTAAAAGAACATAAGGGATGTGAACATTCCCCAGGAATGGGTTGTTTTAATTTGTCTGATTTCTCTCAGACTGTTCAAGTTCAGTTGGACAATATCCACCATATCATAGATAAGTTTTCACAAATGCCTAAGGTGCCTAACTGGTTTTCTTGGTTTCACTGGAGATGGCTGGTAATTACAGGTATGCTTTGGTTATGTAACTATACTCCTATTATGTTAATGTGTGTGCGCAATTTAAGTAGTAGCTTAAAACCTATACATGCTGAAGTTACTCTACAAGAAGATATGTCAAAGAAATAATCAATCTTCCCATGTTTTCTTCCGCCTGCTACTTCTGTAGCTTTTCTTCTTCCTTCCTAATTACAACCCTTAAATAGAATTCGTGCCTCATCAAATTTACCGAGTATCATAATTCTTCCAAGTGGTAAAGATACCTCAAGACAAATGCTGGGCATAGAATCTACAGGGCATAAATATGCAAAGAAGTAAAAAGCTAACCATTTCAAACAATAAGGCTTCTCTCTCACTTACCAACTTTACATTTCCCTGTATGGCCCCGGAAGATGACTGGTTAGCCAGAGACGGGTAAGATTCCTCAAGGGAGGAACAACCTAAGACAGGCACAGTCGCAGGGGGGCCATCAGGTGAGAAATTGGGGATCAACAGAGGTGAGGCTTAGAACCTCACCCCCCTTGTTCTGAGAGAAATCTTCTGCATACATGGATGTTTTATTGCCCTTGTCTAGCTTGGATTAACACATAGTCTATAGGCACACACCTGTCTAGCTTGGATTAACACATAGTCTACAGGCACACACCTGATCATCTACATTTGCTCTCTTACAACACTAAACAATGTTTTCTACCTTTATCTTGTATCTACCTACCACTTCAGCATTTTATTAAAAATAATAATAATAAAGAGAGAAATGTGGTAGCCACATATAAATCAAGTCTAAAAATCAAATGAGTATTCATATTTGAACTGACTGTTTATAGTTCATAATGCATGAGCAAAACCGAAAGTTTCTGTGATGACTGCTCTTGTACTGTTCACTATTTAAGTTATTCACTATGTAAGAATTTGTTCTCCATGTCAGAACTTGTTTGTTATGCCTCAGAAGATTGGAGACTGACGAAAATAAGGCTTGGGGTGGATTAATGATTGTGCATTGAGCACTGACTCCCCTATACAGAATTTTATTGTTGTTAACAAGCATTTGATCAATAAATATGAGATGCCCTCACAAAAAAAAAAAAAAAAGAAAAAAAAAAGTACACACTTCCAATGGTAAAATAAATAAGTAACCGGGATGTAATGTATAGCATAAGGAATATAGTCAAAATATTGTAACAACTTGGTATGGTGATAGCTGGTACCTAGAATTATCATGTATATAAATGTTGAATCACTATGTTGTACACCTGAAACTAATGTAATGTAATACTGTGTGTCAACTACCCTTCAATAAAAAATAATTATCTACAAAAAAAAAAAAAAAAGTCTTAAAGGGACAAGGGTTTAACAGGTAGACAAAATCACCCTGACACACTCAGCCCAGCAGGCTGGGAACTTTAAGGAACTTCAGGCGCCCTAACCCCCTGGGTTGCAACAGAGCTCTGAACCCCTGCAGGGTGATAAGCAGCCTGCCATTCCTTCCCCCTGCCTACACTGCAAGCAAACTGGCTGACCCACCATTGCTACGGAAGAGCCGGGGAGCAGCCCTGCCTACAGCAACTACACAGCTTAACATACAGGCTTCTCCCTGCGCACAGCTAACTGGCCCAGACCCAGAAGCTGCTCCCTGTGAGCAGTTGACCAGTAAAGATGGCAGAGACTGGCGCAGAGTCTTGGAGGCACAAAGGGGCCCTGTTCTCATGGAAGAACACATGTCGCTTGCCTGCGACCCCCGCCAGTGCCCTAAGCCATCCTGAGGGCCGTCCCGCACACGGTAGCTGAGGGGATTAACTCAGAGGCTGCTCCCAGTGTACAGTTAAACAGCACAGACAGTGGAGACAGGAGAAGGGACTTTGTTCTCCCAGCCAACACAAGCTCCACTCACTGGCAATGACTCCCGTCACCATGAAAAGGCAGAAGAAACTTGTTCAGTTGAAAATCCCTCAAACACCAGAGACAGGACTTAGAGACACTGAAATCAACAATCTTTCTGAAAAAGAATTCAAAATAAAAGTCATAGCATACTAAAGGAGCTAACAGACAAATATTCAAGACCTAAGGGATGAATGCAGGAGGGAGATAACAGAAACAAAACAAACAATGGAAGGATTTAAGAGCAGACTGGATGAGGTGGAAGAGACTCTTAATGGAATAGAAACCAGAGAACAGGAATACAGAGAAGCTGTGGCAGAGAGAGACAGAAGGATCTCTACCAAGGTAAGAATATTAAGAGAACTGTGTGACCAATCCAAATGGAACAATATTGGCATTATAGGGGTACCATAAGAAGAAGAGAAAGAAAAAGGCATAGAAAGTGTCTTTGAAGAAAAAATTGCTGAAAACTTCCCCAAACTGGGGAAGGAAATAGTCTCTCAGAACATGGAAGTCCACAGATCTACCAACTCAAAGGACCCAAGGAGGACAACTCCAATACATATAATAATTAAAATAGCAAAGATCAAAGACAAGGACAGAGTATGAAAAGCAGCCAGAGAGAGAAAAAAGATCACCTACAAAGGAAAACCCATCATGCTATATCATCAGACATCTCAGCAGAAACCTTACAGGCCAGAAGGGAATGGCATGATATATTCAATGCAATGAAACAGAAGGAACTCAAAGCAAGAATACTGTATCCAGCAAGATTATCATTTAAATTTGAGGGAGGGATTAAACAATTCCCAGATAAGCAAAAGTTGAGGGAATTTACCTCACACAAACCATATCTATAGTGTATTTTATTTATCTTAAAAATTTTTTATTAAAGGTTTTTATGAAGGCTTCACATGAAAAAACAATGTGGTTACTACATTTACCCATATTATCAAGTCCCCACCCATACCCCAATGCAGTCACTGTCTATCAGTGTAGTAAGAGGCCACAGATTCACAGTTTGCCTACTCTGTGCTACACTATATTCCCCATGACCTCCATACCATCTGTACTAAACATAATACCCCTCAATCCCCTTCTCCCTCCCTCCCCACACACCCAGCCATACCCCTCCCCTTCGAAACCACTAGTCACCCCTTGGAGTCTGTGAGGCTGCTGCTATTTTGCTCCTTCAGTTTTGCTTTGTTGCTGTACTCCACAAATGAGGGAAATCATTTGGCACTTGTCTTTCTCTGGCTGTCTTGTTTCACTGGGCATAATATCTCTAGCTCCATCCATGTTGTTCCAAATGGTAGGATTTCTTTCTTTCTTATGGCTGAATAGTATTCCATTGTGTATATGTACCATGCCTTCTTTATCCATTCATGTACTAATGGACACTTAGGTTGCTTCCATATCTTGGCTATTGTAAATAGTGCTGCAATAAACATAGGGGTGCATATGTCTTTTTGAGTTTGAGGAGTTGTATTCTTTGGGTAAATTCCAAGGAGTGGGATTCCCAGGTCAAATGGTATTTCTATTTTTAGTTTTTGAGGAACCTCCATATTGTTTTCCACAATAGTTGAACCAGCTTAGATTCCCACCAGCAGTGTAGGAGAGTTCCCCCTGTCCCCATCCTTGCCTGCATTTGTTCTTAGTCTTCTCAATGCTGGCCATCCTTACTGGTGAGAGGTGATATCTCATTGTGGTTTTAATTTGCATTTCCCTGATGATTACTGAGGTGGAGCATCTTTTTATGAGTCTGTTGGCCATCTGAATTTTTTCCATGGAGAATTGTCTCTTCATATCCTCTGCTCATTTTTTAATAGGGTTATTTGCTTTTTGGGTGTTAAGGTGTGTGAGTTCTTTATATATGTTGGATGTTAACTCCTTGTCAGATATGTCATTTACAAATATATTCTCCCATACTGTAGGCTGCCTTTTAGTTCTGTCGATGGTGTCCTTTGTCATACAGAAACTTTTTAGTTTGATGCACTCCCATGAGTTCATTTTTGCTTTTGTTTCCCTTGCTCAAGGAGATGCATTCAGGAAGAAGTTGCTCATGCTTATATATTCAGGAGATTTTTGCCTATGTTGTTTTATAAGAGTTTTATGATTTCATGACTTACATTCAGGTCTTTGATCCATTTGAAGTCTACTTTTGTGTATGGGGTCAAACAATAATCCAGTTTCATTCTACTGCATGTAGGTGTACAGTTTTGCCAATAACAGGTGTTGAAGAGGCTGTCATTTCTCTACTGTATGTCCATGGCTCCTTTATCATACATTACTTGGCCATATATGGTTGGGTCTATATCATGGCTCTGTAGTCTGATCCACTGGTCTATGGGTCTGTTCTTATGCCAGTATCAAATTGTCTTGATTACTGTGGCTCTGTAGCAGAGCTTGAAGTTGGGGAGTGAGATCCCCCCAGACTTATTCTTCCTTCTCAGGATTGCTGTGTTATTTGGGATCTTTTGTGGTTCCATATGAATTTTAGAACAATTGGCTCTAGTTTGTTGAAAAATGCTGTTGATAATTTTGATAGGAATTATTTTGAATCTGTAAATTGCTTGAGGCAGGATGGCCATTTTTGACAATCTTAATTCTTCCTATCATGAGCACGGGATGTGTTTCCATTTATTGGTATCTTCTTTAAGTTCTCTAATGAGAGTCCTATAGTTTTCAGAGTACAGGTCTTTCACTTCTTTGGTTAGGTTTATTCCTAGGTATTTTATTCTTTTTGATGCAATTGTGAATGGAATTGTTTACCTGATTTGCCTTTCTCCTAGTTCATTGTTAGTGTATAAGAATGCAACAGATTTCTGTGTAATAATTTTGTATCCCACAACTTTGCTGAATTCAGATATTAGATCTGGTAGTTTTGGAGTGGATTCTTTAGTTCTTTTTATGTACAATACGATATAATCTGCAAACAGGGACAGTTTAACTTCTTCCTTGCCAATCTGGATGCCTTTTATTTCTTTGTGTTGTCTGATTGCTGTGGCTAGGACCTCCAGTACTATGTTGAATAGAAGTGAGGAGAGTGGGCATCCTTGTCTTGTTCCCGATCTTAAAGGAAAAGCTTTCAGCTTCTCACTGTTAAGTATCATGTTGGCTCTGGGTTTGTCATATATAACCTTTACTATGTTGATGTACTTGCCCTGTATACCCATTTTGTTGAGAGTTTTAATCATGAATGGATTTTGAATTTTGTCAAATGCCTTTTCAGCATGTATGGAAATGATCATGTGGTATTTGTCCTTCTTTTTGTTGATGTGGTGGATGATGTTGATGGATTTTCGAATGTTGTACCATCCTTGCATCCCTGGAATAAATCCTACTTGATCATGATGGATGATCTTTTGATGTATTTTTTAATTTGGTTTACAATTTTGTTGAGTATTTTTGCATGTATGTTCTTCAGGGATATTGGTCTGTAATTTTCTTTTTTTGTGCAGTCTGCCTCATTTTGGTATTAGAATGATGCTGGCCTCATGAAAAGAGTTTGGAAGTAGTCCCTCTTCTTCTACTCTTTGGAAAACTTTAAGGAGGAAGGGTGTTAGGGCTTCACTAAATGTTTGATTAAATTCAGTGGTGAAGCCATCTGATGCAGGGGATTTTTTCTTAGAAAGTTTTTTGATTACCAATTCAATTTCGTTGCTGGTACTTGGTCTGTTCAGATTTTCTGTTTCTTTCTGGGTCAGCCTTGGAAGGTTGTATTTTTCTAAAAGTTGTCCATTTCCTCTAGGTTATCCAGTTTGTTAGAATATAATTTTTCATAGTATTTTCTAATAATTCTTTGTATTTCTGTGGTATCTGTGGTGATTTTTCCTTTCTCATATCTGATTGTGTTTATGTGTGTAGACTCTCTTTTTTTCTTCATAAGTCTGGCTAGGGGTTTATCTATTTGGTTTGTTTTCTTGAATAACCATCTCTTGCTTTCACTGATTCCATCTATTGTTTTATTCCTCTTGAATTTATTTACTTCTACTCTAATCTTTATTATGTCCCTCCTTCTACTGACTTTGGGTCTCGTTTGTTCTTCTTTTTCTAGTTTTGTTATTTGTAAGTTTAGACCACTCATACGGAATTTTTCTTCTTTCCTGAGGTAGGCCTGTGTTGCAATACACTTTCCTCTTAGCACAGCCTTCGCTGCGTCCAACAGATGTTGTGGTGTTGAATTATTGTTGTCATTTGTCTCCATATATTGCTTGATCTGTGTTTTTATTTGGTCATTGATCCACTGCTTATTTAGAGTATGTTGTGAAGCCTCCATGTGTTTTTAGGATTTTTCATTTTCTTTGCATAATTTATTTCTAGTTTCATACCTTTGTGGTCTGAGAAGATGGTTAGTAAAATTTCAATGTTCTTGAATTTACCAAGGCTCTTTTTGTGGCCTAGTATATCATCTATTCTTGGAAATGTTCCATGTGTACTTGAGAAGAACATGTATTCTGCTGCTTTGGGGTGTAGAGGTCCGTAGATGTTTGTTAGGTCCATCTGTTCTAATGCATTGTTCAGTGCTTCTGTCTCCTTATTACCTGTATGGTTGATCTGTCCTTTGGAGTTAGTGAGGTGTTGAAGTCTCCTACAATTAATGCACTGCATTCTATTTCCCCTTTCAATTCTGTTAGTATTTGTTTCACATATGTAAGTGCACCTGTGTGGGGTGCATATATATTTATAATGGTTATTTCTTCTTGTTGGATTAACCCTGTTATTATTATGTAATGTCCTTCTTTGTCTTTTGTGACTTTCTTTGTTTTGAATTCTATTTTGTACGATACAAGTACTGCAACTCCTGCTATTTTCTCCCTATTAGTTGCACGAAA
This sequence comes from Manis pentadactyla, assembly GCF_030020395.1. Lineage (NCBI taxonomy): Eukaryota > Metazoa > Chordata > Mammalia > Pholidota > Manidae > Manis > Manis pentadactyla. Next base: position 145,548,991 of record NC_080020.1, on the reverse strand, counting down.
TATCTTTTTTATCCCTTCACTTTCAGTCTGTGTATGTCTTTGGGTTTAAAGTGAGTCTCTTGTAGGCAGCATATAGATGGGTCTTGTTTTTTTATCCATTCAGTGACCCTATGTTTTTGATTGGTACATTCAGAACATTTACATTAAGGGTGATTATCGATAGGTATGTACTCATTGCCATTGCAGGCTTTAGATTTGTGGTTACCAAAGGTTCAATGTCAACTTCCTTACTATCTAAGAGTCTAACTTAACTCACTTAATATGCTATTACAAACACAATCTAAAGGTTCTTTTTTCTCTTCTTTTTTCTTCCTCCTCCATTCTTTATATATTAGGTATCATATTCTGTACTCTTTGTCTATCCCTTGTTCAACTTTTTTGGGGAAAGTTGATTTAATTTTTCATTTTCTTAGTAATTAACTGTTCTACTTTCTTCACTGTGGTTTTATTACCTCTGATGACAGCTATTAAACCTTAGGAACACTTTCATCTATAGCAGTCCCTCCAAAATACTGTAGAGGTGGTTAGTGGGAGGTATATCCTCAGCTTTTGCTTTTCTGGAACTTGTTTAATCCCCCCTTCAAATTTAAATGATAATTTTGCTGGATGAAGTATTCTTGGTTTGAGCAATTTACCCTAAGAATGCAGCAGCCCAGTTTGAAAAAGACAGATGCACCCCTGTGTTATTGCAGCACTATTTACAACAGCCAAGAAATGGAAGCAACCTAAGTGTCCATCAGTAGATGAATGGATAAAGAAGATGTGGTACATATACACAATGGAATATTATTCAGCCATAAGAAGAAAACAAATCCTACCATTTGCAACAACATGGATGGAGCTACAGAGTATTATGCTCAGTGAAATAAGCCAGGCAGAGAAACACAAGTATCAAATGATTTCACTCATCTGTGGAGTATAAGAACAAAGAAAAAAACTGAAAGAGCAAAACAGCAGCAGACTCACAGAACCCAAGAATGGACTAACAGTTACCAAAGGGAAAGGGAATGGGGAGGATGGGTGGGAAGGGAGGGATAAGGGGGGGTGGAGAAGAAAGGGGGTATTATGATTAGCATGTATAATGTGTGGGGGGGAGCACAAGGAGGGCTGTTCAACACAGAGAAGACAAGTAGTGATTCTACAGCATCTTACTACACTGATGGACAGTGACTGTAATGGGGTATGTGCGGGGGACTTGGGGATGGGGGGAGTCTAGTAAACATAATGTTCCTCACGTAATTGTAGATTAATGATATCAAAAACAAAAAAAAAAGATACTTCTGCAACACCATCTCTATCAAAATCTCAACTGTACTTTTTGCAGAAACGGAAAAAATTCATCCTAAAATTTATATAGAATCTCAAGGGACCCTGAATAGCCAAAACAATTTCGGAAAACTAGACCCAAGTTCAAAGACTTACATTTCCTTATTTTAAAACATATTACAAAGCTATGGTAATCAACATCTGGTACGGCAAAAAGACAGACAAAAAGGCCAATGTAACACAACAGAGCCCAGAAATAAACCCTTGTGTATATGGTCAAATGATCTTCAACAAGGGTACTAAACCATGCAATAGATAAAGGACAGTCTCTTTAACAAATGGTGTTGGAAAACTAGAATCTACATTCCAAATCATCAAGTTGGAACCCTTATCTTACACCAAATGCAAAAATGAACTCCCAGTTAACTAAGGCCTAAGTGTAGGACCTAAAATGATAAAACTCCCAGAAGCAAACATAGGGAAAAAGCTGTGTGACATTGGAGTTGGCAAAGAGTTCTTGCACTTGACACCAAAAGAAAAGCTACAGAAGCAAAAATAGACAAATGGGTCTATATCAAACTTAAAAGTTTTTCTGTCAATATCAAATGACAGAGTAAAAACACATTCTACAGAATGGAGAAAATGTTTCAAACTATATATGTGATAAGGCATTAATATCTGGAATATATACAGAACTCCCACAAATCAACAGCAAAAAGTCAAATTAACTGAATTAAAAATTGGCAAAAATTTGAATGAACATTTCTGCAAAGATAATATACAGCTGGCCAAGGAGCGTATGTAAAGATAGTCAACATCAATAATCAAAGAAATGCAAATCAAATCCAGTGAGGTATCACCTCTTACCCCTTAGGCTGGCTACTGTAAGAAAAACAAAAACAGAAACAGAAAATAACAAGTGTTATCAAGGACAGGGGAAACTGGAGCCCTTGTGCACTATTGGTGGGAATGTGACAGTTCCTCCAAATATTAAAAATAGGATTTACATATGATGAGGGATTCTACTTCTGAGTATAAACCCAGAACTGAAAGCAGGGTCTCCATGAGAGAGTTGCACACACGTGTTCATATCAGCATTACTCACAATAGCCAAGAGGTGGAAGCCACCCAAGTGTCCACGGACAGATGAACAGATAAGCAAAGCATGGTATATACATACAGTAGGATATTATTCAGCAAATCCTGTCACGTACTATAGTATAGAGGAACTTTGAGGACATTACCCTAGGTGAAATAAGCCAGTCACAAACAGACAAGTATTGCCTTGATTGCATGAGGCACCCAGTCATCAAATTCATAAATACAGAAAGTAGAGCGCTGGTTACCAGGAGCCAGGGCAGGGTAGTTATTGTTCCACGGGTACAGAGTCTCAGTTTTGCAGAATGAAAAAGTTCTGTATTACAATAAGTTCTGTGTTACAACAAAAAGTCTGTGTTACAACAATATACTTAACATTACTGGTTAGTACACTTAAAAAATGCTTACAATGGCAAAATACAAAAATAGATACTTGAGAGCAGTGGAAGCTGATGAAAAATGAGTATTAGTGGAAAGAGGTAAGACCTTTACCCAAACTCAAGTCAAAATGAATGGTTTTGGTTTATATATTTGTCCTTCCATTTCTCAAATCTGGGAATACAAGGGCTAAAAATAAGGCTCTGAATGACTGCAGATCATTCAAAATTCTCAGTGATCCTTGTCCTGCTTCAGTTAGCCAGTGAAGCTTTTGAACCTGACCCTTGGCATCTTCACACAGACTTCTGAGTGGTGAGACCCTGGGCCTTTTATAGATCTTTTTTACCTATATAATAAAATACATATGTATTTTTTTTAAGCGACATTCGAAAACTACTGGGTTAATTTAAAAATAAAACCCATGCTACTGAAAGAAAATCTTTCTTCAAGAAAACTAACACAAAACCTTTTAAAATTGTTTATAGTCTGTCAATATGCAAATTCATTGAAGGGATCTATTTAAATTAAGAGAAAAATCCTGTGACTGATTTCTGACCCCTATGTTTGTCTGAGTTGATAATTAGCTAAAAGCAAACAAAAATTCTATTTTTGTAATATATATTATAAATATATGCAATATGTATAATAAAAATGTAATTATAAATTAACAAGGTAGTTCGCACAAAAATCCCATCATGCTTAGGCTGTTTTGTTTTTTCTAGCTTACAGATACGACCAGGGCACGGGGCAGTTCCTGCTCACAAGCCAAGGGCTGCAGGTGTATGTATCAAGCACACCAGCTCCATATATGGGAACCGCATTTCCTTTTTAAAACACCTCATCACACCCCACTGCCGCTCTCCACCAGGACTGTGGCAGACACAAAACAGAAAATCAGACATACCTCCAGAGCTGAGTGCTACAAGAGCAAGAGCCTGGGAATGTTTCCCTCCACTGGCATTTCTGCTCACGCAGATGCAGCCACCATATGCTCCCCACAGACTGTGCCAATCGAGGTGTTTGGACTACGACCTGACAGAACAAACTACTCAGCGCTTTTTACTCTTGAGGTGACAACATACACAGCAAAGGAAGGGAAACTGCATCAAAGACTAAGAGAAGAAGGAGCACCCTGTGAATGAATGCTTAACTCTCTGACATCAAACAAAAGATGTGCATGAGCCCAGGCTCTCTTCTGCAAGGCTCAAGTGAACCCTTGGTGGGTGTGGGGAGGCTTCCCACTGCCCTGCCAGCGACTTTCACTTACCACCGGCGGTGCGTCCTGCTGGTTAAGTGACTTTCTTCTGCCTCGTCAAGGCCTTCATTCGTGTCTTTTTCAATAGACAGTAAGCTCACTGAGCACATGAAGCAATCCTCTTAGGACCTCCACACAGCTTGGCTCTCTGCAGGGAGGGCAGCCCCTCAGTTACCTCCAGCACACACACAACTGTATGTTCCCGAGCAGAGCTAGTGCATCTGAATGCCTGGGTGGGCCTGGAAATCATGACTGAAAACAGACACCCCTCCATGGTGCTCAGGCCTGGGCCGCTTTGGGAGAGGTGCAATACACATTAGATGAGTAAAGGGACCAGCCATAGATTGGGGCTTTTCATCCAAAGGGAGATCCCATCCGGTGTCACACATTAGATGAGTAAAGAGACCAGCCATAGATTGGGGCTTTTCATCCAAAGGGAGATCCCATCCGGTGTTTTTTTCACCATTTGACAGTTTAGCCCAGTGGCTGCTGCCCCTCCACCCAGCTGCAAAGGCTAAGGTATGCCCTTCACAACTACTTCATGTTTATTTAAGTAGCAACATGATGCATTTTATTCAAAAAGAACCTGAAAATGTTATGAAACCCAATGTTTTCAGCAGGCCCCTTTCCTATGAGAATGTGTTCTGCCTGTAACACTGACAGTAACCCCAGTCCCTGTCCTAAGGACATAGCACCAGGTTCTCCTGACTAATGAGTCTGGTAAGGAGGTATGAAGAGAAGAAGAGCAGGGCGCAAACTCTAGAACAAACATAAACCATCAGCAATGAGAGGAGCTATGGAAATCCTAGGTAATGTTAATAATAAAGCCCAGGAAAAAAAGGCCCTTAAAACATGTCAATTGCACAGCAAAAATCACATCAAAAACAAGCACAACATTCAGAAATTTCAGTTGGAAGTAGAGACAAGGAGAAAAAAGAGAAAAGTCTGCCTACTCATTTGCTGAACGTGCACCTCTAGATGCTGACTGCCAGTGACCTTGTGACCTGTCACACTTTCAAGGGCCGTGCACTGTAATTACAGCTAGAAAAACAGAAGCCCAAAGAAACGAGTCTAAAAGAGCTCGAATTAATGATCAAGGAGGGGGAGCAAGCAGAAGACTAAATAGTAAAGCAAACTGGTGTTTGCCTTTCTCACATAATTTCCTTCAATAGGTTCTAAACGGAACTCCTGGTAGAGGGTAGGCCCGTTACTTTCACATGGGGCAGACCGGCAACAGGTGGGGTCGCTGAAGCATGCCCTGTGCTACTGTGAGCTCTGAAAACTGGACCAGTCTAACTACAAATAAACTTCCTATAGGTTTTTATGATGAATTTCACTGTGCCTGAAATCCTCAGAAATAACACAAAAATGCAAAAGGAAAAACTGACGAAATCGAATATCTCGAGATGATGATCCAAAATTGTTGTTCATAACTGTTATGCATAAACACTGCACAAGACGTTGCTCTCTGCCACATGGAATGCCCCCAACACCAGTATTTATGATAAAAAACAGGATTTAAGAAAGTACAGAACTCTCCAAAGTGTAAAGACCAAATTTCTCTTGGCACAAAGAACTAAGAGAGTGAGATTTGGCCTTGATTTCATATAAAATAACAGTGACTTAATACACCACAAGTCTGGCTCAGCCCTGGGGTCAACAGTGATGGGTCAGTGCTGGGTGTGTCAGTGACCTGCAGGCCCACAGCCAGCCTCCCCCCACCTAGAATCCACCCAGGTACTGAGGGGGCTTGCCAGGAAACCACCATGGCAAGAAAGCTCCTCTCTGTGGTACCAAAGCTTCACTGCAGGAATTGCCCCTGCTGCAACTTAAACAGAGAGGGGCTTTCTCTGTGACCCACAGCATCTGCACTTCATGTTTACGTTTGCAACACAAACACAACAGAAGAAATTCTAAATTATAATAAACACAAATACTCCGGTCAGAATAGCACTCCTCAAATGTCTACACAAATATAGACCCAATGTGCTTGGCAACCACTGTTTCCGTCCCACCTCATACAGTCAAATCCTGAGTGTCTGGGTGCTAACAGCAAAGCCTCTCCTATTCTCACCTCTTGAGATCCCCCTTCTAGTCTTGTGGGATTTCTGCACCTGAGTAAAAGGCAGGTAATAGAAAGGGCTCTGTGCACTGGCTTCCCCATCTATAAAATGAGGAATGACCTTCTGCATACAAGTGTTGAAAGAATTAAATCTGTTAATTATACATGGTGATTACAACAGCGCCAGGAACACAGTACGTGTTCACTAAGTGTCAGCTATCACCATTTGTTTTCACTTCCCTGGACCTCTTCTATCCTAGTCTGAATTCACCAAGCTGGCTCCCCATCACATAATGGGAATTTCTGCCTTTTTCTGTCCTCTACAGAAATGCTGGTTTCAAGATACCTGTTTATACAGATGGTAGACAAGTAAATTGGACAGCTTTTAGGGGAGGCACAGACTATGTGCCATCAGGAGCCTGGACATGAGTCCTAAGATAATGACAACAGTGACCTAGATACGTATACTGGGTGGCTTTCTCAAGCAAGGTTTACAATGGCCACATATTGCAAGCAACCAAAATATGCAATGATACAGGGAATAATGAAATTACACTACGTTCAGGTGATGGGGCATGCTAATAAAATAATGTTGAGGGGGAAAACATTTGTCTTTGCAAAGAGACCTGCTATAGTCACACAACAGAATACTAAGCAGCTGCCAAAATTATAATAACGGGGCTCTCTATGTATGACATAGAAAGATCACCAGTGAAAGGAAGGGAGCGACACACAGCAGCAATTCACCGGAGAATTCCGCTTTATTGGGGAAAGCTGCTGGGTTATATAGGAAGGGGCATGGGGTGACTGTGGTGTTACTTCTATGGGGCTGGTGGCTATTGGCTAGGTGCTGGGAGTGGGAGTGGGGAGAGAGGTGATTGGTCTTTAGGTGGCGCCGTCAGGAACTGAGGACCCGGAAGAGAAGCCCGAAGTTCGCCATCTTACTGGTGGGGGCCCTTTATTCCCCCCTTTCTCCTCTATGGGGTTGTGGACGTTGCTTTCTTTCTGACTGCTTCCTGCTGAACGGGGGCGGAGAAGGGAGTGAGGGCTTGAGGATTGGGGGGAAAGGGTTGATAGGACTCCCCACAGTAAGGACGAGTAGATGTGGACTTTTTCAGGTTGGAAATCAATGAAGGTTCCTTGTAACTATAGGTCGAGGACTTGTTGATTCTAATGGTGCCAAGAGGATACGGGTGCCAGAAGCCAGGCGTCTGCGGCCATTGTTTCCAGGAACAGTTTCCAGCGGAGAGAGGGGTCCATCTCAGCGTGTGGTGAGGAGGTTACGTGAGGGTGAGGGATCTTCTGTGGCCAGAAGCTGATAGTTCCTGAGTAAAAGCTGGTTGAAAGTTTTATTAGAGATTTTTCTGACTTGGGATTTGATGAACTTTATTATACAGGGTAAGAAGAGACAGGCGAGAAGAATGATTATTATGGGGCCTGCAATGGGCCAAAGCCAGGTAAGGAGGGGGTTTGTTAGTATTGAAGAGAATGGGTTGGAATTGGAAGCAGAGTGGAGGCTGGAGGCAAGGTCGGTGAGTTTGGTAATGTCAGTTTCCACAATGCCGGATTCATTGATTTAATAGCAGCACTCTTCCCGAAGGAAGACGCAGGTGCCGCCCTTTTCGGCTGTAAGCAGATCTAAGGCCTGCCGGTTTTGAAGGGTGACCTTAGCTAGCAAAGTGACCTGTCTTTGGAGAGAGGCCAGGGAATCAGCAGTGGATGTCAGGGCTCCCTCAAGTTTGGCGTTGAGATCTCTAATTGCCCATAGAGAGTGACCCAAGGCTCCTCCCGAAAACCCTGCCCCAATGGCTGAGGTGGTCAAAGAGATACTGACCATGATGGGAAGGAAAGCAGCCTCTTTTGTGCGCGAGGGCAAGGGAGGTTGGAGCTCAAGAAATTCTGCCATGCTGTAAAGTGTAAGCTGTGGGATTAGGGTGACGAGAATGCAGGGTATATTGGAGTTGGGAGGCAGTGAGTTGAAAAGACTGCCATTACACTAAAAGAAGTGTCCCTGTTGAGTGAAAGTCTTAGAGCCGGAGATAGGGGTGTAGATAGAGAGGCAGTGAAGTGCGCTGGAGGGGGGTGGAGCTGGGCCTACACAGTGGTGGATGGTGAGATTATCTGCGTATTCTGGTTCTCATAGGGGTATGTCTGCCAGGGGGCAGAGGGGTTGTCCTTCTGCATGGAAGGAGTAGTTGGAAATATTAAGGGACACGGCGGCCAGCAATGGGCGCTGTAGTGATGTGCACAAGAAACAATTGGCAGTGTGGAGGGTGTGGTTGAGAAAGATGGTGGTGTCTTGAATAAGCTGTAACTAAGAGTAGGAGGAATAAGAAGATGAAGAAGTGCCGTCAAGAGTTTGGATAATGACTTTTTTGGAATGTCCGATATCTGATGCAACTTGAGAGATCTGGGAGTGAGAGGGAACATACTCTCGAGAGATATGAAGGGTACCGTGGGGGGTCGAGGACCCCCCCCATAGTAAACTGAGGCTGTGACCCCGGCGGCCCATCGAGAGTCCCAGGGATCTGGGATTGATAAGGAGAATGAGCTGTTGGGGTATTTCATGAAACGGTTGGAGGAGTAATACTGTGGGTACTGGGAGTTACTCATGTAGTGAATGGTGCAAGACCAGTAGGGACATCCCCCCGTAGGTGTCTTGCTATCGCCTGCAATAGGCTTGTCTTTGGTCATAGAGGAAGCAGAGGTAGGGAGAATAAAGGTAGCTGCTAGTGAACACTTTGGTGGAGGGAGGAAAGTGGAGGTATAAAGGCTCAGAGCAGCCTTTCAGAGGGCAGTCTGATGTGGCAATGAGGGCAGTAACTTTTGTTTGATGCTGTGTGTAAGTCTGTCTTACTTTGAATCGCCATACAAAGGAGGCTGGGGTGGCGGGGAAGACAATAGGAATGAGGAGAAAAAGCAAGAGAGCGGTAAAGGAGGAAAAAGTCATGATTCGGGTATGGATGGCAAAGGGGGTGAACGGGATTGTGGAGGAAAGTAGACAGTAAGGTCAGGAGTCTGGAGGGAGGGAGAGTCTGTAAACTTTTGTAGGTTAAGAGATCTTTTAGGTGATGTGGGGACAGAATGGTAAGGGGCGCCCCGAATGTCAGTTTATGAGCTTCTTTCTGCAAGAGCTGTCCAGTGGCTAATGCCTGTAGGCAGGGGGCCAATCCCCGAACTGTGGGGTCTAATTGCTTGGAAAGATAAGCTACTGGGGCAAAGGATGGGCCATAATATTGGCTTAAGACTCTTAGAGCTTGACTGGACTTCTCATGAATGTATAATGAGAAGGGCTTCAACAAATCAGGAAGATGGAGAGCTGGGGCTTCCACAAGGGCTTGAGGGAGCTTAATGAAAGAGTGTCGGGGTGAGGAGGATAACGGTTCTTCAGGGGGGCCCTTGCTGAGGTCGTATAGGGGTCTTGCCAACAGGGAGAAGTTAGGGATCCACGCTCTAAAATACTCAGCCAGGCCTAGAAAGGAAAGGATTTCTGTCTTGGTTTTGGGAACGCGCAGGTCAGAGAGGAGCCATTTTCTGTCTAAGGTAATGGACTTTCTTTGTTGAGATAGAAGAAATCGGAGGTAAGTGACAGAAGGGGAAGAGATTTGAGCTTTGACAGGGGATACCTGGTAACTTCTGGAAGCTAGAAGGTTAAGTAGGGAGGCAGTGTCAAGTTGAGACTGTTCCCACGAGGGACTGCAGAGTAGAAGATCGTCCACGTATTGTAATAAGGTGGACTCGGAAGCCTTGTGGCAAAACTGTCCGAGTTGTTCAGAATGTCTTGTGTATGGGTCCGTCCAGGTGAAGGCGAAAAAATCTTGGGAGGAGGGGTCTCGGGAGGCCAAGGCAGGGCAGCGATAAAAGGGTGTATGGATTTGGGACTAAGGGATGGATAGGGACGATGGCCATGTTGATGAGGCGAAGGTCTTGGACGAGGCGGAAAGATCTGTTGGTTTTTTAACAGCTAATATGGGGGTATTAAATGGGGAGTGAGTGGGTCTGAGGTAATTTTGTTTAAAAGATCTTGAATGATGGGTTGGAGGCTTATGAGGGCTGAAGTGGTTAGGGGGTATTGGGCCTGACAGATATACTGAGAGGGGTCATGTAATTTGATAGAGGCAGGAGGACACAGAGCTACGGAGGGGCTTGTAATGGAGTAATGGCAGGTGTGGTAGGGCCCCGGTATTCCTGCAAGACTGAGAAGGTGGCTCTTGTATCTAGGAGGAAGGAGATGGGGCAACTGTCTACTATTAAAGTAACTCTGGGCTCTTGTTTGGTGATGGAAATGGTCGGGTGAGAAGCCCCCGGGCTCCATCAATCTTCTTCTGCCAGCCCCACTACGGAAGGCTTAGGATGGGGGTTGTTCGTCCAGCCTCCCCTTCAGGTGGCTGGGCAATCAGACCCCCAGTGGTCCTTTTTGTGGCATCTGGGGCATGGGGCGGTACCCCTTGACCAATGTCTTTCTTGTCTGCACTTGAAACAAGCTCTTGTGGGGGGCTTGTTTGTAGAAGAGTGCCCAGGTTGTGGTTTTATCAGCTGGGCCAACATTTGGAAATTGGCCTGATCAGCCTTTTGTTTACGGCGTTCTTTCTCCTCCTCCTGGTTATGGAAGACTTTAAAGGCCACTGTTAGGATCTCAGTCTGTGGGGTAGCGGGGCCCTGTTCTAACTTTTTGAGTTTAGCTTTAATGTTGGGGTAGCTTTGAGCTAGGAAGTATGTCATAAGGACATGTCTCTCGTCAGGCGTTTCCGGGTCTAGGCTGGTATACTGTAATAGGGCTTGAGTGAGTCTAAGAACTCGGAGGGAGCTTTTGAAAATTGACTATTTACGAGCTGCTTTTTTCAGACCTGCTATTAAGCAGCAGGCGAAGATATCTCGAGAGCGGAGACTCATGGTGGTGTTATAATCTCAGTGTGGGTCTTGTTCGGGGACAGCAGTGGGGCCAGGGGAAAGGTGGGGTCAGTCCTGTGGGTTTAGGTGGCGTGTGTTTGGGTGAAGTCTCAAACTCGTCTATGCTCTTCAGGAAGGAGGGTATTGGCCAGGAGCATGAAAATGTCATGATGTGTGAGGCTTTATGACTGGAGGGTCTATTGAAACTCTCTGATATATGTTGTGGGATCACTGGAAAAGGAACTTAGGTGTTTCTCAAGTTGGGCTAAATCTCTTAAGGAGAAAGGGACGTGAACGTGCATGATGCTTTCGGATCTTGCTACCTCTCGGAGGGGGGGCGATAATTTTGGGAGGCCCTCAGGACTGAGTCTGAGGAGGACTGGAGGGTTCTGGCTCAGTCTGTGGGGGAGAAACAGGTGATGGGGGCAAAGACAGAGGAGGCTCTTGGAACTTAGTTAGAGGGGGGCTGAAAGGCTCAGGCTTGATCTGCAGGGGGGTGAGGTGGGGGAGGAGATGGTGGTAGAGGAAGGGGGAGGGGTTGTAGGAGAGGAGGGGAAAGGGAGTGAATGGGAGGCTTTTGTGGGGGAGACGGCTTGCAGACTAGGAGAACTTGGGGGGAGGCGGGGGGAGGAGGCGGAAAGCTTCAGTACAGGGAATCTCCTTCCAGTTTTTCAGGCACTGGCAGTAGTTAAAGAGATCACGAGTGATGTTAGGATCAAGAGTTCCTCCTGCGGGCCATTGGTTGTTATTGTTTAGGGGGTATGTCGGCCAATCTTGGGAGCAGTATTTGTGGAGAAGTTTTGGTTTTATATCAGGCGTCAGGGAGAGGGTGGCTAGATACTTGAGCAGGCATTCAAGAGGTGAACTTTCAGGAGGGATGAGGAGGCTCCCATGGCTAAGGGACAGAGAAGGAGACAAACAGGGGAAGACGAACGGAGATCCTCGGACTGGGAGCAGACCGCAAGGAGACAAAGGGCGTCCCCGATGATCCTTGGTGGTCTGCGGAAACTCGTATACGAGTCGGTTTCTTAGGAAGTGTGGGTCGTCACCCAGACCTCTCTAAGAAGGCAGAGTGCCGGAGTCCGAGGTACCCAGTACTAGGAGTTTTCGGTGGACGGAATGGATTTCGGCAGGTAGAACAGAAGGAAGAAGTGGAAAAGGGAGCGTTCTCATCCACAAAGGAGTCGCCTCGTTTATGGCTGTTGGAGGAGGGGCCTGTGGGTCTGTCGCAGCCGTGAAGGCCTGACGCGGGGTTTATGGCTGTTGGAGGGGGTGCCTGAGGGTCTGCTGCAGCCGTGAAGGCCGGAGGCGGGGAGAGTTCCTTCTTCATCCCCGAGCGTCAGGGTCTTGCTGGACGATCACAGTCAATGGCACTGCGATAGCTCGGGGAAGGGTGGCCCACTCTGGGGGAAAACTTACCTAAAGGCCAGAGAGGAGTGGTGAGTGTGAGGAGCCAGCGCCGGAAAAAGAGGACAAGGGCAAGCTGCTGCTGGTGTCGGGGGGAAGACAGGGCCCAGTTGGGGTGTCCCGTCTCCTGGGTTTCGGCACCAATGAAAGGAAGGGAGCGACACACAGCAGCAATTCACTGGAGAATTCCGCTTTATTGGGGAAAGGTGCTGGGTTATATAGGAAGGGGCATGGGGTGATTGTGGTGTCACTTCTACGGGGCTGGCGGCTATTGGCTAGGTGCTGGGAGTGGGAGGGGGGAGAGAGGTGATTGGTCTTTAGGTGGCGCCGTCGGGAACCGAGGACCCGGAAGAGAAGCCGGAAGTTCGCCATCTTACTAGTGGGGGCCCTTCAACCAGGAAACAAAAAGCTGGAAAAAATGAGATGTAGGGCAATACAGAATATGCTTTCTTTACAATAAGGGAGAGTTACAAATACCTAGTTGTACTATATTAATAACTAGGTCACATAAAGACACTGCAGATGAGCACAAATTGTGGACAACAGTTTCCTGAGGAGAGTTGGAAACTAGGAAAATAGGAGATAGAGGCAAGCGGAAGACTTTTTACATACATCTTCTAAATTTTTTTGAATACTTGAACCATATAACACTATTGCCTATTAAGCACTTTTTGAATTTAAAAAGTCACATTTAGAGAAATGACTGATGTTAACATGAACAGAGTATTTTAGTATAGAAGAATCAAGGACAATTTCTATCTTCCTTTTTATATTTTTCTAAAATCTTTCCCAAATTTGAAATATACAACTAATCTATATATACCTTTAAATAACACTATACTGCTTCACAGGTAGCAAGCACCTTATATACAAGAAAATTCCCAATTCTTCCTCTTGTTTCTTATAACGCTGTTGTCATGCATTCTATTTATCCATAAGCAGTAATAACCAATACACTGTTGCTCCTATTGTTTTGAACAAACTGTTAGACTAAGAAAAATAAAAGTTTTTATTTTACCATCATGTATTCCTTCTCTTATCTTCTTCCTTTCCTTGTGTAAATCTGACTTTCTGACTTAGGTTATTTTCCTCCTCTCTAAATAACTTTTCATACTTCTTGCAAGCCAGGACTACAGGGGACAAATTCCCTGAAGTTTTGTTTAGCTGAGGAAGTCTTTGTTTCTCCTTCACTTTTGAACGATGATTTCACTGGATAGAGAATTCTAGACTGGTGAGCTTTCCTTTCAACCTTTTAAATATGGCACTCCATTTTCTAGGTGTTTGCATAGTTGCTGAAGAGAAGTCTGATGTAATCCTCATCCTTGGTCTTCTATAGGTAAAGTGTGTTTATTCCCTCAGCTTCTTTCAAGGTTTTCTGTTTATCTTTAATTTTTTACAATTTGAATATGACATGCCAGGTCAAACATTTGAGGGTTATTTATGCTGTCTGGTGTTCTCTGAGCTTCCTCAATCTATCTTTTGGAGCTTGTCATTAATTTTGGAAAATTCTCAGCCATTTTTACTTAATTTATTTCTTCTATTGTTTTCTTTCTTCTTCTGATATTCTAAGTATGCATATGTTACACCTTTTGTAATACATTTCTAATTGTCCCACAGTTCTTGGATATTCTGTTCTCATTTTTTATTCTTTTTTCTCTGTTTTCAGTTTGGGAGGGTTCACTGACATGTCCTCAGCTCACTGATCCTTTGCTCAGTCGTGTCCAATGTACTGATGAGCCCACCAAAGGTATTCTGCATTTGTTATAATGCTTTCTATTTCAGGCATTCCCTTTAGATTATTTGTTAGAGTTTCCGTGTCTCTGCTTTCTTTACCTATTTGTTCTTGCATAGAGGCTACTCTTTCCATTAGAGTCCTTAGCATCTTAATCACAGCTATTCCCAGCCTGGTAATTCCAAGCACTCTGCCACATCTGGTCTATTTGAGTTCTCTCTTTAGACTGTGTTCCTCCCATTTAGCATGCCTGGTAACTTTCTGTTGAAAGGCAGACATGATACATCAGGAAAAAGGAATCGAGATAGAGAGGCCTTTGTGTGAGGTTTCACATTTCCCTGGCTTGCCCTCAGGCTGTGTTGCAGCTCCAGGTGCAAGATAACATTTCCTCTAGTTTGCTTGTTTTTGTCTCCCCAGCGGTCTCTGGGTTTCCCTGCAGACTCCTCTGAAGCAGGGCCTGAGCCCTGCAGCTCATTCAGCTGTAACTGTTATCACGCAGGATCTGTTATTGATGGGGCGGAGGTGCTGTGAGAGGGGAGGCGGCATCCCACAGGCCTAGGACTAGGTCTCAGTCTCTTAGTGAGCCTGGGCACTTCCTCCCCATATCAGGCTCTGGGAAAACAGTTTCCCTGAAGGGCAGGCCTTTGTTGGGGAGAACAGAATGTTCTGGGCCTATTTCAAATGCCCCCTTACCCACCTGAAACATGATGAGATTCTTCTCTGATCTTCACCAGTGAGAACCCATTGGGCTCCTGTAAGTGAAACTCACAAAGTGTGCCCCAGCCCTCATAGCTGGGGCTCTGGAGCTATTCCCCCTCCAGCTTGTCCACATCTCCAGCAGTGGTCAGGGCCTGTCATGTGTCCCTGACAGGCTCTGGCAGCTCCTCTGTCCTGCATGCCGTGATTCTCTGTGTTTACCTGTGTCTCCAGGTTTCAGGGTGGCAGTCTGCCCTGTAACCTCAGTTTTCAGATGGAGCTACGAAGAGCTGTTGACTTTCAGTTTGTTCAGCTCCTTCCTTGCTGTGAGGATGGGAGCAATGATTTCCAAGTTCCTTATGTGGCACACCAGACACCCGAAGTCCACGCCCGGACTGTAAGTCATTCCTCTCATGTGGACTTCACTGTGTAGACTTCCTGCTGAACTAGAACTTCCGTCCCCCTGTAGTTATGTCTGGTCAGTTCTCAAAATCCCTTCACAGTCATTGCTTGTAGTCCTATGTGTGCCCAGTCCTCGCCTCCAAGAGCACATGGGCTTCCCTTGCACATCCTTGCTTCTCCACAGAGCACCCCTGTGACGGAGCACTGGCCTCCGGTCCTTGGGCCAGAACCAGGAGCTGCCCAAATGCTACTGTTCCGTCTTCCCTGCCTCATGGCCAGGCATTTCCTTCACAAAACCCAAACGTACCCTGCTACTCCTGAAGCCTGGCCTCTCAGAAACTTGCCAGTTCCTGAATCAAGGGTTGGAAGAATAATTAAGTTTACTTCCCCCAGAGCTAAATATTTTACAGGGTAGAGTCAACATCTGAAAGTTATATGTCTCAGTTGGTAAAGATCTAGAGTTCTTTTAAAGCAATATAAAATCAGATTAAGTCATCTCAATGAGTACTTATAATTCCTTCCAAAGCAATGGTATTCTGTCTTTACAATCTAACCCAGACAATGCAGAGGCCTCTGTCACAACCCCTAAGACAATAACACCTCATCTTAATCATTTTTATAATCCATTACTACATGGCAGCCCTGAATTCCACAGCACCCCATCCCCATCCTGACCCTGAGTATATGCATGCAGGGTCTCCTTCTCTAATCCTACCACTCCATTCTTAGCTCAGACAACAATTAATTTCCCCTTGGAAATATGAAATTAGAATAAACTAACTAATGTCTTGCTTCTGAAACACAATGGTTATACTTTGCAAATAAGAGGAAAACTTTGCTGAGGAAAAATTAATGAAGCTCAGCTACGATGCTGCCAAATTAAGTGACACCATTGTTCCTCATTAAAATCCAAACAACCTGCCAGCCCCAGAAAAGCAAGTAAGCCAAAGTAAATGCCACAAAATACTTTATATTTGGCCTAAGAACATTCCTGCCATAGAATAAACCAGATCAATTGAAGTTTCTTTCATCAGGAAAAAAGTACTGAAAATAGTCACATATTACACATTGGATGTCCATACAAACATTCCTGCTATGAAGACGACAATAATTATCACACCAGCAGGACATACAAACCTGTCCCTCACTGCTAAAGGATTAACTACACACCACCAAATGGCAGTCCCACTTAAGATAGGCACAGGTGGTAAGATGCCATCAGAGGAAAAACTGAACAGATGTAAGGTAAGTGACATATGACAGGCCCTGTAAGTCACTCGAGGATGTCCTGAATTAGGTCATCCTTTGTGCAACCATGAAAAACCGAGGAGACAGGGAGCACACCAAACTACGTGCATGTGGTTAAACTGAAGCTGTGTCTGATTTGAGGGGGAATGGAGGATTACTCCCTGCGAAAATAACTGTATCCCCATGGGGGACCAGGTGACACAGTTCACAAAGGAGTTCAGTTATGTGGGCACCACGGGGACAGAGAGAGTGAGGATATGGCACAGAAAGGGGTGAGAGATTATCATACACATAGAAGAACCTGATGCTAAAGCTTGGAAGGCCCTGGGAGGAGAAACTAAAAAACAGGCTTTAAACTAGAGGTGGAACAATGTCTTACACTGTTGCACATTAGTGCCACTTGAGGAAACTGACTGTGAGCAGACAAAATGTCTTAATAACGTATCATGGGCCTCGATTCAGTGTGTGTTGTGTGCATGTTCTACAGAGTTGATTGCCGGAGGCAATAGAAATGGCCTAGAACAGCTTTGATGTCAAAGCCCACAGTCAGAGAAGGTAATTTACTTAACAATGTACCACTTTTACTAAGATTGGCTTTTCAGTAATACTGAAACTATGTGATCAATACTTTTATTCAACAAATGTTTATTGCCATATGCAAAAATGGGGAAAGACACTGTGCTACAACCCTGTAGTAGTTTTGTATTGGTGCCCTAACACATTACACATTTAGAAGCTTAAAAATTATCCATGTACAGCCAAAGGTCTGTATGTCAGGGTCCAGCCATGGTGTGACTTGACTAGTTCTCTGCTCTCAGGGCTGAAATCAGGTGAAATCAAAGACTGTGTTGCTGTCATCAGAGGACAAATGACTCAGGTCAATGGCAAAATTCAGCTCCAGGAGGCTGCAGCACTGAGGTCCCCATGTCCTTGCTGGCTGTTGGCCGAGAGCTTCTTTCTGTAGGCGGCCTGCATGCTCTGGCTCATGGCCCTGCTCATGGCCAGTAGTGGTGGGGGTCATGTCTTCAAGTCTCTGACTTCCCTGCTGCCTGTGTCTGGGCATCTCCCACCAGCTCTGACAGACCCTTCCCCTACTGCTGCTGCCTTTAAGGACTCACATGCTTACATGGGCTCATGAACATAATCCAAGGTGATCTCCGTATTTTAAAACAAGCTGATTCATAATCTCAATAATTCCATCTTCAAATCCTTTTCCTGCAGCACAGATCCAAAAACCTTTATAATCCTGGCCATGAGAGCCCTATCACATGCATTACCTTAATTAATCTCACAGCAACCCCATGATGAAGTCCAAGTGGAAAGTGAGCCAAATTATCTATTATCTAAATCATGTTTCACCCTACAAAACCTATAGCCTAATCCCAAAATAAACTCCAGAGAGATTAAATAATTGAACGTTTAAAAATGAGGCAAAAACAAAACAGCATGACTATTCACCTATCCTTGGGTTGGTTACAGCATGAAAGAAACAGGATAACAGTGAGGAAATAAATAGATGAGACATATAATAATTACAAAATTTAAATTAAATTAAAAGGCAAAGCCAGAATGTGGGGAATGATAAATATATGCCAATGACTAACATTCCAATTACGAAAGCACAGAAAAAAGCACATTTTTAAAAAGGCAAAGGAAACTACTTAGATTTCTTTTGTGAATTAACATGTTAGAAAATCTAACCTATTTAGTAACCAAACATATATTGAACCATGGGTTTTCTATCAAATTATTGGTAGAAAACATTTTTGTTAGTTTTTTAGAATGGTCAATGCTACCAATGTATTATTAGTGGAGTAGACACCACTAAATGATGAAGGAGGCCTATTAGTATTTGGACAATTCATATTTGAACTCTTTACTGAGGAAATAAAATTCAGACAATGACATTCATAATAAAAACTGGAGAACTTTGAGTAAGGACAGCATTTTTAAAACCATGTAGTAATGTTGCTCAGAAATTACTCTGGCTCTTCAAGATACTTTTATTGATATGGGGAATGCTCATGACTTGATAATAATGGGACAGCAGAAAGGCACACTGCCCATTAAGATGGGGCAGGTGGTCATACAAGCTTCAAGGCCAACATCTGAAGCTGAATTCTGGCCAGTGAACGGCCCCACAGCTTTGGGTAGTCCTCAGCCCGATTCTAGATTTCCATATGTAGGTGCAAGAATACCACTTAGCTCTCAGGGCTACGTTCTGATTTAGACGAGAATGACAGTGAGGTCTGTGTGATCCTATAGGCCCGCTAATCAGTTCTCATCAGCACACCTTAGACAATTCTGGAAAATGTCTACTCTGGGTCCCTGCATTAGTTTCCTGCAGCTGCTATGACTAAAGTGCCACAAACAAGGTGAGGTAAAAACAACAGAAATTTGTTTTCCCGCAGTTCTAGAAACCAAGAGCTGGAAAACAAGGTGTCAGCAAGGCTGTCTCACCCAGTGGCTCTTGGGGGAGAATCCTCCTGGCCTCTTTCAGGTCTCCCAGCATGGGGCTGCCTCATCCCACCCTGCGCCTCAGCCTTCACATGGCCTGCTCCTCCTCTCCCGTGTGTCTGTGTTCTCTGCATTCTGTCTCTTCCAAGGACTTGTCACTGGAATTGCAGCCCAACCAGGGGGTGATAATCCAGGTTGATCTCATCTCAAGATCCTTAATTTAATTACATTGGCAGTGACCTATTCCCACGTAAGTCCATATTCACAGGCTCCAGGGTTTCAGATGTGTACCTATCTTTTTGGGGGCCACCAGCAGACCCATCACAGCCCCTCACCTTTAATTCCTTTTCAGTGGCAGAGTTAGTTGAGCGCTTTATACTCTCACATGTGGAACTTACTGTTGATTCAGCATTCCACATCAGCTAACTTCCTATAGGAAGCTGGAAGTAACTTTACATCAGACTTGTTAGGCAGCAGGATGGATGTGCACCACACATTCCTAGGCTTCAACAGACCACCAAGTCGAAAGCCAGGATGCCACGCAATAGTGAAGTCAGACATTCACACCATCACAACCATTCTTTATCACAGTCACTAGGACAGTGCCCTGTAAGCAAATAAGACCCATTTCACAGACACAACACCAATGCGCTGTGCCCAAGTCAGAAGGCTTACCACGAGGGCTGGCTGCTCTGGTGCACCCACCCAACGGGCTCTGAGTGGTAGCAATGTACGTCTCGCTCACCTTCAATGTAGAGGGGCTCCACCACATCGTGGTTTATCAGCTCAAAGTTCTCATGGCCGATCCAGTGTTCCACATTTCTCTTCCTGCCTGTGAAGAAGTTGTCCACCACAGTCACCTCATGGCCGTCCATCATGAGTTTGTCAGTGAGATGGGAACCCACAAACCCCGCTCCTCCAGTGATCTGCATCAGGACAGAGCATAAAACATCCTCAGAAACAGCACAAGAGGACACGGTCACAACCGACTTCAGTGAGATACATCTCATGTGCAGTCACAACTTTGGGCTTGGGAGTGGGGTGGGCCAGGAGGATGGGGAAGGTTGTAAAGGAGCATTTTTACTCTTATTCCACAGCAAGAGGTTATACTACATCAACTTGTCAGCAGTCTACAAATTTAAACTACCACCCAGAAAGCGATACAGAAAACTAGTAAAGTTTCGAGATGTCCTCTTTGACAAGGGTATTTTACATTACAAAAAGGTGTTTTATAATGGATGGGATGCTGAACACCATTTATGTAGACCTAATACTATTGTCACACACTTTTAGAATTACTTCTTTTAAAAAAGTAATTAGCGAGACAACCAAGAAGGCGGCGTGAGTAGAGCAGTGGAAATCTCCTCCCAAAACCATATAATTTTTGAAAATACAACAAATACAACTAATCCTAAAAGAGAGACCAGAAGACACAGGACAACAGCCAGACTACATCCACACTGACAAGGACCCAGCGCCTGGCGAAGGGGGTAAGATACAAGCCGCGGCCCGGCGGGACCTGAGGCCCTTCACCCCAGCTCCCGGCGGGAGGAAAGGAGTCAGAGCGGGGAGGGAGAGGGAGCCCAGGACTGCTGAACACCCAGCCATAGCCATCCGCACCAGAGCGCAGACACACAGTGCATGGATGGGGTGCTGGAAACTAGGGAAACAAGACAGTAAGACCTGTGAGCGGGTCCCCGCAGCCGGTGCACCCGGGACAAAGAAAAGCAGGTGCTTTTTGGAAGTCTTAAAGGGACAGGGACCCCACAGCTGGACGGAAGTGCCCCGGGACACTTAGCTCAGCAGCTGGGAATCCTGGGGAACAATGGGCGCCCGAACCCCCGCAGCGCAGCGTGGAGGTTCCTCACCGCGATAAACAGCCTCCCGCCTGTTCCCCGTCCGACGCAGCTCTGCCATATCGGAACAGCAGCCTGAGGCAGGCCATGCCCACAGCAACTGCAGAGCTAAACTCCATAGAGGCCGAGCAAGATCAGAAGCCCTATCTGCACGCAGCTGCCCAGCCAAGCCGCTAGAGGCCGCTGTTCTCCCAGGAGAGGAAGGCCACAAACTGGCAAGAAGGGACTTTCTCATACCCAACACATGCGCCAGCTCCCCACAAATATATCTATCGCCATGAAAAGGCAGAAGAAATTGATACAGACCAAGATCACAGAGGCAAACCCTGAGAAGGAGATAGACCTAACCAGTCTTCCTGAAAAAGAATTAAAAATAAAGCTCATAACCATGCTGATGGAGCTGAAGAGAAATATGCAAGAGCTAAGGGATGATGTGCAGAAGGACATTACAGAAATGAAACAATCTCTGGAAGGATTTATAAACAGAATGGATAAGATGCAAGAGGCCACTGATGGAATAGAAACCAGAGAACAGGAATGCATAGAAGCTGATGCAGAGAGAGATAAAAGGATCTCCAGGAACGAAACAATATTAAGAGAACTGTGTGATCAATCCAAAAGGAACAATATCTGCATTATAGGGGTACCACAAGAAGAAGAGAGAGAAAAAGGAATAGAAAGTGTATTTGAAGAAATAATTGCTGAAAACTTCCCCAAACTGGGGGAGGAAATAATTGATCAGACCATGGAAGTGTACAGAACTCCCAAAAGAAGGGACCCAAAGAGGACAACACCAAGACACATAATAATTAAAATGGCAAAGATCAAGGACAAGGACAGAGTATTAAAGGCAGCCAGAGAGAGAAAAAAGGTCACCTACAAAGGAAAACCCATCAGGCTATCATCAGACTTCTCAACAGAAACCTTACAGGCCAGAAGAGAATGGCATGATATATTTAATGCAATGAAAGAAAGGGCCTTGAACCAAGAATACTGTATCCAGCACGACTATCATTTAAATATGAAGGAGGGATTAAACAATTCCCAGACAAGCAAAAGTTGAGGGAATTTGCCTCCCACAAACCACCTCTACAGGGTATTTTAGGGGGACTGCTCTAGATGGGAGCACTCCTAAGACTAAATAGATGTCACCAGAGAAAATAAAATCATAGCAAAGAAAGCAGACCAACCAAATATTAACTAAAGGCAAAAAATAACATCAACTACCCACAAAAGCAGTTAAAGGAAGCACAAAAGAGTACAGAATAAAACAACCAACATATAAAGAATGGAGGAGGAGGAATAAGAAGGGAGAGAAGAATCTCCAGACAGTGTATATAACAGCTCAATAAGTGAGCTAAGTTAGGCAGTAAGATACTAAAGAGGCTAACCTTGAACCTTTGGTAACCACTAATCTAAAGCCTGCAATGGCAATAAGTACATATCTTTCAATAGTCACCCTAAATGTAAGTGGACTGAATGCACCAATCAAAAGACACAGAGTAATAGAATGGATAAAAAAGCAAGACCCATCTCTATGCTGCTTACAAGAGACTCACCTCAAACCCAAAGACTATAGGAACAAAGAAAGACTGAAGGAACAAAACAGCAGCAGAATCATAGAACCTAAAAATGAACTAACAGTTACCAAAGAGAATGGGTCTGGGGAGAAAGGGAGGAAAGGGAGGGATAAGGGTGGGGAAAAAGAAAGGGGACATTACGATTAGCATGTATAATGTGGGGGGGGGGCATGGGGAGGGCTGTGCAACACAGAGAAGACAAGCAGTGATTCTACAGCATCTTAATACGCTGATGGACAGTAGTGTAATGGGGTTTGTGGAGGGAATTTGGTGAAGGGGGGAGCCTAGTAAACATAATATTCTTCATGTAATTGTAGATTAATGACAACAAAATTAATTAATTAATTTTTAAAAAGTGATTAGCAACAAGCAGACATTTGATGAACTACCAAAAAAATTTTGTGATATTTAAATCAGAATCAAAAACTTCAGAAAAACTAGTATGTTTCAAACTGTGGATATGAACAAATAAATAAACCTTAGATACTACTTGTAGACAAAAGCCCTAAATGATTAAGTTTCATTGTTTAGTTAACATCTGAGTGGGAGTGTTGATACTACAGAGTGTTGACTACTCAGTTAAACAGTGAAATGATGCAGCCCAGAGGGGCCCAGAAAGCCAGGAGTTCACCATCAAATGTGAAAAGACAATTATAAGTGAAAACATTTTTAAAGACTAATAAAAATACTTAATTCAAACTAAATGGTATAAGCAGATGGGGTTAGGTAAAGCATATTTCATTTTTGGGAGGTGGGAGTGAAAAGATCAAACTCAGAAAACAGAAGTGCAGTGTGAAATTACATTCCCCATCCAGTCCTGCCCTATTCTCCACTCTGTCTTTTGCATTTAGCTCATCTTCCTGTCCCAAATGGAAAAAATTAACAGTAAGAAAAACCCACACCACTTCTTACCTAAAATGAAAAGCCCATAAGTTCCCAGGGTCTATGATTTTACATTTAATTTGCAATGAAATCCTCTGCTCAAACAAAAAATTCTGACAAAAATTCAGTGTTTACCACAGGTAAGAGCAAACCTGGCTGGGTGAAGGACGCAAATTTGGGGACCCCAAGAAGTACCATTTGTCAACTAACAACCAGATATTTATATATGCTCTGACGAAAACACAAACAAATCGTTAGAAGGTGCATGGTTTAAAAGTTCTGATGCTCAATAGCTTTCAATCAGCTAAGTGCATTCTTTATGAGAGTAGCATTTTCTAAATCCCCTGTTCTTTATAGAGATTAAAAACTTAACCACAAGAACTGAGAGCTTGATCAATATCCCAGGTCATAATAACAACAGATGCAAACCACAGTCCTCCTAATTTTACATTCTCTTTACTACATGCCCATTTGTCTGCTTCATGTTTTTTATCTTTAGCACTTCTACATTTTACCTAAATACCTAAACAGTGATTTGAAAAAAAAGAACTTTGTAGAAAAATAACTGAATTTCAAATCTGGCTCACCACTAGTCCTTAATTAACTCAGTGTGAGATTTCATATTACTCCGTGCCTTTGCCTTATTGCATTTTCCCGAGCCTCCTACAGTTTTTAAATCAGAAAAATTGTATATTTTTAAAAGAAATTAAACTTTTATGTATATACAAATGTTTCTTAAAATAAGATGTTCTGCAGCACTTGAACTTTATCTCTGTCCCTAAAATAACTGAGTGACAACTCAGAACAATCAGAAATGAAGTATATTAAATTACACAAGATTGCCTTCAACATTTCACCAGTTTTAGCAGTGACATAAAATTGTTGGGAGCATCTTAGCCTTGTTTAAAATGAACTTGGATTGTTTTCCTTGAATAATTCCTTTCTCCCTAAAATACTTAAAGATTTACATAACAGCTGGGTGGTTATAAAATGTTTTTCCTAATCAATTTCAGCTCATTAGGCAAGCATTTCAAACAGAAATAAAAATGGCAGAGGCTATCACTCACAAGCACTTCCTTAGGAAAACTAATCACCAAACTCAAGCATATCAGAGGGGCCCAGAAAGCCAGGAGTTCAGCAGAAAACATGAAAAGGCAATTTTAAGTGAATAATTTGGGTGTTTGCTCTTTGAATAATTAAGAGCAAACACCCAAAAGATAGCTGGAAGAAAATACATAAGACTTCTAACAGTGAAATGGATTAGAGCTTACACAGCTTCACATGGCTCATGAACCCATCTCAATGTACTGGAACTGCTTGCTTTGTGGGCCTTAGATACTGCTAATAGGCAGCCAATGTGGTCAAGTTCAAGGTCAGCATTCAAACTCATGCTTCTCAGTAAATCAGCAAAAAGAATGTCTTTTCAAATAAACCTCTTCTTTGTGCTAAGGTTTCAAC
Source organism: Manis pentadactyla (assembly GCF_030020395.1). Lineage (NCBI taxonomy): Eukaryota > Metazoa > Chordata > Mammalia > Pholidota > Manidae > Manis > Manis pentadactyla. The sequence goes on along the minus strand of NC_080020.1, from coordinate 145,524,324 downwards.
AATGACTGAAAAGACTTTAAATTTTAGCAGTATATGCTTGACATGGACACCAAATGACTCTGAAATGTGGTTTAACCGAGGAGATAGCAGATGAGTGAAAAACACAAGTCCACTTACTGTGGTCATGTGTGAAGTGAAATGAGTTCGGTAATATGCAACATCAACAGGAAGATCAGCCCACATGGAAATAAGTTACCCGTGTAGACTATACAGAATTCACATACTCGTAGAGCATCACTGTTTCTGATCATTCTGACGTGTGGCAGTAGAAAGCTTAGAAAAATTAACTTTTCTCTGCTGCTAAAGACACTGATATGTTTCTCAATTCATGTTTAAATGTTTATACATTTTTGATATGATAGAAACAAAAAGATGGGTATACAATTATAACAGTCTGCTCAGGGTAAGATGTACATAAACCATCTGAAAAGGCAAGAGATTTTTTATAAAAAAGGGAGATGATGTATGGGAAACAGCTTAATATAGACTCAAGAGTATCACTTTGGTGTTTGGGTGGCACAGTACTACAAACCAGATGATGGGTTTGAAAAAAAAACTTTCTAGAAAAATAACTGAATTTCAATTGGGTAAAAGAACAGAAAACAACCTTGCTTACTAACAGTTCATATATCAAGGTCACAGATAAAAAGCGTCTCACAGAATGGTGGTGTAAGATGCTCAACAAACCTGTCCCCCAGCAAAACAACCATAACTCGTGAAAATTAATTTTAAAAAACCAACTATTGAGATCAGTGGAATTTATCTTAAGGATATACAGTAAATGAAGAAACATTTATTTAAGAAAAAATGTAAAAACAGTGAGAGTCTGTGATGCTTAAGCCATGGCCCACTTCCTCCTTTCAGCCTCCACCCTCACAGTTCAGAGTGCGTAAGAGAGTGTTAGGTGTGGCTGAAAAAGGAGCTCCCAGTCAAAAGATATGTTATCACACCAGGAAGGGCACATCACCTACATTTTTCATCCCTTACAACCTTGAGTTGCAGATGCTAAATTCCTGATGTATGAACCAAATGGATAGGAGTTCCCTTATCCACCCAGGCCCACCCAGAGGCAGAAGGTCTACTCCAGGCATGGCCAGCTGCAAAGGGTGGGACTCTGGCCACCCATGCCAGTCACTCATAGGGCAGAGATTCCACACTGAGAGACGCAAGAGAGGCAAGAAGATCAGGGGCTACTCCTTCTGCCCAGCTCCCTGCTTTTAAGCAGGGGTGTCACTCTCTCCTCCTACTCCAGAGCAGTGGCTCAGAGATTTTTTCCCTGGGGACAGAGTTAGTCAATAAAAAGAGTTCCAAAGCTCTCCCCAAGGAACTGCCACTATTTGCAAGAGAAAGTGGGGAAGTTTAAGCATAAGAGTGTTCTCAAAACCAATGGAGACTTATGTGGTAAACAATAGGAGGCTGACAGTTCTGTTAGAACAAGTTAACCCAGGGGCCAGATAGTTCTGTAAAGAGACACCTGTGAGACCTCCTGGAGTCAGAACAAACCCCAAAGATAGGTCTCACAGTCCACCTCTGCAAAGGTGCCAAAACTTAATTGGATCACATAGGAGCAATTTATAACACAAAGCACCAATAAAAGAAGAGTTCATTCAACTGGCAACTTCTGGAGCCTAACAGTTGGTGTGATAACATGGAAGGCAGACAGCTTAACAGAGAAATCAGGGAAAGAGACAGTCAGCAAGAGCCCTGCAAGACTCCTGTCCTCCCAGGGTCCACACCCACAGCTGCAGCTTCTGAGGGGCACATCCGAGCATCATGCTCCAGGGGAAGTGGACGTCACTAGAATAGACTAACTAAGTCACTCAACAAATAAACAAGCAAACAGAACTAATACAAGTCTCAGGGGAGAGTAGCATCCAAAGCTGCTACAATATACTACCTAAAATGTCAGTTTTCTACAAAAAATTTCAAGACATACAAAGAAACAGGGATGTATGACCCATACACAGGAAAAGACACAGGTAACAAAAATCACCTGTGAGGAACCAGATGTTGGATTTAACAAAGTCTTCAAAGCAGTCATCATAAATGTGTTCAAAGAACTGGAGGAAACCATGCTTAAAGAAGTAAACAGAGATTTAAAAAGAATTATAAAATAGAAACAAATGGAAATTCTGGAGTTCACAAGTACAGTAACTAAAAAGAACAATCACTAGAGATCAACAATTGACTGGATATGAGAGATGAAAGAAACAGCAAAGTTGAACACAGATCCACAGGACTTAATGCAATCTGAACAGAGAGAAAAAATAAAGGAAAGTGAACAGAGGCACCAACAGACACACCAACATGAATGTAAAAGGAGTACCACAAAGGAAGAAAGAGAGGAACAGAAGAAATATCCAAAAAATAATGGATGAAAATGACCCAAAATTGACAAAACACATTAATCTACTCATAGAAGAAGCTCAACAAACTCGAAGGAGGATAAATCTCAACAAAAACAGATGCACACAGACACATCATACTAAAAAATGCTCAAAATCAGAGACAAAGTTTTGAAAGCGGTTTACTGGCTTGAATACCATCCTGCAATATTTATGTCCCTCCAAGAACCTCAGAACATGACCTTAATTTGGAAACAGGGTCACTGCAGATGCAATGAGTTAAGATAAGTTCACAGTGGAGTAGGGAAAGCCCATCAGTGTGAGACACACACAGGGAGAATACCAACTGATGACTGATGGAGGCAAAGACTGGGTGATGTGCCCAAGGCAGGGCACTCAAGGATGACCAGAAGTCAAGAGAAAGGCATGGGACCGATGTTCCCCTAGAGCCTCCAGACAGAGGCCCTGCTGACACCTTGATTTCAGACTTCCAGCTTCCAGAACTGGGAGAGACTAAATTTCCATTGGTTTAAGCTACTGAGTTGGGGGTAATTATTTCAGTAGCCCTAGTAAACTAAACAGAAGGAAAAGAAAATGACTCCTTAGGTTCAAGGGAACCCAATCAATGTGATTTACCAGCTGAGTTACTGTAACAAATAATGGAGATAGCAGTGGAATAACATATTCAAAGAACAGAAAGAAACAGCCAAGAATCTTACATACAACCAAAAAGAGCTTTTAAAATAAAAAACAAAAAAAGAATGAGAGAATTAATTGCTAGCAGGCCTGCCATGTAAGAAATACATTCTTCAGGCTGAAAGCAATGATCCCAGATGCTAACTTAATACACAGAGAAAAACGGTGTAACAAATTAGGTAATTAAGTAACTGTAAAAGACAATATAATTGGGTTTACTCCTGTCTACTCTTAAATGATTTTAAGATTAAATTGTATGGCACAACAATGTGAACATACTTAGTCACAAAACTATATACTTAAAAATGGTTAAAGTAATAAAGTTTGTTATATATTTTTTTACAACAAAAAGAGGAGAACAATTATATAAAATAATATGTACATAACTATTTGTCCCATATATTTTTCCTATTTATTTTTGTATATATTTTGCTTGTCCAATAAAATACAGAAATATGGTATTTGACAATAATAGTACAAAGCATGTATGGGGGAACAAAAGTTGTACTGCAGTAAGGAAGTGATATCAAAAGTTAACTTAAACCCACAGGAACAAATGAAGGAAACCAGACATGATAATAAGAAGGTTAATGCAACCTATTCTATCGGTATAGCTATCCTTGCTCTCCTTTAATCCCTCAGCTTATTTAAAAGAGATATTTATATAAAGTAATAATAATAACAATGTTTTGTTGGGTTTTAACATGGGTAGAATACATCAAATGGATAGAAATAATATCACAAGAAGAGGGAGGGGTCATAGAATTACAGGAGGACCTTTCTAGACCTCACTGGAACTCAACATAAATCTAAGTATCCTAAGTTAAGATGTATATGGTAAGCACTAGAGCAAACAGTAAAAGTAAATTTTTAAAATACAGTAAAAAAATTATTGAAGTAATTTAAATGTTACCCAAGGGAAGATTTTCTTAATGCACAAATAAAACAGTAATGGTGGGAGAGAAGAACAAAGATGTGAGGCATATGAAAAACCCAAAAGGGTAGATATAAATCCAACTATATCAATAATAACATTAAATGTGAATGGATTCAGCAATTACTCAAAAAGACTATTAAACTGGAAAACAAAACAAGATCCAACAGTATCTAACAACTGTACACTCAAAGTTACGATGTGCTGACTGTAAAAAGACATAAACTATAACACAGAAATAAGAAAGCTGGAGTGGTGATAAAGATATCAGACAAAAATAAACTTAAAAAAAGTTAATAAAGAGAAGCAGTTTATAATGATTAAATGGTCATCTATCAAATTGATACAACAAAAATATTTATGCACCTAACAACAGTGACCCAAAATATATGAATCAAAAGTTGAAAGAACCAAAGGGAGAAATAGAGAATTGAACAATTGGAGACATCAATTCCCCACTCTCAACAATGGATAGAACCAGCAGAAAAGTAACAAAGAAAATAAAAGACTTAACAAACACTATAAGCCAGCCAGACCTAACAGATATTCATAGAACACTCCACTCAGCAATAGCATAACACATATTCTTTTTACAAGCACATGAAATATTCTCCAGGATAGACTATATCCTAGGCCATAAAGCAAGCCTCAATAAATTTAAAAGTATTCAAATCATACAAAATATATTCTGACTACAATGAAATTAGAAATCAGTAACAAAGACATTTGAGAAATTAACCAGTAAGGAGAAATTAAACATACCCCTAAATAACTAATGGATCAAAGAATAAATTACAAGGGAATTAGAAATACTTCGAAATGAATGACAATAATGAAACAGCATACCAAAACTTAAGCATATGTGGGGAAAGCTTTGAAATTCCTAGAACAGTACAAACCCCCAAAACTAACTCAGAAGAAATATAAATATGAGCAGATTGATTTAATACTCTGAAAAAAATTTAACAAAGAAAAGCCTAAGCTCAGATGGCTTCTGTGGTGAATTCTACCAAACATTCAAAAAGAATTAATACCAAATCTTCACAAATTCTTCTCCAAAACTACAAGAGAAGGGAACGGTTCCCAAGTTATCCTAAGAGCCCAGTATTGCCCTGATATCAAAAACCAGAAAAAGACAAGACAGGAAATTTACAGAGCAACGTCTCTGAAAAATACAGATATAAAAGTCCTCAACAAAATACTAGCAAATCAAATCCAGCAATACCTAAAAAAAGATTACACATGGTAACTAACTGATAATTATACCAGGTATGAAAGGTTGGTTGCAAACTGAAAAAACCAGAGTTAGAAGGAATGTCCTCAACCTGATAAAAGGGATCTATGAAACCCCACCACTGACATCATACTTAACAGTGAATGAGTGAAAGCTTTCCCCTAAGCTCGGGAACAGGACAAGGGTGTCTGTTCTTCCCACTTCTAGTCAACATTGTTATTAGAGGTTCTAGTTAGCACAAGTAGGCAAGGAAGTGAAATAAAGGGATCCATATTGAAAAGGCAGAAGTTAAACCACCTACAATTGCAGATAACATGATCTTGTATGGTACATAGAAAATCCTAAAAGATCCTCTTAAAACTATTAGAACTAATCAATGAGTCCAGCAAGGCTGTAAGATATAAGAAAACACAAAAATCAACTGTATTTCTATTTACTTGCAATATACAACCTAAAAATGCAACTAACAATTCCATTTACACTAGCATCAAAAAGGATAAAGCACTTTAGAAAAAGTTTAACAAAAGAAGTACAAAACTTATACTTTGAAAACTTCAAAAAAATATGTTAAAAGAAACTAAAGACCTAAACAAATGGAATAACATCCATGTTTAAGGATTGGAAGGCAATACTGTTAATATGACAATACTGCCAGATTGATCTACAGATTCAGTGCAGTCTCTATCAAAATCTCAGCTGGCTTCTTTGGAGAAATTGACAAGCTGACCCTAAAACTCTCAAGGAACTGTAAGGGAGTAGTCAAAACTATGTTTAAAAAAAAGGACAAAGTTGAAAGACTAACACTTCCCAATTTCAAACTTAATACAAAGCTACAGTAATCAAAACAGTGCAGTACTGGCATAAGGACAGGAATAGATCAATGGAATAAAATAAAGAGTCTAGAAAGAAATATTTACATTTATGGTTAGTTGATTTTCAAGAAAGGTGCTGCAATAAAATGAGTCATAAGAAATACATATTTGGTCATTCATATGACCAAGTATATATTTCCCAGGTATATTTGGTCTTCATCCACAGTTCCTGAAAAACACTTTTAGGGTCTTAAAGGTGAAATGGGTGTCTTGTCATATTAAGGAGAGACCCAAGGGCAGGGGCTGGAGGCTGAATCAGCCAATGGCCAATATTTAGTCAATTATTACTATGCAATGAAGCCCTCACAAAAACCCGAGAAGAGCTTACCGCCCTCTGCTGTTGGATCCTGTTTCTCAGTCAGGGAGAGCTTCTCTGCTTGGGGAACCAGAATGCCTCCACATGCCACTGAGCTAGGCCCCAAACTCCATAAGGATAGAAGCTCCTTTATTTGGGACCTTGCCCTATGTATCTCTTCACCTGGCTGTTAACTTGTATCCTTTACGGTATCCTTTATTAAACTGGTAATCATAAGTGTTTCCCTGAGTTCTGTGAGCCGCTCTAGCAAATTAACTGAACCTAAGGGGGAGGTCATTGCAACCTCCAATCTGTAGCTGGTAGGTCAGAAGCACAGGTAACTGCTGGGGCTTATGACCGGTGTCTGAAGTGGGGGGTAGAGGGCAGTCTTGCATGATGAAGCCCTTAACTTGGGAATCTGGTGCTGTCTCTAGGCAGATAGCATCAGAATTGAGTTGACTTCTCAGACATCCTGCTCGTGTTTGAGAATTGCTTGTTGTTATGTGTGGGAAGGCCCCCTCCCCCATACTTACATACAATGGAACGGAGTTATACTACTATTACTGCTGTGTATAATACTATTATTATTATACATAGGAAAATGCACCCCTGCAGGTGTTAAGACAATTTAATGGGGCATGATTAGTCTTATCAGCCAGTGGTGCTAGACAAATCATATGCAAAAAGATGAAAGACTATTGAACACCATGTACAAAATAACTCAGAATGGATCACAGACCTAAATACAAGAACTAAAAGTATACAATTCTTAGGGGAAAACATGGTAAATCTTTGTGACTTTGGATTAGGCAATGATTTCTTAAACGTGACACCAAAGTGACAGGAATGAAATAAAAAATGTATATATACTTCATTAACATTAAAAACTTATGCTTCAAAACACCATTAAAATGTGAAAAGACAACCCACAGAATGGGATAAAATACTTGCGAACCATATATCTGATAAAAAACTTGTATCTAGAATAAAAAACTCTTATAATACAATAATGAAAAAACCTAATTAAATAAATGGACTAAGTATCTGAATAGACATTTCTCCTTAGAAGATACAGAAATGGCCAATAAGCACATGAAAAGATGCTAAACATCATTCGCCATCAGGGAAACTCAAAACCACAATGAGATACCACTTCACACCTGCTAGGAGGGCTACAAAGAAGGAGACAGAAAACGACAAGTGTTGGTAAGGTTGTGGAGAGACTGGAACTCTCATACATTGCTGATGGAAATGTAAAATGGGGCAGCTGCTTTGACAGTGTAGCAGTTCCTCAAAAGGTTAAATATACAGAGCTGCCATGACTCATATGATAAACAGACAAATAAAATGTGGCATATTCATACAATGGACTACTATTTAGTAACAAAAATTTATGAAGTACTCACACATGCTAAAACATGAATGAATCTTAGAAATACTGAACTGAAAGAAGCCAGTCACAAAAGAACAAATATTGCATTATTCCATCTATATAAAGTAACCTGAATTGGCAAATCTCTACAGACAAAAGTAGATTGAGCAGCTGCCTAAGGCTTAGGGTGTGTTGGGGCTTGGGGGAAAATGGAGAGTGACTGCTAGTATGTGCAGGGTTTCTTTCTGGGCTGATGAAAACGTTCTAAAATTGGTAATGGTGGCACAGCTCCGAGAATGTAAAAAACTACTGAATTGTACACTTTAAAGGATGAACTGTACAGTTTGTAAGTTATATATCAACCAAGGTGTTATTTTTTTTAAATCCAAAGGTGCCAATTTCTCTGGACATATTTTGTTAACAGGGTTTCTTTCATGGGTGAATTTGTACTGATATTTAACAAGGAGACTAGCAGCTGAGGAGGCCCCAGTGTATTCATCAAAGTGGTCAGTGAAACAGAAAAGGATTGACAAACCACTGCTCCAGTGAAGTTTCACATCTCAAAGAGTAATGCATAGTCATTGACCACATGACCCACTGATTCCTCAACTAGGTATATACCCAAAAGAACTGAAAATTTAAGTTCATACAAGAATTTGAACATACATGTTCATAGATGCATTATTCAAGATAGCCTCAAAGTAGAAACAAACCCAAATGTCCATCAATTGATAAATGGATAATCATAATATAGTACATCCACACAATGGAATATTATTCAGCCATAAAAAGAAGTACTGATTCATACTGCAGCATGGATGAACCTTGGAAACATTATTCTAAGTTTAAGAAATTGAATACTAAAGATCACATATTTCACTCCCATGAAATATCCAAAACAGGCAAATCCATAGAAAGACAAAATGGTTTCCGTGATTGCCAGGAGCTGGTGGAGTGGGAATGGGGAATGACTGCTCATGGGTGTGAGGTTTCTTTTTGGGGTGATGGAAATACTCAGAATTAGAATGTGGTACTGTTGCACCACTTTGTGAACATACTATTAGCCACAGAACTGTATACCCTATAAGGGTGACTTCTGTGGTATGTGAGCCATATACCTTTATTTAAAAATCAAGTTTCTTGATACTACAAATATTAGTCAGCTATGCAAACTTACCAAAATTCTTTTACGGTCCTTTTCTGATAAAAATTTTACTGGTGGGTATTTCTGGGTGAAGCTGTAAACATGAAGAGATTAGAAAAGAAAATGTTAGACATCTCATTTGAGTATTTCATCACCTACCATCAAAACAAATGGCAGATTTTGTCACTGCTGCTGTTTGCTCCTTCTCTATTCCAAATAAGTACTGCAGGTACCAAGCAACCGCTGGATAATTTGAATTCAAGAAATTCTAACCTTCCCCTTGTTCTGAATCAAGCCAAGGCTAGGACTTGAGATGCTGTCTCTGAGAAGGGAAAATGTAAGAATGTACAGACTATCAGGAGTCAAAGCTAAACACAAAGTAAGGGAGGTGGGGGGCATTCTCAAGATGCTTTATTGGGGTCTGGAAGAAAAAAAGCGGCTGAGTGACATCACATACCCAACAGAGGAGACTGTGCCTTGCAAGAGCAAGAAAAGATGTTAATCATGCTGACTCCCCTATTCTGGGAACTCGTAATTCCAGCACCCTTGGGGCAGAATGACCTGGCACCATCACTTTCTCTCTCTCATGGAAGGCTAGGAGCCTGTTATAAGTCTCACCTTATCTTTCAATGTCTCTTGCCCACAATAAAAGGTGCCACGGGTCCCCAACCCACATTGATGTTTCAGGAGCAGGGCAGCATAAACAGCAATAAAATGTCAAATGAGAGTTGATAAATGCAGACATGAAATACCCATTCTTAAAATGATTCAATTAGGAACAAACTTGCTTTAAAGAAACTCAGAGAAACCAGCTTTATAGTTACTATTTTAATTGGAAAGGTGCTGGGTCTGTGCCAGTGTCCATTCCCTCCTCATCCCCAGCTGGTACCTAAGGTATCTCCTTAATGGCCGCCGGGCTGAATAGGACAGTATTAGACAGACGACCTTGAAGGCGTGCTTCTCATCTCCTTAAAGAGTGGAAGCTTAAATTGGAGAATGGAACAGAAGAATCTTCTTTTACAGTGCAGATCAAGTCCCCTATTAGGAGCTTCCATTTCTCAAAGGTCAAGTTAACCTGCAGGCAGCAGAGCTGGAGGTGGGCAGGGGGGAGCCTGCCGGCCTGAGTGAGAATCCGGGCCTCCTGTCTGCTGGTTCTGAGGCCCAGGGCAAACCTGCAGGGCTCTGCGCACCTGGGGCTCTGGAGGGAGGGGACATGGCACCCGCCAGGGACTGGGGCTGCGCGCCAAACCGTGACCAGCCTGCCACCACTGGGAGTGCCGCCGTGGAGCAGGGAAGCCCGCCCCAGTCAGAGCAACAGCGACGCCATGCGGGAGCTCGACGGACGCCTGGTGTGCGAGGGGACGCCTTCTGCACTCCGAAAACTTCAGTCACTCGTCGGGAAGATGGCAGCACAAACCTCAGTAGTGTGCGCCCCTCAACCTGCCATGATGCGCCCACCTTCTCCGAGAGCCCACACCCACCTCACACATGGGAAACGTCGCCTTCTCCGCAGGCCGGGCTCTGGCCACTTTCCCCGAGCGGGCCCCACCTGCCTTTAGGCTGCGGGAGAACGCAGCCGCACGGGGGTCCACGCGGCCGGGATAGGCGGCTGCCGCGGACCCCGGAGTGGGGCCGCTGGGGGGCAGCATCCGAACGGGGTGCCCCTGGGGTGGGCACACCAGTTGCGCCCCTGAACCCAAGTTCGCGTCGCGTGAGCCGCCTGGAGCAGGACCTGTCTGAAGCCTAGAGCAAAAACTGACATGCAATTTATACCAGGACGGAAACGGCAAACGGTTTTCTCGGGAATATACTTTAAAATAAATAAAGGTGAAGCAGAAACAGTTGCCTGACACACGGTTCTGTGCAGGCTGCACAAATAAACTACTCCCAACACCTTGTGCTCAAATGTTTCATTTAAAAAACAAAACTGGCTGCTTTCTTGCCTCGTCTTCAATATGCAACAACCAACTCTAAGATTCCACACGCAGGACCAGGTGTTGAAGCTTTCAGAAGCCACTGCACGAGTCTCGTCTCGTCTCATCCTTGAGGAGCCGGGCCCAGGGCTGAGGGCGCGGCTGCCCCAGCGGCTCCTCAGAGCGCCACGCGGCGCACCTTCCTGCAGCCAGACGACAGGGCTGGGCGGCAAGTGTGTGCGGGGAAGGGTGCGGTGCCTGCGTGTGTGCGGGGCTGTGAGGTGTGTGACGGGCACGGGAGGCGGATGTGTCAGGTGAGTGTGAGGTGACTGAGGCAGGTGTGTGAGGTGCCAAGCGGGTGTGCGGTGGGTGGCAGATGCCCTCAGCTCGGCCCGCCCTCCCTCCTGCACCTGCGGAGCTTGCACAGAGCCGGGCGCGCAGGAAGAAGCCCCTTGAAGGCCTGCGGAGAGGAACCAACAGCGCAGGGCTCACCCACATGCTCCGGGCCCCAGGACCTGTCACTGGGCCCCATTCGTCTGCACCTATGCCGCCTGAGGGGCAGCGGCCAGCAGGGCAGAGGCGCCCGCCACGCGAAGTCCGCCAAGCAGGTGGAGGGGTAGAGGGGTTGGAACCTTCCCCACCTCCCAGATTAATCACTTAGTAATTATTTTATGCCCTTCCAGGCTCTAATCTTCCTTTTATCAGGATCGCCAGTAAGCAGTATTATTACGTAGAATTTAAATTATTATTACTCGCTGTCTATTCAAAGAACATTTAAAAATATGGAGATGAAGTTAAACAAATGACATATACTCAAGCTGTTAAGAAATGGGGGTGTGGTAAGGACAATAGCCCACATGTTTCACTTACTCAGGCTTCTAAAATGGTACTGTCCCTATTTCTTCCCCTGTATAATATAATCTTTACCTTTCAGAAATATCCTTATTTCTTATGGGTCCTCTGCACCCAGTGACAAGCACCTCAAAACAACATATTTTCAGTTACATTTTTATCTTGCCAGCATCAAGCTGAGCATTCTTACCACACAGCTGGGAAAGATAAAACTAGACTGAGCTCCATGGATCACCACAAAGTCATGTCCGTACTTGACTTTCTAAGTAAAAGGATAACCGGGCTCACCATCACTGACTTGCTCACCACCCTGAAGAACAGAACCATTTTAGGATGAGCAACTAGAAAAGCAGCCCCCAACTGGGGAGGATGGGTGGGTAGGGAGGGATAAGGGGGGGGAAGAAGAAGAGGGGTACTAAGATTAACATGCATGTGGGGGGTGGGAGAAAGGGGAGGGCTGTACAACACAGAGAAGACAAGTAGTGATTCTACAACATTTTGCTATGCTGATGGACAGTGACTGTAAAAGGGTTTATAGGGGGGACCTGGTATAGGGGAGAGCCTAGTAAACATAATATTCTTCATGTAAGTGTAGATTAAAGATAAAAAAAAAAAAAGAAAGAAAGAAAGAGAAGGGGGATTACTTCCTGATAGGATAAAACTAACTGTAAATCAATGATTAATGCATGCTTTAAATATCCTTAATTTTGATCACTTAAGGGTGTCAGATGATCGGCTATGGATGTACACTTTTCTGATAATATTCCTTTCTATTAAAAAAAAAAGCAGTTCCTGTGTGGTGACCTCCAATGAGTTCTACACAAGGGTATAAAGGGCATATCAAAGTGTGGGCAAAGGGTATGTTTGTGTTTATACAGAGGATCAAAGCCTAATTTGGCTACCCAGAAAATGAACTAAAATATGATATGAAGAAGAACTTCCAACATCAGCACTCTCTGGAAGAGACATACCAGAAGATGATCATCAAAAAACCTCAACAAAGATCCAGGCGATGCTGCAGTTGTAGCTGCATTCATCCCACCGGTTCCTGGACTTGCCATTGGAATGAAGAAGGAGATATCTAAGCTGGCCTGTGCATATAGTAAAACAACAAATTTGACTGGATCTATACTGTTGGAACTCAACCAAGAATTAGGAGAAGTGCAAGTTGTAGCGCTCAAAATCTTACAACTACAGACTATCTACTGTTAAAAGAACATATGGGATGTGAACAGTTTCCAGGAATGGGTTGTTTTGTCTGATTTCTCTCAGACTGTTCAAGTACAGTTGGACAATATCCATTATATCATAGACAAATTTTCACAAATGCCTAGGGTGCCCTAACTGGTTTTCTTGGCTTCACTGGAGATGGCTGGTAATTATAGATCTGCTTTGGTTATGTAAATGTATTCCTATTATGTTAATGTGTATGTGCAATTTAATTAGTAGTTTAAAACCTATACATGCTTAAGTTACTCTACAAGAAGATATGTCAAAGAAATAATCAATCTTCCCATGTTTTCTTCCATCTGCTACCTCTATAGCTTTTCTTCTTCCTTCCTAATTACAACCCTTAAATAGAATTCGTGCCTCATATCGAATTCACCGAGTATCATAACTCCTCCTAGTGGTAAAGATACCTCAAGACAAATGCTGGGCATAGAAGCCACAGGGCATAAATATGCAAAGAAGTAATAAGCTAACCTTTTCAAACAATATGGCTTCTCTCTCACTTACCAACTTTACATTTCCCTGTATGGCCCCGGAAGATGACTGGTTAGCCAGAGACGGGTAAGATTCCTCAAGGGAGGAACAACCTAAGACAGGCACAGTCGCAGGGGGGCCATCAGGTGAGAAATTGGGGATCAACAGAGGTGAGGCTTAGAACCTCACCCCCCCTGTTTTGAGAGAAATCTTCTGCATCCGTGGATGTATTATTGCCCTTGTCTAGCTTGGATTAACACATAGTCTACAGGCACAGACCTGATCATCTATATCTGCCCTCTTACAACACTAAACTATGTTTTCTACCTTTATCTTGCATCTACCTACCACTTCAGCATTTTATTAAAAAATAATAATAATAATAATAATAATAAAGGGAGAAATGTGGGATTCACATACAAATCAAGTATAAAAATCAATCGAATATTCATATTTGACCTGATTGTTTATAGTTCATAATGAGTGATCAAAACCGAAAGTTTTTGTGATGACTGCCCTTGTACTGTTCACCATGTAAGAACTTATTCACTATGTAAGAATTTGTTCTACATGTAAAAACTTGTTTGTTATGCCTCAGAAGATTGGAGAATGACGAGAATTAGGCTGGGGGTGGATTAATGATTGTGCATTGAGCATTGACTCCCCTATACAGAATTTTATTGTTGTTAACGAGCATTTGATCAATAAATATGAGAGATGCCCTCAAAAAAAAAAAAAAAAGAAAGAAAAGAAAAGCAGTCCCCAGAGGCAAATACTTAACCTCTGTATCTATTTTAAAGGTAATTCTCAGTCTGGCAAAAGGAGTTTCTGGTAAATTCTTTAAGATAATGCTGTACTTGGAATTCTCTTTCCAATTTAGGGAACAGAGCAACAAAAAAGCATCAAGAGTCATAAAGTTCTCCTGTTTCAAGAGACCATGTGTGTAAACCATTGCCTTTGGGAAGTAATCTAATTGATTCACTTTTCTCTTCATGAACTAGTATTATTCCCCAAAGAAAATGATCATCCATGGCAGATTGTTTTTATTTGGGGGGGGGACACCCAACATAAAATCTGTGGTGAGTAATTTTTTTCACCATAAACTATTTTTTTAGAAGCTTCAATTGAAATCTCTTGGATTATGACAGTCTTATCAAAGGGAGAATTCCTGACTCCATCTAATGAAATGTTACAAGCAACATAATTTCAAATCATGGCAAGAAAAATTTAAAGCACAAACAACAGCCTTACATTACTACTGAATCTGTTAAACAACTTTGACTCCAGTAAAAGTCAAAATTAATAGTTTGCCGGACTACCTATAAACTATCAATGGACAAGAAGAAAGTGAACGAACACCTTTTGATTCTTTTCCATCATTATCTTTCTTTGATCATTTAATGAAAATACCAAAATTAAAGAAAAAAATGGCTTTCCATATCTTCATTTATATTCCAGACTTGATAGAAGGCTCATACAGTGCTGATGCACATCATTCAAACTCATCCCAAGGAAAAAATAATAATTATATGAATGTGTTTGTTTTTCTTTTTTCACCCTCTAAAGACCCAACTGCTACTCTGGACACATGACGTTTTCCACATACACTCCACAAAACATGCCAGTGCTGCAGCTGAATAGTTTTATAGAGAATGGGACTGTTGAGTGCACCCCCCACATGCAGGGGGGACACACCACCAGGACAAAGGGTGAGGAGGAACTTTCTTTGCAATCTGGTTCAAACAGAAGTTTCCACCCTATTATACAATACCCCTCTCCCAGCTGCTCTACCTGGACTCAATTCTGAAAACTTAGTGAGGCAGTTTGGTGACAAAAGCAGATAAATGACTAACCATGACATCACAGGCTCCATAATCACAATACTTATGGTGCTTACAAAGGGTACCAGATTTTCAGTGTTCCACATTTGTTTTCTTGTTTTGGAATTCTCTTAGACCAATCAACATATGCTAGAAACTATCTGACTGCCTTGAAGTTAAAAGAAGGTAAGGCCTAGTCTCAACTTGTATGTAATGAATTTTCTGGAACTGAGAAATTCACAGGGTTTGGAAAAGCAAGACTTTAACACACCTATATCATCTCTTCATCCAGTGTTTGGACTATTTGGGTTTTATATTCAAATTGGGTTAAGAAACCAAAAACATTTATGTAGACATTTGTTTAGATTGTCAGTTTGTAGATAACACATGGACAGTGGATAACAGAGGAAGGACTTTTAATGTAGGATCTACAGTTGGGTTTCAGAAGCTCCCCCGAAAAATAAATTGATTAAATAAGCAATACTCTTTTCTGGAGAGAACCCATAGTTGTCATCAGAAATGGTTCTTAATGACAAAAGAGAAAAAAAGGTCTAAAAACACCAAACAAGTAAAAAAAAAAGGTTTAAAAACAATGCATCCAAACTTTAAAGTAAAAAGTTACCTTCTCATAGAAAAGTTCTTGTCTTGAAAATGCCTTATATTTTTCATATTCTAGAATGACTCAGTTGAGATGAACTTATATTAGATATTGACCTTTTAAGGTCAATAAAATAGTACTTTTCCTAAACTTAAAACACAAAGTGTATACATACCTTTTTTCCAAATCTCTGATTTTCTCTCTTAGTGGCTCAACAATCTAAAATAAAAATAACTGAAATTAGTTTTAAAGTAAAAACACAGTCTTCCACCACTTCCACCCCACTGATGTTCTAGATAGGCATGACATAATTCAAAACAGATATTAATTTCTTCTACAATTCACTTCCACTTTGAAGTAAAGTTATACCACTTGAATCTCAGTTCTAGAATCAGGATAATATACTGCATGTTGGAGTCTTATTCCCCAGGTGCCTAAGTCTCTGAGACTTAACCTTTTTACTTGCCTTATCTCACTACGAGCAATGTTAAAGGTGGTTGGGGCTCATAAAAACAGACAGATCAACACCACCCGCTTCTGTTCAATAACTACTGAATCCCCTAGAAGCTGCCCACAAACCCTGAACATCTTGTTTCTGCATGCTATCTCCATGTCATCAGCTCCACAGGTAAACTGCAGGCTGAGTCAACCCACACCCATGTGTGTGAACAGTGAGCTCGGACAGAACTAGCAATCCCAGGGCTTCCCCACAACTAAAGCGTCTGGCTTCATACAAAATGAGTAACTCCTGTACCCCGCACAACTCGTCTTATAACAGTTTATCTATATTTATTTGACTAAAATATAAGCCATTATTTTAAAGCAGAAGGTGAGTCATCAACAAGAGGAGCCGCTTTCAGTGAGGCCACTGTGGCTCTCCGTCTGCACTGCAGAAGCCCATTGTGCTCCCAGGCCCTAGCATCTGAGTTGGGCTGTTTTTCCTTTTAGCATCTGCTCAGGTGAGCAGATACTGGCACTTGCTTCCACTCCTTGTCAAGATACCCACTTCTCTTTCTCTACGAAAGCTCGGAAAGGCTTACCTGGAAAGTCAGATAAAAGTTTAAATCTGTTCTGCCTTCAAGGTGGAATCCCTTTTACTACATCACACCTTTGTAAAATGGATAAATGCTGACCAGAGATGCATCAGCATAACAAACTGAAAGTCTCCTCATATATAAGGGATTCTTTTTTTGAGAGGTAGTTTTTCAAAATCATAGCTCAGCATCAAGCTACCACAATAAAGACACTAGCACAAGCAAAACTGAAGTTGACAAATACATAGAAAAAAACAAAATGTGGGAAAGAAACCAACCTCTTCAATCTTGCTCTCAAGTTTTAGTTCACCATTTTCCTGGATAGACCTGTTGAGTAGAAAGCTACAAAACTGAGATCAATTGAAAGGCTTCTAAGACATCAAGATGTATTTCTGAACAAATTACACAGCTGGAATGAACCAAAGGCTGCGGACCCCTCGGTCCTCTTCCCAGTATCAGTCCTGTGTCTCAACCCTTCCAGAGGGGGTCGCCCCAGGGGAAAATAAGGCATCTCGGGGAGGACTCTCCCTCCACCCACCTCATGTGCTCACTACCTGTAGGTCCTTTCTAAAATACTCTCACTTTTCATGTTATACTCAACATGGATTTAAATCAGATGCAGGAAGTGTGTCTACAGGGGCACAAGTTTTTCTGCTGGGTTTTCCTGGGGATTTAATGCAAAATGGAGTTTTTCCCAGTAAACAGACAGAGCTCCTTTATGTGCAATCTAAGCACCCCTCCTAGCCACACACAAAGCCTTCGTCAGGCAACACACAAGCCCTGGTGGGAGGGATGAGATCCACACAGCCCTTCCCATCTTGCAGGGCTGACTCCACAGGAAACGCCAGTGGGGGCACAGCAGCCCCTTGCCCTCACGGCCTTGCAGCAGCACTGACCAAGTCCAGCTCAAACACTGCAATGGTGATTGCTATTCTTTTATTTTCATTACCAATTTGAAATACAGAGTGGGGTGAATTTTTCTTGAAATGTAGCACTGTACTAACAGCACCAAATTTGTTTTACAATGAATGCTTATTAATTTTTGCTGATTTTTTTTTTTTTTTTAGACAGTAACACAAGGACTTTACTTTTGTGAGTGTCCCTCCTGCCCTATTAAGAAGCATAAATAATACAGAGGCCAGAAGGCTCCTGTGTTGCTCCGGGAGACACAGGTGGTCTAGGCATCACCTGGCTGGTCACAGTTTTCCTTAATGCAGCTCCCTTCTCAAAAGACTTGGGTAAGCCCCCTCCTACCACCCCCAGCCCTGTGCTTGCTCAAGCTGCCCAAAAATACCCTCACATGTTAGTGGTGTAAAAGCTAGGGTCAGAGGCACAGTCGCAGGGGGGCCATCAGGTGAGAAATTGGGGATCAACAGAGGTGAGGCTTAGAACCTCTCCCCCCCTGTTTTGAGAGAAATCTTCTGCATCCATGGATGTTTTATTGCCCTTGTCTAGCTTGGATTAACACATAGTCTACAGGCACACACCTGATCATCTACATTTGCTCTCTTACAACACTAAACTAAGTTTTCTACCTTTATCTTACATCTACCTACCACTTCAGCATTTTATTAGAAATAATAATAATAATAATAAAGGGAGAAATGTGGGATCCACATATAAATCAAGTATAAAAATAAAAAAAATAAAAAATAAAAAAACT
Organism: Manis pentadactyla; assembly: GCF_030020395.1. Classification (NCBI taxonomy): domain Eukaryota; kingdom Metazoa; phylum Chordata; class Mammalia; order Pholidota; family Manidae; genus Manis; species Manis pentadactyla. The sequence continues at coordinate 145,505,848 of NC_080020.1, read as the reverse complement.
AGGGTCAAACCTCTATCATCTGTAAAGGGGAGAAGGGACCCCGAGGTGGGCAATGCAAAGGAGCTGACCAGTGCAGCACCATGGTTTATCTTTCACAACTGTGCTCTATTTGGGTAAACATTAAAATCAGATCATTTCTTGAGAATATCCATAGGAGGACAGACACAGCCTAGATGCGTGAATAGCAAAAAACTCAGTTTCACTTTAAAAATATTCTTCAATTAAGACATGACATCAAAGGTGTATATGTAACAATGGATATGTGTTTATAAAACCCAACCTGATATCTGAGTTATTAGAAATAATTACCTCATATTAACGAAGTTGCCCCAAACAGCTGTAAGGAAAAGAAGAAAAAAGTCAGTATTTAAGTTTATAACATTCAAGGATTCCAACTAAAACAATTTTAATTTTTTTAACCAGTATTTAAAAGTTCACTAAGAAAACTAAATTACAGCTCATGAAGACAATGCACACTTCTAAGTATTAAGTCCAATTTAAAAAATTTGGAATGCTTCTTGTGGGGTTTGCAGTTCAAACCTTTCTCTGAATGTCCATGCAACCAAAACCCAGAGTCGACACTGTGGCTGAACTGCAACTGAAATTCATCCCTTCTGAGTCTCATCGCATCCCCTTTATGTGAGAGTTTTTGGCCTGCTGTCTGCCTCTGTAACTGTAGCGCCTGGAGGGTGGGTTACCATGTGTACAGCTGGCCTTCAGTACATGTCTATGTAAGTCAGCCCAGCTCCAACAGTGAGATTTTACCACTGATGACTTTAAAGACTCAACAGGAGACCAGGAGCAAATGCTTTAGGGGCTGAACAGAGGGTCACTTCACAAAGACACCTTCCCCATGAATGAACCATCCCAGCATTCCTATATGGCAGCCAGTGGTCATCTCCAAATGCTGACAGCCTCCTAAGGGCCAGATGCTCAGAGAGGCTTCCAGACTGTGAAGAAAAAATGCAAACACCCTCCCAGTCATGGGGCGGGTGATCCCGTGAGCTAGGAAAGGCCCTGAGGTTAGGATCTATTTCTAGGCATCTTCTTATTGCCATCCTCTGGGACATAGTAGGGGTTTAATAAATGTTTCTTGAATAGGACTCCAAAATCATGCTCCCTACAAGAAATCCCCTTTGTCCAGAAGGGAGATGTTGGGTCCACATCTCTCTTCAAATAGAAGAGAAACTCTTGATAGAAAATATAGCAATAAACAACTGAATAAAAGTGGCAAGTAACCAAGAAATGGAAGAAATTAAAGTTGTACTATATTCATTATTCATTTAAAAACATAAGGAATGTTTGTATCTGTGGATGTGATCTTGCTTTTGAATATTATCCTCAGGAAATAAATATATATATGAGAGCTGACTTCACAAAAAGGGGGAGGAAATGAAAATATCTTACAATGGGGGAATTGCTACATAAATCATGACATAGCTATGCAACAAAATCAGAACTATGACTATGACCATTATAAAAAAAAACACAAGAAATAACAAGTGTTGGTGAGGATGTGGAGAAAAGGGAACCCTCCTACACTGTTGGTGGGAATGTAAATTGGTGCAGCCAATGGAACTATGGAAAACAGTGTGGAGGTTCCTCAAAATATTACAAATTTGTCTACCATATGACCCAGTTATTCCACTTCAGGGTATTTATCTAAAGGAAATGAAAACACTAAAAAACACAACACTGTACCTATGTTTATTGCAGCAATATTTGCAATAGCCAAGACAAAGAAACAACCTAAGTGTCTACCAATAGATGAATAGGTAAAGAAAAAGTAGAGCATATATACAATGCACTATTATTCAGCCATAAAAAGAATGAAATCTTACCATCTGTGACAACGTGGGTGGGCCTACAGCCATTATGCTAAGTGAAAGTCAGATAGAGAAAGACAAACACAGTATGATCTCACTTACATGTGAAAACTGAAGGAAAAAAACAAGAAACAAAACCCAAGCTCAAATCTGTATCAGTACAGAGGACAGATTACTGGTTGCCAGAAACAGGGGATGGGGTGGGTGAAATGGTAAAGCGGGTCAAAATAAAACAAGTCCTGAGGATGTGCAGTACAGCACTGTAACAACAGTAAGTAATAGGGTATCATGTATTTGAAAGTTGCTGAAAGAATAAATCTTGAAAAATCTTATCACACACACAAAATTTGTAATATATGTGGTGACGGGTGTTACCTCAAATTATTGTAGTGATCATTTTATAATACGTGTACACCTAAAACTAATGTTACATGTCAATTACATCTCAATAAAAAGATTACAGAACTATGTTGTAACATGATAATGCAGTTATGACAGTTCCAGCTGAGAAAATATGCATGCTGTATGACTTCTGCTACTGAAACATACAAAGGAAAAAAAAGATTATCTGGAGAAGTAAAAATACCGAGTTTAAATGGTGAAGTCATTTTTTAATTTTTTTCTTTTAATTGTTTCTTTTTCCTTGTATTTATGTGCTTACCTTGCTTTTTAAAAAGGAGGGAAAAGATTTTTAAACCCTTGCTAAATGCCATGCCCCTGTTCTCAATCTCTTCCTAAACAACTTGTGAACATCAGGGTCAGTCCTCAGCTCAGACTTCAGACATTGTGGAGGAACAAGGAGCTGCCGAACCCCACAGACATCTCACTGTCTTACAAATAAATACACCACCTCTTTTTGGCTTTAGGATTATGCTGCTTGTCAAAATACACCACGAGTGGTCCCTCTCTATTCAGGCCGCTGAACTACATGGGAAGAATTATCCACTCCTTCAAGTGCCTTCTGTATGGGCAGTAATTTTGACAATCTTCTCAATCATTCCATGGTTTTAATTTACTCAGTTTCTTTTTTCACACTTCTCAGTCTCTTTGTCATCACTTAGACCATCTGAGATAACTACGGCTGCCTGCCCGCTCCTAGACACCTCCCCGGTTGAACTAAGGACAGGTGGCCCCCGGCCCCAGGTCTTTTCTGTGTGATAGATCCTGTCCCCTGCGAAGAGGGGGAGGGGCCTGGGGTGTGGCCAGAGAAGGCGGCTCCCACAGCCACAGCTTCACCACCCTTTATAAACAGAAAATGATGGCTCTTCGTGGATAATGCCCACATCTATTCTTGTGGCTCAGACCTCTTTGACTGGCTCTTCGCCCACACCTGGAGATGCACCCACCTCCCCAGCTGCTCTTCCCAGTTCATGGAGAGAGCTTCCTGAACCCTTCACCTGCTCACCAATCAGACCTCCATGCAACCCGTCATGGCAGCCCTCCCCACAGATTCTTCACCCTCCTGCCCTACTTGGCCTCCCAACCCCTACTCTGCCTGCAAGTGGTCTCCTTGGCCAGAGGGCACCCACCTCACCTGGGCATCCCACTCTGGCGAAAGCCTCGACCACTCTCTTGTTCCAGGGGACACAGGGAGCCCCTGTGTGTCAGCACAGTGCCCACTACACACTTCTGTCTAACTGGCTGCTCAAAGGTGGGTCCCCCCCTAAGATCTGGTGTTTCCTTATTCACATTTGCAACACTGAGCACATGCAGACCAGAAACCAGAATTAGGTGAATGGAAGACAAGAAATGTTTCACTATCGTATATTTATCTCTTCCTTAGTACATTTATCTTCAGAAGTATTATACCAATGAATCTTTCAAATGTTTTTATGTCAAGTGTTTTTGGCCTCCTTCTAAAGTCTGCCCACTTTGCTCTCAGAAGCAAACTGGACCGGGCCCCCAGCACAGACCACTCACGGCAGGCAGGAAGAGCACCTGCGTCACCACAGACTCATTCCAAGGGGAAAACACAGGCGACTTCCAACGACTGTGGAGCACTGCTCCTGGTGTCATGTGTAAGCTAGCCTGGAGCATGATTCTGTGTGTGAACCATCTGGACATGGTGTTCAAAAGCTCAACAACGATATAAATCAATGTTGCTTTTAGAATTTTGCAACCTGCTTTAGACAATTTGACCCACCTTACCCTGCCCCAAAGGAATAGCTAGGATTTACTAATAGATGTACTCTATAAATATCTGAACTAAACTGAACTATATATTAAATCTATTACATATAGAAAAGGACTCAATATTAAGTATTCAAGACAAAGGTAATCATTCATAATTACTAACAAGGGGCTTAAAACTAACCTCCTTATACAGTTTTCAAGATAATTTCTTAATTTTTACTATTAATTTTTAAAATTGCATGCAAACTGAGGCACATGGATTTCAGTTCTCTCTCTGTCTTATCTATACCTAGATTCCATGCCACACACGGGGAAACCTAGTTCAAGAACATCAATGACATAGAAATTTTCATGTAGGGCAAAAAACTGAGTGATTTTCAAGGGAATGATTAAAAATCTGTCCTTTTACAACAAATAAAAATAATAAAATGCTAAGCCAATATTGTGGTAGTCTCTATTAGTCTAACTCGGTTTCTTGAATATGAATCAGACATCAGTTGAGATAAACCCTGTTAGAACACAATTTCTCAGTCTGTAATCTGTGGGTCTCTAAGGATTTATGAATGAGTTTCAGGAGTTTCTGATTTCAGAAATCCTTGAAAGTCTACCATGCATACATAGCTTGTCAAATCCTCCATAAAAGCTGGAGTTTAAGTGGTGCACTTGTAGTAGAGTGTTTTAGAATAGGGGTACATCCCAAATCCTTAGATGCCAGCCACACGGAAAGTACAGACTCTTCACCAGCAATCCTGACACCCTATTTTAAGAACTGTTACAATAGTGAACCGACAGAACTGCCCTTTCCATTTCACACCTGTGCATTTTAAATGGCTGCAATGTTTATCATCCTTTTATTGGGCGTTCTGATCTGCACCTCAACCTGGAAAGCACATGAACTTCTACACTAAGTCCAGAAGTCCCCTGCAGGAGGGCATATGCCTCTGTAAGGGGGATGGAAGGCATGCCTGCAGGCAAGCGCTGGTGCTTAGACATCTGACCAGGCAGCACACCCACCGGGCAGTGGGAAGGGCCCTGGCTGACCCATGCAGACACCAGGCCTTCTCTTTCCAGTGTTGCCTAAACTCCTTCCTCGCTCATCCATCGGCCAGCCATCCAGCAAAGCTGGCGCCTGCAGATGCACGGAGGGTAAGGCCCCGTGGCCACGCACAGCAACCACACCCCTCATGATGGAAGAGGAAGACACCAAGAGGAATGCGCCAGAGAAGCTGTCCCAGAGCCGGCTGATGGCTGGCAAGCTGCAGCAGGCATCCATCTGCAACGACGGTGGGGAGCAGCCTGACCCCACTCATGAGGGAAAAGGTGGAGCACAGGTATCCACAGGGCCCAGGGGAACTTACCCAAATCATAAGAACACAGTCCTTCAGGATGGGCAGAGGGAGAAACAGCAGGCCTGCCTACAGCAGTAACCGAGGGTGTCAATGGCTAAGTGCAGGTCTCTTTTAAAATGCCAACATTTATTCATTGAGCCCCTGCTAGGTGCCAAGCAAGGTATGACGTGTGGCAGCAAATGCTCCTAACCATGGTGCCCTTTAGATCAGAATGGTTCTTTCTCCAAAATCTCACTATAGCTGAGAATGGACAGGAATGGAGCAGGAGACCCCACCCAAGTCAGCACTTCAGTCTCCTGTATCAGAATCTCCACAGGCATCGGATTTTTTAAGTGCCCCAGGTGACTCTGACCCCTGGGGAAGGTGGGGCCTCCACCCTAAGGGAGCTGGTGACCTGCGAAGATCAAGAGTCCAGGCCCCAACCACTCTGGTCCCTTGTAATTTCTCCAACTTGTCAAGCCTGCCCCTCCTGCCCAGGGCCTTTGCCTGTAACTCTTCTCCCAACTTCTTTTTTATCTGCCTCCCTGAGTCCATACAGGTCTCAGCTCAAAAGCTACCTCACCAAAGAGCTCTTCCTAACCAGTTTGTAATAGCGCTCCCCCCTCCTCTTCCCTGCCCATACTTAACTTTTATCTTCACAGCACTTAGCACCTATATCTACAAGTCTATTTATCTATGAATCTATATATGGTTCCCTCCAAAAAAATGTAAGCTCCAAAGAGGCCAAGGATCTGTTTTGCTCGCTTCTGCTACCTACAACATCAAAATGCTTGAATAATATTTAGTGCTAAGTATTTGCCAAAAGAACGAATGAATGAAAAGCTCTCCCAAATGATAGAGAATCACTGCTCTAGAGCGAGAGTCAGCCAACTTTTTCTGGAAAGGGATAGGTAAGTAAATATTTAAGTCTTTGCAGGCCATATGCTCCCTGAAGCAACTACTCAACTCCATCACTGCTGGCCGAGCACAGTCAAGATAATTTGGGAAAGCATGGCTGTGCTCCCATACAAGTTTATTCAAGAACACTGAAATTAAAATTTCATGTACTATGAAATAGCAATTTTTTTTTTTTTTTTTACTTTTTTCAACCATTTAAAAATTGTTGAAATTTTCTTAGCTTGAGGGTGGGCTGCAGTGGGGCATAGTTAGCCAATCCCTGCTCTAAGAGATACCAGAATGATTAGGGACAATCACAGTCCAGGGAGTTCTGGTCCCTGAGGGGAAAACAGCCACCAGCCACCCATATGTAACACATCAGGAGCTGCAGCCCGAACAGGATGGTGACGGCTGCACACGGGCGGGGATGTGGACTGGGCTCTGACGGAGATGGTCCGCAGGAAGAATGGGGGCAGTGCTCGCAGAGGTGCCCCGGGAAGGGCTACCTTCTGTAGCACTCCAAGTCAGCTGGACTCTGATTAGCAGGCCGCCAGCAATCATCAGACTGGGACAGGGCAGCCGTGCTTTAGCATAAAGGAGGCAGGGTGTGAGGGGCAGATGGCCAGGGTGAAGGACGCAGAGGACAGAGCAGGGGAACCATGTGCCAGCCAGAGGTGGGAGAGGTCAGGGTAGAATGGTGACACAGGTGATGTCATGGGGTAAGAGCACAGGAGGTGTTAGACAGCCAGGGAAGGGACAATGGTCTGGGACTAGCACACACTCAGAGCTGGCATCCCAGTGAACCAGGCAGAAGGCATCTAGTGGGCAAGGGGGAAGGGAAGCTAGAGCAGGGAAGGCAGCACTGGCCAGAGGTACAGGGGGCCCTGAGGCGAACAAGTCACAGGTTCAACAGTACGTGGCACTGGCCACTGCATCAGGCCTGGCAGTGGCCATGGGAATCCCACGACAAGGCCAAGACAGACAGTAAGCACAGCGACACCAGATCACTACCTTTTACCCAACCTTTCTTCTGGCTGTCTCTAATCACAAAGTCACTTATTTGTTACCTCCACTTCCCAGCCAAAGCCTGGAGCCAAGCCTGAGCCAGGACTCACAAAAGGTCACACAACTAGTGACCACCCTCACTGGTGCCAGGGCTTCCCCATAGGAGGGCTGCCCGACCTACCCAGGGCCCCAGCATTCGCCATCTCCACTGGAAAAAGGCAGCTGTGTTTTCCCAATCCCCTACCCTCAAGCACCCTGCAGGTAGACTGTGCTCAAACACTGGGGATCACTGACCTCATGAACTCTTTGTGGGGGGCGACCCAGCCTATACAAATGCTGAAGATGCTCCCCATTTCAGGAGAGAAACTACCAATTCCGACCTCCTGCTTGCTGAAGTTGAGAACACTTTAATTTACAGAAGTATTCAAAACTGGAACCCTGCACAAATGTAAGGCACCCTGAGCTCATCTAAAATGAGTGTTATGTGCAGAGAAAGTTCCAGTAACACTCAAGTACAGTGTGGCTCAGACACTGCTGTGATTCTGTTTACTGTTCTGCTTGAGGTTTCCCAAGCGTGTTAACTACAACAAAACGCCTCATCTGAGCTATGACTCAGTTCGTCTGCCAAGTGCTCACTGCAAAGCTGTATGGTGTCACTGTGCTTCTACACAGAGCCTCCCAAGTGGAATTTTAAAAAATTGTCCAAAAACTCTTTGACACACCTCCCATCAGGAGGTACGGTGTCTGTGTCCTCCCCTTGAATTTGGTGGACTTGTGACTGCTTTGACCACAAGGGAGAGCAGAAGTGACACTATGTGACTTTTGGAGCTGGTCATAAAGAGTGTGCATTTCTGCTTCACTGGCTGGGACCCTGGCTCCTGGAGCCCTGGACCACTGAGTTCAGACAGCTCACCTGTGGGCACTCCAAGGTCCAGTGCTAGCCAAGCTCATCCCCAGGGGCAGACCTGCCAGCAAAGCCACCTGGAGTGGATTCCCTCCAGCCCCAACTATGTGGATCATCCCAACTGCAGCCCCAGACGTCATAAAACAAGGACAGTCACCCCATTTCAAATTCCTGACACACAGAACCCAGAAGCATAATAAAATGGTTGTTTTTTTACACAACTACCTTTTAAAATCATTGGTTAAACAGCAAAACCAAACAAGAACCAAAACACAGACAGGTATGTCCCCATGCCTCTACTATAACAATGTTTGGATGTTTTCATGGCAGCCCTCAAATCAACCCAGGATGCAGGCTGAATTCCTCCCCACCCATGACACGTGCCCTTCCTCATGCCCACAGTGTGGAATTGTATGGACTTGGCCACTCGGCTAAAAAGTGTGACCAGTGGGTCCAGGCAGATGTCCTGGGGAAATTCTAGCACCCAGGCTGCCTGCCTGCATCTGAACAGACAGTGAACATGTCCAGGAGAAAGGCACCCTTGCTAACCCCTGGTGAAGCCCAGCACCACCAGTACTGGAACAGAGAAAATATTTGACACACCTGGGAGAAACTTTGACAAAACACAACTGAAATGATTTTAAAAGCAGGCAGAATATGCATTATTCTTGTAATAAGAAAAGTATTAAAAGAGCTGTAATGAGAATAGTATTACTAGATCCAACAGAAAATTCAAGTTAGAAGATATTATTCTGTTTTTTAATTCTTCAAGTAAAAAAGATAAATGTGCAAAAGGAGGTTTCCAGTTCCCACTCAGAGAATTTGCTGCTAACAGGTCAGGCAGCATCAAGCCTACTCCCCAACCTCAAGAAACCGAGCCCAACACCCTGAGCCCTGCCCAGCTGGCCAGGCTTGCGGTTGTTCTAAGTGGTTACACAGAATGAAAATGGTCTCAGATAAAAACACTACTGGGATTTCTGTGCAGACTCCAGTGACTGGTGCGCTTCACAAGCCTTGAGCAGAGGGCATCTGCTTGTGGGACCTCCCTTCAACATCAGCCCTGCCCTAGGCCCTCCTCAAGGCCAGACTCCAGGGCTGAGTCCTAGAAACAGGGAAGATGCAGCCCTTCCAACTCCTTGCCCTGCAGGCCGAGCTGGCCAGTCCCAAACTTCTGCTATTAAACACTAAGTGACTCACACCTTCCCATATGCTTACCTAATAAAATTGCACCAACATTCCCATGGGAAAAATTTTGCCCCAAGATATTCCTTTTTTTCACAAAATGGTTAAAAATGTAAGAAAGTGAGGGCTTTGTAGATGACTCCTTACATGTAAAAACTCTTTACACATAAAAATGTCCATATTAAGTGAGAAAGGAAACTTGGTAGAATCAATTTTTTGCTTTTTAACTAAATGGACATTTAAAGCTACATGCACATGTATTTATTCACAGAAGTCTGTGAAACATTTGGTAAGACCTTTCTATACTTCTGCATTATTTTCATTTCTACAACTTGCAGGAAGAAAGTTTGAAATGCATTTTTTCCGGTCTGTGAAGGATGCTGATTGGTTTTCTGTTCAGGCCAGGTAGAAAAGTATCATAGCTTGCAATGTACAGGTGACCTATTTAAATGCCTGAATCCACTAAGTTAGGAAAGCCCCAAATCCAAAACCATTTAATCAGCTATCATCTCAAGGAAATAAAAGCCTGGATAAGAAAACCACCTACATGGACCTTCTGTAGGTGGTCAGGGCAAAGAGTTGTTGAGACCAGAGCTACACAAAGCGTGTCACCAGAGCTCATCTGAAACGCAGTTCCTCAGGCTAAACACTGGGATTCGGAATCAGAAACTCTGGGGTGGAGCACAGCCATTTGGGTTCAACAAGTGCTCCAGTGATGCAGATTCACCCAATCCAGTAAACAGCCCACCTATGTTTTCCCCGTGCTGATCCTAGGACACTCCAGGCTTTGTTAAGTAAACACAGAGTTACAGTGTTAAATAAGCCCTCTCCTGTCTGTGCAATGTGGCTGCCCCTTCTCCCACTCCACTGCCGTCCCTGCCTTGCCTTTGATTCTCCCTTCAGTGTGCCAGCCCCTCCTCCAGGCTCTGGCCACTAAACAACCCGATGACCTCCACTGATGTCCTTCCTCCCATTTCTGCCTCTCCGTGGGACACTCCCTTCTCACCAAAGGACTTGTCCTGAAAGCTGTTGCCTTTGTCATTTTCCTGCTCAAGATTCCTCCAAGTTCTCCAAACTATTTTGATGTTACTTCCTATCACCAAAAGCTCTGAGCATGTACTATATGACCTTGGGGGCAGAGCAAGCCATTTTATTTTTTTTTAATTTTTTGTTTAGTATCATTAATATACAATTACATGAGGAATATTATCTTTACTAGACTCCCCCCATCACCAAGTCCCCCCACATACCCCATTACAGTCTGTGTCCATCAGTGTAGTAAGATGCTAGAGTCACTACTTGTCTTCTCTGTGCTGTACAGTGCACCACGTGACCCCCCTCATTATACATGCTAATCATAATGCCCCGTTTCTTCCCCCCCCCACTTACCCTTCTCTTCCCACCCACCCTCCCCAGTCCCTTTCTCTTTGGTTACTGTTAGTCCATTCTTGGGTGCTGTGAGTCGGCTGCTGTTTTGTTCCTTCAGTTTTTTCTTTGTTCTTATACTCTAAGGATGAGTGAAATCATTTGATACTTGTCTTTCTCTGCCTGGCTTATTTCACTGAGCATAATACCCTGTAGCTCCATCCATGTTGTTGCAAATGGTAGGATTTGTTTCTTCTTATGGCTGAATAATATTCCATTGTGTATATGTACCAATCTTCTTTATCCATTCATCTACTGATGGACACTTAGGTTGCTTCGAATTCTTAGCTATTGTAAATGGTGCTGCAATAAACATAGGGGTGCATATGTCTTTTTCAAACTGGACTGCTGCATTCTTAGGGTAAATTCCTAGGAGTAGAATTCCCGGGTCAAATGGTATTTCTATTTTGAGATTTTTGAGGAACCTCCATAATGCTTTCCACAATGGTTGAACTAATTTACATTTCCACCAGCAGTGTAGGAGGGTTCCCCTTTCTCCACAACTTCGCCAACATTTGTTTTTCTTTTTCTTTTGGATGGTGGCAAGCCTTACTGGTGTGAAGTGATATCTCACTGTGGTTTTAATTTGTATTTCTCTGATGACTAGCGATGCGGAGCATCATTTCATGTGTCTGTTGGCCATCTGAATTTCTTCTTTGGAGAACTGTCTGTTCAGCTCCTCTGACCATTTTTTTATTGGATTATTTGCTTTTTGTTTGTTGAGGTGCGTGAGCTCTTTATATATTTTGGATGTCAGCCCTTTATCGGATCTGTCATTTATGAATATATTCTCCCATACTATAGGATGCCTTTTTGTTCTATTGATGGTGTCCTTTGCTGTACAGAAGCTTTTCAGCTTGATATAGTCCCACTTGTTCATTTTTGCTTTTGTTTCCCTTGCCCGGGGAAATATGTTCATGAAGAAGTTGCTCATGTTTATGTCCAAGAGATTTTTGCCTATGTTTTTTTCTAAGAGTTTTATGGTTTCATGAATTACATTCAGGTCTTTGATCCATTTCAAATTTACTTTTGTGTATGAGGTTAGACAATGATCCAGTTTCATTCTCTTGTATGTAGCTGTTCAGTTTTGCCAACACCAGCTGTCGAAGAGTCTGTCATTTCCCCATTGTATCTCGATGGCTCCTTTATCGTATATTAACTGACCATATATGTTTGGGTTAATATCTGGAGTCTCTATTCTGTTCCACTGGTCTGTGGATCTGTTCTTATGCCAGTACCAAACTGTCTTGATTACTGTGACTTGTAGTAGAATTTGAAGTTGGGAAGCAAAATCCTCCCTGTTTTATTCTTCCTTCTCAGGATACCTTTGGCTATTCAGGGTCTTTTCTGTTTCCATATGAATTTTAAAACTATTTGTTCCAGTTCGTTGAAGAATGCTGTTGGTATTTTGATAGGGATTGCATTAAATCTGTAGATTGCTTTGGGTAGGATCACCATTTTGACAATATTAATTCTTCCTAGCAAGGAGCATGGAATGAGTTTCCATTTGTTAGTGTCCTCTTTAATTTCTCTTAAGAGTGTTTTGCAGTTTTCAGGGTATGGGTCCTTCACTTCCTTGGTTAGGTTTATTCCTAGGTATTTTATTCTTTCTGATGCAATTGGGAATGGAATTTTTTTCCTGATTTCTCGTTCTGCTAGTTCATCGTTAGTGTATAGGAAAGCAACAGATTTCTGTGTATTAATTGTGTATCCTGCAACTTTGCTGAATTCACATATAAGTTCTAGTAGTTTTGGAGTGGAGTCTTTAAGGTTTTTTATGTACAATATCATGTCATCTGCAAATAGTGACAGTTTGACTTCTTCTTTACCAATCCGGATGCTTTGCATTTCTTTGTTTTGTCTGATTGCTGTGGCTAGGACCTCCAGTACTATGTTGAATAACAGTGGGGAGAGTGGGCATCCCTGTCTTGTTCCTGATCTTAGAGGAAAGGCTTTTAGCTTCTCGCTGTTAAGTATGATGTTGGCTCTGGGTTTATTATATATGGCCTTTATTATGTTGAGGTACTTGCCCTTTATACCTATTTTGTTCAGAGTTTTTATCATGAATGGATGTTGAATTTTGTCAAATGCTTTTTCAGCATCTATGGAGGTGATCATGTGGTTTTTGTCCTTCTTTTTGTTGATGTGGTGGATGATGTTGATGGATTTTTGAATGTTGTACCATCCTTGCATCCCTGGAACAAATCCCACTTGATCATGATGGATGATCTTCTTCATGTATTTTTGAATTCAGTTTACTAATATTTTGTTCAGTATTTTCGTGTCTATGTTCATCAGGGATATTGGTCTGCAATTTTCTTTTTCGGGGGGGGGGGTCTTTGCCTGCTTTTGGTATTAGAATGATGCTGGCTTCATAATCAAGTTTGAAAGTATTCCCTCCTCTTCTATTTTTTGGAAAATTTTAAGGATAATGGGTATTAGCCTTCTCTATATGTCTGATAAAATTCAGCAGTAAATCCATCTGGCCTGGCACTCTTTGATCGTTTTTTGATTGCCGATTCAATTCGTTGCTGGTAATTGGCCTGTTTGGATTTTCTTTTTCTTCCTTGGTCAGTCTTGGAAGGTTGTATTTTTCTAGGAAGTTGTCCATTTCTCCTAGGTTTTCCAGTTTGTTAGCATATAATTTCTCATAGTATTCTCTAATAATTGTTTATATTTCTGTGGGGTCCACCGTGATTTTTTCTTTCTCATTTCTGATTCCATTGATGTGTGCAGATTCTCTTTTTCTCTTAATAAGTCAGGCTAGGGGTTTATCTATTTTGTTTATTTTCTCAAAGAAACAGCCTTCAGTTTCATTGATTTTTTCTATTGTTTTATTCTTCTCAATTTTTTAAATTTCTTCCCTGATTTTTATTATGTCCCTTCTTCTGCTGACTTTGGGCCTCATTTGTTCTTCTTTTTCCAATCTCAATAATTGTGACTTTAGAGTATTCATTTGGGATTGTTATTATTCTTTCTTTAAATTTGCCTGGATTGCTATATACTTTCCTCTTAGAACTGCCTTTGCTGCGTTCCACAGAAGTTGAGACATTGTGCTGTTGTTGTCATTTGTCTCCACATATTGTTTGATCTCTATTTTAATTTGACCATTGATCCATTGATTATTTAGGAGCATGTTGTTAAGCCTCCATGTGTTTGTGAGCCTTTTTGTTTTCTTTGTACAATTTATTTCTAGTTTTATACCTTTGTGGTCTGAGAAGTTGGTTGGTAGAATTTCAATCAATTTGAATTTACTATGGGTCTTTTTGTGGCCTTGTATGTAGTCTAGTCTGGAAAATGTTCCATGTGCACTTGAGAAGAATGTGTATCCTGCTGCTTTTGGATGTAGAGTTCTGTAGAAGTCTATTAGGTACATCTGTTTGAGTGGGTTGTTCAGTGCCTCTGTGTCCTTACTTATTTTGTCTGGTGGATCTGTCCTTTGAAGTGAGTAGTGTGCTGAAGTCTCCTAGAACGAATGCATTGCATTCTATTTCCTCCTTTAATTCTGTTAGTATTTGTTTCACATGTTGTTGCTCCTGTATTGGGTGCATACATATTTATAATGGTTAAATCCTCTTGTTGGACTGACCCCTTTATCATTATGTAATGTCCTTTATCTCTTGTGACTTTCTTTATTTTGAAGTCTATTTTGTCTGATACAAGTACTGCAACACCTGCTTATTTCTCCCTATTGTTTGCATGAAATATCTTTTTCCATCCCTTGACTTTTAGTCTGTGCATGTCTTTGGGTTTGAGGTGAGTCTCTTGTAAGCAGCATACAGATGGGTCTTGCTTTTTTATCCATTCTATTACTCTATGTCTTTTGATTGGTGCATTCAGTCCATTTACCTTTAGGGTGATTATTGAAAGATATATACTTATTGCCATTGCAGCCTTTAGTTTCGTGGTTATCAAAGGTTCAAGGATAGCCTCTTTACTATCTAATCATCTAACTTAACTCAGTTGTTAAGCTATTATAAACACAGTGTGATGATTCTTTATTTCTCTCCCTTCTTATCCCTCTTCCTCCATTCTTTATATGTTAGGTGTTTTAACCTTTACTCTTTTGTGTTTCCTTTGACTGCTTTTTTGTGCATAGTTGATTTTATTTTTTGCCTTTAGTTAGTATTTGGTTGGTCTGCTTTCTTTGTTGTGAGTTTATTTTCTCTGGTGACATCTATTTAGCCTTAGAAGTGCTTCCATCTAGAGCAGTCCCTTTAAAATACCCTGTAGAGGTTTGTGGGAGGCAAATTCCCTCAAGTTTTGCTTGTCTGGGAATTGTTTAATCCCTCCTTCATATTTAAATGATAATGATAATCGTGCTGGATAGAGTATTCTTGGTTCAAGGCCCTTCTGTTTCATTACATTAAATATATCATGCCATTCTCTTCTGGCCTGTAAGGTTTCTGTTGAGACATCTGATGATAGCCTGATGGATTTTCCTTTGTAGGTGACCTTTTTTTTCTCTCTCTGGCTGCCTTTAATACTCTGTCCTTGTCTTTGATCTTTGCCATTTTAATTATTATATGTCTTGGTGTTGTCCTCCTTGGTTCCCTTGTGTTGGGAGATCTGTGTGCTTCCATGGTCTGAGCTACTATTTCCTTCCCCAGTTTGGGGAAGTTTTCAGAAATTACTTTTTCAAAGACACTTTCTATTCCTTTCTTTCTCTCTTCTTCTTCTGGTACCCCTACAATGCCAATATTGTTCCGTTTGGATTGGTCACACAGTTCTCTCAATATTCTTTCATTCCTGGAGATCCTTTTCTCTCTCTCTGCCTCAGCTTCTCTGTATTCCTGTTCTCTGATTTCTGTTCCTTTAACGGCCTCTTGCACCTCATCCAGTCTGCTCTTAAGCCCTTCCAGAGATTGCTTTATTTCTGTATTCTCCCTCCCTAACTGCTCCTTTAGCTCTTGCATATTTCTTTGCAGGTCCATCAGCATGGTTATGACCTTTATTTTGAATTCTTTTTCAGGAAGATTGGTTAAATCTATCTCCCCAGGCCCTCTCTCAGGGGCTGTCTGGGTGATTCTGGACTGGACCAAATTCTTCTGCCTTTTCATGGTGATAGAGGTAGTCATAGGCAGGTAGCGTGTGTGTTAGCTGGGAAAACAAAGTCCCTTCCTGCTTGCTGGTTGCCTTGCCCTTCTCCGCTGCCTGTGCCCATTACCCACACATGGGGAGTAGGCTCTGGCTTAATTTCCTGATCCACAGTGGGCAGGGCAACCCAGAGCCCTGCGGGGAGAGGCAGGTGTGCCACATGTGCTCTCCTGTGAGAATGGTGCCCCTTCGCGCCTTGCCCCAGCTTCCTCTTCATGCACCAGGCAGCTGCGTGCTGGCGGCAGCTTTTGCATCTGACCTGGGCAGCTGCATGCTGTAAGGAGGCTCTGGGCAGCTGCTGTGGGTGCGGCTGCTCCCAGGCTGCTCTGCCGGGGCCACGCGGGAGGGGGAATGAACGGCATGCTGTTTATCACTGTGAGGGGCTTCAGAGCTCCGTTGCCACCCAGGGGGTTAGGGAGCCTGAAGTTCCTCAGGATTCCCAGCCTGCTGGGCCAAGTGTGCCAGGCCAATTCCATCCAGCTGTGAGGCCCCTGTCCCTTTAAGACTTTCAAAAAGCACTCACTTTTCTTTTTTCCCAGGGGAGCTGGCTGCAGGGACCCGCTTGCAGATTTTACTTTTCCATTTCCCTAATATCCAGCACACCATGCAATGTGTATCTGTGCTCCCAGTGCAGATTACTAGGGCTGGTTATTTAGCAGTCCTGGGCTTCCACTTCCTCCCCGCTCCGACTCCTTTCCTCCTGCCAGGGAGCTGGGGTGAGGGGCGCTCGGGTCCCGCTGGTATGCAGCTTGTATCTTACCCCCTTCATGAGAACCTGCGTTCTCGCTGATGTAGATGCAGCCTGGCTGTTGTACTGTGTCCTCTGGTCTCTCTGTTATGCGTAGTTTTATTTGTTGTATTTTCAAAAATATATATGGTTTTGGGAGGAGATTTCTGCTGCCCTACTAACACCATCATCTTCCCCCAAGCCGTTTTAATTGGTACGTTCCCAGGGAGAAGCTGCTATCCTGGGATGGAGTCAGAGCTGTAAATTTCTTTTGTTGGTTTTGCAGAATTACCTGGAGGACTGATAATAGAAAAGACAATATCTCTCATCAAAGATAAACATCTTGGGACCACTTGACAAGTTCACATCCTTAGCCCTTGGTCACATTCCTGAAAAAAAGTCCTTAAAAGGGTGAACCCCCAACATTTCAGCATGCACCTCTCTCTGAGGTCACCCACACAAGTGCATAGCCTTAAATAAAACTTTCCCAATAGTTCAGCGTGACTCTTCTCAGAGGTAGCCCACACTCCCCTTTCTCCTAGTGTGCACCTTTTTGCCTTAAACAAAACTTTTTCTCAACCTTTCAGGGTATGCCTCTGTGGGTTTAATTCTAATATTCCAGAATATCTCACGTGGCTTTAGTGCATCTCCATATGAACAGGCATTCCTAAGGAGTGGAGAGAAGTAGTTCACCTCCATATCAATGGGTAATTACCTGGGTGACTGAGAGCTTATCTGAACCTGAGAGGTTACGGGGAGGCTTTGCTTGCTTCTGCGAGAGCAGGAAGACGGCCCCCAAACTGCAGTTTGTAAGCAATAAATGGGTTTTAAACTTTATTTCTCCCTTTGACTGATTTCTGTTTTAGAGGTATTTTGCCCCGGGACTGCTTGTCCCCAGAGTTACATCTGGCAGTAGTCGGCAGGACCTCTGAACCTGAAATATGTCTAAATGGGTGTGACCTTTGGGAAGGCTACCCCTAGAGGGGTTGGGCCTTCCCAAGAACTGGGGAAGGGTGGAGACACTGGAAGCTGCAGAGTTAGGCTTCCTCGAGATAGTGGACTGCTTAGAGGCCCTAAGTGGCCGTGTAGCAGTCGCTTTCTATCAAGATAGTGGAAAATGTTATCCAGGAGAGACAGAGAGCTATCAAGAAGAAAGAATATCGAGAGGGCTAATGAGGAGAGAGAGAGACTTCGGCATTGTTTTGAGAAGCTGGGCAATGACCTATGGGAGGCCCTTAAGGAAGAGAGACAGTTATTGAAAAGACAGGTCACGATCCTAGAAGATTCTTTAGCAGCGGAGATGGGGAAGACGACAGGAAAAGCCGCGTTGCAGGAGGCCATGGGGGAGGGGGAGGAAAATGTGGTGCCTTCAGCCCCAGTGATGGAGGAGGAGCTGGGGCGGGGCCATTGGCGGATTTGCTGCTGAGGCCACCGCCCTAGGTACCAGCTTCTCCTATATTAAAGGCCCGCCCAGCTCTAATTAAGAAAATAAAACCATGGGCTCCTCAAAGGGAGGAGCCTCCCCCTCCTGAGGTTGTGGAGCACTCCATGCTCCTTCCCTATACCCAGGATGAGCTGGTGGGCATAAGCGTCCATTTTAAGCAGAGGTCATTAGAACCTCTGCCTACATGGCTTTTATGTCTCTGGGATATGGGTGGAAAACATTGTTATGTCAGGTACTGAGGTGAGTAGACTGGCTTCCCTGACTACTCAGCCTTCCCCAGAGTTACATCTGGCAGTAGTCGGCAGGACTCAGTCATCAGGGACTTGGGTTTGTCTGTACAATTTTGAAACCCGGCAGTGGTTACAAAATGCCCATCACGCTTCAGGGAATCAGACACTCCTGGAATGGCTGACAGCTGCCATCAGGATAGTTTGGGCTAATCAGGGTGATTTACCCACAAGCTGGAAAACATATGTAGAACTCCAACAGGTACTGCGGGAATTGGGCATCATCTATAATATGGACCCCCAGGGCCCTGATGAGGAGGTATTCACTGCAGGAATGAGAAATCTGGTGCTCCCTACAGCTCCCACATCTCTCTTTGGGTCTCTAGTGAATACTCTTGCCCCCCACTTAGGGCAACCCATAAGTGAGGCTACTCATACTTCAGCAGATCTGAGGGAGGTTGAAACAATAAGGGAACGGGAGGAAGTACAGGCTACAACTGAAAGGAGAGGTGCAAAGGGCCCCAAGAAGGTCTCAAGGACCCAGGTGTGGGTTGATTTGATAAAGGCCGGGGTAGTGAAAGAAAAACTCAATGGGCAGCCCAATAGACTGTTAGAACTGTGGTACCAATTAAAGCCAGAGCAGCAGTGCCAGCCACTGAGGCCCAGGACACAGAAACCAGAGTCAGTGCCTCATGCCCAGCCTGAGTCCCTGCAAAACTTCCTGGGGGACAGTAGTCAGGATTTGTCTGAGCCCTCACCCCAACAGGACAATTGGGCATCAAAATTCGACTGAGGGTGTTGGCCAAGGTCCCCACCTTGGCGGACATGGTGGGGACCAGTGGTCACATGTAGAATTAGCAATTCATTGGTCCCCTGTGAATGTACAACATGTCCTGGCACTGGTAAACACAGGAACTGAGTGTTCTCTGATTTAGGGCAACTCTGAGCATTTTCCCAGGACCCCTACTGTGATACATGGCTATGGGAGTAAGGCAGCTAGAGTGAAGAAAGCCCAAGTCCCATTGGGGATAGGGCATTTACTCCCAAAGGAGTAAAATGTGTACATCTCCCATCCCTGAATATATTTTGGGGGTAGATAATATCCTGCAGGGCCTGTGGTTACAGACCACTGAACTGGAGTTAAGTTCAGACTGAGGGTACGTGTGGTGAAGGCAGTTCTGAGGGGACATGCTAAGCACCCACCTGTAGCTCTGCCTGTACCTCGGCAGTGACAAAATACTAAGCAGTATAAATTGCCTGGGGGGCATGAGGAAATTAGCGAAACCCTACAGGAGTTGCAGAAGTGGGCATCATAAAGCCCACTCATAGTCTTTTTCATTCCCTAGTGTGGCTAGTGAAAAAGCCAGACGGCTCCTGTCATATGACTGTGGACTACAGGGAATTGAATGAAGTCAACACTCCTTTTCCATGCTGCTGTCTGCTCTCTGGCAGCCATTCTGGACATGCTCAGCCATAAGCTGGGAATGCATCATTATGTAGTAGACCTTGCTAATGCTTTCTTCTCTACTGACCATAACACAGGAAAGTCAGAGACAATTGCCTTCACATGGGGAGGCCGGCAGTGGACATTCACTGTCTTTCCACAGGGATACCTCCACAGTCTCAGCATCTGCCATGGACTTGTAGCCTAGGACTTGGCCACATGGAAGAAATCGCAAATGGGGTGGTTATACATTGATGGTATTATGCTCATGTCTGATTCTCTTTCAGATTTAGAAGGGGCAGTTCCTAAACTGCTGCAACATCTACAGGAGAAAGGATGGGCTGTGAAGAGTACCAAGGTTCAGGGACTTGTTTGCCTGTGCAATTATTGGGGGTTGTCTGGTTGGGTAAAACTAAAGTTATTCCTGAAGCAGTCATAGAGGAGGTCCAGGCTTTCCCCACCTCTACCACTGTAGCAGTATTATAAGAGTCTTCAGGTTTTTGGGCTACTGGAGGGTGTTTTTCCTGCACTTGGCATGAATTCTGAAGCCCTTATACTGGTTGGTATGAAAGAGCATCAGGTGGGACTGGGATGAGACATGTGCAGCTGCTTTTCCTGCTGCCAAACAGGCAGTCAAGGCTGTACAGGCCTTGAGTGTAATGGACTCATCAAGGTGCTGTGAACTAGATGTTCACATCACCGAAGATGGCTATGGATCTTTGGGAGTGGCTTGAAGACACACCAACCTACTGGATTCTGGTCACAACTATGGAAAGGAGCAGAGGTCTGGTACACCTTGAAAAAGAAGCAAATGGCTGCTGTGTACCACACCTCGCTGGCTTTGGGGCCCATGGCCAGGACAACTCCAACCAAGGTCATTACACCCTATCCCATCGTGGGGTGGGTGTGAGACTGAATCCAAAGGCCACAGAGCGTCGTGGCACAGATGCTGACACCAGCCAAATGAGGCACATATTTACAGCAGTGTAAAGCCCTCTCTACTAGCTGCTTAAGTGGAGAACTCCAGTGCTTACTGGGGACAGTGACCTATGCCAGTGGAAAGCAAGAAGAGCTTGCTTTTGAGCCCCAAAGATCACAGTAGAGTACCCAAAACCTCTGGGAGGTAAGAGCATCTTACAGAGCAGTTTTATTTTATGTTTATGGCCAGTGCATATACCTCCCATAGCCCTATGCTGTTACTCTAGGAACACACAGCAGGTACACTTCCAGGCTTTTTACCCAAGGTGCCATAACGGCCAGTCATTGCTGGTTCAGGTGCCAAAATGTCCAGGGCCATGTCCACTCAGCAGAGACCTCAGGGTTTAACACAGTTGGGACTGGCAGCAGGATGTTGCTCTGTTGGCCATTTCCTGGTTTCAATAACTTCTCTTTGGTTTGCACATACAGTTGTACAGGAAAGGCAGCAAGGTGTGTTAGCATGCCCACGGGGCTCAAGGCCCCTTTCCAGGGCTTCTCATTCAAACGCCACAGGACTGTCCATAAGTGAACTCACCAGCCCTGTAGACTACGGGTGTCCAACTTCAAGCCAGATTTCAACAAACCATTGTACCTCTCTATCATGCCTGCCTGGGAGGGTTATATGGTACATAAAACTTCCACCTTATTCATAATTGCTGCACACATTCTTTTAGCACATGTCCAGTAAAGAGGGTGCCTTGATAACTTTGAATCACCTGCAGCCAGCCATAGGCTGCAGAGACGCTCCAGGCCCCTCTGGGTGATTTGCTGATCTGCATGACATGCAGGAAAAGCAACCAACAGTCCAGTAGCCATGTCCACACAAGTCATGGCATATTGATCTCCCTCTGATATGGGCAGAGGCCCAATATAGTCTATCAGTCACCTGACAAAGGGTATCGGCCTCTTTACTATTGTCCCATGTTGCTGTGAGACTTGGTGTAAATCCCTAATAGAGCACACAAGGTACTCCTCTCAGGCTTGGCTGACTTCTTTAGAAGCCAATGGCAAGCTCCACTGATGGGCTACAGCCCACATTGTCTTTTTCCCTGCATGCAACAAACGCTGATGTAACCATTGGACCACATCAGAGGCAGGCTTTCCTTCTAGCCAGCGCACCTGGACCAATGTGTCTGCTTCATCATTCCCTGGGAATGCCAAAGACAAATGGCCAGTCACATGATATACAGTAACAGTCTTAGTCTGACCAGAGACCCTAAGTCTTGCCACAATTCTTGCCCCCAAAGGGGCCGGTGACCAAAAACCCGGTTGACATGATACCATGCTGGCAGCCACAGGGTCAAGCCCCAACAGACAGCCCAGCTATCCGTGCAGAAAACTATAGGGGAGGGCTCCTGGGTGATCACGAGCCATATGGCCCACAACTCAGCCCATTGACTGCTCTTTCCCTCTCCTTCCTCCATCCATACTGTCTCAGTCTTAGGATGGAAAGCCACAGCCCTCTACTTTAACGGCTTCCCACGACCAGAGCTGTCTGTGTACCAAGCATCTTCTGGTATAGGGGCTTTTCCTGTGGATAAGGACTCTTGGCTACCAAGAGCTCAGAAGCAAGTTCTTCTTGCTTTCCACTGGCATAGGTCACTGTCCCCAGTAAGCACTGCAGTTCCCCAGTTAAGGGGCTAGTACAGAGAGCACTATGCTGCTGTAAATATGTGCCCCATTTGGCCAGTGTAGGCATCTGTGCTACACCTCTCCATAGCTGTTGTATTCAGTCTCGCACCCACCCCATGATGGGATAGGGTGTAATGACCTTGGTTGGAGCTGTTCTGGTGATGGGCTCTGTAGCCAGCAAGGCACGGTACACGCCTTGTTGCTTCTCTATCAAGGTGTACCAGACCTCTGCTTCTTTCCATAGTTGTGACTAGATTCCAATGGGTTGGTGTGTCCATTTAAGCCACTGCCAAAGGCCCCATCCATAACCGTCTTTAGTTACATGAAAATCTAGCTCACAAGGCCTTGATGAGTCCATTACAGTCAAGGCCTGTATGGCCTTGACTGCTTGACACACTGGGGAATTAAAAGAACTGTGAGTGGGCTTTATGACACCCACCTTCTGCAACTACTGTAGAGTTTTGCCAGTTTCCTTGTGCCCCCCAGCCAATTTATACTGTTTAGTATTTGTCACCCACCAAGGTACAGGCAGAGCTACAGGTGGGTGCATAGCATGTCCCCTCAGAACTGCCTTTACCACATATACCCTCAGTCTGAGCTCAACTCCAGTGGTCTGTTACCAGAGGCCCTGCAGGATACCTACCCTCAAAATATATTCAGGGATGGGAGAAATGTACACAGTATACTCCTTTGGGGATAAACGCCGTATACCCAATGGGATTTAGGCTTTAAGTCTTACTGCCTTACCCCCATAGCCATCTATAACAGCAGGGGTCCCAGGAAAACACTCAGGGTTGCCATAAATAAGAGAAAATTGAGCTCCTGTGTCCACCAGCACCAGGACACACTGTACATTCATGGGAGACCAATGAATTGCTAATTCTACATGTGGCCTCCAGTCGACACCATGTCCAAGGTGGGAACCTCAACCCCCCACCACCAAATCATGACACCCAATCATCTTCCTTTAAGGTTGGGGCCCAGGCACAGCCTTAGTACTGTCCCCCCAGGAAATCTTACAGGGACACATGGGCCGTACATGGAGCTTTGCCTCTGGCTTCTGTGTCCTGGGCCTCAATGCCTGGCACTGCTGCTCTGGCTTTAATTGGTGCCACAGTTCTAACAAGATCCTATTGGGCTGCCCATCAAGTTTTTCTTTCACTACCCCAGCCTTTATCAAATCAACCCACACCTCATGGGTCCTCATGACCTTCAAAGGGCCCTTTGCACCTCTCCTTTCAGTCATAGCCTGTACTTCCTCCTGTGACCTTATTGTTTTAACCTCCCCCAGATCTGCTAAAGTACGAGTAGGCTCACTTATGGTTGACCTATGTGGGGGCCAAGTGTAGTCACTAGGGACCCAAAGAGAGATGTGGGAGGTGCATGGAGCACCAGATTTGTCATTCCTATGGTGAACAACTAACTCCTCATTGAGTCCTGGAGCTCCATATTATAGATGATATTCTTCATGCCCTTCTCCCATAACACCTGCTGGACTTCTGCATACGTTTTCCAGCTAGTGGGTAAGTATGGTAAATCACCCTGATTAGGCCAAACTGCCCTGATGGCTGCTGTCAACCAATCCAGAAGCACCTGATTCCCTGAGGTGTGATGGGCACTTTGCAACTGCTGCCAGAGGGAAGGGTGAATTGTCAGGGAAGCCAGTGTACCCATTTCAGAACCCGATATAGCAATATTTTCCATCCCCATATCCCAAAAGCCATGTAGACAGAGGTTCTGATGACTTCTGCTAAAAGTGGATGCTTATGTCCACCAGTTAATTCTGGGTATAGGGGCAGAGCATGGAGTGCTCCACAACCTGGGGAGGGGGTGGCTACTCCCCCTGAGGAGCCCGCAGTTGTTGCACTTTTTATTTTCTTAATTACAGCCAGGAGGGCCTTTAATACAGGAGAGGCTGGTGCCTTGGGTGGTGGCCTTGGCCACAGATCTGTCCTCAGCCCCACCCCCTCATCCTCTTCCAACATCTCCTCTACCATTTCCAGGGTTGAAGGCACTGTTTTCTCCACCCCCTCCCCTATGACCTCTTGCAACAGGGATTCTCTGGCTGCCTCCTGCCTCACTGCTTCTAATGTATATTTCAAGAGCTCAACCCTTCTTCTCAATTACTGCCTTTTTCTTAAGGGCATCCCATAGGCCCAGCTTCTCCGAGCGATGCTGAAGTGTGTCTCTCTCAATAACCTTTTCTACTGTCTTGAGAAACACACATCCCACTATCCCGGCTGCTACACAGTTCTGAGGAATGCTTCACCCTGGTAGAAGGCCCTACCCATCTAGGATGTGCTTTACCCTAGACTGATTTCCCACTAAGGGCTCCCCAGTTGGAAGCCCCACAGATAGGGGGCTCGCGGGTGAAGCTGCACCCTTCACTGCTGCAGCCACTTGGGTCTCCACTAACCACAGTGGGGGGTTCCGGGCTTCTCACCACCATCTCTAGGGGCAGCCTGCCCAAGGGCTGCACTCATGAAGACAGATTTCGGATTCAGAGGTCCCACCCACTATTGCCAGGTGTAACTCCAGGTTGGGAGAATTACTGGAGTTAAGTACCTTTGAAAAAGAAATCAGTCAAAAGGAGAAATAAAGTGGGAGAAACCCATTTATTTCTTACAAACAGTCATCACGCATCTCTCACAACCCAGCTGAAGAAGTAGCCCCACCCAACCTCTCTGGTACAGATAAGCCCTGCTGGCCCTTGTAATTACCTATTGATATGGAGATAGACTACTTCTCTCCACCCCTTGGAAACACCTATTGATGTGGAGATTCTCTAAATCCAAGCCAGAGATTCCAGAAATACTGCAATTTGACCCATACCTTCTGAGTACTGAGTTGAGGTGAACCCAGAGACCAAGACATTGGGTGTTTAGGGGTAGTTAGTGTACCCTTTGGATAGTAAGCTGCAAGGAGTGTTGATAGTTTATGTATCTTTTGAAGGCTTTTGGAAGATCCCCAAAGGGAGACACCGGAAGCTGTGGTATTAGCCCTGCATGAGATAGAAGACTTCTTAGAGTCTTGTAAGCAATAAACAGGTTTCTCCCACTTAATTTCTCCCTTTGACTGATTTTCGTTTCAAAGGTAATTTGCCCCAAGCTGGGAAAATATTTTCCCTCCAGAGTTACAAAAGGTAACAACCTATCAACAGAAAGCTATGTGTAAGTTTACCTTATGTTTGAGCAATTACATGACTATTTCTTATAGTTGGAATTAAGATACTTTCCCCAAATCTTCATCTGAGAAATCACTTCTCCCTTTTCACAACCGAACACCAATAAATTTAAACACATTCCACTTAAACACACATTCTCAAAGCTGTAGCACACAGTGCTATTATTTAGTAAGCAAACATTCAAAAACCCCTTAATCTAAAATATGAGATAACAGCACCGAATTTGGAGAAGAGGGTAGTAGAGAGCAAAAGAAAAATGCCAGAGCACTCCTGCTGTCCAGAGTGCAAAGGTGCGCTCTGCCTCTTCAAATCACCAGAGACACACACATGACTGGCAGCCGCCTCTCCTTTTCACCCTCCCCGCCCCCACTGCCACTTCAGCAACACCAAGAGACACCTGGTCAAAAGCACTGCCACGCTTTCTTCCGTTTTATTTCCACTTAAACAGATGTGAGCTCAACGTAAGGAAATGTGGCAATATTTTCCCTCAGACAACAGAATATGAGACTCCCTGAGGCTACCGAATGAAGGCATCGCCCCAGTTTTCTGACAG
Organism: Manis pentadactyla; assembly: GCF_030020395.1. Taxonomy (NCBI): domain Eukaryota; kingdom Metazoa; phylum Chordata; class Mammalia; order Pholidota; family Manidae; genus Manis; species Manis pentadactyla. The sequence continues at coordinate 145,479,862 of NC_080020.1, read as the reverse complement.
AAAGGAGCAGCAGATTGATTAAAGAAACCAAGAGGCACAATGGGGAATTTTTCCCAGTGCAGCCCCGCGTCAGCCCAGGAGGACTGGGGGACAAGACTGGGGCACTGCGCTCATTGCCCCGCCCAGCACAGCTCGCCCAGACTCCCACCCCCGACTCTTCACGCGGTCCCCCTGTGCTCTTCCTCCTGACCAGTCACTTCCCAGGGGATTCTAGTCAGGGGCAGGTGGTCATCTCCAGCCCCTGCACAAAGCAGGCCACTCAGTAAATTGGCTGCCAAGCCCACGACGAATCTGCTGAAAACTGCTGACAAGCAACAGCTCAGCTGCAACGCTTCCTTGTCAACCAGCTTCCCAAGAACAGCAGGGAGAAAGCTTGATAAAAACGGTTGATGAGTCTATTTTTAGAATGCCTAAGGCAAAGACAGTCAGGGGGAAAAAGGTTAAAAAAAAAAAAAAAAAAACCTAGGCAGGAAGAAAAAATTCTGACTCCTCACCAATTCTCAAAGGAGGGAGGAGCTCCCCTGAAATAGTAACTCTTAGAAAGCAGAACACGGTGGCTAAGAAGATGGGGGGAAATGTGTACATATAAGGTCTAGTGCAAAGGGCAAAGGAGACATTTTTTTAAAAACAGAACATGGATTTGGGGTTAATATTGGGGCTTGCTGTTAAAAAGTTTTGTTCATAATGCATTTGCTATTGGGTCTTTATTTAGAATGCCAAAGAGACATAAACTTCACGGAACATGTACTAAAACCTACATAAAGGAAATTATAAAAGTTTCCAAAGGGCCAAAAGGAAAGATCTCATTCAGTGAGACACATTGCTATTTCTTTGTGGGAAGACATTTTAATCTGAAGTTATGAGGATTGTGATCTTATCTTTATACTTCATTCTCTGGTTTTGCCCATTGAGCACATTATTTTCCTATTTCCAAATTATTTTGTAATTTTCAATGGGAACTTTAAAAACCTCATCGATGGCTTTAAATCAATCTTTTCATTTTGTTTAGGGTGGAGACATCTCCAAACTGCAGCTGGCCCAGAAGTGCTCTCATCTAGATGGAGGGCCACTCTCTGCGGGGCGTGGCTGTGTCTGAAGGTCACCCTAACACACCTGGAAAATGCCAACCCCAGCTTTCACCGGGATGGCAGAGTCCAGGGGTGAGCAAAGGGGGCTCTGGGGAGGGGCAAGATAAGGGGCATGGGGGGTGAGAGTGATGGAGGGAGCAGAGAGAGGGGGCAGGATGGCTGGGGGGGAATGGGGAGAGGCGATAGAGTGGAGTGCGAGCAGAGTGCAGGAGGGAAGGGATGCGGGGGAGCGGGGCTAAGCGTGGGTGGGCAGTTACAGGCGGCTTGGGAGCAACGGAGCAGGTGTCAGGAGGCCCACCGGGGGGGCGGGGGGCAGTCAGTGGCAAATCAGAGTGGGGCTGCAGCAGGGGCAGGTGTGGGACTGGGCACTGTGGCTCAGAAGAGCTGTATGCTCAGCCACTTGGCCTAGACGGGACAGCACTGCCGCCCAGGGCATCAGCCCTGCAACCACTCACGCTGGGGACGGGGCTGAGGGGCTTCCTGCACACAAGTGGACCACTCTCCCCATTAGCCATGGCAGTCATAAGGAGTGGGAGGGCTCCCACTGTGGGGCCAGGGCGGCCTGACCACCCACCAAGGAAAAGGGTAGTGCCCAGCGGCTGCTAAACTACCTCCCTGGGGCCTCCTCGATGTGCAACACTCTCTCAGGACACCTTACACCTTACATGGAAGCTAAGACATAGGGTGGGCTCAGCCTTGGGGTCCTTCAGGTCCCTCCACGCCACCATGCATCACTGTGGGCAGACTAGGAGCTGGAGCAGGTCCACACCAACTCTGTGCCTCAGTTTTCCATCTATAAAATGGACAGGGCATCTACCCCTCACACCTCACTGCAGGAGAGTACCGTTACCAAACAGGTCACTCCTCCTATGGCATTTCGGCACCCACAGGGAGCAGGAGCGAAGAGCAAGATGAATCCTAAGGAGACCCAGAAAGCAGGGGCTGAGGGGTCACTTTCATTGTTTTAAAAACCTGGGATAGAAATTCTGTCTTTTAAATAATTAAGAGGCACTAGAAATAAGGGGAGTAAGGAATCTGAGTTAAAGTCCACACATCATCAAAAGAAATTAAGAGAAAGGAAAGAGCAAAGAGCCTGACTTGACTGCACACAGTTTTGCTGAGAACCACCTTTTCTGAGGACCTGCATCATTCACAGCTAATGACCATTTCCACAAGGTCTGTCACAGGCCCTTGATGAGCATCAGATTAGAGCAGTTCTTCCCTGGGAACCCACAAGAGACAGCCTACACCATGTCTTCTGCTGCGGGTTTGCTACAGCAGTCTGCTCACATCTTCAAAAGGAGGCAAATAGGCAGAGGGAGCCAAGATGGCGGCGTGAGTAGAGCAGCAGAAATCTCCTGCCAAAACCACATATATCTATGAAAATATAACCAAGACAACTCTTCCTAGAATAAAGACCAGAGGACACAGGACAACATCCAGACCACATCCACACCTGCGTGAACCCAGTGTCTCGTAAAGGGGGTAAGATACAAGACCCGGCCCCACGGGACCCGAGCGCCCCTCACCCCAGCTCCTGGCGGGAGAAGAGCAGGCAGAGCGGGAGGGAGACGGAGCCCAGGACTGCCGAACACCCAGCCCCCGCCATCCGGGCCAGAGTGCAGACACAGTACGTGTGCGGGGCCCTGGATACTAGGGAAACAGGGCAGCAAGAACAGTGAGCGGGTACCAGAGGCATGGCACCGGAGAACATAAGATAAGCGAGAGGCATTTTTTTTTTTTTTTTTTTTGCTGTTTTGTTTTGGCGAGAGCTTTTTGGAAGTCTTAAAGGGATAGGGACCCCAATACTAGGGAAACAGGGCAGCAAGACCGGTGAGCAGATGCCTGAGGCTGGTGCCGGAGAATAAAGAAAAACGACCGGCCATTTTTTATTTTTTTTTTTAATTTTTTTAATTAAAAAAAATTTTTTTTTTTTTGTGGTTGTTTTGTTTTGCCGGGTGCTTTTCAGAAGTCTTAAAGGGGCAGAGCGAGACACTTACTCCAGAGGTGGGGAATCCGGGGATCTCTGGGCACCCTAACCCCTGGGCTGCAGGGAGCAGGGAGGCCCCTTACGGAGATAAATAGCCTCCCAGCCGCTCCTGCTCCAACGCGACTCCACCACTTTGGAGTAGCTGCCCGAGCCAGGCCACGCCCACAGCAACAGCGGAGATTAACTCCATAGCAGCCGGGCAGGAAGCACAAACCCTGTCTGCATGCAGCTGCCAAGCACAAGCCACTAGAGGTCGCTGTTCTCCCAGGAGAGGAGGGCCACAAACCAACAAGAAGGGAAGTTCTTCCAGCCGTCACTCGTTACAGCTCTGCAAACTATTCCTATCACCATGAAAAGGCAAAACTACAGGCAGACAAAGATCACAGAGACAACACCAGAGAAGGAGACAGACGTAACCAGTCTTCCTGACAAAGAATTCAAAAAAAAATCATAAACATGCTGACAGAGATGCAGAGAAATACACAAGAGATATGGCATGAAGACCGGAGGGAGATCACAGATGCCAGAAAGGAGATTACAGAAGTGAAACAAACTCTGGAAGGGTTTATAAGCAGAATGGATAGGATGCAAGAGGCCATTGATGGAATTGAAACCAGAGAACAGGAACAAATAGAAGCTGACATAGAGAGAGACAAAAGGATCTACAGGAATGAAAGAATATTAAGAGAACTGTGTGACCAATCCAAAAGGAACAATATCCGTATTATAGGGGTACCAGAAGAAGAAGAGAGAGGAAAATGGATGGAAAGTATCTTAGAAGAAATAATTGCTGAAAACTTCCCCAACTGGGGGGAGAAAATAACCGAACAGACCACGGAAATACACAGAACCTCCAACAGAAAGGATCCAAGGAGGACAACACCAAGACACATAATAATTAAAATGGCAAAGATCAAGGACAAGGAAAGAGTTTTAAAGGCAGCTAGAGAGAAAAAGGTCACCTATAAAGGAAAACCCATCAGGTTAACATCAGACTTCTCGACAGAAACCCTACAGGCCAGAAGAGAATGGCATGATATATTTAATGCAATGAAACAGAAGGACCTTGAACCAAGGATACTGTATTGAGCACGACTATCATTCAAATATGATGGTGGGATTAAACAATTCCCAGACAAACAAAAGCTGAGGTTAATTTGCTTCCCAAAAACCACCTCTACAGGACATCTTACAGGGACTGCTCTAGATGGGAGCACTCCTAGAAAGAGCACAGAACAAAACACCCAACATATGAAGAATGGAGGAGGAGGAATAAGAAGGGAGAGAAGAAAAGAATCTCCAGACAGTGTATATAACAGCTCAATAAGCGAGCTAAGTTAGGCAGTAAGATACTAAAGAGGCTAACCTTGAACCTTTGGTAACCATGAATTTAAAGTCTGCAATGGCAATAAGTACATATCTTTCAATAGTCACCCTAAATGTTAATGGACTGAATGCACCAATCAAAAGACACAGAGTAATAAAATGGATAAAAAAGCAAGACCCATCTATATGCTGCTTACAAGAAACTCACCTCAAACCCAAAGACACGTACAGACTAAAAGTCAAGGGATGGAAAAACATAGTTCAGGCAAACAACAGTGAGAAGAAAGCAGGGGTCGCAGTACTAATATCAGACAAAATAGACTTCAAAACAAAGAAAGTAACAAGAGATAAAGAAGGACCCTACATAATGATAAAGGGCTCAGTCCAACAAGAGGATATAACCATTCTAAATATATATGCACCCAACACAGGGGCACTAGCATATGTGAAACAAATACTAACAGAACTAAAGGGGGAAACAGACTGCAATGCATTAATTCTAGGAGACTTCAACACACCACTCACCCCAAAGGATAGATCCACCGGGCAGAAAATAAGTAAGGACACGGAAGCACTGAACAACACAGTAGAGCAGATGGACCTAATAGATATCTATAGAACTCTACATCCAAAAGTAACAGGATATACATTCTTCTCAAGTGCACATGGAACATTCTCCAGAATAGACCACATACTAGGCCACAAAAAGAGCCTCAGTAAATTCCAAAAGATTGAAATCCTACCAACCAACTTTTCAGACCACAAAGGCATAAAACTAGAAATAAACTGTACAAAGAAAGCAAAAAGGCTCACAAACACATGGAGGCTTAACAACACGCGCCTAAATAATCAATGGATCAATGACCAAATCAAAATGGAGATCCAGCAATATATGGAAACAAATGACAACATCCTCACTAAGCCCCAACTTCTGTGGGACACAGCAAAAGCAGTCTTAAGAGGAAAGTATATAGCAATCCAAGCATATTTTAAAAAGGAAGAACAATCCCAAATGAATGGTCTAATGTCACAATTATCGAAATTGGAAAAAGAAGAACAAATGAGGCCTAAGGTCAGCAGAAGGAGGGACATAATAAAGATCAGAGAAGAAATAAATAAAATTGAGAAGAATAAAACAATAGCAAAAATCAATGAAACCAAGAGCTGGTTCTTTGAGAAAATAAACAAAATAGATAAGCCTCTAGCCAGACTTATTAAGAGGAAGAGAGAGTCAACACAAATCAACAGTAACAGAAACGAGAAAGGAAAAATCATGACGGACCCCACAGAAATACAAAGAATTATTAGAGAATACTATGAAAACCTATATGCTAACAAGCTGGGAAACCTAGGAGAAATGGACAATTTCCTAGAAAAATACAACCTTCCAATACTGACCCAGAAACAAACTGAAAATCTAAACAGACCAATTACCAGCAGCGAAATTGAAGCGGTAATCAAAAACTACCAAAGAACAAAACCCCCAGGCCAGATGGCTTTACCTCGGAATTTTATCAGACATACAGGGAAAACATAATACCCATTCTCCTTAAAGTTTTCCAAAAAATAGAGGAGGAGGGAATGCTCCCAAACTCATTCTATGAAGCTAACATCACCCTAATACCAAAACCAGGCAAAGACCCCACCAAAAAAGAAAACTACAGACCAATATCCCTGATGAATGTAGATGCAAAAATACTCAACAAAATATTAGTAAACTGAATTCAAAAATACATCGAAAGGATCATACACCATGACCAAGTGGGATTCATCCCAGGGATGCAAGGATGGTACAACATTCGAAAGTCCATCAACATCATCCACCACATCAACAAAAAGAAAGACAAAAACCACATGATCATCTCCATAGATGCTGAGAAAGCATTTGACAAAGTTCAACATCCATTCATGATAAAAACACTCACCAAAATGGGAATAGAGGGCAAGTACCTCAACATAATAAAGGTCATCTACGATAAACCCACAGCCAACATTATATTGAACAGCGAGAAGCTGAAAGCATTTCCTCTGAGATCGGGAACTAGACAGGGATGCCCACTCTCCCCACTGTTATTAAACATAGTACTGGAGGTCCTAGCCACGGCAATCAGACAGAACAAAAAAATACAAGGAATCCAGATTGGTAAAGAAGAAGTTAAACTGTCACTATTTGCAGATGACATGATACTATACATAAAAATCCCTAAAGACTCCACCCCAAAACTACTAGAACTGATATCGGAATACAGCAAAGTTGCAGGATACAAAATCAACACACAGAAATCTGTGGCTTTCCTATACACTAACAATGAACCAACAGAAAGAGAAATCAGGAAAACAACTCCATTCACAATTGCATCAAAAAAAATAAAATACCTAGGAATAAACCTAACCAAAGAAGTGAAAGACTTATACTCTGAAAACTACAAGTCACTCTTAAGAGAAATTAAAGGGGACACTAACAGATGGAAACTCATCCCATGCTCGTGGCTAGGAAGAATTAATATCGTTAAAATGGCCATCCTGCCCAAAGCAATATACAGATTTGATGCAATCCCTATGAAACTACCAGCAACATTCTTCAATGAACTGGAACAAATAATTCAAAAATTCATATGGAAACACCAAAGACCCCGAATAGCCAAAGCAATCCTGAGAAAGAAGAATAAAGTAGGGGGGATCTCACTCCCCAACTTCAAGCTCTACTATAAAGCCATAGTAATCAAGACAATTTGGTACTGGCACAAGAACAGAGCCACAGACCAATGGAACAGACTAGAGAATCCAGACATTAACCCAGACATATATGGTCAATTAATATTTGATAATGGAGCCATGGACATACAATGGCGAAATGACAGTCTCTTCAACAGATGGTGCTGGCAAAACTGGACAGCTACATGTAGGAGAATGAAACTGGACCATTGTCTAACCCCATATACAAAAGTAAACTCAAAATGGATCAAAGACCTGAATGTAAGTCATGAAACCATTAAACTCTTGGAAGAAAACATAGGCAAAAACCTCTTAGACATAAACATGAGTGACCTCTTCTTGAACATATCTCCCCGGGCAAGGAAAACAACAGCAAAAATGAATAAGTGGGACTATATTAAGCTGAAAAGCCTCTTTCTGTACAGCAAAAGACACCATCAGCAGAACAAAAAGGAACCCTACAGTATGGGAGAATATATTTGAAAATGACAGATACGATAAAGGCTTGACATCCAGAATATATAAAGAGCTCACACGCCTCAACAAACAAAAAACAAATAACGCAATTAAAAAATGGGCAGAGGAATTGAACAGACAGTTCTCCAAAAAAGAAATACAGATGGCCAACAGACACATGAAAAGATGCTCCACATCGCTAATTATCAGAGAAATGCAAATTAAAACTACAATGAGGTATCACCTCACACCAGTACGGATGGCTGCCATCCAAAAGACAAACAACAACAAATGTTGGCAAGGCTGTGGAGAAAGGGGAACCCTCCTACACTGCTGGTGGGAATGTAAGTTAGTTCAACCACTGTGGAAAGCAGTATGGAGGTACATCAAAATGCTCAAAACAGACTTACCATTTGACCCAGGAATTGCACTTCTAGGAATTTACCCTAAGAATGCAGCAATCAAGTTCAAGAAAGACCAATGCACCCCTATGTTTATCGCAGCACTATTTACAATAGCCAAGAAATTGGAAGCAACCTAAATGTCCATCGATAGATGAATGGATAAAGAAGATGTGGTATATATACACAATGGAATACTACTCAGTCATAAGAAAAGGGCAAAACCTACCATTTGCAGCAACATGGATGGAGCTGGAGGGTATTATGCTCAGTGAAACAAGCCAAGCGGAGAAAGAGAAATACCAAATGATTTCACTCATCTGTGGAATATAAGAACAAAGGAAAAACTGAAGGAACAAAACAGCAGCAGAATCACAGAACTCAAGAATGGACTAACAGGTACCAAAGGGAAAGGGACTGGGGAGGATGGGTGGGTAGGGAGGGATGGGGAAGGGGAGAAGAAGGGGGGTATTAAGATTAGCATGCATGGCGGGGTGGGAGAAAGGGGAGGGCTGTACAACACAGAGAAGGCCAGTAGTGATTCTACAACATTTTGCTATGCTGATGGACAGTGACTGTAAAGGGGTTTATAGGGGGTACCTGGTATAGGGGAGAGCCTAGCAAACATAATATTCGTCGTGTAAGTGTAGATTAATGATACCAAAAAAAAAAGGCAGTTCATGTGTGGTGACCTCCAATGAGTTCTACACAAGGGTATAAAGGGCATATAAAAGTGTAGACAAAGGGTCTGTTTGTGTTTATACAGAGGATCAAAGCCTAATTGGGCTACCCCGAAAATGAACTAAGATATGAGATGAAAAAGAACTTCCAACATCAGCACTCTCTGGAAGACTCATGCCAGAAGATGATCATCAAAAAACCCCAACAAAGATCCACGCACTGCTACAGGTGTAGATGCACTCATCCCACCAGTTCCTGGACTTGCCATGGGAATGAAGAAGAAGATATCTAAGCTGGCCAGTGCATACAGTAAAACAACAAATTTGACTGGATCTATATTGTTGGAACTCAACCAAGAATTAGGAGAAGTGCAAATTATAGCGCTCCAAAATCTTACAACTACAGACTATTTACTGTTAAAAGAACATATGGGATGTGAACAGTCCCCAGGAATGGGTTGTTTTAATTTGTCTGATTTCTCTCAGACTGTTCAAGTTCAGTTGGACAATATCCACCATATCATAGATAAGTTTTCACAAATGCCTAAGGTGCCTAACTGGTTTTCTTGGTGTCACTGGAGATGGCTGGTAATTACAGGTATGCTTTGGTTATGTAACTATACTCCTATTATGTTAATGTGTGTGCACAATTTAAGTAGTAGTTTAAAACCTATACACGCTGAAGTTACTCTACAAGAAGATATGTCAAAGAAATAATCAATCTTCCCATGTTTTCTTCCGCCTGCTACTTCTGTAGCTTTTCTTCTTCCTTCCTAATTACAACCCTTAAGTAGAATTCGTTCCTCATATCAAATTTACCAAGTATCATAATTCTTCCAAGTGGTAAAGATACCTCAAGACAAATGCTGGGCATAGAAGCCACAGGGCATAAATCTGCAAAGAAGTAAAAAGCTAACCTTTTCAAACAATAAGGCTTCTCTCTCACTTACCAACTTTACATTTCCCTGTATGGCCCCAGAAGATGACTGGTTAGCCAGAGACGGGTAAGATTCCTCAAGGGAGGAACAACCTAAGACAGGCACAGTTGCAGGGGGGCCATCAGGTGAGAAATTGGGGATCAACAGAGGTGAGGCTTAGAACCTCACGCCCCCTGTTCTGAGAGAAATCTTCTGCATACGTGGATGTTTTATTGCCCTTGTCTAGCTTGGATTAATATATAGTCTACAGGCACACACCTGATCATCTACATTTGCTCTCTTACAACACTAAACAATGTTTTCTACCTTTATCTTGTATCTACCTACCACTTCAGCATTTTATTAAAAATAATAATAATAAAGAGAGAAATGTGGTATCCACATATAAATCAAGTATAAAAATCAAATGAGTATTCATATTTGAACTGACTGTTTATAGTTCATAATGCATGAGCAAAACCGAAGGTTTCTGTGATGGCTGCCCTTGTACTGTTCACCATGTAAGAACTTATTCACTATGTAAGAATTTGTTCTCCATGTAAGAACTTGTTTGTTATGCTTCAGAAGATTGGAGACTAATGAAAATTAGGCTTGGGGTGGATTAATGATTGTGCATTGAGCATTGACTCCCCTATACAGAATTTTATTGTTGTTAACAAGCATTTGATCAATAAATATGAGAGATGCCCTCACAAAAAAAAAAAAAAAAAAGTACGCACTTCCAATTGTAAAATAAATAAGTAACCGGGATGTAATGTATAGCATAAGGAATATAGCCAAAATATTGTAACAACTTGGTATGGTGATAGCTGGTACCTAGAATTATCATGTATATAAATGTTGAATCACTGTGTTGTACACCTGAAACTAATGTAATGTAATACTGTGTGTCAACTACCCTTCAATAAAAAATAATTATCTACAAAAAAATAAAAAATAAAAAAAATAATAAAAGGAGGCAAATAGATGAAGGTGTCTACACTATACTGTCACTTGAATTCTAACACAGAGCCAGCATGTTTTATTTTCAATTTCTGAAAAGACTATAAAAATGTTCAAAGATCCTAAGAATAAAATTTCAGAATCTCACCACCCAAATAAAATTGTTTTCATTTTCTAGGACATTCTTCAGACTCCTTCCCAAAAAGACTACTAGGAAGGGGTTCAAGTGTATTCTGTTGTGGCTTTACTTCACTTAGTTTGGTTAGAGCAACAAAAAGTTTAACCAGAATGTCAAAGAAACTGATAGATTAACTTGAAATTCACCCCTTAACCTTCTAAACGAAAGGGGGTGTCACACTGCAGCCCCACTCTGAGAGGCTCACACCTGCCCGAAAAGAGCATCCAGCACAGAGCCCTCTGACACCCGCACCTGGAAATACCTCGTTTCCCAAGTGGCTGATCGACTGAAGCTATCATCTCTTTCATCTTCAATTCCTTCCCTTTCAATTTCTCAGTAGTTTTTAAAAATATTATTTATTACCTGCAAATTGTGAGGACATAGTATTTCGATTTTATAAGTGGACAAAAATGAAACAGCAAGGTTAGGCAACTTACCCCAAGATAAGGGACGAGCTGAGTGAGGGCAAGCGAGGTCACCCTTTCATTCCACCGACATGTATCCATCAGCAATGCCTAAGACCTGACACGTGTAGAATATAAAGCAGAGTGGACTCGGTACACATGAAGATCTGGCCATAGGCTGCTTCCCTACAAACATCTATTCATGAAAGCTACTGAACTCACCAGACACATGCTCCTGGCCTCCTGGCCTACATGGCCCTACCACATTTCACGGCTAAATCCCACCAGCATATCTATACACAAAGGTAAGGAGATGCACACCACTGTGGAGCGCCACACTCAGGACAGACAGGAAGCCCCAAAATGCAAAACGGATTGTATCTGGCCTGGCCCTAATGTTCAAGTACTTGGGGCACATTCATTAAAACCTCTGCCTTCTCATGCTGGCTGAATGCTCATCAAGCATTTACTCATCTCACTGAATGGAGTTTATGTCAGGTCAGACTTCGAGTTCTGCCTTTAGGGACCCAAAGGACTCCTGCTCTTTGCACCTGTCATCTCCATGCCTGTGGTCATGCTGGCATGTCTGTCTTCAGCTCCACTGTCTAAATCCTCCTACCCATCCTTAAATTCCAGCTCCTGGGAATCCTACCCACCCTCAAATTACAGCTCCAGCCTGAGGGCTCCCCATTCCTTCCGAGTCCCTGGCCCCATTTCTCTCACTGAGAAATAAGAGACTATTTCTTAAAAACTACAAGGTGAATAGGAAAACTGTTGAATATAATAAAGATCCCCAGATCCTAAGACCTGTTTCCACCCTCAGAACACCTCTGACACCCAGTGAGTGGGAGTTTTCCACATTAACAACCAATTCTCCGACTCTTAACTGGGTGTCCAACAATTCAATTCAATTCTGACACTAACGAACTGGAGGTTGCATCAGACCCCACAGGGTAAGGGGTTAGTCCCACAGGGCCGCCCCTACTTCAGATGCCAGTCACAAGTCCTGGGGCTACTTATACTTCTGAAAAACTGGCTATAAACCAGGGTTCCCATGACCCCCTCCTTGGGCTCAACAATTTGGTAGAACAGCTCACAGAATTCAGGAAAACAATTCACTTACAAGTATGGAGTATTTTTAAGAAAGGATACAATTCAGGAACAGCTGAATGGAAGAGCTGTCTAGGGCAAGGTTGGGAGAAGGGACTGAGGCCTCCATGCCCTCTCTAGGCACACTACCCTCCAAGCAACTAGGAAGCTCAACAAATCTCATGGTTTAGGACTTTTTACAGAGCTCAATCTCCAGGGTCCCCAATCCTCTTCCTGGAGGTCAGTGGGTGGGGCTGAAAGTGCCAAGCCTGTAAGAACACGGCTGGTCTTTCTGGTGACCAACCCCATCCTGAGGCCACCTAGGCACCCACCCTAAGTCCCTCAATTGGCATAAAGTCAGGTGTAATCAAAAGGGGCTCTTCTAACAAAACACATCGATCATGCCAACAACCCCAGGGGTTTTAGGAGCTCTGTGTCAGCAACAGGGGACAAAGGCCAAATATAGTTTTCCTTTATGCCACACCAGGCATGAGAAAACAGTTGCAATTTACTTCACAAATATAACACTTCACTTCATAACATATATATATAAAGAGCTCTTAGAAATGAGAAGACCAAAAACTCAACAGAAAAATGGGCAAAAGCATGAACAGTTCTCAGAAAAACATATACTACAGTCCTTGAACATTTGAAAGACACTGAACAACACTCAAAGCAAGAGAAATGCAAATTAAAACAAAGAGATGCCAGTTTCAGACTGGTGAAATTCACATACTTGTCAATATAGTCAGTTGGGGAGGCTGAGAGAAAACAGCTGTTCTGGATGGCTGGTGAGGCATGTGCATGAGTTTATTCACTGCAGCAGAACTCATAATTGCAAAATATTTTAAATAACTTAAATGCCTTCCATAGGAGACTAGTCAATCTAGTCAGAGTGAGTACTATGCAGCTGTAAAACAGAGCAAAGGTGATTGCTATACATTCAGACAGCCCACTTTCCAGGAAATACTGAGTAGGAAAGGAAAAAAGAGGCAAAAGTTTATATACTATACTGCCTTCTGGGTAAAACCAATAGCATGTATACACAGACTAATGCTGTAGAGAAAATGGAAATTTCTGACCAGAATTCCCACCTGGCCTTAACAGCATCCATTGTGTATATTAAGAGCCTGCCTTGCATAGTTATGAGAGCAGCAGGATGTTCAGCAGGGGCAGAGCAGCTGGTCAGTCCAAGGAGTACTGGCCCAGAGGAGGGGTGCAGAGGAAACACCCATTCTCTCCTCTCCTAAGTTCCTGGCATGTAACTAGTCAGACATTTGCCAGTCACCATAGACCTGCCCACAGAGTTCCGGGTGGGGTGGGGGAGTAAAGGGTGGTGGGAGCAGAAGACAGCCATGTGAGCATGGAAACAGGGAGCTTGGACAGCGGGGAATGGAAGCCTGGAGGGATAACTAGGAGAGAATGTCAGCTGGCGGAGGTAAGCCACGGAGCCCCAGTGCTAGGAGGGGATCAAGCCCGTGCTGGGGAGGAGGAGGGAGCAGTGCCAGAGCCAGAAAAGACTGACCTGTCTTTGCCGCTTGTACTCAGCCAGGTAACCACTATGAGAATAAATGTGGAATGAACCCCCTTCTAAAACCCCCAACTTTGTGCCCTAATCTTTATTTGGTTTCATCGAATTCATAAAGAACTTGCCCCAGGTGGGGAACTCCCTCCTCCCAGAGCAACAAATGACTGTATTTGTGAAAAAATAAAAAATAAACTAGAATAGATAAAATAGACTCATAAAAATGGGAATAGGGTGGAGAGGCTAGAGACTGCAGCAAGAAATATCTGACTATAATTTTTGGTACAGTTTGATTTCTGAACCATGTAAATACTTTTGAACCACTTACATACTTAAACAATCACAAAGAAAAAAAACAAATCCTAAAACTGAACATAAAGAGCAAAAAATGAACCTAATTTGTATCAGCATTAAAAAAATTATTTGAAAAATTGTGCCTTTGAACACAATACTCTAAATGCACATCCTTAATGGGATATATTCTAAAGACAAACAGAACTACAAAGAAATCCTCAATTTTAAAAAATTTGTTGTTGGTAGTGATATTGATGTAGGAAATCTGAAACTGTTTGGTCTGTATGGCAGCTTTGATAAAGAGTTTTACTGATGGTAGAAACAACATTTTCATTGTAGAAAAAGGAAATAGTGATATGAAAATGGGGGCAGGTAAGAAACAAACCTGTTGTGTTATGATTTAAATAAGGATATCAGCATGAACTCATTACTGAATATGCACATTTCCTGGCTCTGTCCACAAAAGAGTGGGAAGCAATGATGCCTCAGTAACAATGGGCACAGGTGGTGCTCAGACCCTGATTTCTAAACAATGTTCTCCACTGAAAGGAAGCAGGACTCCTAGGAGAAATGGCTGATTCCAGGTTTGGGACAGGAAAGAACAAGATGAGCCTGGAGCATCTGGAGGTCAAGGACGTAAATGCTCAAAGACTAAGAGAACCGGTAAGAAACTACGGGAACCGCAGTAATTTTTTTTTTTAATGGGGGGTGTGAACTGATTGGTGGGACTCCAGAATACATCCACATCCTAATTCCTAGAATGTGTGAACATGACCTTACTTGGAAAATGGGCCTTTGCAGATGTAATGAAGGATCTTAAGACGAAAAGATCCTCCTAGATTATCCAGCTGGGCCCTAAATCCAGTGACAAGTGTCCTTATAAGGGACACAGGGGAGATCTGACAGACTGAAGAGAAACCATGGGGCCCACCCACAGAGAGAGACTGGAATGAGGGAGCCCCTAGCCCAGACATTTGGAGCCTTAAGGGAGGCTTCAGACGGAGAGCGGCCCTGCAGACACCTTGATTTCAGACTTCTGGCCTCTGCAACTATGAGAGAATATGTTTCTCTTGTTTTAAAGCCACCTAGTTTCTGGCAATTTGTTACAGCTGCCACAGGAAACTAGTGAGGGAGAGGATGGACAGTGAGTTCTTCTTTTCAGAAGAATACAATAAACACAGATGGCTTGGCAGAACTGGAAAATCACCACTTTGAAATTCCCAGTATGAAAACTGATTCAGGCAATTTGTCAGTGGATGCTAAATGCACTAGCTGGAGACAAGATATTCATAGCGGCTCCAAGAATCATTCCACCAATTGTATACTGAGAAATAGTACCTTTAATGAAGTGATGTGGTGGCCATCCCCCAGGCACCAGACTCCCCATCAACAGGGACAACCTCACAGTACAGACCCTGCTGTGAGGCAATCATCCAGGACTATTATAAAAAATGTTTAGCTGAACTGAATCATAAGGAAACAATCAGATAAATCTAGAAGGTGGGATGTTTTCCAGGACAACTGGCCTGGGCTTCTTCTGACAGGTAAATATCATGATATTTATGGCACAAGCCCAAATTCAAATATGGACTATGTATTAGATGCTATGGTTTATGTTAGTTTTTAGAGTATGATAATGGTGATGAGATTATACAGAAGAATGCCTTTGGTCTTAGGAGGTATCCATTAAGGCCTTTAAAGGTAAAGTATAATTAGGTCTGCAACTTTCAAATATATATTTTTTAAGTATATATAAAAACAGAGAGCAAATGTGGAAAAAAAGAACTGGTAAATCCAGGCAGAGGATTATTTGGGTATTCACTGAATTATTCTTTAAATAGAACAGAATATAGGTATGGGAATTCTTAAAATAGAGTGTTGAACTTCCAAAAACAATTTCCAGGTTGCCCCTTTCAACCCCCAAAGAGGGAAGGGAAGAAGATCCCCAGCCTCTTTTCGGTCCTCAGAACCGCCTTTAGGATGCCCGAGCAGTTTTTTGTGCTTAGGGAAATCCGGAACCACCACCTCGAGTAGACTTGTTCTCCTCTCTCGTCCCTGAGTCTGCTGGCCTCAGGATGGCGGATGACTCTCTGTGTCTCCTCCCTGGCAGCAGCCAGCGAACGTTTACACAGTGAATTTATGAGAGCCACAGCCAGTCACATGGGGGCTGATGAGATTAAGGGCAAAGCTCCTCTAAGGAAAGCCCCAACTCGGGGAAGTCTGAAGCCTGTTACAGTAAAGGCAAAGCTAACACATATTAGAAGTACTTTTATGTTTCTCAGCGATTAATTTTGTGTCTTTTCAGTGGGATAACAGCAACAGGATAGAAAGCTACCACAGTACAATGTCATTACAACAGATACTCCCCAAACGACATGAATGGCACTAGGTATCACAACGTGTGGCTCCTCAACTCCACTAAAATGTCAGAAAATAAGTTTCTCTTTTCTTCTTATTGCTCAAGATAAAAGCAGGTTGGCAGGGAAAGAGGGAACAAAATGTTGAAGGAAGACAAAAAGACCATGTATGATAAATGGTGGGATTAAAGACCCCGGGGCAGGCACTGGGAAAGGCCTTATATGCAGGAAGGGTGCAGAGTGGTCACAAACGGCCATCTGGAAAGGCAGAGCCAAGGCGGTGCTAGGACACGAGGTCTGACTTCCAAGCTGTCCACAGAGAAGTACAGTAGCCAGCTCCATTCTCCGCCCATGCAGCAGACACGTCCTTCCATCTCTGGGAAGGGTAGAGCAGGGGTTCTCAGGCTGGGCAGCCCATGTCCAAAGGGGACAATGACTGGTACGGCTCAGGACTGCAGCCTCATCCCCCATGGGCTCCTCAGGCAGGCAGCCAGGCCTGGAAGAGCCTTGTCCCCACAGCCAGAAGCTCTCCACCCTGAGTCCTCCAATCAAGCAAGAGCAGACAACCCAGGGCCCCCAGACAACCGAGGAAAGCCCTGCACAAGAAGGGAGAAGGCGCCTGGAGCAAAGGGCCTTCGGTGAGAAGAAAACCGAACACATAAAGCTACCATGAATAGAATACAACCATGAAATAAAGGCATTTTCCTAGTTCTTTAAAAATTAAGAAAACAAAGTGACTTATAAATAACAAAAATAAGAGGTTCAAGATGGCAGCGTGAGAGATGAGAAAGAGAACTCCTCCTAAGACCACATATAGTATGAAAATATAATTAATACAACTAACCCTAAAACAGCAACAGGAAAGAAGGCTGCACGAGACTGCATACAGATGTCAGGAACAGAGCGGACCTCATCCAACAGGGAAATGAACGAAGGCCTTGATCCGTCAGGACCCGAGCCCTTCCCCCATCCCCACTTCATGGGTGGGAAGAGGAGAAACAGAGCAGGGAGGGGTTAGAAGCCTAGAACTGCTGAACACCCAGCTCTGGAGTTGCTTTGGAACACAAACCTACATTGCATGGTGCTCTGGAGGTTGGTGGGGATGGGCAGCTAGGACAGGCAGAGTGCTTGAGAGACTGAGATTCCAGCCATTTGTGGAGGATGGGATCCACATCCGGCCACTCTGGGACAAAGGAAAGGCAGGCGGTCTGAGAGGCTTCCTTGCAGCGAGAGGGCTGCTGAAGGGGTGGGGTTTGCATGGAGCTTGCTATGCAGGAGAAGGGATAGGTGGAAAAGGCCGTCTGGGCATGCTCTGCCCAGCAGGTTGGGAACTTTGAGGAGCTTCAGGAGTTCCATGCCCCTGGCTGGCTACTCAGCTCCAAGGCCCCACACTGTGACATGTAGCCTGCTGCGCATTCCTCCTAGCCTGCCGGCACTAGCCAGCAAATTGGCAGTCACTGCGCTAGTGTCATGCCAGCCAGAGGGAGGCCCCACCTACAACAGCTACAGACACAAAGCACAGAGGCTTACACCTGTGTGCTCAGCCTACTGCTTCTGATACTGGAGACAGGCAACGCAGATGGGAATCAGGAAACAGATCTTTCCTTCCCCCAGGGACGAGCGCCGCTCCCCTACAACTCCCCAACTCACTCTAGGGGCTGAGCAGCTCCAAAGACTAGAGGTTCTGGGCACTAGAGGGCACCACACAGAAATATGAAACATCAAAGGAACCTGGTTCAGACCAAAATCTCACAAACCCCAGAAAATGGGCCAAATGAAACTAAACTAACCAATCTTCCTGAAAGAGAGTTCAAAATAAAAATCATAAACATGCTCATGGAGGTACAGAAAAATACTCAAGAACTCAGGAATGAATTTAAGACAGAGATTCAAACATGAAGAAATCCAATATCTGAAATGAAACATACAATGGAGGGATGTAAAAGCAGATTAGAAGAGACGGCAAATGGAACAGAAATTAGAGAAGATGAATACAAAGAAGCTGAGGCACAGAGAGAAAAGAATCTCTATGAATGAAAGAATATTGAGAGAACTATGTGACCAATCCAAACGGAACAATATTTGCATTATAGGAGTACCAGAAGAAGAAGAGAGAGAAAAAGGGATAGGAAGTGTCACTGAGGAGGTAATTGCTGAAAATGTCCCCAATCTGGGGAAGGAGGTAGTCTCTCAAGCCATGGAGGTGCACAGATCTCCAACACAAGGGACCCAAGGAAGACAACACCAAAGCATATAATAATTAAAATGGCAAAGATCAAGGATAAAGACAGACTTTTAAAAGCAACCAGAGAAAGAAATAAGATCACATACAAAGGAAAGCCCATCAGGCCAACATCAGATTTCTCAATAGAAACCTTACAGGCCAGAAGGAAGTGGCATGATATATTTA
Source organism: Manis pentadactyla (assembly GCF_030020395.1). Taxonomy (NCBI): domain Eukaryota; kingdom Metazoa; phylum Chordata; class Mammalia; order Pholidota; family Manidae; genus Manis; species Manis pentadactyla. The sequence goes on along the minus strand of NC_080020.1, from coordinate 145,461,069 downwards.
ATGCAATGAAGCAGAAGTACCTCATGGAAGAATACTCTATCTAGCAAGGATATCACTTAAATTTGAAGGAGGGATTAAACAATTTTCAGATACGCAGAGCTGAGAGAATTTACCTCCGACAAACCACCTCTACAGTGCACTTTGGAGGGAATGATATAGATGGAAAAGTTTGTAAGGCTATTATAGATGTCACCCAAGGGATAGACAAAGAGTACAGAATATGATATCTAACATATAAAGAATGGAGGAAGAAGAAAAAGGAGGGGAAAAAAAGGACCTTTCAGTTGTCTTTGTAATAGCATATGAAGTGAGTGAAATTAGACTGCTAGATAGTAAGGGAATTACTCTTGAATCTTTGGTAACCATGAATCTAAAGCCTGCCATGGCAATAAGTACATACCTATTGATAATCACCCTAAATGTAAATGGTATGAGTGCACCAATCAAAATATATAGAGTCACTGAATGGATAAAAATACAAGACCCATCTATATGCTGCCTACAAGACACTCACTTCAATCCCAAAGACGTAAACAGACTGAAAGTGAAGGGATGGAGAAAGATATTTCATGCAACTAATAGGGAGAGAAAAGCAGGAGTTGCAATACTTGTGTAAGACAAAATAGACTTCAAAACAAAGAAAGTCACGAGAGACAAAGAAGGACATTATATAAAGATAAAGGGGTCAGTCCAACAAGAGGATATAACTATTATAAATACATATGTGCCCAACGCAGGATCACCTACATATGTGAAACAAATACTAACAGAATTAAAGGGGGGAATAGAATGTACTGCATTCATTATAGGAGACTTCAACACACCACTCACTCAAAAAGACAGAGGAACCAGACAGAAAATAAGTAAGGAGACAGAGGCACTGAACAACATATTAGAACAAATGGACCTAACAGACATCTACAGAAGACGCCATCCAAAAGCAACACAATACACATTCTTTTCAGGTGCACATGGAACATTTTCAAGAATAGATCATATACTAGGCCACAAAAAGAGCCTCAGTAAATTCAAAAAGATTGAAATTGTACCAACCAGTTTCTCAGACCACAAAGGTATGAAACTAGAAAAAAATTACAAAAAGAAAATGAAAAAGCCCACAAACACATGGAGGCTTAATAACATGCTCCTAAATAATCAATGGATGAATGGCCAAATAAAAGGAGAGATAAGCAATATATGGAGACAAATGACAACAATAATTTGACATCACAAAAATCTGTGGGACACAGTGAAGGCCATGCTCAGAGGGAAGTATATTGGAATACAGGCCTACCTCAGGAAAAAAGAACAATCCCAAATGAACAGTCTAAACTCACAATTAATGAAACTAGGAAAGGAAGAACAAATGAGTCCCAAAGAGAGTAGAAAGGAGGGATATAATAAAGATTAAAGCAGAAAAAAATAAAATTGAGAAGAATAAAACAGTAGTAAGAATCAATGAAAGCAGGAGCTGCTTCTTTGAGAAAATAAACAAAATAGATAAACCCATAGCCAGACATATCAAGAAAAAAAGAGAGTTTACACACATTAACAGAATCAGAAATGAGAAAGGAAAAATCACTATGGACATCACAGAAATACAAAGAATTATTATGGAATACTATGAAAAATTATATGCTAACAAACTGGATAACCTAGAAAACTACAACCTTCCAAGGCTGATGCAGGAAGAAACAGAAAATTTGAACAGACCAATTACCAACAATGAAATTGAACTGGTAATCAAAAACTGCCTAAGAACAAAAGTCCTGTTCCAGGTGGTTTCACTGCTGAATTCTATCAAACATTTAGTGAAGCCCTAATACCCATCCTCCTTAAAGTTTTCCAAAAAGTAGAAGAGAAGGGAATACTCCCAAACTCTTTCTACAAGGCCAACATCACTCTAATACCAAAACCAGGCAAAGACACCACAAAAAAAGAAAATTACAGACCATTATCCCTGATGAACATAGATGCAAAAATACTCAACAAAATATTAGCAAACAGAATTCAAAAATACATTAAAAAGATCACCCATCATGATCAAGTAGGATTCATCCCAGGGATGCAAGGATGGTACAATATTAGAAAATCCGTCAACATCATCCAGCACATCAACCAAAAGGACAAAAACCACATGATCATCTCCACAGATGCTGAAAAAGCATTCCACAACATTCAACATCCATTCATGATAAAAACTCTCAACAAAATGGCTATAGAGGGCAAGTACCTCAACATAATAAAGGCCATATATGACAAACCCACAGCCAACATTATACTTAACAGCAAGAAGCTGAAAGTTTTTCCTTTAAGATCAGGAATAAGACAGGGATGCCCACTCTCCCACCTTCTATTCAACATAGTTCTGGAGGTCCTTCCCACAGCAATCAGACAACACAAAGAAATAAAAGGCATCCAGATTGGGAAGGAAGAAGTCAAACTGTCACTGTTTGCAGATGACATGATATTGTACATTAAAAACCCTAAAGAATCCACTCCAAAACTACTATATCTAATATCTGAATTCAGCAAAGTTGCAGGATACAAAATTAATACACAGAAATCTGTTGCATTCCTATACATTAACGATGAACTAGCAGAAAGAGAAATCAGGAAAACTATTCCATTCACAATTACATTAAAAAGGATCAAATACCTAGGAATAAACCTAATCAAGGAAGTGAAAGACCTATACTCTGAAAACTACAAGACACTCATGAGGGATATTAAAGAAGATACCAATAAATGGAAACACATCCCATGCTCAGGGATAGGAAGAATTAATATTGTCAAAATGACCATCCTGCCTAAAGCCATCTACAGATTCAATGCAATTCCTATCAAAATCCAACAGCATTCTTCAATGAACTAGAGCAAATAGTACTAAACTTCATATGGAACCACAAAAGACCCCAAATAGCCAAAGCAATCCTGAGTAGGAAGAATAAAGCGGGGGGTATTACACTCCCTGACTTCAAGCTCTACTACAAGCCACCATAATCAAGACAATTTGGTACTGGCACAAGAACAGATCCATAGATTGACAGAACAGACTAGAGAGCCCAGATATAAACCCAAGCAAATATGGTCAATTAATATGTGATAAAGCCATGGATATACAATGGGGAAATGACAGACTCTTCAACAGCTGGTGTTGGCAAAACTGGACAGCTACATATAATAGAATGAAACTGGATTATTGTCTAACCCCATATACAAAAGTAAACTCAAAATGGATCAAAGACCTGAATGTAAGTCATGAAACCATAAAACTCTTAGAACATAGGCAAAAATCTCTTTGACATAAACATGAGCAACTTCTTCATGAACATATCTCCCCAGGTATGGGAAACAAAAGCAAAGATGAACAAGTGGGACTATATCAAGCTGAAAAGCTTCTGTACAGCAAAGGACATCATCAATAGAACAAAAAGGTATTCTACAGTATGGGAGAATATATTCATAAATGACATATCCGATAAGGGGTTGACACCCAAATTATATAAAGAGCTCACGTACCTCAACAAACAAAAAGCAAATAATCCAATTAAAAAATGGTCAGAGGATCTGAACAGACAGTTCTCCAAAGAAGAAATTCAGATGGCCAACAGGCACATGATTCTCCACATCGCTAATCATCAGAGAAATGCAAATTAAAACCACAATGAGACATCACCTCACACCAGTTAGGATGGCCACCATCCAAAAGACAAACAACAACAAATGTTGGTGAGGATGTGGAGAAAGGGGAACCCTCCTACACTGCTGGTGGGAATGTAAATTAGCTCAACCTTTGTGGAAAGCAGTATGGAGGTTCCTCAAAAAACTAAAAGTAGAAATACTGTTGGACCCAGGAATTCCACTCCTAGGAATTCACCCTAAGAATCTCAAAAAGGAGCCCAATCTCAAAAAGACATATGTACCCCTATGTTTATTGCAGCACTATTTACAATAGCCAAGAAATGGAAGCAACCTATGTGTCCATCAGTAGATGAATAGATAAAGAGGTGGTACATATACACAATGGAATATTATTCAGCCATAAGAAGAAAACAAATCCTACCATTTGCAACAACATGGATGGAGCTAAAGGGTATTATGCTCAGTGAAATAAGCCCAGCAGAGAAAGACAAGTACCAAATGATTTCACTCTTTTGTGGAGTATAAGAACAAAGAAAAACTGAAGGAACAAAGCAGCAGCAGACTCGCAGAATCCAAGAATGGACTAACAGTTACCAAAGGGAAAGGGACTGGAGAGGAATGCTGGGAAGGGAGGGATAAGGGGGAAAAAAGACACATTACGATTAGCACACATAATGTAGTGGGGGCGGAGGGACACGGGAAGGCAGTATAACACAAAGACAAATAGTGATTCTACAGCATCTTACTACGCTGATAGACAGAGACTGTAATGGGGTATATATGTAGTGGGGACTTGATATACAGGGAGAGTCTAGTAACCATAATGTTGCTCATGTAATTATACATTAACAATACCAAAATAAAAATAAAATAAATAAAAATAAAATGTAAGAAAAATCACTAGAAGCGTTAGAATACAAAGGTGATGTTTCCAACAAGTAGAGTGAAACTTTAAAAAGAGGAGAAAATAGAAAATAAAAGGACTAGACCAGGCAATTCTACAGTAGCTTAATATTCCAGAAAGAGAAGACAGAAAATAGAAAGGAGATAACCAAAGAGTAAGTCAAGAAAATTCCCAGAACCAAAGCCTAAGAGTTCCTGAGTCACAGGGGCTCAGAGGATCCAGCGCACAGCAGCAATGCTTCCAGGGTAAGCTGTGGGGATCTAGGTGGGGATGGGCAGTCAGGCCAGGCTCTCTTAAACCCGCAACAAGCAACTGGAAGCTTTCAGGGGCTGACAACAACAGAGATACATTCCTCAGGCTGATTTCTCTCTGAGGGCGTTGGGGAGGGGAGTCTGCACTGAGGCCTTCATCTTGAACAACATAATTATCAAACCAGATAGGAAGAAACTTATATTCATGGCTAAATGCTGGGCCCAGAAGTGAAGCCGGGCACCCTTCTCAGCTGCTGGGCACATAATTATGAGGCAACCAAGCTCCAGAAGTGAGCAAAGACTGAACATAGAGCTAGAAATGTGGGTGAACAGTGGCCCTTGAGCAAGAAGATCCCACAGTCTTACAGAAAAGAAAATGCAAGTGCCCCAAAAGAAGGACTGGCTTCAAACTCCTCCTCAACACTAGAAGCCAGAGGGCATTGGAACAATGCCCAAGAAATTCTGAAGGAAGCTTTTTCTAGAACTGTACATTATCAATCAATTAAAAGGGAAGACAGACACTTAAAAGCAAAGCCTCAAAATTCTCGTCCCGTGCCCATCCAAGCTCACTGAAGTGTGAAATCAGGAGAGAGGAGATCTGTGACGGGCAGAGTAGCCAAAGGGTCTGGGGTGTCATCTTCAGGAAGGCTCCCCACAGAGGTCCTGATGCTTCCCAGCATCTTGAGGAAAGATGCAGATAACCAACAAAGCATCTAGAGTTGAATCAGAAATAGCACATAAAAGCAAAGTAAAACAAAAACAAAAACAAGCCAATTATTAGCTGCTGGGGAAAAAAAAAGTCACATACAACACAACCTACTAGGAATAGGAATAGCATTTAGTCATACATATAAATATTAAATGTTGATATCCTCACAATTACACATCTCTGTGGGGGATGAGGAGGAAAAGAAAGAAAATAAACAATTATCTTCCAAAGAAGAGAATCAGTAATACCTGTTAATGAAAAACCAAGAACATATGATTCTACGGCACAAAGCCAAACGCCAAACAACCGACAAAAAGGATTAAGTGCTGCCTCTAGGTAGACGGAAATAGTGTCAGGGGACCTATTTTGCCTAACAAACCCAGCAGACTGCTATTTGACTTCTGAAACTACACACGTCAAGCTGAGTCTCTACCTGGTAGGCTGGCGTACTTGTCAACCAACCAGACCTTACAGCTCTTCCAGTGAGCTCATAGCACTCATTTAGGCGCTACAGGGGCTGAAACACTTAAGACATAATCCCTGTCCTCAAGGATTGGTAATTTCATTGACAAGAAAACATATGTACAGAAAAGAACTCAAGGGCAATGCCAAGTTGGCATATGCTCCCCTGGGCATGACACAGACCAGTTATGTGATGGCAGAAAGGGAGACAGGGCCGAGCAGGAAAAAACAATTCTGAGACAGATGTAAGAGGTGGAATGAGAAAGAGGAGCAGAACTTGAGAGGAAGAGAGAGAGCATTTCTAGAAGGAGGACTGGCTAATAGTGAGGTGTGTGATTTGGGAGTATGGACAGTTTTCTTAAATGGGGGTAGATTTTACTCCAAACAGGGAGAGCAAGATTGTTAATAAGGAAAAGCAGAGACTAGAAATCACAGGCACCCTGCTGACTTCCATTTCCAGTGTCCTTAAGACAGGAGCCTTATAACGATTTTCCTGCAGTGTCTCCAATTTACCATCACTGCTCATCCATAACTCTGCCTCCAGCCTGCTCTTAACCCCCTCAGAACTGAAATCACCCTCTTCATGACCTGGCACAAGGCCTCCCCCAGCCCTGCCTGCTCTGCATTCCTCAGGCAGCCTCATCACTGCCCTTCATCTTCACACTCCAATGACACTATCCTTCTCTGCATTCCTAGAACACTCGCTGCACTTGGTTGCCACAGGGCCTCTGCACATGCTGTTCCTTCTAGAACACATTCCCTCTTCTATTCTCAGCTCAAGCCTCAATTCCTCCTGCCCAATTGCTCTAATGCAGAGGGCCCTGTCATAAGCTCTCACGCATTCCTTTCCTTCATTCCAGTTTGTAATTTAACCCTCATTTGGATGATTATCTAATTCATAACCACCTCATCTTCTAGGCCAGTAGTCCTCAAAGTGGGGCTCCCAGACCAGTCAACAGCTTCCCTGGTGAAGCTGTTAGAAATGCAAATTGCCAGGACACACCCCAGACCTACTGAATCAGAAACTTGAGGTGGGAGGCAGCAATGTTTTGAAAACGCTCCAGGTGATCTGATGCACATTCCTTAAGAAACACTGCCCTAGACTCTACAACAGAACAGCCCAGGTGTCTGCACTTCTTGGGGTCCAGGCACCAAGCAGGCAACAGACAACAGGACTCAGCAGGATTTCCTGATCAAATAAATGAGCAACTTCCTGTGGCTCCCCAGATCCCCTACCTTATTCATCCTAAACCCTTCTAACCTTAGCAGCCCCCATAATCAACACTGAACCTGCTGCAGGCCTAGGTTCTAGCCCCTGCCTTTGTGGATTCTGAACTTAGCTCTTTACAGGTTATCATCTGTATGATCATCTGTAACTTCCTAATTTCTCTTGGCCTTAATTTCCTGATCTCTAGAATGGGGATATAGTATCTATTTCCTACTGTTGAAATAATTAAATGAGGCAGTGAGAGAGACTCATGCCTGCACATATATGGAAAGCATTCAGCAAATTTAGGTATATTATTGTTTTAACAATAATCATGCAATTTTAAGTGGTCTTTCCCAGGGTCTCAGCTTTCTTACTCAAGACTGACTACACACACACTTGAGACTAGCTTTTCCTTGCTTGCGAACTACTCACATCTAACACCCATCCCTGGCCTGAAACCTTGCCTAGCAACCAGGAGCCCTGCTGGAGCTTCCTCAGCTCCACCTCCTGGAACAGCTGGGCTGTACTAAGACAGGCTGGGTCTTAATCACACGTCTTCCTAGAGTTGACCTAGTCCCTCTCTCCCAAATTCCCCTCTCAACCGGTTAGCAGGTGGTTTCATTTCAGTTTGTGTCTGTCTGGTGGCTTAGATTCAAACGAAGCTCACACTGGGAGCTATTTCTAATCCAGTTTTGGTACTTCGAAAAGTATTAATAGAAGCAATTAAAATATATTGCCATGGAACAGATCTTTAAAAAAGTAAAGATAGGGCGGTTTCTGCCTCTAAGAAGACACAGGGTGCACCACCTGCCTGCCAAGTGCCCCTCCAGCCTCTCTGGCGGCGGTAGGGTAATGACAGCGCGGGAGCCCCGCTCGCCAATACCTGGGCGCGGCCGCGGGCTGGGGGGTAAGCAGCGCTTGGCTCTACAAGAGTTAAATGCTGAGTAATTTTCCTGCGGAGCAAACAGTCGTAGCGGGGACTCTGCCACCGGCAACAGTATTTTTAACCTACTTCACCAGCTCGGCAGAGAGGCCGCTGGCACCCCCGGGGTGTCCCCGCGGCACGCTCCGATAGCCCGCGGACCGTCGCCGGCTCCCGGGCGACGTGGACACCAGTACCACGCGCCGGGGCGGGGGCGGACGGGAGCCGGGGCGGGGGCGGGCGGGAGCCGGGTCGGCCGAGGACAGCACCGCGCCCCGAGGCAGGGGCCCCTCCGAGGCCGCCCAGTCTTCTTTAGGCCTAAGCGGTCACTGTCCGTGCCCAAGTTGGCCGGCTGCTCCGCTGCAGGAGCCCAGCGTGGAAAGCGGCCCGCAGCCCGGAGAGCGCAGAGCAGGAGGTGCAGGTCCTGCCCGGGGCGGGGAGGTCCGCCCAGGGGCCGTGCCCGGCCAGCCACCCCAGCCGCGCCGCCGCGGCCCCGGGAATGAATGGGGTTCCCCCGCCGGCGCGGGCGCGCACTCACAGGCGACATAGGCGAGCAGCGCGAGGCCCAGCAGCAGCTTCATCCTCCTGCGGTTGACGGCAGACACGAGGCGCAGTAGCGCCTTGCTCACCATCCCCGGCAGCCGCGCCGGTCCGGTGCCCTGCCGCGCGGGGCCCGCCTGCTTCACAATGCGCGGCGGCGGCCTCCCGGGGAAGACCCGCCCCCTCCCCGCGCACCCCGCCCCCGCCCCCGCGCGCCGGGCTTCCTGCCGGAAGGGCCACTGCGCACGCGCCGCCCCTCCCCGCCTCCGCCTCTCCCTCCGACGCTCTGCCCCTTCCCCGCCTCTCCCTGCAGACGCAAGCACTAAGGTTTCGGAGAATGTGGCAGGGAGGAGGGGGCTGGCTGGGAGCGACGCATGCGCGGCTCGACGTGTTTTTTTCCGAAGTGGTGTCAGGGCTGTGGACGCGGAGCGTTTCTCCAATTGCGGCCGCGGTCGCCGGGTTTCCGAGCCCACCCCAGTGGGTGGCACGCGGTGGGCTCCCATGTTGAGATGAAAAGAAATGTTTATGCTAAATTTAGCCCTGTCTTAGAAGTTCTTTGGCCGCCTCGCTCAGAAAGTGAACTAGTTCTATGGGCTATGTTGACTTCTTTAGTAACGATCGCCGCAGCGAAATACCAATGCACCAAACATTCCTAACGTCAAATTCCGATTCCTTTTTCTCTCTACTGTGATCGACTGGAATGTCTTTCTTTTCAAAACAAAGTTTGTCGTCATTATTAAAAATATAATGCTTGTAGTATAAAAGTTAGGAAAACCAGAAAGAGATGAAATTGCTTTGTCTCTACCTAGAGATAAACACTGAAGATGTCACCACGTGTTTCCTTCCCATCTTTTTCTTGAGTGTATATATTTTAACAGTATGGTGGTGAACTGTGGCGGTGTACGGATTGCATGTGTTGAAACTGAATTCATTTCTTCAATAACCATTTACTGAATGACTACTACAGCAAGGAGGTGTGTCAGACCATACGCAAATAAGAGCTTATCGGATCCACGCGAAGGCTGGCCCAGGCAGAGAAAGAAAGATGGTACACAAAGGTCTGTAGAGTGGCAAGGCAAGAGAGACGCCGGAAAGTGTTGGGGAGCTACAGGCTTAATGTGCCGCAGGAGAAATCAGAGCAGCCAGCAGTGTCTTTGACCTCTTGGAACGCCAGGCCCTTTTGCTAAACTTAACAATCCAGTACTTTTCTTTAGCTTTATTGGGAACCTCCAAGAAAAACAAGCAACTAGCAACAAATCGAAACAGTAATGTACTTTTCATACTACACAATACAAATGCTAAGATTCTGCGATTCTAATACAACCTTCCTCATCCCAGATTTCCCCGTTAACTGGTGGAGAATAACTGAATGGGGAGGAAATATGATCAGTTTGCTAAAGTAAGAGCCACCCTGTTATCACTGCTGGTCACAGCTGGAGATGCCTCCTTTCAAGAAGCCCAGCCCCGGTCTCTGAAGTATCCAAGCAGGCTGGCAGGGAACACCTCCTTAGGAGGCCCAGAGAACACTGCTGGAGGAGCCAGAAGCCTGGGGTTCCAGAGCGCACTTGTCTGGAATAAACTGCATTTTGTCTGAGACTTCATTTCCTTATTGTTCCCAGTTTGAGTTTAGGTTAGAGCTATGATTTTTGCAGCAAGGGGTCTAGAGCCGGTAGGGCTCTGAGCTCCTCCAATTCAGATTCCATGGTTTTTAGATTAAAGGTGAGGAGCAGAGATGTCAGAAAAGATTTTGTTGACACTTGCCCTACCAACAGAAATCAGACTGAAGCTGTAAGCAGATTTCAAGCATATTGCATTGCAGGCAGGGTTTAGTTGATAGGTATCTTACCAGTTCAAGCAGGCCAATTGTGCAATACATGCCATTTCTGTGCAAAACTCCTTAAAACCTCACATTCCTAGTTGAGCGAGCGTGCTTCCCACCGCCATACACTGTTGCTGACTTCTGCCCCACTGGGTAAAGTATATGAAAATACCATTAGCAGCCACAGTTAAAGTAACTGCTGCCATCATTATTACCACCCAGAAGGCTGCTGGTGCCCAGGACCCTGATTTACAGCACAAGAAAAGCCAGAATTGGTGTGGGGAGTAAGCAGTAGTAAGTGTTGTGCCCAGTGAAGGTGAGAAGACCTGAGGGGAAGGATGTGCCAGAGAGGCCCTCCAGGCTCACTAGGGAAACCGGGGGCTTAGTAGGTCCCTTTCCTGAGCCCCTGGCTTCCCTTCCCTTCTCTTTTCTTCAAGCCCAGCTGGTCTGGGCTCACATCCTCAACTCCTCTGCCTTTGCTATCAACCACTTCGTTTTTTTCAGTGGACATGTTAATATTTTTGAGCAATTACTAGTTAAAAAGGGAAATCTCTAAATGAATTGTAGTCTGGTCCTCTCCTCAAGTGTTGAAAGCCAAAGAAGGGTAGGAATGTGACATTGGTTAGACTTCTACCTTGTGCTTGGACTTAGGCCAGATGCTCTCACATCTCATCTCATTCTTGCAGCAGTCCTGTGGAGAGGGTCACTACTGCTGCTCTTCTTTTATAGATGAGGAAACTGCAGCTCTGAGAGTTTAGTCAGCGTCAACACAACTGTGAGTGTGGGGCTGGGTGTCAACCCACACCTTTCCCCTTTTCTGTAGGGGAAATAACAATAATTCATGGTAGAAAGCCATGAGTGCTGTCAGATAGATGGCTAAGGAGACCTGCAAGAGAGAGACTTGCTGGTCTTTGAAAATTCAATCTGAGACTCCTTATGAAAAGCTCCAGCAAAGCAGATTTAAAAGAATAGCACTATTCCTATTGCTCTTGTGAAAATAATTGAGCCAAATTTGTGAGACTTAATTTGCAAAAAAATGGTTATCTTTAATAAAAATAAGGATGATTTTAGAGAGAAAACAATGTTTCAGTAACACACCTTTGTGGGTATTCGATTCTAATTGTGATTAATTGTCTTTGGGGGTTTGTTGTTTGCTTGTAAACTGGACTGGATCCTGAATTCTTTTGGTTTCCTGAGATATCAGACTATGACTCTCCAAACTACTGTTTCCAATTTTCTCCCATTCTTTTGACTTGGAATCATTGAGAACTAAAGCACTGCAAAATGAAACTAGATGACTTGATATAAAATTCAGAGAAATTGACACAACAGCCCACATTTAGAAAATCTTAATGCCTGTTGCTGTATGGGCCACTCAGAAAGATCACCAGTGAGTTTGAAGTGATGAAGCCATCTGTCAATGTAACTTCTGGATGGTGAAACTTCTATAAGTTTCTGAGGTGGGGACGTTTTTCTGCCATCCTCCCCCAGGATCTCAAGGTTGCCAATCTTTGTGAAATGAAATCTGGGGCCGGTAAATACTTGTAAGTACAGAGCTTTTCTCATGGATTCCCAATGAGATTCCCTCAATCCAAGGGGGAATGAATGAGATGAGTCTCACTGTTCTTATTGTCTCACTCATTTATATAATGGTCAAACTCTTTATGTTCTGTCCAAACAAAGGTTGTTCTAATATAGATAAGATTACTGACACTACTAAAGAGATGCCTATAGTCAGTGCACAGGCTCCTATGCCTGTGTGAGGCACTAGAAAAACATTAATAAATCAGGTTACATTATTTCATTCCAGAGTGGCCCTCACTGTCCCTGTCCAGCTGGAAGTAGTCACATGACAGATGACATCACTTTGTCCCTGATCCTACAGGATTTTGGAATGTACTGTTGACAGTAAGGAATTGTAACAAAGTGAAAAATGCTTGGCATCTCTACCTTCATATTTTCTCTGTCTCCTTCACTTCTTAATCTTTGGGTCCAAAGCTTCTCCTCAGCCTTGCAGCCCTGCACATAGGCTTGTTAATCATCAGAAGGCATTTTGCTCGTGGCTTAAGACTGATGCAATCAGCCCCTTACCCTAAACTCACCTCCCCTGAGGAAATAAAGAAGTAACAAAAATGACGACTGGATTGTCAAGGACTTTCAGGAACATCACGGCCAGGCCACATCAACAAAACAACAAGTCAGCTAACCACAGACAAGGCATTTCACCACCTCCTCCAACCCTCGCTGACCCTCACTGATGTGCAGATGTCTGAGGTAGACTGTCACCTCCTGACCTCACCGACCTCTTGGTCCCTCTTCCCTGATATAAAAGAAACCTGAAATCAGCCCTAAGTTAAGGTGGTACTTAAGAACATGAGTCTGCCATCTTCCCTGCCTGCTGACTTTCCAAATAAAGTTGCTTTCCTTGCCCCACACCCCACAAAAAAGAGAGAGACATTGCTTTCAGAGAGTGTAGTGCGCTGGGTCAGCTGGTACAGGCTCACCAAAGCTGGGTATTGTTAGCAAGGATTAGCTGAAGGCTATATATGCTAGAAACTACTGTCCATGTGCTGGTTGTCTCAGCCTCTGTGTGCACTTGGGTCTTTGTTCTATTCTTCCAGGGATGGGAGTGTGCACGTGGCATCTCTCAGCTCCCTGGTAGGTTCTGCTGATGGGAAGGGTGGTGTAAGATCAGTGGGAAGAAGGGAGATGCCCTGCTCGTGGTTCTTCCATGGTGTCCCATTGCCAGTGCTTGTGAGTTTCCAGCCTTGGCCATTGGCTAGTGAGAGTGGATGAGAGACCCAGGCCCCCAGAATCAAGGCTTCCCTTCTGGGCTGATGCAGGGCTGATCTCCAGGGTGTCTGCAGCTTCTGGTCCCTGGGCATCACTCCTTTCTTTCATGTTCCTGAAGAATCCCTCTTCTCCCTCTTCTTTCTGTTCTTAATCCTTCCAACAACTTTGTAAACAAGCGTCTACATTAAGTTCTTCTGTTTGAAACACTAAGACTAGTTTTCCTGATGAGACCTTGGCCTGCACAGCTTCCTCTCTGCCGTGGGTCCCTGCTGGCCACTGTCCATGCAGCCTGTGCTGGAGTCCCTTCTAAAAGGACTTTACTTCCATGGCACTCAGCAGAGAGGTGAATGGGGGTAGGTCTCTTGGCCCTGTAGCTGTTTTCCACCCCACCATCAAACCAGAAGAAGTGAGTGTAAGATAAATTCAAGCCGGAATAAGCAGACAAAGAGAGGCAACAAAGGGCCAGGTAATTTATTTAAATACCACCCCCGGGTGACGTTCTCGCGGCCTGGGTACTATAAGCCGGAGAAGTCACGTCTGGTTAGGGAGGTGGGGCGCTTATAAGGGATTAGGAGGGGGAGGAGATTGCGAGCTGAGGGAGGCAGGTGACTGAGGTTTTCTGGCGAATCTGAAAAGGAAGGACTAAGCAGAGTAAGTGGCTGACAATCTTTAACTGGAGATCCGGCTAGGAGAACCTGAGTTATAGAACACTTAACATAAAGGTTTTGACGGGAGTGCAAAGTCCAAAAAGCCTGCACATGTGGGATTTCATTCTACTTTCCTCTCTGGTGGCAATAATTAGTTAAGTTGGTGAGGAGCCTAAAATCAAAAGTTCCCTCAGGGGGCCAGTGAGATTGGTTGTCTAAGGGATACTGAGGCCCGGCCTCAGAGCAAAGGAAGACTAACTTCCGTTTGCGTACTTCCCGGGACAAACAGAGTAGCCAGATTAGAAATGAGACACCGCAGCGGGGTCTGAGTCTCTGCTTTCATGGGCTGGTTCCTCACATCTGCGACCACTTCCCAAAAAATATCCCGCTGAGAGAAGCACCCAGCGTCCCAAGTGCACCAAGTCAGGGGAGACGGCCTGGGAGCCTGGGTGAGGGACATCTCCCCCACTGCAGGGCCAGGGGTGAGTATCCCGGATACTCGCAACGGATGGGCTGAATACCCGGACCTGGACGTAGCTACGATTTCGGACGGACCAGGTGAAACGGAGTTAGGAAGGGAAGCAGACTGGGGAAACTGAGGGACTCACCGGAAAATAGTCCACACAGTGGAGAGCAGGCTGAGGTCCCAGGTCAGGGAAGGAGGGGTGGGGCCGCTGGTGGCCGGTCGGGGCCTCACACCCACACTCCTCCCGGGTTTTGGCACCATATGTAAGATAAATTGTAGCCAGAATAAGCAGGCAAAGAGAGGCAACAAAGGGCCAGGTAATTTATTTAAATACCCCCGGGTGATGTTCTTGCGGCCTGGGTACTATATGCCGGAGAAGTCACACCCTGTTGGGACCTTTTGCCTCTTTTAGGCCTGTGACAGCCGCAGACTGGAGGTTTCCATCCTCCCTCGTTACTTCCGCGTTTGTGGCCCAACTGAGTTCCTGCGCACGTGCTCTTAGCCCTAACTCCGCCTCCCCACCTAACCTAAAACCTGCCTAAAGACCCTAGTGACAGGTGAGATAATCAATTCCCATTGGTTTTTGTTACTTCCTTATCTTCCCCTATATAACTAAGCCTCTGATGGAATCTGAGTTTTGCTGCGCCCTTGAGGCTGACATATCTCCCGGCTTGGTGTGGTTTTGTTTTTCCCCGGATCTCAGGGGAGGGTGTCCAAGCCGCCGACACTTGCCCTCTCACTCAGCCCCAGGGATAACGGGCTGGTCCTGCTTGTCCCCCCGCCTTCTTGTTGCTGGAGAGCAACAACGCCCGGTTAGGGAGGTGGAGCGCTTATAAGGGATTAGGAGGGGGAGGAGTGGGCAAACTATCTTAGGGGGGTGTTGAGAGGTATGATTGGCTAAAGGTGACATAATAGTTAACTAGAAACTTTTTTCCTTCCAAGAGGGAGGAGGCTGACATCCGGGTCTTAGTTGGCACATCAGGATGGAATTCAGGGAGAGCTGTCCCCTTTCCATATACAGCATGGACTTTGGGGTCTGGTCTGTTCTCCCCCTATGGCATCTCTCTGTTCTGTTTGCATGTCCTTGTTTTTCCTTTCTCCAGCCTAATAGTGAGTACATGATACCTCCTCTCAGGCTTGGGGAATGGGGGGCTTTAATATCCCCACAATATAGATAACTTGAGATTGCTTGTCTAACATTCCCATGCCTATGGGTCTTTTAAAAAAATAGACTTTATATTTTATAACAGTTTCAGATTTGCAGAAAAATTGAGAACATAATACAGAAGAGAGTTCCCATATACCTCACACCCATTATCCCCTATTATTAATGTCTTGCATTCATACTATATCACTACATATAAAAGCTTCACACTATTGACATTATTTATGACTGTGGAAGTTCGCCCTGACCACCCGGCTGAGGTAGGGTGTCAGATTTTTCCACTGTAGAGTTACTCTGTTTGCCCCTTTCCAGTCCATCCTCCTCAGAGTCACCCCACACAGCCCCCTAGTAAGGAGTGGACAGTTATGCTCCCCTTCATGGGTGTGGTATCAACATAAGTCACTTGGAGTTCTTAATTAGGGAGATTAGTCTCTTTTCCCCCACTTACTTAGTTATTCAATCATTTATTTATATCAATATGGGCCCATGGATACCTATTTTATACTTGAGTTATAATGCAGCACTACTTTTATTGCTTAGATTGTTCCAGTTGGGTCCCTGGCAGATCTTCCAGTTAGCTCATAGGCCCCTTTGATATATCCCCACTGTAGTTGGTATTTTTAGCATTTCCTTATTTTCTGGCACAACAAGATACTTCAGTTTCTCTTGTATATTTCCTCCCAAGTCCTAAATAATCAGCTAAAACCAGGGCTCTTAAAACCAAGGAGCCCTGGTTCCTTTTAATGGAGAATGGTATTAAGAGACCACTGGATGCTCTATCTCCATGTGCCAGGACTACCAGGTGTTGCCGCCTCTGGGTTTGCACAGCTGACAGAGCAGAGAAATACGTGTGTGCAAAATAACCCCTGTGTATTGACACATCGGTCAGTATTTCCACAGGTAACCACAGTGAGCTAAACATGAGTTCATCCTGGTGTCTCCAGCTCTAATGCTTTGCCACATGGATCCTTCCAGCCTCCTCCCTTGCTTAGCAGCAACCTCCCACTCCAAAAGTGAGAAGAAACCTGCCTCCCACATCATCTACCATCCATTTCCTTAATTGTCCAATTCCAGTATACACATGTAGCGGTGTTGTAAAACAAATTTGAATATCTAATTGGCATAAATCAGGCAACATCCCATCTAGCAAGTAGAGAGGCTCCGAGGTGTTGTACAAAACACAAGGTTTTGGTAGACGGGAGAGTGGGGCATGAAGGTATTAGCAAAAGAAAAGAAGGGATTGCTTCAGGCCAGGTCACCCTCCCTTAGGGGGAAGAGCAGGTGGTCTTATGCAGATGACCTCATTTTCTTTTGAGGGGAAGGTCTGGGCTCAGGTGACAGAGTACTTCATAGGTGCTGACCAGAGAACTCCTGATTGACCTTTAAGGCATTTCTTGGGGAGGTTGAAGCTGCCATTAGGTTAAGTATTCAGCCCTTGTTTGGTGACCGCCCAGCAGAAGGGACTTCACACTGGGCCTGCGGTTTTCTTTTTAACAACAGTGGCACCTAAGAGTTCGCTGACGACTTCACCCCTGGGATGGCGACCTATGCATGTTTCCATTCCTTCCCCATAACACACACAGACACACACAGACACACACACACACACACACACACACACACACACACACACACACACACACACACACATCTTTCCTCTCCTCTGTATGTTTACCGCTCTGTGTTCTGGCCCCCTGGTCCACCTACCCGTGGAGCTGCTGGCTATTCCATGCATGCAGTTTGTTTCCCTTTGTTTGGTCTATAACTTAGCAACCTCACCTTTCTCATCTAAACCCACTAATAAGAGCATCTTCCAAAGGAATGGAGTTCCCTCACTAAGCAGTACTCTCATGCCACCCTTATAGTATCTCCTAAAGACCGATCAGAATAGTCTGGTCTTTAGTCTATAGATGCTGGGATGTGACTGGTCTTCCCTGGGCAGCAGCTGCCATCGTCCAGCCAGGTTTTCTGGCAGCATTGGCTGGAGTGGGCACCACGCATAGAAGGCTGGTGCAGTAGGACACAGGTAGGAATACACTCATGGTCAGGGAGGAAAGGTCATGAAAGTGAATTTGAGGGATATTTCAGAAGTACAACAATACATGTTCTGGTTGATTATAGGTATCAAAGGAGAGAAAGTTTAATCAAGTAGATTATGCAAGGATGCTTACTTCATATGCAAGGATGACAGGTCTTTCTGGAGTGTTACTCAGTGAAGACTGAGGGTATTTTTCCTCCCAGGTGTTTGCATGTTAATGAGACTCCTGGTCTAGCATTCAGACTGAAGAGATTTCAGAGCCATGCCAGCTCCAGTAGAAATGCAGTGGTTGCCTGAAGCTCTCAGCGAGGAAGGGCTCCTGCATCCAGACACAGCAGGAACAATGCTGTGATGTTGGTAATGCCTGTGATGCCAGGGTTCTTGTTCACGAAGCCAAAGAATGAGCTTCACAAACACTCAAGGTAGGAAAGCAAGGTACAGGCTTTTATTTAGGAATAAAGTGAGAGGACAGAGCTCCTGGCTCAAGCCAGGAGGGGGCAAAAGAGCCTGTGATGGTGCGTTATCTAGGGGTTTTATAGACAATTGAGAACTTTTCGAGAACGTCAAAAAAAAGGCTTAGGGGGTGTGGACTTGTACCACCTGCCCTGCCCTCAAGGTGGGCTGGGTTGTTGTCTGTTTGCTAGGGATCTTTATAGTGAAGTCATGCGTTATGCTGAGATACCCTTGCAGAACACTCAAACATTCCAGGTCAAGTTGCTCCCGGCCTTTTGACCTTTAACTGATCTCACTGAAGATGTCTATATTCTTAGTCTGGTATCTTTCCCTAGAGAATTAGTGTGACCTTGACTTTGCACAATGCTTAACACAGAGTTTCATTGGGGACTTCTTTGCCCATTTTTACATTGCTCTGACTGTAAATATTCACCCTGCTTTTCCCAGAGGCCCTCACCCTACTCTGACTACACCCATGGTCCCTGTCTCATTACCCCTCTACAGATGGAAACCCTAGCTACTGCTAGGGAAAGGGGGCGATGACTGCTCTGCCTGCTTTATGCTGAGAGGGGACGCAGTGAGGCGTGCAGTTAGGTCTTCATCAGTGCTGAGTCGAGAGGTCTCAGGAGATGGGCACATCTATCTTGGGTTCCATTTCCATTGTTTTATGGCTTTTAGGTAAGATAGAACAAATTTGTTATTAGTTTAAGTAGTAACATCTAGAGTTGGATTTTCATTTTGGATCAACTTGATGAGATTAAGAATGCATGGCTGAATATGAGGACTAGAAATAATAAAACTTTAATTGAAATGATAAGATAAAACTAAAACATCTGGAGAATTCATAGGCAGATATTTGGGGGAAACTAGAATTCTGGATCCAGTCTATGTTCCAATGACTAGTATTAGGGTTTAGTATAGATAAGGCTGCATTATTGAAACACTAATTTTCTCTAAAATCACCCTCATTTTTATTAGAAGTAACAAGATCAAGAAAACAATTAACACTTGGCTTGATTATTTGCATAAGTGTATCAAGAAGAGCAATTGATTACATAGGCTTCTCTGAACATGCTTTGCTGGAACTTTTTATAAAGAATTTCAGATTGAACTTTTAAAGACCTCTCCAGGCCAGAAAGCCAAGCCAGACTTGCCATCAGGTTTTGCCTGCAGTACCTGTAGATTTGGGCAAATTCCTCTCTTCTTGAGGTTCCCAAGACATTCCTGAGGTTCCTGCACCTGCCAGGAAGTGACCTTCCTTACTCACCTGGTAAGTACTCTGTAAGCAAGTACTGGTAAGAACTCTGTAAGCAAGGTCCCAGGCCAGTTCTTCCAAGGGGCTTTATTGGCTTTATAAAGTCAACCTTAGTTCCTTAAAGCTGTCTGTTCATATCTGAGTTTACACACGTGTCTCTCAGGTATAACATTCCAGTTAAAGCCTTGGTAATATAACCATTGTTTTTAATTGGTCTTCTTACAAGGAAAGCAGATTCTTATTGAACTTATGCAAATAAACATACTGCCATGAAATATAAAAGCAGTCACTGAGTGTTTTTAAATTCTGGAGGGATCAGGTAGAGAGAAAGATAAATGTTTCAATTCTGCTTACAAAGGTATTGTCATTTACTAAACTGTTGTCAGCTTAAGAGAGACACCTTAAAACACTTTATCAGCAACGTTTGAAACAAAAAGCCACAGAATCATCTTCCTTAGTTTACTTAATCCTATGTAACCAATACCTGTTCTGCTGAAATCTAGTTCTTTACTAGTTTAGGAGTAATAAAACAGTGACTTTAAATGACAAGACTTACAAATGACAATGGCTAAAGATCTGATGAGAGCTTACTGTAAGACAGTTGACATAAAGAAATTCAGATATTTCTGTACAACAAAACATTCAGTAACAAAGTTTAGCATTATTCCCTGTGACAGTGCTTTCCAGGTAATTAAGCAGGTAACTATATATATCAGATAAATATGTCAAATTAGCCAAATACTTTCCCCAATGAGAAAAAAATTCCTCTGACATGTTTCAGGGGCCCTCTGGAAAATATCAGCGTTAACTAGAGGTAAAAGCACCTTTCTGCATTTAATTTTTTTTTTTTTGGCACTTGTAACCCTTAAATAGGATTAGAGGTTGCCATGTAGCAATACTTATCCATTTAACCAGAATGACAACAAAATACCTTAAAGACAAATAAAGAAGGTTACACAGTTGTTAGCAAAGTTTAGCTTTTAGTCCTTTTAATATTAAGATCTCATTTTCTTAAATACTCCAACAACTCATTGAAACTTTAAGCATGAGAAAGTGCTTTGATAAAACAATTAGAGAACGCTTTCCAATCTTTCAACATTAAGAGCAGACTAACAGTTAAGAAAACTTTGTCTTTTTAACTGAAAACAAAATTCTGATTTTGCTGTGTACTTGATATCAAGACTCATTTGCCTTAATTTTATATAGCATGACCATATCAATTCTTCCACAAACTTTCTACAACTTCCTTTTACATTCAGTTCCCCCTCTTTAAATAAACAGCTGTACTTTAGAACAGTTACTTTCTTTTATCAAAAGACGCATTCTTTAGCATGCAGAATGAATTTCCATTCCTTACATCTTCTCTTATTAAAACATACATCTTTTAGCATACAGAAATGTTTTCCTTATTACTTTAAGTAGTTTTAATTAGAACTTTAAACTATTAGGGACCTTAATGAACACTGAGAAGTAGGCTATTGTAAATTGTTACACTAACATTCTTTAGATTGACAAATTTATGAACATATTTTATAATTTCTGTAACCATGAGCTTTACAGCACAATCTCTCACTAAGCACAAAGTATATCTTCTTAACTTAGCAAAACTTTAAGGTTTTAGGTTACCACAAAGATTCTCAGGCTGTAGGTAGGTATACACACTGTAACACACAATTATTATTAAGAAGTTCACTTGCTACATTTAGTTTACTCATTCTTAACAACTATGCTAGATTACTTACAAAACCTTTACTGAATATTAGACAAAGTCAAGCCTCTAAGAATTTTATTCTTGAAAGATTTAGCAGATAACAGCAACTTAAATGACTTTAGGTAAACTTAGGCAGCTGATAACCATAAGGACATGTCCATTTCAGTTCAACTTAAATTAGCATTAATGCTTAATATCTTCTATTAGAATTTTCTGGAAGTTTTAGAATGCCCAATTTTCACAATCGCTTTTCTTTAAATCAATTTTTATTAATACCATCCGGAGGTAGAAGAATATCTTTCATTTATACACTTAGACACACAAACATACAGATTGAGATGTAATGACTACAGTTAGCAACACTTTTCATAAAAGAACATATACACAGACAGATAAACTGATACAAAGATTTGATACTAATATTAAGTTGCCTTCTCTATTTTTAGCTTACTTGATTAAAAGTATCTCAATTTTCAAGAATACACTCTAAGGGTGAGTAGTTTACATAACTGGGTTAAGGTTTAGATGGCCCCAGACTAACAGGGCCGATGAAGGCTCTGAACTGACAGGGACTGTGTGTGTCCAGGGGACTGGAAATGAAACACAAGTACAATTCTAGCACCAGTCATTTAAAGCCAGGCTGTATTGCAGAAGATACATTTCTTCTGTTTCAGGGAGTCTAGTTTAAAAACCTCTCAATTTTTGAAGATAATGAACCCAGCAAGTAGAAGAGATTTTCACCAAAAAATTTAGAAACTAGTCTCATATTATAGTAGTCCACAGGACTTTTGACTACCTTCCTTGCATTAAAATTAATTCAGCTGTATAACCTTATTATATTGTATTCTTCTCTCAGGGACCAAGCCTCTCCATTAAGAGTTTCTATTGAGGCCAGGCTTGTGTGCAGAAGATAATACACTTCTTTTTTAGGGTCTGGGGATCAAAATTGCTCCCAGTTCTTTAGAATGCAAGCCAGAGGTGTGTATGGCTTTAGACTTGAAGAGGATGCTCCCATCTGAAAGACAGAGAGAGAAAGACGGGTGTCCAGCACCTGATCAGCCTCTCTCTCTGTGAGGGCATCCCCTCACCTTGGAGCCTGGGTGACAGTGGTTAGTCACCTCCTCTGCCAGCCTACTGGACTTAACCACTCCCTACCATGGTGGCCTGTACCTTGCCTTGATTCCCCTCTTGCCTTCCCACTGAGCAAGAGTTGCTTCAGAGCTCTGGATCTAGTGGGAACCTCACCAGTATACTCTTACTTTATGCCTCTGGGAGTCCTGATCTAGACCCTAGTTTCTCTGCATGGGCTTCAGCACAATCCACTCAGGCTGCAGATAAGGAACTGCCGTAGCCCCAGGAAGACTGCCTCCAAGGAAGAGCGATCAATAGAGTGGAGCCATGGCTAGAATTTAAACAGGGCCATTTACATGTACAGTTATGGAGGGAGTGTCTATACTCAAACACAAGTTTCTGCCACTGCCTGGGATTTAGCCAGTCACCCACTATAACAAATTTGACAGTGAAACAAGAGGTCAGGGGTCATCTGCAACTCTCGCATAGGCAGCAGCCTGGCCAGAGGTTCACTCAGCGCCATGGGATCAATCGGCCGGAGCTGAGATCCAAGAACCACTGTCTACTAGTCCGGTCTGCCCTCGGAGTCTGCAGATTAGGAGAGGAAAGTAGGAAATCAGCTCAGCCACTCCCCAACATTCCCGTCCATCCGGAGGCGGGGGAGCAAGGAGAGGCAGACACAGGGAAACCTTTCACCCGAGACTTAAGACTGGTAGCCAACACTAATCATCTTTTAAGTTGCTAATGGGTGCCCAGACACATTTTAATGAGATAAAAGTACAGCATTTAATTAGCATTTAATTAGGAATAAGAGGAAAGCGTGGATCTCCTACTTTGCGGTGGTGAACATCGGGTTCCGTGAAACTGATGAAGTTAGAAAGAGTTAGGGACGCCTCCTGCCTCACCCAGAGGCCAGGGAGGCCTGAAGAAGCAGATGGAAGTCAGAGACAGAGACAGAGACACTCCTCATGGATACCCAGTCGGGCTGTCGGGGTATGATTGCAGACATGCAGGCATTTGAGAAGCCACTGAAGTGTAGCCTCAGCCTAGGCTCTCGCGGTTGCCCACGGCCTTCCTCAGTCCCTCGCATCCAGGGAGATGCCTCTGAAGGGGAATCCTGGCCTCCACTCAGGTGACTTTCCTGGCTCCCAAGGGAGAAGGGGGATCCACTGAGGGAGATGCAGGGGAACCTGTCACTTGAGACTTTGAGATCTGCAGCTGGGCTAGTCCCATTTAAGTGGTTGATGAGCGCCTCATGTTGTGTGCCACAGATGGCTTCCTTCTATAAGGACAGTGAAAGAAAAGACAGCTTTGGATGCTGATATTCACCTCTGAAGTTATCCCGGATGAGCCCAAAGATGATGCTGGGGTTCTTGTTCATGAAACTGAAGAATGAGCTTCACAAATACTCAAGTAGGAGAGCAAGGTACAGGCTTTTATTTAGAAATACAGTGAGAGAATAGAGCTCCTGGCTCAAGCCAGGAGGGGACAAGAGAGCCCATGATGGTGCATTGTCAAGGGGGTTTATAGGCAATTGAGAATTTTTCAAGAACATAAAAAAAAAAAGGCTTAGGGGTGTGGACTTGTACCACCTGCTCCGCCCTCAAGGTGGGCTGGGTTATTGCCTGTCTGCTAGGGCTGTTTACAGTGAAGTCATGGGTTATGCGAGATACCCTTGCGGAACACTCAAACATTCCAGGCCAAGTTGCTCCTGGCCTTTTGACCTTTAACTGATCTCACCGAAGATGTCTATATTCCTAGTCTGGTATCTTTCCCTAGAGAATTAGTGTGACCTTGTCTTTGCATAATGCTTAACATAGAGTTTCAGTGGGGACTTCTTTGCCCATTGTTACATTGTTCTGACTGTAGATATTCCACCCTGCTTTTCCCGGGGCCCTCACTCTACTCTGACTACACCCACGGTCCTTGTCTTACCTGCATGGTGGGGGCTAGTGAGGCAAGAACCGGAGCCTCTGCCACTTCTAGTTGTTATGGTTCTATCCCCAAGTTCCCTTCCAGCTCAGGAATTTCATGGTGAATTTTAAGTAATTAAAACTACCATTGGAAGAGAGCATTTTGAACAAAAGCTTCCGTATCATATCAGGGCAGCAGCCTGTATTCTATACTAAAATAACCAAGGAGCTGGAAGAGAATTTGATAATTATGACTTCCTTAAAACTGACTCAGGCCATTGCACAGAGCACTATGTGATAAGGCAACAGTGAAATAATCAGTTATTTGTGGATTAGGGATCAGCAACTGCACAACTCATACTTGTCAGACCTTACAATACTTTAAGTATCCAAAGAGAGCTTAAAATAACATTTTTAGGTACAAAGAGCTCCCAGGAGAAAATTGTGTGTGTGTGTGTGTGTGTGTGTGTGTGTGTGTGTGTGTGTGTGTGTGTGTATGTGCATGCAAGCATGCACATGCATAGGATCTTTAGAATCAGATCATGCAAAATATGACATTTTGGCAGGAGCAAAAAAAAGACTCCCCTTCCTTAATACATCTTCCTTCTTTCTGGTAGGAAATTACCATAGTAAATAAATAAATCAGTGTTTTCTAGGCTAGTGTACCTTTAATCAGTGTACAACTGTAAGTCCGGGGTAAGGAAATCCCGGGACAAAATACCTCTAAAAACCAAAATCAGTCAAAGGGAGAAATAAAGTTTAAAACCCATTTATTGCTCACAAACTGCAGTCCCAGGCCGTCTTTCTTCTCTGCTCAAGCAGCCACAACACCGGCCCTCCCCCTCACCTCTCAGGTACAGATAAGCCCTCTGTTGCCCAGGTAATTACCCACTGATATGGAGAAGAACTTCTCCACCCCTGAGGAAAGATGTAAATGCACTAAAGCCTACTTCTTTCCACCTCTGAATGCCTGTAGATATGCAGATGCACCAAAGCCAGGCAAGAAATTCTGGAAATGTTTCAATTTTACCCACAACAACCTACACAAACTGTATGTAGTATACAAGGTGAGGAGTGGTGGTGGGGTGTAGTGATGCAATAAGAAGGTAGAGAAAAGATAGTAAGAAAACAGCTTACCTATCTGCATCTAAGGCCATGGAGTTATAACAATTAGACATGCTCTCATTGGGTTTTCTGGCACACCATTAATTATAATGTATTAAGGCAGTTCAAGCATGAAAGCAGCTAATATATGAAAAACATGCATAAAATACTCCACATCCTCATGTCCTCCATTTCCACTTCATTGTTTGTCCCTATAGTCAAGAGCAGTGGCAGGGGAAGTTGGGATGGGACAGAATTAAGTGACACAGGGGAGGATATAATCAGCCAGGAAAGCACTCCATGACTGTAAAGTAATAAAACTTGTAGAACAGATGTGAAGGTAGTCTCACAGACATTGAGAAGGTGATAATTTTGAAGGATGACATACATTTAGACATATGTGCAAAAACAACTACTTTAGTATCATACTTCTTGTGCAGCCTTTGGATTGCTTTTAAATTAGCAATATAAGGGGAAAGCAGAGATCTTGTGATGGTAGCAAATCTCCATCATAAGGTAATGTGCAGAACTCAACGTTGAGATGGGTAATTGTTAAGCATTAAGGGGGCAACACTAAAGCTTTTTAACAGAATAAAGCATGGAGTGTGAAGGGAGAGCAGGGCAGAAGACTCACTGCAAGGAGACATGAGTTTTTTCATTTTTAAAGACAGGAGAGCCTAGTTTAATATATAGGCTCAAGGTAAAGAATTAAGCAGTGATAAAATAGCAGCTCAAGAAAGCCAAAGGACTTTCTCTCTTTGTATGCCAGAAGCAGCTAGTCCTGAATGTTGGGCGTGTTTAAGGGAGATTTTTACTAGGAAAAGAACTTCAAAGAGATATCCCTAGGTGAATTTCTAAATAAAATTAAAATAAAGTAACACTATCCAAGTGACCATTGATAGGTGCATGGGTAAACAAAATTTGGTATTACACATATAAGGAATGTTACTAGCTTGAAAAAAAAAAAGGAAATTCAGACACTAACTACATCATGGTTGAAGCTTGAAGACACTGTGCTAAGAGAAATAAGCCAGGCACAAAAAGACAAATACTGTGTGATTACACACTTGTATGAGGAACCTAGAAAGGACAAATTCACAAAGACAGAAGTGGATTGGTCTTTGCCAGAAGGTGAGGGTGAGGAGAATGGTGCATTTTTATTTCATGGGCATGGGGCCATTAGGGAAGGTGGAAAGTTGGGGGAATGGATGGTGGTGATGATTGCACAGCAATATGAATGTACTTAATGACACTGAACTTAACACTTAAAAAGGGTAAGGCAGTAAATTTCATGTTATGCATATTTTACCACCACAACAAAAAAAGAACTGCCCCTATTTTCTGTCCCCTCTAGAATGTGAAAAGAGAGTGAACCTCTTGAGCTTGGAAGTATGTGACAGAAATGTTGATCTTTTGGTTGATATTCATTCCTGACACAATAAATGCATTCTTACAATTGAAAAAAAACCCACTAACATACCCACTAAAGTCCTTTCAAAGGTGTCTGTCAAAATCTCCCAAAGGAAATTCTTCTGAATTATTTTACCAAATGGAGGTGGTCACTTTGTGATTTACTGAAATGAAAGCAATGCCAAAACCTTAAAGAAACCAGGGCCTTGTATAGTAGTAAGCTGTAACATTCTGTGTACAATTTGTCTGAGCCATTACTTAGAAGTTCAATTTGATTGGCTTAATGAAGCTGTATAGAACGCAAAGGTTTCTGTTTGTTCAAGTTGTAGTCACTGTTATGAGAGGTTCAGTGTCAGATCCTTCCTCTCCCTTACTACAACATCCTTTCTTTGAAAACAAAGAGACAGGACATGTCATTGTGACTAATGCATGTTGTCCAAAAATAAAATACACCATAAGCATTGGTGCCAGCCTGTAATACTCACAGATTTCTTTGACCTGGGGCCTCTTATGTTCTCTATTCCTGAGAAGAGAGATATCTTCATGCATGTTAGAATGAGAAGGCATGTTAAACTTTCTTTAGTAATTTAGACTAATGCTCCAGGTAACAGAGATCTCTGCATGCCCTAATAAAGGATGTCTAGCAGCCCCAAGGGTGAGAAGGAGGGGGCACAATAGTTGGTATTCAAAGTCAAATAACTCTAGATTCCAATTCTGGCCCCACAACTGATGTAGCTCTGGACATGTTTCCACCTCTGGCCTTTTTTCTCTTTCACGATAATAGTACTATGCAGCAGTGTGGGTACAATTGCAATATTTCTAGAATCTCTCCCTGGCCTTAGTGCATCTCCATATCAATAGGTGTTTCCAAGGGGCCGAGAGAAGTAGTCATCTCCATATCAATATGTAATTACAAGGGGGAGAGAAGGCATATCTGGACTGGATAGGTTGGGTGGGGTTCATTTTTGCAGCTGGGCCGTAAGAGACATGGGCAAGCAGAAGTGGACAAGTGCTTGCAGACAATAAATGAGTTTCTCCCATTTTATTTCTCCCTTTGACTTCAGTTTCAAAGGTATTTTGCCCCAGGCTGGGAAAACATTTTCCCCATGGAGTTATAATCTGTAACAGTAGTATGACTCCTTTTGAGTTCCTGAACCCAATTCCAATGTGTGTGTGGGAGAGGGGGTCTTCTGACACAAAACACCAAGCAGTTCTCAAACACCAGCAGCATGTCCAAGTACTCAATTCTGATGCTCTCTGCCCAAAGACAGCACCAGATTCCCCAGGTGAAGGGCTCCATCCATCCCACAAGACTGCTCTCCACCCCCTACCCCAGATGCTGGTTCTAGGCCCTAGGCAGTTACTTGTGTTTCTGACTTACCAGCTACTGATTGGAGGTTCTCATGACTTTCTGTTAGGTTCCATTAATTTGCTAGTGTGGCTCAGAAAACTCAGGAAAACACTTATATCTACCAGTTAAATAAAGGATACTGTAAAGGAAACAAGTTAATAGCCGGATGAAGAGATACATAGAGCAAGATCCCAAACAAAGAAGCTTTTATTGTTGTGGATCTTGGGGCCTGGCTTGGTAGCACATGGACACATTCTGGTTCCCAAGTGTGGAAGCCTTCTTTCTGACAGAGAAGCAGGATCCAAAAGAGCAATAAGCTCTTCTCAGGGGGTTTTGTGAGGGCTTCATTGCATACTTATTATGGACTCACTTTTGGCCATAAGCTGATTCAGCCCATGCCCCTGACCCTGTGGGATCCAAAAGTTTCTCATTAACATGACAAGGCACCCATTTCACCTTTAAGACTGCAGTGTTTTCTTGGTATATTTAAGACCAGATACACCTGGGAAATATGTATTTCTTATGATTCATTATATTCAGCCTCCTTGAATTTCCATCTGTAAAATGGGTTTGCTAATACATAACTTTTAGGGTTGCTGGGAGGATTAGAGATAGTATATGAGAAACAGTACAGTGCCTGTCCATACAAAAGACATTCAACAAATGCTTGTCATTATTATTGTCATCAGTATTATCTTTATTGGTGTTTTTGCTTACAACAGCTGACTCTTACAGCAACAAACACACATTGGCAAAAATTGTGCTTTTTCACAACTGTGATATTAATGCTGGGTTGAAATAATTAATAACTAGCAATTGGCATTACTGGTTGATTTCAATTAAACACTTCAACTCTGGATTTGTTAACTCTGTTTACAATTATTATTTCTAATAATTTTCTCAGTGTTTTCTGAAACAGGAATATCCTACAGAAAATGCTATATTAAGGAATGCCAACAGTTGCCTTAATTAAGTGGAGGAAAAGGAAGTCTCTATTTTAAATGTGTTAATCACTTTATAGGGACTACCACAAATGCAGATGTTTCCATAAAAAAGTCAGTTA
Source organism: Manis pentadactyla (assembly GCF_030020395.1). Classification (NCBI taxonomy): domain Eukaryota; kingdom Metazoa; phylum Chordata; class Mammalia; order Pholidota; family Manidae; genus Manis; species Manis pentadactyla. Next base: position 145,432,167 of record NC_080020.1, on the reverse strand, counting down.
CTAAGAGAAATGGCACAACAGATCTTCTTATCCTTTAATCAGTTTTTCATTGGTTTACTTTAATGGAGCCCTCTGGTATGATGTCACTAAATTTGTGTTTCTCAGCATTTGACAGGCAAATGTTTTTGCCCAATCCAATGTTGCTGGCAATGGATAAACTCAGTTGTATTGTTAGGACAGTTACAGTTGCAAATGACAAAAGTAAACAAGTCTGCTCCCAAAAAGGAAGGACAATAGAAACTGAGGCCTTAGGGACTAGATCTGGTTGCTCAGTAACAGTCTCTGTCTTCATCTCCCCGTGCCCCAACCAACACACACATTCTACTTCTCTCTTAAGCTAGATGGAATTCCCCTTAAAAGTGGGAAATATGGTCCCATGATGTTCTAAGAATACTAAACAGTGTCAACAAAAATCTGCTGACCTCCTCCTTTTGTATGGCCTACAAGTCAGGAAAGATTTTACATTTTAAATGGTTAAAAAGTCAGAAGAAAATATTTTGTGACATGAAAATGATATGAAGCTCACACTCCTGTGTCTGTCAAATTTTATTGGAAACATAAACACCTTTATTTATTTGGTTGCTTTGCACTCCAAGGTCAGCTGAAAACAGAGACCATAAGATGACACTCTCATCCCTTGACTTCATTGTTGTCCAGTACATGAAGAATTGCAGTGACCAGTCATAATTCAACATCATTTCAATTACCAAGGATATCAAAGATCATGACACTTTATTTTTTATTATCAGTGCATACTCATTATGCCAAAAGCAGAAAAGAAGACAAAAGTAGATTTTGAATGTGTGCCTTAGTACACAGTAGAATCTGGTTTATTTTTAGATGTCAAAGCATTGTGTTTGACATACAATAACACAATAGCTGCGCTAGGTAGCAAATACTACCTAGGTTGACATTACCAGACAAAGCAATTGCAGCAATACTAACAATTCAAAGGAAAGAAATGGAAACCAGCATTAAAGATGGGGCATGAGAGGTGAGACAGACAACTCCTTCCGAAACCACATATAATATGAAAATATAGTTAATTGAACTAATCCTAAAAGAGCAACAGGAAAGAAGGCTGAGCCAGACTGCATACACCAGGAGAACAGAGCAGACGTCAAAAAACAGGGTAATGTACCCAAGCCTTGATCTGCTGGAACCCAACCCCTTCCCCCACCCCAGATCACCAGTGGGAGGAAGAGAAATGGAGTGGGGGAGGGAGTAGAAGCCTAGAACTGCTAAACACCCAGCCCTGGAGATCTGCTTTGGGAGCACAAACCTACATTGCATGGTGCTCTGGAGATCAGTGGGGTTGGAAAGCTAAGACAGGCAGAACACTTGGAGAGACTGAGATTCCAGCCATTTCTGGAGGACAGGAATCCACTTCTGCCCACTCTGGGACAAAAGAAACACAGGCAGTCTGAGAGGCTTCTTAGCAGTGAGAGCATTGCTGAAAGGGTGGGGATTGCACAGAGATTGCTGCTCAGGAGAAAGGATAGGTGGACAAAGATGTCTGGGCATCATCTGCCCAGCAGGTTGGGAACTTTCAGGAGCTTCAAGTGCTGCATCCCCCTGGCTGGCTACTCAGCTCTGAGGCCCCAGTACATTGTGATACGTAGCCTGCTGCACCTTCCTCCTGGCCTGTCAGCACTGATTCGCAAACTGGTAGCCCCTGCCTTAGCATCAGGCCAGCCAGAGAGAGGCCCTGCCTACAGCAGCTGCAGATGCAAAGCACAGAGGGTGGCATCTGTGTGCTCAGCTCACTGGTACTGACAATGGAGACAGGCATTGCAGCCAGGAAGCAGGACACTGCTCTTTCCTCTGTGCAGGCACCAGTTCTGCTCTACTGTGATCCCCGAGATCACTCACAGGGCTGGCAGCTCCAGAGAGCAGAGATTCTGGATACTAGAGGGTGCCACATACAAATATGAAACATCAAAGGAGCCTGGTTCAAATAAAAATCTCAGAAACACCATAAAAAGTGCCAAGTGAAACTGAAATCACAAATCTTCCTGAAAGAGAGTTCAAAATAAATATCATAAAGATGCTCATGGAGGTACAGAAAAATATTTTAAAACTCAGGGACAAATTTAGGATGGTGATGCAATCATTAAGAAATTCCATATCTGAAATGAAACATACAACAGAGGGATTTAAAAGGAAGTTAGATATAGTAGATGAGAAAGTAAATGGAATAGATATTAGAGAAGAGAAATACAAAGAAGCTGAGGCTCAGAGAAAAAAGGATCCCTAGGAATGAAAGAATACTGAGAGAACTGTGTGACCAATCCAAACAGAACAATATTTGCATTATAGGGATACCAGAAGGAGAATAGAGAGAGAAAGGGATAGAAAGTGTCTTTGAGGAGGTAGTTGCTGAAAACTTCCCCAATCTGGAGAAGGAGATAGTCTCTCAGGCTATGGAGGTGCACAGATCTCCCAACATAAGGGACCCAAGGAAGACAACACCAAGACATATAATAATTAAAATGGCAAAGATTAAGGATAAAGACAGACTTTTAAAAGCAGCTAGACAGAGAAAAAAGATCACGTACAAAGGAAAAGCCATCAGGCCAACATTGGATTTCTCAATAGAAACCTTACAGGCCAGAAGGGAGTGACAAGATATATTTAATGCAATGAAGCAGAAGGGCCTTGAATCAAGAATACTTTTCCCAACAATATTATCATTTAAATTTGAAGGAGAGATTAAACAATTTTCAGATAAGCAGAAGCTGAGAGAATTTACCTCCCAAAAAATCACCTCTACAGTGTACATTGCAGGGACTGCTATAGATGGAAGTGCTCCTAAAACTAAATGGCTGTCAAAACCATGGTAAAGAAAGTAGAAAAATTAATTACTAAGCAGCTGCAAAATCAAATCAACTACCCCCAAAGTCAATCACAGGACAGACAATGAGTACAGAATATGAAACTTAATATATAAAGAAAGGAGAAGGAAGAAAAAGGAAGAAAAAAAAGAACCTTTAGGTTGTGTTTGTAATAGCATAGTGAGTTAAATTAGATGGTTAGATAATAATGAAATTACCCTTGAAATTTTGGTAAGCACGAATCTAAAGCCTGCAATGGCAATAAGTATATACCTATCAATGATCACCCTAAATGTAAATGGTCTGAATGCACCAATCAAAAGACATAGAGTCACTGAATGGATTAAAAAAAACCAGACCTGTATATATGCTTCCTACAAGAGACTCACTTCAACCCCAAAGACATACACAGGCAGAAAGCAAAGGGATGGGAAAAAATATTTCATGCAACTAAAAGGGAGAAAAAGCAGGAGTTGCAATACTTGTATCAGACAAAATAGACTTCAAAACAAAAAAAGTCACAAGAGACAAAGAAGGATGTTACCTAATGATAAAGATGTCAGTCTAACAAGAGGATATAACTATTATAAATATCTATGCACCCAACACAGTATTACCTACATATGTGAAACAAATACTAACAGAATTAAAGGGGGAAAGAGAATGCAATGTATTCATTTAAGGAGACATCAACACTCCACTCACTTCAAAGGAGAGATCAACCAGATGGAAAATAAGTAAGGAGACAGAGGCGCTGAACAACACATTAGAAAAGATGGACCTAATAGACGTATACAGAACAGTCCACCCAAAAGCAGCAGGGTACACATTCTTCTCAAGTGCACATGGAACATTTTCAAGAATAGATCATATTCTAGGCCAGAAAAAGAGCCTCAGTAAATTCAAAAAGATTGAAATTGTAAGTGGTCTGAATGCACCAATCAAAAGACATAGAGTCACTGAATGTATTAAAAAAACCAGACCTGTCTATATGCTTCCTACAAGACTCACTTCAAACCCAAAGACATACACAGACAGAAACTAAAGGAGACCCATAGACCCATAGACCAATGGAACAGACTAGGGAGCCCAGATATAAACCCAGGCATATATGGTCAATTAATATATGATAAAGGAGCCATGGTTATACAATGGGGAAATGACAGACTCTTCAACAACTGGTGTTGGCAAAACTGGACAGCTACATGCAAGAGAATGAAACTGGGTTATTGTTTAACCCCATACACAAAAGTAAACTCAAAGTGGATCAAAGACCTGAATGTAAGTCATGAAGCCATAAAACTCTTAGAACAAAACATAAGCAAAAATCTCTTCAGTATAAACATGAGCAACTTTTTCCTGAACACATCTACTCAGGCAAGGGAAACAAAATCAAAATTGAACAAATGGGACTACATCATGCTAAAAAACTTCTGTACAGCAAAGAGCACCATCAGCAGAACAAAAAGGCATCCTACAGTATGGGAGAATATATTTGTAAATGATGTATCCGACAAGGGTTTAACATCCAAAATGTATAAAGAACTAACACGTGTCAACCCCCAAAAACAAATAACCCTATTAAAAATGGGTGCAGATTATGAACTGACAATTCCCCAAAGAAAAATTTCAGATGGACAGCAGGCACATGAAAAGATGCTCCATATTGCTAATTATCAGGGAAATGCAAATTAAAACCACAATGAGATACCACCTCACACCAGTTAGGATGGACAACATTGAAAAGACTAGGAACAACAAATCCTGGCAAGGATGCAGAGAAAGGAAAATCTTCGTACACAGCTGGTGAGAATTTAAACTAGCTCAACCATTGTGGAAAGCAATATGGAGCTTCCTTAAAAAACTAATAATAGAAATACCATTTGACCCAGGAATTCCACTCCTAGAAATTTACCCTAAGAATGCAAGTTCTCAGATTCAAAAAGACATATGCACTCCTATGTTTATCATGGCACTATTTACAATAGCCAAGATACGGAGGCAACCTAAAGTGTCCATAGGTAGATGACTGGATAAAGAAGAGGTGGTACATATACAGAATGGAATACTATTCAGCTGTAAGAAAGAAACAAATCCTACCATTTGCAGCAATATGGATGGTGCTAGAGGGTATTATGCTCAGTGAAAAAAGTCAGGCAGAGAAAGACAAATACCAAATGATTTTCCTCATTTGTGTAGTATAACAGTAATGTAGAACTGAAGGAACAAGATAGCAGCAGGCTCACAGACTCCAAGAAGGGACTAGTGGTTTCCAAAGGGGTGAGGTAGGGGAGGGTGGGTGGGAAGGGAGGGAGAAGGGGTTTGTGGGTTATCATGATAGGTGCACATGGTGTGTGTGGTTTCATGGGGAACACAGTGTAGCTCAGAGAAGACAAATAGGAACTCTGTGGCATCTTACTACACAATTGGACAGTGACTGCAATGGGGTATGGGGGCACTTGATAAGGGTGAATGTAATAGCCACATGGTTTTTCTTGTGAAACCTTCATAAGAGTGTATATAAATGATACCTTAATAAATAAAAAAGGAAATAAATGCTCATAATAATTAGAACACTTAAAGTGGAGTGTATCATAAAGCAGATATCTGCATAAAAATAAAAAATAAAAATAAGACTGTAAAATAATTTTCCTAATGGTTCATTCTTTAACTGAGCAAGAACAACTATTTACTAATGATGAGTTACATCATTTTATTGCAGCAGCCAAAGAAATATGTCCAGAGAATGTAAATTTTACTGTTATTATTATTATTATTATTACTCTTAGCCTTTTGGTGAGAAACAGTTCTTCACAGAGTTGAGGACATTGGGAACAAAATCAGTTTTTTAAAAGTCAATTTTAATAGAAGACAAATGATTTCAAGTGGTTTTCCTTCATTGTTGGTGAATGAACAAAGTTACTAACACTGCTCAGCTACTATTTATTTGGGAAATCACTGTCAAGTCTGAAGTAACTGAAGAATTAGCTTCTATAAATATTCTGTGTGGAAGAAGTATGGAGGAGAAGAGTTTCAAAGAGGTTGAGAAATTACTAATTCAGTACAACCTGAAGTAGAATCTGCTAAGATGTGCCACATCTGATGGTGATATAAAAATCTGTACTGTAGAAAAAGAGCTTAAAAGAATATGAAAAATTTAATACAGGTATGGGAAATATGAGATGGAAGATAAAGCACAAGGAGTTAAGAATGAGAAGATACATTTGACTAAAAGACCTCCAAGAGGAGATACAGAGAAATGGGGAGAAGCAGTACTTGAAAAAATCATGTTATAGTTTTTCTGAATGGGAAAAAAAAATGAGTTCTCATATATAAACAAAAACAAATAAATAAAAATCCATTCCAAGACACTCCTATCAAAGAAACTGTAAACTATAAAATTCAAAGAGGGACATTGAGAAGATACTGAAGAGAAAAGACATATCAAGTTTAAGAGAATAACAATTAGGCTAAGAATAAACATCTCAACTACCAAAAACAGAAGCTGGAAGACAATGGGACAACTTGAACGTTCTAAGGGAAAAGTCACAGTCAACCTTGAATTCTGTCAATAGTTAAGGGGGAATAAAGACATTTCCAACATAAAAATACTGAGTTTACTACTCATAGACTGACACCAAAACTAGTTGGAAGAGAAAGAAAAACAGATTGGGTGGGAAGAACAAATCTGATTTTGGCCACATGAAAGTCAGGCAGGAAGGATCAGAAGAGGTTTCAGGTTCACCATTCAGTCTGTGTGGTTAGACTTGTCCTTGAAGCCAGATTCCCATTGTGATCCTCCTATTCCTAAAGACTTCGCGGGATTTTTTTCTCTGCTAAATAATCATTTCATTCAGTCAGAGTCCAATCAGAAAAACAGCAACTACTCAAAATATTTCAGACCCACATCATACTAGGGAATATATACAGGGAATGTATGGTGTTGGTGATGGCTAGATGGTGAAGCACTCTGGTTATTGGCAAGGACAAAAACATCACAACCCCACATGCAATGGACTGAATGTTTGTGTCTCTCTAAACTTTATACGTTGAAGCCTAAATCCCCAACGTGATGATATTAGAGGGTGGGACCTTTGGTAGGTAATTAAGTTGTGAGGGTGGAGTCCTCATGAAAGGGATCAGTGGCCTCCTAAGAGGCTGAAGAGACCGGAGTTCTTTTCTGCCTGGATTTTAATAGAACGTCACAGCAGAATGTCGGAGGTCTACAGCCTAGAAGGGAAGCTCTCTCCAGAACCCGACCACTCTTGTGCCTCAGTCTCAGACTTTCAGCCTCCAGAACTATGAGAAATATATGTCTATGGCTTATGAGCCACCCAGTCTATGGCACTTTGTTATAGCAGCCCAGACTGACCACGACAAACCCCTGTCCAGAGGGAAAAGCATAGGAAGGATCCAGTGCTACCAGAGCACAGAACCCTGGTCACCATCAGATGCTGTGAGCACATGAGCCCTCAGTGAGCTGGAGCCATGGAGGAAACAGCTGTTGCCAGAGCCACGTCTGAAGTAGAGAAAGCTGTGTACACACATGTGGCTTTTCTCTGCATGCTGCTGCTAAGCCTTCACCAGTGCCTCCTGGCAAACCTGCTTAGAGGCCAGCTGCCTCTGGAGCTAGAAATGCAGCCTACATGCAAAACACCCTGTGTGATACTGAACAAAGCAGAGGCATGAATCTGAGAGCAGAGAGGCCAGGTCCTGAACTCCTGGGCACTTTATCTGCTTTTCTTCCTTTTACTTCTCTTATTAGCCTAATGCCAATCAACCTGATCCCCTGTTCTTAGGGGTCCCTCTCAGCATAGACTTACATGATTCTCTAAGTTTAATTCTCTGCTCTTTCTTTGCTCTTTGAAGTATCTGATCATCCACAATGTCCAGGCTCAAATGGCATGTCTTCCATGAAAGATTTCTTGACTCTCTGGTTAGAAGTCATCCCTTTCTGCTTTGAATTTTCTTAGCATTTTATTTTAGCTCTCTTATGGTGCTTATATTTGGAAACCTCATTGTGATTATTATGTTCACACATGAGTTCCCCTAGTAGACTGAGTTTCTTGAGCACAGGGAACCCGCCTCCTGCAGTTTTCTAATTCCTTCAGTGCCGTGGCCATCACAGGCATTCAGTGAGAGTTTGTTGGGTGTTAGGATAAATTCTGGTAACAAGCACAGTCATTTTATGCATTAAATGACTCCGCAATTCAAAAGTAAAATGCCAATGTCTGTTATAAGGAGGGGGCCTTAAACATGGTGATACCCCTATTATATTATGGCAGAGACTGTGACCTTTGTCCCTAAAGACAATGGCTCCAGCTCTGTGTGACTGCCTTCTGGGGCCTCTATGCCCATGTCATTGCCTCCTCCCTGGTTGCCCATCATCAGGGAAGCTGATGGTGATGAGGGAATATGAGGGTGATGGTGATAATGGTTTATTAAGATTTTTATTTAGATTCTTGAAAACCATAGATCTAGTCAAAGGGTTCTCAACTTGGCAGCACATTAGAAACCCCTGGGGTATTTAAAATAGCACCCCTGCCCTCCCAGAGATTGGATTGAGATACTTCTGGCCAATACCACATGAAGTGTTTGTATAAAACTGAAGAAGAGAGTAGAAAAATTAATATTTATAAATTTATGTATTACTGAGTATTTTGTCACATGTGTCATAGCTAAGTTAGTAAGTTAAATATTACAAGTAAACATTTGCTCAAATCTATACACACATTCCTAAGTTTCCATACTTGAGTCATCTACAAAAGAAAAGAAATATACTGGGTAAATATTGAAAGCATTGAACACAGGACCTGGCTCTTAGCAGCTGCCAGTAAATATTTTTTTGGTATTGAATAAAATTTTGTTTCATCAGACTCATATACACGTTGGACTTTGAAAAAAAAAGAAGAAAGGACACCTGCCTGCTGCCCTTTCTGAGTCAGCACTGCCTTTGGTAGCCCTCTGAGCAGTGCCTTGTTAGTTACTCTTTGCAGAGGGACAGGGAGTGAGGCTTGTAACAATCAGTAAGAAAGCTCAATGCCCAGGCACTGCACCAGGCCAGAACGCCTTGCAGCAGGTGACTACAGGAAGAACCGGAGGGCAAAACAAAGGCAAAAAGCAAAGAGGGTTTCCCCTTCCCTCTCCCAGAGCCTCTTCCCTACAGTAACTTCCCTCTGAGCAGTGGCCTACCTGGTGTTAGGTCAGGGGAGAGAGCTGGGGACTGGGGGGGCACTGTTGGGCTCTTTGTGCCCCTCCTGTCTGAGCTCACACAGACAAGACTGATGGCACCTGGCATTCCTTGATCTTTCTATAGCATCTTCTCACTGTGGCCTTAACAACTAGCATTCGAAGGAGTGAACAATCAATATATTATCTTTGGGAAAATTGTTGAAGAGGTGACAATATTGAGAATATACTCAGGGGGTGCGGCTGCACCCCTTCCCCTCTTTAATGCCTACAAGGGCATTACTGAAGGGTTGTGGAGGGGCACTGGGACTGGGCTTCCAGGGAGCCATGGCTGCTGTGGAGCTGTCTGTTTCACTCAAGACAAGGGAAGCCCAAAATACTCAAGGGACCGAGCAGGGCTAAGAGCCACAAAGAATAGCTGAGACCCTCACAAACCAGATGGGAAATCTGGACAATGGTTACAACCACAGGAGATAGTCGGGGAATGTGGTGACAGAGCCAGGGAGGGCTGGAGTGGGCCAGCCCCCTAGTGTATGCCTCATGGAGTGTAGGCAGGAGCTCTGGGGTAATTGCCTCTACCCTGCCCGGGTTTGCGGTTTGCTTTGTGGGTAGGCATGAGCAAAGTGACACAGAAGAAGGGGCCAAGTGCCTGGAAGGCTTTTGCAAGGCTCACCTGACAGCTTTGCTAGCCAATGCCTCCTGGTCCACCCAGCTGGCATTCCCTGGGGCAGCAGTGCACGGGATTCCAAGGGCAATAGGCTAAGACCAAGTTTAGAAGTGGATCACTCTGGTGTGACTAGTAGTTTTTGAAGTGCTTAATTCCAGACTTCTGGAAAACTTGAAAGATCTGCAAGAAGAAAACACAAAGCCCTGTGTGCCGAGCTGTTTTTCGGCTTGGCATGGAGTAAATCATCCTTCAGTTACCCCTAAGGATTCCCCCTCCCGTGTTCTTTTGCATCAGGAAAGGGGGAACTGCAATTTGCATATCTGACTGGTAACTAGTCTCTCTAATAGGGCTAGGTTTCTGACGAGCAGGTGATAAATTCTGTTTGTTAATGAGAGTGCCAGCTGCAGTTGTGAATGCTCAGTGAATACATACCAACCCACTGACTCCAGGGAAGTGCATTGTACAAGCAAATTATGTTTTCAATTTGTTATTTTGTCAAGTTTGCATTACCATTAAAGAGCACAATTTCTCTGGGGTGTGTTGAGTAATTAACTTCCCATCAGTGAACAAAAAGCAGCTGTCAGATGTGCAAAATCATCTTCCACAAAGTCTGCTTTTGAAAATGGTTAGTATCAAGTTCAGAGATGGACTCCTTGCCTTTTAAAGAGTCACCTTCATCAACTATAAATCTGTTCATTATTAGAAGTCCAATTAATTTTTAATCACTTTAATTACCTGGTTACACAGTGATACCAGACAATTTTAAGACTGAAAACTCAAAAGGCTTCTGAAAAGTGTTAACAGCCTGCCTTCAGTTCTTCCTGTCCCATGAGGCGAGGAGAGACCTGACTGAGATGGAAAGAAAGGCTTTGTGGCTATTTGGAGAAGATGGTTCATTACCAACTTGCATTAATTAGTGTCTGAATTGCAAATCAGTTTTATATATTACCTTTCCTGTGGCAGGACAGCTTTCTAAAATATGCTTGGTCAAGTGGCTTTGCATAATATCTCCCTCTCTTCTTTCCTTTAGCCAAGTACCCCTTCTGTTCAGAATGGGCTACTGAAAATGTGCTTCAGAACTTCTCTTTGGCTCACCTAGAAACAATTTTGCTTTTTAATTTAAAAACAGTGAAAGCTGTGTTTAAAAAGAACCTAAACTTTGGGAAGTTTACGGGGCAAAGTGCAATACTTCTGACACTTCCCTCAGAATTCGTTGGGAAGAATACTGAGCTTTCCTTTGATGGCAGTCTCACGTTTTAAAGCAATATGCACCACAGGGGTGAGCGAGCAGCAATCATGCATCTGTCGGAGAACTGTTTAAGGTGGTGCGTGAATGGTCCCTGCCTGCCCATCATCATTCAGGACCTGGCATCAGAACTGTCTTCCAGTTGTGTCCTAGTTAATATGCCCTGCACACAGTGGGAGATGCAGAGAAAGCAGCCTCCTCACCAGAGTCCCACCTAATTGGACAGGCTCAACTGGGAAAAGCACAAAACCTCAAGAGGAAATTAATTTCCTGGAAACTAGGTATTTGAGAACTGGAGAGGGCCATCCTGGAGAAGGGATTCATCTGGAAGCCTCAAACATAAAAAGCTTCTTTAGCAGATGAGTTCTGAGTTGGAATTAAAAAAATAATAGCACTTACCTGGTTGAAAGAATAAAAGGACAGTAGGGGAGGCAGTGTTAGAATGTGACACACAGCAGGGCAGAGCTGGAGTGCACACCGGTTTTAATTTTCCTAGGATCTTAGTTTTAAAAACTGCATTTTAAAGAATAAGGCAAAGGGAAATCATTTTAAACATTTAAATCAAAACTTTAAAACCATTCTAGTTGGGCAGTCATCACCCTAATTCAGTCTGTGCTCTCAGTAGGCTGTCCTCTGCCTCCGCCTACAGACATGCTGACAATCCCATGCCTGTTTCCTGGCTGGTGGTTGGTTCCTTCCCGTTTGTGCTGTGGGGTTCATAGGGACACCTTGTCTCCTAGCTTTGTTGTAATTGTTTTCTGTGAGTTTCTTATTTTGATATTTAGCTACTCTGTTTTTATATAGAGATGTGGGATGATGCAAAAGTATGCTGGTATTACCACTGCTGTCTTCCTAGTTCTGTCCCAAATGTGTGTGTGCCAGTGATTCTTCGAAAACAACTTTATTGAGATATAATTCACATATCATAAAATTCACCTGCTTAAAGCATTTAATTCAATGGTTTTAGTATATTCACAGACATGGGTAACCATCACCACAATTTTAGAACATTTTCATCACCCCAAAAAGAAACCTCATGCTTTATAGCTACCGAATCTTTGTCTCTGTAGATTTCTCTGTTCTGCACTTTTATAGAAATGGAATAATACAACATGTGGCTTTTTGCCACTGGCTTCTTTTAAGTAGCACAGTGTTTTCAAGGTTCAGTCATGTTATAGCATGTATCAATACTTCTTTCCTTTTTGTGGTTGAATGATATTCCATTATATGGCCTTACAATGTTTTGTTTATCCATCCATCAGTTGATGGATATTTGTGTTTTTTTTACTTTCTGGCTATTATGAATAGCACTGTTATAAATATTTGTGTACAGTTTTCTCATTTCTCTTAGGCATAGACCTAGGAACATACACCTAGGAATGGAACTGCTGTGTCAGATGGTGACTCTATAGTTACTCCTTTGAGTAACTGGCGAACTTGTAAGAGGGCTCCATTTCCTTCACATCCTTGCCAACTCTTATCATGTAACTTTTTGATTTTGCCATCCTAGGGGGTGTGAAGTGGTATCTCATCATTTTGATTAATATATCCCTGATGACTAATAATGTCCAGCACTTTTTTATGTGTTTATTGGCCATTTCTAAATCTTCCTTGGAGAAGTGTCTATTCCGATCCTTTGCCCATTTATTAATTGAGTTATTTGTTATTATTGAGTTATAAGGGTTTTAAAATATATATTCTGGATACAAGTTCCTCATCAGATATGTGATTTTCAAATATATTCTCCCTTTCCATAAATTGCTTTTTCACTTTTTTGATGATGTCCTTTGAAGCATAAAAATTTTAAGTTTTGATGAAGTCTAATTTATCTTTTTTTCTTTGTTCTTATGTTTTTGATGTCATATCTAAGAATCCTTTGCCAAATCTAAGGAAATGAATGTTTACCGCCATGTTTTCTCCTAAGAATTTTGTAGTTTTTGCCCTTACATTTAGGCCTTTGATCCATTTTGAGTTAATGTTTTGCTATATAGTATGAGGTTAAAGTCCAACTTCATTTTTTGGTATGCGGTTGACCAGTTGTCCTAGCACTGCTTGTTGAAAAGACTATTTTTTTGCTATTGGGTGGTGGTCTTGGCATCTTGCCAAAAATCAGTGGACCATAGATATGGGTTCATTCCTGGACTCTCAGTTCTATTCCACTGATCTCTGGGTCCATTGCTGGGCCAGAAGTGCACTGCCTAGCTACACCTGTCACACTGCTGCTGCTTTATAGTAAGTTTTGAAATTAGAAAGTGTGAGTCCTCCTAATTTGTTCTTCTTTTTCAAAATTGTGGCCAGTTAATGCATGACAAGGGAGGCAAGAATATCCAATGGGAAAAGACAGTCTCTTCAGTATATGGTGTTGGGAAAACTGGATAGCAACATGCAAAAAAATCAAACTGGATCATTGTGTTACACCATATACAAAAAAAACTCAAAATGGATTAAATACCTAAATATTAGACCTGAAGCTATACAACTACTAGAAGAAAACATAAGCAGTAAACTCTAAAACATATTAATATTTGAATTTTTTTCCTGGATACATCTCCCCAGGCAAAGGAAACTAAATAAAAAATTAACAAATGAGACGACATCACCCTAAAAAGCTTCTGCACAACAAAGGAAGCCATCAACAAACTGAAAAGTCAACATACTGAATAGGAGAATATATTTGCAAATGAATATCTGATAAAGGGCTAACATACAAAATATATGAAGAACTCTTACACTCAATATCAGAAAACAAAAAAATACGATTAAAAAATGGGCAAAATGCCTGAACAGACATTATCCCAAGTAAGGCATACAGATGGTAAACAGGTACATGAAAAGATGCTCAACATCACTAATCATCAGGGAAATGCAAATAAAAGCTATATCAAGATCACCTCACTCCAGTCAGAATGCTCATATCAACAATACAAGAAACAAGTGTTGGTGAAGATGTGGAGAAAACCCACCTACAATGTTGGTGGCAATGTCAATTGGTGCATCCACTATGGAAAATGATATAGAGGTTCCTCAAAAACTTAAATATAGAACAACCATAGGATCCAGCAATTACATTTCTGGGGATCTACCTGAAGAAAATGAACCATTAATTTGAGAAGACATATGCACCCCTATATTTATTGCAGCATTATTTACAATAACCAAGATATGGAAGCAACTGAAATGTCCATAGTAGATGAATGGCTAAAGAAGATGTGGTACATATAAACAATGGAATATTATTCAGCCATAAAAGAGAAAGAAATCTTGCCATTTGTGACAACATGGATGGACATAGAGGATATATGCTAAGAGAAACAAGTCAGTCAGAGAAAGATGAATGCCACATGGTTTCACTTATCTGTGGAATGTGAAGAGCAAAACAAAACAAATAAAACAGAAATAGACTCATAAACACAGAGAATAGTATGTTGATTACCATGGCAAGTTGGGGGACAGGTGAAATAGGTAAAGGGGATAAAGAGGTACAAACTTCAAATTATAAAATAATTTAGTTACAGGGGTGGAAGTATAGCATATGGAATATAGCTCATAATATTGTAGTATCTTTGTATAATGACAGATGGTCACCATGGACATACACTCACCATGGTAAACATTTAATAATGTATAAAATTGATGAATAATTAAGTTTTCATCTGAAACCAATATAATATGTTGTATATAAACTATATTTCCATAAAATGATTATAAAAACCATTTTAATAAAATTAAGTAATTATAAAATTATTTATTTAATTAATCAAAATAATTAATTATAAAATTATTTTAACTATTCTGGATCTCTTGCAATTCTGTGTGAATTTCTACAGTGAAGTTGACTGGGAATCTGTTAAGAATTACATTTAGGAAAATCTTATAATGATCTAATTAACAAAATGAAGACATGAGCTGTGCTAAGAAACTTTTATCTGCAGAATATTCAAACATTCAAGGCCAAGTTGGTCTTGACTTCTTGAGCTTTAACTGATTAACTCATAAACTCTGAGTCTTTTCTGGCTTTCTAGTTTTAACTTGTTAACTGAGTCCTTTCTATGAGGCTTTACTGACCTTGTTCTCTTTTCACTCCACTCATATCTATTTTCCTGCCTAACACCACTTTATCTGTGCTTATCTGAAAGAAACAAAACAGGTTATGCCAAGGCTCCAGATTTGTCACTGAAAGACCAGGTTACTATTATATGATTTTTAGTACCAGAAAATAATTTTAGGGACCATTAGACCTTCAGAGAACACCAGATATGGTGAGTTTTCAGTAGCTCTATTTTTAATTGGACATTAAATATACATAAATCATTGATCATTTGCTGTGAAACATCCACTGGGAATGGGGTGAATATAAAAATTAGTAAGAAATGGCCCTTGGAGAGAGGATTAAACATGGCTGCATGAGAGGTGAGACAGAGGCTTCCTCCTAAAACTGCATATAATATGAAAATATAATTAATAAGACTAATCCAGAAAGAGCAACAGGAAGAGGGCTGCACCAAACTGCATACACCTGGAGAAAAGAATAAACCTCACGGAACAGGGTAACATACCAAAGCTGTGGGCTGGCTGGACTCAAGCCCTTCCCTCACCATAGCTCTCCAGAGGGAAGAAGAGAAACAGAGTGGGGAGGGAGTAGAGGCCTGAGATTGCTGAACACCTAACTCTGGAGATCTGCTCTGGGAGCACAAACCTACATCTCATGGTGCTTTCATGGTATTCTTGTGATTAGGGGGTTGGAAAGCTAAGACAGACAGAATACCTGGAGAGACTGAGATTCCAGCCACTTGTGGAAAGCAGGGATCCATATGCAGCTGCTCTGGGACAAAAGAAAGGAGGGCAGTCTGAGAGAATTCCTAACAGCAAGAAGGCTGCTAAAGGGGCAAGGATTGCACAGAGTTTACTGCTCAGGAGAAAGGGGAGGTAGACAAAATTGTCTGGGTGCACTCTGCCCAGCAGGTTGGGAACTTTCTCGATCTTCAGGTGCTCCAGCTCCCTGGCTGGCTACAAAGCTCAAAGGAACCCCTCCGTGATACGCAGCCTACTGTGCCTTTCTCCCGGCCAGCCCCACCTGGCTCACAAACCGGCAAACCCTACCCTGGCATTAGGCCAGCCAGAGGGAAGCCCTATCTACAGCAACTACAAATGCAAAGCATAGAGGCTTATACCTGTGTGTTTGGCCCACTGGATTTGGCAGTAGAGGCAGGAATAGCAGCGGGGAAACAGGAAACAGCTCTTTCCTCCACCCAGGCACCAATAATGCTCCCCTGCACCCCCGACATGGCTTCAGGGCTGAGCAGCTCCAGAGAGTAGAGCTTCTGGGCACTAGAGGGCAACATATACAAATATGAAATGCCAAAGAAACCTGGTCCAAAGTATAATTATGAATACAACACCTGAGAAAGATTCAAATGAAATCAACTTCATGATTCTTCACGAAAGGGATTTCAAAATAAAAATCATTAACATGCTCATGGAGGTACAGAAAAATATTCAAGAACTCAGGAATGAAGTCCGGTCAGAGAACTAATCATTGAAGAGCACAGTGGAGGGTATTAAAAGCAGATAAGATATGGTGGAGGAGACGATACATGAAATAGAAATTAGAGAAGAGGAATTCAAAGAAGCTGAGGCACAGAGAGAAAAAAGGATCTTTAAGAATGAAAGAATATTGAGAGAACTGTGTGACCAATCCAAACAGAATAATATTCCCATTATAGGGCTATCAGAAGAAGAAGAGAAAGAAAAAGGGATAGAAATTGTCTTTGAGGAGGTAGTTGCTGAAAACCTCTCCAATCTAGGGAAGGACATAGTCTCTCAGGCCATGCACAGATCTCCCAACACAAGGGACCAAAGGAAGACAATACCAAGACATAGTAATTAAAATGGTAAAGATCAAGGATAAGGATAGACTATTAAAAACAGCCAGAGAGAGAAATAAGGTCACATACAAAAGGAAAACCAATCAGGCTATCATCAGACTTCTCAGCAGAAACCTTACAGGCCAGAAGGGAGTGGCATGATGTATTTAATGCAGAAGGACCTCAAACCAAGAATACTTTATCCAGCAAGATTATCATTTATGTTTGAAGGAGGGATTAAACAATTTCTAGGTAAGCAAAAGCTGAGAGAATTTACCTCTAACAAACCATCTCAACAGGGCATTTTGGAGGGACTGCTGTAGAGGGAAGTATTCCTAAGATTTAATAGCTGTCACCAGAGGTAATAAAACCACAATAAAGAAAATAGAACAGTTAATTACTAAGCAAATGCAAAATTAAATTAACTATCCCCAAAGCCAATTAAGGGACAGACAAAGAGTGCAGAATATGATACCTAATATATAAAGAATGGAGGAGGAAGAAAAAGAAAGAGAAAAAAAGAACCTTCAGATTGTGTTTGTAATAGCATATTAAGTGAGTTAAGTTAGACTCTTAGATAGTAAGGAAGTTAACCTTGAACCTTTGGTAACGATTAATCTAAAGTCTGCAATGGCAATAAGTACATACCTATTGATAATCATCCTAAATGTAAATGGAACAAATGCACCAATATAAAGACATAGAGTCACTGAATGGATAAAAAAACAAGACCTATCAATATGTTGCCTACAAGAGATTCACTTTAAACCCAAAGACATACACAGACTAAAAGTGAAGGGATGGAAAAAGATATTTCATGCAACTAATAGAGAGAAAAAAGCAGGAATTGCAGTACTTGTATCAGACAAAATAGACTTCAAAACAAGGAAAGTCAGAAGAGACAAAGAAGGACATTACATGATGATAAAGGGGTCAATCCAACAAGAAGATATAACCATTATAAATATCTATGTGCCCAACACAGGAGCACCTACATATGTGAAACAAATACTAACAGAATTAAAAGGGGAAATAGAATGCAATGCATTCATTCTAGGAGACTTCAACACTCCACTCACTCTGAAGGACAGATCAACCAGACAGAAAATAAGTAAGGACACAGAGGCACTGAACAACACATTAGAACAGATGGACCTAACAGACATATACAGAACAGTCCACCCAAAAGCAGCAGAATACACATTCTTCTCAAGTGCATATGGAACATTTTCAAGAATAGATCATATACTAGGCCATAAAAAGAGCCTCGGTAAATTCAGAGATTGAAATTGTACTAACCAGTTTCTCAGACCACAAAGGTATGAAACTAGAAATAAATTATGCAAAGAAAATGAAAAATCCCACAAACACATGGAGGCTTAACAATATGCTGCTAAGTAACCAATGGATCAATCACCTAATAAAAAAAGAAATCAAGCAATATATGGAGACAAATGACAACAATAATTCAACACTGCAAAGTCTATGGGACACAGCGAAGGCCATGCTAAGAGGACTGTATATTGCAATACAGGCCTAACTCAGGAAAGAAGAACAATCCCATATAAGCAGTCTAAATTCACAATTAATGAAACTAGAAAAAGAAGAACAAATGAGGCCCAAAGTCAGTAGAAGAAGGGACATAATAAAGATTTGAGCAGAAATAAATAAAATTGAGAAGAATAAAACAATAGAAAGAATCAATGAAAGCAAGAGCAGGTTCTTTGAGAAAATTAACAAAATAGATAAACCCCTAGCCAGACTTATCAAGAAAAAAAGAGAGTCTACACACAAAAACAGAAACAGAATGAGAAAGGAAAAATCACTACAGACACCACAGAAATACAAAGAATTATTAGAGAATACTATGAAAAATTATATGCCAACAAACTGGATAACCTAGAAGAAATGGACAACTTTCTAGAAAAATACAACCTTCCAAGGCTGACCCAGAAAGAAACAGAAAATCTGCATAGACCAATTACCAATAATGAAATTGAATTGGTAATCAAAGAACTACCCAAGAACAAAACTCCTGTCCCAGATGGCCTCACTGCTGAATTGTATCAAACATTTGGTGAAGCCCTAATACCCATCCTCCTTAAAGTTTTCCAAAGAGTAGAAGAGGAGGGATACTCCCAAACTCATTCTATGAGGCCAGCATCACTCTAATACCAAAACCAGGCAAAGACACCACAAAAAAAGAAAATTACAGACCAATATCCCAGATGAACATAGATGCAAAAATACTCAACAAAATATTAGCAAACTGAATTCAAAAATACATCAAGAGGATCATACACCATGACCAAGTGGGATTCATCCCAGGGATGCAAGGATGGTACAACATTAGAAAATCCACTAGCATCATCCAGCACATCAACCAAAAGAAGGACAAAAACTACATGATCATCTCCATAGATGCTGAAAAAGCATTTGACAAAATTCAACATCCATTCATGATAAAAACTCTCAACAAAATGGCTATAGAGGGCAAGTACCTCAACATAATAAAGGCCATATATGACAAACCCACAGCCAACATTATACTTAACAGCAAGAAGCTGAAAGCTTTTCCTTTAAGATCGGGAATAAGCCAAGGATGCCCACTATCCCCACTGTTATTCAACATAGTACTGGAGGTCCTAGCCACGGCAATCAAACAACACAAAGAAATAAAAGGCATCCAGATTGGTAAGGAAGAAGTTTAACTGTCCCTGTTTGCACATTACATGATATTGTACATAAAAACTCAAAAGAATCCACTCCAAAACTACTAGAACTAATATCTGAATTCAGCAAAGTTGCGGGATACAAAATTAATACACAGAAATCTGTTGCGTTCCTATACACTAATGATAAACTAGCAGAAAGAGAAATCAGGAAAACAATTCCATTCACAATTGCATCAAAGAGAATAAAATACCTAGGAATAAACCTAACCAAGGAAGTGAAAGACCTATACCCTGAAAACAACAAGACACTCATGAGAGAAATTAAAGAAGATACCAATAAATAGAAACACATCCTATGGTCATGGATAGGAAGAATTAATATTGTCAAAATGGCCATCCTGCCAAAGCAATATACAGATTCAATGCAATTCCTATCAAACTACCAATAGCATTCTTCAATGAACTAGAGAAAAATCATTCTAAAATTCATATGGAACCACAAAAGACCCCAAATAGCCAAAGCAATCCTGAGAAGGAAGAATAAAGCTGGGAGGATTATGCTCCCTAACTTCAAGCTCTACTGTAAAGCCACAGTAATCAAAACAATTTGGTACTGGCCCAAGAACAGACCCACGGACCAGTGGAACAGACGAGAGAGCCCTGATATAAACCCAATCATTGAAGCATATATGGTCAATTAATATATGTTAAAGGAGCCATGGACATACAATGTGGAAATGACAGCCTCTTCAACAGCTGGTGTTGGCAAAACTGGACAGCTACATGCCAGAGAATGAAACTGGATTATTGTTTAACCCCATACACAAAAGTAAACTCAAAATGTATCAAAGACCTTAATGTAAGTCATGAAACCATAAAACTCTTAGAAAACAACATAGGCAAAAATCTCTTGAATATAATCATGAGCAACTTTTTCCTGAATGCATCTCCTTGAGCAAAGGAAACGAAAGCAAAAATGAACTCATGGGACTACATCAAACTAAAAAGTTTCTGTATGGCGAAGGACACCATCAACAGAACAAAAAGGCATCCTACCATATGGGAGAATATATTTTTAAATGACATATCTGACCAGGGGTTAATATCCAAAATACATTAAGAACTCAGATGCCTCAACTTCCAAAAAGCAAATAACCTGATTAAAAAATGGGCAGAGGATATGAAGAGACAATTCTCCAAAGAGGAAATTCAGATGGCCAAGTGACACATGAAAAGATGCTCCACATCACTTATCATCAGGGAAACGCAAATTAAAACCACAATGAGATATCACCTCACACCAGTTAGGATGGCCAGCATCAAAAAGTCTAAGAACGACAAATGCTGGTGAGGATGTAAAGAAAGGGGAACCCTCCTTCGCTGCAGGTGGGAATGTAAGCTATTTCAACTATTGTGGAAAGCAATAGGGCGGTTCCTCAAAAAACTAAAAATAGAAATACCATTTGACCCGGGAGTCCCACTCCTTGAAATTACCCAAAGAATACATCTCCTCAGACTCAAAAAGACATATGGACTCCTATGTTTATCACAGCACTATTTACAATAGCCAAGATATGGAAGCAACCTAAGTGTCCATCAATAGATGAATGGATAAAGAAGAGGTGGTACATATACACAATGGAATACTATTCAGCCATAAGAAAGAAACAAATCCTACCATTTGCTGCAACATGGATGGAGCTAGAGGGTATTATGCTCAGTGAAATAAGCCAGGTGGAGAAAGACAAGTGCTGAATGATTTCTCTCATTTGTGGAGTACAGCAATGAAGCAAAACTGAAGGAACAAAATAGCAGAAGACTCACAGACTCCAAGAAGGTACTAGTGGTTTTGAAAGGGGATGGGTGTGGGAGGGTGGGTCAGGGGGGAGGGAGATGGGTATTAAACTGTGTTATGTTTAGTACACTTGGAGTGGGGGGGATCATGGGGAAAACAGTGTAGCACAGAGAAGGCAAACAGTGAATCTGTGGCATCTTACTACATTGATGGACAGTGACTGCATTGGGGTATGGGTGGGGACTTGATAATATGGGTAATTGTAGTAACCACATTGTTTTTTCATGTGAAAGCTTCATAAGACTGTATATCAAAAATACTTTAATAAAAATTTTTTAAAATATTACATTTAGTCTGCATATCAGTTTAGGGAATATTGCTTCTTAACAATAAGATGGCAATGGACATGGGTTGTTTTCCCAATTAGATCTCCTTTAATTTGTTTTATCATTTTCAGAGTACAAATTGCACACATCTTAAAAAAAATTTTATTCCTAAGTATGTTATTTTTTTATGCTGCTGTAAGTGGAATTGGTTTCTTAGTTTCAGTTTTAGATTGTCCTTAACATTTTTAAACAATGCTGTTTATTATAGAAAATTTCACACATATGCAAAAGTTCATCATCACCTTCAGCAATTACCAACTCATGGTTTATCTCTTTTTATTTTTGTCCCACCCAGTCTATCCATCCTGAATTATTTGAAAGCAAATTTCAGACATGGTATTATTTCAGTTATAGATATTTCAGAATGTATCTTTAAAAGATAAAGATCTTCAAAAATCACTATAGTATTATTACACTTAAAATTTTTAAATTAATCTTTTTATATCGTCAGACATCCAAGTAGCTACTACTTTTTCTTTCTCTGAGTTCTCTTCATGTTCATCCTTATATGTGTATTTTTTTTCTGTTTCACACAATTAACTGAAAGTTGCTTAAGGAATAGTATTGCATTATTCATCTTTGTGAATAAATCCCTATTGAAAGAATGCATGATGCTTCACAGAGTTTACATTTACTTCTGAAAATTTGCTTAGAATTAACTAACCAACCATCCAACCTCATACTCCCAATGTAGAATGAAAGAAAACAAGTATATGAGGGAACATCTATTTCAACTTGATGCATTTAGTGTTAGGAATTCCATCTGATTAACTGCCCAAAATATTGAGGAAAGCTGTCTGACTGTTACAGAAGGCTATTGAGTTGTGTGATTTTGAACCCAATAAATATATTTTTAATTGTCCTATAGGATGATTTAGCCCAGGAGAAGATGCAGTTATGTCTTAGTACAGTTTCTGTAGATTTGGATCAGACTCTTACGACTTAATGAGGTCTTCTGAAGTCCAGGACATTCATTAGTGACTCGTCTGTCTGGACAATGAATCTGAGTCAGGTATTAAAAGCTTATTGGTGAATTTCCATTTCCTCCACTTTTTGCCTGGTTCCTGTGTCAGACACAATCAAATTGTGTCTAGACAGAATGTTACCACCTCTCTTGGCTTCATTTGTCCTTTGTTCTGTGTACAGTATGTCTGCATTGTTATGACAATATAACATTAAAGATTGTATAAGCTCTCACTTAGGTGTGTTCTTGCCAACCTCCAGTTTTAACTAATGCTGTGAAACTTTCTTGGACACCAAGATATCTCTTATAAGAATGGACAAATAATTTCAGCATTTTTAATGGTAGTCAGAATTTGGGGTGTTCTTATCCTTGCCTTGTATAGACAAATCTAATGATAATTTCAATCTGAGGTGAGGGAGTCATAATTAACAAAAAGAAAGAGGATCCTATGCCTTCCTTAGGGACACATCCATAGTGTCGTTATGAATCTCCTACCTTGAATCCCCTAGGACTTGCAGAATACAGAATGAGACAAAATTTAGCCATTCTCTGCTCCCTTTTAGTCTCTGCTTTGTTTGTTCATTAGTTTATTGTATCTCTCCAACTTATTGGTGCTGCCCTAACTTAGGCTGGCCTTACCTTATATTAGTTGTCAAAGTCTATGTAAAAAATCCACGTCATCCCTAAACCATGAACAGTTTCTGAGGGAAAACATCCAGTTGACAGGTAAGTGAGTGGCCCTTGGTTCTTCCCTGCCCCCCACTTTATTGTGGTGTGACTGATGTTGCCTTTGTGTTGATTAAGCAAGAGGAGGAACGTCAGAGCAGGGCAGCTTCCCCACCTTTCCCTCCTGTGGTATAACCACCTAGGCCAGACTGCCAAGGACTGGGAGGGACAGTGGCTAGGGAACCAGGGGCCCCTGGCTAAGGAAGAGGAAGTCAGCAAAGCACAGGGGCCACGGAAGGGGAAAGGAGCCAGAGTCATTGGGTAGACAAGCCTTGGCGGCCTGCTCTCTGTGGCGAGGGCTAGGTACCCACAAGTGGAAGCAAGCAGGGGTGCCCCTGGTTCTTTCTGTCCTGGTGATCCCTTCTCTCTGGTAATACCATGCCTCTACAGAGGAAAGTGCTAGACTTTGATATAGAAGACCTGGATTTAAAGCCTGGTATTGCTGTTTAGAGTGGTCTGGCCTTGAGCAATAGATTGCACATTTCTGAGCTTCAGTATCTGGGTCTGCCAAGGCTTATTGAGCAGATTAAGGAGCATGGTACCTGGAAGTGCCCTGTCCTGGGGTTCAGGACGTTCTAGGGCAGAGAAAGCAGCAGAGGTCTTTGCCCAGTGTCTTGACCCACTTAGTTCACCATATAACAGCCCCCCAGCCCTCAGATTGCCTAGCACACAAGGCAGATACCCAAAGAATGAGTGCTGAAGGGCAGCAGCTGGAAAGCCACTCTGGATGCAGAGGACCACCTAGCTGTGTTACCAGTTTCGGAGCTCACATCTCCCTGATTATTCTGTGCTGGCCACAGTGTGTCCTTCAGCTGTTGTTGGGCAGCACTGCCCTCTGCCACTGGGGATACAGCAGCTACGTGGCCTATTTGTAAGGAATTTACAAAACCTGTTCATGGACAGTGTCATGGGTTGGATCATGTCCCCCACAAATTCCTCTGTTGAAGCCCTAACTGTCAGCATCTCAGAGTGTGACTGTTTGTGGAGACAGGGACTTAGGTTAGAAAATTAAAAAGAAGGCTTTCGTGACCAGAGCTGACACTACTGTATGTTATACTTGGAAGTTTCTCAGAGAATAGATCTTAAGTGTTCTCACCACACACTCGAAACAGTAATTATGTGAGATGATTAACCCTACTGTGGTATTTTCACAAAGTATAAGTGTACACAATTATTACATGTCAATTACATTGCAGTAAACCTGGAAAAAAAAAACCCAGGCCCTTAGGATGAGGACCTAACCCCAAATCTCTGGTGTCCTTGCAAGAAGAAGAAACCGGCACAGATAAAGACAGCAGGGCTGCGCTGCACAGAGGAAAGGCCATGTGAGGACGCAGGTGGAAGGCAGGGGCCTGCGACCCAGGCAGAGAGACGCTGGAAGAAGCCAAACCTGCCACAGCCTTCATCTGAACTTGTAGTCTTCAGAACAGTGAGAAAATAGATTTCAGTTGTTTCAGCCACCCAGGTTGTGGTATTTTGGCTTGGCAGCTTGAGCAGACTAACGCAGGCATTCTGTTACCTGATCCTTACAACAGTGCTAGGAGGCAAATACTGTCACCCTGGGTTTGCAGATAGAGAAATTAAGGTGTAGAGAGGTCCACGATCAGCTTAAGATCACACAATTGGCTAGAACCTGTACCCTCTGGCTTCAGGTCCAAACCTTCCTTCTGTATCTGAGCCATCTTCTCTGTGAAGTGCTTGCTCTTCCCTGTTACCCCAGGCCCATCTGTAGAAGAAGACTCTTGAGTCATTTGTTTTTAAACAATCCTCATGAAGGCAAAGCCATCACTATAGCAAATATATGTCTAACTTTTTCTACCATTTTTCTTTGCTTTGAATATCAAATATAATAAGACTTTAATTTTTGGATCTTCAGGAAGTTGGCAAATGTTCAGTTCCCTAGAGTACCACCATAAATACACAAAACGGAGCCTTAGGCCCAAGGCTGTTGGAGACCTCTGGCTCTCACTTTGAATGAAACAGTAAATTCACTCATAGATTTTAGAGCTGGACATGTGAAAATTGTCTGGACAAACAAGGGACTGAGATGGAGGAAGACTGAATGCATTGCTCAATGACAGAACACAGTTCTAAGATTCAAAGGCTCAGTGCTAGGTTCAAAGACATGGGTGGTAAGAAACTAAAGGGGAGGTGGGGATGGCCAGGCAGGGAGAGTGACACCCATGAGAAGTGACAGCTTAACAGCAAAGGAGGCAACAGTCAAGCGGGAGAGCTCTTTATGCAGGGACAAAACCCCATTGTCTCTCATAACTCTCAACATCCCTGTACTCACAGCTCAGTTAAATAGTTATGTTCATGATTACCTTTGGCCACCCAGAAAAGTTAATTTATACTCTGTTTACTTTGATCCCTAAGGCAGGAAGTACGTAATACATTTTACAAACAAGAACAGCAGTAATTAACATTTACTGAGAGCTGTGTGCAGGGTTGGTGCTAAAGCTTTATAGGGTTTATCTTATTTGAGATATATTTCCACCCCAAATTTTTTTTATTGAAGCATGGTTGATATAAAATCTTATATTGATTTCAAATATATAACACAATGGTTCACCAGTTACCCATATTATTAAATCCTCACCCCCATTAGCACGGTTACTATCTGTCAACAACGTAGGAAGATGTTACAGAATCATTGGCTGTATTTTCCATGCTGTACTTCCATCCCCTTGACCAACTTATATTATGAATGAGAATTTTGGGGCCCCTTTATTCCCCTCATACTTCCCTCCTATCTACCCCAACCCCTCCTCCATGGTAACCACCAGTCCCTTCTCAGTGTCTGTGAGTCTACTGCTGTTTTGTTCATTTTGTTTTGCTTTGTTTTTATACTACAGAGATAAGTGAAATCATATGACATTTGTTTTTCTCTGATAAGCTTATTTCACTGAGCATAATACCCTCTATATACATCCATGTTGTTGCAAATGATAGATTTCCTTTTAATGGATGAATAATATTCCCTTGTGTACATTTCTTTGTTCATTCATCTATGATGGACACTTTGGTTGTTTCCATATCTTGGCTATTGTAAATAATACAGCAATAAACACAGGCGTTCATATATATTTTTTGAATCAGATATTTCATTTTCTACAGGTAAATTCCTAGAAGTGGAATTACTGGGTTAAATGCTATTTCTATTTTTAGATTTTTGAGGAACCTCCATACTGCTTTCCACAGCAACTACATCAATTAACATTCACACTGTGCAGGAAGGTTCCCATTTCTCCACATTCTCACCAACACGTGTTATTTCAACACTTGTCTTTTGGATAGTGGCCATTCTAACTACATGAGGAGATATCTCATTGTGGTTTTGATTTGCATTTCTCTGATGACTAGCGATGTGGAGCATCTTTTCATGTGCCTCTTGGCCATCTGAATTTCTTCTTTGGAGAAAAGTCTGTTCATGTCCTCCACCCACTTTTTAATTGGGTTATTTGATTTTGGTGTTGAGATATATGAATTCTTTATATATTTTGGATGTTAACCCTTTATTTGATAAACCATTTATGAATATATTCTCCCATACTGTAGGCTGCTTTTTTTGTTCTGCTGATGGTGTCCTTTGCTGCACAGAAGCTTTTTAGTTTGATGTAGTCCCACTTGTTCATTTTTAATTTTGTTTCCCTTGCTCAAGGAAATGTGTCCAGAAAAAAATTGTTCATGCTTATATTTAAGAGATTTTTCCTATGTTTTTGTCTAAAGTTTTAAGGTTTCATATCTTACATTTAGGTCTTTTATCCATTTTGAATTTACTTTTGTGTATGGGGTTATACAATAATCCAGTTTCGTTCTCTTGTGTGTAGCTACCCATTTTTCTCAACATCAGTTATTGAAGAGGCTGTTTTTTCTCAATTGTATATTCATGGCTCCTTTATTGTGTATTAATTGACCATGTATGTGTGGGTTTATATCTGGGCTCTCTATTCTGTTTCACTGGTCTATGGGTCGATCCTTGTGCCATTACCATACTGTAGCTTTGTAGTAGAGTTTGAAGTCAGAGAGTGTGAGACCCCCAGCTTTGTTCTTTCTCAGGATGACTTTGGCTATTTGGAGTCTTGTGGTTCCATATGAATTTTAGAACTATTTGTTCTAGTTCATTGAAAAATGCTGTTGGTATTTGGATAGGGATTGCATTGAATCTGTAAATTGCTTTGGGCAGGATGGCCATTTTGACAATATTAATTCTTCCTATCCATGAGCACAGGATGTGTTTCCATTTATTGGTATCTTCTTTAATTTCTCTCATGAGTGTCTTGTAGTTTTCAGAGTATAAGTCTTTCACTTCTTTGGTTAGGTTTATTCCTAGGTATTTTATTCTTTTAGATGCAATTGTAAATGGGACTGTTTTCTTGATTTCTCTTTCTGCTTGTTTTTTAGTATATAGGAATGCAACAGATTTCTGTATATTAATTTTGTATCTGCAACTTTGCTGAATCCAGTTATTAGCTCTAATAGTTTTTTGGTGGAGTAGTTGGTATTTTATTTGTATAATATCATATCATCTACAAATAGTGACAGTTTAATTTCTTTCTTACCAATTTGGATGCATTTTATCTATTTGTCTTATCTGATGTCTGTGGCTAGGACCTCCAGGATTATGTCGAATAAAAGTGGTGTAAGTGGACATCCTTGTCTTTTTCCTGATCTTAGAGGAAAAGCTTTCAGTTTTTTGCCACCAAGTATGTTAGCTGTGTGTTTGTTATATATGGCCTTTATTATGCTGAGATATATAACCTGTATACCCATTTTGTTGAGAGTTTTTATCATGAATTGATGTTGAATTTTTCAAGTGCTTTTTTAGTATTTGTATAGATGATGGTGTAGTTTCTATGTTTCTTTTTGTTAATGTGGTGTATGATATTGATTTATTTATGAATAGTGTACCATCCTCACATACCTGTAATAAATTCCACTTGGATGGGAAAGATGATCCTTTTGATGTATTTTTGAACTTGGACTGCTAATATTTTGTTGAGGATTTTTGCATCTATGTTCATCAGGTATATTGGTCTACAATTTTCTTTTTTGTATTGTCTTTAGTTCATATTAGAGTGATGCTGGCCTCATAGAATAAGTTTGGAAGTATTCCCTCCTCTTCTACTTTTTGAAGTACTTTAAGGATGGGTATTTAAGTGTTTAGTAGAATTCACCTGTGAAGCCATCTGTTCCCAGACTTTTGTTTGCTGGGAGTTATTTTCATTACCAATTCAATTTTGTTGTTAGTAATTTTTCTGTTCAGATTTTCTGTTTCTTCCTGGGTCAGTCTTGGAAGGTTTTATTTTTCTAGGAATTTGTCCATTTCTTCTAGGTTGTCCAATTTATTGGCACATAATTTTCCATAGAATTCTCTAATAATTTTTTATATTTCTGTGGTATCCATTGTGACTATTCCTTTTTCGTTTCTGATTTTATCTGTATCCTCTCTCTTTTTTTCTTGTTAAGTCTGGCTAGGGGTTTTTCAATTTTGTTTATTGTCTCAAAGAACCAGCTCTTAGTTTTGTTGATTTTTTTTCTACTGTCTTATTCTTCTCTACTTGATTTCTGCTCTGATCTTTATTATGTCTCTCCTTCTACTAACTTTGGGTTTAATTTGTTGTTCTTTTTCCAGTTTCTTTAGTTGTGAGTTTAGACTGTTTATTTGTAATGGCTCTTGTTTCTTGGTAGGCCTGTATTGCTGTGTACTTCTCTCTTAGAACCACTTTTGAGGCATTCCACAAAGTTTGGATTGTTGTATTTCTATTTTCATTTGTCTCCATGCATTGCTTTCAGATTTGATTTGCTCATTGATCCATTGATTAATTAGAAGCATGTTGTTTAGCCTCCTTGTGTTTATGGATCTTCTTGTTTTCTTTGTGTAATTTATTTCTAGTTTCATACCATTGTGGTCTAAGAAATTGGTTGAAACAATTTCAATATTTCTGAATTTATTGAGGCTCTTTTTGTGGCCTAGTATGTGATCTGTTCTGGAGAACATTCCATGCATAGTTGAGAAAAATGTGTATTATGCTGCTTTGGGATGGAATGTTCTGGAGTTTTCTGTTAAGTCCATCTGATCTAATGTATTGTTCAGTGCTTCTGTTTCCTTATTTATTTTCTGTTTGGTTGATCTATTGATGTGAGTGGTGTGTTAATGTCTCCTAAAATGATGGTATTGCAATCTATTTCCCCTTTAATTCTGTTAGTATTTGTTTTACATATTTAGGTGCTCCTATGTTGGGTGCATAGATATCTGTAACGGTTATATCCTCTTATTGGACTGGTCCCTTTATGATTATGAAATGTTCTTTCTTGTTACTTTCTTTGTTTTGAAATCTATTTTGTCTGACATAAGTGACCTGCTTTTTTTCTCCCTATTACTTACATGAAATAATTTTTTTCCATCTCCTCACTTTCAGTCTGCGTATGTCTTTAGGTCTAAAATTAGTCTCCTGTAGGCAGCATATAGAGGGTCTTGTTTCTTTATCCATTCTACCACCCTATATCTTATGGTCAGTGCATTCAGTCCATTTGTATTTAAGGTAATTATTGATAGGTATGTACTTACTGCCATTTTGTTAATTGTTTTCTTGTTGTTTTTATAATTCCTCTCTGTTCCTTTCTTTGTCTCTTATACACTTCTTTGTTATTTGATGGTTTTCTTAGTGCTGTGATTGGATTTCTCTTTCTAAATTTTTTTTTAGGTTTGTAATTACCATAAGGTTCTAGGATATCTTCCTAACTATATAAAAATATATATTAAGCTGATGATGGCTGTATTTCAAACACAATCTAAAAGTACTTTTTTCTTCTTCCTCCTTCACACTTTATGTATTAGATGTCATAATCTGTACTTTTTGTGTATCCCTTGATTGATTTTGTATATAGTTGGTTTTACTACTTTTGTTTTGTTTTAATTTCATACTTGCTTGGTGAGTAATTGGTCTACTACCTTTACTGTGGGTTTATTTTCACTGGTAAAAACTATTTAGGTTTTAGGAACATTTCCATCTACAGAAGTCCCTTTAACATATCCTGCAAGGCCAGTTTAATGGTGGTGAATTCTTTTAATTTTTGTTCATCTGGGAAACTTTTCACTTCTCCTTCAATTATGAATGATAACCTCTCTGGGTAGAGGATTCTTGGTTGAAGGTTCTTCTATTTCAATACATTAAATATTTCATGTCACTCCCTTCTAGCCTGTAAAGTTTCTGCTGAGAATCTGCTGATAGCCTAATGGGTTTTCCTTATAACTAATCTTTTTTTCTCTCTCTGGCTGCTTTCAATTACTCTCTCTTTATCTTACACTTTGTCATTTAACTATTATATGTCTTGGTGTTGTCTTCCTGGGGTCCTTTAGTTAGAGGTTCCCTGTGCTTCCATGACCTGAGTGTCTATTTCCTTCCCCAGATTAGAGAATTTTTCAACAATTATTTCCTCAAAGAGACTTTCTATCCCTTTGCCTCTCTCTTCTCCTTCTGATATACTTATTATGTGAATATTGTTTTGTTTGGATTGGGTACACAGCTCTCTTATTCTTTCATTCCTAGAGATTATTTTTTCTCTGCATTCCTCAGTTTTGTTGTGTTCTTGTTCTCTAATTTCTGTCTCACTGATTGTCTCTTCTCCTTGCAGCAATCTATTATTCATTCCTTCCATTATATATTTCATTTCAGTTATTGTATTATTCAGCTCTGAGTGTTTTTTTTCAGCTCTTCTATCTCTTTGTTGAATCCTCCCTGAGATCTTCAATACTTTTCTGCAGATGAGAAGGCATATTTATGACTGTCAATTTGAAATATTTATCAAGAAGATTGGTAATCTCCAATTGACTTAGCCCTTTTTCTGATGTCTTATCCTGTAGATTTGTTTGGAACATATTCCTCTGTCTCCTCATTTGTCAGGGTTTCTGTGTTTCTTCCTTTGTATCAGATGGATCTGCTGTGCTTCATGGTATAGAGAGTATGGCTTTATGAAGAAGGTGTCTTGTGGTGCCTGGAAGCTCAAGACTTTTTACTCTCCAGTGCCTGGTTCTCATCTAAGTTGGAGCCCCAGTTGCTGTTGGTTGGCAATGGGCAGGGCTGCCTTTCCATCTTTCTGCCAGTAGTAGTCTATCTCAGTCTGCCACAGGTAACAATTTGCCTCAGCTGGGCCTTTGTGATCAGAGTAGTGGCTTCTGCTGGGATCACTATGGGCAGGGGTGCCCCCTGCCTGCCCTGAATGGATAGTGGGGCTGCTGGGTTAACAGGGTGGAGAGGGTGGTAGCACACGGGGCAACAATTCCCAAGGTGACAGGATGCACAGTTGCACAGGTGGTGGTGAGACTTGCAGGTGTGCCCTAGCTACAGTGAGACAAGGTGCATAGCACCTTGCTTGGCTTTTCTTGAGGAGGAAGGAGCACTCGGAGCTGGCTCCTTCCGGTGCCTCTCTAAATGGGCTAAGGCAAGGCCAAGAGAGCTGGAAAAGCCTCCTTCTGTCTGCCAGGCAACAAAATTTGATGCTGCTGGGCTGAGTGGTCGGGTGGGCCGGTGGGTGTTCAAGAAAGTGCCTCTGGACTGAGCCACCAGCAACGGGGATGGAGTGTTTGGGGCTCCCCAAAGTGCCTGACCTGTTGGGCTGAGGGAGGGCTGGGGAAGCAATACCCACCTGCCCTTTCTCCTGCAGAGAGATCTGTCCAACCCTCGCACCTCTGGTGCTTCTCCCACTACTGGAAGATCTTTCAAACTGCCTCCTCTGTTTTGGGTCTAAGTGGGACTGGCAGAGTATGCCCATCCCCAGCAAGTGGCAGGAGTCTCAGCTTCCAGAGTACTCCAACTGTCCCTGGTGTGCAGCTCCACTAATCATCAGAACCCAGTGCAGTGTGGACTCCTGTTCCCAGAGCAGATTTCCAGGGCCAGGTGTGCAGGGTTCCAGAGTGCCTATCTTCTCCCCAGTCCATTCCTCTTCCTCCCACCTGTGGGCTGGGATGGGAGAAGGGCTTGCGTTCCGCTCAATCTCAGCTCTGCCAGTTTCCCACTCTCTGGGTGGTTTCCCCTGTTTCCCCAGGTGCAGGTGGTCTGCCCTGCAGTGTTCAGGTCGTTTTCAGAGTCAGTTGTATTTGCTGTAGTTGCTTCCTTGACGTGTGTGTGGGAGGAGGTTTCTGCCTTGCCTTCCTACTCCACCATCTTCCTCCACACCAAAATTGTTTCAATTAAAAACATTTTGGTACTTGAAGCTGCAGTTGGCTGTAAGATTCACTTGAAGGAAAGATTCATTTGCTAAGGAGATTTGGTTAAATAATGGCTTCTGTGTTTTCTCTTTCATATATCAGTATCTATTTTTTCATATATATATTCAAATTCATACATATACATATATACAGACAGATAGATATTTATATGTATCTGTCTCTATATATTCAAAAACACAATGTTGACTCCAGAGGCTAATGTGCTTCTGAGTCAGTCTCCATGGAATTCTTAACTCCACATCTCTACTGTCTTGCGGTTTATCTATGCTTCATGCATCCTTCAGGAGCCACTGGAGTCTGGCCTCCTTGGGACAGCCTTCCTCAACTGCTTTAGCCCCAGGTCTTCTCCCTTCTCTGACATATACAGCTCTCTGTTCCTTTGAAGTTCACTTAATAGAATCATGAGCATTCTGGTTTTGCTGTTCATCCTTTCACGGGATGGTGACTGCCCCTGATGTCAGTGCCCATGTCCTTTGAAGAATCAGCACTTTGTGCTTTGAATTCTTTGATGCTTGCGCTGATGTAGGGCATTATTCATGTCACAATATGTTGTTCATTTATCCATCCTCTGAGAGTTTCAGTTTCTCATCTGCACAACAGAGCTTGTGCCACCTACCTCATGGGGGTCATTGGGGGCATAACTGTAATAACATGTGAAAACAGTTTTTATCTTCAGCATTGCTATATAATGGTTAGTTATTTGTAGTGCACTTTACATAGGACTCAACTTACCAAAGTGTGGTATGCACATGGCTTCTCAGGAACTACCTGTTGTAGACAACTTCAGGGGAATCTGCCCAGCCTGGTGCTAAGAAGGGCCCCCTGCTTCCCCTGGACTCACAGAATGAAAACTCAGCCAGCTCTTTCTGGGCACACTTCCTTCGTCCCCTGACTCAAGCTGGGGGGCTCAGATTTTCACTTTCTTAGGCTTGAGTCATTGCAATGCTGGTTCTTCTCCATGAGGGCCTGAAGTGGAAAGGAAGGTAAATCCTGAGTCATCTTCTGACAAGACCACACTGAAGTAGAGACAGCAGCTGTGAGAGAGCGAAAATGAACCCACTTTGAGTAAACAGACAGGAAAAGCCCCACACAACTCTATGGAGATGGAGCTGATGTCCGGGTCTCACCTTCCTGTTTCTGGCTCATCCCCTTTGGGGTGCCCTGCTCTTTGATCTGCGAATGGATCCAGCAGAAGCTTTTCTCCTGGATGTTACCTCTGTTTTCTCCTTAAGCTATTTGGAGTGATTTCTGCTTTTTTTTTTAAACCTAAAGTGTCTCAATTAAAGCAATCTATGATGGTAGATGCACCTGTTCTTTATTTTCTAAGCAAGCCAGATGTCCAGAACTTTAAAAGAGCAATACATTTCAGAGAAGTAATATTAGGCTATTTATGAGACAAATGTGTTTTTATTACAAAGGTGCTCTGAAAGACTGAAAGGACTGTCATAGTAGGTTTTCCTGGGAATTTCTTTTCTGAGTTGAACATTAAGGGAATGTGTTTCATACTTCTGCATTTCATAAGCCCTAGTAATTAGTGCTTATAAAATGCTGCAATCAAGCCTATTTCATGAAGTGGGTGGGGCCGTGGGATGAGGCACAGTCTGCCTTTCTTTCCAACCTCCAAATCCAAAATCCACTTTCAGATTTCATGCTCTTGACCTTCTTGTACACTGTGACACTGTCTACTAATTGTGATCATTCATTCATCCATTCATCCATATGGGCTGCTCTTGGTTGAACGTCTTCTTTTTATTCAAACAAATTATCTTTTTTATTTTATCTTAATGGCTTCTCTTTTGCTGGCTCCTTAAAGACAGGTTTTTCTTATGCTTTATTTTCTTCTTTCTCTCCAATCCTTTCTTTTCTTGTCCTCTTCCTCTCACAGGTGGTCTGGGTAAATCATGCTGCTCCCATGTTCAAGAATTTTTACATGACTCTCTGTGACCTACATATAGAAATTCAAATTATTTACCATGAGATTCAAGGACTTTCCAGGCCTTCAGGATGAGATTTTCCTACTTTACAGCCACACTGTCTGCTCCACGCCCCCTGGACCCCTCCAAGCTGGGTGCTGCCTGCCAGAGCCTGCTGCGCTGCCAGGTCACGCTGCATCTCATCCTCATGTCTCTTCCAGATTAGCTTTCCCCTTATCTCTGCCCATCACAACACTCCAGAACGTCTCTGTGATCACCCCAGTACCATGCTGGCACTGCTAACAGAGCATTTGCTTCCTTCTGCTTTGTGCCAGAGCTGCCCCTTCTGGCTGCTTCCCTCCCTAGCTTGTTTGTTTTTCCTTGGGAAGGACTACTTTCTTCCCATTGCTGTCCCCCACTCACTGGGACCATTTTGTAAGTAATAGGTTTATTACTATACATTACTATTTATTATTACAATAAGTAACAATTGTCCAATATATATTTGCTGTGTCCAGGAGCCTGTTGAGTGCGGTGGTGGGAGAACTGGCTTGACATCAGATGGCAGAGGATTGGAGACCAGCTCTTCTGTGCTCAATGGGCACAGCTTACCTTGGGCAAATCCCCCAAACCCTCCTCAACTGTGAGATTACACATCCGGGAGGTAAGAATAATAAAAGGACTGATGCCATATGTTGTGAGGATTAAAAGAGATAGTAGAGGCCTTCCTATAGAGCCGGCCCATAAGCAATACTTATGTTAGCTCTTATTATAAATTAACCTAAATAAATTATGGTATCATGGAAAGCTAGTCCAAAGTATTTGTCCCCAAAGGAGTTTGTACAGAAGGAAAGGGTATTTTTATTCTCATTATTTTGCTGAGGGTTTGGGTACTTATAGATCGATTTTAAGCTGTCTTACTTAAGGCTTTATTTTTTTCAGGAGTAAGCCAGCTATTTCTTATCCTGCTGATTTCCTCCTACCCACTAATTTGGATGTTCTTAAACTTGAATGAGGATCAGGAACCCCTGGAGAGCTTGATAAAACACAGACAGCAGGGTGTGATTCACTGGATCTGGGGTACAGGATGAAAACTTGCGTTCCTAACAGGTTCTCTGGTGGTGCTGACGCTCTTGTCCAGGGACACCACTTTGAGAAACAATGCATTATCAGGACTCAGCTCCCCAGCTGAAGAGACTCACAGAGTTTTGGGGTAGGGTACTCTGGAAAACATGTCTTATAATTTCATATAGAAGAGATCAGCAGAGAGTAGATGACCCTCTGATCTCCAGACTTGACTGACTGTGTTAATAGTTCGTAGGTTGTTAACTTGACAGGCTAGAAAATCTCTAATTATTCAAGTTGACATGTCAGGTGGAAATATTTCCAT
Source organism: Manis pentadactyla (assembly GCF_030020395.1). NCBI lineage: Eukaryota > Metazoa > Chordata > Mammalia > Pholidota > Manidae > Manis > Manis pentadactyla. The sequence continues at coordinate 145,396,286 of NC_080020.1, read as the reverse complement.
GTTATATCTGACAAGTGCTGAGGTGGGAATGCTCAGGTTCCAGGTTCCCATGTGCCATGCACATCCCCTATTGCAGTGTGGCCCTGGCTTAGCCCCCAGTATCCGCCTCTCTACCAGGGAATAAGTGCCTCTCTGGCCAGTGATAGAGGCCGGCTGGGAGGGGAGGTGGACATGAGCCATGGAGTTGGATGCCCTTGCCTGAAGTCTATAAAGACTTGCCGCTCCCGGGAGGGACACACCAACCCAGACTAGCTGAGGCTGCCTGTCTTTTGGAGTACAGGATTTTTTTGAACCTGAGATTATGTTCTTTTTAATTTTTTTTATTTCTGTAGTGTGTGATTGTGTGTGTGTGTGTGTGTGTTTAGAATCAGGGAGCAGACATTAGCTGATTTAATTATCACAACAACCTTTGCAAGATTATTTGCTTTTATCCTCATCATATAGGTGAAACTCAACTTTGCTGAAGACATTTAGTAAGATTCCCAAATCTCACAGCTGGTATCAAAACCAAGTTATAAGCTCAGATTGAACCTCAGATGATGGCCCTAGAGAAGAAATAGCCTTGTTTCTTACAGCCATGGCTTTATGTGATCAGACAGCTCTTAGCTTCATTCATTCATTCATACATTGATTAAGCACATTCTATATGCAAATCATCATGCAATATATTCTGAGGGATAAGAAGATGAATTACCCATAAGGTGTTACTTTCATAAAAGAGTCTAGTCTTCTTTTTCAAAGCAGAATTCTCACATATGTATTACAGAAGCAGCCTATTAATGTGCAAGCATAAAAGCAAGAAAAAAAATCAAAAAAATTAGTAAAAACCAATAAAACATGTCCAATTGTTTAAATAATAATTTCTTTTTCAGCTGGCTATGATAAAATCCTAGTGACCTCAAGGCAGCACAAGTATGAGCACTGTCACATATGTAATTTCCTGTAGACACAGCTGGCTCTTCTCCAATGTCTCCTCATGGAGTTGAACCTGATATTGTTATCAGTTTTCATTAAAATCCATTGAGAATGATTAAAGTTAGCAATTAATCATAATATGACAGAATGGAAATATTGGCTGTCATTATGATCTAATAGAGGAACAAAGAATAGAATGTGGAAGTGAAGAGGCTGGCATGAGGAAAAATCCAGATTTTGGTAGGACCTAGTGCTCCCACCATGGTTAAATTTTATTGCAAAGGTGACCCACAATCCTCATTAAGGAATTCTAGTAAGAACCTTTGCGATCAGGTAAGATGATTTTGCATGCACGTGATCTCAGTCAATTGAGTTAAAACAAAAGGCATTGAGTCTCAAAAGTTCCTGGACGACTGGAGGAAGGGCATGGCATGGCAGTGGCTTGGTGACTCTATCAGTACCAGGTTCCTTCCTCCTCTGTGCTGTGCTACCCTCAGGCTGGGCTTTTTCCCAAGGATGCTTCCCAGCATGGCTCCCCGAAGCCACAGCTGTCCCAGGTGCCACATCCAGATGCTACCATGTCTGGTTGGAGCAGGGGAGCTGTCTTCCAGGTTTGCTGTGGATCAATCACAATGTGTATGAAACTCAGAGCAAAATCGGGACTCTGCCTGCAAGGAAGAAGGAAGTGGCCATCGTGGGCAATAAACGTGCCTGCCTCAATGTGGTGAAATCTAGGCTGCCCAAAGGGGTTTGCTGCAAAGCAGCACACATGGTAAACGACCTTGGTGTAGGCCCCAGGGCATTTGGTGCTTTGAACAAAAATAGTGAGTGAAATATACTGCTTTTCCTTGCCTCATAAATCATGGTGACAGGCATTTACAATCGTCTGCATGCAGCTGACAGCAGGCTTTTAGTGACTCATTTGAAAAGATGCCCATCAACTTGCTGGAACCTATTTCTGTTCGAATGATAATAAAGAGATGGTAATTAATAGGAATTGTGGTCAGATTTTCCTAATTGTGTTAGAAGCAGTTTCTCCCAACTGAATTTTCAATGTGCGGTTTTGTGTGAACTCTGCAAGTTGTGTGATAACATGATTTAGTAGAAGGTGTGATGTCCCTGGGTTCTAACTCCATCAGCAGATTGGGTAAAAAGCACAAGTCCGTGCCAGATAGTGGATGGTTGGTCATCTCAGCACCAGCACCCCACTCCCACCTGAGGTTTAAGAGCACTTCCCTGCCCTGTTGACTCTGGGTTAGAATTGGCCAATGAGAAAGAGCGCTGAGATTTGGAAGGGGAGGTGCTACCACCTGGAGAGTTGTTGGGGACAGACACAGCAGGGTCAGAGATCTTCCCATCAGCTCCAACTCTGGGGACACAGCCACTCTCAGCCTTTCCAGGAACTCCTGCTTTGCAGATTGGGGGTCTCCAGGTCCCCACCGACAGCCTGCTCCCAGGGCTGAGGCTAAGGCTCTCAAGTAGACTTCTCTGACCTTTGGTGCAGCTCTCCTGACATCCATTCTGCCATCTTGTCCAATAGTCACCAAGCTACCGATTCTGTATTAAATGCTTTCTGCCCAGAATGTGTGGAATGGCTACTATTTTCTTCATCAATTCTGACAAGTCACATCCTCTTACATTTTTTCAAATCCATCCCTCAACACACATACACATACACGCACAATACAGATACACACACTCATATATACACACACATGCACATATATACACATAAACACACACTATACATACACACATGCATATACACACACTACAAATACACATACAGACACATACCCGTACACACATATACACACACAAACTCAACAGCTTTGCTAATTTAACTTCCTTCCCCAGAGTTAACCACTATTACAGTTTGGTGTGTATTGTTCCATTTATAAACACATAAATATTTCACATATACAGTACTTCAAAAATTAATACAAATGAGATATGTTTAGTATGCTATATGTATCATTTGGCAATATTATTTTTTTCTTGGATATGTTTTCGTGATCCAGATATTATCTTGTTAATTTTGGGCATTCTATAGTATCCTATAGCTACAATACAGTTTGTTTAAGAGCCATTCCCATTCTAAGGAACATTTAAACCATTTGCAGTATTTTTTCCAATATTAATAGTGCAGCAGTGAGCATCTCTGCAAGGTGCTTGTGTGTGTGTGTGGCACACACAGGACGGCTCCTGCAGTGCGATTGCTGTTACCGAGGGCATTGCCATTTAGTATTTGATTTGATACATATTGCAAACTGTCTTCCAAAAGCTGTGGAAATTTTTTATACCATCAATATCATGTCATGATTACCAGTTCCTTATTTTTCTGTGTAAAAGAACTGAGATAAAGGCCCACTTATTGCTTTTCATAACTATAATGTTTTCAAATTCATATTTTGCATCACACTATCTCCTCAAATTTCAGGACAGACGTGAAAGCTATGGGCTAAACAGGTTGTGACAAAAAGTGTCTAAGGAGTAAATCTAGAATGAAAATCTGGGTTCCTTCATTTCTAATCATTAATACCAAATCTATACTTTTGATACTGCAATTTGGCTCTCAACCTAGGACTCTTTCAAGAAGGGATTTAAACAATTATTAGAAGCTTAGTAATTGGTTGAACCACATAAAATTACTGTTTTGAGAATTGAATATAGGCCAAAATCAGCCATTTTGTGTGACCAACCCTAAGACCACAGTCCAGAAGCACCACACATGTCAGTCTAGCACTGTTGGTAGGCTTGTCATATGTGTGTGTTCAAGGTGCTATGTAGGCTTCAAGGATTACACTGGGGCTCATATGACAATAATATTCAGTCTAAGGAACTCACAGGAATAAGAGTGAATGGCACCCCCCTTGGGCCTTGGGCCTTGGGGTTTGGTTCCTCCTTTCTCACAGGATCATAACACTTCCAGGCAGACATTCAATCGTCACTTCTGTCACCCAGTAGCATGCTTTGTTCATGGTGGTTCTCACAAATGACTTTGACAAAGAGTGTTTTCAAGCTTATACTCTGATGGGGACAGATAATAGAAAAGTAAACCAAACTAGCATGCACTTGTCAGGAAGAGCCCTCCTCATACAGGATGGCAGGAATCCTATGCCCCCACCCCACAGGTACCTAAGTGGACAGCAGACTTCTTGGGTCAGAGCAAGACTGTGTCTGATGCACAGCACATAAAGCAGCAGGGGCATCACCACCCCTGTGAATTCCCCTACCCAGGAAGGACTAAGTGACTGGCACCATGCAGTGGGCACTGTACACTTGGCAGCGCAGGGCTAGGGTTCAGCCCAGGCCGGACCCCTCCTCCAAGGGAGAGAGCAGTTACACGGTACTCACCCTGTGGTTGCCTTGACTACCTAGCTGAATGCCTTTGAAGAATCAGAAAAATTGAAGATAGATAAATAGGAATTACGTACATTTAAACTCAATTAGAAAAAAGAGTAGAAAAATAGGACAGAGAATACAAGACCTGTGGCGCAATGTTAACAGGTATAATGTACATATTATTGGATTCCCAAAAGGAGAAAATGTGGAGAAAATGGCAGAAGGCATAGTTGAAGAAGCAATTGCTGAGGATCTTCCAAAGTTAATGACAGATGCCAAACCACGCAATCAAAAAGCTCAGAGAATACCAATGAAGAAAAATGCAAAATAAAACAGAAGACACCACCACCAAAAAAAAAAAACCAAAACACCCGAAACCTATACACCTAAGCATACGATATGGAAATTTCTGACAAAAGAAAAGACAACGAGAAGATTCTGAAGGTAGGCAGAGAAAAAAAGACCACATTACAAAAAGGGAACAAATATAAGAATTATAATAGACTTCTTGTCCAAAATTATATGAACATCTTAAAGACATCTTTAAAGACAAAGATAACTTGAACATGATGAAAGGAGAAATTATCAACACAGAATTCTATATATAATTAAACTACCTTTTTTAAATGAAAGAAAAAAAGACTTTTTCAGGTAAACAAAAACTGAGAATGCATAGTCAGTAGATCTAATTTAAGAAATATTAAGGGATGCGATGCCAGATGGAAACTTAGATCCACACAAAGAAATAAAGAACAGTGGACATGGAACAAATTGCAGTAAAATAATTCTCTTATTTTTAATTGATCCAAAAGAGAATTGGCTGTCCAGAGCAAAAATAGTAGCAATATGTTGTGTTTAGAGAATATATATAAAAGAAAAACATGACAATAATAACACTCCGGATGGAAGAGAGGAGTTGAAAAATACACTGTTGTAAGGTTTTTATACAAAGTGTGAAGTGGTGCAATATTAATTGAAGGTAGACTCTGATTAATTAAAATGTACACTGTAAACACTAGGACAACCAATACATTTTTAAAAATAGTTATGCTATTTCATCTGGCCACTGACATTCCAACAGACTGATGAAGAGCCAGAAACATTAGAGCTATCTTGGTCATGGCCATGGAATCTGGGAGGCCAGGGTAATGATGCAGGCAGGAATCACTACAGGATCAGCCTCGGCAAATATCACCCAGGTTGCTTCAGAAAAGTTGGTTTTAGGCATTATCAGTTCAAGATAAACCTGAGTTTCTGCCCAACTGTTAACCTTGACAAATCATGGACCTTGTTCAGTGAGCAGACATAGGCAAATGCTGTGCAAACAAGACTGGAGCTGCTCCCATCACCCTTTGTGGCACAATGGGGGCTACTTCAAAGTTCTGGGGAAGGGAAAGCTCCCAAAGCAGCCGGTCGTAATAACAGAGAATTCTTCAGCAAAAGAACTAAAGAGAAGATTAAGGGAGTGTGTGTGTGGGAGGCTGTGGCTTGAAACTACATGGAAGGACATTCGTTTAACACTAACAAATGCTTTTTTTTTTTTTTTGGTATCATTAATCTACAATTACATGAAGGACATTATGTTTACTAGGCTCCCCCCTTCACCAAGTCCCCCCCACATTCCTATTCACAGTCACTGTCCATCAACATAGTAAGATGCTGTAAAATCACTACTTGTCACCAAGTTCACAGTCACTGTCCTTCAACATAGTAAGATGCTGTAGAATCACTACTTGTCTTCTCTGTGTTGCACAGCCCTCCCTGTGCCCTCCCAACACTATACATGCTAATCGTAATGCCCCCTTTCTTTTCTTCCCGTCCTTATCCCTCCCTTCCCACCTGTCCTCCCCAGTCTCTTTCCCTTTGGTAACTATTAGTCCATTCTTGGGTTCTGTGCTTCTGCTGCTGTTTTGTTCCTTCAGTTTTCTTTTGTTCTTATACTCCACATATGAGTGAGATCATTTGGTACTTGTCTTTCTCCGCCTGGCTTATTTCACTGAGCATAATACCCTCTAGCTCCATCCATGTTGTTGCGAATGGTAGGATTTGTTTTTTTCTTAGGGCTGCGTAATATTCCATTGTGTATATGTACCACATCTTCTTTATCCAATCATCTACTGATGGACATTTAGGTTGCTTCCATATCCTGGCTATTGTAAATAGTGCTGCAATAAACATAGGGGTGCATCTGTCTTTTTCAAACTGGAGAGCTGCATTCTTAGAGTAAATTCCTAGAAGTGGAATTCCTGGGTCAAATGGTATTTCTATTTTGAGCATTTTGAGGAACCTCCATACTGCTTTCCATAATGGCTGAACTAATTTACATTCCCACCAGCAGTGTAGGAGGGACTAACAAATGCTTTTAAAGCAAAAGCAAAAACAGGAATAAAAAAGTGAATAATGGAGATAAAATGGATAATTAAATAAAGTTCAGTTAACCTAAGAGAAGAGGGAAAAGGGAACAACAAATAGAAAACAAGTAGAAATATGGCATATTTTAATTCAAACATATTAATAATCATATTGAATGTGAATGGGCTAAACATACCATTGAAAAGACAGTGACACAGATTGGATTAAAAAATAAGACTGAAGTTTATGTTATTTACAAGAGACTCAGGTTACATATGAAGATATGATCAGTTAAAAGTAGAAGGTTGAAAACATGTATGGTGTAAACATGAACCAAAAAAAAGCTGGAACCATTACATTAATATCAGACAAAGTAGTCTTTAGCACAAGAACACTATCAGGGGTAAACAGGGATATGACCTAGTGATGCAGGGGTCAGTTCTCCAATATATGGGAATCCTAAAGATGTATGCACTGAACACGAGATCTTCAAGACACACGAAACAGCAACTGTTAGAACTGAGAAGAAAAAATGGATAAATCCACACCTGTGGCTGACAACTTCACCACTCCTCCCTCAGGGACTGAGAAAACAAGCAGGGAGAAAGTCAGCAGAGATGAAGATGTAAACAACACTGTAAATTAACTTGACCTAGTTGACATTTGCACAACACTAGCATTTATAGAAACTAACAGCAGAACAGGTATTTTTTTTTCAAGTGCTCAAGGTATGTTTACTAAGATTGGCCGTATTCTAGGCCTAAAGCAAATCTTAAAACATTTAAAAGAACAGAAATCATACAAAAGCTGTTCCAAGATTAGAATAGATTAAGCTAGATATCAATAACAGAAAAATAAATCTGGACAATTTCAAAATATTTAGAAACTAAGCAGCATAAATAACTTGAGAATTAAAGAAGAGTTCCTGAGGGAAATTTAACATGTTTTGAACTGAAAGAAAATGAAGAGACAATATATCAAATTTGTGTGATGCAGCTAAAGCAGTGTCCATTGGGACATTTATAGTATTAAATGATATATTAGAAATAACAGTCTCAAACTGGTAATCAAAGCTTCCAGAAACAGAAGACCAAGTTAAATACAAAAGCAAGCAGAAAAAAAATTAGTAAAGATATAAGCTAAAAAAAATTTTTTTTATAAAATTGAAATCAGAAAAACAATGGAAAAATAACAAAAACTAAAAGCTCGTTCTTTGAAAAGATGAATAACATCAATCCAGAGGTGCAGAAAGAATAGGAATTACCATATTAGGAGTGCAATAGGGGATATCACTGTAGATATTAAAAAGTAAAAACACTTTTTGAACTGTACAATGTCCATAAATTCAACAGCTTAGGTAAAATAGACCAGTTTCTTGAAAGACACAAACTACCAAAACTCAGTCAAGAAGAAATAGATAAAAATGAATGGTTCAATATCTATTAAAGAGTTGAATTTGTAGTTTAAAATCTTCCAAAAAAGACAATCCTAGCAGATATTGTTTCATTGGTGAATTCTACAATCATTTAAGGAAGAAATACCAGTCATACCAATATAATCCCTTTCAGAAAATAGAAAGAGAGGGAATTCTTCCCAACTCATTTTCTGAAGCCAGCATTTACACTAATTCCAAAACTAGACAGAGATATTACAAAAAAAACTAGAGACTAATGTCCTTTATCATATTGCAAAAATCCTTAACAAAATATTAGCAATTTGAATTTCTCTCTCTCTCTCTCTTCCATATATAAATATATATGAACAAGTGGATTGTGGAGAAAAAGGAATTTCTGACCAGGATTCCCTCCTGGCCTTAATAGTACCTGTTGTATATATAATAAGAGCAGTTTGCACATCCATGGGATGTTTACCAGGGACAGAGTGCCTGGTCAGTCATGGGAATGTCAGCCTAGAGGAGGAGTGGAGAGGAAACACCCATTCTCTGCACTCCCCCCTCCACCCCCACCCAGTGTTCCTGATATGTAATTGGTCAGGTGACTGCCAGTCACCAGAGACCCACCTATGGAGTTCCTCCTGGAGCTAGGGATGGGGAAGTAGAGGGTCACCTGGAGAGCAAGGAGACAGTTGTGGAGCCCTCATGATACTGGAGGATCATGCCCAAGTGTGGGATCAGGGAGCTTGAAGAACAGAAGAGGAAGCTTGGCAAGAGAACTTAGGGAGAACAGAGGCTGGCAGAGGGAAATTGGAGCAGACAAGATACTGAGACCTACTTCCATGAGCATAAAAGCCCCTTTAAACCCCAACTTATTGCCCTTGCCATTGCTTTTATTCAGTCTCACTGAATTCATAGGGAAATTGCCCTGGGCTGGGAACCCCCACCTCCTGGCACAACAAGAGTTTGTCCCAGGAATGCAAGGGTGCTTGATCATTTTCTAAACTGATCAGTGTAAAGCTCACAGTATTACATGTAGTGAAAAACTGAAAGCCTTTCCTACAAGTTCATGAACAAGGCAAGGACACCTACTCTTACCACTTTTATTCAACAAAGTACTGGAAAGCCTAACCAGAGTAATTAGGCAAAAAAAAAAAAAACCAACTAAAAGCATCCAAATTAGAAAGAAAGAACTAAAATTATTTTTGTTTGCATATGACATGATCTCACATAGAGAAAACCCTGAAAACACCACCAAAAAACCTGATAGAATTAATAAATAAATTCAGTAAAAGTTGTAGGATACAAAATCAATACAAAATGAACAGTAGCATTTACATACACTAAAAATGAACTATCCAAAAGAAAATAAAGAAAACAATCCCATTTACAATAGCATCAACAAGAATGAAGTAATTTAGGCATAAACTAACTAAGGGGGTAAAAGTCTTGCACATGGAAAACTAGAAAACACAGATGAAAGAAATTAAAGACATAAATAAATGGTTAGGCATCCTGGATTCATGGATTGGAAGACTCAATATTGTTAAAATGGCCACACTATCCAGTGTGATCTACAGATGCTATGCAATTTCTAGCAAAATCCCAGTGGCATTTTTTTTTTGAGAGGGCATCTCTCATATTTATCGATCAAACGGTTGTTAACAACAGTAAAATTCTGTATAGGGGACTCAATGCACAATCATTAATCAACCCCAAGCCTAATTCTCAACAGTCTCCAATCTTCTGAAGCAAGTTCTTACATGGTGAACAAGTTCTTACATGGTGAACAGTGCAAGGGCAGTCATATCACAGAAACTTTCGGTTTTGATCACGCATCATGAACTATGAACAATCAAGTCAGATATGATTATTCATTTGATTTTTATACTTGATTTACATGTGAATCCCACATTTCTCCCTTATTATTATTATTTTTTTAATAAAATGCTGAAGTGGTAGGTAGATGCAAGATAAAGGTAGAAAACATAATTTAGTGCTGTAAGAGGGCAAATGTAGATGATCAGGTGTGTGCCTATAGACTAAGTATTAATCCAAGCTAGACAAGGGCAACAAAACATCCACGTATGCAGAAGATTTCTCTCAAAACAGGGGGGGTGAGGTTCTAAGCCTCACCTCTGTTGATCCCCAATTTCTCACCTGATGGCCCCCCTGCGACTGTGCCTGTCTTAGGTTGTTCCTCCCTTGAGGAATCTTACCCATCTCTGGCTAACCAGTCATCTTCCGGGGCCATACAGGGAAATGTAAAGTTGGTAAGTGCCATATTGTTTGAAAAGGTTAGCTTATTACTTCTTTGCAGATTTATGCCCTGTGGCTTCTATGCCCAGCATTTGTCTTGAGGTATCTTTACCACTAGGAGGAGTTATGATACTTGGTGAATTCGATATGAGGCACGAATTCCATTTAAGGGTTGTAATTAGGAAGGAAGAAGAAAAGCTATAGAAGTAGCAGACGGAAGAAAACATGGGAAGATTGATTATTTCTTTGACATATCTTCTTGTAGAGTAACTTAAGTATGTATAGGTTTTAAACTACTAATTAAATTGTGCACACACATTAACATAATAGGAATAGAGTTACATAACCAAAGCAGATCTATAATTACCAGCCATCTCCAGTGAAGCCAAGAAAACCAGTTAGGCACCCTAGGCATTTGTGAAAATTTGTCTATGATATAATGGATATTGTCCAACTGTACTTGAACAGTCTGAGAGAAATCAGACAAATTAAAACAAACCATCCCTGGGTACTGTTCACATCCCATATGTTCTTTTAACAGTAGATAGTCTGTAGTCGTAAGATTTTGGAGTGCTACAACTTGCACTTCTCCTAATTCTTGGTTGAGTTCCAACAGTATAGATCCAGTCAAATTTGTTGTTTTACTGTATGCACAGGCCAGCTTAGATATCTCCTTCTTCATTCCAATGGCAAGTCCATGAACCAGTGGGATGAATGCAGCTACAACTGCAACAGCGCCAGGATCTTTGTTGAAGTTTTTTGATGATCATCTTTTGGAATGACTCTTCCAGAGGATGTTGATGTTGGAAGTTCTTCTTCATATCGTATCTTAATTCATTTTCTGGGTAGCCAAATTAGGCTTTGATCCTCTGTATAAACACAAACAAACCCTTTGTCCACACTTTGATATGAACTTTATACCATTGTGAAGAACCTATTGGAGACCATCACACGATAACTGCTTTTTTTTTAAGAGAAATAAATATTATCAGAAAAATGTACTTCCATAGCTGATCATCTGACACCCTTTAAAAGATCAAAATTAAGGATATGTAAAGCATGCATTAATCATTGATTTGCAGTTAATTTTATCCTATCAGGGAGTAATCCCCCCCTTTTTTTGTTATCATTAATCTACAATTACATGAAGAATATTATGTTTACTAGGCTCTCCCCTACACCAAGTCCCCCCACAAACCCCATTACAGTTACTGTCCATCAGCATCTTCTCTGTGTTGCACAGCCCTCCCCTTTCCCCCACCCCCCACATAAAACCCCCTTTCTTCTTCCTCGCCCTTATCCTTCCCTACCCTCCCATTCTCCCCAGTCTCTTTCCCTTTGGTAACTGTTAGTCCCTTTATGGGTTCTGTGATTCTGCTGCTGTTTTGTTCCTTCAGTTTTTCCTTTGTTCTTTTTTTTTTTTTTTTTAAATAATTATTTTTTATTGAAGGGTAGTTGACACACAGCATTACATTACATGAGTTTCAAGTGTACAACACAGTGGTAGAACATTTATATACATAATTCTAGGTTCCAGCTATCACCCTACCAGGCTGTTACAATACCTTGACTATATTCCTTATGCTATACATTACATCCCGGTTACTAATTTATTTTACCATTGGAAGTCTGTCCTTTTTTTTTTTTTTTTTTTTTTTTTTTGTGAGGGCATCTCTCATATTTATTGATCAAATGGTTGTTAACGACAATAAAATTCTGTATAGGGGAGTCAATGCTCAATGCACAATCATTAATCCACCCCAAGCCTAATTTTTGTCAGTCTCCAATCTTCTGAGGCATAACAAACAAGTTTTTACATGTAGAACAAATTCTTACATAATGAATAAGTTACACAGTGAACAGTACAAGGGCAGTCATCACAGAAACTTTCGGTTTTGCTCATGCATTATGAACTCTAAACAGTCAGTTCAAATATGAATACTCATTTGGTTTTTATACTTGATTTATATGTGGATACCACATTTCTCTCTTTATTATTATTATTTTTAATAAAATGCTGAAGTGGTAGGTAGATAGAAGATAAAGGTAGAAAACATAGTTTAGTGTTGTAAGAGAGCACATGTAGATGATCAGGTGTGTGCCTGTAGACTATGTGTTAATCCAAGCTAGACCAGGGCAATAAAACATCCACGTATGCAGAAGATTTCTCTCAGAACAGGGGGGGTGAGGTTCTAAGCCTCACCTCTGTTGATCCCCAATTTCTCACCTGATGGCCCCCCTGCGACTGTGCCTGTCTTAGGTTGTTCCTCCCTTGAGGAATCTTACCCGTCTCTGGCTAACCAGTCATCTTCCGGGGCCATACAGGGAAATGTGAAGTTGGTAAGTGAGAGAGAAGCCTTATTGTTTGAAAAAGTTAGCTTTTTACTTCTTTGCATATTTATGCCCTGTGGCTTCTATGCCCAGCATTTGTCTTGAGGTATCTTTACCACTTGGAAGAATTATGATACTCGGTAAATTTGATATGAGGCACGAATTCTATTTAAGGGTTGTAATTAGGAAGGAAGAAGAAAAGCTATAGAAGTAGCAGGCGGAAGAAAACCTGGGAAGATTGATTATTTCTTTGACATATCTTCTTGTAGAGTAACTTCAGCATGTATAGGTTTTAAGCTACTACTTAAATTGCGCACACACATTAACATAATAGGAGTATAGTTACATAACCAAAGCATATCTGTAATTACCAGCCATCTGCAGTGAAACCAAGAAAACCAGTTAGGCACCTTAGGCATTTGTGGAAACTTATCTATGATATGGTGGATATTGTCCAACTGAACTTGAACAGTCTGAGAGAAATCAGACAAATTAAAACAACCCATTCCTGGGGACTGTTCACATGCCATATGTTCTTTTAACAGTAAATAGTTTGTAGTTGTAAGACTTTGGAGTGCTACAATTTGCACTTCTCCAAATTCTTGGTTGAGTTCCAACAGTATAGATCCAGTCCAATTTTGTTGTTTTACTGTATGCACAGGCCAGCTTAGATATCTCCTTCCTCATTCCCATGGCAAGTCCAGGAACTGGTGGGATGAGTGCATCTACAGCTGTAGCAGTGCGTGGATCTTTGTTGGGGTTTTTTGATGATCATCTTCTGGCATGAGTCTTCCAGAGGGTGCAGATGTTGGAAGTTCTTTTTCATATCGTATCTTAGTTCATTTTCGGGGTAGCCCAATTAGGCTTTGATCCTCTGTATAAACACAAACAGACCCTTTGCCTACACTTTTATATGCCCTTTATACCCTTGTGTAGAACTCGTTGGAGGTTACCACACAGGAACTGCCCTTTTTTTTTTTTTTGCTATCACTAATCTACACTTATATGATGAATATTATGTTTACTAGGCTCTCCCCTATACCAGGTCTCCCCTATAAACCCCTTTACAGTCACTGTCCATCAGCATAGCAAAATGTTGTAGAATCACTACTTGCCTTCTCTGTGTTGAACAGCCCTCCCTTTTCTCCTACCCCCCCATGCATGTTAATCTTAATACCCCCCTGCTTCTCCCCCCCTTATCCCTCCCTACCCACCCATCCTCCCCAGTCCCTTTCCCTTCGGTACCTGTTAGTCCATTCTTGAGTTCTGTGATTCTGCTGCTGTTTTGTTCCTTCAGTTTTTCCTTTATTCTTAAACTCCACAGATGAGTGAAATCATTTGGTATTTGTCTTTCTCCGCTTGGCTTATTTCACTGAGCATAATACCCTCTAGCTCCATCCACCTTGTTGCAAATGGTAGGATTTGTTTTCTTCTTATGGCTGACTAATATTCCATTGTGTATATGTACCACATCTTTTTCATGCATTCATCTACTGATGGACACTTAGGTTGCTTCCATTTCTTGGCTATTGTAAATAGTGCTGTGATAAACATAGGGGTGCGCATCTGTCTTTTTCAAACTGGAGTGCTGCATTCTTAGGGTAAATTCCGAGAAGTGAAATTCCTGGGTCAAATGGTATTTCTATTTTGAGAATTTTGAGGAACCTCCATACTGCTTTCCACAATGGTTGAACTAATTTACATTCCCACCAGCAGTGTAGGAGGGTTCCCCTTTCTTCACAACCTCACCAGCATTTGTTGTTGTTTGTCTTTTGGATGGTAGCCATCCCTACTGGTGTGAGCTGATATCTCATTGTGGTTTTTAATTTGCATTTCTCTGATAACTAGTGATGTGGAGCATCTTTTCATGTGTCTGTTGGCCATCGGAATTTCTTTTTTGGAGAACTGTCTGTACAGTTCCTCTGCCCATTTTTAATTGGATTATTTGCTTTTTGTTTGTTGAGGTGTGTGAGCTCTTTATATATTTTGAATGTCAAGCCTTTATTGGATCTGTCATTTACAAACATATTCTCCCATTCTGTAGGGTACCTTTTTGTTCTATTGGTGGTGTCTTTTGCTGTACAGAAGCTTTTCAGCTTGATATAGTCCCACTTGTTCATTTTTGCTTTTGTTTTCCTTGCCCAGGGAGATATGTTCATGAAGAAGTCGCTAATGTTTATGTCCAAGAGATTTTTGCCTATGGTTTTTACTAAGAGTTTTATGGTTTCATGACTTGCATTCAGGTCTTTGATCCATTTCAAATTTACTTTTGTGTACGGGGTTAGACAATGGTCCAGTTTCATTCTCTTACATGTAGCTGTCCAGTTTTGCCAGCACCATCTGTTGAAGAGACTGTCATGTCCCCATTGTATGTCCATGGCTCCTTTATAGAATATTAATTGACCATTTATGTTTGGGTTAATGTCTGGAGTCTCTAATCTGTTCCACTGGTCTGTGGCTCTGTTCTTGTACCAGTACCAAATTGTCTTGATTACTATGGCTTTGTAGTAGAGCTTGAAGTTAGGGTGTGAGATCCTCCCCACTTTATTCTTCTTTCTCAGGATTGCTTTGGCTATTCAGGGTCTTTGGTGTTTCCATATGAATTTTTGAACTATTTGTTCCAGTTCATTGAAGAATGTTGCTGGTAATTTGATAGGGATTGCATCAAATCTGTATATTGCTTTGGGCAGGATGGCCATTTTAACAATATTAATTCTTCCTAGCCAAGAGCATGGGATGAGTTTCCATTTGTTAGTGTCCTCTTTAATTTCTCTTAAGAGTGTCTTGAAGTTTTCAGGGTATAGGTCTTTCACTTCTTTGGTTAGGTTTATTCCTAGGTATTTTATTCTTTTTGATGCAATTGTGAATGGAATTGTTTCCCTGATTTCTCTTTCTGTTAGTTAGTCATTAGTATATAGGAAAGTAACAGATTTCTGTGTATTAATTTTGTTTCCTGCAACTTTGCTGTATTCCAGTATCAGTTATAGTAGTTTTGGAGTGGTCTTTAGGGTTTTTTATGTACAATATCATGTCATCTGCAAATAGTGACAGTTTAACTTCTTCTTTACTAATCTGGATTCCTTGTATTTCTTTGTTTTGTCTAATTGCCATGGCTAGGACATCCAGTACTATGTTAAATAACAGTGGGGAGAGTGGACATCCCAGTCTTGTTCCCGTTGCAGAGGAAAAGCTTTCAGCTTCTCGCTGTTCAGTATGATGTTGGCTGTGGGTTTATCATATATGGCCTTTTTTATGTTGAGGCACTTGCCCTCTATACCCATTTTGCTGAGAGTTTTTATCATGAATGGATGTTGAATTTTGTCAAATGCTTTTTCAGCATCTATGGAGATGATCATGTGGTTTTTGTTCTTCTTTTTGTTTATGTGGTGGATGATGTTGATGGATTTTCGAATATTGTACCATCCTTGCATCCCTGGGATGAATCCCACTTGGTCATGGTGTATGATCCTTTTGATATGATTTTGAATTTGGTTTGCTCATATTTTATTGAGTATTTTTGCATCTACATTCATCAGGGATATTGGTCTGTAATTTTCTTTTTTGGTGGGGTCTTTGCCTGGTTTTGGTAGTAGGGTGATGTTGGCTTCATAGAATGGGTTTGGGAATATTCCCTCCTCTTCTATTTTTGGGAAAACTTTAAGGAGAATGGGTATTATGTCTTCTCTGTATGTCTGATAACATTCCGCGGTAAATCCATCTGGCCCGGGGGTTTTGTTCTTGGGTAGTTTTTTGATTACCGCTTCAATTTCTTTGCTCGTAATTGGTTTAACTTTTGTGTTTCTTCCTTGGACAGTCTTGGAAGGTTGTATTTTTCTAGGAAGTTGTCCATTTCTTCTAGGTTTTCCAGCTTGTTAGCCTATAGGTTTTCATAGTAGTCTTTAATAATTCTTTGTATTTCTGTGGAGTCTGTCATGATTTTTCCATTCTCGTTTCTGATTCTGTTAATGTGTGTTGATTCTCTTTTTCTCTTAATAAGTTTGGCTAGAGGCTTATCTATTTTGTTTATTTTCTCAAAGAACCAGCTCTTGGTTTCATTGATTGTTTTCTATTGTTTTATTCTTCTCAGTTTTGTTTATTTCTTCTCTGACCTTTATTATGTCCCGCCTTCTGCTGACTTTGGGCCTCATTTGTTCTTCTTTTTCCAGTTTTGATAATTGTGATGTTAGACTATTTATTTGGGATTGTTCTTCCTTCTTTAAGTGTGCCTGGATTGCTATATACTTTCCTCTTAAGACCTCTTTTGCTGCGTCCCACAGAAGTTGGGGCTTTGTGTTGTTGTTGTCATTTGTTTCCATATATTGCTTGATCTCTATTTTAAATTGTTCGTTGATCCATTGATTATTTAGGAGCATGTTGTTAAGCCTCCATGTGTTTGTGAGCCTTTTTGTTTTCTTTATAGAATTTATTTCTAGTTTTATACCTTTGTGGTCTGAAAAGTTGGTTGGTAGAATTTCAATCTTTTGGAATTTACTGAGGCTCTTTTTGTGGCCTAGTATGTTGTCTATTCTGGAGAATGTTCCATGTGCACTTGAGAAGAATGTATATCCTGTTGCTTTTGGATGTAGAGTTCTATAGATGTTTATTAGGTCCATCTGCTCTACTGTGTTGTTCAGTGCTTCCGTGTCCTTACTTATTTTCTGCCCGGTGGATCTATCCTTTGGGGTGAGTGGTGTGTTGAAGTCTCTTAGAATGAATGCATTGCAGTCTATTTCCCCCTTTAGTTCTGTTAGTATTTGTTTCACATATGCTGGTGCCCCTGTGTTGGGTGCATATATATTTAGAATGGTTATATCCTCTTGTTGGACTGAGCCCTTTATCATTATGTAGTGTCCTTCTTTATCTCTTGTTACTTTCTTTGTTTTGAAGTCTATTTTGTCTGATATTAGTACTGCGACCCCTGCTTTCTTCTCACTGTTGTTTGCCTGAACTATGTTTTTCCATCCCTTGACTTATAGTCTGTACATGTCTTTGGGTTTGAGGTGAGTTTCTTGTAAGCAGCATATAGATGGGTCTTGCTTTTTTATCCATTCTATTACTCTGTGTCTTTTGATTGGTGCATTCAGTCCATTTATATTTAGGTTTACTATTGAAAGATATGTACTTATTGCCATTGCAGGCTTTAGATTTGTTGTTACCAAAGGTTCAAGGTTAGCTTCTTTATTATCTTACTGCCTAACTTAGTTCGCTTATTGAGCTGTTATATACACTGTCTGGAGATTCTTTTCTTCTCTCCCTTCTTATTCCTCCTCCTCCATTCTTTATATGTTGGTTGTTTTATTCTGTGCTCTTTTATGTTTCCTTTAACTGCTTTTAGTGGGTAGTTGATTTTATTTTTTGCCTTTACTTAGTATTTGGTTGGTCTGCTTTCTTTGCTGTGATTTTATTTTCTCTGGTGACATCTGTTTAGTCTTAGGAGTGCTCCCATCTAGAGCAGTCCCTCTAGAATACCCTGTAGAGGTGGTTTTTGAGAGACAAATTCCCTCAACTTTTGCTTGTCTGGGAATTGTTTAATCCCTCCTTTATATTTAAATGATAATAATGCTGGATACAGTATTCTTGGTTCAAGGCCCTTCTGTTTCATTGCATTAAATATATCATGCCATTCTCTTCTGGCCTGTAAGGTTTCTATTGAGAAGTCTGATGATAGCCTGATGTGTTTTCCTTTATAGGTGACCTTTTTCTTCTCTCTAGCTGCCTTTAAAACTCTGTCCTTGTCCTTGATCTTTGCTATTTTAATTATTATGTGTCTTGGTGTTGTCCTCCTTGGGTCCTTTCTGTTGGGAGTTCTGTGTATTTCTGTGGTCTGATCGATTAATTCCTCCCCCAGTTTGGGGAAGTTTTCAGCAATTATTTCTTCAAATACACTTTCTATCCCTTTTTCTTTCTCTTCTTCCTCTGGTACCCCTATAATGTGGATATTGTTGCTTTTGGATTTGTCACACAGTTCTCTTAATATTGTTTCATTCCTGGAGATCCTTTTATCTCTCTCTTTGTCAGCTTCTATGCGTTCCTGTTCTCTGGTTTCTATTCCATCAATGGCTTCTTGCATCTTATCCATTCTGCTTATAAATCCTTCCAGAGTTTGTTTAACTTCTGTAATCTCCCTCCAGACATCTGTAATCTCCCTCCGGACTTCGTCCCTTAGCTCTTGTATATTTCTCTGCATCTCCGTCAGCATGTTTATGATTTTTATTTTGAATTCTTTTTCAGGAAGACTGGTTAGGTCTGTCTCCTTCTCAGATGTTGTCTCTGTGATCTTTGTCTGCCTCAAATTCTGCCTTTTCATGGCGATAGAGATAGTTTGCAGAGATGGCATGAGTGATGGCTGGGAGAACGTCCCTTCTTGTTGGTTTGTGGCCTTCCTAGTCTGGCTGTTGTCCTGTGTCTTCAGGTCTCTCTTTTAGGAAGAGTTGTCTTTGTTGTATTTTCAAAAACATATGTGGTTTTGGGAGGAGATTTCTGCTGCTCTACTCATGCTGCCATCTTGGCTCCTGAGTCCCAATGGCATTTTTTATATAAATTGAAAAACAGTCTTAAAATCTGTATGGAACCAGGAAGGACTCAAATTGCCAAAACAGCCTTGAGAAAGAACAAAGTGGGAGGCATTACACTTCTGTATTTCGAACCATGTTACAGAGTTACATTAATTAAAACAGAACTGACATAAAGACAGAAACAGAGATCAAAGAAACAGAATAGAGAGCCCAGCAATAAATCCATACACATACAGTCAACTGATTTTTGACAAAGGTTCAACAAATGGTGTTGGGAAAACTGGATATCCTTATGCAAAATAATGAAAGTGCACACTTATCTTATACTATATAGAAAAATCAACTCAAAAAGGATTAAAGACTTAAAAATAAGACCTGAAACTATTAAACTCTTAGGAGAAAATACAGGAGAAAAGCTTTATGAGATTGGTCTTGGCAATGATTTCTTGGATATGACACCAAAAGCATAGGCAGCAACAGCAAAAACAGATAAGTGGAATGACATTAAACTGAAAAACTGAACATCAAAGGAAAAAACTCACAGACTGAAGAACATATGGACCAGGAGAAAACATTTGCAAATCATACATGTGATAATTGGTTAATTTAAAAAATATATAAGAAACTACAATTCAATAGCAAAAAAAACCAAATAATTTTATTAAAAACTGAGAAAAAGGCTTGAATAGACATTTCTCCAAAGAAGACATACAAATGGCCAATAGGCACATGAAAAGATACTCCACATCACTAATCATCAGGGAAATGCAAATCAAAACCACAATGAGACATCACCTCAAAACTGTTAGGATGGTTATTATAAAAAAACCAAAAGATGGTGAGGATGTGGAGAAACTGGAACCCTTGTATACTCTTGGTGGGAATGCAAAATGGTGCATTTGCTGTGGAAAACAATATGGACATTCTTCAAAAAATTAAGCATACAACTACCATATGATGCAGCACTCCCACTTCTGGATATATATCCAAAACAATTGAAATCAGGACCTTGAAAAGATAGCTGCATCCCATGTTCACTGCAGCATTATTTACAATAGCCAAGATGTGGATACAACCTAAATGTCCATTGGTGGCTGCATGGATAAAGAAAAGGTGGCATATGCACAGAGCGGAATGTTATTCAGCCCTTAAAAAGAAAGAAATCCGGTCATATGACAACATGGATGGACCTGGAGGATTTTATGCTCCATCAAATAAGCCACTCACAGGTCATTTGACTATATTGATCTGTATCTCTATTGTGTTCCATGGATTTATTTGTCTATTTTTTACAAGTGCTACACTGTCTTGATTATTGAAGCTTTAGAGTAAATCTTGAAATTACGTAGTGTGAACTCTCTGATTTTCTTTTCTTTTTTCTTTCCAAAACATTTTGGGGCTATCTTAATTCTTTTGCCTTTCCTTGTAAGTTATAGAATTTTTGTTTATAGCTGTAAAATAGCCTACTGGGAGATTGGGATTATGTTGAATCTCCAGATCATTTTGGGAAGAATTGACAGTTGAACAATATTGAATTTTCCAATCCACAAACACAGTGTATCTCTTTTTGGAAAGCAACCCCTGTATCATTTATTACCTAACAGGTGGGTGAGGGTCATAGCCTTCCCCTTTTAATCTTACCATCTTATTTACACTAACAATGCCAGCAAGTCTCTGAACAAATGCCACACCATGAGCAATAATTGTCAAGTTAGCATAAAATATATTAATCTGGTCCTTAAGTCTATCCTTGCGGTCCATTTAACATATGCACTTCAACCTTCTTGGCTAAAGATGAAGATAATTGAAGGTTGGTGGCAAGCTTCTAGGATGAGGGCTTTGATTAGAATCTTTCAGCTGCTAACTAACCATTCCTCCTTAGAGTGTGTTTGCCTGATGAGAGTATTAATTCACATACACCATCTCCCACTACTTATTTATACAATTATTTAAAGTGAAGGTTTAAAGGATGGCTGTGGCACCCCTGAGCACACTTCTCTGGATACAGTGCTGCAGGAGCACAGTGACCATGGACCCAGTTGCGTTCTGTCTGGGCTTCCTGTGAGGTCACCTCCTCAGACACCTAGAGCCACACCTGAGTGTGCCTTGAGGGCACTAAAGCAGATCTGGTCCTGAGGCACGGGACTTCTTCGTCAGCTTCGACGACATTCCAGCAATTTCTGCAAATGTCCTGCAGACGGAACAGGTTGCTGCCAGCAGATCTTCCTTCTCTGCCTTCCTCCTGCAGGTGTGCTCGGACTTGTATTGTGGTCTGGTGCCTCTCCCAGGCTTTTTGGGCTCCCCACTATTTCTTTCACAGGCACCTTCCCTAGTGGAATCTTGGCCCATTTAATCCCATCTTGACACCTGCTTTTCAGAATCCCCGCTAACACCATGGTACAGACTGGCACTATTTGAATAGGGTGGTCTGAGCTTGGGGTGTGTGGAAAGAGTTTCGCAAAGGGGTTTCTTTAAGGAAGCATCATTCCAATCACCAACGTGCTTCAGTGAAATGGCCAGACGGTGAACAGAGTCAGCAGGTGTGAGGGAAGCGCCTCCTGGCGGTGTCCTTGCCCTGTCTGCCAAGTTCAGAGGGTGCCACCACAAAATGATGCAGTCAGCCCTGGGTCTTGGGGTGTTTTGTAGCCCATGAATGGCATGTGAAGAGGGTGAGCAGTGAAGCCATCCAGGAAGGCGAGAGAAGAGTTTGAAAGGCACCTTTTGGGCAGCAGGGGAGCAGAGGTGGCCCTGGAGGACCCCTGACCACTGCGGTGTGGCTGGGTTGGCTGTTCTGCGCTTCCTCCCGCACATCCTTCCTCTGCCTGGCCTGCTGGCCGGGTGGTCCTGCCCTGCACCCCTGGGATTGTCCTCTGCCTGGCTCCGCGGGTCAAGCGGGGCTTCTCCTGCCTGCTCCCCACTGTTCTGGGTAGGTGGCCTCTCCAGTAGTGCAGCTCTCCCATCTGCAGTAACCACGCCCTGCTTGCCCACTTCAGGCTGAGGGGAGGTGGCAGCTTCCTCCTGTTCCTGCCCCCCAGGTGCCCCACTGTCCCTTCTGTTCCTCCCACCTCTGCAAACAGCCCCTCCGGTAGACTCCCTTCATTTAGACCCCTGCGTGTGCCAACTGCTTCCTGCCGGGCCCTGTCCAGTGTGGGTAAGAAGGCCAACAGGTAAGGACTGCAAAATAACGTGGGCGGGTGCTGTGCTGGGTGGGGAACTGGTCAATCGTGTCTGCCGAGTCACATTTCACAGGCTGTGTCATGTGCAGGAGGCTCCAGGTAATTCATCTACATGAAGAAACCACATCTGATAGGCTCTGCCCGTAGCCGTGAAGCTGGAGGGCAACCACAAGCCGGAGTTTGCTCCTAATCCATCGCTATCGTCATTTCATTGCGTCACTGTGGACAGCACAGAGTTAGAAAAATACCTAAATGGGAGGTCTTTGAATAGAAATAAAGGATTAATTCCTGATTTCTGCCTTGTACCCGCACATGATATTCCACTTACTGCAGGCTTCCTTTCAAGGCTTTTGGCTTCAGCTCCTGGCCTCCTGTAGTTTTTCTTTTATCCTGTTTAAGGAATGTTTCCTGCAGTCACATTATTTCTTGCAGGGTTCTGTTTGATCTCCTGTGCAGAGCTGTGTACCCTGACTCTTGCAGCATCGAAAAATTTGTATGTGCAGTATCCTGCCTTTGTGGTTTGTGCTGTAGGTGACAGATCAGTCCACAGCTACCTGACCCAGTTCACCGGTATTGCACTCCCACCCCTGTGCATTTCAAAGAAAAGGAAGTGGTAAATAAATTAATTAATGTTTACAGCAGTCAGGTTAATAATACCAGTACTGCTTGTACACCAAATACATCAAGTCACTTTGAAGGGGCTCTTAATGATTGATTACTTAGGTTTTTCATAACTTCCAATAATCAAAAACATTACAGTACAAAGAAATTTAAGTTTATGCTTTAACAGATCTATAAGTTAGTCATCAACAGGTAATTATTAGTAGGGGTAACATGATTATAATGTGTGTCAATTGGTTTGGTTAATCAGTAAGCCATCCTATAATCTTAATGTGTTAATGGCAAAGCAATTCATCTTAAAATTGATTGCTAGTGTGACATTTCAGTGGATCCTTAAAGGCACCTTTAATTGGAAAGTGGGGAAAATATTCTTCATCCTTAAAACATTAGGTAGTGAAGCCAGTACTTTCTTTTGAAAGGCCTACTTCAGATTTCCCTGGAAAAGGTGGTCAAAGCAGCTGCTTCCCTGAATGCGTGTGCGGTGTTCTGCTCTACCATATACCAGTCTTTCGGATGTGGTGGCATCTCGAGTTTCTTCTGATATCCCCGTCATTCCACATGGAACAATGGCAATGTTGGTGACATCTGACAACAGCTGACTCTCGGGAAAAGGTTAGTTTTGAAAACCCTTCAGAGTGGTTGAAAAAGGATGGTGGTCCTCAACCAGGGGTGAGTGGCCCCCCAGGGGACATTTGGCAGTGTCCAGGGACGTTTCTGATAGGCACGACTCGGCAGGGGTGCTCCTGGATCAGACACCGAGGATGCCACTTGGCACGGCATGGAGCACGGGCTAGCCCCCACGGCAGTCAGGCCTCGTGCCGGCATGGCAGCTGAGAATGACCGAGGGCTCTCTGCTTCCCCAACACTGCACGGCCTCCTGGACCACAGGCTTCTGAGGAAATAATCAGAAGCCAGATTACAACGGAACAACAGCTGGTTTGAGGAAACATCAGCTTTTCTCAGCCTCTCCACTTCTCTCCTCAAAGCAAGCCATGCTCGGAGACCTGTACTGACCTGTCTTCCCATCTCAGGAAAACTCAATGATTATCAGGTCAGGAAGCTACGTGCTTTAGGCATTTTATTCTTTCAGGAAAGGCCTATATATATATATATATATATTTTTTTTTTAATCTGACTAAAGTCAAGGGAGTATTTCCTTCAGGATTTCTAAAAATTTTCCTTTCCTCCTCTTCTTCCTTTTCTTTTTGGAAAAAACTGTTCATTGAACTTCAATGTCTGCATTATCCATTGTGTTACAAAGAAAGCATGTTGAATGGTGGGAAAAATTTTCCCAGAGAAATCCTTAACTGAGATAACCTGCAAAGAAGTAAAAGTGATAGCCATTAAAAATGTTTTTGAGAACTGAACAAATTGAAGGCACATAGAAACCCCATGTAAGGAATCTGAATTTCTCATTGGCAAGGCCTCTTTTTGGGAGGAAGGCAGGCAGAGGGCAGACCGGTGCCCGGGGAGGAGCCACTCGCCATCTAAGCAGTGGGAACTGAGCTGGGTCACTCCACTGACCATGAATAGCCTTGACTGCACCACATCCCTCTGGTGACTTCCAAATGCTGCATCAGAGCTACAAAATCAGCATGAGAACATTTGCAAAGCACCTGGGGCTTCTTGCAGGAAGAATCTTGGAGACAGGAGCTATACCGCCATTCACATTAGACTTAGTGTAGTCATAAAACAGGGAGGAACATGCTGAGCAGGGTGCTCTGCCATGACTTCATCTTTTTCAGAGCTAATAGATATTAGCTGCATATGGAGGGGTTGTCACAGGGCTCATATTACCAGCCTGATGGCTTCATCTAGGTCCTGTTTTTTGAAGCTCTAACAGAAATGACAGGCAAACAAATTTTAAGAAGGCATAGCATGAGCCCACAATAAATGCCTAGCACAGTTTCAGTTTCATAAACTTCATTCAATTTTCAGGGTTCATTTCATTGGTGGTATCTTAATACATGTGTTGCTAATGTGTGGTGGTCAGGCTGGGGCCAAAGATCCTAGAGGGGCCCCCACAGGCTGCTGAAGGGAGCAGGGCTTCGCACAGGAAAGTCAGGGGGAGCTGCTTCTTCCTCAGGAAACCATGGGTATTCATCACCTGGCCAAGGAAAGGCCTGAGCAAATTTATCAGTCCATCAGCAGAGATGACTGTGATCTTAGGATGAGTTCAGTGAAGTTTCCTTCAAGACAGGAGAGTTAAGTATGGAGAGAAGACCATCATCATTTGACATAATTCCTCCTGTTTCTTTTGTTTTTCTGGTCACAAACCTATTTAATGTCAGGGCTCTGGTCTTCCATCACTGAATTAAGCGTTTCTTACAGCTACATACAAAGTGACTGGAATGGTAGCAGAAGCTGAACTCCCAGGCATCAGCCGTGAGCTGCAGGGTCCAGAGCAGACCGCTGGCTTTTGAACTCCTCATTTGCCGCTGGGTAACTTGCATCCCTGGGCAAATTCCTTAACACTCCTAAGTCTCATTAGTTTTCTCATCTTCCTTACAGTATTGTCAGGATTAGAGGACATGGGTTTTAACATGACTAACAGGGCACCTGGAATATAGTAGGAATTGAAAAGGTGCCATACTGGACCATATTGGTCACTGATGAGCTTGGATGGATTGAGCACCTTTTTAAGTGTCTAATCCAACTAGGATGGCTTGGGCCATGCAAGAATAACTTAGTGCCAGCAAGGCAACTTATGATTGTGCAGCACAGTGTTTTTTGAGAACCTTACCAGCAAGCTCATGGGGGTACTTCAGTGTCTGCCAAGTGGAATCTGAATGCTTATTTGGAGGAGGTAGCCAAGAGCATCTTAGGGCTTAAACACACACTAATGCTAAGAGTATCATTAGCAACACCATTAATGCTGCAGATCACAAACATCAGATTCTCAAATCCCTCTTATGTGCAAAAAGAAGGACCAAGAGCTCTATACCATTTCCTCTCATGATGTTCAGTTCAAGAATCTGGTGTTAAAAGCACACAGGGAGGTTCCCACCCCACTACATTGTGGTGAGTGCTAGAATATTCTCCAGTTGGAGAGAAGTAATTTAGGTGATGAGTAAGAAGCTCTGGGAAAGGTGGAGACACAATTCAGAGTGCGGGGTGTTGGCCCAGGGAGAAAGAGCCCCTGGAGTTTGCCTTTTCCAGGGTCCAGTGTGGAGGCAGCAAGCAGCCACACTCCTGTGGGTACACGGGGTCAGGTGCAGGACAGGGATGGGATTCTAGAAGAGCAAGCTGAGGTTCAGAAGGAGAGTACTTAGCCTTGGAAAGCTCTCAAGCCTTAGTTCTCAAAGCTTTGGTGGTGTTGATCCCAGTCTACTGCCCACCTGCTTCTTTGCAAACGCTCAGTAAGCCCCACACTTCCTAGACTTTCAGAACCCTTTCCTCCAGCTCCCTCCTCTCCTTGCTTGCTGGCTCCCAGAAGCCTCCTTTCCAGGTACCCTGGCTACACAGCCAGTGCTTCAGCGTCCTTGTGCTGTAGGGCTTCCTGCAGCAAGGCCTACTGGATGTGAAGCGGCCAGAACAGAGCCCGCGGGGACCCCAGGACTCCTTCTCTGGGGCTTTCCAGGCCAGGGTCCGAATGCAGAAACAGCTGTGTTCTGCAGGAGTCTGCCTTCCCAGGACTCTGGACTACAGCGAACCAGTTTCCTGTCTGGATGCGTTCCCAGTTTTGGGTGATATGGAAGTATAAGTTAGGATATATATGAGGCGAAGAAACCAAACCAAACCAAACCAAGGAAATAGGGAGGCCACATGAATGATCAATCTTTGAGGTCTGGTTCTCTGTGCCACTTGCCCCATTTGGTTCTCAGGGACTCTGATAGTTGCTAATCTCCTCTGGTGTCATCATCATAAGAGCGAGAAAGTGGAGTGTGATTCCTTCACCTTAACCAGAACCAGAGCCTCTTTTATACACATACTTTAGATGTTTAAATTGGTATCACATAGGAACAGTTTCTGTTCTTAAAATATATGTTATTAATCGTCTTCTAAAATGATTTAACATCTGCATGTCATGCACCTTTGTTTAGTTGATTTCCTAATATTTAGGTGTCTTACATTTTTATTAAGAGGCATACTGCTTCTGTGAACATCTGTGAAAACTTGTTGAATTCATTTCTGAAAATAGCTATAAGATGGCAGGAATATTTCTAGTGGTAGGAAGTTGGATATAGGCAACTTTGAGGCCAGAAGCCACTGTTCCCCTCTAAGATGAGAGGAATGACTCCTCAGTGGACTGGAGAGACTCAAGTGAGATCTAACACACACTGTGTGGCAGAGAATGTCTGCCTCAGCCAACATCAGCTCCCATCTGTGGTGGGGCTCAGAGCTCTGGATCAAAATAATGGCTCTAACGTTGATAAATTAAGACCAGGGAAGCAGCCTGGACTGGTCTGCACCTGTGAAAACTCAAGGCATTCTTACAATCATCTAGCATAATTTATATTTATATTGACATTTTTTGCACCTTTCAAGATACACAACTTTCATAATTTCTATACAAGAATTCCAACTTTGTCTTTTTTTGCTTTGGTATTTTTTACTTTCTGTTTTGAAATAGTTCCAAATTTATATAAAAGCTTCAAGAATGGTGTAGTAATTACCTAGAATGTTAACATTGTGTCACACTTGCGTTATCATTCTCTTTCTCCATATATAAGCATGTAAACTTAATTTTTTTCTGGCCCCAGCATAATGACCTGTAATCCTTTACTTCCTTGTGTGTTTCCTAATAACAAAGAAATTCTCTTCAATTTCTATACAACAGTGATATTAGCCCCATTTTAAAGATGAGGCAAAAGAGATACAGAAGTTTACCTCTCCTAGCCTCAACCATCCCTTTTATGAGGGTAGAAACTTATGTGCACCCCCCTGGACTTTTTTTCCAAATATAGACAAAATGGCTAAATGTATAAGGAATCCTTTCCCATGTTCCCATTGCCATGCTCTCTGATTCTTAACAGCTGCCCATCTTATCTCTTCTCTTCTTCATTTTCCCTCCCTCATGTTGGATTATCTTAATGCAAATACTGGATTTCTTATCATTTCCTTTACAAATATTTCAGAATGTCTCTCACAGCCATGGGCTCATATTTTTAAAATGAGCCCATTCCCGTACCTAAAAACAGTGAGTTCCCTACTATCATCTAGAGTTAGAGTCGTCTGTCCAGTTAGAGTCCAAATTTCCTCAACTGTCTTATAAGTGTCATTTTACAATTAAATTTTCTGAATCAGGATCCAAAGAAAATCCACAGCTTACATTTGGTTGATAGAATCCTTATTTTTTTCTTTTTATTTGTTTGTTGAAGAAATTGGGTCAATGATCTTATTTTTGGTAGATGTTATTGGACAATGACAGATATAAAATGGATGGTTTTATGACTTTAACCTTCAGGACTCCAGGTGTTAAATGACTTTTATCTTATTTCTAACTGCCCGGTTCCTCCACCCTGAGAACGCTTTCTTTCAGCTGGCTGTCTTCCGCCCGGTGTTGGGACGCACCAGGCTTCAGGCTGCTGGGCCTGCGGCGCCGTCCCACCTGTGACCTCACCTTAGGTGTCCCAACTCAAGGACAGCTTCCTTAGAGAAGCCCTCCTGGCTCCCTTGATGAGATACGAACTCCTTCTTGAGTATATCCTCAAAGTGCCTCTGGCTTATATTGTTTATCAGAGTTATCATTTTACGTTTATTTATTTTCATGAGTCTTCAGCAACTGCTTCTCCTAGGACTATGCTGAAGTCTCTTGAGAATGGGGACAGTGTCTTCCTTCCATCATTGTATTCCTAGTCCTTAGTTTAAAGCCTGCCATATGTAAATGTGCAAGGAATATTTGAGGAACTAAGAAATAAACTATTAATGGTCTTTAAGAAGTATCTACACAGTCCCATAAATATAAGATAAGGAACTAAGCAACTTTACATTTCCTCCACCACCTCTGTGGTTTCTTCCACATTTATATTTTTACATTTATATTACTCATACAGCATTATTGTATGATGTTTACATTTTCAACCATTGTTGCTGCTGGGCTGTGGTTTTGGGTCCCTCTAAGAGGGCACAGGACTCCATCCTGTCTCTATTCTTTTCAGTGGCTGGTTTTGGCCCCCAAGGTTATTCTTCATGGAGAGCCTGCTGGTGCTACGGTCCATGACATATTGAAAATGCCCGAATGCCATCTTTATTCTTGGAATGATAGCTTGGCCAGGAAAAGTGAGTTGGTCACATGTCAAACAACTGTTAAGAATAGCAGAATTTCATGTTTTGCTTTGTATCACCAAAAAAAAGCCCACAGTGTATTTCAACCAAATTCTAAAATGCTTTATAACTTAAAGTATTTCTAATCTCACAGTTCTACACATGGAAACAAGGATAGGCAGTCTTTATAATGAGTTAAATAAACCGTTGAATTAAATGATTTTATCTCTTTTCCTTAACAATTATTTTTTTGGTTGACATATAGATAAATCAAGAAAATTGTAAGGAGAGGATTGAAAAATTACGTTGTTATTTGGCCCAGAAATTCCAATCCTGCTTTTGTGCCCTAGAGAAATGTTTATGCATGTGATAAAAGAGCAGTATCAAAGAATGTTTACTTCAGCATTGTTTATAGGTTATAAGAACTTTAAATGTGGAAACAACCTAAATGTCAGCAGGAGAATGGATAAGTAATTGTAGTTCATTCCTATAATATAATCCTACAAATCAGTGAAAATAATGAGCCACAGCTAGACAGAAAAAACATAAATTTCCATTATATGTTGAACTAAAAAGAGAAAGTTGCAGAAGAACACATGCAAAAGAACACTCTACATTGTATATGGACACATAGAAATGTACTTAGGGAGTAAAGATGTGCATTATAAATACAAAATTCCAAAGATTGGGAGTGGGAGTGTGTGTGTGTGTGTACGGGGGGGTTTGGAGAGGAGAGGGATGCAGGTGGGGAGAGGCGGGGAGTGGGGTTTCACTGTATTAGTCCCATTTTGTTTCTTAAACTTGGTGATGGATGCTTATTCTCTAAGCCTTTAAAGTTTATACATCTTGCACCATTGAAATATTTAACAGGGCCAAAGAAAGCTATGCTGTTGAATAAAATTTAACTTCTGATGATTAAAGCTTACCTCATTATTCTTTACTAACAAACAAGTGGCTCAAGAATAAAGTGTCTGCTCCACACTCAGAGTTATTTTCTTTCCTCCTTCCTGCTTTTTTCCAATTTTTTTCATGACTCATTTATTCTTCTCCTCAGCCAATGATGCATCTAAAAATTTAGATGTATAGTCTCTTCTTTCTCTATCTATCTATCTATCTATCTATCTATCTATCTATCTATCTATCATCTATCTCTCTCTATCTAATCTATCATGTATGTATGTATGTATCTATCTATCTGATCTGTCCATCCACCCATCTATTATTTATATATCTAAATGTATGTTTATATTATTAAAAAACTAGATTTAATTGAGTAAATGTTAAAGATCTTGTTGACTTTATTCAATATTCACGTATCAGGCAGCATCTAGTCTAACTGAACATCTGTACAAAATGAAAAACTTTTATAGTCAGAAGGGAGCAGAAGCAAGGACGTTATATTAGAAAAAATGGATTGGTCACGTCAAGGTTACTGTCCCTACAGAGGGTGACGGGGTCTACTGGGTGAGTTACTTACTTAGAGCTGATCAGGTGGGTCCTGATTGGCTTAAGATTCCATTTCTGGGAGAGCCACAAGTGTTATTAAGTTGGTTTGGTGATGTGGGGCTCAGCATGAGCAACTCCATTTTAGATCTGTTGTCTTATTTTTAACATAAGAAATGTGGACTTACTCTACCAACTTCAGGTTTGACTTAAATCCCTCAAGCTGATGGAACCCATTGATTTACACTTTGAATGTGGGAAAATCTCTCCCAAAAGGAGGAAAGGGGAAGCACCATCCCAGGAGACTTCCTAGTTGCACTAGTTACACTGAGCTTCTAGGCTCTGCAAAGTGTTTCAGTTCTGCTCTGAGCAGGAGCTGCCAGGCGGCCATGTAATCTTCTCTGGCTCAGGAGTTAATTCCCTGATTGCTGTCTTTTATGCTATTTGCTACTTGTTGATTTCCTTGAAAGAGCTCAACTTCAGTGCTGTCATTCAACTTTACTCACAGCTCCCATCAACGACTGCTGAGAAAATACTCATCTCTCTTCCATTTCTCACCTTATGTTTGGAGTGAGATAGAAGACACCCAGGGGAAACATGGGAGAAAATTAAATTCTGCAAAATGCATAGTTATTTTTAATGTTTAATATTGCTATCTCTTTAAGGCATTATTAAAACCAGTTATCTGGGGGAGTGGATTATTAGTCTGCTATCTTGAGAAGAGTGAACAAAATGTTCAGCTTTTCCCTGCATTTGAACAAATGACACAATCAGGGTGATCTGGTGACTCAGCTGCATAGAACAGTTTGCAGACTTGGTAGATGAAATAAGCAGGTTGCGGTATCATTGTTGTCAGATCCAAACCAAGAAATGGCAGACAATGGCTTTTCTTCTAGACCTCTTCACAATACTTTTCCTAGAGCACACAAAAAATCCATCCTGGGAAGAGAGTGGGGAAGAGCTGCGATGTCCCCAAGACCAAGAACAGGGTCTCGTCCTCCCCTCCCACCACCTCCACTGCTTCAGCTAGTGTCCCGGAGCGCCAGCCACAGCCAGCATGGAGCTGGTCACTGAGCTGTACGCTAGAGGACAATCAGAGTTAGGGCAGCAACCTCTGTCTTCAAGAGGGCAACAGCGGGGTCCAATCTTTATTTGTGTCTTTCTTAAAACAAATACAATATTTGCTCAATGAGTACTGATTACAGGAGTAGGCTCTAAAGTGTGACACTGAATCATGATGCCATAATAATTTAAAAAATTTGATGTTGGCAAACAAATAGGCAATGACTGGAATGGTCTGCAGGGCCTGGAAGTGGCCCCAAATACAGAAGGAAATTTAATATATGATAATTTCCAAGCAGTGGGGAGGAGATGGATTACCTAATAAATGGTTTGGATACCTGAAAAAAAGTTATACCACCACCAAATCCATTCCAAATGACTTGGAGATTTCAAAGTAAAAAAATCACTATCAGGATGGACAGTGACTGTAATGGAGTACGTGGTGGGGACTTGATAATGGGGGGAATCTAGTAACCACAATGTTGCTCATTTAATTGTATATTAATGATACCAAAAAAAAAGGTTTAAGTCATAGAAAAAATAACTCACTATCAGGAGAGTTTTTAAAAAGAGGTTGGAGGTCCTTCAAAACAATGCCTAAAACCTAGAAGCCCTAAAAAGAAGACATGAATACATGTATGTTAAAAAAAAATTCTACATAGCAAAAAAATGTAAAAAATAAAGCTAGAAACCACATACTAGAGAAACACTTGCAATGCATATAACAAGGACTAATTGTTCAATATAAGATCGTTAGCTGACTGACCAATAAGAAAAAGATCTTAGAAAACATGCAAAGGACACAAGTAAGCAATTCACTGAAAAAGAAATACAAGTAGCCCCACCATGTAAATGAGTGCTCAATCTCACTGAAAATGAAAGAAATATAAGTTAAAATCATGAATACCATTTTTCATCTATCAGATATCAGATGATCTTGAAGGATTGGTAAATTAAATAATGCTCAGGGGATGGGAAAAGACATTCCCATTTAGTGCCAGTGGGAGTATAAGTCTAGCAATCTTTAGAGGGCAATTAGGCAATACCTTTCAAAAAAGTACACATGGATTTACTGTTGATAATTCAACTCCTGGAAATTGGCTCAACTACTATTCATGCACACAGGTGCATAATGAAACATGGATGTTTACTGGGTCACTGTGGTAGTCTAAACTAGACAAAACCTAAATGCTTTCCAGATAGAGGGCTGGTTAAATAAATTATAAAATAAATTTTTTAATCTGATAATGTAATGATTAATATAGCGACTATAAATCAGGCATTCTTATGAATGCAAATATGAAAATACTACCAGATATATTAGTTAGTTAAAAAAATGCACAGGATAGGGTACTTTATTTGCGGCGTTTACAATAAGTGAGTACATCATGAAATACTTTAAAGGTGAAATTGGACAAGTGGCTATTACAACACGTGCAAAATATAATTTAGTTCTAGAACCAAGAAAGTACTAAACAGATAGTAACAGTACAATAGAATACTTAAAATATGCTTATAAGTAGTATAGGAAAGCATATTCCATAATATTTTTTATAAATTTGGACTGAGGAAGACCTTTCCAGGCAACTACAAACCTAATGTTCCTGAAGTTAAAAAGACTGATAGCTTTCACTACATGCAGATTTTAAAACTTCTAAATATGAAAAGATAGCATAAATGAAGTTTACAGAATGAGAATTAATGGGAGAAAATAATGTATAATGTATAGAAGAGACACATGAATAAACCTATATATATAAAGGGCTCTTACAAATCACTAAAAAAAAAAAGACAACCTAATAGAACAAGGATTGCAAAACGAAGTACCTACAGTGATTAAGCAGGTCATTAGAGGAGATCAGTGGCCTTGTTGCAAGGGAAGGGGGACATGGGGCCCAAGAGAGCACAGGCCCCACTAGAGGAAGCTCCCCTTCTATTTGTTGCCAATGGAAGCCAGTGTTGTACAGACTTCAGATTTTCAGGAGAAGTTTTGTAAGGGTTTTAAAAATACGATTTTTGAATATCCCAATTTCTAAATGTTGGCAACTAATTAATTCGGTAAGAACTACAAAACAGTGTGAGGAATGAACAAAACATGCATCATCAAACTTTATTATAGAAAAATGAGCAAAGGCTGAAAACAGGCCATTCACAAGAGCACAAATGGCCAAAAGAAAATAAAAAATATGGCTTTCTTTAGTCAGAAAAGGGCAAGATAAAATCAAGGGATACATTTTTCCTCCATAGTATTCCCTGAAATTAACAAGAATGAATAATACTGTGTGTTGATGTAGGCTTCAGGAAATTGGTAACTACCTACCCATTGTTAGGAGTTTCTATGTTGAGAGCATTTTGACACTACCAAAAATTATAAGAGTATGCCATTTGATCCAGTAATTCTATTCCTAAGTATTCCTTAACAATATTTCACCCACATACAAATATGTGTTTAGGGTTTGTTTTACTCCTTATAACTATGAAACATTGGAAAAACTCATTCCCTATGTAAGATAGTTACTTTAAAGAATTGTGGTTGACTTCTCACCAGGTAATACTGTGCAGGCACTGAAAAGGCTGAGTTAGCTTCCTCTGGCACTGAGAGAGCTCCCAGGTATACCACATGAAAAAAAACAAGTTACAGAACAATACATATTATATGACCTTACTTATATGAAAATTATTTGTGTATATACATATGTGCATATAAATGAAGAGAACATCCTGGAAGGCTCTACACCAACTGTTAGTACCGTCAGTTCTGGGAAAGAAGTGTGACTGATGGTGGTAGCAGTGCAGTCCTGGGGGATTTTTACTTTTTCCTTTAGGTGTTTTTAAAATTTAGATCAGAATGGCAAACTTTATGTGTAAAGGACCAGAGAGTAAATAATATAGGTTTTGTGGATATATGATTTCTGTCACAACTACTCAACCCTGCTGTCCTAGCAGGAAAGCAGCCATAAAAAATATGAAAGAATGGGGGTGTCTGTGTTCCAATAAAACTTTATTTAACAAAACAGGTGGTGGGCTGAATTTGCTCTAGGGCTGCAGTTTGTCAGCCCTGCTTTAAATGTTTTTCCTTTTTCCATAGATGTTCATTTCTTTAGATGGTTGAATCTTTTCAGAAAGAAAATGTAATTATATACTTTTGTAATTAGAAAAATCTCTACTCCACATGCATTTTATTATGGAGAAGGCAGTGGAAGTGTATGAAGTTTTATTTATTTTAAAATACTGAACCATTAAAAAAAATACCACCCATTGATTACTTTATCTATTTCATCACTGGTTTAAAATGCCATTTTTATTATGTACTAAATGTTTACATATATTTGGGCTTAGTTTTGAACTGCCTATGTTCCTGCACCAGGGCCACACTGTTAATATTACACAAACACCTTTTATATGTTTAAGCCTAGTTCCCGTCTCACTTTTCTTCTTTTCCAGAATTTTCTTGACAATTCCATAGATTTATCTTTCAGGTGAAAATGTTTACAATGCTCCACCTCAAAAAGTCTCATTTTGGATTTTGGCAGTGATTTAGAGACAGCTGACACCTTCGCATTATTATTTCTACTGAAGAACTAGGTATACAGATACATTTATTCAAACTCTCAATGTCTCTCAACAGAGTTTTACTATTTTCTGTGCATACTGTACATCTTACACGTTTGTTAAGTTTGTTTATAGACTCAGGCAGATACTGTGAACTGTGTCATTCAACACCTGCTCCAACTCCCTCCTAGCATGCTTGCTGTAAAGACTGAAAGGCTAAAAATCACATTTTCCAGACTCTCTGGTAAGTAGGGTTCTCTATGTGACTTGAGTTCTATGGAACAGATACACTACTAGGGTGAGATTTAGGAAGACGCCAATTTAGGAAGGGGCAGCCATTTAGGGGGCGTAGAGCTTGTGGCAAAGGTGTTTAGTGGCACTGAAGTTTTCTCGGAAACATTCCTGTGGTGTGGTTGGCATTGCTGCTGATAGAGTTTGTGGGGCATCCAAGCTCGGCTCCTTGAACTGTACCCCCAAATATGTAAACTTACTAATTTCTTGTAATAAACCTGTTTCTGCTTAAGCTAGCTAGAATGGATTCTATTGTGTAGAGTCCTGTCTGATACCCATGCATGTTTCCTATTATAAAAGGGATCTTTTACTGCATCATGTCTTCTAACTGGATATTGATTATATGTGAAAATACTGTTAGTTTTTCCCCCATTAAATTTGTAACTAGCTATCTAACAATACAGATTGTTTCTAATAATTTTTAATGAAGTTTCTTGGGTTTTTTAGTCATATAATCATATTTATAAATGATGTTACTTTTGCCTCTTCCTTTCCCATATTCATCCCTGATTTCTTTTCCTTCTAGTATGCATCCACTTACAGTAACATCACCTTAGGTTGACTCCATATAATGTTTAATAAAGAGAGAAATTGTTCCCAGGTTCCTGCCTTCCCTCTCTCCCCTAATTGGTAAATCAGGGTTTTATGAGTGAAATCAAGGCGGGCAGCCTCCACTTCACCAGCTGTTGACCATTTGGTCAAGGCCTAACAGGACCAGACAGGGCTTTTCCAGAGAGAGCTCCTGACAGGCCTAATGCACATTAGGGGAGAAAAAGAAAACATGGACAGTGGATGCACAAAGGAGAAAAAGAAGGAAAAAAAATAATGGTACATTGGGCAGCTATGTCTTCATTTAACACTTGCAATGTTTTATAGCAGGAAGAACAATGCTAGATTTTGCTTTGTTATGTATTTAGTTAATCATATGGAATATTCGTCTATCACTAGTTTCACATTTTTAAATCTTAAAAAGATGTTGAAATTGTTCAAATGTTTTTCAGCATCTCAGAGGATAACTATATTTTCTTTGACATCCGCTATGGTGAATAACACTTTAAGATTTCTAAATTGCATGTATCGAACAACACAGCAGCAAGGTTATCAAAGTCTCACAGCAGGTCCGCCCTGTGGGGTCCTTCCTGTAACATGCCGTTCCGACGCATTTACTGCTTCTTGCCCCGAATTCCTCTTTGTCTGATACTGGGAACACAACGCACGTGGGTTCCCCCGCCAGCCCGCAGGAAATCTGTAGCTCAGCTCTCACAGGAAAAAGGGCTTCCCGGGAGCCACGGGTTGCTCCCCACGGCTCTGCATGGGCCCGCCACCCCGACTCCCGGCCCGCCCCCACCCCTGCCCCCGCCCCGGTCCTTCCCAGCCCCCACTGCGCCTCCTGGGCTCTGCAGACCCAAGGTGCTCATGGCTTCCTGCACAAGCCCCAGCCCCTCCTTCGAGAGTGGTCATCTCCCAGCTCTCTGCCCAGCCGACTGTGCCGTCTCCTGAATAAGGTCCTTTCCCAGGCCTAGGACCCTTATCCGAGGTCCTTTTCACCCCTCCAAACACAAGATCCTTTTCATCCTTCCTGGGGCACAAGCCTTGAAAACACAACGGCACATGAAAGTTTTACCTTAGACTTGGCAATGTTTTACCTCATAATCCCCAAAGGCTGATTACTACCTGCCTTCTCTTCCATTTTCCTCTTATTGCCAGAATGGAGAGGGAAAAGAGAAAGAACCAATCACATGGAGTGGAGAAAAGAAGAAACCAATCACAGTGGGTTTGGAGGGAAGAAAAAGAACCAATCACAATGGGGAGTGGGGAAGAGGGGGAACCAGTTGCACGGCTGGGGGAGGAACTTGAAGGACTTTTTTTATTGGACAGACTTCGTACAAATAGAGCACAGGCAAGACTGTGCGTCTGCTCAGGAGGAACGGGAGGACCCTGCCTCGGGGACAGGCGTGCTGTGTGCCTCCCCACCTAAGTAATGCCCCGCTCCCAAAAGAGATTTCCTGGGATGCAAGGCTTCTTTCTTAGGTTTCTATCACTAGCTCCTAGTAAGAAAACTGACACACAGGAGGGGGTTGAATATTTTTTTAATTGATTTAAGTATGGAAAACACTCCTGGGGTAAGAGCATGGGCAAAACAGGTGAAGGGGATAAAGGGCTACAAACTTCCAGTTACAAAATAGAATCTACAAGGTGAAAGTAGAATATAGGGAATATAGTCAATTGCATTGTAATTTCTTTGTATGAGGACAGATGGTAACTAAACTTAGGAGGGTGAACATTTAACAATGTCTATAATTGTGGGCTATGTTGTACAACTGAAACCAATATAATGTTCTAAAAATCAATGGAAAAGCATGACTAATAAGATCTATACCCAGTTTACCATGGTAAAAACACAAATATCCATAAGTGGAGACTAAAAGAAAATAACACTCCACAATGTTAACTACAGATGCATGTAGGTTGTGGGAACAGGGAGGCTTGTTTTCTTGTCTTTTCTGTACTCCAAATTTTTCTATATTGAAGATGCACAACCATGGCAATGAAAGTATCATCCAGAACACAGTTTCTCTAAGACACTGCCCCAGGGTGATTCCTAGGGACACTATGGTTGAGCAAAAGCTCATGTCCCTTAAGAACTGGAGGAGTCTGCTGCAGGATGCCCTGGTGGGTCTCACCTGAGGAGTGGTGCGGAGAGAAGGTATGTCCATGCCAGGGCTGCCACAGAGGGGCGGGATCAACGAAGAGAAGAGAGCACAGGGTCCTGCCTGCACAGCTGTAGCCCTGGCCTTGCCTCAAGGGGCACTGAGGCTGCGAGGCACCAGGGCACAAAGGGAGAGGACCCCCAACTGTGAATGTCCCCCAGCAGCAGCGCGCAGCAAAGGATTGTGTCCCTCATGGAAAATATTCCCTCCTTCAAAGATCTTTGGTTTTACCCCCTGGGTTTTACTTGGTGGCATTCAGTTACAGTGACATGCACTTTTGCTGAACGCTTTGCTGTTTCCATTTCTGAAACTTCTTGCCAAAACCTGGTGGCAAAATGCATAGTCCTGTGGGCAGGTCAAATTCTAGGAAAGGGGGCCCTGCAATGGACCAGACTGACTCTGAGGGGCTCACAACTCTTAATTCCTTAGGTGGTGGAAGCCTGAGCACCCAGCACAGGGTGGTGTCTGGGAGAAGGTCTGAGGCAAACACTTGTGAAAATTCCCTGCCTGCTCACCTTTCATGATTACAATGAACCTGATCTCCAGGCACTTCAGGATGAAGGCTGCATGCAGAAATGCCCCCAGCCTCCGGGGCCAAGGGTTTCCTAATGCTTCCCCATTGCTTTCCCTCTCTGAGACATGATTCCCTTTAAAAAGGCTTTCAAACTCTTTTACAATATTTCTGTCTCCTTCCCAGGACTTTATTGAGTTAAAATGGAAGCCAATTAAATTCTGTTTAAGACCCTGGAGACAACAAAGCTTTGGAGGCACATGTTTTCTATGAATCAGCACTTGGAGGCCTCTTTGGCCTTGAAAGTAGAGGCGACATTAGGTTTGACATGGGTTCATATTGCTGTAGACGGCACGCAAATGGCTTCTTCTTCTCTCCTGTACTACTTCCGAATGAAGATCTAAACAGACATGTTGGTCTTTAAAATGCACATGCTGGTTTTTTACATCATGTGACTGGGTAGGATTGTCAAGCTCTGAAGTCATAGTGTTCAAGACCCTGAACCTGTGAAGAGGCGATCAGATTTGGGTGGTCTGGGGTGGTCTGGAATTGGGTCAAGTCCTCATTCCATGAAGTAAAGAATTTCCATCAGTAAGGGTGGTTATTGACACCAATTATTGATAATAGCTCTCTGTTGGTCTGCAGGTTCAAGGCCAACCCCTTTATTCAGGAGTTTGAGGTCCTCCTGAATTAGTTCCTATCTGTGTCTCAACTTTGAACCCCAATGTCCACCAAAGAACTAAATAGTCCCTCACCTACTGTACTTGAATATGTCTTGGCATTTACTAATCCATTCCTTCATTCACCCATTCACTTATTCAACAAATATTCACCTGAACAAGACTATAATGGTACCAGATTTCAACATGCTTACATTTCCAACACTTTTTTAAAAAGCTGTCTTAATTATCTCTGAGCTTGAGCGCTATCCTGTCTCCTGAGGCAAGTTCAAATTTCATCTCTTTGTGAGGTAGTTCCTGGGTCATTTCATTTTAAATTTATGGCTATGAGTCTCTCTATCAGCTTTCAACCTCAATCCTGCATTTCTCTGGTAATTCACACCGACATGCCTTCACCTATCAGCTAATGACATCTCCTACATCATACAGCAAACAGAAGCAGGGAGAGAAAAATGTATGTTTTCCACTAACACATCTGCCTTTGGAGAAATGCTGCCTGTGGCTGGGGAAGCCTGGTGATCCTGTTACTTCCCGTCCGCTCTGCTTGCTACTCTCCTCTCCCAGGAAAGGAAGGTTGTCTGTCTGCTAAGTTATCACCCCAAGTGTTCAGATATGCTACATGCAATAACTCCTAGTAAGGAAGAAAAACACAAAACCACCCCTAGACCCCGAGCCCTTCTCTCCTGCAGTCCCATTCCTTTGCCCAGTAATGCTGGTTAATGTCAGCCTCTGTTCCTGGTTTGCTGGCTCCCACACTGGGCTCCTGTGCCACACTGTAGGAGGGCTGTGAAGGACCTCGCTGCTGACACCCCCTGTCGGATCCATGGTGGGCTCTGTCCGCATCTCAGCTGACCCCCAGCAGCACTTGACACAGTTTATCCCTGGCTTCTCCTCGTCCTTCTTTGCCCCTGGCTTCGTGGGCACCATGCTCTCCTTCTCCTGGGCTGCCTCCTTTAATGGGCCTGGCTGGCTCCTTCTCACTGTGATTTCTCTGTGTTGCAGTGTCCTGATTCTCGTCTTGGCCCTTTCTGGTCTTGTCCAGTCCAGTGGCTTGGAACACCACTTATATCCTGATGCCAGTCAAATTTGTATCTCCAGTCCTAACATTGCCAACCCCAGACCCAGAATCATATATTTGGTAATGACATACTCAACATTCTCTTGAATATTTAATAGGCATCTCAGGTTTAATACACCACAGTCAGAACTTGGGATGGGCCCACCCCACAACCACTTCTGCTCAGTTTTCTCTTCCATGGTGTAGGGTGCCATCATTTACATTCAAATGCCCAGTTGTCCTTAGGACTGAGGTGATTTCACACTCAAAGACCAGTTGTCCTTTAGTCTGCTCTTTCTCAACTGTCTATGTCAGCCAACGTGGCCAGCCTTACCTTCTGAAGGTCAGTGCAGCCGACCTCCCAGCTCTGAGCCCCATCTCTGCCCCCAGCCTTCCATTCTGCTGACCCTGGCTCCCTCCTGCCCTCCCTCAGACCCCAGGCTCAGGGATGGTTTCTGAATGATCTAAATCAGATCATGTGACAAGACCCTTCAACACCAGCAGTGGGTTCTCAGCCTGCCCAGAGTTAAAGACAACTCATATCCTCTCTGTTCTCTGCTGTAGCCACTGTAGTTTCTAACAGCTTCCTCAAACAAACTACCTGGTTCCCTCCACAGAGCACTTTTCTCCTGTAGACCTTCACTCCCTCTCTTTGTTGAGGTCCTGTCTCTTGGGTCACCAGCTCTGGGCCTTCCCTCACTTCCCTGTCCCTGAGCCCCCATCCCAGTCTGTCCCCTGGCCCTGTGCATATGCCTGTCATTATGTTACATTTGCTTGTTTACTGTCTGTCTCCTGCTCTGGAAAGGACATTCCAGGAATTCAGGGATTTCCTCCTATTCATTTCTGTATCTCTTGTACCCATAACAACATCCAGCACACAGTAGGTCTTCAGTAAACTTGCTGAAGAATCTGTGGATGTTCCAGGTGTTAGTGATCTCTCCTTTCCCCAAAGGGCTGCTGCATTTTTAATAGGCACCCATCTGATGGGAAGTGCTGCCTTACTGTTTATTGCACATCCTGTGTGTCTGCTTTACTCTGCCAGCTCAGTGGCAGGTAGGCTGAGGACAGGCTCTTTCCATGCTCTCACCTAGCATCATGTTCTGAACCCACTAAGAGTTAAATATGTGTATACTAATGTGGGCATGACTTCAGTTTTCCTTTCAAAATTGGCATTCCTAAACAAGTTTCAATAAACTGAAACCTAATTCTGGTGTCATGGAACATAAATCCAGCCCTAGTTGGTAAAATGAACACTGTTCTCATAACACCAGCTGTGCAAGAGGCCTCTCCCAGGGGATAAGTAGAAAGGGCTGCCAAATCACATCCTGGGTGCAGCTCATCAGTGGTTCTCAAAGTGTGATCTATACACCCCTTTTGGCAGGTCTAAGAGTTCAAACTGTTTTAGTAACAATACTAAATCACGCTTGCCTTTTGCTCTGTGTTGACTTTTGCCTTGTGGAGCAAAAGCAATGGAGGGTTAAAGCTGCTGATGTTTTAGGACAAGTCATAGCCCTGGTGTCCAGCTGCAGTAGCAGTCTTTGGAAAAAGTCCTCAGTGCCGTGACTCACAAGCTCAGGTAGCAGCTTTTTCTTCATGGGACACTATTTTACATGAAAGAACTGATAAACTGTGGTTGTTCAAAATTGGGCATCTGGCAGCCATTTTTTCAACAATAAACAATGAGCCCATTATTTCAAAGAAAATAAGTATCGGCATTTTCTGCCTGTGATAACATTGAAGCTCTTAAGTGAAAATGAGAAGTTTGGAAGAACTGGAGAGCTTTTTAGCATTTATAGACCTTTCTGATGAGATCTGTGGTGACACTAGAACTTTTTGATATTGTAAAATGAAGTGAATCAACATTTGGGAGATCTGCATAACTCAGAGAGCCAGTATCTTCTGAATGACCCATGTGCGATGCTACAGAGCACGCCTAGCTGAAAGACCTGTTCACATTTCCAATGTCACATAGTGTTGCTATGGGAGGAGGGCTTTCCCCACCTGGGGCAAGTTCCCTATAAATTTGGTGATACTGAATTAAGGCAAGGGCAAGAAGTTGGGGGTTCAAAAGGGGGTTTATTCTCATGGCAGTAGGTCTGTCTCTCCTAGCTCCCTGCTCTCCCTGACCGCAGGCTGCTTCCCTGCCCCCAGCACCAGGAGGAACTCTGTAGGTGGGTCTGTGGCGACTGGCAGAAGCCCGACCAATCGCATACCAGGAACTGAGGGGAGAAGAGAATGGGTGTTTCCTCTCCACGCATCTCCTGCACCAGTACTCCGGTGACTGACCAGCCACTCTGGCCCCAGTAAACATCCGGTGAATGTGCAAACAGACTCTTATTATATATATAGTAGGTGCTATTAAGGCCAGGTAGGAATCCTGGTCAGAAATTCCCATTTTATCCACACAGAATATGTACAGTTCACTGATGCAGGTTCCAGTTTCACACTGCAGGCAACATATAAAAAGCACCACTTGTTGAGTTGGGGTATAGTATCAAAGATCTACAAGTACGTTAAAGGTGGTTAAAATACTCCTCCCTTTTCCAAAGGCATAGTTTTATAAGCCTAGGTTGTATCCTCTATTTCAACCAAAATAATATATTGAAACAAACTGAGTGCAGGAGCAGATATGGGAAAACAACCATTAAAGAGATCTGCAAAAATGCAAAGCAATGCTATTCTTCTCACTGGCTTTTTTATTTTGAAAAATGTAGCTATTGTCCCCAAAATATATCTTTTATGTGAACCCATGGTAGGTCTAATCTTTTGAAAGGTGAATACTATTTGCTTCAAAATTTTCTCAGTTTTAACCTGTAAATTCTGAGAGTGGAAAGGGTTCCCAAGACCAAGGCATTTGAAAACTGCTATGGTAGGTGCCATGAGGATGGGAACAGGAAGCGGGCTGTCTCCTTCTCCCCAGGGGATGGCAAGTTCCAGGAGATGTGCTAGTTTGAATAGTCATCACTGTGGACGAGGAGTGAGTCCCTGGGAGAGTTATATATTTCCTGACTGGTCCCAGAAAGATGGTCATAGCCACAGGGCTTGCTAAAGCCAGAGCTGCTCCATTTCTCTTCCAGCATTTGAAGTAACTGACACAATAAATGTCGACTTTAAGTTTCTAACTGTAGAAGGAAAAGAGTTTCTCCTGACACCCCATGTTCTTTTCTTCCTCCCTGCTTATTGTTTCTTGTGCTTCATGTACATTGTACTTTACTCAAAATTTCACTCGCTGAAAGCTTCTGGAGTTTTTCTGTGCCCCCGAAGTTCTCTCTCCCCAGGGAGTGTAGGCATCTGCCAGGCAGGCACTGTGCCTGTCTAGCTGGATCCAGGCAGTGCCACCCCAGTACCCAGTTTGGCACATAGCAGGTCCTCAGGACATGTTTGCTGACTGACTAAATAAACAGAGTTGTGATGCTATTTAGGAAGAAGATGAAAATGTTAAGTGGGTTTATTATATAACTCCTTACTCTATATGGCATTTTCTCCCACTCAGTGGCAACTGCTTTGGGAAGCACAAAACCTGGTCTTCCACAAGCTAAGACATAGCTGGGTGTTGTTTATCAAGCCCTGGCCTGGGAGTTAGGAGCCTGGCATTTTGTCCAAGCTGTGCAGCTGTGTGACTT
The DNA here is from genome assembly GCF_030020395.1 of Manis pentadactyla. NCBI lineage: Eukaryota > Metazoa > Chordata > Mammalia > Pholidota > Manidae > Manis > Manis pentadactyla. Next base: position 145,352,242 of record NC_080020.1, on the reverse strand, counting down.
CGGGTCAGTTAATGCCTACACTGTCATGAGATGAACATAGAAAATTAGATGAACATATGTTTTCTGGACACAGAAATGGTCAGAAGGGCTTTTATTTCAAAGTTGAGAGTCATACTGAATTAAAAATAACATCTACTTTGTCCTGCATATTCTAGCAATGCATAAGAATTGTTAAGCAAAACAAGGTACAGATTGAAATGGAGAAGCTCTATAATGCATCTCACCTTCTTCAACCAGTGAGATACATGCATTAAATCAACAGAAATTCTTGATCATTCTGTGCCCTTGTGTGAGGATTGCTTAAGGCCTGGTGTGCTCACAGGGTGGTCAGATTCTGTAAGGTTTTTGCCCTTTCTTGGACTCAGTTTCCTTATTTCTAAAATGGAAAGTTAGAAAAGAAGTTCTTCAAATGCCTTTTCAGGTTGAAATATCTGTGATATTAATCAGCCAAGGAAACATTTCTTGGTGTCTCTTACCTTTTTTAAAATCTTGGGTAACAGAATTTAAAATATTTTGAAATTTAAACAGATTTAAGTCCTGTAAAACTTCATATTCTCTCAGAAAATGAACGATGAGACACTTCAATAATAGGAGGAGTAACAACTGTTTTGGGAAATTTGAAGATCTATGTGTCTGTACGTGATTCTCTTTCACTTGCATTAAGCTGTCTGAGTAGGAACACATCAAATCCTCTCTGCTCATCTCTGAAACTCATCCCTTTCATGATTTATGGTTTCATTGGAGAGATGGATCAATTTTTCATACTTGTAATTTCCCGACTCAGCCCCATGCAATGACTTAACTGCTGAAGGCCTGTCATAAATCTGATTATTTTTTTATAAGTCCTACTCTTATATGCAGCTGGGTGCCATGAATGGGGCTGTTCTTTAGGTCTGATGGCAAAGCAAAGGAAAGCTCTCTGTATTTTTATGGGCCCTTTCCTCTCTCTTTCTTCTTCAATGATTTTGCTACATTCTACCCTTCTTCCCGTGGCTGATAAAACTCAAGATCATAATGTTTTTGATATGGCCCCGGGCTTTACGGAGCAGGACAAGACAGCAAAGGACTCCTGATTTGATAGATCCCAGGGAAAAAAATCTAGTTTCAAAAGATGAGTCTCTCACTACCTTAAAGGAAAAGAAGTTTAATACTGGAGCTGGTTGCCAGGGTTCCCCTCCAGTCTGTCAGCCAGAGTAGTGGAGCTTTCGAGGTCCCAGGAGCGAGAGCCCGCAGCCCTGAGCCGCAGCTCTCTGTGTTCCAAAAGCAGAATGCAGGCCCCTGAAGCTAGTGCACGTCAAGGGAAGTTTTCTCTGCTTTGAAAAGAGAAAAATGTTCTCTTTTGAGCTAATGTGTGATCCTCTTGAGGCATCAAGTCCCTTAGTTCAATGCCAACATTTTTCCTGAGTTTATTTTCTTTTCTAACACTTGCATTTAGATTATAAAATCTGCTATTGATGGATGTGGACTGTGTCTTCCGTGTTTTTGTGTTGCTGGTTCTTAGCCCAGTGTGTGGTATGTAGAATGCTCTTAAAAATGCTGAACAGATGTCTGGCTCTGTTTTCTAATATGGTGGCCCTTGTCATGCCAAAAGGAAATGCTCACTTGTACAGTATGGAATGTAGGCACATTTACATGCCTCCTGATAGATCCAGGCATTAACTAAGGAGCAAAAAGCTACCCACACAGACTACTGCAGTCTGTAGAAGAAATTTAGCTAGCCAGACCATCAAGTCATGTAGCTCTATATGAACAACAAAATCACTGTGACAGCCCAATGATGGGAGTATTGCCTTTCATGGAAGTGTTTCCTCTTGATCCACTTTTCAAAGATGTACAGAGCATCTATTGTGTGCCAGGAACTCTGCTGGTTTCTGAGGATAAAAATTAAGTAAGACATGATTCTCCTCTAACAAAGTGGGGGTGATAAACTAGGGTTGAAGATCTAGGAAAAAATAAAGAATACCAGTTATATTTGAATTTCAGATAAACTAGGAATTATTTTCAGAATATGTATTGTATAGTGTAATTCACATGTAGTAAGTGGGACATACTTACATTAAAAAATGATTCCTAGTTTATCTGAAGTTCAAATCTAACTGGGAATCTTGTATTTTATTCCTGTATTGTAGTGGCTCCCACTGTATGAACAGAATGTTTTCTGAGTTCAGAAGAGAGAACCTGATTCTCCCTGAGTGAAGCAGGGAAAATTTCTCAGCGATATTCAGGTATTAACTCATTTAATCTCATAGCAGTCAACTATTCTCTCATTTTTCAGATGAAGAAACTATAAGCCAGAGGTTAGGTACGTGGTCCAAGATCACTTAGCTAGTAAGTGGCTGTGCTGGGATTTGAACCCTGGAGATCTAGGTGCTCAGCCCACACTTAATCACTAAGCCATACTTATACTGCTGCTCCTGATAATCCATCTTAATTTATTTATGTTATGTGCTATTCAAAACATTCTCATATCTATAAGCTTAATTCACTCATGTGACACAGAGGGACTGAAAACAGTCAACAATGAACACCCCTATCTTCATTCAATGAGATTTGTGTGTTTATTTAACAAACATTTCTTGAGTACCGTATGCCTCACAGCAGTGGGGTGAGATTTGTTTGATAATGTTTTTCCCCTTGAATAAATTGGGACGCAGTAGGTAAACCACGTTTAATAACAAATCTGTTATCTGAGCCAGGCCTGGAACTCCTAGACCAGGTCCCAAGCCCGTGATAGAAACCAGTTCTGTGTGGTGGGTCCCTATTCTTCAAATGGAGGGAAGTCCAAACTATGACATGGAGATCTTTATATTCATGTAAAGTGTAGAATCGCCTTCCTTTTAGGTCTTCATATCTTCCTGTTTGGAGATAACATGGTCCAGTGCATGGGCATAACCCTGGAGTGGCCACTAGAATCCCATTGGGCAACTTGATAAAACATGGATTGTGGGGTCCCGCCCCAGAGTTGCTGACTCAGCAGGTCTGGGGTGGCCCTGAGAATCTGCATTTCTACCAGTTCTCAGGCAGCTCTGATGCTGCTGGTCCTTGGCCCAGACTGTGAGGGCTCTGGCACAGTGAAAGCAGCCTGTGCAATCAGAGAGCCCTGGGCCTGAGTCCCAGTACCCTGCTGGGTGAACTTGGCCCAGTGTGGTGTCCTGAGTCTTGGTTTCTTCATCGATAAAATGGGGCTTTTGCAGCCTTTCTGAGGATTGAATGGCATGAAGTAAAAATGCTTGTTTTTCTTTCCCTTCCCCTTTGGAGATCACATAGTTGTGTTCCTGTGGACGCCCATGGAGAGAGGATTGCCTGTCTGGATTGCTTTGGCCTCTGACCTCTGAGGAAAGGAGCATACTGACAAATTCCCCCACCAGCAAGGGGTGGGAAGTGAGGGATCTTATTTGACCTGTTGCTCGATGCAGAGATTCTCCTGGTGGGTGGGAGGCACACCCAGTGGCCCTCCAAGAAGTGTTGTGACACTACACTCATGTCTTGGTCTGGGCTTTCAGAAGCAGACCCTGAGACAAAGCTCTGACAGCTTGCTTGGAAGCAGGACAGTGGGGCAGGGAGGCAGGGCAGGGGGGCAGTGCAGGAGAGTGGAGGGGGTAGAGGGGCAAGGCAGGGCAGCACGTGGTAGCCACTTTTCTCTGCCGCAGCCAGAGCTACTGAAACCTGTGCCTGTCATTCCAGTCAGCCTCAACCTCTCGCAACCCCCGAGTTTTCTCAGGCACACTTTCGCTAGAGCAAATCGCCAGAATTCAGCCCCTCTCCACACAGCACTTTCTTGTCTCTCAACTGTTTGGTCATGTCCACTGAAATCAACAAGAGCACTGTGTTTAAGAAAAAGTTTATGCAGTGTCCTACTGTGGATGATGGCGCAAGAGCCACGCATCAGCAAAGCCTCTTTGGTTGGGAACATCTTAAATACTTTTTACAATGTGGGATGGGTGCAGGAAAGACTTATGTCAGTCAGTATACTGGGGCCTTGTCCCAAAAGAACAGACAATTCTGATGCCATCTTTGTGTGAGAAGCAAAGATTGGGATTGCTAATTATTCCCCTAAAGGATTCTCCTAGGGACACAAGAACCAGACAGGGTTATCATTCCAGGCTGGTCAAGTGTAAAGGGTGGGGTGCTGAGAGTCCTGTGACTAGGCAGGAATGTCTCAGGGCATCTTCACAACAGGAGCTAACCTGGCTGACTTGGGCCCCAGTGCCTGCGGGACCACACAATTCCATTTTATCTCACAGTCAGCTCCTGTGCCTTCCCTGCTTGCCTCAGACTCAGCTTGTTCTCAGTACGAGCAACTCATCTTGCACTTATGGATATGTCCCCTGTTGAGTTTGAAGGGCAGCTGCTGCACAGAGATCTCAGGGGGTATCTCTTAATCTGGGAGGCAGACAGGTGCCTCAGGGGGAAGGATGGTGCATCTCATTTTTAACATGGAATGTTAGCATTTCTGCCCCTGGAGTCTGGCCACTCATTTGATCATCTGTTAAAACAGGGTACAAGAGCAGAAAATGGATATTTCTGACCAGGATTCTTGCCTGGCCTTAACAGTGTCCATTGTATAAACAAACAAACAAATAATAATAAATAAATAAATAAGAGCCTATTTGCACGTCTATAGGAAGTTTACTGGTGACAGAGCCACTGATCAGTCACAGGAGCACCCAGAGGAGGGGTGGAGAGGAAACACCCATCCTCTCCTCTCCCTGTTTCCCTGGTATGTAATTGGTCAGGTGTCCATCAGTCACCAGGGACCCTGCCACATAGTTCCTTCTGGAGCATGGGAGCAGGAAGCTTGGCTGCTGCTGGAAAAATGGGGAGAGAGCAGTGCTCTTAGAGGATCAAGCTTGTTCTGGGGAGCAAATTTGTAGCTGGCTTGGGGAGCACATTTGAGCCAGCCACATTTACTGAGCTGTGTGTGACCACTGTGGGAATAAACATGGGACCCTCTTTTTTTTTTTTTTTTTGTAGATAATTATTTTTTATTGAAGGGTAGTTGACACACAGTATTACATTACATTAGTTTCAGGTGTACAGTACAGTGATTCAACATTTATATACATGATAATTCTAGGTATCAGCTATCACCATACCAAGTTGTTACAATATTTTGACTATATTCCTTATGCTATACATTACATCCTGGTTACTTATTTATTTTACAATTGGAAGTGTGTACTTTTATTTTTGTTGTTGTTGTGAGGGCATCTCTCATATTTATTGATCAGATGGTTGTTGACAACAATAAAATTCTGTATAGGGGAGTCAATGCTCAATGCACAATCATTAATCCACCCCAAGCCTAATTTTCGTCAGTCTCCAATCTTCTGAAGCATAACGAACAAGTTCTTACATGGAGAACAAATTCTTACATAGTGAATAAGTTACATGGTGAACAGTACAAGGGCAGTCATCACAGAAACTTTTGGTTTTGCTCATGCATTATGAACTATAAACAGTCAGTCCAAATATGAATACTCATTTGATTTTTATACTTGATTTATATGTGGATACTACATTTCTCTCTTTATTATTATTATTTTTAATAAAATGCTGAAGTGGTAGGTAGATACAAGATAAAGGTAGAAAACATAGTTTAGTGTTGTAAGAGAGCAAATGTAGATGATCAGGTGTGTGCCTGTAGACTATGTGTTAATCCAAGCTAGACAAGGGCAATAAAACATCCACGTATGCAGAAAACTTCTCCCCTCCCTTTATCCCTCCCTACCCACCCATCCTCCCCAGTCCCTTTCCCTTTGGTACCTGTTAGTCCATTCTTGAGTTCTGTGATTCTGCTGCTGTTTTGTTCCTTCAGTTTTTCCTTTGTTCTTATATTCCACAGATGAGTGAAATCATTTGGTATTTCTCTTTCTCCGCTTGGCTGGTTTCACTGAGCATAATACCCTCCAGCTCCATCCATGTTGCTGCAAATGGTAGGATTTGCCCTTTTCTTATGGCTGAGTAGTATTCCATTGTGTATATGTACCACATCTTCTTTATCCATTCATCTATCGATGGACATTTAGATTGCTTCCAATTCTTGGCTATTGTAAATAGTGTTGCGATAAACATAGGGGTGCACTGATCTTTCTCATACTTGATTGCTGCATTCTTAGGGTAAATTCCTAGGAGTGCAATTCCTGGGTCAAATGGTAAGTCTGTTTTGAGCATTTTGATGTACCTCCATACTGCTTTCCACAATGGTTGAACTAACTTACATTACATGGGACCCTCTTTTATCCCCAACTTCTGGCCCTTGCCTTTATTCAGTTTCTTCAAATTCATGGAGGACTTGTGCCAGATGGGGAACCGCTTCCTCCTGGAGCTACAATACATAAATATATATTTTTTCATCATGATAATGTATTGCTTTCACTTGACAAGGGATCTATGTAGTACACATTTGGGATTCCTCTTTATACTCTGAATGAATCAGCATTACCTACATTTTACAAAAGAAGAAACTGAACCCCATGGGGGCTCAGAGAAGAAAAAATGTTTCTAATGGTCAAATGGTCTAGTTAAGATTATCAATGAACATGTTAATTTAAGAATGTATAAAACCATTCAGAAGAGTGCTCAGTGAATAGCAGGCTAGTCATAGTTATGATGGTAGCCCTTCAGATATGCCTCGTGGACCTCCACCTGCAGAGTAGTGACTGATCAGGTGTCCGGTTGAAGTCTTCAGAGATCCAGGTCATGGTTGCCTTGAGGCCACACATCCCAGGAGCTGTTCCTTCCCATGACCGAATAATGAGAAAAATACTACCTATTATTAGAGTAATGTCAAAGAATGGAGGCCACTTATTGCTTTCTAACATGCTAACTAGTGTTGAACTATTACGTAGGCAATAATGAGTTGATAATCAGCACTCTACTCATTATTTACTCCTTAGTTTTGTAGAGTAACTTTTATTTCTCAAATGTACCCTGGAACATTTGGAGCACAAGTCAAAACAAATATAAAAATATTCATGTGAAAAATGAATCATATACCAGCTGGTTGTTCTGTTTTTGTTGACAGGAACTTGGTGATATGTACTGTGGTTTTACTTTCTAAAAAACGATGTGCCTTTTTCAATACAAAAATAATGTCACTAAACAGCAACTTTAAAGCATGGATTTCTGGTTGATTTTAGCAGTACTTAAAGATTTGTGGTTACCCATTTGCTCTCACCTGTCCCACCTTATAGAGTCCTAAATCTTGCATTTGTGGGATGGTCCTAGTGTTATACATTGGGTTGATGGCCTCAACCAGCAATCTTAGTTTCTTAAACATAACTTTCCTCCACTGAGCTACTAAGCTCAACTCATGTAAAACCTGATGATTTCATGTCATGAGTAAAAATTGGAATGTTATTAAGATAAAGTATTTATGATGGATGTTTCAAAGATACAATTCAAAGTTTAACTATTTGTAAAGGGCTAGCTACCCTGAATCAAAGTCCAGGAGCTTGAATTAATTTGGGGGCATTTGTATTTTCCTTAATGGAATGAACTTCAGGAAAAGTGGACAAATGAGCTTCATTTATGCCTTGATGAGTTAAACATATTGATCTTCACCTGATGTGAAGCCCAGCGCTGGTCTAAAGGGAGACAAATCCTGCCACATGCAGCTCTTCTTTTACTTTTCAACAGACTGACCAGAGGTGATTCCAAAATTAACCTTAAGAATTCTTAATAATGTTTAAATTTTGAGCCCTTCTGAATTACACAGATACAGAGTTTGTTTAGTAATGGGGAAATAGCCTTTAGAACTGTGTTGTCCCATATACAGCTAATCATCACATGGTGAGCATGCAAAATGTGACATGTTGGGGTCTAAATAGCTGGAGGGATAAATGCAGTTGATGAAACAAAATCCCAGAGTAAAACTCCAGGAAAGAGTTATTAGAGTTTCATTTGAGTCTAAGTTTAGGAGAGCTGCCTGGGAAACACAGTCCTTCTGAAGAGGAAAACCACTCCCACGAGGAGAAATTTCTTACAAGAATATAAGTCATGATGTCAATAGTTGTATTTTACAGGATAGTACAAATAGAAATTGATGGTACAGGACATTTCTTTGCTCATTTCCAAGGCACAAAGTAATTTCAGGAAACTGTTCAGACACAGAGCAGATGTACAACACTTGCCCTAAGACCACAAATCAGGTCTTGGTTTTAGGTAACCCAAGCATTAAGGCCAGGCACTTCTTGGAAGCATCTATTCCTAGCTTTTCTTTTTTTTTCTTGACAACACATACTGGATTTTGAATATTGAGTAAAAAAAGAATATAAAATATTTCATTACACATTCTTGATACTTATACATGCTGAAGAGATGTTGTGTATACATTAGGTTAAATCCAACTAATATTAAAATTAATCCTACCTATTCCTCTTTACTTTTTAATGTGGCTACCAGACAATTTTAAATTCCATATGTGGTTCACATTGTATTTTGTACTGGGCACAAATCTGCTGTAGAAGCTTAAAGCATCTAGAGAAAATTTAGGGATGTAAAAACACATCTCTCTACTTCCAGTATTATTAAAAATAAAATGTTACTACATGGAAGGAATGTAGTCTTGCCAGCAACTTGAGCCCATGGGGATCTATTTTAGATTTCTGACCTGCAAAACTGTAAGAGGATAAATGCATTGTTTTCAGCCACTGCATGTGTGAGAAGTTGTTACAGAGCAATGGGATTCTAATAAAAACAGGGGAAACAGAGGCTCTGAGAGGCCAGGTGACAGAGCCACATCACAGGTCCTCTGGCAGGGTCCTGGTCTCCTGCTTCCAAGGACAGCCCCATCCCAGGGCTGCTGGAAGGAGTGAAGGTGAGTAAACCAAGGGGCCTGTAAGGAAGGCTCTGTTGCACCTGCCCTGCAGTGAGGGAGCCCCTTGGGGTGGAAGCAGTCAGATGTCAGACAGTAAGTAGCTTTTGATACTGAAGACTTTACAGTCTCCAGAACAATTCTTTCTAACAAGATACTAAGGAAAGGTCTTTCTATCAGTAGATGGCAGCAGGATGAGGTTTGAAAAAGAGATGATTTTAATATTAAGTGATTTACACAGTCATGACTATGACCTCAGAAAAGAAGGTTATGTGGTAAACTATTCTTGAAGAATTGATCCAAATGTTTGCTGGAAACCATGACAGGCATGACAGATAATTCATATCAGACTTCTGGTTTTTCAGAAGACACAGAGAGAATAGCAAATGGCTCTCAAACAGGCCACAGGTTTTAGTGTAATTCTTTAGGGGGTCGTATTAATGGGAACCCATCAAGCTGAGTCTCTGTGTAGGTTGGGTGGTGTTATATAGTTCCAGGTCTCAAACTGCCTCCCAAAGCTTGGGGACCCACTCAACAGCTGTAAATTTGTAGTCACCATGTCAGCCTGAGGGCCATCTTTCCTCCTTTCTAGTTCTTTCCCTTTTGTTTCCTTGTACGGTCTGCCTTTCTTCCCTCCCACATCTTCTTTTTTTCCTGGAATATTTTAAAGCAAGTCCCAGATATTACACCATTTCATCTGTCAATATTTTAGAATGTATCTCTACTCAATACAGACATTTTTAAACATAATTACAATATCTTATCACACACCACATCAATAGTTCTTCAATATTATACGATACTTCATCCATATTCAACCTCTCCTCTCAAAAAATCTGCTTAGATTTGTTTTGTTTCATTTAGGATAAAAACAAGGTCTACACCTTTCATTTGGTGGGCATTTCTCCATAAGTATCTTCCTCTTTTTTGGAACACTCATTTTGAAATAGTTTCAAACACTGTCTCTTTAGTTTTCTCTGATCTGGAACAGACTTTCTTTGTGTGTCTTGACCTTGACATCATTTTAGCATGCAGGACAGTTATTTGGTAGAATCCACAATTTGGGTTTGTATAAGATATTCATAGTTAGGTATAGGTTTTTCATTTTTGCAGAAATACTCCACAAGTGATGTTGTGACCCTCTCAGAGCATCTTGTCAGGAGGCATCTGATGGCAGCGTATCCTACTGTGGTGAGGCTAGGTTTGATCACTTGGTGGATGTGGCCCCTGCCACCTTTCCCACTATCAAGTGCCTATTTTCAACTTTGGAATTCATAAGTAACTTCTGGGAGATACTTTGAGACTACATCAATATCTGGTTCCTCATTAAACTTTCCTCTAGAATCTATTGATGCTTTTCTAACTCCATGATCTCTTATTCATTTACTAGTTGGCTTTCTGTTGTAAGGGTAAGGTTTTCCATTCCCATTCTCTCTCTCTCTCTCATCAATCAGTCTATCTCTGTGTACTCAAATACTCACTGTTCAGTGGATCATAAGCTGTTGTACTCATCATTCATTTTAATGTTCAGCTATCACTGGCCTGGTCAGCAAGAATCTCCTCAAGCTAGTTCTTGTGTCCTATGCCATCCCCATCATTTTTCAAACACTATCTTACTTTCTGGCACAAGGTACTCCAGGACCATTTTGTACTTCCTGTGCTCCAGCCCCGTATTTGGCCCTTTCTCCAAGGAATTCTGGTTAAGAACTTAATTTTAACAACCACTTCTATAGTAAGAGATCACGCATCTAACTTTTCCAAACTGATATTATTTTAAAATTAAGCAAAGGATTCCATTTTAAGTAAAACAGCTGAGTTGAGTTAAAAAATATGCCAAAAATTAATAATAATAATATTAATGGTATTAGTAATATATATAAAATAATATATGAAATACAGATTGAAATAAAACTCTGAGTATAAGCTTAGTAACTTTTATAATATAAATACTTGTGGGTGACCTTCACAGTGTTTGAATTCTTGCTTCATTTTCCAAAATGAATGGGCACATATTCCCAGGCTTCTCTCAAAGCACCCCTGTCCTCTGTGGGCTGACTCAATGCAGTCACACAATCACCCCAGAAATGCATGGAGGCACAAAAGATTACTCACTTAGGTCTCACTGCAAACACTCCTCCATATTTCTCTCAGTAGGAGGTGGGGTTGTGTTGATTGGATCGGGTGTCATGGTACTTCTCAATCTTTATAAGTAGTCTAGAATCACACTTTGAGAGAGACTATGTTGGCATAACTTCACTTACCATATATGACGGGGGTGGCATTTAATAATGAAGGATATGAAACAGTGCTTCTGAACAAGTAAACATTTTACTTTGTGGCTATTTGAGATAGCTCATTCTGTCAGCATCAGCAGCTATATGTGGATATAAAGGAAAAAGGACTTTTCAAATTAAAATAGCTAGAGATTTTCTAAAACTTGATTTGAAAAGGGCATGGAACAGTGTGTTAAAGAACAGAGTGAAAAAATTTATCACAATGAAGCTGAAGTCAGAACGCAGAGTGAATTATATGTCACACCAGATTTTCTCAGCCTGGAAGTTGGGTAAATGCCAAGGAAGGATGAAGAGACTGAGCTCCAGAACGCTGATCAGTGTAGCCATGGGCAAAAAGGGTGACTGCTTCTAACCTCACTCACTGCCAGTTTCTAGCTGCCAGTCTCTGAGATCTGAGATGAAGTGCAGATTGGAGAGGACTCTGCCCCCTGACTTTTTTGTAGAAAAATAATATGTGGTGTCAAATGTGGTGGAGGAAAGAGAATCATTAAAATTAAAACATTTAAGAACCCCTAGATCACACTGAATTGTTAATTATGAATCCCTTCCAAAAGTACTTTGCAATCTGCTTTGGGAAAGTTCCAGCTTCCGTGTCCCATCACCACAGAGCAGAAGTTACTCGAGCTGTGGTTTGTCATTAATATGTTGATCAAAATATTCCTGCTTTTCAGGCACCTGGTGGGACCGCACTTGCCCGTCCCCTTGGTGTTAGTGGTGGCCATGTGACTTGCTTTGGCCAGGGCTAAGGTGTCAGTGGAGGCGCCTCTGGCAATTGCAGGTGGAGCCTTTACAAACCAGGGCACGAGGCACTGCCTCTCCACCAGGGCAGATGGAGGGGCCCCAGGTAGTGACGGATGGGCTAGCCTGCCCTAGTGCAGCAGGAAGATGCGGAGTGGAGCCCCCAGGCAGCCTGCAACGGAGACTGCAGCATGGTTACGTAGCACGAGTGACAAATAAGCCGCTTGTTCTATGTCATTGAAATTTGGGGGTTGTCACTGCAGCCCGTTCCTGCACATCCTGACTGTCTCAGTGGCTCATGACAATGGTTCGTGGACAGTCTTTTCAACAATGAGGACCTCTTTTCATTTTAATATCCCTAGAGAAAATATCCCACAGAGAAAATACATGCTATCTAAAAGCTGCTGTGACTTCAATAGTATTTTTAAATACATTTTATTTTACTAATTATAACTTTCACATATATTTGAAAACTGGCAGCAAATTCACAAGTGGCAGGCATCAGTGATAGGCAATCCCTGGTGAGCACGTAGATTTGAGGACTCTTTTTGCAATTTTGGTTCTCTTGTGGTCAGGTGAAAGAAACCTTACTCTGGGACAAAAGCCAGTGGTTTCTGGAAAGCACAGTTCTGACATTATATGGCCATATGATTCTGGGGTGGGTAGCCCCCTTCCCTTATGGACTTCAGTTGTTTTATATACAAAGCAATGATATCCAACTGACCTTTCCATTTCATAAGGTGATTAAATAATAATGCAATAAAATGAATTTTGAAAAGAACAAAAAATATATTTTAAAGTGTATAATATTACTTGCAGTCCCAAGTTTGGGTGTTGTCTTGCCAATGGGTTTCAGCCCTGGGCAAGTTTGATATGGATTCAATGTGACCAAAGAAATTGACAGCAAAACATTCTTGGGGTGAAAGGGTTATACCCAACTTTATTTTCAGGTGGTGTGTCAGTCACTAAAATCCCATTCACTCAGAGCGAGTCTATATGCATCAAGCCAGTCTCTGCCTCTGGGACCCTCTTGTCTGCACACCATCCTCTGGGCCCCTCTGTTCACACAGCCATCCTCTGGGCCTCTCTGCACAGTCGTCCCACACAGCTGTCCTCTAGGCCTCTGTCTTCGGTGCTGCCACTACTTCAGCCTCTGCTCTGCCCTCCTGCAGCCTTGCAGCCCTGCCACCATGTCATGCCCAGAGCACTGGGTGGAGCTTTTTTTATAGCGTCAACAGCCATGTATTGCCCACAGGTGTGCAGTGAGCTAGTCAACCAGGGCCCGGTGAGAATACTGGCCACAGGAACTCTCATTTTATCCACAGGTGTCCTCAAGTAACATTTATTCTTTGCCTTAAAAATGCAGAAAATTGTAATACTGTCATAGTCTAACTGTATGAGGACAATTAGATTTAAGTTCATCTGTCCTTTCAAAATACTGCATCATCATCTGAAATCAATAACCAAACTTCTGAAATAAAAGTGGATTACAAAGAGTGAATATTATTTCACTAAATGAAGGATGAGAAACAAGATATGGACAGGATATGCTTGTAGAATGAAAACAAAATAATCAAGACATTAGCATTAGGAACATGACTCATCACTATGTTTGTGAACCTAAACAGTTTCAACTTGCTCTGAAAAGAAGAGATGATTTGGTGGTAGTGGGCGATTAAATAAATTTAAAGGGCAAAGTGTAAGTATTTGATCTTTATGTAAATACAAAACATTAATACATTCATACAGAGAAAGAAATTAAAATACAGGTGGAAATGATCTAGAAAAAGCTGTTTCCCTGGATCACAGACTTAAGTCCTTAGTGCTGTAAGTCCTAGGCTCCTGTGGATTGGCCAGAGTTAATGGCAGGGACAATGTGAGAAGCTCAGGGTCACTCCAAGAAGGCCCTAAAGTCCAGAAAGAGCACTCATTCCTCCCCTTCCTTGGAACTTTTGGGTGCTCACCTCTTCTGCCGTAAAATGTATCTGTCCTTTGTCCCAAATGTCTGAGCACTGTTGACAGCAATGTGATGAAGTCATTCATGCAAAGGGGTCACTCACATTTCATGGAACCCACAGCAGGACATACCTTTAGGAGACATGTGATAATTGCCGAGGGAAAAAGAAGAAAGGTGGTTGGAAAGCCAAAGCTCCCGATTCGGATGGAGAGAGGGCCCAGAGAAAGGCAAAAGCCATTCACACCTTCCCAGGCCGCCTCTGTTGCTGGCTGCTGGCTTGGGCTTGGCCTCGGCCCCGGCACCAGTAGCCCTGGGTTCGCCCGGGGAGGTGATAAAGCCCAGGAGGGTAGGTGGAGCTGCTGTACCAGCTGCGCCCATGACCTTCTGCGAGGGCTGAGCTCCAGGAAGTGAGGATGGCTGCTGTCAAATTTCAAGCCCTTTGGGGGAAGCACAGAGAAATGTATTGATTCCTGGACTTAGCACCTTCAGCACACCGGTCTGTGTGGCCCTGAGGGTGGGTTATCTCATCCACCGAGGGTCATTTGCTTATTCTTTCATGTAAAGTTGTGGGTCTAGAAAATTTAATCCTTTGTATCCGTGAGGCATGTTCCTTCGCTGAGCTTGCAGGGCTCCCCCCTCAATCTCTTGGCAATTCCCCAGCGACAGCTACTCACCTCACTGCTCTCCTTTCCATCCAAACAACCAGAGCTTTACTTCTCTCCACGCTGGCATTTCTATTTCCAATCTGGTCCATGCACAGCCAACAGATGGCCCTGGCGGGGCTGCATAATGTGTTTTCAAGGGCTTTGAGAATATGATGACAAGACGAAGCACAAACAGCAGGTCTGTGCTTCTCCAGACCCTACCCCTCTGAGTGAGAAGCAACCGCTTTTCTCCCAAAGAGACACCACGTGGCCAGGATCATTGCCAATGTTGGCCTTGACTTTTCAAAATCAAAGTGTCCCTTTAGGAAGAATTTGTACCACATTCTGACATGCAGGTATCGACTTACCCCACTCAGATGGTATATGTAGCAGATTTCCTTTTGAACAAGGCTCATTATTATTCAGATTTGGGAGACCCTTCAGGTCCAGCAATGCCCCCTTTTGATGACTCTTCCCAGTTGCCTTTTTTATTTTAAAAGAGGTAAAATTCATGCAACATAGAATTCATCATTTTAACCACTTAAACATGTACAATTTAGTGACTCCCAGTACAGCCGCAATATTGTACAATGGACACTACCACCTAATCCCAGAACAGTTCCAACTGGCTCTTAAGCCCCTTGCACACCACAGATCATCCTGGAAGTAACAGGTGGGGTAGTGGCTCCAGCTTGAACCAAAACATGATCCACTCCTTCCTTCTGGTAGGGCAGAACCATGGGAAATCTACTCACATGGGGGCATAAGTTCCTGGGGCAAGCTGGGTAACAGAAGCCAGAGCAGCAGGTGAGCTGGTCTCAGAGGCCGTGCCCGGGGTGCCAAGTGGGGAGGGCTGGGCTGCTGAGCACAGCACAGCAGTTGGAATCCTGGTCCTTCTCTGTCTGTGCCCAGGGTTCATGGTTAGAAGTCTGTCCTGCATGAGGCAAGGAGGGGAGGCCTACACGGTGGGCTGCAGGGCTCTGTCTGTGCCAGCCTGGGGACAGAAGCACAGAGAGAAGGCCCAACCACACATACCCCACAGGGGCCTGGCCCAGGTAGGGGTTTCTGTGTGTGAGACCCATGAGCCCTCAGCATAGAAGTGCCAATGTGCCGGGTCTCCGAGGGTCCTCGGGGCTATGACTGGGAAGGGCATGGGGGTGACGGCTGAGTCCCCACCTCTCATCTCTCCTGGCCCCTTCCAGTTTTGTAACTTCAGCAAACTATTTAGGCTCTCTGTGCCCCGATATTTTCAACTGTGAATGGGGATTTAGGAGAGCTGTGAGATTAAAGAGGTTAATAGACATAGTGCTGACACGTGGGCGCCTCTACATAAGGGCTCATGGTAATTATCACTACTCATCCATCATGGCTACTGTTGAACCTGGCAGGCTGTCACCAAGGAGGAGGTGGGATGGGGTCGAAGGACTGCTGGGTCCAGGGATCCTGACAAAGGGACCAGGGATGGAAAAGGAAGGAGTTTGCTCACTGTTCTTGTTTCTCAAACTAGAATTCAGGGCTCCTCCGTTCAGTTCAGAGGAAAGAGAAGGATGGCGGTCTGGGAAAGGGTGTTAGGATGGAGAGTGCTCGGGGCAGAGACTCTGGTTGAGCTGAAGGAAGCAGGGAGAGTGCCGGGGAGGGGGTGTCCCTTCCCCCAAGGACGGCCACTGTGCAGAGTGTTGGGACTGGCTCCCCAGGGTTGGGAACGGGGGGAGGCTCTGTGAGCGGTGGGAGGTTGGGCCTAGAGTCAGCCAACTGCCATGTGAGAGAGGAGAAGGGTGCATCCACCAGCACCCAGGGAGGACGGCAGGAGGTGGTGATACTCCTGGGCAGCTGGGTGGCTGACACCTGCAGCTTGACAATCGCCCTGGTTTGGGGATGCTGTGAGGCCAAGACTAGTGGTGGTGATGTAGTCTAAACAACTTGATTTCACCTCGGGCTGGGGAAACCATGAGCACCCCACATTGCTGTGCTACTGAGCTGGGCTTCTTAAGTTCCCTGGGGCAGGAGCTGGGGCAGGGCTGATGCTATACATAGAAGGTAAGAGGCAGACTGGGCAGGTCCTGGACCAGTGACAGAGCACTGGGGTCTGGGACCTTCCATCTCTTGTCCCGGGGCAGGTGACAGCTCTGTCTTTGACAGCTGCTCCTAATCAACCCTGTAGGCCATCACTTGGAAAGCACTCTGTCTTACCAATGGGTTTCAGCCCCGGACAAGTTCACTGTGGATTCAATGTGACCAAAGAAATGACAGTAGAATGTTCTTGGGGTGAAAGGGTTATACGCACCTTTATTCCCACAGTGGCAGGTCAATCACTAGAATCCCGTCCACTCAGAGCGAGTCTGCATGTAGCAAGCCGGTCTCTGCCTCTGGGCCTTTCTACCTGTGCAGCCATCTTGGTCTCTGTCCTTGGCGCTGCCACCACTCCAGCCTTGTCTCTGCTCTCCTGCAGCCTTGCAGCCCTGCCACCATGTTGCCCAGAGCACTGGGTGGAGCTCTTTAAATAGAGTCAATAATGTTGTATTGCCCACACGTGTGTAGTGAGCTAGTCAGCCAGGGCCAGGTAAGAATCCTGGCAACAGGAACCTTCACTTTATCCACAGACTCCCATGACTAAAGACACCCCTGAGACCTTGTCAAAAAATCAGATTATTGTATAATAAGATGTACATGTTAAATTAATGTGACCCCTTAATTATCATATATGTAAGACATAGTTTCTGTCAATGGCAATGATTACAGCAAAATATAAATGATAATTTACTCTGGGAGTCTGAATGCTCACAAAAAGCTTTGATCAACTTGAAAGGTGCTGCTTAAACACACATGAAGAGCAAAGAAGAAGCATTCTTATTAATTTGATAAATTAGTCAAGAAGCCGGTAAACTCATTAACTCCCTTCTGTTGATTTCATGTGTGTGGATTTGATAAGCTCTTTCCTGATTGAGAGTTCAATTGTGAGAAAATGCAAGAATACTGTGTGTTCCTATAATGTTTGGGAGGATAAGCTCAAATATTGCCCTTTCTGTGCATCTCTGCTGTCTGCCCAGCACAATCCAAGGTGGTGCGGATAGAACAGGGCTGTTTGAGAAGGAGGCTGTTCTCCTGTAGCTGGGCTGTAACTGCCAGGCTGACACTAGTATAGACCATTTCCTAGTGCCCCGTTTTGAGGAGCTTGTCCCTCTGTGAGGACTGCATATTTGGGACCCCCCAGCCTTCATGTGTTAATGTCATAATCCCCAGTGCCATGGCGGTTGTTAAGTGTACATAACAAATACCATCATATTGGTGCCTGCTTTTCAACATATGAATTTTGGGGGAACATAAACTCTGAGTCTATAGCATCAGTCTCTCTTCCTCCCTCCATGCATCTCCTATTCTTCCTGCCTTAGTCTAACGATTATTGTTATGTCATTATTTTCTGATTTGCAGTTGACTTATTAGGATGTTTGACAGTGGGAATATTCACTTCCTCAGGAGAACCAACTCCCACACACTGGGGTACAGTTTTATCTCACAGACCCAGCAAGGAAATTAAATCCCCTCAGAACCAATATAGACCAATTTCAGCACGGGCATAAAACAGGTTACTCCAGACACCCCCTATCATGTTACATGTGATCTAACTCATAGTCCTTGATTTTATATTTCCACATTAAAAATAAATTTACATACTCAAGTCTTGTTTAGAGTTTTCTGAGATTTGACAGGATTAGGTGGATCCCAATGAATAGCATCTTTGTTCCTCAGAGTCCGCAGGTAGAGACCAAAACATGACGTTCACTAGAGATCAAGCCAACAGCAGACAATGTGTGTGAACAGAGGGCTTCCTACATGCCCATCTGCCTGCCCTCCTGAGACCCTCCCTGGCTGCCTGCTGGGCTTTTCCAGAACCACTGTGGCAGAGGGACCCAGATCCTGGGCCAGAGGCTCCTGGAAGGTGGGGGAGGGGTTAGACTCATTTGACCCAGCTCTCTTTTCAAGCTACTGATTAGATAATCACCTGAAGAAGGTGACTGAGAACTTGGAGGAAGGCCTCGAGTTTTGCCCATGTGGCTAAGTTTGCCTGGAAAGGAGAAGTTCCTCAGGATACAGAGCTCTGAGTTTTAACACTGGGACAGTCCCCGGCAAATCGAGAGAGGGTGTCACTGTTTGTGAAGCACCCTCCATGTGAAAGGAAACATCGGAAATGGGAAAAAGCATTGCTGTCCTGATTTTCCCTATATTTTAATTCCCTACCACAGTGGTTCTCAAACTTCAGCAATGTGAGGGATCCCTGGGGTGGGGGGTGGGGCCTGTGGAAACGCTGCTGGTTGGGCCCACCCAGAGTGTCTGATTCACATGGTCTGGGGTGGGGCCTGGGGTCTGCTGTCTGTGGCCCAAGGCACACTCTGGGACCACCATTCTAAGAGGGAGCATCAATCCCTCTGCTACACGGCTTCAGGGGCCTTCACCAGAAGCTCCTCAGGGTGGTCCCCCATCTTCATGAAGAGGATCTCCGCTTCTGCTCACTGTGTCTCCTTCTGGACCTGTGATTTTACCCCTCAGAAGGCTATGAAAACATCCGCACAATTAACTAATTAAATGTATAGCCATTCTATATGCAAGAAATTCACTCTTGATTTTTATCTCCTGTCCCAAACTATGATATCAAAATTTCTGGAATGTGGTTAAATAACACCAGATTTCCCAATAACATATGCTCAAAGGTATTTGAATAGCAAAATTCCAAAACAAACAAAACTAGACATGCAATTTAAAAATAAGTGAACAAATTCCAAGGAAGAAGGCACCACCAATTAAATTACCTTACAGAGTCAAGTTATAAAGCTCAAAATCAGTTTCTTTTTCCATTGTGAGTACAAAGTCCAAAGGCACAGAAGTACAAAAGCATCATTAATTTCTTACTCTGCTCCATCGTAGCCAGGGGTTCTTGATGCTGGTGAAGTCAGGTCCAGGGTTCTTCTGGAACCTGCTGCCTGGCTGCTTCCATGGCTTTCTTTGGGCATTAAAGGTGAATTAGTTCAATGCAGAAGCCCTGATGTCTTCACTTTTGGAAGGGCAGGCAGCCCCTGGACTCACACCACGGCTCTGGTGTCACTCAACACCTCTACAAAGTGAACCAGCGCCGTGGTGTGTGGGTCTGTTTGCAGAAGAGTCAGCCTCCGTCACCTGGTTTTATTTGAGGTAGGGTGAGAGAGGCGGCCACTCTCACGTGGCTTTGGCAGAGACTCAAAGGAGCAGGGAAGCCATATAGTCCAAAGGGCAAGGCTGCACTGTGCCCCCTGCCTGGGGGCCATCGTGGGGCGCTGGAGGGGCCTGCCTAGAAGCAGGGCACCCTGTGGTATTGTTAGGGCAGCCTTTGCCTTCTCTGATTGCTCCTGCCTTAGAAGGCACAAGAAAAAAATGAGAAAAATGTCAGTAATTGATTAAGTCCTGGTCATTGGTGCCAATTATCACAGGGCTATTGGCATGCTGGACTGTTCCTAGAGGTCGTGGTCTGTCTTCAGCCTGATCAGGACAGGCTGGCTTCCTGAGGTGTTTAACGTTGATAAAGCGTTTTGTCTCGGACGGGTTGCTGCAGGTTGTGGGCCGAGCCTTGCGCTTACACCGGACTGGCTGTTGCCCATTTGTATCTGCATCGTCTCACTTCTCTGCCGAGGGCTGGGTGGACGCTGTGCTCGGTCTTCCGCTCTGTCCCCTGCTCAAGGGGCGACAGGCACAGCCGAGGCCCAGGGGGCGACCTCGCTGTCTCTCTAGGACAGGGCTCGGTGGAGGCTTGCCTTCAGCTGCGTCCTGCATGCTGCAGAGCTCTGCGGACCCGCGGCGGATGAGCACCCCGCGCAGGGAGCTGCTGCCCCGCGCCGCAGCGAGGAACGAGATCCCCAGCCGCCTGCTGGCCTGAGAGCCGGCACTGGGGGTCTGCTTCCGAGGCGTGGTCCCGGGGCATGGGGTGGACTGGCCCCTTCCCCGCCCCCCCGCTGCTGCTCTTGGCCTGTGGCCGGCTCCGAGCCCCGGGCCCCCTGTGGGCGTGAGGGCTCTCTGTCCAGGGTCGGGGTCCCTGTCCAGCCCTCCCTGCGGACTCAGGCGCCTTCCTGCTCCTGCACGGTCCCTGCTGGGCGGCCTCCCGCCGGCACCGAGGCCCTCTCTGTCCCGTCCTCTTTCTCCTGACCTGGCTCGGTGTTCCCTGGCACTCCTGAGTTTGCTCTGTGGTGCCTCCCATGTGACAGAGAGGCAGCCAACGACCTGGGCCCGCGAAGCATTCGCTGAGCAGTAGGTCCTGCCCGTGTTCACCCGCTAACGCCGGCACTTCTCGGCACCGCAGCCTTACCCAGGCCGGGGCTCCCGGTGACCGCCACCCTCCCCTCACCCTGGTCGGGGGGTCCTAATTCCACACAGGTCGTGCATGTATTTCCATGTTATCTATCATGACTGGAACTGGAGGCACAGTGAAACAGCACGCATCCAATTGTCTTCTTTTTCATTGTGGTAAAATACATGTAACATGAAAGTTGCCATTTTGGCCGCTCTGCAGGGTACACTTCTGTAGCATTTAGCACATTCACGATGTTGTACGACCTTCGCCACTCAGCAGTTCCATCACCTCGGTAGGAAACCCCGCGCCCCTTAAGGAGCGTACTCCCCGTCTGCTTTCCACCAGCCGGCCTCCTGTCTCTGTCGGTTTACCTGGGCTGGAGTGCAGGGGTCCTGGGCACAGGTGTTTGGGATCATTTCCCTGGTCTCTGCAGTTGCAGTAATCTCATTGACGTAGAAGATGACATGTTCTCTGTGTAAGAGGCCCTGTTCCTTTTTATTCGTTTAATAAAATCTCTAGCATTGCAGTGGGTGAAGCTATAATTTGGCTTCTGTAATCTAAGAACCAAGATCACAAATGATCTGATTAACAAATTCAGAGCCAAGTTGAGACTGTGTCGGGGGCAGTGAAGGGCCCTGGGAGCTCCAGAATCCGAGCCCTCCACACTCCCCTGGATCTGAGTGAAAGCAACAAAGAGAAGAAGGAAGTCGGGGCATCACACCTACCCTGCTGCCCCGGACCCATAGCATGTACAGTGTACAGCTGGCATCCTGTAAGTGTTCTGCGACAAACACAGCACTTAGCTTCTGGACTGGAAACCTGATTGAAAAAGCACGGTAAAATGTAGCCAAGGTTTCTGGACCTCCGATGCTAGAGGCTTGAATGCAGAAAGTTGATCTATTATTTAATTGAATCCTGGGCTCGGAGTTAGTTTGTGTAATCAGTATCCACATTTTGTGCTGGAGGAGGGGTCAGTGTCTTTATTCCCTGTAGGAAAGAGCAGATTCCCCAACAAATCAGGGTTTTGTTTGGAAGGATAAATGGGGTATGGTTGTTGACTGGCCCCTGCACTGCTCAGAAGGAAAAATACACATGGATTTTTTTTTACTGTACGTGATAAATCACATAAAAATTAGAATGTGGGGATGTGAAAGGCTCTGGATCTGAAGGATGAGCAGAATAAATGGTGAATAAAGGAAACCCAGACTGATGTGTATAAATATGTTTATTAAGACTCAGAGTGTTTGTTGCATGTGGGAGGGTGGTGGGGAAGTGGCCCAGAGAGTGAAACCACGTTGTCATAACCTCTCAGGAAGCCAGGTAGGACCTGGATGAATGCAGGGGCCAGGGACATACCCTCCTCTCCACTGGCTTCTTGGGCTCAAGTGGGCACATCTGCCTGAGGACTAGGCACTCCTGAGCAGATGGACGGGGAGAGGTGGCTGATGTCAGGTGAAGACATGAGACAGATGAACAGTGAACATTCTGCACAGTCATGCCCTGTCATCAAGTAAACTGAGTCACCTTGCCTGCAGCACTGTTTGGTAACCATCCAGATTAAAGAGTCATCCCTTACTGTGTGGGAGATAGGAGATGAGAATAGGGTTTGAGATTAAAAGGACAACAGCCCTCAGGTTACCTGTCACACTGCCAAGGTTAGTCTTCATAACATTCAAAATGGTGAGTAGCTTTTTGTTGCATTATTATTGTTTTTATTAGCTGCAATGGACATAGACTTTTGATTTTACTCTTCTTAATTGTTGGCTCTTGTAAAATGTACTTTGCAATATGACATTATTGCCAAATGGGAAAAATTAAAAGAACATGTTTTAATTAAAAGAACATATTTCAGTTAAATTTCCTCCTGTTTTTCACTCTGCTTGCTGTCAGTGCAATGTTTCCTTGGCACAATGGGTAGATAGGACTAGCCTCCAGTAAAACTCCAGGCTGGGAAAAGTCTGTCTCCTTTGCCCCGTCTCCTTTAATCACAGACTCTTCCCATTCCCACTCAGGATGTCCCTGTATTCCCGGAGAGCAAGGCTCAGCTCCCTGGAAATCACCCTGTTCAAGTTCTAAATAGAAAAAGGTACTTTATCCTGAGCAAGAAGGGCAGCTTCCTAACGGACAAGAGGCCTCATGGGTGGGCATGAATTAAGCAGCTCATGCTTCCTGGGTGATTCAAATCCAAGCTGAATTCTGAACAAAGACTGGTTTACTCTCATCCTGGGTATAGCCCTTTGAAGATACCAGTTTATTTTAGATAATTTCCTCTTACATGGGTATAGGCTATGATTTCTGTCCATTTCATTCTGTAAGGCTGTCAAAAAGTGCAAAATTTCAATGCTGTAGAAATATAGTTTTAAATATACAAAATATTATATTACTGAGCTCCTA
The DNA here is from genome assembly GCF_030020395.1 of Manis pentadactyla. Classification (NCBI taxonomy): domain Eukaryota; kingdom Metazoa; phylum Chordata; class Mammalia; order Pholidota; family Manidae; genus Manis; species Manis pentadactyla. The sequence goes on along the minus strand of NC_080020.1, from coordinate 145,329,084 downwards.
TGAAGACTATAGTAGAGGATGAGTGTAATCAAGAGATGCCTAGGCCAAAGGACTAATGATGAACATTACATATTTTTAATCTGTCTGTGGTCAAAGCAAAGAAGGTATTAGGGAGGAATAATAAAATGGAAATATTATGACAAAGTAGTCATAATTCAAATGAAAATTTCTAGGCAAAAGAAAAAAGTAGAAGAAACTCATTCATGATTATATAGGCAATAGATAGGAATCAGAGGATATAATTAAAAAATAAACAACCCAGGAGGTAAAAGATTATATAAGAAAGCAAGGGACTAAGGGCAGTACATACAGAATAAAGGTTATTACTAGAACAAAAATTAGGTTTTGAAATGTTTCCATTTGATCTGTAATGAAACTTCAGTGTCCTGGTAGATTTTCCAGGACAGAGAATTTAGGTTACTTGATTTGTCTGTATAATTCTAAATATACTAAGTACATTTCCCTTCTGAAGAAATGGGTCTATTGAGATATAATTTTTATATTGTTCAACTCATCTCTTTAAGACATGTAATTTGAATGGCTTTTAATATATTCACAGAATTGGGCAACTATCACCATAATCACCTTTTCAGCTTTAGAACATTCTCAGCACCCCAAAATGAAGCCCAGACTCATTAGCAGTCATCACCATTTACTCCAACATCCCTGCCCTTCTCCCAGTGGTCCCAGGACACCACTAATCTACTTTCTGTCTCCATTTATTTACCTATTCTAGACATGTCATGTAAGTTGAGCCATACAACACACAGTCTTCTGTGACTGGCTTCTTTCACTTAGCATACTATTTTCAAGGTTCGTCCACATTATAGCATACATCAGTTTTTCATTCCTTTTTATTGCTGGATACTATTCCATTGTATGGATAGAGCGTATTTTATTTATCTGTTGAATTGATAGACATTCGGGTAGTTTCTACTTTGGGGCAATTGTGAATAATGCTACATAAAGATCCATGTACATATTTATGTGGAAATAGGTTTTCATTGCTCTTAGATATACACCCAGAAGTGGGATGGCTGGGTGAGGTGTTAATGCTATGTTTAACATTTTGAGGAATTGTCACAGTGACTGCACCATTTTACATTCTCACCACCAGTGCATGAGGGTTCACATGGTCAATTTTTGCACATCCTTGTTGACACTTGTTATTATCTGTGATTTGATTATAGCCACCCTAGTGATTATGAAGTGATATCTCACTGGGGTTTTGATTTGCATTTCCTAATGGCTAAAGATTCTGAATATATTTTCATGTGCTTATTGGCCATTTGTGTATCTTCTGTAGAGACACATCTATTCATATCTTTTGCCCTTATTTTATTCCATTCTCTGGGCTATCTTTTCATTTTCTTGATGGTATCCTTTGAAGCACAGAATATTTTAATTAATGAAGTTAATTTTTTTGCTTTACGATCTTCCTTCCCTCCTCCTTCCTCCCTTCCTCTCTCTCTTTCTTTCTTTCATGCTTGTATTTGCAGTATCATATCTAAGATGTCTTTGCCTAAACCAAAATTATAAAGGTCTGTGCCTGTTTTTTTCTTATACATATATTTTTTAAGTTTTAGCTCTTACATTTAGGTCTGCATCCATTTGCAGTTCATTGTTGTCTATGGTATAAAGAAGCATTATAATTTAATTCTTTTGCATGTAGCTGTCTAGTTCTCTCAGCACCATTTGTTGAAAGGAAATGTGTATATCCCTTTGCAGGGAGCAGGAGAGATCATATACATTTAATGAGCTTGAAAGAGAAGCCAGAAGTCTGCTCAATGTAAATCTGAGCAGAGACTTAAGAATAACTGGGATGATACAGTGGAAAAGTATTGTCGATGAATAATTAAATTCTTTATATATATATGTTTTAACTGTGTTGAATATTTACTCTGCATCAATAAACTATGTGGCAGTGGAATGGTTAGCTAAGACTTATTCCAAGTCCCTTCTAGCATTCGGCACTGGGGGAGGCCCCTGGAGATAGTTTCCAATGTCATTTCGGCTCTACCACTCAGATCTATTTGCATGAGACTTCGGTTCAGATTAACCAAGTGGGCAGAGACTCACGGCAGGTCATGGCAGAGACATATCATTCTGGAACCCACATTTGAAGGTGCCATTTCCTGTTTTTTAAGGACAGCTCCCTGATGGGGTGGCTTTCTGGCCCTGGCAAAGGGAGCATGATTTGGGAGCTGGCATGGGGGAGAGGCAGCTTCTGTGTTCGGCTGCTTCCTGGTGTGCTTCTGAGAGTCCTGCACGTTCAGCTCAGTTTCCTCAGTTCTCCATGAGCATATGAGTAATTTACAATTTTGTTTTTGCTCAAACTTGCTAGAGGAGATCATGTTGTCTGCACTTAAGAACGTTGATAATTAAAGTAATCGGTAAAGAAGTGGTGGCAGGAAAAACACAAGGATGTGGGAACCTGAGATCTGTCCCTGGTTTGGGTGGCCTTGAAAATGCGGAGCTACCAGTTGCCAGTGAAGATGGAACATCATTGCCTCGGCCCTCTGTCTTTCCTGAATGGTCACCTGCTGCCTCCTGGAATGAAGAGCCCATTGAACACAAAGTTTGGGCAGACCCAGTGTCTGCTATGACAATCCATACTGGGAGGGATGAAAAATAAAAGAGGTCTAGATGGAACAGTCTTCTTCTAACTGGGCCAGGGAGCTCTAATTAATTCAGCAATTCAATATCTTAAGACACATAGTTTCTGTTACTGCCTGTGTTAGTTTGTACTTTCCCAGAAGCAAATTTCTGTGTAAGTTGTTTACTTGGGAGGAAATGCCAGGTGCAGGAGTGAGAAAGTGAGTCAAGAAAGGGACAGTAGCCAATGAAAGGTGCATTATCAAGCTAGCTATTGGTACAGGCCCCAGGAGGCCAGTCTCACTGGGAGCTCGGGACAGAGCCTAGGCCGCACTGTCACCTCAGCCCCGGGGTCAGGAAGCTCGTGTCAAGCACGGATACAGGCTGCTCCCAGGGGTGGGCAGTCATCCCTTGGCACTTTCAGCCTTCCCTGTGTGGAGGCAGAATGGGTGCCTCAGCCCTAGGAGGCCTTAAGCATAGCAGCATAGGCGGTGGTTCATGAATGCTGGGTTGGCATGCACCAAAAGCACGTGTTGGGGGGATCTATGTGGGGCACCAATAGAATCTGGTACATGTAAATCAATGTGTAATGAAGTTGCACATCAGTCCTGAAAACAGCCCTAAGTTGGACACACAGACTGATTTCATGGGTTCCTGATTTATAATAGAGTTGAATTCATAGCCTTTCTATTGAATGAAAATGAAAGAGTGTTGGTCATTCAAGAGTGGGATCCAGAGACATGGAAAGGTGACACTGGGTAGGATTCAGATGAGCTGTGTTCTGTGCCTGTCCTGACCTCATGGAGTCCTAGCCCGGAAAAGCAGGTCCACTTGCAGTCTAACGAGGTATGTCTGCCTTGCTGGAGGACCCTGTGGTGATGTGCTTGAGCAGTTATGTCACAGATGTGAACTCTCCCACCGTAACTGCCTCACAGTGACAGTCAGACCCCAACATGTCTCAGGGGCTAGTTACACAATTACTGTGGGAGCATAGGCTTCATGCACTGAAAGACGTATAAGATTTTAAAATTTATAGTAGCACAACCCCAGAGGAATACATGCAGGATAGACTCCCAAGGTGCCAAGAATGAGGTTTGATCTTACTGAATTTATGGGGCCAACTTATCAAAGATTGTCATATAATGAGCTACCATGTATACCTGGGAATGTTTTGTTTGCTTGACTACTGACTGAAAGTTGTAAATGCCAATGTATGGAGGGATATATTGCCAAAAGGAACACAAGCACCTTCAAAAAGAGCTATAAAGCCCATTCTATGTAGGCCAGAGGTGGAGACGAGAGCTGCTGCCATAGATGTGGGCCCCTGGTTATGATGGGGATGGTGGGATTCCAGGGGGGCATCTCTGACCGCTCACAGCAGGAAGGCCTCATTGCTGTAACAGGCTGCAGGGATGGGGGTGGTGGGGTTCTTAGAAGCTTGAACCGCAGAGATCTTTGGGCAGTCCACTAAGATTATACTTGATCTGTATAACTAAAAAGCCTCGGCTTGTCAAATGGAGATCTAACTTGGGTCATCATGAGGGAAAGTCATGGACTTCTCATGTATGTGTCAGTTCATAGACCAAAGTTACTTGAATAAATGGAGGGGAATCAGGGTACCCCAGAGAAAGGACCTTCTGGTTAGAAGACAAATGAATCCTGTGAAGCTTTCTTCTATATTTTTCAAAATGGATCTGCAGCCATTTAGCAGAAGAAAGAAAAATACCCAGAAATTTCTGGAATGGTTGGATCCTGGGTCATAGGGGAGTCAGAGTATCACTGTGGTCCAGTAGTCAGAACAAAGCTTCTCAAGAGCATTGTGAGGGAGAGAGAGTTAACCCGAATCTCACCGTGTCACAATGTGTCTTTTACCTGGCCTTTGTTTATTTCCTGAACATAGAGAGGGAATAGGCACACTCACCTACCAACAGAGCCTCCACATTAGCTCTTGTGAAGGCAAAATAGTAAGAAGGTCTGGGACAATTCACCAAAGTGTCCACTCCTCCCCAAAATGGTAAGCTGAAGAAAATAGTCACATTCACTGGCGGGGGAACCTGTACCATCAAAATTTTAAGGGATTCAGGGATAGTGGCTTCTCTTCCAACCCCATTTAACATGGGAATTGTGTCTATGTAGAAGACACATAGTTCTTGGAAAGTGATGGTAAATTACCACAGTCTAATCCTACTCCAGGGGAAGCAGCTGTGCCAGGGTGATTATTCTAACAGAATAAATCAGCATGGTTCCGGGTTTGGTACGAAGTTATTATCCTGGAGTTTGTCTCCCCACTGTTCCCCTCCTTTTCAATAAGCAAGAAACACTAGAAACAGTCTTCCTTAATCAGAATGTTTAGGGGCTCGGTTCTCTCACTGCCCCACACTGGCCCACTGCAGTGACAGGACCACGGCCATCTATAGGCTCGATGTCCCGGTGACTGGGTTTAGGGCAAAGCCAAACCTCCTTTGGAGTTTCTGAGAAATAGCTCTTGTCTTGCTGTTGGGCCCTGGCTGACCATCGAACCTGAATTTGCCATCATGGACTTGGGGATTATCTGAACTCTGAAGCCACCACACTGGGTATGTGCCCAGTGTTCCATCGTCACTTGGAGGCAGTGTGGCTATGGGCCTGAGCCCCAGGGAATCTTACGGGACCAAATGAACTGAAGACCATGTGGCTCGTTCCCAGTGTGCTTATTACTCCTCAGGTGCCATCTGACTCTCGGCCTGCAGCTGGGCATTGCCTGTGGCCTGTCTGATCAAGGAAGGACAACTGAAGCTGGTTTACAGATGGTGCCATAGACATGCTAGTGCCTGAGTGAGCCAGACCACTGTGGCTTTCTATTCTGATTCAGGAGTGGCCTTGGAGGGTGACAGAAGAGAGAGTTTCTTTCATGAAGAAGTGTTATAAGTGGCACATGCTGTCTGTTTTCCTGTAAGGAAAGATGCCCTGAGACTGGAATTTATACTATTTCATGGGCTATGGCTTATTGTTTGGCCAGGCAGACAGGTTTGGAAGAAACAAGACCAGAGAAAAAGTGACAAAAAGATCTGGGGATGAGATGTAGATGAGCCTCTCAAAACGGGCCTGGAATGTGAGAGTATTTGTGGCCCGTGTGACTTTTCTAAGGGATGCCCACTTTGGAGGAGTTTCCTTATAATACGTAGATAACATGCCCTGTTAATACCCATCAGCCACCTTCTCCAGCCATCCCAGTGGTTTTCTGGTGGAGTAATGATGGATAAAGTGAACTAAGTGGCTGGGGGTGGGGGTGGGGGTGCAGGATGGCAATGCCTGGGCTCAGCAGCATGACCTTCCCTTGGGGGAGGCTGACTTCTACCACCACAGGTGAGTCACCAACTTGCCAGCATCAGCGACCAGCTCTAAGCCCCCGACACTGTACCAAATCCTGGTGGAAGAAAACCAGCCAGCCACTTGGATTACATTTGAACCTTTCCATTATGGAGGGGTCAGTGATTCATCCTTCCTGGAATAGACATTAATACTGGATACGATGCTTCTGCAACACCGAGAGGGAACTTGCTGAATGCTGTATTCATGGTAGTGGTGTCCCACACAACATTGCGTCTGACCAAGGAAATTATTTACAACCTCCTTCCCCCACCAGGCTCAGTGGATTCATTGATATTCAGAAGGGACCTCATCACCCATATAATGCTGGCCTTTTAGAATGATCAAATGACCCACTGGAGACTCAGTTACGGTATCAGTAGGGCGCTAATGAGTTGAAAGGTTGGAAGGGTGTCCTATGGAATGTGCACATAATCAGTGACCAACAGATGGTGGTGTTTCTCCAGAGCCAAAACATGAGCATCCAGGAACCAATGGGCAAATGTGGAAGCAGAGCCTCTCCCTGTGATACCTGACAGCAGCCTTACTCATATTCTGCTTCCCACCCCCACAGCTTTCGTCTCCAGGTAGGTGTTGCTCTCAAGGGACACGGCAATGTCCCATTCAACTGGAGTTGAGACTGCCTAGCTAGCTAGGCAAAGCTGGCTGCACTAGCTGGCCAAAAAGTGGCCCTTAGATGTCATCTCTGCCAGGATGCTGGCAGAAGGGATGATCCTGATTATCAAGGGGATGAATCTTTGCTATCATACAGTGCAGGAAGGGGTCAGTGTTTCTGAAACTCAAGGACTGTCCATGTGCCTCTTAGTACACCAAGTTCATTGATCAAAACCATGGCAAGGCTATGTAAGTGAAACCACTTAGCACTTCTACCCTTTGAGATTGAAAGTTTGGGTCACTCGCTCAGATAGACAAGTCTCTCCTGCTGCAGTGTTTTCTAGCAAATGTGACTGGAATGGCAGTGCGGACGGGAGATAATGATACCTTGTTGCCCTGGGAGTGCTGCAGGTGGCCTCCTGCAGCTCTGTCCCTCCTCATGGTGTCCAGGGTTGGTATTGTAGATAGGTGACACCACTGTGGAAGAGAAAGCCCAGCACCCGAGGACACTGTGAGGACAGGTCTTCGCCAGGCACAGAAATCTGGGAGAGGGATTTGAAAGTCCATAGGTCTTGAAAATAGAAATTTTAACTGATTTAACTTACATTTCAAGTAACAGGGAGTCTCCATCTAATATTAAAAGAATTGAACAGCAGAATTTGCTCTGTAACTCAGACCAGGAGAGCTTTTTGTGTCAGGAAGAAAGTGGTTTGGTTCTTGCCACTTAAATAGGGTAGATATTGTCTCCAAAACGCAAAGAGATACTCTTAAGTGTTGAGGGAAAGATAGGGAAGCGCCTTGCATTCAGTTTGGAGGAGATAGTCAAATAGGCTCCCAGATTCTGGGGCATCAGAAACTGAGCCAGCAGGTGCCTCTGCTTTTCTTGCATTTTTCTTTTCTTCTATATCACACAAGGGTTTAACCAGGGCTCCTAGTTGCCTGCCATTTCCTGCTCTTAGTGTCCTAATCATGATATTATTCATGCTGGGGACAAGTGTGATGTCCTGTAGGCTGCACCTCTAGGGCAGTGCAGGCCTCTGAGTTCACTTCGGACACACAACAAGAGCTGTACATAATTCACTGAGAGAGTCCCACCCACTTATCCTCTGAGGTCTTCGCTGCCACCCTGGGTTCCCTTCAGTGCGATCCTGAAGTCCCCTCAATTGCCACGTCCCACAGCATTCCAGTTCAGTGAGGAGAGCCATCCAAGATCCTTTAAAATGTCCTGGTGCTTCGCTCTCCAATCTCTTCCTAGATGAAGGGGGCTGGTCTGGGCAGTGAGGTGGGTGCATGGATGAAACAAACAAGTTTAGCCTAACATTCCTGTCTCTGCAGGTCTGTGATTTCCTGTATCTCCATTATAGCCAAAAATGTGTGGCCCTTAGATGTCAGTCTCCATGGCCAGCTTTCTGTCTGGCCATCCCAGTGGGCTGCTAGCTCTGCAGGCAGCCGTGCACACTGAAGACGGAAGGCAGCCTCCTTGTAAATGCAGCCACATCGTATATTCAGCCTAATCCAAAATTGTGTTCTAAAAGTATGCTCCATGCTATTTGGTTGCATACTCTCAAAACCCACTTCCACAAATATTTTCCATATTCTAAGTGTGTAAAAATGCATTTCTACATTTCTTTTTAGATACTCTGTCTCTGGAATTTGAATCCTGACAGACAGGTTGTCTTTCTAGCAGTACAGGCTGCTGGAGCTGAGAATTGCTCATTTCTGATCTTCCTGAACCCAGTTGTCCAATCCTGTAGGCTACACTGTATCCTTCATTTACCCTCTTTTCTGTGCAAGTTGGCTAGAACCCTCATGAAGCTGGCCCTGGACAATCAGCTGCCAGCCACAGACTCCCAGGGACAAGAGTTACCTGGAATTCGTTACTGGGTGAAGATGAGGAGGACAATGAGACTCTTAATTATTCTCCAAGATGTGAAGCCAGCCCACGTGGTGTGTAAGCAAAACCACTAATCAGATAACCCCTCGGTCCTACTGGACGAGGATCCTGGGGACCCGGAATGTGGGGTGAAGACCAAGTGAACAGGACTGGTTCCCCTGAGCTGTGCTTTTCTGATGTCACGAGGGACTCTGACCCTAGAAGTCTCTTCCCAAGGAGCAGGATGAAACTCAAGAGCCCTTCTGCACCATGTCAAAGAACCGCTTGCTGTCAGTCACTAGAGAGCAAAGATGACTTTACAGCCATGCTCGGTCCCCTTACACAAAGTCGCACTGACCAGGAGAGTGCAGCCTTGCTGTTTATCATGCCCATCTGCACCACTGCGCACCCACTCTCATGGCTCTGTGCCCTGGGGAGTAAGGTGGCAGGGTGACAAGTGAAATGCTGACGTCATGCTTGGAAGACAAGAGTGTAAAGGCTGAGAAGGCAAGTAGAATTTTCTCCTGACTTATCCCAGATCCAAGTGGCTCAGCCTGGGTCACAGTTCTGTCCCGTCTCTGAAGGGGAATGGGTTCTGCATTTGACAGCCCCCCAGTCACCAAACGAGGGAGATGGGAAATGCCCCAAGTGAGGGAGTCTGGGCAGAGAACACAGACAACAATCTCCATGGGGAAAAGCAGTAAAGTGACTGTCACAGGCAGCCATCCGTCACCTGACCCTGAGGTAGCAGATTCCCAGGCTTGCTTAGGATCCACCCATAATTTAGACTAAGGAATTACGGCTGATCTTCACTGAGCACTTACTATGTGCCAAGCCTTCTGCAGGGTGCTTACATAAATCATTATGTTTAATGCTCATAACAGTTCTGGGATGTTGGTACCAATAGGAATCCCTGCTTACAGAATGCAAGCCTTTTGTGATGGAGCAGGTCCCAGGCAGTTGACTCCACAATGCCCCAACCGCACACGAAGGGATGTGGTCCATTAGCTGAGATGATGAGACTCAGGCACTCTAGTCCAGAACTTTCCCTGGAGCATGTAGGAATGATATAAAAATCAGTGGTGAGAAGGGAACTAAATGGGCAGGCAAAGAAGCAGAGACAGAGAGAGAGGGAGACAAAGAGAGAGGAGCTGGTCCCCAGAGCAATTAATTTAGGTCCTAGAATCAAGTTTTAGTCCTCTTATGATCTTAAAATAAATTGGCCAAAAGATAGGAAAAGAAGAAACATCAACCACAACTAAAAATAAGCCCCCTCTAGCTGAAGGTGATTAGAGAGAATTCTGTTCATTGTCACAGAGACAGCAAGCAGAGGGGGTGGTCGGTGCTCCCAGCCCCAGGAGAGGGAGGCATCTGACAGCGGCGCTGAGGCCCCAGTGCGGCCCATGAGGGGATGCCCAGCTCCCGGGGGTAGAACCAGCACATCTGATGACTTAGGAAAGAGCCGCCAGGGAGGCCACCTGGATGGCAGCTGTGCTAAGGTTTCCCCACTGTGGCAGTGCTCAGGGGACACAGAAGCTGGGGCTCAAAACACCTGAATGCAGAGTGTGAAAATCCAGAAACGTTTTGAGGAATCCTGTCTTCCATATAATGCCCCAGTGGTCCCTTTTTGAAAAATGCATGATTTTCCTCTTCCTGCTATCTGTATTTTTCCCAGTGCCCAGACATTCCTCTAGGGACAGTCACTTGGGGGATGAGTCAGGAACTGTAATGAACTCATTAAAAATCTAAAATTTTCAGGCTGCTGACACACATTCCATCAAAGAGGCCAGGACACGTAAAGCTGTTTTGCTTGCTGTGGGCTGAGATGTCATCACCTAAGAGGGTATTAAACTGGAGTGAAGCCTAACAGAAATACCTTTCAAAAGAAGTCCTTGTGTGGGAAACTGGAGGTGCTTGGCCAGAGGATGGATGAGGTTCCTACCAGCTCTTATGTACTTTTTAATTAGAACATTAAGGCAAATTTATAAAACAGAGGAAAAACCAGCCATAATTCCATTATTGCAGTACCTTTTAAAAGTTCTTACCTGCTCCTTTGCTGTTCTTTTCGATGCTCTTTTTATGTAGTTGTATAAAGCGGTTCTGCTTTTCTCCACCAACAGGAGAGCTGGACAATTTTCCATGTTGTTATTCGATAGTCATTTTAATCCCAGCTGTTATATTCTAAAGCTTGTAAAAGACATTAGCTCACTAGATTCTAGGTAATAAGTTGGGTAGAGTTTGATGGGAAGAAGTTCTTCACACTTATTCCAAATAAACTTTAGATTCTTACTGTAATGTGGCTTGGCTGCATGGTGTATACCTGATTTTGCATTAATGAGCAAAACCAGTGGAAGAAGGCTGGCACTAGGAAGGAATATTAAACACAGATAGTAAGAGAGCCTGTAGTTCATGAGATGTAGGTGAATCTCAACAGGCATGTTAGGTTGCAAAATGAGTGAGCAAGGAGCTTGTAAAACACTGGCAGAATTCGTGTGTTAAATGTAGATGGTAGCTCAGTAACCTCAAGACATGTAGAAGAGAGAGTTTAGGTGGAATACCTGACTACTGAGCATACTGACAGGTGAAGAGGGAGAGGGAGATGATGTCACAGTCATGCCCCTGTGGCTGGCATTTCTGTCACCCTTAGGCAGGCGCCGGACATCCCAGTAAGTCAGCATCTGCTCAGCAAGGCTAATTGGTGAGCTGCAGCCATGGCAGGTGGCAGTGTCTCTAGGGACCCAGTCACAGCATTTCGCCCACAGCACAAGGATATGGGCTCCAGGCACCTTTCATCTGCTGGACTCCTGCTCTAATTCCAACTACGCCTTTGTGACCATCCTGTCAGTGGGAAGGCTATTGCCGGGGTGACAGGATCCTGGAGCTCTGGGGTTCCTCCTGCCCTAAGCTGCCCTGCTGGCTGCCCCACTGTGTCACTTGTCCTTGCTTCTGGCTTTGTGTTTACGTGCCTTTAATCAACCATGTGCTTGTAGCATTTCATTTGGTCTGTAGACCTTGCTGTTTGGACCACTGGGAGGGCATGCCCATCGAGCCATCACTGCATCAACTAGCCGTTCCTATGGGTAGGTCATCAGGTGTCCTACTGTCTTGCCAATGGGTTTCAGCCCTGAGCAAGTTCACTATAAATTCAATGTGACCAAAGAAATGACAGTCGAACATTCTTGGGGTGAAAGGGCTATACCCAACTTTCTTCCTATGGTGGCAGGTCAATCACTAGAATCTCGTCCACTCAGAGCAAATCTGCATGCAACAAGCCGGTCTCTGCCTCTGGGCCTCTCTTCCTGTGAAATCATCTCAGTCTCTGTCCTCAGTGCTGCCACCACTCCAGCCTCTGCTCTCCTGCCACCATGCAGCAGCCATGCCACCATGTTGCCCAGAGCACTGGGTGGAGCTCTTTATATAACAATGTATTGCCCACATGTGTGTAGTGAGCTAGCCGACCAGGGCCAGGTGAGAATCCAGGCCACAGGAACCTTCACTTTATCCACACATACCCTGGAGACAAGACTCATGGCCCTAAACTTTCATGTCCCTTGTGTTCTCAGGGCAGCGCAGACATTTCAGAGTTTGCTGTTCCCAGTATGGCCACAAATTGGAACTTCAACTAACAACACAGCAAATTATCATCCAGTGTCACAGAGGCACAGCATTTAAAAATCTGGATATCTTATTTACCTTCATTTGTAAGTATGCCTTAAAACTCCCCAAATGGGTTGAAGAAAAAGAGGTGTGCTTGCCACACTTGCATATCTATTTTTCACTTGAGTCAGTCTGTGCTTGACATTTCTATTTTACGTTGAGTGCTTGGTTCAGGAGGTGTGCTGAGTTCCATACATACTGATTTTTGCTCTCTACAGAATGCCCAAGGTAATAGCAGGAAATGATAAGAATAGTGTGGCTCTCTTTGCTGAAGCCATGTTGGATTTCCAAAGGGCCTTGCAGAGAATTTCTGTCATGCCACCTCTAATCAGCACTGCTGGGATTAAACTTAACAGGTCTGAAGGTAATGTTAGTGGGAAGGAAGAACAAGCGTACTGATGAAGCACAAAGTCAGCTGTGGAGTGGCTGTCACGCCTGCATATTGCCTAACAAATTTCTGCCATGTCCTTTCGGAAATTAGCAGGGTAAATGCATGTAAAATAATAGAGAAATCTGTCAGGCTCCTCCTCCGATCTTCCCTGAGAGCTGATGGGTGCTGGGTACTTAGTGATCTCCAAGCTCACAGATCTCCAGCCCCCCAGGGTGTGTTAGGTAGGTGCACCTACCCAGCACCCACTCAGCCCGCCTGCCCACAGAGAGGTGTAAACCATTACCCCCACCACAATACAACTTGCATGCTTCTTCATGGGGGCACAGAGCTAACCAATATAACACAATCGCCAGAGTGATTTAGAACAGTTTAAATACGTGGACTGAGCACTGGGGCTGGCAGTGGAATTGCGATAGAGCCTTGCATCTGTGTAGAATATCAGGTGAAGAATATCTTTCTTGCTCTTTGCTTGAAGCAGTATACAAATGTCTTGCGTCTTTTGTTTCTTCTCTCCTCCTTGGCCTTTATCAGAAGTAGCTTTCCTGGCTTGGTTCACATGATCCTTGGGATGTGAATGTGTGCTATGTGTGGCAGTAACCCCCCCACCCCCCCGCACAGTCATAAGGGCGAGTTGAATCTGTGTAGTGCTTCACAATTCCCTAAGTGCCTTTGTATGTGCAAACTCACCTTTGCACTGTTAAAAGCTGAACAGGGGTCTATGCCACACCCAGCACCCTCGATTCTCACCTGTGTGTTTTCTCTGATGATAGTGGACTTCTATCAGAGTGATTCTGGGTCTTGACCACTAATTTGCCAAGGGCCAGTCCTCTGCCATGCATGGACCTTCCTGTCTTCTCCTCTCTTGTGCCTACCCAACTTTCTAGGCTCCAGGACGCCACAGAGGCCCCTTCTGCCCTTCTCCCGTCAGACTGGGTGCTCCGTCTTACCTGACCCCAAGCCTGGTATGCTCCCTTCCAAAGCTCATGCCGTGTGAGCCTGTGTGTCCATGGCAGTGTGCGGTCACAAGCACACGGGCCGGGGGAGCCGAGGTCCAGAGCTACCTTCCACAGGCAGGCACGTGCAGCAGAACTTACGGCTCTGCCCAGAAACAGCAGCTGGAACGGGTGGCTGCTTCGGCTCCCTGGTCTCACTTTCTTTCAGAGGTCAGTGGCTCCTATTGCCATGGAGCTGCTGTGGTAAGAGGAGTGGGTGACATCATGCATCTGGAAGGGCACCTGGTTACCACAGCACTTGGCGCTGGTCATGCGATTATTCAGGGGGCCACATCGGGCTCCCCGCTGGAGGTGGGCTTCATGCATGCAGGGACATCCTCTACGGCTCCCCTGTGTCCCCAGCGCCCACCACAGCAATGGGCACATGGAAGGCTCTTCAAAAACGTTTGTGGAATAAATGGATGAATGAATGAGTTTAAGGAAATAAACGATTGGCTCCAAAGGGCAAACACACGTTAGTAAAATTCAGATTACCTGTTTAGGGAATTGGAGAAGAGAGGTGCCCTGTTTCTCTGCTGGTAAAACATGATGGCTTGGCACACCTGTGACATAAATACCATGCGTGCAGCTCTCTAATCCTTTCTTCTGAAGACAAATAATGGGTCTCATGTAGTTAAGGGAGCCCCTTGGGGCTGTGGCTTCTGAGTCTCAGTGGCCCTTTGCTGTTTTGTACCAGTCTACAGGATTTTTCCCCAAGACCAGAGACTTTCTGAAGGTGGGCTGCACCTCGCTTCACTTTGTATCTCCTAGTGCCTGGTTCAATGCATTATAGCTGAAAATGTATGTTGACTTAAATTCCATTTCTTGGCTGATAACATGAGACTGAGATCTGGCATTTTAAAAATTATTGAAGCTTTGCCACATGAGAAAAATAAAATAGTATATTCTAATTCTGCCAAGCATTCTGACCAACTCCATCACTGCTCTAATCCCTGATAATATTTTTTTCATGGGGTTTCCTGATTTTAGGTCTTTTTCCTGGTAAACATTAAGTGAATTTTGGTTGCTTTCCTTGTTTACACTGAGAATTAATTTTGAGAAGAAATTATATACTTAATATTATGTAGATGAAATTAGGCTAAATGTAATATTCCAATATTTTGTGGCTTAAAGGAAATTCAATTTTGCTATCTGGAATGTTTTCCTAATGATGGAAAGAGAAAATTGCAGCTTTAATTGCCAAAGAAATAACCATGCAGAGAATGGTTTATGCAGACTTAAGTGAGGAAAAAAAATCATATTTCTTAATAATTCAGTCTCAAGATACATGTTGGAATAATTCTTTTATCAGAAATTCAGCCTTTGTGAGAAATTCGTATTTTTGTTATTTATTTGAAAAGCTTACTTAAAAGAAACAATAATTAACCCTGGGAGACCAGCTCAGCAATGTCAGTTTCCAAAGTGATAAGAACAGGACCTGTAGGGGGGTTGCTGGTGGTTACTACTCCTTCACTAAGGAGCTCCTGCGGTCTCGGCACTGCCCCGTGGGAGCAGAGCAGGTGAGGCCCCTGCTGTCCTGGAGTTCACCAACTCGAGCAGTGAAGAAAAAATGCTAAGCAAATAGCCATTCAAATATGCTTACAACTTCCTTTTGTAGTAAGTATTACTTAAAAGGGACAACTGGAAGGCGTATGGCCTCCTTGGGGAGTTGAGATAGGTCACAGGTGTTCAGCAGAAGGGAGGGAGTAAGTTGCTCCCACCGGAGAGGTGATGTTCAGAGGGCCTGAGGGGGGACAGCGTGGTACAGTTGGGGAGTGGAGGGCAGACAAGTGTGGCTTGATGGTGGGCCAGAGCCAGGGCGGCAAGCTGTGTGTCAAGGTAAGCAGGGGACAGCTCACACATTCCTGTTTGTATCTGTTGTGCCAGGATCTCCCCCATCTCCTCTTTCTGTGGATGGTTCCAAGCACTGTGCCCCCACAAACCCCCCCAAACCAGGCCATTTCCACTGCTAAGTCTACTGAGGGCAGCAGTTCTCAGTTCAGGCACGTTTGCACCCAGGCGCCATCTGAGTGTCTAGAGACATTTCATTTGTCAGAACTCATGGGAGGTGCTCCGGGTATCTCACAGATAGAGGCCAAAGGTGCTGCCGAACATCCTACAGCGAGCAGGGCAGCCCCCATGCCCCAGATCACCCGCCCACAGTGTCAGTAGGGAGGGCTCAGAAACTGCTTTCCAGGAGTGCTTTTCAAACCCATTAGTGGATTATGAAATCTCTCTCTCTATGGAAAAAATAGAGAACAGAGAAGACTACTGGGGTGTGTACATGCTGGAAGGGCCTCATGTGAATGTGCGTGGTACACACGTGTGCTTCTGTAGTGAGCTGCACTGGAAATTGTGCTCCGTACTGCTGGCTGCAGGTAAAGACGTTTGGTGGTCCTTCTGGTGTAGAGAACCTGCCACCATTCCAGCCAGTCTGTCCTCCCAGCAACACCATGGACCTGCCCTACCTGGGCAGAGCTGTGCCCCGAGCCCAGGTGCCCACAGATGAGAACCTCTGACTGCTGCCCTGTGGCCGGGCCGGGCGTCCATGCCAGTATCCCAGGCTCCCGCCCTCAGGTCCAGCTGTCGGGGCCCCGGGCTCACTCCTTTCCCCCACTTCGCCTACTGCTGCTTCCAGCTCCTCAAGCACTTTGCCCAGATGGTTCCCTCTGCCTGCCTGATGTACCACTCACCTCCACCTGCCGGTTCCTGTTCAGCCTTTGAAGATAGGCCCGGAGGCTCATCTATGAGGGACGGCATCGCACCCCATCCCTGGTGGCTGGTGGTCTCCGCCCCTGCTGTCTTCACAAGGTTTCGTCTATTCCTTTGCAGTAACAGTCACCATCTGTGTCTCGGCCGCCCTGTGAGCTCGGGGGCACCGACTGTGGCTTATGATCTCGCTGTCTTCTGAGCCTGAGCGAGTGCCTGGCACGTACATGAGGTGATCAAAAGGTCCTTGCAGAATAAGCTTGTGGGTGGGGAGTGTTAAAGTCCTCATATCGCTAATTATTTCATGAACTGAAATGATGTGAGAAAAAAACTTCTCAATATATATGCTGGATTTTCATATAATGTAGATTTTTCTTCTGTGTTTAAGTTTGTGGAGTCTGTGTATTTTTCTGATGATTTAACAAATGCATGCCTATCAAAGACACTTTGGATAGAACAGAGATATGCAATGAAGCCCTTCTCATATATTGTATACCATATATCCACTGTGTGTTCTTAGATTTTAACTTCCACAGTCTGTTTTATATCTATACATCAACAGATACGGAGATGGAGACATACATATTTCCAGGAAAATAAACCCTCCCCCCATTGGGGGACTCACCTCAAGCCACATGCAACGGATCTGGTGTAGACAGCGGGGTTTAGTGTAGATTTGATCCCAGAGCCAGCAGCTCGGTGGGCACAAGGAAGGTGTCGCTGCCACGGCTGGATGATCTCTCACATCTCCCCAGTTTTTCCTGTTTGGGGGGTTTTGACCAGCGCCACTCCAAGTCCAGTCCTGAGGCCCAGGGGTTGAGGCGGGCTGGACGCTGCTGCCCCCGTGTGCCCCAGTGCAGAACTGCAGGAGGCAGGCAGCTGTCAGATGCACAGGTCCAGGAGCCCAAGCCAATCAATGTCCTTGTTATTCTCTTTTGAGGGGAAGGGGGTGTCTTTTCTGACATTAATATATTCAGGACACCACAGAGAACCCAAACTCAGCTTATTTAAAATTTTTTTATTGAAGTATAGTTGATATACACAAAATTATATTGATTTCATGTATACAACACAGTGATTCAACAGTTAGCTACAATATTAGATGCTCACCTCCAAGTAGAGAAAGACAAATACCATATGATTTCACTTACAAGTGCAATCTAAGAACAAAACAAAGCAAAACAAGGAACAAAACAGATACAGACTCAGAGACACTGAGAAGTGACCGGTGGTTACCATGGGGGAGTGGTTGGGTAGGGAGGTCAAGGTTCAAGAACCCCTCAGAGAACTAGAAAGGGAGATTTTGTTTCTTTTTGTGCAGACTGTGGGGAATTGTCTAGGAGCAGTTCTCAATACTAAGTTTTGCAAGCATTGCTTTGGTATTTTGAAACAAACTGTCCAAAGATTTTCGTTCCATGTTTTGTACATCAGTTTGTTCTGGATTTCAATTGGCCTGGGCCACGGAGAAGACAGTAGAATTACTCCTTCTGGCAAGGGCCGGTTTTCCTGGGCTGCCTGTATCTCCATTTGTCTATGAGTTCCACAGTTTCCAAGAATGTTGATGCCTCGGGGCAGTTAACCCACTAAAGATTTTGAGATAGTTTGCCCACCTCTCCCGTCTGACTAGAGGTTCTTCCCCACCCTCAGAGGCCCGCTTCTCAAGGCCAAGCCTCTCGGTGGAGCATCTCCATGCCTGTCAGCGAGCTGGCCCACAGCTCCTGCTGCTGGGTGCCTCCCAGTCAGCCGTGGTCAGGGGGCGAGGGTCTCTGCTGACCCATTTCCAGGACTGGCTGTTAACATAAGTACCACTAAGTGAGTGCACAGTCAGAGCCCGTGTGTTTCTGGATCCACCCTGAAACTACATGGGAGGTGTAAGAATTTTCCTGAACCCGAATTATTTTTAATGGATAGATCTGGAATGTGGGCAGGCATTACAGAGAGAAATGTCTTTCTGACTAGATGCCGCTTGGCATTTCAGTGCCATCGTAGTGCCACCTGCAGTCCTGCCTGTTAGTGAGTGTGTTTTATGCTTTCCATCAGGGGAGGACCCACACGCCTGGGGTCTCCGCCGCACATGGTAAAGGGCTACCTCCACTTGGTGTCACCAGGCCCAGCCTCCACTCGGCTTCTTCACCCGGAGGAGAGACCCGACACTCTGTGGCTGGTTTTCAGGACGCCATCCAGTTTGCTCTCTTACCTGTGACCCAGAGCGAGCCCCAGGTGTGTTCTGAGTGTCCACTACCTCGTCTGCAGGATGAGGGGATGGATGATACACGGGGACGACTCAGTGGTTCTGGATCCTAAACTGGAGATGATGCAGAGGTGAGGAGCTAGAGTGAAGGGGGAGAATTGCCATGCACAGGAGCGGGAAGCTCCTGATGGCTCTCTCAAGGGCACTAAGAACAGGGCCAGGGAACCTGGTGAAGCACTGCACCCCGAGAGGCTTTTGGATGTTGACTGCCGGCAGCATTCTCAAGAGGTGACCTCTGCTGGCCTGGTACCTTGGCAGTAGGGGTGCTTCTGGGCAGCGGTCCCTCAGTGTGCATGTGTGGGGCAGGTGGGCACCAAGCCAGCACCCCCAGGATGCCAAGAGCAGGACTGTGCTGGAGTGCATGCTCTGGGATGGCCAGGACTGCCCACCCCAGCTGCCATCCTCACTCCGTACAGCTGTGTCTACTGTCAGACAGTTTGCTGCGTCATATCTTGCAAAAAGTAACCAGTTCTCTACAAATCTGTTGGGTTTGTTATACCAGCAGGACTGGCCATCACTAGTTCCTCTGAAGAAATGTCAGATCCTTGTGTGGATCTGCTGCTGTCCCTCATCCACTCACTGTCTCCTGCACAACAAGGAAAGTAGTCCTGGACATCTTGCGTAGAGACACGTTGACTGAAACAGTGAAAGATTGTCCTTTCACTAAGAATTTTAGTGATCCCTGCTTCTGCAGGCTGTCCACATGCACCATGCCTTTGACCTCACTGTTGGATGTACAGAGCATTGGGTCGTAAACAGACGGGGCAGGTCATGCTGTAAATGGTGGGATGGCTTCTCTGAGGTCACCAATGAAGCAGGTACCATTTCAGGCCTCTCCCAGTTGGTGCAACATAAGTCTTCCCTATGTCTCCTTCCTTAAAATGCTCTCTTTATTTCTGTGACAGCAGTGTTCTCACCACTGTTGGCCAGATCCTCTTCTTGTGACCATTCCTTAAGCATCAATAGTCCACAAATACCAGCTATAATAATAACGATTATCTTTCATGTCCTATTGCCACGTTGGAGCTGAGTCCACAGACTTCCTTTCCATAATTAGGGGTGCAACCTCTCAACAGGTGTCTCATCCCCACCAAGCAGCCCCCAACCCCAGTCCTTCCCTCACCTGCAGCCAAAGTGATCACTATTCAGGGCAATTTCAGAGGATGTCTTTTTCTGCTTAACCACTTTAACGCCTACTAATTGCCATCAGGATAAATCCAAACCCTTTTTGATGGCCTGCAGGGACTGTCATGAACTTTTGGTAAGGGAGTTGAAAAAGACGCTTTGCTTTTATCTTTCCAGCAAGAAAGACTCATGAATAGAATTCGGGGCCCCTGTCAAAGCAGGCGGAAGAGTCACAACAGTGGCCTCCACTCTGAGTATTAACTGTGTTTCAAAAGCTCTAATATGTGGCATTCAATTTATTTTTCATAAAAATCCTAGGGAGGCCTACCTTATAATACAGTATAACTGAGCAAAGCTGGGATTTGAATCCAGACCGAGGGGTCCCTAGAGCCTACAGCGTCCCCAGCACTTTCGATTCTGTGAGGCACATGGTACGGTGACCAGGCAGTAAGTAAACTGGGATTTTAATAACTCTGGAGATACGTTTAACTCCTTAAGCAGAAGTGTTTTCTTGTATAAGGAAGGAAGGAATGTTTTTGTAAAGGAATGCAGGAAACACCCTAGAATGAGAGCCAGCCAGTTTCCATACCCTAAGGGGGACGAAACTCGTGACAAGACATTAAGGAATGCTCGTGCAAAGGTCAGGCAAGCGGTGGGTCCCCGTTTCAACTTTATTGGTTAAAGTATGGGATGTGTTTTAAATTCATTGGTTGTGGTAATGTATGGGCTTTGGTGCAATGGCTGTGGAAATCCTATATAATCTATACCAAAAGTTGCTTGGGGGTCGACAGCTCGGACTCTACCTGCGTGTCAGGGGAGGTGCTGTCGGCCCCAGCTAGCAGGCTGAATAAAGACTTTGCTTGGATTTACATCTCCGTGCCTGTGTGGTTTGTTCTCTGGAGAAGCCCCGGAGTCCCGAACCCTAACATTTTGGGGGCTCGTCCGGGATCCGAGCGACTTCCCGGAGAACAAGAGACAGCTGGAGGCAAGGTCTGATTGTCCGGATGGGGCAGTGTAATTCGAGGTTCGCCCCCTCGTGTCTGCATAAATCCAGTATAAAGCGGGAGTCGCCATCCCTTGTCTGGTCTCGGGTTAGTGATCCCGAGTAAGGAAGTCCGGGTTGGTATTCCCGTCCCCCAGGTTAGTGACCCTGGGTGAAGCCCAGGTAACCAATCCTGGCCCTAATGTCCGAGTGATTCGGCCTTAGGAAGGGAAGTCCGATCGGCAGGAACCTGGCGCCCGAGGAGGAAAGGATCGAGCTCGTCACCCTGCGGCAGTCCGAGTGGATGCCTTTCAGGAGAATCACGAGAGTTTTTGAGGATCCTGAAAGTGGTGAGTGTGGTGCACACCAGAGTGAGAGAAGGACTGGTCCGAGAGAGTGCGATCAAATGTGGTGTGTGTGTTTGGTGTTATTATTGATTGTTTTATTGTGTATTGGTTTATATTTCTTTTTGTGCTTTTCCCTTTAAGTTTCTCTTACTCTGAGGCTCTCCTGTTCCTGTTCTCTCCGTTCCTCCTTTCTGCCACTAAATTATTCCCCTGCCGGCACGGGTCGGGCAATTAAGAGCCATTAGGGCGCCCGCCGCTGGAAGACTCCCATGACAGGATAAGGGGGTCACAGCCGCGAATCCCAGATAAATTCACGTCCCCTGCAGAAGAAAAACTGTGCAACGACAGGCACTCGTCCACAAGCACATACACCAGTCATCATCTTGTTTAAAGTGGCACTTCTACTTTTCGCCTTTTGTCTTCCTTGCATTATTTACCATGGGCCAGACTCAGGCTACTCCTAAAGGTCTGATCCTTTCCCACTTTCCGAAGGTCAAGGAACAGGCCCTAAACATGAGTCTTAGTATCAAGAAAAGTAAGCTTGATACCTTTTGTTCAGCCGAGTGGCCCTCCTTTGGAGTAGGCTGGCCAACCCAGGGGTCTCTTTCCCTGGACCTTATTGGCAAGGTCAAAGCCATCATCTCCCGGCCAGACCCTGAGGGCCACCCTGACCAGCTTCCCTATATTCTTTTCTGGGAAAATTTGGCCAAGAATCTCCCTTCCTGGCTGAGGCCTTTTTTGGTGGGGAAATTTCATACTGACCCACTAAAAACCTCTGTCTTAGTTGCCCAGGAAGATCTAAAACCCCCTGATCATAGGGCCAGAAACCCTGTGCGCCTGAGTGCGCCGCCTGTTCTCCCTGACAGTTTCCCCCTCTATCCCCCTCTGCCGATTGAGCGGCCACCCCCATATGCAGGAGAAGGGGGTGAAGCTGCCGGAGGGATAGAGAACGAGGTTGGGGAGCCCAGCAGGGATCTGGTGGCCACAGCTTCCCCAGACTCTTCAGCAGGACAAGGCAGGAGGCCAGAAAGAGCTTCCTCATGCTCTCCCACCCTGGCTCCATGCTGGGCGCCAGGTAGAGTGGGAGGAATGCAGTTGAGGCCTCGAGGGGCGAGGGAGCAAGAAGGGGAGGCCCCCTCCTCCACCTCAGAAGAAGCAGTGCCGGTTCTGCCCGTGCGTGCCATTGGTGCAGGCGGTCCAGGCGGAGCTCAGCAATATCAGTATTGGCCCTTTTCATCTAGTGACCTTTATAATTGGAGGACTCAGAACCCTCCCTTCTCGGAAGACCCCAAGTGTCTTATAGGTCTGGTAGAGTCCATTATGTTCACCCATTGTCCCACATGGGACGACTGCCAGCAGTTGCTCGGCACCCTCTTCACAACGGAAGACCGAGAGTGCATCCTCAATGAAGCCAGGAAAAATGTCCTCGGAGAAAATGGAAGACCTACTACCCTCCAGCCCATCATTGACGAGGCATTTCCACTTACACGCCCAAACTGGGACTTCGGGACTGCAGAAGGTAGGGAGCGTCTCCGGGTCTACCGCCAGACTCTGATGATTGGTCTCCAGGCGGCCGCCAGACGGCCCACTAACCTAGCTAAGGTAAAAACTATTGCTCAGGGAGAAAAGGAAAGCCCGGCCACGTATCTGGAGAGGCTGTTTGATGCTTACAGGCAATATACCCCCATAAACCCAGAGGCAGAGGAACACAGATCAGATGTAGTCCTCTCATTCATCAACCAGGCAGCCCCCGATATCCGGAGGAAACTCCACAAGCGGGATGACTTAAGAGAGATCTCTATTAGAGAAATGCTGCAGCAAGCGGAGAAAGTCTTCAATGCTAGAGAGACTCCAGAAGATAGGGAAGAAAGGCTGAAGAAAGAGAAATGGGAAGTGCAGGAGAGAAATAGGAAGGAAGACAGAGAATTTCAGAAGAGGGAGAACAAGAAGCAGAGAGAGGAGATGGCTAGGATATTCTTAGTTGGAGTAAAGGGGAGCCCTAGATCTCCTTGAAGAAAGGGACCCCGCCCATCCCGGCTAGGACGAGATCAGTGCGCCCTGTGTAAGGGATATGGGCACTGGAAAAGAGAGTGCCCCAAAAGGAAGGAACAAGGAGGAGGGAACCCCGTTAAGACCCTGCACCTAGGAGAGGAGAATTGATGGGGATGGGACTTGGCACCCCTCCCCGAGTCCTGGGTAACTGTATGTGTGGAGGGGACTCCTATTGGGTTCATGGTAGATACGGGGGCACAGTATTCAGTTCTCAACCAAGCCCATGGTCTCCTAAACCCAAGATGCACAAGTGTAGTCCAGGGAGTAACAGGGTCCAAGAAATGTGCCTGGACTACTAATAGAAAAGTGGACCTAGGAAGACATCAGGTCTCTCACTCATTCCTGGTTGTACCCGAAAGCCCCACACCGTTACTGGGCAGAGACTTATTGACCAAGGTCGGGGCGCACATTCATTTTGAACCCGAAGGGATAAAGATCATGGACAAAGAAGGGCAGTCCCTACAACCGGTGCATGTGCTAACCCTATCCCTAGCCGACGAGCATCGCCTGTTTCAGGCAGCTCAAGAAAAGGGGGGCCAGGGAGAAATAGACTCTTGGTTGCAGAAGTTCCCTTCTGCATGGGCTGAAACCGGAGGAATTGGTCTCATCAAACATCTGCCTCCAGTTGTTCAGCTCAAAGCCGCGGCCCTGCCCATCCGAGTCCTGCAGTATCCAATACCGGAAGAGGCTAGGAAAGGGATAGCACCCCATATCCACAGACTGTTAGAGGCTGGAGTCCTTAAATCCTGCCAATCTGCATGGAATACGCCCCTGCTTCCAGTAAGGAAGCCTGGCGGCAGAGAATACCGACCGGTGCAAGACTTGTGAAAGTTTAATGAAAGGATCGAGGACATCCACCCCACAGTGCCCAACCATTACACCTTGCTCAGCCACCTGCCACCCTCACATGTGTGGTATACTACTCTGGACCTGAAAGATGCCTTCTTCAGTATCCCCCTTTCTGAAGTTAGTCAGCCTTTGTTTGCCTTTGAGTGGCAGGAACCAGGGGGAGGAAGAAACGGGCAGCTTACCTGGACTAGACTGCCACAGGGTTTCAAAAACTCTCCCACTTTATTCAATGAAGCCCTAAGCCAGGACCTGGAGCCCTTTCGCAGGAGCCACCTCTGCGTGACATTGCTGCAGTATGTGGATGACTTGTTGCTGGCCACAGAAACCCGTGAGGAGTGCGAAGAAGCCACAGGGAGCTTGTTGGCTGAACTAGGCGAACTGGGATATCGAGCCAGTGCCAAGAAAGCCCACATCTGTCAAAGGTCAGTGATCTACCTGGGGTACAAAATATCTAACGGAGCCAGGTGGCTAACGCCGGCCATGAAACGAACTATTCTGACTATCCCCGTCCCTTTCTCACCCCGGGGAGTGAGGGAATTTCTTGGCTCAGCCGGATTCTGCAGGCTCTGGATTCCAGGGTATGCAGAAATAGCCCGACCGCTATATGAGGCGACCAAAGAAGGGCAGGGCTGGCAATGGACTCAAGAACAACAAGAGGCTTTTGACAGACTAAAAGAAGCTCTCCTCCGGGCCCCCGCCTTATCTTTGCCAGACCCAGAAAAACCCTTCCTCCTGTTTGTGGATGAAAAGAAAGGAGTGGCTAAAGGAGTCTTGGCTCAGCAGCTAGACCCATGGAAAAGACCTGTGGCCTATTTGTCCAAGCGACTAGACCCCGTGGCCTCCGGATGGCCACCTTGTCTGCGTATCCTAGCAGCCATTGCTCTACTGGTAAAAGAGGCAGACAAGCTCACTTTTGGCCAGAGCTTGAGAGTAACAGCCCCACATACTGTGGAGGGGATCCTCAGGCATCCTCCAGGAAAATGGATGATGAATACAAGACTCACCCACTACCAAGGGCTCCTACTAGATTCTCCACGAATTGCCTTCTCCGACCCTGTGACCTTAAATCCTGTCACCCTTCTGCCGGACCCAGATCTGTCGACCCCCATCCATGACTGTAGAGACATCCTCTCCGGAATTATCCAGATGCGAGCAGACTTGAAGGACACACCATTACCAAACTGTGAGCTAAATTGGTACACAGATGGGAGCAGCTTTGTGCAGGAGGGAGTCAGGAGAGCAGGGGCAGCAGTGGTGACCCACGAGGGGGAAGTAGTCTGGAGCGCAGCCCTGCCCCCTGGCACCTCAGCACAGAAGGTGGAACTTATTGATCTTGCTGAGGCCCTGGAGAGAGCAGAAGTCAAGCGGGCCAACATCTACACAGATAGCAGATATGCCTTTGGCACTGTCCATGTTCACGGTGCCATTTACCGGGAAAGAGGATTCCGCTCCGCAGAAGGAAAGGAGCTGAGGAATCTACAAGAAGTCCAAAGATTACTAGGTGGTATCGAAAAACCAAAGGCAGTAGCAGTTATACATGTACTGGGCCACCAATCAAAGAAGACGCCTGAGGCCATCGGCAACAAACATGCTGATGCGGAAGCTACGAGGGCGGCCCTCTCAGACTCCCTTGTACTTGCAGCCCTCGAGGTACCCATACCTGAACTGCCCGCCTTGCCACCCAAACCTGAGTATTCCCCTCAGGATCTTGAGTGGATTAGGAAACAAGTCTCAGGTTGAGTGTTTGAGGAGAGAAATTGGAGTAGGGACCAAGAAGGTAGATTGATCCTGCCAGAAGCATTAGGACAGTACATGCTTGCTAACCTGCATAAGTCCACCCATCTAGGCTGGAAAAAACTGCTCAGCCTTTTCCAGTCTGCGCAGTTGGTGTTTCCCCACCAGAATGAGGCAGCTCGTCAGATCACGAGAGAATGCAGCAGCTGTGCGAGGCTGAAACCAGCCCCAAGAGGGCCCCACCCGACAGGTACTCGGGAAAGGGGGAGGACTCCCGGGAGGAGCTGGGAAATAGACTTCACCGAAGTAAAACCAGGGAAGTATGGGTACAAGTATTTGCTAGTTATGGTAGATACCTTCTCAGGGTGGGTGGAGGCTTTTCCAACCAAGCATGAGACAAGCCAGGTAGTAGCAAAAAGATTAATTGAAGAAATTATTCCCCGATATGGGGTCCCTGAAGCCATAGGTTCAGATAACGGCCCGGCTTTCATTAGCAAGATCCTGCAGGGACTGGCCCAGGCTTTGGGGGTAGATTGGAAGTTACATTGTGCTTATAACCCGCAAAGCTCTGGGCAGGTAGAGAGAATGAATTGGACCTTGAAGGAGACACTTTCTAAATTAGTATTAGAGACTGGCGGGGACTGGGTGACCCTCCTTCCCTTAGCCATCTTCTGTGCTCGAAACTCGCCCTATGTACATGGTTTAACTCCATTTGAGATAATGTATGGGGCTCCTCCACCCATAACTCAGTGAGTACAGTTTTCCGGGGCAGGGGACCCGGCCCCTGACTACCTGAATGTGTTGCAAGCTTTCGCTAAAATGCAACAGGAAATCTGGCCCCTGATTAGAGCATATTATGAGGGCAGGAAGATTCCGAGCCCGGAACATGGCATAGTCCCAGGGGACATGGTGTGGGTCAAGAGACACCGAGTGAGGACACTCGAGCCCAGGTGGAAGGGACCTTACGTTGTATTGTTTACCACCCCCACTGCCCTCAAGGTAGATGGTATCACTCCCTGGGTGCATCACACCCACGTTCAGAAGGTCCTGCCTCATAAGGATCCAGGAGACCGCGAGGAAGAGTGGAAGGTGCAGCAGCATCCTGCGAATCCTCTAAAACTACACCTAAGCCGAAGATGAAGGGGATCCTGCTGATAAGCGCCTTAATATGGACTTCCGAGGGAACCATATCTGTGAAGCTGATTCCAGAACCCGCAGGAAGACCGGGTTTGGGTCCGTCTGGGTTAGATAACCCCCTGTGGGAGATGGTGCAGGCAGTAGCAGAAACTCTGAACCACACCACTCCCTCCTTCACTGATCCCTGTTGGTTATGCTACCCAGGTTCACCCCCCTTCTATGAGGCAGTCGGGATAAATGGCTCCTACACCATCAACGACTCCTATCCCACTCCTTGGGACAGGGGACGGAGGGGACTTACAATCGCTTAGGTCTCAATCGCTGGTACATGTGTGGGCACAGTCCCTACGGCCCAGAGTCAGTTATGCTCCTCCTATAATAACACCACGTGGGAGCCGGGAAAGTGGATTATACCCTCCTTGGGTTGGTGGCTCTGTTCAAAGACAGGCCTCACCCCGGCCCTATCCACCCTTGTGTTCAATGCTAGCAGTGAGTTTTGTGTGCTCGTGGCCATTCTACCTCGCCTAATATATCGTTCTCATGAATCCCTCCTTTCTTTTTGGGAAGAAGTGCCGAGCCCCCACCGGAGAAAGAGGGAGCCTGTTACTGCCCTGACAATTGGGGCCCTCTTCTCCCTAGAGATAGCAGTGGCAGGCACTGGGGTCGCAGCCCTTGTAACTTGGGAACAGGGGCTTACAGCCCTGAGGCTGGCAATTGATAGGGACCTAGAACAACTCTGACAGACAATGTCAGACCTGGAGCAATCCCTCACTTCCTTGTCGGAGGTGGTTCTACAGAACCGAAGAGGCCTGGACCTCCTGTTCTTAAGAGAAGGTGGGCTGTGCGCAGCCTTAAAGGAAGAATGTTGTTTCTATGTAGACAAAACAGGTGCAGTAAGAGACTCCCTGGCCAAACTGAAGAAAGATCTAGAGAAGAGATGTAGAGAATATGAAAGTAGCGAAGGATGGTTTGAGTCTTGGTTCAAATACAAACCTTGGTTCGTTATCCTTCTCTCGGCCATTGCAGGGCCACTGGTCATCCTGCTGTTGCTGCTTATGATTGGCCCATGCATAATTAACAGGCTTGTTAGGTTTGTGCGGGAAAGGATTGACACTGTCAAACTTTTAGTCCTTCGTCAAAGGTATCAGGCCCTAGATGCCGCTGTGGAAGATTCCTCAGTTTAGTCAAGAAAAGGGGGGAATGTAAAGGAATGCAGGAAACACCCTAGAGTGAGAGCCACCCAGTTTCCATACCCTAAGGGGGACGAAACTCGTGACAAGACATTAAGGAATGCTCGTGCAAAGGTCAGGCAAGCGGCGGGTCCCCGTTTCAACTTTATTGGTTAAAGTATGGGATGTGTTTTAAATTCATTGATTGTGGTAATGTATGGGCTTTGGTGCAATGGCTGTGGAAATCCTATATAATCTATACCTAAAGTTGCTTGGGGGTCGACAGCTCGGACTCTACCTGCGTGTCAGGGGAGGTGCTGTCGGCCCCAGCTAGCTGGCTGAATAAAGACTTTGCTTGGATTTACATCTCCGTGCCTGTGTGGTTTGTTCTCTGGAGAAGCCCTGGAGTCCTGAACCTTAACAGTTTTCTTATTAAATCTAACATAATTCATCCTGATAGGAGACATCATTAAGAGGGTGACAAAGCGGGAAAGCATACGTATGTTTTCCAGGTTATGCAAGATAAATGGAAAGAAGACTTCGAGTTTCTGTGCTATATGGAGGGGACTGGAGTCCACCAGTGTCATTTCAGCTTGGAAATTCTTTGCGTTTCTGACCATTTGTTACAAAATGAATATCTTAAGTTTCTAAGGCAAATGCCTGTAAAATGAGAAAAGCATGTTTTTAGTTTTAACTTAAATGTTGTAAAATTAAATACAAATCTGCTCATTTAAATACATACACCCATCTGTTGTAGAAAAACTACTCAGAATCCCAAACATTTTATTTTCAATATAACAATGCTCATCTCTGTTCTGATTGTGTTGTGGTCATCTATCACTGTACAACACACACCCCAATACTTCATGGTCCCAAACATCAACAACAGCTATTTTGTCATGAATCTGCAGTTTGGGGAGGGATTATCTGGGAGGCTTGTCTCTGCCCTCCTTAGCAGCCAAGGCAAAAGGCTGTCTGCTGAGACCTTAGGTGGGGCTGCTGGATGGAACTCGTGGCCTGAGGCTCTCACGCCTTGGGGGATGGGTTCTGAGGGGTAAAACGGGCAGCCAGGTGGAAGCCCTATCACTGTGGATGACCTAATCTCTGAAATCCTGTGGGGTCACTTGTGCTGCGTCCTCTTCATCAAGCAGTCATAGAGACTGGCCTGGGGCCAGGGCAGAGCAGCAGATGCCTCGTGATGGAGAGTGTCTTGTCTGAGGAAAGAGCTTTGCCTACCTTTCCTCTGATGTGCTCAGTGTGCGGCACACAGTAGGTCCTGCTAATCTATTCTTGTTGAATGAAAGGCAACTCCGAACATTTCATAGTAAGAAAACAACCCAGTGAAAAAATTGGGATATTTGGACACCTTCTGTCCAAAGAAGAAAAGGATTCTAAACACCATGACTCATTAGGGAAATGCAAATTAAACCCACAGTGAGACAGCACGACATACCTGTTAGAGTGGGTAGAGCCTAAGGGCCACCCACACCCAGTGTCGGGAGGATGAGAGGCCGTGGGCACTCTTACCTTCCAGGGGGGAATGGAATGTGGCAGAGCCATGTGGGAGAAGAGGGTGGCTGTTTTCTAACATGTTCAACATATATTTACTATATGACCCACCCTTTCCACTCCTAGGCATTTAAACAAAGAAGTGAAAACTTGTACACAAATGTTCGTAGCAGTTCTGTTTGCCAATAGACAAAATCTGGCAATCACCCGTGTGTCCGCAGGCAGGTGGGAGCACGCGTCTGGAAGTGGGGGCGGGGTGGCGGGCAGCAGGTGGCAGCGCGTCCGCACAGTGGTGCCGCCAGCAGTCAAGGGGACGGCAGTCAGCCTTCTCTCTGAATAGTTGTATCAATCACATAAAACATCCTCAAGTATGTGCTATTGTCAGTGCACAGTAGGGCCTTGGCTGTAGACTTTCCAGCCACCACCACAGTGGCATGCTTGACTTTTGGTTTTGAAGTATGCTATAGATATGTTAAAGATTATATATATAATATACACAGTACAATATAACATATTATGCTGGGGAAAGGGAGTCTTGGAAAGATGCACGGACTCAAACAGACCTAAGGAAAAAACAGGTTATTCCCGGGCACTCTGTTTCTTTGCTTGGGTAAACCTCATGTGCCAGTGGACTTGGTCCTCTCCTGGCCCTTTCATTTCTCATTGCTCTCATGACACCAGCACTGACCATACACCTCCTCCTCATTTGCCTTCACATCTTGTCCAGTGTCCTCGGGACTTGTCACCTCCCGGTCTGTCCAGCAACAAGGACTCACATTTGCCCCTTGGAAAGTCATAGCCTGGGTGTTCGCAGGTAACGCCACCATCAGGAAATTGAGGAAGACCAGCCTTTGGTCAGCTGTGGCCCTCATGGCCGTGGCACTGGATCATCTCCCCAGAGTCCCCTGGTGTCTCACGTTTGGAGCTCAGCTCATCATCTTTGGGCGTATCTCACAGATGTGCCCTCAGCTTTGCCCTGCCCATGTCTCCATCACTGGCTCCCTAATGTTTTGTTGTTTCCCTCCCTTCCACCAGAAACTGGCCCTGGAAAGTCCTTCCTGAGCCACCCTTGCCACAGTTTTCCATCCTCCTGACCGCCAGCACACCTTTATTCCTAACCTGCTGCACACTTTGTGCTGATGTGACTCTTGTGAGCACCAGGGATTGGCTATCACCATCCTAAGTTCGTGAAAAGTTTGATTTATGACCTGGGAATATGAACTGTCTAGAAGAAGCATGACATAAGCACAACCTCAGGTAAAATAAGCTCATGTATTTTTTCTTCTAAAGGGTTAAACATTTCCTACTTGACTGTCATCAGGATGGGCTGGTGTACACTGACTTTTCTCCAGGAACGTTAATGCTGGAGCCATTTACCTGTGAAGTTACCTTTGAAGGGAACAAGTGAACAAGTGGAGTTACAGTCCAATCTAATGTAATGAATCCACTCTGCTGCAGAAATAACATCAGAGAGGGTGGGGAATGGATTCACCCTGAGAGATGCATAAATCATCTGAGATCCTGCTACTCGGCTGGACCATACAAAAAGCAAGGACAAATCTAACTACATTCTTATTAGGTCAAAGACTACATTATATTTATCTTTCTTTGTATGGCCAGTTAAAGGACTGCAAGACTCCTGCACATGTGCATTCCTTCCCGGACTTTGAAAGACAGCCGTTGCTCTTGCCAATTGACTATGCCTGTCCAGTGAGAATGTGAGCTTCCACTGCTTAGAACAGCCTTCAGTTGCCATTCCAAGGATTCCTGCAACTCAGCAACACCAAAGTATAAGTTCTGTTCTCCTTTCCCCTGCCTTCCTGCCCTCTGGGAGCAAGAGAATCCAGAATGTCATGCAGGTCACATCTGGAGCCGAGTGTTGAAGACTGGGTCCTGACTTTCACTGGGATAGTGGTCGTGAGCATAATGCACTTGTTTTCTTTTGTGCAGTTGGAAACTGTGTAGATCAGTGGTTGGGATTTGGCCTCCTAGGAGCCCTCTGGCAATGTCTGAAGACATTTTCTGCTGTCATGGATGTACAGAGTGAGGGGTGTTCCTGGCACCTCGTAGGCAGAGGGCGGGACTTCTGCCAAACATCCTGCAGCACCCAGCATGGCCCTGTGCAGGGACTGACACAGCCCTCCGTGCCACAGTGCTGAGGAATGCTGGCATAAAAGCAGATGGTCATTATGGAAACATGCAGCCCAGGGGAGGGGTGCACCTGTGATGTGGCAGAGGCTTTGTGGGATATGGAAGTCCATCTGAGTTCATTTTCCCAAGTCTCTACATGTGGAGATTTTCTTCTAACTTGTTTTATTTCTTTTTTCTTTCTTTATTATTTTTTTATTGAAGGATAGTTGACGCACAGTATTACATTACATTAGTTTCAAGTGTACAACACAGTGGTAGAACATTTATATACATAATTCGAGGTTCCAGCTATCACCCTACCAAGCTGTTACATTATCTTGACTATATTCCTTATGCTATACATTACATCCCGGTTACTTATTTATTTTACCATTGGAAGTCTGTCCTTTTTTTTTTTTTTTTTTTTTTTTTTGTGAGAGCATCTCTCATTTTATTGATCAAATGATTGTTAACGACAATAAAATTCTGTATAGGGGAGTCAATGCTCAATGCACAATCATTAATCCACCCCAAGCCTAATTTTCGTCAGTCTCCAATCTTCTGAGGCATAACAAACAAGTTCTTACATGGAGAACAACTTACATAATGAATAAGTTACATAGTGAACAGTACAAGGGCAGTCATCACAGAAACTTTCAGTTTTGCTCATGCATTATGAACTCTAAACAGTCAGTTCAAATATGAATACTCATTTGGTTTTTATACTTGATTTATGTGTGGATACTACATTTCTCACTTTATTATTATTATTTTTAATAAAATGCTGGAGTGGTAGGTAGATACAAGATAAAGGTAGAAAACATAGTTTAGTGTTGTAAGAGAGCAAATGTTGATGATCAGGTGTGTGCCTGTAGACTATGTGTTAATCCAAGCTAGACCAGGGCAATAAAACATCCACGTATGCAGAAGATTTCTCTCAGAACAGGGGGGGGTGAGGTTCTAAGCCTCACCTCTGTTGATCCCCAATTTCTCACCTGATGGCCCCCCTGCGACTGTGCCTGTCTTAGGTTGTTCCTCCCTTGAGGAATCTTACCCGTCTCTGGCTAACCAGTCATCTTCCAGGGCCATACAGGGAAATGTGAAGTTGGTAAGTGAGAGAGAAGCCTTATTGTTTGAAAAGGTTAGCTTTTTACTTTGCATATTTATGCCCTGTGGCTTCTATGCCCAGCATTTGTCTTGAGGTATCTTTACCACTTGGAAGAATTATGACACTCGATAAATTTGATACGAGGCACGAATTCTATTTAAGGGTTGTAATTAGGAAGGAAGAAGAAAAGCTGTAGAAGTAGCAGGCGGAAGAAAACATGGGAAGACTGATTATTTCTTTGGCATATCTTCTTGTAGAGTACTTCAGCATGAATAGGTTTTAAGCTACTACTTAAATTGCGCACACACATTAACATAATAGGAGTATAGTTACATAACCAAAGCATATCTGTAATTACCAGCCATCTCCAGTGAAACCAAGAAAACCAGTTAGGCACCTTAGGCATTTGTGAAAACTTATCTATGACATGGTGGATATTGTCCAACTGAACTTGAACAGTCTGAGAGAAATCAGACAAATTAAAACAACCCATTCCTGGGGACTGTTCACATGCCATATGTTCTTTTAAAAGTAAATAGTCTGTAGTTGTAAGACTTTGGAGCGCTACAATTTGCACTTCTCCAAATTCTTGGTTGAGTTCCAACAGTATAGATCCAGTCAAATTTGTTGTTTTACTGTATGCACAGGCCAGTTTAGATATCTCCTTCCTCATTCCCATGGCAAGTCCAGGAACGGGTGGGATGAGTGCATCTACAGCTGTAGCAGTGCGTGGATCTTTGTTGGGGTTTTTTGATGATCATCTTCTGGCATGAGTCTTCCAGAGAGTGCTGATGTTGGAAGTTCTTTTTCATATCGTATCTTAGTTCATTTTTGGGGTAGCCCAATTAGGCTTTGATCCTCTGTATAAACACAAACAGACCCTTTGCCTACACTTTTATATGCCCTTTATACCCTTGTGTAGAACTCGTTGGAGGTTACCACACAGGAACTGCCCTTTTTTTTTTTTTCTTTGTTTTTGGTATCACTAATCTACACTTACATGATGAATATTATGCTTACTAGGCTCTCCCCTATACCAGGTCTCCCCTATAAACCCCTTTACAGTCATTGTCCATCAGCATAGCAAAATGTTGTAGAATCACTACTTGCCTTCTCTGTGTTGTACAGCCCTCCCTTTTCTCCTACCCCCCCTTGCATGTTAATCTTAATACCCCCCTACTTCTCCCCCCCTTATCCCTCCCTACCCACCCATCCTCCCCAGTCCCTTTCCCTTTGTTACCTGTTAGTCCATTCTTGAGTTCTGTGATTCTGCTGCTGTTTTGTTCCTTCAGTTTTTCCTTTGTTCTTATATTCCACAGATAAGTGAAATCATTTGGTATTTCTCTTTCTCTGCTTGGCTTGTTTCACTGAGCATAATACCTTCCAGCTCCATCCATGTTGCTGCAAATGATTGGATTTGCCCTTTTCTTATGGCTGAGTAGTATTCCATTGAGTATATGTACCACATCTTCTTTATCCATTCATCTATTGATGGACATTTAGGTTGCTTCCAATTCTTGGCTATTGTAAATAGTGCTGCAATAAACATAGGGGTGCATCTGTCTTTCTCAAACTTGATTGCTGCGTTCTTAGGGTAAATTCCTAGGAGTGCAATTCCTGGGTCAAATGGTAAGTCTGTTTTGAGCATTTTGATGTACCTCCATACTGCTTTCCACAATGGTTGAACTAACTTACATTCCCACCAGCAGTGTAGGAGGGTTCCCCTTTCTCCACAGCCTCGCCAACATTTGTTGTTGTTTGTCTTCTGGATGGCAGCCATCCTTACTGGTGTGAGGTGATACCTCATTGTAGTTTTAATTTGCATTTCTCTGATAATTAGCGATGTGGAGCATCTTTTCATGTGTCTGTTGGCCATCTGTATTTCTTTTTTGGAGAACTGTGTGTTCAGTTCCTCTGCCCATTTTTTAATTGGGATATTTGTTTTTTGTTTGTTGAGGCGTGTGAGCTCCTTATATATTCTGGACGTCAAGCCTTTATCGGATGTGTCATTTTCAAATATATTCTCCCATACTGTAGGGATCCTTCTTGTTCTATTGATGGTGTCTTTTGCTGTACAGAAGCTTTTCAGCTTAATATAGTCCCACTTACTCATTTTTGCTGTTGTTTTCCTTGCCCGGGGAGATATGTTCAAGAAGAGGTCACTCATGTTTATGTCTAAGAGGTTTTTGCCTATGTTTTCTTCCAAGAGTTTAATGGTTTCATGGCTTACATTCAGGTCTTTGATCCATTTTGAGTTTACTTTTGTATATGGGGTTAGACAATGGTCCAGTTTCATTCTCCTACATGTAGC
Source organism: Manis pentadactyla (assembly GCF_030020395.1). Taxonomy (NCBI): domain Eukaryota; kingdom Metazoa; phylum Chordata; class Mammalia; order Pholidota; family Manidae; genus Manis; species Manis pentadactyla. The sequence continues at coordinate 145,294,200 of NC_080020.1, read as the reverse complement.
TGTCCAGTTTTGCCAGCACCACCTGTTGAAGAGACTGTCATTTCGCCATTGTATGTCCATGGCTCCTTTATCAAATATTAATTGACCATATATGTCTGGGTTAATGTCTGGATTCTCTAGTCTGTTCCATTGGTCTGTGGCTCTGCTCTTGTGCCAGTACCAAATTGTCTTGATTACTATGGCTTTATAGTAGAGCTTGAAGTTGGGGAGTGAGATCCCCCCTACTTTATTCTTCTTTCTCAGGATTGCTTTGGCTATTCGGGGTCTTTTGTGTTTCCATATGAATTTTTGAATTATTTGTTCCAGTTCATTGAAGAATGTTGCTGGTAGTTTCATAGGGATTGCATCAAATCTGTATATTGCTTTGGGCAGGATGGCCATTTTGACGATATTAATTCTTCCTAGCCACGAGCATGGGATGAGTTTCCATCTGTTAGTGTCCCCTTTAATTTCTCTTAAGAGTGACTTGTAGTTTTCAGAGTATAAGTCTTTCACTTCTTTGGTTAGGTTTATTCCTAGGTATTTTATTTTTTTGGATGCAATTGTGAATGGAGTTGTTTTCCTGATTTCTCTTTCTGTTGGTTCATTGTTAGTATACAGGAAAGCCACAGATTTCTGTGTGTTGATTTGGTATCCTGCAATTTTGCTGTATTCCGATATCAGTTCTAGTAGTTTTGGGGTGGAGTCTTTAGGGTTTTTTATGTACAGTAACATGTCATCTGCAAATAGTGACAGTTTAACTTCTTCTTTACCAATCTGGATTCCTTGTATTTCTTTATTTTGTCTGATTGCTGTGGCTAGGACCTCTAATACTATGTTAAATAACAGTGGAGAGAGTGGGCATCCCTGTCTAGTTCCTGATCTCAGAGGAAATGCTTTCAGCTTCTCGCTGTTCAATATAATGTTGGCTGTGGGTTTATCATAGATGGCCTTTATTATGTTGAGGTACTTGCCCTCTATTCCCATTTTGCTGAGAGTTTTTAACATGAATGGATGTTGAACTTTGTCAAATGCTTTTTCAGCATCTATGGAGATGATCATGTGGTTTTTGTCTTTCTTTTTGTTGATGTGGTGGATGATGTTGATGGACTTTCGAATGTTGTACCGTCCTTGCATCCCTGGGATGAATCCCACTTGGTCATGGTGTGTGATCCTTTTGATGTATTTTTGAATTCGGTTTGCTAATATTTTGTTGAGTATTTTTGCATCTACGTTCATCAGGGATATTGGTCTGTAGTTTTCTTTTTTGGTGGGGTCTTTGCCTGGTTTTGGTATTAGGGTGATGTTAGCTTCATAGAATGAGTTTGGGAGTATCCCCTCCTCCTCTATTTTTTGGAAAACTCTAAGGAGAATGGGTATTATGTCTTCCCTGTATGTCTGATAAAATTCCGAGGTAAATCCATCTGGCCCTGGAGTTTTGTTCTTTGGTAGTTTTTTGATTACCGCTTCAATTTCGTTGCTGGTAATTGGTCTGTTTAGATTTTCTGTTTCTTCCTGGGTCAATCTTGGAAGGTTATATTTTTCTAGGAAGTTGTCCATTTCTCCTAGGTTTCCCAGCTTGTTAGCATATAGGTTTTCATAGTATTCTCCAATAATTCTTTGCATTTCCGTGGGGTCCGTCGTGATTTTTCCTTTCTCGTTTCTGATACTGTTGATTTGTGTTGACTCTCTTTTCTTCTTATTAAGTCTGGCTAGAGGCTTATCTATTTTGTTTATTTTCTCAAAGAACCAGCTCTTGGTTTCATTGATTTTTGCTATTGTTTTATTCTTCTCAATTTTATTTATTTCTTCTCTGATCTTTATTATGTCCCTCCTTCTGCTTACCTTAGGCCTCATCTGTTCTTCTTTTTCCAATTTCGATAATTGTGACATTAGACCATTCATTTGGGATTGCTCTTCCTTTTTTAAATATGCTTGGATTGCTATATACTTTCCTCTTAAGACTGCTTTTGCTGCGTCCCACAGAAGTCGGGGCTTAGTGTTGTTGTTGTCATTTGTTTCCATATATTGCTGGATCTCCATTTTGATTTGGTCATTGATCCATTGATTATTTAGGAGCGTGTTGTTAAGCCTCCATGTGTTTGTGAGCCTCTTTGCTTTCTTTGTACAGTTTATTTCTAGTTTTATGCCTTTGTGGTCTGAAAAGTTGGTTGGTAGGATTTCAATCTTTTGGAATTTTCTGAGGCTCTTTTTGTGGCCTAGTATGTGGTCTATTCTGAAGAATGTTCCATGTGCACTTGAGAAGAATGTATATCCCGCTGCTTTTGGATGTAGAGTTCTATAGATGTCTATTAGGTCCATCTGCTCTACTGTGTTGTTCAGTGCTTCCGTGTCCTTACTTATTTTCTGCCCAGTGGATCTATCCTTTGGGGTGAGTGGTGTGTTGAAGTCTCCTAGAATGAATGCATTGCAGTCTATATCCCCCTTTAGTTCTGTTAGTATTTGTTTCACATATGCTGGTGCTCCTGTGTTGGGTGCATATATATTTAGAATGGTTATATCCTCTTGTTTGACTGAGCCCTTTATCATTATGTAGTGTCCTTCTTTATCTCTTGTTACTTTCTTTGTTTTGAAGTCTATTTTGTCTGATATTAGTACTGCAACCCCTGCTTTCTTCTCACTGTTGTTTGCTTGAAATATGTTTTTCCATCCCTTGACTTTTAGTCTGTACATGTCTTTGGGTTTGAGGTGGGTTTCTTGTAAGTAGCATATTGATGGGTCTTGCTTTTTTATCCATTCTGTTACTCTGTGTCTTTTGATTGGTGCATTCATCCCATTAACATTTAGGGTGACTATTGAAAGATATGTACTTATTGCCATTGCAGGCTTTAAATTCGTGGTTACCAAAGGTTCAAGGTTAGCCTCTTTAGTATCTTACTGCCTAACTTAGCTCGCTTATTGAGCTGTTATATACACTGTCTGGAGATTCTTTTCTTCTCTCCCTTCTTGTTCCTCCTCCTCGATTCTTCATATGTTGGGTGTTTTGTGCTGTGCTCTTTCTAGGAGTGCTCCCATCTAGAGCAGTCCCTGTAAGATGTTCTGTAGTGGTGGTTTGTGGAAAGCAAATTCCCTCAGCTTTTGTTTGTCTGGGAATTGTTTAATCCCACCGTCATATTTGAATGATAGTCGTGCTGGATACAGTATCCTTGGTTCAAGGCCCTTCTGTTTCATTGTATTAAATATATCATGCCATTCTCTTCTGGCATGTAAAGTTTCTGTTGAGAAATCTGACGTTAGCCTGATGGGTTTCCCTTTATAGGTGACCTTTTTCTCTCTAGCTGCCTTTAACACTCTTTCCTTGTCCTTGATCTTTGCCATTTTAATTATTATGTGTCTTGGTGTTGTCCTTCTTGGATCCTTTCTGTTGGGGGTTCTGTGAATTTCCGTGGTCTGTTCGATTACTTCCTCCCCCAGTGTGGGGAAGTTTTCAGCAATTATTTCTTCTAAGATACTTTCCATCTCTTTTCCTCTCTCTTCTTCTTCTGGGACCCCTATAATACGGATATTGTTCCTTTTGGATTGGTCACACAGTTCTCTTAACATTGTTTCATTCCTGGAGATCCTTTTGTCTCTCTCTATGTCAGCTTCTATGCGTTCCTGTTCTCTGATTTCAATTCCATCAATGGCCTCTTGCATTCTATCCATTCTGCTTATAAACCCTTCCAGAGTTTGTTTCATTTCTGCGATCTCCTTTCTGGCATCTGTGATCTCCTTCCGGACTTCATCCCATTTCTCTTGCGTATTTCTCTGCATCTCTGTCAGCATGTTTATGATTCTTATTTTGAATTCTTTGTCAGGAAGACTGGTTAGGTCTGTCTCCTTCTCTGGTGTTGTCTCTGTGATCTTTGTCTGCCTGTAGCTTTGCCTTTTCATGGTGATAGGAATAGTCTGCAGAACTGGGACGAGTGACGGCTGGAAGGACTTCCTTTCTTGTTGGTTTGTGGCCCTCCTCTCCTGGGAGAACAGCGACCTCTAGTGGCTTGTGCTGCGCAGCTGCGCGCAGACAGGGTTTCTGCTTCCTGCCCGGCTGCTATGGAGTTAATCTCCGCTGTTGCTGTGGGCGTGGCCTGGCTCGGGCAGCTACTCCAAAATGGTGGAGTCGCGTTGGAGCAGGAGCTGCTGGGAGGCTATTTATCTCCGTAAGGGGACTGCCTGCTCCCTGCAGCCCAGGGGTTAGGGTGCCCAGAGATCCCGGATTCCCTACCTCTGGATTAAGTGACCCGCCCTGCCCCTTTAAGACTTCCAAAAAGCACCCGCCAAAACAAAACAACGACCACAAAAAAAAAAAAAATAAAAAAAGAAGAAAAAAAAATTTTTTTAATTAAAAAAAAAAAAAAAAAAGGGGTGGTCGTTTGTTTTTCTTTATTCTCCGGTGCCAGCCTCAGGCCTCTGCTCACTGTTCTTGCTGCCCTGTTTCCCGAGTATTGGGGTCCCTATCCCTTTAAGACTTCCAAAAAGCGCTCGCCAAAACAAAACAGCAAAAAAGCAAAAAAAAAAAATGGTCGCGCGCTTTTCTTATGCCCTCTGTCGCCCAGCCTCCAGTGCCTGCTCACTGTTCTTGCTGCACTGTTTTCCTAGTATTGAGCGCCCTGCACTCTGGCCCGGATGGCTGGGGCTGGGTGTTCGGCAGTCCTGGGCTCCGTCTCCCTCCCGCTCTGCCTGCTCTTCTCTCGCCGGGAGCTGGGGGGAGGGGCGCTCGGCTCCTGCCGGGCCGGGGCTTGTATCTTACCCCCTTCGCGAGGCGCTGGGTTCTCTCCGGTGCGGATGTGGTCTGGATATTGTCCTGTGTCCTCTGGTCTTTATTCTAGGAAGGGTTGTCTTTGTTATATTTTCATAGATATATGTTGTTTTGGGAGGAGATTTCCGCTGCTCTACTCACGCCGCCATCTTCCGCCCCTCCTCTTCTTTCTTTATTTTTTAAAATTTAAACACATTGATGTATAATTGATATACAGTATTATATTGGTTTCAAGTATACAATATAGTGATTTGACAGTTATTTATGTTATTAAATCCTCACCTCAACAGTGTAGTTATCATCTGCCAGCATAGAATGTTGCAGAACTACCGACTATATTCTGTATGCTGTACTTTCATCCCTGCGGCTAACTTATTTTATGATTAAGATTTTGTGCCTCTTTTTCCTTTCACCTATTTCAGCCCCTGACCCTAAACCTTCCCCAATGGTAACCACCAATCTCTTCTCAGTGTTTATGAATCTACTGCTGTTTTGTTCATTTTTTTGTTTTAGTTTTAGATTCCACATATAAGTTGAATCATACGATATTTGTCTTTCTCCACCTGGCTTATTTCACTTAGCATAATACCCTCTAGGTTCATCCATGTTGTCACAAAAGCAGGATTTCTCTTTTTTTATGGCTAAGTAATATTCCATTGTATATATGTATCACCTCTTCTTTATCCATTCATTTATTGATGGACACTTTGGTCGCTTCCATATACTAGCTATTGTAAATTATGTGGCAGAAAACATACAGCTGCATATATCTTTTTGAATCAAGGATTTTGTTTTCTTCAGGTAATTCCTAGCAGTGAAACTACTGGGTCAAATGATATTTCTATTTTTAGTTTTTTGAGGAACCTCCATACTGCTTCCACAGTGGCTGCACCAATTTACATTCCCACCAACAGTACAGGAAGGTTCCCTTTGCTCCACATCCTCACCAACACTTGTTATTTCTTGTCTTTTGGTTAGTGGCCATTCTGACTGGTGTGATATCTCATTGTGGTTTTCATTTGCATTTCCCTGATGATTAGCAATGTGGGGTATCTTTTCTTGTGCCTATTGGTCATCTGTACGTCTTTGGAAAAATGTCTATTTAGGTCCTCTGTCCATTTTAAAAATCAGATTACTTGTTTTGGCGTTGAGGCATACGGATTCTTTACATATTTTGATGTTAACACCTTATTGGGTAAATTATTTACAAATATATTCTCCTGTACTGTAGGCTGCCTTTTTGTTCTGCTAATGGTGTTCTTTGCTGTACAGAAGATTTTTAATCTGCTGTAGTCCCACTTGTTCATTTTTTATTTCCTTTGCCTGGAAAGACATGTCCAGAAAAAAATTGCTTATACTTAAGTTCGAGAGCTTCTTGCCTAGGTTTTCTTCTAAGAGTTTTATGGTTTCATCTCTTATATTTAGGTCTTTAATCCATTTCAAGTTTACTTTTGTGTGTGGTGTTAGGGAGTAATTCAATTTCATTCTCTAACATGTAGTTGTCCAGTTTTCCCAACACCAGTTATTGAAGAGGCTGTCATTTCCCCATTGTATATTCATGGCTCCTTTATCATATATTAATTGACCATATACACATGAGTTTATTTCTGGGTTCTCTATTCTGTTCCATTGACCTATGGGTCTGTTACTGTGCCAGTACCATACTGTTTGATTACTATTGCTTTGTAGTAGAGCTTGAAGTCAGGGAGCATGATACCCCTAGCTTTGTTCTCCTTTCTCAAGATTGCTTTGGCTGTTTGGGGTAAATGTGGATTTTCATGTTCCCATTTTTCATGAGGCATCTGAAGTTTAGAGATACTAAGCAATGGTCATATCACTAGGAAATATTGCAACCAAATTTAGAACCTTTTTTGTAAATCTTAGGGAAAAAGACTTTGAAGCACCCATGTGTTTGGTGAGGCTTTGTGGAATCACAGCCCTCTAATGCTGGAAGGCATCCTGAAAGGGTTTTAGTTTAATGTCCCCATTTTACAGATGAAGAAAAAACCTAAGAGGTTTTCCCAGCACCCTGCAAGAGGCAGAGGTTGTCATGGAGCTGCGAGCTGGGCTCAGTGAGGCCTGGTTCTCCCCACAGAGCTGAATCCACACCTTGTCACCAGGCAAATCCCGACACTGTCAGGCTATGTCAGGGTTTCCAGGTGGCGTGGGCAGGTGCTCCCACTCAGATCTCTGAGCGGGCACCGTGGCTTTGCTTGTGTGTGCCTGACATGACTCAGGTGAAGCATGATGGGGGACAGTGCCAGCTGCTTTAGAGTGCTGCCTCTCGGGAGACCTTCTTGCCACTTTCCTGACCCCTGTGCCTTTGCCCAGGCCTCTCCTCCTCCACTTGCATCCCTCTCTACTTTTCCAGCTCTGACTTGCAAAACAGACCAAGATGACAATTGATTAATTAGAATGTCTTGGATCAGTGCACAAAGAAGTAAGTTTTAAAAAGCTGCATCCCTGTCAGAGTTAGTTGCAGATAAGACCAGTGTGTTTCTGGCGATGAGATGGCAGGGCAGCCAGTGGGCCTGAAAGAACTCCTCTGGATCATAATCAGACAATACTCTGCAGGGTGCGGGGGCATGCCATGCACACTGGAGGGTGGGAGTGACCTCCACGTCATGCCGCCTCATGCCTCCCTACTGTGACTCAGTACTCCACTCCTCATTCCATGCTTCACCTTCTCTCTTTCCTGCCTTATCTTACCAGGTTTCAGGAAATGCAAAGCTTTATTTCTTGATGGATTACTTTTTGCCTTCTCTGAGAATTAAATATACTTTCTAACACTAAACTTGGAAACAGATTTAGGGCAGTTTTTCAAGAGACTTTTCTTGAAGAGCCATCTTTTCCAAATGTCAACATAGAAGCAGAATTTCATTTGATTACTTTTGCTATTATTAGCCACTTATATAGCTTATGAAAACATATTAAAATGAGCTTTGTTAATGAGTGCCACCAATTGCAAGGGAGACAAAATGCATCAATTTAGAACATTTTTTCTCTAATTTAAAAAGTACTACTTGTTGTGTGTAACTGTGACAAGCACATAGTAAAAACCCAATAAATATTTCCTGAGTTAAATGAAATGTATTATGGAAAATTTGAAAAATACAGAAAAATATAACAAACATCCCTAGGAAGTAACTCCTATAAACATCCTAGTGTGAATCCTTTTACTCATGCTTTTTCCTTTGTGTGCATCTCCAACATCTCTGTCTACAGACACAAACACACATATCTGTGCATATCTGTGTGCAAATAAACAACTTTGGGAACATAGTCTACAAAATCTGAGGCATTACAGTGCTCACAAATGCCGTGGTGCAGTGCACAGCTGTGGGGGTGTGCTGGGAGTCAGACAGACCTGGATGAAATACTGAGTAAGTCATTTAACTTTTCTGTATCTCAGACTTCTTTATTATTGTTAACATGGGGCAAATAATCTCTACCACACATTTTCATGAGGATTAAATGAGAATATGCAAGAAAAATGTTTCACACAGTGTCTTACAAGTTTTCTACAACATTAAAAATTCAAGGGTAGGCTTCCTGGTGTGTACATACAAACACACAGACGTGTGTGTGTGTGTGTGTGTGTGTGTGTGTGTGTGTGTGTGTGTATCTTCAGGATCATCTATTTTTGTTTCTTAAGTGTTGATTCCTGGAAGTCGAATTATTGAATCAAAGGAGGTGAATATTTTCTCCAGGAAACTTGTACCAATTTCAGATGTTATAAAAGTAATGTTTATTGAATACTGAGTACAGGTCAGGCACTGCTCTAAACTTACATGTTCTAACTCAGCAATCCTAGCAATAACTCCATGAAGTGGCGATACTGTTTTCCATACTTTACTGATGAGGGATCCGATGCTCATGGAGCCTGAGTGACTTTCCCAAGGTCACACTGTGAGCACACAGAGAAGCCAAGAGTAGCGTGCAGCAGCGGGGCCCAGGCCCCCACTCTCTTACCCATGACACATTCTTATGAGGATGGCTGGCTGTCAAATCAATAGGCAGAAGATGCACATCTGAAAAGTCCTGCATTCAAAGCAGGGATGGGGAAAAACTGCAGCTTTCAGATTAGATGAGGAGCTGATGTTAAATCCAAAGCCTTTGGTCTCAGGTGATGGATTTGGGAACGTGGTGAGTGAGGGTGAAGTCTGGGACTTCTGATAATGTCTACTAAACCCTCTTTGTTCAAAATCAGGTAAATAACTCTCTCTGTCTGGGTCACATCCTGAGAGTTTTATCATAGGCTTTAACCAACCCTGTTCTTTTCACTTCCTGTGTTACTAACTTGTGTCATGAGAGCATTTAATCCTCTCCCTTCTCCAGGACACTTGGAAAGCTGTATTCTGAAAGGTCCATTTGCCATTGAGAAGGGGTTCACTGACTAGTTTTAATCTAGCTTTTAATAAGGGAAAGTCATTTTTATACAAAACAAGAACCTCTTTTGCAGACAGAAGCCCATACACCAAACATTTGAAACATTTGGCATCACATGTTGACACCAATGGCTGCCTTTCCCCCATCAAGGCATTTCATGCTCTGCTAATGGAGGCGGATCCTGAAATGGACTGTGGTCCTCTGTTAGCTCCTTTTTACTTGCCACAGGGACTAGTCAAATGGGAGGCAGAGTTGGAAACAATTATGGTAAGAACTCTTGGTTCTTCTATAGAACTCTCCTCTACGACCCCCCAAGTTTCCGAGCTGTCTGAGGGAAGTCATAACAGCTGCAAGAGACCCTGTCCTCATTTTGCTGGCCAAAACTGTGAGCAGAAGATTGCAGAATTTTAGAGCTGAGGGAGAAATCCATAACTTAAAATCGAGAACTGTGAATACGCCGTGGCAGTTAAGGCAGGGATTCTGCCCTATTTGCAAGCCAGAAGTTGTGTTGTTTCATATTACCTGTGTACACATCCCAGGGCATCACACTGCTTTGTCTTGTGTTGAATTTGCTTTGGATGTACTGAATGGAATGAGGTGGCACAGGCTTCTCTGTAGCTCTTTCATGTCCCTTGGGTCTGCACATGGTACTGGAGAGATTGGTCCCTACTGAAGGAATGGAAATTCATTCATTTTCACTGCTCTATACTAGTTCAGGGCAGGAACCTACAGATTTCTTTTCCCATTCTACTGTTGGGCATTTCCTGGTTTTGTCTTTTTGAGAACAATGCCGAAACAAACATCCTTAAACACCTATTCTAACATATATGTGAGCAAAACTCTCCTGATGGTACACATCTTAGAGTGAAGTGGCTGGGTCACAGATATGCATGTATTTACTTTAATATGTAATGCAAACTGGCCTCCACAGGGGTTGTACCTGTTTATACCTCTGCTAGCAGCATATGAGGATTCCCTTTCTTCCATGCTTTCCAATGAATGATATTTTTCAGACTTTTAAAATTTGGCCCAAGGAGTAGGCATGTGGTGATGTCCCCCTACAGTTTAATTTGCATTTCTCTGACTACTACTGAGGTTGAGCAATGGTCCATATGATGCATGGCTTTTTGCATCTCTTCCCATTGCTGGATAAAGCCTTTTTGCACATTTTTTCTTTTGTTTGTGCTTCTTTACTGATTGGCATAAATTATTTATACTTCCCAGAAAAATTTGTTAGTTGGGAAACAGTGTGCAAAATAGGCTTGGTAACTTTTGATAAAGTTCTTAACTGTAATTTTCTCCAATTTATCAACCTTTTCCTTTACTGTTAATGTTTTTATATGTTGTCTAAGAAATCTTTTAAGATACCATGAAGATATTATTCTTTTGTATCATTTTCTGTAATATTTTCCTGTATTGTTTTCTAAAACCTTTGTAGGTTTACCTTTCAGATTTTCCTCTAAATTTGCTTGGAATTGATATTTTAGAATGGTGTCACATAGGGGTCTATTTTCCCTATAGGGATACTTAATTGTCCTTACCTCAGTTAATGTAAAAGTGTCTTTTCTCAGTTCATTTGCATTTCTGAGTCTCTCTTTTGTCAAGTGTCCAAAATGTATGAAAGTGTAGCACTATTCATGGGCTTTCTGTTCTATTGTCCAAATGGTTTTGCATGATTATCTATCTGTCTGTCTATCTATCTATCATCTATCACTGGAATCTGCCTTCATCCCCCCACCAGCCTGAGCAGCCCTGTGCTCTAGGAGCAGGTCCTAGGCAATGGATAGAACAGCCTGGGTTCCCAGACTGTCACTGTCTGGTTGCGCTTCCTTGGGTGAGTTGCATAACCTTTATATGAATCAGTTTTTAAGTCCCCTCCCCTGTACTGGAATTGGTCATTCATGTCTTCCCAACACTTTTTGAAGCTGTTTTTACATTTTGAGAATTCCAACTTTGTAAGCCCCACCTTTCCAAAGCTAAGGAGAAAACAATCCCACCTTTCTGAGTCTTCCTGATGGCTAAGGTGGAGCCTGTGGTCTGACTCGCACCACCAGAGTGTCGCCCAAGCTGGGAGTGTGGAGTGGGTGATGGAGGCGACAGCTATGCAGGGAAGTGTCTTGTGGCCATAGCAGATTCTTGATGGTGTCTGATCATTAATACCCCTTCTGTAACTATCATTAATGAGCTGTCTTCAGTTGGGTTCAAGGAGTACAAAAGGGATTGACTCTTGAAGTTATTACTAATTTTTATTGTACAGTTTAGTTTAATCAGGCTACTTAATTTTTTAATTTTATTCTGAACTTCAGAATATGGAAGAGGACTATGGCCTAGCCATTGAGCAAACACTCTTAATCCATTTGCAAATTTCAGAAGCTTTTTCTTATGAGGAGGAATCAGCCAAAGGAAAAGAAAATGAAATTATGTTTGGAAACTGTGTTATTTAAAAAATCCAGACCATGTTAAAAGTCTGGAATATTGGGACATGGCTAGTCATGTGGAAACATTACAGATTTTTTCTTTTTTAAGAATAATCTTCTGGGAAGGAGCCAAGATGGTGGTTTGAGAAGGGCAGCGGAAATCTCCTCCCAAAACCATATATATTTTTGCAAATACAGCAAATACAACTATTCCTAAAAGAGAGACCAATGGATATAGTACAACAGCCAGGCTACATCTACATCTGTGAGAATTCAGCGCGTCATGAAGGGGGTAAGATACAAGCCATGTCCCAGCAGGACCCAAGCGCTCCCCCAACCCCAGCCCACCGGTGGGAGGAGAGGTGTCAGAGCAGGGAGGGAGTGGGAGCCCAGGACTGCTAAACACCCAGCTATAGTCATCCGCACTGGGAGCACAGACACACATTGCATGGTGTGCTGGATATTAGAGAAATGGAAAAGTAAAATATGCCAGCAGGGCCTGGCAGCTGGCTCCCCTGGGACAAAAGAAAAGTGAGTGCTTTTTGAAAATCTGAAAGGGACAGGGGCCTCACAGCTGGAAAGAATCATCCTGGCACACTCAGCCCAGAGGGATGGGAACCCTGAGGAAGTTCAGGTGCCCCAGCCCACTGGGTGGCAACGCAGCCCTGAAGGCCCTCACAGCAATAAGCATCCTGCTAGTCATTCCCCTGGCTGGTGCAGCCCTGACACAGTGGCCGAGCAGCCGGAGAGTGGTCATGCACGTCCACAGGGCGAAGCAGCCAGAAAGCGGCCTCGCCCACAGCAACTGCCCAGAATCTCCTCCCTGCATGCAGCCACCTGCGCCAGACCCAGAGGCCACCTCTGGCATGCAGCTGCCAAGTGGAGGCAGAGGAAACTGGAGCAAGGAGTGAAGGGGCGCTTTTCTCACAGGAGAGCAAACCCGGCACACCTGCCACTTCCTGCAGGGGTCTGGGCAACCCTGATGGTGACCCCACCCATGGCAGCTTAGCGGATTAATATGGAGGCTGCTCCACATGTGTGGGTAACTGACACAGGCAGCGGAGAAGGGCAAGGCAACCAGTAAGCAGGAAAGGACTTTGTTCTCCCAGCTGATACATGCGCTACCTGCCTACAACTACCTCTATTGCCATGAAAAGGCAGGAGAATTTGGTCCAGTCCAGAATTACCCAGACAACCACTGAGAGAGGGCCTGGGGAGACAGATTTAACCAGTCTTCCTGAAAAAGAATTCAAAATAAAGGTCATAACCATGCTGATGGACCTGCAGAGAAATATTCAAGAGCTAAAGGATCAAGTTGGGAGGGAGAATACAGATATAAAACAATCTCTGGAAGGACTTAAGAGCAGACTGGATGAGGCGCAAGAGGCCACTAATGGAATAGAAATCAGAGAACAGGAATACAGAGAAGCTGAGGCAGAGAGAGATAAAAGGATCTCTAGGAATGAAAGAATATTAAGAGAACTGTGTGACCAATCCAAACAGAACAATATTCACATTATAGGGGTACGAGAAGAAGAAGAAGAGAGGAAAAGAGATAGAAAGTGTCTTTGAAGAAATAATTGCTGAAAACTTCCCCAAACTGGGGGAAGAAATAGTCTCTCAGACCAAGGAAGCTCACAGATCTCCCAACACAAGGGACCCAAAGAGGACAACACCAAGACATATAATAATTAAAATGGCAAAGATCAAAGACAAGGACAGAGTATTAAAGGCAGCCAGAGAGAGAAAAAAGATCACCTACAAAGGAAAACCCATCAGGTTATCATCAGAATTCTCAACAGAAACCTTACAGGCCAGAAGAGAATGGCATGATATATTTAATGCAATAAAACAGAAGGGCCTGGCACCAAGAATAATGTATCCAGCATGATTACCATTTAAATATGAAGGAGGGATTAAACAATTCCCAGACAAGGAAAGTTAAGGGAATTTGCCCCCCACAAACCACCACTACAGGATATTTTAAAGGGACTGCTCTAGATGGAAGCATTCCTAAGGCTAAATAGATGCCAACAGAGAAAATAAAATCACAACAAAGAAAGCAGACCAACCAAATACTAACTAAAGGCAAAAAATAAAATCAACTACTCATAAAAGCAATCAAAGGAAACACAAAAGAGTACAGAATAAAACACCTAACATATAAAGAATGGAGGAGGAAGAAAAAGAAGGGAGAGAAATATAGAATCATCAGACTGTGCTCATAATAGCTTAATAAGAAAATTAAGTTAGATGGTTAGATTGTAATGAAGCTACCCTTGAACCTTTGGTAACCACGAATCTAAAGCCTGCAATGGCAATAAGTACATATCTTTCAATAATCACCCTAAATGTAAATGGTCTGAATGCACCAATTAAAAGACACAGAGTAATAGAATGGATAAAACAGCAAGACCCATCTATATGCTGCATAGAAGAGACTCACCTCAAACCCAAAGACATACACAGACTCAAAGTCAAGGGATGGAAAAAGATATTTCATGTAAAGAATAGGGAGAAAAAAGCAGGTGTTGGAGTACTTGTATCAGACAAAATAGACTTCAAAACAAAGAAAGTAACAAGAGATAAAGAAGGACATTGCATAATGATAAAGGGATCAGTCCAACAAGAGGATATAACCATTATAAATATATATGCACCCAATACAGGAACACCAGCATATGTGAAACAAATACTAATGGAAGTAAAGGAGGAAATAAAATGCAATGCATTCATTCTAGGAGACTTCAACACACCATTCACTCCAAAGGACAGATTCATCAGACAGAAAATAAGTAAGGACACAGAGGCACTGAACAACGCACTAGAACAAATGGACTTAACAGACATCTATAGAACTCAACACCCAAAAGCAGCAGGATACACATTCTGCTCAAGTGCACATGGAACATTTTCCAGAATAGACCACATACTAGGCCACAAAAATAGCCTCAGTAAATTCAAAAAGATTGAAATTCTGTCAACCAACTTCTCAGACCACAAAGGCATTAAACTAGAAATGTACAAAGAAAACAGAAAGGCTCCCAAACACATGGAGGTTTAACAACATGCTCTAAATAATCAATGGATCAATGACCAAATTAAAACACAGATCAAGCAATATATGGAGACAAATGACAACAACAGCACGAAACCCCAACTTCTGTGGGACGCAGTGAAGGCAGTTCTAAGAGGAAAGTATATAGCAATCCAGGCCTATTTAAAGAAGGAAGAACAATCCCAAATCAATAATCTGAAGTCACAATTATTGAAAATGGAAAAAGAAGAACAAATGAGGCCCAAAGTCAGCAGAAGGAGGGATATAATAAACATCAGAGAAGAAATAAATAAAATTGAGGAGAATAAAACAATAGAAAAAAATCAATGAAACGAAGAGCAGGTTCTTTGAGAAAATAAACAAAATAAATAAGCCCCTAGCCAGACTTATTAAGAGAAAAAGAGAATCTACACACATCAACAGAATCAGAAATGACAAAGGAAAAATCATGATGGACCCCACAGAAATACAAAAATTATTAGAGAATACTATGAGAATCTATATGCCAACAACCTGGAAAACCTATAAGAAATGGATGACTTCCTAGAAAAATACAACCTTCGAAGACTGACCAAGGAAGAAAACGAAAATCTAAACAGACCAATTACCAGCAAAGAAATTGAAGTGGTAATCAAAAAACTACCCAAGAAAAGCCCCCCGGGCCAGATAGATTCACTGCTGAATTTTATCAGACATTTAGAGAAGAGATAATACCCATTCTCCTTAAAGTTTTCCAAAAAAATAGAAGAGGGAGTATTTCCAAACTCATTTTATGAAGCCAGCATCACTCTAATACCAAAACCAGGCAAAGACCCCACGCACAAAAAAGAAAATTACAGACCAATATTCCTGATGAACATAGATGCAAAAATACTCAAAAAATACTAGCAAACTGAATTCAAAAATACATAAAGATGATCATACACCATGACCAAATGGGATTCATCTCAGGGATGCAAGGATGGTACAACATTTGGAAATCCATCAACATCATCCACCACATCAACAAAAAGAAGGACAAAAACCACATGATCATCTCCATAGACACTGAAAAAGCATTCAACAAAATTCAACATCCATTCATGATAAAAACTTTCAACAAAATGAATATAGAGGATAAGTACCTCAACATAATGAAGGCCATATATGACAAACCCACAGCCAACATTATACTTAACTGCAAGAAGCTGAAAGCTTTTCACCTAAGATCTGAATTAAGACAAAGATCCCCACTCTCCCCACTTTTATTCAACACAGTACTGGAGGTCCTAGCCATGGCAATCAGAGAAAACAAAGAAATAAAAGCCATCCAGATTAGTAAGGAAGAAGCCAAACTGTTACTGTTTGCAGATGACATGATATTGTACATAAAAAACCCTAAAGACTCCACTCCAAAACTACCATTACTAATATCTGAATTCAGTAAAGTTGCAGGATACAAAATTAATACACAGAAATCTGTGGCATTCCTATACATTAATGATGAACTAGCAGAAAGAGAAATCAGGAAAACAATTCAATTCACAACTGCATCAAAAAGAATAAAATATCTGGGAATAAACCTAGCCAAGGAAGTGAAATACTTATACCTTGAAAAGTACAAGACACTCTTAAGAGATATTAAAGAGGACACTAATAAATGGAAATTCATCCTATGCTCTTGGGTAGGAAGAATTAATATTGTCAAAATACCCATCCTGCCTAAAGCAATCTATACATTCAATACAATCCCTGTAAAAATTATGTGAAATCCGTCAAGTGTGACTCCATTGCGAGCTGCAGATCATACACAATGCTTCATCATTTCCTCCAAATGGCCTGTTCAGGTATGAGCAACAGAAGCACAAGAGCCCCCACTTAACAAGGGACTTAACCAAAGAAAAAGGAAGCTCATTCAATGGCCCAGGGGCTTCCAGCCCCTCTCAGCCCTGGAGCATGAAGGTGTTGAGGTACTGGAAAGGAAACACCTCTTTGAGTATTTTTAGAAATGCAGCTTTCCAAGCAGAGGATGTGGGCTTTGTCCTCCTGATCTCACTGCGGGGTCTTCTTGGATTACAGAGCACACTTTCAGAGGGAATCTAACAAATTAGCTTTGTCCTGGGAAAAACCACCAGGAGAGTAAGAGGTCAAGAAAGTCTCTCAGAAAAGGACAAGGTGTGGAAACACAGATTCTGTTTGGAAAGAGCAGATGCAGGGGACCTAGGGCTGCAGTCACTGCGTGTTTGTTAGACGTGGCTCTTAGATCTGAGTGTTTTTATTTAATCTACTAAAACACTTTTTAAAAACTCCGAACTATTTAAAAGGAGAAAAAGAAAAGAAACGCTCAGTTTCATAAAGTAGAGAACACAGTTATCCCTCTGAGTTTCTGAGGGGGATCCCTGCTTTGGAAGCGAGGGTCAGTCAGATGACTTTCAAAGTCAAGGTCCCCATGAACAACCAAATCGTAGGAGTCTACTAGGTCAGCAGGAAGGTGGCTGTAGGTCAGGAGCAGGCCCCCACCACACACTGGGTCTGTCAGCTTCTTGATCTTGGACTTCCAGCCTCCAGACTGCGGCAACGAATGTCTGCTGTTTAAGCCCCACAGTCTGTGCTAAGGCAGCCTGAGCTAAGGCTTGGGGAAGGGTGCTCGGGAGTAGGGGCCTGGCGAAGGGGATCTGTCAAGTATGTCTGATGATTAGCAAAGAGCCCCATGTCTCCAGTGGGGGAGTGTGTGTGGAGGGGCTGGGGAGGGGAGGCGGGAGGCCAGTGCAAGATTGGGTCATTATGAGAACTTTGACTCTAGCTCTAAAGTGAGATGAAGAATTCTTGGAAGTGTGTGTGGAGGAATATGACTAGACTTCATTTTTGAAAGTCCACTCGACTTAGTGTTTACTGCAGTTTTGAGAACAGTTTGTAGGGGGATGGCTTGAACAAGAAGAACCAGGTATGATGCAATTATGATAAACTCCAGCAAAGTGGTTAAGAAAAAGGTGGTACTAAGGAGATAGGGAGAAGTGGTCGAGTTTGAGTGTATGTTGAGATAAAGCTTCTAGAATTTGCTAATGAAACGATTGAGAGAGGCATAAGGTCCAAGGAGCCTGCTGTCTCTTACAGGATGAAGAAGACTAGAGGAAGCAGGGGTTTGCCTGTGCACAACTGGAGATACTTTTGAGATGATGTCTGAAGGAAGGTACTGTGTGGCAGGTTGGCAGTGCAGACCAGGAGGGCAGGGTCCTTGGCCATCATCAATAGAGAGCTGGTGTTTACAGATGTCACTTAAGGGAAACTGCGACTGGAAAAAGGTGGGTGACCCACGACTGCATCTGGGGTTGGGGCTTCCAGGGAGAGGAGGCTGAGCTGGTGAAAGGGACAGAGAAAGGGCTTTCGGCAAAGCAGGAGTAGAGTCAAGATGGAAAGATTGTTTCAGAAGGGAAAGTGCCCCCGGGGGGCAGCGTCAGCCACGCCTCAGGCTGCAGGAGGCAAATAGGATGAGGACGGAGCCTGCGCAGTGTGAAGGCGGCCTTGAGGGCAGAGCCTGTGCAGTGTGAAGGTGGCCTTGAGGGGAGCAGGTGGTGTGGAGTGGATTCCAGAGGAAACAGGAGGCCAGGTGGTAGAAGTGAACCCCTGGAGAAGCATAGGGATGCCCCGAAGTTTTTCTTACATAGAACTTGAGAGGTGGAGCAGAAGTTAGAGGGAAATGGGAGGTTGAGAAAGGTTGTCCCTCCCTCCTTCCGTCTTCCCGTCTCTTGCGATTTGCCAGCCTGAGGACCTTGGAAGGCGAGCAGAAGCCCCGAAGGCGAGTGGAGTGGGAGGACTGCATGGTGGCCTCTGCGGTTCCAGGCAGGTGAGGGGAAAGCGAGCAAGGGGTGGGACGGACGGAAGACCAATCTGGCATTCGTAATTGCAGGTTTCATTGGGCCCAGAGAATTGCTGGTGTGGAGCTGCATGTCTGGAAAAAGGGAGGCGGGTGTCCGAGTGGCTGCTGGAAATCGAGATGGCGCAGGGACACAGGTCTGACCTGCACTAAGTCTCTGATGGGACTGACTTCGGGTGGGCAGCAGGATCCCAGACGAGAGGAGAAAGTGACAAGAGAGGCCGCCGGCGCAGATACAGAACGCCAAGAACTGTAGCAGAAGTGGTGCTGGGGAGCAGCCTGTGAGCCAGGAGTGAGGTGGAGGAGCTCGGTGCTTGAAACGCTAGGGCCGATGGTGGAGCCCATGGCATGAGGTGCAGAGCCTCTTCTTGCCTGGGGGAAAAGAAGTACAAGGAGGAGCAATAGGGTGTTGCTTCCTTCTGAGCCCAGAGGAAGGTCGGGTGTCCCACGAAGGTCACCGCCCCCTGCGTGAGCAGCAGGGCAAGTGGTTTCTCAGAACAGCACCAGACTGAGTTCAGACAAGAAGATGAAGGTGGTGTTCACAGCGGGTGTTTTTGATTTGCACAAAATGATAAATACATGGTTTATTAATATTTTCTGTTGAATTCGTGTGATATTTATATTAAGTAAATGTTTAAGACTCATTTATTTTTGTGTATCTTACATTCCATAGTATTATATTTTATGCTTTGCTAAAATATTTTTACCTTCATTGTTCTCTTTTGGAATTAAAACATGTAACCTCTGGAATCGTTGCTGTCTGGTAGACTGCAATTCATCATAATTGTTATATTCTTCTGCAGTCCACTCAGTGATCTGGGAATTTGTTATTTTGATCAAATAGCAAAGCCAGTTGCTGATGCTCAGTGTTTCTGTTTAGTCTTGTTGCTGCCCTCTGCTGCGTGCAGGCAAATTGCATCCACACTTTGGAGTAAGAAACAGCCATGCACCTGATCAGTATGGGATGTCGGGCCTTGTCTTTCTCACTTGCTAGGACGCAGTGAGCTGATTATGAAGACTAGTAAGTGTAGCATGTTACTGTAGCTGACAAAAGTACGTAATTGTTTATTAACTGACAACTCTGAGAAAATGAATACTCCCGTCCCAAACCCACAGCCCCAGTGTACCACCACAGGTGTCAGCAGGGGGATAAACACACAAATAATCCCAGTTTCTATGATGTTTGCTTTTGAGGCTGATCAGTATGGGTACTTGTCTTACCAGTGGGTTTCAGACCTGGGCAAGTCCATTATAGATTCAGTGAGTCCAAAATATAACAATGGAATGTTCTTCGGGTGCAAGGGTTTATTCCCAACTTCATTTCCACAGTGGCAGGTCAAGCAACAGAATCATGTCCACTCAGAGTGAGTCTTCATGCAGCAAGTTGGTCTCTGCCTCTGGGCCTCTCTGGCCCTGCAGCTGACTCAATCTCTGTCCTCAGTGCTGCCACCACTCCAGTCTCTGATCTCCCGCAGCTGTGCAGCAGTCTAGAGCACTGGGTGGAGCTCTTTATACAGAGTTAATAACAATGTATTGCCCACATGTGTGTAGTGAACTAGCTGACCAGGGCCAGGTGAGAATCCTGGCCATAGGAACCTTCAGTTTCTGAAAGTGCCTTAGAAAGAGACCCACAGAGCCCCCTGCCCCTTCCACCTTGAGAATATACAGTGAGAAATCACAGTCTGCATTCAACCTGCCTGTGAGGAGACTCAGACATGATGGTGTGAAGGAGCTGGCAAAGTCAGGCCTATAAATTCTCCAAACTGACAAACTGAACTCCCTTCTGAAACAGAGATCCTCATGGAAGGAAAAACTTCCAGTTGATTCTAGTTAGAGGGAGAAGGGATGAGAAGAATACAGGAAAGAAAAGGTCTGGGTGAAATTGGAGGAGGGACTAGTAGAGGGGGTCTGAGAAAGCAAGGCCATTTCTGGACACTTTGCCGAACAATGGAAGCTAGAAAAGCTATGCTGGCTCCTTGCTCCTGCCAAAATGTGTAGGAAAATGCTTTCTACTGAAAATAATAAGAAAAAGCAACAAAAAAGAATCATCATTGAACCCTCCAAAATTACTATAAAATCAAGAATAGGAGCAAAAGAATAACCCTTTTAGGCAATGAAAACATGCCAGAGGCCCAGAACCTTCTCTTCCTGGGGCTGCACACTCAAATGTTCAGGGATGAAATGCTATCATTGCCACGCAGCCACGTCTGGGGAGGAGAAGAAAGTTGTTCATTTCTTCTAGGTTATCCAGTTTGTTACCATATAATTTTTCATAGTGTTCTCTCATAATTCTCTGTATTTTTGTGGTGTTCATAGTGATTTTTCCTTTCTCATTTCTATTCCTGTTTATGTGTGTAGACTCTCTTTTTTTCTTGATAGGTCTGGCCAGGGGTTTATCTATTTTGTTTAGTTTCTCAAAGAACCAGCTCCTGCTTTCATTGATTCTTTCTATTGTTTTATTCTTCTCAATTTTATTTATTTCTGCTCTTATCTTTATTATGTCCCTCCTTCTACTGACTTTGGGCCTCATTTGTTTTTCCTTTTCTAGTTTCATTAATTGTGAGCTTAGACTGTTCATTTGGTATTGTTCTTCTTTCCTGAGGTAGGCCTGTATTGCAATATATTCCCCTCTTAGCATGGCCTTCACTGTGTCCCACAGATTTTACGATGTTGAGTTGTTGTTATTTGTCTCCATATATTGCTTGATCTCTGTTTTTATTTGGTCATTGATCCATTGATTATTTAGGAGCATGTTATTAAGCCTCCATGTGTTTGTGGGCTTTTTCATTTTCTTTGTGCAATTTATTTCTAGTTTCATACTTTTGTGATCTGAGAAGCTGGTGGGTACAATTTCGATCTTTGAATTTAGTGAGGATCTTTTTGTGGCCTAGAATATGATCTGTTCTTGAAAATGTTCCATGTGCACTTGAGAAGAATGTGTATCCTATTGCTTTTGGATGGATTGTTCTGTAGATGTCCATTAGGTCCATCTGTTCTAATACGTTGTTCAGTGCCTCTCTCTTTACTTATTTTCTGTGTGGTTGATCTGTCCTTTGGAGTGAGTGGTGTGTTGAAGTCTCCTAGAATGAATGCATTGCATTCTATTTCCCCCTTTAATTCTGTTAGCATTTGTTTCACATATGTATGTGATCCTGTGTTGGGTGCATAGATGTTTATAATGGTCATATCCTCTTGTTGGACTGACCCCTTTATCATTATGTAATGTCCTTCTTTGTGTCTTGTTACTTTCTTTGTTTTGAAGTCTATTTTGTCTGATACAAGTACTGCAACTCCTGCTTTTTTCTCCCTGTTAGTTGCATGAAATATCTTTTTCCATCCCTTTACTTTCAGTGTGTGTATGTCTTTGGGTTTGAAGTGAGTCTCTTGTAGGCAGCATATAGATGGGTCTTGTTTTTTTATCCATTCAGTGACTCTATGTCTTTTGATTGGTGCATTCAGACCATTTACATTTAGGGTGATTATCCATAGGTATGTACTTATTGCCATTGCAGGCTTTAGCTTCATGGTTACCAAAGGTTCAAGGGTAATTCCCTTACTATTTAACAGTCTAATTTAAGTCCTTCATGTACTATTACAAACACAACCTAAAGGTTTTTTTTTCCCCTCCTTTTTCTTCTTCCTTCATTCTTTGTATGTTCTCAATCATATTCTGTACTCTTTGTCCATCCCTTGGATGACATCTATTTAGCCTTAGGAATACTTCCATCTATAGGAGTCCCTCCAAAATGCACTGTAGAGGTGGTTTGTGGAGGTAAATTCTCTCAACTTTTTCTCATGTGAAAATTGTTTAATCCCTCCTTCAAATTTAATTGATAACCTTGCTGGGTAGATTATCCTTGGTTCAAGGCCCTTCTGCTTCATTGCATTAAATATATCGTGCCACTCCCTTCTTGTTTGTAAGGTTTCTGTTGAGAAATCTAATGATTGCCTGATGGGTTTTCCTTTGTATGTGATCTTTTTTCTCTCTCTGGCTCCTTCTAAAAGTCTATGCTTATCCTTGGTTTTTGCTGTTTTAATTATTATATGTCTTGGTGTTGTCTTCCTTGGGTCCCTTGTGTTGGGAGATCTGTGCACCTCCATGGCCTGAGAGACTATCTAATTTCTCTGATTGGGGAAGTTTTCAGCAATTACTTCCTCAATGACACTTTCTATCCATTTTTCCCTCTCTTCTTCTTCTGGTACCCCTATAATGAGAATATCATTCCATTTGGATTGATCATACAGTTCTCTGAATATTCTTTCATTCTTAGAGATCCTTTTTTCTATCTGTGCCTCAGCTTATTTGTATTCCTCTTCTCTAATTTCTATTCCATTTACCATCTCTTCTACTGCATCTAATTTCCTTTTAAATCCCTCTATTGTATGTTGCATTTCAGATATGGAATTTCTTAATGATTGAATCTCCATCCTAAATTTGTCCCTGAGTTCTTGAATATTTTTCTGTACCTCCATGAGCATGTTTATGATTTCTATTTTGAACTCTCTTTCAGGAAGATTGATGAGTTCAATTTCATTTGGCCCTTTTTCTGGGGTTTTTGAGATTTTGGTCTGTATCAGGTTCTTTTTACATTTTCTATTTCTATATGGCCCCCTCTAGTGTCCAGAAGCTCTAGTCTCTGAAACTGCTCACCCCCTGGAGTGACATCAGGCATCACAGGGGAACAGCGCTGGTACCTATGGGGGGAAAGAGCTGTTTCCTGCTTCCTGGCTGCAGTGCCTGTCTCCACTGTCAGAGCCACTGAGCCAAGCACATAGGTATAAGCCTCTGTGCTGTGCATCTCTACCTGTCATAGGTGGGGCTTCTCTCTGGCTGCCCTGATGCCAAGGTAGTGTGCCGGCAGGCCAGGAGGAAGGTGCAGCAGGCTGCAAAGTGGGGGGCCTCAGAGCTGAGTAGCCAACCAAGGGGATGGAGTGCCTGGAGTTCATGAAAGTTCCCAACCTGGTGGGCAGAGCCCGCCCCAGGCAACCTTGTCCACCTATCCCTTCTCCCGCGCAGCAAGCTCTGTGCAAACCCTACCCCTTCAGCATCCCTGTTGCTGCTAGGAAGCTTATCAGACCACCAACCTTTCCTTTGTCCCAGAGCAGCCAAATGTGGATCTCTGTCTTCCACAAATGGCTGGATTCTCAGTCTCTCAAGTATTCCACCTGTCTTAGCTTTCCAATCCCACTAATCCAGAGCACCATACAGGGTAGGTTTGTGCTCACAAAGCAAGGCTGGGTGTTCAGCAGTCCTAGGCTTCCATCCCCTACTCACTCCATTTTTCTTCCTCCCACCTGAGCTGGGGTAGGGGAAGGGCTTGGGTTCCACCAGATCAAGGCTTTGGTATGTTACCCTGTTTTGTGAGGTGTGCTCTGTTCTCCAGGTGTATGCAGTCTGGTGAAGCCTTCTTTCCTGTTGCCCTTTTAGGATTAGTTGTATTAACTATATTTGCATATTATATGTGTTTTTGGAAGGAGTTCTCTGTCTCACTTCTCACACCACCATCTTGAAATGATCTCTCCTTTTGTGAGCCACTGCTTTTAAGGGAGTTACTGGTAGCCAGAGAGAGGAGGAGGAGGGCACTGTGGGAATGAGACATAAGACAGCCTTCTGGGTATGTGTGCATATTTACATGCATGCATGCATGTAATATAAATGTGTGTATGTGTGTGTATGTACATGTGCAATATAACTTAGCATGTAATGCATATGTATGTAATGTAATGTATACCCATGTGATGTTTGCATGTAATACAAGGACATACACAGATAAGTGGGCACACATGCAGCCATGCAATGTGTGTACCATATAATGTAAATGTGCATGTATGCAATGTGTATTTGTGACATGCATGTATGCAGACACATCACATTATGTATTATGTTCATGTAATATAAGCATACATGTTTTATGAGGTGCATATCATATATGTATGCAAGCATGTGTATATAATATATGCACACACATGTACATTGCATTTATATAATACATGTGCAATGATACAACATGCATTGTTAGATCTCACTGAAGCATTAAGATTTTAATATCAGTTGTCTCAATGCATGTGCAATGATACAACATGCATTGTTAGATCTCACTGAAGCATTAAGATTTTAATATCAGTTGTCTCAAATATTTTTATTTTTAAAGATTGCTTTAGATATTCTAACCCCTTTGAATTTCCACACAAATTTTATAAGAAATTTGTCAACTTCTATACAACAGTATGTTAGGATAGATTAGAATTTCATTAAAGCTGTCCATCAATCTGGGGAAAACTGACCTCTTAACACTGAGTTTCCTGGTCCATGAATGTGACATTTCTTTCCATTTATTTAGGTCTTCTTTAATATCTTTTCAGCAGTGCTTTGTACTTTTCATTAAAAAGGTTGAATTTACTTTCTTCAGAATTTTTTATGATATTGTACATTTTATATCTTTTAAACTTCAGTCTCCAACTGTTTATTGCTACTACAGAAAAATATAATTTGTTTTTGTATATTGACCTGGCACTGTATTATCTCATCAGACTTACTAATTAGATCTGCTAGTTTTTTTTGTAGATTCTTTAGAATATGCCCTATAAACAATCATTTCATCTTCAAATAAAGTTTTCCTTCTTCCTTTCCAGTCTGTGCGCTTTTTTTTCTTTCCCTTCCTTCTCTCTCTCTCTCTCTCTGTCTTACTGCACTAGTTAGAATTTCTAATGCAATGTTTAATAAAAGGGTGAAGTAAACATCCTTATATTGTTTCCAATATTAGAGGAAAGAATTAACTCATTAACAATAAGTTTGATGTTAACTGTAGCGTTTTTAAGCTACCTTTCATCAGATGGGGACAGCTCTAATTTTCTAATTAGAAATTTAGTTTTCTAAGACTTTATCATGGATGGATATTGAATTTTGTTAAATGCTTTTTCTGCATCCATAAAATTAACATGTGATTTTTCTTTTTTTACTTTGCTAATATGGTAAATTGATTTGTGAGCATTAAACTACACTTGTGTTCCATGGAAGAAACCCATTTGGTGATAAAATATTATATTTGTTGCTAGATTTGACTTATTAAAGTTTTGCTTGGGATTTTTGTGTTTATGTTCATGAGAGATTATTGGTCTATATATAAAAAGAAGCACCCCATCTTTTTATAGTTTCTAACAAGTTTATGTAGAACTGGTCTTATTTCTTCTTTAAAAATTTGGTAAATTGCGAATGAAGCATCTGGACCAGGAGTTTTCTTTCTAGGAAGTTCAATAGAGTGTGAACTACAAATTCAATTTATTTGAAAGATACAGGGCTATTCAAGTTATTTATTTATTTTTGAATGAGATTTGTAGATTTATCTTTCAAAGTTTTCATAATAGTCTCTTTTCATTCCTTTCTAATAGCTTCATTGAGATACAATGTGCATACCATACAATTCATTTGAAGGACATGAGTCAGTGAATATTTTCATCATTTCAGCAAGAAACTCCATCCCCTTTAGCTATCACCACCCTATTTTCTTAGCTCAATCCAGCCCTAAGCAACCACTAATCTTATGGATTTGTCCCCATAGATTTCCCTAATTGAGACTTCTCTATGAATGGAATAATATAGTATATGGTCTTTTGTGACTGACTTCTTTAACTTAGTATAATATTTTGAAGGTGCATCTGTATTGTAGCATATATCAGTATTTCATTCCTTTTAATGACCCAAAGATATTCCATTGGATGGACATACCACATTTTGTTTATCTGTTTTTCAGTTAATGGACATGGTTTTCGTCCGTCTTTCAGCTATTCTATTATGAATAGTGTTGCTATAAACATTCATAGACAAGCTTTTTTGTAGACATATATTTGAGCCTGGGAGTGGAATTTCTGGGTCATATGGTAAATCTATGTTTAATAATTTGAGGAACTTCCTGTTTCCCAAAGCACTTCACCATTTTGTGTTTGCACTAGCAAACTATGAAGGTTCCATATCCTTGTCAATACTTGTTACCATCTGACTTTTTGATTCTAGCCATCCTAGTGGGTGTGAAGTTGTACCTTATTATGATTTTAGTTTGCATTTCCCTGATGTTTAATAATGTTAAGCATCTTTCTATGTGCTTGTGGGTCATTTGAATACTTTCTTGGAGAAGTATTTTCTTGTCTATTCAGATCTTTTGCCCATTTTTAAATAAATATATTTGCCCTTTTATTATCAAATTGTATGAGGTCTTTGAATACTTCAGATATAAGTTCCTTACCAAATGTATGATTTGTAAATATTTTCTCTGATTTTGTGGACTGTTTTTTTATTTTCTTGATAGTACCCTTTGAAGCAAAAAGTTGAATTTTTATGAAGATCAATTTATCTATTTTTACTTTTGTTGCCTATGCATTTGGCATCTTATCTAAGAAAACATTGCCAAATCTAATGTCATGAGGCTCTTCCACTATTTTTCTTGTAAGAGTTTTGTAGGTTTAGCTCTTACATTTAGGTCTTTGATCCATTTTGAGATAATTTTTTATATGGCATGAAGAAAATTTCCTAATTCATTCTTTTGTATGTGGCCATCAGTTGACCCTGTGCCATTTGTTGAAAAGACTATTCTTTCTCCATTCATTTTTCTTGGGACCCTTGTCAAACATCAGTGGGCCATAAGTATATTAGTTTATTTCTATACTCTTGATTATAATCCATTGGTCTACATGTCTTTTGTGCCAGAACTGCACTGTTTTAATTACCACTGCTTTGTTGTAAGTTCTGAATTTGTGAAATGTGAATTCTTCATTTTGTTCTTCTTTTTCAAGATTGTTTGGACTATTTTGGGTCCTTTGAAATTCCACAAGAATCTTAACATCAGCTTGTTAATTTCCACAAATAATTCATTGCAATTTTGGTAGAGATCGCATTCAATCTGTGGACCAATGTGGGGACTACTTGACATCTTAACAATGATAAGTCTTCTGATTCATAAACATGGGCAGATTTCCTATTTATTTGGATCTTCTATAATTTCTTTCTACAATATTTTATAGTTTTTAGAATACATATTTTAACTTCTTGGCCACACTAAGAATTTACTCTCTGCCACTCGATTTGTGGGGATGAGAACTTTGGCAGCCTGCCCCTCCTGGGGACATAGTGTCTGAGGGTTGAGGAGAGAAAGAGCCCAGCCTTTTCTGCACTCATGTGAGTTGGAGATCATGCTAAGCGTGAGAGAGATAGCAGGAGGGGACTCTAGTGCCAAAAACTCTCCCTGTATTAACCAAGTGTTAGTGAATTTTCCTTGAATAAATAATTTTCCCTTAGCTTTATGCCTTGAGGACAATTCCCGGGGGACCTAATTGTTTTTCTTTTTTCAAAATAGTTTTTACCAGTTATCCTTTTACCACTGGGACATGGGTTCCTGGTGCTCATCCTGCCCCCAGCCCCCAAGTAGACCCTTCTCAATGGTCACTTTACAAACCAAGTATATGCACTCGTAGGAGCCTAAGGTTCATTCCATCCTCCCTGGGGTTGCAGGCTGCAAGTCATACTGACACAGTGCTGTTGTCCTGGACAGCTGGAAGGTTGGCGTAGCTATTTCCTGAAGTGTGAAGCCTGCAGCAGAAGCAGGTGTGCATGCAATATAAGGAGTTTGATTTTGAAAATGCTAAGTTTGAGATGACTTACCAGAAATTCAAGTGAGATGTATATGGACAGTTAAATATAAAACCACATAGCTTAGAAGAGAGGCCTTTAGTAGATACTTAAGTTTGGGAAAGAACCATCTAGAAATAAGATAACCTAATGTCACCCATAAAGCTCATGTACCCAGGTAAGTCCTGACTTACACTGATTTTCCTGGTTTAATTACTAATGGAACCCTCTTTCTCTCTTAAAAGTGTCCTTATTTAGACAATACTTATCCTCCCCATGAAGTGTATAAAAATCAGAGATGTTGACACATTTTGATGAAATGATTCAATAATCTCTATTTTGTATAATGATATATTTAGATTAGAATTAATCTGAGAACATTTTAGAAATAGAGTTATTTATACATATGTTATGCATCTTCCTTAATGGAAAAAATTATATTGAACCTTGATAAACTGAACCTTATTGTTGGAATATCAAAAATCTATAAAATGTCAAAAGGAATATTGTTACCAAATTTAATTAAGAACAAATAATAAATTCAGACTCTTGAAGAATGTGGTCTTATTAGCCAAAATGTAATTTAACAGACCTACACTTAATGCAGTTATTTGAATGGTTATCTTTGAAGAGTAGCCATATGTCAGCATTTAAATATTGATGCTTTTAATGTATTGTGTAGCATTTCACTTAATTTCTCCCACCTCAGCTTCAGTTTTCTTACTCTAATTTAGCACCTGAAATATATATGTTTGTCTAACACCTTTAAAACCTTTTCCTCCCATAGGACTATAAGGTCCATGAGGATATAGACTGGTCAGTTTTCCACTATATGCCCAGTGGCTTAAACAGTATCTGGTATATAATTAATACACAGTGAATATTTATTGAATGAATGAAAAAATTATCTGTTATGACATGATATTGCATGAGATAGAGTATGAAATGGGTATGTTTAATAAAAATCAGTTGAATGACTCCTATGTTGAAGAAAGATAGCATGTTAGGAAAGTGACAGTTAAGGTGGCTATATCTTCATAAACTCACTTGCATTCACTAATGTAATGTAAATTCACTTTGGTGCCAGTAGGCCATGACTTTAGGGCACCAATTCCAGTTCATCATGCAATCTTTCACCACTATTCTCAGAGGATAGTCTTTGAACAGGGAAAGCTGAAGAGTCTGAGATATGTAAGCACTCATACTTGCAGAAATGTTTTTTTGGGTGCATACCATACCAATTGAGATAATTTAAGCATTAAAAATGTTGCAAAATCTGAGCGATGAAGAGGCTCATTTTACTGCTCTAAGTTTGCTTTATGTTGGAAAATTTTTAGAATAAAAAAATTTTAATGTGTGTGATTGACAATTTGAAACAGTTGAGTTTATAAAATTCCTTGAACATATGCTAATAATAAGTTGAAATTAATATAAAGCATGCTGTATGTTGTGATGCACATGAGCTTTTCATAAAGCTTAGAAAAATGACATTGACCTATCTAAATTATTAATACTCTCCACTCATAGCTAGACTATTCCTCAGGTTTTTACATATTAATTTCAAGACATTTGGCTAAAGATGCTCAAGGAATGAGCAGATACCTAACTTAAGGGGTGAATTCTAAATTTTTGTTTCTATGAGAGAAAGAAAAAGATATTATCAGCCTTTGAATGGAAGATTATTCTGTGTCCAATATTGTTTGCAATATTTCTGCCAGAGTTTTCAGAATTCATCCATAAAGTGCCTAAAAATAACCGATTGCTTTAACTAGATAATCTTATTTTAATTTGTGTTATACAAGGACATGCACTCAAAAACTTAAATTAAAATGGTTTAGCATAATGACTTTTGGTCACAAGGTCATATTATAAAAAGGTCAAAGTGGTAAAGATCTAAACAATCGGGTTCATTAAAAAAAGAATCTAGTATTGATGGCTTCATCTCTGTGCCTGTGATGATATAAAAATTTCCCCATTGTTTATTGCCTGCCTTGTCTCCTAAGAAAGTCAGGACAATATTGTCTTTGCAGCAAGGACAGAGTTATGTGAAAGTGTCAGAGGGAATGTCACAGGAACCAGAAGAAACTAAACTGAGAGAGGAGTTGTGTACAGTCAGATGCATTGTAATATAATTGTTAGTGGGGACATGTATGAGAGATGATGAGCCTAAGAAACAAATTATGGACATGACAGCAGTTGCTAACATTTTGTGGTTTGATTTAATGTAGCCTGACATCC
Organism: Manis pentadactyla; assembly: GCF_030020395.1. Classification (NCBI taxonomy): domain Eukaryota; kingdom Metazoa; phylum Chordata; class Mammalia; order Pholidota; family Manidae; genus Manis; species Manis pentadactyla. Next base: position 145,263,888 of record NC_080020.1, on the reverse strand, counting down.
ATCAAGAAAGTGTTTGGTGCTCAAGTGGACTGCTTGCTAATCTCAGTCATTCTGTAGCAGCAAGGGGAATACACATTTTCTCAAACTGTTACTTAGAAACATCTATATCAAACTTAAGTGTGCTGGACAGAAAGCCAAATTACATATATTTTTGAAGTTCAGAAAGAAAATTAAAAACTCGAATAAAATGGCTTTGTCCAGATTATGTAGTTATGCACCTTTTATTAAATAATTGGCATAATGAAGAATTCCCTTTACATAGGATATAACGTATAAGAGGATTTGTACCTTATAAACCCACAAAACTGAATGATGATCAACAGTGGCTTAATAAAGGTAGGTGGGCAGAAATATCAGATTCAGTCAGTCAAGAGTGGGGCCCATTGCCTATAAAGAATTCTTAAATAAACAAAATTCTTAAACAAAGAAACCAACATCTGACTGCCTCCGAACATCACCATGCTTTGCCTTGTTCAAGTTCTAGGCCAAGGTTGGAAAACGTTTTCTGAAAATGAGCAAAGAGCAGGAATGTTAGGCTCTGCAGCTCCTGCATCCCCACCCCTGGAAGCTGTGACTTCAGTGAGTCCTGTGTGGCAGCTGGCTTCGCACTGGCACTGGCCTTAGCTGAACCTTGGGAGCAGGCAGGACCTACATCTCCGCCAGCAGACACCTGCGGAGTACAGCCATGTCTTCCCTCTGCAGCGAGATGTGTTACAGACGGTGCTGCTCCTTTGTTGTGCCTGCAGGGAAAGAAGAGACCAGAAGCAGAGGCACTGCTGATGTGTAGCCCATGTGCACAGCTGTGTGGTTGTAAGACACCAAAAGTTTGTGCTTGCTTGTTTCTGCAGTAAACTTTAGTGAAAGCTGACTGATACATTTTTATATTAACTCAGTGGCAATCTTAACTCACTTTGGTTGGAGGAGGATGAGGTTGATGGGGACACCTGAAAGTTTCAGAAAGTATTGGTTGCCCAGGAGATATATGACCACGCTATGTTCAATGTCCAAATGAGCTGCAAATAGAGCAAAATTTTCCAACAAAGGAACTTCTGCGGGACATTCAATTCTTTCTCCCTGCATAAATCAATCCCCATCTACCTGAAACTGAAAGCAGGCTGAATACAAATTTTAAATCACTCACATATTCTTTAAACTAGAGTAAAGCCTTAGGTCTCTTCTTCCAATAAACAGGCTCAATATAAGTCTAGCTGATGCTGTGGTAGAGACCCTTATGTTGTACTTACTGAGCAGGCTCATATAGATTTTTGAGTAATACTTATTAAACTTAATTCCTTTTGTTGGCTTCTGTGGGAGACAGAGGTGGTTGGAATTATTTCAGTATTATAAGCCTTTCAGAAATAGGGCTATTGTCATAGCATTCCAATGTATCTTAACTATGAGTAAGAATGTGCCTTATAATAATTGTTGATGCCTGCAAAATAATGTAATTTCAAACCACTTTTAATATAATTACATAGCTTTCATTTTCTCCAACCAATGCAAAACTAATGTGGTGATTTGGTTTCCACTGTAAATGGCTCAGTGTGGCTCCTCAATAAGCTGAATCCACTCAAAGAATCCTTGTTGAGCAGTATGCTGGACATTGGGTGCACAGTGGTGAACAGAAAAGACACTGGCCCTTCCATCATGGAATGTTTAGGCCTGTGATCCATTTAGGATTAGTTTTTGTGAAAAGTGTAAGGTGAGAGTCTAGATACATTTCTTTTTGGCATGTGAGTATCCAGCTGTTCCAGCATTTCTTGTTGAAAAGGCAGTTTTTGCTCCATCATATTGCCTTTGCTCCTTCATCAAAAATCAACTGGCTATATTCATAGGGAGCTATTTCTGGGCTCTCTATACTGTTCCAATGAACTATTATGAACTTTTCATCTTTTCTTTCATCAATATCACCCAATTTTGATTCTCTAACTTTATAGTTAGTCTTGACATTGAGTAGTGTTAGTCCTGTCTTTCTTCTTCAATTATGTTGGCTATTCTGGGTCCTTTGCATCTCCAAATAAACTTTAGACCAGTTTTTTGAGTTCCACAACATTCTGGGATTTTTGAGTGGGATGACACTGAAATTATAGATTTAGTTGGAAGACTTGACACCTTGATGGTATTGAGTCTTCCTATCTGGAACATGGAATATCTTTCTATTTATTTAAATCTTCTTTGATTCCTTTCATCAGAGGTTTGTAGTTTTCCTCATATAGATCTTTGTTTTAAAACTTTAAATAAGTTTTATGATTATTTGGGCATGATGAAACCAGCAGATCATGCCCATGGAGATCATGAGATGATGGCCACTGAAAAAGTATTTTTTTCTCCAGGAGGAGGGGTATGCATGTCATGAGGGGCCAGAGGGGAAGCACCAGGGTCAGTTAGGAGGCAGAGGAGCAGGAGGAAAAAATACAACAAGAGCCTTTATGGTGGTTTCTGTGGAAGGTTATTATTTATTGATAATTATGTTAATAGATGTAGGTCTGTTCAGATTATTTCTCCTTGTGTGCATTTGGTAGGTTGTATTTATAAAGAATGGTTGCATTTCACTTATCAAATCTGTGGGTATAGAGTTCTTTATAATATTTTTATGATCAGTGTCTATGGAATCAGCAGTAATGGCATCATTTTTTGATACTTGTAATTTATGTCTTCTCTTTTTTCTTGGTTAGTGGGGCTATAGGTCTAACCACTTTTTTGATTTTAAAGAAACACCTTATGTTTTTATTGATTTTCTCCATTGTTTTCTTGTTTTCAAGTTCATTGATATCCACTCTGATTTTTATTATTTATTTTCTTCCACTTTGGATTTAACTGGTTCTTACTTTTATAGTTTCCTAAGGTGGAAGCTTAGATTATTGAATTTACAACTTTCTTCTTTTCTAATACATGCATTCACTGTTATGAATTTATTTCTAAACACTGCTTTTACTGCACCCTACAAATTTTGATAGGCTGTATCTTCACTTTATTTTAGTTTAAATGTATCTAAATTTCTCTTTTCATTTTTCTGATTCTGTCATTTAGAAGTGTTTTGTTTAATGTCCAACTATTTTGGAATTTTCTAGCTATCTTTCTGTTACTAATTTCTACTTTATTTCCACTGTGGTCCAAAAGCATACTTTATATGGTATCTATTCTTTAAATCTGTGAGTGTTCTTTACAGTTCAGAATGCAGTCTGTCTTGGTGAATGTCCCATGTGAGTGTGAGAAGAATGTTTTTTCAGCTGTTGTTGGATGAAGTATTATATAAATGTCAATTCGATGCAGTTGATTTATGGTGCTATGCAGTTCAGCTATGTACTTCCTGATTTCCTGCTTTCTGGATGAGTCAGTCACTGGTAAAGGAGTGCTGAGCCAGCTTTTAATAGAGGATTTGCCTGTTTTTCCTTGCACTTCTATCAGTTTTTTCCTCATGCTCTGTTGTAGGCACATATGCATTAAAGATTATTATGTCTTTTTGGAGAATTGACCCCCTTTATCATTATGAAATGCCTCTATGCATCCTGATCATTTTCCATGATCTGAAGTCTGCTTTGTCTGAAACTATCCAATTTCTTTTTATTATTATCATTATTATGGCATATTTTTCTCCATATACCTGTGTTTTTTATAGTGGGTTTGTTGTAGACAACATACATTTGAGACTTTTTATCCACTTTGGAAGTGTCAATATTTTAATTGGTGTCTTTAAGCATTCTTATTTAAAGTGGTTATTGGGACCAGTTCAAGATAACAGCACAGGAAATCTCTGAGCTCACCTCCCATCATGGGCACACTAAATTGACAACTATATACAGAATAATTACCACTGAAAAATAAGTGAAGTCGAGGTGAACACAACAAGGGATAAAAACCACATCAAGGCAGCTAGGAGAGAACCCACCCCTATTGTGGTGACACACAATAGGGAGAGATCCTACAGGCCCAGATTCTTTCCTGAGGAACAAGGGGTTTGTGCCCCACATTGGGACCCTAAGCCTTGGGACCTGCACTGAGAGGTCCCTAAAGTGTCTGGCTTTGGAAACCAACAGGTCTTATATCCAGGGGACCTGGAAGGCAGTAGAGATCTGACATACTCCTTTTGAGGGGTTCACATGCAGACTCAATTGTCCTGAGAACAAGCCCACAAGTAGCAGTTTGAGAGGTGTCTGTCATGGGGGTAAGGATTAGCTGGGATTTTCCTCAGAGATGGGGGGACTGGAGGGTGTCATTTCTTGCCTTTTACTTTGATGGTATAGGTGGGCACACATGGACATAACTTGGCCAAAACCAGGGGCATTGCCCATCCTCAGCACTCTTCTCCAGCATCATTAAACCTGTGGGCATCCCCTGCCCCAGTGCTCTTTCCTGACTTTGCCACCCACAGTTGTGCCCCACCCCCCCAAATTCTCCTGCAGCCGTGCTAGAGCTGGTGGAAGAGTGCTGTCCACACTGGATATCTCTTAATTGCCTGGCTGTAGGGGCCAGGTGGGAGTGCACTCCTGGGCGCCATGGAGCTATAACAATCAGGAAGATAGTTCTGGCATGATACCACACATAGGGCATTACACAGGCAGCACACCGAAACACACTCCCAGTCTTCTTGTGAAAAAGGCCCATTTGATTGTCCTGGAGCTTCAACTAATGGGACAGACTTCAAGTTGGCCACATCTAAAGGCTACAGAGACACTCCCATGGGATGTAGGCATGGAGACATCATCTCTATGCCCTCCCATGGCCTTGGTACCTCCAAGAAAAGAATTATCTGAAAGCCCAGTTCTTGTAACTATTGCCCAAAGGACACCTCCAGATCTCCTGTTCTGGAGGCCAGAAGAGTCTGTGAAAGGGTTCCACAGGCCTGTATGTACCTGCGTACTTTAAACACTGCTGCCTGAGGATCTGGCTTCTAATCAGTGGACTCTAGGTGTTTCATGGAGACCCTCTCTTTGGAACACTGACAAGTTGTGGCCCACCCTCAGCAATGGGGTTCTGTAAAAAATAAATCAGGCTGTTAGACAACCAAAAAGGTTCAAGAGACAAACAAGAGCTAGGGCAAGGTTGAATGATAAATTTTACTTTTTACACAAGGAAACTTCTTCAAAACTGGGAGAGGTAGCTGTTTCACCTAATACATAGAAACAAGCAGACTCAAGCAAAATGAGGAATCAGAGGAATATATTTGAAATGGAGGAACAATATAGAACCTCAGAAGTAGGCCTTATAGAAGTAATTAATCTTGGAAATAATTAGTGGACATAATCTTATTGGCAAAGAGTTTAAAGAAGTAGTTGTGAAAATACTCACTGAACTTGGGAGAAGAATGGATATACACAGTGAGAACTTCAATAAAGAGATAGAAAATGTAAGAAAGTACCAAATGAAAGTCAAAGAGCTGAAGAATACAATAACTGCACTGGAAAATATACCAGAGGGATTCAACAGAAGACTAGACAGAGGAGAAGAATGAATCAGTGACCTGGAAGATGTGCCAGTGGAACATTCCCCAAAGGAAAAAAATAATTTAAAATAGTGAAGAGAGCTTTATGAGACAACATCAAGCAGAATAAAATTTACATTATCAGGGCCACTGAAAGAGAAGAGAGAGAAAGGGGTAGAAAATTTATTTGAATAAATCATGCTGAAAACTTCCCTAATCTAGGGAAGAAATCCAGGTACAGGAAGAGCAGAGAATCCTGAACCCAAGGAGATCCAAAGCAAGACACATTATAATTAAAATGTCAAAAGTTAAAGGTAAGGAGAGAATCTTAAAAGCAGCAAGAGGAAAACAACTTGAGACATACAAGGAACTCCCCCAAAACTATCAGCTTATTTTTCAGCAGAAACTCTGTAGACCAGAAAGGAGTGGCGTGATATATTTAAAATGTTCTAAGAAAATAACTCTGACCAAGAATAGTCGGCCTAACAAGGCTATCATTCAGAAAGGTAACTTCGTAAAAAGTGTTCTTGTCAAGCAAAACCTAATAAAGTTTGTCAGCATCACTACTAACCCAGCTGTAAAAAAATGTTAAAGAGTCCTCTATAAGTTGAAAAGAAAATGCATTAACTAATAACAAGAAAACATATGAAAGTAAAAGCCTCACTGTTAAAGGCAAATAAATATATGGTAAGGGTAGTGGATTAATCACTTAGAGAGCTAGTATGAAGGTCAAAAACAAAAGCAGTAAAATTAACTATACTTACAATAATTACTTAAGGGATAAATAAAATCAAAAGATATAAAATATGACATTAAAAACAAAATGTGGGCATAGGTCTAAAAATTCGATCTTTAAAAATGCATTCAAATTTAAGTTACTACTGATTAAAATTAGGCAGCTGTGTATATAGGCTGTTTTAGTGAATCTCATGGTAATCACAAAGCAAAAACCAACAGTAGATACACAGAAGATAGTGAGAAAGGAGTCTGAACATAATACTAGATAAATTAATCAGGCTGCAAGGGAAGACGGCAAGAGAAGAGAGGAGCAGAAGAGATCAACAAAAGAACGAGAAAACAATTAATAAAAGGACAGTAGGTATATACCTATCAATGATTACTTTAAATGTCAGTGGACTAAATTCTCCAATCAAAAATCAAGAATGGCTGCCTGGACAAAACATACACACACACATGCACAACACACACACACACACACACACACACACACACACACAAGGCTCATCTATATGTTTCCTATGAGAGACTCACCTCAGATCTAAGGATACACATAGACTGAACATGAAAGGATGAAAACAATTTTCCATGCAAATAGAAATGAAAAGCTGGGGCGGGGTTGCTATACTGATATGAGACAAAATAAACTTTAAAACGAACTGTAATAAAATATAAAGAAGAACATTACATAATGATGAAGGGGTCAATCTGTCAGGAGGATAAAACATTTGTAAATATTTTGCACCCATCATAGGACCACCTAAATATGTAATGCAAATATTCACAGACTAAAAGGGAGAAATTGAGAGCAATACAATAATGGTAGGGGACTTTAATATCCCACTTACATCAGTAGATAGATCACACAGAAGGAAAATCAATAAGGAAATGTCAGTCCCTCCCTGCTTCTGACCCTCAGATAAGGGAGGAGATGCGATGAGATATCAAAGATCTGAAAGGACCAGCCAGGGGACTCGAGGCTTAACAGCGCAGGATTGGTGCTGAGAGGGCACCCTTTGTGTTTATTGATCAAATGCAAGATAACAATAATAAGATTCTGTGTGGGGGACTTAATAGACAACCATTAACTAACTCTAAACTTATTCCTCAGCAGTCTCCAGTCTCCTGGGGTGTGATGCCTTACATGGTATTGAAACAATAGCAAGGGCAATTAGGTGACAGAAACTGTCTTGGTCTTGTTTGTTCTGTTCCTGATCACTTATCAGGAATTACAGGAAAAATAATCAAGTCATATACTATTAGACATTTGATATCTATACTTGATTTCTATATTAATCCCACATTTCCCCCTTATATGTTTAATAAAATGTTTAAGTAGTAGGTAGACATAATAAAGATGACAGTTTCTAATAGAAAGCTTTTTAACACACTTCACCTTTTCATAAAAGATAATGTATGTTTTAAATCTCATGATGTAAAACAAAAGTGGAAAGTAGAGTTTAGTGCAGTAGGAAGACAAGTGTAGGGGGTCAGGTGCCTATAGACTAGGTGTTGATCTGAGCTAGACAAGGGTGACAAAACAGCCGTGGGTGCAGAAGACTTCTCTCAAAACTGGGGGGGTGAGGTTCTAAGCCTCACCTCTGTTGGCCCCCAATTTCTCACCTGATGGCCCCCCTGTGACTGTGCCTGTCTTAGGTTGCTCCTCCCTTGAGGAATCTTACCCGTCTCTGGCTAACCAGTCATCTTCTGGGGCCACACAGGGAAATGTAAAGTTGGTAAGAGAGAGAAGCAATATTCTTTGAAAAGGTTAGCTTTTTACTTCTTTGCAGATTTATGCCCCATGGCTTCTATGTCCAGCACATGTCTTGAGGTATCTTTACCAGCTGGAAGGATTATGATACACAGTAATTTTAAGTATGAGGCACGAATTCTAGTAAAGGGCTGTATTTAGGAAGGAAGAAGAAAAGCTATAGAGGTAGCAGATGGAAGAGAATATGAGAAGATTGATTATTTCTTTGACATGATTTCCTGTAGAGTAACGTAAGCATGTATAAGTTTTAACAAACTACTAATTAAATTGCGTACACACATTAACAGAACAGGAATACAGATACATAACAAAAGCAGACCTACAATTACTGGCCATATCCAATGAAATCAAGAAAACCACTTAGGAAACCCAGGCATTTGTGAGAACTTATTAATAATATGATGAATATTATCTAATTGATTTTGAATAGTTTGAGAAAAATCAGACAAATTAAAACAACACATTCCTGGAAACTGTTCACATCCCATATGTTCTTTTAACAGCAGATAATCTATAGTAGCATGATTCTGAAGCACCTCAACTCGCCCTTCTCCTAGCTCTTGCCTGAGTTCAGATAGTGCAGAAGCAGTCAAATTCGTTGTCTTATTGTATACACAGGCCAGCTAAGATATCTCTTTTTGCATTCCACCGACAAGTCCAGGAACTGGCAGGATGAATGCAGCTGCAACTGCAACAGAGGTGGAATCTAAAAGCTTAAAGTTGTCGTCACAATCAGACGGTAGAGCTCGGAGAAATCTTTCATGACTATCTCTGGGATAATCTATTAGAGCAGGAAGGATGCATCCCACCCCACATATACCTTGATAATGTGAAGAGAGGGCTTAGGGTGTGGACTTGCACCACCTGCCCTGCCCCTAAGGTGGGCTGGGTTGTTGTCTGTTTGCCAGGGCTGTTTACGGTGAAGTCGCAGGTTATGCTGAGATACCCTTCTTTATTTGCAGAACACTCAAACATTCCAGGCCAAGTTGCTCCTGGCCTTTTGAACTTTAACTGATCTCACTGAAGAATGACTCTAGAGCTTAATGTTTAACACAGAGTTTTGGTAGGGGGTTTCCTTGCATGTAGTTACACTGCTCTGACTGCAAATATCCTGCCTTGCTTTTTCCGGAGGCCCTCACCCTACTCTGTCTTAAGGCCATGGTCTCTGTCTCATTTCCCACTCTACAGATAGAGACGCTAGCTGCTACTAGGGAAAAGGGGCAACGACCATTCTGGCTGCTTCATGCTGAGAGGGGCACATAAGGGGTGCAGTTAGGTCTCCATCAGTGGTCAGTTGAGAGGGCCTTGGAAGATTGGTGCTTCTATTCCAGGTTCCATTTCTATTACTATTTGCAGTTTTATAGCTTCTAGGCAAGATAGAACATGTGTTATTAGGTTAAGTAGCAACATCTGGAGTTGGATTTTCTTTTTTGAAGCAATGTGACAAGATTAAGAATGCATGGATGAATATGAGGACTAGAAACAATAAAATTTTAATTGAAATTATGGGAGAAAACTAAAACATCTGGAGAATCATAGCTAGATATTTTGGGGAAACTAGAATTCTGGATCTAGTCTATGTCCCAATGATTAGTATTAGGGTTTAGTATAGATAAGGCTGCATTATTGAAACAATGCTTTTCTCTAAAATCACCCTCATTTTTATTAGAAGTAACTAGATTAAGAAAATAATAAACACTTGGCTTGACTGTTTGCATAAGTGCAGCAAGAAGAGCAATTGATTACATAGGCTCTTTTAAAATGCTTTGCTGGAACTTTTAATAAGGAATTACAGATTGGACTTTTAAAGCCCTCTCGAGGCCAGAAAGCCAAGCCAGACTTTCCATCAGGTTGTGCCTGCAGTACCTGTAGATATGGGTGAATTCCTCTCTTCTTGAGGTTCCCAAGACATTCCTGAGGTTCCTGCACCTGCCAGGAAGTGACCTTCCTTACTCACCTGGTAAGGCAGCTGGGAACTCTGTAAGCAAGGTACCAGGCCAGTTCTTCCAAGGGGCTTTGTTGGCTTTATAAAGTCAACCTTAGTTCCTTAAAGCTGTCTGTTCATATCTGAGTTTATGCACATGTCTCTCAGGTATGACATTCCAGTCAAAGCCTTAGTAACATAACCAGTGTTTTAATTGGTCCTGTTATAAGGAAAGCATATTCTTACTGGGCTTATGCAAATAAACACACTTCCATAAAATATAAAAATACTGAAAGCTTTTAAATTCTGGAGGGGTCAGGTAGAGAGAAAGATAAACGTTTCAATTCTGCTTAAAAAGGTATTGTCATTTACTAAACTGTTGTCAGTCAGCTTAAGAGAAAAAGCTTAAAACACTTTATTAGCAAAATTTGAAACAAAAAGCCACAAAATCATTTCCCTAGTTTACTTAATCTTATGTAACCAATACTTATTCTGCTGAAATCCAGTTCTTTACTAGTTTAGGAGTAATAAAACAGTGACTGTAAATGTCAAAAGACTTACAAATGACTATGGTTAAAGATCTAATGAGAGCTTACTATAAGACAGTTGACATAAGAAAATGTGGATATTTCTGTAACATAAAACATTCAGTAACAAAGTTTAGCATCATTCCCTTTGACAGTGCTTTCCAGGTAAAAATATATTAGATAAATAAGCCAAATTAGCCAAATATTTTCCCCAATGAGGAGAAAAAATTCCTCTGACATGTTCCAGGGGCCCTCTGGAAAATATCAGAGTGAACTAGAGGTAAAAAGCACCTTTTTGAATTTGATTTTGGAAAGCTGTCAGAAAATTTTTAAGGCACTTGCCTAAATAGCCTAAATAGAATCATAAGTCACTATGAAACAATAGTTACCTATTTAACCAGAATGACAATAAAAGATTTTAAAGGCAAATACAGAAGATTACACAGTTGTTTGAAAAGCTTCGCTTTTAGTCCTTTTAATATTAAGATCTCATTTTCTTAAATATGTAGACAACTGGTTGAGACTTTAAGAATGAGAAACTGTTTTGATAAAACAATTAGAAAACACTTTGCAATCTTTCAACATTAAGAGCAGACTAACAGTTTAAGAAAACTTTGTCCTTTTAACTGAGAACAAAATTCTAATTTTGCTGTGTACCTGATATCAAGACTTACTTGTTTTAATTTCACATAGCATGACCATATCAATAATTCTTCTATAAACTTTCTACAACTTTTTTTTTACATTTAGTGTTCTCCCTCTTTAAATAAACAGCTGTACTTTAGAACAGTTACCTTCTTTTACCCTCAAAAAAACGAATTTCCATTCCTATACCTTCACTTATTAGAACATACATCCTTTTTAGCAAGTAGAGATGTTTTCTTTGTTACTTTAAGTAGCTTTAATTAGACTTTAAGACCCTTAGAAACTTTAATTTTCAGTGAACTCTGAGAAGTGGGCTATTGTAAACCATTGCACTAGCATTCTTTAGATTAACAAATTTATGAACACACTTTATAATTCCTGGAACCATGTGCTTTACAGCATAATCTCTAAGCACAAAATATGTCTACTTAGCAAAACGTTAAGATTTTAGGTTACCACAAAGATTCTCAGGCTGTTTTTAGGTATACACACTGTGACACATTGTAATACATTAACACACTATTATTAAGATGTTTACTTGCTACACTTATTTAGTTTACTCATTTCTAATAACTATGTTCACAAAACTTTTATCAAGCAATGGACAGAGTCAAGCCTCTATTTAAGCATTTTTTCTTGAAAGATTTAACAGATAATATCAACTTCAATGACTTTAGGTAAACTTAGGCAGCTGATAACTATAAGGACATGTCCATTTTAGTTCAATTTAAATTAGCATTAATGCTTAATATCTTCTATTAGAATTTTCTGGAAGTTTTAGAATGCCCAATTTTCACAATCACTTTTCTTTAAATCAATTTTTATTAATACCATCTGGAGGTAGAAGAATATCTTTCATTTATACACTTAGACACACAAACATACAGATTGAGATGTAATGACTACAGTTAGCAACACTTTTCATAAAAGAACATATACACAGACAGATACAAAGATTTGATACTAATATTAAGTTGCCTTCTCTATTTTTAGCTTACTTGATTAAAAGTATCTCAATTTTCAAGAATACACTCTAAGGGTGAGTAGTTTACATAACTGGGTTAAGGTTTAGATGGCCTCAGACTAACAGGGCCGATGAAGGCTCTGAACTGATAGGGACTGTGTGTGTCCAGGGGGCTGGAAATGAAACACAAGTACAATTCTAGCACCAGTCATTTAAAGCCAGGCTATATTGCAGAAGATAAATTTCTTCTGTTTCAGGGAGTCTAGTTTAAAAACCTCCCAATTTTTGAAGATAATAATGAACCCAGTAAGAATAGATTTCCACCAAAATAATTTAGAAAACTAGTTTCATATTGTAGTCTATGGGATTTTTGACCATTTCCCTTTTTTGCATCAAAATATATTTAGCTGCATAATCTTATACTGTATACTTCTCTCAGGGGCCAAGCCTTTCTAATCAGAGACTTAAGACTGGTAGCCAACGTTAATTGTCTTTTAAGTGGCTAACAGGTGCTCAGACACATTTTATTAGATAAAGAATACAGCATTTAGTCGGGAATAAGAGCAATCTCTTACTTTGTGGTGGTGGGCATTGGGTTCCGTGAAACTGATGAAATTAGGAGAGAGTTAGGAACATCCCCTGCCTCACTCAGAGGTCAGGCTGGCCTGAAGAAGCAGGCTGGAAGTCAGAGAGAGACAGAGAGAGAGCCACTCCTCATGGATACCCAGTCGGGCTGTCAGGGTCTGATTCCAGACATGCGGGCCTTTGAGGAGCCGCTGAAGTGTAGCCTCAGCCTAGACTCTCACAGCTGCCCACGGCCTTCCTCAGTCCCTCGCATCCAGGGAGATGCCTCTGAAGGGGAATCCTGGCCTCCACTCAGCTGACTTCCCCGGCTCCCAAGAGAGAACGGGGATCCACTGAGGGAGACACAGGGGAACCTGTCACTCGAGACTTTGAGATCGGCAGCCAGGCTAGTCCCATTTAAGTGGCTGACGAGCGCCCAATGCTGTGAGCCATAGACGGCTTCCTTCTATAAGGACAGTGAGAGAAAAGGCAGGCTTGGATGCTGACACTCACCTCCGAAGTTAATCCTGGACGAGCCCCCAAAGATGATGCTGGGGTTCTTGTCTGCGGAGCTGATAAATGAACTTAGCGAACAGTCAAGGTAGGAGAGTGAAGGTTACAGTGAGAGGACAGACAGACAGAGCTCCTGGCTCACACCAGTTGGGGACAAAAGAGCCCCGTGCACATAGTTTTGACAAATTGTAGGGCTGTTAACATTTCTTGAGGTGGTACTTTCTCTTCTGATGGAGCTTGTAGATTTAAGGATGGTATAGTAAAAGCAAACTTTTCCCTATCTGCCACAGCTAAAGGAATTGTAAAAAAAAAAACAATCTTTAAGGTCAATGATAACCATGTCCCAGTCTTTCAGAATCATAGCTGGAGAAGGGAGGCCTTCTTGTAAAGGACCCATAGGTTTAAGGACTGCATTAATTTGTCTTAAGTCATCTAAGAGTCTGCATTTTCTGGACTTCTTTTTCATAACGAATACAGGGGAATTCCACGGGCTTGTGGAAAATTCTAATCTATTTAGCTGAAGCTGTTCTTGAACTAATGTGTGTAAGGCTGCCAGTTTTTCTTTATTGAGGGGCCATTGATCCACCCAAACAGGTACAGAGATAATGTTTCCCTGTCTGTGAGCCTTTTTGAAATCTCTTAATACATTACTCCCATCAGCTTGTCTGAGGGTTCCTTGTGGTGGCAACCAGTAACAATGTTTTTTAATATATTTGTGAAGTTGAGCAAAGTTTTTTTTAGAAGTTTTCACTCCTGACATTTTCAGGAGGGCACGGAGTAATTTTAAGTAATCCTCTGGTTTATCTGCTTTAGTTTCATGTTGGCCCATTATAGTGTCCCTGACGTCTCGACCCTGTCCCTACGTACGCTTTCCTGGAAATCTTACTGGATCGACGATCTTTGGAGCTTCCCTGCTCTGAACTTCAGGTCCCTGTTCAGGCGCCACTTGTCGGTCCCTCCCTGCCTCTGACCGGCAGACAAGGGAGGAGACACAATGAGATATTGAAGATCTGAAAGGACCAGCCAGGCGACTCAAGGCATAACAGTGCAAGAGTGGTGCTGAGAGGGTACCCTTCATATTTATTGAGCAAATACATGTTAACATCAATAGAATTTTGTGTGGGGAACTTAATAGACAACCATTAACTAACTCTAAACTTAACCCTCAGCAGTCTCTAATCTCCTGGGACATGATGTCTTACATGGTATTGAAACAATAGCAAGGGCAATTAGATCACAAAAATTGTTTTGGTCTTGTTTGTTCTGTTCTTGATCACTTATCAGGAACTACAGGAAAAATAATCAAGTCACATACGATTATACATTAGATTTCTATACTTGATTTATATATTAATCCCACAAGGAAACATCAGCTTTCAGTGGCACATTAGATCAGATGGACTTAATAGATACCTGCAGAACATTCTTTCTCAAAGCAGCAGAATAAACATTCTTGTCAATTGCACATGGAACATTCTCCAGGATAGATACCATGTTAGACCATGAAATTATTTCAATAAATTTAAGAATTTTTAAATGAAAACAACGTATTTTCTGACCACAGTCATAAGAAAACTAGAAATCAGTTATAAGAAGAAAACTGGGAAAAACACAATCTGTGGAGATTAAGCAATATGTTTCTAAAAAACCAACTGGTCAATGAAGAAATCAAAGGGAAAATAAAAATAAACATTGAGACGAATTAAAATAAAAATAGAGCAACTCAAAATCTATGAAATGCAGCAAAAGCAGTTCTAAAAGGGAAGTCATAGTGACAGGCCCATCTCAAGAAACAAGAAAAAAATCAAATAAGTTCACACCTAAAGGAACAGGAAAAGGAAGAATAAATGAAGCCCCAAATTAATAGAAGGAAGGAAATTATAAAGATCATAGCAGAAATTAATGAAGTAGACACTAAAAAATAACAGGAAAGATAATGAAACTAAAGATGGTTCTTTGAAAGGATTAACAAAATTGACAAACCTTTAGCTAAACTCACCAAGAATAAAAGAGAGGGCTCAAATAAAATCAGAAATAAAAGAGAAGTTACAACTGATACAGCAGAAATACAAAAGATCATAAGAGACTACTATAATTTTATGTCAACAAACTGGAAAAGATAGAAGACATGGATAGAGAAAATATGAATAGACTGATTACTAGTAAAGAGATTGAGTCAGTAATCAAAATCCTACCAACAAACAAAATCCTAGGATCAGCTTCACTGGTGAATTCTACAAAACATTCAAAGAAAATCTAATGCCTATTCTTTTAAACTCTTCCATGAAATTGAAAATTGAAGAGTAAGGTATGCTTCCAAACTCATTTTTCAAGGCCAGTATTTCCATGATACCCAAGCCAAACAAAGACACTACAAAAAAAAAAAGAAAAAAAGGAAAGAAAATACAGGCCAATATCTCTGATGAACAGAGATGCAAAAATCCTCAAGAAAATATGAGCAAACAATACATTAAAAGGATTGTATGCCATGCTCAGGTGGGATTTACTCCAGGAATGCCAGGAGGGTTCCAAATCTTCAAATCAATCAACATAATAGAACATATTGAAAAATGAAGGATAAAAATCATATGATGATCACTTCAATTGATGTAGAAAAAGCATTTGACAAAATTCAACCCCCAGGTATCATTAAAAACTCTCAACAAAGTAGAGATAAAGGAATATATCTCGATGTAATGAAAGGCATGTATGACAAACCCACAGAAAATACCATGTTCAACAGTAAAAAGCTGAAAACTTTTCCTCTAAGATCAATAACCAGACAAAGGTGCCCACTCTCACCACTTTTATTCAACATAGTATTGGAAGTCCTAGCCACAGCAATTAGGGGGAAAAATGGCATCCAAATCAGAAAGGAAGAACTAAAGCTCTTACTATTTGCAGATAATATGATTCTATATGTAGAAAATCCTAAAGACTCCATCAAAAAATTATCAGAACTAATAAATGAATTAAGTAAAGTTGCAGGATACAAAATCAATATACAGAAATGGGTTGTGTTTCTATACACCAATAATGAGCTATTAGAAAAAGAAATTAAGGGAAAATCCCATTTACAAGGTTTTGTAGGCTTTCTTCACTCCTGTTTGTGTTGTTCTCTTCTACCTGGGTCATTTCAAATGACCTGTCTTTGATTTCACAGATTCTTTCTTCTGCTCGAACAAGTCTGTTGTTGATGCTTTCTGTTGTATTTTTCATTTCATTGAATTTATTCTTTAGTTCCAGGATTTATTTGCTCCTTTTTAATGATTTCTGTCTGTCAAACTTCTCATTTTGTTCTTGTATTGTTTTGATTTCACTGAATTGTCTTTCTGTGTTTCCCGTAGCTCACAACTATTTTGAATTCTTTATTAGACAATCACAGATCTCCCTATCTTTGTGGCTGGTTGCTGGAAAATTGGTTGTATCATGTTCCTTGATTTTAGTCTTCCTTCAAGTCTTGTGTTGCTCTCTTTGCATTTGAAGTAGTAGTCATCTATTTCAGTCTGCTTACTAACTTTTGGAGAGAAATACCTCTGTCAGTTCTGCTAGGGATTCTGAGGATTTCTCTGAACTTTTCTGTGGATGAGCTTGCTCCACATTTCTTGTTACCTCTTGAGTGGATTTCTTAAGATTACATGCCTTCTCTAGATTGCAAAGCTAGATAAGGTGCCAGCTCCAGGGTGGTGCTAAATGCTCACATTTGTATGTTTTCTCCCAATCTGCAGAGTCTGCTTGGCTTTCTGTGCATGCTCACTAGCTGTGTACAGAGAGTTGCACCTACCTCCCTTGGGAGCATGCACGGGGAGCCAGCCACAGGGTGGGGGTTTGCATGGATGAGGCATGTGAAATGTTGGGGTTGCCCATGGATGAGTTAGGGTGATCTGTGGGTAAGCTGTCCCCAGTGGTTTATGGACAGGCTTCCTTACGGAGTCTGCAAGTCAATTAGTAGGATCCCCATCACTCTGATGCACTTCTAGAGCCCTGGCTGCTGTTCTTCCAGCCCCACCCTACCTGAAGACAGGCAGCACAACTGAGTATTCTGCTTGGGGCAAGGAAGAGAAAATATGAATAGAACATCCACCAATGTCCTCTCATCTGTGGGTGACTATTAAAATTGATGTTTTTTTGTGGGGAAGGCAGTAGGACCCTTGTATTCTACCATTTTGATGAGGCCGCTCTTCTACATCTGCTTACTAGTTTCTAATATTCCCGTTTTAAAAATGCTGTGACAAGCCCCATTTTTTGTGGAGCCTTTGCCTATATTTAGGATTATTTCTCCAGAATATTTCCTAAAATAGAAACTACTGGCTGCAGAGTAAGAGAAGTTGTAAGGGTCCTGAGATACACTGCTCAATTGCTTTCCTGAAAGGCTGTGAGAAATTACAGTTCTGCTAGCAAGTGGTAAGTCAGCTTGCTTCATTTCCCTCCCCTTCATTGAGTACTACCTAAAAAACATTTGCTAATTTCATGGGCAGTTTCCTATAATTTCTGATTTCAAAATTCTGAGGGAGGGGCAGAAGATGGCGGCGTGAGTAGAGCAGCGGAAATCTCCTCCCAAAACCACATATATCTATGAAAATATAACAAAGACAACCCTTCCTACAATAAAGACCAGAGGACACAGGACAATATCCAGACCACATCCGCACCTGAGAGAGAACCCAGCGCCTCGTGAAGGGGGTAAGATACAAGCCCCGGCCCGGCGGGAGCCGAGCGCCCATCCCCCCAACTCGCGGCGGGAGAAGAATAGGCAGAGCGGGAGGGAGACGGAGCACAGGGCTGCCGAACACCCAGCCCCAGCCATCCGGGCCAGAGTGCAGGGCCCTGGATACTAGGGAAACAGGGCAGCAATAACAGTGAGCGGGCACTGGAGGCCAGGCGCTGGAGGACATAAGAAAAGCGAGCGACCAATTTTTTTTTTTTCTGTTTTGTTTTGGCGAACGCTTTTTGGAAGTCTTAAAGGGATAGGGCCCCCAATACTAGGGAAAAAGGGCAGCAAGAATAGTGAGTGGGCACCGGTGGCCTGGCACTGGAGGACACCAGAAAAGCGAGAGACCATTTTTTTTTTTTTGGCTGTTTTGCTTTGGCGAGCGCTTTTTGGAAGTCTTAAAGGGATAGGGACCCCAATACTAGGGAAACAGGGCAGCAAGACCGGTGAGCAGATGCCTGAGGCTGGCGCCAGAGAATAAAGAAAAACGAGCGGCCACCTTTTTTTTTTTAATTAAAATTTTTTTTTTTCTGGTCGTTGTTTTGTTTTGGCAGGTGCTTTTTGGAAGTCTTAAAGGGGCAGGGCGGGACACTTAATCCAGAGGTAGGGAATTCGGGGCTCTCTGGGCACCCTAACCCCGGGGCTGCAGGGAGCAGGGAGGCCCCTTACAGAGATAAAGAGCCTCCAGGCCACTCCCCCTCCAACACCACTCCACCACTTTGGAGCAGAGGCCAGAACCAGGCCACGCCCACAGCAACAGCGGAGATAAACTCCATAGCAGCCGGGCAGGAAGCAGAAACCCTGTCTGTGCGCAGCTGCCAAGCACAAGCCACTAGAGGTCGCTGTTCTCCCAGGAGACGAGGGCCACAAACCAACAAGAAGGGAAGTTCTTCCAGCCGTCACTTGTCCCAGCTTTGCAAACTATTCCTATCACCATGAAAAGGCAAAACTACAGGCAAACCAAGATCACAGAGACACCAGAGAAGGAGACAGACCTAACCAGTCTTCTTGACAAAGAATTCAAAATAAGAATCATAAACATGCTGACAGAGATGCAGAGAAATACACAAGAGAAATGGGATGAAGTCCGGAGGGAGATCACAGATGCCAGAAAGGAGATTGCAGAAATGAAAAACTCTGGAAGGGTTTATAAGCAGAATGGATAGGATGCAAGAGGCCATTGATGGAATTGAAACCAGAGAACAGGAACGAATAGAAGCTGACATAGAGAGAGATAAAAGGATCTACAGGAATGAAACAATGTTAAGAGAACTGTGTGACCAATCCAAAAGGAACAATATCCGTATTATAGGGGTTCCAGAAGAAGGAGAGAGAGGAAAAGAGATGGAAAGTATCTTAGAAGAAATAATTGCTGAAAACTTCCCCAAACTGGGGGAGGAAATAATCGAACAGACCATGGAAATACACAGAACCCCCAACAGAAAGGATCTAAGGAGGACAACACCAAGACACATAATAATTAAAATGGCAAAGATCAAGGACAAAGAAAGAGTTTTAAAGACAGCTAGAGAGAAAAAGGTCACCTATAAAGGAAAACCCATCAGGCTAACATCAGACTTCTCGACAGAAACCCTATATGCCAGAAGAGAATGGCATGATATATTTAATACAATGAAACAGAAGGGCCTTGAACCAAGGATACTGTATCCAGCACGACTATCATTCAAATATGACGGTGGGATTAAACAATTCCCAGACAAACAAAAGCTGAGGGAATTTGCTTCCCACAAACCACCTCTACAGAACATCTTACAGGGACTGCTCTAGAGGGGAGCACTCCTAGAAAGAGCACAGCACAAAACACCCAACATATGAAGAATCGAGGAGGAGGAACAAGAAGGGAGAGAAGAAAAGAATCTCCAGACAGTGTATATAACAGCTCAATAAGCGAGCTAAGTTAGGCAGTAAGGTACTAAAGAGGCTAACCTTGAACCTTTGGTAACCACGAATTTAAAGGCTGCAATGGCAATAAGTACATATCTTTCAATAGTCACCCTAAATGTTAATGGGCTGAATGAACCAATCAAAAGACATAGAGTAATAGAATGGATAAAAAAGCAAGACCCATCTATATGCTGCTTACAAGAAACTCACCTCAAACCCAAAGACATGCACAGACTAAAAGTCAAGGGATGGAAAAACATATTTCAAGCAAACAACAGTGAGAAGAAAGCAGGGGTTGCAGTACTAATATCAGACAAAATAGACTTCAAAACAAAGAAAGTAACAAGAGATAAAGAAGGACACTACATAATGATAAAGGGCTCAGTACAACAAGAGAATATAACCCCTCTAAATATATATGCACCCAACACAGGAGCATCAGCATATGTGAAACAAATACTAACAGAACTAAAGGGGGAAATAGACTGCAATGCATTCATTCTAGGAGACTTCAACACACTACTCACCGCAAAGGATAGACCCACTGGGCAGAAAATAAGTAAGGACACGGAAGCATTGAACAACACAGTAGAGCAGATGGACCTAATAGACATCTATAGAACTGTACATCCAAAAGCAACAGGATACACATTCTTCTCAAGTGCACATGGAACATTCTCCAGAATAGACCACATACTAGGCCACAAAAAGAGTCTCAGAAAATTCCAAAAGATTGAAATCCAACCAACCAACTTTTCAGACCACAAAGGCATAAAACTAGAAATAAACTGTACAAATAAAGCAAAGAGGCTCACAAACACATGGAGGTTTAACAACACGCTCCTAAATAATCAATGGATCAATGACCAAATAAAAATGGAGATCCAGCAATATATGGAAACAAATGACAATAGCAACACTAAGCCCCAACTTCTGTGGGACACAGCAAAAGCAGTCTTAAGAGGAAAGTATATAGCAATCCAAGCATATTAAAAAAAGGAAGAACAATCCCAAATGAATGGTCTAATGTCACAATTATCGAAATTGGAAAAAGAAGAACAGATGAGGCCTAAGGTCAGCAGAAGGAGGGACATAATAAAGATCAGAGAAGAAATAAATAAAATTGAGAAGAATAAAACAATAACAAAAATCAATGAAACCAAGAGCTGGTTCTTTGAGAAAATAAACAAAATAGATAAGCCTCTAGCCAGACTTATTAAGAAGAAAAGAGAGTCAACACAAATCAACAGTATCAGAAACGAGAAAGGAAAAATCATGACGGACCCCACAGAAATACAAAGAATTATTAGAGAATACTATGAAAACCTATGTGCTAACAAGCTTGGAAACCTAGGAGAAATGGACAACTTCCTAGAAAAATACAACCTTCCACGGTTGACCCAGAAAGAAACAGAAAATCTAAACAGACCAATTACCAGCAACGAAATTGAAGCGGTAATCAAAGAACTACCAAAGAACAAAACCCCCGGGCAAGATGGATTTACCTCGGAATTTTATCAGACATACAGGGAAGACATAATACCCATTCTCCTTAAAGTTTTCCAAAAAATAGAGGAGGAGGGGATACTCCCAAACTCATTCTATGAAGCTAACATCACCCTAATACCAAAACCAGGCAAAGACCCCACCAAAAATGAAAACTACAGACCAATATCCCTGATGAACGTAGATGCAAAAATACTCAACAAAATATTAGCAAACCGAATTCAAAAATACATCAAAAGGATCATACACCATGACCAAGTGGGATTCATCCCAGGGATGCAAGGATGGTACAACCTTTGAAAGTCCATCAACATCATCTACCACATCAACAAAAAGAAAGACAAAAACCACATGATCATCTCCGTAGATGCTGAAAAAGCATTTGACAAAGTTCAACATCCATTCATGATAAAAACTCTCAGCAAAATGGGAATAGAGGGCAAGTACCTCAACATAATAAAGGCCATCTACATAAACCCACAGCCAACATTATATTGAACAGTGAGAAGCTGCAAGCATTTTCTCTGAGATCAGAAACTAGACAGGGATGCCCACTCTCTCAACTGTTATTTAACATAGTACTGGAGGTCCTCGCCACGGCAATCAGACAAAACAAAGAAATACAAGGAATCCAGATTGGTAAAGAAGAAGTTAAACTGTCACTATCTGCAGATGACATGATACTGTACATAAAAAACCCTAAAGACTCCACCCCAAAACTACTAGAACTGATATCGGAATACAGCAAAGTTGCAGGATACAAAATCAACACACAGAAATCTGTGGCTCTCCTATACACTAACAATGAACCAACAGAAGGAGAAATCAAGAAAACAACTCCATTCACAATTGCATCAAAAAAAATAAAATACCTAGGAATAAACCTAACCAAGGAAGTGAAAGACATATACTCTGAAAACTACAAGTCACTCTTAAGAGAAATTAAAGGGGACACTAACAGATGGAAACTCATCCCATGCTCGTGGCTAGGAAGAATTAATATCGTCAGAATGGCCATCCTGCCCAAAGCAATATACAGATTTGATGCAATCCCTATGAAACTACCAGCAACATTC
This sequence comes from Manis pentadactyla, assembly GCF_030020395.1. Taxonomy (NCBI): domain Eukaryota; kingdom Metazoa; phylum Chordata; class Mammalia; order Pholidota; family Manidae; genus Manis; species Manis pentadactyla. Next base: position 145,241,622 of record NC_080020.1, on the reverse strand, counting down.
TTCAATGAACTGGAACAAATAATTCAAAAATTCACATGGAAACACCAAAGACCCCGAATAGCCAAAGCAATCCTGAGAAAGAAGAATAAAGTAGGGGGGAATCTCACTCCCCAACTTCAAGCTCTACTATAAAGCCATAGTAATCAAGACAATTTGGTACTGGCACAAGAGCAGAGCCACAGACCAATGGAACAGACTAGAGAAGCCAGACATTAACCCAGACATATATGGTCAATTAATATGTGATAAAGGAGCCATGGACATACAATGGCGAAATGACAGTCTCTTCAACAGATGGTGCTGGCAAAACTGGACAGCTACATGTAGGAGAAAGAAACTGGACCATTGTCTAACCCCATATACAAAAGTAAACTCAAAATGGATCAAAGACCTGAATGTAAGTCATGAAACCATTAAATTCTTGGAAGAAAACATAGGCAAAAACCTCTTAGACATAAACATGAGTGACCTCTTCTTGAACACATCTCCCCGGGCAAGGAAAACAACAGCAAAAATGAATGTGAGACTATATTAAGCTGAAAAGCTTCCGTACAGCAAAAGACACCATCAATAGAATAAAAAGGAACCCTAGAGTATGGGAGAATATATTTGAAAATGACACATCCAATAAAAGCTTGACGTCCAGAATATATAAAGAGCTCACATGCCTCAACAAACAAAAAACAAATAACCCAATTAAAAAATGGGCAGAGGAACTGAACAGACAGTTCTCCAAAAGAGAAATACAGATGGCCAACAGACACATGAAAAGATGCTCCACATCGCTAATTATCAGAGAAATGCAAATTAAAACTACAATGAGGTATCACCTCACACCAGTAAGGATGGCTGCCATCCAAAAGACAAACAACAACAAATGTTGGCGAGGCTGTGGAGAAAGGGGAACCCTCCTACACTGCTGGTGGGAATGTAAGTTAGTTCAACCATTGTGGAAAGCAGTATGGAGGTACATCAAAATGCTCAAAACAGACTTACCATTTGACCCAGGAATTGCACTCCTAGGAATTCACCCTAAGAATGCAGCAATCAAATATGAGAAAGATCAGTGCACCCCTATGTTTATCGCAGCACTTTTTACAATAGCCAAGAATTGGAAGCAACCTAAATGTCCATCTATAGATGAATGGATAAAGAAGAAGTGGTACATATACACAATGGAATACTACTCAGCCATAAGAAAAGGGCAAATCCAACCATTTGCAGCAACATGGATGGAGCTGGAGGGTATTATGCTCAGTGAAACAAGCCAAGCGGAGAAAGAGAAATACCAAATGATTTCACTTATCTGTGGAATATAAGAACAAAGGAAAAACTGAAGGAACAAAACAGCAGCAGAATCACAGAACTCAAGAATGGACTAACAGGTACCAAAGGGAAAGGGACTGGGGAGGATGGGTGGGTAGGGAGGAATCAGGGGTGGGGGGAAGTAGGGGGGTATTAAGATTAGCATGCATGGGGGGGGTAGGAGAAAAGGGAGGTCTGTACAACACAGAGAAGGCAAGTAGTGATTCTACAACATTTTGCTATGTTGATGGACAGTGAGTGTAAAGGGGTTTATAGGGGGGAACTGGTATAGGGGACAGCCTAGTAAACATAATATTCGTCATGTAAGTGTAGATTAGTGATACCAAAAAAAATAAAAAGGGCAGTTCCTGTGTGGTAACCTCCAATGAATTCTACACAAGAGTATAAAGGGCATATAAAAGTGTAGGCAAAGGGTCTGTTTGTGTTTATACAGAGGATCAAAGCCTAATTGGGTACCTCGAAAATGAACTAAGATACGATATGAAAAAGAACTTCTAACATCAGCACTCTCTGGAAGACTCATGCCAGAAGATGATCATCAAAAAACCCCAACAAAGATCCACGCACTGCTACAGCTGTAGATGCACTCACCCCACCAGTTCCTGAACTTGCCATGGGAATGAAGGAGATATCTAAGCTGGTCTGTGCATACAGTAAAACAACAAATTTGACTGGATCTATACTGTTGGAACTCAATCAAGAATTCAGAGATGTGCAAATTGTAGCACTCTAAAATCTTACAACTACAGACTATTTACTGTTAAAAGAACATAAGGAATGTGAACATTCCCCAGGAATGGGTTGTTTTAATTTGTCTGATTTCTCTCAGACTGTTCAAGTGCAGTTGGACTATATCCACCATATCATAGATAAGTTTCCACAAATGCCTAAGGTGCCTAACTGGTTTTCTTGGTTTCACTGGAGATGGCTGGTAATTACAGGTATGCTTTGGTTATGTAACTATACTCCTATTATGTTAATGTGTGTGCGCAATTTAAGTAGTAGCTTAAAACCTATACATGCTGAAGTTATTCTACAAGAAGATATGTCAAAGAAATAATCAATCTTCCCATGTTTTCTTCCGCCTGCTACTTCTATAGCTTTTCTTCTTCCTTCCTAATTACAACCCTTAAATAGAATTCGTGCCTCATATCAAATTTACAGAGTATCATAATTCTTCCAAGTGGTAAAGATACCTCAAGACAAATGCTGGGCATAGAAGCTACAGGGCATAAATATGCAAAGAAGTAAAAAGCTAACCTTTTCAAACAATAAGGCTTCTCTCTCACTTACCAACTTTACATTTCCCTTTATGGCCCCGGAAGGTGACTGGTTAGCCAGAGACGGGTAAGATTCCTCAAGGGAAGAACAACCTAAGACAGGCACAGTCACAGGGGGGTCATCAGGTGAGAAATTGGGGATCAACAGAGGTGAGGCTTAGAACCTCACCCCCCCTGTTCTGAGAGAAATCTTCTGCATCCGTGGATGTTTTATTGCCCTTGTCTAGCTTGGATTAACACATAGTCTACAGGCACACACCTGATCATCTACATTTGCTCTCTTACAACACTAAATTGTTTTCTACCTTTATCTTGTATCTACTTACCACTTCAGCATTTTATTAAAAATAATAATAATAAAGAGAGAAATGTGGTATCCACATATAAATCAAGTATAAAAATCAAATGAGTATTCATATTTGAACTGACTGTTTATAGTTCATAATGCATGAGCAAAACCGAAGGTTTCTGTGATGCCTGCCCTTGTATTGTTCACCATGTAAGAACTTATTCACTATGTAAGAATTTGTTCTCCATGTAAGAACTTGTTTGTTATGCCTCAGAAGATTGGAGACTGACGAAAATTAGGCTTGGGGTGGATTAATGATTGTGCATTGAGCATTGACTCCCCTATACAGAATTTTATTGTTGTTAACAACCATTTGATCAATAAATATGAGAGATGCCCTCACAAAAAAAACAAAAACGAAAACAAAAACAAAAACCAAAAAAAAAAAGTACGCACTTCCAATGGCAAAATAATAAGTAACCGGGATGTAATGAATATAGTCAAGATATTGTAACAGCTTGGTATGGTGATAGCTGGTACCTAGAATTGTCATGTATATAAATGTTGAATCACTATGTTGTACACCTGAAACTAATGTAATGTAATACTGTGTGTCAACTACCCTTCAATAAATAATAATTATCTACAAAAAAAAAAAAATTCTGTAACATCCTATTTACCTCCAAATATATGAAGCTGCATATCATCACAGCAAGGAGAAAGAATACTTCTCATCTTGCCTTTATTTAGTCATTATTAAAAATAATAAAAAATTCAGACACACTTATGCTCCTTTTCCTGTGATGTATATAATTTTATGTACATGCATTTTCAAATCAAAATCATTTGCTGATTATCTCAAGAACAAACAAACATTCGATCAAGTGTCATTAGTATTCATATTGGAAACGACCAACATCTTCCTTATGAATCATCAAGATTGCCTGATCTTCAGGGAAGAGGAGAAGCAATTGCTAGAGGAACTATGAGCACAGTGCTTTAAGCTTCCATAAGAGCAGGCATTTCTGTTTTCCGCACACCTGTTTTCATCTGTGTTTGCAAACTGAGAGTAGTTTACAGTGAGCCTGGCAGCAGTGTGGGCCGTATGTATGAGACAATCATTGCTTTAGCCACTGACTTGCTGGTAAGAATTGTGATTAAGAAATACCATTGTATACTCTGCAGTTAAAAAGAAAAAGAGCAACATTTCTTTTCTGTGTGTCTCAGAGCCCTTCCCTGCACCTGCACATCGGCATTGGTATCTCCATAAACACACACTACATATATACCTTAGAAACAAGCTCTAGTAAGACTAAGCATGTGCTAATGGTTTAAGTCCAAACAATGATTTATTTTTCTTTATCATCTTCTTTAGGCATTAGCACAATTCTCTGGGGAACAAGAAGCCTTGCAGGAGACAGAACTGAGCCCAGGATGGTCCTGTGTATGTGGTTACAGGTCAGGCTTTTTAAAGCCAGAGCTCCTGCTCTTTTTGTGCCAGGACATTTGTCCCTCATTTCTCAGAGAAGGCCTACAGCCCACACCTTACTTCCCTTGCTCTTTCCCTGGCTGCTGATATGACTTTGATGGGCCCCATTGAATTTCTTGGTTTTTATGGCCTCCACCCAAAGAACCTTTTTACCCTCTCAAAGGCAAAATCCAAGTACAAGGAGGGATGGCAGGCATGCAGAGCTTTTCACATCACGTGGACTGCATGTGTTTGGTGAAATGGTGTGGTTTGGCAGTTCATTTTTCTACGTGAGATCAGTGTTAGTTAATATCCTTTGGAAAGCCAGCCTGTGTCTCCTTTGCCGGGGTTCAGAGCTGGCCCCATTCAGGGGCAGTCCGGGCTATGTTGCATGTGTGGTTACATGGCCATCCATCCACATTGGCCTTAGAGAATGCAACTGCTAAGCCAGAGGGAGCACAGGGCAGTACGTGATGGCTTCCTCTGGAAAGAGAGCTGGTATCTTGGGCACCTCAACATTATCAGCTGGAGAGGGCTTCTTAAAGAAAGAAAATAATAGGACTTAGTGTTAGAAAAGTTCAAAACTTTGTGTCAAAATAGATGTTAGTCATGGCTCCATATTAACTCGCTTTTTTGTTTTGAGCAGGCCTCATAAATCCTCTAGGTTTTTCCAAGATTTCAGCTTTTCTTTGTCTGTACAATAGGGATACGAACTATGACATGCTGCAGAGTTTTGCTGTATCAAATGGGAAAGCACTTTGTAGAATTAAAGCCGTGTGTGTGTGCTGGTTGTGGAGATATCTGTTTTCTTAAATCTTCTCTTTATCTTCCCTCTCCCGGTAACTCCTCATCCTCTCCCCACACTGAACCCCAAGCATGTCATGGACTTCCATCAGAAGTGTCAGGCTGAGGTGATTTCCATTTGGAGAGCAGCTTGAAGTAGTCAGTTCCCTGTAGTAAACACAGCAGGGATGAAACATTCTCAGTCCTATAGAGAGGGTGTCTGGCTCATGACAGCTCATACCCATAACTGCTTCCTTCTCTGATGTTCTAGCAAAGAATTACCTTTGCACTGTCTCAGCTTACCAAAAGGAAAGTGCTGTTTTGTGGTTATTTGTTTGGGATTAGGCAGCAGGAAAGAAAACATAAGCACCCTGCTAGGCAGGCCATAAAATGGGATTTATCCCTTCAACCTATTGTTAAATTAGAAGGTAATAAAACAGAGGGTGCAGAACGGACTTCCCAGAAGTAAAAGAGAACAGAACATATGGTAAATGGAGTGAGTGGGGATGATAGTGTGCGAGCCAGGGAGGAAACTGCAGGAGTGCAGACCTTTCAGCGTTTTCAGAACTCATGATGCTGGCTGTGCACTGGAAACTTGTTTTCTTTAGGACCACATGGCTCAAAGCAAGTGCTCAAGGTAGGTTTTAAAAGGAACAAGGCAAGAGTGATCCCTGAATGGGAACAGGACAATTTATTCCAGCTATCCACACAATAGTGCTTGGATTAACGTTTTTAAAAACATGGTATTTTTAAACTAATTTTAAACTTGCAGAAAAGTCTAAGTCAAAGCAGAGTTTCCATATATCCCTCACCAGACTTCTCTTAATGTTAACATCTTACATAACTACAGAACAATTACTAAACCCATGAAATTAACACTATTAGAAAACTGTTAATAAAATAAAGACCATATTCTGATCTTGTTTTGTGCTAATGTTCCAGAATCCTCCCCAGGACTACACAATTGCATCTGGTTTTCATTTCTCCTTATTCTCCTGTAATCTGTAATTCTTCAGTTGTCTCCTGTTTTTTATGTCAGTTAGTTTGCTGGGAGTCCCTCAGTTTGGGTATGTCTGATGAGACTCCTGATTGTCCTGAGGTTGTACACTTCTGTCAAGTATACCAGGGAAGGACGGTGTGTCTTTCTCAATATCAGAGGGTTCCAGGTGTTGAGGTATGTAAGTGCTGGTGATTTTTACTAGGTGAGGGTGATTTCTGCTGAGGCTTACTCTCCTTCCGTTTGCAGTTAGTATTTTGGGGAAGATACATGAAGACTATGCAAACCCTGTTTCTTCTGAAACTTTTACCCATGGAGTTTAGCATCTATCTTTGGATCTTTTCAGTAACAGTTATGACTTTATTGTCTGCCTAATGGGGATTTTCTGTTTCCCTCTGTCCTTCTACATTCATTATTTGAATTTCTCCTATAAGGACAAGCTCTCTCTTTTTCTCCATTTATTTGTTGATTATATCAATTAAAAATTTTATAACCAGTAAGGACTCAAGGAAGTTTATTTTATGATATGGGTAATAACTAAATAGCATCACTGTCTATTTTGTTCCTTAAATGGGTCCATCCACGGAATTAGAATCTCCTTCAGGTCGGCTCCTGTGGTCTTTCTAAAGCCCTGTCTTTTTCTGAGAATTTCCTCTGCTTTTTGGCACCACAAGATGCTCCAGGCTTATCTCGCATTTTCCTTGCTTCTGCACTGGAGTCAACCACTGCTCAAAGAGCCCTGGTTCCTTTTATTGTTGAAAGATGATTGGAAACAAGATCTGAGCATGAAGTGTGTTGGTTATGACCGGGTGTCATTGTCCTCTTGACAGACAGAGTTGGGAAAATGTGCGTACATCCTAGCACATGGTATTCGCACATCTGTGTGTCTGTGTTTGTCTGCCCAGGAACATGTACATGAAAGCCACAAATTTATGCTGACAGTTCAGACTCCAGTCCAATGGCACAGGCCCCACTTCAGATTTCTGCCTCCCCTTACCTGTAACTTCTTTCACTAATAGTGAGGACCTGCTTCCATTATCTTCAGAATATTCTTTGTTTGCTCAGGTTGACTATGTACCTGAATTGTTTTCAGACCCGCTAACCCTTTCTTCAATGAGAAATGCACTTGCGGATTAGATTAGGGCACTTTCAGGGCTCTTCTTGTCTGTATTCCTACAGTATTCGGGGAAGATACTGCCTCCCAGTCACAGAGGTTACCCTCCCCCTACCTCCCACTCCCTCCCGGGTGGCTGTGCTGTTCACTTGTAATGCAGGTCTCAGAACAAAACAGATCCTCAAGTTTTCTCACCACGGTGAGCCCGCTCAACCGCCTTCCTTCTCCCAGACTGAGTCGGCTGGCACAGCCTCCCCACAAACGGCCGCAGGCACTTTTCCCAGTGTGGACCTCAGTCCCACACTATTTGCATGAAGAGCCCCCGCGGTGGAGAAGCGCAGCCCATCCAGGATTGGGCCGGTGCTGCATAAGAGGATCTGGCCACCCGTGCTTCAGCACGTGTGAACACCTTCCTGCACCCGCTTTGTGTGGACCCCTCTTCACCAGCCCGAGGCCCGACCACGGCTGAGACTGAGGGTACTGCAGCATGGCCGGAGCAGGCCCACGGTGTCTCAGGCAACAGTACAGGGTGGGGAAGACCTTTGTGGTTTACCGGAGACCAAACACACAGTGTCCTGTGATGTGCACACGTTCCCTGCACGTCAGTCAGGACGAGCTCCTGGGATCTGGCCGGCACCACGGCTCCAGTGATTCCCCTTCCACCGTCAGCACCTCCTTGCCTCCTGCCCTGTTCTGGCCTCCAGCCTCTGGTCTGAGGAAGCCGCAGGTAGGTCTGAGGGTGCTTCCTGCTAGCCAACAGCCAGAAGAATGAGGGGAAGGGAGGGCGGGTGCCATGCCTGCAGCCCCCATGTCCACCTCACCTTGAGATGTGGGCCCAGCCCATCCCACTGATAGTGTCCCGTTCAGGTTAGAGCTGGACAGGACAGGGAGGCAGGTACCATTTGGGAGCTGCTGACACCAATCTTAGCCCTTCTCCAAAGGTGCCCGCTCAGGTCTCCATAACAGAGTGCCACAGGTTGGGCAGCCTAAACCAGACAGTGTCAGATCAGGTGAGAACAGTTTTGGGTACTCCTGAGGGCTCCCTCCCTGCTTGCAGACGGTTGCCTTCTGCTGGGTCCACATGGTCTCTGCCCTGTGCACGTGCATCCCTGGTGTCTATGTGCCTTAAACCCCTCTTAGAAGGACACAGTCAGAGTGGATAAGGGCCCAGCCTGGTGGCCTCATTCTGACTGAATCACCTCTTTAAAAGACCGTGTCATCCAAACACAGTTCCATTTGGAGGTACTAGTGTTACCAGAGACAGGTTCTTGGTCTCGTTGTGAGAAAGAATTCAAAAATGGATGCTGAGAGAGGGGTAGCTTGGCTGCAAAGGTAAGAATATTTGGGGGAGTTGAATGAATGCAGAGAATTGTGAGGGCATGAGACTGGTAAAGTTCATTAGGGCCAAATCGTGGAGAGACTAGAGGGTGTGACAGAAATTGGACTCTGTGGTCAGAGAAAGGATAGGTTTGGTTTCATACAAGCCTATGTTTGGTGGACCTGTGTACTATTATAAGTTATGTGCATATACCTGTGATAGTAAAATAATTCTGAGGTTCAGGGGTGTGTGTGTATCATCATCTATCTATCATGTATCAAGTATCATCTGTCTGTCTGCCTATGTGCCAGCATCATCGTCATTAACAATGACACTAATCTGCAGGGAAATGTTGCTACTTGCCGAGTTCAGGCACGAACAGCTGGCATTCTGGGAGTCAGGGACCACGAGGAAGCAATGCTTTGGGGAGGTCGATCCCATAGTGTGTGTGTGGGCTGATGGTGGTGGGTGATGATTCCTGAGTCGATGCCCACAAGGGCTGAAAAACCGTGTGGATATTAGCCATACACACACAAAAACACAGCAACACAAGACAATAAACTCCAGGTGAGTGATGCTGGCAGGGAGAGGCCCGTAGGGGACAGTGAGAGAGAGAGACATTCCAGAGGCGCAACAGACGAGGCGTGGAAGAACAAGTGAGATCCAGAATTGGTTCACTGCTGACCTCGGCTGTGGTGTTGGCTGAATGGAATACCCCTTATTCACATTTAAGATGAAGATTTGATAAAAGCTGGCTAAAGCTAGCTGACAGGTATGCATTACCCTGGTCCATGAAGGTAAAACTTGAGTGTACCGAGCAGTCACATGTTCTGTTCAGAAGCAGAGAGAAGGTGAAGGTGCATTTTGTTTCTTGCACCTAGAGGGATGTGGTAAAATAGCTCTGGAAAGGTATGTGTGGGTTTTCATAAATAAATGTAGTATTTGGTAAAGTACTATGGCTTCAATATAATTTTCTTGGTGCAAGAATAAAAAAAATAAACCTAAAACGTATGTAGATGTGTCCTCGCAGAGCAGGGCAGGCTGCAGGTGCCTGATCTGCCCCGGAGCCCTCCCGGGTCTCCTCCTGGGTCAGGACTGACACTGTATTCATCATCCAGTCCCACATGGCTTAGATGTACCTCCTTTAAACTGCCTGAGGGTTTCTGTGGAGCTAATTACATGCCACTTATTAAACAACCATCAGGTGTCTGTGTGCACTAATATACATATACTTGTTACCCAACTAGAATTTCACTGCAGTACATTGCGGTCTGAACCTCAGGCTCGCTGTTGCTGGAGGAATGTGTGTCTTTTTTACTCTAATTCTTTCTGTGTCCCTTCCTCTTATCTTTCCCCTCCACTTCCTCTCACTTCTCCTCCTCCTCTTCTTCCCCATCCTTTTTTTCCCCCCTTTGGCTGTCATGTGAAATCATCAACTGACACAGACAAGTTACTTCTTACGTTGGAGATGATGTTCTAGTTCAAAGAATCCTCTGATACCTGCATCATATCTCTCCCTTCACTCTTGGTGTCTGTTCTTGCATTTTAATCTCAAGACATGTAATGGGTTGATTTATGTCCCCTCCAAGTTCCTTTGTTGAAGTCCTGAGCCCCTACCTCACTTACTTGGAAATAAGATGTTGCAGACACAATTAGTTAAGATAAGGAGGGTGGGCCCCTAATCCAATAGTGTCATTATAAAGAGGGGATATTTGGAGACAGATATACATAGAAGGAGCTTCATGTGAACACAAAGGCAGAGATTGGAGAGTTGCATATATTAGCTGAGCAACACCAGAGAATTCCAGTAGACCACTGGGAACTAGGAGAGAGGCTTGGAGAGATTCTTCCTTAGTCTTCAGAAGGAGCCACGCTGCTGACACCTTTATCTCAGATTTCTAGTTTCTGGAACTAGAATTTACTGTGAGTCAATAGATTTCTGTGTTTAAGCCACACAGTTTATGGTACTTTGTTATGGCAGTCCTAGAAAACTAATACTCAACATTCTTTCCTGTTCTTTATGTATGTATGCATTTAATCTCCTTTCTTATTCCAGAAATGACTTAAGATGTTGGTACCAAAGAGTTAATAAAGCTTGAAAAAAAAACAACATTGGGATATAGAAGATAGTTGGAGGGAGTAAAGGCAAAAATTTTGACAACAAACTCATTTTCTCCCTATATTTATTATGAGTCAAATGAATTTGGAAGTAGGAATAGGTGTGTTGATATTTAAACCTATGAAAAGCTCATATCTTCGAAGAGTCATTGGTTAAGTTTCTCATTCTGACTTAAAGCTATCCTGGGACACTATGAGGCAGTGACCCTGTTTACTTGTTTATCATTGTTTTCTCAATACCCAGTACAATATTTGGTGCACTGTTGATGCATAATACATAGTTATTGATTGCCTGATTGTCAGGGGAAGTAAACCGAGTCATTTGGCAAAATAGAAACCATGTGGTAAAAATCAGATACCATCATTCAAGTGAGAAAAATGTTCAAGTCTAACTTTGATCTGGAAATGTGTATTATCTGTTCCTACCTGTCCAGTAGGGGATTATTTGTTAAGCATTCACCAAATGTCTAGCTGCTGAGGACACGAAAAATATTACATACTTGGTCCTCAAGGAGTCTATGATTCAGTTGAGGAAATTAGACTTAGGTAGAGATCTATAGTAATAATATAATAAAGTGCTCAAATGTATCTCACTGTGGGTAATTCTGTGGAAGTCCAAAGAAGAGACATGGGTGTGGCTAATGAGGTTCATGGGGGAGGCTGCATGAAGTCCCCCTGAAGCATGTCTTTTCACCTGTGTATCCCCAGAAAGCCTGAGTGTGCTAAATAAACAGGTAAGTGTGAGGTTGGCTTCTGGAATTGGTAGGTTTAGGGTGGAGTTGGAGAAGCATTCCATGGGATCAGGGTGGATTCATGTGACTTGTGCAGTTGCACAAGACTGTGTGCTTAAAAGACCTCATGCTTGGCTAGTGTGCTGCTGTGGCATTTTGTAATTCTTGATTATTTTCTAACAGCTCTGCACCCCATTTTCATTTTTTGCTGGGTCCCACAAATTATGTAACTGGTTCTGCATGTGCTTCAACAGCATCAGCACTTACAGGTCAAGAGGGGACTGGTCTGAGCTTTTGCGTGAACATGTGTGGGGCAATGAGAGTCAAGTCTGAAGGTGTAAGGTGGACCCAAAAGATCAAAGGCCTCCTTGGGGCCAGTTTTTCTCTTGGATGAGACTGGCTTGAATGGTAAAGTGATTTCAGTACGTATAATTCTGAATCTTCTGGTAAAAGACCTAAGCACCTGGCTGCAGACAGCTGTATGCTCTCCTGGGTAGACTGCAGTAGTCGTCACCAAAGAGTCTGAGAGGGTGAGGAGGGGTAGCTTCTCTCCATACCCGCCTACCTGCTTCACTGCCAATTGTTAAGAGCAAGCCCCAGGGAAACTCAGCCACAGGTACTGGCATTAAGTGAATAGCCATTCATTAACAAGCAGGCACAAAGCTTTGGCGCACCTATCCTGTCGGCTCGATGAAGCCTCTAGGCTTGTCCTGTTCGGGGTTCTGGTCACCACTTGTCATCAAGGGCTTGTGCAAGGTTGGCATGGGGACATTCCAAGGCAGGAAAGGACACAGGCCTCTCTGGGTCCTTGTGCCCTGTTTCTGCAAAGACGGGCAGTGTCCACAATATTTTAACCAATCTACATATCTCAAGTACTTTAACCCTTACAGTGAGAGCCCATTTCTAACTTCCAACATCCTACAACAGCCCTTTATTTTCTCAGTGAAAACTGCTTCTGGACATTTAGTGTGATCATTAGAAGAGATTCCAGTGTTGGTCGAGATGTGAATGGCAGGGTATTCACACAGCTGCCTCTAGAACACAGGCTGCTGCCGGGACCATCACCCCCCAACTCTGAGGCACCTCAGGACTGTAGTTATCATGTTGGAGCAGTTAGTCAGCTTGAACTAACACACATAGCACCATACTTTCCATTCTGATGTGTTTTAAAAGGAAATGACAAACACCATGACGGTCCTTTAGATAGGCCATGCCAATTAACTGCAGTCTCCACCACTCCCCACTGTATTTCATCCTTGGCTTCTGTAATCTCTGTCCCTTGTTTGGATGCTGTAGCCCTTTGGGTCCATGAGCCCTGGTGTGGAGGGTGAGGATATGGGCATTGAAATCCAGGTGAGGGAATTTACTGGACTTGATAATTGATGTTGGCACACCACGCTAAAAAGGGGACACAGGTGAGCACATAGAAGCTAGCTGCTTGGCCATTGCTGAGACGGGGCTCACGTCCCAGTCTTGCCATTTCTGGACATGTGGATTTGGGTAGAGTGTTCTCATCTGTGAAAAGTATACGTTGGATGAGATGTTCCATAAGGACTTTCAAACTCTAAGATACTACTATTTTACATCTCCTCTGCACATGCAGGGCACATAGACTACTTGTGGAGGGAATGTGGGCAATAATTCTAGTTGGGAGACAATAAGTATTCTTTAAAATTTGGAAATATATCTGCAAAATGCCATTCACAGTACGGGGTGACTTACTGGTTTATTAAATCCTACCCACAACTTTATGCTCTATGGTAAATTTCCTCCTATTCATTCATGCATACGTGTGATTAGACTCTGCCCAGTTAAGATAGGATTTAAGATGGAATTCATTTAAGATGAAAGACAGTAATCTGTCTGAGAGAGAACTCTGCACACGGGGAAGCCATCCAGGGCGTGGCTTTATAGAGTGAGGGTGAATGCCAGAAAGAAGTACATCAGCCCCAGAATTTTCTCCTGCACAGCAGTGAGTAGAACAGGAGAGGTGCACTCTCCACCTTCCTACTCATAATTTCTACGCAGAGCACTAGGTGGCGATGTTGTGTTTTTAAAACCAGATTTCTTTTTAGACAAGATGAAAGATGGGTGACATACTACTTTAAAATGATGATTGCGTTTTCGATTTCAGCTCATTTTAGAATCATACTTCTTTACTGTTTAAAATGTGACAAGAACCCTTAATTCTTAATCTCAGAAGCACTGGACTTTTTGTTGCTCATATTCAAAATAAAAATCCCAATAGAGAAATAAAAAAAACCCAAAAAACTATCTTATATTATAAAAGGACTTTGAATCTTCTTTTAGAAAGGAATTCAGAATTTACCCTGAAAATATGTAGGGAATTGACAGAGAGATTCTTCATCTCCATGGAGGAGAATGCCAAACTGAGTATTAACTTTTTTATTTGTTTGTCTTTTAGTGTATCTGTTTTCAGAGAAAAAAAGAAAGGGTCATTATGAAAAGGAAAGACCTTTTTAGGTCATTATAATAATATAATTTTGGGAGATGAAAGACAGTAATCTGTCTGAGAGATAACTCTGCACACGAGGAAGCCATCCAGGGTGTGGCTTTATAGAGTGAGGGTGAATGCCAGAAAGAAGTACATCAGCCCCAGAATTTTCTCCTGCACAACAGTGAGTAGTGTCATTCGTCTCTACCACAGATAGTGGTTCCAGAAACTGTCAGTTTAGAGGAAAAGTTGTTTGTATGTGCAATGATCTGAAACTGGTTTTCTACATGTATTGTTATATTGATATTGGGCACGTGGGGGCAGGAGGGAGGACCGACAAGGTGGTGCTGGTCTCTTTTGCTCAGTCACTTGTCACCATCCTCACATGTTGATAAACCCCACTGGAGGTGCAGGTGCCTTGAAAAGCATTTAAAGTTGTGACTGGGTTATGGGATCTGCCTGGCCCATCCTAGCTTCACAGGTAGGACACTGATCTTTCAGGGTCTCGACTTACTCGTGTCTTAAGTGGGGCTCTAGCCACTTAGCATTGTTGTAGGGCCTCAGTAAGTGAGGATTAAAATTAAAATTGTAGAACTTGGAACATAGTAGCCATTATCATGTTCTCCCACTTCCTAACGTTGGCCAAAAGACAGCATAAAGTCACTCAACCTGAGTTACTAGCCAAAGTAAGTAAAGTTTAGCTGTCAAAAGCTAACTCAGACCTTAACAATAGTCACACCTTTATTTTAATTCAATGAATGTATGTATCTCCCTTATTTGTATTTTTATAGCAAATTCAGAAGTTGTTTCATATTCAAAATAACTTTTTTTTAAAAGCACTGTCCTCAAAACTTCTCCCCGACAAATAAAGCAAAAACAAATAAAACACCCCAGTATGGGAAACAACAGACTCCGTAAGTGACTTAATTCTGTAATAAGTGCTTTTTAAATTGCTCTGGCTTCGATGTCAGAAATTCTCAAGCAATATGAATATGGGTATGGAAAACTGGCTTTCCTTTGGTTTTCCAGACATTTAATTTTTAGATGTAAAGTCTACGTAAATGTAAATAATTTCCATTCACTTCGTCTAATTGAATAGGTAAAAACTGGAGTGGTGCTAGAATCTAGTGTGCTAGACACTATTCACCAAAATATTTGAAATAATGAAATTTTGTTTCATATATATATGAATTTAGATTTGTTAGATGTGTTAGATTTTGTTTAGATTATTATTTCATATATACATACATGTATGATTTTTTATATACAGTTGACCTCTGAACAACATGAGGGTCAAGTATACCTCCTTCCCACAGAGTCGGAAATTCACGTACAACTTTTGGCTACCCAAAGCCTAACCACAAATTGCCTTCTGTTGAACATAAGCCTTACTGTTAACACGGAAAAAATGTTTCCGATACATTAATTAAAAAAAAAATCTGGGTATAGGTGGTCCCGTGAAGTTCAGACTCATGTTCTTCAAGGGCCCAGTGTGTGTTCCTCTGTCCCTCTGAGCTGGTAGTTCCCGGAGCCTGTGTCTGGAGGAGCCGCGGCCTTGCACTGTCACCCAGCAGAAACCATGAGCTCTCGCCAAGCCCCGGGTCTCTGGGGCTCTCTGTGTTCAGTGTTCACCTTCACTCCAGAAAGCAATGCCCGGGGTGATTTCCCCTGTAGATTATTAATGTCTCCCCTTCACCCCCGAAGTGTGTGATTTGAAGTAATGAAACCCTAAGTTCAGAAGGCGTTTTCTTGCAAGTGTGACAAAAATCCTGGGAAGCCCAGTCTCCAGCAGCTGAGATGTGAAGACAGGTCCCTTTGCTGTGGAAGGGGCTGGGAGCCATGTCACTAAGGGGAAGGAAACCATGGTGATGACAATGATGATGATGAAAGCCGCCCCCCCCTCCACCTCCCTAGAAGCCCTTCTGGGTCAGAGGCTTACCGAGCACCTAGTATGGACCGACGTCAGGTCCACGTCAGTGTTCCCTGGGAGAGCAATGGTTCTCAGCCCAGGACAGTTTGCCCTCCCCCCACCACCGTTGGTGCATTTGACAATGTCTGGGAACCATTTTGTTTGTCATAATCGGGAGAGGGCATTGCTGACCTCCCATAGATCCAGCTCAGAGAGGATGCCCGCACCCTGCATGCACAGGGTGCCCCCCAACAGAGAACTATGCAGCCTAAATGTCAGTAGTGGGGCTATGGAGGAACCCTGGCAGAGAAGGAGCTTCCCTATCATGGGGCTCTGACCCTACTGCATGGGCTAAGGGTGTGAGGTGGGAGTGAGAAATCTGGACACCAGGTAACCCCTTGGACCACTCTGTAAGGAAAAGATGCACAGTTTTTACTCTTTGCTCTTTCTATCATTGTGTCCACAAGAAATGAAAGCTCATGGTGTTTTAGGGCTTGCTTGAGGTTATTTTAGTAGACTTCAAGGATCTTTTCAAGGAAATTACACAAACCAAGCATTGTATACTACTGATGTTATATGATTGTTCTAACATAATATGAGCTGTCATTCTGAACAAACCTATTAGAAATAACCAATGGTTTACTAGCATATAAAACAAGAGGGAAGTGTTTTTTGAACCAATGTTCAGGTGAGGATATGCTGTACAGCAGGCCCTGGGCATTGGCTGGTGAGTAAAAATGTTCACCCTCTGCTTCATGGAACCGAAGTCATAGGGCAGGGACAACTGTGAATCCCGTCAACCCAGCCAGGGCCAAATTACATCAAGCTAAACGCTGTTGAGAGGAGCCTGGTCTCCTGGAGCAGAAGGGAGAGAGGGGCACTGGGCAGAGATGGGTGGGGGCACAGGTCAGGGAGGCCACAAGCCAACATGATGGGCAGGCTGGGGAGCAGCATGTGTGAGCCAAGCCAGGCTGGGTATTTAGGCCCTTATTGTAAGAGCAGCAAGATGCATGGAAGTAATCAGCAGCGTAAGATAATCCATTTTGCTTTTTAAAAAAATTATTCTGGTTGCAGCATAGAGAATGGCTTGGAGGGAAGTAATCAGAGGGGCATGTCTGGTGTTCTGCTGGATGGTACGCGGGGATCCTGCAGGATCCCCAGTGTGGAGCAGCAAAGGAGTCACCCAGAAGCTGGTGTTTTCTTGCTCTTTGCAGGAGGATTTTGAACTCACAGTTGCAAGATGGGTGTGTCACCTCCAGGCAGGATGAAGGGGAAGGTCAAGGGGCAGAACTAGATGAACCTGTAGCTTTTTGTTGGGAAAGAAGGAGCGTTCTCAGAAGCTTCAGGAATATTTCAGTAATAAACTATACCACGTGGCATTCTTTGCAGCAAAGGAGTGAAATCTATTTTATTTTAATCTCAGCATGTCCTCACCTGGATTATTGTGGAGTTGCTAGAATTGTAGATTTCTTAGTAGTGACCATGTTATGCTTACAGTATCCTATTTTTTTGCAATTTGTGTGAAAGTAACTTCTTCTATTATTTACTATAAAATGGAATTTTATAAACATAATTCTGAGTGTGGTATTCTTGAGAAGTTTTTTAGATGAGACCTAAAGTTCCTTTCATTAAAAGAGGAGAACTAGAAATATTTCTGACAATACCTTAAGAAAAAAAATGTATTGTTGTGGTGCTTATGAGAGTGAATACAAACCACATCTTGATCAGTAATCTAGAATTTAGATTTGGCAAAAATGGAATTCAAAGAAAAATGGCCCCTTCAAGAACACATACAGTTATACCCTTATTCATCTCCACTAGAGATATATTTTTTCACATATTCAAGACACGATTTAATTCATCCACTTATTCCACGAAAAGTCACTGGGCACCTGAGGCTCCAGGCGCTGTGCGCTGAGGGCGTGCACTGCACATTTAGGAGGCACATTTGTTTGCTGGAGCAGGAGCAGCACGTCCAGTCAGGCTCCAGGCTCCCCTGGGGCTTGCATCCTGGTGGTGGAGGCAGAAAACAAGCAAATACACAGATAGCCAGATAACACCTTTAAAACAGAAATCAGGGCTTGAAGAAAAAAAAAAAAGTCAATGGGGTAAGAGTCCCCGGTGGAGCCCCTTGGATGGGGTGGTCAGGTAAGCCTTCCTGAGGCCCAGGGGGAGGAGGAGGCCTGCCGGGAGAGGCTCGTGAGGCACAGGCAGAGGGCACAGCCAGGGCAGAGTTCCGCACCGAGCAACCTTGTGTTTTGACCCGGAGAAATCTGCCAGTGTGGCCGAGCGTAGCCGACGGGAACGGCGGTGCAAGATCACAAGAGACCATCTCGTTCAGGACCGCTGGGCTTCATGGAGGAGTTTGGACTTCATCCAGAGAGGGGAGAAGCCCGCGTGCGAGCTTGGCACTCTGATGGCTGGGCGGTGGGAGCCTAGGGCAGGCCTGGCGGAGCTGGGCTGAGGGACAGCTGGGAGATTGGGAGGCGGAGTCATGGGGTTTCTGAGACACTCGGTGACAGGGCGCAGAGGAAGAGAACCGGCATCCTCCCAGACTGGGAAAAGGCACAGCGCCTGTCAGCTCCGGTGGCCATAATGAAGTACTGTAGGCTGGGTGGCTTAAACAACAGAAATCAATTTTCTCAGGGCCTGGTGGCTGGAAGCCCAGGACCCAGGTGTCAGGGCTGGTTTCTCCTGAGGCCTCTCTCCGTGGCCTGCCGACGGCAGCCGCCTTCTCGCTGTGTCCTCAACATGGCCCTTCCCGTCCCTGGTGGCTCTGTGCTCGAGTTCCCTCCTCCTAGAAGGACACCTGGCAGATTGGATCAGGGCCCACGGTAATGCCCCATTTTAACTCATCAGCTCTTTAGAGGCCATGTTTCCAGCAGAGTCACACTCTGGGGTACTGGGGGGTTAGGATTGCATTACATAAATTTTGATAAGAACCACTCAGCCCATAAGTGTCCCCAAGGAGCAGATACGCAGACCCAGCAGAAGGGCAGATAAGGACAGCACAGAGGAACTCTTCAAAAGTCAGAGGTACCGTCAAGATACAGGTTCCATTAAAAACAAAATCTGGATGCCTAAGATATTCCTGTTGGTCAGGGTGCTACTACCAGGGTTAACAATTCCGGGAGAGATACTGTAAGGAGGAGAGGAGTGAGGGTGGGCGCGAGGGAGACGGGAGCTGGAGGAGGAAACGGGAATGACTGTTTTGCTGAGTGAGAAACGATACCATGTGCAATTATATTTAATCAGGCATAAAGTTTTGCCTCAGAATGAAAAGAATTTCATGGTTATAGATGAGCTTTGGTATTAAGAAAACAGGCTCATTCTCTGGGGAGGGAGACGGCTGGAAGTGATTCTTGTTCTGTGGCTGTGGGGAGAGATGGTGACAAGGATAGGGCTCCAGGTCACACTTGGCAGTGGCTCCTGTAAGGGCCCCGACATCACGGCAGCTCCAGGACAAAACTTGCTCATGATGAAAATATTTCATTGTTTTTTCCCTGATAACACAAATAATGTGATTCTTCAAATATCATTTGGGCATGACTAAATATCCAAACAGTGCAGGGAATATATAAGGAAGAAAGTGAAATCATCCAAAATTCTACCACCTTGTGAGATAACCACCATTCAGTTTCTAATGATCATTTCTTCATGCTTTGCTCTGTGCATATGTATTCATACCTGTAATTCATACCATGCAGGCAATTTATTGTAGGATTGTGTGTGTCTGTGTGTGCACACATGTGAGCATTGTGTTCATGAGTGTGCATGTGCACATGCACACCTCTCCCTGATCCCCCTCCATCCGTTTGGACCTGTGCCAGCCATCTGATTCATTTCCTGTCTTTTTTTGGACTTGTGCTCATGTGCCAACGTATGCCTGTATTTACTACACTTAATATAGTACAATTTTGAAATTAATGTCTGTTTTGCAGAAATGTGCCCCCAGGGAATGTGTCTGTATACATAAATACTGTTTTTCCTTATCTCCCTGCCTCACTCACTTCTGTTTCTTGTGAGTGTTCTGCCTCCTAAGTGGGAAAGCATGTCAGCTGTGCTCCTTGAACTGCTCCTGTGCTTGGAGAGATGCAGTGCTTCAGCAGCCTGCCTGGATGTGTTACACCTCCACAGTGCTGCCCTGGCTCTGCCACTTCCTCCTGCCCCTTGTGGAGTTGCTGAGGGGCACTTGGGGACAGGAGATGTGGTCAGCTGCTCCATTAGCAAACCCCTGGGTTCCCTTAGCGCACACCTGCTCTCTAAGCGTGTGGATTCGGTCTAAATGTCAGTGAGTCTGAGGGTGTCTCCACACATATCATGAGTAGTTATTCAGCTGTCCAGTTCACTGCTGGATTGACCCTGACCTTACTTTGGAAATTCAAAGTACTTCCCTGGCCTTTTTGTCTTTGTCACTGATTTTCATAAAGGTAGAGATTTGTTTTCTCTTCACTGGAGAGACTTAGACTCACATGCAAAGGCATGAATCCAGTTTCTGTGGCTTTCTTCCTTTGATCCTGCCCAGGCAGCTTCCCCACAACCAACTTACCTCTTCCATACCACTTCACTAGCCTCTGTGCAGAGAATGAACATTGCTTAACTGAGCCTGTCTGATAATCTAAGTGGTTTCCATTGAAGTCATGTCCCAGTCCTTGAAGGAAACCTCATTCTCTTCAGGAATGTTTGGGCAGCAGAAAGGAAATTGTTATATTTTTCTGAAGAGCATGCATTTCACTGTTGGAAATATTCTTATCATGGACCTTGGTCCTGGGGGGGAGTAATACAGTTTCTGGCTTTAGTGCTATGAAAATTTTAACTCCAAAGAGCAAACCAGATATTACTAGTTGTACATTCTTAATAACACACACTAAATAAATTGCAACCATGAATACAGATAAAATAAGAGTTCATGAAAGATATATTATGCTGTTATTAGAGTTTATGGAACTTGTTAAGGTTTTATTTAAAATATTGTGTGAAAAGCAATGTTATAATGAAGTGATGCCAAGGGAGAAGTTGTAGAATGATCAAGAAGTAGCCTAACTAGCGAAGAGTTCTTGCACGTGGCATTTCCTCCAGCTATCATTCTGTCATAAGCTGACTTACTCCCAGGCCCATACTTCGCAGGGATGTTGGGCATCGACTTGGTCTTCCACCAAACCTGACACTGTACCCCATAGGGGATGAGGGCTGAAATTCAGGGACTGGCTCATCCTGTAGACCATACTCCTTGTCCTCTTGGGCAAGGACTCCAGGCCTGCAGGACAGAGGGGAGGCTACAGGATTGGGAGGGAGACTGACAGCTGCTGACCTTCAGTGACATGCTGAATGGTGAGTGGGTCCGGGTGCACCTCTGCAGGAGGAAGAGAGCTGAAAACACTGTCACCTGAAATCAGCTCTCCAGGGGATTGGCAAGCAGACTGATGCTCTCCCTGCTTGGCCCTGTTGTCACTACCAGGAAAATACAGAATAAAAAACCATCTGTTGCTCAAAAATAAAGCTTTAGCTGCTAAGTATTGTCCTGCTGTGTGCGCGTGGTGTGTGTGTGTATGCACCCCTTTATATTTACATGAGCAGATGACCTTATTTTAACAATTAAATGCAGGTTCAATCCCATCTGAAAGAACTTGGTTTTCTTGCTGCGTGGGTGCCTGGGAAATTTAATAAAATGTAACCAATACTTAACACTTGTCAAAGGGATAGATGAGTTTTCTGTGGGGAATGGAGAATACCATGTGGTTCAGAACTGATAGGCAGCCTGTAGGAGTGAAATGAGCTCTGTGCTGGGAACTATGAGATCTGAAGAACCACCCTGACTCTGCTTGTCTAACTGTGCAAGTCTAAGCAGGTCACTTAAACACTCAGATTTTCTTAGGTCAAACTTTCATCAACTGTAAAAAGACTAGATTGACTAGCTAACTTAGCCCCTTCCACATCAAAAGTTATCATTCAAGAGTGAAATGACAGAGGGTTATTGCTTTCATCATCAGATGCATATCTACAAAATGCATTACATACAAAAGCATTTGAAAAATCTTGAAATAAGCAAAGGAATCCACTAATTCTCAGTATTTAAGTTATAACTAGGGTAGAAATCAGACACTCTAAAAGCCCTTTACAGTGGTTATTGCATTAAACAAATCTTGCCTTTATCATTTATTCACTCATAAGTTATTTTCAAGTTCACATTCTTTGGGAGAAAGTTACAAGGTGTTAGGGACTTAAGGTGAATACGACAAAGTTCTCATTCTCAAGGAAGTCATGGGATGTGGGTCTTGGAGAAGTGATTGGAACTAAAAGGTAAATAAACGAATTGACAAATGGTATAATGAGGGCTACAGCACAGGTGTATCCCCCAAATGACAACTTGCTGCCTAGGAGATTCTGATCTTGTGGTTTCTATCCACATAATAAAAGTGTAGATGGAAGTGACTGCAAAATGTTAATACATACTCTTAACGCACCAGTTTATCAGAAGCTGAAACCAAAAATAATAAATAAGAAAATGTATATGTGAATATAATATATATGCTTTGGGGGATATGTGATATGGGAAAATACAGGAGAACGAGGTAGATATGAGTTCAGACTCTAAACCCTACATCTGCTACCTTAGTTCAGGAACTTAACTTCAAGTTTCTAAAAGCAAAGGTCACCAGTACCTTCCTCCCCTACTTGCCAAGACAATGAAATAGAATCATGTGAAACTATCTAATTTTCTGGCTCAATCTCTTAGTGTTGCTATTGTTTCAACTTCTGTTGGCCACTATTTCCCCTAAGTGTCTGGAAATTTTATTTACTGAAATCTCCCTTCATATACATGATAAAAGCTCTCTTCTGATCTCTGGCACAACTGAGGCACTTTGTTATTTAGAATTAAATTTGTTTCATTGAAAGTTTCCATTTACACAGCAATGGGATTTGAGCTCCTTTGTGGAGCTCCCTGGAAAAGGTGCATGTGGAGAGGGCATGTCTGCACTGTCAACATAATCTCCTGGTTTGCAGGAGCTGCTGCCATGACACTGAAACTTGCCAGTCACATGCCCTGTTATTTCTACTTCCTGGAAGCCATCGTATGGCTTTACCTTGTTTTTGCTTACAGGGAAATGGCATCTCCTCTTCTGAAGACCATCCTTACAGAGGGACTTTGCTGCACAGTAGCTTGGTCCAAGCAACTCCCTTTTAATTTATACATCATTTTGCTTCCTAGTGCTGTACTTGCCATGAAGTGGCTTGGCAAGTTGGGTTTCTCATGTACCTATGGCTGTTTCTTTTTAAGGATCTGAATATCACTATCCAACAAGGTTTGAACTCTTTTTCCAGGAGGCTCCTTGACTCCTGTATGAATTGGCAAAAACAGACAGACAGCTGAGTATGGTGTGGGTTAACTTCAACCACAGATATGCCTACACCCGGTGATGTGGAAGAGGCTAAGTAAGCTAGTCAATCTAGTCTTTTCACAGATAAGCCTATACCCAGCATGCAGAGATGCTTCAAGATTTAAAACAAAGTGGAATATTCCTTTTAAAAGAGCTCTTGACTTCTAGTCATACTGATGAATTGAACATAACGAATTTCCATCTATTTCAAACACAGAGAAATTCTGGATGAACTATTTAAAAATATTTTCAAAAATTTGAGAATTAAAGAAGGAAACCCCAGAAATGAGCAGAAGCTGAATTGAGCTAGTCCCTGGATAATGGCCTCTGATACAGAGAGTTTGGAAACTGTTTGGGATTGGGAAACAGATCTGTCAGGTTCACTTGGAGCAGGCAGCACACTGAGCTCCTACATGAAACCAGGGACTGGGAAATTGCTGCCTGTCCTTGAATAGGGCTGGACCATCTGCCCACTAGGATGAGGACAGAGCAAAGAGCAAACTGACCACTCCTGGTCATGCTGTAGACAGAATCATCTATGAGCAGAACTTCAAGCCTATGGAGCATTTGGTTAGAATTCACTGAGTTACACCCCACCAGAGATTTAGTATCAGGACTCACAATAGGGTTTGGGCAAAGACAATCAATAAACCCCTACACCCAGAGAAAGAATACTCATTGAGAACCTATGATGCAAAATGAGGTCATATGGGACAATGTTTGACAGAGTTGGTTCCATAAAAATTGGTGTACAATACTCCCCAGCCTTAACTCCAGACTCCAAATTGGTGAATGCATATTTAGGGGGGAAACAATAAAAAAAGAATATGAATACAACTTAAATACACATGTTTAAAAGCCAAGAGGTAAAAGGGAAAACATGATATAAGAATAAGAGGTCATGAAATGGAACAGCAGATATGAAGAATAACCTAGTAATTTAAAAAAATCATGAAAGAGTTTTAATGATACACTAGAGAAGATGTAGGGAGAATCAGTAAAATGGACGATAGATTAGGTGAACCTTTTAGAAATCATCACAGAAAACTAATAAGATGAAATGAAAAGCAGAAAAGAGATAAGGAAGACAAAACTAGAAAGGTCCAATATACCTCTAATTGGAGTTCCAGGAGGTTATGGAGAGAGTGGCAGAAGCAATGTTCAAGAAAATAGATAATACTGAGAATTTTTCAGAAGCAAAACACCCCTCAAAGTGAAAAGTTAAAATAGGTAAATTTTAATCATGCACAAAGATATGTAATAAGTTGCAAAACAGCAAGAGAAATTTCTAAAATCCACCAGAGAAAAATCAGGTCACTGATAAAGGAACAACAGGCTAATAGACTTTAATATTTTCTTTAGAAATGAAAGAAGACAGAAGACTATAGACTGAAATATCTGAAGTCCTGAGGGAAAATATTGTGAACTTGGAATTATTGCTTAGATAAATGAATATTTAAGGATTAAGGGGAAAAAGACATTTACTGTATACAAAGACTTGTACAAATTATTTAAAGACTCTAACAGCAAGAAATATGAAATACAAATAAAGTACTTAAGAATAATGATTCATAAGGAAACAGTAGGATTAAGAGGTAATAGTAAGGAAAAAAATATATGGAACATTGTGGCATATTTAGATACACATGCACTTTAAGATTAAAAAAAATTAATGAGAACAAAACTGAAAATGCTTGTGTGTTTGTGAGTTTACAACCATATAGAAATAAAAGAACACTAAGCATGTGAGTTGGGGATTAAGAGGGTGAGAAATTTGGAGGGAAGTTAAGTTAGTATTAAACTTTTTGTCTTGTTTGGGAAGAGGATAGAGATATTGATTATTCTACTGTTTAGAAAATTAAAAATTATGTCTAAGTATGTTAAAAGTTTAAGGGTAAACTAATAAAAATACAATGCATAATCTCTAAATTAGTAGAGGGGAAAATAGGACATATGTATAGTTTGATCAACCTAGTGGAAATAGAAAAAGAAGAAAAAATAAGTAAATATTTAAGCATTAAGGGGGAAAAAGACATTTACTGTGTATAAAGACTTGTACATATTATTTAATTTGCACATATTATTTAAAGACTATACATTAAAAGCCAACAAGGGGGTCTTGGTGAAAAGATGGCAGAGTATGATAGCAAGGTGAAAACCTTCTCCCAAGTACACAACAAGGAAGCAACTACAGGAAATACAATGAACCCTGAAAATGACCATAAGACTTCAGAACAGACCTCTACATCTGGTGAAGCAGAGAGGACCATATTGAAAAGTGTTAAGGGACAGAGCCATGATTGAGTGGGACACATGCCCTTTCCCCATCACAGCCCACAAGTGGGAGGGAGAGGAATAGGGTGAGGAGGGTAGAAATGCTCAGGAATCTGGCACACCTAGCCCTGGAGATCTGCTCTGGGAATATGAGTCCACATTGCACTGGGCTTTGATGATTAATGGGGATGGACACCAGGGAGAGTTGGAACACCCTGGGAAGCTAAGACTCCTGTCACTTGTGGAGAGCAGGCATGCTGAGAACACAGAGGCAACAGTTTGAAAGATATACCAGCAGTGGGAAGTATGAAAGAGAGGTGGGGGTTGAAGAGAGCTCTCTCTGGAGAAGGAAGGGCAGGCAGGAAATGCTTTCCCAGCCCTCCTTCAGCCCAGCTGGTCAGTTGTTTGTGGGAGCCAGATCTGAAACTCTTCAGCTCCTTTGTTGGCAGCTCAGCCCTGCAGTGGTATTTCTCTGCATGCCCACCTGGCTGGCTCATGTGACCCAGAAATGGGCCACCACTGCTGATCATAAGGTAGAGGGCAACCCTGCCTACAAAGAATCCCAGCCAAAGCACCTCAAGTCACATAAAGGGCATGCAGAGGCAAGCTGCAGGTATCCAGCACTGTGGGCAGAAAGGTGGGCCCCATCCACAACCAACCAGCAGAAACTGCAGCATGGCTACAAAGGAGAACCAGGCACTGGTGAGCAGAGTCTTGAGCTTCTAGGCACCACAGGATTCCCATTTCATAAATCCATTACTTTCAAGACCAGCAGGTATAGTGGATCTAATACATAGGAAGAAACATAGAAACTCAGACAAAATGACGAGGCAGAGGAATATGTTACAAACCAAAGAATAAAGTAAGATACCAGAAAAAAGGCTAAATGAAATGGAGATGAGCAATATTCTATAAAGACTTCAAAGTAACAGTCATAAAGATGCTAACTAACCTATGGAAATGAATTGATTACCTCAGTGAGAATTTCACCAAAGACAAGGAAATATGAAAAGGAGCCACTCAGCACTGGAGAATACAATAACTGTAATGAAAAATATAATAGAGTGAGGATTGGCAGACTACTGGAAATATAGGAAGGAATCGGTGTGATGAAAAATAGAGAAAAGCAGAGTATCCAAGCTGAGGAACAGAGAGAAACAAGAATTTTGAAAAATGAGAAGCAGCTAAGAAAGCTGTATGACAATATTCACATAATAGAGCTCCCAGAAGGAGAAAAGAGAGACAAAAGGATAGAAAGTCTTTTTGAAGAAATAATAACTGAAAACTTCCCCAAGCTGGGGAAGGAACTAGACACCCAGGTCTGGAAGTACAGAGAGCCCCTAACAAAAGGAACCCCAGGAAGGCAGTACCAAGACATACAATAATTAAAATGACAAAGATTAAGGGTAAGGAGAGAATCTTAAAAGCAGCCAGAGAGGGACTCAGTTACCTATAAAGGGAATTCCATAAGGCTATCAACAGATTTCTCAGCAGAAACTTTGCAGGCCATAAAGGAGTGGCATGAAATAAGTATTGAAAGGGAAGAAGCTACAACCAAGAATCCTCTACCCAACAAGGTAATCCTTCAGAATTGGAGGAGAGATTAAAAGTTTCCCAGGTAAAGGAAGGTTAAAAGAATTCACCACCATTAAACTTGCCTTTTAGGATATGTTAAAGGACTTCAGTAGATAGAAATGTTCTTAAGTCTATTTTTCATCAAGGAAAATAAACCCACAGTAAAGGTACTAGAACAATTACTTATTAAACAAGTATGAAGTTCAAAGAACAAATGTAGTAAAATCAACTATATACAAATTAGTCAAGAGATACAAAAAAGATGTCGATTATGACATTTTATATAAAAGTGTGAAGGAGGAAGAACAAAAGAGTAGTACTTTTAGAATGTGTTCAAAATCAAGTGACCATCAACTTAATATAGACTATCATATATTTAGGAAGTGATCAATGAATCTTATTGCAACTACAAACCTAAAGCCTGTAACAGATACACAAAAAATTAAAAAAAGAAATCCAATCACTACCCTAAATAAAACCATCAAATAATAGGAGAAGAGTATAAGATAGAAAGAAAGGAACTGAGAGGAACTAGAAAACAACCAGAAAACAATGAACAGAATGGCAATAAGTACTTACCTATCAATAATTACCATAAATGTAAATGGGCTAAATACACCAATCAAAAGACATAGGGTGGCAAAATGGATAAAGAAACAAGACCCGTCATCCACATATTAATCAAGTATAAAAATCAAATGAGTATTCATATTTGAACTGACTGTTTATAGTTCATAATGCATGAGCAAAACCGAAAGTTTCTGTGATGACTGCCCTTGTACTGTTCACCATGTAACTTATTCACTATGTAAGGATTTGTTCTCCATGTAAGAACCTGTTCGTTATGCTTCAGAAGATTGGAGACTGATGAAAATTAGGCTTGGGGTGGATTAATGATTGTGCATTGAGCATTGACTCCCCTATACAGAATTTTATTGTTGTTAACAACCATTTGGTCAATAAATATGAGAGATGCCCTCACACACAAAAAAAGTACACACTTCCAATTGTAAAATAAATAAGTAACCGGGATGTAATGTATAGCATAAGGAACATAGTCAAAATATTGTAACAACTTGGTATGGTGATAGCTGGTACCTAGAATTATCATGTATATAAATGATGAATCACTGTGTTGTACACCTGAAACTAATGTAATACTGTGTGTCAACTACCCTTCAATAAAAAATAATTATCTAAAAAAAGAAAGAAAAGAAACAAGACCCGTCTATATACTGCCTACAAAAGACTCATTTCAGACCTAAAGACATATATAGACTGAAAGTGAAGGGATGGAAAAAGATATTTCATCTTTTCCATTTCAAATAAAAGGAATGAAAAAACAGGAGTAGCAGTACTTATATCAGACAAAATAGACTTCAAAACAAAGAAAGCAACAAGAAACCAAGAAGGACATTACATAGTGATAAAGGGATCAGTCTAAAAAGAGGATATAACAATTGTAAATATCTATGTGTGCAATACAGAAGCATATTATTTTATTAAAGAAAAGACACTAGAAGACCTAAAGGGAGAAATAGACAGAAACACAATCATATTAGAGGATTTAACACCCCACTAACATAAATGGTTAGAACATCCAAACAGAAAATAAATGAGGAAACAAAGGCATTGAGTGACACATTAGACCAGATAAACTTAACAAATATATACAGAACACTCCACCCTAAAGCAAGAGGATACACATTTTTCTCAAGTGCACATGGAATATTCTCCAGAATAGATCACATATTAGGACCCAAAAAGAGTCTCAATAAATTCAAGAAGAGTGAGATTGAATCAAGCATCTTTTTAGACTATAATGTATGGAACTAAAAATCAATTACTTGAAGATAACAAAAAACCCCACAAACACATGGAGGCTAAACAATATGCTTCTAAACAATGGATTAATGAATAAATCAAAGAGGAAATCAAACAATACAACAATACATGGAGACATTTATAAAAAGATCTAAGTAGACATTAGTAAAAGAGAGAATAAGAAAACAATTAAAAAATGAAACCAAGAGCTGGCTCTTCAAGAAGGTATATAAAATACACAAACCTCCAGCCAGACTTATCAAGAAAAAAGAGGACACAAGTAAACAAAATCAGAAACAAAAAAGAAGAAGTTACAAATGACACCACAGGAATGCAAAGAATTATTAGAGAATTCTATGAAAAATTATATGTCATAGACTGGAAAACCTAGAAGAAATGGACAAATTCCTAGAAGAACACTATCTTCCAAAACTGATCCAGGAAGAAACAGAAATACTGAATAGACTGATTTACCAGAAAGAAATTGAATTGGTAATCAAAAAACTCCAAACAAACAAAAGTCCAGGACCACATGGCTACCCAGTTGAGTTCTACAAAACACTTAAAGAAGAGCTAATACCCATCCTTTCTAAAGTATTCCAAAAACTAGAAGAGGAGGGAATACTTCCAAACTTGTTCTATGAGGCCAGCATCACTCTAATACACAAACCGAAGACAATACAAAAAAAGAAAATTACAGCCCAATATTCCTGATAAACATTGATGCAAAAACCCTTAACAAAATATTAGTAAACCACATTCAAATATACATCAAAAGGATAACCTATCATGACCAAGTGAGAATTATTCCAGGTATGTGAGGATGGTACAATATTCATGAATTACTCAATGTGTTACACCATAGTAACAAAAAAGATAAAAATCACATGATCATTGCAATAGATGCTTAAAAAGCATTTGACAAAATTCACCATCCACTCATGATGAAAACTCTCAACAAAATGGGAACATACCTCAACATAAAAAAGGCTGTATATGACAAACCTATAGCTAATGTCATACTCAATGGTGAATAAGAGAAAGCTTTTCCTCTAAGATCAGGAATAAGACAAGTATGCTGACCCTCACCACTTTTATTTAATATTGCATGAGAAGTCCTAGCAATGGCAATCAGACAAGAAAAAGAGACAAGAGTCATCTAGATTGGTAAGGAAGAAGTAAAACTGTCACTATTTGCTGATGACATGATACTATATATAGAAAACCCTAAAGACTCAACCAAAAAGCTCTTAGAACTAATAATCTGATTCAGCAAAGTTGCAGGATACAAATCAATATACAGAAATCTGTTGCATTCCAATATACTAACAGTGAACTAGCAAAAAGAGCAATCAGGAAAACAATTCCATTTACAATTGAATCAAAAAGAATAAAATATTTAGGAATAAACCTAACCAAGGAGGTGAAAGACCTGTACTCTAAAATATAAGAAACTGATGAAAGAAATTGAATTGAAGAAGACATAATTAAATGGAACTCTCTTCCATGCCCATAATATGAAGAATTAATATTGTCAAAATGGCCATCCTGCCCAAAGCAATTTACAGATTCAATGTAATCCCTATCAAAATACAAAGGTCATTTTTCAACTAGAGCAAATAATCCTGAAATTGATATGGAACCACAAAAGACCCCAAAGAGCAAAATAAATCTTGAGGAAGAAGAACAAAGCTGGTGGTATCACATTTCCTTATTTCAAGCTAAGCTATAAAGCTACAGTGATTAAAACAATATGGTACTGGCACAGAATAGATGCGTGGATCAATGGAACAGAATAGAAAGCCCAGAAATAAACCCATGTGTATATGGTCAATTAATATATGACAAAGCCATGAATATACAATTGGGAAAAGACAGGCTCTTCAATAAATGGTATTGGGAAAACTAGACAGCTACAAGCAAGAGAATGAAACTGGATTACTCCTTACACAATACACAAAAGTAAACTCAGAATTGATTAAAGACATAAAAATAAGACACGAAACCACCAAACTCTTAGAAGAAAAAAGAGACAAAAATATCATGAGCATAAACATGAGTAATATTTTTTTGGACACATCTTCCCTGGCAAGGGAGATAAAAAATGAATAAATGGGACTACATCAAACCAAAAAGCTTCTGTAAGCAAAGGATACCAGCAGCAGAACCAAAAAAGAACCTACAGTATGGGAGAATATATTCACAAATGATTTATCCAATAAGGATTTAACATTTAAAAATATATAAAGAACTCATGCACCTCAACACCATAAAAACAAATAACCTGATTAAAAAGTGGGCAGAGGACCTGTATAGACATTTTTCCAAATGAGACATATAGATTGCCAACAAGCACATAAAAAGATGCTCCACATCATTAATCATCAGGGAAATACAAATCAAAACCACAATGAGCTATCACTTCATACCAGTTATCGTAGCCACTGTCCAAAAGATAAGAAATGACAAGTGTTGGCAAGGATGTGGAGAAATGGGAACTCTCCTACACTGTTGGAGAGAATGTAAATTGGTGCAGCCACTATGGAAAGCAATGAGGAAGTTCCTTAAGAAACTAAAAATAGAAATACCATGTGACCAATTAATTCTAGGCATTTACCCAAAGGAAACAAAATTTCTGATTTGAAAAGATACATGCACCCGTATGTTAATTACCACATTATTTACAATAGCCAAGATATGGAAGCTACTGAAGTGCCCATCAGTAGATGAATGGATTAAGAAGCTGTGGTACATATACACAATGCAATATTACTTGGCCATACAAAAGAAGGAAATTCTGCCATTTGTAACAACATGGATAGATCTGGAGGGTATTGTGCTAAGTGAAATAAGCCAGGTGGAGAAAGACAAATGTCATATGAATTCAGTTATATGTGGATTCTAAAACAAAACAAAACAAAACAAAACAAACTGAACAAAACAGCAATAGACTCATAGACACTGAGAAGAGACTGGAGGTTATCATGGCAGTCGGGGAGTTGGGTGGGTGGGTGAAATAGGTGCAGGGAATAAAGAGGCACAAAATTTCAATCATATAAATTAGTCACAGGAATGAAAGTACAGCATAGAGAATATAGTAAATAGTTCTGTAACATCTGTCTATGTTGACAGGTAGTAACTACAGCAGTTGGGATGAGGATTTAATAATGTATATAACAGTTGAATAATTGTGCTTTATACTTGAAACCAATGTAGTAGAGGGTATTAACTATACTTCGATAAAAAATCAAAATACAATAACAATAACAATAACAATAGATTTAAAAAATTTAAATAATTCTGCTCAGGAATAACATCAACAAAATGAAAAGGCAGTGTAAGGAATGGGAGAAATTATTTGCAAGTCATAAATTTGGTAAGGTGTTTTATCCAAAATATTAACATAGCTTATACAGCACAACATAAAAAAATCAAGTATTCCAATAAAAAAGGAAGAAGGAGTTGGTAGACTTGTTTTGAAAGAAGACATACAAATGGCCGATGGAGACATGAAAAGTGCTCAGTGTCACTAATCATCAGGCAAGTGCAAATAAAAACCACAATGAGATATCACCTCACACCTGTTAGCATGGCTATCATAAAAAAGATGAGAGTTAAGTATTGATGAGGATGTGTTAAAAGATAACACTGTGTAAGCCAAACATATATGGTCAATTAATATTTGATAAAGTAGCCATGGACATACAATGGGGAAATGACAGTCTCTTCAATAGCTGGTATTGGCAAAACTGGACAGCTACATGTAAGAGAATGAAACTGGATCACTGTCTAACCCCATACACAAAAGTAAATTCAAAATGGATCAAAGACCTGAATGTAAGTCATGAAACCATAAAACTCTTAGAAAAAAGCATAGGCAAAAATCTCATGGACATAAACATGAGTGACTTCTTCATGAACATATCTCCCCAGGCAAGGGAAACAACAGCAAAAATGAACTACTGGGACTATATCAAGCTAAAAAGCTTCTGTACAGCAAAGGACACCATCAATAGAACAAAAAGGTATCCTACAGTATGGGAGAATATATTCATAAATGACAGATCAGATAAAGGGTTGACATCCAAAATATATAAAGAGCTCACACACCTCAACAAACAAAAAGCAAATAATCCAATTAAAAAATGGGCAGAGGAGCTGAACAGACAGTTCTCCAAAGAAGAAATTCAGATGGCAAACAGACACATGAAAAGATGCTCCACATCGCTTGTCATCAGAGAAATGCAAATTAAAACCACAGTGAGATATCACCTCACACCAGTAAGGATCGCCATCATCAAAAAGACAAACAACAACAAATGATGGCGAGGTTGTGGAGAAAGGGGAACCCTCCTACACTGCTGGTGGGAATGTAAATTAGTTCAGCCATTGTGGAAAGCAGTATGGATGTTCCTCAAAATGTTCAAAATAGTAATACCATTTGCCCCAGGAATTCCACTACTAGGAATTTACCCTAAGAATGCAGCACTCCAGTTTGACAAAGACAGATGCACCCCTATGTTTATCACTGCACTATTTACAATAGCAAAGATATGGAAGCAACCAAAATGTCCATCAGTAGATGAATGGATAAAGAAGATGTGGTACATATACACAATGTAATATTACTCAGCTATAAGAAAAAAACAGATCCTACCATTCACAACAACATGGATGGAGCTAGGGGGTATTTTGCTCAGTGAAATAAGCCAAGAGGAGAAAGACAAGTACCAAATGATTTCACTCATATGTGGAGTATAAGAACAAAGGAAAACTGAAGGAAGAAAACAGCAGCAGAATCACAGAACCCAAGAATGGGCTAGCTAATAGTTACCAAAGGGAAAGGGACTGGGGAGGATGGGTGGGAAGGGAGGGATAAGGGCAGGGAAAAAGAAAGGGGGCATTACGATTAGCATGTACAATGTGTCGGGGGCACAGGGAGGGCTGTACAACACAGAGAAGACAAGTAGTGATTTTACAGCATCTTACTATGCTGATCAACAGTGACTGTGAAGGGGTATGTGGGGGGGACTTGGTGAATGGGGGAGCCTAGTAAACATAATTTTCTTCATGCAATTGTAGATCAATGATACCAAAAAAAAAGGAGAGATTAAGCAATAGATAGAGACAAATGGAAACAACTAAACATCGCAAAATCTGTGTAATGCAGCGAAAGCCATCCTAAGAGGGAAGTATGTTGCAATACAGGCCTACCTCAGGAAAGGAAAACTATCCCAGATGAACAGTTTAAATTCACAATTAGTGAAACTAGAAAAAGATGAACAAATGAGGCCCAAAGTCAGTACAAGGAGGGACATAATAAACATCAGAGAAGAAATAAATAAAATCAAGAAGAATAAAATGGTAGAATCAATGAAACCAGGAGTTGGTTCTTCAAGAAAATTAACAAAATAGGTAAACCCTTAGGCAGACTTATGAAGAAAAAACGTGAGTCTACACACAAAAACAGATTCATAAATGAGAAAGGAAAAATCACAACAAACACCACAGAAATACAAAGAATTATTAGAGAATATTGTGAAAACTTACATGCTAACAAATTGGATAACCTAGAATAAATGGGCAATTTTCTAGAAAAATACAACCTTCCAAGACTAACCCAGGAAGAAATAGAAAATTTGAACGGACCAATTACCAATAATGAAATTGGATTGGTAATCAAAAAACTACCTCAGAACAAAATTCCAGGACCAGATGGCTTCACCGCTAAATTTTATCAAACATTTAGGGAAAACCTAATACCATCCTCCTTAAAGTTTTCCAAACTGTAGAAGAGGAGGGAATACTTCCGAACTCATTCTATGAGGCCAGCATCACTCCAATACCAAAACCAGGCAACGACACCACAAAAAAAGAAAATTATAGACCAATAACCCTGATGAACATAGATGCAAAAAATACTCAACAAAATATTAGCAAACTTAATTAAAAAAATACATCAAAAAGATCATCCTTCATCATCAAATAGGATTTATTCCAGGGATGCAAGGATGGTACAACATTCAAAAATCCATGAGCATTATACTACCCATCAAAAAAAAAGGACAAAAATCACATGATCATCTCAATAAATGCTGAAAAACCATAAAAAAATTCAACATCTATTTTTGATAAAACTCTCAACAAAATGTTTATAGAGGGCAAGAACTTCAATATAATAGAGGCCATGTATGACAAACCCACAGACAATATACTTAACAGTGAAAAGCTGAAAGCTTTTCCTCTAAGATTGGAACGAGACAAGGATGCTCACTCTCCCCACTTTTATTCAACATAGTACTGGAGGTCCTTGCTATGGCAATCAGACAACACAAAGAAATAAAAGGCATCCAGACTGGTAAGGAAGAAATCAAACTGTCACTGTTTGCAGATAACATGATATTGAACATAAAAATGCCTAAAAAATCTACCCCAAAACTACTAGAACTAAGAACTGAGTTCAGCAAAGTTGCAGGATACAATATTAATACACAGAAATCTGTTGCATTCCTATATACTAATGATGAATTAGCAGAAATAGAAATCAGGAAAAAACTCCATTTACAATTGCATCAAAAAGAATAAAATACCTATGAATAAAGCTAACCAGAAAGACCTATAAATAAAAGAAAATCATGAGAGAAATTAAAGAAGTCACCAATAAATGGAAATACATTCCATGGTTACGAATAGGAAGAATTATTGTCATAATGGCCATCCTGCCTAAAGCAATCTACAGATTCAATGTAATGCCTATCAAAATACCAATGGCCTTCTTCAACAAAATTGAACAAATAGTTCTAAAATTCATATGGAATCATAAAAGACCCTGAATAGCCAAAACAATCCTGAGAAGGAAAAATAAAGCTGGGGGAATTGCACTCCCCAACTTCAAGCTCTACTAAAAAGCCATAGTCATCAAGACAATTTGCTACTGACACAAGAACAGATCCATAGATCAATGGAACAGAATAGAGAGCCCGGATATAAGCTCAAGTATCTATGGTCAATTAATATATGATAAAGGAGCCATGGATATACAATGGGGGAAATGACAGACTCTTCAACAACTGGTGTTGACAAAACTGGACAGCTACATGCAAGAGAATGAAACTGGATTATTGTCCAAATCCATACACAAAAGTAAACTCGAAATGGATCAATGACCTGAATGTAAGTCATGAAACCATAAAACTCTTAGAAGAAAACATAGGCAAAAATCTCTTCAACATAAACACGAGCAACTTTTTCCTGAATGCATCTCCTTGGGCAAGGGAAACAAAAGCAAAAATGAACAAATGGGACTACACCAAGCTAAAAAAACTTCTGTACAGCAAAAGACACCGCCAACAGAACAAGAAGGCATCCTATAGTATGGAAGAATATATTCATAAACAACATATCCATAAGGGGTTAACATCCAAAATATATAAAGAACTCACATGCCTCAACACCTAAAAAGCAAATACCCTGATTAAAAAATGGGTGGAGGATCTGAACAGATACTTCTCCAAAGAAGAAATACAAATGGCCAACAGGCACATGAAAAGAAGCTCCACGTTGCTAATTATCATGGAAATGCAAATTGAAACCACAGTGAAGCATCACTTCACACCAGTTAGGATGACCAACATCCAAAAGAGAAGGAACAACAAATGCTGGCAGGGATGCACAGAAAGAGAAACCCTCCTACACTTGGTTTATGTAAATTACCAAGTTGGTGGGAATGTAAATTAGTTCAACCATCGTGGAAAGCAATATGGAGGTTCCTCAGAAAACTAAAAATAGAAATATCATTTGACCCAGGAATTCTACACCTAGGAATTTAACTGAAGAAAACAAGATCCCAGATTCAAAAAGACATAGGCACCCCTATGTTTATCTATTTACAATAGCCAATACATAGACGCAACCTAAGTGTCCATTAGTAGATGAATGGATAAGAAGATGTGGTTCATATACACATGGAATATTATTCAGCCATAAGAAGAAAATAAATCCTACCATTTGCAACAACATGGATGGAGCTAGAGGATATTAAGCTCAGTGAAATAGGCCAAGTGGAGAAAGGCAAGTACCAAATGATTTCCCTCATTTGTGGAGTATAATAACAAAGCAAAACTGGAGGATCAAAATAGCAGCAGACTTACAGACTCCAAGAAGGGACTAGCAGTTACCAAAGGGAAAGAGGTTGGGCAGGTGGGTGGAGAGTGATGGATAAAGGGATTAAGGGGTTTTATGATTAGCACACATAATGTAGAGGGATCATGGGGAAGGTAGCATAGCACAGAGAAGACAAGTAGTGACTCTACAGCATCTTACTATGCTGATGGACAGTGACTGCAATGGGGTGTGGGGGGCACTTAATAATATGGGTGAATGTAATAACCACAATGTTGTTCATGTGAAACCTTTATAAGCTTGTATGTCAATGACACCTTAATAAAATAAATAAATAAAGTGCTTTTGGGGCATGTAGTCACTTCCTGTGGCTGCTGTAACAAATTTTCCACAATCTTGCTGTGAAAAAATGGACACTGGTTCCCCACAGTTCCCTAGACAGACCTGAGTTCCAGGTGTTGGCAGAACTACGCTACTTTGGCACGCTCTAGGGAAGACCCCAAATCTGCTCTGGGTGGGTCTGGGTGAGCCTTGGCTTGTGGCTGCACAACTCTCATCTCAGCCTCTGCAGCCACACTGCTTCCTCCTCCTTTCTGTCAAATCCCCTCGGAGGATTTCTTAAAGGAACACTTGTCCCTGCAGTTAAGGCCCACCTTAAATGATCTCTTTGGCTCAAAAGCGTAAACTAAATTACATCTGCAGAAACCCTTTGTGCAAATAACGTCACACTAACAGGTTCCAGGACTGATAGTGAGGACATCTGTTTTGGGGCCACTATTTAGTCCATTCAAGGGGAGAGTGTAACTAGTATTGATAAAAAAAACCTAAAACCTAGGCAGAAGGTCTAGAAATGAAAGGTCTTATTGATGAGCAACCCCTCATTTCACTGCTATTCAATGGGCATAAAGCTGCAGTTACACATGACCACGTTCTAGAGATTGGCTGTACGAAATTGTGCCTAACAACACCATGTTGTATGCCTTCAAATTTGGTGACCACAATAAAATAAAATCCCATTGAACTTAATTATAAAAAGGAAATGTAGGTTGATGTCTTGCAGCTCCAGTTGGAATCCCCTGGGGAAATAAACTATGGCTGGTGTCTGGGTGTCTCAGCTTCCTGAGCTGCGTCTGGCCTGAAAAGGAACCCCTTTGCCTCTAGTATGGGGAGGAACCAAACTATTCCTGTTTAACCACGGTGAAAATGTCAAAGTGAGTAAATCAGTAACCCCAGGAATGTATTAAAATAGCAATGGAAGTGGTAAAGAAATGAAGCAAATCCATGATGTTGACAATTTAGAATAGTTTTGAGTATAACTGAAGAAACATTTTTTTGTAGTCATTCTATTTATGTTGATTTTTTCTGATGCTTCCAGTGTTTGGACTATTGAATGAATAAGCCTTGTTAAATTGGTTGCTATCATTTAAAATATTTCTAGATGTATAATTAATCTAATTTGTAATCAGTGTTTAAATTCTCAAAAAAATATTGGTTTTCTGAATTTTATGACATTAATATGATATTAATATAATCATATTAAATATATTAATTCATTAAATTGAGAATTAAAGAAATAGTTAATGGATCTTTTAAGTCACATACTCAGGCCTCTAGACTTTAAAGAATCTATTAATTCTTTCAGTTAATATTTGGGACATTTTTCTAAAGGAATGCCTGCTTCATTTTATTTTTCTCCCCCTTTGCAAATGCCTCCATAAGCTAATGGATGAGGTCCCACCCTCCTTCCTCGGCCTCTTGCTGAAAGGAGTTAAGACTTATTCCTTGGAGCTGGACCCTCCGTGGGTCCTCCTTCTCTGATACAAGGTCTCCCAAAGTGATCCACGTTGAATTTACAGTTAACTCAAGCCTCACATCAATGTATTCTTATTAAATCAGATGTTCAACCCTATTAAAGGCACATTATTATTATTTTAATGAGGAGTTGATGTTTATGGCATACATATTTCACTGCAATGCCTCATTCTCTATTCCTATTTTTTCAACAAAATTCTATTTTCATGTAGAATAGGAATACATATCATTTCCTAGGAATATAGTATTTGCTTTTATGTGTAATAAATTTTGGGGAGGTGTTTTCTCTTTTTCCCTCTGAGAACTCACTGTATATTCTCCACTCAACTAGTTTTCCTGTAATGGTACATGTGCATTTTCCCTTTCTGATGTTCTCAGCAGTGGTTATGAAATGCAGGTGGCTTTGGTTGTTGAGTGGATACAAATGGATGTTCCCTCTGGAAATGGGCGGCTATAAAATGGCAGAACATGTGACTGGTAGAAATACTTGTTTTCTCCTCCTAATTCAGCAAGTTGATTCAGAATCCACTGAGACAATTTTAAATAAAAGTTGGGCTCACTTTTTTGTTTGTAAGTTTTTATTGCTGGGAGAGGAATAAGGAAAAATTCCATATGGTGTTTACAACAAAAGAAAATGTGGCATGGAAATGTACAACTCTTCCCCAGTGGTCAGTGGTGGGATAATACTCATCGGGGGGCATAGAAGATTGCTGGGAGACCCGGGGGGACACTGGTGAAGGCTGAAGACCCAATGTGCTCTGCAATCATGTAGCATCGCCTTTTACTTGATGGTGTCAGGAGCATTTTCTCTTTGCCTTTGAAATTTCTGGGTGATATTCTCCAATTTGTAGAAATAGTGATGCATCAAAGGATAAGAGAATATTAAGCCACTCCTTGGAAAGTACGCCGACTCAATCCTTCCTCAGTCTGCATTACTGAGAATGGTTCGCCAACCAGGCATGGAGGTGGGTCATGAGAAGCCAGGAGTGTACCGTGGCAGCTTGTCTGGGCCTTGGAACATGGCTCTATCCAAATGAATCTGCCTTCAGGCCATGTCCCTCATACTCCCTCTCTAGCCTGTGAAGAGTAGCATATGCGGCTATTTCAGGACTCAATTCAGCAACTGAGGTGCCGAACTTAAACTTTCAGGGGCAAAGGAGGCTGCCAGATGTGAATAAGCAGACAGCCCTGGAGAGTCAGTGAAACCAAAGAGGGACGGCCCCACGGATGGCTGACGGTATGCAGGACAGTCATACTGGCGGTGGGATCAGCTCCAGCCACGATGAGCAGGGATACCCACCATCATTGTGGGAGTCAGCTGGTGACATGCACCCAGCAAAGCATCCCCTTTACTTCTGCACGTGAACCCGAACGGCGTGAAGTCCAGAGTGTACTTGAGTGACACTGTGGTAGGATGCATTTGCCCCAGTGCAACTGGACCCAGCTCGCTGAGAACAGAAAGAGGGGGGCAAGGACCTGTGGCTATTAGTTAGCCTCCTGGTCTCTGTCTGCTGTTCACTGGCTTCCACTTGCCTGTCAACAATCTGGGGCAGCTCCTGAGTTATTTTGCAGATTGTTAGGGCTGTAATGCACACATTGGAAATAAAGAGTAACTCTCTGGAATCCAATGTGTTTGAATTGATGGACATGTGTTCTGGGAAGGTGGCAGTGCCCTGGCAGAGGGTGGGAGCATTCGACACAGAGATCGCACATCCAGCACACTGGTCCTCATACTCATTGATGGTCATTTGGAGCCCTTTTTCGAGGGCAGCTTGTGGCACAGAGCCTCCCCATTGCTGCTTATGACAAGGAATGCTTCATACGATCCCTGCGTGCTTGTGTAAGCTGCTGCCCAGCAGCTACATTCCACATCAGGTACACATGAGGGCAGTGTAGGCACGTTCGGGCCTATGACCACCAGCCCCGCCATTATCACCCTCCTTCCTTCTGCCTTCTGGGGAATTGTCCCCCTTTTGGATTTGCCTTTTACTCTAGATGTGATGAGCAGCAACACCTTCCCCCCAGCTGGGCTCTTCGGGCTTTGTACATGGTCTCTGTTTTCTGCCTCCATCTGCCTTAGACAACACACCTCCTTTCCATCTGGGTCTTGAGATCTTGTCCTGTGCCTGTGCCTGTCACCCTGAGTGGGCTTGCTACTGGCCCCTTGCCCTGCAAGGGGGAGCTGATGCCATCTTATGCAAATGTCAAGTAACACCATGACATGGGAAAAATAGTTAAGCAATTTGAAAACAAACATGACCATGAAGACTATAAGCTACTGATATTAGGAAAAAGAAGCTCTTCTGGGAAATTCAGGAAACTTAAAAAATTAATTGAAAACTACAGAAGCAGCAGAAACTCCATGTTACAAATCAAGGCAAGAATCAAAATGCCATAAACGTATTGCCTATTTCTTAAACCTTTGCTAGATGAGGACTACATGGCTTGGGATTTCAGTACTGTGTTTGTAGGGTCACCAGGTGGTATGGACCTGTTCTAACTAGGTAAGTCTTACACCAACACCCCATGTACCAGCATCACTGCCGTCTCACTTTTGTTGTTAATAGATTGTTGTCCACATAATGATTCACATTAGTTCCAGGCATGTGGAAATGAGATCAGTGACTGAGAAGCCAGGTCTTCTGTGGGATTAATTACATATTAGATAACAGCTTGTACTTGCCTTCATTTAGAACTGAAATTTATATTGTCCAGTTTGCATTAGATATTGCAAGGTACGATCTTGGTATTTGTTCTTTATTCTGACAAATGCATACATGTCCTCTGTAAAATAAAGATACTGGAGAGTTGAAACACAGTGAAACCCCTGGTTAACTCAATGTGGAAATCGTTGCTTTGTCTTATGTTAGTGTTTGAGTCTAAGTCCTTGTCTACGTGTGTTTATTCTACACATAATGGATGGCATAAGATCAAGTAGACTTCAGACTTGAAATTGGAAATATGATAATTCATACCACAAGGTTCAATTTGATACATATGGTTCTTGGCTCACTGCACTACAAAATTACATTATTTAGTTTCCACATAGCATTTTCTCTTATCTAATATACAATTTTAAATGTCAATGTATAAACATCCCAGTTAAATGTCATTCGTGTTGACTTTTTCTCAAAAATACATTAAAAATGGAAATACCAGTGTCTTGCCAATGGGTTTCAGCCTCAGGCAAGTTCGCTGTGGATTCAATGTGACCAAAGAAATTTACAGCAAAACGTTCTTGGGGTGAAAGGGTTTATTACCCAGTTTGTTCTCCTGGCGGTAGGTCGAGCACTAGCGTCTCTGCCTCCGCCCAGAGTACTGGGCTGAACTCTCTATATAGTGCAATAATAGCTTATTGCCTAAAGGTGTGGAAGCGGTAGCCTAGCAACAGGCCAGTTACATTGTCAGGTG
Source organism: Manis pentadactyla (assembly GCF_030020395.1). Classification (NCBI taxonomy): domain Eukaryota; kingdom Metazoa; phylum Chordata; class Mammalia; order Pholidota; family Manidae; genus Manis; species Manis pentadactyla. The sequence goes on along the minus strand of NC_080020.1, from coordinate 145,199,438 downwards.
GTTTAAGTTCAGTGAGGATCCTGGCCATAGGAACCCCAACTTCCCCACAAGCAGAAATAGACAATCAGTGACAAAGAACCAGAAGCAATGTGCCCCCAAACAAGCCCAGTTAATTCAAATTCAGTCCAGTATGGAAAATACTCATAGTTCTCTGTGTTATGCACACACAGGTGTGAATGTATATTAATACATATTAAAATCCACCTAATCTTTAAGCCTACCTATGTATAGATCCATTAAAGTGGAGGAATCATACATCATTGGAAAAATGTAATAAATGGCTTCTGAAATATTTATAAGGGATATGGATCTTTGCAAAGTCTAGTGAAGATGAATGGTGCCAACACGAAGGAATGAAGTGCTCTCCAATGCAGATTACTGTGAGTGTGCAAATCATTAATGATGGGCCAAGGCATTCCTGTTCATTTTCACTCAAACCATGCATTAGTTACAATAAGAGGTCACCTGAGAATCGGCAGGTTCATAGAGAGGCATGGTGAAGCTCTTCACTGTCCTGTAAAGAGCAGCTTTTGTGAATACATACAGACAGAAGCTGCCCAGCCCTGGCTTCACTCCTTTTTGCAATTGTAGGCAAAATGGATCATTTGCTTTTAGTCACTGTTTTTGTGTGTTCCAAGATGGATTTTTTTTTTTGGCTGTCAGATATGATTAACCTGCCAATAAAACTTCATGTATTTTTATGAAATTGACTTAAGTGTATAGTAGTTAGCATAAGTATAATGATATACTTGAGTCTAAGCTCTTCTCTGGAAGTCTTCTGATTCAGTCTGTTTTGTTGCTGGAGCTCTGGAAAGGGAGGAAATTACTCTGCCCTTTCATTTGTCTACCTCCGTCAGCTCTGATTATTGTTACACTCAGTTTCTGCTTTTTTAAGATGGATTATTCAATCACTGTTTCCTGTGGCAATTCCCCCTTAGCTACCAGGTCTTGGAATTGTTGGCCTTTGCACCGTTAAGTTGAACCTGACCTTGAGCCATTTGCTCCCTTGAGTTGGCCAGTTGAGTCTGACATTCTTGTTTATGGATTCTATTCACTGCTTGTCAGTGTTTTTAAAACCAATACGGTAAATGGCCATGTGACGTGATGGCAAGGAACAGGAGGGAATGGGATGGGGGAGGAGAAGTTTGGCTAATACAAGTTTATTTTGGGCGTGAATGTTCAATATTCTGGAAGATGGAGATTTGGGCCTAAAAGAAGGGGAGACAAAGCCCTATGTAAGAATTGCACTCTAAAGTACATGTGGGAAACCAAACCAAATGGGTCCTACAGGATGGGACTGCCTTTAAATGTACCTCTACAAAATCTTATTGCCTGGAGTATGTACATCTTTCTTCCTTTTTAGTAACCATTTAACTGCAGAGTGAATTTTCTTAAGACTGCTTCCTTTTGGAGGAAGGAACTAAAAATGTCTTCTGAATATTACTCATTATAGTTAACACTCATCCCAGAGAAAAGATGCAATGCAGCTAGATTATTCTCTTGTGTGACTAGGAGAAGTGCTGATTGTATTGGTCTTTGAAAACATGAAATGTTACAGAAATGCTAAAGAACAAAGAAAATGATGCTACTGATAGTGATGGTGGTTTCAATTATTATCAAAACTTGGCTGGCCAATGATGAAGATCGGTGAGTGGTAAGTGTGGAATCAGACTCTGCTGATCCTGAGTCTTTGTTCTGACAAGGGGCTGTATACAGGTGTGTGTTTTCAGGGCTAACTTGTACTTGAGAACTTAACGCTCATGAATTTATGAAGGATGAAGCACCAATGCATACTTTCAAAAATCTGAAATTTTAAAGATCCATGAATGGAGTTTTATAAACACTATTATGTCAAATGTATCATCTGAGTAAAATTTCCATGTCAAGAATAATGCTCATATGCCATTTACTTGATGGAACATGACTAGCTGCATCATTTAAAAGTCCACTTAGTCTTTGACAGTTCACTTTTTCAGCATGAACATGTGAAAAAGATAAGAAAAACTCTTCCTTAAAATATATCTGAATGGTAGGATCTAGGTGGTAGGTATATAAAATTGGAAAAATCTGTCTATTCTGAAGGCTTTGCAATTACCGAGTGTTGACTAAAATCAACATGACTGTTACATTTAGGAAAGCTAGAGTTTATTCGTGGTCTTACTGAGGATTATGGCCAGTGAAACAACCTGAGAAGAGTTTTCTTAAACCACTCCAAAGCCCCTTTGTTTGCACACATCTTAAATACTTTTTCTACAGCAGGGGATGCATGCAGAAAAGAGACTGCATTTATCCATAGGTCAAGCAGTGTGGCATGGTTACAGCTCGTTAGTGTCCCAAAGGACCCTGCTACATGCATTCAGGTGCTAATCTATGCTGTGAGAGGAGGCAGGGATGAGATGAGGGTCTCCTAGGCGGACAACCTCATCCTTCAGGGATGGAGAGGGCAGAGTGACATTATCTTATGGATGCTGACCAGAAAATTCCTGGCTGACTACCTTTCTGGGAGCTGTTGAAACTGCAATTAGGTGAGTGTTAAGCCCTGGTTTGGTGATTTCGCCCAGCAGAAGTGACACCATGTTGAGTCTTTGTCTTTCCAAGGGATCTTCATAGTAGTTGGCCAATCGAAAAGGAGTAGGATACCCCAATGCGGGAAGAGATTTAGAACTCTTCCCAGAGCTCTTCCCAGGCCAGCACCTTCCTGTCCCTTCGTGACAGCAGGCCCCTGCTGCCGCCGTTTCCAAGCACGACTTTACGATGGAGTCTGCCCCCTTGCTGGGCATCTATAAAAGTAGAAGTTTGGTTTTCACCAACAAGTTGAAAACTTCCTCCTTCTTAGTCCTGAATTTACTTTGTATTTTAGGGCAGCACTTCTCACCCATAGTACTATACATCTTTGGGGGCAGACAAATCTCCATTGTGAGGGCTGACCTGTACGTTAGTGTTTAGCTGCATCCTCAGTGCCTGTCCACTAGATGCCAGCAGTGACCAAAAATATTTCCCCAAATTGCCAGATACCTTCTGGGAGGCAGAATCAGCCCTGTTTGAGACCCACTGCTCTAGAGCAATTCCCAGGACGTTCTGTTTGTTGGGTGAAATGCTGGTGAGCAGTTGGTGTATAATTAATTTTCTGACATAAAGCAAGAGTTTTACTTTTATTTGTACTTAATTCAACTTGTTGATTTGGGTACATCACTCAGCCCACTGAAGTCTTCCTGGAATGTGATTTCCTTGTGTCCTAGGAGCTCTCTCTTCCTTGGCTGGACTGTTTGGCAGGCTGACTTGGCTTCTGCTGGTCAGGGTCCCAGCAGAAAATAGATGGCTTGCCCACTGGGTGATTCAAGCGAACTTAATATGGGAATTGTTCTAAATATATAGGCTGGATTTCAGAAATCAACAAGGTTTTTTAAAAATAGTAACTAAAGAATGGAAGCAGCCCAATCAATGGATGAACAAAATATGGTATATCCATTATGAAATATTGTTCAGCTTTAAAAAGGAAGACATTTTCACCCATGCTGGACTTTGGATTCAGATATGGATGAACCTTGAAGACATTATGTTGAGTGAAATAAGCCAGATAGACAAACACTGTATGTTTCCACTTATAAGAAGTACCTGGAGTAGCCAGATTCGTAGACACAGAAAGTAGGATGGTGGGTGCGAGGGGCTGGGCAGAGCAGAATGTGGGGCTGCTGTTTAATGAGAACAGAGTTTCAGTTCTGTGGGATGAACAGACTTTTGGAGATGGATGGTGGTGATGGTTGCACAAAAACGTGAATGTGCTTAGCACCACTGAACAGGGTGCTTGTGAAGGGTTAAGATGTAAATTTTATGTTGCTTTACCACCATTAAAAAAGAAAGAAATAGGAACCAGTGAGGAATAGTGAGACACCCCAAAGCTACTAACAGCCATAGAGGAGTAAGGTGAGGGTCTGCCAGAACCTGGGAGGGTAGCGCGGTGGAGAGGCCTTCGTTAGAGGGATGCCACAGAGGGACACGTGAGAATAAGTACATCAAGCTCACTCTTCTTCCTTCTGATTTCTGGCAGCACCAGTTAATGACAGGACTGAGAAGGTGTGACAGGACTGACAGTGAAAAGAATGCTGTGCTCCCCATCCTTGTCACTCGCAGAAGCTTTTTCTGTAGCACAGTTTTCACAATGACCTGCTTTTATTTTATTTTCCCTTTTTTTAAGCATGAAAGTATCTGGTGCTGAGGTTAAGTATTTATCTCTGGTGAGCCCACTCATGCCACCCATTCAGACAGCTGCCTGGGGCTCCCATCAGCCTGGAGCCGTCAGGGCAGGGGCCCCAGGACAGGGAAGCTCAGATCCCATGGGCACGTGCTGTCAGGGAGGTGCAATGCCCCCTTCAGCTCTGGCTTCAGAGAGCCGCAGGACAAAATTTGAGCCTCCTCATGTCCCCGTGAGGAGACGGCCAGTGATATAGGCAAGCGGGGGCCAGCCAGCATGGCACAGCATTTTGTTTTTGTTTTTCAGGGTCTATTTCCAAGCTTTCTATTCTGTTCTGTTGATCTATTCATCTATTTTGCCAGCACCAAACTGTCTCGATTACTGTAGCTTTATGGGAAGTCTTGAAGTCGAGTAGTGTCTGGTCCTCATTTTGATTTTATTGGTTTTTACATTAGTTCTTTGTGTGTAGCTCTTATTCCATTAAAAAAAAATCTGTGTTTATCACAAGATGCTTGATGCAGGCTCTTTTTCCTTACCTATTTTCTCCCTTTTATTCCATAGTTAAATTCTTTGCAGACACATTGTTGAAAATTTAACTGTAGGACCCTCCTCCATCTTTACTGAGCTATTATTTGCTCCCTGAGTTAGGCCAGCTCACTCATTGTCAGAGGGACGTGCTCAGCACATGACTGTAGTGAATGATTCTGGACTGTCTCACAGAATTTCCTGCATTTGCAAAGGGCCAGCTTGAATGTGGCAAGTTAGCCTATTCAAGTAAAAATCAACAAATTTCTACAGATGAGCTACGATATATACTATTTCCTATTTATACTATACTATGCATGCTATATATCTGTAATACTATGTATAGTACACATACCAATAGCTATATTTCAGAATATATAATACAAATATCAAACATGTTCATAAAATCTTATTCTATAACTGATGCTAATATAACAAAATTTAATGACACATTAAAACATTAGAGGAATGGATGTAATTTATGGGCCAATGACAAACTTGAACTGAGAAAAATTTCCAAAGATGGCACCGTTTAATTGATATTTTCTGTATTTCTCAAAACAAGTCCCACCATATTTGAGATACAGATGCAGAAGCTTGATAAAATCTACATTTTAATATTTCTGAAAGACTCATGTGCATAGAGCTAGAAGTTGAGGGCAAAGACTTTCATTTGAGCTGTGACTTATCAAATGATCGCTGAGCCTCTAGGGTTAATCATTGCTTTGAATGTGGATCTTCTCTCTCAAGTTGCTTGTTCATCAGCATTTGCACAGCTGCATCATGGGAGCAATTTGTTTATTACTCTTTCAAGCTGGAAAATCACAGGTCTTTTCTCCCTTTATTTTATTTTTTAGAGTCAGCACTGTGTCTGCAGTGTCAAGATTTACATTTTAAAGAGACAGGTAGGGAGAGGGGAGAAAATGAACAGCTGCTTGCCGGAGACCTCCCATTTCCCCCCCAAGTGTCACAGTGAAAAGAATGCTGTGCTTCCCGTCCTTGTCACTCGCAGAGGCTTTTTCTGTAGCACAGTTTTCACAATGACCTGCTTTTATTTTCTTTTCCCTTTTTTTAAGCATGAAAGTATCTGATGCTAAGGTTAAGTATTTATTTCTGTCAGTAAACATTCAGAACCAATGCCAAATAAAACACTGCCGTATTTCTTAATGGAGAAATTGTCTGTATTTGCATCCATTAGAGAGACCAGGTGTGTGCCAGAGGCTGAGCAGCGAAAGATGGTGGTGCTTCTAAGGGATGCCATTTATACCACCGACAGCATGGATTTCTATTTTTATAACAACAGTTTTCCATCTGGTGGAGATAGTGTCTTGTCCTGACAAAGTTACTGTATTATGAATGATTTCCCATCCATGGAAGTGAAGTGTCCTGTGGAAGGAGCACCTGGTCTAATGTGCATGACTAAGGGCTCATTGCAGCAGAGAAAATTTGGAGAAGAAAGTCCTCAGCTTCAGTGTTTGATCTGTCAAAGCCAAGGAAGCAATCAAATCTATCCACCTCAAAAGAGGGATTCAGGGCAGGAGTGAAGATACAGGAAGAACCACCACCAAGAAAATGGTGACGATGTGGTGGTGGATGAAATCACCCGGGGATGGTATGTGGAGTCACGGGTCCTAGGTAGAAGAAGACCCAGGTTTAATGCAGAGACAAGGAGGAACTGGGACAGACTGGGAAGGGGCAAAGAAAGGCACAGCTGTACGACTTCAGGAAAGCCTGTGGGAGAGAGAGCTTCGAGAAGGGAGGAGTCATCCTAAGCTGCATCCTGCTGAGAGGACAGGATAGATGCCAAGGGCAAAGCCTCCCCTGGATTCAGGAGCAGCAGGGAAAGTCAGCATGCAGTGGTGTGAGAAGTGGCTCAAAGACGAACAGATGGAAATGCTCTGACATAGTCAGCTGTGGGGAAGGAGCGGGTAGGTTAGCAAGCAAAAGAGAAAAGGGGCCAAGGGATTCCTCTTTTTTTAGTGGTGAGAAAGTCTTAAGTACATGTTGGCAGACAATTCTCCCTGGGTCCCTCACATTTCTACCTGTCTCACAAGCAGAGGTGTGGACTGCCTTTGCTCAGAACTGTCCTTTCAAGAATGTGTGGTGAATAGCTTTGCAAGACAGAGGCAGTGTTTTCCTCTGAGCAAAGGACAGCTTTGTTTATTGTCTGGTAGACAAGACAATGTCTCCTGGGATGGAGCTCAGGCAGGCTTTGTGCCCATTATAAACAATCTGGGTTCCCTGAGCTCAGGGTTCCTGTAACGCTCCCGCTATGAGTGCAGGCTTTCCCTGGTCCTCACATTGCCCTGTGTCAGCAGGCTGGTGCTAATACCGTTGGCTGTGCTATGAGTGATAAAATCATTTGTTTCCGATGCATGAGTTTTGTATCTTCTTCCATCATCCATAAGATTGTGTCAGGTGACTCATTTGCTTACCAGTTGGATCAAATCTCAAACTTTCACAGTTATTGACAGTGAACAATTATGGTAAGAAATATGTAGAAAAGGAGTGAAAAGATCACGTTTTCTGAGATCAGGGAGGAGATGTGATCTAAGGTATAGCTGGAGTTTTGAAGAACCAGCTCCAAAACTTAGAAGACTTCGTACACCTCAGCCAAACAGATCCTAGCCTTTGCTGTATTGTCCTGTCCAGATGTCATTTTTCTGCCCACAGCCAATGTGATGCTGATCATTTCAGCAAGTTTCAAATCTAGGGCAAAAGAAAGCCAAACTCTTGCATTTGTATGATAATCCCATGCTTCTATTTTAAATACACTTTCTGTGATCCTAGTTATGGATAAGGTTTGCTATTAACTAATATTGCATAAGGGTGATTTCTCCTCAAAGTCTTCTATCAGTGTGTGTGTGTGCACATCTTTTCATTTTCCCATCAACTGGACTACTGTGTGAAGGAAGCTGTCCTTCACAGAGGGCGCACGCTACTGTCAAAGGACTCTTCTGAGTGGAAAATGGTCACAAAACACAAAACACTGCTGCTCTCACCTCTAGGGAACTGGTGAGTGGCTGTACATACCATTTTTTTTCCCCTCAGGAAACACTCAAATCAGAATACCCTAGTAACCCTGATCCTGGAAATTCATTTCCCCTCTATAAAATTTATGAATTTTGCTTGAACTGAGGAGTACTGTCATTATCTTTAGAAAAATGAATTTTTTGTACTCAGCCTGGAAGTTCAGTGAAAATTTAAGAATGTTTTAACCTAGAAGAAATAACTTTTAAAGATAAAATATCCTTTAAGATGACTGCTCATATACATAGCTAAAAAAATTCCATGATTATCTTTACACAAAAGCCATTATGTCACATGCTTCTGTTGTACTTTCTTAATCTCCGTTACTACAGTTACAGGGCTCGTTCTAACTGAGTGTGCTGCAGTGAGATGCGTGTGTGCCTGACACGGCAAGCTGGCCACCTCTACCTTTCCCATCATAATCTCAGTGGCACATCAGATCTTAAATTAAGCTTGAGAGATCCCACCTTTAAAGGGCAACTTTTTAATGGAAAAGATCTATAGTAATGATATATATTTTTCTTTTATGAGAAACATTTTAGTACCCACAAGTTGAATTTATATTTCTTGAACGGATGTGGTACCTACAAACACAGAATGATTGTGTTGAAATAAGCATGCAGGATGGCATATGTAGAGAGGGAAGCTGATGGTGGGAAGGTTCTGTGTGTGTTGTTTGTTCATTACCCTGCTTGAATATATCCTTTATGTCTCCATTGGGACAGGAAATCCCAACCATTGAGAAAGCCACTTACGATGTTAGGCCACAGAGCAGAAGGTCTTAACTTTTCTTGTACCATGACTTTTTTTCATATGTGACTTTTTTTGGCAATCTGGTGAAGATGATGGACCCCTCCTCAGAATGTTTTGTTTTAATGCACAAAATAAAATATGCATGGCTGCAAAGTATACAAGATGCTGTTGGAGCTCTGCTGAGATCCACGTGGGATCCTTTCACCACTTCTGTGTGCCTTGCTCTCAGATTTTGTGTGCTCTGCTTCTTGACTGAAACCTCTGAGCTTTTTCAAAGGACTGCTTTGCCCACAGACAGCCAAGGATGCCCGACAGTGTATATCTTCTGAACTCCCTTAGCTAGTGACTGTCTCTTCTCAGAGTTTGCAACCCCAGCTCCATTGCCTGTGCTTAGGACATACCCTGATTTTGATCTGCACTTCGGAGCTCCCAGCTGGATCAGGCGAAGGCTGAAACAATGCCTGAGGTCAGAGCTTTGCGTGTCTCTTTTCCTTCCCTGCCCTGCTTCTCACTCCCTTGCCAGCTTCTCCCAGGGGCACTCCTTCATAAACCACTGACACGTGAATCCTCATATCAGGGTCTTTTGTCTGGACATCTGACCTAAGATAAAAAAGAAATAGAAAATCCAGTTGTCAAAATTTCTTCTCAAAATCTGGCATGGTGTGTGCCTCTTTATTATCACAATGAATAACAGGGTTCAGTGCAAAGCCTAATAACTTACAGTGATTTTGAGTAGTGATGCAGGTACATGGCCCACAGGATATCTTCAGTAGCAGCACAGTGGTACTGCTAGTCCTGTGGTGGTGCATTGCCTACATTCCTAATCGAAGGAATAGCAAACTTCAGTTACCATCAGGAAAATTAAGGCATAATTATTTCCCACCTGTGTAGGCAGAATAACAGTCCTACAAAGATGCCCATATCCTAACCTCCGACACCTGTGAATACGGTACTTTATAAGGCATGGGGAAGGTGGCCTCTGTGATTAAGGTGAAGATCTTGAGATGGAGAGAGTGTCCCGGGGCCAGTGTAATGCAGGGCTCCTTGGAGGAGGAGCAGGAGAGGGTCAGAGTCAGGGCAGGTGGTGTGACAATGGACCAGGGGCTGAAATGACAGCCATGGCACAGGATGCCAGTCAACTCTGAAAGCAGGGCAAGGGCTGTCTTCTCCTGTAGAGTCTGCAGAAGGTCTGCAGCTTTGCCAGCACCTCAATTTCAGACTTCTGACCACCAAGGCTGTATGAGCACAAATTTATGTTGTTTTAAGTCACCATGTTTGTGGTAATTTGTCACAGCAGCAATAAGGAGTTACTATGCCCCCAAGCTCATGGGCCATACCTTCTATCCACTGCCCTGTGGGTCCAGAACCCAGTCATACGGGCAGATTCCTCGAGAAGGAGCTCCGTTCCTTCATCTATAAAGTATGGTTGGCCTTAGTGATGTGTATGACCTTACATGCCACTTGACTGACTAATGTCACTGTCATTCACTGCTTTTGTAATGTGGCCTGGGAAAGTCTGATACCTAGTAATAGAACTAGGAATGTTGAGAAAGGCTCCCCCTCTAATCCCTCCACCTGCCAATCTTCAGAGTACAGACAGTAGCAGCCAGCAGGCTGGGAGGGCTGGCCACGAAGTCTTACTGCAAGTGGATGAATGGTTAGGGAAACGTGTTGGGTGGGCAGGAAGGATCTCTTGTCCATGAAAAGTATTTTCAGCTACTCAGTAATATTGATTTCTGTTCAAGGGCATTATCACATAGTTGAAAAGAAACAAAACAGAAAGCACTGCAAAGCAAATAACTTTTCCCTGATAACCAAGCTGTGGCTGGTATAAAGATTGCTCTAGGGCTTAGAAGGGAAAAGAATCAACAATGGGTAGTCATAGAGGGCTTCATGAAGGAGGTGAGAATGGATCTTGTTCTTAGCAGATGGTTAGTATTTGAACAACTGAAGAGAACAAAGGAGGGGCCATGTAGATATGAACCACAATGAACCAAAACACTGAGGTGGGAGGAGGGCTGTATGCCCATTTCAGCTGGTCACAATACCCAGAATGGTTCATTCAGGATTGTCCTCAGTGCCATGCACTAGAGTCTTGGTGTTGTCTCTGTTCAAGGATTTCAAGGGTGGCAGAGGAGAACAGACACGAGAGGCGTGAGTGTGGTCCTGCGCGAAGAGGAAGGTTTGCTTGCTGGTTGAGGGGCCGGGATAGAAGGGTTTTGTGGAGAAAGAGACAGTCTGGGACAGTGCTGAACAGACGAGTGAAGTGGGAGGGTCGGCATCACAGCAGAGGGATCAGTGGCACATGAGCCACAGGAAGCCAGCCCAGCCGCGCCCGCCCTGGGCTTTGTGGCTGGAGAGGCAGGTGGGCGGCTGTGGCGGGAGGCCTCCCTCCGCCTGGGCGCATGCAAGTGAAGAGGAGGTGAGCCGGGGAAACACAAAATTCCGGGACTTGCCATGACATTTTATTAATCTTTTATAGCTTCTCTTAAATAGGTCAAATCACTCTAACATAGTCCTTGGGGTGTATTGATTTTTGTGGTACAGAATTTTGCTGCATTACTAAAAATCCATTTCCAATTTATAATAGCTAGAGATGAAACAGCTCTTTTTAGCCTGTCTTTATCAAACTATGAAGTGTAAAAAGGGCTTCAGAAAACAGAGGAGAAAAGGAGGAAATTGCACGAATTCTTCAAACCATAGCCCCCTACAAATAAATCCTTTTCCTGTCTCTTTTTTTTCCAAGTATTTGGTGGCTGGCTTGGGATATGAGGTTTGTTCTGTTTCTATTTAATTTTCTCCCAGTATATTTGACTCAGATGCTGGAGATGGTGGAATGGATGATGTATGCTTGGAAGAACATCAAAAGACCACGAGTAACACACTCGGTTCCTTCTCTGAAAGGAGCAGCCAGCAATCAGATGGGGCGTGCTGCTTTGACATGAGGTGGGAGAATCTTAAGTGGTCCAGAACTTTTCAACATAGAGATTTTCAGAGTGAGAGCCAGCGAATCATTGCATTATGATTGTGAACAGCAAAAGGGGCCAAGTAATTGGCGTCCACCGTGTTGGAAGCCCTGTTCAAGGTGAGTGTTCATTCCTAACGCGGGTTCCGTCTCCAGTCCAGCTCCCAGCAGCTGGGTCTTAGCAGTCCAACTGTGGCCGGGGCGGCCAGCGGAGGGAGCACAATGTGCCCCGGGGACCGGGCCTCGACTGGCGACCCCTGCACGGGAGCACAGAGCTGGGGTCTGTTCTCCGTCCGCTGGGTCCGACGCCTGGAGGGGCGACCGAAGAGCCTGGGTCCTGGGAGAGTGCTCTCTGTAGGAGCCTGGAATAACGGGGAAAGCGTTCTGACTCCTGAGTGTGGCCCCAGAGCACCTGAGGGGAGCAGCCTCAGAAGACCGCCTGCTGTTAACCCCCAAGTGGGTGTGATGCACACGGGCCTTGAGGGAGGTGATTAGTAAATGAGACTGGAGGGTGGAGCCCTGAGCCCACAGAGTTAATCCTTTATCAAAAGAGAAAGGGACCCCAAAGCTCTCTGTGTCCACCACGTGAGGACACAGCTAGAAGGCAGCCATCCGGCTGAAGAGCACCCCAGTGTGTCATGGGCAGTACCCCGATAGAAACGGTGGGGTGACAGAAGGTGGGCACCCGGCTGTGGGGCCTCACCTGGCCTGGCAGGGAGGAAGCAAGCATGGGTTGACATCCGGGCCTGGGTCTTGAACGCAGGGCGAGGGGCCTCTGGATAAGGGTGAGGAAAGGAGGGGGACAACATGAGCCAGGGCCGGGAGGTGACGGCGTGGGGCACACACGGTGGACCGCAGACTTTCCGCGGTGGTCCACAGGAGAAAGGGCACCTGACAGTGGCAGCAGATGGGGTGGATGCCCAGGCGTTAGCCCGGGGACGATGGACGACAAGCACAGTGCCCACGTCACCGCAGCTCCACGGCATCTGCGACAGACACCATTCAGAGGCCACCACCCTCCTCCGCGGGGCCCATTGTTAGTCCCAAAACCCTCAGAAATGCAGACCTCCAGGCAGCTGCTACTAACTGGTTGGAATTGGAGGCATAAAGTGAAACTGATTCACCCTAGTTGGTGTAAATGACAGGGAGCCCTCAGAGATGAGAATGACACGGACCCCACATCGTCCTCACTGACTCCCAGCTCACTGAGCCCAGATCCCTGCCAGTCACCTGCCTGCCACCCCCAGGGCCATCCCTGTCCTCCCCCTGCTCTGCCCTGCATCCCAGGGACCTCAGTTTTTCCCGGGTCTCCTTGCCTTTGAATTTCAGGCAGGTGCAGCCCATGGGAGGCACATGCCCACGATGGGAGGGCCATGGGAAGGGCGAAGCTAGGGTATGTCCACCCCTTTGCTCTGCGTGGTGGCATTTCTGGCAGGTTCTTTCACGGACCTGAGCTCCCCAGGAGAAGGCCTCCCATGTGGATGACTCTCGTCAGTCCTGGTGTGGTTCAGCTTCTGGTGGCGGTGGGGGTTCCTGGGGTCCTGGACCCACTGACACACCTCATCACTTCGTCCCTCTAGCCCTAGCTGGGACACGCCTCTGGTTGGCCTTCCTGCCCCCTCTTTATGTTCTCAGCTCTTTTAGCACCTATGTAACTGATTCAGAGTTAAATTGTCTGTTCGAAATGTCCAGAGCGACTTCTGTTTTTCTGAACGACCCCTGCATGACTTACCTTGTGTCATTTCCACCCAGTCCAGATGCACTTTCCTTTCTCCACTCACAGCAGGTGGCAGTCTGTCCTTCTTCAGTACTAAGCTTATGCAGTGTATGGAGTCATGGGCCTCACAGAAGGGGGATAATTGAGAAAAAAGACTATGATGGAGGCTGAACTTCAGAAAAAGAGACGTTTCCAACCCCGGTTGACTTCCAGGTGGTGGCTCTGGGCCCCAACATGGCGTATGTGGGGTCCCCCAAGAAGGTTTTCTCCTGACACAATGCTGTCACCTCCTGCCACTTGCCCAGGCAGTCTGGAATGCTAAGGAGTGCTCTAAATTAACAGAGAGAGCTAAGGAAAATGTAGAATGAACCAAGGAGAAGACTTACCATTCCTATAACTGACCCTTACTTCCTAACTTTTTGGTGAAATGAGAGAGTTGTGGGGACCAAGAACTGTCTAACCTCCCTCCTCCTCCCCATCACAACTAGAAATGTTCAGAGAAACAGGAATGAAGAGGGGCGGCCTCCATGTCCCCCAAATCCACCTGAAAATTTCATGCTAGGTGAGCCCACAGAAAGGACGGCAGGCTTCCAGGTTCCCTTTCCTTCCGGGTCTCTACGGGGTTCCGGCTGTCTGAAGACAACTTTTTCGTGGGTTCTGAGGCACATCAAACTGTCTTCATTAATATATGTAGAAGCGTGGTTTTTCAAAATTCTCTACATAGAAAGGACTATGATGACGACTTCAGCCGACTTTCATCTAAGGGTGATAGTAAGCAGCGCTGCTCACCTCCGCTTTCAAGAGCATGTTACTCTCACCTGTAAATTCTCTTTAAAGCTGTTGTTCTCCACACAAAAAGATGTGGGTTTTTTTATTTTTCATTTTAGGAATAACATTTCTCCCTTAATTGAACCCTCTCTTTCACACTCATTTTGTTAAATTCCTCTGGGATTTGGAGCCAGTTGTCTGTGGGAATTTGCAACCAGGGATAGCAGCTCATAGGAAACTGTAAGTTTATTAGTAAACATCTTTCTCTCTCCTGTTCTTTTTCCTGCTGACTGGGCACTAAAGGCTTGACCTACATCATCTGTTGTTCTGAAATTGTACCTAAGTCTGGGACTCTTACATTTGGAGGAAAAAAACAGAGGGAGAAAAGAAAAAGAATGATTTTTTGTGATACTATAAATAAGAGAACCTGTATCAAGTGAGTACTTTTTCTTTCCTAACTAAGGAATCCAACTGATTCTCTGTGTCACTTAGTGACTCTAGGAATTCTCATTCGGTTCTGCATCCTATTAACTCATGGGATCTATGTTTGGTCCTGTGCTTTCAGTAGAAGAACTGGCTGTCTTTTTGAATAGATGTTAGATGTTTCTATCTTTCATGTTGTTGCTTTATGAAAGTGTTATAAATGCTACTTTAAAAAGATAGGACTGGAAAATTGTTTAGTTAAATTGCGCATGGCAGACACCTAGGCATTCTTCACGCCCATTATACTTTCTCTGTAAAGTGCCACCATCCTCCTAAGAAATGACTACACTTTAGATATTAGCAGTGCTTATCCAAAATGACGCAGCAGCACCATGCGGTCTGCTTGGCAATGCCTTCCCTCTCCGTCCCGTCTCCAGCCCCCAGCCGCAGCTTGTGGAATATGGTTCAGTGCTTCCACATACATTCTGGTTTTATCATCGCTTCACTTCCACATACTCGACAGGGAATTTAAGATGTATTTACAGAATGGGGGACATACTTTTTTATTTAGGTCTTAATGGTGGATTAGTGTTATAGAATGACTGATTATGGCCATTCCATTTTGTATGTGGGGTATTAAATACTGATAAAAGGAGATACAGTGTTTCAGGGGCAAAATTCTACAGTTGAAGGTTAAATAAGGAGTTTTTCAGAATATATGTCATATTGGTCTTTTCCTAAGAGCATATGAAGAAATAGAAATTTTAATGATATTGCAACTTTCCTATAAGCTTTTGGGTTGAAGAGTTCCTTGGTTATGTAAATAAGTCTGATAATTAATCTTCATCTCAGAGAAAAGCCCATCACACACTGTCAGCGTTTAGGATATCGAAGCTGGAAGACCCTTCAAGATTCTACAGTCCTCGATAAGATTTTATCCTTTTTTTACCATATACAAGACAAATGCATCCTGCATGACCTCTTCACTGGTCACCCCCAAACTCCTGCTGTCTATTCGCTTGGCAACTCAAAAAGTTTTACTCAAATTCAAGTGACTGGGAGGGATATAATTTCAGGCTATTCTTAAATTGCTTGAACTCATTTTATTTTTCAGTTTTTCAAAAGTTGAGTTGAAATTCATATAAAATTAACATTGAGAAAGTATGGTTCTGTGACATTTAGTACATTCAAAGTACTGGGAAGCACCACCTACATCCAGTTCCTGAATGCTTTCATCACACCAAAGGCAAAGCCCGTGGTGCAGCCCCCCGCTCCCCCCACCAGCCTTGGTGACCAACAACCTGCTTTTCGTCTCCATAGATTTACCCATTCTGGACATCTTTACAAACACTGAATCACACAATATGTGACCTTTTGTGTCTGGCTTCTTTTATTCAGCATAGTGTTTTTGAGGTTCCTATATGTTGCAGCATGTATCACTACTTTATTTCTTTTTGTGAGTGGATAGTATTCCATTTATGGATACAAAGCATTTTGTTTATCCATTCATCTGTTGGTCACTTTGGGCTTGTTCCCACCTTTTTGCTATTGGGATTAGTGCTGCTGTCAACATGTGGGTACAAGAGTCTGTTTAAATATCTTTTCTTTCCATTTCTTTTGGGTATATACCCAGGAGTGGAATTGCTTGGTAATTCTATGACTAACTTTTTGGAGAATCACCAAACTGTTTCCACAGCAGCAGTACTAGTTTATATTCCCACCAGCAATGTACGAGGGCTCCAGTCCAGTTTCTCCATGTCTTTGCCAACATTTGTTATTCCCTCCCTCCCTTCCTTCTTTTCTTGCCTTCCCTCCTTCCATCATTTTCCTCTTTCTCTTTCTTTCTTTTTAATTATTATATAGCCATCCTAGTACATGTGTAGTGTCATCTCATTGTAGTTTTGATTTGCATCTCCCTAATGACTACTGCTACTGAGCATCTTTTTTCATGAGTCCATTAGGCATTTATCTATCTATGGAAATATTTATCCAAATTTGTTTCCTAATTGGGCTGTCTTTTTGTTGCTGAGTTGTATATGTTCTTTTTTTTCTTTTTTCTTTATATATATATATATATATATATATATATATATATTTTGTGAGGGCATCTCTCATATTTATTGATCAAATAGTTGTTAACCACAATAAATTTCTGTATAGGGGGGTCAATACTCAATGCACAATCATTAATCCACCCCAAGCCTAATTTTCGTCAGTCTCCAATCTTCTGATGCATAACGAACAAATTCTTACATGGAGTACAAATTCTTACATAGTGAATAAGTTACATGGTGAACAGTGCAAGGGCAGTCATCACAGAAGCTTTCGGTTTTGTTCATGCATTATGAACTATACACAGTTCAAATGTGAATATTCATTTGATTTTTAAACTTGATTTATATGTGGATACCACATTTCTCTATTAATATTATTTTTAATAAAATGCTGAAGTGGTAGGTAGATACGAGATAAAGTTAGAAAACAGAGTTTAGTGTTGTAAGAGAGCAAATGTAGATGATCAGGTGTGTGCCTGTAGACTATGTGTTAATCCGAGCTAGACGAGGGCAATAAACATCCATGTATGCAGAAGATTTCTCTCAGAACATGAGGGGGGAGGTTCTAAGCCTCACCTCTGCTGCTCCCCATTTTCTCACCAGATGGCCCCCTGCGACTGTGCCTGTCTTAGGTTGTTCCTCCCTTGAGGAATCTTACCCGTCTCTGGCTAACCAGTCATCTTCCGGGGCCATACAGGGAAATGTAAAGTTGGTAAGTGAGAGAGAAGCCTTATTGTTTGAAAAGGTTAGCTTTTTACTTCTTTGCATATTTATGCCCTGTGGCTTCTATCCCCAGCATTTGTCTTGAGGTGTCTTTAACACTTGGAAGAATTATGATACTCGGTAAATTCGACATGTGGCACGAGTTCTATTTAAAGGTTGTGATTAGGTAGGAAGAAGAAAAGCTATAGAAGTAGCAGGCGGAAGAAAACCTGGGAAGATTGATTATTTCTTTGACATATCTTCTTGTAGAGTAACTTCAGCATGGATAGGTTTTAAACTACTAATTAAATTGTGCACACACATTAACATAATAGGAATATAGTTACCTAACCAAAGCATACCTGTAATTACCAGCCATCTCCAGTGAAACCAAGAAAACCAGTTAGGCACCTTAGGCATTTGTGAAAACTTATCTATGATATGGTGGATATTGTCCGACTGAACTTAAACAGTCTGAGAGAATTCAGATAAACTAGAACAACCCATTCCTGGGGACTGTTCATATGCCATATGTTCTTTAAACGATAAATAGTCTGTGGTTGTAAGATTTTGGAGTGCTACAATTTGCACTTCTCCTAATTCTTGGTTGAGTTCCAACAGTATAGATCCAGTCCAATTTTTGTTTTACTGTATGCACAGGCCAGCTTAGATATCTCCTTCATCATTCCCATGGCAAGTCCAGGAACTGGTGGGATGAGTGCATCTACACCTGTGACAGTGCGTGGATCTTTGTTGGAGTTTTTTTTTTTTTTGCTGATCATCTTCTGTCATGAGTCTTCCCGAGAGTGCTGATGTTGGAAGTTCTTTTTCATATCGTATCTTAGTTCATTTATGGGGTAGCCAAATTAGGCTTTGATCCTCTGTATAAACACAAACAGACCCTTTGCCTACACTTTTATATGCCCTTTATATCATTGTGTAGAACTCATTAGAGGTCACCACATAGGAACTGCTTTTTTTTTTTTTTTAAATCATTAATCTACACTTACATGACGAATACTTTGTTTACTAGGCTCTCTCCTATACCAGGTCCCCCCTATATACTTCTTTACAGTCACTGTCCATCAGCGTATCAAACTGTTGTAGAATCACTACTTGTCTTCTCTGTGTTGTACAGCCCTCCCCTTTCTCCCACCCCGCTATGGATGCTAATCTTAATACCCCTCTTTTTCTGCCCCCCCTTATCCCTCCCTACCCACCCATCCTCTCCAGTCCCTTTCCCTTTGGTACCTGTTAGTCCATTCTTGAGTTCTGTGAATCTGTTGCTGTTTTGTTCCTTCAGTTTTTCCTTTGTTCTTATATTCCACAGATGAGTGAAATCATTTGATATTTCTCTTTCTCCGCTTGGCTTGTTTCACTGAGCATAATACCCTCCAGCTCCATCCATGTTGCTGCAAATGGTTGGATTTGCCCTTTTCTTATGGCTGAGTAGTATTCCATTGTGTATATATACCACATCTTCTTTATCCATTCATCTATCGATGGACATTTAGGTTGCTTCCAATTCTTGGCTATTGTAAATAGTGCTGCGATAAACATAGGGGTACATTGGTCTTTCTCATACTTGATTGCTGCATTCTTAGGGTAAATTCCTAGGAGTGCAATTCCTGGGTCAAATGGTAAGTCTGTTTTGAGCATTTTGATGTACTTCCATACTGCTTTCCACAATGGTTGAACAAGTTTACATTCCCACCAGCAGTGGAGGAGGGTTCCCCTTTCTCCACAGCCTCGCCAACATTTGTTGTTGTTTGTCTTTTGGATGGCAGCCATCCTTACTGGTGTGAGGTGATACCTCATTGTAGTTTTAATTTGCATTTCTCTGATAATTAGTGATGTGGAGCATCTTTTCATGTGTCTGTTGGCCATCTGTATTTCTTTTTTGGAGAACCGTCTGTTCAGTTCCTTTGCCCATTTTTAAATTGGGTTATTTGTTTTTTGTTTCTTGATGCGTGTGAGCTCTTTATATATTCTGGACGTCAAGCCTTTATCGGATGTGTCATTTTCAAAGATATTCTCCCATACTGTAGGGTTCCTTTTTGTTCTATTGATGGTGTCTTTTGCTGTACAGAAGCTTTTCAGCTTAATATAGTCCCACTTGTTCACTTTTGCTGTTGTTTTCCTTGCCC
Organism: Manis pentadactyla; assembly: GCF_030020395.1. NCBI lineage: Eukaryota > Metazoa > Chordata > Mammalia > Pholidota > Manidae > Manis > Manis pentadactyla. The sequence goes on along the minus strand of NC_080020.1, from coordinate 145,180,162 downwards.
GGGGAGATATGTTCAAGAAGAGGTCACTCATGTTTATGTCTAAGAGGTTTGTGCCTATGTTTTCTTCCAAGAGTTTAATGGTTTCGTGACTTACATTCAGGTCTTTGATCCATTTTGAGCTTACTTTTGTATATGGGGTTAGACAATGGTCCAGTTTCATTCTCCTACATGTAGCTGTCCAGTTTTGCCAGCACCATCTGTTGAAGAGACTGTCATTTCGCCATTGTATGTCCATGGCTCCTTTATCAAATATTAATTGACCATATATGTCTGGGTTAATGTCTGGATTGTCTAGTCTGTTCCATTGGTCTGTGGCTCTGTTCTTGTGCCAGTACCAAATTGTCTTGATTACTACGGCTTTATAGTAGAGCTTGAAGTTGGGGAGTGAGATCCCCCCTACGTTATTCTTCTTTCTCAGGATTGCTTTGGCTATTCGGGGTCTTTGGTGGTTCCATATGAATTTTTGAATTATTTGTTCCAGTTCATTGAAGAATGTTGCTGGTAGTTTCATAGGGATTGCATCAAATCTGTATATTGCTTTGGGCAGGATGGCCATTTTGACGATATTAATTCTTCCTAGCCATGAGCATGGGATGCGTTTCCATCTGTTAGTGTCCCCTTTAATTTCTTTTAAGAGTGACTTGTAGTTTTCAGAATATAAGTCTTTCACTTCTTTGGTTAGGTTTATTCCTAGGTATTTTATTTTTTTTGATGCAATTGTGAATGGAGTTGTTTTCCTGATTTCTCTTTCTGTTGGTTCATTGTTGGTATATAGGAAAGCCACAGATTTCTGTGTGTTGATTTTGTATCCTACAACTTTGCTGTATTCCTATATCAGTTCTAGTAGTTCTGGGGTGGAGTCTTTAGGGTTTTTTATGTACAGTATCATGTCATCTGCAAATAGTGACAGTTTGACTTCTTCTTTGCCAATCTGGATTCCTTGTATTTTTTTGTTTTGTCTTATTGTCATGGCTAGGACCTCCAGTACTATGTTAAATAACAGTGGGGAGAGTGGGCATCCCTGTCTAGTTCCCGATCTCAGCGGAAATGCTTTCAGCTTCTCGCTATTCAATATAATGTTGGCTGTGGGTTTTTCATAGATGGCCTTTATTATGTTGAGGTACTTGCCCTGTATTCCCATTTTGCTGAGAGCTTTTATCATGAATGGATGTTGAACTTTGTCAAATGCTTTTTCAGCATCTATGGAGATGATCATGTGGTTTTTGTCTTTCTTTTTGTTGATGTGGTGGATGATATTGATGGACTTTCGAATTTTGTGCCATCCTTGCATCCCTGGGATGAATCCCAATTGGTCATGGTGTACGATGGTTTTGATGTATTTTTGAATTCGGTTTGCTAAAATTTTGTTGAGTATTTTTGCGTCTACGTTCATCAGGGATATTGGTCTGTAGTTTTCTTTTTTGGTGGTGTCTTTGCCTGGTTTTGGTATTAGGGTGATGTTAGCTTAATAGAATGAGTTTGGGAGTATCCCCTCCTCTTCTATTTCTTGGAAAACTTTAAGGAGAATGGGTATTATGTCTTCCCTGTATGTCTGATAAAATTCCGAGGTAAATCCACCTGGCCCGGGGGTTTTGTTCTTTGGTAGTTTTTTGATTACCGCTTCAATTTCGTTGCTGGTAATTGGTCTGTTTAGATTTTCTGTTTCTTTTTGGGTCAGTCTTGGAAGGTTGTATTTTTCTAGGAAGTTGTCCATTTCTCCTAGGTTTCCCAGCTTGTTAGCATATAGGTTTTCATAGTAGTCTCTAATAATTCTTTGTATTTCTGTGGGGTCCGTTGTGATTTTTCCTCTCTCATTTCTGATACTGTTGGTTTGTGCTGACTCTCTTTTCCTCTTAATAAGTCTGGCTAGAGGCTTATCTATTTTGTTTATTTTCTCAAAGAACCCGCTCTTGGTTTCATTGATTTTTGCTATTGTTTTATTCTTCTCAATTTTATTTATTTCTTCTCTGATCTTTATTATGTCCCTCCTTCTGCTGACCTTAGGCCTCATTTGTTCTTCTTTTTCCAATTTCGATAGTTGCGACATTAGACCGTTCATTTGGGATTGTTCTTCCTTTTTAAAATATGCTTGGATTGCTATATACTTTCCTCTTAAGACTGCTTTTGCTGTGTCCCACAGAAGTTGGGGCTTAGTGTTGTTGTTGTCATTTGTTTCCATATATTGCTGGATCTCCATTTTGATTTGGTCATTGATCCATTGATTATTTAGGAGCGTGTTGTTAAGCCTCCATGTGTTTGTGAGCCTCTTTGCTTTCTTTGTACAGTTTATTTCTAGTTTTATACCTTTGTGGTCTGAAAAGTTGGTTGGTAGGATTTCAATCTTTTGGAATTTACTGAGGCTCTTTTTGTGGCCTAGTATGTGGTCTATTCTGGAGAATGTTCCATCTGCACTTGAGAAGAATGTACATCCTGTTGCTTTTGGATATAGAGTTTTATAGATGCCTATTAGGTCCATCTGTTCTACTGTGTTGTTCAGTGCTTCTGTGTCCTTACTTATTTTCTGCCCGGTGGATCTATCCTTTGGGGTGAGTGGTGTGTTGAAGTCTCCTAGAATGAATGCATTGCAGTCTATTTCCCCCTTTAGTTCTGTTAGTATTTGTTTCACATATGCTGGTGCTCCTGTGTTGGGTGCATATATATTTAGAATGGTTATATCCTCTTGTTGTACTGAGCCCTTTATCATTATGTAGTGTCCTTCTTTATCTCTTGTTACTTTCTTTGTTTTGAAGTCTCTTTTGTCTGATATTAGTACTGCAACCCCTGCTTTCTTCTCGCTGTTGTTTGCCTGAAATATGTTTTTCCATCCCTTGACTTTTAGTCTGTACATGTCTTTGGGTTTGAGGTGAGTTTCTTGTAAGCAGCATATAGATGGGTCTTGCTTTTTATCCATTCTATTACTCTGTGTCTTTTGATTGGTACATTCCGTCCATTAACATTTAGGGTGACTATTGAAAGATATGTACTTATTGCCATTGCAGGCTTTAAATTCGTGGTTACCAAAGGTTCAAGGTTAGTCTCTTTAGTATCTTACTGCCTCACTTAGCTCACTTATGGAGCTGTTATATACACTGGAGATTCTTTTCTTCTCTCCCTTCTTATTCCTCCTCCTCGATTCTTCATATGTTGTGTGTTTTGTGCTGTGCTCTTTCTAGGAGTGCTCCCATCTAGAGCAGTCCCTGTAAGATGTCCTGTAGAGGTGGTTTGTGGGAAGCAAATTCCCTCAGCTTTTGTTTGTCTGGGAATTGTTTAATCCCACCATCATATTTGAATGATAGTCATGCTGGATACAGTATTCTTATTTCAAGGCCCTTCTGTTTCATTGCATTTAATATATCATGCCATTCTCTTCTGGCCTGTAGGGTTTCTGTCGAGAAGTCTGATGTTAGCCTGATGGGTTTTCCTTTATAGGTGACCTTTTTCTCTCTAGCTGCCTTTAAAACTCTTTCTTTGTCCTTGATCTTTGCCATTTTAATTATTATGTGTCTTGGTATTGTCCTCCTTGGATCCTTTCTGTTGGGAGTTCTGTGTATTTCCGTGGTCTGTTCGATTATTTCCTCCCCCAGTTTGGGGAAGTTTTCAGCAATTATTTCTTCTAAGATACTTTCCATCTCTTTTCCTCTCTCTTCTTCTTCTGGAACACCTATAATACGGATATTGTTCATTTTGGATTGGTCACACAGTTCTCTTAACATTGTTTCATTCCTGTAGATCCTTTTATCTCTCTCTATGTCAGCTTCTATGCATTCCTGTTCTCTGGTTTTAATTCCATCAATGGCCTCTTGCATCCTACCCATTCTGCTTATAAACCCTTCCAGAGTTTGTTTCATTTCTGTAATCTCCTTTCTGGCATCTGTGATCTCCCTCCGGACTTCATCCCATATCTCTTGCATATTTCTCTGCATCTCTGTCAGCACGTTTATGATTCTTATTTTGAAATCTTTGTCTGGAAGACTGGTTAGGTCTGTCTCCTTCTCTGGTGTTGTCTCTGTGATCTTTGTCTGCCTGTAGTTTTGCCTTTTCATGGTGATCAGAATAGTTTGCAGAGCTGGGACGAGTGACGGCTGGAAGAACTTCCCTTCTTGTTGGTTTGTGGCCCTCCTCTCCTGGGAGAACAGCGACCTCTAGTGGCTTGTTCTGCGTAGCTGCGCGCAGACAGGGCTTCTGCTTCCTGCCCGGCTGCTATGGAGTTTATCTCCGCTGTTGCTGTGGGCGTGGCCTTGCTCGGCTGCTGCTCCAATATGATGGAGTCGCTTTGGATGGGGAGTGACCTGGAGGCTATTTATCTCCGTAAGGGGCTCTGAGCTCCCTGCAGCCCAGGGGATTAGGGTGCCCAGAGATCCCCGGATTCTCTACCTCTGGATTAAGTGTCCTACCCTGCCCCTTTAAGACTTCCAAAATGCATCCGCTGAAACAAAACAATGACCACACAAAAAAAATTTTTTTTTAATTAAAAAAAAATACTAAATTTTAAAAATAAAAAATTGCCACTCGTTTTTCTTTATTCTCCGGTGCCAGCCTCAGCCATCTGTTCACTGGTCTTGCTGTCCTGTTTCCCTGGTATTGGGGTCCCTATCCCTTTAAGACTTCCAAAAAGCGCTCGCCAAAAAAAAAAAATGGCCGCTCGCTTTTCTTATGTCCTCTGGTGCCAGGTCTCCGGTACCCGCTCACTGTTCTTGCTGCCCTTTTTCCCTAGTGTCCAGGGCCCCCGGCACATGCACTGTGTCTGCGCTCTGGCCCAGATGGCTGGGGCTGGGTTTTCAGCAGTCCTGGGCTCTTTCTCCCTCCCGCTCTGCCTACTCTTCTCCCGCTGGGAGCTGGGGTGAGGGGCACTCGGGTCCTGCGTGCAGGGGCTTGTATCTTACCCCCTTTACGAGGCACTGGGTTCTCACAGGTGTGGATGTGGTCTGGATGTTGTCCTGTGTCCTCTGGTCTTTATTCTAGGAAGAGTTGTCTTTGTTATATTTTCATAGATATATGTGGTTTTGGGAGGAGATTTCCGCTGCTCTACTCATGCCGCCAACTTGGCTCCCCTCTATGTTAGGTGTTTTATTCTGTACTGTTTTGTGTTTCCTTTGACTGCTTTTGTGAACAGTTGATTTTATTTTTTTTTTCTTTTAGTTACTATCTGGTTGGTCTGATTTCTTTGTTGTGATTTTATTTTCTCTGTTGACATCTAGTTAGCCTTAGGAGTGTTTCCATCTAGAGCAGTTCCTCTAAAATATCCTGTAGAGGTGGTTTGTGGGAGGCATATTCCCTCAACTTTTGCTTGTCTGGGAATTGTTTAATCCCTCCTTCATATTTAAATGATAATCATGTGGATACATTATTCTTGGTTCAAGTCCCTTCTTTTTAATTTCATTAAATATATCATGCCATTCTCTTTTGGCCTGTAAGGTTTCTGTTGAGGAGTCTGATGATAGCCTGATGGGTTTTCCTTTGTAGGTGACCTTTTTTCTCTCTCTGGCTGCCTTTAATACTCTTCCCTTGTCCTTGATCTTTGCCATTTTAATTATTATGTGTCTTGGTGTTGTCCTCTTTGGGTCCTGTCTCTCAGGAGTTCTGTGTGCCTCCGTAGTCTGAGTGACTATTTCCTCCCCCAGTTTGGGGAATTTCTCAGCAATTATTTCTTCAAAGACACTTTCTATCCCTTTTTCTCTTCTTCTTCTGGTACCCATATAATGCGAATATTTTTCCTTTAGGATTGGTCATATACTTCTCTTAATATTCTTTCATTCCTGGAGATACTTTTATCTCTCTCTGCCTCAGCTTCTCTGTATTCCTGTTCTCTGATTTCTATACCATTAACAGTCTCTTGCACCTCCTCCAGTCTGCTCTTAATTCCTTCCAGAGATTGTTTTTTTTCTGTATTCTCCCTCCTATCTTGATCCATTAGCTCTTGCATATTTCTCTGCAGGTCCTTCAGCATGGTTATGACCTTTATTTTGAATTATTTTTCAGGAAGTTTGGTTATATTTGTCTCTCCCAGTCCTCTCTCAGGTTTTGTCTGGGTAATTCTGGACTGGACCAAATTCTTCTGCCTTTTCATGGAGATAGATGTAGTTGCAGGCTGGTGGTGCTTGTGTCAGGCGAGAGAACAAAGTCCGTTCCTGCTTGCTGGTCACCTTACCTTTCTCCGCTGCCTGTATTAGTTCCCTGCACATCAGGAGCAGTGTCTGGGTTAACCCCCTGAGCCACTGCAGGCGGGGCATCCCAGAGCCCTGCAGGGAGAGTCAGGCATGCTGGGTGTGCTCTCCTGTGAGAACAGTGCCCCTTCATGTCCTGCTCCGGCTTCCTCTGCCTGCACTGGGCAGCTGTATGCCAGCAGTGGCTCCGGTTCTGGCCTGGGCAGCTGTGTACTGGGATGAGACTCTGGGCGGCTGCTGTGGGTGCAGCCACTCTCAGACTGCTCGGCCGCTGTGGCATGGCCATGCCAGAGGGGGAATGAATGGCAAGCTCTTTATCACCATGAGGGTCTTCAGAGCTGCCCTGCCTCCCAGGGTGCTGGGGTGTCCGAAGCTCCTTAGGATTCCCAGCCTGCTGGACTGAGTGTGCTGGGAGGAATCCATCCAGCTGTGAAGCCCCTGTCCCTTTAAGACTTTCAGAAAGCACTCGTTTTCCTTTTTCCCAGGGGAGCTGGTTGCAAGGACCTGCTCACAGATTTAGTTTTCTGTTTCTCTAATATCCAGCACACAGTGTACTGTGTGTCTGCGCTCCCGGTGCAGATTACTAGAGCTGGTTGTTTAGCAGTCCTGGGCTTTCATTCCCTCCCCGCTCCGACTCTGCTGTTGGGGTGGAGTGGGGGGCACACTTGGATCCTGCCAGGCTGCGGCTTGTATCTTACCCCCTTCGTGAGGTGCTGAGTTCTAGCAGATGTAGATGTAGCCTGGCTGTTGTACTGTATCCTCTGGTCTCTCTGTTAGGCGTAGTTGTATTTGTTGTATTTTCAAAAATACATATGGTTTTGGGAGGAGATTTCCACTGCCCTACTCAAGCCGCCATCTTGGCTTCTCCAACTCCAAGAATTTTAAAGTTAGAAGTAAAATGTCCATTTACTTTGGAATTATTGCATTCTCATTATCTGTGCAAAGTAATATATATTCTATTTTGGAAATAAAATTCATATTCTTGAAATTGTGTCTACTTTTATTGGCAAAATTCAGAAATGTGATTCCTCTCAAGCGATGCATTTTTACTAAACCTATAGTGTCAACATGACATGTATGTCTTCCATCTGAACCAGGGAAATTAGAATGCTGAACTTCACACGCACGATTTACTGATGAGAAAAAGTGCTGGAGGACCGTAACTGAAAAAAACAAGAACTTCTCTGCATAAAGTCCTGGACAGCCTCAGCCTTGGCACCCGGACTGTCAGGTACAAGGTTGGTTTCCTGGTGGTGCAAAATCTCAGTGCAGAGCAGGAGGCAGACTTTATTCATAAAAAGTCCCAAGCTCTTGCTTCTTTGGAAGCAAGAACTTAGGATGTGGGTAAATCACCAGTGAAAAGAACGTTGGCCACTTTTCAACTCAGTTCCAAATGGAGCCCTTGTTCAATAAGAAGTGAAGCAGTTTGACATCCATAGTCCTCTCAGAGCATCTGCTGAGGACTCAACCAAGCCCTTTGGTAGATTGGTGTATTATGTAATTCTGATCTCATAACCTTTTTTCTTGTTTATACATGAACTTGAGGTGGTGGTAGTTAGAGGTGGAGAACATGGCAATGTGTGTGTGAATGAGCCTCAGGGAGGGAGGTCAGTGTGTATGTGTTCATGAATACCTAATTATTAAATGATGGGCTAGGGGTGTGGATGGGCAAATGGCTGCCTTTTGGCACGTTCTTTCGGAAAAGCCCAAGAATTGTCATATGGCTTCCTGAAATGAACCATCTTAGATGCAATTCTTGATCTCCACCTAACATACCAATAGGAAACAAAATAATATTATTGCATGGTCACATCAATCTCTCTGCATAAAGCGGAGGTTTCCTAGTAAATTGGCATGGTTTAATAATGGAATCCCTTTTTGGCCTCAGGTGATTTATTTAATATGCTGTGGTTACAAAACTCCACAGTTCATTCCCTGAGATGCACTCCCAGCCAAGGCCTTGTGAGGGAAGTGTGGCTCTGGGACCAAGGAAATGCACTCACTCATGGGACTGGGCCCCAGCCAGCCACACAACCTTATCTAGGTATTTAACAACTCTAAGCTTGCTCCCTTGTCTGGAAACTGAGGAGAAAACAGCCAACCCTTGGCACTGAGAAAATCATATGAGTATATGGCAGATAAGAGGGAATCATGAAAGGCAGCTTGCCTCTCTAAGCAAAGGCTAGCATCATACATCCCTCTGGTGGGGACATGCTAGGATTCCCGTGGGCTGCAGGGAGTCCACAGTCTTAGCTTGAAATTACTTCCTCATTCCACCCTCATTTTCAGTGCTTACAATCTTTTGACTCCCTTTGCCACCTCCTGTTGGCATCCTCGACCCAGTGTTTTAGGAAATCCGAAGGCTGTAGCAGGACCTGTGGTAATTAGTGAGAGCTCAGCCTGAAGCCCCTCAGGAATTCAAATCAATTTGTCCAAAACTGAATCCCAACCTTGAACCAGTGTGTGTATTTCATTCTCTTTTTTTAAGTTCAGTGTAGCCTCGTGACATTTTCTCAGGAACTGGCTTTGGTCTCATACTTGCCCCCCACCTCACTCCATGCTCCTAATCTGCTTGTGCTGGTTTCCATGTTTTGAAATGACTCTGCATCTTCCTTAGAAACCTTTCCTTCCTGTACTGTTAACATAACAACTTGAATATATCTCATCTGCTATCACAGCCCTGTTCCTTGAGAAGGCCTCCTGTCTGAAACTCTCATTAGTTATAAGAGTTGCCACTTATCTTCTGCAGACAATGGCCCTTAAAAGCAGGGGTATGGACTGAATGGTAATTAACTGTGATTTTTTTCAAGCCAGTTTCTTGAAAATCAAGGGTTTTCTTGTTTTCATATGTAAATAATACCAATGCTAAAATTCACAAGCTGGTATTTGAAACATTTCTCATTCTCCCAGAAATTTACTGTTTGGACAGTTATAAGCTTCAACATGGACATTACGAAGCTGTAGACATCGTTTAGTGATCCAGTGGGCCTTGGACTGTAAGACAGTGAGCGCACACCCTGCCAACTGCTCCTTGGAGCTCTGTGAGGGAAACCTTCCACAACATTGACAGAACTTCTCTGAGCTCCTAACTACATACCCAGGGATTTGGGTTAAAAGTTTGATTGTGAAGAACTGTAAAAAATTGTGTTCACCAACATTAGCTCCACCCTGACATTAACTTGCTGGACACAATTATAGATGAATTAGACATGACAGTTTTAGCCCTCTGTTAATGCCACAGTTGAAAAAGACTATCTACAATAACTTCTCAATAGAATAGACATGCCATCAACTTTGATTTTAAAACAAAACTTGGCTACTTTACTTGACTTGGCCATTGCCAGACTTGAAGGATTCTCCCCCTTCATGAGATCTTAGATGACTTTTCTCTGAAGTATGCCCCGAGAATGCCCTCCTCCACTGCCTTGGACAACTTCACTGACCAGGAACTGGCAGCAAATCTTCTCTTCAGATTTTCAGTCTGGTACAGAATGATGGGCAATTGACAGATCCCCTTTGTAGACCAATCATCCTCAAGTCCAGGTGTAAAAAAACCTGAAGCACACCCTTTGTTGGGGGGGTGAGGTTCATTTGCCTCATGGCTCTTACAAGTGTACTGATCTGTACATCAATTTGGGAATACATTAAGAAGCTTTTGATTTTGGAGTTTAAGGTCAAGACACATAACAGCAAAATCTCCTCAGTTTATTTCCTCAAATCAAGGAACTCAGTTCTTTTTCCTTCCTGTGTGGAGGTCACCTCGGGTGGTAAGCACAAGTGAGTATTTCCTTAGCAGAAGGCTCTAGGTGTCCTGTATCCATTTACTCCATTATTCTCAACAGCCCTCTCAGATACACAGAAAAAGAGAAGGGACTGAGCACTTTAAAAATGTATTCCTTGGAAACTGGCTCATGTATGAAAATTGTCCTCAATAACTGCGTATGCCCCTTGCACTGGACATCAGCTACTGCTTGGCTGAGATGAGGAACCAAACCGTGGCTGCCGTTTGAGCCTTGAACTGTGAGACGCCGCAGGAGGTCACAGGGAGGCAGAGTGGAGAGTGTCAAACCTCAGTGTCCATCCACTTCACCTAGCAATGGAGTTGAAATGCAGATAACTGATCTGTGGGTCTGGGGGTGCCTGGTAATGCTCCTCAGAGCACACATAGAGCAGCAGGGAAGCATACACCAGGCTTGACATGAGCCCTGAGGTGTGAGGGCATCCACTGAGCTTTTGAAGATTAGGGGCTGAGTGACTAACCTCCAGGGCAGCTCAAGGCACCAGGGTGCAGAGTTGCAGGCAGCCGTCATGGCGACATGTGTTTGCATGAGGAGTCCATAAGGGAGTCCCGGCTCGGCTCTGTCTAGTCTTCCCCCTTACCTCTTGCTGGTCCCCGCTCTGAAGGCCTGTCAAGTCAGCCTTGCCCAAAAGACAGAGCTCACCCTGTACCAAGCTCTACCAGTAATTTCTGGGCTACATACAATCCAGAGTGTCAGAGGAGGAGGGGAGCAGTCTGGGACCTCCGTGGAGCTTCCCGGGGCTTTCTTCTGGGTCAGACCCACCAGGCATCCACTCAGCAGGGAGGGTTTCCATGCAAAACCAGAGAGCTGCTCAGCTCATGTGATGATCTCTCCAGCACAGGTTCAGGTTTATCTACTAACAGTTATTTGCTGGCAGGACCCCCTGCTAGGGGCTCTCAATACACATTGTGGTCCTCCTACCAGATATCATGAATCTTTCCCCTTTGCCAAGCTGACTGGAGCTGAGACCAGGCCATCTCAGGTAAAGTGAGTGAAAGCATCCCAGGCCAGCAACTTCTACTCCTTCCTCCTGCCAAACTGACAAGGAGCAAGTTTTAGAAATGTTCAATTATTTTTGGCTCACTCTGTAATCTCATTGCTGAACATCTACACAGCTCATACAACTGCTGCAAGTGGGGGAGCCTGGGGTCGCCCTAAGCAGTCCAGTCAGATCTCAGGTTTTTAACCACACCAGGTCTGTGCAGAGGCTCTGAGCACAGGATCCTCCTCCCTGCCTGGGCTTTTCCTGGCCCAGGAGGCCAGTCCATGCAGGTGCAGTGAGCTCCCTGCACTCGGTGGCCTGTTGACTTGTGCCAGCAGGGGCAGCAAGGAGACAGGATGTTGGGGGTACTTATTCTTCCCTTTCCCTCCCTCCCGGATCACCTCCAGCTGGACTGTGATCCTGGACAGGTCCTGCCTTCTCCATGGCAGCCCCCTGCAGTAGCTGCCTGTTGTGGGATTACTCAACCTCTCCTTTCCTAGCTCCTTCCACCCTGAGGTACCATTGCGTGCTGTATCCCTGTGATTCTCAACATCACGCCACATCTGTACAAATTATCATTTTATTAAACATCCACAATGATGCAATTTGAGTGTGATACATGTTTTCTGCTAGGACTTGATTGACACAAAGTCCACACACCTGTGGACCCCACATGCTCATTCATGTATTTTCACTGATCTTCACCCAGACCAAGCCAAATGGCTGAGTGTAACACTAAGGGAAACCATATTGTCTCAAAGTCCTCTAAGTAGTGTGCTAAACGTGCGTATTTTAAAAGTTCTTCTCTTTTTCTTTAAGAGGTCATTTATGCCCCATATAACACATGGAACTCATTTCCTGAAATGTCATAAACAGTGACACTCAGGGTATTCTGAGCCCTTCCTTCCTTTCTGCTCTCCTAGGATATAGATTAAAACTGTCGTTTTCAATTAACAGAGAAGCCAGCTACAGCAGAAAGAGCGACTCTCTTGAGGTCACGACAAGCTGATGACCAGTCGACAGTCAAGCTCTGACTTCCTCCATTTCTCATCAATTTCTTAGACTTCAGCCAAAACCATGCAGCTTTATCCATTTTCTGCCTGCCATGATTAGTCTGTGGGATGAACTATATGGAAAGGAAATAATAACCACAATTCACTTTATATCACTCTTTATTGAGGAACTGAAAGAAAATTGAAGGGGCTCTAACTCTGCTCTTGTGTGTGCAAATTTGAAAATTGGTAGAGGCACGACGCAGCCTGCTGAGACATTTTAGGCAGCCCTCCTCTTTCCTCTGTCACAGATCCTCTATTCCCGCCATAACTTTAAAAATTTCCATAGTCTTGAAATGACAGCATGGGAGGCTGCCATGTATCAATTCATAAGTGCCAAACTTACTACTTGTAAATTGCTCTGGATACTAATTGTACCATACATTGTGTCCATTTAATTTTGCTAAGAGCAGTTTCTCACTACTCCTTAGGATTTCTTGGGGTATGTTTCTGTTTTCTTAGAGATGATAAACGGTGGAACCTATCTGATCCTTGAGAGATTCATGCTCTCTGACCTCCCAGATGCTGCGTCAGGTGCTGCAGGTGCATTTCCACCACTTATTTGCAGGCTCCTTCTGGGGCCGGTCTTCCTGTTTGCAGCCTTCCTCCCATCCTGGACTGTTGTGAGAGGTTGTTGGAGGTTGGAGAGTGCACTGAATCGTACTAAAGAATTTTCACCGTAGATTAAGGCACAGAGGTCTCTAACTGTGATGGTAATTGATATCATCTGTGTCTATCATCCAGAGATACTAAGACATTTAGCCAATTGGTGTGAGATTTTTAGCAGCCATTGTCAGGAAGAGTCAAAGTGTGAAGCCCATCTTCTTATCTTGGCCCAGGGTGGCTGGGAGGAGGAAGAAGGGCTGACGTAGTGTGTAAATCCATGAAAATCTTAACCTTCTCACAGCTGAGGGATTACAGTCTCTTCCTTGGCCAACACTGCCCAGGAGAGTTGTAAACTAGAAATAGATTTGCCTGATTTAATTTTTTTTCAACCATTTGTTATGAAAGTGTTTAAATATATTACAAAGTGGGAAGAGTTTTGTAGTGAACACCCATTTATGGATTAAATGTATCCCTGTAAAATTCATATGTTGAACTCCTAAGCTTCATACCACAGAATGTGACTGCATTTGGAGATAGAGTCTTTAAAGGTGTAATTAAATTAAAATGAGCTCATTAGGGTGGGCCCTGATCTAATCTCACTTGTGTCCTTACAAGAAGAGGAAGTTTGGACACAAACAGAAATAGGGGAGACACAGGGAGAAGCTGGCCATCTGTAAACCAAGGGGTGAGGCCTGGGACATGTCTTCTCCCCGAGCCCTCGGAGGGAACCAACCTGGCTGACACTTGGATCTTGCACTTGTAGCCCCCAGAAGTGTAAGACAACCAACGCATGTTCCCTAGGCCCAGTGGGCGGTACTTTGTTGTGGCAGCTCTAGGTAAGTAATCTGGGGATGCCTGTCCGCCGGATTCTAGCATCACCATGTTGCTCTTGGTTTATTATGCACCTACTCATCCATCCACTCGTCTATCCATTCCAGCCTGATTTAAACTTTATCTTATTTGTTTGTAATCTGTTTGCCCAAAAGGATACAAGAAAAAGGAATGGTTCCTGCTTTGGGGGTCAATCAGCTCTTGGATCATCAAGGGGCATCTGTGTAAGCAGGACCAAAAGTATACATTAGCTTTTATAATTGGACTCATAAAAATACAGTTCCAAAGTATTTGGTTTCTTGAGTATAAAACAGTTCTAGTAGAAATAGCAGTACATTTGGGTTCTGGTAGCTTCTGCTTGAACCCTGAGTGCATGTGGTTTAGGAGGGAGGAAACGCAAGAGCCTCTACTGGCATGAAAGTGGCCAAGTAGGGGGCACCCAGGGGTGGGCAGTGGAGAAGCTTCCACAGCAGGTGCACAACAGCAGGACGCATCCCAACCTGGGCACAGCCCCTGGTTCCCAGGGCAGGGCCTGGCTCTCCCTTCTCACGGTGGACAGGGGCTCTTGGGCCTTGGTGGGGACAATGAAAGTGTCCCCTTGAGAGCACAGCATTACACCAAAACCCTAAAGATGTGTTAGCTAGAAAAGAGAATCCTACCTGAGAATCTGCTCTGATTGCCATCTCCATCCCGAGGGTTTCAGGCTAAGCTGGTCACAGAAATGATGTAAGCTGGACCCCCAGGGGGACTTTAGACAAAGCGGCAATGTTGTCTAATACTACCGTTAAATCTTTCTTCCTGAGTGTGGGTAGATGGGTTCACCCCAGAACCTGGGCTCAGGATGACCACATCAACATTAGGGACCCCTCTGGTCAGAAGAGGATCTTAAGCCATTAAACTGCTGGCGACAGGCTCCATGCTCCTCCAAGAAAGACACCAGAGGGAGAGATGCCTTTCATTTTTGTCCTTTGAAAGAGACTCAGTTTGACAGCCTGGTGATTGTTGTATCTTAGTCAATCTGCACTTGTCCAATATTGATAGCGATGATAATCATACACTTCTGCCTCACAGATAACTGCATGCCTCAGGAAGGGTGAACATATGAATACAGACAATTCATTTTTTCTTCTTGGATACAGAAGGTGGTCTGAATTATGATCATAAGGCTCACTGAACTCTCCTTAAAGATTCCTGTGGTCCCATCTCCATACCATTCGTGTTGACCCTTTCATACCCTTCCAGTGTTGCCCTGTCTTTAATTTGGCCTGACTATCTGGTGTCAGGTTCTCATAGGACAGATGGACTGTAGGACTGACAACTAGCTCCTGCCCATCCACCAAGGCTCTCTCCCTGTGCTCTGTTCAGAATAGATCCTTAATAAACAGTTTGAATGAGTTTCTGAACAAAATCATTTCTATTTCCCTTTTATGGAACCCAACCTGATACTTCTCATGTCTCCTGACAGTCCATCTTCCAGAAGGTACAGACTAGGAGACAGAAGCAGAGCCCACCTGCACCCCACAAGTCCGCTGGGCAGATGACTGCAGTGACCCCCCGATGCTCCCCCAGTGAGCCAGTTTAATGGCTTAAGATCCTCTTCTGACCAGAGGGGTCCCTAATGTTGATGTGGTCATCCTGAGCCCAGGTTCTGGGGTCTTCCCATGAACCACTGTTCACCTCCACAATGCTGCTCACCGAACTGTCTGCCTCCCTCAACAATGGACACTCACATCTAATGTCCTTCCCGAACACCTGAGCCACAGAAGTCCATGGGGCAATGACAGCCAGCCAGTTCCTGGTGATATAAACATCAAATATAATATAAATATATAAAATCATTATTTTGGCCTTCAGGATTTTTACTTGTAATGTTTTGGACTTAAGTGTAGAGTAATATTATTGTTAGTATTGTAACACATAAGCCTGTTTCTTCAGCTTAGGGTGCACACTAGCTCATGTTCCTTTTACTAAGCAAATTTAGCAGCTAGGAGCTTACACCCTGCCAAGCCAACAGAGCTATTCTCTCCCTGATCCCCTGGATGTTGGGCGAGACCCAGAGGTTAGCTCAGGGGTTTAGTGCCTTCTAGAAAAAAGAGGAAAACCCTCAAGAGCAGAGTCACTTAAACTTTGTGTGTGATGCGCCGAGCCTCACTGGAAGGCAGGCTCAGTGTGCTGTGTTGAGGCCCGACCACACATCTAATAAGCCCCCAGTGTGGCTGCGCTGCTTAGTGGATCCACTTAGAGCAGAAGGTCGGCAGCCTGTCCCATCAGGCTGGGCATCTGTGTCCACTGCTGGCTGAGTGTGCAGTTCTCACACCCAGTGCCCTGGCACCCAGGGCCTCCCTGTCCATTGGGCTGAGCCCTACTCTGATGCAGTCACTTAGATTGCCCAGGGCTCTTTCACTGCCAGTGCAGCTGCCTAGTTACATGGCACTTTCAACACACACACACACACACACACATACACACACACACACACACATGCACATGAGCATGCACTTCCCCTGACAGCTCATCCAAAATTCTCAAGTGCTGTGAACAGAACTGTGTCTTTCCCCTTCATAGTCTAGGCCTGGAGGTTGAGCCTAGGAACATTCTAGACTTTCCTTTCTTCTGTGCTATAGGTGGCTTTTGGGTACTTGGGGTCCTTGTATGCCAGATTTCTTATACAAAGTCATCTCAACACATCAGAGGCATGATAACAGTATTAAATCACAACTGTTCAATGTCCTCACAAGGAGGCTTCCATGCATATTAGCCCCCTGCTTCCAGGAACCTGTGAACTGAGGTATGAAGAAGGGAATACTCCTAGAAGTAAAGGGAAGCCTGATTACTTTTTCCCCGGGACTTCAGTGTCAACTTATCCTGTAAGTACATGTAACAGGAATCTCACACACACACACACACACACACACACACACACATATGCATTCAAAGACCCAGAGGTAGAATTCCTCTGATCACACGTTATAAGTCAGCAGCTATTATCATGTGACTATATAATAACTATGCAGTTATTGTCATATGACTGGCACTTCAAATGTGGCTAGTCGAAAATGAGATGAGCTATACCTGTAAAATAATATATGCCAGCTTCAAAGACTGAGTAAAAATAAAAAGAATTTTTTAAAGTTTATAGAATATCTCAATAATTTTATATTGGTTGCATGTTGAAATTTTGGATACATCAGGTTAAATAAAACATAGTGTGAACATTTATTTCCTGTTTCTATTTATGTTATTTTTATTTAAAACCACTTTTCTGAGATATGATTGACATACCAAAAGCTATACATATTTAACGAATGTTCATTTGGAGTATGTACACCCATTCTCCAAATTTGGAGGTACGTATTCACCACAAAAAAGTTTGTAAACACAATAGTCACCTCCAAAAGTTTCCTCTGACTTTATTTATTTATTTATTTAGTGATAAGAACATTTAATGTAAGAATTACTTCTGTGCAAATTTTTAATTATACAGTTGTCCCCCCCCTTACCTGCAGAGGATATGTTCCCAAGACCCCCAGTGGATGCCTGAAACCAGGTGTAGTACTGAACCTGATATATATTGTGCTTTTCTATACATCTTCCCTATGACTTATTTAACTCATAAATTAAGCACAGTAAGAAATAACAATAATCAATAATAAAATAGAACAGATGTGGAGGATCATGGGAAGATGGCAGCGTGAGTAGTTCAGAGGAAATCTCCTCCCCAAAACATATATATTCATGAAAATACAATAAATACAACTATTCCTAAAAGAGACACCAGTGGATGCAGTACAACAGCCAGGATACATCTACATCTGCGAGAACTCAGCATCACACGAAGGGGGTAAGATACAAGCCGCGGCCAGGCGGGACACAAACGCTCCCCCACCCCAAAACCTGGTGGGAAGAAAGGAGTCAGATTGGGGAGGGAGTGAAAGCCCAGGACTGCTAAACAACCAGCTCTAGAAATCTGCACTGAGAATGCAGACACAAGGTGCACGGGGTGCTGGATATAAGAGAAACAGAAAAGCAAAACCTGTGGGCAGGTCCCCACAACCAGAGCCCCTGAGACAAAAGAAAAGCGAGTGCTTTCTGCAAGTCTTAAAGAGACAGGGACCCCATAGCTGGATGAAGTTGTCCCAGCAGCTGGGAATACCAGGGAAACTTAGGTGCCCTAAACGGAGGCAGTGCAGCTCTGAAACCCCTCACAGGACTAGGCAGCCTGCCAGTTGTTCCTCCAACTGGCACGGACTCTGACACACAGGCCCAGTAGCAGGAGAGTGGGAGCATGCGCTGGGGGCGAAAGCGCTAGAAGGAAACGAGAGCAGATCCGTGTACTACAGGGCTAGCCCGCAACGGCGTGATGGAACAGCCCGGGCGCGGCTCGCGCACACCAGCGGCAGTGAAGCGAGAGCCTGGTAGAAGCCTGCTTGGAAAAGCCCCATGTGTACCGGCAGCGGAGACAGAGGGAGCAGGCTCGCTCCCAGGAGCCGACCGGAATCCCAGCCCAATACACAGCTGCCCGGGCCAGACCCAAAGGCTGCTGCTGCCACACAGCTGACCAGTAGGGTCGCTGCTAGCATGGAGGAGCACACCTGGCATGCCTGCCACTCCCCGCAGGACTCCGCGCTGCTCTGATGGACACCCCGCCCACAGCAGCTTAGAAGATTAACCTGGTGGCTGCTCCAGGAGTGCAGGTAGCCGTCACAGGCAGTGGAGAAGGGCAAGGCATCCAGCAAGCAGGAAAGGACTTTCTTCTCCCAGCTGACATCCGCAACCTGCCTACAACCACTGCAATCACCATGAAAAGGCAAAAAAATCTGGTCCAGACCAAGATAGTTATACCTGAGAAAGGATCTGCAGAGGCAGACCTAACCAGTCTCGCTGAAAAAGAATTCAAAATAAAAATCATGAACATGCTGACAGAGCTGCAGAGAAATATGCAAGAGCTAAGGGATGAAGTCCGGAGGGAGATTACAGACGTCCGGAGGGAGATCACAGATGTCTGGAGGGAGATTACAGAAGTGAAACGAACTCTGGAAGGATTTATAAGCAGAATGGATAAGATGCAAGAGGCCATTGATGGAATAGAAACCAGAGAACAGGAACGCATAGAAGCTGACATAGAGAGAGATAAAAGGATCTCCAGGAATGAGACAATATTAAGAGAACTGTGTGACCAATCCAAAAGGAACAATATCTGCATTATAGGGGTACCAGAAGAAGAAGAGAGAGGAAAAGGGATAGAAAGTGTCTTTGAAGAAATAATTGCTGAGAATATCCCCAAACTGGGGGAGGAAATAGTTGCTCAGACTATGGAGGCACACAGAATTCCTGAGAGACGGGACCCAAAGAGGACAACACCAAGACACATAATAATTAAAATGGCAAAGATCAAGGACAGGGACAGAGTAATAAAGGCAGCTAGAGAGAGTAAAAAGGTCACCTACAAAGGAAAACCCATCAGGCTATCATCAGACTTCTCAACAGAAACCCTACAGGCCAGAAGAGAATGGCATGATATATTTAATGTAATGAAACAGAAGGGCCTTGAACCAAGGATACTGTATCCACCATGATTATCATTTAAATATGAAGGAGGGATTAAACAATTCCCAGATAAGCAAAAGTTGAGGGTATTTGCCTTCCACAAACCACCTCTACAGGGTATCTTAGAGGGACTGCTCTAGATGGGAGCACTCCTAAAAAGAGCACAGAACAAAACACCCAACATATGAAGAATGGAGGAGGAGGAAAAAGAAGGGAAAGAAATAATCATCAGACTGTGTTTATAACAGCTCAATAAGCCAGTTCAGTCAGACAGTAAGGTAGTAAACAGGCTAACCTTGAACCTTTGGTAACCACAAATCTAAAGCCTGCAATGGCAATAAGTACATATCTTTCAATAATCACCCTAAATGTAAATGGACTGAATGCACCAATCAAAAGACACAGAGTAATAGAATGGATAAAAAAGCAAGACCCATCTATATGCTGCTTACAAGAGACTCACCTCAAACCCAAAGACAGGCACAGATTAAAAGTCAAGGGTTGGAGAAAGATATTTCATGCAAACAACAGAGAGAAAAAAGCAGGTGTTGCAATAATAGTATCACAGAAAATAGACCTCAAAATAAAGAAAGTAACAAGAGATAAAGAAGGACATTACATAATGATAAAGGGCTCAGTCCAACAAGAGGATATAACCATCATAAACATATATGCACCCAATACAGGAGCACCAATATATGTGAAACAAATACTAAGAGAATTAAAGGAGGAAATAGAATGCAATGCATACATTTTGGGAGACTTTAACACACCACTCACCCCAAAGGACAGATCCACCAGACAGAAAATAAGTAAGGACACAGAGGCACTGAACAACACGCTAGAACAGATGGACCTAATAGACATCTACAGAACTCTACATCCAAAAGCACAGGATACACATTCTTCTCAAGTGCACATGGAACATTCTCCAGAATAGACCACATACTAGGCCATAAAAAGAACCTCAGTAAATTCCAAAAGATTGAAATCCTACCAACCAACTTTTCAGACCACAAAGGTATAAAACTAGAAATAAATTGTACCAAGAAAGCAAAAAGGCTCACAAACACATGGAGGCTTAACAACATGCTCCTAAATAATCAATGGATTAATGACCAAATTAAAATGGAGATCCAACAATATATGAAAACAAATGACAACAGTAACACAAAGCCCCAACTTCTGTGGGATGCAGCAAAAGCAGTCTTAAGAGGAAAGTATATAGCAATCCAGGCATATTTCAAGAAGGAAGAACAATCCCAAATGAATAGTCTAATGTCACAATTATTGAAATTGGAAAAAGAAGAACAAATGAGGCCTAAGGTCAGCAGATGGAGGGATATAATAAAGATCAGAGAAGAAATAAATAAAATTGAGAAGAATAAAACAATAGCAAAAATCAATGAAATCAAGAGCTGGTTCTTTGAGAAAATAAACAAAATAGATAAGCCTCTAGATAGACTTATTAAGAGAAAAAGAGAGTCAACACACATCAACAGAATTAGAAACGAGAAAGCAAAAATCATTGCGGACCCCACAGAAATACAAAGAATTATTAGAGAATACTATGAAAACCTATATACTAACAAACTGAAATACCTAGGAAAATGGACAACTTAGAAAAATACAACTTTCCAAGACTGACCCAGAAAGAAACAGAAAATCTAAACAGACCAATTACCAGCAACAAAATTGATTCAGTAATCAAAAAAACTACCCAAGAACAAAACCCCCGGGCCAGATGGATTTACCTTGGAAATTTATCAAACATACAGAGAAGACATAATACCCATTCTCCTTAAAGTTTTCCAAAAAATAGAAGAGGAGGGAATACTCTCAAACTCATTCTATGAAGCCAACATCACCCTAATACCAAAACCAGGCAAATACCCCACCAAAAAAGAAAACTACAGATCAATATCCCTGATGAACGTAGATGCAAAAATACTCAACAAAATATTAGCAAACCGAATTCAAAAATACATCAAGAGGATCATACACCATGACCAAGTGGGATTCATCCCAGGGATGCAAGGATGGTACAACATTTGAAAATCCATCAACATCATCCACCACAAAAATGAAAAGAAGGACAAAAACCACATGATCATCTCCATAGATACTGAAAAAGCATTCAACAAAATTCAACATCCGTTCATGATAAAAAATCTCAACAAAATGGGCATAGAGGGCAAGTACCTCAACATAATAAAGGCCATATATGATAAACCCACAGCTAACATCACACTGAATGGCGGGAGGCTCAAAGCTTTTCCTCTGAGATCGGGAACAAGACAGGGATGTGCACTCTCCCCACTGTTATTCAACATACTACTGGAGGTCCTAGCCATGGCAATCAGACAAAACAAAGAAATACAAGGAATCCAGATTGGTAAAGAAGAAGTCAAACTGTCACTATTTGCAGATGACATGATATTGTACATAAAAAATCCTAAAGACTCCACTGCAAAAGTACTAGAACTAATATCGGAATTCAGCAAAGTTGCAGGATACAAAATTAACACACAGAAATCTGTAGCTTTCCTATACACTAACAATGAACTAATAGAAAGAGAAATCAGGAAAACAATTCCATTCACAATTGCATCAAAAAGAATAAAATACTTAGGAATAAACCTAACCAAAAAATTGAAAGACCCATACCCTGAAAACTACAAGTCACTCTTAAGATAAATTAAAGGGGACACTAACACATGGAAACTCATCCCATGCACATGGCTAGGAAGAATTAATATCGTCAAAATGGCCATCCTGCCCAAAGCAATATACAGATTTGATGCAATCCCTATCAAATTACCAGGAACATTCTTCAATGAACTGGAACAAATAATTAAAAAATTCATATGGAAACACCAAAGACTCCGAATAGCCAAAGCAATCCTGAGAAAGAAGAATAAAGTAGGGGGGATCTCACTCCCCAACTTGAAGCTCTACTACAAAGCCATAGTAATCAAGACAATTTGGTACTGGCACAAGAACAGAGCCACAGACCAGTGGAACAGAATAGAGACTCCAGACATTAACCCAAACATATGTGGCCAATTAATATTTGATAAAGGAGCCATGGACATACAATGGTGAAATGACAGTCTCTTCAACAGATGGTGCTGGCAAAACTGGTCAGCTACATGTAGGAGAATGAAACTGGACCATTGTCTAACCCCATATACAAAAGTAAACTCCAAATGGATCAAAGACCTGAATGTAAGTCATGAAACCATAAAACTCCTAGAAAAAAACATAGGCAAAAATCTCATGGACATAAACATGAGTGACTTCTTCATGAACATATCTCCCCGGGAAAGGGAAACAAAGGCAAAAATGAACAAGTGGGACTATATCAAGTTAAAAAGCTTCTGTACAGCAAAGGACACCATCAATAGAACAAAAAGGTATCCTACAGTATGGGAGAACATATTAATAAATGACAGATCCGATAAAGGATTGACATCCAAAATATATAAAGACCTCACACACCTCAACAAACAAAAAGAAAATAATCCAATTAAAAAATCGGCAGAGGAGCTGAATAGACAGTTCTCTAAAGAAGAAATCTAGATGGCCAACAGGCACATGAAAATATGCTCCACATTGCTAATCATCAGAGAAATTCAAATAAAAACCACAATGAGATATCACCTCACACCAGTAAGGATCGCCATCATCGAAAAGACAAACAACAACAAATGTTGGCGAGGTTGTAGAGAAAGAGGAACCCTCCTACACTGCTGGTGGGCATGTAAACTAGTTCAACCATTGTGGAAAGCAGTATGGAGGTTCCTCAGAATGCTCAAAATACAAATACCATTTGATCCAGGAATTCCACTTCTAGGAATTTACCCTAAGAATGCAGCAGCCCAGTTTGAAAAAGACAGATGCACCCCTATGTTTATCGCTGCACTGTTTACAATAGCCGAGATATGGAAGCAACCTAAATGTCCATCAGTAGATGAATGGATAAAGAAGATGTGGTACATATACACAATGGAATATTACTCAGCCTTAAGAAAAAAACAGATCCTACCATTCGCAATGACATGAATGGAGCTAGGGGGTATTTTGCTCAGTGAAATAAGCCAAGAGGAGAAAGACAAGTACCAAATGATTTCACTCATTTGTGGAGTATAAGAACAAAGGAAAACTGAAGGAACAAAACAGCAGCAGAATCACAGAACCCAAGAATGGACTACCAGTTACCAAAGTTAAAAGGACTGGGGACGATGGGTGGGAAGGGAGGGGTAAGGGCAGGGAAAAAGAAAGAGAGCATTATGATTAGCATGTATGGTGCGTGGGGGACACGGGGAGGGCTGCACAAAACAGAGAAGACAAGTAGTGATTTTACAGCATCTTACTATGCAGATGGACAGTGACTGTGAAGGGGTATGTGGGGGGGACTTGGTGAAGTGGGGAACCTAATAAACATAATATTCTTTCTGTAATTGTAGATTAATGATATCAAAATAAAAAAATAGAACAGTTTAATTGATATACTGTAATAAAAGTTAAGTGAATGTTGTCTCTCTCTTGATATAGCTTATTGTCTGTACTCATCCTTCTTTGTGTGATGATGTGAGATGATAAAATGCCTACGTGTGAGGCGTGGGCACTGTGACAGTGTTAGACTACTGTTGAACTGTCTGACCTTACATCAGATGAACGATCATGGGCTTCTGGACTGCCTTTGACCATGGGGACATGACACCATAGAAAGTGAAAGAGCAGGTAAGGGGTCCACTGTATAATACAGGCTCTCTAGGACTTATGCATCTTGCAGAACTGAAACTTTGTACCTTTTGACCAATATCTCCCATTGGCTTCTTCTCCAAGCCCCTGGTAACCACCTTTCTGTCACTCAGCCTCCATGAGTTTCTCTCATGTTAGATTCTTTAAAGTGGCTGGATCATGCAGTGTCTGTTCTTCAGTGTCTGCTTATCTTAGCATAATGCCCTCCAGGTTCATGTATGTTGTCCCAGATGAATTTCTCTGTATGCTTTTAATGTAGCTAACAGGGAGTTTAGAATTACATATGTGGCTCGCATTCTATTTCCGTTGGACAGTGATGCTCTGGGAAAAGAACAGCTTTTGTCTTAAGCATATTATTTTGATGGGCTCTTGGAAGTGACATGATAGGTGCCAGGGTCATGTCTGAAAAGAGAGAGAGTGGGTGGAGAACAGAGCTGGAGGTGGGAGGCTGATACAGCAGAAAGAGCTGCACAATTTTCCAAGAGTTTGTAATATTCAGTTGTATGTTGGCAATTTTTGTTTGTATGCTAGTGATGAGAGCTTTCTTTGTCTCTCCAGACTTTCGGTTAAGTCTGCTCAGAGGTTTTCAAAGGAAAATCAAGGCCAAGGGACTTGTTCCATCTGTGTGGGTGTGAAGTGGAGTCACAGAGCCACAAGTTAGGAAGTAGAGAATGTGAATTCCTCAGAAGCAGGATATCCAAGTTGGAAACTTCTAAGGACAATGTGAGTCTCCAGGAAAATACAGAATTCTTCAGGGAGATGACAGGACTCTAAGAAGTCACGGGATGAGCTTGTGGGTCTTCCCAGTGGTGTAGCATTAAAAGGGGCAGTCAGATGTCACGCCCTGAACAGTGGAGGCTCTACTTATGGGCACTATATGGTTTTCTGCACCTTATTATGAAAATTTGCAAATACATTGCAAAGTTGAAGTAATTTTACAAGTGAACACCAGTATACCCACTACCTAGATTTTACCATTAACATTTTGTCATACTTAAAAAAATTAAACATCTACTTATCTATCTAATCCTCCATATATTCATCAATCCATTTTATTTTTGATGCATTTCAAAGTAAATTCCACACATCAGTACATTTCCCTCTAAGTACTTTAGCATGCATCATGAAGGGGGACAGGATATGTCACCCCAAAATAGGCCACTTTGGCATAAGGGGGTATTTCGAGCTGATGACCATTGAGAATCGACAGATTCAGGAAGCATTCTCTTCCTTCCTCTTTTCTCTGGGGCATAAATTTCCCATTCTAAGGGTATCACTCTCCCGTGCACCAATATGAGGAAAGCAACTTTTATCACCACAGATGGAGTCAACACTGAGATGAGTCTACATAAACAGACCTTACTAAATTATCCCTTAACTTCCATTAGTTTTCCCCATATATTTCCTAGTCACTCTCCCATAATTTATCATTCCTCAAAGCTTACACTCCCTTCCTTTTGTTCAAAAGGTATAGAAGTCCCTGAGTCTACCTTCTTCTTGGAGTTTCACTTCTTTTTTATGAACCCTCATGCATTAAAAATATTTCTTTTCATCTGTTAATCTATCTTTTGTCAGTTAAATTGCAGGTCCCTAGTCCTTGAATTTAACAGGGTAGAGGGAAAGTTCATTCTCCCTGATAAATATCATTAACTAGAGTTCAGTATAATGTAAACTTAAATACAATAAATGTGTAGTTTTGACATAAGTATATACCTGTATAATACAAGTCCCTATCAGTATATGGAAAATAACAACTCCCAGGTCCATCATGCCCCTTCCCTGTTAATCCTCAATCCCATCCTCTAGAAGCAACTACTTTTCTGATATTATTTTTGTGCATAAATTGGTTTTTTAAGTTATGAACTAGAACTAGAACTTCATGTACATGGGATCATACAATGCATATTATTTTGTGGTATGCATTAATATAAGACTATTTATCCAGCAACATTTTTTTGAGAATCACCCGTATTGTTGCAAACCACAGCTTTCTACATGAAGCTTCTGTCACTAAAACAAGCCAAAACAATTTTATTTCTATGGGACTAATCATGCACCATAGACTCCACAGAAAGATACAGATATTGCCAGAATATTTCTTATCCAATATTATTCTTCTGACATTGATAATAATACTGAAGGGGATCAGAACACACCACCCCAAAATATGGCGCTTTGGCATACCAATTATTTTAAACTGAAGGAAATTAAGAAAAATAAGATATAAGAATAGCTTTCTGACCTCCTGCTTTCTATCTAAAAGTAGGGCATAAATTTCCCTGAAAAAGTTGCCCTCCCTGTACCAGGAAGAGGTGAATTCTTATCACTGGAGATGGTGGGGTGGGAGGGAGGTGGTGGGGTGGATGGAGGAATCAACTCTAAGCTGAGTCTGTACAAAGTTACTAAAATTACCATTCTCTTCCATTAGTTTCCCCCACATATTTCCTAGTCACTTTTCCTCAACTTACCACCCCAGGACAAACCCTTTTTTTCTTTGTCCTGTCAGGTCTCCACATTCTTTTTTAAAAAGGTGCATAAACTTTCAGGCTTATCTGCTTTGAGTTTTCATTTTTATATATGGAGGCATTCATGTACATGTAAAAATACTAATATCATATAAAATTTGTATGCTTCTTTTCCTGTTGTTCTTTTGTCACTTTAATTCTCAGCCCCAGGCACAGAACCTAAGAGGACAGAGGAAATTCTTTTGTCTTCTACAGTTTCAAGAAACATCTGTGGCCCCTATAATCTCACTTCAAAAGGTGCAATACTACTTAAACATTCTATATTCCTTTTGAGGACATTTAATAAAAATTTTTAACCATAAATTGATTGAATTCTTCTTTAATATATGTGTTTTAACTTTTATAATATCTTGATATAACTTATTTCAGAAGTTTGCTATCCTCTATGCTGAGTAGAACTTTATTAAGAGCTGCCCTTTTGTCTAATATTCTAGAACTGGAAGATACCTAGCTCAAACCCTCTAGACCTACACATGATATAGATCCATTATCCTGTCTCAACTTTCATATTTCAGAATGGACTTTTTAGTCGTCTATTCCCTTGGCCATATGGTTGTCCCTCTTTAGATTTTCTAGAGTCTTATTGTGCCTTTTTGGACTACGGCAATCAGTTCATCGGTATTTATCATGGGTCTCCCATGATTAACATGCCATTGAACTGCTGACTTTGATTGATTTTAAGTGAGAAAAGGGGTAGGAAAGAAAAATTCTGATGCTATTAAAAAGTAAAACACAGACCGTCACTAGGCCTTCCTGAGAAGAGGTATCAGACAGCAATGAGGATGATTAAAGTTAGGTAATTATAACTCCAGGGAGACAAAACCCTGGGACAAAATACCTCTGAAACTGAAATCAGTCAAAGGGAGAAATAAAGTTTAAGAAACCCGTTCACTGCTTATAAGCAGTTGTCCTACGTCTCTGTCCACCCGGCTACCACAGCAGAGTAAAAGAACTCCACTGGACCTCTGTGGTCCCTTATGGGCCCTGTAATTACCTACTGATATGGAGATGGACTACTTCTCTCCATCCCTTGGAAATACCTGTTGATATGGAGATGCACTAAAGCCAGGTGAGAGATTCTGGAAATACTGCAATTTTACCCATAGTAGTCATACAGGCATCCACCAGGTTTCAGGAAGGTGGCTCCCAGAGTTGCAGAACTGGGGAGCAAACACTTCACCCAGACTTGCCCATATGGCATGAAATAGTCTATTACAGACATTTTGGCTGCTATGATTCTTTAACACTTCTGGTTTGGAGGCCATTGATTCCTAATTCTTAATAATTCTTCTGTAACATATTTGTTGTTCATTTTTTAAATGACTTTAAATGTTCCAATAGTTGCAAAATTAAAACATGCTGTTTTCCATATCTCCAGATTAGAGTAGGAATCTAATCTGAATGTGAATATTGATGAACAGTAGTATATGCATATATTGAAAAGAAGCCTTCTTAGAAATTTATTACTTTTTTCATTCTAGAAGTTTCATCAAAAACAATGGAATACAGTAGATTTTAAGAATATTAATTTCACAAAAAGTATCAAAGTCTTTATTAAACTTCAATCCCTTACTTGAAGAAATAATTTTTTAAAAATCTTGTGAATTGCCTCCTGGAAAGTTTGCAAATGATTTATTTCTTTTTCCTTTGTGTCCTTATATAAAATAGCCAAGATGTATTCTGAAACTGTAAATTCTAATAGAAGCAAGTCACAGATATTATTACCTTTCCTGAATTTCAACATTGTTAATCCCTTAAAAACAGTTCCTTCTCTATATGACAGTAATGGCAGCAAAAAAACACACATTAAACTTTATTGGGAATTGTATGCTTTGTCTCAAGTCTCTCCTGAAACTCTTCCATTGAATTAGGCAATAATGACAGCATTCAAAAGCATATGGCACAGAGGCAGGGGACAAAAGAATCTCAGGCAAGAAATAGGAGGACATATTTGATTGGGATTTAAAATCAGATGGGGGAACCAATAAGCCAAGAAGTGCAGAAGGCTGTTTGTCAGCCTGCAGCTGGAGCAGCAGGAGTGAGAATTCACAGAGCAGGGTCTGCTCTAGGTGAAGGTCTGTGCCACAAGGTGTGAGTGACAGGCCAGGACAGCATGGAGCAGCCTCTCCTCATGAAATGGGAGTTGGTTATTGCTGGGCACCATATCTTTTGAGGGAGTGGACCCACTTATTTAAGGAATGTACACAGTGGATATAGTTGACAGATGTGGTAGGGAACTCTGCAGAACAGAAATACAAGCCATGATGTGTTTTCTTTGTTTAACTATCACATGTTGGTGTTCAGGAAAGAAACCATCCAGCTAATGTAGCACCGGTGTACCAAAATGATGTGAAATGCATGTTAGCTGTGGAATTATTGTAGTACAATGAAAAGGCTTGGCATCTCTGCCTCCATACTGTGTCTGTCTCCTTTGCTGCTTAATCTTTGGGTCCAAAGCTTTGGCTCAGCTCTGCAGCCCTGCATATGGGCTTGTTAACCATCAGAAGGAATCTTGTTTATGGATTAGGACTGATGCAACCAGTGCTTTACCCGAAACTCGCATCCCTGAGGAGATAAAGAAGTTATGTACAGGCCCCTGCCCCAGCCACCTCCCAATTTCAGAAGTTTTTTGTATGTGGCTGTGTGTTTTCCTTGCTACAAGGTCAATTTGTGTAGTGAGTGCTGAGGAACACTAGTGGCTGTGCAAAAGCTGCCTTTCTGCAAGATCATCATAAAGGCCTTGTTCCATATAAAACTTCTCCAGGCACTTTCCAAATTGGCTCTACTCTGTACTTTGAAACAGCCAAGGACTTTTAGGAATATTTACCTCTGTGAATGTGGCTACACAAAATACCTAAGAAATTAGAAATATTGGCATACCTGACTATTACCATTGTCTTTGTGGCATACCTTCACTGATCTTCTCTCATTTTTTACAATGCGATACAAAACATTGCTTCACTCTGCATGTAAAGGGATTAAAGATGGTGACAAGAGAGGTGAGACAGAGAACTCCTCCAAGAACCACATATAATATGAAAATACAACTAATCCTAAAAGAGCAACAGGAAAGAATGCTGTGCCAGACTGCATACACCTTGAGAACAGAGAAGACCTCATGAAACAGGGCACCAGTGCCGCTCCCCTGTGATCCCCAACATCACTCCAGTGGCTGAGCAGCTCCAGAGACCAGACTTTCTGGGCACGACAGGGCACCACATACAAATATGAAACATCAAAGGAACCTGGTTCAAACTAAAATCTCACAAACACCAGAAAAAGGCCCAAGTGAAACTGAACTCACCAATCTTCCTGAAAGAGAGTTCAAAACAAAATCATAAACATGCTCATAGAGGTACAGGAAAATATTCAAGAACTCAGGGACAAATTTAGGATGGAGAATCAATCATTAAGAAATTCCATATCTGAAATGAAACATACAATGGAGGGATTTAGAAACAGATTAGATGTAGTAGAAGAGACGGTAAATGGAATAGAAATTAGAGAAGAGGAATAAAGAAGCTGAGGCACAGAGAGAAAAAAAGGACCTCTAAAAATGAAAAATATTGAAAGAACTGAGTGACCAATCCAAATGGAACAATATTTGGATTACAGGGGTACGAGAAAAAGAAGAAGAGATAAAAAGGGATAGAAAGTGTCCTTGAGGAGGTAATTGCTGAAAACTTCCCCAATATGGGGAAGGAGATAGATTCTCAGACATGGAGGTACACAGATCTATCAAAACAAGGGACCCAAATAAGACAACACCAAGACACATAATAACTAAAATGGCAAAGATCAAGAATAAGGACAGACTTTTAAAAGCAGCTAGAGAGAGAAAAAAGATCACATACAAAGTAAAACCCAACAGGCTATCATCAGACTTTTCAACAGAAACCTTACAGGCCAGAAGGGAGTGGCTGATATATTTAATGTAATAAAACAGAAGGGCCTTGAACCAAGAATACTCTACCCAGAAAGATTATCATTTAAATTTGAAGGAGGGATTCAACAATTTTCAGATAAGCAAAAGCTGAGAGAATTTACCTCCCACAAACCACCTTTACAGTGTATTTTGGAGGGACTATTATAAATGAAAGTGTTCCTAAGGCTAAATAGCTGTAACCAGGGGAAATAAAATTACAGTAAAGAGAGTAGAACAATTAATTACTAGGCAGATGCCAAGTCAAATCAACCTCCCCCAAAGTCAATCAAGGGATAGACAAAGAGTACAGAATATGATACCTAATATATAAGGAGGAGGAAGAAAAAGGAAGAAAAAAAAAAAAGAACCTTTAGGTTGTGTTTGTAATCGCATAGTAAGTGAGATAAATTAGACTGTTAGATAGTAAGGGAATTACCCTTGAACCTTTGGTAACCATGAATCTAAAGCCTGCAATGGCAATAAGCGCATACCTATCGATAATCACCCTAAATGTAAATGGACTGAATGCACCAATCAAAAGACATAGAGTCACTGAATGGATAAAAAACCAAGACCAATCTATATGCTGCCTACAAGAGACTCACTTCAAACCCAAAGACATTAGTAGATTGAAAGTAAAGAAAAAGATGTTTCATGCAACTAAAAGGGAGAAAAAAGCAGGAGTTACAGTATTTTTGTCAGACAACATAGACTTTAAAACAAAGAAAGTCAGAAGACACAAAGAAGGACATTACATAATGATAAAGGGGTCAGTTCAACAAGAGGATATAACTATTTTAAATATTTATGCACCCAACACAGGATCACCTACATATGTGAAAGAAATACTAACAGAATTAAAAGGGGAAATAGAATGCAATGCATTCATTTTGGAGACTTCAACGCACACTCACTTCAAAGGACAGATCAAAAAGACAGAAAATAAGTAAGGAGACATAGTCACTGAATACTGTATTAAAACAGATGGACCTAATAGATATCTACAGAACACTCCATCCAAAAGCAACAGGATACACATTCTTCTCAAGTACCCATGGAACATTTTCAAGAACAGGTCATATACTAGGCCACAAAAAGAGCCTCAGTAAATTAAAAAAGATTGAAATTGTACCAACCAGCTTCTCAGACTGCAAAGGTATGAAAATAGAAATAAATTATGCAAAGAAAATGAAAATTCTCACAAACACATGGAGGCTTAATAAGATGCTCCTAAATAATCAATGGATCAATGACCAAATAAAAACAGAAATCAAGCAATATATAGGGACAAATGACAACAATAATTTAACACTACAAAAAATGTGGGACACAGTGAAGACCGTGCTAAGAGGGAAGTATATTGCAATTCAGGCCTATATCAGGAAAGAAAAACAATGCTATATGAAGAGTCTAAACTCACAATTAAAGAAACTAGAAAAAGAAGAACAAATGAGGCCCAAAGTCCATAGAAGCAGGGACATAATAAATATTAGAGCAGAAATAAATAAAATTGAGAAGAATAAAACAATCAAAAGAATCAATGAAAGCTGCAACTGGCTCTTTGAGAAAATAAACAAAACAGATAAACCCCTAGGAAGACTTATCAAGAAAAAAAGAGAGTCTATACACATAAACAGAATCAAAATGAGAAAGGAAAAATCACTATGGGCATCACAGAAATACAAAGAATCATTAGAGAATACTAAGAAAAATTATATGCTAACAAACTGGTTAACGTAGAAGAAATGGACAACTGTCTAGAAAAATACAACTTTCCAAGGCTGGCCCTGAGAGAAACAGAAAATTTGAACAGACCAATTACCAGCAACGACACTGAAATGGTAATAAAAAATCTACCTCAGAACAAAATCCCTGGACCAAATGACTTCACTGCTGAATTTTATCAAACATTTAGTGAAGAACTAATATCCATGTTCATTAAAGTTTTCCAAAGTGTAGGAGAGGAGGGAATACTTCCAAACTCATTCTAGGAGAACAGCACAACCCTAATACCAAATCAGGCAAAGACACCACACACAAAAAAATTACAGACCAATATCCCTGATGAACATAGATGCAAAAATACTCAACAAAATATTAGCAAACTGAATTCAAAAATACATGAAGAGGATCATACACCATGATCAAGTGGGATTCATCTCAGGGATGCAAAGATGGTACAACATTCAAAAATCCATCAACATCATCCACCACATCAACAAAAAGGACAAAAACCACGGATCATGTTCATAGATGCTGAAAAAGCATTTGACAAAATTCAACATCCATTAATGAAAAAAGCTCTCAACAAGATGGGTATAGAGGACAAATACCTCAACATAATAAAGGCCATATATGACAAACTCACAGCCAACATCATACTTAACAGTGAGAAGCTGAAAGCCTTTCTTTTAAGGTAAGGAACAAGACAAGGATGCCCACTCTCTTCACTTTTATTCAACATAGTTCTGGAGGTTCTTGCCATGGCAATCAAACACAAAGAAATAAAAGGCATTCAGATTGGTAATGAAGAAGTTAAACAGTCACTGTTTGCAGATGACATGATATTGTACATAAAAAACCTCAAAGAGTCCACACCAAAACTTCTAGATCTAATATATGAATTCTGCAAAGTTGTGGGATACAAAATTAATATACAGAAATCTGTTGCATTCTTATACACCAATGATGAACTAGCAGAAATAGAAGTCAGGAAAACAATTCCATTCACAATTGCATCAAAAAGAATAAAATACCTAGGAATAAACCTAACCAAAGAAGTGAAAGACCTATACTCTGAAAACTACAAGACACTCATGAGAGAAATTAAAGAAGATACTAATAAATGGAAACACATCCCATGCTCATGGATAGGAAGAATTAATATTGTCAAAATGTCCATCCTGCCTAAAGCAATCTATAGATTCAATGCAATTCCTATCAAAATATCAACAACATTCTTCAATGAACTAGAGAAAATCATCCTAAAATTCATATGGAACTACCAAAGACCTTGTATAGCCAAAGCAATCCTGAGTAGGAAGAAAAAAGCTGGGGGGATCTTGCTCCCCAACTTCAAGCTCTACTACAGAGCCATAGTAATCAAGACAATTTGTTATTGGTGCAAGAACAGACCCATAGACCAATGGAACAGACTAATGAGTCCAGATATAAACCCAAGCATATATAGTCAATTAATATACAATAAAGGAGTCATGGACATACATTGGGGAAATGACAGCCTCTTCAAAAACTGGTGTTGGCAAAACTGGACAGCTACATATAAGAGAATGAAACTGTGTTATTGTCTATCCCCATACACAAAAATGAACTCAGAATGGATCAAAGACCTGAATGTAGGTCATGAAACCATAAAATTCTTAGAAGATAACATAGGCAAAAATCTCCAGGATATAAACTTGAGCAACTTTTTCCTGAGCACATCTCCTTGGGCTAGGGAAACAAAAGCAAAAATGAACACATGGGACTACATCAACCTGAAAAGCTTCTGTAAAGCAAAGGATACCATCAGCAGAACAAAAAGGCATCCTACAGTATGGGAGAATATATTCGTAAATAACATATCCAACAAGGGGTTAACATCCAAAATATATAAAGAACTCATGCCTCAACAACCAAAAAGCAAATAACCTGATTAAAAAATGGGTGGAGGATATCAACAGACTATTCTCCAAAGAATAAATTCTGATGGCCAACAGGCACATGGAAAGATGCTTCTCATCACTAATTATCAGGAAAATGCAAATTAAAACCACAATAAGATATCACCTCACACCAGTTAGGACGGCCAGTATCAAAGTCTAAGAACAACAAATGCTGGTGAGGATCCAAAAAAAGGGATACACTCCTTTACTGCTAAAGGGAATGTATGCTAGTTCAACCATTGTGGAAAGCAATATGGAGGTTCCTCAAAAAACTAAAAATAGAAATACCATTGACCTGGGAGTTCTACTCCTAGGAATTTACCCAAAGAATATAATTTCTCAGATTCAAAAAGACATATGCACCTCTATGTTTATTGCAGCACCATTTACAATAGCCAAGATATGGGAGCAACCTAAGTGCCCATCAGTAGATGAATGGATATAGAAGATATGGCACATATACACTAAGGAATACTATTCCGCCATAAGAAATAAACAAATCCTATCATTTGCAACAACATGGAGGAGCTGAGCAGTGAAATAAGCCAGGCAGAGAAAGACAAGTACCAAATGATTTCCCTCATTTGTGAAGTATAACAACGAAGGAAAACTGAAGGGACAAAATATCAACAGATTCACAGACTCCAAGAAGGGACTAGTGGTTACCAAAGGGGAGGTGTGTGGGAGTTTGGGTAGAGGGGGAGAGGGGATGGATGGGTATTATGACTGGCACACATGTTGTGGGGGGAATCATGGAGAAGACAGTGTAGCACAGAGAAGGCAAACAGTGACTCTGTGGCATCTTACTATACTGATGGCCAGTGACTGCAATAGGGTTTGAGGGGGGGTCTTGATAATAAGGGTGAATGTAATAATCACTGTGGTTTTTCATGTGAAACTTTCATAAGAGTGTATATCAATAATACCTAAATAAAAAAAAAAAGAAAAAGAAAAGATTAAGAACAACAAATGCTGGCGAGGATGCAGAGAAAGGGGAACCCTCCTACACTGCTGGTGGGAATGTAAATTAGTTCAACTATTGTGGAAAAAATAGAAATACCATTTGACCCCGGGAATTCCACTCCTAGGAATTTACCTAAGGAAAACACCTTCTCTGGTTTAAAAAGATATAGGCACCCCTATGCTTATTGCAGCACTGTTCACAATAGCCAAGATATGGAAGTAACCTAAGTGTCCATCAGTAGATGAGTGGATAAAGAAGCAGTGATGCATATACAGAATGAAATACTATTCAGCCATAAGAAAGAAACAAATCCCACCATTTGCAACAACATGGATGGAGCTAGAGGTTATTATGCTCAGTGAAATAAGCTAGGCAGAGAAAGACAAGTGCCAAATGATTTCCCTCGTTTGTGGAGTGTAACAATGAAGCAAAACTGAAGGAAGAAAATAACAGCAGACTCACGGACTCCAAGAAGGGACTAGTGGTTACCAAAGGGGAGGGTTGGGGGAGGGCGGGTGAGGAGGGAGGGAGAAGGGGATTGTGGGGATCATGATTGGTGCACATGGTGTGTGTGGGTTCACGGGAAAACAGTGTAGCTCAGAGAAGACTAATAGGGATTCTGTAGCATCCTACTACACTGATGGACAGTGACTGCAATGGAGCATTGGGGAGGACTCGATAATAAGGGTGAATGTAATAACCACTTTGTTTTTCTTGTGAAGCCTCCGTAAGATACCTTCAATGATACCTTAATAAAAATAAATAAAATAAACCAATAAATCAAAAATAATAAAAAAAGAAGTTATGTACAAAATTGATGACTGGATTGCCAAGTACTTACAGGAACATCAAAGCCATACCCACATCAACAAAGGGACTGGAACCAACCACCCAAGGACAAGGTGTTTCATCACCATCCTCAGACCCTTGCTGATGTCCAGATGTCTGAGGTCAATTGTTACTTCCTGACCTCAACCTGTTCCTGCTCCCCCTTCCCTAATATGAGAGAAATTTGAAATCAGCCCTAAGTTAAGATGGTGCTTTAAGGACATGAGTCTGCCATCTTCTCGTTCTACTGGCTTTCTGAATAAAGTCATTTTCCTTGACCCGACACTTTGTCTCTTGACTTATTGGCATGTTGTGCAGTGAGTGGCATGAGCTTGGACTTGGTAACATTATGAGAGATTCTCCACATTCTTTACTCAGTCAAAAAACGTTGATTGGATGATTATTTTGTGCCAAGTTTAGAACAATTTTTTAAAGTTGTTAAACAGAAGGGAGGCAAGAAAGAAAGCAGGGAGATCAGTTAGAAGGCTCCTGAAATACTCCTCAGAGGAGAGGACGGTAGCTTAGACCAGTGGTGTCTCAGGATCTAACAGAGGTAGGGACCGATAACGTTTGCTAAAGGGGTGGGTGTGGGGTATAAGAGAACGGGAAGAGTTAAGGATGACTTTGTTGTTCTTATGCTGGGCAAATAGTAGAAAAGAGTTGCTGTTTATTAAGATGGGGGGTCTGTGGGAGTTTTTGGAGAAAATATCAAGAGCTCAGTTTGGACTCTTGTCCTCTACTAACTTGTCCTCTACTAACTGTCCAAGCAAAGGTGTTCAGAAAGCATTTGGGCATACATCTAGAATTCAGGTGCTGAAGAATCTCCTTGGGAGTTGTTGGTATTTATGTAGTATTTAAAACTATGAGACTGGATATGATGCCGCCAGAAGTTTTTGGAATGTCTGTTAGGGAGATCAAGAAAAATGAAAGGACATACTAACTTTAAAAAGTCCTTAGGCAAGGAATAAATAATAAAGGTAGAACTTAAAACTGAGCTTCTGAAAGAGGCAGACAGATTTGCAGAACACTAGACCCGAGAAATACCTCATCTCCAAAGACACACAGAGATTTATGCCTATACTCCCAAAGTATGGCAGAGCACCACACAGAGTCGATGCTTATTCAATATTTGACAAGTGAATGAAGGGTGAGTGAATGAAGCTTGGTGGATAGGCAGTTGGCTTCCCAGAGATATGCTGGGCTGCCTCGGGGTGTGACAGCTGTACTGCTGGGTGACTCGGGGTCTTCCTCACTGCTTCACTGGCTGTTTTCTTCACTATTTATGACCATTTCTTAGCATATGAACTCTGCCTTTCTTACTCACAGTATGAAGATTAAACCTGCTGTCTCCCTTTCCTCTTGTAATAGAGATCCAGGGCTGAATACTCAGGAATCACCAGGCTCTGAGAGAGAAGGGAGAGTACACTGGGGACCCTCAGAAAGCTCAGAGGAGGTAGGACTTGCGGCAATACTTCCACAGTCATCACCTTTTATTTTGCTGCAGAAATTCTCCATGAGGAATACCAAGGAGCCGAGGCACTAGTAATTTGCCAGATCAACATAACTTCTAGGGAGAAAATCACAAAAGCATTCTTACTAACTTCAGCACTGGGAAAATGTGAATGTCTCTTCTAAGATGTCTTGTCTCTTTATGGTTAATTACGGTGGCAAACCTTATTGTCTCTTTAAATTAAGTCCTGAGATGCCTTTAATTCAACTGGGTAGCTACTGAAGTGCAGTTCTCATGAGAAGGAATTAGGAGTCTTTCGTTTGAGAGACAGTGACCCATCTGGGGCTGTGGCTTTGCCACTGATCCCAGAATGGTCTAACCTGGCAGTCTGCACCTCAGGAGGATCAGCCCCCAACCTTACAGCCCTGCTACCATTACAGTGTTAAGGGTGTCTTCTGCATACCCATGGCCACTGGTCCTCTGAAAACCACTGTCTTTGTCCTGCAATATAAGGTGTGCACTGCTCAGGCAACTTGGTTTAGAGTGCGACCACCCAAAAGGTCAGTACTGTTAGCCTAGCCTGACTTTACAGAAAGAGACTGAGGTTCCTTTAGTAATTCACCACCTTACACACTGCTAGTGTGGGCATGGAGTGGCCTAGGCTTCTGGGAGCCAGACAATAAACTCGGAATCAGTGCAGTTTGGTCCTTTATGCTACTTGGACTCTTTATTTGTTTTGCTACTCAACTGGACTGTACACTTTCAGAGGCCAGGGGCCCTTTCACAGAACTCACTCTATGACTGGGGGCAGCCACCTGTGCTAAAGAAGAGCCAGACAGCTGACTGCCGGGGAGGCATTGACTGGCATCCTACTCTCTGGCCCATTGACATTGCAAAAAGTACAAATTTTCCTTAGAAAGTCTCAGGGCACAGCAATTCCCTGCTCCTCTAAAGAGCATGTCCCCTGAGGCAGGAATCACAGCTTTCTACCTACTGGCTTGCCACTTCTCACTGCCCCCTGGGCAGTTAACAGAGCATGCCACTCTCCAGAGTGTCCTATGTACCCTGTCCTCTTACTTTTTCTGATCCAGGTATCGACAAAGTTAGGGTTCATGGGAGGGAGTGAGATCAGAGATGGTGTCCACTGAACAGCAACTACTTGTTCATACATTTTGTATCCCTCCTGCAGGATCTCCAGAGAATGAGGCCTTTGTGTTTCCCTTCTTTGAATGCCCCATCAGCTAGAATAAGGCCTAGTACACAGTGTATGCTCAACACATTTTTGTATTGAATACATCACACAAAAACCCACTTAGAATTTTTTGGTTTATGTTCAATGCTGATGTTAACTTTACTTTTACTTTCTGATATGCTCCCACTCGATTGTGAGTAATGAAAACCAGCATTCCATTCAAGAATTGTTTTAAGAGTACAGTAAGAATACAATGATCAAAAATGAATTCAAGACCAATAGTCTTAATTAGGACACATTTCATAAACAACAGTAAATAATACCTCCCCTACAGTTTTAATAGTTAATCTACACAATAGTCACAAATTGTGATATATACATATTTTTAATTAATTAATTAATTTTGTTGTCATTAACCTACAATTACATGAAGAATATTATGTTTACTAGGGTCCCCCCATCACCAAATCCCCCCCAAGCCCCATTACACTACTGTCCATCAGCGTAGTAAGATGCTGTAGAATTACTACTTATCTTCTCTGTGTTGCACAGCCCTCCCCATGCCCCCCCCCACATTATACATGCTAATCGTAATGTCCCCTTTTTTTTTCCCCACCCTTATCCCTCCCTTTCCTCCCTTTCTCCCCAGTCCCTTTCCCTTTGGCTACTGTTAGTCCATTCTTAGGTTCTATGATTCTGCTGCTGTTTTGTTCCTTCAGTCTTTCTTTGTTCCTAGAGTCTTTGGGTTTGAGGTGAGTCTCTTGTAAGCAGCGTATAGATGGGTCTTGCTTTTTTATCCATTCTATTATTCTGTGTCTTTTGATTGGTGCATTCAGTCCATTTACATTTAGGGTGATTATTGAAAGATATGTACTTATTGCCATTGCAGACTTTAGATTCGTGGTTGCCAAGGGTTCAAGGTTAGTTTCTTTAGTATCTTACTGTCTAACTTAACTCACTTATTGAGCTATTTTAAACACTGTCTGGTCATTCTTTATTTTTCTCCCTTCTTATTCCTCCTCCATTCTTTATATGTTGGTTGTTTTATTATGTGCTATTTTGTGCTTCCTTTAACTGCTTTTGTGGGTAGTTGATTTTATTTTTTGCCTTTAGTTAGTATTTGGTTGGTCTGCTTTCTTTGCTGTGATTTTATTTTCTCTGGTGACATCTGTTTAGTCTTAGGAGTGCTCCCATCTAGAGCAGTCCCTCTAAAATACCCTGTAGAGGTGGTTTGTGGGAGGCAAATTCCCTCAACTTTTGCTTTTCTGGGAATTGTTTAATCCCTCCTTCGTATTTAAATGATAATCCTGCTAGATACAGTATCCTTGGTTCAAGGCCCTTCTGTTTCATTGCATTAAATATATCATGCCATTCTCTTCTGGCCTGTAAGGTTTCTGTTGAGAAGTCTGATAATAGCCTGATGGGTTTTCCTTTGTAGGTGACCTTTTTCCTCTCTCTAGCTGCCTTTAAAACTCTGTCCTTGTCCTTGATCTTTGCCATTTTAATTATTATGTGTCTTGGTGTTGTCCTCCTTGGGTCCTTTCTGTTGGGAGTTCTGTACACTTCCATGGTCTGATCGATTAATTCCTCCCCCAGTTTGGGGAAGTTTTCAGCAATTATTTCTTCAAATATACTTTCTATCCCTTTTTCTCTCTCTTCTTCTTCTGGGACTCCTATAATGCGGATATTATTCCTTTTGGATTGGTCACACAATTCTCTTAATATTGTTTCATTCCTGGAGATCCTTTTATCTCTCTCTGCGTCAGCTTCTATGCATTCCTGTTCTCTGGTTTCTATTCCATCAATGGCCTCTTGCATCTTATCCATTCTGTTTATAAATCCTTCCAGAGACTGTTTCATTTCTGTAATCTCCTTCCGGACATCATCCTTAGCTCTTGCATATTTCTCTGCAGCTCCATCAGCATGGTTATGAGCTTTATTTTTAATTCTTTTTCAGGAAGACTGGTTAGGTCTATCTCCTTCTCAGGGTTTGCCTCTATGATCTTGGTCTGTATCAATTTCTTCTGCCTTTTCATGGCAATAGATATATTTGTGGGGAGCTGGCACATGTGTTGGGTAAGAGAAAGTCCCTTCTTGCCAGTTTGTGGCCTTTTTCTCCTGGGAGAACAGCGACCTCTAGCAGCTTGTGCTGGGCAGCTGCATGAAGATGGGGCTTCTGATCTTGCCCAGCCGCTATGGAGTTTATTTAGCTCTGCAGTTGCTCTGGGTGTGGCCTGCCTCAGGCTGCTTCTCCAATATGGCAGAGCTGCATCAGAGGGGGAACAGGCAGGAGGCTGTTTATCATGGTGAGGGGCCTCTGAGCTGCAGGGGTTCGGGCACCCAGAGTTCCCTGGGATTCCCAGCTGCTGGGCTAAGTGTCCCGGGGCACTTCCGTCCAGCTGTGGGGTCCCTGTCCCTTTAAGACTTTCAAAAAGCACCCACTTTTCTTTGTCCCAGGTTCACCGGCTGCAGGGACCCGCTCACAGGTCTTACTGTCCTGTTTCCCTAGTATCCAGCACCCCATGCACGCACTGTGTGTCTGCGCTCTGGTGCGGATGGCTGGGGCTGGGTGTTTAGCAGTCCTGGGCTCCCTCTTCCTCCCCACTCTGACTCCTCTCCTCCCGCTGGGAGCTGGGGTGAAGGGCACTCAGATCTGCAGGGCTGTGGCTTGTATCTTACCCCCTTCACAAGGCGCTGGGTCCTCGTGGGTGTGGATGTAGTCTGGCTGTTGCCCTGTGTCTTCTGGTCTCTCTTTTAGGAAGAGTTGTATTTGTTGTATTTTCAAAAATATGTATGGTTTTGGGAGGAGATTTCTGCTGCTCTACTCACACCACCATCTTGGTTCTTCAGTTCAAATTGTGACATATTTTTAACAGACACATAGATGCAGTTAGTGTTATGAATGCAAGACTTCTTCTTAAAATTATATATTATTGAGCCATTGTGATTAATAAAATGCATGGAAAGAACACCAAGAACAATGCTATTTCATAATAGAGAATAAAACTGCTGAATTTTTCTATAGAAGTTCTGATGGATGATGTGAAAAAAATTTTATCAATAAACAAGGTGAGATTCTAGCCTGATAGTCTTGTTTTAAAATTCAATACACTATAATAAGCATTCATTATAGAACTTTTGTGTGCTGGGTGCTGAAGATACAGTCAATAAAACACACAGACACATACACAAGCTTAAAGATCACTCAGGATAGTTAGACCTTAGACTTTTCAAGGTTGTTTACAGATTGGGGGAACAGAAAAGAAAAGAGGCAACTATTTGAACATAGATCTTTTGGAAACATAACCAGGGCAGAAATATTTATATGCAAATAAAGGAGTCATTTTTCTTTCTTTCTTTTTTTTTGAAGTACAGCTTTGTTGGAGCTGGGAAATAATTCTCCAGGTACAAGGATCTTTCAAAATGTTTTTCAGAAGAATGGAGAAAGAAAATCAACATTTATTGAGCAACTACTATTGGAGAGACAAGTAGCTCACAAAAGTTAGTGATAAGGATCCCACAGAAACTTTAAAATAATGCAGATTCTCAGGCTCCACCTCCAGAGACAGTGAGTCAGGAGGTCTGGAAAGGTGGCCCAGGCACCTTCCTGTTACCTGTGTGGGCTGAAAACTGCATTATGAAAGCACGTTGCCCCCCCACCCGTTAACTGAACTTACTCCAGCCTTGCCCCAGGGACTAGCTCCTGATTCTCCAGGGTTCCTTAGCTTAGTTCTTACTCTTCAAACTGGATTTCCCTTCCCTCTTCCTTTAGGACTCATTTCCTCAGTCCCTCAGCTTTACATGAAGACAAGCTGACAGAGCAGCCCCACATAACAACTGAGGGGAATTTCACTGCTTCGCCCAACATCAAAGAGATAGCAAACTAAAGAAAGTGTCTCCAAGAGAGAAATTTTAGGCTCTGGGACACAAGGGACCATTTGAAGGGAGAAGGATGCCTTTTTGTTTACCAGTAAAGTTGTAACTGACTGCATCCTCTTATGTTCAACCTTGATTAGTGGCCCAGGAAATCAGGAAAACATAAATAGACAATCAGTATATTATTTAAGCTAATGTAAGCTGGGATAGAAAATGTCACCCCTACAGGTACATAATGGCTTAAAGCAAGCTCAGTTGATTTCTTGTTCATGTTCCAATTCTGAGTAGTTCAGATCACTTGGGAGCTTGGCTCCATGTAGCCATTCAGAGACCCAGGCTGAGTGAGACTCTATTTTAAACTTTCATCTCTTGGTCATCTCTATTCAGCCAGGGGAAGAAGAGGAAGGACTCTGGAACATCACACAAGAGAAGCATTGGGCCAGCTGGGAAGTGACACCCACCATGTCTGGTCACTCCCATTGGCTGGAACTCAATCACGTGCCGTAGTTAACTGTGAAGGAAACAGGCAAACACCTAGCTGAGCATCCAAAAGGCAGGAGAGCAAGTTGGTCATGAAGCTGGCAGTGTCTAGCCCTGTCTGTCTTTCCACTCTCCAAACAGGCAT
Source organism: Manis pentadactyla (assembly GCF_030020395.1). Classification (NCBI taxonomy): domain Eukaryota; kingdom Metazoa; phylum Chordata; class Mammalia; order Pholidota; family Manidae; genus Manis; species Manis pentadactyla. Next base: position 145,137,363 of record NC_080020.1, on the reverse strand, counting down.
CATATCCTTGTCCCTTTATGGGACACACCTACTCCCCTCTCTAACGGGGACAGTTGAAATTCTTTCCAACTACAGTGTCAAGCTTAACATCCAAGTACTCCAGGCCATGTGCAGCCTACTCCACCAGGTCAAATGCAGTTCCATCTGGTTTGACAAGCTTAAAGACAACTTATCCTCTCCCTACCACTGCCCCCACACCACTACTACACTCATCCCTACTGCTGAAGCAGGGACAAGATAACCACAACAAAAATTTCCCATTTGAAAAAGGAAAGAATTTGATATATGCAGCAGTCCTGCAATGAAGAAATCCCTTCACAGGCATGGCAAGACCCCCTCTGACCCAGCATGGGGCAGTTTCTTGACTTAGCTCCATTTATTCTCCCTCCCTGTCCACTGATTTCTGTGATTTGTCCTTGGGAAGATGGGCGGGGAGGCATTTTTCTTGTTATTTTTCATGTGTTCACAATGGAACACATCCCTTTCCTCTTCATGATGGCTGGGATAGGGGCCCAATGTGTCCAACCAGGTGCCTGGTTGGACACCAAGAAGAATGTCTTTGTGTAGAAACCCATGCATGACCACCAAACATGCCAGTATGGCTGCTATATGCACAAGCCTACTGGGCAGGTTTTGAGAAGGCCGTAGAGACAGTGACTGATACCTAAAGACCACATATCCTATCCTGCTGTTGAGTGAAAGCCACGTCTATGGTAGTTGCAGTTTGGGGAGAATCCCCACGGGACCAATACCCTCATACTATGTAACTTCTGAAGGGCCCATCCAAATGCTTTTTCTTCCCAGAGCAAATTGTCATTAATTTTTCATTCTTGTTCTCTCCAAACCCCTGATCATGAAACAATTAGCCATGATCTTTCCATTAACGAAGTTCCATGCCTCTCCCCTCTCTCCTTGCATGCATAGTGAACAAGCCTGAGAGGATCTCCCTCCCCACTGCCCTGAGCCCACGTCCATGTGCGCTGTAGTGTTGTAGCAGTCCATTACCATGTAAGGCAGCATTACATGCAGAATTATCTGAAAACATGACCCACATATTTTGGTCTGGTTAACTGGTCACGGGGAAACCCTTATTGGGCCATTGGTATGGGTTAAAGGGAAAAAGTCAGTACTGGATGAGGTGCACAGGGATTTGAGCTGCTTGTTCAAGCAACTTACTTGTGCCTTTAGGACTTGCTGGAGCCAAATTTCCCATATGCTTATTCTACTTGACAATGGACAGCAGCTGACTGTGCCCAAGATTATGGCTTGGTGACTTAGAGAACACCCAGCTCTTCATGGGTATCTCAGGGCCCAGTAGCAAGCCAGGGGCTATTTTTTAAAAGGACAAGAGTTATGAGAAGCAGCAGCATGGTCTTGCTACAAAATTCTAGCAGATCAGGTACATATGATCTCTTATCAGGGCCTGCTAGAGACCCTAAGGGATCTGCTAGGGAATAGCACTTCTGTGCAAAGCATGTTGCCCAGCAGTTTGGATCTGCTGCTGAGCCTTCTCTCAGCAGGGGACCATTCTTACCTAGCAGCCTAATGGATAACTTGGGAAACAGTTTGAAACAGCATGGCCAAATATGGTGCCCTATGATTTCACTCAGCCAGCAAAATTTTGCAATTATTTTGACGTGTATAGCACCTCCTTTGAGATTAGACTTTGTACCTATCCCCTGTGGTCTGCAGTAAATCCATAACAGTTACTAGACTCTGAGCACAGGTATGGAAGCACTGAGAGATGGGGGGAGGTGTGTGGGGAAGGACTAGCACCCCCTGCAACATAAATACCTCAGGTAGAGGTTATTACATGATCTTAAGGTAGGGGAGGCTCTCTCAGCCTGGAGAGGAAGGTCTATCGTTCTAGCAAGGGAGGCTATCTGGGATATGGGATTCCTTAGAACCATAGGAATCATCCTTATTGATTGCATTCTATTCTCAGGGACTCCTTCTTTCCTGATCCACACCCTAACTTTACATAAGAGACCTGGCAAGGCTGTGATTTTAGTAGACTGTATTTCAGCCATCTTCAGGATTCAACTTCAGATTGGTTTTCCTAAGTATTGGCTGTTTGTCTATGAGCACTGAGAGATTTCTATAGGACAGACATACAAGCTCCCCTTGCCTACACATGCCTTGAAATGAAAGTATAAAGGACTAAGCTTGCCCTCTCTTTTCTCCCAAATCTCCAGTGCAGTCATCATACTCTGATATAATTACTCTCTAAATTTTCTCAGATAGATCTTGTACATATTTCATTAGATTTACACCTAAGTATTTCATTTTGGAGTGTGCTAACATAAGTGATACTATGTTTTTAATTTCACATACTACTTGTTCACTAATGGCATATAGGAAAGTGATAGACTTTTGTATATTAATCTTGTATCCTGCAACCTTGATATAATTGATTATGTGTTCCAGGAGTTTCTTTTCTTTTCTTTTGGATTCTCTTTATAGACAATCATGTCACCTGTGAACAAACAGTCTTATTTCTTCCTTCCCAATCTGTATACTATTTATTTCTTTATTGCATTAGCAACAATTTTAGTACAATGGTGAAAAGGAATGGTGAGACCAGACATCCTTGTCTTGTTACTGATCTTAGTGGGAACACTTATGGTTTCTCACCATCAAGTTTTATGTTTGCTATAGGCATCTATAGATATTCTTTATCAAGTTGAGAAAATTCCCCTCTATTTTCAGTTTGCTGACACCCCCTTGTTTGGACAGAGTGTGGCAGGTAGTGTACTAGCTCCAGATCCTTGGCGTTAAGGAGTTGACACATTCCACCATCATCCTCTTTGACCTCTGCCCCAAGGTCAACTATAAGGGAGCATCTCTGGCTCACTGGAGAATGAACAGCCCCACAGAAGAGAAATGGTGAAATCTGCCTGATAGTGTCACTCCTCAGATGTGTGAATGAGATGAACCAATTCAGTTCAGGTGACTCTATAACTGAATTTAGCCCTGGGAGTACACCCAGGAGGAAATAACAGAGGAGCTACTCATTAACCCTAAGAAGCATGAGGAATAATACATGGCTTTTGAACTTTTTAAGCATTATGGTTGCTATACAGCAACAGAGGGCAGAAAAGCCCAAATAAATTGAAAAGCCATGAAGAAGAAATAAACAGTAACCATGCTATTTATGATACCCATTCTTATTTGCTTGTTTTCTTTTGTTTAGCAAGTGTTTGTATAGATTCTGACAAGAATCACTTAAGAGATGTTTAACCCCTTCTTTGGGGCAATACATTGCAGATCTCCTGACAGCAGGTACAGACTATCAGGGAAAAAAAGGAGAGGAACAAGAGAAAAGCTCAAAACCATATTTTTGTGCATTTTCCTTTTTCATGAAAGAATTCTGCAGAGTTTGGTTTAGAGAGCCTTGACAACAAATCATCACCTTAAAGACGTAGCTTTATTTCACTTTTAAATTTAACTAGATGAAACTTCTCTGAAAAAACAACCATCTGCAATGTTTACTGTCCATTGATGTTCTCTCCTATTAATTATTTAGGTATATTAGACTGAGGAGATCAAAATATAATAATAGTACCACCACCAATTCATATTCACTATATGTCAGGTCTTGTGCTAAATAATTCACATGCACTGGCTAAATTAATAATGGGAATAATTCAATGAGTAGGTACTGTTATTATCTCTCTGTTACACATGAGGAAACTAAACTTCAGAGAGAGAAGGTAATTTACCTTGAACTTCTCCTTTTTAATCCATCATGTGATCCCAGGTGCCTACCATAGGGCTTGGTTGTTGGTGACCTTGCTGGAGGGTTGGGTGACCTGCTGGCCTGTATTACTGTGGACATCTGGGATCTCTGATCCCCATCACACTTGGATCAGATAAATGAATAAACAAAAAGCAGGATATGGATATTCTTCTGTGACCACCCACACCATCAAAGCCTGTGCTCTTTCAACTAGACTGCACAGTGTGTATATATACATAAGTATACTATATGTAAATACAGATACACACATATGCGTACAGACCCTCTGCATTGAAAGTTGAAGTAATTGCTCAGATTCTCTGGCTTACATGTTCCTATTTCTTACACAGTGTTTCTCAAACTAGGATTACAGATTCATTAGCCTCTTCAGATGTATGCTCAGGGTTTTGTGAGCATGCTCTATGTGTATTTTAAGTTGTAAGCTTTCATTTCAGTTATATCAAAAGTAGGTGTAATAGACTGAAGCTGACTGCAAATCCTTTGCTGTTCTTCCCATTGAGAGGCGGGATCTAGCTGCCTCCTCTCGAATCGGGGCTGGCTGTAGTGCTTGCTTCACCAATAGAATGTGGAAGAAGAGACATTTTGAGACTCCTGAGGACAGAGCATAAGAAGCCTTCACCTTCCCACTCTGCCCTCTTGGTATACTCTCTGAGAGCCCTGAGCTGCCTTTTACAGTCTAACACCCTTGAGACTGCTGTGCTGGGGGAGTGAACTGCACACCCTCCAGAAGACAGTCCCAGCTCAGCACAGCCTTCCAACCATGCTTGCCAAGTGCCAGACATGTGAACAAAGCCTCCTTGGAGACCCCAGTCCAGCCTGTCCACAAGCTGAACACAGAGAGCAGAAGAATCAGTCAGCTAAGTGCTGCATAAAGACGGGAAGGACAAACTCACCAGATTCCATAAAATGGTCATTGTTTAACATTTGCAGTAATTCATTAGGCAGCAGTAGATGACTAGCCCAATAATGTACATTTATTCCAAATCATCTCAATTTGGATCTACAAAAATTTCCTGTAAGCAACCAGAGAGTAAATATTTAAGGCTTTAAGAGACATACAGCCTATGATATAAATACAATTCTTCTACTGTACTATGAAAGCAGCCATAGACAGTATGTAAATGAATGAATCTGGCTGTACTAAGAAAACTTTATTTACTAAAATAGACAGCAAGCTGAATTTAGTTGCAGAACATGGTTTGAACTGTCATATTTCAGTATTTTTTTCTTTTAACATTCAATGTGTCATATTGTAGTACTTTAAATGTGGGTTGTAGAGACAAGAACACAAATTTAATGCCGAATTATGTCAAAAGGCACTATATAAATAAATTTCATATAGAAGAAAGTGCTAGGAGAATGGTCCATAATAAGACTTTAAAAGGAATCTGCCCCATAGCTTTCCATACCCTACTCATGTGATTCAGCTTTAACAATATATTATCTGTAACATCAATATTGTTAATAGGGATTTAATTCATTTGGTAGCTTACTTGTACTTAATTCAAATACATTTTTGTTGTACAGTTATAGGAAAGCTATGCAGATACAAACTTACCTAGTTTCATATTGGAACACATCACAGCATTATTATGCCAAGGATAATTTGAGTTGACAGTGTGGGTCCAGGAGAATTCCCTTTCTCTATGTGAAAAATACAATAAATACTGCCCTGAGGCCCTCCCACCCATGGTGCTAGTCACTGCGGCAATCACTCATTGGTCTAGCTCATGCACACCTGCTGCTTTCAGTGTCAGTACATGCTACCTCTGCCTATGGTGTTCCCAGAGCCCTACTTGTGACTCAGAACTCCTGTTTGGTGGCCATTTCAGCCGGCTCCCGGAGACCCAAGGGGTCTTTATAGTCGCCTTTCTGCCTGATGTGGTTAGCACTTTTAGGTAAGCAGTCCTTCTCAAAATACATTCCCCGAACTGCAGATACCTAAAGAGTTGGCCCCCCAATTCAAATTAAGAGCTGTTGAGCCAGAGGCATTGCCGTTTCTTTTTTCCTGCTGGCACACAGCTAGACTGCATTTCCCAGACCTCTGCAATTAAGCAAGGGCATGTGATTGGTTTCCAGTGGGGGACTCTAGGCAGAAGTAACACACAGCATCTCAAGGCCTGACACCTGAGATGTTGCAGGTGATCCTGCAGGCTGTCTCCCTCCCATCCAGTGGGCACATATACAGGATGTGTGGAGGGCTTTGAAACCTTCAGGGATGGAAGATCCTCAAGTCAGAGGAGCCGGTGGCCCTTTTGGGGGGATGTGGAAGGATGCTGGCCGACACCCTACTGAGCTATCATATAAGCAAAACCAAATCTGATTCTTGGGAGTTATTTCAGAGACAATCTGCTTTACTAATATGGTAGTCACTCCCCTTTGTGCAGGGGAAAAACTATGGCTCTTGGCAGACTGTTCCCAGTATGAAGTGTGTCATCTATGTTTTTCTCTTAAGCCTTTGGCAGCAAGTATTGCTTGCACGCTAGTGACACAGCAAATGACAAAACAAACAAGTAGCGAACGAAGATGGATTGTCGGCCTAAGGAACAAACCTCATTCCTAGCTCAGCAATTTGTCTTCCTGCTGCTCAGGTGTGTCCACAGTTATAATTTCACACTGAACACATATGAGAGACAGGTTTTCCATGGAAAGAAAATTTTTCTAGCATACCAGATGAATCTAGCATATCATTAGTTTAAGGTTTCATGAAGACCTTCAGGTATTGAAGAGTCATTAAGTTAAAGGATGAAATAAGGAGCAACTCGAACCATGACAATCTTTGATTTGTGTCTCACTCAGAACTTAGTCATTTTGCAAATTTGGTATGTGGCCACGTTATCATAAAACAGTCATAGAAGGTTCTCTCCCACACAATTCCTAATACCCACGGCTTTCTTCCCAGCTCAGGAGTTAAGGCCTGTTACTAATACCATTCCTCAGAGAATAGAGCGAAATAAAGAGTCAGATTTTTAGCTTCTGATTTTGACTAGCCACAGCTGGTTTAAGACAGAAGATTTGGAAGAATATGTCAATGTGAAGAGCTAGTCTTTAATCTATGTACAGATAGGCTAAACTGAGGGTCAGAGAAAAGCTGGAATTGAGAGAGGTCAACTCTGGTGGCCCAGAGCAAGGGGCTGTTTCCCTGTCCCTCCGGACCCCAGGCTAAATCAAGGTCAGGGCCATGCAAGAACCCCAGAGTGGGTTTGTAGATCTCCAGACAGAAAACACAGCACTTGCTTGTCCTGAGGAACCATGCGAGGCAGCAAGATGTGTAGCACTGCCCCACACCAGGGTGGCATAGAAATGTGACTGTGAGCAAGGAACCAGAGAGACTGTCTGGGGGCCCCAGCCCTCCAGCAAGACATAGCAGTGACTCACAAGCCCTGAAGCAGAAAAGCAGCAGCTTGCAAGACAATCCGACTTCAGAGGCCTTGAGGCTGTAGGCTGCAGGGAGGCGCAGGCTGCAGGGAGGCAGCCTGTAGCAGGACACCAGGCAGTGGGGAGCACCAGACAGCTGAGGGCCAGGGCGGCCCTCCTGCCTCACACGCATGCTGTGAGTGGCTGCTCTTTTGTACAGTCAAGAACTTCACCATAGTAAAACTTGTGTAATTTTTTAGTATAAATACATTTGAATATAATTTTTATAAGATTTCTTTGTTGAGATATAATTCACATATGCACAATCTGTCCTTTAATGGATACGAGGCAGCACTTTTGTGAATATTCACTGCCTCGTGCAAGCATTGTCATGACGCAATTCCAGAACATTTCCACCTCCCCAAAAAGAAATCCCATACCCTTTTTGCAGTCTCTCCCTACTCCCCCACTGCCCACGTCTTTAGGAGCCACTAATGTACTTTCTGTCTCTATGGACTTGCCTAATTCTGGAAATTTCACACAAATGTAAACAGTATCTGTCCGTCTGTGACTGACTTCTTTCATTTAACATAATGTTTTTACGGTTCAGTCACATTGTAGCATATATCACCACTTTTATATAGCAAAAAATTTCCACTCTGGATGTATACCGTATTTTCTTTATCCATTCATCAGTATGGGCATTTGAATTATTTCTACAGTTTGGCCATTATGAATAAGGCTGCTATGGACATTCCTGCATGAATGTTTGTGTGGATACATGTTTATAATGATTTTGAGTTTTGCATTAGTATTTTACAGCTGCTATAACAAATTACCACAAATAGTGGCATACAACAAGAATTTATTTTGCAGTTCTGTAGTGCAGGGGTCTGAAATTTGTCTCACCAGTCTAAAATAAAGGTGTGCTTTGCAAATTATTTCTCCTATTTCATAGCTTGTTTTACTTTTGTGATGGTGTCCTCTGAAGCACAAAGGCTTTTAATTGGATGTGAAGCCCAACTTGTATGTCCTCAAATTCATTAATTACTTCTTCTGTTTGTGAAAATCTGCTTTTGAGCCCCTTTAGCAGATTTTTTACATCAGGTATTTTACTATTCAAATCCAAAGTTCCTATTTGGTTCTTTTTATAGTAACTATAGTGTTTTGAACATAATTATAATAGCTGACTTAAAATCTTTGTCTAGTAAGTCCAAACTCTGTCTTCCTCATAGAACTTTTTTCCATTTGGGCTATATTTTCCTGTTTATTTCTCATAATGTATTGTTGAAAACTGGACATTTTAAATAACATAATATAGCAATTCTGGAAATCAGTTTCTACCCTCTTCTCCATGGTTATGTATTTTTGTTCTTTGTGCATTTAGTGACTTCGCAGGAACAATTATGTAAATTCAATACTCCTTGTTATATGCAGCTGAATAGATCTCTGCTCTGTTAACTAGTGTTCAGCTAATGATTGGCCAGTCATCTCCTTTAATGTCTTTAAACAATATGCTACTTAGCCTTGCCAAGGGGTCTATATGTTTGTTGGAGCATGCCTCCCAAACTTGAGCCACAGGTTAGCCAGATTGGGACCTTCTCGGGTCTTTTCTGGGCATTCACACATCCCTGTACATGTGCAAGCCCTTCCAGACTCACAGGAATAAGTTAGAGCTTTTCAAAGCCTGCTACAGACATCTCATTCTCAGTTTTTCCTTATAATTGTTTTGGTCACCCTCTTGTTAGCCCCAACTGGGATCACTATCTCAAACAGCTGTGATGTTAAACAATTGCTGCTGGTTGTTTTCAGTGAACATCCTAGAAATAGGGCCTTTAGGCCCAAGATGGCTTTGAATCAGGTAAAATAACTTTAACCTTGAGAATGGAGCCTTTCAGTGAGATGCAAGAGAGGCCAATTAGTGATAGATCTCTGGGGCTTTCAGAAATCTCAAAAGCTGTTCTGAACCTCTAGTGCTACCAGAATTCTGTTTTTGACAGCTACCAGAGTTGTGAAGTTGTTGTTCAAGACTCTCATGGAGCTGGGGAGAAAGGGGTGAGAATGTGGCAAGTTAAAATGCCACAAAGCCCATTTTTCTGACATTTAGCCATTTTCCTCAAATAAACACTCCTTGGATTGTTGTAAACCCTTAGGTAATTTCCCAATGTCTAAAAAATTTGATTTCAACAATTTCTGTGAGTGTTCTTACCGTTTTTATGAATGAAGTGGATTTCTGGAACCCTCACTCTGCCCTATCAGAAGTGCTTTTCTGCAGTCCAGAAGTTAACTCTGGGGAAAGTATGGGGTTCAACCCAAGCTAGATTAGAAATACTTCTTTTCATTAATACCAATACCTATTTTTCTTCTTTGTATTTTAACATATCTGAAGTGGACATGTAAGTTGCAATCACTGTTTGCCAGTCAGCAGTCCCAAGGAGTCTGTCATTGTCTACTTGTGGGTGTTCAAACTGCAGAAGTAGTCAGTACCTCAGAAGAGAATCCTGGAGACAACAGCAGAGCACTCTTTTGGAAGTGGGGTGTCACCATTACTTCTGCCAGTGCAGAGGACAACACTGGGCTGAAAAGTCATAGAAATTAGTGACTCTTATTCAAAAAGTGATTCAGAAGAGAAAGCCTCTGAATATGAATGTTTTAAGAACAACTTAAATGATTTGCTATGCTCACATTTTTGCCTTTCTGCATATACAAGTATGGTATATGATAAACATTTATGTTGAAGTCTAAAAGCTTTTTCAACATGTAAGGTCTGAATTACTCTGTTTACTGGCAATAATGTGAGCACAGATATCATTTTAACTCTTCTAATAAGCATGTTAAAAATGAACAAGTAAAATTAATTTTAGTAATTTTTACTTAAATCAATAGAGCTAAAATACCATTTCAACATGTCATCAATATAACAAAATCATGGAGATACTTTACATTTACCTTTTCATACCAAGTCTTAGAAATCCAGGGTTTATTTTACACTCCATGTCTCAATTCTGACAAGCCGCATTTCAACTCTTCAATATCCGTAAGTGGCTTGTAGCTAGTACATTCAACAGCATGCACGTGGTTCTCACTAGTTCAATCACAGCATTTTCCTTTTCAGTGGTACAGAAAAGAGAGGTGCACCTTGATGATGACTTAGATTGAGTGGAATATGGCAGTTTTTACCTTGTGTTGGAAAAGGGATTCAAGACAGAAATTTAATTATGGGAAAATGCAGACCTGCTATACATACCTGCTGTCTAGTTCAGAAGAGAGCTGTCTGGGACACCACTGTTGGCTCAGCATTCTGGGATAAGCTCTGAGCCAGCTGAGCCCTAAGTGAGGGGCCCACAGCATCGTCACCGCTGGCTCTCATCTGCTGGGGCCCCCTGGCTGCCGGGGCCTTAGCATGTCTTCCTCTGGGTTTCTGGTGCCCACCTGGGCTCCCTCAAACAGTTTTCATAGAGAATAAAAGCAGTTCAGAAGTACTCTCCCAATCTCTTCAGCCAGCACTGTTTTTAAAATAGCCAAGTGGTGAGCTGCTGCCCTAATCCTCTTCTTCCTTCACCCTTCTATCAGGAAGTCAGCAATGACACATGTATTTTCCAAAGTCACTGATTTTTCTTTTACTTTTATTTCTGTGATGTTTCTCAGCAGGGGTCTCATTTCTCAAGTTAAGTACCGTTTTTCTCCAGCATGACCCGACTTAGTTAGGACAGGAGCTGGGGAAGAGTTTATGGAATGTCAATGGTACTCTTTTCACTGGGTTGTGACACAGAAAGACTGGCTTCTAACAACACAATAAACACTGTAGTTGGCTGACACATGTAGTTCAGATACATTTTAGTGTTCTGGGGATTTAGGAGAACTTGAATGCTTGGATCCTCTGTAAATCTGCAAACATTTCAAAGCATAATTTCTCAAAATATTCTTAGTACGACTGTCTTCCAAAGCTGAACCCATGAAGTGTGTTAGGGTCAGGTATCTTAAGTACTAGAGCAGTACTTCAGGGAAAGGCTGTTTTACAAAGGCTGATACAATGGTTGTGAGCACAGGCTTTGAAGTCAGGCAGGGATTGCTAGTCTGGCTCTGTCATTACCTGGCTGTGTAATCTCTGGCTGATGGATTAACCTCTATGACCCCAATGTTCCTGGGGCTAATGTAATACCTACCTTAGGCGGTGATTTTGTGAGGATTACATGCACACCACCTACCACAAGGCTTACCTGTAGTGCTCAGTAAATTGTATAGTCATCCTTCTTATTCAGACAGAGAGATAGTCCAAGACCCCCAGTGAATGCTTGAAACTGGATAACACCAAACCCTGTATATACCTTTTTCCTATACAGACATACCTGTGGTCAGGTTTAACTTATAAATTAGGCACAGTAAGAGATTAATAACTATAAATAAAAGAATAATTGTAACAACATATTGTAATAAAAGTTATGTAAAAATGGTCTCACTCTCAAAATACTGTACTGTACTCACACTTCTTGTGATGTGAGATGATAAAACACCTACATGATGAGATGCAGTGAGGAGAATGATGTAGGCATGGTGATGTGGTGTCAGGCTACTACTGACCTTCTGACTGTGCATCAGATGGATCATCTGCTTCCTGACTGTGATCGGCAGGGTAACTGAAATGGAAAGTGAAACCGCAGATGGGGGGGACCACCGTATTTATAATCAAGTCAGCAAACCTTTTCTGTAAAGGGCCAGATAATTAGTACCTTAGGCTTAGTGGGCTTGAGGTCTCTGTTACAACTACTCAACTCTTCATATGTAGCAGCCACTGACAACATGTGAACAAATGAGCATGGCTTGTGCCAATAAAACTTTATTTACAGAAATAGACAGCTGGCCATAGTTTTCCAATCCCTGACACAGGCAATAAGAAGTCAGCAGGTCTTTAGTGCAGGATTTTCCTCCTGACAGATTCTGGGGACCTGGGTTTCTTGAACACAACATTTCTGTGCACAGAGCTCTGCCAACCTGCCCACCCTTTAGTCAGGAGGGAGTCCTGTTCCTAAATTAATGACTTTGATATGCAAATGTCCCTAGCACTCATTTTTTTCTCTCCCTCTTGCTTTAGCCTTCCCTTTTCTCGGACCTGTTCTTCACCTCCCCCTCCTTCCCCTTTCCTTGAGTGTTACCCAAGGCAATTCCTCATCTTTCCTCCAGTCCTCCCAGAAGCACTAAGATCTGGGGGGCCGCCAGGTGCCCTGTGTGGGCCCCAGTGTCCCCGGCTGCTGGGTGCAGAGCAACAACGTCTGAGAGTCCACCTCTGGTCCCTCCCAAAGGGGCTGCAGAGCCAGGCCTGCATTCTAATTATCTGGAAGTGGACAGTCATTGTGGGGAAGGAGAAATGACGACAAGGTAAAGGTGGTGGGAGTCTTCTCTGATCAGCACAAAGGTCAGAGATTTATGTCTCCTCAATCCAAACATTCTCAATGATTTCTCTCAGGAATTCCTGTACATTCTAACCAGGAAGTACAAATGCCTGGGACTAGGTTTCCAGAAGCCTAATTGACTGATTTTCCTTTCACATGGCAAGGACGAAAATACCAAGGCCAATCTGATACCGTAGTGGGTTAAGGTGATTTTACTATCTCCAGCCTTTCTTCTAATAATATATATCTTCTAAGACTTAAAGCCTTGTCAAGCAGGGAAAGTCTCCAAAGGCAACAAATTAATCATAATGCTGGGCCACTAACTCAACATCGGGATACGTTAGCCTAAACAGGCCTTTTCTGGTTGACTTTGCCACTGCAATTCCCCTGTTTGGCAGTTAACCTGGGGACGGAGAAACCAAGCCCCTCCGGCTTCAGGCCTGGCTGTCCACACTCTGAAGGTGAAGGCATGTGGCTGCTCTCCTACAGTCTTCTAATCAGACTCCGGCTTTATGCCTAGTGTTACTAGGGATGGCTCGTTATTTTCTCCTCTCGCTCATTTGTACATGCGACTTCTACAAATTGAAACAGAGAAACTTATAGACAAATGAAAACATGTTTTATTTACAAGAAAAAAGTCTGTACACTGTGTATACATAAAAATATACAAAATCAAAATAGAAAATATCAAAGTGTTAAAATGTGTACAAACACTTCTAAAATGTGACTCCTGGAAAAACCTCAAAAAGCCTTAATTTGTTTGAAGAGTACACATTTCACTTTAAAAATTAGTATACAAAAGAATTCCCAAAGCTGTTAAAAAAGTTCACTGGATTCCACCAGAAAAATTCTTAAGTATTTTATCTAGAGTAATGCAGGATGTGTGGTATCACAAATGCTCGGTTTTAACACTACCAACACAGTTAATCTGTTTGAAACATACCCATTAAGACCATTTCCCACAGAACCAACAAATGTTTCTTCCCCTGAACTACAGAAGCCATGAGCTAGACAACCTTCTCAACTGAAGCACAGACTGAAAGTAGGCTTCTGACTAGGATTCAACGCAAGTAGTGCATCTTCCTTCACAGTGCCATTGAACATTTCTGCCATACTTTTTAACATAGCCAGGATATGCACAGACTATGAGTGTGTGGGAAGACTTATTTTTTTTTTTAACAGAAGGACATATAACATTTTCTTCCTTCCTTTAAAAAAAATTGGCTTATGTAATTAAAATGAAATTTATTGTAAAGGTTGCAGAAATAAAATTTGATGATAAAAGAATATAAAACCCTGTGTGTAGATATGTATATATACAATTATATAACTATATCTACATGTACACGAGAGTGAGAACTATATCAATGTCTAATTCTTTAAGTTCTATTATTCCAAGCTTGTAGAGGAATGTGCAGATTATTTTCTCTTACTTAAAGGCTTCATTCATTTAGTAAAACAAGAATCAGAACTTACATTTTATCCTTGAATTGACAGAGGAATAACTTTCATTTACCAGTCATGTAAATAATGCCTGAGTGACAGAAACATGCAGAGTATTTTCACAAGATTATCCAGGGTATAAAAAACAAGTTTGAACTCAGGTACATTTTTATCTATTAATTTCTAAATATACTGCCTCTATGAGTGGTTTAACCATTGGGTAAAAATTCTAAACTGTCATAAAGTGAGAGGTCGAAACACAGTATGATGCATGTACTCAGATGGCATGTACTGCATATTCTCAAGAATCCCCCACCTCCATCTCTCTGACTCACCCCACAGCTAAGCAGAAATGGGACCATGTCATTCTGGCCACTAGCCTCCAACATGCTGTGTGTATTGATCTCTAAGAGCTTCTGGAGAGAGGATTTTCATCATGTGATGTGCACACACAAAACTCTTTCCTCACCACCATTACTCACATGAGACTGACCTCACTTTCTGCAGCCAAGCAGGACCTAATTAATTCAGTGTATGTATGTAAGTGTTCCTACCCTGAGGGATCAGCCAACATGAGATATTAATCTACTCCACCAGAATGAACTGGCACATAAACATGTAATAAGCAACCCCCTGGTAACTTCAGACAATTACTTTTATTTCCCAGTTTTGAAAATGATAATTAGATGCTCTGGTCACAGTGGCAGGTGATTCCGGAAGAGCCCAGCTTGGATTATGTGTGGGCAAGATAAGGGCACAGCACACTGTGAAGTGCTGGGACTGGAGCAAGGTGCCTTGAGTTCTGCACCTTGCAGACAAGGCAAGACCCACTGACTGAAAGATGTGCAAACATCCCACACTTGGCCGCTTTGATGCGCCCCTGATGCTGCATGACGCATACATGCAAGTTTTACTTGCTGTCTCCTGGCCTCTGCACAAAGTTCTTGATAAAGGCAGTGTGGCAAGGACTCGGTGGGGCCAGAACTGGCACTCCATGGGGATGGAGAAGGATGCACCTGCCTCCCTCACCCTGCACCTAAGGGCAGGGACTGGGGAAACTGGTTAGGGAGATCTAGCTGAGGATAAGCTTTCATTCTTGGTCAACATTTGTTTCTTTGTGATAACAATAACTGAAAACAAAGGAGATAGGTGAAATTATCTTGAAATGGAAAGCCATGTGATCTCTGTTAGTCCTGAGAGTGAACAAAGAGACACCTAAAGGCTTCAGTTTGCACCATAAGGGTTTTATCAGCATCCCTTCACAGAAGCAGACGGAGGGTTTGGAAGGGACAGAGCTTGGGAGACAGGCGGTCAGCATTTATTATTAACTCCTCCACAGAAAGGCTGTGTATTTACTACAGTTCAGTAAATGTAGCATGTAAGGACTTATTGTCTGGCAAACTACTGCCACTTAGGACCAATTTTGCTAATACTAGAAGCAGTCATTGTGTTAAGTACAACTGCCTAATATTTTTGAGAGGCTAAACAATTTAAACTTTAAATAGAATGCCTAGCCCATGCTATATTAATATGCATACCACATTTTCTGAATGTTTAACAAACCCTGATACCCAAGAGTCTTTAAGGCTGTAATAAATTCAAAAGGTTTAATTAAATTTCCTTTAAGCTTTTTTGTAACCCAGCAAGACTGAAAGTACTTTTTACAAGTACATGCAATACAACAAAATGTTATTTGAAAATCTTTGAAGTATTTTATGGGGCTTTTGAACTTGAATATTTATATTGACCCTATACATTTTCCTCTAACCAAGTTCTCATGTCGCCAAAGGGTACTGTCCTGAATGATAAGGATGTCAGTAAGGAAGCCCACTGTCAGAGGAACTGCGATGTCACGGGCATTTGAAGGCAGAGCCTGTGAGGTCCAGGAGGACCAAGGCTGCAGGAGGCTGCTAATCTGCATCCAAGCTACCTTGCCAGTGCCCAGAGGCCCTGAACCCATTACTCCCTGAACCCATTACTCCCTGAATGTGGGACAAGGCCCCACTCTCTCACGAAATCAGAAACAGAAGTGGCCTGACCATGTCTGCTCATACATAATGTGCAGGGCACAGCTCTCCTTCTCTTTTTGTAGGCCCAGAGACATAGCTCTCAAAATGGGCTTTTGTGGAGATCACCATCATTAAAACATCTCAATTACCCTATTTCACTCTTCTAATAAGCCATGGGAGATGTCTGTTACCCAACCCAGTTTCTGCAGAGCCAACTAACCAAACAGAAGCCGTCAGTTTCTGTAAATCATTCTTGCTCAGGAAAGTGGCCTTGAAAGCACTCAAGAAAGAATGATCCTGGAGCAAAAAGCTTTTCCACTGAACTCTCCTAAAACTCGCACACTTGCAAGGGAGAAAAGAATTAAGCAACTAAACTCTAAACTGTACCACTGAAATAGGTTTTGGTTATATATTGAAATAGTATGTTTACTTTAGGTATTTCAAAATGTTTGTTTCACTACATTCATAGCAAAAAACCTTTCTCCAGTATACCAGTGACAAAAGTTGAGCTTAAAAAAAATGAAGACAAAACTGAATACAGCCAACATGTTTGATGACAACCTTCCCTCTTGTTTCCTTTCCCTGTGAAGCATAGAAGCATTTTCCTCATTGTTAAACAGTGATGCTTTCACACAATTTTACTTCAGTGTATGGCTTTGTTATGTTGCTGACATAAAGAACATCTGAAAACAAGGAAGGGACAGCTAAATGCTGTGTTCAGGAGGAATTAGTCAAAGTCCAGTACATGACTGTCGGATTCTCAGTAATTGACATTAACCTGCAAGAAATCCGTCTAAGAAAGATAGGTGTGCATCCCAGAAGCACAGGATAGCTGCTCTGCAGCCCTTCCTTCTAGATTAGAAGGAGCCCTCCCCACAGGGGTCTCATCACTGTCACTGGGCTGGGACACAAGAGGGCTGTGGGCAGGACCAGCGGGGAGGAGGTACAGGTGGAAAAGCAGGAGCTGGGAGCATGCGGCCAGGATCACCACCTGCATTCACCTTCCAGTGGTGTTCCTCCCCACGTGGGGGACAACGTGTTTCTAGTCCAATAAGGAAATCATGTGGGAAAAACAAGGGTCTCCTGTCGTGCTATTCCAGAGCTGGCTCTTTTCTTGGACTGCTCAAAGATGGATGCTTTATGGTTTTAGGAATGTGTCCCAATACACAAAGAGCAAAGCATTCAGTAGGCAAAAGGAAACAGAGAAGGGTGCTGCCACGGTGTGGAACCACGTGCACATCACAGGATAGATAACTGGGCATCTGTGCTGTTACAACAAACACTTTTGAGTGGCAAGCCATAAACCCCCGGATCTTTAACAATGAACTCCTATACAATGACACACTGGATGTCACAGACACTGTACCTTGACCTGGGTGTTTTTAACCTACTTCAGTATCTGGTACATCACTGAAACCTGGAGCTGAAGCCAGCCCTGCCTGATAAGGTGCTCACAGCACAAGGGTAGTATTTTTGGAGGTAGAGCATCCATTTGTTATACATTTGCATCTTCCCAGCTATTTTTTTGCATCTTTCTTGAGCGCTTTTCCTTTTAATCTCATGCCTCTATTCAAAGCAGTAACAAATACTCAAAGGTTTAGAAAGAATTCTTGAGGCTACCGCTGAATTACAGTTTAAAGACTGAAGACTACACTGCCTAAAATTTATCTTCAAGTATCCTTTTGACTCTGAGCACAGCAGTAGTACCTTATTGCACATTGTTTCTCGGGGGTCCCTGTTCAGGTGCGCGGCTCCGCGGGGCTGGGCGTGGGGCAGCGCGCGGCGCGGAGCCCCGGCAGGACCACCTTGCCCTTGCGGCGCAGGTCGGCCTGGGCGCCCGTGTTCAGGCGCTGCACCAGGAGCTTCTCATAGAGCAGTGGGTGGTAGGCGCCCAGCGTGCAGGCCGCATCGTAGTACAGCTCGTGGTAGTGGCACAGCTCCGTCTGCCGGATGGATGGCAGGTACTCGTACACGTGCACCTCACCGCACACGGACATCATGAGCAGGATTCCTGCCGTGGACACAAAGCAGAAGCCGATGAACCCCGGGGTGGGGAACTGCGGCGAGACACTAGTTCCCTGGCTCTTACCTCTGCCGATGTGCCGCAGGGTGTGCAGGCGAGCAACCCCCCAGGTGCTACTATTCCGTATTAGATGGCACCCTAGTGGGCGACAGGCTGGCAACCCCGCGTCGGAGGATCATGGGTCACTTTCTACACATGGTCCCCTCTGATTTGCAGCAGTAAGGCTTTTATGTGCCAACGAAACACGTTATTAAAAACTGATTATAAAATAAATTGATTGTAAAAGTTGTTTGAATGGGAAGAGATGAAATTAGAGACTCAAAGTTAAGACATCAGGGACATTATTCTCTTGGCTGGAACCATCAATATCAAGGTCATTTGTATTTTTGTTGTTGTTGTTATCATTAATCTACAGTTACATGAAGAACATTATGTTTACTAGGCTCCCACCACCACCAAGTCCCCCCCCACAATCCCCATTACAGTCACTGTCCATCAGTGCAGTAAGATGCTGCAGAATCACTACTCAGGAGTCTCGTGTAAGGGAGGCTAGAAGAGGAGGAGAAGCGGCCTTGTTTTGTTGGGGGATCCAGACAGGTCACCCAGAGGAAGTGCGGCTGCTACAGGGGCTGCCTGGCAAACAAGGGCTGGGGGAAGGCAGGCCGCTGCCGCAGGGAGGCAGTGCATCCCCACAGAGGACTTCAGAGGTGTGGCCCGGGAGCCACGATACCGCCCTGCGGCTGAGAGCGAAACATACTTCCCGCAGACAGGAGGCTGTTCAGCTCTCCTTCTACGAAGTGGAGTCACTCTCTCCTTTCCTCCCAGTCCCGCCAGCTTCTCATCCTGCCCCACGGCTGACCCACTGCCCGGCTGTGGCCCCTTCCTCACACTGGCCAAAGTGCTGGTGACCCAGGGAAGCCGAGAACCACTGAGGAGGGTGCCTTCTTCCTGAGGTCAGGGGCATCCAGACACGCAGCAAGGGCAAGACAGAGGTCTCCTTCGGATAAGCATTTACAGTTCTAGGAACACTTTTCTGCTCTTCCTCATGAAATCATCTATAAGGAATTGACATGGTGAACCGGAACATCATGTGCCCTGGGAAAATTAAATATTTATTCCCAGTTACTTTACCTAGCAACAAACAAGAACCCCTCAAGATGTGTGTGCTCTTTCTCGTATCACAGGGCTGTGTCTATGGGCCTGAGCACAGCGTCAGTGTTTTCCCGGTAGTTACACAATGAATTCCTGCGCATCACCACAGAGCTGGTTGCTGTCCCTCCCCTGGTCATGGTGTGTGGCTTTGCCAGCTATCTGCACACAAGGAGCCACCTCAAAGACATTCCTCACATCCTGGACATCATTCGTCGCAATGTTCCTGCAGGTGGCAGAGAAGAGTCTCCAAGAGTGTCTTACGCAGAGGCAGCTCATAAGCTAGTGATGGAATGGGACCTAGAACCACAGGTCTGTTACCAGAGTTGTGTTGTGAGCCAGTAACAACCTCATCCAGGTGGAATGTGTGGGGCAGGATGAGAAGCTGGCGGGATTGGGAGGAAAGGAGAGAGTGACTTCACTTCGTAGGAGAGCTGAACAGCCTCCTGTCTGCGGAAGTATGTTTTGCTCTGTGTATGAGTGTCATCTTTGCAACTCTGGTTCTTAAAGTAGATGGATTTCAAGCGTTCATCTCATACTTAAGAAATATGGTAGCCATGCTGTTGGCCCTCCTTGTAAAGCAGCTCTCAAAACTTCAGCATGGAAAAGAATGACCTGCGCAGCCTGTTCCAAGAAGATTCCTGGGGCCTTGTACCCACTCCTAGAGATCTAGGTTCCACTACTTTATGCTGGAGTCCAGGAGACTAAATTTTTAACAAGTATTCCTAAACTATCTGTGGTCAAGGGCCATTAAAAAAGTTCTAATTCATTATAGAGCAATACTTTTGTTAAAAAATAATAATGAAAAATTATCACATATTTGGATGCCATGCTCTATTGCTATAAAAGTCTCTAAAGCCTTTCAGTTTCTACACTGATCTAGTTGTAGACCAGTAATAAATGTTTCTGGGCCCATTATGGTCTGCTTACCATGCTTTAAGGACCATGCTGGTCTAACACACATATTCCTTGAAAAACTCTGCTGTAAGGGGTCCTTCAGCTGTCTCACAGGTGACTAGACATCCTGTACGTAAGAACAGTCTGCCTACACCTAAGGAAGAAGACCCTTGGGTGGTCTCTCCAGATGCCCCTGCTGTACTCTTGGTCTCAAAGAGCTACTGCATGCTAGAATCTCGTTATTTTTTTCTAGGAAGTTTTCCAGAGAAATTTATTCTGGAGAAAATGCTGAATAATTATTAACTTTAAATATGCAGTGTAGATTTTGTGTAGGCAAAAGTTATGGTTTCACTATAATAGGTATGTTTTAGCACTGTCACATATAAATAGCTTATATTTTGAAATAATTTCTAGAACTTTAGAAATACAGAAACTTGACAGTTAGTTCATCACAGTACAAAATGAAAGCCAACAGAGGTTAAGAAAATATGGGTTCTTATCCTGAGTTATCTGCCTAATTCCTCCTGCTTTTTGCCTATCTGATATAGAGTTAGAAAAATGGTTTCCCATCTCTTTTTGTGAACTTGAAGCTTCCTGTAATCTTGAGGTTTGGCCTAGAGTACCCTTAGATTTAAGTAACAACAGAATCTAAGTGTTCAAGTGGCAGCCAATTATATATGGCAGCATCTTCAAAGGGAAGAGGAAAAATTAATTTATGATTTGCTGGGTTTATGAGAAAGATACCGAAAATTTATGGTACCACAACAGTGGAGAATATTTTTTATTATTCAAAAATTTTTCAGACAGCATGGTGAATTCACTTGGCATATGCATACTCTGCTTTTTTATTTTATTAAAGCTATCATTACACATAAATGTGAGTTTAGATTCAGACCCTGTCACATAATACTAAACATCATTATTATTAAATGTGATTAAATCTATACATCAGTATTCCTAAGAGTTAATGGTATGTATTCATGGGCTAAATCCTGGAAATGAAGTTTCTTCACGTTTTTTAAAAGGGCACTAGGTAGACATCAGTGTAGGGAGCTACTGCTCTGGCGCAGTTCTGAGTGTGCTCTGGGGGACAGGGTGTGGGGTAGACACTGCAGGGAGGCAGGGCTGGGACAAGATTGGGAAAGACCAGAGACTTCAAGGACTGTCGGAGCCTCTTCAATTCAATCCAACATCATTCAACTGGGCACAGTGCTCATCACTGGAGATTTAGAGAAAGCTCCTTTTAAAAAAAGAGTAAGTAAATTAACCTAAAGAAAGTTTAAAATTAAAGACGGGTGGTAAGCCTATAACCTGTAATTCTTAGGATGACTTGAAGAAAGTGTCTTAAATACTGTACTGAGAAAAATAAGCCCTACCACCAGCATCTCCTCTGAAGTGCTGTGATGCTGAGCCTTCTTGCCTGTAAGTGACACAATAAATACCAACAACTTGGGTGTCAGATGTCCTCTGGATTACCACAAATAAGGTGCCATGTTGAGTTCCCACATCACCTCCAGGTTTGGTGACTCATTAGGAAGACCCACAGGACCCAGCATATAGTCAAACTCCTCTATGACTTATTAGGGCAAAATCAACCAAAGGAAGAGGCACAGGAGCCAACATCCAGGAGAGCCAGGGGCAAGCGTCCAGAGTCCTCTCCTAGTGGAGTTGCACAGGGTTGGCTGAGTATGTTGTGAGCAACACTTGTGAAAGGGCTGCCAGTCAGGAAAGCTTTACAGACAC
The DNA here is from genome assembly GCF_030020395.1 of Manis pentadactyla. Taxonomy (NCBI): domain Eukaryota; kingdom Metazoa; phylum Chordata; class Mammalia; order Pholidota; family Manidae; genus Manis; species Manis pentadactyla. Next base: position 145,115,592 of record NC_080020.1, on the reverse strand, counting down.
TCAGGCCCAAGGGTTTTACTGGCAGCTGTCATGCTGCATGAACCAAAATTCCAGACTCCCAGAGGGAAAGCAGGTGTTTAGCACAAACCATATTTCTTATACCAACATCCTAGGCACAGATGAACCACTCTTAAAAGTTACAGGGTTGAGAAACCTCACCAAATCCAAGTTTCTGGATGCCAGCCAAAGGTCAAATTTGTATGCAGGCCTGCCTAATAATCAGCAGTCAGGCCTGCTGTTACACCCTTTCTGCAGAAATACTATATATATAAATACACACACACACACACACACACACACACACTATATATATATACATATAAATTCAAAGTATGTTACTTCATAATCATTTCCCCATGTCAGTCTGGCATGGATAATTCACATCTGGTTATGCTAAAAATGTTATTATTTTTTCATTTCCTCTCTTAAGACAGCTCGAGAGTACCTAAGAAATAAGAAGAATATAAATCACTTAATACTATACCATTCAGTAAAGAATTTTTTGAAAATAACTTAAGAATGTTTATGTTAAATAAGTTTGTTTACAGACTACCAAAATATAACTTCTTTCATCACTAGTAAGATTTTATTGCTTTCATCAAACATTCAAAGACCTTGTTAAACTCTTCCAAAGAAACAGAAGAGGAGGGAAACTTCCAGATTCATTTTACAAGGCCAGCATTACCCTGATACCAAAAGTAGACAAGGATATCACAAGAAAAGACAATGATAGGCCAATATCCCTGATAAGCACAGATGCAAAAATCCCCAAGAAAATATTAAAAGGATCACCCATGCATTAACTCAGTGAATTCACCAACATAGTAAGAGGATCATACACCATGATCAAGTAGAATTTATGCTAGGGATGCAAGGATGGTTCAATATCCACATATCAATTAATGTGACATACCACATTCACAAAATGAAGGATAAAAATCATATGATCATCTCAACAGATGTAGAAAAAAGCATTCCACAAAATTCAATATACAATCATGATAAAATTTTTCAAAAAGTGGGTAGAGAGGGAATATACCTCAACATAATAAAGACCATATATGACAAATCCAAGAGACATCATACTCAAAGTATGTGAAAAGCTGAAAGCTCTTCCTCTAAGATCAGGAACAAGACAAAGATCCCTACTCTCACCATTTTTATTCAATATAGTAGAAGTCCTAGCTATAGCAATTAGTCAAGAAAAAGAAAGAAAAGGCATCCAAATTGCTAAGAAAGAAGTAAACCTATAAATATTTACAAATGACATGATGCCATATATAGAAAACTCTAAAGACTTCATCAAAAAACCTGTTAGAACTAATATAAATGAATTCAGTAAAGTCACAGGATACAAAATCATTATACAGAAATCTATTGCATAACTATATACCAGTAATGAACTATCAGAAAGAGAAATTAATAAAATAATCCCATGTATAATTATGAATATGAAAAATAAAGAATAAAACACATCAGAATAAATTTAACTAAGGAGGCAAAAGACCTGTACACTAAAAACTGTAAGACTTAGAAGAAAAAAACTGAACGAGACACAAATAAATGGAAATATATAATGTGCTTATGGAATGGAAAAATTTATCTTGCTAAAATGTCCATACTATCCAAAAGAGTCTACAGGTTCAATGCAATCCCTATCAAAACTCCAATGGCATTTTTCACAGAAATAGAGAAAACAAATCTAAAAACTGTATGGGACCACAAAGACCCCCAAAAGCCAAAGAAATCTTGAGAAAGAACAAGCTGGAGGCATCACACTCCCTGATTTCAAGCTATACTACAAAGCTATGGCAATCAAAACAGTATGATAGTGGTACAAATATAGACACATAGATCAGTGGGATATAGACAGTCTAGAAATAATCCCATGCACATGTGGTTAACTAATTTACAACAAAAGAGCCAAGAATATACAATGGGGAAAGAAAAGCTCTTCAATAAATGGTGTTGGGAAAGTTGGACAGCTACATGAAAAAGAATGAAATTGGACCATTATCTTATACCATACACAAAAACTAATTCAAAATAGATTGAAGACTTAAATATAAGGCACAAAACTGAAACTCCTAAAAGAAAACAGGTGGTAAGCTCCTTGGCATCAGTGTGGCAATGATTTTTTGGATTTCACACCAGAAGCAAAAGCAACAAAAGCAAAAAGAAACAAGTGGGACTTCATCAAGCTAAACAGCTCTGCACAGCAAAAGACACCATCAACAGAGTGAAAGGCAACCTACTGATCAGCAGAAAATATTTTCAAATCATATACCTTCTAAGGGGCTAAAATATATAAGGACTCCTATATCTTAATAGCAAAACCCCCTAAACAATCTGATTTAAAAATGGGCAGAAGAAGCTATAGACATTTTTCTAAAGATACAGAGATGGCCCACAAGCACATGGAAAGATACTCAACAATACCAGTTATCAGGGAACCACAAATCAAAACCACACAGAGGTATCACCTCACACCCATTAGAACAGCTATTATTGAGAAGGCAAGAAATAATGTGTAGATGAGGATGTGGAGAAAAGGGAACCCTTGTGCACTGTTGATGTGAATGAATGTAAATTGGTTCAGCCACTATGGAAAACAGCACGGAGATGCCCCCCAAAAATAAAAATAGAACTACCATATGATCCAGCAATCCCACTTCTGCATATTTATTCAAAGAAAACAAAAGTGCTAACTTGAAAAGATATCTGCATCTCCATGCTCATTGCAGCACTAGTTACAAGAGCTAAGACATGTCAACAGCCTATGTGTCCACTGACAGACAAATGAAGAAAAGGTGCTGTGTATATACAACGGAGTATTACTCAGCCATAAAAAAGAACAAAATCTTACCCTTTGTGACAACATGGATGGGTCTTGAGAGCATTATCCTCAGTGAAATAAGTCAAAGACAAACACTGTATGATCTTACTTATATGTAGAATCTAAAAAAACAAAACAGGCAAAACCTTATAGACACAGAGAACAGTTTGGTGGCTGCCACAGGCAGAGGTAGGACATGGGCAAAATGGGTGAAGGAGGTCAAAACATATGAGCTTCCAGTTAAAAATAAGTCAGTCATGGGGATGTAATGTATAGCATGGTGAGTATAGTTTAGAATACTTATTGCTTATCTGAAAATTGCTAAGAGTGTGTTTCTTAGATGTTCTCATCACACAAAAAATGTTCTGTAACTATGTATGGTGACAGATACTAAAGTAGGTTTTCTGTGGTGATCATTTCACAATGTTTAAGATATCAAATTATTATGTTGTACACCTGAACATAATATACCATATGTCAATTATACCTCAAAAACTACTGCTTTCAACATGGAGCCACACTTCTAGATGGGCAGACCAAAGTTAAGAAAAGCTTTTTAATGTATTTTTCTAAGGCAAATGAAAGTGGCCAGCTTTAAAACATTTTTTAAGCATAATTCAATTAATTATTAAGTTCCTTTGGCCTGTTTTAATAAATGAATCACTATTAGGGACTCATCTGAAGAAAAAAAGGTACAATTTTTTCCAGGCAATTATCGCTCAAGAGGTATTCATCTGCCAGACTGCATGTTCCTAAATACTATATAATGCAATATAATTATCAAACCAATTAAAAAGCATTTCACTAGTATTAATAAAATGTCACATTATATGACTCAGCATAACAAGTCATTATATATACTTATTTGTTCCAAAACCTGAATAAAAAGCAAACCATAACCCATGTTCAGATTATCACAAATTCTGGATGAATGAGGTTTCTCCTCTAAAACTCCACTTTGCATGTATAGATGCATTTGATGTGTTTTCAGAATCTAGCATAGTTCAATCAGTTAGTCTTTACTTAGTTGTGATTACTCTAAAATTATCTTTTCACCTGGCAAAATATTTAAAATAATACCCCAAATCATTAGGAAGGATAGCATTTTTTCCTTGATGAACATATCCTTTCAACATGTGGCAAAACAAGCTATGGATATGAACAGAACATAATGCAAGTGACAGGAAAAATACTGGCTTATATCAATTCCAGTTAACACCTGAATGTAATGCATAGGTGAGGCTGATTAGGAATTCCTGGGAATGACCACAGAACTTTGCAGCACATATTTCTGACCACGTGGGAAGGGTGAAAACTTCACAGTCCTGACTGTGCTCTTCTAACGGAGCTCCAGCAGCTGTTTTGTGGTCTCCCCATATATTCATCATAAAATGGAAAGTTATGAGAATTATCTTTAAGACTATTTAAGGAAGAAAAGTGACTTTTCAAGTGATATTTCCAGAAAATATCTGTAATTAAAAGGTGTTTTGGAAATTTGAACTTGATGTAATAAAATAATAATTCTAGAAGCATCTACCATATTAAATAAAATCATGTAAATCAAGAATAATACTTGAAGGCAAATTTTTAAGCTCACTTATATTGTATTATTTGATGGTAACACATTCAAGATTCATCATTTACAGGGAAATGCAAGAAGTTGTTCCTAATTAACATACTTGTGATATACATTATGCAATCATAAAAATGCATGGTAAGTGGCTTATTGTCTTGTGTTAAGAGGCTATTATTTCCTGAGTTTGGATGGTATACTGGAAAATCAGAACCCTAAAAGCAATATAAAATGAAAAGAAAAGAAGTTATGGCTTGTTTTTTAAGCATATTATTCTTGTGCGTATATTAAATAGCCTGGAATTATGGTGTTTGCATCTATGAATCCCATAAATACTACTTATAATCAGTAACGGCTGCATTTTAAAAAGGTGGGGGGAGGTGTTGGTATTTCTACAATAAAAATACTGCAGTTGGATTAGGAGTGAGTCCCATCTCTATGCTGCTGTGGGTACTCAGGCTTCCAGGCTTGTCTGCCTGACGGTGCTCAGCCTATAAGCTGGGATCTTGAAGCATGCCTCCTGGCTTGGTGGATGCCGTTCTGCACGCAGGGGACAAACCAATCCAGCCATGCTTTATGACCCGAGCTGAGCTCACTGACCTTCTATAAAAATACCTGTCTTCATGAGAACAAAATGGAAGCTATGGGATTCCAACTAAATCATTCCTCATCCTCAGTCAGATTATGGTACAGTCAAAATGACTTCACAGTGCCAAGTAATGAAGTGAATCGCTAGTACCCACCTAGGGATGAAAGAGAGAAATGCTACTCATATGTGGACAAGTAGCTCCCCTGTGGGCTGAAGGTAAGGAATCTAGTAAGATGAAAAGGTTGTTCCAAAGAAACAAGTCCTTATGGATCATCTAAATTACCTTGATCCATGTTATTTCCTTTTAATTTAAAAACACATGTGCAGTCCAAGAGGTGTAAGAATCCCTTAATTGCCTCTCAGGTGAAGAGGATGGTACATGCAATACACTTCCCATGTACTGGCTAGTGTGCCTCTTCCTGAAGCTGTAAGATCAGACATTGAAAGAAAAGGCAGTATGTCAACACTCACCAACAATTATCAGAATGTCACACCCTTTGCTAGGCACTAATGCTCCTTGGAATTCATTAAGGAAAGGAAAGTATATATTCACACTAGGATAAACCATAGTATGTATTAGATATAGATGTAGCAATGACTCATCAATATAATTGTTTGATAAAATCAAATCATTTGAAATAACCTAAATACTCAATAGCTAGGGAAAGGCATAAATCATGATTATATGTATTGATGTAATGATACAGTCTCTAATACCAAAGAAAACAAAAGTCTATTTTCATCTAGATTATATGTATCTTAATGAAAGAATGATCTTTTTATATTTAGGAATACAGTCCTGTTTGACCAAGCATGATGTTTCAGATGAGCTACATCGCAATAATAGTAAGCAGTATATATTAGCTATTGTGCTAGACACACGATTAGAAGATAGAGATATGAATACCTGTATTTTCTAGTTGAAAGCACTGAGGTTTGGAGACATTACGTACCATGCTCAAGATCACGTATTTAGTTGCCTGGTGGGCCCAGGATTGGATCCTGGACTCTGCCAAGCCCAAGCTCTTAACTACAGGGGACATGTGAAGTGATAAGGCAGGAGGCAGGTGTCCTTCTACAGGGAGACCAGCTGAATCAAGGGTAACAGTCTTCAAGGTGACACAAATCACAACTTCTAAACCACTTGTTTGTCCCTTCAGTCATCCAGAAAACATTTATCGCGTGTCCGCTGTGGTGCTATGTGCTGATGGGAGCTCATTCCTTATAACAATGTGAAGAGTAAGTATGTGCAGATGTGGCCAAGATTTGGGAGGATTAGATGACAATAAAATAAGATGGCAGTATGGGGATGGGGTGTGGCTTGGTGTTTTAAGCAATGTTTAAATATTTAGTTTTAATGTCATTTTTCCCTTTTAAAAGTTTTACAAAGAATCTTCAAAAAGTTGCAAAGAAAAATTTTATAAAGGAAGAAAGTCATTCTCTTCTGTAAGATTTGGTGAAAGCTTTGGACCAATATCTATGTCAGGATGAGCAAAATCCCTAAATCTCCTTAGACTTACATGTTAATAAAATGATATTTCTTAAGAAGTTAGTCAAGTTTTCACTAATTTTCACATAATGACCTTGTTACCAAATGTCAAAATATATTTGCATAGTTATATTAAAATGTATTGATAAATAATTATCAGTAATCACTGTGCAACTTTGAATTAGGTTTCATGTTTAACTGCAGTAAATACTCATCTCCTTTTAATGCTTCTTCAAAATATCTTTTTTGGTACAGTTGTTTGGTAATAATATTTTAAAAAGTAGAAAACGTGATTTTAAAAGTACTCATTTACAAATGTGAGAGGACTAATTATTATAAATCTTAGATATTAGAACTTTAATAAATATCTCATTAATTATTAAAGTAAGCTTGCAATGAAAGTATAGTTTAATTCACTTAATATTAAAATGTATTTATATTGTCAATATAATTTGTTCACATATATTCTCTAGTTCAGCTTTATTATAAAGAAAGCATAATAAATTTTTAGCTTTGATAATTCTTTACGTATGTGAATTACAAACTTCTGAAATGTTTTTCCAATGATAAATGAGTTTCAGTGAAAAGAGTTCCCTTTAATGCCAGGTCACTGTGTTCCTCAAACCCTACAACTTAACACTCTTTGTCTGTAAGCAGAAAAAGCAGTCTTATTATTCGCAGACAGAACAAGAATAATTTACTAGTTCCAAACAAAGTATTTGTGTTCAAATCTGACTTTACTAGGACATCCTACCCAAAAGAACTCTGTAAGAACTGATAATATACAAACCCCACAGACCCCAGGAGGAAGCACAGTCCTGCCAACTCGGGCATTGTGACCAAAGACAAGGCTGATGCAGAAAGAATCCCAACCTGCTCTGCTTTAACCAAGAACACTCAGAATGGTGCACAAAGCAGACAATGCTTCTGGATTCTTCCTCCCTTTGATAGGGCAGTCTCTCCTTGTCCAAGGTTTTGCTTTTCATGGTTTCAGTTACCCAGAGTCAACCGCGGTCCAGAAGCAGCTGATCCTCCTGCTGACCGGTGGTCAGAAGGTCAGCACCTGCCCAGCCTGTGTCACCATGCCTGTGTCCTTTACTGCAGGTCCCTCAGGACGAGCACTCATTTTATCGCCTCACATAGCCGTGGGAAGGGCAGTGCAGCACAGTAAGGTGTTTTGGGAGAGAGAGACCACATTCATATAACTTTGTTATAATTGTTATAAATGTTTTATCATAATAATTGTTCTAACTTATTAGTTATTGTTGTTAACCTCTTACTGTGCCTAATTTATGAGGTAAGCTTTATAATAGGAATGCATGTTTAGGAAAAAACAGTACATACAGTTGACCCTTGAACAACAGGGTTTGAGCTGTGTGGATACACTTAGCTTGATTTTTTCAATAAATATACTGGAACATTTTTTGGAGAATTGAGATAGTTCAAAAATAATTTTGGAGGTTTGAGACAGTTTGAAACTCCTTCAAACATACGAAACTCATAAATGAACTGGGTAGCTTAGAAATATCAAAAAAATTAAGAGAAAGGTAAAAAATGTCACAAACACATAAAATATATGTAGGTATGAGTCTATTTTATCATTTACTACCATAAAATCCACAGTAAACTGTTAGTAGCTATGTTTATGGGGAGCCAATATTATACATGAAATTTTGACTGTGTGTGGGGTCAACACTCCAACTCCCATGTGTTTAAGGGTCAACCATATTGGGCTGGGTACTATCCGAGGTTTCAGGCATCCACCGGGAGTGCTGGAACATACCCCACAAAGTGAGAGGCGACTATTGTATTTATTACTTCCCTTTCCCCAGCTCCCATCCCGCGATTGGGCTGGTGCTAGGCCAGGCGGGGGCTGCTAACGCAGGTGCAAAAAGATGTTATGCTTCTTGAACTTAAGATATTGGCTGAATCATTTGCCCAAATACCACTGAAATCAGTGAGAGTTGGGGCCTTACCTATTGGTTCCCAAACTTTAACCCACCAATCAGTATATCCAAGAATCTGGGTCCCAAGATGATAGAACTAACCAACCACACAAACAAAATCTTCTTTTAAGAAGTACATTTACAGTCCACTGTTATGTATTTCACTTCACAGTAAGTTTTCAGGACATAAAATGAGTCCATTAGTAATGATGGGAGTAAATTTTACAGCTATGTCTCCAAAGAAACAAAAAGAATAATGTATTTGTAGAATCCTGAGTTCTCCTATCAAGCCAAATGCCTATCAGCTTGAGGGCGTATCTGAACCTGCAGATTTCTAAAGTTTACGCCACTTTCAAGATACTAAAAAACTGACGAGTGCCTCTCATAGTGTAGTCTCTCGTAGCATCAGCATCATCTGAAAGCCTGTTAGAAACATTCGTACCACCTCCGCTGACTCAGAACTCGGGGCGGCCCAGCCACCTGTGCTTTAGAAAGCTATGGTAGTCAGCCTCCAGCATGGCCCGGATGATCCCTACCCCCACTATATTCAGGTCTTTGTGTAGTTCTGTCCCACAGCAAGGGGCTGAGTTGTGTTAACAGACGGCCTGTAGCCAGTTTGACAGTTTACAACACCATAAAAAGTACTGTGGCCTCCTCCTCACTCTCTCTCGGATCCCTTGCTTGGGGACGCCACGTTGTGAGGACACCCGAGCAGCTCTGTGGAGAGGCACAGACGGTGAGGAACTGAGGCAACAGCCAACCTACAAGTGAGTTCAAAGCAGGTTGGCCATCCCAAGCCTGACAGCTTGGCTGCAGCCTCGTGAAAGGCACCAAGTCAAGCTGCTCCCAGATAACCGACCCACAGGAACTGCAAGGAAACAGGTGCTCACTGTTCTTCTCAGTATCTAAGCTTTGGGTGATTTGCTCTGCAGAAGTAGATAACTAATACACAAGCTCTCTGGGTGCCTGCTAAACTCTGAGAAACACTGAGCTCTTAGGACATTCATTCATTCTCCAAATAATTACTTTCTGTACCTACTATGTGCCGGGCTTAAGAGTAGGATCACAGTGACGGGAAAGGCAGATGCTTCCCAGTCCCTCTGCATCCTGTTCTTTTCCTTCATTGCACTGACCAGTTTGTAACTGTATTTGACCTAGAGAACACACAGCTGTTAGTCTGTCACCTGCTGCACTATAAGTTCCAGGCGGGCAGGACCTTCGCCTGGCTTCCTCCCCAGCATACCCCTGGGGCCCAGCCTCGTGCCTGGGTGTTAATTCATGTCCACTTGGTAGATGACCTTTCCCTTCCATCTCTGCTGCCTTCCTCTTACATGAGGAATTCAGACCCCACAAACAGGACTCTGTTTAAGGGGTGCAGGTGTGTTCCTCTGGGACTCTAACTGCCATTGGTTAAATTTCCACACGCAGAAATGTTTTTTGTGTTCAAGGGTCAACTTATAGAGTCCCTCTGTTTTACATGTGCAGATTCATGAACACACATAAGGAAGGAAAATGTGTGCAGTGGGTTTAGAAACATAAATAATTAAGACTATTTTTCACATATGGATAGGCACGTCAATAGAAAGGAGAGATTCAGCCTGCTTGGCCTCCATGGAGCCCCTGGCTGGAAAGGACATCAGGGAAGTTGCCTCGGTGGTGCTCTTCTCTGATGGGAACGTCTCTCAGGCCCGGTGCCTGGGCAGAGCCCTGAAATGTGCACATTGAGACATTTTACCTGCTTAGCAGCTGCACGAGGGCTTCTTGGTTCAGTAACAGACAGGCGCAGTCATGTGGAGGTGGTAAGACAACATGCCAATAGTTCCTAAACATTACCTTAGAACACAAAGGGTATTTGGAAAATACTTTGCTAACAGAAAAGAACACACATTGATTTTTAAAAACTCTTACAACAGAGAGATTGAGATGTGGGTGACTTCATTTTACTGTTATTTAAGAACGTCAGGTATTAATAAAGCAGACTCTGGCTCTCAGCACATTTCTGAGCAAGATCAACGAAGGGGTGTAAAGATGGCAGTGACATAAGTGGGGCATTCAGTGCATGGCGGTGCTCTGCTGGGACAGCTTGCCCAGGCTCTATCTCCCACCCCGCCAGAGCAGTGAGTGTGACCTCATCAGCCATGCCTTCTATCACATCTGCGCGCCCCCTCCCCGCCTCAGCACAGCCTGCCCAGCAGTGACTGAGTCCTTATCACCTTGCTCTTTCACTCTTGTGTTAGCAAAACTTTGCAGACTGTCCACAATATTCTGTGATGATGGAGATTCTCTCTGCCTTGCCCAATTCAGCATGTGGCTACTGAGAACTTGAAATGAGGCTTAACGTGACTGATGAAGTGAAGTTTTCTTCTTGTTTAATCCTAATTAATTCAAATTTAAATAGTCACACGTGGCTAATGGCCACCATACCGGACAGATCAGTGCTAGGAAATAACAACTGCAAATTGACTTAATTTGTCTTTAGAAATGTTTTATTATCATTCCTGTTCTCAGATGAGCATACTCAGGCTCAGAGGATTAAGTGACCATGGTTAGAAAGCTAATAAATGGCAGAGAGGAGCTCACACTCAACCCACCCCAACAACCTGCACTCCTGCAGTGATGTCAGAATGCCATCCCCCTTCCTCATGCACAAGAGGCCTCACGGGCAGGAATCAGCTTCTGCAGACTCCAAATTCTTGGTAACCAGCTATGAAAGGAAGCTGGCCATACATACATGGCGTGATTTCTTTCAACAAGAACACAGAGGAAAATGTTTTTCTCCAGCTATGACTACCTAAGTTGAACCTCTCAAACTATTCATTGATCATGTGAACATATGATAGCCCCCACTGTGCTCCGAAACTTTAGCTCTTATCAAATATTAGCCACATGAATTCATAAGAAGGTAACAGTATGAAAAAGACTTTATGCTTTCTAAAATGCTGTCTAAGCATTATTCCACCCTGCTTACCCTTCGCTGACAAACCATAATATACTTTGTTTCCTAAATCAACAGGATCCCACAAAACTGCACAGAACATAAAGAACTTAGGATGTCAAGAGTGATCTGGAAATAAAATGTTGGAGGTATGACTTTAAAAGCAGGGTAACTTATGATAGAGGAAAATAATACAGTCATACTGTAAATTTTGTAGAGTTCTATGTAAAATATTTCACATTACAGTACCATAAACCTCCACAACCTGTGGGTGTCAGTTCAGATGTCCATGTGCCTGTATTCATACAGGAGGATGTGTTATCTCCACAAATCTTTTCTTTATCAATAGGAATCCACTGCACAGATGATTTAAGGTGCATGGTTGAAAATTCATTGAAATTAGAGTGGAGAGCATTACTTTTTGTGTGTGTGTGGACTTTGGTTCTACTACAACTTTTACACTCCCAAGGGGATCTAAGATACTCCTTAATATTACCCTACTTGGACAAAATCAAATAAATAATGGGGTGATGGCCAAAACAAAGATAAATAAATGGGGTAAGACCATGAACTTCGAGGACCAAAGCCTGGTGCAAAAATATATAATAAGCCCAGACTGATGATTCTGTTACATAAAATCCATTTTTAGCTTAGAGCTGGTAGACTGTGGTGGTGAGAGCTATACAAAGACCCAGAATTAGTCTCATCCAAGCCTGGACCTTCTTGCAGCAATACCCTATTTCATGATTCAGCTCCCCTGTCTGGAATGGCATAAGCAATGTAAATGGGGACTGGGTGAGGTGAAGATGGCTGAGGTGGGGCCTGTGTGCCCTCCCCTGGAACCCGGTGCCCTCAATGGTTCTGACTCACAGAACACAGCCCAAGTGACCCTGTGCAAGGCTCCAGGCCTCAGCCTTAAAAAACTGGCTTCTGTTTCCTGTCTTTTGGGACACTTGCCAGGAGTTCCAAGCTTCCATTTAGCAAGTCCAGTTACCATAAGACCACCACACAAAAGAGCACGTGCAGCCACATAGTCAACAGTCCCCCTGGCCTGGCCTCCCAGTCAGTCCTGCCAGCAGGGCAGCCACGGGAGCACAGCCATCCAGGAAGCAGCTGAGCACCACCCAGGGACTTGCATCAACCCCTGTGGACCTGGAGAGTCACCCAGCCAGGTCTGTTCTGACCCACAAAGTCATGAGAGAAAATAAAACAGCTCTTGCTTTCTACCTCAAAATTTTGGGGTAGTTCACTATGCACTAAAAGCTAACTGGAACAGTGTTCCTACTTTCTTCAGTTAATCTGTTCTTCCTCTAAAACCGCCTGTTAATTGCTTGTATTACAGGACATGACTTTGCATTTGTTACATAGGAAGCCTACCCCTGCCTGCCCCATCACTCCAAGTTTCCATACACACCTACCGATGAAGCCAGAAGACGGTGGGTTGGGCTGGATCTTCTCCTTGGTGTTCTCCTGGATAATGTCCCAAAGCTCCCATATGAATTTAGGATGAAGAATGTAAAATGGCTGGTTTGGGTTTTTCTGACGATGCTGAACATATGGAGTGAACAGGTTGTAATCTGGCTTCTTGTACCACTATGAGAAAAAAAACCAACACAATCAAGTACAGAGGCCCATACTGTGAGGACACTGTGGGAAAGACACTGTGAGCAAGACAGGGCAGCACAGGTGAGGGGCTGTTTCAGTGCTGAGGGACCAGGCCGAGGGTGAGGCAAAGGGAATGGCCCCTCACTTCCACGGCACCTCCTCACCGGAGGAGAGAATGGGTACAAGGAGAGATGTCTTGTTCCCTAGTAAAATAAGGGAGATGGGCCAGGGCAGGGGCCAGCGGCCTCTCTGTAAAGGGCCTGACAGTAAACGCATCAGGCTTCTCAGGCCACAGAGTCTCTGCTGCAACCACTCCAATGTGTGGTTGAACTTCAAAAGCAGCTACAGCAGATACACGATGAGGGGAGTGGATGTGCTCCAATAAAACTTTATTTAGAAAAACAGGGTCAGATTTGGCCCATGGCTATAGTGTGCTGACCCCGGGGCCCAATCAGTGTATTTCAAAAGCATGTTTTCCAAATCTACCCCATAGTGACAGAGTGCCTAGCAGTTACTCCCTGGGGTTAGGGCTACGGAAGCCAGACAAGCAGGGCACAGGGGACTCTTTGGAGCGACGGGGATACCGTCTCTTAACTGCTGGTGGGTATATGCTATAAATTTGCTAATACTCATCAAATGTACAGTTACATTGACTGTACATAAATCATTGTGTGAAAAAATGAGTAAGATTGATTTTTTAAAAACGTCTTCAGAAGTGTGTCAAGTGCCACCATGAAACAGGCTTTAGAGAAGGTTGTGGGAGAGACTGGCTTTAGGGCTCCCAGGGTCCCATAAACCCCCCAGACAGACACTTTCAGTAAGTAGTGGGTGTGTATTAAGGTCCCAAGTAATATTTCATGGTTGAATGGGTTCTGTGGTTTTAAAAATTCTGAGGTGGACTGGGCCATATCATCTTCAGTCAGTAACCATGTTCCCAAGCTGCTGGGCCGTGGGAGATCAGGGGTGTGGGACCTGCTGGCTTCTTCACCATCCTCCTGCCCCACCCAGCAGGGTCAGAGCTCAGGCCCCATAGGAAGCACAGATTTCACTGTCCCTGCTCACACCCCCACATCAGAAAGCTCTGTGCTCTGCGCTCGGATGCTTTCAGCAAAGGAAGAAACAGGATCTAACAGCCAGAAGCACTCAGTCTGTCCACCAGAGCAAAGAAGCTGTCATAACCTAAAACCAGAGAACTTTGGGCTGGGAAGGAAGCTAAAAAGTTCAAACACCCATTTGATGCTTGATTCTCAACAGAAGCCATGTATGAGATTCTGGCTGAATCTGGTTCTCAAAAAATACACATCAAGGCTTTCTGGGAGAAGGGCTCTAACAGATGTACCTGAAGGAAAAATATTCTCCAGGTGATTCTGATTTGCACTCCTGGCTAGGAACCAGTTAGCAACCATGCTAGGTCAATGTCCAACCTTCATCTCAAAGTGAATACCGGCAGGACATTCTTTCGGGGGGACTCATTCAACCTTGGGCGATTCCCCTGCAAAGTTACTTCTTGGTGAGGCCAAGATCTGTTCTCCACATTCATCTTAAGAAGGCTGCATTCTCTTGGCTCAGAACAAGTCAGATGATTCCCGTTGGTACAGCTGATAACATCTGTTATGAAGCTAAATTATCATCCATCTTTCCTGGCCCTTTTTAAGCAAACAAGTACACTGGCTTTTCAGCCAAGTTTTCACCAAGAAATAATGAGCTGCTTGCCTGGATAGGCATAATTTGCCAGAATGTCATGAATATAGCTTGCTTATATTTTGGTAGCTAGTAATAATCTTGGTTATGCTGTATCATATAACATGGAAAAGGTTTTGAGGCAGAAGCCAAAAAGTATCTCATTTAGGAAAAACCTGTAACAGGTTCCACTGAAACAATCATGAGCTGTTGTTGATTCAAAAAGTCTAGATTTTCTTGCCAAGCATCTCTTAATTTATTTCAAAAGATCTTGTAACTACTTGGAAGATGATGTAACCCCACCAGAATGGAAAAATTCTGAGTTTAATCAGTCTGACCTTCAGCTTAACCAGGAATTTCTCAATATTTAGACACTGAACATGTGTATTTCATTTTAAAAAAATCCTCCAGGGCAAAAGGCCTTTTTTATTAGATGGATAATGTTCACCAAGTATGCTACTGGAAATGGGTATCAGAATGCTGTGTTTGCATGGGTATTTTTGGTAGTACCCATGATCAGTTTCACTGTCTTGTTAAAGCTTAATCCTTGACTTGCTTCCATTTATTGGTCAGTCAAAGGCACTGAGTGACCTTAGGGATGCAGCACCAAAGGAAACACCTACCAGGTTCAGATTTGCAGAATAAGGAGCAGGGTCCCAGGCCACCAAAATCACATCCTTATACAATGAACTGTCGATGAAGTGATGGTGGGGGTTGGTCAATATCTGCAAATACAATGAAAAATCATTTCAATACAAGTGTTTGGTGCTTCAAAATGGTATTTGAAAAAAGAGATGAAAACTTAAAAAATGTATCAGAGCGAAATTAAAAAAAGAAAAGCTCTTCAGACTGTTTTCCTCTGGGGGAGCAACAGAGGCTGGCATTGCACAGAAAAGCCCTTGAAGGCATGTCTGGGGAAATGAGGATTTGTTTTTACAAACCCACTGATTCTTACATTGTCAGCAGCTCTGGACTCATATCTAGTGGTTCTGAATTGGCTCTTGGAAGATACAGCTGACTAGCTATTTCAGCCCCCTTGTTCATATCCTCTTCAATGGCCTTCACAGGGAATTTGGAGAGAGTTGCAGAAATGGTTGAATTAACATATTTCTGGAGTGCCATCCTCAGGACAAATGGGATGCAGAGAGCCAGACACAAGTCAGCCCCAGTATGTCCTCTCTCTGTGGCCCTCTCTGGTCCTGGATGAGTCCTTCGATCTCCCCTGCCAATCACCTTTCTTTTTTTTAACCACAGTTTTGCGAAAAAAAAAAATGCATTGCTTTTCCTCAGTTCTAAACTGCAATTTCTGCAACTTATCATTTTTTAAACTGTACTCTTTTTCCTTCACATTTTAAAATTTCTGAACTTAGGATGTATCTTTCAGGTGCCATGTTATTTTAATTTGGTGAGGTTTATCTCCTCCTCTCTGAAAAGCTGTTATTAAATGAATGATGAAGGTTGCAATCAAGGCACCTATGAATTAAGGAAATAAGTCAAGTGTTTCTTACCTTGCTGCAGGCTGCCTGGCTCAGGGCACTACACAGGAAGCTAATCTTTTGATCAGCAAGTAAAATCATAAATCACTCATCACTTTAAATTTTTCTATATAGTTTGAAATTATAGAAATTGTGGTTTTGAGAATTTTGCTATAAATTTAGAAAACTTTCTTATTAAGAACATAAAGAAATATGTTACATTCCTATACACTAACAATGAAATAGCAGAAAGAGAAATCAGGAAAACAATTACATTCACAATTGCATTAAAAAGAGTAAAATACCTAGGAATAAAACCTAACCAAGTAAGTGAAAGACCTATATCCTGAAAACTATAAGACACTTTTAAGAGAAATTAAAGAGAACACTAATAAATGCAAATTCATCCCATGCTCTTAGATAGGAAGAATTAATATTGTCAAAATGGCCATCCTGCCTAAAGCAATCTACAGATTCAATGCAATCCCTATCAAAATACCAATGGCATCCTTCAACACACTGGAACAAGTAGTCCTAAAATTCATATGGAACCACAAAAGACCCCAAATAGCCAAAGCAATCCTGAGAAGGAAGAATAAAGCAGGGGGTATCTCACTTCCCAACTTCAAGCTCTACTACAAAGCCATAGTAATCAAGACAATTTGGTACTGGCACAAGAACAGACCCATAGACTAGTGGAACAGAAAAGAGAATCCTGATATTAACCCAAGCATATATGATCAATTAATATACGATAAAGGAGCCATGGATATACAATGGGGAAATGACAGCCTCTTCAACAGCTGGTGTTGGCAAAACTGGACAGCTACATGTAAGAGAAGAAACTGAATCATTGTTTAACCCCATACACAAAAGTAAACTCAAAATGTATCAAAGACCTGAATGTAAGTCATGAAACCATAAAACTCTTAGAAAAAAACATAGGCAAAAGTCTCTTGGACATAAACATGAGTAACTTCTTCATGAACATATTTCCACAGGCTAGGGAAACAAAAGCAAAAATGAACAAGTGGGACTATATCAAACTAAAAAGCTTCTGTACAGTAAAGGACACCATCAGTAGAACAAAAAGGCATCGTACAGTATGGGAGAATATATTCATAAATGACATACCTCATAAGGGGTTGACATCCAAAATATATAAAGAGCTCATGCACCTCAACAAACAAAAAGAAAATAATCCAATTAAAAAATGAGCAGAGGAGCTGAACAGACAGTTCTCTAAAGAAGAAATTCAGATGGCCAACAGGCACATGAAAAGATGCTCCACTTCCCTAATCATCAGAGAAATGCAAATTAAAACCACAATGAGATATCACCTCACACCAGTTAGGATGGCCAACATCCAAAAGACAAACAACAAATGTTGGCGAGGATGTGGAGAAAGGGGAATCCTCCTACACTGCTGGTGGGAATGTAAGCTAGTTCAACCATTGTGGAAAGCAGTATAGAGGTTCCTTAAAAGACTAAAAATAGAAATACCATTTGACCCAGGAATTCCACTTCTAGGAATTTACCCTAAGAATGCAGCAGCTCAGTTTGAAAAAGACATATGCACCCCTTTGCTTACCACAGCACTGCTTACAATAGCCAAGAAATGGAAGCAACCTAAGCGTCCATCAGTAGATGAATGGATAAAGAAGATGTGGTACATATACACAATGGAATATTATTCAGCCATAAGAAGAAAACAAATCCTACCATTTGCAACAACATGGATGGAGCTAGAGGGTATTATGCTCAGTGAAATAAGTCAGATGGAGAAAGACAAGTACCAAATGATTTCACTCATCTGTGAAGTTTAAGAACAAAGAAAAACTAAAGGAACAAAACATCAGCAGACTCATAGAACCCAAGAATGGACTAACAGTTACCAAAGGGAAAGAGATTGGGGAGGCTGGGTGGGAAGGGAGGGACAAAGGGAATAATGACCATTACAATTAGCACACATAACGTAGGGGTGATCACACGGAAGGCAGTATAGCACAGAGAAGACAATTAGTGATTCTACTGCATCTTATTTCACTGATAGACAGTGACTGTAATGGGGTATGTGGTGGGGACTGATAATGGGGGGAGTATAGTAACCATAATGTTGCTCATGTAATTATACCTTAATGATACCAAAAAAAAAAAAGTGCACTACAAGCATGAAAAAAGAACACAAAGAAAATTAATTGTTTCATTTTCAGTTAAACAATCCATTTTCACTTTTAAATTTTTAAACAGCAGACAAAAGTTTCTGTGCTACCTTACTGACCCTTGGATTTTGTACCTTTGCTTTTCTCCACTTGTCTCTGCCGCTTCTCACTGCCATTTTTTCTAGTTCATGAAATGCAACATGCTAAGTTTGAGTATATATATATACAAATGTATTTTTTTCTACTATGGTTTTTCCCCTTAATCTTACTCATTTCTTTCTATCCTGTTAAACAGAAATTCCCATTTCTCTGCATTTTTTCCTCATTAATTCTTTATAATTACAAGACTCATAGAAATAAGCAAGATCATGGTCATGGATAACTGGGTAATTTCTTTTCAATCATTCAGTTAAACTATTTGCTTATAAAATTCACATCCATGAAAACACTCTCCCCATCCTACCTGGGAATTAATGATGCGCAGCGTGGTTTTATTTCCGACGTCTTTCTCATAGCCATGTGTAGGAGCTGAGTTAAATCTCAAAACTGCATCATGAGAATCTAAGGGCAAATGATTAACAAGCTTACTTTTTTTTCTTTGTAGAATCAACATAATCTAGAGGGTAAATATTAAAGGAAATCTTTCAATATCTAAAGCTAGCTGGACACCATAGAGTTAACATGTACATACACATATTTTTCAGTGTATTGTTTATCAAGAACATCCTAGCTAGGGGACAAATGGACACAGAACATGCTCACATAATTGGAACATGGGACACAGAAATCCATTACAAGTGGTCCCATATGATCTAAGTTATATACTTATGGGCTCACATGCTTTGTGCAGCTACTCTTCTAAAGATTCAAAAATACCTTGAAGATTGAATCTCTGGGAGCAGGTAAGGATGCTAGAACAGGGGCTGTGGTCTGCAGCTTCTTACTGCTTACAGAACAGGGAGGCTGCTCAGTGCCTCCGATGGTGCCACCTCCAAGATCAAGTGTGTGTCTTACCTAGAAAATCACAGCCTTCAATGTAACTTCAGCACTTTTGGGTGCTAGTTTGCACTTAAAAAGAAAACCAGCAGTGACTTCCATGCATCTTTGCATACTGCTGAAAATGCCTGGAAGACCCATGCTCAGGCAATCTCCAAGTGCTCTGCATCCCAGCAATGGTCTGCCTTACTGCTGCAGCCCTAGAGAGTGGGAGGGACCACCCGAGGCCCAGCCCTGAAGCCCACTATGCCCAACAATGGCACATCAATGGCACACCCTGCGTCCCTGAGCTTCAATCACAACATAAACAAAGGTGTCTTCACTCCACTTGTCAGATTTTCACAAGTTCTCTGAGGTCCTAGGCAAAAACAAGGCTCCCGTGTCATGGAGGCTGCCAAGGAGATGATGAGCTAGAGGTGGAGGAGGACGGCTCACCTGATTAAGGGATGGGATGGGGGATATGTTTCCTTTCCAGAAAGCAGTCTGTATGCATACACATCTTGATATTTCCTGAGCCAGCTCATGTGTTTCTTGGAAACCAGCCTGACACCAGGGTTAATCAGCAAGAAGGTTATTTCTATGAGCTATCTTTAGCTCCAAAAATTTCATCCACATTTCAGGTTTAACTTAGAGCAATAACAAGGCCTGTTTGTGAGAAAGTGAGAGGTGAGATTATGTATTTCTGATCTGCCAGTGAGCCTGTGGATACACCCTACATTTATGGTGACCACTCCCGATACAAGTCTCTAGAGCAGCTCACCTTCTTCACTTGAGTCCTGCTATCCCCTCCTGAGTAGCTTCCTCGGAACAGACTAGAAAGCAGCAGAAACTCTGCATGCATGCCACCACTAAAATAGCATTACAAAAGGTACCTTTCTTGATAAGCCCTGAACTCAGAAAAATTCAGACTCCAGTTTTGAGAACCAAAATTAGTGCACTTTTGAAACAAAAAGAATACATAATGGGTACCTGGCTGTGTCATCAAAAAAAAAAACATATAATGTTCCTTTAGGGAATGTTCTGCAGGCTTTGGAAAAGTATGACCTGCCACCTGTTTTAGTAAATAAAGTTGTACTTCAACAGACACACTCATTTGTTTATCTACTGTCTATGATGGCAGAGTGGAGTTGAGACAGAGATCTATGGCTCACAAAGCCCCAAATACTTACTATTTGGCTCTTAAAAAATATGTTTGCCAATCTTTGTATTCCAGGTGACTAATGCTTTGTGTAAATGATCCAAAAAAAAACCTGAACGCTTCTGAGTTTTACATCACGATTTAAGTTCTTGTTTGCACTTTTTCGGGTAGTGAACTGCCTTATTTTTATTGAACAGTGTTTTGTCATAAAAAATCAAATGAACTCTGAGCTGGAAATTTTAAGATTACCCAAAGCAGTGGTTCTCACTTTTTGGTCTCAGGACCTCTTGACACCATTGAAAATTATTGACAACCTGTTGTTATTTGTGTAAAATCCTTCAACATGTACCACACTAGAAAGCAAAATAGAAAAATTTCAAGTATCAATTTATTTAAAAATAACGTATTTTTATAAAAACTAACTATCCTCAAAAACTAGGAGGAGACTGGCTATGTTTTAATGTTTGCAAGTCTACTTAAAGTCTGACTTTTTAGAAGTCACCAGGTTTCTCTCAACTGCTCTTGCATTTAACCTGCTGCAGGAGTACACTGCTTTAGGTGAAGTATAAAGAAGCCCAGACATATTGTTGAAAAAATGTAGTTTAAATTTTTCCAGATTACTGGGAATATTCTTCTTTGATACTTCATCAAAACTTGACAAGTGCCAATATCTTAAAAGTTTGTTGCAGTGTGGAATGGGAAACAGTATCAATGAACTTTCCATGCTCTGTTACATTAAAATCCACTAGTTAATCTTGCTCTTAAAAAGGATGATTCACCCATGCATATTTTTCTAACATCTTGCAATGATTTCTTGGAATTATCAGTTCAGTTAGTCACACAGATCTTCCAAATATCAAACTACATTAGTTAACATTACCAGGGATCTCAAGAGCTTTGGGAAGCTTCCAAACTCATGCTGAATGCTTGAATCTGATAAATGGCAACAGCTACCATCAGTTATTTTCCTAAAGGTGACAGGCTCACTTAATTCCATTTTGAGAAAATACCAGCCCAACATCCAAGTCTAAATAAAGTATGTCAGTCAGTCATTTACTTCAAGTAAAAACTGTGTTTCACGATAAAAGTGGATAGTTCTGCTCATAACCACACACTGGTATTTTTGGTGTGTTATTATGCAGACGTGTCCTTCACATCATTACCCACTTTGTCTTTAAAACACATGTACTCAAAGATTGAGGCGTGGGAGGTGAGACAGAGGATTCCTCCTAAAAACTACATATAATATGAAAATATAATTAATACGACTAATCCTGAAAGAGCAACAGGAAAGAGGGCTGTGCCAAACTGCATACACCTGGAGAAAAGACTAAACCTCACGGAACAGAGTAACGTACCAAAGCTGCAGCCTGGTGGGACCCAAGTGCTTCCCCTACCCCAGCTCACTGGCAGGAGGAAGAGAAACGGAGCAGGGAGGGAGTGGAGGCCTGGGACTGCTGAATACCTAACTCTGGAGATCTGCTCTGGGAGCACAAACCTACATTTCACTGTGCTTTCATGGTACTCTTGTGATTAGGGGGCTTGAAAGCTAAGACAGGCAGAATACCTGGAGAAACTGAGATTCCAGCCATTTGTGGAAAGCAGGGATCCATATCCAGCTGCTCTGGGACAAAAGAAAGGCAGGCAGTCTGAGAGACTTCCTAACAGCAAGAGAGCTGCTAAAGGGGCAAGGATTGCACAGAGCTTACTGCTCGGGAGAAAGGACAGGTCGACAAAACTGGGTACACTCTGCCCAGCAGGTTGGGAACTTTCTTGATCTTTAGGTGCTCCAGCTCCCTGGCTGGATACACAGCTTGAAGGACCCCCTCCATGATATGCAGCCTACTGCAACTTTCTCCCAACCAGCCCCACCTGGCTCGCAAACCGGCAAATCCAACCCTGGCATTAGGCCCCCCAGAGAGGGAAGCCCCCTCTACAGCAACTGCAAATGCAAAGCATAGAGGCTTATACCTGTGTGCTCAGACCACTGGATCTGGCAGTGATGGCAGGCATAGCAGGAGGGAAGCAGGAAACAGCTCTTTCCTCCCCCCAGGCACCAATACCACTCCCCTGCGACCCCTGACATTGCTTTAGGGGCTGAGCAGCTCCAGAGAGTAGAGCTTCTGGGCATTAAAGGGCGCCATATACAAATATGAAATGCCAAAGAAACCTGGTTCAAAGTAAAATTATGAATACAACACCTGAGAAAGATTCAAATGATATCAATCTCATGATCTTTCTGAAAGGGATTTCAAAATAAAAATCATTAACATGCTCATGGTAGTAGAGAAAAATATTCAAGAACTCAGGAATGAATTCTGGTTGGAGGTCCAATCATTGAAGAGCACAATGGAGGGTACTAAAAGCAGATTAGATACAATGGAGATGATAAATGAAATAGAAATTAGAGAAGAGGAATACAAAGAAGCTGAGGCATACAGAGAAAAAAGGATCTCTAAGAATGAAAGAATAATAAGAGAAATGTGTGACCAATCCAAAAGGAACAATATTCACATTATACGGGAACCTGAAGAGGAAGAAAGAGAAAAAGGGATAGAAAGTGTCTTTGAGGAGGTAATTGCTGAAAACTTCCCCAATCTGGGGAAGGACATAGTCTCTGAGGCCATGGAGGTGCACAGATCTCCCAACACAAGGGACCCAAGGAAGACAACACCAAGACATATAGTAATAAAAATGGCAAAGTCAAGGATAAGGACAGACTATTAAAAGCAGCCAGAGAGAGAAATAAGATCACATACAAAGGAAAACCCATCAGGCTATCATCAGACTTCTCAGCAGAAACCTTACAGGCCAGAAGGGAGTATCATGATGTATTTAATGCAATGAAGCAGAAGGGCCTGGAACCAAGAATAGTTTATGTGGCAAGATTCTGATTTAAATTTGAAGGAGGGATTAAACAATTTCCAGATAAGCAAAAGCTGAGAGAATTTACCTTCCACAAACTGTCTCTACAGTGTATTTTGGAGGGACTGCTATAGATGGAAGTGTTCCTAAGGTTTAATAGCTGTCACCAGAGGTAATAAAATGACAGTAAAGAAAGTAGAACAGTTCATTACTAAGCAAATGCAAAATTAAATCAACTATCCCCAAAGTCAATCAAGGGATAGACAAAGAGTACACAATATGATACCTAATATATAAAGAATGGAGGAGGAAGAAAAAGAAAGAGAAAAAAGAACCTTCAGATTGTGTTTGTAATAGCATATTAAGTGAGTTAAGTTAGAGTCCTAGACAGTAAGGAAGCTAACCTTGAACCTTTGGTAATGACGAATCTAAAGTCTGCAATGGCAATAAGTACATACCTATCAATAATCACCCTAAATGTAAATGGACTGAATGCACCAATCAAAAGACATAGAGTCACTGAATGGATCAAAAAATGAGACCCCTCTATATGCTGCCTACAAGAGACTCACTACAAACCCAAAGACACACACAGACTAAAAGTGAAGGGATGGAAAAAGATATTTCACACAACTAATACGGAGATAAAAGCAGAAGTTGCAGTACTTGTATCAGACAAAATAGACTTCAAAACAAAGAAAGTCACAAGAGACAAAGGACATTACATAATGATAAAGGGGTCAATCCAACAAGAAGATATAACCACTATAAATATCTATGCACCCAACACAGGATCATCTACATAAGTGAAACATACACTAACAGAATTAAAATGGGAAATAGAATGCAATGCATTCATTCTAGAAGACTTCAACACTCCACTGACCCTGAAGGACAGGTCAACCAGACAAAAAATAAGTAAGGAGACAGAGGCATGGAACAACACACTAGAAGAGATGGTCCTAACAGACATCTACAGAACTCTGCATCCAAAAGCAGCACAATACACATTCTTCTCAAGTGCACATGGAACATTTTCCAGAATAGATCATATACTAGGCCACAAAAAGAGCCTCAGCAAATTCAAAAAGATTGAAATTCTACCAACCAGTTTCTTAGACCACAAAGGTAAGAAACAAGAAATAAATTACACAAAGAAAATGAAAAATCCCACAAAACACGGAGGCTTCAAAACATGCTCCTAAATAATCAATGGATCAATGACCCAATAAAAACAGAGATCAAGCAATGTATGGAGACAAAGGACAACAATAATTCAACATCTTAAAATCTGTGGGACGCAGCAAAGGCCGTGCTAAGAGGAAAGTATA
The DNA here is from genome assembly GCF_030020395.1 of Manis pentadactyla. Taxonomy (NCBI): domain Eukaryota; kingdom Metazoa; phylum Chordata; class Mammalia; order Pholidota; family Manidae; genus Manis; species Manis pentadactyla. Next base: position 145,090,972 of record NC_080020.1, on the reverse strand, counting down.
TTGCAATACAGGCCTACCTCAGGAAAGAAGAACAATCCCATATGAACACTCTAAACTCACAGTTAAAGAAAATAGAAAAAGAAGAACAATGAGGCCCAAAGTCAGAAGAAGGAGGGGCAAAATAAGATTAGAGTGGAAATAAAGAAAATCGAGAAGAATAAAACAATAGAAAGAACCAATCAAAGCAGCAGCTGGTTCTCTGAGAAAACAAACATAATAGATAAACCCCTAGACAGACTTACCAAGAAAAAAAGAGAGTCTACACACATAAACATAATCAGAAATGAGAAAGGAAAAATCACTACAGACATCACAGAAATACAAAGAATTATTAGAGAGTACTATGAAAAAGTGTATGTCAACAAACTGGATAACCTAGAAGAAATGGACAACTTTCTAGAAAAATACAACCTTCCAAGGCTACCCTGAAAGAAACAGAAAATTTGAACAGATGAATTACCAGTGACGAAATTGAATTGGTAATCAAAAAACTACCTCAGAACAAAAGTGCTAGATCAGATGCCTTCACTGCTGAATTTTATCAAACATTTAGTGAAGACCTAATACCCATCTTCCTTTAAGTTTCCCAAAGAGTAGAAGAAGAGGGAATACTTCCAAACTCATTCTATGAGGCCAGCATCACTCTAATAATAGAAACAGGCAAAGACACCACAAGAAAAGAAAATTACAGGCCAATATCCCTGATGAACATAGATGCAAAAATACTCAACAAAATATTAGTAAACTGAATTCAAAAATACACCAAAAAGATCATCCATCACGATCAAGTAGAATTTATTTCAGGGATGCAAGGATGGTACAACATTCGAAAATCCATCAACATCATCCATCACATCAACAAAAAGGACAAAAACTACACGATCATCTCCATAGATGCTGAAAAAGCATTTGACAAAATTCAACATCCATTCATGATAAAATCTCTCAACAAAATGGCTATAGAGGGCAAGTACCTCAACATAATAAAAGGCCATATATGACAAACCCACAGCCAACATCATACTTAATAGTGAAAAGCTGAAAGCTTTTCCTTTAAGATTGGGAACAAGACAAGGATGCCCACTCTCCCCACTTCTATTCAACATAGTTCTGGAGGTCCTATCCACGGCAATTAGACAACACAAAGAAATAAAATGCATCCATACTGGCAAGGAAGAAGTTAAACTGCCCCTGTTTGCAGATGACATGATATTGTACATAAAAAAACCCTAAAGAATCCTCTCCAAAACTACTAGATCTAATATCTGAATTCAGCAATGTTGCAGGATAAAAAGTAAACACAGAAATCGGTGGCATTCCTATACACTAATGATGAACTAGCAGAAAGAGCAATCAGGAAAACAATTCCATTCACAGTTGCATCAAAAAGAGTATAATACCTAGGAATAAATCTAACTAAGGAAGTGAAACTACACACTGTATACTCTGAAAACTACAAGACACTCATGAGAGAAATTAAAGAAGATACCAATAAATAGAAACACATTCCATGCTCAGGGATAGGAAAAATATTGTCAAAATGGCCATCCTGCCTAAAGCAGTCTACAGATTAAATGCTATTCCTATTAAAATACCAACAGCATTCTTCAGTGAAGTAGAGAAAATAGTTCTAAAATTCATATGGAACCACAAAGACCCCAAATAGCCAAAGCAATCCTGAGAAGGGAGAATAAAGCTGAGGGGATTATGCTCCGCAACTTCAAGCTCTACTATAAAGCCACAGTTATCAAGACAATTTGGTACTGGGACAAGAAGAGAACCATAGACCAATAAAACAGACTAGAGAGCCCTGATATAAACCCAAAATATATGGTCAATTAATATACAATAAAGGAGTCATGAACATACAATGGGGAAATGACAGCCTCTTCAACAGCTGGTGTTGGCAAAACTGGACAGGTACATGTAAGAGACTGAAACGGGATTGTTTAACCCCATACACAAAAGTAATCTCAAAATGGATCAAAGACCTGAATGTAAGTCATGAAACCATGAAACTCTTAGAAGACAACACAGGCAAAAATCTACTGAATATAGGCATGATAAACTTCTTCCTGAATGCATCTCCTCAAGCAAGGGAAACTAAAGCAAAAATGAACACATGGGACTACATCAAACTAAAAAGTTTCTGTATGGCAAAGGACACCATCAACAGAACAAAAAGGTATCCTACAGTTTGGGAGATTATATTTGTAAATGACATATCCAACAAGGGGTTAACATCCAAAATATATAAAGAACTCACACGCCTCAACACCCAAAAACCAAATAACCCTGTTAAAAAATGGGCAGAGGATATGAAGATACAATTTTCCAAAAAAGAAATTCAGATGGCCAGCAAACCCATGAAAGATGCTCCATATCCCTAATCATCAGGGAAATGCAAATTAAAACCACAATGAGATACCACCTCACACCAGTAAGGATGGCCAGCATTGAAAAGACTAAGAACAACAAATGCTGGTGTAAGGATGTGGAGAAAGGGGAACCATCCTACACTGCTGGTGGGAATGTAAGCTAGTTCATCCATTGTGGAAAGCAATATGGAGATTCCTCAAAAAACTTAAAATAGAAATACCATTTGACCTGGGAATCCCACTCCTTGGAATTTACCCAAAGAACACAACTTCTCAGACTCAAAAAGACATATGGACCCCAATGTTTATTGCAGCACTATTTACAATATCCAAGATACGGAAGCAACCTAAGTGTCCATCAGTAAATAAATGGATAAAGAAGATGTGGTACACATACACAATGGAATACTATTCAGCCATAAGAAAGAAACAAATCTTACCATTTGCTACAACATGGATGGATCTGGAGGATATTAAGCTCAGTGAAATAACCCAGGCAGAGAAAGACAAGTGTCAAACGATTTCACTCATATGTGGAGTATAACAATGAAGCAAAACTGAAGAAACAAAATAGCAGCAGACTCACAGACTCCAAGAAAGGACTAGTTGTTACCAAAGGGGAGGGGTGTGGGAGAGCGGGTGGGTAGGGAGGGAATGGGGATTGAGGGGTATTATGTTTAGTACACATGGTGTGGGAGGTCACAGGGAAAACAGTGTAGCACAGAAAAGGCACATAGTGGATCTCTGGCATCTTGCTGCACTGATGGACAGTGACTGCATTGGGTTATGGGTGGGGACTTGATAATGTGGGTAAATGTAGTAACCACATTGTTTTTTCATGTGAAACCTTCATAAGAGTATATATCAATAATACCTTAATAAAATATTTTAAAAAATAAAACACATACTCAAAGATTGAGATTTAATAAAACCAACCATTTGTATTGCTTCATCCAGGATATCCACAGGTGAAAATGGAATTCTTTTCTTTTAATGCTTCATGTGACAAATACTATGAGGAAAATCATGATTGGGTACTGCCGCCATTTGTGCTGGGAAGCAGTTCATTCACCATTGCTTTTATATCATCAGTGTAAATGTCAATAGTTTAAAAGACCCCTGAGTATTACAAAATAGTCTTTGCCCAGTGAACCCCCAAGACGGTCTTGGGGACCCCAAGCATAAGCAGACCACACCATATGAACTGGGGACCTGGGACAGCCCTCTCACAAGGCTGAGTATTATAAAAATAGTCTTTTCCCAGTGAACCCCCCACCCCAAGATGGTCTTGGGGACCCCAAGCATAAGCAGACCACACCATGTGAACCGGGGATCTGGGACAGCCATCTCACAAGGCAGAGTAAGAGAGCAAGAGGAGGCTGCAGACAGTGAGGGACCTCCAGCTACTCAGAGGTAATGAGGACACATGTGACACGTGCAGCCCCAAACCAGTCCCCCACTAAACCACAGGCCCTCGACACAGCCTGTCTAAAGGTCAGCTGAGCAAGTCAAGGACCCCAGGCAGTAGGAGCATTTGAAATTAATTAGGTGGTAATTCCAAATTAACTCTCACCCTGAAAACACCCTAGATTTTAAATGGTAGTGTTGTACACTGAGGTGCTTCAAGCTTTCAAACGTCAGAAGGCATAGGGAACAGAAATGTGATCTAGCTTAAGTCCTCTGGGAGTGGTATGAGTCTCAAGAATTAAAAGGCCAATTTCATGGAGGCAGGGATGGGAGCTGGTGTGGACGGAGACTGCGCCTCCTTCAAGCTGTCAGTGAGCAGAATTGGATCTGGGTGGGAGAGGGAACAAGCGGGGGAAGACAGGCTGAGAGTGTGTCTGTCACATAGACATATTTTTTAAGTGTGTGCCTGCTGTGCAGTTCCTTGATAATGCATCTAAAAACTGAGCTGTCCATTCATATTTAGAAAGGAAGGAATGGATCAGACAGCAGGCACACAGGGAATAAAGTAAAGCATCATCTGTGGAGAAGGCATTTCCAAGCAAGAGCCTTTCACGTTGACCTTGAGAACAGAGCCAGGCTAAGTGTATTCACTGAAGGAAGGTTAAAACACTTTAAGGCAAGGGGCCAGCCAGGAGGTGTGCTGGCACCAAGTCACTGCCTGGCCTCGGGCAATGCGCCCCCATGCCCTCCCCTTCCTTTCCCAAGCTCACACAGAAAATAAAATCTGAAACAGCAAGGGAACCAAAGCTTCTAGCCTTTGGGGAACGGCCTGCCAAAGAGATGATGCTTTTCTCTCCCAACTAACTGCCCTGGTCATATCACCTCTTCCCATGACTCCTGCAATCTGACTTCCCTTGTGCCTTCAGATCTAGGCTCTGGAGTCATGTCTTTAAAATGAAAAGCTGCCCCATCACTTCTCTGCTTCAAAGATCGCAATACTTCTGTGCTGCAAGCCCAGGGCAGGGTGGGGGGAGCAGAGCTGGAGTTTCTGGAGACCCAGAATCCAGGCTCCACCCACAGTGCCTCCAGGGGCCTCCGTGTCCTTATCTGTGAAACAGGAATAATCATACCTATCACTTCGAGTTATAGGCTTAGCACAAAAGCATTTAGAACAGGACCTTGTCTGTGGTAAGCACCCTATGAGTGGTACCTATAATTACAAATCTTAGTCTAATTTCTGTAAAAGGGCACAAACAAATCTGTGAGCTAACCTCCTGCCCACATCCAGCGACTGTCTCCTCTGCCCCTCCCAGTGCTGCTGAAGCTCTCGTCGCCCATGCGCCACACACCACGCTGTTTCTCCCCTCCCTGTTACACCAGCCTACGGCCTGGATCGTCCAGTTCTGGGCAGCCTCTGCTAACCCCCCCTCTTGGCCCAGCCAGCTGTCTTCATGGTGTCTTAGGATTCTGTTGTCACTTTCTCACTGTCAGTATATATATCTATCTTCTCCTCCACCTAATGATGATACTGGAATTATCTGCTCAGGCTGACTTCTCTACTATATTGCAGAGGATCTGTGTGTCTCACCACTGGCTATCAGGCCTCAATAAATCATCAATGCTTGTTAAATGACTATATGATCTGCTTAACCTTTTTTTTTTAAAGGTAATGTATCAGGATAGGCCAAATCCTATGCTCTTACCATCAAGTACCGTATGCTCCACTCCTTACACACTACGAGGCCTACCCTTCTATTTTCTCACAACTTCAACAGAATTTGAGTTTCAAGGGCACAGATTTGAACTCTATCCCAGCTGCTGCTAGTTCACAGCAGACATTTCTTCTCTATAGTGTGCTCATGTGTACGGGTGAAAAAAGATCATTTTATAGCTCTAGGAAAGAACAGTCCATGCTTCCAAAACAGTTCAGTTTGCTTTTTAGTAACATTTTCAAAGTGGAGGTGTTTACAACTGCCACACTATTCTCAAAAACAATTACCCAGTGTGATTCAGTCTGACAGAACTGGGACAGGACTGCAGTGCCAAGGAGCACCCAGCAGAGAGAGCAGGAAGGCAGCCAATAAGCAAACAGGTGTACTGGGTCTTTCTCCTGCACAGGCGCACTTGCAGGGTATCCAGGCGCAGTTCCCTCTGGTTGGCCTCTAGGCAGGGCTCCAGAGTCAGGTACTTTTCTAGCTCTGCCTACAGTTTTTCATAAGCCCATGACCTTCTTTAAGTCATTTGATCTTTCTTCAGCCAATCACGGTTATATATTTAAGGACCAAGATGAATTTACCTAAGTGGTACAGCATGCCCCAATACTCCGAGTTGCTTGAAGGAATCTACTATGTGAATTTGTTCTTAGTAAGAGAGCAATAAGCAACTATGTGTTAAGAAGCATGTATACATTCAATTGCATCGGAAGAAATGTCAGCAGCTGGCGTGCACATGCACTGATGCTGAGATACCAGCTTAGAAAAATGAAAGACCTTTGTTCTTACACACTGACTTATGCTAGTTACATATTCATAAAATGGTAGGTACAAAGTTGGATTTAAAAGAATTCCAGTAAAATAACAAAGATAATTTTTTAAAAACTTCTGAGTGTGTTCTTCAGTGATGATTCCACAATTCTAATTCTGAAGTTTCATGTAACTGCATACAATATAAATAAAATTTGGATACTAGAAACTAACAAAGACAAAACTGACATTTCATGTTCCCCAGTAATGTGTAATTCCCAGCATCTTTCACATTCTCCTCCAAGTTCTGAATAAAGTAGAGTTTACAAGACTCTGGTCAGGGCTATTTATGCAGGAATAAAGAGCAAAGGACTTCTCCCTAACATGCAAGAGCAATTCAAATATACAACTAGGATGTAGAAGTATTTAATGTCAAGCAAAACAAAACCAGAAGCAAGTGACCGCCTGCTTTAAAGCATGATACTTAAACTCCTTCTTGCATTATTAATAACAGTCTTTAGAAACTAGAAAGAACTGTGGTGTTACTTCACCCCAGGGGCCTCTAAAGCACTGCCTGTACCTAATCAATTGCAGGCTGCTCTGCTCTGGCTTCAGCTATATGTGACAGTATTATGAGCCCTCAGTAATGTCTGCATGGGGACACTGGGGCTCCAGACCTCAAGCCCAGACTTGCGCCTTGTTCTTTTTAACTTTTTAAAAATTTCACATTCAGCCTCACTCCCAGAACATCTGAGATGAGTTCTGGGTTGTGGAGCCTGGTTACAACAGCATCACTCCATTTCAAGAAGGCTCTGCAGTATCAGCCACTCCTCAAGGACACTGAACAACTACTGGACCCAAGAAAGAACAGTTGTTCCTTTCGTAGGTGGGCAGTGCCCCCTGATTATCAGGTACAGATTAGTTATAAGCTAACACCGTCTACTCCAAGAATGTATTAGTCTTGGTTGTTTTACTGGACTTGAGGCAGAAACAGCTTTGGATTTACATTTGTTTCCCACACCTAGTACAGAAGCTGGCACACAGTGGGGGCTGGACACATTTGTTAAATAAGTGAAATGAGTCTAAAGGGGCAACTGCTTGCTTGCTGGTGCAGCAACAGAATGAGCCTGGCATAGAGGGAAGTCTAAGGCCATGGAAGCCACGGCTGCGGTTTCCAGAGGGCAGGAATTCTGCATACAGACTGCAACAGAAAAGCCTGACTGAAGTTTCCCGCCTGCCAGTTGGTTGCCTTGCAGACTCTTAGGTCAGTTTCCAGTCCACCGGCCTGCCGTACACATTGCAGACTTGCCAGGCCCCATAATCGCAGGAGCAAGTCTTCAAAATAAATCTCTTTCTCTCTACAATATCCCATCAGCTGGTTTCCCTGAAGAGGCCTAAGGCTGGAACACCAAACAGATGTGCTCCCAGACTTAGGGATTTGGTGATGGAGTTAGATGTAAGCTCAGGGTGTAGTCCTGCGATTTACCACCTCGGAGAAGGCGCCTGCTACGTGCACTGGCCCTGACCTGAAGGTTGGATGTGCCAATGGGTGGGAGGTCTGAACTCACTGTTCCTACAAGAGTAATTTCTGGACAGCGGTCAAGCTCTGCCGAGAGCCCACATCATCCACTTAGTCCCTGACGAACTGAAAGGATCACCACTGGGACTTGCCTCTGCAGCTGACATGCCTGCCTGCCTCGTTCCCCTGCTCCTCTCCCATAATTCTGTGCATTACGGGGGCAGCAGACTTTCATGGGCTGGGCGGGGAACCGCTCAGCGCAGAACAGCTTCCGCGGGAGGGGAATTCTGAGACGTGGGCGGCCCCGAAGGCTGCGGCTGGCAGCCCCGCAGGGAGGCCTCTGCTCTACCACTGCCGCGGTGGGGACACGCTAACCCACTGCCTGTAGCTCCAGTCTGGCCCCCAAGGCTCCAGGCTTGGTGGGAAGCCGCAGCGGGGCCCGGGAGACAGGCTGTACTAGCCGGTGACGCCCCAGCGCGCCCAGGGCACCCACCTATCTCCTCCCCCAGCGAGGAGTTGAGGATGGCGCCGGCCGATGTGACTACGGCGCAGCTGCGCAGGCCGCGCGTGAGCAGGCGGCGCAGGGGCACAGCGGGTACCAGCTCGCGCCAGCCAAGCGCCGCAAAGGGAGCCTCGCGGCCGTCCAGCGTGCGCACGCGCACTCGGTGCTGCAGCGCGCACATCAGCTGGGTGCGGCTCCGCCCTGGCGTGCGCCGCCCGCGGAAGCGCACCCCGTGCTTGTTGGCGCTCACGTAGTCGCGCATGGCTTTCTGCAGGCGCGGGGCCAACATCCTGGAGGACACGTCGCCGCTCCAGAGCCGCTGCAGGAAGGCCCTGGACATGGGGGAGTACAGCTGCTCCGCTTCGTTGCCATCCTCGGTCACGTGGCGCCGGCCCTGCTTCTGCGGCCTTCGGCTTGTTCGCCCACGCCGGGTCTGCTCGGCCAGCCAAGCACCCTCCTGAGAGCCGGCCTTCCCCGGGGGAGGGGCTGCCCACGTGCGCTGAGTGTGGCTCTGCGACCCGGGCTGACCGGCAGCGAAAAAGTAGTCATCCTCCTCCGGGTAGAAAGCACTTTGCGATTTTCTCCCGATCTGGGCTGCGAAAAACTCGTCTTCATCTTCAAGCCCCTCTTGCACCAGGGCCCACTTCTGCAGGGCACCCGGCTCAGCGGGAAAGGGGCCGGACGCGGGCAGCCCCCTGTTCGCGCCGCCGCTGTCGGGCGGGGAGGACTCCTGCAGGGCACCCATGATGGCCCGCTGTTTGCCCTGCACTGGCAGGAGCCTCCGCGTCTCAAGGAAGGTTAAGGAGCTGGGCACGGGCTCAGCAGGGTTGCTGTCTGTGAAGTAAACGAAAATCACCACGAAGAGGAGTCCCCAGGCAAATATTCCGCAAAGCATTCCCTGTCTCCATTGCTTCAAGTGTGGTTTCATGGCAGGTCTGTGGGGCCGCCACCCTGTGTCCCAGAGCGGTGGGAGGTGGAACCTGAAAAACAGCCAGGTCTACAGTTAGCAACGTGGGACACTTGCAGACACTGTTGGGGACAACCTATCTTGGGGAAGGTTAGGAGAAGTGTCATGTCAGAAACCGAGATCATCTGGGACATTTGGTTAAATTCAAGTGTCACGTCCCCTACCCCCAAACTCTGCAGACAAGGTACCCTGCCATTTCTGCTGAGAGTCTGGGGAGAGAAGAGATGAAGTGGGTGTACATTTGGAAAACCTCTGGAGGTAACTCAGTAACAGCTGCCTAATGGGGGCCCAGGCCAACCACTTCTCCCTGACTTGGGTTTACAGACTTCTGGTTTGGTAAAGCAGGACAGTAAAGCGGTCATGCTGCCTTTTACCTGCATATCAGGGCACCAAAGCTCAAAGCTCATACTGCACAGCAGTACTGCTCTGCATTTCTAAGGAGTGACAACCACACGCGACTCCTCATGGCGTCCTGTGGAACATACCAGAAGCCCCCCTGTGCTCTTACATAAGCAATGCTTTGGTGACTGTGGCTGTGGGCAGACAGGGTGCCAGGCCATCTCTGGACTTCAACAATGTCCTCACATTGTGCCCTTCTACCTCACCTTCACAAGTCTCTGATGGAGTATGAGGGAAATATGCTAACATTTTGAATAAGGGAGGATGAGGAGAGAGCTTGCTGCATCAAGATGAGCCTCCATACAGAAAGGGTGAAAAAGGCAGATGAAAAGTGTAAGATAAAATAGAAGGAAACTCCAGACAGTATTGCAACCCTGCATTTATTGCTACACTGTTACTGTGGGCAGCACAATGCTTGGTACTAAGAGAAACAATAAAACATAAAGGAAATGCATGTATAACCATCAAAAATGTAGGCAAAGCCCCAGAAAGGGGGGAATATAAGGAATATTGTGCAATAATAATTGAGCTTGCTGGAGCTTAAGGCTGAGCACAGCACCCAGCATGGCTGGATGTTGAGTAAAGATTGGCTGAAAGAATGGCGTGAGGCTGTGTGTCTGCAGGTGTGTGCTGCTGTGGGCTTGGGTGATGGGGTTGGAAGAAGTAGGGAGGCCATTTCAGGAAAACTGGAAGGCTACACCCTTGCTGCCGTGGGGAGGCCTTGAGAGACATTTGGAGTCTGGACCACACACTTGGTGGGAAAGGTTGTGGGGTGAAGTTCCCTGAGCAAGCAAAAAGCACTTGTTGTGTGGGTTCTCAGATTTCTTTGTAGCAGGTAAGGTGGGGTAGGAAGAGTGTAGGATAGCAATTCGGGTTAAGAGGAGGTCATTAGTAAATCAGACGCTCAGAAAGTAGAGTCTGATGGGAGGAGCTCACAGGAGGAAGCCCTTCTCTAGCATAGACTGACCGCTCCTAAAAGTCAAAGGCACGTGAAACAGAGACATAATGCAGCAGGTGAGCTTTTACTCAGGTAAGAATTGAAATCAAAGGGAATGATTCTTGCGTCAGCATTATCACCTTGGGATGCTATCCACCATTTGTGGTGGAAAAAATACATGCTAGAGTAAGAAAACCAAGTTTGCTGTGTGGCTCTGTAGCTGATTATAGATGAATACCTGTTTCTTTCACCCTCTTTGCCCAAAGAGGTAGGGTCTCTGTCTCCTCCCCTTGAAGAGGGGTGGCCTCTGTGACTGCTTTCATCAGCTGCCCCAGCTTCCACTTCCTCCCTCTTAAAACCTTCTGGGGGAAGCCAATCACCAACAAAGATGTGTCTCTAACCTGGTCCACCATGCAATACAGAGCCCATGCTAACCATGGGATAAGGCCACATGGACTGAAAGACACCCAGCCAACCCAGAACTGTTCCAGCTGCACAGCCTGGGCGCCAAACTTTAAGAGTGAAGTAATCTTGGATGTCCAGCCCAGGTGAGCTTTCAGATGACTTCAGCCCTGGCCGACCTCTGAATGCAACCATGGAAGACCCCAGGTGAGAACCCAGCCGAGCCCAGTCAGCGATGATGACGACTGCTGGTCTAAGCCACTGAGTTCTGAGCTGACTTTTGCCAGAATGGATCGTTAGGACGGGCACTGGAAATGCCAAGTGAGAGGGGCCCCAAACCTCTCCTTCCAACAACGGTGGCATCCTGAGTATGAGAGCTAGCCTCTCAGAGGGATTACATAAAAAGCAGTGTTCATTTAAATGTGTAAGTTGTGGCTTTTCAAACAGTGTTTCTTTGCCTCATATTCACATGAAAGTAAGGCTGTATCTTTCATTTATAGTCATAAACACACATATTCAGAATATGCTTCACCAAGCCAGAAACAATGATGCCAAGAATGAATATAGAAGAAATCATACCAACAATTAACTTGCTACGTGCCAAACCCTGTGTTTAGTGCTCTGCCCAGATTACCACATTTGGTCTTCCCCACACGTGGTAAGGTAGGAAATACTGCTATTTCCATTTTATAGATGAAGTTGAGAGGTCACATAACTTGCCTAAAGCCACAGAGAGCAAGCAGCAGACATAGTACACAAACCCATGTGCTTGACACTTTTAAAACCTTAAGTTCTGATTCCATCTGATCATACCAACTGAGGCAAAATATTCTAAACAAGGCTTCCTAATCTGTGTGAAGAATCATGTTTTTCTCCAAATTGTCACAATCTGATACTTTTATATTTCCATTCCTTAATGTCTTGGCAATGCCCAATTGCTGGAAAAGTTTCTACATGCTTACTATCAAACGCTGTACATACTTCATCAGAAATGTAATACACAGTTTGCAGACCACACTTTGAGAAGAAATCTGCCAAATCATCTTTCCAAACCTGTCCACTCAGGAGACAGTTCTTCAAACTATAATGCCCAACCTGGAGATCTAGAAGCTGTTTCCACTATTCCAACATTTTTATTAGAAATCAGAAAATTACCCATAATAACAGTAATTCTGCCTCTACCCCAACTGAATGCACTGCAATACCATTCTGACACTGACCACTGGAGCTCGTACTGCCCCCATGAGTTAAGGACTCAGTCCCACAAGACTGTCCCCACGTCAGATGCCAGCCTTAAATGGGGTCCCCAGGCCACCTGCAGCTCTGACCATGTGGCCACCAACCTGGGAGGCTCCCACGATGCCCCTCACATTCATAATTTGCCAGAATGACTGACAGAACTCTGGATAGCACTATACTAATGACTTACATGTATTTTAGGAAATAATACATGTTGTTTGAGGTTTGGTGGGGGACCCTAAATGCAGAGTCCATGACCTCTCCCCATGGTGTCAGAGAACATCACCTGCTTGGGACATCAAAATTCAGAGTTTTTACTAGGGTTTTGTTAGGTAGGCATGACTGATTCAGTCACTGATTCAGTTGAGTGATAGATTCAATTTCCAGTCTCTCTCCTGTCCAGAGGGCAAGGCGTCCCAAAGTCCCCCACCTTCAAATCCCAGCTGGTCTTGTTGGTGACCAGCCAACAAGCTATCTAGGGGCCCACCAAGGGTCACCTCACAGCTTATCAAAGACCCTCCTGTCATGGGAAATTCCCAGGGTTTTAGCTCCCCATACTGGGACCCCAGGACAAAAACCAGATAAATCACTGTACTGCAGGCTGTAACATCAGCTCCTGTAAAAGGCAGTCATTCCAACAACATGGATGGAGCTGGAGGATATGCTCAGTGAAATAAGTCAGGAGGAGAAAGACAAATGCCAAATGATTTCCCTCATTTGTGGAGTATAACAACGAAGCAAAACTGAAGGAACAAAACAGCAGCAGACTCAGAGACTCCAAGAGGGACTAGCAGTTACCAAAGGGGAGGGGTGGGGAAGGGCAGGTGGGGAGGGAGGGACAAGGGGATTGAGGGGTATTATGTTTAGTACACATGGTGTGAGGGGTCATGGGGAAAAACAGTGTAGCACAGAGAAGGCAGATAGTGAATCTGTGGCTGCAGTGGGGTATGGGTGGGGACTTGAAAATATGGGTAAATGTAGTAATCACATTGCTTTTTCATGTGAAACCTTCATAAGAGGGTATATCATTAATATCTTAATAAAAAAAAGTGCATGGCACATAGTAGGTGCTCCATTAAAAAAAAAACAGCAGTCTTTCTGCCTCTGGCTGGAAACCCTCCTTACCTGGTCGCCCTGCCCTGAGCAGAAGCTTGGGGCTTACCAGGTGGGTTCCTCAGGAACACAAAACAAAGGCTTATTTCAGCATTTGCTTGAGACTATTTTTAAAATACAAAGTCAAAAGCTGGGGTGTGTGCATACAGCTGTGGTAAGTGAAATTCAAAAAGGTAGCCTTGATCTTGTTGGGAAGAAACTGGAATCCTCCAGCCCCAGGGCTGGAGCTGGGGGCAGCGCCCCCATGGCAGAGGACCCTTAGCTGCCTTGGTTATTCAGGTCAGGAAGCTGCGGCACCTGGAGCTGAGAAGGTGAACCCACTAAGTCCCATGGCAGGATTCAGGCAGCAGACATGCAAGCTTCATTATTCGGAAATGCCTGGCTCCCACCTGAAGACATGCGAGCCTACTTTTTCTTGGGGAGATTCAGACATGACAGCAGGTGAGAACAGTAAGAGGAAGTCTGGGGACACAACAAAAGTAAAGGAGAGCCTAGTGGGATGGAGAGGGTTGCTGGGGGCCAAGACCCTGGGGGAAGGTTTTGTTCTCCTCCCACTCTACTGAGAAATAGGGTGGGATCTGTGAAGCCCCCTGAGCACCATGAAAGCACCAAGTATCACAAAAAAAAGGACGGTGGCTTCTCATTAGGCAGGACTTTTGTGGCTCCTGGCACGCAGTAGTAATCAAAGGAGTGGGACCACTCCTCAACTCTGACCAGCTGCAAATTGTAATATTCCAGAAACCTTCCCTGCAACCTCAGTCCTGCAAACCTGCTGCTGACAATTAAGGAAACGTTCTACAAAATGACTAATTCTCAGGGCAACAGCAAATCCTCTACTGCAAAATGCTACAGAAATCATTACACTGATATGGAAAATTTCTGACATGGGTCAGAGAACAAGGGAGAAAGGAGGGAATGTAATCAGTCGATAGCTGTGGGCCATAGCTCCCCAGACTCTAGCATTCCTGGATGCAGTCATTTCAGCAATCATGTAGGTCCCCAGGACCAGTGCCACGCCCTTAGGTGTGACCAGTGTCTGACCATCACTGACAACCAATGTGCGTGCTTTCTCTCTGGACTAACAGCCTATCCCCAGACTTTCCCAATTTTTTTTTTTTTTTGAGAGGGCATATCTTATATTTATTGATCAAATGGTTGTTAACAACAATAAAATTCTGTATAGGGGACTCAATGCACAATCATTAATCAACCCCAAGCCTAATTCTCAACAGTCTCCAATCTTCTAAAGTATAATGAACAAGTTCTTACATGGTGAACAAATTATTACATAGTGAATAAGTTCTTACATGGTGAACAGTGCAAGGGCAGTCATCACAGAAACTTTTGGTTTTGATCACGCATTTTGAACCATAAACAATCAGGTCAAATATGAATACTCGTTTGATTTTTATACTTGATTTATATGTGGATCCCACATTTTTCCCTTTATTATTATTATTATTTTTTTTTTTAATAAAATGCTGAAGTGGTAGGTAGATGTAAGATAAAGGTAGAAAACTTAGTTTAGTGTTGTAAGAGAGCAAATGTAGATGATCAGGTGTGTGCCTGTAGACTATGTGTTAATCCAAGCTAGACAAGGGCAACAAAACATCCATGGATGCAGAAGATTTCTCTCAAAACAGGGGGGGAGAGGTTTTAAGCCTCACCTCTGTTGATCCCCAATTTTTCACCTGATGGCCCCCCTGCGACTGTGCCTGTCTTAGGTTGTTCCTCCCTTGAGGAATCTTACCCGTCTCTGGCTAACCAGTCATCTTCCGGGGCCATACAGGGAGATGTAAAGTTGGTAAGTGAGAGAGAAGCCTTATTGTTTGAAAAGGTTAGCTTTTTACTTCTTTGCAGATTTATGCCCTGTGGGTTTTATGCCCAGCATTTGTCTTGAGGTATCTTTAGCACTTGGAGGAATTATGATACTCGGTAAATTCAATATGAGGCACGAATTCTATTTAAGGGTTGTAATTAGGAAGGAAGAAGAAAAGCTATAGAGGTAGCAGACAGAAGAAAACATGGGGAGATTGATTATTTCTCTGACATATCTTCTAGTAGAGTAATTCAAACATGTATAGGTTTCAAACTACTAATTAAATTGCACACACACATTAACATAACAGGAATACAGTTACATAACCAAAGCAGATCTATAATTAACAGCCATCTCCAATGAGGCCAAGAAAACCAGTTAGGCATCCTAGGCATTTGTGAAAATTTGTCTGTGATATGATGGATACTGTCCAACTGTACTTGAACAGTCTGAGAGAAATCAGACAAATTAAAACAGCCCATTCCTGGGAATTGTTCACATCCCATATGTTCTTTTAACAGTAGATAGTCTATAGTCGCAAGATTTTGGAGCGCTGCAACTTGCACTTCTCCTAATTCTTGGTTGAGTTCCGACAGTATAGATCCAATCAAATTAGTTGTTTTACTGTATGCACAGGCCAGCTTAGATATCTCCTTCTTCATTCCAATAACAAGTACAGGAACCGGTGGGATGAATGCAGCTACAACTGCAGCATCACCTGGATCTTTGTTGAGGTTTTTTGATGATCATCTTCTGGTATGACTCTTCCAGAGAGTGCTGATGTTGGAAGTTCTTCTTCATATCGTATCTTAGTTCATTTTCTGGGTAGCCAAATTAGGCTTTGATCCTCTGTATAAATACAAACAGACCCTTTGCCCACACATTGATCTGCCCTTTATACCATTGTGTAGAACTCATTGGAGGTCACCACACAGGAACTGCTTTTTTTTTTTTTAGGAGAAAAGAATATTATAAGAAAAGTGTACCTCCATAGCCGATCATCTAACACCCTTTAAGTGATCAAAGTTAAGGACATTTAAAGCATGCATTAATCGTTGATTTACAGTTAGTTTTATCCTATCATGGAGTAATCCCCCTTTTCTTCCGTTTTTTTTTTTTTGTCTTTAATCTACACTTACATGAAGAATAATATGTTTACTAGGTTCTCCCCTATACCAGGTCCCCGCTATAAACCCCTTTACAGTCACTGTCCATCAGCATAGCTAAATGTTGTAGAATCACTACTTGTCTTCTCTGTATTGTACAGCCCTTCCCTTTCTCCCAGCCTCCCTATGCATGCTGATCTTAATACCCTCCTTCTTCCTCCCCTCCTTACCCTTCCCTACCCACCCATCCTCTCCAGTCCCTTTCCCTTTGGTACCTGTTAGTCCATTCTTTGGTTCTGTGATTCCGCTGCTGTTTTGTTCCTTCAGTTTTTCCTTTGTTCTTATATTCCACAGATGAGTGAAATCATTTGGTATTTCTCTTTCTCCACTTGGCTTATTTCACTGAGCATAATACCCTCCAGCTCCATCCATGTTGCTGCGATGGTAGAATTTGCCCTCTTCTTATAGCTGAGTAGTATTCCATTGTGTATATGTACCACATCTTCCTTATTCATTCATCTACCAATGGACATTTAGGTTGTTTCCAATTCTTGGCTATTGTAAATAGTGCTGCGATAAACATAGGGGTGCACTGGTCTTTCTCAAACCTGATTGCTGCATCCTTAGGGTAAATTCCTAGGAGTGGAATTCCTGGGTCATATGGTAAGTCTGTTTTGAGCATTTTGATGAACCTCCATACTGCTTTCCACAATGGTTGAACTAATTTACATTCCCACCAGCAGTGCAAGAGGGTTTCCCTTTCTCCACAGCCTCACCACCATTTGCTGTTGTGTCTTTTGGATGGCAGCCATCCTTACTGGTGTGAGGTGATACCTCATTGTAGTTTTAATTTGCATTTCTCTGATAATTAGTGATGTGGAGCATCTTTTCATGTGTCTGCTGGCCATCTGTATTTCTTTTTTGGAGAACTGTCTGTTCAGTTCCACTGCCCATTTTTTAATTGGGTTATTTGTTTTTTGTTTGTTGAGGTGTGTGAGCTCTTTATATATTCTGGACGTCAAGCCTTTATCGGATGTGTCATTTTCAAATATATTCTCCCATACTGTAGGGTTCCTTTTTGTTCTATTGATGGTGTCTTTTGCTGTACAGAAGCTTTTCAGCTTAATATAGTCCCACTTGTTCATTTTTGCTGTTGTTTTCCTTGCACGGGGAGATATGTTCAAGAAGAGGTCACTCATGTTTATGTCTAGGAGGTTTTTGCCTATGTGTTTTTCCAAGAGTTTAATGGTTTCATGGCTTACATTCAGGTCTTTGACCCATTTTGAATTTACGTTTGTATATGGGTTAGACAATGGTCCAGTTTCATTCTCCTACATGTAGCTGTCCAGTTTTGCCAGCACCATCTGTTGAAGAGACTGTCATTTCGCCATTGTATGTCCACGGCTCCTTTATAAAATATTAATTGACCATATATGTCTGGGTTAATGTCTGGATTGTCTAGTCTGTTCCACTGGTCTGTGGCTCTGTTCTTGTGCCAGTACCAAATTGTCTTGATTACTATGGCTTTACAGTAGAGCATGAAATTGGGGAGTGAGATCCCCCCTACTTTATTCTTCTTTCTCAGGATTGCTTTGGCTATTCGGGGTCTTTGGTGTTTCCATATGAATTTTTGAATTATTTGTTCCAGTTCATTGAAGAATGTTGCTGGTAATTTGATAGGGATTGCATCAAATTTGTATATTGCTTTGGGCAGGATGGCCATTTTGACGATATTAATTCTTCCTAGCCACGAGCATGGGATGAGTTTCCATCTGTTAGTGTCCCCTTTAATTTCTCTTAAGAGTGACTTGTAGTTTTCCTAGTATAGGTCATTCACTTCTTTGGTTAAATTTATTCCTAGGTATTTTATTCTTTTTGATGCAATTGTGAATGGAATTGTTTTCCTCATTTCTCTTTCTGTTGGTTCATTGTTAGTGTATAGGAAAGCTACAGATTTCTGTGTGTTAATTTTGTATCCTGCAACTTTGCTGTATTCCGATATCAGTTCTAGTAGTTTTGGAGTGGAGTCTTTAGGGTTTTTTACGTACAATATCATGTCATCTGCAAATAGTGACAGTTTAACTTCTTCTTTACCAATCTGGATTCCTTGTATTTCTTTGTTTTGTCTGATTGCTGTGGCTAGGACCTCCAGTACTATGTTAAATAGCAGTGGGGAGAGTGGACAACCCTATCTAGTTCCCGATCTCAGAGGAAAAGCTTTCAGCTTCTCGCTCTTCAGTATAATGTTGGCTGTGGGTTTATCATAGATGGCCTTTATTATGTTGAGGTACTTGCCCTCTATTCCCATTTTGCTGGAGAGTTTTTATCATGAATGGATGCTGAATTTTGTCAGATGCTTTTTCAGCATCTATGGAGATGATCATGTGGTTTTTATCTTTCTTTTTGTTGATGTGGTGGATGATGTTGATGGACTTTTAAATGTTGTACCATCCTTGCATCCCTGGGATGAATCCCACTTGGTCATGGTATATGATCCTTTCGGTATACTTTTGTATTTGGTTTGCTAATATTTTATTAAGTATTTTTGCATCTACATTCATCAGGGATATTGGTCTGTAATTTTCTTTTTTGCTGGGGTCTTTGTCTGGTTTTTGTATTAGGGTGATGTTGGCTTCATAGAATGAGTTTGGTAGTATTCCCTCCTCTTCTATTTTTTGGAAAACTTTAAGGAGAATGGGTATTATGTCTTCTCTGTGTGTCTGATAAAATTCCGACGTAAATCCGTCCGGCCCGGGTGTTTTGTTCTTGGGTAGTTTTTTGATTACTGTTTCAATTTCTTTGCTCGTAATTTGTTTGTTTAACTTTTGTGTTTCTTCCTTGGTCAGTCTTGGAAGGTTGTATTCTTCTAGGAAGTTGTCCATTTCTTCTAGGTTTTCCAGCTTGTTGGCATATAGATTTTCATAGTAGTCTTTAATAATTCTTTGTATTTCTGTGGAGTCTATCGTGATTTTTCCATTCTCATTTGTGATTCTGTTGATTCTCTTTTTCTCTTAATAAGTTTGGCTAGAGGCTTATCTATTTTGTTTATTTTCTCAAAGAACCAGCTCTTGGTTTCATTGATTTTTGCTATTGTTTTATTCTTCTCAATTTTGTTTATTTCTTCTCTGATCTTTATTATGTCCCTCCTTCTGCTGACTTTAGCCCTCATTTGTTCTTCTTTTTCCAATTTTGATAATTGTGATGTTAGACTATTCATTTGGGATTGTTCTTGCTTCTTCAAGTGTGCCTGGATTGCTATATACTTTCCTCTTAGGACTGCTTTCACTGCATCCCAGAGAAGTTAGGGCTTTGTGTTATTGTTGTCATTTGTTTCTATATATTCCTTGATCTCTATTTTAATTTGTTCGTTGATCCATTGATTATTTAGGAGCATGTTGTTAAGCCTCCATGTGTTTGTGAGCCTTTCTGTTTTCTTTGTACAATTTATTTCTAGTTTAATACCTTTGTGGTCTGAAAAGTTGCTTGGAAGAATTTCAATATTTTGGATTATGCTGAGGCTCTTTTTGTCGGCTAGTATGCGGTATATTCTGGAGAATGCTCCATGTGCCCTTGAGAAGAATGTACATCCTGTTGCTTTTGGATGTAGAGTTCTGTAGATGTCTATTAGGTCTATCTGCTCTACTGTGTTGTTCAGTGCTTCTGTGTCCTTACTTATTTTCTGCCCAGTGGATCTATCCTTTGCGGTGAGTGGTGTGTTGAAGTCTCCTAGAATGAATGCATTGCAGTCTATTTCCCCCTTTCGTTCTGTTAGTATTTGTTTCACATATGCTGGTGCTCCTGTGTTGGGTGTATATATATTTAGAATGTTTATATCCTCTTGTTGGACTGAGCCCTTTATCATTATGTAGTGTCCTTCTTTGTCTCTTGTTACTTTCTTTGTTTTGAAGTCTATTTTGTCTGATATTAGTACTGCAACCCCTGCTTTCTTCTCGCTGTTGTTTGCCTGAAATATGTTTTTCTATCCCTTGACTTTTAGTCTGTACATGTCTTTGGGTTTGAGGTGAGTTTCTGGTAAGCAGCATAGAGATGGGTCTTGCTTTTTTATCCATTCTATTACTCTGTGTCTTTTGATTGGTGCATTTAGTCCATTTACATTTAGGTTGATTATTGAAAGATATGTACTTATTGCCATTGCAGGCTTTAAATTCGTGGTTACCAAAGGTTCAAGGTTAGCCTCTTTAGTATCTTACTGCCTAACTTAGCTCGCTTATTGAGCTGTTATATACACTGTCTGGAGTTTCTTTTCTTCTCTCCCTTCTTGTTCCTCCTCCTCGATTCTTGATATGTTGGGTGTTTTGTTCTGTGCTCTTTCTAGGAGTGCTCCCATCTAGAGCAGTCCCTCTAAGATGTCCTGTAGAGGTGGTTTGTGGGAAGCAAATTCCCTCAGCTTTTGTTTGTCTGGGAATTGTTTAATCCCACCATCATATTTAAATGATAGTCGTGCTGGATACAGTATCCTTGGTTCAAGGCCCTTCTGTTTCATTGCATGAAATATATCATGCCATTCTCTTCTGGCCTGTAGGGTTTCTGTCGAGAAGTCTGATGTTAGCCTGATGGGTTTTCCTTTACAGGTGACCTTTTTCTCTCTAACTGCCTTTAAAACTCTTTCCTTTTCCTTGATCTTTGCCATTTTAATTATTATGTGTCTTGGTGTTGTCCTCCTTGGATCCTTTCTGTTGGGGGTTCTGTGTATTTCCGTGGTCTGTTCGATTATTTCCTCCCCCAGTTTGGGGACGTTTTCAGCAATTATTTCTTCCAAGATACTTTCCATCCCTTTTCCTCTCTCTTCTTCTTCTGTTACCCCTATAATACAGATATTGTTCCTTTGGATTGGGCACACAGTTTTCTTAATATTGTTTCATTCCTGTAGATCCTTTTATCTCTATGTCAGCTTCTATGCGTTCCTGTTCTCTGGTTTCAATTCCATCAACGGCCTCTTGCATCCTATCCATTCTGCTTATAAACCCTTCCAGAGTTTGTTTCATTTCTGTAATCTCCTTTCTGGCATCTGTGATCTCCCTCCGGACTTTATCCCATATCTCTTGCGTATTTCTCTGCATCTCTGTCAGCATGTTTATGATTTTTATTTTGAATTCTTTGTCAGGAAGACTGGTTAGGTCTGTCTCCTTCTCTGGTGTTGTCTCTGTGGTCTTTGTCTGCCTGTAGTTTTGCCTTTTCATGGTGATAGGAATAGTTTGCAGAGCTGGAACGAGTGACGGCTGGAAGAACTTCCCTTCTTGTTGGTTTGTGGCCTTCCTCTCCTGGGAGAACAGCGACCTCTAGTGGCTTGTGCTGGGTAGCTGTGTGCAGACAGGGCTTCTGTTTCCTGCCCGGCTGCTATGGAGTTTATCTCCGCTTTTGCTGTGTGCGTGGCCTGGCTCGGGCCGCTCCTCCAAAGTGGTGGAGTCACGTTGGAGGGGGAGCGCCCGGAGGCTATTTATCTCCGTAAGGGGCCTCCGTGCTCCCTGCAGCCCAGGGGATTAGGGTGCCCAGAGATCCCCGGATTCCCTACCTCTGGATTAAGTGTCCCGCCCTGCCCCTTTAAGACTTCCAAAAGGCACCCACCAAAACAAAACAATGACCACAAAAAAAATAAAAAAAACAAAAAATTAAAAAATTAAAAATAAATAAATAAATAAATAAAAAATGGCCGCTCATTTTTCTTTATTCTCTGGTGCCAGCCTCAGGCGTCTGCTCACCAGTCTTGCTGCCCTGTTTCCCTAGTACTGGGGTCCCTATCCCTTTAAGACTTCCAAAAAGCGCTCGCCAAAACAAAACAGAAAAAAAAAAATGGCTGCTCGCTTTTCTTATGTCCTCTGGCGCCAGGCCTCCGGTACCTTCTCACCGTTCTTGCTGCCCTGTTTCCCTAGTATCCAGGGTCCCGCACACGCACTGTGTCTGCGCTCTGGCCCGGATGGCTGGGGCTGGGTGTTCAGCAGTCCTGGGCTCCCTCTTCCTCCCGCTCTGCCTACTCTTCTCCTGCCGGGAGCTGGGGGGAGGAGTGCTCGGGTCCCGCCGGGCCAGGGCTTGTATCTTACCCCCTTTACGAGGCACTGGGTTCTTGCAGGTGTGGATGTGGTCTGGATGTTGTCCTGTGTCCTCTGGTCTTTATTCTAGGAAGAGTTGTCTTTGTTATATTTTCATAGATATATGTGGTTTTGGGAGGAGATTTCCGCGGCTCTACTCACGCCGCCATCTTGTCTCCACCCCCCACTTTCCCAATTTTTAAGTTAGTCCACCACCCTTATCTGTAGCCCATGTAAATCTAGAGAA
Source organism: Manis pentadactyla (assembly GCF_030020395.1). Classification (NCBI taxonomy): domain Eukaryota; kingdom Metazoa; phylum Chordata; class Mammalia; order Pholidota; family Manidae; genus Manis; species Manis pentadactyla. The sequence goes on along the minus strand of NC_080020.1, from coordinate 145,068,428 downwards.
CTTTTTTTCCTTGAGACCCTTTATGAATGTACCTTGTTTCTTGAGTTTGGTGAGCAAGTTGTTGATGTGAACTGGCATTGCTGCTGGTGAAGTGGAAACTGCCTGTCCCAGGGTTCAGTCCTTTTTCTGACTGCATCTGTAAAGGCTACATAAACCCTTTTATTTGAGAGATTTTTTGGTCTCTAGAGTTTTTGATTGGTCATGTGGTGGCAGTAGTGGGACCCAATCTTCAGGAGTGGAAAAGGACACCTTTCCCTCGAAATCAAAGTGCAGACGCCCATAGGTGGTCCCTGTGTGACCCATCACATCATGGTGACCCCCTCCTTTTCTTCTCAGCCCCTCCAAAGCTTTGGACTATGCACCCGCAATTTGTACTGGTTGCATTCTGGCTGTATTGGGCTCCTCTGTTCTGCCCGCCCATAATGGGCATCCTGGATGCTGCAGCATGTGGCCAATCTGGAGCTGGTGAGTTTGAGGGGACACCCTCAAACTGGTTTTGTTGTTCTGTGGCAGCAACTGTTTATCTAGATATATTTATTCCAACTCTTTGTTTATCTAGAGATATTCTGATTCTTTTGGTTACTTTATCTGACATAGTTGAGCTCATGTAGTGATATTTTGGCCATTTAGTGCAATTTCAATTTGGATTTTATCTACTTTTACTTGATCAAATACCCCTCGCTCTCAGGTCAGTGAGTGAGAGTGAACTCCCCCTGCGGATGAGAGAACTGCCTCTCCAGCCTGCCCAGGGGTGTTTCTAGGTGACAAGAAAACTGCGAAGTGTTGGGCTTTGGTCCATGATGTGTAGCCATCTCACAGGGCTCCCTACAGAAGAACATACCTTGTTCCTGGGTTAGAAGGAACATCTTACCAGCTTATGTGGACACTGTGCTGTAAGGTTTCGGTCCCCCAGCACTTGAGCAAGCCTCAATGTCGTGTGCTATCCAGGACCCGCAACACAGAGCGCTGACGACCCGCTGCTTGGACTCCAGGGAGTGGTCCTCAGCACAGCACATGGACCCAGAACACAGGGTCAGCTGACAGCAGCTGTCTAATCATGGGAAGTCAAATTCCAGAACTTCCCCTGGCCCCCTTTCGGGAACACTGACTAGTGCCACGTGTAAGAAATCATGTGTGTTTTTATCTAAATGGGTTAACCTCACTAAGCATGCTATGTCATTGAAATTCCCAATGGAGCACTTTGGATTTAGCAAAATTAGTCTTCCTGCTCTCTAAATTTTCTAATTTTGTGTAAAGGCTTTGGCTAAGGGATCCTTTAAATTCTATAGAGTCAAGCATGCCACCTTCCATCACTAAAAACTATGGTCTGGAAGCTGTGAATATCTGGCAAAAATGGCAAAATCTTACCAAGCTTGTTTTGTGTCCTGAGAAGTTGGTTTAATAACCATCAGGTTGGAGGCCCTGTGATCAGACAGAAATGTGAGTTACACCCCATTTGCAGCCAGATATGGTTGGGCAGAAATGTGGGTAAAAACTCCATTTACAACTAGGGTCCTACTGAACTGCTGTCAGCCCCTGAAGGAACACCCTAGAGCAACTACGGCCTAGAGTAGTAACTATATAACTACATAATAATTATGAGGAACGTTCCACCTAGATAAAATCATTTAAGAAGTGCACTTAAAAACAAAATCTTCAAATTTCCAGAATAGCTTCATTAAAAGTTTCATTACAAAGAACTAATGAGAAATTAGAGACAGTAGGTACCTAAAACAGAAAGAAAAAGACTGTAAGACTGAATGCAACTCCAATTACTATGTTATACCCTTAAACAGTCAAGGGGAAACTCTCGTAGAGATCAGAGCCTGTAGAGGATCCGGAAAAAACTGGCAGATGCCCAGAGAGGGTGAAAATTCTTCCTAGATGCAGCTTTTCTGAATCTGTCTGTAGTGTTCAGTTGAGAGTGGAAAAATAATTGAATGTTGTCTCTTCTTTTCCAAATCTAGACACATTGGTTAAAGATCCTTTTTTTCCCAGGAAACCTATTGCCTTCTTGCTTGTCCTGTTTTACATTAAAACTGGGCTTGGCTCTCTGCCTGCCTGGGACATAGCAGGTGCTGGTTCCTTCTCGTAGCTCCCTTTGGAGTGGCTCGGGATTTGGGGAAGACGATATCCTTTGCACCCTTCTGGGGACTCCTCCTATACTCAAGGTGTATCATTCAATACTGCTGACCATATTTAATGTTTGTCCTGGCTGAAACTGACAAGGTATTTAAAAGAAATTTTAGTAGCTCTGCAGTTAAAAAAATTGAGCTAGATTGGAAGATCGTATTTAGAACTTAATAGGATTTTTAAAGGTTTTCTTTTCTAAGCTAAAATTAGAACTATGTAGCTAAAGGGAAAGAAGCAAACTGGGGATAATGTAGATGGATAATATGATGTCATTATGTTATTTAAGTTACGACCCAATTCTTTGAGTTGAGAGCAGATATCTTTATCTTACCAATTCTTGCAAAACCAGAAATACAAGCTTAGGAACATGACAAATTACACTCATAATTCTTACGTAGATCATCCTCAATTATGTGGATCACCTTCAATTCCTAAAATGTCTCTGTCTGGGTCTATCTATATGTCCAAGTATGTCTGTAGTGTTTTTTGTACATGTGTGAGATTTTTCTACCTCCACATGGTATTGCTAAAATTAATCTGTACAAGAGCTCCACTTGTTTTAAAAATAAGTGCATTTTAATTAAGCACTTCTGAATCTCAAATATAATAGAAACTAAACCAAATGTTTCTCAAGCTCATGTGATCTAGTGTAAGGCCAGCTTAAATTTGTTGATTTAGTAAAAATAGACTTGTCTTTAGAGTTATCAACATTAAATTCCCTTTTTTATTTTACCTAGGTTTACAAAGAATAAGTTCATACTATCTCTCTTCTGTTACAAAATTTGTCTACAATAACTTGGTATGATAAAAAACTTTACTTGCATATAACTACAAAAATCTTTGGTAAACTGAAACCTTAAAGTTTTACTAAATTAAATTAAATAATGGGAATTCATTGAATGGCTAGATCATTTCCAAATATGATAAAATACTGAAGCATGAATTGTTAAACAAATCTTAAGATTACCTACTTTTGTCTTGTTATTACAGAAAACTAAAGATAAATTTGGGTCCATTGGTAAACTTAAGCTTTACTGAACTGTACTATGGAGAAACACATTTCTAGAAATTATGAATTGTATTCATAAATTTGCCAGTCTAAAGAATGCTGGTGCAATGGACAACTCACAACTGCTTACTACTTAATTTTCACCAGAAATTAAGGTTTCTAAAAGATAAGAACGGTAATAAGTGTAATTAAAGCCACTGGAAATAATAAGAGAAATGTCTCTGTATGCACGAAAAGTAGGCTTTCAGTAAAAGAAGGTATGAAGAATGGAAATGCATTTTTATTGAAGAAAAAAGAAAGTAATTTTGTTCTAAAAGTGAGATACTGGCTATCTAAACAAAAAACTTAGGTCAAAATCTGAATGTAAAGAAAAAAGTTATAGAAGATTAGTGAAAAGGAATCTTGGGAAGCGAATTTTAATGTGTGATCAAGCTGGAAAAGATTCAGATGATCTATTTAAAGTTACACAAAGTTAAAATCTTGTTTTCTGTTAAAAACAAAAACAAAAAAATAATGTTCTCTTAGACTATTGATTTGCTTGTGATAAAAAGAGATTATGGAGGGTTCCTCCTTGTCCTTGAAGTAATTGCACAGCAAACAAAAATTTGGGCTTCATGATATCTTTATCATCAGGTGTTTGATTACTTAAGAAAAATAAGTATTAATATTAAAAGAGCTAAGTTTTACCAGCAATTATGTAACCTTCTATATTTGCCTGGGAAGCCTTTAATGGTCACTTTGGTTTAATAGATAACTAAGAATTGCATCATGGTTTTCCTATTTAACCAAGTGTTTAGAAAAGCAAACAAATCTCTTTTTGACACTTTTGACAAGCTTCCCATGTCAAATGCTACATGGGTAAACTAACTTATTTACTATTCAAATTTACATAGGAGACATTGTCAAATAAGAAGTAATACTAAGCCTTCTGCATGTTTTATTTGTGTAGGTATGAAAGTACCCTAAAAATTATGTGGAATTCATAGGAATCTGATAGGTCCTGGTACAATGGTATCACTTGTAATTATTCTCTTACCTTTTGAAATTGTTGTCATTAAAATTGAGGCTCACACTGAAAGAACTGAACCCGTGTTCAAGGAGATACCTCGGCTGATTTCATGCAATGGCAGCAGTGATAGGATCTATAAAAATTGTGGGGTATGTCATCTGGCCAATATTACATTTTAATTTATTTAATCCAGAATCCTCTGGGTTAGTACATGTATAAGTGGAATTATAAAGGCTCAGCCAAATTTATGTAGGTCTTAAAAATTCCTTGATCAAAAATCTTACTTATAATTCTTTGCAATCTGAAATCCACTCCCTTTGGAAAACAAGCTTTCCACTTTTGAAATCATAACAGGAAAACCTATGCATCTTTCTTGAGATACCTTAGGTACCTAAGGCCACTTAGACTCTTTAGTTATAAAAGGGGGAATCCTTACTTACTGCCAAGGAATTATTAAACTGTTAAGAAAAATTACTCTTCAGTAAAAAAATATTTTTACAGTATTAAGGAGAGTGACTTTCCACCTCACAGAATCTAACTTAGAGATTTTTCGTATTGATAAAAACATCTCCAAAAACATTTAGAGTAGAAAAAGACAGCGGCATGAGAAGTGAGGCAGACACCTCCTCCCAAAACCACATATAACATGAAAATACAGCAAATACAACTAATCCTGAAAGAGCAACCTAAAGACTGTGACAGACGTCCTGCATCTGGGGAAAAGAGAAGGCCACACAGAAAAGGGTAAAGTAGCAAAGCTGTGATCTGGCAGAACCAAAGCCCACCCCTACCCCAGTTAACTTGTGAGAAGAAGAGAAATGGAGCAAGGAGGGAGTAGAAGCCCAGGACTGCTAAACATCCACCCCTGGAGATCTGCTCCAGAAGCACAAATCCACATTACATGGTGCTCTGGAGATTAGAGTGGTTGGAAAGCAAAGACAGCAGAATACTTGGAGAGACTGAGATTCCAGCCACCTGTGGAGAACAGGTACTCACAACCAGCCACTCTGGGACAAAAGAAAGGCAGGCACTTTGAAAGACTTCCTAACAGTAAGAGAGCTGGTAAAGGAGCAAGAATTATACAGAACTTGCTGCTCAGGGGAAAGGAGAGGTGGACAAAATTGTCCTGGCACACTCAGCCCAACAGGCTAGGAACATTTAGGAGCTTCAGGTGCTCCATCACTGTGGCTGGCAGTGCAGTGCTGAGCCCCCCACCAACTGTGAAATGTAGCCTGCCACTACTTCCTCGCAGCCAGCACTAGTTGGCAAACCTGCTGCTCCTGCAATTGTGCCAGGCCTGCTGGAGGGCAGCCCTCCTACAACAGCTACAGGGATTATGCACAGGCTTGTTCCAGGAGGATCAGCCCACTGGCCAAGGCAGAAGAGGCAAGCACTGCAGCCTGGAAGCAAGAAAGAGCTCTTTCCACCTAGCAGGTGCTAATGCCACATGTCCACAACCCCCACCATCACTCCAGGTTCTGGGCAGCTTGAGAGAGTAGAGCTTCTGGGCAATAGAAGGCACCACCTAAACAAAGTTATTCCATAGTAAACATTACAAATATGAAATAGCAAAAGAATCTTATACAAACCTCAGACAATAGAAAGAGGCCTAAGTGAAACTGAAATCACCAATCTTCCTGATAAAGATATCAAAATAAAAATCATAAACATGCTCATAGAGCTACAGAAAAATGTTCAAGATCTCAGGGAGAACTTAAATAGACATATAAACTTCGAAAAATACAGTATCTGAAATGCACCACACAATGGAGTGATTTAAAATAAGATTATATGAGGTACAGGAGGCAGTAAATGAAATAGAAAACAGGAATACAAAGAAGCTGAGGCACAAAAGGAAAAAGGATCTCTAGGAATGAAAGAATAATAAGAAAACTATGTGACCAATGCAACTGGAACAATATTTGCATTATAGGGATAACAGCAGAAGAAGAGAGAGAAAAAGGGATAGGAAGGCTCTTTGAGAAAATAAATGCTGAAAAATTCCACAGTCTGAGGAAGGAAATAGTCTCTCAGGCCATGGAAGTGCACAGCTCCCAACATAAGGCACCCAAGGAAGACAACACCAAGACATATAATAATTAAAATGGCAAAGATCAAGGATAAGGAAAGACTATTAAAAGCAGGCAGAGAGAGAAAAAGATCACACACGAAGACTATCATCAGACTTTTCAACAGAAACCTTAAAGGCCAGAAGGGAGAGGCATGATATATTTAATGCAATGAAATAGAAGGGCATCCAACCAAGAATACTCCATCAGGCAAGATTATCATTTATATTTGAAGCAGGGATTAAACAATTTCCAAATAAGCAAAAGTTGAAGGGATCTACCTCCCACAAATGAAAATCATCTTTACAATGTATTTTAAAGGAACTGCTATAGGTGGAAGTGATTCTAAGGCTAAATAGCTTTAACCAGAGAAAATACAATCACAGTAAAGGAAGTAAACCAATTAATTACTGAGCAAATGCTAAATTAAAGCAACTACCCACAAAGTCAGTCAAGGGATAGACAAAGAATACAAAATATGACACGTAATATAGGAAGAGTGGAGGAGGAAGAAAAAGGAGAAAGGACAAAAAAAGAAACCTTTAGATCATGTTTGAAACAGTGTAGAGATCACGGGAACATGGCGGTGTCAGTAGTTCAGAGGAAATCTCCTCCCCAAAACATATATATTTATGAAAATACAATAAATACAACTATACCTAAAAAGGACACGAGTGGATGCAGTACAACAGCCAGGATACATCTACATCTGCGAGAACTCAGCATCACACGAAGGGGGTAAGATACAAGACGTGGCCAGGTGGGACCCAAATGCTCCCCAACCCCAGAACCCAGTGGGAAGAAACGAGTCAGATGGGGAGGGAGTGAATGCCCAGGACTGCTAAACAACCAGCTCTAGAAATTCGCACCCAGAGCGCAGAAACAAGGTAAACAGGGGACTGGATAATAGAGAAACGGAAAAGCAAAACCTGTGGGCAGGTCCCCGCAACCGGTGCCCCTGAAACAAGAGAAAAGGGAGCGCTTTCTGCAAGTCTTAAAGAGACAGGGACCCCATGGCTGGATGAAGTTGTCCCGGCACACACAGCCAGCAGCTGAGAATCGTGGGGAAACTTAGGTGCCCTAAACCCCAGGGAGGCAGTGCAGCTCTGAAGCCCCTCACGGCACTAAGCAGCCTACCAGTCGTTCCTCCAACTGGCGCGGACCCCGACACACTGGCCCAGTAGTGGGAGAGTGGCAGTGCGTGCTGGGGACAGCAGCGCCAGAAGGGACCGGGAGCAGATCCGTGCGCCAGCAGCACCAGACAGGACCAGGAGAGGCTTGTGCAAGCCCACAGCAGTGTGACCAAACAGCCGAGGCATGGCTTGAGTGCACTGGTGGCAGTGAAACCAGAGGAGCCCAGTAGAGGCCCGCACGGGAGAGCCCTGCGTGCACCTGAAGCAGAGCCAGAGGGAACAGATGCACTCCCAGCAGCCGACCAGAATCCCAGCCCAATGCACAGCCACCAGGGCCAGACCCAAAGGCCACTGTTGCTACACAGCTGCCCAGCAGGGGTGCTGCTAGCATGGAGGAGCACACCTGGCATGCCTGCCACTCTCTTCAGGGCTCCGTGCTGCTCTGACAGAGACCCTGCCCACAGCAGCTTAGGGGACTAACCTACTGGTTGCTCCAGGAGTGCAGGTAACCGTCACAGGCAGCGGAGAAGGGCAAGGCATCCAGCAAGCAGGAAAGGACTTTCTTCTCCCAGTTGACACACCCACAACCTGCCTACAGCCACCGCTATCACCAAGAAAAGGCAAAAAAATTTAGTCCAGTCCAAGATAGTTCAAACAACACCTGACAAAGGATCTGCAGAGGCAGACCTAACCAGTCTCCTGAAAATGAATTCAAAATAAAAATCATAAACATGCTGACAGAGCTGCAGAGAAATATGCAAGAGCTAAGGAATGAAGTCCGGAGGAAGATTACAGACGTCCGGAGGGAGATGACAGAAGTGAAACAAACTCTGGAAGGATTTATAAGCAGAATAGATATGATGCAAGAGGCCATTGATGGAATAGAAACCGGAGAACAGGAACGCATAGAAGCTCACATAGAGAGAGATAAAAGGATCTCCAGGAATGAAACAATATTAAGAGAACTGTGCGACCAATTGAAAAGGAACAATATCCGCATTATAGGGGTATCAGAGGAAGAAGAGAGAGAAAAATGGATAGAAAGTGTATTTGAAGAAATAATTGCTGAGAATTTCCCCAAAATGGGGGAGGAAATAGTTGCTCAGACTACGGAGGCACACAGAACTCCCAAGAGATGGGACCCAAAGAGGACAACACCAAGACACATAATAATTAAAATGGCAAAGATCAAGGACAAGGACAGAGTATTAAAGGCAGCCAGAGAGAGAAAAAAGGTCACCTACAAAGGAAAACCCATCAGGCTATCATCAGACTTCTCAACAGAAACCCTACAGGCCAGAAGAGAATGGCATGATATATTTCATGCAATGAAACAGAAGGGCCTTGAACCAAGGATACTGTATGCAGCACGATTATCATTTAAATATGAAGGAGGGATTAAACAATTCCCAGACAAGCAAAAGGTGAGGGAATTTGCCTCCCACAAACCACCTCTACAGGGCATCTTAGAGGGACTGCTCTAGATGGGAGCACACCTAAAAAGACCACAGAACAAAACACCCAACATATGAAGAATGGAGGAGGAGGAAAAAGAAGGGAAAGAAATAATCATCAGACTGTCTTTATAACAGCTCAATAAGTGAGTTAAGACAGTAAGGTAGTAAAAAAGCTAACCTTGAACCTTTGGTAACCACGAATCTAAAGCCTGCAATGGCAGTAAGTATATATCTTTCAATAATCACCCTAAATGTAAATGGACTGAATGCACCAATCAAAAGACACAGAGTAATAGAATGGATAAAAAAGACCCATCTATATGCTGCTTACAAGAGACTCACCTCAAACCCAAAGACATGCACAGATTAAAAGTGAAGAGATGGAGTAAGATATTTCATGCAAACAACAGAGAGAAAATTGCAGGTGTTGCAATACTAGTATCAGACAAAACAGACTTCAAAATAAAGATAGTAACAAGAGATAAAGAAGGACATTACATAATGATAAAGGGCTCAGTCCAACAAGAGGATATAACCATCATAAACATATATGCACCCAATACAGGAGCACCAATATATGTGAAACAAATACTAAGAGAATTAAAGGAGGAAATAGAATGCAATGCATTCATTCTAGGAGGCTTCAACACACCACTCACTCCAAAGGACAGATCCACCAGACAGAAAATAAGTAAGGACACGGAGGCACTGAACAACACACTAGAACAGATGGACCTAATAGACATCTACAGAACTCTACATCCAAAAGCAACAGGATACACATTGTTCTCAAGTGCACATGGAACATTCTCCCGAATAGACCACATACTAGCCCACAAAAAAGAGCCTCAGTAAATTCCAAAAGACTGAAATCCTACCAACCAACTTTTCAGACCACAAAGGTCTACAACTAGAAATAAATTGTACAAAGAAAGCGAAAAGGCTCACAAACCCATGGAGGCTTAACAACATGCTCCTAAATAATCAATGGATCAGTGACCAAATTAAAATGGAGATCCAGCAATATATGGAAACAAATGACAGCAACAACACAAAGCCCCGACTACTGTGGGACGCAGCGAAAGCAGTCTTAAGAGGAAAGTATACAGCAATCCAGGCATATTTAAAGAAGGAAGAACAAACCCAAGTGAATAGTCTAACATCACAGTTATCAAAATTGGAAAAAGAAGAACAAATGAGGCCTAAGGTCAACAGATGGAGGGACATAATAAAGATCAGAGAAGAAATAAATAAAATTGAGAAGAATAAAACAATAGAAAAAAATTAATGAAACCAAGAGCTGGTTCTTCAAGAAAATGAAATAGATAAGCCTCTAGCCAGACTTATTAAGAGAAAAGGAGAGTCAACACACATCAACAGAATCAGAAACGAGAAAGGAAAAATCATGATGGACCCCACAGAAATACAAAGAATTATTAGAGAATACTATGAAAACCTATATGCTAACAAGCTGGGAAACCTAGGAGAAATGGACAACTTCCTAGAAAAATACAACCTTCCAAGACTGACACAGAAAGAAACAGAATATCTACACAGACCAATTACCAGCAACGAAATTGAAGCAGTAATCAAAAAACTGCCCACGAACAAAACCCCCAGGCCAGATGGATTTACTTCACAATTTTATCAGACATACAGAGAAGACATAATAGCCATTCTCCTCAAAGTTTTCCAAAATATAGAAGAGGAGGGAATACTCCCAAACTCATTCTATGAAGCCAACATCACCCTAATACTGAAACCAGGCAAAGACCCCCACCAAAAAAGAAAATTACAGACCAATATCCATGATGAACATAGATGCAAAAATACTCAACAAAATATTAGCAAACCGAATTCAAAAATACATCAAGAGGATCATATACCATGACCAAGTGGGATTCATCCCAGGGATGCAAGGATGGTACAACATTCGAAAATCCACCAACATCATCCACCACATCAACAAAAAGGACAAAAACCACATGATCATCTCCGTAGATGCTGAAAAAGCATTTGATAAAATTGAACATCTTTTCATGATAAAAACTTTCAACAAAATGGGCATAGAGGGGAAGTACCTTAACATAATAAAGGCCATATATGATAAACCCACAGCTAACATCATACTGAACAGCGAGAGGCTCAAAGCTTTTCCTCTGAGATCGGGAACAAGACAGGGAAGCCCACCCTCCCCACTGTTATTCAACATAGTACTGGAGGTCTTAGCCACAGCAATTAGACAAAACAAAGAAATACAAGGAATCCAGATTGGTAAAGAAGAAGTCAAACTGTCACTGTCTGTAGATGACATGATATTGTACATAAAATACTCTAAAGACTCCACTGAACTACTATAATATTGGAATTCAGCAAAGTTGCAGGATACAAAATTAGTACACAGAAATCTGTACCTTTCCTATACACTAACAATGAACTAATAGAAAGAGAAATCAGGAAAAGAATTTCATTCACAATAGTGTCAAAAAGAATAAAATACCTAGGAATAAACCTAACCAAAAAAGTGAAAGACCTATACCCTAAAAACTACAAGTCACTCTTAAGAGAAATTAAAGGGGACACTAACAAATGGAAACTCATCCCATGCTCCTGGCTGGGAAGAATTAATATCATCAAAATGGCCATCCTGCCAAAACAATGTACAGATTCGATGCAATCCCTATCAAATTACCAACAGCATTCTTCAATGAACTGGAACAAATAGTTCAAAAATTCATATGGAAACACCAAAGACCCCGAATAGTCAAAGCAATCCTGAGAAAGAAGAATAAAGTGGGGGGGATCTCACTCCCCAACTTCAAGCTCTACTACAAAGCCACAGTAATTAAGACAATTTGGTACTGGCACAAGAACAGAGCCACATACCAATGGAACAGAATAGAGACTCCAAGCATTAACCCAAACATATATGGTCAACTAATATTCGATAAAGGAGCCATGGACATACAATGGGGAAAGGACAGTCTCTTCAAGAGATGGTGCTGGCACAACTGGACAGCTACATGTAAGAGAATGAAACTGGATCATTGTCTAACCCCATGCACAAAAGTAAACTCCAAATGGACCATCAAAGACCTGAATGTAAGTCATGAAACCATAAAACTCTTAGAAAAAAACATAGGCAAAAATCTCATGGACATAAACATGAGTGACTTCTTCATGAACATATCTCCCCGTGCAAGGGAAACAAAGGCAAAAATGAACAAGTGGGACTATATCAAGCTAAAATGCTTCTGTACAGCAAAGGACACCATCAATAGAACAAAAAGGTATCCTATAGTATGGGAAAATATATTCAAAAATGACAGATCTGATAAAGGATTGACATCCAAAATATATAAAGAGCTCACACACCTCAATAAACAAAAAGAAAATAATCCAATTAAAAAATGGGCAGAGGAGCTGAATAGACAGTTCTCCAAAGAAGAAATCCAGATGGCCAACAGACACATGAAAAGATGCTCCACATCGCTAATCATCAGGGAAATGCAAATTAAAACCACAATGAGATATCACCTCATACCAGTAAGGATCACCATCATCAAAAACACAAACAACAAGAAATGTTGGTGAGGGTGTGGACAAAGGGGAACCCTCCTACACTGCTGGTGGGAATGTAAATTAGTTCAACCATTGTGGAAAGCAGTATGGAGGTTCCTCAGAATGCTCAAAATAGAAATACCATTTGACCCAGGAATTCCACTTCTAGGAATTTACCCTAAGAATGCAGCACTCCAGTTTGAAAAAGACAGATGCACCCCTATATTTATCGCTGCACTATTTACAATAGCCAAGGTATGGAAGCAACCTAAATGTCCATCAGTAGATGAATGGATAAAGAAGATGTGGTACATATACACAATGCAATATTACTCAGCCATAAGAAAAAAACAGATCCTACGATTTGCAACAATATGGATGGAGCTAGAAGGTATTATGCTCAGTGAAATAAGCCAGGCGGAGAAAGACAAGTACCAAATCATTTCACTCATATGTGGACTTTAAGAACAAAGGAAAACTGAAGGAACAAAACAGCAGCAGAATCCCAGAACCCAAGAATGGACTAACAGTTAGCAAAGGGAAAGAGACTGGGGAGGATGGGTGCGAAGGGAGGGATAAGGGTGGGGAAAAAGAAAGAGGGCATTACGATTAGCATGTATAGTGCATGGGGGGCATGGGGAGGGCTGTGCAACACAGAGAAGACAAGTAGTGATCTTACAGCATCTTACTACGCTGATGGACAGTGGCTGTAATGGGGTTTGTGGGGGAGACTTGTTGAAGGGGGGACCTAGTGAACATAATGTTCATTCTGTAATTGTAGTTTAATGATACCAAAATAAAAAAATAAAAAATAAAAAATAAAGAAAAAGAAATAGTGTAATAAATGAGTTAAGTTAGACTGTGAGATAGTAAAGAAGTTGCCCTTGAATGTTTGGTAAACATGACTCTAAAGCCTGCCGTGCCAATAAGTATATATCTATCGATAATCACCCTAATGTAAATGGACTGAATGTACCAATTAAAACACATGTAATTACAGAATGGGTAAAAAAGCAAGACCCATCTGTATGCTGCCTGCAGGATACTCACTTCAAACGTATAGATTTACAGAGACTAAAAGTCAAGGGACTGAAAAAGATATTCCATTCAACTAATAAGGAGAATAAAACAGGATTTGCAGTACTTCTATCAGACAAAATATACTTCAAAACAAAGATGGTAACAAGAAACAAACAATGACATTACAAAAGGATGAAGGGGTCAGTCCAACAAAAGGATATAACCGTTATAAATATGTATGCACCCAACATAGGAGCACCTATGTAGGTGAAACAAATACTAACAGAATTAAAGGGGGAAATAGAATGCAATGTATTCATTTGAGGAGACTTCAACTAGAGAGAAAATAAGTAAGGAGACAGAGGCTCTGAACAACACATTAGAACAGATGAATCTAACAGACATCTTCAGAACACAACACCCAAAAGCAGCAGGATACACATTCTTCTCAAGTGCACATGGAACATTTTCAAGAATAGATCACATACTAGGCCACAAAAAGAGCCTCAGAAAATTCAGAAGGATTGAAATTGTACCAACCAGCTTGTCAGACCACAAGGGTATGAAAATGGAAACAAATTGTGCGAAGTAAACAAAAACGCCCACAAACATATGGAGGATTAACAACATGCTCCTAAATAATCAATGGATCAATGACCAAATAAAAACAGAGATCAAGCATGGAGACAAATGAAAACAACACCTCAACAGCCCAACATCTGTGGGATGCAGCAAACACCGTTCTAAGAGGGAAGTATATTGCCATACAGACTTATCTAAAGAAAGAAGAACAATCCCAAATAAACAGTCTAAACTCACAATTAGTGAAACCAGAAAAGGAAGAACAAATGGGACCAAAGTCAGTAGGAGGAACAGAATAAAGATCAGAGGAGAAATAAATAAAATTGAGAAGAATAAAAAAATAGAATAAATGAAACCAAAAGCTGGTTCTATAAGAAAATAAACAGAATAGATAAACCCCTAAACAGATTTATCAAGAAAAATAGTCTACACACAAACAGAATCAGAAATGAGAAAGGAAAAATTACTACGGACACCACAGAAATACAAAGAATTATAAGAGAATACTATAAAAGACATATGCTAACAAATTGGATAATCTAGAAGACATGGACAACTTTCTAGAAAAATACAACCTTCCAAGACTGACCCAGGAAGAATCAGAAAATCTGAACAGACCAATTACCAGCAATGAAATTGAACTGGTAATCAAAAAACTACCTAAGAACAAAACCTGTGGACCACAGGGCTTCACTACTAAACTTTGTCAAACATTTAGAGAAGACTTAGTACCTATCCTCCTTAAAGTTCTTCAAAAAGTAGAAAGTTCTCCAAACTCATTCTTTGAGGCCAGCGTCACTTTAATATCAAAACCAAAGACATCAGAAAAAAAGAGAATTACAGAGCAATATCCCTGATGAACATAGATGCAAAAATTCTCCACAAAATATTAGCAAACCAAATTAAAAAATACATCAAAAAGATTATCCATCATGACCAGGTGGGATTTATTCCATGGATGCAAGGATGGTACAATATTTGAAAATCCATCAACATCACATACCACACCAACAAAAAGAAGGACAAAGATCACATGATCATCTCAATTGATCCTGAGAAAGCATTGGACAAAATTTAACATCCACACATGACAAAACTCTCAAGAAAATGGGTATAGAGTGCAAGTACCTCAACATAATAAAGGCCATATATGACAAACTCACAGCCAACATCATACTTAAGAGTGAAGTTCACAGCTTTTCCTCTAAGATTGGGAGCGAGACAAGGATGCCCACTCTCACCACTTTTATTCAGCATAGTACTGCAGGTCCTAGCCATGGCATTCAGGCAACACAAAGAAATAAAAGGCATCCAGATCAGCAAGGAACAAGTCAAACTGTCACTATTTGCAGATGACATGACAATGTACATAACAAACCCTGAAAGAACTCACTCCAAAACCACTAGATCTAATATCTGAATTCAGCAAAGTTGCAGGATACAAAATTAATACACAGTAATCTGTTGCATTCCTATATACTAGCAGCAAGAGAAACCAGGAAAACAATTCCAGTTACATCTGCATCAAAAATAATAAAACCTAGGAATACACCTAACCAAGGATGTGAAAGACCTATACCCTGAAAACTAGCAGAAAGAGAAATTAGGAAAACAATTCCAGTTATATTTGCATCAAAAAGAATAAAAACCTAGGAATAAACCTAACCAAGGTGAAAGACCTATACCCTGAAAACTAAGACACTTATGAAAGAAATTAAAGAAGACACCAATAAATGGAAATATATCCCATGTTCATGGATAGCAAGAATGAATATGGTCAAAATGGTCATCCTGCCTAAAGCAATCTACAGATTCAATGCAATCCCTATCAAAATACCAATGGCATTCTTCAACAAACTAGAACAAATAGTTCTAAAATTCATATGGAACCGCCAAAGACCCCGAATACCCAAAGCAATTCTGAGAATAAAGAATAAAGCTGGCAGGATTATACTCCCCAACTTAAAGCTCTACTAGAAAGTCATAGTAATCAGGACAATTTGGTACTGGCACAAGAACAGACCCATAGATGAATGGAACAGAATAGAGAGCCCAGATATAAACCCACACATGTATGGTCAATTAATATATGATAAAGGAGCCATGAATATATCAATGGGGAAATAACAGCCTCTTCAACAACTGGTGTTGGCAAAACTGGACAGCTACATGTAAGAGAATGAAACCAGATTATTGTCTAACTCCATACACAAAAGTAGACTTGAAATTTATCAAAGACCTGTATGTAAGTCATGAGACCATAAAACTCTTAGAAGATAACATAGGCAAATCTACTGAACATAAGCATGAGCAACTTCTTCCTAAATGCATCTCCCTGGGTAAGGGAAACAAAATAAAAAATGAACAAATGGGACTACATCAAGCTAAAAAGCTTCTGTACAGCAAAGGATACCACCAGCAGAACAAAAAGGAATCCTACACTATGGGGGAATGTATTTGTAAATGACATATCCGACAGGGGTTAAAATCCAAAATATATAAAGAACTCCCATGCCTCAACACCCAAAAAAGCAAATAACCCAATTCAAAAATGGGCAGAGAATATGAACAGACACTTCTCCAAAGAAGAAATTCAGATGGCCAACAGGCACATAAAAAGATGCTCCACATTCAGGGAAGTGCAAATTAAAACCACAATGAGATATTACCTCACACCAGTTAGGATGGCCAGCATCCAAAAGACAAGGGACAGCAAATGCTGGTGAGGGTGTGGAAAAAGGGGAACCCTCCTACACTGTTAGTGGGAATGTAAATTAGTTCAACCATTGTGGAAAGCAATATGAAGGTTCCTCAAAAAACTAACAATATAAGTATTATTTGACCCAGGAATTCCACTCCTAGGAATTTACCCAAAGAAAACACGATCCCAAATTTAAAAAGACATATGCATCCATGTTTATCACAGCACTATTTACAACAGCCAAGCATGGAAGCAGTCTAAGTGTCCATGAATAGATGAATGGATAAAGAGGAAGTACATATACACAATGGAATATTATTCAGCCATAAGAAGCAAAAAAAATCCTACCCTTTGTAATAACATGGATGGAGCTAGAGGGTATTATGCTCAGTGAAATAAGCCATGCAGAGAAAGGCAAGTACCAAATGATTTCCCTCATTTGTGGAGTATAACAACAAAGCAAAACTGAAGGAACAAAACAACAGCCAACTCAGACTCCGGGAAGGAACTAGAAGGTTTCAAAGAGAAGGAGGGTGTGTAGGGAGGGAGAAGGGGATTAAGGGGTATTATAATTAGCACACATAATGTTGGGGGGTCACAGGGAAGGCCGTATAGCACTGAGAAGACAAGTAGTGGCTCTATAGCAAAGGAAAGTGACTGCAACAGGGTGTGGGGAGGGGACTTGATAATAGGGTGAATGTAGTAAGCACAATGTTGCTCATGTGAAACCTTTGTAAGATTGTATATCAATGATACCTTAATAATAATAATAATAGTAATAATAAAACATCTCCATAAAATTTCTTAACAGCTCTGCTATGAAGACCTTTTCCAGGTCCTTCCTGTAAATCCCTGTGAAGCCAAACTCCTGGATTCATGTTTCCTACCTAAAAAAGCTGAGCCACCCGAATGGTCCAGCATTCCCGTTTCTGATCTCAGACTGCCTGACTAGCAGGAGGAGCTGCTGGCAGCTGGAAGCTGTCTGCTGCAGAGACCGGACCAGGCCTGGATATGCTGAGGTTCAAAGTCACCCCAGTCTCTATTCCTTCTTTCCTTTCCTGTTGTTGATAATGACACTACAGATAGGCAGTCAGCCTACAGAAATCTACCGCCTGAGCACAATTTTTAGAATTTGTTTAATTGGCTATTGGTATTACAAAAGTAAGAGCCCTGAGTGATCCAATCCCCATTTAACAGAGATGTTAAAATGATGGTTCAGGACATGAGGTTTGTGGATTAAAACCACCTTTCAGATTGTATTTGTTGTCCCACTTTTAATTTTGCCTGGTGTTATTTTACCTAAACTTTATACTTGATTGTTAAATCCCAGCCAACACTAATCTTGCTCGACGGACTGAATTAGCCACCTATGCCTTTACAGAGGAAAATACCCTTCAAAAGAAAACTGAAGATCCCTGACAAGAGTTGGCTGATCGCTCTGTCGCTTCCTCCCTCTCACCCTCTTGTTGCCCATATTGGCCTGGGACATCTCATCACATCCAAAGTTACTTTTAAGTTTCCATCCCCCAGGGAACATGACTTCCTAGGAATGAGACTTCCTAGCAACATGGGACCACACCTTGAACATAGGACCATTTAAACATATTTAAATGTACAACAGACATTCATCAGCAGTGATTTCAATGAAATGCTTGATGAAAAGAGGGAAATGATATGGAAAAATTCTGAGATGTCCTAAATTAAGTGACATACAGGCCAGAGAATGAGAGAGATGAGAAGATAATGGGTCGTAGCTATGGGCTGTAGCTAACCAGACACTCCACGTTCCTGGGTGAAGTCACTTGAGCAATCACCTAGAAAGTCCCCAGAACCACTGCATCCCTGTTGCATGTGACCAGTGTCTGACCATCATCAATCTGAGATCCTTCTCTATGGACTAACCACCTATTCCCAGGCTTTTCCTGCTTCGAGTTAGCCCACATTCTTTATCTGGTAAATTGAATGAACTTTCTTGCCTTGAGACCCATTATAAACATGTCCCTCTTGAGTCTAGCAGACAAGCTGTTTCTGTTAACCGGCCTTGCTGCTGGAAACTTCCTGTCCCAGGATTCAGTCCTGTTTCTGGCTGCATCTGTAAAGGCTACATAAACCCTCCTATTTCAGAGATTTCCCAGTCTCTCAAGTGTTTGATTTCTCAATACATATGTGAGTCCCAATCATCAACATATTTGTAAAAATCCAGGTTAGAGAGAGGTGGAGGACATTACCAAGGTTATATCTGTAAATCATTCCTTTCCTTAAATTGACCATTCAGCCTAATAGGAAGAAATGTTTGGTCAAGCAATAGAAAAAAATTTTTTCTCTAATATTGTACATCTGAAGTAGTATGATACAGCTTAAATAAAGCGGTGTCTGTAATACTCATCACTGTATCCCATCTCATTAACTGGGGTGATATAAATCACATCAGTGGGACATACGAGGCCCATCAGAAAGTCATGAGTCCCCGGGTGCCAGTGAAGAAGTACCCCTCATCATACATCTGTGTGCTTTGTCAGCGGTGGCTTTAGTGACAGAAGCTGTTGAGTTCCTGCCAGTGTTCCTCTGGGAAGACAGTAGGCAATACTGCAAGCACAGTTTGTGTGGTGTGGCCTCTTCTTTTCCACAGTGATTCTAACATATTAGCTGGCTGTGCTAACGCTAAGATTCCAAGTGAACGTTCTCTGCCTGCTTGAACTACTCCTCTTCGTTGCTGCATTTCTCCCACATTCTGTTGTTTTCCTAGCCAAGCGCCTAGGAACCTTGTGTGGTAACACTGAGACAATGATTACAGACAAAATAAAGAATGAACTACTGCTAGAAATTTCATTGTTCGACGTGCTCAGGAATTTCAGTGTCCATACCTTAGAAACTAATTCTCAAAGAGATGAGTCACTTTTTGCATAGATATTCAAAGTAATACAAAAGAGTGTTTAAATTCTCCTAGTTGCTCAGAAAGAAATCACAGTTTCCAAAGGCACAATTTATTAGGTTGTCAGCTGGAACTATAAAACATAAGCACTGCCACAAACGACACCACAGGGCAGCTCAGGGTTAATTCAGCTACCTTCTTATTTTGTTCAAGGGCAAAGAGAATTCTAGTCTTTGCCGTTGTAAGGATGTCCCCCTTACACTCTGGGGCTGACAAGCCTTGATCACCAGTTTTCTTGAAGGGCAAGTCTTTAGCACACTGATGGATGGATCTGCTACAACTGCCCTCTGCCAGGTTTTCTTTGGTCTGAAAAAAACACATGTCCTTTTTTGTGTAGTTGTCTAAATGATCTTAAACCTAAGTATTTATTTTAACATTGAAATAATAGAGATTTAGTGTGTGAGCTATACTGAGACACTCATGTATCTAAATAGCCTTCAAGAATCATTTCTCTAAAATGAGCTTGTCACATATCCAAGAAAATAGTCAGCCTGCAGGAAAGAGGAAGGTATCACCCCCAGCTGGATTCTTCAATCACTTCACAACCTCAATGGTTCCTTTTACAAAACCCCTTTCTTTTCTTTTTTCATTGTCTATAAATGTAAGGAAGCCTCCAGACTGCTAAATGTGTAACAGAAGGGTCCACTCCCTACCTGTTCCTCTGGCCCCAACCCATTCTTAAGCTAATGTCCAGACAAAAGAAAGGGAAAGGTCAGTCCCCTGGTGGTGGGAAGGAAGCCCCCCCTCTAACATGCTGTGCAGGATTGCTGATTCCTGCCCTGAAAGGGCAGCCCCTGGAAAGGCCCCCACACAGTGACCCCAGGGCAGGCAGCTTCTGCAGGCTCAGGCCAAGCCTCCTTGAGACCAGGAGCCCCTTGACTCCAGAGTGGACGAGCAATCCGGTATCTGAAGAAGAACAGCTAGGGCTGCCCAGCTCAAAGGAGCTTGCTTAACAAAGGTGTAAGGTTAAAACACTATAGGCCAGGTCTTGTGGTGAACTGAAAATCTGATGCTTGAGCAATCTCAGTGGGGAAGAGTGTGAGCTGTGTTATATGCAGTCTTGTATTGCATTCCCAACAAAACCGGCTGTCCCATGCAAGGTCCCCAATGAACATTTCTGAAATAAATAAGTGACTGGAATTAATTGTGGATGGGGGCTCTTGGCTGAGTTTGGAGGTGGGAGACTGATTGCTATCCTTCCCAGGCCAGTGGGAGGGTGTGGGTGGCTCCAGGCAAACCTAACCAGTTGTTGTATGATTAGGTTAGTATTATAAACAGCAGTCACAGTAGTAGTTGGGGTGGCAGAGTGAACTGGGGGCAGTGGGCTCAGTGGCTGCCATTCACCACAAGCCTGCAGTGCCAGGCACCCAGCCCAGCACCTCATCTACATGCCTTTTTAATTCTACATCCTCAGATTAACCTTCACAACAAACTCCTGAGTAAATGTTAATTTCTCATTCAACACATGAAGACAGTGAGGCTCCAAGTGGTTCTCTCATTGTTCCAAAACCCACCTCTTTGAACTGCATCCGGAAGCCAGGGAAAGTTGCACCACACTTACAATTTTAATGAGCTTTTCTCTCTCTGCCACAAAGTGATGTGTGAATCTCAGGCTAGCTCTGTACACCAGCCAGACCACATGACCCCCTAACATCCCTGTTTTTGTTTGCTGCAGAAGCTGAGTTAGGCTTCAGAATCCACACTTTGCCATGCTCAGCAGCCATTGGACAGAGCTTAGCTCTAGCACACAGATTAAGGGGGTTTCGCCCCATCAGAAAGGGAAGCCAATTCACTATCACTTCCAGAGAGGCAACAGGTGTGAAGGCCCATGATCTCAGGAAGTTAACCATCTAGGTAGGAAGCCAAAACAATCCCAACTGCTTTGTTTCTCTGTCTTAGGACAGGTGAATGAACAGAGGAGCAATATGGATTATAGCAATCCTGGAGTGTTTCAAAGAGGAGGCAGACTAGAGCAGGACATTGAAGGACACACCAATACAGAAAGGAGTTGGTCATTTGCAGCCAGTGGAAAAGCTGAGTTAAGGGTGCCTAGGATAAGAACATGCATAGTACACAGACAGGTGACCAGGAGTGATGAACTCAGGCTGGACATGGGTGGACCACTCCTATCACGACAATGGTATTATCTTTTTGGCAAGTCACTTCAGCAGTACAAGGTTTGTTTCTCAATAGCAGGACAGATGGGAAACAGTTTAAAAGGTAAAGACACATATGTGAGCCACTCTGGGCAGCTTTCAGCTTTCAGGACTTTGTGCCATGAGGTGGCAGGTGCTGGTGGGGCAGGAGGAGGTAGAAATGATGCCAGATGTCTATTATTGCTTGTTCAGAGACAACACAAGCTGCCTACTAGTGAGGGTCTGCGGGCTTCCTGGAACAGCACTCGTCTGCTTGGGACATGGTGGCCTGTTTGTTTTGTAATAATTAGCATTCAAATATTTATACTTTATACCGAAAATGTGCCAAGACTCATGACAGAAGCTGTAAATTAGCTTCAGCACTGTTTAATAGTAAAAAATATGGAGCACTGAATTTCTGCCACTGAGACTGGGAAGTTTCACTTTAAGTCCTCAAATGTAAGTGGGTTTGAGGTAAAAATACAGGTAGCCAGCAGGCAGCTCTTACATGGAGGCCTCTGTGCCCACAGAAACCACCCTTTCTTAGGAAATGCATGCCTCCTAAGCCCAGCCTGAGACAGGTCCTGAGTATCACCGTGGGCTCACAGTGGGTCTGTGTGATGGCAATGGGGTGCTGGCACTATGCACATGGTTCGTTGGGGCCACCGCCCCTGGTCCACACACTGGGCATCACAGAGTGACAAGGACGACTCTACCTATTAGGACTAAAGGCAAGGCAGGGCTGACCAGAGAGCCTGTTCAGATCCTCACTAGGCGTTTAAGCTCGGACAAATCCTCTGAGCCTTGTTTCTTCATCCAGAGTGAGTCACATTGCCTAGATCACCCCTGCTCTCTGAGATGAATGAATACAGTACCACACAGGACATGGCTGGCATGGTGCCTGGTCCACACTGAAAGCTAAGTAAGTATTATTTTTCACTTTAGGTTTTGAAATTCCATAAAAGTGAAAAAGTGGTATACAAAGTGTGGATTTCACCATATGAGGACTGGTCCCTCATGCACACACCTGACGGTACCAGCAGGCATCCCTCTGTGCACACTGACTCACCACGTTAGGTGAACACTAGCACCTGTCGCCAGCTAGTCGGCATTAAATAAAAACTGGCTGAATAAAGACCTCTCTCTGGTGTTTCAGTCATAAACAGGAAACCTGTCATGGACTGAACGCCTGCTAAGTGCCTTCTCGTGGGTTCATCAGCTCATTATAATTCATGCTGGTATAATTCAACAAATATTCATTATGCCTAATGTAAAGCTGAATATACATCACATGATGCTTCGCCCTTGGGGAAATGAATTAAGTTCTCAAGGAAATTAAGATTTAAATTCTTGAGTAACAAAAGAGTGAACAGAAAGTATAAATCCCCAAATCTCTCCTCAGGCCAGACAATCAGGCCTCTCACAGGAACCCGGAGAAGAAAGACTGCTTCAGAAAGCCCAGGTCAGAAGACTTCCAAGGCCCTGGGGGCACTCACTCTGCCCGTCAGAAAGATTTTTATGTGGCAAGCGCCACATCTTAAAAAGAAACCCGCAAGCTGCTCTGGCTCCATCCTGGCAGGCTGGCACGGGTAAACCTCCAGTGTAAGGCTGAGGGGAGAGCAGAATTCTGAAAGCAAACAGACAGAATCATGCCATTTGTGTAGAATTTTAGACCGCCAATACACACTTGAGGCAGCAGGCACCTCTGAGGAGGGAGGGAGGACACCATCAGCAATGAAACACTTCCTTCTGTATGAAGAAGAGATCCAAAGCCATAAGGCAACACATTAACGTGTATTAAATCTGGGTTTAGAAATTGACTTACTATATTCTGTTTTCAACAGATTTAAAGATTTATGTTTCAACGTAACAAAAGTTGTAAAAACAGAAGTTGTGACAACAGTTATAAAAATAAGAGCAGGAAATCATGAATTGTGTTTATATTTACCTCTTTATTTCCCAATCTCTTTGGGTAATAATTCCTGCTAATAATACAGTAGCACAAGATGGAAATCTAACATTTTACACTGGACTCCAGCTTTGGTTAAAACTCTCATGTGCCAACATTATCAGTATGGGAATAAATGAATGAATATCTTAAAGCTGCAATGACTTAAGCACAAGAGAGCACCGAGTTCACCGTGGACCTGGATTCCCACCCTCACTCTGACTTTCCACATGATTTGGGGCAAAAATAAAAATTACTTTACCTCTTGGAGCCTCAGGTTCATTCTTATGAAGATAATTCTGACCTTCAAGGATTGTTATAGAAAAACATTTTAAATGAGAAAGTGCAAAGCAAGTATCTACTGTTACTGCCACAAGTAGTAAGTGTCTAAACACATTCCCTGTGCGCCAGGCTCTGTGCTGGGCACGGACCTATACCACATGGCTTCCTTCTTGGTGTCCAGGAAGAGGGACTCTCTCCTCACCCTGTGCTGCATACTGAAGGATCTCAGAGCAGCATCTCTGGCCCTAATCCTCTGCACAGAAAAGGAGCCCCCAGTCCACTGAGAGAGCGATCATGACAGGAATCTCAGCAGAACCAAACTAGGGCTCATAGTCTAGATTTGGGAGTCTGGGGAAGAAAAGGGGGACATGGCAATCCAACATGTTCCCCACACTCAGGCCACAAGTTATGCCTGACTCTCTCAGTTATGCACATGGCATCTTTACCTCGTCTGTGGGGCATGCATATACCACACACCAACCAAAACACTGAGCTGTCACTATTTCAGTGTCTCAAATCTTATGATCTGGGAACTGTGGTGAAGCCCATTTGGGATAAGAAACCTGAGTCACAGTGAGTTTACTTAAAAGCCCCACCATTAATACACACTGCACCTAGGACAGTAGCTGGTACAACTAGGCAGTCAAAGTTGGGACAGCGAGAATGTCTGCTCTCCTTTCTACTGGGGTTGTTCAACAGAGCCAAGGAAAAAATGTACTAGTAAGAACATCCTAAATTTAGGTGTCTTGCAAATTCATCTCATTTTTATGATAGAGGAATTACATGTATTTAGAGTTCATTATCATGTCAAAATAATATTAGTTGACTTCTGGTTTCATCAAAAAAGTGTAAGTAAAAACATGATCCTGATACATATAAAAAAGAAAAGATGTAGAGGTAGGTGTCAGTGAAAGTCATATACAGTTGCACATTTTCTGGGCAAGTAGGGATGGCAGTAGTTTGCTTTGTAAGGCCAATTAGCAATCTTAGTGATGCGGCCTTCACATTGCCAAAGATTGGTTTAAGAATGGCCCCTTTAAAACCATATTAGGTGAAAATACCAAGTGGTTAATGACCTTGCACCATGCTCCTTATGACAGAACACATTCTTCCCAGAGTAGCAGAACAAGACAGCCATATCTTCCTGGGGTGGTAATTGTAACAGAAGAGCTTGGCATGGGAGAAACACACGAATTTGTATACTAAACACATACACACACATATTATGAGGTAAAACATAAAATCGACTTGAAGATTTAATATAAAACATGAAACTTCAAAGAAACTTCTCCATTGAGAGCTTTCAACTGGACGATCTCGGTCCCGAGCTCTTCCTCTGAACAGCCTGAGCAGTTGCGGTGCGGCCCCTGGCAGACTCACAGATAACCCAGACGCAGCTGAGTTGTTTTCTCTCCACTATGCTTCTCCAGTTATCATTTTTCAGACCCAGTAACAAGTTTCCAGCTTATGAAATAATTTCTGAAGTTTCTAACTCCAGTATTAGGTCACCCTTATAATATCTTCTATTTGCCAAAAACCACAATCAGGGCCAGTCACCGCATCCCCCTTCCATGCCAACGGCGGCACAATTGTTTGCTGTATCCGTGAGCACGTGGATGTGTGCCCCAGGCTGTAGAGGCAGGTGGACGCCGACTGTACTGGAGTCGAGGTGCACAATGGTGAGCCGATTAGGTACAACTTCTGCCTTCCCTGAGCTTACTGCGTGGAGAAGGCAGGACTGAGCCACAAACCCTGCAGCACACTGTGCAGTCCTAATTGGCTCTTTTCACATATTCCCTTTCAACCCATGACCTTTTTTTCCAGTCGTGGGGATGAACATTTAAGACCCCTCATGCCCAAAGGATAATTTCACAAAGGAACCAGAAGTCTGTTATGTTAATTCTGGGCTTTAAAATTCAGATGCTGTATTTAAGCAGTGGATTGGGGAACATGAACTAGAAAGAACACTTGCTGAGCCACTTTTCTCTTGCCCAGGGGGAGACAAAAACCATCTCCAGGCTAATGAAAAAGGAAAGTAGGAGTTAAAGCAGAATTAGATCCTGGCCAGGGCCCCTGAAAAGGGTTCTAATGACCTGCAAACGCCGGACCCACTGGGTTAGTTCCAAGAGAACTCAGACCTTACAGCCCTAGGTCAGTTTGGGGGCTGAATCTAGAAGGGATGTACCCCACTGTGCATCCCAAACCTTGCAGCATGCGCTGGACTGGATACCAGGTGGAAGGCCAGGCAGGGAGCCCGCCCCAACAGGACACGTGTGTAGGGGTGCTAATGACTGGGGTCATGAGGCTGTCTAAGCCCCCAGGAGGCAGAGGGGAAACTGAGAGCCAAAATCACCTGCTTATGTCAACCCCATTTAATCAATGGAGAAAGGTTGGCTGAATTGGCAGTCCAATCTTCCAAAACTGAGCAGAATGGGGTCTCAAAATGCAGCTTGAGATGGATTTAGATACAGCTGCATTTCTTGAGCCCTTGTGGGTGTGGATGGGAAACAGACACCTGCTACTGCTTAAAGGTGTGTCCACAACTCTGCTCTCTCCTGGGACCACCCCCATTTACACCTATGACCTTTGTTTCTCACCTGAACTGCTGATCCATCCAATCAGCTGCCCGCGTGGCATCTCCACTTAACTGGTTTCTAGGAATCCCAACTTCCCACATCCCGGCAGAAGACTTCACCCTCCTCTCCTCCCTTGTCTTCCCACCCAGTACACAGCACAGCCATTCACCAGCCGCCCAGGTCACAAACGTTGGTGTCATTCTTGATTCTTCTTTCCATGTAAATCCATTTCTATCCCACCACCAGCCCTAACTTGACTTCGCCTGCTTTTACTCTAAGGTGTACCTAGACTAACACGATAAAATGAAGCTGAGAAATGGATGATGAGGAGTTAGGTACTTGGGGGCATTTCAAGTGGAAGAACAAGAGCTGAGGAGAGTAAGGCTGTGGGGAATCTGTGCACCGTGTCTGGTGGCCTGGGCCAGGCAGTGGGTATGTAACCACCTCATTAGAAGATACCAACCACTTGTTGCTTCATCTCCAAACACAGGGCGATATGGAAACGCTGGGTTCCATACAATATACTAACAAGAACCTATGAGAAACACTCTAATTTCTACATCCTTACTGCATATAATGACATAAATAAAACAATGTTTCAGCCTCCCTAGAGAGCTCAGTAAAACCTTCCCTCACAGATGGTTTTAGCTAAAACTCTGCCACATTCTACTGAGCTATGGGAAATCAGAAGTATGACTTCTAGAAGTTTAGTTGGTGCCACACAGAACTAGGAAGAAGAGAGAAAAGTGAGAGCTTTGATTGACCACACAGAACTTCTGCAGAGCTTCAGCAGAACCAAACATTTGCTGTCATCACACCCACAGTTGGCACCAGAGCCAGACACTGGACACCCAGATCTGCTCTGCAGAGGGAGTGGCCCAACTCCTGCAACGTCAGGCATAGCAGTTAAACGAGGAATAGAAGGCTCAGACCATAGCTGCTGAGAAATCCACAGAATTTGAACTTGGTGAACCAACCAGAATGTCAAAGGAGATAAAAGATGCTGTCTGAAAACTGTGCCTCTGAGATGACGTCATCAATCAGGATGTGCTGTTAGGAATTCTGCCTCAGTATCTATCTGTGGTGAACAAGTAATGTGGCTATCTCCCCAGCCCAGCCCAGCCCAGCTCCTTTTCTTTACTGCTGTAATTTCTCTTTGGCCTGTGAAAAGCTCTTTCTTTTACTTTGTAAATAAGTCGTGGCATATAAACTGCCCACCTACCCTTGATGGAAATATTCTCCCTCTCTCCCCACTCCCTCTCTCTCACACACAGTATGTATTAAACATTATATGACCAGGCACTGTTCTAGCTGGTGAGGATTAAAAGGAAAATACTACAGTCTTCTCCCTCATGAGTCCATAATTAGTGGAAATAACTACTCAAGTTGTCTTCATGGTACCTGTGTCAGCCAAGAATATTTCATTAGTAAGTGGAATTGATGTTCATTTAGTCTTATTTCTTAATCTATGTAAGTATACAAATAGTATTACAATTAGGTTATCTATACCTAATTTCCATGCTGAGTAAATGAACATGGCAGAAAAAAGTAAAAAAAGTCACTGATCCAACATTTATTCAGTCAAGAAAACATGTTGAGTAAGGCACACACTCAGACATAAAATCATTAGCAATCATATCATACATTACATGCAACTTAAATGAGGTGTTAACAGCAGTGCACCACAGAAATCAAACAGCGCTTATCTTTATGTTTCCTCTCACTCCAGTGTGCATTTGCTCATTTTATTTCTGCTCTTGGCAAGATTTAAATAAAGGCTTTTTTTTTATGATTTGCTCCACAAATGTTTGCAGCAAGCTATATTACACTGACTTAACACAGCATTAACTACAGTACAAATATACTCCCAGATTGCTTTTTGAAAAAGGAACATGTTTATGTTCTCTATCATAGAAACACTGAATTCATCAGTCTAAAATTTATTTAAAATGTCAGATGGTTTGATAAAAATCTGTATCTGGAACTCATTTCTGAACAGCAAGGAGCTATTACTTTGAATTCAAGGGAAAAGAATATATGATAAAGTATGTTCTGACTCTCTCAGAATATAAAGTTCAAGTTAAGCCCCATATGGCTACTGTGAGTTTACATTGCATTCTGTGTCAAAAAAGCATTTCTGACTTGGTTGCCCTTCTCATTTTAGCAAAAATTTAAGTCCCAATGCTACAGTGAAACAAATGATCAGTTCTATGTGAAAACTGAGAAGCATGAGCTGAGATAGTGTAATTTTCCTGTGCTTTACCATATGACCCAGGCACTAAATGGAGGCAGGTCATATAGAAAAAGTACATTCTAGATGGAGGCAAGGCAGGGCAGTTGAGAAAAGTGACTCAGCTCTAGAGAAAACAAACAACTGAACTATTTGAAATCTAATTATTTGGTGAATAAAATACATTCCTATTTTTCCCAACACCCAAATAAGTGATACAACAACAGAATCATGTGTCCTTTGCTCACAATGCAAATGTGTTATTTGTCTTGGAAAAGCCAAGGAATATGAAATCAGTGGTGATATTTTCTCCCTCCATCCTGGAGGCTCAGGGGCTTTAGCAAAAGCCGGGACAGATGTCACAAGGACTCTAACTTCATTTCTGGGGAAATGAAGCATGTGAACTATGGTTACAAAACTAGCTGGGAGCAGACAGAATGAAAACACTGGTTTCCAGACCCAAGCTCACTCTCTTGCTCTCTCCTGTTTTCTGTCATTAGTAATGGAGAGAGGCTGAAATACTTAAGATCTACAGAGGTCTACTCCAGTCACAGTACACTGCTTGTCTCCAAATGATACTCAATAGATGAAATCATGGATTTACTTTTTGTGTATTTTAAAGTTCTGTAGCTACACAGGATGTTCCAGAAATTGAGAATGAGGACTGTTAAGAATAGAATCACTACATTGTAAAGTCTGTGCAGTCACTCCAATGGAGTTCAAAATATTCTGGGAAGCACAGGTGACTCCCTGTACAAGGCACAATGTTTCTGAGGTTGGCCCCAGGGTTGACTGTACAAGGCAGCCTCCTGGGCACCAGGGCAGCTCCCCGTGAGTTCCATGCACCTGAAGAAAATACATTGGGGCAAATATTAGGAAGTGTGGGTCTGCCACCTGCCATCAGTGGGACCTGGCACCACTTAATTAACCTCTGCCATCCTCAGTTCTCTCAACCATAAAGTAAGAAGAGTAATTAACTGTCTGAACATCTCACAGTGACAATGGGGACAGACAGAGCCCGGGCACAAAGTGGCATGAAGTGGGGAAGAGCATTATGGCCAGCGTGAGGGCCCTTTCTTCCCGGTGAAGACAGGACAGAGGCTGCAGAACGGGGCCTCTCAGCGCGGGCTGCCTGGGGCTGCCTCAGAATCCTGCGGAGGTGTGTGAGCAGGGAAACATCCTCGCTTCCACCCCAACTTGCTGAACCAAAACTGAGGGGAGGAACCAAACCAGGAGCCTGCCCTGCAGATGCTTCCCTTCAGGTACTCACAGCCCCAAAAAGGCGGCACTGCCTGCGAGCAGGGAGGCTGGGGGCCGAGCACTCCCACTGTGCCTCGGTGGTGGCTCGGCAGGTCCCCAAACTGCCTCCAGATGCCTCTCTGACCACAGTCCCATAATTCCTGTTATAAAACTGGCCTCCATCACACCCTTTAAGCCCTGCAGACCATACATGATGTCAGGCACACACCCACCTGCCTCTGCAAGGGCTGTTTTATCCACATGGAAACTTGAGTTGTCCCCTCATATCAGCCTGCTGAGCATCCTTCTGACACACTGGATCACTTCCTATCTACATACCTATATCTCCCTCAGGCTGCACCCTTACACAACAAGGGGCTGGCACTTTCAATGCTTGATGTACAAAAAAATGAATGCAAGAAAAAATATGTAGCATTAATTATATTTACAAAAACCTTACTATAGCGTTTACCACTATTTGCTTCTGCAAAGTGTATTCTAATGTCCATTCTACAGCAAAAAGATAATAAGGAGTTGAATCACAAACACTGACACTCATATGCTTTTCCAGTATGTTTCTTCCCTTATTAGCTGCATCAACATGGGTAAGTTACCAAACCATGGGCCAGTTTCTTCAATGGCAAAACTGAGGGACTATCACACAGCTCGGCCTGCCCTGAAGAGGATTTTAGTCGGCTTCTATCTGAAAGTCACTAATGTACTGCCAACACAGATGTGTGAAGAATGTTTATTTCCTTCTCTTTTTCCTTTTCTACCCTTCCTAATGCTCTACAATAGCCACAGTACGTAGCTCATCTTCCAAAGGGAACTTTATACCACATTTTGTGCCCACTCCATACAGTGGTGATAAATGCACAACTGGCTCTCAGGGAAGGGGAAGGGTAGGGAGGAGACCTGACTTTTTTTGCATTTGCCCACTTCCAAGGTGCAAATACTTCTGCCACAGCCAATTCCAAACCATCAGTGAGAGCAGGGTTGGAAGAGATGCACAGCAGCTCTTCACGGCACTAGTTTTTGCACGATACAGACACAACAGATGTAAATGACTTCAAGAGAATAGACAGTAAAATGTAAAGAAATAAGTAGAAGTGATGAGTTTTGAGAATTTACTACCTTTGTTTTTAATAGAAGTTAACAGTTGGATCACAAAAATTACCAAAAATTTACAAGCCAGCTCCATCACACCCCTGTATCTCACCTCAGCAAGAAAACACTGACTACACAAGGTATTAATTCCTGGAGGTAGGGTTTTTGAACTGCCTGGAGGGCTTCATGCAGGCAGGGCTCTCTAAACAGATGCAGAAAGTACATACTTAGATCTTGGATGAGGACGAAACACTGCTACCAAACACCCCACATCTGTATGGTACAGAGGCAGTGCCTACGTGTGTCGTTCTGCTGGGCAAAGCCCTGGCTGGAGTGGGGGAGAGTGAAAGAGCGAGCTCCATCGTGCTGACACACAGCTGGCACAGCCAACATGGTAGTGATAATTTACTGCTGCTCTCCCATCATGTCCTGACTGCATATATTCATATGTCTTTGTTTTATCTGAAGCCCAGTCTTGTTGTAAGACATAGGCCATGCAGTGACAACTTTCAGTATACTTGCCAGACATCTGACTCTCCCTTCACATGATGAAACTGAGACAGAGGAAAGCAAGGTGCCCGCAGGTGAAGAGCCATGGGACTAGACGTAATGCCTTACATTTTCATAAAACCACTTCACTCTCAAAGCCCTTCAGGCACTATGTTTTATTTGCTTGTTCATTTGGACAAACACTGACTCATTTCAAAAGAGATCATAAAATATATTTGTGACATAGGAAATATATTTTGCAGTCTGCTCAGTTCCAGAGGTGACACTTATGACTCTGGCTTGCATCTTCGTTAGGCTGTCTTTGCGACAGTCGAACTGCCTTTTTTGAAGACTTGCTCAGTAACGAAGTTATAAGAATGAACTTTGAGTGAAGGTTTCCTATGTACCAGCTGTGGTACTACTGACAGGACAAGCAGGCTCCTTCTGGAAACACAAGAACCTGTGAGTTAGGTGAAATTATTGCCTCAATTTTACAATGGGGAAACAGAGAGTCCTTGAAGTTAAGAACCCCCCAGACATCAGTAGAGCCTGCTTCCTAGGCATGTGGGCTGTGCAGTCCTATGGGGCCGCATGTTCAGAAGAGCCACACTTGGTTTAATGCTCTCCTGTACTGTCTTGAGGTTCTTGATAATCTTGTCTTTGACTCTGTTTTCTATGTAAAGTCCGATGGGAGAGTGGGCCAACGGGACACTGGCGCATGCCCATGAGCACAGCAGGTATGTGCAGATCCTCTGCATGCAATCTGTGAGTCCACCACTCCTGCCACCCCATCCACATACAGCTTCTGAGGTGCCCGCCAGCACCCAACTCCAGAGTCCCCTGTGGAAAAAGGAGCTCAGCAAAACTCACAATGAGTCCACAGTAGACATGTCACCTCTCTGACTGAGGGGGATCCGACACCTTGAGAGGTCATGAGTTCTGTTAGAACCAGAATTTGCTTAAAAAGCAAAAAGAGGCAACAGTGTTCTAAGAAACAAAATTAACCAAGGGCCCTTTCCGGCACCTTCTTATTTTCTTGTACTAGCCATCCACAGGTGCTGAAAATGATGGCATTGTGGCAAAGTCCTTCCTTCCTTCTCAGAAGGCAGAAGACAGTATTAGTAGGATGTGCATATATCACAAGGTGAAATTAAAATAGCTGTTACTTTTGAGCAGCCTTTCCACTGTTCTGGTAAGAATGAAACACGTATGCATGTGCCAGCTGTGAGGAACAAAGCATGTGATCTCAGTGTTTCCACAGAATTAAATGCTCTACTATTTGCATTTAGAACTGGCATTGCACAGAATAAAGGTGAACAGTACATTCATGCTAATAACTACATTTTAACTTTTCTTTACTTAGAACAATAGTAAAAAAACACCATAACAAGTTGTCTTGCCAATGGGTTTCAGCCCTGGGCAAGTTTGCTCTGGATTCAATGCAACCAAGGAAAATAACAGCA
Source organism: Manis pentadactyla (assembly GCF_030020395.1). Taxonomy (NCBI): domain Eukaryota; kingdom Metazoa; phylum Chordata; class Mammalia; order Pholidota; family Manidae; genus Manis; species Manis pentadactyla. The sequence goes on along the minus strand of NC_080020.1, from coordinate 145,035,353 downwards.
AAACGTTCTTGGGGTGAAAGGGTTTATACCCAACTTCATTTCCATGGTGGCAGGTCAGTCACTAAAATACTGTTCACTCAGAGCCATGCTGTATGCAGCAAGCCAGTCTCTGTCTCTGGGCCCCTCTGTCCTGTCCTCTCAGCCGTCCCACACAGCCGTCCTCTGGGACTCTTTGCACAGTCGTCCCGCACAGCCATCATCTGGGCCTCTGTCCTCAGTGCTGCCACCACTCCAGACTCTGCTCTGCTCTCCCGTAGCCTTGCAGCCCTGCCACCGTGTTGCACTCAGAGCACTGGACGGAGCTCTTTATATAGAGTCAACAGCCATGTATTGCCCACAGGTGTGCAGTGAGCTAGTCAACCAGGGCCAGGTGAGAATCCTGGCCACAGGAACTCTCATTTTATGCACACAAGTCAAGAAAGAGGAAGAAAGGAGGGAAGAAAAAAGCTTTTGCTGTTGGTGTCATTAAGGACATTATTTTTCTGCTTTTTGAACAAGGAGCTCTGCCTTTTAATTTTGCATGGGATCCTGCAGCCAGCCTTTGCAGTCACAAAGTTATAAGGGGCCCAGTCTGATGCCAAAACTCCTTCACTTTAACACCATTTGATTTAGCCTCCCATTAAAAGCAACAGAGTTCATATAGTTTCAGAAAATGTTTGCATTTTTCCACTATTAGCAGTCTGGACAGCTGAAAATTAATTGTTTAGTCCCTTTGGTTTTTCTTTGCTTTCTTAGTTTCTCTGAATCACTTAAGCCTTATTTTCTCTATTCTTATCAAGTATTCCCTAAGCCAGGAATACAGATTCTGGTGTCCAATGGACCATCAGCAGAAGTATGTGATTTTAGAGACAAAGATGACTAAGTCATTTCTAAGAATCTTAATAAAAACTAATAAATGATGAGTTTTATGTAACTTCAAAGCCTTTCTGCTTCTTTTCCCCAGTACATAATTACCTCTATGACCAGAGGCTGTATTTTATGGCAGGTGCAATCTTTTAGAGGACTGTGCTGTTTTGGAAGCAGGAGGGACTAAAATGAGCACTTGGCTGCTAAGCAGGCATTCCTTTTCAAAGAGAGCTTGTTCAGCTGAGCACCAAATGTGGATGAAAAGCAGCATATTAAGATTCTGTGTGCTTGAGTCCCATAGAGGACTCAAAGTCAGGGAATTTCCACTGTGTAACCTTTCTGAGTTTTCGAGAATCCCAAATGACTTACTGCGTTGTAAGTTACATCAGCCATAAGTCACTTAGAAATAAGTTATTATTATAAGAAGGTAATGCAGTATCAGAAAAACAAAACCAAACCCTTTCCAAGGGGTGCTTAAGTGTGAGCCAAGAAAATTTGCTAGACATGCAGTCAATTCCACTTCCTTTGACTATTGTATTGTGTTCTAATAATAAAGCTACAAATGCCACCCATGAACCCAGCCCAGATGTGCTGGCTGGCACTTAAAAATACTGCACATGAAAAGATGCTCCACATCGCTAATCATCAGGGAAATGCAAATTAAAACCACAATGAAATATCACTTTACACCAGTTAGGATGGCCAACATCCAAAAGACAAACAACAACAAATGCTGGCGAGGATGTGGAGGAAGGGGAACCCTCCTACACTGCTGGTGGGAATGTAAACTAGTTCAACCATTGTGAAAAACAGTATGGAGGTTCCTCAAAAAACTCAAAATAGAAATGCCATTTGACCCAGAAATTCCACTCTTAGGAATTTACCCTAAGAATGAAGCAGCCCAGTTTGAAAAAGATATATGCACTCCTATGTTTATCGCAGCACTACTTACAATAGCCAAGAAATGGAAGCAACCTAAATGTCCATCAGTACATGAATGGATAAAGAAGATGTGGTACATATACAACGGAATATTATTCAGCCATAAGAAGAAAACAAATCCTACCATTTGCAACAATGTGGATGGAGCTAGAGGGTATTATGCTCAGTGAAATAAGCCAGGTGGAGAAAGACAAGTACCAAATGATTTCACTCATATGTGGAATATAAGAACAAAGCAAAAACTGAAGGAACAAAACAGCAGCAGAATCACAAAACCCAAGAATGGACTAACGGTTACCAAAGGGAAAGGGACTGGGGAGGATGTGTGGGAAGGGAAGGATAACGGAGAAAATGGGGCATTATGATTAACACACATAATGTACGGGGGGGGGCAGACATGGGAAGTCAGTATATACAGAGGAGACAACTAGTGATTCTATAGCATCTTACTACGCTGATGGACAGTGACTGTAATGGGGTATGTGGGGGGGACCTGATAATAGTGGGAGTCTAGTAACCATAATGTTCAAGTAATTGTACATTAACGATACCAAAAAAATATACTGTTCATCATGAAAACCCAGAACATTTACTCTCATTTTACAGAAGTGGAAACTGAAGCTTGGAATATGGTTAATTTTTTCTGTTTCGTTAGAACAAAAAGTAGAAGAAATCAAACCTAAATATACACAAAACTATAAACTCATAGAATATAACATAGGAAAAAACCTAGATGACCTCAAACTTGGCAATGATTGCGTAGATCCAACACCAAAGGCATGATTCATGAAAGGAATAATTGATAAGCAGGGCTACATTAAAATTAAAAATACCTGCTCTCTGAAAGACAATGTCAAGAGAATGAGATGACAAGCCACTGGAAGAAATATTTGCAAAAGACACATCAGATAAAGGACTGGTACTGAATTACATAAAGAACCCTTTTAACTCAACAATAAAAAAAAAAACCTGATGAAAGAATGGACCAAAGGCCTAGACAACTCATTAAAAATATACAGATGGCAAATAAGCACATGAAAAGATGTTCCACACCCCAAGAGTTCAGGGAAATGCAAACTAATACAAACATGAAATATCACCAGACACCTGTGAGAACGGCCAAGACCAGAACACTGACAGTGCCACACTCTGCAAAGGTGTGGAGCTGCAGGAGCTCCGGTTCACTGCTGGTGGGAAGGCAGTTTGCTGACTTCTTACAAAACTACCTGTACTCTTTGCATACGATCCAGCAATCGTGCTCCTTCCAAGGAGCTGCAATATTATGTTCACACAAAAACCTGCACATGGGTGTTCATAACGGCTGTATTCATAATTGCCAAAACTTGGAAGCAACCAAGATGTCTTTTGTAGTTAAACAGGTTAAGTAAACTGTGGTGCATCCAGACAACGGAATAGTATCCAGCACTAAGAAGCCAGGAGAAGACGTGGAGGAACTCAAATGCCTTCAGTAGGTGAAAGAAGCCAATCAGGAAAGGCCTCATACCGTATAATCCCAACATTATGGAGAAGGCAAAGGTAAGGAAACAGTAACAGATCAGTGGGTTGAGGGAGAAAGATGAATAGGCAGAACGGAGGATTTTTCAGGCAGTGAAAATACTCTGTAGGTTACCGCAATGATGGGTACCTGTGAATGTCCACTAGTCCAAACCACAGGCTGTGCATCACCAAAAGTGAGCAGTCACGCAAACCGCTGATCCAGGCGACACGGACGCCTCACTGCGTGTTCACCCACTGTCCCAACGGCCCCACCCCGGTGGGGACGTGGAGCTGGGCGGCTGTACGGGCACGGAGGGCGCCCACGGGATATCTCTGCACGCGCTGCTTCAGTTCTGCTGTGAGTTTTAAACTGCTCTAGAAGTCTGTACTTTTTAAAAAGTCCAAACAAAAGATGAAAGGAAAGGAAATCACACAAATCCCCCGAAAGTGGAGGCCCTGGAGTTTGACACAGCCGATTCCAAAGCCTGACTTTCCTCTCAGGCCGCCCTCTATGGTTTACAAAGAGCTTCACATACAGTGCAACCCAGTGTCATGGGGATTTCAGGTTAAATGTCCAATCCCGACCTCAGTTACAGTGAAAATAAACTTTTCACAGGTCATAAATTTTTAGTATCTCGGTCCAAGCCCAGCAGCAAAGATAACTGTTCTGAATCCCGGCGGCGGTGCTTCAGCGATGCGTGGTGCTGGCGCTCACGTCCCGGCGGGAGGCGAGGGGAGCCCGTGTGAACACACTGCCATTCTGCGCAGAGCTTGGGAGCTTAAGAGACAATCAATAATAAACCGGCTTGTTTCCCTTATGAAGGATTTCCTAACTGCAGAAGGTACCTTTATTCTGTATATCTCTGTTCCCATATATGTTAATTATGGCTGTAGGGCATGAATGAGGCACACAACAAAAAAGGACTTAGATACACTATTCCTCCGAGGAGTAGCATTAGATCCTGATGTAAGTTACCAGTAATTTAAAAAGTAGATGGGTGGTGATCCATTGCTGGATTGCAACAAGCTGATGTCTACCATGAAAGAAGTTTCTTTCATTCAACAAATGTCTTTGGGAGGAATTTGCTAGTCCCTGGGGACACAGGTAAATTAGATAAACTCCTAAATCTAAGAATTCCCTGGGGCAGGGGGAAGAGAGGATTTGGGGGCAGTGACCAGAATCTGCACGGGCACAAGCGGGGTTCCCCGGGGGACAGAGGCAGTGCTGGGGAAGTCCTGGACCCAGGCAGCCCCGTCGCCGTGAGGCCAGTGAGCAAGCGGAAGGACGTCGGCATCCCTTATCCTCAGAGCTCTACCTCCTCCACTCAGATATCCCGGGAAATACCAAACTCAGATGACTTTATTAATTTCCTCCAGCACAAAGAAAACATATTTCATCTCATCATTTCCTCCAGAAGCCCCGTAACAACTGCCCTTGAACTCAGGAACTGTTGCTGTCCTAGGAAGCCTGTCCCGACTGAGATCAGGGCCAGAGGGCCCCTGTTCCTGTCTGTTTTCTAGGTCAGGAAAGGGAAAGGCTGACAGTTCACATAATGCAGAAGCCCCCTCCCACTGCCTCAGCTCCCTGGGCAACAGTGGGGCCTTCCAAGCCCTCAGTCAGAACCTTCCAGAAGGCTGAATGACCCTGGATAGGGAGGAAGAGATTTGTTTGCCTTTGAGCCCTTCTTATTAACTTGACTGAGGGCTGAGACCTCGCACTTGCCTCACAATGCAGGATCCCTGGCTCAGGCTGCAGCACCCCAGCTCCACGGGGACACCCTTTCCCCATGCCTGTGCCTCACCCCTTCCTGACAGAAGCAGGACTGAATGGAGGCACAGCCCAGGAGGCCCTGATGCGTGAACCTGGGACACAGATCACCCTTAATTTATGTATTTGTGCAGCCTATTATCAATAAAGCCAACCTGGGTGCTGAATCACATTCCCCAACGCATGGAGTGGCGGACGCGCCAGGGGCCACTGCTAGGGATCTGCCTGCAAACTGACTGGTGCAGGAGGGCAGGGAGAGGCAGCTCTGCACAGGCCATTGCTGCGGGAGCAGCACTCCCGCCTTTGGCCAAGGCTTCATTTCACAGGGAGCCCAAGGCATATATATGCCTACCACCCTGCAGGATGCTGGTCTTCCCTCCCCATGAAAGGCCCTTCTTTCAAAAAAAACCCACAAAAAGTAAAAAAAGACAATTATTTTGGTGTGCAAACTGAATGTCAGTAGAAATTCACTAAGAGGACCTTTAACATTGAAATTTTCAGTTACTCCAGATATTCATGAAATGCAAACAAAATCAATGCATGACTTCCTGTTAGATTCTTATTATTCGTCACCTGTTTCTAGGGGGCCACCACTTGTGCTTACTTGTCTGAAAGTAACCTTCTCAAGGACTCTAAGGCAGTTGAACAAAAAGAAATCAAAGAAGTTAACAGGCAAAAGGCAAAACCTGTTACCAAAGAAAGACCCAGGCCAAGTTCACCCCCTTGCCCCAAAGCCTGGGACCCATTCGAAACAAGTCCTGATACCCGACAATCATGGGTTTCCTGAGAACAACTTAAGTTGGTGGGTTGCTTTGAACACAGGGTTAGGCCTTCCTGGCTGGCACCAGAATCCAGAACAGTAACAGAATTTCTGATCACATCCAGTTATCAAACACCATGTCCAGGCAAACAATATGATTCACAAGTGCAGGCGAACCAGTGGCAAAGCAAACCTTACTAAGCCGGCCCAGAGCAATGCAGGAGGAAAGCAGGAAGGGCCTGGCTATGCAGAGCTGAGGTCACGCAGAAAAAGGAACTCGTTTTCTCAGCGTTTCGAACTGTAACACACTTGAAGTAACACCAACACCCCGACACTCTGGCACCTAACCCAGACTTCTACGAGGGGACAGTTTCCTTAAAGAGCTTCCTGCACCGCATGTGTGGATTCAGGGACAGATGCGAGTCCCAGGCTGATGCTGTGGGTCACCCGAGCCTGGGCCAGCAGCAGGGTCGTCCCACAGAGCTGCCAGAGGGCCACAGGCAGAGCAAGGCCAACAGCCAATGCACGACAAGTCCCAAAGCCACTTACCTGGATGGCGAAAACTATTGAAGGTCACTTCCACGGTGATGGAAATACACACTTAGCTCCTTCTCCCTTTACTCTCAAGTGGTCCCTTGCATTTTAAGCACACGTAAATGAAGCAAGGAAATTATTTATTCAAATGCTTCATGTTGTTGTTTTTAAACTCCATGTGCTTTTGTTAGAATCCTGCAAAATTCTATTTACCACTGAGAACTGGGCTCCCAAAACTTCAAACTGGTAACATATTTAATTTTAATTCCAGGATTCAAAATAAGGTAAAGAATCTCTTTAATTAACTGACTCATCCCAGACATGCCCCTGGCTCTAACTTGACCTTTTGGGAGACTGCAAAATAAAACTAAACTCTCTTAAACAAATAGAGGGCAGAGAAATGCACAGCACTTACCACTCAGGATTATATGTGTCCAGGGAAGTACTCTGAAAATACAACAAGTTCACATAAACTCTAACAACCTCAAATGCACACTGACCCTCTGTCTGTGGCAAGGGCCGCTCAGCCCGCGCAGCTGTCTCTGCAGGAAGCCCTGGCAGAACAAGGTCAGAGCCTGGAGTCTGACACACACAGAAGGACACAGCACAGCCCCTCCCCAGACCTTCAACTAAAGGTGTGTACTAGCCTTCCCATCTGCACCAAGCTTGAAGGACTCGTGGTCAAGGCATGGCATTTATGATTCCTCATGGACAGCTGATATTTTATACTCTTCTTGGTCTGGAAGTACCTTTTCCAAATTTTAAAATCTATTCATAGACAGGCAGAAAAAAATACAGCCTGACAACAGAATGGTGCTGAGCCCTTTTGCTCCCGAGCAGCCTTTATTATCACACCAGGTGCTGAACATGTATGTAGCTTGAACTGTTAGAATACAACATTTTTGAATCCAAGACAAAGTGCTTTCATAAAATCTCCTCAGACAGATCCCACCCAATTCATTCACTAATTACTTACCAATTACACATGTCCCCCATTTCTGAAAACTTTGTTACAGAAAGGAAGCTGCCCAACCACATTTGTTAATAATCATGAAAATAAATGTGAATTTCAGGATTTCTCTGTGAGATTCACAAGAGGCATAAAAATGATAAAGTTGAATAGTTTAATTTTGATTTCTTAGCATTGCTCGTAAATGTGTTTCTCCAAAGTGATTAACTGCAACTCTAAAGATAATGTCTGTACAGAATGGTCCACCTGATCCCGCAGTCCTGTTTTACAATGTCCTGTTTATAAATGGATTGCTATACCTGGAGGAGTATGTGCATGGGGTTCAGCCGAAAAAAAGAGAAGAGTCCCCCCACACCCCCTAATTTGTAGACATCATGGAGTGGATGGGAGTCCTTTCAATCTAAGAGTACTTTTAGCTCTGTTCATTCAACAAACTCTGATCAAGCACCTACAGAGCTCCTTCCCTCGAGATGTGCTAAGGAGCTGGGACATGGCCTTACAGAACTGCCTGCAGGGACCTTCCAGGTAAGCAGGGGTGACAGAGAAGTAGAGTCAATTATAATACAGGATGGTAAAAGAGCAACAGAGGGATGAGGCTGTAGCCCAGAAGGGGGCCACTCACCACATGTATGTACATTCAGGTGTGTGAGAAACAAAGGGAGAGAGGAAGACAGCTTGCTGCCAAGTCCATCCTTAGATTCAGCCTAATATGCATCAGAGGAGAGTGTGAAAGTGGAAACATGGAGACAAAAACTAGGGCCCAATCCAGAAGCACAGGATGTTCTAAAACTTCCAGTCTCTGTCCTGTATGCAATGGGGGGAAACTGGAGCATCTAAGGAAAGACGGTCACATGACCAAGCTTAGGGTTTGGAAAAGTGACTCTCTGTCAATATGGACAATGGATGGGGCTACAGGAGGTGAGCAAGGATGCAAGGAGACATTTGTAAGACTCCTAATATGAAATGCTCCTTTTGCTACCAGCAGTACAGGCCTTCCCTCCATTTCCTTACATAAAGAATATGATAAACCCTAGAAATCAAAGGCTAAGAAGTACTTTGCCCTCCATAAACTGTAAATGTCACTGTCTCCATCAGGAAAGACTGGACAGGCACACGAGGTAAAATTGTGTATTTGCAAGCCACTTAAACAGCACCTGCTCAAGGGCATGTTGTGGAAAAGCCAGCTTTTTCAGAGGCAGGTAAGAGATACAGCTTCCTTTTTAGGAGACAGAAACCTAATCATGAGACTCTTGATGCCGTGTGCTTTGGCTGCCAAATGCACTGCTCATACCAACTGGTTCTACAGGCATCTGGCTTTGGCTTTAAGCCAATCTCTTTGGCTTCAGGAAAATCCTGAACTTGTACAATATAATCTGAGTACATTGGATCCTTCTGTTATCCTTTTTCCTTTGCAAATCACATTTCCATTCCTTATCCTCTTCCTTTCCTCGAAATGTTAAGATGTAATTCTAACTTTTCTTTATATCCCTTTGAACTTTAGTTTTTGGTATAACAGAAACCTCTCAAAGTTGGTCACTGCCCTCCAAGTGCAGGCCTAGCAACTGATGGCCTAGACTGAGTTTTTAGATTTTTTACTTTCTTGAGTTTTTAGATTTTCATTTTCTTCCAAATTGCCATGACTCTGAAGACAAAAACTCTGTAAGGAATTTGCATGACTTTAATCCTCTACGGCCTGCTGAATTTGCTACAAACTGTTTCTTAAAAAAAATCTCCCCACAGAGAGTCTAATGATATTATATAAAATATCTTATAGAACTATCCATGTATCAGCATCCACTTGTAATATTAAAGCATTCCAAACTCATAATTCATAGGGTAACAGTTACCAAATGAAATTAAATTCAGTTAGTAAAGAAAATTTCATTTTAAAGTGTTTTTCCCCATATAAACATGGTATGTTCAGATATGTTAATCAACTGAAATACTTAAAATGTCTTTAAAACTTAGGGTATAAAGTACTAGCTTTTAGTACATTTTACAATTTCTTTTTGGTCCTGTGCTATAGTGAACTGTAGTAAAGCATTCAACAGGCAGAGCAACCCTAACATTGTTAACAACAAACTGCACTTTACACAGCACGAGGTTTCAGTGAGGAACAAAGGACAAGCTTTCAATAGCTCAACCTGTAGCTCACTGCGGGCTAACTTTGCTTTATCTCTAGACAATCATACTAAATTGTTTAAAAAAAAGTATTAGGTCTAAATTTGAATGTAAGCAGGTGACACAAAACAAATCTATTCTTTTGGGGGACAGTGACTACAAGGGGACATGGGGAGGCTTCGAGATGTTCGTAGCAGTTGGTGGTTTCTTAGTCTAGCTGGTTGGTTACACAGTGTATTTGGCTTATGAAAATTCATCAGATTTTACACTTATAACCTGTGCACAGTTGGCATTGGCAGAAGATTTCATAATTACCTTTCTATGTAGCAATCCTCTGGTTAGGAAAAGAGCTGAGGAAAATAAGACAGGTGAGGTAGTTGCTCCAAAGCCAGAGTAAAAAGGAAGCTTGGAAAAGTGGTACAGCTGCCTTCCTACCTAGGTGGACACACGCAGCACATGACGGAGGCAGACAAGTTCAATGAAGAAGAAAATGAAGAGTTCTGAACTCCGGAGGGAAAAACCGAGTGGCAGCTGCGAGGCGGGTAAGGATGCCAGGTCTCTGTGTACTTCTTTTCTCCTTCCAAATTCCTTGTGACATCATCCATCTTCAGCGTCAGGACTAGCGGGGAAGAGGCATGACTTGGGGCAGTTCTTCCTGACTGGTGCACCAGCTCTGGATGTTTTAGCAAATTCTCATACCACACATTTGATTTGCAATGTGACAGCTATAAGCTTGCTTCTCCGTAGCCTTCTGAGATCCCAAAAGGTGGTTTCCAGACACTGTTCCACCTCTTTCTTTTGGATTGGAGGGTGATGAAATCTGATGTGCGAGTATGAATGTATCTGACAAGCATAATGTCACATGGAAAGTAAATGTAGTCCGGTGAATGAAAACACAGAAAGTCAAAAAAGACTTGTTCCAGTCCTGCATTGTTCAAGGAAGTCACTCCTCCAAACACTCAGAATTCAACAAATTCTTGGAGCACACATTTCTTTTAGTAAATTTGAATATCTGTTTCCCATATAATGGAACCTATGACTCTGTCACTTTTTTTCCACCCTACAAGCTGTCAGTACCAAAGGATGGAAACTGCATTCTGAAGTACACAGGTGAATAAATATTCCAAGGGACTTTACCTTTATCTCTGAAAAAAGGTTGTTTAGCAACTACACGGGCTTAACAAGAGGAATGTTTAAATACCTAACTGCAATCATCAATCTGTTTTCTATCCACAGTATAAAACAAACAAAACACACATGACCTCCTATAAGCCTGTTCTATTTCTACCTCTCACCGTAAACAAAACTTGAATTTTTACTTGAGAAAAAAGAAATGAATTGGTTCATAGGAAATATGTGCCCTGGAAAGCAAATTAATCAATCTATGTATGCCTTTCAGATCAGCAGGGAATGGTCCTCAGGAATGGCCCTCCTGCCAAGCTGTGATGCTCTGGGTTGAGCAGGACCTAGTGGACAGCATCTGGAGCCTGACTGTAAGGATCTCACTGTAGATTTAGGGACGTTGCCGTGCACCACAGGGACCCTGTAACTCCCAGACCGATATGCCAGCCACTATGCAGGGTCACTCTCTATATTTCCATATTATAAACTCACCTCGCATTTTCAGTATGGTGTGGTAAGTTCAAGATAGATCTAACTTGGGCAACTGAGAGGCAGAGACCCACATGGAGATTTGGGGTAACTGCCAGGCACATCCTGCATTTGATTACATTCACAGAGTTCCAAATTATAATTGCATTATGTACACCACTGAGAAACAACTAAGGTACCCTGGTCTAAGATTCTCCTGAATACCTCTTAAGAAACACATTATTGAACACAGTTAAAGCTTTTCTTTTGCCCATTTCTGGTTTTATACCTAATAGAATGCTTACCGGTCACAAAAATATCGAAAAAAAACCAAAAAACAAAAATTAATTCAGCTCTTTCTGTGTCTGCATCAAACAGTAATTTATGGGGAACTATTAGGGTATGATAATAATACAGTACGATATGCTGTAATTAGGCAGTGGCAAGTGTAGAGTGAGGTAAGTATAGACATGTTTGAGTTTAAATTATGGAACCAATCACATTATTTTAAGTCATACCTTATAGACTTTTCCCATTACTATCAAGTCCATTTCTGACTCTTCCACTCAAAAAGTTAATGGAGTAATTTATTTAATGGCACTCTGTGAATGTCTTTATAAAGTACCAAGTATTTAGTCAGGCAAATTGTTTAATTAGTTGAACTCTCCTAGCTACTAATATTGAACATAGGACTGAGAAATATAGTTTGTAACTATACTGTGATTCAAAGGGAAAGAACTGCTCTTTGAAGAATGGAAGTTATATCTACATACACATGCATAAATATAAACTATTTTTCACTTGTCAGCTTACATTATTCATAAATTGCTCAAAAGATATCTTGGGAATTAGAGGGGGTATAGTACTTTTTTTTTTTAATAAAATACTTGAGCTGACTTAATTCTTTTCCCTACAGTCTAAATTGATTAGAGGACATGACAGTTCAGGGCAACTTCAAATAACTATCTGTTCTCCAGGAGAGAGACGGAGTCACCTACACTTCTGGCTGGCCCAAGACACCTAAAATGGCTCAGCCTCTTTCACCCCAGCAAACAGCCCGCTAACACATAGGCCTCCCTTGGGCAGCCACCAGCCAGGTCTGCTGGGTGCCCTGCCTGAGAGCCCTGCCTCAGCAGCTTGTCTCAACAGTCAGAAACATTCTGCAAGCCACCCGGGATGCTGGAGATGCTGCTGGGATAATGAACACTTAGAAATACACATGCTCACACTCATATGCACACATAAATAAAACTTGTGCATTCCCCTACACATCCTATTTATAATAAATAATGAGTGAAGTTTAAACCCTAAACAATTTTTGCTATCTTTCCCAGGCCACTGATAATTTGGAACATGCATTTCTCTCAGAGAGAAATAACACAGTGAAAAAAAACTGTTCTTCTCTCAGTTGGAAGGTCAGGGGTCTAGTCCTGGCTTTTGTTGAACAGCTGTGCATCCAGACAATTAGGTATTCTAATTCAAGTTCCTCCCACTCCTCATCACTAAAGTAAAAACATACTAGCTCAGGTTCCGTCTGTGAGAGTTTTATGTGTGTGCACTCTTCTTTTTAAAGACAGTACTCTTTTTTTCACTGGGATCTGTCATGGGGAATAGTTTTCCCAACTTTAAAATATAATTTATATAGCAAGATCCCTCTTCTAATAGTAAAAGCAAATTCATTCATTTAACCATGCACCTATCATTTCCATGTTGTAATTGGGTCAACTATGTCATTTAGAAAGCAGATCCTCCATCAAATGTATTATTTCTACCCATTTGTGGTGTGAGGTATAGGTATACATAGTAATATATTTCAGAGACATCATCACTACACATGTGAGGAAGCTAGTTTTCAAATTCATTTCTGAATAATGAAAGCTACTGGATTATCCAAGAGATTTACCCTCTCCCAAATTTAATTTACAGTTAAGTCATTTTAGAAACCACAACAATTACCAACATGCAAGAACCTCTACTTGAAAAATTTTATAATTTGAACAAGGAAAACCAATTGCTTTAAATTTAATAACGCATTTCCTTTCAGGCTCAAATACCAGAAGCAGCCTAGAGTAAAACTTAATGTGTGAATTATAAACTTCTGAAAGCAGAGGCTTATAATCAAGATATTGCAGGATTTTTCTTTACAGTGTATTCTCTAATATGTTAACCAATATATTTCTAAGTGTCCCAAGAGACTACTTTCTGAGCTTACCAGATAATTCACCAACCCAATAATTCAAAGCATAGGGATAATTTTCTCGAATCTTAGCTTAAATTTTCCTTGGAAATTTCGCTTGCTGTGACACATTTCATGAGCCTGAATTTCATTCTAACACTGCCTGGACATTGCACATTTCAGGGGTCATTTTTAAGTTGCAGCTCAAGCCTCTTTCTGCCACTAGGTTCTGGGGAATATGTGGGCCTTCTGTCTACACTGGTTCCCCTGCCACCCCTTCCGTCTGGTACAATCTTCCTAACCAGCAAGCTCGGCCGTGTTTTGAGGCATGAAGCTCACAGTCACAGTCCTTCTCTGGCCCCAACACGTGAACAGCAGGAGTCTGTCATATTCCCCTGTAGAGCCAGATCTGAGTCTCACAGCAACAACATTGAAGACACATAACCCCAGGTTCAGTCCCAGCTCTGTCACTTCCGCACTATGGGATTTTTGAGGAAGGCACTTCATCTTTCTGAACCTCAGTCTCCTCACTTGTAAAATAGGGATAATCGTCCAGGGTTGTGGCTCAAGCATACTTTGATAACCTGTGTGTAGCAAATGGCACGGTGTGGTGCACAGTAAGTCTGAAGCGTCTAGTCTTTGAATTACTCCTCTCCCTGGGCTATATGGTATTTCAGGGGACGCCTAGTATGTTAACTAAAGCTTAATTGTCTTCTGAGTATAGCAATTATGAATGACAGATACACAATTACCAATCTCAAGAAATCACAGCAGCAGAAGACACTGTGGAGAGGATTTAATCTAAATCTTGATCCTACAGCCCCGGACACTGACAAACAAGTCTCAGACTTCCTCCGGGGCAGGTTACCACAGGGCCAACCCTCCCTGGGACTCTGAGGGTACTGGCCACAAGCTTTCCTTGCTGCTGGGCTTTCTGGAAAGGTTAAGTGCAAAACTGCAAACCCAACCTTCACACCCATTTAGCTTGTGAGAGCCAATGTTTGCTTTCAATTCTGAAATTTTTCCTAGTTCTCTAGGTTTCCTACCACAGGGAGCAGCAGAAACCAGGAGGGGGAACAGGATAGTTCTGTGCAGATGTAACTCCCAGACGGTGGGTGGCATTTCTCTGATGTCACCTCAATCCAGAGCAATTCCTCCCCAAAAGCGGGAGGGGACCTGGTGCTGTGGGACTGCCCGGAACCTGTAGGTGACCAAGTGAAGATAGCAGCCAGGCAACAGCTTTACCCAAGTGGCACATCTGGGACCAACGCTAGTGCTGGGCCAAATCACCAACTTCTTCAAAGCCTTTAGCACTACCCAGCTCATACCTCACACGCTTCAAATGTATGGCTGCCATCCACCCACAGGATGAGTGGGTGCCAAGCTTTCCAAATCACAACTGTTCCCCATCAGTTCATGGAGAAGCTTGGAATTTCAGATTAGGATGAGATTTGCTAAGGGGCATAATAAATCCACATTTACAAGCAGATCTCTCACAAGTAGGAAGGTGGATTTTCAGAGAAAGGAAGGATATATGAAATTGAAAGTCTGATGTTCATCTGCAAACAGTAGTTCATTTTATAGCTGGTCACCTTCTGCAGTACACTCAGTGCTCAGCCTAGATAGACATCAACCTGTTAAGAACATGGAACACTGCTGCTAAATGTATCCCTTGCACTTTCTGAATTCCAAAATTAGTACTTGATTCTATCTAATTATTTCTCTTACAGTCAGTTGTGAATTTCATCCCATGGTTCTTCTTTTAAAGAGGAGCTTGCTGTCAATGCTTAAAAACTCAAAACTTAACATACACCTACCATGAGGGCACTATCTTTCACTCAGACATTTAAGCTAGTTAATTAAGGTACTTCATTTAATAAACAATTAAAATTTAAGAACATGTAACAGATCAGGAGGAGGAAAACACAGCTAAACAACATAAAGAGAAGGTGAATATTTTTAAGACTGTGTCCCTATTAGCAATGCATGATATTTTTATTCAAAAATATCAAAAATGAGATGCCAAATCTGAAAATTAATTAAAAGTTTCTCAAAGGGCAAATATCTCCAAGTTTTGGGTAACGAACCATCTTTATTTCACTAGGCCTAGAAATGAGACTGCCATTTTAGGAAAGGCATAAGCACTTGAGAAATGCTTGGATAAATTCTAAATCTACAGTACAAAATTTCAGATCATGCAAGCAACAGATCAGAGACTCACACACTTAAATCATCTCAGAAGGAGGAGAATCTCAAGGAAAAATCCCCAGGAACCAGCATCTACAGGAATTGTTCAACAACCACTGCATTATTTAACCAATCTCACTGCTGGCCACAGATCCTTCCTTAGACCCAAGAGAAGCCTTCACCTGGGAGTAAATCTTTTCCCTCTTAATCATCTTCATCAGAACCTTGAGTGTAGTTGATTGTCCTTCTCCACATAATAAATCCATCCCCTTATTTTCAAATTTTAGATTATTTCAGTCTTGATCCTCCAGTGTAAGTATCCTCATTTCTTTACCTTTACTTCTTAGATTGTGTAGACTCACCAAAGGCTGGTCTCTGCTCTCAGGTACTCCAACTGTCTCCACCGCTTCTCTAAATTGTGCGGCTCAGAACTTCCTAAAAGCTCAAGCTTATCTTATAACCTCCACAAGAATTTAGCTCAAAACTCCAGAAGCTTCAGCTGCATCAGCAAAAAGGTAAAATGCTACAGTTTCTCTCAACCACAATAAAAACCACAATCCAACATGTTTGAGTGCCTTTTTTAAAACCTGGCTGTAAAATTCAAGGCAATTCACCTATTTTATTAGGTTGTTCTGCATTTTGATTACAATATCCACTCACCTGACAACAGTTTTTCTAATTGCATTATTAGAAAATGCAAGCCTTCAAGTATAAAAACGTGGGTTGTCAGTTTCAGAAAAGCTAATGGAAGAGAGTAGGTAAAATAAGTTCAAGGTCACACATCACTTTTCCTTTAAAGAAAAGGTATTAACGTTGTTTGCAACAGGACGACATAGAGCATTTTCATTCTTGAAATTCTTCATTAGTCACAGATTTCATTTCAAAATGGCAATATACGGTGACCAAAATTTCAAGAGATTTAAATATCAAGTGAACCCCTATGAGGCTTTGTACACGTGCAGAAAGTACTTTGGTTTGCAAGTTCAACAATACCCTCGCCCACGCACAGTGCCGCGGCGAGGACGATCAGCGCACCCCTCCACGGTTAGGACGCCAGCGGCGCAGAAAAGCAAAGATTTAGACCAAATATAGTTTTCCTCTCTTCACATTTTCAGCATAACCACTAAAAATAAGTTCACAAAAATCCAGCCAGGCCTTACTTTTCTCCCAAAGTGCTTCTCGGATTATAAAACAGCTTTAAAAGTTCAACCTGAGAAAACAAATACGGTACTGAGAGGGGAGACCTGGCTGGTCATCACAAAGTCTCATTTAAATTCCTGGAAAGCAGGGCTGCTCCAAACACAGCTATTCGGCTCGCTTCGGAAGACATCACTCACTGAGAGCCACGAGTTTAACTTCACTGGTTCCCCAGCACCGTCAAATTTGAATGAAATGGGTTATATTCCGTACTCAAAAGAAGGCATCTACTATCTTCTCTGCACACGGTGGGAAGTAAAACAAATCAAAAGCACGGGTTTTCCCTGCGCAAGTGCGTAAGAATTATCAGCCTGGTATTTACGATTCTAAGGATCCTTACTGCTCCTAAACAATACAGCTACAGAAAACTAGAAATCAACAGAACACCCTTTAAGCTTTAGGAATTGCAGTTTTGCACGGGGTAAAAGACGATTAAAAATCTCCCTTCCAGGGCCAAATTAAAAGATCACCGTTGGTGAGCAAACTGTGTCCGCCCGTCCCCAAAGCGCACGCCCTACTGTTCGTTCGCCTTCTCTTAAGAATTTCCTGCTTCTCCCCCAAAATCAACGTCGCTCGCCTCCTTTCCCCTCCGAGACCCCCACAACTGGTCTGGCTCCTGGTCACCGAGTCTAACTCCGTACAGAGTAGCGCACAGGCTGCGGCGACCGGGAGGGAGACATCGCGCCCTCAGACCCCCAGGGCCTCCTGACCAACCTTCTCCGGACGCCGCGCGCCTGGAAGCGCCCGACCCCCGCTCGTCGGCCGCGCGGCGCTGGAGTCGGAGCCGTGCGTGTCACATTTTATTCTCTAGCAGCCGCTCGGGCGCGCGCGCCAAGCGCTCCCACGCTCCCACGGACGCCCGCCGGAGAGGGGCCCTGGTCGGGCGCGTCCAGCGCGCGCCGCGGGACTTGGGGGCTGCAGACGCCCAGCGCGCAGCTCAGATTCTCCCGCTGGTAGCCGCCTCCAAGCAGCCTCCTGGTGCCACGTTGGGAGCCCGGAGAGACCCGCACTGCTGTCCCGGGCGGCCTGCAAACCGCCTCCCCGGGGCCGGGGCTGGTCGCCCTGGGCGGCAGGCTGCAGCGGCGCGGGACTCCGCCTCGGTCCGGCACGGGGCTGCTCTCAGCCCCTCGTCGCGCGCCTCATTGTTCGCAGCAGCGCGGCGGCGCGGGCGGCGGGTGGAACCGAGGCCCGGAGCTCCGGGGCTAGGCAGCTCCGGGCCCCAGAGCCGAGCCTGCGCCGCGCCCCGCCCCCGGGCTCCGCCCGCCCCGACCCCCTCCCAACGCCGCCTCCGCTCGTGTCCCCTCTTCCCCGGGTCTGGGCTCACCTAGCGGCGGGCTCCGGGCGCTGGGAAGTTGCTCGGACGCCCCCCGCGCCCTGGCCTCGCTGCCCGGCCTGCTGGCTCGCACAGGCGGGGAGCACCGCGGGACGCTGCCTGGTTGCTCGCTGAGCCGTGCTTCTGGCAGAGCGACTGCTAAACAGGGCGGCGTGCGGCGCGCAGGAGGCGCGACTGCCTGAGAAGGCTTACCTCTCCCCGGCCGCCGCCCCCATCCGACCCAGGTCCCTCCGAGGGTTACCTGCACGAGCTCTGCCGGCATCGCGCTTGGAACCCGGCTGGCACTCGGGTCCCTGTCGGCGGGACTGCAGGAATGTGGACGGGCTGTGGGTGGCGGGCAGGGGAGTCCGGGCGCCTGGCCCCGCGGAGGTGAGCCTTTGTGTACCCGAGTTGCGCACACCTTTCTGAGGCGCCGAAGGCCGGGCTACCTGCGCGCGACGCAGCGCCCGTGAGCTGCCCGGGTGGGGCGCAGGGGAGCGCAGCATCCTCCCCGGCCCGTTTGCTCCCTTTGTTCCTCCCGCTCGGCGGGATCCGCGCTGCCGCCTGGGCCCTGGCTCCCAGAGCTTCTCGGAGGCGCGGGAGGGCTGGGCTGGACTCGGGAGCGACCCCCTCGCAGTTGGGAGGGGCCGCCCGCCCGACCCAGAGCAGGCCCCCGCCTACGCTCCCTCCCCACCGCCGGCCCCCAGTCCCGAGAGGGACGGAAAGTTGGCGGAACGGTGGCGCCCGGGGCTGCTCTCTGCGCGCGTGGGGCAGCGGACGGCGGCTGTGGGCCCGGCAGCTGGAGCCGTCTGCTGGGGCCGCCGGGAGCCGCAGATTGGATGTCCGTCTGCCCGCGCGAGGAATGTCCATTTGTCACCGCGGCCCTCCGGCTCTGCCAAGGCGGCAGCAGCTGACCGCGCCGCCCTTTGTTTGCTGATAAACACGTTCCTCTGAACTTCAACGGGCTGCGCGCCGCTGGCGGTGGCCCCGCTCCCCGGGACCCCGTGGTCCTCTCGCGGACCGAGCGAGCTGTTCAGGTGTGGGAGGGCCCACAGGTGGGGCAAGGTAGTGCCCATTTGAGGGACGAGGGACCTGCCGTTCTCTATCCGTCCCAGGTCCCTGCTGGGGCTAACATTTTTGAGATACAAGTCCTACACTAAGCGTACTATTGAAAAATTCCTATGTATGTTCATTTAACTGAGGATTTTTAGAAGATTAACTAAATACCCAATGCATTCGGTATTTATTGATTGCCTACTCTGTGCTGGGGACTCTGGGTTAGGCAGTAGACATGCGACATGCAAAATTGAATAAAATCTCTCCTACCCTGAGGAAGCTTACAGAAATGTAAAATATCACAGGAGTGCAAGTAAAACTAGTAAAAATACTCCGTATTGTAAGTCCGGGGAGGACAAAATACCTCTAAAAACCAAAATCAGTCAAAGGGTGAAGTAAAGTTTAAAACCCGTTTACTGCTTACAAAACTGCAGTGGGGCCGATCTCTTTCTCCTGCTCCAGCAGCAGCAAAAACGGCCCCGCCTTCACCTCTCAGGTACAGATAAGCCCTCCACAGTCCAGGTAATTACCCATTGTATGGAGATGAAGTTCTCCACCCCTGAGGAATGATGCAAATGCACTCAAGCCATACTTCCTTCCACTTCTGAACGCCTGTTGACATGCAGATGTACCAAAGCCAGGCGAGATATTCTGGAAATGTTACAATTTTACCCACAGTATTCAATCAGAAGTGGGGGCCAGAACGCTTACTCAGTATTTCCCCCATTATGTTAACGGTTTCTGCCATCTGGAATTCTGTGCAGCTGCGTGAAAGGACAGAATGTCACAATGCTGTTTGTGTGCTTTAAAAGCACTGTGCCTAAGACTAAGGGGGTTCTTTGGGGGGTTTTATTTGTTTTTTGTTTTTTTTAATGTCCTGATAAGAGTCCGGAGGCTAGTGGGTCTGGGAAAAGGGGGTAATACAGAAAAATCCACACCTTATCACCTGAGGGCCCCCCTCCCAGCCGATCACAAATTCTATGGGCCTAGGTTCTCTTCCCTATAATGTGTGAACAGTACTCAGCCTCAAGATTTGGTGTAAGTAGAGATCGTGTGTTACAAGTGTCTCCTCTAGTGCCTGCAATGTGATACATAATAAATTGTAGTAATTAATAAATAATAGTAACCATTATTAAAACACTTGAAAGCTGAAGGAGGAAGGTATTTTTATATACCTCTTACAGTGTATTTGTATTTTATATACTCCCTGTTCCTTTGCAGACATGGTGCAAAAAGTTGATGTCTTGACTAAGGAAATTCAATGAAAAGTTAAATAAGAGTGGCCAAATAACAATTAACTTTATGCTTGTAGAACATGAAGACAGATAAGCAAATCATTGTTGTAAAATTTTAAGTGGATTGTCTTTATTATTTGTGGTTGGGGCTAATAAATGAAATGGGGCTAACGTGGCTTGATCTACTGCTTTCTTAAAGAATTGGATGTCCATTGATGTACACAAAGCTATTACTTGATGACTGTTTTCATCAATGTGTAATGGTAAGTAAAGTATTTGGACATCCTTTAGTTTAACTGCTTAGAGGCACCCCAAATAGGAGAAGATTAATTTTTTATTAGTTCTATAGATTCATGAGAAATTCCTAGGCTCTTCTGGCACATTTAATATCCCTGTACTTTAAACAAAGCCAAAACACAACAACAGCAACAATAACAACAAACAGAAGAAGCTTATTCCTACAAATAGGAAGCATCAGAAACCTGCTTCCTATTATCTGTTTCCTCATAACAACCTGAATTTTCTTTTCTGTTTTTAAACTCAGGGTCCCCCATGGACTCTTCTTATACCCACTGTGAGCTGATGATGGTCTGTATTTCTCAGCATTTTCCTTCCTGTTTTCAGGAACTTGTCCTTGGTTAGCAGTCAAATCAGGAAGCTCAATGAGTGTCCCAGCTGAGAAGTGAACCCATTTCACAGTTAGTTACAAGAGTCCCAGCTCACAACGCAAGCTTACAAAATATTCACCAGGGCTCAGTACTTCACAGTTCTGTAAAGGCTTTCCTGTCTATTATCTCATTGGATTTTCTGCAACTCTGAATTACAAAGTGAAGAATGAGGGCATTAAGGGTCATACAGAGGTGACCCTGCCACTTCTTTATTGTATGGTAGTAATATTTAGAATACCTAGTCATAGATATTTTAAGCCTATATTCTAAGTCCTTTGTAGGTATTAGTTTATTTAATCCTTAGAACAAGGGATTTTTTAAAACCTCTATTATTTTTAAAATTTTATTTTGAAATCATTTCAGACTTACAGAAAAACTGGACAAATAATACCATCCCCCCAGGTCCCCAAACTGCATTTCACTGTGTCTGCTTTCTTGTTCCTTTACCTTCCCTGTATGTTTTTCCTGAGGAGTGGCATGCACCATGTCCCCTTTATCTCTAAATACTTCATTTTATTTTCCAAAGAACAGGGAAGTTTTCTTATGTAACCAGAGTACAACTATCATAATTAGGAAAATAACATTGGGTATGCTATTATCTAATCTTGGACCTTAACTCAAATTTCACCAGTTGTTTTGCTAATGTCCTTTATAGTAAAACAATAATAATAAGGCCCAGGATTCAATCCAGGATCAACCACCATATTTAGTTACCATGTCTTTTTGCTCTCTTTAATTTGGAACATTTTCTTACTCTCTATACCCTTAACATTTTTGCGGAATTCAGACTGTTTATTTTGTTAAATACCCTCAATTTGCACTTGTGTGTTGTTTCCTCATGATTAAATTCATATTAGATTCAGGTTATGCTTTTTCCTAGCTTCTTTTTGGCTGGAAATACCAGAATGTTATGATCTTCTCAGAGCCTCGTTTCAAAATTATGCACTATGTTTATTTGTTCCAATAGTGGTGATCTTAAGTGACTTGTATCACTTGGTTGAGGCTGTGTCTGCCAGTTTTCTCAGTGAAGTTCCTATTCCCTCCTTTATAATTAAAGCAGTTTGTGTGGAAATAATTTGCAAATACTCTGTTTCTCCTCAAACTGGTGATCACTAGTTCTAGCCTCCATTTATGATTCTCCCCTGCATGATAGTGAATTTTAGGTCCATTTTTCCTTTACACTTAGCATCTGGCATTATACCATAAGGAAGAGATTCTATTTTCCCCCTTTTATTGATTTCAGAGCAAGCTTTTGATGCAACTGTTTTTGTCAGCATTTTTCTAAAGAAGAGGAAACTGAAAGATCAGAGAGAAAGGAAGCGAATTGTCCTGGATCTCACATCTAGTCATTGTAAGTAACTCAGGCAAGATAACAACTCTGAATCTATTTCATCATCTGTCATATGAGAGCAATAATCCATGGTGAAGGGCTGCTCACAGGATTAAATGCAATAGTGATCACTCCAACTGAGCATATAACAATTGTCCAAGAAACAATAGTTGTTATTAAAAGCACGGGTGTATGAACATTTTGTAGGTAAGAAAATCTGGTTATAGAAAGTTAAGAGATGCATAAGACTATTTATTAACAAGGAACATTCTGGCCTTGAATCCATTCCTTCAGCAACTATTTGTTGAGGGCCAGCTACCTGCTTGGTTAAGTTCTAGGCTGTGCAGACATAGATCAACGACAGAACGGCTGCTTGCTCTCATTACCTTCTCTTTTTTCCGAGAGAGACTGAATATACAAACTAACAACAGCCAGACCATATATGATCTGATCCACAGTCTGTAGCAAACAGACCAGGAGGCCAACCTACAGCCTTTATATAATCAGCCCCAAACAGTCCAGTCAGGGTTTAGTAACTGCTCACTTCACCAATTTTTCTGCCACTTCCAACTCAAGACCATATATCGAAAGCCAAATATGTTCCCCTAACCAATCACATAAGCTGTCCCATTTCTAGTTATTCCACAGTTATTAGCTGAGTTATGTCCCCCCAAATTCACATGTTGAAGACCTAACCTCAGAGTATTACTATTTGGAGACAGGGTCTTTCAAGAAGTGATTAAGCAAAGAGGATTAAAGATGGTGGCATGAGAGGTGAGACAGAGGCTTCCTCCTAAAACCACATATAATACGAAAATGTAATTAATACAACTAATCCTGAAAGAGCACCGATGAAGGAGGACTGCACCAGACTATATACACCTGGAGAAAAGAGCAGACCTCACGGAACAGGGTAACGTACCAATGCTGTGGTCGAGCGGGACCCAAGCACTTCCCCCACCCCAGCTCACAGGCTGGAGTAAGAGAAATGGAGTGGGGAGGGAGTGGAGGCCTGGGACTACTGAATACCTAACTCCAGAGATCTGCTCTTGGAGCACAAACCTATGTTTTGTGGTGCTTTCATGACACCCTCGTGATTGGGGGATTGGAAAGCTAGGACAGGCAGAATTCCTGGAGAGACTGAGATTCTGGCTGCTTGTGGAAAGCAGGAATCCATACCTGGCTGATCTGGGACAAAAGAAAGACGGGCAGTCTGGGAGACTTCCTAACAAGGAAGCCCTTAGCAAGAGGGCTGCTAAACGGGCAAGGATTGCACAGAGCTTACTGCTCAGGAGAAAGGACAGGAAGACAAAATTGTCTGGGTGCACTATGCCCATCCCTATAGTCTATTTTGGAGGGACTACTATAGATGGAAGTGTTCCTAAGGTGTAATAGCTGTCACCAGAGGTAGTAAAACCACAGTAAAGAAAGTGGGACAGCTAATTACTAAGCAAATGCAAAATTAAATTAACTATCCCCAAAGTCAATCAAGGGATAGACAAAGAGTACAGAATATGATACCTAATATATAAAGAATGGAGGAGGAAGAAAAAGGAAGAGAAACAGAAAAGAACCTTTAGATTGTGTTTATAATAGCATATTAAGTGAGTTAATTTAGACTTCTAGATAGTAAGGAAGCTAACCTTGAACCTTTGGTAATGACGAATCTAAAGTCTGCAATGGCAATAAGTACATACCTATCGATAATTGCCCTAAATGTAAATAGACTGAATGCATCAATCAAAAGACATAGAGTCATTGAATGGATAAAAAAACAAGACCCATTTATATGCTGCCTACAAGGGACTCATTTTAAATCCAAAGACATACACAGACTAAAAGTGAAGGGATTGAAAAAGATATTTTATACAACTAACAGAGTGAAAAAATCAGGAGTTGCAGTACTTGTATCAGACAAAATAGACTTCAAAACAAAGAAGTCACAAGAGACAAAGAAGGACATTATGTAATGATAAAGGGGTCAATCCAACAAGAAGATATAACCATCATAAATATCTATGCTCCCAACACAGAAGCACCTACATAAGTGAAACATACACTAACTGAATTAAAAGGGGAAATGAATGCAGTGCATTCATTCTAGGAGACTTCAACACTCCTCTCACTCTGAAGGACAGATTAACCAGACAGAAAATAAGTAAGGACACAGAGGCACTGAACAACACATTAGAACAGATGGACCTAACAGACATCTACAGAACTCTACGCCCAAAAGCAGCATAATACACATTCTTCTCAAGTGCACATGGAACATTTTCAAGAATACATCATATACTAGGCCACAAAAAGAGCATCAGTAAATTCAAAAATATTGGAATTGTACAAACCAGTTTCTCAGACCACAAAGGTAAGAAACAAGAAATAAATTACACAAAGAAAATGAAAAATCCCACAAACACATGGATGCTTCACAACATGCTCCTAAATAACCAGTGGATCATTGACCAAATAAAAACAGAGATCAAGCAACATATGGAGACAAATAACAACAATAATTCAACCCCACAAAATCTGTGGGACACAGCCAAGGCTGTGCTAAGAGGAAACTATATTATAATACAGGCCTACCTCAGGAAAGAAGAACAATCTATATAAGCAGCCTAAACTCACAATTAATGAAACTAGAAAAAGAACAACAAATGAGGCCCGAAGTCCCTAGAAGGAGGGATGTAGTAAAGATTAGAGCATAAATAAATAAAATTGAGAAGAATAAAACAATAGAAAGAATCAATGAAAGCAAGAAATGGTTCTTTGAGAAAATAAACAAAATAGATAAACCCCAGCCAAACTTATCAAGAAAAAAAGAGAGTCTACACATATTAACAGAATCAGAAATGAGAAAGAAAAAATCACTATGGACACCACAGAAATACAAGGATTTATTAGAGAATACTATGAAAAATTATATATGCTAACAAACTGGATAGCTAGAAGAAATGGACAGCTTTCTAGAAAAATACAACCCTCCAAGGCTGACCAAGGAAGAAACAGAAAATATGAACAGACCAATTACCAGTAACAAAATTGAACTGGTAATCAAAAATTATGTAAGAACAAAATTCCTGTACCAGATGGCTCCACCACCGAATTTTATCAAACATTTAGTGAAGACCTAATACCCATTCTCCTTAAAGTTTTCCAAAAAATAGAAGGGGAGGGAATACTTCTAGACTCATTCTATGAGGCCAGCATCACTCTAATACCAAAAGCAGGCAAAGACACCACAAAAAAAGAAAATTACAGACCAATATCCCTGATGAACATAGATGCTAAAACACTCAACAAAATATTAGCAAACCAAATTCAAAAATACATAAAAAAATCATCTATCATGATCAAGTAGGATTCATTCCAGGGATGCAAGAATGGTACAATATTAAAAAATCCATCAACATTATCCAACATATCAAAAAAAGGAGGACAAAAATCACATGATCATCTCCATAGATGCCGAAAAAGCATTTGACAAAATTCAACATCCATTCATCATAAAAACTCTCAACAATATCAGTATAGAGGGCAAGTTCCTCAACATAATAAAGGCCATATATGACAAACCCACAGCCAACATTATACTTAAGAGAGAGAAGCTGAAAGGTTTTCCTTTAAGATTGGAAAAAAGACAAGGATGCCCACTTTCCCCACTTCTATTCAACATAGTACTGGAGGTCCTAGCCATGGCAAAGAAATAAAAGTCATCCAGATTGGCAAGGAAGAAGTTAAACTGTCCCTGTTTGCAAATGATATGACATTGTACATAAGAAACCCTAAAGAATTCAATCCAAAACTACTAGGTCTAATATCTGAATTCAGCAATGTTGCAGGATAAAAAATTAATACACAGAAATCTGTGGCATTCCTATACACTAACAATGAACTAGCAGAGAGAGAAATCAGGAAAACAATTCCATTCACAATTGCATCAAAAAGAATAAAATACTTAGGAATAAACCTAACCAAGGAAGTGAAAGACCTATACTCTGAAAACTACAAGACGCTCATGAGAGATATTAAAGAAGACACCAATAAATGGAAACACATACCATGCTCATGGATAGGAAGCATTAATATTGTCAAAATGACCATCCTGCCTAAAGCAATCTATAGGTTCAATGCAATTCCTATCAAAATACCAACAGCATTCTTCAGCAAACTAGAGAAAATCGTCCTAAAATACATATGGAATCACAAAAGACCCTGAATAGCCAAACAAATCCTGAGCAGGAAGAATAATGCAGGGGGAATTATGCTTCCCAACTTCAAGCACAGTAATCAAGACAATTTGGTACTGGCACCAGAAGAGACCCATAGACCAATGGCACAGACCAGAGAGCCCTGATATAAACCCAACCAAATGTGGTCAATTAATGTATGATAAAGGAGCCATGGACATACAATGGGGAAATGACAACCTCTTCAACAGCTGGTGTTGGCAAAACTGGACAGCCACATGCAAGAGAATGAAACTGGATTATTGTCTCACCCCATATAGAAAAGTAAACTCGAAATGGATTAAAGACTTGAATGTAAGTCATGAAACCATAAAACTCTTAGAAGACAACATAGGCAAACATCTCCTGAATATAAGCATGAGCAACTTCTTCCTGAACACATCTCCTCAAGAAAGGGAAACAAAAACAAAAGCAAAAGTGAACTCATAGGACTACATCAAACTAAAACATTTCTGTATGGCAAAGGGCACCATCAACAGAACAAAAAGGCATCCTACAGTATGGGAGATTATATTTGTAAATGACATATCCAACAAGGGGTTAACATCCAAAATATATAAAGAACTTACATGCCTCAACACCCCGAAAGCAAATAACCCAATTAACAAATAGGCAGAGGATATGAAGAGACAGTTCTCCAAAGAAGAAATTCAGATGGCCAACAGGCACATGAAAAGATGCTCCACATCACTAATCATTAGGTAAATGCACATTAAAACCACACTGAGATATCACCTCACACCAATAAGGATGGCCAGCATTGAAAAAACTAAGAACAAAATATGCTGGTGAGGATATGGACAAAGGGTAACCCTCCTACACTGTTGGTGGGAATGTAAGCTAGTTCATCCATTGTGGAAAGCAATATGGAGGTTCCTCAAAATCTAAAAATAGAAATACCATTTGACCCTGGAATCCCACTCCTTGCAATTTACCCAAAGAATACAACTTCTCAGATTCAGAAAGACATATGCACCCCTATGTTTATTGCAGCACTTTTTACAATAGCCAAGATATGGAAGCAACCAAAGTGTTCATCTGTAGATGAATGGATAAAGAAGATGTGGTACATATACACAATGGAATTCTACTCAGCCATAATAAAGAAACAAATCTTACCATTTGCAACAACATGGATGGAGCTGGAGGACATTATGCTCATTGAAATAAGCCAGGAGGAGAAAGGCAAATGCCAAATGATTTCCCTCATTTGTGGAGTATAACAATGAAGCAAATCTGAAGGAACAAAATGGCAGTGTGACTCAGAGATTCCAAGAATGATCTAGTGGTTACCAAAGGAGAGGGGTATGGGGGGGTTGGTTGAGAGGGAGGGAGAGGGGAATTGAGGGGTATTATGTTTAGTACACATGGTGTGAGGGGTCATGGGGAAAACAGTGTAGCACAGAGAAAGCACATAGTGGATCTGTGGCATCTTGCTGCACTGATGGGCGACTGCATTGGGGTATGGGTGGGGACTTGATAATATGGGTAAATGTAGTAACCACATTGCTTTTTCATATGAAACCTTCATAAGAGTGTTTATCAATCATACCTTAATAAAAAATTATAAAAAAAAAGAAAAGAAATACAGTAGTGGCTAAAATGTAATAAAGAGGCATTTTGATTTCTAAAAGAAAAAAAAAAAGAAGTGATTAAGGTGGAGTCATGAGGGTTAGCCCTAGTCTAGTAAGAATGGTATACTATGAGAAGCGGACATTAGGACACCGGGAAAGATACCAAGGGTACTCTCCCACAGAGGAAAGTCCATGAGTAGACAGCCAGAAGGTGGCCATCTGCAAGTCAAGGAGAGAGGCCGCAAAAGAAACCAACCCTGCAGTCACTTTGATTTTGGACTTCTAACCTCTGCTGAACTGTGGAGAAAATTACTTTCTGTTGTTTAAACCACTCTGTTGTTCTTTATGATGGCAGCCCTACCGAATTAATGCATCGGCAGACAGCTTCCCCATGCCAATAGTCTCAGACAGAGCATACCTGAAGCCTTCTTATCCTTTCTGCTATAAAGATTTCCCACTCCTTTCCCTGCCTTTAGTCTCTGCCAGATGGAAGTGATGGTGGCTGACTCGCTGGCTACAGCAAGCCTCTGAATAAGGAGCCCTTGCTTATACTCATTTCTGTGGCCTTCATTTACTTCAATGCACAGGGAGAGGGGAAATCCATCAGAAAGTTACCAGAAAGACACCTAATTCTATCCCCAACCCTCAGGAAGATTTGTTGATGGACTGAAGATTAGTCAAGAAATTTCCTTTTTAAAAATAATCCTGAGAACAAACAGCCTGTATGTGTTGTTTCTTTGGTTACCTTTTCAAACCTCTTTCTAACAAACTAGTAATACAATTAAATAAAACCTACCTCAACCACTGGATCATCATCTCCCCATTGACTAGTCCTGCAATTTGTTAAACAACTCTCACAAAATTCTAATCATTTTAAAGTGAAGCAGCGTGTGCCAAGGCACAATTACAAGAGTTGAAAACACCATTCCATTTCGGAAGTCTAAATCCTAAAGCAATTTAATTTTTTTTTCAGTCAGTGATAGAAATGGTACAAAATAGCTTTAGCTATAGAAACTAATGGGTAATAATCACACTAATTTAAGAGACATTAGAATCATGAATACAAAGTGGAAACTTTGGACAATTTTTTTTTAATGTAAATGTTAGATTTTTTTTTAGAGAAGTGCTAAGTTGTCTGATATTTCTTTTGTCCAATTCGTTATTCCCCCCGCCCCCCACATTTCTAGCTCCTTTTAAATGTAGTTTAAAATGCATATGTGCCTTCCAAGAGAATTCTCACATGACAGGTTGGTTGTAAGTTATATATTAAGGGGCACAATTTAAATAGCCATTAATTTCTTAATCCTAAAATCTACCAAAGTTGAAAAGAGTCAACAAAAGTAAGCTGCATCATATTATATGCAAGAAATAATTTTTAAATTTTTGAGTGACTTGGCTGAGGGAAGCAATTATCCTGGGATGTGTAAAAATATTCGAGGGACAGAATTGATCTCTTTTGCTTATTAGGCTCACCTATAATTTAGGGGGAAGGAATTGATGAGATGCAGTGACCAGCTTGTTCTTCTGAAAAGGTTAGCACTTTTAAAATTTCATCAACTTTTTCCCCTGGTTTTCATGGGTTGTGGGAGGTGCTCCTGTGCATTGACTCATGGGGAAATGGTTAAAGGGAAAAATATATACACATTCCTGATTTCACTTTTTTGGAGAATAATAATATCTACTTGTCTTGCCAATGGGATTCAGCCCCGGGCAAGTTTGCTATGGATTCAGTGTGACCAAAGAAATTGACAGCAGAACGTTCTTTGGGATGAAAGGGGTTATTACCCGGCCTAATGACTGGGGCCAACTGCCTGACTCTGCCATTCACTCCTCAGCTGCACAGCGGGGCTCCCGCCCAACTGCACTGTCCCCATGCTCCTAAATTCTGGCTGCTCTTCTGGCAGTCTGTGAGTCCTTTCCCTCAACCCACATCATGTAACACTGACAGCAAAATGAAGCAGTGACTGGGTACCAGCAGGAGTGTTGAGCATCAACTGTCATGTGAACTAAAACTGAGCTTCTCTTTAGCTTTCTCACCTAATACTAGTGAAGAGAATTCTAAACATAGAATATAGAATGAATATATCTGGGTTAATGGTATCAATTTCCACCCAGTTATCCAGGCTAGGAAGCTGGAAGAGAAAAACTACATATTCCCCTTTATCAGCAAATGCTAGTTAAATACTTTAATTCCTGTATCTGTCTCATATCTTAAAAATATTCCTTTTTACTTTTATTGCTTTGTGTCAGGTTCTTATCATCTCACACAAAAACTAATGCACTGTCTGGTCTTCCTGCATCTAAACTCCCCAATTCAATCAATCCTGTATGGTCTCCACATTGTGTTCCAACCCTCCAAAATTTAAATGTATATATGTGTATATATATATATATATATATATATATATATATATATATATATATATATATATAATATTCATTCATTTGTTTATATAATATATATTTTATATAATTATATTTGTGTATATTTGTATATGTAAATATATATTCATATATTTATTATGTGATATATACATATATTATTCATATATTTATATACATAAGTATATATGGGTTTGTCTGTGTGCATAGATATATCTATATATCATATTATCAGGAAGTACATATTTAAGAAGTATAATGATATACTAGATACAGATTAGCCAATCTGCCCTGTCCCTCTTTAAAACTTTTTTTGGCTCTCTGATGCCTTCTGAATAAAAACCAAACACTTTTAAAGTGGTCTTAAAGTCTTCATCTCATAGTTCAAACTTCATTTTCCTACCTTATAATCTTTCATTTCTCGTAAATGTGCATTTTTTTCCGTATTGGAAAATAACCAAATTGACTATTCCTTAAACAGAATACTCAGTTTCACTATCTTTACTATTTCTTTAATTAGACATGTGGTTCTCAAACTGTGTGCCGAGGTGCCCAGGATGCCACAGTAAACTCATAGAGGTGCTGCACCATATTTTAAATATTCAAGGAAAGCACAGTGGGATAAGGTAGCTCAACAGTCTCAGCATCAGATTGTGCGGCATTATTATTGATGACATCATATGTCCTTGAAATTGTGTTTCCAGTACTTGCTGTGATTAAAAGTATCAAGTAAAAATCAAAGAGGAATCAGAAATGAAGGCTGCAGTTTTCCACCTGATTCCAAGTTTGGGAAGTTTGGTTCAACAAACATACTATTAAATAATTTGGGGTATGCATGAATGAAGTAAAAGTATTATTTTTCCTTCAACTTATGTGTATTGTTTTCCAAATAACTGGTGAATTCTCATTATTTGTGGTAGTTTTGTTCTAGAATGTCCCTGCATACAGTGAATTAGTGAATGCCTAATCATTGCTCCTAACAGAAATACAGGATTGGTTCCTGCAAGCTCCTGACATTTTCATTAACTGATCATCAATTAGTTACTTTTATTTGTGTTTCTGTTTAAGATGTTATTTAACATATATTGTTGACTCATTAACACTGAACTCACAGCTGACAGCCTGAAGGAAACATATAACACACATATTTTCTTTGTAAGGCATCTCATAGCTTCCTACTCTAGGACCGTAGCCAGTATTTCAGTGCTATAGTTGTGGGCATTTAAAAAAGTGATATCACCAGCAAAAAGCACAAAAATGTGAGGAATACGGCACTTAATAGAACAGGTAAAAATACCTGTTTGCAGCATGAGAGCTGAAACAAAAAGAGTGTGACCTTATGGGAACTTAACTGGGAACATGTTTATCACATAACTCAAAATTTTTAATGCTCAGTCTGTGAAGGACCACTAAAGTGCCATAAGCATTAATTTGGGGGTTAAAATTAATTTTTAGCAAGGAGGTGAATTCTCAAATATGAAAGCCATGAATGATGAGGATTGGCTGCACTGAGATGTTAGAATATATATATATATGCATTTAACATTGCTTGGACTTAACTAATTAATAAATGATGCAAAACTATTAGACATTTCTTTTGGCCTAGAAGCACCTTGAAAACTTTCTGAGACAGTGAGGGTGCTGTAAACTAAACAGGTTTGAGAACCTTTGGTTTTTACTCTTGTCTCCTTCCTAAGCTACTGATACATCAGTCTTTCCTAATCCTGCCTGGTGGTCCCTCCTTATCTGAAACCTTCTCCATGTCTACAGTTAACATTAGCCACTTCCTCTTTGGGCTCCCATGTCATAAGCGGTAAGTGGCATTATCATGACACTTGTCACAGATCAAAAGAACCCTCTCCAGCATGGGATTGGTGACTCTGAAATCTGGGAGGTGTTTCATTCTTTGCTCACCTTTATTTCCTCAGGCTACTGTTTCCACCAACAGTAAGCAAAATTTTACGAGTTCTTTTCCTAGTCCTCCATTGCTAGGCATGGTAAATTGTCTCATGAACTTCATCATTTTATTCTCAGGATCCCTAGATATGAAAGAATGATGGGAGGGGTTGGAACTCATTTGTGTGCAAATGTGAATCTTCTCTCAGCCGTTGCTGAGCACTATCTGCATTCTGAGCAGTAGAAGCCCGCTATAGGCACAGAGGAGCACACAGATCTGAGGGCACTGCTTGCCCATCTCTGCACCAAAGCTACGGCAGGGCAGCAGCCTTACTTCTGTGTGGACTTCATCCTCCACCTCCCCAAACTGTGCTGCTGATTATGGAAATGAGATAGCATACTGGCCTCTCTCTAACTTAACTTTGGGATAGCTAATTTCTCTGAACTGTATTAAAAAAGGTTCATGCAAAGACTTTATTAAAAGAACACACGTAGACTAGAGAGCCCAGATATAAACCCAAGCATATATGGTCAATTAATATACTATAAAGGAGCCATGGATATGCAATGGGGAAATGACAGACTCTTCAACAGCTGGTGTTGGCAAAACTGGACAGCTACATGTAAGAGAATGAAACTGGATTATTGTCTAACTCCATACACAAAAGTAAACTTGAAATGGATCAAAGAGCTGAATGTAAGTCATAAAACCATAAAACTCTTAGGAAAAAACATAGGCAAAAATCTCTTGGACATAAACATGAGCAACTTATTCATGAACATATCTCCCCAGGCAAGGGAAAGAAAAGCAAAAATGAACAAGTGGGAGTATATCAAACTAAAAATCTTCTGTACAGCAAAGGACACCATCAGTAGAACAAAAAGACATCCTACAGTAAGGGAGAATATATTCATAAATGACATATCTGATAAGGGGTTGACATCCAAATTATATAAAGAGCTCATGCACCTCAACAAACAAAAAGCAAATAAGCCACTTAAAAAATGGGCAGAGGAGCTGAACAGACACTTCTCCAAAGAAAAAATTCAGATGGCCAACAGGCATATGAAAAGATACTGCACATTGCTAATCATCAGAGAAATGCAAATTAAAACCACAATGAGATATCACCTCACATCAGTTAGGATGGCCAACATCCAAAAGACAAACAACAACAAATGTTGGCGAGCGTATGGAGAAAGGGGAACCCTCCTACACTGCTGGTGGGAATGTAAGCTAGTTCAACCATTGTGGAAAGCAGTATGGAGGTTCCTCAAAAAACTAAAAATTGAAATACCATTTGACCCAGGAATTCCACTCCTAGGAATTTACCCTAAGAATGCAGCAGTCCAGTTTGAAAAACTCATATGCACTCCTATGTTTATTGTAGGACTATTTACAATAACCAAGAAATAAATGGAAGCAACCTAAGTGTCCATCAGTAGATGCATGATAAAAAAGATGTGGTACATATACACAATGGAATATTATTCAGTCATAAGAAGAAAACAAATCCTACTATTTGCAACAACATGGATGGAGCTAGAGGGTATTATGCTCAGTGAAATAAGCCAGGCAGAGAAAGACAAGTACCAAATGATTTCACTTAACACCATGTGAGACTCACCCATGTTCCATGTAGTTATTTGTCCATTTTTATTATTATATAATATTACATGGGTGAATATATCATAATTTATTTATGTTTTATGGTTGAAGTGCTTTGGAGGCAATCCCAGGAAACAACATTAAGAGGGGGAGTGGAGAGGGCCTGCAGGTGGAGGCAGCCACTGGAGAGTGCATTGTGAAGCAAATAAACAGTGTGGGCACTCTTTATAAACAAAGTGACCAGCGGGGGTCACTCATTAGTTCCTATTAGTCTCTGCTCACGGGCTGCTGGCGGGGGGTGGAGGTGGGTGGGGGTGTTAAATTCTTTGATACTGGCTTAGAGGACTCCAGCTATCAGAGGAAGTCCCCAAGCAGAGAGATGAAATGACGGCAGTAGGAAGCTAGCCTGATGCTCCCCCGGGACAGGCCTGATGGCATATGAGCTGAGCACTACCAGCATCAGCAGTGCCAACCAAGCAGTTAATGGAACAGTACTTGTATGCCCCATTGGCACATTTGGTACACACCAAAACACCTAGATAAAACGTGCCTCCTTTAGCTGAAGCCTTCCCTCCCTGATATTTTCTTCTTTGTATGTTGCATTAACAGTGCTCAGGAGGGGAGCTGTCTTGTTTCAGCATCTTCACTGCCCTTTTTGGCTACATTCCCTATTCCAGTCTTACTCAAGAGCAGTCCCTAGTCCTCTCAAGTGACCCTCTGCCTCATCTCTTTAACAAGGTTTTGGGTGAGATGTCAGCAGTTGAGTGTGTAACCACTCCAGGCTGAGTCACATCCTAAGAGGGGAATGAATGAGCATTTAACGGACAATAATTTCAGGCATCGGAGCCTCTGTGAGTGGTTGCCCATTTTAGGGTGACAGGGAAATGTCAGCTTCGCTTTCCTCTGGCCTGATAATACACACCAGCAACCACGATGGGTTACCACCTACAGCTGTCCCTGAACAGTCCACCTCTGGCTCCAGCTTAAGGACAAGTAGTGCCCTCTGAAGACTGGATTCTGAGTCATGTGTATTAGTAAAGTGACACTTGGGCCTGGTGTTTTAATGCAGATGTGTGGGAGGCAGAGGTCTGTCATTTCCTGAGCCACCAATGCTTTGGGGGAAAATAATTTAACACCTTGGTTCTTCATCTGTCAAGAGACTAGAAATAATGTTGAACTACCACACTGGGGCGTAGTAAGAGTCAATTGAAAACATAACTGTTTAATTTTCCCTACAATCACATAGGATGCTTTCCTTGCTGGGGACCTTATGATGCTTTATAAGAAGGAAGATCCACTTCTGCTTCTTGGTTGCTGTAAACCTTAGAAAAATGTAAAAATATGAAGAAATCTATTTAAATGTATGGAGGAGATTGTGTCCCTTATTTCCTGAAGGATAATAACAATTTTATCCTTTTTTCATGTTTTATCTTGGCCTGAAATGTAAGATATTGGAACCATATAATGAAAACCTTTTTAAAAGCCTTAAGTGTAACTGTCAAAATATTTACATGGTTAGAAACACTCTACTGCACAGAAGAAATATGAAATTCATTTGAAGATAAAGATTCCCTTATATTATCTTTCTCTGCCACCTGTAGTGGCAGTCACAAATGGCATTGCTTTTGACTTAAGAAATAGGATTCAAAGCCCGTTTGTGAAATCAGGCCGGGACTTTTTCCAAAATCTGGCTTAGCTTGAAAGAAAACAGTTTTGGCAAAATATTGAGCATTTGGTTTAATGCTTTTTTAATGTCATACAAGAATTAATACAAAAATAAATTGGTTTTAGGTGTATACCTCCTATAACCAAAGTTTTGAATGATTCAGGAAACTATGTTTTTTATTTTGCATTTAGCATTGTATTTAGTTTCTTAGTTTCTTATTCTACTGTAACAAATTGTCACACACATGGTGGTTTATGACAAAAGAAATTTATTTTTCCCCAGTTCTGCAGGCCAGCAGTCCAAATCAAGGTTTTGGTAGGAACACCTTCCCTCAGAGGCTCCCAGGGAGAATCCTTCCTCATCTCCTGCGGAGTCTGGTGGCTCCAGGTGACCCTCGGCTGTGGCTGAATTGCTCCCATCCCTGCCTCCCTCTGCACATGGCCTGCTCCCCTGTGTCTCTTCTGTGACACTGACCACCCAGACAATCCAGGATCACCTCACCTTGAGATCCTTAAGTTCATCACATCCTCAAAGACCCTTTTCCAAATAAGGTCGCATTTGTAGGTTCTGGGGGTTAGGAATTAGATATACTATTTAAGGGGCCACTGTTTAATCCATTCCAGTATCTCTTCTTTAACCAATGTATTTTGCAGGACTAAAATTATGGTAAAATTAAGGTATATCAGAAAAGCAAACACCTTCTCATTCTTTCTTCATATTTTCACTTTCTAGGATTTCTGCCCTTTGAAAAAACAACATTACATAAAGGTTTACAAATCCCTCTAAATATGGAAATATTCTTTATCTGTGCCACATGACATTAGGTATCTGTGTCTATTGATTACTTGGAAAGTGGTTAGTATAACTAAGAAACTGAATTTTAAATTTTATTTAAATTAAGTTCAAATCAATTATTAAATTATTAACTTCAAGTATTAATAAAAATTAAAACATTATCATTTAAGTGTTATAAAGATGTAATACAAAATTAATAGATATTTAAAAATAAATATTATTACGATAATAATTAATGACATAATAAATTAAATCGATTTGCTTTAAATTTAAGCGGCCACATATAAAACAAGGAGGACAGAGAATACTAATGAATAATCAAAGCAATTAGGAAAAGAATTCATTTTTAAACTTTGTGGCTGAGACAATAAGATCCTAGTCCCAAACTAGTTGCTATGATGCTCCACTGTCCGCCCCTTCTTCTTTCTTGCGAACCCCGATTTTGTTCAGGCATCAGGAGGTCCTGTGTTTTCAGGGCACTTCTCCAGCCTAACAATAGAATCCCTTGGGGGACTATTACACATCTGGATGCTCAGAATACATGTTAGACCACTGAAAAAAAAATCACTGGGGATGGGACTTGGACATCAGTATTTTGTAATGCTCTCCAGGGCATGATAGCTAACTTTATGTGTCAATTTGGAAGGCATCATTTTGATGAAATTAACATTCAAATTGGTTGACTTCCAATAAACACATTGCCCTCCATAATATGGGTAGACCTCATCCAGTCAGTTGAAGATCTGAGTAGTACAAAAAGACTGTTCCCCCAAGCAAGAGGTAATTTTCCAGAAGATTGATTTCAGTCTGCAACTGCACTGTCGGTTCTCCTGGGTCTCCAGTCTGCTAATCCACACTGCAGATTTTGGACTTGCCAGCCTTCATATTTGCATGAGCCAATTCCTTTATAATAAATCTCCATTCATATTATGGATATAAAAATTGCATACATCCTATTGGTCTGGTATCTCTGGAGAATACTATCTAATACACATTTGGGTTCTGAGAGTGATTCTAGAAGAACAAACTCTTAAGGATGAATCTTCAGAATTTATTCTGGGGTTTCTGGAATTAACTCGCTAATTTCACTAATCTGATTAGATTTAAAGGCACTAATGACTTGATTTCCAGTAGCCAAGAGAGCACAGATAGTCCATGGCATGACCTGACAATAGAGATACACAAAACGTCAGATACCCTGAATACTTCTGATCAAATACTTGCAAGGAGCAAAGATTTGGGTGGCTATGTATATGTTACTTTCAAATACTTTTGTCAAATTAATGGATATAACAATATTGGCTGTTTGCTTCTAATGTTGCTGGACAAAGTAGGGAAAGAACCTCAGCCATTTGAATCCCCAACTCAAGTGCCACCTAAATGACCTAAGAGCTTCGATGTCTTCCCTGGAAGAGGTCCTTATTTCCTGTGATCACCAGGCAGAGACTGCTGAAAACCAAGCTCAGAGTCTCATCTTGCAAATAGCTGAGTAACAAAGACTTTGAGGGAGTCTACAGTTGAACTGAGGGCATTGATTAAGAAGGAATGAGACCCTGAAAATTAGAATGGGGATTTGCAGGAAGACCCTTATGAAGCTGGAGACAGTAAGCCCCTAAATTCAAATGAATTTTCTTTGCCAGTAGAAGATACCTCTCCATCTTCATATCAGGGAATTAACTTTTCATTGCCTAAGGAAAATATACTGGCTTCCCCTGAGGCATTAGTCATGCAAGACACTGCTGATTCTCCCCAGGACCCACCTCACCACTTGGCTTCTCTTTGCTTCTAGACCTGTAACTACGCTCGAGTCCTGGCAGGCCATTAAAGGTGAGGTGCAAATCGTGACTGATGAGGAGGTGGGATACTTTCTGAAAGTTGAATTTTCTAATTTATACAGACACAAAATCTAAGGAATATACATGGGAATGTGTAAGGGTGTAGATTAATGGCAGAAGGAACATAAATTAGGATTGGGCTGAATTTATAGATATATGGGCCCACTAAACAGAGATTCTCCTTTTAATATTGTAGCTTGGGGGTGGTTTAAAAAGTTCAAACTCTTAACAGTTTGTTTGATTAGTTTTACTGTAAAATGAACAAAAAGGTGATCAATAGTGAGAAAACTGGAAATGCCGGACCTGCTTTGATTTACTGTGAAGGAAAGCACTCAAAGGCTCCGGGAAATTGGGATGTTAGAGTAAATTTATGCTTTAAGATCTACTCATCCAGAAAATATACCTGTCACCACAACTGAGACACAAATTTGAGAGGGGAGCCCCAGCATGCTTGAAGAGCTCCATGATTGTTCTCTGTAAGCCAAGTTCTACAGTGAGAACTGTGGTTACTGAGGTACCTATGTGCAATAGGATTTAGCCCTTAACAAATATATGATTTGCAAATACAGTCTATTCAGTAAGTTGCCTTTTCATTTTGTTGATGGTTTCTTTTGCTGTGCAGAGGTTTTTTAATATGACATAGTCCCACTTATTTATTTTTTCTTTTGTTGCTTTTGCTTCTGGTGTCATATTGAAAAAAGTTATTGTTAAGACCTTTATCAAACAGCTGACTATATTTTCTTTTTGAAGTTTTTGGTTTCAGGTGTCATGTTCAAGGCTTTAATATATTTTGAGTTAATTTTCATTTATGTTGTAAGATAGCTGTTGAGTTTCATTCTTTTGCAAGTGGCTGTCCAGTTTTCTGAGCACCATTTATTGAAGACTGTCCTTTCCCTTTTGTATATTCTTGGCTCTTTTGTCATAAATTAGCTGATCATATATGCATGGATTTATTTCTGAGATCTCTCTTCCATTGATCTATGGATATGTTTTAAGACCAGTACTATACTGTTTTAATTATAGTAGCTTTGTAATATAGTTTAAAATTGGAACACATGATGCTTCCAGCCTTGTTCTTTTTTCTGAAATGTTTGGCTACATACAAATTTTACGATTATTTGTTATATTTATTGAAATTGTCATTGGGATTTTGATAAGGATTGCATTGAATCTGTAGATTGTGTTGGGTAGTATGGACATTTTAAAAATATTGTTTCCTCTAATCTAGGAGCACAGATTATCTCTCTGTCTTCTTCAATTTATTTCATTAATGTCTTACAGTTTTAAATATACAGATCTTTCACCTCTTTGGTTATTTTTATTCCCAAGTATTTTATTCTTTTTGATGCAATTGTAAATAAAATTGTTTTCTTTATTTCTTTTTCTGATGGTTCATTATTTGTGTAGAGAAAAGCAATTGATTTTTGTGTATTAATTTTGTATCCTATAACTTGACTGAATTTGTTTATTAGTTTGAATAGTTTTTGATGGAATCTTTAGGGTTTTTTATATATGATATTGTGTCATCTACAAATAGTGACAGTTTTACTTCTTCCTTTTGAATTTGGATGCCTTTTATTTCTTTTTCTTGCCTAATTGCCTTAGCTAGGACTTCCAATATTATGTTGAATAAAAATGGTGAGAGTAGGCATCCTTATCTTTTTGATATTAGAGAAAACCTTTCAACTCTTCACTGTTAAGCATGATGTTAACTGTGGGTTTGTCATATAGCCTTACTATGTTGAGGTATGTACCCTCCATGCTTATTTTGTTTTTCAGTCAATCTTGAAATCTGGTAGTGTCAATCTTCCCACTTTCTTCTTCTTCAGTGAACATTTTTGTAGCTATTCTGGATCTGTAATCTTTTCATGTGCACTTCACGATCAGCTTATTTTTATACACAAAGTAACCTGGGATTGTGATTGAGATTTTATTGAATCTATATTTCAATTTGGGAAGGACTGAGTTTTGATACTTTTTAGTCTTCTTATCAATAGGCATGAAATACCTCTCATTTATTTCAATCTTTGATTTCTTTCATCAGAGGTTTGTTGTTTCCCTCAAATAGATCTACATGTTTTGTTAGATATATACTTATGTATTTCTCT
The DNA here is from genome assembly GCF_030020395.1 of Manis pentadactyla. NCBI lineage: Eukaryota > Metazoa > Chordata > Mammalia > Pholidota > Manidae > Manis > Manis pentadactyla. Next base: position 144,995,046 of record NC_080020.1, on the reverse strand, counting down.
CTCTCTGTTTTTTTGGTGCTATGGAAAAAGTATTGTGGTTTTAATTTTGAATTCCAGTTGTTCATTATTGGAATACAAGAAACTTTTGTATATTTATTTTGTCCTCTGCAACTTTGCTATAATCACTTATTAGTTCTAGGATAATTTTTTTGTTGATTCTTGGGTATTTTCTACAGATAATCTTGTTATCTGTAAACAAAGACAGTTTATTTATTTCTTCTCAATCTGTTTACCTTATATTTCCTGTTCTTATCTTCTGAATTGTCTAGGACTTCACACAGGCAGTGGTAAGAGGGGACATCCTTGCCTTATTCCTGATCTTTGGGGGAAAGCTTCTAGTTTCTCACCATTAAGTAAGTTGTTAACTGTAAGTTTTTCATTGATCTACTCTGTCAAGTTGAGGAAATTCACTTCTATTGCTAGCTTGCTGAGGGATTTTATCATAAATGTTTGTTGGATTTTTCTCAAAAGTTTTTTCTGCATATATTCATATAATCACATAATTCTTATCTTTTAATCTGCTGATATCATAGATTATATTAATTGTAATCTGCTGAGCCAGATCCTATACCTGACATAAATCCTAATTTATGGTACATAATTGTTTTTATACATTGTGACTTCAATTTGCTCATGATTCATTGAGGACTTTACATCTATGTTAATGAGAGAGATTACCTGTAGTTTCTGTTTCTTTTAATTTCTTTGTCTGGTTTTGGTATGAGGACAATGCTGACCTCATGCAATGAGTTGGAAGTGCTCTCTCTCTTATTCTCTGCAACAATTTGATCTAAGTTAACAAATTTTGGGTTATAGAGCTAATCAAAAGATTCCTTTATTAGCGTTTTAATGTCCATGGTATCAGTAGAGATTGCCTCTTTTTCATTTCTGGTATTAGAGTATTGTGTATTCTCTTTTTCTTCATGGTTAGCCTGGCTAGCGATTTTATCAACTTTATTTATTTATCTTTTCATAGAATCTGGTTTTGGTTTCATTGTTTTTTTTCTATTGTTGTCTTGTTCAATTTCCTTTAGTTACGCCCTAATTTTTAATATTTCTTTTTCTATTTCCTAAGATGAGAGCTTTGATCATTGATTCTATATCTTTTTTCTTTTCATTTATGTGCATTAAATGCTATAAGTTTCCCTCTAAGCACTGCTTTTCTTGCATCCCGCACATTTTGATAAGTTGTATTTTGATTTTATTTAGTTCAAAACGTTTGTAAACTTTCCTTGAGACTTCTTCTTTGATCTATGAATTATTTAGGAATAGGTTATTGTTTGATATTTAAATATTTTGGAGATTTTTCAGCTATGTCTTTCTGATTTATTTCTGGTTTAATCCCACTTTGCTCTGAGAGCTTACTTTGAGTGATTTCTATTCTTAAATATTTGATAAGGTGTGTTTTATGTCCTAAGAAACATTCTATGTTGGTGAATGTTCCATGTGAGCTTGAAAAAAAGTGTATTTTTTTATTAGATGAAATATTGTACAAAAGACAGAGTTAGCTGTTAATGGTGTTATTCAGTTCAACTATGACCTTAATTTTTTTTTTTTTTTTGTCTACAAGATCTGTCACTTGCTGATAGAGGCACTTGGAAATCTTCAATTGCAGTAGCGGATTTGTCTGTCTCTTCTTGCAGTTTGATCAGTTTTAGTTCATGTATTTTGATGCTTTTTCATTAAATGAATTAAGGATTGTTACTTTTTCCTTGGAGTTAACCTCTTTATCATTATGCAATGCATCTTTTTATCCCTGATAATTTTCCTGTCACTGACATCTGCTTTGTCTGAAATTAATACAGTCACTCCATGTTCATTTTGATCAGTGTTTGCGTGATATATCTGTCTCATCTGTTTACTTTTAATCTCTCTATGCCTTTATACTTAAAGTGGGTTCTTTGTAGACAATATACAGTTGGGTCTTTTTTTTTTAAATCCACTGTGCCACTTTCTGTGTTTTAACTAATATATTTAGAGCATTCACATTTAAAGTGATGGTAGATAAAGTTGGTTGATATCTACTATATTTGTAGTTTTTCTATTTGTTGCCTTTGTTTTTTGTCCTTGTTTTGTTCCTAGGCTATTTTTCTATCCTCTCTGGTTTTAAATGAACATTTTATTTGACTTCATTTTCTCACTTAGCATATCAGTTATAGTTCTTTCTTAAGATTGTTAGTGGTTGCCTAGAGTTGACAATATATATTTACAACTAAATCCATATTCACATAACACTATACCATGTCAGAGTTAGTGGAAATACTTTATAATAGAGTCTTCTCAATTCCTTTCTCCTGTCACTTGTGATATTCTATCATTCATTCCACTTACCTGAAAGCTATAATCACTCAACAATTGTTATTATTTTGAGCAAAGTGCTACACTTGATTACTAAGTCCAAAAACAAGGAAGATTTTATTTTAGATTCATTTATTCCTCCAATAATGCTTTTTCATTTCTTAATGTACATCTGAATTTATTATGTATATCATTTTCCTTTCTCCAAATAAGTTTAACATTTCTTGCAAGTTAAGTCTATTGGTGAAAATATCCTCAATTTTCATTTGTGAAAGTCTTTATAGTTTCTTTTGAAGGATAATTTTTCTGAATACAGAATTCTAAGTTAATGAGGGCTTTTTTGGATATATTAGTTTTATTGCAATATAGTTGATATAAAATGTTATATTGGTTTTCAAGTATATAACATAGAGATTTAACAGTTATTTGCATTATTAAATCCTCACCCCAACTCTGTAGTTACTGTCAACATAGAAAGATGTTACAGCTACCAACTATATTCTCTATGCAGGGCTTTCATCTCTGTGACTAATTTATACCATGACTGAGATTTTGTGCCTCTTTATCTCCTTCACCTATTTCACCCACCCCAGCCACTCCCCCGTGGTAACCACCAGTCAATTCTCAGAGTCTATGAAGCTACTGCTATTTTGTTCATTTTGTTTTGCTTTGCCTTTAGATTCCACATATATGTGAAATCATTTGTCTTTCTCCGCCTGGTTTATTTCACTCAGCATAATACCCTCTAAATCTGTCCATATTGTCACAAATGGCAGGATTTCTTTTCTTCTATGGCTGAGTAATATTCCATTGTATATATGTACAATACTTCATTATCCATTCATCTATTGATAAACACATTGGTTGATTCTGTATCTCGGCTATTGTAAATAATGCAGCAATAAATACGAAACTGCATCTATATTTTTGAAGCAGAGATTTGTTTTTTTGGGGGTAAATTCCTAGAAGTGGAATTACTGGATCATATTCTATATTAAGTTTTTTGAGGAACCTCCATAGTGGCTGCACCAATTGACATTCCCACCAACAGTTTGGGAGGGTTCCCTTTTCTTCACATCCTCACCAACACTTGTTTTTTTTTATATTTTGTATAGTGGCCATTCTGACTGACATGAGGTGCAAGCTATTTGTAGTCCTAATTTGCATTTTCCTGATAATTATTAATGTGGAGCATCTTTTCATGTGCCCATTAGCCTTCTGTATGTCTTTGCAAAAATGCATATTCAGGTCTTCTGCCTATTTTTTTAATTAGGTTATTGTTTTTCCATGTTGAATCATATGAGGTCTTTATATATTTTGGATGTTAGCCCCTTTTCAGATATATCATTTGTGAATACATTATTCATTATGGTATGTTGCCTTTTAATTTTTGCTGATGGTGTCCTTTGCTGTACAGAAGATTTTAAGTTTGATGTAGTCCCACATGTTTTTTTTTTGCTTTTGTTTGCCTTGCATCTATGTTCATCAGGGATATTGATCTACAATTTTCTTTTTTTGTAGTGTCAATCTGGTTTTGGCACTGCAGTGATGCTAGTCTCACAGAATGAGTTTGGATGTACTCCCTCCTTTTCTATTTTTTGGAGTACTTTAAGAAGGATGGGTATTAGCACTTCTTTAAACATTTGGAAGAATCACTTGTGAATGTATCTGACCCTGGACTTTTGTTTGTTGGAAGTTTTTTGATTATTAATTCAATTTCATTACTGGTATTTGGTTTGTTCAGATTTTCTGTTTCTTCCTCAGTCAGTTTTGGAAGACTGTGTGTTTCTATGAATTTGTCCATTTCTTCTAGGTTGTTCAATTTGTTGGCATAAAATTTTTCATAGAATTCTCTTGTAATTCTTTGAATTTCTGTGGTGTCAGTTGCAATTTCTTTTTTCATTTCAGATTTTGTTTGTGTCCTATGTTTTCTTGATAAGTCTGGAGAGTGGATTGTCTATTTTGTTTATCTTCTTGAAGAATCAGCTCTTGGTTTCATTGATTTTTTTTCTATTGTTTTCTTATTCTCTATTTTGTTTATTTCTGCTCTGATTTTTATTATGCCCCTTCTTTTTCTAATTTTGGTTTCCTTCATTCTTCTTTTTATTGTTCCTTTAGTAGTGAGTTTACATTGTTTATTTGGGATTGTTCTTGTTTCTTGAGGTAGGCCTGTATTGATATAAACTTTCCTCTTAGAACTGCTTTTGCTGCATCCCACATATTTTGAATTATAATGTTTCTGTTTTCATTTGTCTCCATGTATTGTTTGATTTCCTCTTTGATTTGTTCATTAATCCATTGATTATTTAGAAGTATGTTGTTTAACCTCCATGTGTTTTGGGATTTTTTTGTTTTCTTCATGTAATTGATTTCTAGTTTTATACCATTGTGATCTGAGAAGATGTTTGATAAAATTTAAATCTCTTTAAATTTATTGAAGCTCTTTATATATCTCTTAATTCCATCTATCTAATGTATCATGCCATGTCTCTTTCATCATTTATTTTCTGTCTGGGTGATCTACCCATTGATGTAAGCAGGGTGTTCAAATACCTTAATGTATTTGTGTTGCCGTCTATTTCTCCCTTTGTGTTGTTAGTATTTTTTACTGTAATTAGGTGTTCCAATTTTGGTTACATAGATATTTAAGATTGTTATAGCCTCTTGTTGGACTGAACCTTTTATCATTATGTAACATAATTTTTTCTCTATTGCTACTTTCTTTGTCTTGAAGACTATTTTGTCTGATATAAGTACTGCTACTCTGCTTTTCTCTACCTTTTATTTGCCTGGAGTATCTTTTTCTATCCCTTCACTTTTAGTCTATGTATGTCGTTGGGTCTGAAACGAGTCTCTTGTAGGAAGTCTCTTGTGTCTTATCCATTCTGCCATCCTCTCTCTTTTGATTGATGCATTTAATCCATTTACATTTTGGGTAATTGTTGATAGGTGTGTACTAATTGCTATTGTATTAATTTTTTTCTGGTTGTTTTTGTAGTTCCTTTCTGTTCATTTCTTTCTTTCTATATTCTTGTTATTTGATGGTTTTCTGTAGTGCTATGCTTGTATTCTTTTCTTTTAATTATTTTGTATCTATTATAGGCTTTAGGTTTGTGGTTACCATGAAGTTATAGGTTATTTCTGAAATATATAGCAATGTATATTAAGTTTATGGTCACTCGATTTCAAACACATTCTAAAAGTACTACTTTTTTCTGTTCTTCCTTTTCCACAGTTGATGTATCTGATGTCATAATCTACATCCTTTGTGTTCCCTCTGACTAATTTTATGTATAGTTGATTTTACTACTTTTTTCATTTGATCTTTGGATGTGATTAATAAATAATTGGTCCATTGCCTTTACTGTAGGTTTATTTTCACTGATGAAAAATATTTAAACTTAAGAACATTTTCATCTACAGAAGTCTTTTTAACATATTCTGTAAGGCTGGTTTAGTGATTCTGAATTCTTTTAGCCTTCATTTATCTGGGGAACTTTCAATTTCACCTTCCATTCTGTATTATAACCTTGCTACCTACAGAATTGCTGGTTGACGGTCCTTCTGTTTCAATACAGTAAATATTTCATGCCACTCCCTTCTGGCCTGTAAAGTTTCTGCTAAGAAATCTGCTGATATCCTTATATAGTTTTCCTAATAAGTAACTGTCTGCATTGCTTTTGCTGCTTTTAAGATTCTCTCTTTATCTTTAATCTTTGCCATTTCAATTATTATATGTCTTGGTATTGTCCTCCTTGGGGTCCTTCTGTTAGGGGATCTCTGTACTTCCAGGACATGGTCTATTTCCTTCCCCAAGTTAGGGAAGTTTTCAGTTATTATTTCTTCAGTGAGACTTGCTTTCCCTTTGTCTCTCCCTTCTCTTTCTAGGGCCCCTATTAGTCAAATATTGTTTCATTTCGAGTTGTCACACAGTTCTTTAGCTTCCCTTTTTAAGAATTATTTTCTTTCTGTTCCCCAGCTTGGTAACTTTCCTGTTCTTTATCTTGCATCACACTGATTCTCTCCTCTACTTCCAGGAGTCCACTATTCATTCCCTCTATTACATTTTTCATTTTAGTTATGGTATTCTTCTCTGAGTGGCTCTTTTAAACATTTTCTACCTCTTTTTTGAAGTTCTCACTGAAATCATCAATTATTTTCCCCAGTTTAGCAAGCATCTTTATGGGTGTTAGTTTGAAATCTTTATCAAAGATTGGTGATCTGTGCTTCATTTAGTCATTATTCTGACAACTTATTTTGTTATTTTGTTTGGAACATACTCCTCTGCCACCTCATTTTTTGGGGGGATATGTGTTTCTTCCTTTGTATTAGATAGATCACCTATGCCTCTTGGTCTAGAAAGTAACAGATTTATGAAAGATGTGTCCTGTGGTGCCCAGAAACTCAAGACTCTTTGCTCACTTTTGGTTCATTCTGTTTTGTGGCTGAGCTGAAGTTGCTGTTGGTGGGCTATCGGCAGGGCCCACCTTTTTGCCTGTCTGCCAACATTGACTAATCTCTATCACAGAGGCTTACAGCTTGTCTCTGCATGACATTTGTGTGATGTGAAGTGTTTCTGCTTGGACTCATTGTGGCTAACCTCTGTCTGCTGATTAGTAGTGGTGGCTGCTGCTGAGCACAGTGGGCCAGGCAGGCAGGTGCCCAGGGGAGCACCACTGTGTATATGATCTACCAGAGAGGTATATGGAGCCTTTGGAGCTCAATCCTGGAGTGCCCTGCCAGTTGGGCTGATGTAGGGCTTGAGAAGCATTGTCCATCTGCCCTTTCTTCTCTGGAAAGGGCCCTTTCAATCCCCACCTCTCTGGCACACTTCCTTCTACTGGTATATCTTTCAAACTGTCACCTCTGTGATGCAGCTCAGTGAGATCTATTGAGTGTGCTTGTCCTATACAAGTGGCAGAGATCCTGGCCCTCCAGATGCTCTAATTCTCCCTGGTGTCCAGCCCCATTAATCACCAAAGCCCAGTGTAATGTGGACTTGTGTTGCTGGAGCAGATCTCAGATATGACTTATTCCTGTATGTTTATCCTTTCCCTGCTCAGTTCCTCTCCCTCCTGCTTGTTGGCTGGGAAGAAGGAAGGGCTTGGGTTCTGATCAGTTGTGGCTTTACCACTCTATCCTTCTCACTGCAGTCTTCTCTTCACCAGGCATAGATGGTCTGTCCTGCAGTCCTCAGATCACTTTCAGGGTTAGATGTATTTGCTGTAGTTGCTTCCTTAGTGTGTGTGGGAGGAGATTTTCACCTTGTTTTCCTACTCTGCCATCTTTTCACAGCCCTCTAAATTCATTGGTTTTATTTCAACACTAAATATTTCACTTCAGTCTCTTTTTGTTTGCATGATTTCTAAGAGAATTCTGATGTAATTCTTATCTTTGTTTCTTTATAGGTTAGACATATTTTTCCCTTCTAGTTTCTTTCAAGATTTTCTTTTTGTCTAATTTTTTTTGAGTTTGAATAAGCTATGCCTAGTTGTATTTATTATTATTTTTTTGCTATTTATTACCCTGCTTGCTATTCTCTCGGCCTGCTGGATCAGTTAAATAGTGCCTGCTACTAATTTTGGACATTTCTCAGCCATTCAAATGTTTCTACCATTTCTTTTTTCTTCTCCTTCTGTACAAATGTATCACTCATATGCTACTCCTTTTGTAATTGTTTCTCAGTTCTTGGATATTTTGTTTTCTTTATTTCATTCTTTTTTTCTCTTTAGTTTCCAGTTTGCAAAATTCCTACTGATGTATCTTCAAGATCACTGAGATTTTCCTCAGTTGTATTCAATATATTGATGGGCCCATCAAAGGCATTTTCTATTTCTATTGTAGTGTTTATGATTTTCTTTTGTTTTTTTCTAAAGTTTCCATCTCTCTGTTTATATTACCTATCTATTCACACAGGTCCACTTTCTTCTATTTGACCTTAGCATATCAGTCAGGGTTACTTGAAATTCCCAATCTGATAGTTCCAAAATCTCTGTCATATTTGAGTCTGGTTCTTATTCCTGCTGTGTCTCTGCAAACTGTTTTTGCATGTTCACATGCTTTTTGTTGGTGAGAAATGATGTGCTGGGTAAAAAGAAATGAGGTAAACAAGACTTTAGTGTGAGGTTTTATGTCTTCTGGCTAGGGGTTTGGTTGTGTTAACTTTTTGCTGTATCCATGGTGGCAGTGGCTAAAATTTCCTCTAGTGTCCCTGTTTTTGCCTAGGGTACCTATAGACTGAAGTAGGGTCTGGGGCTTACAGTTCTTTTAGCTGCAGTTATTATACATGAGCCCTATTGGTATGTCTTTGTTTGATTAATAACTGCTAAGTGGAGCACAGAGTGCTGGATGGTGGGCTGAAGTCCAACAGCAGACCACAAGAGAAACTGAGATAGAGGATTTTACCATTCACAGGTCCTGAAGGAAGTAAATTGCATGCTTAGAGAAGCTGTATGTTGGAGGGGGTTCCAAGGCAGACTGCAGACAGATGGGTAACAACTGGGGCAGAGGTCTTTATTAGGGTCCTGGGCTAGGGCTGGATTGGTCAGCTCAAACCAAAAAAGTGTGTTTTGGATAAGCCCTGTGGGGAACTTACCTAAGGAGCATAAAAGGCATGCAGGCACTTAGAGTCAGGGGGCACTGTTGATCATAAGGACTGTTGGGGAAGTCATACCAGGAACTTAAACACTTCCTTGTGACTCTGCAAGTTGCTATCTAGGTCAAGCACTTTCATGAGGGGGCTAGTGTCATTTTAAGGCCTTCACAGGCCACTCAGCCAAACAGAATGGATGATGAGGCAGCAATACCATGGAATAATTTATCTACATTCTCAGAGCCTATAGATATCATGTAGATATTCAGAGGAGGGAAGTGTTCTACAGTCCTATGAGCAGGTCTCAGTATTTGGTGAGCCTGTGTCCTTGGGCTGTGACCTTCATGAGTGCTTCTCAGCTTCCTCCCTGACTTAGGTGGACAGAAAGGTTAGTGGGGGCTGGACTTGGGTATTTCCCTTTCCTTAGGTTCTAGTAAACTGAAATTGGTTAGGCTCTGGTAAAATAGTTTCCCCTTGAGGAATCCCTTTATTGAGGATAGCAAAGTTCTAAGTGGTTACTTTTCTTCCCCTGCAAGAAGAAGGGGATTTTTCTCTGATCTTTACTCAGAAACTGATGAGGTTCTTGGAGCTAAAACTAACAAATGCATGGGAGTTGGGGACTCCACACTGATCTCTCGTTTGTCCACACTAAGCCTCTAGCAATTCATCAATTACAATTTAATTTTCCTACAAGTTTGTGGCTCCAGGAGTTTCTGCTTTCATTAACTGTGATTCTCTGTATTTGCTTGTCTGTCTCTCCAGTTTGGGGGATAGCATTCTGCTCTATGATCTTAAATCTCTGGTGCATCTAACAAAAGTTGTTGACTTCTGGTTTGTAGTTTCATGGTTGTGTGACTGGAAGCCATAACTTTGAGTCTCTTTATATGTCAGATAAGAAAGTAGAAGCTCCTTTACTTTCTTACTGCTGATATCTGTAGGATTTTTATGAGGGAGAAGAGCTTTTGCTAGCTTAGAAAAGACTAGCTGAGTCTAATCTAGAAGCAGGATCTTGAAGGTGGTCAAGTGTGAACACCTGGCAATCACCCAAAATAACACACAATGCCTTGATTTCCATTGCCCAGCTGGTTCTGTTTGATCACTGATAGCGTCCTCACTGTATTGCTCTCTGCTTCGCTAATGTCTCCTCATCATTGTCTTAACAACTGTCATTTCAATATACAATCTACCTCTTTGCAAATAAATCCTAGCTGATTATCTTTGAAGGAGATTATTATGTCTGGACTCAGGATACTTGAATTGGAGGTCCAGTTCTTCAACTTATTAACCCTGTGTACATAGGTCAGTAGTTCAATAGATCTCTGCCTGATTTGGGGGCAGTGATGGAAAGAAAGCCACACCAGACAGCTAGGGACCAGAATCCTAGCTCTGACTCTTACTAGTTGTGTGTCTTTAAAGTGAAATCTCGTTTGCATGTGAAATAACTTTTGCTGCTGTGGCATCCCTAGAAGGCTCTGTACAAGAATGCATATGCCTCAGGGACTCCTCTTGGCGTCCAGCCCAGCAGCACTCTGACAGACAACGTTCCTCACAGGCTAGGCCAAGTGCCATGTCCTATACAAAGTGCTTTCCTGATGCACTTCCATTTAATTAAAGTAACTGTTTTAAGATATTTTGATCATTGGTTTATGTGTGCCTTCTCCAATGGACCCTTAACTTCCCTCTGGCAAGGACCCTGCCCCTTCACCTCAGCATCTATACTAGGGTACCTGCTCAAAATTCCTCATGCAGGCGATGCTCACTGAAGTATTTAATGTAGAACTTCAATCTCAGCATGAATCCAATCTCCCCTATTTAGCAGTTATTGGCATCAGGCAAGTTAATTAACCCCTCTGGACTGTCCTGGATTTTCAAGGACAAATAGAACACATTGCACATCATAGTACTCTCAAGGACCACGACCAACACATGGATTGTGGCTTCCCCAGGTGTGTTGCCTAGGTAAGTTGACCTCTGTCGATCTCAATGACCTTATCTATTAAGTGGGACTAATTGAATAGGTTGTCATGAGGACTAAATGAGTAACTGCAAACATAAGTGCCTAGAACAGTTCTTGATATATAATAATCACTCAGTAAGTCATAGCTACTATTATTAGTAGCACTGGTAGTATAACAGTAGCAGAACAAATTACATCCTGAGATTGTTTTGAGATGAAACGAGATATGTGTACACAGACTTGGCCTATGCCTGGGGGAGTGAGCCCTCAATAAATGTTAGCTGTTAGTCTGTTTTTGATGCTGCCCCAATTCCATTTCTTAAGAACTACCTCTCGTGATGAGCCCATCCATCTCTTGCCTTCTCTGCTGGAGGAAATACTAGCCCAAGAACCCCTTTCCATGGCTCTCCCACTTCTCTCTAACTTGTATCATTCTGTGACATAAGACACCATGATTTTATGCAAGAAACACAAGGCAGTTTTCATAGAATTTTAGCATCAAAGAGGGATACATTTATCAGAAGATTGTGTTTGATGTTTCCAAAGACCTGTTTCACTTCATGACTATTCAATGATAGGTAATTTGTTTGATTTTCCTTTTCCAGTTTTCATCCAGATGTTTGCTATTACTTGACAAGGAGAGTGCCTGAATATTGCCCTTTTGTCAGTGTTGAAAGCTATTTGTGAATCTACTTGAAATCAAATAACAAAGATATATCCCCCCCTTAGCTTTGCTCTTCACTACATAATCGTATTAGTATTCTCAAATTACAAAACAAACCACAATAGTCATCACAGCACACGTCACGTGAGTCATGAGCCCAAGGAAGCCTGATGTACCACAATCCAATCTTCTCTCCAAACATACCACAGAGTTGTTATCTAAGAATGTATTTCTCTACTTCTTCATATATTTAAGCCATGATGTGAGGCTATGAAGGAAGAGCAAAAAGAGATTAGTAAAATGTTAAATGAAAAAAAAAAAGGACTAGAAATTAGATGGTAGACTTGAAGCATATACTATATGTCTAAATAATGGTAAAAAAAAAACAAGCAGACAATGACATTCCTTTCTTCTCATTCGCAAGTCTGTCTGTCTTCACTTGGTACAGCAAAGCAAAATTGTGGTTAAACAGTAAACACAAATATCATGATTCCTGACTTCATTTAGACTCGCTGCATTTATTAAAGCTTATATTTAACATCTTTCATATCCAAAATATAGCACATGGGCCACGTGGGTGAGAGTGCTATAGGAGCCTTAACTTGTGCTGTCTTTAACCATTGCAAGAAGAGAGGCAAAACACCATAGGTGAGAATTTCTCCAAGTCTCCAGGATAGGCTTACAGGGCAAGAAGAGCCCTGAAGGGCAGGAGGATTTTGAGATAGCCAAGCATAGGAGGGGCTCCCGGGAGCAAGGGTAGGTCAGAGTCAGTGGGAAGACATCCTGGGCCAGAGGAGACTTGGAAGCTTTTGAACCCTAACAAGGAATTTGTTCAAACTGTTGGAGTGTGTGTGTGTGTGAGTGTGTGTGAATGCTTGGTGTGTGTTTAAAACTCAGGAAACAAATAAAAACAAACAATTTCCTTATTAACATCTCAAAAATAATTCCATTCATACACCTGGGAATCTAGCCAGTGGTTCTGCATTGTCTCTATAAAGTTTGAATCCTTTGAAAGGAGACAGCAACAAACTTAGGTCAAAATCCAGGGGCGAACAAATCAACATGTACAGTCTTTTTAGTGCATATTTTTAGCCAGTTATACTATAGGGCTGATTTTTGTGATTCTACACTCCCCACCCCCACAAATCCTCATGCTCATTTTTAAGGAAATCTGTCTGGTGGAAACTGTGGATAGGGAAGAAGAGATAAGAAAATCTGCCAAAAGTTGAGTACATAGCATCATATAAATGCTATAGATCAACAGTACACCTCAGAAGCTCAGTCTCATGCTAGTGAGAACTCGAAAACCAGAACTTTTAAACAACTTTAAAATATGTTTAAATTAAAATAGTCTGTGTTGTTAGAGAAGAACTATATATTCTACTTTAGAAATAGCTAGAACTCTTAACATGAAGATTTATTTCTTGAAAACTGTGCAATTTGTTGCATTTTACTAAGATAATGAATATGATTTCAATGCAGTTGTTAATCAAAGTTGTTTACTTCTGTCATATAGGGTTTCTTCAATTTTTGGGTGACAGATTTCAAGAATTAAAAGAGTGTCCAATACACACAGCACACCTCCCAAGACACTGGCTTCTCTGCCTAAGAGTCTGAAGGGCACACAGCTCACAGCTGAGCAGACCTGGACTGGAAATTGCCCTTTCCTTCTACAAGCCTTGTGATCTCAATTGGGACATTTTGCTAACTCACATCACTGTTTCTTCAGGAATAAAGTAGAAACAAAGATGCCGATCTTGTAGTGTTCTTTGAGGACTGAACAAGAAGCTGCATGCTGTATTCAGCCCATGGTATGTATCCCTCAGTGACTGGTGTTACTGTGGTGACTAAGCAGAGATTCCTTCTTTCTGGGGCAGGCTTCTCTCAGGGTTCACTTTTGTTTTCAATAACCTCTGAAATTTAACATTTTTTTCCATTATGAGTGTGGGCAACAGACGACATCACTTTGAGATTGGTCTCCAGAGACAGAGCCTATGCTGTAAGGAAGTACTGCTTGGGTTTACTGGCTGTTTCTGACTTCCACTTCTCTTTGAAGTGTTGACATTCTACATCAGAGTTAGGCAGATGGTGTGTCCCCAGCCAATGCCAGGTCTCTGCTTGCTTTTGTGAAGAAAGTGGTACTGACACAGCCACACCTCTATTGGCTGTGGTCTAGGGTTGCTTCAGCTGATGAGGGCAGAGCTGTTTAGTTACCACAGAGCCCCTCTATCCTGCAAGTCCAAACTTTACCATCTGCCCCCTTTTTATCAGAGACTTTGCCAACCCCTTGTATGTGAAAGGCACCAACTTTGCCCTGGTCAGATCATTGCTTGTGCACACATATGTCTTTCTCAGGAGTTGACAGCCAACATTCAATATCAAAGCCCTATCAGGAGCCTTGCTACCTACTAAGCTAGATACAGGTGGCTTAAACAGGGAAACAGAAGAAGCTGGTTTTTGCCCTAACACCTTTCTAGTTGGTGGTGGACCCAGACAAGAAGACAAGCAACTGCAGTACACTATGGGAAGAGCTGTGATTCAGGACATCAGGCATTTTGTGGGGATGTGGGGTGGTTGCTCTTCGCCATCCGTGTTAATGGTCAGACAACTGTGTTGGTACTGCAGTCCAAGAAAACACATGTTCTATTCTCTGGCCCTCTGAAAATTAACATTTGCCTGACGAAGCTGACATTAACTCATGAAACCCTAGGTAGACTAGATGACAGTAGTTAATTATGCATCATGTACAACATAAATAGAATTTATGAGAATGTGTGAGGTGTGGGGAAGTTGGGGTTCCTATGGCCAGGATCCTCACTGAACTTAAACCACCTGATGATGTAATTGGCCTGTTGCTAGGCTACTGCTTCCACACCTTTAGGCAATAAACTATTATTGTTCTATATAGAGAGCTCGGCCCAGTGCTCTGGGTGGAGGCAGAGACGCTAGCACTCGACCTACCGCCGGAGAACAAGCTGGGTAATAAACACTGTCACCCCAAAGAACGTTTTGCTGTCAATTTCCTTGATCACACTGACTCTATAGCGAACTTGCCCGGGGCTGAAACCCATTGGCAAGACAATTGGTGAAAGTTGTCAGGGTTCACTGTTGACCAAGGAAAAAGACAGGCTGCCCTTATGGGAGAGGTTCTTCAGTGGGCTGCCCCTGTGAATGGGGAGACAGCGGATCGTCCCCCAATGGGTATGTGGTCTGAGGTGGCTTGCCTCCTAGAGGACTGGGCCCCACCCCAGGACTGGAGGCAAGTGGAGGTGACACATGAGGCAGTAGGGGTGGCCCTTGGTATAGTAAGCAGATCCTTTGAGAAGTAGAGTGTCCGTGAGGCAGCGGGGACTGTGGGTTGGCTGCTTCTCACAGTCTTAAAAAGGCCTACAGAGGAGTCCCAAGAAATGGCAGTGCGAGAATGCGAGGTGCAAACTTCAGTAGATTCCCTGAGGAGGGAAGTGGCCTTGATGCAAGAGGCAGCACGAGAACATGAGCTGCAAACCTCTGTGGATTCCCTGAGGAGGGAGATGGCTTTGATGCGGGAGGAGGCAGCACGAGAGCACTGGCAGCAAGGTGCCATTGGAGAGGTAAATAATTCTTTATAGAACAAGATGGCAGCGCTGCCAGGTGCTCTGAAGGAAGAAGAGGCCTTCAAGGGAAAAGATAAGCTCCTGAGGGAAGCACATGCGGAGGTGGCATGAGAACATCAGCTGCGCAGCATTGAGCTGAAGGTAAGAGACCTTCTGAAGACTCAGCTAGCATTGCTGCAAGGCACAGTAGAAAAGGTAAAGGCTATAGCAGAGGAGGCACTTGGGGGAGGGGAGAGAAAGGTGCATCAGCCCCAGAAATGGAGGAGCTGGGGAAGGAAGAAGGGGTGGTGCAGGAGGCACTGGCCACTCCTGTACTGAAAACACGCCCAGTGGTTGTAAAACAAATAAAGACCCAGCAGCTGAAAGTTCCCCAAGGAGAGGAGCAGCCCCCTCCCCAGGTCGTGGAGCACTCTATGGTCCGCCCCTGTACTCAGGCTGAGCCGGTGGATTTGGGCTCCCGGTTTAGGCAGAAGCTCTCCGAGTCAATATCAGCTTGGCTTCTGTGTCTGTGGGACTTGGGGGTGGATGGAATTGTTCTGTCGGGATCAGAGATGGGAAAGCTGCCTTCCCAGACAGTGCAGCCTGCCTTGAGGCAGTGATTAGAAAATGCACATCAGACCCCAGGTAGTCACTCCCTCCTCGATTGGCTTATGGCTGCACTTCGTGCTGTGTGGCCCAATCCAGGTGATCTGCCATCCTCTCCTCTTAGATGGCAGACATATGTTGAGCTCCAACAGGTGCTACGAGAGCTAGGCATAAGAAATGCCATCTACAGTCCAGACAATTATGGCCCAGATGAAGAGATTTTCACTACTGGGATGAGAAATATTGTACGTCAAATGGCTCCTACATCCCTCTTTGGGTCTCTAGTGGCCATTCTTTCCCCTCACTTAGGGCATCCCATAAGCAAGGTGACACATACAGTAGCAGACTTAGGAGAGGCAGAAGCAACGAGAATCCAGAAAGAAATAAGACCTGCTACTCACAAGAAGAATTTACAGGGACCTATGAAGATTATGAGGACCCAGATGTGGGTTGATTTAATATGGGCAGGAGCAGATGGAAGGAAATTAGATGGGAAGTCAAATAGGATCTTACTGGAGCTGTGGCAACAGCTGAAACCAGAGCAGCTGTTCCAGCAATTAAGATCAGAGACAGAACCACGAGTCCAGCCTGTGTGTCTGCAAGACTTCCTGCTGGAGAACGAGCCAACCTCACTTGAACCCACACAGGAAGGTGATTGGGGAACACAGTTTGACTGAGGGAAAGGTCAAGGTAACTGCCCTGAGGGACCAGGGGGTGACCGGAGGCCACATGTTGAAATAGCTATCCATTGGTCCCCAGTGACCATACAATGTGTCCTGGCTCTGGTGGACACAGGGGCTGAATGTTCACTGATTCATGGAAACCCTGAGTGGTTCCCTGGGACCCCCACTATCATAGTTGGATATGGGAGGAAGGCTATCATGGTGAAAAAAAGCCCAAATCCCTTTGGGAATAGGGCGTCTATTCCCAAAAGAGTATACTGTGCATATATCTCCTATTCCTGAGTATATTTTGGGGATTGATATCCTGCAGGGTCTATGGTTGCAAACCACTGCACGTGAGTTCCGACTGGGAGTACATGTGGTGAAGGCAGTTCTGAGGGGACATGCTAGGCAATGCCCATAGCTTTGCCTGGGCCTCGGTGGGTGACTAATACCAAACAATACAAACTGCCTGGAGGGCATAAAGAGATTGGAGAGATTCTCCAGGAGCTGGAAAAGGTGGGTATAATAAAGCCACAAAATAGTGCTCTCAATTCCCCAGTGTGGCCTGTAAAAAATCCAGATGGCCCCTGGTGTATGACTGTGGATTACAGAGAACTGAATAAAGTCATACCCCTATGCATGCTGCTGTCCTCTCTATTGCAGGCTTGATGGATACCCTCAGCCATGAACTAGGAACCTATCATTATGTGGTAGATCTTGCTAATGCCTTCTTTACCATTGACATTGAGCAGGAAAGTCAGGAACTATTTCCCTTCATGTGGGAAGGATGGCAATGGATTTTCACCATCCTCCCACAGGGATACCTCCACAGCCCCACCATCTGTCATGGACTTGTAGCCCAGGACTTGGCTACATGGGAGAAACCACCAACGGTGCAGCTGTACCATTATATTGATGATGTCATGCTCACATCCATTTCTCTTTCAGATCTAGAAGGTGTAGCATCTAGACTGCTGCAACATTTACAGGAGAAAGGATGGGCTGTGAACAACACCAAAGTTCAGGGACCTGGTTTGCCTGTCAAATTCTTGGGGGTTGTCTGGTTGGGTAAGACCAAAGTTATACCAGAAGCAGTCATAGATAAACTCCAGGCCTTTCCTACCCCAACAACTGTAGCATTGTTACAGGAGTTTCTGGGTCTTCTAGGCTACTGGAGAGTGTTTATACTGCACTTGGCACAGATTCTGAAGCTCTTATACCGGTTGGTACGAAAGGGCGTCAGGTGGGACTGGGATGAGACATGTGCATCTGCCTTTACTACAGCAAAACAGGCAGTCAAGGCCGTGCAAGCCTTGAGTGTGATAGACCCATCAAGGCCCTGTGAGCTGGATGTTCATGTCACTGAAGATGGTTATGGCTGGGGTCTCTGTCATCAGCTTGAACAAACTCGTCAACCCGTTGGATTCTGGTCACAACTCTGGAAAGGGGCAGAGGTACGATGCACTTTGATAGAAAAACAACTGGCTGCCATGTATCATGCCTTGCTGGCTACAGAACCCATCACTGGACTGGCCCTGATAAAGGTAATAACCACCTATCCCATCTTGGGGTGGGTACGAGATTGGACCCAAAAGCCAAGGAGTGGTGTGGCACAAACACCCACACTAGCCAAGTGGGGTGCTTATCTACAGCAGTGTAGCGCCCTCTCTAGTAGCCCCTTGAGTGAAGAACTCCAATGCTTGTTGGGGCTGGTGACATATACTAGTGAAAAGCAGGAATAACTTGCTTTTGAACCATTAGTAGCAGAGAGTCCCTATTGGGAGGGAAGAGCCCCTATACCTGAAGATGCATGGTACACAGATGGCTCCAGCCATGGGCAGCCACCAAAATGGAGGGCCATAGCTTTCCATCCTAAGACTGAGACAATAGGGATGGAAGATGGTGAGGGGAAGATCAGCCAATGGGCAGAGTTGCTTTCTGTGTGGCTTGTGATCAGCCAGGAGCTCTCCCCTATATTTGTCTACACTGACAGCTGGGCTGTCTATCAGGGCTTGACCCTGTGGCTACCAACCTGGTACCATGCCAACTGGCTGGTTGGTCACTGACCCCTTTGGGGGCAAGACTTATGGGCCTGTGGTCAGACTAAAATAATTACAGTATACCATGTGACAGGTCATTTGCCACTGGCATCCCCAGGAAATGATGAAGCAGATAAATTGGCCCAGATATCTTGGTTAGAAGGAAAGCCTTCCTCTGATGTAGTCCAATGGCTGCATCAGCGTTTGTTGCATGCAGGGTAAAAGACAATGTGGGCTGCACTCTATTGGTGGGGCTTGCCTTTGGCCTTCAAAGATAGTAGAGCCCAGCAGGATAGTGTTGTGTTCTCCAAAAGGGACTTATACTGAGTTCCACAGCAACATGGGGCAATAGCTAAAGGGCCTATACCCCTTGTCAGGTGGAAGATAGAGTATATTGGGCCTCTACCTGTGTCAGAAGGATATTGGTATGTGATGACTTGTGTGGACACAGCTACTGGACTTCTGGTTGCTTTTCCTACTTGTTGTGCAGACCAGCAGATGACCAAAAGAGGCCTAGAACATCTCTTTGCTGCCTATGGCCGACCACAGGTGATTGAGAGTGATCAGGGCACCCATTTTACTGGACATACACTGCAAGAATGGGTACAACAGCTGGGAATCAAGTGGAAGTTTCATGTGCCATATAATCCTACCGCAACAGGCATGATAGAGAGGCACAATGGCTTGTTAAAATCTGGACTGAAGTCAGATACCAATAGTCTGTGGGGATGGTCAGTCCGCTTATGGACCATGCTACAGTGTTTGAATGAGAGACCCCGAGAGGGAGCCCTGAGCCCTGTAGACATGTTAACACATATGGCTGCCTCTCCCATACAACTGCAAGTACAAACCAAGGAAGAATCACTGAAGCTGAGGTTTGGCTGCCAGAATGACATCTTGCTGCCAGCACCAACTGCACTTAACCCCAGAGACTCCATTGAGTGGATGTGGCCTTGGACCTTTTGACACATGGACAAATGATGGCTGGCTCTCCTGGCATCTTGGGGACAAGGCCTGAAAGCTGGCCTCCTGTGTATTCCTGGAATAACAGCAGAATGGCCCCCAAAGGTCACAGTAGTATATCCTGAATGGCCAGAAGATAGCATCTTACCAGGGAGTTTTGTTTTATCATTATGGCCAGTGCATGCACCTCCAGTAACACTACATATAGACCCTTCAGTAACCCCCATGGGGAAAGGAGTAAAAGTGTGGTATACTAGACCTGGAAGGGACCCCCTTCCTGCTACAGTCCTATCACAGGAACACTCTCTTGCATGCATCCTACCTGATGGACAAGATTTGCCTATGTTTGTGGCACAAAAACATGTGTCTTATCGCCCCTAAAGCCTTGTGGATTAGGAACCTCCTCTGGCTTGAGGATTATTATAATTTTTGTATCAGAATCTTGCTGTATCTTAATTTTTATTATCTCTAAGTTGTTGTTATCCTCTGTTGCTATTGTGGAATCTGGTTACAGTGCTCCAGCTTTCTCGCACCGGGACCATTGCAGAAGATTGAAAGCTTGTAGATTGTAAGATGAGAATCCTGGAGGGGTGGAGTATGGGGAAGTTGGGATTCCTATGGCCAGGATCCTCACTGAACTTAAACCACTTGATGATGTAACTGGCCTGTTGCTGGGCTGCCGCTTCCACACCTTTAGGCAATAAGCTATTATTGTGCTATATAGAGAGCTCAGCCCAGTGCTCTGGGCGGAGGCAGAGACGCTAGTGCTCAACCTACCACCAGAGAATAAGCCGGGTAATAAAACCTTTCACCCCAAAGAACTGCTGTCAGTTTCTTTGGTCACACTGAATCCATAGCGAACTTGCCTGAGGCTGAAACCCATTGGCAAGACAGAGGTTGGGCAGGGGATGGGGCGTGCTTCAAAGATCTGGAACAACTTCATGGAAGAAGAAGGACTGAACTGGATTTGACTCTCAAGTACCTTGGTTTCTGTACCTCACTGCAGATTTATTATTTACTGATCTTTTGGTCAGATTTCCTGGACAGCCTGATCTTGGAAGAAACAGAGGTAACATTGTATATAGCAGTATCAGCTTTACAAATAATGCCCTAAGATGGATTTCTTTATGATTATCTGACATGTTTACATTAGTACAATCATTTTTATATGGGATGTTTCCTGACCTTGGCTTTAAGTTTAGATGACATTGAGTAACCTCCCATGTCCTTGTCAGAGAACAAATCTATTGATAAAATCTCTGCTTGCCTTATGCATATCCTTCCTGATTTTATAGATATTTTTCAAAACTCTTAAACTTTTGTTTTATGGAAATGAACTGAGTCACTAAATGAAAACAAGCAGAGGCTATTTATTCATAGCCAGGAATCAGGCACCATCACCTGTATTTTGGTGGACATGAAGGCAGGCGGAGCGGGAAAACTTTATAGTGAATAAAATAAAAATCTGGTGTGCCGAGTGGGGTTTGTTGGCATGGGGAGCTGGATGTGGCTCTCCAGAAATGGGCCATCATATGTAGCTGTTCTGGAGCATATTTGGCTTTCTCTGGTTGGTCCTAAGTTGGAAGCAAAGACAAAGATCAGAGATGCCATCAGTCATTGACCAGGTCCTGAACATCCCCAGCCATTTGCTGCAGCAGGGAAGGGTTATCTTCCCATGAAGTTGCTATAGATTTTGGATCAGAGTTTTATTGTCATTGATGGTCTGGCCATTGATTGTATATTCAATCTCTGACTTTCCAATCTGAGTAGTTTAATTGTTTAGCCCATCCCTTTCTCTTAATCATTTCAATTGTTCTTATTTTCATGAATCTTTATTTTTCTTGAAGTGCAAGCATAAGAGCTATTTCAAATATAGATTTCCAGAGGTTTGTTTCTTAATTGAAATATAGTTGATATACAATATTATATTGGTTTCAAGTGTACAAATAGTGATTTGACAGCTACATTATTAAACGCTAACCCTGATTAGTGTAATTTCTATTTGCCAACATAGAAAGATGTTATAGAATTATTGACTATATTCTCTATGCTGTACTTTCATCCCCTTGATTAATTTAATTTATGATTGAGACATTTTGTGCCTCTTTATCCTTTTCACCTATCTCACCCTCTTAGCTCAACTCCTCCCCCACAGTAACCACCAGTCACTTCTCAGTATCTATGAATCTGTTGCTGTTTTGTTTTGCTTCATCCGTAGGTGTTTAGGTAGGCAAGATAATGTCTTTATTTTGTTTTTTTCCTATCTGAAGAGAAACTGTTTTCATGTGTCTTCTTAATACACTATTTGTGCTAGATGTGTTGGTTTATTTGTCTATTTATTTTAACATTTCTCCAGTTTTATTGAGATATAATTGACATATAAATCGTATAAATTTAAGGTATAACACAATAATTTAATGTATGTATACATCACAAAATGAATAGAAATAGATAGTAGAAGCATTTTAAATAACACTTTGTTTTGGATCTGTATTCATTGCTTAAAATATATAAAAACATAACTTTATAACTATATTGTAAGAATACAACCATTTTGTATGCAAAAAATAAAATGCCTGTCACATTCCAGGCAATTAAATCAAAAGTAATAGAAATTGCTTAAACTCTCATATGGGTCTTGGAATGGGTGGTATAAGTAATTCATATTTCTGTTATTCAGACAGTGAATTTGTCTGTCAAGTTGCCTGTCTGACTTTCAAAAGGAACTGTTTAACTTTAAGCAAAATACAGTTCAAATCAGACAAAAAATTCAGTTATCCTTTTAATCATAAGAAATGTAGACAAATTCCTAATATTATCTGTTTCAAAATTATGCTGCTAATCTTCAAGCTGCTAAATATGTCAGGAACACAAACAAGTATGGATTTTGAAAGATAATGTGTCACCATAATCTTATCCACAGTTATTGATAGCCAAAAGTCATTCAGGATAATCTTTAGCTTTACAAGTAGGAAGACTTTGTAATAATAGAAGGGAAGAATAATTAATTAGTATATGATCTGTGTGAAACTTTTGTTATTTAAAAAAAACAAACAAAACTTATGCATATATTTTTTCTCCAAAATCCTGTCATTTCACTAATGATGAACCTTCTATTGCATGGTGTCATGCAATCAAGAAAATCGTGTGTATCTTAAGGAGGCACAGACTCTTCTTGCAGTTTTGTTTTCCAATATTTTATCTAAAACCATATCTCAATTTTTTTCTCTATTGCCTTCACTGGTTAAAGAATTTCCATGGCCCACCTGTCCCAACTCTTTCTTTTATGACTCAGCAAAGAGCTTTCTGGCAGTTAATAGCTACTTTTTCCTCTTGGTATGCTTTTCCTTGCTAGTGCTTTGCCCCAATCTTTCAATAATTCATTTTTGTGTTTTTAGATATTCAAGTCTGTGGGAGAGAAAACATTTTGAAAAAACCTTGTCCCTTGCTTTGTGATTTGCCTATTAGAACAACTCATGATCTACCTTTTGGATGTTTGCTGACCACAGCTCACATGATATGCTCTGAACATTTCATATGTAAAGTGGATTGCTCCCCTTTGGACTTTCATTGAGATTTTCAATACATCCAATTAACTTTTTCTTTTGAAGTCAAAATAACAATGAGCAGAACAGTACATAGGGTATTATGTATGGGTTGATTGAAAATAGAGATTATTTAGAAAGATAAATTTTGCTTAATAATATTCTTTCTTGATTTGCTTGCATTTAGCATCCTGTAATGTCCAAATTACTACATTTTCTTGTAGTTTCTAACAAAGGCCTTTTAATAGTACATTATAAGCCAGTTAATTAAACTTGATCAATGCAACTCACCATTAAAATAATACTGAAAGTCAGTAATTTTTAGGTTAAATATTGTACTCCCCATACAGTTATTTTTCTAAGGTCATACTGGATACCTTATCTGCATAAACACCTCATCTCCTCCTTTTGGGATATCAGGTCAGCACTATTCTACACCACCATGGACATTTTGCCATTTTACTTATGTGAATATCTGAAGATATTAGCAGACAAATGGGGGAAGAGAGTTAGCCCCCCAGAACATCAGGACTAACATTTTTGAACAAAGAAAAAGCCATTCTCATCCTTTCAGAGTGAGTGGTGGATGACTAGATAGCATATTTAAAGGTTGGAAATATCCATAAAAATGTTCCAAACTGTGCATCAGGGACCTCTTAGATGCCTCTCCAGATAGTCTCAGATTCACCTGTCTCCAGGGATTTTCCAGTTGTCCCTGGTCCAGCCATATAACCATATACTTTGCCAGAGTTTTTAGAGTAAGAGGAGGTACTTTTAATAATTTCAGTGTGACCATAGACTTAAAGAGTCAATGCCTTGTGAACCATAAGGTTCTAACCAACTCTGCCAAGTGATTTTGGGTGGCTACCAGCTGGTAGTGATTTCTGCTTATCCATCCACAACTGCTCTTTAGGCTTCCCTGATAATTCTGAGGTGTGACAACAGTGGTCTCACTTGATGCATGTGCACTTGGAATTGTGAGAAGATTAACACTCTGTGGAGTATATCTTTGATCCCCAATGAGCAATGGGAGCCAGGGGATTGCTTTTTTTCCCCCCTTCCATTCTTGAACAGACTGTACTAAGGGAAAGCTACACAAAGGGCCTCTCCAAAGACAGTACGTGGACAGGGAGACTATGGGAGGAAAATGGTGAAGTAGGATGGCAGGGTGGAAACCTCCTCCCACATACACACCAAGGAAGCAACTACAGCAAATACAACTAACCCTAAAAATGACACAATGACTGCAGAACAGACTACCTACACCTGGGGAAGAAGAGAGAACCACACTGAGAAGGGTAAAGGGGCAAAGCCACAAATGACTGGGACCCAAACCCCTCCCCCATCCCAGCCCACAAGTCCACAAGTAGGGAGAGAACAGAGTAGTGAAGGGATAAACACTCAGCAATTTGGCACACCAGGCCCTGGAGACCTGCTCTGGAAAGATGAGTCCACATTGCATTGTGGTGATTAATTTTGGTGATTAAACTTTGGTGATCAGTGGGGCTGGACACCAAGGATTGCTGGAGCTCTCTGGCGGACCAAGATTCCTGTTGCTTATGGAGGACAGACACACTCTGTTGGTTCTGCTGAGACCCAGCACAGAGGCAGCAGTTTTGCCCGAAGCAGGAAGTATGTGGGAGGGGCCAAGGGTTGGAGGAGTTCTCTTCAGAGGAGAAACAGTAGGTGGACAACATTGACGAAGCCCTCCTTTAGTCCAACAGGTCAGGCATTTGCAAGAGGAAAATCTGAAACTCTCTCATCTTCCTCTTTGGGGTTTATTCCTAATGGTGGTGCTTCTCTGTGTCTCTGCCTTGACCAGCATGCCTGCCCCAGCAGCAGTCTGGCATGGCAGGAAGAGGATGCCCTATCTACATGAATCCCAGCAGAAGCTCCTCATGTGCCACAAAGGGCACACAGAGGTGAGTTGTGGGGACAGATAAGCAGAAAAGTGGGTCCAACCCATAGCCCACCAATATTGACCATGGCTCAGCTAAAACAGAGAGCCAGATCTGGTGAGCAGAGGGTCTTGAGCTTCTGGGCACCACAGGATGCCCACTTCATAAATCCATTACTTTCAAGACTAGGAGGCATAGTGGACCTATTGAATAAACAGAGACAGCGACAAAATGAAGAGGCAGAGGAATATGTTCCAAACAAAAGAACAAGATAAAACACCAGAAAAGCAATCAGCAATCTTCCTGACAAAGAATTCAAAGTAACAGTCATAGAGATGCTCATTGACATAGGGAAATCAATTCAGGAACTCAAAGAGAATTTCAACAAAGGCATAGAAAATATGAAAAAAGAACATTCAAGGCTGAGGAATACAATAACCAAAATGAAAAAATACAAAAGAGAGAATGGAAAGCAGGATAGAGGAGTCAGAGGAACAAATCAGCATGATGCAAGATAGAGAACTTCAGAGTAACCAAGTTGAGGAAAAGAGAGAAAAAGGAATTTCTAAAAATGAGGAGATGCTAAGAGACCTCTGTGACAACTCAACCAAACAATATTTACTTAATAGGGGTCCCAGAGGGAGGAGAGAAAAACAAAGGGGTAGAAAGTCTCTGAAGGAAAAATAGCTGAAAACTCCCCCAATCTGGGGAAGGAAATACACTCAGATCCTGAAAGTTCAGAGAACCCCTAACAAGATAATCCCCAAGAGGACAACACCAAGACACATAGTAATTAAATGACAAAGATATAAGTTAAGGAGATAATTTCAAGAGCAGCAAGAGAGGCAGTTACCTCAAGGAAAATTCCATAAGGCTACCAGCAGATATTTCAGCAGAAACTTACAGGCCAGAGGGAGTGGAATGAAATATTCAAAATATTGAAAGGGAGAAACCTACAATTCTGTACCCAGAAAGGTTCAGAATTGAAGGTAAGATTAAAAGTTGACCAGATAAATGAAGGTTACAGTAATTCACCACCACTAAACCAGCCTTACACTACATTAAAGACATTTGCTTGGATGGAAATACTCTTAAGTCTAAATATTTTTCATCAGTGAAAATAAACCTGTATAAAGGCAGTCGACCAATTACCTATTAAGCAAGTACAAAGTTCAAAAAACAAAAGTAGTGAAATCAACTATTCATAAAATTAGTCAAGAGAAACACAAAAGATGTAGATTATGGCATGAGACATATAAAGTATGGAGGAAGAAGAATAAAAAAGTAGAAATTTTGGAATGTATTTGAAATCAAGTGACCATCAACTTAATATAGACTGTTATATACTTAGGAAATTATCTATGAACCTTATTATAACCACAAACTTAAAGCCTGTAATAGACACACAAAAAATATAAAAGGAATCCAAGCATAACACTAAAGAAAACCATCAAACTGCAAGGGGAGTATAAGAGAGGAAGTAAGGAACAGAAAGGAACTGAAAAAACAACCAGAAAACAATTACTACAATGACAATTAGTACATACCTATCAATAATTACCTTAAATGTAAATGGACTAAATGCACCAATCAAAAGACAGAGAGTGACAGAATGAATAAAGAAACTAGACCCATTTATATGCTGCCTGCAAGAGACTCATTTAAGATCTAAAGATATACTGAAAGTGAAGGGATGGAAAGATATTTCATGCAAATAAAATCAAGATAAAAAAGGACACAAATAAGCAAAATCAGAAATGAAAAAGGAGAAATCACTACTGACACCACAGAAATTCAAGGAATTATGAGACTTATACAAAAAAAATTATATGTCAAAGGACTGGACAACCTAGAAGAAATGGACAAATTCTTAGAAACATACAATCTTCCAAAACTGACCCAGGATGAAACAGAAATACTGAACAGACTGATTACCAGTAACAAATTTGAATTTGTAATCCAAAAACTCCCAACAAACAAAAAACCAGGTCCACATGGCTAATCATCTGAATTCTACCAAACGTTTTTTAAAAAGCTAATACTCATCCTTCTTAAAGAACTCCAAAATGTAGAAGAGGAGGGAATACTTCTAACCTCATTTTATGAGGCCAACATCACTGTAATACCAAAACCAGACAAAGACACTACAAAAAAAGAAAATTATAGACCAATATCCCTGATGAGCATAGAGGCAAAAATCTTCAACAAAATATTAGCAAACTGAATTCAAAAATACATCAAAAGAATCATCCATGATGACCAAGTGGGATTTATTTCAGAGATTCAAGGATGGTACAATATTCATAAATGAATGTGACACACCATATTAACAAAAGGAAGGATAAAAATCACATATCATCTCAATAGATGGTAAAGAAGCATTTGAGAAAATTCAACATCTATTCATGAGAAAAACACTCACAAACTGGGTATTGAGGGAACATACCTCATCATAACAAATGCTATATACAAAAAAACTGCAGTTAACATCATACTCAATGCTGAAAAGCTGAAAGCTTTTCCACAACAATCAGGAACAAGACAAGGATGTCCACTCTCACTACATTTATTCAACATAGTACAGGAGATCCTAGACATGGTAAACAGACAAGATAAAGAGATAAAATGCATTCAAATTGCTGAGAAATAAGTAAAACTACCACTATTTGCAGTTGACATGATACTATGTATCAAAAACCATAAAGAATCCACCAAAAAACTGTTAGAACCAATAAATGGATTGAACAAGGTTGCAGGATAAAAAATCAATATACAGAAATCTCTTACATTCCTATATACTAACAATGAACCAGCAGAAAGAGAAATCACAAAAACAATTCCCTTACAATTGCATCAAAAAGAATAAAATATGTAGGAATAAACCTAACCAAGGAGGTGAAAGACCTGTATTCTGAAAGCTGATGAAAAAAACTAAAGACACAAATAAATATACATCTATCCCATGCTCATGAATAGGAAGAATTAATATTGTCAAAATGACCATGCTGCCCAAAGCAACTTACAGATACAATGCAATCCCTTTTAAAATGCCAATTGCATTTTTCAATGAACTACAGAAAATAATCCTAAAATTTATATGGAACCACAAATACACTGAATAGCCAAAGCAATCCTGAGAAAGAACAAAGCTGGGGGTATTACACTCTCTGCCTTCAAGCTCTACTACAAAGCTACAGCAATCAAAACAGTATATAGTACGGGCACAAGAAGAGATCCATAGATCAATGCAACGGAATAGAGAGCCCAGTAATACACTCATGCTATATGGTCAATTAACATAATACCAAGGTGGCAAGAATATACAATGGGAAAAGACAGGCTCTTCAATAACTGGTGTTGGGAAAACTGGACAGCTACATGCAAAAGAATGAAACTGGATTACTGTATAACTCCATACACAAAAGTAAACTCAAAATGGATTAAAGACCTCAATGCAAGACATGAAACCATAAAACTCTTAGAAGGAAACAGGCAAAAAATCTCTTGAACATAAGCATGAGCAATTTTTTTTTTGGATATGTCTCCCCAGGCAAGGCAAACAAAAGCAAAATTAAACATGTGGGACTACATCAAACTTAAAAACTTCTGTACAGCAAAGGATACCATCAACAAAATTAAAAGGCAGTGTACCATAATGGATAATATATTCACAAATGATATATCTGAAAAGGGGCTAACGTCCAAAATATATAAAGACCTCATATGACTCAACATGAAAAAAATAATGACCCAATTAAAAAATAGGCAGAAGACCTGAATAGACATTTTTGCAAAGAAGACATACAGAAGTCCAAAGGGGAAATGAAAAGATGCTCCACATCACTAATGATCAGGAAGATGCAAATTAGGACTACAAATAGCTAGCACCTAGTGCCAGTCAGAATGGCCACTATCCAAAATATAAAAAATAACAAGTGTTGGTGAGGATGTGAAAAATAAGGAACCCTCCCAAACTGTTGGTGGGAATGTCATTTGGTGCAGCCACTATGGAGGTTCCTCAAAAAACTTAAACTAGAATATGACCCAATAATTCCACTTCTAGGAA
The DNA here is from genome assembly GCF_030020395.1 of Manis pentadactyla. NCBI lineage: Eukaryota > Metazoa > Chordata > Mammalia > Pholidota > Manidae > Manis > Manis pentadactyla. The sequence goes on along the minus strand of NC_080020.1, from coordinate 144,966,181 downwards.
TTTACCCAAAGAAAACAAATCTCTGATTCAAAAATGCAGATGTAGTTCCGTATTTGTTGCTGCATTATTTACAATAGCTGAAATACAGAATCTACCAATGTGTTTATCAATAGATGAATGGATAATGAAGTAATGGTACATATATACAATGGAATATTACTCAGCCATAAAAAAGAAAAAAATCTTGCCATTTGCAACAACATGGATGCACTTAGAGGGTATTATGCCAAGTAAAATAAGCCAGGAAGGGGAAGACAAATGCCATATAATTTCACTTACAAGTGGAATTAAAACAAACAAAGCAAAAACAAACAAAACAAATGAACAAAATAGCAGCAGACTCATGGACACTGAGAAGTGACTGGTGGTTACTATGGGGATCAGGTTGGGGTGGGTGGGTGAAATAGGTGAAGGGGATAAAGAGGTATGAAATCTCAATCCTAATATAAATTAGCCATGGAGATGAAAGCACAGCATGGAAAACATAGTCAATAATACTGTAATATCTTTATTTGTTGACAGGTAGTACTACAACTGTTGGGGGTGGGCATCTAATAATGTAGATAACTATTGAATCACTGTATTGTATACTTGGAAGCACTATATCATTGTATATCAACTATACTTCTTTTAATAAAAGGAGAATCTATCTGTTTTTATTAAGCTAGGCATTAAGGAGATTTACAAAGATGTAAATAAAACAATGCCATTGTTATCAGTAATTTTTTAAAAAATCTGTTTTCCAAATTTGTATTATTTATGTGAACATGTAATGGGCTTATTACTGTTTTTTCTAAATGCATTAGTTAACAGATATTTAAGAAAAAACAAAGACAGTAACAGACAGATGAACAGCGAGGTGCTAGTGGTGGGCAGCTCTGCACGCCCTCCTGCTCACCTCGTCCCAGAACTCTGCTTTCTTCTCCCTTTCTCTCACTCCTGATCCATCAGACCACATATAATAAAGCCGTGTCACAAAAACCCATGCCTGTGGCTCCACTCTTTGAGTAATCAGGGTAAGAAAATTCAGAACACTTAGTTCCCTAAAAAGTATACTCATCTCTGTCTTAGAGGAATCCATTGAATGAACTTCAGTTAGTTCCTTGGGAAAACAGTAACTAGCTCTTGTCAGTAGACAGCTGTAAAAGCTAGACGTCAGGGTCTTAAGAAGACATAATTTTTATGAAACGAAATCTGCTGATATAAAATTTTTGTGGGAGCCCTCCACAATAGAATCCAATGAAGGCAGATCTTCAAAAGTGCTAATGAAAGTCAGTTTTGTTGAGAAATGTGTTTCCTACTCTGAGGGAAAATTTGTGAAAAAAGAGTAGGGAAATCAAAGAGTGCAGAGTAAGTGGCCTACGTGTACAACCACGCAGAAACAACAATTTTGTGGGGCAAGGAGCAGAGACCATGTGCTTTGTGGAAAGCAGACAATCTGGGAACTTATACCAGCTTGACTCTTCTTAAAAAAATCTCTTGCAGGTGGTTGGCTCCAAACTGCCCAGTCATACAAAAAGTATGATAGAAAAGGAATTAGACCCTGTTACATACAACACCCACACAATGGTGCCACACAAAATACGGAAGAAAAGAACAGCCAAGATTACCAACAGAGGAAGGGTATCATTTCTACAGGAGACATGAAATTTGTAAAAAATAAAATTTTCATTTATTTAAAAGAAATGCTCTTTAAAGGTATACAATGAAGTTAAAATTCAAGATCTCAGGAAAGACAGCAGTGGGTATTAAACTCAGGTAACAAAACTCAGGTAGAAATAAGAAACAATCAGCCACCACTACAGTGAGGATGAAATTGGATTGAGTCCAAACATTAATGAAGGATACTAAACAAAAGGAGAATAGAAATGAGAGAACTCAGAAGAAAATGGGGAAAAGGGTTAAACATAGAGAACATGTGTCACAGAAAGTAGCTCATAGTATATGCACATTGAATTCTAATTAATATCTTTGTTTTTCAGTCATATGGGTTAGTAATTCTGAAACCACTCCTGGGTGTTTTGGAATTGAGCACGTAAGGACAAATACTGAAGATGATCAGCTTCAAGTTTCTCCTCTCTTATTGGAGAACTAAGTTCAAGGATTGAGAGGGTGTAGACTAAAATGCTGGCATACATTGCAGTTGGAGGTATCTGTACACTCATGGTTGCAGACACAAACGCACCCACCCACACACACAGAAGCTCAAACATGTATTTCCAGTTCTCCTCACTGAGGTGGCATAGGAACAATACATCCCAGTGATGATGAGCACCCAGATCTTAAGTTCTAAATACCATTCTCAAAGTGGCTTAGAAAAATAGTTTCTTTGGAGGAATGACTGATTCTAGGGTTGTGTCAAGGCAAGTACAAAATGAGTGAGAGCATTTTGTGCTCAGAAGTACAAAGGTAATCAAAGAAGGATGGAGACACACTGAAAGGCCCCAGGAGCCAGTTTACTGAGACATCCCACTGGCCAATTCTGGGGCAATTTGAGCATCAAATAAATAATGATAGAATGGAATCATTATTCACTGAATGCAATGAGAACCAGTCAATATCTACTGACATAAATACATGAATGAATGAGATAGAAATGTCCTACTTACTTCAGAAAACCAGTGAGACAAGTGGCAGGAATGATGACTTAGGAAGTCATGACAACTGCTGGTTCATGCCAAAGCCACTGGGTGACAGTTTGAGACAAGACAAATATCTTGTTTACTTCAAAGTATCTCCCCAGGAGTTACTTAGTAGTTACAAAGGGGAAAAATGGTAGCTTTACAGTAGAGAAATCTTGTAGCACCATATTCCTCAAGGGATCAAAGTTAGCTTTAAGACAAACCAGATCAAGTCCCCCTTGTTATGATTCACTGATACTACACCATCACTTCTGTGGTATTTCTGCCAAAAGCGTATAACCTGTAACTGTCACGACAAAACATCCATTACAGGCATTGAGTGTTATTATCAAAACAAGTGGTCAGTCCCTAAAGAAAACAAAGTGTAAAGAATGTTTCAGATAAAAGGAGTCTGAAGATATGTGATAATTAAACATAATGCGACCCTTTATTAAATCTTGGACTGGTGGGGGAGGCTGTGACAGGCATAACTGAGACAATTGGTAAAATTTGAATAGAGACTGAATTGATAATAGTATTTAATTATATTAAATTTCCTGAATCTGAATATTGCTCTGTGGTTATATAAAAGAATAGCTTGTTGTTAGGGAATATACTATTACATTTAGGATAAAAGGGTTTGATGTCTTCAACTCACTTTCATTTGGTTAAATAAATATGTATATGAGAGAGAGGGAGCATGCACAAAATCATAGGGCAAAATATAAACAGTTTGGTGAATCTGGATAGACAAAATGAGAGTCCTTTCTACTGTTCTTGCAACTGTACTGTGTGTTTGAAATTTTATCAAAATAAAAAGATTAGAAAGGGAAAAAATAAAGAGTTGATAGGGGGGAAGAGATCCAACCTATGAATTGCTGAAGAAGAAGACCAAAATAACAGAGCTGAAAAATGTATTTAAATATGTAATCCGTTAATTCCCCCTGAACTAATAGACAACTGGAATCTATATTTAAGGGGAACACCCAGTCCCAGGTTATATTTAGCCCAAAGAGTCAGAGACATTTTCTAGTAAAACTATGGGACTTCAAGTGTAAAGAAAGAACTTTTATTGCAACAGGGCAAAATAAGACATGGGGGAAAAATTAAACATTTTATTCTTTACCACAGCAAATTTTGCAACATGAGAAAGACATCCAAAGAAATAGTGAACTAAGGATTTTATATTCAGTCACAATGTCCTTTAGGCGTAAGGATTATAGCAAATAGTTTTGAGTTCATGCAAACTCAGGAAAGTGTTGTTCCTACAAGCTTACCTAGGGAAGTTATTGGGAGATGCTCTTTAGCTAACCAACAGATGCTAAGGGAAAGTCCAATGAAAGGCTGTGAGTAAGCACTACGTATTTCACAGTAAAACCAATACTAACACAAATATGGGGCTAAATGACCTAGTAATGTGGAAATGAGGCAACTGATAAAATTAAGAGAGCACAGGAGAAAGAAATTGAGAGAAAATAAGTATTTTATTTGTAATAGCTAGAGTCAAAAGATACATTTTAAAACTGACATATTTAGTAATAGATGTATACTCTGAGAAAGAGATGAAAATACATTTGGAAAAATTTTTAAAAGAATATGGAGGAAAACTGAAACATAAGGGCAATTGGCAAGAATAACTCTTACAAGACATAGATACTATAAAGGCAGATAAATTAAAACAGTAGAGTATTGTTGCATGACTACACAGGATCAATGGAAGACAAAGAAAATAGATAAAAAAAGTCCAGATAGTGAACGTAATTTAAATGGTGAATGAGGACAGACAAAATAGTCAAAAAATTGGGTATTACTTACTGGGTAGGTGTCTGGAAAATAAATGAAGTTAACTCCTGTATCAGAAGTAGAGTTTAGGTTATGCTTCAGTAAAAATGACCCTAAAATCTCAGTGGCTGAATTTAATCTAACACAGGTTTCTTTCTCATGTGTCTTGTTTGTCTGTTGTGGGCAGTTTGCACTATATACTAGTCACAGTCACAATCACTCTGGAATCCCAGCCTCTATCTGACACATCACTAGTTGCCTTCCTGCAGAAAAAGGGAAAACAGAGCCAAGTGTGTACCAACTTTTAAGGCTTCTGCCCAGAAGTGACATATATGACTTCATCTCACATTTCATTGGCCAAATCAAGTCACATGGTCAAACCTGATGTCAGTAGGGTGGGCAAGTATAATTCTCCCAGAGGAAAGGCACCAAATACTGTAGAAGAGTTGTATGGTTTGCACTAGATAACTCACCCTGAGCTCAAGGAGACATTGCAAGTGCACCACAGACTTAGATATAAAAACATGGAACTATAAATGTACTAGCACATATGTGGAATGATGTCATTACTCTAGAGAAACAAGTTTCTTCTCATTATAAACACAACCCAAAAGACATTAAGAAAGTTGATACATTTTGCTATATAAAAATTAACTTTTTGTGGAAAAAACATCATAAATTCTGTCAAAAGACAAATTGCAACCTGGTTAAAAATATTTGCAATTTATGAATAGTCAAAACATTAATCTCCTTAATATATAGCTTCTATAATTCAATAAGATAAAGGACCAACAATGTACTTAGACAAATAACTGAACAGATTGTATACAGAAAGGGAATACATGTAGCTCCTAAGTGTACCTAAAAAGATGTGCAGCCTTGCTGGTACTAAATGTTAGTGAGATTACACTGAAATACCATTTTTATCAGTCAGATTGGCAAAATTCCAAAACTTTGATGACACATGTTTGGGAGAGGCTCAATTTTTGGCTTGTGGGAGTGTAGACTGGAGCCTCCCCTTTGTAAGCAAAATTTTCACTGTCAAAATTACAGACTCATATGTGCTTTGTCCTAACAATTCAGTTTCTAGGCTTCAATCCTGCTAATAAGTTCAAGCACTTGTGAAGCAAAGGAGCTGTACAGAAAAACTGTACAGAGGGAAGTATTGCCAGAAGACCCTCCCTGAGCAGCCTGGAGAATCTGCTGCTGGAGATGCAGACACCATCCGCTAAACAGAAAACAGGGTGGGAATTATCATTTGGGTTTGCAAAGTACAAACTAGGGGCCTTTTAATAGTTTATGCCCTCCTCTGCACCAAACACTTATCCCAGTGTAATATTTTCAGTGATCATCTCTAAAGAAATTGGATTGACACTTTGGAAAACATTAGGATAGCTCATAGGGGAGCAGGGACTCAGATTAGAGGTTCCATGTCATTAGAGCCACTCCTGAAGCATGGAATTAAGCCTGAAGGTGGAAAGCCCCGTCCACATGCAAAGAGCTTTCGATACGTTCCTATTATCACATTCTGAAATATGAGCAGGGTGTTTGAAGGAGTGATGCTTGCTACAATAAATTACACCAAAACCTGAGAAAAGACTCTGTAAAAAGCAGAAGGAATTCAAGGAATGGAGAAAATTTATAAAAGCTCCAAGTATCCCAAAAGATATAACGAGTTGCAACCATGAAAGAATCAAGAACAGAATGTCATGAGAAAGGAACAAATTTGAAACTCAAGAAAATCAGTCCAAAGGGTTATCCAACTGTTAAGAGTGTCAGAAAGAGAAAACAAAGAAAATGTAAGGATAATAGCTATATACTTTACAGAAAATCATTCTCAGAACTGCGAAGAGATATATTTTTAAGACTGTAGGAATATGTAACAGGCAGTCAGAACACAGCCCCAAGGCTAAGGCAATTAGACAGCAATTTTGTATGTTGATCCCTGATATCTAAGTGAAATCTGAAAACACGTAAGTGTAAACATTATCTGGATAATTTCAATGTTAACCAGAACAAAGAACTAAGCAGCAAAACATTGGGCATATGATTCATTGTCCGAGGTGAGCCACTTTGGTCCAAACCCAAACCTCAGAAAAATAGGAAGTTCTCAAACAAAACAAAACAATTGGAGCAAGAAAGTCAAACAGGATTGAATTATGATTCAAAGTACGAAGTAAATATCCATGAATCCATATTAATACAATAACTGACTAAATAAATGTGAGGGAAGAGACAAACCTCTCAGGCAGAAGTATTCCAAATAATTCATGCAGATACTTATCCTTCAAGGAGAAAGCACTTAACTCCCCACCCGCATGTGTGGGCTGTGCACAGAGACTTCCTCCTGGAGATCACAGCACGCAAAGGGGAATAAGAGCAACTTTGTAGTGGAGAAGTCTGACGAACACTACTTTGGGTGACAGGGAGGTCAGCATCAACAGCAATGTCTTGTTGATAGCATGTTCTCTTGATATGATAGGATGAGAAGGGCATGTATCTCTGTGGTTTGCCTCCCAAACGCATCACCACACACTAGCTATTAGCAAACAGTACATCACTTCCAGGCCTCTGGCTAAGATCAAGTGCAGTATCTGTTCTTAGTGTAATATCTGACGTATCCACTACCTGAGGACAGAAAAAGAAAACTGTTAGGCAACTCCAACTGAGGAACAACTGAGGGACAGAATTCCTGACCAGCACTCCTCAAAACTGTCAAGGCCACCCAAACCCACAGAAAGTCTGAGAAATGGTCATGCCTGGAAGGGGCCCAAGGAGACATGAGCTAAATTAGTACAGTCTTCTGGATGGGTTCTTAGAAATAAAAAGGACATTAAGTAAAAACTGAGAAATTCAAATAAACTATGGCTTTTAGTTAATAATAATGTGTTGATATTGGGTCATTAATTGCAATAAATGTACCATAATGATATATGATGTTAATAGCAGGGAAAACCAGGTGGGTGGATTAAGGAAATCTCTGTACTAGCTTGGTAATTTTTATGTAAATCTGAAACTATATAAAAATTTTAAAAGTTCATTTAAAAAATCCCAAATCCATATCCTACTACAAATTGCTACATTCTCTGAAGGGCTGAGGAGCCGCGTGGTCTGGTGAGGCACCCCTCAGCTCACCACGGCTTGAGGCAGACACTCCTGCACACACACACTCACTCAGCAGGAAATCCATGGCACCAGGATTAGGTGCAGTTCTGTACATTTATTGCTGCTCCTAGATCCTGAATTCTTTCCCAAATCCCTGGAGATCTAATTATTTATTCGTAACTGGCTGCCAGCCTGCTAGGCCTCCAATTTCCTCTAACTGTGATCACCAAGCTCCTGGCCTCTGCTCTGGCTTCCTTCCCGCCTCTCACAACTTGATTTATTTCTGAAGAAGAATCAAAGCACAACAGTTTGGGAAGAAAACTTAGGCCACCTAGTCAGTTCCTTTCAGATTTCACATATACAATGAAACTCAGGTCCAGAGAAACGGAGGGCTCACTGCTAGTCTTGATCTCAGGGCACATTGCCCCCTGGCATGGCATCAAGTTTGGTCTTGGCCCCTTCTTGACCAACTGGACAATCCTGACAAAAGCTCTGTTTAAAATTTCATGTTACATGTGTTATGCATATACAAAAATACCAATGTGTGTGTGTGTTTGTACGTGTGACATTTGAGTCTGAAATCAATCTAGATATTGCTCTTATGTTACCATGTTGTATTTTCTCCAAAAATATCAAATAGTAAAATTTGACCAGGAGTAGAGGAACAACTGTTGGGTAAAGAGACACAATTCTAGTTTTAAAAAATCATTCCAAACTATTTTTTCAAATCTTTTGGACTAAATGTAAGATGAAATATTTACCCAGTTTCTTTCTCCTTGGCTGCTAAACCTCCTAAAACTCTTTTTCAAAAGAAATATAGACTGTGTTTGATTCATCAGTTAATGCAGCAGAGTGTAAAACAGAATTAATTTTGTCTTTTTAAAAAAATTTTTTATTAAGGTGTTGATATACACTCTTATGAAGGTTTCACATGAAAAAACAATGTGGTTGCTACATTTACCCGTATTATCAAGTCCCCCCATACCCCAATGCAGTCACTGTCCATCAGTGTAGTTAAGATGCCACAGATCCACTGTTGCCTTCTCTGTGCTACACTGTTCTCCCTGTGACCCCTCACACCATGTGTACTAAACATAGTACCCCTCAATCCCCTTCTCCCTCCCTCCCTAGCCTTGATCTATATTTGCCTTTAGAAATAGAGGTCACATTTTCCTTCATGGAAAATGAGCTTGAGAATATTAATGCATTTGGATGAATTGTTGACCATGTTAAGTTATCCCCATTTGGATGATATGGGAAAACATGTGCCAATCTCTAAGAAAGCATCTCTAAATTTAGAGTTGTGCTTTAGATGTGGCAAGCTCACAAAATAATTTAGTCTACAGCTTTTGCAAATTGTCCCTTGCAAATCCTACCAATAATAATTTTAAAAAGAGGACATCTCTGAAAATATACTACTGGTATAGAGGTATGGAATTTTTGTCCCTCCTGACTGGTCATATATTTGAAAATATCCACGTTGGTAATGTGTTATTTTTCTTCTTTTCGAAAATCATTTTTGAACTTTTAGACAGAAACAAAAAAGACAAAGTCAGCTAGCACCTCCCTGAAACAATTCTGCCAAATCTCACAATACATTTCTTAAGTGGAAAGAACAGATTTCTTTGGGATTTGGACATGTTGTACACAAAAAGTTAAGATGACTTTTTTAATTGAAGTATAGTTGATATACAATATTATAATGGCTTCAAGTTTACACACATAACACTGTGGTTCAACAGTTACCCATATTATTAAATCCTCACCCCAACAAGTGCAGTTACTGTCAACAGAAAGATGTTACAGAACCATTGGCTATATTCTCGATGCTGCACTTCCATTCCCATGACCAACTGATACTACGATTGAGATTTTGTGCCTCTTTATCCCCCTCACACCTCTCATCTACCCACCACAACCCCTCCCCAATAGCAACCACCAGTCACTTCTCAGTGTCTGTATACAGTCTACTATTATTTTGTTCATTTTGTTTTGTTTTCAGATTTCACAGATAGGTGAAATTGAATGGTATTTGTCTTTCTCTGCCTGGCTTATTTCACTGAGCAAAATACCCTCTAGGTCCATCCATGTTGTCACAAATGGCAGAATTTCTTTCTTTTTTATGGCTGAATAATATCCCATTGTGTATATATTTACATCTTCTTTATCCATTCATCTATTGAACATTTTGGTTGCTTCCATATCTTGGCTTTTGTAAATAATGTAGCAATGAGCATAGGGGTGCATGTATCTTTTTGAATCAGAGATTTTGCTTTCTTTGGGTAAATTCTTAGAAGTGGAGTTACTGGGTCATATGGTTTTTCTATTTTTAGTTTTCTGAGGAACCTCCATACTGCTTTCCAGGGTTACTGCACCAATTTACATTACCACCAACAGTGTAGGAGTGTTCTGTTTGCTCCACATCCTCACCAACACTTGCTATTTCTTGTCTTTTGGACAGTGACCATTCTGTCTGGTGTGAGGCAATATCTCATTGTGGTTTTGATTTGCAATTTCCCTGATGACTAGCAATGTGGAGCATCTTTTCTTGTGTCTGTAAGCAATCTGTATTTCTTCTTTGAAAAATTATCTGTTCAGCCCCTCTATCCATTTTATAATTTTTTTTTTTTGGTTTTGATGTATATGAGTTCTTTATATATTTTGGATGTTAACCCCTTATCAGATGAATCATTTACAAATATATTCTCCCCAACTGCAGGTAACCTTTTTGTTCTGCTGATGGTGTCCTTTACTGTACAGAAACTTTGTCATTTGATGTAGTCCCACTTGTTCATTTTTCCTTTTTTTCCCTTGCCTGAGATGTGTCCAGAACAAATCGCTCATGCTTATGTTCCAGATTTTTGCCTGTTTTCTTCTAAGAGTTTTATGGTTTCATGTCTTATACTTAGGGTGAATTTAAAAAATACTAATGTTTCTAGTGATCAAAGGCAATTATGTCTGATGTTTACTTTTCTATCAAAACAATAAAACAAGTATATGATCACCCAAATTTCAAGGAAAAACACATTTGTATCTCCCAACTCTTAGTTGTTTCAGCATTGAGAAAAAGTTATTCTGAAAATTCTAACTACTTCTTAGAAATGGTCATGTTAAAGTAGATCCAGATTATCTTTTTAATGAAAACAAAAGATAAAATACTATACAAGGATGAGAATGAACAAGCCATTATCACAACTAACAGAATGGATGAATCTCACAAATGTGATGTTGAGCTAAATGACCTAATGAGCCAAACACAGATGAAATAGTCCGTTTGTATAAAAGCTTGGCAACAGACAGAACTAATCTATGGAGTCAGGGCATGGTTACTATTCTAGTGATGGAGGGGAAGGAAGGTCCTTCTGTGGTTCTTATTCTGTTTCTTGATCCAGGTGTGGGTCACACAAGTGTGTTATTTTAGTGAGTATAACATGCTTCAGCTTTCAGACAGTCTGACAGTCTTTGCTTCCAGCAGGTGACTTTGCGTAAGGCTCTATGTATTCTATCAGATAAACTCAAATTATGATTGTAAACACTCTGAAAGTTTACCTAGATTTGAGATCTCTTCTTCAGAAATTAGCTATGGCATAAGTAATTACCAGGGTCTCTGCTGGGCAGTGACCTGAGGAAGCCATTTGCTCCAAATTCCAGCAGTTCTGAGTATTCCACTGCATTTTTTCTAATGTTAGGCTTCAAAAGCATTTTAGATGTATTGAAGTCAAGGGGATTTTGCATAAAACTCAGAGAGAGAATTGAATCTTGACTGCCTGGAAATGCCACTGTAGTGTGGACATTATTCATTCCTATTTCCACCAAAATGAAATTGCTTTGTAGATACAATATTTTCTTAAGGGAATGAGCCACATATATACAGCAAGTGAAGGACAAAAGCCTCTTACTGTGTTTTTACTCTGTTGATTTTTCAAGACCTATACAAATCCTGGCATTAAATTCACCTCAGAAAGAACTCACTGATATCTGGGGGACACTAGTTTGATTCATTAATTCAATCCAACCTTCCTTAAAGCAAATAAGCAGAGCTGCACGAAGAATGGAAATTTTGACTTGGCATGCTAGTGAATAAAACTGGTGTTAATGCAAATGGTTATTAAGAACTAAAAATAGTTCAGATTGTCTATCATTTCAATTTTTAAAAGAGAGGCCTTTTAAAAGGTCTTTTATGATCTTGAGAAACATAGCATTTAGTATCATTACATAATGTGCACGTTGTAGCAGGTTTGAAAATACTTAGTGGGTATCCTGGAAGCTCTTATCAGAGTAGACCACTGCACATTCAGAAATCCATCCATCATTTCATTGTTGCTATAGCAACAGCCTAGTTCTAGCTGGAGAGAACAGGATCACTTGTGCTGCTTCACACAGAACTCAAAGCTTGCTTTCTCCCATTGTCCAGCCACAAACTGCCATTTCTAAGGGTGGAGAGTAACAAAATGCCAGGAAATAGGGTTTGGGCACTGTGAATGGAGAGAGTGTCCTTTATGTTGCCTCCTGTTTATTTGCTTGCAAGTTACGTAATGATGCCTTGAATTACTTCTAATGCTTTGGTTTTTTATCAAGATTCTGTATTAAGAAAAGAAATTTGACATAATTGAAACATAATTTTTTTCTCTTTGTCTCCTGCTGGAAATCTTGTTACCATCTCCTGGCCATTCTCAGGTCCTTTATGCCTGCCTGTGGGGGTTTGATGGTGCCAACAGAAATTCCTGCTAATGTTCTCCAGATGGGATGGGCTGATGGTGATGTCTAGGCAGGAAGTTTGCTCTGAGTGGTTAGGAAGAGGCTTTCTTTGGCATGTCTGATACTGGCCTATTGTCCTCCCATGTTTCAATGTGTGGGTTTAATTCTGAGCCAGAACCCTAGAAGTATGGCTGCCTACTATCCTATAGAGAGCACAGGCTCATCCATTTGAATAAACTCAGAAGGCACTGCAAATTTCTCTTTAGATCTAATTAGTTTCTTGCCTTTAAATGCCTTAAAAAATATCCATTAAAAGGTAAAGACAATAGAAATGTATCTTTGTATGATGCGTCTATGGGTTGTGATATTTTTCTCTTCTATTCAATTTTCTGCAACCATACATGTAAATTTAATAACATAAATTAATTCTACCTTTTTATTTAAATTTCCCTGATTTTTAAACTCTTTATATTGAAGTAATTTTAAATTTACAAAAAAGTGGCCAAAATAGAATAAAGAATTCCCGAATGCTTTATCAACCCCCAACAAATGTTAACATTTTCTATAATTACAGTAAAATTATTAAAAGCTCATTTGTTAGCTGGAATTGTACAGGATGGAGGAGCTTCCCTCTCCCTCATCCATCTATCTATTAATCAATCTATAATCTAGCCATCTAATCTATATTTATGTCAATATAGACTCATGGATATGTTTTATTTTATGGACTATATATAGTCCATTTTTATAATTATTTTCTTGCTCAAATTATCCCAAATTTGGTCATTGGGAGCCCTTTCAAAATGTCTCCTTGTGTCCTTTTGCCATCAATGACAGCATGATACTCGAGCACTTGCTTACTTTCTAGCAATTTGAGAGTACTTCTAGCTTAGCAAGGAAGGCAATGTGGAAAATGGGGCTTTTAATCTGAGCCTTGGCAAAGACTAGGATTAGGCCCAGCAAAAATGAGATGTAACGGGCAATGTGCTACTTTTACATATAATGCTTATGGGATTAAGAACAACAACAAAATATATACAGAAGTCAAAACAAGGTGTTCAGAGTTTATCTTGAGCTTCCTTTCCCTCGTTCAGTCCTGGAATTCATCAGTATTCCTGAAAATCCTTGTTGTTTGTTTTTTTAATTGGAGAATAGTATTTGGAAAACAGAATCAGAGTACTAGTTGAATTATACCTTATTTAAAACAAAATCTTAGAGATCATATTATTAGTTCACCATTTTTCTTGCTGTGAACAAAAATCATGCTTCAAAAACAAGATTTATTTAAAAACTGTATTTCCAAATATCACATTTTTTAAAAAAGTGTTTATTATTTCCTTTCTAAATACAAAAATAGTACATATACACTGTGAAACATCATTTAAATAGAGAACAGTACAAATAAGGAAGTAAAATAATTTAGCTCTCATTCCCACATGCTGATCACAGTTAACATTTAAAAAATTTATCTTTTCTTCCTTTGGAATTTTAAGCATTAAAATAAATAAGAAACTACTTTTCATAATGCTATAATTTACCTTTTAAAATTTAACAGTATGTTTTTGAACATTTACCATGCTGTAAAAAATTCCAAAACACTCTTTTAATGAGTGTGTAATGTACTGACTCTATTTCTTGGAAATTCATGATGTTTTCCAGTTTTTTATTTTATTTGTAATCTGATAACACATATTCTTATACATAAATCTTTGAGCTCATCTTTACTGCAGATCACATTTTAAAATATAGAAATACTTTCATATTTTTTCATGAACTGGTTTACAAATAGCTTTTATAATAATTTTTAAATTAGGAATGTCAACTTTCTAGAATGCTGTATAAATGGGTTGCTACTTCTCAGTAGGTTGTCAAACTCAGAGCCTAATTAGTTTTATATCTTCAGTCTGTGAATGCCAGGATACTATATTTATATATTCTTATAATGGATAAATACTTAGATTATTGACTGAAGAATAATTATATATAATATATATATACTATATATGTAATATATATATTATCTATCTAGCTTTACTAAATCATACTAAAACAATGGGTTGAGATAAGATGGTAATTCAACTTTGGTCAGAAATATAAGTATTCATACTCATTATGGCAAGAATTTCAGAATTATTATTCACATGATAAATTGAGAGCATTGTGGATCTTATTCTCCATTCTTGATAAAGGTCTGAAGAGTCAGAAATTTATTTGTAATCAGTTAATCATGCAACAATTTCCTGAAATGGAAATTCCACAGCTAGGAGTTTAGTTCCTTAAGAGATATACAAACGGGTTGGGCTGATGGTACTGGTGCTTGAAACCACGTTTTCTGAAGTATATGTTTAACAGAGTGTTACGAACTCTGGGTGCTCTAGGAATTTTATAGGAAGAAAGAGTGATGTATAGATTGCATATTCCTGGAGCTTCCTGGAGGAAGTTGAACTTATACTATTTTGAGAGACAGCTCAGCTTTCCTAGGCAACACTTCACACCAAGAATTAAATGGATGAACAGAGTCAGGGGGAAGATTTCATGGATGAGGAATAGCAGGAGTTTCTCAAGTGATGAGCCTGATAAAAATCATCTCCTGAGCTTTATTTTCTAAACAATCTTCTTTAAACATGAAGAGCTTTCTCTAAAGATGGGTAAGCCCAAACCAAATGCCAAATCTTGGCTCTAAGGCAGTTTCCTCTTCCTAACAATGAAAAATCAGAAAATCCTGGATTATTAAGAGAATACACATCACATATGGTCATGAATTTTTGCAATGTGATTGATTACACAGATACTGTCAATAATGTATCATAGTCAATTGTATTATGAGTTAGTACTTATTTTGTTCCCTTTCTATTTCTTTAAAAATATATTATTGACAGGAAAACATCTCAAGAGGTTTTATAGTGACACATTCAAAGTTCAATGAAAATTGACACATGAAATTGATAACAGCTCGTGAAACTCAGTGAACATACACCTAAATATATTCACAGGCCATTGTGTTTCCAAATGCTTTTGAGGTAAAAACAGATGCCTGCTGAGTGATGGAAGTTGAATGTCACACTGGAGGGCTCTCATTCTCCGGCACTCCCCATAGGAATGTGTTTCAGTGAGATCTTCAGGCAGCCATATGGCCAGGGGTTGAAGATACTGTCTTCTTGCCTACTTCTGAGAAAGGCAGGAGCTCACTTCACAGAAAGTGGCAAGAGCTAAAAATGCCACTTCTTTCTGGGAGCTTGGAATTCTTTCCTTGGGCTCCAAAAGGGAGGAGGACTTCTGAGGTTGATGAAGCCCTGAAAGAACATGAAAATTTTGTGAAGTTCATTGTGGATGCTGATGGGAAGGGGGGCGAATCAGATTCACAACATTATGTGTGGTTCCAAACAGGTGAAGAACAACAGTTTCTACAAATATAATCACAAGGAGAAGATTCCAAGGATGGGGTAGTCACTACATTTGTCACCTACAGTGAAAATATTTTTTTATTTTCTGAACCATAAATGGGAACATGGGCAGACACGGTCTAACAAAGGTACAGAGTTTTGCTTCATTTGTTTTAACTGAGGTTGTCTGACAAAATTTCAAGTGGTGGGGCTGAGGTTTCTAACAGACCCCCTTCTCTTTTCCAGTAGTGTGTGATCCCCCTCAAGCCCCCAGGCCCCCAGCTCCTGAGCTTGCAGAGTCAGAATAGACTGTGGCTTCTGTCCTCCAAGCACTTGTAAGTCTAGGGTAGAAACAGCCACATGGGCTCATGATTTCAATAAGGTTTGTGTAGGGGGCAAAGTCCTGAGAATGTATAAAGGAAATAGACCTGCCTTTATTTCATCCTTTACCTGCTATGCCAGCTTTAGTTTATATTTTTTAACTTACAGATGATTAATGAGAGTCAGACTTCATATTTGAAAGCATTTAAATGTTTTTTTGCTGGTATTTTTACTGATGTCCCCCCTTTTCGGATTTTAGTCCTGGAAATCAGTGATTTTAAAGAATACGTTTTCAAAGAGACATTCAGCACATGCTAGGCTCCTCAGTGTTGTAGACTGTCTGCTGCACGACAGGCTGGGATCAATGACAGGGCATGGGGTTCAGAAGGGACATGCTCACAGTCTTTAAGGGGAGTCCTGATGAGAGCTCAGTAAGTTATTTGAATGAAAAGCAATGGCCTGATGGATAAGTACACCAGACAGATTTCAGGGGTCACCAGAGAAGAGGATGGGACACAGAACACTGATGGGTCAATCCTGATGGGCCTAGAGACAGGCAGGCCAAGTCTGCAGGCTCTCCCTCTATCCCCATGGTAGGGAGGGCAGCTCTGGGTAGAGATGATGACAAGTGTTAATAACTCTGCTATTGTTTATCACCCTGAACTGGGACGAAAGAGAAGGCGAGGCTGCATACCCCTGAACCTTCTCACCAACTGTAATCAGTTCCTCATGAGGAGTCATATCAGAGCCAGAAGATCAGCCTCTGAGCCCGATGCACCCTGGCCCCTTCATGGGGATGCAGGGAGGTGACTTCACCGATGACGTATTTATGAGGACAGTGTAATGGGGTGCAGCAGGGGCCAGGGAGTGGGTCTGTGCACAGCAGGGTTTAGGGAGGGTGCCATGTCATCTGACTCAGGAACTGTGCCTTGCTCAGGTGTTGAGCTGTGATTGGATTTAAGCCTCGGCCATGGCAGGAAGCAGCATGTCCCCGAACTGCAGATTTTCTGCTGATGTAGAGGTTCCAGCACTGTGATGATTGCATGCTGCCACGTTGTTACACGCCACCCAAGACTTCCCATTCCTGGCGGCTGGCAGATGGCAGCTCTGTCTTCTGGCTATGCCTCAGTGAGGAAGCTGCCTTCTGGGCAGGTGTGCCTAGGGATAAGTCACCATGGCTGTTCAGTGGAAGGGCATCCTAAAGGCCTTCTCCCTTTGCCTCATTGGTGCAGCTCTGCAGGACACTAGACTCTGTGGCTTCTTGTGGGCACTGTATATGACCGTCTCTCGGTTCAGCTTCTCTGCCCATACCTGCTTCCCTCACCCCTCACAGGAGTTGTTCCTGTGCAAACCTCTGGCACGCCCCTCATGAAGTCTGCCCCCAGGGACCCTAGCTGTAATGGATACTCCATGATCAAGCTGTGAAAACAGGAGTCTGTCATCTATTTTTGACGTTGGCAGCCTCAGCCTTATTATGATGCAAGGCTCTTCTTGTTTCCCGGGTATTGTCTAAGGTAGTGATTTTCAGCCAGGGGAGATTTTGTCCTCCAAGCGTCATGTGACAACATTAGAGATATTCGGTGGTCACAACTGGTGGTGGTGGGGAGCGGTACTGCTGGCATCCAATAGATGCCAGTTGGAGATGCTGCTAAACGTTCCACAAGGCACAGGACAGCCACACATTGAAGAATTATGCAGCTTGGAATTAGTCAGTAGTGCCAAAGTTGCAAAACCTTGGTGTAAGGGCTTCCAGTGATGCGATCATAGCAGAAGTTTTCTAGAGAAAGGATCCCCAGTAAAGTCTGTCGCCTGGGCCAGTGGCTCTCAAAGCTGAGTGTCAGAATCCCCATCAAAATTAAGACAACCATTGCTGGGCCCACCACCAGAGTTTCTGAGGCAGTAGATCTAGAGACGAGCGGGACCTGGTCATTCTCATTTCTAACAGTTCCTGGGATATCCTGGCATGTTATCTGGGACCTCCCTTTGAGAACCCCTCTGTGAGGCTCAGCTGTCCTGTACCTGAAGTTGTACCATCAGTGGCTTGTGCCGCTGGGATGGCAGGGGCCACACTTCCATGGTCGCTCTGCTAGATGCTCACATCCCTGGTGAGCATCGCTGTCACCCTCAGGTGTTCTCACTGCGTCTGGGCTGCTGTGCGGTTACATCCCCAGGTAATGAGCCAGACAGCCACAGTGTAGTTCATATTTGATAAGAGGGACGCCGGCCCCTCGTCTGCCCAGCAGGGATGGAGCGTCTGCGTCTGGGAGGAAAACAGCTGCCACAGCCACCACACATCTCTGGACAGTCCTTCAGGGCTCCATGATTTACACAGTCCCATCAAAGAGCAGGACCAGGCTGGCAAGGCGGTTCTTTTTCTGCCAAGTTTCTGGCCAGAAGGTCAGGTACCACACGGGTCACAGAGGCTCAGGTGGGGCTCCCGCCACCAAGTCCAGGTATCCAGAGGCTGCAGCACCTGGAGAGAGCGGACAGACAAGAGTACTGTCAAATAATGACATCTGTGGGAGCAGACACTGCCTGCGGGCTGGGCATTTGGGCAGGGGGCAGAATGGAGTCAGGCAGCCTGTGGAAGTTTACGCTCTAAAGAGCAGACAAGAGGGAAGAAGGCAAAGGAGGGCATGATGAGAAGGACAGCAGAAGAATGTGGACTCCCAGTGTGGGGATCTGCATTTTGGATGGGACACTGGGAGAGGGCTCACCTAGGCAGCCAACTTACTCAGCACCTCCTGAGGGAAGCAACTATCCTAGACTGAGGAGAGAGCCAGCCCGAAGGACTGAGGGCAGGCGGGACAGGCAGGCACCGTGACTGACAGTGAGAGGCCAGGGTAGCCAGCATGGGGCCAACCTAGGGGGAGATGGCAGGAGAGGAGGTCAGGATAGACTTGTGGAGCCTTTGGGTGAAGCAGAAACATGAGCCTTTACTCTGAGTGAGGGGGCCGTTGCTATGGAGACTGGTGCTGTGGTCTGACTTATGCTTTAATTGAATTGCTTTGAGAATCAACTGCAGGGTGTGAGGGGAGGAGACAGACATGTGGTGTATCCTGGCTTCTGCAGCTGTCCTGGTGAGAGGCGTTGGTAAAGGTTTGGTGCTGGGAGGTGGTGGTGAGGGTGGTGACAAGTGAGCTGCCTTTATGTGTTCTGGAAGGACTTGCCCACCTCCTTAAGGGGGTGCATGGGCTGACTCATTGTGGGAATGCCCTGTCGCACACTTGTGGACAACTGCATATTAAAGAGCCACTGTTTCCACACACTGACTATTGCATTGGGCTGAGTTTCCCGGAGGCAGACAGTCAGATGAAGGGTCATATGGAGATGATTTTCTGGGATGAGTTCCCAGAGAATCCCATGGTGGCAGAGTGGGACAAGGAAGGGTGACCAGCTGCCCTAGTTAGCCTGTGAATTTTCCAGAATGTGAACGTTCAGTGCTAAAATCAGGACAGTGATGGACAAACCTGGGCCGTCGGTCACCTAGCTGAGAGGGGAAGGAAGGAGCCCCTTCAGGATGTGCTATCATCAAGGTCACACAGAAGGTGACTTTGGCTCAGTCCCTGGGGACACAGGGGCTGGGCTTTACCACTGCTCCACTGCGCTGTGGTAAAGGGCCAGCCCCCCCAGTTCCCAGGCCCTTCTGACTTCCCTTCTGTAGACAAAGTGGGTCTTCTGTCAACAAGGGGCGATTTGGAAAGGAAGGCACAGGGGCCGTGCACTAGAGTCCCTGTAGCAGACTGAACAACCCTGGTAACTCTGGGATAAGACACACAGCCTTTCAGAGTTTTCTTGAACTCTAGGAAATTCTTTGAATGCTTGAGAAACTGAAGAATCCTTTGGTTTGGTTTGGTTTGGTTCTCTGTATAACGGCTTGCTACAGCTGCAAGACAGGACTTGCTGATAAGCAGGCAAATGCAGGCTCCAGGTTGGGGGTTGGGACAGCGCCCTGAACCTCCTGCAACGGGATTCCTCCTGGATGGGGACTGTGCTGCGAGAAGAAGATGGCAGCCTGGCAGGAATCTGTCAGCTGCAAAGCCCGAGTCACAAGTGGTAGAAGCTTCTTTCATTTGCAGCTGAAGCCCGGAGAGCACAACGTCATGGCCGTGACTTTCCTTACAGCACTGTCAAGAATGCTTTTAGTGTTCTTAGTATGATGGTAACGTATCATCAAGGAACCAGTTTTACACAAAATGTGCAAAAACGTATTTGATGCTTTCAGGAACAGTGAAATGATGCATGTGGAAGGTAGATTAATTAATGCCATTTGCTACTACAGTCACAGTAATTTTACAGATAAATTGCTCTTTTCTTTCTAAAGGCAATGATCAGCTATCTCCTTGAAGAAGTGCAATTTTCTTCCATAATCAATAAAGGGTTAAATGAATTAGATTATATAGAAATGGACTATGAGGGTTATTATATTCATTATATCTTTCCAAGTCATGATATTTGCAGCAAAAAAATAAAGAAGGAAAGAAAAATATTAATTAGCAGTAATATATAAAAAAAATCTGGTCACTGTGTGCATTTCAGTGGAGGGTAATCTGGGCTTTATTTCCAGAGAATGGAAGGCAGGGAAAAATCACCTTACGCTGCTATTTCTTTACCCTGAACAAGTAGGACCCATATATATCTTTTTCTCTAAAGATAGATTTCATTGAGACAAGTTGCTATTCCTTTTAATTTGTTTAAAAATGCTATAAGGATGTTGTTATAACTTTGTGTGAAATACCTTTTTTGACTATTGCTGGCAAAATGATTAGGAATTGGAGTTTCCTGGCCTGACCTCTGAAGTTTGCAGTTGTCTCTCCGCTACTTCATGCTATCAGAACACGTCCCTGACATCTTCCAGGCCCATTTCCTATGCAAAGAGGAGAAGGGCAGGTGCCAGGAAAGGGCATTTGGGCAAACTTCTCATAGAAAGAAAATGTAATATTGACAAATTACTTGCAGCTTTATTAACTCAGTGACTACTTATTAAATTCCCAGCTTGGGTCAGAGCGTAAGGGCACAGGCTTGGCAGAGATGAGGGAGACAGGCACGTCTCAGTTTTATAGAAAAGGTGAGTAAATTGGCAAGGACAGTACCCTGCGCACCTGGGAGTTTTAGCTCCGTCCAGAGGGCAACGTGGGGCCCATGAAATCTTGGGAGTTTAGGAATGTTTCCTGGAAGTGCTTCCTGAGCTGAGTTTTGAAAGGGGAGGAGGAGAGCTCTCAGGACTACCAGTAGAGAAGCAGCATGTGGAAAGGCCTGGAATCAGAAAGCCATCGTGGACTCAGGGTGCGAGCCCGGCCCAAGTCTCTGGTGGTGTGGTTTGGGCTGGTGGTTGGCAGGCCCAAACTACTGGTTAATGCAGGCTGTTATAGAAAAGGACACGTGTGCTTTAGACACTTTGGTTTACATTAAAACATGTAAGCGTACCTGTGTTTGTCTGATTTTTAATAAAAGGCCAATGCCTTTTCTTGATTACATACTGTTTCACATTTTCTTTCTTGCATGAGTGATGCCTTTAATGCATCCTCCGAGTTCTTGTTTCTCTTTCTCTCAAGCGGAATGAGACATTGAATTGACTTGGAAACAACCTTCTTGAGGAAGTTTCTAGGGATTTATCTCTTTTCTCAATCTTTAGTATGGTTTTATCCAGATTGGAGAGAAATTTTTTTCACGTACTCACCATTAGAAAAATATTTCCAAAGCATTCGTTTAGCTTTCACAGAAACAAGTCCCTTTGTCTTCAAAGTTTATGTAGTTTTTAATTAAAATTATATTACAACATTAAGTACCAGCATAAAAAATCCTGGGAAGAGCTATCTCCACATAGGCATTAACACAATTAGTGAAACACAGTTTCGTGGACTTGCTTGTGAGAAGCCTGCCTGCCGCAAGCAGTCAGCCTGGTTTACAGAGGGTTTACACCATCTAATCAGCCCAATCAGCTAAGTGAAGGAATTCCAGAATTTTGGGTGAAATTTAAAACAGTGGAAGAATAAAGTTCAACTGTACAAATTGATATTAAAGAACTAGGTAGCAAGTGTATGAATGACCTTGTCTGCCTAGATGTTTGAAATGTATCCTGCCAGTCATTAGAAAATATCTTAGATTGCCCATGCAGTAGGGTGAGTGCAGACATGCACAGAGGAAGTTTATGGAGGATTGCTTTTGCCAACCAGCGCACATAGGGACTTGGAGAGAAAACACCCACTCACAAAAGCTGCAGTTGATCCAGAGGAGCCCTGGAGATGGGACAGCCCTCCGGAGTAGTCCTGCCTTGCACAGTCCTTTCCCTCTCGTGTGTCTATCTCTCTGAGCCTTTGAATCCTTATTCCATTGTCTGCCATTGTTCTTCTGGCCTGTTAACTTCATGTACATGGATCAATGCTTTCTCCAACCATAGCATTAACCCTGTCTTCAGGGGTCTTTGCCAGGATATTGAATCCTATCATGGGAGAGAATTTTCATACGAATAAACTTGTATACAACTTTTTAGCCTCTCTTCATCCAGACTTTCAAATACAGTCCCATATATCAATTCCTGCTGGCTTGTGTTAGCAAAGTCCTATGGCTTTTTGGGGGTGTAGTACCTTCCTCTCTTAGTAAGCCCAGTACCTTTCTGGAAAGTTAACTTTATGACTTAACCTGAATTACTGCTTTGTGTCCAGGAGAGGGTTTGTGGGTAGGTCTTAAAGGAGGCATATTCTGTCTTGCAAGGCAGAGACACTGCTCATTATCTTCAAGCAAAAGTGGAGAACCCTGGTTTTTGACAGGAAAGAATAGGATATTCTTGCAGGCTCAGAGATTTCAGAGGGACCTAGCATTCACAATTTTCAAGTGCACGAGCTCAGATATTCCTGTCCTGTGTCTCAGGGTCCCATTCCTTACCAAGGCCCTGACGTTGGAATAAAGACTTTCTGGTTGAAAATTCAGCTTCCTCTGAAGCTGTGCTACTCTTTTAAGTATGTCCTGGATTTGATCCGAAGCTTTTCTGCCCTTCAACTGCAGAAGATGAGAGCCACTCCATATCATACCATAGATGCCCTTTGAATCTTAAACTTACCCAGATTAGTCACTGGCAGCCTTCTATTGTTTACTTTGGTGCATCAATTGCACCCAAAATACTACCTGATTGCATAATCCTTCATTTCTATTTCCCTGAAATTCTCAAATACTGACATATTTCCCACTCCACTGCACTCCTTCCAATTGCTATCCCATCCCAATTCACTGCTGGCAAAAGTTAATTTCACTGGTACGAGGTGCCTGGGGCTAGTCATGCTCCACCTACCACCAGTGCTAGGATTCACAGAGCTTGGTGACTGGGGCAATCTACTTCCTATACCCCATTTTAGAGTCAGCTCCCTCAGACCTCTCCTGGCACCAAGTCTTAGATTAGGTCCCCAGGAAGCAGATGCTCAGACAGAGATTTTTTGCTTGGAGTTTTCTTAGGATGTGTTTGCAGGTTGAACTTCCATAGGGGAATGGAAGAAGCAGGTGTGGGCAGAAGGAAGAAGTGAACTGCATGGCAAATTCCACAAATGGAGCTGAGATGGTCCCTCAGATTTGTCCCAACTAGAGCTGAGGTGGTCAGGCTTATGTTTCTGCATTGGCTAGTCATAGGTGTGGCTGTACCTGTGGGGATGACCTCTGGTAAAACTGCTGTCTGGCTGAGAGCCACTCCTGGAAAGTCCCTCAATTGAGTTCTATTAGCCCCCAACCCTACTGGCACCTGGAAATGAGTGCTCGGTTCTGAAGGGGATCTAGGCAGCATGTCAGAGCTTCCACAAGATGATTTCAAACTGGGAAAGTAAACATAATCAAATTCTTTCTTTAGAATAATCATCCTGTCAGAAGTGAGAAGAAATGATTAAGAGAGTTCATGATAAATTTGTAATGCCATACTAATAAAGACATTTATATTTCTGTTTGTATTTATATATGAAGGACTGCATATCTCTACCATGGCAGAACTCCAAGATAGTAATTACATGGTATATATAGAAAAATATAGTCTATAAGTGGCAGTAATTCAATTCAGTCAGGTTATTTCTATTTCTGGCCCTTATACATTTTAGTGTAATTCCATTGTTAGTTCATTGTCTATTCACTGAAGTGCTTTCATCCCAGCACCAAGGTGCAGCTGCAGCAAGGAGGAGAGTGCATTCTTACTTAGTGATAACAGGTCAAACAAACTGAGTTTCTTATATAAATTTCATAAGCATGAGGATATGGATAGAGTTTTAATGGATGCAGTGGTAATGAGGAATAGGCCTAAGCTGATGAATAAAAGAGGGTAATGGACTTTGTGAGCACTTAGTCACTGTTCAGTCTATAGCCCTGGTGAAAAATAAAGGAGAAGGAAGAGCAGAAGAGAAATAGAGAACAATATTAAGAAAATTCCACCCTTTTTGCCTTATAACCTTTTAATATGCTCCTTGTAAGAAGTTTAGAAAAGATGGACGTTAAAAATTAGAAATAATCTCTAATCCTATCACCAAGAGATAATAATTGCTAAGATTTCCATTATTTAATGAGAATATTGTAAACAAAAGTAATTATATTATTTATTATATATTTAAGGCTTATTTCACTTAACATTATATCAGGACAGTTTCTCTTTTCTTCACAACAAACTATTTGAAAACTCTTACTTTTAGTTTTGGTATAGTACTGCATTCCATCCTATGTTACATGAATATGTGAAATGTCCTCTTATTGTACATTGACTGTATCACAGTTTTGCGGGTTTTGTTTTTTAACTATTATAACCAATATTGGGGAGAATTTCATTTTATAGAAAAATTTCAATATAACCATTGTTAGTTTTTGAAGAAAATTTTCTAAAATCAGGAATACTAGGTCAAATTGCATAACTTTTTAAAGGCCCTTGATTAAGTAACATAATTGTTTCCAGGACTGAGGTTCCGTTTTTCATTCCGCTTAGCAATACATTCGTGTTTATCTAACTACATCTTTGCAGAGTGAAATACTGTTCTAACTTTCTGCAGATGTGGTAGAAGTAAATGTGATTTTGTTCTTTTCTTGTTTCATATTCTTTTAGTTACCACTGCTGACTCTTAGGCATCTGAGGCTTCTTACAGTTTTCCCAGAGTCACACCTGTAGGGCAGATGGGTGCTTATGTGACCCCTTATCTGGTTCTGAATTTCTGATGAGCATTGATATTGAGCAGTTCTAGATGTGCCAGGAGAGTGTGCCACTCTGACATGACAGACATCAAATGTTACACTTCCCAGGGTTCTGTGTGAATGCATTTGGAACTATACTGTGGTGATGGAGTGAATTATATCTTCAACCCCACCAATTTCATACATTAAAGTCTTAACCCCCTAAACTGCAGGATAAGATCTAGTTTGGAGATAGGGAATTTACCAGGGTAATCAAGCTATAGTCCATTACTTATCAACAAAATGAAAGGGCAACCTATGGAATAGGAGAAAATATTTGCAAATCATATATGTGAAAAGGGTTAATATCCAAAATATATAAATGACTCATACAACCCAATAGCAAAAAACAATCTGATTAAAAAATGAGCAGAGGATCTGTATAGACATTTTTCCAAAGAAGACATACAAATGGTCAACAGACACATGAACAGATGCTCAACATCACTAATCATCAGGTGAATGCAAATAAAAACTCTGAGCTATCACCTCACACCTGTTAGAATGGCCATTATAAAAAAGACCAAGAAATAGCAAGTGTTGGTGAGGATGTGGAGAAAAGGGAACCTTAGGGCACTGTTGGCGGGAATGTAAACTGGTGCTGCCACTGTGGAAGAGTATGGAGGTTCCTCAAAAACTTAAAAATAGAAATATTTTCAGTCTCCAGAACTGTGAGACAGTAAATCTCTGTTGTTTTAGGGCCTTGTGTGACAGTAGCCCCAGCTGACTAATACATGTGCATCTCAAAATCGGATGCATCCCATCCACCTTTCTGTCCTGCTCAGCTGTTTTCTGAAGGTTGACGTAGAGCACCTTCAGGGAGCCGGTCACACCTGCTCCTAGCCATCAGGCTGTGTGGCTGTGATGTGCCATCCAGTCAGTACTCCACTACGTTGCTGGGCGAATCCACACTGGGTTACTCCGAGCCTGTTTCCTGGAAGTGCAGAGGCAGGACCTAGTGGCAGACTCTGCAAAGCTCATGAGCTGGGAGCATAGATCATGGGGGATCATGGTGTTCTCAGGGGGTCATCACAGCCCATGCAGAGGGGTTTGGTCGGGAGCGGGGAAAGCAGAGAATAGTAGAGCCAAGGGAGTGTGGCTTTGGAGACGTGGAAGACAAGGTTTATTTTTTTTCCATTCAGCTCTAACACCTGAGAAGCTGTTCTTCCTTCCCTGGTTCTATGTACTCCATTAAGCCCTCCTTTCTATCAAGTTTTCCCTCTAGGACTGTCAGTCTTAGATCTTGGAAAGGAGTACACATTTATGCATTTTCTGTGTGTTCTCCAGTCATTTAGTGGAGAAAGGGGAGAGGCTCCCAAGGGACTGCTCCTCAGAAGCCATTTTAAACCAGATGCCACAGGCTCAGTATTGAAACAGAGACTTTTAACTAAAACTACACAATTACCTTTCTTCTTTTATTTCACCATGATTAGTGGGAATTTGAAAATCTGTTTCCTCATAGGTCTCTATTTTAAAAGTTTTGTGAATGGTAAGATAATTGTCCTAATCATGTAACAGCATCTTAACCACATACAAGTATGCTGAGGATTAGGTATATAAAGAATCCATTCATATGCGTGAGCATACAGATAAAATCACATATATCCACTCTGAGTTCATGATAACAAACTCCTCCCTCTTCTTTATCCCGTAGTCTATCTGCCTCCAAACATGATGAAAATATTAGATAAAGAAGAGCCAGACCATTGTTGGGATGTTCTTGGAGGGTGGGGAGAAGAAAAGGACTGCCAACAGTCATGACGCAGTCTTTAGTGTGTTATTACAAAAATATATACAAAGACGCTTAGAGCCTGGAAGCGACTTTGCCTCAGACTGGAGTTGCTCTGAAGGCTTTGAAAGAAAGTGACCCCTTCGGCTGTGCCTTGAAGGAGAAGAGCATTTCCAGTTTTCCAAACAGGGAGCCTGATGCAAGGTCATGGAGCCTGACTGTGAAGGGAGGCTGAGTCCTGGAGTGACTTGCGGCAGTCACGGCAGATGAATCTGAAAGTCCTTCCAGATCTAAAATCCTATGGTTCCACGTGCCCATTTATGCTTCACAGAACCAGGAAGGCTGGCTGTCACTGAGATGTAAATCACGATGGTGCGGCTGGGTAACAGAAATCAGCCATTTGCTCTGGTAAATAGGGAGAATAATTTTGTAAACTATTTCATTATCCGTATCCCGACCGCTCAATTTGTGGGCTTGCAAACCATTTTGCCTGCGGGTACTGCCTGACCAGAGGATAGGCAGCTGATTGGAGGCACGTGGTGTCCCTGGAAGTGACGTATGCACGTGCTGTGTGACTAAAGTTCGTCCCGTCCCCCGGAAGTGCTGTGTGCAGGTCCCGTGTGACTAAAGTTCCGCTGGTCCTGCAGACGCACACGGCGCTGGCATCTGCCGGCCTTTTCAGTTTTTCTGCGCCTGCATGGGGCGGACAGCCCTTTCCGCGGCGTCAGGCCTCCTCTCCCAGCCAATGGCTTCTCTTCATGACCTGGTGAGGCCTTGGATCTGGGAGGGCGGGGCAGGCCCGCCCAGAGGAGCTCTGGCTCAGAGCTTCAGTGATGGTTCTTGGGTTTCCACGGGTGTCCTGAAGTCTGTGTGGGGCAGGGCCGAGGGTCCTGATGGCTATCACACCCCGCGCGTATGTGGAAAGTCCATTTCTGTGCTAGAATATTAATCTAGTGATGGACTTGGGGCAGGGGTGACTATTAGATAAGGAAAGGGAACAATATCCCACTGCCGATCTTCCCAACGTGGTTTTGCACACTGAAAAAGAGCTCAAGAGACAAGACTAGCAGGACTTAGTTGAATCAACTCCTGCTAAAATCTGAGCCTCACAACAGGATATTAACGGGGTCCCTTTCAAAGACTGGAATTTGAGGTAAAGACAAGAAATACTCTATCTGGGGTTTAAACTAATTTTTTAGAAGAAAGATCTAATTCCTTTTCTGTCACCATGCCCACCTCCTATAAGAGATTCATCTATTTTAGAAAAAAGTGCTCAGAGAAGAAAATTGCTTCTTACCAACGCCCTGCCCTGCCACCGTCTCGCCCTGGGAGTCACTCGGTGCAGGGGAAAGACAGCCAATCGAAAGTCAAGGCACTGGAGGTCTGGTGCTGGCCCTGATGTTTGTTTCGGGAACCAGTTTCATCTGCAACAGTCAAAGGTAGGGAATTAAAGGAGTCACGGATAAAAACCTGCATCAGATTTACTTCAGTCAACAGCAGAACCTGGTCAATGACAGAAAATGGGAAAGTGATCATATTACCTGGGAACCATAGAAGCAGAGAGAAGAGAGGCTGAGTCAGCTACTAAATCATGGCAGAGAAGAGAACACATTTCAGAATGTCCAGAGAAGAGCTCGTGAGCACAGAGCTAACTGCCCTCTGAAGAACTCAGCCTTCTAGAGGAACAGGTGGGTCCTAGAAGCAGCCTTCTTACCACAATTATAAAGTATCTGGACAAGAAACAGAGGAGGTGGGAGAGAAGTGACATTAAAAATAGTGAGTGTGGCTTGCTCAAAGTATGGCCCTAAAATGGACCGAGGGGCCATAATCAAAGATAGAAATAATGAATGTTTTATCTTCTAAAATTCAGGCTGGGTGTTGCCCTTCTAAAAGTCCCATTTTCTGTAGAAAACATTAGCTTCAAACTTGTTAACTTGGTTCATATGATGCTATCAAACATCATCCCTCTGTCTCCAGCTCCTAGCCTATGTATTAGATGGGTTAGGGATGTGGGGCCCCTGAAACATGACATTTATAACAGCTGTCCTCTGTCTACACCTACTTTGGCTTTTTGGGTGCTGTGATGCTGGCTCTTCTTAGTAAATTTGTTATTCAGTCTTTACCATGCTTCTATCAAGAAGTTAAATGTTAAAGGAATAAATATGAATATAAAAATACCCTTTATCCTTCACCATCTAGACAATTGCTAACAATTTATTGTATTTTTTGCTAGATTTCTATGTGTACACTAACACATAGAACACATATTTAACCAAAAGTATTGTTTATATAAGTATACTATGTATATAAATTATAAACATATTACATATGTATGTATAATTATATACATGTATTATACATACATATATGTATAAAAATTGTATAAATTGTGGGCATATATAAATCATATGTATATATCCTTGGAATTTTTTATTTTTTTAATCCCACCTAATATATTTTATCTTTCCATATTCATACATAAAGCTTTTTCTCATTTATTTGAATATTCATGCCTTATTTAGCCAATCCCTTTTAAAGGTCACTTAAAAGTTTTGAATTTATCCATATAATAAGCAAAATATATTTGTATATATATTTTATACACATGAGTTATTTATTTTTCATTTATTTACACAACCATTTGTTAAGCACTTGCTTATTGTTCGACTATGCTTAAAGCTCACCTATGCCATGAAGCCTGAAACTCCCACTCCTAAAACAAAGGCAGAATCACACCTACCTATCTCTCATCTCCCTCTTGCACATTTTTATTTGGGTTTTTCTGTCCTTTTGGAGGGAATGTCCCTTTGGAGCACTGTGAAGACTGTTACCAATATCCCAATTTTCAAGGAATACAATGAAGGTAAATCTTGAGATTAAAGATTGGAAAACATTACTATTCCCCAACAAACTCTATATTTTGAGCATTTCAGAGAAAGAGAAAAATGTTTATGAGTCAGAATGGATTATGTACAATTAGACCATGCACATTAATCACATTTTCTTTGAAAGTTTCCTGTATGACAAATACAGATTAGGGGATGTTGTAGACAGAGATTATCTGGATTTCAACAACACATTTGAAATTAAACAAACAAACCTGACATGCTCATGGTTATAGAGGAAAAATATTTGATAATTGTGTCAATAGATGAATGTATAACTGGTTGAGCAATTTTGTCTAAAGTGTAGAGATTAATAAATCTACATGAATGTAGGGGAAATCAGAGATTTGCTATAGGACTCTGGCTCCATTCTACACAAAGTGAAGTAGGCAATGTCTTCCATAAAGCTTATAGAGCAGGTCAACAACAGAATTACACAAATGCTGGATAAGCCTACAGTCTCTGGGATATACTGACACGAAATGACAGAATTGGCTAGATTACATGGCTGCTCCATTTATTTATTTATTTATGCCTGAATTGATTAGACAAAACTAGATGGTGATGATTCAGATATTTCAATATTGAAAAAAATTCACCTATCACAGCTGATGTTTTTCTCCTGTATTATTCAGATTTAAAAATATATATTTTGAGATTATTATATATTTCCATGCAGTATTGTATATTGTATATTTACATACAATACAGACAGAGAGGGGAAACTTTTACATAATTTCCCCGATTGATGGCCTCTTGCATAATTCTAGGACAATATCATAGTCAGAAATTCGACCCTCACAGGAGAAATCAGCCTCATTGAGATTTTACCAGTTGTATATGTGCATTTATATGTGTGTATATTTAGTTCTGTGCAATTTTATTACATCTGTAGGATGTGATTACCACCACAATCAACATGCAGAATTGTTCCATCACAAAGAGCCCTCTGTTATCCTTTTATGGTCACAGTTCATGCCTGTCCCCCACCCCTTAGACTTTGGCAACCACTGATCTGTTTTCCACCTCTATAATTTTGTCACTTTGAGAATGCTGTAAAAATACAACCATGCCTTACATAACGTTTTGAGACTGGAATTTTTCACTCAGCATAATTTCCTTGAGGTCCATCCAAGTTATTGCTGTCTCAATAGTCTCTGTTTTTATTGCCAATGGGGTGGATGTCCCACAGTTTGCTTGACTATTCACCTGATGAAAGACAGTTGGATTGTTCCCAGTTTTTGGCAATTACTAATAAAGCTGCTGTGAACTGTGTATGGATTTTTAGGTCAACCTAAGCTTTCATTTCTTTGGGTTAAATGCCTAAGAGAGCAATCTCTGGGTCATATGTTAAATGCATGTTTATGTTATAAAAAATGCTGTACTCTTTTTCAGAGTGGTTTTACTATTTTACATTTCTATTAGCAAGGTAGAAAGATGCAGCTTCTCTGTATTCTCACTAGCATTTGGTCGTGGTATTATTTTTACTTTTGCTCTTCCAATAGGTGTATAGTAATAGCTCATCATGGTTTTAATTTGCATTTCTCTAGTGGCTATTGATTTGGATGTCTTGTCATTTGCCATCTGTATATCCTCTTTGGTGAGATGTCTCTTCATGTATTTTTATCATTTTCTAATTGTATTGTTTGATTTTTTATTCTTGAGTTTTGAGAGTTCTTTACACATTGTAGATATGAGTCATTTGTCATGTACATGGTTGAAAATATTTTCTCCCAGCTTGTGGCTTGTCTTTTCATCTTTTTACAGGGCCTTCCACAGAGCAAAACTTAAATTTTGGTAGGATCCAGTTTATCAGTTTTCCATTATGTATCATGCTTTCAAAATGTATGGATTGCTTTTTGAAAAAATAAATTTTTAATTTCAGAATAGTTTTAGGTTTACAGAAATGGTTCAGAGAATAGTCCAGTTTCTCCTGCAGTTAACATTTTACAATAACTTTGGTAGATTAGTCACAACTAGAAAACCAGCATGGAAATATTACTATGAACTAGACCCCACAATTTTTTTGATTTCACTAGTTTTTCCCTAATTTCCCTTTCTGGTCTGGGATATAACCAGGCCCTCACACTGGATTTAGTCATCAGGTTTCCTTGGTCTTGGGCCTGTCATATTTTCTTAGACTTTCCTTGTTCTGATGATCTTGACAGTTTTGAGGAGAGTTGGTCTGGCACTTTGTAGATTATCCTTCTATTTGTGTTTGCTTGATGTTTTTCTCCTGATTAGACTGCGGCTTTGGGTTTTCAAGAAAATGACCACAGAGGTGAAGTGTCTTTCTTATCACATTATATTAAAGGCATGTGCTGTCGTCATCACATCGCTGATGACGTTAATCTTACTCACCTGGTCAAGGTAGTGTTTGCCAGTGCTTCTCATTGCAAAGCCTCCTGCCCCTCTTCCCAGACTCTATTATTTGGAAGCAAGTCACTAAGCTCATCTTCTTGAGGGGTGGGGTGGGGTAGTTTCTGCATTTATTATATTCAATTATCAGGAATTCTTTTGTATAGGAGATTTGTCTCTTTCTCCCCAGTTCTTTATTCAATTAATTCTTCATATCAGAATGTATTCATGGATAATTCTAACTTTGCATTATGATCTAATATAATGTTACTTGTCTCTCAAATTGTTTTGGCTTCTGCCATTAGGAGCTCTTTTAGGTTGTCTACTATGTCCCTTTGAACACCTCTATCATTATCTTTTGAGCTCTTCACATTTTGACATTTCAAGTTGCTGAAGCTTGCACATTCACTGCCTCAGTAGACTGGCCATTTATCCAAAGAGGCTTGGTTCCTGTAATTGCAGAATGGCATTGGAAATCAATCTGGGTGCTCAGTGTATTTTACATTTTGAGTGAGAATCACAAGGTCTTTAGGCCTCACAGATAACATTCTGTGAAATGAACAGAAACAAGATGGATCTCTTTCCTATGAACAGTTACCTTATTTTTAGGTTCTGAAGACTTGTACATGAGACCTTGTGATTTGTCTTGAGTTTGCTGTGGGGTGACCCAGTGCCCTGCATTACTGGGACTCAGAGAGTTCCCACCGTGAAGGACTTTCAGGTGAAAACCAAGAGCAGTGTCACATGATTGTGATGGCTGGACCGAGCAGCTGCCTTGAAACCATGCAGGATGCCAACCTAGCAGGACAGGATGTCATCCTGCAAATAGCAGAACAGAAAAATGTAAGGAACCTGGGTCCTTGACAACTTCAGTGAGCCAATTCTTGAGTTGCTGTACTTTGGACTATTTTGTCATGTGGAGTAATAATGGGTCCTTATTGTTTACATCATTTTGACTTTCTGTTACTTACAGAAGCATTCTGTCACTTAAGTGACAGAATTAGGGCTTAAGTAAGTATGCCCTTGGGGATTCAGAGCTCATGTATCATTGGCATTGCTATTATTAATGTAAACACTTCAGTGTCTTTTTGTGACACTGCTTTTCCCTAAAAATGGCAGTCTTTGGATCAGGGTTAATAAAAATTCTTTCATAAATTTGTTCAGTCTTCTTTCTGTTCATTTTTCAACAATTCCGGGGTACTGACAAGGGGCCAACACTTGTGTTAGGCTCCGGGGGTACAAACATGATCACTGGGTATCTCCTGTGTATGGGGGCTCACAGTTCAGGGAAGGAGGCCATTATGTAAGCAAATGAGGTGTTGTCTGTGATAGGACATAGGTTTGTAGAGAAAAGAGCAGATGATTTCTAAGGATTGGAGAGAGGAAGTTTTGTAAATGGGTTGGAATTTGTTGAATATGAATTCTTGAGGCAAGAAAAAGAAGAGAAGGGACTTCTAGGCTGAAGGGAATACAGGAGTAAAGCATGGAGATGAAAATACTATCTTTTTTGGAGAAGGGCAGGCAGTGGGCTGTAGCTGGAGGATGGTAAGGGATGGGCATCAGTGGGGAAAGAGATCATCCGCATCGCTTGGGTCCTGGGTCCTGACTGGGGAGCGCTCTGAATGCCAGGGTAAGGACTGGGGATTTCAGTTAGGGTGTAAGTCTCTTAACAAATAAAAATTATGTAACTTTCATAAGGGATTATCTTGTTCTTTAAAAAGAGGATGTGCCTGGCTGTGTAAATAAAGAGCATGTATAGCAAGAATATTTCATTGATTTGTGGGAAATAATGTTTTAAAAAATCCTGTTATAAATTATTTTGGAAGTCATTTACTCTTTTCTCTCTCACCCTTCTCACTTTCTTTTCCCCCCTTCTTTTATGCAAACATGGCTATTGATGTGTTGGTTTTACTTAGAATTTGTTGTTTTCACCAAAAACAGTATTCAACCTGTTTGCATATACAATTGGAGAATGTTTTCTCTCTAGAGGACAGCTATTTGGCATCTAAAACCACAGCTCGTTTTATTTCACCATCGCTTGTAAGTTTAAGGTACAATTCCCTGTCTAAAGATATTTAGTGATGCTATCATTGCCTTTTTAAAACTTATACATGAGATTATGTTAATGGTAGTGCTCTTCAGACAGAACATCTGGGGATACTGGCAAACCAGATGGAAGATGGAGCCTTGATAGCTTTGCTACCTAGGGCGAAACTTTGAGAGCTTCTGAGGATTTGTTTTGTTCTGTGAATCGTAATGCTATTTTAATGCCATTGTTGGCTTAACTTCTTTTTTATTGGGTAATAAAAATGAGGAGAAATGGTTCAGTGGGACTTTAAAAAAATCTATGCTTTGACTAACACAGTAAGCAATTTATAACATCTTTTTAAAATATATTTTTGGGGTCGGGATATACAAATTAACATAAATTAAATGTATGGAAATGCTCTTGAGGCAGTACAGATCGATGCATGTCAAAATACAGTATAATGTTATGTTGGCATTGACCTAGTTTCTGTCCTTCTTTCTAACTCCTATAGAAGTATGTGCTCTTTATCAATGAAATCTCAGTTACTACTTTTCTCTGTGTCTTCGATGCACATGTCAACTTTAGCTGTTGAGTTGGTGCCAGCTCCTAGTGGAATGCTTGCACATGATTAGGCAGTGATTTGGATGTGACAATTTTTGACACAGGCTATTTTAAAAATGATTTCTCCAGATCAGCCCTTTACTCTCTGGCCATTACATTTCTTTATCAGATTCATATGGGGCGAGTGCACTTCAGAAATGAGAATCTCAGCCCCATCTTGGCCCTCACACCTGCTCCTGTGGTGGTCTACGGACTACGCCTGGAAGGTGTTCAGAGAATAAAACCATGTTGTATGGAGGTCAGAGTCAGTGCTTGTGACTGAGCTCAGAGCCTGCTGAAAACCCCATTCAATTGCAGAATAAAAAGGGAATTGACAAGTCCTGGAAGAATACAAATAAAATCCAGGGTCAGGGAGTAAAGTTAAAGTGAAAGTTAGGAAAAATGTGACAAACACTAAATTCAGTGGAAAACACAAGTTCACGGAGATAATGACAAAGATAGAGTTTGAATATTCTTCTCTCTTACCTAGAAATCCACACCCAGGCAGAATAAAAGCCAATCACAGATTTTTTTCTTTCTGGATAAGATTTTAATAGGAAGCCAGCCACCTCATTTGACAGATGAAATGACTCAAGGAGGCTCTGACCTCCCTTCAGTACCCAGCTGGGGCAGGACCAGAAACAAAGCTTTTCTCTTTTATTACTCTCCTTTTATGAGCACTTTAGGAGGACACTGGTGGTGTGACAGGGAGAGTGATGGGATTTGAAGACAGATTGTGTTTCAGTACAGGTTCTGCCATCTCAGCTATAATCTTGCTTTTGTAAAAATGGGAATAATAGTAGGTTTTTTTGGTAAGGTTGTGTGAAAATTAAATGGAATAATGGATATAGAATGCCTGGCATGGGACATACACAGACAGGCCATTATAAATGACAACTAATGCTGTTAATAGGTGCCAGACTTTGAAACCTTATGGTCTAAATGGCAGTGGATGAGTGACAGATGTAAGTTACGAGATGCTTGGCCAGCGGCTCTTAGTCTGGAGTTGGGAGAGACCTCTGGGTGTGTTTGGTACACTTTATAAGGAGCACAAGGAATGTCTCTTCTCAAAACATCTGTAACCCGGAATTACAAATCATGGACATTTCTTTGCATAGACTATTGAGCCTTTCCATGCATGTGTTAAATTGGGAAGGGTAATCAAATGAACAATGGAAGAGGGAGATGAAAAGGGGCATAATCTGGAGCCCCTCAGACTCTGGAGTTCAGATGCAAAAGCATTCTGGAGTTCTGATAGTGGACACCTCTGTTAACTTTATTTTTTATTGAGATATAATTGATAGATAACAGTGTAATAATTTCAAGTGTACCACCTAATGGTTTGATATATGGATATATTGCAAAATGATTATCACAATAAGTCTAGATAACATCCATCTCTCTCTTAACTTTACATACTCTTCCTTGAAGAGGCAAGAAATAAAGGTAATCATTTATTCCCACTAGAAAAAGGATTAAATTGATCTACGAATCTATTGGGATCTATAGATCCCAATCTCAGAGGAGCAAGTAGTTATCATACGGAAGGGCTGTTGTCAGTAATATCCCCAGGCATGTTCAAAAGTACCAGAGAGATGAAGCCTTGGACATTCTCTCTGCTGGGAGTCCATAGTATCTGCTAATTCAAATGGAAACTTTCACCTGCATTTTTGAAAGACTGCAAACACATTTTAATGCTTTCAGCTGGCTCTCCCGTCATTCCCAGAGTCCTCATCACCCCCATTTCAACTGCAGGGATCTTGCTGAGAAACTTATGCATTAAGAAGTATGTTCCCACTGTCTCCCACCAAAGGGCATAGAAGTTCAGAGCGGATTGCTGAGTTAAGAAGGTGACTGAACACACCAGCTCGAAGCCTTGCTCCCCCCAGCCCCTGGTCTGAACCTTTCCTCCTTCTCAATTCCCATGTTCTCGGTGTCATCATGTTAACCTCTGAGATCTGTACTGTCTTTATGATCATCAAGGGTAGGGGCCCTGCAGTATTTGTCTCCGGCTGAACTATGCTAGAGTAGTAGGTTTTTGATTTACTGTTGGGGAGACAAAGACAAATTGACTTAAGACATTCCATTTTCCACTTGAATTCTAGTTTTGCCCATCATTTTCCAGGGTGATGATACCATAGTCCAAAATACTTGAACTTTTGTGCACACATTTGAGAGATTTGGAGAAAGCATATGACCTTTTTGGTTTTTAGAGGATTCAGTGGATTTCTTGTGTATTGGTTTGTTACCATTTCAAATCCACTTGTTTATGAGTCAAGTGAAATTGTTTTGATCTAAGGGTGAATTGAGAGTTTATTGATACAAACATACAGAGAGGTGACTATGATAAAATAAACAGACACTTAAACTTTAAAGTCCTCACTTATGAGGACTTACTGAGAGCATTTGGTCTGGGCAAGGCTACTCTTTGCTGATGTAAGTAGCTCTGTGAAGATCCTGAGACACTTGCTCCTGCTGTGGTTAGGTTACTTCTGGTGGCATTGGTGTTAAACGTGCAGTACTCTCAGGAAGAGGAGGGACTTTTGTTCTCACCTTGGCAAGGCTGCTGCTCCTGGATGGGGGTGAACACTGCATGACGGCCCTGACCTGATAATCTTTTCAGTAGCCCACCTTGCCTTCCAATGATGGTGCTGTCACCACATGCCCCAGAGCTGATACCTGACTTTTTGTTAGAAGGACTGACTCTACAGAAAACCAACTTATATGGAGAGATGCCTCAGCTAAATTTGGGCTTAATTTCTTTCCTCTCTCTTTGCCTGGAGCAATAGTATAATTAATCTATCACTGCTTTGGAGTCTATTATTTCTTTATTGGCTTATTAAGGACACTATCCTATATGCAATTGGCTTGTGAAATATTATTACAAATTATAATTCCTACAGTGAACCTGTGTTAAATTAATTATTGGCAAAGACAAATCTCAGTGTCTGAACATAATTTTCCCCCCAAAAATAGTACTGCAGGAAATATGAACACCATAAACATTTTTTCATTTACCACAAAGTACTAGGGGTTGGTTAACCATCTGTTAGTGTTCAAAAACTGAAGACCAGGATGGCAAAATAATTCACTGTTTCTCAAAGAGGGTGGAAATTCATTATGAGCATTTTTAAAAGGTGGAAAAATCATTTAAAATGAAGCATTCAGCTAAAAATGATTCCTTTCTTGCTATGAGTCCCTACATAAATCTAAAAACTGTCATAAACACCAGCAGTACTTTTTGAGTTCATAATAATCTTGAATTATAACGATGTTCATTTTCTTTGCAACTGACATGATTTGACAGTTGTGCAAGTGCTGACTTTAGCAAATTGGTAACTATATTCAGTATTAAAATCAGGCATTTAAAACCACCAATGGAATTGAGGCATTGAAAGTTACATTAAGTGAAACTTTTTGAGGGTTCTTCTGAAATTATTTAAAAATAACTTTTTATAGGCACTAAAGCAATTTTAAAAATTATAAAGAAAATTCTTTTCCAGCTGAAGCCATGAATAGAATTGGTTGAGTGTCATAAAGTGACTGAGGTATAAATTATCACAAAGTGGTGGTTGGAATAAGCACTACCGTAATTCAGTTTTAACAGCCAAGTCATAGGCAAGATCCTGCAATACATAATGGACTCTAGTGTTTCACAGCCCTATTAGTAAATCATGGTAGAGGCTCTGAACCTTCTGGAAAGCCTCATAGTCCTGTACCCATATTCGGCATTCTGTTTACAGCTATCATGTTAAACATGTGTCCCTGCCCTGACAAGAATGTTAACCATTTTCCTTCTCTCTTTAAAAGCAATGTTCTTTGAAACTTATGTGGGTGACCACATTATAGGGTGATGTACCTGGTATCTCATTCCATTGCTGTATTAGTTAACTGTCCTAGACATTATGAAGGCTGAATTGCACTATTTCCATTATGCCACTTGAAGTTAAGATTGAGGAATAGTTTCCAGCTTTTAGATGTATAGTTGATTTAAAGGCCAACTAATAACTTTGGAGCTTGTTATCACTGTCATGCCATTCACAGGGGCCTATTACACTCTTCCTTTGTGACAGGATTGAGTCAAAACTAGTCTAGACACTGATTATGTCTGCCAAATGGGTGGTTAGAAAGGGGGTCAGATTGAATCAGTTTGTAGTTTCCCATCTGGTACCTGATTCATTCTGTGAAGCTGCTGGAAACAGAGGGGGCCTGCAGATGACTGTTACTAAAACACGACCAGAGGGCGGAGCCAAGATGGTGGCGTGAGTAGAGCAGCAGAAATCTCCTCCCAAAACCACATATATCTATGAAAATATAACAAAGACAACTCTTCCTAGAATAGAGACCAGAGGACACAGGACAACATCCAGATGACATCCACACCTGGGAGAACCCAGCACCTCGCAAAGGGGGTAAGATACAAGCCCCAGCTCCGTGGAACCCGAGTGCCCCTCCCCCCAACTCCCAGCGGGAGGAGAGGAGTCGGAGCAGGGGAAGGAGAGGGAGCCCAGGACTGCTGAACACCCAGCCCTAGCCATCCGCACCAGAGCACAGACACAGTGCGTACGTGTGGCCCTGGATACTAGGGAAACAGGGCAGCAAGATAGGTGAGCAGGTGCCTGAGGCCGGAGCCTGAGGACAAAGAAAAGTGAGTGGTTTTTTAAAAATTAATTAATTAATTAATTAATTAATTATTTTTGTTGTTGTTGTTTTGGTTTGGCAAGTGCTTTTTGGAAGGCTTAAAGGGGCAGGGCATGGGACATTTAGTCCAGAGGTAGGGAATCTGGGGATCTCTAGGCACTCTAACTCCCTGGGCAGCACAGAGCACAGAGGCCCCTTACAGAGATAAATAACCTCCGAGCCGCTCCCCCTCCAACAGGGCTCCATGATTTTGGAGCAGCAGCCCGAGCCAGGCCACAGCCAGAGCAAGAGCGGAAATAAACTCCATAGCAGCCGGGCAGGAAGCAGAAGCCCTGTTTGTGCGCAGCTGCCCAGCACAAGCCACTAGAGTTCGCTGTTCTCCCAGGTGAGGAGGGCCACAAACCAACAAGAAGGGAAGCTCTTCCAGCTGTCACTCGTGCCAGCTCTGCAAACTATCTCTATCACCAAGAAAAAAAGGCAAAACTAGAGGCAGACAAAGATCACAGAGTCAACACCCTAGAAGGAGACAGACCTAACCAGTCTTCCTGAAAAAGAATTCAAAATAAAAATCATGAACATGCTGACGGAGATGCAGAGAAAAATGCAAGAGCAATGGGATGAAGTCTGGAGGGAGATCACAGATGCCAGGAAGTAGATTACAGAAGTGAAACAAACCCTGGAAGGATTTATAAGCAGAATGGATAAGACTCAAGAGGCCATTGAAGGAATAGAAACCAGAGAACAGGAATGCATAGAAGCTGACATAGAGAGATAAAAGGATCTCCAGGAATGAAACAATACTAAGAGAACTGTGCGACCAATCCAAAAGGAAGAATATCCATATTATAGGGGTACCAGAAGAAGAAGAGAGAGGAAAAGGGATAGAAAGTGTCTTTGAAGAAATAATTGCTGAAAACTTCCCCAAACTGGGGGAGGAAATAATCGAACAGACTATGGAAATACACAGAACCCCCAACAGAAAGGATCCAAGGAGGACAACACCAAGACACATAATAATTAAAATGGCAAAGATCAAGGACAAGGAAAGAGTTTTAAAGGCAGCTAGAGAGAAAAAGGTCACCTATAAAGGAAAACCCATCAGGCTATCATCAGACTTCTTGACAGAAACCCTACAGGCCAGAAGAGAATGGCATGATATATTTAATACAATGAAACAGAAGGGCCTTGAACAAAAGATACTGTATCCAGCACGACTATCATTTAAATATGATGGTGGGATTAAACGATTCCCAGATAAGCAAAAGCGGAGGGAATTTGCTTCCCACAAACCACCTCTACAGGGCATCTTACAGGGACTGCTGTAGATGGGAGCACTCCTAAAAGCAGCACAGAACAAAACACCCAACATATGAAGAAAGGAGGAGGAGGAATAAGAAGGGAGAGAAGAAAAGAATCTCCAGACAGTGTATATAACAGCTCAATAAGTGAGCTAAGGTAGGCAGTAAGATACTAAAGAGGCTAACCTTGAACCTTTGATAACCACTAATTTAAAGCCTGCAGTGGCAATAAGAACATATCTCTCAATAGTCACCCTAAATGTAAATGGACTTAATGCACCAATCAAAAGACAAAGAGTAATAGAATGGATAAAAAAGCAAGACCCATCTCTATGCTGCTTACAAGAAACTCACCTCAAACCCAAAGACATGCACAGACTAAAAATCAAGGGATGGAAAAACATATTTCAGGCAAACAGCAGCGAGAAGAAAGCAGGGGTTGCAGTACTAATATCAGACAAAATAGACGTCAAAACAAAGAAAGTAACAAGAGATAAAGAAGGACACTACATAATGATAAAGGGCTCAGTACAAGAGGATATAACCCCTCTAAATACATATGCACCCAACACAGGAGCACCAGCATATGTGAAACAAATACTAACAGAACAAAAGGGGGAAATAGACTGCAATGCATTCATTTTAGGAGACTTCAACACACCACTCACCCCAAAGGATAGATCACCAGGCAGAAAATAAGTAAGGACATGGAGGCACTGAACAACACAGTAGAACAGATGGACCTAATAGACATCTATAGAACTCTACATCCAAAAGCAACAGGATATACATTCTTCTCAAGTGCACATGGAACATTCTCCAGAATAGACCACATACTAGCCCACAAAAAGAGCCTCAGTAAATTCCAAAATATTGAAATTCTACCAACCAATTTTTCAGAGCACAAAGATTTAAGACTGGAAATAAATTCTACAAAGAAAACAAAAAGGCTCACAAACACATGGAGGCTTAACAACATGCTTCTAAATAATCAATGGATGAACGAACAAATCAAAATAGAGATCAAGGAACATATAGAAACAAATGACAAAAACAAAAAAAAGCCCCAACTTCTGTGGGACGCAGCGAAAGCAGTCTTAAGAGGAAAGTATATAGCGAGCCAGGCACACTTGAAGAAGGAAGAACAATCCCAAATGAATAGTCTAACATCACAATTATCGAAACTGGAAAAAGAAGAACAAATGAGGCCTAAAGTCAGCAGGAGGAGGGAGATAATAAAGATCAGAGAAGAAATAAATAAAATTGAGAAGAATAAAACAATAGCAAAAATCAATGAAACCAAGAGCTAGTTCTTTGAGAAAATAAACAAAATAGATAAGCCTCTAGCCAAACTTATTAAGAGAAAAAGAGAATCAACACAAATCAACAAAATCAGAAATTAGAATGGAAAAATCACGACAGACTACACAGAAATACAAAGAATTATTAAAGACTACTTTGAAAACCTATATGCCAACAAGCTGGAAAATTTAGAAGAAATGGACAACTTCCTAGAAAAATACAACCTTCCAAGACTGAACAAGGAAGAAACACAAAAGTTAAACAAACCAATTACGAGCAAAGAAATTGAAACGGTAATCAAAAACTACCCAAGAACAAAACCCCCGGGCCAGAAGGATTTACCTCGGAATTTTGTCAGACACATAGAGACATAATACCCATTCTCCTTAAATAGAGATTAAAATAAATTCTCCAAGAAATAGAAGAGGAGGGAATACTCCCAAACTCATTCTATGAAGCCAACATCACCCTAATACCAAAACCAGGCAAAGACACCACCAAAAATGAAAATTACAGACCAATATACCTGATGAATGTAGATGAAAAATATTCAATAAAATATTAGCAAACCGAATTCAACAGTATATCAAAAGGATCATACACCATGACCAAGTGGGATTCATCCAAGGGATGCAAGGATGGTACATTTGAAAATCCATCAACATCATCCACCACATCAACAAAAAGAAAGACAAAAACCACATGATCATCTCCATAGATGCTGAAAAAGCATTTGACAAAATTCAACATCCATTCATGATAAAAACTCTCAGCAAAATGGGAATAGAGGGCAAGTACCTCAACATAATAAAGGCCATATTTGATAAACCCACAGCCAACATTATACTGAACAGCGATAAGCTGAAAGCTTTTCCTCTGAGATCGGGAACTAGACAGGGATGCCCACTCTCCCCACTGTTATTTAACATAGTACTGGAGGTCCTAGCCACAGCAATCAGACAAAACAAAGAAATACAAGGAATCCAGATTGGTAAAGAAGAAGTTAAACTGTCACTATTTGCAGATGATATGATATTGTACATAAAAAACCCTAAAGACTCCACTCCAAAACTACTAGAACTGATATCGGAATACAGCAAAGTTGCAGGATACAAAATTAACACACAGAAATCTGTGGCTTTCCTATACTCTAACAATGAACCAATAGAAAGAGAAATCAGGAAAACAATTCCATTCACAATTGCATCAAAAAGAATAAAATACCTAGGAATAAACCTAACCAAAAAAGTGAAAGACCTATACCCTGAAAACTACAAGTCACTCTTAAGAGAAATTAAAGGGGACACTAACAAATGGAAACTCATCCCATGCACATGGCTAGGAAGAATTAATATCATCAAAATGGCCATCCTGCCCAAAGCAATATACAGATTTAATGCAATCCCTATCAAATTACCAGCAACATTCTTCAATGAACTGGAACAAATAATTCAAAAATTCATATGGAAACACCAAAGACCCCGAATAGCCAAAGCAATCCTGAGAAAGAAGAATAAAGTAGGGGGGATCTCACTCCCCGACTTCAAGCTCTACTACAAAGCCATAGTAATCAAGACAATTTGGTACTGGCACAAGAACAGAGCCACAGACCAGTGGAACAGATTAGAGACTCCAGACATTAACCCAAACATATATGGTCAATTAATATTTGATAAAGGAGCCATGGACATACAATGGCAAAATGACGGTCTCTTCAACAGATGGTGCTGGCAAAACTGGACAGCTACATGTAGGAGAATGAAACTGGACCATTGTCTAACCCCATACACAAAAGTAAATTCAAAATGGATCAAAGACCTGAATGTAAGTCATGAAACCATAAAACTCTTAGAAAAAAACATAGGCAAAAACCTTTTAGACATAAACATGAGTGACCTCTTCTTCAACATAGCTTCCCGGGCAAGGAAAACAACAGCAAAAATGAACAAGTCAGACTATATTAAGCTGAAAAGCTTCTGTACAGCAAAAGACACCATCAATAGAACAAAAAAGAACCCTACAGTATGGGAGAATATATTTGAAAATGACAGATCTGATAAAGGCTTGACATCCAAAATATATAAAGAGTTCACCCTCCTCAACAAACAAAAAACAAACAATCCACTTAAAAAATGGGCAGAGGAACTGAACAGACAGTTCTCCAAAAAAGAAATACACATGACCAACAGACACATGAAAAGATGTTCCACATTGCTAATTATCAGAGAAATGCAAATTAAAACTACAATGAGGTATCACCTCACACCAGTAAGGATGGCTACCATCCAAAAGACAGACAACAACAAATGTTGGCGAGGTTGTGGAGAAAGGGGAACCCTCCTACACTGCTGGTGGGAATGTAAGTTAGTTCAACCATTGTGGAAAGCAGTATGGAGGTTCCTCAAGATGCTCAAAATAAACTTACCATTTGACCCAGGAATTCCACTCCTAGGAATTTACCCTAAAAATGCAGCACTCAAGTTTGGAAAAGACAGATGCACCCCTATGTTTATTGCAGCACTATTTACAATAGCCAAGATATGGAAGCAACCTAAATGTCCATCAGTAGATGATTGGATAAAGAAAATGTGGTACATATACAGAATGGAATATTACTCAGCCATAAGAAGAGGGCAAAGCCTACCATTTGCAACAACATGGATGGAGCTAGAGGGTATTATGCTCAGTGAAATAAGCCAAGCGGAGGAAGAGAAATACCAAATGATTTCACTCATCTGTGGAGTATAAGAACAAAGGAAAAACTGAAAGAAGAAAACAGCAGCAGAATCACAGAACCCAAGAATGGACTAACAGAGGATCAAAGCCCAATTTGGCTACCCAGAAAATGAAATAAGATATGTTATGAAGAAGAAGTTCCAAATCAACATACTCTGGAAGAGTCATTCCAAAAGATGGTCATCAAAAAATG
Source organism: Manis pentadactyla (assembly GCF_030020395.1). Lineage (NCBI taxonomy): Eukaryota > Metazoa > Chordata > Mammalia > Pholidota > Manidae > Manis > Manis pentadactyla. The sequence continues at coordinate 144,921,314 of NC_080020.1, read as the reverse complement.
TCAACAAAGATCCTGGCGCTGTTGCAGTTGTAGCTGCATTCATCCCAGTGGTTCCTGGAATTGCCATTGGAATGAAGAAGGAGGTATCTAAGCTGGCCTGTGCATACAGTAAAATAACGAATTTTACTGGATCTATACTGTTGGAACTCAACCAAGAATTAGGAGAAGTGCAAGTTGCAGCGCTCCAAAATCTTGAGACTACAGACTGTCTACTGTTAAAAGAACATATGGGATGTGAACAGTTCTCAGGAAAGTGTTGTTTCAAATTGTCTGATTTTTCTCAAATTATTCAAATTCAGTTAGACAATATCCATCATATCATAGATAAGTTTTCACAAATGCTTAGGGTGCCTAGCTGGTTTTCTTGGTTTCACTGGATATGGCTGGTAATTGTAGGTCTGCTTTGGTTGTGTAGCTGTGTTCCTATTATGTTAATGTGTGTGCGCAATTTAATTAGTAGTTTAAAACCTATACATGCTTAAGTTACTCTACAAGAAGATATGTCAAAGAAATAACCAATCTTCCCATGTTTTCTTCTATCTGCTTCTTCTATAGCTTTTATTCTTCCTTCCTAATTAGAACCCTTAAATAGAATTCGTGCCTCATATCGAATTTACCGAGTATCATAATTCTTCCAAGTGGTAAAGATACCTCAAGACAAATGCTGGGCATAGAAGCCACCGAGCATAAATCTGCAAAGAAGTAAAAAGCTAACCTTTTCAAACAATATGGCTTCTCTCTCACTTACCAACTTTACATTTCCCTGTATGGCCCCGGAAGATGACTGGTTAGCCAGAGACGGTTAAGATTCCTCAAGGGAGGAACAACCTAAGACAGGCACAGTCACAGGGGGGCCATCAGGTGAGAAATTGGGGATCAACAGAGGTGAGGCTTAGAACCTCACCCCCCCTGTTTTGAGAGAAATCTTCTGCATCCCTGGATGTTTTGTTGCCCTTGTCTAGCTTGGATTAATACTTAGCCTTTAGGCACACACCTGATCATCTACATTTGCTTTCTTACAGCACTAAACTGTTTTCTACCTTTATCTTGCATCTACCTACCACTTCAGCATTTTATTAATAATAATAATAATAATAATAATAATAATAAGGGAGAAATGTGGGATTCACATATAAATCAAGTATAAAAATCAGACGAATATTCATATCTGACCTGATTGTTTATAGTTCATAATGCGTGATCAAAACCAAAAGTTTCTGTGATGACTGCCCTTGTACTGTTCACCATGTAAGAACTTATTCACTATGTAAGAATTTGTTCACCATGTAAGAACTTTTTCGTTGTGCTTCAGAAGATCGGAGACTGATGAGAATTAGGCTTGGGGTGGATTAATGATTGTGCATTGAGTCCCCTGTACAGAATTTTATTGTTGTTAATTGTTAACAACCATTTGATCAATAAATGAGAGATGCCCTCTCAAAATAAAAAAAATAAAAAAATAAAAAAAATAAAACATGACCAGAAGTACGTGTTTTCACCAAGAGATGTCAATGTGAACAGTGACATTGCCTATGGCTCCAGTCCATGCTTGTGAAGGGGCCTAATATAAATACCTGTGATCTGAGGTTTTCTGACAGCAAAGATTGTCAAATATTGGCACACATTTGTAACGGAGATGGTAGCATGCTTTAAGACTAGACGCATATTCATGGGAGGGTTTAGAAACTATCTTAACCAAAGATTGAGAGTCTAAACTATCCTGGAAGGATCCCAAGAGATTCTTTGTTTTAATCTGTTTGGGCTGCTGTAACAAAAGTACCACCAACTGTGTGGTTTATAAACCAAAGAAATTTCTTGATCACAGTTCTGGATACTGGGAAGTTCAAGATCAAATTAATGTCTGGTTCACTGTCTGGCGAGGGTCCACTTCATAGATGGTCACAATATTGAGTTGTAAAAGTGAAAGAAACTTCTCTGTTATAGATGGTAAAAGCAAAATCTATCAGTTATACTAGGACAAAATATATAGAATTATATTTCTATTATTTCAATAAAAAATACAAAATCATGGTCATATAAAGGGGAGGTCAAAGAAAGTAGGGATCAAAAATATAAGGAAAACTATTACAAAAGTTCCTGGGCAGTTAATTCATGAAAACATATAATTTCACTGGATTTTATGGTCTTTGGGTGCTTACTTTTTAAATTGTAATTTTTTTCATTTTAAATAAATATCCACTTTCATAACAACTTTGGTGTTTTTGATTTTGTATTACACAGTGTCTAAAAACTATAAAATTATGAAACACTTCAGACCCCATGGAACCTGGACCTACTAAAGTATGGTAGGGTGAATCTCTGCACATTATTTCTGTAGGCTTAAAAGTGAGTAATCCTATAATTGTAAGGGTGTTTGTAAGGGTAAAATTAGATAGTGTGAGTGCATTTCTGGAATATGGTAGGGTTTCAACAAATGCTTGTTTCCTTTTCTCTCATCTGAACTCTGATGGTGTACATTATGCCCCGAAGTTTGAACTTAACATCTTTTCTATCTGGTTAGTTCTCTTTTTTCTCCCCAAATATGTTCTGAGTCCATTACATTCCTGCCTGGCCTCTGTCTCCTTATCTTTGTTCTGCTCTCACAGTGATTTTTCACAAAATCAGATGTGACTGGAGTTAAAAAAATCTGACCAGCTTGAAAACTTTAATGTCTCCCTTTGATTAAAAGATACAGTTCCATATAATTTAAGGTCCTTACAGTGACTCCCATCTACTTCTGTAGACCTAAGTCATGCCTCCCTGAAATCCTACACTCCAGGCAACTGGGTAAGTAGAAACTTATTTCCATGCTTCCTGCATTTTTCAGGTTTTCCTACCTGTAGCTTGTTCATTTCTTCACCCTTCCATTTTTTTCAAGTGATATTTATTGAGTTGGTGTTAATATGACGTCAGTGAGACATTGTAGTAAATATGAGTATGTGGACACGTGTGTGGAGAACTAGCTGGATCAGTGGTCACCCCCAAGTACCCTACCTCCCCCAGAGGTCTCAGAGCAAAATGTCTTATGCACCAAGTTAAAAGCCTCATTGCGGGGCTCACTCACCCCAGTGACAATGAAGGCAGAGCTGTGGGGCAGGTCAGTGTTGGAGGGACTCCCAGGTCCTGTCTCTTTCTAGCACATTCGCCTTTCTCTCTGACGATGTGGTTGAGAGGCCAACTGCGGTTGATTTAGGGGCCCACAGACGGGGCGCCAGGAACCAAGCACACTGCGGCTGTGTGGGAGACACTGTGGTTTGCTCATTGGCCCAGCTGTGACACACCAATCACTCGGGCACACTGCAGCTGCAGACTATGTGATTCTTGGTTGGAGCATTTGAGAGGCTTGGGTGAGACCACACTGGGACACCAATATGAGTCTAGTTTAGGGGTGACAGAGTTATCAGGCCACAGGGAATATGGTTGTGACTTGTTTTTGCAATTATTTTGGTCCATAAGTGACACTCCTGTATGTTCCATCACATTTCCTATTAACTCTGTGTCTTTGGCCAGTCTTAGAGATTGCTGACTTCTTTAACACATCTTAGACTTTTGCCTTTGTTCCATAAACTATTTTCTTACTTATTATTTTTACTTAACATAAAAGTCTCACCTGTATCTTAAGACTTAGAATTCCTCATGTCTCTCATCTATCCTGCTGCTTTTGTTCTCGCTGACAGAATTGAATATTCTTAAGCAGCAACACAAATATACGTTATACCAGGAGAAATACCATTTCTCAGGAAACTTGTGGGGAAGAAAGACAAGTGGCCTTGCCCAGGCTGTCCTTGCCACATGTACTGAGAGAGAGACAAACACAGATTCACCCCCAACCTGGCCAGGGACAGAGGAGGTTTCCCACAGGGGAGGGTTCTGCAGCCCTAGGACAGTGGGAGTGACCCAGGCTGGTGAAAAGCACAGAGCTCCCCTGGGGAGCTGCAAGTCCTTGATGCCGGCTGGTGCATGCATTCCACAGAGAGGAGTAGAACACGTGTGGCTGGGAGAGATTGCTGAGCAGCTTCTATGATTAGTCTCGGCTGCCTTTCTAAGGAACCTGGAGGTTATCATGAAGACCAGGAGGAACTGTGAAAGGTTGATCAGTCTTACTTTCCCTCTTCTGACCTTCAAACTCGTACTTCTACCTGTGATGGTTAACTATAGGTGTCAGTTTGGCCATGGTACCTGATATTTGGTCAAATACTACTCTAAATGTTTCTGTGAAGGTGTTTGTTTGGTGGGGATTAACAGTTAAATCGGTGGATTTTGAGTAAAGCAGATTATGCTCTCATATGGGTGGGTCTCACCCAATCAGTTGAAGGCCTAAGAATAAGACTGAGCTCCACGAGCAAGAAGGAATTCTGCTGGCAGACAGAATTTGGACTAGAATTGTAACTCTTCCCTGTGTCTTCTGCCTGGGGTCCTACTGTGCAGATTTTGGACTTGGTAGCCTCCACAATCATGGGAGCCAATTCATTAAAATAAATGTCTCTCTGTATATAAACACATCCTATTGGATCTATGGCTGGAATCAAAGATTACTCTATCTGTAAAATCTCTCCGGTTCCACATTCATCATTTTCTATCAAGCCACTCCTGTAATATTTTCTGCATAATACTGCTCAGGACTCAGCACATGATTCATACTTTTTAATTTACATCTGTCTCTCCTATAAATTGTGAGTAACTTGGGGACCAGGACTTATCCATCATTGAAGTCCCTGAGAAGAACAGTAGCTGGTAGTAAAAAAAGGATGCTCAATACATCTTCAATGAATGAATGAAAAAAGTAGATGGATGAAGGATGGAGTGCATTCCAATTTCCACAGCAATTATAATGCATGGCACATAGCAGGCAATAGATGAATGTCCATGATAACAATGCTAATACTGTAGGCCGTTGTTTTCCAGGTTACTAGGAGCCAGACACTAGTCTGGGCTGCAAAAATACCATCGAACCTGAAAAAGCTCTCACACATCTATTTTTATTAAATTAAGGAGTTCTGCCAAAGATTTCTAGAATCAGCCATGTCTTAAGTTACCTCTCCACCGTAACTCCCACTCCCTCACCCCAAACCTTGACTCCCTTTAGTGCTGAGACAACGCAGGGCTTGTAAGGGAGCAGGAGAAAGGGACTGCAGTACGTGGAGCCAGACGTGTAGGGCCTGTTACGGGACCAGAAGTACACTGCTGAAAGCAGTCAAATACAACGGCCTCAGCTGCTCCGATTTCTCTCCAGTTTCCTGTGACCTTTTAGCTTCCATTTGAGAAACAAGGAGTTTCCTGGGAACTGCTTTCAATGGTGTGTGCTTTGAAATAATCATGTGGGCTAATCAAGCCCCAGCCAGGCCTTGGAGGAAGGTTCAGGGAAATCTAATAGGCTGGGAGAAAACAGGGTAATAGTCACACATTTTTGACACTGTACAGTTGAGAGAGATGACCAAAGTGGGCTTGTAATTTATTTTCTCCTTTAAATAAAAAGAGTTACCTCTTGCTGTGTGAATAGCAGGTCTCTAAATATAAATTACTAGCTTATTTGTCACTGAAGATATGGGTACATAACATCTCCAGGAAATTCAAGTCTCCTGGGCTGGGTGCTGACAAACGTTAGATGGGAGAAGTCAGGACAAAGACAAATGGCTCTTCACTGGGCCTTCCTGCTGCACAGGTCCAGAGAGAGACAACGCCAGGAGAAAGCTGTTTCAGGCTTCGCTGTTTCAGTCCCAAGTGGTTCTTAGTGCACAGAGCTGTCTGTGGCCTGGTACCAGGGCTCGGAAGCCTGTTCACCCTCCTTGCCTTCCCTTGCTTGCCCTTTGTCACAATTCTTCCTACCCACAGAGGTTTTCCGATTGGAGATTAGTAGGAGAGACGGTATCCCACCAGACAGACAAATAAGCCGAACCCCTCTCTCTCTTCTTGAAAGCCTGGCTGCCAGAAACTTCCTCTGGCAGGTGGCTGCAGATAATAAAACCCATTGTAAGCATTCCCACTTTGTAAATTGGTCCACAAAAGGCAAGTAAGTGGAGGCAGGATTTATGGTCCTGCACAGGCCCTTCTCCTCCTAATGAAGAGTTCAGGAAGTAAGTGAAAAGCTGGAGGAACAGCAGAAAGTGGGGCCATTAAGCCACTCAGTGCTCAGACAAGATGAGGCTGGCTGGTTTAACCTCTTCAGTGCCTACCCAGATGAGCTACAGCTGCCCACAGAGTCACCAGCCCTGAGATACATAGGGCACTTATTTTTGGAAACAGGCTCTATGATGAAGAGATTCAGCCAGATGGCAGAAACGTAGTCACCTGCCCCTGCAAAATCTCGCTGTACTCTGCTTCCCTGTCACCATGCCTACCCCTCCCTTGCCTCTCCTGCCCTCCAGAAAAGAACCTAGATTTGGCTCATGGAATATTTTTAAATGCTCCAAACAGAATGTTTCCTCATTTGAATGGAGGGAAACCGCATCCGGGATGAAGCAGCTTTATTGGCAGAATGTGCCTTCCCCTCAGAAATAGTTCCTCCCTCCACTGGCCTGGACATGCTCAGACCTGTTGTACAGCCACCAGCAGAGTCCTCCTTTTGTCAGCACCGCGTGAGGCAGCCGCCTGGCTTTGGTTTTCTCTTCTTTGTGCCCATGTGGATGAGAGTCAAACCCACTCCAAGACCCATCATCTATCGAGCATGTTCAGTTTGAGTTCTACATATGATCTCAGGAGAAGATAAAGAGTCTCTACCAATAGTCTGAAAGTCTATAATTTTACCATATGTTACATAATCACAGCAATACTGACTTTGATGAATTTTATTAATGATTGAGGCAATGTTACAAAAGATACAATATCTATACATCCATATCATCTACCTTTATCTACCTATATCTACATCTATATCATCTATCTGTCTCTATATCCATATCCACATCTATATAGATAGACACTGTATTGATGAACAGAGCAGGAGATTAATGCAGTTTGAAGCTCAGCAGTTCATGTATTTCATTACCCCAGAAGCTTAAGTCCTGAAGCACAGATACCCTGAGAAGTTTGCTTTGTAGTGCCAATAAATTCAGTATATATTCATTCAGCTGTATTCTATGCAGATACTGTACCAGCTGCCCTTCTGGTCCCCAAGGCGCTCAGAGTAGAGAACATAGAAGTCAAGCCGGAGCAGGGGTCAGGTTGTAATAACACTGGGTCTGGAACATAGGAACGGCTGGTACTATAACTCCCCCACGGACACTGGGCCACGGAAGCTTCAAGAGGGAGGAGCACTTGGGCTTATTTCTGTAGGCTTTGGAAAGCAAATGAGGTCTTTTCAAGAGGAAGGAACCATCACTGTGGGAACTGGCAGCTGTGGGGGCAAAAAGGGCAGCAAGACTTGAGACTGAGCCATCTGCAGATGCGTCAACCACATGCAGCATTGGCCATGCGGTGGGGGAACCTGGGCAGATACTTAGAAGAAATCCACTGAACTTGGCCACCAGTTGGTCTGCTGGGTGAGCAAGGGGAGGATTCCAGTTTGACTGTAGCTGCCCTCCAGGAGGGTGATGGCACATTAACGGAGAAGGGCTTTAGGTGTGGAATTTGCGATGCTCATGGACTGTGGGACCACATTCTTTAAGCAGTGGAAGATGCAGAATGAGAGTCTGAAGGTGGGGAGGATCCAGGTGCTTCAACACGGGGTTGTTACTTATACGAGAGATATTTTTAAAGGTTGTGACATCCAGCGATGGTCCAGAGAAAATGCAGGGGAAGAAGGGGTCAAGTCTAAGGGTGGGATGTTTTCGACAATGGGTTCTTGAGAAGGGTGGGCAGAAGCAGCAATGAGGTGCTGGGTGTCATAAAAACACTGGAGGGTGTGTTGATAAGAGGCACCTCAGAGATGATAAAAGGACACATGTAGAGCAGGCCGCAGTGCCTGGACAAGTTCAGCTTCTGCCTTTGCTAGCCAAAACCCAAAAGAACATCAAATTTCCAGTGTATCATGAGATCTCAATCTGTTCCCAAGTGCGATCTAGTCCAATTACATACACAAATTCAAACTCTGAAGATAGCCAAGGAGTGCTGTGCTGCACGAGGGGCCCTCCTTTATTATAACAAACGTCCTATTCTGACTGGCACTCTGGGACTTGTTAATGTATCCCTCAGCCCAGTGTGCAGACCATTTCTTTCCATAAAGCAACTCATTTTTATCCTCCCAACTATGCTTTGAGCTAGACACTGAAATTATCCTGTTTAACAGATGAGAAAACTGAGGAGCAGAGATTCAGCAATTTTCCCAGTCATACAGCCAGTAAGTAGTGAGAAGTGAATACCAGTCTTGCTAATTTATTAGGCAGCTGTGGGAACCTGAGCTAACGTCTCAGATTTACATGTTGATTATCTTAAAAAAAACATGGTGAGGATTACCTGTACCACCTGACTCCCTTTGTCAGTGATTTTAGAATCACTGGGACGAACTGACTTCACATGGGATGAGGTTTGGCCAAGTCTGCCCCAACCGTCTGGGTATTGTAAAGTGTGTTCCCATGATGGTTGTGCTGGGTGGTGCTCCCTTCCTGGAGTGGTCTCTTTCATTAGGACGGAGGCAAAGTAAATATATTTTTTACTTCTAGACCAGTGGTTCTCATCCCAGGCAGCACAGTAATCACTTGGGGAGCTTAAAATTCTTGATGCCCAGGCCATATCCAAGACCAACCACATCAAAGTCTTTGGGTGTGGGGTTCAGGAACAGGACCAGATGATTCCAATCATAAGCTGGATTTTAAAGCTCCAGATGATTCCAATGTGTATTCATGATGTTGAGCAATTGGTTCTGACCTAACTCCTGGTGGAACTCATCCCAGTCTATTATCAGGGCTACTTTCGCTCATTTGTTGTCAAAGAGCTCAAAGTTGTTAGAAGTGTAGAACTCTGCAGTAGAGCACAGTGGCCCCCAAGACTGCAGATGTGCACCCATGTACCATCCCTTCCTCTAGAGGATGGGGGAATCTGAGAATATCAGGGATGCCACTCCCTTGATTAGGTTACTTATTTATCAAAGTGATAGGGTTTTGCAGACATAATAAGGTCACAAATCAATTGATTCTGAATTCATCAGAGGGGAGATTATGCTGGATAGATTCAACCTAGTCAGGTCCTTTGAAAGAGGCAGAGAGATTAGAATTAGCAGATATAGTGTCTCCTGTTGGCCTTGAGAAGCAAGCTACTATGAATTCTATAGTTTCAAAGAAACACATTTGATCTATAATCACATGTGCTTGCAAGAAACCCTTGAACAGCCTATGAGATCTCAGACCCAGCTGATAACTCAATTGCAGGCTTATGAGACCCTGACAGAAGGACTAGTTAAGCTGTGCCCAGATTATTAACACATGGGAAGTGTGAGATCATAAATACATGTTGTTTTAAGTCACTGAATGTGTGGTAATTTTTTATATAGTCTGGAGGACTAACCCAGTCCTGTACTGATCTGAGGGCCCGAACAGCTTCATGCAACCTGAAAGAGGGTGCTTAAAAGTTGACTACTGTCTTGGTAGTGTGGCCAGAGCTGGTGGCCACTCAAAAAGTAGCTGGGAGTCAGGAAGGTGCAGCACCAATTAGCACTGGGTAACTGAGAAAAAACATGTATACAACAGGTACATTTTTATAGTAATGAATTCAATATATAGTCTAAATGGGGCACAGAAATACAAAATTGTAATGTTTCCAGAAACTGTGGATTACACAGTGCATATTGTTTCCCTGTGATCTTATGCAGGTAGGCTTTTTTGTTCACAGAGTTCCAAAGGAGAGGGGAGCAGATACACAGTCACTGGGCCATCCATACTGACCAGTGCCTCACTGATGAAAACGCAGAAGCAGTGTTCATTTCTTCTTTCTGTATAGGATAAAGTTGAAGTGTCCTGAATTCTGCCTTTCCCATATTTTAGGAGAAATGGGTATTTTATGACCTTGCAGTTATCATGTTTTTAACTGAAAAAACTCCAGTTCTAGAAGGGGAAGTTCTAAAAGAGGAAGATGTTGTTCCCAGCCAGATTAAATATACTTGAGGCAGGGCAGGAAAATGGGACAAGGGTTGTGCCATTGTAAAATCTGCTTAGCATGCAAAAAAGGCCCAGCTTATTCTTTAACTTAATCTACTGGATATTCTTCCTCTTCTTCCATCCTCTTAATCAATTAAGTAACTTTGAAACCAGAACAGGAGATAGACCTCCAAAGTGTAAATGAACCTATATGGATAAAGCTAAGATCTGTATCAACACAGTCACCTAAATAACCCTATTCTTAAGACAAAACTTCAAAGGAATTATGAATCACCTGTATACATCATGTCTTATGGTGACCCCTACCCAAAAGGCCCTATAAAATACCAAATCACAAACCCTTAGGTGCACCTCCTCTCTGAGGTTGCCCACACTCCCCTTTCGTCAAGTATGTAATTCTTAAATAAAGCCTTCTCACTGCTCAACTTACTGCGTTTTGTCACTGCACTCTTCCAGTGGTAAGTATTTTTGTCACTTTGCTATTTCATCTATTTTCCAGACTTAAGCACAAGTCTTCACTCTCTCTGTCCTACTTCAGACTGAGACCTCTGATTTGGGCTTGTGAGTTCCCGTTGCCTTGGGGATCCACACAAGACTGCAGCTATACGATCATGCTGTTTAGCAGTCTGCCCAAAAATCTCCTTTCTTTGCTTTGGGAAGTTCTCAGAACATCATCCCACTCCATCCAGTGTTCTATAGATTCCCCAGATCCTGGAGTGACAGGGGCTTAGTCCCCATGCCATGCAGACCCAAGTGGACAACCCTGGCTTTAGGAGTTGGCAAGGGATCTGCCCCATGCCGAGCAGGAGTTCAATGAGCTTCCTTTTCCTCCCTCTGCTCTCCCATGCTCTCTGATGCTGCAAGATTGCTTCCATTCACAGCTACTCTCACTTTAATGAATTCCTTCCTTACCTACACTCATCTGATGTGTTCGAGAATTCTTTCTCACCCAGAGTCAAAAGCCCTCCCCCATCCACGCTGAATTTCTCCTAGCGCTTCACCTAGTGCGCAGGGAGAGACCCCCAGATGCAGCTGCATGACAACATACCCAACACAGATACTATAAGGGACACTGAAGGACCCTCTCATTTTTTTTATAAGCTCCTTTCTGACTCTTGGAATTGTCATGGGCTTCTCAAACTTCTCTTGGATCTGGGAGTTCAGAGTAACTTTGGGTTAGCAGATGTGATTTCCTGCTTATCAGAAGGATTTGGTAAGTCTGAGTCAAACCATCTGGGACATCTTTACACTCCTAAAGAGAAATACTGCATTTTTCTATTTTTAAGAGCAAGTGAGACTGCCATATTTGTATCAAATTTTGCTTAAGATAAAAAGGTATAAGCACTGGGGCGAAAAAGTGATCTTTGACCTGCTAAAATCATTCAATTTTGGAACCAGGAAATGTATTAACTTTATCAAGCATGAAGACTGTGATATTTTATGTTTTTATTATGGAACATTTCAAACATATAATGGAGTAGAGAGAATGATATAATAAACTTGATGACTCCATTTCCCAGCTTCTACAATCAATTCATGGTCAGCCTTGCTTCATCTATCTCCCTCCCATTTTTCCTACCTTATCCTGGATGAAAGAATCCAGTTTTACAGCAAAAAAGAGAAGGCATTGGGTGTTTTGATCAGTTCTACCCACCTTGACAGTGAGCACAAGGTACCCACGCACCTTTGCACTTGCCTGCCAGGCCAGCGAGGTGAGCTGGCCAATGAGCACATGCCCAGATTCAAGAGGGGGCAATTCCTTTGGATTTCAGAAAGCAATTCCTTCCTTCCTTCCAGGTTCTTGTTTCATGAGTCATCATGGGCACCACTTCTAGAAGATACTGTTCCCAGCTAGATCAAATATACCTAGCAGAGATAGAAGGGACACTGAAGAATTTTCTCTTTTTTTTTTTTTCTATACACTCATTTCTGCCTCTTTTAATCTTTCTGGATGCCAGGATCTCATCTAGGGCCAACTGAAAAGAAAGGATTAACCTCATTTCTTATCAGGGAGTTACAGCCATATGTGTACAAAAGGAGCTTCAGTTCCCCTCTCTGCTTTTGGGTAAGCCCTTGAGATAAGAAACCCTCCTTACATTGAAAGACTCCAACAGGGAAACTCCAGGACATATTGCAACAATTAGTCACTCTCAGGAAATTCTGCCCTTTGTAACCAAGTTTCCTTACTTTGTCTATTTCATCAAGTTTCTTTTTATTTGGTCCTTCTGTTTTCAGAGAAAAGTCATATACTTCCCTTCAGAAGAACTTTTCATACCCTTGATAAACATCACACCCTCCCTAGGCATTTGCAGTATCTTTCCTAATCCTTATTTAGGGATTCTTGGTTTTATAAATCAACTGCCCAGCCATCCTTATAAATCTCTTTGAATCATCTCCAAACTCACACATCCCTTTTAAGGTGTCAAGCACTAAGCTGAGAAAGATGCTCCAGAAGGAACTGAGACTACAGACACGATAAAAAGCTTAGGTTCTTTCATTGAAGGCTCATGTGGGTAATCACTATCTATGGAGATCAGCATATTTAAAAAAAACTAGACAACATAAATGTCACAGAAAGGAGGAAGAAGGTGATTTATATCAGGGTGTGGAGCACTTGGTCTCCTGGAGAGCATTTAAAAAAATAAGTCCATGTAGCAGCACCTTCACAAGTCTCAAGGTCCAAATATTTAGTCGGGGGGAACAGATAGGTGGCAGGAACTCCTCCATTTACTACTGCCCCAATTAGACCTTAGAATCTTCTATCACAGGGGTCAGCACACCTTCTCTGTCAAGGGCCAGGTAGTAAATATTTGGGCTTTGTGGGCTATATGGTCCTTGTTGCAGCTGCTCACCTCTGCTGCAAGACATGTGTACATGATGGCCAGGATGTAAATGATGGTCAACATGTAAATGATGGTCAGTATCTAAATGAATGGACAATATATAAATGAACAAATCTGCAAATAAATGGGCCTGGCTGCTCCAATGAAACTTAACTTATAGACATTGAAATTTGAAGTTTGTAAGTTTCATGTTATGAAATTCTCATTTAGGTTTTTTTCCAACCATTTAAAAATGTAAAAACCATTCTGATCCTGCAAAGCCATACAAAAACAGGTGGCTGGCTTAGATTTGGCTTGACAGTCCATTGTTTTCCTATCTCTGTTCTCACATCATCTTCCAGTGAGCCCAGGAGCCCCAGGAAAAAGAAAGGATGAGACAGGTAATCTGTACCACTTTAATTGTTTTACTACAACATTTAAAAACAGGTATGGCACATTTCTGTTCTTTGCTTTGAGTAGTTGACTATGTATGGACTCTAAAAGCCATATAGGCATTTCAGCAGGACAGAGGTAGGTGGGATCTGTAGCATCTTTGCCTGATCAGGGATCCATCCCATGAGTCCAGGCTTCCTTCATAGGAATGTTGACTGTACCTTGAGGATCCAAAATTAACATTCAGGTTTTGATAAAAAATGTATTTATCATATTTATAAATATTTATATGAAATTATAAGCACTAATTACCTAAATGATTACTTTAATGAAGAGAGGTAGAAATGCTCTGGAAGCATTAGGGCTTATGCTTTTTATGAAGAGATGCATGAAAGGGCAACTTAAGAGATATTTCTCTGAGTATGTGTGAGCCAGCATCAACTTGTATTCCTCCCCAGAACTTGGTCTCACCTCTCTGAAGTTGAACCTTGCCCATTTTTTTTTGCAAAGAATTGGGAATCTTGTTGACAGTCTTACATGTTATTTCCTGTGTAGCTCACTGATGATTTACTGAGCTCCTTTTATGGTTTTAAAGTATGACTGAGGATAATAGTATATGCCTTACTTTAAATAAGCCTGTACCATTTAATCTCTCAATTTGTAGTTCAGAACAAACTGTAAAGCCATTTTTGTTCTTGGGAAAGTAATCAGCTTTACCTGAGAGGACCTGGCTGATACCGTGTACTAATTTTGTAAATGTTAAAGCTGAATAGTGAGTTCCTGATAGGTCTTTGGAAAATAAACTGGACCGCAGTATGGACTTTTCTCATAATTAACAATTGTCTCAGAACAGTAAGCGTATGTTAGGCAAAATTTATGGAGACTTCAGTAGTGTGGAAGTTGGGTAAGAATCAGTAATTCTTCAATTATGTAGTAGATCAACATCTCATGGTTAGAAAGTCAAATATTTGGCAATCATGTAATTATTCCAGGTTCTAAAGTTGAGAGGATTCATAATTTAAAAAAAGATGTACTTACTCAAAAGAGACTTCTTTGTTTGGAAGGTTGTCATGTACTGAAGCCGAGTTGTATTAAACGTTGTATTTCACATTGAGTTGTACCGGAGAACTGCCTAATGCCACTGTGTGCCAGTGGAAGTGACGGCACAGGCGGCATGCTACTGTGGCCATGGGGACCACGGCTCTGCTCCTTGGGAGAGTACCATCACTTGTGGCAGGTGCTTCCCTGCGGCTCTCCCGCCTTGCTCTCCAGGCAGGTGACAGGGAGGAGATTCCAACCCTGATCTTAAGCAAACACCTCATGAAAGATAACTGCGGCATGGCCTGCATGTAAGGAAAATGTTACAGTTCAGAATTATTCTGAAAATAGTTCCCACTACTGCCATCTATATGCCAAGTTAAAGTCAGCCCTATGTCACTTTCCTGCGGTGCACAGCTCGAGAAGAGAATCCACGGCTCCTGCAATCTTAAGGTCAAACGCTGTCAGATCTGAGCACAGAGAGGCAATTTTGTTTTTAGGAATCCCAGCGCAGCAGAAACTGGAAATCCCAGAGAGGAAGCCCATGGGGGACTCTGTTAGAGGTCCGGGGTGCCACCAGCTCTTGATGCCACGCATTTAGGGACGTGTTCAAGCTTCTTGTTTTTCTTGTCTTTCCTCTGGAAAGGAAAGGAAACAAGCTCCAACATGCCAAATGTGGGAAGAAAACTGTAAAACTTGGGCTTCTAGGACTCCATTTATCCATGAGGGTCATTAATGAAACCACACCCTGTCTCCTTGTACCACAGGTAATTGCAAGTGGACGGTATCATTGCTCGTAATCGGTGACGTCCTTTCTCCCTCCCTCCCTTCCTCCCTCCCTCCCTCCTTTCTTCCTCCCTCCCTGCCTCCCTCCCTCACTACCTCTCTCCTTAGCTAATGATGCGCATGGTCATCCTCATTGGTTCTGATCCTCCATGAGCGCTAGCTTTCTAAAATTGTAGCAAGTTCCGTGGAGAACTCTGTGGGGTAACTTTTAGCTCATTTGTTAGGCGTGTCTATCTATTTGCAGTAGCTAGCACGCAGTAGGTCCTTCAAATATGTCTTAAAGTGTACTGACAAATGACAAATATGAAAAAAATAATAACAGAAGTACTGTAGTACAAATATGCAGAGAAGGTCCAATGAGCACAGAGGCGGTGATTGGTTGTGGCTCATGGGCGCCGCGGACTCCCCAGGTAAGGGCACCCGAACCAGACAGGAAAGGAGGAACAGGACTTAGACTGGCGGGAGCTGGAGCTGAGAGGCGAAGATCAGGGAGAGGATCATTGTGCAGTCCTGTGATTCTCAAATTTTTTTGTTCCAGAAAACCTGAAAATTGGTCCTTTACAATCTTAAGAATAATGGAGGACCCTAAAGAGCTTTTATTTATATATATTCTAACTATTGATATACAAAGTATCAAATTAAAATTGAGAATTTTTGGTTTTAAAAATATGTCTTTATTCATTGAAAAACAATAACAAACTCATTACGTCATAAATAATATTTTTATTAAAAATAAATCTGTTTTCTAAAACAAAAACGAGTGAGAAGAGTTGCACTGTTTCATATTGTGGCAAATCTTTTTATTCTTTAGCTTAAAAGAAGACAGCTAGATTTTCAAATCTGCTTCTGAGTTCAATCTATTGTAATACCACACATAATTAAATATTTGGAAAACTCCATTGTGTGTTTATGGAAGAATGAGAATGAAAAGAGCAAATGACAGCCAGCATTATTATCAAGAAGCTTTGATCTTTTAATCCACATGAAAGGTTCTCAGAGACCCTCAAAGGACACCTCCGGGTCCCCAGACCACGTGTTGAGATCAGCTGTCTTAAGTGAAAGGAAGAGTATGAACACAAGACCAAATACTTCTGCTAAAGTATATTTCCTGGGCTTCTTCCCCAAATACCCTCTCTCCATCCCCCTGGGTGAGTTGGACCCCGTGTTCTCAGCTAGCCTTTGGGTTGCCAGATGCCCCTGCTGCACAGACCTCCCTCCTGAGTCTGTCATCTGTGGCCCACTGCCCACAGCTGTTTCCACAAGGAAGTCCCATGGGTGCCCCGCATGTCTAACACTGAGCTCCACACACATTTCCCGTTTTCCTGTACTCTATGTCCTGGCTAGCTCAGAAAATGAGTCACCTCGGTTTCTTCCCCTTCCTCCCTCTTTGTCGTCAATTAGTCCCCGGTTCCTGAGCATTCTATCAACTTAATCCAGCAGTACTTAAATGTCTACCTTTCAATTCAGGCCCCCAGAGGAGCCCCTGAAGGACTGACTACACAGCTTTCAAACTAACCTGTGAACTTTCGGGTGTGTCTCCCCTACTCCATTATTTCACTATTACCACCAGATCTTTATAAAATATGTTTTTTGGTATGTCAGCCACCCTGTTTATAATCCTTGAACAGTTCTCAGGTGCCCTCATGATGAAATTAAACTTTTTAGTGGATCTTAGAGTAGTTTTTGTCATGATGTTATGAATACCAGTTATGTGGGTCATTGAATCAATTCAGTTGGTCAGGACCAGCATCTGATAAAAGAGTATGATAAACCAGAATATCTAAGATTAGAAAACCTTGTAAGTGGGACTAATCTTACATATTGTCTCTTAAACTTGTGTCACCATTACATGTATGTGTATACATATGTATGTGGACTGGGTCTCAGGACGAAATATATTTCTTACTGTGTGTCATGGTCAAATACGTGTGAAAACGTTTTCTCAGAGGCTCCCTGCCTACCCCTCCCCTGTCAGAGGCAGCTTTTCCAGGGATCAGTCGGCTCCCACACAGGCCAGATTGCTTGTGACTCTCTGGAAGCTTTAGGATGTTTCCTTCACTTTGGGCCTGTGCTCAGGCTTCCATTTCTGTGGTGACCCTGCTTTTCTTCCCTTTACTCAGATAATTAGTGCTCAGTATTTAAGATTCAATTCACAGATTTCCTTCTGGGAAGTTTCTGATTCCCCACTGACCATTCCCTACCTTAGCTTCCCCTTGGATAACCCCAACATCAGAAAAGGGGCTGGTGCAGAATTCAAAGAAATAAATTCCACACTGTTCACCTGCTGGATCCCCTCCCATGCTGATGGCTCCTTGAAAACCAGTAGGCACCTTCCTGTGTGGCCTAAGTGAAATCCTGACACAAAATAAAAACTCGGTGTACTTATGTTTGCTGAAGTCATCAGTTACAGCCTCAAATACTCTGCAAGCTGTATCTGATGTCTCCCTGTTTCTCCTTCTGATATTAAATGAAACAATGCTGCTTCAGGGATGGGAGAAGGAACTTGAGCACATTCTTAAAGGTGGCTTCTGTGAGTTTTTAAACATCAGCATGTGGTATGTTGCCATGACATTCTAAAGACTCTGGTGGCAGCAGTGACAAAGTGAGGCTGTGAGGCCCAGTCTGGCACACTTACATTCTGTCCTGGCTCCATCCAGACCCATCTCCCTCAGGTTAATGTTTCCCTCAATTCCCATGTTACAGAAAATACTGGAAAACCTGGACTAGATCGCTGATGAAAGAACCAAGCGGCACTCGGAGGTCTTGGAGTCTGAGGTTTTATTTCACACCAGCAGGCCCAGAGGGGAGTAATCTCCCAAGGTCTGAGCCCTGAGCACAAGCAAGGGGAGCAATTTATATTATTTTGCTATGTGGCATTTTGGGATGCACAGAGCAAAAGAGGAGCCTGGGAGAGGGGAGGGGGGAGCTGGGAGGGCTTTGCCAACCGGAGGGAAAAAGCGGTTTGCTGACCTTGATGGCCATGTTGAATATTTTCCTTATCACGGCCCCCTCTGATGCACCTTTAAACACTTCGTTTTAGGGGGCATCATCTTTTTTAGTTTATGATAGGGTTATAATGGCTTGTATTTATACTTTTAATTGCTTTGAGCTAGGACTTTTTTCTTGTGACTGTTTTCGTTAAAGTCCTGAGTACTTTGTGAAGAACACAAATGATTATGTTTTTATGCATTTGTCTGTATGTGTGTACAGGTTGAAATGAGTCCTTCAGACTCTTGGTAAGCTTGTGCTTAACAAAAAATACTCAGTTTTTCTCAGTCCTAATTTATTCTTAGCAGCTGAGCATTACACTCAGGCTGGCTTGAGTGTGAGAGGACAGGTGCTAAAGGTGTAGGGCCACTGAGGGCAGCTCCCTTGGGTGATGACCATGCACTTTAGAACTTTTGTACAGAGAGGTATACTTTGGAAATGCTGGCTGAGACTTGAGTTCAGCTAGGAGAGACAGGTAAGCACAGCAAAACAACTTAACAATTACCCAATAGACAATAGAAAGGGCAACTATTTAAGGAACAATTTAGTCAGAGGAGGCAGCAGCAGAGAGTTTAATGCCCAGGATGGGAGATTCCATTCCAGTGAGGGCCAGAATCCACGGCGTGCAGGTGTCCATTAGTCAGAGGGTAATCGTCAGATGCAGAGACAGAGAGGATCTGGAGGTCTGGCTGGGCTTTCTACGGAAGTCTTTCTTTGTCGGGAGTATGGGCTCTTCTCACTCTGGAATGATGGTCCCATGGAGTGATGCCTGTAACTTTGAGGGTAGTAGGAGTGGTTAGAACAACAATGTGGGGGCCAGTCCACTGAGGTTTGAGGATTCCTTTTTCAGTTTTGACTCAGACTGAGTCCCCAGCCTGGAAGGAATGTCCTGGGGTCCCTAAGGAGATCAGGGCTCTTTCTATGGTGTATTGCTGCAGCTTATTTAGGGTGGTTCCCAAGGCTTGGAGCTGTTTCCTGCTCCCTTATTACCTATCTGGTGTAGATTCCCTGGGAGGCTTCCTACACACCGGGGACGGTGTCTATACACTAACTGGAAAGGGTAAAAGCCTTGAGACCCAGGTGTGCAGCGAGCATGAAGGACAGCCAGGGGCAGTAGGTCTGGCCACAGGAGGCCAGTTTCTTGGCAAAACTTAGTTAGGGTTCTTTTGAGGGTGTGATTTATTCATTTCACTTTTCTTGAACTTTGTAGCCATTATGCAGTGTGGAGTTTCCAGATAATGTTGAGAGATTTAGCTAAAATCTGTACTACATCTGCTACAAAGGTAGGTTAGTATTGCTTTTTGAGGAGGGCTTCCAGCACAGTTTTTCTTAGGTGGGTGAGCTGATGGTATTTGCTGACTAGATGCCTTCCGGTTGCAGTTGGGACAAAGATGTGTCTGTCAGGCAGCAATCATCATTTTTTTTTTTTTTAGTTAGGGTGGCTCCTTCAGCCGTCACCCAGTCTTTCTCTTTTTCAGTGTACTTGGGTAGAGGGGCCTCCACTTGGGGGTGTTAGGACCATGGTAAGGGAAGGAACTTTATCTGTTTTTATTGGCTGCTGTTTTAGCTGCCTTATCTGCCAGATGGTTCTCCTGTGTTTTTCCTTTTCCTTCATTTTACTTTCAGCTTCTCTGTCGGCCTGAACTTCTCTGTTTAGATAGATTTTGTTGTCAGTTTTAATCAGTTGGGTGATATTTATCCCAGCAAAGCCTTCAAGTTTTCAGAGCTTTTGTCTGATGTCTGGGCAGCTTGAGCTATGAATGAGGTATTGACCATTTGCTGGCTCCCTATTGACTCAGGACTGAAGGGGGTGTAGATGCGATAAGCTTCACACAGTCTTCCATAATAGTCCCCAGGAGACTCTCCTGGTTGTTGAGTGACTGAAGAAACTTTGGTCATGATCATAGGCTTTTTGGACCTGGCTTTGATCCCCGGGAGGAAGGCATCCTGATATCGGCAGATCTGGTGCTGTCCCTCATGGGTGGTAAAGTCCCACTAGGGGCGTTCCTCGGGGACAGTGATTTCAGCCCATGCACCCTAATCAAGCATCCCAGTTGTCTCCTCTCCTCCAATGTGAACAGGGTGTAGAGAAGCTGTTGGCAGTCTTTCCAGGTCAGCTGATGGGTTTGGAAGAGGGATTTCATGAGATCAACCAGGGCTTGTGGCTTTTCCAACAGGGTGTTGCTTTTTTAATTGAGGAGGTTAGTCATGGAGAAGGGTTGATAGTAAAGCATGGACTGGCCGGGCTGGATGGTCTCATCTTTATTATGCCTTTCAGGCTTCCATGTCTCTTGCACTGGCATCTGAAGGGTGCCTGCTTCTGGCCGAGGGTGCAGTGTGGCTGCTGGTCCAGGGGAGGGTGGGTCTGCTGGTTCTGGAGGTGGCGGGGAGGCCAATGGCAGCAGAGTGTCTGGGACTGGGGGTCTGGGTGCTGTCGGCCTTGGAGGCACATAGGTGGGGGCAATATAAGCTCTTCCTCTGGGTCACCAGCAAGAATTTGCGGAGGCTCAGGCTTCTGTTGATTCTTTGTGGGCTGTTTCGTTGAGGCGACTAAGACCCTACTTTGTCCCTGCTTGTTGCAAGTGAATCGCACCCAAGGGGGAAGAGTCTGGGCATCTTCCAACTAGGAGTTAAAGTATGGGAACTGATTAGGATGACCTGGATCTCTAGGGGTGACCCACCAGGCTCTGTGGATTGTTGGGACATCTAGGGTTCCTTCTGGAGGCCACCCTACACTAAAGGTGGGCAATACAGATTCACACAGGGTTTTCAACCTGCCAGAAGTTAATTTTATTCTGTAGTTTTCTGAAAATCCCTTCCTGAAATTCTTGATCATAGTGTCAAGGACTGTGGGTTTACTGTGCCCTGACCCCATGACGTGTCCGTGTAGTGGTGCCACAACAACAGACAAGGGAGGGGTGCCTCCTGTAGAGAGACCAGTCAGATGCCCATCCATTTGCACTTCTCATGGAGACTTTGGTCAGCCTTGACTAAGGGGCACCCATTTAAGTCCCGGGCCAGGTCAGCGGAAGCTGAATCACTGATATGTCATGACCACTGACCACGAATGCGGCAAAGGGCCCACTCAGATTTTGTAGCACAGGCTGTGGTATCACAGATTAAGTGCAGACTGAATGGCTTCAGTCGCCCTGCACACTCACTCACACACACACACACACACACACACACACACACAGCCAGGCAGACCAGAGTTTAAACGTTCCCCCTCTGGGAACGTCTACCTGTGAGACTTCTAAGAAGTCTCCGGGAGGTGACCAGGCTCCCCTTCCACCCCAACGGGTGGGAACTGGCTGGGTCAGGCACCCTGGGGCCTTACCGGATTCAATGTCAGGACCAGGTCCTCACCTGCTAAGCCTCCTGGAGTCTGGTGGGAACAGTGGAGCAGGGCCGGCCCAGGGCGACTGGGTGGGAGACTGCCGAAAGATCAGGCAGGGTGCGGCTTCTCCATTGCGATCTCCTGTTCCATCACTGACCCGCCATTGCCCCAAACTGGTGGGAACAATGGGCCAGTGTGGTTGGGTTTCCCAGTCAGGGAACCAAATGTTACGGAAAATACTGGAAAACCTGGACTGGATTGCTGATGGAAGAACCAAGCAGCACTCAGAGGTCTTGGAGTGTTGAGGTTTTACTTCACACTGGCAGACCCAGAGGGGAGTAGTCTCCCAAGGTCCAAGCCCTGAGCACAAGCAAGGGGAGCAATTTATATTATTTTGCTATGTGGCATTTTGGCATGAGCAGGGCAAAAGAGGAGCCCGGAGGAGGGGAGAGGGAAGCTGGGAGTGCCAACTGGATGAAAAAAGCAGTTTGCTGACCTTGACGACTGTGTTGAATATTTTCTTGTCACCCAGACTTGGTCAGATTCCTAGTTTACTGCCTCCTACACTTTTTTACTCCCAGAACTATCACACTTGCAATTTGACATTCATTTTGTTTATTTGATTAATGTCTCTAGAGTAATTATAAGTTCCTCACTAGAATATATGTTCCATGAAGTCCTAAATTGAATTGATTTTTGTGCTACCATATCCACAGTAAATGTTGAAAGAATGAATTATGACAAGAGCACCCAGCAAGCCAAAGACATGGCAGTCACCCCAGGTGGG
This sequence comes from Manis pentadactyla, assembly GCF_030020395.1. Taxonomy (NCBI): domain Eukaryota; kingdom Metazoa; phylum Chordata; class Mammalia; order Pholidota; family Manidae; genus Manis; species Manis pentadactyla. The sequence goes on along the minus strand of NC_080020.1, from coordinate 144,899,135 downwards.
AGGAGGAACCAGAATAGAAGGTACAAGCAGTAGACTGAGGATGGTTGAGTTTATGTGTCAGCACAGCTGGACCTTGGTGTCCGGACTGCTAGTCAATCATTGCTCTGGAAGTGCCTGTGCAGGCGTTTTGGATGAGATTAACATCTCAATTTGTAGACTTTGAGGGAAGCGGTTCGCACTCCTGATGCGGGTGAGTCTCATCCAATTAGGTGAAGCCTGACTAGAACAGAAGACTGGCCTCCGCTGATCAGAAGGGACATCCGCTGGTAGGCAGCCTTTGGGCATGGACTGCGACATTAGCTCCTCCCGGTTGTCCACCCTGAGGGCCCACCCTAAAGATTTTGGACGTCTGTCTTCATCTTCATTTGGTTTATTCCTTAAAATAAACCTCTTCCTATATACACATGTCCTAATGGCTCTGGTCCCGCAGAGAAGCCTGACTAATACCACTATGGAGGTGTTGCCGGTTGTTCCGGGCCACTGGGTTTCATCCTCTCACCTTGGCTCTTGGGGGGTGTTGGTACCTGTTCAAGGGGCTCTGAGAAGTAGCTGTGTCTGCATGACACATATTCCTGGAGCCAAGGAAAACTGTTTATGTATAAAAACAAACATAGGTATAATATAAACTAGAATTCTAAATGTATATATGTCAGAAAACAAAGCAGGGACTTCAGACACACATTGCAGAGGCAGCTGGCAGATTGGCCCTGGGCCAGTAGGCACCCTTGGAGGTATGGATTCCTTTATAATTAACTGAGAGGCAGAAGTGAGCAGTGGACAAGAAAGTAGGTTTTTAGGGTATGTTTCAATAATATCACTTTGTAAATAGAATGGGGGCTCCACTGGTAGAGGCTGGTGGGGAGACTAGAAGAGAAGAGCTGGCCAGAGTACAGGGCAGACATGGTGGGTACCACATGGAGGCCTGCCAGATTTTGGTTTATTGTTTAAGGATGGCTTAGTGTCATCTTCTGTAGGAATGATTTGACTCTTTCCTGAAGGTGAGTTTGTCTGCTCTTCCCATCTGCTCCCCAAATACCTGTTGTCTTGATCACAATGCCTCCCAAATCTTTTATAGTTACTTGTTCAAGAGTACATAGCAGTAGACTAGGACTCTCTCTGGGTGCATATTCTGGGTCTTATTCATCTTTAATTTCCCATGGCTAAGCCTAGAGCTGAACACAAGGCAGGTCAGTGGATGCAAATATTTGTTGCATGAAAGAGTGAATGACCAGTGCTGGCTGGTCCTGCCATCACTGAGCTAGGGAATGCAAGAAATGAAATAGATCTGAAAGAAAATATGCTAAATTGACATATGTGCACTATTATTTAATTATTATTGCTATTTATATTATTTTGGTCAAGTAATTTCTTTTCTTCTTTTTCTTTTTTTATTGAAGTATAGTTGGTATACAATATTATATGTTTTAAGCATTCAACACAGTGGTTCACCAGTTACCCACATTATTAAATACCCCCACTAGTATAGTTACTATCTGTCAATATAAGAAGATGTTACAGAATCATTGGCTATATTTTCCATGCTGCACTTCAATTTCCATGACCAGCTTATATTATGAGTGAGAATTTTTGTGTCTGTATATCCTCCTCCCCTTCCCCACCCACCCTCCCAACCACCATGGTGACACTAGGCATTTCTCAGTGTCTATGACTTTACTGCTATTTTGTTCAATTTGTTTTGTTTTCAGGTGTCCACAAATAAGAGAAAACATGTTATTTGTCTTTTCCATGACTGGTTTATTTCACTTAGTAAAATACCCTCTAGGTCAATACATGTTGTCACAAATGGTAGGATTTCTTTCTTTTTTATGGCTGAATAATATTCCATTGTATATATGTATGTTCCACCTCTTCTTTCTTCATTCATCTACTGATGGACATTTTGGTTGCTTCCATATCTTGGCTATTGTAAATGATGAAGCAATAAACAGGGGTTCATATATCTTTTCAAATCAGGGACTTTGATTTCTTCAGGTAAGTTCTTAGATTGGAATTATTGGGTTGTATAGTATTTCTATGTTTAGATTTTTGAAGAACCTCCATACTGCTTTCCACAGTGGTTGCACCAATTTACAGTCTCACCAACAGTGGAGGAGGGTTCCCTTTTCTCCACATCCTCGCCAACAATTGTTATTTCTTGTCTTTTGGATAGTGGCCATTCTAACTGGTGTGAGGTGATAGCTCACTGTGGTTTCAATTTGCATTTCCCTAGTGATTAGTGATGTGGAGTATCTTTTCATGTGCCTGTTGGCTATTTGTATTTCTGCTTTGGAGAAATGTCTTTTCGGTTCTCTGCATGTATTTTAATTGGGATTTTTTTTTTCTGGTGTTGAGCCATATGAGTTTGTTACATATTTTGGATGTTAACCCCTTATCAGATAAATAATTTACAAATATAGTCTCCAATACTTGAGGTTGCCTTTTTCTTCTGTTGATGGTCTCCTTTGTTGTTAAGAAGCTTTTCTGTTTGTTGTACTCCCATTTTTTCATTTTTGATTTTGTTCCCCTTGCCTAGGATGATGTGTCCAGAAAAAAATTGCTCATGCTTATGTTAATCAGATTTTTGCCTATGTTTTCTTCTAAGAGTTTTACAGTTTTATGTCTTATATTTAGGCCTTTAATTCATTCTGAGTTTATTTTGTATATGGAGTTAGACAGTAATCCCAGTTCATTCTCTTGCATGTAACTGTCCACTTTTCCCAACACCACTTACTGAAGATACTGACCTTTCTCCACTGAATATTCATGAATTTTTTATCATATATTAATTGATCATACATGGGTGGGTTTATTTCTGGGCTCTTTATTCTGTTCCATTGATCTATGAGTCCATTCTTGTGCCAGTACCATATTATTTAGATTAATGTAGCTTTGTAGTATAACTTGAAGTCAGCAAGAATAATAATCTAACTTTGATTTTCTTTCTTGGGATTGCTTTGGCTAATCAGGGTCTTTGTTGTTCCATATAAATTTTAGTATTATTTACTTAGTTCATTGAAAAATGCCATTGGTATTTTGGTAGGGATTGTTTTGAATCTGTAAGTTGCTTTGGGTAGGATGGACATTTTGACAATATTAATTCTACCTATCCATGAGCATGGGATAAATGTATATTTATTTTTGTCTTTGATTTTTTTCATCAGTTTTCAGAGTACAAGTCTTTCACCTCCTTGGTCAGGTTTACTCCTAGGTATTTCTTTTTGATACAGTTACAAATGGAATTATCTTCCTGATTTCTCTTTCTGTTGGTTCATTATTACTATATAGGAATGCAAAGGATTTCTGTGTATTAATTTTGTATCCTGCAACTTTGTTGAATCCAGTTACTACTTCTAATACTGTTTTGGCACATTCTTTAGAGTTTTCTATATATAGTATCATTTTATCTGTGATAGTCACACTTTTACTTCTTCCTTACCAATTTGGATGTCTTTTAACTCTGTCTTTTCTGATTGCCATGGCTAGGACCTCCAGTACTATGTTGAATAAGCATGGTGAGAGTGCTCATCCTTGCCTTGTTCCTGATCTTAGAGGAAAAGCTTTCAGATTTTTGCCATTGAGTATGATGTTAGCTGTGGGTTTGTCATACATGGCCTTATTATGTTGAGGCATGTTCCCTCTATATCCATTTTATTGAGTTTTTATTATGAAAGGATATTGAATTTTGTCAGATGCCTTTTAAGCATCTATTCAGATGATCATACAGTTTTTTATCCTTCCTTTTGCTGATGTGTTATGTCACATTGATTGATTTATGTATATTGTACCTACCTTGCATCCCAGGAATATATCCCACTTGGTTGTGATAGATCCTTTTGATGTATTTTCTAATTCAGTTTGCTAATATTTTGTTGAGGAATTTTGCATCTATGTTCATCAGGGATACTGGTCTGTAATTTTCTTTTATTGTATTTTCCTTGTATGGTTTTGGTATTCGAGTGATGCTGGCCTCATAGAATGAATTTGGAAGTATTCCCTTCTCTTCTTCTTTTTAGAATACTTTAAGAAGGATGGGATGGGTATTAGCTCTTATTTAAATGCTTGGTAGAGTTCAATTGTGAATCCATCTGGTCCTGAAATTTTGTTTATTGAGAGTTTTTTGATTCAGTTTAATTACTGGTAATTGGTCTGTTCAGAATATCTGTTTCTTCCTGGGTCAGTCTTGGAAGGTTATACTTTTCTGGGAATTTGTTCTTTTCTTCTAGGTTGTCCAATTAACTGGCATATAATTTTTCATAGAACTCTCTAATAATTTGTATTTCTGTGGTGTCAGTTGTAACTATTCCTTTTTTGTTTCTGATTTTGTTTTGTGTTGTTTAGCTTCTATGTGCTTGTAGGCTTTTTTGTTTTCTTTGTGTAGTTAATTTCTAGTTTCATACTATTGTGGTCTGCAAAGTTACTTGATACAATTTCAATCTTTTTGAACTTATTGAGGCCCTTTTTGTGGCCTAGTATGTGAGCTATTCTTGAGAATGTTCCAAGTACACTTGAGAAAATGTGTGTCTTGTTTTCAGGTGAAATGCTCTGGAGATATCTGTTAAGTCCAAATGATCTAATGTGTTGTTGAGTGCCTCTGTTTCCTTATTAATTTTCTGTCTGGTTGATCTGTTTATTGGTGTGAGGGGTGTGTTAAAGTCTCCTAAAATGAATGAGTTGTAGTCTATTTCTCCCTTTAATTCTGTTAGTGTTTGTTTTACATATTTAGATGCTCCTATGTTGGGTGCATAGATATTAATAATTGTTATATCCTCTTGTTGGACTGATCCCTTTATTATTATGCAATGTCCTTCTTTGTCTCTTCTTACTTTTGAAATGTATTTTTGTCTGATACAGTTACTGCTACTCCTATTTTTTCTCCTTTTATTTGCATGAAATATTTTTTTCCATCTCTTCATTTTCAGTCTATGTATGTCTTTACATCTGAAATGGGTCTCTTGTAGGAGGTATACAGATGGATCTTGTTTCTTTAACCATTTGCCTTCGTACGTCCTTTGATTTGTGCATTCAGTCCATTTATTTTTAAGAAGGTTATTTATAGGTATGTACTATTCCCATCTAATTAATTGTTTTCTTTTTGTTTTTGTAATCCTTCTCTGTTCTTTCCTTCCTCTCTTATACTCTTCTCTTGTTTATTTGATGGTTTCATTAGTGTTGTGATTGGATTTCTTAAAAATTTTTTTTTTGTGTGTATATGGGCTTTAGGTTTGTGTTTATCATGAAGTTCATAGGTAGTTTCTTAAATATATAGCAGTCTATATTTGGTTGCTTTATTTCAAACACAATGTAAAGGTACTTTTTTCTTCTTCCTCCTCCATACTTTTTGTGTTAGATGTCATAATCTGCACTTTTTGTGTATCCATTGACTTATTTTGTGTGTAATTGGTTTTACTACATTTTTCTTAACTTCATAGCTGCTTCATAAGTAATTGTCTACTCACTTTACTGTAGGTTTATTTTTGCTGATGAAAAATATTTAGGCTTAAGGATGTTTCCATCTACTGTAGTCCCTTCAACATACCCTCTTCAGTTGTGGTGACTTAACTTTTGTTTGGGAAAATTTTAATCTCCTGCAAAATTCTGAATGATAAGCTTGCTTGGTAGAGGATTATTGGTTGAAGGTCCTTCTGTTTCAATACACTAAATATTTCATTTCACTCCCTTCTGGTCTGTAAAGTTTCTACTGAGAAATCTGCTGATAACCTAATGGGGTTTCCCTTATTAGTAATTTTTTACCTCCCTCTACCTGCTTTATCCTCTCTTTATCTTTAATTTTGGTCATTTTAAGTGTTATATGTCTTGGTATTGTGTTCCTGGGGTTCCTTTTGTTAGGGGCTCTCTGAGCTTCTAGGACCTGAACGTCTATATCCTTCCCTGGATTGGGGAAGTTTTCAGTTATTATTTCTTCAAAGAGACTTTCTATTCCCTTGTCTCTCTCTTCTCCTCCTGGTACCCCTATGATGCAAATATTGTATGATTTGGAGTCGTCACACAATTCCCTTAGCATTCTCTCAATTCCAGATTTTTTTTCTCTCTGTTCCTCAGGATGTTGTGTTCCTATTCTCTAATTTCCATCTCATTGATTGTCTTCTCTACTTGGAGCAATCTAGTATTCATTCTCTCCATTGTATTTTTAATTTCACTTACTGTATTCTTCAACTCTGAGTGACTTTTTCAGCTCTTTTATCTCTTTGTTGAAATCCTCTCTGAGATCTTCAATACTTTTCCTCCTATCAGTGAGCATATTCATGACTGTTACTCTGAATCTTTATCAAGAAGATTGTGGTCTCTGTTTCATTTAGCCCTCCTTCTGGTGTCTTATCTTTTAGTTTTTTTTTTAAACATATTCCTCTGCTTCCTCATTTTTTCAGGGTTTCTATGTTTCTTCCTTTGTACCAGATGGAGCTAGTATGCCTCCTGTGCTACTGAGTAATGGCTTTCTGAAGAAGGTGTCCTGCAGTGTCCAGAAGCTCAGGACTTTGCTCACCTGTGCCTGCTTCTCCTTTGCTGTGGAGCTGCAGTCGCTGTTGGTGGGCTGTGGGCAGGGCTGCTGGCAGTGGCTGATCTCTGTCAGCAGAGATCCTTTGTGAGCTATGTAATGGAGCCTCTGCTGGGATCATTGTGGGTGGGACTGTCTGCTGCCTGTGCTGCAGTGGTGGTGGCATGGCTGGGCCAGTGGGATGTGTGAGGCAGGTGCACAGAGGTGCATGAAGGAGGGATAGGACACCAGCAAGTAGCAAGCAGTGTTGAGAATTGGTTCCTCAGCACCTCCCCAGTTGGGGTAAGAGAGGGCTATGAAAGCTGAGAAAGGCTCTCTCCATGTGCCAAGCAGCAATGTCTGACTTCTGCTGGGCTGAGTGGGAAGCAGGTGAGCAGGTGGGTAATGCCTCAGGGCTGAGATGACAGGGAGGAGGATGGAGCACTTTGGTTGGCTCCTGGGTGCACCTGACCAGTTCTGCTGAGGCTGGGGAAACATCATCCACCTGCTCTTTCCCTCGTGGAGAGAGCTTTGTGTGACCCCTGCCCTTCCGGTCCCCTTCCCACTGCTGGTGAATTTTTCAAACTGCCACCTGTATTTTGGGTCCTGGTGGGACTGGTAGAGTGAGCCTGTCCTCCACAAGCATCAGGATTCTCAACCTCCCAGACTGCTCCAACTTTCCCTGGTTTCTAGTACTGTTATTCAGCAAAACCCAAGGTGGTCTGTCCTGCAGGCTTCAGGTCATTTTCAGGGGTAGTAGTTTTTGCTGTAGTTGCTTCCTTGGTGTGTAACATAGGAGGAGGTTTTGGCCTTGCCTTCCTACACTGCCATCTTTTTCGCCTGAAGTCCAAATAATTTTTTTTCATCTATATCAGAAAGATAAAGGCAACCCCATTATGCACAATCTAAATTACCAGTAATTTTGAGTTGGAAAATTCTTCAATAATAAGGATTCACTTTAATTAGCTGTTATATATTGGATCATAACTAATTTTTTACATAATATTTCCCTAGAAAATAACTCACTATAGTAGATTTATAGTATATAATTTTTGTGTAAACTGCCTAAAATATTGTGGCTACTTAATTGAAATATTTAGTTTCACTTTCTTTAATCTAGGGACAGTCCACAAATACCTAAGCAGAAATGTTATAAGAATTTGCATCAAAAGGAAGAATTACATTCCAGATTCCAAGAAAAAAGACATATCATCTCCACAATATTGCCACTGCCACATTTATATGTCTTCAGAGTTATCATAGGTGAAGGTTTTTTGAGGTGTGTTATGGGTATTTCTTTTTTTTAATTTTTTTTTATTGATGGGTAGTTGACACACAGTATTACATTACATTAGTTTCAGGTATACAACATAGTGATTCAACATTTATATACATGACAATTCCAGGTACCAGCTATCACCATACAAAGCTGTTACAATATCTTGACTATATTCATTACATCCCAGTTACTTATTATTTTACCATTGGAAGTGTATACTTTTTTTTTTTTGTGAGGGCATCTCTCATATTTATTGATCAAATGGTTGTTAACAACAATAAAATTCTGTATAGGGGAGTCAATGCTCAATGCACAATCATTAATCCACCCCAAGCCTAATTTTCGTCAGTCTCCAATCTTCTGAGGCATAACAAACAAGTTCTTACATGGAAAACAAATTCTTACATAGTGAATAAGTTCTTACATGGTGAACAGTACAAGGGCAGCCATCACAGAAACCTTCGGTTTTGCTCATGCATTATGAACTATAAACAATCAGTTCAAATATGAATACTCATTTGATTTTTATACTTGATTTATATGTGGATACCACATTTCTCTCTTTATTATTATTATTTTTAATAAAATGCTGAAGTGGTAGGTAGATACAAGATAGAGGTAGAAAACATAGTTCAGTGTTGTAAGAGAGCAAATGTAGATGATCAGGTGTGTGCCTGTAGACTATGTGTTAATCCAAGCAGGACAAGGGCAATAAAACATCCACATATGCAGAAGATTTCTCTCAGAACAGGGGGGGTGAGGTTCTAAGCCTCACCTCTGTTGATCCCCAATTTCTCACCTGATGAACCCCCTGTGACTGTGCCTGTCTTAGGTTGTTCCTCCCTTGAGGAATCTTACCCGTCTCTGGCTAACCAGTCATCTTCCGGGGCCATACAGGGAAATGTAAAGTTGGTAAATGAGAGAGAAGCCTTATTGTTTGAAATGGTTAGCTTTTTATTTCTTTGCATATTTATGCCCTGTAGCTTCTATGCCCAGCATTTGTCTTGAGGTATCTTTACCACTTGGAAGAATTATGATACTCGGTAAATTTGATATGAGGCACGAATTCTATTTAAGGGTTGTAATTAGGAAGGAAGAAGAAAAGCTATAGAAGTAGCAGGCAGAAGAAAACATGGGAAGATTGATTATTTCTTTGACATATCTTCTTGTAGAGTAACTTCAGCATGTATAGGTTTTAAGCTACTACTTAAATTGCGCACACACATTAACATAATAGGAGTATAGTTACATAACCAAAGCATATCTGTAATTATCAGCCATCTCCAGTGAAACCAAGAAAACCAGTTAGGCACCTTAGGCATTTGTGAAAACTTATCTATGATATGGTGGATATTGTCCAACTGAACTTGAACAGTCTGAGAGAAATCAGACAAATTAAAACAACCCATTCCTGGGGAATGTTCACATCCCTTATGTTCTTTTAACAGTAAATAGTCTGTAGTTGTAAGATTTTGGAGAGCTACAATTTGCACTTCTCCTAATTCTTGGTTGAGTTCCAACAGTATAGATCCAGTCAAATTTGTTGTTTTACTGTATGCACAGGCCAGCTTAGATATCTCCTTCATTCCCATGGCAAGTCCAGGAGCTGGTGGGATGAGTGCATCTACAGCTGTAGCAGTGCGTGGATCTTTGTTGGGGTTTTTTGATGATCATCTTCTGACATGAGTCTTCCAGAAAGTGCTGATGTTGGAAGTTCTTTTTCATATGGTATCTTAGTTCATTTTTGGGGTAGCCCAATTAGGCTTTGATCCTCTGTATAAACACAAACAGACCCTTTGCCTACACTTTTATATGCCCTTTATACCATTGTGTAGAACTCATTGGAGGTCACCACTCAGGAACTGCTTTTTTTTTTTTGTTATCATTAATCTACACTTACATGATGAATATTATGTTTATTAGGCTCTCTCCTATACCAGGTCCCCCCTATAAAACCCTTTACAGTCACTGTCCATCAGCATAGCAAAATGTTGTAGAATCACTACTTGCCTTCTCTATGTTGTACAGCCCTCCCTTTTCTCCTACCCCCCCATGCATGCTAACTTAATACCCTCCTACTTCTCCCCCCTGCTTATCCCTCCCTACCCACCCATCCTCCCCAGTCCCTTTCCCTTTGGTACCTGTTAGTCCATTCTTGAGTTCTGTGATTCTGCTGCTGTTTAGTTCCTTCAGTTTTTCCTTTGTTCTTATATTCCACAGATAAGTGAAATCATTTGGTATTTCTCTTTCTCTGCTTGGCTTGTTTCACTGAGCATAATACCCTCCAGCTCCATCCATGTTGCTACAAATGGTTGGATTTGCCCTTTTCTTATGGCTGAGTAGTATTCCATTGTGTATATGTACCACATCTTCTTTATCCATTCATCTATCGATGGACATTTGGTTGCTTCCAATTCTTGGCTATTGTAAATAGTGCTGCAATAAACATAGGGGTGCACTGATCTTTCTCATACTTGATTGCTGCATTCTTAGGGTAAATTCCTAGGAGTGCAATTCCTGGGTCAAATGGAAAGTCTGTTCTGAACATTTTGATGTACCTCCATACTGCTTTCCACAATGGTTGAACTAACTTACATTCCCACCAGCAGTGTAGGAGGGTTCCCCTCTCTCCACAGCCTCACCAACATTTGTTGTTGTTTGTCTTTTGGATGGCATCTTTTGGATGTCTTTTGGATGGAGGTGATACCTCATTGTAGTTTTAATTTGCATTTCTCTGATAATTAGCAATGTGGAGCATCTTTTCATGTGTCTGTTGGCCATCTGTATTTCTTTTTTGGAGAACTGTCTGTTCAGTTCCTCTGCCCATTTTTTAATTGGGTTGTTTGTTTTTTGTTTGTTGAGGCGTGTGAGCTCTTTTTATATTCTGGATGTCAAGCCTTTATTGGATATGTCATTTTCAAATATATTCTCCCATACTGTAGGGTTGCTTTTTGTTCTGTTGATGGTGTCTTTTGCTGTACAGAAGCTTCTCAGCTTAATATAGTCCCACTTATTCATTTTCGCTGTTGTTTTCCTTGCCCGAGGAGATATGTTCAAGAAGAGGTCACTCATGTTTATGTCTAAGAGGTTTTTGCCTATGTTTTCTTCCAAGAGTTTAATGGTTTCATGTCTTACATTCAGGTCTTTGATACATTTTGAGTTTACTTTTGTATATGGGGTTAGACAATGGTCCAGTTTCATTCTCCTACATGTAGCTGTCCAGTTTTGCCAGCACCATCTGTTGAAGAGACTGTCATTTCGCCATTGTATGTCCATGGCTCCTTTATCAAATATTAATTGACCATATATGTCTGGGTTAATGTCTGGATTGTCTAGTCTGTTCCACTGGTCTGTGGCTCTGTTCTTGTGCCAGTACCAAATTGTCTTGATTACTATGGCTTTATAGTAGAGCTTGAAGTTGGGGAGTGAGATCCCCCCTACTTTATTCTTCTTTCTCAGGATTGCTTTGGCTATTCGGGGTCTTTGGTGTTTCCGTGTGAATTTTTGAATTATTTTTTCCAGTTCATTGAAGAATGTTGCTGGTAGTTTCATAGGGATTGCATCAAATCTGTACATTCCTTTGGGCAGGATGGCCATTTTTAAGATATTAATTCTTCCTAGCCACGAGCATGGGATGAGTTTCCATCTGTTAGTGTCCCCTTTAATTTCTCTTAAGAGTGACTTGTAGTTTTCAGAGTATAAGTCTTTCAGTTCCTTGGTTAGGTTTATTCCTAGGTATTTTATGTTTTTTGATGCAATTGTGAATGGAGTTGTTTTCCTGATTTCTCTTTCTGTTGGTTCATTGTTAGTGTATAGGAAAGCCACAGATTTCTGTGTGTTGATTTTGTATCCTGCAACTTTGCTGAATTCAGATATCAGTTCTAGTGGTTTTGGGGTGGAGTCTTTAGGGTTTTTTATGTACAGTATCATGTCTTCTGCAAATAGTGACAGTTTAACTTCTTCTTTACCAATCTGGATTCCTTGTATTTCTTTGTTTTGTCTAATTGCCATGGCTAGGACCTCCAGTACTATGTTAAATAACAGTGGAGAGAGTGGGCATCCCTGTCTAGTTCCCAATCTCACAGGAAAAGCTTTCAGCTTCTCGCTGTTCAATATAATGTTGGCTGTGGGTTTATCATAGATGGCCTTTATTATGTTGAGGTACTTGCCCTCTATTCCCATTTTGCTGAGAGTTTTGATCATGAATGGATGTTGAACTTTGTCAAATGCTTTTTCAGCATCTATGGAGATGATCATGTGGTTTTTGTCTTTCTTTTTGTTGATGTGGTGGATGATGTTGATGGACTTTCGAATGTTGTACCATCCTTGCATCCCTGGGATGAATCCCACTTGGTCATGGTGTATGATCCTTTTGATGTATTTTTGAATTCGGTTTGCTAATATTTTGTTGAGTATTTTTGCATCTACGTTCATCAGGGATATTGGTCTGTAGTTTTCTTTTTTGGTGGGGTCTTTGCCTGGTTTTGGTATTAGGGTGATGTTAGCTTCATAGAATGAGTTTGGGAGTATCCCCTCCTCCTCTACTTTTTGGAAAACTTTAAGGAGAATGGGTATTATGTCTTTCCTGTATGTCTGATAAAATTCTGAGGTAAATCCATCTGGCCCGGGGGTTTTGTTCTTTCGTAGTTTTATGATTACTGCTTCAATTTCATTGCTGGTAATTGGTCTGTTTAGATTTTCTGTTTCTTTCTGGGTCAATCGTGGAAGGTTGTATTTTTCTAGTAAGTTGTCCATTTCTCCTAGGTTTCCCAGCTTGTTAGCATATAGGTTTTCATAGTATTCTCTAATAATTCTTTGTATTTCTGTGGGGTCCGTCGTGGTTTTTCCTTTCTCGTTTCTGATACTGTTGATTTGTGTTGACTCTCTTTTCTTCTTAATAAGTCTGGCTAGAGGCTTATCTATTTAGTTAATTTTCTCGAAGAACCAGCTCTTGGTTTCATTGATTTTTGCTATTGTTTTATTCTTCTCAATTTTATTTATTTCTTCTCTGATCTTTATTATGTCCCTCCTTCTGCTGACCTTAGGCCTCATCTGTTCTTCTTTTTCCAATTTTGATAATTGTGATATTAGACCATTCATTTGGGATTGTTCTTCCTTTTTTAAATATACTTGGATTGCTATATACTTTCCTCTTAAGACTACTTTTGCTGCGTCCCACAGAAGTTGGGGCTTAGTGTTGTTGTTGTCATTTGTTTCCATATATTGCTGGATCTCCATTTTGATTTGGTCATTGATCCATTGATTATTTAGGAGCATGTTGTTAAGCCTCCATGTGTTTGTGAGCCTCTTTGCTTTATTTGTACAGTTTTTTTCTAGTTTTATGCCTTTGTGGTCTGAAAAGTTGGTTGGTAGGATTTCAATCTTTTGGAATTTTCTGAGGCTCTTTTTGTGGCCTAGTATGTGGTCTATTCTGGAGAATGTTCCATGTGCACTTGAGAAGAATGTATATCCTGTTACTTTTGGATGTAGAGTTCTATAGATGTCTATTTGGTCCATCTGCTCTACTGTGTTGTTCAGTGCTTCCGTGTCCTTACTTATTTTCTGCCCAGTGGATCTATCCTTTGTTGTGAGTGGTGTGTTGAAGTCTCCTAGAATGAATGCATTGCAGTATATATTCCCCTTTAGTTCTGTTAGTATTGTTTCACATATGCTGGTGCTCCTGTGTTGGGTGCATATATATTTAGAATGGTTATATCCTCTTGTTTGACTGAGCCCTTTATCATTATGTAGTGTCCTTCTTTATCTCTTGTTACTTTCTTTGTTTTGAAGTCTATTTTGTCTGATATTAGTACTGCAACCCCTGCTTTCTTCTCACTGTTGTTTGCTTGAAATATGTTTTTCCATCCCTTGACTTTTAGTCTGTACATGTCTTTGGGTTTGAGGTGAGTTTCTTGTAAGCAGCATATAGATGGGTCTTGCTTTTTTATCCATTCTATTACTCTATGTCTTTTGATTGGTGCATTCAGCCCATTAACATTTAGGGTGACTATTGAAAGATATGTACTTATTGCCATTGCAAGCTTTAAGTTCGTGGTTACCAAAGGTTCAAGGTTAGCCTCTTTAGTCTCTTACTCCCTAACTTAGCTCACTGATTGAGCTGTTATATACACTGTCTGGAGATTCTTTTCTTCTCTCCCTTCTTATTCCTCCTCCTCGATTCTTCATATGTTGGGTGTTTTGTGCTGTGCTCTTTCTAGGAGTGCTCCCATCTAGAGCAGTCCCTGTAAATGTTCTGTAGAGGTGGTTTGTGGGAAGTAAATTCCCTCAGCTTTTGTTTGTCTGGGAATTGTTTAATGCCACCGTCATATTTGAATGATAGTTGGGCTGGATATAGTATCCTTGGTTCAAGGCCCTTCTGTTTCATTGTATTAAATATATCATGCCATTCTCTTCTCGCCTGTAGGGTTTCTGTCGAGAAGTCTGATGTTAGCCTGATGGGTTTTCCTTTATAGGTGACCTTTTTCTCTCTAGCTGCCTTTAAAACTCTTTCCTTGTCCTTGATCTTTGCCATTTTAATTATTATGTGTCTTGGTGTTGTCCTCCTTGGATCTTTTCTGTTGGGGGTTCTGTGTATTTCCGTGGTCTGTTTGATTATTTCCTCCCCCAGTTTGGGGAAGTTTTCAGCAATTATTTCTTCTAAGATTCTTTCCATCTCTTTTCCTCTCTCTTCTTCTTCTGGTACCCCTATAATACGGATATTGTTCATTTTGGATTGGTCACACAGTTCTCTTAACATTGTTTCATTCCTGTAGATCCTTTTATCTCTCTCTATGTCAGCTTCTATGCGTTCCTGTTCTCTGGTTTTAATTCCATCAATGGCCTCTTGCATCCTACCCATTCTGCTTATAAACCCTTCCAGAGTTTGTTTCATTTCTGTAATCTCCTTTCTGGCATCTGTGATCTCCCTCCGGACTTCATCCCATTTCTCTTGCGTATTTCTCTGCATCTCTATCAGCATGTTTATGATTCTTATTTTGAATTCTTTGTCAGGAAGACTGGTTAGGTCTGTCTCCTTCTCTGGTGTTGTCTCTGTGATCTTTGTCTGCCTGTAGCTTTGTCTTTTCATGGTGATAGGAATAGTTTGCAGAGCTGGGACGTGTGATGGCTGGAAGAACTTCCCTTCTTGTTGGTTTGTGGCCCTCCTCTCCTGGGAGAACAGCGACCTCTAGTGGCTTGTGCTGCGCAGCTCTGCGCAGACTGGTTTCTGCTTCCTGCCCGGCTGCTATGGAGTTTATCTCCACTGTTGCTGTGGGCGTGGCCTGGTTCGGACCTGTGCTCCAAAGTGGTGGAGTCGCGTTAGAGGGGAGAGGCCTGGAGGCTATTTATGTCCATAAGGGGCCTTCCTGCTCCCTGCAGCCCAGGGGTTAGCATGCCCAGAGATCCCTGGATTCCCTACCTCTGGATTAAGTGTCCCACCCTGCCCCTTTAAGACTTCCAAAAATCACCCACCAAAACAAAACAACGACCACAAAAAAAAAAAATTTTTTTTTAATTAAAAAAAAGGGTAGCCGCTCGTTTTTCTTTATTCTCCGGCGCCAGCCTCAGACATCTGCTCACCGGTCTTGCTGCCCTGTTTCCCTAGTATTGGGGTCCCTGTCCCTTTAAGACTTCCAAAAAGCGCTCGCCAAAACAAAACAGCAAACAAACAAAAAACAATGGTCGCTAGCTTTTTTGGTGTCCTCCGGCGCCCGGCCTCCAGTGCCTGCTCACTGTTCTTGTTGCCCTGTTTTCCTAGTATCCAGGGCCCTGCATTCTGGCCCGGATAGCTGGGGCTGGATGTTCGGCAGTCCTGTGCTCCGTCTCCCTCCCGCTCTGCCTATTCTCCCACCAGGAGTTGGAGGGATGTGCGCTCGGCTCCCGCCGGGCAGGGGCTTTTATCTTACCCCCTTTGCGAGGCGCTGGGTTCTCTCAGGTGCGGATGTGGTCTGGATATTGTCCTGTGTCTTCTGGTGTTTATTCTAGGAGGGGTTTTCTTTGTTATATTTTCATAGATATATGTGGTTTTGGGAGGAGATTTCCGCTGCTCTACTCACGCCGCCATCTTCCGCTCCTCCTCCTGTTATGGGTATTTCTTCCCTGCATTATTATTTCATTATTTCAGTCTTAGATATTTAATCCAGCCAGATTTTTAAATATGAATGAGAAAAGTTGTGCTTATCAAGTTTTCAGATATTCCAAAAGTTATGAAGTCTATTGTGCAAGGGCAGGGCAGCATTTTCTTTTTATTGAAGTACCATTGATACAATCTTATGTTGGTTTAATATAGACAACACAGTGGTTCAACAGTTACTCATAGTATTAAATCCTCTCCCCCTCTAGCACATTACTGTCTATCAACATAGGAAGATGTTACAGAATCATTGGATATATTCTTCATACCTTCCTCATGACCAATTTATATTGTGATTATAAATTATTGTGCTCCTTTATCCCCCTCATCCTCCCCACTCCCCACCCCAACCTCTCCCCCTTGGTAACCACTAGTTACTTGTCAGTGTCTATGAGTGTACTACTATTTTGTTCCTTCTATTCTGCTTTGTTTTTATATTCCACAAATGAGTGAAATCATATGGCATTTTGATAACAACCTGTGATGGTGCAGAGCCTCACATTGGAACCTACTTAAACACATTCAGTAAGGTGTGCTGAGTGAAAAATGCATGGTGTTTCTAAAAAGGCTTTCTCTGTGTTGTTTCTAAGATTTGAAAATATCTCTAAACAGTTATTATTGAAATATTGAGCTATGTTTCCTCTGTATCACATTATCAGGCTGTCCCTCTATAACAATGTAATCATGATTATTTTTTCCATTTTTACATACTAAGATAAAGTCTGGATGTAGTTTTAAAATGTATATTTAGTATACTAAGAACAATATAAAAGTCTTTAAAAAATTTTTTTATTTTGTTATCATTAATCTGCAATTACATGAGGAATATTATGTTTACTAGGGTCCCCCCTTCACAAAGTCCCCCCCCACACCCCATTACAGTCATTGTGCATCAGCAAAGTAAGATGCTGTAGAATCACTACATGTCTTCTCTGTGTTGCACAGCCCTCCCCGTGCCCCCCACCACATTATACATGCTAATCGTAATACCCCCTTTCTTCCTCCCTGGCCCTTATCCCTCCCTATCCTCCAATTCTCTCCAGTGCCTTTCCCTTTGGTAACTGTTAGTCCATTCTCGGGTTCTGTGATTCTGCTGCTGTTTTGCTCCTTCAGTTTTCCTTTGTTCTTATACTTCACATATGAGTGAAATCATTTGGTATTTGTCTTTCTCTGCTTGGCTCATTTCACTGAGCATAATACCCTCTAGCTCCATCCATGTTGTTGCAAATGGTAGAATTTGTTTTCTTCTTGTGGCTGAATAATATTCCATTGTGTATATGTACCACATCTTCTTTATCCAGTCATCTACTGACGGACACTTAGGTTGCTTCCATTTCTTGGCTATTGTAAATAGTGCTGCGATAAACATAGTTGTGCATCTGTCTTTTTCAAACTGGGCTGCTGCATTCTTAGGGTAAATTCCTAAGAGTGGAATTCCTGGGTCAAATGGTATGTATATTTAGAGCATTTGAGGAACCTGCATACTGTTTTCCACAATGGTTGAACTAATTTACATTCCCACCAGCAGTGTAGGAGGATTCCCCTTTCTCCACAACCTCGCCAACATTTGTTGTTGTTTGTCTTTTGGATGGTAACCATCCTTACTGGTGTGAGGTGATATCTCATTGTGGTTTTAATTTGCATTTCTCTGACAACTAACGATGTGGAGTATCTTTTCATATGTCTGTTGGCCATCTGAATTTCTTCTTTGGAGAAGGGTCTGTTCAGATCCTGTGCCCATTTTTGAATTGGATTATTTGCATTTTGTTTGTTGAGGTGTGTGAGCTCTTTATATATTGTCGGGTATCAACTCTTTATCAGATCTGTCTTTTATGAATATATTCTCCCATAATGTAGGATGCCTTTTTGTTCTATTGATGATGTCCTTTGCTGTACAGAAGCTTTTCAGCTTGATATAGTCCCACTAGTTCATTTTTGCTTTTGTTTCCCTTGCCTGTGGAGATATGTTCATGAAGAAGTTGCTCATGTTTATGTCCAAGAGAGTTTTGCCTATGTTTTTTTCTAAGAGTCTTATGGTTTCGTGACTTACATTCAGGTCTTTTTTTAATCCATTTTGAGTTTACTTTTGTGTATGGGGTTAGACAATGATCCAGTTTCATTCTCTTACATGTATCTGTCCAGTTTTGCCAATACCACCTGTTGAAGAGGCTGTCATTTCCCCATTGTATGTCCATGGCTCCTTTATCATATATTAATTGACCATATATGTTTGGGTTAATATCTGAACTCTCTGTTCTGTTCCACTGGTCTGTGGGTATTTTCCTGTGCCAGTACCAAATTGTCTTGATTACTGTGGCTTTGTAGTAGAGCTTGAAGTTGGGAAGTGAGATCCTCCCTGCTTTATTCTTCCTTCTCAGGATTGCTTTGGCTATTTGGGGTCTTGCGTGGTTCCATATGAATAGAACCATTTGTTCCAGTTAGTTGAAGAATGCTGTTGGTATTTTGATAGGGATTGCATTGAATCTGTAGATTGTCTTAGGCAGGATGGTCATTTTGACAATATTAATTATCATAGCCAAGAGCATGGGATGAGTTTACATTTTTTAGTGACCTCTTTAATTTCTCTTAAGAGTGTCTTGTAGTTTTCAGGGTATAAGTCTTACACTTCCTTGGTTAGGTTTATTCCTACATATTTTATTCTTTTTGATGCAGTTGAGAATGGAATTGTTTTCCTGATTTCTCTTTCTGCTAGTTCATCATTAGTGTATAGGAAAGCAACAGACTTCTGTGTATTAATTTTGTATCCTGCAACTTTGCTGAATTCAGATATTAGTTCTAGTAGTTTTGGAGTGGAGTCTTCAGGATTTTTTATGTACAATATCATGTCATCTGCAAATAGTGACATTTTGACTTCTTTACCAATCTGGATGCCTTGTATTTCTTTGTTTTGTCTGATTGCTGTGGCTAGGACTTCCAGTACTATGTTGAATAAGAGATGAACTCTTTTAAATGATTTCATTTTCGGGTGATTTTTAGACTTGTGGTAAAATATACATAACAGAGTTCTTACCATTTTAACCATTTTTAAGTGTACAACTAAGTACATTCCAAATGTTGTGTAACCAACATGACTATTCATTTCCAAATTTTTTTTATTATCCCAAATATAATCTTGGTCCCTACTGAACAATCCTCCATCTCTCTCTCCCAACACACATTGAGGTTTCAAACACAGGATCTGTTTCCTCATGGAGTTTTTGGGCCCAGGATGGTGGCTCATAAAATGTTCTGGAAGCTCCAGTCTGGAAGATCTTTGAACCCCCTCCTTTTGGGTTTTTATGGAAGCTTCCTTACATAAGCATGACTGATGAAATCATTGGCTTTGGTGATTGATTAACTTCCAGCCCCATTTCCTCCCTGGAAATCAGTGGGTGGGATTGAAGCTTCCAACCATCTTTTGGTGGTTGGCTCACTGGCAGCCAGCCCTCATCCTTATGTGTTTGCTACAAGTCACTTCCTTAATGTAAGAAAAGATGCCTTTATGTTTTCATCACTTAGGAAATTCTAAGGGTTATAGGAGCTCTGTGCCAGAAATGGGACAATTACGAAATATACACTTCTTATTATGATCACAAGATCCCATTAGGTAACCACCTTTTTACTTTCTGTCTCCATGAATTTGACTACTTCAGGTACTTCTTCTAAGTGGAATCATACGATATTTGTCCTTTTGCTCCTGGTTTATTTCACCTAGCAAAATGTTTCTCAAGTTCATCGATATCACGGAGCATATCAAAATTTCATTTCTTCTTAAGCCTGAATAATATTTGATTGCATATATGACCACATTTTGTTTATCAGTTCATCTGTTGATAGACATTTGGGTTGTTTCATAACTTTTGGCTATTGTTGTGAATAATAGCCAAATGCAATTTCTATGAACATTGGTGTTCAAATATATGTTTTTGTTCCTGCTTTCAATTCTTTTGGGTATATATGTAGAAGTGGAATTGCTGTATCATATGCTAATGCTATGATTCATAATTTGATGAACTGCTAAAATATATTTTCACAGTGGTTGCACCATTTTACATTCCCTCTAGTAATGCATGAAGGTTCTAGTATCTCCACATCCTCACTAACACTTGTTATTTCATTTATTTATTTATTTTTAATGAAGGCTGTGGCAGTGGGTGTGGAATAGTATCTCACTGTGGTTTGTTTTTCTCAAATGGCTGGTGATATTGAACATTTTTTCTGTGATTATTGGCCATTTGTGTATCTTTGGAAAATGTCTATTAAATTCTTTGCCCAGTTTTGAATTGGGTTCTCATTTTTTTGTTATAGAGTTGTACAAATTGTTATATATTCTGGATATCAATCCCTCATTGGATATATGCTTTGCAAACATTATCTCCCACTCTGTGGATTGCCTTTTCACTCTCTTGATAGTGTCCTTTGATGCATACAATTTTTAATTTTGATAAAGTCAAATTTACATATTTTTTCTTTTGTTGCCTGTGATACTTAAACAACTTTTTAAATGAGTATTTATTATGTGTTCCTGATATGCCTTTGAGAAAACAAAACTTATTAAAAAGCAAAATTCAACTGAATAAATTTAAAAATTCTTCATGATTTTATTCAGCAATTCATGAATCAGGCAGCATCCCTTCTAGCAGACAGAAAGGAGCTCAGAAGAGCTGTACAGAAAGAAAGACTTTTACAGGCACAAGGGGGCGGGATAATGAAGTCATAAGGAAAGAGTGGATTGTCTGTGGCAAGGTCACCTTCTTTTGGGGGATGTCAGGGGTCTATCTGTCTGATTATCTGACTTGTGCTGACCAGGTATTTCCAGGTTGACTGGTTTAAGATGCCATTGAAAGTGTAGTTAGGTATTAAGTCTTGGTTTGGTGATGTGAGCTTTTGGGTTCTGTTGTCTCTTCATCCCTCATGTGGTTGATAATAGAGGCTCAGCTCTGCAGCGTGGTCTTGCCTTCTCAGCACTCCTGGCATCTGCCCTGCACACCTCCACTCACACAACTCCTACTGTTGTGTCTTGGCATCTTCATGTGTTGCCAGTAGCCAAGTGGGGAGCTCAGCTGAACAGCAAAGACCACAGTTATCATTCTGGCATTTGTGTTTTAATCCAGCAAGACATCCCAGGAAAATTCTTCCAGTGATTCAGTAATTTGATTTGATAGAGCTCATCACCTCACTCAAAGGATGTCTAATTGCATACTTAGAGATACACAGCATGTGTTCATTATTATGACTTTTTAAATTCAATCACTTTTAAAAATCCCACACTATTTTGTCTTTTCTTAAAAAAAAATTGAAACCTTTTAGGTATTCTACAAGAAAAAAATAAAATCTTGGTCCTCACTGGCTTCCATAAACTTTAATGCTGATGTACTTTCCTGGGACCGATAGCATTCAATTTTTTCCCTCAAAATAAATAATAAATTTCTTATACTTTAAAATGACTAGGATTGAATTACATAACTCCCACATATGTATTTTTTAACTCCCTCTTCCCATCTGTTGAGATCTCCAGATACTTAAAGAAATATATTTGCCTTAGTTGATAAATCAAGTACTTTGAAGTTTTATCCCAGGCAAGGCCAATCTGAATTTTAATTTCACTGATTGAATTACCCAATAAAGTATAAACTAAAATACCAAACTTCTTATATGTTAGAAAGTCTTACAAATGTACTAGCAGCTGCTCTCAAATTCCTTGTCCACACTAAAGGAAGGGCACGGAGAGTGTCCTAAGGGGTGTCAGGTTCTCAATGTCGGGGCCGTGTAAGCAGACACTTATGTACACATGTCACCGATGGGTAATAAACACAAATTAGAGCCTCTGTTGAAGAAAGAACAATTTGAAAATTCATGAGTTAAATTTCAATTTAGAAATTTATGGCTCAGGTACCTGTTTTCTCACGATCTTTAGTAAATAAATATTTTTTTATTGTTGTGCAAATGTGTTTGGATTTCAAAAGTCTTATGTTTTCTACTGGTAAGCTAGACTCAGCAGATCTACTTTGATTTAATAATGTTTGTTTTAAAATCATATGCCTTTACACTAATAAGAGATTAAGCTTGGAAATGGAGGCACCCAAAAAAACCAGTAAAACAATGGTTTGAAAATATATTTATTTGACTTTTCTTGTATACATAGGAAACAGCACAGCAGAGAGGTTTAGCATACATCTGTGTCATGATTGTGTGTGGTTGTAGAGATCTTGAGAACTTGAGATCTTGCCCATTAGGCTGCCAGCACAGGGCCCAGTGTGGAGGGTGGAGAGATGGATGAGATGTAGCCAAGCAAGGAAGGGAGCCAATGTCATTCAGGGCCATGCAGGGGACTTGATTTTTGCCAAAACTGTGAAATCATTGCAGGATTTTTGACAGAGATGTGACGCGATATAATAAGACAGGACTTCTGCAGAGTCAAGAATATCTTGGAGGGAGATGAAACAAAGGTGTGGGTCTAAGAGGCAATTAGGCTGTAGGCTAGCTATGTGGGCAGCACAGAAGAGGGAGGGTCAGCTTCTCGTTCCCTCCACTGGGAAGATCCTGGTACCAGTCGCAGAGAGGAGCTGTAGTTAATCACACGCTTAGTTTAATCATATTGAGTTTGAGGTGTGGCATGAAACAGATGGTGCTGGCTGACCCTGCAGAGTTCAGCATCCTCCCACGGCTTCAGGTGCAGCTGCAACAGGAGCCTGGTTCTAACTCCAAAGCTTGGGTCTCTGGTAAATGAGAATTTACCTCTGGCCTATTGGTCATTGTGCTACAAGGATATGAAGGCTTAACTTGGACTCTGATTTGAATCCAGTGTTTTTTTCCTTAAAAACTAGTTAGGATTTCTCAGACAAGTCATTTCACCTCCAGGCCTCAGCTTCATTGCCTGTTGCATGAGACCCCACTACCTGCCCCATGTGCCTCAATGTTCTGTGAAGCTCCTCACTTTAAAATGTTCATTATCATGGAAGAGGCAGCTTCACAGGAAAAGCCCTGGGATCCATGTCTAAGACCTGAGTTCAGGAATGAACTGTATGCCTTTGGGAAGTGACAAATTCTCTCAACCTGCCTTTTTTCCTCTGTAAACATAGATAATGATAGTTATGAGGAATTAATATCTGTTGCTCTGAGGTCAAATTATATAATAGATTTTAAAAGCTCTAACATGAGGTGTAGGTATTGTTAATATCCTTAGGATTATAAATTCTGCGTTATTTCCACGTGGCTGGAGGAAGTGACGAATGATTCACCATTTTTATTCAGGCCCTCTGTTGACAGTGACCTGGATTTGTAAGTCTAGACTGTGGATGTGGTCAATCTATTTAGTGTTCTCTATGAGAAATGGGAAAGGAGGTTCATACAGTCAAACCTTTGAGGATAGATTTCATTTTATCACTTTGTGCTTTAATGGGACAAATTGAAGTAGACATTTCATAGTAGCAGCATGTATTTATAACAAACACATTTTAACCTATATGTAAAATGATATTTACAAATGGACTTTTGAAATTAAATTTGGCTGGTTTTGAGGTGTTTTTACCCTGTTTTTTCTTTCTGTGTTTGGAATAGACAGATTTGAAATCTTTGTGAAGTTAATTGACATGAATTGTTGTGATGTATGTATATATGCACTTCCTTTAATATATTGTTCCACAGAAGTACTTCTTGATTTGATTCTCCAATTTTCAAAAGATTTATTGCTTGTGTATTTGCTTAATTCTTATATTTTTCTTCTCAATCTTTAAGTACGTGTGGGTTTTCATCTTGTTTGAGGCATTTGGAATGAAATGTTAGAGGCATTGCTGCTTATTTCTTGATGAGTGGGGTGTGCTTGACAATTAATCAGTGCATGGTGATCTGTTTACAGCCAACAGCAGTTCATCACTTGTGCTCCAGTGTTTGGGAGAAGACATTACAGTTCTATCCATTAATCTCTTTCCTTCCTCTCCTTTTCTACGTGGCTCTCTCAATCCCATCTCAGCTTCCTCATTTGTTTGCTGAAATTATATCAGAAATTTTTTTTGGTCTGTGTTATCACCTGAAGTTGTAATACTGCTGTTATTGCTAGGCTACCAATTATCAATGATTTTGTAAATTCAGTATAAGGTAATGGTTAAGAGAATAGAATTTAAAATCAGACAGCCCTGTCTCTACCACTGATTTGCTGCATGACCTGAGCAAATAACTTTATTCACCTAACAAAAATAGTGCATATTTGTACAGGCTCCAAAAGCCTTGCAAATAAAGGCTTTGTAAGCCTGTCTAGGCACAAGACATTAAAATAAGCTAGCTTCTACAACAGAATAAACCCCCAAATTTTTGTGGATTTTCAGAGTAGAATTTATTTCTCACTCATTAAAAGTCAAATTGCTGGTTTAGGCTCTGCTCCATGGAGTCATTCAGGGACCCAGGGTCTGCTATCTTCACCATGTGTCTTCCAAGGTTATTGTGGAAATCAGCATCAAGTTAGAAGATAGGGAGAGAGAGAGAGGAGAATCATTTGGGACATTAAAATAGAATAGATCTGGAAATATACACTTCATTTAACATAGTTTCTCAGACAGGCTGGGAAATGTAGTCTATCTGTGAGTCTGTGAGAAAAAGAAACAGATTTGTGAACACCTCCTCAGTATTTGCCACAGTGGATAATATGAGAGACAGACATATGGCACAAGCTCTCAAGTGTAATCTAGTGAAAGAGTCAAGAATAATACATATGAAGCCATCTAAAAATAACTATGTGCTAAGTGGTACTGACTCTAGATGCTGGGGAGATGCAGGCAATGGGATCATGGTGGGCTGGACTAAGAAGGAAAGATCTTTCTGGGGTGGTATTTGACACTTATATAAAAAAGATTTTGTTCTTAAAATCCAGTGGGATTTGGACACATGGAGAGGAAGGAACTTGGGATTGGATATTGAGTATTGGGACTCAATTGCCTGGATAAGACAAAGTTTATCCTGACAACAGCATGCATTTTTAAAAATATGTGTACTTCATTGAGATGAGAGAAAAACCAATGAAATACTGATAGGCTGAGAATTTTTCCCTAAGCTGGTAGGTATATCCGAGTCTTACTTGATCAACATTTCCAAGGCAGATATTACTTTATGTGTCCGCAAATTGCAGACACAAATACTTTAATCTTCACATCCCAAAGATATTGTGAATGTAACCCCATAAATACAACCTAGCACTTAATTTTCATCTCTGCTTGGATGTGTGAAAGGCATCACAATCTTAGCATGCTTGAAAATAGAGCTCTTGATTTTCCCCAACACCCAAACCTGTTTCCCACTTCAGTAAATGTTACTACCAGGCAACTGGTCATTCAGGTCAAAACCTAGGTGTCCTGGATTTATCTCTTTCTGTCATGCTTCACATACAATCTATCTTTCAGTTCTTCTACTTCAAAATATATTCTGGATCCAATAACTCACCTCCACAACTAAACTCTAGTCAAGAGGCCACCAACAGGTCTTTTTGCTTCTACTCTTATCCCTTACAGAGAATTTTTCATGCAGCAGCTAAAGTGAGCTTTTTAAAACTTAAATTAGAATCCTTATTTCCCTGCTCAAAATTCTTCAATGACTTCCTGTAACATTCAAAATAAAATCCAATAAAATCTTACACACAAAGGGCTAAACTCCTGTCATTCTCCTTTATGATCAACATGGTCACTGCACATAAAGAGCTCCCTGGGGCTTCTTCCTGAGTGGAACCGTCTTCTCCCAGCAATTCATTGCACTTGTTTCCTCACTTCATTTGGATGCCTATTGAAGTGCCAGAGACTGAACTAGCCCTTCCTGGGCCTTTAATCTAAAAGACTGCCCCCTGGGATAATCCTTATATGCTCACCATTTTTATTTTTCTTCACAGAAATGATCTCTACATGAAACACATATTTTTCTACTTGTCTATTTTGTCTTTCACAAGAGTCCCTGAGGACAGAAGCCTTTCCTGTCATGCTCATCTCTGTATTACAGCACTTAGAATAGTCTCTGCACAGAGCAGATGCTCAACAAACACTTCTTCAGTGAATAAAGAAATGAAGGGCATATTTTGGTAGATTTACTGAATGTTTTTGGTCCAAATTTTGAAGGCTCTCTTCTGTCATAATTTCCCTCTAGACTGGATCAAATATCTATGAAATACTATGACCTCAAAGGTGATTAAGTAAAAGCAAATAATGTTAGAAACTCCAGACATTCCTCATGTTAGCTCTCCCATGGTGGAGAACCATGTCAGAAGTCCTGGGTTCTGGCCCCTGCTTTGTTTCCACATGTGTCTCCACTACTTGAGTATAAGTTTCTGCTCACTAAAAGTGAGGAAGTTGAACTTTATGACCTCTTTCTAAGATCTAATATCCATAGAATACTTTAGGAAGGAGTAGATATGGTAACATTCCATTTTAAATGTAGTAAAATGTGTATTAACATTCAATCACAGAACCATGAGGAGATACATAAACATATGAAAAGGGATTTGTCACAGGGACCTGATCTTGAACAATTGGGGGAGCTGGATGAGCAGCTCTGTAAGGCTGGTTCCAGGCCTTGAAGCCCACAGGGCAGGCAGCTGGAAGGGAAAAGGGATGTCAAGAAGGGGAGGGTAAGGACAAGCTGGAGCCCACGTGGTGGCAGCTAAGTGCACACCAGGCCTGGGACTTGGAGCAACTGTGGGAGGACCCAGACAGAGGTGGGGTGGTTCAGTCTTCTCTGCTGCCTTGTGACCCCCACCTAACCAGAAACACACAGAGAAGGAAGTTCTGAGAACCGTAGTCCAGCTGAACCAGGAAGTAGATTTGTGATTTCATGAAATAATAGTTTTCAAATATATACAGGGAAGAAAATTTTCCTTTTTATGGGTCTTTCAGCAAAGAATTTGGACAGTGGTGTTACAGTGATGAAATACATGCATGGGCAGAGAGAGCATGTGCAATCCCACCTTCACTTCATCCTTTGGGAAGATGCTGGAGCATACTAGCAGAGTCCATTCTTTTTGCTTTACTGATGAAAATCTAAGGTCTGGTAAAGTTCCATCTCTAGTCCAAGGCTACACTTCTACATAGTTGCACTTCTGGGGATAGAACTCAGGAATCTTGAGTACTGGACCTGAGTTCTTTTCTTTTTTATTTTTTATAAAGGCATCATTTTTACACAATCTTATGCTCAGGTTTCACATGAGCAACATTGTAGTTACTACATTTCCCGTATTATCAAGTCTCCACCACATAACCCATTGTAGTCACTGTCCATCTGCGTAGTAAGATGCTATAAAATCACTACTCGTCTTCTCTGTGCTATACTTCCGTCCCTGTGCCCCCCTCCCATAGTATGTGTGCTAATCACAATGCTCCTTAAACCCCTTATCCTTCCCTTCCCACCCACTGTCCCCAGTACATTTCCCTTTGGTAACTTTAGTCCATTCTTGGGTTCTGTGAGTCTGCTGCTGTTTTGTTCCTTCAGTTTTTGCTTTGTTGTTATACTCCAAAGATGAGTGAAATTATTTGGTACTTGTCTTTCTCTGCCTGGCTTATTTCACTGAGCATAATACCCTCCAGCTACATCCATGTTGTTGCAAATGGTAGGATTTGTTTCTTCTTATGACTGAATAATATTCCATTGTGTAGTACCACAACTTTATCCATTCATCTACTAATGGACAATTATGTTGCTTCCATAGCTTGGCTATTGTAAATAGTACTGCAATAAACATAGGGGTACATATGTCTTTTTGAATTTGGGATCCTGTTTTCTTAGGGAAAATTAATAGGAGTGGAATTTCTGGGTCAAATGGTATTTCTATTTTTAGTTTTTTAAGGAACCTCCATACTGCTTTCCACAATGGTTGAACTAATTTACATTTCCAACAGCAGTGTAGGAGAGTCCCCCTTTCACCTCATCCTCACCAGCATTTGTTGTTGATTATCTTTTAGATGTTGACCATCCTAACTGGTGTGAGGTGATATATCATGGTGGTTTTAATTTGTATTTCTCTGATGATTAGCAATGTGGAGCATCTTTTCATGTGCCTGTTGGCCAGATGAATTTCTTCTTTAGAGAAGTGTCTGTTCAGATCCTCTGCCCATCTTTTAATCAGGTTATTTGCTGTTTGGTTGTTGAGGCTTGTGAGCTCTTTATATATTTTAGATGTCAGCCCCTTATTGGATATGTCATTTATGAATATATTCTCCCATACTGTAGGATGCCTTTTTGTTATACTGATGGTGTCCTTTGCTGTAGAGACACTTTTTAGTTTGATATAGTTGCACTTGTTCATTTTTGCTATTATTTCCTTTGCCTGAGGAAATATGTTCATGAAAAAGTTGCACATATTTTCAAGAGAGTTTTGCCTGTGTTTTCTTCTAAGAGTTTTATTGTTTCATGACTAATATTCAGGTCTTTGATCCATTTTGAGATTACTTTTGTGTATGGAGTTAGACAATAATCCAGATTCATTCTCTTACATGTAACTGTCCAATTTTGCCAACACCAGCTGTTGAAGAGGCTGTCATTTCCTCATTGTATGTCAATGGTTCCTTTATCATATATGAATTGGCCATACTTATGTGGGTTTATATCTGTACTCTCTATTCTGTTCCATTGACCTATGGGTCTGTTCTTGTGCCAGTACCAAATAGTCTTGATTACTGTGGCTTTGTTGTAGAGTCCCCCCTGCTTTATTCTGCCTTCTCAGGATTGCTTTGGCTATTTGGGTCTTTTGTGTTTCCATATGAATTTTAGAACTATTTGTTCCAGTTTGTTGAAGAATGCTATTGGTATTTTGGTAGGGATTGCATTTAGTCTGTAGATTGCTTTAGGCAGGATGGCCATTCTGACAATATTAATTCTTCCTACCCAAGAGCATGGGATGAATTTGCCTAAATTATTGTCTTCTTTAATTTTTCTTAAGAGTGTTTTGTGGTTTTCAGGTATGGATCTGTCACTTCCTTGGTTAGGTTTATTCCTACATATTTTATTCTTTTTGATGCAATCTTGAATGGAATTAGTTTCCTGATTTCTCTTTCTTCTAGTTCATCATTGGTGTATAGGAATGCAATAGATTTCTGTGTATTAATTTTGTATCCTACAACTTTTTTTGAATTCACATATTAGACCTAGCAGTATTGGAATGGATCCTTTAGGGATTTTTTATGTACAATATAATGTCATCTGCAAGCAGTGACAATTTAACTTCTTCCTTACCAATCTGGGTGAGTTAATTTTTTTATGTTGTCTGATTGCCATAGCTAGGATCTCCAGTACTATGTTCAATAAAAGTGGGAGAGTGGGCATCCTTGTCTTGTTCATATCTTACAGGAAAAGCTTTAAGCTTTTCACTGCTAAGTATGATATTGGCTGTGGGTTTGTCATATATAGCCTTTATTTTATTGAGGTACTTGCTCTCTATACCCATTTTGTTGAGAGTTTTTATCATGAATGGATGTTGAATTTTGTTAAATACTCTTTCAGCATAGTTGAGATGATCATGTGATTTTGTCCTTTCTTTTGATGCAGTGTATAATGTTGATTTTTGAATACTGCATAATCCTTGAAACCCTGGAATAAATTCCAGTTGATCATGATGGATGATCATTTTGATGTATTTTTGAACTTGGTTTGCTAATAAGTTGTTGAGTATTTTTGCATCTATGTTCATCAGGGATATTGGTCTATAATTTTCTTTTTTGTGTGTGTCTTTGCCAGGTTTTGGTATTAGACTGATGCTGGCTTTATAGAATGAGTTTGGAAGCATTCCCTCCTCTTCTATTTTTTGGAAAACTTTAAGGAGAAAGTGTATTATGTGTTATCTAAATGTCTGATAAAATTCAGCAGTGAAGTCATCTGGTTCGGGGATTTTGTTGTTTGGTAGTTTTTTGATTACCAATTCAATTTAATTGCTGGCAATTGGTCTGTTCAGATTTTCTGTTTCTTCCTGTGTTAGTATTGGAAGGTTGTATTTTTCTGGAAAGTTGTCCATTATTCCTATGTTATCCAGTTTATTAGCATATAATTTTTCATAGTATCCTCTAATAATTCTTTATATTTCTGTGGTGTCCATGGTGATTTTTCCTTTCTCATTGCTGATTTTATTTATATGCCTAGACTCTCTTTTTCTCTTGATAAGTCTTGTAGGGCTTTATCTATTTTGTTTATTTTCTCAAAGAAACTTGGTTTCATTAATTCTTTCTATTGTTTTATTTATTCTTCTAAATTGTATTTATTTCTTCTTTGATCTTTATTGTGTCCCTCATTATAATGAATTTGGGCCTCATTTGTTCTTCTTTTTCCATTTTCAATAATTGTAAATTTAGACTGTTCATTTCAGATTGTTCTTCCTTGTTTAAATAGGCTTGGATTGCTATATAGTTTCCTCTTAGAACTGCCTTTGTTGTGTCCCACAGAAGTTGGAGCATTGAGCACTTGTTTTCATTTGTCTACATACATTGTTTTCATTTGTCTTCTACATATATTTCTTGATCTCTGTTTTCATTTGGCCCTTGATTCATTGATTATTTACAAGGATGTTATTAAGCCTCCATGTGTTTGTGAGCCTTTTTGTTTTCTTTGTACAATTTATTTCTAGTTTCACACCTTTGTGATCTGAGACGTTGGTTGGTACAATTTCAGTCTTTTTGAATTTTCTGAGGTTCTTTTTGTGGCCTAGTGTATGATCTATTCTGGAAAATGTTCCATGTGCACTTGAGAAGAATGTGTATCCTGTTGCTTTTGGGTAGAGTGTTCTGTAGCTTTCTGTTAGGTCCATCTGTTCTAATGTGTTGTTCAGTACTTCTGCGTCCTTATTCATTTTCTGTCTGGTTTATCTGTCCTTTGGAGTAAGTAGTGTATTGAAGTCTCCTAAAATGAATTCACTGCATTCTATTTCCCCCTTTAATTCTGTTAGTATTTGTTTCACATATGTAGGTGATCCTATGTTGGGTGCATAGATATAATGGTTATATCCTCTTATTGAACTGACCCCTTTATCATTTTGTAATGTCCTTCTTTGCCTCTTATTACTTTCTTTGTTTTGAAGTCTATTTTGTCCAATACAAGGACTGCAATTCCTGCAGTTTTCTCCCTATTAGTTGCATGAAATATCTTTTCCCATCCCTTCACTTTTAGTCTGCATATGTCTTTGTGTTTGAAGTGAGTCTCTTGTAGGCAGCATATAGACGGGTCTTGTTTTTTTATGCATTCAGTGACTATGTCTTTTGATTGATGCATTCAGACCATTTACATTTATGGTGGTTATCAATAGGTATATACTTATTGCCATTGCAAGCTTTAGATCTTGTTTACCAAGGTTCAAGTGTAACTTCCTTACTATCTAACAGTCTAACACACTGAATATTCTATTATAAACATGATTTAAAGGTTCTTTTTTCCCTCCTTTTCTTCCTCCTTCATTCTTTGTATATTAGGTATCATATTCTGTACATTTTGTCTATCCCTTGCTTGACTTTGTCGTTAGTTGATTTTATTTTCTATCTTCTTAGTATGTATATGTAAAATCAAATTTTGCATATAATGGTGACAACTATGGAGCCTTAAGAGCACTTCCACCTAGAGAAGTCCCTTTAAAATGCATTGTAAAGATGGTTTAGGGGAGGTAATTTCCCTCAACTTTTGCTTATCTGTATAAGCAATTCAAATTTAAATGATAATCTTGCTGGGTAGGATATTTTTGATTTGAGGCTCTTCTGTTTCATTGCATTGACTATATCATGCCACTCCCTTCTGGCCTTTAAGGTTTTTTCTGGGAAGTCTGATGATAGCTTGATGGATTTTCCTTTGTAGTTTATCTTTTTTCTCTCTCTGGCTGCTTTTAATACTCTTTCTTTGTCCTTGATCTTTGCCATTTTAATTATTATATGTCTTGGTGTTGTCTTCCTTGGGTCCCTTGTGTTGAATGATCTGTGGACTTCCATGGCCTGAGAGACTGTTTCCTGCCCCAGCCTGGGGAAATTTTCATCAATTATTTCTTCAAAGACACTTTCTATCCCTTTTTCTCTCTCTTCTTCTGGTACTCCTATCATGTGAATATTTCTCTGTTTGGATTGGTCACACACTTCTCTTACTATACTGTCATTCCTGGAGATCCTTTTTTCTCTCTCTGCCTCAGGTTCCTTTTTCTCCTATTCTCTATTTTCTATTTCATTTACTGTCTCCTCTACCTCATCTAATCTGCTTTTAAATCCTTGCATTATTTGTTTCATTTCATTTACTGTATTTTTAATGTGTCTATTTCCCTCTTGAATTTGCCCCTTAGCTCTTGAATATTTTTCTGTAGCTCCATTAGCATGCTTATTACTTTTATTTTGAATTCTTTTTCAGGAATATTGGTGATTTCAGTCTCACCATGCCCTTGTTCTGGTGTTTGAGGGATTTTGGATTGAACAAGGTTCTTCTGCCTTTTCATAGTCCTGGTTTGATGGGAGTGGTCTTAGACGAATGGCAAGGGTGTCAGCTGAGAGGACAAAGTCCCTTCCTGCTTCCCAGTCATAGTGCCTATCTCCATTGTCTGTGCTGGTTAACCATGCACAGGGAGCAGTCTCTGGGTTAATACCCTAAGCTGCCATGGGCAGGGTAGCCTTTGGGATGGCCTAGAGCGATGGCGGGTTCGCAGGTGAGTGATGTGGGTTCTGCTGTGAGAACAAAGCCCTTTCATGCTTCCTGGTTGCTGTCCCTGTCTCTGCTGTCTGGGCCAGTTAGCTGCATGCAGGGAGAAGCCTCTCCATTAAGCTGCATTAAACCTCTATGTAGTTGCTGTAGGCGGGTCTTCCTCCGGCTGGTCTGCAGCAATGGTGGGGACAGCAGGTTTGCACAGAGGTGTCAGCAGGGAAGAAGGAGTGTCAGGCTGCTTATAACAGTGAGGGACCTCAGGGCTGTGTTGCCAGCCAAAGGGATAGTGCACCAGAAGGTCCTGAAAGTTCCCAACCTGCTGGGCTGAGTGTGCCAGGATGATTTTGTCCATCTGTTCCTTCTCCTGTGCCCTTGCTCCTTTTTCAGCCTTCTGACTGTTGAGAAGTCTTTCAAAGTGCCTGCTTTGCTTCTGTCCCAGGGAAGCTGGTTGTGGGAACCTGTTCTCAGTCTTAGTCTCTGACTTCAGTTTTCAACCCCTCTAATCTCCAGAGCACCATGCAGTGTGGGTCTGTGTTCCCAGGGTAGATTTCTAGGGCTGGATATTTAGCAGTCCTGGGCTTCTACTCCCTCTTTACTTTGATTCTCTTCCTCCTGCTGGTGAGCTGGGGTGGGGGGTAGTGCTCGGGTCCCACTGGGTCATGGCTTTTTTACTTTACTCTTTTCCATAAGATATTCACTTTTCCCAGATGTAGACTGGCTGATGTGCTCTTACTTCTCATCAGTCTTTTAGGAGTAGTTTTAGTTGCTGTATTTTCAAAATATATGTGGTTTTTGGGAGGAGATTTCTGCCACACTTCTCATGCCACCATCTTTTTTCTTCCTGTTCTGAGTTCTTTGTATTATCTCATCCTTAGCTAGCAGGAACACAGAGTGGGTGTATCCCCTACCAAATCACGGGATGCAGCTGGGTACACCTTACATCACCAAGGATACACATGAACTCAAAGGGCCTGCTGCAAAGGGAAGTGGCAGGAAGAGGCAGTTCCAGTAAAGCTCTTGCCTGCCTTGGCCCTGAGCAGCAGGGCCTGGTGCTCCTGGAGGCTTGCAGACGTGGGGTGGTGATGTAGCCACTTGGAGATGAACCAGAATCACCCCCTTTGGGTTTTCTGTGCCTGAAGTACAGATGATGGAGCCTGCCTGTGTCCACAGGGTCTAGAATTTTATCCATAAACCCAGAGTTAAAACAGAGCTGAGGGCTTGCTGGGGACTGACTTCAGCTGGTGTGAAGCAAGATCGTGGTCAGTAGCAGCTTTTGGCAAATCCAGACCATCTTGAGTGTACGTATTGCAACAAATGGAGGCACTTTGAATAACTGTTTGGCTGGTCAGTGATATGGAAAGGTTTACTCATTTTAATTCAAATGGAGCACTTCCACAGCATTAACTACTTTGTCCCAGTATGATATTTTAGTTTCATTAGTGTTTACACTGATTATCAACTTGACTTTTATAACTATGGTCTTCATAACTTCCTCAGTACATAAGTACATAAGCTAAAACATTAACTGAAATTCATAGAATATAAAAATGAATGGAATGGGCAGAAACTACTTGGGTGAGGCCTGCTTTAGAGGCGAGTCCTTTATTCTCCCTGAAGCTTGGGACACCTTCCTGGACAAGGGAGGCTGGGACTTCCAGGGAGGGGGAGCACTGAATCACACACTGAGTCACTGTGTCCCCTGCAGCAGGTGTGGGACTTTGGATCTATGAGCTGGGTGCACTTACTGCACTGGGTACATTTACTGGGTATGTTTACTAATGTGATTTGCATTACATTACTGATCTAACTGTCATAAAGAGTTGCAAACCGTGGGTCCTGAGGGTACCTCTGAGAGCTGAAGTCAGGTGGGACTCAGCAAATGCGAAGAAGAGACATCACTTCTCAACAGAGCATTTTTCTTTCTAAGGAAATTCTTGAACACAAACCAGCCAATTAAATGAATTAATGCGGAAACAAATGCATGAGATTAAGTTAAAGGCCTATTTATAAATCACTTATTCTGCAAGAAACACTTTTCTGGGGTCTTAACAATGTAAAACAAACAGACAAACAAACAAAACCCTCCAACACATCTGACCACAGCTCCCTGTTAACTCTGCTGCATTTCCAGGGGAGAATCTCATGGTCAGAACTGCTGAATTAACAAGGCTGACGGGAAGATGTGAGTTTCTGTTATAGCACTGACACTGCACCAGCTGAGGTTCTGAGGTTGCCAGCAGTGGAACCAGTCTCTGAATAATTACAAATATAAATACAGGTGTAAATAAAAATACATGCATATATACATATTTTGGAGTTTAACTAGCCCACTGTACTGCAGGAAAAGCTGAGGAATTAAGTCTCAAATAAAAGGAGGGCAGCTCCAGGGACCCAGGTAGAAGAAACTAATGGATGCTGTGAATTGAATGTGTTACTTGGCTCAGTTTAAGGTTCTAATTCTAAGCAAAAGCCTCTGATTGTCCTTGCTTGGATCACATACCTCTCGTAAAGCATGGTTCACCTTGACTGTGTCATGAAAAGCAAAAGAGGGCCACATGTGAAGCTGTGTAGGTTGTGTACTCTGCAGCCCAGGGGCTGCCATTCTCATCTGCTGAAAGGTCTGGTTTCCAAAATCAGAATGAATGGTGGGGGTGAAGTCAACAGGCAATCAGAGCCATCAATTGTTACAAAGGCTATAGAGGGCATCCAACAATCAAGCTTCAACCAGGAAAGATCTGGGGGAATCTTTGGTCTTCTTCTAGGGCTGGCATATGAATTAAGAAACCAATAATCAGGGTATTTGGGTTGTTGTTTTATTTTCAAATTAAGTTGAAGGTGGAAACATATGTCTGTATGTGCTGAGACCAATCCAAGTCATCAGCAGTTCTTTTATTCTGCTTTGCTATTACAATTGTTTTGCCAAACTTCCTCCCTAACCTCAGCCACCGTTGCCTTCTGTGGGGCTTTGATTACTTTCTACTGGTTCAGGGATGGCATTGTTAAGTTACACAATTAAAAGGGCTAACTTTCCTTTCAGGCAACTCTCATTTTCTTGTTCTGATGATTTTTGCACTAATATACATAAATCTCTATATGCCTGAAATAATTAAATTATTTTTGTATGCTTTAAACGCATTTTCAAGTCATTTTACCTGCAGTTTAATCAATCATGTTTCCATTTTTAGGTTGACATTTCATTTTAGTCCTTTTATGTCCCTCTAAGTAGAATGTTGAAGAAGAAGGACGTTCTGCTGCAATGGCAGAACCTGACAGCCACCGGTTGTCCCAAATAGCAGGTGCACAATAATTCCCCGAACAACACTTACCAGCCCTGTGCTACTGGCCAAGTGCTAATGCAGCAAATCTGATTTTCTTTGTGAACATACACCTCCAAATACAATGTTCTATGGAAACATTTTTAGGCTTTTCTTTCTGAGACTCTGATTTTGTTAAGTGAAAGGTTGAAAACTTTGCTAGATACATAACTCCAGCAGTATATATTGTGAAATATAAATAATACCTTTTTCTTAAGGAAAATTCTTTTTTTCTTAAGAGCTTTACTGAGATATAACTTACACACCATAAATTCTATGCACTATTTCATTACTTTATGTAAGTTCACAGAGATGGACAGACACCAGCACAATTAAAACACCAATAAAACCTACAAAAATGGTCCTTCGGTTCCTGCCAGTGGATTTGATCTTTCCCTATCAAAGACTTGGACTTCGTTCATTTTTGCCATTGCGACAGCAAACATTGAAACATATTAAGTTACCTAAACGTTGCTTCTTCAATTAAATTCTCTTCTAAGAATCAAATGATTTTAATATATACTGTTCTGCAGGGACTTGTCTTCCAAAGCACTTACAGATTAATTAGCAGTTCTTTAGATTTGTATTTAATTCTTTTAAATATGTTTAATTTAATTTTATTTTTCCATTTCAGTTTGGTCTGTCTCTGAAAGGAACATCTGTGGTGATTTTTAAAGATCCTAGAGCAATATTCTCCCTAAGCTGACACATGCAGAGCTCATATAGTGTCTATAAAATATCCCAGGGCTCATTTTTAAGACCTTTGCCCAGGGTGCATAGATAAAAGAATTGTCAGGGAGCCAAAGTTTTATCTCTTGATATCTCTTGAGTTTGGAGCCAAATCACAGATCAAAGAGGGAGAGAAGAAAGAAAATTGGCTAAGGTTCTGTTTTGAACTATCCACCTCTGAATAATACCAACTTCCTCTCTTGAAGATCATTGCCTTTCCATGAAAGGATTTAAAAGATAATTAAAACTAAGTAGGCAGTTCTTACCACTGCACAGTATGGTTTTCCCCTCGTCTTACGTGTTGCTCTACCCTTGTGATCCTCCAAGATCTTTATCCATATTGAACTGGTCCTATAAAAACAGATTTGGAAATCTGAAATCTTTTTTTAGCATTGGTGTGTGTGTATATGTATATATACATACATGTATATGCAATACACATACATGCATGCTTTATATACACACATGTATGTATATACATATATGAAAAGAGACTATTAACAAAGAAGGAAATGAGTGATAATTATAAAATTCAATACAGTGAGGATGAGAGAGATGATAGAGAAGAGGAAGAAATTAGATGCAGTAGTTCCTAAGATACAGGTTTTTGAGTATTCATTTTATTATAATGCTTTATTATCTAACTATATTCCCTATCCCTCTCTCTCTTTCTCTCTCCATGTACATGTATCAATTGTTATGTATAACACTTTCAAAGAATGATGATACTTAATGACCAACTGTATTCAAGAAATGCATGAGCAGTTCAATGTCAAGACAATTGTATATGTAAATCATGATATTATTAAATGACTGAAAGGAAAAAAATGACATCTCAATTGATGTCAAAAAAGCATTGATCAAAACACTACTAAGCAAAAATGCTTAGTAACCTTTAAAGAGGGAAATTTCCTTAGCTTCACAGAGACTGTCAGAGACCTGCAGGAAACATCGTATTTAATGGTGAAATGCAAGGCATTCCTACAGGTGCCTGGAATAAGGAAAACTGCCCACTGTCACGATTCTAATGGAAGGTGCAATACAAAAGACAAATAAATAAGGAGTAATAATATTGGAAAAAGAAAAATTGGCATCATTTGCAGGCAATATGTGCCCTATCTAGAAATTGATAGGGGGGATAATGAAACTGTTCAGCAGGATGGCTGGTTAAAATCAATATACAAAACCCAATAGCTTTTCTATGCCCTATTAAAAACCAATTTAAAATATGATAGAAAACACATTATTTTGACACAGAAGCATGAAAACCCATATCAAATATTCACAAATTTTGTTGAGAGAACAAAATGAAGGTGATTAAATTTAGAGACCATAGTATGTTTCTGAATATAAATACTCAATGTTTGTTTATTCAACAAATATTTATTTAGCCAATAGTATATGTCAGGCTTTTTCTACATACTAAAGATAACACAGAAAGAAGAAAATTTCCTACAATGGGGGAGTGACATACTAAAGAAAGAATTAAAAATAAGTAGTATGCCAAATGCTGATTAGTATTATGCAAGAAAAATAGAGCAATGGAATGGGTTGGGGGTGTTGGTTGGGGAGGGTGGGGGTTCCATTTAAATACAAGGGTCATCAAAGTCCTTATCAGAGAAGTTATGTGTAGCAAAAACAGTAGCTTTTTGGAGGAGCAGTATGGGGGCAGGAGGAACAGCCACTCCAGGAGCCTGGGCAGAAGCGTCCTCGTCAGCTGGGAACCAGAGAGGAGCGGGCACTGGTGCATAGGGAGGTGAGCTGACAGGACCACGGGGAGCAGAGCCATGCAGGCTGCTCTAAGAACTTGGCTTTCACTTTCAGAGGGGTGGAAGGTACTGATAGATTATAAGTAGAGGAGTGACATAACTAACTTGCATTTTAAGAGAACTCCTCTGGTTGTTACATTGAGAAAAGATTCAACAAAGGCAGTTGATGGAAGCAGCAAGCTAGTGCTTCCATACAGGGTAGAATTGAACTTGCTGAGAAGCGGTTGGCTTCTGGATGTGTATTAAAGAGAGAGACAACAGAAATTGTTGATGGTTTAGATGTGGGTTATACAAGAAATAAAAAAATAGTAGTCAGGAATGAACCTGTGGGTGTTTATGCTCAGCAAATAAAAGTGAAGTTGTTACTCGAGCAAGACTATGGCTTGGTAGGGGAGGGGGCAGTACTAGGGAAACAGGTTGGATAAATGGGGTAAGGTTGGCAAATCTCCCTGCAATAGTCTTTAAATGTAATGCAACACCCACCTTAATACCAAGAGGATCTTTTTATGGAATCTGAAAATCTGACATTAACCTTCATCTGGAAAACCAAAGTAAATTAGATCATTATTTCACACCCAAATACACAAAAACTCTGGGTGAATCTTTTCCCAGCTATACTGAAATATAATTGACATATTACACACATTTATTGCATTCATTGTTGATTTGATACACTTATGTATTGCAAATGACCACCGGCATAATGTTAGCTAACACCTCCTTTGCATTGCATAATTATAATTTATTTTGGTGGTGAGAATACTGAAGATCTACTCTCTTAGCAGTTTTTAATTATATCATACAATACTGTTGATAATAATTACCATGCTGTACATTATATTCTCAGAATTTATTGATCTTATAACTGAAGGTTGTACCCCTGACCAACATCCCTCCATTACCCCCACCCTTCCGCCCCTGGTAACCACCACCCTACTCTCTGTTTCTATGAGTTCAACCTTTTAAAATTCCACGTATAAGTGAGATCATGAAGTATTTATCTTTATCTGACTTGTTTCATTGAGCATAACACTCTCAAGGTCCACCTATGTCTTTCTAAACAACAGGGTTTCTTTCTTATGGTTAAATAATATTCCATTAAATATATATCATATCTTTTCTATCCACTCTTCTGTTAACAGACACTTAGGTTGTTTCCAGTTTCCATATCTTATCTACTTTGAATAGTGTTGCAATTAAAATGGGCATTTGGCTACCTCTTCAAAATATTGATTTCAGTTCCTTTGGATATATCCAGACATGGGAATACTGGATAATATGTTAGCTCTATTTTTAAATTTTTGAGGAACTACCATGACTATTTTCCATAGTGAATGCAACAATATACATTCCCAACAGTGCAAAAGAACTCTCTTTTCTGTACCTTCTCACCAACACTTGTTAGCTCTTGTGTGTGTGTGTGTGTGTGTGTGTGTGTGTGTGTGTACAGGTTTAAGGTGATATCTCATTATGGTTTTGATTTGCATTTTCCTGATGATTAGTGATGTTGAGCATCTTTTCATGTACATGTTGACCATTTGTATGTCTCTGGGAAAATTTTTATTCACTTCCTCTGCCTAATTTTAAAACAGACTGCATTTTTTAATACTGAGCTGCATAAGTTTTTATGTGTTTTGGATATTAATCTCTTATCAGATATATGATTTGCAGATATTGCCTTTTCATTTAGTTGTTCTTTGCTTCCTTCCTCCCTTTTTCTCTCCCACTCTTTCTCTCTCAGCTGTGGAAAAGGTTTTTAGGGTGATATAATCCCACTTATGATTTTTGCTTTTGTTGTTTATGCTTTTGGTGTTATATCCAAGAAATCAGTAATGCCTTCAAGCTTTTCCCCTATATTTTCTTCTAGGAATTTTAATAATTCCATGAGTTACTTTTAAGTCCTTTAATTTTTTTCAGATAATTTTGAATGCTGCAAGGTAGGGGTCCAATTTTATTCTCTTGCATGTGATTATTCAGTTTTCCTAACATTTACTGAAGAGAATACCCTTTCTTCATTGAGTGCTCTTGGCTCTCTTGTCAAATAATAGTTAACTGTATGTGCAGAGATTTATTTAAGGGCTCTCTATTCTGCTTCATTGGTCTATATGTTTTTAATCTCATTACTGTACTGTTTTAATGCTATGACTCTGTAGCAGTTTGAAATCAGAAAGTGTGATGCCCCAGCTTTGTTCTTCTTTCTCAAGATTGCTTGGGCTCTTCAGGGTCTTTTGTGCTTCCATACTGATTTTATTTTACTTTTTCCTCTTTCTGTGAAAAAATGCCATTGGAACTTTAATAGGGCTATATATTCACTCTCTAGATAGATAGATAGATGAATGATAAGTAGATGATAGAAGATGATAGATGATAGATAGATACAGATAGATAGATAGATAGATATAGATATAGATAGATTAGATAGACAGATATAGATTTATAGAATCTCTAAAATCTATCGATGGCTTTTTATAGTAGGGACATTAAATATTATTAACTCCTCCAATCCATGAACACAGTATGTTTCCATTTGTGTCTTTGTCAGTCTCATCAAAATCTTGTAGCTTTCGGTGTTCATCTCTTTCACCTTGTTAGTTAATTTATTCCTATTTTGTTTTTGATGTTGTGTTACTATTTTATTTCTTTTTCAGATATTTCATTGTTAATGTGTAGAAATGCAACTGAGTTCTTTTTGTTGATTTTGTATCATGCAACTTTACAACATTTGCAAGGTGGTTCTAACAGTTGTTGAGTCTCTAGAATTTTCTATATACAGGATCATGTCATCTGCAAAAAAAAAAAAAAGACAAATTTTCTTCTTCCTTTCTGATTTGAATGCTTTTTATTTCTTTTTCTTGCCTGATTGCTTTGATATGACTTCCATTACTATGGTGAATAGGAGGGGTGACAGTGGACACCCTTGTCTTATTTCTGATCATAGAGAAAAAGCTTTTAAACTTTTACCACTGAATACATTAGCTGTGGACTTGTCATATATAGCATTTATTATGTTGAGGTAAGTTTCTTCTATATGCAGTTTGTTCCGAGTGTTTATAAATGAAAGGATACTGAATTTTGTTAAATGCTTTCTCTGCATTTACTGAGATGCTTATATGATTTTTGTCTTTCGTTCTATTGATACGATGTATCTCATTGTTTGACTTGCATGTGTTGAAACTTTCTTGGATCCCTTGGATAAATGCCAACTGATGATGGTATATTATCATTTTAATGTGCTATTGAATTCAGTGTATTAATATTTTATTGATAATTTTTGCATGTGTATTCATCAAGGATATTTGTCTATAGATGTCTTTTCTGTAGTGTCCTCATATGACTTAAGTATCAGGGTAATGGTAGCTTCATAAAGTGAGTTTTAGAGTGCTTCCTTCTCTTCAATTTTTTGGAAGAGTTTGAAGGATTGGTATTAATTCTTTTTTCAATGTTTGGAAGAAATCACTAGTGAAGCCATCTAGTCCTGAACTTCTCTTTGTTGGGAGTTCTTCATACAGATTCAAACTCCTTACTTGCTATTAAATGGATCAGATTTCCTATTTCTGCATGATTCAGTTTCTATAGCTTGCATGTTTCTGGGAATTTATCCATTTCTCCTAGGTTACCTAATTTGTTGGTGTATTATGATACTTTTTAATTCTGTGATATGGGTTGTAATATCTCCTCTTCCAATTGTGATTTTATTTGAGTCTTCTGTTTTTTGTTTTGTCTAGCTAAAGGTTTGTTAATTCTGTTTATCTTTTTAAAAGAGCTCTTAGTTTTGTTGATCATTTCTATTGTTTTTCTGATATCCATTTCATTTATTTCTTTGATCACTTTCCTTCTAACATTGGGCTTGGTTTGTTCTAATTTCTTGAGGTGAAAATTTAGGTGTTTATTTGAAATTTTGCTTGTTTCTTGATGTGGGTGTTTATAACTATGAACTTTCCTCTTATAAGTGCTTTTGCAGCATCCTACAAGTTTTGTTCTATTGTATTTACATTTTCATTTATTTCAAAATATTTCTTGATCTGCATTTTGAGTTCTCTTTTAATCACTGGTTGGGCAGAAGTGTATTAGTTAATTTCCATATATTTGTGAATTTTCCAAATTACTCATTTGTTACTGATTTCTGTTAATCATACCATTTTTTGCCAAAAAACAGAATTGAAATGATTTTAATCTTCTTAAATTTGATACGATCTGGTTTGTAGGCTATCATATGATCTATTGTGGAGTTTCTATGTGTGCTTGCTCTACTTTCATCCCCATGACAAATTTATATTATGATTTAGAATTTTTGTGCCCCTTAATCACATCCAACCCAACACCTCCTGCAGGGTAACCACCAGTGACTTCTCAGTGTCTGTGATGCTCCTGCTGTTTTGTTCATTTTGTTTTCAGATTTCACATTTAACTGATATTATATGGTATTTGCCTTTCTCCACCTGGTTTATTTCACTTAGCACTATATCGTCTAAGACTAGCCATATTGTCGCAAATGGCAGAATTTCTTTTTTTTTTTTTACAGCTGAATAATATTCCATTGTGTGTATGTCCCACATCTTCTTTATCCATTCATTTATTGATGGACACTTTGATTGCTTCCATATCCTGGCTATTGTAATTAATGCAGCAATAAACATAGGGGTGCATATATCTTTTTTTTTTGGTATCATTAATCTACAATTACATGAAGAACATTATGTTTACTAGGCTCCCCACTTGACCAAGTCCCCCTCACATACCCCTTCACAGTCACTGTCCATCAGCATGGCATATATCTTTTTGAATCAGAGATTTTATTTTCTTTGGGTTAATTCCTAGAAGTGGAGTTGCTGGGTCATATGGTATTTCTATTTTCAGTTTTTTGAGGAACCTCCATACTGCTTCCACAGTAGCTGCATCAATTTACATTCCCACCAACAGTGTAAGGGGGGTTTCCTTTTCTCCACATCATGCAAAATTTATTATTTCTTGTCTTTTGGATAATGGCTATTCTAAGTTCTATGAGGGTATATCTCATTGTGGTTTTGATTTGCATTTCCCTGATGATTAGCTATGTGGAGCATCTTTTCATGTGTCTGTTGGCCATCAGTATGCCTTCT
Organism: Manis pentadactyla; assembly: GCF_030020395.1. Classification (NCBI taxonomy): domain Eukaryota; kingdom Metazoa; phylum Chordata; class Mammalia; order Pholidota; family Manidae; genus Manis; species Manis pentadactyla. The sequence continues at coordinate 144,855,701 of NC_080020.1, read as the reverse complement.
TTGGAAAAATATCTGTTCAGGTCCTCTACTCTTTTTTTAATCAGGTTATTTGTTTCATCGGTGTTGAGTCATATGGATTCTTTACACATTTTTAATGTTAACCTCTTATCAGATAAATCATTTATGAATATATTCTCCAATACCAGAGGTCACCACTTTGTTCTGTTGATGGTGTCCTTTGCTGCAGAGAAGATATTTAATTTGAGGCAGTCTCACTTGCTCATTTTTTATTTTGTTTCCCTTGCTCAAGGAGATGTGTCCAGGAAAAAATTTCTCATGCTTATGTTCAAGAGATTTTTGTCTATGTTTTCTTCTTCTAAGAGTTTTATGATTTAATGACTTACATTCAGGAGTTTGAACCATTTTGAGTTTACTTTTGTGTATGGAGTTAGACAGCATTCCGATTTCATTCTCTTGTATGCAGCTATCCAGATTTTCCAACATCATTTATTGAAGAGACTGTTCTTTGAATGTTCATGGCTCCTTTATCATATATTAATTGACCATATATATGCATGGTTTTATTTCTGGGCTCTCTATTCTCTTCCATTGATCTACAGATAGAGAAGACTGTATATTCTGCTGCTGTCAGATGAAATGTTCTTTTTATGTCTGTTAGGTCCATGTGTTGTAAAGTATTGTTAAAGTACCACATTTTCTTGTTGATTTTATGTCTGAGTTATCTATATGCTGTTGAAAATTGGGTATTTCAGTCCCCTACAATTATTATGTTGTTATCTAGTTTTCCCTTCAGATCTGTTAGTATTTACTTAACATACTTAGGTACTATAATGTTGGGTACATATATATTTATGATTGTTTTATATATTGATGAATTGACCCCTTTAGTTTATATAATGTTCTTCTTTTTCTCTTCTTTCCATTTTTGGCTTAAAGTATATTTTACTCAATATAAATATAGTACTCTTGCACTTGTTTGGTTTCCACTTGCACATAATATCTTTTGTGAGATGTGATTAAAGATGGCAGCATGACAGGTGAGACAGAGAACTCCTCCCCAAACCAAATATAATATGAAAATATATTTAACACAACTAATCTTAAAAGAGCTACAGGAAAGAAGGCTGTGCCACACTGCATATACCTGGAGAACACAGCAGACCTCATGAAAAAGGGTAAAGTACTAAATCCTTGATCCAGTGGGACCCAAACCCATCTCCCACCCCAACTCACTGGCAGGAGGAAGAGGGGAGGAGGTGAAAGCCTAGGACTACTGAACACCCAGCCCTGGAGATCTGCTTTGGAAGCACAAACCTACATTGCATGGTGCTCTGGAGATTAGTGGGGTTGGGAAGCTAAAATAGGCAGTATACTTGGAGAGACTGAGATTCCAGCCAGGGATCCACATCCAGCTGCTCTGGGACAAAAGAAAGGCGGGTGGTCTGAGAGGCTTCCTAGCAGCAAGAGGGCTGTTGAAGGGGGTGGGGATTGCACGGATCTTGCTGTTTGGGAGAAGGGGTAGGTGGGCAAGGTTGTATGTGCATGCTCTTCCCAGCAGGTTGAGAACTTTCAGGAGCATCAGGCACCCCATCCCCCTGCTGACTACTCAGCTCTGAGGCCCCCCACTGTGATACACAGCCTGATGCACCTTCCACAATGGCTTGCCAGCCCAGCTTGCAAACCTGCAGTTCCTGCCATGGCTTCAGGCCAGCCAGAGGGAGGCCCCACCTACAGCAGCTACAAACACAAAGCACAGAGGGTTTCATTTGTGTGCTTGGCCCTCTGGTTTTGACAGTGGTGACAGGTGCAGCAGCCAAGAAGCAGGAAACAGCTCTCTCCTCCCCCCAGGCACCAGCACCACTGCCCTGCAAACCCCAACATCAGCAGGGGCTGAGTAGATCAAGAGACTAGAGCTGGGCAGTAGAGGTCACCACATAAAAATATGAAACATCAAAGGAAACTGTTTCAAATGAAAATCTCACACACCAGAAAAAAGGACCAAGGGACACTGAACTCATCAATCTTCCTGAAAGAGAGTTCAAAATAAAAATCATAAACATGCTCATGGAGGTACAGAAGAATATTCAAGAACTAAAGGATGAATTTTGAATGAATAAGAAATAAGAAATTCCATGTCTGAAATGAAACATAAAATGGAGGGATTTAAAAGCAGACTATATGTAGTAGAAGAGGCAGTAAATGGAATAGAAATTAGAGAAGAGGAATGCAAAGAAGCTGAGGCACAAGAGAGAAAAGGATCTCTAGGAATGAAAGAATATTGAGAGAACTGTGTGGCCAATCCAAATGGAACAATATTTGCATTATAGTGGTACCAGAAGAAGAGAGAGAGAGAAAGGGATAGAAAGTGTCTTTGAGGAGGTAGTAGCTGAAAACTTCCCCAATCTGAGGAAAGAGATTGTCTCTCAGGCCATGGAGGTACACAGGTCTCCCAGCACAAGGCACCCAAGGAAGACAACACCGAGACGTATAGTAATTAAAATGGCAAAGATCAAGGATAAGGAAAGACTATTAAAAGCAGCCAGAGAGAGAAATAATATCACATACAAAGGAAAACCCATCAGGCTAACATCAGACTTCTCAGCAGAAACCTTACAGGCCAGAAGGGAGTGGCATGATGTATTTGCTGCAATGAAGCAAGAAAGGCCTGGAAACAAGATTACTTTATCCAATGAGGTTATCATTTAAACTTGAAGGAGGGATTAAACAATTTCAAGATAAGCAAAAGCTGAGAGAATTTACCTCCTACAAATCATCTCTACAGTCTATTTTGGAGGGACTGCTATAGATGGAGGTGTTCCTATGGTTTAATAGCTGTCACCTGAGGTAATAAAAACACAGTAAAGAAAGTAGAACAGCTAATTACTAAGCAAATACAAAGTTAAATTAACTATGCCCAAAGTCAATCAAGGGATAGACAGAGAGTACAGAATATGATACCTAATATATAAAGAGTGGAGGAGGAAGAAAAAGGAGAATAAAGAAAGAACCTTTAGATCATGTTTCTAATAGAATATTCAAAGAGTTAAATTAGACTGTCAGGTAGTAAGGAAGATACCCTTGAACCTTTGGTAGCCACGATCTGAAGTCTGCAATGGCAATAAGTACATACCTGTCGACAATTACCCTAAATGTAAATGGTCTGAATGCATCAATTAAAAGATATAGAGTCACAGAATGGATAAAAATACAAGACCCATCTATATTCTGGCTACAAGAGGCTCACTTCAAACTCAAAGACATACACAGACTAAAAGTGAAGGGATGGAAAAAGATATTCCATGCAACTAATAGGAAGAAAAAAGCAGGAATAGCAGTACTTGTATCAGACAAAACAGATTTCAAAACAAGAAAGTAACAAGAGACAAAGAAGGACATTCCATAATGATAAAGGGGTCAGTCCAACAAGAGGACTTAACTATTATAAATTTCTATATTTTGCACCCAGCATAGGATCACCTACATATGTCAAACAAATACTAACAGAATTAAAGGGGGAAATAGAATGCAATGCATTCATTTTAGAATATTTCAACACACCACTCACTCCAAAGGACAGATCAACCAGATAGAAAATAAGTAAGGGGACAGAGGCACTGAACAACACATTAGAACAGATGGACTTAACGGATATCTACAGAACACTCCATCCAAAAGCAATAGGATACACAGTCTTCTCAAGTGCCCATGGAACATTTTCAAGAATAGATCATATACTAGGCCACAAAAAGAGCCTCAGTAAATTCAAAAAGATTGAAGTTGTACCAACCAGCTTCTCAGACCACAAAGGTATGAAACTAGAAATAAATTACACAAAGAAAAAGAAAAAGCCCACAAACACATGGAGGCTTAATAACATGTTCCTAAATAATCAATGGATCAATGACCACATAAAAACAGAGATCAAGCAATATATGGAGATAAATGACAACAATAATTCAACACCTCAAAATCTGTGGGATGCAGCAAGGGCCATGCTAAGAGGGAAATATATTGCAATACAGGCCTACCTCAGGAAAGAACAACAATCCCATATGAACAACCTAAACTCACAATTAATGAAACTAGAAAAAGAAGAACAAATGAGGCCCAAATTCAGTAGAAGGAGGGACATAATAAAGATTAGTATAGAAATAAATAAAATTGAGTAGAATAAAATACTAGAAAGAACTAATGAAAGTAGGAGCTGGTTGTTCAAGAAAATAATCAAAACAGATAAACTCCTAGCCAGATTTAATAAGTTGAGAAAAGTCTACACAGGTAAACAGAATTAGAAATGAGCAAGGAAAAATCACTATGGACACCACAGAAGTAAAAAGTATTAAGAGAGAATATTATGAAAAATTACATGCTAGCAAACTAGATCACCTAGAAGAAATGAACAACTTTATGAAAAATACAAACTTCCAAGGCTGACCCAAGAAGAAACAGAATATCTGAATAGATCAAATAACAGCACTGAAATTGAATTGGTAATCAAAAATCTACCTCAGAACAAAACCCCTTTACCAGATGGTTTCACTGCTGAATTCTATCAAACATTTAGGGAAGACCTAATACCCATTCTCTTTAAGGTTTTCCAAAAAGTAGAAGAGGAGGGAATACTTCTAAACTTGTTCTATAAAGCCAGCATTACATTAATACCAAAACCAGGTAAAGATACCACAAAAAAAGAAAACTACAGACCAATATCCCTTATGAACATAGATGCAAATATACTCAACAAAATATTAGTAAACTGATTTCAAAAATACATAAAGAGAATCATACACCATGATCAAGTGGGATTCATCTCAGGGATGCAAGGATGGTACAACATTAAAAAATCCATCAACATCTTCCACCACATCAACAGAAAGAAGGACTAAAACCACATGATCATCTCCATAGATGCTGAAAAAGCATTCAGCAAAATTCAACATCCATTCATGACAAAATGGGTATAGAGGGCAAGTGCCTCAACATGATTCAGGCCATATATGACAAACCCACAACCAACATCATCATACTTAACAGCAAAAATCTGAAAACTTTTCCTTTAAGATCGGGAAGAAGACAAGGATGCCCACTCTCCCCACTGTTATTCAACATAGTACTGGAGGTCCTAGCCATGGCAATCAGACAATACAAAGAAATAAAAGACATCCAGATTGGCAAGGAAGAAGTTAAACTGTCCCTGTTTGCAGATGCCGATATTGTGCATTAAAAAAACCCCAAAGAATCCACTCCAAAACTACTAGATCTAATATCTGAATTCAGGACAGTTGCAGGATACGAAGTTAATACATGGAAATCTGTTGCATTCCTATACACTAACAATGAACTAGCAGAAAGAGAAATCAGGAAAGCAATTCCATCAAAAAGAATAAAATACCTAGGAATAAACCTAACCAAGGAAGGGAAAGACCTATACTCTGAAAACTGATAGAAACTCATGAGAGAAATTAGAGAAGATACCAATAAATGGAAATACATCCCGTGCTCATGGATAAGAAGAATTAATATTGTCAAAATGGCCTTCCTGCCTAAAGCAATCTACAGATTCACTGCAATCCCTATCAATATACCAACAGCATTCTTCAATGAACTAGGGCAAGTAGTTCTAAAATTCATATGGAACAACAAAAGACCCTGAATAGCCAAAGCAATCCTGAAGAGGAAGAATAAAGCAAGGGGGATTTATGCTCCTCGACTTCAAGCTCTACTACAAAGGTACAGTAATCAAGACAATTTGGTACTGGCACAAGAACAGACCAATAGACTAATTTAACAGACTAGAGAGCCCAGATATAAACCCAAGCATATATGGTCAATTAATAAATGATAAAGGAGCTATGGATATACAGTGGAGAAATGATAGCCTTTTCAACAACTGTTGCTGGCAAAACTGGACAGCTTCTTGTAAGATAATAAAACTGGATTATTTTCTAACCCCATGCATGAAAGTAAAGTCAAAATGGATCAAAGACTTGAATGAAAGTCATGAAACCATAAAACTCTTAGAAGAAAACAGGCAAAAATCTCTTGAATCTAAACATGAGTGACTCTTTCCTGAACACATCTCCTCAGGCAAGGAAAACAAAATAAAAAGTTAAAAAATGGGACTATATCAAGCTAAGAAGCCCCTGTACAACAAAGGACACCATCAGCAGAACAAAAAAGCATTCTACCATATGGGAGAATATATTTGTAAATGGCATATCCGACAAGGGGTTAACATTCAGAATATATAAAGAACTCACATGCCTCAACATCCAAAAATAAAATAACCCTATTAAAAAATGTGTGGAGTATATCAACAGATAATTCCCCAAAGAAGAAATTCAGATGGCCAACAGGCATGTGAAAAGATGCTCCACATCACTAATCATCAGGGAAATGCAAATTAAAACCACAATGAGATTTCACCTCACACCAGATAGGATGGCCATCATAGAAAAGACTAGGAACAACAAATGCTGGTGAGGATGCAGAGAAAGGGAAACCCTTCTATACTGCTGATGGGAATGTAAGCTAGTTCAACCATTATGGAAAGCAATATCGAGGTCCCTCAAAAAACTAAAAACATAAATACCATTTGACCCGGGAATTCTACTCCTAGGAATTTACCCAAGGAAAACAACTTCTCAAATTCAAAAAGACATATGCCCCCACCCATGTTTATCCAGCACTATTTACAATAACCTAGGTATGGAAGCAACCTAAGTGTCCATCAGTAGATGAATGGATAAAGAAGAGGTGGTACATATATACAATGGAATACTATTCAACCATAAGAAAGAAACAAATCCTATCATTTGCAAAAACATGGATGGAGCTTGAGGGTATGCTCAGTGAAATAAGTCAGGCAGAGAAAGACAATACCAAACGATTTCTCTTATTTGTGGAGTATAACAACAAAGCAAAACTGAAGGAAGAAAATAACAGCAGATTCACAGACTCCAAGAAGGAACCAGTGCTTACCAATGGGGAGGGGTGGGGGATTTTCAGTGGGGAGGGAGAGAGAAAGGGATTGTGGGGCATCATGATTGTTGCCCATGGTGTGTGTGTGGTCACAGGGAAGACAGTGTAGTTCAGAGAATACAGGTAGGGACTCTGGCGTTTTATTACACTGATGGACAGTGACTGCAATAGGGCATGGGGCACACTCTATAATATAGGTGAATGTAATAACCACATTGCTTTTCTTGTGAAACCTTTATAAGAGTGTATATCAATGATACCTTAATAAAAATAAAAAAATAAAAAATAAATATCTTTTGTACTCTTTTCACTTTATTCCTATGTGTGTCCTTTAGCTGACATGAGTGTCTTGTAGGCAGCATCTAGTAGGGTCTTGATTTTTATCTATCCAGCCACTCTATAGCTTTTGATTAGAAAAGGTAATACATTAACATTTAGAGTGATTATTTACAGCTAAGAACTCACAATGCCATCTTGTCTGGATGATTTAAAGAGATAATTATAAATTGAATCAAATATGTTAAGAAAATTGTAATGAACTGGGAACATTAATTAATAGAAAGGAAATTTCAGTAAAGTTTAAAAACAAAACAGAGTGGAAAACACTTTGCAATAGATATAAGAGGTAAAGGATTATTATTAATAATATAAATATAATACCTACAAAACATCAATGCAAATTACATAGAAACCCCATATAAAATCAAAAAGGAATTCACCAAAGTAGAAATTCTAATAATGGAGAAACTTAGGAAAAGCAGTCATTTTTGCACTTAATGGAGAAATGCAAATAAAGGGAAATGTGTTTTATTTTGTGGGAGGGAAGCAGGATCTAGTTTGAAAAATAAAGGAACAGGTATTATTCAGTGTTAGCAAGAGCATGAAAAAAATAGATCATCTCATGAACATATTACTGATTAAAGTGGAACAGCCATTTTTACTCTTGGAAAATGTGTTAGCATTTATCACTATTTTAAATATGCTTATTCCTTGACCTAGCTATTTTACTTGTAGAAAATACATCCTTTGATGTATTCAGGCATATTCTTCGATATTCCTATATGAGATATTCTGTACTATAAATGTTTAGATTAAAATGTATATGCACCACACTAATAGTAATAGAAGTTACTTCTTGGAGAAGACAGGGTCTGAGCTGGAGTGTTATGGTCACTGGAAGGAGTTTGAAGGAGCTTGTCCATTTTACTCTGTATTCCATTGTTTTGTTGTGGTGATAATTGGAAAACATAATTAAAACTAAAAGTACTAGGAGATAGAATTCATATATGAGAATGTTAATTGCTACATTAAAATAAAAAATTAAAACAAAAATAAATGATTAGATGTTCAAAAATAGCAGAATAATCAAATGCATTGTGGTATATCTCTATCATGTAATGTTATACAATTAGTTTTCAAAAAGTAAGATAGACAGTGATACTTAGATATTCATGAAATATAGTTAAAGGAACATGTGAACTGGAGAAATATATATTATGTATTACTTTTCAAATCTAAAATCTAAGTAATGAAAAAAATCTATTTATTGACATAATTTCATAATTTTGTTCCTTTAAATCTTGCTTTATTTTGTTTAAATTAGGAATTTGATGGATATATTATTTCGCAAATATTAACATTGTTATAGTAATAACAGTATTTGAACATCTTATTTTATACAAATTCTACTTTTTACAAATTTATGTTCTGCCAGTTGTTCACAACTGAGGAATTCCTGGGAAATCCATGTGGCATTGCTAGAAGGATCACAATTTTGTGGCTAGAAACATCCTAAATTGGAAGGATAGTGCTTAGAATAAATAAGCATGGCCAATATGCGGTAGACCTATAAGAGCAAGTTCATCTGCAATCAGTTTATAAAACAAGGATATGTATAGAAAATATCATAATGATGTGAACAAAATGGGTTAGAGTTTAAAAAGAGCCTTTGTGATTACAGGGATAAGCTTCAATTACCTGATAATTTATCCTTGCTCTAATAACATGCTATGTTTCAATGGATGAGTTTTCCTTTGTGGAAAAATAGCTGTATCAGAAAGAAAAACAACACAATGAACTCTTCAGAGGAAGAATAAAATTTTTGAAAATTAGAAAATGAACTTGATTATGTAGGTTTATAATAATTGAGTCAATAAGTTAATATTCACTAATCTTGTGTTTTCTTTGTAGTACTGGCATACATATCTGAAAAAATCTATAAATGCAAAAATTCTTATAATTTTAACATTTGAGGAAAATACATGTTTTGGAATATATTATAAATATTGGACAGATATAATTATTTAAAATTGTGAAACCTTAGAGTGTAGGAATAAGTTTAAGGTACTGTGACTGATTTAATATCTTTAGTTATCTTTCATAAAATAAGTATTTAGTGAATACCTGCTATGTGATATAAATTCTGTGAATTCAAATTTATGTATTCAGAGGGAAAACATTTTTAAAAGATGTTTTATTCTTTTCAACAATTTTGTAAAGTGAACATAATGAGTAGATATAAATCTATTGTTATCTCAGCCTACATTCTCAAGAGCTTTTCAGAGTAGGCTTCTCTGCTGTAAATGTGATTGCAGTTTTTAAATCTGCATTTTGTTTGGATTATAACAGGGCCTCTGAATGCAAATCAATATAAATCATTCCAATGTTTGGAGAAACCCTGGGAATGTTAGACTTATTTAGACTCATGGAATGCTGGTGTCCAAAATGATACTGTCCTAAGGAATTTTCTTGCATAATTTTGACTTTTGGCATTTTACTGTATCATACTAGAGTGTACCCCTTACCTCATCACATAAGTCTAAATCATCAGGATTGATATACTGATAAAATTGAAATTTTATCTACAGGTTCAAAAATGAAACAAAATTGATATTATTAACAATAATAACCAACAATTAGTGAGTATTTATTGTGTGTTAGACACTGTTCTAATGGCCTACACACATTAACTCATTCAACCCTCTCAACCACACTATCAAGACACTTCTGTCTGACCCCAGATATTTGAAACCAAAGGTAATATATAGAGCCCACAGACAGTTACAGGAAACACTGTAAAATACACCAATTAAAAAGCTTTCATGGGCCATGATTAAAAAATTCACAGAGGAAATGTAATGTTAAATGTTTAATAAACACAAAAGTAGGCTCCTTTGTTAATAATTACAGAAATTCAAATTAAAAAGTAAATCCTTTGCAACTCAAATATATCTTAGAAATGTGTTGTGACAGTCAATAAAAGCCATGAATTTGCAGAATGTCACCTAGATCTCTCATAATGAAACTACAGAACACTAAGAATTAAATTCACATATTAAATGATACAAAAATATAATCAGATTGAAATACAATCAGATTAGGAGATAACAGGAATAAAGTTAGTTTTTGTTTCAACAAAAAATCAGGAAAATATGTTAGTCAAAAGAATGTTGTTTATTAAACCAAATAAAATTTAAAATAAAGTGTAATAAAATGTAAAACCATCAGAAAGTAGATCTAGAAAAAGACAAGAATCAGAAAGTAGATCAAAAACAAGACTCTCACTACCTTTATTCAGCATAGTACTGGAAGTCCTAGACACAGCAAGCAAATAAAGGAAAGAGATAAAAGACATCCAAACTGGTAAGGAAGAAGTAAAACTTACAATTTGTAGATGACATGATACTATATAGAAAAACCCTAAAGAATCCACCAAAAAACTGTTAGAAATAATAACTAGATTCAGCAAAGTTGCAGGATATAAAATTAATACACAGAAATCTGTTGCATTCCTATATACTAACAACAACCTAGCAGAAAGAGAAATCAGGAAAACAATTCCATTTACAGTTGCATCAAAAAGAATGAAATACCTAGGAATAAACCTAACCAAGGAGTTGAAAAACCTGTACTCTAGAAAATATAATACACTCATGAGAGAAACCTCCCCCAGTTTGGGGAAGTTTTCAGCAATTATTTCTTCAAAGACACTTTCTATCCCTTTTTCTCTCTTCTTCTTCTTCTGGTACCCCTATAATACGGATATTGTTCCTTTTGGATTGGTCGCACAGTTCTCTTAGTATTGTTTCATTCCTGGAGATCCTTTTATCTCTCTCTGTGTCATCTTCTATGCGTTCCTGTTCTCTGGTTTCTATTCCATCAATGGCCTCTTGCATCTTATCCATTCTGCTTATAAATCCTTCCAGAGTTTGTTTCACTTCTGTAATCTCCCTCCGGATGTCTGTAATCTCCCTCTGGACTTCATCCCTTAGCTCTCGTATATTTCTCTGCATCTCCGTCAGCATGTTTATGATTTTTACTTTGAATTCTTTTTCAGGAAGACTGGTTAGGTCTGTCTCATTCTCATGTGTTGTCTCTGTAATCTTTGTCTGCCTCAAATTTTGCCTTTTCATGGTGATAGAGATAGTTTGCAGAGCTGGCACGGTTGATGGCTGGAAGAAGTTCCCTTCTTGTTGGTTTGTGGCCTTCCTCTCCTGGGAGAATATTGACTTCTAGTGGCTTGTGCTGGGCAGCTGTGCACAGACGGGGCTTCTGATTTTTGCCTGTCTGCTATGGAGTTTATCTCCGCTGTTGCTGTGGGCGTGGCCTGCCTCGGGCTGCTGCTCTGATATTGTGGAGTTGCCTTGGAGGGGGAACGGCCGGGAGGCTGTTTATCTCCGTGAGGGACCTCTGAGCTGCCCTGCTATCCAGGGGTTTAGGTTGCCCGGAGTTCCCTCCTGCTGGCCTAAGTGTCCCAGGACGCTTCCATCTGGCGGTGGGGTCCCTGTCTCTTTAAGACTTCCAAAAAGCACTCACTTTTCTTTGTCCCCGGGGCACCAGCTACAGGGACCCGTTCACTGGTCTTTCTGTCCTGTTTCCCTAGTATCCAGCACCCCATGCATGCACTGTGTCTGCGCTCTGGTGCAGATGGCTAGTGCTGGGTGTTCAGCAGTCCTGGGCTCCCTCTCCCTCCCCGCTCTGACTCCTCTCCTCCTGCCCAGAGGTGGGGTGTGAGGTGCTCAGGTCCCGCCAGGCTGGGGCTTGTATCTTACCCCCTTCATGAGGCACTGGGTTCTCGCAGGTGTGGATGTGGTCTGGATGTTGTCCTGTGTCTTCTGGTCTCTCTTTTAGGAAGAGTTGTCTTTGTTGTATTTTCAAAAATATATGTGGTTTTGGAAGGAGATTTCTGCTGCTCTACTCATGCCGCCATCTTGGCTCCGACACTTAAGACATTTTTAAGGGGATAAATCTCACATTAAATAGTCTTACGACAATAAAATAAACAAAATAATTAAATTTAAAAGTTAAATTAAGTAGAGAAAATAAACCAGTTATAGACAACTTATGACCCTAAGAGCATACCTTCAAATTAAACAAATACAATCAAATTGAATTACAAACAGAAACTGACAAAATCATTATCTGAGAGGCATGAACCACTCTCATAAAATGGCAGATAAAATAATCAGAAGCATAGAAAGTATCCTGGCAGTTTTAGCAACAAAACTATTCTAATAGATGTATAAAGGCCTGCAACCAAACAAATTAAATAAAGCATATTTATTTAAAATTTACAATAAAATTCATACTTAAAATTTCAGAAGTATTTTTATTAAAACCAAAAATAAATTACAGCTGCTTCATTTAGTCCTCTACAGTTTAATATTCTATAGGTTTTATTTTGCAATTTAATAATACAATAGATAAATAAGGTTTAAGGATGGAAAAGAAAAGATTATTTTTTTATTATATAATATTATATATTATATATTATAATATTATATAATATTATATAAATAAAATTTAAACAGATATTTAGAACAAATTATAAAGTTTTAAAAGGTTACTGGATAAAGGATAAATATATGAAATTTTTTTTGTATCTTTATAACAGTGTTACTGTGCAACCTATTAGAAAATGGAGTTACAAATATAACATTCACAATAGCAATACAAACGATATAGTACCTGGGAAAGGTCCTTTTAATTAAAAATTTATAATTGAAGTATAGTTGACATATAATATTATATTGATTTCAGGTATACAAAACAGTGATTCAATAATTATATACATTACGAAGTACTCACCATAAATGTAGTTACCATCTTTCATCATGCAAATGCAAAGATATTACAATATTATTGACTATATTGCTGTACTTTTCATCCCTATGATTAATTTATTTTACAATTGGAAGTTTGTACCTCTTTATTCCCTTCACCTATTTCACTCATCCTAGTTCCCACTTCTACTAAGGCAACCATAAAGTACTGATAGGTTGATTTTTCTTGTTTGTATGTTTAGATTCCACATATAGGTAAATCACATGGAATGTATTTCCTGTGTCTGACATGTCATTAGGTATAATATCCTCTATGTCCATGCATGTTGTCACAAATGACAAGATTTCAGTCATTTTTATGGCTGGGTAGTATTCTATTTTATACATATACCACCTCTCCTTAATCTGTTATCTGTTGATGAACACATAGATTGCTTCCATGTATTGACTATTGTAAATAATAATTCATTAGACATAGGGGTGCATAGATCTTTCTGAATTAGTTATTTGTTTTCTTCAGGTAAATACTCAGAGGTGGGATTACTGGGTTGTCTGATATTTCCACTTTTAATTTTTTAAGGAATCCATACTGTTTTCTGTAGTGACTGCACCAATTTATACTCCCACCAATAGTGCATGAGGGTTGCCTTTAGAAAAGGTCTTTTGGAAAGAACTACAGTGTATTTATGGAGAAAATTACAAAATAATATAGAAGAATATGAAAAAAGATCTAAATAAATGGTAACATATGCATATACCATGTCCATGAATTAAAAGACTCAATATTATAATAGTATCAATTCTCCCTCAATTAATCCATAAATTCAGAGGAGGGTGAAAGAAAACCTAACAGGGTTATTTGTTTATATAAGACTTAATTTTCTTAAATCCTAATGAAGAACAAAGGAGAACTTACATTAGGATGTCTACATTAAGATGCTTTTTAACACTATAATTAGATCAGTAAGCATAGATATGCAGAGTAGATACATATACTAATGGAGAGCTAGGAAGCAGACCTAAGCAGATTAAGTGACTTGGTGTATCATAGAGTAATTATTGCAATCTTTGAAAATAGGATGAAACAGATGGAATTAGACTTACTGTTGAGCATTTTGTGAAGGTTAAAAATAATAAGATGATCCTTTTAATAAGTGATTTTCCAAACTGAAAATAAAATAAGGCCCTTTTTCAGACTATACATAGACACAAGACTGATCAAGGTTTAATTATTGAAAAAAACCTTTAAAATAAGTAAAATAAAATACAGGGAAATATCTCAGTGGGACACACAATATAAATACATTTCATTCTATACATTTTTAAAAATCTGAAGACAGAAAATGGCACACACAATATTTAGAAGGTAAGGACTGGAAGAGGATATACCAAAGGATTAATATTTATACATACAATATATAATTCATACAAATCAGTAAGAAATATAAAATTTAATAAAAATTGTCAAAGGATATAAACAATTCACAGAAGAAAAATTGAGAAAGAAAAAAATCATGAAAAGATGTTCAACATTAAGAGTAACCAGAACTCTTTTAGAATTTGACAGATTACGAGGACAAAAAGTAAATAATAACTGAAGCAACACTGTGTTCAATCCCAGCTACACAAAATGTTGTATTCTATAAATAGTATATAGCCCACACATTCACTGGTTTCTTAGACAAATCCTGGGACATAAAAGAAACTGTAATATAGAATTTCCCAATAAATAGTTCATGAATGTCTCCCAGATTTTTTGAGATATAGCTCCTCTTAGTTATCCAGAAAGTTGGGGAAGTCAGAGCCCTTACCTCCAGGCAATCTCATCCATTTACATATACATTATCATTTCTATACATATTATTATGTTAACAGAAAATGTTGAGAAGTGTTGTTTTAATGATTTCCAAAATCCTGAGATTTTACAGGTCACATTTTCTCACCATAAGAACAGAAATGAACAGTAAATCTTTGCTCAAAGTAAAAAAGAAAACAAAAATACCACCCCTTCCAAAAAAAAATGATAACAAAACTTAGTGGCTTGTAGATTCATAATCTTTCTAAATAAACTTACATTAAAGATGTAATAAGAACAGAACAGCCAAAGTATCTTATAAGTAAATTACTTTGTTTAAATGCTTAGGAAATGTAGTCAAAGCTAAGATTCAGAGCAAATACATGTCTTTAGAAGCTTTTATTAATCATAAACCTACTTGATTATCTAAAACAGGCTGCTAGTCAGTTAATCGATTTAATGAAATCACTAAGGGCCAAGCATAAAGAGTGATATATCCAACAAGACTTATCATCTTAACATTTCATCTCACCAGGAATGGAAAATATTCTAAAACTTCAGCAATTAAAAGAACAGCAAGAATACTATTCTTATTATTAATCAAAAACAACACTAAATTGAATACTTTTAAATTTGAAAAAAAGAATGATTTTCTGCCAGAATTCAATACCTAGCTTAGCTATCAATCAGCTAAAAAGGCAGATTAATTTTTTGATATGCAAGCTCCTGAAGTATACCTTTCTTAGGAAGATACTGGAAGATATTTTTCTAGCTAAACAAGTATTTAATAATAATTCCTTTATAAAGCAAAAGACAAAAGATTCAGGAAATGTGCTCTAAAGAGCAAAGTGTTAGAGAGAAATCACTGTACTCATCAGATCTAGACAATAGCTAGTCCTGCCTAAAATAGAAGAGAGGGCTATAGCGACATTCTGGATAATTTAGTCTGTATAGATGATGTAGCATATGACAAGACAGAACATCCAGAAAGAAACAAGTGGATTAGTGGAAGCCTATGTAAATGAAAAAGTGGTAATTATTAAATTAAGGAAAAACTGTATATGACTAGCTTTCTACAGTGGATAATACTTACATAGTGATAAGTAATGTGAAATATGTTTACTAACATAACTAAAAGTGATAGTTAACTTTATTATTGATATAACTAAAACTGGTGGTTATATTGAAGAGATAAGGAAGGATATGCTAAGGGCTCAAATAACATATATTTGTCATATTTAAATTTAATAAAAATTAGTAAAATTAGTATGTAAAAATATGGATGTAACTATCAAGATAAATAGCCAAATGGTTAAAAGTGAGTGACCATGGAGTTTCATAACAGCATCTAGGAAGTACCTGAGCAGAACACTATTCCTGGTAGTGTTTGTTGGTATCAACTAGTGTTATCAACCTTAAGGGCTTATTTGCTGAGATCACTTAAAATCACAAAAAAAGGTTTTACTCATTTTTATTTATTTCCCCTCCCAAAATAATTGAAATAATTTAACTTTGTGAAAGCTGTAAATAGGTTACTTTAGGCAAATGGTTACCAATTTTTAAATTTTCGTCCTATCTTCTCCCCACTCTAGATGACATTTTTTAAATTTCTGGGGAAAGTTTAAGTTTTCACAATAATGAGGGAATATCACTGGCATTTAATGCATAGTGGATGGAAAGGGAAGGGTAGGCATGATAAACATTCAGCCCACTCAATGTTCCCTCAAGTGATCCACCGGACTTAATTTACTTGAAATATATCTATCAGGTGCATTGAGAAGTTGATACTTTTTCACTACTTTGGAAAAGTTACACCTACAAACAGCATGTGGTACCTGTGTGGGTAGAAATATTGCAAATATACATAAGAATATACATACCTCCTGTAGAAGTGGGATCTGACTACTTTATATTTTCTGGTGCAGTTGTATGACATCAAGTTATTTTTCATGAAACAATTTAAGAGCTGGAAGGAAATCTTTCCTCTAGCTTCAGGGACACTTAAGAGAGAGTTGATCCTTCATCAATCTTTTTGCAGTATCAACTCAAGGAGAATATCTACCAGAGATAAAGAGGGTCTTGCTGGGATGCTAAGTACTTATTACTGATCTGAGAATGTCCTACACATACCACTCTTTTGTCAAGGTTGTTTGTTTTTTCACCTGTAATGTGCTTTCAGGTGCATTGAGTAATAGAGGTTGGATAATTACCTAAGTAGGTGCTGCACAACACGACTAGCAAGATACTTAAGCTGACAGAGCCCAAGTGGGAGCTCCCTGTGTTGATGTGATTTCCAATCATGTCAGTGCTCATCTCCTAAGTTAATATTTTGTTTTGGACATTGGAAGTCTTGTCTGGGTGTCTGGGACCTTCAAAAGACTTGATTCTGGGCTGGTTCTTGTGTTTGCTGTTCCACTTTCCTTTATAAAGCTAAATGTAGCTGGTGCTGGATGAACCTACTGTGTCATGTAACTCTGAATGACAATCGAACCTGACATCTGCTAATGCTGTCTCTTAGGGCTATCTATAGTAGTCTCAGGATAGTAAAGTGTGTGTCATACAATATTTGTCGCAAAAGGGAGAATTAGCTCTTGAGAGTTGAGAACCACAGTTACAGGCCATTAGACATTAATTCTCATGGAGTTTCTTGTTCTGTAGATCAATTAAAATATTAAATAAAATAATATATTCATAACAGGTGGATGCTTAATCTGTGGCATAACAATATTTAAATTGAATTCTCAATTTATGTATTGTGATACCAAGGAATATTCTGTGACTAATAAATTATCTAGAGATTTAAAAAGTCAAATCAACACTCATGCTCCTTGAGTTTATACATAAACCTCTCTTTAAGAGGATAATATTTCAAGATGACAACAGAAAATCTCCAACTCTATCTTGCCAGAAGGGAGAATTTTAAAAGAAATATAAGGAAAGTGGGCAGGGTTATGAAAATGGAAATGTTACGTGAAATTTTCTGGAAAACTCCACACAAGTAATTCAAATATAAGGAATGTCCATTTTCCTACTGTCCCTTTCCCCACTTGGTACCTCTTGATGCTTGAACAGAGTATGTGATGTCTAGAGTCTTAGTAAATGCTTTGGAACTCTGAGGTTGTACACAGTGCTCTGGGGAGAGCAAAGAAGAAACACAGAAGCAGTCTGAGAAACTGATGAAGTTACAAAGCTTCCTACCAGCCCTGAGTGACAGCCCTAGACTTAAATATGAAAACAACCCTTATCTGTTGAAGCCATTGCTATTTTGAGTTTTCTGTAACATATAGTTTGACTAAATCCTAATGATTCTGCCAACTTCCTCTCTCCCTTCTTTTCTAAAAAATATCAAATCACTTATTACAACATATAAGCACCTGAAGAGTTAAAATAAGAAAAAAGGGGAGAAAACTATTTGGAAATTAACATGTTAAGAACCAGGAATTAAAGTTGTAAGTGAAAAATAACATGGCAACTTAAAAAAAAAACAGTGCCTTTAACCAAAGGGAATAAAATGCATTTATATGGTGGGAAATAACATTTTTGGTGAGATTGCTCTGATACAGCTTGACCAAAAGTAAATTCCCCACAGCTCTTATTAAACTATACACCTCCCAGCATCAACTAGTTTTGATCAATAAAGAGAATATTTATTTTTCTTTTTTGCATAAAAAGAAAGCTTTCATTGGAGCGTATTGCTGGATGATTAAAAAAAATAAAGCTTGCTGATTCTAGATTCCTCTTGTAATGTCCTCCTCACCATACCTGATTGAGTCTCCATGCACCAGGCAAGTGGGCCATGTCTTAGCTCTAACATTTTAAAGCCTTGTTAGGAGCAAAGAATGAACATGATAACATTCAGATGATACCATAAACTATGAAATAAAAATACTTTCCAGTTTATTGTCAGGATCCCACTTTCACTTCCCACAGTAACTGAATTTCACTAATTTTGTGTCTGTTTTAAATTCCTTTATGGTTGCTCTTTTTTTAAATTTTGGCATCATTAATGTACAATTACATGAGCAACATTATGGTTACTAGACTCCCCCCATTATCAAGTCCCCCCCACATACCCTTTAGTCACTGTCCATCAGCATAGTAAGATGCTGTAAAATCACTACTTGTCTTCTCTGTGTTGCACAGCCCTCCCCATGCCCAACCCCCCCACATTATACATGCTAATCATAAGACTGCCTTTCATCTTCCCCCCCTTCACTCTTCCTTCCCACCCATCCTCCCCAGTCCCTTTCCCTTTGGTAACTGTTAGTCCTTTCTTGGGTTCTGCAATTCTGCTACTGCTTTGTTCCTTCAGTTTTTCCTTTGTTCTTATATTCCACATATGAGTGAAATCATTTGGTACTTGTCTTTCTCTGCCTGGCTTATTTCACTGAGCATAATACCCTCTAGCTCCATCCATGTTGTTGCAAATGGTAGGATTTGTTTTCTTCTTATGGCTGAATAATATTCCATTGTGTATATGTACCAATCTTCTTTATCCATTCATCTACTGATGGACACTTAGCTTGCTTCCATTTCTTGTCTATTGTAAATAGTGCTGTGATTAACTTAAGGGTGCATCTGTATTTTTCAAACTGGGCTCCTGCATTCTTAGGGTAAATTCCTAGGAGTGGAATTCCTGGGTCAAATGGTATTTCTATTTTGAGTTTTTTGAGGAACCTCCATACTGCTTTCCACAATGGTTGAACTAATTTACATTCCCACCAGCAGTGTAGGAGGGTTCCCCTTTCTCCACATCCTCACCAACATTTGTTGTTGTTTGACTTTTGAATGGTGGCCATCCTAACTGGTGTGAGGTGATATCTCATTGTAGTTTTAATTTGCATTTCTCTGATGATTACCGATGTGGAGCATCTTTTCATGTGCCTGTTGGCCATCTGAACTTCTTCTTTGGAGAAGTGTCTGTTCAGATCATGTGCCAATTTTTTAATTGGATTATTTGCTTTTTGTTTGTTGAGGTGTGTGAGTTCTTTATATATTTTGGATGTCAACCCTTTATTGGACATGTCATTAATGAATATATTCTCTAATACTATAGTATGCTTTTTTGTTCTATTGATGGTGTCCTTTGCTGTACAGAAGCTTTTCAGATTGATATAGTTCCACTTGTTCATTTTTGCTTTTGTTTCCTTTGCCGGGGGAGATATGCTCATGAAGAAGTTGCTCATGTTTATGTCCAGGAGACTTTTGCCTATGATTTTTTCTAAGAGTTTTATGGTTTCATGACTTACATTCAGGTCTTTGATCCATTATGAATTTACTTTTGTGTATGGGGTTAGACAATGGTCCAGTTTCATTCTCTTACATGTAGCTGTCCAGTTTTGCCACCACCAGTTGTTGAAGAGGTTGTCATTTCCCTATTGTATGTCCATGGCTCCTTTATTGTATATTAATTGACCATATATGTTTGTGTTAATATCTGGACTCTCTATTCTGTTCCACTGGTCTGTGGGTCTGTTCTTGTGCCAGTACCAAATTGTCTTGAATACTGTGGCTTTGAAGTAGAGCTTGAAGTCAGGAAGCGAGATCCTCCCTGCTTTATTCTTCCTTCTCAGGATTGGTTTGGCTATTCAGGGTCTTTTGTGGTTCTATATGAATAGAACTATTTGTTACAGTTCATTGAAGAATGCTGCTGGTAGTTTGATAGGGATTGCATTGAATCTGTAGATTGCTTCAGGCAAGATCGACATTTTGACAATATTAATTCTTCATAGCCAAGAGCATGGGATGAGTTTCCATTTGTTAGTGTCCTTGTATAGTTCTTTCACTTGCTTGGTTAGGTTTATTCCTAGGTATTTTATTCTTTTTGATGCAGTTGTGAATGGAATTGTTTTCCTGATTTCTCTTTCTGCTAGTTCATCATTATTGTATAGGAAAGCAACAGATTTCTGTTTATTAATTTTGTATTAGGCTACTTTGCTGAATTCAGTTATTAGTTCTAGTAGTTTTGGAGTAGAGTCTTTAGGATTTTTTATGTACAATATCATGTCATCTGCAAATAGTGACAGTTTGACTTCTTCCTTACCAATCTTGATGTCCTCTATTTCTTTGTTTAGTCTGATTGCTGTTGCTAGGTCTTCCAGTACTATGTTGAATAGAAGTCGGGAGAGTGGGCATTCTTGTCTTGTTCCTGATCTTAGGTGAAAAGCTTTCAGCTTCTCACTGTTAAGTATGATGTTGGCTGTGGGTTTGTCATATATGGCCTTTATTATGCTGATGTACTTGCTCTCTATACCCATTTTGTTGAGAGTTTTTATCATGAATGGATGTTGAATTTTGTCGAGTGCTTTTTCAGCATCTATGGAGATGGTCATGTGGTTTTTGTCCTTGTTTTTGATGATGTGGTGAATGATGTCGATGGATTTTTGAATGTTGTAGCACCCTTGCATCCCTGAGATGAATCCCACTTGATCATAGTATATGAGCCTCTTGATGTATTTTTTGAATTCAGTTTGCTAATATTTTGTTGAGTATTTTTGCATCTATGTTTATCAGGGATATTGATCCATAATTTTCTTTTTTTGTGGTGTCTTTCCCTCGTTTTGGTATTATAATGATGCTGGCCTCATGGAATGGGTTTGGAAGTATTCCCTCCTCCTCTACTTTTTGGAAAACTTTAAGGCAAATGGGTATTATGTCTTCTCTAATTGTCTGATAAAATTCCAGTTTCAATAATTGTGACTTTGGACTATTCATTTGGGATTGTTCTTCCTTCTTTAAAAAGACCTGGATTTCTATATAGTTTCCTCTTAGCACTGCCTTCACTGCATCGCAAGAAGTTGGTCATTATGTTGTCATTTGTCTCCATATATTGCTTGTTCTCTATTTTAATTTGATCATTGATCCATTGATTATTTAGGAATGTGTTGTTAAGCCTCCATGTGTTTGTGAGCCTTTCTATTTTCTTTGTACAATTTACTTCTAGTTTTACACCTTTGTGATCTGAGAAGTTGGTTGGTAGAATTTCAATCTTTTGAATTTACTGAGGCTCTTTCAGTGGCCTTGTATGTTATCTATTCTGGAATATGTTCCATGTGCACTTTAGGTGAGTGGTGTGTTGAAGTCTCCTATAATGAATGCATTGCATTCTACTTCCTCCTTTAATTATGTTAGTATTTGTTTCACATATGTTGGTGCTCCTGTGTTGGGTACACAGATATTTATACTGGTTATATCCTCTTATTGGACTGAACCCTTTTTCATTATGTGATGTCCTTCTTTATCTCTTGTTACTTTCTTTGTGTTGAAGTCTATTTTGACTGATACAAGTAGTGCAACACCTGCTTTTTTCTCCCTACTGTTTGCATGAAATATCTTTTTCCATCCCTTCACTTTTAGTCTGTGTATGTCTTTGGGTTTGAGATGAGTCCCTTCTAAGCAGCATATAGATGGGTCTTGCTTTTTTTATCTATTATATTACTCTGTGTCTTTTGACTGGTGCATTCAGTCCTTTTACATTTAGCATGATTATCAATAGATAAGTACTTATTGCCATTGCAGGCTTTGAATTTGTGATTACCAAAGGTTCAAGGGTAGCTTCTTTACTACCTAACCATCTAACTTTAACTCAGTTTTTACACTATTATAGGCACAGTCTGATGATTCTTTATTTCTCTCCCTTCTTATTCTTCCTCCTCCACTCTTTATATGTTAGATATTTTATTCTGTACTCTTTTGTGTTTCCCTTGACTGGTGTTTTGGATAACTGATTTTAATTTTTCCGTTAGTTAGTATTTGGTTTGTCTGCTTTCTTTGCTATGATTATATTTTCTCTGGTGACATGTATTTAGCCTTATGAGTACTTCCATCTAGAGCAGTCCCTTTAAAATACCCTGTAGAGGTGGTTTGTGGGAGGCAAATTCCCTCACCTTTTTTTAATCTGGAAATTGTTTAATCCCTCCTTCAAATTTAAATGATAATCTTATTGGATACAGTGTTCTTGGTCCAAGTCCCTTCTGTTTCATTGTATTAAATATATCCTGCCATTCTCTTCTGGCCTGTAAGGTTTCTGTTGAGAAGTCTGATGATAGCCTGATGGGTTTTCCTTTGTAGGTAATCTTTTTTCTCTCTCTGGCTGTTTTTAATACCCTGTCCTTGTCTTCGACCTTTGCCATTTTAATTATTATATGTCTTGGTGTTATTCTCCTTGGGTCTTTTGTGTTGGGAGATCTGTAGGCTTCCATGGTTTGAGAGACTATTTTCTTCCCCAACCTGGGTAAATTTTCAGCAATTAGTTCTTCAAAGACATTTTCTATCCCTTTTCCTCTCTATTCTTCTTCTGGTACCCCTATAATGTGAATATTGTTCTGTTTGGATTGGTCACACAGTTTTCTCAGTATTCTTTCATTGCTAGAGATCATTTTGTTTCTCTGCCTCAGCTTCTCTGTATTCATTTTATATCATTTCTATTCCATTAACAGTCTTTTGCACCTCATCCAGTCTGCTCTTAAGTTGTTCTATTGATTGTTTCATTTGTGTTATCTCCCTCTGGACTTCATCCATTAGCTCTTGCATATTTCTCTGCAGGTCCATCAGAATGGTTATGACTTTTATTTTGAATTCTTTTTCAGGAAGATTGGTTACATCTATCTTACCAGGCCCTCTCTCTGGTATTGTTTGAGTGATTTTGAACTGAACCAGGTTCTTCTACCTTTTCATGGTGATAGAAGTGTTTGCTGGCAAGTGATGCATGTGTCAGCTGGGAGAACAAAGTCCCTTCCTACTTGCTGGTTGCCTTGCCCTTGTCTGCTGCCTGTGTCAGTTACCCATTCACAGGGAGCAGTCTCTGAGTTAATCCCCTGAGCTTCCATGGGCGGAGTGGCCTTCAGAAGAGCCTAAGGCACTGGCAGAGGTCATGGTGGAGCAGTGTGTGTTCTCCTGCAAGAATCGTGCTCCTTCCTGCCTTCTGGGCCTTGCACCAGTTTCCTCTGTCTGTGCCAAGCAGTGTGCATAGGCAGCAGCCTCTGGGTCTGGCCTGGTTAGCTGCACACTGGGAGAAGACTCTGTGTGGTTGCTGTGAGTGGGGCTGCTCCCAGGTGGTCCGCAGCAGTGGCGGGTCAGCCGGTTTTCTTGCAGTGCTGGCGGGGGAGAATGAATGGCAGGCTGCCTTTCTCTGTGAAGGGCTTTGGAGTTGCGTTGCCACCCAGGGCATTAGGGCACCTGAAGTTCCTTAAAATTCCAGCCTGCTAGGCTGAGTGTGCCAGGATGATTTTGTCCACCTGTTAAACCCTTGTCCCTTTAAGACTTTTAAAGGGACAGGGTCTTTTCTTTTCTCCCAGGGGAGCTGCTTGTGGGGACCTGCTCATGGTCTCCATCTCAGATTTTACTTTTCTGTTTCTCTAATATCCAGTACACCATGCAATGTGTGTCTGTGCTCCTGGTGCAGATTACTAGGGCTAGTTATTTAGTAGTCCTGTGCTTCCACTCCCTTCCCACTCTGATTCTTTTCCTCCTGTTGGCGTTGAGGGAGTGCTTGGGTCCTGCTGGGTCATGGCTTTCTATCTTACCCTTTTCATGAGATGCTGAGTTCTCGCAGATGTAGATGTAGCCTGGCTATTGTACTATATCTTCTGGCCTCTCTTTTAGGTGTAATTGTATTTGCTGTATTTTCAAAATATATATGGTTTTGGGAGATTTCTGCTGCCCTACTCATGCCACCATCATGAGCGACCCCTCTATGGTTGTTCTTATATTTCAAAATAATACATCAGTACTACTGATTCTTAGCTTATGAGATTCAGATAGTATCCACTGGCTCTCCACCATGAAATATGAGGGATTTTGCTTTAATTTATTATTTTGGAAGCACATTGTTCTGTTTTCCTTTATGACTTGTGCTTTTTGAGCTTTGTTTAGGAAGTCCTTTTGGACTTCCCTCAAGTTCTTCTCCTTTCCTGTCTCACAGTATCTTTTTCCACTTTCTTCTTCTAATTTGATGCCATTTATAGGTGCTTATTTACATGGATCTACAGTGTTTGGTGGGGGAGGTGTTGGATAGAGGTACAGTATTCTTTCTCTCCATGTTCTTTTCCACCATCTGTGGAGTGACCTTTCTTCCCCTACTTGTTTTGGTTCTGCCACTTTTATGAAATATTTATTAGATTTGCATATGTGTATGTTTGTGTGTTCATAGGTATATGCATGTGGGAGTGTCTCTGAGCTAATCTGTTCCGCTGGTCTACTCTGTTGTGTGGTCAGATTGTCTGTTTTTTATGAGCACTGTGCTGTTATGTAAGTATTATTAGTTTTATGTAGGCTTTATAGTATGTCAATATCTAGAAAGTCAAAGGCTACTTATTTTTCTTTTTGTTTGAAAATTGAACTAGCTATTTTACCATAGGAATTTAAGCTGAAATTTTAAAAGATTTGTTTAAGATTACATTGATTTTATAGATTAATTTGATGAAAAATGATAACATGACATCCCATCTAAGAATGTGGAATAGATTTTCCTTTATGCCATTGAATGGAATTTGAAGTTTTCCACTATAAAACTTTGAGCCTTCACATTAAAAAATATTGTCCCTACATGTTTTACAGTTTTGTGGTTATTGCCATTAGGTTTTATTTTTAATTGTGTTTTAGTTGGTTATTGCTATAGTAGAAAAATGCTGTTGATTTTTATAAGGTGATATTTTATCTGGCAACTTGTTGAAATCTTATGTAATTTCCAATAACTTAATCTCATTTCATTCCATAAAATGAATTTCTTCTTCTCCTCCCTGCTCACTTCTTTTTCTTTCCTACAGGAATTGTGAGACCCTTTGCCTTTCATCTTAATTGTAATGGTAACATGATTTGATCTTCAGGGACATTAACAGATATGTGTCTAAAGTTTCTCTATTTAGTATGATGATCACTGTAGGTGTTGCTATGAAATTTTTCTATATTTAGGGAAGTTTTATCCTATACCTAATTGATAAGTTTCCTAGTATTAAATCACAATAAATGTTGAATTTTCTCAAAGGTTACTCACATATTTTATGGAAAACCTCTATTGCTCCCAGCATGAAAGGATGAAAATACCAGTCCATGCATTCACATGCTCCCCCTCAGCCCCCCTCCCAGCTCTGTCATTAGTATATTACTTTGCATTGTCAAAGTTTCTTATTTGTATATTTTTTGGTAATCAAAAGTAAGTCTTTCATATTTTTGCTTTTGGTGGATCATAAAATTTGAAAACAAGTAATAACCCTTAAAATACTATGATTATGAAATAAAATTCACCCTAGAACCAAATTTTATTATTGAGTCCTAAAATAAGTGAATGCAATTTCATGTCACTAAACTCTGTTCAGATTGCAAGAATAAGGTATGATTATTTCTGTTCTTTGATTATTTGGTATCATTCCAACTTTCAGATTTCTCCATGTTTATACAATTTTTTGTGTAAAGTGTTTGTTTTCCTTGGTTTTCTAATTACATTTTTATTTCTTGTTAGCAGAAGACACATAGCATTCTTTTCTTTTAATTGTTTATTAGGGTATTATTGATATATACTGTTATGAAGGTTTCACATGAACACACATAGCATTCTCAACAAACATATATTCCATATTGTATTCGTGTGGTTTGTCTGTTCAATGGAATCTATAGTTTTTGTTTGAAACTATTTTTCTTAAAACTCTTTACTTCAGTCCTAATTTGGACTGATGACATTCTTTACCTACTGTTAGTTGGCATGCTGACATCTTTAATCATAGACTCAGGGTTCTTGGGTTTTCAGGTTTCCTCTTTCTTAGACTGTCTTTTTGTTTTAATGCAATATTTTGAATAAAATTTACTAATAAAACATCTTTGTTTCTGCATGTCTGAAATTGTCTTTGTTTTGCCTTTATAGTCTTGTTGACAGTTTGATTTGGTTTAGATTTCTAGATTCAAAAGAACTTTTCCTCAAAACTTTGGATCATGCATTCCTCTCCATATTTTCCAGAATTAAGGATAGCTAAAGAAAAGTATGATAGCTTTCTCTCGCCATTCTTTTGTAGAGAAGATTCCAGCGCTGCTTAATGTTCATATTCTTTTTCCAAGACAGCATAATATGTGTAGGAAGAAACTCCATTGGCATTCCATTTGAGAAAATATAACATGAGCTTTAGAATTGATTGAGTTGAGAGACTTTTTTAAACTTTATTAATGGCTAGTTTTGGAGGGCAAAATTATCTAATAAAGAACTAAAAATGTGTTTATAATATAGGTCCTTCATAGATGCTAGAATATAATTTATTTAACAGTCATTGTTGTGGTCTTGCAGATGACAAGATCCAACTCAGTTAATATTTTCCTCTGACTTGGTTTCTAAATGAGCAGAAGAGTCTAGGTCAGTGGCCCTTCTTGGAGGTCCTGAGACCTTTGAAGACATAATTAAATCTATGGATCTTCTGCCCAGAAAATTGCAAGCACATACATACAGAGATATTATGCTGTATTTCAGAAAATTATATAACCCCTTGAAGAAATCCATATGCCCCATAACTGCCTTTCCAGATATTCTGGGTTAATGGATCCTAGAAAAAATTGCTCTGGTCCAACCCAGGGTTCTCAAACTGTAATTCATGGACCACCAGCATCAGCAACATCTGTAACCTGCAGGAATGCAGTTTCCAGGCCTCCTCCACTCCCACTGCATTAGAACTTCCTGGACTATGGCCTGGGAGTGCATGCTTCCATGCTCACTGAGAAGCACTAGTCTGCATGGTTTCCAACATCCCGTTGGATTTGAGAATTCCATAATTGTCATGATGTTTTTATTGAAGATCTATTACCAGCAAACTCCCTGGGAAATAAGGAAAAGTGTGTGGTGGGCTTCCTGTTCTCGTCTCACTTAAAATTCAGTTGGGATGAAGGGAACACTTGGCAGTTACCTCTAACTGCAGTGACATATGATAAAATAGAAGGGGATGTAATGATTAAACTCTAAGTGAGCTGTCTGCACCCCCATGTCTACTGTGCTAGGACAGAGCAGTCAAGTTAGGGAGCAAGTGGAACCAGAGACCAGCAAGAATGTGTGGGAGGGGCCAGTCACTGGTGTGGACAGTGAGCCATGTCAGGGACAGGGCAGGGTGAGGAGGGCAGGCCAGGGTCCCTGTGAGTCAGCTAGCAAAATGGTGCAAGAGTGAGAAAAATGGGCAGCCACGTAGGAACCAGACTGTGGCAAGCCTGACTATGGAGAAAGATGTTTTTCATACTTCAAAGAATATTTACTCAATGAAAAATAAATCTATTTCATTTTTGTGTATAGAACACAGGTTTACAGTACAAAAAGAAGTCCTGCAAGACAGAAACGTACATGCCAGAAAGCAAACTCCCTACGAAGCTTCCCGGAAGCCACACTGTAGCTTGGTTCACTCCTGGTGAGTCCGGAGGGTGGGAGTGTCCTTCCGGCCGACCACACTCTCAGAACCTTCCGGAATTCCCTGCCCTGGAGGTTCCCTGAGAGGCACATGGCTCCAGGAGCCAGAAGGGCAGTGCCTTTTCCTGTTTGGACTGCACTGGTCTTTCCTGAAACCGTGTTTGCACAGCTTATATCTCTGTTTCCATTCTTATTCCTGTAATTTACCTTCCTGTACCTTGCAAAGCAATCTGCACATTTTTATAAAATAGCCTTTGTTTTTGATACCCAAGCCTTAATTGTTCTGGTAGATTCTTTTTACATTGTCAAGGGATGATAGTAGGAGACAGACGAATGTCTCTGTAACAATTAGCTCAACGAATTCGGATGGAATAAGCCCTCCACTTACATGTCTGTGTCCCCAGCAGAGTTCTCCTTAAAAGCACACTTAGATTGCTCTAGAAACTCTGCTTTTAGCAGAAGTGCTGGGATGTGCATGTCACTGCTACCGTGCAAAGCATCTGACCTGTCAGATCCAGAGGCAAAGCACTCCTTTGTGCAGTAAGAGGTTTTCATGTCAGTGGCACCTTCTTCGCCCTTCCAGTATTTTCACAACTAGGAGGATGGTGTTGTTCACTTAATGCACACTTGCTTGCTCAGCTGTGGGCAGCAGAGGCGATGACAGGTTTTCCCCTTTAAATCAAACATTGATTATAGAAAAGGAAACATGACATGAAGTCCTGAAATGGGAAAGTAGGTCACCTTCATTCTTCCCTACCGCCAGCAGATGCCTGCTGCCCTGTCTGCAACTCAACAGCCTCACTCTAGCAGGCACAAAATAAAACATGTTCTGGCTGAAACGTGAGAAAAAGCCAGAGGTGGACACAGCTAATTGTATTTATGTCAGGTTTTGAGAATAATCAATATGTCCTTGCTTTACTATTCATGTCTGGCCCAGTGTACACACATCTACCACTCGCTGTTTGTTTTATTCCTTGAGCTCAGGGATCTCTGTGCAAATGCCTCCTTAAAGAACAGGGCAGGTTTCTCTGAATGCTTGTGGCCTCTGAGCGACACCAAAGCTGACAGGTGAAGCTGTCTTCTGCAACCAGTTGGTTTTCCCTTCTACTGAAATCTTGTGTTCTCAAGCCATGGTCACAGTTGGGAATCTAAGGGTCAGATTACTACTTTATGTTCCCACAGCTGAATTAATTCTCTTCCCCAGTACCTTAGTAAGGAATGGTTATTCTTTCACATTGAAAATTAAATCAAAAGATAAGGGGCCTTTTCACATGAGACCCCTGTTTTGCAGAGGCAATGCCTCCTCATGGGATCTTCACGTAAATGATGCTGATGCCCACACCTCTGAATACCTGGGTGCTGGGACTCCCCCAGCTCTGCTCAACACCTGTGGTTCCCCACCACACCCTCAGCAAATCTTGTCACCCACCCCTTCCAATAGTGGTGTTTCCCACTGGCCTGAGCACTTCCTGGGCAGTGGTGTTCCTCTGGATTTTGATCTCTTCTGTGGCCACCAACAGCTTCTAGCACCTTATCGTGTCCATGGCTCACACCTGCTGCATCAGACAGCTCAGTGCTGCCTTCCTAGTGCTGTGCTGGGACCGGACGGCGAGGAGGCAAGCATTCATGCCTGATTTATGACCTTGGAGTGGAAGCTGGTGTTGCCCCACACTAAAAGACAGGTGTATATGGGGAAGAGCCAATTTGGGGTGAATCCTTTAGCTGCTGTCTGCTTCTTGGGCCTTGTTTTCTGAACTGAACTGTGGAGTCCCTAATAGCCAGGATCCTGTTGAGCCTCAATGGCAACAGTAACCTGCGTGGCTCACCTGGAGGCAGTGTAGCGTCACAACCACGGCGCTTCCTGTCCCCTCTGTGTCCTGACTCAGGTGAACCTTCTGAAGGGGCTGCTTGATGGGGCCTCACAGACTGTGATAGGTTGGCTTCTCGGTGTGCAGCACACTCGGAGGTGCCAGACCTCCTGGCTGCCTAGCGCGGGGACGGCCCCTGCCTCCAGGCCACCCAGAGGTCAGTGTGGGAAGGGTTTGACCCCCAGGCAGCCTGGCTCTGGCCTCTGATCCACTACACAAGAGAGGAGTAGGGCTCAGGCACAAGGGTCAGATTTTCAGAGGAGTCGGCTCATCGCTCAGGTGTTTTCTGCTAGGTTCATGCTGCGCTCCAGCAGGGGTGACTCAGCCCTGTCCTGGCGGGTGGGAGGGAGGGAGGGCAGTACAAAGAAACCCCCATCGTAGTTCATTTTAGCCCCATGCCGGCTCCTGATTTTCTCCCATTCTTGTCTTTCTTCCACTGGAAATGTAGAGTTGTTTGCTGCATCGGTCCTGTATCTTTTCTTATAGACATCTCGAAAATTAAGTCATCTAAGTTTTAATGATGCAAACTGGTTAACTTCTCTATAAAGTTCCATCCTAAAAACTATTTGACAAGAAAACTAGGATATCTTTTTATATGGCCAGGATATTTCTGGACATTTCAAAGTTGCCTTACATTTTTCCTTGTTTCTATTTTACTTCTAGGAGCTAGTAAGTTAGTTCATCAGAGATACTGTTAAAAATCAAAATATGTAAACTATTTCCTGTACTTTGTGCATAGAAAGGAGTAATTTCCAAAAAACCCATGTATAATATTAATTAATGTTTTGCCGATAGAAAACCTCTTGGTGAATCTGACTGGGGTGGCTTTGCAACATTTAAATCAAATTAGCTTATTTTAAAATAGTTGTGTAGTATTTTAAATTTAAATAGTTGTGGTACTTTTGATTTTGACCTACACTTAATATTTCTACAGACTTTTTTAAACTCCAGGTTCCCAAGCAGAATTCTTATCAAGATTTTAGTTAGAAAGGGACTGCTTATATAATCACCATCTCCTCTGTAGCTACTCCATCTCTCCAACTTGTACTCAGTACATAAAGCTGATTTCTGTAATATTCATGATGCTGAAAGTCCAGTTTCTCTCTTGGCTGGTGAGAAACCTGCTCCATTTTGTGATATGTGCATTCAGGGACCCCGATGGCAAAATCACACCCTAAGTGCTGGGGAGTCCAAGTACCCCGGCGGCTGATTGCGTCAGGCTCGGGGGCTGGGCGAACTGCCTCCTGCCTCCTGGACTGAGGGAACACAGCTGTCCCCACTGCCAGGACCCATCTCAGCTGCCCCGCTGGACTGTTAGACACCGTTTCTCCTTTCTTGTGACCTTCCTGCCTGCAGGGACATCATGCTTTCTTGCCTACCGGCTTTGGTCAGGAGCATCTTAGCCCATCAGGCATGTTTCAAATAACATTTAAATTGGCAATTTCTCAGCACACAAAATTGTTGTTGCAAAAACATGTACAGCTCTTATTTGACTTGGGTGCTGGCTGCCCAGGGAAGCTTGCTTCATCATGATTCATCAATCTGTGCACTATGACTTGTGCTCTTTTCTGTATTAATATTACATTCAATAAATATGATTACAAAAAGAATTTTAAAAATGAGAAAAGAAGCATCATACAATGCCAGCTTGTAGTATCCAGATGTGTTTTTCTGTGTAAGGAGTAAAAGTATTGGGCCTTACTCTGTATAAATGCCCAAATGCCTGTTTACTTACAGGCCTAGTGAAGAACTTTCTCCTCCTATTGTTGATCTCTGCCTCTGTAATTACTCATCTTGGCCCAGGGTTTGTCCTACTGTCCTCAAATCCTGAGCATGGTCAGCATAATGAACTCAAAATCTCATTTCTTCAAACTATGATTTGCTCTTCAGGCTAGAACTTGAATTTGCAACCTTTAAAAGGCAGTCAAAGTACCACTCTGAAGGTATGCTCTCAGAGCCACCATGTTTTTTAGGGAGCTTATTCCAAAATCAAAGAAAAGTGTCTAAACAAAACATTGAGATTTCTATCACTGCTTGTGAGAGAAAATGATGGAGTTAAGTCAAGCTGAGCAGGTTATGCTCCTTCATGCTTTGTTTTGGAACTTTCAGGTTTGAATGAAAACCAATGGATTTAGGCAAGCAGAGAGTGGTTGGACTCTTAAGCTATTATTACAAGAAAAAGGTATAAGGCAGAAACAAGTCTAGGTAGCTGCCCTCACTGGAACTTTGATAAAAGTAATATATAAAAAAATAGACTTGGAATTCAAAGAAATAAACATTGTAATCTCAAAAGATCTGAGATAAGAAATAGACATTTTCTTTCTTGACTGTGGGCAAAGTTAAATAGCAAGGGGACAAGTTGCAAGGGGCAAAACATAATGGAAACTGAATCGTTTCATCTTTTGTTCCTCTCTTTTTCCTCTTTTCTCTTTCATTTCATTCTATTTTGTTTCTTTGATTTTCCTTTCTTCTCCTTTGCAGAAAAGCTCATTGCAGTTTTGGAACTCTCATGTGGGTTAATGGCTAAAATGAATTCATGAACTATTTACTGGCTTTACCTTATCTGATGGGATTGACTCTGTTTTGAAAGTAAGTTAGAGAATGTTTCTTGAAGCAGTGAAAACAAAGAATGACCCTTCGGAGTCTGAGGCGGCTGTCGGGCTGCTAAAGCTGTCCAGGAGAACATATGATTTTGCAAACTTATGGGGGCCCTTTGCCTTGCACTCAGCTGTCCTGATTTGTATAACAACTTACAGGGATTCCCTCGTGCATACAGGCCTCCCTTGTCTTCCCCACTCTATGAAAGCACATTAAAAAAAAAATTTCTTACATGTTGATTCTAGTTGAATAGTGTGTTTAGAATTTTCCCTGCAATTGTATATCTCCTTGTTTGGAAGATTTCCTGCACAAGTATAAATATGAAGAGAAGACCAGAACATTCTTTATAATATCTGAGGACATCACTTGTCCCCTCCTCAAAGGAAATAGGGCACCATGGCCAGGAGCCATGACTATGGGATGTGGGCTGGCTCAGTGGCCTTGGGACATTGGCTAACTACTCTGATACCACACCGTCTTCTGTAAAAACAGGGGCAATGATGGGAGCTCCTTTCCTGGAGTCATGAGCCATAGAATACTTAGCCGGGCTACACAGTAGGTGCTCAGCAAGTGTTTGTCACAATGACCCAGAGGCCATGTTTCATCCACTCTGTAGGCCATGGGTCCCTGTGATCCGTTCTGCAGGGAAAGAATGAGATTTAAATTCATGATGCTGCATGTTCCTAGATTTTATACATTGATATATTCTGTTCCTGTACACATTTTTTTGTTTGTATGCCTCCCCTTCTCACATCGTTCCTCAAATGTCATCTTCAAAGTGAGGCTCACACTGACTATTTTATTTAATTTTAAGCCCTACTCCCTCATCCAACCCTGTCCTTTTTCTGCTCCTGTCCCCTATTCTGTTTTATTTTTCTCAATGGCATTTATCATTTTTTAAGGATACCATATAACTTATTTATTTGTTAGGCTATTGTCTGTCTTGCAATGTTAGAATGTGAGCTTCTTGAAACCAGGGATATTTGCTTTATATTGCTGAATTTCATGTCTCTCCAACAAAATCTTGCTAGGTAGTAAGCTAAGACACCTAGGAAATGATGGCAAAAATCTTACCCATCCTTTGACTCACCTGGACAGAATTTGAGTTTTAGGAAAGAGCCAACTTGAAATCCTGGCTTCTCCACCAACTGTGTGACCTGAGGAAACTATTCAACCTCACCAAACCTCATCTGTTTTGTCTCTAAAATGGGGACAACGATGCCTGCCTGCAGGGATGCAAGGTTTAAATGAGAAGATGGATTTGGCAATGCCTGGCATCAGAGGGTAGTAAACATTCAGATTCTTATTCTTTTAAGAATAAAAGGTGCTGGGACAGTCCACATGCAAGGTTAGTTCATGAAAGCAGAAAACACTCCCACTAATTAGATCTTTGAGGGGTTAGATGAAATAAAACTGTAGTGGGATGAATGCACCCCAAAGATGTCCCTGTCAGCTATGACTATGTTCTGTTTTATGGCAAAGGGACTTTGCAGAAGCCATTAAAGTATGGACCTTAAAATAGGGAGATTATCCTGTGTTATCCAGATGGGTCTGTTCTAATGACATGAGTCTTTAAAAGCAGAGAACTTCCTTTGCCCAGAATTAGAGAGACGAGGCAGTTTCAAAATGTAAGGAACTGGACCCACCATTGCCAGAGAGATAGAGCCCCACAGAGAGCGTGAGAGGGAATGTGGTCAGTATCCAGGAAGGAATAAGGGCCTCCTGGCTTCCAGCCAGCAAGGAAATGCAGACCTCAGTCATACAACCAGAAGGGGCTGAATTTGGCCAACAGTGTGACTGAACTTGTGAGTGGATTCTTGCCCAGAGCCTCCAATAAAGAATGCAGCCATGCTGACGCCTTGATATCAGCCTTGTGAGACGTCAAGCAGAGGACCCAGCTGAACCCAGACAGACTTTTGAGCTACAGAAATAGATGATATATTAGTGTTGTTTTAAGCTGCTAAATTTATGGCAGCAATAGAAATCTAATAGAAAAACCAGTGCAGTTCACCAGAAATGAATTAATGATATGGCATATAAACTGTTCCTTAATAAAGCTATATTAAAAAAAATCTCAATACAACAAAAATGTAAGATGTTAGTGAACTGGAGTAGGTAGATATGTATGCCATGGAAGGGGGAAGTTCTACTCAACAAAGAATTCTGCAGTTCCTGAATTCTAGTATCTTCCACAGAGTTTCAGGCAGAAATGTGTTACCCATGGTATCTTGGACAGACTGCATGCATGTTTACACTCAGGAAAATGCACAGAGAAGAAAACAAGATCCCTTATGGAATCACTAAAACACCATCTCACTTTTATGAGCCAAGGATGATGAGAAAAAAAATCAGAAAATGTGTGTAAATCTCAGGTAATGAAAAAATTGTATAAAAGTTCACTAAATTGTCCACCTGACATAAGAAATGCATGTCTGAGTATTTATTCCAAGCTCGCAGCTTTGAAAGGGGCCGGGTTGGCAGCACCATCAGCGTCATTCTCTGGTGGTTCCCAGAGCCACCTGCCACCTGCCACCTGCCACTTTGGATTAAGACTCAGTGAGATCCATGCTTGGATCCCAGGATGTGGGCTCATCTGTGATGGACAGAAAGAGTTCACTGCTGGAGGGGGAGGTGGCAGGTGTTCCTTCAGTGCCTTTCTTCTGCAGATTTTAGTAGTTCTTATCTCAGAAGCTGTCAGCCGCTAAATTTAGCTTCTTGTATAATTATTTTAGGAGACGTCAAATAGCCGGTTTGGGTTGAGCAAAGCGTATATGGGTTCTTTCCTCCAGAGCTATCCAAAGGGTGTTGTGAAATTTTGAATCTTAATGTCTTGGACATGACGATCACCTTTGCATCATGAAGAAAATATCGATTTTCTGACCCACTTGTAACCTGTATTTGTATCAGTTTGGTGCCAACTGGAAAATCACAGGGGATTTTCTTCACATCTTTGCATCACTTCCGTCTATTGAACTGGAGCGATTCTCATTCCCTGATTCTTCTGATACGAAAGTCTTGTCTTAATTTTTTGATTGTATTGAAATACGTTTGCATTGAACTTTGGAATAATTTGACTGTCATCTAGTTTTTAGAGACATTCCTTTAAGTGCATATTTTTAAAAAGACAGCAAAGCTTTTAAGATTTGGCTTTTATTCAAGGGGACCATAAAAACTGAACAACTTGAGAATAGCAAAATTAAACCTCAAGCCATCGCTAGACCGTGTGCTCTGCCAGTGATGCAGTAGAGACACTGCTCCCCTGGATTTATGTGTTTGACTGCAAAGATTGCAGGCTTTAGAGAAACACAGACATGGGTTAGAATGCCACTTAATAACTAGATGTTTTTTGGCAGGAAAATTAGTTCCTCCAAGTCTAGGTTTCTTGATCTGTGCCCTGCAGATTCATGTGGCAGCGAATGACATAATGTCTGAAGTGCTCAGCATTTCTCTTTGCTGCTCCCAGGCCATTGCCACTCAAGTCCCATCACAATCTGGCCTCAACTAGACTCGCCTGCAAATGGAATTATCATTATGCTCACTCACTTACCCTTTGCCCTTGCATCTTCTGGGGGGAGTTTAAATTTGTTTTCATTTTTAAAATTATATATTATAAAATCAAACTTTTTGTATGTGTGCAATTCTTTGAGTCTTAACATGTGTAGAGGTTTGTGTGATTACAATTCCATCAACCAAACAACTTCCCTTTCATAGCCAGAGCCTCCTAACCCCACTCCCTGGCAACCACTGATCTGTTGTCAGTCAGCTCCTGTAGTTTTGTCTTCTTGTCTTTTGTTGTTTTTGACAACATTATATAAACAGAATCACAGATTATATAACCTTTCAAGGGTGTTTTTCTCCCAGCACCATGATTTCCTTGGGATTCATCTCTGCTGTTGAGTCTTTTGTTAGCCTTATCCCGTTTTACCAGCAGATGCACAGCTAGATCAGAGTTCACCCTGTCATGTGGTGAAGGACTTTGGGTGGCCACATGGGTTTGTGTTATACACTGAGTGAACATGGGCTTTACCTTTTCCCCTCCAGGCCCCTGCTTACAATAGTTCCCAAACCAGACTTCCTGTTCTGCCTCTATTTCTTCCTTTAGTCTGACTATGCTCCAAGGGCCCTGCCCTCAGATTTGCACTGTGAAAAAGGAAGGAAGAGAGATTAGCTCGCTTGCCATAACCTCCACTGATCCTTCGCTGAATGGTCCCAGTCGGAACCAGCACCTCTCTCTTCCTGCTGTGTGCATGACTCTATTATGTACGTGTGTGTTAGGTACACCTCCTACAGCTGGTACATTACAAGATCCCTGAGGTGCAGGTTTTATACGTCTTGTCATCCAGTACAGAGCTCAGCAGATTTCTCATGCAAACTGAATCAAATTGAATACGGCTGCGAAAAGGGCTGAGTCTATCAAAGTCATGAAGTAGGAGGAGCTCTTCTTTTGCTTCCCAGGCTATCCATTTGTAGCTTTTCTCAGACTTTTCCAACAATGTTGAGAGGCCCTATGAACTCTCCTTTTCCCTAGCATGTCTTGCTCACAGGTAATTTGCACTGAATTGCAAATGACCAATGGCTTAAAATGTGACCCAGGAGTATTTGCGACTTTAAAGAAACCAGAGTCCTCTCGTATAGGGGTGAGCATATGAAATTGGAATTTCATCTATACTCAGAGTGAGAGAAGGATATTGGGCAAGGATAATAGGCCTTTCAGCACTGTTGAAATCACACTATTCAAGAGTTTACCTACATCACCTGCACATGAGTCCAGGTTTACATGTATGATTATTTTATGGTCTCAAACTAGATTTTATAATCATGGCAGCAAACTTCAGAGATGATTGCTAGGTCTGACTGGTTGCTCCCACTGGGCCTGGGGCAAGGTATGGTTGGGAAATTCCTTACCATGAGGAACTGTTGGTCAAGTTCAGGAACTTTTGTTGCGGAATATTTTAGGGACAAAGCAGGAGGTGGAGCGTGAGTGTTCTACAGAAGAAGGCCACATTTCTTAATCTTTTCATACCCTGTTTGCTGAATTTTGGGTCTGTGTTCAGGCTTATTTTTAAATTGTCTAGATAAAACAGACAATATTAATACATAGCAAGTATTCAGTAGCACACACCCCAAATTCTAAGCCCGTTTAGAAGTGCATGAATTCTATACTGAGCTTACTGGGTCAGTAGCTCAACAATGGTGGCATCTTTCTTATTTTTCTTCTGGATGCCCCTTTCTATCCACCCATACCTCCACTCAAATACACACTATCTCATTTCAAAGCAACATGAGGCCGATACATGACACAGCTCAATGAATTTTATGAAATAAATTAGTGTGCTACTTTATCATTCAAAAGACTGAACCCTTATGTCATGGCCATTAATTCTTACCTGAAAGTTTGGACTGTGATCTTGGATAACTGGCCAAACACTTTTCTGGTTGGCATCTACGTATAGGTTCTACAAAAGGGCTACCAACATATTCTAAGCCTGCCCTGACTCATTCTGCTGGCAATTTCCTCTGTCCCACCAGGTGCTCACATAGATATTCTACAACCTTATAAATGTCTTTGACCATTAACCTGTGCTTGTCTTGTTATGATTGAGGTAAACCTAATCCTCTGATTGTTTTCTGTGATGCTTATGGTATTATAGGTCTCAAGGGTGTTGGAGTTTATAAGGAAATAAAACAGCATTTACTCAGCAGCTGATATGTGCCAAACACTGAGTTAAAACTGGCATATCTGCTATTTCATGCTCACAATGACTCTTAGAGAAAAATGTAAGTGTGTCTTCTTTTACAGATGAGGAGAAAGATGCTCAGGAAGGCAGTTCTCAATCCTGATAAGCACAAAGTCATATTTGGATCCACAT
Source organism: Manis pentadactyla (assembly GCF_030020395.1). Classification (NCBI taxonomy): domain Eukaryota; kingdom Metazoa; phylum Chordata; class Mammalia; order Pholidota; family Manidae; genus Manis; species Manis pentadactyla. The sequence goes on along the minus strand of NC_080020.1, from coordinate 144,817,197 downwards.
CTCTGACTACAGTTGTGTCCCTTTCTTTGGAAGTTCTTGGCAGGAGTCTGCCTGTAGTGACAGGCATGCTGTGAATAATGAATATGAGAAACTCCCTGAGATCTTATCTTTGGCACAGAGCATTTCCCTTTTTGGGAAACTCACGACATGTGGGAATGGCCTTTCTGGCAGGAGGGACAGCCCATTAAACTTCAATTTACCCTCAGACTTGACTCTTCCTTTGTTCTGCTACTCAGCTCATTATCTTGTACATTGTATTGCTATTTTGACTGTTAATTTCTGTGGGTACTTTCAGGTGTTTTCCTAGTCATATCAGTACAAGTCACAGGGCCCGAGGAAGTGATGAAGGGTTAGTCCCCGATCTTCACTGACAGTGGTCCAGTAAGGGAAAGGCTGGGCTGGGCCCAATTCATAAAGGGTCTAGGTCAGAGCAAGAACTCCCTGGAAGTTCACTTCCTGCTTCATTAGTCAAGAGCTCTGTTTACTACCTTATTATGTGTTACTTATTAGCGGAATTAAGTGGGTGAGAAAGAGAGCAAGAAAATAAGTAGGAGCAAATTTATTGATAGTGGCCATCTTTATAGTTCCATCAGTTAACTATTTCTTGTTTCAGTCTATCTACTTAGTTACCTGTTTGTGAGTATCATCTTTGTTTATAGTGTGCACACATTATACAGAGTTTAATTTCCTTTCTGAGGCCAAATCTCAGCAAAAATACATTCTTGTAAATTGGAAGTTCTTGGCAAAATGAAGGGTTTACCTTAATAGAAAAAATAAGAGTGTTCTTGATGTTATTAAAAACATGTTTTTAAAATAAGGAATATGGAAAGTCGCTGAGCCTAGGTCCTCACCTAAAATTTTTTTTAGAAAAGCCACATATAATGTCCTTTTTCAGAGGATTCCATATTAAAGTCTTTAAGACTCACAGTAAAGGAAATTATTTAGTTTCCTTAACATGACTTACCCAAATTTATTTTAACACGTGACTTTTTTTTTTGCAAGTCCAATTGACATCTGGAAAGAACACAGTTGGTAAGAGTTTGCAAAACACACCTTGTGGAGTAAAAACATCCTTCTCGCTTCTGTGTGAACCATGCAATTTCTCAGCCAGTGTGGGTGGAGCAGAGGAAGCAATTTGGTGCCTTCAGAACAGTCATGGCTCAGGATCCAGGATCTCTTCTTGAGTGAGAAAAACAACATAAAGTCAACATGAAATTATTTTCCAACTAAAGCACTTAAAATGTTCTTCAGCAATACAATCCTAGGAGGGGATTTGTAATACCCCACTTACATTAGTGAATAGACCATCCACTGGCCTTAAACAACATGTTAGAATAGGTGGACTTAAGAGTTAAATACAGATCATTCCATTCCATCCAAAAGTGAGAGAATACATATTCTTCTCAAGTGCATATGGAACACTTTCCAGGGTAGATCATAAGTTATACCACAGAACAAGTCTCAATAAATCATATTGAAATCATAACAAGCATCTTTTCCAACCACAATGGTATGAAACTGGAAATTAATTACATGAAACAAATGGAAAAGTCCACAAATATATGGACATTAAGAAACAAGCTATTGAACAACCAATGTGTCAAAGAAAAAATCAAAAGAGAAATTTAAAATACCTTGAGATAAATTGAAATTGAAATATAACAAAAATTTAGGGGATGCAACAAAAGCAGTTCTAAGAAGGAAATTCATAATGATAAATGCCTACCTCAAGAAAAAAAGAAAAGTTTCAAATCAATAATCTAAGTTTATATCTCAAGGGATCATAAAAAGAAGAACAAATGAAGCCCAAAGTTAGTAGAAGGAAGAAAATAACGAACATTAGAGAAGAAATCAATGAAATAGAGACTAAAATGATAAAAAGAGAAACTCAGTGATGCCCAGAGATGGTTCTTTGAAAAGATAAAATTGAAAAGTCTTTAGCTAGACTCACTGGGAAAGAGAGAACTTAGATAAATAGAATCAGAAATAGAAAGAGGTATTACAACTGATATCACAGAAATACAAAAGGATCATGAGACTACTATAAACAATTATATGCCAACAAATTGGCAACCTAAGAAACGGATATTTCCCTAGAAAAATATGACCTATCAAAACTGAATCATGATGAAATACAAAATCTAAACAGACTAATTACTACCAAGAAGACTGATCAATAATTGAAAACTTCCCAACAACCAAAAGTCCATTCCAGATAGCTTCACAGGTGAATTCCACCAATAATTCAAAGAATACCAATCTTTCTCAAACTCTTCCAAAACATAGAAGAGGACAGAAAACTTCCAAACTTAGTTTATAAGGCCAACATTACCCTGATACTAAAGCCAAGCAAGCATAACACAAGAAAAGAAAATTACAGGCTGTATCTCTGATGAACATTGATGCAAAAATCCTCAACAAAATATTAGCAAACTTAATTCAGTATTAAAAGGATCATACACCATGATGAAGTGCAATTTACTGCAGGGAAGCAACAATGGTTTAACATCCACAAATCAGTCAGTGTGATACACCACACTAACAAAATGAAGGATAAAGATCATATGATTGTCTCAATAGATGCAGGAAAAGCATTTGAAAAAATTCAACATCCATGATAAAACATCTTAACAAAATGGGTACAGAGGGAATGCACTTCAACATAATAAAAAAACATATATAGTAAGCCCACAGGTAACACCATACTCAATGGTGAAAAACTGAAAGCCTTTCCTCTGAGATCAGGAACAAGACAAGTATGCCCACTCTCACCACTTCTAATGAACATAATATTGGAAGTCTAGACAGAATAATTAGACAAGTAAAATAAATAAAAGGCATCCAAATTGGAAAAGAAATAAAACTGTTACTGTTTGCGGATTACATGATATTATTAACAAAAACCCCTAAAGACTCCATCAAAAAAGTGTTAGAAGTAAGTGAATGCATTAAATGCAGGATACAAGGCAATACAAAAACTATTTGCATTTCTGCACACTAATAATGAGTTATCACAAAGATAAATAAATAAAATAATTCCATTTACACTTGCTACAAAAATAATAAATTTAACTGAGGTGAAATGCCTGTATATTGAAAACTACAAGAAATTATTGAAAACAACTGAAGAAGACACAAATAAATGAAAGATATACTCTGCTTATGGGTTAGAAGAATCAGTATTGTTAAAATGTCCATACTACCCCTGCAATCTATAAATTCAATGCAATCTCTATCAAAATTCAATAGCATTTTTCAAAGAAATAGAACAAATAACATTATAATTTGTCTGGAACCACAAAAAACTCTGACTAACTGAAGAATCTTAAGAAAGAAGAACAAAACTGAGGGCATTATGTGCCCTGATTTTAAACCATATTACAAAGCTATAGTAATTAAAAGAATATTGGCATGAAAACAGACACATAGGTCAGTGAAACAGAATAGTGAGCCCAGAAATAAACTTATGCAAACGGTCAATTAGTTTATGACAAATGGGCCAGAATATACAATAGAAAAAGATAGTCTCTTTAATAAATTATGTTGAAAAAACTTGACAGCCCCATGAAAAAGAATGAATCTGGAACATTATCTCAGACCATACACAAAAATTAACTCAAAATGAAATAAAAACTTAGACATGAGAAATTATAAAATTCCTAGAAGAAAGCATATTGTCTTCACATAGGTTTTGATGATGATATTTTGAATCTGACACCATAAACAAAAGCAACAAAAGCAAAAATAAACAAGTGGGACTAGATCAAACTAAAAAGTTTCTGCACAGCAGAGGAAACCATCAACAAAATAATAAAGCAAGTTACTAAATGGGAAAAATATTTGCAAATCACATATCTGAAAAGGAATATTTCTGATTTTGGATATTACAAAATATATAAAGAACTAATTCAACTCAGTAGTAAAAAAGAAATCCAAAAGAAGCTCCACATTGCTAATTATTAGGGAAATGCAAATTAAAAGCACAATGAGATATCACCTCACACCAGTTAGGATGGCCAACATAGAAAACACTAGTAACAACAAATGGGGGTGAGGATGTGGAGAAAGGGGAACCCTCCTTACTGCTGGTGGGAATGTAAACTAGTTCAACCATTGTGTGAAGCAATATGGAGGTTTCTCAAAAAACTGAAAACAGAAATACCATTTGACCTGGGAATTCCACTCCTAGGAATTTACCAAAAGAAAACAAGTTCTCAGATTCAAAAAGACATATGTACCCCTATGTTTATCACAGCACTTTTTACAATAGCCAAGATATGGAAGCAACTGAAGGGTCCAACGGTAGATGAATGGATAAAGAAGTGGTGGTATATATACACAATGGAATACTATTCAGCCGTAAGAAAGAAACAAATCCTAACATTTGCAACAACATGGATGGAGCTAGAGGGTATTATACTCAGTGAAATAAGTGAGGCAAAGAAAGACAAATACCAAATGATTTCCCTCATTTATGGAATATAACAACGAAGCAAAACTGAAGGAACAAAATAGCAGCAGACTCACAGACTACAAGAAGGGACTAGCAGTTACCAAAGGGGAGGGGTGGGGGAGGGCAGGTGGAGAGGGAGGGAGGAAGAAGGGGATTGTGGGTTATCATGATTAGTGCACATGGTGTGTGTGGGGTCAAGGGGAAGGCAGTGTAGCTCAGAGAATACAAGTACGGACTCTGTGGCATCTTACTAAACTGATGGACAGTGAATGCAATGGGGTATGGGGGGGACTCAATAATAAGAGTGAATGTAATAACCACATTGTTTTTCTTGTGAAACCTTCATAAGGGTGTATATTAATGATACCTTAATAAAAAAATGTACACTGTAAAAAAAAAGTGGGCAAAAGATCTGGATAGATATTTTTCTAAAGACATACTGTTGGTCAATGGGTACATGAAAATATGTTCAACATTATTAACCACCAGGGAAATACAAATGAAAACCACAATGCACTATCATCTCACATCAGATCGACTATTGTCAAAAAGACTGGAAATAACAAGTTTTGCCAAGGATGTGAAGAAAAGGGAACCTTATGTACTGTTAGTGAGAATGTAATTTGGTGTAGCCACTATGGAAAACAGTGTAAAGTTTCTTCAAAAAATTAAAAAAAGAACTGAATTTTGATCCAGCAACTTTACTTTTGGATGTTTATCTGCAGAAAATAATAAATAATTTGAAGAGAATATGTACCCCATAGTTACTACAGCATTATTTGTAATAGCCAAGATATGGAAACAACCTAAGTGTCCATCGATGGATGAATGAATAAAGAAATCATGGGTTAGACACACACACACACACACACTCACACACACACACACACACACACAGGAATATCATTCAGTCATAAAAAAGAATGAACAAGCATTATGTTAAGGAAATAATTGGGAAAGACTAATACTACGTGATCTCACTTATATGTCGAGTATAAAATGAATGAACAGACAAGCAACTGAACTCATAGATAGAACAGGTGGTTTCCAGAGGCAGGGGGTGAGGATGGTAGAAATGAGTAAAGGAGATCAAAACAAAAAAATGTCTTATGCATATTAGAATATATGATAAAAGTCTGTAAGTTCCATATTGATAAAACACAATCTTCCTATTGATAAGTGTGTAGGACTTTGGAAGCAGGTGTCAGTGACATAGAGCCTAAAATGGAAATCAGGCATTGGAGTTCTGGATGGAGGAGGGACCCAGGGACAAATTCCTCCTACTGTGCATATTCCCTGTACTCACAACAAACAACTTTATAAGAATTATGTTGAAAGCATGGCAGAAGGAAAACCTTAAAGTTTCAAATGGAAATTAATTGTCAAGGGCTCAATATTGCTCATCTGAGAAATGCAAAATATGTCAAAGTAAAAACACACATTTACTGCATTGCCTTTAACTTTTATTTTAATGTAAAGTTTATATAAGAACTTTTATTAGTGGACTTATGATTTCAGTCTTCCAACATTTTTTCCATGAAGGTTCAGTAAGACATTCCAGCTTCCAGGCATTTTCTTTATCACTGTTCTTGAAAACCAGAAACTCCTACCGCTATGTACAGTGGTCCCCTTATCTGTGGGGGAGACATTCCAAGATCCCCAGGGGATGCCTGAAACTGTGGCTGGTATTGAACCTGATATAATATGTTTTTTCTATACATATACACACTTATGATAAAATTTAGTTTATATATTAGTATAGTAAGAGCTTAAGAACAATAAACAACAATAAAATGAAATAATTATAACAACACACTGTAATGAAAGTTATGTGTATGTGGTCTCTCACTTTCTCACAATAGCTTATTGCCCTGCATCCACTCTCCTGCTTTGATAAATGCCTGCGTGGTGAGATGAAGTGAGGTGAAATGATGTAGGCACCGTGACCTAATGTTAGGCTACTAGTGAACCCCTGATGTCAGAATAAGGATCGTCTGCTTCCAGAATGCCATTGCCTTCAGGTCAGTGGAGAAGAGGTGACTGCTGGATCCATTTCCTTAGATGCTGACTTGGCAGAAGAACTGTGGACAGTGGGCAGAGGAGCCCCTGCGTTTCTGCCATGGGCAATGTGAGAGGAGGCACAGGGCATCGGCTCCCACTCCTCCCTCGCTCTTCCATCACCCATCTGCCCCTCTGCCTTTGCAAGGAAGCTCAGAACCAGGTGTGGAAATTGTCATCCTTTGGCCTGTTGGGACCAAGTTTTCTTTTTTGCTCTAGGGACAAATTTATTGCATGCATTATTAGTGGGGACAATATTGAAAGGAGGATGTTCAAGTTAACCAGTGAATAAACTTTTCAAGTGTATTAAATCCACCTGATATTATGTAGATTTCTTCTCATTGAAACTCAAAGAAGAAAATGCCAATATATAAAAACTCATGGACTTTTTGAAATGAGCAATGCAAAATCACTTGGCATTGTACAGACAGGAAGAGACAAGAAAAGATAAATGTTCTTCCTGGGGCAGTTTTAAGTGATACTGGTCACCTTAAAACATTTTCTACATTGAAATATGCGTGATATAATTTGGAGTAGAGGGAAAAATTAGCCAAGTCCAAACACACACACACACACACACACACACACGTAAGTGTTCACTCCCAGGCTTCCTAGTCAAGGCCCTGGAGCTCTAAGTGAAGCCCAGGCATTGAACTCTTACTGAGAGGTGGGCTGCCCCAAGCAGCAATATGGGAGAGGAGGTGTGGGGCCTCCCATGCCTATTTTCTCTTCTTACTCATCTTCCCCTCCCCCTTTTCTCCCAGCCTGGCTCAGGCAGGCTGAGGCTTGGAGGAGGTTCACCCACGGATGGTCTGGTGAGTGGAGAGGCTGGTCCAGCCAGGCTGTGCTGGGTCAGCAATGCTCAGAGCCTTTCAAAACAATCTTGACGGTGGACTCTGATGGTCAGTGTGTGGTTCCCAAAGTAGAGCAACAGATTCCTTATGTTTTATCTCATTTTCTCTGTGGTTCATACCCCTACGTCCAGTCCCCAATGTCTGTGCCTCCCCAGGAGTTCCCCTCATATAACCTCACAGCTCTTCAAGTCATGCCACCCTCCCCAGCCCCACCGCCACTCCAGCTGTAAAACTTCCCCACTTAACCTGGGCACCACCCCCAATCCCCAGTAACCCCTAGTAAGGCATTCATTTTTTGTACTTGACTAATGTTCTCTCTCTTTGAGGGACACCTATATATTTTAAAAGACTTTATTAAGTTGAAGTACTTTTTATTTGGTAAATACGTGTAGGAGTAAATTGTTTCACAGACGAAGCTTCAGATGGCCTGACAAAAGCTTTGTGTCTATTATGGTACAATTCTCCACCCCACTGTTTCTAGACTTCTTGCAAGTAACCTACAGGTTCTACTCTGACTGGGTGAACAGATGGCTTTACTGACACATGGATGCAAACCTGTTCCCCACCTCTCCACTCCATTCCACCCATTCATTCATCCATTTGCTGAGTCAGAAATGTTGCTCAGCTTTGGCTACAGACTCAGACACTGGAACCTCCAAGGGACATAAAAATCAGCCTTGTCCCTTAGAAGCTCATAGTCTGGAAAGAGAAAGAAATACTAGATCTATTTCACAAAATCAGGAGTAAAGTAGTTGCCAGCAAAACCCCTAACTTAGAGCAGCCAGGCAGGGTGTTTGGTGATTTTGTGTGGACAGTCCCGGTCCCTGTGGCCCTGCCAGAGGAGCTCCCAGGCTTAAGGGCTGGCGTCAATCAGGGAGCTTCAGTCCAGCAAAGAGCATGGTGGGTGGGTCTCTGCTCCCACTGGGATAGCTCCAAATCAGACCCACACAAAAGTAGAGGAGTGATCGTTACAGGTGTTGCTCCTTATAAAGCTGATAGAACAGAGCTCGATGCATTGTTATCATTACTGTCAATATACATCAAAATTTCAGTAACCTCTCCAGGAGGAAAAACTGAGAGGTTCACCACAAACCCCAGCAGATAGCTTTTATAGTTTTGGATACATAATTATTCTTACATTAATCATAGTTAATATGGTAAGGCATTTGCCTCCCATTAATAAATAAAACATATATTGATTTCCAACTTAGAGCATTCTGTCTTTACTTTCCTAAGTGCCCAAGTTAAGGAATGCACGCAGGTTTTAGACCTGGAGGCCCACGCTAGCTGCATCTGCTCAGCTCTTTCGCTCAAGCTCAGAACACTCATATTAGCACTGTCCTCACAGAGGGTGGTCTTCATCTGGTGCAGGTTACAGCAGAGCAGCAGGTCTTCTTTGTGCTTCAGGTTACAGCAGAGCACCATGTCTTTCCTGTTGTCTGGGGAGAAGAGGGGAGAGGGTGTCTGTTTGGGGAAGTTGTAGAAAGTCTTAAGCAGGGAGCAGATTTTTAGCTGGACACAGGAGAAGCAGGTGTCTTCTGAGGACAAGGGGACTGGGTGTCTTCTGGGGACAAGGGGCTAGAGTGGGATTTGGATACAGGCAGAACTGAAGTGTATCCTGGCCTGTCATTGACCTTTGCAAGTTATTAACTTCCCAAAGCTTGTTTACCTTTCTGCCAAATAGACAATTATACCTACTCAACTGTTGGATATACGGATTAAACAAGATATTGCATTGAAAGTGTTCTTGGCACACAGTGAGGGTTCAGTAACAAGTTCACACTGACCTCAGACATACTGCAGGTTGCATTTCAGACCACCAACAATAAGCAACTATGTCAGTAAAAGGAGTCAAATGTATTCTTTGGTTTCCCAGTGCATATAAAAGTTACATTTACACTATGCTATAGTCTCTTACATGTGCAACATTGTGTCTAAAAAAATGCACATATCTTCATTAAAAAATGTTTTTTTGCTAAAAAATGCTAATCATCATCTGAGCTCTCCATGAGTCATAAGCATTCATCACAAATCACTGTAACTATAAAAATCTGAAATATTGTGGGAATTACCAAAATGTGACACAGAGACATGAAGTGGCAAATGCTGTTGGAAAAATGCTGCCAACTGACCTGCTTGAAGCAGGGTTGCCACAAATCTCTGATTTGTAAAAACCACAATATTCATGAAGCACAGTAAAGCAGAGCCTGCAGGCTGAGGTAGCCCACATACATCTCTACGGGAAGGGTGGCTGGGATCCTCAGAGTGAGAACGCCTCGCAGGGAGGCTGGGATGGCTGGTGATGAGATATGCAGGGGGCCTAGGACAAGGCGAACCTGAGGTGGGATCAGGGACCTTCGTGGCCAACCTTGGATGCTACAATGAACCATTTCCTTCGTGAGAAGGCAGGGCTGGGATGGAGAACAGCACATCTTCATGCTCAAAATCAGGAAGCCAGTCACATGGAGAACGTTATATATTTTAACAGTTGTAATGTGAACCCAACAAATAATATGTAGAATGTATAATGCCATCTTACTTAGTCATTAAACAAGCCCAGTGCCAGGGGAGTGCAGGTCCATGTTACCAGCAGTTAGCTGAAGATTCCCTCTGTATTTAAAACCACAAGACTCAATTTCTGTAAAAACACTTGAGAATTTGGACTTTGTGTTAATTTTCTCTCAATTAGGTCTAATTAGTATGCTTCCCCCATGCCATAAGTAATGTTTTCTTAGCTTGGCAAGCTGATAAATACCTTTAGTTTACTATTTTGTCCCAAGGCTATCTGTAAAGGAAAAACAAGCACGCTTTTAATAAATTATGGTCCCTTAATAAGGGCAGCTTCTATACAGTCCATTAAAGAGAGAAGAGAAGCACCAATGCCTGAACAGTCTCCCAAATTTCCTCCATTTAGTGGACATTGGTTTAAGGAGTTGGTGATTTTAATACAAAAACATATGTGACTATAAGGTCTATATGGTATACATATGTAAATATATGTGTATTTTGCCTCTGTTACCCACAATTTGGTGATTAGCAACCAGAGCATTGTGGCAGACTCCAGATAAGTGTGGGAGCTGAGTGGTGTCAAAATGAATGAGGGGCATTCTCTGGCTGGGCTTCACAATCCAGTAGAAAGAGTTGGTCATGTCATGCAAATCTGAATCCTAGCTGCTCCTGCCCCATGCTTTAAGAGTGCACACCCAGCACTAGGGCGGTATGGGAAAAATGGTGTTGCCTCACAAAGCCACGGATGGGACAGGTGAGAGGCGGTGGTTGGGGCTTCCTGGAGGAGGTCGGCTCTGAGCTGGCCCTGAGGGGCTGGTAGGCTGCTGTTCTCCGATTCATTGTTAAAGGATGGTTTGGTGTTTACTTTTCAACTTTTTTCTTAATTATCTGCAATTTGTTATAGCCATCTTATTAAATAAGCAACAATATACCCTTAGTAGAAAGTTTGGAAAGCAAAGTATGAAGAAACTAGAAAAAAATGACTTAGTGAGAAATACAGATATGCCATAAATGTACATTGCTGAGCAATATTGTTTCCTCCAGATTCGGCCTGGCTTAGTTTGCATGTGTCCCCATCGGGTGTGCCAAACCACTTCTGTTAATGTTATAGACCACTTGCTGTTAGTTCATCTTCAGAGTAATTGCATTAGTTTCTGAGTGACTATTCTAAACGTTTTGAATTTAAGTGTAGAATTTATTCAGTGTGTTTAAATATTGTTAGCTGGTTTGAACCCCTGTGGTGGGCAGAATCACAGCCATCTGAATCCCTGGACCTCGGCATATGTGACCTCACATGGCACCAGGGATTTGCAGATGTGGTGAAGTCAGCAGTGTTGGGATGGAGAGGTGAGGCTGGGCCCAGTGCTGACGGAAGCAGAGGTTGGAGTGATGGGCCATAAGTCAAAGAATGCAGGCAGCCTTCAGAAGATGGAAAAGATAAAGGAAAGAGTTTGTCCCTAGATTCCTCACCCAGGAAACATGTAGCCCTGCTGACACACCATGCACCTGATAAGCCTGGCGAGGCTGATATCACACTTTCGATCTCCAAAACATAAGATATTTGTGTTGTTTTAATCCACTAAGCCTGTAGTAATTTGTTCAGTGGCCATAGGAAACTCACATAAATACTTAACATTTCCAGTGTTCAGTTAAGCAAAGGTTTAAAAGTTTAAAATGTGAAATGTATTGCACTATATCTACAAATCCTGAGACATGGTGAAAGACGTGTTGGAGCAGAGATGAAATACCACGATGGCAGACAGGAGCTAAGCCTGCGCAAGAAACAGAAGTGGGCTGGAAGTCAGAGGAGGTGGGAAACTCCAGCCGACGGCAGACGGTTTGCTCACAAGCCACACCTCCTGTCAGCCTGAGGAGCAGAGCAGGGCACGCGCCCTTTCCATGTGCACTACAGTGTTGAGACGGGGACCCAGCTGAGTACACAGAATCCATACATTTTATCATTGATAAATATTATGATCTGATAGAACTGCACATGCTCTGCCTATACAGATGGTACTTCAGAAAATTTCTTTCCAGGTTTACTTGTTAGTGGATCATTTTATGTAGTCAATTCCATGCTACATATACACTTTTGCAACTACATTTCCTTACCTAACATTGTAAGAATTTCCTTTACATAATCATTTTGAATAACGATTGTGAGCAAAATACTCAGTGTCAATATGAAAATTATTATCCTGCTATGGTTGGGTATTTTTTGTTCCCAATTTTTACTGTTACAGATATTATTGCAATGGATGTTATTGCAAAAAATATGTATACACAGCTGATGATTTCTTAGGATGAATTTGAAACTGTGAGACTTTTAAATCAAAAGCATTTTAAGACCACTAATTTGCTTTTCAGAAGTGTTGTATTCATTCACACCATTCAGATGTTGGGTAGCATATCTTTTTTCAAAGATTCTGTAAGATCAAAGTTTTGAAGTTGTGGAATGGATGTAAAAAGGCATCAGCCTTGACTGGATATGAGAACAACTCTAGAAGGGAATGATTAAAAGTTGCAAATCAACAAGGAGGGGAAGAAATGACTGGGCCAGTCTGTGGCTGACCATAGGACCAGGACCACTTTGGGGGGATCTTAAAGATGAGACCTGAGTTGGGAACAGGGGAAGGAAGATTTCTCTTGAATCTGTGTTTGCAGGATAGTGAAAAGTTCTCACACATACTGTATGTAACAGATCAGCAAACATCATAGCATCTCGGCATTAACATTTCATAGTCCATGAGATCTGTATCTATTTATTGTTTTTGAGCCCCACAGGACAGTACTAATAGCAGTTTGAGAAGGAAAATTAAAACCACTCCAAGCTTGCAGTCAACAGCTGTGATTGATCACCTCTCTGAAGGCCTTGGTAGGCTTGGGAAATCACCAAGTTGTGGCCCCAAGACTCGGCAGTGGTGCACACAGGAAACACATAATTATGGAAAAAAAAAAGTATTTATAAGGGTGCAAAGTGCCGAAGATGAGAAATACTGGAGGCTATGGCTTAGATAATCTTAGGGGTACTTACCTTTGGAGAGAAATCTTCAGAGAGCTAGTGAGTAAGAGGGGAAGGGTAATGTAGTGGTGTCAGGCAAAGGTTCAGAAGGCTGAATATCTAGGTGTAAAAAGAATTTAAAATTGGCTTTAATAATGTCAAGTGAGTGTGAGAGAACTCAAACTTAAAGACAGAATTATTATAGCTATATACATATCTAGAGGTAAAATTTCTCTTTTGCAAATAATTGGGGTCCTTTTCTTTTCCTTTCTATTTATTTATCCCTTATCACGCAGCACACATGAGAACACCTAATTACACTTGGTTTTATAGAAAGAGAAGATTTAAGGGGGTCATGTTTGCTAAAATCAGGAGTAGTTAGAATGTAAGCTCTACCTCCAAATGGTGACTCAACTCTTAGCAATCTCAGACTACAACCATCAAAGAAATCTAATGAAATGGTAAAGCAAGAGAGTCAAACGTAATTGGTACAAAAGCACAAATCCAAGTAAAGTGCAATTTGTCACAATAGCTAATATTAAAAGAGACTTACTCTTTACATTCCAAATATTATTTTGGGCTGCAATTCAGTTTATATCCTCTCTGCTGCTTGCAATCCTGCAGCAGAGCAAGCACCAGAGACTGTAAAATCTAAGTGTAGAGTCCAGATCTGATCCTGTTAGGGTGAAATGGATGTCAGAGACGTGTACTGTGGAGTAAGAAGGCGTGGGCTCAGGAATGTGGGGTATATATATATACATATGGCTCTAATCATTCTTGTGATTTTTGAATCACTGTAGAGCCATTCACAAAGGAGAAAATGGCAGGTTTTTTAGAAATCCTTCTTCACTTCTTTTTAGTTGCTATGGAAAAATTTGCCAAAACATTTCATAAACAGGAAAGAATGATTTAGCTAACACTGGGCTCCAAGACCAAGCAAACAGTACTCCCAAATGCTGACGTGAATGGTCTAATCACTTGGTTTGAAGGATGTTTGCAAGGTAAATAGGCACTGTGATAGAGCAGCTTTCAAAGTATAAAACATAGATTCATTTGTTGTGCATTACAAAATGAAAATTTTTTTCTAAGAGCTATACTGCCATTTGAAAAGTATAATTTTTTAATTGGAAAAGAGATGAAATAAAATGTATTAAGCAAAGGTAATATATCATGCACACTAAAATGTATGAATATTAAATATATTTATATAACAGCAACTTAGGTTGGATTACTGCTTAATTAAACTATTGTGGCTGGTTGACAAAGCAATAAAAAAGGTAAATTGCTTAATGATATCTAATGAGACATGATTATGAATTCCCTAGAGTTTATTTCATAAGCATCTAGGTATTAGAGTAACTGATTATTGTCCGTAATCTTTATCTTATTTTGAAGAATTTGCCCATCACTAGTCAAACTGTTTGAAGGAGTCAGGATCATTATATCATGTTTTTAATCCAGAGCCACCTTGGCAGCACCACGAATGATAACATGGACAACTGCATTTAATCAGTTAGAGGTAAAACAGTGAATAATTTAAGTTTGAAATTTCAGAAGGCCAGTTATGGCTTTTTATTTCTAACTCTTGATGACTTATGCTGGAGATAGATGAGTTTGGACATGCTATCCTTTGAAAAGTTCCGCTGGTTTATTTTAGCTTGTTAGTGTACCTCATTAGAGTAGGAGAGGTTGTATTTAACAAGGACAGAAGGCTGAGGATGGCACATTCTAAAGACAGGACAAAGAATAGTACATTTTCCTGAAGAAAATTGCATTTTCTCCATAAAGAAATGTTTGTGATTTTTATGTTTTAAGGTGAATAATAATAATAATAATTTTTTGTTTTTGGTATGGGTTTATAAGCATCATGGATTGTCCTATGTTTCTGTAACCAAAAATAATTGTTATTATTTGTACAAGATTTATAATCCTCTCAAGACTACAAACAAGATACTATTTTCCTCCATTGATAGGGGATATTCAGAAGTTTACTAACTTTTTAAAGATCTCAAGTTGAGCTTTAAATTCAATTTCCCAGAGAACAAATTTCATAAATCTTTTGATGTTTTTACCAACTACAGTATTTGGGATACCAAGTAATTTTTACATATTTAGCCACTTTACTATCAGAACCTACTAGCTGTTCAATCACATCAAAGGATGTTAAGTGCACATTCTTGTGTCATTAACTTAGCAATTAGCCAAAAGTGAATCTGGCAATTTTAGACTGAACAGTGTTTGACTTCCAGATGAAAGCATTTAGAAATGTTGGTCAAAATATGAAAAACTGTTTGAAGGGATGAGAAACTACAATGGCATCATAGAGCCAATGTGCAGAAGAGCAGGAAAACACAGAGACTGAGCCCTGCATGCTGCCCCTCTCCTGTCAGCGGGGCTGCCAAGGCTTACGTGGCTGAGGGGCTCGGCAGTTCTCTGAGCATGAGGACAGAGCATGGCTGGTGGAGGTGGGAGTCCAAGGTCCATAAAGGGGAAATAGCTCTAGTAAACACCCAGATTACTGGAGAAATAAAAACTACAGAAAAGGTATATACTAAAATTTGTGGGATGCAGTTGAAGCACAGATTAGAAGAAAATTTGTAGACCTTAAATGCATATATTAAAAAGAAAGCAAGAATGTAATATTCTAAAAATCTACTGCAAGAAGAAAGAACAACAGATAAATCCAATGCATAGAAAGGGAAGTGATAAAGGCAACAGCAGATGTTACTGAAATAAAAACAAACATACAACAAAGAGTATCAATAAACCCATAAGTTAGTTCTTTGTTGAGACTATTACTATTGATAAACACCTGGCAAAGCTAATTGAGAATATTAAAAAAAGATACAAAATCAATATAGAAAGGGCAAAGTGGAATATCACCACAGAACTTACAAACATTGCACATGTCATAAGAACATACTCTGCATAAGTTCATGCTAAAATATCAGAAAATTTAGTAGACACAAGCAAAAATAGAGAACTGGATAGTCCCATATCTACTAAAAATTGGTTCATACTGGAAAACTTTCCTATGAAGAAAAATCATAGGCCTAGTTGGCTTCACCCTTGAATTGTACAAACAATAAAAGAAGAAACAACTCCAATACTTCACGAAATCTTCCATAGAATAGAAATATTTTAGGTAATTCCCAACTTATTTTATGAGAATAAGAAAATTTAGACAAAAATCTAACATGAATATTCAATGAAAAGAAAATCACAGGCTAATCTCTCTCAGGAACATCTATGCAAAGATCCCCAGAGTGTAGCAAACAAAATCCAGCAATATACAAAAGATGACACACTGTGATTAAGTTGTATTTATCCTAGTACTTTGAGTTTGATTTAACATTCAAAAATTAGTGAAATATATTCCATTTTGATGGAATATAAAACAAATGAAAATTTCAATGAATGTAAACAATTATTAGACAAAATTGGACATCCATTCATAACAAAAATAATTTGGCAAACTAAGGAGTAAGGGTAATTTTCTTAATTTTATAATGATTATCTACATACAACTTACAGCAAACATTATACTGAATGGTGAAATGTTGAAAGCTTTTCTTCTGAAATCAGCAATGGGATAAAAATGTCCACTACCCCTGTATCTATTCAACACAGAGTTCCAAAGGTGGTCATAGACAGTATAATATAGTAAGAAAAAGAAAGAAACAGTGTCAGGGTTAGAAAGAAATGAAAGTATTATTATTGTCTGATAATAGGATTGTGTCTGTGTAAAATCCAAAATAATGTACTTGATGCATTCTTAGATTAATAAATTAATCTAGTAAGACTTCTGTGTACTTGGCCATTCTGCTAAAAGCAATTTAATTTTTATGTGAGTGAAAAATGGAAAATAAAATATAAAAGAAAGGTAATTTTTTAAAAGCATTAGCAACTTCAAATACATAAGAGTGAATGTAAAGAAGAATGTTGTAGACCTCTACACAGGAAAGTATAATATATTATTGTAAAAAACTAAGGAACACCTAAATAAATGAAGTCATATATCATGTTCACAAATTGGATGACCCAAAGTTAAAAGGACAGTAATGACCCCCAATTGATCTATAGTCTAAATGGAATTCCAATGAAAATCCAAGGACTGATTTTTTGTGTGAAAATCACAAGCGCATACTAAAATTTATATGAAATGACAGGGCTAAGAGTAACCATGACAATCTTGAAATGAGAGCACTTATTTACCAGAAAAGACTTGTTATAAAGCCACAGTAATTAATTCAGCATGTCTCTGGTTCAGTGATAAGTACATAGACCAAGAGAAAAAAAATAGGGACTAGAAAGAAGTCCTTGTATATATAAACTTGATTTATGGCACAGGAAGTACTCTAGTGCAGAGAGTAATAAAGAGCTTTTATTTTTATTTTTTCAGTACAATTGTGCTGAGTTAATTGGTTATTCATTCAGAAGAAAATGAATCTTGACCCCCCCTACCCTTCAGCATACATAAAAATCCACTTCAAGCAGACTATAGGTCTAAATGTAAGTGGTAAAGCAACACAGCTTCTAGCAGATCACCCAGTCAAATGGCTTCATGATCTTGAAGTAGGAGAAGACTTCTTAAATAGGACACAAAAAATATTGATTATAAGTAGCAGGACTACATAAAATCAACAACATATCTATATCTATCAAAAAAAACATTAAGAAAGTGAAAAGACCACTTCAGTAGGGAGACAGCATCTACAACATACATAACTAACAAAGACCTTATGTACAAAAATATAACATCAATTATTTCATGTAAATAAGAAAGAGACAGACCACCTAACAGAAAAAGAGGCACTGCATAAAGTGAGCTATCCAGAAGGCCCACAGCACGTGAAAATGCACTCAGCCTGACTGTCTTCAGGGAATCAGGATTAGAGGCCCTCACCTGCCACATTTACTAAAATCACAACTGACAACACCAACTGCTGGTGAGGGTGTAGAGGAACCCATGCTCTCATATTTTGCTTTTGGGAGGATAAATCACTACAACTACTTTGGAAACTGATAATATCAATTGAAACTGAACATATGTAAAACCTGTGACCCAGCAATACCATATCTGGGTTTATGTCCAACAGAAACATGCACACAAAGTATGTACAAACTATTTATATCACTGTATTAGTTCTCTTTCTATGTAACAAATTACACTGAAAATGTAGCACTTTACAATAATAAACTTTCATTAGGTCACAGATTCTGTAGCTCAGGAATCTGTGTGTAGTTTATCTGGGTGTCTCCAGCTCAATCTGTCCAGAGTATCACCCAGGGTTGTAGTCTTATCTGACAGCAGGACTGTGGAGGATTTGCTTCCGAGCTCACTCACAGGATTGCTGGCAGGATTCAGTTCTGCATGGCTGTTGGCCAAAGGCCACCCTCACATCCTTGCCCCATGGACCCAGCCAGGGGCTAGCCCACTATATAGGAGCCAGCTCTCCTCAGCAAATGAACCAGCAACAGTCATCAAGACAAATGCCACACAGTCCTTTGGGAGGGAACTATACAAAAGTGTGAATATCAGAAGGTGAAGATGATTAGGGGCTATCTCAGAGGTTGCTGGCCACATCATATTATTCAAAATAGCCAAAAGTTGGAAATAAATTATTGGAACAATGTACTATGCTACTGCCACACAGCAGAAGATTGGTACAAAAATTAGCAAATCATTGCTGTGTAAAATAACATAGATGGCTTTCACAAACAGAAGAGAACAAAACAGGTCAGAGACAAATGAATCATACTAAATTATCCTCTTTGCATCATGGGCTGAAGCTGGCACAGCTGACCTGTAAAAGAATGTTTATCTTTTCAAAGTGGGGGATGGTCACTGGGGTAAGTGTATAAAGAGGTGTATTTGGTTGTCAATAATGTCCCATTTGTTGACCAGTGTGGTGATTTTACATGTGTTTCACTTTATGATAATTCGCTGAGTGACATACATACATGATTTGTGTACTTTCCTGTACACATGCTTATACATGGAATAAAGTGCTTATTTAAAGTGGATTATAATGCCACACAGGTGTTTGTTGTTTGAGGCCCAAGACACCACTGCCTCTGGCATCTTAATAAGTTAGGCTAAGTTTCTCAGGGTTAACTTCACTGAATTGATATTGGAGATGTGTGTCTCCTGCTCATAAGGCCTTCTATTGCCATCCCCAGAAAAGGCCTTAGTTTACAACAACAGTATGATTTAAAGCCACCTTGAGACTGAAAAGTTTTAAAAATATTTCAGGTATAATTCCTATGCATCTGCTTTCACAAAGAAGCCCAGAAGGCCAGAGATACAAGGAGTTCCATCTTTAGTGAGAATGGCAGATGGGAAGGGGGGTAATTTCTGAAGCTAGGGCAGATCTAAGGCCCCAGAAGATGGAAAGCCTTAAAGGTACTTGGGATCCTTAGAGAACCCAGGGATTCCATAAGGTGAAGAGCCCTCAGAGTGCACTGAGAGATGTGGAGGGATCTTATCTAGCATGTCTAGTTTTTTAAAAATGTAAGACAGAAATGAGAAAGACAAGTGGAGAAGTTAAGCCATAGACTAACCAAGGTGTGGACTGACCGAGTTGAGTGTCTCGGTCCTGGGCACAGGAAGGGCTAAGACAGCTCTACCTGAACTTTCTCAGATGGAGAAAGATCCTGGCTATCCATAAATGAAGGATGTGGAACAAGAAACTCTGAGTCTTCATAAATAGAAGTGATGTGAGTGGGCAAGAAATTTCAGTTGTTGGGCCAGAGGAATAGCAGTGCCATGTGGGCTGCCAGGGCAAGGTCTGGTCAATTGGCTAATATGAGTCATGCAGCCACACTGCCTTTCTGATATTCCTTGGTGTCGGAAGGGTGCTGCAGGAAGTTACCCAACTAATGTGCAGCCCTCAAAGGAGGGGCAGTTAATCTGGGCAACATAATTCACCTCTGCTATGGGGTCAGTTAGAAAGTTGTATCCCACTAAATTCTCAGACCTGGGAATTTGACCCATGGGCCAACTTCCTAACAGAAGTTTCAGTGTCCATAAGCCACTGCACATTGATAGAGTCAACTGACCCCCTCTTCATTCACCAGCATGCACATATTTCTTACCTACATGACTACTCTGTTATCCAAGGAGATTTATTCAAGCACCAAGGTGCTAATATTCTTTAATTGGTATACTGAATTAAAATCATCAGTGTTATTCATTGTGAAACTTGAGATAGAACAAGCAATAGCTAGAGCTGTTGAGATCACTTAAGGTATTAAACACTTCATGTACGTATTTTGTAAGGGAGAAATACTCAGCAAGCTCATAATATATCTGATGAGGAAGGAACATTTTCCTTACATGCTTTCCCAAAACTACTCAGTTAGAGGTGCTGCAAAGTAGTGGAGTCAATCATGTGTAGACAGAGAATAAAGTGGTCATAAGGGACTAGTTAATAATGACCAAGATGTTCTCCGCACCTTTGGCTATAGTCTGATTCTATGTTAGATCCATTAAAAGCTACAAACTTTATTTCATGTAGCTATCTTTAAATAAATTGTTCTACCTGCCAGGCTTATAGAACCATGAGCTTGGAATCCCCTGGTAGGCTACTGTCTTTGTAGTCCTGGCTGAAACAGTAAGTTTCATTATATTATTTTGCTTTTTATGATAGCACCTGATGATTAATGATGATCAGTAATTTCATGCAGACATTTACACAGAAGGCGACTTTATAAAGCCACACCCTTACACATACATGCACACACTCTTCCCCATCTTCATGTATTTCTGCATTCCCTGTTTGTTGTGTCCAAAGCACTCAGAAGGAAGCCTCTTCTTGCATGCTAAGAAGTTGATATTTCGGCCTCACTTCTTATCAATGAGTCTCTCTTTTAGCATTTAAAGCTGGATGCAAATAACAGTTCCACCTCTTGAAGCTGAAGTTGGGGTCTGCACCTCCTTCTAAAGCAACAGTTTGAGTTTGTTTGCACCTCATGGAAAGTGAATCTTATTGGTAAGAATCTAAATTTTACCTACAAACATGCACTGGGTGCTTCCTTTCCAATCCACCTTGCTAGGCAATGTGGGGGCACAGAGGCAATGTGGGGGCACAGAGAAATGTAAAGTGTGCCCCTGTGCTCAAGGGTCATGAAGGATATGCACACACTTAAACTAAGACCCAGGGCAGTGTGCCTTGGGGAACACACAAGGTGAAGAGGAGATGAGAGTCTTATCACCGTGCAGAAGGGAGAAAGCCCCTCTATCTGTGGTGGTGAGGGGAAATTAATAGTGGCATCAACTCCTGAATGGGGCTTGTGATGGATGGCATCTGGATGTGCAGAGAGCAGATATTAACTTCAGGTATGTTCGTGGGTGTATAGTCATTCTACAAAATGATTCATCATATGAGGCCTTTATCCAGCATAGAGTGTTTTTAAATGCAACGTCCCTTTCATACGGAAGTCTCCTTTCACATATGAGGATCTGAAGCACCAAGAAGTGAAGTTACATGACGGAAGCCAGAAAGCTGCTCTGTGTCAGAGAAAAGACTTGAACCCAGATACTGCGGCTCTGGAGTCGGTGTTCTGAAAGTTTAGGCTGCCCATCCCATCATTCATTCAAATGACTATCCACTCTATATAATCTATTGCACTAGATGTTGGGGATCAAATAGTGAGTGAATCACAGATTCTTTCCTCAAGGTATGAAGAGTCCACTGGGAGAGACAGATAAGTAAGCAAGCAATTGCCAGACAGGATGGCAAAGGCCAGTGAAAGTACTGTAGGGTCACCGAAAGGGACCTGAACCTTCCTGGGGGACCAGGAGCACATGCAGGGGGAGGACCTGACATAGATGCTGACACCTGGAGGGTGGAAAGTTTAACTGACTAATGCAATGGAACAGACATTATGGGTACGAAGTGCCAGAGGCAACAACAGCCTCAGGCCAGCAGGCACTTCCAGCACCACAGCCGAGGGCATAGTGGTGACCAAGATGGAGGCCCACCCGCAGCCTGAGCCTGCACACCTTCATCTTCTCAGCTAAGAGGTTTGGGCTTCATCCTGAGGGCAGAGGGAGGCTGGAGAAGCGCCCAGTTCTGGTGCCGTGTTCTCTCTTGGGACGTTTATCCTCACCGCCAGTTAGATCACTGACTCCTGGCGGGGTCAGTGGTCTCAGTCAGCAACACCATTCCTTGTGTCGCTCTGAGTGACGCCAAGGAGCAGAGCATGCCTCTCACCCACCTGGGCCTCTGCCCCACTCCCCGGTGCATGCAGCCCCCTGCCCGGCAGTGGTATGGTCCGGGCTCCCTGTGGCACCGCGGCCTGCCCACTGCTCCGCCTGTGTCCCCTGCGGGCCTCTGCGGGCACCCTGGCCCCTGCCTCCCAGGACTGCTCTAGGGTCGCGGCACCGACTCTGTGCCACGCCTGCTGCGCAGCTTTCTGCCTGGCCCCTCTTGGGCATCACCAACTCGCTGTCTGCACCCACCTCTCCTTCTTCAGGAAAGGACGGTGAAGGGAATCCTTCGGAAGAGTTGCCTGGGCCCCTCACAGTACACCTCCTCTGTTTTCACCCCAGCAGTCTCCTTTCAGCCTGCACGGGCACGCGCGCACCCACCCCCCCCCCCCCCCCCCCCACACACACACACACACACACACACACACACTCTGCAGGACTTGTCCAAGCATGGCCCCGACTGTGCCTGGAGCTGCCGGCTCCTGGGGCCTCACTGAGCTGTGACACTGCTATGCATCTCTTGCCGTTTTCCTCTCAGACATCCACAGTCACTCTGTGGCTCCTTTTATTGCCTGTACTTCTTTTCCAGTCCTTGGACAGCCAGCATTGGCTGAACCCCAGGTGCCCGTTCCCATGGGAGTTGCCCCCACGGGGGTGCAGCACTCTGTGCTGTGTGGTGGGCAAGGATCCACGTGTGCCCAGAGCCTGGAGAGAGGGGCGGGCGGGGCAGGGCTGCTGCCTCCACAGCTGGCTTTTCCTTCATGGTCGTGCGGTCCTGTCAGGTGAAAAGTTAAGTTAAAAAGACTTTGTGGGATGTGGTTTTTATGTTGACACAGCACTAACCCAGTCTGGACAATTAAGGGGCAAGAGAAAGCATTCTCTCCAGGAAGAGGGTGCGATTCAAGAAGACTGAATGCAGGAGAGCAAAATACAAATGCTTTAGAAAGTTAAAAATGATCACAGGTATTACCTGACATGAATTCTTCAGGTATAGACATACAGTGAAGGATCACTCAACCTTTAGAAGGACATTCTGACACGTGCTACAGCTCGGATGGATCCTGAGAACATTATGCCAAGTGAAATAAGCCAGACATAGAAAGACAAATACTGCAGGATTCCACTTAGTGAGGTCCCTCGAGAAGTCACATTCATAAGTAGGAAGAAGAATGGTGGCCACCAGGATCTGGAAGAGGAGACGGGGAGCTAGTGCTTAATGGGCACAGAGTTTCATTTTTGCAAGATAAAGAGGTTTAGAG
Source organism: Manis pentadactyla (assembly GCF_030020395.1). NCBI lineage: Eukaryota > Metazoa > Chordata > Mammalia > Pholidota > Manidae > Manis > Manis pentadactyla. The sequence goes on along the minus strand of NC_080020.1, from coordinate 144,793,850 downwards.
GTGTGTTACACAACAGTGTGAAGCTATTTAGCACTACTGAACTGTGCCCTTGAAAACGGTTGAGATGATAAGTTTTACGTTATGTGTATTTTACCACAATTAATTTTTAAAAATTACTCTTTATTAAAAAGAAAATTACTCTTCATTTGCTTCTTATGTTTCTGGGAATTATTTGATCACGCTGTGACTTGCTCCAGAAGTAGTGGTTGGAAATCCTGAGAATCAGCTCCTTTGGGCTGCACATAATTCCTGTGCTGTCTTTTTATTTTTGGAGTAACTTTTCTCAAGCTGCTGTTTCCACCTGACAAAGAACCTGTTTATCCTGCACCTCAGAATTCACACTGAGCCCCACTTAGCAGGTTCAAGCCTGATGATGAGGATTTTGTGAATACTCGTTGCTACTGAAATTCTCACCATTATCACTAGTTTTTTTTTTTGATCATCTCTTTTTATATTGTAAAATTGTGGCAATTCTGAAATGTTAAAAAAGGAAAGTCATATAATATCCCCAAACTCTTATTAATTAGCTACATTATTTCTGTGTCTTCTTCTAAGCCCTTGTTCAAATGCATTATCACTAGTTTTTTAAGTTAGCAAAGCATTAAGTTCCTTTGAAAAATTTTATGTCTTTGTTTCTGTTCTCCAATCAGCTATAAAAACAGTTTATTGCTCAGAAGTCTAAAGATCTGTACATGTTACTGTTTAGTACATCATAATCCTAAATTGAAAATTCATCTTAGATTTTGCAGAAGTAGATTGACTATATTTGGGTCTTTTGAAATGTGCATGAAAAATAATTGCTGATAAAGTTATTTTATTTCTAGGCCCTGCTGTCACTCTTGGTCTATTGTTTCTCACTTTCTTTCTCATTCCCACTGTAGGTTGTGCCAAATGACTGGATTCACTCATCATGAAGGCCACCGAGGCTGCAGCTTGGATTTGAGCAGACGCAGCTTCCCAGTTAGCCTGGGAACAGACTCATTGACTCTATCTGCAGGATGTGCTTGGCCGGCCTTTGGCAGGGTCTCCCAGCCTCTCCTGCAGGAAGGTCTCTCTTCTCTTCCTTTTTCTCCTTTTGCTCTTCTTATTTGTAAAATCTCTCTTTCATTCATTTCTATTAATAGGAAGAATTGGGGGCAAGAGGGAAGATAGAGGATCCAAGAGATGCGATATTTGAAGGTCAGTCTCTGGGGCTCCCAAACAGGAAGAAATGAGGACAGAAGAGACACTCTGCTGAGTGCCTGTAGCAGATGTCAGCATGGAGGGAAGTTTACACGTATGGGTTGTTTTACAATTTTTTAAAGGGAAGGCTTTCTTTCTTAGAAAGTCAGGCAAAGACAAAGAGGAAAAGATTCTGTCAGCAGATGACATTAGGGTCTCATTTCCTTAGCGGAAGAGGACACCAGCTATCAACCTGCCTGCTCCACCATTGCACTGGGGCAGGCTGGCTGCTGGGCTCTGTCCTACTTGTGATAGTAGCAGCATTTGCTACTATCTTCACATTTGCCCTTTGAAATGAAGGTTTCTCCTCCCAGCTGCTGGCTGGCATTCTCCTCATGATGCCCTCCTTCTCAGGGTCAGGCCGAGGAGGCAGATGAAAATAGAAGTGGGTATGTCTCAGGAAGCCAGTCCACAACGTGAAAATTCAGGCTTATACAAGGAACAGAGTTCTCTAAATGCTCAGCTTTTCTCTTATACTTTAGATGTGATTGAATTCATATGCACATGCATACACACACAGTCTGTCAGTTGTCAGTTGTCAGGTAACCAGTTGCTCAGAGAATACCTAAGGAAGACGGTCATGCTTACATAGGAATCTGGCACAGCTTGTGCATTTCCTGTCTGTTGCCTTCTCTTCTCTTTCCTTTCCTTTTTGGGCCACCACTAATTTATGAAGGAAATAATCATTGGGAATCTCTTAGGTGTTCAGCACTATGCAAGGTAATATTTCAGTGAAATGAATTCTGAGGCACAGACCCTGCCTTAGGGAACTCTGAACCTGGCAATGGCATGCACATAATTAAGTGAGAAATCCTATAGCGTTCAACGCAGGGCGATCTCACTAATTTGTAAATTAGTGCATCCTTCCTCCTGCACCCTTCCTTTTTAGGATTTCCTACACCCACTCGATGGGTTCAATAATGTCTCTGAATTATGGTGTTTGGTTTGTGAAATTTAATTCTAATTGGCTTACTTTGAGAGCCTGTATCTAGTTTCCATGATGCTTGCTGTACGTGCCAGGGCTCAAAGGCTAGGGAGTATGGTTGGCCATCAGTGGGACTCAGCATGGGGCTGTGGAGAGATGGCTCTGTTCCTGGTGCTGGGCTTGGTGCTACCACACAGACAAAGGCTCTATTGTTAAGTAGCTTACAATGTTCTAGAAAGGATAGATGTAGATGCAACAAATGTGCACAAAGTGGGGAAAAATTATTTCTGTCTAAAGAGAATGAGTAAGGTTTTATGGGAGACGCCTGATTTGGATGGACTAAAGGATCATTTCAGGAGGGGAGTGTGCTGAGTAACTTCCAGAAAGTTCTGGGGAGCCCTAGGGGGCTGAACGAGGTCCATATATGGAGCGTAAGGGATGTTGCTTGGAGTGGTTTGGTACGTTTGGATTGTCAGTTTATGTTGACCTTTATGTGAACTTGAGCAATATTTGTTTATTTCCCCAGTTTTTCTCTGTAGTTCTCTTGCAAGAAAGGTATTTAGAAGGTTCTATTTTCAGAAGCCTATTTGGAGACATAAGCTTGGCAGCTGGCATGATAATGAACCCATTTCAATAGAACAAATCCCATTACTATTAATATTAGGCAGCCACAGAATGATTCATGAAGCTCTTTTCAAAATTCAGAAAGTACTTAATCAAAGGGAGGGGGAGGAGAAAGAATAAATAGAAGTCATGTGAGAGGTTGATTATTGTTGGCTTTCTTTAGGAGTCAGTTCTGCTGTTTCTCAGGCTGACATGTTGAGGTGGAGTGCATTGATCTATTTTTTTAAATAAAACTTTGCATTTGGGCCAATAGAGAGAAACCTGACAAAAGGCCCTAAATGTCCAGGCAGTCAATTGATTTTTTCAGGTCACACAACAACCTTAAGGTTTATAAATTCTGTGTTCAGGGTTTTCTGTTTTTCCAGCATAATCTTCTGTTTCTCTCTCTCTCCTTCTTGGTCCTCATTTCTTCCTGCCCTTTGTGTCTCAACATGCAAATAAGTATCCATATTTTCTTTTGTTACAAGGAAAGGTTTTCAGGTGAGGTCCTAATGAACCAGGTGCTAAAAATAGATTCCAAATTTAAGTCTGCATCATTACTGAGGTTCTCATCAGATGGAACTAATGCAATGGAAATGCGCAGTGCGGGGCAGGAAGACAGTTCCCACTTTAGGCCAGAAGGACCCCAGTGTGGATGCCCATGGACAACTCTATTTTATTTCCACATCAGGAAATAAAGCTGTAGGGTCTTTGCTACTTGTGCCCTATTTTCTCCAGCACTCCTTTGGCTTTGCTCCCTGTAGGGGTTCCTTAACACTAGAAGGACCACCACAGATGCAGGGGATGCCATACGGTCCTGAGGCTGCAGTACCTGTCACTGCAGGCATCACCCACATCAACACAGCACACACGATTGAAGTCACACTTCCTCATGTGCACTTTTCATCCACTCCCTTCGCTGTCTGTGAGATTCTTCCCATGGTCGTACAGGCTTCTGGAGACACACCTCTGCAGGACTGTGATCTGAGTGACTCAGTCCCACATTCTGACAAGGTCTCAGTCCAAACGGACTTTGCAGTTTTCAGCAACGATTATTGAAAGGTTTTGCCTCTTACCACTAACCTCCTGCACCTGGAGAAACCTCTCACCTTTCTCCCCAAAGAAGATTCCCTTCATTCTCTTTCTTGTTCTGCATCCTTCTCTCCTCAGATCACTCCCCTGGGTACTGGCTGCTTCTTAGCTCTTCTGTTCCTTCTGTTTCTTCCCAGAAATCCATCTGATTGAATTATTTTTCATTTGATTCTTGAGAGTTTTTTCAATTCTTTATCATAAAAGGATAAAAAAAACTGCTGGCAAAGGCAGAACTCTTTATGGTGAAAACAATTGAGGGACCAATAAATATTCCTAAAGCATATAAGGGGAGAAGCCCAGGGGCACACGTGTGTTGATAGTTTTTGGTCTGTTGCTTTGCACATTCCTGAAAACTTGAACTGGAGAGACCAAGTCAGTTCTTCAGACTGGCTCTAGTTAGGCTACCAGCTGCAGTCTGGGGGCCTGCCCTTTTCCTGCAGGCCAGTATCTTTGGCTGAAGATCCTGAGCGACAGTATCAATAAAGTGTTTATTTAGAGAGCAGGGCTTGGGACTGAGGCAAATCCTCCAGAGCAAGTGTTGTCAGGGCAAGCCTAGCACAGTCCCAGATGCAGAATGAATAAGCTACATATGCATTTAAAGTCCCAAAAGGCACCAGCTCAGTGGGGATATTTAACTATGTGAGTGTGAGTACAGGTGGATTAGCAGAAGGAAAATTCATATATCTTGGTAGCATGGTGATCAGACCCAAAGATCTGGAGAGCGTGTCTTCATGGAAAAGCTCACCAATCTTTATTAACATAGGACTAGAATAATGCAACATTTTCAAGCTTTCATGCTTGCTTGACAGCAATGAACAAAACAACTACTCTGAGATCAAAACAATGATATTTAATAAATACTTATTATTCACAGAAGAATTTTGTGTATGAATTCATCTAGTAACCCAATGACATAATGAGATAATACAATTAGTATATTCATTTTACTCATGAGAAAACTGAAGATTATCAGGGTTTATTTACTAACCTACTTGTGCAAATGCACAAGTGCTGAAGTCAAACTCCAACATTGTCTCCAAACTCTGTACTCATATTCATCACACTGCAAGTCACTTGAAACACCAATATGGTAGGAACGTCTACATGATCGCCTCTTAAGGAACTAACAGAAAACAGCATGTCTCTGAAGGAAAACTAATTTCCACTCTTCCAAACTGGATAGTTTCTCAATAAAGAATTTTGTCCGAACATGTTCTCTGTGGTTGTAAAAGCACACAGAGGCCTGAGCTGAGAGTGAGGGGCATGCAGTCGGAGCTCTGCCAGGCCTTCATCTCTGACTCCTCTATTGAAGAGCACATCTATCTTGGATGCACATGGAGTTTTTGAAGAAGTATGTGCTAAACACCAGGCAAAGAGTGAGCGCTTAATAAATAGGAGTTGCTAATATTACTGTTATTAAAGAAGTTCAGTGCTGTCTCTGAAAAGGAGACAAGCTGAGGCTTGTGAGATTGTTAAGGTGGGGTCTGCACAGGAGCAAAAGAGCTTGGTTGGGGTGACCCTCCACACATTTACCCACTTAGATATCTTCAAGTAGCTGAGTGATGAGCTGGGATTTTACCTGATATGTAGACAAAGGCTCTTCCTATATTTCTTCTTGTAAGAATGAAAATAATTCTTCCCATGAACTGCACAAAAGTGATGTGAGTGGTTGTATTGTAAAGTGGGTCAATTTTTAGTGACAGAAAAGCCTGTGTTTATATTTTAGAGACTAAACCCTTGTGATGATTTTAAAAAGAGCACTTATTCATGACTTTGCTTTCTGTCCAGAATTCTATATGCTGGATTCTTGAATATTTAACTGTAAGCATCTGATTTGTGTGAGGGCAGGCAGTTATTTCTGTGGTTGGGAGCTGACAGTAAGGAAGCAGGAGCCCTGCACGTTGCAGCCACACTCCGTGGGCACGGGGCGAGGTGTGTGCTGAGAGATGTGGCGCTGTCATGTAATTCCTATAGGCTTTTCTCCCTCTCACTGAATGTCTTTCTCGTTTCTATTCTTTCCCTCCCACCAAGCCACATCCATTGCTGCCTGGCACCCCATCCTGTCTAAAGAGAGAATTCCCTGCAGAGTCTAGGCAGTTTATTTATCCCTTTAAAATTTATGGCAGAAGACTAAAGTGTCACCTCTGTTTCCAATAATACAAATGCAAGACAGCTTGAAGTGGGCAGGTTGGCACGCCTTGTCAGTCAGTAGGACTTGCAATGGGAAGCAGTGTACGTGTGGGGGAGAGAGACAGATGCAGTCGGGGAAGCCAGGCAGCCTCTGTGCCGCACTCTCTCAGGATCCACTCAGAAGAAGTAAGACAAGGACTTTATGTCTCCCATGAAGGAAAATAAAAGTCCATTTTCCTTCACAAATTCTGAGTTTTCTTTCTTAAGGGAAATTTTTTGAGAACAACATGGAGTAACATTATGACTTGGGGAAATTCTTCCATGAAAGAAAGTATATTCAACAACTAATTAGAAGGCAAGCTAGTGCTTCAGCAGAATCTGCTTTACCTTTAGGAGAAATTAATAACCAGCATCAGATAGCTTGCCAACCCGGAGAGGAGAGATCGATTGACTAACTGATCGAGATTGCCAGCAGACCCAGATGTCTGGGCCCTAGGGGGCAGATCACCACACAGCCAGCCTTCGCCATTCTCACCCAAAACATCCACCTATGGGCTTTGGCTTCCTGTGCCATGAGTACCATGACGGGTCTGATAATCCACAAAACGATTGTTTGTGACAGGCTTCCTCTTTAAAACGTTACATCTACAAAATGTGGGAACAAATAAAAGAAGAAGCCACGCCCATCAGTTGTGTGGGTCGGGTGACGGCATCCTCCGTGTTTAGAAATGTATTCTTGCATTCCCTCTTCAGCAGAAAGACAGACCTCCACGCTAACTGCACGTCTCTGCTTGTTCTGATCACCATCCCTTCGGGCTCTCATCCAGCACTGGTGTAACACAGCTACTGTCTGCACAGCCCTCAGTTAACGATGATTTACATTTCCTGCTGCGGCTCTCAGAGCGCAGCGACAAATCTCCTTGCTTAAGTCTGGTGGGAGACAACTTTTTAAGCTTTGCTAAATATCCTCCTAGGTTGGCAGCAATATGGGCAAGGTAACAAGCTTGGTTCATCGATGAGAATTTCTCAAAATCTGCATTAGAGCTGGAGCCCGGTGGTCTGCCTGTCTGGGAGTCTCCAGCTGTTAGGCACGTGTTGTGCAGCAGTTTGAGCGTCTGTTATAAAGTGAACCACCCCAGAGAGGCAGAGCTGCCTGCGCGAGTGAAAGGCTCCCTGGGTTTCTTTGTTTTTTCCACTTGCTCAGAGCTTGCCGCCACCGGGATGGAAGACGCTGCGTCCTTGGGGTGGGGAGAGTGGGCATTACTGATTTCAGCATGTTGGGGGCAGTGTATGGCTGAGGAAATGCACATGGGAGCTGCCTATTTGCTGTGGATTATGTAGAGGAGATGTTAGCATAAGTGCATGGTGACACTTTCAATGTTTCTTATATGATTTCACAAAAATATCCAGAATGGCTGAGGAGGTTATTTACCTTTAAAGTAATAGAGCAAGTAGTATGAAATTGCCCTCCACACACATGATTTGTCTTCAAAGAATTTTCCCAAGTCATAATTAATAATGTGCCGATTTCAACAAATTCTTTTCAGATTCTTTGGTGCACGGAACGGAAACTTACCTGAAGAAGTTTAAGTACGAAAAGGCATCCTGTCTCCTAGAACTCCAGCAGACTGCAGGCCGCCAGCTGCAGTCGTGCTGTGGTGGAGAGCCGTCAGGGGAGAGGTGGCTTTCCAGCCCAGAGCTGCCAGTGACTCTTCCCACCTTCTCTCTGCAGATTTGCTAACTTATATGTACATGTAGTTGGAGGTGGAGCCCTCTACCTTTCAGGACACTCAGTCTTCAATATTAAATACCACAGCTTCTTAGCTCAAAGCTGGTATGGTCATGTCCACTGGGCCAGGTGGCTACCCACAGGGTCAAACCTTTAGGGCTGGAAGGAGGAGGGTTTTGACTACCTGATGTACATGCCTGGCTTTCCAGGGTCTGTGGGCGGGGCAGGTTAAACTAAAAAGGAGAGTTGAACATAGACAGCAGACAATCTATGTATAAGTGTAATGTTTCAAGTCACTTTCCATTATGAAAAATCAAAAACAAATATGTTTCACTGTTTTTACCCTGTAGATTAATGTGTAGCATAGAGCAAGGTAAGATCCAGTTTAATGCTGAATTCTAAATTCTATGGTCTATTACGGGGCCTGAAGAATATAATTCTGTCCCAAAAAGGAACAAATAACTTTTTTATCAAGAGTAAAATAATATTTTCCTGACTAGGCACCATAGATTTTAATGGTGTATTCTTATAGTACAGGTTAAAAATATAAAAAAGTATAGATTTTGAAATCATCTTCTATATTCAGTATGAACTGAAATAGCATTCCCAGACTTGAGTAATGGTTACTATTTAAAAAATATAATAATTGTTTATTATAGTTATATATATATATATATATATATATATATATATATATATAACAAAATTTGCCATTTTAACCATTTTTCAGGATACAATGCAGTGGCATTAATGACATTCATAATTTGGTACAACCTCTTCACAGTCTATTTTTAAAAACTTCCTTCACCCCAAGCAGAAATGCTGTAACTATTAAGCTACAATACCCTATTCTTCCTCAGATGAGCCCCTGGTAAACTGTAGCCTCTGTGGATTCACCTGATTAGGTATTTAGAAGCATATCAGTCCTTCACTGTCTGGCCCATTTCACTTAGATAATGTTTTCAAGGCGCATCCACTTGGCAGCTTGTATCAGAACTTCAGCCCTTTTATGACTGAGTAATGTTCTGTTGTATATATGAACCACATTTTGTTTCACTTGTCAGTGGACATCTATTTTTTTTCTACTGTTGGGCTATTGTGAATACACTACTATGAACATTAGTGTAAAAATATCTGCCTGAGTCCCTGTTGTTAATTCTTAAAAGTATATACCTAGGACCGGAGTGTTTGGGCCATATAGCAATCCTATATTTAACTTTTTCTGATGAACTGTCAAACTGTTTTGTACAGTAGCTGCACTATTTTACTTCCACCAGCATGTATAAGGGTTCCAGTTTCTCCATAACCTCACCAACACTTGTTATTTCCCATTTTTTATTACAACCATCCTAGTAGGTGTGAAGAGGCATCTCATGCCCTATAGTTTTGAATTACATTTCCCTGGTGACTAATATATTGAGGATTTTTTCAAATGCTTCTGAGATATTTATATATCTTTTTTGGAGAAATGTCCATTCAAATCCTTTTCTTGTTGAGTTAGAAGAGTTCTTTATATAGTCTGGATGGAAAACCTTTACTACATATATGATTTGCAAATTTTTTCCTGTTCTGTAGATTGTCTTTTTCTTCCCTTGATAATGTCCCTTGACAAACAAAATATTTAACTTTTAATGTAGTCCAATTGTCCAAGCACCATTTATTGAAGACACTATTCTTTTCACATTGGATGGTCTTGGCACTGTTATTGAAAATTAATTGGCCATAGATGTATGTATTCATTTCTTGGCTTTCTATTATATTCTTTGGTCTATAGGTCTGTTATTACCACAGTTTTTTGATTCCTGTAGCTTTGTACTCGGTTTTGAAAACAAGAAGTGTGAATCCTACAACTCTGTTTCACTTTTCAAGATTTTTTTTTACTACTTGGTATCTTTTACAATAACATATGAATATGAAGATCTGATTTTCATTTTCTACAAAAAATGCTGCTGGGTGAATTTTTTGGTAAAGATTTCTTGAAGCTGTATATTGCTTTTGGTTAGTATTAACTGAAAGGAAAAGAGGGGACGCGAACTCCACAGTCCAAGCAGGTTTATTGCTAAACCTGAGAGGGACCCTCTGTTCCGGCCAGCAGAACAAAGGAAAGGGGTCTCTAACTGGCCAAGAGGCTTTTCATGGCCAGGGTTTTTGGCGGGCTCTTTGAGGGGAGGGATAAGGGGAAAGGTGGGCTTGTGGCTTGCTGGCATGTCCTCTGGAGAGTGCTTGTATAGCCTAAGTAAGATGAAACCTAGGACTCTCTGAGATGGGGTGTGGGCTTATTCAAAAGGTTGTACTCCTGTCTGGATTCTGTCATTGACTCAATAATATTAAGTCGTCCAAACCATGAATACAAGATATATTTCCATTTATTTAGGTCTTCTTTAATTTCTTTGAGCAATATTTTATAGCTTTCTGTACAAATATTTCACCTCTTTGGTTAAATTCATTCCTAGGTATTTTATTCCTTTGGATGATATATTGTAAATGAGATTGATTTCTTAATTTCCTTTTTGGATTGTTCATTGTTGGTATATAGAAACACAACTGATTTTTGTGTGTTCATTTGTACTCTGAAACTTTGCTTAGTTCACCTACAGCTGTATTGTGTGTGTGTGTGTGTGTGTGTGTGTGTGTGTGTGTGTGTGTGTGTGTATTGTTTTGGGATTTTCTGTTTAGGACCCTGTCACCTCTGAAAAGATACTTTTATTTCTTCATTTCCAAATGCCTTCTCTTTCTTTTCTTGCCTGATTTTTTGGTTAATAGTGACTGGAAAGAAAGGAGGGCATGCGAACTCAAGTATTCTCTTAGTAGCTACGAAACTTTGTTTTCCAGAGTTCTGACATGCTTTGCTTTTGTTTCTGATGATTCTCCAGGAGTGGGGCAGGAACTTGAAGCAGCCTACTCTTCCAGTTTGCTGACATAACTCTAATAGTGATTTAATTTTTTTTTCCAAGAAAACTTGCTAAGCTTGCTTTTAAAGCAAGTTTCTTTTAAAGGAGTTGAAAAACTATAGCCTGTGCACACATTGCAGCCTGTTACCTGCTTTAATAAATAAGATTTTATTGGAATATATAGCTTTCATGCTACAAAAGCAGAGTTGTATGATTTCATTGAGGATGTATGGCCTACAAAGTCTAATGTTTACTATTTGCACCTTTACAGCAAGGTTTCAGACTCTGTTTTATAGTGAAAGCTGTCTAGTGGACTCTTTATTGTTTAATTAATTTAGTTTCCACTTAATACTACTTAAATATTTATAAGCAAAGCTGCATGTAATTTTCTTTTTACTTATAGGATTCATAAAAGTATGAAACCAAAACATATTTGCAAAGGAGGCAAAAATCCAAAAAAGGTGCAGTTAAAATTAACAACTTAATTCAATGCAAGTTCTTTTGATGAGATGTAATTGGTGATCCTGGCTTTAAGCAGAGAAAGTATTTACCTCATTTCAGTTCTTGATGACTTGATTTGATTTTTGATTGTGAAATGATTCATTTGAATCATGATTATTACCACTTTCATTTTTTCTTTTTAACAGTGAGCTTGTTAAATAAGCTAACAACAACCCTTCACTTTGAGAAGCCAGCAAATCCAATCACACATCTTTTCTTAGTATGAGGTCCAGAGGAGTAGGTGCTGAGATGAAGATTCCCATGAAAGTGATTTATTTAGGAAGTATTCTCAGAATGGTGGAAGTAGGACAGGGAAAGGGAATAAGCCAAAGATCTGACTCTATTGGAAGTGCTAGCCTTAGTTGATTCTAGAGGGGGCACTGAAGGGTAAGGTGTATCTCAGGGCTTCTCCAGAGTTGAAACCAGGGGGATGGGCTTTTATTCTCACTGAAGCCCTCAGCCATTGCTTAAGGACACCCAGGGGTTATACACTCCCAAGCACTTACTGTTTCCTACAGGTATGGAAATTGTCTCCAATAGCCCAAGAGTAGGTCCCGTATGGGAGTTTCAAGTGCCAGTTCTTAAAAGACAGAGCTGGGGGTGGTGCACAGAAATACTGAGAGGTATCTGGGGGTACCTGGGCAAAGCACCATGTCCACTATACACTCTTTAAGAAAATCCTGGGAAAAAGGCATACAATGAAAACTATTCACTGCAATTCACTAGTATATTGTCGATATTCTGATTGCAAATAAGCATGATAGAACAATATGTTGGCTTACAGTGTAAATGTATACTGATTACTGTGGTCAGGTTTTTATTAGTTTAGACTGTCTATACTGCTGTAACTGTAGGAGGACTTGATTCTCTCACGACACTTTTCTATTCAAATGACCATGCAATTTTCATTTGTACCGTAAACTATTATGCCATTTGGCTTTTACTTTGAGAGGATGCATCATTTACTTATCAAGCCCTTCTGTCCTTTCCTCATTGCCCTCAGCTAGTAAAGCAACACATTTCTCAGACACACTATGTGATTGCTGTGGTGTCAAGTTAACATTTCAATTTCCTAAAATATTTAATAAATTAGGTCATTATATGAAAATATCTTTCAGTTGTGAATTGTCCCCATTATCTCTGTTATCTTTGTAGCTGGTAAAACAAGTAAGTGAATTCTATCGTAGATAAAGGATGATATGCTATTTGAACATTACAACATGACAACTTCAGGGCAGTCAGGTATCCTCTTCAACATGCTCAGATGATGCTATAGATGATGATTTGTCTCCAGTATATTTATAAACACAAATCAAACATAAATCCTGGGACAAAAATTTTATGGCAGTGCATTATCTAAAATATCACAAAATCAATGTACTTAATTGAAAAATATTATCAAGAACTTGTGGACTCCTGACTGTATGTGGATAGGGTGCATAGGTTCTGTGGAAGTGATTTGAGATATTAAGTGGCTTTTGACTTGTTAGTAACTATGTGATTTAATTTTTAATTGTCTCATGTGTACTTAGTCTTCCAATTAAAGTATAATGATTTGAGAGCAGAAACTTATGTTCTGTTTCTTTAGAACCCCCATAGATCACACGGACTATGATTTGTACATAGCAGATGCTCAAAATTTATATGTCATAGTTAGGAATAATTTAGATAAGATAGGCACCCAGAGTGCCTTTCAAATTATTATGCCATTTGAAATCAAGGCCAGGAGCTGGAGGCTGTACAGGATGTGGCATCAGAAGATCTGAGGCTGAGTGCATGATCTATCACTTATTAGCTGTATGAGAATGGACAACTTCAATTCTTTCATCTGTAAAGATGCAATAGCAAATTTGATATATAGGAAAGCTTAAATGCTCATTCCAAATGTAAAAAGCTTAGAAGTAGTCAACTCTGTATAACCAGAATGAGCTAATAAACTGAAAATAAACAGAGAACTGAAATCAGGACAAATTTCTACCTTGACATCTGTAGTATCAGGTGCATTCAGACAGATACAGTACCTGAAGCAGAAGCGATTGGGATCCTTACACCATTAGGAACCCTTGAATGGATATTTTACAAATTATTGGAGGTTGAATTTGGACTGGAGTCATAATGAGGAATTCCTGTGGGCTACAAGTATAATAGAGCCATCATACTTTTATGGACTATTCTTCTAGGAACTCCATCACATTCTAAGGGTGAGGGTCTGGATTCCCTTGGAAACCCCAAAGTACAGAGAGATAAGCAGCTATTGCAAAACACTTCTAGACTGTTATCCTTAACAAAAAAAGCCTCTAGGGAGATGGAATCAGCAGAAAGCGCATTCTGAAAATACATCCCAGCAATTCTGAAATCCCAACCCATTTCAGCTGGCCTTTTGAAAAGGCAGAAAAAGCATAGTCATAGGGGAAAGGGTTTCAAAGAAACTGGTTGGAAATGCTGCAGCCAAAGAAGAGAGAGCTATACGCCTGGAGGAGGGACAGGAACACACGTGGAAGCCACACCCCAAGACACAGTATTACTAAAAGAGAAGATTTTAAGAATGTTCCATCTCCTCCATACCTTATCTCTATACCAAAAAGCCTTCAGCATAACAGTAGATCACAGTTGAAAGAGCTGCAAAATGTGAATGTTTTCTGATAAACAACACAAAAGGAAGCTTCAGTACCGAAGTGGAGACAAAACCAAGGACACCAGAGGAACTTGAAGACTCTGGTACCTATAGTTTCAGCAAACATTAAATACAGTGCAGTACTTACCCAGCTTAACATGAATCTTCACATTAAAAAGCCTACCTACTTCACTTCCTACTGCAGTATTTCCCATTTCAATGAACAATCACAAGGCATACCAGAGGCAAGAAAAAACAGCCTGAAGAGACAAAGCAAGCATCAGGACCAGACTCAGATATGACACATTTCAGCCAGGGTTTTTAGGAAACAGAACCAGCAGGACAGGGAGATGTCACTATATGCTTGCTAGAATAGCTAAAATCCAAAGTGAAAGCACAGATTGCTGACAAGGGAGCAGAACAACAGGAACTCATTCATTGTTGATAGGAATGCAAAGGGATTCACCCTCTTTGGAAGTTTAGCTGTTCCTTATAAAGCAAAAGTTCATCTTACCAGACAATTCTGCAATTGCACCACTCCTAGATATTTACCCAACTGATTTGAAAACTTATGTTTTCAATGTTCATAGCATATTTATTCACAGTTACCTGATACTGGAAGCAACCAAGATCCCCTTCAATAGATGAATTACCAAACATTTTATAGTTTATCCATACATTGGAATACTATTTAGCAATATAAAGGGAGTGAACTCTCAAGCAAAGCAAAGACATGGATGAATCATAAATGCATATTGCTAAATGAAAGAAACCATCCTGGAAAAGCTACATGCTGTATAATTTCATTTATATGAAATTTTGTTAAAGGCAGACCAATAAGGATATAGAGTAGTGTTTGCCAGGTGTTTGAGGAGGGGCATACGTTGAACAAATGCAGTACAGGGGAAATTTTTAGGCAGTAAAACTTCTGTAAGACACAGTAATGGTTGATCCATAACATTATACATTTTTCAAAACTCATAGAACTTTATAGCTAGAAGAGTAAATCTTAATCTATGCAAATTTAAAAAATATATTAAAGGGACTGCAGGACTCAAGGTTGAACTGCAGACTATGACAAAAGAATCTAGTTGTATTACAGATGTATGTCAGCCTCACTGAAGTTGGTGGGGGCAAAGTGCTGTCCTGAAGAACTTTGGAACTGAGTGGATATTGTTAGACTAAAGACAAAAGGAATTATGCATAAGCATTGCAATATAAGTGACAAAGTTGTTTCCCATGGAGTAACTGTTTTACAATCCTGAAACCAATATGCAAGTACACTGAAACTGAACAAATGAGTAAGTGGATGAAGCATGGTTAAAACCATATTTCTCACCAATGGTCAGTGAAGTTACAGATATGCAAGGAGCGGGGCTAGAATGAACCATATGTTCTTAGACTAGAGTTGGAGACATCAGTATAAATTCATGTTTAGCTCAACATACATATAAATAAAATATATAGAAATAATTGTAGAAATATCTACATACCTTACAGTTATTGTACACACTTCTATTTCCATGCTAAGAATGTGGATAAGCAATGACACCTCAGTAGCAGCAAGCACACCTAGCATCAGGGCTCTTTAGATAAATGGCTGGTTCTAAGATTGGGCAGAGGTATACAAGTTGATCCTGGCCATCTTGTAGTGCCAGCAAGTAAAGAAGTGCACACACACACACACACACACACACACAGAGTGATGGGATATATTTCAAAGGACACAGAAGCTAGCTAAGAGTCCCAATGGACAAAGCCAGAACAGTTTGAATAAGAAAATAAACAATGTGGTGTTGGATTACAATCCCCCAAAGTATAAAATAAATGGCCACGAGTCCTCAATAACAATACTGACATCCTTTTAAAGGGTACAGTATGGAAAGGGTGAAAAAAGAGAGTAACTTTACAATAGAAAAAACTGACAAACTCTACCTTTGTCTTGTGATCATCATTACAGTAGGTGCCCTTGGTATGATGTGATGAAAATGACGCTTTCTTTCTGTGGCCTTTTCCCACAGTCCAATCATGAGAAAAAAACAATCAGATATAATCCCAATTGAAGGAGAGTATACAAATTAAAATCTACTTATTATTCTTCAAAATTGTCAAGATCATCAGAAACAAGGACAATCAGATAAACCGTCACAGTTGAGTTTAAGGAAATATGGCAACTAAATATACTGTGATATCCTGGATGGAATACAACAGAAAAATGGTATTATATAAAAAACAAGGAAATTTGAATAAAGTATGGAATTTAGTTAATAATATTTTCTCGGTATTAGTTCATTATTTGTGACAAGTGTACCACAGTAATGTACATAAGGTAATGTACAATGTAATGCATAGTGTATGCAGTAATGCATAATGTTAATAACTGCAGACAGTCAGTGAGGTATAAATATATGTGCAAAGAATATGTAACAGTAAATAACAAATTCGTTGTGGTTGAGATTTTGAGGTGGAGGGACAATAGATAATGTCTTTATTTCTTTAGCTCAGAAGGAATTGAAAAATAGAAACAAGTATCTGGCAAATGGGAATCAAAGTAGCAGCTTTGTTACCAATAGAATCTGGACTGGATAATGTGGCTTGTGTGTGGACACACGGGCTTTCTAGTATTTCACCTCAGAACTCAATCAACCTTCTTAGTGATAAGTATAACTGATGACCTCTTATTACCTGATAAAAATCAGTCCAGAATGAAATTGCTCTGCAGGTAGGCAAATAGGAAAAGAAAGTATACAAGAGGCTGATCCACACACACCTATTTAATTTTCCTAAACACACTGAGGAGGAGTGAGGGAGGAGTGCAGAAAGACCAAGAGTGTCACTGTAGATAAGTCCTTCCCAGTCAGCTGTGGAGTCAGCAAAACGGACGGTTCTGCCTTACAGATGCAACTGACACACAAGAAGGTGAGGCTGGTTAAAATGAATCAGATCTTCACTAGTATCTCCTGGTTCCTTGCTCATGCTCTTTCCTATACATCATGTGGTTCATAAACTGAATAGTTAATTTGGAAGGCCAACGCTCCTTTCTTTGTATCGGATGGATAAGTTGCCAAGAGTCACTACTTGTCTTCTCTGTGCTACACTGTCTTCCCCATGACCCCCTCCACACCATGTGAAATAATCATAATGGCCCTCAATCCCCACCTCCTTCTCCCTCCCTCCCCACCCTCCCTTACCCACCCCTCCCCTTTGGTAACTGCTAGTCCCTTCTTGGAGTCTCTGAGTCTGCTGCTGTTTTGTTACTTCAGTTTTGTTTCATTGTTATACTTCACAAATGAGGGAAATCATTTGGCATTTGTCTTTCTCTGCCTGATTTTTTCACTGAGTGTAATATCCTCCAGCCCCATCCATGTTGTTGCAAATGGTAGGATTTGTTTCTTCCTCATCTCTGAATAGTATTCCATTGTGTATATGTACCACATCTTCTTTATCCATTCGTCTACTGATGGACACTTAGGTTGCTTCCATATCTTGGCTATTGTAAATAGTGCTGCAATAAACATAGGGGTGCATCTCTCTTTTGAATCTGAGAACTTGTTTTCTTTGGGTAAACTCCTAGAAGTGGAATTCCTGGGTTAATGGTATTTCTATTTTTAGTTTTTTGAGGAACCTCCATATTGCTTTCCACAATGGTTGAACTAGTTTACATTCCTACCAGCAGTGTAGGAGGGTTCCCCTTAGAAAATATTTTTATAAAATTTGATGATACCTTTAGGACCATAAAGGGATAATCATAGATTACATAGGATATCCACCCAGAATGACACATGCCATCACCTCTCCTATCACACAGGTTTTACAGATTTGGTGTACCTGGTTTTAAAACTACCCTTTTACTACATAGAAAATGGAGAGAATCCTACCTGTCTCAGATATTGTGCAAGACACTTCCATAAATGTTCCCTATTTAACTTTCACAGAAAATACAAGACAGGGATTTTGAATCCCAGACTTACAAAGATTAAACTGAAACTTGGATTTGTAAAAATTGAGCTTCCTTTCCTGGTAGCTCCAGAATTTCCCTATAGGATAGCCTTAGGGCAGCTAGCTGGTTGAAGATGAGGCTCAGAACTTACAGAATAGCCTGTTTCCATAGCCAGGAGGCTCTTACACAGTTCTTCAGTCCAATTGGGAAAACCTGCTTGGAGGACAGGAGCTGAGGTAGAAAGGGGAAGCCGCTCTAGATGAACGCTGGTCCTTGCCACTGCCCCAAATTTGCTTAGCCTTGCCAAGATGAAAATCTGAATATGCCTGACCCAAAGCCAATTCATTGCCTAAAGAAGAAATCTAGAGGAAAGAAAAGCCACTTCACATTTTAATGTGAAATTCATCTACAGGTTTTATAATCACTCTTTCTTAAAATTGGAATAATAAAGGCACTTACAGTTAACACCAAGTGCCATCATTTAAGGATAATGTGCAACTGAGATTCTAGGCAAGTGTAAGATGTTTGCAGTATATTGTGTCCCTCCTGCAAACACCTCTCAAACAGACACTGTCCAGAAACAGGGGTAGGCTCCTGTTCCCCGGGGCTGTCCATCGTCAGGTTTCCTATCCATTTACCCACCACATTTAGACTTCTGCCGTCAAAGTCACTGCCTTCATGGATGACTCAAAAGTTAAAATGAAAGTTGCAGCAAGAGAAGGAGGACGCGGCGGGTTGCAAAGGGAGATGGTGTCTCAGCTGGCAGAGTCGCACCAAGGATAATGCGCTCTCCTGACGAAGACCAATGATGCAGCTCCCGCGGCAATTAGTATTTCCTGGCAGTTCATCTCGATTGGGGAGATAAATAGCACTGGCTATTTATTTGAGAAAAGCTACACAGCTTGACATACTCTCTATTTCTTTTTCTCCAGAGGATCAGAACACCACAATTAGGGGAAATTACCGTGTAAAAGGCAAGCAGTACAGGTAGCAGACTTTCTCCATCCCTTTGGTGATCTCCTTTGCTCTCTCCTCATTTGTCTTACCTGTGTCCTGTCTTTAAGGACCTCATTTTCTAACAAAACTATCTTGACAGTTAACTTCATAGCAAGTGCCGTGCCATATCAGGACAGTCTCAGCAGACTGATACTGGATAAAGTGCTGTACTTACTACTACTTTTTAAAGACTCAAGATAACACACGCTCTCAAAAATGAGTAGTAATTCCAGGGGGAAAATCCTGGGGCAAAATACCTGTGTAAGGAAGTTTTATTCAAAGGTATTTTGAACAAATTCAAAGGGGGAAATAAAGTGGGAGAAACCTGTTTATTTCTTACAAGGTCTGCCCTCCCGTATCTCTCGTGACCAGGCTGCAGAAGAAGAGGCCCCACCCAACCTTCCTTATCTATCTTACCTAGATAGACTACTTCTCTCCACCCCTTGGAAACATCTGTTGTGTAGAGATGCACTAAAGCCAAGCAAGAGATTCCGGAACTATTGCAATTTTACCCACATGAGTGTAAGTCCCCCAAAATACAAACAAATGTTACACATGTGTTTCTTTCAGTTCAAAATGTCCTCTTGCCTTGTTGCAATAAAATTGGACATTTTTTATTATCCACATTGCTATTGTCATGTGTTTAAAAGTGATGATGCATATGTCATTCAAAATGAAGTCAAGCTGATTTAACTTTTTTACTGATTTAATTACTATGCTCAAATTGGTCCCACACACAGTACAAATTTATCCAAAGGTAAAACAAAAGGGAAGTCTGGGGTTGGCACATAATAATGGGGAAAGTGGCTATCAAAACAGGAACTTTGAAAAGCAATAAGGAACAGTAAGAAGGCGGAGCCTGGAGGCAAGATGGTGAGCAAAGAGGACCAGCTACACAACTTGTGGAGGCTGGTGCAAAAGAGAATCCATGGCCCCTTGCTCAAAAATTAAGAATTTTAAGATGGTAGAATGTTAAGCCAAGTGTAGGACCCTTCTAAGCTCAGAACACTGTGAAAATGCATAAGTTACACCACCATGAGGCCAGCTCTGTAGGAAAGGGATGAGAAATGAGTGCAGAGCCCCATCTTCACAGCACTCAAATCCTTACAGAACCGTTTACCTCCTGCAATGGCTAATGTTACATGTCAACTTGACTGACCACAGGATGCCTGGAATAAACATTATTTTGGGGTTAAGTGTAAGTGTGTTTCAAGATTATATTAATATTTGAATCAGTGGAATCCATAGGTTGCCCTTCCCAGTGTGAGTGGGCTTTGTCCAATCCACTGAGGGCTTGCATAGAACAAAAGGAGGAGGAAGGAAGAATTCAGCCCCTTTGTTTTGCCTCAGTGTTTGAACCAGGACATTGTCCAGCCTTGGGTCTGAGGTGTGCACCGTTGGTTCCCCTGCTTCCCAGGGCTTCTGGATTATACCACTGGCCTTCCTGGGTCTCTAGCTTTCAGAGTGCAGTCTGTGGGACTTCTCAGTGCCCATAATCACATCAGCCATTCCTCATAATATCCTACTTGTTCTGTTCCTCTGGAAAATTCTAATACACCTCCTCGGCAGGGATATCTTGTTTTCTAAGAAATCCATGCACCTTCCCTAGATGAGAAAAAATGTCCTGCGCTTAGTACCTAGTCTCCCTTTGGGCCAACCTTTCTTTTGAATTCCAACCCTCAACTTAATAACACATCTGGAATTCCAAAGGACTAAATTCAGTGTCTGCTCATTTTTCTTCTGACTTGCCAAGTGTTCATTTACCTCCTATAGCCAAAATTAGTGAGAGAAAAGGGATGGAGATAGTTCTTTCTCCTAAGAGACCTTTTTAATCTCAGAGTGTCTACCATGAAAAGGTGAGTCTTTCCTATTTGTTTATATTATAAATAGGAACATTGCTCACCTTGCACCATGTTTGTCTCTGACTACACATTTAGCTTGACCCAGTATTTAGAGCAATCTTTACTGAAGAGAGATGCACGTTCAGAGTCCCATTCTGATAATTCAGAGCAAATAGGATGTTTTGCTGTTATAAGTGCAGCATGTGGGGACGACCCCAAGGCTCCTTTGTCCCTTCCCAAACTGGAGTATCCTCTTACCCCTACTGTGCTTTCTCAGGTGTTGTGCTTGTCTTTAACTTCAGCTTCCAAATAACAATCTTATTTCCTATGGAGAACAAGCACTGCCATGAACCCTAGAAATTTGTCTTGGACGGATTCTCCAAAGCGATCCTTTGAAGAACAGAAAGAAATCACAACAGCTTCCATTTATATTCACATTAAAATTTGATCCTTTAAAACTGCAGTCTTTGTGCTCCCCTTATGATGTACATATACAATCCTCATGCTTTAAGATGTAGTGTAGAATACTCATGTAATAGATA
Organism: Manis pentadactyla; assembly: GCF_030020395.1. NCBI lineage: Eukaryota > Metazoa > Chordata > Mammalia > Pholidota > Manidae > Manis > Manis pentadactyla. The sequence continues at coordinate 144,772,825 of NC_080020.1, read as the reverse complement.
CACAAGTATATGCACACATATTGAAGAAGGCACTCACTGTTCTTTCAGACAGGGGTGCACAGTTAGAATATATTGGAATAACTAAGGTGTAGGAATCTTGCCATGTATTTGGAGCTCAACCTGTCCTCTGATGATCCTACAGCTGGCAGAACTCCTGCTTTTAATAAAATGGACCACTCAGAATCATGGCTGTTTAAGGCAAATGACTGCCACTCTGCTCCAGTCTTCAGATACGATCCGGCTAGATCAGCATCAGTCCAGCTGAAACAGAAGTTTCTACATTGTTTTGCAATTTATTTCCCACTTCTAGCCCCCAACAAAGAAGCAGTTTGATAGCCATTAGATCTCTTACTTAGCTACTCTTCTCTGCAAAGCCAGGTTGCCAGGACGCCAGTATTTCTGGACAAAAACCTTATAAATTGTGACAGTACTACACCCTTCGGCTGTGGGATGTGTGTGTGTAACGGGAGTTGGAAGGTATGAAATGAAGTAAGAGCATGGACTGCAGTATGAAGACAATGTGTGGATATACTTTACCTACTTTTTGCTACTTTTTAATTTCCTCAAAGCCCCTATATGTCCCCCTGTTAACACCTTGTATTGGTGCCATTAAAGCTCATCTCTCACCCCTCCTTCACTTGGGTGTCCCACCTGACTGGCTTGAGGAGTATGGAATGATGGGGTGTCAGAAGCTCTGCCTCTGTAGCCACATGCTGGTTAGCCCTGGTCTCCTCTCAGACTCTTCAAGAGAGGAGAGAATTTATCCCATCATCAGCTGTCTCAGAGTAACCTCATCTCCTGAACCTCACTGGTTCATTGCATGCCTTCACCACTTATCTGTCTGTATGAGAACTCTTTGGGAAATTAATACTAAATTGTGCTGTCAACAAGTATCGTACATACTGCTGTTATCTGATACAATAAATCCTGCTAAATTATATAATATTCTACAATTCATTTTCAGGATATAAAATCTATAAGAATCTGTAACAAGTGGCAACACATGAATCATCCTGAATCTGCACCAAGATGTGGGTGATTTTTGGATAAATTTTGGTAAAGAAATTAAAATAAATTTTACTAGATACTGATCATTATTGCTAGATTTATAATTACTATTATTATTATATCTAGTTATTACTAGATACTGATTAAGATGCCAATGAACAGAGCCAAGCTTAATATCTAATTTTTGGGTTTAGAAATTAGCTTCTAGTGAAGGCATAGTCCAGCAACTAGAAGAATTTACTGGTGTGAAAAGTAAGTCTAAAGAATGGCTTGAAGGGAAGTTGATGTCCTGGCCTAGACTGGCGATCCTCCCCTCATGATCACTATCTTATCTATACAGTTCCCAGTGCTAGAGGACAGAGCAGGCCCTTCTCTATTCATGGAGTTTCCGTGAGTCCACTTCCCCCTCTACACCTTAGGGCATGTTTTCCAGCATGGTGGCAGCTGTTGATTACCCTTGGACAAAAAAAAGACCAGGATAAGGAGAATTACCAGTGACTTGAAAAGGGAATGTCTAGGCTGGTCTGTAAACTACCTTAGCAGAATTGAAACTTCAGAGATCATTATAAAATTTGACTTTGCCTTCCATGACAGAATGTGAAGGGTTGGTTCAGAGCAGGAGATAACTGGACTGAGTGATTATCAGGAAGCTGGTCAGCTGGACCATCGGCCAGGGCATGGGGCACTGTGCTCAGCTAATCTTCTGAGTGAAGAGTTAATGCTGTTATTCTTACATGAGGATACCAAGGCACAGAGCTTTTGGTAACTTGCCCAAGGTCAAGTAGTCAGTAATTGTAAGGATTTAAGTCTATCGTCAAAACCCAAACACTTTTTGCTCCTGGGCAGATTCCAGTTGTTGAGAAAAACCACAGCTGGGGAGAGGCCAGTAGAGATAGGCAGTTGGCACAATGAGTAAGCACTGGATTTACCTAAGCCATGGTATGTGTTGGGAGGATACTTCCCCTTTTGAAGTAAGAAATGAATAGGTTTAAATAAGTCAAAAATACACCCCATTATTACTAGATACTGATTAAGATGCCAATGGACAGAGCCATGGCTGAGTATAGGGACACATCAGGCACAAAGTGAAGGCTTAGACAGGCTCCCGGGTGGAAATTCATCCCTGTAATATTTAGAACTAATCATTTTATCTTCTTAACTAAGATAAATAAAAGCAGAACATTCCACAAAAGAGAAAAAATTATTCCAGGTAAAACTATTTGAAGTTGAAAAACAGTATATTTATAATATCTCTACTACACTCTGTTCATTTGAAAGGCATACATACACTCCTGGTGGAGCAAAAATGCATCAGTGCAAAAATAGTGCTGAGTTCTGTGCTGCTGAAATTGCTAGTGTGTCCATGGCGGGGATGGAAACCCTGCTGTGAACTGCTGGAGGACACTCAAATTACACCATTTCAAGAATGGTGCAGACTATAAATACTCAGTAATAGGCCCCAATGTTTAATAGTTCTAGCTTGAGCTTGCCAAGTGTCCTATGTTTTTTGGCAAATATATGCCCTAGATTGAACATCTACTTGTGAACATAACCATTTCTCACTATTTTATTGGCTTTGAGAAAACTTAAGAGGTTTCTGCCTTCTGTGCATTCAGACAAAACAGACTTAGTCAGTTTCTTCCTAAAGATTGTGTTTAAAATATGAGGCTACTCCTCAGTAAATTCAAGATTGAAATTGTACCAGCCAGTTTCTCAGATAACAAAGGTATGAAACTAGAAATAAATTACGCAAAGAAAATGAAAAATCCCACAAACATATGGAGGCCTCACAACGTGCTCCTAAATAACCAATGGATCAATGACCAAATAAAAACAGAGATCAAGCAATATATGGAGACAAATGACAACAATAATTCAACACCGTAAAAATCTGTGGGACGCAGCCAAGGCTGTGCTAAGAGGAAAGTATATTGCAATACAGGCCTACCTCAGGAAAGAAGAACAATCCCATATGAGCAATCTAAACTCACAATTAATGAAACTAGCAAAAGAAGAACAAATAAGGCCCAAAGTCAGTAGAAGGAGGGACATAATAAAGATTATAGCAGAAATGAATAAAATTGAGATTAATAAAACAATAGAAAGAATCAATGAAAGCAAGAGCTGGTTCTCTGAGAAAATAAACAAAATAGATAAACCCTTAGCCAGACTTATCAAGAAAAAAAGAGTCTACACACATAAACAGAATCAGAAATGAGAAAGGAAAAATCACTACAGACACCATAGATATACAAAGAATTATTAGAGAATACTATGAAAAATTATATGGTAACAAACTGGATAACCTAGAAGAAATGGACAACTTTCTAGAAAAATAAAACCTTCCAAGGCTGACCAGGACAAACAGAAAATCTGAACAGAACAATTACCAGCAACGAAATTGAACTGGTAATCAAAAACCTACCTAAGAACAAAACACCTGGAGCAGATGGCTTCACCGCTGAATTTTATCAAACATTTACTGAAGACCTAATACCCATTCTCTTTAAAGTTTTCCAAAAAATAGAAGAGGAGAGAATACTTCCAAACTAATTCTATGAGGCTAGCATCACTCTAATACCAAAAACAGGCAAAGATAGCACAAAAAAAAGAAAACTACAGACCAATATTCCTCATGAACATAGATGCAAAAATACTCAACAAAATATTGGCAAACCAAATTGAAAAATACAACAAAAAGATGATCCATCATGATCAAGTAGGATTTATTCCAGGGATGCAAGGATGGTACAACATTTGAAAAGCAATCAACATCATCTACCACATCAACAAAAAGAAGGACAAAAACCACATAATCATCTCCATAGATGCTGAAAAAGCATTCGACAAAATTCAACATCCATTCATGATAAAAACTCTCAATAAAATGGGTATAGAGGGCAAGTACCTCAACATAATAAAGGCCATATATGAAAACCCACAGCCAATATTATACGTAACAGCAAAACCTGAAAGCTTTTCCTTTAAGATCAGGAACAAGACAAGGATGCCCACTCTCCCCACTTGTATTCAACATAGTACTGGAGGTTCTAGCCATGGCAATCAGAAAACACAAAGAAATAAAAGGCATCCAGATTGGCAAGGAAGAAGTTAAACTGTCCCTCCTTGCAGATGACATGATATTGTACATAAAAAACCCTAAAGACTCCACTCCAAAACTACTAGAACTAATATCTGAATTCAGCAAAGTTGCAGGATACAAAATTAATACACAGAAATCTGTGGTATTCCTATACACTAACAATGAACTAACAGAAAGAGAAATCAGGAAAACAATTCCATTCACACTTGCATCAAAAAGAATAAAATACCTAGGAATAAACCTAACCAAGGAAGTGAAACACCTATACTCTGAAAACTACAAGACATTCATGAGAGATATTAAAGAATACACCAATAAATGTAAACACATGCCATGCTCATGGATAGGAAGAATTAATATTGTCAAAATGGCCATCCTGCCTAAAGCAATCTATAGATTCAATGCAATTCCTATCAAAATACCAACAGCATTCTTCAATGAACTAGAGAAAATTGTCCTAAAAGTCATATGAAACCACAAAAGACCCCAAAAAGCCAAACCAATCTTGAGAAGGAAGAATAAAGCAGGGGGAATTATGCTCCCTAACTTCAAGCTCTATTACAAAGCCACAGTAATCAAGACAATTTGGTGCTGGCACAAGAACAGACCAATAGACTAATGGAACAGACTAGAGAGCCCTGATATAAACCCAACCATATATGGTCAATTAATATATGATAAAGGAGCCATGGACATACAATGGGGAAATGACAGCACCTTCAACAGCTGCTGTCGGCAAAACTGGATGGTTACATGCAAGAGAATGAAACTTGATTATTGTTTAACCCCGTATACAAAAGTAAACTCGAAATGGATCAGACTTGAATGTAAGTCATGAAACCATAAAACTCTTAGAAGACAACACAGGCAAACATCTTCTGAATGTCAGCATGAGCAACTTCTTCCTGAACCCATCTCCTCGAGAAAGGGAAACAAAAGTAAAAATGAACTCATGGCACTACATCAAACTAAAAAGTTTTTGTACGGTGAAGGACATCATCAACAAAAGAAAAAGGCATCCTTTAGTATGGGAGAATATATTTGTAAATGACATATCTGACAAGGGGTTAACATCCAAAATATATAAAGAACTTACACACCTCAACACCCAAAAAGCAAATAACCCAATTAACAAATGGGCAGAGGATATAAAGAGACAGTTCTCCAAAAAAGAAATTCAGATGGCCAAGAGACACATGAAAAGATGCTCCACATCACTTATCATCAGGGAAATGCAAATTAAAACCACAATGAGAGATCACCTCACACCAGTAAGGATGGCCAGCATTGAAAAGACTAAGAACAACAAATGCTGGCAAGGATGCAGAGAAAGGGGAACCCTCCTACACTGCTGGTGGGAATGTAAGCTAGTTCAACCACTGTGGAAAGCAATATGGAGGTTCCTCAAAAAACTAAAAATAGAAATACCATTTGACCCTGGAATCCCACTCCTTGGAATATACCCAAAGAATACAACTTCTCAGATTCAAAAAGACATATGCACCCCTATGTTCATTGCAGCACTATTTACAATAGCCAAGAAATGGAAGCAACCTAAGTGTCCATCGGTAGATGAATGGGTAAAGAAGATGTGATACATATACACAATGGAATACTATTCAGCCATAGGAAAGAAACAAATCCTACCATTTGCAACAACATGGATGGAGCTGGACGACATTATGCTCAGTGAAATAAGCCAGGCAGAGAAAGACAAATGCCAAATGATTTCCCTCATTTGTGTAGTATAACAATGAAGCAAAACTGAAGGAACAAAATGGCAGTAGACTCAGAGACTGCAAGAATGAATTAGTGATTACCAAAGGGGAGGGGTGTGGGAGGGCGGGTGGGGAGGAGGGAGAAGGGGACTGAGGGGTATTATGTTTAGTACAGATGGTGTGGGGGATCACAGGGAGAACAGTGTATCACAGAGAAGGGACATAGTGAATCTCTGGCAACTTGCTGCACTGATGGACAGTGAGTGCATTGCGATATGGGTGGGGACTTGATGTGGGTGAATGTAGTAACCACATTGTTTTTTTATGTGAAACCTTCATAAGAATGTATATCAATCATACCTTAATAAAAAAAAAGAAACTAACTAACCAACTAAATAAATATGAGGCTACTATTCAATTACATAAAACCAAGTGACAGCACAGAGAACTGAAGATCACTTCCCTCCCAAATGCTTTACTGACCCCAATCTGCCTCACCAAACTTTTTTTGTGCTATTGCACTTTTGCATCCTATGTTTGGACAGAATGGACTTTGCTGGGGTCTCTGTGAAGTCCATGCATTACTAGGTACAGGCCCTTGAGCTACCCTGTCCATATTCAGGAACATTTCCCACTCTCCTACACATCTCCTTGTTCTAGGTCTCCTTTCCCATCTTTCAAATACCTTTTTGCTCACATGGAGCCATTCCTCATCCTGATTACTTCAAATGGAAATAATTCCTCTCCTTAGAATTCCTTATTCCCTCTTTATAAATGTAATACTTGCATATTATCTAAAATTTAGAAAGTAAATGAAAGAAGGCAAAAGAGAAGGAAGAGGGGAAGAAGAGTTGAAGAAAGTTATAAGGAAGAGAGGCAAAAGAAAAAGAAAAATTCCATTATGAAATACATTTTGGTAGATTTTCTTCTTTGCTTCTTTGATTTATATTGGAATATAGTTCCAGGTCTATACTGCTCCCCACACACACACCTCCATTCCATTCCCTACACACACACACACACACACACACACACAGAACATGGTGGCATAAAAACTGTCTCAATGGGTTACTCTTGGTAGCATAATATTTAGTGGTTGCATTATTTTTATCACCAAAGAATACCTTGAATCATATCATTTTCTGTTTTGTGGATCATGCAAATAATTGACCATTTCTTGTTTTTGTAAATTACTTTGTCTGAGGTTTTCTTACAGCAATATGAAGTAGTGTTTGGAATTTGGGGTGAGGAAATCTGAGTTCATTTGTTTGGTCTGCCACACAGTGACTAGGACTTGATAAACCACTTATCTCTCTCAGCCTGAGTTGCTTTATTTGTAAAATGAGAATAGTAATTAATATTTTCTCTAAACACATTCAATCCTATCTGTCACTGAAGAAACCAATTTGCTAGCCAATGCATAAATCCTGAGTAGCTCTGATGTTCCTGCTCTGTCTCACAGCATTGTGAGGAAAAATGAGGTAAAACTGCATAGTGTTATAGTAAAAAATTATTTCTGCCTATGGATTATATTCCTTTATAGATGCTTATCTCCTAGACCCATATATCCACCATCATTATACTCTCACATGGTATAAATAAATACTATTTAATAAATTAATAGAATAAATATTTTGCTATATAATAGCTACAGAAATAGTTAATAAATAAACTGTATACATATAATTCATATTTAACTACTATATTCCATGCAAATTGTTGCCAACTTATTTACAGCTCAACATCCCCTTAGTTGCCTCAACATTGTGGTTCAATACAGAAAATTAGTATCTCCTGGTATTGATCACAGCTCTCAAGTTCAGGGTGATGATAATATTTGAATAGCATTTTCTATTACATAGTTTTCTATTGAAAAGACTTTGTGGTGACTTTCTCCTGAGTTTCTGTCATTCAGTCTTTGAATTTTTATAAGTTTTGAAGAAAATATAAGACATTTGTAAATGTCCATAAGATGTCTGTGTATCTTGCCCTCCTGTGCCTGATGACCTAACAACCTGTAACACCAAGTTTCCTGCTCATTTCCCTTAACCATATGCAGCTCAGAGAGCCCCTGGGTGCTACCCAAGAATGGTTAAGTCAGGCCTTCATTTTATAACACTTAGTCCTTTTAGACTCTAATATATGGGACTCTTACTGTCCATGACTACTACATGCTGCTTAGAGCTTCCTGCCGGTGATGCCAAAAATGTGGAAACACAGATGAAACAGTCTATTTAAAGTGGATTGACAAGAACTGACAGCAGCAGATTAAAATTCATGGAACTGCAGAAACACAGAACAGAAATCATATTTAGATAATTCATCATTAAAATTCAGATGGTGGCTAATGCTTGCAAGAGGAGATGCAAAAGCTTTGCAGAAACCAAATGCAAATCCATTTTAGAAAGGCACCCCTCCTCCACCTCCTGGGGAATACCTGATCAGCAAGGCAGGTCACAGAGATGAAGCCACACTGAAAGGATGGTTATAATAATTCTCCGTGGTCAGAAAGGCCAGGTCTGCTCATCTCCTGGGTAGCAACAGAATGTTGATTGCCAGGTGGAGGCTGATATAACAACTATTTTAAGACATAAACTTCCATCTGTGCAATCTTATCCTAATAGCAAAAACAATGAAAAACATGAAGTATATCGAATATATAAATGGCAAGCTCACAAACCACCCCTATGTTAACTATTTAGAAAATGTACTTGAAACTGGTGAAACACCCATTTAATTTCTTTTATTGAAGTGTAGTTGATAAACAATATTATATTGGTTTTCAGGTATATGACATAATGATTCAATAGCTTTCTATATTATAAAATCCTCATCCCAGCTAGTGTAGTCACTGTCAACAGAGAAAGATGTTACAGAATCATTGACTGTATTTTCTAAGCAGTACTTTCATCCCTGTGACTAATTAATATTATGATTGAGATTTTGTGCCTCTTTACCCTCTTCATCTATTTCATCCCCTCACTCCAACCCCTCCTCCATAGTAACCACCAGTCACTTTTCAGTGTCTATAAATCTATTGCTGTTTTGTTCATTTTGTTTTGTTTTTAGATTGCACATAAAAGTGAAATCACATGGTATTTGTCTTTCTCTGCCTGGCTTATTTCATTTACCATAACCCATTTCTGATTCTTTAGCTGTTCAGTCTCTGAAGGAACAACTCCCAAAAGACCTCTAAACTGGAGTATAATCTTCAATACTTTCTTCAGCATCCTTAGTCCTAGAAACCCTGGAAGTTAAGGAGGGACTCTGATGCAGTCTTTTAACCCTAAAAATATTACCACACCTAGCCCTTTATTACTTGTGGCTGTAAACACTCATTTGATATTTGGTTCTTAAGTTAAATTCTTATACTGTAACAATACATGAGACAATCAGCAATTATCTATTTGATCATCTATTCTGCTTGTGATTCTTAATTAGGTGTGTTAAAAATGTGTAGGGGGGACTTCTGGCAGTCATAATAATTGACAGACACCACTAGAATTCAGTGATGGGGGTCCAGATATGCTAGACTTCCTACAAAATACAGAACAATCCCATAAAGTGAAGACATATCCTGCACCATGCACAGCTTTAAAACATCGAAACTTTAAACCTTAAACACAACTTAAAACATCCCAGGAATTTTAACATAAGTAAGTCCAAAAAACCTATTTAAACTTACATGAGCTAGAACCTAATTCTGTTCTTTAATTGTAACAATTTTGTATCGTTTTGTTTTATACTGAATTTTTCCAAGAATGCAATGCAGTAAAAATTGAAGAAAAATTTGCATTTTGTTTCATTCAGAACTTTTCAAAATATGTTCACCATTTTGGAAAATCATGTCCCCTGGAGTAGCACCACTTGTGGTATTGGGTAGCTTATATTGGTAACTTTTTACTCACTTGATTACACATATAGATGTAAAATCCAGCACCTTGTATGTCCACTAGTATAACTATATTTAAGCATTTACATACTACAATATATATTATTTTATCAAGAATTATTTTTATTCTACTTTCTCAATATGATTGGGGAATTAATTTTTTTAAAAATTAGAGATATAAATTCATTATATTATCTATGATTTTCATTTTCAGTATAGTAAAGGGCCCATTTTAAATGCATTTTACCTAAATAACGCACTATGCTGTTAGGATGACATTTCTTTCAGCATTGCTTCCTGATCAGAAAATAATGAATATTACTGTTAAAAAAGTATAGTTGCTTAGTATGCAGTTACGAACAGTTTGCCTGTAAACCATCAACACTACCTACAATACAGAAAAAGCAAATAACAGACAATAATAAAGAAATTAGTGACAAAATGCAGAAAACATCTACCCCAAATTAGTATAATAAACTAATCTTTAGCAAATGAGGTGGAAGCTTGGAAATGAAGAGAGTTGAAAAGGAGAGGAGAATTGAAGCTACATTTTGCTGCCAGTGAGGACAGATGATAGAGCAGAGGGTGGGACTGAAGACTCAGTGCCAACAAACCAACAGAATCAACATTGCATTAGTATCTCCTGCCCATGCACTAAGGCAGGTAAACAAAATAACCTGTAGATAAACTACTATCATTAATAAGTAAATTCAGTAAATTTGCTATATAAGGTCAACTACCAAAACTCCAATGTATTTTTATATGTAAACAACAATTATAAAATTTTTAAATTACATCATTTATGATATTATAGAGAAACATCAAATATCTAGGAATTAATAAAATCTACTCTACAGAAAACCTAAGAGAAACAATCTTTGCCAAAATTAAAGAAATCCTATATAAACGGAATATACATCATGTTAGTAAATAGGAAGACTCAGTGAGCCAAAGATATTAATTCTCTGAAAGAAGTTAGTATACCCATCAGTAATTTGTGTTGGGAAATTGACAAGATAATTCTTAATTTCACATGGAGGACTTAGATAAACAGATAAGTAGATTTACTAAAGCTACAGCAATTGAAACAGTGTGGAATTAGTGCAAAGATAAACAAATGGACAAATGGAACAGAATTTAAAGTCTAGAAACAGACATCTACACAAATGGTCACTTGGTTTATGACCAAGATTTTATTGCAGTGAAGTGAAGAAAGGATGGTCTTTTAAATAATAAGCAGTAGAGACTTAGATAGCAAATACCTGCAGGCTGGGTTGAGACAGTCTGCTAGCTAGATTTAGCTTAAGCTATAATAAAATCTGATAGATCAGTAGGTAGACAAAGGCATTATCTTATTTCAAAATTTTTAATGCTTTATGAAAATAGGCATCTTGCTTACTTGGGTAACTGACATTTACATACGGTTGCTCTTTAGATCATTGCTGGTATGTTAGAGTTGGTGGCCTAGACTGCCTGGGAGCCCCCTGTTTGCTCTCTTCCTTCCCTGTACCTTGACGTTCTTCCCCAGGTCAGGACTTAGACACAGTCCTCACAAGGGCTCTGAGAATCAGGAGACCCAGTCTCTGGAGCTGTTCCTTTTCAGAGTAGCTTTAGCTCCTATGTGAGCAGGAGATTCTGCACAGGGAAAGTCAGGTTTGGGGGAATTACATGTCCAGTCTGTGCTTGGTACTGGGCTATGCACCAAGGATACAAAGATGAACCAATTGACTTGATTCCTGCTCTTCTGGAACTTATATTCTGATGAGAGGTAAACAGTACCTGGGAAGCTTTTATGAGCAATTAAATGTCCCATGGTTTGGGGCAATACAGAAGTGGACAAGATGAGCATTCTGCTCATGGAACACAGCTCTTCATCCGGGAGCTAAGGCTGGGTATGGATCTTCCACTGCATGAAAGCTGCATGTCTTCACTGCAGCCATTTCCCATGTAGAGTGCTAGGGGCTTTCTACATGCTCTAGCTAAATCTTCACAGTAGCTCTGTGAGATAATTACCTCCAGTCCACAGACATGAACTCAGAGTGACTGTGAAACCTGCCTGAGCGTACAAGTAAGGGTAAAGGGAAATGTCTCCCACCAGAAGAACCTTTGCTCAGCAGTCCACCAGTGTTACTCCCATTGTGTATTTATGAAATTGTTCTCAACTTCTAAATGGCATCATGACAATCAAGTGTTTTAATAAGATGAAGGTTTAATTGTGAGTAAAGCCATAAAAACAGATTGATGGACATGGCAGAAGTAAGGGGCTCATTTTCAAGATGCAGTTCCCTTTGAGAAAAACCTCTGAAACAAAAGAGTAAGAGTAATTATCTGAGGTGGTGAGAAGTTGTGCCTAATAAGAGATGGAGTAAGCATTTCACAAACAAATATGAGATGAAGGGTTAGATGCAGCCAACAAGAAGTTAGCATTTTACCCCACAGACCCCTGAAATGCTCGAATGGAAGTATATCTTCTGTTCAGTCATTCACAGAGAATGTAATGGTTCAATAAATACAAACCTTTGAGAACGAGCCTTGCATACAGAAATGGATTTACTTAATCAGTGGGCACTGAAATATTTTAGATCCCCAAGATAAATTTCCTTTGGCTCTTCCTCTCTTTCTCCCTGTGTTCCTTGCCATGTTGGTGGCCTTGGTCTCTGGGGCTGTGTCCTTCCCTCCCACCTCATCCCTGACAATCTGTCTGTTCAGGTCCTTCCTTGTTCATTTTTCTCAAATTCTACAGAAAAATGTGTAGAAAGCAGACTGGATATACTAAGAATTTTGGGGGTGAGGGAGAGTGTGACAGGGGTGTGCACAGGATAGGAAAGAAAGGTTATGGGCAAAGAATAGTCTAAATATTGGAGGAGGGAGAGAGAAAAGGAGCTAGAAATATTACATGTTAACAGCACAATAAATAGACATTCTTTAAAAAACTGGTGCTATTCAAATAAGGTTTGGAGTTTGGAGGATAATGTCTGAAGCTAGTTTCTTAGCTTTGATAACAGTGCCATAATTATGCCGAACAGTAACATTAAGGGCGAGTGATATCACTGAGATGGCAGAGTAGGAGACCCCAGCCTCCATTCCTCCAGAGAGATCAACAGTTAGGCTTCTGTCCATGAACAAAAGCACCTCTAGGAGAGCTCAGGAGTCCACCTACAACACTTCATCAATGCAGGAGAAAAAAACACTTGAGAATAATTGCAGGAAAGGGGAAGAAAGAACAGCCTCATTCCCCAGGACAGCACTGCTCAGTGCCAAGAGGGAGCTCCCCAGGCAGAAAGAGTTCTCCATGCCAGGAAAGGGAGAGTGGGGTGAATGACCAGCTTCTGTAGCTTTTTGAGGCACTGCATGAAGGATCTGCTTTGGATTTACCCTATTTAGAGACCAGAAAAGCTGAGACATATTGAGTTGGTGAGGAAGAAGGAAGAAAAACAGGAACTAAAATGTCGGCTGTGCAGTGAGAATGACCACAGCTCCCAGTGACCTGCTCTGCAGAGGACTCCAGCAGCATTCATCACCAAAGAATCCAATGGCCAGCACAGCTGCCATGGACCCTCTGTAGATTTTTGCACTGCAGACACCAGCTACCTGAGTTCCTCCCCACTCTCAACCCATCCAGCCCCACTAGAGCCCAGGACCTGCCCTGGAAGCCAGCCCAGTACTTTGTGTCCATGTGACTGCAAGATGCCACCCAAGACCCTGCAGCTGGCCTGAACCACTGTGTATGCCATTGGGGCCAAGCCCTCCAGCTGTGCTTTTGTACATCACTGGCCTGATGCCTGCCATGGGCTTCCACTGCCATGTGTGTACCTGTGGTAAGACCCTGCAACCATGGAAGTTCACATCAATAGTCAAGACCCTACAGGTGCTTGTGAGCCTGGATCTGGCACTGTCTCCTGGTACTGACCTGTGCCACTGAGCTCACTGCAGCTAGTACTCCAGCTATGCACTTGCACGCCCTTGGGCTGATCCCCATCATGGCTTCCATAGCCAAGCACACGCCTGTGGGGAAATTGTGCAACCACAGAAATGCCAGAACCCCTCAACTGGTTATGGACCACACCGTGACACTGTCTCCTATCAGTGGCCTGTACCACTAGAATCACCTATAAGTAGCCCCATGAGAGAACTACAGACCAATATCCCTGATAAGTTTAGAGATAAACATTCTCCACAAAATGTTAGCAATGATCAAATGAGATTCATCCCTGGGATGCAAGGATGCTTCAGAATCCACAAATCAGTCACTGTGATAACCACATTAACAAAATGAAGGATAATAAAAAATGTGATACACCACCTTAACAAAATAAAAGATAAAAATCATATGATCATCTCAATTGATTTAGAAAAATAATTTGATAAAATTCAACATACATTTGTAATAAAAAAATCTCAACAAATAGAATATAGAAGGAATACATCTCAATGTAATAAAAACCATATGTGACAAACCCCTAGCTAAAATCATACTTAGCAGTGAAAGATTGACAGTTTTCACTCTAAGACATGGAACAAAAAAAGAGTGCCCACTCTCTCCACTCCTGTTCAGTGCAGTACTGGAAATACTAGCAAAGCAATTAGACAAGGAAAAGACTTCTTGATCACAGAACTCAAAAACTAATACTGTTAAAATATCCATATAACAAAAGCCATCAATAGATTAAATGCAATATTTATCAAAATTCCATTCACACTTTTCATAAAAATAGAAAATACTATCCTGAAATTCATATGTAACACAAAATATCTCCAAATAGCCAAATCCATCTTGAGAAAGAACAAAGTTGGAGGAAACACACTTCCTGATTCAAACTATATTACAAAGCTATAGTAATCAAAACAACATAGACCAATCCAAAAGAAATGATAGCCCAAAAATAAACCCACACATATATAGCCAACTAATATTTGACAAGGGAGCCAAAACTCAAAGTACCAAATACTCACTCTTCAATAAATGGTGCTGGGAAAACTGCATAATCATGTGCACAAGAATGAAATTAAACTTCTGTCTCTCACCAGTTATAAAAATTAATACATAAAAAATTAAGGACTTAAAAATAAGACTTGAAATTGTAATATTCCTAGAAGAAAACATAGGGGAAAACCTCCTTGCTTGGTCTTGGCAATGGTTTTTTTGCATATGACACTAAAAGTACAAGCAACAAAAACAAAAAACTGTCACGTGCAGCTACATCAAAATAAAAATATTCTGCACATAAAAATTCAACAAGATGTTAAGGCAATGTACCTAATGAGAGAAATATTTGCAAATCATATATCTGATAAGGAGCTAATAACAGAAATATATAAGGAACACATGGAACCCCATAGCAAAACAATCAAACAAGCTGATTAAACAGTGGGCAGAGGAACTAAATAGATACTTTCCAAAGAACAAATTCATAATGCCAACAAGTACATGAAGAGGTGCTTGATGTCACTACTCATCATAAAAATGCAAATCAAAACCACAATGAGATGTCACCTCACACCTATTAGAATGGCTGTTACTAAAAAAAGAAAAAAAGCAGTAAGGAGATGGATCAGTAATCAAAGCCTCCCAACAAACAAAAGTCAAGGAACAGACAGCTACACTGATGCATCATTACAGTCCCAGAAGGAGAGATGGAGAAAGGGACACAGAGCTTATTTAAAGAAATAACACCTGAGAACTTCCCAAACTAGTGGAGATGTTTAGGCATACAAGTTCATAGAGCTAATAGGTCACCTCAAAATTTCAATTCAAAATTATCTTCTTCAATAGTCATTATATTAAAATAATCTAAAATCAAAGACAGAATTTTAAAATCAGTGATAGAATAAAAAAATCTCTCATCAAGGGAACTTCTAAGGTTATTAGGGGATTTCCCAACAGAAACTATGCAGGCCAAGAAGAACTGGGATTAAATACTCAAAGTGCTGTAGAAAAAAAAATTGTCACTGAAGAGTACTTTACTAAACAAAGTTGTCCTTTGGAAATGAAGGTCAGGTAAAGACTTTCTCTAAAAAGTAAAAACTGAGGGAGTTCATCCTCACCAGATTGCCTTACAAGAAATGCTGAAAGGAGTTCTTCAAACAGAAATGAAAGATGATAACCAGTAACTTGAAAATAAGTGAAAATATATAGCATACTGTAAGGAAAGTATATAGTCAGATTCAGAATATTCTAATTCTATAACATAGTAAGATATTAAGCACACAACTCCAGTATAAAGGTTAAAGGGCAGAAGTATAAAAAACAGCTATAGCTATAATTTGTTTACAGATACACATATAAAGAGATGTATAATGTGACATCACAATCATAAAATGTGAATGGGGAGTAACAGGGAAGAGGGATTTTTTTATTAAAGTATCATTGATATACAGTTTTACGGTGATTTCACATAAACAACACTGTGTTTTCAACATTTGCAAATATCAAGTTCTCACCCCACCATTGCAATCACTATCAGCTTAGTAAGATACTATAGAGTCATTACTTGTACTCTCCATGCTATACTGCCTTCCCCATGACCTACCTATATTGCAATTGCTAATTATAGTGCCCTTTAGGCCCCTTCTCCCTCCCTCGCCACCCACTCTCCCCAGCCCCTTCCCTTTGGTAACCACTAGTTCCTTCCTAGAGTCTGTGAGTCTGCTGCTGTTTTGTTCCTTCAGTTTTGCTTCCTTGTTATACTCCACAAATGAGTGAAATCATTTGGTACTTGTCTTTCTCCACCTGGCTTATTCTACTGAGCATAATATGCTGTAGATCCACCCATGTTATTGTAAATGGTAGGATTTCATTTCTTTTTATGGCTGAATAAAGTTCCATATGTATATGTACCACCTCTTCTTTATCCATTCGTCTATTGATGGACACTAAGGTTGCTTCCATATCTTGGCTATTGTAAATAGAGTAGCAATAAACATATGAGTGAATATGTCTCTTCAAATCAGGGATCTTGTTTTTTTCAGAAAGTCCTAGGAGTGGAATTCTTGGGTCAAATGGTATTTCTATTTTTAGTTTTTTGAGGAATCTCTATATTGCTTTCCACAATGGCTGAACCAATTTACATTCCCACCAACAATGTAGGAGGGATCGCATTTCTCTACATCTTCACCAGTATTTGTTGTTTCTTGTCTTTTGGATGTTGGCCATCCTAACAGGTGTGAGGTGATATCTCACTGTGGTTTTAATTTACATTTCCCTGATGATTAGCAATGTGGAGCATCTTTTCATGTGCCTGTGGGCCAGCCATATTTCTTCATTGGAGAAGTGTCTGTTCAAATCCTCTGCAATTTTTTAATCAGGTTATTTGTTTTTTGGGGGTGTTTAGTTCTTTATACATTTTGGATGTTAACCTATTACCAGATAAATCATTTATGAACATATTCTCTGATAATGTAGAATTCCTTTTGGTTCTGCTGATGGTGTCTTTTGCTGTACAGAAGGTATTTAGTTTGATGTAGTCCCATTTGTTCATTTTTTATTTTATTTCCCTTGCCCAAGGAGATGCATTCAGGAAAATGCTGCATGTTTATATTCAAGAGATTTTTGCCTATATTTTCTATGAGTTTTATGGTTTCATGACTTACATTCAGGTCTTTGATCCATTTCAAGTTTACTTTTGGGTATGGAGTTTGACAATAATAGTTTTGTTCTCTCATTTGTAGCTGTCCATGATATTAATTGATCATATATGTGTGGGTTTATATCTGGGCTCTCTATCCTGCTACATTGATCTAGGCATCTGTTCTTGTGCCAGAACCAAATTGTTTTGATTGCTGTGGCTTTGTTGTAGAGCTTGAAGTTGGGGAGCATAATTCCCCCAGCTATGTTCTTCCTTCTCATGATTGCTTTAGCTATTCAGGGTCTTTTGTGGTTCCATATGAATTTTAGAACTATTTATTCTAGTTCATTGAAAAATGTTGTTGGTATTTTGATGGGGATTGCATTGAATCTATAGATAGCTTAAGGCAAGATGGCCATTTTGACAATATTAATTCTTCCTATCCATGAGCATGGCATGTGTTTCCATTTATTGGTATCTTCTTTAATTTCTCTCACAAGTGTCTTGTAGTTTTCAGGGTATAGGTCTTTCACCTCCTTGGTTAGGTTTATTCCTAGGTATTTTATTATTTTAGATGCAACTGTTAATGGAATTGTTTTCCTGATTTCTCTCTCTGCTAGTTCATCATTAGTGTATAGGAATGCAACAGATTTCTGTGTGTTGATTTTGTATACTGTAACTTTGATGAATTCAGTTATTATTTCTAATAGTTTTGGGGTGGATTCTTTAGGGTTTTTTAGGAGCAATATCTTGTTGTCAGCAAGTAGTGACAGTTTAACTCTTCCCTCAGCAATGTGTATGCCTTTTATTTCTTTGTGTTGTTTGATTGCCATAGCTAGGACCTCCAGTACTATGTTGAATAAATTGGGGAGAGTGGGCATTCTTGTCTTGTTCCTGATATTAGAGATAAAGCTTTCAGGTTTTGCTGTTAAGTATGATGTTGGCTGTGGGTTTGTCATATATGGCCTTTATTATGTTGAGGTACTTACCCTCTATACTCATTTTCTTGAGAGTTTTTATCCTGAATATAGTTGAATTTTGTCAAATGCTTTTTCAGCATCTATGGGGATGATCATATGGTTTTTGTCCTTCTTTTTGTTGATGTGGTGGATGATGTTGCTGGCTTTTTGAATGTTGTACCATCCTTGCATCCCTGGAATAAATCCTACTTGATCATGATGTATGATCTTTTTGATATATTTTTCAATTTGGTTTGCTAATATTTTGTTGAGTATTTTTGCATCTATGTTTATCAGGAATATTGGTCTATGATTTTCTTTTTTTCTAATGTCAGCCTGGTTTTGGTAGTAGAGTGATGTTGGCCTCAAAGAATGAGTTTGGAAGTTTTCCCTCCTCTTCTATTTTTTGGAAAACTTTAAGGAGAATGGGTATTAGGTCTTCACTAAATGTTTGATAAAACTTAGCAGTGAAGCCATCTGATCCAGGCAATTTGTTCTTAGGTAGTGTTTTGATTACCAATTCAATTTCATTGCTGGTAATTGGTCTTTCCAGATTTTCTGTTTCTTCCTGGGTCAGCCTCAGAAGGTTGTATTTTTCTAGATAGTGGTCCATTTCTTCTAGGTTATCCAGTTTGTTACCATATAATTTTTCATAGTATTCTCTAATAATTCTTTGTATTTTTTTCATGTCCATAGTGATGTTTCCTTTCTCATTGGTGATTCTTTCTATGTGTGTAGACTCTCTTTTTTTCTTGATAAGTTTGGCTAGGGGTTTATCTATTTGTTTATTTTCTCAAAGAAAAGGCTCCTGCTTTTATGGATTCTTTCTATTGTTTTATTCTTCTCAATTTTATCTATTTCTGCTATAATCTTTATTATGTCCCTCCTTCTACTGACTTTGGGCCTCATTTGTTCTTCTTCTAGTTTCATTAATTGTGAGTTTAGATTGCTCATATGGGATTGTTCTTCTTTCCTGAGGTAGGCATGTTTTGCAATATACTTTCCTCTTAGCATGGCCTTGGCTGTGTCCCACAGATTTTGTGGTGTTGAATTATTGTTGTCATTTGTCTCCATATATTGCTTGATCTCTGTTTTTATTTGGTCATTGATCCATTGGTTGTTTAGGAGCATGTTGTGAAGCCTCCATGTCTTTGTGAGCCCTTTTGTTTTCTTTGCATGATTTATTTCTAGTTTCATACCTTTGTGGTCTGAGAAACTGGTTGGCACAATTTCAATCTTTTTGAATTTACTTAGGCTCTTTTTGTGGCCTAGTATATGATCTATTCTTGAAAATGTTCCATGTGCCCTTCAGAAGAATGTGTTTTCCGCTGCTTTTGGGTGTAGAGTTCTGTAGATGTCTGTTAGGTCCATCTGTTCTAATGTGTTGTTCAGTGCCTCTGTGTCCTTATTTATTTTCTGTCTGGTTGATCTGTCCTTCAGAGTGAGTGGAGTGTTGAAATCTCCTAGAATGATTGCATGACATTGTATTTATACCTTTAATTCTGTTGGTATTTGTTTCACATATGTAGGTGCTCCTGTGTTGTGTGCATCTTCTTGTTGGATTGACCCCTTTATCATTATGTAACATCCTTCTTTGTCTCTTGTGACTTTCTTTGTTTTGAAGTCTATTTTGTCTTATACCAGTGCTGCAACTGCTGCTTTTTTCTCTCTACTAGTTGCATGAATTATCTTTTTCCACCCCTTGACTTTTAGTCTGTGTATGCCTTTGGGTTTAAAGTGAGTCTCTTGTAGGCAGCATATAGATGGGTCTTGTTTTCTTATTCACTCAGTGACTCTGTGTCTTTTGATTGGTGCATTCAGACCATTTACATTTAGGGTGATTATCAACAGGTATGTACTTATTGCCATTGCAGACTTTAGATTTGTGGTTACCAAAGGTTCAAGGTTGACTTCCTTACTATCTAAGAGTCTAACTTATCTCGCTTAATATGCTATTACATACACAATCTAAAGCTTCTTTTCTTTTTCTCCTCCTTTCTCTTCCTCCTTCATTCTTTACATGTTAGGTACCATATTCTGTACTCTTTGTTTATCCCTTGATTGTCTTTGGGAATAGTTAATTTAATTTTGTATTTGCTTTGTAACTAGCTGTTCTACTTTCTTTACTGTGGTTTTATTAGCTCTGGTGACAGCTATTAAACCTTAGGAACACTTCATCTATAGCAGTCCTTCCAAAATAGACTGTAGAGATGGTTGTGGGAGGTAAATATTCTCAGATTTTGCTTATCTAGAAATTGTTTAATCCCTCCTTCAAATTTAAATAATAATCTTGCCAGATAAGTTAATCTTGGTTCCTGGCCCTTCTGCTTCATTGCATTAAATACATCATGCCACTTCCTTCTGGCTTGTAAGGTTTCTGCTAGGAAGTCTGATGTTAGCCTGATGGGCTTTCCTTTGTATGTGATATTATTTCTCTCTCTGGCTGCTTTTAATAGTCTATCCTTATCCTTGTCTTTGCCATTTTAATTACTATATGTCTTAGTGTTGTCTTCCTTGGGTCCTTTGTGTTGGGAGATCTGTGCACCTCCATGGTCTTGGAGACTACCTCCTTCCCCAGATTGGGGAAGTTTTCAGCAATTACCTCCTTAAAGACAATTTATTTCCCTTTCTCTCTCTTTTCTTCTGGTATCCCTATAATGTGAATATTATTGTGCTTGGATTGGTCACACAGTTCTCTCAATATTCTTTCATTCTTAGAGATCCTTTTTTCTCTCTGTGCCTCAGATTCTTTGTATTCCTCTTCTCTAGTTTCTATTTCATTTATCATCTCCTCCACTGTATCCATTTTGCTTTTAATTCCCTCCATTATGTTCTTCAATGATTGGATCTCCAACCAGAATTCATTCCTGAGTTCTTGAATATCCTTCTGTACCTCCATTAACATGTTAATGATTTTTCTTTTGAGCTCCCTTTCAGGAAGAGTCACGTAGTTCATGTCATCTTTCCTAGGAGTTATATTAATTTTACTCTGGACCAGGTTCCTTTGGCATTTCATATTTGTATATGGCACCCTCTAGTGTCCAGAAGCTCTATTCTCTGGAGCTGCTCAGCCCCTGAAGCAATGTTGGGGGTCCCACGGGAGTGGTATTGGTGCTTGGCGGGAAGAAAGAGCTGTTTCCTGCTTCCGGCTGCTATGCCTGTCTCCACTGCCTGAGCCAGTGGGCCGGGCACACAGGTACAAGCCTCTATGCTTTGCATTTGTAGTTGCTGAAGATCTTCCCTCTGGCTGGCCTAACACCAGGGTAGGTTTTGCCATTATGCGAGCCAGGTGGGGCTGGCCGGGAGAAATGTGTGGTAGGCTGCATATCATGGAGGGGACCTTTGGAGCTGTGTAGCCAGCCAGGGAGCTGAGCACCTGAAGATTGTGAAAGCTCCCAACTTGCTGGGCAGAGTGCACCTGGACAATTTTGTCTACCTGTCCTTTCTCCTGTGCAGTAAGCTCTGTGCAATCCTTGCCCATTTTGCAGCCCTCTTGCTAAGGGCTTCCTTGTTAGGAAGTCTCTCAGACTGCCCACCTTTTGTCCCAGAGCAGCCAGATATGGATCCCTGCTTTCCACAAGCAGCTGGATTCTCAGTCTCTTCAGGAATTCTGCCTGTCTTAGATTTCCAATCCCCTAATCATGAGAGTATCATGAAAGCACCATGAAATGTAGGTTTGTGCTCCCAGAGCATATCTCCCCAGTTAGGTATTCAGCAGTCCCAGGCCTCCACTCCTTTCCCGCTCTGTTTCTCATCCTCCAGCCAGTGAGCTGGGGTGGGGTAAGGTCTTGGGTCCCTCTGGGCCACAGCTTTGGAATGTTACCCTGTTCTATGAGGTCTGCTCTTTTCTCCAGGTGTATGCAGTCTGGCACAGTCCTCTTTCCTGGTGCTCTTTCAGGATTAGTTGTATTAATTATATTTTCATATTTTATGTGGTTTTAGGAGGAAGCCTCTGTCTCACCTCTCATGCCACCATCTTTAATCTTGTTATCTCATAATTTTCTTCTTTAGAATGTCCTCTTCCCCACTTAGTTAGCAGAATGATACTGTTAACTGATAGCCATTCTAAATGCTTTACATGAATGCTCCACAATAAGAATATATTTTTATTTCCTACACTTTGTACATTGGGAAATGAGGCTCCAAGGAGCCTAGGCAGCACAGTTGGTTGTAGACACAGCCAAGGGCTAGCCTCAGCCTCTCAGGGCCACCACCTGTTATTGTCTATACATATTTTCCTGAAAACAACCTATTTTTTTCCTTATGTACTGTTTGTGTTCTCTGCCAGGTGGAAGGAATCTCATAGGCCATCCAGAACAAACCCCTTTGTGTGTTAGCTACTTTTTTGACTGAGAGATGAGATTCCCTATGTTTCAAGGTTAGTCCATTGACTTCTGGGGCCACTGTGATCACAGAAAAGAGCTTTCTCCTGCAAAATATACCCTTTTTCTGGTTAAAAGATCCCAGATTTGACTTCCTAAATAATAATGCACCCTCCCTACAACTCCTTTCTATAGCTAAGCTTTTTAAATAGCTGAAGGCTCTCATAAGTTTCCTCATTAAATATTCTCTTGTATTCTGAATACCTATTTTGAACCAGACACTCTATTGATTAACAATGACAACAGCAAGAAAGATGATGGCTAACATTCACTGAGTGTGTCCTGTGTGCCCGGCATATGTTACTGGCTTTTCACATCTTAGCTTATGGAATGCTTCACACACATGGTCTGAGGATCTCACCACCAGATGTCCTTTGTTATCAATGTCTTACCAATGGGCTTGATGATAAGCATAATACCCAGACAGGAGGAAAGTATCTGCAAAGAATGGGATCCAAATTCATTAGCCTTCCTGAGGGGCAATTACACACATCCCATGGCATGCAGGCCCACACTGCTGTCTGGCCACAGTGCCCCACTGCCAGGCACAGTGCTAGGAATGCTTTCCATACATTTTCTCAATACTTGAATTTTCCAAATGAAAAGAAGAGACTCAGGAAAATTAAAGACAGAGTCCGAGGTGACATAAGGCTGCAGACCTAGGGTGAAAAGTCTGACCTCCCTGCTGGTCTAAGGAGGCCATCCTCTGCCTGGCCTGCAACTGAGCTGTCCAGCTTAATAATGATGAATCTGGTGTAAAACCCTCTGCTGTTTCCTAATGGCCCCTGGATGTGAGCATTTCCATATAATCTCAAAGACGGGTTTCTGCTCCTTGCAGATACTTTCTGGAGTAGCATTTGCTTGTATTATCCTAAATAAGCACAGCGGTAGGCAGGCAACAGAGACACAATAATGTCTGTGGATGGGAACTAAGAACACTGCATCCATCCATGAATTCCTTTGTTTTATATTCTGGGAAAAGACACAGCCTCAATCTTTAGCTCAGTCATTTGTGCTCAGAAATATAAAGTAAAAATTTCATACTAATACATTAGTATGGGTCAGTTTCTCCAGGGCATTGAGGGGTCTCTTTGTGACTACATCAGTAACTTGCTAGCATTTTAGAGGAAGCAGAGGTGCTAATGAGGCACTAATAACCCCCCCACACACCCTTTTAAGCAACTAATTATGACTAACAGCTATGAATCTGTATCAGCACTAAAAGCTAATGAATTCAACCTTATGAAGGAAAATGACTAATGAATATGGTCTGCAGATACTTAATAAGTAAGGGTCATGGTGGCTATTGAGAATAAGATGTGGAAAATGTTGCAAATTGCAGAATGATTTTAGCCCAATATGTTATTTGAAATCAAAAAGGATGTCTTCATATCTTATCTTTATAAGCAATCTGGCAGTTCAGCCAGCAGTAAAATCCCAGGGCCAAGGGTAACTTTGAAAATTTCAGCATTTCTTTCATTGCAGCAGTCAAAGATTTCTTGGTCACCCTAGGGTTGGTACCTCATTTGCAAGTTTTAAGAGAGTTTTGCAAGCTTGAAGGATTTAGTACTCCAAGGCAGGAATGAACCAGGAGCTCACATTTGTCCCTGTTGGTACTGCCACCAAGATTCTGTGCCTTTTTAATGTCCTTGTCAATGACTAATTGTATTACTGCCCTTTGGCTACATATTCACTATTTTTAAGTTCACAGTTTCTCCAGATTTCAGCGACATGCTCATCGTTAAGTTTTTACAGTATCATTGAATGATAGCATAGAAGCAGAATACAAAAATTAATAGGAAATTATCTTTCTGAAAAAAATTGAACGAATGAGGTTTCTTTTACTGTAAGATTTGAATTGTGTAAAGCTTTCTCATCATACCAGTCTTGCAAGATAACTCATACATCTGATACATGTATGTGCCCAGGCTCCTAGTATGGAGCACACTTCTGTGCTCACTGCCTCATGCCAGTCTGAAGCTATCCACCAAACCCAATGCAGAGCTCCACCGCCGCAATTATGGGGCCCTACAGAGGTGTGTTTCCTAGATCATACACAAGGCTGTCCCCGTAGGCCTCCCAGTTTCCTCCCGGGCCTACCCATGCCTCGCCAGGCCCTGTGCCTATGGTGGGAGCCCCATAGTGGGGAGGCTGTGTGGTCTTAGCTCCCATTCAAATGGGAGAGCTCTCTATGCCTTTGAGTTTCACTCCCTCAGATGACAGTAGAGCCATGTTTCTTGTGTCCCAAGCTTAAAAGACTCCCAACTCTTTCATTTTGGACTTACATCCTTATCTTTTCCAAAGTTCTGAAAATATAATCACAGATTTAGACTGGGAAGGGCGCAAATGGTAGCCAATAGACTGTATGCCTCCCTCTAATAGTAATAAGATTGCTTTTCATTCTCAAATCTTCCTGAGTTATAAAAACTGTGATGGTTCCCTTCTACTGGAGCTCAATAGATATTCTCAGGGAAAAAAATCTTAGGCCAATTATGTTCTCACTAAAAACCACTTTCTCCATAACCTTGAAACTCTTACCAGTATTGCCAGATCTGGTGGGTGCCGTATTTGGAAGTATCTATGTCATGCCTTCAACACCTGGTGTCTCTCTGGTATTGATATTATGCTCTGCTACTGCTCTACTCCTTTGTCACGCCAACCTGAAACACTCTGCTAATGATTTACACGTGAGTGTTTGCCACTTGGTTTTCATTCAAAGTCGTGATGGACAGCTTTTATACAAATAACGTCTTTGTGACAGTTTGATGCAGAAGTGTGGATGTGTTTCAGTTTGTGTATATTTATATACATGTGCGTAACTACAATGCACCATGTTTATGGAATATAACCTTATCTTTCACTCTCATGTTTAATATTTAGCTATCTGCACAATGGTAAATTCCTGAGTGTGGAAACTATCCTAACCCTTCATTTTTTTCCTACAGTACCATGTTAGCATTACAGACCATTCTATGCAAGAAGTCAAGTGAATCCTTTGACTATTTATCAGGTTGCTGACTCCAGATAAAGAGGATTCCGTTTTTGCTTATAGACAGTGTTTAAGGACACAGGTTGGAATCAAACATCATAGGTCTGAATCCTGGTGCTGCCCCATATCCACTTCTGTGTGACCTTGAGCCAGATACAATACCTCCTTTTGCTTCTGTTTTTTATTTATAAAATTCTGATGATAGTATATATATCATAGCATTTTAAGGATTAAATGAGTTAATACCTTCATAGCATTTAATGCATTGCTTGTACAGAACAATTGCTTAAAATGTTAGCTCTTGAAAAATCAGGAAAACAATTCCATTCACAATTGCATCAAAAAGAATAAAATACCTAGGAATAAACCTAACCAAGGAAGTGAAACACCTATACTCTGAAAACTACAAGACACTCATGACAGAAATTAAAGAAGATACCAATAAATGGAAACACATTCTGTGCTCATGGATAGGAAGAATTAATATTGTCAAAATGGCCATCCTGCCTAAAGCAATCTATAAATTCAATGCAATTCCTATCAAAATACCAACAGCATTCTTCAATGAACTAGAGAAAATTGTCCTAAAATTCATATGAAACCACAAAAGACCCCAAAAAGCCAAACCAATCCTGAGAAGAAAGAATAAAGCAGAGGGAATTATGCTCCCCAACTTTAAGCTCTACTACAAAGCCACAGTAATCAAGACAATTTGGTACTGGCACAAGAACAAACCTATAGACCAATGGAACAGACTAGAGAGCCCTGATATAAACCCAACCATATATGGTCAATTAATATATGATAAAGGAGCCGTGGATGTACAGTGGTGAAATGACAGTCTCTTCAACAGCTGGTGTTTGCAAAACTGGACAGCTACTTGCAAGAGAATGAAACTGGGTTATTGTTTAACCCCACACACAAAAGTAAACTCGAAATGGATTAAAGACTTGAATGTAAGTCATGAAACCATAAAACTCTTAGAAGACAACATAAGCAAACATCTCCTGAATATAAGCATGAGCAACTTCTTCCTGAACCCATCTCCTTGAGAAAGGGGAACAAAAGCAAAAATTAACTCATGGGACTACATCAAACTAAAAAGTTTTGGTATGACGAAGGACATCATCAACAAAACAAAAAGGCATCCTACCATATGGGAGAATATATTTGTAAATGACATATTTAACAAGGGGTTAACATCCAAAATACATAAAGAACTTACATGCCTCAACACCCAAAAAGCAAATAACTCGATTAACAAATGGGCAGAGGGTATGAGCAGACACTTCTCCAAAGAAGAAATTCAGATGGCCAAGAGACACATGAAAAGATGCTCCACATCATTAATCATCAGGGAAATGCAAATCAAAAGAACAATGAGATATCGCCTCACACCAGTAAGGATGGCCAGCATCAAAAAGATTAAGAACAACAAATGCTGGCAAGGATGCAGAGAAAGGGGAACCCTCCTACACTGCTGGTGGGAATGTAAGCTAGTTCAACCATTGTGTAAGGCAATATGGAGGTTCCTCAGAAAACTAAAAACAGAAATAACGTTTGTCCCCGGAATCTCACTCCTTGGAATATACCCAAAGAATACAACTTCTCAGATTCAAAAAGACATATGTACCCCTATGTTTATCGCAGCAGTATTTACAATAGCCAAGAAATGGAAGCAACCTAAGTGTCCAGCAGTAGAATGGATAAAGAAGATGTGATACATATATACAATGGAATACTATTCAGCCATAAGAAAGAAACAAATCCTACCATTTGCAACAACATGGATGGGGCTGGAGGACATTATGCTCAGTGAAATAAGCCAGGTGGAGAAAGACAAATACCAAATGATTTCCCTCATTTGTGGAGTATAATAGTGAAGCAAAACTGAAGGAACAAAATGGCAGCAGACTCCAAGACTCCAAGAATGAACTAGTGTTTATCAAAGGGGAGGGGTGTGGGAGGGCAGGTGGGTAGGGAGGGAGAAGGGGACTGAAGGGTATTATGTTTAGTACACATGGTATGGGGGATCACAGGGAGAACTGTGTAGCACAGAGAATGCACATAGTGGGTCTGTGGCATCTCGCTGCACTGATGGACAGTGACTGCACTGGGGTATGGGTGGGGACTTGGTAATATGGGTAAATGTAGTAACCACATTGTTTTTTCATGTGAAACCTTCATAAGACTGTATATCAATTATACCTTAATAAAAAATGTTAGCTCTTGGGTTATTAATTCTCACATCATTACATTGATTTGTTTAAGATGACTGTTTTGTTTTTAGTTTGTTTACTTTTAGAAAGTAGAACTGAGCACCCCACAAAAAAGAAAACATGAGACATTGAACAGAGTCCTGTGAAGCAAATAAGAATTGGAGGCTAGTATCAGGATAATAAATAAACTACTGTGGTTAGAAACTGTATCAGTTGACCAAAGGGCTTTTCCAAGATATTCCTGATTTCAGATATTTTTTTCAGTCTTCCCTGTAATAAATATACATGACCAATATTCCCTGTAGCCACATCCATAGAAAACTTCAAATGCAAATGATAGCTGTGGTCAGGAACAGGAAATTACATTTAAATAGTAATGAGGATGTGGACCCATATCCACCAATCTTAAAGGAGTTTAACCACCTAAATCAACAGGGCAACATGGACAGGCTGGGGTCAACTCTCCAAAGACTTCCTGTCTTCTTCCCTTTTCTATAGGGACAATTAATCATTAACTAGGGAAGAAGGCTGCAAGTCAGCGAGTCACTATCATCTTATTAGTCAAAAGCTGGGCATTCTCTGAGGCCGGCAGTCCCTAACTGTGCCTTATCTTTCTGCTTCCTACTGGAAATTACCTCACTACTTCTCAATCTTCCTACTAACAGGTGCAATAAGAAAACAGCTCAATATTTTAAAAATGAAAATATGGGTCTTTTTCTAGCTTACACTTTACCAGGCAAGGAGTAGCTGCTTTTGTTCTGTATAATTTATTTTCTGCATCAAAACCACTATTCCACCATTCCAAAAGTGTGAAAAATCCATCCTGACATGAGATGCCTAAAATAATCAACTTCATTTGGAGCAAAAATCAGTGGAGTCCATTCTTGGGTTCTGTGATTCTGCTGTTGTTTTGTTCCTTCAGTTTTCCTTTGTTTTTATACTCAAAGGAACTGGGGAAGATGGGTGGGAAGGGAGGGACAAGGGCGGGGAAAAAAAAGGGGGCATTATGATTAGCATGTATAATGTGGGGGGTGCACGGGGAGGGCTATGCAACACAGAGAAGGCAAGTAGTGATTTTACAGCATCTTACTGCGCAGATGGACAGTGACTGTGAAGGGGTATGTGGGGGGGACTTGGTGAAGGGGGGAGCCTTGTAAACATAATGTTCTTCATGTAATTGTAGATTAATGATACCAAAATTTTAAAAAAATCAGTTCGGTGAAGTCTAATGCGTATTTTATATCTTAGTTAATCCATCTACTGGTGTAAACCTTTAATCCTCAATCTCCCCTCTTATTTAGGGAGGGCTTTTAAAAAGTTTTCAAAATCAGGATTATCTGGCCTAATGCTAGAAGTAGTCAGTGCTCTCAAAGCATTAAGCTGTTTGCACTGTGAAAAAATTGGGTTGCTTAAGTACTCAGTCAGTGACAGATCCTAGTGACAGAGAGTACATTTTATTGGGGAGTTAAGTAGGAGACTAGTTCTCGCTTTTCCTGAAGGCTCCAGTTGCAGTTGTTTTAAAAATTTTTCCCTTCTGAGAACTAACATGGCAGTTTATAATATGTCAGTGTCTAACATCTCATCTTTCCAGATTAAAGCAAATTATTAGGAGAGGCACAAGGCATGCTCTAGATCAAAAGGTAGATAGATGCATCTACAGAGACTCTCAAACTCAATACCTTCTCGCTTCCCATCAGTAAGGAAAGCTGATTTCACAGTACCAACTTGAACTGATTTTGGCTCATTTGTTTGGAATAATTCATCATGGAACATCTGGCCAATTCACAGAAGATTTGCAGCTTCAAATAACTTTCTAGCCTAAATTGCTCTCCATCTATCAGCATTTCCTTTGGTTATTAATATGATGGACAAGTTTCATGTTGTTCAGTGCCAACACAAAGGAACTGTGACAAATGAAATTTGTTCTCAATGTGTCTAATGGTGCATGAGTGAGGAATGTTCTTCTGCTGAGAGTTTTATTTCCCCTTTTGGTGAACTTGGCAGCACAGGCATTTTGGTCTCCTTGATTATAGCATCTGGGTGAAATCATCAAGTTCTGTGCTGTGCTCTTTGAGGGCTTCTTTTAAGCCTTTTTTATTTGAATGTTTGTTCCTATATATTTTTATTGTTATTATTATTGGGCAACCATAGAAATGAATCTGTGGTTGAATTCAGTTCAATAGGAAAGCAATAGATGCTAAATGTACTAATTCTGATATAATTTGACAAGCAAATCAATCTTGCATGAGGAAATGAGCTGTGCAATTTTGGGACTTGTGTCTATTGGAAAATAATCCACATCACGTATAAAACATGACTGACAAGGAACTTCCAGATGTTAAAAATATTATTTTGTACATGAATGTATTTGCCAAAAGAGCCAAAAACTTCAGGTTTGTTTAAAAGAATGAAAAATAAGAACATTAAAACTGGAATATAGTGTGGGGAAATGAAGTAAAATTATGAAGAAAATTAAGCATTTCAATTATAGTTATTAACATTGTAGCTCTGTGCAAGCAAAACATTTGTACCTTTCTATAGGTTTCTTTCAGCCAAGGCATGTAGGGGTGTGGCAAATTATGAACTCTAGGGATAAGAAGGAAATAGGGTATTCATTGAGAGAATGAAAAATACTCTTTGAAGTGGTTCCATGTAGCTATTGAGCATTTAAATCTTGAAAAAGACATAAACTTATATGAATATGTACATTTAACTCTTAGATTTATCCTTCCAACGACAAATGCTTCAATTGCAAATAATGATTGATAGTCCAAGGTGTTTCAGAAAGAGCTAATTCAGCATGCTAGCAGAGTTGGTAGGTTTGAACTTGAGAGTAAATACATATGTAAATAGAGAGTAAATATATGTAAATAGAGAGTAAATATGAGAGTAAATAGAAGATTTTGTTTATAATCTTCATGAATTAAGTGGTATGGTTTTTCAGTTACAATAACATCATCTAATAATGGCACACTTATTGCATAGTCATTATATTAGATATGTAAATATAATGGCAACTGTGGCTGTCATCTCAGTCATAAATGTGATTATGAATTGTACAGTGCCTAGAATAATTCATAATAAAGTATCTGGTTCATATTTAATGATAGAGACAATCACTAAGATGGCAAGGAATGTAAACTTTCTAGACTTGTGTTAATC
Source organism: Manis pentadactyla (assembly GCF_030020395.1). Lineage (NCBI taxonomy): Eukaryota > Metazoa > Chordata > Mammalia > Pholidota > Manidae > Manis > Manis pentadactyla. The sequence goes on along the minus strand of NC_080020.1, from coordinate 144,741,828 downwards.
CATTTAATTGCACGAAGAAGTGATATAAATCACAACTGAGCCTGTACAACGTGGTTACTGGTGGATTTAGACTAACAGCTCTTGACTTACATAAAAAAGTCACCCCCAAAACAGAATTCCTGCCCCACCAGATCCATCTTTTACCCTTTCATTTGCTGCGAGCCCCAGAAAGCTAATTTCTATTTGGATTTCGATAGCGGGGAGAACTATCCAGGAACCAAAGGCAGGAGGACGCAGAGACTGGAAAGGCGGCAAAAACCCCTTTTGCCCTTCCTTCCGGTTGTGTGACATGACCCTCTCTACCTCTGGCTATGGCTCCTATCCTGCAGTGTCCCCTGTCCTGGCTACGTTTTCTACCTGGCCCCCCTCTCCCTGCTCCTTCCGGGTCTTGGGATATTGCCAGCTCCAAAGTACTCACTGCCTCTAGTTTTACTATAACTTGACCATTTTGGTAAATAAGCCTTTATTAAATTCTCCTCAAATTTTCCAGTTTGAGTTAGCCATATGATTCTTGCCTGGATCCTCACTAATGTTAATTAGGGCTTTAAACCCAAGATTGAAACTCAACTCTTTGAAAAATGTGGCTTTATAAACATTTAAGTTTCCTCATCTTGATAGTTTTATAACGACTGAGATAATAAAAAATCAAGGAAATAATAATGAAAATGACAGCTACCAGTTAATAAACATGTCAGACCCTCTGCTAAGCACTTTACAATCTTTGTTTCATTTAAATCTCACCAAAGTCCTCTGATTTTCAGCTATTATGAGCTATTATCATCCTTATTGTACAAGTGAGGAAACTGAGTTTAAGAAAGATTACACAGATGGTGGGTGGAAAGGTCCCAAATCACATCCTGCATTGAATTCTCTAGCCCACAGGTGTAAATAGGAGGAAAGGGCAACTCAGACTTTGAGAATGAGGAGCTGGAAAGAAGGTGAAGGGTCAACTGAAGGTGAAAGGTGAAGCAGTGAGAAGCCATGCCATGGAGGGAGGTTTGAGAAAAAGAGATGAAAACAATGATGAATAAGACAGTAATCAGTGAAAGATGTTAAACTGAGCAGTTAGGTGAAAAAGAAAAATGGAAATGAGAAGGGAAGGCATAAGGGTAGGAAAGCAAGAGAAATTAGGAAAGTTCTAGAACTGGCATCAGGAGGTGAACTGGCCTGTGGCTTTTATCTTTTGCTCAGAATCAAAGGGAACAGGACAGAAGCAGAAGGGAAGGGTGAGGGGTATGGGCACACACAGGTAATGGATGAATGATCAATCAGGATCACTTTTATAATAAAAAATGTCAATATTTTACTTTTTTTCCTTTTTCTAAATTGAAATGTAGTTGATACACAGTATTATATTGCTTTCAAGTATACAACACAGTGGTTCAACAGTTATCCATATTATTAAATCTTCACCCTGCTAGTGCAGTTACTGCCAATGTTTTACTTTTATTATTACTACTTAGTAAAACGTAGTATGAAGACCTAGCCTTAGTGGAATTTTAAGTGAGAGAAAGTTCCAGTGGCAGGAAGCATCTTTTCAAATGAAATACACACCATCTCAAGCAATTGAACATTTACTTCCAAATCGCAAATATTGTTACTCAGAAAGTCATGGTGAGAATAACTAATGTCAGGGTTGCATGTTGTCCAATTATGAACTATATTGTCTGGTATTTGAAATTCCTACTGAGGGAAAAGTTTTAAAAATATTTGACATTTAATGATTGACATTTTCAAATTAAGGAAGGTTTTATTGTTTTTTATTTAGGCATGACTTGAACAATAATTTTATTACTCACTCTCTTGACTTTCACCATTTACTGTTATGACAATGTGCTTATTAAGTAAGATTGGGACATAATGAGCCTTTACATAATGTGCAGGTACTTTTGTTAAAACCATCTGGCAAGCCTAGTGCCCACCCCATTTGGACTCCTGCCTGTTATTGATGGTGGCAGGAGGCATAGCCCACTTCCGCAAGTCTCCTTGGGTTATTCGCCTCCCTATTTGATCATTTCCATTTATTTTTCTGTTTCCCTTCATAGCAGAAGCCTTCTGGGTGTTTTGCTCCACACAGCCACCTCCTCTGCCTTCTCATTAGATATATACCACCCAAGCTTTTGTCCCCACCACCCCACTAACATTTTTCTTCTCAATGTAAACAGTAACTTACATTCTATCCCATCCAGAGGTCACTTCCCAACCTTCGCCTTACTAAACTTATAAGCCATTTGACACGTGGGACCGCTCACTACCTGAAACACATTCTCACTTGGCTTCCAGAACACCATACATTTCAGTGCTCTTCCCACCTCCTTGGTTGTTCTCATGAATCTCCTTTAGTGGGTCCTCTTCCTTGTCCTACCCTCAAAGTCGTGCCCTGCTTAAGAGCTCAGTTCCTGAGTTTGTCTGTACTGTCCAGTCCCATCTCTAGCCTGAGGGGTCCTAAGTTTGCATCTACATCTCCAGCACTAGACTCCCATCCACTTCCCTTTGGAAATATACAAGGGATCTCAAACTAAGCTTGTTCCAAACCAAATCTCTTGATCTAGCTCACAAATTGCTCCTTTCTCAGGCTTACCCTTCTCAGCAAATGGTACCAAAAACCTAAGAATCATTTTCTAATTATTTTCTTTCATACCTTCATGTAAACTAAACACAAATTCTGATAGTTCCACTTTTTATTTATTTTTATATTAAGGTATCGGTGATGTACACTCTTATGAAGGTTTCACATGAAAAACATTATAGTTACTATATTCACCCATATTATCAAGTCACCCCCACACCCCATTGAAATCACTGTCCATCAGTGTAGTAAGATGCCACACAGTAACTATTTGTCTTCTCTCTGCAACACTCTTCTCTGTGTCCCCTCCTACAACATGTGTACCAATCATAATACCCCTCAATCCCCTTTTCCCTCCCTTCCCACCCACCTTCTGAAACTCCTCCACTCTAGTAATCACTAGTCCCTCTTGGAGTCTGTGAGTCTGCTGCTGTTTGGTTCCTTCAGTTTTGCTTCCTTGTTACACTCCACAATGAGGGAAATCATTTGGTACTTGTCTTTCTCTGCCTGGCTTATTTCACTGAGCATAATACCCTGTAGCTCCACCCATGTTGTTGCAAATGGTAGGATTTGTTTTCTTCTTATGGCTAAATAATATTCCATTGTGTATATGTACCACATCTTCTTATCCATTTATCTACTGATGGACACTAAGGTTGCTTCCTATCTTGGCTATTGTAAATAGTGCTGCAATAAACATAGGGGTGTATATGTCTTTTTGAATCTGAGAACTTGTTTTATTTGGGTAAATTACTAGGAGTGGAATTCTCCAGTCAATGATATTTCTATTTTTGAGGAACTACCATGTTGCTTTCCACAATGGTTGAACTAATTAACATTTGCACCAACAGTGTAGGAGGGTTCCCCTTTCTCCACATTATCACCAGTACTTGTTGACCCTAGTCTTTTCTATGTTGGCCATCCTAACTGGTGTGAGGTGATATCTCATTGTGGTTTTAATTTGCATTTCCCTGATAATTAGCATTGTGGAGCCTCTTTCCACGTGCCTGTTTGCCATCTGAATTTCTTCTTTAGAGAAGTGTCTGTTCATATTCTCTGCTGATTTTTAATAGAGTTATTTGCTTTTGAGTGTTTGGGCAAGTGACATTTATATATGTCAAATAACATCTATATTTTAATGTTAACCCCTCATAGGATATATTGTTTACAAGTCTATTATCCCATTCTGTAGGATGCCTTTTTGTTGTACTGATGGTGTCCTTTGCTGTACAGAAGCTTTTTAGCATGATGTAGTCCCATTTGTTCATTTTTTATTTTGTTTTCTTTGCCTGAAGAGATGCATTCAGGAAAAAGTTGCTCATGTTTATGTTGAAGAGATTTTGGCCTATGTTTTCTTCAAAGACTTATATGGTTCCATGACTTACATTCTGGTCTTTGATCCATTTTCAGATTACTTTTGTGTATGGAGTTAGACAATAATCTAGTCTCATTCTCTTACATGTAGCTATCCAGTTTTGCCAACACCAGGTGTTGAAGAGGCTGTCATTTCCCCATTGTAGGTGGATGGCTACTTTATTAATTGACATTATATGCTTGGGTTTATATCTGGGCTCTCTATTCTGTTCCATTGATCTATAGATCTGTTCTTGTGCCAGTACCAAATTGGCTTGATTACTGGGGCTTTGTAGTAGAGATTGAAGTAGGTGAGAATAATGTCATCAGCTTTATTACTCCTTTTCAGGATTGTTTTGGATATTTGGGGTCTTTTCTTGTTCCAGATGAATTTTTAGAACTATGCTCCAGTTCACAGAAGAATGCCATAGGTATTTTGATAGGGATTGGATTGAATCTGTAGATTGCTTTAGGCAGGATGGCCATTTTGACAATATTAATTCTTCCTATCCATGAGCATGGGATATATTTCCATTTATTGGTGTCTTCTTTAATATCTCTCATGTGTGTCTTGACATTTTCAGGGTATAGATCTTTCACTTCCTTGGTCAGGTTTATTCCTAGGTTTTTTATTCTTTTTGATACAATTGTGAATGGAATTGTTTTCCTTACTTCTTTTTCTGCTAGTTCTAGTTCATCGTTAATATATAGGAATACTAATAGCATACCAAGTGAGTTAACTTAGACTGTTCAATAGTAAGGGAATTACCCTTGAACCTTTGGTAACCACGAATCTGAAGCCTGCAATGGCAATATATACATACCTGTCAATAATCACCCTAAATATAACTGGTCTAAATTCACCAATCAAAAGACATACAGTCACTGAATGGATAAATAAACAAGACTCATGAAGATGGTGGTGTGAGTAGTTCAGAGGAAATCTCCTCCCAAAACATATATATTTATGAAAATACAATAAATACAACTATTCCTAAAAGAGACACAAGTGGATACAGTACCACAGCCAGGATACATCTACATCTGCGAGAACTCAGCATCACACTAAGGGGGTAACATACAAGCCATGGCCAAGTGGGACCTGAACGTTCCCCCACCCCAAAACCTGGTGGGAAGAAAGGAGTCAGAACCGGGAGGGAGTGAAAGCCAAGGACTGCTAAACAACCAGCTCTAGAAATCCGCACCCAGAACACAGATACAAGGTGCACGGGGTGCTGGATATTAGAGAAACAGAAAAGCAAAACCTGTGGGAAGGTCCCTGCAACTGGCACCCCTGAGACAAAAGAAAAGCGAGTGCTTCCTGCAAGTCTTAAAGAGACAGGGACCCCATAGCTGGATGAAGTTGTCCCGGGAGCTGGAAATACTGGGGAAACTTAGGTGCCCTAAACAGAGGCAGTGCAGCTCTGAAGCCCATCACAGGACTAAGCAGCCTGCCAGTCATTCCTCCAACTGGTGCGGACCCCAACACACGGGCCCAGTATCAGGAGAGTGGGAGCGCGCACTGGGGGCAGAAGTGCTAGAAGGAAACGAGAGCAGATCAGTGTGCCGCAGGGCTAGCCTGCAGCAGCACGACCAAACAGCCTGGGCGCGGCTTGCTCGCACCCGCAGCAGTGAAGCCAAAGCCTGGTAGAAGTCTGCACAGAAAAGCCCCTCGCCCACCAGCAGTGCAGCCAGAGGGAGCAGGCATGCTCCCAGGAGCCGACCAGAATCCCAGCCCAATGCACAGCAGCCCCGGCCAGACCCAAATGCTGCTCCTGACACACAGCTGCCTGGCAGGGTTGCAGCTAACACGGGGAGTGCACCTGGTGTGCATGCCACTTCCCGCAGGGCTCTGCACTGCTCTGACGGACACCCCACCCACAGCAGCTTAGGAGACTAACCTGGTGGCTGCCCCAGGAGTTCAGGGAGCTGTCACAGGCAGCAGAGAAGGGCAAGGCATCCAGCAGGCAGGAAAGGACTTTCTTCTCCCAGCTGACACACCCGCAAACTGCCTACAGCCACTGCAATCACCATGAAAAGGCAAAAAAGTCTGGTCCAGAGCAAGATAGTTACACCTGAGAAAGGATCTGCACAGGCAGACCTAACCAGTCTCCCTGAAAAAGAATTCAAAATAAAAATCATAAACATGCTGACAGAGCTGCAGAGAAATATGCAGGAGCTAAAGGATGAAGCCCAGAGGGAGATTACAGACGTCCGGAGGGAGATCACAGAAGTGAAACAAACTCTGGAAGGATTTATAAGCAGAATGGATAGGATGCAAGAGGACATTGATGGAATAGAAACCAGAGAACAGGAACGCATAGAAGCTGACACAGAGAGAGATAAAAGGATCTCCAGGAAGGAAACAATATTAAGAGAACTGTGTGACAAATCCAAAAGGAAAAATATCCGCATTATAGGGGTACCAGAGGAAGAAGAGATAGAAAGTGTCTTTGAAGAAATAATTGCTGAGAACGTCCCCCAAATGGGGGAGGAAATAGTTGCTCAGAGTACGGAGGCACACAGAACTCCTGAGAGACGGGATCCAAAGAGGTCAACACCAAGACATATAATAATTAAAATGGCAAAGATCAAGGACAGGGACAGAGTAATAAAGGAAGCCAGAGAGAGTAAAAAGGTCACCTACAAAGGAAAACCCATCAGGCTATCATCAGACTTCTCAACAGAAACCCTACAGGCCAGAAGAGAATGGCATGATACACTTAATGCAATGAAACAGAAGGGCCTTGAACCAAGGACACTGTATCCAGCACGATTATCATTTAAATATGAAGGAGGGGTTAAACAATTCCCAGACAAGCAAAAGTTGAGGGAATTTGCCTTCCACAAACCACCTCTACAGGGTATCTTAGATGGACTGTTCTAGACGGGAGCGCTCCTAAAAAGAGCACAGAACAAAACACCCAACATATGAGGAATGGAGGAGGAGGAAAAAGAAGGGAAAGAAATAATTATCAGACTGTGTTTATAACAGCTCAATAAGCGAGTGAGGTCAGAGAGTAAGGTAGTAAACAAGCTAACCTTGAACTTTTGGTAACCACAAATCAAAGCCTGCAATGGCAATAAGTACATATCTTTCAATAATCACCCTAAATGTAAATGGACTGAATACAGCAATCAAAAGACAAAGAGTAATAGAATGGATAAAAAAGCAAGACCCATCTATATGCTGCTTACAAGAGACTCAACTCAAACCCAAAGACATGCACAGATTAAAAGTCAAGGGTTGGAGAATGATATTTCATGCAAACAACAGAGAGAAAAAAGCAGGAGTTGCAATACTAGTATCAGACAAAATAGACCTCAAAATAAAGAAAGTAACAAGAGATAAAGAAGGACATTACATAATGATAAATAGCTCAGTCCAACAAGAGGATATAACCATTATAAACATATATGCACCCAATACAGGAGCACCAATGTATGTGAAACAAATACTAACAGAATTAAAGGAAGAAATAGAATGCAATGCATTCATTTTGGGAGACTTTAACACACCACTAACTCCAAAGGACAGATCCACGAGACAGAAAATAAGTAAGGACACAAAGGCACTGAAAAACACGCTAGAACAGATGGACCTTATAGACATCTATAGAACTCTACATCCAAAAGCAAAAGGATACACATTCTTCTCAAGTGCACATGGAACATTCTCCAGAAAAGACCACATACTAGGCCACAAAAAGAGCCTCAGTATATTCCAAAAGATTGAAATCCTACCAACCAACTTTTCAGACCACAAAGGTATAAAACTAGAAATAAATTGTACCAAGAAAGCAAAAAGGCTCACAAATACACGGAGGCTTAACAACACGCTTCTAAATAGTCAATGGATTAATGACAAAATTAAAATGGAGATCCAGCAATATATGGAAATAAATGAAAACAACAACACAAAGCCCCAACTTCTGTGGGACGCAGCAAAAGCAGTCTTAAAAGGAAAGTATACAGCAATCCAGGCATATTTAAAGAAGGAAGAACAATCCCAAATGAATAGTCTAATGTCACAATTATCTAAATTGGAAAAAGAAGAACAAATGAGGCCTAAGGTTTGCAGATGGAGGGACATAATAAAGATCAGAGAAGAAATAAATAAAATTGAGAAGAATAAAACCATAGAAAAAATCAATGAAACCAAGAGCTGGTTCTTTGAGAAAATAAACAAAATAGATAAGCCTCTAGCCAAAATTATTAAGAGCAAAAGAGAGTCAACACACATCAACAGAATTAGAAATGAGAAAGGAAAAATTATGATGGACCCCACAGAAATACAAAGAATTATTAGAGAATACTATGAAAACATATATGCTGACAAGCTGGAAAACCTAGGAGAAATGGACAAATTCTTAGAAAAATACAACCTTCAAAGACTGACCCAGAAAGAAACAGAAAATCTAAACAGACCAATTACCAGCAACGAAATTGAAGTGGTAATCAAAAAACTACCCAAGAACAAAATCCCTGGGCCAGATGGATTTACCTCGGGATTTTATCAGACACACAGAGAAGCATAATACCCATTCTCCTTAAAGTTTTCCAAAAAATAGAAGAGGAGGTAATACTCCCAAACTCATTCTATGAAGCCAACATCACCCGAATACCAAAACCAGGCAAAGACCCCACCAAAAAAGAAAACTACAGACCAATATCCCTGATGAATGTAGAGGTAAAAATACTCAACAAAATATTAGCAAACGGAATTTAAAAATACATCAAGAGGATCATACACCATGACCAAGTGGGACTCATCCCAGGGATGCAAGGATGATACAACATTCGAAAATCCATCAACATCATCCACCACATCAACAAATAGAAGGACAAAAACCACATGATCATCTCCATAGATGCGGAAAAAGCATTTGACAAAACTCAACATCCATTCATGATAAAAACTCTCAACAAAATGGGCATAGAGGGCAAGTACCTCAACATAATGAAGGCCATATATGATAAACCCACAGCCAACATCATACTAAACAGTGAGAGGCTGAAAGCTTTTCCTCTGAGATTGGGAACAAGACAATGATGCCCACTCTCCCCACTGTTATTCAACATAGTACTGGAGGTCCTAGCCATGGCAATCAGACAAAACAAAGAAATACAAAGAATCCAGATTGGTAAAGAAGAAGTCAAACTGTCACTATTTGCAGATGACATGATATTGTACATTAAAAACCCTAAAGACTCCACCACAAAACTACTAGAACTAATATTGGAATTCAGCAAAGTTGCAGGATAGAAAATTAACACACAGAAATCTTTAGCTTTCCTATACACTAGCAATGAACTAATAGAAAGAGAAATCTGGAAAAGAATTCCATTCACAATAGCGTCAAAAAGAATAAAATACCTAGGAATAAACCTAACCAAGGAAGTGAAAGACCTATACCCTGAAAACTACAAGACACTCTTAAGAGATATTAAAGAGGTCACTAACAAATGGAAACTCATCCCATGCTCCTGGCTACAAAGAATTAATGTCGTCAAAATGGCCATCCTGCCCAAAGCAATATACAGATTCGATGCAATCCCTATCTAATTACCAACGGCATTCCTCAATGAACTGGAACATATAGTTCAAAAATTCATATGGAACAGTCAAAGACCCTGAATAGCCAACGCAATCCTGAGAAGGAAGAATAAAGTGCAGGGGTGGAATCTTGCTCTCCAACTTCAAGCTCTACTACACAGCCACAGTAATCAAGACAATTTGGTACTGGCACAAGAACAGAGCCACAGACCAGTGGAACAGAATAGAGACTCCAGACATTATCCCAAACATATATGGCCAATTAATATTTGATAAAGGGGCCATGGACATACAATGGGGAAATAACAGTCTCTTCAACAGATGGTGCTGGCAGAACTGGACAGCTACATGTATGAGAATGAAACTGGATCACTGTCTAACTCCATACAGAAAAGTAAACCCCAAATGGATCAAAGACCTGAATGTAAGTCATGAAATCATAAAACTCCTAGAAAAAAACATAGGCAAAAATCTCATGGACATAAACATGAGTGACTTCTTCATGAACATATCTCCCTGGGCAAGGGAAACAATGGCAAAAATGAACAAGTGGGACTATATGAAGCTAAAAACTTCTGTACAGCAAAGGACACCATCAATAGAACAAAAAGGTAGCCTACAGCATGGGAGAATGTATTCATAAATGACAGATCCGATAAAGGATTGACATCCAAAATATATAAAGACCTCACACGCCTCAACAAACAAAAAGCAAATAATCCAATTGAAAAATGGGCAGAGGAGCTGAATATACAGTTCTCTAAAGAAGAAATCCAGATGGCCAACAGCCACATGAAAAGATGCTCCACATCCCTAATCATCAGAGAAATGCAAATTAAAACCACAATGAGGTATCACCTCACACCAGTAAGGATTGCCTCAATCCAAAAGACAAACAACAACAAATGTTGGCGAGGTTGTGGAGAAAGGGGAACCCTCCTGCACTGCTGGTGGGAATGTAAACTAGTTCAACCATTGTGGAAATCAGTATGGAGGTTCCTCAGAATGCTCAAAATAGAAATACCATTGACCCAGGAATTCTACTTCTAAGAATTTACCCTAAGAATGCAGCACTCCAGTTTGAAAAAGACAGATGCACCCCTATGTTTATTGTTGCACTGTTTACAATAGCCAAGATATGGAAGCAACCTAAAGGTCCATCAGTAGATGAATGGATAAAGAAGATGTGGCACATATACACAATGGAATATTACACAGCCATAAGAAAAAAACAGATCCTACCATTCACAACGACATGGATGGAGCTAGAGGGTATTATGCCCAGTGAAATAAGCCAAGCGGAGAAGGACAAGTACCAAATGATTTCACTCATATGTCGAGTATAAGAACAAAGGAAAACTGAAGGAACAAAAGAACAGCAGAATCACAGAACCCAAGAATGGACTAATAGTTACCAAAGGGAAAGGGACTGGGGAGATGATGGGTGGGAAGGGAGGGATAAGGGCATGGAAAATAAAGGGGGCATTATGATTAGCATGTATAGTGCGTGGGGGACACGGGGAGGGCTGTGCAACAAGGAGAAACAAGTAGTGATTTTACAGCATCTTACTAAGCAGATGGACAGTAACTGTGAAGAGGTATGTGGGGGGGGGATTCGGTGAAGGGGGGAACCTAGTTAACATAATGTTCTTTCTGTAATTGTAGGTTAATGATACCAAAATAAAAAAATTAAAAAAAATAACAAGACTTATCTGTATGCTGCCTACAAGAGAGTCACTTCAAGCCCAAAGACATACACAGACTAAAAGTGATGGGATGGAAAAATATATTTCATGCAACTAATAGGAAGAAAAAAGCAGGAGTTGCAGTACTTGTATCAACAAAATAGACTTCAAACCAAGAAGGTCACAAAAGACAAAGAAGGTCAGAAAAGTCATTACGTAATGATAAAGTGGTCAGTCCAACAAGAGGATGTAATTATTATAAATATCTATGCACCGAACACAGGATCACATACATATGTGAAACAAATACTAACAGAATTGAAGGGAGAAATAGAATGCAATGTATTCATTTTAGGAGACTTCAACACACCACTCACTGTAAAGGACAGATCAACCAGACATAAAATAAGTAATTAGACAGAGGTACTGAACAACGTAGTAGAACAGATAGACCAAAGAGACATCTACAGCAGACTCCATCCCAAAGCAACAGGATACACATTCTTCTCAAGTGCACATGGAATATTTTCAAGAATAGATCATATATTAGGCTACAAAAAGAGTCTCAGTAAATACAAAAAATTGAAATTGTACCAACCAGCTTCTCAGATCACAAAGGTATGAAACTAGAAATAAATTACACAAAGAAAATGAAAAAGCCCACAAAAACATAAAGGCTTAATAAGATGCTCCTAAATAATCAATGGATCAATGACCAAATAAAAACAGAATCAAGCAATATATGGAGACAAATGAGAACAAAAGTTCAACACTGCAAAATCTGTGGGCTGCAGCGAAGTCCATGCTAAGAGGGAAGCATATTGCAAAACAGGCATACCTCAGGAAAGAAGAACAATCCAAAATGTACAGTCTAAACTCACAATTAATGAAACTACAAAAGAAATAACAAATGAGGCCCAATGTCAGTTGGAGGAGGGACATAATGAAGATTAGAGCTGAGATAAATAAACTTGAGAAAAATAAACAAACAAAGAATTAATGAGAACAGGAACTGGTTCTTCAGGGAAATAAACAAAATAGATAACCCCCTAGCCAGACTTATCAAGAAAAAAGAGAGTCTACACACATAAACAGAATCAGAAATGGGAAAGGAGAAATCACTATGGAAGACACAGAAATACAAAGAATTATGAGAGAATACTATGAAAAATTATATGCCAACAAACTAGATAACCTAGAAGAAATGGACAACTTCTAGAAAAATGCAACCTTCCAAGGCTGACCCAGGAAGAAACAGAAAATCTGAAGAGACCAATTACAAGCAAGGAAATGTAACTGGTAATCAAAAAACTACCTAAGAACAAAACACATGAACCAGATGGTTTTACTGATGAATTTTATTAAACATTTAGTGAAGACCTAATATCCATCCTCCTTAAAGTTTTCCAAAAAGTAGAAGAGGAGGGAATACTCCCAAACTCATTGTACAAGACCAGCATCACTTTAATAGCAAAATGAGGCAAAGACACCACACACAAAAAAAATTACAGACCACTATCCCTGATGCAAATGGATGCAAGAATACTCAACAAATTATTAGCAACTGAATTCAAAAATACGTCAAAAAGATCGTCATGATCAAGTGGAATTTATCCCAGGAGTGTAAGGATGGTATAACATTCAAAAATCTATCAACATCATCCACCACATCAATAAACAGAAGGACAAAAACCAAATGATCATCTCCATATATGCTGAAAAAACATTCAACAAAATTCAACATCCATTCATGATAAAAACTCTCAACAAAATGGGTGTAGAGGGCAAGTACCTCAACATAATAAAGTAGCCATATATGACAAACCCACAGCCAACATCATACTTTACAGCGAGAAGCTGAAAGCTTTTCACTTAAGATTGGGAACAAGACAGGGATGCTCACTCTCCCCACTTTCATTCCACATAGTACTGGAGGTCCTAGCCATGGCAATCAGACCAAAGAAATACAAGGCATCCAGTTTGTTAAAGAAGAAGTCAAACTGTTCACTCTTTGTAGATGACATGATATTGTACAAAAAAAAATCCTAAAGACTCCGTCCACTCCAAAACTACTAGAACTAATATCTAAATTCAGCAAAGTTGCAGGATACAAAATTAATACACAGAAGTCTGTTGCTTTCCTATACACTAATAATGAACTAGCAGAAAGAGAAATCAGGAAAACAGTTTCCATTCACAATTGCATCAAAAAGAATAAAATACCTAGGAATAAACCTAACCAAATAAGTGAAATACCTATACCCTGAAAACTACAGGACACTCTTAAGAGAAATTAAAGAGGACATTAACAAATGGAAACTCATCCCATGCTCTTGGGTAGGAATAATTAATATTGTCAAAATGGCCATCCTGCCTAAAGCAATCTATAGATTCAATGCAATCCCCATAAAAATACCAACAGCATTCTTCAACAAACTAGAACAAATAGTTCTAAAATTCATATGGAACCGCAAAAGACCCCGATAGCCACAGCAATCCTGAGAAGGCAGATTAAAGTGGGGTTAATTATGCTCCCTGACTTCAAGCTCTACTACAAAGCTACAGCAATCAAGACAAATTGGGACTGGCACAAGAACATACCCATAGACCAATGGAACAGAATAGAGAGTCCTGATATAAACCCAACCATATATGATCAATTAATATATGATAAAGGAGCCATGGAAACTCAGTGGTGAAATGACAGCCTCTTCTGAAGCTGGTGTTGGCAAAACTGGACAGCTATATGCAAGAGAATGAAACTGGATTATTGTCTAACCCAAAACACAAAAGTAAACTCAAAATGGATCAAAGACCTGAATGTTAGTCATGAAATGGTAAAACTCTTAGAAGAAAACATAGGCAAAAATCTCTTGAATATAAACATGAACAACTTTTTCCTGAACGCATCTCCTCAGGCAAGGGAAGCACAATAAAAAATGAACAAATTGGACTACATCATGATAAAAGGCTTCTGTACAGCAAAGGCCACTATCAGCAGAACAACAAGGCATCCTATAGTATGGGAAAATTTATTTGTAAATGACATATGTGGCAAGGGGTTAACATCCAAAACAAATGAAGAACTCATATGCTTCAACACCCAGAAAACAAATAACCCTATTAAAATGGGCAGAATATATGAACAGACAATTCTCCAAAGAAGAAATTCAGATGGCTAACAGGCATATGAAAAGATGTTTCACATCGCTATTTATCAGGGAAATGCAGATTAAAACTGCATGAGATATCCCCTCACACCAGTTAGGATGGCCAACATCGAAAAGACTAGTAATAATAAATGGTGGTGAGGATGAAGAGAAAGGGGAACCCTCCACTGCTGGTGGTAATGTAAATTAGTTAAACCATTGTGGAAAGCCATATGGAGGTTCCTCAAAAACTAAAAATAGAAATACCATTTGACCCAGGAATTCTACTCCTGGGAATTTACCCTAAGAATGCAGTTTCACAGTCTCAAAAATACATATACACCCCTATGTTTATTGCAGCACTGTTTACAATAGCCAAGAAATGTAAGTAACCTAAGTGTCCATCAGTAGATGAATGGATAAAGAAGATGTGGTACATATACACAATGGAATATTATTCAGCCATAAGAAGAAAACAAATCCTACCATTTGCAACAACATGGATGGATCTAGAGGGTATTATGCTCAGTGAAATAAGTCAGGTGGAGAAAGACAAGTATCAAATGATTTAATTCATCTTTGGAGCATAAGAACAAAGCAAAAACTGAAGGAACAAAACAGCAGCAGACTCACAGAACCCAAGAATGGACTAACAGTTGCCAAAGGGAAAGGGACTGGGGAGGATGGGTGGGAAGGGAGGGAGAAGAGGAAGAAGAGGCATTACTATTAGCACACATATTGTAGCGTGGGGGGCATGGGGAAGGCAGTATATACAGAGAATTAATGTTTCTATAGCACCTTACTCCACTGATGGACAGTGACTGTAATGGGGTATGTGGGGGGGACTTGATAATGGGGGGAATCTAGTAACCACAGTATTGCTCATATAATTGTATATTAATGATACCAAAATAAAAAAAGGATTAAAAAATATAGGAATTTCCAGATTTCTGGGTATTGATTTTGCATCCTGCAACGTTTCCGAATTCAATTATTACTTTTAGTAGTTTTGGGGTGGATTCTTTAGGGTTTTCTATGTACATATATCATGTCATCTGCAGACAGTGACAGTTTAAATTCTTCCTTACCAATCTGGATGCCATTTATTTATTTGTGTTCTCTGATTTCTTTGGCTAGGACCTCCAGAACTAGGTTTAGTAAAAGTGGTGAGAATGGGCATCCTTGTCTCATTCCTAATCTTAATGGAAAAGCTTTCAGCTTCTCACTGTTAAGTATAATGTTGCTTGTGGGTTGTGATATATGGCCTTTATTATGTTGAGTTATTTGCCCTCTATAACTATTCTGTTGAGAGTTTTCGTCATGAATGGATGTTGAATTTTGTTGAATGCTTTTTCAGCATCTATGGAGATGATCATGTGGTTTTTGTCCTTCTTTTGTTGATGTGGTGGATGATGTTGATGGATTTTCTAATATTGTACCATCCTTGAATCCCTGGAATAAATTCTACTTAATCATGATGGATGATCTTTTTGGTGTATTTTTTATTTCAGTTTACTAGTATTTTGTTCAGCATTTTTACATCTATGTTTATGAGGGATATTGGTCTTTAATTTTCTTTTTTCGTTGTGTCTTGACCTTGTATTGGTATTAGAGTGATGCTGGCCTCATAGAATGAGTTTGGAAGTATTCCCTCCTCTTCCACTTTTTGGAAAACATTAAGGATGGTGGGTATTAGGTCTTCACTAAATGTTTGATAAAATTCAGTGGTGAAGCCATCTCATCTAGGAGTTTGTTCTTAGGTAGTTTTTTTATTACCAATTCAATTTTGTTGCTTGTCATTGGTCTGTTCAGATTTTTTGTTTCTTCATAGGTCAGCCTTGGAAGGTTGTATTTTTCTAGAAAGTTGTCCATTTCTTCTAGGTAATCCAGTTTGTTAGCATATAATTTTTCATAGTATTATCTCACAATTCTTTGTATTTCTGTGTTGCCCATAGTGATTTATCCTTTCTCATTTCTTTTTCTGTTTATGTTTGTAAACTCTCTTTTTTTCTTGATAAGTCTGGCTAGGGGTTTATCTATTTTGTTATTTTCTTGAAGAACCAGCTCCTGCTTTCTTTGATTCTTTCCATTGTTTCATTTTTTTCAATTTTATTTATTTCTGCTCTAATCTTTATTATGCCCCTCCTTCTACTGACTTTGGGCCTCATTTGTTCTTCTTTTTCAAGTTTCATTAATTGTGAGTTTAGACTGTTCATTTGGGATTTTTATTCTTTCCTGAGGTAGGCGTGTATTGCAATATACTTTCCTCTTAGTATGGCCTTGGCTGAGTCACACAGATTTTGCAGTGTTGAGTTATTGTTGTCATTTGTGTCCATTTATCATTTGATCTCTGTTTTTATTTGGTCATTGATCCATTGATTATTTATGAGTAGGAGCATGTTGTCAAGTCTCCATGTGTTTGTGGGCCTTTTGTTTTCTTTGCACAATTCATTTCTACTTTCATACCTCAGTGGTCTGTCAAGCTGGGTGGTACAATTTCAATCTTTCCGAATTTACTGATACTCTTTTTGTGGCCTAGTATATGATCTATTCTTGAAAATGTTCCATGGGCACTTGAGAAGAAATTGTATCATGCTGCTTTTGGATGGATTGTTCTGTAGATGTCTGTTAGGTCCATCTGTTCTAATGTGTTGCTCAGTGCTTCTGTCTCCTTACTTATTTTTTTGTTTAGTTGATCTGTCTCTTGGAGTGAGTGGCATGTTGAAGTCTCCTAAAATGAATGCATTGCCTTCTATTTCCCCCTTTAATTCTGTTAGTATTTGTTTCACATATGCAGGTGCTCCTATGTTGGGTGCATAGGTATTTATAATGGTTATATCCTCTTGCTGGACTGACCCCTTTATAATTATGTAATTTCCTTCTTTGTCTCTTGTGACCTTCTTTGTTTTGAAGTCTATTTTGTTTGATACAAGTACTGCAACTCCTGATTTTTTCTTCCTATTAGTTGCATGAAATATCGTTTTCCATCCTTTCACTTTTAGTCTGTGTATGTCTTTGGGTTTGAAGTAATTCTCTTGTAGGCAGCACATAGATGAGTCTCACTCTTTTATCCATTCACTGACTGTATGTCTTTTGATTGGTGCATTCAGACCATTTATATTTAGGGTGATTATTAATATGTATGTACTTATTGCCATTGCAGGCTTCAGATTCATAGTTACTGAAGGTTCAATGGAAACTTCCTTACTATCTAACATTCCAATTTAATTCACTTATTATACTATGACAAACATAATTAAAATGTTCTTTTTTTTTCCTCTCCTTTTTTCCCCTCCTCCATTCTTTACATAATAGGTATCATATTCTCTGCTCTTTGTTTATTCCTTGACTGAGTTTAGGGGTGGTTGATTTGATTTTGTACTTGCTTAGTAATTAATTGGTCTACTTTCTTTACTGTGGTTCTATTTCCTCTGGTGACAGCTATTTAGCCTTATGAACATTTCTCTCTATAGCATTCCCTCCAAAATTCACTGTAGAGATGGTTTGTGGGAAATAAATTCTCTCAACTTTTGCTTATCTAGAAATTCTTTAATCCCTCCTTCAAATTTAAATGAATATCTTGTTTGGTAGAGTATTCTTGGTTTGAGGCCCTTCTGCTTCATTGCATTAAATATGTCATGCCACTCCCTTCTGGCCTGTAAGGTTTCTGCTGAGAAGTTTGATGATAGCCTGATGGGTTTTCCTTTGTATGTGATCTTATTTCTCTCTCTGGCTGCTTTTAATATTCTGTCCTTATCCTTGATCTTTGCCATTTTAATTATTGTATGTCTTGGTGTTGTCTTCTTTGGGTCCCTTGTGTTGGGAGATCTGTGCACCTCCATGGCCTGAGAGACTCTCCTTCCCCAGATTGGGGAAGTTTTCAGCAATTACTTCCTTAAAGACACTTTCTATACTTTTTCTCTCTCTTCTTCTTCTGGCAATCCTACAATGTGAATATTGTTCCATTTGGATTGGTCACATTGTTCTGTCAATATTCTTTCATTCCTACAGATCCCTTTATCTCTCTGTGGTGCCTCAGCTTCTTTGAATTCCTGTTCTCTAATTTCTATTTCATTTACTCCCTTCTCCACTCTGTCAATCTGCTTTTAAATCCCTCCATTTTATGTTTCATTTCAGATACTGCATCATTGAATGTTTGTATCTCACTTCTGAATTCCTCCCTGAGTTCTTGAATATTTTTCTGTACCTCCATGAGCATATTTATGAATTTATTTTTAAATCTCTTTCAGAAAGATTAGTGAGTTCAGTTTCACTGGGTCTGCTTTCTGGTGTTTGTGGGATTTGGGTTTCAACCAGGTTCCTTTGATGTTTATATTTGTAAGTGGCACCCTCTAGTGCCCAGAAGCTCTATTCTCTGGACCTGCTCATCCCCTAGAGCAATGGTGGGGGTTGTAAGGGAGTGACGCTGGCACCTGTTGGGAGGAAAGAGGTCTTTCCTTCTTCCTGGCTACAGTGCCTGTCTTCCCTGCCAGGGCCAGTGTGCTGAGCATGCAGGGAGAAGCCTCTATGCTTTGCACTTTTAGCTGCCGTAGGTGGGGCTGCCCTTCAGCTGGACTGGCATAATGGCTGGGGCAGCCAGTTTGTGAGCTGGTGCTGGCTGGAAGGAGCATCAGGCTACATATCACAGTTGTGGGCCTCAGAGCTGCATAGCCAGCCAAGGGGATGGAGTGCCTGAAGCTCCTAAAAGTTTCCAACCTGCTGGGAAGAGTGTGTGCAGACAATTTTGTACACCTGTCCTTTCTCCTGAGCAGGAATCTCTGTGCAATCCTTGCCCATTTACCAGGTCTCTCACAGTTAGTAAGTCTCTCAGATTGCCCACCTTTCTTTTGTCCCAGAGTGGCCAGATGTCGATCCCTGTTTTCTACAAATGGCTAAATTTCAGACTCTCCAAGTATTCTGCCTGTCTTAGCTTTCCAACCCCACTAATCTCCAGAGCACCATGTAATGCAGGTCATGCTCCAGGGCAGATTTCCAGGTCTGGGTGTTCAGCAGTCCCAGGCCTCCACCCCATCCCCACTCCATTTCTCTTCCTCCCTCTGGTGAGCTGGGGTGGGGGAATGGCTTGAGTCCTTCTGGATCATGGCTTTAGTACATTACCCTTTTCTTTGAGGTCTTCTGGTTTCCCTAGGTGTAGACAGTCTGCTGCAGCCTTCTTTTCTGTTGCTCTTTCCGGATTTGATGTGTTTGTTATATTTTCATATTATGTGTGATTTGGGGAGGAGGTCTCTGTCTCACCTCTCATGCTGCCATCTTTTTTGCATCTCCACCTTTTAAATACATCCTGAATCCAGTTGCTTCCCCTTAAAGCTGCTGCTCCCATATGCATTTAGCTGACATCCCTTGCTCAGACACACACTAGTCATATACCTCATTTCCTGATTTGTCTATGGTCTCTTCTCTAATAAGTAGTTGAAATGGTCTTACAGAAGACTGTGTTATGTTACTTATTTGCTCAAAATCACTCACTAGCTTCTATCACACTGGAAGGAAATGTCAAAGTCATTATGTCTTAAAGTATTCACAACATTTAACTACAGATTCTGTTGTAAGACTCTTACTGTCTATTTAACCTACCTCATTTTTTTTTTTTATTACTGCCTCCTTATGCCATTCCCATCCCATTGGTCTTTTCAGCCAATATTGAAAGTACCAAGCTTGTTTCCTCTTTGGGTTTTCTTTCTTAATGCTCTTTCTCCCTGGAGATCTCTTTATTTTGAGCTTTCCATGGCTGCCTCTCACATTTTATTCATCTTTCATCAAAGTTTAACTTCCCAGACCACTTGTCTAAACTGGCTTCTTCTTTCTAGAAACTTTTTCTTTGTATTCCCCTAACTTGCTTTATTATTTTTTCATAGCACTAACCACCTGACATTGTATTTGACTGCTGATTCTCTACTACAGTAAACATAGCTTCATGAAGGCAAGGACTTTGCTGTTTTCTTTGCTACATCCCTATTGCTGGTAGGTACCTTTTCATGGTAGAGGCTCAGATATTTGTTGAATTGATAAGTCTTGCTGAATGTCACCACCTTTGAATAGTCAAGTGTAGTAAGAATCTCAAAAAGAGGCATATGTATATATGTCTGTGTGTGAGTTTATATGTGTGCAGAACCATATACTGAAAAGATCTAAAATTATACCCCAACAACACTAGGGTCAACTAGTACTCATAAATTGGTTTCTAATATTTTTCTCCACTTAGAGAAATCAGAAATCCTTGAAAAAAATGGCTGGTTCCACGTCTGGAGCAGAAAAAGAATTATATAAACTTGGAACATCTTGATATACTAGAAAACAAGAAATGCTCCAAGACTAAGACTAACATGGATGTTTTAAAAATACGCAGCACCCTGCTGGAGAGGCTCCCACTGGCTAAATTTGAAGAAATTAAGGTATCAAAAATAAGAAATATTGTTATTTATTGGAACGTGTTTGAGGTGTCAGGGGGGATTGAGAGACAGAGACAGAGACTGAGAAAGAGAATGTCTTTTATAACTGATTTTTTTGTGTTACGATCCAATCAAGTTTCCTGCATTATATTTGATTGTTAATTAAAATAATAAAGTGTGTTCAAAGCAGATAGTGTTCCCTCAATGAGGGCTTGATAATATAATTGTAGGAATTGCTGGAGAATAGTCCTTCTCCATTCCTCCATTCAAGATGCTTGACACTTGGGGATATGCCTACCACAAACTTAAGTCCCTCTGCAGGGTGAATGGTACCATGGCAATTAGAAGCTTAACTGGGGCAGCGGTGGCAGCTGTGGAGCAGCAAATCTTCTGGTTGCTGAGAGCCACCACTGTGGGCTAATGGAAAGGTGCACATTGCTCTGTGAGCCAGCCAAAGGCAGGGTGAGGCTTAAGAGGTGAGGTCTGTGGATTTACCACTCACTACCATTATTGGATTGGACCCGTATCTCCTAGAGAAGTTGATGATGCTGACAACAGGGAATTCATGGAGTTTCCAAATGACATTTTGTGGTGTGATATTAACATATAAGACTAGAACACATTTGCCTAATTTCTTGGTGAAAAATAATATTTTCTGGATGTGCTGCCCCTCAAAATCCCAAATTACCAGGAAAGGAGGAAGCTCTTGCTGGTGGTTAAAGGACTTTGAGCTTACAGTTCCAAGCAAAAGTGGGTCCCCATTGTGTGTCTGCATTATCTAGGTGAATTTAAAGTGATGGTAATTTGCTTCTTTATTCATCCTCTGTAATTCAAAGAACACCCTCCTAGAGCCAGACAAATGCATTATGAATCTTTTTAAAATGAGAGACCAAAAGTAACTCAGGGAGTAACCAAAGAAAGTAAAGATTAAGAATTCTCTCTTTTTCTCTACAATTTTTATAAAGGGGAAAAAAGAAAAATTGGCAGCTTTTTTCACTGTTAATTAAAAAGTTATTTTAATGGCAAGGAAAAATATTTAGAAAAGTTATAGGACTAAGGAACATGACATAACTAAATGAACTTCCACACATCTTTACAATGCAATCTAAGCCTCACATGAATGTTTTAAAAGGTATTTAGTAAGCAAAACTCTAAATTGCCCTTTTCTGTTCTTAACCATTCTTTAAGATCACAATGAAGTCGAATTCTCAGAATATAGTCTGTCCATTATTGAAAATTTTGGCAAACAGAATCCTTTAATATTTCTTTTATTTCTTTTTTATGTTTGTATTTCCTTTTATAGTGTGAAAATCCTTGTAAAAAGCAGTGTACTTAGAGTAAACATGATATAGTGACTGTGAATTGCTTCTATGATAGTTCAGACTTGTAATGCCCTAGGGTTAGTATTGCTACTTTTCTCTGTGCACGTGTGATTATGGAAGGGTAGGACATAAAGCCAAATGATTATTAAACTCAGGACAAGTCATGGACATCAGTTCCTCATATGAATGGTTTTCTTGGCATTCATTTATGTCATCCGGTAAGTCAGATAGTCATTTTTGCTGAAACATTGCTTCCTATTCTTATGGTGTTTATTCACTGGCCCTTCTCAGCCTACCCTGTCCTACAGCACCGTAATATCTGTTTGTCAAAAACATCTTCATGTCCTTATGTATTTCTCTTTATTTGTCCTTCACACTATGAGACACTCAGCCAAACATATAGAACATCCACCTCAGCCTGGATTTCTGGTTTTGAGAATTTTGCACTATGTGGAAATCAATTCAATTTGATTACAAGAAAAATTCCTATTCAGTTCCATGTTATGTAACTATATGTCAAATCTCACTAGAAAAACTAATACAATGTTTGTTTAGCTCTTGTTTGCTGCAGGTTATAAGGAGTCATTGATATTCTTCAGCCGTGGTGTAGATTTATAAATAAAGCTACAATTCTCTTGTTTATTGGGTCCAAAGTCCAGTAAAGAGAAACCTGTGCCATCTGTGCTTTTCCAAGGATGGAATCACAAGGGCCGCAGAGCACCTGCATGTGCAGGCAGCCCTTCTATGGGGAAAAGCTTTTGTTGTTCAATGTAATGAGGTTGTTGGCACCTCCTGGTGAAATGAGAGCTCCTGTGTATTACCATTATCATGGGTTGTGCTACCACTGCTGGGTATAAATCTAAAGAGATACTTCCTCTTCTGTGATAATCTCCCTGCCACAGTAGTGACTGTGACGTGTCGGTGCTTAGGCTGCCTATCCATTCTCAAGATGTTCATCTGGGAGTTTCATGATTTCATGTTTGACATTTAAATCTTTCATCCATTTTGAGTTAATTTTTTGTGAGTGGCATAAAATAGAGAACCAGGTTCATTCTTTTGCATGTGAATATCAATTATCTCAGCACCATTAATTGAAGAGATTCTCCATTGAGTATTCTTGGCACTCTTATCAAATATTTGTAGAGAATATATGGGTTTATTTATGGGCTCTCAGATTTATTCCATTGATCTATATATATGTTTTTATGCTAGTACCACATCATTTTTATTACTATAGCTTTCTAATACAGTTTGAAATAAGGATACATGTGATGCTTTCCTCTTTGTTCCTCTTTCTCAGAATTGCTTTGGATATTTATGGTCTATTGTGATTCCACATGAATTTCAGGATGCTTTTTCCATTTCCATAAAAAATGTCCTTGTGAGTGTGTCTTGATAGGAATTTTATTAAGTCTAGATGGCTTTGGGTAGTGTGGACATCTGAAGAATGTCAATTCTTCCAGTCCCTGAATTTGCAAAATTTTTCCATTTATTTGTGCATTCTTCAGTTTTTTTCATCACTGTCCTATACTTTTCAGAGTATTGGTCTTTCACCTCCTTGGTTAAATTTATTCTTATGTATTTGATTGTTTTTGGTACTATTGTAATTGGATTTTTTTCTTTTTCAGATAATTTGTCATTAGTGTATAGAACTACAACTTTTGTTTTTGCCTGTTGATTTGTTGTTTTGCAGACTTACTTAAACCATAGGCTAGATGCAGCAGTGTTTTTGGTGGAGTTCTTTAGGATATATATAAAATCATGTCATTTGCAAATAGAAATCTTTCTTTCTTATTTCGGTAAATTTTATTTATTTTTCTTGCCTAATTGCTCTGGCTAAGGATTTCAGTGCTATGTTGAATAGGAGTAATGAGAATGGGCAACCTTGTCTTGTTCCTGACCTTAGAGGAAAAGCTTTTATCTTTCACAATTGAATATGATGTTAGCTGTGGGTTTGTCTTATGTGACCTTTATTATGTTGAGATATATTCTTTCTATACCAGTTTCTTGAGAGTTTTTGTCATGAATGATGTTTAAATTTGTTAAGTACTTTTTCTGCCTCTATTGACATAATCATATGATGTTTTTCACTTTATTCATGTAATGCTCTCTTACTTATTGTTATATGTCTTGAACTACCCTTGCATCTCAGGTATAAATTCCACTTGATCATGCAGTGTGATCCTTTTAATATGCCATTGAATCCAGTTTATCAGTATTTTTTTATTTTGGTATCATTAATCTGCAATTACATGAAGAACATTATGTTTACTAGGCTCCCCCTTCACCAAGTCCCCCCCATATACCCTTTCACAATCACTGTCCATCTGCATAGTTAGATGCTGTAAAATCACTACTTGCCTTCACTGTGTTGCACAACACTCCCCGTGCCCCACACGCACTATACATGCTAACTGTAATGCCCTCTTTCTTTTCCCCTGCCCTTATCCCTCCCTTCCCACCCATCGTCCCCAGTCCCTTTCCCTTTGGTAACTGCTAGTCCATTCTTGGGTTCTGTGATTCTGCTGCTGTTTTGTTCCTTCAGTTTTTCTTTTGTTCTTATACTCCACAGATGAGTGAAATCATTTGGTACTTGTCTTTCTCTACCTGGCTTATTTCACTGAGCATTATACCCTCAAGCTCCATCCAAGTTGTTGCGAATGGTAGGATCTGTTTTTTTCTTATGGTTGAGTAATATTCCATTGTGTATATGTACCACCTCTTCTTTATCCATTCATCCACTGATGGACATTTAGGTTGCTTCCATATCTTGGCTATTGTAAGTAGTGCAGTGATAAACATAAAGGGGTGCTTCTGTCTTTTTCAAACTGGAGTGCTGCATTCTTAGGGTAAATTCCTAGAAGTGGAATTCCTGGGTCAAATGGTATTTCTATTTTCGGCATTCTGAGGAACCTCCATACTGCTTTCCACAATGGTTGAACTAATTTACATTCCCACCAGCAGTGTAGGAGGGTTCCCCTTTCTTCACAACCTCGCCAACATTTGTTGTTGTTTGTCTTTTGGATGGTGGCCATCCTTACTGGTGTGAGGTGATCTCTCATTGTGGTTTTAATTTGCATTTCTCTGATGATTAGCGATGTGGAGCATCTTTTCATGTGCTTGTTGGCCATCTGGATTTCTTCTTTACAGAACTGTCTATTCAGCTCCTCTGCCCATTTTTTAATTGGATTATTTGCTTTTTGTTTGTTGAGGTGTGTGAGTTCTTTATATATTTTGGATGTTAATCCTTTATCTGATCTGTCATTTATGAATACATTCTCCAATACTGTAGGATACCTTTTTGTTCTATTGATGGTGTCCTTTGCTGCACAGAGGATTTTTAGCTTGATATAGTCCCACTTGTTCATTTTTGCCTTTGTTTCCCTTGCCCAGGGAAATATGTTCATGAAGAAGTCACTCATGTTTATGTTCATGAGATTTTTTTTTTCTGGATTGCAATTATTTACTTTTTTATTCTTATCAGTTTCATTATTAACATTTTAATCAAGGTTACAAAAACTGATAGCTTTCTCCATTTACAGTTCAGTCAAGGGTCTGTATTTTTACAAAAAAAATCAATGAAACAGTCAATAGTTTAGTTATTTGCTCTTATAGTCCTAAAATACATAAAATAAATTTCAGTTGTTTAACATGACATTGACCCTGTTATAATAAACTTGACATGAGTCACATTCACTTTTGAAGTTTTGCATATGTCATATTACATAATATTACTAACCATTAAACAGCAATCTTAACTTGAGATCTCCATCTTAAGGAATAATAATTTGCTTTATTTTATATATATATATATATGTATATATATATATATATATATATATTTTTTATATTTACTTTTATTTTTCTTAAGAACATTATGTTTACTAGGTTCTCCCCTACCCAAGTCCCCCCCACAAATCCCAGTACAGTCATTGTCCATCAGCATAGTAAGATGATACAGAATCACTACTTGTCTTCTCTGTGTTGCAAAGCTCTCCCCTTTCCCCCACCCCCTACATTATACATGCTAGTCATAATGCCCCCCTTTCTTCTTCCCTTCCCTTATACCTCCCTACCTTCTTATTCTCCGCAGTCTCTTTCCCTTTGGTAACTGTTAGTCCATTCTTGGGTTCTGTGATTGTGATGCTGTTTTGTTCCTTCAGTTTTTCTTTTGTTCTTATACTCCATGATGAGTGAAATCATTTGGTATTTGTTTTTTGCCACTTGGCTTATTTCACTGAGCATAATACCCTGTAGCTCCATCCATGTTGTTGCAAATGGTAGGATTTGTTTTCTTCTTATGGCTGAATAATATTCCATTGTGTATATGTACCACATCTTCTTTATCCATTCATCTACTGATGGATACTTAGGTTGCTTCCATTTCTTGGCTATTGTAAATAGTGCTGTGATAAACATAGGGGTGCATCTGTCTTTTTCAAACTGGAGTGCTGCATCCTTAGGGTAAATTCCTAGAAGTGGAATTCCTGGGTTAAATGGTAAGTCTATTTTGAGCATTTTGAGGAACCTCCATATTGCTTTCCACAATGGTTGAACTAATTTACATTCCCACCAGCATTGTAGGAGAGTTCCCGTTTCGCCACAACCTCGCCAACATTTGCTGTTGTTTGTCTTTTGGATGGTGGCCATCCTTACTGGTGTGAGGTGATATCTCATTGTGGTTTTAATTTGCATTTCTCTGATGATTAGCGATGTGGAGCATCTTTTCATGTGCTTGTTTGCCATCTGAATTTCTTCTTTGGAGAACTGTCTGTTCAGCTCCTCTGCCCAGTTTTTAATTGGACTATTTGCTTTTTGTTTGTTGAGGAGCATGAGCTCTTTATGTATTTTGGATGTCAAGCCTTTATCGGATCTGTCATTTATGAAAATATTCTCCCATATTGTATGGTACCTTTTTGTTCTATTGATGGTGTCCTTTGCTGTACAAAAGCTTTTCAGCTTGATATAGTCCTACTTGTTCATTTTTGCTTTTGTTTTCCTTGCCAGGGGAGATATATTCATGAAGAAGTCACTAATGTTAACATCCAAGAGATTTTTGCCTATGTTTTTATCTAAGAATTTTATGGTTTCATCACTTACGTTCAGGTCTTTGATCCATTTTGAATTTACTTTTGTGTCTGGGGTTAGACAGTGATCCAGTTTTCATTCTCTTACATGTAGCTGTCCAGTTCTGCCAGCACCATCTGTTGAAGAGACTATCATTTCCCCATTGTATGTCCATGGCTCCTTTATCAAATATTAATTGACCATATATGTTTGGGTTAATGTCTGGAGTCTCTAATCTGCTCCACTGGTCTGTGGCTCTGTTCTTGTGCCAGTACCAAATTGTCTTGATTACTATGGCTTTGTAGTAGAGCTTGAAGTTGGGGAGTGAGATCCCCGCCACTTTATTCTTCTTTCTCAGGATTGCTTTGGCTATTCGTGGTCTTTGGTGTTTCCATATGAATTTTTGAACAATTTGTTCCAGTTGGTTGAAGAATGTTGTTGGTAATTTGATAGGGATTGCATCAAATCTGTATATTGCTTTGGGCAGGATGGCTATTTTGACGATATTAATTCTTCCTAGCCAAGAGGATGGGATGAGTTTCCATTTGTTCATGTCCTCTTGAACTTCTCTTAAGAGTGCCTTATAGTTTTCAGGGTATAGGTCTTTCACTTCATTGGTTAGGTTTATTTCTAGGTATTTTATTTTTTTGAAGCAATTATGAATGGAGTTGTTTTCCTGATTTCTCTTTCTATTGGTTCATTGTTAGTGTATAGGAAAGCCACAGATTTCTGTGTGTTAATTTTGTATCCTGCAAATTTGCTGTATTCCGATATCAGTTCTAGTAGTTTTGGAGTGGAGTTTTTAGGGTTTTTTATGTACAATATCATGTCATCAGCAAATAGTGACAGTTTAACTGCTTGTTTACTAATCTGGATTCCTTGTATTTCTTTGTTTTGTCTATTTGCCATGGCTAGGTCCTCCAGTACTATGTTAAATAACAGTGGGAGGAGTGGGCATCCCTGTCTTGTTCCTGATCTTAGAGGAAAAGCTTTCAGCTTCTCGCTGTTAAGTATGATGTTGGCTGTGGGTTTATCGTATATGGCCTTTATTATGTTGAGGTACTTGCTCTCTATACCCATTTTGCTGAGAGTTTTTATCATGAATGGATGTTGAATTTTGTCAAATGCTTTTTCAGCATCTATGGAGATGATCATGTGGTTTTTGTCTTTCTTTTTGTTGATGTAGTGGATGATGTTTATGGATTTTCAAATGTTGTACCATCCTTGCATCCCTGGGATGAATCCCACTTGGTCGTGGTGTATGTTCCTTTTGATATATTTTTGAATCCGGTTTGCTAATATTTTCTTGAGTATTTTTGCATCTACCTTAGTCAGGGATATTGGTCTGTAATTTTCTTTTTTGGTGGGGTCTTTGCCTGGTTTTGGTATTAGGGTGATGTTGGCTTCATAGAATGAGTTTGGGAGTATTCCCTCCTCTTCTATTTTTTGGAAATCTTTAAGGACAATGGGTATTATATATTCTCTGTATGTCTGATAAAATTCCGAGGTAAATCCATCTCTCCCAGGAGTTATTTCTTGGGTAGTTTTCTGATTACCGCTTCAATTTCTTTGCTGGTAATTGGTTTGTTTAGATTTTGTGTTTCTTCCTTGGTCAGTTTTGGAAGGTTGTATTTTTGTAGGAAGTTGTCCATTTCTTCTAGGTTTTCCAACTTCTTAGAATATAGGTTTTCATAGTAGTCTCTAATAATTCTTTGTATTTCTGTTGGGACCATTGTGATGTTTCCTTTCTCATTTCTGATTCTGTTGATGTGTGTTGATTCTCTTTTTCTCTTAATAAGTCTCTCTAGACGTTTATCTATGTTGTTTATTTTATCAAAGAAACCAGCTCTTGGTTTCATTGATTTTTTCTATTGTTTTATTCTTCTCAATTTTGTTTATTTCTTCTCTGATCTTTATTATGTCCCTCCTTCTGCTGACTTTAGGCCTCATTTGTTCTTCCTTTTCCAATTTTGATAACTGTGACATTAGACCATTCATTTGAGATTGTTCTTCCTTCTTGAAATATGCCTGGATTGCTATATACTTTCGTCTTAAAACTGCTTTTGCTGCATCCCACAGAAGTTGGGGCTTTGTGTTGTTGTTGTCATTTATTTCCATATATTACAGGATCTTCATTTTAATTTGGTCAATGATCCATTGACTATTTAGAAGTGTGTAGTTAAGCCTCCATGTGTTTGTGAGCCTTTTTGCTTTCTTTGTACAATTTATTTCTAGTTTTATACCCTTTTCGTCTGAAAACTTGGTTGGTAGGATTTCAATCTTTTGGAATTTACTGAGGCTCTTTTTGTGGCCTAGTATGTGATCTATTCTGGAGAGTGTTCCATGTGCACTTGAGAAGAATGTGTGTCCTGTTGATTTGGGGTGTAGAGTTCTATAGATGTCTATTGGGTCCATCTGTTCTGGTGTGTTGTTCAGTGCCTCTGTGTCCTTACTTATTTTCTGTCTGGTGGATCTGTTCTTAGGAGTGAATGGTGTGTTGAAGTCTCCTAAAATGAATGCATTGAAGTCTATTTCCTCCTTTAGTTCTGTTAGTATTTGTTTCACATATGCTGGTGCTCCTGTGTTGGGTGCATATATATTTATAATGGTTATATCCTCTTGTTGGACTGAGCCTTTTATCGTTATGTAATGTCCTTCTTTATCTCTTTTTACTTTCTTTGTTTTGAAGTTAATTTTGTCTGATATTAGTACTGCAACTCCTGCTTTTTTCTCCCTATTGTTTGTGTGAAATATATTTTTCCATCCCTTGAACTTTTAGTCTGTGCATGTCTTTGGGTTTGAGGTGAGTCTCTTATAAGCAGCATATAGATGGGTCTTGTTTTTTTATCCATTCAGTGACTGTATGTCTTTCGATTGGTGCATTCAGTCCATTTACATTTAGGGTGATTATCAATAGGTATGTACTTATTGCCATTGAAGGCTTTAGATTCGTGGTTACCAAAGTTTACAGGTTACTTTCCTTACTATCTAAGAGTCTAACTTATCTCACTTAGTATGCTCTTACAAACACAATCTAAAGGTTCTTTTCTATTTCTCCTTTTATTTCCTCCTTCATTCTTTATATATTAGGTATCAGATTCTATACTTTTTCTCTATCCCTCGATTGGCTTTGGGGATAGTCAATTTGATTTTGCATTTGCCTTCCAATCAGCTGCTCCACCCTCCCTACTATAATTTTACTACCTCTGGTGACAGCTATCCAACCCTAGGAACACTTCCATCTATAGCAGTCCCTCCAAAATAGACTGCAGAGATGGTTTGTGGGAGGTAAATATTCTCAGATTTTGCTTATCTGGAAATTGTTTAATCTCTCCTTCAAATTTAAATTATAATCTCACCTGATAAAGTTATCTTGGTTCCAGGCCCTTCTGCTTCATGTTATTAAATACATCATTCCACTCCCTCCTGGCCTGTAAGATTTCTGCTGAGAAGTCTGTTGTTAGTCTGTTGGGCTTACCTTTGTATGTGATCTTATTTCTGTCTCTGGCTGCTTTTAACAGTCTGTCCTTATCCTTGATCTTTCCCATTTTAATTACTATGTGTCTTGGTGTTGTCTTCCTTGGGTCCTTTGTGTATGTGGATCTGTGCACCTCCATGGTCTTGGAGTCTACCTCCTTCCCAAGATTGGGGAAGTTTTCAGCAATTACCTCCTCAAAGACAATTTATTTCCCTTTCTCTCTCTCTTCTTCTGGTATCCCTATAATGTGAATATTATTGAGCTTGGATTGGTCACACAGTTCTCTCAATATTCTTTCATTCTTAGAGATCCTTTTTTCTCTCTGTGCCTCAGATTCTTTGTATTCCTCTTCTCTAGTTTCTATTTCATTTATTGTCCCCTCCACCATATCCAACCTGCTTTTAATACGCTCCATCATGTTCTTTAACGATTGGATCTCTGGCCTGAATTCATTCCTGAGTTCTTGGATGTCTTTCCGTACCTCCATTATGATGTTGATGATTTTTTATTTTGAACTCCCTTTCAGGAAGAGTCACGAGGTCCATATAATTTACATCTTTCTCGGGAGTTGTACTAATAATTTTACTCTGGGCAAGGTTCCTTAGGCGTTTCATGTTTGTATATGGCGCCCTCTAGTATCCAGAAGCTCTATTCTGGAGCTGCTGAGCCCATGAAGCAATGTCAGGGGTCGCAGGGGAGCAGTACTGGGGATAGGAAAGAGCTGTTCCCCACCTCCTGGCTCCTGTGCCTGTCTCCACTGCCTGAGCCAGTGGGCCGGGCACACAGGTATAAGTTTTTGTTCCAGAGCAACCAGATATGGATCCCTGATTTCCACAAGCAGCTGGAATCCCAGTCTCCCAAGGAACTCTGCCTGTATTAACTTTCCAACTCAGTACTCATGCGAGTCTCATGAAAGCACCATGAAATGTAGGTTTGTGCTCCCAGCACAGATCTCCAGAGCTAGGTATTCAGCAGTCCCACACCTCCACTCTCTCCCCACTCCATTTGTCTTCCTTCTGCCAGTGAGCTGGGGTGGAGGAGGGGCTCGGGACCCACGGAGCCACAGCTCTGATACATTACCCCACTCGCTGAGGTCTGCTCTTTTCTCCAGGTGTCTGCAGTCTGATGCCGTCCTCTTTCCTGTTGCTCTCTCAGAATTAGTTGCACCAATTAAATTTTCTAATTGTATCCAGTTTTAGGAGGAAGTCCCTGTCTCTCCTCTCATGCTGCCATCTTTGTTTTATTATGTCTGTCCATGAGATTTTGCCTATGTTTTTTCTAAGAGTTTTATGGTTTCATGACTTACATTCAGGTCTTTGATACATTTGGAGTTTACTTTTGTGTATGTGGGTAGGCAGTGATCCAGTTTCACTCTCTTACATGTAGCTGTCCAATTTTGCCAGCACCATCTGTTGAAGAGACTGTCATTTCGTCATTGTATGCCCATGGCTCCTCTATCATATATAAATTGGCCGTATATGTTTGGTTTAATGTCTGGAGTCTCTATTCTGTTCTACTGGTCTGTGGCTCTGTTCTTGTGCCAGTACCAAATTGTCTTCATTACTGTGGCTTTGTAGTAGAGCTTGAAGTTGGGGAGCGAGATCCTCCCCCCACCAATTTATTCTTCCTTCTCAGGGTTGCTTTGGCTATTTGGGGTCTTTGGCGGTTCCATATGAATTTTTCTACTATTTGTTCCAGTTCATTGAAGAATGCTGTTGGTAATTTGATAGGGATTGCATCGTATCTGTATATTGCTTTGTGCAGGATGGCCATTTTGAAGATATTAATTCTCTGTAGCCAGGAGCATGGGATGAGTTTCCATTTGTTAGTGACCTCCTTAATTTCTCTTAAGAGTGTCTTGTTGTTTTCAGGGTATAGGTCTTTCACTTCCTTGGTTAGGTTTATTCCTAGGTATTTTATTCTTTTTGATGCTATTGTTAATGGAATTGTTTTCCTGATTTCTCTTTCTATTAGTTCATTGTTAGTGTATAGGAAAGTTTCAGATTTCTGTGTGTTAATTTTGTATCCTGCAACATTGTTGAATTCCGATATTAGTTCTAGTAGTTTTGCAGTGGAGTCTTTAGGGTTTTTTATGCACAATATCATGTTATCTGCAAATAGTGACAGTTTGACTTCTTCTTTACCAATTTGGATCCCTTGTATTTCTTTGTTTTGTCTGATTGCCGTGGCTAGGACTTCCAGTACTATGTTGAATGACAGTGGGGAGAGTGGGCATCCCTGTCTAGTTCCCAATCTCAGAGGAAAAGCTTTCAGCCTCTTGCTGTTCAGTATGATGTTAGCTGTGGGTTTATCATATATGGCCTTTATTATGTTGAAGTACTTGCCCTCTATACCCATTTTGTTGAGAGTTTTTATCATGAATGGATGTTGAATTTTGTCGAATGATTTTTCAGCGCCAATGGAGATGATCATGTGGTTTTTGTCCTTCTTTTTTTTGATGTGGTGGATGATGTTGATGGATTTTCGAATGTTGTACCATCCTTGCATCCCTTTGATGAATTCCACTTGGTCATGGTGTATGATCCTCTTGACGTATTTTTGAATTCAGTTTGCTAATATTTTGTTGTGTATTTTTGCATCTATGTTCATCAGGGATATTGGTCTGTGGTTTTCTTTTTTGTTGGGGCCTTTGCCTGGTTTTGGTATTAGGTTGATATTGGCTTCATAGAATGAGTTTGGGAGTATTCCCTCCTCTTCTATTTTTGGGAAAACTTCAAGGAGAATGGGTATTATATCTTGTCTGTATGTCTGATAAAATTTCGAGGTAAATCCATCTGGCTCAGGGGTTTTGTTCTTGGGAAGTTTTTTGATTACTGCTTCAATTTTGTTGCTGGTAATTGGTCTCTAGATTTTCTGTTTCTTTCTGGGTCAGTCTTTAAAGGTTGTATTTTTCTAGGAAGTTGTCCATTTCTCCTGTGTTTTCCAGCTTATTAGCATATAGGTTTTCATAGTTTTCTCTAATAATTCTTTATGTTTCTGTGGGGTCCATCGTGATTTTTCCTTTCTCATTTCTGATTCTGTTGTTGTGTGTTGACTCTCTTTTTCTTTTAATAAGTCTGGCTAGAGGCTTATCTATTTTGTTTATTTTCTCAAAAAACCAGCTTTTGGTTTCTTTGACTTTTTCTATTGTATTATTCTTCTCAATTTTATTTATTTCTTCTCTTATCTTTATTGTGTCCCTCCATCTGCTGACATTAGGCCTCATTTGTTCTTCTTTTTCCAATTTCAATAATTGTGACATTAGACTATTCATTTGGGATTGTTCTTCCTTCTTTAAATATGCCTGGATTGCTATATACTTTCTTCTTAAGACTGCTTTGGCTGCATCCCACAGAAGTTGGGGCTTTGTGTTGTTGTTGTCATTTGTTTCCTTTTATTGCTGGATCTCCATTTTAATTTGGTCATTGATCCATTGATTATTTAGGAGCATGTTGTTAAGCCTCCATGTGTTTGTGAACCTTTTTGCTTTCTTTGTACAATATATTTCTAGTTTTATACCCTTGTGGTCTGAAAAGTTGATTGGTACGATTTCAATCTTTTGGAATTTACTAAGGCTCTTTTTGTGGCCTAGTATGTGGTCTATTCTGGAGAATGTTCCATGTGCACTTGAGAAGAATGTGTATCTTTTGCTTTTGGATGTAGAGTTCTACAGATGTTTATTAAGTCCATCTGTTCTAGTGTGTTGTTCAGTGCTTCTGTGTCCTTACTTATTTTCTGTCTCGTGGATCTGTCCTTTGGAGTTGGTGGTGTGTTAAAATATCCCAAAATGAATGCATTGCAATGTCTTTCCTCCTTTAATTCTGTTAGTATTTGTTTCACATATATTGGTGCTTCTGTATTGGGTGCATATATGTTTATAATGGTTATATCCTCTTGTTGGACTGAGTCCTTTATCGTTATGTAATGTCCTTCTTTATCTCTTGTTATTTTCTTTATTTTGAAGTCTATTCTGTCTGATACTAGTATTGCAACACCTGCTTTTTTCTCTCTGTTGTTTGCATGAAATATCTTTCTTAGTCCCTTGACTTTTAATCTGTATATGTCTTTGGGTTTGTGATGAGTCTCTTAGAAGCAGCATATAGATAGGTCTTGCTTTTTTATCCATTCTATTTCTCTGTGTCTTTTGATTCGTGCATTCAGTCCATTTACATTTAGGGTGATTATTGAAAGATATGTACTTATTGCCATTGCAGGCTTTAGATTTGTGGTTACCAAAGGTTCAAGGTTAGCCTGTTTACTACCTTACTGTCTGACTGAACTGGCTTATTGAGCTGTTATAAACACAGTCTGATTATTATTTCTTTCCCTTCTTTTTCCTCCTCCGTTCTTCATATGTTGGGTGTTTTGTTCTGTGCTCTTTTTAGGAGTGCTCCCATCTAGAGCAGTCCCTCTAAGACACCCTGTAGAGGTGGTTTGTGGAAGGCAAATTCCCTAAATTTTTGCTTGTTTGGGAATTGTTTAATCCCTCCTTCATATTTAAATGATAATCCTGCTGTATACAGTATCCTTGGTTCAAGGCCCTTCTGTTTCATTGCATTAAATATATCATGGCATTGTCTTCTGGCCTGTAAGGTTTCTGTTGAGAAGTCTGATGATAGCCTGATGGGTTTTCCTTTGTAGGTGACCTTTTTTCTCTCTCTGGCTGCTTTTAATACTCTGTCCTTGTCCTTGATCTTTGCCATTTTAATTATTATGTGTCTTGGTGTTGTCCTCTTTGGTTCCCATCTCTTAGAAGTTCTGTGTGCCTCTGTAGTCTGAGCAACTATTTCCTCCCCCATTTTGGGGAAGTTCTCAGCAATTATTTCTTCAAAGACACTTTCTATCCCTTTTTCTCTCTCTTCTTTCTCTGTTACCCATATAATGCAGATATTGTTCCTTTTGAATTGGTCGCACAGTTCTCTTTATATTGTTTCATTCCTGGAGATCCTTTTATCTCTCTCTGTGTCAGTTTCTATGTGTTCCTTTTCTCTGGTTTCTATTCCATCAATGGCCTCTTGCATCTCATTCATTCACCTTATAAATCCTTCCAGAGTTTGTTTCACTTCTGTAATCTCCTTCTGGATGTCTGTAATCTCCCTCCAGACTTCATCCCTTACCTCTTGCATATTTCTCTGCAGTTCTGTCAGCATGTTTCTGATTTTTTATTTTGAATTCTTTTTTCAGGGAGACTGTTTAGGTCTGCCTCTGCAGATCCTTTCTCAGGTGTTGTTTAAACTATCTTGGACTGGACTAAATTTTTTTGCCTTTTCATGGTGATAGCGTTGGCTGTAGGCAGGTTGTGGGTGTGTCAGCTGGGAGAAGAACGTCCTTTCCTGCTTGCTGGATGCCTTGCCCTTCTCTGCTGCCTGTGATGGTTACCCACACTCCTGGAGCAGCCACTGGGTTAGTCACCTAAGCTGCTGTGGGCAGGGTCTCCATCAGAGCAGCATGGAGCCCTGTGGGGAGTGGCAGGCACTCCAGGTGCACTCCTCTGTGCTAGCAGTGCCTCTGCCAGGCAGCTATGTGACAGCAGTGGCATTTGAGTCTGACCCGGGTGGCTGTGCATTGGGCTGTGATTCCAGTCGGCTGCTGGGAGCATGCCTACTCCCTCTGGTCCTCTGCAGGTGTGCACTGAGCTCTCCCGCACAGGCCTCTACTGGGCTCCTCTGACTCCACTGCCACCGGTGTGCACGAGCCATGCCCAGGCTTTTGGTTGCGCTGCTGCGTGCTCATACAAGCCTCTCTTGGTCCCCTCCTGTGCCGTTGGTGCATGCGATCTGCTCCCGGTCTCTTCTGGCGCCGCCATCCCTGGCAAGTGCTGCCACTCTCCCGTTACTGGGCTGGTGTGTAGGGGTACACACCAGTCAGAGGAATGACTGGCAGGCTGCTTAGTGCCATGAGGGGCTTCAGAGGTGCACTACCTCCCCAGGGTTTAGGGCACCTAAGTTTCCCCGAGATTCCCAGCTGCTGGCTAAGTGTGCCGGGACAACTTCGTCCAGCTGTGGGGTCCCTGTCTCTTAAAGACTTGCAGAAAGCACTCGCTTTTCTTTTGTCTCAGGGGCGCCGGTTGCGGGGACCTACCCACAGGTTTTACTTTTCTGTTTCTCTAATATCCAGCACCCCGTGCACCTTGTGTCTGCGTGCTGGGTGCGGATTTCAAGAGCTGGTTGTTTAGCAGTCCTGGGCTTTCACTCCCTCCCCATTCTGACTCCTTTCTTCCCGCTGGGTTTTGGGGTGGGGGAGTGTTTGGGTCCTGCCTGGCTGTGGCTTGTATCTTATCCCCTTCGTGTGATTCTCACAGATGTAGATGTATCTTTCATTGAGTTCTCACAGATGTAGATGTATCCTGGCTGTTGTACTGCATCCACTGGTGTCTCTTTTAGGAATAGTTGTATTTATTGTATTTTCATAAATATATATATGTTTTGGGGAGGAGATTTCCTCTGAACTACTCATGCTGCCATCTTCCCGTTATCCTTTGTCCAGTTTGTCAGTATTTTATTGACAACTTTTGTAATACACAGCTTGAATATTGATCTGTAATTTTATTATACTGTCCTTATCTGGCTTTGTATCAGGGTAATTCTGGTTTCATGAAATGAATTTGAGAGTGTTCATTCCTCTTCATTTTTTTTGGAAATTTAAGAAGGATTAGCATTAATTCTTCTTTTGGTAGACTTCAGTGAAATGATCTGTTCCTGGATTTTTCTGTATTGGGAGGTTTCTGTTTATATATTGAATCTACTTTTATTATTGGTCTGCTCAGATTTTCTATATTTTCATGATACAGTTTTGGTAAGTTGTATGTTTCTAACAATTTATCTTTTTCTTCTAGATTGTCCAATTTATTGGTGTATAACTTCATATTATTATCATATGATCCAAAGTACTGCTGTTAGGTTAGTTGTAATAGCTACTCTTTTATTTAAATTTATTTTTGGGGGTCTTCTCTCTTTCTTGGTTTTTTTAGTTGATGATTTGTTAATTTTGTTTATCTTTTCAAAGACAGTGTTGTTTTGTTTTCCTTTTCTTTTTTTTTTTATTGAAGGGCAGTTGACACACAGTATTACATTACATTAGTTTCAGGTGTACAACACAGTGATTCAACATTTATATACATGATAATTCTAGGTACCAGCTATCACCATACCAAGTTGTTACAATATTTTGACTATATTCCTTATGCTATACATTACATCCCGGTTACTTATTTATTTTACAATTGGAAGTGTGTTTATATATATATATATATATATATATTTTTTGAGGGCATCTCTCATATTTATTGATCAAATAGTTGATAACAACAATAAATTTCTGTATAGGGGGTTCAATACTCAATGCAAAATCATTAATCCACCCCAAGCCTAATTTTCATCAGTCTCCAATCTTCTGATGCATAACGAACAAATTCTTACATGGAGTACAAATTCTTACATAGTGAATAAGTTACATGGTGAACAGTTCAAGGGCAGTCATCACAGAAGCTTTCGGTTTTGTTCATGCATTATGAACTATAAACAGTCAGTTCAAATATGAATATTCATTTGATTTTTAAACTTGATTTATATGTGGATACCACATTTCTCTATTATTATTATTTTTAATAAAATGCTGAAGTGGTAGGTAGATACGAGATAAAGGTAGAAAACAGAGTTTAGTGTTGTAAGAGAGCAAATGTAGATGATCAGGTGTGTGCCTGTAGACTATGTGTTAATCCGAGCTAGACGAGGGCAATAAACATCCATGTATGCAGAAGATTTCTCCCAGAACATGAGGGGGGAGGTTCTAAGCCTCACCTCTGCTGCTCCCCATTTTCTCACCAGATGGCCCCCTGCGACTGTGCCTGTCTTAGGTTGTTCCTCCCTTGAGGAATCTTACCCGTCTCTGGCTAACCAGTCATCTTCCGGGGCCATACAGGGAAATGTAAAGTTGGTAAGTGAGAGAGAAGCCTTATTGTTTGAAAAGGTTAGCTTTTTACTTCTTTGCATATTTATGACCTGTGGCTTCTATGCCCAGCATTTGTCTTGAGGTGTCTTTACCACTTGGAAGAATTATGATACTCGGTAAATTCGACATGTGGCACGAGTTCTATTTAAAGGTTGTGATTAGGTAGGAAGAAGAAAAGCTATAGAAGTAGCAGGCAGAAGAAAACCTGGGAAGATTGATTATTTCTTTGACATATCTTCTTGTAGAGTAACTTCAGCATGGATAGGTTTTAAACTACTAATTAAATTGTGCACATACATTAACATAATAGGAATATAGTTACCTAACCAAAGCATACCTGTAATTACCAGCCATCTCCAGTGAAACCAAGAAAACCAGTTAGGCACCTTAGGCATTTGTGAAAACTTATCTATGATATGGTGGATATTGTCCAACTGAACTTAAACAGTCTGAGAGAATTCAGATAAATTAGAACAACCCATTCCTGGTTAATGTTCACATCCCATATGTTCTTTTAACAATAAATAGTCTGTGGTTGTAAGATTTTGGAGTGCTACAATTTGCATTTCTCCTAATTCTTGGTTGAGTTCCAACAGTATAGGTCCAGTCCAATTTGTTGTTTTACTGTATGCACAGGCCAGCTTAGTTATCTCCTTCATCATTCCCATGGCAAGTCCAGGAACTGGTGGGATGAGTGCATCTACACCTGTGGCAGTGCGTGGATCTTTGTTGGGTTTTTTTTTTGCTGATCATCTTCTCTCATGAGTCTTCCCGAGAGTGCTGATGTTGGAAGTTCTTTTTCATATCGTATCTTAGTTCATTTTCGGGGTAGCCAAATTAGGCTTTGATCCTCTGTATAAACACAAACAGACCCTTTGCCTACACTTTTATATGTGCTTTATATCATTGTGTAGAACTCATTCGAGGTCACCACACAGGCACTGCTTTTTTTTTTTAATCATTAATCTACACTTACATGACGAATACTTTGTTTACTAGATTCTCCCCTATACCAGGTCCCCCCTATATACTCCTTTACAGTCACTGTCCATCAGCGTTTTGTTTATTGAGGCATGTGAGCTCTTTATATATTCTGGACGTCAAGCCTTTATTGGAAGTGTCATTTTCAAATATATTCTCCCATACTGTAGGGTTCCTTTTTGTTCATTTGATGGTGTCTTTTGCTGTACAGAAGCTTTTCAGCTTAATATAGTCCCACTTGTTCATTTTTGCCTTTGTTTTCCTTGCCTGGGGAGATATGTTCAAGAAGAGGTCACTCATGTTTATGTCTAAGAGGTTTTTGCCTATGTTTTCTTCCAAGAGTTTAATGGTTTCTTGACTTACATTCAGGTCTTTGATCCAATTTGAGTTTACTTTTGTATATGGGGTTAGACAATGGTCCAGTTTCATTCTCCTACATGTAGCTGTCCAGTTTTGCCAGCACCATCTGTTGAAAAGACTGTCATTTCGCCATTGTATGTCCATGGCTCCTTTATCAAATATTAATTGACCATATATGTCTGGGTTAATGTCTGGATTGTCTAGTCTGTTCCATTGGTCTGTGGCTCTGCTCTTGTGCCAGTACCAAATTGTCTTGATTACTATTGCTTTATAATAGAGCTTGAAGTTGGGGAGTGAGATCCCCCCTACATTGTTCTTCTTTCTCAGGATTGCTTTGGCTATTCGGGGTCTTTCGTGGTTCCATATGAATTTTTGAATTATTTGTTACAGTTCATTGAAGAATGTTGCTGGTAGTTTCATAGGGATTGCATCAAATCTGTATATTGCTTTGGGCAGGATGGCCATTTTGACGATATTAATTCTTCCTAGCCATGAGCATGGGATGCGTTTCCATCTGTTAGTGTCCCCTTTAATTTCTTTAAAGAGTGACTTGTAGTTTTCAGAATATAAGTCTTTCACTTCTTTGGTTAGTTTTATTCCTAGGTATTTTATTTTTTTGGATGCAATGTGAATGGAGTTGTTTTCCTGATTTCTCTTTCTGTTGGTTCATTGTTGGTGTATAGAAAAGCCACAGATTTCTGTGTGTTGATTTTGTATCCTGCAACTTTGCTGTATTCCGATATCAGTTCTAGTAGTTCTGGGGTGGAGTCTTTAGGGTTTTTTATGTACAGTATCATGTCATCTGCAAATAGTGACAGTTTAACTTCTTCTTTGCCAATCTGGATTCCTTGTATTTTTTTTTTTTTGTCTGATTGCCGTGGCTAGGACCTCCAGTACTATGTTAAATAACAGTGGGGAGAGTGGGCATCCCTGTCTAGTTCCCGATCTCAGCAGAAATGCTTTCAGCTTCTCGCTGTTCAATATAATATTGGCTGTGGGTTTTTCATAGATGGCCTTTATTATGTTGAGGTACTTGCCCTCTATTCCCATTTTGCTGAGAGTTTTTATCATGAATGGATGTTGAACTTTGTCAAATGCTTTTTCAGCATCTATGGAGATGATCATGTGGTTTTTGTCTTTCTTTTTGTTGATGTGGTGGATGATATTGATGGACTTTCGAATGTTGTGCC
The DNA here is from genome assembly GCF_030020395.1 of Manis pentadactyla. Taxonomy (NCBI): domain Eukaryota; kingdom Metazoa; phylum Chordata; class Mammalia; order Pholidota; family Manidae; genus Manis; species Manis pentadactyla. The sequence goes on along the minus strand of NC_080020.1, from coordinate 144,700,757 downwards.
ATCCTTGCATCCCTGGGTTGAATCCCACTTGGTCATGGTAAACGATGGTTTTGATGTGTTTTTGAATTCGGTTTGCTAAAATTTTGTTGAGTATTTTTGCGTCTACATTCATCAGGGATATTGGTCTGTAGTTTTCTTTTTTGGTGGTGTCTTTGCCTGGTTTTGGAATTAGGGTGATGTTAGCTTCATAGAATGAGTTTGGGAGTATCCCCTCCTGTTCTATTTCTTGGAAAACTTTAAGGAGAATGGGTATTATGTCTTCCCTGTATGTCTGATAAAATTCCGAGGTAAATCCATCTGGCCCGGGGGTTTTGTTCTTTGGTAGTTTTTTGATTGCCGCTTCAATTTCGTTGCTGGTAATTGGTCTGTTTAGATTTTCTGTTTCTTTTTGGGTCAGTCTTGGAAGGTTGTATTTTTCTAGGAAGTTGTCCATTTCTCCTAGGTTTCCCAGCTTGTTAGCATATAGGTTTTCATAGTAGTCTCTAATAATTCTTTGTATTTCTGCGGGGTCCGTCGTGATTTTTCCTTTCTCGTTACTGATAGTGTTGATTTGTGTTGACTCTCTTTTCCTCTTAATAAGTCTGGCTAGAGGCGTTTCTATTTTGTTCATTTTCTCGACGAACCAGCTCTTGGTTTCATTAATTTTTGCTATTGTTTTATTCTTCTCAATTTTATTTATTTCTTCTCTGATCTTTATTATGTCCCTCCTTTTGCTGACCTTAGGCCTCATTTGTTCTTCTTTTTCCAATTTCGATAATTGTGACATTAGACCATTCATTTGGGATTGCTCTTCCTTTTTAAAATATGCTTGGATTGCTATATACTTTCCTCTTAAGACTGCTTTTGCTGTGTCCCACAGAAGTTGGGGCTTAGTGTTGTTGTTGTCATTTGTTTCCATATATTGCTGGATCTCCATTTTGATTTGGTCATTGATCCATTGATTATTTAGGAGCGTGTTGTTTTGCCTCCATGTGTTTGTGAGCCTTTTTGCTTTCTTTGAACAGTTTATTTCTAGTTTAATGCCTTTGTGGTCTGAAAAGTTGGTTGGTAGGGTTTCAATCTTTTGGAATTTACTGAGGCTCTTTTTGTGTCCTAGTATGTGGTCTATTCTGGAGAATGTTCCATGTGCACTTGAGAAGAATGTGTATCCTGTTGCTTTTGGATGTAGAGTTCTGTAGATGTCTATTAGGTCCATCTGTTCTAGTGTGTTTTTCAGTGCCTCTGTGTCCTTACTTATTTTCTGTCTGGTGGATCTGTCCTTTGGAGTGAGTGGTGTGTTGAAGTCTCCTAGAATGAATGCATTGCATTCTATTTCCTCCTTTAGTTCTATTAATATTTGTTTCAGGTATGTTGGTGCTCCTGTATTGGGTGCATATATATTTATAATGGTTATATCCTCTTGATGGACTGAGCCCTTTATCATTATGTAATGTCCTTCTTTGTCTTTTGTTACTTTCTTTATTTTGAAGTCTGTTTTGTCTGATACCAGAATTGCAACACCTGCTTTCTTCTCTCTGTTGTTTGCTTGAAATATCTTTTTCCATCCCTTGACTTTAAGTCTGTGCGTGTCTTTGGGTTTGAGGTGAGTCTCTTGTAAGCAGCATATGGATGGATCTTGCTTTTTTATCCATTCTATTACTCTGTGTCTTTTGATTGGTGCATTCAGTCCATTTACATTTAGGGTGATTTTTGAAAGGTATGAGTTTATTGTCATTGCAGGCTTTAAGTTTGTGGTTACCAAAGGTTTAGGGTTAGCTTCTTTACTATCTTACTGTCTAACTTAACTCGCTTGTTGAGCTATTATAAACACAGTCTGATGATTCTTTATTTCTCTCCCTTCTTATTCCTCCTCCTCCCTTCTTCATATGTTGGGTGTTTTGTTGTGTGCTCTTTTTAGGAGTGCTCCCATCTAGAGCAGTCCCTGTAGGATGCCCTGTAGAGGTGGTTTGTGGAAATTCCCTCAACTTTTGCTTGTCTGGGAATTGTTTAATCCCTCCTTCATATTTAAATGATATTCGTGCTGGATACAGTAGTCTTGGTTCAAGGCCCTTCTGTTTCATTGCATTAAGTATATCATGACATTCTCTTCTGGCCTGTAGGGTTTCTGTTGAGAAGTCTGATGATAGCCTGATGGGTTTTCCTTTGTAGGTAACCTTTTTTTTCTCTCTGGCTGCCTGTAATACTTTGTCCTTGTCTTTGATCTTTGCCATTTTAATTATTATGTGTCTTGGTGTTGCCCTCCTTGGATCCCTTGTCATGGGAGTTCTGTGTACCTCTGTGGTCTGAGAGGCCATTTCTTCCCCTAGTTTGGGGAAGTTTTCAGCAATTATTTCTTCAAAGACATTTTCTCTCCCCTTTTCTCTCTCTACTTCTTCTGGAATGCCTATGATTCTTATATTATTCCTTTTATATTGATCACTCAGCTCTCTTAAAATTCTTTCATTCCTGGAGATCCTTTTATCTCTCTCTGCATCAGCTTCTCTGCGTTCCTGTTCTCTGTTTTCTAGTCCATTAATGGTCTCTTGCATCTCGTCCATTCTGTTTTGAAGTCCTTCCAGAGCTTGTTTTATTTCTGAATTCTCCTTCCTTAGTTCTTGCATATTTCTCTGCAAGTCCATCAGCATGGTTATGACTTTTGTTTTGAATTTTTTTTCAGGAAGACTGGCTAAATCTATCTCCCCAGATTCCTTCTCAGGGGAAGATGTAGCAGATGCCGAAGCTGTCTGGGTTAGTCTTGTCTGGATCATATTTTTTTGCCTTTTCATGTTGACAGGTGCTATTGACTGTCAGCTGGGAGGGCCAAAATTTTCACTTGCTACTGGCCTTTCTTTACTGGGACAACTGCGACCCCTAGTGGCTTGTGTTGGGTAATTGCGTGTAGAGTGGGTCTTTGTGTCTTGCCTGGCCGGAAGGGAGAAATTTCCCTTTCTGTGTGCGGAATTTGTCTCAGGCTGCTTCTCTGCTTTCGCAGCGCCCAGTGGGGTAATGGATGGGGGGGCTGCTTGACTGTTTACCTCCGTGAGGGGTTTCAGAGCTGTTGCCCAGGGGGTTAGTGCACCCGGTTTTCCCTGTAATTTCCAGCTGCTGTACTGTGACCTGGGTTGTTTCCGTCAAGCTGTTAAGTCCCTGTCCCTTTAAGACTTTCACAAAGCCCCCGCTTTTCTTTGTCACAGGGGCATCAGCTTCGGCACCCGCTCAGAGGTCTTACTCCCTGTTCCCCCAGTATCCAGGGCCCCCTGGGCACGTACTGTGTCTGCGCTCTGGCCCGGATGGCTGGGGCTGGGTGTTCGGCAGTCCTGGGCTCCGTCTCCCTCCCGCTCTGCCTATTGTTCTCCCGCCGGGAGCTGGGGGAAGGGGCGCTCGGGTCCCGCAGTCCGGGGCTTGTATCTCACCCCTTTCACCAGTCGCTGGGTTCTCGCTGGTGTAGCTGCAGTCTGGCCACTGTCCTGCGTCTTCTGGTCTCTCTTTTAGGGCTAGTTGTGTTTGTTGTATTTTCAAAAGTATATATGTTTTTGGGAGGAGATTCCCACTGTCCAACTCACGCCTCCATGTTGGCTCTGCCCCCCTGTTTTTCTTTTCTATAGTTTATCCTGTTCACTGTTTCATTTATTTATTCTCTTCTGTTTTCCCCTTTACTGGGATTTTCACAATGGTTTTTTGTCTTTGGATAGTTGTAGTTTGTTTTGTGATGGAGACTGAAGTCCTAAAGTCATGAAAGACTTGTTGCTATCTTGATGACATTATTCATAACAACATTTTCTGATGTAGATACTTAATTCAAATTCAGTTTCACATAACATTTATTAAGTACTTCCTCTACAAAATAACATGGCATAGAAGAAGAGGCTTGCACTTTAGAGATGGACAGAATTTAGGAGTGATCTGCTGTGAATGGCAAGGGTTAAGTGAAACAATTTACCAATGCTAGCTTTTTGGATAAGAGAACTAGCAGACCAGGGATTTTGAGCTATCACTGTATCTTGGCACCTAGAGCAGTGCTTGGCACAGAGTAAGCCTTCAGTAAGTACTTGTTCTGCCTTTATTATGAGCCATTCAATGAGTTACACATAGTAGGTTTGATGGCATGTTAGAAACATCCTCTGCCTACAGAGGATATGCTGTGCTGACCAAGGCATGGCTTTCCTACCTTTCTTTAGAGGCTTTTGGAAAGCCCTAGAGTGCTTGCCACAAATAATGTTCCCTTTGTCCAGGAGTTGCTGCTTATTCCTAGGGTGGCATGCTCTGAAGAATGACCCTACTGCCTAAGGCAACAGCCCAGATATCTTTGGATCAGATCAAGAGGGGGTGCCTGGCCCACCTAGAAGATGCTCTGTGACCTAAGATTTGTTCAGATTTTTTCTGCCCAGCAGGCTTCTTTCTCCTACATCAGGAGATCAGCAAAATTTCATATGCAGAGCCAGATCATAAATATTTAAGGATTTGTTGTCAAGAGACAAACTTGAGGATGTTACATAGGTATTTATTAATGAAAAAGGAAATGCCTGCCTTGCTCTGCCCCTGCATGCCTTGGGTGGGCCATCTGAGAGAGTGAGCAGCTTTGTTCTAGTTCCATGTGCTAGAGGCAATTTCAGGAAAAAAGAGTGACTTCTGAGATAGAGGGCTCTAGCAGTTTGCAGAGAAGGAGGCATAAGGGGGGAGGCGAGGTGGTGGCAGTGGTCATTTTCATTTTCTACCCCTGTGACACCCAGAACTGGCAGGTCTCCTTAGAGTGCCCAGCCTTCTCATTGTGGGCAGCCTGGCTGGAGGCAGGTAACTCTGAGTCACTGCCACTAGCCTGAAATGTCACCCCTTGGTGCCTTGGCAGTTGCCAACAGTGGAGTCCCCAAATGTGTACATGCAAAGCAAGCAGAAAAGAGGAGCCAGTTATACAGACCTAGCTAGAGCATGCCAGTGGGTTGTATGCAGAGTTTAGTGGCTCTATTTGTCCTGAGGGCTGTGTTTTGTTAACCTCTGCACTAGATAGCTGTGGGCCAAACTCAGATACCATTTCTTGGGGGAATTTTAACTTAAGGCATAGGAAAAGGGAATTTATTACTTGGCCTCCTTATAGAAGGACATTACCATGATGGAGAAATGTTGACTTGAAACAGTAATGCCTGCTGCTCTGGGCATGTCAGGATCACTTGCCGTCCCAACAACCCTGCACCGTATTCCAGCTCAGTGGCGGGTTAGGGTAGGGATGGGACTGCCTGGCTGAAAAGTAGCTGAGATGACTTTCTTGGATCCCTTGCTTATCTTTGCAAGAGCTCATGTCACCTCGCTCTTCCTTGCTGCCTAAAAAAGCCTAACCAAAACAAAACATTTGTCCTTCCATGGAACAATAAGCAACAGTGGATATTTTTCTGTTCCCTTTCTCCCAGAGGTAACTGATCCCTTTGCTGTGAAAACTGATCTCTTTATCAGAACTCCTGTAAGAAGGCATCTTGCTCATGACACTTGTACCTTCTCCCCTACCTGGTGGTTAGGTGTGTTTGCCTTTCCTAATCTAAAAGATTCATCTCTGTCTTATTCAATAGAGTTTGATGGATGAATTAATAATTATTAATAGGTAAGAGTAAGCCATTTATTCTGTATTATAATAACCACTTAGTGCTTTTGTATGAATTACCTACCAAAAAAGTACTTTTATTTTATTTTAATTATTTAATTGAATTTAATTTGTGAGTTAAAAGTTGCTAAAAAAAGCTAGGAGACTTTATCACAGGCCATTATGTACCACAGCAAATTGCTGCTTTACCATAGTAACGCCAATGCCCCAGATTTCCTAAAACCTCATCAAGCTTCATCACTTAACAAATAATAAAAAACTCAGCACAACGACTTGTTTTTATATTCTTATGAGAACACCAAGTGTTCAGGTGTGTCTTTATCATGGCATACATACAGGTCAAGTTTGATAATTTAGCCATGAGTGATCAGACCTTGGAGAAATAAATCCTTTAATTAAATATATAGGAAATTGATGAAAAATATGATATTAAATCAAAATTTCATAATTAGAAAACTAACTCTCAAGTTGTTGAAAATACTATAGCATGCATATTGCTTCAGTCCCATCCAAGAGGCACAGCAAGGGTGCCAGCATATGTGCGGTGCCAGGTCAGTGGCCCTGACCAATGTTGATGATATACTGAGACTGCCTTTTTGCTGATTGCCCCACCACTTGTCTTTGTTATTTATAGCGTTCTGCCACATTATTGTCTCTGTATTTCCAAAATCAACTAACAACAGTTCAATTAATTATGTTACAACTTATATTTGTTACCTTTATTTCCTTTGTTGAAATTGGAAAGATACTTTAGTTTGTAACTAAATCCACAAAATAAATCACTTGTATATTAAAACTTAAAAATTTTTCAGTTTAAGCTGAAATTCACTCTCTTAAGATGAGTAAAGCTAAAGAGAAATATTTGAATGATAACATTTCATTTTTATTATTGGTGGTTTATAATTGATAACATAATTGTTAGTGTGACTAGTTTATGAGTAAAAACAATACATGTGACTGCAATATTTCTATTATTATTATTTTTTAATGCATGTCTTCAGTTTGCCTGTTCTACCACTAGAAGCACTCTAAGGAAGTAGAGAGTCAGCATTTACCATTGGCCGCTGCTTGGCACACAATAAAATTAGGTACCTTTAATTAGAGTTTACCCTGACCCAGGTGCTGTGTTGTAAGAGCTGCCAGGTTTTGTTTCATTTTATCCTTACAATACCCCTATGAGATGGGTGCTATAAATGTAAGTGCCATTGATCAAGAATTATTTTTGTTGTTGGCATGTACTCCTTATGCCAGCTTGACTAGCTCATGTAGCATATCTTTTACATTTTTGTTGAATAAATGAATCGTCCCAATGAAGACAAGCCCTGGAGAATTTACATTATTAGAAGTCAATTAACTTGGAAGTGCTAGAACTAAGTCCAAATATAGATGCAAGTCTAGCACTTGGCAATATTTCCTTTCACTAACCGGAAAAGAACAATGACTTCACCTTTGACTGGGTGGTACCTTATTTCCCTGGGGCTTTCCTGTTCTCTGTGTCTTTTGATCACCATGACTACTAGGTCAGCTGAGGGCACCTGAAGAAAGGAAGTTGAAAGTGGGGAAGTTAAGCCATGTTCAATAGCTGGGTGGTGTACATGACAGACCTGAGAGGGAAGGTGAAACTCCATGCAAAGATAAGGGCTGATAGTGGAGTCCAATCTGCTTGTAGCTCTGCCATAGCACAGATAATAACCATGGCCAAAATATGTTCACTTGCTTTCTTCAGCCAATAAATCCTGGTGCCTCTCAGTCTTTATGTTCACAGTATCAAGCTCTCCCTCTGTTTCCACACCTCTGCCCTGGCTTCAGATCTCACCTACATGCTAATAAATCCTTGTCTCCAGATCTCTCCCTTGAGGCACAGACTTATATTTATAAATGTATAGGAAGTGACTAAGGATATTTCTTATTTGAATGGCCTGCAGTCTTTGCAATCCACCTGTTCCCCATTGAATTTATTACACACTGTCTTCAAGTTTATCCCCCACCCTACATATTTGACTTAGGCCAACAATATACATCCAAGCTTCCTAGATAAAACCTCACAATCATCCTTTGTTGGCTCTCCACTCATCCAAATAATTGCCAAGTCCTTCTTATATCACCTCCTAACCTTCTAATATTGCTGCTACATCTGCATCTCCAGGGCCACTGACTCCTTCAGGCTGTCTTCATCTCCTAGAGATCCACAGCTTCTAATGGAGCATCTGCCACTAAAACACTCTCTTCTTTCCAACCTGCACATACTATATTCCTGAAATCATCTCATCAGGCAATGCACTGTCTGGATGACTTTTGGAACCCAGGTTTCCTGAAGGACAGAGTCTTTAGTTTCATTTTCAAGATTCCTTGCAACAGGCTTCAGTACATCTTACCAACTAACTCCTACACTCAGATGCATGGGCCCTTCCCTGGGCTTGCTCTGGACTCATGGGAGGCAGACCCTCTCTGCCTTTCACGTCCCTGCTATTCCCTCTCTTTTGTCTTTGTGATTCAGCTCCATTGTCATTTCAGCCTCTCTACATGGATGTAGCATGTTTCCTACTGTTTCCTCAAAGTCCTTTCAGCATATTTTTCAAGTTCTTCATTCTATCACAACTATCTTTGGGTCTGTTTCTTTTACCATTTTCTCTATTGGTCATGTTTCTTGGAATGCTTAAACATTTTTATTGAATGTTGGACATTTTCCATAAGTTTTAGAGGCTTTGATGATGTTACTTCACTTCAGAGAGGATTGTTTCTTTCGTCTGGAAGGAAGATAGATGAGGAGCAGAATGTCTCATTTCAAGGACGTGCTGATCTGACTGAGACTAGGTTATAGTTTTGTGAAGCCACATGCACCTCTAGTTCATCCATGCCCTGCCCAGAGGTTTCAGCTGTGGCCCTGAGAGTCCTCTAGGACCTCTTTGGGGGGTTTTCCTCACTACACTGAGATTGCCAGAAACTTCATTCTGCCTGTCAGTAGTTACTGCCTGTTTTTTTAAAAATCCTCTTGCCTTTTGCAATTCCATATTTCAGCAAATATCTCAAGGGGAATGAACCCAAGTGCAGGGTCACTTCCTTGTACCCCCTTTAACACCTGGATTTGGCAACCCCACTTTTGCTTGAGTTGGCAATCTCACATTCTCAAATCTTGAATTTGTGTCTCTTGTGCATCATGAGAGTACCAAAGATCTACTGGTTTCTTTTCCTCCTGGCAGTGGCCACGTGCCCCCACCATCAACCTCACTCAGTGCCCCCATCCCATGTGGAGAGTCTGTAATGCCTCCAGAAAAAAAGAGAGAGGACACAGAACTTAGGCTCAACTCTCTGAGGTCCCCTCTCACAGAAACCTTGGCCACTTAACCTCTGGTCCCTCAGCTAGTCATCAATACCTTCAAACAGACTTTTCTCTCTTTCTTTTTTGGCATTTTATCCAGTTTTTCTAGTTGTTCTTGGTGGAAGGGCTGGTGTGTTGTAATTACTTCATCAAAGCCAGAAATGGAATCTGAAACCAATTCTTCTAAGCTCTACTATTTCAAATCAAAATGTACTATATTCTGTAAGTTACTTTCAAAAGAGTCTACTACTTGGTTTGGTGGACTAAAGTTCTTTCTTCATAAATTTGTAACTGTTGATTGCTAAGAAATTAGATGAATGGCCAAAACCATGTAGTTCTTTACATAATAGTATATTCTATATTAATCTGGAAATCTTTTGTGTTTTCACACCGTGTTTAATTTTCCCAGAAGTCACAGAGAAAAGCCAAGCAAATAAGCCTACTGAAATTCTGTTTGTACACCAAAATCTATTGTATCACAGGGCCATATGCATAGTCATACCTAGCAAAATTTTATAGCAAGCACATACACATTCATAACAGCATACACAAACATTGGAAATATAATTCAAACAGTATACAATTGTGGCATGGATATAATACAGGGATATTCAGTCTTAAAATTCATCAATCAAGTGAGAAAAAAGTCTACTTAGTTCTAAAACTCTGCTAATTATTTTACCCTAAAAGAAGCAATATGTGATTTTCTGGGACAAAATGCAGAAGACCTGGATTTCTGCCCTAGTTATTTGGCCCTAAGCAAGTAAAAATTTCCTTAGATCCATTTTCTTCTTTCTAAAATGAGCCAGCATTATTTATATTACTGTCTGTCACATGGCTGTTTAAAGAAGAAAACAAGGTCATATGTGTAAAATTTTATTATGTGCTGTTAATAGACTTTAGAAGTTTTGAGGGATTAGTAATATATGCCTAGAGATTCAGACAAACACACCTTGGCATCTGATTCACATAGAAAAAGCAAGATGGTATATAAAGCAAAATGATTTCCTGGGGTTTAGATTTAACATAGTGTCATTGACCACAGGCCCGTTCTGATTCACACTAGCCCAGTCATCTCTGGTCTCCATCATGGTCCTCTTCTCTCTCCTGTCAATCCCAACCTTCCCAAACGCACACATGTGTAGACACATGTATACACACCCACATTCACTCTTCACTTGCTCTACTCTAGGAAGTGAGCCTAAAGTCACATCCTTACATTACTAATTATGTGGGATGAGCACACTTGTGAAGAATAGCATTTTTCAGTTGTTGTAGTCATTTACTTCCCTCATATGAACAAGACTTAGGTTCTTTCCCAAAAGCAGCACTTGTGACTTGGGCATCTAAAGGGCCTAAGCTCTCTGGGTTCCTAGGAGAGCCAGGCTGAAGTGTGGGAGCTGGGGAGGAAGAAGAAAAGCAGGCTGAACAGGAGAATATGGACATCACGTGCGCTTAGCTCAACAGCAAGTAGGGGGTCCAACCGCAGTTGTGTGGAGGTGAGAAAGGGGCAAAAGACAATGGATAGGATTGCTTTTAGCCCTGCCTGCAAAGGCCTGGAAAAATAAATACCAGTCACTCTTGATTGGACACTTACTGTGTGCCAGGTTCTCTGGTGGGTGCTTTTTACACATATCACTTCATTTGATTTTCATGATAACTGGAGATTTTTCTTCTGTCCCACAGGCTATGGACTGAGTCATGTCCCTCCATGTTTATATGTTGAAGCCCTAATCCCCAGCACCTTAGAATGAGACTATATTTGGAGACAGGGTCTTTAAGGAAGTAATTAAAATAGATGTCATGAGGGTGAGCCCTAATCCTAGATCAGCATCCTTACAAGAAGAGGAGGTTAGGACACAGACACACACAGAGGGAAGGCCACGTGAGGATGAGGGAGAAGATGGCCGTCCACACACCAGGGAGATGGGACTCAGAGGAGCAGCCCTGCCGACACCTTGGTCCTGGACTTCCAGCCTCCAGACTGTGAGGAAATACATTTCTGTTCTTTAAGCCACCGTCTTTTGGTACCTTCTTATGGTAGCCCTTGTTAACTCTACACATAGTGTACAGTAGAAAATGTTCCTCAGTTCTGGGGGAGGAAAGAGATATACGCCATTGACTTTTTAGCTCTTTTCTGGCACTACATCTTTTCTGGCACTATATTGGAAAAATACATCTTCATTTTATTGTCAGTTTTGAATAGACACTTCTATTTAAGCTTTACAATGAAAAGAAACTAGGTTTTTTCATCCCATTGTTTTATGTATGCTTTGTAAACTAGCCTAGTTTTTATTGACAATCTTTATTTTTTCTTTAATTAAATCCTCTAACTTTGAAACCAATAGAGAAAGTTCATTGGGGAAACTTCTTAGTCCTCCTTAATAATTACTATAAAAATTGGGCTTAGGTTAAAGACTTATTTTAACAGATGTAGTATTCTCTTAGTTTTCCTCTAATAAAAATTAGGTAACAGCAATAGAAAATAGTATTATTGGGTAGCCATTCACCACATGAAGAATTTAAAATATATTACTTCATTTGTAAATAAAATACTTTTCTTGAGCACTTTTAGATTTATGTAAAAATTGTGAAAACAGTACAGGAAGTTACCATTTACACCACACTCATTTGCCCCTATTACCAAATTTTACATTGTGATGGATAGTTGTTATAATTAATGGACCAATGCTGATACATCTTTAGCTAAAGTGCACACATGTTTTTGAATATCGCTTATTTTCTCCTAATATCCTTTTACTGTCTGAGGATCCCATCCAGGATTACATTTAACTTTTGGGTCCCCTTAGTCTCCTCTGGACCGTCACAGATTCTCAGATGCTCATTGTCTTTGGTGACTTGGCAGTTTTAAGTAATAGGGTCAGGGTTGCTCCTCCATTGGAATTTGTTTTTCTCATGATTAGATGGGAGTCACGTGTCTTTGGGAGGAAGACCACAGAGGTGAAGTGCCGTTGTCCTCACGTCACGTTGGTGGCACATACTGTCGTGACTTACCACTGGGGATGCTGACCTTGGGCTCCTGGCTGAGGTACTGTCTGTCAGGTTTCTCCACTGTAGAGTAACTCTTCCTCCAGCTTTTCACGTTGGCTTTTGGAAGGAAGTCACTATGTGCAGCCCACGCTTAAGGAGTGCTTATTTTTTGTTCATTTTATTATTTTTTAGTATGTCCTTACTTCCTGGGACCACATGCTCCAAGCTAATCTGTGTATTTGCTGGTCCAGTCCTAGCATCTACCATTGCTCTAATTAGCTCTGGTTCTTTTTATTGGACAATGGTACTAGAAACCAAAATTTTGGGGCTCTATGTTAATACTTCTGGGGGTTCATTGCTTCTAGGCCATCTCAACTGACAGAGCACAGATACAGACTTGTGTTTCCTAACCCTCCATATACACATACCTACAACTGTATCTGTATCTATGTCTGTGTTAAGCTAAACATGAGTTCATACTGATGCCTCCAACCCCAAGAAGATTCTACCATCTTCTCCTTGCTGTCTATAAATAAATTCAGCTATCTATCTACTTAACTATTCAACCCAAAATGCAAGTATAACAGTATCAGAATTGTATTTGTATCTGAACCTGTATCTGTGGGAAAAAAGTAAAAACAAACAAACAAACAAAAAAACCATACCACCTCAGGTATAATGCTTATGCACACTGTCTTTTGCCTTCAGTCGTACGGATTCCCCAAAGCTACTTAGGTCAGCACCTCTTCCCCATTCCCATCAGTGAGGCTGTCACACATCAGTAATACAGTTAGGCTGTTTTTTCTCTTAGGCTTGAGTCTGCAATGCATCCTGAGATCCTATAATTTCATTTCCATCTTCATAAATCTCCAAAGTAGGAATTTTAGTGATCTTCAGGAAGTGAGACTCAGAAAGTCTAATTTGCTCATTTTCACTGCTAGTACTTAGTGGAGGTTACATTTTAGGTCAGATTTGTATTTCCTAATTTGAAGATTAATGTGCTCCTAAAAATGTTAAACACATCACTTACAAAGAAAACCCACCCAAATACATGCTTGCTGATGAAAAGAAGGCTGGAGATAAAATGCATGGTTGTGGGTGAAGGCCCACACCCAGAATCCACAGCAGTGCCACACGTCACCTGTCTCAGGACTCATTCCCTCACACACAGTGGAATGCAGGAAGAAATCATGTCAGGGAAGTGTACTGCTTCCCAGTACTGCCATGTCAAGTCAGGGTCTGAGGTAGTGAGGTTGGAAACATGAGCTTTTAAGGCAAATGAACTATTTGCCTTTCTCTGATGTATTAAAGTTTTCCAGAGAAACAGAAGTAATAGGACACACACACACACACACACACACACACACATCTGGGGGAGGCAAGATTTTTTTGTCTTATTTAGGCCTTCAACTGATTGAATGAGACCCACTCACATTATGGAAAGCAATCTGTTTTACCCAAAATTCACCAATTTCAATGTTAATCTCATCCATAAACATCCTCCACACTGTGCATAAAATAACCATCACACTTGAGATGACTGCACAGATTCTGTACTCTGCCTAAGAATGGAAAAATAAAATAGAAGAAAGGATGCTCCTTATGAACTATGGGAGTAAACAGCTCCCATTTTAGTAGCATGAATACATCTTTAATCACAGTGCATTGGAGGACCTCACAAAGGTCTGGGCCAGCGTCTGCCAGAATTAGATGCATATGTGAAGACAGAAAGTACTTTTCAAAGAAATGAGCAACTTTCCTGTCATGCCTAAGCAGCTGTGGTTTCTATTCTTAGCAGACAAGGGACTAATTTACCGAGCAAAATATATGTAGGCATCTAGGCATCCACACTTCACAAGGTGAAGCACTATGACAATGACAACTTCAGTGCCTTTTGCTTTCCTGATGTGGGTGTCCTAGGGGTGAGGGGTGGTGGCTCCTGTCCTCCAGCTGCCATGTGCTCTCCCCTGCCAGGGATAATGAAGATCTGCTCCAAGACCATGGGTGACATATCTGAGTATGACTTACTTAATTTTGGAAATTAGTGAAGAAAGTATTCAAATTTCCCCAAGATTTGGGGTGAGGTAAACAACCAGATTTGCTCAGAGGTGCTATGGACCCCAGTGGATTAAGATCATGGTTTCTGAACAAATGATGTTATCAGATGCAGCTACAACCAAATATCTTTCCTTGATGAATCCAGAAGCAGGCTGAACTGAGAGTCTGAGTGTTACAATTCTGAATCTCCTGGGCTTTTTTCTGCTTCCAGGAGAGCAGCATGGCTTAGAATGAGCAATTGGTTTTATTGTTATTTTTATTTTATATTAGTAAAATTTCCAAACGTTCACATGAAAAGGTAATCTAATGAACACAGCATACCCACTTCAGCAATTCATTTCACTAATGTTATTCCACTTATCACCCCCCCTCACACACTCCACCTCCCCTTCAGTCCCCCTGAAGCATTTTAAAGCAAATCTCAGTCACAACATCACTTTATTTTTAAATATTGCAGCATTTCTCTTTAATGGATGATATTTTAAAACATAACCATAATAACATTTTCACACCCAACCAAACTTAAAATAATTCCTTAATATTATCGTTTGCCCAATCTGGATACAAATCTCCAATTTTCTTAAAAATGTCTTTTTAGAGTTGGTTTGGTTGAATTAAGGCCCTAACAGCTTCTACATACACTGGTTGGCATGTTGTTTATATCACTTGGGGATTTTTTTTGTGTGTATATTAGTTCCTTCTCTATTTTTTTCCCTCCCAGGCCTCAGTAGCTGAGAGGAAGCAGGTGATTTAAGCAGAGTAAAATTGACCATGTTCTGCACTGGGAAGGGCATCTTTAAGGTGTTGTAACTTGTGATTGGTGCTTAGATCTAGAGGCTTAACTGGAATAAAGCACTTTCTTACTTGTTTTCTTCAAGAAGCTCGCTCCTGCATTGAAGCACATTGCCCTTCCTTCACAGACATGTGTTTGAGTAGTGGGTCCAGAGCTGTCAGCCAATCAAGTGTCCTAAAGTCACCCTTTGGCTTTGGTGTTCTCACAGCCAGTGATAACTGGTGCCTAGATCCATTGTCTCATTAGGGACTGCAAAGCGGTGATTTTCAAGTGCTGTTACACCTTCATTAATATTAGAGTTTTTCTAATTACATATTAATTTATTACCATTATCTCATAGTCTACTGATTTTGGGTTTATATCTTTTTTCTTACATTAAAAAACCTTTCTTAACTATATTAACACAATTGCTAATTTAATAATTTTTAAATTGTTAAATTTTGTTCACATATGTATGAATTTCCAAATATTATTAACAACTGTAATTACTAATGTGTTTGAAATTTCTCAGTGTGTGTTTTGTTCTTAGAATATATTATAATAAAATCACTATATTTTAGAGTCACTGAAAATATTTCTTTATGGTTAGGTCACTTACTTGACATACATTTAGGGTCATTTGCTTCATTTAATTTTCAATTTTTAATTTTATTTTATTTCTGAGCTAGGCTGGGGATGGGAGGAGGCAGCTCATCTCCCAGCAATCTCTCTGTCACCTGGCATGTCTCTAAGGGCAGCCTTCTGGGCAGTCGACCGGGCAGTTTCCTGGGTTCCTGCTGGGAGTAGCACTGTGTCATATCCCTGCAAAGCACCCCTGTGATGCACGGGGCACTGTTGGGGAGAAGCCCTCAGTGCAGATTCACTACTTTCTTATACTGCTCACGCAACCTGTCTACAAACCTGCTATACATGTATTTCAAATTGGATATGAAGTTTGTTCCTGTTTACTTCCAAATCCAGACCAGCTAGAAATTGCAAGGTTTTGCATTGCACTGTAACTTTAATGTGCAGATTGCTTTGTGGCCAACCACTACATTATGCTAATGCTTTCTGTTCTCCCAGGACCTGAGCAACCTGAACTGAAATCAGTTGCTCCAGCCTGGATACACCCTAGTAGGCCTGTGTCCCTGTTCACAGCCCAAGCACCCCCCACCCCGTGCCCCCAATCTTCCCGTGGTTTTACCCTCTCTAACTTGCTAAGGCCAAGTTCATGGTACGGTCAGCATTGCCCTTTGGCATCCTTCTCCTCACCCTGGAAAAGTTGCTGGCCTACAGCTAGGAGTACGAAAGGATGACATTCACCTTCCTTCTTCCCACCTGTTTTCCCCTCAACTTTATAAAAAGCTGAGGCTGTTCTATTTTGTTGGTCCAATATAAAATTATAAATTCAGCCAAGTCCCAGGGATGCATGTGTTTCTCTGAGTGACTCAGTGGCATCCTTCTTCACCCATATCTGAGGTTTCCTTTCAGATTTTCCTGTGGCTACTGTAGTTCACAGATGCCCAAACACATCTCTGCCTCAATGCCACTACTGAGTGGGCACTTTCTGGGCATCCAAATTGGCCTTTCAAATACCTTACATAACTTACAAATGGTTCCATACT
Source organism: Manis pentadactyla (assembly GCF_030020395.1). Classification (NCBI taxonomy): domain Eukaryota; kingdom Metazoa; phylum Chordata; class Mammalia; order Pholidota; family Manidae; genus Manis; species Manis pentadactyla. The sequence goes on along the minus strand of NC_080020.1, from coordinate 144,684,423 downwards.
ACACAGAGGTTGTTATAAAAGCCATTTTATTTACAAACATTTAGCATCTCTTAGGTATATATGCCAAACACAGAAATCTTGTGTGATAAATAGTTCTTTAAATGTTCAAACTTTGCATGATTCATATCACAGGAGAATAACATTGCTAGCTGAGTGGTCACCAGCTTACACTAAGGATTGCTTCACTTGGCCATAGGTTGGATACATTTATCATTTGTTATCTGTAGACCCTCTCCTTCCTATTCCAGCTCTAGAAATATATTTCAGCAAAGAGCTGTCCAGGCAAATGGATGATGTTTGTGTTGAATTTATGGCTCAATTAAAATCAATCTTATGCTATCAGCTTTCAGGGTCTGTATATAATTAATATAAACAGAGTAGTGAACCATCATTTCTTATGCTTCCTTGTTTCATGCTGAAAAAAAATGAAATCAATGCCTGCTTTATAAGTAATTTGCTCCAGCATATGATCTGTGATTGTCTAGGTAGGCGTAATGGGAAAGAGAATTATTCCAGTTTTGCAGGTTTGTAAGTGACATTCACCTTGCTTAAATTAATAGCTCAGATCATTGTTTTTTCTCAACCCCCACCATTCCCAGCATATTAATTGGGTCATGGGAATCACACTTAGAGAGGCCAGCTTCTATAGCTTCCACCTGCATTATGGAAAGTCTAGTGCCCACATGAGCTGTGTCATTTAATGTACAGCACAAAGTGACTTTGAGTAGTAACATGTCACTCTGAACCATTTTGTATTAGCATCTAGTGTCCTGCTATCGTGATGAATCTTTAAAGCAAAGCCTTGTAAACAATTTGCCTTTTAAACCAAAAAGAATGCTATGCATTAAATCAGTCGAACACGTTTATCTTATTATAGCAAGGCCCTGCAATTAAAACACAGTGGCTCAGATGAACTGACTTCCTGGCTTTTAGATATTTGCCATTTTAGATCCACCTGCACAGTTGTTTACCATTTATGGTCTATGGCATTTTAGGGTTTGCTAAAGATATTGGACCCTAATTTCTTCACTGAACAGTTTATTAAGCATTCTTTTGTTTGGCCAAATAGACAGCTGTGTTTCCAGATTAATGTATTAGGCACTTCTGAATCCTAGAGACACACTGAGCTGCTTTGCAGAAATTTCAATATGTGCCCAAAGGATTATCATAGATATGTAGAAGGTATTATTATGTGTATTCATTTGCTTGCCCTGAAAAGGCTGAACCTTACAGCAAATCTTTATAAACAATGACAGAGTTTGTGTATTCTGGCAAAGCTGCAGATGGTTGATAATAGATGTCACCTCGGCACTTCACTCCGAGAGTTCTCAAAATGTATTTCCTCCTGAATTTAAATTGACTGTATGGGCCGTGTTGCTTTAATGAATAGCAGAATATTTAATGGCATAAAATTAAACAATTTAGGGTTAACTCAAATATGTAATAATGAAAGTCTAATGAAAACCCAGCATCAAGTTGTAACATATAATGTTTAACCTCTCTAATGCATAAAGACTATATAATAATTAAGAAAATAACGTCACAGTAATTAGAAAAGCTGTGTCAACACATGAGCAAGTAGTTTGTAAAATAAGTGCATTTGGGCAAAAAGCGCACAAACATGTTCAACTTGTTAGAAAGCAGGAAATAGCTGATTAAACAACGAGAATCAGTTGTTTCCTTCTAAAATCCCAAATAAAACAAAAGGAAAGGCTGTCATGGGAAGGCTCTGGGCATATGTACCTGCTTGGACATTGGCCGAGGGGGCAGGAGAGCCCTCCAAGAGCTCCGCTTGTCACCTGTGTTTAGAGCTCCCAATTAGTGCATGTTCCTTTGATCCATCAGTTAAACAAGGCCACAAAGTGTATTCTTTTTATGTCATGGTGTTTTTGAGAGGAAGAGAAAATAAAAAAGAAGCAATCTAATCCACTAATGATAGGATATTGGTTGAAAAAATTACAATGTAGCCATATAACTGCACCACAAGCACCTTTGCTGTAGATATCTTTGCCACAAGCATTTTCATCAAATAACTGATTGGTCATAAGGTAATTTAGCTGTGAAAATTTAAAAAAAACTGGCTGACAGTTGGCTGGTTTCTCAACTGGTTGACAGTTTGACTTCATTTCTCCATAACGCAGCACTCCATTTCTATGTTAGATCTTAGCCCTCATAATGGTCTACACAGTGCTGCAGAGTTTTGCATGCACATTTCCCACCGAACTTTGGGATGCTTATCAGTGGACATATAACAATGGACATATGACAATTCTAAGAGCAAATAAGACTTTGTACAAGTCTTTCACAACACAATACAAAGCTCGGTTTTAAATATGCATCTTAGTATTTGGAAATTAGTAACATTTTTAATGAAGGAAGAAATTGTAGCCAAAAATGAAAAAGTGCAATGCTGAATATGGAGGTTAATGAATAAACAAAAAAATGTAGAATACTATGAATGAAAAACTTTGAAGACAAGTGTTTGGCTACAATCCACAAAATAAAATCAGTTATTTGCACAGTATTGCCAGGAATCTACACACATTCTAAGTGTATTCAAATATTTTGTATTTTGTAATAAAGTTTTTTAATTTTGTTATTCATTTTTCATGTTTCTTATGTCCTTTTTAATGATTGCTCCTCTTTTATTTTTCTGATTTTATCTCATAAAACAAAATTGCCTTACCTCCAATTAGTTACAGGGCAAAGTGCTCGTGGCAAAGATGCTTACAGAAAAACTACCCACAACCATGTAATAGGGTAAGAGGTAGCTACTAAAATTAACTCTCAGAAATCTACCTATTGACATGAAGAGATATTGGTTGTATATTTTGCTGGAAAAATTGATACAAAATAGCTCTGCAACACAAAACTATGTAAAAAAAATTGTAACATCAAGAATATTAAAATGTCTAGAAGGTATACACTGCGTCAAGAGTAGCTCAAGGATGGGGTTTTTCCCAATTTAACATATCTGTGTCCTTTCTCTCTTCCTTTCTCTTTAGTAAGCAATGTAACTTTTGTAATATAAAAATAGAAGTTAAATATTTTAAAAATAGAACGCATGCATCTAAACGAGCATTATCTCTTATTATCACCTTGGGAAACTATAAAAATCTAATTTAGTATAAAACTACTTTTGTGCCTCTAACTAGAATCATGTTCTATACTAAAAATGGATCACTTTCCATCAGTCTTGTTAAGATGGTACCTTAGTATTACTTATTTCTGGCATTTTCTTGTGAGAAGACCTTAATCCCTGGAGTAACCTGTGTACATATTTGTCTTTAAGGCTGAACAGAACTGAAAATATCTTTGTAACCTGATTAAGAATAAATTACAATTATGAATAAGATTCCTTTGATGAGATCTACATATTTCTTCAAGGTCACATGTTGTTTTTCTCATAAATGTAAGTGTACGACTGTTATGACTTTGTTAAATAAACATTGGCTAAGTAAGCCCTAGGGTGCTGGAGGGTGGGTTGTGGTCAACAAAGACCATAGGGAGTTGGAATAGAGAAGTTTATTACTCACAAGTCCTGGAGGATGTACAGAGAATGCCTAAAGAGGCCACATGGGAAGGTCAAGGCAGAGCGCAGACAGAGGAAGATGCAGGACCCAGGCACATGCCCTTATCAGGCTCTGTGAATGGAGTGCATTGGCATTTCTGGACTAAGGCTGGATTGGTCAATTCAACCCAAAAGAATGGAGTTTTGGTAAGCTCTTTGGGGGTCTTACCTGAAAGGTGCACAAGCAGAACGCCCTGTGAGGTGGGAGTGGCTGTTGGGAAGTTGTATCAGGACCTCACTTACATTTACTTGTGTCTCTGTGAGCTGCTATCGAGGACATGCACCACATGAGGGGGCTAGTGTCAGTTTCAGGACCCCACAGGTCACTTGGCCAACAAAATGGATGCCAAGGCAGCAATACCATGGAATAGCTAAGCTAAACTCTTGACCACAACTATCTAAGATTCATTTTGAAGTATGCTGCACATTGTCTAAATTTAAAGAATGAGTACAAAGGGATTGTGGAAAAGTGGTGGTGTAGGAAGAACACAGCTTTCCCATCCCCTGACAAACTTCAATGCTTGGACAGCCATCTATGACGAAAACAGTCTGGGAAGCTTCTGGAGTCCATTTAGGAAGTTTTTGCAGTACATAGAACAGAGACTGAGGATAACCACACAAGAAGAGGTGGAAGACAACTTCATTTTGCCATCATCCCATCTCCCAAGCCAGCCTTGTTCAGAATCAAGGAAAGCTTCCCATCTCAAATGATTTCCTGTCACCAAAAAAGGAAGGGTGGGATGACTGACCAGTGCATCCAGCCTCTCAGGGTGCTGTATAAATTTCCCACTTCAATTTCATTCCACTCAGACTGGCAAAACTAAGACATACTGAGCTGGCTAGGAATAAGGAAGAAAAACAAAGGCTACTATTAGACAAGCTGTGGGAGCAGTTGGTTCACAGAAACATGCTTTGCAGACACTCAGGAGATTTTGTCACTGATAAAACCAATGGCCAGCACAGCCACTACAAACCCTGAAGATCTCACCAGCTCTTGTTCCAAGTTATCCGTATTTGCTGATGCCAGCCACCTGAGTCGTACCTCGCTGCCTGCCCTCCCTGACCCCTGCTGGAGCTTAGGACCCTCACTGGTAGCTATCCGACATCTTCGTACCTATGTAAAATAAGATGCCAGACACTTGAGGCTCTCCCCACAGAGCCTGGGAGCCACACTTGGCAGCCAGCTCAGACTTCTGCAGTTTGTAAGTAAAAGACACTAACCTAGCCCTCACAGCTGATCTCCAGCAATGTGCCCATGATGGAGACTAGCCCCTCCAGCTGTACACCAGCATAGTGGTGGTCTTAAGTCCCTCATTGGTCTCCAATGCATCACACATGCATGCAGGGGAAGATGTGCAGCCATGAGAGAATATGCCAACACCTAGGGCCCCTGCAGTTGCTAGTGGACCAATGTCAGACCCTGCCTCCTGTCACTGGCCAGCATCACCACAGTCATTATTAGCTACCCCTGCACATTCCCAGCCTGACCTCTCACTGGCCTCCAGGGCCGTGTGCACACTGTGCAGCCATAGGAAAGCACACAACATCCAGGTCCTCTGAGCTGCCAGTTAACCCATAGCTGGCCCCAAACCTTACTACCTGTTTGAGAAACCATCATTATGAGTATGTCTACAACTGGCCTTTGCCACTACTTATGCACCTACAGTAGGCTCCTGCAGCAAAATGTGTCCACCACTGCCTCTGGCCACCACACCACTATCTGCCCTGGTCCCTAGCCACCAACCTGGAGGACAGGTTTGTGACCCCAACAACACTTGCAGCCACTGTAGACTCATCACAGTGCTCACCAAGGATCACACAGTGGCCTGAATGGGAGAGATATCATGCCCCCACAGACCTAGTGACACCACATACCCTCACACTTGGCACCCTGTACTAGTAGACTCGGTGTCACAGCACATTCCAGCATGCCTCCACTTCCAGGTGAAAGGGTTCCCCTACTTCAATCGGTCCATAAGTCTGGAAGAAGCAACTACTTCTTCACATAACTACTTCTTCACATGTGTAGAAGTATACATAAGATTACAATGATCACAAAGAATCAGGGACACATATCTCCAACAAAGGAATTCAGTAACCTCTAGTCACTGACTCAAAGAAGTGGAGATCCAGGAATGGCCTGACAAAGAATTCAAAATCATTGTTCTACAGATGCTTTATCTGAGAACACAGATAAACTATTTAATAATATTAGGAAAATGAGACAAGAACAAAATGAGAAGTTCTACAAAGGGGTGGAAATATGAAGAAGAACCAAACAGAAATTTGGGGGCTAAAGTATACAGTGACTGAACGGAAGAATTCAAGAGAGAGCTTCAACAGTAAACATGAACAAGAAAATCAGTTAGCTAGAAGACAATTGAAATTATTCATTCAGAAGAGCAAAAAGGAAAAATGAATAAAGAAAGCTTATGGGAATTATAGGACACTGTGAAAAGAAATGATATATGCATCATTGGAGTCCTAGAAGGAGAAAAGAAGGAAGGAGCAGAAAGTTCATTTTTAAACAAATAAATGCTAAAATTTTCCCAAACATGGGGAGAAATTTGAGCATCTGAGTTCATGAAACTAAAAGGTCATCCAAAAACTTCAATCCAAAATGATCTTCTTTAAGATAATTATAATAAAATTATCATCTAAAACCAAGGACAAGGAGAGAATTTTAAAAGCAGCAAAAAGACAAAAAAACAAAAAAACTCTCTATAAGAAAATGCCCAAAAGTCTGTGAGCAGATTTGTCAGCACAGTCCAGTCCTCACAGATCAGGAGAGAATGGAATGACATATTTAAAGTGCTAAAGAAACTGTCAACTAAGAATGCTTTACCCAGCAAAGTCATCCTTCAGAAATGAATGTGATAATAGAGACTTACCTAATAAAAGTTGAGGGTGTTCATCACAACCTGAGCTGCCTTATAAGAAATAATGAAAGTTCTTCAAGCTAAGCAAAATAATGCTAATATATGAAAAACAAAACACATTGGTAAAGGTAAGCATACAATTATAATCATAAAACAATAATAGTATAATTTGGTAACTACTTAACTCTACATAATGGTTAAAAACAAAGTATTAAAAATAGCTATAACTTCAACAGTTTGTTAATGGATGCATGATATAAAGAATGTAAATGGAGACATCAAAAAAAGAAAAGGGAAGTAAAAGGACGATTTTGTATGATATAGATATTATATTTATCAGTGTTATACAAATATTTTTTCTCTACTCTGATAAATATTTGTACGGTTTGATGTAAGCCTAATGGGAACCACATATCAAATATCTATAATAAATACACAAAAAATAAAGAGGAGGAAAGCAAAGTGTACCACTACAAAAAGCATCAAATTTACAAAAGAAGGCAGCAGGGAAAGAAGAAAAACAGAACTACAAAAAAGTCAGAAAACAATAAGATGGTATTAGTAAGTCTTTACTTATCAGCAATTATTCTGAATGGTACTGGATTGAATTCTCTAATTAAAAGGCAAAAAGTGGCTTGCTGGACAAAAAAATAAAACCCAACTATATGCTGCTTACTAGAGATTCACTTAAGCTTTAAGGACACACATAGGCTCAAAGTGAAGAGAATGGCAAAAGAGAGTAGGGGTAGCTATAGTCATATCAGAAAAAAACCTCTAAACCAAAATGGTAATAAGAGATAAAGATGGTCATTATATAATAATAATAGAGCCAATTCATCCAGAAGATATAACAATCATAAATATATATGCATCAGATCACCTAAATATTTTAAGCAAAAGATAACAGATTTAAAAGTACAAATAAAATAGATGGATAATGATATGATATGATATTAGTAAGGGATATGGTAATACAAGGGGACTTCAATATCTAATTTTCAACAATTGATAGGTCACCTAGATAGAAAATCAGCAAGGTCACATTGGACTTAAAACGTACTTAAGATCAACTGGAAATAACAGATGTATACAAAAAATTCCATCTAATGGCAGTAGAATGGACATTCTTCTCAAGTGCATATGAAATATTTGCCCACATATATAATATGCCAGGTCATAAAGCAAGCCTTAGCAAATTTAAGAATATTGAATTCATATTAGGCAATTTTTTATCACAATGGTATGAGACTAGAAATCAATATTAGGAGGAAATATGAAAATTCACAAATATGTGGACATTAAACAACATGCTTCTAAACAAATAATGGATCAAAGAAGAAATCAAAGGAAAATCGAGAAATATCCTAAAACAAATGAAAATAGAAACACAATATATCAAAACCTATATTATGCTGCAAAAGCAGTTCTGAGAGGGAATTTATAATTGCCTACATTAAGAAATAAGAAATACCTCAAATAAACAACATAAATTTACACTTCAAGGTTCTAAAAAACAAGAACTATATAAGACCAAGTTAGCAGAAGAAAGGAAAAACAAGGATCAGAACAGAAATAAATGAAACAAAAACCAGTAAAACAATAAAATGTATCCATGAAACTAAGAGCTGGTGTTTTGAGAAAATCAACAAAACTGAAAAACCAGAAAAAAAAAAAACTCAATAAAATAAGATCAGAAATGAAAAAGAAGACATAACAACTGATAGCACAGAAATACAAATGATCACAAGGCACTACAACAAACAATTGTATGCCACCTTGGAAGAAAAGAATAAATTCCTATTAACATGAAACCTATCAAGTTTGAATCAGGAAGAAACAGAAAATCTAAATGGACCTATAAGGAGTAAGGAGATTGAAACAGTAATCGAAAATCTCCCAACAAAAAAAATTCCAAGACCAGATGGCTTCACTGGTGATTCTGTCAGACATTTAAGGAAAAATTAATACCAATTCTTCTCAAACTCTTTGAAAGAATTTCAGAGGATGGAACACTCCAAAACTCATTTTATGAGGCCAGTATCATATTACTATGATATCAAAGCCAAATTAGGACACTACAAGTAGAGAAAATTACAGATTAATATGCTTGATAAATATAAATGCAAAAGTTCTCCACAAAATATTAGCAACCAGAAATCAACAGCATATTAAAAGGATCATGCACCATGATCAAGTGGGATTTAACCCTGAGATGCAAGTATGACTCAACATATGTACATCAATGAATGTGATACACCTTATTAATATAAATAAAAATAAAAATCATATGATTATCTCAATAGATGCAGAAAAACGTTTGATAAATACATCTTTTCAGGATAAAAATGCTCAATGATGTTGTTATAGAAGGAACATACTTCAACATAATAAAGGCTATATGTAACAAATACACAGTTAATATGCTGAGTGATGAAGTGTTGAAACCCTTCCCTGTAAGATCAGGAACAAGACAAGTCATACCCACTCTCATAGTACTACAAGTCCTAGCCAGAGCAAGCAGGCAATACAAGCAAATGAAAGGCATTCAAATTGGAAAGAAAGAAATAAAATTGTTTTGCTTGCAGATCATATGATCTTTAAAAATGCTAAAGAAGAAACCACCCTAAAATGTTAAAACTAATCAACAAATTCCATAAAGTTACTGGAGTCAAAATCACCATGCAGAAAATAGTTGTGTTTCTATACTCTAACCATGAAAACCCAACTATATGATGAAAAAGAGATAAATAAAATAATCCCATTCACAACAGCATTAAAAACAATGAAATACTTAGGAATGGATTTAACCAGAAGGTTGAAAGATCTGTAAACTGAAAACTAAAGACTTTGATGAAAAATATTAAAGACACAAATGGAAGGATATCCCATGTTCATGCATTGGAAGAATTGATATTGTTTAAAGTTCCGTATTACCCAAAGCAATCTATAGATTCAATGCAGTCATCAAAAGTCTAATAACATTTTTCACAGAAATAGGAAAAACATCCAAAAGTTTTGTGGAACCACAAAAAACCCTAATAGCCAAAGCAATCCCAAGAAACTAGAAAAAACCCAAGTTATCATACTTTCTCATTTTAAACTATACTACAAAGCTATAGTAATCAGAGCAATATAGTACTGGCATAAAAATAGAGGCATAGACTAATGGAAGACCACTGAAAATTGAGAAGTAAGTCTCTACATATGTGGTTAATTTTAATATTTGGCAAGGGAGTCAAGAATACTCAATGTGAAAGGATAATCTCTTTAATAAATGGTGTTGGGAATGTTGGATAACCACATAAAGAAAAAAAAATTGGACTCCCATGTCACACTATTTACCAAAATTATATCAAAAAGAATTATAGACCTAAACATAAGACCCAAAACCACACAACTCTTAGGAGAAAACATAGTGAAAAATTCCTTTGGCATTGGTCTTGGTAGTGATTTTCTGGATACAACACAAAAAGCATAAGCAATAAGAAGGAAAATAAATAAGTGGGAGTATTTCAAACTAAAAGGGTTCTGCACACCAAGAGAAAGAATCAACAAAATCGAAAAGTAACCTACAGAAAGGGAGTCCACATTGCAAATCATATCAAAAATTTATAAAGAACTCATAGAACTCTGTGGCAAGAAAAACAAACCCATGAGTAATCCAGTTACAAAATGGGCAGAGGAACTGAATGGACAGTTCTCTAAAACTTCAAATGGCCAACAGATTTATTAAAAGGTGCTCAACATCACTAATCATTAGGGAAATACAAATCAAAATAACAATAAGATATCTTCTCACAGGCCTGTTAGAATGACTATCATCTAAAAGATGGTGATAAATGTTGGTGAGGATGTGGAGAAGAGGGAACTTTTGTGCACTGTTGCTAGGGATGTAAATTGGTGCAGCAACTGTGGAAAACAGTATGGAAGTTTCTCAAAAAATAAAAAATAAGTGATCCAAAAATCCCATTTCTAAGTATGCATCCAAAGGAACTGAATCAAGATCTTGTAGAGATATCTGCACTCCCACATTGATTGTAGCATTATTCACAGTAGCCTAGACATGAAGAAACTTCAGTGTCTATCAGTGGATGAATGGATAAAAATTACAACACACACACACACACAATCACAATGGAATATTATTCAACCATGAGGAAAAAGGAAATACTGCCAATTGAAGGCATTATACTAAGTGAAATAAGTCTAACAGAAAAAAACAAATGCTGCGAGATATCACTATATATGTAAGTGGAATATTAAAAAGCTCTCTCAGAAACTGAATATAATGATTCTTTTCAAGGGCTGGGGAGTAGGGGTAGTGAGAAGATTTCAGTTAAAAGGTACAAACATCTAGTTATAAGATTAACAATTTCTAGGGGTCTCAATGTGCAACATGGCAGTTATATCTAATAATACTGAATTATACTTGAATGTTGCTAAGACAGTAGATCTTAAATATTCTCATAATAAATGTAATTATATGATAAATATTAGCTAATACTATGGTGGTAATCATTTTGCAATACATAAATGTATCAAATTATCATGTTAACACATTGTACACTATAAATGTACACAATATTATATGTTAATTATATCTAAACAAAACTGGAAAAAGCAGAAAAAATAATTAATACAAAAAATGTAAGTCCATCTTGATACCAAGAACACACACACATACACACACACACACATACACACACACACACACAAACCATCACCCATCTTCAGATTACACCAAATGAAGTAAAATGATGCTTCTCAAGGGACTGTAAAAATACTATAGTAATTCAGCATCCAGACCCTGGAGAACATGCAACCCAGTCTGGGGCACTTCTGTCTTGGATAAAAGGTGAAGAGACTATCAGCTATTGTTCACTGACCACATGCTCCATGCCATACCCTTATATTCATAATCTCTTTTAATTCTCATGATGATCCTCAGAGGTAAGCAGTGTTGTACTCAAATGCCGAGGCTTAGAGAATTTCAATGACTTGCTCAATTTCACATTTTATTAAGTGGCAGAACCCAGAAAGTTATGACTCCAAAGTACTTGCTCTTCACACTTCGTTAAACTGTTGGTGATGAGGAAAACAATTAGAAAAGCTTGTAACCCGCTATTTGCATTTCTCTTGTAGACTTTTTTCCTTTCCTTTTTTAGGGAAAAATGTCTGATTTCCTTAAAATTAATAGTATCTGTGAACAAAATGACTGTGTAAGCACATTTCACAAATGTATTTAAATCTCAAACATTTAGTTTCTAAGGAGAGATTCAGGATAAGTCAATTTATCTGTTACACAATATTCTACTGGTAGAAGAGTTAATTATTTGTTACACATAATTATGCTGCTATTTATAATCAAGGCAGATAATTTTTAGCAAAATGACAAGTGATTACTCTTTTCAATAAGAAAGCCCTCTGGGGTCCTATAGAACAGTCTTTAATTGTTTCTCTACCATTGTACTTTAAATATTCTCTCAAAGTATAATGACTTGTGTGAATGTCATGCCAAAGCTTGCTAGCTTTGCAATGGTGGGGCCACAGCTTGCTCCACTTGTATACCCTAGCGGATCCAATCCAGCGTGGACTGGGGTGGTGCCCAAAAGCTAGACATTTATCTAGGAGGTGGACAGATAGATGATTTCTCACAGTAGGGGCTAATGAGAACAAAGATGGCATCTCAGGAAAGTGGGTAAACCTGTCTGGTGGAAGCTGAGAATGTGTCATCTGGGATAATTGCGGACCTATGGTCACAGTCCACAGTCCATCAATATACTCTGTGCTAGGAAACAGAAACACTGTGATCAAGTAGGTGATCTTTGAGATGTAACCTGCCTAATGGTGAGCAGTTTTGACAGAGGAATCTGCTCAGTTGAGTTGTTCTCATTAACAGGTCCAAAAAATTCAAAGCAGATTTTTAACCAGAGCTTCCTGGTTGATCCCAGAAAAAATTCAGGGGTTTTGAAGGGTAATGCTGAGAATCCTATTTTATTGTGGTGCATACCTATACCTCTTAAGTACATGTTTTTATGATTGGTTATAAGCCAGAAAATTTTGAAATATGAAATAACCCATTTGCAAATACCATGACAAAGTCATGAATGCACTTAAATGTGTGTGAACAATTATTATGTGCTGGGCACACACATAACACTCACTATCTCTAGGCCACACAACAGCCAAGTGGCTCTAGAGAGGATGGCGAGGCTTGGAGAGGTGAGACCATCATAGTCACCGGATGTGCCAGCTGTGTTTTCTTGACTCCTAGTCACTTCTGCCTTCATGAGCCCTTATGGTGTCCATAAAAAATATTAAACAGTTCTATTTTACAACTGCATTGGTATAAGAATGAATAAAATCCAAGCTGGATTCATTATTATATATTATTATTACTATTTTATTCACTTTTGTCTTTAGATTTTGAAACAAATTAAAATGAAAATTTCTTTAGCCTCTGAAAGCATGGAGGGTCCTAGACACTGTGCCACCTCCCTCACAGAGAAGTCAGCCCCGCCCACAGTGCTATGTGTAGGATCTGGTCTCCTGGCCACTCACGGGATGAGGGCAAACCCTTAAACACAGGGGCATTACTTCTTCTGGTCATACAGGCTTAATTCAGCAACTAGGTCACCGGCAAACTGAATCCACTACCTCTGGGTTTTGGGGGTGATTTCCTCCTGCTCATCCAGCTATGCTCCTTTATAGGCAGTGAATTGTAGAGGTGAAATCAGGGTCAGAAACAGGCCACAGCCTCCAGCTTTTCTAGTAGTTCCATGTTCAGGGAGATTCAGTGGCTGACCAAGACCAAGAAAGTTCTGCCCTTTGCCTTATGGTGTCCCTTCTGCCCTTGGGCTGCTTTCTTCAAGTGGGTAGAAACCAGTGTCAAGGCACAGAGGTCTACACACAGTTGGGACACATTTGGCTACCCAAGCCTTGCAGAACGCTGTTGCATAAGCCAGACTCTTTCTCCCTCTACCAGTTGCTTTTGTCTGTCTCTCTCATGACACCCATCAGGTTCTGAAATCACCATGCTTACTTCTGTATTAGTTCTTGAGTTTCTTCCCACTAGAATGTCACCTTCTGAAGCATCTTAAATTCCTGCCATCTAAAAATACCTCACAAATAGTAGGTGACTGATAATTATTTACTGTTTTATTTAGATATTAGTGCTTGAAAATGTCTGAAGCTTTTTGAAAAAAAAATTGTAGAGTTCATTCTGGTTAATCAGGGCTTTGTCAAAGCACAGCTTTGCTTCGGAGACCCTTTGGAACACCCTTTCTGTACTAGGAATTTCCACAGACTCCAGACCCTCCAGATTAAGACATGGAATCATGATGCTCCTTGACAAATGATGACTGGTTCTTGAAGTGAAATCATCAGAAATCAGCTGCTCCAAGTTTGGACCAGGTCAAAATTTACAAAGAGGTGATTTTCTGTAAGAACTGCAAAATGTTGTCTACCGGCACTGAGGGGCATGGTGTATGAGCCTTTTTATGGGGATATCTGTGGTCTTCAGAAAACTTTTCCCCATCCAGTAGAGTTTGTGCTGGCAGACCAAAGCCATTTAGGGACATAAATGGTCTTGTCCAGTGTTACCATCAGAGGGACAGCAGAATAGAAGCCGTGGCAAGTTCACTGATGTGAGCAGAGTCTGAAAAGGCAGTGCCGGTGGTGGACTGTGGGCCAAAGGCGGGCGTAACAGACAGGAGGTAGAGCCCCTTTGAGCAGAAGGGACACTCAGTACCATAACCTCTCACTCTAAGAGCATGGCAGGCTTAGGAGAAATGCCAGACCTGAACTGGATGATAATCATGAAGACTGAAGCATGCCAGCCCTCAGAATTAACCACAAAATGCAACAAACAAAATCAAATGAGCAAAACAAAAACCGAAAATTAGACATCCCCAAAAGGAAGACACAGGCATTCCCTTGGAAATGGCCACATTTTCTGGTTGAGTGAGGAATTCTTGACACTAGCATGGAGTTGACAGATGATACAGTTACCTTTTTTGGCACAGGCCCATTAAGACAAGGTGTCTCTGTTGTAGAGGGCAAGTGATCCTACCTTGCTGAGTAGGCCAAGCCAGAAAGCCCACATTTTTTCTGCCCTCTTCTCTCATCCCATAATGCCCTGTGCTCACCATGGCACTGTAGAATGCCCTGAAGCCTGTTGGCCTATTTACTTTTCTTCTTCAGGAATCAGGAGTGACTCAGGGGCAGGGGACACACCTCTGCACTGCCAACATCCAGCACAGGGACAAGGTTCTCCAGGAGTGCAGGGGATGCACCTCTGTGCTGCCAGTACCCAGCACAGGGACAATGCTCTCCAGGAGGACATGAGCATCTGCACTGGAGATGGCTGCCTTCCACGTTCTCCTCCAGGGACTCCAAGGCCAGGCGGGTAGTTGCCTGGTGGTCACGGGCCTTTCGTGGCATGCACCCCTGCCTCTGGTAACAGCAGTGAAGGTGGTTATCCAGCTGTGCACCACTTGGACCTCATAAGTCATTCACAGCCACCGTGTATTTATTTACTTTAAACATTTCATCAGCATTGTAGGGGCACAGGATGGTGTTATGATCTTGAAATTTGGAGTAAAATAGGCCTGGATTGAATTTTGATTGGGTCAGAGCTGCATAACTGTAAGGAAATTACTTCTCTGAGTGTCAGTTTCTTTCAGTAAAGGTGATGACCCTTTATTTGTGGGACTGTTGTGAGGAACAGACGAAGCAGTGAAAGTGAAAACCTTGCTTTCTTCATTATTGTTCAGTAAACAGTCCTGTCCATCTCCTTCCCCTTTGCATCTACTTACACCAAGACAGTAGTCCAAATAAATTTTCATTATAGACAAATATTTAATATATTTTCAAAATATGGACAGCCATAAAGGAATTTAAGGAGACATGCTATAAATCTAAAGACAACTTTCAAAATAGGCAAAATCATAGGTAGCAGAAGCTACATTAGAATGAACTGCACATTCTTCTCAAGGCAACCCTTGGAAGGAAGCAGAGTCCCTTTGGTTGTAAAGACTTGAGCCCATTTGTTTAAGGAAAAAAGAGAAAAGTCAGTAATGCTACTTTATAGTTCACTACATACATTTTCCACTTCAAATTTCACTTGTACCAATAGATGAATGTTTCTCTGCAGATCTCCAAAAACACTTTACATTAAATACTTCATGTCTAGCTCAACCCAGTTTTCCACTAGAATAAATAACTTTCTTTCAATATGCAGTGGAAGAAAATGGAAATTGTACTGTCTAGTGTGTGACATAAATCCATTTATAAAATTTAGGACAAAATAATACAGTTAAATTTTCCATTCAAGTCATAAAGTTGGACAAACCACTCAGAATTAGCTTCATATTTACAATGAAACTTTCAGCCATGATGTGCACATTCATCTGTGGCTGATCAGGGATCTGAGTTTCTGCCATCTTTTTACCTCTGCGCCCCTATTGGTCCTTTAGCTGTCTCCTGCAAATTAAAATCTTTAGAACTGAAGTCTTTTGGCCTAATTCTTCCCCAGTCTTCCCTGCATTGTTTCACAAACCCTCCCACTAACCTACTCTTTTGTTGGTCAGGACTGTTCACCTGGAGAGAGTCAGAGACTGGGACCCAGACAGCACACCTGGAATTCACAAAGGATATGTTCTGAAACAATATCAATCCCACATGTTTATAATTTATTTTGTAGGGATAATACATCTACATGATTTAGATATCAAAAATTATAAGGAAGACAATAAATCATAAGACATCTCACCCCAATTTTCCCTGTCCAGTTTCCAGCACCCACAGTAGTTAACTACTGTTCATAGTTTCTTAGTCATCCTTTTGACAAAAGGATACATATAGGTACCTTTATAGGTATGTGCATATGCATCCACATAAACACCCTCATATACACATATACATACATATGATTAGTGTAAGGCTGGAGGCTCCAGGGGAAGGAGTGAGCCTGATGGACAAGCTCAGGCCTCACCAAATAAGGCGAAGAGACCAACAGGTTCTGATCTGACAACATTCCGGAGTCTGATCGGACAACATTCCTAACTAGAGCCCTTCCCCCAAGCTAAAGGATTAGTGGTAACTTTCCAGTACCTGGCTAAAAGCCAATGAGGGACCCCCATGTACCCTAGACGAGCCAATCCCCGTGCCACTGTATACCTTTGCTCTCCCTCCCCCTGCCTTCTTTAAAAACTCACTGCCTGCCCTGCTGAGTGTGACTTCCCTGGCCTGTGATAGCCAGACCTGAGAACATCACCCAAAAATTGCACTCAAATAAACTGCCTGGCCCTTTGTTGCCTCTCATCGCCTGCTTATTTTGGCTAGAATTTATCTTACATTTGGTGCAGGAACCCGGGAAGGAGTGTGAGCACAGGGCCCCGACTGGCCACTGGCAGCCCTGCCCCCTCCTTCCCCAACCCAGGACCTCAGCCTGCTCTCCACTGCGTGGACTATTTTCCAGTGAGTCCCTCAGTTTCCCCCGGTCTGTTTCCCTTCCTAACTCTGTTTTACCTGGTCTGTTAGAAATCGTAGCTATGTCCAGGTTGGGGCACTGGCCCCTTGGGTATCCAGCCCACCCTCTGCGGGCATCCAGCCCACCCCTGGCCCTGCGGTGGGGGAGATGTCCCTCACCCAGGCTCCCAGGCCGTCTTCCCTGACTTGGTGCACTTGGGACGCTGGGTGCTCCTCTCAGCAGGATTAGTTGGGGAGTGGCACAGACATGGGGAACCAGCCCTCAACAGCGGAGGCCCAGACCCCATTGTGGTGTCTCATTTCTACTTTGGCTACTCTATATTTGCCCCGGGAAGTTTGCAAATGGAAGCTAGTCTTTCTTTGCTCTGAGGCCGGTCCTCAGTATCCCTTGGACAATCAATCTCTCTGGCCCCTTGAGGGAACTTTCAATTTTGGCCTCCTCACTGACTTGAGTAATTATTGCCACTGGAGAGGAGAGGAGAGTGAAATCCCATATGCACAGGCTTTTTGGACTTTGCACTCCTGCCCAGACCTTTACATTAAGTGTTCAGTGACTCAGGTTCTCCTGGCCTGATCTCCAGTTAAAGATTGTCAACCTCTTACTCTGCCCAGCACTTCTTCCTTTTCAGATCCACGGGGAGACCTTAGTCTTCCACCTCTCTCAGCTCACTACCAGCACCCCTCTCTGCCACCATCTTTAAGTTCTTTGTCCTCTCCCATGTTGCTGCCATCTTAAAGTCCTACATTCTCAACCATGCCATCGTCCTGCTCTCCTCTTTTGGTGGCTGTACCACCCCCTCCCCCTCCCCTTCCGCCTTCACCACCCTCTTCCCCAACCGGAACATGCTCCTCCCACCCTCCAGTTCCAGAAGCCATGGACAAGAAGCTAAAAAGAAAGAAAGCAATTAAATATCAGTAACTCAAATCTTTATATCAGTTTGTCTGTCTCTGTATATGTTTTTATATGAAAAGTGTTGCTAACTGTAGTCATTATGTCTCAATTTGTATGTTTGTGTGTCTAAGTGTGTAAATGAAAAATATTTTCCTGCCTCCAGATGGTATTAATACAAATTGATTTAAAAAAAAATGCTTGTAAAAATTAGGCATTCTAAAACTTCCAGAAAATCTAATAAAAAATATTAAGCATTAATGCTAATTTAAGTTTAACTGAAATGGACATGTCCTTATATTTATCAGCTGCCAAAGTTTACTTAAAGTCATTTAAGTTAATGTTATCTGTTAAACATTTCAAGAAGATGCTTAAAGAAAAGCTTGACTTTGTCTAATGTTTAATAAAGGTTTTGTAAGTAATCTAGTATGGTTGTTAAAAACAAGTAAACAAGTGTAGCAAATAAACATCTTAATAATAATACTGTATTAATGTATAACAGTGTATATATATATACAAACAGCCTGAGAATTTTTGTGGTAACCAAAATTCTTAAAGTTTGCTAAGTTATATAGACATATTTTGTGCCTAATGAGAAATTGTGCTGTAAAGCACATTTCCAAAATGATAATATATGTTCATAGATCTATCAATCTGAAGAATGCTAGTGTAACAGTTTACAGTGGCCTATTTTTCAGTGTTCACTGAAGGTTAAAGTAATGGCTTTAAGTTCTAATTAAAACTACTTAAAGTAATAAGGAAAACATTTCTGCATGCTAGAGAATGTGTCTTTTGATAAAAGAAAGTAACTTTGTTCTAAAGTACATCTGTTTATTTAGAGGGAGAAATCTAAATGTAAAATGAATGTTGTAAAGTGTTTGTAGAAGAATTTAATATGGTCATGCTATATAAAATTAAAGCAAATGAGTCTCAGTATAAAGTACATAGCAAAATTAGAATTTTGTTTTCAGTTAAAAAGACAGTTTTCTTAATTGTTAGTCTGCTCTTAATATTGAAAGATTGCAGAGGGTTCTTCTAATTGTTTTATCAAAGCAGTTTCTTATGCTTAAAGTCTCAGTGAGTTGTCGGAGTCTTTAAGAAAATGAGATCTTAATAGTAAAAAGACTAAAAGCTAAACTTTGCTAACAACTGTGTAACCTTCTTTACTTGTGTTTGAGATATTTTGTTGTAATTCTGGTTAAATAGATAAGTATTGCTTCATAGCAACCTATAATCCTATTTAAGCAAGTGCCAAAAAAACTTTCTTCTAACAACTTCCCAAAATCAAATTCAAAAAGGTACTTTTACCTCTAGTTAACTCTGATATTTTCCAGAGGGCCCCTGGAACATGTCAGAAGAACTTTTTCTCATTGGAGAAAGTATTTGGCTAATTTAGCTTGTTTATCTGATATATAATTACTTGCTTAATTACCTAAAAAGCACTATCACAGGGAATGATGCTAAACTTTGTTACTGAATGTTTTTTGTTACAGAAATATCCAAATTTCCTTATGACAACTGTCTTACAGTAAGCTCTCATCAGATCTTTAACCATTGTCATTTGTAAGTCTTTTGTCATCTATACTCACTGTTTTATTACTCCTAAACTAGTAAAAAAACTAGATTTCAGTGGAACAGGTATTAGTTACATAGGATTAAGTAAACTAAGGAAGATGATTTTGTGCTTTTTGTTTCAAATGTTGATAAAGTGTTTTAAGCTTTTCCTCTTAAGCTGACAGCAGTTTAGTAAATGACTGCCTTTATAAGCAGAATTGAAACTTTATCTTTCTCTCTACCTGATCCCTCCAGAATTTAAAAACTCTCAGTGACTATTTTTATATTTCATGGCAGTATGTTTATTTGCGCAAGTTCAATAAGAATCTGCTTTCCTTGTAAGAAGACCAATGAAAAACACTGGTTATATTACCAAAGCTTTGACTCGAACGTCATGCCTGAGAGACACGTGTGTAAACTCAGATATGAACAGACAGCTTTTAGAAACTAAGATTGACTTTATAAAGCCAACAAAGCCCCTTAGAAAAACTGGCCTGGTACCTTGCTTACAGAGTTCCCAGCAGCCTTACCAGGTGAGTAAAGAAGGACACTTTCTGGCAAGTGCAGGAACCTCAAGAATGTCTTGAGAACCTCAAGAAGAGAAGAATTCACCCAAATGTACAGGTACTGCAGGCACAACCTGATGGCAAGTCTGGCTTGGCTGTCTGGCCTCAAGAGGCCTTTAAAAGTTCAATCTGAAATTCCTTACAAAAAGTTCCAGCAAAGCATATTTAAAAGAGCCTATGTAATCAATTGCTCTTCTTGCTGCACTGATGCAAATAATAAAGCCAAGTGTTAATTATTTTCTTAATCTGGTTACTTCTAATAAAAATGAGGGTGATTTTAGAGAAAAGTATTGTTTTAATAATGCAGTCTTATCTATACTAAATCCTAATACTAGTCATTGAGATGTAAACTCGATCCAGAATTCTAGTTTCCCCATGATACCTAGCTATGATTCTCAATTAGACTCTTCATATTTCTAGTTCTCATATTCAGCCATGCATTCTTAATCTCATCAAGTTTCTCCTTCTAGAATGGAAAATCCAACTCCAGATGTTGCTACTTAACCTAATAACACAATTTGTTCAATCTTGTCTAGAAGCCACAAAACTGCAAATAGTAATAAAAATGAAACCCAGAATAGAAGCACCAACCTACCAAGGCCCTCTCAACTGACCAGTGATGGAAACCTAGCTGCACCCTTTACTGTGCCCCCTCTCAGCATGAAGCAGCCAGAGCGGTCATCACCCCCTTTTCCCTAGCAGCAGCTAGAGTCTCTGTCTGTAGAAGAGAAAATGAGACAAGAACCATAGGCTTAGAGAGAATAAAGTGAGAGCTTCTAGAAAAAGCAAGGCAGGATATTTGCAGTCAGAGCAATGTAACTACATGTTAGGAACCCCCCCCTCGCCATGATGCTCCTTGTCAGCCAGAAGTAGCCAGATCGAGTCGTTGCCCATTATAACCAAAAGGCTGGAATGTAAAGCTGGAGATTCCAGGGGAAGGGGCGAGCCTGCTGGACAAGCTCAGGCCTCACCAAACAAGGTGAATAGACCAACAGGTTCCAGTCTGACAACATTCCAGAGTCTGATCAGACAACATTCCTAACTAGAGACCTTCCTCAAGCTAGAAGAGTAGTGGTAACTTTCCAGTACCTAGCTAAAGGCCAATGAGAGACCCCCATGTAACCTAGGTGAGCCAATCCCCGTGCCACTGTGTACCTTTGCTCTCCCTCCCCCTGCCTTCTTTAAATACTCACTGCCTGCCCTGCTGAGTGTGACTTCCCTGGCCTGTAATAGCCAGACCTGGAAGCATCACCCTAAAATTGTGCTCAAATAAACTGCCTAGCCCTGTGTTGCCTCTCATCACCTGCTTATTTCAGCTAGAATTTATCTTACAATTAGTTTTGCACTGTTACAATATTAACGGCTTAAATAATCACGTTTTTTATCTTACAGTGTCAGTGGGTTGGAAGTCTGAACATAACTGTCATTTCCTAAGATTCTCACAAGGCTTTTATCAAAGTCTCAGCCAGACTGGGTTCCTTCCAGGTCTCAGGGCCCTCTTCTGAACACACATGGCAGAAGCCTCAGCTCCGAGAGGTCGTGTAAGGTCCCTGCCTATAGGCTGTTCATTTCATAAAACCTGCAATGGCAAAGCCAGCAAGGAAGCCATCCTAACTCTCAGAGAGAGTCTGGTCTCTCTTTTAAGGGTTCTATTTGATTATTCAGACCCAACCAGTATACCTTCTCTTTGGATGTACTTCAGGCTAATTTGAGGCTTCCAGTTTCCACACCAATAGGCAAAAAGTTTGACAATCATTATTTCTATTTTAACAACAACTAAAAAAACATGAACAAACTGAATTAATACTCTCTTTAGATCAGAGAATTGAGGTCACAGAACACAGTGCCACCCCCAAAAAATGTAGATATGGAATAGAGAATCATGGCTTGTGGAGAGCAGACTCTCTGGAGAGGCACTGTAAACAGAAAGCAAGCAGAGAAAATAAATGAGGATGCGAGTGGAGTCCAAGATAGCAGCACAGAAGGACCCTGACCCCACTCCTCCCATGGACACACCAAAGCTAGAGCGACCTATGGACCACTTCCCTCTAAAATTCCTGATAATTGTGTGAACTTCTCTACACAACAAAGGATAAAAGGAGCAAGTTGAGATAGTTAAGAGAGGCAGAGACATGGCCGCACAATAAACAATCATTCCTAGTGCAATAACATGCTAGGAGGGATCTCACTGGATGCACACTTCTGGAGGAGGGAGGGGTTGGTGCTCCACACCAGGCTTGTGGGATCTGCACCAGAAAGATGAATCTCCAGAATATCTGGCCTAGAATACCAAATGGGTCAATGTCCAGGAGGTCCCAAAGTGCTACAAGATACTGAGATTCGCCTCTTAGAGGGTTCATGTATGGTCTCACTTGCCCTGAGACCCAGTGAAAAAACAGGAGTTTGAAAATCACATAGTCTACATGTGAGGAGGTTCATTTGCTGATCTGGAGGGTCAGGGGACAGCTGAGATATTCGCCAGAGATGGAGGTGCTAGTGGACACCACCTTCTCTCCATAGCATTCTAGCACTGGCAGGCAAGCTGGAGCTGGAACCATCCTGCCACCTTGCTGGGATGGGGAGGACAAGTGGTTGTGGCACTTGCTGAGTCTGGAGAACCTGGGAGGTTATTATGACCCTCTGCTTCCTGGCTGGGTCTACTGAGCATAAGCAGTCATGGAATTCTGCTCCCAGCCCAAACCAGTACATACACACAAACAAGGTACTCTCCTGCTGCATTGCTAAAACCCACAGGCATGTGCAATCAGGCATCTTCCTGCTGTCTTCCTGAACCTGGTGAGCATTCCCTGGCCTCTACACTCCCCAGTGGACTTACTAAAGCCAGTGGGCTGCTGCAAACCACAAAAGGGACACATCTTGACTGACCGGCCCTGGTGGCCAAGAGGGCTGGCATTTCAGAGCTCCACAGGACTGTAACATTTGGAAAGACAGTTCTTGGCAAGCCAACAGCCAAGGGCACTGCACAAACAGCAGACTGAAATATAACCCCATCTTCCTATGAGAAAGGCCTTTTTACTTAGCCTGTAGCTCCAGCCTGAGGGACAGTCTTCAGGTTTTTCACATATCTTGAGGCTAAGGAGGCACTCCCAGTGAACATAAGCAGGGAAAGACCATTTTTATGTACCCCTCTGGCCTCACTACAGCTTGACAAGACTTACCAGGAAGGAGCTCATACACTTTCTGGAGCTCCAATTTTCACAAATGCCACCCAAGGGTGGCCTCCAGATCTATCAGTTTGAAATCATCAGGGATTACAAATGTGGCTGCACAAGACTGTATATATTTGCATCCTCTAAAAACTGATGTTTGAGGACCTGGTTTCCCATTAGTCTAAAACTAAGTGATGAATGAGATTCCTCCTCAACAGTGGAGGTATATGAAGAATAAGTCATGCATTTTAAACAATCACAGAGGTTTGAGAGACAACCAAGAGTTAGGGCAAGGTCGAACAAGAAGGCTCATCACACATACAGGCCACTCTTTCTAGATTGAAAAGGGTAGCTGTTTCACCTAATACGTAGAAACAAACACAGAGAGTTGAGCAAAATGTGGAAACAGAGAAATATGAAAGAACAAGACAAAAACCTCAGAAAAAGGCCTTAATGGTACAGAGGTAGGTAATTTGCCTATCAAGAGTTCAATATAATGGTCATAAAGATGTTTTCTAAACTCAGGAGAAATATGAATGAACACAGAGAAAACTTCAACAATGAAAGAAAATATAAGAAAGTACCCAACAGGAGCCCTAGAGCTGAAGAATATGAAAACTGAACTGAATATACACTGGACAGGGGGTTTCAACAGCAGACTGGATGAAATAGAAAAATAAATCAGCAAGCTAGAAGATAAAGCAATGAAAATCACCCCACTAAAGCAGAAAAAAAAATAACTTTAAAATGAGGTAACTTAAGGAACATTTGAGACAAGACAAAGTGGAATAAAATTCACACTATATGGATTTCAAAAGGACAAGAGAGAAAGAAAGGGGGAAAATCCTTATTTGAATAAATAAATAATACCAGAAATCTTCCCTAGCCTAGAGAAGGAAACAGAGAACTAGGTCCACCAGGCCCAGAGTGCTCAAATAAGAAGAATCCAAAGAAAGATACACCAAGACAGATTATAATTAAAATGTCAAAAGTTATAGATGAAAAAGAGAATATCAAAAGCAGCAAGGGGAAAACAAACTGCTGTATAAAAGACTCTCAGCAGATTTCTCAGCAAACTTTGCAGGCCTGGAGGGAGTGGTAGGATATTCAAAACGCTGAAAGCAGAAAACATCAAACCAAGAATATTCTCTTCAGCAAGGTTATCATTAAGATTTGAAGGGAAGATAAAGATTTTCCAAACAAGCAAAAGCTAAAGGAGTTCATCACCACTAAACCAGCTTTATAAGAAGTATTAAAGAGATTTCTTTAAGCTTTATAGGAAATATTAAGGTATTTCTTTAAATGACATATTAGATTAGATGAACTTAATGCAGGATAGATCAATGTTAGTTCACAAAACAAGTCTCAAAAAGTTCAAAATTATTGAAATCTTATCAAGTATCTTTTCTGACCACAATGGTATGAAACTAGAATTCAATTACAAAAAGAAAACTGAAAAAAACTAAAAAATGTGGAGATTAAACATATCATTGAAAAATTACTGGGTCAAAGGAAAAATAAAAAAATACTTAGAGGCAAATGAAAACAAAATCATGTCATACTCAGATCTATGGCATGCAGCAAAAGCAGTTTTAAGAGGGAAAGTTTGTAGCAATAGAAGCCTACCTCAAAGAACAAGAGAAATATCAAATAAGAAATTTAATTTTATGCTAAAGTAACAGAATAAAATAGAACAAATGAAGCCATAGGTTAGTAGAAGGAAGGAAATAATAAAAACCAGAGTGAAAATAAATTAAAAAGAGACTAGAAAGATAATACAACCAATCAATGAAACTAAGAGTTGGTTCATTCTTTGAAAAAACGCAAAATTGACAAAACTTCAGCTAGACTTACCAAGGCAAAAAAAATAGAAGACTCAAATAAATAAAATCAGAAATGAAAGATAAGTTATAACTGATACGACAGAAATACAAAGTACAAGAGACTAATAAGAATTAGTGGCAACAAATAATAAGAATTTTGTGGCAACAAATTGACAAACTTAGAAGTGGATAAATTCCTAGAAATTTACAATCTTTAAGATTGTATCACAGCAAGAGAGAGAGGCAGTTACCTATAAGAGAAACTCCATTAGGCTATCAGCAGATTTTTCAGCCAAAACTTTACAGGTCAGAAAGGACTGGCATGAAATATTCAAAGCATTGAAAGGGAAGACCCTTAACTAAGATTTCTCTACCCAGCAAGGTTATCATTCAGAAATGAAGGTGAGAATAAAAGTTTCTGAGATAAACGAAAGCTAAAAGAATTCAGAGTCATTAAGCCAGCCTTACAGAATATGTTCAAATGGAAATGTTCTTAAGTCTAAATATTTTTTATCACTGAAAATAAACCTACAGTAAAGATAGTAGACAAATTACTTACTAAGCAAGTACAAAGTTCAAAAAAAAAAAGTAGTAAAGTCAACTATACACAAAATCAGTCAAGGGCTACACAAAAGATGTAGATTATAACATCAAATATAAAGTGTGGAGGAGAAAGAATAATAAAAAAGTAGTATTTTTAGAATGTGTTTGAAGTTGAAGTTGAGAGACCATCAAGTTAATATGGACTGCTCTATATTTAGGAAACTACCTAAGAATCTTCTTATGGTAACCACAAACCTAAAGCATATAATAAATAGCAAAAAATTAAAAAGGTATCCAAGATAAAAACCATCAAATCACAAGAGAAGAATATAAGTGAGGAAGATAGGATCAGAAAGGAAATACAAAAAGAAGCAGAAAAACAATTAAATGACAGTAAGTACATATCTATCAATATTTACCATAAAAGTAAATGGACTAAATGCACAAATCAAAAGACAAAGGGTGGCAGAGTGGATAAAGAAACAATATCTATATGTATGCTGCATACAAGGACTTATTTCAGACCTAAGGACATACATAGACTGAAAGTGAAGGGATGGAAAAGATATTTCATACAAATAAAAGGGAGAAAAAACAGAGGTAGCAGTACTTAATAAAATAGACTTCAAAACAATGAAGCAAATACTAAGAGAACTAGAGGGAGAAATAGATAGCAACACAATCATATCAGAGGATTTTAACACCCCATGAACATCTTTGGCAAGATCATCCAGACAGAAAATAAGGAAACAGTGGCCTTGAACACGTATTAGACCAGATGGACTTAACAGATATATACAGAACATTCCACCCAAAATAAGCACAATATACATTTCTCTCAATTACACATGGAAAGTTTTCCAGAATAGATCACATATTAGGACACAAGAAGAGCCTCAATAAATTCAAAAAGTTTGAAAATATATCAAGTATCTTCAGACCATCATGATATAAAACTAGAAATTAATTACATGAAAAAAACAAAAAAAAACCACATGGAGGTTAAATAACTTGCTTCTAAATAATCAAGGGATCAATGAACAAATCAAAGAGAAAATAAAACAATACATGCAGAAAAATGAAAAAAGAACACAAAGGTTCAAAATATGTGGGATGTAGAAAAACTGGTTCTCAGAGGGAAGTACATTGCAATACAGGTCTACCTCAAGAAACAAGAACAATTTAAAATAAATAGCCCCACAACTAAAGGAAATAGAAAAAGGAGAACACATAAAGTCCAAATTTAATACAAGGATGGACATAATAAAGACCAGAGCAGAAATAAACAAAAATATAGAATAAGACAACAATAGAAAAAAATAAGTGAAACCAAGAGTTGGTTATTCAAGAAGATAAGCAGGATAGACAACCCCCTAGCCATACTTACCAAGAAAAAAAGAGAGAGGACACAAATAAAATCAGATGGAAAGGTAGAAATTATGACTGATAACACATAAATTCAAAGAATTATAAGAGAATTCTGTGAAACATTATATGCCAGTCAATTGGACAATCTAGAAGAAAGGACAAATTCCTAGAAACAATCTTCCAAGACTGACACAGGAAGAAACAGAAAATCCAAACAGACCAATTACCAGTAGTGAAACAGAATTGGTAATCAAAAACTCCAAACATACAAAAGTCAAGGACCAGAGGGCTTCACAGATGAATTATACCAAACATTTAAAGAACTAATACCCATCTTTCTTAAAGTATTCCAAAAAGTGGAAGAGAAGGAAATACTTTCAAGCTCATTCTGTGAGGCCAGAACATTCTAATATCAAAACCAGAAAAAGAAAATACAAAAAAGGAACCTATAGGCCAATATCCTTGATGACCATAGATGCAAATTTTCTCAATAAAATATTAGGAAACCAAGTTCAAAAATACAGCAAAAGGATCAACCACCATGACCAAGTGGGATTTATTTCAGGAATACAAGGATGGCACAATATTCATAAATCAATCAATGTGATATACCACACTAACAAAAGGAAGGATAAAAAGCATATAATCATCTCAATAGATGCTGAAAAATTATTTGACAAAATTCAACATTCGTTCGTGATAAAAACTCTCAACAAAATGAGAAAAGAGGGAACATACTTCAACATAATAAAGGCTATGTATGACAAACCCACAGCTAACATCATAACTAATGGCAAAAAGCTAAAAACTTTTCCCATAGATCAGGAATAAGACAATGATGTTCATTCTTACCACTTTTATTCAACATAGTACCGAAAGTCCTAGCCTTGGCAATCAGACATGAAAAATAAATAAAAAGCATTCAGTTTGGTAAAGAAGAAATAAAACTATCTCTATTTGCTGATGACATAATACTGTATATAGAAAACCCTAAAGATTCTACCAAAAAGCTATTAGAACTAATAACTGGAGTCAACAAAGTTGCAGAATACAAAATCAATATACATAAATCTGTTGCATTCCTATATATTAACAATGAACTGGGAGAAAGAGAAATCAAGAAAACAATTCCATACAGCATCAAAAAGCATAGAAAACTTAGGAATAAACCTAACCAAGGAAGTGAAAGACCAAAACTCTGAAAACTATAAGACACTGATGAAAGTGATTGAAGATGACACAAATAAATGGAAATCTATCCCATGCTCATGGATAGGAAACATTAATTTCAAAATGGCTATCCTTCCCAAAGCAGTTTACAAATTCAATGCAATCCCCATTGAAACACTAATGGAATTTTTCAATCAACTAGAGCAAATAATCCTAAAATTGATATGGAACCATTGAAGACCTCAAATAGCCAAAAAGAATCTTGAGATAAAGTAATGAAGCTGGGTGTATCATTCTCCCTGACTTCAATTTATACTACAAAGCTACAGTAATCAAATCAGTATAGTACTGGCACAAGAGCAGACACATAGATAAATGAAAGAGAATAGAGAGCCACAATATAAACCCACACACATATGATCATTAATATATGATAAAGGAGCCATGAATGTACAATGGTAAAAAGTCTCTTCAAGAACTGGTATTGGGAAAACTGGACAGCTATGTGCAAGAAAATGAAACTAGATTACTGTCCACTCCATACACAAAAGTAAACTCAAAATGGATTAAAGACCTAAATGTAAGACATGAAACCATAAAACTCTTAGAAGAAAACAGACAAAAATCTCTTGAAAATGAGCATGAGTAGTTTTTTTCTGGATATGTCTTCCTGAACAAGGGAAACAAAAAGTGAAAATAAGCAAGTGGGAGTACATCAAACAAAAGCTTCTGAACAGGAAAGGAAACCATCAACAAAACAAAAGGCGTCCTACAGTATGGGAGAATATATTTGTAAATAATTTATCTGGTAGGGGTTAACATCCAAAATATATAAATAACTCATATGACTCAACACCAAAATACAAATAACACAATTAAAGAATGGGTAAGAGGACCTAAACAGACATTTTTGAAAGAAGAAATACAGATGGCTAACAGGCAAATGAAAAGATGTTCCACAATGATAATCATCAGGGAAATGCAAATCAAAATGACAATGAGATTTCCCCTCACAATGGTAAGAATGTCCACTATCCTAATGACAACAAGTAACAAATGTTGGCAAGGATGTGGAGAAAAGGGGGAAAACATACCCCATTGGTGGAAATGTAAATTGGCACAACTATTGTGGAAAAGAGCATGGAGTTTCCTCAAAAAACTAAAAATAGAAATAAAATATGACAGAGTAATTACACTTCTAGGAATTTACCTGAAGAAAACAAGATCTCTGATTTGAAAAGATATATGCACCACTGTTTTTTGTCACATTATTTATAATAGCCAAGATATGGAGGTAACCAAAGTGTCTATTAAAAATGAATGGAGAAAGAAGTTGTGGGACATTTATGCAATGAAATATTATTCAGTCATAAAAATGAAAAAAATCCTGGCACTAGTGACAACATGGATGGACCTGGAGGGTATTATACTATATGAAGTAAGTCAGGTGGACAAAGACAAATACCACATGATGTCACTTACATGTGTGTTCTAAAAATAAAACAAAACAAAATGAACAAAATGCCAACAGACTCATAGACATTGAGAAGTGACTGGTGGTTACCATCTGGGAGGTGTTCTGGTAGGTGGGTGAAATGCATGAAGGGGGTAAATAGGCACAAAATCTTAATCATAATTTACTTAGTCAATGGGATGGAAGTCCAGCATAGGGAATATATACAATAGTTCTGTAACATCTATGTTGACAGATAGCATCTATACTAGTTGGGATGTAGATAACTGTCAAATAACTATGTTGAATACTTAAAACCAAGATATTATGTATCACCTACACTTCAATAAAAATATATAAAAAATACCGAATCATGAAAAAAAAGAAAATATGAATGATTACTAGTAAGGAGGTTGAATCAGTAGTCAAAAAACAAACAAAAAGCCCAACAAACAAAATTCCAGGACTAGATGATATTGCTGATGATTTCTAGCAAACATTCAAGTAAGATTTAATACCTACCCTTCTCAGTCTCTTCCAAAATAGAACACTTCAAAGCTTGTTGTATGAGACCAGCAGTACTCTGTTACCAAAACTGGACAAGGACTCCACAAGAAAGCAAAATTATAGTCCAATATCCTTGATGAAAACTGGTGAAAAATCCTCAACAAAATGTTAGCACACAAAATTCAACAACACATTAAAAAGATCATGTACCATGATCAAGCGGGATTTATTTGAGGGATGTGAGAATAGTTCAACACCCACAAATGCATTAAAGTGATACAGAATATTAACAAAATGAATGAGATAAAGAATGTGGTCCTCTCAATAGACAGGAAAAGCATTTGACAAAATTCAACATCACATCCATTTACAATAAAAACTCAGCAAAGTGGATTTAGAGGGACGTGTCTCAATGTAATAAAGGCAACATATGACAAACCTACAGCTAAGATCATGTTCCATGGTGAAAATCTTTAAGATTAGAACAGAAGAAAGGTGCCTACTACCCATACTTATTTAACACAGCAGTGGAAGTTCTAGCAACAGTAAGTAGGAAGAAAAAAGAAAAGTCATAAAAGTAGGAAAGCAAGAAGTAAAACTTTCATTATTTGCAATCAACATACCATATATAGAAAACCCTAAATATTCCAAAAAAAATTTTTAGAACTAATAAACGAATTCAGTAAAGTTTCAAGATGCAAAAATATAAAAATCTGTTGTTTCTACACACTGATAATGAACTACCAGAAAGAGAAATCATGAAAATAATCCCATTTACAATCATGTCAAAAAGAATAAAATATCTAGAAATTCTAACCAAAGATGAAAAACCTGTACACTGAAAACTATATGACCTTGATGAAATAAACTGAGTAAAGTACAAATAAATGGGAAGATAATTAGTGCTCATGGATTGGAAGAATTAATATTGTCAAAATATCCTTACTACCCAAAGCAATCTATAGATTCAATATAATCTCTGTCATAATTCTGAGCTGGGTGAGCTCTTTATATATTTTGGATGTCAACCCTTTATTGGATCTGTCATTTATGAATATATTCTCCCATACTGTAGGATGAGTTTTTGTTCTACTGATGATGTCCTTAGCTGTGCAGAAGCTTTTCAGCTTGGTATAGTCCCACTTGTTCATTTTTGCTTTTGTTTCCCTTGCCCAGGGAGATATGTTCATGAAGAGGTCGCTCATGTTTATGTCCAAGAGGTTTTTTCCTAAGAGTTTTATGGTTTCATGACTTACATTCAGGTCTTTGATCCATTTTTAATTTACTTTTGTGTATGGGGTTAGACTGTGATCCAGTTTCATTCTCTTACATGTAGCTGTCTAGTTTTGCCAGCACCAACTGTTGAAGAGACTGTCATTTCCCCATTGTATGTCCATGGCTGCTTTACCATCTATTAATTGACCATATATGCTTGGGTTAATGTCTGGACTCTCTATACTGTTCCACTGGTCTATGGCTCTGTTCTTGTGTCAGTACCAAATTGTCTTGATTACTGTGGCTTTGTAGTAGAGCTTGAAGTTGGGGAGTGAGATCACCCCCATTTTATTCTTCCTTCTCAGGATCGCTTTGGCTATTCAGGGTCTTTGGTGGTTCCATATGAATTTTTGAACTATTTGTTCCAGTTCATTGAAGAATGCTGTTGGTAATTTGATAGGGATTGTATCAAATCTGTATATTGCTTTGGGCAGGATGGCCATTTTGACAATATTAAATCTTCATAGCCAAGAGCATGGATGAGTTTGCATTTGTTAGTGTCCTCTTTAATTTCTCTTTAGAGTGTCTTATAGTTTTCAAGATATAGGTCTTTCATTTCCTTGGTTAAGTTTATTCCTAGGTATTTTATTCTTTTTGATGCAATTGTGAATGGAATTGTTTTCCTGATTTTTCTTTCTATTAGTTCATTGTTAGTGTATAGGAAAGCCACATATTTCTGTGTATTAATTTTGTATCCTGCAACTTTGCTGAATTCCAGTATTAGTTCTAATAGTTTTGGGTTGGAGTCTTTAGGGTTTTTTATGTACAATATCACGTCATCTGCAAATACTAACAGTTCGACTTCTTCTTTACCAATCTGGATTCCTTGTATTTCTTTGTTTTGTCTAATTGCTGTGGCTAAGACCTACAGTACTATGTTGAATAACAGTGGGGAGGGTGGGCTTCCCTGTCTTGTTCTCAATCTCAGAGGAAAAGCTTTCAGCTTCACGCTGTTCAGTATGTTGTTGGCTGTGGGTTTATCATATATGGCCTTTATTATGTTGTGGTACTTGCCCTCTATACCCATTTTGTTGAGAGTTTTTATTAAGAATGGATGTTGAATTTTGTTGAATGCTTTTTCAGCATCTATGGAGATGATCATGTGGTTTTTCTCCTTCTTTTTGTTTATGTGGTGGATGATGTTGATGGATTTTCAAATGTTGTACCATCCTTGCATCCCTGAGATGAATTCCACTTTGTCATGGTGTATGATCCTTTTGATGTATTTTTGAATTTGGTTTGCTAATATTTTATTGAGTATTTTTGCATTTATGTTCATCAGGGATATTGGTCTGTAATTTTCTCTTTTGGTGGGGACATTGCCTGGTTTTGGTGTTAGGGTGATGTTGGCTTCATAGAATGAGTTTGGGAGTATTCCCTCCTCTTCTATGTTTTGGAAAACTTTAAGGAGAATGGGTATTATGTCTTCTCTGTTATGTCTGATAAAATTCCAAGGTAAATCCATCTGGCTCGGGGGTTTTGTTCTTGGGTAATTTTTTGATTACCACTTCAGTTTCTTTGCTGGTGATTGGTTTGTTTAAATTTTCTGTTTCTTCCTTGGTCAGTATTGGAAGGTCATATTTTTCTAGGAAGTTGTCCATTTCTTCTAGGTTTTCCAGCTTGTTAGCATATAGGTTTTCACAGTGTTCTCTAATAATTCTTTGTATTCCTGTGGGGTCCATCATGATATTTCCTTACTCATTTCTAATTCTGTTGATGTGTGTTGATTCTCTTTTTCTCTTAATAAATCTGGCTAGGGGCTTATCTATTCTGTTTATTTTCTCAGAGAACCAGCTCTTTGTTTCATTGACTTTTTCGATTTTTTTATTCTTCTCAGATTTTAATTTTCTCTGATCTTTATTATGTTTCTCCTTCTGCTGACTTTGGGCCTCATTTTTTCTTCTTTTTCCAGTTTCAATAATTGTGACTTTAGACTATTCATTTGGGATTGTTCTTCCTTCTTTCAATATGCATGGGTTGCTATTTACTTTCCTCTTAAGAGTGCTTTCACTGCATCCCACAGGAGTTGGGGCTTTGTGTTGTTGTTATCATTTGTTTCCATATATTGCTTGATCTCTATTTTAATTTGGTCATTGATCCATTGATTATATAAGAGCATGTTGTTAAGTTTCCATGTGTTTGTGAGCCTTTTTGCTTTCTTTGTACAATTTATTTCTAGTTTTATACCTTTGTGGTCTGGTTGGTAGAACTTCAATCTTTTTTAATTTACTGAGGCTCTTTTTGTGGCCTAGTATGTGGTCTATCCTTGAGAATGTTCCATGTGCACTTGAGAAGAATGTGTATCCTGTTGCTTTTGGATGTAGAGTTCTATAGATGTTGGTTGGGTTCATCTGTTCTAGTGTGTTGTTCAGTGCCTCCGTGTCCTTACTTATTTTCTGTCTGGTGGATCTAACCTTTGGAGTGAGTGGTGTGTTGAAGTCTCCTAAAATGAATGCATTGCATTCTATTTCCTCTTTTAGTTATGTTAGTATTTGTTTCACATATGCTGGTCCTCCTGTGTTGGGTGCATATATATTTATAATGTTAATATCCTCTTGTTGGACTGACCCCTTTATCATTATGTAATGTCCTTCTTTATCTCTTGTTACTTTTTTTTGTTTTGAAGTCTATTTTGTCTGATACTAGTACTGCAACACCTGCTTTTTTCTCCCTGTTGTTTGCATGGAATATCTTTTTCCATCCCTTGACTTTTAGTCTGTGCATGTCTTTGGGTTTGAGGTGAGTCTCTTGTAAGCTGCATATAGATGGGTCTTGCTTTTTTATCCATTCTATTACTTTCTGTCTTTTGATTGGTGCATTCAGTCCATTTACATTTTGGGTGATTATTGAAAGATATGTACTTATTTCCATTTCAGGCTTTAGATTCGTGGTTACTAAATGTTCAAGGTTAGCTTCTTTACTATCTTACTGTCTAACTTAACTCACTTATTGAGTTTTTATAGACACTGTCTGATGATTCTTTATTTCTCTCCCTTCTTATTCCTCCTCCTCCATTCTTTATATGTTCTGTGTTTTATTCTGTGCTCTTTCGTTTTTCCTTTGACTGCTTTTGTGGGTAGTTGATTTTATTTTTTGCCTTTAATTAGTATTTAGTTGGTCTGCTTTCTTTGCTGTTTTTTATTTTCTCTGGTGACATCTTTTTAGTCTTAGGAGTGCTCCCATCTAGAGCAGTCCCTCTATAATACCCTGTAGAAGTAGTTTGTGGGAGGCAAATTCCCTCAACTTTTGCTTGTCTGAGAATTGTTAAATTCCTCCTTCATATTTAAATGATAATCATGCTGTATATAGTAATCTTGGTTCAAGGCCCTTCTGTTTCATTTCATTAAATATATCATGCCATTCTCTTCTGTACTGTAAGGTTTCTATTGAGAAGTCTGATGATAGCCTGATGGGTTTTCCTTTGTAGGTGACCTTTTCCTCTCTCTAGCTGTCTTTAAAACTCTGTCCTTGTCCTTGATCTTTGGCATTTTATTTGTTATGTGTCTTGGTGTTGTCCTCCTTGGGTCCCTTCTGTTGGGAGTTCTGTATGCTTCTGTGGTCTAAACGACTATTTCCTCCCCCAGTTTGGGGATGCTTTCTGCAATTATTTCTTCAAAGACACTTTCTATCCCTTTTTCTGTCTCTTCTTCTACTTGTACCCCTATAATGCGGATATTATTCCATTTGGTTTGATCACACTGTTCTCTTAATATTGTTTCATCTCTGGAGATCCTTTTATCTCTCTCTGTGTCAGCTTCTCTGCATTCCTCTTCTCTGGTTTCTATTATGTTAATGTCCTCTTGCATCTCATCCATTCTGCTTTTAAGTCCTTCCAGAAATTGTTTTATTTCTGTAGTCTCCCTCCCTACTTTGTCCGTTATCTCTTGCATTTTTCTCTGCTCCATCAGCATGGTTATGATCTTTATTTTGAATTCTTTTTCAGGAAGATTGGTTAGATCTACCTCCCCAAGCTCCTTCTCAGAGGTTGTCTCTGTTAGTCTGGTCTGGATCAAATTCTTCTGCCTTTTCATGGCAATAGATGTAGTTGTGGGGAGTTGGCGCATGTGTCAGTTGGGAGAATGTCCCTTCTTGCTAGTTTGTGGCCTTCCTCTCCAGTGAGAATTTCAACCCCTAGTGGCTTGTGCTGGACAGCTGTGCAGAGATGGGGCCTCTAAGTCTGGCCTGGGCAGCAGCTGTGGGCATGACTGGCCTCACATTGCTGCTCCCCTATGGCAGAGCCATGCCAGAGGGGGAATGGGCTGGAGGCTGTTTATCACCGTGAGGGGCCTCCAAGCTGTGCTTCTTCCCAGGGGATTAGGGTGCCTGGAGTTCCCCAGGATTCCCAGCTGCTGGGCTGAGTGTGCTGGGATGCTTCTGTCCAGCTGTGATGCTCCTGTCCCTTTAAGTCTTTCAAAGAGCACTCGCTTTTCTTTTGTCCCAGGGGTGCTGGCTGTGGGGACGTGCTCGCAGATTTTACTGTCCCATTTTCCTGTTTCCCTAGTATCCAGCACACCACACACTGTGTGTCTGTGCTCCCAGTGCTGATGGCTAGGGCTGGGTATTTAGCAGTCCTGGGCTCCCTCTCCCTCCCTGCTCCCACTCCTCTCCTCCTCCCAGGAGCTGTGGTAGGAGTGGCACATGTGGGTCCCGCCAGGGCACAGCTTGTATCTTACCCCCTTCATGAGGTGCTGGGTTCTTGCAGATGTAGATGTAGCCTAGCTGTTGTACTGTATCTTCTGGTCTCTCTTTTAGGAATAGTTGTATTTGTTGTATTTTCAAAGATACATATGGTTTTGGGAGGAGATTTCTGCTGCTCTACTCACACCACCATCTTGGCTTCTCCTCCCTGTTGAGTATTTTTGCATCTATTTTCATCAGGGATATTGGTCTGTAATTTTCTTTTTTGTGGTGTCTTTGCCTGGTTTTGGTATTAGAGTGATGCTGATTTCATAGAATGAGTTTAGAAGTATCTCCTCCTCTCCTATTTTTTGGAAAACTTTAAGAAGAATGGGTTTTTTGTCTTCTCTAAATGTCTGATAAAATTCAGCAGTTAATCCATCTTGTCCAGGGTTTTGTTCTTGGGTAGTTTTTGACATCCAATGCTATTTCATTTCTGGTAATTGGTTTTTAGATTTTCTGTTTCTTCGTAGGTCAGCCTTGGAAGTTGTATTTTTCTAAAAATTCCATTTGTTCTAGGTTATCCAGCTTGTTAGCATATAGATTTTCATAGTATTCTCTAATAATTCTTTGTATTTCTGTGGGGTTGGTCATGATTTTTTTCCTTTCTCATTTCTGATTCTGTTTATGTGTGTAGATTCTCTTTTTCTCTTCATAACTCTGGCTAGGGGTTTATCTATTTTGTTTATTTTCTCAAAGATCCACATCTTGGTTTCATTAATTTTTTCTATTGTTTTATTCTTCTCAATTTTATTTATTTATTCTCTGTTCTTTATTATGTCCCTTCTTGCACTTACTTTGGGCTTCATTTGTTCTTCTTTTTCCAGTTTCAGCAATTGTGAATTTACAGGATTCATTTGGGATTGTTCTTCCTTCCTGAAATAGGCCTGGATTGCTATATACTTCCCTCTTGGAACTTCTTTCTCTGTGTCCCACAGAAGTTGAGGTGTTGTGTTGTTTTCACTTGTCTCTATATATTGCTTGATCTATATTTTAATTTGGTCATTGATCCATTGATTATTTAGGAACATGTTGTTAAGCCTCCATGTATTTGTGAGCCTTTTTGTTTTCTTTGTACAATTTATTTGTAGTTTTACATGCTTGTGATCAGAGAAGTTGGTTGGTACAATTTCAACCTCTTTGAATTTACTGAGGCTATTTTTGTGGCTTAGTATTTGGTCTATTCTGGAAAATGTTCCATGTGCACTTGAGAAGAATGTGCATCCTGCTTCTTTTGGGTGTAGAGTTCTGCAGATGTATTTTAGGTCCATCTGTTCTAGTGTGTTTTTCTTTTTTTTTTTTTTTTTTTTTAGATAATTATTTTTTATTGAAGGGTAGTTGACACACAGTATTACATTACATTAGTTTCAGGTGTACAACACAGTGATTCAACATTTATATACATGATAATTCTAAGTACCAGCTATCACCATACCAAGTTGTTACAATATTTTGACTATATTCCTTATGCTATACATTACATCCCGGTTGCTTATTTATTTTACAATTGGAAGTGTGTACTTTTTCTTGGTTGTTGTTGTTAGGGCATCTCTCATTTTTATTGATCAAATGGTTGTTAACAACAATAAAATTCTGTATAGGGGAGTCAATGCTCAATGCACAATCATTAATCCACCCCAAGCCTAATTTTCGTCAGTCTCCAATCTTCTGAAGCATAACGAACAAGTTCTTACATGGAGAACAAATTCTTACATAGTGAATAAGTTACATGGTGAACAGTACAAGGGCAGTCATCACAGAAACTTTTGGTTTTGCTCATGCATTATGAACTATAAACAGTCAGTTCAAATATGAATACACATTTGATTTTTATACTTGATTTATATGTGGATACCACATTTCTCTCTTTATTATTTTTAATAAGATGCTGAAGTGGTAGGTAGATACAACATAAAGGTAGAAAACATAGTTTAGTGTTGTAAGAGAGCAAATGTAGATGATCAGGTGTGTGCCTGTAGACTATGTGTTAATCCAAGCTAGACAAGGGCAATAAAACATCCACATATGCAGAAGATTTCTCTCAGAACAGGGGGGGTGAGGTTCTAAGCCTCACCTCTGTTGATCCCCAATTTCTCACCTGATGACCCCCCAGCGACTGTGCCTGTCTTAGGTTGTTCCTCCCTTGAGGAATCTTACCCGTCTCTGGCTAACCAGTCATCTTCCGGGGCCACACAGGGAAATGTTAAGTTGGTAAGTGAGAGAGAAGCCTTATTGTTTGAAATGGTTAGCTTTTTATTTCTTTGCATATTTATGCCCTGTGGCTTCTATGCCCAGCATTTGTCTTGAGGTATCTTTACCACTTGGAGGAGTTATGATACTCGGTAAGTTTGATATGAGGCACGAATTCTATTTAAGAATTCGTTGTAATTAGGAAGGAAGAAGAAAAGCTATAGAAGTAGCAGGCGGGAGAAAACATGGGAAGATTGATTATTTCTTTGACATATCTTCTTGTAGAGTAACTTCAGCATGTATATATTTTAAGCTACTACTTAAATTGCGCACACACATTAACATAATAGGAGTATAGTTACATAACCAAAGCATACCTGTAATTACCAGCCATCTCCAGTGAAACCAAGAAAACCAGTTAGGCACCCTAGGCATTTGTGAAAACTTATCAATGATATGATGGTTATTATCTAACTGAATTTGAATAGTTTGAGAAAAATCAGACAAATTAAAACAACCCATTCCTGGGCACTGTTCACATCCCATATGTTCTTTTAACAGTAAATAGTCTGTAGTTGTAAGATTTTGGAGCGCTACAATTTGCACTTCTCCTAATTCTTGGTTGAGTTCCAACAGTATAGATCCAGTCAAATTTGTTGTTTTACTGTATGCACAGGCCAGCTTAGATATCTCCTTCATTCCCATGGCAAGTCCAGGAGCTGGTGGGATGAGTGCATCTACAGCTGTAGCAGTGCGTGGATCTTTGTTGGGGTTTTTTGATGATCATCTTCTGGCATGAGTCTTCCCGAGAGTGCTGATGTTGGAAGTTCTCTTTCATATCGTTTCTTAGTTCATTTTCGGGGTAGCCAAATTAGGCTTTGATCCTCTGTATAAACACAAACAGACCCTTTGCCTACACTTTTATATGTCCTTTATATTATTGTG
This sequence comes from Manis pentadactyla, assembly GCF_030020395.1. Lineage (NCBI taxonomy): Eukaryota > Metazoa > Chordata > Mammalia > Pholidota > Manidae > Manis > Manis pentadactyla. The sequence goes on along the minus strand of NC_080020.1, from coordinate 144,645,352 downwards.
TAAAACTCATTAGAGGTCACCACATAGGAACTGCATTTTTTTTTTTTTAATCATTAATCTACACTTACATGACGAATACTTACGAATACTTTGTTTACTAGGCTCTCCCCTATACCAGGTCCCCCCTATATACTCCTTTACAGTCACTGTCCATCAGCGTAGCAACCTGTTGTAGAATCACTACTTGTCTTCTCTGTGTTGTACAGCCCTCCCCTTTCTCCCACCCCGCTATGGATGCTAATCTTAATACCCCCCTACTTCTCCCCCCCTTATCCCTCCCTACCCACCCATCCTCCCCAGTCCCTTTCCCTTTGGTACCTGTTAGTCCATTCTTGAGTTCTGTGATTCTGCTGCTGTTTTGTTCCTTCAGTTTTTCCTTTGTTCTTATATTCCACAGATGAGTGAAATCATTTGGTATTTCTCTTTCTCTGCTTGGCTTGTTTCACTGAGCAAAATACCCTCCAGCTCCATCCATGTTGCTGCAAATGGTTGGATTTGCCCTTTTCTTATGGCTGAGTAGTATTCCATTGTGTATATGTACCACATCTTCTTTATCCATTCATCTATCGATGGACATTTAGGTTGCTTCCAATTCTTGGCTATTGTAAATAGTGCTGCGATAAACATAGGGGTGCACTGATCTTTCTCATACTTGATTGCTGCATTCTTAGGGTAAATTCCTAGGAGTGCAATTCCTGGGTCAAATGGTAAGTCTGTTTTGAGCATTTTGATGTACCTCCATACTGCTTTCCACAATGGTTGAACAAGTTTACATTCCCACCAGCAGTGTAGGAGGGTTCCCCTTTCTCCACAGCCTCGCCAACATTTGTTGTTGTTTGTCTTTTGGATGGCAGCCATCCTTACTGGTGTGAGGTGATACCTCATTGTAGTTTTAATTTGCATTTCTCTGATAATTAGCGATGTGGAGCATCTTTTCATGTGTCTGTTGGCCATCTGTATTTCTTTTTTGGAGAACCGTCTGTTCAGTTCCTTTGCCCATTTTTTAATTGGGTTATTTGTTTTTTGTTTGTTGAGGCGTGTGAGCTCTTTATATATTCTGGACGTCAAGCCTTTATCGGATGTGTCATTTTCAAAGATATTCTCCCATACTGTAGGGTTTCTTTTTGTTCTATTGATGGTGTCTTTTGCTGTACAGAAGCTTTTCAGCTTAATATAGTCCCACTTGTTCATTTTTGCTGTTGTTTTCCTTGCCCGGGGAGATATGTTCAAGAAGAGGTCACTCATGTTTATGTCTAAGAGGTTTGTGCCTATGTTTTCTTCCAAGAGTTTAATGGTTTCATGACTTACATTCAGGTCTTTGATCCATTTTGAGTTTACTTTTGTATATGGGGTTAGACGATGGTTCAGTTTCATTCTCCTACATGTAGCTGTCCAGTTTTGCCAGCACCATCTGTTGAAGAGACTGTCATTTCGCCATTGTATGTCCATGGCTCCTTTATCAAATATTAATTGACCATATATGTCTGAGTTAATGTCTGGATTCTCTAGTCTGTTCCATTGGTCTGTGGCTCTGTTCTTGTGCCAGTACCAAATTGTCTTGATTACTATGGCTTTATAATAGAGCTTGAAGTTGGGGAGTGAGATCCCCCCTACTTTATTCTTCTTTCTCAGGATTGCTTTGGCTATTCGGGGTCTTTGGTGGTTCCATATGAATTTTTGAATTATTTGATCCAGTTCATTGAAGAATGTTGCTGGTAGTTTCATAGGGATTGCATCAAATCTGTATATTGCTTTGGGCAGGATGGCCATTTTGACGATATTAATTCTTCCTAGCCATGAGCATGGGATGCGTTTCCATCTGTTAGTGTCCCCTTTAATTTCTTTTAAGAGTGACTTGTAGTTTTCAGAATATAAGTCTTTCACTTCTTTGGTTAGGTTTATTCCTAGGTATTTTATTTTTTTTGATGCAATTGTGAATGGAGTTGTTTTCCTGATTTCTCTTTCTGTTGGTTCATTGTTGGTATATAGGAAAGCCACAGATTTCTGTGTGTTGATTTTGTATCCTGCAACTTTGCTGTATTCCGATATCAGTTCTAGTAGTTCTGGGGTGGAGTCTTTAGGGTTTTTTATGTACAGTATCATGTCATCTGCAAATAGTGACAGTTTGACTTCTTCTTTGCCAATCTGGATTCCTTGTATTTTTTTGTTTTGTCTGATTGCCGTGGCTAGGACCTCCAGTACTATGTTAAATAACAGTGGGGAGAGTGGGCATCCCTGTCTAGTTCCCGATCTCAGCGGAAATGCTTTCAGCTTCTCGCTATTCAATATAATGTTGGCTGTGGGTTTTTCATAGATGGCCTTTATTATGTTGAGGTACTTGCCCTCTATTCCCATTTTGCTGAGAGTTTTTATCATGAATGGATGTTGAACTTTGTCAAATGCTTTTTCAGCATCTATGGAGATGATCATGTGGTTTTTGTCTTTCTTTTTGTTGATGTGGTGGATGATATTGATGGACTTTCGAATGTTGTGCCATCCTTGCATCCCTGGGATGAATCCCACTTGGTCATGGTGTACGATGATTTTGATGTATTTTTGAATTCGGTTTGCTAAAATTTTGTTGAGTATTTTTGCGTCTACGTTCATCAGGGATATTGGTCTATAGTTTTCTTTTTTGGTGGTGTCTTTGCCTGGTTTTGGTATTAGGGTGATGTTAGCTTCATAGAATGAGTTTGGGAGTATCCCCTCCTCTTCTATTTCTTGGAAAACTTTAAGGAGAATGGGTATTATGTCTTCCCTGTATGTCTGATAAAATTCCGAGGTAAATCCATCTGGCCCGGGGGTTTTGTTCTTTGGTAGTTTTTTGATTACCGCTTCAATTTCGTTGCTGGTAATTGGTCTGTTTAGATTTTCTGTTTCTTTTTGGGTCAGTCTTGGAAGGTTGTATTTTTCTAGGAAGTTGTCCATTTCTCCTAGGTTTCCCAGCTTGTTAGCATATAGGTTTTCATAGTAGTCTCTAATAATTCTTTGTATTTCTGCGGGATCTGTTGTGATTTTTCCTTTCTCATTTCTGATACTGTTGATTTGTGTTGACTCTCTTTTCCTCTTAATAAGTCTGGCTAGAGGCTTATCTATTTTGTTTATTTTCTCGAAGAACCAGCTCTTGGTTTCATTGATTTTTGCTATTGTTTTATTCTTCTCAATTTTATTTATTTCTTCTCTGATCTTTATTATGTCCCTCCTTCTGCTGACCTTAGGCCTCATTTGTTCTTCTTTTTCCAATTTTGATAGTTGTGACATTAGACCGTTCATTTGGGATTGCTCTTCCTTTTTTAAATATGCTTGGAGTGCTATATACTTTCCTCTTAAGACTGCTTTTGCTGCGTCCCACAGAAGTTGGGGCTTAGTGTTGTTGTTGTCATTTGTTTCCATATATTGCTGGATCTCCATTTTGATTTGGTCATTGATCCATTGATTATTTAGGAGCGTGTTGTTTAGCCTCCATGTGTTTGTGAGCCTTTTTGCTTTCTTTGAACAGTTTATTTCTAGTTTAATGCCTTTGTGGTCTGAAAAGTTGGTTGGTAGGATTTCAATCTTTTGGAATTTACTGAGGCTCTTTTTGTGTCCTAGTATGTGGTCTATTCTGGAGAATGTTCCATGTGCACTTGAGAAGAACGTGTATCCTGTTGCTTTTGGATGTAGAGTTCTGTAGATGTCTATTAGGTCCATCTGTTCTAGTGTGTTGTTCAGTGCCTCTGTGTCCTTACTTATTTTCTGTCTGGTGGATCTGTCCTTTGGAGTGAGTGGTGTGTTGAAGTCTCCTAGAATGAATGCATTGCATTCTATTTCCTCCTTTAGTTCTGTTAATATTTGTTTCAGGTATGTTGGTGCTCCTGTATTGGGTGCATATATATTTATAATGGTTATATCCTCTTGATGGACTGAGCCCTTTATCATTATGTAATGTCCTTCTTTGTCTTTTTTTACTTTCTTTATTTTGAAGTCTGTTTTGTCTGATACCAGAATTGCAACACCTGCTTTCTTCTCTCTGTTGTTTGCTTGAAATATCTTTTTCCATCCCTTGACTTTAAGTCTGTGCGCGTCTTTGGGTTTGAGGTAAGTCTCTTGTAAGCAGCATATGGATGGATCTTGCTTTTTTATCCATTCTATTACTCTGTGTCTTTTGATTGGTGCATTCAGTCCATTTACATTTAGGGTGATTATTGAAAGGTATGAATTTATTGCCATTGCAGGCTTTAAGTTTGTGGTTACCAAAGGTTTAGGGTTAGCTTCTTTACTGTCTTACTGTCTAACTTAACTCGCTTGTCGAGCTATTATAAACACAATCTGATGATTCTTTATTTCTCTCCCTTCTTATTCCTCCTCCTCCCTTCTTCATATGTTGGGTGTTTTGTTGTGTGCTCTTTTTAGGAGTGCTCCCATCTAGAGCAGTCCCTGTAGGATGCCCTGTAGAGGTGGTTTGTGGGAGGCAAATTCCCTCAACTTTTGCTTGTCTGGGAATTGTTTAATCCCTCCTTCATATTTAAATGATATTCGTGCTGGATACAGTAGTCTTGGTTCGAGGCCCTTCTGTTTCATTGCATTAAGTATATCATGCCATTCTCTTCTGGCCTGTAGGGTTTCTGTTGAGAAGTCTGATGATAGCCTGATGGGTTTTCCTTTGTAGGTAACCTTTTTTTTCTCTCTGGCTGCTTGTAATACTTTGTCCTTGTCTTTGATCTTTGCCATTTTAATTATTATGTGTCTTGGTGTTGCCCTCCTTGGATCCCTTGTCATGGGAGTTCTGTGTACCTCTGTGGTCTGAGAGGCCATTTCTTCCCCTAGTTTGGGGAAATTTTCAGCAATTATTTCTTCAAAGACATTTTCTATCCCCTTTTCTCTCTCTACTTCTTCTGGAATGCCTATGATTCTTAAATTATTTCTTTTATATTGATCACTCAGCTCTCTTAAAATTCTTTCATTCCTGGAGATCCTTTTATCTCTCTCTGCATCAGCTTCTCTGCGTTCCTGTTCTCTGTTTTCTAGTCCATTAATGGTCTCTTGCATCTCGTCCATTCTGTTTTGAAGTCCTTCCAGAGCTTGTTTTATTTCTGAATTCTCCTTCCTTAGTTCTTGCATATTTCTCTGCAAGTCCATCAGCATGGTTATGACTTTTGTTTTGAATTCTTTTTCAGGTAGACTGGCTAAATCTATCTCCCCAGATTCCTTCTCAGGGGAAGATGTAGCAGATGCCGAAGCTGTCTGGGTTAGTCTTGTCTGAATCATATTTTTTTGCCTTTTCATGTTGACAGGTGCTATTGACTGTCAGCTGGGAGGGCCAAAATTTTCACTTACTACTGGCCTTTCTTTACTGGGGCAACTGCGACCCCTAGTGGCTTGTGTTGGGTAATTGCGTGTAGAGTGGGTCTTTGTGTCTTGCCTGGCCGGAAGGGAGAAATTTCCCTTTCTGTGGGCGGAATTTGTCTCAGGCTGCTTCTCTGCTTTCGCAGCGCCCAGTGGGGTAATGGATGGGGGGGCTGCTTGACTGTTTGCCTCCGTGAGGGGTCTCAGAGCTGTTGCCCAGGGGGTTAGTGCACCCGGTTTTCCCTGTAATTTCCAGCTGCTGTACTGTGACCTGGGTTGTTTCCGTCAAGCTGTTAAGTCCCTGTCCCTTTAAGACTTTCAAAAAAGCCCCCGCTTTTCTTTGTCACAGGGGCATCAGCTTCAGCACCCGCTCTGAGGTCTACCCCCTGTTCTCCCAGTATCCAGGGCCCCCTGGGCATATACTGTGTCTGCGCTCTGGCCCGGATGGCTGGGGCTGGGTGTTCGGCAGTCCTGGGCTCCGTCTCCCTCCCGCTCTGCCTATTGTTCTCCCGCCGGGAGCTGGGGGGAGGGGCGCTCGCGTCCCGCAGGGCCGGGGCTTGTATCTTACCCCCTTCGCGAGGCGCTGGGTTCTCGCTGGTGTAGCTGCAGTCTGGCCACTGTCCTGCGTCTTCTGGTCTCTCTTTTAGGGCTAGTTGTGTTTGTTGTATTTTCAAAAGTATATATGTTTTTGGGAGGAGATTCCCACTGTCCTACTCACGCCGCCATGTTGGCCTCTAGTGTGTTTTTCAATGCCTCTGTGTCCTTACTTATTTTCTGTCTGGTTGATCTGTCCTTTGGAGTAAGTGGTGTGTTGAAGTCTCCTCGAATGAATGCATTACATTCTGTTCCCTGTTTTAATTCTTTTAGTATTTGTTTCACATATGTAGGTGATCCTCTGTTGGATGCATATTTATAATGGTTGTATCCTCTTGTTGCACTACCCCCTTTATCATTATGTGATGTTGTTCTTTATCTCCTGTTACTTTCTTTGTTTTGAAGTCTATTTTGTCTGATACAAGTACTGCAACACCTGCTTTTTTCTCCCTATTGTTTGCATGAACTATCTTTTTCCATCCCTTCACTTTTAGTCTGTGTATGTCTTTGGGTTTGAAGTGAGTCTCCTTTAGGCAGCATATAGATGGGTCTCTTTTTTTATCCATTCAGTGACTCTATGTCTTTTGATTGGGGCATTCAGACGATTTAATTTAGGGTGATTATTGACAGTTATGTACTTATTGCCATTGCAGGCTTTAGATTCATGGTTACCAAAGATTCAAGGGCAATTCCTTACTATCTAAGAGTCTACCTTAACTCACTTAGTATGCTATTACAAACACAATATAAAAGTTCTTTTCTTATCCCTCCTTTTCTTTCTCCTCCGTTCTTTATATGTTAGGCATCATATTCTGTACTCTTTGTCTATCCCTTTTTATTACCTCTGGTGACAGCTATTTAACCTTAGGAACACTTCCATCTATAGCAGTCCCTGCAACATACTCTGTAGAGATAGTTTGTGGGAACTAAATTCTCTCAGCTTTGCTTAACTGGAAATTGTTTAATCCCTCCTTCAAATTTAAATGATAATCTTGTCAGATAAAGTATTCTTGGTTTGAGGCCATTCTGCTTCATTGCATTAAATATATCATATGCCACTCCCTTCTGGCCTGTAAGATTTCTGCTGAGAAGTCTGATGAGAGCCTGATGGGTTTTACTTCATATGTGGTCTTATTTCTCTCTCTGGCTACTTTTAACAGTCTGTCCTTATTCTTTATCTTTGCTATTTTAATTATTATATGTCTTGGTGTTTTCTTCCTTGGGTCCCTTGTGTTAGAAGATCTGTGTACCTCCATGGTCTGAGAGACTATCTCCTTCCCTAGATTGAGGAATTTTTCAGCAATTACTTCCTCAAAGGCACTTTCTATCTCTTTTTCTCCCTCTTTTTATTCTGGTACCCATATTATATGAATATTGTTCCATTTTGATTGGTCACACAGTTCTCTCAGTATTCTTTCATTCTTAGAGATCCTTTTTATTCTCTGTGCCTCAGCTTCTTTGTATTCCTCTTCCCTAGTTTCTATGTCATTTATCCTCTCCTCCACTGTATCTAATCTGCTTTTAATATCCTCCATTGTGTTCTTCAATGATTGGATCTCCATCCTAAATTCATTCCTGAGTTCTTGAATATTTTTCTGTACCTCCATGAGCATGTTAATGGTTTTTGTTTTGAAATCTCTTTCAGGAAAATTGATGAGCTCAATTTCATTTGAATATTTCTCAAGTGTATTCATAATTTTGCTTTGAACCAGATTCCTTTGACATTTCATAATTTGTCTGTGGTGTCCTCTAGTGCTCAAAAGCTCTACTCTCTGGAGGTGCTCAGCCTCTGGTGCAATGTTGGAGGTCACAGGGGAGTGGTGTTGGTGGTTGGGGGGAGGAAAGAGCTGTTTCCTGCTTCCCAGCTGCTATGCCTGTCTCTACTGCTAGCACCAGTGGGCCAAACACATGGGTGTAAAACTCTATGCTTTGTGTTTATAGTTGCTGTAAGCAGAGCTCTCTGGCTGGCCTGACCCCAGGGCAGGGGTTGCTGGTTTGTGAGCCTGAGCCAGGTATAGCATAGCCAGGAGGAAGACACAGGAGGCTGTGTATCATGGTGGGGGGCCTTGGAGCTGCATAGCCTGAAGATTGCTTAAGCTCCCAACCTGCTGGGCAGAGTGAACCCAATTTTGTCTACCTGTCCTTTCTCCTGAGTTGTAAGCTCCGTGCAGTCCTTACCCCTTTAGCAGCCCTCTTGCTTTTAGGAAGTCTCTCAGACTGCCCACCCAAATCAGCCAGATATGAATCCCTGTTTTCCACAAGCAGCTGGAGTTTTCATCTCTCCAGGTATTCCTCCTGTCTTAGCTTTCCTACCACACTAAATCACCAGAGCACCATGCAAAGTAGGTTCATGCTTGCAGAGCAGATCTCCAGGGCCGGGTGTTCAGCAGTCCCATGTCTCCACTCCCTCCCTGCTCTGTTTCTCTTTTGGTAAGCTGGGGTGGGGGAAGGGCTTGGGGCCCACTGGGTCACAGCTTTGGTATGTCACCCTGCTCCGTGAGGTCTGCTCTTTTCTCCAAGCATATGCAGTCTGGTGCAGCCTTCTTTCCTGTTGCTCCTTCAGGATTAGTTGTATTAAATTATATTTTTGTATTATATGTGGTTTAAGGAGGAGGTCTCTGTCTCACCTCTTATGCCACCATCTTTAATCCAATATCCTTTCACGTTTGTCATATGTTATTGTCTAAATAATAAGTGCTGGGTTCTGTTCACACTAAAGGGAAAAAAAATTATACAGTGTGTGGACACCAGAGGATGAGATTCTGAATTTATTTTAGAATTCCTCCTTATACAATATGTGTATTTATATATTATGCCTGTTATTCTGTTTCTCTACTATCTCTTTAATATCTCTTTATCCTCTTTTCTATAGATAGATGATGACAATAGATAGATCATGATAGACAGATAAATAGATGATAGATGATAGATAGATAGATAGATAGATAGATAGATAGATAGATAGATAGATAGATGATAGGGAGAGATAGATGATAGATAGATATATCAATGATAGATAGAGATATAGACATGGTAAGTGTTTCTTTACCACATCATGTCATACTTTTTGACTTTGTCAAACCTTGTTTTGTAGCCTTCAGTAGCATTTTAAAGTTTTCTTTGTTGGGACTTTCCTATTTCTTACTAAGTTTACTCCTACATATGTTACCTTTTTGTTGCTTTTGTAAATTGATTTTTACCCATTTTATATTTTTAAAAGGATTTTTTTGTATCTATGACAGCTATTGATTTATATATATTAATTGTATATCCCACCATTTTTCTGAATGATATTTTCTGTCATAATATATTAATTGGCTTATGGATATTCTGGGTGTAAAATCATATCATCTTCATACACATCTTCCTTTCACATGTTTATGCTACAACAATCGTTCTTTTTTAAAAAAAATTGGAATGGCTACTACCTTTAAGTGATTAACAATCCCATTAGAATTGATGTTCCCTTTCTATAACAAATATTTTCTGTTGCAGAATCTATAACAAAAAATCTCTTTAGTATTCTGAAACTAAATTTATTGATAATGTAATCTCCCAATACTCATGACTTTACAAAATATCATGTCCTAATTTTAATATGAAGGAGAAATATAGGTGAAGTAATTAATAATAAAATAGTTTGTGTTGTAAATACAAGTAATAATGATAATAAATAGGAATGAGTCAGATGTTTGGACCTAATTATAATGAATAAAATTTTGTAAGAGCATCAAAAAATATTCAACTCAAATATACCACTATTCTTTAACAAAGTATAAAATTAGAATTAGCACCAACTACATAATTCGTGGGGCCAGTGCAAAATAAAAATGCTAACCATCCTACTCAAAAAGCAGGAAACCATGCCAATGAAGATACAAGTTGCTGGATTTTCCCTTTTGGTAGCCACCAGGTTGAAGTATCTTGCTCTAACTAGAGTGTGGAGGTAGAGGCAGATATCTCCCCTTGCTCTTGGCAGATGAGTGAGCCCAAAGTTTTGCAACCTCTGTTGGATTAAGAGAGAGCAAGAGACTTGCCAGGAAGGCCAGGAAGGGCTTGGGCACCAGGGGTGGGAGAGCAGGTCCCCAAATACCCCTCTGAGGTAGCAGGAAGATGGTGGGAGGTGGGATTGCTCCACGGTGGTCACACCTGCAGTTCATGCTCCATTGTCCCATTAGACTTCATTTACAAAACACAAATTCAAAAACAAAAGCATTCAGTATTCAAGATGGCTACCATGGCATGTCAAACCCCAAGTGTGGGGCCCAGTTGAGCTTGGGGATGTACATGGTCCCTGGTCCATGAAGCCAACGCAGCCCAGAGTACTGGCTTATAGAATGGTCCCCAGGCCTCTTTTGGAATCTATGTCAAGGCCTTTTGGATTGTCACAGTAATTTGAGGTGCAGTTAGACTTTTGTATTTTCCAACTAGGGAAACTAAACATTCTGAAAGTGCAGAAAAAGTCTAACATGAAAACACTTTGTCCACACTCCCAACACCAACGTCAAATGTCCCCAGACAATTGTATAGGTAAAATCCTGTTTACAACAATCTGGGTCTAAAACCTAACTCTGTTTAAGATATATATATTCCTAACATTTTTGCAGTTTTAATATGCTTTGGGTTTTCAGGAGGAGTAACTGCCAAGTAAATTGAAAGAAGGCTGTGCTTTGTGTTGTTCGGAATTTCATTGAGTTATTTATCATTTTGAAACGTTGACAGTGAACATTGACATTATCATCTCCACAACAGTGATCCTCATGGTGTTTGAGTCGCCAGCTTTCATGGTTGACACAATTGCATTGGCTAGACTTACATTTATATAGACACAAGTATGCTTATGTATCTATCCCTTATATCAAAATGTCATACATAAAATGACTGGCAATATTCTCTTCCATATTTTTTGTCTTCTTTTCCAACTTATTTATTATAATTAGGTATATATCATGAATATTTCATTTTGTCTTCTAATAGAATTGTGCTTTTGCACATTTGCATATGGAATACAGAGCAGTTTTTAAATGTAAAATATTAGTACAGTATGTGCATTATACTAAGTGGAATTTTCTTTTGAAATTTTATGAGGAGGCTTATCGACACCTGTGAATTTCACTCCAGGAAAGGCGAAGCGGCCACAAACACAGTGTCCTTGCTTTCTTGTTGACTTTAGTGGGGCAGCTTCTAGTGTTTCCTCATAAACCTTGTGCTGGCTTTAGGGATGACAAAGCTGTATGTTGTTTTTTGTTGTTGCTTTGCTTTTTGTTTTTTGTTTTTCTTTTCTTTTCTTTTTTTTTCTATTTTTCTGTTTTTTTTTTCTTTTGTGTATGTTGTCTTATTGAATAAAGTCTTTTAAATTAAGAGTGGATATTGAGTTTTGTCAAAAACTTTTTTGTGATCTGTGGTGATGATAATATGATGTTTTTTCTTCATACCTAACTGATATGCTGGATTATATTAATACATTTCCTAGTATTGAGCAAGATTCCCAGTTTTTCTGGTATAAATTCTATGTAGGTACCCTTATTGGGAGATTTTTCATGGGTGAAAACCATGCACTTGCAGAAGCTGGGATGCTCACTTCCTCTCCAGCATAACCAGCTTCTATAATGGGTTCACATTTGTGACTTGGTAAATTTACAAACACCAACCAATTCCAGATCTTGGCTGTTAAATCTGCAATTGTTTCAGAAGTTGACCACATATGCTCAGATGGTGATGGAGCATCTACAACAAAAACAGTGTTTGAGAGAGTGTAAATGACTCTCTGTGGCCCTTTAAAAAGGCCCCTAAGATATCATACCTGGAATCTGGCTTTCTGGGAACATTCTCTTCTTTCCTTTCTACAAACCCCTCATTGTGACCCTCCTGCAAAATACAACCAAGGAGTGTGGAGAGAAAACATCCACTCCAAACAACTCAGCTTTGTTGGAGGCACTTCCTCCTGTGTCCTTGGCTGGGGACAGAGACCAACAATGAGCCAACTACCCGGGTCACTGGGGGTGAACAGCTAATGCACTTACAGAAAGCTTTTCCAGACAACACTTGATTCACAGTCACAGCAGCCTCCACATAGGTGCTGTCCCTGTGCCCATGTTGCCTGCCCAGCATCTGAACCTTAGGATTGTTTTGAGCTCAGACACATGGCTATCAAAAGGCAAAGCTAGGCCTGGTCTCTGGTCTGAACCCCTCCTCAGGAAGCATCCCTGGAGGACATGCTGCATTCCAGGGCCTGAGCAGTTAAGGCACTGACTGGGCTTGGTGTGTCTGCTGGCTGAGCAGCTATATGGGGCCCCTAAAATGTGCAGCGGTGACAGGGACAGTGTGAAGGGAGGTGGTGGGCCCCCAGCTGAGAGAGTGCCGGGAAATGGGGAGAAGGTGTCCCTAGGGCAAGGGGGTCGCTGTCTTTTCAGAGCCAGGGCTCTGCGTCCTGGCAGCTCTCTGTGCAGCTCCTTCTCTCCAAGCCCAGAAGGGGGAGGTGAGGGAGAAAAGGAGGGAGGAACAAATAAAGCACTTGATTTTATTTTTTTAACTTCTATTTAGAAATATTTTAAGTTACAGACAGAAAACTTGTAAAACAATTTAAAAAATGAACATTTCACTCAGATTTAGCTCTTGTGAATATTTTATTCCATGTGTTCTCTGTATGTATGTGTATATGTGTATGTATGTATGTACACGCACCCAGGGACACCCACAACATTTAATGGACCATCCAAGTGTAAGTTACATCACAGCCCTTACATCTAAATATTTCAGTATGTATCAGAAATGTTCTCTCACATAACTGGGGTACAGTTAAAAACCTCAGTAACTTCAATAAATTTACTGCTGACACACTAATCTGCTGTTCATCGCACAGTTCATTTCCACTGCCCACTGCCCCCCTAGTGATCTTTAGAGCATTTCCCCTTCCCTTACTTGTGTTGTCATGTCTCTTCAGTCTCTTTCAATCAGACTGCTTCCTCAGCATTTGCTTTTCCCTTACAATATTGACATTTTTAAAGAAGCTCTGATTTTGTCTTTATTAGAATATGCCTCCTTTTAGGCTTGCCTGACGTTTCCTCCTGATCTGAGTCAGGTTATGCGTTCTAGGCCAGAATGCTGCTGGCGGACTGCTGTGCCCCCATTACTGCATTGGTAGGCTCATAGGACAATTGCAATTAGACATTAAAAGATGAAATAAAATGACATTTAAAAGGGAGGTGAGAAGGGAATTTAGGGGCATTATGATTGGCACACACGGTGTGTGTAGGGTCACGGGGAAGACTGTGAAGCACAAAGCCAAGTAGTGACTCTGTGGCATCTTGCTATGCTGATGGACAGTGACTGCAATGGGGCATGAGGGAGACTTGAAAATATGGGTGAATGTAGTAACCACAATGTTTTTCATGTGAAACCTTCGTAAGAGTGTATATCAATGACACCTTAATAAAAAAAAATTCTTACAAAGAAAAAAGAGAGGTGAGACATAACTGCAAGTCCCCTTCTTGTAGGGATCCAAGTTATCTTTTGAAACTTCCAAGGCCCACTATGTCAGTTCCTCCTGAAATCCTTTCTGAGATGCGCTTGCACAGTTCCTGAGAGTCAAGTCCTACTTCTCCCGGACTTGCATTTCCTCACCTCCCCAGTGGCCAGCCTGTCTTTAGTAGGGCTCCCCGTTCCAGAGATCTTTGCTTGAACCACAACCAGAGAGTGTGCTTCATGCATCCATGCCCTTGCCTCCACTGCTCCCTTGCTGACGGGGGGTCCCCTCCCATGGCCCTTGCCTTCCACTGCTCCCTTGCTGACAGGGGTCCCCTCCTGCTGGCTGTTGTGCTGCTCCCCGGAGAAGCTGATTCTTATCACATCTTCCTGCAGCCTCCGTCCTCCATAGAACCTTTCCTCTCTACCCTTGGTTGGCTGGGACCACTTACTCCTCTATGCTCTTTGTGTACTTTATTGTCCTTAATTCATATATTTGTCTTCCTCTACTATAAGTTATTTGAGTATAATCAATGTGCATTATTCACCTTTGTAATTTTGCAACATAAGAATAAATGCTCAAAATAAGTGCTTTGATTGATGAGTGAATGAACGGAGGTGTGCCAAAGACACGGTTCTTCACTGAGCCCCAGCAGGCTTCCTTTATGTCGGACAGTACAGGGCGATGGGATCAGCCGCTCTGGAGGGGATATCACCGTGGCCAAAACGGAATCACTGAGAAACCGTCCGCTCAAGCCTATATATACAGACTGCTGGAGTTATGATCACTGCTCTCAAATAATTCCAGGAATCAGTAGTTTATGTTTGGTTACATGCTTTTTATTTATTATTTTTTTTCCAAGAAAGCTCATCACATGTTCAGCACTAACCACCTTCTCTGGAAATATCACTGTAACAGCCACGTCAGTAAATGCTCATGTTTCGCTCTGCTCATAGCCTGCTTTCTGTTTTAACACAACTTCCAGGTTGTTTAAAGAAGAAAATGTGTTCATTTGTAGATACCTTGGACAACAGCTAGCTTTATTGTTTCAAATTAGGCAATTCTTTTCCTTTTTCACTTTGAAGTAGTTCATATACTGACTTTCTTCTCCAGGGCTCTGTCTTTTTCAAATTGTTTTTCTATGTGAGTCCACAGAACATAATCAACCCTGTGTGGTATGTGGGATTCATATGTCAGAAACTTCATTAACTCCAGTACATAGAATTTGCTGACTGGCATGGCTGACTATCAAAACTAAAATGGCCCAACACTGAAAAATAGACTGCATCCTGTCAGGCATTCTGCAACAGTGACACTTGAAGTACAGTAACAGGTCACTCACTCCAAAGACATTTATTTGGCACCAAATAAGCTCAACGGGCCTGGCACAGGATCACACCCCAGGGATACAAAAACTGCATCAGTCTGCTCCCTAGGGGAGCCTGCAATCCATGGAAGGAGACATGCCTGTAAACCAACCACGTGCTTACTGATCTCCCAGTGGTTACGCTGCCTTGTGATCATTTAATAAGAACTCTGTCACCCAGGCATCCATAATTTGGCAAACCCACATGGTGCTGACTAGGTCTCCCTGCCCAGACTAAGGTTCCTCTGAGTGCAGATGCCCTGGTCTAAGTGGGGTTTCTACCGTGTGCTCCCATGGGACCCACCCGTGGGGGCCTCTCTTTCTGCATCTGCCTTACTGTGTTTGCCTCTTTATTGTCACTTTCTCAAACTAAATAAGAGAAATGTCAGGAGGCAACTGGTCTTTGCAGTTTTGTACCCTTTGTGCTGAGGAGCTACAAACCTGGAAAAATCAATATTTGTAAGATGGATGGATGGACGGAAGGAGAGAAGAGGTGAGACCTAAGCTGAGTCTCCAGTGATAATGGAGATAACCTGCCAGAAAGGAGGGATATATAAAAGACAGGTGCAGAGGCTCCAACTTTGTTTTAAATCTTGTAATCCTTATTTGTAGGCATAGCTCTAAAACAGATGACAATTGTGCAAAATAGTTGTCTAGAGAGGCCATCTGCTTGTTGTAGGGATTTTTCCCTGCTCCCACCCACTTTGAGGCAATCTTTGCGAGAACTGGTTTTAAGTCCTTACCACATGTTTTCTGAAAGTTCTTGATGTCGACAAAACTTTGTTCTCGGAGGCTTGATTTAAATTTTGGACAAAGGTCAAAGATATTTCAAGCAGAAACTTTTCACTGCAAAATTCCTAATGCTTAGATCAATGTAAGACCCATAGTAGGTGTTCAAACATGATTGTTGAATATATGATTGAAAATATTCTTTTACTCCAAAATCAAACTGGCCTAATAAGAATTATGCTGTTTTTCTCATGTGACTCATAGGCTGGATCTTAAGGCCATTCCAATGGAAAAATCCCAAAAATGTTTCAGGACCAATAGTAACATTGGAATAAGACTACAGCCACCTAAGTCACTTCAAAAGACAATCTGGATAAACGACAATTAAAGAGATATCGATCTTTGCTCCATAGTTGCACATTTGAATATATGTTTAATATCTATTTTCTGTGAACAAATGAATTTTTCAGCACCAGAGCACTAAATAGGGAGACTGAGGATTTTTGAGGGTGCAGACAGAGGTAGAGTGGCCTCCAATGTATTTTCAGAAAACGATTTTCCTGTACAAGGTTTTTTAAAGTTAATCTCTTGACTGAGAAGGGTTTAGGAAGGGGAAGTAAGGATTCAGAGATTTTGCTGGTAAAGATGCTAAATGAATAGCATGCATAGCCTTTTTCTCCAGCTCTGTCCAGAAGAAATTTACAAGCACCCTTCTTGAAGCAAAGGAGGAACAGGACTAAAAAGGGACTACATTTGTTGACATAAAGATCATGCTTGTTCATACTAAGTCATTACTGATCATAATGAATGTTCGCAGTCATCTGCCTTACCTATCTTTCTCTCAAAACCTGTATCCAATGCATTAGAAAATTCGGTTGGTGCCATCTTAAAAGCAAATCAGACCATTTTAAACTTCTGAAAGTCCAATCCGTCAACATTGCCATTTGGTTTCATGACCAGACGTTTGAAAACACTGCTCTAGACTCAGCATTTTTACGGTTTTCTCTTTTTTAACTGACTTTTTCACATGACCTAAGGTCATGTTTTTTTATGTCCTTACTCTCCATACCTTCTTGTTATTTCCATCCTTAAACAGTATTTGTGCTCAGCAAGTATGTCATCGATTGTCCTTCTTAAGCTTGCTTCTTAAATTTTCTTCATTGCAAGAATATTCTCAGGCAGTTTTTAAGAGATGTTCTGAGTTGGCCAGTTGACTTAAAGTCACATTCTCTCTCTCCAGTTGTCACAGTGGGAAAGAAATTAGAGTATCATGTTTTCTCCAAACACACGGCTACAAAAGACCGAGTAACTTTGAAACCTAGGCCCTCTGACTGGGGAAGCATCTTCTGATACATCCTCTCAGATCTAAGTACAATTCTTTCATTACACGTCTATTGTTTGAAAAAGAAACTTATTATTTTCCATGGGAAATTAATTAATCATTGTTTCAGCAGAGAAAAATGTTTGTTTCACTATTTCCTGGTGTGAAACTGCTCTCAGACTCAAGGGAGATTTTAAACTTCTAGATTGCATTTTTCCTGCTTCCTATGTGGCCATTTACCTACCTCTTGTGGAAGGTGTAGCACATTAAAGCTAATTTATGATGTATTCATTGCTCTAAAGCCAGTGTCGTCTCAGCCCAATACCCAGTGTGGGTGGTCCATTTAATGCCCTGACTCATGGTTAACCTGGGTCCACAGGACATTGGAAGCTAGTGAGGGTCTTAGTCTACTGGTCCATTTGGGTACAGGAAGCAGTTGCTGGTCAGGGCTATCTGGTGAGAGGAAACTTACTGTGCTTTTTCTGTCCTCACCATCACACTTGCAAATGAGTTACAAAGGATGACTTCTTATGTAAAGGGAATGTATATATATATATATATATATATATATATATATATATATATATATATATATATAAAGGAAACTTTCCTGTGAAAGAGTTATTTGTACATATGTTTTATTTCCCCTCTGCCCTATGTATTCTCCATGAGTGGACTGTCACATGCTTATGTTTGCTTGTCCATCTCAGCTTACAACAAAGCCTAACATACAGAGAATGTTCTACAGATATTGGGAAACTGATTAAAATGTAACATGCATTAATATACTTCTTTGATGAAGGACAGATTGAGAAAGTGCACAACCTATGAAATAAAATGGCACCTGAGCAAACAGGCAGGAGAGACTAGCAAGAAGCTCGTGCATAATAAGAGAAGAAAAGAAAGAATAGCAGAGGCTGGGAAAGAAGTGGCTTGTTCAATATGCTTTTTAAAGCCTCACAGAGTTTATTTGAAATGGAAGAAAACTCCATTCTTTATGATGAGACACACAGGAAGTGTCATCAGTTTCCACCTGGAGTGGCCATGTGATAAAACAAGGACACAGAGCCCCCACACAGGCCATGCCAGGCCTCTCCCTGTGCCCTGCTGTCACCCAGATAGGAAACTGTCCCTCTGGCGACAGGAGGACGCTCACTGTCAGCCCGGGAACATGTCAGCTCCTCTTTTGGGAAGTTCTACATTCTCACCTCTGCCCCTGCTAACCCTGTACTCTGTTGCCCTGTCTTTCTTATCCACATCCTGCAGCTCTGGTTCTGCGTGGCTTATCTTGGCTGGCCTCAGTCTTTGCTACAGCTCATGGTGGTTGTTTTTTGTTTGTTTGCTTTTTCCTGATCTGGTCTGTCAAACATGTTCTCAGTCCACTTTGGGGCAGTTGGTAACTTTCTTTCCTACATACCTCTATTCCCCAGCAAACCTTAGAATCCCCCCAAGACAGAACTGTTGTAGAGCCAAACAGATGTTAAAGACCAGCAGCATCTGCGTCCTGCAGCCTCACCTGCCTCTTCTTGCAGGGGAGTGGCATGCAGACCTGCCTGGGGCCTTTGCTGTGGGCAGGCACTGCTAGCAGCAGTAGCTGCAGGGAGGAGAATCTGGAGGAAATGAGACGCTAGGACTAGAGAAGGGGTCGCCGGGGCCCAAAAGCTGGCAAGATGAAGCAAGGCTGGGAGTGGCGATGACTAGTGGCGCTCCCCAGCGAGGGCAGCTAACACACACAGATGCTATCACCGGTGATGGTAGCACTCCATTTCTACAAGTGATGCCTTCCAGGACACCTCAAAAATATTAATTACACTCTGAGACATGCTTTGAATGAATGGATTACTTTGTGGAAATAACTATGAAACTCAGACTCTTGTAAGAAAGTAACTGAGATTTTAAAAAAGGAGGAAAAGATTTTTTTGCAAAAACTAACCATGAAGATTAAGGTTTTTGTAAGGCTTGGAACAGGAGGCTCAGAGTGGGCGGATGATCAAAGTAATAAATCCAAGATTCCAAGGAATGCTGGGGCCTTAGCTGACAGCTGGATTACACAGATGTTTTTTTTTTAGCAAGTACTCAGGACTCCTGGCTTTCTTAGACCTTCAGGAATTTTCACTGAGATGTAGAGTTTGAAATGTAATTTTCTTTATGTTATAAGTAGACAGTGACGCTTGGGATCTGAGGAAACTTGGGCCCTTTGACCTTATGTCCTTGAGTATCAATCATGGTCTTAACCTATTATTTGCTATAAAATGAGTTTAATGGATCATCTAAACAAGTAGCACAATAGAACAGGAAATGGTATTCATGCCACGTAGGAAGAGTAAATATCATTTAAAGAAAATTTTGTTTCCTTTATATACATGTATCTATTATGGACATGTGTGCATGCACACGTATATATGAGCTTGAGCAAAGCACATTTTTTAGCAAAATGCCAAATATTAAGAATTACTATTTGGCTGAAGGAAATAAAATGTATTGGCACCATCATAAAACATATTTCTGATACATAGGAATAAATTTTAATTTAAAAGTATATTGTTCTCAACTTCATTACAAACACTTTAGTAGTCATATTTTTTAAGATGGGCATTAAGTACAGGAACAAATGTTGAGCATCATTAGTGGCTGGGCCCCTCCTGAATTTATTACACTGCATGTTTGCAATACCAGAAAGGACTGGCTTTAATTGAGATCACTGGGGAGCAAGATATTTTTGGGTACCACCATTTTCTCCATAAGGATCTTCTTTTCTTTGCCTTCTTTATATTATTTATGTTGTCTGTGCACCTCAACTGACTGATAGAAGGACAAGACACATCTAGATCGCTAGGCAGTTCTAGAGCACAAATAATGATACCACAGTGTTGACCCACACTGAGGTAAGAGGTCTGGACCTGACACTTCTGTGTCAGTGAGCTGTGGGTGGCAAGATGCCCCTAGGGCTGTGGTGGGGGTGCAGGTGAGTAGTAAGAAGTGACTTTTCCTGGAGAGAGGCTCCTGTTTAGAACAAGTGTGTTCTCAGTAGAAGAAGGATCAGAGGACATCTGTGATGCCTTGACAGGTGGAGGACTGGCCAGGCACTAAGGGTGTCGTTATGCATCCTTCCAGCTCTCGGTTATCTCACCACCTGATTGTGAACCAGCCTATCTTGGGGTTCCCTTGTCTCTGCACCAGCTCTGTTTCTTCTTACTGCTGGGCACTATCCACTCCTTCAAACCTTATGTGCTGTCTGATCATGCCGGAGACTCACGCTGTCTGTTGATGAGGTGTTGTATTTTAATTAATGAATCCACGAGCTCATTATCTTTTTTAGTAGCCCCTCACCAGTGACTTGTGTTATGACACACATGTGTTCCCATGTGCTGCAGAAAAGAAATATTTGTCCCATCTTCCATTCCTTAAGTTCATTTTTGCAACCAAGGGCAAGTCATGTCATCTTGCCCTATTAAGTTTCAGTTTGTCCGATTTTGCCTGTCATTTTATCCTGGGAGTCCTGAGTCAATCAGCCAATGCATTTATTATACTGTTGAGCTTTTAGAAACCCAGGAATGTGATGATCATGCTGCTAAATTTTAATACAAACCCTTCATTTTTTTACAGAAATTTCTTTCCAAATCAGCATCAGCGCCTTCCTTAATCCTTTTTATGGTTGCAAAGCCAACTGCTGTTCACCAGATACTGTCATTCAGCTTCTGTATCATAATTTGCCCTTAAAATGGCATAATAGACCATTTCACATTAAGTGCTGAACTAGAAATAGGTGGTGCCCATAGTATTTCTACATCCTACCAGTTTATAAATCCTGTCAAAATGAAATAAGGTTAGTAAGACATGAGTCATTCTGGATCTTAGTGATATGTCTGCCTTTCCTACATGCTCATAAAATGCCCTGGACGAAAGCTAACTTAGTTATACCTCATGCCTTTCCCCCTCTCCACCTTCAACGGTCCATCTATTCATCATCAGCTATTCTTTCCCATCCCTCATCTCACCAAAGATCATTGATAGCGACCAGTAATTTCATTCACAATTTCTTCAGTGGCTGGTATGTAATTCATTTTTGGTACAGACATCAATTCATCCAGTGTCCCCAGGTGCCAGTGCACCTTCATGTGCACACATCCCACTTCACTTATATTTAGACTCTCATCTAAAAGCAATTGTCTCATTCTCCTCAGTCTCAAGGTCATTTTCCTCAACACTGAAGCTAACAACAAAATGGTAAAATCCTGTTTCCCTTGTCATCAATCAGACTGTTTCTGTGGGACAATCCTGTCATTGTCATCTTTATGTCAAATACATTCTTTTAAAATATTTTTTGAATTATTGGTTTGGTCAATTCAGTTAGTTTATTACATTTCCCCTTTCTTTTCATTTCCTCTTTCTCTTTATTCTCTCAGGCAATGTGAGAGCCACCTTTCCCTTTCAGTACAAGTCTTTCCTCATAGTTTTGATGGCTTTTCCATCTGCCTTCCTTGGACCAGCTGCTAGGCTCCCTCCTGAGTCACCTGCTTTTCCAGCCGACGTGTGTACCTTTCCTAAGTGTATGCATGCTCATTCACTCGCCAGATGTGTGCACTCTCACTCACCAGGTGTGCAAGCATACTCACTCACCAGGTGTGCACACACACTCCCTCATAAACTGGAGAATGATGGCCTGAGAATTCAGTTAGTTCCTTTTTCCAAACTGTTGCCACTCAAATGCATCATCGTACTCTACAATGTAAAACTGAGTCCCTCCTCTCTGAACTCTTTTGCTGTACTTCATTTGCCCTGTCACTCAGCCTTCTAAAACAGCATAGCATAACTCTTCCACAATTCAGGCAACACCATTCTTTATAAATAAACATTGGTAATGAAGTAAAACTCACACAGCTGGGTAACCCCTTTGATTCTACTGAGTTTGTTATATTTACACTATTATTTTGTGTTAATGTCAGAGCTAAATGAGAGTTGGGGAACAAAACAATAACCATTGGAACATTCCTTAATTAGACTCATGTTTGATTCCTGACTGACAATTTTACTTGAACTAAATTTTCTTAAGTTTAGTCTGGTTCTTTTAATTTCTTAATAAGAAACATCAGGCCCCAATTTTTTTCTGTGCGTGAGTGCAAGCAACTTGCATTCCTAACAGGTTTAATGAATTAACAGTAAAGCACTTAGAACATGGTAAGTGTTCAATAAATTCTAGTTCCTATAATAATTTATTTTTACTTTAACAGCATTTCAGATGATGTGAAATAGCCTCAAGCTTTCATTTAATGAGGTATATGGTTATTTCACAACAGTAGAATAAAAATCTACACAATGGATTTTAAAATTAACCTTCTCCTGTTCATGATCCACACTAGAGGTGAATATAATGTTCTAAAATGTCAATTGGTTAAGTATACCTTGTATATAAAGGCTAATGCACTGAATATTACAAAAGAAAATACATAACCCCCGAAGAAGAATTCTTTACGAAGAATATTTCCCTTGGGTTCCTTTAAGTAACCATATCTACCAGAGCAGCAGCTGATCCTTGAACTAAATCTCTAATCCTGGTTAATGTGTGGATAGGGACCTTGGGTCAGAACTGCCATCAGCCCAGTGCTCCTTCGAGCCAAAATTGCTAGCAACACAACTACTTCCTTCATCAAGAAGTTCTCACTGCTTAAAAGAGTCAGATAAGTAAAGTGTGTCAGGTAAGTAGAAATAAGCAAACGCTTATTTACTACAAGCAGAGTGTGCTCAAGATGCAGTTGATTCATATTCTGGCCTTATCTCAGTGTGAACTCAGTTGTCAGTAACAGGCCATTCAGGAATGGGCATTGGTTTGTAGAACACAGTTTTGAAGAGTATTGCACTAGAATATTTGAAATAAATCAATTAAAATTTTTGCTTCCCAGATAATTCAACCTGTGAGTGAAATGTGTGCTGGAAGGCAATAAATATATATATGTACAATAATTAAGCCATAAAAAGACATGATTTCTTTCTTTGGTCAGACACCATTAGATTATTAATTTTACTACTGCAATTCCAGATTTGCTTGTGATTGTTACGTAAGTAGGGTTGCCAAATAGAGCAAATAAAAGTACAGAAAACCCAGTTAAATTTGAATTTTAGATTAATAATAAATACTGCTTTAGTATAAATGTATTCTATGCAATATTGAGGACATACTTTTACTTAAAAAATCATTGTTGTTTATCTGAAAAACATATTTAACAGGGTGCCCTATGTTTTTATTTTGCAGACCTATACATTGAATTATAAGCTAAGATTTTGGAATTACCTTATTGAAATATTATTATGGTCAATGGCCACAAAAATACCCATTCCCCATTCCCCACCCCCAAATCTCTGACTTTAATTTCCTGGATTGACAAGAAAGGTTAATTAGTTTGTGTTAAGAGTTAAGAAATGATGGGTAAATTCTGAAAACTTCCATGAGAAGGAAGTTCAGTTATCCATTAATCTTGAGATGGCAGGTAACTGGAGATGTTCTTTTCCAATACTGTTCAAGCATGAAATGACAAAGCTGGTAGACAATTGAAGCAAATATCATTTTTGATTGCATAATGAGTTTGGGGCATGTTATTAGTAACCACTTTGCCTACATTAATAACATGATCTTTATTTCTCCTGCTGGGTTTTCAGAATAGATAATATGCTTTAAGATTTTCTTTCTGCTTAAAAATTAAGTTGAATGAAATATGGAACACAGAAGTTTGAGCATGACTTAAACTAATGCATTAGTTTATCATAATTAACAGCAAATAAGAATGAGATGAGACCACTTAAACTAACTTATTTGTATTTATTTTTAAAAATTGACTATGTGCAAGAGAGTTCCATGTATATTAATTTTATTTAAATGCATAACAACACATAGAATGTTATTCACCAATACTTGGACATGAAACCAGATATGCCTCCTTTAGAGTCCATACTTTGTGCCATGCTGCCTCACCACATTCTTTCCCAAGCTACAACAGCAACAGCCAGGGGACTTTTGTTTCCTACCTCATTCCCCTAGAATCATCCCATTATGTCCCTTAACACATTCTATGTGCATATTTTCCACATTTCTCTGTATCTTCAAATTACTTACTGAAAATTAATCGTCTACTCTCAAAAAATAAATAAAAATCTCATAGCAATCCTATAGAAGAATTTGAGACAATAGCCAGTCTGAACTTAAACTGTTTATCATAAGAGCTAAAGCCTGGAATACCTAACTCCATTAAAAAAAGCAATAACTAAACCAAAAGGACATTTACTTTTTATTTTAAATATTTTTTATTATAGAAAAATGTGCTTAGTGAATTGTCAGTAAGTGAACACATTAATATAACCTCTCCTTCATCAAGAAATAAAATAACCAGGATGCCAGAGCCTTCTCATATGCCCTCCTAACGCCCACTCTTCCAGCTTCCTCAAAAATGATCACTGTCCTGATTTTTAACTCAATTAGTTGTTCCTGGTTTTGAACATTCTATACATAGAATCATACATTATATATTCTTTATAAATAGCTTCCTTTACTCAACATTGTATCTTGTGATTCATCCATATTGTTGCATATAGCACTATTGTGCTCATTTTAATTGCTGTGCCCTATCATATTGTAGGAATATACCTCCTTTGGTAAATATGTGATACTGTTTCCAGTTTTTAGGTGCCATAAATAATATGGCAATGAACATTCTTCTGCTTACCTTTGGGTACAAATATATACATTTTTATTGATTTTATAGTTTGGAATATAATTGCAGGATGATAGGGTACATGAGCTAAAGTTGCTACAAAAGTATGGCATAAACTTGCATAATTTTTGGCTTTTTCATTTCCATGTGTGTTTTAGGATTTGCTTGTAAAAAAATCCTTGGTGGTATTATGTTTAGGATGACATGGGTCTATAGAATAATTTGGAGGGAACTGATACTTTTATAATATTTAGTTTTCCAATCCATGAACATGGATTATCTCTCCATTTATTTAGTTTTCTTAAATAGTGTTGAGTTTTCTCTGTAGAGAAGATTTTTTTCTAATTGATTCTGTTTTTTTAAAATATAGTTCATACTTGTGTATTGACCTTGTATCTAGCACTCTTGCTTAATTCATGAGTTAATATTAATATTCACCTATATATTCTTTGGGCACTACTATATATGCACAAATATTTGGTCTGTATAAAATGACAGTTCTGTATATTTCCTTAAGTATTGTTTCTTTTTTTTTGACTTATTGCAGTGGCTGTGGTAACCAGTGCATCTTGAAGAGATGCTGTGTTAGGCAGTCATATCTCATTCCTTAGCTCAAGGGGAAAGATTTCAATAGAATTCCATTAAACATAGTGTTCACTGTAGGGTTTTGTATATACTCTATTAAATTAAGAAAGTTCCTATGACCAAAATAGTTTTTCTGCATCTACTGTGGTGATTATATATATATATATATATATATATATATACCCATACACACATACTATTAGATAATGATGAATTATATTTATTGATTTCTAACATTATACTTGAGGAATGCATCTATATTGGTTGTGATGTATTTCTTTACATTACATTGTATTCCGTTTGTCAATATTTACATTAGGATGGTTCCATGTGGTTTTTGGAAGAGATCATCTGGATTTAGACATTCTGGACACTTTTAGGATACCATTTTCAGAGACTAATACCATTATGCTGAATTCATAAGTTGAAAAATAAGTCCTTGTTTCTATTTTCTGAATGAAATTGGGAAAGCCTGGCATTGCATCTCTCTAGAGCATTTGGTATAACTCACCAATGAAATAAACTGGGTCTTTAGTTTTATTTGTGGGAATGCTTTAAATTATGGATTCAATTTTATAATAGATATGATGCCTTTCAGACTTTGATAAATTGTGTTGCTTTAAGAATATATTTTATTTAAAATTTCACTAAATGAAGAACAAACTTCACATCATTTTATTGTATTTTAAGGTCTGTAGGATATCTTCTTTTTAATTCCTGATATTGTTAATTTTCCATTCTTTCATGTATTCTTGATCAATCAGTTGTTTATCAATTTTACTGGGCTTTACAAGTAATGGATTTTTGCCTTTTGTGATTGTGTTTGTCTTTTTTGTTTAGTTATACTCTGATTTTATTGTTATAATTTCCTTCTTTCTACTATCTTTGGCTTTAATTTGTTTGTTTGTTTCTCTTGGATATTTTGCCTGCCTCTTGAGATGCAAGTTAGGTCCTTGATAGCCTTTTTCTTTCTGGTATGCATTTAAAGTCAAACATTTCTCTTGAAACATAGCTGTAGCTATATCCATCAACTGTTGATGTACTATATTCATTATAATGCACTTCAAAGTATTTTCCTATGTCCATATTATACAATGTGGTATTGTTTTAACTGTGGATTACGTTAAACTGCTGTGCTTCATTTTACAAAATACAGCATTTTCTTGTCAGGTTTTTATTAATTTCTTCTTATTAATTTTTTTTCATTGTGGTCAGAGTTTTACTCCATATGATACTGTGCTTTAAAATCTGATGGAGTTTGCTTTATGGTTCAATGTGTAGTCAATTTCAGCAAATGTTTCATATGTGTATTGTATAGTAATTGTGTCCGGTGATCTATGTACATCAATTTCAACTGGAAATTAAGAGGTCAAGTTGGTTAATGGTACACTCAGATCTTTTATGTACTTACTTACTGTTTTTTTCTCTGTTTCTACCATTATATGCTAAGAATATGTATGTATGTATATATATATATATACACACATATACGTACATAGTAATTTTAGCACATATATTATGTGCTAAAATTTCCCATTGTAATTGTGCATTTATCTATTTCATTTAATTCTGTGAATACTTGCTGAATATATTTTGAGGTTATATAATTAAGTGCCTATGAATCTTGAATATTTTTGGCTTCCTAATATTTTGATCATTTATCATTATGAAATTTCCTTCTGCTTTTCTGATAATGGCTGTTGCTTTAGTATTTATTTACTTTTGAATTAATTATTGCCACACCAACTTCCTTCCTTTTTCTATCTTTTTACTTTCAATGTTTCCTAATTTTTTAAAGTAGCATTATCACTGTGTTTTTAAAAATGTCCTGGTCTAACAGTCGTTGTCACTTTTTATGTTTTATTGATAGATAACTTTCAAGAAACCTGCTCATAAGTATATAACTTCAAGAATCTTCATAAATGTAGTACAGCCCTGTTGCCATCACTTGGATAAAGAGACAAAATGCAAGTAGCACTTAGCAGTCCTCTGCGCCTCCCGGTCACAGCACTGCCAAGGGCACCACAGGGTAACGGAAGCTGCAAGCTGTCACTGCAAGTGACAGAGGAATATCGATTCCTTCCATGGATTTCTACTCACACCAGGTTTTTTTTTCTCACAGACCCTTGCTCATGGAGGATCCTTGTGTCCTCCCACTGGGAAACTTCCATTTTTCCAGAAAATTCCATTCTTCCTCTGTTGAGACAAGTCCAGACACACAGCTTCTGATCAGTAAATGTAGCCATTAAAGGACATCTAATCAACTCACCTCTGCAGGTTTCTCCTCTCTGAAACTTGTGTTCGTTCCTCTGGTTCCTGTGCAAACAACTTTCACAATGATCTGATTTTATAATGGAAGAGTTTCTCATTGCCATGAACTACCACATCTTCCCTGGAAGACTAAGCAAATGTACATTTTTCATCTTTTTATTTATTCTGTTTAAATTGGACAAAAAGGTACATATTTGGTTTTCAATCTTCCATCTTCCTACACAATTTTTATTTGTCCCGTCTATTCTATATTCTGTATTTCTCACTCTTTGCCTTCTTTTGGATTAAGCATGTTTTTTATTCTTATTTTTTTCTTCTTTCTAGCTCTATTGCCTTTTTAGTTATACATGCTTTTTACTACTCTTTTAGTGGTTGTCCTAAGGGTTGACACATATATTTTTACTACATTTTGAACAATACAAGGATCTTAATTAACTCAGCCACATTTACTGTCCTCCATCGACTTATTATGTCTGTGCTTTTAATTAGTTTATAAGTTAAACTCCACAACATTACTACTGTTGCATACATATTTTTATATATATTTACCCTTTCTGTTGTTTTTTATTGCATCTCTGAGATACCATCCGGGAACACTTTCCTTCTGTCTGAATTTAATCATTATTATATCCATTAGTGCAGGTCTGCTGGTGATAAATTATCTTTTTGTTTTTCTGAAAATGTTCTTATTCCATTTTCAGTTTTAAGAGATATTTCATTAGATGTGGGATTCTAGGTTGGTACCTTTTTTTTTTTTCAACAGTTTGAAAATATATTATTGTTTTCTGGTTTCCTGTTGAAAATTTGATCCTAGATACTGTTGCATTTTGAGGGATAAGTTGTTTTTAATTGGAAGCTTACATTTTTCTCTGTCTTTGTTTTTCAGAAGTTTTACAAGGATATGCCTAAGTATAGTTTTTTTTGGTGGGGGGTGGTATTTTTTGTCATGTGAGTATTTATTTCACTGAGAGCTATAGAATTTTTTGAATTAATTGCCAGATATCTTGATATCAGTTCTGAAGAATTCTCAGACTTTACTCTGAATATTGCATTGTCGCTCTGGCCCATTCCTTCTGAGATCCCCACTGTAAATACTGTAGAACTTTTAATCTGCCTTATCCTCTGCAATGAATTCTTAATTTAAGAATTTCAACTGTTATATTTCTTTAGTTTTAGAATTTCATAATAATTTTTAAAGTTTCAATTACCTGCCCAAATACTCACATATTTTAATTCCTTGAACATATGCACTATAGTTACTTTAGGCTTTTCTCTGATAATCTTACTCCCTAAATTTTTGTAAATCTGGGTCTATTTGCTGTTTCTCTTGATTTCTGTCATTTTTATCTTGTTATTTCTAAGCCTTGTTAGTTTTGATTGAATGCCAGACTTTGCATATGAAACTTCTAGAGACTATTTGAGCTTCTGAATAACCTTGTTTCCTTCAGAAAGATCCTATTTTTCCTCCCAGTAGGCATTTAGGATATAAATCTAGAAGTTCGAAATAATCTTAATCTAGTCAGGGCCTGAGCTGAATGAGGTTGGCTCTGGTACCTGGAAGTACTGATTTCTTTCTGGTTCTCTTTTACTCCTAGAAGGTAGTCCTTCAGTTTTCCAACTGTAAGCCTGGAAAATTGAAACGACTCTCCCTCTTTGGAACACCCTAAATCCTTTTTTTGCCCCTTCAGCTGGAAACTTTGCCTAGCTCTTAAAGATTTCTTTTAGAATTGACAAATGATTCAGAAGAAAAAGAAATACAAATCCTGTCTTCCCAGTCTTAGTCCTATAAATTCTTTCTGCTCTACAGATTCTTTTCTTTTCTTTGTTTTTCTTTTTATCTTCCTTCTTTCCTTTTTGTCTAATTAACCTAGTTTTTCTCTTTATGGCTTGTTGGGTTAAGAACAATATGGTCCATTATGCCTGTAAATATAACCCCATTTGGTAGAATATTTATGTACCAAGCATCAGAGGTCCTAATATATGAAGCAAACTTTACAGAATTGAGGGAGAAATAGACAACAGGCATAATAATAGTAGGAGACTTTAATACCCAGCTGTCATTAATGGACAAAACAATGACACAGAAGGTCAGTGAGGGAAAAGAAAACTGAACAATACTATAGACCAATTGGACCTAACAGTTACCTGTGGAACACTGTATCCAAGAACAACAGAATAAACATTCTTCTCAACCACACATGGAACATACTTCAGCATATAATGCACGTTAGATCACAAAACAATTCTTACTAATTAACACAGGTTGAAGTTGTTTCAAGTGTCTTTTCTGATTACAGTGGAATGAAACTAGGAACCAATAGCAGGTACCCAACTGGAAAATCCACAAATACATGGAACTTAAGATGTTCTTCAACAACAGAAGAGTTAAAGAAGAAAATACAAGGGAAATTACATAACACATGAGAACAAAAGCAGAACATAATAAAACTTATGAGATGCAGTGAAAGAGTATTAGGAGGGAATTTTATAGTGGTAAATACTTACATTAAAAAATTTAAAAATGTCAAAACAACAGCCTATGTTTAATACTTCAAAGAACTAGAAAAAGAACAAACTAAACCAAAAGCTAGCAGAAGGAAGAGAATAATGATTAGAGCAGATTTAAATAAAATAGAGAATAGAAAAAAAACAGGAAAAAAATCAATGCAACTAAGTCATTTTTTTTAATAGAACAAAATTGACAAATCCTTAGATTAAGAGAAAAAGAGACAACTCAACTAAAATTAGAAAGGAAAGGAGGATTCACAAATGGTGCCATGAACATTAAAAGTACTATAGGAAAACACTTAGAACAATTGTATGCTGAAAAATTGAAAACCTATGGGAAATGGATAGACCTTAGAAACACTCAGCCTAAAAGACTGGGTGGTAAAGGAATAGAAAGTCTGAATAGCCTTAAAATTTAAGGAGATTAAATCAGTAATCAAACATAATCCAATAAGTAGAATTCCAGGACGAGGGGGCTTCACAACTGAATTCTACCTAACATTTAAAGAAGAATTAGCACCAATTCTTTTCAAACTCTTCCAAAAATGTAAAAGATGGGGACACTTCCAAACACATAGTAATCTAAGCAATACAGTACTCCCATTAAAACAGGCATATAGACCCATTGAACAGAATCAAGAGCCCACAAATAAACCCATTCGTATACAGTCAACTAGTATTTGACTAGGGAGCCAAGAACATTCAGTGGAGAAAAGATAAATAACCTCTTTAATAAGTGGTCTGGGAAAAGTGTGGTTTTTACCACAATTTAAAAAATAAATCTTTAGTTAAAAAAAAAAAAGATATTTACCACAATTAAAAAAAAGATAGTTGTAGCAGTCCCTGAGCTCACAGTATAATTATATGGTACAGAGTTGGATTGATATGTCTTCCAGATGGTAAAAGAAAGAAGGCTACAATAGTTATGAGGAGGTAATAGGACAAGAACCCAACCTGAATGCTGTGGTAGATGTTGAAAAAGGTCAGAGAGAATGAAACACAGAGGCCCAGGTTGCATTTAGAAGGACTTTGAAGATGCCCAATATTTTGATCAGTGAAGCTGAGATGCGGGGACATCCATCCATGCCCAGGGAACAGTTGAGGAGAGAAATGGGATGGTAGGTGTATAGCTCGGTGGACTGGAAATGTGCGCTGGAGTGGAATCTTGAGTACAAAGTGGATGATCATGCAGATCTGTAGCAGCCAAAGGGAGCTACAAGTAGTTTGGACCTTGTGTTTATTTGAACAGAGATGTGCTTTAGGAGGACACCCTTCCAGGTGTGGGTAGGATGAAAGGTGATAAGAGAAAGAAGGAGAGCCTGTTAGGAGCTGGCACAGCCTTGTTAGAGAGAAGCTACATCAGGTGGGTATGGCTGTGCTCAGGTTGTGCCTGTGACAGGGCACTCTGCTGAGGGCCAGAGGAGCTGAAGACCAGCTTGCTTTCTGCCCCCAAGCTGTGATCCCGGGCAAGGGGAGCCTTTGCTTTATTTGAGGGATGGTGTTTTAAGGGATGGCCATTGGTAACGACGAGGCACTGAAAATGGTTCTAACCCCTAGAGACACTGGTTTTAGGATGAATCACAGATGCCTTGGAAAGTCCATGTCAGTGAGTCAGCAAGAATGGAGATAATTTTGATGGAAATAAGGGTTCAGGAAGATGGGATGGGTATGTTTAAATGTGTATTCTTATTTAAGAGAATGTACAGAGCTTCAAATAATTGTAAACCAACAAAAGCAAGATCTAATAGAATACTTTACAAAGAGACACGTATATTATAGGATATTAGATATCTATGGAGGTCTCCAGATATCAGTGAGAACAGTGCTTTGCATATCATAATGGGCCATATTTTGCCCATTTCATTTCTTCATTCTTGCTAACAATTGGGTAATCTTAGACAACCATTTACAAAAATTTCCTTCTCTTAATAATTTTTTGCCACTTCATAAAATTATAAATAAAAGTGTAATTTCTTTACAATTTGAGTTGTAAAAAAATTAAATACTTTGAATTCTATCAGTACAAGGGAGAAGTAAGTGATTAGGATGGAAGGATCAGGAAGCAATCCAGCAAAGTTCCTTGTTTTTCTGAGTAATATCACTCCAACATTTCATTAAAAAAGAGGTGCAGTTAGTTTTAAAATTTGTATGAATCTGTTTATTTTGAAAAAATACAACTTTCATGGAAGTTTCAAGAATATTACAGTGAACTTCCATAGACTGTTAGCACTTTCCTTTCTCTCTCTTCTTTTATATGCTCATTTTAACTTTTGCTTTTCCTGAACCATTTGAGAGTAATTTAATAGATCATGACCCCTCATTCCCAAATACTATCTTTCTAAAAAGTAAAGATACTTTCTAAAAAGTAAAGATATTCTTTCACATGTAAATGCTTATTAAAAGGAAGGAAGGAGAGAAGGAAAGGAGGGAATGGGGAGGGGGATGAGAAAAACATTTATATACAACATAGGAGATTCATCCTTTCATAGAATAAGTTTCAATCAAAGTGAGCATTAGATGGAGATGTGGGTCCAGCATCCATTTATTTGTCCCTTTATAGGGTCCCTGGGTCTCAGCATCTTACAGGATGAGCATCCAGTCAACTAAATCTAAAGAGATATTTTTAAAGAGTAATTTTGGCTAAAAGAAACTTTTCCTTGTGCACTGTCTTTAAGGACTGAAGTACTGTGAAGCACATGAATGTCCTGTATCCACTGATTATAGGACAGTAGTAGATTATATTTTCATAAACTGTATTTATATAAATAATGTTTTCTTGTTGCTGTCTTTTTTTAAAACTCTGGTATTGAATTAGATTGCTCTATAAAATTGGCTGAAAGTTCATAAATCAGAGATCAAAAAAAGAGTATTATAAAGTGAGAAAAATAATTTTACTGACTTAAATGATTATCCATTTGATGATCACATGCAATTACTCAACAATATATGACATAGAGAACATACAATGTGCCTTTCTTCTATTGGTTTTATTTTAATAGAAAAATATCACCTCAGATTTTTTAAATGGAGATATTAATTGTATTGTTTGTCTCTTTTTATTTATTCAGAATTCATAAATTAGTTTTGCATTTATTATTGTTTAAGAGATAGATACACTAGATCTGCTGCACCTTGTTTTTGTTTACATATTTAAATAAAATCAGAAAAATTGACATTGGGAGATGGCTCAAGATGGTGGTGTGAGTAGGACAGTGGAAATCTCCTCCAAAAACCATATATATTTTTGAAAATACAACAAATACAATCATTCCTAAAAGAGAGACCAGAAGATATAGTACACTAGCCAGGTTACATCTACATCTGCAAGAACTCAGCATCTCACGAAAAGGGTAAAATACAAAGCCATGACCTGGCAGGATCCAAGAATTCCCATCACCTCAGCTCCCCAGCAGGGTGGGGAGGAAAAGAATCATAGTGGGGAGGTAGTAGAAGCACAGGACTGCTAAATAACCAGCCCTAGTAATCTGCACTGGGAGCACAGACACACAGTGCATGGTGTACTGGATATCAGAGAAACAGAAAAGTGAAATCTGAGACAGAGACTGTGAGCAGGTCACCATAGCCAGCTTCCCTGGGTAAAAAGAAAAGTGGGGACTTTAAAAAGTCTGAAAGGGACAAGGACTTATGAACTGGACAAAGTCATCATGGCACAGTCAGTCCAGCAGGCTGGGAATCTTAAGGAACTTCAGGTGCCCTAACACACTGGGTGGCAACGCAGCCCCAAAGGCCCTCACGGTGATAAGCAGCCTGCTCTTCATTCCTCCCTGCTGGCACTGCAAGAAAACCAGCTGAACCACCACAGCTGCGGAGCAACATGGGAGCAGTCCTGTCCACTGCAACCGCACAGTCTTCTCCCAGGGTGCAGCTAACTGGGCCAGACCCAGAGGCTGCCAACTGCCTGGCACAGACAGAGGAAGCCAGAGCAAGGTAAGGAAGGCACGAAGGGATGCCGTACTCGCAGAAGAACACACCTGGCGCATCTGCAACCCCCCACAGTGCCTTAGGCTAGTCCGAGGGATGCCCCATCCACAGCAGCACAGGAGATTATCCCAGAGACAGCTCCCTGGTGCGGGTAACTGACACAGGCACTGGAGAAGGGCAAGGTGACCAGCAAGCAAGAAGAGACTGTTCTCCCAAATGAGACACATGCCACCTGCTGGCGATCACTTCTATCATGATGAAAAGGCAAAAGAATCTGGTCCAGTCAAAAATCACTCAGACAACCCCAGAGACAGGGCCAGGTGAGATAGATATAATCAATCTTGCTGAAAAAGAGTTCAGAACAAAAGTCATAACCATGCTGATGGACCTGCAGAGAAATATGCAAGAGCTAAGGGATGAAGTCCAGAGGGAGATGACAGAAATGAAACAATCAATAGAAGGACTTAAGAGCAGACTAAATGAGGTGCAAGAAACTGTTAATGGAATAGAAATCAGAGAACAGGAATACAGAGAAGCTGAGGCACAGAGAGATAATAGGATCTCAAGGAATGAAAGAATATTAAGAGAACTGTGTGACCAATCTAAATGGAATAATATTCACATTATACAGGTACCAGAAGAAGAAGAGAGAGAAAAGGGATAGAAAGTGTTTTTGAAGAAATAATTGCTGAAAACTTCCCCAAACTGGGGGGAGGAAATATTCTCTCAGACCATAGAAGCCCACAGATCTCCCAACACAAGGAACCCAAAGAGAACAACACCAAGACATATAATAATTAAAATGGCAAATATCAAAGACAAGGACAGAGTATTAAAGGCAGCCAGAGAGAGAAAAAAGGTCACCCATAAAGGAAAACCCATCAGGCTTTCATCAGACTTCACAACAGAAACCTTACAGGACAGAAGAGAATCGCATAATATATTTAATGCAGTGAAACAAAAGGGCCTTGAACCAAGAATACTGTATCCAGCACGATTATCATTTAAATATGAAGGAGGGATTAAGCAATTCCCAGATAAGGAAAAGTTGAGGGAATTTGCCTCCCACAAATCATCTCTACAGGATATTCTAAAGGGACTGCTCTAGATAGAATCACTCCTAAGGCTAAATAGATGTCACCAGAGAAAATAAAATCACACCAAAGAAAGCAGACCAACCAAATACTAACTAAAGGCAAAAAATAAAATGAACTATTCACAAAACAGTCAAAGAAAACACAAAAGAGTACACAATAAAACACCCAACATATGAAGAAGGGAGGAGGAGGAATAAGAAGGGAGAAAAATAAACAATCATCAGACTGTGTTTATAATAGCTTAATAAGAGAGTTAAGTTAGATGGCTAGATAGTAAAGAAGCTACCCTTGAACCTTTGGTAACAACAAATCTAAAGCCCTCAATGGCAATAAGTACATATCTTCCAATAATCACCCTAAATGTAAATGGACAGAATGCACCAATCAAAAGACACAGAGTAACAGAATGGATAAAAAAAGCAAGACCCATCTATATGCTGCTTACAAAAGATTCACCTCAAACCCAAAGACATACACAGACTAAAAGTCAAGGGTTGAAAAAAGATATTTCATGCAAAAAATAGGGAGAAAAAAGCAGGTGTTGTAGTACTTGTATCAGACAAAATAGACTTCAAAGCAAAGAAAGTAACAAGAGATAAAGAAGGACATTACATAATGATAAAGGAGTCAGTCCAAACAGAGGATATAACCAGTATATATGCACCCAATACAGGAGCACCAACATATGTGAAACAAATACTAACAGAATTAAAGGAGGAAATAGAATGCAATGCATTTGTTCTAGTAGACTACAATACACCACTCACTCCAAAGGACAGATCCACCAGACAGAAAATAAGTAAGGACACAGAGGCACTGAACAACACACTAGAACAGATGGACCTAAGAGACATCTATAGAACTCTACACCCAAAAGCAACAGGATACACATTCTTCTCAAGTGCACATGGAACATTCTCCAGAATAGACCACATACTAGGCCACAAAAAGATCCTCAGTAAATTCAAAAGGATTGAAATTCTACCAACCAACTTCTTAGATCACAAAGATATAAAACTAGAAATAAGTTGTACAAAGAAAAAAAAAGGCTAATAAACACATGGAGGCTAAACAACATGCTCCTAAATAATTCATGGATCAATGACCAAACTAAAATAGAGATCAAGCAATATATGGAGACAAATGACAACAAGAGCAAAATGCCCCAGCTTCTGTGGGATGCAGTGAAGGCTGTTCTAAGAGGAAAGTATATAGCAATCCAGGCCTATTTAAAAAAGAAGGAACAATCCCAAATGAATAGTGTAAAGTCACAATTATTGAAACTGGAAAAAGAAGAACAAATGAGGCCCAGAGAAGAAGAAAACAATAGAAAAAAATCAAAGAATCCAATAACTGGTCTTTGAGAAAATAAACAAAATAGATAAGCCCCCAGCTAGAATTATTAAGAGAAAAAGAGAATCAACACACATCAACAGAATCAGAAGCGAGAAAGGAAAAATCATGATGGACCCCATAGAAAAACAAAGAATTATTAGAGAATACTATGAGAACCTATATGCTAACAAGCTGGAAAACCTAGAAGAAGTGGACAACATCCTAGAAAAATATGACCTTCCAATACTGACCAAGGAAGAAACAGAAAATCTAAACAGACCAATTACCAGCAACGAAATTGAATCGGTAATCAAAAAATGACCCAAGAACAAAACTGTTGGGCCAGATGGATTCACCACTGAATTTTATCAGACATACAGAGAAGACATAACACCCATTTTCCTTAAGGTTTTCCAAAAAATAGAAGAGGAAGGAGTACTCTCAACTCATTCTATGAAGCCAACATCACCCTAACACCAAAACCAGACAAAGACACCACCAAAAAAGAAAATTACAGACCAATATCCCTGATGAACATAGATGCAAGAATACTCAACAAAATGTTAGCAAACCAAATTCAAAAATATATCAAGGGGATCATACACCATGATCAGGTGGCATTCATCTCAGGGATGTAAGGATGGTACAACATTCGAAAATCCATGAACATCATCCACCACATAAACAAAAAGAAGGACAAAACCACATGATCATCTCCATAGATGCTGAAAAAGCATTTGACAAAATTCAGCATCCATTCATGATAAAAACTCTCAACAAAATGGGTATAGAGGGCAAGTACCTCAACATAATAAAGGCCATATATGACAAACCCACAGCCAACATCATACTTAACAGCAAGAAGCTGAATCTTTTTCCTCTAAGATCATGAACAAGACAGGGATGCCCACTCTCCCCACTGTTATTCAATATAGTACTGGAGGTCCTAGTCACGGCAATCAGACAAAACAAAGAAATACAAGGCATCCAGATTGGTAAAGAACAAATTAAACTGTCACTATTTGCAGATGACATGATATTGTACATAAAAAAACCCTAAAGACTCCACTCCAAAACTACTAGAATATCTGAATTCAGCAAAGTTGCAGGATACAAAATTAATACACAGAAATCTGTTGCTTTCCTTTACACTAACAGTGAAGTAGCAGAAAGTTAAATCAGTTAAACAACTCCATTCACAATTGTGTCAAAAAGAATAAAATACCTAGGAATCAACCTAACCAAGGAAGTGAAAGACCTATCCCATGAAAACTACAAGACACTCTTAAGAGAAATTAAAGAGAACACAAACAAATGAAAACTCATCCCATGCTCTTGGCTAGCAAGAATTAATATTGTCAAAATGGCCATCCTGCCTAAAGCAATCTACAGATTCAGTGCAATCCCTATCAAAATACCAGTAGCATTCTTCAACCAACTGAAACAAATAGTTTTAAAATTCATATGGAACCAGCAAAGATCCCAAATAGCCAAAGCAATCCTGAGAAGGAAGAATAAAGCAGGGGGGATCTTGGTTTCCAAATTCAAGCTCTATTACAAAGTGACAGTAATTAAGACAATTTGGTACTGGCACAAGAACAGAGCCACAGGCCAGTGGAACAGATTAGAGAGTCCAGATATTAACCTAAACATATATGGTCAATTAATATACGATAAAGGAGCCATGGACATACAATGGGGAAATGACAGCCTCTTCAACAGCTGGTGTTGGTAAAACTATATAGCCACATGTAAGAGAATGATACTGGATCATTGTCTAACTCCATACACAAAAGTAAATTCACAATGGATCAAATACCTGAATGTAAGTCATGAAACCATAAAACTCTTAGAAAAAAACATAGGCAAAGATCTCTTGGACATAAACATGAGCAATTTCTTCATGAACATATCTCCCCGGGCAAGGGAAACAAAAACAAAATGAACAAGTGGGACTCTATCAAGCTGAAATGTTCCTGTACAGCAAAGAACACCACCAACAGAACAAAAGGGCATCCTACAGTATGGGAGAATATATTCATAAATGACAGATCCGATAAAGGGTTGACATCCAAAATATATAAAGAGCTCATGCACCTCAACAAACAAAAAGCAAGTAATCCAATTAAAAATGGGCAGAGAAGCTGAACAGACAGTTCTCCAAAGAAGAAATTCAGATGGCCAACAGACACATGAAAAGATGCTCCACATTGCTAGTCATCAGAGAAATGCAAATTAAAACCACAATGAGATATCACCTCACACCAGTAAGGATGGCCATCATCCAAAACACAAACAACAAAAAACGTTGGTGAGTTTGTTGAGAAAGGTAAACCCTCCTACTGCTGGTGGGAATGTAAATTAGTTCAACCACTGTGGAAAGCAGTATGGAGGTTTTTCAAAAAGCTCAAAATAGAAATACCATTTGACCCAGGAATTCCACTTACCCTAAGAATGCAGCAGCCCAGCTTGAAAAAGGCATATGCACCCCTATGTTTATCACTGCACTATTTACAATAGCCAAGAAATGGAAGCAACCTAAGTGTCCATCAGTAGATGAATGGATAAAGAAGATGTGGTACATATACACAATGGAATATTATTCAGCCATAAGAAGAAAACAAATCCTACCATTCGCAACAACATGGATGGAACTAGAGGGTATTATGGTCAGTGAAGTAAGCCAGGTGAAGAAAGACCAGTATCAAATGATTTCACTCATCTGTGGAGTATAAGAACAAAGAAAAAACTGAAGGAACAAAACAGCAGCAGACTCACAGAACCCAAGAGTGGACTAACAGTTACCAAAGGGAAAGGGGCTCGGGGGGATGGGTGGGAAGGGAGGAATAAGAGGGGGGGAAAGAAAGGGGGCATTACTATTAGCAGACATAATGTGGGTGAGAGGCATGGGGAGGGCTGTACAACACAGAGAAGACAAGTAGTGATTCTACAGCATCTTACTATGCTGAAGGACAGTGACCATAAGGGGGTTTGTGGCGGGGACTTGGTGATGGGGGAGTCTAGTAAACATAATGTTCCTAGTGTAATTGTTGATTAATGATACTAAAATAATAATAATAATATAATAATAATAATAATAATAATAATATTGCTGCTAACATTCATGTTAAAAAAACAGCTGATTTTCTTTTTATGGGAAAAAGGAAGTTTGATTTAAGGTGAACTAAAAATTATTAGCTTAAGTACAAACTTCTAAGATTGTCAATACATATATGTCAATACATATATTTGTGACTGATCACAAATACAATTTATGAGTTTAGCAAAGTGAATGGTTAAGAAATCATCATGTGGCTGAGGTTGATCACGGTTACAAAAAATAAATGTAATATGTTGATTAAATGAGAAAAGGCCCACCATAGCCACTCTGGATAGCTGAATTGTCTTTACCAATAAGGATTGCACATTGATGTTTTCCCACCCTGTAAAGAACTAGCTTTGTGTTTCAGGTTTATAATATTCTTGCAAAGCAAAGGAACAATGGGAAAGAATCTAGAAGCAAGAAATAGGGAAGAGCTTGCTCTGTTTTGGACCAGGATTGTACTTCTATAAAGTACAGTTAGTTGACCCTTGGATAACACCTGTTTGAACAGTTGTGGGTCTACTTATACAAGGGCTTTTTTCAATACTGTACAGTCTCATAAATGTATTTTCTCTTCCTTGTGATTTTCTTAATGATATTTTCTTCTCTTTAGCTTACTTTATGGTAAGAATATAGTATATAATACACATACAAAACATGCATTTATTGACTGTGTTATCAGTAAGGCCCAAGTATGCTAAGTTTAAGTTTTTATGGAATCGTTATACATAAATTTTCAACAGCATGGAGGGTAAGCACTCATAACCCCTGTGTTGTTCATCTGTATTTCCTTAGGCTGCTTGCAAGCACTTGTTTAAAAGTAAAAAGGTGTCTGTACCTTTCAGAAGCAACCAAACAGAGATGGCAAACACCTCATAATTTGAATCTATACATTGTGAAACCTGCAATTGCCAATCTCTTACATTTCATTAACTTTGAAATGAGTTTACAATTTATTCTAAAGTGTACCAAATGTGATTTACTTGGAGATGCAGAGCAGCTCAGGGTAGATTTCTTAGTGCAGGCTCTGAACCACAGAATAAGAAGATTTGTAAAGGGATTGTAGACATATTCTTAACTCCACAACAGGGTTCCTTAACCTGTGGTAATTACTGTTCAGTCATTTCAGCATTTAGGTATCACTTTGATGTATAACAAAGCTGGTTCTTTTTCTCCTTTGATCATAGAAAGTTGAATTTTTGGTGATTACAGTTTTGAAGGGTTTTTATTTCCCTTTGATGAGAGAGTAAGGAAGTGAGAGCCTTATTTCTGTCCATTAAGGTTGGATGGAAGCCTTGACTCAAAGACAGAGAGCAGTCATTGGGAAATGGGGCTCAGGTTATTGGCTTCCTGTGAACACTATTTTCTGCAGAATAGTTGGGATCTGTATGACCTTAATCTTACCCTTTCATATTGGCATTCTTGGCCATTTCCATTTCTTTTCCTGGATTTAAAATCATCCTGGCACCACTTTATCCATTCCTACTAACCCTTTTCTCATCACTTTGTGGTACCCTTAAATTTTCCATTCAGCTCCATTACTGTTCTCTCCCTTCCATGGCCTTTTTTATTTTGTCAACATCTTGTTCCTCCTCAGGACCAGACCATTTCCATTCTATTAACCACAGTTTTGCTGGGTTTTTGTAGCTCCCCACACCTGTACATACAACATCATGTTACGAAATGGCCCTTTCTCACAAGGCAATCAATTTAACAAACTTAAGAGTGACCAGCACTTGCAAACAATTCCCAGCATCATCCACGGGCTGTTCTTTTTAGAAGCTAATTCCCTGGAAAAGAACTTTGTGCTTTCAAATTCTGATTGGTGGATACTTCATGGGGTAAACTAAGTAGCAACTTTATATTATTCTGTAATCTTTGCATGCATGCTCTTGGGAAGTATTATACATTTTAAAACTTTCCAGATGGCTCAAAATTGATAGGCTAGTTTCTGTTCATCAAGATGGTTGTGCTCCCTGCTATTTAGAGCAAGGAGCTAACAGACAACCCTGGCATTCTGCTGCTGCATTTATTGTGATGTCATGTTGTATCTGTCAGGTGGATGCACTTAGAATCTGGAGCAGAGACAATGGGGAAAACATGTATAATTTAAGAAATTCATGCTATTGAGAAGCATGATTCTAACTACATCTTAATCATAAGTTTAAATCAAATTCTGAGTTTTGTGGAAACTTTTCCTAGTTAAGGTCTTTATATATATGTGTGTGTGTATGTATATATTTCACCTTATTGCTTGAAAGTGTTGTTTTCTTCTTGCTAACCTCAGTGAAGTCTAAAACCTTTTTAACATGCTGGGACTACAATCTGCTTAAGGTAAAAAAACCCTACAACTATCTGTAATTGGTCTATCCTATTGTGAAATGCAACCAGCATACATAGAGAATATTTAGGCTGTAGGGAATTTAAAAATTTTATAAGCTACATGAAGGAGTTCAGGAGAAAATGTCTTGACATTCTATTTCCAGATTGTTTTCTCTAAAAAGACAGTCCTACTAGAGATGAGAAATTTAATACTGAATACAGTGTGAAAGTATGTGGATTCCTAGGAGGGTTAAATTCTATATTTAGCTTCATCAGAGTCCCTCTTATTTTCATATTATATATGCTGCAACTCAAACATACTCATGAATAATCATCTCCATAATCAGAGAATAATACTAGTCATATCATCAGAACCTCTTTTAAAATACAACAGCTGTGGCACTTTAGA
This sequence comes from Manis pentadactyla, assembly GCF_030020395.1. Lineage (NCBI taxonomy): Eukaryota > Metazoa > Chordata > Mammalia > Pholidota > Manidae > Manis > Manis pentadactyla. The sequence goes on along the minus strand of NC_080020.1, from coordinate 144,603,277 downwards.
AAAAAAGTCCCTTTAATGTGGTATAATAATTAATACATTGGCTATGTTACTTTGTGGTCTGTGGGAGACTGTGTACCAACCCCGTGGTCTGGTCGCTCAGGATACATGTGGTCTGTTAGAGAGAAGCCCACTCATAATCCATGGAGGGCTCCCAACTATTGACAACTTGAGGGGTTAGAATCTGAAGGGATATTCTGATGTAGCATCCCAGCCACCAGGTTTAAGCCCTGATAATAACATAGAGAACATCAGAATCTCACTGAGACCACCAGAGACAGGAACATGCTGGGCACGGTGGGAATGCCTACTGAGGCTATCAGCTCCATCCTAGCATTCCACCTACTCTCACATTTTCCCCGGATTAGTTCACTTCTAACCTAAATATTAGGACTCATGGTTGCCCTGGAATAATCCAGACTAGGGTTGGAAGACCTTTATTTAGCCCTTCTAGCTTCTGTCATGGGCTTGTGTAATAGCTGTAAGATGGTGTGTGGGAAGCAGAATGCTCTCTTAATGATGTAATACAAAAGATGACTGGTAATGATTAGCCTTTCTTTTCCTGGCCCCTTCTGACTGCATAATAATGACCACCCCCGTTCACTGCCAGTGTGCAGGTGCTTCCTGATAAAACCAGACCCCCTGATACATGGAGCGGCCAGGAAAGGATGGTTCTTTCTGGTCTTGGGTGCTGTAGAAGTGTCCAGTCCTGACTCTGTGCTAGCCAGTGGCCCCACAGAAAGGTTGGTGAGAACCTGGGGAAATTACTCATTAAGGTCCATGAAATGCGTGAGGGAGAATAGGACTGAGCAGTCCTCTTGTGAGAGGTGTATAAAGTAGTCTGGCTCTTTCTACAAGGCTTTTGTCATTCATATTTCTTGCATTGTTTGAATAGAACTGCAACTATATTTCTTGTATTGTTTGCTTTTTATTTTGCAATCCAGCCTTCTGACATAATGAGTTTAAAAAGTGAAAATGCAAGAATAATGAAAAACAAAGTGCTGATTTTTAAATGTCTCAAGAGAGTTGATGATAGGCATGTTCAGAATGGTCTTTAATATTTTCCATCCACCATAGGGGTGTAGTAGTATCCTAGACCCTTGAAAGCCAGAAGACACACACACCTGGTAAGGATTCATAAGCTCCTATTTCCTTCCTTAGTAGTTATTCTAAGAAATCTCTATTAAAGGTGATGTGTAAACATTTGTAATTGCAGAAGGCATGTTACATCTTAGCAAAACAGACTTTTACTTAGATCAAATGACTGTTGCTCTGAACTAATCGTCCACAGTTTTTGCATGAAAAGTGAGCTGATAGCTGCTGATATGTTAGGCAAGAACTGGGCAAAGAATTAAATGATTTCACTTTAAATCAGTAACAGCAGGTGCTCTAAATATAAAATAACAAAGTCAGAGGTTTCAATGTTTTCTAACTCAAGTAAATCTTTTAGACATTTTTTCCTATGAAAGATGGAACCTGGCATAATTGGTAAATGCTATTATAAATTTAGTTAAAATTCAACATCAAAGATAAAATTACTTGTTCTGTGATTGTATAATAAATATACATTTTACTGGGGCACAGCATCTTGGGAAAACAACAAAACAATGTCCTTAACTAAATTAAGAAACCCAGAGTAGAAATGTACTTGAACTTAACTGTAGCACATAGTCCTTAATTGCATCCAAGAAGGATACTTTATTCTACCAACTGAAACTGATTAAAACGTACAGACTTCTATATATCAAAATTTACAAATCCTTATATTCTTGTATCTGAACTGCAACTTATTCTCTGATAAAGCTAATGTTGAATACAAAGAAATAAAGAAAATTTCAATTTTATTAACAGTTTGAATTTTCTCTCTTTGCTGCTCATCATGAATTTTAGAAATGTTTGATCCTTTACAAAAGATTACCTTTAAATCAACCTAAGGATACAGTGTGACACTGAGCATTTTTTATAAACAAGCCCTCTGAATTTTGGTTGTACTTTGTTCAAAACTGACTGGAAATCTTAAAGTAATTCAACAAATGAGCACCAAAAAACTTCAGCTTTCAAAGTTTTTAGTACATAGCCATTATGAAGAACAACATTTGCAAATAAGAATTTAATGCAGTTTATTTCTACAGAAGCACAGAGAAAGAAGAAATTAAATGATGAATGTATACAAGAAATGATTATGACATTTGATACCTTTGGAATATCTTGATTTACAGAAGGAATATTGTGATGGTCCTATTTTTAATAAGAAGTTTTATATTCTGACCTAGTATATAATAAAGTGAGATGTACAATTTTTTTAAAAATAAAATCTTTAAAATCAGGCACAATATTACAACACATCATAGAGATAATTGCATATAGGGTTTGTCATTTAAAATATTTACTTAAATATTGAATAATGTTTAAAGTTGTTTATTGACTGGAGTATCCTTTCTCACATAAAAATAATTCTAATTAACAATATCTTCCATCTGATAGAATTTGATCTATATTAATCAAGCACCTCAGCATTGGTAAAAGACTATTTTCTCCTTTAAAAATACTGTTGTCTCTGAAAAAGACTCAACTAAAGTTGTCAGCAATTTCAAGTATATTAACCAAAAATCTATATAAAAGAAAAATGCAGATACTTTTGTGAAAAACACTTAAAAAACAGTAAGATTATACTGAAACTATCAAGTTAAGAAAAATACCAAAGATTCAGATATACGAAAGATTCAGGGTTCATAGACCAATTAAAGTATGTGATTATGTTTCAAACTTTGCTCATATATATACTTTTATATTTAATTCAATCACTACTACGTTGTTTGAACTTTACTTACTGGGAATACATACATTCAAACACATAGATTATTTCAAAGAAGATTTAGAATATAGCTATTCTGTAGGTCAATATAATAATACAAGACCAAGGAACCAGTCAATGAATGAACACCAGGATTATTCATGTGAATGAGCCCACGCATCTCACAGTCCAGACAGTAAGGTGTCCAGTTACCCAGCACTAAGGCTGGAAGCCCCCTTGCATGTCTCACTACTTAGCAAGTGACAGGCTCGCTCACATCTGCATCTGGCAGGCGTCTCTACCACTTGGCAGCCAGCACCCAGGCCCCAGCCTGGTCTGGGAGGGGCCCATCCCTGGCAGAGCTGGGGGACGCAGAGCTCACCTCTCACTATGGCAGGTGAATCTTCAGATGCTGGCTTTCCGGCCTCTCCAGCACTTGGGGCCAAAACACGTACCTCACGCTTGGCCTGAAAGCCACGCCCTTGGAGCTTGGATTGGAGGCAAGTTACTCAGAGAAGTGGGGCAGCAGAGATGCTCTCATGGTGGTGATGCTGGGGTTCTTGTTCATGGAGTCAAAGATAGAACTTCGCAAACACTCCAGGTAGGAGAGCAAGTGAGAGGCTTTCATTTAGAAATACAGTGACAGGACAGAGCTTCCACATTCCTGCTGAATTTTTCCAGTTTTTCTTCCTCCTCAGAAGCCCCAATTTATGACTTCTGTTATTCTGATCAAACTGTTCTTATCTCTCTACTTTCTGAGCTATGCCCTGAGGTTCATATTTTCCTAAGTAAGTAACTTATCCATGTGTTTGCTAAACCAAAAGCCATCTACTATAATGGTCAATTGTTCTTCTTCCTAGAAGACAGTTATGGTTACAAATACAAGGCATTTTTTTGTCTCCTATACTAGCCTACAATAATAAACAAGCAAAACTAAACTAAACTAAAATATAAAAATAGAACCAAGAAAAAGCCAGGGTGTACACCCAGCCTGTGACACCCTTATGGAAGGTCAGGCTGAGAAATGAGGCAGGAAGGATGAAGCCCTGTAGGGGGAAGGAGGCCAGAGGGCGGAGTGCCTGCCTTTTCCAGGTGTGGGGACCAGGGCAGGACGTGCTGAAGCAGCTGCACACCTGAGCCCACGTGAACAGCACAAGGAAAAGACTTGAAGTCAGGCAGGAACACTCAAAGAGAGGCCCAGGGGGCTGGATCTTGCTGGGCTGAGAGTCTGCCAGCCCCTGCAGAAAAGCCCTTTGGTTCTGTTCTGAGCAGGTCCCCATTTTGCTGGCCATCAGCGAAGCCACACGTGTGAGACACCCAGGCCTGTGAGCGGTGTGTGTGGCTTACCAGACTGAACCGTGGCTCTACTTGAGTTGTCTCTGGATAAATATAAGAGCAGCAGATGTATTTATCATGTGGTTCTTTTTCTCCCTTGTTTGCTTAATAACATTACTTTGGATAAATTCTAAGTGATACCAGCAAAATCATGTTGCAGGAGCACTTTCCACATCTGAATGAGGGTACAAGGACAATGGTGTCCCACAGGCAGGGGCTATGATGGTGGGAGTAGGCCAAGGTAGGCTGGAGATGGGGGTGGGGAGCAGCAGGGGCCATACAGGAAACAGAGGAGGCCAGACAAGATGGAGAGAGAGAGTAGAGAACGGGGTGCCCACAGAGGGAGGGAGACATGCCCAGGAGTGGTCCTGGGTGCACGCATAGTGTCTGTCAGCCTTCAGCTCCTTCCCCCAGGCAGCTTAGCTCCTACTCAGACTAGCCACTGGATAAGAGAGCACATTCTGACGTAGAAACAACCACATAACTGGGCGGTGAGGCACAAGCCAGGGCCCTGGAATCAGGACTGAGCAGCTGCCTGAGCTTAAGGAAAGACTGGATGGGAAGACTGAAGCTCTGCCTCTCCACCTGGCCATAGTGCTGGCTTTCCGGAGGGTAAGGGGTATGTGGGGTAATGTGTGTCCCCTGTCTGGAGAGGCCACTGGCAACTAATGGGTAGGCTCATGATTGTTAAATGTCTTGCAATCCACAGGTCAGCTGGCCCTCCTTCAAAATGCTAAAGGTAACCCCAGTAAGACACCTGGAGGAAGCACAATGCCCAGGTGTGGGTGAGAGCAGAGAAGGATGTGATGGCAGGTGGTGTAGTGGGAGAAGGGCCGGCTGGCTGGCTGGGAATGGTCTTCGACTTTGATGGATGCTGTGGAATGTGTTGCTTGGCAACCACAGTGCCAACAGTAAGACTGTTGCAGAAATGAGGACGTTAAACTAGTACAGGAGAGGACAGAGAGAAAGGAAGGGAAGATAGTGCAGAAATAGGCAAGGCAGCACAGAGAAAGCCTATCCACACTACCGCTGCTCCGGGGTTCGGGGTCGCGTTACCACCCAGCGTTTCCCAGCCAGCTCTACCTTCCTCTGCCCAAGCTCTTTGGAGGGCAGGTATTGAGGTAGTTTTAAAATGTTCCTGTGATTTTTTTTTAATGTTCCTGAGTGATTTTATTCACATACAGCGAGGCCAACAGAAAAGGAGATGACTGCCACTGAAAAGGTAGTTACTCACAGACTCCAAGGTGGGGGACAGACCACGCCATGCAGGGCCACACAGGGAAGCACCAGAGTCAGTCAGGAGCCAGAAAGAGGGGAAAACTGTGGACAAGTGCCTTTATTGTGGTTTCTGTGGGATGGAATGGGCAAGGCCCAGTAAGCAGGTTTGGATAGTTTGAACAAACTTCGGCAGGCCCTGTGGTATATGGTGGTTCCTAAAGGTCTGACATCCGGTCTTGGGGAGATTTGGGGCAGGGGGATATTGTCCCAGACTTCAGAAGCCTGGTAAACGGAAGCACATAAGAACTTGGACCCAGGATTGATTGGTTTGTGTATCAAGATGTGGACACCCTCTAGGAAGTAATGAATGCTGGGTGGGGCAGTCAGCCCCAAAGTATCAAAGCATCACAAAATGATAGAAATTTAAAACATGATTAATACAGAGTCTAGGGTGGTCGCAGATGCTCAGGGACCCATCCATTGTGGAAAAATCTCATTCTCACCCTTTGGCATGGGTTGGGGCACAGTCTGTGTGCATCTGCTGTCTGGCTCCAGCTTGGCTAACCAACTTCTGTGCAACCGACTTGCCAGACTCAGCTGCCATATTAATATCACTGGTGACATTTAAACCTTAGGATACTTATTTTAGATTTCCTTACCCTTGATTCACTCAGTAGAAATTTCTTGAGCAGCCAGGCATTGATTAGGTACTGTAGGATAAATCACAGATTGATTGAAATTGATGGCCCTACTTAATGGCCTCCCTAGATCTAGGACCCTTTTAAAGGGGCATTCTAGCTCCTCTCACCAAGGGGTAGAATCTATGGCCCTGGGCTGGTTTTGCACCTTGCTGAAGCCAGAAGAATGCAGCAGGAGTTAGGTTCTAGTTCTGAGACTGGGCTTCAGGAGGCCTCAGGTGCTTCTGCTTTGCCTCCAAGAACTTTACCTCAAGAACAAATCTGGGCTGGCCTGCTGAGAGATCCTACGGAGGAGAGGTGTTGTCCTAGCTGAGGCCATGCTAGCCAGCCAGCCCCTGCCTGGCCTGCCCACTGACTGCAGATGTGTGAACAAGCCTACCATCAGCCAGCCCTGGGTCCACAAACAAAATGAATGGCTAATGTCATATGCCACTGAGTCTTAAGGTTGTTTGCTATGTAGCATTGTTTGGGAAGGACAGATAACTGATATAACGTGTGTAGGTGAAAGGCAGGGTGCTGACCCTGAAATAATTCCCAAACAAATGATGGAGACCGATATATTTCAGGCTGTAGTGTGAAGTGAGGGCTCTACGGCATTGTGTAGAAGAGGTTTCTGACCCAGACTATATGGTAAGAGAGCTTCTGGAGGAGTTGAGGTCTGAGACTGCAGGAGGTGACAGAGGGTAACTGGTGAAAGAAGTAGGTTAAGTGCCAATGCAGGTAGGTTCAGGGGGAGGGAGGGAATGTGGACAAGCTGCAAGAACTTCAGCATGTCTGGAGTCTTGTGTGTGTGTGTGTGTATGTGTGTATGTGTGTGTGTGTTTGTGTGTTTGTGTGTGTGTGTGTGTGTGTTGTGAGTACATGCACAGGGGCAGGGGCAGCTTTTGAAGCAAAGACCTATCAGGTCATCTTAAGGCTGGTGTCATGCTAAGGAGTTAAAGCTTTATTCAGAAGTCAGTGGGAAACCACTGAGGACTTTAAGCAAGGGAGTGACAGCACTCAGTTTACGTTTTGAACCACCTTTTCTGCAATGGTGGAGGCTTTGTTGGAGGTGGGGTTACTGGTACCTGGAAGACTAATGAGGTTATTGCTTCAATTGGGCAGTCAATGCTGGAAGCCTGACCTAATGGATTTCTTTGGAGTTTGATAACATTAAGGCATAAAATTACTTATGAAATATCTGCAACTTGCAAAACTTGTAAAATAATTTGCAAACAAATTTTAAAAGAGAACATAAGACATTCCATATGGTCCAAACAAACATTACAAACCACTCTGACTCTTTTCTCTGTAGCAGATTTGATCTCCGGGACAGGCATAATTCAGTTAGTGGCAGAGCTAACACTTAGCTGAAGGAGTGAAATCCTTCCGGCTGGCTTCTTCTGGATGTTATCTTCGTCACTAAACAGCATCTGTCACATTACTTTGGCAGCTCTCTGGCTTTATGCTCCAAGGAGCTGCTGAGACAAATGTCTTCTTCAAGTGCTCAGATGCCAGTGAAACTTGCAAGTGTGATTAGAATGGAGCCTCTGTTACCAGGCAATTGCAGAATGGCTTTCAAGGTGAAGGTGTGCAAGATCCAGCCTTTGATGTCTCTAGACAGTTGCCATTGAAGCCTAAATGGGAGCTGCCTTCAGTCCACAAGACAGGAATCTAAGTTGCACTTGCCCTGCACAAATTGTTCATATGGTCATATCCCAGGAGGGGGCCCACAACACTCAGGTAACTGCCAGAGGGTGGGCTGAGTTGGGGCTTAGAGCCAAGTCCATTTGAGGGGACAGACATGCTGCAGATTTCGGCAGAGGAAGGGAAGGGCTCCATGCCATCACAAGTCACAGAGCTGAGGTGACCAAGTGGTGGACTAGACCATTGCTACGTGGTGTGGGAACAATACTGAGGATGGGAGAGTCAGGAGAGAGGTATCATTGCACTATACAGGTGTTAGGCTCATTATTCATGGTCCCATTCTATCAGGTCCATTTATATATGCTAATAACAATAGTAACTGGCATTTATTGCAGCTCATATAGGATGGGCACTATTAATATCCCACTTTTACAAAAGAGAAAATTGTCATATGTAGAAGTCAAATAACTTGCTCAAACTCAACAAGTGGTGGACATAGGACTGGAATCCAGGTATATCCTGGCCTGAAGCTGAATTTTTTTCTACTTCACTTGGTTCTATGTTTCCTAAAAGCTGGACAGAGCACAGAAGTAGGACATCAAGCTTGGGGACACTAGGCAGGCAGTCCAGGAAGGCAGCCAGGGGATCACAACATTTCAGGAAGTCCAGGAAGTGTATCCTGGCAGGTAATAGATTTGGTCTTGGGTCAGGTTGGGTCAAAGTCCAAGTTGTCTTTTCTAGAGATGGCGGGAGAGGGATGAGCAGGATGAAGGGAGCGAGAAACACTCAGGGAAGAATGACCTCAGATCAGGAGAGACGTGCAAGGTAAGATATAGCAAAGATGGTGAGATATTCCCTAGGGTAAACATGGGGCAAAGGCATGGGGTCCAGTATTCAGAATCAGAATCTCAAAATGTTTTGCTGGACTTGCCCCAATCCCTGTGACTCTAGCCAGAGTTGGATCTGGGTAGTTTGTCCCATGGGAGTAGCACCAACATGAAAATCATTGCTGAGAATACCTACCTGAGTATCTATTTTCCCTCCTTCTTTTACATTAGAGCCCTAGATTTTAGCATAGCACCTGGTGAGCCTGAATACACATACACTGCCAAGCCTCCCTTGCACTGAGTGTGGCCATGCACTTTAGTTCTGTTCAACAAAATGTCACTGAGTGTGAAGTAGGCGTTCCCTCAGAAGTGTTCTTTAGGGAGAATGAGCATGTCCTTTTTAATCTCTCCTCTTTCCTCCAGGCTCAAATGTGGGCATGATGGCTGGAGCATGAGCAGCCATCCTGGACTGTGAAGAGTCATCTCAGGAAGGTGGGGCAGCAGAGTAGGAGCTGATGGCTCTAGCTGCCTCTCTTCAGATCTCCTGTATGAGTGAGAATAATGAATGTATATCTTACATGTGCCACTAGAATGTCCACATTATATTGCAGCAAACCTAACACTAACTGAATCTGGGTTCATAATTCCTTTCCTACTTTCAGACCAGGGAAGTATTTGCCTTTCAATGATCCACTCAAATCAGTGATGCATTTATATGGGGTTGGGGAAACAGCAGTAGGAGATGTTACATAGATGCATTCTTTATTATCTTGTTCTAGTTCAGCACTTTTGCTGAAGAGAAAGCTTTCAGAGTTGGAGGAACTGATTTTTTTAAGTCATGCTTTCCATATTCAGTTCTCCAGTTGCAACTTTAATGTATAATATCAAGGCTTTTGGGGGGAAACTGGGGCAGTGCATTTGACATACACACCCAGGATGCACAGACTCCTTAATGACATCAAAGGGGCATGCTTACCCCTGGCTGCAATGTCCAACAGTTTCAGAGTCAAATAAAAAATCAGATTGTTTTTCAGCCCAACAAAGACCAAAAATTCATTTTAACCCACAGCAGATGTGAATCTGAAATAGAATAGAAATCTTCTCCACATGCCCAGGCACACCAGTATTCTGAACTAAATGCAAAACACAGTCTTGTCATATTTTTTCTATCTTCATGCAAGGGTTGGGGAGGAGCGGGAGACTGGGTTTAAGGTGATGGATGCTTTTCTGGTTGTTTTCCTCTAGGTCCTGTCTCATGGGGACTTCTGGTATGGTCTGCACACCTGTGACCCGAGGTCCACCTGTGCGAGCCTCCAAAGCAGCTGGCTTCCGTCCTAGCTCCATACAGGACACTGATGTGACCTGCAGGGGGCTGGTGAGTGCTTCTGAGTCTTCATTTCCTCCTGTGTAGAATTGGATAGACCTGCCTCATGGAACTGTTTTGAGGATGACAGGAGATGAAGCGAAAACCACGTATCAGCTGCTTCTCCATGCCCTTTCCTTCCTGGGATATGTGTGTTGCGGGCTGAGGTCCATCTAGGGGGGAACACTTGTTTTTTTAAACATCTCAATACTTATCCAAGTGTGAGGCCATCTAAGGGAGACAGTGCAAGAGCTGAGTGAATCCTCTTAATTTTAGGCTGAGTTGGGTCCTACAAACATTGTGAAACTCAGACTGGGAGCTGGCTGCTGGTCTTCACCTCCACAGACTGACAGAGCCCCTCACTCCCAGGAAATCTGTTATGGTCTGGTCTGCACACCTGTGACCCGAGGTCCACCTGTGCACAAAAGGCTGGCCTGGCTCAGCGTTCATATTGGCCTGTGGCTCTCTGCTATTGCCAAGGTGTTTTTCTTGGTGTCGTTGTGTGAGCAAGCAAACATTCAGCAGATCAGAACCCCCTCACTTCATCCCGAAATATCTGAGCCGAATCTACGTGTGGCACACTCTCTGGAACAGCTCCAGTTCTCGATTTTCAGCTTTACTCTCCAGTTCTGCCATGTGAGAGCTCTGGTGGCATTTTTAGTGACATTCTTGAACTTGTTTCCATGCACACATCAGGGAAAATGAAAATGTTTAGTCATGTGAATTATACCAGAAAGTGGTGTTCCTGATGGCTAATGAACTAACACACATTAGAATGTCAGTTCCACTAAATCTTAATGGTTCATATTGATATTGGGCCAAGTAATGCTTCAGAAAGCCATGATTTCATGTTTTTTGCTCTTTGGGCCTTTCCATTGACCTATTTTTCTGCTGTTTGGGAGAAAGGATCACACACACACACATGCAACACAAGTATTTGAGATCTCAGCACATTTCTGTGCTGGTGATGAAGCCAATTGATTGGCAAAATCTTCCCTTTTCTTTCTTTTCAGAGAAATTGGCAGTTGAATACAGATGAGTCTTGTTGAAACAGAAAATCTCTGTACCTAATACATGAGCCTATTCTCAGTGTGTTTCTTTTATTTTGGGATACTTTAATTTCTAAAAAACAAAAACAGCAAAAAGGAAGCTAGAAATATGGAGAAAGTAAACAGTAGATTTGTAGAGCAAGGTTAAATACCTGTATTTTTAAGATGCAAGGACTCGTTTTGGTTTGCACACCCATGTTTGAATTTTCTGTATGGAGAGACCTTAGTAACTTCATCATGCATAGGGCTACTGTTTTGTAAAAATCCTATGCAGACTGCAGAATACTGAGTTATTTTCCCTATCTTCTACCTTCACTTTAATGAAAACTTTTCCTTCTTTTAGCTGAAAGATTCCTAGAAAAAAAGTAATAGTCCCGTACCTCAAGTATTACCAAATTGATGGTTATTGTGGCATTTCTGGGGAAAGTTACCAATGATGACATTAAGACTACTGAAGGCATTTTTCTATTACCTGAAAGATTTTAAAATCAAACTTAAGACATCAATAAAGACTTTGATATTAAAAACATGACATGGATAATTGAATGCATCTCTCATAAATGTACCCAAAGAAACTATTTCCCCAATTATTTGTTTTTATATTTTCTAAACCATTTCATATTTCACACATATATACATATATCATGTAAATACAAATACATGACCTTGACATGATTTCTAGCACCCTCTTTGAGAAACAGAAACAATTTGTTCTAAGAGAAATGTAATACATTCCCTGTTAATGAATATTGCCACCTCAGAACCTTCTTTTTGAGAGTGTAGGATGATCAAAAAATGTTTTTGTGAATCATTTATACTTTGGATTAAATAAAGTATTAGTATATCCCTGTAACATCCCACATAAATGAGTGAACATATTTAATAATTTGAAAATACTCACCATATATTGGAATTTTGGATTATCAGCTTGGACACTCCTGACATTTGGGGCTGGATGGCTCTTGGTTGTGGGGTGGGGGCTGCCTTGTGCACTTTAGGGTGCACTCCTGGCCTCTACCCTCTCCAAGCCAGTAACCACCAGTGTGACAGCTAAAAAAACCCACATATGGCCAAATGACCCCTGGGACACAAATTGCACCTAGTAACCACTGCGGATAATTAACCTTCAAAGTGAAAAAGCTGCTTATTTTCTTTGAATTATGTAAATTATTAGTGAACTGTTGATTGCTGTCTGTTCACTTGCAGAACATGGTCTTTCCCACTGTGGTGGCTGCTGGCATGCCTGCTACCAGGTGGCAGGTTAACTTCACCACTCTGTGGCCCAGGCTTTAGGGAGTGTAGGCATCTAACTTTTTTACATAACAGAAGAACAGTAGTAATTATTTCTCCACTTAGTTGTTCATTTCCTCAACAAGGACACAGGAGACTCATCTCAGGCTGTGCGTTTGCAGAGTAAATGGAAGTTTTCACCCAGAATTTCCCTTCAGGCCTTGATCTATTTGCACATCAATGGATGTTTATAGTGGCAGAGCCCCAATCAGGGCAAGGGATCGAGAGAAAACAGCCATTCTCTCCTCCCGTCCATTCCTGGTGCCCACCCATCACCAGGGATCTGCTCACAGAATCCCTCCCGGAAAAGGTAGGCAGGGAAAGCAAGCATGCACCCCAGCAACAGGGATGGCCCAGGGGCTGGCTAGTGGAGTCAAGGGAGAGACTGAGCTGTGGGCAATATAACCCTTTTGCCCATCCTGCCCTTCCCCTTGTCTTCCTTCAGTGCCACTGGATTCGTAAGGAACTTGCCCCAAGCAGGAAACTCCCAGCCCACAGAGCCACAGCATTGCTGCGGGCTCTGGAGGAACCTCAGCAAACACACAGAAGCCTTTGATGGAGGTTACATTCTGGAGGCTAGTGGGCAGGCAGGAGGGACGGAAGAGAGAACACAAAAGCCATAGTGAATTCTGTAATAAACTGAAAGGGTGTAAGCAACATGGAAAACAAAAAGGAGATTGGGGAAGGGATTCAGAAATCTAGGAAGGGGGATTGTAAATTAAATGGGGGTGTCTGGGTGGACTTCATGGAATGGGTGGATATCTAAACAGTGACTTCAAGGAGGTGAGGGCATGGTGAGGTCGCTGTTGGGGGGATTTCACGGCAGAGAACCAGGTTTGTGCAAGGGAGCTGGGCTTTCAGGAGGAGGGAGCAGGCCAGAGGCGTTGGACGCAGCAGACACAAAGGCAAAAGTTAAGTCAGGGGGCAGCCAGAGGGGAAGCCATATGCACTCCTGTAGTCACTGTAAGGACTTTGGCTTTTCTTCTAAGAGGAACAGGGACCATAGGATGGTTAGTGCAGAGGATCTACTCATGTTTTCATAGGCTAACTCCCACTGTTAAGTAGAGTGTAGGCTGTGGGAGGGCTCACAGTTCAGTTGGGACACCATGACAGTGATTGAGATGAGTGGAAACAGGAGGCTGGACGAGTAGAATCAGAATAGGTATCAGAGTAGGCAAGACAGAACGGAGCCACATATGACAGCCTGGCTTTTGAAGTTTAGTTCTTCCCCAGGGCACAGGGAAAGAGGCCAGAATGCAGGTTAGTAGACAAATGTGTGTCTGCTCAGGACTAGAAGTCAGCATTTCTCATTTAAACGTCTTGTCTACGATGCAAGGTGGAAGTGCCAGATGCCTGCTGGGAAGCAGGAAGGTGAGGAGCAGGCTAGGAAGTAAATGGCTCTTCTTCAGCAACGTGCCTGATCTATCATCTCCACTTCCACATCTTACTGATTCATTCATTCAATGAACACATACTGACCCCGCTGGCTGTACACCTCAGGATTGTGGCAGGTGCATCAGGAGAGTGGGGCATTAGAGAGGTTGAAAAGAATAAATGTGTCTAAGATCTTGGGTAAAGGCCCTGAATCTTTTCCTTCACAACCTGCTCTACTTCCTTCTGGTGGTGGGACATTCACTGAGAGCTTCCATATCGTAACTTAAAATTGATTTTGGCTCCCAGATTCTGGGTGCCTGCAGGATGCATGCAGTGGGAACACAGCATAAAATAAGTACTCATCTTTTCTGTTCATGTGCCTGTGGCCAGCACTCTGACTCTTCACAGTCTCTTGATCCCACTCCTCTGCACGATAAGCAGAAACTCTAGGATTTACAGGAATCAGGGCTCAGCATTGGCTTTTTTCCTAATTGACAGAAGTCTTTTATCTCCATGTGAAAAAATGGTACTCTTGCTTTGTTATAACTCAGAGAAAATAAAAGACACCTTTTGATGGGATCCTTTAGCAACTGTGGTGGGAAATGCTTGTTTTCACTGATGTGAGTTTTGCCCACACTCAGTCTCACACGTGTCCACACCCACGCTCTCACACAAAAGCGATTCAGCACTGCTAAAGAGGTACTTTTTGTACCTTTTGAGTATTAACTATTTCTAATAAATACTGAACAAAAGGAAACCCAACTTGCCTTAGCATTAGGAAACGAAAAATACGGGAAAATAAGACTTCCTCAGTCAGCCAGGCAAAAGGCATGCGGGCCCTGGGATTAGCCCAGCTGAGACCCTCAGCAGCCTCTCCCTCTGTAAGGTAGAGGCACAGCATTTTTGGTCTTGGCTGCTCCCCACTTGCTCCTTCTCATCCCTTTTCCACCCTTCTCCACCTTATGCCTCGGGCTGCCCTCTGTGCTGGGCCTGTGTCACCCGGAATCCCTGTCCTCATCCAATGGGGAGGAGTGTCTGAGGATGTGGAAGCAATGAGTGGTTATTCCCCTTCTTCCCTGCCTCCTGGACCATGGCTGTGGTCTTCCACAGAGGGGCAGAGCTCTCTCCAGGGCCTCTGCTTCCAAGGTCTAGTGATACCGTCCCCTCTACCTGAACTTTTAGAACTAGTCCTGAGTGTTTCATCCATCCACTCCTCTTGTTCTCTTGCTGTGATGGCACCTGTGTAAGTGGCACCTTCATTACATCTCTTCAAACACTTGGGAGTGTGGCATTGTTTACTGCCAGCTCTGTGACCTGATGCACCTGGCTTGTAGGGTTTCAGTCAGGACTGAATAAATGAAGGCATGCAAATTGTTTAGCACTTTGCCTGGTTTGCAGAAATTCCCACACTTAAAAGGAACTCAATATAAGTCAGTTCCTTCCCCATAACATAAAATAGCAAGTACAACAAGGCAGAACCACTTTCGAAACATCTATATTTTAGGTGACTATACTTGAGTCTTTGATGTTGCCTAAGATATCATTGCACGGTTGAGGGATGAGAGTGCCTCTCCGTGATGCTGCTCAAAGATGTTTCAAGAGCAACCGAAGAGTCTAAACAACAGCAAACGCTTGTGGTCTTTTCTCAACTACCAGCATTGGTTTTGGCTTTTCTAAGGGCAAGCTTAGGTATTGCAGAGAAAAGGACCCTGAACATAAGTTTGGAGACCTGATTTCCAGTTCTTTACTGAGACTTACTAGGACCATGACATGATCTCAAAGTCCCCTTACAGCTCTAAAATGAGTTAGGCACAATTTTATGAAATCATTGTAAATTAAAGTGGTCTAGAGTGGTTGGGGTTTACAGACTTTCAAGCCGATAGGATTTGACCTAGACCTTGAAGCATGGGTGTGACTGGGAAAAGCGGAGGGTGAAACAAAGCAGTACTCTCAAGCTATGTATTTGAGGGTTGCAAGAGGTGAAGGACCTTACCAGGGTTGGATACCAAGATTATGTTGACCTCATAAACTGTTCCCTCTTTTTTGGTTTTCTGAAAGAGTTCATGTATGATTTGTGTTATATTTCCATTAAATGTTTCCTCTAATTTACCACTGACGCAAGCCATCAATGCTTAGAGATTATTTTGTGGGAAAGTTTAAAAATATGGATTCACTGTCTTTAGCAGTGAATTATTAAAATAATTCTAATTTACATTTCTTTTTGTGTCACTTTTGATATATTTTATTTTTCTAGGAATTTGATAATTTCATCTAACATTTAAAATGTATTGGCATAAAATAGTTTATTATATCTTCTTATGTCTTTTTATTATCTGTGAAGTATGAAGTCTCCTCCTTTAGCAGTGGTGGTTTTTTGAAACTACTTTTTTTTTTTACTCTTCTCATCAGGGATCTATCAGTCTTACCAGTTTTCTCAAAGAATTAATGTTAAGCTTTGTTAATTCTTTTCATTTATATTTGTTTAGTATTCTACTCATTTTTCCTCATATCTTAATTTTTCTTTCTTTTGCTTTTGTACAGTGTTTTATTTGTTATTTTTTCTAACTTTTTGAGATGGATACTCAGTCATTTGTTTTCAGTATTTCTTTTCTAATACTTGATTGAAAGTTATAATTTCCATTTAACCATGGAAATCGGCTGCGGCATTCCCTATTGTCAATGAGGCCAAACTTGTCAGTCATGAAGCTCAGATTCTGGATATGAATGTGCAGAATCTCCTAGTGACTACTTGTCTGTTGTGTCATAAATCACTGAGTGCTCAGGTATTTGTCTGTTTTCTACTCTTGTTAATTTTCATTATATATTTTACGGCTATTTTATTAGGTACATACAAATTTAGAATTATCTTCTTTTTTAATAAAACCTCTATCACTGTAAAATATATGGTACACATTTGCCTAGTGTGTACCTGATATTCCCATATCTACCTACTCTCTTAATGCCTGCATAGTGGATTCTTTCCATCCTTTCATGCCATTTGTGAAACTTTACAGTTCAGATAAATCAATTACAGCCTCTATCTATTGACCCTTTAAAATAATGATTCTGACAACCTGTTCTTTAAATAGTGATATTTAATCTCTTTTTAATTAATGCAATTAGCAATGAATTACATGTAAGTTTACCATTTTGCTATTTGTTTTTTATTTGTCCTGCTAGTTCCACATTTCTCTTTTTCTCCTTTCTTGCTTATTTATGGATTGAGTATTTTTTAAATCAATTTATTTTTTTATTATTCCTTTAATTGTTAGTCCAGATAATACAGATAATAGCATACATCTTTGAATTATCAAATCTAATTAAACTTGGTCCTCTTACTTTTCCTGAAAAAGTGAGTAACTTAAAAGTCTTTAGCTTCATGTATCCTGCTACTAGGTTATTCACAATACTTGAAGTGTATTTTAAATCTGCATCTATTTAAATCCTCCATATATTATTATTACAGATAGCAGTCAAAGATATTTACTCACAAGTTTCTCTTTTTTGAAGATTTTACTTATGTCTTTATTAATAAATAAGGCATAGCAGTTACTATAGCTTAAAAAAGGGCAGAATTTTCTAGAATATCTAATGTTATTCATTTTTTTTGTTTTTCTCTTTTACTATCTTAGCTTTTTATTTTAAACCTAAAGAATATTGCAAGAAGAGTACAGTAGTTCCCATATATTCTTTATATAGACTCCTCAAGTATTTGCATTTTACCACATTTACTTTATTTTGGTCTGTCTCTCCTTCCCATTTTGCACACAAACCTCATTTTTTTTCCTGAATTGTCTGAAAGTAGTTCATTTTTGACTTCTCAATTTATCTCTAAGTATCTCAGTGTATCCTTAAAACAAAGATATCTTACATAACAACAGTACAATATTAAAATTGGGAGTGTAATATTGATGCAACCCTATTGTCTACTCATCTAACCCCTCGGATCACACCAAGTGTCCTCTCATGTTCCCTACAGCAAGAGAAAGCTCTGGACCATGTGTCCACCTTGTCACCGCATGTCCTCAGTCCTCTGAATGCCTGTCCATCTGGATGAGTTCTGTTTTTCTGTATACTTCATGACATCTGCTCTCTTGAAGAAAAGAGGTCAGTTATTTTGAAGAATACATTCAAGTTACATTTGTTGACTGTTTCCTCGTGCAAGTTTAGGGTGTGAGCGGTAGCAGGAATGCCGCAGAGGGGATGCTCACCATCCGCGCCACATCGAGAGGCACAGGTCCCAGGATGCCTCCTTTCTAGGGACAGTGGCTTCCATCACTTTATGATGATACTGTCTGTGAGATTTCTCCACTGCAAAGTTACTATTTCCCCTTGGTAATTAATACCCATCTTGAGTGAGATACTTAGGACCGTGTAAATATTTGGTTAGTTCTCAAAATCTGACAGAGAAGTACCTTCTCCACAGAAATAAGAGAAGCCAGAAGACAGTGGACTAACCCCTAGTGCTGAAAGAGTAACTGCCAACCTAGAATTAACTAAAGTGAAAATACCCATGAAGAACGAAAATCAAATAGCCATTTCAAGGAAAAGCAAAAACTGGAAGGTCATTTTAAGGGGAAAAATACTTATTTACCTGAAAATGCTCATGAAAAGAAAGCAATCCACACTTCACTCCAGCTCCACGTATAGAACAGCAACATCCCCATTTCCTTATAGCTTTTGCTTTCTCATGCTGACATGCTTGGCAGCCTGATTCAAAATGCTTTGCTTCCCCTTGACATTTGGTGCTTGGTGTTGCCTGACTCCAGGCAGGACATACACTGAAATATGAAATGTAATCAAGCAGAGACTTTAAGAGCACCTTTTATCTCCAGCTCCTATGTCTCCTTATCGATATGCAGAACTCCGGTCTTCAGACTGCATTCCCAAAGAGCTGTCACAATCTTTCTCTAAAAGATGTGTTGCTGCTGAAGGATCCAGATGGTGGTTGATTTAATTCAATTGCTAAGCAAGGGGAAAAACAGAAGTCTAATCTACTCATATCCAAAACAAGGAAATCTCAATTTACGAAGCAGTTTACCCTGCTTCAAATATTGCAAACATTTTGATGGGTCAGATGATATCAGTGCATCTTGAAGCCACCTAAGAGGAGCAGTTTTGCAGGCATATGGCTAATGGGGAGCTTAGTGTACTCTCACTTCCCTTTGGCAGTAATTTCCTACCTACTAAAGTCATACAGGGGGAAAACTTCCATGCATTAGCCTGGGTATGGACTGAGGCCTGAGTGTAGGTGTGTCTACTGTGTGTGAATGTAGCTCTCTGGTTCACATAGGGAATGAGGGAGATGAATACTGCAACCCTTCCCATCCTAAAATGTCATGGCTTCAATATTCTTACACTCAATGAGTAATGCACCTGTATCTCATTCATATACTTTTTGTAACTGTAACAATTTCCTTTCTGAAGTGAAGAAAAGAAGTGAAGTGACTTTGCAATAGCCTTGATTATTAAAACCACTTGCTTACTCTTGCACACACACATTAACATTTACAAGCCAGAGGAGTATGCACTGGGAGGAAAGAAACAACATCCTTTAGCCAAAATGTAATATAATTTCAGTTCATTATTTGTCATGAAAACTCATTCCTCAGAATTCAGAGTCATGAGAGATTTTAAAAATGTCAAGTGAGAAATGACAGCATAAAATGTAGATTGATTTAGGTTTTCAAAATTGATTAGCAATTTGGGGCCATGAGAGCAATTTGTGTGGTGTTTTCGCACTGCTAGTTGCTAAAATTGATTAGCATTCTTTGAGGAAGGTATAGCAAATTACTATGCTAATCAAGGTAAATTAAATCATGAAACGACTTGATTACCAGACCCTTTGCACCCTCAGCTGTGCTTCAGCAAAACTGGTTTGGAAAAACAGTCTTCATCAGAGCAGCTGATATTTTTACTTTTTTCCATTCTTTACTTTTGATTTTGAGATTGGAGTAGTGGAGAAAAATCATTCATGCTTTTCACCTTTATGATTTATTAGTCTTTCAGGAAAAAATAAGCTATCATTTGAGAAGGTACAAATCTCTCTACTTTACAAAAAAAATTATACTTGCATTTTACCATTTTGGTATTCAATTGTTTTCATTTGGTAAATGGTGTTAACTGTGGCCCTATCTGCCTAGGGCAGCAATACAATTTGTGGGTTACAGTCTGGAATGTTGAGGGTATAGCTTCCCCATGAGATTAGAGTCTTGGCATGTCAAAAAAGCTCACGATCTCTGTGGTTGACCTGAACAAGATTTTGTGTTAGAAATAGTGTGTGCTTTCCCAAGCATGTACCTTGTCTTAAGCTTTATTTCCATGTCCTTAGGACATTTTGAACAGTTAATGGGTTATTAAAAGTAAATATCCAACTTAAATCAATTTTGTACAACTAAGTGATTTTAAGTGTTGGATCTAGTTTAATCTTAAATCAAGTTAATAAAAAACTAGTATGTTTAGGTTTGAGTTTATCTTAGGTTCCACATATTTTTTCTGACTGTTGTAGGACTGGTTGCATAAGAATCAGTCATTTGTTAGTATGTGGCTTTTCAGAGTTAACTTCCCTTTTTGTCCTTTCATTCCCTGGAGAACTGAGTAGAGAACAGACTACAGCTGAACCCTCTTCTCCAAGGGAGCACGCGCTAGCTGTCCGACCATGCCAACTGTCCTTCCGTTCAGTCCCATGACACCTGGAAGCACATTATGTGAATTAAGCACACTTCCTTGACTTGCACTGAGCTCCCTTCTTGTTTTCCTTGCCTTTATGGCTGCTGCACAATGACCCTGAATAATCAGAATTGGTTTATTTTGGTCATTTCCTTCTTCCAGAAGGAAAATACTGTCACATAGCAGTAATCAAGTTGGCCAAAATGGAGTGCGACAGGTAAAGTCTCTTCCACACCTCCACCCAGTGTTAGTCTTCATGGCTAATGAGGCCATATTCCAGGTCAGACCTGAGCTTCAACCACAGGGCACCTATGCTTATCCCCTTGGGAATTCTTTTATAAACCACCAATCTCTACTACAAGGAGGTTATGTCTTCACTATCAGCTTTCTGTTTTTATTCTCATGAATTTACCAATTACTGGTTTTCCTGAAAAAAGACATCTCAACCTCATCTGACTCAGTTCTAATGAGAAGACAAATTAGAGGTTGATTATTCACAAATGAAATCATTCTTTGCTTAATAAAGGAGCTCCCTTGAGCATTCTTAGGTCTTTTAAACATTGAGTGTTTACCATGTCCTAGATACTTTTCTAGGCTGTGGGAGTACAGTGGTGAAACACTGACAATCTGTATTCTTTTGGAGTTTATATTCTAATGGTGAAAACCACAAGGATCAAATAAAGACATATTGTTGTGTTTTCAAGTCCTGGTAAGTGCTTGGAGGAAAGGTAAACAGGGTAAAGGGTTACACAGTTACAGCTTATGGGGAGCTGTAATAGTTTGGGTGGATAGGTGCCTCTGAGGTTGTGACCTCTGAGCAGAGAAACGAATGGAGTCAGGTTGCAGTAGGCCTGCAAAGAACTGGGGCAAGAGCTAGCAAACCCTCTCGCCCCCTTCCAGATGAGGGAGCCAGCGCTGGCACTGGCACAGGTCCATAGAGTGCTAAGGCCAGTGTGGCTGGACCATGTCTTAGAAGGTACCACCCACTACAGATCAACAAGGGGTGAAACAGTTAATCACTGGGAAACGATTAAGAGAACAGATTTTTGATAGATTAGAAAACAAAAAATGAAAACCAAGATAGCCTAGGACTCAAGTTTTCCATGTGCCAGGTAGCTAGCAGACATGAGTAGGCCAGGCCCTGTCCTGCATAAGGTCTTCCCGCGTTCCCACCTCACCCTTATCGCCAGATGGCAGAACACACCCCAAAACTGTCCTGTTTATGGTTCAGTCTCCTGCCTTATCAGTGCCCAGCAAGATGTAAAAACCCCAGCAGGGCTTCCAGACCACCAGCTTGGGTTGGAACCTGCACACTAAGACTCAAAATGTGACCCAGAGTTACCTCTGGACTCACTGCACCATAAGTGTAATACGTTTACCTTATTACAATTGGCCCCTGTGATGGGTAGGCGTCTGTGCACTGACAAGAAGGTTATATAACCTGGAATTGTCAATCAACATGTCAATTAAATGAGGTAAGATGCAAGGAGGGACTTTCCACCATTTTAAAAGTCAACCCTAACTATAATAGCAGGGCTGCTTCTGGTTTCCAAGCAGCCTGGTCTCCGCCCTTCTCCAGAGTGTCTTTATGCTTTGCTTAATAAACTCCTGCCATTTAAAACTTTCCTAAATCTGTCCTTTGATCGAATTCTTCCTTTTGAGAAGACAAGAATCAGAAAACACAACCCATTCTACCCATAACGTATGGACTTTCTAAATGGAAAGGACAAGATTGATGGGGTGAAATAATTTGTCAGTAAATATTTACTGAATATTCAATATAAAAGATTTTTACTTGAGAACAAAAGGTCTACTTCAAAGTGATACTGCCTCAGGGACCATTGTCATCCATTGTCATCTGTTGGCAGTAGACAAAGTTCGTTCTTATATTTTTTGCCTTTAGCTATTATATATATATAAAATGGAATGCCTCTCTCTATATAATGCTTTTATCCATTCATTTATTTATTCATTCATTTATTTATTCATTCATTCATTTGGTGAGAGATAATAGCTTTTAGCTAAGTAGCTCCTGAACAGGAAACTATAATTTAACTGACTTCCTTGAGGTAACTGCCATTACAAAAACAAACAAAATCCAAATTACAAACACAGTAAGTCCATGTCATACTGCCCTGTGGAGCAACTATGAACTAGCAGCAGAGCCTGCCTACAGTTTTATTTCTGAAGGGAGATGTGGTCTGTCCACTAAGAGAGTCAGTGGGAAGCTCTCCCACTAGAGAATGTAGCCCCCCGGTGCTGAGCTCATGAACTAATGCACCTAAGTGATGGAATTTACTGTTGCTGTTTCCATTATGCTGGTTGCTCTTTTGTGTGTAATTTCCAAGGAACAGACACTACCAGTGGTTTCCATGACCTCCAGGAAGAATCTGAACTTGATCCCATCCTTCCTCCCCACATTGTGCAGCTCCAGTCACATCCCAGTCCTTCTCCTGCTCCATCCCTCAACTTCCCTCTACACTTCCAGCTGTATGAACCGTCCATCCCCGTGTTCCTCAGATTGCTTTGAAAGCACACTTTCCACAGGGCTCAGCAGACCTGGCCGCCCTGACCACACACTCAGAAAGGATAAAATGGAAATCAGAACCAGGATCAGACTCTACCTCTTCCAAAATCCTTATTTTCGTATTCTAGTCTAAAGTGTTAGTGCCACCTCTGATTCATATCTGTTCATTGTCTGTGAGGTTCACTGGCAACTGGTTACACTGGGGCAGGACGAGCCCCGCTGTCCCAACAAGCCGAGCTCCAGCAAGTGCTGCCTCTGTGAATGCCCTGTTGTTCACTCAGTTACTGGCAAGCTGCCCCAGAAATCTGGCATTATCCCTGCCACTCCCTGTCTATCACCAGCCATTCCCACTACCCACAGGAAATCTGCCAGGCTGGTTAGTCTTTGGGAGGATTCCAATCAGCAAAGCTCTGGTAAAGTAGCCTCCCTGAGGCCAGGCTTAGTTCAAGGGAACAGATGTTCTGGGTGTGTTTCAGAATAGTTTCCCTCCTACTGCTGAAGTGGGAAGGGATTTTTCTCTCTCTTCATATCTTTACCCTTACACCGTGTTACGGCTCCTGGAGGTAACATTCCGGACATCTACCCACCCCTGAGGCTGGGCCCCCAGAGGCCACACTGGTCTCCAGCAGCTCATCACTTTTGTTCTCAGGCTCCCTACCATTTTCACGCTCCAGTGGCTGCAGTTATTCCTGGTAAATTGTCATGCTTTGTGCCTGTCCCTCCATTTTTCTGGGTGATTGTTTGCCCAGTGGCCTTCTCTGATAGATCTAAGAAGAGTTCTTTCCACTTTCCTCAGCATTTTTCTTGTGGTGAGGCTACAAGTGATGATTCTCAAACTTTGACAGACAGGAATCGCTAACTTGCTTTGTTCCCTATGTTTCCATGTCAGTATATACAGGTCTCCCTTCTCAACTTTGACTCCATGCTACAATCTTCTGGGAAGTCTTCAAAAAGGCTGATGCTTGAGTCCCACACAGAGATTGTGGTATAAATGAGCTCGGCTAAGGTATGGCATGGCACACAAGGTATTTAAAGCCCTTGGGTTGATGCTAATAATGAAGCAGAGTTGAGAAGCTCTTCTATAGAATGACTGAGCCCACACCTGGTAATAAACATTTGCCATTCAATATGTACAGCCATCTTAACTAAAGATAAAGGAAGCACCCTATGTGTTGAGAGACCAGGTTCTTTCTCCTGGATATTTTGGGCCTGCTCAGGGCTGTCTTGGCCCTCTGGACCTTCTGCTAGTTCCTAGGTGCTCAGTCTTCTGTCATGTATTGTAGGATGTCTGAGTTGCTGTTCAGACGTCAGGCCTTTACTGCTAGATATTGCTTTATACAATTTTACTCATTTTACAGGTTTACTCATTAGCTACTAGAAGAGGCTTTGCTTCCTTCCATGATGACTTTTCTGTGTGGGGTTGAAGCCTCCTGTGTCTCAAAAAATGCTTTGCAGGTAAAGTTCTCCTTCATTTGTGTAAAAGCAAGGACAGTTCATTCCATGTCGTACTCTTGAAATGGTTTTGCCATTGCTCAGAAATAAAGGCCCCCATGTTATTTTAGTGCAGCTCCATGGTGGAATGTCCCAGCCAACACCTGCTCTCCTCCCCCAACTAAAGTAGCAGCAGAAACTTGCATATATTGTATGTGCTACATTGTATTTCTTTATGAATACTTTAGCTGGGGAACAGAGTCCAGAGCAGCCTATCAACCTGTTCTTTTTCCTGCAGTGAGGGAAGTGGTCTATACTGCCCAGTCCAATATAATAGCTCTTAGCCAACTAGCTACTGAGTCCTTGAAATATAGTGAGACTAAAGAACTGAATTTTTAATTTAATTAACTTAAATTTAAGTGGACACATATGTCTAGTAGTTACTATATTGTACAGCACAGAGGCAGACAAGTACTTGAGACAGACATGTTTTTCTTTAGTGATCCAAAACTTTTTAGTTTTCTCTCACCTTCTCTCTTCACTTCACTCTGTTTAGGGATGTCCTCTTTTCCTTTATATTCCAACATTTGGGGCCTTTTACATCACTCTCTATTGCCTCCTATCTATATGGTGTCGCTCAAGACAATTTCTTTCAGTGCAAATACAAACCTTCCCTTCTCTCATCTCACTCCCAAAACCCCTCTGGGTGTGGTAAGTGTAGAATAAGTGATTTTTGTCTGGAGTTGTCAAATAGTTTCAACAGAAATACTGAAGAAAAGTTGCCAACATTTGTCAACCAATTAGACAAATCTACCAGACCTTGGGGGAAAAAGTTTATGGCAACGTATACCATTTTCTATGTTTTATATTAGATGGTGCAACATTTAAAAAATAATTAAATATTTACAATAACCACATATGACAGAAAAATATTCTTAAAAATATGTAGGAGTGATGTAACCAAGATGGTAGGGGAGGAGACCCCAGCCTCCATTCCCCCTTAAAGATAAAAAATCAGACAGTTATCCATGAACAAAAGCTCTCAGAGTGCTCTGGAGTTTACTTAAAAACTTTCAGTGGCAAAATGGAACAAAACCTTGAGACCAACAACACAAAAAGGGAAATAAGACATTTCCTTTTGCCTGCATCATCTTACCCACCAAGCCAGCACCAGTCAGCACCAGGATGGAGCCCCGCGCTAGAAAGGGTTCCCCTGTCTGGGAAACAAAAAGCAGAGTCACTGATCAGCTTCCCTAGCCTTTGGGGGCACCACACAGAGAACCTGCCTAGGCTTCATCTCACCAAGAGACCAACAAAGCTGAGATATATGGAGACATATGGCAACAAGAAAACAGAGGCCACCAGTATTAGCCATGCAGCAGGAATGACCATGGTTCCCAGTGACCTGCTTCACAGCCAACCCCAGAAAGCTTTCTAGGCTGAAGAAATCAACAGCCAGACAGAAGGCAAAATAAAGACTTTCCCAAAGAACTCAAGGTGAGGGAGTTCATCACTACTAGACCTGTCTTACAAGAAATGCTGAAAGGAGATCAAGCTGAAATGAAAGATATTAACTAGTTACTTGTAAATATATGCAATTATATGACACACTGGCAAAGGTACACATATGGTCAGATTCAGAATACTCTAACACTGTAATGTGGTGGTGTGTTAAATCACTTAATTCTAGTATACAAGTTAAAACACAAGGGTATTAAAAATAACTATAGCTATAATAATTTGCTAATGGATACACAATATAAAACATTGTTTGACTTCAGTGTTTTGACATCAAAAACATAAATGTGGGAGGACAGTAAAAGGGTAGATTTCATTGTATGTGATCAAAGTTAAGTTGTTATCAGTTTAAAATAGGCTGTTATATCTATAAGGTGTTTTAAGTAAGCCTCATGTAACCACGGAACAAGTGCCTGTCACAGATGCACAAAAGGTAAAGAAAAGGAAGTCAAAGTAAACTACTATGAAAAATGATTAATTCACAAAGGGAGCCAAAGATGCAAAAAGGAACAAAGGAACTAAAAAACATTCAGAAAACAATTAACAAGATTAAAATAGTAAATCCACACCTATCAATAATTAATTTCAATGTAAATGGATTAAATTTTCCAGTCAAGAAGTACAAAGTGGCTTTATGGATATAGAAACAAGACCCAATTATATGCTGCCTAAAAGAGACTCTTTTCAGTTTCAAAAACACATATAAGCACAAAATAAAGGAATGGAAGAAGATATTCAATACAAATGGAAAATTAACAGAGGAAGATAAACACATATCAGATAAAATAGACTTTAATTGAAAACTGTAACAAGAGTGAAAAAACTAACAAAGAGAAGGTCATTATAAAAAGATAAAGGGGTCAATTCATCAAGAGGGTGATCCAATTGTAAATATATATGCTCCTAACACTGGAGTACCTAAGTATTAAGCAAATACTAACAGAGTTATAGGAAGTAATAGACAACAATACAATAATAGTAGGGGACTTCAATACCCACTTTCAACAATGGATAGATCATTGAGACAGAAAATCAGTGAGGAAACACTGGGCTTGAATTATACTTTAGACCAAATGGACTTGAGATATATACAGAACACTCTATTCAACAGTAACAGAAAACACATTCTTCTCAAGCACATGGTACGTTCTCCAGGACAGATCATATGCTAGATCACAAAACAAATATACACAAATTTTAATATTGAAATCATACCAATATCTTTCCTGACCACAAATGTATGAAACTAAAAATTAATAATAGGAAGTAAACTGAAAAATTAACAAATATGTAGAAATTAAACAACATGCTCCTCAACAATATGTCAAAGATGAAATCAAAAGGAAATTAAAAAACATCTTGAAACAAATAAAAATGAAAACACAACCAAAACTTTAGAGACACTACAAAACAGTGCTAAGAGGTATTTTCTAGTGGTAAATGTTAAGAAAAAAGAAAGGTCTTAAATAAGCAACCTCACTTTACACCTCAAGAAATTAGAAAAACAAGAGAAACTAAGTCCAAAGTTAGCAGCAGGAAGGAGATGACAAGGTGAGGGGACATAAATGAATAGAAAATAGGTAAAAATTAGAAAGGTAAACAAAACTAGGATTTGATTTTTTGGAAGAGTAACAAAATTGGAAAACTTTTAGCTAGGTTACCAAGAAAAACATTAAGAAGATGCAAATAAATAAATTTGTGAACGACAGAGCATTACAATGACTAAGACAGAAATACAAGAATTGTAAGAGACTAATGAGAAAAATCATAGTCCAACAAATAAAATACCTTGAAGAAACTGGTAAATTCCTAAAAACATATGAACTACCATGTTCGGATCATGAAGAAATAGAAAATATGAACAGAGTAATAACAAGTAAGGAAACTGAATTCGTAAACAAAACCTCCCTAAAAGGAAAGACCAGAACCAGATGGTCTTGCGGGTGAATTCCACCAAATTTTTAAAGAAGAGTTTTTTAAAGTTAAAAATTATTTGCAAACTCTTACAGAAAATTGGATACTCCCAAACTCATCTTGTGAAGCCAGCATTACTCTAATTACAAAGCTTGGTGAGGGCACTACAAGGAAAGAACTACAGGTCAATACCCCTGATGAATATGAATGCAAACCTTATCAGGAAAATAATAGCAAATTGATTTCAGTAACACATTAAAAGGATCCTACATCATGGTGAAGTTGAATATATCCTTGGGGATGCAAGGATGGGTCAACATACACAAATTAACAAATGTGACACATTACAATAATAGAATAAAAGATAAAAATCATGCAATTATCTCTAGATGCAGAAATATCATTTGACAAAAGCCAATATCCTTTCATGATAAAAGCTCTCAACAGATTGGTTATTCAAGGAACTTCTCTCAACATAATAAAGGTCCAATATGACAAACACATAGCTAACATCATACTCAATGTGAAGGCTTTCCCTCTAACATCAGGACCAAGACAAGGTTACCCATTCTCACCACTCCTATTCGACATAGTAATGGCAGTCTAAGCCAGGGCAATTAGGCGAGAAAAAGGATAAAATGGTGTACAAATCAGAAAGGAAGAAACAAAATAGTCTCTGTTTGCTGATTACCTGATTTTGTTTGTAGAAAATCCTAAAGACTCCACAAAAAAAATCATTTGGCCTAAAAAAAATTCAGTGGAGTTACATGATACAAAATCAACTTATAAAAATAAGTTGCATTTCTATGGAAGCAATCTAAGTATCCATCAGTAGATGAATGGATAAAGAAAATGTGGTACATATACACAATGGAATGTAATTCAGCAATAAGAAGAAAACAAATCCTACCATTTGTAACAACATGGATGGAGCTAGAGGGTATTATGCTAAGTGAAATAAGCCAGGCGGAGAAAGACAAGTACCACATGATTTCACTCATCTGTGGAGCATAAAAACAAAGCAAAAACTGAAGGAACAAAACAGCAGCAGACTCACAGAATCCAAGAATGGACTAATAGTTACCAAAGGGAAAGAGGCTGGGGAGGGTGGGTGGGAAAGGAGGCAGAAGGGGAATAAGGAGCATTATGATTAGCACACATAGCATGGCGGGGTGCATGGGGAAGGCAGTATAGCACAGTGAAGACAAGTAGTGATTTTATAACATCTTACTACGCTGATGGACAGTGACTATAATGGGGTATGTGGTGGGGACTTGATAATGGGTGGAATCGTAACCACAATATTGCTCATCTGATTGTATATTAATGATACTAAAATAAAATTTTAAAAACTAAAATAAAAAAGAAGTTGCATTTCTATACATTAGCAATGAAATATCTGAAGACAAAATAAAGAAAACAATCTCATTTATAGTAACATAAAAATAATAAAATAGTTTGGAATAAATTTAACCAAGGAAGTGAAAAAAAAAAAACTATGCATCAAAAACTGTGAGAAACTGATGAAATAAATTGAAGATGACATAAACTGAAGGAAAGTTATCCCATTTTCATAGATCAGAAGAGTTTATATTGTTGAATAGAAAACCATTCATGGATTCAGTGAAATCCTCATCAAAATTCTAATAGCATTTTTCACTGAAATAGAAAAAGCAATTCTAAAATTTATATAGAAACACAAAAGACCCTGAGTATCCAAAGCAATCTTGAGAAAAAACAATTTTAAAATCTGGAGGCATCAACTTCCTGATTTTGAACCATGCTACAAAGCTATAGTAATCAAAACAATATGATATTGGCATAAAGACAGACACATACATTAATGGAACAGAATAGAGAACCCATAAATTAACCTACACATATATGATCAACTAGTATTTGACAAAGGAGTCAAGAACACTCAGTGGGAAAAGGACAGTCAAGTCAATAAATAATGCTGGAAAAACTAGATATCACATGCACAAGAATGAAATTGGATCTCTATATTACACCGTCAAAAAAAGACATTGAAATGCATGGACATGTTAAACATAACCTAAAGATATAAAATTCCTAGAGGAAAACAGAAGAAAAGCTCCTTGATATCAGGCTTGGCAATGATTTTTTTGAAGTAGCTCCAAAAGCTAAAGCAACAATTGTGAAAATAAACAAGTGAGCCTATATCAAAAAGTTTCTGTAAAGCAAAAAAAAAATCATCAAAATTAAAGGGCAACCTACAGAATGGGAAAAGATGTTTACAAACTATATATCTGATGAAGGTTTGATATCCAAAATATATAAGAAATTCATAAGAATACAATTGTGAAAAAAATCTGATTATAAAATGGGCATTGAACTTCAAGATATTTTTCCAAAGAAGGCATACAAATTGTCTACAGGTACATGAGAAGGTGTTCAACATAAGGGAAATGCTATGATATATCACCTAACATCTGTTGGAAGGTCCACTAAGAAGATAAAAAAATAACAAGTATCAGTAAAGTTGTAGAGAAAAAGAAGCAGTATTGCACTCATGATGGGATTGCAAATTGGTGCAAACACTATGGAAAACAGTATGAAGATACCTCAAAAAATTAAAAAAGAAGTACCATGTGATCTAGCAATTCCACTTCTGAACATAATAGCTGAAGGATATGAAGTCACTATCTCTAAGATACATCTGCACTCCTGTGTTCATTGCAGTATTATTCATGATAGACAAGACATGGAAACAACCTAAGTGTCATCCAGAGATAATGTGAACATGAGCCAAGGACCCTTCCACAACATGAATGGAATGTGCATCCTGAAGCATCATGGTTGCTTCCAAGGAATCAGAACTAAATTCTATTCACTCTTCATCTAATTTGGCTGGTTCTTGTTAAAATCAATGCAAGCACCTATGTTGTACTTATGTACAAGTAAAACTCATGTAATTGTTCTCAAGTGGCAAACTGGCAAAGCACTAGTGTTGGCTGAGACAGTGATGTAAAATACCAGGAGCCGCACTGCAGCATGACAATGATATGCCACTCCCTGGTTCAGAATTGAACACCTGGAATCATTTAGTGTCTCATTGAAAAAGAGCTCAAAGGAACCCAGGAAGATTTTCCAAACTGTCTATAAAAACACAACGTGAATATTAAACAACCATTTCCAGAAGCCCATTGCCCAAAACTTTAGTTTATACCTGTAAAGAAAACTGTAGGAAATCCAACCAGGTTGGGAATTTGGCAGGCGGAAGATGTTTGAAAATAGGCAACTAAAGGTTTAAATTCTTCAAACTTCTAACCATCTTGAGACCCGAAAGTAGTTTCTTTTTCCTTTCCATCCCACCCCAGCCCAATAACAAATGAACATCAACAAACATTTCTTGTTGACAGAGAGAAATCAGATTTAAACAATCAGTTCCTCACAAGTTGGTTATCTCTTCGTGCCCCTTGGCCTTTCTGCCTCCCCTCCTCCTCTTCCTTGCCCATTGTTACTGAGGTCACCCAGTGTGCCAGGGGATGTACTAAATTCTAACTTAGGACCTCATTATTTACACTTTCACAAAGAGAGATTAAGTAAATGTCCAACCTAGCTAGTATGTAACAAAACTGAAAGTTGTATCTCAGGTTGACCTTAACCACAGTCTTCTTGCTTGGGAAAAAAATACAAACTGAGAAAGGTACATGCCTACTAATGCTGTTTTTCAGTTTGCATGTCCTCTATACCCTGTGTAGAAATGCCCTTTCCCCATTCCTTTATCTGAAACCTCTCATCCTGCTCACCCTTTAAAGACCAGCTCTAGTGCCCCTTCTCAGTCCCGCCTGTCAGGTGGGTCCTGGCTGGCACTGTGTGCATGTCCTTACTCTGAGCAATTAGCCAAGTCGGCCAGTATTGCATCTCCTCTCCTTTACATCATGAGCTTCCTGAGGCTAGAAGCCATTTCTGACTCACCTTTATTATCTCCCAACGACTAAACACAATTGTCAAGGGTGAACACTTGATAAAAATCAGTCCAATTTAGTACAAAGGGAAGATTATTTTCAGATCCTTGCAATCACAGCTCCTCAAGTAACAAAATGTGTATTATGTTTATTTTCTAGTCTCATGCTGTAATCAGTGGTGTCTGCATTTAGCCCTTAGTGGCTCATGAGAGTGCTTCTGAAATGTTCAAGCATTTTATGTTAAACACAGGCATTATTAAAAATTAAATTACATAAACTTACAATTAAATGCATTTTATCAAAAACAAAGGTAATAAATGCTAAAAAGTCATCACTTCCTAGTTATTGTACAATTTACTAATACCTCTGTTCTTGCAATTACTCCTGTTTATTGCATAAGCACAGTGGAAATTCAGTGACGTCAGGATAGCAACTTGAAATCTGCCATTTTTGGAGTGTTTGCCTCACGGAAATCAGGGCTCCCCCACCCCCAGTGACTAGCACACTGCTGACTTACTCTGAGAGCCATAGTCCCTTATCAGGGAAACATGTTCTCATCTTCACACCTTATAATTAACATTACAAGAGGCAATAATATCCCACACACAGATCAATAGTATTCACATATTTTAAAAAATGCGTTTTATTCCTAAAGTGGCACTAAATACCATGATCTTCTCGTGCTGATGTAGAAGTCAGTGTAGCCTCTTGCAACACCACAAGGTGATGATTATGGATTTGATTTTTATTATACTATCTAGAAAACTAAGCATCATTTGAGCTCTCATGTCTTTACAGTTGAAAAAGACAGGGGTTCTCTTTATAATTTTCCATCAGAGTACAAAATGAATAAAAAAGAGCATTTTCCTATCAGTGGAATCACTATGTTGAATTCTTTTTAAGAGAAAAATGCTGAAATCCTACATTTAGTGATTTAATATAGAATCAAATGAAGCAATAGAAAAGCCAATATTCTGCCTTATGAAGTCATTTCTGTACCTGATTAATTGTTCCCCCACCACTTGTCCCCTCCTATGTCTCCTTTGCTCTCTTTCCTGTCCCTGGGGTTTCAGGCTGAGCAGAAGAGTAGAGAGGCTTGGGGAGAAGCAACAGTCCAACAGCCGATCATCTGTGTAATTCACTTGAGAGGCTCGTGTGGGGTCATTTGGGCTGAAGCAATGTATGAGCCACTTTGTGTACAATAACGAGCTGCCTTTGACTTCCAAGTTGGAGTCTTCAGCAAGTTAAAAATGTGAGGACAGAAAAGAGGGCCTGTCTGATTTCTGAACGTCAAGAAACAGAAGATCCCTGGAGTTGTTGCCTGTGGTCATTTTCAGTCATCTACTTTATTTACTCCTAATTAATTTCCATTTCTTCCCTGTCTTGCTCTTCACAACATTGTTTTTCTCTTTTAAAATCTGCTACCTAAATGTGATGTGACTCAGTTTGGAGTGATGGTCTGCCTGGGAATTTTATGAATATTGCTTACTGTCCATAAAAGATTGGGGGAGAAGTACAGCTTATATAACTGGCTGTTTGTAATGAAGTGATTATTAGATCATTCCCTCAAAGACACAACTGCTCAACAGGACTTGAACTTTTTAATTAAAAAAAAGAACTGATAAAACACCTTTCTTCAGAGTGGAGTAGTGAAGGAAATTTTAGCAAACAAAAGGGTTTTGTTTTTCTATTTTTATACTTCTCTTTCCAAGCAAATATCCATTCATTTTGTCCCCTATCAAATAGTTTACCATGGAAATATTCAAAGATGCTCCATTCCACAGAACTATCCTTTGAGCAGATTTCTGAGGGACATGTTTTGTATATACCCAACACAAAGGGTTATTTCTTGAACTTTAAGAAAAAGAAGTAAATTGGGGCTCCTGAGCAATGGCAATGGTACTCAAATAAGCTGGGTGCTCTGGGAAAGTCCACCACTAAGGAGAAGCTCTGGACAGCCCTCCAACACCACACACCTGTTTCCCAGGGCCTGAGTCTGTTGGGAAGGTTGATGTTAGTGGTGAATTTGAGGGTACATAGCAAAGCAGAGGGATAGGATTGCTCTACCAGAGTGGTCTCCAGTGTGGGAAGAAAAGCCACTTGTCATTGGTTTGAATTGTTGAGCACACAGGAGGAAGCGTTAGGTGACTATGAGTTTCTGCATAGAGAGAGGGAGGAGTGAGTCGCCTGGCAGAGCTGGCCTTCCCATGAATATCCTGCAACGTTGGCATTAAGGGCAGACAACAGAGAGACGTGCTGATAGCTATAGGTTAAGACTAAATAGGCAAGACTACTTCCAGCTGTTGCATCTGCCAACGTGAGGAAAACAGGTATGCTGGAAACAAAAGCACCTGAGCTATGGTCTTAAGTCTGGGCTGGGGTAGCTGCTGTTCCATGTGACCATCAACAGTCACTACTCATTCTCAGCCTCAGTTTCAACATCAGAAAGTGGAATAACAGTTCTGTTACCTACGCCAAGCCTGGTGAGAAGTTTGTCTGGAGATGCCCTGTAAACTGAAAATTACTCTCAAATCATAAGGTGTTACCAATAGTTTGGGATTCATCTTCTAGAGATGGGAAGAAAAGGTGACATTGTCTTTTAAGGGTCTGGAGAAATACTGCATTCCTCCCACACAGCTGGATAGGTGACCCTTCAAGGGGTCATTTAGTGAAGCAAGACCAACGAGCAAGTCTTCAGGGGCTTAATAAGCTCAATACTGTAGAAATAAGTTTCTGACCCTAGAGAACTCTCACCATAATTAAGATGCTGCAATGTGTGCAAAGTGTTGATATCATCTGTGGATAAAGTGAAGGTTCCTGTGGCCAGGATTCTCACCTGGACCTGGTCGGCTTGCTCACTACACGCATGTGGGCAGTACGTTGTTATTGACTCTATGTAAAGAGCTCCACCTAGTGCTCTGGGCGACATGGTGGCAGGGCTGCACGGCTACAGGAGAGCAGAGATGAGACTGGAGTGGTGGCAGCACCGAGGACAGAGACTGAGATGGCTGTGGGGGCAGAGAGGCCCAGAGGCAGAGACTGGCTTGCTGCACACAGACTCGCTCTGACTGGATGGGATTCTAGTGATAGACCTGCCACTGTGGGAATAAAGTTGAGTATAAACCTTTTCACCCCAAGAATGCTCCATTGTCATTTTTTAGTCTCATTGTAGCCATAGTGAACTTGTCTGGGGCTGAAACCCATTGGCAAGACACCATGAAGGGCATCTTCTGGGTCCACACTGTGACCTGGACAGTAGAGAGGGTCACACAGATGTTTCAATGAGAGAAGCACCCACAGGATGATCATTTCCTCATCTGTAAGGTGGAGAGGGACCTCGTGCTCTGCAGAGGCATGCATCTCCCTGAACACACCTGTGAGGGGAACCGAGGCCTCTCCTGCAGCAGGAGTGAATGGTAGCCACCAGACACTGCTGGGAGTAGCTTTTGGAGGATTCTTTTTCTAAGGTTTAGTTCCAAGTGTCTTGTCCCAGATGGGATCTTGGGAAAGTGAGAGGTAATTGCTTTGAAATTCATCTTGAGTGGATTTTTATTACCCCATTTCTCAGAGGACTTTGAGGAAAAACAAAACAAAACAAAGAAAAGAAGCCATTTGCTGGAAAAATAAAGGCTGCCTGGGCTCCCAGGTGCACATGTTTTTGGCAGGGAGCTATTTGGATTGAAAAATGTCCAGCGCAGGCGGCAGGTGTTTAGAGGGCAGAGCAGCTTCATTGGTCCAAGCTGCACATGCTGAGTGTCTGGAGGGATATGTAATGACAGTTTCCTTCAGCAAGGGACAAGTGAGCAAGCCTGCTTCAGGCTGCACGGGGGGCAAGGGGAGGCTCAGAGGGTATGGGCCATGCGGGCCTTGACCCTTTCCCAAGACAGTTCCCACCAGGGAAGCATCTAACCAGCCTGACACTCCTTCCCCATCACAGCACTGCCCAGGACTCTGGGAAACTCCATTTCCCATTTATCATTTTTAAACATAACACCGCATTATTTCTTCCTTCCAAAGCCAAGCTTTACAAAGTTCTAATGTGGACTAGTATTCTGACAAACTTCACTTCAACAACTGTGGGTCATGGCCATGAATTCAGCCAAAACTTGACCTACCTATCTGCCCTTCTGCTGAACTGTTTCATTATGGACTGATTCTGTTAAATACTGCAGACCTGGCCAATGGTACCCAGTCATTCATGAATGAAAATACATGGCCAAGACAGTAAAAGAAGCATCCACTCAAAATTTCTCCAAAGTGCCAACAACGCGAGAGCTCATCCACCCTGGTGGTCATCTAAGTAAAATTGAAAAAGGGGTAATGGAGGTCCCTCAATCCCCATGTAGTCAAAGAAAGAGGTTCCCCACCTACTCACACACACAGACACAAGCACATAAGCACTCTTCAAACACAGTTGCCTAAACCTCAAACTTGACTTTGCAAAAAATGAAAGGAAGTAAAAGAGTAATGAAACACTTAATGTGATATTTAGGTCAATTCATAGTTTCTATGATAATAATTCTGATTCCTGCATTTGTTAATTTTTGCTTTATTTTTTAAATCACAATTTCTTGATTTCTTGTCCAAACTAGAGAAAGGCAGTCAGTCTGCCAAGCATATAAGCCTGTCAGCTCACTCCAGGCTTTCTCTGTGAAACTGCACTGCTGACATTTGTCCTTCAATGACCTTCCAAGCCATAACGGACAGTCTTTGTTGGGGACACTGGAGAAGAGGAGAGGGTAAGCCTGGAGCTCACAGTCAACCCCTGTCCTGTCCTTCCTTTTTTCTTGAACGAATACCACCTCAAGTACTGTAACATCTTTCTCTAAATGAGTTCTGCAGAAATCAAATTCTAATCATTGCAGGGCCACTACCTCCTTAACCTTTTATTGAAGTGCATTGTATATAGAAGAAATTATACATATTGTAAAGAAATTTCCACAAATCTTAAGTCCTCATGTAGACAGCATCTAAATCAAGAAACAGAGGAGCCCCCACTCAGGCCCCCTTCTGGTCACCGCTTCCCACCAATGGAACCATAGCTCTGACCTCTAACACTTTAGATTAGGTTTGTTATACATCCTATTGTATTAGCCTATTGTGACTGGTTTCTTTCCTTCCTTCTATGTTTGTGAGATTCATCCATGTGTTTCATTTACATTGCACTATAGTATTCCATTGTGTGAATGTAGCACAATCTCTTCATCCAATCCACTGTAGGTGGATATTGAGACAATTTCCAGTTTCTGGCTATTACAAATAGTTATACTATGAGCATGTTTGTACATGCCTCTTGATGAAACCATGTGTGCTACTTTGGGGGCTATTGACCTGGGAGTGGGATTTTTGAGTCATGGAATATGAAAGTATTTAGTCTTACTATGTCCTGACAGTTTCCAAATGAGTCACAATTTACATTGGTCCTGGCAATGTATGAGTTCCCCTTACAACCTTAACAGTGCTTAGTATTTTTTGCCTTTTTCATTTCAGTGCTTTCACATTGTGGTTTTAATTGCCATTTCACTGGTGACTAATGAAACTGAGTGTGTTTCATAGGCTTAGTGGCTACTTGGATCTCCATCTGAGTTTTCTATATCTTAGTGATTTGTAGGAGCTCTTATATATTTTGGGTATAAGTCCTTTGTCAGATATTATGTGGCTTACTCTACCATTCTCTCTAGATGGTGAATCCAAGTTATTTATCTTGATGTGGTTTAATTTATCATACTTTGTCTTTTATGGTTAGTTTATCTCATGACTTAGGTAAGTAATTTTTGTTTCATTTAAGGTCATGAAGAAATTCTATGATTTCTTCAAAAAGCGATATTTTTTTCTTTTATAGTTGAATCTAAAATCTACCTGAAAATAATCTTTGTGTAAAGTGTGAGATAGGAGACAAGCCTGTTAGATTATCCATGTAAATGTCCATTTACCTAGAATCTTTTAGGAATCATCATCCTTTTTTTATTGTACCAGAGCATCACCTCTCACATTTTTTTGTAAACTACTTTCCGAATAAAGTACAGAAAAGGTTATCACATGGTCTCTTGCTTATTCAAATATAAGTGAGCATAATTAAATCATTTCTTTATCTACCAGAATCAGTATTAATTACCAAAGAAAGTTTCTAGCTCCTGAAGGAATACTGAGTTGCATAGAACTATTTATAGCTGTAAAAATGGCTTTAATATATTTTTTAAATTTTATGTTCCATTTTTTATAGTTTTTGTTAGTTGCTGTGCTGCTCTTCCCACCAGAATTCTGGGTGACATTTCCTGCTTGTAGAAGTACCAGCTTAGCCATTCTAATGCACCACTTCTAATTTCACGTGGACTGAAAAATCAGGTCGTGGGCCAGGTGTCCCAGGTGCTGAGACAGATTTCATGTGCAGGGAGGTCACTGAGGGTGCGACTGGATAGACGCATGTGGGAGAGTGAAGGCAGCAGGGTCAGAGAGCACAGCTGGGTGTGCACGTGTCCATCAGGGCTTGTGGGGCCTGCAGGGTGCTCTGAGGTGGCCCAGTCTCAGTAATCCCCACTGTACACACTCCCATCCACCACTCATTGGATGCTAACTGACCCTGAGCAGGGGGTGTGACCTCCGGCAGGGCCCTCTGGCTGTGGGAGATCGGGTAGCCTGGGGGCTTCAGTCATGGAGGGCTCTGCCGACACTCCACGGTGTCCTCCCCAGACCCCAAGTGTCCATCGACAGCTTCTAACTGAGAGTGCCTGGTAAATGGCCTCAGTATCCATGCACGGATTTTGACTTTTGGAAGCATCTTTGTCCTGTGTGCAGTTGTGTTTGCGTATACTCTGGGTCTTAGCTATGTATTTTGGTAATTAACATTCTGGGTGTATCATCACATACATAAATATGATTCCAGTATCTATGTTTCAGTTAATGACATGTTACTCCGATTAATGTATATGTTATGTGTAATTTGTATTTTGCCTCATGTGGTTGAAAATGTTGATTAATTATTAATTAATTAATCAACATTTTCTACTAAGTATTCCCAAATTTATTCCTGAAGCTATCCTGTGATCCCACAAACTGAGTGCCTTGAATGTCTCACCTCTGAGTTTGTTCTGCGTAGTGCTGCAGTGGCCTGTGGTTCTACTGGGGCAGAGGAGCTCTTCCCTAGGGATTGCCCCTGGGGCTTGTCCTGCCACTCCACCCTCTTCCACGCCAGCAGGCTCAGCCCTGTGCTTTCTGGGGAGAGTCAGGCAGGAAGAGTCAAATGAGAACTTTACAATGTGTTGGTCGGTACAAGGAGGAGGCAGAGGCTGGGCTGACACCTGTCACATCTGCACACACACACACACACACACACACACACACACACACACACACAGACACACACACACAGGGACCTGGAGACCTGGACTGGACTGGCCTCTACTGATTAGAGTGATGGACACCATCAACTGCGAGCTTGCCTCAAACCAGACATTATATTAAGCCTCACATGAACTCTCTATTATCTTGTTAATAACTGCAATTATCCCAGATTTACAGATGAGACTTGTCTGTGTTCACAACATTAGCAAGCAACAGGATGAAAATTAGCAGCCCAGGGGTAGGGGGTGGGGGTGGGTGTCCTGATTTCAATGCTTATGTTTGTCATTCTTTTGTTCTGCTCTCTCCTGGCCCTCTCCCCTTAAATGCACACACACACACACACACACACACACACACACACACACACAGATACACTGACACATATGCACAAATGCATGTACACAGCTGATTCTACTGCCTTGGTACAGTAAGTTCTGAAATACTACAGTGGAATTTCCATATCAAAGAACTAGATTTAACTTTAGATATAATGCCTGTCCTTATAGCAGGAGTTTACTTCCTTCTATACCAAAGTAACTATTTTTTGAAATAATGATTTTATTAACAGGATAACAATACTGTACATGTAAATTTGGGAAATAATGATGGGAAAGATGAAAAATAAGAATCACTATAATTTCACTACCTAGAAATTTTTGCTAGTTTATTATATCTGTTTTAGTGTATTGTCTTTTTTTTCTGTATAGATGTGTTTTTCCATAATTGGGATCATTAGGTCCACAGGGTTTTGATTACTATTTTGTTTCACTTTATATTATTCCAGGAGCATTTTTCTGTGTCATTAACTATTCCTTGAAGGCTATTTTAATAGCTATAAAATGCTTCTTTGTATGATTGAACTATAACTTATTTCATTATTTACCTATTGCTGCATAGTGTAGCTGTTTATATTTTTTGTTAGTATATAAATACCTATGATACCTATGCTGGCTTACAAATCTTTAATCACATTTCTGGTTCTTTCCTAATGATACATTCCTAGGCATAGACTGACCATGTCCAAGGGTAGGGCCATTTTTAGGGTTTCTGCTATGCCTTAACAACACAGTTTTCACACAGATGCAATGTAAACTTGTGTTTCATACAAGCTGCAATCACTTATGCTGTCCACGTAGCCCCTGAATCCACCTTTGCTGTAGCATCAAAATATGAATATAGGGAAATAAGTAATATGGGCTATAAAAATGATAGGTTTTGGAGAATCAGAATCTCCCATTAATAAGGCAAAGAAAAATGACATTTTTTTAAGCTGCTGAAAGCAAAGGAGACATTTTCATTTTACGAACTGTTTTGACACCATACTCAGGAAAGTTTCTATTTTCCTAGAAAATAAAAATTGGAAGCAAGTCTCCTGAAGAACTATTTTCTGGTTTTGTAGCTAAGGAGGTAATATTTGAAATCTTTCAGAGAAGATAAGGGCAATGCTTC
This sequence comes from Manis pentadactyla, assembly GCF_030020395.1. Classification (NCBI taxonomy): domain Eukaryota; kingdom Metazoa; phylum Chordata; class Mammalia; order Pholidota; family Manidae; genus Manis; species Manis pentadactyla. Next base: position 144,562,925 of record NC_080020.1, on the reverse strand, counting down.
TCATGCATAAAATTTTTAATTGACTTTTTATTTTGGACCAAGAAAGCACAGTTATAGCTTGCATCCTTAAGGCATCCTTATGGTGACCCAGAATTCCTCTCACAACCAATTATAAGTAAAAAGGGATGATGTTACCAAGTAAGTAAATCTTTTCAGAATACTTGCTGTTTTGTTTCCTTCTTACCAAACAGAAAAACGACATGGGAGTTTGTATTAATGCCAACAGCAAGTGTAAGGACTATTCTTGAAGCTTGCTTGACACCTGGAATGTTCTGGTCACTTTGGCTGCTTTCAATATACAAAAGAAGCAAAGCCACATTGTTTCTTGGAAACGCCACCACCTAAAGATTCAGATACAACCAGGAATATATCTCATCTTAAGTCATGTACCCTCACTTCCTCAGGCAGGCCACCCCTTGTACACTCCAGTGCTTTGGCCTGTCTCCTCCTCCCCTTTGCTTTGTTGACTCTGCCCTTGCAAAGCATGGGCATTGGGTCAGCTCCCTTGACTCAGGGGCTCAATTTCCAAATTGTAGAAGGAGGGTACCTGCACAACTCTTTCCTTTATGATCCTTCTTCAAAGGTAGTCATGCCTTGGATTTCAAAGTTGTCACTCCTTTTCCTTTACAACTTCATCTCCTTAATGACATATGGTTCACCTGAGAGTGTTTTTGAACTTTACATAATCAGAATCTTTTTTTGTTTGCTATTAAGTATTCTTCATAATTCTGATATTAAGCCATTGTCAGTTATATATATCCTGCAAACTTCTTCATCTACTTCATGCCTGTCTCTCCTCTCTTCATTAATGTAAAGTAGCACTTCTTTAAAAGCCTGGTGCATACTCTGTCCCCTCCAGGAACTCCACCCGGACTACCTGGTATGAGAATATCTTTGGTAGTAGATGAGGATGGTCAGGGAGAGCCCAGATATAAGATTCTATGTTAGAAATGCTACAGATGTTTTCAATATATGTATGTTTTAACATGTGTGTGCATAAACATCTATATATATATGTGATCTATATGTGTATGGTACATGCATATTCATGTATATGATATGTGTATACATACACATATATATACACATATATGTGGAAGTATATATATATATCTTATGACAAGTAAAAGGGAGAGTGATAAAGCTTGGAATGTTTGCTCATTCAGATACTTGAGAACAGTAGAAATCATTCATCTCACATTTCAAAAGACAGAGAAATATAGGGATTTGTCTTAAAGCTCTTTTCTGGCACATGCTGAGTGCCAGAATAAGACCAAAGACCCTGAGACGGTGGATGGGACCTGGACTTGGCCCTGGTTGTAAAGCTGGTTAGACTTTGGTCTTATTCTTTATTTTCCCCAGAATTCTGAGCTCATAATGGAAAAGAAAGAGCAAAAAAGTCCTTGCTTTTTTCCATGGGATATTGGTCTGCTTGCTCCAGTGAGCACCTCGCCCTATTGAAGCAGGCATGGCCCATCCCAGAGTCACACTATGTACAAGGCTCCAAATACAGCCATGGTCTATGTCACCCAGGCAGGTTGGGATTTTTGGCTCAGAAGATTTGGCTGAGATGCGTTCAGTGCCTTGAATGCACTAATGCTATGCTTTTATTTTGAGAAGAGTACATGAATGTATGACTGCAATCATCTCATGAAGTCAGCTTTGGTTGATAATTCAGTTCAGGATATGGAAAACCAGTAAGTGGTAGAAGGAAACATTTTGAAAACTGCTCATCTGTTATTCCACACTTGCCTAATTCTAACAAATAATTTGTGTAAGAATTATAACGTAGCCAGAAAACTCTAAACAACAAAATGTTTTCAATATACAGGCTAGTAACATCAGTTGTTATTACAGAATTGGGGACAGGGAATTTGAATGGACTTCATTCTTGTTATTATGGGTCTGGCACTGTGACAGGCATTTTACAAACAGTTAAAAATTACAAATGTAATTTAAAAGTATTTGGTAGTTTATGTTCCATCTAATGGATCTAAATTTTGACGAGGTCAAAAATAACCAGGTAGGTTTTAGACAGGTTGTGTGATTGCAATGCTCCTCTCAAGGGAGGAGGCCCAAGGAATTCTCTATTCCAAATGGACTCAGAAGGAGCCTTCAGAGGAGATTATGTTCCAGTATTGGATTGTCACTGACATTCACAAGTAGGACTGGAAGGAGGGTTCCAGTTACTTGTATCCTGGGTTGAGAAACCCATAGGTGCCTGCATCTCCATGACAGGAGCTCACACCTCGCAGATGATCTGGTCTCCCAAGGCTACATGGGCAAGTGGCCAAGGCAGCAAGGTGTGTCACCTGGTGGAGTAAATCATCTGCACAAACTCAGGCAGAAATTTAGTCACTCCAGGTTCTTCTGTTCTTCTGTTCCTTTGTTCAAAACTGCTCAGCCAAAACACAGCATTATTTTTTCAGGCAAGACACCTCTAAAGCTCTCAGAGCTTAGCAAACGAAAAGCCTGTATTGACTCAGGAGTTTACTGGCAACAAGTATAGATGATTGGAAAACTATCCTGGGATGGTATTTTTCCTCCTGTAAATTCCATCTGCTGCTTTCCAAAATTCTAGAGGCTAATGTGATTGGAACCATTTCTTCTCTCCCTTTTCCTTTGAAGGTGACAAAGCGTGCCACACTCCCTGAGCCCAGTGGCTAAACATGGCTTACTTCTGAAACCTCCCAAGCATGAGTCACAGAGCTTTGTAATTCAAAAAATAAATAAATAAATAACAGGAAGAAAATTACTTTCAGGTCAAGCTACACTAGGAAGCTTGTTATTAAAACAAAAACAAAAAACAACGAGCAAATATTTTCCAAACTAGTTGATACAGATTCTAACTGACCAAATTGACAGTCAACTCTGCCCACTTAGAATTAATGGGCAAATCCATCCTACTGTGTTTCTTTGGCAGCAGCATGATGTGTAGGGCTACAAATGTGCCCTACATCTTCAGCACACATTCTCTCAATATCAGGAACAGTTCAGCAATGGTTCTTGGGACTATAATTGGCACATGGCTCCAGAATGCTCGTTAAAGTGACTTGGTAGACACAGCATCCTCTGCCCTAGAAAGGACCTGTAGGAGCCATGCCCTGACCTTCTTGGAGGGCACCAGACATACAGCAGCCCAACTGCACCTGTGAGTGCTGGGTGGCTGTGCTGGTTTTTCAAAACAGAATATGTGTCTGCAGGGTTTCCTTCTGCACCCATGTGCCACATGTGTCAGAGGCTCTGGCTGTCACTCTGCTCCCTGGGCACCCATTTCTCAGAGCAAAGCTCCCTGTGAAGGCGAGCAGGGCTGTGACACAGTCAAGTGGCCTTATGAACAAACACACTCAGCAGCCCCTTAGACCCAGTGCTCATAGTCACTGACCTAAATCTGCTCAATCTGCTATAATTTTTCTTCCCCTCACTTCTCACAAAGCCAAAGAAACACTTCAGAGTTTGCACATGAAATATACTTTTTGGCCTTCAACCCAGACTTATTTTGGGGCCAAGAACTAACTGGGGATTGGAGTCTCCCTTTTTCTATCTGTGTATTCAGTACAATCTGCAAAGAAGCAAGGAAGATGTGCCCAGGTTTGGAAGGCTCATATACTGTCAACCAGTTGTGCTGACTGAATTTCAAATGGAGGAGACTTTAGCTTGGTTCCAAAAATGTAAAACAAATCAGGTGATATTTTCCTCCCAGGTTAAGAAAACAGCCAAAACATTTAGGTCATTGGTAGTGGTCATTTAGTTTATTAAAAGCAGCATCTGGCTTCTTTTATGGGGTTAACCAACAGCAGCTTCAGCCAAGAGGCTTAGGCTTCAAGGGCATGGGGTTGGGGGAGCATGGGATGGGCATGTTCAGGCAGGGGAGCATAGGTTGGGGAGCATGGGATGGAGGAGCATGGAGTATAAAGGAGCATGGGGTAAGGGGGCATGAGGTAGGGGGCACAGGGTGGGGGTGCATTGGTGGGGACACACTGGGGGAGAGCATGTTGGTAGGGGAGCACTTCTAGGGGTGCACAGGGTGGGAGGGCATGGGGTAGGGGGCACAGGGTGGGGGTGCACTGGTGGGGACACATTGGTGGGGGAGCATGTGGTAGGGGAGCACTACTAGGGGTGCACAGGGTGGGGGGCATGGAGTGGGGTGGCACCTGTGCTCGAAGACAACTCTGGCTAGGAGGCAGTGAGAGCAGCCTAGTCTCCTCTTTCCCAGGCTGATCATGTAGTTTATCCACCTCCCCTGCTCTCTGCATGTCCCGGCTGCCCCCCGGCCCACAGACCCCAGAACCAATACACACCTTCTGGACACACAGATATACCCTGAGAGCACTCCCTGAGCACACACCACAAGGGCACAAACCAAGGCACCAAGGAAGAGATTGCAGCTAAAATCAATACTTTGTTGCTGTGATCCGCCTCTCCGCCTGCTGAGGCTGTATCTCCAAAAAGCACTCTGCAAGCCAGCCTGTGCCCTTCTAAGAAACCAAACCAAGGGGCCTGCAAAAAAAGACACTCAGGATATTGTATCCTTCTTCTTAAAAGAAAGGAACAAACTATAGCACTTTTTCTGGGACCAAAGTCACCTATGTATGTTCATAAGGAAATTGTTTCTGTTCCCTGTGGGGTTTCATAGAATCACTGTTTATTGGAATACGGTTTTAACTAGAATAGCCATTTGGTTAGGAAACACAGCTTAGTAATGTCAAGCATACACTCTTCTATTCAAAATAAAAAGGTACATAGTAATACAAATTAGAAAAAGAATGATTTACCTACTATTTGCAACAACATGGATGGAGCTGGAGGACATTATGCTCAGTGAAATAAGCCAGACGGAGAAAGACAAGTAGCAAATGATTTCCCTCATTTGTGGAGTATAACAATGAAGGAAAACTGAAGGAACAAAATAGCAGTAGACTCAGAGACTCCAAGAAGGAACTAGTGGTTACCAAAAGGGAGGGGTGTGGGAGGGCGGGTGGGGAGGGAGGAAGAAGGGGACTGAGGGGTATTATGTTTAGTACACATGGTATGGGGAGTCATGGGGAGAACAGTGTATCACAGAGAAAGACATAGTGGATCTCTGGCAACTTGCTGCACTGATGGACAGTGACTGCATTGGGGTATGGGTGGGGACTTGATAATATGGGTAAATGTAGTAACCACATTGTTTTTTCATATGAAACCTTCATAAGAGGGTATATCAATCATAGCTTAATAAAAATTTTAAACTGGACAGCTACATGTAGGAGAATAAAACTGGACTATTGTCTAACCCCATACACAAAAGTAAATTTGAAATGGATCAAAGACCTGAATGTAAGTCATGAAACCATAAAACATTTAGGAAAAAACATAGGCAAAAATCTCTCAGACATAAACACGAGTGACCTCTTCTTGAACATATCTCCCCGGGTAAGGAAAACAATAGCAAAAATGAAAAAGTGGGACTATATTAAGCTGAAAAGCTTCTGCACAGCAAAAGACACCATCAATAGAACAAAAAGATACCTTACAGTATGGGAGAATATATTTGTAAATGACAATTCCAATAAAGGCTTGACATCCAAAATATATAAAGAGCTCACCCACCTCAACAAACAAAAAACAAATAATCCAATTAAAAAATGTGCAGAGGAACTGAACAGACAGTACTCCAAAAAAGATATACAGATGGCCAACACACACATGGAAAGATGCTCCACATCGCTAAATATCAGAGAAATGCAAATTAAAACCACAATGAGGTTTCACCTCACACCAGTAAGGATGGCTACCATCCAAAAGACGAACAACAACAAATGTTGGTGAGGTTGTGGAGAAAGGGGAACCTTCCTACACTGCTGGTGGGAATGTAAATTAGTTCAACCATTGTGGAAAGCAGTATGGAGGATCCTCAAAATGTTCAAAATGGAAATACCATTTGACCCAGGAATTGCACTCCTAGGAATTTACCCTAAGAATGCAGCACTCAAGTTGAAAAAGGCAGATGCACCCCTATGATTATCGCAGCACTATTTACAATAGCCAAGAATTGGAGCAAATAAATGCAATAATATTCAACAAAAACCTCTTAGACATAAACATGAGTGACCTCTTCTTGAACATATCTCCCCGGGCAAGGAAAACAACAGCAAAAATGAACAAGTGGGACTATATTAAGCTGAAAAGCTTCTGTACAGCAAAAGACACCATCAATAGAACAAAAAGGAACCCTACAGTATGGGAGAATATATTTGAAAATGACACATCCGATAGGCTTGACGACCAGAATATATAAAGAGCTCACAAGCCTCAACAAACAAAAAACAAATAACCCAATTAAGAAATGGGCAGAGGAACTGAACAGTTCTCCAAAAAAGAAATTCAGATGGCCAACAGACACATGAAAAGATGCTCCACATCACTAATTATCAGATAAATGCAAATTAAAACTACAATGACATATCACCTCACTCCAGTAAGGATGGCTACCATCCAAAAGACAAAGAACAACAAATGTTGGCGTGGCTGTGGAGAAAGGGGAACCCTCCTACACTGCTGGTGGGAATGTAAATTAGTTCAACCATTGTGAAAAGCAGTATGGAGGTACATCAAAATGCTCAAAACAGACTTACCATTTGACCCAGGAATTGCACTCCTAGGATAACCCTAAGAATGCAGCAATCAAGTTTGAGAAAGACCAATGCACCTCTATGTTTATCGCAGCACTATTTACAATAGCCAAGAATTGGAAGCAACCTAAATGTCCATCAGCAGATGAATGGATAAAGAAGATGTGGTACATATACACAATGGAATATTATTCAGACATAAGAAGTACACAAATCCTACCATTTGCAACAACATGGATGGAGCTAGAAGGTATTATGCTCAGTGACATAAGCCAGGTGGAGAGAAACAAGTACCAAATGATTTCACTCATCTGTGGAGTATAAGAACAAAGGAAAAACTGAAGGAACAAAACAGCAGCAGAATCACAGAACTCAAGAATGGACTAACAGGTACCAAAGGGAAAGGGACTGGGGAGGATGGGTGGGTAGGGAGGGATAAGGGGGGGAAGAAAAAGGGGGGTGTTAAGATTAGCTTGCATGGGGGTTGTGGGAGAAAAGGGAGGGCTGTACAACACAGAGAAGGCAAGTAGTGATTCTACAACCTTTTGCTATGCTGATGGACAGTGACTGTAAAGGGGTGTTATAGGGGGGACTTGATATAGGGGAGAGCCTCTAAACGTAATATTCATCATGTAAGTGTAGATTAATGATAACAAAAAAAAAAAAGCAGTTCCTGTGTGGTGACCTCCAATGAGTTCTACACAATGGTATAAAGGGCATATAAAAGTATAGGCAAAGGGTCTGTTTGTGTTTACACAGAGGATCAAAGCCTAATTTGGCTACCCCGAAAATGAACTAAGATACGATATGAAAAAGAACTTCCAACATCAGCACTCTCGGGAAGACTCATGCCAGAAGATGATCATCAAAAAACCCCAACAAAGATCCACGTGCTGCTACAGGTGTAGATGCACTCATCCCACCAGTTCCTGGACTTGCCATGGGAATGAAGAAGGAGATATCTAAGCTGGCCTGTGCATACAGTAAAACAAATTTGACTGGATCTATACTGTTGGAACTCAACCAAGAATTAGGAGAAGTGCAAATTGTAGTGCTCCAAAATCTTACAACTACAGACTATTTACTGTTAAAAGAACATATGGGATATGAACAGTCCCCAGGAATGGGTTGTTTTAATTTGTCTGATTTCTCTCAGACTGTTCAAGTTCATTTGGATAATATCCACCATATCATAGATAAGTTTTCACAAATGCCTAAGGTGCCTAACTGATTTTATGGTTTCACTGGAGATATCTGGTAATTACAGGTATGCTTTGGTTATGTAACTGTACTCCTATTATGTTAATGTGTGTGCACAAATTAATTAGTAGTTTAAAACCTATACATGCTGAAGTTACTCTACAAGAAGATATGTCAAAGAAATAATCAATCTTCCCATGTTTTCTTCCACCTGCTACTTCTATAGCTTTTCTTCTTCCTTCCTAATTACAAGCCTTAAGTAGAATTCGTTCCTCATATCGAATTTACCAAATATCATAATTCTTCCAAGTGGTAAAGATACCTCAAGACAAATGCTGGGCATAGAAGCCACAGGGCATAAATATGCAAAGAAGTAAAAAGCTAACCTTTTCAATCAATAAGGCTTCTCTCTCACTTACCAACTTGACATTTCCCTGTATGGCCCTGGAAGATGACTGGTTAGTCAGAGACGGGTAAGATTCCTAAAGGGAGGAACAACCTAAGACAGGCACAGTCGCAGGGGGGCCATCAGGTGAGAAATTGGGGATCAACAGAGGTGAGGCTTAGAAGCCCACCCCCGCTGTTTTGAGAGAAATCTTCTGCATCCGTGGATGTTTTGCTGCCCTTGTCTAGCTTGGATTAACACATAGTCTACAGGCACACACCTGATCATCTACATTTGCTCTCTTACAACACTAAACTATGTTTTCTACCTTTATCTTGTATCTACCTACCACTTCAGCATTTTATTAAAAATAATAATAATAAAGAGAGAAATGTGGTATCCATATATAAATCAAGTATAAAAATCAAATGAGTATTCATATTTGAACTGACTGTTTATAGTTCATAATGCATGAGCAAAAGTGAAAGTTTCTGTGATGACTGCCCTTGTACTGTTCACCATGTAACTTATTAACTATGTAAGAATTTGTTCTCCATGTAAGAACTTGTTCGTTATGCTTCAGAAGATTGGAGACTGATGAAAATTAGGCTTGGGGTGGATTAATGATTGTGCATTGAGCATTGACTCCCCTATACAGAATTTTATTGTTGTTAACAACCATTTGATCAATAAATATGAGAGATGCCCTCACAAAAAAAAAAAAGGAAAAAAAAAGAAGTACACACTTCCAATTGTAAAATAAATAAGTAACCAGGATGTAATGTATAGCATGAGGAATATAGTCTAAATATTCTAACTTGGTATGATGATAGCTTGTACCTAGAATTATCATGTATATAAATGTTGAATCACTGTGTTGTACACCTGAAACTAATGTAATACTGTGTGTCAACTACCCTTCAATAAAAAATAATTATCTAAAAAAATATTTATATATATATCCTTAATTTTGATCATTTAAAGGGTGTCAGATGATTAGCTATGGAAGTACATTTTTCTGATAATATTCCTTTTTCTTAAAAAAAAAAAAGCAGTTCCTGTGTGGTGATCTCCAATAAGTTCTTCACATTGGTATAAAGGGCATATCAAAGTGTGGGCAAACGGTTTGTTTGTGTTTATACAGAGGATCAAAGCCTAATTTGGCTACCCAGAAAACGAATTAAGATACGATATGAAGAAGAACTTCCAACATCAACATTCTCTGGAAGAGTCATTCCAGAAGATGATCATCAAAAAACTTAAACAAAGTTCCTGGCGCTGTCACAGTTGTAGCTGCATTCATCCCACTGGTTCCTGGACTTGCCATTGGAATGAAGAAGGAGATATCTAAGCTGGCCTGTGCATACAGTAAAACAACAAATTTGACTGGATCTATACTGTTGGAACTCAACCAAGAATTAGGAGAAGTGCAAGTTGCAGAACTCCAAAATCTTGCCACTGCAGACTATCTACTGTTAAAAGAACATACGGGATATGAACAGTTCCCAGGAATGTGTTGTTTTAATTTGTCTGATTTTTCTCCAACTATTCAAATTCAGTTAGACAATATCCATCATATCATTGATAAGTTTTCACAAATGCCTAGGGTGCCTAACTGGTTTTCTTGGTTTCACTGGAGATGGCTGTAATTGTAGGTCTGCTTTGGTTATGTAGCTGTATTCCTATTATGTTAATGTGTGCATGCAATTTAATTAGTAGTTTAAAACCTATACATGCTTATGTTACTCCACAAGAAGATATGTCAAAGAAATAATCAATCTTCCCATGTTTTCTTCCATCTGCTACTTCTATAGCTTTTCTTCTTCCTTCCTAATTACAACCCTTATGTAGAATTCATGCCTCATATCGAAATTACCAAGTATCATAATTCTTCCAAGTGGTAAAGATACCTCAAGACAAATGCTGGGCATAGAAGCCACAGGGCATAAATCTGCAAAGTAAAAAGCTAACCTTTTCAAACAGTATTGCTTCTCTCTCACTTACCAACTTTACATTTCCCTGTATGGCCCCGGAAGATGACTGGTTAGTCAGAGACAGGTAAGATTTCTCAAGGGAGGAACAACCTAAGACAGGCACAGTCACAGGGGGGCCATCAGGTGAGAAATTGGGGATCAACAGAGGTGAGGCTTAGAACCCCACCCCCCCTGTTTTGAGAGAAATCTTCTGCATCCGTGGATGTTTTGTTGCCCTTGTCTAGCTTGGATTAACACTTAGTCTATAGGCACACACCTGATCATCTACATTTGCCCTCTTACAGCACTAAACTCTGTTTTCTACCTTTATCTTGCATCTACATACCACTTCAGCATTTTTTAAAACTAATAATAATAATAATAATAAGGGAGAAATGTGGTATCCACATATAAATCAAGTATGAAAATCAAACGAATAATCATATTTGACCTGTTTGTTTATAGTTCATGATGCGTGATCAAAACCGAAAGTTTCTGTGATGACTGCCCTTGCACTGTTCACCATGTAAGAACTTGCTCACCATGTAAGAACTTGTTCGTTATGCTTCAGAAGACTGGAGACTGTTGAGAATTAGGCTTGGGGTGGATTAATGATTGTGCATTGAGTCCCCTATGAAGAATTTTATTGTTGTTAACAACTATTTGATCAATAAATATGAGAGATGCCCTCTCAAAAAAAAAAAAAAGAAAAAAGAAAAAAGAAAAATAAAATAAAATAAAAAAAGAATGATTTAATAAACAGATAAATACTCTTTAAAAATATGATTAAAAGAGATGGAGTACTCAGTTAAAAACATTTTATGAGGAATGCCGACATTAGCCATTTGGCCAACATAAAATAATTAAAAGTTCCTTTTTAGAGTTATTGGCTGCAGGCTGAAGTCCCAGAGAAACCTTCAGATCTGAGATTTGTTTCAAATAAAATAAGAGTATTGGAAAATGTCACAACTTCTTATTTGACAGTATTCAAGGGTTTTAACGATATTAAATTCACTAGAGAGACCCTTTATTTGTTAAAAGATCCTTCACCTGACAACCTTTAAAATCCAGATAACACATGTAATTGAAAACATTTAGTCTATATCTAAAATTGATGTGTGACTGTTTGGGCTATGTATGTTCAGCAGCCAGCTAGGAAGTGAGCCCTTTCTGTCTCTGAGTATAGAGACACAGACACATAGGGCACAGCATGGGCACCCGTGGGGGTGGGGGTGTGACTCCCAGAAAGCTCCCTGAGGATGGCCATGAGTGTGCTGAGGGTGACTACCTGTGAAATGTTCTTCCTACAATTATACACAAAAGTTAATGCGTATGACACATATCCTTCAGAGAAGGGAGTTCAGCTGTGACTGGACTGTCAGAAAGGTTCCAAGCTTCCCCCGCATGTTAGACAAAGGTGCGGTTTTGTTTGTTTGTTGTAGGGGCTGTGAGCTCATCAGCGACAGACATGGTGTTTGATTTACCACTGCACCTCTTGTGTCTGGCAAAAGCAGGGTTTATGATGGTTAGTTTTATGTGTCCATTGGGCAAGGCCGTCATGCCTAGATATTTGGTCAAACGTTATTCTGGATGTTTGTGGGAGGGTGGTTTTGGATGAGATTAGTGTTCAAATTGGTGAACTTTGAGTGAAGACAACTGCCTTCTGTTATGTGAGTGGGCCTCACCCAAACAGTTGAAGGTCTAAGTAGAACAAAAGACTGACCTCTCCCAGCAAGAAAGAATTCTGCCAGCAGACAGCTTTCTGACTTGAGTGACACCATCAGCTCTTCCCTAGGTCTCCTGTGTGCCAGTCTCTGCAGATTTTAGACTTGCCAGCTTCCATAAGTGCATGCACCAATTCCTTAAAATAAATGCATTTTTCTCTCTTTCCCTCTGTATGATGGAATGGTGCTCCTCTGTCCCACAGTCCCCTGGGCTCCCCTCTGTGTCACTGTGGGGCACCATGCACAGTACAAGTCAGCTGCCATTGCCCAACACACTGTAAAATGTATGTATTAGGAATTGCCTACTGTTCAAGACACATTACCCCACATTTCCTGATGTGGGCTTCCCTTATCAGTGAACTGCGTTTTGAGTAATTCTTCTATTTAAAAAATGACAACACCCCCACCTTCAAAAAAGAGAGACACGCCGTCATTGATAACCTTCAGAGGCTGTCGCAAGGCTCTAAGCTCAGTTCCAGGAGACTGCATGTCCAGATCTGACAGGTCTCTTCCTAATGGGGGGCAGTAAAGATGTTTTGAACCAGAAGTGTCATTTTTAAATGTGTATTTTTACTTCCTAATCCAGTTTAGCTAAAGAGATAGTAATGAAGTCACCTCAGTTTCTCATCTACTGTTAGTACATTTATTGTTATTTTTATTATTGCTACTACTGCTGTTACCAGAGCAGTGTTCCTGTGTTCACCCTTATCACAGGCTGCCTTGTGTAAGAGAATGGCTACCTGGACAACAGAGACCCAAGTAAAAGGGAATTCATTGCAGTGACAACTAACGTTCATTGAACGCCAGAAATACTATGGATGTTCCCAAACTCTTTATATGTTATAACTCAGGGGCTGGCAATTCTTTTCTATGGCTTCAAAACAGTAAATATTTTGGTCTTGTAGCCATATACAGTCTCAGCTGCTGCTTCTTTTCTACTCCCCATTTTTTCCCCATTTCCCCTTTCTTTTCCTTGTAAGCAGACCATTAAAAATACAACCACTGTCCTTAGCTCAGGGCCACGCAGACACAGGCAAGGGGGCAAGGCATGGGCAGCAGCTGGCTGGCTCCTAGTTTCCCTGGCTCGTCCTCATATTGACCTTAGTAGTTAGGTCCTATTGTCTCTTCCATTTCACAATAGACAGGTTGACTTAGAGAAGTCAAATACTTTGCCTGAAGTCACACCGTTAACACAGACTGACTACAAATTTGAAGCAGGTGGCTTGATTCTAAAGCAGTGGTTCTCAAAGACGGTCCCAGGGCAGCATTACCTGGAACTTGTTGGAAATGCATGTTACCAGGCTCTATCCCACCCAGATCTACTGGGTCTAAAATGATAGGGGACGGGCCAGCAATGTACATTTTAACAAGCTGTCTACAATGGTGCCCTGACCTACTTCTACTACATCCCCTGGGAGGGACAGTGTGGGAAATGCAGATGCTGGGGCCCCAGGAGGTTAAGATGCACAGGCAGGGTGATGCTCTCCAGGCAGAGCAAGAAGCCCCGGGATCTCGTGTGACCCTAGAGAGGGCGCACGTCTACTCCAGCCTCCACCTGCTGTCTGCCTAGCACTGCACAACTTCTCAAAACAGAACTCTGTGCATGCTCCACACTTCACATCACTGATTCATGTATCCCAATGGTCACATTTTATTACATTCCAATCAGCTACAAACTGTTTTTTCCTGTTGGAAATATGGAATGTTATGTTTGGAAGCAAGGTCAGGGACACTATAATTAAAGAAATTGACACTTTTTGTGTTCCTCCCACTAAATGGACAATATTCACTTTAGATTTATAAATTCTTACCTGCTGGCTGAAAATTGTTTCGTTTCTTCATTATTTTATGGTTTATATATATATATATATACACACATATAAATTTGTATATATATTTGTTTCAGCTTACTCTAATTCAGATTTCTCATTTAACAATAGTCTTTGATCTAGTTGCTCCATAAGATGCCACAGTCTTCAAGAAAAAAGGCCTAAAAATAATTCCTCTTGTACATGTGTACAACCTTGCCTTGAGCTGGCAAGGTCAGAGACAGCAGCCCTCAGACTGCTCCCTCCCTGCAACTCTGTGGGGAGCCCTCACAGCCTGCCTCTTTGTCCATCTCAGGGGTGAATTTGGGGAAAATCTAAGTGAGGAAAGAGAAATAGAACTATGGAATTTAAACCAGATTAAATGCCCTGAGATGAAAACCCATAGTAACACATGGACAAACTCAATTACGAACTTTGACAAGATTTAGGTCATGCTTCACTCACCTGCTTTTCATTTAAGAAGCTAAGCACCAGGCTGACTCATCTCTCATTGCTGTCTAGTGGCCTTAGTCTCTTTTAAAGAAGGCATATTTCAGAGTCGTCTTACTCTACAGGAATTCAGTAAACCTTTTAATAACATGAGCCAGAGAGACTGAAGCTATAATTTCTTACACATTTCAAAGTATTTCTTCAAGAAGCTTCTAGGAAGAAACATGACTCAAAATTGCTTCTAAAGCCTTCTTTCTTAAGCCTTTGCTAATTTCCTGAGATTTGCAAGTAACCAAATTGAGCTCATTGCCTTAACCCTAAGGAAGTAATCCATCCTGGTTTTTTTTTTTCCTTACATCTGACATAATCTGCTTCAAATGAATTAGTCAGTGACTGCACAGATTGGATAATGTTATGAGCATCCTCCTACTTGCACAGGCTGGACCCCTTTCTCTCATCTTCCATCACTAATCCAAGAGGCATGCCAACTGCCAGATCTGCCAGCCTCTCCCCTGGGGTTTCTCCTGCCTTACCTCAGCTACTGCCAAGTCCCCACATCTTTGTCTCACATTACATCGCATACCCATCTTCCAGATTGTCTTTCTCAGTGCATCTCCTCACTGCTTCTTTGTTCAAGACTAGTGATATTTCTATACTGATAATTTGTGTCAGGGTTAGACAGGTTCACTCTTCCCAACTTCCTGAATCAGGGTGTTTTCACTGTTTCTCGAACTACCACAATCATACTCGTGCCCTTGCTTGTTCTCAAGTTGTTCTTCAAGTCAAGGGACACCCTCACCTTCTCCATTTTTTTCAAATTTTCCCCCAAGACATATCTCAGGTCATATCTCCCCTCTCAGGTCATATACCCTTGACTAATACTTTTCTAAGAAACTTAGTATGAATATCTCCCCCTTCTTAACAGAACCAACACTTAATTACTTGAAATACCATTTAGAAAACTGCTTATATTCAATGTAGAACATTGTTGAATATTATATGTGATTTTATGACATGAGCTCCTTAAGGCAAGGGACTTGCTTATTACTGTGTGGACCTGTAAACCTTGAACAACGTGAATTTTTATGGGACAAGTCCTTAATACCAGACACTCAAGAAATAAACTCATTCAACAAATGTCCTCTACTATGATGTACCTATCTTTGAAATGCATCTTTGAAATGCATAAGGCAATTTCCTAATAAAGAGAAAATTTTTAAATATACCCGTTTTTTCCTTCCCTATTTTTAAAGTAAACTTTTAATTTTAGAACAGTTTTATATTTAAAGAAGAAATGTGAATATAGTACAAAGAATTTCTATAAACTCTATACCAGTTTCCTCTATTGAACATTTTATATCAGTGTGGCACCTTTTTTACAATTAATGAAACAATTCGGACTACCTTAGTTTTCACAATGTCTTTTTTTTGTCCCAGGACCCCACTCAGGATACTGTGTGTCTTTTGCAGACGCCTCCTTGGGCACTTCCGGACTGTGACAGTTTACCAGACTTACCTTGTTTTGATGACTGAGAGTTTTGAAAAGTACCAGCCAGGTGTTTAGTAGAATGCCCTTCAACTGGGATTCGTCTGATGATTTTCTCATCGTTAGAGTGTGATTATGGGTTTTTGGTAAAAGATCACAGGGTAAAATGTTATTTTCATCATATCATATTTAGTACATTCTCTCAGTACGAGCTATCACTGTTCATGTGAATCTCCATCACCTGGCTGAGGTTGTGTTTGTCAGGTTTCCTCATGGTGAAGTTTCCCTGTTTCTCTCCCTTTCTAAACTGTCCTCTTCAGAAGTAAGTCCCTAGTGCAGCCCATGCCTAAGGGGTAAGGAGTCAGGCTATACTTTCCTCGTTTTTTTTTTTTTTTTGGTTTAGATGACATACAATCTTATATTGGTTTCAAGTATGCAACACTGTGGTTCAACAGTTAACTCACATTGTTAAATTCTCACCCACACTAGTGCAGTTACTGTCTGTCATCATAGGCTACATCTTCTTGAGGAAAGGGTATTTACATAGCTTAATTGGAATTCTTCTGCATGGAAGATCTATTTCCCTCATTTACTTATTCAATCACTTATTTATGTCAGTATGAGCTCACAAAGATTTTATGCTTTGGATTATAATCAGATACTACTTTTTAATTTTGTTGCTCACATTATTCTGGCTTTGGGAATGGAGACCTCTGAAGTCGGCTCTCATGTTCCTTCGAGGGACCCCCCATCAGTGTGCGCATACATGCATTTTGAACGCTTCCTTACTTTCTGACACCACAAAATGCTTCAGGCTCATCTCACAGATCTCCTTCCCAGTCCTAGAATCAGCCATTTCTCCACGAATGTCTCCTTGGTTCTTTTTATTGAATAATAGTTATTAGAATCAAGATCTAGGCAATAGATGTGAGTGTTCCTTATTTTTTGCCCCACTCCTAGAGAAGTGATCAAGATAAGTGTTAGTGTAACAAGCATATGTAATTATAATACTCTCAGGGCTTAGTTGAATGAAAGTGTATGTCCATACAAAGACTTGTATGTAGATGTCCATAGCTGTTTTACTCATAATAATTAAAAAAAAAAACTAGAAACAGACCAATGTCCCCAACTGGTGAATAGATAAACTGTTCAATATCCATACTTTTCCTAAAAAGGAAGACACTACCTATCTGTGCAACATGTATGGATATCAAAAACTTTGTGCTGAGTTAATTAACCCAAATATAAAAGACTGTACTGAATGGTTCCATTTATATGACTTCTAAAAAAATGCAAAACCTTAGGGGCAGAAAACAGCTTAGAGGTTCCAGGGATCAGGAATAGTGAAAGGAGGCTAACTTCAAAGGGAGCATATGTTAACTTTTTGGGGTGACAGAAATCTAAATATTGATTGGGTACCTGATGGCATATATTTGTCCAAACTCATTGAACTGTGCATAGAAAGGGTGAATCTGATTGCTGTAAATCATACCTCAATTTAAAACAAAAGGAAAGAGAAGAAATACATTTTATGCATCTTATGAATCACCTTGGCATTCATGTAAAAGGAACTTCCACGCGATTGAGGATCAGCATTTGCGTGTGCTTTCAGGTTATCAGTGCCTAGAGAGGCAACTCAGAAACCTCTGTCTAGTGAGAAAAGAACAGAGAAGACTTGATAGGAAATGACACTTGTGCAAAGTGAAAGGTCATGGCTTCCACAGGTTGAGTATAGTACCTGACACAGGATATTCAAGAAAAAATAACTACTATGATTAAGTTTGCTATTGTCCCAATTAGAAATTTGTCAGTAAGTTATGCAAAACACAGTACTAGCATTTGACACTGGCAAATGTTTAGATAAAATATCTGTGTCCTATGAGCTCATTGTTAAATTTATTACTGTTGAGAGGGAGAAGTATAAACAAAGATTGAGGTTATTAAAAAATACACAATAAAAATGAAGCAAAGATCAAAATGAAAATTTTTTTCTCTAACACCACCTCCTATTTTTTTCTGTCAACTTACACGGTAATGAAGGCTTAGCTCTTTTTGTCTGAAAAGTCATTAAAAAAAATTAAGATAGCATATTAATTTTATAGAGAACAGGGAAAAAAGAAAAACATTTTTGAGACCTGAGCATTTTATTATTATTTTTAAATGTAAGTAATTTATATGAAGTGCAAAAATGTCAGTCATACAGCTTGATGAGTTTTGACAAATGTGTATATCCATGAACACTATTTACATCAAGATACAGAATATTTCCATCAACACTGAATGTTCTCAAGTGTTCTTTTCCAATACATGCCTCTCCACCCCCACCAACAGACATGCTTGCTCTGAAATCTATCACCAAAAGTTCATTTTGCCTATTTGATAAATTCAAATAAAAGATATCATACAATATGTACCTTTTTATCTGGGTCAACATAAAGTATTTGATATTTATTTTTTCTGTTATTTGTAACACTATTTTGTTTCCTTTTAATGCTAAGCAATATTCCACTGTATGAATGCACCAGGTCTCGTTCATCCCTTCTTTTGATAGACATTTGGGTTCCAGTTTTTCCCTATATAAATAAAAGTGTGGTAAACTTTCTTGTATGAGTCTTTTTTATATTTCTTGGGTGAAGAAAGACTTAGCAGAATTGTTAGATCACAGGGTAAGTATATAGTTGACTTTATAAATGATTTCCAGAACTTTCCAAAGTGGTTCTTCAGTTTATACTTCCACCAGCAATATAAGAGAATTCCAGTTACTTCATAACCTTATCAGTATTTGATATTTTCACTTTTTTTTATTTTAACGATTCTAGTGGGTATGAAGTAGTATCTTAAGACTTTTAATTGGCATTTTCTGATAACTTATCATGTTAAACAACTCTTCTTGTGTTTACTGATCCTTTGAATGTATACTTTGTATGTATATTGTGTGATATATGTAACAGAATAACTTTTTTTTAAAAATATGGAACGCTTCATGAATTTGCATGTCATCCTTGTGCAGGGGCCATGCTAATCCTCTCTGTATCATTCCAATTTTAGTATATGTGCTGCTGAAGCGAGCACAGAATATATAACTCTTTTACCCATATTTTAAATGGAAATTTTGCCTTTCTCTTACTACTTTATAGCCGTGTTTAATATATTCTGGATATAGCCCTTTGCTAGATATGTGTATAAAAACATTTTCCTCTAGTTGGTAGCTTATTTTACTTTTCTTAGCAGTGAATTTTGATATGCAGACATTTTTAATGTTGATGGAGTCCAACTTTTCATTACATTTCTTTTATGGTTAATAACTTTTTTCCTGGTCCAAATAAAATTAATCTCTCCCAAAGCCATGAAGGCATTTTTTTGGGGCTTTCACATTTAAGCATATGATCTATCTCAATGTAATTTTCTTCTTAAATATGGATAATGAAAGTCATTTTTCCAACTTTCATATGGATATCCAATGATTTCAGTACCATTTGCTGAAAAGATTTTTCTATCCACATTGAGTTGCATTACAAACTTTGTCAAAAGTTAACCAACTGTATTTTGTATGAGTCTATTTCTGTACTCTGTTTTGTTCAACTGAATTGGTTTGTTGACCTTTATAAAAATACCACACTGTTGATTAATTATGCATTATAGTAACCATTAAAATCATGTACTTTGCTCTTTCTTTATATAAATTTTATGTTGGGTATATCAATTTCTACAAAAATGTTTCTGAGAATTTTGACAGAGAAGACATTAAATTTACATATCAGCTTGGGTGAAGGACAGTCATCTCTATACTATTGTCTTCCATTTCATAAGCCTGGCATATATCTCCTTTTATTTGGCAATGTTTTATAGTTTTCAGGTAAAGTTCTTACATATATTGCATTGACTTTCTTCCTAGACATTTCATGCTTCTTGATGCTATTGGAACTGATATTGTTTTAGCATTATATTTTCTAATCATTGGTTGTTAGAATGTAAAAATGTAATTGATTTTCATATGTGAGTTTTTACCTGTGGCCTTGAGAAATTAAAGTATTATTTCTAACAATGGATGTTTTGTTCATTTTGTCTCTCAAAAAGTGATTTTGTAGATTAATGGAGATATTCTACATTTATTATATGTTCATCTTTGAATAAAGACACTTTTACCTTCTTCCTTTCCAGTCTTTGATGACTGCTGAAGGTCTGGGCGGTGGGTGCTGAAGGTCAGGGTGGTGGTGCTGAAGGTCAGGGTGGCTGTGGCCATTTCTCAGCATAAGACAGACGTTCGCTACATCTATTGATTCTTCCTTTCATGGATGGCTTTTGTGCAGCATGTGATGTTGTTTGATAGCATTTTACCCACTGAATTTCTTTCAAAATTGGAGTCATTCCTCTCAACCTCTGCCACTGCTTTATCAACTAAGCATATGGAACACTCTAAATTCTTTGCTATCATTTCAACAGTCTTCATATCTTCACTCTCAAGAACTGTTTCCTTTGCTCACCCATAAGAAACAACTCATCTGTTCAGCTGTTATCATAAAAATGCAAATAATCATCCCTAAGTAGTGAACCTGATTTTATTGTGTGAAGACGTCAGTCAGCCTACTTTGTTCCATATGGCGTTCTTACTTAGTGTACACAAATGTTGAAGGCAAATGTACTACAATTCAGAGCTTAAACATCGACAAAGGTGTTGCCTGCAAAATATGCAAGGTATATAAGGAATGATTTTCTTTCTATGATTTTAAAACATTAAATACAACAAAAAACCTCAATGGAAGAAATACTTTTATTTAGTACCTGGGAGACCTCTGGTAGTAATGATTGGGTCTCATATATCAGTTTTTCTACAGACACAGTTTACTTAAAATGCATTTTAGGTATGTCTTTCCTCTTTCTCTAGTTAATATAAAGGAAATTCTAACCATACCTGGCAATAAAATAGAATGCAAACATTTGTAAAGAGAAATTATTTCATATACATGACTATGTAGTGAGGTCTAAGAGTGCATCAGAAAAATGTAATAGTAAAGGAGATGGAAAGCTGTAGCTATTATCCTGCTTTGAAAAAATAGATGTAAGCAAATATTGGACCAGGTACTCATTTAATTTCTGGAATATCTCAGATCTTACATCCATCTTTTCTTCAATGAATCCTGCTCATGCATAGAAATTAAATATACTAGATACTTTAGAGCTTGGAATTTGGAGAACCCATTCAGCTTTGTTTCGTGTGTCTAACATATGATCCTAACCTGGATCCATGAGAGAATTCAGGACATCTACAAACTAGAATGGGGAAAACAAAAATCACATCTTTATTTTCACCATTCCTATATAAAGTATACTGATTACTACAATTACATATGTTGGCAAAATATCACAGTCATATTATAACTGTGACTTTATAACCACTAGAAATCAGGTACCATTTCATATCACATTCCAGGTGCAAAAGATAACTCAAAATATTACTTATACTCATCAATGCTTTAAAATCATGGTAGTTACTTGGCTTTCTCTTAGATTTTATTTAACACATTAATAAATATAGGTATATTGGGTAAAACTGCAATAATTTCAGAATCTGTCACCTGGCCTTAGTCCATCTCCATATCAATAGGTATTTACAAGAGATGAGGAGAAGCCATTCTCCCCTTAGTCCAACCAGGACGGGGAGAGACACAGGCGAGTGGGAGTAGATGACTTCTTGTAAGCAATAAATGGGTTTCTCCCACTTTATTTTTCCCTTTGACTGATTTTGGCTTCACAGGTTTCCCAGGCTGGGAACACATATACCAATCTGTTTTTTAAAACAGTACATTTATTACAAACATTATATTTTAATATAAAAATATTAACAATTTATTTTTCTTCTATGTACTGCATTTTTTCCACCTAAACATACACACATGATAAAGAGTGTCTTATAGCCAATGTTTGACTTTAGACACATCTTCTTTGAAGTGTTTACACAGGGCTCCCAGGGGGGAGTGTTCATGCTAAATCGCCAAATCCATTAAGCACATTGAGTCAAACTGCTGTTTTGTTTTGCCCTGAATCAACCTCATAGACTTGGTGCTATGGGCAAAGCCTGTTCTTTCTGTTTAATGTGGAGAGTGACATTTCCTTGGCTAAGGGCTTAGGAGGAATAGAATGAGAGGGAATGCAGGAGAACCTCTCTGGGGTCAAGCTCAGGGCAGAGGAGGGGGCTATGAACTGAATGTTAGCAGAGAGTTTTATCTGCTGTGGGTGTGTGTGGACAGAATGTCTTCCCCTGACTAGCAGTTCACCTCCCAGGAGGAGCACAGTAAACAACACAGCTCTCCTAGAGGTTTCTGGGAATTAGACTCAGCTGCATGAGTTAGAGGAGCATTGAAGTAATTTGCATGTCATTTGCATAAGAGTCGGTATTTGTTCATAAAATAATAGTGGCTATTTTCAAGTAATTTTCAGGTTCATTTATTATTGCTACACTGAGGTCTCTGGCATCTTGATTTCATCCTGTCTTCCTGTCATATTCACAAAGCCAGGCAGGTGCTTGGCATGGGGGAGGTGTGCAGCACCACTGAGCACCTCCCACCCTGGCAGTTTCCAGAAGAGGACTCTAGGATGGAAGGATGAGGGTGACATGGTTAAGATGATGGAGAGGTGGAGGGCTGATGTCCCAAACAGATGTGCTGTCTCACTACTAGGACTGGACTTTCGGTCTCCTAATCAGGAATCCGTTTATCGCAGCCAAAAAGTGGGGAGAGAATCTAAATAATGAGGTAGAAATCGGGTTGTTCAGCTTGAAACTGGAAGTCAGGTGCAGCTGGGCAGTGAGGCAGGCTTCATGCTGAGCCTCAGCACTGGCCTTGATCTCATTCAGCTCTCCCCTAGGGCTTAGATGAGAGCTGTGCCTCCGGGTGGGATGGCAGCACTTTAGGAATAGGAGGGAAAGAATTAAGGAGGGTAGCTAATGTTTAGTGAGTGCTTGCATTGTGGCAGATGCAGCCCTGAATTACTGCTATCATTTCTCACTAAATCCTCGTAACCACTCTGTGAGCAACTTGCTATTTTCCCATTTTTTCAGTGAGGAAACTGAGAGCCAAGTTCAAAGCCTTGCACAAAATCTGTTGAATGGCTCTCTTCGTAATTTTTCCTCAAGAAGAAGTATCTAGGTTTCTAAAGATCAATTTCTTCCAGTACTTACTTGTACCCATTTCCGCTGAAATGAAGCTATTCCTTTATTATGCTATCAGGCTAGATAAGAAAGTGTTCTTTCCCGAATGTATTAAATAAAGGCAGAGTAAAAGTGCATTTGTTCAAAGTGCTGTTTAAGAGATTTCCTGCCATTGATTATAGGTTATTTATAGGAAATAAGTTGTATCTGTATTACATCAAGGAGATAAGGATACACAAAAAAACCTGGTCAACTGACTATTGTCAGGGGAGAAGTGTGTGTTTGGAATGGACCAGAGACTGTTTCACCCTAGAGGTCCTAATGTCTATAAACTCTGAACTGTGGTTTTTGTAGCTTAAAGCCTGGAAATTGTTATGTGAATGACTGTAAATTCAGTTCTGAAAATAACCTTCCAGATTAACTGAAATGGTTCTTGAGATTTCCAGACCATGTTTTATAAAGTTTCCATTCTACAGCTGTCTCTAAATCAAAATGAGGACTCCCCTCTCCAATCTGGACACCTTTACATGCCCCTTCAAAAGAGGAAACTAAGCTGAAGGGAATTGCTTATTTAAACATCTGTTCAAGGTACCGTTAGCTCAAAGTTGTTACCCTAAATTCTCCAGTCCTCCTGTGGCTTATAAATAATTGTAGTGAATGCAGCATTCACAGTGATAATGATGGAAGCAATGATTATTTGGTCTCAGAGAGAATCATTCGTTTAAGCTCTTTTACATTAATCAAGATAGATTGCTTTTTAAAAGACCTCTAATTACTTTATTGTTAATTATTTATATTCACCAAGTGTTGGATGCTTGCTTGTTACTTAGTAGCCTCATGAGGTATGTCAGTTTATAAAATATTGAGTTACAAACCTGGCAGTTGTGAGCTGAGCTTGCTGTTCCAAGCTCAGCCTAAGCCAGTCATAGGTCCTCATCTACAGTGGCTCATCATTAACAAGACACTAAAAATGGAACAATAATACCTTGTATTTCCATGGTGCCTTCTATCTAAAAAGTCTTGTTTTTATCATTAACACATGGAATTTATATTTCTAAGAGGTCACTTAATATAATTCTACCACATGCCACATAAACTATGTCTTTAGCATCACTGGCCATAAGTTGATTTCATGACACCCCTGTCCCCACTCTTACACTCAAAGCAGACATTACTAACGCACATTGGAATTGCCCAGCTGGTCCCTGATCCAGTTATAATGCCTCTTAACACAGCACTCCAAGCAATTTCCTCTAATCGATTGGTTTTTATCTTCAGTGCCAACTCATATTTATCATCCACTATCCACACTTGGAACAACTTAGTGAGGTGAGCTTATTACCTCTCAAGACAGTCATACCACTATTAACTCTCATTGTGAAAACAGTTCTTTCTACTCTTCAATAACATAACCTGTTAAGTGACCTTCTAACGTTTCTGCCTCTTATCCCTTTTATCCACTTTTTTCTTATCTATTCTCTTTTACATCTATTTATCCCTTAGCTTGAAAGTATCAACTCCAACCATGGGGGAAATAAAATAAAACACAACTGCTAGTTTTTTTATAGGTCCTGCTTTATTTCAAACCTACTCAAATTTTAAAATAAGCAATGTATGTTGTAGATTTGGGGGACTAAGGATCATCAATACTGCTCTTAGGAACTCTGACAGAAGGTTGCCATGAGAGCCGGAGATGGAGAATTCGAGATTTCACAGCTGAAACTTGAGCTGCCTTTTGAAAGGCAGGGAGGAGTTTTTCAGACAGATAATAGGGCAAGCACATTCCAAGGAGAGAGACAGAACAAAGATATGCTGCTGCCTATAGGTCTTTTAGTCTAGTGAATCTGGAGCTTAAACTGGAGGGCTTGTCAAAGCACATATGGCTGGTATCCTCCTCCAGAGCGTCTGCCCATGGATCCCTGCCACCCCTGTATCTGCACCTCTATCAAGTTTCTGTTGATGCCTGTGTGCCTGGTCCAGGGGCCACACTGTGAGAAACTCAGCTCCTGGCTTTAGCATAGTTGTATGTGCCCACTCCCAGCTCCACCAAGCTATCTTCTTTCCTGTCTGTCTTGCTTTCTGAGCAGTGAGTGTGGAAAATAGCTGGGATTTATGTGTTGTTCAGGCAAAATCTAGAAGCCTTTTCAGCGACCTGTGTCAAATTTGCCAGTGTGCACTCACAGTGGGTCAAACTGGCAGTTACCAGGAGTGCGCCTGTGCATGGGGAGCAAAAGCACAGCTATCGGGGGAGGTGGGGGAGCAGCCTCCCTTCTGAAGTTCTACAGTCGATCTATGGCCATTCTCAGCAGTTACTAAGGTCCAGAGATCAGAGTCTTCAAGGGCATGTAGCCTGGTGGCCTCCTCAAAACGTCATCACTGTCACTACTGAAAAAAGTTCTGTGCACTTGCACTTCCTTCCCTCTGGCCGCAGATTTCTCCATAAGACAGGGAAGTTTAGCAGGGAGAGCTTTATTGCAAAAGGAAACAGTTTGCAAATCAAGGAGGCTTAGCTTTCAGCCAGGAACCCAAAGTGTGGCTCTGAAGAAACAGGAGACAGAGTTGTTTTATGGTAAACTTTCTGCCTAGTTCCCATTCAGGTCTGGTATGTAAATGAGAGATACAGGCTTGTTAAATTGATTGGTTGATGCAAGTCAGCTGATCGATTTATTTCTCAGTCAATGTCTGTTTTGGCAGCAGTGCCAGGATCTTATCAGGAACCCATCCTGCTTTAGGGAACAGTCTCCCTTTTGTGGTTCTGCCAAGGTCACAGAATATGGGCGTGGCCTGCTGTCAGTACGGGGCCTCAATCCCCGCTCTGTTTTGGGTCTCAGAATCCGTCTTCTTGTTCCTGGCACAGATGGGGTCTAGGGAAGGCAGGACTCAGTTCTGTTTTATTTTTACGTCTCTTTCCTTTGAAGGATGGCACTTAGGTTTGCTTGGGTTACTGGTCACCTTAATATCTGTCGTCACTAACATTCCCCTGTATTCCTTTCTCTGACTTCCCAGTCACTCTCCTTGTTTCAGTTCCCACTGTACCTGCCTCTGCACAGGATTCCAGATTAAGTGATCTGAATATTTCAGTTCTATAAACTATCACTGTTTTGCCAAAACTGATGCAACAATAAAATTTTGCTTTGACCTAAGGCCATTCTGCGCAGCAGCATTGCAGGCTGTGTGATGGAGCGTTCAGCAGCAATAGCCTGGCTGTAAGTCATGTATTTGCAGATCTGTAGGGCAGGCTTCACTCTCTATGAGCCTCCCTTCACTCCGGAAGAACCAGGATTTCATTTTGCGCAGACTGTTCTTCCCTTCCCCCACTCTGTCCCTCACTTGTAAGACCACAGCACAGTGATAAAGACGATGCCAGGGCTAGCAAAGACAGAGAGATTTAAGATGGGGAGGGGGCTACAGAGAGAAGAGGAAAGGGGGAGGGGCTGGGTTTGCAGCCCACCGCAGTTTGCCACGTCTCCCTTGGGGATAGTCTTTAAGGACACATCTGGCATGTTCCTCGTGGCCGGCCCTGCGGAACCTTATCATTGCTGAGCTTTTCCTATGGAGGAACTGCGGTACGCATGTTAATTCCTCCGAGGAGGCCGGTAAGAACTCACGTGACTCCTCACTGACGGTTTGCAGCCCAGGCAGTGGGTCTGTCCCCTCGGTCCAGGTTGGTGGCTTTCCTTTGGGAACCTCACTGTGGCTCCCACATTATCTCCAAGGCTTACTCCATCCAGAGCTGCTGTGGTCTCATGCTGTCAAAATTCTGCCCTCCTATCTAAAGGAGCCCCCACACATAAACAGAAGGATCATGCATCTACAAACCAAGAAGACACACAGCCATAGGCAGTTGTACAGAAAACATTCTTAAAAGTTTGCAGAAACGCTATCCCCTCTCTGTCTTCAACTGTAAAGAAGCAGTATACTTAGTTTGGGGTTCATACAGATCACGTATTTGCTTCTCTCTGTTCCCAAGCCCTCACTGTAGTGATTCCTGTACTCCTCTATAATTACCCCAGTCCAAATGAGTTTTAGAATATCCCAGCCTTTACCACTTATGAGATTTTACTGTATCCTGTTGATTCCCCCAGACCTTCTCCTCCCCCTTCCCCCATGTATTAAAATTATACTGGGTATACATTTTTCTTTAAAACTAAAATGGATTTTCTTTGGTTTTGCTCTTAGTGTTTATACCATCCCTTATGGGAACTGGGGACATTCTGGGGTCATCGAAAACCCAAGCAGGACATGCTAATCAAGGTGGTTTGCTTTCTGAAGCTCTCCTTTTTATTCCCTTTACAAATTGGTCCTAAGTATGAGGAAATACGGAGAAATTATGAGAGTCCAAATACATGAGTATTTGAACGGTGCCCAGAAGCCTCTGTTTCCTCCTCTTAGTCCCTGGGCCTTAGAGGGAGGGGCAGCTGCTGCGGAGGAAAGAGGGCATCTTGGGCCTGAGGGGACATGCCACTTGGAGTACTTTAATCTTTTTTGTTTAAAATCCAAGTAGTTTATATTCTCTGAAGTTTCCCCTGGGTAATGAGAAGTGTTGTTAATAAGACAACTCCTGCTCTGTAAGCGCTTTGTTTGGTACCGTTTGGTGCCGTGTGAATGTTCTTTCCCTCCCCTTCCCCAGCCCCTTATGCCAAGAGGCCCTGGCACATGTTTGGCCCCCAGCCAGTTCTTCTTTGGGTATAAGACTATTGGCATTTCTTTCTCAGTTTTGACTGTAGGAAAGAACATTTTTCAATAATGCTTCTGAAATGTTGCTTTCTCTACTTCAGTGCTTTATCTGGCAAGAGGATTTGCTGGGACTAGACCCAAAGAAAAGGGGAAGAGAAAGGGGAAAAATGGCTCTGGGAGGCAGGACGCCAGCTGCTCCAGTCCTGACTCTGTAGCTCATCACTGTTCCTTCCAGATCTCCAGTCCTCTCCCCAGAGACTCTTTGCACTTGGCATGAGAAGAGCTATTCTATCCCACACCAAACCCTCAAACCTCCATTTGATTATACTGTTTTCCCACACCAAACGTTGGAGAATGTGACCAACCTTCATGCCAGGTAGAAGCAATGGACTCAATACTAAGTCCAGCAATATACAGCCAAGCTTGAAACATGCTTCCAAACACACATCTGCTTCTGGCTGTTTGGACTGCTTGTCGTCAGCAGTGCTCCAGGGAGAGTAGCATAGTGGAGAAGAGCTGCTGTAGTGGGAGCCTTCTCCTCATTTCTCTGGGAAAGCTAAGTTCTAGCATGGATGAGGTGAGAACCCTCTACCACCTCATCCTTTGTGTCTTTGAGCTCCAGAGAGGGGCCCAGCATGATTTCTGCTTCTACAGTCTAAGATATTGCTTCCAGTTGGTCCTTTCCCCTACCCACCCTCCCACCCACAACTGGTCATCTGGAGTATGGGCTCAAGAGGCCCCAGGACTTTTGGAGGTGTTCTAAGGGGTCCAGCTACCAGTCCAATGGGCAAGGAGAAAGGAGTCAAAACACATGTTGACGTTTCAAATGACCTCATACTACAATAAAATTATTATTATTATTTTTTTTTACATAATTATTTTTTATTGAAGGGTAGTTGACGCACAGTATTACATTACATTAGTTTCAAGTGTACAACACAGTGATAAAACATTTATATACATAATTCTAGGTTCCAGCTATCACCCTACCAAGCTGTTACAATATCTTGACTATATTCCTTATGCTATACATTACATCCCGGTTACTTATTTATTTTACCATTGGAAGTCTGTCCTTTTTTTTTTTTTTTTTTTTTTGAGGGCATCTCTCATATTTATTGATCAAATGGTTGTTAACAACAATAAAATTCTGTATAGGGGAGTCAATGCTCAATGCACAATCATTAATGCACCCCAAGCCTAATTTTCGTCAGTCTCCAATCTTCTGAGGCATAACAAACAAGTTCTTACATGGAGAACAAATTCTTACATAATGAATAAGTTACATAGTGAACAGTACAAGGGCAGTCATCACAGAAACTTTCGGTTTTGCTCATGCATTATGAACTATAAACAGTCAGTTCAAATATGAATACTCATTTGGTTTTTATACTTGATTTATATGTGGATACCACATTTCTCTCTTTATTATTATTATTTTTAATAAAATGCTGAAGTGGTAGGTAGATACAAGATAAAGGTAGAAAACATAGTTTAGTGTTGTAAGAGAGCAAATGTAGATGATCAGGTGTGTGCCTGTAGACTATGTGTTAATCCAAGCTAGACCAGGGCAATAAAACATCCACGTATGCAGAAGATTTCTCTCAGAATGGGGGGGTGAGGTTCTAAGCCTCACCTCTGTTGATCCCCAATTTCTCACCTGATGACCCCCCTGCGACTGTGCCTGTCTTAGGTTGTTCCTCCCTTGAGGAATCTTACCCGTCTCTGGCTAACCAGTCATCTTCCGGGGCCATACAGGGAAATGTAAAGTTGGTAAGTGAGAGAGAAGCCTTATTGTTTAAAATGGTTAGCTTTTTATTTCTTTACATATTTATGCCCTGTAGCTTCTATGCCCAGCATTTGTCTTGAGGTGTCTTTACCACTTGGAAGAATTATGACACTCGGTAAATTTGATATGAGGCACGAATTCTATTTAAGGGTTGTAATTAGGAAGGAAGAAGAAAAGCTATAGAAGTAGCAGGCGGAAGAAAACATGGGAAGATTGATTATTTCTTTGACATAACTTCTTGTAGAGTAACTTCAGCATGTATAGGTTTTAAGCTACTACTTAAATTGCGCACACACCTTAACATAATAGGAGTATAGTTACATAACCAAAGCATATCTGTAATTACCAGCCATCTCCAGTGAAACCAAGAAAACCAGTTAGGCACCTTAGGCATTTGTGAAAACTTATCTATGATATGGTGGATATTGTCCAACTGAACTTGAACAGTCTGAGAGAAATCAGACAAATTAAAACAACCCATTCCTGGGGAATGTTCACATCCCTTATGTTCTTTTAACAGTAAATAGTCTGTAGTTGTAAGATTTTGGAGCGCTACAATTTGCACTTCTCCTAATTCTTGGTTGAGTTCCAACAGTATAGATCCAGTCAAATTTGTTGTTTTACTGTATGCACAGGCCAGCTTAGATATCTCCTTCTTCATTCCCATGGCAAGTCCAGGAACTGGTGGAATGAGTGCATCTACAGCTGTAGCAGGGCGTGGATCTTTGTTGGGGTTTTTTGATGATCATCTTCTGGCATGAGTCTTCCAGAGAGTGCTGATGTTGGAAGTTCTCTTTCATATCGTATCTCAGTTCATTTTCGGGGTAGCCCAATTAGGCTTTGATCTTCTGATTAAACGCAAACAAACCCTTTGCCTACACTTTTATACGCCCTTTATACCCTTGTGTAGAACTCATTGGAGGTTACCACACGGGAACTGCCCTTTTTTTTTGTTTTGTTTTGTATTGTTTTGTTTTGTTTTGTTTTTGGTATCACTAATCTACACTTACATGACGAATATTATGTTTACTACGCTCTCCCCTATACCAGGTCACCCCTATAAATGCCTTTACAGTCACTGTGCGTCAGCATAGCAAAATGTTGTAGAATCACTACTTGCCTTCTCTGTGTTGTACAGCCCTCCCTTTTCTCCTACCCCCCCATGCATGTTAATCTTAATACCCCCCTACACCTCCCCCCCTTATCCGTCCCTACCCACCCATCCTCCCCAGTCCCTTTCCCTTTGGTACCTGTTAGTCCATTCTTGAGTTCTGTGATTCTGGTGCTGTTTTGTTCCTTCAGTTTTTCCTCTGTTCTTATATTCCACAGATGAGTGAAATCATTTGGTATTTCTCTTTCTCCGCTTGGCTTGTTTCACTGAGCATAATACCCTCCAGCTCCATCCATGTTACTGCAAATGATAGGATTTGCCCTTTTCTTATGGCTGAGTAGTATTCCATTGTGTATATGTACCACATCTTCTTTATCCATTCATCTATCGATGGACATTTAGGTTGCTTCCAATTCTTGGCTATTGTAAATAGTGCTGCGATAAACATAGGGGTGCACTGATCTTTCTCATACTTGATTGCTGCATTCTTAGGGTAAATTCCTAGGCGTGCAATGCCTGGGTCAAATGGTAAGTCTGTTTTGAGCATTTTGATGTACCTCCATACTGTTTTCCACAATGGTTGAACTAACTTACATTCCCACCAGCAGTGTAGGAGGGTTCCCCTTTCTCCACAGACTCGCCAACATTTGTTGTTGTTTGTCTTTTGGATGGCAGCCATCCTTACTGGTGTGAGGTGGTACCTCATTGTAGTTTTAATTTGCATTTCTCTGATAATTAGCGATGTGGAGCATCTTTTCATGTGTCTGTTGGCCATCTTTATTTCTTTTTTGGAGAACTGTCTGTTCAGTTCCTCTGCCCATTTTTTAATTGGGTTATTTGTTTTTTGTTTGTTGAGGTGTGTGAGCTCTTTATATATTCTGGACGTCAAGCCTTTATTGGATGTGTCATTTTCAAATATATTCTCCCATACTGTAGGGATCCTTTTTGTTCTATTGATGGTGTCTTTTGCTGTACAGAAGCTTTTCAGCTTAATATAGTCCCACTTGTTCTTTTTTGCTGTTGTTTTCCTTGCCCAGGGAGATATGTTCAAGAAGAGGTCACTCATGTTTATGTCTAAGAGATTTTTGCCTATGTTTTCTTCCAAGAGTTTAATGGTTTCATGACTTACATTCAGGTCTTTGATCCATTTTGAGTTTACTTTTGTATATAGGGTTAAACAATGTTCCAGTTTCATTCTCCTACATGTAGCTGTCCAGTTTTGCCAGCACCACCTGTTGAAGAGACTGTCATTTCGCCATTGTATGTTCATGGCTCCTTTATCAAATATTAATTGACCATATATGTCTGGGTTAATGTCTGGATTCTCTAGTCTGTTCCATTGGTCTGTGGGTCTGCTCTTGTGCCAGTACCAAATTGTCTTGATTACTATGGCTTTATAGTAGAGCTTGAAGTTGGGGAGTGAGATCCCACCTACTTTATTCTTTCTCAGGATTGCTTTGGCTATTCGGGGTCTTTGGTGTTTCCATATGAATTCTTGAATTATTTGTTCCAGTTCATTGAAGAATGTTGCTGGTAGTTTCATAGGGATTGCATCAAATCTGTGTATTGCTCTGGGCAGGATGGCCATTTTGACGATATTAATTCTTCCTAGCCACGAGCATGGGATGTGTTTCCATCTGTTAGTGTCCCCTTTAATTTCTCTTAAGAGTGACTTGTAGTTTTCAGAGTATAAGTCTTTCACTTCTTTGGTTAGGTTTATTCCTAGGTATTTTATTTTTTTTGTTGCAATTGTGAATGGAGTTGTTTTCCTGATTTCTCTTTCTGTTGGTTCATTGTTAGTATATAGGAAAGCCACAGATTTCTGTGTGTTGATTTTGTATCCTGCAACTTTGCTGTATTCCGATATCAGTTCTAGTAGTTTTGGGGTGGAGTCTTTAGGGTTTTTTATGTACAGTATCATGTCATATGCAAATAGTGACAGTTTAACTTCTTCTTTACCAATCTGGATTCCTTGTATTTCTTTATTTTGTCTGATTGCCGTGGCTAGGACCTCCAGTACTATGTTAAATAACAGTGGAGAGAGTGGGCATCCCTGTCTAGTTCCCGATCTCAGAGGAAATGCTTTCATCTTCTCGCTGTTCAATATAATGTTGACTGTGGGTTTATCATAGATGGCCTTTATTATGTTGAGCTACTTGCCCTCTATTCCCATTTTGCTGAGAGTTTTTAACATGAATGGATGTTGAACTTTGTCAAATGCTTTTTCAGCATCTATGGAGATGATCATGTGGTTTTTGTCTTTCGTTTTGTTGATGTGGTGGAAGATGTTGATGGACTTTCGAATGTTGTACCATCCTTGCATCCCTGGGATGAATCCCACTTGGTCATGGTGTATGATCCTCTTGATGTATTTTTGAATTCGGTTTGCTAATATTTTGTTGATTATTTTTGCATCTACGTTCATCAGGGATATTGGTCTGTAGTTTTATTTTTCGGTGGGATCTTTGCCTGGTTTTGGTATTAGGGTGATGTTAGCTTCATAGAATGAGTTTGGGAGTATCCCCTCCTCCTCTATTTTTTGGAAAACTTTAGGGAGAATGGGTATTATGTCTTCCCTGTATGTCTGATAAAATTCCGAGGTAAATCCATCTGGCCCAGAGGTTTTGTTCTTTGGTTGTTTTTTGATTACCGCTTCAATTTCGTTGCTGGTAATTGGTCTGTTTAGATTTTCTGTTTCTTCCTGGGTCAATCTTGGAAGGTTGTATTTTTCTAGGAAGTTGTCCATTTCTCCTAGGTTTCCCAGCTTGTTAGCATATAGGTTTTCATAGTATTCTCCAATAATTCTTTGCATTTACGTGGGGTTCGTTGTGATTTTTCCTTTCTCGTTTCTGATACTGTTGATTTGTGTTGACTCTCTTTTCTTCTTAATAAGTCTGGCTAGAGGCTTATCTATTTTGTTAATTTTCTCGAAGAACCAGCTCTTGGTTTCATTGATTTTTGCTATTGTTTTATTCTTCTCAATTTTATTTATTTCTTCTCTGATCTTTATTATGTCCCTCCTTCTGCTGACCTTAGGCCTCATCTGTTCTTCTTTTTCCAATTTCGATAATTGTGACATTAGACCATTCATTTGGGATTGCTCTTCCTTTTTTAAATATGCTTGGATTGCTATATACTTTCCTCTTAAGACTGCTTTTGCTGTGTCCCACAGAAGTTGGGGCTTAGTGTTGTTGTTGTCATTTGTTTCCATATATTGCTGGATCTCCATTTTGATTTGGTCATTGATCCATTGATTATTTAGGAGCATGTTGTTAAGCCTACATGTGTTTGTGAGCCTCTTTGCTTTCTTTGAACAGTTTATTTCTAGTTTTATGCCTTTGTGGTCTGAAAAGTTGGTTGGTAGGATTTCAATCTTTTGGAATTTTCTGAGGCTCTTTTTGTGGCCTAGTATGTGGTCTATTCTGGAGAATGCTCCATGTGCACTTGAGAAGAATGTATATCCCCCTGCTTTTGGATGTAGAGTTCTATAGATGTCTATTAGGTCCATCTGCTCTACTGTGTTGTTTAGTGCTTCCGTGTCCTTTCTTATTTTCTGCCCAGTGGATCTATCCTTTGCGGTGAGTGGTTTGCTGAAGTCTCCTAGAATGAATGCATTGCAGTCTATATCCCCCTTTAGTTCTGTTAGTATTTGTTTCACATATGCTGGTGCTCCTGTGTTGGGTGCATATATATTTAGAATGGTTATATCCTCCTGTTTGACTGAGCCGTTTATCATTATGTAGTGTCCTTCTTTATCTCTTGTTACTTTCTTTGTTTTGAAGTCTATTTTGTCTGGTATTAGTACTGCAACCCCTGCTTTCTTCTCACTGTTGTTTGCTTGAAATATGTTTTTCCATCCCTTGACTTTTAGTCTGTACATGTCTTTGGGTTTGAGGTGAGTTTCTTGTAAGCAGCATATAGATGGGTCTTGC
This sequence comes from Manis pentadactyla, assembly GCF_030020395.1. Classification (NCBI taxonomy): domain Eukaryota; kingdom Metazoa; phylum Chordata; class Mammalia; order Pholidota; family Manidae; genus Manis; species Manis pentadactyla. The sequence goes on along the minus strand of NC_080020.1, from coordinate 144,528,629 downwards.
TTTTTTATCCATTCTGTTACTCTGTGTCTTTTGATTGGTGCATTCAATCCATTAACATTTAGGGTGACTATTGAAAGATATGTACTAATTGCCATTGCAGGCTTTAAATTCGTGGTTATCAAAGGTTCAAGGTTAGCCTCTTTAGTATCTTACTGCCTAACTTAGCTCGCTTATTGAGCTGTTATATGCACTTTCTGGAGATTCTTTTCTTCTCTCCCTTCTTTGTTCCTCCTCCTCGATTCTTCATATGTTGGGTGTTTTGTGCTGTGCTCTTTCTAGGAGTGCTCCCATCTAGAGCAGTCCCTGTAAGATGTTCTGTAGAGGTGTTTTGTGGAAAGCAAATATCCTCAGCTTTTGTTTGTCTGTGAATTGTTTAATCCCACCGTCATATTTGAATGATAGTCGTGCTGGATACAGTATCCTTGGTTCAAGGCCCTTTGCTTCATTGTATTAAATATATCATGCCATTCTCTTCTGGCCTGTAGGGTTTCTGTTGAGAAATCTGATGTTAGCCTAATGGGTTTCCCTTTGTAGGTGACCTTTTTCTCTCTAGCTGCCTTTAACACTCTTTCCTTGTCCTTGATCTTTGCCATTTTAATTATTATGTGTCTTGGTGTTGTCCTTCTTGGATCCTTTCTGTTGGGGGTTCTGTGTATTTCCGTGGTCTGTTCGATTATTTCCTCCCCCAGTTTGGGGACGTTTTCAGCAATTATTTCTTCTAAGATACTTTCCATCTCTTTTCCACTCTCTTCTTCTTCTGGGACCCGTATAATACGGATATTGTTCCTTTTGGATTGGTCACACAGTTCTCTTAGTATTGTTTCATTCCTGGAGATCCTTTTGTCTCTCTCTATGTCAGCTTCTATGCGTTCTTGTTCTCTGATTTCAATTCCATCAATGGCCTCTTGCATTCTATCCATTCTGCTTATAAACCCTTCCAGAGTTTGTTTCATTTCTGCGATCTCCTTTCTGGCATCTGTGATCTCCCTCCGGACTTCATCCCATTTCTCTTGCGTATTTCTCTGCATCTCTGTCAGCATGTTTATGATTCTTATTTTGAATTCTTTTTCAGGAAGACTGGTTAGGTCTGTCTCCTTCTCTGGTGTTGTCTCTGTGACCTTTGTCTGCCTGTAGCTTTGCCTTTTCATGGTGATAGGAATAGTTTGCAGAGCTGGGACGAGTGACGGCTGGAAGGACTTCCTTTCTTGTTGGTTTGTGGCCCTCCTCTCCTGGGAGAACAGCGACCTCTAGTGGCTTGTGCTGCGCAGCTGCGCACAGACAGGGTTTGTGCTTCCTGCCCGGCTGCTATGGAGTTAATCTCCGCTGTTGCTGTGGGCGTGGCCTGGCTCGGGCAGCTACTCCAAAATGGTGGAGTCGCGTTGGAGCAGGAGCGGCGTGGAGGCTATTTATCTCCGTAAGGGTCCTCCCTGCTCCCTGCAGCCCAGGTTTTAGGGTGCCCAGAGATCCCCGGATTCCCTACCTCTGGATTAAGTGACCTGCCCTGCCCCTTTAAGACTTCCAAAAAGCACCCGCCAAAACAAAACAACGACCACCAAAAAAAAAAGAAAAAAATTTTTAAATTAAAAAAAAAAAAAAAAAATTTTTTTAATTAAAAAAAAAAGGTGTTCGCTCGTTTTTCTTTATTCTCCGGTGCCAGCCTCAGGCTTCTGCTCACCGGTCTTGCTGCCCTGTTTCCCTAGTATTGGGGTCCCTATCCCTTTAAGACTTCCAAAACGCGCTCGCCAAAACAAAACAGCAAAAAAACAGGAAAAAAAAAAAAAATGGTCGCGCGCTTTTCTTATGTCCTCCGACACCCGGCCTCCAGTGCCCGCTCACTGTTCTTGCTGCCCTGTTTTCCTAGTATCGAGCGCCCTGCACTCTGGCCCGGATGGCGGGGGCTGGGTGTTCGGCAGTCCTGGGCTCCGTCTCCCTCCCGCTCTGCCTATTCTTCTCCCGCCGGGAGCTGGATGGAGGGGCGCTCAGCTCCCACCGGACCGGGGCTTGTATCTTACCCCCTTCAAGAGTTGCTGGGTTCTCTCAGGTGCGGATGTGGTCTGGATATTGTCCTGTGTCCTTGGTCTTTATTCTAGGAAGGGTTGTCTTTGTTATATTTTCATAGATATATGTTGTTTTGGGAGATTTCCGCTGCTCTACTCACTCCGCCATCTTCCGCCCCCACAATAAAATTATTTTTGATGAATGTAGTTGGGCCCTAATTTCATTTTCTTATTAGAACCTGCATATTTTCCCCACAATTTCTAGATAAATAGATGTTTACTGTAATATATGGAAACACAGATTTTTCTAACCTACTTCCAAAATATTTTACTTCAATTCATACCAGAAAATTATTTCTGTAAATTTCTCAGTATATTCCTAGCAGTGTTGTATTCAGGGAATCCTGTATGTTGGCCAGGAAGGAAATTCAAAGCCTTTGGCTATGTCTATCACTTAATGCAGAAAGAATCTACAGTTGTATATTTCCTTTTAAACAATGCTATTTAGGAAAGTTAGATGTCTTTTAAAGTCTCTAAGTAATTGGAATCTGGGGATTTAAACATGTGTTACAAATATCTAATTTGTTGCATTTTAATTACATAACTTAGCCTATAACTCTAGAATTGGAGTAATGTGTTAAAACCCTTGAAAAGAAGATGTCTTTTTATTTCTAGGATACAAGTGTCAGAGGCTTTAATTAAATAATTATTAATGATAGTATTCACACTATGTCCTTGTTTTTTTATTGTCTTCTTGAGATATTAGACTCAGAGTGATGTTATGAAGATTCCCACTGCTACTTGTTCAGCCAATAAACTGTCCTATTTACAACTTTATTTGTGGATGTGACATTTTCTAATCATGGACTCTAGCTTCTTTTGTTAATTAGTAGACTTTATGTTTTGAACAGTTTTAGATTTACAGATAAATTGAACAGAAAATACAGACTTCTATATGCACACTCCCCATTTCCTCTATTATTAATACCTGGCATCGGGTGGTACATTGTTACATGTGTCATGTGCATGTTACACCCCAATTGTCCCACAGTTGTTAGATATTCTGTTCTGTCATTTTCATCTTTTTTCCTCTCTTTGCATTTCAGTTTTGGAAATTTCTATTGGCATTCCTTCAGGCTCACTGATGTTTTTTTTGTGTCCAGTCTACTGATGAGCCCACTCCTGGCATTCTTAACCTTTGTACCATGTTTTGGATTTCTAGCATTTCTTTTTGATTTTATATCAGAGTTTCCATCTCTTTGCTTGCACAATCCACCTGTTTTTATGTGTTGTCCTGTTTTTCCATTACTACCTTCAGCATATTAATCACTGTTGTTTTAAATTCTGGGTCTGATTATGGCAACATCTCTGCCACATCTGAGTTGATTCTGGTGCTTACATGGTTTTGCCTTTTGGTATGCCATGTAATTGTTTCTTGAAAGCCAGACATGATGTCATGGGCAAAAGGAACAGAAGTCAATAGGACCTTAATGTGAGGTTTTATGTTTTTTTTTTTCCATGGTGTTAAGTGTTTGTTGTTTGCTAGAGCTGTAGATTTCTGAGGCTTAAATTTCCCCTGATGTCCTTGTTTTGTCTCCTGTTTTCTTTGGGGTTCTCTAGAGCTTCTTAAATAAGGCTGAGATGTACAGTTCTTTCCATTATGTTACTCTGGTTACCCAGGAGTCCTACTGGTGTGGTGGTAGGGTGGGGAGAAGTGGCCTATGTTTCTATGATTGGGTCCTAGCTTTTGTCCTAGTGCCCTGGGCTGTGACCTTCACAAATTCTTCTCAGATTTTCCTGCCCCACCTGCCTTATGCATAATAAGAAGGCTAGAGGGAGATGATGTTGAGCAGTTCCCTTCCACCATGAAGGTTGGGCTTTGGTGACGCCTCAGTTAGTTATGCTCTAGTAGAATTATTTCCGTTGAAGTAAGGGTTCTGTTAAAAGCAAAATGCTCTGTATATATATATATATATATATATATATATATATATATATATATATATATATATATGAAAGAGAGAGAGATATATTATGACTGCATAGGAACATAGATCTACAAGGATACACAATAAATTTAAAACAGTAGAGTTTTGTGGAAGTAATAGTGTTGGTGATGATTTTGTGAAGACTTAGACTTTTCCACTGTCTATACTTCTGTATTAAAATTTTTTATTCAGTTTATTTAAACAGCAACAAAAAATTTCCCCCATTCCCATCCCCTGACTCTTACAACCACTGATCTGTTCTCTGTATCTATGAGTTTCTCTTTTTAAGATTCTGCATGTAAGAGAGATCATATGGTATTTTTCTCTTTCTGAGTAACAGATGGTTCCTGATTTATGATGGTTTGACTTACATTTTTTTTTTTACTTTATGTGGTACAAAAGTAATGTGCATTCAATAGAAACCATACTTCTAATTTTGAATTTCTGTTTTTTCCTGGGCGATACACAGAATGATACTCTTTTGTATGCTGGGAGGCAGCAGTGAGCCAGGCTCCCAGTCAGCCACACAATCCTAAGGGTAAATAGCCAATATAATAACAACCATGCTATACCCATACAGCCACACTGTCTTTCATTTTCAGTATAGTGTTCAGTAACTTACATGAGATATTCAGCACTTTATTATAAAATAGGCTTTGTGTTAGATGGTTTTCCCAACTGCAGGCTAATGTAAGTGCGAGCATATCAAGGTGGACTAGGCTAGGTTAGGTGTACTAAGACCACCTATTTCTGCATCTGTTGAGGTGATCAAAACTTCTGCCCCTTAAATTTAATCAGATAGTTTGTTTTTGCTGTTGAGTTGTATGAATTCTTTACAGATTTTGGATATTAGCTCCTTACCAGATACATGATTTGCAAGTATTTTCTTCCATTCAGTAGGTTGCCTTTTCATTTTGTTGATTGATTGTGTTACTCTTCAGAAGCTTCTTAGTTTGATACAGTCTCACTTGCCTATTTTTGCTTTTATTGTTTTTACTTTCAGTGTCAAATTCAAATAATCATTGCTAAGATCTACGTCAAGGAGCTTCCAGATATGTTTTCTCCTAGAAGTTCTATGGTTTCAGGTCTTTAGTCCATTTTGATTTAATTTTAATGTGTGGTGTTAGATAGTTGTCCGGTTTCGCATTTTTGCATGTGGCTGTCCAATTTTCCAAGTCCCATTTATTAGAGTATCCTTTCCCCCATTTTATATTCTTGACTTCTTTCTTATAAATTAATTGACCATATATGTGTGGGCTTATGTTCCATTGAGATATATGTCTGTTTTTAAGCCAATATCACAGTTTTAATTAACAAAACTTTGTAATATAGTTTGAAATTGGGAAACGTGATGCCTACAGTCTTGTTCTTTCTCAGGATTGCTTTGGCTGTTTTGGGTCTTTTGTGGTTTCATACAAATTTTAGGATTGTTTGTTCTACTTCTGTGAAAATTGCCATTGGAATTATGACAGGGATTGTCTGAATCTGTAGATTGCTTTGGGTACTATGGACATTTAACAATATTAATTCTTCCAATCCATGAGCATAGAATATCTTTCCATTTATTGTGTCTTCTTCAATTTCTTTCATTAATGTCTTGTAGCTTTCAATACATAGGTCTTTCACTGCTTTGTTAAATTTATTCTTAGCCATTTTATTCTCTTTGATGCAATTATAAATGGTATGTGTTTTCTTAATTTCTCTTTCTGATATATTTCTGTAAAGAAATGCAACAGACATTTGTGTATTGATTTTGTATCTTGAAACTTTACTGAACTCATTTATTAGTTCTGTTTTTTGTTGGAATCTTTAGGGTTTTCTATATAAGAACACCCCATCTGCAAAGAGAGAAAATTTTACTACTTCCTTTCCAATCTGGATGTCTTATATTTCTTTCTCTTGCCTAATTGCTTTGGGGGACTTCCAATATTGTGTTGAATAAGATTGGCAATAGTGACATCCTTGTCTTTTTCCTGATCTTAGAGGAGAAGCTAAGATCACCACTGAATATGATGTTAGCTGTGGGTTATATATACCCTTTATTATGTTGAGGTACTTTCCCTCTATATCCACTTTGTTGAAAATTTTTACCATAAATGGATGTTGAATTTTGTCAAAACCTGCATCTACTTTTTTGTGTCTATTGAGGTGATCATATGATTTTTATCCTTTGTTTGGTTACTCTGATATATCATATTTAATGATTTGTGGATATTGAACCATACTTTCATCCCTGGAATAATTCCCACTAGATCATATTGTAACACATCCTTGTGTTGAATTCAGTTTATTAACATGTTGTTGAGGATTTTAGCATTTATTTTCATCAGGGATATGGCCTGTGATTGTCCTTTTTTTTTTTTTGGTGGCCTTCTTGTCTGGTTTTGGTGTTAGGATTAGTATTAATTCTGCTTTAAATGTTTGATAGAATTTACCATTGAAGCTGTCTGGTACCGGATTTTTGTTTTTGTGGAGGTTTTTGATTGCTGATTCAATATCCTTGTTAGTACTCAGTCTGAACAGATTTTCTCTTTCCTTATAATTCACTCTTGGTAGGGTGTATGTTTCTAGGAATTTATCCATTTCTTCTAGTATGTCCAGTTTGTTAGCATATAATTGTTATAGCTCTCATTATCCTTTGTATTTTTGTGGTATCAACTGTAACATCTCCTCTTTCATTTCTTATTTTTTTTATTTGAGCCCTTTTTCTTTCTTGGTGAATCTACCTTACAGTTTATCAATTGTTTTTATCTTTTCAGTGAAACAGCTCTTATTTCATTTATTTTTTCTATTGTCTCTTTTACTTTATATTTCATTTTTTTCGGCTCTAGTCTTTGTTATTTTCTTCCTTTTACTACTTTGTGCTTCATTTGTTCTTTTCCTAGTTTCTAGAGGTGTCAGGTTAGGATGTTTATGTAAGACTTCTTGTTTCTTGAAATAGGCATTGATCATTATGAACTTCCTTGTTAGAACTGCCTTTGATGCATCCCACAAATTTCCACATTATATTTTCATTTTCATTGTATCTCAAGGTATTTTTTTCTCTTTTTGACCTATTGATTATTCAGTTGCATGTTGTTTTACCTTCACGTATTTGTGAATTTTCTATTTCTCCTCATGTAATTAATTTCTAATTTGATACCATTGTGGTCAGAAAAGATGTTTGACATAATTTTGATTGTCTTACATTAAGACTTGTTCTGTGGCCTAACAGATGACCTACCTGGAGAATGTTCCATGTGTACTTACAAAGAATGTGCATGGATGAAATGCTCTGTATATATCTAAGTCCATCTGGTCTAAAGTGTCATTTAAGGCCTACGTTTCTTTACTGATTTTCTGTCTACATGCTCTATTAATATAAGTGGAGAATTAAAGTCCCTTACAATTATTGTATTTCTATTTTTCCCTTTAGTTCCATTAATATTCACTTTATATATTTAGGTGCTCTTGTGCTGGTAAATAAGTAATTACAAATGTTATATCCTCTTATTGAATGGACTGTTTTATCATTATGCAATGTCCTTCTTTGTCTCTCATTACAGTCTTTGTTTTAAAGCCTGTTTTGTCTGATATAAATATAGCTACCTCAGCTGTTAGTTTCTATTTGCATTGACTCTCTTTTCTCAACACTCACTTTCAGTCTGTGTCCGTACATCTAAAAAATGTATTTCTTGTAGACAGCATAAAGATGGGTCTTGTGTTTTTATACAGTTCAGCCACTCTATGTCTTTTGATTGGAGAATTTAGTCCATTTACATTTAAAGTAATTACTGATAGGTATGTGCTTATTGCCATTTTGTTAATTGTTTTCTGAGTAATTTTAGTTCTTCCCAATTCCTTTCTTTTTCTCTTATTATTTTCCTTTATGGCTTAATGACTTTCTTTCATGGCATCTTATATTCCTTTCTCTTCATCTTTTGTGAGTTTATTACAGGTTTTTACTTAGGGGATACCATGAGGTTATAAATAACAACTTATACCTATAGAAATCTGTTTTAAATTGTTAACAACTTTAGTCTGATCCCATTCTAAAAGCCAACACTTTACTCTTCCCTCCATGTTTTACATTTTTTAGCACATTTTATATCTTTTTATCTTGTGTATCGCTTATCTAACTGTTGTATTTATAGTTATGTTTACTACTTTTGTCTTTTAACCTTTTTAATAGCTTTATAAGTAATTAATACACTACCTTTAATATATATTTACTTTCCAGAGACATATATTCCTTCATATGTGTTCTTATTATTAATTAGCACCTTTAGTTCAGCTTGAAGAAGACTTTTTAATAATATTAACAAGCATATTTTAGCTTTGAATAAAAAGTTATTTTTTTCTTTTTTCCTAGGTTTTACCCATCAAAGACTCTAAAATCTCAGGTTCTAGTTATTGGCTGAGTACTGGAGATCCACTTTAGGGGCCCTCAGTTCCTCTAAGAGTTGTAATCTCATTCCCAGTCAGTACATCCCACCTGCTTTCTGATTTCCTTGGCATCTCTCTAGCTTCTAATTCTCCATTTTTGAACAGTAAAGCCTGGGGAAAATAAATGTAATCTGTAGCAATATTACTGGGGATGCCTGTCTTAACATTTGTAAAAGCCTTGAGGTTTTTCTATGGAATTTGTGTTTTCAGTCCTAGAAAAAGGAAAAGCTGTTAAAAGCAAGACTGACCACTTTAGAGGGCTGATTCCAGAAGTTCAGAAAATGATCCTTCTTCCTTCTTGGGTTTCTGCCTGAAATCCCATGAGTTAGAAATCCATTTGGGGTGAAAGATGGAGGCCAGAGAATATGATGTGGTATTTGGTTACCATGGAATAGAGGCTTTGGAACACTGGAAATATTTTTGGTTGGGGGTGGTAGGGTAGAGGTTCTTGCTGTGGTCATATGGGAAGAGGAAGAGAAAATGAGAACTAGGGTAGATGAAAGAATACAAAGAAGAGATGACTAAGCAGAGAAAGGCAGCAGCTTCTGTTTTCCGCAGTGACTAAGAAATACAGATGTGTGAAGAATGAGGACATGAAATGGACTGAAGGTTCTAAATGGAGAGCTGGCATTCACATGGGAACATTCTCAGTTGACTCAGTGTCATATTGGTATCTGTGTGTGGTGTTGGACAAAGCGAGGTATATGCTATTGTTACTGGCAGTGTCATTTATGGAGTTGTGTTTAAGAAGGTCAGTACCTTTTAAAGGCTTCATTCTGTAGAGTGAGGTTCTAAGAATTTCAATACTTCAAGTTTAATCCTAATCCTATCACATAGAAAAAAATGGGATTAGCCCTTAACCCAGTCTTCTAGCCTGCATTTATTACTAGCATTTGTGTGACCTATGGTTGCATTAGCTCTTTTCTGGTGGTATTATTTCATTAATTCATATTAAACTTATGGTATACTAAAATTTCTAGTATACAGGTCACATGCCGCAGTCGATTATGCCGGAAGTTGATAGCTCAGATTGTGGAGTCAATGTTCTTAGATTGAATTTTCGTTTATCTGCTGGTTAGGTTTTATTAGCAAACGGAGGAATAAAAACAATTGCACTTTCCATACAGATTGTGAGGATGAGTAAAAAAGGTCCTGATGCAGTCCCTGGCCTGTGGCAAGGGCCCTATAAATGATAAATGTTAGCTATTGTTACTGGTGCCACTGTAGTTGCCACTCTCTTCTCAAACTCATTTTTTAATTCAAAGCACATGCCTGACTCATTGTTCAGGCACACAGAGATTCTGCTGGATAGTCACTTATTTTTACAGCTTAGTGATCATCTTTATCAACTTCATGTAACACGTAAAGAATATTTGAGTTTTCACTATAGCTTTTCTAACTTAAGTGTAGAATGTTGCAATAGCATCATGAGAGTGGCTAATTAACATCTATCAGAGACTAAAAAGCATGAGGAAAGTGAAGACAAAAACTTGGCCAGCCATTTCTTGAATGCAAGCAAACGTGGTTCTTGTGATTATTGACAATTTTGTTTAATATGTGAATCTGTAAGAACCCTTGGGGAATACATGATTCATAGATAATTTAGGTTTATAAGAAAGATGACTTACCTTCGAATCCATCACTGATATGCAGATATTGCAACAAACCCAAAGAATCATCAAATTCACTCTTAAAGTGATTCCAAACCCTGATTCTTAGGTGGATTCAGTTTCTACATGATAAATCTGTCTTTACAGGATTCTTAAAAAATAACGAGTGATTTGATACATCTTATTCAGCCTCCTTTTTGACAAATACCTATACATCCCTTAAATCCAGGCCAAATATTACTTTCAAGTAACATTTTAGTAAATTGCTTTTCCTTAGTGCCTTAATACTTAATATTTTGGACACATTATTAGTTTTAGAATTTATCATATTGTGCTGTAATTTTTGCATGTCTTGTTCATTGAACTATGACCAATTTTAAAAGCTGGAATCCTTTCTTATTAATCTCTGTGTGCCCACTTGTCTGGTACATCGTGGGAGCTTAAATAATTATTGTTGAGGGCAGAGAAGAAGTAGAAATCTTATCATGAAATGCTTCAGGCCAGTAAAATACATTGTACACACTGCCATCAATTGTGTGAAATAAATGAATACATAGCCCACCATTCCCTAATTCTTACTGAGTTCTTTAATATAAGAGATATCTCTTTAAAATGTTGAACAGGAAAGCAAAAACAGAGAATTTTAAATATAAGGAAAATAAAGACCATCTATAATGTACGTTTGCCAAGGTTAGGTGGTTTTCAAAGAATTGCTATCCTAGGTGAGAAGTGACAGCTGATTAATCACTGCATAGTTTTGGACAGGAACACTTAAGACAACTGTGGTCATGTAAGCACTTGTATGGGGCACAGGTGACCCATATTGGGAAGTGACAGTGCATTGCAGGATGAGTTCTAATAAATAAGAAAGTCGTGTTTTATTACATTTTCTTTCTGCCAAGAAAATTAACAATGGGAATGAAGACAGATTGATAATCTAGGCCCTTCAGCATCTCATTCAAAATTGTAAGAAAGTAGGTGGATTTAAAGACATGAGAAAACCAAATATCATTTCATAATCTTCTCTGCATATTTATCGAGAACTGGATTAATTCTCAATTTAAGCCATAAAGTGCAATTAATCAAATCCCAAGCCTGTTGTCACTTTTATCTTTTTACTCTTGGTGATAGTTAAAATGTAAAATGAGCTCTGTTAAATAAATGAACAAAATTCAAATATTGCTGTTTTCCCATAATACTTCAACTACTTGAATAAATAAACAGCATGGGTTGATATTTGCATACTGCATATCATTAATCATGAAAATGGAAGAGATCAGCAAAGATTCATAGGCAGGTGAATCCTAAATCGATAGATGCCAAGATGGATTTTGTGCTGTTTTTATCATTCCTTATGACTCTCAGAAGCGGCTTCTCCCTGAAGGAGAGCCATTACCAGTTCTTCATAAAAGTATCTTACTTCAACTACAAATTAATATGCAATACAGTAAATTTCACTTAAAGAAAAGCTCAAATGTGAAACCTGTTATTAGAGGAAATATAAACTAATGATTTCTGACATTCTGAAACAATTTGATATTATTTTACTAAACTACATATAAAATATGGTTCTGTTTAACAAAATTCATATACAATATCTCAGGAACACACTTGTTACACAAAAACTATATACCTCTATTTAAGATTTGATCCATCAAGATACCTACAATTACCTAGTACTGTGATTCTTGATGTGAGAAAAAAAATTATTGCACAGCCCCTTCATTTAAGGACTTTGAAAGTGCTGAGTGGAAGGTGAGGTATGCGTAACAGAAAAAAACATGAAGGTAAATAAACTACAGTGGCTTGCATAAAGCCCTTCCACTTGCACCCCTGGAACATATTTACTTATTTATTTGGGCTCGTCAGCAACTACACATTCCCCATCAGTCTGAAATAGAGGAGTTGTGTATGTGGTGGAGTTGGCTTGGGGCTCGAGTGGAAGGTATGATAGCACTGAACTTGTTCTGGGCCACCAGCTGCTCTGTGTATTCTTTTAATGTCCACAGATGTCCATGCAGAGGTGTTAGTATCCCGATGTTAAACAGGATGCATGTGAAATTCAAAGATGACTTAATTGAGTAATTAGTGGCAAAGACAAGTGGAATCCTGGAATGACCTGGAAGCCATGGTCATCTCCAAACTCACTGCCAAACTTCCTTGCCTGAGGCTGTGACCCAGATGCTGCATCAGATGCTTTCAAGCACCATCTCAGTTAGCCCAAGGTGCCCTGAAGTAGGCCCCACCATGTCTACTCCACATACTCCACAGAGAGCGACTGAAACTCAAGCAGCTTTTTAAAAAGCAAACAGGTTGCACCTGGGTGGGGTTTTGCCACTGGGCTTTACCTGCAGGTCTGTTTAGCTCTAAATCCTAGTTCTCAGCTGGTGGAATCATCCCATTTTACCTCAAGTATGTTTACTCCTGCTCCTTCTCCTGTGACAAATTTGGCATAAACTAAATGTATAGATTGTGTTCAGCGCAGGTGAGAGCCTATTTGTGCATGCTTCCCTCAGGAGTTCTGGAATTTCACAGGTAAACATGGGTGTAATTTGCATAATGGCACATGATTTATGTAAAATAGAGAGCGCCTGGTCACGGTGGTTCTCCACTTCGGCGTCCCAAGAGAAGGAGGCTGCCCTTTCCCCTTTCCCACCTGCACTGTGTCTTTCAATCCTGTGAGGTGGTGGGAGGAGTAAGACTGTGGTCAACTACGAGTTGTCAAGGCCTGCGGAGCTGAAGGATGGCCCAGCAGGGGAGCGTGTCCCGAGGGGCACCTTTGCAGGCACAGACACGGCTCTGTGGAAGGCAGCACCTGGGTGTGCAAAGAGATTGTAGACCTCAGGCCCAAGTTTTCAGTGAATAGGAGATCGTGAAAGGTTCATGACGAAGAGGGACACAGAGTGGCGTAAAATGGCATGGATATCAAAGGGGTGCTTCCCTCCCCCTCCACCAAGACGGAGCTGTCCATTTTTCTTCACGTAACCAATCTTTACTATGCAATGAGGGCTGGTCACCATCTTAGAAGATTCCATCATAAAGAGAAAGAGGTACATGTTTTTTATTTTTCCACTTGACTGGAGGTACATGGTGTTCTCTAAAGAGAAACAGGTTCCCCACTGAGATCAGAAGGTAAGAATAATGTCTGGTGAGGCATTTGAGGTGTTAGAAGAACATGTTCATCAAGAGACAGGTATTTTATAGGGTGCTGTGGAGTGTTCTGAGGTGCAGCTGTGGATGAGGTCATAGGGGAATATCACGGCTCTGGGCTCTACCCCAGGACAGAGGACAAGGAAAACAGGGGTGTGTGTGTGAGAGAGAGGAGGGGAGTGGGGGAGAGAAAAGACATTTAGCTGGATTCCAGGTTACAAAAACAAATAATCACTAGTCCCTCAGTGGAAGGGAAGTTCCCAGACTTTTATGGAATGAGTTGTAGCCAAAGAGTATCCACCTTGGAGAGGGTTCAGTTCTGTTAATCTGGACTGGCTTACTTTTTTGTAATGAGTCAGTTGTGGTCTCAATTTTGTGGTCCATTCCTTCTATGCAGATGTAACTCAAACAGTTGGTAAGTTTAGAATTCTAGGGAGTCTGGATGGGGTGCAAACTAAAGACCTTTCTGATTACATCCAGACCTATGATTCTCCCCTCTGTCCAGGGAGCCTTGTAGAGATGAATTACATGGTCCTGTCCATAGTCTCACATTTCTATAGGGGAGGAGATTTTAAAATAGTCTCTGTAATATTTTTCTGTGCCAAATTTTACATTTTTAACCCAAATAGCTTAGTTTTAAAAGTCTTACATGGTAAAAAATAAAAATAAAAAACAAAAAACTTGTGTTCTTAAAGGGCTTGGCAAGGTTATTTTTCAGAGATGGGGAGGAATGTTGAAAACATTCTCAAGTTCTTAAAATATTAATACACTGTCCCTTAGACATGTCTAAAGGTCAAATCATGAAGTAGGAAGACTACTTTTAAGGGGTAGAGAGCACTGTTATTCTCACCAAATGCTCCTTACCTCAACCAGACAAAAGAGCTTGTAGTCCAACAATTGCTCAGCTCTAAAGATGTTGTGTATTTTCTTAATGGTGAGTAACAGCGGCCATACAGCCTCCCAGAGTGTCCACGGAGCCTCATAAGCACCTATATGGACACGTTTTCCTCGCTTGAATAGCCAGGTGAGGAAGGTCACCTCTGAGAGCTGCCACACAGGCGCGGTGGGGTGGCTAGCCCCGGGAAACCCTCCTTGTTTTCACCAAATTCGTGAAAAAAATCTTAAGGAAAGATGTTTTTTTACTATCCTAATTTAAGAGATGGAATTAATCACTCTTTCAACCTTTTTATTTTATTTTCTTTCAAGTTTTGGCTGAAATCAGCACAAGGGAGCTGAGACTGTGGTATCTTGCTGATGTCTCCAATGGAGGAGGTGAAGATGCTCTCACATCGTGGAAAGTAGGTGTATAAATATTAAATATTGATGTGCTGTTTGACTGTATGGGATCTTTAAATCTCCCAATCTCCAAGCCCTTTCATCACTTCGATATCTTAACTGACAGCTGCCACATGCCTTCCTGTACTGTCCAGAGACCCATGGTCTGCTCTGAGCCTTCCCATAAAATAAACAGAAGCAGGGGCACTCATATTAACACATGACACACCACCCTTTGCTACTTTCAGAGCAGAAATCTAAAATAATTATACACTAACAGAGGGAGCATATGTTATGATTCAAAACACTGAATTGTATGTCTCTGAAATGACCAGAGGGGTTAGCAATCTCTATCAGTGATCTAGGCAGTGTGTCTTTTATTACAAGAAAGGGAGACCAAATTGAGTGGCTTTAAAGCAAAGGGAAGAAACAACAAAAGCTGCTGACATCTATTGGATACTTGCTGCTTAATAGCAGTGCTTCTACAAGCCTTCATTCACCCCCCACCCACAAAGCAGGTGCTACTATTATACCCATCTCCAAGATGAAGTAGGTGAGGCACAGTCAGCTTAATAACTTGACTGAGGTCACATAGCTAGTATGTGGCAGAGCCACCATTTGAATCCAGTTGGGCTGAGAGTCTCAGAATCTCACAGGAATTAAAAGATGCGAAATAAAGTGTAACCCAGCCTCACGGTTTTGAAAGGGACCAAAGCTATTCTTCTCTTATCCTGCACAGAGTTCACTGCATACACACTTGCCATGGCATATAATGCTTGCCGGAAGTCCCCAGTGAGGTTTTATAACTCTGCCCTGGGACGAATGATGAACCACCAAAAGTCATAGCCACCTAGACCTGCAAATGTGGCCTTATTTGGAAATAGGGTCATTGCAGATGTGGTGAAGTTAGGATGAGGTCATAATGAATTAATGTGGGCCCTAGTCCAGTGACCAGGGTCCCTGTGAGAAGGGAGGAATTTGGACACAAACATTCAGAGAGGGAAGACAGCCATGTGAACATGGAGACAGAGATTTATGCTGCCACAGCCAAGACACACAAGGATTTCACCGCCACCAGCCACTACAAGAGGCAAGGACGTCTTCCCGATGGCCTTTGGTGGAAGCACAGCCTACTGACACGGTGTCAAGGGAAAGGGGGGCGGCCCACACAGAGGAGAAGGTCATGTGAACACAGAGCCACAGTTAGGGAAGCCAGCAGCCACTGGATGCTGGAAGAGGCAGGGAACAGATCCTCCTGCAGGGGCTCCAGGGGGAGCACAGCCCTGCCAGCATCTTGACTTTGGACTTCTGGTTGCTACTACAGTGGGTAGACCTTTTTGCTCTTTTAAGCTACCAGGTTTGTGGTGGTTTGTTACAGTCACCACAGGTAATTAGCACGTGCTCTGGATGCTCAAGCAGAAAGATACGTCACTCCAAGGTCACTGGAAGGGGTCTCGGGCAGGTGTCAAGGGGCTGCCTCTAGGTCACCCCTTGGTCTGAACACTGCAGGGACTGCTGCCTCAGTCCTAGTGGCCCCTCTACTCCAGCACTGCTGACTGGTGGGGTAACCCAGAGTCTGACAGCTGCAAAGGGCAGCTGCCACCACTACAGAGGGAGAGACAGCTAGAAGGTCTTACAGGTAGAAGGGACAGACAAGGAGGAGAAACCGGTGGTATATGGAACAGGAATATACAGCACCACATGAGACAATATGCTAAATGCTCCACAGCTGGTCACCGTGGGCACCAGGTCAGAAGGGATGCTAGTCTTAGGCAAATGGTATATGGTATATACCAGATAAACACTAGCTTTGATGACAAATAATCTCAATTTATTGAGAAAGATATGGTTTTCCCAGTACATTAGTTTGAGCAAGGCCATGCAAACTTTAGGTCAGCTTACTGATGGGCCAACCCATGGCCAGTTGTTCTCACTGGCCAATTCCACTCTGGTTGGAGGAGGCAGAAATCATTAGCAGAGTTAATATATGTGGAAAATTTCCCTAAAAGAGAGTAAGCGTGGTACAAGTTTCTCAAATATCTTTTATCAGTTCTAAGATGCCATCAGTTTTAAGACATACCATTCCTTTATGTACCACTGAGAAAGAAAATAAATGCTGCCAATTTAATTATGACATGACATTAAATGTAATATGCATTCCAAATTGAGAGATGTTAAAATGTGAAAAGGCACTTGTCATAGAAGCAATGAATCAGAGTAACTGAGAAGAGAGTGCGATGACCTGTCATAGGACTCACTGTATGTAGGCATGTTTTCACTAGGAATTTTGTCAGTAGAAAAATCAAAGTGTAAAATCCACATTATTCCATTTTAATTTTCCTTCATCCTATTTCTACCTATAAATGTAGTAGCTTGTGTACAAAATGCAGAGAATAACAGGGAAGCAATAAAAACCATGCATATGGTCACATGTGCACTATGGAAACTCATTTTAATGAAAGCAAGATCTGAGGAAAAGTATAATTCTTATCATGCTGACATCCTCTCTACCATCTCAGAGAGAGATTTTTTTAAATTGTATTAAGATTGTGGCTACTTTCAGTCTTGCTTTACTAAATTCTTCTTGACTCCTCTGGTGCTGTGTAATTTGATCTCCAGCTATTTTTATTTTAATGAATAACTAAGTTTATACACATCTATCTTATACATGTGTGAATGCAATTTGACTGCACTGGCCTTTCTGAAAACATTTGCTAACTTTGCATAGGCACTTTTTGCTACAATTATTCCTCCATACTACATGACTTCCCTTATCTCTCCCTAGCCATGCTTTTTTTTTTTTTTTTTTAGATAATTAATTTTTATTGAAGGGTAGTTGACGCACAGTATTACATTACATTAGTTTCAAGTGTACAACACAGTGATAAAACATTTATATACATAATTCTAGGTTCCAGCTATCACCCTACCAAGCTGTTACAATATCTTGACTATATTCCTTATGCTATACATTACATCCCGGTTACTTATTTATTTTACCATTGGAAGTCTGTCCTTTTTTTTTTTTTTTGGTGAGGGCATCTCTCATATTTATTGATCAAATGGTTGTTAACGACAATAAAATTCTGTATAGGGGTGTCAATGCTCAACGAACAATCATTAATCCACACCAAGCCTAATTTTCGTCAGTCTCCAATCTTCTGAGGCATAACAAACAAGTTCTTACATGTAGAACAAATTCTTACATAATGAATAAGTTACATAGTGAACCGTACAAGGGCAGTCATCACAGAAACTTTCGGTTTTGCTCATGCATTATGAACTATAAACAGTCGTTCAAATATGAATACTCATTTGGTTTTTATACTTGATTTATATGTGGATACCACATTTCTCTCTTTATTATTATTATTTTTAATAAAATGCTGAAGTGGTAGGTAGGTACAAGATAAAGGTAGAAAACATACTTTAGTGTTGTAAGAGAGCAAATGTAGATGATCAGGTGTGTGCCTGTAGACTATGTGTTAATCCAAGCTAGACAAGGGCAATAAAACATCCACGTATGCAGAAGATTTCTCTCAGAATGGGGGGGTGAGGTTCTAAGCCTCACCTCTGTTGATCCCCAATTTCTCACCTGATGACCCCCCTGCGAATGTGCCTGTCTTAGGTTGTTCCTCCCTTGAGGACTCTTACCCGTCTCTGGCTAACCAGTCATCTTCCGGGGCCATACAGGGAAATGTAAAGTTGGTAAGTGAGAGAGAAGCCTTATTGTTTAAAATGGTTAGCTTTTTATTTCTTTGCATATTTATGCCCTGTAGCTTCTATGCCCAGCATTTGTCTTGAGGTGTCTTTACCACTTGGAAGAATTATGACACTCGGTAAATTTGATATGAGGCACGAATTCTATTTAAGGGTTGTAATTAGGAAGGAAGAAGAAAAGCTATAGAAGTAGCAGGCGGAAGAAAACATGGGAAGATTGATTATTTCTTTGACATATCTTCTTGTAGAGTAACTTCAGCATGTATAGGTTTTAAGCTACTACTTAAGTTGCGCACACACATTAACATAACAGGAGTATAGTTACATAACCAAAGCATATCTGTAATTACCAGCCATCTCCAGTGAAACCAAGAAAACCACTTAGGCACCTTAGGCATTTGTGAAAACTTATCTATGATATGGTGGATATTGTCCAACTGAACTTGAACAGTCTGAGAGAAATCAGACAAATTAAAACAACCCATTCCTGGGGAATGTTCACATCCCTTATGTTCTTTTAACAGTAAATAGTCTGTAGTTGTAAGATTTTGGAGCGCTATAATTTGCACTTCTCCTAATTCTTGGTTGAGTTCCAACAGTATAGATCCAGTCAAATTTGTTGTTTTACTGTATGCACAGGCCAGCTTAGATATCTCCTTCATTCCCATGGCCAGTCCAGGAGCTGGTGGGATGAGTGCATCTACAGCTGTAGCAGTGCGTGGATCTTTGTTGGGGTTTTTTGATGATCATCTTCTGGCATGAGTCTTCCAGAGAGTGCTGATGTTGGAAGTTCTCTTTCATATCGTATCTTAGTTCATTTTCGGGGTAGCCCAATTAGGCTTTGATCTTCTGTATAAACGCAAACAGACCCTTTGCCTACACTTTTATGTGCCCTTTATACCCTTGTGTAGAATTCATTGGAGGTTACCACACGGGAACTGCCCTTTTTTTTTTTTTTTGGTATCACTAATCTACACTTACATGATGAATATTATGTTTGCTAGGCTCTCCCCTATACCAGGTCTCCCCTATAAACCCCTTTACAGTCACTGTCCATCAGCATAGCAAAATGTTGTAGAATCACTACTTGCCTTCTCTGTGTTGTACAGTCCTCCCTTTTCTCCTACCCCCCCATGCATGTTAATCTTAATACCCCCCTACTTCTCCCCCCCTTATCCCTCCCTACCCACCCATCCTCCCCAGTCCCTTTCCCTTTGGTACCTGTTAGTCCATTCTTGAGTTCTGTGATTCTGGTGCTGTTTTGTTCCTTCAGTTTTTCCTCTGTTCTTATATTCCACAGATGAGTGAAATCATTTGGTATTTCTCTTTCTCCGCTTGGCTTGTTTCACTGAGCATAATACCCTCCAGCTCCATCCATGTTGCTGCAAATGATTGGATTTGCCCTTTACTTATGGCTGAGTAGTATTCCATTGTGTATGTGTACCACATCTTCTTTATCCATTCATCTATCGATGGACATTTAGGTTGCTTCCAATTCTTGGCTATTGTAAATAGTGCTGCGATAAACATAGGGGTGCACTGATCTTTCTCATACTTGATTGCTGCATTCTTAGGGTAAATTCCTAGGAGTGCAATTCCTGGGTCAAATGGTAAGTCTGTTTCGAGCATTTTGATGTACCTCCATACTGCTTTCCACAATGTTTGAACTAACTTACATTCCCACCAGCAGTGTAGGAGGGTTCCCCTTTCTCCACAGACTCGCCAACATTTGTTGTTGTTTGTCTTTTGGATGGCAGCCATCCTTACTGGTGTGCAGTGATACCTCATTGTAGTTTTAATTTGCATTTCTCTGATAATTAGCGATGTGGAGCATCTTTTCATGTGTCTGTTGGCCATCTGTATTTCTTTTTTGGAGAACTGTCTGTTCAGTTCCTCTGCTCATTTTTTAATTGGGTTATTTGTTTTTTGTTTGTTGAGGCGTGTGAGCTCTTTATATATTCTGGACGTCAAGCCTTTATTGGATGTGTCATTTTCAAATATATTCTCCCATACTGTAGGGATCCTTTTTGTTCTATTGATGGTGTCTTTTGCTGTACAGAAGCTTTTCAGCTTAATATAGTCCCACTTACTCATTTTTGCTGTTGTTTTCCTTGCCCGGGGAGATATGTTCAAGAAGAGGTCACTCATGTTTATGTCTAAGAGATTTTTGCCTATGTTTTCTTCCAAGAGTTTAATGGTTTCATGGCTTACATTCAGGTCTTTGATCCATTTTGAGTTTACTTTTGTATATGGGGTTAGACAATGGTCCAGTTTCATTCTCCTACAAGTAGCTGTCCAGTTTTGCCAGCACCACCTGTTGAAGAGACTGTCATTTCGCCATTGTATGTCCGTGGCTCCTTTATCAAATATTAATTGACCATATATGTCTGGGTTAATGTCTGGATTCTCTAGTCTGTTCCATTGGTCTGTGGGTCTGCTCTTGTGCCAGTACCAAATTGTCTTGATTACTATGGCTTTATAGTAGAGCTTGAAGTTGGGGAGTGAGATCCCCCCTACTTTATTCTTCTTTCTCAGGATTGCTTTGGCTATTCAGGGTCTTTGATGTTTCCATATGAATTTTTGAATTATTTGTTCCAGTTCATTGAAGAACGTTGCTGGTAGTTTCATAGGGATTGCATCAAATCTGTATATTGCTTTGGGCAGAATGGCCATTTTGACGATATTAATTCTTCCTAGCCACGAGCATGGGATGAGTTTCCATCTGTTATTGTCCCCTTTAATTTCTCTTAAGAGTGACTTGTAGTTTTCAGAGTATAAGTCTTTCACTTCCTTGGTTAGGTTTATTCCTAGGTATTTTATTTTCTTTGATGCAATTGTGACTGGAGTTGTTTTCCTGATTTCTCTTTCTGTTGGTTCATTGTTAGTATATAGGAAAGCCACAGATTTCTGTGTGTTGATTTTGTATCCTGCAGCTTTGCTGTATTCCGATATCAGTTCTAGTAGTTTTGGGGTGGAGTCTTTAGGGTTTTTTATGTACAGTATCATGTCATCTGCAAATAGTGACAGTTTAACTTCTTCTTTACCAATCTGGGTTCCTTGTATTTCTTAATTTTGTCTGATTGCCATGGCTAGGACCTTCAGTACTATGTTAAATAACAGTGGAGAGAGTGGGCATCCCTGTCTAGTTCCCGATCTCAGAGGAAATGCTTTCAGCTTCTCGTTGTTCAATTTAATGTTGGGTGTCGGTTTATCATAGATGGCCTTTATTATGTTGAGGTACTTGCCCTCTATTCCCATTTTGCTGAGAGTTTTTAACATGAATGGATGTTGAACTTTGTCAAATGCTTTTTCAGCATCTATGGAGATGATCATGTGGTTTTTGTCTTTCTTTTTGTTGATGTGGTTGATGATGTTGATGGACTTTCGAATGTTGTACCATCCTTGCATCCCTGGGATGAATCCCACTTGGTCATGGTGTATGATCCTTTTGATGTATTTTTGAATTCGGTTTGCTAATATTTTGTTGAGTATTTTTTGCATCTACGTTCATCAGGGATATTGGTCTGTAGTTTTCTTTTTTGGTGGGATCTTTGCCTGGTTTTGGTATTAGGGTGATGTTAGCTTCATAGAATGAGTTTGGGAGTATCCCCTCCTCCTCTATTTTTTGGAAAACTTTAGGGAGAATGGGTATTATGTCTTCCCTGTATGTCTGATAAAATTCTGAGGTAAATCCATCTGGCCCGGGGGTTTTGTTCTTTGGTAGTTTTTTGATTACTGCTTCAATTTCGTTGCTGGTAATCAGTCTGTATAGATTTTCTGTTTCTTCCTGGGTCAATCTTGGAAGCTTGTATTTTTCTAGGAAGTTTTCCATTCACTTAGGTTTCCCAGCTTGTTAGCATATAGGTTTTCATAGTATTCTCCAATAATTCTTTGCATTTCCATGGGGTCTGTCATGATTTTTCCTTTCTCGTTTCTGATACTGTTGATTTGTGTTGACTCTCTTTTCTTCTTAATAAGTCTGGCTAGAGGCTTATCTATTTTGTTTATTTTCTCGAAGAACCAGCTCTTGGTTTCATTGATTTTTGCTATTGTTTTATTCTTCTCAATTTTATTTATTTCTTCTCTGATCTTTATTATGTCCCTCCTTCTGCTGACCTTAGGCCTCATCAGTTCTTTTTCCAATTTCGATAATTGTGACATTAGACCATTCATTTGGGATTGCTCTTCCTTTTTTAAATATGCTTGGATTGCTATATACTTTCCTCTTAAGACTGCTTTTGCTGTGTCCCACAGAAGTTGGGGCTTAGTGTTGTTGTTGTCATTTGTTTCCATATATTGCTGGATCTCCATTTTGATTTGGTCATTGATCCATTGATTATTTAGGAGCGTGTTGTTAAGCCTCCATGTGTTTGTGAGCCTCTTTGCTTTCTTTGAACAGTTTATTTCTAGTTTTATGCCTTTGTGGTCTGAAAAGTTGGTTGGTAGGATTTCAATCTTTTGGAATTTTCTGAGGCTCTTTTTGTGGCCTAGTATGTGGTCTATTCTGGAGAATGTTCCATGTGCACTTGAAAAGAATGTATATCCCCCTGCTTTTGGATGTAGAGTTCTATAGATGTCTATTAGGTCCATCTGCTCTACTGTGTTGTTCAGTGCTTCCGTGTCCTTACTTATTTTCTGCCCGGTGGATCTATCCTTTGGGGTGAGTGGTGTGTTGAAGTCCCCTAGAATGAATGCATTGCAGTCTATATCCCCCTTTAGTTCTGTTAGAATTTGTTTCACATATGGTGGTGCTCCTGTGTTGGGTGCATATATATTTAGAATGGTTATATCCTCTTGTTTGACTGAGCCCTTTATCATTATGTAGTGTCCTTCTTTATCTCTTGTTACTTTCTTTGTTTTGAAGTCTATTTTGTCTAGTATTAGTACTGCAACCCCTGCTTTCTTCTCACTGTTGTTTGCTTGAAATATGTTTTTCCATCCCTTGACTTTTAGTCTGTACATGCCTTTGGGTTTAAGGTGAGTTTCTTGTAAGCAGCATGTAGATGGGTCTTGCTTTTTTATCCATTCTGTTACTCTGTGTCTTTTGATTGGTGCATTCAACCCATTAACATTTAGGGTGACTATTGAAACATATGTACTTACTGCCATTGCAGGCTTTAACTTCGTGGTTACCAAAGGTTCAAGGTTAGCCTCTTTAGTATCTTATTGCCTAACTTAGCTCACTTATTGAGCTGTTATATACACTGTCTGGAGATTCTTTTCTTCTCTCCCTTCTTGTTCCTCCTCCTCGATTCTTCATATGTTGGGTGTTTTGTGCTGTGCTCTTTCTAGGAGTGCTCCCATCTAGAGCAGTCCCTGTAAGATGTTCTGTAGAGGTGGTTTGTAGAAAGCAAATTCCCTCAGCTTTTGTTTGTCTGGGAATTGTTTAATACCACCGTCATATTAGAATGATAGTTGTGCTGGATACAGTAACCTTGGTTCAAGGCCCTTCTGTTTCATTGTATTAAATATATCATGCCATTCTCTTCTGGCATATAGGGTTTCTGTTGAGAAATCTGATGTTAGCCTGATGGGTTTCCCTTTATAGGTGACCTTTTTCTCTCTAGCTGCCTTTAACACTCTTTCCTTGTCCTTGATCTTTGCCATTTTAATTATCATGTGTCTTGGTGTTGTCCTTCTTGGATCCTTTCTGTTGGGGGTTCTGTGTATTTCCGTGGTCTGTTCGATTATTTCCTCCCCCAGTTTGGGGACGTTTTCAGCAATTATTTCTTCTAAGATACTTTCCATCTCTTTTCCTCTCTCTTCTTCTTCTGGGACCCCTATAATATGGATATTGTTCCTTTTGGATTGGTCACACAGTTCTCTTAATATTGTTTCATTCCTGGAGATCCTTTTGTCTCTCTCTATGTCAGCTTCTATGCGTTCCGGTTCTCTGATTTCAATTCCATCAATGGCCTCTTGCATTCTATCCATTCTGCTTATAAACCCTTCCAGAGTTTGTTTCATTTCTGTGATCTCCTTTCTGGCATCTGTGATCTCCCTCCGGACTTCATCCCATTTCTCTTGCGTATTTCTCTGCATCTCTGTCAGCATGTTTATGATTCTTATTTTGAATTCTTTTTCAGGAAGACTGGTTAGGTCTGTCTCCTTCTCTGGTGTTGTCTCTGTGATCTTTGTCTGCCTGTAGCTTTGCCTTTTCATGGTGATAGGAATAGTCTGCAGAACTGGGACGAGTGACAGCTGGAAGGACTTCCCTTCTTGTTGGTTTGTGGCCCTCCTCTCCTGGGAGAACAGCGGCCTCTAGTGGCTTGTGCTGCGCAGCTGCGCGCAGACAGGGTTTGTGCTTCCTGCCCGGCTGCTATGGAGTTAATCTCTGCTGTTGCTGTGGGCGTGGCCTAGCTCGGGCAGCTACTACAAAATGGTGGAGTGGCGTTGGAGCAGGAGCCGCTGGGAGGCTATTTATCTCCGTAGGGGGCCTCCCTGCTCCCTGCAGCCCAGGGTTTAGGGTGCCCAGAGATCCCCGGATTCCCTACCTCTGGATTAAGTGACCTGCCCTGCCCTTTAAGACTTCCAAAAAGCACTCACCAAAACAAAGCAACGACCACCAAAAAAAAAAAAGAAAAAAATTTTTAAATAAAAAAAAATAATAATAAATTTTTTTAATTAAAAATAAGGTGGTCGCTCGTTTTTCTTTATTCTCCAGTGCCAGCCTCAGGCCTCTGCTCACCGGTCTTGCTGCCCTGTTTCCCTAGTATTGGGGTCCCTATCCCTTTAAGACTTCCAAAAAGCGCTCACCAGAACAAAACAGCAAAAAAGCAAAAAAAAAAAAAAAAAAAAATGGTCGCGCGCTTTTCTTATGTCCTCTGGCGCCCGGCCTCCAGTGTCCGCTCACTGTTCTTGCTGCCCTGTTTCCCTAGTATCCAGGGCCCCCCGCACACGCACTGTGTCTGCACTCTGGCCCGGATGGCTGGGGCTGGGTGTTCGGCAGTCCTGGGCTCCGTCTCCCTCCCGCTCTGCCTGCTCTTCTCCCGCCGGGAGCTGGGGGGAGGGGCGCTCGGGTCCCGCCGGGCCAGGGCTGGTGTCTTACCCACTTCGCAAGGCGCTGGGTTCTCTCAGGTGCTGATGTGGTCTGGATATTGTCCTGTGTCCTCTGGTCTTTATTCTAGGAAAGGTTGTCTTTGTTATATTTTCATAGATATATGTTGTTTTGGGAGGAGATTTCCGCTGCTCTACTCACGCCGCCATCTTCCACCCCTCTCTCCTAGCCATGCTTTTTTAAAAAGAAATTTAAAAAATTACCTATTAATGAAACATGTGCATGATTTCTAATTCCATGTCTATTATATAACATGTGCTCAAAAAATGCTAGTTAGTATTCACATTATTAATAAAAACAAAAGATTTTAATTTACTACCACTTTTGCAGGTAAGTGATAGAGAATAAACAACAGACCTGACTTGGCTTGTAGGTCCATCATTTGTTAGCTGTGGAAACTTGTACAGGCAGCTGCAACTTTATGAGCCACAGCTTCTCTACATATAAAGGAGGGATAGCAAATTCCTTTAAATCCCAAAGAGTTGTAGTAACTGAATGACATCTCTGAAAATGCCTTCAGCAGTACTTAGCATGGTTGTCACTCAAATACTAGACTCCATCCTTTCTTTTCTTTCTTTCCTTGTTGATTCCTTTCTCCTCATTGAGATGCCTGCTAAGTTTTATGGCCAATGGATTGACTTAATTCTAAGCACCATAAGGGTTGAGGCCTGTTCATTGCTATAGATACAGTGAAGAGTATAATTGGCAGGATAAAGTACAGTAAATGAAAAATAAATTAATACATGAATGATGATTCACATGCTGCTGTTTTTATTCCAAACCTCTGTCATAGAAATAGATGGATAGTGAAGGCAGTTAGAGTGATGCACTTAGATACGTTAGTTATATATTGCTGCATGACCAATTACCCACAAACCTAATAACCTTGAATAGTAAATTTTATTATTGCAGTTTCCATGGGTCCATAATTCAGGCCCAGTGTTTCTTATGAGGTTGCTGTTAAGCTGTTGGCCCAGGCTATGGTCTCATCTGAAGGCTCTAATGTGGCAAGGTGTGTCTGCATTGGAGCTTATTCAAGTGGCTCAGTTCCTCGCCAAGAGAAACTTTATGCAAGACTATGTCATGACATGGCAGCTGGTTCATCCAGGCAAGTGATCCAAGAGAGGGCAAGGATTCACTGGGCTGTTTAAAACAACAGAGCTTATCCTCTCACAGTTCTAGAGACTGGAAATCTGAAATCAAGTTGTTTTTGAGCCATATTTCCTCTGAAGATACTAGGAAAGAACAATTCATTGCCTCTTCTAGCTTCTGGAAGTTACTGCTGATTTTTGGCATTCCTGGGCTTGTAGATGCATCACTCTAATCTCTGCCTTTCTCTCTACCTGACCTTCTCACTGTGACTCTGTTCAAAATTTCCTCTTCTTATGAGGATGCTACTCATTCAGTTAGTCTCACCCTAATTCAGTAAGGCCTCATCTTAACTAGAATATATCCACAAAGACCCTATTTTCAATAAGGTCACATTCACATGTTTCAGAGCTTAGTATTTCAATATATATTTTTGGGAGACACAACTCAACCCATTGTAGTGGAGTAACAGGACAATTTGGCATATGAAAACCTCCTGGGGCCTTTCTAAAACCACCTGCAGGTGCTGAATTTTGGTAGAACCTCCTTGATAACCAATATTACTCATTTTTTCCCCCACAATTCTACCTTCTGTGAATGAGACCAAGGGATAAAGTAGAGAAAATAGTAAATCATTCAATGGGCTTCAACTAGAAGCAAAAATGTCAGAGCAGTCATGCTTCCCCCTGTTTGTCCATCACCATGAACAAAAAACAGCCCATGTGTCACTCTTCTATCCGCCTTGGATCCACAGAGACCAACCACCCGATTTCTGACCCACACTCTCAGCTCTCAATTATAGTAAAGCAATATAGTCACTCACAGATGTCCATATTGAGAAAACAAACAGAGAGATATTATTATACACGTGAGGCAGAGCAATTCAGAGGAGGAGAACATTTTGAAAACTCACAGTAAATAATTCCTTCTGAAATAGATTCACTCTAAGAAACA
The DNA here is from genome assembly GCF_030020395.1 of Manis pentadactyla. Taxonomy (NCBI): domain Eukaryota; kingdom Metazoa; phylum Chordata; class Mammalia; order Pholidota; family Manidae; genus Manis; species Manis pentadactyla. The sequence goes on along the minus strand of NC_080020.1, from coordinate 144,501,364 downwards.
TGGGAAAAATTAGAAAATTGTTGTTAATCCTTCTATCAAGAAAATGAAGACAAGTTCATTTTGAGAAGGAGAAATACCTGAAATTAGAGAAATTTGGGTGAAAATTTAAAAACAAAACAGTAACTCTGCATTAAAAGTATTATGAAATTACTTATAGAATAGATTTTGAGAATTTAAAGGATGTGAAGAATTTAAAGAAAAATAAAAAGAGAAAGAGAAAAAAATGAGAGAAAAGGTGAGAGGCATATGGATCCTGGAAATACAGTTGAGTGCTTGGTGGGACCGCCAAATTAATAGAAGAAACTTTTTCTTATAAAGTGCACAAAAGCTCACAGGTAACAATTAAAAACAATAAATTGGTAGAAGTTCCAGTCTGAGAATTTTTTAAGGCCAAAAAAAGAAAGAAAAATCATGGATTTCAATAATGATTAAACAGGCTAGCCTTAGACCTCCTTTCTTGATTACCGCATATTTATACTATACCAATTTTATTTATCTACTCCAGTGCAAGATTACCAAGTTGTTATTTACAAGCAGATGAATAAGAAATACTATTTCCCACTGGAGTGTGCATAAAGCATACCATTATTTAGTATCCTTCCTGGAAACATGTCTATTTTAGCCAACTCGAATAATAATCAACTAATTCAAGAGTGGGAAAAAAATAACAGGAACAAATGAAGCCAGTTCTATGAAGAGAAATTATAAATATTTGTTACAGTGTTGTACAAATACGTTTTTTGAAAGTCAGTATCAATTTTGATATTAATAATAATGCAATTTATTAAGAGTTTATAATGGGTTAAAAACTTTAATTATACAATCTCATATAATAATTTGAGCCTAAAATCCAAGATGTTTTTATGTACATATATATGTGTGTGTGTGTATATATATATAATATATAAACAATTGGACTCCAAATCAATATATAAGAAAAAATGAACTAAGAATAAATAGTTCTGAAGTTAGACAAAAATTAGCAGGAGCCATTTAGCTGGGCCACACTCATGTAGATATCAACCCATTTTCAGGACTGCCCCTAGATACACCAGGATGAAAGCAAGCACATGTATTAGAAAACACATCAACAGAGTATTAAGAAACAGGATACCTTCCCTTTTCCTCAGAGATATCTGATAGCTGCCAAGATATTTCATTCTTAGATTTCTCTGTAGTTTATACCTCTGGTCCAGCTCAGAGTCCCCAAATAGTAAAAGATTAATTTTCATTAAGTCAGATTAATCTTCAGTATGGCTGGAGAAATGACCTCTGGCTAGGCAACCTGTCTCAATTGGAAGAAAATATCGAGCTATATCAAGCAATTAAAAAACTATTCCTAAAACCCCCACAGTGCAAAACCACAGAGTCAAGCAAATGGAATCCAATGGCTGCAAACTAGTTAGCATATATATATGGAATTTTGAGTATTGAACCAATCTATTTTTGCATAGAATTACACTTAAACCATCTCCAAATAACTGAAAACTCTGAGCTATGTTGGAAATTTCATAATTCTCCAGTGTCCAGAAACTTTCATGTTATGAATTCCAAAATTTTTATGCTACATCTTAAGACACGATACTTTAGTCTATTGTCAGAGGAAGTAAAGAAGAGCTAGATAGATTCTTTGGAGTCAGACATAACCTCTAAATGAAGTTTGGTTATTATTTTTATCTTTCAGTCTCCAGTGGGTGGCCATACATTCTTCAGGACAAGTGGAAAATTTTTTTTAAAATTTATACTCTATCGCACTCTGTTGTATTAAGTCTGTTTTTTCAACTGTTGGTTTATTATAGCCTGTCTTCTCTGAGGACAATTTTAATGACTCTTTGAATAGGAGAGATAAGGTGGAGAGATGAGTTCATGGGAACACCGGGAGGCCACCTGGGGCAAGAAGTACAGCTTCTTCACTGGACTCCGAAGATATTTCACTGGACTATTTCAGCTCCTATAATTGACTGAGAATTGGGGTACACTTCAGGTCTTAAATAGGAACTTAGTGGGAGCTCCAACAAGGATAGAGCTTTGGAATAAGAAGAGATGGTTATTAAAACTGTTTGTGAAAGTTGATTAAATCAATCAGGATCCACTAGATCGTAGTGAAATAAAATGCAAGTGGCAATTTATGAACACTGGAGGAAAGCCAAGGTCCATCTATAAGAAGCTTCATAGGAAGAGAGGAAATCAAGGTAAAGAAAAGTAGAGGACTTCTAGAGGTAAGGGCCATTTAGACTTCAAGAAATAATCACAAAATCAGGTTAGTGAATCCCAAAGACAAAATATCAGTTTGGGGCCAGAAAGTTAACACTGTGACTTAGTCCTTTTGAATCTCCAGTACCTACTGTGGTTTCTAACACCTGGTGGGTGCTCATTACTGCTATGTGAGTGAATCCACGATTCAGGGGTCTGCCTGCAGGGTGGATAGGAGGCACCACCACCCCTCCAGGACACAGGGCTATTTGGAGATCCCACTGAGAGATAAGCTAATTAGCATTTACCACCTTGAAAAAGTGCCAATTGGAATCAAAGCGGACAGGATTAGGTAGGCTGATAACACATATCTTAGACATTTCCCATACCATGCAAATGTGTCTGAGAAGGGAGACTTGATAAGGGAGACCTAACCATGCCAACTTTAGGGCAGACTCTGGTACTGTGTAAGGTTTTCTACAATTATCTCAGATTGACTTACTCCAGAATATTATCTTGCATTGAAATTTAAAGTAACTCTCCTAAGACGTAAACTCCATTCAAAGATAAGTTGGGAGAAACTTGGAGACTCTCTTATTCTAATTTTCAGGCACAAACTTGGTATTTAAAGAACCCACATGGGAAAGTAAGTGATGGGAGTAGGAAAGAAAAGTAGGTCAAACCTGAGGCCCTGGAGGAATAGCAGTGAACTAGCAAATAGTCCCAAGAAGAATCAAACTGAAGTTTGATGGCAGAATGTCTGACTTTCTCAGTAAATATGCACATGTGTTTTCATTTCTCCTCTTGTGAAAATTTTGCTGACAATAAATTAAGGATGATTTATTTGACTTTGGCAGTTGTGAGGATAATAACTAGACTTATATGCAAATAATTTTGATGCAGAAATATTCTTAGTGATGTATGCATTGAAATCCCTCATGCTTTGCTTTCCTATTGTATAACAGGAATATTGATATGAAGCAAGGGACACTCAACAACAAAGAAACAAATAACCTGATTAAAAACTGGGTAAAAGATGTATTCAAGTCCATCTCTGACATTGCTTCAAAGATGACATACAAATGCCAACAAGCATATGAAAAGATACTTAGCATCACTCCTAATTAAGGAAATGCCCACCAAAACCATGAGGAGATATCACCGCATACCATTAGGATGTGCGAAACATAAAAAACAAACAAAACAAAACAAGCATTGGTCAGAATGTAAAGAAATTGTAACCCTTGTGCTTTGTTGATGGGAATGTAAAATGGTGCAGCCGCTATGGAAAACAGTACAGCAGTTCTTCAAAAATTAAAAATAGAACTTCCATATGGTCCAGCAATCCCACTTCTGGGTGTATATCCAAGTGAAATGAAAACAGAGTCTCAGAGAGAGCTCCGTGCACCCCGTTCATAGGAGCACCATTCACCATAGCCCAGAGTGCAAGCAATTCAAGTGTCCATTGATGGATGAATGGATAAACAAAATGTGGTATATTCACACACTGGTATGTTATTACTACTTAGACAGGAATGAAAATATGACATGCTACAACATGGATGAACCTTGAGGACAAAGCATAATGTGAACTAAACCAGTGACACAAAAGCAAGCACTTAAGATTCCATTTGTACAAGCTCTGCAGAGTAGTCAGACTCACAGAGACAGAAAGAACAGTGGTTGGCAGGGGCTGGGAGAAAGGGGTGATTGATGACTTATGGGTAGAGAGTTTCAATTTTGCCAAATGCAAATTTGTGGAGAACATGATTGTATTTAACACTGTTGAACTGTGCACTTAAAAATGGCTAAGATGGTAAATTTTATGTTATGCATTTGTTTTTACTAAAATAAAAAATAATATAAGAATGAAGTGATGTCTTAAGCTTATTCCAAATAAATACACTTTTGAGACTTGGTAACTGGTGACTCCTGGTGACAGCAGATGACTTCCTTCTGAGTAACCCCTGCTTGGTATTTAGAACCAGTGGGCCAGCTATTATTGTGCTAAATTCATCAGCAGATGTCAAGCATCCCACCAGATTCCTCAATGATTTCTTTGAGTGTGTGGTGTGGGGACCCATGTCAGAAAATAGTAAAAAAATTTCCGATAATAAATAAATAAAGGGTCCACATGCACACCATAGATTTATCTTTTCATTAGAACCCAACCAATTAGCAACTGATAGCTTTAAAATTCTCTTGCTTTAAGGACAGACTTTACCTTCTAGGACATGAGGTGGGTGGGAGGCAGCTGTTTGGAGAGACATCCATGCAACACTGGGGCAGTTTCATGCTAGACCTGGCCCGTGCGTGAGCAGTCAGCTGGAAGTGCTATCTGTCCCTGCTTAAGATGAGAACTGCAGAGGCCAGGAGGACATGGGTGGCTAATGAAGAACCTCAAGTCTTCAGGGTGGCACATCCACTTGCTTTGCTCATTTTAGCTCTCCTGGAAGAGGGATGAGGGATTCAGCTTCTAGTCATGTGCAGTGTTTAAGAGTTGGCTTCAGAAGTGAAATTTTGTCCTGGCTGCTTGATTAAATGTTTGGAAAAACCTATCCACCAGGGAATCTTAACTTGTTTAGAACTTTTTAGGATCATCAAAAAGTATTCTCTTATTATCCTCTTCCACATTAAAAGAAAGATCAGATGCCACATTTAAGAGATGTTCTTGCCTGAGGAAGGCTCACCAGCCTATATTAGTGTTCGAGAAAAATGTCTTCTCCATAAGGAAAACATAACAGAGCTGCACGAACAATGCACTGATGGTCACACAGCCTGTCTGGAGTGGGCTGGACTGAGGCGGCTACTACATGACAACCTAACAACCATGAGTGCTGGACTGCTGAGCTCTAGAGGCTTGAGAATCTATCCCTAAGAGAGAGTTCATGAGGTGCTATTCGGACATTATTTTGTTGCCCTGACAGGGACCTGGACTTCGGATTTAGATCTACCTGAATTTGAAGCTACCTGAATTAAATCCTACTAGATTTGTGCCAGCTTTCCTGGAGTCTCAGTTTCTTTATTTTTAAAAGTATGGATAATGTTATATCACATATAATTTTAATAATAACACTGGACACACAATAGATGTGTAACACATTTTCACCTTTTGCACATTATAAACAAAAAGCTAAGGTTCCAAACTATTGGCATCATGTTACCTCAAGTGAGACACTAACAGCCAAATCATCTTGAAAACTGTCACACCAAACAAGACTGGGCTTCATTCTGTTTCTTGTAGTTTTGTTTTTGGGAGTGGTGGTTTTGTATTTTCTTTGTTAAATCTATAGACAACTTTTCCATTGCATGTCAGATTTTCCTCTCTGGTTAATGATGTCTATGAATATCTGATAAATATCTCAGCAGATTTGTATTTGTTCCTGACAGATGGCTCTCCCTCCTGCTTATCCCTCCTGACCCATCTCACTCTACTGGCCTTACTTTCCCTGTGATATTCACTATTGTGGCTGGGCTATGATGGGTTACTTCACCTGGACATGAGACTGAGAAGGGTGAGAAACTGCAACTCACCCTGCCCAGCAGTCAGGGAAAGTGCTGGAGGGCTGCCCACCTGTAGGGTCAGTCAAGAGGGCAAGGCCTGGGACCCATGGGGTTGAGAGAGCTAACAAGGGGAACAGGGGCAAGAAGGAGGCAGGGGCAAGGTCCCGTTGTGCAGTCCAGCAAAGTGAAATCAAAAAGATGAAAATAGATGAGGCCCAGGCAGACTTTCAGCACCGAGCAACCATGCAGGACATGACAGGGTCCCTTCATTGCAGCGGGTGTTAGCTTATGGCCGAGGTAGAGGAAGACAAGGGGTCACCACACCGGCTACTGAGGCAGACATAGGGGGCAGGGCCCTGAGGAATCAGGACACCATCCAGGTTCTGGGGCCTAAATGTAACATCAGATTTGGAAGTGTGTCAAAGCTCATCTAAGGACTGCTCCTTAAAACGAGTGAGTAGGTGACCAAGGTTCCCTGGTCCAGTTCTTATCCGCCTCTGATCTCCATTGACTTATGGTTGTCTAGGTATAATACTACAAAGGTAACATTTAGTTATTCTTTTTTTGCTTCTTTGATTAGGGAGCAATTTGAAATCACAGGCTATAGCTTATCCTTCAAATAATAAGTACCTACTAGGTGTCCAGTAAATATCTGTTGTTTCATTAATACTGAATCATAGCTAAATTCCTGCACACCTCACTGTGAATAAACAAAATCCTTTTTCTGTATGTGGAGGCAGCTTTTTTTTTCCCCCTCTTAAAATTTATCTGAGAGATCAAACTCTAAGGCAAAGGATTGGGAATAGGAGTACAACAGAATCCCATATCCCACAAGAAGTTCTTTTGGACTTCTCTCATAACATTAAGAGCAATTTCATTTCATCTCTGGGAAAGCATTAAAGCAATTTTACTGAACTAGGGAAGCCTATTTTTTTAAGTATCCATGTTTCATTCTGGGCTAAGTCACTGTTTACACACAACTGCTTCTGAAACATAACACATTCACGGGAATGTGTGCTCACTGGGCCCAGCACAGCAGGAAGAATGAAACAGAAAGGATCCCATGTCCTAGACATTCTTGCCTTGTCAGCTGTTGGTGACCATTAACTGCAATCCCCATAGCAGCAGGACATGTGTCTGCTCTCTAGAACTTGCTACTTGGAGCTGGAAGCAAAATGCCTCAGAGGCAGGCAGAGGCCCATTTCCCTGCCGAGCAAAATCATAATGGACAGAGCAGCCTGTGAAAGCAACTGGAGCGACAAAAGCCCGTGGGCCCAGCTGGAGCAGTGAGGAGAGCAGGGTGGCTGGCTTTGCAGAGATCCTGGGGTATCCCCTCCTCATGACAGTGCCCTACACCAAAGCTAATTTAGTCAAACCACTGTTTGCAAGAGAAAAAGAATTGTCCATGATAGTGCTTTTAAGACTCAGCCTAAAACAAAATACTTAGAAATACAGTCCCTAAATACCTTCAATGATTATGGATTATAAAATTTTAAAAGAAAAATTACAAATAGGGAAATGCTACCAACTTGCTTTGTAGGCTGAAAAAGAGATGAAGGACAAATACACTAATTTTCTCTTGCCGGATCTTCCAAGCACAATGACCCATCTCAGCGGTACCTCCCACTCTGCCAAAAGGGAGAAGTCGTGGTGCTGTTTCTGATCCACAGCTGCCTGTCTTCAGGATGCCTTGTGCAGAGTACTTGGCCCCTGTTCACCTTATCTCTGTGAGCTGCCTGCCCATTCCAGGTGACTGGGGACCCAGGTGGTCAGTATGGGACAGAGACACTAGGCTGATGGAAGGGGCAGGTGACAACCCAAAGGGGACAAGGCTCATGGCATGGGGTGGTCCTGGTAACAAGCCACCCCTTTCTCCCTTGGCATTAGTTTTCTTTCTCGCATGGGTTATTATCTGGTTCCTTGGTGGGTCTCAGTCCACATTTATCTTTTCAATTGCTGAGTTCTGCTTGAATAAGTGACTGGCTGGTACGTTCTCCCTCCTGGTGACTGACAGCCAGCTGACACATGGACCTCCAGGCACGATCTCATATGGCTTCTCCAGGGGTTGCATAAAGAGGCTCCATGGGGACCTAGAGGTTGAAAGCAGGACAAATGTGAAAGGAGAAAGGACCACAGGCTGAGAGAATGTGCACTCAGTGACACAGCATTTGGGGTATGTGGTAAGTCTGCAGCTGGGTGATGGTTTAAGTGATTTAAGAACTCAGTACTTGGCTTCTTTCTGTAAATACATGGTTAGGAGGGTCCGTTTCCACTTATGTTATTTTTAAAGCTTGTTGAGACCCAGTGGAAATTCAGAAAAGTGAACCAATGACTGGGCTATTTAAGTTGCTCCCACTGATTGACTGCTGAAGTCACAACAACTCTTGATTTCTTTCAACAACACTGTCATAACCTTTATCAGGTGTGGAGATGTCCCTGAGTTTAGGAAAATACCCACTATTAATAAATCTATTTCATTTGCTGATTTAGCAGTGAGATTGTGTGGCTTTTCCCCTGCTACTGTAGTACCCAGTTAACTGGAATTAACACAGGCCAGTCAACAGATCCCTGGGCCCTGCCTCCCATCTCCCATCTCCCATCTCCTGGAGCTCAAAAGCATGCTCTTCCAGAACGCTTCCTCTCATCTGCAATGCTTTCTTCTCTCAGAGGAAGAGCAACTTGAACTGCATCTACCTTCAGAAGCAATACTCTCAACTTGTGAAATCTATTGTGTTGATTTTGACTTCACAGTGAGACAAACTTCCCCAGTTACACAGCCAGCAATCTGTATGGAATCTACTAACTAGATGTTATTGGTGAGACTTGTATGAAAACAGTTTCAAATCTAGAAAATTTCATTTTCAGTTGCTTTGTCCTCATGATGACTAAGGGTGGGGGGAAGACCTAAAAATTCCATGTAACACCATTTGAGCTATTATAACTGGCTTCTCTTTTATACTCCAGGGATATTTTCATGCCAGATCTGTGGAAAAGATGTCATTTCTCTGGAAATATCTGTGTTGTTTCTTGGGTTACTGTATTTAGAGAAAGGAAGGGGCTTACAGAGAATCAATTCAGTTTCACTGTAATTAATTTTGACTCCTGGGTTCATCTCTCCAACCCAGAGAAATTGTTGATTCTCCCGCCAAAGGGAATGGTCACCTCCTCCTGTATTTACACCATGAGACCACTAATCATGTTTTCCCCAAGGCTTGACAAACTCTCCTCTCTGCTTATGTAAATCACTCTTGTAACTGTTCTGTCCTACAACTAATACTGTTCTCTGTTAAGTTTTCAGGATTTGTCATCTGCAGCCTATACTATTTTTTTGGAATTTAATCCAATTTTCATTCATTATACCCCTTGCAATTATTATTATTTAACTGTTTAACATTCTATGACCTCTGACTGAAGAAATGGTATGCTCTATTTCTTTGTTTTTCCCCTCAAGGCTGTGGCACAGTGTGTAGAGTGTATGTATAATTAAATGACTATTCACTGTTTCACCTCTGCAAATGGTATTTCAAATCTGTAAGACTGGAAGCATTTAAACAGATTATTTTTCTAGCACTGTTTATTACAAAGATTATTATTTCTCCTCTGCATTGTCTCTGAATTTTTGCCAGAAATTAGTTGTCCATTTGTGCTTTAACATGTAGACTCTCTATTGCGTTCCACTTATCTGTCTGCTTTACACTGGTTCCTCTCTGTCTCGATTATTGGAGCTCCACAGTACGTCTTGAATCAGGTGATGTTAGTAGTTTCCCTACCGTGTTTTTCTTGTTCAGAGTTGTTTCAGCCACTCTGTCCTTTACATTGCTATATGAATTTTATAATCAGCTTTCGGTTTCTCCAAAATACATGCTGAAGTTTTGATTGGTCTATGCCAAATCCTCAGATATATGTGGGGAGGGTTGACGTCTTAACAATATAGTATTCTGACCCAGGAATGCGATTATTTCTCCATTTATTTAGATATTCTTTAAATCCTTTTCATGTCATTTTGTAGTTTCGAGTATATAGTTCTTCCACATCTTTGGTTGTTTTGATCCCTGAATGTTTCATATTTTTATGCTGCTTTAAAGGGTATTATTATTTCAATATTTTAGCTTGTTGCTCCTATCACGACAATTGTATCCTGTAACCTTAGTAAATTCATAGCTCTTTAGCAGATTCTGCCAGATTATCTATACAGACCATCTTGTCATACGTGAGTAACGATGGTCTTCTTTTCTAATCTGGATGTTTTATCCTTGTTCCTGCTCTTAGGGGAAAGCATGTCAGAGCAAAATATCCTTTGTATATACTATTTGTTTCAATTTGCTAAAACATCACTCAGAATTTTGTCACTGTATTTATGAGAGATTGGTCTGTAATCTTATTTTTCTTCCATCACTGTTAAGAGGGCAATGCTGGCTTCGCACAATTAATTGAGATCCCCTCTGTAAGATAAATTCTAGCCGAAATAAGCAGGCAAAGAGAGGCAACAAAGGGCCAGGTAATTTATTTAAATACCCCCGGGTGATGTTCTCGGGGCACTACAAGCCGGAGAAGTCACACCTGGTTAGGGAGGTGGGGCGCTTATAAGGGATTAGGAGGGGGAGGAGTGGGCAAACTATCTTAGGGGGGTGTTGAGAGGTATGATTGGCTAAAGGTGACATAATAGTCAACTAGAAACTTTTTTCCTTCCAAGAGGGAGGAGGCTGACATCCGGGTCTTAGTTGGCACATCAGGATGGAATTCAGGGAGAGCTGTCCCCTTTCCATATACAGCACGGACTTTGGGGTCTGGTCTGTTCTCCCCTTATGGCATCTCTCTGTTCTGTTTGCATGTCCTTGTTTTTCCTTTCTCCAGCCTAACACCCCCCACCTTCTAATTTCTGAGATTGGTAGAAATTTGGTAGAATTGGCATAAATTCTTCCTTAACCGTTTGGTAGAATTCACCCAGTGAAGCCATCTAGGTCTAGTTATTTGTTGTTTGGAAGGTTCTAACTATAAATTCTATTGAACAGCCCCCAGACCGATTCACTGCACTTATCCTGAGTCTAAGTCTGAGGAAAGGTAATCCCGGGGCAAAATACCCCTAAAAACCAAAATCAGTCAAAGGGAGAAATAAAATTTAAAACCCGTTTATTGCTCACAAACTGCAGTCCCACAGGCCGTCTTTCTTCTCTGCTCAAGCAGCAACCACACAGGCCCTCCCCTCACCTCTCAGGTACAGATAAGCCCTCCGTTGCCCAGGTAATCACCCATTGATATGGAGATGAACTTCTCCACCCCTGAGGAAAGATGCAAATGAACTAAAGCCATACTTCTTCCCACCTCTGAACGCCTATTGATATGCAGATATACTAAAGCCAGGCGAGATATTCTGGAAATGTTTCGATTTTACCCACACTGAGTCAGCATTGCTAGTCTGTGTGCATTTTGTCTGACTTGCCAAGTTCATCGACCTGACGTTGTTTATAATATCCTCTTGTTTTTGTTTCAGTAGTCACAGAATCTCTACTGGTGTCATTCATGCTTCTTTAAGGGCATTTTTATTTCAAGTTTTCTCATTTGTTCTAGTTTTTTGGGTTTCAGTTTGGTTTTGAATCTGTTGTCTCCTTTCTGGTGGTTATTTATATTTTCTGGGCTTTTTTTTGTGCCTATGATTGTATGGGTAGAGATTAATTAATTTTACTGATTTTTTTTTCTCTAAGAACAAGTATTTGGTTTGATTGATTTTCTGTATTCTGTTTCACTATTTTATGTTCCATCTCTGACCTTTATGACTTCCTTTCCTCTGCTCACTTGAGGCTTAACAGGTCCTGCCTGAAATCCAGCCTGCAGTCATGACTTTGAGATCTTTCTTCTTCGCATCCTACAAATATTGACATTGTGTTTTTATTTTATTTAGTTCGATATATTCTTGTTTTTCTTGATTTCTTTTTAAATCGTGAGTTATTTAGAAGTATAGTATTTTGTTTTCAAGTATTTAGGAACTTCCTAGATACCTTTCTGTTAATGATTTCTAATTTGATTCCACTGTGGTCAGAGATGGGCTTTGTATGACTTGAAATCCTTATATTTACAGAGATTTGTTTCTTTTTCCAGAATATGGTCTTTCTTGGCATTTATTTCATTTGTATACTTGAAAAGAATGTTTATTCTGCTCTTGTCTTCTGTATCTTTATTGATTTCCTGTCTGCTTATTTGTATCAGTTACTGAAAGAGGGTTTCTAAATTCTCCACATATAATTATGGATTTGTCTCTTCCTCCTTTCAGTTTTATTAGCTTTGCTTCAGATACTTTTTGACATGCTGCTATTTATCCAAAATGTTTAGGACTATTATTTTCTCTTAATGATTTTTACCTTTTATAATTATGAAACACACTTCTTCATCCCTGGCAATATTCTTTATTCTGATATCTGCTTTGTCTGATATTAATACTCCAGCTTTCTTTTGATTAATGTTAGCATGATATAACTGTTTCTATCTTTTCCTTTTAATTTATTATGTTTAAAGTGTAGGTCTTGTATTCAGTATGCAGCTTGGTCTTGCTTTTGAAATGCAATGTAACAAACTCTAACCATTTAAACATAATGTAATTATTGATATGGTTAGGTTCAAATTAATGATTTTATTATGGATTTTCTATTTCTTCTGTCCTGTGTTTACTTTCTCTTAATTTTTGCTTTCCTTTATTATTATTTTTTATGATCTTCCTATCTCCTTTGTTGGTTTATTAGCTATTACTATTTTTAAAATTATTTTAGTAGTAGTGTATGTGGTATATATTTTGAACTTATTATGGTCTTCCTTTATGTGCTTCCCCAGAATTTCACATATGGCATAAGAATTTTAAAATAGTCCTCTTCTACTTCTCCTTTCCAAGCCTTTATGGTACTTTTGTCACAGATTTTACTTATCCTCAGAATACATTGTTGTTGTTTTTGTTAAATCATATCTTAAAAGGATTTAAATAATGGGAAAAATGCTATATACTTACCTTTTCCAGCATTCTCCATTCTTTTGTTTAGATATGTATTTCCTCTTGTATAACTTTCCCTCTGCTTTTAACATTTCTTTTAGTGCAAGTCTAATGTTAATGAATGTTTCTTCTATATGTCTGGGAAAAGTTTATTTCATATTAAAGTGTTTCTATGCCATACAAATATCCTCTTAAAAGTATACAATTCAGTATTTTTTACATGTACATATTCACTGAATTGTACAATCATCACCACTAGTTTTTTAGTTTTTAAATTTAGAAATTTTTTTTGAGATACATACAATACAATTTACACATCTTAGTGTACAGTTAATGAGTTTTGACATGCATACACACTCATGCAACCATCCCAACTATCTAATTTTAAAACATTTCATTACCTTTAAGGAAACCTGTTCCCCTTGGGAGAGTCACTTCTCCTTCCCCTGTACTCCCAGAATCTGGTAAACCCTAATATACTTTTTCTCTGTAAGATTTTGCCTCTTTTGTACTCTTCATAAAAGTTGAATTACAGAGTACATGTCCTCAGTGTCTGCCTCCTTCTGTTTAGCATGTTTTCTGATGCATCTAGGTGGCATGTGTCAGTGCTTCATGCCTTTGTCTGTGGCTGAGCGTCGCTTGTATTTATCCATGCAACTGATGGCCACTTGGGGTTTCCTAATTGTAAGATAAATTCTAGCCGAAATAAGCAGGGGACAAGAGGCAACAAAGGGCCAGGCAGTTTATTTGTGCACAATTCCCAGGCAATGTTCCCTAGTCTATGGAAATGGAGGCTGGGGAAGTCACACTCAGCAGGGCAGGCAGTGAGTTTTTAAAGAAGGTAGGGGGAGGCAGAGCTTAGATTTACAGCGGCGTGAGGATTGGCTAGCCTAAGGCACATTTTTCAGGTTGGGAGAGGGCAGCAGCCAGAGACTTTGGCACGTCATCAGTGTCTGACGTGCTCACTCCTTCCCCCAGTGCCTTCAACCTTACACTAATGTCATGGTTATTATGAATGATGCTGCTGGAAACATTTGTGTACATGCTTCAGTTCTCTTGGGTCCATAGGAGTGGAATTATTTGTCATGTGGCAACTCTGTGTGTAACTTTTTCAGGAACTGCCCAACAGTTTTCCAAAAGGGCTACATTCTCAACAGGAGTATATGAGGCTTTCTCCAAAGATCACCAACACTTGTTATTTTCATCTTTTTGAATGCAGCCATCCTCATGGATGTGAGGCATATCCCATTATTGTTTGGTTTGCATTCTACTAGACTAACGATGTTAAGCATCCTTTCATGTGCTTATTGGCATTTGTGTATCTTCTTTTGGAGAACCACCTTCATGTTGAAAGGTACTTCATCTAGGCATAGATTTTTAGGTTGACAGGGTTTTCTTCTAGTACTTTAACGATGTTGCTTAGTGTCTTATCACTTGCATTGATTCTACCCCAAAATATGTTGTTGTTATTGTATTAATTCTTGTGTACATGAAATCTTTTCTCTCTGATTGCTTTTAAGATTATTTTTATCACTGGCTTTAAGAAATTTGATTATTATAGGTTAGGTGTAATTTGATTTTGGCTTTTTTGTATCTTCCTTGTCTTTTTGAATATTTTTTACATACATAATATAGTTACAATAATTGTTTTATTATCTTTAGCTGCTAATTCTCACTTCTGTGTCATTTCTGGGTCCATTTCAATAGAGTGATTATTCTTCTCACTATAGATTATATTTTCCTACTTTTATATGCCTGCCATTGTTTGATTGAATGCCAGACATTGTCAATGGAAATAAGAACTTGGAAATAGTTTGATCTATTTATGTTGTGCTTTGGAGATTTCATATTGGACTAGAGTGGCCTTTGGCCTAGGGTTAATTATTTCCCACTACTGACACAAATCTCTTCTCATTATGCTATGAGAGATGCTAGCATTATGCTAGATTATTCTATGAATTATGAGATTTTTCAAGAATTTCAGCCTTAATTCTAAGAGCAGTTTTTATCCCATTTTTGTGTCAGCTTTAGGTACTGCCCACTAATCTGTTCATATATTTTTCCGCAGCCTCAAGTAATTCCTTACATGATTACTGTTCTGCTGAATCCTTGAAGGGCAACCTTTGCAGATTTCCAGGCTTCTTTCTGTGCCCATCTCACATTCCCTGGTAATCTTCCTTTGAGCCGTAGCTGAATTGGTCTTCTCTGACCCACAGCTCTGTGTTTTCATCCCAGAGAGTCTGTTGAATTCTCTTAGTTCCCTCTCTCATAGATCCTGTATCCTGAAGACCTTAACTTGCCAGTGAGATCTACTTCATGTGCTAGCTGTCTCTCAGGTGTCATTCTCATTCGCCTGTCAGGAATCAGCCTTGATATTTAGGGTCTTAAAAACCATTGTTCCCCAATTTTGTATGTTTTGTGTTATTGTCACTTCGGATGGGAGAGTAAATTTATCTCCCTTAATCCAGTTTATTTAGAAACAGAAATCCATCAATGTAAGTGCACAGGGTCTTAAATCAGATAGGAAGTGAATTCTAATTCTTCTGAGTCTATTATTTATTCATTTGTTTTTAGTTTGCTTTGTGAGGGCTAAGGGTCCCTCCTCTCCCTACAGAGGTGGGCATGGGAACACTGAAACGGGTGAACATTCCATCTTCGCTGTGCTCATTTTCCCCACCTACAACTTTATGCTCCCTCCTTTTTAAGAATCTAATGCTTTGCTCTTTCTGTATTGGTTAAATTCTACTGGCATATTGGGATTGGAATGGGACACATGGTTTGATCATATGTACTCAAGAATTTGAGTTAAAATGTTTCTTCTTCATAGCAATTTAAAACTTAACACCTCTCTTTATTTCGTAATCAGAGACTTGCCTTTTTTTAAAAGAATTACTGGCATGAGGAAATAAATGACAGAAAGGTCCAGGGGAGAATTATGGTCAGATCTTCTTAGAAGCTCTCAACTGATCACTGAGAACAGGTCTTTAAGCCTGCCATGCCCTGCGCACCCAGTCCTTCTCCTCTTCCTGCTGAAAGGCAGGGGAGACAGACCTGTGTCTGTGAGGAACCATCTGGAACATAAAATGGAAGTTACCCATACCATAGATTCTACAATTCTAAGTCTAGAAATCTACAATAAGGAAATAATTCAAAAGTGAGGCAAGCATTAACACACATAATTGTTTTTGGAAAATGTCTTATATTAAAAACAAAAAAGAAACAACTTAAATACCTCAAAATAGGGTATTGGTCAAATTCAAGCTGACATATACATTCAATGGATACAATGAAATATCATGTAACCTTTAACACTAGTGTTGCAGAAAACATGAAAGCATAGAAAATTACTCTTAATATGGAGTTAAATTCATAAAAACTGGTCAAAAACTCTGCCCTTTAAGATTATTGTGTTTTATAATAAGCATGCATTCCATTTATAGTCAATAAAATAAAAAATATATATTTAAGAGTGAGAGAAAATGAATCAAACAGCGGTACCCTAAAGCTGAAATTTATTAGTCCTCTGAAAATTATTGTTACTAATGTTCAGCCTTATTTCTCACTTCCCCTGCTGAGAGAAGGGGTATGTATCTTCATCTCTAAAACTAACCCTCCCGGCAGCACAGTCATTACTGACCCCTTTTAGAAGAGCAGACAAGTTTCTGTAAGGAGGTGTGGACTTTTGGAGATGCATACTTACCTTTTACAACTTTTCTGAAAACTGTCTCAAAGCAACAGAAATCACCTATAACCACTGATGAAGGATAAGGATCTGTACTTAACAGAGTGCCTGACTGGACACTGCACTTAGGGGACCCAATTAAGAGCATGTAAATGTAGTCTTTCTCCAAGTGAGTCCAGAGCTCCCCCAGCCTATGGGGCTCTGCAGGGCTGCTGTGGAGTGGGAAGGGAGGCCATTATGCATGTCAATCCCCTCGCCATTGTTGCTCACATTTTATGCTACTTAAAGTCCACAGGCTCATAAGAATCTGCTTTAATGAAACAGCAAAAGCAATCTTTAGTCAGACTTTGGGTATTTTATGCTTTAGATATTAAAAATATATGTTGTCATATTCTTCCATGCCATTGTGCAAAGTGAGCCCTCCCTTCATAAATAAGTTTCTAGAAGGATCTTAACATTGGAAGCAGTACAGCTGAAGTATTAAATGCATAGCTCCACTGTTCCCGCTGCACACCAGTGTCCCCTATGCTTTAGAAATAAGACAGAGTAATTCTCCTTGTTGTCACACCTCAGTGTCTCACATCTCTGCAGCTGTCAGGTACAAATTAAAGTTTTTATTTTTTATTTTCCATCAGCCTTGGGATATCCTTGGCTACCTCATGTTCCCTTGCCTTCAATTTCCCATCATCAGTCTTGGCTTTTGCATTCCTTGTCCACAGAATGGCCTCGGCACCAGGCACCTGCACGTGGTGAGGCCATGCAGAGGGTGAAGGGGAGGCAGGCACCTGTGACTAATTTCTTACCAGAGCTAATACATATGAATGTGAGGGAGATGCTGCACCATTATTCTCGTTCCATCAAGCACTGTCTTCAGGCCTGTGCCTCAGCCAGCTCTCCCCTCAGCTCCTTTGTGCTCATTCATTCTTCATGCATCTCAGAAATGCACACACAGACACACGTAGACTACGGGAGTACAGAAACCTCCCTGGAAATAAAACATTTAAAAGCCATCTTCCCCATCTTTCTGCACTTTAAGTCCTTCCTCAGCTTCCTGCCTAGCCTTGCCCACCACCCTTTACACCTTATCTTTAAAGCCACTCCTTCATTGGTGGACTGATGGTTCATCCGTTAGGATCAAGATTGCTTGAAGGACTAAATGACATGACAGACGCAGTACTGCTCTGGAAAGTGACAAGCAGCCACGTGGAAATGCTGCCTCTGTGTTGCTATTTCATGATTTCCATAGTTAGTGATTTTTTCTGGCGTAGTACTCAGTGATGGATTCTCACCTCACTCTTTCAGAAATCAAGAAATCTGTGAAAAGCAGGAGAAAGTGGGAGGGAGCTAATTCATATTAAGCATGGTGCATTACATACACAGCTGCTGTTCATTCCTCCTTAGAATTTACTATGTAAATATGAACCTTTCCTACTGATGAGGTTTCTCAAGCTCAGATAGGAAGGCCAGCATCAGAGAGTAGCAGAGTATGAAAGCTCATGGTAATTCCTCTGCAATTCCCATTACTTACTCTGAACAATGCTTATCTAAGAGCCTCACAGCATTGCTTCTGTGGTCCACCTGGTAAGGTGTCTGCATGTATGTGTAAAGGCAGCTTCCCATGGCCCTTTCCCTTGCCAAGAGTCTTATTCTAGTGTTTTTGTACCTGGGCTGGCTGGAAAAATGTATTGCTGATATAAGAGAAGGAAAAAAGTCTTCCTCTACTCCCTCAGGTTCAGTAATTGGGGCCAGTGAATCAAACTTATAAATGTCAGACTCACAGGAGGAAAAAAGTATTATTTATGTGTGCTCTGTATGGATACAGGGGAGAATTTAGTGACGAGTAACCGAAAGGAGTGGTTAGAATTCAGAGCTTATATACATCTTTATAAAGGGCAACATATTTGTGGAAAAGTGACAAGACAAAGGAAAGGGGTTTGAATTTCTAGTGGTGGAAAGTTGTGGGAAGAAGATGTATGGGGAAGCAGAAAAAATGAGGGTTTTTAGTAAGGTTTTTTCTTTAATTGCAAATCCAACTCAGTTCAACTTTCTGTGTCCAGTGCTAATAGTTTTCTCCTCCTGGTACAGGAAAGGGGAGAGGAACATCTTCAGAAAAGGAAATTTATGCCCTGCTTTTAGGCAGAAAAAGGATGGCACAGAGTTTTCCCTACATCTGCTATTTCGTTTGACCCAAATTTATCTTCATGTCAAAGTGGCATATTTTAAGGTGGCACATCTGATCCCCTTTCCTGATATTCTGAAGTGGGAGGATGAGTCTGACTAGTATTAAGGTGAGGAGACCGTAAATCATAGAATGTTTTTCAAGCTGCTACCACCTTTGAGATACCAGTGCAACATTAAGAGGACAACAGCCTGGTAACCTCTGATTTATTTGGGACTTAATTTAAAATTTGCTATTATGAGAAGGTTGGAAGTTGACCAAAGCAATGGTTTGTGAATTATGTTTCAGGCAGACACACACAGGCTTTCCTTATAAAAGTAAGTATTTTAACTGTGTATATGCCCTCATAAGGAACCTGGGCATTCTAAATACATCATCTGGTACATTTATATATGATAGAAATAATTTTTCAAATATTTTGGTCTATTTAATGTCCTTTTAAAATACATTTTCCACTCTGAATTTTATATTATACATTATCTGTAACAACAACAACAAAATCCAGCTTGGATTTCCCTTCCTCCTCCTCCTTCTCTAAGGCTTAATTCATGAATGCTTAATAGGGAAGAAATTGATTTAAATATTAATATGCAATGAACATGTACTAAAAAAGTCAATTATGTCAAGATCGACTAACCAGAATTCGCTATTAATGAGACACTAAAATATATTATGCTTTTTTTAAGACAGTGTTATTTTGTGAGAAAAAAATATTGGAAGTGAGGCATTAAGAAAAGAAAACTCAGAATATGATGGTGGCAGGTCCTGAACATCTGTATCCTCTGCCGGCTCCAGGATCAGAGATGATGGCTAATTCCTCCGATCACTCGTTCTTTCCTAGGCTAGGCTCTGAGCTCTGTAGAGCCTTGGGATATGTTAGGTCACTGCAGCCTGGCCCACAGCACAGTGCCAGGTTCAGAGCAAGTTTTAGAAATGAATCGATGACAAAAATGACAACAACAACATATGAGTCAGTTCTGGGGAACACCTGCTTCTTAAGGTGGGGAGAGATGTCACTCTAAGGGCACATCACCCACCTGGTGGGAAGGTCCAGGGACAGTGAAGGACAGGTGCGTGCTGGGATCTTCCCTGATGAGCCCAACAGCCCTCAGCCATTCTCTACCTTCATCGCCAATGACTGTGCCTCCCTCCATGGGGAGCCCTCCCCTCCATGGCTCATGCCTGGGGGCCACGATGAGGAGTGGGGTTTGTCCATGTGTGTGCAGAGGGGAAATCCTTCTGCAGTAAAAAAGGGGGTTAAATACTCAGGCTCTGGACTTGAGACGCCTGGATGCAGACTCTGTCTTGCTAACTACGAGCTTGTTACACATGCTTCAGTTAATATTGTCTTGCCTGTTTTGTTAACTGGGAAATGGCAACTGTAATTGTTAGTACTCCATAGGGTTAGTGTAAAGATTAAGAGACATTGCCTTCTGAAGCACCAGAGACATATATACATGTCGATTTCCATGTGTACCTAAAGAATTATTCCAATACGCTTGCCTTGCAGCACAGGAAATCATGGATTACCTCTCCAGATAGCCCTTGGCGACTGGGTGGCCACATTACAAAGCTCTAAGTCTCCAAGGAGGCGGCAGTGTCTTGTGCTTCCAGGAGCATGTTGTTATTGAACATCTGTTCATATTTTGGGCTTGTTTCTCAGGCTGGATGCTCAGAAGCAGGCTTACTAAGTTGAAAGCACCATTTCAAAAGCTTTCCAAAATGTTTGCTCTGATGAATCAATCCTTCAGCCAGGGATCCTTCTTTTTATGCATCCTTACTATATGCTGTATATCCCCTTGCTCTGAAGTAGAGAGTATTCAACACAGAAATGTAAAAAAATAAAAAACTAGGTGCAAAGTCCATTATAAACTATCAGAGACTATGGAGGGGTGAATGACAGCAGAGTTCAGGCCAAAGAAGTGGATGCAGGTTGAGGAACAGATTGCCATCTCCTGCCCTTGTGGCTCCAAACAATGGGAGGACCTAATAGGTGGCCTGTCCATCTCCTTACCCAAAGCCAGAATGTTCTTTAATCCACCACACTACCTGAATCTAGGTATTTTCTTTTCCTTCTTTCTTAACTTTATTCTTGGGCCAGTTCCTTCAATGAAAGTTGAGTGTTTCTGCCCCAGAGTTTGATGAAACTCCTTGTTTACTATATTTAGTTCAATAAAAAGGGCAAAAGTAATTTAAAGTACTATTGACCCGCTTTGTTCTCTGCCCAAATTATTTCCAACTTACTGTATGTTTGCAGCCATAGGGTATTTTTTTTTAAAAAGAAAAGGTAAAAGCTATATCTTTTATCTCACTAGAGGATCCCTGTTGCAATTCTTCCTGTTGCCTGCCGAGAAAATATGCTGCTGTTCTTCGTGAGAGGGATGAAGATTCGTATGCCTTTGCTCTCTGCACACCAGTGCCAGTGCGTGGCTTCAATGAGCTACAACAGTCAGACGTTTTAGAAATGGTCAGCTGGAGGCAACAGATGATTTCTGAATTCAATCACAAGATGAGCCAGTCAGAGGCATTTGGAGTTCTCCAAGTCTGTCCAAGCTTCCCCTGAGCTGATAGAATAATTTCTCTCCAAATCCAGTAAGACAGAGGCCTTGAGCTCCCAGAACCTTCTGCCTAGGAGAATCCAATGACCCAGTCATAAGGCAGTCTGCAGCTAATTAATAAATTAACAACCCTTGGTTCTAAGACCTATCAGTCAGGTCTAATCATATGGTGCCTAGAGGCCCAGTATGGAGACACTCAGGATGGAGTAGGCAGAAAATCTTCAGTTTATAATCAAAAGACACCATTGGCTCATTCTGTTTTTGTGTCAGTGGTTTGATAATCAGGCTTTTTGTCCAAAATAGTGCTCTCGTAGAAATGGCCAATAAATCATTTTGTTCACTCTCTCATCTGACACTTATTGTTACCTTGAATGTGCTGTTTTCATGAAAAGCCCTGTGTCCAGACAAGGAGACTAGTTGCCTCTAAGTATTCACAGGATGGGTGCTGTCAGTGCCTGAGTGATGGACGAAGGACCAGAGTGGAATACAAAGAGAGGATCTAGTCTAGTCTGCAAATCATGGGGGCATCCCAGAGGGAGGAAAAGCTGCTCTAATATGAAGATGAGTGAGGGAAGCAAGTTCCACTGCTTAACTCATACCAATGATTTTTTATATTCTCACTAAACTGGGCAGTTCTGAGCTTAGCACACCAGTTTTCATTGTGTGAACATATTGAACCCTCAAGGATTTACCAGATCCACTTTAGTTTGGTGGATATTTGTTGAGCATCTGCTATTTGCAGACTATTCTTTAAGCTTCCAGACAGGAACTTGGTGATAATAAGAAGGCAGAATCCATTCCCAGGTAGCACCCAGCCCAAGCAGAGAGATACATCAACATTCACACAAATAACTAGAGCTCAAAGCAGGAGATGACAAATCCTCATACAAAAGTATGTGTCTCCATCAGGTAACCAGCAGTTCTTAAACCACAGTGTGTGTGGGCATCACTGGGGGAACTGCTTAAAAATGTATCTTCCCAGAGACTCTTGAATAAGTGGATAAGGCTAAAATATCTGTTTCCTAAACGATGCCTCTTGAATGATGTTCATCATAGGTTCCTTGAATAACTGTTGACGAGACTGTGCTTCTCACCTCATCTCTTACTCAACCAAGCCTTGCACAGGTGATTCTCACAATTGGATTGACCTCTCTTCATGAAGTGTGCAGCTCTGGTCCATCTCTGCTGGGAATCCTGCTTTCCTCCATTTTCTAGCAGTCTTGTCACTGGCTGATCCCTTTTCCATAGAAAGACTGTGCTTCACTCTTTGTTACACCCTCTCATGAATGTTTTCAGGAACACTGGCATTTCACTGAACCATCAGATTGTGGATGATTCAATGTCAGGCCCCTTCCTCTGTGGTCTTCACCCTCAGACTTGCCTACACATGGTGGGTGTCTGTGTTCTGGGAGTGGTACTCCTCTAAGACACACGTGGACACTGAGGCAAAGCAAACACTGGAAAATAGATTTGCCTACACAAAAGAAGCATCTGATAATGACACCAAGATAGTGATCTCCACACCACACTGCACATGGGTCTCAGAACTACCCTGTACAGTGGTCTACACTGTTATAGGAACTGTGAGCAAACCTCCTGTCTCACTGCAGGTGGGTGTGCCCCCTGGATTTCAAAGTCCCTTGGAAAGTTAACAGATAAAATTTCCTAATGTTTGCGTATGGAAATAATTTACTTCCCTTTTTCTTCTGTGTATTCTTCTTTCCCTTCCTTGCAAACTGTATGGACAGATGACCCTTAATCCTTTATGTAAATCGGCTGAAAAAATGAAATTATGTTTCAACTGAGAATTTGCCTTACTGCTAAAGAGAGGTGGGGACATGTATATGTTTAATGTAAAGCCGCTTCTGAAATAGCTTGATGTACTGGTAGTAAGCTTGCAGATAAAGTTTTGATTGACATTTGAGGTTTGTGGTACATGTGGAAAACTTTAAATTGTGTTGACCAGATTTTTGCCTACACTCTGTAACAATGTTTTTTTTATAGCTGGAATGCACTGTTTATTCAGTTTTGTGCTCTGCTGCAATGTTTGCCATTTTAAAATCATAACCATTTACATTTTCATTCTTTTTATAACCTACATTTTAAAACTATAAAGTATATTTTGATTTTATGGGGCTTTAAAAGATTATACAGATACAGGATGACTGTAAAATATTAAGGATAGTGTTTTGAAGCAGTTTATGAAAATTATGGCCATTGTTTATACTTATATTGCAAAAGCCTCATCCTCATGAAAAAAATTCTTAGAGATCCTGTGTATGTCCCTGTACTCACTGCTGGGCATCAAAATAGGCTGAAAAAAATGGGCCCTGCCCTGAAGAATAGTGTACTCCATTTGGTGACACAAGAAAAAGAATTAAACTCCCCTAAACTTTGTATTATGTGAGTGACAAGAGCAGGAACAGGGTGGGGTGGCAGGGCAGGCTGGACCACGAGTCTGGTAGTGGTTGTGTGTGGGGTCAGGGGCACTGGGCAATCCCCATACCTTCTCAGTTTTGCTGTGAAGACTCAAAAAGGTCTTAAAAAACATTTCACAGAAAGTGTACATGTTTCCCAACCTCTTTCCCTTTGTGGACATACTCAGTGTCACCGATTTCTTCTGTCTTTTCAGAGGACACACGTGTGCAAGTATTCTCCCCAATTTTCTTTTAACACAACTAGTAGTATGTTCTACACACTGCTTTGTACTTTGCTCTTTTTTCACCTCATATATCTTGAAGATAATTTCACATCAGTTTAAGTGCCTTCCTCAATTTTTTTCTGGTTGCACAGTATTTCATTATGCAGATATACCAAACCCCAAAGTTTATTGAACCATTCTCCTTTTGAAGAATATTTATATTGTTTAAAATCTTTGATAGTCTAAGTAATGCTGTGAAGACTATTTTTATTGTACTATGTGTAACCATATCCAGGGGACTATTTCATTTTTGGGTCCCGGAAACAGATCAGACAGTGTTACTACCTTCAGCAAACTTTCCATTGTCTACTTTAAAAACAAATCTAAATTCCTAAGCAAGATCTGGTGCTCAGCTGCTATGCCTGCCTCCTTTCTAACAAATCTCTCCACAACTCCATGTTCTGGCAGCTGCTCCTTCATGGATTCTCACAACTCTGAGCCTTTGCTCTGATTCCTCACTCTACCACCTGGAATGTCTTCTACCAGCAATCCCGCTTTTCTCTAGCCACAAAAAGAATCCTTAGTCTTTAAGATAACATCCAAATGCCACCTTATCTGAGGAGAGTTTGCTGAGCCACTCAAGAAGACTTAAATGCCTTGTCCTCTGCTGTGTTCTTTGCTTACATGAATGTTATTTTCCTTGTATGTTATGGGTAGCCCTTTCTAAGTCTGTTTTTTTGACGGCAGACTCTAATTTACTATTTATAATCCTCCCTGTGTTACCACTGGGCTGGGTATACAAGAGTCAGGCAGAAAATATATGAATTGAAACCAAGTGAACTGTTTGCTCTCTCCGTCCCTGACCTGTTATACTTGATCTACATTTGGTCAGGTTTCCTGCACTCACAACAATTTGATTCTTAGGAAAGCAAGCACTCAGAGCTTTGGCTGCAGAACTTTGCCTTAATATCAGATTCATCTTACACATATGTGATTACTAGTGTCCCTTCTCATTAATCATCCACCACTTATTTTCAATCCCTAACTCATTATGCATCAGTTATTTTTCCTTCATGCTACTAAACTTTAATCTTGCTGCTTTGAAATCTCTCCTGCTATGTATGCTGACTGCTGACTCTCAGATATTTCTTACCTTCTTATGTGCCTAGACTTTGAAACTTTTCTGTCTTTGTTCTTATAGATTTATACTTTCACATAACTATGTGTCTCTTCTAGGTCCAAAATCATCTTCTGTTTACCATGACAAATCATTTCTGTATATCTGATCTTCATTTGAATCTTCAAGATGATAATTTCTCTATTTTTCTTTTTTAGTGAAGATTTTTATGTAGTATTTCTTTAAATTTATTTTTATTTTTATTTTTTTGAGAGGGCATCTCTCATATTTATTGATCATATGGTTGTTAACAACAATAAAAATTCTGTATAGGGGACTCAATGCACAATCATTAATCAACCCCAAGCCTAATTCTCAACAGTCTCCAATCTTCTGAAGCATAACGAACAAGTTTTTACATGGTGAACAAGTTCTTACATAGTGAATAAGTTCTTACATGGTAAACAGTGCAAGGGCAGTCATCACAGAAACTTTCGGTTTTGATCACGCATCATGAACTATAAACAATCAGGTCAATTATGATTATTCATTTGATTTTTATACTTGATTTATATGTGAATCCCACATTTCTCCCTTATTATTATTGATAATTTCTCTATTTTTTTTCTCTCATGAATAAGCAGAGATCTGTGCAGTGAACTGACAGATGTTTTGATTGATGTCACCCCACTTTCTAAATCTATAGCTGAAAGGCAGGGATATATGTTTAGTCTTTATGCCAATCTCTAAGGTTATATGTGCAATTTTCAAACACATGTTAGCTGGGATTACATGATCTCCCCTGAAGCTCATGGCTGGTTCTCTCACACCTTGTACAGAAGTTCTTCCGAATCTACAGTTCTCAATATGTATTGCTACCAGGGTTCTTCATGCTCTCCACTTCACCCTATTATGCTTTGCATGTTGAAATCATGCCTGTCCATAATCAGTACCTACCACTGGTCTCCCATAATTCTAATCCAATTGTTTTCCTGGATTATGTTCTCCAAACATAGAAAGTAGGTAAATATGGGGAGAGTAGTGAAGGTTGGGGTCACAATGGTTAATATTATGCAAGGAGGACAAGGAAAGCATTCTGATACCACCATCCACTAATGGAGTTTAGCACCTTTTTGGGAAAGAAAGAAGAAATAGCCTTAATGAAATAGGAGCAAATTTTACAGAGAGAATAGATGAGGAAAAAGAATATAAAGAAGGAAGTTTTGAAGGATTGAGTGTAAACTGAAAAATGCATTAATGGGTTTTTACACTGGTTACAATAATAAACACAGATGGTTCCATTGAAAATTAAATAACTGACATGGTGAATGATGTTAGGAAATCTCTTAATGTGCAGACACAAAAAGAGAGCTGATGCTTACAGAGCTAAACATAGGGGAGATATGGACATCCAGGTACAGGAAGCTCAAAGGACCCCAAGAAGGTTTACCCAAAGATTACTCTGAGACATTTCATAAGCAAACAGTTAAAAGCCAAAGACAAGGAGATAAGTTTAAGAATAGCATGAGAAAAGTGATATGTCACATAAAAAAGAATCCCTGGAAGAGTATAAGCAGATTTCTTTGCCAAAGAGTTACATGCCAGGAGAAAATAAGATCATTTATTCCAAATGCTAAAAGAAAATCCTGCCAACCAAGAATACTGTATCCAGCAAAACCATCCTTCAGAAATGAAGGAGAGATATGATACAAAATTAGTACACAGATATCTGTGGCATTCCTAAATACTAATGATGAACTAACAGAAAGAAAGAGCAGGAAAACAATTCCATTCACAATCGCATTAAAAAGAATAAAATACCTAGGAATAAACTTAACCAAGGATGTGAAAGACCTATACTCTGAAAACTGTAAGACACTCATGAGAGAAATTAAAGAAACACATCCAGTGCTCATGAATAGGAAAAATTAATATTGTCAGAATGGCCATCCTGCCTAAAGCAATCTACAAATTCAATGCAATCTCTATCAAAATACCAACAGCATTCTTCAAAGAAGTAGAGCAAATACTTCTAAAATTCATGTAGAACCACAAAAGACCCCAAATAGCCAAAGCAATCCTGAGAAGGAAGAAGAAAGCAGGGGGGATTAAGCTCCCCAACTTCAAGCTCTACTACAAAAACACAGTAATCAAGACAATTTGGTACCCACACAAGAATAAACCCATAGACCAGTGGAATCAACTAGAGAGCCCAGATATAAACCCAAGCATATATGGTCAATTAATATACGATAAAGGAGCTATGGATATACAATGGGGAAATGACAGCCTCTTCAACAACTGGTGTTGGCAAAACTGGACAGCTACATGCAAGAGAATGAAAGTGGATTATTGTCTAACCCCATACACAAAAGTAAACTCAAAATGGATCAAAGACCTGAATGTAAGTCATGAAACCATAAAACTCTTAGAAGAAAACATAAGCAAAAATCTCTTAAATATAAACATGAGCAAGTTTTTCCTGAACACATCTCAGGAAAGGGAAACAAAATTAAAAATGAACAAATGGGACTACATCATGCTAAAAAGCTTCTGTACAGCAAAGGACACCATCAGCAGAACAGAAAGACATCCTACAATATGGAACAATATATTTGTAAATGACATATCTGACAAGGGGTTAACATCCAAAATATTTAAAGAACTCACATGCTTCAACACCCAAAAAGCAAATAACTCAATTAAAAAATGGGCAGAGGATATGAACAGACACTTCTCCAAAGAAGAAATTCAGATGGCCAACAGGCAAAGGAAAAGTGCTCCACATCGTTTATTATCAGGGAAATGCAAATTAAAACCACAGTGAGATATTGTCTCACACCAGTTAGGATAGCCAACATATAAAAGACTAGGAACAACAAATGCTGGCGAGGATGCAGAGAAAGGGGAACCCTCCTACACTGCTTGTGGGAATGTAAAATAGTTCAACCATTGTGTAAAGCAGTATAGAGGTTCCAAAAAAAACTAAAAATAGAAATATCATTTGACCCAGGAATTCCATTCCCAGGAATTTACTCTAAGAATGCAGGATTCCAGTTTTAAAAAGACATATGCACCCCTATGTTTATTGCAGCACTATTTATAATAGCTAAGAAATGGAAGCAACCTAAGTGTCCATCAGTAGATGAATGGATAAAGAAGATGTGGTACATATACACAATGGAATATTATTCAGCCATAAGAAGAAAACAAATCCTACCATTTGCAACAACATGGATGGAGCTAGAGGGTATTATGCTCAGTGAAATAAGCCAGGCAGAGAAAGGCAAGTACCAAATGATTTCACTCATCTGTGGAGCATAAGAACAAAGCAAAAACTGAAGGAACAAAATTGCAACAGACTCACAGAACCCAAGAATGCACTAACAGTTGCTAAAGGGAAAGGGACTGGTGGGTGGTGGGAAGGAAGGGAGAAGGGGAATAGGGGGCCTTACAATTAGCATACATAATATGGGGAGAGGCATGGAGAAGGCAGTATAGCACAGAGAAGAAAAGTAGTTACTCTAAAGCACCTTATTATGCTGATGGACAGTGATTGTAATGGGGTATGTGGTGGGGACTTGACAATGGGGGGAATCTAGTAACCACAGTGTTGCTCATATGATTGTATACTAATTATACAAAATAAAAAAAAAAGAAATGAAGGAGAGCTAAGTGCTTTCCCAGACAAGCAAAAATTAAGGGAGTTCATCACTGTAACTGTCTTACAATAAATGATAGAGAGTTCTTCAAGTTTAAATGAAAGGTTGATAAGTAACAATATGAAAATATATGTAAGTATAAAATTCACTGTTAAAGGTGAAATAGTCAAATTCAGAATATCATAATACTGTAATGGTGGTATATAAATCATCACTTTCATTTTTAGTATAATTGTTAAAAGAAACATTAAAAATAACCATAGCTACAGTAATATGGTAAAGGGTGAAAAATATAAAGAGATGGTATGTTATATCAATGCATAATATAAGAAGATTGAAGTTGTATCCAGTATTTTTTCCAACCACAATGGTATGAAACTAGAAATGAATAATAGGAGGAAAACTGGGAAATTCGCCAATATATGGAAATTAAATAATGCACAGTTAACCAAACAATGAGTCAAAGAAAAGATCAAAGGGAAATTGACAAGTATCTTGAGACAAATATACAACATGCCAAAACTTATAGGATGCAGCAAAAGCAGTTCTAAGAGGGCAGTTATACTGACAAAAGCTCACATTAAGAATAAAGATCTCAAATCAACAACTAGTGAACCTAGTAAAGGAACTAGAAAAAGGAAAACAGTACAGAGTTAGCAGAATAAAGGAAATAAATATTAGAGCAGAAATATGTGAAGTAGAGATGAGAACAATAATAGAAAAATAATCAATACACTAAGAGGTGGTTTTTTGTAAAGATAAACAAAATTGACAAACCTTTACTTAGTTTTCAGGAAAAAAAAAGAAAAGAAACAAACACAATAATTGTTTTGTTTAGCATTATATTAAATCGCAGAAAGAGGAGACATTATGACAGACACCACAGAAATGCAGAAGACCATAACAGGATACTATGAACAATTATACAACAATAAATTGAATAATCCAGAAGAAATGGATAAATACCTAAAAACATACAACTTACTAAGAAATAGAAAAGCTGAATGGACCATAATGCTTAAGGAGATTGAAACATTAATAAAAAAAGGAAAAGCCCTGGATCAAATAGATTTCACTGGTAAATACTACTAAACACTTAAAGAAGAATTAAAAGCAATCCTTCTCAAACTTTTACAAAAAGTTGAATAGAGGAACACTTCCAAATTAACTTTCCAAAGTCAGTGTCATCCTGATTTCAAAGATAAACTCCTACAAAGAAAGAAAACTGCAGGCCAATTTTCCTGATGAATACAGATGCATTAATTCTCAATAAAAATTCTAGCCAACCAAATCAATACTATACTGAAAGTGTCATACATAATAATCAAGTATGATTTATCTCTGGATACAAGGATGGTTCAACATATTCCAACCAATAAATGTGATATTGCAGATTAGTAGAGTGAAGGTAAAAAATCAAGTGATCCTTCAAATACATGCATAAAAAGTATTTGACAAAATTAAATACACTTTCATGATAAAATTCCAAAAATATTGGATATAAAAGGAACATATCTCAACATAATGAAACCATATATGACAAACCTACAGCTAATATCTGCTCAATGATGAAAATGTGAAAACTTTTCCTCTAACATTAGGTCAGGTTAAAGGTATCCACTATCACATTCCTATTCAACACAATACTGGAAATCCTAGCCAGAACAATTACACAAGAAAAAGAAAGAAAATGTATCCAAACTAGAAAGGAAGAAGTAAAATTGTCTCCGTTTGCAGATAGAATGTTCTTATATACAGAAAAGCCTAAAAACACCACCAAAACACTGTTAAAACTAATAAATGAATTCAGTAAACAAGATACAAAGTTATATGAAGATCAGTTGCTTTTCTGTACCCTAACAATGAAATATCTGAAAGAGAAGTAAAGAAAATAATCTCTTTTATAATAGAATTAAAAGCAATGAAATATTTAGGATCAAATTTAACCAAGGAGGTAAAAGTTCTATACACTAAAAAACCTTAAGACATTAATGAAAGAAATTTAAAAAGAATCTAATAAATGGAAAGATCCTGTTCATGAGTTGGAAAAATTAATACTGTTAAAATATTCATACTAACCAAAGCCATCAACCACTTCAGTACAAGCCTTATCAAAATTTCAATAGTATTTTTCACAGAACTGGAACAAACAATCCTAAAATTTTATGGAACTACAAAAGAGTTTGAATAGCCAAATCAATCTTGAGGAAGTAAAGCCATCACATTTCCTGATTTCAAACTATACTACAAGGCTATGGTTATCAAAACAGTATGATACATGCATAAAAACAGACACAGACCTGGAATAGAATAAAGAGCCTAGAAATAATTCCATGCCTATGGGGCCAACCAGTATTTAACAATGGAGCTAAGAATATAAGAATGTTCAACAGGGAAAATATAGTCTTCTCAATAAATGATGTTGGAAAAATTGGATAATTACATGCACAGGAATAAAATTGGACCAGTATCTTACATTCTTCCCAAAAATTGACTTTAAATGGATTAAAGCTTTAAATATAAGATCTGGAACAGTAGAAAACTCCTTGGACATAAGAAAAAGCTTCCTGACATGAGTCCTGACAACATTTTTTTTTGGATATACCAAAAGCACAAGCAACATAAACAAAAGTATGTGGAACTACATCAAACTAAAAGGCCCCTTCACAGCAAAAGAAACAATCAATAGGATAAAGAGGCAACCTATGGAGTGGGAGAAAGTATTTGTAAAACATCTATCACATAAGGGGTTAATATCCACAATATATTAGGAAGTTATACAACTCAATAGCAATAATAATGATGACCCAAATAAAAACATTGGCAGAGAACTTGAGTAGACATTTTTCCAAATAAGATTTAAGAAAAAGTACTCAAAATCACTAATTGTCAGGAAAATCAAATAAAAGCCATAATTAGACATCAGCCCACAGTTGTCAGAGTGCTTTTCATCAAGAAAATAGGAGATAAGTGTTGGTGAGGATGTGGAGAAAGAAGAACCCCCATGCACTGTTGGTGGGAATGTAAATAGGTGCGGTCACTATGGAATACAGTGCGGAGGTTCCTCAAAAAAATAAAAATAGGACTAATACATGATCCAGTGATCCTACTTTTGTGTATATCCAAAATAAATGAATTCACTCTCTTGAAGATATATCTGCACCTCCATGTTCACTGCAACATTATTCATAATAGCCAAGATATGGATAGGTAGAAACAACCTGTGTCTATCAACAGATGAACAGACAAAGATTATACATATATATGTGTAATACTGTTCAGCCACAAAAATGATAGAATCCTGCCATTTGTGAAAACATAGCATGGATGGACCTTAAGGACACTGTTAAGTAAAATGAGTGAGACAGAAAAAGACAAATACTGTATGATCTCACTTATATGTGGCATCTAAAAGTCTAAAAGCCAAATTCATAGAAGAAGAGAAAAATGGGGAGGTGGAGGAAATGAGGTGCTGTTAGTAAAAGTGCATAAACTTCCACTTATAAGATGAGTAATTTTGGGGATCTAAATATTCAGCATGGTGACTATAGTTAAAAATACTGTATTATTTACTTGGAAGTTGCTAAGAGAGTAGATCAACAAGAAAATACTGTAATTATGTGAGGTAATGTATGCGTTAATAAACTTTATTCCACAGTGTATCATATCATGTGTATCATATACAACAAAATATATCATTGGGTAATCATTCCATGATGTATCTGTGTATTAAATTGTCACACTGTACACCTTAAATATATACAAGATATTATTGTCAATTATATCTCAAAGTTGGAAAAAATTTAAAAATGAAAATGTATACACATCTATTCACACATACACAAAAATATAGGACTGAATGAAAATAAAACAACATTTTAACAGTTTTCTTTGGGTTATAAAATTGTCTATTTTTATATGAACATTTAAAGAGTCTTGATAATAAGAATGTTCATTTTAATTAAAATTTAAATCTTAGTTTTGGAAAAAATTGTAATTTTGAGGAAAAGTGATCATGCAAGAATTTGTACACAGGTAAGGTAGTCTTTTATCTGTGAAAACAAGAAACACTTTTTGGGCTAGATATAGACTCAGATATTATTTGCACATCATTTTTGAAAATATTCTGTGAATATCTACCCTAAATTCAAATTTATCTTTTACTGGTATTGGTACAGCATTGGGGAATATCCTTAAAATTACACAATAACAGTGAATAATGTCATTATAATTATGACATATAAGATTGATGAAGAGGACGATTTGTTAAGAACATGGAAAGTACACTGAGTAAAATGTCAAAGTAACAGAAGGAATGTAAAATTATGTAGCAAGAGTCAGACCTCAACTATAATTTTGTGTTTAAAAAATCAACTGGAAATGGGGGTAATCTAGTAACCACAACTGTATATCAATGATACCAAAATTAAAAATTAAAAAACCCAATAAAAACAAAACAAAACAAAAAATCAACTGGATAATTAATATTCCAAAATCATATGACTGATCATTTTATTATAGTGGGAGGTAACACACTGTAGGGTGAACTGCAAAGGTAGAGTTGCTCAAACAAAGCAGGAGTACTTACTTCTCCAGTAAGAGTCTGGGGGCTGGCTGGTGGGTCAGAGCAGACAGGATGCTGTGCTCTTTGAGCTGTTGAGAGCCCCTTGTTTCTCCACCACATCCTACGCTTAGTCCCTGTCCACCTGCTCACATGGCAGGCGAGCACCCATCTGTGCTCTAGCCGGTGCAAAGCTGGAAGAGTAGGTGAGTTAAACAGTTTCCTTATATAATGTGATCTGGAATTAGTATATATCACATGCAGTTGGATACCCTCAAGTAGGTTAGAGGCCCTAGGGAAGGGGATCTGTAGCTGGGCATCAGTGCGTCCTATTCAAATGCAGTGTGTTCTTGTACTGAATTTAGGGAAAGACAAGAACATGGCCAGGGGCATTTAGCCATTTCTACTACCAGAAGACTTCATTTTTTTTCTTAGTATTTTTCTATCATTTTAAATTAAAAAATGGGTATGTTTCTACTTACGGTTTTTACAGGTGCACACACACACACACACAAACTAGAAAGAAAAGAAATTCTCACTGGGTCTGTTCTGTACTACTTCTTAAAAAAAAGATAACCTGCAACAGCTACCTACATATTCAATAGATATTTCACTTTTCTGTCATATTTCTAATTTGAATACCAAGGAGAGAACAATGAAATGAATTACCTAACAGAACACATAATCTCAAAGTAATTTCTCCAGAGCTTTCTAATAGAGCAGATTGTTGTTTCTATTTTATTTATTACATTTTTATAGCAGATCAGCCTTTGTGACTGTAGTCGTTAGTTTGAGTAGTAAACCAAGGATATATTCCCTCGGTTAAGCCCAGCTTAGCTCCAGGAGGAGCAGGACGAAATCCTGCAGGTGCTGGTGAGAAGTTGTTCTGGTTTATAAATTCCCCCAGATAACCCAGAATTTGCCACATGTCACAAGTTTATCTTTGGTTCTTGATAATACTTTTTTTTTTTTTGGAGAGCAAGGCAGAGGCTTTTATTCAGAGATAAAGCAGGAGGACAGAGCTCCTGGCTTGCAGCGGGAGAGGACAAGAGAGCCCCTGATAATATACTTTCTAATTGGGTGGATAGCACCCCCTCAGTGAATTAGAAGGAAAATGTCAAGAATGTATGAACTCCCAAACTAGCTCTCCAATTGTAGGCTTAAAAAATGAAACCTTATGTTCATTTTAAAAGTTTGAATCATCAATGGGCTTTAAAATATTACTAATTACCAGAGGCATAAATGTTAAAGTGTTGAAAATATTAAAAGTGAGCAATCTTCCTGAAAAATGTTTTCAGTTGAATTTCTCAACTAACTAATGACAATGAACATGCGGGTGTTATTTAGTTGTCTATTTTAACTGACAGACATATGATGCAGTGACACATGAAACCCAAAAAAGGGATTAACGAAATATGAAAGCTACTGAATGGGAAAAAAATTGGGCATGGGTGGAATGGTCTCATAACCAGTAAAAAATGTTCATTTAGGTACAAGATAATTGTCCCATCCATCTAGACACTGTGGATTCAATAGTCTACTTGGGTACTGCTGTTGCTATTTACCCCCATTTCATCATATTTCATCAAATTTCCCCCAATGATTTTTGTAGGAACTTTTAAGTGAATAGAACCATATAATACCTTGATATTAGAGGTCAAAATTAGCCATTTATGGGACAAAAACTTACTTCAAAATTAAATTGGATGAATAGTAAAGCTAAAAATAATTGTGGACACTTAATATGTGCCAGGCATATTTGAGATGCATTATCTATGTTAATTATTTAACAACAGTCCTCTGACATAGATACTATTATTATCCACATATTACAGATGAAAACAATCACTGTTAAATCCCTTTAATAATTTTTTTGGATTCATATGTGTTTTAAAATGTTTAGCGAGGGTGTGTGTGTGTGTTTGTGTGTGTGTGTGTGTGTGTGTGTGTGTGTGTGTGTCTGCTACAGGAAGTCAGCAGAAAGTAGATTATAGAAAGAAGCAAATAGTTGGAGAAATGCCCCCAAGAAGTCAGTTTATAATCCAAAATATGTGGTTTCATACGTACTGAAGAGCCTTCTAGGACATGAGTTAGATAGCATTGCAGTGAACAGCAGTCCAAGAAGGGGCTTTGCTAAAAACTTAAAAGTGCTGTCTTCTGGAAAGGAAAGACATTTTGGTAATAGTAATGAAGGAGAAAAGGAAAAAGAGGCAAGATAAACAATGGCTAACATGTATCCAGTGCCTGTTAGGGGGCAGACGCTGGACCTGCATTACTAAGGTTCGCCACTCCCAGCTTTGCCTGCAAAGACCTCAGGTCTCTGCATGGATCACTTTCTCACTTGATTCAGTTTCTAATGGAATTTTCCTTTCTGGGGTCTGCAGAAGCCAATTCTGGGACAAGAATTAGAGGGCAAGCAGTTTTATTTGGGAAGCGGTTCCAGGACTCCCCCACAGGGAATGTGGAGGTGAAGGAAGGCAAGAAAGGGTGTGCTGGCAGGTGGCTGGGCAGCTGGAGCCACAGGCGCACCTATGAGTTGGCCTGCCCTACAAGTGTGCAAGCTGGGTCGATTTTTCACCACCTCCCTGTCCTTGCTTGATGGCCTCTTCTGGGGGCATGGACTCTCTCAGACTGCCAACTCACTGGGCAGAAAGGCCTTACATGCTCCTGCCGTGAGAAGACAGCCCCAGAGAGCTGCAGACCTCCAGTTCCAGCCTTGGGAGCTCAGGGCAAAGCGACGCCACCAGCCGTTGGCAATACTCCCCATTGGCCTGTCCTTATGCCCTTAGCTTGTTTCCTCTGGCTTCACAGCAAGTATGTGCACGAGATAAATATGTTCATGACTTCATTTTGTATTGTCTTTCTTCCCTTTAGTTTTCATATCCATCAAACAGAAATCAATGGGCTTGTTGGTGCCCCAGTGCAGCTACTGGCACACAGTAGGTGCTGTTGCATAACTGTTTTGTTAAATGAATCAGCGAATAAATATGTGTTGGAGATTAATTGACTACCTTGCTTTATTGATTTCCCATTTACACATAATTAATTTGTAGATCAAGGGTACTTTTTAGTATATCATTTAAAAATGCTGCATTCCAAGATTCTATTTTTTAATGCATACTAGAGCCTCATTAATTGATAGTGTTTGAAAATGACCTTGACTTAGGTAATTGTCCATTTTAGCTGCAACAGTTTTGCTCAGTATAGTTTTTAATTAATTCTATTTCTCAATATATTTAATACTTTTAACAAGATGCAGAATATTCAAGGAGGGCTAGGAAGCTATTTTTGGAGGGAAACATTGAAACCACTGTGTGTTGAGTTGAATTACAGTAATCCATAGAATCTGTCTTTTACTTGTTGCTGTCTCCTGTAATCTAGTCTCTCCCTTTCCAATACAAAACATGAGGAAAGCTCAACCAATCTGATGGTTATATTTCTGTTTCCAGAGACATAAGCGCCAAACTCTAAGTCAAACACTTCTTTATTGCCCTTAATTTGGGGAAACCAATTCTTTTATCTGTCTGTCTATCTGTCTATCATCTATCTATCTATCTATCTATCTATCTATCTATCTATCTATCTATCATCTGTCTATCTATCTATCATCATCATCATGTATACATGTACATGCATGCAATGGTCATGCATTATATGTTGTTGATAAAAGCAGGTTACCTTAGATGTTTTGGTTTTTAGATGAGCAAACTGAAACTCAAGTGTTTTTGTGATGCATTCAACACTGTGGTGCCAACAGTGGCAGCTCAGTTCTTGTGTCCAGGTTGCCTTGGCTTCAAGAGGAGCATTCTTTCCACCACACAGCAGACCCTTCTTTCATGAGCTGCTATATTATATGCAGAAGCCACTTCCCTTTTGTATGGCATGGCTCTTACAACAAAAGCTTTTTAAATGTTAGCTAATTACCCAAGTGAACACCTGAGCTTGAGTGATACGATTACTCCTTCCATACACATGAAGGAAGGCATCTATGTGAGCCTGAAGGATTGGCCATTGGTCACAGGAATGATTTGTTTGAATTCAGAAGCCTTCCTTGGATGTTGGAACAACCCTTTCTTGTGGCTCAGAGAACAAAAATTTATGCAAATCAGGGAGCTGCATTCTGACTTCAGCCCATCTGGACACTGATTAAAGGAAAGCAATTTCCCCATAATCCTTATTTCAGTATGTACTTCCTTTCTTGACTCTTGAGCCATTTCTGCATGAAGCCAATTCAGCTTGAGTGATTTTCTTCCACTTAATGGACTTTATTTTTGCCTGGACTGACTGTA
The DNA here is from genome assembly GCF_030020395.1 of Manis pentadactyla. Lineage (NCBI taxonomy): Eukaryota > Metazoa > Chordata > Mammalia > Pholidota > Manidae > Manis > Manis pentadactyla. The sequence continues at coordinate 144,464,002 of NC_080020.1, read as the reverse complement.
TATTTTGCATTTACCCTCAGCCATATATGAGAAACTATTTTTGGAGGGAAACATTGAAACCAATGTGATTCTGAATTACAGTACCCCATAGAAACTGTCTTAGAATTGTTGCTGTCTCGTGTAATCTATTCTCTCTCTTTCTAATACAAAACATGAGGAAAGGTCAACTAACCTAATGGTTATATTTCTGTTTCCAGAGATGTAAGCACCAAACTTAAAGTACACCACCCACGTGGCCCAGATGGTAAGCGCTGCAGCCTTCACTCAGGGCTCGGGACGTAAAGTGTGCCGAGGCACATGCGTCTGCTGGCCGCCTGCCTGGCGTGCACAGTGCTCTCTGCTTGTGGTAGGCAGTGACCTAACAGTACAGCAAGGCTTAGTCTGCTAAACAGCTACTCTCCAAAACTCCCTTGATAGAGTATTTATGGGCATGTCTATTTTTGTACATTTAAGTGTTAGAATTTAGATCAGAGATTGCACATTTCCACCTCTATGCAAGAGACAGAAGGTTTCCAGAACGTGAGTGAGAGTGTGTGTTTTTGAGAAAGCGTGTGCTTGGGAAAAAGACCACATAGGGACAGAGACAGAGAAACACAAATCTTTCTGCTGGACTCAAACCATGGACTTTTCCTGACTGGGTTCATGTCTTCTCTATTATTTCCTTTGTTATCTTATCTTGAGGCTATTTGGTTATTCTTTTACTAAATCCTTGAAACAGAAGCTTAGCTTATTGCTTTTCAAACTCTCCTTTTCCTAAGACAGGCATCATTCAAGAGAGCCCATGTGTTCTCTACAGTCACGCTCTGTAGTTCTTGTAGACCAGTCACCCCCTAATACTCACACAGGTGGGCAGGATTCTTGTAGCACCTGACAAGTTCCATTCTAGGTTGATTTAGGCCAGGGAAGTTCCTCACCAGCCAGGCTTACTCAGAGTCACATCGGTGATCCTGCCTCTGGCCACTGCTGCTGAATGATGAGGCGGGTGTCCAATTATTCTTGACACAATGGCTCTGCCATAGAGGTGCCGACCACCAAAACCAGGTTCCTGGAAGAGCAGCAATGACCACTCCTGATTACCATGGAGGGTCCTGAGGGTTGAGCACTGCATGACTCCAGCCCCTAGCTTTAGAGATTTGCATATATACCACAGAAAATTTTCAGCTGATGAAGAGTGAAATGTTCAGAGAAAGTGGTGCTTCATCTAGTTTTGCCCATCACACCAAGCTGTCAGTGGGGTTGCTTTGTCCGAGCAGGAGAAACTGCAGCTTACACTTGCCCTTTGGCTCCTTGGTGGCCTTCTGCCCACAGCCTCCACTCACCCATGACCCCAAAAGGCAAGTCCGTCCAAGCCCAATATCACCCTCCCTGATTATGGCTAGGACTTTGCCTCTGTGGAAAGAGATGACCCCAATCCCTCATTCTCACACCTGATGCATGCAGCCATCCACCCACACTACACATTGCTGCTGTTGATATATAAAATAAGGGTCTAACATCCAAAATATAGAAAGAATGCACTTGATTAAACACCAGAAAACCAAATAAGTGGATTAAAAAATGTGCAAAGGACCTTAACAGTCATTTTTCCAAAGAAGAAATACAGGTGGCCAACAAGCACATGAAAAGATGCTCTACATCGCTAGTCATCAGGGAAATGCAAATCAAATCCACAATGAGACATCACCTCACACCAGTCAGACCAGCCACTCTCCAAAAGACAAGAAACAAGTGCTGACAATGATGTAAAGAAAAAGGAGCACTTCTACCCTGTTGGTGGGAATGTCAATTGGTGCAGCCACTGTGGAAAGCAGTATAGAGGTTCCTCAAAAAACTAATAATAGAAATACCATACGACCCAGTAATTCCACCACTAGGAATTTACCCAAAGGAAACAAAGTCTCTGATTTTGAAAGATGTATATGCCCCAATTTTCATTGCTGCATTATTCCAGCAGTGCCCAGAAATGAGGGGATGACCCAGCACTGTGGGTGGTGCACCAAGGGCGCTTTTCAAAGGGAGAGCTAAGGCGAGTGTGGCTCTGCTGGAACCTCAGTCCGGACCACAGAGCAGGGCTGCTGTGGGCTCACGTCACCTGCAGGCAACACAGAACAGTAACCGTGGCACTTCATTTTGGATTGTTTTTAGACTTCACATGCAAGTGAAGTTGTATGGTGTTTGTCCTCTTCCTGACCTATTTCACTGAGCATAATACCTTCTAGGTCAATTCCCACTGTTGCAAATGGCAGGATTTCTTTATTATGGCTAAGTGATATTCCATTGTGTATATGTACCACCTCTTCTTTATCCACTCATCTATTCCTGGACACTTTGGTTTCTTCCATGTCTTGGCTATATCTGCGATTATCGCTGTTCCTAATACATAGCAGTGTCTGGGTCTCTGAGAACAGTTCAAGCCACAGAGACCTAAGACTGGGTAGTGGCCATTTCCCCACTGCCTGCACTTGTCTCTTTTCTTGGTCTGGTTTCAATCCCACTCTTCTAAAACCAGTAAACATAGTGTAAGATTTGGGGCAGGTGTGTCGAATGGACTTACATGGATATGTGGTGAAAAACTAAGGTGTTTAGGTTTATTTTCCAGGGAAGAAAACAGAAGAATTCTAAGAAAAAGCCTCCATACATTGCTGAAAATCAGGAACAATAGAAGCAGAGTACATAACACGTTGCTTATAAAGACAGTGTGTTAACAGAGATGAATATTTTATGGCCAGTCGTTTGCTGAGCCATGAGGTTACTTGAGGTCACTTAAATCCCCTGATTTGATAGGATTTCTCAATCTTGCTAGGCTCTGCGCTTTTGGATTCAGTCTGATGGTTCTGCTAAAAGTAAAACACTTAACAGTGGTGTGGTCAAGCAGCACAGAGGCTATTGACATGCTAATCCATCGGGGTCCTTAATGCAAAGAGACATTCTGTCTTCCCATTATTGTCAGCCATGGGCTGAAATACATTGCATTTGACACATCTTTTATATTGCCCTACTTATCTATGCATTTCTATGGCAACGATCAGTGTAGCACCCAGATCCTCATTAATCCTCTCAATGTCCCTATTTGGTAGGCAGCTGACAGCCAATATAATCTCCACTCCATAGGTGAGTGAAACATTACTGTCATTTGCCCATATTGCTGGGAAGGAAGAAATGTTGGAAATATGTACCAGCAGCCAACATTGCATGAAAAGTTTTGGTAAATACTCACACCAAGCTGCATTCAGTCTGTGACTACTCTCCCCGGAAGGGCTTACTCAGTCCCTACAGGAGGGGTGCTCCCTGCTGGATGAGTAAAGACAGCTGCTGCTGATTTGCATCCCTGAGGTGGAAGGGAGAGACACCCTTCGACAGGCTTAGGATATTGTGGGCCACCCAAGAGTACAAAATAATTTTAGGTTAAAGAGCTTTGAAAGGGTCAGTGATTTGAAAGACCATTTACTAACTTGCTAGATGTGTGCACTGATTCTCTGTAATTTTTTTATTTACTGAAATACAAGGTTAAAGTCAATATTGTTTCAAATGTGGGAAGTGTTAAGTCAGACAAAGAATATCTGTTTATAAAGGACAGAGACATTTTTAAAAATCAGTATTCCAGTAGCTCATCCATTCCCTTTATTCAAAGAGTATTTCTTATGAATCGATGAGACATGATCGAACAACAGGGAGTATCTAAGATTTCCCTGTGATGCTGGGGTTCTTGTTTACAGAGTTGGTGAATGAACTTTGCAAAAGTTCAAGGTAGCCAAGCAGGGGAGGCTTTTATTTAGAGATAAAGTGGGAGGATAGAGTTCCTGGTGCATGCCGGGAGGGGACAAGAGTGTCTGGGTTTATATCTTGTTTTAAACTGAGTTCCCTGTTTCTTCTCTGGTTCCTGCCCAAAAGCTGCCTTTTATTTTAACCAATCCCACTGAAGATTGCCTCTATTCCTAATCTGGTGCTTTCATCCTAAAGAATTTGTGTGACTCTAACGTTGCTTAATGTTCAACACGGAGTTTCAGAGTTTTAGTAGGAATTTCTTTGCACATATTGTTCTGACCATAATTATCCTGTTTTGCTTCTTCCTGAGGCTTTCACCCTACTCTGTCTAAACCCAAGGTCCCTGTCTCACCTACAATATATAAAAATAAGGTAGGAACATTGCATTTCCTCTTTCTCACCAAGTTCAAAGTTTTATGTTGCCAGCATTAATAAATGATAGATTAGCATAAGCAATTAAAATGCCTGCTGGTGATTTTAAATTTGCCTCCTGCTCAATCCTAGAATTAGAAGATTGTGATCATAGCTTCCAGTGATTTAAAAAAGTGTCCATAAAGTACCAGATGTAAAATCTTTAGCATTAAGAGAAAAAGATTAATTCTTTCTGTATTAGAGATTTTATGTTCCTTTGCGAAATCCTTAATTCTCTCAATCAAATCCCACCAGGGGAAAACAGGCAAACTTAAGTAATAATTACAATGACAACTGAAAAACAACACTGAGTTCAGCTGAAGTACTGGGACTTGGGGTCTTTGCACCCCCAGGTGCCTCCACAGAGCTGCTTCCCTGGAGGCTGTGACCCTGACTGGCAGCTTCATCTCCCCCTGGTCCTGCCCTCTGACGCTTAGTCACGGTTGGTGCTCTTGCCCTGCGCTGGCCCGTGGGGAGTGCTTGCAGTCACCCGAGCCTGGGGCCGCTCACTCTGCAGTCGTTGAGGCTGTTCTCAGTGGTGCAGGATAGAGCTTTCTCTCTAAAAGAAACTTCTCTCCAAGCGGTCACCTCAATCTTGGCATCTTATTGGACTAGCTCACAAGGAACTGGGAGCAAAATGCTCAAGACTGAGGGGGACCCCGAGAAGAGTCACAGGGTTTGAATCCTGGAGTTCACCAGTGATTGACCTCTAGAGGTGGAGCTCTGCTCTCCATTAACTCAGGCAGGGCTCTGGGCACTGTAGCGCCCTTCTGCAGTATGTCAGGTTTGAGGATTTTCATTGTAAGTCTCCACTGTAAATCTCAAATCTCTTCCACTGTTTGGCCAAACGACCTAATAGCCTCACTTGAATTCTTGGTGATTATTGTAGACTGAATCATGCCCAGATCAAAAATGTATACGCTGAAGCCAGCGTGTACATATATATATATATAACTCCCGGTAGCCCAGCATGTAGCCTTATTTGGAGATGACCTTTAAGAGGTCATCAAGATACTATTGATGCTGGGGTTCTTGTTTGCGGAGCCGAAGAATGAGCTTCACAAACAGTCAAGGTAGGAGAGCAAGGTACAGGCTTTTATTTAGAGATACAGTGAAAGGACAGAGCTCCCGGCTCAGGCCAGGAGGGGACAAGAGAGTCCATAGTGGTGCGTTGTCTAGGGGGTTTTATAGACAGTTGAGGATTTTTTGAGAACATGAAAAAAACTTAGGGGTGTGGACTTGTTAAGTGGTCTCTGAATATTTAGAATGAACTTAACACAAGCAACTTCCTCTGATGATTTCTCCCTGAGATACCAGCATCTTGGTCTGGGGGCATATAAAACAAGGCCACTGGCTCAGCCCCCAAGGTGGGCTGAGGTATTGTTTGCTAAAGAGTAAGTTAAGAATTTCTAACTTCTTAACTTCTTGGGTATTAAAATGCAATCTTATCTTTAAGGTGTAATCCTTCCTGCCTTTTACTGTGTTTATGCCTGGGCTTACTTGCTAAATTAGTTGCCCAGTTTGCAAAATCACTTCATCAGATCTGAAGGAGAAAGATAGCACATAGGCCTGGGCCTTTTAGTATGCTAAAGAGAATCTTACACATGATTATAAATGGTTAGCATAATAAAACATGTGCTACTCTTCTTTATCTGGAGAACATTAACTGATTTTACTGAAGAATGATTCTAGAGCTCAATGTTTAACATAGAGTTTTAGCAGGGGGTGTTCCTTGCATGTAGTTACATTGCTCTGACTGAAAATATTCTGCCCTGCTTTTCCCCGGAGGCCCTCACCCTACTCTGACTACACCCACAGTCCCTGTCTCACTATGAGGGCAATAGAATGGCCCACCACGGCAGGTGTCCTTACAGGAAGAGAAACTTAAGGCACAAACTCATACAGAGAAAGACAATGTGAAGATACAGGGAGAAGAGGATCTACAAGCTGAAGAGAGAGGCCTGGGCAGATTCCCCATCACAGCCCTCAGAAGGAACCAACCCTTTAGAGAGCTGGATTCGACTTCCAGTCTCCAGACTATGAGATAATAAATGCCTGCTGTTTAGGCCACCCCATCTGCAGGCCTTTGTAATGGCAGCCCACAGAGGCTAACACAGGGTCAGCTAGGATCCTTAGTCCCTCACAATCTTTATAAAAATCAGGTACAGTTGGATATGTGATGGTCTGGCTATGTACTCGTTCACTGATACAGGCTGATGGGTAGGATGATCATGTTATGATCATACATATATTTTGAGGGAATCAGGGGTGCTGTTATCATTGCTCTGAATAAACAGGGACAACCTAGGGCTCTCCTAGGCCAACAGGAGGACTGGTCATTCATGTAGGGAGTGCATAACAATAGGACAAAGGCTCAGCACCCTGCTCCCTTTCTCTATTTATTGAAAGAAACCTGTGGAATTTGTCATAGATAGATTTTGGTTATTGCATCCCTAGAAAGTCATTGTATATATCGTTTTAACCCTTTCACTTCTTCTAGGCTGCTAGTTGATGTCTAGAGACTTCATCAGATTCACCTTTGATTGTTTCTGCAAGACCTCATTGGTGGTGCTGGTTGCTCCCGCTGCCTGCGTTAGGAAGCACACACTGCCCAAGGGTTTCTTCTGTGGTTCTAAGTCTGAACAAGGGATTCCTGCATGAAGGCCTGATCCAACTTCCACAGAGTTCCTGTCAACCTTTCTGAGGATGGTGTCAGCTCCTTAGGACTGTTGTGTGGGTCCATTGTTTTTACTCAGGTTTGCAAAATGATATGTTCTGCCCTTCTTTCTGTATTCATCAATTAGAATTCTATAATGAAGAATTTTCCTCATCACAGATTTTTTTCTTCTGCTATACAGTTTTCTATGAAAGGCAGGAGAAATCCTTGATTCTTTCCTTTTATTTGCAGTGAAGGCCTAACATCCTCCAAAGTTAACTGAGTTTGGGTTTATTTACTTTCTTTAGGACCTTCTGGATTTTAACATGTTGATGTCTTTCAGTTCCCCAGTCACTGTTCTTAAGGCCCCAGCTGTCCCAGCTTTGAACCTGCTGGACCCGTTTCCACCCTCTGCAGCTGGTTCATGTACACTTGTGACCCCAGAATTCTTTATTAGTGTCTTTGCTTTCAGGTACATGATACTCCAGACTCATCTTGTTCATTTTCTGCCCCAGATCTGGGAGGAGCCATTTTTCAAGGAGCTTCGGCTCTTTGTAGTGGAAAATACTACTTAGATACAACAATCTGAAAACCAGTCATGCTCATTGTAACTGACTTATCATGAAAGGGCAAGCTCCCAGATCCTATTTCAGCCAATCGGAGCTTAATCTTTCTCCAGTCAGCAAGAAGTACACCCACCACCCCTAGACCCTGCCAACTGACCAAAGCCACGACTCATCACCCACCCCAACTACCCCCAGGCCCAGCCAATCAGCCAGAGCCACGGCCATCACCCCCCCAAACCACCCTGGAAACCCATAAAACCTTTGTTCTGGGGAAAACGCGCTCTCTTTCTCTGGCATCTTGCCACTGCATTGGTGTAGATGAGAGATTGAGCTCGAGCTAGCTCGAATAAAGGCTCTTTGCTTTTGCATCGGTGTTGGCTCCTTGGTGGTCTTCTGGGATTCGTGACTTTGGGCACAACAATCATTGTTTCTGGGTCTTTCTGGAAGAGAGAGGTAGAAAACTATTTTTAAAAGAGAATTATATAACAAGTTCATACTGTTATGTTTAGTTCAAATTTAAGATTATAGTAGTTTTACATATTCTCTTTGATTTTATGCAGAGAATGTTGGTTTCTAACGTTATTTACATAATTATTTATTTGCTTTGTCCTATTATATATACAATAGTTTCAAAACAGCAATATAACTTTATTTAAGAATTTCATCACTGGTTGCAATTTAAGATATCATGGCCAGTTCTTTCTGTCTTTTGATCTCTCTAGGTCATTTTACTGGACATTGTCATACTTCTCTCCATGGTGGTTAAAACAATTAATATCCCCACCACAAAATATGAGTGCTGTATCCCCCAAGCTCCGCCCCAGAGTGTGGCACACTTAGATTTTGTTTAGTCTGATTGCTGAAAAAAATATATCACTATAGTTTTTTAAAAGAATGTTTTCCTTTGTAAACCTATGTATTTTATCTACTGGAACCTTTATTCTGAAAAGGGGTCCATAGTTTAGGTCCATAATTTAGGAGCCTTAACACTCAGGATGTTTTTAACAGCAGGATTCTACAAAGAAACGACTGTGAGTCACCTCTTTGGCAAGGAATCAGTGTCATTTAAAATTTTTCTTAATAATTTCTTAATTTAATTTCTCTCACAGGGAGCTAGATTGAAAATCTTATTTTTAAAGGTATAATTCCAGGGGTAAAATGTGTTCCCAGCCTGGGGTAAATAAAACTTTAAAGCTGAAATCAGTCAACGTGAGAAATAAAGTGGAGGAAGCCCTTTTATTGCAGGCAGTCTTCTCCTACTTGCCCATGTCTCTGGCAAGTTGGCTGTCAGGACTCCACCAAAACTCTCTGGTCCAGGTGCTCGCTCACTCCCCACCCCCTTGTAATCACCTATTGATATGGATATGGACTACTTCTGTCCACCTCTTGGAAATACCTATTAGTGCAGATACCTACTGCACTAGGGCGAGGCAAGAGATTCTGGAAACATTGCAATTTTACCAACAAAAGGCCCTCTGCAATTTTGTGTGTGTGTGAATTGTCTGTTCTTATCTCTTGCCCATTGTCCTATACATTTTTTTTCTACTTTTGGAAACTTTTCTAGGACTAGCAAATACTTTGTGATATGAATAACAAATAGATATTTTCTATGTGTCATTTAGTTACATTGTTTATTCTGCTTTTTTTCCAGGTAGAAGCATTTGGATTTTTTTAGTGGTAAAATTTATCCTTTTCACACTTATTACTTCAAATTTGAAAGTTATAGACAAAAAATATTTCCCATTCCCAGGTTTTTAAGAGATTCACCCATGTTTCTTCTAACAATTTTATGGTGTTATTTGTTCATTAGCTCATTATTTTTTTCATTGAATTCTTTGAGCCATTTGGTTTATCATATTGTTTTGTGAAGAATGTATCCAATATTATCTTTTTCCACATTGCTTTTCTAGTTATCCAAATGTTTCTTGTTTAGGAGTCCATCTTTATTTCACTGATGAGGTGCAGATTTTTCAGGTCATATCATATTATAGAAAGGTCTATAGTATTATTCTCATTCAAAGTTTATATAGTTACTGAGGCTTGCTTGCCATTCCAAGTGAGCTTCATGATCACTGATCAAGCTTCATAATAATAAGAAAACAGATGAAAGCAGTTTTCCTGGGCTTGCAAATATGTACAAATAAACTTACAGTCTTTCCTCTTTCTCTGTCTCCTCCTGCTCTTTCCTTAAGGACTTTATAATGTTTGCGACACATTCCATGTAAAGAAATTCAGCTGATGCAGAAAATGTAAGAAGAGACAGAAAAAGAATCATGCAATTCCCAGATAAAATAATTTCATTAAAATGTGATATTTTTAATCATGCTGTATATCAAATTTTAAAAGCCATTAATTTTTTCAAAATTGTAATGGAAGGAAAAAGAAACGAAACTGAAAGGGAAATATTTGTCGTTTCTTTCTGTTCCACACAGTCACTCAGAGACCCAGGACTCTACATATTATCCCATTTCCTCTATTACACAATGAAAAAGTGGAGAATTCACAAGCACTCAACTGTCCTGGCTGTGAATAACACCCACTACTTTTTCCCATATCCTTTAGCCAGAGCTTGTCACTTAGCCTCCACCGGCCTGAGAAGGGCTGGGGAGTGCACAGCACGTGTGGGTGTCATAACCACCGTACCTGTGCATCAAGGCAAACATCGCTCTGCTCACGTACTGATATGAAGAAATCTGGTAACGGCCTTGCTCTCCCGTATAGTTTATTTTTATTTCCTAAATGCCTGCAAAGATTTTCTTTATTCTTGAAATTCAGGTCTTAACTTGTGTAATAAGTACTTCTTCAATTTTTTTCTCATTAGAATAGAGAGGTTTTTAAGTCAAACTCATATTTTTCCTTTATTTCAATATAGTTATTCAGTTACACATTTGAACATTTTCTCCATTTTATATGTTGAATTTTCTCAGCATAAGTTACCCTTTTACATATTATCATGTTTCCTTTTACATAGCTCTTTTCCTCAGATCTGTTCTTTTTTCTTTTGAGATCACCATGATTATCTTGTCTTTCTTCTATGTTAATTGTAGAATTTTGACATCTCTATTCTTTCTAGCTGCTTTAAAGTTATGTAAAAAGTATTAGCATAAGTCCTTAAAACTTTCTGCAAAGTCCCTTTTGTTTCATTCTGTTGTTTAACCGTATCTTCTTTGAGCTCCAGTTTTCATATTAGGACCTTATTAAATTCTTCTTGAACATGAAAAACTCAATTTTTCCCTCTCATTTTTTTGTTCCAGACAAAGTACTTGGCCTGTGTTATGTGTGTTATTTCCTTTTCCTCCTTCCCTTTCCTTTTCTTTATAGAAAGTGAGGAATTTGCCATGACATTTCTGTTCATCTTGATCATGCCCTAAACCAGCTGTCCCAGCCCACACTTCCTATTTTCTCTAACTTAATGCATGTTAAGTCATCATCCTCCTTGTGGCTATGATTGCAGGCCAGCTACTGTCTATGTCACCCAGATTTTTGAGGCCTAAGCTGGGAGGCTGGGGGGAGTAGATTGAGGGGAGACCAAATTCAACACTGGATAGTTGTTAGAAGATTGGACTCTACACTCCCTTCTGAAAGAGTGCTTGCCTTATCAGTGAGATGTGTCTTTTAGTCTCAAAGAGAGAGACCTATTGGCTTTGAATCACTCCCCAAACCCAGTAAGTCCTGCGGGTTTGCTCTTTTAGGAGAGGGGCAGCTCTGCTGGTGACTGTCTGTGGCAGTTACCGCCCACCAGCAGCACACTCACTACTCCACGGGAGGAACATTAAGAAGAGGGTACTTCCTCACTTCTCAGCTCCACTTTGGATGACTTTACTCAACTTAGACACTGGTCATCATTCTTGAATTTTGCTTATTTCTTTCCCTAGCTCCCATCTATGGACATTTCCAACATAAGGGTGTGTTCCTTGTTTGCATGCTGGGGAACGTGTTTTAAAATGTTGTCATTGTTGTTTTCACTAAGTGCTCGGGAGGGGGCGCTTCATTCCACCAGCTTCTCTCAGAGACCCTCAAAGATGTGTTTACAAAAATGTGACAGTAGAATAAAACACAAGAGAAACTCTTAGATGTTTGTAAAACATGGATTCCTGGCTGTCTTGCAAGACAGATATATGGGAACAGAATCTCTGGGAGTGAGGTCTAGTTTACACGTTTTAAATAAATTCACTGGTGAAAGCTAATCACACCAAAACTTGAAAATCCCTGACTATGAAATCTTACGAAATCTACTTTTCCTGTTTCCAGCCCATTAAGGATTCTTAAGGCAGTATTTCCTTTCCATTCATTTTGAAAAATAGCCAAACACTACCTAAATAAGGTATCTATAGCAAGAAATAAAGAAATTCCATATTAGTATTCAGGGGTGCCCACAGTTCCATACATATGTAATAAGCCTAATTTAGTAGAAAAATGATCTGATGTTCTTATTCCAGACAACTCTTTAGATAAGAGGGAAATATATACAAAAGAGCTGATGTGTTAAGCTCTACCCAGAGGCCATCTTAATGCTAAATAATCATAATTTAAGTTAATATGTGGGTTTTTATATAGCAACAATATGTAATAATTAGTAAGTTTTAAAGCTTTTCTTCCTATGGGTTTTTCAGGAAAGGAAGATGGGTTGTTTCACTGTTGGGTGAACCACAAGAGCTTAGGCAGGACAAAATTAAGTGTTTGCTTTTTAATGTTAATTTCCATTTCAGAAAATTATAAGATTGCTCATTAACATTAGCACCATTTACAGAGCAACTAACCTTCTCATATGTATTTTCTCACAAAAAGTGTCTGAGTATATTGCTTATGTAGTTCTCAACATCTTATATTAAAATAGTGAAGCTGCACACCTAAAGGAAAGGGAACAGATATAAATGTGGATCCTGCAGTGGTAAAATTGTGAGGGAAGTGATAGCTGCAAAGAAGCTTCATCCTCTCTCCCTACAGATGTCCATTCCTCCTGAATGCTTCTCCAACCTGCTTTATGGAGATTAGTTTCAGTACAACAGCTGGACCTTCCTGTGGCTCACTCTGCCTGCCATTCCTGGTGCCCATTTCCCCAGGAATATTAGAAAATAAGCCAAGTTTCCTTAGGTGTCATCAACCTTTGGATACAAATTAATATCCTTAAAAAAAGAAAAAAGCAAATGGAGTTTGCAACAACATGGATGGAGCTGGAGGATATTTTGCTCAGTGAAAAAAGTCAGGTGGAGAAAGACAAATACCAAATGATTTCCCTCATTTGTGGAGTATAATGATGAACACAGGAGTTAATTGGGAAAAAAGGAAAGCAGTAACATAACCTTAGGATGTATAGATGTATAAGGTACAAGCAGGAAGGGGGTGTGAAATTAGGCAGAAGTATTTTAAAGCCCTTGGTTTGGTGCCCGAGTAGGAACAGTGGACTCTGGCTGGTGTTCAGCAGCAGAATGGGGCCAAGCACATTCCAAGTGCTAGTTATTAGACAGAAAAGGGAAGAAAATTTTGCATCAGATAATCCTAAAATTTAGTAAAGGAACTCTGCAGTACTTCTGGGAAAATGGTTGATTGGCACAGAGAATTAAATGGCTTTCTCATACCTTTGTGAAATTTTGTTTAACTATGTTTTGAAACCTAAATGAAACTTGAGAAATATTTTAGGATACAAGAAAGGATAAAAAAGACCTGTCCCGAAGGGTAGACCAGAGTGTGGGAATGAGGAAAGAATGAAGATGCTGAGGAAGGTTTCGTTCTAGTAAAAGCAGCTTATTCTCAGAGGATGGCTCAGAAGGTCAGCGCCACCCACTCTTTCCAAGAACCCTCTTTCTGGAGCAGACGTGACTCTTGGTCATGATTAGATAGTTTTATAAGATCGATCTTCTCCTCTGCATCCTATTTAAAGTTTCTTTCTCAAAGAGGAGAGGGAAGCACACAGGTGAGGTCTGCGGGGGTGATGTAACCATAGCAACTACCGAAGGAGCGACTTCACAGTGATATGCTGTGCCTGCTGGCGGTCCTGGAGGGATGAAGGGGGGCTAGAGGCTGTTAATGAGGCAGCTGCCCTTCCCTAGGTTTTACTTTTAGTTCAGGTCAACAAGTATGCACTGAGCCCCACCATGCGATGTGCGCATACAAAGATGAAGAAGCCACGGCCCTTCTCTGGGGGAGGCTCACAGTCCACTGAAAACGCTGTCCCACGGACCTCCCTCCTGCGTGGCAAATAGAGGTTAGTGCAAGGGTCTAAGGAAAGTTCAACGCAACTTACGTCTCCTGAAGGGAAAGTTCCCAATGAGTTAGCCAGGTGGAAAAGCCGAGAAAAAAAATCCAAGAAGGAGGAGCCTGGGAAAAAGGCAGAGCTAGAAAACAGGTGCTATAGGCAGCTTGGTATTAACAAATTGAAGCATAAGGTGAAACATGTAGGAAACAGGGGCCAGGTCTCTAATAGCAAGCTAAGTAAAGGATTTCATTTAGAAATTGTTGCAAAAACATATTTCCTAAAATGTCAGTGTGGAACCTAGTACTTGGGCTCTGTGCACTGTCTTATTCCTCTCTAGCTGGTCAATTGGTCTAACACCACACTTTGGAATATACTTTTTGTCTAACTGTCAGTACCTAGGCACACTGGAAAGGTCTGAGACACTGGATATGACTTTGTTCAAAAGTTTCTTGAATGATAGACTATCTCAAAATAAGACTCTAGACCAGAAATGTACTAGGTGTCACAAAACTAATCAGCTCATTTAAAATTGTTCAATCACTTTCCCTTAATTTCCTTTTTTCTTTTTAATTTGGTATCATTAATCTACAATTACATGAGCAACATTATGGTTACGAGACTCTCCCCATTATCAAGTCCCCCCCACATGCCCCATTGAAGTCACTGTCCATTAGTGTAGTAAGATGCTATAGAATCACTACTTGTCTTCTCTGTGTTGTACAGCCTTTCCCGTGCTCCCACTACATTATGTGTGCTAATCGTAATGTCCCTTTTCCCCCCTTATCCCTCCCTTCCCACCCATCATCCACAGTCCCTTTCCCTTTGGTAACTATTAGTCCATTTTTGTGTTCTCTGAGTCTGCTACTGTTTTCTTCCTTCAGTTTTTTCATTGTTCCTATACTCCACAGATGAGTGAAATCGTTTAATACTTGTCTTTCTTCACCTGGCTTATTTCACTGAGCATAATACCCTCTAGCTCCATCCATGTTGTTGCAAATTTTAGGATTTGTTTTCTTCTTATGGCTGAATAATATTCCACTGTGTATATGTCCCACATCTTCTTTAGCCATTCATCTACTGATGGACACTTAGGTTGTTTCCATTTCTTGGTTATTGTAAATAGTGCTGCAGTAAACATAACAATGCATATGTCTTTTTCAAAATGGGCTGCTGCATTCTTAGGGTAAATTGCCAGGAGTGGAATTCCTGGGTCAAATGGTTTTTCTACTTTGAGTTTTTTGAGGAAACTCCATACTGCTTTCCACAATGGTTGAACTAATTTACATTCCCACCAGCAGTGTAGGAGTGTTCCCCTTTCTCCACATCCTCGCAAACATTTATTGTTGTTTGTCTTTTGGATGGTAGCCATTCTGATTGGTGTGAGGTGATATCTCATTGTGGTTTTAATTTGCATTTCTCTGATGATTAGTGGTGTGGAGCATCTTTTCATGTGCCTGTTAGCCATCTGAATTTCTTCTTTAGAGAACTGCCTGTTCAGATCCTCTGCCCAGTTTTTAGGTGGATTATTTACTTTTTGTTTGTTGAGGTGCATGAGTTCTTTATATATTTAGGGTGTCAACCCCTTATCGGATATTTCATTTATGAATATATTCTCCCATACTGTAGGATGCCTTTTTGTTCTATTGATGTTGTCCATTGCTGTACAGAAGCTTTTCAGCTTGATATAGACCCACTTGTTCATTTTTGCTTTTGTTTCCCTTGCATGGGGAGATATATTCATGAAGAAGTTACTCATGTTTATGTCCAAGACATTTTTGCCTATGTTTTTCTCTAAAAGTTTTATGGTTTCATGACTTACATTCATGTCTCTGATCCATTTCAAATTTACTTTAGTGCATGGGTTACATGTAGCTGTCTAGTTTTGCCAACACTAGCTGTTAAAGAAGCTGTCACATCCCCATTGTATATCTGTGGCTCTTTTATCATATATTAATTGGCCATATATGTTTGGGTTAATATCTGGACTCTTTACTCTATTCCACTGGTCTGTGGATCTGTTCTTGTGCCAGTACCAAATTGTCTTGATTACTATGGCTTTGTAATAGAGCTTGAAGTTGGGAAGCAAGATCCCCCCTACTTTATTCTTCCTTCTCAGGATTGCTTTAGCTATCTGGGGTCTTTTGTGGTTTAATATGAATTTTAGAACAATTTGTTCCAATTCATTGAAGAATGCTGTTGGTATTTTGATAGGGATTGCATGAATCTGTAGATGGCTTTAGGCAGGATGGCCATTTTGACAATATTAATTCTTCCTACCCAAGAGGATGGGATGAATTTCCATTTGTTAGTGTCCTCTTTCATTTCTCCTAAGAGTGTCTTATAGTTTTCAGGATATAGATCTTTCACTTCTTCGGTTAGGTTTATTCCTAGGTATTTTATTCTTTTTGATGCTATTGTGAATGGAATTGTTTTCCTGCTTTCTCTTTCTGCTTGTTCGACATTAGTGTATAGGAAAACAACAGGTTTCTGTGTATTAATTTTGTATCCTGCAACTTTGCTGAATTCAGATATTAGTTCTAGTAGTTTTTGAGTGGAGTCTTCAGAGTTTTTTATGTACAATATCATGTCATCTACAAATAGTGAACAGTTGACTTCTTCTTTATGAATCTAGATGCCTTGTATTTCTTTGTTTTCTCTGATTGCCGTTGGTAGGACCTCCAGTACTATGTTGAATGGAAGTGGGGAGAGTGGGCATACCTGTCTTGTTCCCGATCTTAAGTGAAAGCTTTCAGCTTCTCACTGTTAAGTATGATGTTGGCTGTGGTTTTGTCATATATGGCTACTTTATTATGTTGAGGTACTTGGCCTCTATACCCATTTTGTTGAGACTTTTTATCATGAATGGATGTTGAATTTTGTTGAATGTTTTTCAGCATCTATGGATATGATCATGTGGGGTTTTGTCCTTCTTTTTGTGGTGTATGTGGTGTATGATGTTGATGGATTTTCCAATGTTGAAACATCCTTGCATCCCTGAGATGAATCCCACTTGATCATGGTGTATGATCCTCTTGATGTATTTTTGAATTCTGTTTGCTAATATTTTGTTGACTGTTTTTGCATCTATGTTCATCAGAGATATTGGTCTGTAATTTTCTTTTTTTTGTAGTGTCTTTGCCTGGTTTTGGTCTTAGAGTGATGCTGGCTTCATAGAATGAGTTTGGAAGTATTTCCTCCTCTTCTATTTTTTGGAAAACTTTAAGGAGAATGGGTATCATATCTCCTCTAAATGTCTGATAAAATTCAGTGGTGAATCCATCTGGCTTGTGGGTTTTGTTCTGGGGTTGTTTTTCGATTACCAATTCAATTTCCTTGATGGTAATTAGTCTGTTTAGACTTCCTGTTTCTTCCTGGGTCCTTCTTGGAAGGTTGAATTTTTCTAGAAAGTTGTCCATTTCTTCTAGGTTATCCAGTTTGCTAGCACATAGATTTTCATAGTATTCTCTAATAATTCTTTGTATTTCTATGTTGTCCATAGTGATTTTTCCTTTCTCATTCTGATTCTGTTTATGTTTGTAGATTCTCTGTTTCTCTTAATAAGTCTGGCTAGGGGATTATCTATTTTGTTTATTTTCTCAAAGAACCAGCTCTCAGTTTCATTGATTTTTTTCTATTGCTTTATTCTTCTCAATTTTATTTATTTATTCTCTGATCATTATTAGGTCCCTCCTTCTGCTGACTTTGGGCTTCAATTGTTTTTCTTTTTCCAGTTTCAATAATTTTGACTTTAGACTATTCATTGGGGATTGTTCTTCCTTCTTTAAATAGGACTGGATTGCTATATACTTTCCTCTTAGAACTGCCTTCTCTGCATCCTACAGAAGTTGGGACTTTGTGCTGTTGTTGTCATTTGTCTCCATATATTGCTTGATCTCTGTTTTAATTTGGTCATTGATCCATTGATTATTTATGAGCATGTTGTTAAGCCTCCATATGTTTGTGAGCCTTTTGTTTTCTTTGTACAATTTATTTCTAGTTTTATACCTTTGTGATCTGAGAAGTTGGTTGGTAGAATTTTAATATTTTTGAATTTCCTGAGGCTCTTTTTGTGACCTAGAATGTGGTCTATTCTGGAAAATTTTCCATGTACACTTCAGAAGCATGTGTATCCATCTGCTTTTAGGTGTAGAGTTCTGTAGATGTCTGTTAGGTCCATCTGTTCTAGTGTGTTGTTCAGTGCCTCTGTGTCCTTACTTATATTCTGTCTGGTTGACCTGTCCTTTGGAGTGAGTGGGGTGTTGAAGTCTCCTAAAATGAATGCATTGCATTCTATTTTCCTCCTTTAATTCTGATAGTATTTGTTTCACATATGTCAGTGCTTCTGTGTTGGGTGCATATATATATTTATAATGGTTATATCCTCTTGTTGGACTGACCCCTTTATCATTAAGTGATGTCCTTCTTTATCTCTTGTTAGTTTCTTTATTTTGAGGTCTATTTTATCTGATACAAGTACTCCAACACCTTCTTTTTTCTCCCTTTTGTTTGCATGAAATATATTTTTCCATTCCTTCAATTTTAGTCTGTGTATGTCTTCGGTTTTGAGGTGATTCTCTTATAAGCCGCATATAAATGGGTCTTGCTTTTTTATCCATTCTATTACTCCATTTCTTTTGATTGGTGCATTCAGTCCATTTGCATTTAGGGTGATTATCCATAGATATGTATTTATTGCCATAGCAGGCTTTGGATTCGTGGTTACCAAAAGTTCAAGGGTAGCAGTTTACTCTCTAACCATCTAACTTTAACTCACTTATTACGCTCTTGTAAACACAGTCTGATGATTCTTTATTTCTCTCCCTTCTTTTTCTTCCTTCTCCACTCTTTATATGTTAGGTGTTTTATTCTGTACTCTTTTGTGTTTCCTTTGACTCCTTTTGTGGATAGCTGATTTTATTTTTTGCCTTTAGTTAGTATTTCTTTTGTCTGCTTTCTTTGCTGTGATTTTATTTTCTCTGGTGACATCTATTTAGCCTTAAGAGTACTCCCATCTAGAGCAGTACCTTTAAAATACCCTGTAGAGGAGGTTTGTGGTAGGCAATTTCCCTCAACTTTTGCTTATCTGTAAATTGTTTAATCCCTCCTTCAAATTTAAATGATAATCTTGCTGGGTACTGTATTCTTGGTTCAAAGCCCTTCTGTTTCATTGCATTAAATAGATCATGCCATTCTCTTCTGGCCTGTAAAGTCTGATGACAGCCTGATGGTTTTCCTTGTAGGTGATCTTTTTTCTCTCTCTGGCTGCCTGTAATACCCTGTCATTGTCTTTGATCTTTGCCATTTTAATTATTGTATGTTTTGATTTTGTCCTCCTTGGGTCCCTTGTGTTAGGAAATCTGTGGGCTTCCATGGTCTGAAAGACTATTTCCTTTCCCAGCTTGGGGAATTTTTCAGCAATTACCTCATCAAAGATAATTTCTATCCCTTTTTCTCTCTCTTCTTCTGGTACCCCTACAATGCAAATATTGTTCTGATTGGTCACAGAGTTCTCTTAATATTCTTTCATTCCTGGAGATCCTTTTACCTCTCTCTGCCTCAGCTTCTCTGTATTCCTGTTCTCTGATTTCTATTCCACTAACAGTCCCTTGCACCTCTTCCAGTCTGCTCTTAAGTCCTTCTGTTGATTGTTTCATTTCTGTATTCTCCCTTTGAACTTCACCCCTTAGCTCTTCCATATTTCTCTGCTGTTCCATCAGCATGGTTAGGACTTTTATTTTGAATTCTTTTTCAAGAAGATTGGTTATATCTATCTCACCAGGTCCTCTCTCTGGCATTGTTTGAGTGATTTTTGACTGGACCAGGTTCTTCTACCATTTCCTGGCAATAGAAGTAATCTATGGCAGGTGGCACATGTGTCAGCTTGGAGAACAAAGTCCCTTCTTGATTGCTAGTCACCTTGCCCTTCTTCGCAGCCTGTGATGGTTACCTGCACACAGGGAGCAGTCTCTGGGTTAATTCCTTGAGCTGCCATGGGCAGGGTGGCCCTCGGGACAGCCTAGGGCACTGCCGGGTGTCACAGGTGCACCGGTATGTTCTTCCACCAGAATTGTGCCCCTTCGTGCCTTCTGGACTTTTCACTGGCCTCCTTTGCCTGTGTTGGGCAGCTGCATGCTGGCAGCAGCCTCTGGGTCTGTCCCAGTTAGTTGCACACTGGGAGAAGACTCTGTGTGGTTGCTGTGGGCATGGTTGATCTCCAGCTGGTCTGCAGCAGTGACATGTCAGCCGGTTTGCTTGCAGCACTGGATGGGGAAGGGAGTAATGAAGCGCAGGTTGCTTATTGCCATGAGGGATTTCGTAGCTGCATTGCCACCCAGGGGGTTAGGGTGCCTGAAGTTCCTTAAAATTCCCAGCCTGCTGGGCTGAGTGTGCCAGGATGATTTTGTCCACCTGTTAAACCCTTGTCCTTTTAAGACTTTAAAGTGCCTGCTTTTCTTTTGTCCCAGGGGAGCCAGTTGTGGGGTCCTGCTTGCAGTCTCAGTCTTGGATTTTACTTTTTTGTTTCTCTAGTATCCAGTACACCATGCTATGTGTGTCTGTGCTCCCAGTGCAGATTACTAGGGCTGGTTATTTAGCAGTCCTGTGCTTCCACTCCCTCCCCACTCTGATTCGTTTCCTCCCGCCGATGAGCTGGGGTAGGGGTATGCTTGGGGCCCTCCGGGTCACAGCTTTGTATCTTACCCTTTTTGTGATATGCTGGGTTCTCACAGATGTAGATGTAGCCTGGCTGTTGTACTATATCTTTGGGTACCTCTTTTAGGAATAGTTGTATTTGCTGTATTTTCAAAAACATAAATGGTTTTGGCAGGAGATTTCCGCTGCCCTACTCATGCCACCATCTTGAGTGCCTCCCTTAATTTTCTTTTGTGGATTATCAAAATGTTGCCTATTTTCAAATATCAGATTAGTTTAATTGGTTTAAAATGTTTTACTTCTTATTCTCTCATTGACAAGCAACATAAACAGGATGCTTGATTTGGTGACATCTTCATAATACTGTGCAGTCCTGGTGAAGAATGGGGGCAGCTCTGCTTCTCTGCATGCTGGGCTGCACAGTGAAACTGCAAATTCAGAATGTCACTTACCACAGAACCAGCAAATGTTCCATTATTCACACTTCAAGAAGTTTTCTTTGTGGAAGCTGATATCTCTCACTGATTGTTTTATTGTCCTCATGGAAGAATCCAGTGTTGAGATAAATGTTATTCCTGGAACCAAGAGTTGATTACTTGTTGAACACTCTTCCTGTTGCTGTAAGCTGTGAATATTCTATGACTGAGAGTCTTAACATTTGATTTTGGACTGAATATAAATGCTGGCACAGAGATAGGAATGGGATTAATCTAATTTATATATTGGAAACCTTGGATGTATCTTTAGTTTTTGAATCTCTTCCTATGTAATATGGGCATACTCTATTTCACTCTGAAATGCCTTTGGAGCTTCTCTTTCTACTGAGAAGTTCAAGGAATAGAGTCAGGGTACACTTGGCTGTCAGGAGATGCTAGCTTCTGGAATCAAAGATACTTGGGCTGAGACTCCTGAGAGGATGGAGACTTCCCACCTGTTGCTAGCTTTTCTCCTTCTGCAGCCTGTGAAATGCCAAAATGTTTATAAAACAAGAAGTTCACACTTTGAGGAGCCAAATAAAAACTAGAGAAGCACGTGGGGTGTGGAAGGAGAGGGGAGTCATGGCTCAGGTTGGAAGGGGAGCGGCAGCCATGAGCTCCTTTCTTCTTACTCAGGGACCTTGGCCCACAGCCAAGGATGAAACAAAGCACAATGATGCTTGTGCAGTGAGCCAATTGGTGAGAGGAAGGCACCTCGGCACCTGCAGCTTCCTTTGCCCCTCTGCCATCCCAACAGGAGACAGTACAACCAAGGAGAACAGTGCAGGGAGGACAGTCTGTTGACCCTCAGGCTCGTGCACTGTAGGGCTGAGTGCCCAGTGTAGAATTAGGACCCCAGGGTTACTGCCCTGTAACTCATCAGGCTTCTGTCATGGCCTGTCCCACGTCTCCACACATCCAGAACAACCCATAACACCCAGGAGTTGACTCACCAAGACCTGTTGCCAGCTACCTCTCTGCATACACATTATAGGTCTGGGCATAGCTGACATCCCCAGGAATAATGTGCTTAGACATTTGACAAGCATACCATCATAAATGCACACACTTGACCATCTTCAGTAGATGAGTAGGGATCAATGGACCAAATTAAGAACTTAGAATAAGCATAGTAAATATTCTCAAATAGGTTAAAGTGAGTAATGGAAACATGAAATAAAAAGAAGTAGTTATACAGAAGAAGAAACTTCACGTACTTGGTTTGACAAACATAACAACTGCAATAAAGACCTTGATTAAACAGGCTAAATTGTTAAAGGCAAATGAGTGGGCATACCCTAAGGCATTAGGAAAAGAAGAAGATAGAAACTGTATGATGAATGGAGGAGAGAAGTAAAAGTGTTGTCATTCATGGAATCATCTTATTTCAAACATAGAAAAAGAAGTAAATGGAAGAAGTAGATAAAGAAATAATGATTGCTAAATTCTAGGGAGTAGGAACAGATGAGCTTCAGATTAAAAAATCTCATAGAGGGCTTATGGGATGGATAAGGAAAAAAACTCCACACATGGACATATTAAAATAATTATATTATTCTATTCTATTAGAATAAAATATAAGGACATCAAAGACAATAGGAATGTTTTAAAAGCTTCCATAAAGATCGCACTAATCATCCACCAGGCAAAAAGAACCACACTGGCAACTGAGTAATAATTTCAAAACACTGAAGAGGAGAAATTTGGGCCCAGAATTTTATATTTAGTTATATATTTTAAGTGTTAAAGTTAAATAAATTTGTTTTGAGGCATAAAAAGCTCAGTGGGTTTGACACAGAAAGACTCTTGGAAGATAGTCTTGAAAAATTCTGCTTTCAGTAGTATGGGGGCCAGAATTTTTGAATGGACTTTTTGAACCACATCAAGTAGGATAAATCTTCAGAGCATAACACCCTCCTAAAGTTTTGAGATGAAATATGACCTAGAAAATGAGCTGTAAGCACAAGATAAAGATAAGCCCACCTTGTGGGCATGTGCCACCTCCTTATTGCCATCAGGAAGCTGAGCCTTGGGCAAGTGTGCTGTAGAGGGAAGATGCTCCCATATGGCAACACAATTGCTTGGATTGTGGAAAGAGGCTAATGCAGGGCCAGGATGGTAACAAGTCTTGGCCCCTAGAAGGGTAAATGCATGTCCTCTGTGCCAGAAATCCTCTTTATTTCATGACTGCAGATTTTTTATGGATTAAGAGAATCTAAATAAGATCTCATGATCAAGGTCACCAAAGAAACAGAACATGTGGTTGAATATAGGCAGAAATAAGAGCAACAGATCTGAACACAAGGATTTCAGATATTACAATGATCAGACATGTAATAAAACATTATAGAAGCTCATCAGTCACCAAGCAATAAAAGGCTATTAAAATATAACAAGGCAGATTTGCAAGAGAACCAGCTAGAAGTTTCAGAAATGAAAGTAAAATTAGTTAAACTAATGAACAAAAGTGGGTGGTTTAAACAGTAGATTAGATACAGTTGAAAAGAATTAGTGAATTCTTGAAAACAAGGCACAGATGGATGTGAAGAAGCTGTTTACCATGGTGAGCACCTGGGCATGGTCCTCCTGGAGACCCCGGAGGAGCTCTGTAGACTGTCCATCAGAGTTGGTCCATAAAGGACTGAAGCCTGGAAGCTTTACCCACTGCCTTCCAGTCCCCTCTGGGTGGGAGACCCCTGCGTGCTGATGCCCCTGTATGGTGTGGGGAGGAGCCAAGCATGAGTTGGAGGTGGCTGCCTACAATGTGCAGGGAGCTGCCCATGAAATCATATGTGCAGAATGGTCATGATATGAAGGCAGCCAGTGTCCTGCAGACTGAAGAGTCAGCTAAGGTGAGAAAGTTACTGACCCAGGTGCCATGGCTGCATGTCTTAGAGAATCATAGTGCCTGTAAGTGACTTGAGAATCCACACTTTTTAGAATACATCTCCAGTGCAGTTTGCTCTGCTCACTAAAGTTGGAGAAATCCTAGTGTCCATTATCCGCAATTTAAAAAATGTAAGCTCATTCTATTTCTTCCTAATATATATGTTTTTTTTTTGAGAGGGCATCTCTCATATTTATTGATCAAATGGTTGTTAACAACAATAAAATTCTGTATAGGGGACTCAATACACAGTCATTAATCAACCCCAAGCCTATATCTCAACAGTCTCCAATCTTCTGAAGCATAACAAACAAGTTCTTACATGGTTAACAAGGTCTTACATAGTGAATAAGTTCTTACATGGTGAACAGTGCAAGGGCAGTCCTATCACAGAAACTTTCAGTTTTGATCACACATCATGAACTATAAACAATCAAGTCAGATATGATTATTTGTTTGATTTTTATACTTGATTTATATGTGAATCCCACATTTCTCCTTTATTATTATTATTTTTTTAAATAAAATGCTGAAGTGGTAGGTAGATGCAAGATAAAGGTAGAAAACATAATTCAGTGCTGTAAGAGGGCAAATGTAGATGATCAGGTCTGTGCCTATAGACTAAGTATTAATCCAAGCTAGACAAAGGCAACAAAACATCCACGGATGCAGAAGATTTCTCTCAAAACAAGGGGGGTGAGGTTCTAAGCCTCCCCTCTGTTGGTCCCCAATTTCTCTTCTGATGGCCCCCCTGCGACTGTGCCTGTCTTAGGTTGTTCCTCCCTTGAGGAATCTTACCTGTCTCTGACTAATATATATGTTTTTAATATTGCCATTGCAATGGCCTTGGAATAAACATCCCATGTTACTGTCTATTTTAAAAAAAGAAAAAATAAGAAAAGGAGCTTATTTGACTTCAAGACTTCAGTTCCAGCAAACACCTCCAATTATGCTGCTTCTCTCTCTCAGTCCCTTTGGGTTGCAATAGAGTGAAAAGTAAATTGCAGAAAATACTACACTACTTTGAAAAAGTCTGTAACTATTTCTCCACAGTCAGTTTTGTCTTTTTCTGACTAACTTTTCTGCCTCACTTAACTGCTCACATTTATACCCGATATCATAACATCCTTCCCCAACCTCATAATCTCAGAAAAAGGAAGGGCTACCTGGAATTATTTACCTTTTGGGGAAAACTTTCAAGCAAATAAAAAAACTTCTTTTATACCTGTCTCCATATAGCTAAGTGGTTTTAGTGAGTCCTTTCTTTTAACCACTTTGTCAGGACATCCAATTTTTTAGTTCCCCCCAAAACATAACTGTTCCACCAATGGCAATTGATCCTACAGACTTAGGACATGAGATAAACCAAGCACTGCTCCCATAAAATGTATTACATAAATTATTTACACACAGAAGACTTTCCTAACTTGCTAAGACCTTTCTCATTTATTTGTTTTGACTGTCCTGATAATGTTTCTGGGGTTCTTGTTCACGGAGTCTAATGAACTTCTTGAGAACACTCAAGGTAGGAGAGCAAGTGAGCAGCTTTTATTTAGAGATAAAGCGAGAGGACAGAGCCCACAGCTCATGCCAGGAGGGGACAAGAGAGCCAGGAGGGGACAAGAGAGCCTAGGGTTGTGTGTTGCCTAGGGGTTTTATAGGCAGTTGAGAGACAAAGGGCTAGGGATGTACACCTTAAAAGTAGTCCCAAAATGTTTATCTTTGAAGAGATATTAAGTTTCTTTTTAGTTTTCCTGGTTATTTACAAGAAATTAACTGCTCTGATTTCCTCCCAGGATAGCAGCTTCCTAGTCTGGGAGCATATCACTTAAGACTGCCTGCTTTACTCCCAAGGTGGGCTGAGTTATTGTCTGTTTGTTAAAGAGTATGTTAAGAAAATTACTCTTTAACAAATTGGGTTATAAAATGCAATCTTACTTTCAAGATGGAATCCTTCCTGTTTTTACTACTTGTTTTGGACCTGCTTGCTACATTGCCCAGGTTGCTAATCATTTGTTTAGGGCTGGAGGAAGGAAAGCAGCCCCTGGGTAGTAAACTCAGAAAAGCAAGCTGCGCCCCCCAGCAGGCCAAAGCAAATCCTACAATGGATTATCTTGAGTTGTTTTCCTGGAGGCCCTCACCCTACTTTGTCTAAGCCCATGGTCCCTGTCTCAATAAAATATTAAGGCAAATCGTGAAGACAAAAAATAAAGACAAACTTATATTTCATTGCATGTCTCAAGCCAAAACCAGATGTTTTGAAGAGGCTTTCTGTGGATGCTAACCTAGGGCTCCTCACCCGCATGTGATATGTGGTCCTTGAATTTCCTCATTCTTTCGCAGCACCTCCCTCAATTTTCCTTTGTGTCTTGATAATCTTGTCTTTTGATCACCTTCCTTTCTATTCATTGTTTATGGGGAAAATGTCCATTTTAAAATCTTTCCAGCATTATTCACAATAGCTAACATATGGAAACAACCCAAGTGTCCATCAGTGGATGAACAGGTAAAGAAGATGTGATGAGATTTATATATATATATATATGTATATTTATTTAAAAATTATGTTTACTACATATATATTAAAGATAACTCCTCAGTTGCCTTCCAAAGAGGTACTTTATGAAAAAAGAAAGTTTTATTTATGACTGATTTTTATTTCAGTGTTATTCTGCTGATGGTTGACAGTCCACTGAGAGCCCTTTACTGTGGATGTTTGTGTGAAACACAGTCACAGTTTTCCCTTCTTTCTTCTTTCTTTCTCTCCCTCCCATCCTCTTTCACTGCTCCCTCCCTCCCTTCCTTCCTCCCTTGTATCCCTCCTTCTTTCTTTCTTCGTCCTCATGCTTTTTGAGACCTTTCTGCAAAGGGCTTAGCTCAGGTGAAATGGAATTGAAAATGCTTGAAATACTAAGCTGGTTATTATAAGGCACAAATGTCCAGAGAAGCTCAGGGAAATGACTAAGAATTAATGAGCAAACTGTAGATGATATGCAGATGAAAGCTGTATTGAGTAAATCCAACTGCAGTTAGTCCAGGGAAATCTTCCAGGGCTATTAATGTACACAACACAGTCTTTACTTCTTGACTTCAAAGCAACTGAAACAATCTGGTTACTTTAATACTATAAGAAATGGAATTCTGCAAGCTGTAAAAGGTCTTTATGTGTAAATAATGTAGATAATAAATTTTTTAGCAACAGTGTTGTGGCTCCTTTCATGCTGTAGAAAGTAGGATGGCCATATGTCCTAGTTCACACAGGACCGTTCTGTTTTATGCCTGTTGAGCCCCAGTGTAATCATCAGTAGAGGCTTTTATTCCCAGAAGCATCCTCATCTGGGTTATAAATGACACATTCATACAGTAGATCTGCAAAGTATTTACACATAGGTATACTTGATTTATGTAGACTTCTGGGTCATCTGGGCTCCTACTTCAACTGTAAATCTTTAGGGTAAAAAGGATCCAGGGGTCTAATTATGATTGAAGTTCTGCTTAAGCAGCACACAGCTGAATTATGTCTGTCAACATATTATAAAATTATAGCCTCCATACTGGCCAGACAGAATAACTGCTGACCTATGTCTGGAGGAAGGGATCTTGCACTGCAAAACCTATAATGTTCTGTGAAGGGGATCTAGAGGAAGTCATGAGCAAACTAAGTTAATGAGTGGGGATAGTGGAAACCTAAGTCATCAGCCTGAAAAAAGGGGGAAAATGACCTCTGCATCAGGAAGCTTCCGTTGACCTTTCCTATATGTAAAAGTAGAAAATCAACTGAAACTGAGACTTCTCCTGTTAACCAAACTGATCCAAATGTGGAGAGGAGCAGGGAAAAGAAACATCCAAATAATTCAAGAGCCCTGAGGCCTACAAATAATAGAAGACACAGGGATAGAAAAATCTGGAATGATGTTAATATGAATGACACATGCCTCCAGAGTTTAGATTTACATGGTAGTGCCATTACCATAAAAATACATGTAATTTTTACTTTAACAATTTATTTTAAGGGCTTCAAAAGGAATTTTCAGAAATTCAGTCTTCAGGGTACCTACAAAAATAAGATGTTACAGTCAGAACCCTCTTAACTATAAGTCATATTTGGTAAATTCTTGGAGGTCAAGGTGACTTTCAATCATCATTACCAACATGAGAACATATTAAATGCAGCCAAACATTGTCTTTTGCATTTTACAGAAAGCTGTGAAGTTTAAAACCCTCTTCTAACATTCATTTCTCTCGGATGCCTCTCAGTAAGAGCTAAGAGAGAAAGAAGGAAAAAGATCCTTGGAGCTTTATGTCAGGCAGCTATTATTCACTGTATTGTAAAAATTTGTGTGTGTGTGTGTGTGTGTGTGTGTGTGTGTTCATGCATGCATGTGCAGGTGCATGTGCACACACACATGCACACTTTTCTGTGCTGAACTCTGTACTCCACCATGAGCAGCAATGACACATTTTATGTGCTGTCCTAGAGATAGGTGCTATCTGATAATTTAGTAACTACCAAAAGGGTATCAGATGTAACTGCATGTGTCACTCCACATATTTAGTAGAAATACCAGGAGAAAGAGGCAGATTTGCTGTCACTTTATCATCTGATGGGGTAGTGTTCAATATAGCCTTTGATGCTTCCACCCAGAATCTTTGTTGATAGTACAGATGTCATCACTGACTTGTTCCCACTTGGAACAGGTCTAACAGTTAAAAATCTATGCTAAAATTTGACCAAGTTTTTAATCCCAAAAGTTGTTGAATACTATTCATTCTAAAAAAGAATTTGCTTCAACTGTTTGGTTTGATACTTTGGTTTGAAATTTATCAACCTATTTCAAAATCTTCCTTTCAGTATTTGTTATACAAGTCCATGAAGTTAAAAAAGTTAAATCACTCTTGGTTAGGAAATACACTCACTAGAACCATCAAACTTGATAAAAGATGACTGAGGTAATATTTTGCAAGTGCGGTAAAATAAATCTGGTTCAAAATGTCTTTACCCTTTATTTCCTTTAGGAATACTTGATGTTGTGCTAGTAGAGAAAAATCAGAGAGAACCAAAAAGAATAAGAAATTTCTAAAAAGCTATCGGAAAATTTAGAACATTTTCTGCTATGAGTGTTACAGCTTCTGTCAGTTCACATAAAACTCTCCAAATCTTTGTTCTGAATGGAACTATTTTTTAGAGTGAAATCCAGGTCTAAGAGGTAAAAGTAACTAGATTAAGGTATACACATGGAGAGAGGTTTCTTTGTGAAAGCTAAAGGACATTATGAATTAGGTATGTTTTCTTTAAAAAGAGTCAAGTGTTTCTCCGTAAGTGTGTTTTTGTTTAATTCTACAGAGTCTTTTAGCACGTGTTACTTAACAGTGTGGCCCACAAAATGGAGCTGATCTGCAAACTTGCCATTCTGAGGCAAGATAAGGAAAAAAGTCATTGTTTGAATAGTTGGGAGTAATTTTATATCTGTTGAATCTAATTTTTAAAAGGGAAGCCTTATTATATCTTTTTAGTCTCTAGTAATTGTTTTATAAATATTATACAACTGGAAATTTTTAAAACCTTGTATTTCAGCATACATAGTTAGGGAAGCATTTTTCTAGCATTCACAAACAATTTCTAGTTGGTTTTCCAAAAATAAAGATGTACAATGACTTCCAAATGCCTTGGAAAAATCACAAGTCATTTAGATCAGAGTGAGCATCAAAATTAGTAATGGTAGTAGTATGTATAATTTATCCCCAGATGATTTTTTTGATGGAGACAACTAAATAAGAACTGATTGAGAATGTATTTTGGAAGCTGTCTATAATTTATTATTTCTTTTACAAAAACGTAAGGCCATGATGTGTAAAGAATGGAAAGAACAGAGTCGCCTAGTTAAAATTCTAAAGTTGGGCAATATTATTACAGCTTCATACAGAGGACCTTCTCTCAAGCCTTAAGTTTCTTTCCTTGTGACCTATGAGTCCTGTTAAGTGGTATCAGATCAAAACGGGAAGGCCAGAAGGAACATGACCTGGGTCATTCTCTGCCTGTTAGAGGGGTGTAAGTCTGAGGAAAGGAAATCCTAGGGCAAAGTACCTCTAAAAACCGAAATCAGTCAAAGGGAGAAAAAAAGTTTAAAACCCATTTATTGCTTACAAACTGCAGTCAAGGGCAGTCTCTCGCTCCCCTGCTCCCGAAGAAGCAAGCCAGTGAACAAGCCAGGCCCTTCCCTTAAACTCTCAGTTTCAGACATGCCCTCAGTTGACCAAGTAATTACCCATTGACATGGACATGAATTTGTCCCCATCCCTGAGGATATGCAAATATATTAGAGCCAGGCGAGATACTCTGGAAATGTTACAATTTTGCCCACAAGGGGACTGCCTCACAGCAGGGCAGGACGTGGTCGGCGTGGGCAGCACTCACAAAGAGAGAGAGCTTTCTTGCTGTGGTCCTGAGGAACACCCGTGTTCACCAAGCTAAGCCAAAGTGCTAGACTGTTAAATCCAAGATGAACTACTTTCCTTTAAAATGTGCATGGAAATGAAAACTTAGATCAATATTCCTCAGTTTTAAGCTATTTACCATGATTTTAAAACTCATGGGGTCTTCCTCTCTGGATTTTCTTTCCAGGAATAGCTATAAAGAGCTTGAAGGGCAATTTCTCTTTCTTTAAATGTGATTTCTTAAAAATATTTCATGCATTAAAAATGTTAAGATGAGGAGATACATATTATATGGAGCTATGTATTTTTGCTAGGAAACTATCTTCCTAGAACTCAAAGAGGACTTGTTTATACTAGAAAACAACATGGCATCCAGGTATTGGCACCTGAATAAATTCTGAGATTGACTGGCTTAGATCAATGCATGACCAGTCCTTCCTATTCTGCACAGGTGGACCATCTATTCATACTGCAAGAACTAGGATTTTAAGGGACTTTTTTTTTTAACATCCCTTAATAGTGTTCTCTTTGAAGGCATGTGCAGAGCCACCTCCTTACTCCATTGCAAAGGAATTAATTGCTTTTGTCCATTCATTCATCAATACATATTAAGTGTCATTTGTATGCCAGGTGCTAGGCTAGTTACTGGGTGCCCAGCCACTTCATCTAGTCCTTATCCATCTGTTCATCTTTTCCTAGAGATGGTGGCAATTTATCTCCTTTCAGTTCGTGGCCTGATCATTCTATGAAAACACCTTCATTGTCTATCCATATGGTTCTCATAAGAAATTTACTACCAAAACTCATTCCAATTTGCCATTCCAGATCAACTGAATCAGAATCTCTGGGCATAGGCCCAGGCACAAATATTTTTTAAAAGAACTTCTGTTAATTCTAATATAGAGTGAAGTTTGAGAAGCTCAGCTTCTGCACCAGCAGACCATCAATGGCATTATGGTGAGATACCCCTGCAGGCTCCATCCCCGACTCACAGGGGGACTCCTAGATCAGCCACAGCCAGCTGTGCTAGCCAGGCAGGCCACATATTACAGCCCTGCAGAGGCCAAATGTTACATTCTCCTCCTGGTTATGACTAGGTTCTCCACATACCTCACACTCCATCCCTGTCCCATCAACCTGCTGCAGAAATACACAGGTGAGCTATGACTTGCCAAGAAAAAATGTCTATCACTGAAAACGTATGCCTCCCAAAAGGACATACCCCAGGTTTTCTATTTTTCTTCTCATCACTATCTTTCTCCCCAGTGCTTGGACAGGAGGTGTGGGTCTGATTCAGTCAGCTGTCAGCTCCTTTTCCTCATGCCATTCCCTCACCCTGGCATGCTCTCTTCTTATACTGATCACACTTTCTAGATTTTCTGCAATGGCTTTGGTATCAAACCAAATATTGTTTAATGTGTAATGTAAAATTCAATGTTTTAGGATTCAAATGTTTGACTATTAAGACTATATTCAAAAATCACTCCTTGCACCAAAAGTAGAAGAAAAAAAGGCATGCAACCCCCTGCCCTCAGAGGAAGCATGAAGTCACTCTGCTCCTCATTACCCACTGAAATCCTAGGTAATCTCCATGGTCTTATTCAGAGGTGACTTTCTTTACGAGGCCTCCCTAGATCAAACAAGAAAGAACTAAGCTCTTTCTTTCTTCTGAATTCCTAAAGCAGGCTGTCTGTATAACTTTGGGAATTCATTACAAATTGTCTATTATAGATAATTTTTATAGACATAGGGCATTCCTTCTGCTCCCTACTCAGATATAGGTTTATTGAAGAATTATTTTTACCCTTTGTCTCAATTTGTCACAGTCTTTTGCAATTTTTAAAAATATATGGGTCAATACATAAGTCAGTGGATGAGATCGTTAATCTGAAATATTATTTTACCTGACTGATTGTTCAAGTTGTTAGGCAGGAAAATAGATATAAGCAGGGTGGAAAGAAACAAGACCCAAAATTCATCCATTAAATCTCAAAAAGCCAAGAGCAACTTGGCTGCCTGGAATGTTTGAATATTTCCTGGATAAAGGAAGGTACCTCAGCATAGCCCATGTCTTTGTTGTGTTAATCATGCAGGCCCAGTTTACTTCTTTACCTTTACCTATATGCTGTTTTTATCTCCTTCCAGCCTAATTAAATAGTTTGTAACCTAGGCAACTAATTTAGCATGCAGGCCCAGCCTTAAACAACATAGCAAAAGGCAGGAAAGAGTCCACTTAAAGATTGTATTTTAATACCCAGGAAGTTAAAAATGTAAGATTCTTAACTTACTCTTTAGCAAACAGACAATAGATCAGCCCACCTTGGGGGCTGGGCAGGCAGCCTGTTTGATCTGCTCCCAGACCCAGACGCCCGGCATCCCAGGGAGAAATCAGAGCAGGAACTTCCTTGCCTTAAGTTAATTCTAAGTATTCAAAGACCATTTGGCAAGTCTTCACCCCCAGCCCTGAGTCACATTCCTAAAGAATCCTTAAAAGGGGAAATCCCCAGCTTTTCAGGGCACTCCTCTCTCTGAGGTCATCCACACTTTCTAAGTGTGTAACCTTTTATCTTAAGCTTTCTCCAAATCTTTCAGGGCGCCTCTCCTTCCTGAGGTTGCCTCTCTTTAAATTACTTTAAATAAAACTTTTACTCTGCTTCACTACTGTGTCTCTGCCCTTCAATTCTTTGTCGCGGCGGGGGCAAGGATGGAGGAAAATACACAACGCTCCCCCAACAAAGTCAAGTCAATCACATACTTCAGCAATGTACAAAAAAATCTCTGTAATTCTTTAGGGACTTATTTACTAAACTCATCATATGATCACAATATCAATATTATTAGGTAGCTATTGTATTCTAGGCATTGTGCTAAGTGGAACTGTGGGATACTGTGGTGAGAAAAAAAGAAAGGTAGTAATTATCTTTGCATCTTTGCTCTGAAATGTATACACCAGTGGGGAACTGTGGGTAAAATTGAAACATTTCCACAATTTCTTGCCTTGCTTTGGTGCATCTGCATATCAACAGGTGTTCAGAGGTGTAAACAAGTAGGCTTTAGTGCATTTGCATATTTGTTCAGGGATAGAGAAGTTCATCTCCATATCAGTGGGTAATTACCTGGGCAACAGAGGGCTTATCTGTACCTGAGAGGTGAGAGGGAGGGCAGGTGTTGTGGCTGCTTGAGCAGGAGAGAGAGATGGGCTAAACTGCAGTTTTGTAAGAAATAAATGGGTTTTAAACTTTATTTCTCCCTTTGACTGATTTTAGTTTTTAGAGGTATTTTTCCCTGGGATTTCCTTTCCCTGGACTTACAATTGGCGTAGTTGGCAGGATTCCTGTGAACCCGAAATCTGTCATAATGGGTGCGACCTTTGAGAGGACTACCCCTAGAAATGGGGAGAATCAGCACTTGCACCGAGGGACATGTGTCTACACTTGTGTGGTTATGGAGGCGCAACCACCGCTGCTGGCCATGCCGACCCCGGCCCATGGCCGGAGCCTAAGGCTACTGCTTCTTCCACTGCTGTTGCTCCTGCTGCCAGCCGGAGCCTGGCTGCAACCATGGAATGGAGCAGAGGTCCCGGTCACCTTGATAGAGAAACAACTGGCTGCTGTGTACCATGCCTTGCTGGCTACAGAGCCCATTGCTGGAACAGCTTTGACCAAGGTAATAACAACTATCCCATCGCGGGTGAGTGTGAGAGACTGGACCCAAAGGCCACAGAGTGGCATGGCACAGACACCTACCATATATCATGTGACTGGCCACTTGCCTTTGGCATCCCCAGGAAATGATGAAGCAGACACATTGGCCCAGATGCGCTGGCTAAAAGGAAAGCCTGCCTCTGATGTGGCACAATGGCTACATCAGTGTTTGTTGCACGTGGGGTAAAAGACAATGTGGGCCTGTCAGTCGGGCTTGCCTTTCACCTTTGAAGAAGTCAGCCGAGCCCAGAAGGAGTGCCCTGACGTTATGCAGATCAACAAACCACCAAGAGGGGCCTAGATTGTCTCTTTGTCGCTGGTGACTGAGAGCGATCAAGGTGCCCACTTTATTGGACATGCGTTGCAAGGATGGGTGCAGCAATTAGGAATAAAATGGACCTGGCCCTGGACATTTCAACACATGGATTGGCAATGGCTGGCTCTTTTGGCACCTTGGGGAAAAGGCCAAGAAACTGGTCTTCTGTGTATTCCTGTATTAACAGCAAATTGGCCCCTGACAATCATGGTTATTTGCTTCTATGGTCTTTGTGTCCTGGATGCGCCCCCTGGCTGCAGCTGCCATGTGATAGCTGGAATGGATGAGTTTTGGACTTAATCTGCATGGGACCTTGAACCTAGCTGAATCCTCTGGCTTGTGAATTATGATTGTGTTGCTGTTGTCAAGAAAATAATGTTTAAAGACAGGCTTGACTTTGTCTAATGTTTGGTAAAAGTTTTGTGAGCAATCTAGCATGATTGTTAGGAATGAGTAAACAAGTGTAGAAACATATTTTGTGCTTAGTGAGAGATTGTGCTGTGAAGTACATTTATTAATCTGCATAGGCTGAATCCTCTGGCTTGAGGATTATCAAGATTTTGTTGCTGTTGCTATTGCATATTGCTAGATTGGTCGGAAGAGGGGGATTGAGTAAATTGTAAGGCGAGATTTTTGGAGGGGTGGACTGTGGATAAAATTGAAACATTTCCACAATTTCTTGCCTGGCTTTGGTGCATCTGCATATCAACAGGCGTTCAGAGGTGTAAACAAATAGGCTTTAGTGCATTTGCATCTTTCCTCAGGGGTGGAGAAGTTCATCTCCATATCAATGGATAATTACCTGGGCAACAGAGGGCTTATCTGTACCTGAGAGGTGAGGGGGAGGGCAGGTGTTGTGGCTGCTTGAGCAGGAGAGAGAGATGGGCTGAACTGCAGTTTTGTAAGCAATAAATGGGTTTTAAACTTTATTTCTCCCTTTGACTGATTTTAGTTTTTAGAGGTATTTTCCCCCCAGGATTTCCTTTCCCCAGACTTACAGGGACACAGACATTAATCAATTTATCACACAAAGGCATGAATAATGACGACTGTATAAAGCACTTGGAAGGAAATGTCCTTCTTTTAAACATCATATTTAAAATACTGCATGTCTTTGTTGTATTTCTTCTATTTGCCTTATACGTTCACAAGGCTCTGATTTCAGAACTGAAACAAACTTAGAAAATATAAAGAAAATGAATTGATGAATGCCTGTCCCACAGTAGTCAGCATATCAGTCACAGCTGTTGCTCATACCTCCAGTGTTCACACACCTTAGGTATTTTCAAGGGTGCTAATAACCTTGACCAGGGAGCTGCTCTGAAGGAGCTTAGAAGCTTAATTCTGTAGTTAGAGAAAAAAATGCCCCTGGATTTCTTCATTGTTAGAGGTGTCTGAGAGCATAGAAAAATGATTCTATGTAATAGAATCATTCTGAATGATTTCACTTTGATGCAAGCAGATTTATTTCTGAGTTCAATGAATTTTGAATGTTACTGTTGATTCTTTCAAACTTCCAATATATAAAGATTGTTATTTATATACACATACATACATACTTCTTCACTGATTTAAATAATCAATGTTAGGGAAGAAGAGAGTGTTTTTAATCTTAATTTTAATAGTGCCTTTCTCTCTTTAATGAGATTGCAGGGGAATTTTAGGTGCTTTTTCTTGTAAGTTCCAAATTTTTAAAAATCAGTGTATTTCACTTTTGTAAGTTAAAAATGAAGCTTTCCAATTAGTAAAACTCCACTGTCATGACAGAGGGGAATGTCAGCTCTCAGCAAATTCACTCTGGATTCGGTGAGACTGAATAACAACAGAACATTAAGGGTAAAAGAGTTCATGCCAAGCTTTATTCTCACAGTGGCAGATCTAGTGCTATAATCACATCTGCCTCTAGCAAGACCACAATCCATCTCTGTTTCCGCCAGCTGGCCACCAGGCAGGGCACTGGGTGGAGCTCTTTATACAGCAACACTGACAATAATGGCTCATTGCCAACAGGTGTGTAAGCATGTGCCCAGCAGCAGGTCAATGACATCATCTCATGTGCACAGTAGGCAAGTAGGTTAGGGTGAGGATCCTGGCCATGGGAATTTCCATTTTCCCTACCTGCACATTCTTAATTCAAGTTCTACATAGATTTCCTGCTGAAGAGGTAAGCATACTGCTGTATGACATGCATAATGGGAGGGGCGATGGCAGCTGCTGACACTCAGGCTTCTGCTCCCATCTTAGGGGTTACAGTGAAGGTTAATTAGATGCTATTGTGGCAGCTGTGTCTTCACAACAATAACCAACAGACAGAGTGAATGTCTGGGCTTGCAAAACATCTGTTCTCCATTAAGTTTGCTGGGACAATAAGCAGAAGTACATAATCATGCTCAATGTCCTATGACTAGAAAATCCCATTTGCTCTGGGCCAACACAGTCCAACAACTGCTTTGTTTTTAGCAAGAAAGCCTTCCATTTCTAAACTTGCCTTTGGACTGGAAGCCCACATGCAGTGTGCTGTTCTCTGATGCTCTCTTGTATGTGTGTTACTATGGCTGCTGTGTACCACTGCAATATTTAATAAGCTTTTATTGGACAAGCTCCCTGAGGGTCTTTAAGTGGAGGGCCCAGCTTTGAACATCCAGTACATAAGCATATATGTGCTCTGAGAATGAAAAGGAGGAGAGTGTTTAATTTACCACTTGATGTAATTCTTCCAGATGCTGATACTTGCATTTGTCATAAAATATTGCCAGCATTTCCTGAACTGTTATGCCAACTTGGGCTGACCTAACAAAATACCATGGACTGGGCAGCTTAAACCACAGGCATTAATCTCTCCCAGTTCTGGAGAGTGGAAAATCTGAGATCTGGGTATCAACCAATTTTGTTTGGTGGGAGGCCTCCTGGTCTGCAGATGGTCTCCTTACCATACCCTCCCATGGTAGAGAGAAGAGAGAGAGAGAGAGAGAGAAAGAGAGAGAGAGAGAGAGTGCTCTATTGTCTCTTCTTAAAAGGATACTAATGGCATCATGGGGGCACCACCTCAAGACCTCAGCTCAACCTAATCTAATTATCTCCCAAAGGCCCCATCTACAAATACCATCACATGGGGAGTTAGGACATCAATCTGTGGATTTGTGAGGTGGAAGGGAGATTCTAGCATCTGGCTTCCATTCCATTCTGAACACCTCACTCTGGGTTGGGGTAGGAGGAGAGGGGGTCACATCACGTACACAGGCTGCCTTAGAGCTAGTGGGGTCCACATTTTAATCTCTCAGGGTGAACTGTTTTGGTCTTATTATAACTATGTTTCATTCTTCATATTATTTTTTCTTCTCCTACATAGACGTTTTTATAATAAATATACTTACTTATTACATCATTAGTTACTAAGCAGACAATTCACTTTTCATTGATTTTTCATTTCTAAAAATGCCTCACAAATGGCTACTATTGTTAAGTTTCCAAGTTATGATTAGTGGTATAAACAAGTCACCCTGGGTGTAATTAGTAAGTGAGCAGGGAACTGCTGACTGCCTGTATTCGCTCAGTCCCAGAGTCTGTCTCTGGGGCACATTGACAAATTTGTAGGTTGTAATAACTGTCTCTTTTGTGAACTGCATCTGTTTTTTATTTCACACAGCACTTGATAGTCTTCTTTGTTTTAAGGATCTATTAGTGTCCAGTTAAATTCTGAAAATAAAAAATTCCCAAATAAAATATTTTTATTTTACAAAGGTTAAACGTTCTCATATATATAATATATATATTATAATTCATACAACAAAATAATGGAAACATTTTTACATACAAAATTAAGCAAACTTTTAGTGGAAGTACATTTTCATCAACTTGAGGTGTATGTCTAGGAAAGGAACTGCTTGGTCATATAGCAGCTCTATGTTGGACTTTTTGAAGAATAGCCAAAATGCTTTCCAAA
Organism: Manis pentadactyla; assembly: GCF_030020395.1. Taxonomy (NCBI): domain Eukaryota; kingdom Metazoa; phylum Chordata; class Mammalia; order Pholidota; family Manidae; genus Manis; species Manis pentadactyla. The sequence goes on along the minus strand of NC_080020.1, from coordinate 144,425,996 downwards.
GCAGCTGTGCCATTTTACAATCCCAACAGAACGTATAAGGGCCCATTTTCTTTATGTCCTTGCCAGCATTTGTTGTTGTCTGTCGTTTTTATTCATCCCAGTGGATGTAAACTGGTATCTCATCATGGTTTTGATTTCCAGTTCCCTGATGACTAATGATTTTGAGCATCATTTCATGTGCTTATTGACCATTTGTACATCTTATTTGGATAAATGTCTATTCAAGTCTGTTGCTAAATTTTTCCACCTGAATTGAGATATGTTTGACATATAATATTGTAAATTTAAAGTATACACTGTGATGACTTCAAATATATTCATATCATGAAATGATTACCACAATTAGGTTATTAACACATCCATTTCTTAACACAGTTACCATTTTCCTGTGTGCGTGGTGAGAACATTAAAGATCTCTCTTAACAACTTTGAATTATGAAAGGTATACATAATGTATAATTAATAATTGTAGTCATACTTAATATATAATATAATACATAGCTGTGTATTAGATCCCCTAAACTTACTCAGCTCATAAATGGACGTTTGTGTCTTTTGACCACCATTTCCTATTTCCCTGACCCCTTAGACTCTAACCACAAATCTGCTCTCTATGATTTCAGATTTTTAAAATTCTGCATATATGTGAGATCATACAATATTTGTCTTTGTCTGACTTTTTACCTTCAGGTTTTGTCCATGTCATTGCAAATGTAAAGATTTGCTTCTATTTTTATGGCCAAGTCCACTTAAAAACTTGAACACAAACATTCATAGCAGTGTTCTTAATAAGAATAAAAGATAGGAACAGCCTAAATACCTATCAACTGATGAATGGATAAACAAAATTTGTCATATCTACCTAGTAGAACAGAACTGGCAATTAAAAAGAAGAATGATATATGCAGAGATATACTATGTCATGATGAACCTTGAAAACATCAAGCTAAGTGAAAGAAGCCAGTCACTCAAACCCACACTGTATGTTTCCATTTGTAGCCCCCAAATAGGCAAACTCATAGAAACAAGTAGATTAAGGGTTGTCAGATTGGCAGGAAGGGGAAAATGGGGCATGGTTACTAAAGTGCTAAGATTTCTTTCTCAAATGAAGAAAATCCTCTAAAATTAGATAATGGGGAAGATTTCACAACTCTGTGAATATACTAATATTTTTTTGATTCATGGAAATGTACACTTTAAAAGGTTGAATTTCATGGTGTATAACATATCTCAATAAAACTGTTAAAAATTTTAATTAAGCAAATGTTATTCTTGTTTTCACTACAGGAGTTTTATGGTCTAGTACAAGTCCTATAAGTAAGATTAAAGATTTGTAAGTTGAATAAGTATGGCCACTTATTTCTTCAATTAAACTATCAATGGCAGTAACAGATTTTTCCCCAACTTTACATTAAAAAAATTTTTCAAACCTTCATAGAACTTGAAAGAATAGTATGATAAACACTCAAATATACTTTGTCCATATTCAGTAATTATTAACATGTTCCCACATGTGTGTGTATATATATTCTGAATCTTTTAATAAGTCACAGATTTCATGATAGTTGCTCATCAGAGATTCCACATCCAGAATGTATCTCTTAAAACAAGGACATTCTCCTCCATAACCACAGTACCACCATCAGGTAAGAGATCCACAGGTTGTAGCTTATGCAGCACATCGGTATATGATATGCATTATTAGTTATTAGTCATATTTTCCCAACAATAAACTTTACAGCTTTTCATTATCCAGATCAAAGATATATCATTGTATTATATCTAATATCCTTTGATCCCAACTTCCCTGCTTCTATTTTCCATGACTTGACACTTTCAAGGAGTCCAGACCAGTTAGTTTTTAAAATAACCCTAATTTTCTTAAAGTTTTGATTCATGTTAAACACTTTGGGCAAGAATATCACATTGGTGATAATGTATCTTATCTGGTAACGTGGTATCAGTTGTCGTGTTCTTAGTGAAATTCAGTAGAATAACTCCTTCAAGATGGTATCTGTTAGACTTCTCCATTACAACAGTATCTTTCTTTCAATTAGTACTGTCCTTTCCAAACAATACTTTCTTTCCAAAAAGTAATCAATGAACAATCTTTGTAATTAATAAGTAATAAAAATGAATATTTTGCTCCTCTCCAAAATAAAACAAGTATTTTAAAAAGCAATACATTTTAAGGTGTTTCCAGTTGCCCCTGTCGGTGTTGCCTATGCTGAAGCTGCCTAGTGGGAAAGCCTGGGGGACTGTCAATTTTCGAGTTAATTGTGTCAACACAGAAAGGATGTGGGTTAGGGAGTATTTCTTAATCTATATCAATAGTAAAATCACATGGAAATTTGAAGACAACAGAGATTTAATAAAGTGAAAACATAAACTCCATATACATATACTGCTTATATTTAAATTAGACTTGATAGTTAAATTTAATGATGGAGGTTTCTCAGAAAAACTGTTTATAGAAAAACTGTACAATCCAGTAATTCTACTTTTAGGAATTTACCCAAAGAAAACAAAATCACTAATCCAAAAACACATATGTGGAGAAAGTGAAGGTCCCTGTGGCCAGGATTCTCATCTGGCCCTGGCTGGTCAGCTTGCTTACATGCCTGCATGTGAAGGTAATACGCTGTTATTGACTCTATATAAGAGCTCTGTCCAGTGCTCTGGCCTGCTGCACAGCTGTTGCATGACTGCAGGAGAGCAGACACTGGAATGGTGGCAGTGCCAAGGACAGAGATTGAGATGACTGCAGGAGGCAGAGAGGCCCAGAGGCAGAGACCGGCTTGCTGCGTGCAGACTCGCTCTGAGTTGATGGGATTCTAGTGATTGACATGCCACTGTGGGAATAAAGATGGGTATAAACCTTTTCACTCTGAGAACATTCCATTGTCATTTTTTCTTTCTCACTGAATCCATAGTGAACTTGCCCAGAGCTGAAACCTATTGGCAAGACATAGATGCACCTCTATATTTATTGCCGCATTATTTACAATAGCCAAATTTGGAAACAACCTAAATGTTCATCAATAGATGAATGGATAAAGAAGAGGTGGTACAGATTAACAATGATATATTAGCCATAAAAAGGATGAAATCTTGCAACTTATGACAACATGGATGGACCTAGAGGGTATTATGCTAAATGAGTAAGTTAAACAAAGACAAATATCGTATGATTTAACTTATACATGGAAAGAAAAACAAAAATGAACAAAACTATTAACTCATAAACACAGAGAACAGACTTGTGATTGTCATGGGGAGTGTCTTGCCAATAAGTTTCAGTCCCTGGCAAGTTCACTGTGGATTCAATGAGACTGAAAAATGACAATATACATTTTTGGGGTGAAAGGGTTTATACCCAAATTTATCCCCACAGTGGCAAGTCAATCACTAGAATCCCATCAACTCAGAGCGAGTCTGCATGCAGCAAGCCAGTCTCTGCCTCTGGGCCTCTCTGCCCCCATAGCCCTCTCAGTCTCTGTCCTCTGCACTGCCACCACTCCAGTGTCTTCTCTCCTGCAGCCATGCAACAGCTGTGCAGCAGGCCAGAGTGCTGGGCAGGGCTCTTTATATAGAGTCAATAACAACATATTGCCCACATGTGTGTACTGAGCTAGCCAACCAGGGCTAGGTGAGAATCCAAGAACAATTAACTGTGACAGTGTGGAGAGAGTGAAGGTTCCTATGGCCAGGATTCTCACCTGGCCCTGGTCGGCCAGCTCACTTTATCTACAGGGGGTCAGAAACTGGTGAAATAGGTGAAAGGGGAAAAATTAGTGAGAAGCAAATAAATAAATAGAAGAGATTTAATTGTACCTAATTCTGTAGGATGGTGCTAGAGAAGAATGCCCATGGAAAATACTATATGTTCTTGGAGTTAGATAAACTATTGTTTCTGTCCCAAGAAGAACATGTCTGAATGAACAGCAAGTTGAAAAGATGTTTAGAAATGACATTTTGCATATTTAGAGCAGTTTTGTACTTAACTTGATATACTCGCAAATCGTTATTCAATCCACCTCTAGGAGACATACAGGTGGCAATGTACCAGTTAGAGCATTTCCTCTGAGGGCTGGAGGAATCCCTAGCCCAGAACTGCACCCATTACATAAGGCCATCTGTGTCACTGTGGTGGGGCTAGGGAACCTTAATGTTCTGCCTTCTCATTTCTTTGGCAGTAATGAATAGCAGGTTTGTCCTCTCATTGGGGGATACCGTGAGCAAAATGGAAGGTGAGGTCAGCTGAGCTGCTACCTGCTTGAAAATTGCAGTCATGTTTTCTGAGACACTTGCCTATTTCTAAAAGCACCCTGCAGTAATAAAGGTAATTTAGACAAAAAGGAATGAATTAATGTCAAGGAGTGGAGAATAATTAATTAAGAACTACTCAAAAATATTTTGAAGATTCAGTTCAGAGGCAAAGCTAGAAATATAGAATTGTATTACTCTGGTTTTGAATAGGATTTCCAAACACTAATTTGGATCCTAACCCTCTTGTAAAGCAGATTGTTTTACTCAAAGGTCAGTTAGGAAGCAGAATGAGAAGTGAAAAGACTTTTTTTCACACAGCTTTGTTGGCCTTTCTTCATCATCTCACTCAAGGACTAAAGATGGGAAGACACCAAAGATGGGAGTAACTATAAGACCCCATGTGGGACAGGAAAAGGGAGGCCTGGGCTGCTGGCTGCATCAGCAGTGCTCAGAGCAGCCCTCTGCAGCCTGTGGGCAGTCAGTGGACAGTAAGAAGGCCTGAAGAATGTGGACTTGGTAGTCAGCCTTACAGCAGCCCTGGAGTGGCTTAAGGCTGTTACCCACCGAGCTGGACACACAGATGATACAGGCATTCTAGTCAGGTGTTGGGACTATCCGCTCCCACTGCTAGGCCTTCCAACCCGGCTCAGGCTCAGGGATCTCCTGTCTGCCCTAACGGAGTGCCTGCTGCTATTGCCCTAACTCCAGGTGCCCCTGTCTTCACAAAGGACTCTGTATCAGTATGTGGATGACTTTCCCTCATGGACTTATTCAGCACCAAACAGTATTTTAATTGTGTAATATTAGTTGCTAATGCCCTCTCTGATCCAGTTTAAGTGGTTTGGATTTCAGATACATATAATTTCTAATACAATAGCATCTACTTCATGACTGAAATTTTACATCAACCCTGTGAGGAAAGTTGATCAGAAGCTAATAGGCTCTCTCAGTTTCCCACTGGCTGAGTCATGAGCACCATGCTTCTGATGCCAAGCCTGGAGATTCCTCATTCCACAGTCCAGGAAATGTCTCCTTTGCTGGAGTCAACTCTGTTCCATTGATTTCTGCAGCTTACGGCCAAAACAGTGCCTCTGGAGAATATGGTAAGCTGTTGAGCACTGGAGCAAGGACTGACAAATTTAGAGGAAGTATCTGGAATTAGTAGTGTTTGTAAGTGCAGAGTTTTATAGGGTTTTAGAGGCTTCTGATAAGAAACCGTAAGTTAAATTAGCTAAATCTCTCAACGTAAGGAGTCATTGTACATCTAAAATAGTCTCCTCAAGTTGCTTGTACCTTTTCAGAGCACAAATCATCCATCAGCTTTAGATTTTAGCTGTATCCATGACTATCAATTTACCTTTTTAAAAAATACATATTTTAATGATAGAGACTGAATTGGGATTTAGATGTATTTTTGCAGGACTCATATCCAAAGAAGATTGTAGGAAAAATTGACCTTCCTATGACCAGGATCCTCACCTGACCCTAATCTACTTGATGATGTAATTGACCTACTGTGTAGGGTAATGCTTCCACACTGGTTGGCAATGAGCTGTGTTGCTATGAAAGGAACTCCACCCTAGGGAAGAACAGGGCCTGCGCCTGGAGCAGGGCAGAGCCTGGAGAACAGAGCAAGTGAGAGCCAGGGGCACAAGCAAGGGCTGTGAGGCAGCAACCAGCTTGCTGCAGGCAGACTGCCCTGAGGTGGATGTGATGCCAGCCCTTGACCTGCCATCACAAGAATAAATCTGGGTATAAACATTTTTACCTCAAGAATGTTCTGTTCTTATTTTCTGGTCTCACCAAACCCAGAGTGAACCTGCCCAGGGCTGAAACCCTCAGATGACACAAAGGTAAAAAAGAATATTAAAAAGTTTGAAAAAACATCTAGCAGTCTCTTTACAGAGAATGATCTTATCGTTCTTTTTCATACCTGCATATCCTATGTAAATTTAAGAATAGATTTCCTTTAACAAGTTTATATTCAGGGAGATGTCTAAAAATACAAAGGTTTGTGAAGTTCAGTTTCACTCTTTTAAAGGCAGAGGTGCATCCATTCATTCTCAGGTCCCCCCAAATCCTCAGTGATGATAACTTTTCATCCTTGCTTCTTGGAGAGCAAGTGTGTTTACTTGGTGGGAAGCACCGTTTTTACAGATTGACACTGAGCTCATACTGCTGACAAAATGTCCACTGCTGTGAACAACTTAGACATAATTGCAGGAAAGAGGAAATACTTCCGGTATGTGCAGAAGCCAAAATGGGAAGCAAAACCCCACCAGGGACTCAGAGCTACCAATTAACAACAGCAAGATGTGCACCAATTACTCAGGAGTCAGCAAGAGCCAATCTAAGGGCCTGCACACTGAGTGTTTCTGGAAGCACAATAGCTTGTGTTTTAATTCACATGGGGTGATTTTGCTTATTTGGGGCAAATTAATATGTACCTATTTGCATGAAACAAATCCAGTGCCCTCACCTAAGACTAAAAATAATTTAAATTCTATCCATTAATCGATCTCAGCTCTCTAGGTTTTAGAGTTGGCTATAAAGAGGGAAGAAGCAGGAAGAGTTGGAGGATTCTTAACACACTATTGTTGTAACTATAAAAGAACTGGAGGATACAGTGCTAGGAGGAGTGAGGAGGAAAGACTGATGAGGCCGGGTGATAAAGAACTCTGCAGAGAAAATTAAAATTCCTGTGGCCAGGATTCTCACCTGACCCTGTCTGCATATCCAGTGCCCACATGTGGGCAATATGTTACTATTGACTCTATATAAAGAGCACTACCCAGTGCTCTGGGCTGTTGCATGGCTGCAGGGCTGCAAGGCTGCAGGAGAGCAAAGGCTGGAGTGGTAACAGCACTGAGGGCAGAGGCTGAGACGGCTGTGGGGGCAGAGAGGCCCAGAGGCAGAGACAGGCTAGCTGTGTACAGACTCGCTCTGAGTGGACATGATTCCGGTGATTAATCTTCCACTGTGGGAACAAAATTGGGTATAAACCCTTTCACTCCAAGAACATTCCATTGTTATTTTTCGGTCTCATTGAATCCACAGTGAACTTGCCCAGGGCTGAAACCCATTGTCAAGACAAACTCCAAACAGAAACAAGAGAGAAAAAAAGGGGGGAGATATTTGCCAAGAAATAATGAAAGAAACATTTTCAGTTTCTACATGACAGGGGCCCAGTGTGTGTCCTGCATTAAAATGGAAGACAAAAAAAAGAAAACCTATCAGGGATATTACATCATTGCCTCCCCAGCCAGCACTTTCCCATCTTTGCCCCTTATTTTGGACTGGGAATTCATCGGTTCCTGGGAAGCAGTCTCCACCCCCAACCCTCGGGCTAGACCATGTAGCATATTTCTTGCCCCTGGCTACAAAGTGAACAGGCTACTTATACAACCTCAGCTTCTGGCTCCCAGAAGGTTTTCTGGGAATACTGGGACAAACCAGCTTTTTTTTGAGAAATGCAAGAGCTAAGCAAGAACACAGAGAGCAGTGGCAGACCACTTGGTACCATAACCTGACGCGGGAAGGCTGAGTGGGGACAGAGAGAAGCAAGATTGGCATCCACATCTCTGTTTTTGGGGAACATAAATTCCTTTATTGTACAAGTTCATTCTGGCTTCGGTTTGTTTCTCTCTGTGGAAGAGAAATATTTACAATTGAATCATAGCAAAACAAAGCTCATCAAGAAATTTCAGAATACCAAGGATAACAATACAGTTTTAGAACCTAGAAAAAAAACCTAGAAAATATAATTTGCAAGGTTTTAGAACCTTGCAAAAAATAAAAAGTTGGCATTCAACTTTTCATTAAATTGCTAGATGTTAAAAACAATGAAGAGATAATCCCCAAATTGTGAGGGAAAATTATTTTTATCCTAGAAATGTATATAACTAATCTCTTCTGTAGTCATGACATTTTCAGATTTATATTTTTGTTAAATTTACTCCATGTACACTTTCATAGGAAGTTACTTAAAGATGTGCTGTCAGAGAGATGAGGGCTCAAACAAGAGGGAGGGTGATATGGCATGAGGCTGGTGTCCTGCCCACGCAGTTAAGGATGAAGAGATGCCCGAAGGCAGCAGCTGGGCAGCAGCTCTGGGAACAATGGGGCATGGGTGGGGCAGGAGCAGAGGGTGGGAAGGACATCCCTACAGGAGCTGCTGCTTATGAGAAAAGTTGACATAATAGGACAGATTGAGAAATAAAAGGTATGGAGAAAATTAGGCAAGTGAAATAATCAGGCAGGTATTCACTATAGAAAAAAAGAAAACTATACAAAAATTTTAAAGCACACCATTATTATCAGTTATCCTACTGTGAAAACTGATTATTGCTCAGTTATAAAAGGATGCATGCTGCTATTGGGGGAATGGGATATGGCTTTTGGAGGGCTCAGTCTGCATCATGACAGAGTAAAATGCACCTGTATTGTATATAACTTACAGACAATTATGAATGAGTTTACAGTTGACTAGTTAACAAACGTTTTATTTCACAATCAGTTAAGCAGTTAGGAATTTTATTTTTGCAGTTTTCTTTTCGTATTATGGAATAAAATTTGTTTCAGGTTTCAAATGAAAATCCTTATAGGTCCTGAGCAGTTGTTTATAGAGCCCAAAAGATAACATGTCATGGTGTTAGGGTCCAGGACTCTGGGGTTTCCCCAGAGAACAAACCACACGGACACGGAGATGTAACTCCAAGCAAAGTCTTTATTCAGCCAGCTAGCTTGGGCCGACAGCACCTCCCCTGACACGCAGGCAGAGTCCGAGCTGCCGACCCCCAGGCAACTTTAGGTAGGGATTATATAGGGTTTTCACAGCCGTTGCACCGAAGCCCGCGCATTTCTACAACCAATAATTTTAAAACACATTCTATATTTTACCAATGGAGTTGAAACGAGAATGCCCCGGTTACCTAACCGCTTCCCGTAATCTCTAGCTCACACAAGCATGTCTTCGTGACTTACCACGGGTTATGTCCCTAGGCTACTGCCCACCTCTGGTTATCTAACTTAGGGCAGGTGTGTTAGCTTCAGGCAGTTTCTACGAAAACTGGGTGGCTCTTGCTCTAGGGTTTAGCTAGGTTTTATTAGTTCTTTTTCCTGACTCTTGATGCTCTCTGCACTCCTTTACATTTCCCCCCTTTTCTTGATCAGACTGAGGAATCTTCCACAGCGGCACCTAGGGCCTGATACTTTTGACGAAGGACCAGAAGTTGGACGGTGTTAATCCTCTCCTGTACAAACCTAAGTAGCCTGTTTATTATGCACGGACCGATTGTAAGCAACAACAGCAGGATGACTAATGGCCCTGCAACGGCTGAGAGGAGGGTAGCGAACCAAGGCTTGCATTTGAACCAAGACTCAAACCAGTTTTCGTTACTCTCATATTCTTTACGCCTCTTCTCTAGATCCGTTTTTTAGTTTGGCTAAGGAATCTCTGACTGCACCTGTCTTATCTACATAGAAACAGCACTCTTCCTTTAGGGCTGCACACAGTCCACCTTCCTTTAAGAACAAGAGGTCCAGGCCCCTTCGGTTCTGTAGGACCACCTCTGACAAGGAGGAAAGGGATTGTTCCAGATTTGACATTGTCTGTCAGAGTTGTTCTAGGTCCCTGTCAACTGCCAGCCTCAGGGCTGTGAGCCCCTTTTCCTGAGTTACAAGGGCTGCGACCCCAGTGCCTGCCCCTGCTATCCCTAGGGAGAAGAGGGCCCCAATGGTCAGGGCAGTAACAAGCTCCCTCTTTCTCCGGTGGGGGCTCAGCACTTCTTCCCAATAAGAAAGGAGGGATTCATGAGAATGATATATTAGGCAAGGTAGAAAGGCCACAAGCACACAAAACTCACTGTTAGCATTGAACACAGAGGTGGATAGGGCCGGGGTGAGGCCTGTCTTTGAACAGAGCCACCAGCCCAAGGAGGGTATAATCCACTTTTCCTGCTCCCGCGTGGTGTTATTATAGGAGAAGCATAACTGGCTCTGGGCTGTCGGGACTGTGCCCACACACGTAGCAGCGACTGAGACCTGAGCAATCGTAAGCCCCCATGGTCTCCCGTCCCAGTAAGTGGGATGGGAGTTGCTGATAGTGTAGGAACCCTTTATCCCAATTGCCTCATAGAAGTGGGGTGAACCTGGGTAGCATAGCCAACAGGGATAGGTGAAGGAGGGAGTGGTGTGGTTAAGAGTCTCTGCTACTGCCTGCACCATTTCCCACATGGGGTTATCTGACCCGGAGGGACTCAGACCCGGTCCTCTTGTGGGTCTGGAATCAGGGCTACAGCACCTACTGTAACCAGGGCTATGGCTACTAGCAGGCTATGGCGGCTCCGACTACTCGCCCCATGGCTATTACGGCTACGGCCCCGGCTACTACTATAGGTGGGTTCGGGGCATGCGTTCCAGCGGTTGGCCAGCGGATGTGGCCCTTGGTGCCTGCCAGGGCCCCCCTCGGGGAGCTGAGCCAGGCGTGAGGCACAGGCGTACGTCTGGTCGACATTTTCTCTTCCCTTTGGCCCAGGTCCTTGTCCTGGATCAAAGGTGTCTGGGGATGTATAACTGGGTTGGGACCTACGGCCGTGCTGGGAGTTGACACAGCTAATTTGATGGTGAGGATTGAGCCTTCATGTTCCCCATGTCCCCCATATTTATAGTACTTTATCCCCCATTTTAGTCCTTTTATCCAACGCGATACCTCAGTCTTTTTGCCCGTCTCGGTGAATTGAATTCGTACCCAATCCTGGTCCCTTCGGTCACAAGCCTTGTCCATAGGCACGTGACGAGGGATGCCCTGGTTGACATAAGAAAATTTGACAGCATCCTTTTTTGTAACTGGCCATCTCCGATCCCCATCGTTCGAGGTTACACAGTCCCCTATGTTGGCACACCAGAAGGGCCCCCACCCACATGACTCTCCTTTACCTGCTTCTGGGCAAGCATAAAATCCATGGGAGCAAGCCAAGTTTTGAGGGACGTTGGGCTGCCCCCAAAGGGTTCGGTAACCTTGGTTGATCCATCGAAGGCAGAAAAACAGGTCAGGCCACCAGGTTCTGAGTTACGCAGTGTGTTCTGTGGTACTAATGACCTCCCCAGTTGCGCCGTTAACCAGCTTCCAGGTCAGGTCCCATGGCTGAGGGGGGTTGGTGCCTTCGAGCCGGGGGAATGATGCCTGCCCCCAGCTCCACAGATGTGGTTCCCTTGAAGGTCCACATTAAGGCGCTTATCAACAGGATCTCCTTCATCTTCGGCTTAGGTGTAGTTTTAGGGGATTTACAGGATGCTGCTGCACCTTCCACTCTGAGGTACTCTGAGGTAGAGCCTTCCGAACGTGGGTGTAGTGCACCCATGGAGCGATACCATCAACTTTGAGAGCAGTGGGGGTGGTAAACAATACAACATAAGGTCCCTTCCACCTGGGTTCGAGAGTCCTTACTTGGTGTCTCTTGACCCATACCATATCCCCTGGGACTATGCCATGTTCTGGGCTCGGAATTTTCCTGCCCTCGTAATATGCTCTGATCCGTGGCCAGATTTCCTGCTGCACTTTAGCAAGAGCTTGCAACACATTCAGATAGTCAGGGGCCAGGTCCTCTGCACCGGGAAGCTGCACTCGCCGAGTTATGGGTGGAGGGGCCCCATACGTTATCTCAAATGGAGTTAAACCATGTACATAGGGGGAGTTCCGAGCATGGAAGATGGCTAAGGGAAGGAGGGTCACCCAGTTCCTGCCAGTCTCTAATACCAATTTAGAAAGGGTCTCCTTCAAGGTCCGATTCATTCTCTCTACCTGCCCAGAGCTTTGTGGGTTGTAAGCACAATGTAACTTCCAATGTACCCCCAAAGCCAGGGCTAGTCCCTGCAGGATTTTGCTAACGAAAGCCGGGCCATTATCGGAACCTATGGCTTCAGGGACCCCATATCTGGGGATGATTTCTTCAATTATTTTTTTGCTACCACCTGGCTGGTTTCATGCTTGGTTGGAAAAGCCTCCACCCACCCTGAGAAGGTATCCCCCATAACCAGCAAATACTTATATCCATACTTCCTGGTTTTACTTCGGTGAAGTCTATTTCCCAATTCCTCTCTGGAGCCCTCCCCCTTTCCCGAGTACCTGCCGGGTGCGGCCCTCTTGGGGCTGGTCTTAGCATTGCCCAGCTACTGCATTCTTTCATGATCTGATGAGCTGCCTCATTCTGGTGGGGAAACACCAACTGTGCAGACTGGAAAAGGCTGAGCAGCTTTTTCCAGCCTAGATGGGTGGACTTATGCAGGTTAGCAAGCATGCACTGTCCTAATGCTTCTGGCAGAATCAATCTACCTTCTTGGTCCCTACCCCAATTTCCTTCCCCAAACACTTTCCCTGAGACTTGTTTCCTAATCCACTCGAGGTCCTGAGGGGAATACTCAGGTTTGGGCGGCAGGGAAGGCAGTTCAGGTATGGTTATCTCGAGGGCTGCAAGTAAAAGGGAGTCCGAGAGGGCCGCCCTCCTAGCTTCCGCACAGCATGGTTGTTGCCGATGGCCTCAGGTGTCTTCTTTGGTTGGTGGTCCGGTACATGTATAACTGCTACCACCTTTGGTTTTTCGATAGCGGCTAGTAGTCTTTGGACTTCTTGTAGATTCCTCAGTTCCTTTCCTTCTGTGGAATGGAATCCTCTTTCTCGGTAGATGGCACCGTGGACATGGACAGTGCCAAAGGCATACCTGCTATCTGTGTAGATGTTGGCCCGCTTGCCTTCTGCTCTTTCCAGGGCCTCAGTGAGAGCAATAAATTCCGCCTTCTGTGCTGAGGTGCCAGGGGGCAGAGCTGCACTCCAGACAACTTCCCCTTCTTGGGTCACTACCGCTTCCCCTGCTTTCCTGACCCCTTCCTGCACAAAGCTGCTCCCATCTGTGTACCAATTTAGCTCACAGTTCGGTAACGGTGTGTCTTTCAGGTCTGCTCACACCTGGATAATTCCGGAAAGGATGTCTCTACAGTCATGGATGGGGGTCGACAGATCTGGGTCTGGCAGAAGGGTGGCAGGATTTAGGGCCACTGGGTCAGAGAAGGCAATTCGTGGAGAATCTAGTAGGAGCCATTGGTAGTGGGTGAGTCTTGCATTCGTCATCCATTTTTCTGGAGGGTGCCTGAGGATCCCCTCTACAGTATGTGGGGCTGTTACCCTCAGGTTCTGGCCAAAAGTCAGCTTGTCTGCCTCTTTTACTAGTAGAGCGATGGCTGCTAGGATACGCAGACAAGGTGGCCACCCAGAGGCCACTGGGTCCAGCCACTTGGACAAATAGGCCACAGGTCTCTTCCATGGGCCCAGCTGCTGAGCCAGGACTCCTTTAGCCACTCCCTTCTTTTCATCTACAAACAGGATGAAGGGTTTTTCTGGGTCTGGCAGAGATAGGGCGGGGGCCCGGAGGAGAGCTTCTTTCAGTCTGTCAAAAGCCTCTTGTTGTTCCTGATTCCATTGCCAGCCCGGCCCTTCTTTGGTCGCCTCATATAGCGGTCGGGCTATTTCTGCGTACCCTGGAATCCAGAGCCTGCAAAACCCGGCTGAGCCAAGAAATTCCCTCACTTCCCGGGGTGAGGAAGAGACAGGGATAGTCAGGATAGTTTGTTTCATGGTCTGCGTGAGCCACCTGGCTCCATTAGATATTTTGTACCCCAGCACTGACCTCTGACAGATGTGGGCTTTCTTGGCCTGGCTTGATATCCCAGTTTGCCTAGTTCAGCCAGCAAGTTCCCCGTGGCTTCTTCGCACTCCTCATGGGTTTCTGTGGCCAGTAACAGGTCATCCACATACTGCAGCAGTGTCACACGGGGGTGGCTCCTGCAAAAGGGCTCCAGGTCCTGGCTTAGGGCTTCATTGAATAAGGTGGGAGAGTTCTTAAGCCCTGTGGCAGTCTAGTCCAGGTAAGCTGCCCATTTCTTCCTCCCCATGGCTCCTGCAACTCAAAGGCAAACAAAGGCTGACTAACTTCAGAGAGTGGGATACTGAAGAAGGGGTCTTTCAGGTCCAGAGTAGTATACCACACATGTGAGGGTGGCAGGTGGCTGAGTAGGGTGTAAGGGTTAGGCACTGTAGGGTGGATGTCTTCTATTCTCTCATTGACCTTTCGTAAATCCTGCACCGGTCTGTAATCTCCACTGCCAGGCTTCCTTACTGGAAGCAGGGGCGTATTCCATGCAGATCGGCAGGGTTTAAGGATTCCTGTTTCTAACAGTTTGTGGATATGGGGTGCTATCCCTTTCCTAGCCTCTTCCAGTATTGGATACTGCCAGACTCGGATGGGCAGGGCCGCGGCTTTGAGCTGAACAACAACTGGGGGCAGATGTTTGGCGAGACCGATTCCTTTGGTTTCGGCCCATGCGTAAGGGAACCTCTGCAACCAAAAGTCAATTTCTCCCTGTTCTCCCTGGCCCCCCTCTTGATCCGCCTGAAACAGATGATGTTCATCGGCCAGGGATAGAGTCAACACATGTACCGGTTGTAGGGGCTGCCCTTCTTTGCCCATGATCTTTATCCCCTCAGGTTCAAAATGGATGCGTGCCCCGACCTTGATTAGTAAGTCTCTGCCCAGCAACGGTGCGGGGCTCTTGGGTACAACCAGAAATGAGTGAGCGACCTGATGTCTTCCTAGGTTCACTTTTCTGGTAGTAGTCCAAGCACATCTCTTGGACCCTGTCGCTCCCTGGACTATACTTGTGCATCCTGGGTTCAGGGGACCGCGGACTTAGTTGAGAACTGAATATTGTGCCCCAGTATCTACCATGAACCCAATGGGAGCCCCCTCCATGCACAGGGTTACCCAGGACTCGGGGAGGGGTGCCGAGCCCCGTCCCCGTCAATTCTCCTCTCCTAGGTGTAGGGTCTTAACGGGGTTCCCTCCGCCTTGTTCCCTCCTTTTGGGGCACTCCCTCTTCCAATGCCCATATCTCTTACACAGGGCGCATTGATCTTGTCCTAGTCGGGATTGGCAGTGTCCCGTTCTTCGAGGTGATCTAGGGCTCTCCTTCACCTTGGCCAGGAATATCCTGGCCATCTCCTCCCTCTGCTTCTTATTCTCCCTCCTCTGAAATTCTCTGTCTTCTTTCCTATTTTTCTCCTGCATTACCCATTTCTCTTTCCTCAGCCTTTCCTCTCTGTCTCCTGGAGTTTCCTTAGCATTGAAGACCTTCTCCACTTGCTACAGCATTTCTCTAATAGATATTTCCCTAATAGATATTTCCCCCAGGTCAGCCCGCTTGTGGAGTTTCCTCTGGATATCGGGGGCTGCCTGGTTGATGAATGAGAGGACTACAGCTGATCTATGTTCCTCTGCTTCTGGGTTTATGGGGGTATATTGCCTGTAAGCATCAAACAGCCTTTCCAGATACATGGCCGGGCTTTCCATTTCCCCCTCAACAATAGTTTTTACTTTAGCCAGGTTAGTGGGCCTCCTGGCGGCCACCTGGAGACCGGTCATCAGAGTCTGGTGGTAGACCCGGAGATGCTCCCTACCTTCTGCAGTCCCGAAGTCCCAATTTGGGCACGTAAGTGGGAATGCCTCATCGATGATGGGCTGGAGGGTAGTAGGTCTTCCATTTTCTCCAAGGACATTTTTCCTGGCCTCATTGAGGATATGCTCTCGCTCTTCTGTTGTGAAGAGGGTGCAGAGCAATTGCTGAAAGTTGTCCCATGTGGGACAATGGGTGAACATAATGGACTCCACCAGACCTATAAGACACTTGGGGTCCTCCGAGAAGGGAGGGTTCTGAGTCCTCCAATTATAGAGGTCACTAGATGAAAAGGGCCAGTACTGATATTGTTGAACTCCATCTGGACCGCCTGCACCGATGGCACACACAGGCAGGACCAGAACTGCTCCTTCTGAAGTGGAGGAGGGAGCTTCCCCTTCTTGTTCCCTGGCCCCCCGAGGCCTTAACTGCCTTCCTCTTGCTCTTCCTGGTCTCCTGCCCTCTCTATCTGAAGAGTCTGGAGAGGCTGTGACCGCCTGGTCCCTGCTGGGCTCCCCAACCTCGTTTTCTAACCCCCCGGTGGCTTCACGCCATTCCTCCCTCAGAGCCGCATACGGGGGGGGGGCCGCTCAATCGGCAGAGGGGGCTGGAGGGGAGAACTGTCTGGGAGAACAGGTGGTGCACTCGGAGTTCTGGCCCTGTGATCAGAGGGCTTTAAATCTTCCCGGGCAACTAGGATGGAGGTCTTTAGTGGGTCGGTGTGCGGTTTCCCCACCAAAAAGGGCCTCAGCCAGGAAGGGGGATTCTCGGCCAAATTTTCCCAGACAAGAATATAGGGAAGTTGGTCGGGGTGGCCCTCAGGGTCTGGCCAGGAGATAATGGCTTTGACTTTGCTGATAAGGTCCAAGGAAAGAGACCCTGCATCGGCCAGCCTACTCCAAAGGAAGGCCACTTGGCCGAGCAAAGGGTGTCAAGTTTACCTTTCTTGATGCTAAGTCCCATATTTAAGGCCTGTTCCTTGACCTTTGGAAAATGGGAAAGGATCAGACCTTTAGAAGTAGCCTGAGTCTGGCCCATAGTGAAAATGCAAGGAAGACAGAGGCGAGGGATAGAGATGCCACTTTAAACAAGATGACTGGTGTATGTGCTTGTGAATGGGTGCCTGTCGTTGCACAGTTTTTCTTCTGCGGGGGACGCGAATTTATCTGGGATTCATGGCTGTGACCCCCTTATCCTGTCACAGGAGTCTTCTAGCGGCGGGCGCCCTAATGGCTCTTAGTTGCCCAACCCGTGCCCGCGGGGAATGATTTAGTGGCAGAAAGGAGGAACGGAAAGGACAGGAGAACCTCAGAATAGGGGAAACTTAAAATGAAAAGCGCAGAAAGAAATATAAACCAAAACCAAAACACAATAAAACAATCAACGATAACACTAAACACACACACCACATCTGATCACACTCGCTCAGACTGGTCCTTCTCTCACTCTGGTGCGCACCACACTCACCACTTTCAGGATCCTCAAAAACTCTCGTGACTCTCCCGAAAGGCGTCCACTCGGACTGCCGCAGGGTGACGAGCTCGATCTTTTCCTCCTCAGGCGCCAGGTTCCTGCCGATCGGACTTGCCTTCCTAAGGTCGAGTAACTCGGACCCTAGGGCCAGGATTGTTTACCTGGGCTTCACCCAGGGTCGCTAACCTGGGGGCCGGGACTACCAACCCGGACTTCCTCACTCAGGATCACTAACCCGAGACCAGACACGGGACGGCAACTCCCGCTTTACAGTGGATTTATGCAGACACGAGGGGGCGACCCTCGAATTACACTGCCCTGTCCGGACAATTAGACCTTGCCTCCAGCCGTCCTTTGTTCTCAAGGAAGCTGCTCAGATCCCGGACGAGCCCCCAAAGTGTTAGGGTCCAGGACTCCAGGGTTTCCCCAGAGAACAAACCACACGGACATGGAGATGTAACTCCAAGCAAAGTCTTTATTCAGCTAGCTAGCTGGGGCCGATAGCACCTCCCCTGACACGCAGGCCGAGTCTGAGCTGCTGACCCCAAGGCAACTTTAGGTAGGGATTATATAGGGTTTTCACAGCCGTTGCACCGAAGCCCGCACATTTCTGCAACCAATAATTTTAAAACACATATATTTTACCAAAGGAGTTGAAATGAGAACGCCCCGGTTACCTAACCGCTTCCCGTAATCTCTAGCTCACACAAGTATGTCTTCGTGACTTATCACAGGTTATGTCCCTAGGCTACTGCCCACCTCTGGTTATCTAACTTAGGGCAGGCGTGTTAGCTTCGGGTAGTTTCTACAAAAACTGGGTGGCTCTTGCTCTAAGGTTTAGCTAGGTTTTATTAGTTCTTTCTCCTGACTCTTAATGCTCTCTGCACTCCTTTACAATGGGAGTGTTAAAACATTATATCCTCACCAGTCATAAAGTGAACAACTGGAAAACATAATGAAATCATGATTAATGACAGTATTAACAACTAGTATGTGCTGATTGCTTACTACAAGCCAGGCATGTTCCAAATGCTATTTATGCCTTATTTTAGATGGTAATCTCACCAACCAGATGGTATTGGTGTGGAGGGCCAGATGTGATGTCACTGCGGAAGTGACATCACCCGATCCAGACACCAGGAAGTGGGATCACTGGAAGCAGAAGTGACAATACTGGATGAGAGATCAGACCGGAAGTGACATCATTATGAGCTTGTGTATATAAGTGGTGCTCAGAAAATAAACTGTATCACTTGTCTGACATCAGCAATCAGTTAACCTCCTGATCCCAGCTTTGGTTTCCGTGTTTTCCTTGTATATTTCTCTGTGTTTTTTAAAGCTCCTCACCCACTCCACTCAGGTTCAGCTGATTTGTGGAGCTGATCTCTGCAGGTAGCACCCAAGTACAGAGTGAAAGGGACCTGAGAAGAGTCAGGTCTTGTGCAGATGGCCAGCAATTTTGATGAGGAGCTTCCTGTAGGTGAATAGATGTATGTCTATATGATAAGGACTTGGTGAAGTCCTAGGTGTAGTACGGGAATAGTGTTATCAGGAGTAAAACTTGGGATAGCATGGGTCAAAGGACTGTTAACCCTTAAAAAACTTTATATATATGCTTAAAGCTAAAAATATGGGTCAGTGTGGATCACAAGACCAATCACTTTTTGTACTTATGCTTAAAGCCATGCTTCACGCCCACGACAGTAATGTGTGCAGCTGGCAGTTAAAATCTTTTCTTGCTTTTGAGCAGACTTGGCAAGAAGTGGGGTTGCAGTTTAAACAGCCTTTCACCCCTCATGGGCCTCAGTACTGGGCCTCAGGACTTTCACGTGGAAACATTTGCCCTGTGGAATTTAGTGAAAGAAAGTTTAGACTCCTCCCCTGCAGCCTCCCCTTTGCTAGATAAACCTCTGGAAGGGAACATTGTAGCTGAACAACTTAAACAGGTGGTGACTGGCTATGAGGTGCTTGCAAAATCCATAGCCTCAAAGAGTGATGAATCTTTGTCACCTGAATATGAGCAGTAACTAACTCAGAAGAAATAACAATACTTCCAGAAAGAATCTGGGTCATGGGGTTGGGGAGGATAATAATGATGCAGATCCACCTACTGACTCCAAGTCAGAGCTAGGTGACCTTGGAAAGCCTAAAATAACCTCTCCTTATCTCCCATTCCCTCCCTTTGCAAGTCCACCTCATTCCCCCTAGTAATTTGCAAACTAGGCAATTAATTTAGCATGCAAGCCCAGCCAGTAAACTACATAGTAGAAGGCAGGATGGATTCCATCTTCAACTTACTCTTTAGCAAACAGACAATAGCTCAGCCCATAATCACATCATCAATTTGCAATTGAATATTAGTAACTAGAAAATCTTTGTGTCAGTTTCTGTCTGTGTATGTATTCTTTTATGTTGACTGTAGTCATTGAGTCTCAATCTGTGTATTTCTATGTTTAAATGTGTAAATGAAAAATATTTTACTACCTTCGGATGGTATTAATAAAAACTAATTTACAGACAAGTGCTTGTAAAAACTGGGCATTCTGAAACTTCCAGAAAATCTAATAAAAAATATTAAGCATTAATGCTAATTTAAGTTTAACTGAAATGGACATGTCCTTATAGTTATCAGCTGCCAAAGTTTACTTAAAGTCATTTAAGTTTATGTTACCTGTTATATATTTCAAGAAGATGCTTAAAGGAAGGCTTGACTTTGTCTAATGTTTGGTAAAAGTTGTATAAGTAGTCTAGCGTGGTTGCTAAAAATAAGTAAACAAGTGTAGCAAATGAACATCTTAATAATAATACTGTATTAATGTATAACAGTGTGTATATCTGCAAACAGCCTGATAATTTTTGTGGTAACCAAAATTCTTAAAGTTTTGCTAAGTTATATAGACACATTTTGTGCTTAGTGAGAAATTGTGCTGTAAGGCACATTTCCAGAAATGATAAAATATGTTCATAATTGCATCAATCTGAAGAATGCTGGTGTAACAGTTTACAAGGGCCTCTTTTTCAGTGTTCATTGAAGGTTAAGGTAACAAATGGTTTTAAGTTCTAATTAAAACTACTTAATATAATAAGGAAAACATTTCTATATGCTAAAGAATGTGTGTTTTAATAAGAGAAGGTATAAGGAATAGAAATGTATTGTACTGAAAGTAAAAGAAGGTAACTTGTTCTTAAGTACAGCTGTTTATTGAGTGCTTAAGAAAATAAGAACTTAATATTAAAAGGACTGTAAGCTAAGTGTTGTTAACAACTGTGTAACCTTTTGTATTTGCCTTTAAACCTTCTTATTATCATACTGGTTAAATAATAAGCATTATTTAATAATAACCTATAATTCTATTTAAGCAAGTGCCTTAAAAACTTTTGACAACTTACCAAGATCAAATTTTAAAAAGTGCTTTTACCTCTAGTTAACTCTGATATTTTCCTGAGGGCCCCTAGAACATGTCAGAGGAATTTTTTCTCCTCATTAGGGAAAATATGTGGCTAATTCAGCTTGTTTATCTGATATATAATTACCTGGAATGCACTGTCAAAAGAATAATGCTAAACTTTTTAAGTGTTTTATATTACAGAAATATCCAAATATCATTATATCAACTGTCTTATAATAAGTTCTCCTCAGATCTTTAACCATTGTAAATTATAAGTGTTTTGTCATTTATAGTTTATTATTCCTAAACTGATAAAGAACTAGATGCCAGCAGCGGTGCTGATCTGCGGGAGAGGTCATGTCTGCTACAGGTCCTCTCTGGCTCTCCGAATGGCTGCTCAAACATCATCATAAAGCGGTCAACTCCTAAAATGAAGATGAAAACCACCCAAGAAGTCCACCTCCCTCGGGGTCTTCCGCATCATGACATGAGGGCTCAGTTTGCATCATGAAGACAACAAACGGCACAACTCGGCACCCAACATCACCTACGACTTCAATTAAAGAAAGAAGGGGGAGAGCTCCCAGCTATGCCCTAAGTTTTTGCCCTGAGGTTTTTCCAGTCTTTTCAACTTTCTTCCTATTTGCTGGTTCTGTGATTTTCTCCTTCCTTCTCAAACCAAACTTTTTCTAAAACCTCACTACCCTGTTGTTCCAGA
Source organism: Manis pentadactyla (assembly GCF_030020395.1). Taxonomy (NCBI): domain Eukaryota; kingdom Metazoa; phylum Chordata; class Mammalia; order Pholidota; family Manidae; genus Manis; species Manis pentadactyla. Next base: position 144,404,645 of record NC_080020.1, on the reverse strand, counting down.
AGAAATATCTTACATTATAAAAGATGGCCTGAGTTCCCTGAAATACATTACCTGAGCTAGGACCCTGCCAGCTGGCAAGGGATCCCTAAAGCAGGTACTGGGCATGGAGGCCATGGAGGCATAAACAGCCAAGGAGGCAGAAAACCGATGCTGTCTCTCTCCCACTCTCATACCTCACATTGCCCTGATTGGCCCCTGAGGATTGCTGGTTAGCCAGAGACGGGTAAGATTCCTCACGGGAGGAACAACCTAAGACAGGCACAGTCACAGAGGGGCCATCAGGAGAGAACTTGGGGGCCAAGAGAGGTGAGGCTTAGATCCTCACCCCCCCAACTTCACAGAGGCCTGAATCTTCACCATCTCTGAGAGAGATCTTCTCCTCCTATGGCTGCTTTGCTGCCCATGCTCGGCTCAGATTGAGAACCAGGCTGTGGTTATAGTCCTACTTTTCTATTTCACTAAGGGAAATTAAATCTTTCTATGGGAAATTAAGGTAAGGGCTATGTTAAAAATGGGATATTTAAGGAAAGACTTTCTATAATCTTTATTATATATCTATCTATTACCATCATTTTTAATAAAGTAAAAAAGGGGGAGGTGTGGAGGGCCAGATGTGATGCCATCCTGGAAGTGACATCACCAGATCCAGACACCAGGAAGTGAGATCACTGGAAGCAGAAGTGACAACATCGAATGTGAGATCAGCCTGGAAGTGACATCATTATGAGCTTGTGTATATAAGTGGTGATCAGAAAATAAACTGTGTCACTTCTCTGCCATCAGCAGGCAGTGAACCTCCTGATCCCAGCTTTGATTTCCGTGTCTTTCTTACATCCTTCTCTTGTTTCCTTAAAGCTGCTCACCCATTCCACTCAGGTTCAGCTGGTTTGTGGAGCTGGTCTCCACATATTGGTATTGTCCCTTTTACAGATGATGAACTGATGTACAGCAATGTTAAATCACTAGCCTAGAGCCACCATGCTATCTTTCTCCAGAAACTGATACCACCTAAAACATAATTCAAGAAATAGCAGAGAAACACAGTCTTAAGAAACATGAAAGTCAATACCAAAATGAAAAAAGCTTAAAGTGGTCTTTGAGGAGCTGGCTTAGGGGTAATCTGTGGTAGGTAAGAAAACTGCTGTTTTATCATTGTAAACCTTTTTTTTACTGTTTAACCTTTGAACTACAGGCATGTATTAGCCTACAAGAGATTTAAAAATTGACAATAAAATGAAGGCAACAAATGGCACAACTCCAGCCCCAAACAAACTTGATCCACATTGCTTTCCATATGGGATCGAAGTGTGGGTGTTTGTCAACTCTTAGTACCTGAGTAATAGTTCCAGAACATTCCAGCTGGACAACTGCCATTCCCAAGGATTGAGTCTTTCCATACTATGATGCTTTTTACTCAATTCTAGAGTATGACTCTAATTAGTAGAAAAGAATGCTAGAATATAATTGAAATGATGATGACACAGGGAATCTCAATGAATCATTTGCATTTTGAGTAATAGGAAGGCAGAAGCAAGGTAATTTGCCCTGCCAAATAGCCCTCCCTCCATTTATATGTTAAAATTCCTATTCCTTTGATCATTTGCCTAATAGCATCAAATTGAAAAATGTTAGCAGATGTAAATCTTAGTTCTTATTAGTTCTTATAGTCAAACTAGTTCTTGTTGGTGGAGGGGACTGCTACTGGTAGGTACATATGAGTGAAATGGGAGGCAAAACCATCACAAGAACTCTCAGAAACTTAGTTGGGGTGTATGTGTGTGTGTAGTTGGGGGTGGGAAAGGTTTAAAGGTAGAGAAACTAATCTCATCTACCAAATTAGTCTAACTCCTGAAAGCTTGATTTTATGGTCCAATTCTGATAGTTAAAATATTGTAGCACAATTGAATCTTTGCACTCAGGCAGATTTTATCTAGGCACTGCATTATAAAGAATTGAATTCATCCTTTAGTATAGTGTTGGGCAGTTTGTCTCTTATTAGAATTAGCATTAGAACAATTATATTTTGAGTCTCTCAGACATTGCTCATTTTTTTCTTAGAACCCTCTGTCCATGTCAAATATTTTTCTTCATGGGACATCACCACTCACTGCCGTGGGTGAACACATAGTTGAAGATTTACAAAGATAAATGGTGGTATGGTAGGATGACAAAATCATGATAAACACAATTGACAATATCCTTTTTGACAGATCATTACTGAATCTGAAAATTTTAGTAAGGTTGGGTGAAAATTAAGATATTATAAGGTGGATTCTCTTCTAGCAAGGGAAGGGGAGTTATTAAATATCCCCAACACATTTTCAAGTATCAATGAATGAGGCAGACCTACAACATGGGAGTAAAAGATAACCAGCCATCTGAGCACAGAAAAGAAGGCATGGCTATGACCCATACAACAACTCACAGAACACAGAAGTGCAAGATGAGGAACAAGGAATAGATGAATATTGATGGCTGCATCACAGAAGTGTGTTAGCAAATTGTGGAAGGCCCATTTACTAATTCTTAGTCTTCTCCATAAGGCTGTGATAACTTGGGAATCAATTAAACTCCATTTTGTTTCTCTACCTGTCAATAAGGACAATAGCTATTGTTATTGGAGACTTGGAAGCAATATTTGTTTGAAACTACCTAGGCTCTTTGTTTCCGGAGAGGAGGTCACATGTCAGAGCAAGGGCTACCATTGCTGATTATTGCCAGCAAGGTCAGGTTTATGATTCTCTTCCAAGTGTGCTCTGACCCATTGTCTAAATGTTACTGTGTTTTCCTTCATTACTCATAGGTGTGTGACAGAGGAAATAATATTCTTGTCAATTTTCACTATTAATATACATATATATATATTTTTTTCTTTCTTTTCCCCCACCCCCCACATTATACATGCTAACATAATACCCCATTTCTTCATCCCTGCCCTTATCCCTCCCTACCCTCCCATTCTCCCCAGTCTCTTTCCCTTCGGTAACTGCAAGTCCATTCTTGGGTTCTGTGATTCTGCTGCTGTTTTGTTCCTTCAGTTTTTCCTTTGTTCTTATACTCCACAGATGAGTGAAATCATTTGGTATTTGTCTTTCTCCACTTGGCTTATTTCACTGAGCATAATACCCTCTAGCTCCATCCATGTTGTTGCAAATGGTAGGATTTGTTTCCTTCTTATGGCTGAATAATATTCCATTGTGTATATGTACCACATCTTCTTTATCCATTCATCTACTGATGGACACTTAGGGTACTTCCATATCTTGGCTATTGTAATAGTGCTGCGATAAACATAGGGGTGCATCTGTATTTTTCAAACTGGAGTGCTGCATTCTTAGGGTAAATTCCTAGAAGTGGAATTCCTGGGTCAAATGGTAAGTCTACTTTGAGCATTTTGAGGAACCTCCATACTGCTTTCCACAATGGTTGAACTAATTTATATTCCCACCAGCAGTGTAGGAGGGTTCCCCTTTCTCCACAACCTCACCAACATTTGTTGTTCTTTGTCTTTTGGATGGTAGCCATCCTTACTGGTGTGAGGTGATATCTCATTATAGTATTCATTTGCATTTCTCTGATAACTAGTGATGTGGAGCATCATTTCATGTGTCTGTTGGCCATCTGAATTTCTTCTTTGGAGAACTGTCTGTTCAGCTCCTCTGCCTGTTTTTTAATTGGATTATTTGCTTTTTGTTTGTTGAGGTGCATGAGCTCTTAATATATTTTGGATGTCAAGCCTTTATCGGATCTGTCATTTACGAATATATTCTCCCATACTTTAGGATACCTTTTTGTTCTATTGATGGTGTCCTTTGCTGTACAGAAGATTTTCAGCTTGATATAGTCCCACTTGTTCATTTTTGCTTTTATTTTCCTTGCCTGGAGAGATATGTTCATGAAGAAGTCGCTCATGTTTATGTCCAAAATACTTTTGCCTATGTTTTTTTCTAAGAGTTTTATGGTTTCATGACTTACATCAGGTCTTTGATCCATTTTGAATTTACTTTTGTGTATGGGGTTAGACAGTGATCCAGTTTCATTCTCTTACATGCAGCCATCCAGTTTTGCCAGCACCATCTGTTGAAGAGACTATCATTTCCCCATTGTATGTCCATGGCTCCTTTATCAAATATTAATTGACCATATATGTTTGGGTTAATGTCTAGAGTCTCTAATCTACTCCACTGGTCTGTGGCTCTGTTCTTGTGCCAGGACCAAATTGTCTTGATTACTATGGCTTTGTAGTAGAGCTTGAAATTGGGAGTGAGGTCCCCCCCACTTTATTCTTCTTTCTCAGGATTGCTTTGACTATTTGGGGTCTTCGGTGTTTCCATATGAATTTTTGAACTTTTTGTTCCAGTTTGTTGAAGAATGTTGCTGGTAATTTGATAGGGATTGCATCAAATCTGTGTATTGCTTTGGGCAGGATGGCCATTTTGATGATATTAATTCTTCCTAGCCACGAGCATGGGATGAGTTTCCATTTGTTAGTGTCCTCTTTAATTTCTCTTAAGAGTGTCTTGTAGTTTTCAGGGTATAAGTCTTTCACTTCTTTGGTTAGGTTTATTCCTAGGTATTTTATTGTTTTTGATGCAATTGTGAATGGAATTGTTTTCCTGATTTCTCTTTCTATTGGTTCATTGTTAGTGTATAGGAAAGCCACAGATTTCTGTGTGTTAATTTTGTATCCTGCAACATTGCTGAATTCCGATATTAGTTCTAGTAGTTTTGGAGTGGAGTCTTTAGGGTTTTTTATGTACAATATCATGTCATCTGCAAATAGTGCGAGTTTAACTTCTTTTTTACCAATCTGGATTCCTTGTATTTCTTTTTTTTGTCTAACTGCCATGGCTAGGACCTCCAGTACTCTGTTGAATAACAGTGGGGATAGTGGGCATCCCTGTCTTGTTTCCGATCGCAGAGGAAAAGCTTTCAGCTTCTCACTGTTCAGTATGATGTTGGCTGTGGGTTTATCATATATGACCTTTATTATGTTGAGGTACTTGCCCTTTATACCCATTTTGTTGAGAGTTTCTATCATGAATGGGTGCTGAATTTTATCGAATGCTTTTTCAGCATCTATGGAGATGATCATGTGGTTTTTATCTTTCTTTTTGTTGATGTGGTGGATGATGTTGATGGATTTTCGAATGTTGTACCATCCTTGCAACCCTGGGATGAATCCCACTTGGTCATGGTGTATGATCCTTTTGATGTATTTTTGAATTCGGTTTGCTAATATTTTGTTGAGTATTTTTGAATCTACATTCATCAGGGATATTGGTCTGTAGTTTTCTTTTTTGGTGGGGTCTTTGCTGGTTTTGGTATTAGGGTGCTGTTGGCTTCATAGAATGAGTTTGGGAGTATTCCTTCCTCTTCTATTTTTTGGAAAACTTTAAGGAGAATGGGTATTATGTCTTCTCTGTATGTCTGGTAAAATTCTGAGGTAAATCCATCTGGCCCAGGGGTTTTGTTCTTTGGTAGTTTTATGATTACCGCTTCAATTTCATTGCTGGTAATTGGTCTGTTTAGATTTTCTGTATCTTTCTGGGTCAGTCTTGGAAGTTTGTATTTTTCTAGGAAGTTGTCCATTTCTCCTAGGTTTCCCAGCTTGTTAGCATACAGGTTTTCATAGTACTCTCTAATAATTCTTTGTATTTCTGTGGGGTCCGTCATGATTTTTCCTTTCTTGTTTCTGATTCTGTTGATGTGTGTTGATTCTCTTTTTCTCTTAATAAGTCTGGCTAGAGGCTTATCTATTTTGTTTATTTTCTTGAAGAAACAGCTCTTGGTTTCATTGATTTTCTGTATTGTTTTATTCTTCTCAATTTTATTTCTTCTCTGATCTTTTTTTTTTAAGGAAAGCAAAGTACAGGCTTTCATTTAGAGATACAGTGAAAGGACAGAGCTCCCGGCTCACGCCAGGAGGGGACAAGAGAGTCCCTCTTCTCTGATCTTTATTATGTCCCTCCTTCTGCTGACTTTAGTCCTCATTTGTTCTTCTTTTTCTAATTTTGATAATTGTGATGTTAGACTATTCATTTGGGTTTGTTCTTCCTCGTTTAAATATGCCTGGATTGCTATGTACTTTCCTCTTAAGACTGCTTTTGCTGCATCCCACAGAAGTTGGGGCTTTGTGTTGTTGTCATTTTTTTCCATATACTGCTGGATCTCCATTTTAATTTGGTTATTGATCCATTAACTATTTAGAAGCGTGTTGTTAAGCCTTCATGTGTTTGTGAGCCTTTTTGCTTTCTTTGTACAATTTATTTCTAGTTTTATACCTTTGTGGTCTGAAGAGTTGGTTGGTAGAATTTCAATCTTTTGGAATTTACTGAGGCTTTTTTTGTGGCCTACTATGTGGTCTATTCTGGAGAATGTTCCATGTGCACTTGAGAAAAATGTGTATCCTGTTGCTTTTGGGTGTAGAGTTTATAGATGTCTATGAGGTCCATGTGTCCTAGTGTGTTGTTCAGTGCCTCTGTGTCCTTACTTATTTTCTGTCTGGTGAATCTGTCCTTTGGAGTGAATGGTGTGTTGAAGTCTCCTAAAATGAATGCCTTGCAGTCTATTTCCTCCTTTAGTTCTGTTAGTATTTGTTTTACATATGTTGGTGCTCCTGTGTTGGGTTCATATATATTTATAATGGTTATATCCTCTTGTTGAACTGACCCCTTTATCATTTTGTAATGTCCTTCTTTATCTCTTTTTATTTTCTTTGTTTTGAAGTCTATTTTGTCTGTTACTAGTACTGCAACACCTGCTTTTTTCTCCCTATTGTTTGCATGAAATATCTTATTCCATTCCTTGACTTTTAGTCTGTGCATGTCTTTTGGTTTGAGGTGAGTCTCTTGTAAGCAGCATATAGATGGGTCTTGTTTTTTTATCCATTCAGTGATTCTATGTCTTTTGATTGGTGCATTCAGTCCATTTACATTTAGGGTGATTATCGATAGGTATGTACTTATTGCCATTTCAGGCTTTAGATTCGTGGTTACCAAAGGTTCCAGGTTACTTTCCTTACTATCTAAGAGTTTAACTTAACTCACTTAGTATGCTGTTACAAACACAATCTAAAGGTTCTTTTCTATTTCTCCTCCTTTTTCTTCCTCCTTCATTCTTTATATATTAGGTATCAAATTCTGTACTTTTTGTCTATCCCTTGATTGACTTTGGGGACAATTTTGCATTTGCCTTGCAATCAGCTGCTCCACCCTCCCTACCGTGGTTTTACTACCTCTGGTGACAGCTATCCAACCCTAGGAACACTTCCATCTATAGCAGTCCTTCCAAAATAGACTGCAGAAATGGTTTGTGGGAGGTAAACTCTCTCAGTTTTTGCTTATCTGGAAATTGTTTAATCCTTCCTTCAAATTTAAATGATAATATTGCTGGATAAAGTATTCTTGGTTCCAGGCCCTCCTGCTTCATGCCATTAAATACATCATGCCACTCCCTTCTGGCCTGTAAGGTTTCTGCTAAGAAGTCTGATGTTAGCCTGATGGGCTTTCCTTTGTATGTGATATTATTTCTGCCTCTGGCTGCTTTTAACACTCTGTTCTTATCCTTGATCTTTCCCATTTTAATTACTATGTGTCTTGGTGTTGTCTTCCTTGGGTCCCTTGTGTTGGGAGATCTGTGGATCTCCATGGCCTGAGAGACTATCTCCTTCCCCAGATTGAGGAAGTTTTCAGCAACTACCTTCTCAAAGACACTTTCTATCCCTTTTTCTCTCTCTTCTTCTTCTCGTATCCCTATAATGCGAATATTGTTCCACTTGGATTGGTCACACAGTTCTCTCAATATTCTTTCATTCTTAGAGATCCTTTTTTCTCTCTGTGCCTCAGCTTCTTTGCATTCCTCTTCTCTAGTTTCTATTTCATTTATTGTCTCCTCCACTGTATCGAACCTGCTTTTAATACCCTCCATCATGCTCTTCAACGATTGGATCTCTGACCTTAATTCATTCCTGAGTTCTTGGATGTCTTTCCGTACCTCCATGAGAATGTTGATGATTTTTATTTTGAACTCCCTTTCAGGAAGAGTCACAAGTTCCATATCATTTAAAACTTTCTTGGGAGTTGTATTAATAATTTTACTCTGGACAAGGTTCTTTTGGCGTTTGATGTTTGTATATGGTGCCCTCTAGTGTCCAGCAGCTCTATTCTGGAGCTGCTCAACCCCTGAAGCAATGTCGGGGGGTTGCAGGGGAGTGGTATTGGTGCCTGGGGGGAGGAAAGAGCTGTTCCCCACCTCCCGGCTGCTGTGCCTGTTTCCACTGCCTGAGCCTGTGGGCCAGTCACACAGGTATGTTTTTGTCCCAGAGTAGCCAGATATGGATCCCTGCTTTCCACAAGCAGCCGGAATCCCAGTCTCCCCAGGAATTCTGCCTGTATTAACTTTCCAACCCAGTAGTCATGCAAGTCTCATGAAAGCACCATGAAATGTAGGTCTGTGCTTCCAGAGTCAATCTCGGGAGCTAGGTATTCAGCAGTCCCAAGCCTTCCACTCCCTCCCTGCTCCATTTCTCTTCCTCCCACCACTGAGCTGGGGTGGGGGAAGGGCTCGGGTCCCACTGAGCCACAGCTCTGGTACGTTACCCCGTTCAGTGAGGTCCTCTCTTTTCTCTAGGTATGTGCAGTCTGACTCCGTCCTCTTTCCTGTTGCTCTCTCAGGATTAGTTGCGCCAATTAAATTTTCTAATTGTGTCCAGTTTTAGGAGGAAGCCTCTGTCTCTCCTCTCACGCAGCCATCTTTAATCCAAAGTTCTCACTATTAATATATTAGGGAAATATGTTGGACTATAAAATTTTAGCTTTTTCTATGTTGACATTCCCTTACCTTCCATTCTACAAGGAGGAAGTGAAGCTCAGTATTACAGCTTCTCATTGGCTTTGAAGTATAAGTAATGTGCTTTGGTTAAATAAAGACCAAATTTACTCACATGGTTCTCTTAGACAAAAAGAACTTTTTTTGAACTGCACTAATTCATTCAAGCCATTTAGGAACTGCCAATATATGAGAAAAAAGAAAAATGACATCTACACCAGAGGTAAGTCCAGAACCTTCGATCTTACATTATGCCAATTGAATATAGTTTAAAGAATTGACTTTAAAAATTCAATCAATTAGACTGAAATTTTTTCTTGGGGTTTTAATACAATAATTTTAATTTAAAAATATGAACATTTTTACAAGGCCAAAGACTCAACCAGGAAGGTAGGGAAGTATGTGCCCAGTCATGAGCTACTGCTGTGGTTCCCAGCTTTGAGGAGCCACACCAGAAACCACAGACCTTGAAAAAGCTTTCAAGGGAATTGAACCAAATTACTGACTTTTTACTTTATTGAGTAAGCAAAATCAAGCAAAATCAACACAGCAAACAAATGAAAAACTTTTCCTTGAGTTCCCAACATCAATGTATAAAAGATAGAATATGCTGCAACATCTTTCTGTGTTGACAGATAGTTACTGCACTAGTTGTGGTAAGGATTTACTAATATGGGTAACTGTTGAACCACTGTGTTACATATCTGAAGCCAATATAATATTGTATATCAACTATATTTCAATAATAAAGAAGTAAATAAAAATAAATTAAATATAAGTAAAAAATACATTTTTAAAAATAATAAAAGAAAAAACATGGTCTCAGAATAAGAATTCTTTAAGTGATTTTAGCTTTATGAGAAGTGCAGTATATTTTTTCTGATATGTTTTGTAGGTTCTTTCTTGAGTGATATAAACCTTATCACAAAATAACTGGATATTTTTATTACTTTGTGGAAATCACTGATTTAAAATGCTAGCACCTCACTCAGCACCACTAATGGAGACAGTTCAGGTAATGTGAAAAAAAACCAAACACATCTTCATTAGAAGCTCTACTCCTACCAGATGAGTGAATAGGGTCACTGGGGGACTAGAAGAAGACACTAGCAGACATATTGGTTGCTACCATCCTTAACAGAGACAGAAATCTGGGAATAAAGATACAGTGCTCACCTTAGAAGGTAAACACTTCTAGAAGTTATGTTACATAAAGCATCACTTTCAGAGGTTGCTCCATGAAAAGTGACCTAAATCCGGTCCATGACTTCCAGAACTTCACAGTGCGTGGTGCTGGAGCAGAGCTCTGACTACCCTCCCTGATGTACCACGAAACCTGATTAACTTTTTTCAGACAAATATTTAGCCTCAGAGCTCCCCTTATAGTAACTATAAACCTGGAACACATGTCACATTCTCCAGGGTTTTGCTAATCTATGATGCTTCCATGTCTTTCAGGGAATTAAGGCCGTAGCCTGTCTAAGCATTGCTGCTGTGCCTCCTTGACAGTATCCAATGACTTGCATTGGATCCATTCACCCACCAATTCAGTCACTGAGTACTGACTGCATGCGTCATGATATTTTAAACAATGTGGGGAATTCAGTAATAAATGAGTGAAATATAAGGTGTTTACCTTCAAAGATTACAATCTAGGGAGAAAGTAAACCATATTCAGGAAGCAAAACAAAATATAAGGGTGTTAAGTAAAATTAAGGTAACATTCAGAATCATTGAAGATCAAAAATAAAGAGGAAATAAGAATGAGCTGAAAATAAATTTCTAACATTTTTTCCCTAAGCCTGAAAAATGTTTTATGACCCTTAAAAAGTGTTTTATTACCCCACTCTGTCCCGACCAAACTTCCCTCACCTGAAAATTAAAAAATGAGACAAACCTTTCCTCCCTTCTCTAAAACTTGGTGCTATGATTCTGTGACAGAGATTTCCATCAGACAAAAACAACATTTGAAGGAAGTAAGGGATTTTCTTTCATCAAAACCAGCAGATAGTTCTATCATCGATGTCCAGATCTCTAGAGATTACTCTAGGTGAAATACTCTACATGCAGTTGTGGAGAATAGTGTGCTAGACAAGCAGCTCCAGGAGCAATCTGAGGGCAGGAAGAGTCTGCCTCTAATTCGCACCACACACTGGTGCCAGATTAATCTTCCTGTTAGACTGTTTTCAGCATCTTAGGCTCCTGTTTAAAACACTTTAACAGCTTTCTACTGCATCCAGTATTCCTTTTGCATTGAGCATTGAGGTTGCTTAGTCACTCATTTCAAACTGCCTTAAACTTGTGTCTCATGATTCTTTTCTTAGTTATAAATTATTGGATTGCAAAGAAGATAACTTCCACAAGCTATTTAATGCAAAAGAGAAGTATATTAAAAGGATGCAGAGAAATTCTTGAAACATAGGGCAGTAACTACAGCTGGCCTTTATGACAGTTGAGCTAGGGATTGGAGAACATAAATAATCAAGATTTTATATGTTTATTTTTATTGAAATGTAATTCTAATGCCACAAAATTCACCACTTTAAATTATATAATGCAGTGTTTTTTAGTGACTTGCTGTTTTAGATTTTGTTTCCTCCTGTGGAAAAGCTACTTTTCAGGTGAGGTATGTTTCAATTCATCTTTCCAGGAGTGCTTTGTATCTGAGAAAAGAGAGAAAGAAAAAAAAAAAATCAAATGCAAGTGTTTGTCAGGATCTGGTGATAGCTGAGTGTGGAGAGATGTGCACTTGGTGACAGAGGCCAGGAGCTCCTGCAGAGGGTAGGGGCTGAAGGGGGAGCTGCAGGCTGGCTGAAGGAGAAAGTGAGATCCACGACTTAGGAGAAAAACCTCCCTAAAGTCACAGCCAGCCTGTGTTGCAGGATGTAGGGGCCCTAGTCCTCACCCCGTCTGGAAGCTGCTCCAGGCTGCTGCAAAGCCTTGGCCACTTGCCTATTGCCCTTTGCTCAGCAGCCACTTCCCTCCTGATGCCCTTCATCTGGAGTGAAGCGATGGCTTTCTCACACCTCCAGGGAGAGATGTGCTTGGTTGAGCGCCTGTCACACACATTCAGAAACAGATTGCTCTGGGAACGAGGGAACCCTTGGTGGAAAATATGTCCTCCTCTAGCTCTTGCCTCAGTCTTGAGGAGGAGGAGCAGGCTGTGGAGAGAGTCCTAGAATGTGAGAGCCATCTGGGACCACAGAACATATCCACGTCCAGTTCCACCTTTTACATGTAAGGGCCTATGGTGCCAAGGGACTGAGGACTAACCGAAGTCATGTGACCTCTTACTGACAACCCTGGGATCACGGACCTCTGGCTCTTTCCATACATTTGGGAAAAGGGAGAGGAAAGGTGTCAGCAGGCAGTAGCCACTGTCAGGCTAGCTGGGCTGGACACAAATAAGGCTTGGCAGAGAAATCCTGCTCCAAATAGCTCAAAATGGAGTTAGCAAAAGGAGAGCAGAAAGTGTAACCACGGACCTGCTCATTTTCATCCCATGGACACCAACATTCTCTGAAGGGGATTTCACACCAGGATACACCTTAGGCTGTTTCTATGAATATGCTCAATAGGTGGACCCACAAAACTCAGAAGTGAAGGTGAAAAAGCGTTTGGTCTAGTTACACTAAATTCTCCTCACTTTCTTTTCCAAACATCTCCCTAAGGAAAGAGTCTCTCTTTGTATTTAATGCTAGAGTAAAGAAGGGCATAAAAAAGATAAACATAGGAGAAGGAGACCTCACATTTGTTATTGGGGTTTTGTATAAAGACAAAATTCGATAAATAGTAATTTCAAATACAGTCTGAACCAATTAGTGGGCTGTGAAATCAATTTAGGGAATCATGAACCGCATGCTTCATTTTAAAAGTAGAAAAGAAAGCATTAAATTCCACTACTTGTAGAAAGGGGAGGCATTATTTTGGCACACTGAGTTTCTAACATAATGGTTATTTCTCCCTTATCTGGTACTATAACTATACTGAGAGACTGAGATACAAATAGAGAGATTATATGTCTAACTTGTCCCTCTATCTTTTTTTCTCTTCTGTTTTCTCCAGTTGTACAAACAGTTCTTTTGAGCTAGGGATGCTGACTCCATCGATGGCTGATGTTCAGCTTTTCTATGAAATAGCCACACACACAGGACACCTCTATGCTGGTTACTGAGATCCTACTAGATCCGTAGACCTTCTAATAGCTAGATGCCCATTCATGGGGCTTTGTAAAAATACTGATACAAACCTCACTGCAGAATGCCTGAATCAGGATTGCAAGGAATTAGGACAACGCATTCATGTTAGCTCAACACTCACTCAGTGTTTATTTTATGATACATGATTTGGAGCTGCTCGCTGGACCTACCCTATTTCACACCATTCTTTTTCTTCTCAAATTCACCCAGCATGAGTTTCTTTCCCATGAGCCCTAGAGATTTTGTCTTCTTTCTGACAGTCTCAGGTAAATCACTTTCCTTCTTCATTAGACTTGTCTAAGGCAAAGATTGTCTTGTATTCCTGGGCCTCCCCATAGGTTTTCCTAAAATTGGCCCAGAGTTAATTCACTACAATGTTCTCCTGCATTCTCTGCCTCATTTTCCAACTCAGTTCATTGTTCCAGGTTCTTTACTGAACATGCAAGGGTTAGTAATGGGAATAAAGGGGAGAGGGCTGAGTGGCTAAGCACCTCATATGTGTGCATTTGGAAAACCTGGCCTCTGCTTCTACTTTTGGCCAGTGTCCCTGTAGGGTGCCATCTACTGTCCTCCACCTAATGCCAGCTCCAGTGAGGCCCTCATAGGCACATATGAGTCACTGGAGGCCCCATGCAGATTAGCACAGGCTTGTGCATCTGGGGCTGAGGAGAAACCTGACACCAGACCACTACGGCACTCCCACCTTAGGACAAGTTCTCTATTAATTTTCACAATCAGGGCTCTTTCTCTTCAGTTTCAGTACTTCTTATTCACATGGAGAAGTTGTGGAATAAGGGTTATCCTAGTTTGTTTCCTTAAAATACCCAGGAGGAGGATCCCTGTGCAGTGCCTCATTTGTACAACGCACGTGGAAGAAAGAGGCCTCGGAGGTGGGGGAGAGGGAAGGGAAGGCAGTGTGTAACGCTCTCCTGATGGGGAGCACCGCGGGTCCGGGTGTCTTGTGACTGAGGAATGGTGAGAGGGACCATCAGGACAGCAGCAGTGAGAACATACCAGAGATCAGAGCGCAAAAGGAGTTGGTGGTGAGAGGCTGCCCCCTTGGGAAATAGGGAGCAGCATCCACTATTGGAGTGAAATAGGGAGAAAGAGTGAGAACAGGGGGAGAGCAGCTATTATCTTAGATAGACAGCAATAAAAATAAGCGCCTCAAAAAGCCACAGACACAATTACCTCAGTTCCCTAAGCTTGAAGGCCAGGGGATCTGCATGCTGGTCTCCACTTTCTGAACAGCACTTTTCTTTGGAGAACCTTCTCTTTTCTGGTACTCAAGGCATTAATGTGGCCAGACACTGGGCACTCATGCTTGTCAGCAGCTGTGCCCTCAGAAACATCATCCTCCAGCTTGGGAGGCTTCCTCTTTCCAACAGAAACATCCAAACCCAGCTCTGTAAAGAAAGCCACAGCCACCAGGATCCACTGGTGGGACATGGACTAAGGAAATGGCCAGAACAAGAAAGACCATCTCAAAGTCACAAATGTGGTGAAGTCAATGGATACACTTTGATATGTCCTTTTTGTTTTCCCATTTTTGTCAGTTGGGAGTATGTTCATCTGCTGGCAATCTTATCATTGTTGTATAGTATAAGAAAGATCAACAAAAAAAGTATTTTTGAGAAAATTAGAACTGGCAGATAGAAATAATTCCTAGGTAGAGAAGACAAATCCAATGGTGTCATGCTGAACACAGGTTGTGCTGATGGGAGGGAAGAGACTGTAGACATCAAGCAAGTCAAGGTGAAGGAAAACCTCAAGAGAGAAATGATCTGGGAAAGACTAAAGGTGGAGAATTTATAAAACTATAAGACTTGCATTGATGCCTAATGTACTTCATATATGTACACTGCATATAATATCCACCCCAAGTATCTATAATGTATATGACATATGATACCAATATAGTTTCTACATGTATGTGATTATCCAGGAGAACAAAGGACTAAATAGGGATTTTGAAGTCATTGCATATGACATCTTAATCACTATTCTGGTCAGTTGAAATTGGAAAAAAATTAGAAATATGAATAAGAAAAGCTGTGGCGAGAAACAGACAACAGACAAGTGTTGGACACCAGGAAAGAATTACAGGGTGGAGGGGAGTACAAATGAAATATAGGGCATTAAAAGAATGTGCTGCAGAATGAAAGTGTACATCCCTCCAAAATTCACATGCTAGAACTTTGTCACCAATGTGATGGTGTTTGAAGGCAGGACCTTTAGAAGGCAGACCATTCTGAATGGGGTTAATGCTCTTACAAAAGAGGCCTTATGGATCTCTCTTGTCCCTTCCACCAAGTGAGGCCAGACCAAGAACCAAGTCATCTGTGAACAAGGAAGTGGTCCTCACCAGGCACCAAGTGTACCTGCACTCTGACCATGTACTAGCCAGCCTCCAAAAGTTGAAAAATAAATTTCTCTTGTTTATCAGTTACCCAGTCTATGATAGTTTTATTAAGGCAGCCAGAACAGATGGAAGGAAACTATCCTTGGCCAAATAATCTGACATGGAGCCTAGTTTTATGCTCAGTCCTCCATAGAAAGTGAGCAGGAGAGAGAGACTGAGCCAGTGGGGCTGGGGCTGGGTGGGACTGTGGGAAATCAAGGAGAAGTGAAAGAAAGGCCAGAAGGAAGGGAAGACACCCACATGCTGTAGGACCTATGGCACCCATCAGGGCTGTGCACCCCCACCTCTCTGATACTCCCTCTGAGAGCTCCGTGGTGCGACATTGGTGCTCACTGTGTCACCTCCACGAGAGAACATGGGTCTTTCCTAATTTCCCAGGTGAGGTCATGGCCTGACAGCTGACACCAGGCAGCCCCCAGGTCCAGGAGGAGATATCGTGAGTGCCAGGGGGTAAGGATGAACGTGACCCAGAGGAGGTGGATGTCAGGGCATAAAAGCTCAGATTTCAGAAAATCTGAGCAGAAGTGGATCCTGGTGACAAAGAAGCTGAGGACATGACCAAGTAGATGAGTGGAGATGATGAATTAAGTGGAGTTTCAAACAGACTAATTCATGCACTTTATGTAAAAAGGTGGCTCTTGGTTTTAAAAAGAGGGGGGGCAATCTGAAAGGCAAGCAGGAGACTGAGCTGTGGGGCCAGTATGGGCACTGTGGCTGAGGGCACCTGCATGGAGGAAACTGGCTCCCTGCTGCATGCTGAAAGGAGAGGAAGAAAACTGGCAGAGGCGCCGTTTCTGAGAAAGCAAGGGGAGGTGGGGTCCTGAGGAAGTGGGGCCCAGGGATGGCACTGCTCAGACTAAACAGTGCATGTTACACCATTTTGTAAATGCTAGTTAAAGCATCAGAAAGGTACAAGGCTTAGATATCACATATTCACAGTTGTTAACAAGCAGTTTTTATGGAATCAGGCACTCTAGAAACCATGGTGCTTATGACTCCCAACAACCATGGGATGTAGATCAGATTTTCAGGGGTTTCAGATGCGGGAACTGAGATGTGAATACCTAGAAGAAAAAGGGCAATGAATTTAAAACAGTGTGGTAGATGTTCATCCAAGTATTCAATAAATGCCTTAAACCTCAATCATCTAACTAAACCAGTTAAAAGATAGACTCCAAGAGTGGATAAAAAAACACTTAACAATATGTTGTCCACAAGAAATCCACTTGAAATAAAAAGGCACACATAGATTAAAAGTGAAAAAATGGAGGAAGATATACATACAACAGTAACACTGATCAAAGGAGAGCTGGAGTAGCTATATTAATTTCAGACACAGCAAACTTCAGAGCAATGAATGATCAGGGATAAAGAAGAATGTAACATATTGAAAAAGGGATAATTTCTCCAAGAAGATAGAACAGTTCTTAATTTGTAGGACCTAGCAAAAGAGTACCAAAACACATGATGTGAAAACAGAACTGCGAGGAGAAACACAAGGATGCACTAATACACAGCTGACCCTTGAACAGCATAGATTTGAACTGTGTGGATCCACTTATACATGGATTCTTTTTTCAATAAACATGTTGGGAAATTTTTTGGAGATTTGCAACAATTTGAAAAAGCATTTTCTTTCCTCTAGCTTATTTTCTTGCAACAATACATATATATATATATATATATATATATATATATATATATATATAACATACAAAATAGGTGTTAATCAACTATTTTGTTTCAGTAAGATTTCCAGTCAATAATAGGCTATTAGTAAAGTTTTTGGGGTGTCAAAAGCTATATGTGGATTTTTGACTGCATGGGGTTGTTTGGCTAACCCCATGTTGTTCAAAGATCAACTGTTGTTAGAGATTTCAACATCCCTCTATCAGAAACAGACGCATCTAGCAGGCAGAAAATCATAAGGACATAGTTGAACTAAACAGCACCATCAATCAACTGGATAAAAATGGCATTTATATAAATACTCCAGCAAACAACAGCAGAGCACACATTCTTCCCAAACTTACATGGAACAGTCACTAAGATAGGTTCATTCTGGGTCATGAGAACACACATTAACAAATTTAAAGTAGAAAACATATAAAATGTGCTCTCAGATCCCAGTGGAATTAAACAAGAAATCAATGGCAGAAAGATAGTTGCAAAATCCTAGAACACCTGTAGATTAAACAATATACTTCTAAGTAAAACAAAGGTCAAAGAGGTCTCAAGAGAAGTTTAAGATACTTGACCTAAATTAAAATGTAAATACAATAAAAACTTGTAGAATGCAACAAAAGCAGTGCTTAGATGGAAATTTATAGTATTAAATGCATATATTAGAAAAAAAGAAAGACCAAAATCAATAATCTAAGCTTCCATCATAGGGTACTATGAAAAAGAAGAACAAATTAAATCCAATGTAAAAACATTAATATAAAGAAATCTTAGGAAATACAAAAAAATTAATACAAAGTAGAGCAGAAATCAATAAAATTGAAAACAGGAAATCCGTAGAGAAAATCAACAAAACCAGAAGTGAGTTCTTTAAAATTAATAAACAGCCTAGCCAGGTTAACCATGAAAAAAAGAGAAAAGAAACAAATTACTAATGTGACAAGTGAAAGAAGGATGGTCACTATGGACATTAAAAAGTTCCCATGGACATTAAAAGGATAGTAGAGGAATACTGAATAATTCTGTGCCCTAATGTTTGAAACCAATCATCTACTTTAATGATAGAATCTATCAGAACTCACACAAAGAGAAATAGATAATCTGAATAGTCCTAGGGTCTTCTAACAGAAGTTGAGTCAGTAATTAATCACCTTCTGAAACAGAAAGGGATGGGCACAGATAAATTCACTGTTGAATTCTGTCAAACATTTAAGGAAGAAATTATCCCAATGCTCTACAATCTCTTCCAGAAAATAGAAGCAGAGAAGATATGTCCTACCAGATTCCATGAGGTCAACATTACCCTAATACCAACACCAGACCAAGTCATTAAAAAAGGGAACACTACAGGTCAAGATTTGTCATGAGCATCACTCTTCAGTCTTCCTGGCGGCACACTATGTCAGACTCTGTCATCGGTGCCCCGATTCATCTGTCTCCTTCCTCTTCTCTGATTCTACCACCTCTGCGCTATCAATTACTCCACCAGCCTCATCACCCAGAAGTCCTGTTCTCCTCTTGTCCTAGATCTACCTCTGAAAATGAACTTTCTACTGTCCTCTACCTTAAACACTCCACTGGCCACAAACTCTAAACTCCTCTATTTGCCTTTGTGTCCTTCTGTTCTGGCCCCTCTCTCATTTCCAGTAACACTCCCCACAACTCCCTTACATGAATCTTCCATGACCCCAGTCCTACCAGGTCTTTCTCTACAACCAATTCTTTGGGCTGGTGTGCTCACCATATTTCCTCGGGGCACAGGGTATTAATCATCAATCAATGTAATTTAGGTGAATTAATCATATTAAATATCAATTCATAATGAGCTAAGGATAAAACCTCTTTAGCTAATATTTAACATAGCTGATATTTAAATTCACAAAGTCTCTTTAGTTAACTGAAAACCGATTTGGTTGATGAAGGAATTGTCATGTCCAGATGTCCCTGTTCTTAAGTGTTATTTTTGAATCAAGGTCCAAAACTGTTTGTAATTGTCACTGCTTAATTTCATCATGTTGCTTTACCCCTCTTGTCTCAACTACCAGCTGGGCATCATTACACTATGCTTTGAATATTCCTTTGTGTTTGGAGGAGAAAAGGGAAAACATTTTATCAAATTTCTGAAGTACTGCCCAATATTATTGATTTGGTCTGTAGGGAAAAGCCCTCAATAGAAGACCAAGTTGTAATTAGCTGTGTTTGTGTATTTCTACAGAATCTCTCCCTGTGTGGAGAGGACAGGGCAGAGCAGAGTGGCTGTGGCCCCACAGCTTGAATAACAGCCTATACACATGGTTAACACAGTATCATCAGAACACGCACACAGGACTGACCTACATATGGTTTAATGTAGAGGCTCCATTCACTCCCCTTGGCCCATCTTCATGGGTGACTTTGACCTCTCCTGGACCATTTTGAATGATGGCCTGGCAGGGCCTTACCACATCACACATGTCACACTTCTGAGATGCAGATCTAAGAATTTCTCACCCTCCTCGTGGAAACCCTGACCTGGCTGTCAGTGTCTCTGAGTCAGCTGGGCAGCAGGACATGGCACCAGGATACCCTAGATAGTTGCCCCGTTGGGACATGGGAGTGAGAGAAGAAAACCTCTCTGGGGCAGGTGTTGGTAAAAGACATGGGCCTCACAGCCTCTCACTGCTTTTCCATGGAGGGCCTCCTAGAACTGTAGCTCTGCCTGGAGGGGCTGGATAAGCCACTGGCTCTGCTCACATGGCAAAGTGCATTGATCCATTAGGAGATGGACGGTGGACCCAGGAGTTCTTTGGAGCAGCCTTACAATTTTTGTGTTTAAATTCAAAACTGTTTCAAATAATTTGGTCCAAAAGCAGAAAGGACAGGATGAGCACCACTCCTGCTCAGTCCTTGACAGATCAGAAGGCAGGGGGCAGTGCACGGAGACTGAGCAGGGAAGTCAGGCCCCTGAAGGGCCGCTGTCCCACCACACACGTGGCTCCGGCTCTTGGGCAAGTGACGTGACCTTGCTGAGCCTCAGCACCCTCAGTTCTAATGTGAGATTCCACACCAAGTTGATAGGGTCCCTGTGAGCTGAGTGGGTGACAGGGAAAAAGGAGTTCACTTCCTAAGGGGCACAGCAGAGAACAGATGCAGAAAACTTTCGTTTCTGCTTTGTGAATTGCTGTGATCCTGAGGAAGCCTTTATTTATTTCCAGTTCAGGGAAGAATGGGAAACAGGAAAGAGATGGTCTAGCATGAAAAGACACTTAGAGGGGGGACAAAATTTTTCATGGCCAATTTCACTATAAAATATTAAGATAGAGTAAGGAACATCACAGAGTTCTTGCTTTTCCTACAAGATGATTTGATGAGTAAAGTTTCCTAAGAACCCTCTGCTTTCCCAAAGAGAAGTCCAAAACATAGCCTGTGTGAGAAAAAGTGATTTCTGGAGATCATGGAGTGCGGAGCCACTATGCTTTGCTCATAAATCAGGCCAGGGCCCATAAGTCATACAGGTTGTTGATGGTTTGTGCTAGATTAGAACACAGAGACGAGACACATGATTGAAATTATAGGCCACACATGGAAGAAATCATTGGGGCTGCACAAAGGTGAAACCACAGCCATTTATGGAGGCTGTCAAAGCAGAGCCAGACTGATAACTTCCCTGAAACCTTGGACAGAGGCAGAATTTAGTGTTCAGGATCTCATTTCTCAATGCTTCACAGGGAGGTAGGCATCCTGAGGAGAAACACTTTGGACTTGGGAACAATAGAACATATGTTGCAAATACACAGCAGACTGCAGTGGAAAGACTGTGTGGGAAGCCAGAGAAGCTTTAAGAACTACTCAGGAAGTACTAATATCATTGTAATCTCATGAGGATAGAAAGTCTTATCCGGAATAAAACGAGGTGAGTGACCCAAATTTCTCCAGGTGAGATGGTGGCGGCTGAGATTCAGCCATCATCCCTCCATTTCCCATCTCTGGCCTGACGTGGTGCCAATAGCCTGCACTTATGAGAGGGGCCAGATGACAGAAGGGTAGCCTGGGACAAGAAGAAGAGAGAATTGCCCAACCCACAATCATGCGCCTTTTGAAAATTGAATCCAAGAGCAATATTAAAACCAGTAAGAGTCTACACGGCCTGTTTGCAGGGATGCATCTCTCAGCCCACACAGGGTGTTGGATACAGAGATTACAGAGATTCTTGGGGACCCAGTAGGAGTTTATGCTCTTCACAACAGGAGTACTCACTGTCTACCTCCAGTGCCATGAAGACTTGCTGCACATCAGGTGTCAATGAGGCACTTCTGGAAGGCCTATAGGAGGCCAGCAGGTCACAGACCCTCGAGCAAGTCAAATAACGTTCATGCACTGCATCCTGTGGGACTTCCTTCCCTTTTACCATCAGCAGCTCCCAACTGAGTCTCACTGGGCAGGGAGGACTGATGATTAAATAAGCAGGGTTAGTACACAGAGTCCCAGCTAGTTTGATGGGAAGGGTAAGGAACTGGTCCCAGTAAACAAATGGGAAGCCCCTGTGAATGGAGATAAAGCAATCCTCCTCTCACTGGGGCCTGAGTTTGGTTGCAGTGGGAACAGGAAAGACAAGGAGGGAGAGAGGAAGAGCAGGAGGTGCTCAGAGCCCTGTCCAGTGTACAAGCTCATGAGGAAGGAGGCTGAACTACCACAACACAGAGCTGTCATGACACACAGCACAACAGAAACCACAGAGGTGGCTCAACATTACTGCACAGATTTTATTGACATTTGCATGCCCCAGCCCAGGGAGCACAGGCTCGGACAGCATTGCAGACTCCTAAAATCTTGTGTCTACAAGGTCTATTTCTCTAAATACTGAGACATGATAGGGTTTTTTTTCTAGTCACTTTTGTTATCATAGAATACCTGCTCATATGGTCATGCCAATCAGGCAAAGGCAGATAGGCATCCCATGCTGGCTTTGTACAATGGGTAGAGCAATCAAATGCAAGAAATCCTATGACTGATTATGAAACCTGCATCAGGTTACTAAATTTGAGAGTGATGAATAAAGGGGCCCATACAAGTACCACAGGGAAAACAGACAACATTGCTAATGGACAATTTGTGGCTATCTGTATGGGTGAAATAGATATATACAGTACTTTCTGATTTTCCTAGAATGGAGATCATCAGATGTCAAAAATGAATGAAGACCCACAATTCTTCAGGGTTACCTGGAACAAATGTGGTCTTGGTCTTCCTCCTCCTCCTCCAGGTGAGTATGATTTCCTACAAATAAATTCAGACAGGGCCAGTCACATTAAGCAGATACCCCATTGTACATTAATAATCCAGTGTCCAATGCCAGGGCAGGGACATAAATATCCCTAATGTGAAAACAGGGAATTGTATAAGGACTATTCCAAGGGCCTCAGGTTGTGTCTTCAGAAAGTGCCTTGGTTTTCTTTCCTGGGCCATCTGGCAATATCTCCTTGACCTGGTGGGCCCTCATGCACAGTCTGTATGAAGAGTGAGACATCTCTTCCCAGATTTTGGGGAACTAGCATACCTGTTGATGGCTGAGTGTAGTTTTCACAGAGAGACTAGACTGATGGATGGTATCTAAAAACTCTGAACTGGTGGTACACAGAACTGAGTGAGGGAATGGCAGGGCTTTACCATGCTTCCGGGACACTTATAAGCAGGATGACTCTAGAGGCGTTTATGTCCAGAGACTCAAGTGACTGCTTGGTTGAAACAGCCAACTTAGAGGAGACTGACACTGGGGATGACAGCAGTGAACCTGGCGCAAAGATAAATCCACAGATGTAGATAAGGCTGCCACATGTTCAGAAAGACTAGAAACTCAAGAGACATCATTAGGGAAAGAAAATGAGAACACGGAAGGTGAAAAGAGGCATTTGATGAAAATCAGGAGCAAAGACAGATACGTCTGTCCATGTGCTATGATGTGAGTTTGTCACTTCTGTCTGGGTCCAAAATTGGGCTCAAAGCATCCTAGGCTTGTCCTGGGACATGGAAGTAAGGGCAGATTCTGCCGCACTGAGGTCTGTGCTTATAACTCTATCTTAGAACCTGATTCAAACCACTGTGACCACAGGGCTTGCACACAGTGATGAGAAATCTCAACGAAGCCAAAGGTGCTGGATACCAAATGACGGGGTCTACCTGGGAGTCCAGGTGGAGGTTTATCACTTCAGCAATGGAATATTTACTGGCTGCATGCAGAGCAGAACAGACTTCCAGTTCCTCAAATGAGCTGATGGATGAGCCCCTATAAGGGCAATGGGAGTTACACAAGTCAAGAAGAACTGAGGAAGTCAGATAGCAACCATCCAGTGAGTCCTGTGGGATGTCATGCAGTGCAACCTCCCGCAGTTCCCCGTGGAAGAGCATGGAGGATGTAGGGCTGAGGACTGAAACAAGAAGAGACCCCACACCAGCCTAGCCAGTGTTGCCAAGAGGGACAGCAGTGTAGTCACAGTGAAGTGGCACACCCACAGTGAGAGAATGCGGCAGAGTGTGGAGCAGTAGGAGCAGTAGACACAGAGAGAAAGGGAGAGACAGAGAGAAAGGCAGAGAGAGAGAGAAAGAACAGTAGGTCCTCAGTGCACTGGCCACGTAACTAGATTATGAGCAACAAAGCTCAACCATGCTGCATGGAAGTCATGACTCACAGCACACATGGAGATTCATACAGGTAGCTTCAATATTTGGGATACGTTCTGTTGACACAACATTCAGTGCAAAAGTAAACGCAGGCTTTAAAGGTATTATTGACACCGGAAGTCACATGTCTTGAAGGCCTCTTTCTCTTAATACTCAGATGCAGGACTTCTTTCTCATTCCTTTTCTACTATGATATGCCAGCAATGTGCTAACCCCAAAGAGGCAGAAATCAGATACCCCTCTCACTCTGGTTTTAACAAAAGCAGAGGACAAGGAACTGCAGGGAATCCAATCCCTGTGGTTGATTAGGTCACCTATTTCAGCTGGCTGCAGGTCACTCAAATTGAGGGACAAAGAAAGGACTTACATGTGCCATTGTGAGGAAAGACAATATTGTTAAAATGGATTCTTCATGAGTACAGAATGGATGAAAATGGGTCAAATCAGCACTTACTGTTTTTCCCTTGAAATGTAGTTGCTACATGTCACCATGGAAATAACAACCCTTGATTTTTCAGTTACCTGAGGTGTATCTGGTCTTGGCCTTCCTCCTCCTCAGGATCAATTTGATTTGCTAGAGATAAATTCAGACAAGGCCAGTCACAATAAGCAGATCCCACATCACACATGACTCTCCCAATGCGCAGTCCTAACACAGGACACAGATACTCTCAGTGTAAGAATAGGTTCAGTGAAAGAATATTTCAGGAGGTCTCAAATACTGTATTGTGATAACTGGCTTGGTCTCCTGTCCCGAGGACTGGGCATTGGCCGTATCCAGGAGATCATCATCACAACCCCTCTGCCTCAGGGCTGTGCAAGCCTTGCAACAGATCCTCCCACACAGGGGACCTGGCCTGCCTTCATTCTGAAAGAATTAGCACCTTATTCACCCTTCTCTAATCAGATGCCTGGTAAGTAAATGCTTGGGGATGGCATACACAGAGACCAGACTGATGGATGGAATCCAAAAACCCTCAAATAAAAATCAGTCTTTGGTGGTAGATAGAACTTTGGCTATTTGTGGTGAGAGAGCCAAGACAGAACTTGGCTGTAGGAACCATGTGAACAGGTAATGGTAGAGGGGTTTATGACCGGTTTTCAAAGACTGCTTAGGAAAACAAGCCAAACTAAAGGAGATAGGGAATGGGGCTGAGAGCAGGAAACCCTGAGTTGTATCTTCAACAAAGGTATAGACAGCTATGCCAATTTTTTGCAGGAGGTGAAGAATTTTAAGGATTGTGGCTCAGGAGTGAATCTTAGAGCACTGCAGTTAAAAAGACACATTACATCCGAGTCAGGAGGTCTGACCGACATCCTCTGTGCTCATGCTGCAGAAGTGACTCATTTGTCATGCCTGCCTTTGGTCCTGAGACCTGACAGTGGGGCCAAGGTGATGTGGGTATGTCCTGGGACAAAAGAGATCAGAGCTCCTCACCCACCTGGTGCCTGTGCCTACAGCTCAATCCTGGAGCCTGATTCAATCAGTACATCTGTACAGGGCCTACACACAGAGACGTCTCTCAGCTCAGCCAGGCATGTGGGATTCAAGGAATACAGAGTCTACCTCGGTTCCCAGTTGGCATTTGATCACCTTGATTAACAGTACTCGCTGGTTATATCCAGAGGAAAACAGGCTTCCAGTTCCTCAGGTGAGAAGACAGCGGTGCTCCCATAAGGGCAGCAGGAGTCTGATAGATTGAGGCTTCTTCCATTTGAAATGCAGTTGTTAACGGTTCAATGTATATGTTCACATTAGACTGATGAGTGGAACCTATGCAACACCAGATAGAAAAATCATAAATGCTACAAAGAAATAGTGGCTATTTATGGGATAGGGAATTTCCAAGGCCCTGCCTCGAGTCACGGTATACACAAAGTGACTTCTGAAATGAGATGAGATAATACAAATTAAAGGAGATAGACTCTGGGTGGAGAGAACTGAGCCAGGAGAGTGACATTTCCCAATATACAGACAAGACTGCCAATAGCCTTGGAGAGACATAAAAAAAATAATGGGATATGGATTAACAATGGAAATTAAAGTGTTGCAAGTGAATCTGAAGAAACATTCAAAATCAGAGGGTCAAGAAGTCACCTCCCATGCCAGAGTTGCAGAGGTAAATATGAGTGAGGCAGGGCAGCCTTGATTTTGCAATGCAACAAATATAGAAAAGGTGTCCCTTAGAATAGGATGTGAGAAAACATCAACGACTCATGGATGGCCTATTTCAAACTCAGTCCTAGAAAGTGTTCAAATCAGTATGTAACTATAGGCTATAAGAGAACTGAAAGTCTCAATCTAGACAGGTTGTGCTGAAAAAAGAATATACCGGCTACCTGGGAGACCAGGTGGAGTCTCATCCCCTTCAGAATGGGAGCTTTCATAGGCTCCATTCAGAGCACCATCAATTTCATGTCCAGCAAGTGGGAATTTTCCCTCATGGTATGGCTGGTAGCAGTCAGACCCTTCCCGAGTGTCGGAGGAGTCAAAGCACAGGGATCCTGGGAGGCTGCAGGACTTCCTCCTGCTCCACACTGTGTCAGGAGGTACAGAGAGGACAGAAACAAACCAAGGGGGACAGATGCCATGGCTTCCCCACTGGTGCTGACGGCAGCGGTAGGGAGTGGTCCCTGAAATCAAGGGGCAACAAACCATCCTACTTGTGAAGGGTGACTGCCTTGGGGTGGGAAGAGAGGGCAGAGGAGAAAGAGAGACAGAGCAGCAGATGCTCAGTGCACTGGCTACATCCCAGTGAATCAAGGAGACTGAACTCTCCTTGCAGGCTACAGTCATGACTGGAGCACATGCACAGGACTAAAAGAGTGGCTTCAACCATCCTGTGCACATTGCTTTTAGTTATACACACAGTGTCCCAGTGAGTACAGATGGCTCTTGGGGCACTATAGCTCTAGGTATTCTGCTCTCAACAATCATTTTCTCAATATTTTGATGTAACAGGAATTCCCCTGCCAACCCCGGCTTCTTCCCTTGCAATCAAATTCTTGCCAACATGCTGCTATCAAGCAGGCACACAGCTCACAGACATCTCACCCTGCTTGTCACCACACAGGAGGGAACAGCTGATCACAGGAACCCCTGAGTTTGGTTAGTTCACCTGGGTCACCTGACTGAAGGCTGCTGAGCCTGGGAGGGATTAAGAAGTCAAACCTACACAACTACCACAATAAAAATATATGAGGTTGTACAATATGGGAGAATATTTTCATAAATGACAGATCCAATAAAGGCTTGACATCCAAAATATATAAAGAGCTCATGCTCCTCAACAAACAAAAAGCAAATAATCCAATTAAAAAATGGGCAGAGGAGCTGAACAGACAGTTCTCCAAAGAAGAAATTCAGATGGCCAACAGACACATGAAAAGATGCTCCACATCGCTAGTTATCAGAGAAATGCAAATTAAAACCACAATGAGATATCACCTCACACCAGTAAGGATCACCACCATTCAAAAGACAAACAACAACAAATGTTGGCGAGGTTGCGGAGAAAGGGGAACCCTCCTACACTGCTGGTGGGAATGTAAATTAGTTCAACCATTGTGGAAAGCAATATGGAGGTTCCTCAAAATGCTCAAAATAGACTTACCATTTGACCCAGGAATTCCACTTCTAGGAATTTACCCTAAGGATGCAGCACTCCAGTTTGAAAAATACAGATGCACCCCTATGTTTATCGCAGCACTATTTACAATAGCCATGAAATGGAAGCAACCTAAGTGTCCATCAGTAGACGAATGGATAAAGAAGATGTGGTACATATACACAATGGAATATTCAGCCATAAGAAGGAAACAAATCCTACCATTTGCAACAACATGAATGGAGCTAGAGGGTATTATGCTCAGTGAAATAAGCCAGGCAGAGAAAGACAAGTACCAAATGATTTCAGTCATCTGTGGAGTATAAGAACAAAAGAAAAACTGAAGAAACAAAACAGCAGCAGAATCACAGAACCCAAGAATGGACTAATAGTTACCAAAGGGAAAGGGACTGGGGAGAATGGGAGGGTAGGGAGGGATAAGGGTGGGGAAGAAGAAAGGGGGTATTATGATTAGCATGTATAATGTGGGGGGTGGGGGAAAGGGGAGGGCTTTGCAACACAGAGAAGACAAGCAGTGATACTACAACATCTTACTATGCTGATGGACAGTGACTGTAATGGGGTTTGTGGGGGGGACTTGGGGTAGGGGAGAGCCTAGTAAACATAATGTTCTTCAAAAAAATTAAAATAAATAAATATATATATATATGAGGTTGTTAAAGGAGATATTTGGCTATTGGCTGAGTGGATGAAATCCTTATATGCGGCCCTCTCTGTTTTCTCCTGGGTCTAGAGGACCACAGCTGTCACCACTGAAATTCATAGCCCACAAGTCTTCTGAGTTACCTGGAGCACACTGGCCATTGTCCCTCTTCTACCTCATGATCATTCTGATCATCTGCAAATGAATCCAGAGACAGCAGGTCACACTAAAGACATCACACTTCACACATTACCAACTCATTGACCACTGAGACCACAAGGACATTAATATGCTCGGCACAAGAATGTAATGTTCTGGCAGGCATATTTCCTGGATCCCTCAGGTGAAATCTTATGACAAAGAGACAGGACTGCTTCCAGACCCATTGGGGAAATCCTCTCCCTCATCTGCAACTGGATCACAATAACCTCTGGTCTGGTTCTGTGCAAGCAGGTAATAATGTATGTCCCCCGGGAATCCCAGCGAGGGAGCCCAAGCTATCCCTGGAAGTGCGGCTGCATATGGGCCGGTCCCATCAGATCCGTGCTCGGCGATGGTCTAGAGGAGTTTCTGCTTGAGACTAGACTGATGGGTCAGCTGCCTACATCTTCAAGTCAGAAGAAAACTTTGGTGCTACGCGGACACAAAGGCTCTTTGTAGTTTGAGGGATGGCACAGCCCAGCCTGGCTTCACAGAAACATGCAGGGAAGTTAATGATAGAGTTGGGCATGGCCTGGCTTTCAGATGACTGCTTAGCTAAGGCAAGACAACAGGGAGAAGGGAGAGACTGACTGAGAGCAGGGAGACCACCTCTCCTGATATGTGATACGCCTGCCAGTGTTTTGGTCAGGCATAGGATCCTCAGGGATATTGTCCTAAACCCCAAATTGGACCATTGCAGGTGACAAGAGACATTTGATCTGAACTAGGCTGTCCGATAGACACCGCCTGTGGATGTCCCCCAGGTGGGTGAGACTTTGTCATGCCTGACTTGGTTATGATGGCATGACACTGAGGCCAGGGGGACAGAGGGGTGGCCAGGGCTTGGACGGGCTGAAGGCTCCCTGGCCCTCCTGATGCCTGTTTAACCCAGTATGTGTCATAGCGCCTGTATTCAAGGGGTCATGACCTTCCTCAGTTTAGGCAAGTGTGGGTAACAAACAACATGGAGCTTACCTAGGAGACCAGTTGTAGTTTTACCCCCTTCAGAATGGGAGCTTTCACAGGCTCCATCCAGCTCACAGTCCTGTGAGCCCTGTAGGACTTCCTCCTCCTCAACTTCCTGAAGTTGTGCCGGGTGGTACAGAGAGGACAGAAGATTAAATAAAAGGAGAGTATCAGACACCATGGGCTTCCTAGCTGGTTCTGATGGCAGGTGTAGCAAGGGGTCCCTGAAAGAAAAGGGCATTCCCCTCAAGAGGGAAACAGCTGTCCAATTTATGGAGAGCGCCGGGGGACTGCCATAGGGCAGGGTGACAGAGAGAGAGCAGCAGATGCTCAGTGTACCGGCTGTAAGCTGCTTAAGAAGATGAGTCCCAAACCTCCCATACTGGGACAGATACTATGTGAGACACAAATGGAGACCATATCACGTGCCACCACCATGCCTCTCTGTGCTGTGGGATTTATCAGAGTGTTCAGTTAATCGACACCTGGGGTATTGTAAACTGTCAGATAAATTCTGCCTTGCAGGCTTCTTTCTCTTAATATTGCCATTTGGCAAGTAAATATTTGTGTATGTTCTTATCATGGTGCTTTATTTTGCTATTTATTTATTTACTAATTATTTAGCTGGTTACCTTCCTACCAAGGATCCAGACAACTGTGTAGGCAGCTGATATGCACCTTTATCCTGTTGCTCATTTATAGGAGAGAATAGGTATTTTCTGTGTGTGCAAGAGATCTGAGGCTGGAGAATTCACCTGAGTCACACTGACAAGTGCCCTAGAGACAACAGACAACTAACCAAACTGCACCATTCCACTGTTGGTTGAGTGAATTAAATCTATACAATCTGCAGTTGTGCTTATCTTCCCCCCTGCCACCTGTGACTCTTGACCTCATTTATGCCTCCATATTTTACCTCCTCACCCTCATTACCAGCTCCCAATGGCTCACTTTACCTGGAAGTTACTGTTCCTTCTGTTTGCTTATCCTCCTCATCTTAATGGTTTCCTGAAAAGAAATTCAGAAATTTCAATGCAGCTATTTCACACTTTGCCCACAACCAACCCAGTGGGTTCTGCGGCCATAGGAACATAAACATCTCTGTGTGTGTTAGTGTCATCCTGAGGTTCTAACGCATTGCTTTAAAGCACTGCTGTGCCATGCTCTGCCTGAGACTGGGCAAAATTTAAATTCTTTTGTTCCCAATATCACTGGATACTTATTCCTGCTTCCATATATATTTCTGCAATGGTATCCTTCATCCTGCCACAGTCCTGTCACTGACACAGGTGTGTGTCTCTCACTGCTCTCACATAGAGCCCTCTCCTTCTGCCAAGGACAGGAGAAACCACTCTGTCCCCCATTCTTACACTGGGGATGTCATGGGTCCCCCAGTGGCTTCTATGTGATGTCATGGGAAATTCTCCAAATAGAAAGTGTACCCGTCTAAACAATTTCCCACCAAGCTCTGCTACATCAAGTATCTTATTGAAATCCACCCAGAGGCTTACATCTTTCTGAAGTGCATTCATAAATGCTCCCACATTTGATCATATAGCAACCATTAACAGCTTATCTGGTATATTTTGCAGATGATGAGATGGAAATTGAGGAAATAATCAGTCATTTGCCCACAGAGAGTAATGACAGCTCTCAGCCTGGAGCCTGGGAACTTCCACATGCAAAACGGGGCTCTTCTCTCTCTAACAAGCTGCCTCCTGCCACATCCTTCCTTTTGTCCTTTACACCAGGTGGGTGCTGCCTCCGGCCCCAGAGGCCACAGTCCATCAGGGAGGAAGCAGACAGTTGGCACACTCTGACCCCCACCCTGTGCATTTCTCCTCTCTGTTCCCACCCAGCCAATTCTGGCTTTTTCATGTCCCCAGTTTCCACATGGAAACCAGGACAGCTAATAAAACGTTACTAGTGGAGGTCCTCAGGCCCTGGCAAGTCAGAGGAGCTAGGGTCAGAGCCTGTGGCCGCCTCCCCTGGGCTGAGCTTGAGGACAAGGTGCTCCACCAGCCTGCGTCTTTCCGCCAGTTTCTCTCGCAAGGCTTGTCCCTGGTAGTTGTCCGGGTCATCACGGCTGAGGAGGTCCTAGAGGTGCTGCTTGAGGAGGACAGACACCTTTCCCACTTCCTGTAACTTATGTTTCAGCTGGGCCAGGTCTTGCTCCTGATCTTCAGTCAGGGTGATGCATTCCCTAAGGTGGGAGAGGAGAGAGCATTTAAGAGTCAGAAAGGATGAGTGACAGGGTCTAAGGATTTTCAGAAATATTTCTGTGAGAATTTCCCCAAGAAGCCATTGCAGCAGAATTCTGACACAAGTTTGGTAAAGAAAGGAAAACAAAAGTTTCCTGTGGATCAGAGTGCTCTCCTGTAAGGTCCTTTGACACCCCATTCACCTTTTTCTTCGGTAAGCAAAAAGCCTAATGTCTTCCTAACCCTGCTTCAAAAAGAAGGCCCTGTAAAATATGTAAAGAACTCATACAACTCAACACCCAAAATCCAAATAGCCCAATTTAAAAATGGGCAGAGGACATAAATATACCTTTTTCCTAAGAAGACATTCAGATGGCCAATAGGCACATGAAAAGATGCTCCACATTGCTAATCAAGGAAGCGCAAATCAAAACCCTAACTAGATGTCCCTTTCACCAGTCAGAATGGCCACCATCCAAAAGACAAGAAATAAGAAGAGTTGTTAGAATGTGGAGAAAAGGGAACCCTCCCACACTGTTGGTGGGAATGTAAATTGAGCCAGACACTATGGAAAGCAGTATGGAGGTTCCTCAAAAAACTAAAACTAGAAATACCATATGACCCTGTTATTCTATTTCCAGGAATTTCCCTGAAGAAAACAAAGTGACTGATTCAAAAGGGTTCACGAACTCCTAGGTTTATTGCAGCCTCATTTGCAACAGGCAAAATATGGAAGCAACCAAAGTGTCCATCAATAGATGAATGTACAAAGAAGACGTGCTGCATACATGCAACGACAATGGATATTTTTCAGTCATAGAAAAGAAAGAAATCTTGCCATTTGCAACAATATGGATGAAGCTAGAGTGTATTATGCTAAGTAAAATAAGCCAGGCAGAGAAAGACAAATACCATATGACTGCATTTATGTGTGGATTATAAACAAAACAAAATAAGTAAACAAAACAGAAATAGAATCATAGATGCTGAGAATTGGTGGTGCCTACCATGGGCAGGGGCTGGGGTAGGTCTGTGAGATAAGGGAAGGTGATAAGGAGGCACCAGACCTCACTCATATATACATTAGTCAGGGATGAAAGCATACAATAGAGAACGGAGTTAATATTTAAGTAACATCATTCTATATTGACAAATAGTAAGTACACTACTTAGGGTAAGCACTTAATAATGTAGATTACTCTCCAATCACTATGTTTTTTACTTGAAATCACCAAAGTGTTATATATCAACTGTACTTCAGTGAAAAAAATAAGATGTCCATTCAGTTCCTCACTTCAGCCATGCCCATTTCCATGTAAAATGACACACCACACAGTGAATGGACATAGAGAGATGCAGAAATGTGGACACGTACTACTGGTGCTCATGGAAAGAACATGAGATTAGCACGGTCAAGAAGACAGAAATGCTTTTTAAAGAAAAAGGTGTAATAAATCAGTGGATGACTGAGATTAGAGGTAAAAGAAGAAATTGCATGACTTTGGGAAGATACTGAACACCACTGAATTGTTCACTTGAATTTGGTCTTTATATTGTGTGAATTTTAGTTCAATATGTTATCTTTTAAAAAAAAGAGTAAATAAGGCTCTGAATAATTGAAATCCACAATTTACCCGTTACTGTTCTCTAATTGCTTTTCAAATATTTGTGCACATGGGCCTGCCATGGAGATTTCTCCAGGCCCAAAGTCGCTCCTTGCCCCACTTCAGAGGTGCCCACCCCTTCGTGCCAGCATCCCCACACAGAGCGCTCCTCACTTGAGCATGTCAGCTAGCATCTGCTTCTCTGCCGGCGTCCCCTGCCCAAGGTGCAGCTTCTCCTCCAGCAAGGATTGGATGATGTCTCTGTACTCCTCAGACTCTGAGAAGCAGAGACCCTGCATCAGTGGGAAGCTGGACACTCTGCTGTGCTCGCTGCCTTCAAGGGAGGAGGCGTCCATTCTGAGACAAAGTAACCATGTTGGAGACCATCCCAGAGAAGACGTGATCACCAGGTGACCTGTGAGCTGGACCCCAGCAGTCAGAGGTCCTTCTCCTTGGAACGTGTGTCCTGCCTGCCTGCCCCACTTCCAGACTGCCTCAGGGTCACAGCCTTGAGTTCCTGGTGTGGTGTGGTGTTGAGACCATCTGGACAGTAGACGGGACCAAAGCCTGGTAAGGCTTCTCTAAAACTGTGACAATTTGGTGGGCCACTGGGGAGATCTACTTGGCTTGTGGCTGCCCAAGATAGGCCTCCTGGAGTCCCTTGCTTATTTGACCTGCCACCTACCAACCTGGAAGGGCCGACTCTCTCTCTCCTCTCCCTGCCCTCTGCATGTGGGGGCCGGCATCAGACTGCACCTAGGGAGCTCCTGAGGAACTTGTGAACCAGCAGACCCCAGGACCAGCATCTGTGCTGGGATTTCCACATCTAACTCCTCAGCCTCCCAGATACATGGCATTTGACTGCTCCCTGTTTGGAGCTGTGGACAGAGAAGCTCCAAGGCGCACAGAGTAAATAGACAAGAGTAACTGGATTCTGACAAGGTCAGGATTCACATCCCCTGGCAATGACCCCACATCATGGGCCCCTCACCAAGCCTTTCAGTCTCTTAAGTAAAACACTCAACAGTGACATGAATCGCTGACTGTGTGCCCGTGTTCAATTATTCATTGCAACTCAGAGAAGTGAAAGGCCCCTAGGACCATAAGACCAAGGGTTCCCTTATGACTGGTTTTCAATAATGAGCAAGTTCTCTCAAAGATGAAAATTTCATCTGGATACACTTGTGTGAAATATAATGCATAAAACCGTAAGAACCAGGAAGAAATATGCCCAGACGGTAATCATCTGCGATATTAGAAAAAGAACAGTGTGATAGATACTCTTGTAAGAGCTTTCTAAGTATTTACTCATTATTCATTGCAACTCAGAGAAGTGGAGAGGATCATTACCATGCTAACAGACAAGGAGCCTGAGGCACGGATAGGTGGGCACTTGAACCTGATCCCAGGAGGGCTGGCCCAGAGCTCATGCTGTCCACCACTGCACCACGTCACCTGGAGACCAAGGGCTGGCATATCTTTCTTCCTCACCATCTTCAAAACTTGTTTCTCACAGTTGGGATTATAAGGAAAGATATTAACTAAACAGCTTGTCCTTTCCCAAAAGCTCATCTCTTCACTTTCTGAAATAGCAGGCTTCAATTTTTACTTTTCTCTGTCATTTTTAATTAACACCGCTCCCCTGCATCCTCAGCTGATTTGTTGAAAAATAATTGTAGGAAAAAGACACAAATTCATGCTCAGCACTGTCAAGATTCCTTCTAACCACTCTGGTGTGCACGTGGCACCATCCTGCTCAGGAAGAGACAGAAGGGGTGGTACGGATTCCCTGATTTCCCCAGAATCACCTCACTGCAGGGGTCCCATGATCCCCCTAGACTCAGGAAGATGAGCCTATGCCCAGGAAGCACGGCTTCCCTCCTACCTGGGCAGGGCCTCACTTGATAGCGTCACTCATGGGCACCAGGTACAGTGAGGAGCCGACTCTTCTTTCAGCTGCTTTAAAGCAGGTATGATCCCCCGCTTCCCCCAGGTGTACTATCACCACGGTTCCCCGTGTAATGAGGGCAGTGCTTTGCTGACAGGTCCTCAGAGAAGCTTGAATTGATGGGAGTTCATTCATCGCAACATTTAGGCCAACAGAGATGCAGGAAGTGACAATGCAGAGAGGATCCCGAGAGAAAAGGGTATTTCTGTGGCTGTGTCAGGAATCGCTGACTGAGATTTTATTTCTAATCCCACCGTACACCTACCTCACCGCAAACCTGGAAAAGTTACTGAATTTTTTGTCCTCAGTTCTCCCTACCTGGGCAAACCGAGGGTCAAATGCCCACTTCTACCTTTCCTGGACTGTGGTCACAATGAAATTTATATTGATAAGGGAATAGAAGACAAAGCCTGCAGAGGTTTGAGTTCCTTAGAGGGGAGACAGGGGTCACTCCTCGCCGTGGTGACCATGGCCCTGGAGGACTCGCTGTGTTTCTTCAGCTGATTGGCCAAGGAGCAGGCAGTAGCTCTGGTCATAAGGAATTTCTCCCTGAGGTCTCGCAGGCCCTACTTGCGCTTTGCCAGCAGGGACTTAAGATCCTGGTTGCCTTCCCAGAGGCTAATTTCTGTGCTTGGATAAGACAAGAGCTCCAGAGATTCTGCCGTGGTGGCATGTAGCAGAAGACCTAGGGCCACGGGCTGGGGAGAACAAAGCCAAACATATGAGGGACTAAAAACAAGTGAAATCAAATAGGATTCCTCTGGACTAAGAGATGACAAAAGCTGGGATTCTTCACTTAATGTTGGGAACAGGCTGATCAACACAGGACCTGTGACAGTTGGTAACTGCAAAAACAAGAGTCAAGATGCCAGAGCTCAGAGTTGAAGGCCCTGCCAACAGCTCAGACTCAGACAGAGTGGTGAGGGGCAGCTCCAAGGTAACAGTCTGCAGTTGCAACAATAGAATTTGAAGGTGGATGGTGCCACAGAATCTTGGGAGCCACTGCCTTCCAGAGGCCTAGACTGCACTGACCTGCAAGGCTGACGGGTGTCTTTGGATGGTTACCACCGGTGGGGACCACCCCACAGCAGCCACTTCCATGCTTGGCTAGCCTTGCACTGCTTCCAGCCTATCTCCTTCCAAAACACATCTGACTATAATTCCCAGTGTTCATTCTTGTGTGTATACAAAATCATCAAGACAGGGATAGTCTCCCAGCAAGGTTTATATGTAAGCACCATCATCGTATCACCCTACCTTGTCTTTAAATTAAAACAGTTCTTAAGGCTTTTCCATGAGTGAAAGACATCAGACTTTTAGACTCTCCCAGTGTTCTTCTTTGAGTCTTTTTCAATATTCTTAAAAAGCATAGGACCAAAAGAGAGTAATACTAAGAAGATGAAAAATTAATTTCAAAAAGTGTTTTCTGTCCTGACTCCCTCAGTATTCTTCCTGCTTCATCCCTGTGTTCTGTCAGCTTCTCCTCCCTCAGGGGGTCAGCACGCTGACTTTTCATTAAACATAAGCCACATTTGACATCCCTGCCCCTAAACTTTCCCTTCTCCAGGTGTGGGTTCCTTTGTCATTTCTGTGTCACTGTAACAGCATCTCATATGGACACTTAAGGATTTCCTTTAGTCCAACGAGAGCTCTTTCCAAGTTTATGTATTCTGAACACTAGACACCTTTCAGATTATTGTTTTGCAACTCTTTTCTTTGATTTTGTGGGTTGTCATTTTCACTTCTTTGTTAGCATTTTTTGAAGCACAAAATATTTTAATATTTAGGAAGCTCAGTTTGTGTATTCATCAGCTGTTTTTCCTTTAACAGTCATATATAAGACACTGTTACCTAATAAAGATCACAAAGATTAATGCTTTCTTTTCTTCAACACATCGCTTTGAAGAAATTTCCTGTGTCTTTAGGGCATGGGGACATTTTTGAATCTTGTTTCCCATAAATTGATGCATATCCCTCCTGACAGGTGTTCACAGGCCTGCCTCCCAAGCCAGTGAAGCATCCATATGCTATAACAGAGATCTGGGGGATGCTATTTATTAATATCTTGCCTTCAATTTGGGTGAGAGTTCTAGCCATGTGGTTCAGTTTGGCCCTGACCTCTTCTGGTTTCAATATTTTGACAAAGAGTTGAACAATTGATTAAGTCTTTCTGGGAACATGTGGGAGTCCAGGTTATTCTAAAACTATAGTGGACTTTCTCGTTTCATTCCAGACAGGGAAGGCTGCAGGGGTTGGACCTAGTCAAGACTTTCACCTGTGGTCTTAGATGGAAACTAGCCCTGCTTCAGGGTTTGGGGATGGCTGTTCAAAAGGCTCTTGTTCCTCTCCAGTTCTTTTTACTATATATGTGACTTCTTCCCAGAAATGGTAGGAGAATATTTGTTGTAGAACATCTTATATGTTCTCTGCCTATTGTTTTCTGTCTAGAAATTTAGAGTGGGTAATGGAGGACTCAAAGCAAATGTATTCTTGGTGTCTATTATCATTCAAGTGACCACATTTAATCCTATGAACTATCTTATTAGTTAGCTTTGTCTTTTTCCTTATTAGGAAAAAAAAGTGCAGGAAGATTGCAAAATCTCCGAAGGTCACAGATCTCATGAGGAGAGGACCGACCCTGGGAAAGCATTCCTGTTTGGCCTTCAGAGCCAGCCTTGTATCGTTCTATCAAACTGAATGTTCCTATTCCAGGAAGGGTGCCTACATGATGAGGGACACAAAGAGGACCCTGCTTCCCTAGTCTGGGCTTTTAGTACTTCCACTGTCCTTTAAGGTTTCTCCTCTACCTTAAATGTTGGGGGATCTCAGCTGTCATATGGGTCATTTTCTTATAAAGACCTGTAATTTTACTCTCTTCCTGGAGAAAAGAGATGGCTGAGAGATCAGTTCTAGGGTTTCTCCTAAGCCACCTGGGGGAGTTGGAAGATATCGAATGACTGAAATCAGGTCAATACAGAGGATCCGGAGGGGCATGAGGTCATGGGGCAGCCTCTCATGGAGACAGAACCGCGGCGTGGTCAATGTCAGATCTATTCAGGCAGAGAGGACATATCAACCAGTTTTGTGGGTAGGGTACCCAGCCATGTCATTCCAGACTTCTGATCTAGAAAACTGTGAGATAGCAAATGTGTGTTCTTCAAAACCACTGTTTTTGTAATCTGTTAATATGTGACAATAAGGAACGAATTCAGATGTGTATCTCTATTCTCCAGATGTTTTAACTTTCAGAAATATCTATGTTAATCCCTGTAAGAGCAAAAAAAACTCAAGAGGCCCATTAGAAATCTCATGCTCACCTTCATGTGACCATTGCCAAGTCCTTGGGACATCAAGGACACTATGAAGGGCATTCCAGGTGCTGGAGGATGTCTTCTTAATGTCACCAACCAAATTTCTGAAAGAATAAAGATGGCATAACACTTAACTCCATGTGACATTGTCTGTGAACCCACCATCTCTCTATGTCCTGTGGCAGACCTTTCTCACTCCTTGCTCTCCTGAGCTCGCCCAACAAGGTTTTATACCGAGTTACGAGTGTAGGTGGCCAGTTCAAGGAAAGTGATAGAGTAGCTCCTTTCTTAAGCTCCCCCAAAGTCCTTTGAAAGTAATCTCTCCTCTTATTTTGACTAGAAAGAAAGATCTATTTTTTATTCTTATTCCATCAAAAATTTAAACTTAAATGTCTCTGTTTTACAATGTTTATGCTGCTCAGGCCCCATCATGGAGCCCTCCCTCCTCAGGGTGAGTGAGTGCCCAGTTCTCTGTAGCCTGGGCTTTCTGCCAGTGGAAGTCAGGCAAACCCAGCCTCAAATCTCTTCTGTGAACTTCTCACCCTCAAAACCCAGAAAAATGTGCAAACCCAACAGGCAGCAGCATTCACCAAGTAAGAGTGATATATTTGCACTGCTCTTGCCTCAGATTATGTAAGAGAACAGAGAAGTAATAAAATCTGGCAAAGAAAAAATCAGATTGAAGTCAGCTTTTCCAGAATACCACTTAGGTTAGGCCATAATTGTAAACTCGTCTGAGTAAATCTCTCAAGAGTTTAATTGTTAGCAAAAATAAATGGTAGGTACAGATGCTATCCAATGTTGGCAAGAGGATGGAGAAAAGAATATTCTCAGAAATAATTGCAAATATGAATTGGTAAAACTTCTACGCAAGGCAATAGGGCAGAAATTAGCAAAATCAGATATGTGCAAATATATTTGTAAACATCAATTTCCTTTATAGGAATACATTCTAGAGAAGTACACAAGTATTGATGAAGAGACATAGATATATTTAGATGTCCCTGTAGCATTGTTTATAACAATAAAAATTAGAACCAATTTTACTCCATCAATTGGGAATACTTATCAATAATGGCCATCCATATGCTGAAGGGGTCAGTAGTTGTTTGAATGAACAAAGCAGATAATAAAAATGATGGTGATGGACTGGTAAGAGTCAATATGTACTGAGTAGTTATTATGTTCCAGGCACTGAGCCCAATGCTTTATGTGCACATTTCATTTAAAACCTAGGACAACCCAGGCAGGAAGAACTCCTGTTTTACCCATTTTTAAATGAGAAATTGGGCCACAGAAAAATCAAGAAACAGTCAAAGTTACACTGCTACCCAGTCAGGTTTCCACCTATGGCTTGTGAGACAAGAATGTCCTCTATTCTTGTGTTCTCTATTTTAAGGATTTCTAGTAAGAAAGAAAATACCAGACCCACCACCCTGAACTGATCAGACACTCATAGCCTGACCGTTTTGCTCTCATGTTGGAAATAGCGTCAGATACTGAATATCAGACTCAGATTAGATTACCCTGAGGCTTATATAAAATGAGATAAAACAAGGCCTCGTAATTTTGCCGAGTTACTGGCAAAAACAAGTCACTGTGCAACCTACAAAAATCCCAAACACCCTCCTCTTTTCAGAGGGACATGCCTGTTGTTCCTTCACTCCAGTCATAGAATCGCGCATGCTGACTGACAGTGCTCAGCAGAAGGCAGCCTGCTTCCTTCCATCCTCCCCCAGATCATAGAACCAAAGCCCGAACCCTGTACTATTTTCTTTGGAATACCCACTTACCTACACCAAGAAGTGTGTTCTTTCTGGCCACAAGGAATAAAAAAGCCAACGTGTTTCATGGGAGGGGCGTTCCCATGACTCAGCTTAAGGGAACTGACACCAGCTTTCTGGGAATAAGCAGCTGTAAAAACCTAGCCTCTGGAAGAAAAGTTATATTGTCTGTGGGATACCTAGGTGTTGAAACTCCAGAACTTGTTTTTACCGTTAAAAAAAATGAATTTTTTTCTACCAAACCTGTTAGGGTTCAGGCAGGATCTTACCAAGTCTAGTTTAAATTTAATGGAGATTGAGCATAAGGTTGGGAGAGAAAGAAGCTAATAAAGAAAGTATGTATATTCACAAGGTTGTACAACCATCTCCATTCTCTGTTTCCAGAACATTTTCAGGCCCCAGAAAGTAACCCACACTCATTATAGTCACTCCCTACTCCCCCATCTCCCATACTATAACAAATTTATTCACTATCTTTATGGATTTTCCTATTCTGGACATTTCACAAAAATGGAGTAGGTCAATAGGAGGCCTTTGGTATCTGGCTTCTTATAGTTAGAAAATGTTTGCAAAGTACATTCATTTATAGCATGTATCAATATTTCATTTCTTTTTATGGTTGAATAATATTCAATTGTATTGCTATACCATATTGTTTAATATATTCATCAATTGGTAGACATTTAGATCATTTATACTTCTTGGCTATTTTGAATAATGCTACTCTAAATATTCACGACAAATTTTATATAAATGTGTGCTTTCATGGGTATACCTCTTGGATTGGCCTATGCCTAGGAATGAAATTGATGGATTGCATAGTGTTAGGGATTGAATTATGTCCCCCTAAAATTCATATGTGCAAGTCCTAAATCCCCGTAAGTTAGAATGTGACCTTGTTTAGAAATACGGTCATTGCAGTTGTAATTAGTAAGGATGAAGTCATACTGGGATAGGGTGGGCTCCTAATTCAAGGGCACTAGTGTCCACATACGCGGGAAATTTGGACACAGGCATGTGGGGAGAATGCCACGTGAACAAGAATGCAAAGACTGTAGCAACATGTCTGCAAACCAAGGAACACAAAAGATTGCTGGCCAACCATCAGAAGCTGGGGGCAGGGCCTGGAAGAGCTTCCTCCTGTGGACACCTTGATCTAGGACTACCAGCTTCCAGAACTGTGAGAGAGTAAGATTCTGTTGCTTCAGACACCCAGTCTGAGGTACTTTGTTATGGCAGCCCTACAAATTAATACATTGGTAATTCTAGGTTTAATTTTTGAGGAACTAGTGAAGTGTTTCCAATGTGGCTGCACCATTTTACAGTCTCACCAGCAGTGTGTGTTTCACTTTCCTATTATTCACGTCTTTCATTAATATGGCACATTTGTTACAACTAATGATACAATGCAATTTTGAAATAATGCAATAATGATAATGATACAAAATTATTAACAGGTCTATAGTATACATTAGGGATCACCCTGGTGTCATGCATGCTATGGATTTGACAGATATACGTGAATCCACCATTACAGTAACAGAGAGAATAGCTACACTTCCCTAAAACTCCCCTGAGCTTCACCTAATCGTAGCTCCCTCCCTCTTTCCATCTGAACTCCTTGGAAATATTGATTTTTTGCTACGTTCCTACTTTTGTCTTTTTCATAAAGTAATATAGTTGGGAATTGCACAGTATGTTGCCTTCTAAGATAGACTTAGCAAAATACATGTAAGTCTCTTCCACCCATTTTTTTTTTGTAGCTTGATTGCTCATTTCTTTCGATCATTGAATACTATTTTATGTATGGATGTGTCACAGTTTGTTTATCCATGTTCACTATTAAAGGACATCTTGGTTGCTTCCACTTGCAGCACTGATGAATAAAGCTGCTGTAAACATTCCTGTGCAGGGTTTTTATGGACACAGGGTCTCAACTCCTTTGGGTAAATACAAAGAAGTCCAATTGCTAATCATATGGTAAGATTTTGCTTAGTTTAATAAGAACCTCTTTTCCAAGGTGGCTGTACCATTTTGTACTCCCATCAGCAATGAATGAGAATTCCTGCGGCTCCACATCTTGGCTCAGATTTGGTGTTGTCCATGATCTAGATTTTAGCCAGTCTAGTAGTAATCACAAAGAAGTATCTTGTTGCTTCAATTCACAGTTTCTGGATGACATGCTGTTGGACATCTTTAGATATGTTTGTTAACATCTGCATATCTTCTTCAATGAGGTATCTCTTCAGGTATTTTGTCCATTTTAAAATTTTGGTTGTTTGGTTTCTTTATTATTGAGTTTTAAGTCTTATTTTTATATTTTACCACTCTCATATTTATAAAATATGCATTTTGAAGAGATTTTTCACCTGGCCTATAGCTTATCATTCATTCCCTGAAGAGTAATCATGAATTATACTTCAGTGTTACCTTAAAAGTCATTGTCAAACCCAAGGCATGTAGATTTTTCTCTCATGTTACTTTCTAGGAGTTTTATAATTTTAAGTCTATAATCTATTTGTTGTTGTTGTTTGTTTTTTTTAGGAGAGCAAGTGAGAGACTTTTATTTAGAGATAAAGTGAGAGGACAGAGCTCCTGGCTCAGGCCAGGAGGGGACAAGAGAGTCCGTGGTGGTGTGTTGCCTAGAGGTTTCCTAGGCAGTTGAGAGACAAAGGGCTAGGGATGAACACCTGCTAAGTGTCCCAAAATGTTATCTTTGAAGAGACATTAAGTTTCTTATTAGTCTTCTGGGTTATTTACAAGAAATTTACTGCTCTGATTTCCTTCCAGGATAGCAGCTTCCTGGTCTGGGAGCGTATCACTCAAAATGCCTGCTTTGCTCCCAAGGTGGGCTGAGTTATTGTCTGTTTGTTAAGGAGTATGTTAAGAAACTTACTTTTTAACTAACTGGGTTTTAAAATGCAATCCTATCTTCAAGATGGAATCCTTCCTGTTTTTAATACATTGATTTGGGCTTGCTTGTTAAATTGCCCAGGTTGAAAAATCACTTGATTAGGGCTGGAGTAAGGAAAGCAGCACCTGGTAAAGTAAAAAAAATAAGCTGGGCCCCTCAGCAGGCCAAAGCAAATCCTACAACAGATTATCTTGCTTCGTTTTCCCAGAGGCCCTCAGCCTACTCTATCTAAGCCTGTGGTCCCTGTCTCATTCCCCCCTCTACAGATGGAGACCCTAGCTGCTGCTAGGGAAAGGGGGCGATGACCGCTCTGGTTGCTTCATGCTGAGTGGGGGCACAATAAGGGGTGCAGCTAGGTCTCCATCAGTCGTTGGCCAAGAGGCCTTGGAAGATGGGCATTTTCATCCTGGGCTCCATTTCCATCACCATTTGCAGTTTTATGACTTCAAAAGGATTTAGAAAACTAGCTCCATATCATAGTAGTCCATGGGATTTCTAGGCCTTACATAGTTTGGACTTGC
Source organism: Manis pentadactyla (assembly GCF_030020395.1). Taxonomy (NCBI): domain Eukaryota; kingdom Metazoa; phylum Chordata; class Mammalia; order Pholidota; family Manidae; genus Manis; species Manis pentadactyla. The sequence goes on along the minus strand of NC_080020.1, from coordinate 144,361,133 downwards.
TTTCAGAGGTCCTGGAGTGAATCAGAGACATTTTGTGAATACTTTTGAATGTATACACAACACTCAACTTTAATTACAGCACAGGCCCCACCCTGTGCTGCTGTTAAGATGTCTAGTAACATTCTATTTTGTATAACTGCTTGGTGCATTAAACTTCAGTATGAGGCCTTTTGAGTAAAATTAGTTAAGGATTTGATATGCCAAATTTTATCTTCTAAACCAAGACATGGTATAAAAATGGAGGCTAGGTGATCATACCAGTGAAAAACACGCCTAATCCATTGATGTTGGAGGCTTGGGAAGTTTGCTTTGTGTGGATATTCTTAACCCAACATCCTTGTAACCAAGAAATTCAGTTACTACACTTATTTAGTTCACTCATTCTTAACAACCAAAACCTTCCCTAAACATTACAAAGTCTACCCTCTCTTTAAGCAATTTTTTCTTTTGAAAGATTTAAGCCAGGCTATATTGCAAAAGATAAATCCTTCTCTCTCAGGGAGTCTAGTTTAAAAACCTCCCAATTTTTGAGGATAATGATGAACCCAATAAGTGGAATACATTTCCAATAAAAGGATTTAGAAAAAGAGTTTTATATTGTAGTAGTCTACAGGACTTTTGACCATTTTGTTTCCCTATGGCAAAATAAATTTAGCTGCATAACCTTATTATATTGTGTATTTCTCTCAGGGGCCAAGCCTCTCTAATCAGAGAGTTTGTATTGAGGCCAGGCTTATGTGCAGAAGAAAAGGCACTTCTTTTACAGGGTTTGGGGATCAAATTCCTCCAAATTCTTCAGAATGCATGCCAGAGGTGTGTCTGACTTTAAACTTGAAGAGGGAGCTCCCATCTGGCCTTTTCTCTTGAGGGCGTCCCCTCGCCTTGGAGCCTGGGTGACGGTGGTCAATCACCCTCTCTGCCAGGCCTACTAGACTTAGCCACTCCTTACCAGTGTGGCCTGCACCTTGCCTTGATATCCCTCTTGCCTTCTCACTAAGCAAGAGTTGCCTCAGAGCTCTGGATTTAGTGTGCTCTTACTTTACATCTTTTGGGAGTTCTAATCCAGACCCTAATTTCTAAAAGCACGGGCTTTAGCATAGTACACTTGGGATCATTCTTTGATAGGCCCCTGCCTGTCCCATAAATGCAGGGACTGTGTGACCTCTCGCTGCCAGAGCCATGGTCGGTTAGAGTCACAAGTGTGTTCCACTTCCCTGGGGCTGCAGAAAAGGAAATGCCACAGCCCCAGGAGGACTGCCTTTAAGGAAGGGAGGTCAATAGAATAGAGTCATCTATATGTTGGGCTCAGTTTTCAGCTTGACTACTTCACAAATCTCATTTACGCTACCCAGGAGAAAGTGGTACAGCCCCAAGAGGAGTGCTTTGAATGAGGAGCAGGGGAGCTTATTCTAAAGCCAAAGATAAAATTCAGACAGAGGCTGCCATGGACAGTTATGAAGGGGGGGTCTATACTTTCAAACACCAGTTTCTGCCACTGCCAGGGAATTATCCTGCTAGTCACCCACTGTAAGAAATATGACATGTCAGATAAAGAGGTCAGGGGTCATCTGCAACTCTCGCATAGGCAGCAGCCTAGCTGGAGGTTCATGGGGCACCATCAGATCAATTGGCTGGAGTGGGGATCCAAGGGCCACTGTCTACTAGGAGTCCGCAGATTAGGATAGGAAAGTGGGAGGTTGGCTCAGTCACTCCCCAACATTCCCATCTAGAGGCGGGGGATCAAGGAGCAGCAGACACCAGGAAACCTTTTACCCGAGACTTAAGACTAGTGACTGACATGAATCATCTTTTAAGTGGCTAACGGGTACCCAGACACATTTTTATGAAAACAGCATTGAGTCAAGAGTAAGAGTGAAGCATAGATCTCCCACCTTGCAGTAGTGATCATAGGGTTCCATGAAATTGATGAAGTTAGAGGCCCACACAGAGCTTGTAAAGGAAGTAAAGAGCACCCTGCCTCACTCAGAGGTCAAGGGTGGCCTGAAAAAACAGGCTGGAAGTCAGACAGAGAAAGAGAGACACTCCTCATGGATACCCAGTCGGGCTGTCGGGGACTGATTCCAGACATGTGGGCCTTTGAGAAGCCGCTGAAGTGTAGCCTCAGCCTAGGCTCTCGCAGTTGCCCACGGCCTTCCTCAGTCCCTCGCATCCAGGGAGATGCCTCTGAAGGGGAATCCTGGCCTCCTCTCAGGTGACTTTCCTGGCTCCCAACGGAGAAGGGGGATCCACTGAGGGAGATGCAGGGGAACCTGTCACTCGAGACTTTGAGGTCGGCAGCCGGACTAGTCCCATTTAAGTGTTTGACGAGTGTCCCATGTTGTGAGCCACAGACTGCTTCCTTCTATAAGGACAGTGAAAGAAAAGGCAGGCTTGGATGCTGATAATCACCTTCGAAGTTATCCCAGACAAGTCCCCAAAAATGATGCCGGGGTTCTTGTTTGCAGAGTCAAAGAATGAACTTAGCAAACACTCAAGGTAGAAGAGCCAGGGAGAGGCTTTTATTTAGAAATAAAGGAAGAGGACAGACCTCCTGGCTCACTCCAGGAGGGGACAAAAGAGTCCCTGTCTACAATCTATTTTGAATTAATTTTTGTGAAAGGTGTAATGTTTGTGTCTAGTTTCATTTTTTTGCATGTGGATGTCCAGTCAGGATTCATTTTTTCCCACCATACATATATCAAAATATCCAGTACTGTTCAGTAATAACTAACTGCACTCATTTTTGGTTTATTCTTCCTACGTTTCCTCATGCATAAATGAATAAATAAGTGCATGTACTTCCTTACATTATTAAAATGAATGGTAACATACTAAAGATGCTCTTTTGCACTGTGTTTTACTTTAAAAATTACAACCCAAAATCATTCTGTATCAGTTTGTGGAATATGGTACATTCTTTGTCTTTTTTCAAATTATTTTATTAGCACATAGTGCAACAAAGTTACTGAATTACTCTATTTATTAGCATCCAGAGTCACTGGCAATGTTTTTCAGTGTCAAAAAAATGCTTCATTGAATAGCCCTGAAAAAAGTATATACACAGCTATTCAATGAATATTCGAACATACATATCTCTATATATTTACACATATTATAGATAGATAGATAGATAAATATTCCAGGGATGAGGAGAACCATTAATGTTTGTGGAGTTTAGTTATAGCTGAAGAACTTACATTCAATCCAGACATCTTTGGAAATGAGAAGTGAAAAGGAGGGATGTGAAATTCTAGGAGAGATTTTCAATTGCAAATCAGAAGAATATTAAAAAAAATAAAACTTTCAGATACATACCTAACATATAGAAATAACAGAAAATTATCTAAGTAAGTGGATTTTTCCCAACTCAAAAGTTGCTTTTTCCATTAATAAATTGCTTTTGTCTGCAATGAAGCCTCTTTATTTAAAGATTCTATTATTTCTCTACTTTAAAATTTAGATCCAATTCTTCATTGAAAGATTTTCATGTATATTGCATTTTTCCAGCATGTACTGCCCTGGATCTATTTAAGAGTTCCCTCAACTGCTTATTCATAATTGACTGAAATATTTTACAGAATCTGATCCAGGCCGAGTCTGACAATGCTGTGAATTATGGAACAGTTCTTGATCTAAACAGTTTTCAGTCTATGGAAATCCACACAGCTTGAGGCTGTTATTTCAGAACGTTAATGTTCAGACCCTTATATTTTAGTGAACCATATATTTTTCTAGGCATTTAAACCCTACAAGGGAAGAGTCTAAAGGGCCCTTAGAATCCAGCTTTGGTTTTAAACATAAGCTGGCTGAAGCTCAAGAAGGGTAAATGACTTACTCATAGTCCCACAGCTCGTTGGCTGCTGGAAGTAACAGGTGAGAGTTTGTGTTTTCTGCATCTGTGACTCCTAGTCCATGTCTCTCTGCAGGTCATGGGAGGCAATCTGCTAGGTGGTCCCCTCACAGTCAGAGGAGTTAGAATCAAGGGTTTCATTAAGTAGAGAAGTCCTGAGGCAGAAAAGGCCAATCAGAGATATCCAGGTGTACCACTGTTTTTCCTGAAAGCTAAAATGGAAAACAGAAATATATCAGGGAAGTGCAACTTTCCCTAGTAAAGGGAGAATAGAGAAGGAAGACAAACATGACTAGTGGAGGGGGAGTGGGGGTGAAATGAGTTAATGGATATCTGGGGCCAGTGGAGTGTCAAAAGGAATGAGAAGGTGGATTCTGCTTCTGTGACTATCTTGGGTCAGCTGGCGACCTTGAGGAAAAGAAAAAAAAGCACAAGCTCCTACAGAATCATTCAGTGGGAAACTGTGAGCAAATACAAACTGTGCCACTTCAAGATGTGTATGTCAAGGTCTTGGTAGGTCTAACAGAAAATTAAAGAATGAAAAGCAATTCCGCCCCAAAAAAGTGTATTCTTCTAAATGTATGGCTAAAATGGGTGTATCTTTCAGTCAGAACAACTCTTTTACATGAAGCACTTTGAAATTGTTATAATCCTTAGCTAAGAATGCTGATTCTCAAAAATAATAATAATAATAAAACCCCACACACCCAAAATGAAACAGACAAAGATTTCAGGAATTTAGTAATGAGGCAGAAAGGAAATGACTTTATGCTGGCTTTCATAATCTTGTATATCTTATGCAGAGACTAAAAGAGGCTATACACACCAAACAAACAAAATCATATCAATAAAAATACCCCAAGTTTCTTCAAATAACTGAACATTTGATAAGAGGTCTGGATATTTACCTATTTACCCCATCACACATGCAGAACTGTTCACATTATTTTTATTTCTTTATAACCAGACATATTAATCACTTGCCGTGATTGGATCATCAATCCCTGGAATGGAGGTCCTGAAGGCTGTTGGTCTTTGGAAGGCCATTGATTGATGGAGTTCATTGGTAATTATTTGTCTGGGAATAATGTGCTGTTGGCTATTACAACTACCTTAAACATGAGTAAATTCAAGTTTTAGGGGAAATATTTGATAGTATTTTCTCCCAAATGATCAGAGAAGAGAACAGAAATAAATATCAGATAAGAATAATTAAAACCAAAACCTTCTGTTCATTAGAATCAGTAAACTTGATAATGGAGCAGAGTTACATTTACACTAGTATAACATATGCATTCTTATTATTGAAAATATTCTAAATATTTACATCATCTGTCACTGTAGATGTTATAAAACTCTCCAACAGAGTGCTTATTTAATATTCTCTGTAGTGCTTTGGGGAAGTGTGATATAATACAAAACTGTATTTGTTTTTTGTCCCTGGCACATTATTCCTAAAACCCTTGATATTTCCTGAGTGCCTTTGGTATTTATAATGGGCCCCTATCCATCATACCTGAGTTTATGCTAATGCGATGACTTAGGCTGGGCCCCTAGATAGCCTCATGATGGTCTTAGGACCAAGTGATGAGAAGGTTGGAAATTTCAACCCCACCTACCACCTTCAAAGGGTAGGAGGAGGTCTGTAGATTGAGCTCTATAGAAGTTCTTAAACAAGATTTGGAAAGCTTCTGGGTTGGTGAACATGTTAAGGACCAGGGAGGGTGGTGCACCCAGAGAGGGCATGGAAACTCCCTTCCCCTGTATCTGTACACAGGTGCCCTACGTATCTTTCCAGTTGTCTGTTCCTGAATTGTATCCTTTATAATACACTGACAATTACAAGAAAACCATTTTCCTAAGTTTACAAGCCATTTATCAAATTATCAACACTGAGAAAGGGGTCACAGAAACCCTCAATCTATAGCCAATTGATCAGAAGAACAGACGGCAACCGACATCTGAAATAGTGGCACCTGTGGGACTGAGCCCTTAACTGTGGGGTCTGTACTGAGTCTGAGTACTTAGTGCCAGAGTTGAACTGAATTGTAGGACATCCACTTGGTGTCTGGAGAGCTGGCTACTGGAGGGTAAAACAAAACACACATGTAGCATCAGAAACAATGTGAGTATAAACAGTTCAGGCAGCAGGGCAATCTCACCCCTTTTTACAGAAAATAGAAGTAAAGCTTACAAAGTTGCACTGATTAACCCAAAGTATAAGCCACAGTCAGTGCGCATATAATATTCATGCCTTATTCTTGAACTCAGTACCATCCCACAAGCACATTCTCTGACCAATCACAAGATGACAACTTGGGTTGTCAAAACTTCAGAAACTAGACTAGCAGCCAGATACTAGGTTAGACACAGCAGAATTGGACAACCAAGCCAATATAAGTTAGAAACTGGGTTACTGAAACCTCCTCTTAGAAATTGTATGAAAGCTGCTTATTGCTATTTATTAAGGTTATTATTCAAATCCTCTTGAAAGTAACTTACGGTTTCTCCTCAGCAAGCTGATGCAAAAAAACATTATCTTGTTTATTTCCACACAAGGAAGTTCATCTGTGTCATAAACTTATCGTAAGAGAAAATGGTATGTATGAAACCAGAGACACCCTTTGGTGGAGGAGAGATCAGGGAGGTTTATTAAGCAGAAAATTGGCTAATGGCTAATGTTGCTGATGGTATCTTCCTCCAGATAGCAGATCCAAAAAGGTTAGCCTGAACTGGCAAATGGCAGCAGTGTGCGTGTGCGTTTGGGGAGGGGTTGTGGGCAACGACAGAAAACAGTTCAGGCTCACAGAAAAGCTATGTTTAACGGTATCAGCAGCCAACAGCACAGACCGAGTGGTTGCTGCACTCCACACCACGCATTACTGGGAGATTGCAGCACGAGGCCGCGCATCTGTGTGCAGCCGTTGTATGGCGAAAGCCATTCCCTCGCTGCATGGGGCGCTTTAGATCCCACTTAGAACACTTAAAATGTACAAACCCAGTGATTTTCCTTAGACACTTTTATTGTAGCTGTGTTTTAAAATATGCAAACATTTTCTAATGATGTTAGCTTCATCTTACTTAGTTCACCCATCTATGACACATTACGTGCCATCCTAAACTGATAAATCTGGGCTATGATATCAACATGCAGTCCTGTGTGCATTGTTTTTCTTCTAAAATGATCTCAGAAAGCTTCAAATGGAATAAAACTCTAATGGCAAGTTGGCTAGATAGGTTCTATGGTCATTTCAAAACCTGAATAAATAGACACAAATGTTACTGATGTATGGTCTTCCTTGATTACTACACCATGCACCAAAAATGCTAATCTGCCAGATGCTGTTTCCTGAGGCTTTTTTTTTTTTTTGAGAGGGCATCTCTCATATTTATTGATCAAATGGTTGTTAACAACAATAAAATTCTGTATAGGGGACTCAATGCTCAATGCACAATCATTAAACCACCCCAAGCCTAATTCTCGTCAGTCTCCAATCTTCTGAAGCATAATGAACAAGTTCTTACATGGTGAACAGTACAAGGGCAGTCATCACAGAAACGTTCGGTTTTGATCATGCATTATGAACTATAAACAATCAGGTCAAATACTAATATTCATTTGATTTTTATACTTGATTTACATGTGGATCCCACATTTCTCCATTTATTATTAATATTATTATTATTTTTAATAAAATGCTGAAGTGGTAGGTAGACACAAGATAAAGGTAGAAAACATAGTTTAGTGCTGTAAGAGAGCAAATGTCGATGATTAGGTGAGTGCCTGTAGACTATGTGTTAATCCAAGCTAGACAAGGCAATAAAACATCCACGGATGCAGAAGATTTCTCTCAGAACGGGGGGGTGAGGTTCTAAGCCTCACCTCTGTTGATCCCCAATTTCTCACCTGATGACCCCCCTGCGACTGTGCCTGTCTTAGGTTGTTCCTCCCTTGAGGAATCTTACCCGTCTCTGGCTAACCAGTCATCTTCCAGAGCCATACAGGGAAATGTAAAGTTGGTAAGTGAGAGAGAAGCCTTATTGTTTGAAAAGGTTAGCTTTTTACTTCTTTGCATATTTATGCCCTGTGGCTTCTATGCCCAGCATTTGTCTTGAGGTATCTTTACCACTTGGAAGAATTATGATACTCGGTAATTTCGATATGAGGCACAAATTCTACTTAAGGGTTATAATTAGGAAGGAAGAAGAAAAGCTATAGAAGTAGCAGACAGAAGAAAACATGGGAAGACCATATATGACCATAATTGACCATATATGTCTGGGTTAATGTCTGGATTATCTAGTCTGTTCCATTGATCTGTGGCTCTGTTCTTGTGCCAGTACCAAATTGTCTTGATTACTATGCCTTTATAGTAGAGCTTGAAGTTGGGGAGTGAGAAACCCCTCACTTTATTCTTCTTTCTCAGGATTGCTTTGGTTATTCGGGGTCTTTGGTCAAATTTCCATATGAATTTTTGAATTATTTGTTCCAGTTCATTGAAGAATGTTGCTGGTGGTTTGATAGGGAATGCATCAAATCTGTATATTGCTTTGGGCAGGATGACCATTTTGACGATATTAATTCTTCCTAGCCACGAGCATGGGAAGAGTTTCCATTTTTTAGTGCCCCCTTTAATTTCTCTTAAAATTGACTTGTAGTTTTCAGAGTATAGGTCTTTCACTTCTTTGGTTAGGTTTATTCTTAGGTATTTTATTCCTTCTGATGCAATTGTGAATGGAGTTGTTTTCCTGATTTCTCTTTCTGCTGGTTCATTGTTAGTGTATAGGAAAGCCACAGATTTCTGTGTGTTAATTTTGTATCCTGTAACTTTGCTATATTCCGATATTAGTTCTAGTAGTTCTGGGGTGGAGTCTTTAGGGTTTTTTATGTACAATATCATGTCATCTGCAAATAGTGACAGTTTAACTTCTTCTTTACCAATCTGGATTCCTTGTATTTCGTTGTTTTGTCTGATTGCCATGGCTAGGACCTCCAGTACTATGTTAAATAACAGTGGGGAGAGTGGGCATCCCTGTCTAGTTCCCAATCTCAGAGGAAAAGCTTTCAGCTTCTCGCTGTTCAGTATAATGTTGGCTGTGGGTTTATAATAAACGGCCTTTATTATGATGAGGTACTTGCCCTCTATTCCCATTTTGCTGAGAGTTTTTATCATGAATGGATGTTGAATTTTGTCAAATGCTTTTTCAGCATCTATGGAGATGATCATGTGGTTTTTGCCTTTCTTCTTGTTGATGTGGTGGATGATGTTGATGGATTTTCGAATGTTGTAACATCCTTGCATCCCTGGGATGAATCCCACTTGGTCATGGTGCATGATCCTTTTGATGTATTTTTGAATTCAGTTTGCTAATATTTTGTTGAGTATTTTTGCATCTACATTTATCAGGGATATTGGTCTGTAGTTTTCTTTTTTGGTGGGGTCTTTGCCTGGTTTTGGTATTAGGGTGATGTTGGCTTCATAGAATGAGTTTGGGAGTGTTCCCTCCTCATCTGTTTTTTGGAAAACTTTAAGGAGAATGGGTATTATGTCTTCCCTGCATGTCTGATAAAATTCCTAGGTAAATCCATCTGGCCCGGGGGTTTTGTACTTTGGTAGTTTTTTGATTACCACTTCAATTTTGTTGCTGGTAATTGGTCTGTTTAGATTTTCTGTTTCTTTCTGGGTCAGTCTTGGAAGGTTGTATTTTTCTAGGAAGTTGTCTATTTCTCCTAGGTTTCCCAGCTTCTTAGCATATAGGTTTTCATAGTACTCTCTAATAATTCTTTGTATTTCTGTGGGATCTGTTGTGATTTTTCCTGTCTCATTTCTGATTCTGTTGATTTGTGTTGCCTCTCTTTTCCTCTTAATAAGTCTGTCTAGAGGCTTATCTATTTTGTTTATTTTCTCGAAGAACCAGCTCTTGGTTTCATTGATTTTTGCTATTGTTTTATTCTTCTCAATTTTATTTACTTCTTCTCTGATCTTTATTATGTCCCTCCTTCTGCTGACCTTAGGCCTTATTTGTTCTTCTTTTTCCAATTTTGATAATTGTGACATTAGACCATTCATTTGGGATTGTTCTTCCTTCTTTAAATGTGCCTGGATTGCTGTATACTTTCCTCTTAAGACTGCTTTTGCTATATTCCACAGTAGTTGGGGCTTTGTGTTGTTGTTGTAGTTTCCATGTATTGCTGGATCTCCATTTTGATTTGGTCATTGATCCATTGATTATTTAGGAGTGTGTTCCTAAGCCTCCATGTGTTTGTGTGCCTTTTTGCTTTCTTTGTACAATTTATTTCTAGTCTTATACCCTTGTGGTCTGAAAAGTTGGTTGGTAGGACTTCAATCTTTTGGAATTTACTGAGGCTCTTTTTGTGGCCTAGTATGTGTTCTATTCTGGAGAAAGTTCCATGTGCACTTGAGAAGAATGTGTATCCTGTTGCTTTGGGATGTAGAGTTCTGTAGATGTCTATTAGGTCCATCTGTTCTAGTGTGTTGTTCAGTGCCTCTGTGTCCTTACTTATTTTCTGTCTGGTGGATCTGTCCTTTGGAGTGAGTGGTGTGTTGAAGTCTCCCAGAATGAATGCATTGCATTCTATTTCCTCCTTTAATTCTGTTAGTATTTGTTTCAGATATGTTGGTGCTCCTGTATTGGGTGCATATATATTTATAATGGTTATATCCTCTTGTTGAACTGAGCCCTTTATCATTATGTAATTTCCTTCTTTATCTTTTGTTACTTTCTTTATTTTGTAGTCTGTTTTGTCTGATACTAGTATTGCAACACCTGCTTTTTTCTCTCTGTTGTTTGCATGAAATATCTTTTTCCATCTCTTGACTTTAAGTCTGTACATGTCTTTGGGTTTGAGGTGAGTCTCTTGTAAGCAGCATATGGATGGATCTTGCTTTTTTATCCATTCTATTACTCTGTGTCTTTTGATTGGTTCATTCAGTCCATTTACATTTAGGGTGATTATTGAAAGGTATGTACTTATTGCTATTGTAGGCTTTAAGTCTGTGGTTAACAGTGGTTCAAGGTTAGCTTCTTTACTATCTTACTGTCTAACTTAACTTGCTTGTTGAGCTATTATAAACACGGTCTGATGATTCTTTATTTCTCTCCCTTCTTATTCCTCCTCCTCTCTTCTTCATATGTTGTGTGTTTTGTTCTGTGCTCTTTTTAGGAGTGCTCCCATCATGAGAAGTCCCTGTAAAATGCCCTGTAGAGGTGGTTTGTGGGAGGCAAATTCCCTCAACTTTTGCTTGTCTGGGAATTGTTTAATCCCTCCTTCATAGTTAAATGATAATCGTGCTGGATACAGTATTCTTGGTTCGAGGCCCTTCTGTTTCATTGCATTAAATATATCATGCCATTCTCTTCTGGCCTGTAAGGTTTCTGTTGAGAAGTCTGTTGATAGCCTGATGGGTTTTCCTTTGTAGGTAACCTTTTTTTTCTCTCTGGCTGCCTTTAATACTTTGTCCTTGTCTTTGATCTTTGCTATTTTAATTATTATGTGTCTTAGTGTTGACCTCCTTTAATCCCTTGTCATGGGAGTTCTGTGTACCTCTGTGGTCTGAGAGGCCATTTCCTCCCCTAGTTTGGGGAAGTTTTCAGCAATTATTTCTTCAAAGACACTTTCTATCCCTTTTTCTCTCTCTTCTTCTTCTGGTACCCCTATAATGCAGATATTGTTCCATTTTGATTGGTCATTGAGCTCTCTTAGAATTCTTTCATTCCTGGAGATCCTTTTATCTCTCTCTGTATCAGCTTCTCTGCATTCCTGTTCTCTGTTTTTTAGTCCATTAATGGTCTCTTGCATCTCATCCATTCTGTTTTGAAGCTCTTCCAGAGCTTGTTTTATTTCTGTATTCTCCTTCCTTAGTTCTTGCATATTTCTCTGCAAGTCCATCAGTATGGTTATGTCTTTTGTTTTGAATTCCTTTTCAGGAATACTGGTTAAATCTATCACCCCAGGTTTCTTCTCAGCGGAAGATGTAGCAGATGCTGAAGCTGTCTGGGTTATTCTTGTCTGGATCAAATTTTTCTGCCTTTTCATGTTGACAGGTGCTATTGACTGTCAGCTGGGAGAGCCAAACTTTCCCCTTGCTACTGGCCTTTCTTTACTGGGACAACTGCGACCCCTAATGGCTTCTGTTGGGCAATTGCGTGTAGACTGGGTCTTTGTGTCTTGCCTGGTCTGTATGGAGGAAGCTCCTTTGCTGAGGGAGGGGCCAGGCTCAGGCTGCTTCTCTGCTATGGCCACGCCCCAGAGGAGTAATGGATGGGGGGCTGTTTGGCTGTTTACCTCCGTGAGGGGTCTCACTTCTGTTGCCCAGGGGGTTAGTGCGCCCGGGTTTCCCTGGAGTTTCCAGCTGCTGTACTGTGACCTGGGTTGTTTCCGTCCAGCTGTTGCGTCCCTGTCCCTTTAAGACTTTCAAACAGCACTCGCCTTTCTTTGTCACAGGGGCATCAGCTTTGGGACCTGCTCAGAGGTCTTGCTGCCCTGTTTCCCTAGTTTCCAGCCCTCCATGCATGCACTGTGTCTGTGCTCTGGTGCAGGTGGCTGGGGCTGGGTGTTTAGCAGTCCTGGGCTCCCTCTCCCTCCTGCCAGGAGCCTGGGGGGAGGTGTGCTCGGGTCCCGCCAGGCCGGGGGTTGTATCTTACCCCTTTCACCAGGTGCTGGGCTCTCACACATGTGGATGTATTCTGGCTGTTGTCCTGTGTCTTCTGGTCTTTCTTTTAGGATTAGTTGTATTTGTTGTATTTTCAAAAATATATATGTTTTTGGGAGGAGATTCCCACTGTCCTACTCACACCGCCATATTGGCTCCGCCTCTGTCCTGAGGTTTTTAATACATATCATGCTTAGCACTCCAAATAGTCTTGATGATATACTCCAACCTCGTTGGTGAGTCTGGATGGGCTTCTACCCATATCTGGTCTCCCCCTAATTGCTTGTCCTCCATCACTGTGCATTCTGGCAAACTGCCCTAACCCCATATGTTCCCATGTTCTCAGGAGTCCTTCAATTGTGTGCCTGGAATAGCCTTCTCCCACCTGTCCATCTGGATGACTCTCTCCCACTCATCATTCAAGCCTAGGTCAGATGTCACATTCCCACCTTTTCTGAGGAGCACTCCCTCTCCGTCAGGCTGGGTTTTGTGTCCTAGCTCCTTCTCCCACATTTGTCTTTCTGTTTTTATTACAGCCACTGCCACATAGGATTTTCCCTGTCTATATATCCTTGCCATTGAGGCTTTTGAAAAGCAGGCACTGTCTAATATTATGACCCTAGTACCTATCAGCATGGTGGCACATGGCAGTCAATGAATAACTGAGTGAATGAATAAAGTCAATATGAAACACACTCATGGCCTTCCTTTCTAACACAGATATATTAGAGATAAGTTTTACAGACCTGTTGCAACTATCCTGGGTTATTTAAAAGTGATGTTTACCAAGGTGGGACATGGGCTGACCAAATTTTACAAATGTATGTAGAAAATGGTTAACTTGCATGGCTCATTTAATTTAACAGAATTTAAAGCCAAGACATACATTGGAGGGGAGTAGCATTAATTATTATTTTCTTCTGTTAATTAAAAAAAATTATATCACTCATTCTAGATCATGCAAAGCATCCTGAAATTATATTTTCACTTAATCTCTCCTCCTTCTTCCTATTCCTCTGCTGCGGAAGCAATGGTGTGGTCAAGCAGTGGTCCAGAGTGGTAGCAGACTAAGGTTTAGGAGAAGAGGGAATGGTGATTCAAAGGGTCAAGGTTGTTTTTTTAAAGGAAAAGTTGTTTGTCAAAGGAACCCCTACTGGGCAGTATCATGATTTGGCAACACTGTAGTGCACTTCCGTAGTACAACTGCTCTCCTGACAGTCCAGTCAAAGATTTCATGGCTTTTCCTCTTACCCCAAACACATGTCTCTTTTTCAGATGATAATCTTCCCTTCCACCAAGAAAACTGAAGCAACCAAAAGGGGAACTTTTTATCTGCCCTCCACAAATCTACCATGCCACCTGCATCTTCAACTTTTCCAGGAACAAGGGAAAATTATTTATATGCCTATAATTCCTCACTACATGGTGGAAACAATCCCCTCTTGCCTTCTCATTTCACTCCTGCATCACAACTTATTTTTATTGTTTCTTACATCATCATTTTCTTTCTATTGGTTTATTCCCATTGTAGTGCGATATCTCTCACCTTGAAGAAAATACATAAGCTCTTCCTTAACTCTACAACTCTTCCTTGTCATCATCCCATTTCCTGAGCCCAGACTACAGCTGAAAGGGATCAGAAAATGCCATCCCAAAATGTATCACTTTGGCATATGGATTATTTTGAGTGAAGGTAACTGGGAATCACCATATGTAGAAATAAGCCTTCCTGGAGCTTCCCTTATCTGACTAAGAGCAGAAAATTCTGGGAAATGAGGACTTCCATAAATCCTCTCTCCCAGGGGAGTTTTATAGCCATGAAGAAAACAAAAAGTTGACACTGAAATGGGCTTGCACAGATAAAACTTAGGGAAGTAACCCTTATCTTTTATTAGTTTTCTGAATATTTACCTTCCCACAATTTACTGCCCCCAAAACGTCAAAGCCCTTTTCCTTTGTCTTGTCACTTCACAAATTTATTGCCCTTTCATAAAATGATATATAAACCTCCAGGCCTGACCACATTTTCAGGGTTTTCATTTAATTTCTGTGAAGCCCCTAATATGCATATGAAAAAACTTGATCCTGTTAACCTGTCTTCTGTTAGTTTAATTTTCTGGAACCCAGTTACTGACCCTAAGAGGACAGGGGAAAAAGTTCTTTTTTCCTTCTCTAATACAGCTGAATGTCTTGAAAAATTATCTATAATCAACTGATTCCACTTGATCACATCCCAGTATTACCCAAACTCACTGTCACCAGGGTTTGGGCCCCATCAACCTTTTGTCTGTTTTGCTAAGTCAGTCAATAACCTCCATCTGCATGTGTCAGCGCAGCTGGCTGCTGTGACCCTGCCGTTCCCTGGGATTCTGTGACAGCTCACTCTCCAGGTTTCTACTGACTCGACTGCTCCTTCCCAGTCTCACAAGGTGGTTCCTTCTCTGTCCAACATCTAAATATTAAAGACTAAATACTCTTATGGCCCCTCTCTTGACTAATCACCATTTCTCTTTATATAATTTCAACAATAGCATTAAAAATTTTTATATATTTGTTGAGGATGTCCAGATTTGCATTTCCAGCTTTCATAAAAGTCTCCAACCACAGATCCAACTCAGCTACTTGAAATCTCCATCTGAATGGCTAACAGGAACCACTAGATTTACAAGCCAAAAATAGTTACTTAATTTCACACCTGAACCCTTACGATTGCCTTCCACATCTTATCTATTTCAGTAAATGGTCTACCATTTACGCAGTTGTTCAGTCCAAAAATCCGAGAGTCAAGCTGTTCTTCCTCTTTCTATTCAATCCACCCCTAAGACTCTATCTAAAAGTATGTCTCATATGTGACAAAGTCTCCCCATGTCTATTGCTGCCACCCTCAGCTATGCCAATATGCAGTTTTGTGACAAGCCTCCTAACTAATCTTTCATCTTCTGTTCTCTCTACACATAGCTGCTGAAGTGCTATCTTTTAGTGCAAGTAAAGTATGTCCCACATCTGCTCAAATGTTTCAGTTGTTGGCTTTCCACTTGGAATAAAATATCAAAATCCTTAATACAGTCTCAGAGTCCTACATGGTCTCTGTCTGCTTCCCCTATCTGCTTTCTGTCTCTCTATTACTTGCTGTGCTCAGTCTCACTGCCTTCTCGTTGTTTATGGAGCACACCAGCCTCGTGACTGCAGTAAGATCATGCCACAGGTGGTTTCCTCTGTGGACTTTTCTTCTAGTAGATCTTTACTTGTTTCCCCTGCAGTTATTTGTTCCTTAGATCAAATTTAATATTATCAGTGAGATATTCCTTGACAACCCAATAAAATTAGAAGTTTCCCAACTTCACCTGTCTCCACCTAACCCCTAATATTCCACCAGTTTCATTTTTTCTTCATATAATTGTCCATATGTATTTATGAATACAGACATAAACACAAACTTGTGATACATGCAGACATAACACACACAGACACACAAATACCCAAGCAAATTTCAATTCCCAGTGTGGAAAACACCCACATCTCTTGCTTTCTTCTAACCTCAAAACTTAAAAGTTTCCTATCTATTTGCAGTAGCTGGACCAAGTAGAGGAGATAATGATAGAAACCTACCATCCACACATAAGGCAAAGAAAAGCCTTAAGACACAAGAAGAGCTTTAATACTTGCTACCTGCTCAGGGAAGGATAACACCCTGAGAAAGGAGAGGCCAGGGACTTCAAGAGGAAATAAGTAATTAAAACTCTAAGAGACTGAGCAAAAAGAGAAAGGAATAGCAGGAAGAATGGAGAGGAAGACCAGAGGGGACATCTCAGCAGGACTTGGACAACTGATGTGGACACATCATAAATGTCAGCAGGGTGAGGTTCCTTGCTCCTATCTCTGCTTTTCTATCCTCTTGACTCCAATTCAAAATGGGTGGACCTTTGTACATAAAATGCTTGACTCCCTTGGTTGGCTCTGATCATATATGTGAGATGAACTGGAAGTCTTCCCCAAACTCATCTGCAAGCCAAGACACAAACCAGTGACCTGTGTTGCCTGCCAATAATTGGTTGTGTCTCAGTTAAGACACACTTAATCTTCCCTTGTCAGGCATGATTTCACATCCAAACTTTTCTTAATTGCTGAATACCAATAGTCACTGCACTTAGTCTGCTCTGTTGAGCATTCCTAAACCTCAGACAAAGGACCCTTTATTGGTCTCTAAGAGGCTGCCTGCCAGGAGCAGGGTTAGTGTTCTGGAAGTGCACACTCACCCTGCAAGTGAGCGGAGGAGAGTATTGCAGCAGTCCAAGAACGCCACCACATTAGGTGGACAGAGACAAGGCACGTAGAATGGCCCATTGGTTCAGTACATGGAGGAAGTTAAAGGGCATGCTCCAGTTGTCCCTTGTACTGCAGCTGAGAGTGCCCCAGGGATCAGGAAGGAAAAAGTCAGGGAACCAGGTGGTAAATAATGAGACATTCTCTATGTCACAGAATGAGGTTGCAATTTCACTTTTCTGTCCTGGAGCCAAAGGGGCAGTTTCCACGATCTTACAAAAACTGCTTTATTTGTGCACACTCGAAGTCAAGGCCACCATGAAATAGGTTGCTGGAGAGCACATGAAGGCCTGACACAGAAGAGTACATGCTTCTCAGCTCCAGAATAATCTGACCTGCACAACCTGGGATGGTTGCTCTCCCTAAAATGAGGAAGGCTTATGTAGTTTGGCAAAATTAGCATACAGAGGCTGAAAAAACTCAGGAACGGGAGAGATCATTATCAGAGAATAAACTATTGCAAATTAGGGTGGTGCTGGGCTAGCAGCACGAGTACACTGTATGCAAATATGCCTCAGGTGAGTTAGCAGTAATTCCTAAAGAGCTGTGCCTTTCTGACCTTCTCTCCGGCATTCCTCTTTGTGCACTTTCACTTTTCTACATTTCTTTTTGTCTGTCTAGATTTTATTGGGTCAGCTGGGAGGAGCAGCACATGGCTGTGACTGTAGTAGGAAAGAGTGAACTTATCTTGGGATGTCCATACAGACAGCTTCAGGCTACTCCTTCAATTCCTACAGAGCATAGTTGGGGAAACCTTTTCCATATACTCTGTGCAGGTGTGTATATATTCATGTGTTTATTTTGCATAACAGCAGCTACATTATAGAACCACTGGCTTGATCATTTCAACTTTGCTCTGCTTGGGAAACTAATAGAGCAAAAACAAAGAAAAGATATCAAAGTTACAATTTATTTAGCATTATCTCCATCTGTCACTGGAGAATTGAGTTGCCTGTGACCTTCAAAAAGGTGTATCTGCCCAGAAACAGCCTAGAAAGGCAGATTAGGGACCAAGAAACCTCTCTAATTTGCTTCTGAGCATTCTTGTAGATAGCTGCTGTTCTAAATGCTAAGAAGGACTTATATATGTAATATTGTCGCAGGAGTTCCCATTTAATTATGCAAAAAGTTTCTCACTGAATCCTAAGCACAGATTCAGTAATGCCCTCCCTTCTCTGTTCACCTCTTCCTCCTTTAGACAATCTGCTTCCAGTTGTGTGAACCATGGCTTCCTGCCTCTCCTTTAGTCATCTCACACCCAATACCTTCATCACACTGGAAAATAGGAGCATAAAGGGAAGTCTAGCATTACTTTCTTTCATGACCAATTGTAGTGGAAACTCAAGTAAAAAGAACAAGGAAAATATATACAACGGCGCTGAGGAATACAACATCCCATTCTTCCACTGTGCCGGGGACCAAAAGGACCCCCCACCCACAAAATGGCGAACTCCCCGCTTCTCTTCCGGGTCCTCTGCTCCCGCCGGTGCCAGCCAAGGCCCAATCACCCCTCTACACCTTCCCGCCGGCGCCACCTAAGGTCCAATTATCTTCCGACCCACCCCTTCCTTGCTAACCTGTATAAATTGAGCCTGCAAACAATAAACTGTGCCAGCTTGATCAGACATCCTGTCTTGCTGGTCGTGCTTTGTGTCCCTTGCTTGTTTCATTTCTGCAGGTTTCTCGTTTTGGCCCTCGTTGATAGTCCCGTGGGACGGGACACCACTGTATGAGTTCTGTTCTGTTTTGTTTGTGCTGCACATTACCTGTCAGCCTTGTCTGCTATTAAACTAGAGTCCATGGGGACAAAGCCTGAGTCTTGGCCTATTTTATTTCTAGCAAGTATCTGGCACATGAGAGACACATAAAATAGTTGTTGGGTTACTTTAAAAGGTCATTGAGGAAGGGTTCATGAAAGATAAAGGTTTTAATTAGCTTATTCATCTGATAACAGGAAAACTGGAGGTCAGAAGCTGGAAGTCAAGTGTGTTACAATAGTTCAGATTCATGAAATTAAAGTAAAAACAAATTTAAATATTTTATTCATTTATCCTGTTGGGGGGAGAGGTGTTGTGTAGTTTCCTCAGTCCTTGTCCCCGCCGCGACAAAGAATTGAAGGGCAGAGACACAGTAGTGAAGCAGAGTAAAAGTTTTATTTAAAGTTACTTAGAGAAAGAACTGCAGGCAACCTCAGAGAAAGAGGAGTGCCCTGAAAGGTTGGAGAGAAAGAGTTTAAGATTAAAAGGTTACACACTTAGAGAGTGTGGGTGACCTCAGAGAGAGGAGCGCCCTGAGAGTTTGGGGGTTCCCCCTTTTAAGGATTTTTCAGGAATGTGACAAAGGGCTAGGGTGTGGGCCTGTTAAGTGGTCTCAAGTATCTTTGATGAGATACTAGGTTTCTTATCAGTTCTCTAGGTAATTTTGCAGAATTAGTTTATCAGTCGAGACTGCCCTTCCTCCAAGGTGGGCAGAGTTATTTGCTTGCTAAAGAGTATGTTAAGAATCTTTCTTCTTAAACTTCCTGAGTTTTTTTCAAGATGTAACTTTGGCTTTAAGGTGGGATCTCCCTGTCTTATTATGCTGTTTATAGGTGGGCCTTTGAGCAGGCTTGAGTAAATATTACAATGACCTAATTGACACAATGAAGACATGGGCTGTGTTCAGATACTTTTCCTTATCTGGGGGCTATTCAAACATTCAAGGCCAAGTTGCTATTGACCTTTTGAGCTTGAACTGATTAACTCATTCACTCCGAGTCTCTTCTAGCTTTCTAGTTTTAACTGGTTAACTGAGTCCTTTCTAAGGGGCTTTACTGACCTTGTTCTCTTTCTACCCTGCTCATATCTATTTTCCTCCCTTACAATCTCACAAATATTTAATTGTCAATTATGTGCTAGAGAAGCAGCAATCAAGGAACCCAAAAATCCCCATGACAGATAACTATGGCAGGAGAGTCAGACAACAGACAAGTGATACATACACACACACACACACACACACACACATTTTACATAGTTCTAAAGAAAACAGATAAGGCAGGGAAAAGGGTTAGGAAGTGCTGAGGGGTGTGTGAGGCACTGACATTTAATTGCAATGACCAGAGGAAGCCTCACTGAAGGGACCTCTGAGTAAGCACCCAGGGGATGTGTGGGAGTGAGCCATTCACATGCCTGAGGGAAGGATGCTCTGGTGCACAGGCTATGAGGTAGTATGCCTGTATGTTCTAGAAATAGCTAGGAGCCAATCTGGCTAGAGCAGGATGAATGGGGAGGTAAGTAGGAGGTGAGCCCAGAGAGAGATCATGGAGAATTTTGTAGGACATAGTCAAGGCTTTTATTCATTTCCTGAGAGACATGAGGAGATATTAAGCAGAACAGCAGATCCCATGACCTGTATTCCAGCAGGTCACTCTAGCTCCTGTATGGTGAGAATATACTGATGAGGTAGAGGGTAAGGATACTAATTTTTTTTTTAATGAAATACTTTAGGAAAGTGTGGTGGTAGATTGAAATACATAGCTGGAACTATGCAGTGATAGAAAGTAATAAGATTCTGGATATATTTGAAATTATAACTAACAGATTTCATGTTCTGTGATGTAATTAATATAAAAGGAGAAAAAATGGAATCCAGGGGGACTTTATTCTAAATAATGGAGGGATTAGCTATTAACTGGGATTGAGAAGAACTTTTGAAATATTAGGGTGGTGCAGGAAAGGTGAAACATCAGAAGCTTAACTCAGGACAGGTAATTCTGAGAAGCCTGGTGCACCCTGGAGTGGGATGGACCATTGCACATGTGGGTGTGGGGTTTAGGGGAAGGACCCGGAGACAGGCATCTGGGTCTTCATCACATAGATCTGTGAGACTGCGGGAGAGCGCCCAGCAAATGAGTGTTCATGAGAAAGGGCAAAGGTTTAAGGAAATATCAATTTTAGGGGTTGGAGAGAGAAGGAAAAATGACAAAATAGACAAAGAAGGAACATCCAAAGAAATAAGAAGGAAATCCGATGAATATAGGTTCATGGAAGCCAGTTAAAGAAAGTTTCAAGGATGTGAATAATCAACCATGTCAAATATAAGAATAAATGATGTGAGATAAAGACTTAAATGTTTCCACTGTATTTTTTTTAGCTTTTAGTTGTCTTCCTTTATTTCTGCTAACATTTTCTATTGACAGAATTTCAAACAGAAAAGTTGCTAGAAAAAAATAAGGAGCTCATGTTATCTTTATCCATATTCACTGAGTGTTTACATTTGCCTTCCATGTATTATATCCATCTATAGAGATAAACGTATATATCTATCTGAATATATAGATATGTATTTTTTTACTGAATCATTTTTTGGAAACATTTGTGTCCCTTTATTCTAAATAGTTCAGTTTTTCCTAAGAATGAGGACCTTCTCTTGTAAAATGGCAATACAGTTGGAAAAATCAACAAATTTAAGAAATATTAATATATAATGATCTAATACACTGTTTCTATTTGGATTTTTGCAGTTGCCCCCAAAATGTTTTTTTATACGTTTTTTACTATTCTAGGATGAAATGCAGGAGCTTACATTGCAATTAGTTGTCATGTCTCTAGTCTCGTTTAATTTAGAACAGTTTCTCAGCCTTTCCATATTTTTCCTGACCTTGACATTTTATAAGAGTATAGACCAATTATTTTTTAGAATGTACCTCAATTTGAATTTGCTTGATGTTTCATCATGATTACATTGTGCGTCGTTGGCAGGAATAGCATTAAAGTGATATTACGTCCTTCTTAGAACATCTTATTAGGAGGCACATGATGTCAGTTAAGGTGGTGTTTGCCAGGTTTCTGTAAAATAAAGTTACTATTTTTCCTTTTAGGTAATTTTTGTGTGACAATACTTTGTAAGGAGATCATTTTAGACACGCAAATATCCAATTTCACATTAAACTTTTGCCTATTAGTTTAAATATGCATTGATAATTTTTAAACTCCACCATTCCTTTTATATGACTTGATCATCTCCTATAAGGAAAAGCTTATTGATCTTCATTTTTATTTATTATACTGTAGCTTGTTTTGCTTATTTATATCATTATGCATTAGTGGCTTTCATATTATTCCATGGGTGGTAATCTATTATTATAATTATTTATTTTTATGCTTAAATCGAATTGGCCAGTAAGAACCATTAATGTCAGCTCTGGTGACCTTGGACATGCTCCATTATTGTTCAGTACTTCATTTTCTGGTAAAATATGTTGCTCCAGGATCATCTTGGAATTTCCATGGTGCAGCTGAGGCATCGGAAATTTTCCTAAGGAAATCCATTTTCTTTTACTAGCAAATTTTATTTAGAAACCAAAGTCTAGGTATTTATTAGACATTTCTGTATCTTCCTTTGTGAACTTTCTATCCAAGTCTTTTGCCCTTTTTAGTAGGTTTTCTAAATTGTCTAAGTATACTAGATGTAAATCCTTTGTCAGATCTATCTAATCTCCAACATTAATCTGTGGCTTGACTATTATTTTTCTCAAGTGTGAGTTTGAAAGAATAAAAATTGTTAAGTATTGATTAGGTTTACTTTGTCAACATTTTTTTATGTGTAATGCTTCTTGTGTCCTATTTAGTTAATCTTTGCCTACTCCAAGTTACAGAAAAAATCCTCAATTATGTCATTGGGAATGACAGATTATGAACTTCTAAAATTAGATCATCCTCTTCACAAAAACAAAAAGAACCCTGGCAAAAATTTTCAAAATGAGCTTTTTTGTAGCTCTGAGAATTAGCCAAAGGCTTAAAACTAAGAAAATTATCTGTATCTCAGTAAAAACAGTGGGTTTTGTGGCCTTTTAATTTATCCTATGCTCAACATGGTATCTTTGAAAATCAATATCCCATAATCATTGTGCAAACTAGCAGCCTTGCAGCCACTGGAAGGGTCAGTATGAGCTGGAGTTCTTTTAAAACCCCATTCTCAGAGATTTATCATTACAGTTCTTTCTGGAAAGTCCCACTCACAAAGACTTGTCTTTATTTGACCTGACTCAGGGATCACTTAGTGAGAATAGTCTTTTCCTCAGGGGTGTTTAGAAAAAGAATTATCAGCGATTGTTTAATATTGTGCCTGAGGAGGTCATACCAGTTGGGGCAAACAACAAGCTAACCAAAACTTTAAAAGGAAAAGGTAGGCAATTAGATGCCGATAATGGACTTTGAAAAGTTCAGATGTATTCCTTGGAATCTAGAATGTCACACCAGCGTGCAGGGCCGTGAACTTCCTCAGAAAAGACCTGAGAAGAAAATATACTCTCACCTTTGGTTGACCTTGAGTCTCTGTGAAATCAGAAAATCTTTGAAGGCAAGGAAGAGCTTTAAACTGCCCTGTTGAATATTATAGGCATGCCTCAGCAAACACAGAGATGCTCAGCAAATTGAAAGGCTATTGTTCCCTGAAATTTAAGGAAATCTCGTCCATTTGGTAAATGATTACTCAACTAACCAAACAGAGTAGCCAGTGGCCACAAAGACTAAAGAAGAAAACGTCCAGTTTTCAAAAAATATGACATGAAAGAAACAGGAAAATATGGAACATACATAGGAAAAAGTACAGTCAAAGGAAACTGCCCATGAGGAAGAATAGATGTTGGCATTACTTGGCAAAGACTGAATATTTGAAATATGTTTAAGGAATTAAAGAAACCATTTCTGGAGAATTAGGAAAAATATGTGCTCAATATTTTACCAAGTAGAATATAAAGATAATAATACACACCACACACACACACACACACACACACACACACATAAGAACCAAATAGAAATTCTAGAGTTGAAAAGTTAAATAGCTGTAATGACAAGTTCACTAGAGGGATTCAACATCAGTTTAAACAGGCAAAAGAAATAATCAACAAACTATATGACCAATTGAGATTATACAGTCTGAGAAACAGGATGACAAAACAATGAAGAAAAATAAACAGAAACTCATAGAGGTTTTGGGTAACATCAAGGACACCAATATATACATAATGAGAATCCCAGAAGGAAAGGAGGAAAAAGAGTAGAAAGAATATTTGAAGAAATATCTAAAACTCCACAATTTGTTGAAAACATTACTGCATACATCCAGAAAGTTAAATGTCTACAAGTAGGATCAACACAAAATGATCCACAACTATACACATCATGATAAAATGTTGAATGTCAGAGACTGTGACAAGAAGAGACTCATTATGTAAAAGCATCTTGAAAAAAAGTATTAACTGATTTCTCATCAGAAACCATGGAAGCCAAAAGATAGGGAGATAGCATATTTGAATCAATGAAAGAAAGACCATCACCTGAGAATTCTGTATCAACAAAACTATCCTTCAAAAATTTAGAAGTAAGATTTTTCCATATAAACAAAAACTGGCTCTTGGCTTTAGCAAATCTATCCTACAATATATATCAAGGAGCATCTTTTAGGCTGAAATGAAATAATACTGAACAGTAACTTGAGTCTACATAAAGAAAGAATATTAGTAAAAGTATATATTTATATACCTATTTAACATATGTTAATAGAAAGCAGAATATGATGTAGTTTTATTTGTAAAATTTATTTATTCTATTCGGCTTAAAAGCAATTGCATGAAGCAACAATTATAAATCTGTGTTGACAGACATACAATGTATGATGATAGAGTTTATATGACCAAGACACAAAGGAGGGGGAACATAGAAGCAAGTTGGTTTTGTTTTTGTTTATTGTATACTATTGAAATTAAGGTGGTATTAAATTGAAGTAGATAATTATAAATTAAGATGGTAATTATAGCCCAGGGCAACCATTAAGAAGCTAATTCTTTCCTTCTTCCTCCCTCCCTTCCTTCTTTCCTTCCTTCCTTCCTTCCTTCCTTCCTTTCCTTCCATCCTTCCTTCCATTTTTTATTCCTCTCTTCTCATTCCTTCCTCCTTCTTTGTTGCCAAGCTGCTCCTACAACTACGAAACATAAAAAAATGGTCACAATAAAAATGGTAATCAGTATGATAAAAAAAAGCTAACTCAAAAATCTCTAGTAAAAGGAATGACAAGGCAATTGAAATGGTACACCAGAAAACATGTTTAATACAGAATAATGCAATAATAGACAAATAGAGAAACAAAAATAGACAAGACATTGAAAACAACTTTTTAAATGGCAGACAAAAATTCCACCTTGTCACTGACTACACTAACTGTAAATATATAAACCACTCTTCTCAAAAGCAGAGACTGACAAAGAATGGATTTAAAAAAAAAATAACACGACCATTTACATACTTGTATCTATATAGAAAGAGAAAACTAAGCCCAAAGCAATATGAAGGAAGGAAATAATGACAGCATAAATAAATTAGAATTGAAAAACAACAGAATAAATTGAACTTCAACAAAATTAAAAACCTTTTGTGCTTGAAAAAATACTATCAAGAAAGTAGGAAAAAAACAGAAATTTTACAGGTCAACAAGTTATCACATGACATTTTCAGCTGAAATATTTTTCCCTCAATCCCTCATCTCCCCAAATATGCCAAATCAAACAAAATCAGGAAGACTATTCTAAAATAGCTTGTAAAAACAAGACACATTATCCTTTGGTAAAGATCCTTCATTATGACCTATCAAGGTTTCAGGTCCTAAGAAAACAAAAGAGGACAAAAGAAAATAGGAAGAAAAAAATCCCTGGTTCTGTGATCTAACAATATCTGCTTCTGTCCTTTGCTCCTTGGAAATGCCTTTCAATCACCCTGTACCGTCAGTAGTTCTTTTTTTATTAAACTTGTTCTTCTGTTTTGTCTCTCAGACTTTGGCATGCTCTCCTTAGTGCTTAGCCCATTCTCCTCAGTGTAGACTTCCCTTTCACTCACTCATAAGGGGGTATGTACCTCTATTCTGGCTTACTATGGGCAGTTTCCCTAAGTACTTACTCATCTATAAACTTTGTCCTCTGTGTTTGGAGTTTCTGGAACTGAAGTTTTCCTTGCATTGGCAAAGCTATTATTGCTCTGAACCTAGTTTCTCTGCAGTCATTTGCTCCAGCTGATGATAATCCACATGTTTTTATTTAGTAGCCCTGCTTTTAGCTAGGTTCATATTTTTCTGGTGTAGCCAGCCTTAAAATAGGCTTTTCCACAAACCAGATAGCCTCTCATACATACACACCTTTGTTCCAATTATTAACCCTTTAGGGTCCTTGTTTTCCTTTATTTTGTGTCTTCCATTTCTTGACCTTATGTATGTAAAATAATGCATGTTTTTATTGTTTATGATATGCCTTACTCACTGTTGGTAGGTTAATGGATGACTTTTACATTGATTAAGATAACTGAGTATATGTAAAACTGAAGTTTAACATCTTAGACAATTAAATTTACTACAGAAAAATGCCCATATGAAGATTGATAGTCAATGCTATTAAAACTTTAAAAGATTAATGCATCTCAGAAGAAGAACCAGAATCTTATGAAGGGATATCTTAATTAAATGCTATGATATCTCATATCATTATATCTGTTTCTCTCTCTCTTTGTCTATATCATGTATATCTATCTATCTATCTATCTATCTATATCTATCACCTATCATCTATCATCTATCTATCTATCTATCTATATCTGTCTACCTGTGGTAGATTAAGGAAATGACAAGAGACAAGTCTCTTGTTTAAGTTTTCAGGGTAAGATACATTGAAACAGCAGCCAAATATCATAAAATCCAAAAATAAAACAAAAATCACAGTATGGTTTCTTACTGAGAGCAAATCCAAACAAAGAGAAAGGCAGAACTTAAGAAATCACATGAAGATTCTATGAGGAGCATTAAGACTTACTTCCTATTAACATTGCTGGAGAAAACAATTCTATCATATTTTATCAATGCATTATTTTTTCTTATTGGCAAGTGTGGGTAAAATTGTAACATTTCCAGAATATCTCGCCTGACTTTAGGTATCTGCATATCAATAGGAGTTCAGAGGTGGAAAGAAGAATGACTTTAGTGCATTTGCATCATTCCTCAGGGGTGGAGAGAAGTTCATCTCCATATCAATGGGTAATTACCTGGGCAAGGAGGGCTTATCTGTACCTGAGAGGTGGGGGGAGGGCTGGTTTTGCTTTTGCTGGAGCACGAAAGAGAGAAGGCCCCTGAATGGAGTTTGTGAGCAATAAGCAGGTTTTAAACTTTATTTCTCCCTTTGATTGATTTCAGTTTTTAGAGGTATTCCGCCCCAGGATTTCCTCTCCCTGGACTTACATCAGGCACAGTCAGCAGGGTTCCTCTGAACCTGAAATATGTTATAATGCGTGCGACCTTTGGGATGGCCACCCCTAGAAATGAAGGGGAGAAGTGGTGTTCGCACCAAGGGGCATGTGTCTACACTCATGTGCTGGCCACGCCAACCCTGGCCTGTGGCCCGAGCATAAGGCTACTGCTTCTGCCACTGCTGCTGCTCTTGCTGTTGGCCGGAGCCTGGTCACAACTATGGAAAGGAGCAGAGGTCCGGTACATCTTAACAGAGAAGCAACTGGCTGCTGTGTACCACACCTTGCTGACTACAGAGCCCATCACTGAAATCTCCAACCAAGGTTATAACCACCTCTCCCATCACAGGGTGGGTGAGAGACTGGACCCAAAGGCCACGGAGTGGTGTGGCACAGACACCTACCATATATCATGTGACTGGCCATTTGCGTTTGGCATCCCCTGGGAATAATGAAGCAGATGCATTGGCTCAGGTGTGCTGGCTAGAAGGAAAGCCTGCCTCTGATGTGGCAATGGCTACATCAGCGTTTGGTGCACACAGGGCAAAAGACAATGTGGGCTGTAGCCCGTCTGTGAGGCTTGCCATTGACCTGTGAAGAAGGCAGCCAAGCCCAGAAAGAGTGCCCTGAACATTGTTTAGATCAGCAAACCACCAAGAGAGGCCTAGAGCATCTCTTTGCAGCCTATGACTGGTTGCTGGTGATTTAGAGCCATCAAGGCACCCACATTATTGGACGTGCACTGCAAGGATGGGTGCAGCAATTAGGAATAAAATGAATGTGGTCCTGGACATTTCAACACATGGACTGGTGATGGCCAGCTCTCCTGGCACCTTGGGGAAAAGGCCTGGAAGCTGGCCTCCTGTGTATTCCTGGAATAACAGCAAAGTAGCCCCCCACAATCACAGTTATTTGCTTCTAGTCCTTGTGTCCTGGATGCGCCCCCTGGCTGCAGCTGCCGTGTGATAACTGGAATGGATGAGCTTTGGACTTAATCTGCATGGGACTTTGAACCTAGCTGAATCCTCTGGCTTGAGAATTATTATGATTGTGTTGCTGTTGTCAAGAAAAAAATGCTTAAATAGAGGCTTGACTTTGTCTAATGTTTGGTGAAAGTTTTTCGAGCAATCTACCATGGTTGTTAGGAATGAGTAAATAAGTGTAGAAATATATTTTGTGCTTAGAGATTGTGCTATAAAGTACATTTACTTAATCTGCATAGGCTGAATCCTCTGGCTTGAGGATTATCAAGATTTTATTGCTGTTGATATTGTATGTTACTAGATTGGTCAGAAGTTGGGGAATGAGTAAATTATAAGGCAAGATTTCTGGAGGGGTGGCCTGTGGGTAAAATTGTAACATTTCCAGAATATCTCACCCGGCTTTAGTACATCTGCACATCAATAGGTGTTCAGAGGT
Organism: Manis pentadactyla; assembly: GCF_030020395.1. Classification (NCBI taxonomy): domain Eukaryota; kingdom Metazoa; phylum Chordata; class Mammalia; order Pholidota; family Manidae; genus Manis; species Manis pentadactyla. The sequence goes on along the minus strand of NC_080020.1, from coordinate 144,332,598 downwards.
GGAAAGAAGTATGGCTTTAGTGCGTTTACATCATTCCTCAGGGGTGGAGAGAAGTTCATCTCCATATCAATGGGTAATTACGTGGGCAAGGAGGGCTTATTTGTACCCGAGAGGTGATAGGTCACTCTTTTGTCACTATTAAAGGGGAGGGTCGGTTTTGCTTTTGCTGGAGCAGGAAAGAGAGAAGAGGTTCAACTGGAGCTTGTAAGCAATAAATGGGTTTTAAACTTTATTTCTCCCTTTGACTGATTTTGGTTTTTAGAGGTATTTTGCCCCTGGATTTCCTCTCCCTTGACTTACAACAAGAAAAAAAGATTTCTGGAAATGGTATATTCCTTTCTTATGACACATATGTTTTTTCAGAGAAGACTGTTGGCATGGACACATCATTAAAAATATCCACTACTTGGCAGTAATTTTCAAATATCTCAGATTTTAGTTGTAACAGCTCCAAGAAATTACAGAAAGAAAATTAAAAATTGCCATTTTTGAACTTAGAAAAATATATGCATTTAGGGTTGAATATGGAAGATTCTGATCAGAGGAAATTGACTTCAACATTTTAAGGGAGGCTTGTAGTTGAATGAAGAAATCATCTTTAGAAAATATTGTTTCTTATATGTATAATTCTTTAGTATTGAAAGTTTATGATTTCCATTTTTGTTTGTTTCTTTTATTTTGTTTTCTGTTTTTTCTTACAGGAATTCTCACAGGACATTACCATGGTGCCCTATGAAGTTTATTCCATAATGTCAGAGCTATTTGCTCATTCTTTATTTTCTCTTTTTGAGACCTACAACTGTGTTGAATACTAACAGTAGGAAACTTGAAAATATGGTTACTTAGCCATCACCCCATGTACTTAGAATAAGGTTAATTGTTTTACATGAATAGTTAGAGCTAAACTTTCCTCAAGATAATTTGTCTGCTGATACATTGTGCCAATCCTGGATGGTGAGGTGTGCCCTAGAAGCTGCCTCAGAATGTCTTAAACCTCAAGAGACATCTATTTCTGTAAGATGAGAGATATCTACAACTTGACATATAGAAGCTGCTCAACAGGTTTTGTTGTTTTTCTTTACTTGGCCTGGAAGTTTCTCCCTCAGAGAGACTGATTGAAACTTATTTTGTTGTCCTGAGCAGCTACTCATCAATGTTAAAGCAGATCATGGGTGTTAGAGCATGTATGTATCTAACAAAGATTTATTATTCCTTCAATTTGGTCTTACTCATTATGTATCCAAGAAATTGTACATGTCTTCTAACATATCAGAACTATCAGCTTTATTATGGTATTATGTGAAGGGGATCAACAGCACAAATTATAAAAACATTAATGCTAAGAGTTATTTTTTTATACTGGGCCAAGCATTATAGACAAACCACATGCATTATTTTATTTAATCCTCACAACAGAGTGAAAGCACAAACTATTTCTATCACCCTCTTATTTACTTGTGAAACCTGCAGTTTAGAGAGGTTAATCTCACAGAGTCAGGAATTGAACTCACCTTCATAATCACTACTCTTTTAAGCTCTTTGTATTACCAATCAATAACATGAACCTTTCTTGTATTTTTCTATTACCTTTCATTTCAATGCTTCTGTTCAAAGTTGGATGAGTTTTTAATCTCTAATTTTATGATTTCTTCTCCTTGTTTATTTAGTGTTCCATCTGTAACCACTAACTGCTGTGTTTCTTCAATTAAACCCAGTGCCTTATTGTTTGTTCTTCAAGTTCCCATTGCCATTCCTTTAAAGACTCAAAATTTTAATGGAAAACATTTGTTGGGAAAAGTTTTATGATGGTCTCAGTGCTTTTCAATGCCACTTTTATTGTACATTTTCAGCTATGAGCAAAATTATTCTAGGATAATGTATACCTTTTATAAGAACTGACTCACTCTTTCTTATTTCTAGACACACATCATAATGCACTATTAAGAATTTGCATGTGTAATAGCTTGTAATAGTTAATTCCATGAAAATATTATGGTCAGTCATAAAGATACAAATACTATGTATAGAAAAATGAAAAATTCTGGATAGAAATTTCAGAAGCTTTATTTTTTTCTTCATCATAGTTTTTCTCATGTAAAAAAATATTAACATAAAAATGTATGAAATACATGCAAAAAAATATTCAGTAATTTTTATATACTTAAAAATGTATGTATCAGGCCATAAGAAAGAAACAAATCCTACCATTTGCAACAACATGGTTGGAGCTGGAGGACATTATGCTCAGTGAAATAAGCCAGGCAGAGGAAGAAAAGTACCAAATGATTTCCCTCATTTGTGGAGTATAACAATGAAGCAAAACTGAAGGAACAAAATAGCAACAGACTCACAGACTCCAAGAAGGGACTAGTGGTTACCAAAGGGGAGAGGTGTGGGAGGGTGGATGGGGAGGGAGGGAGAAGGGGACTGTGGGGCATCATGATTGGTGCACATGGTGTGTGTAGGGTCACGGGGAAGACAGTGCAGCTCAGAGAAGACAAACAGGGACTCTGTGGCATCTTACTACACTGATGGACAGTGACTGCAATGGGGTGTGTGGGGGGGATTTGATAATATGGGTGAATGTAGTAACCACATTGTTTTTCTTGTAACATTTGTAAGAGTGTATATCAATGATACCTTAATAAAAAAAAATAGGTTTATAACCATAAAAATGTATGTATCAGTTGAAAAAGTTTGAAAATCTATATATTATGATTTATTCTACTGAAAAATGAGTTTTATTTATGCATGATTTATATATCTATATAATAAAATCCGATGGTTTCAAGTGTACAATTAAATGAATTTTGAAAAATGTATATAGTTGTATAACTCCATAAATATGATGTAGAATGTTTCTGTCACTTCAAAGAACTCCCTTGTTCCCCTCTGCAGTCAATTTTCTCCCTATCTCATGTACCCTGGAATGGTTTCTTTCTGTTACTGTTCTTTCTGTTACTACTGTTTTGTTTTTCTAAAATTTCATATAAATTTAATCATAAGTGTGTAGTCTTGTTTGTGCCTGGCTTGTTCCATTTGGCACATGCTTTTTGAGACTTATCCATGTGACTGTGTATCACACACAGTCCACCCTTTGTGTTGCTGAGTGCTGCCCCATTGCTGGATGCTTCACTATTTATCTTTTCTCTAGTTGACAGACATTTGGATTGTTTCTAGTTTGAGGTTATTATGGCTCAAGCTACTCAGACTATTCATGTAGAAATTTTTATATGAGCATGCCCTTCCATTTCTCTTGGTTCTATACTTAACTTTGACGTAATGGGTTCAATATGTTCAATATCTTTTTAAATCAATGGGTCATATGGAAAATGTATGACTACCATTTTAAGAAGTTGCCAAGCTTTTTTGCAAAATGGCAATACCATTTCTCATCCAAACAGTAAATTGTGAGAATATCAGTTGATTCTCATCCTTGTCAACACATGGTATTGTCAGTCTTTTTTTATTTACTCCATTCTAGTAGGTTTGCAGGGGTTTCTAATGGCAGTTTTAATTCTCTTTTCCTTAATAACTAAGGATGTTCATAATCTTTATACTGCTTGTTTGTCATAGTGCAGATAGTTCTTACTCTTCATGGAAATTCAAGATCATACAACGGAGTGTGTAAGCTGAAATGATGCAAAGCTATCTTAAGAGTAAATGAGAAAAATTACCATTGTTCCATGACCTCTAAATTTTTTTGTCAAAACATGAAAAGCCTCTTACTGTTAGTTATTAATGTATAAAAAATAGCAGAACTAATGTTTAGTACAAAATACTTAAAACTTTGAAAACATTGAGAAGTATTTTATCCTCTGTGAAAAATAACCACAGATCTGTTAACTACTTTTTTTTAAATTTTATTTTGGTATCCTTAATCTACAATTACATGAAGGACATTATGTTTACGAGGCTCTCCCCTTCACCAAGTCCCCCCCACATCACCACTCACGGTGTTGATATGTCTATCAACATAGTAAAACGCTGTAAAATCACTACTTGTCTTCTCTGTGTTGCACAGCCCTCCCCGTGCCCCCCACGCACTATACATGCTAATCATAATGCCCCCTTTCTTTTTTTTTCCCGCCCTTATCACTCCCTTCCCACCCATCCTCCCCAGTCCCTTTCCCTTTGGTAACTGTTAGCCCATTCTTGGGTTCTGTGCTTCTGCTGCTGTTTTGTTCCTTCAATTTTCTTTTGTTTTTATACTCCACATATGAGTGAAATCATTTGGTACTTGTCTTTCTCCACCTGGCTTATTTCACTGAGCATAATACCCTCTAGCTCCATCCATGTTGTTGCGAATGGTAGGATTTGTTTTCTTCTTAGGACAGAGTAATATTCCATTGTGTATATGTACCACATCTTCTTTATCCATTCATCTACTGATAGAGACTTAGGTTGCTTCCATATCTTGGCTATTGTAAATAGTACAGCAATAAACATAGGGGTGCATTTGCCTTTTTCAAACTGGAGTGTTGCATTAATGGGGTAAATTCCTAGAAGTGGAATTCCTGGGTCAAATGGTATTTCTATTTCGAGCATTTTGAGGAACCTCCATACTGCTTTCCACAATGGCTGAACTAATTTACATTCCCACCAGCAGTGTAGGAGAGTTCCCCTTTCTCCACAACCTCGCCAACATTTGTTGTTGTTTGTCTTTTGGATAGTAGCCATCCTTACTGGTGTGACATGATATCTCATTGTGGTTTTAATTTGCATTTCTTTGAATGACAAGTGATGTGGAGCATCTATTCATCTGTCTGTTGGCCATCTGAATTTCTTCTTTAGAGAACTGTCTATTCAGTTCCTCTGCCAATTTTTTAATTGGATTATTTGCTTTCTGTTTGTTGAGGTGTGTGAGCTCTTTATATATTTTGGATGTCAACCCTTTATCGGATCTGTCATTTACGAATATATTCTCCCATACTGTAGGATACGTTTTTGTTCTATTGATGGTGTCCTTTGCTGTATAGAAGCTTTTCAGCTTGATAGAGTCCCATTTGTTCATTTTTGCATTTGTTTCCCTTGCCAAGGGAGATATGTTTAAGAAGAGATCACTCTTGTTTATGTCTAAGAGATTTTTGCCTGTGTTTTTTTCTAAGAGTTTTATGGTTTCATGACTTACATTCAGGTCTTTGATCCATTTTGAATTTACTTTTGTGTATGGGGTTAGACAGTGATCCAGTTTCATTCTCTTACATGTAGCTGTCCAGTTTTGCCAGCACCATCTATTGAAGAGACTGTCATTTCCCCATTGTATGTCCATGGCCCCTTTATCGAATATTAGTTGACCATATATGTATGGGTTAATGTTTGGAGTCTCTATTCTGTTCCATTGGTCTGTGGCTCTATTCTTGTGCCAGTACCAAATTGTCTTGATTACCGTGGTTTTGCAGTAGAGCTTGAAGTTGGGGAGTGAGATCCCGCCCCACACTTTATTCTTCCTTCTCAGGATTGCTTTAGCTATTTGGGGTCTTTCGTGTTTCCATATGAATTTTTGAACTATTTGTTCCAGTTCATTGAAGAATGCTGTTGGTAGTTTGACAGGGATTGCATCAAATCTGTATATTGCTTTGGGCAGGATGGCCATTTTGACGATATTAATTCTTCCTAGTCAGGAGCATGGGATGAGTTTCTATTTGTTAGTGACCTCTTTAATTTCTCTTAAGAGTGTCTTATAGTTTTCAGGGTATAGGTCTTTCACTTCCTTGGTTATGTTTATTCCTAGGTATTGTATTCTTTTTGATGCTATTGTGAATGGAATTGTCTTCCTGATTTCTCTTTCTATTAGTTTATTGTTAGTGTATAGGAAAGCCACAGATTTCTGTGTGTTAATTTTGTATCCTGCAACTTTGCTGAATTCCAATATTAGCTCTAGTAGTTTCAGAGTGGAGTCTTTAGGGCTTTTTATGTACAATATCATGTCATCTGCAAATAGTGACAGTTTAACTTCTTCTTTACTAATCTGGATTCCTTGTATTTCTTTGTTTTGTCTAACTGCCATGGCTAGGACCTCCAGTACTATGTTGAATAACAGTGGGGATAGTGGGCATCCCTGTCTTGTTTCCAATCACAGAGGAAAAGCTTTCAGCTTCTCGCTGTTCAGTATGATGTTGGCTATGGGTTTATCATATATGGCCTTTATTATGTTGAGGTACTTGCCCTCTATTCCCATTTTGTTGAGAGTTTTTATCATGAATGGATGTTGAACTTTGCCAAATGCTTTTTCAGCATCTATGGAGATGATCATGTGGTTTTTGTCTTTCTTTTTGTTGATGTGGTGGATGATGTTGATGGATTTTCGAATGTTGTAACATCCTTGCATCCCTGGGATGAATCCCACTTGGTCATGGTGTATGATCCTTTTGATGTACTTTTGAATTCAGTTTGCTAATATTTTGATGAGTATTTTTGCATCTACATTCACCAGGAATATTGGTCTGTAGTTTTCTTTTTTGGTGGGGCCTTTGCCTGGTTTTGGTATTAGGGTGATGTTGGCTTCATAGAATGAGTTTGGGAGTATTCCCTCCTCTTCTATTTTTTGGAAATCTTTAAGGAGAATGGGTATTATGTCTTCCCTGTATGTCTGGTAAAATTCCGAGGTAAATCTATCTGGCCCGGGAGTTTTGTTCTTTGGTAGTTTTTTGATTACTGCTTCAATTTTGTTGCTGGTAATTGGTCTGTTTAGATTTTCTGTTTCTTTCTGGGTCAGTCTTGGAAGGTTGTATTTTTCTAGGAAGTTGTCCCTTTCTCCTAGGTTTCCCAGCTTGTTCGCATATAGGTTTTCATAGTACTCTCTAATAATTCTTTGTATTTCTGTGGGGTCCATCGTGATATTTCCTTTCTCATTTATGATTCTGTTGATTTGTGTTGACTCTCTTTTCCTCTTAATAAGCCTGGCTAGAGGCTTATCTATTTTGTTTATTTTATCGAAGAACCAGCTCTTGGTTTCATTGATTTTTGCTATTGTTTTATTCTTCTCAATTTTATTTACTTCTTCTCTGATCTTTATTATTTCCCTCCTTCTGCTGACCTTAGGCCTCATTTGTTCTTCTTTTTCCAATTTCAATAATTGTGACATTAGACCATTCATTTGGGATTGTTCTTCCTTCTTTAAATGTGCCTGGATTGCTGTATACTTTCCTCTTAAGACTGCTTTTGCTGTATCCCACAGTAGTTGGGGCTTTGTGTTATTGTTGTCATTTGTTTCCATGTATTGCTGGATCTCCATTTTGATTTGGTCATTGATCCATTGATTATTTAAGAGCATGTTGTTAAGCCTCCATGTGTTTGTGAGCCTTTTTGCTTTCTTTGTACAATTTATTTCTAGTTTTATGCCTTTGTGCTCTGAAAAGTTGATTGGTAGGATTTCAATCTTTTGGAATTTACTGAGGCTCTTTTTGTGGCCTAGTATGTGGTCTATTCTGGAGAATGTTCCATGTGTACTTGAGAAGAATGTGTATCCTGTTGCTTTTGGATGTAGAGTTCTGTAGATGTCTATTAGGTCCATCTGTTCTAGTGTGTTGTTCAGTGCCTCTGTGTCCTTACTTATTTTCTGTCTGGTGGATCTGTCCTTTGGAGTGAGTGGTGTGTTGAAGTCTCCCAGAATGAATGCACTGCATTCTATTTCCTCCTTTAATTCTGTTAGTATTTGTTTCAGATATGTTGATGCTCCTGTATTGGGTGCACATATATTTATAATGGTTATATACTCTTGTTGGACTGAGCCCTTTATCATTATTTAGTGTCCTTCTTTATCTTTTGTTACTTTCTTTGTTTTGTAGTCTATTTTGTCTGATACTAGTTTTGCAACACCTGCTTTTTTCTCTCTGTTGTTTGCATGGAATATCTTTTTCCATCCCTTGACTTTTAAGTCTGTGCATGTCTTTGGGTTTGAGGTGAGTCTCTTGTAAGCAGCATATGGATGGGTCTTGCTTTTTTATCCATTCTCTTACTCTGTGTCTTTTGACTGGTGCATTCTGTCCATTTACATTTAGGGTGATTATTGAAAGGTATGTACTTATTGTCATTGCAGGCTTTAAGTTTCTGGTTACCAATGGTTCAAGGTTAGCTTCTCTACTATTTTACTGTCTAACTTAACTCACTTATTGAGCTATTATAAACACGGTCTGATGATTCTATATTTCTCTCCCATCTTATTCCTTCTCCTCCCTTCTTCATATGTTGGGTGTTTTGTTCTGTGTTCTTTTTAGGAGTGTTCCCATCTAGAGCAGTCCCTGTAAGATGTCCTGTAGAGGTGGTTTGTGGGAGGCAAATTCCCTCAGCTTTTGCTTGTCTGGGAATTGTTTAATCCCTCCTTCATAGTTAAATGATAATCTTGCTGGATACATTATTCTTGGTTCGAGGCCCTTCTGTTTCATTGCATTAAGTATATCATGCCATTCTCTTCTGGCCTGTAGGATTTCTGTTGAGAAGTCTGATGATAGCCTGATAGGTTTTCCTTTGTAGGTGACCTTTTTCTTCTCTTTGGCTGCCTTTAATACTTTGCCTTTGTCTTTAATCTATGCCATTTTAATTATTATGTGTCTCGGTGTTGCCCTCCTTGGATCCCTTGTCATGGGAGTTCTGTGTACCTCTGTGGTTTGAGAGGCCATTTCCTCCCCTAGTTTGGGGAAGTTTTCAGCAATTATTTCTTCAAAGACACTTTCTATCCCTTTTTCTCTCTCTTCCTCTTCTGGTACCCCTATAATGTGGATGTTGTTCCATTTTGATTGGTCCCACAGTTCTCTTAAAATTCTTTCATTCCTGGAGATCCTTTTATCTCTCTCTGCATCAGCTTCTCTGTGTTCCTGTTCTCTGTTTTCTAGTCCATTAATGGTCTCTTGCATCTCGTCCATTCTGTTTTGAAGTTCTTCCAGAGCTTGTTTTATTTCTGTATTCTCCTTCCTTAGTTCTTGCATATTTCTCTGCAAGTCCATCAGCATGGTTATGACTTTTGTTTTGAATTCTTTTTCAGGAAGACTGGTGAAATCTATCTCCCCAGGTTTCTTCTCAGGGGAAGATGTAGAAGCTGTCGAAGCTGTCTGGGTTAGTCTTGTCTGGATCAAATTTTTTTGCCTTTTCATGTTGATAGGTGTAGTGGTATGCTATTGTGTGTCTATCAGCTGGGAGAGTCAAGACTCTTTCCATTTGGCTCCTGGCCTTTCTTTACTGGGAAAACTGCAACCCCTAGTGGCTTGTGTTGGGCAATTGCGTGTAGATTGTTTCTCTGTATCTTGCACCGCCAGTATGGAGGAAGCTCACTTGCTGTGGGCGTGGCCAGCCTCAGGCTTCTGCTCTGCTATGGCGGGGCCCCAGAGGGGTAATGAATGGGGGACTGTTTTGTTTGCCTCTGTGAGGGGTCTCAGAGCTGTTGCCCAGGGGGTTAGTGCGCCAGGAGTTCCCTGGAATTTCCAGCTGCTTTACTGTGACCCAGGATGCTTCCATCCAGCTGTGGAGTCCCTGTCCCTTTAAGACTTTCAAAGAGCACTCGCTTTTTTTGTCCCTGGGTCGCTGGCTTCGGGACCTGCTCAAAGGTCTTACTGTCCTATTTTCCTAGTATCCAGCACCCCACGCATGCACTGTGTCTGCGCTCTAATGCAGATGGCTAGGGCTGGGTGTTTAGCAGTCCTGGGCTCCCTCTCCCTCCCCGCTCCGACTCCTCTCCTCCTGCCAGGAGCTAGGGTAAGGGGCCTCAGGTCCCGCTGGGCTGCAGCTTGTATCTTACCCCTTTCACCAGGCGCTGGGCTCTCGCAGGTGTGGGTGTGGTCTGGCTGTTGTCCTGTGTCTTCTGGTCTCTCTTTTAGGATTAGTTGTATTTGTTGTATTTTCAAAAATATATATGTTTTTGGGAGGAGATTTCCACTGTCCTACTCACGCTGCCATCTTGGCTCCACCCTCTCTCCTGTTAACTACTTTTTAACTGCTTGAGAGTACTTTAAACAGTGCTTCCTCTCTTCCCTCATCATACACCTTATAAAAGAGTGAGCATCTTTTCTGTGCCTGGGCAAATTTCCATAGTCCTTTCTAAGTCTGGCTCAGCTTACAATATTTTATCCTTTGTCCTTTTAATGTCATCAAATATCTCCAAGAGCTCCTTCAATGTGTTTTTTTTCTTTGCCAGTGCTTTTATCTGGATCATCTTCAACTTTTCATCATAATCACTTTCCCTATTTATGTCAATAAACTCATTTTCACGAAGTTCCTCTGGCTTCCTATCTAGAGTCTCTGAGACAATGCACTCAACATTCCCACAGTCAACTATTTCTTCTATAACTATTTATTTTCTTTTCAAATTTCACTTCCAGCATATAACTGTATTTTTCTGCTACGCTTTCATTCTTTGTGGTCAATTGTCTCTTATGGTTATAGTATTGTAAATCATCATGTGGGATTGCCATGGAAGACAACACAACTACCCTCTTTGCTGTCTGTGAGTAAATCGAATAAAAAATATACAGGGATCTATCACTGACAGGCATTGAAGGAACTGATATGACTGGTCACTGATTATAATAAACATTGTTAATGTAGTGAATTTTGGACTGAAGAGCTAGCAGCAAAACTCTACTTTATGAAATTAATCAGTTAATATACCATGGTAAGTGAAATTCAAACAATGTTTCTTGAGGACTGGTGTCATCAAAGTAAACTATAGTAACTGGTATCCATGAGTATTGGATCCATGTTAAGTAAAGACATCCTATATTTGCTTGATTGATGTGTTCTACTAAAACCTTTCATCCATTTTAAAAATAAGGTTGTTGATCTCATTTTTAGGTTATAAGAAATTGTTCTGTATTCTGGATACAAGTCTTTGTCAGGTATATTTTTGGAAATATCTTCTCCCATTTTTTACTTAACAGTCTTTTGAGAAGCAATTTATTTCATGTCTTTTAGTGAGAAGAGTTTCTAAATTGATAATCAAATTTATTATTTTGTTCTTTTATTGGTTATTGCTTTTGTATGTTACCTAGGTAATCTTTGATATACGCAGGGCCTCATATGTTTTCTTCTCTTTTATTATTTTTTCCCCTAGAAGTTTTATAGTTTGGAACACATATTAAGGTGTATGTTATATTTTCAAGTAATTTTGGTATATGGTTTGAAGAACAGTTTAAAATCAGTTGTTTTACATATGGATAGCAAAATGTTATAGCATGTAATTTAAAAGACTATCCATAACTCATTGATTTACCTTAGCAACTTTATTAGAAGTTCAGCTAAGCACAAATTTATATTTATTTTTTGTACATTCTATTATTTTCTAATGATCTGTAGGTATATCCTTACACCAATATCATGGTGTCCCACTGCCATCTTGAGATCAGGAAGGAGAGTCCTTTAACTTTGTCCCTCTTTCACAAAACTGCTTGGTTATTCCAGATCATTTACACTCTATGTAAACCCTAGAATCAGTCAATTTCTAAAAAAAAGCATGTTGGGTTTTTACTGGGCTTATGTTGACTTCATAGATCAATTTAGGGACATGTAGATCTTAATGCTGAGTCAGTCAATATAACTCTTCATATATGTGAGTCTTTAAAATTGTCTCAAAAGTGTTTGGAGTGCTCAGCATACAAATCTTGCAAATATTTTGTTAAATTTACCCAGAGCTATTTAAATTTTGTAATTATGAATGGTATTTGATTTTTAAATGCAAACTTTAAATTGTATATGTATAATATATACTATATAAGAAATATTTATTTTTCTGTATTGACTTTGAATTTATGACCTTGTATGACCTTGCCAAACTCACTGATTAGTTCTATGGCTTTTAGTAGATATCTTAGTATCTTCTATATAAGATGGTTATTTTTTTGTGAATAAAGTCAGTTTTATGTATTCTTCTCCAAGCTATATGTCTTTAATGTTTGTTTTCTTTTTGCTTATGTCATTTTCTAGGACTGCTAATACAATAGAATTTTAAATAAAAGTGATAACAGTAGGCACTCTTATATTAACCTCAGTCTTAAAAAAAAAGTCAATTTTCAACTTATGTAAAATGCTACCTCTAGGTTTTTCAAAAATTCTCTTCCTAGTTTGCTGATAGTTTTATCTTTATGAACTGAATTGGTGAATTTTGTGAAATGCTTTATCTGCATCACTTGAAGTGATCATAATTTTCATTTTTAATCTGTTAATATTAGCACTTAAATAGATATTCTATTGCTAAACTAGACTTCCTTGAATATTTTAAACTAACTATCCCACTAAACTGGCATTCCTTGAATATTCCCAAAATAGTCATTATGTATTATCTTTATATCATGTAATTATATATATTATAAATAATGTATATTATATACATATTAGAGTATATAATTGTGTATATTTTTATATAAGTATATTATGATGTATTATGTGTAATATATTACATATATTATAATATATATTATAGTAGTTTTGATGTGCTAACATTTTCTAAAGATATTTGCTACTATGTACATAAGAAATTAGTCTGTAGTTTTCTTTCCTTGAAATTTTTTTGGTCTGGTTTGATTTCAAGGTAATGCCACCCTTGAGAAGTATTTCCTACTGTATTCTGGGAATATCTGTACAGGATTTGTCCTATTTCTGTCTTAAATAGTAAAGTAAACTATGTAAACAATTGTCTTTATAAAAAAGTGTATAATTAGAAAATTAATAATTTTAATAGCTATAGAAGGTTCTTATTGACTGTGTTTTGGCAATTTCTTTCTTTGAAGGAAATTTTTCATTTGAAATAAGCTTTAAAATTTATTGATATAAATTTATTCATATTTTGTTACTATGTTTTAAAAATACTGTATTTTCTTAGAGCAGTTTTAGGTTCACAGCAAAACTGAGAGGAAGATACAAAGATTTCCCATATACTCCCTGCCCCAACATGTGCATAGGCTACCCTATAGCAACATTCTCTACATTTGTTACATTTGTAGGGTACATTTGTTATAATCCATGAAACTACATTGACACATCATAATCACACAAAGCTTATAGGTTATGTTACAGTTCACTTCTGGTCTTCCGTGCATTCTATGAGTATGAACAAATGTAAAAAACAAGTATTCATCATTATAGTATACAAGAGAGTATTTTTACTGCCCTAGAAATCCTCTGTCCCCCCTTTGAACCCTCTCTCATTTTACCCAAAGCAACAACTGATCTTTATTACTGTTTCCATAATTTTGCCCTTTCCAGAATGTCATATATTTGGAATCCTATAGTAGGCAGCCTTTTTGTGTTGGTGTGTTTTACTTATCCATATGTATTTAGGTTTCCTTCATGTCATTTTATGGTCTGATAGTTCATTTCCTTTTATTGAATAACTTTCCATTGTCTGAATGTACCATAATTTATTTGTCATTCACTTACTGAATGGCATTTTGTTGCCTCCAAGTTTTGGCAATTATGAAAAAAGCTACTATAAACATTCATGTGCAGGTTTTTGTGTGGACATAGGTTTTCAGGTTGTTTGGGTAAAAGCCAAGGAATGGGGTTGCTGGATCATATGGTAAGGGTAAGTTTATTCCTGTAAGAACCATCAAGCTGTCTTCTAAAGTGGCTGTGACATTTTGCATTCCTCCTAGCAACAAAACAGAGTTTTGTTGTTGCTCCACATCCTCATCACCATTTGGTGTTGTCCATGTTCCAGATTTGGGCCATTCTAGTAGGTGTGTAGTATTATCTCATTGTTTTAATTTGCACTTCTCTGAGACATACGATGTGGAACATCTTTTCACATACTTATTTTTTCCTTTTTTAAAAACACACGTTCATTAAGTACCACCAGGTGGCAGAAATGATGGGAGCCAAAATTCAGCTTACCATATTCTGAATTGCTTTTGTTTCCTTGAGTTATATAGATATCTATATGCTCCCTAACAAAGAAATAACACTCCCTTGATTACATCTTGATCCCATTTCTAGAGATGCTCCATTGTTAGAATTGTTCATTTTATACTTAAAATCACCAAAGGTGATCTACTAAGTGAATAGAGAAGATGTCTCCTCATATTACATTACATATGGTTGAATTTCTAGGTACTGATAGTCAACTATTATTTTATTGACTGAACCTATGCACATGTCCTGAGATAAGTCATTTTCTACATGTTTAGAAATTATGTACCTAACGCCTACTAAATGATAAGAACATTGGCAAAAACTCAGATTATAAACAGAACATATTTTTAAAATATCTTATTCATAAATGAAGAAGTAATTAAATAAAAACTTTCAAAAATTTTTGAAAACTTGTCTTATGTAAAATGAAAGTTAATCGATGTCATTTTACTGTACTTTTATTAGCCTCTATCCATGAATAGTTTGTTTTGCTTTAACCAACACTTTAAATTGGAAAAGATATTTTCAAATGAAAATAACTGGAGAAAATAAAACTGCCTCAATATTTAGAATGCATTTTCTAAATTGTTCTGAAATAGATCTATTCACATAAAAATTATAAAATATTAAGCAATAATTATGCCTTTCTACATTTAAAAGGTCAATGACATTGTTTCTGGGGCAAAAGAGAAACAAAATGTGAACAAATATCAGTATTTCAAAGTATGATTTATGAATTCAACAACACTAATATCTCATATTTAATTATATAGTTTTCTCTATTTTCTACTTAAAATTTTTTCAAAATTGAATTAATTAAACTCAAATGGAAACATAAATGAAGTAAAATTTCCTAGAGAAAATCACTGAAGTTCTGCTCTAAAGAAAACGCCGCAAGTCAAATACATAAACCTTTTTCATAAAGCATGATATTACAAAGGGGAATAATATAAATAATTATTCTGCTCTCTTTATTGAAGGGTCACATTCCTTTGGTTTTATTCTCAATCAACTTTAATATAGCCCTATGGATTAAATTGCCAACCTAATATCTGAAAAACTGGGATAAGTATTAAATAAATCAGAATAATTATTGGCCAATTGTTGTATCTGTTTAAAGTGAATTATAACCTTTCTAAGAAATGTTACAACTTATACATGCAATACATTATTGGAATAACACATTAAATATATTAAAATCTTAGTCAGTAACTTAATTAGGAATACACAATATGTTGTCCAAATTCTTAAATATTCACTTCCCTCTCAACTATAAAACCAACTGAATATCATGTAGCAAGGCAGAGTTAACACAAACAAACCAAAAGTAAAATCAGTTCCTTATTATCTACCTATGGTTGTAAATTTAGACCAACCCAATCCAACAGAACATTCTTCAATAGTATAAATGTTCCATATTGCACTGTCCAAAATTATAATTTTTAATCAGTTACAACTACTGAAAACTTAAAATACAATTGAAGTTCTTAAGTAATTGAACTTACATTTTATTTCATTTTAATTTACAATTTAAATAGTCAAATTTGGCTAATGGCTACCCTAGTAGACAGTGCACAGTGGGCTAAAGTCCTTTAAGGAAAGTTTCCTTTTCTTTTAAATTCTACCGTGACCGATGGTAAATAACGATATGCTTTTTATACTTCATTTTTTATGATTGACTTATACCATTGTACCATTTCAGGTATACAACATAATGATTCAACAACTATATATATTGCAAAATGATCACCAGAATAAGTCTAGCTAACATCTGTCACCAAACATAGTCACACGTTTTTTCTTGAGATGAGGACTTTTAATTTGACTCTCTTAGCAACTTTCAAATATACACTACAGTATTATCAACTATGGTCACTAAGCTGTACATGCCTTATTTATGTTTTAATTAGAAGTTTGTATGTTTTAACCCCTTCACCATTTTTTCCTAGCCCCCACCCAGCCTCTGGCAGCCACCAGCCTGTCATCTCATCTATTAGCTTTGCTGTTGTTTAAAATTCCACATTAAAATGAAATCTTATAGTATTTGCCTTTCTCGGTCTGACTTATTTCACTTAGGATAATGCCCTCAAGGTCCATCCATGCTGTCATAAATGGCGAGATTTCATACACACACACACACACACACACACACACACACACACACATACACACACACACACATATATACACCATATTTTCTTTAAATGTTTATCCTTCTATGGACATGTCAGTTGTTCCTTATCTTGACTAATGTAAATAATGTTGCAGTGAGTGTAAGGGTGCATACATCTTTTGAATTAGTTTTTATTTTCTTCAGATAAATTCCCAGAAACAGAATTGCTGGGCCATATAGTAGTTCTACTTTAAGTGTTTGAGGAATCTCCATACTGTTTTCCACAGTGGCTACACCAGTTTACATTCCCACCAACAGTGCACAGAGGTTTCCTTTTCTTCACATCTTCACCAACACTTATCTTTTATTGACTCTTTGATAAAAGTCATTCTAAAATGTATAAGATGATACCTCATTGTGGTTTTTTATTTCATTTCCCTGACGATTAGTAGTGTTGGGCGTCTTTTCATATACCTCATGGCCATCTGAATATATTTTTGTATGTTTATTTACCATCAGTATGCCTTCTTTGGTAGGGTGTCTGTTAAGATTCTTTGCTCATTTTTAACTGAATTATTTTCTTATTGTTGAGTTTTAAGACTTTCTTGTATATTTTGGTAAATAGTCCTTTACCAAATGTGTCCTTTGCAAATATTCTCTCTAGTTTGTGGAATTTTCTTTTAATATTTTTTACATATTTCTTTCAAAGAACCAAAGTTTTCAGCTTTAATGAGGTTCATCTTTCCAATTATTTCTTCCACGGAGCATGCCTATGGTTTTGTATCTGAAATGTCATCACAATACCTAAGATCATCTAGGTTTTCTCCTATGTTATCTTCTAGGCGTTTTATAGTTTTTTTGTTTCACATTTAGATCCATATTGAGTCTATATTAAGTTAGTTCTGGAGAGGGAAATAAATTCTGTTTTTAGATTTGTTTTGTTTTGTTTTGTAGTTTGCTTGTGAATATCCTTTTCTTTCAGCTCCATTTGTTGACCAGGTTATCTTTGTTTCACTTTAGTGCGCCTGCTCCTTTTTCCAAAAATCAATTGATTATACATATGTGGACCTATATTTGGACTCTTCTTCTGTTCCAATTCAATATCATACTGTCTTGATTATCTTTGATTTATAATAAGTTTGAAATCAAGTAGTATCATTCTTCCAAATTTATTCTTCAAAATTGTGTTGGTTATTTCATGTATTTTGCATTTCCACATGAAATTTAGATCAGTTTGTCTATGTATACAAAATAACTTCCTGGGATTTTGATAAATATTGCAGTGAATTAAAGATCAAATTTCAAAGAACTGGTATCTTGACAATATTAGTTTTTTTATTTTGTTAATCAGAGTTTTGTAGTTTTCCTCATACAGATCATGTACATATTTTGTTAAACTTATGCCTAAATATTTATTTTTGATGTTAATGTAAATGATATTTTGTTTTTAATTTCAAAATCCATGTTGATTGATGGTTTATGGGAAAAAGGTTAACTTTTATATATTAACCTTATGACCTGCAACCTGGTTATAATCATGTTTTAATTCTAGGAGGGGATTTTTGGTCAAATCTTATGGATTTTCTATATAGACAAGCATGTCAACTGAGAACAAAGAATTTTATATCTTCCCTCCCAATCTATATATATATCTGATTTCTTTTTCTTGTGTTATTGCATTTGCTAGTACTTCTGGTAAAATGTTGAAAGGGAATAGTTAGAGAAGACATCCTTGCCTTGTTCCTGATCCTTGTGGGAAAATTACTCTCTCACCATTAAATATGAGGTCATCTGTTGTTTTTTTGCTAGCTATTCTTTATGAAGTTTAGGAGATTCCGATCTATTCTTAGTTTACCAAGAATTTTTATCATAAATGGGTATTGGATTTTGTCAATGGCATTTTTTGCATTATTGATACGATCATGTGATTTTTTTCTTTTATCTGTTGATGTGATAGATTTCATTGTTTGACTTTAGGATCTTGAAACAGACTTGCATACTTGGGATATATCCCACTTTGTCTTGCTGTATAATTCCTTTTACAGATTATTGGATTTTATTAGCTCATGTTTTGTTGAGGACTTTTGCATTTATATTCATAAGAGATATTGGCATGCAGTTTTCTTTGCTTATAATGTCTTTGATTCTGATAGTTGGTTGATGCTAGCCTCATACAATGGGTTAGGAAATATTCCATCTGCATCTGTCTCCTGAAAGAGATTCCAGAAAATTGGTACAATTTCTTCCTTGAGCATTTCTTAGAATTCAAAGGTGAATGTATCTGGGCCTGGTATTTTCTGTGTCAGGAAGTTATTAATTTTTTACTCAATTTCTTTAATAGATATAAGCCTATTCAGATTGTCTGTTTCTTCTTGTGTAAGTCTTGGAAGATTGTGTCTTTCATTTATGTTACAAAATGTATGGGCACAGAGTGTTCATAGTACTCACTTTCTATCTTTTCAATGTCTATGTGATATGTAGTGATAATTCCTTTTTCATTTCTGATATTAGTAATTTATGTCCTCTCTCTCTCTCTCTCTCTTTCTCTTTAGTTATAGTGGATAGAAGTATATTGATTTTATTGATCTTTCAAAGGACTAACTGTTGATTGTATTTTCTCTGTTGGTTTCCTGTTTTCAATTTAATTGACTGATGCTCTTATTCTTTCTTCTGCTTACTTTGGATTTAACTTATACTTCTTTTTCTTGTTTGATAAGGTAGAAACAAATATTATTGATTTTACATATATCTTCTTCATTTCTACTACATGAATTCAGTACTATAAAGTTCCCTCTTTGTGCTGCATTTGTTGTGTCCCACATCTGGGGAAAATGGAAGTTCCTATGGCCAGGATCCTCCCTGAATTTAAAGAACTTGATGAGATAATTGACCTACTGCTAGGCTCCTGCTTCCACACCTGTTGGCAATAAGTTATCATTGAGTAAGTCACTATATAAAAAGCTCTGCTCTAGGTAGAGGCAGAGATGGAGGTGGATTACAGACCTGAAGACTGCTGAACGCTGATGTGATTCTAGTGTTCAACCTACTGCTGTGACAATAAAGCCAGATATAGACCCTTTTGCCCCAAGAACATTCTGTTGTAATTTCTCAGTTTCATCAAATACATAGTGAACTTGCCCAGGGCTGAAACCCTTAGGCAAGACATGACATATTTTGATAAATTGTGTGTTCATGTTCATTTAGTTTAAATAATTTTTACTTTCTCTTGAGATTTCGTCTTTGACACATGTGTTAATGAGAAGTATGTTATTCGATCTCCATGTATTTTGGATTTTCTTATCTTTCTGCTATTGATTTCTAGTTTAATTCCCTATTGGTCTCTCAGTAGACATTGTATGATTTCTATTATTATAAACATGATATCCACAAGCACATAATCAAATACATTGTTACTATCATTGTACGGCACAAAGTATTATTTGTTAGAATCATTATGAATAAGTAAAAAAATTTTTCAGACTTATTACTCAGACTTATTCCTTCTTTGACTGGTTTCCTTTCTTTATATAGATACAAGTTTCTTACCTATATTGTTTTCCTTCTCTCTACAAACTTCATTTAACATTTCTTATAAGGCAGCTCTACTGACAATCAGTTCCCTCAAATTTTGTTCCTCCTAGAAATTCTTTTTTTCTAGGAAATTGGCAGAGTACAGGATTATAGGTTGGCAATTTTTTTCTCAACATTTTGTATATTTCATCCCACTGTGTTCTTGCTTTCATGGATTCTGAGGAGGAGTCAGATGTAATTCTTATTTATATTTTTTGTAAGTAAGATGCTTTTCTCTACTGATTTCTTTCAGAACTTTCTCTTTGTTTTTCTGTAGCTTAAAAATGATATGATTTGGTGTAATTTTTTTGACATTTATTTTGCTTAGTGTTTTCTGACCTTGGATCTGTGGTTTGGTGTTGTGCATTAATTTGAGGAAATTCTTAGTCATTATTGTTTCAGATATTTCTTCTGTTCTTTTACCTCTCTCTTGTGTTTTGGTATTCCCATTACACATACATTCCACCATTTGTAGTTGTTCCATAGTCCTTGGATATTCTTTTCTGTTTGTTTCAGTCTTGTTCTTGGCTTTTTGAAGTTTCTGTTGATAATATCAAGCTCAGAAAGCCTTTCCTTAGGCATGTCCCATCTACTAATAAAGCCTATTAGAGGCATTCTTTATTTTTGTTACCTTTTTTTTTAATCTCTAGCATTTCTTTTTGGTTCTTTCTTAGGATTTCTATCTCTCTGCTTACATTGCTCATCTGTTGCTGCATGTTTGTTTATTCTTTGAAGTCTTTTGCATATTGAACATAGTTGCTGGAATTTCTGGACTGATAATCCAATATTCCTGCCATGTCTGGTTCTGATACTTGCACTGTTTCTTCAAGTTGTGTTCTTTGCCTTTTTGGTATGCCTTGTGATTTTTCCTTGATAGTCAGACATTATTTACTGGGTAAAAGGAACTCCTGTAAACAAGCTCTTAGTTATGTGGTGGTAAAGTGTGGGAGGGTGAGAAACCTTCTACAGTCCTATGGCTAGATATCAGTCTTTCAGTGAGCTTATGCCTCTGGTCTGTAACTTCCATGAGTCTTTCTCAGTTTTTCCCTGTCTCTTAGATGGGATGATGGCTAGAGAGGGCTGGAGTCGGTATTTTTCTTCTCCCACATGTAAGGCTAAAGATGACTGTTAGGTATTTCTTTCCCTTGGCTACTCAAGGCTAGATAATATCCAGCAGGGTAGGCTCTAGTTGACTAGACCCCTCTGAGGACAGGCCTTAAGAAAAACAGAATGCTCAGGTATATTTTTAAATGTTTCCTTTTTTCTTTCTCTTTTTGGGAGCTTAAGGGGATTTTTCTTCCATATTTACAGTGAGAACCTGGTGGAGCTCTTGGAGGTAAAACTCGCAAAAGTGACCCCTATGCTTTGATTTGGATTCCCTGGAATTTTTAACTCTAAGATTTTTCCTTATTGAGTATCCAGAAATTTGTCATTTAGGTCAGGTTTTCCTTGGTTCCTGTGGCGCTGTATGCTTGAGAGTCTCTGTTCTAGTAAGTTGGGAGTCCCTGTACTGGCTTGTCTGTCTTGGGGCCAGTGTTTGCCCTGGGTTCTCATCTCTTCTGTTAATCTAACAAGAGCTCATAATTTTTCAGTCTGTTCAGTTTATACCTGCTGTTGAGACAAACTGGCAACTTCCAAGCTCCTTACATGTGGAACTGGAAACTGGAAATCCTTCTCATTATCTTTCCACTGCTTGCAGTATTGATATCAATCTCTAGTTTCACTCCTATACTGAAAACTTGTGTCTTTTTTTTTTTTTCCTCATGATCACTCTGGAAATATGTATCAATTTTATTGATCTGTTTAAAGAAGTATCTTCTCATTTCATTACTACATTGCTATTTTCTATTTCATTGATTTCCATGCTTATTTTTACTATTCTCTTTCTTCTGTTACTTTGAGTATAAAATGATTTTCTTCTTCTAGACCCTTATGGTGAAAACATAGATCACAGCATTGAGACCTTTTTACATTTTTACTTCCTCATTTTTTCTAATATTTGCATTTAGTGACATAAATTCTCCACTAAGAATTTTTTAAAACTATATTCCACATATTTGGATAAACTGTGATTTCACTGTCATTAACTTTAAAACAATTTAACTCAATGGAATATTCACTTATTGGTCTATGATTATTTAGAAATTTGTTCTTTAGCTTCTGAATTTTTGTCAATTTTCCATATTTCCTTCTGTAATTGACTTTTTGGTTAAATTTTGTTATTGTCTGATAACTTAGTTATCATGATTTCTATGTTTAAAATTTATTGAGCTTTTTTTATGGCCTGAATATAGTCTGTCTGGATGGTTTCCACATTCCCTTAAACATATACCTTTTTCAATTGTATGATAGAGTCTTCTATATTATCAATTAAGTCTGATTGGTTGATAGCAATGTGTTCAATTTTTTATAGTCTTAATGGTTTTTTGTTTAATTATTGTATCAATTACTAAAAGAGGAGAGTTGAATTTTTAGCTATAATTTAAAAATTTGTCTTTTCCTCCCTTTTTCACTCTCTTTCCCTTCCCTTCCTCCCTTGTAAGTTTTAAGATTATTGTCTCTATTTAAACAGATTTGACATTTTATGTTTCTTTCCTCATTGTAGTTTCCTTTACTTTCTTGAACACATATAGCATGTTTATAATAATTGGTGCTGTGTGCTTGTCTATTATTGCCATCAACTTTTATTTCTTGGTATGGTCCTACTGATTGATTTTTCTCCTAGTTATAAGTTCTGTATTTTGCTTTTGGTATGCCTGGTGATTAAAAAAAAAATTGGATACCACATATTGTGAATTTTAACTTGGTTCCTGGATTTTGTTGTATTTCTGTAAATGGAGTTGGGTTTTGTTCTTGTTTTAAGTGTTTGAGGATAGGCCTGGGCACCCTTTAGGATTAATTTGTCTCCAGGTGATGCACTTCTGAGAATTATAATTGATAACCCATTTATTATGAGGTCTTTTTACTATTTTCTCTATTTTTCTCTCCTGCATACATGGCAGATTGGCTCTACTCAGGTTTCCCAGGGTACTCCGGTTCTTTCCTTTTGTTCAGTTGCCTTTCCTCTTATTCTGTTCTATCATTTCTAGTGACCTTTTCTCTCAGAACACTCATCTCGGTTCAGCCAAACTGCTGGGCTCTGTTTGGACTTGCCCACCCTGCAATACAGCCTGGAAAATTTAGGGATCACAGTCTTCTGCTGACTATGGTCCATGTCTGCAAAATGTCGTTTCATGTGTTTTGACCATTTTTATAGTTATTTAGGAGAGGATGGTAAACTCTGTTCCTAGCGCTCCATTTTGGCCTGAGGCAGAATGCTCTCTGCCCCAACTGTTTGGTTTTCCACTTTCATCACGAGTCTTCCTCCATATGTCACTAAGGGGAAGATAAGGAGACGGACAGTAGTTACTTTAAATATCAACACTAAGCTAAGGTACATAGCCATAGACTGATGAAAATCAGAACAGGCCATCGAACCACTGGTTGTGTAAAATGGTGGGGGGAGAAGGCATGAGGGGCTGGTTTACAAGCCTTCAAGAGTGTGTACTCAACATGAGAGGGCCAAAGGGCTGTCCCCACTAGGTAGATTTTTGCTTTCCTGGTGGACTGGGGACGAGGGGATGGGCAAGGTACACATGTGATAAGATTGCAGAAAACAAATACACACTTACACAACTGAGTTCTTGTAAAACTGGTAAACTGTGAACAAAGCTGGTGAATTGTATCAATGTGAATTTCTTGGTTGTGATATTGTGTTACAATTATGAAAATGGAATCACTGGAAGAAACTGAGTGAAGGGATACAGGGTCTCTGTAGTACTTCTTACAATTCAAAGCAAATGGACAATCTCAAAATGAAAGTTTTAAAAACTGCACATCTTGATTGACATATAAGGAAAGAATTTATATGTCATTGTTTACATTATTAAACTTTTCTTGATCTTGGCATTCTCCAAATTCTTTCTTAATTCACCTACATATTATTCAATAGAAGTGGTCTAAGAGCTAATCATTTTGGAGCACAATGAATATCTACAATGTACATTAGCTAAAAAATTAATAGAATCCAATAGTAAATAAACATGTTTTCTTAATTTAACATTTCCAAACTTATTCTACCAAAACACCCTTTTCTCTAACTGTCCTTAGAACTAATAATTCACAGAAGACACATTTAGAAATGCAGTTGTAACTTCGTTGACATCCTTCTGTTAAATAATATGAATTATAGCTGAATTCCTACTAAATTAAATTAACAATGATTTGGAATACTGGTTAATTTGTAACAAATTTATAAACTTTTCAATGAGTCATTCCTTTCAAGGTAGGAAAAGCTGCAGTGGTTTTTACCCCAGGCAAGCCAAGCTTAGTCCAAGGCCAGTGACTATTCCCATCAGGCCCTATTTGTAGCCCTCTAGGCTACCAGCATCTGTGTGATTTGCTGGCTCCCATATCCACTCATTTTCTGAAATGAGGTGGCCATCTCAAGGGAGTACACAGGGGTATCTGGTGGTTGATTCCCATCACCTGCCAAACTTGGAAGAGTGTTCTAATGCATCCATATCTGACTTTAATGCACACCTCAAAGTCCCACAGAAATTTCCACAGGGATGTGCTTTGTATAAATGGCCATTTAAAAGATTATATTTCCATTGTTCTTCAATCTGTCCTGTGACCAGGTCACTGGCCATTATCTGTGGGCTTTTATCACTGTTCAATTTGTCAACCCCTGCTAGGAAAGCAGCATGCTGGTCAGCCTGCCAGGCTGATCTGTTTTTACCTTCCTCCATCAGTGTGGAGGTCTTCCAAACAGGATGTTGCCTGTTCACATTGGGACTACTGTCCACAAACTCAGCTGCTGTCAGTCAGTTGAGGGCTTCTTATAGGGCACAGCCTGAGTGACAATGGAATCTCACCCTCTTCACAGAGTTCCAGGTTCCATCCTAGGGGAAGGAGGCTCCTTTCTGTGAGAATCTCCTCCATCCATTCCCCCAATAACAAGATCCTATATAAACCATGCCACACTATTATGAAACTCTTCCAGGCACTGCCATCCCCATTATGGTGTTTCTCTGACATCATCCTAGACAATATGAATAGTTAAAGTTTAAGGATCAATTTATGGCTTTCAGTCTTACAGGTAACTTCATTTATGTCTGATGACAAGGTAGTACATATTCCTCAAATAGAAATCCTCTCATCCAGAGCCCCTGCAGCCATCACAAGGAGGTGCTCACAGGCTTTCCATAGCCTCTTCACAAAGGCTATCACACAGAGCATTTGCCTGACCAGCTCTCCAGCTTCTATTTTGCACTATGTGGGCTCAAGCTTCTTACTGGCTCCCATTTACCATGTCGAATTAACATTGCTTGAAGGGCACATTATATGCCTTCTGTTTTGCACTATTAGGTAGGGAAACATTCTCCAGTCAGATGCAACATCTACCCCAAAAATACAATCAGGTGGAAAAGACATAAATGCTTTACATAAAGCCTGTTCAAATCCTACCAATCCTCTCTACAAACTTTTACCTTAACACATTGTAACTGTAGCTTCATCCACTGGTATTCCTAGGATACTCTACTCTAGCAAGTGGATTTCCTAGGATCCTAGGTAGGGGATGTGTTTTCCAGCCAGACATAATATCCATTCCCATAAAACAGTCAGGTAAAGTTGTGAAGGAGAGTGGAGTACATGACCCCATATGTTACTGTATGTGGTTACGGGGCCACTTTGGCATTTGGGTTATCTTGAACTAAAGGCGTTCAACCCCAGCCAGACTCAGGAAAAAACTGAATTCTCCCCTAACTACCTAACAGAATTTAGATAGTGTACCTGGCTCAGAGACAGAGCTGTTTACCAGAGAGAGCTCTTATCTGAATGACCAATCTGTAAGGCAGGGAAACAAGTGATCTTCCTGTTGTCCTATGAATTACCCTCCTCCCCTTAGAAGCCCCAGACCCCTATCTGGATCCTTAGCTCAGGGCAGCACAGAAACCTCAACCATCTGACTTGTCCTTAGGTCTCATTGTCTTTGTGCAACCCCCTTACATATGAAATTAAATGTCTTATTCTTCTAATCTGTTTTATATCAACTTACCAGCCAAGGAACCTAGAAGGGTAGAGGAACATATTTCCCTCCCCACCAGTTGATACAACTTCTTCATATAAAACCTACCTACACATTCCAGCTTAAGCCTACCAACCATTACCTTTCAAATTCTCTCAGTTTATTGTAGCCTCGGTGAGGGCTTCTCCAATGGGTTTCAGTACCATGGTTTGTGGGACCGCTGAGTCAAGGAAATGGTGGAAAGTTCTTTTCCACCCACTTGTTAGAGTAGCAGTTGGGTAGACATGAGCAGCAGGGGAGAAAGGAGGGTGGTGGAACACCCAAGCTGCACCTAGGCTCCACCCAGTCTCTGCCCAGAGGCCACCCTGTGCCCTCTAGACTGACTCCTTTGGCAGTTCAGCTCAAACTGATAAACCAAAGATGTGGGTCACTGGGACGCTTCCAATTTTAGAACATATGCACTTAAGGAAGACCTTGTTGCTAATGACCCTGAGGACATTGTAGTATTATAATATCATTTACACTGGAGTTTTGACCACTCTGAAGTTTTTGCTTAGACATTCATGGGAAAATGGTGAACACAAACTTGCCCAAAGAGGCTAAAGGGGAGGAAGCAACGTGGATCCAGAGTATGGTGTAAGAGTGACAAAACTGGGAAGAAACCAAATAAATGTCCAGGAAAAGGCATGATGTAAAGCCCAGTGGTCGGCTCTCCACCGGAAGGGGTCATCCCCTATGCTGTAGTTGGGGCACTTCCCTTTTGCTTTGCTAGATAAAAAATAACCTGTAACTCTGGGAGGGGGGAGGGAATAAGTTCTCTGCCTGGAGCAAATTTCCTTTGAAGCCAAAATCAGTCAAAAAGAGAAATAAAGGGTGAGAAACCTGTTTATTGTTAACAAACAGTTGTCCATTTCTACTCACCCATGTTTCTCACAACCCAGCTGTAAAACAGGCCCCCACCAAACCTCTCTGGTCCAAATATGTGGCCCCTCCCCCAACCCTTGTAATCATTTATTGATACTGAAATGGACTACTTCTCTCCACCCCTTGGAAACACCTATTGATATGGAGATGCACTAAAGCCATGCGAGGGGTTCTGGAAATGTTGCAATTTTACCCACAGTCCACCACTCCAAAAATCTCACCTCATAATCTAGTCACTCCCCATCTTCAGCAATGGCCCTGTGCAAGAAAACTGGAGCACTGTAACCAGACTAATAACATACAATAACAACAGCAATAAATTCATGATAATCCTCAAGCCAGAGGATTCAGCTAGATTCAAAGTCCCATGCAGATTAAGTCCATCGCTAACCCATTCCACAGGTGGCCAGTAGCTGAATGGGTAGGGAGTTCAGAGCAATCATACCACAGTAGCTGAAACCAGGGGGTAGGTCCAAGCCACTAGGACTGTAGAAGAAAATAACCTTAAGAGTGATAAGACACAGGTTTTAATGACACCAGCATAGGCATATCTTGCCCATCAGGTAGGATGCGTGCAAGAGAGTGGTCCTGTGATAGGACAGTAGGAGGAATGGGATCTCATCCTGGTCTAGTACACCAGACTTTCACCCCCATCCCTGTGGGAGTTATAGATGGGTCAATACACAGGGCTACGGGAGGTACATGAAATGGCCATAAAGAAAACACAAAACTTCCACTTAAGATGTTCTCTCCTGAATATTTTAGGTACACTACCATTATCTTTGGGCACTACTCTACTGTTACTCCAGGAACACACAGGGGGCCAGTTTCCAGACCTTTCCCCCAAGGTGCCAGAAGGGCCAGCCATCGCTGGTCCATGTGTCAAAATGTCAAGGGCCATGTCCACTCAAGAGAGTCTCCAGGATTTAACTCAGTTGGGACTGACAGCAGGATATTGCTCTGCTGGCCATAGCCTGGCTTTAATAATTCCTCTTTTGTTTGTACATAGTTGTACAGGAGAGGCAGCAATGGGTGTTAGCATGTCCACACAGTTCAAGGTTCCTTTTCGGGGCTTCTCATTCAAATGCCATAGCACTGTCCGTAAGTGAACTGACAGCCCTGTAGACTATTGGTGTCCAACTTCAGGCCAGATTTCAACAAACCATTGTACCTCTCTATCAGGCCTGCCCTACTAGGGTTATATGGTATATGAAGCTTCCACTTTATTCCTAATTGCTGCACTCCTTCTTGTAATGCATGTAAAGTGGGTACCTTGATTGCTCTCAATCACCTGTGGCTGGCCATAGGTTGCAAAGAGACACTTTAGGCCCCTTTTGGTGCTTTGCTGATCTGCACCACATGTGGGAAAAGCAACCAATAGTCCAGTAGCCATGCCCACAAAAATCATGGCATACTGATATCCTCCTGATATGGGCAGAGGCCAAATATAGTCTATCTGCCACCTGACAAGTGGTATCAGCCCCCTTACTATTGTCCCATGTTGCTGGGGGACTTGATGTAAGGCCCATCTTAGAGCACACTCCTTCTAGGCTCTGCTGACTTCTTCAAAGGCCAATGGCAAGCCCCACCAATGGGCTACAGCCCACATTGTCCATTGCCCCATGTGCAACAAATGCTGATATAACCATTGGGCTACATCAGAGGCAGGCTTTCCTTCCTAGGTCAATGTGTCTGCTTCATCATTCCCTGGGGATGCCAAAGGCAAATGGCCAGTCACATGATATACAGTAACTGTCTTAGTCTGACCAGAGGCCGATAGGTCTTGCCACAACTCTTGCTCACAAAGGGGCTGGTGACCAACCTTCTAGTTGGTATGGTACCATGTCGGCAGCCATAGGGTCAAGCCCCAATAGACGGCCCACCTGTCAGTGCAGACAACTATGTGGGAAGGCTCCTGGGTGATCATGAGCCATTCTGCCTACAATTTAGACCACTGACTGCTCTTCTCCTCTCCATCCTCCATCCATATTGTCTCAGTCTTAGGATGAAAAGTCACAGCCCTCCACTTTGGGGGCTGCCCACAACTGGAGCCATCTGTGTACCAAGCAACTTCAGATATAGGGGCTTTTCCATCCTGATAAGGACTCTCAGCTCCCAATGGGTCAAAAGTAAGTTTTTCCTGCTTTCCACTAGTATATGTCACTGGCCCCAGTAACCATTGGAGTTCTCCACTTAAGGGACTATTGGAGAGGGTGCTACACTGCTGTAAATATGTACCCCATTTGGCCAGTGTAGGTGTCTGTGACACAACACTCTATGGCCTTTGGGTCCAATCTTGCACCCACCCCCCATTGGGATAGGTGGTTATTACCTTGGTCAGAGCTGTTCTGGTGATGGGCTCTGTAGCTAGCAAGGTGTGGTACACAGCAGCCAGTTGCTTCTCTATCAAGGTGTACCAGACCTCTGCTTCTTTCCATAGTTGTGACCAGAATCCAGTAGGTTAGCATGTCCATTCAAGCCACTGCCAAAGGTCCCATCCATAACCATCTTCGGTTACATGAACATCTAGCTCCCAGGGCCTTGATGAGTCCATTACACCCCAGACCTGTATGGCCTTGACTGCTCACTTAGCAGCAGTAAAGGTAGATGCACATGTTTCATCCCAGTCCCACCTGATGTCTCTTTGTACCAACTGATATGAGGGCCTTAGAATTTGTGCCAAGTGTGGGATAAACACTCTCCACTAGCCCAAAAGATCCAAAAACTCTTGTAATACTGCCACAGTGGTAAGGGTAGGGAAATCTAGGACCTTGTCTGTGACTGCTTCTGGGATAACTTTAGTTTTACCTGACCAGACAACCTCCAAGAACTTTACAGGCAAACCAGGTTCCTGAACCTTGGTGCTGTTCACAGCCCATCCTTTCTCCTGTAAATGTTGGTTTACAGCAACCCTGAGTGTTTTCCTGGGACCCCTGTGGCAAGAGAATGAGACGTGGGCATAATATCATCAATGTAGTGATATAGCTGCACAGTTTGTGGTTTCTTCCATGTGGCTAAGTCCTGGGCTACAAGTTGGTGATAAATGGTGGGACTATGGAGGTATCCCTGTGGAAGGACTGTGAATGTCCACTGCCGGCCTTCCCATGTGAATGCAAACTGTTCCTGACTTTCCTGTGCTATGTCAATAGAGAAGAAAGCATTAGCAAGGTCCACAACATAATGATACATCCCTAGTTCATGACTGAGGTGTCCATAGGGATTCTACAGAGGGGACAGCAGCATGCAAAGGGGGAGTGACTTTATTCAATTCCCTATAATCAGCGGTTATACACCAGGAGCCGTCTGACTTTTTCACTAACCACACCAGGGAATAAAAGGACCATGCGTGGGCTTTATGATGCCCACCTTCTCCAGCTTCTGTAGAATTTCTCCAATTTCCTTGTGCCCCCCAGGCAATTTATACTGCTTGGTATTTGTCACTCACCGAGGTACAAGCAGAGCTGCAGGCAGGTGCTTAGCATGTCCCCTTAGAACTACCTTTACCACACATACCCCCAGTCTGAACTCACCTACAGTGGTCTGTAACCACAGGCCCTACAGGATATCTACCCCCAAAATATATTCAGGGATGAGAGAAATGTACACAGTATACTCCTTTGGGGATAAACACTCTATCCCCAGTGGAATTGGGGCTTTCTTCCCTCTGATTGCCTTACCCCCATGGCCATCTATCACAACAATTATCCCAAGAAAACACTCAGGGTTGCCATAAATCAGAGAACATTCAGCTCCTGTGTCCACCAGCACCAGGATACATGGTACATTCTGGGGGACCAATGAATTGCCAACTCTACATATGTCGTCCTGCCCCTACCATGTCCACCAAGGTGGGGGCCTTGACGCCCCCCCTCAGTCAAACCATGATGCCCAGTCATCCTCCTGTGAAGGTGAGGGCCCAGGCAGAGCCTGAGTACTGTCACCCAGGAAGTCTTGCCAGAACACAGGCTGGACCCAGGGCTTTGCCTCTGGCTTCTGTGTCTTGAACCTCAGTGGCTGGAACTATTGCTCTGGCTCAATTGGTGCCACAGTTCTAACACAATTTTATTGGGCTTCCCTTCAGGTTTTTATTTCACTATCCCTGCCTTTATGAAGTCAACCCATATCTGAGTCCTTAAGACCTTCACAGGGCCCTTTCACCTGTCCTTTCAGTCATAACCTGTACTTCCATGTTCTTATTGTTTCAACCTCCCCCAGATCTGCTAAATTAAGAGTAGCCTCACTTATGGGTTGCTCTATGTGGGAGGCAAGAATAATCACTAGGGACCCAAAGGCAGATGGGGGAGCTGTATAGAGCACCAGATTTCTCATTCCTATGGTGAACAACTCCTCATCGGGGCCCTGGGGGTCCATATTATAGATAGTATTTTTCATGCCTAACTTCTGTAACACCTGCTGGAGCACTGCATATGTTTTCCACCTAGTGGGTAAGTATGGTAAATCACCCTGCATAGGCCAAACTGCCCTGATGGCTGCTGTCATCCAATCCAGAAGTGTCTGATTCCCTGCAGAGTGATGGGCACTTTGCAACCATGGCTGGAGGGAAGGGTGAGTCACCAGGGAAGCCACTGTACCCATTTCAGAACACAACATAACAATGTTTCCTCCCCCATATCCCAGAGACTCAGAAGCCATGCAGCCAGATGCTCATGTCCACCAGCTCATCCTGGGTATAGGGATGGGGCATGGAGTGCTCCACAAACTGGGGAGGGGGTGGCTCCTTCCCCTGAGTAGCCCACAGCTGTTGCGATTTTGTTTTCTTAATTACAACTGAGTGGGCCTTTAGTACGGGAGAGGCTGGTACCTCAGGCAGTGGCCTCAGCAACAGTTTGGCCCTGGGCCCCGCCCCCTCATCCTCCCCTGACATCTCTTCTACCATCTCTGGGGCTGAAGGCACTGTTCTTTGCTTCCCCTTCCCCATGGTCTCCTGCAACACAGATTCTCCAGCTGCCTCCTTCCTCACTGCTAAGGAATCTTCCAGGAGCATGACCTGTCTTCTCGTTAACTGTCTCTCTTACTTAAGGGCATTCCATAGGTCACTGTCCAGCTCTTACAATTGATGCCAATGTGTGTCTCTCTCCTTGATAACAGTTTCCACTATCTCAAGGAAAAGATATCCCATAGTCTTGACTGCTGCATGGCCCCTCAGGGCCTGTAAGCAGTCTTCTGTCTCATGGAAGGCTAATTCCACAGCTTCTGGTGTCTCCACTCTTCCCCACTTCTGGGGAAGGCCCCACCCATCTAGAAGGTGCTTTACCCTAGACCAATTCCCCACTAGGGGCTCACCAGTTGGAAGCCCCACAGATCAGGGGCTCCCAGGTGAAGTACACCCTCCACTGTTGCAGCCACTGGGGCCTCCCCACCATCCACAGGGTTGTTTCTGTGCTTTTCTCCACCATCCCTAGGAGCAGCCCACCCAAGTGTCACACCCATAAAGACAGATTTCAGGTTCCAATGTCTTGACATCTATTGTCAGTTGTAACTCCAGGGATAAAATAAGCCCCCAGCACTGGGAAAATTACCTTTGAAGCCAAAATCAGTCAAAAGGAGAAATAAAGTGGGAGAAACCTGTTTATTGCTTACATACAGTTGTCCACCTCTGTTCCCCCATGTCTCTTATGACCGAGATGTAAAAAGGGACCCCACCAAACCTCTCTGGTCCAGATATACCCTCACTCCCCTGACCCTTGTAATCACCTATTGATCTGGAGATGGATAAGGCCACATGAGAGATTCTGGAAATAAAATACTGTAATTTTACCCACATAACCCTTTGCAGCTTTAACTCCTATCATGTCTCTCAACAGCATTCTTTCCTTCAAGAAGACAAGGACAGAGAAATTCCACAGTCCACTGCCAGGTAACACCCGTTTTGCTTTCTCTTGTGTAGAAAGCTGTGGGTCCCAAGTGAGGACCGTACTTACCAGTTCAGTCCCACTAACAGCCTCCTCTCTTCCTGGGACCCCAATAATACGAATGTAAGCTTCTCGTTAACATCTCCAGGGCCCCAAGTCTTGCCCCGGCTGGCAGGGAGTTCAGCAAGGGCTCGAGGGGAAGTTAACCTGGATGAGAGACAAACCAGACACAAAGAAGGAGACCAAGTCGAAAGTCTGATCAAGTTCTCAAAGTTTATTCTTACAAGGTAGATTATATAGGAGCTAGGAGGGGGAAACAGCCCCAACTGAAGTGGAAAGGATTATCTAGGTTGCTAGGATACCTAACTGAAGAATGTTCTCTGGAAAAGATCATGGGTGGGGGATTACTGAGGAAAGACAGAATGTTTTACTAAGGAGGAGATGTTATCACAGCAGCTGCTTAATCTCTATCCCAGCGGTCTAATCGGTCTAATTGCAAGCTGGGTCAATTGATCTTTCATAAACAGGGCAGGCTTGAGAAAATAGAGACCTAGGCGAAAAGGGCGAGACCATTGTTTCTATGGCCTGCGGCTCCCGACAAAGTCTGTTTTCATTTATTTCTTCTTTTTTCAGTGTATTTCTATTCTCCAAATTGGATAAATTCTATTGACTGGTCCTCCGGTTAACAGATTCTACCTTCTGCTGTCTCCACTCCACTAATGAGCCCATCCATTAAGGTTTTACTTCATTTAGTGGAGGCTTCAGTTATATAATTTTTGTTTAGTTATTTTTACAAAATATGTAATTTTTATTTCTTCCATGAGATTTTCCATTTGTTTGTTTCCAGAGAATTTGTAATTGATTGTTACAGTATATTTATGGTGACTGTTTTAAATTTTTTATCAGATAATCCTAATATCTGATTCATTTCTGTTCTTTATTCATTTTCTTAGTTCTTGGTTTGATGGATGATTATATCCTGGACTCTGAATGTAATTTAAGCATTTAATTTAACTTTTTAAGCAAACAATTGCCTAGTGAGCTTAGTTTAAGGACCTTATGTGTGGATGTGTGTAGCTTCTCCCATGAATGCCACAACAGCAAGTATGGAATGCTGACTCATACTGCCCGGCTGAAGGTGGGGGGCGAGAGACCAGCCTGTCTAAGGGCCCTGCTACCTCGCCTGCCTAGTGAAAGCAAGCACCTATCTCATGGCTCATTGTATCCCAGTGGGTGTGTACACTCAGCTCCCTGATGGGCTCCACAGACACCAAAGGGGGGAAGCTGAGGACTGATTCACAAAGACTTTTTTTTTGGCACAGGAATGAGGCAGAAGCTCAGCTCTTAACACCAGGGATGTAAAGGTGGGGCTGTGGAGTGTCAACTTGCACATCTCACAGAACTTTATATAAATAATCTCAATGTGAATAAAAGGATGTCCCCATCAAGATCTATTCCCCAGGAAGGAACTTAGGGCCTAGCAAAGGGGATGACAGTTCAAAAATCAGCTATAGATAGTGTAAGATTCCATTTCTGTAAATACAAAACCAGATAGCATTAATCTATGCTGATAGGAGCCAGAGCAGGGTTGCTGCTGTGTGGTGTGGGTAGTGATGGGTAGAGTTCAAGGGTATTTCTGGGATACTAGGTATGTTCTGTTGCTTGGCCCAGGCACTGGTTACATCTAGTTACATGATATTCCAATAGGAAGGATAGTTGAGCAAAGGAAATCTATATGCAAGAGACGAGTGGAATCTTAAGAAAATGACATCATCTACTATGGAAACAGCAATAATTATTCTTCTTTTTAGTTTGAAATTTGTTTTGGATATATATTTTTTTTTGGTATCATTAATCTACAATTACATGATGTTTTGGATATTTTTAATTGATATACAATATTTTATTGATTTCAAATATACAACATAGTGATTCAACAGTTACATACATTATTAAATCCTCACTCCAACTAGTGCAGTTGCTGTCAACATAGATGTCACATCTGACTATATTCTCCAGGCTACACTTCCATCCCTATGACTCATTTATATTATGATTGAGATTTGGTGCCTCTTTATCCCCTTCATCTATTTTACCCACCTACCCCAACCTCTGTCCCACACACCTCATTCCTTAACTCAGTATTTAGAGAATGAAATGATTCATATTTTAGATTTTGTCACTCCCCCCAAAATCCTATTTTGAATACATTTTTAAAAGCAAATGTTACATCTAGATACTAATTTACAGCTGTAAATGCCTTTCATAAAACATGTTTTTCATCATTAAAAGGGAAAGGAAATTATAATCCAATTTTACTATTTTATCTCCCACTTGAAAAACAAAAAGCTATGAAGATAAAAGGTGGGGGGCTCTTCACTCTGACATTACAGCGTATTTATGACACAGCTCAATTTCCTTTCTGAAAATAGGGAAAATGCAAATGTGCTAGGATGTTGAAATTTTTAAATCATCAAAATATGGCTGTGGAAGGAGGAAGAAGGCAGCATCCTGCTGTCAAGATTGTACCAGTAAGCTGACATTCTCTGTTTTTATCATATGGCCAAGTTGCCTGGTATAAATTATTTTAGCTCCAGTGCTGCTGTTTCCTATGCAATTGCTTTTAAAATAGAGCACATTCTTATGCTAAGTATGTGTGCATGCCCTGGTGCTAAACACCATTTCTTATTCTGAGACTAGAATATAAAAATAAATACTTGCAGCTTCTGTAACAATAAAAGAAACACAACATGAACTCTAATGACAATGTAAGGCAAAAGAAGAAAAACATCTAAATTCTGAACTTATAAAAAATTAAAAACACTAGGAACCATTTGGCTTTTTAGAGCCCATTGGCTTGAAATGAATTATTTGCTAGTTAGGAATCTCATTTTTTTTAAATTAATAGTATCTAGTTAGGATAGCAAATCTATCCTGTTTTGATTATATAATGCTTCATATTATATAACAGCATAGAACTTCATTAATTGATTCTCTACCAATGCAAATAAATGTCCTTCAACACAGCAGACAAATAAAATCACCAGAAAAATCATGGTTTAATTATTTCCTTAATAGCAACTGAAATCAACACATCAATCAAGTACCTACTGCCAAGACTTAATTTCATCACTTCACTTGCTTTTATGTGGTGTCCAGTGATCAGAATAGAGTAGAAAAGAAGAGAGTAGATTTTATTCCATTACGATGACTGCTTTAAAAAATTACAGATTTAATATTTCAAGGGGAGCAAATCAAGAAAAAAGCTAATGAATAAAGAACACAAGCCCTGGTGTATTCCACTTCTCTGACATCCACTTTCAGCGCTAAGGAAACAGAGCCAGTCATCCTATCACATTCGGACTCCAGCTTCACCTCCAAGATAAACAAAGTAGCTGAGCAGGAGCACATGCATCCAGACTCTTGGATTATCTTCCTGACCTGGTCACCAACTGACTGGGTGACCTTACAAAACTAACTTCCCATTCCTA
Source organism: Manis pentadactyla (assembly GCF_030020395.1). NCBI lineage: Eukaryota > Metazoa > Chordata > Mammalia > Pholidota > Manidae > Manis > Manis pentadactyla. Next base: position 144,296,721 of record NC_080020.1, on the reverse strand, counting down.
TGCTTGCATTTCCGTGTATCTTCACAATAGAGATAATTGAGTTTGTGCATTTCTTTTAGGAACGAGTAGGTGACCTCAACGTAAGGTAGGAGGTCTGGACAATCACAAAATTTTGCTTTACAGAAGAGGAGCATTCCGTTAATTTATTTTTAGTGCATATTTTATTCAATAAATCATATTTCGTTTTTAACTTTTCTGACACAAAGTTGTGTTCCTGGAGGGAAAATACAAATTCCCTAGAGACAACATGCAGAGTCAGATCCTGCTTACGTTTATTTGTTGGGCACTGAAAACACATTTGACTATATGTTAGAAATGTCCACATAGTTTGTGAAATTTAATCCTTATGACAACCAGTTGTGAATTTATTCTTTTTCACAACAGTAATGTAGTTACTCCTTTTCTTTTTACAACTGAGGATTTGGAGGCTCCATGTAGATAAGTGTCTGGTTGAGGTGCTAGGCCTGTGAAGTAGCTATACACTTTCCAGTTCTTCTGCATGTGCCCTCTGGGATAACTGATCGTGAGAAAAGAGAGGCAGTCTCACAATGCCTGGGGACCTCCTGCCTGGTTCAGGCAGCCTCACAATCCCTCCACCCCATTTTAGGACTCCCTGCTGGCAGGCCTGCCTGGCAGCACTTGTGTCTTTGTGGCCCTTATGCTGCTTCTGTGGGGCCAGCCATGCTCCACCCCTCAAAACCTGTCACCTGGACCATAGCAACAGTATCCTTGTCTAAACCCCGAAAGGCTAAATAGTTGTTGCACCAGGAGCTTACCTCTTCTGCAAGTTCACCATCTTACAGGGCTGTGGTACTGGCCTGCACGGAGACCTGCATGGTGTGAGCTCTTCTTCACTGGGACACACTTTTCTCTTTAAAGAATTGTGTGTGCTAGGCACTGCATGAGATACTGGTAATCAAACAACCCTACCAGCAACAGTCTAAATAGACAGACCCACGTGCCACAAGCCATCAAATGAGTGCTGGCTGAGACACAGAGCAGAGGTACTGGTGTGGTTCTGCTGTGGGTGGGGAAGCTCTTCTGGGCCCTGGTGAGTCAGTGTGAAGAGGACCTGTGAAAGGGCCTTGAGGCTCCAGCAAAATGAATACTCATATGGCTCTGAAGAGCTCTGAACATTTACACACTGCAAAATTAATTCATTTTGTTGGAAATTCACCTACAGTTTTAAATTAAGAAGGGAACTATATTACCATTTGCCAGGAGAACTAACCAAATGAGCATCAGACAAAAATGTCCACATTAAACACACTTCCCCCCAAACTCCCATGCCTCCTTTTTCTTATTGATCACTGTTCCTCTCCTTGATGTTAAAGGAGATCTCTCCTAAATAATGACGATGACCAGCTGACTTCATCTAGATTCCTTTGAGTTGCTAAATCTCCCTGAGTCTCTGTGAAGGAACATCAGGTGCTTCTTTTCATGTCAATCAACATTAGACATTATCATCTTCATCAAAATATCTTTATAAGATTTAATCTACAAATTAACAAGCCTTATTTACTTGTAATAAGATGAAATGATGGCAGGTGGTAATTTGTACAGTTGTTACTAATCTACCCTGAATTCTTTTTGCATACGGCCTATATCATGGGTCATGCAAGCTTTCAGAATAGCACTCTGTGTGTTTTCTCCCCAGGTTTCCCTTTAATGTCTAAATTCTGGTGACCTCCAAAGGTATAGGAGAATAGGTGAAGAGGTAATAGGGGAAAAGAGTTAGGCTTTTTAACTTGGGGGGTTCTCATTTATAACAGCTAAAACACCCCTTCCATTTGGGGACTCTCCAGATTTTAGCGCAGAAAAGCCTAATTAGAGGAAATCAGAGTCACTAGAGTCTGGGAGCCAAGCAGGAAAGAGCAACCTGTGGGATATAAAATGTAGCATCTTGACTTTCAGGTTCTCATAGCCAGATCCCCTCAGCCACTTGAAGGAAGAGCATGGGCAGATTGCTGATGAGATGTCTCGAGGGTTGTGGGCTCACTTGGGACATCACAGGGTTCCAGTGAGCAGAGGAAAAGAAGAATCAAGGATGACACACTTTGTCTTGGAGCCACTGTGTTTCTGACAAGGTATGGCTGTCCCAGGAGTGCTCCTTAGCTGCTGCGGAATGAACTGCTCTGGGAAAACAGAGAGACTTGCAGGGTGATTGCAGTGGCTGATGTGTTTATGGCACAGTGAAGGGGTCAGAGTCTCAAGTACGATCTTCACACAGTCTCTACATGTGGGGCATTCTGGTGTGTCTGGAGGGAATTAGCTGTGTGGCTGTGGCCATCCCGGGGCCACGTTGGTACTTTGATCAGCAGTGGTCCTAAAGAAGCTTGCAGGCCAGCTTGGTTCTCATAGAAAAGTCCTCCTTGGCACTGTAGGAAATTCTAGATATTTGGGTAATACAAAGAGACTTGGGATTTTGTTTGATTTATGAAAGAATAAAGGTGAATTTTTAGCTGATTTTATGAATTCTGCCTATATGAGAACTAAATAGGGAACAGAAGGGAGCAGAGGAAGGACACGCTGTGGCTGCCAAGTCTGTCTCACTCTGAGCTCCAGAGCCGGGGGCACAAGGCATCATGGCATCAGGGACTCAGGGCACAGGTGCTGCTGGGAAAGAGGAGGAAGGGAGAAAGGAGGGTGGTCGGGAAGAGAGGAGGGCAGGGAGGGGCTGAGGACAGGCGAGAGGCGGGTCTGGGGCACACAGACTAGACTGAAGACCAGTGGAAGGAAAACCATATAACTGGACTGAAGAGGAACCTATAAGAAGGGGAATTAATAGAATATCCAGGTCAGTGAGGAAAGGATCATGGATCATAGTGTGTCTTAATAATACAGCGTGGAAATGGAGATTTTTTAAAAAGCCAAACCACAAGGCAAGTATAAGAATATAATTCATATAATGAACTTCCTGGATAAAGAAGAGAGTGACCAGTAGGAACTATGAAAGATGCGTTTCAGCCAGTAACTTGTTTATGTCAAAAAACAATGTGAGAATAAGGTAATGTTCTTTTTTTTCCCTATATCAGCCAAATAGTATGATTAGCCCATGTACAGGATCATCCCAGACTCTGGAATGAAATTTGGAAGTAAAACAAACAAAAGTGCGTATTCGAATGTACAGACAAGGAAGCGAGAGCGGCCCCACCCCCACCCCCAGAGGCAGGGAAATGGGAGGGGCAGCCCACGTGTGAGCCCTGGTCCAGGAGACCAGGTTGAGGCTGAATGGAAGGGCAGTGAGCTTTCAGTGGCTGAGCCCCTTGCTCAGGCTTCCAGAGCTCAGGATTGTAGGAGGGAGCACTCCTGGGAGGGTGTGGAGCACTCGAGAGGGAGCCTGGGCTCTGGCTTCATTTCTTAGTGGTGTGTCCCCAGGAGAGAGTTATGAGACCTCTGCTATCTCTAAGATCCTTTCCTGTTCTAAACCTCCCGAGTTGATTTGCATCATTATATCTATTTAATAACCCATTATATGCCTTCTAAAGGACTGTCTCTAAGGGTTCAATTCAATTAAAGTCAGACTTAAACAAGCTACTAAATGTAAAGGCAAAATAATAAGGAATGAGAGATTTTGTTGTTACTAATGGACTCTTACAATCTCTTGGTGTGGTGTGTGTGTGTGTGTGTGTGTGTGTGTTGGTCATTAACATAACTTCTGCTATATGCATTCACCTTTCAGATATATTTGTCAAATATTCTATGTTTTGGTGGTATTGAGCACAATAAGACAATATGTTTTCCTTTACATGCTAATAGTATTTATCAGTTTGCTGGAGGTGCTTATTTAATCTACATTGAATCTAAAAGAAGGAAGTGTATTAATACCTGGGAACCATTTGTTTAGAAATTACATATTATCAGACAAATCAGGTTAAGGTTAGCTAAGGTCAGGCAGAGTGGAGCATGGTCCCAGCCACTAAAAGCACACTGCAAATGCCAGAACCCAAAATCTATGTGCTTAACTGCAGGACTGTCTCTAATAATTTGATAAACATTCATAATTAGAACAGCAGAGAATTAGGGCAGAAGCTATCCTAATTCCCACAGCAAAAAAGAGAAATTTGGTTTTTATACATTTTTCTAATTATGTTAATGTATATATAAACATTTATCCAAAGAACTTTTTATCTATACTGTTCTTTATCTTTACTTTTTTATATATACCCAGTGATCTTCCAATCTGTACCATAAATTACATCACCATATATTTTATCATGTATTTCAACAGCTGTCAATACAGACGCCCATCCCTTATTCCAAATCCTTAGGGTCAGATATATTTCTAGTATGCATAATTTCTGATTTTAGAAAGATAATACTCTATATAATAAGCCCAAAAGAGTCTGGGAGGAACTTACTCAACCATACTAATATTCCTGCAGTGTAACAAATGAATATTTACACCTACTGGAATGAACAGACTATCAACAACTCAAAATAGGCTTTGCCATCAGATAAGTTTGCTACAAACTCTTTTTAAAACTTTAGTGTTCCTGAGCTTCTGCATTTTCAAAGTACTAGTAAGGTATTGTAGATCTGCATCACATTACAGGGAGGCACAAAATTTTTTATCTATTTTCCTATGGATGGAAGCATAGGTTATTTTAGGGATTATGTTATTCAGAACAGCACTACAATGAACATTCTTGAAAATGCACCTTTGGAAAAATACATGAGCATATCCTTAAGGTGAGTTCTGAGAAGTAGAAGTGACTTGTGAAGGAAGGGGCATGTGACGATCTTTGATAAACATTCCTAAATTCCCTTCCAAAGAACTTGAATTTATTATTCTCTCTAGCACTATATGAAAGTATCTGTTTGATTGTGCTTCTCCTGTGTTAGTTTCAGGGCTGCTGTAACAGAGCATCGCTAATGGGGTGCCTTAAACAGTACACATTTATTATCTCACAGCTCTGGAGGGTAGAAATCTGAGATCAAAGTGTCATGGGACTGGTTCCTTCTGAGGGCCGGTGGCAGAGTCTGCTCCAGGCTCTATACCATATTTTGGGAGGGAAGGTGACAATAGTCACCTACAGTTAGGGCCCACTCTCATAACCTTAAACCTGGTCACCTGCAAGGACCCTGTTTCCACATAAGGTCACATTCACATGTACTAGCATATTAGGGCTTCAGTTTGCTCTGGGAGGACTCATAACGTCTCCCAACATTGACTATTATTAAGCCTTTCCAGTATAATAAGTAATAAATGGTGTCTCACAAGTTCAATTGGACTTTCTTTAATTAAGTTGATTTGGGTATTTTATTTCATTTTTTATGTTTTTTAGTTTGAAATGACTATAGATTCACAGATCTTGCAAAAGTAACACCTTAAAAGCTGCAGCACAACACCAAATCTGGGAGACTGACACTGATACAGTGCTCTTAACGGTACTATGGATCCTACTTAGTTCAGACCAGTTTTTCCATGCACCCCTTAGTGTGTGCAGTGGGTGTAGGAAACCATTCTCTGCAATTTCACCCTGTGCGTGGATCCCATGTCAAGATCTGTATAATCGCCACTACTGTCAAGGTACAGAAGCACAAAGAAAGAACTACTGTGTACAGAAGCACAGAGCATCACCCCACTCCATCCCTGTTCCCCAGAAACTACTAATACACTCTCCATCTCTCTAGCTCTGATGTTTCAAGAATGCTATGTAATAGTATCATACAGCACATAACTTGTGGAGGTCAGCTTTTTTCATTCAACAAAAAGAATGCCTTTATGCTGTATGATACAGTTATGCATAATGCATACATTGGTCATTTGCCCTTTTTATTGCTGAGCAGTATTCCATGTAATTTTTATATTGTTTGTCATTTTTGTCTTTTGTGTGAATTGCCCATTTAAAAAAGGTAACATGGGGAACCCTCCTACACTTCTGGTGGGAATGTAAACTAGTTCAACCATTGTGGAAAGCAATATGGAGGTTCCTCAAAAAACTAAAAATCAAAATACCATTTGACCCGGAACTCCACTTCTAGGAATTTACCCAAAGAAAACAACCCAGATTCAAAAAGACATATGCAGCTCCACTGCACAGCCTCCGCGCCCAGTGCAGCGGTGGGAGAGCCAGGTCTGGGGAGTGGGTCCCTATACAAGGCCGCCTGTAGGTGCTCGCTAGGACATCCAGTCATGGATAAAAATGAGCTGGTGCAGAAGGCCAAACTGGTAGAGTAGGCTGAGTGGTATGATGACATGGCAGCCTGCATGAAGTCTGTAGAAGTCTGTAACTGAGCAAGGAGCTGAATTATCCAATGAGGAGAGGAATCCTCTCTCAGTTGCTTATAAAAATGTTGTAGGAGCCTGCTGGTCATCTTGAAGAGTAGTCTCAAGTATTGAGCAAAAGACAGAAGGTGCTGAGAAAAAACAACAGATGGCTCGAGAATACAGAGAGAAAATTGAGACTGAGCTAAGATATATCTGCAATGATGTACTGTCTCTTTTGGAAAAGTTCCTGATCCCCAATGCTTCACAAGCAGAAAGCAAAGTCTTCTATTTGAAAATGAAAGGAGACTACTACCACTACTTGGCTGAGGTTGCTGCTGGTGATGACAAGAAAGGGATTGTGGATCAGTCACAACAAGCATACCAAGAAGCTTCTGAAATCAGCAAAAAGGAAATGTAGCCAACACATCCTAACAGATTGAGTCTAGCCCTTAACTTCTCTGTGTTCTACTATGAGATTCTGAACTCCCTGGAGAAAGCCTGCTCTCTTGCAAAGACAGCTTTTGATGAAGCCATTGCTGAACTTGACACATTAAGTGAAGAGTCATACAAAGACTGCATGCTAATAATGCAATTACTGAGAGACAACTTGACATTGTGGACATCAGATACCCAAGGAGACAAAGCTGAAGCAGAAGGAGGGGAAAATTACCCAGCCTTCCAACTTTTGTCTGCTTCATTCTAAAATATACACAGTAGACTGTTTGTCATCATGCTGTCCCACAAATAGTTTTTTGTTTATAATTCATGACAGGTATGTTTTATTTTTTTCTGTACTTCCCATGTGGTTTTTATGTTTAATATTAGGGGAGCAGAGCCAGTTAACATTTAGGGAGTTATCTGTTTTCATCTTGAGGTGGCCAATATGGGGATGTGGAATTTTTATACAAGTTATAAATGTTTGGCATAGTGCTTTGGTACATTGTGGCTTCATAAGGGCCAGTGTTAAAACTGCTTCCACGTCTCAGCAAAGAAAACTGCCTACATACTGGTTTGTCCCATTGGGGAATAAAAGGGGTACTTGGTTCCAGTCACAGGTGCAGTTATTGCGGGTATTTAAGGTTTGGAGGACTTACAAGGCTGTAGTAGAAATGGATATCCCATGGATATTACATGTTGAACCATGTATATCTGTGGAATACTCAGTCTCACTGTGCACACCTTTGACTGCAGCTGCAGAAGGGTTCCTTTAGTTGTGACCCTGTTTACTCTGGATAAGGGCAAAAATGGTTCACTTTCTATTATTTGTGAAGTTACCTGCTGTTTGCTTTCATTACTTTTGCTATACTCATTTTATTTGTGTTTAAATGTTTTAGGCAACCTAAGAACAAATGTACAAGTAAAGATGTAGTAAAAATGAATTGCTGGATATCAGTTAACTTCATGTATATCAAGCGCAGCAACAAAACATAAAAACCATGTATTTAAACTTTTTAAAGGTTTTTTTTGGCTTTTGTTACTTTTTCTTTTGATACCTGCCTATCACGCATGTGCTGTATAAAAATAGTTAACAGGGAAATAACTTGAGAAGATGGCTATCTTTGTTTAATGTCTTATGAACTTTTCATGAACAATCCAAGCATAATTGTTAAGAACATGTGTATTAAGTTCATGTAAGTGGAATAAAAGTTTTATGAATGCACTTTTCAACTAAAAAAAATAAGAAGACATATACACCCCTATGTTTATTGCAGCACTATTTATAATAGCCAAGATATGGAAGCAACTTAAGTGTCCATCAGTAGATGAATGGATAAAGAAGATGTGGTACGGGGGGCGGAGCCAACATGGCGGCGTGAGTAGGACAGTGGGAATCTCCTCCCAAAAACATATATACTTTTGAAAATACAACAAACACAACTAGCCCTAAAAGAGAGAACAGAAGACGCAGGACAGTGGCCAGACTGCAGCTACACCAGCGAGAACCCAGCGACTGGTGAAAGGGGTAAGATACAAGCCCCGGCCCGGCGGGACCCGAGCGCCCCTCCCCCCAGCTCCCGGCGGGAGAAGAGCAGGCAGAGCGGGAGGGAGACGGAGCCCAGGACTGCCGAACACCCAGCCCCAGCCATCCGGGCCAGAGCGCAGACACAGTACATGCCCAGGGGGCCCTGGATACTGGGGGAACAGGGAGTAAGACCTCTGAGCGGGTGCCGAAGCTGATGCCCCTGTGACAAAGAAAAGCGGGGGCTTTTTGAAAGTCTTAAAGGGACAGGGACTTAACAGCTTGACGGAAACAACCCAGGTCACAGTACAGCAGCTGGAAATTACAGGGAAAACCGGGTGCACTAACCCCCTGGGCAACAGCTCTGAAACCCCTCACGGAGGTAAACAGTCAAGCAGCCCCCCCATCCATTACCCCACCGGGCGCTGCGAAAGCAGAGAAGCAGCCTGAGACAAATTCCGCACACAGAAAGGGAAATTTCTCCCTTCCGGCCAGGCAAGACACAAAGACCCACTCTACACGCAATTACCCAACACAAGCCACTAGGGGTCGCAGTTGTCCCAGTAAAGAAAGGCCAGTAGCAAGTGAAAATTTTGGCCCTCCCAGCTGACAGTCAATAGCACCTGTCAACATGAAAAGGCAAAAAAATATGATCCAGACAAGACTAACCCAGACAGCTTCGGCATCTGCTACATCTTCCCCTGAGAAGGAATCTGGGGAGATAGATTTAGCCAGTCTTCCCGAAAAAGAATTCAAAACAAAAGTCATAACCATGCTGATGGACTTGCAGAGAAATATGCAAGAACTAAGGAAGGAGAATTCAGAAATAAAACAAGCTCTGGAAGAACTTCAAAACAGAATGGACGAGATGCAAGAGACCATTAATGGACTAGAAAACAGAGAACAGGAACGCAGAGAAGCTGATGCAGAGAGAGATAAAAGGATCTCCAGGAATGAAAGAATTTTAAGAGAGCTGAGCAACCAATCAAAAAGGAACAATATAAGAATTATAGGTATCCCAGAAGAAGTAGAGAGAGAAAAGGGGATAGAAAATGTCTTTGAAGAAATAATTGCTGAAAACTTCCCCAAACTAGTGGAAGAAATGACCTCTCAGACCACAGAGGTACACAGAACTCCCATGACAAGGGATCCAAGGAGGGCAACACCAAGACACATAATAATTAAAATGGCAAAGATCAAAGACAAGGAAAAGTATTACAGGCAGCCAGAGAGAAAAAAAAGGTTACCTACAAAGGAAAACGCATCAGGCTATCATCAGACTTCTCAACAGAAACCCTACAGGCCAGAAGAGAATGGCATGATATACTTAATGCAATGAAACAGAAGGGCCTCAAACCAAGACTACTGTATCCAGCACGAATATCATTTAAATATGAAGGAGGGATTAAACAATTCCCAGAGAAGCAAAAGTTGAGGGAATTTGCCTCCCACAAACCACCTCTACAGGGCATCCTACAGGGACTGCTCTAGATGGGAGCACTCCTAAAAAGAGCACACAACAAAACACCCAACATATGAAGAAGGGAGGAGGAATAAGAAGGGAGAGAAATAAAGAATCATCAGACTGTGTTTATAATAGCTCAACAAGCGAGTTAAGTTAGACAGTAAGATAGTAAAGAAGCTAATCCTAAACCTTTGGTAATCACAAACTTAAAGCCTGCAATGGCAATAAATTCATACCTTTCAATAATCACCCTAAATGTAAATGGACTGAATGCACCAATCAAAAGACACAGAGTAATAGAATGGATAAAAAAGCAAGATCCATCCATATGCTGCTTACAAGAGACTCACCTCAAACCCAAAGACGCGCACAGACTTAAAGTCAAGGGATGGAAAAAGATATTTCAAGCAAACAACAGAGAGAAGAAAGCAGGTGTTGCAATTCTGGTATCAGACAAAACAGACTTCAAAATAAAGAAAGTAACAAAAGACAAAGAAGGACATTACATAATGATAAAGTGCTCAGTCCATCAAGAGGATATAACCATTATAAATATATATGCACCCAATACAGGAGCACCAACATACCTGAAACAAATATTAATAGAACTAAAGGAGGAAAAAGAATGCAATGCATTCATTCTAGGAGACTTCAACACACCACTCACTCCAAAGGACAGATCCACCAGACAGAAAATAAGTAAGGACACAGAAGCACTGAACAACACACTAGAACAGATGGACCTAATAGACATCTACAGAACTCTACATCCAAAAGCAACAGGATACACATTCTTCTCAAGTGCACATGGAACATTCTCCAGAATAGACCACATACTAGGACACAAAAAGAGCCTCAGTAAATTCCAAAAGATTGAAACCCTACCAACCAACTTTTCAGACCACAAAGTCATTAAACTAGAAATAAACTGTTCAAAGAAAGCAAAAAGGCTCACAAACACATGGAGGCTAAACAACACGCTCCTAAATAATCAATGGATCAATGACCAAATCAAAATGGAGATCCAGCATTATACGGAAACAAATGACTACAACAACACTAAGCCCCAACTTCTGTGGGACACAGCAAAAGCAGTCTTAAGAGGAAAGTATATAGCAATCCAAGCATATTTAAAAAAGAAAGAACAATCCCAAATGAACGGTCTAATGTCACAACTATCGAAATTGGAAAAAGAAGAACAAATGAGGCCTAAGGTCAGCAGAAGGAGGGACATAATAAAGATCAGAGAAGAAATAAATAAAATTGAGAAGAATAAAACAATAGCAAAAATCAGTGAAACCAAGAGCTGGTTCTTCGAGAAAATAAACAAAATAGATAAGCCTCTAGCCAGACGTATTAAGAGGAAAAGAGAGTCAACACAAATCAACAGTATCAGAAACGAGAAAGGAAAAATCACGATGGACCCCGCAGAAATAAAAAGAATTATTAGAGAGTACTATGAAAACCTATAAGCTAAGAAGCTGGGAAACCTAGGAGAAATGGACAACTTCCTAGAAAAATACAACCTTCCAAGACTGACCCAAAAAGAAACAGAAAATCTAAACAGACCAATTGCCAGCAACGAAATTGAAGCGGTAATCAAAAAACTACCAAAGAACAAAACCCCCGGGCCAGATGGATTTACCTCGGAATTTTATCAGACATACAGGGAAGACATAATACCCATTCTCCTTAAAGTTTTCCAAGAAATAGAAGAGGAGGGGATACTCCCAAACTCATTCTATGAAGCTAACATCACCCTAATACCAAAACCAGGCAAAGACCACACCAAAAAGAAAACTACAGACCAATATCCCTGATGAACGTAGACACAAAAATACTCAACAAAATTTTAGCAAACCGAATTCAAAAATACATCAAAACCATCGTACACCATGACCAAGTGGGATTCATCCCAGGGATGCAAAGATGGCACAACGTTCGAAAGTCCATCAATATCATCCACCACATCAACAAAAAGAAAGACAAAAACCACATGATCATCTCCATAGATGCTGAAAAAGCATTTGACAAAGTTCAACATCCATTCATGACAAAAACTCTCAGCAAAATGGGAATAGAGGGCAAGTACCTCAACATAATAAAGGCCATCTATGAAAAACCCACAGCCAACATTATATTGAACAGCGAGAAGTTGAAAGCATTTCCTCTGAGATCGGGGACTAGACAGGGATGCCCAGTCTCCCCACTGTTATTTAACATAGTACTGGAGGTCCTAGCCACGGCAATCAGACAAAACAAAAAAATACAAGGAATCCAGATTGGCAAAGAAGAAGTTAAACTGTCACTATTTGCAGATGACATGATACTGTACATAAAAAATCCTAAAGACTCCACCCCAGAACTACTAGAACTGATATCGGAATACAGCAAAGTTGCAGGATACAAAATCAACACACAGAAATCTGTGGCTTTCCTATGTACCAACAATGAACCAACAGAAAGAGAAATCAGGAAAACAACTCCATTCACAATTGCATCAAAAAAAATAAAATACCTAGGAATAAACATAACCAAAGAAGTGAAAGACTTATATTCTGAAAACTACAAGTCACTCTTAAAAGAAATTAAAGGGGACACTAACAGATGGAAATGCATCCCATGCTCATGGCTAGGAAGAATTAATATCATCAAAATGGGCATCCTGCCCAAAGCAATATACAGATTTGATGCAATCCCTATGAAACTACCAGCAACATTCTTCAATGAACTGGAACAAATAATTCAAAAATTTATATGGAACCAGCAAAGACCCCAAATAGCCAAAGCAATCCTGAGAAAGAAGAATAAAGTAGGGGGGATCTCACTCCCCAACTTCAAGCTCTATTATAAAGCCATAGTAATCAAGACAATTTGGTACTGGCACAAGAACAGAGCCACAGACTAATGGAACAGACTAGACAATCCAGACATTAACCCAGACATATATGGTCAATTAATATTTGATAAAGGAGCCATGGACATACAATGGCGAAATGACAGTCTCTTCAACAGATGATGCTGGCAAAACTGGACAGCTACATGTAGGAGAATGAATCTGGACCATTGTCTAACCCCATATACAAAAGTAAACTCAAAATGGATCAAAGACCTGAATGTAAGTCACGAAACCATTAAACTCTTGGAAGAAAACATAGGCAAAAACCTCTTAGACATAAACATGAGTGACCTCTTCTTGAACATATCTCCCCAGGCAAGGAAAACAACAGCAAAAATGAACAAGTGGGACTATATTAAGCTGAAAAGCTTCTGTACAGCAAAAGACACCATCAATAAAACAAAAAGGAACCCTACAGTATGGGAGAATATCTTTGAAAATGACACATCCGATGAAGGCTTGACGTCCAGAATATATAAAGAGCTCACATGCCTCAACAAACAAAAAACAAATAACCCAATTAAAAAATGGGCAAAGGAACTGAACAGACGGTTCTCCAAAAAAGAAATACAGATGGCCAACAGACACATGAAAAGATGCTCCACATCGCTAATTATCAGAGAAATGCAAATTAAAACTACAATGAGGTATCACCTCACACCAGTAAGGATGGCTGCCATCCAAAAGACAAACAACAACAAATGTTGGCAAGGCTGTGGAGAAAGGGGAACCCTCCTACACTGCTGGTGGGAATGTAAACTTGTTCAACCATTGTGGAAAGCAGTATGGAGGTACATCAAAATGCTCAAAACAGACATACCATTTGACCCAGGAATTGCACTCCTAGGAATTTACCCTAAGAATGCAGCAATCAAGTATGAGAAAGACCAATGTACCCCTATGTTTATCGCAGCACTATTTACAATAGCCAAGAATTGGAAGCAACCTAAATGTCCATCGATAGATGAATGGATAAAGAAGATGTGGTACATATACACAATGGAATACTACTCAGCCATAAGAAAAGGGCAAATCCAACCATTTGCAGCAACGTGGATGGAGCTGGAGGGTATTATGCTCAGTGAAACAAGCCAAGCAGAGAAAGAGAAATACCAAACGATTTCACTCTTCTGTGGAATATAAGAACAAAGGAAAAACTGAAGGAACAAAACAGCAACAGAATCACAGAACTCAAGAATGGACTAACAGGTACCAAAGGGAAAGGGACTGGGGAGGATGGGTGGGTAGGGAGGGATAAGGGGTGGCAGAAAAAGAGGGGTATTAAGATTAGCATCCATAGCGGGGTGGGAGAAAGGGGAGGGCTGTACAACACAGAGAAGACAAGTAGTGATTCTACAACAGTTTGCTACGCTGATGGACAGTGACTGTAAAGGTGTATATAGGGGGGACCTGGTATAGGGGAGAGCCTAGTAAACAAAGTATTTGTCATGTAAGTGTAGATTAATGATTAAAAAAAAAAAAAGCAGTTCCTATGGGGTGACCTCTAATGAGTTCTACACAATGATATAAAGGGCATATAAAAGTGTAGGCAAAGGGTCTGTTTGTGTTTATACAGAGGATCAAAGCCTAATTTGGCTACCCCAAAAATGAACTAAGATACGATATGAAAAAGAACTTCCAACATCAGCACTCTCGGGAAGACTCATGACAGAAGATGATCAGCAAAAAAAAACCCCAACAAAGATCCACGCACTGCCACAGGTGTAGATGCACTCATCCCACCAGTTCCTGGACTTGCCATGGGAATGATGAAGGAGATAACTAAGCTGGCCTGTGCATACAGTAAAACAACAAATTGGACTGGACCTATACTGTTGGAACTCAACCAAGAATAAGAGAAGTGCAAATTGTAGCACTCCAAAATCTTACAACCACAGACTATTTATTGTTAAAAGAACATAAGGGATGTGAACATTCCCCAGGAATGGGTTGTTCTAATTTATCTGAATTCTCTCAGACTGTTTAAGTTCAGTTGGACAATATCCACCATATCATAGATAAGTTTTCACAAATGCCTAAGGTGCCTAACTGGTTTTCTTGGTTTCACTGGAGATGGCTGGTAATTACAGGTATGCTTTGGTTAGGTAACTATATTCCTATTATGTTAATGTATGTGCACAATTTAATTAGTAGTTTAAAACCTATCCATGCTGAAGTTACTCTACAAGAAGATATGTCAAAGAAATAATCAATCTTCCCAGGTTTTCTTCTGCCTGCTACTTCTATAGCTTTTCTTCTTCCTACCTAATCACAACCTTTAAATAGAACTCATGCCACATGTCGAATTTACCGAGTATCATAATTCTTCCAAGTGGTAAAGACACCTCAAGACAAATGCCTGGCATAGAAGCCACAGGACATATATATGCAAAGAAGTGAAAAGCTAACCTTTTCAAACAATAAGGCTTCTCTCTCACTTACCAACTTCACATTTCCCTGTATGGCCCCGGAAGATGACTGGTTAGCCAGAGACGGGTAAGATTCCTCAAGGGAGGAACAACTTAAGACAGGCACAGTCGCAGGGGCCCATCTGGTGAGAAAATGGGGAGCAGCAGAGGTGAGGCTTAGAACCTCCCCCCTCATGTTCTGAGAGAAATCTTCTGCATACATGGATGTTTATTGCCCTCGTCTAGCTCAGATTAACACATAGTCTACAGGCACACAGCTGATCATCTACATTTGCTCTCTTACAACACTAAACTCTGTTTTCTACCTTTATCTCGTATCTACCTACCACTTCAGCATTTTATTAAAAATAATAATAATAGAGAAATGTGGTATCCACATATAAATCAAGTTTAAAAATCAAATGAATATTCATATTTGAACTGACTGTGTATAGTTCGTAATGCATGAACAAAACCAAAAGCTTCTGTGATGACTGCCCTTGCACTGTTCACCATGTAACTTATTCACTATGTAAGAATTTGTACTCCATGTAAGAATTTGTTCGTTATGCATCAGAAGATTGGAGACTGACGAAAATTTGTCTTGGGGTGGATTAATGATTGTGCATTGAGTATTGACCCCCCTATACAGAAATTTATTGTTGTTAACAACTATTTGATCAATAAATATGAGAGATGCCCTCAAAAAAAAAAAAGAAGATGTGGTATATATACACAATGGAATATTATTCAGCCATAAGAAAGAAACAACTCCTACCATTTACAACAACATGGATGGAGCTGGAGGACATTATGCTCAGTGAAATTAGTCAGGCAGAGAAAGACAAGTACCAAATGATTTCCCTCATTTGTGGAGTGTAACAATTAACCAAAACTGAAGGAACAAAAGAGCAGCAGACTCAGAGACTCCAAGAAGGGACTAGTGGTTACCAAAGGGGACGGTGGGGGAGGACAGGTGGGGAGGGAGGGAGAAGGGATTGTGGGGTATCATGACTGGTGCACATGGTGTGTATGGGGTCATGGGGAAGACAGTGTAGCTCAGAGAAGACAAATAGGGACTTAGTGTCATCTTACTACACTGACGGACAGTGACTGCAATGGAGTATGGGGGGGACTCGATAATAAGGGTGAATGTAGTAACCACATTGTTTTTCACCTTCATAACAGTGTATGTCAATGATACTTTAATAAAAAAATAATAAATAAATAAAAAATAAAAAGGTATCATCATATTTTTCTTATTGTCTTTGTCTTGCTTTATCAGTTTTTTTTCCATAGGAGTTTTCATTACCATATCAAATTTATCAATCTTTTGATAAATTTGAAAGGACTCCCATTCAGAACTTAAAATGTGACAACCTCAAGTCTGTCTAGCATTATTCTATGTGTTTGAGGTACGAGATAGGGATCCAGATACTCTCGGTCATAAATACTTATTTCTCATAGCTGGTGCAGAGCAAACATTTGGTCTAACCTCAGTGTATACACGTGTTTGGGTGCTTGCCCAGCCAGGATACCTGTTTGGCAGGAATGTGATTTGTGAGCCTTAGCCTACTTACAGCATAAAACTCACTCAGCTGCTGAAAAAGTACATCCTGTGTGATATGGAAATTGCTCAGGATTCCAGATCTAGTTAAAAAACAGGAGTATAGGCAGGTGTAATTAGATTTTAGGCTAATATAGAAAGTGTTAACATGTAAAATACAGGGTGTAGTATTTTCCAGATGATGCAAGTTTATGGGTTTCCAGCCAGATAGATTCCAAGCTCAATATATTTATCACCTGATTTTTTTTTTTTCACAAAAAGTCCTCTCTCACCCTAAGACTAGCACTGCAGGTATAGTAAGTAGGATACAGGGTGCAGTCTCAGTACAGCTTTGTCACTGATGGGGATGGCAGGTTCCCAGTTTAGGGCTGTACTCCCTTCTGCAGACACGGTGTCCTGCCCTGCCATACTCCTCTTGCAGGGACCTGCATACTCTCTGGCCTGGGGGCTTGTGACCACTATTAGCTTCTGGGAAAGACAAATACAGTCTGGGGGCTTGTGACCACTATTAGCTTCTGGGAAAGACAAATACAGTCAGTAGATTAGGCTCCAGTTCCCGTTTGGCTTTGGCAACAAGGTGTTAGTGATTACCCTCTATGCTGTTTTCTTGTTATCTATCTAAGTTTTTTAAACCCAGGAAATACTTATTTGGGGAAGCTGCTAATGCAAGCGAGTGCCAGTAGCTGGGGGAGAAGCCATGAAGTGGTGTTGAGCCACATACCAACAATGATGCTGGAGCCTCCACAAAGCATCTCTGACCACCTGCAGGGTCCCTGGGCCCCAGCTTTGGAAGGACACCCAGATCTCGTCTATGTGAATCCTCCCTCAGTGGACACACTTACTCTGTGGCATCCTGGTTGCTGTAGCCTGACAGTATCCCCGTGGCCTTAAAGTCTAGGAGTTGTGAGCGTACATCCCACCCCACAGCCTAATAGTCATGTGACAGGCACCAAGTCACTTAGTTTCCTCTGCCACAAAATGAGGCTACTGAAAGTGTGAAGCTTGCAGCTTTCTTGAGCAGATTAGATTGGATAATTTAGGTAACATGCCTAGCAGAGTGCCAGGTAATAAGTGTCAGGCTGCCATGGCTACTACTCCCAGTGTCTGGTGACCCCTTCCCTCCTGAGGCCATCCCAGTAACTTGCGGGGAATAGCAGTCACGATTTCTGAGTTAACTGTCATCTCATCCTGAGCCCACACTACAGGATTAATATCCTCAAAGGCCAATTCATTTTCTTTCTTTGACTAGTGATTGAACCCACCACTTCAGAAGCATGTATTACTCAGAGCCTGCCTTGGGCAAAACTAGGAGAGAAAATGGACAATCTGTAAAAGCTCTCTCCTAATAAACTGGTAATGCGTGACAATGGCTTAATTTGTCTGCTTTCCCATACAACATATTTGCCATTTTAAAAAGTACCTTCAATGCCCTATCCTAAGGAAGTCATTAACAGTGGAAATCCTGTGTCCAAGGAAGGCCTTACGGGAAGGTGTGAGTAATGAGTTCCTTTCCTTGCCGTTCCCATCAGATCAGATAGACAGCTTAATGGTGTAGGGAACATTTGTTATTATTTGCCTAACCAGTTCCTCTTGTCCTTGTGAGGGACTAGGACTCATCTTTTCTTTTTGGGAACTACCCTTTCCTAACTTGGTGGGAAGACCAAGTTCAGGGTCCTCCTCTCCTCCCTGATCAGAACTCCCCTTGACTAGGGACCAGACAAGTGGTGTGCTGGTGACCCGAGCAGAATCCTTTACCATGTATCCATCTGAGCCCAGGAACACGGGGTTTGTCTCATTCTGGTCATGAGCATTAAGGGCCAGGTAGGCCTGGGGAATCACCTTTGCGGCCAACTGTACAGTAAAGCAGAGATGACAGATGGAGTGAATGAGGGTATACATTTGATGACATCTCTTGAGCATGTAGATGCAGAGATGTCTGGTCCAGGCAGTCACTGGCCATTTCATTCCCTGACACAATAACACCATCTCCACCAACATCCCCAGCCTACTTTTCTCCTTTGTTTAAGTGGGTATGAGAGATTCATATTATAGACAACTAAAGCATTTTTATTAAAACACTTGTGTATAAATGGGTATCTAGTTGATAATCTGGAGATTTATTAAATCCAAATATAATATTGGAAAATGAAATCACAGCATTTCAGATTTTTTAAAAAACATTTAGATTTGTTCATGGAAGTTTGAAAGGCTATGATGATAGGAAATTTAATGTAGTAATTAGGGACATGAATTTTAAAGGCAAGTTGCTGGGCTTCAAATTCTACTCCACTCCTTTCTGGCTGTGTGGTTTATATGCTCCCGTGCCTCAGTTTCCTGGGCTATGAAATGAGGATAATAACAGTAACTCTTCATAGTGATGTGGCACTACATCTATGTAAGGTATTGTTATGGTCACTTGTGCTTACTAAGAGCTCAATAAATGTCAGCCATTATTACTTAGAATTAACACCAACACCGGATTATTATGTAAAACTAAGTTATTCTGCATGCAATCTTGAGGTGGTCACACACTGCCTGTGTGATGTCATTGTGAGATTCTAGACTCCAGAGGTCAGCTTCGGGGATTCTAAGCAATAGACTTTAATGGAATTATCAAATATAAGGGAACATTTTGCACCCTCCGTGCATAAAGTCATTATCTATTCTCAGCAAGTTTTCCATGTCCCTCCTAGTTTCCCAATAGTCAGTTTATCTCCATCCTAACTGAAGGTGATTAAAGAGAACTGCGGGCAATTTTTCAAACTCGTCTTTGTTCCTTCCTGGATGGTGACATACACTGAATGCGAGCATCCTGGAAGAAATCTCATGCTTCACCTCTCTTTGGGCTCCACAGGAGCAGCCTGTCAAAGCTTTCTCTGCTCACCTACTCCATGTGTCTTCTCACTGTCATCCCCTGCGTCTGGCCTGCCTGCCTTCACATACGATGACAGGTCTCCCTTAACTCTGATCTAAACTTCAAAGCCCATTACTGGGTGTGAGGTCTGATTTCACTTCAACTTGTCATTAACCCTCTAAATTGCAGATTCCCTAACTGAACAATGTTGGAAATGCCCATTCTGTCTGCTGGCGCCATCCCTTCCTTCTCATGGACACGCGGACGTCCATAAACTGGCCGCAAAGGGACTCACATCTTTTGTTTGCATCATGCAGGAAGTCAGTAATAGCATATCTCTGCCTTGGCTGAGTCTCAGCCACATGCCTTTAGAGGCCAGTGTTAAAGGATATTTTACTGCCCTCTGAGCCCATCCCTTAGCTACAAGGGAGAAGTGCATAATGGGGCTGTGAGTGACCTTAAATATGACTAGATGAGGTGAGATTGTTGCCAATATTTTATTTCTCTTTTGAGAAAACATTCCCACTGTCTATTTGGAAAACACAGGAGATTGGGTGTAGCTTGATGATTATAGAGAAGCCAGTCAATGAAATATACAATTTCTGTTCCCAGAAATTATTCACTTTAGAGCCAGGGAGGGTCTGGGGGAAAGAATAGGCAGAGGAAGGATTTCAAGCAGTGCAGCTCTCAGCATTACTCTTCTTGTCTCTGGATGGAAGAGCTTCCAGATGCAATGTCTGCCATCAGTCTTTTCGTATAATGAAATTTCACGGAAGAAGAGAAAGATTTCTTTAAAAATCAAAAGTCAGGAGATAAAAACAACTAAGCACTGTGAAGAGACCAAATGGTTTCTGAAAAACTCAGCTTGCAGCTTTGAAGCTGGGACCTGTCATTCCCATGAATGAGATGTGTGACCAGAATCTCTTTGCTGTGTATTTTAATTGAACATTTTTGAAACAGTACTAAATGTCAAAAAACAAAAATAAGAGGGAAAGCAAAAGTGAACTGCAGCATCTTGTCACTTCCTGGCGAAGTGTTCTGGTTGTGAGACTGTTAAAGCAGCTTCCTAGAGTCAGTCACCCATCTTTCAAATCCTTTACTTCCATCAAAAAAGAAAACAGAACAATAAGAGATCTCGATAAAGAGTTCCCAGGGTCCTGCAGCAAACACCTAAGAGTTCAGTCCTTTCAATCGCTTCTCCAGCTCTTCAGCTGCTGAATACCCTTCTTCAGATCCTGGAGCATCGTTCGTCTGTTCTTTCATGTTCCATGTATACGAGAGGCTGTATTCGTGTTCCTTTCAATCCCTGGAAAAAAGAACTTTATTCCATTTCTCTTAACAACCTCAGGGTAACCAAAGACAAAGAGGCAGCCTCCTCCTTGCGAATTCCACGCATGATGAACCCAGCCTGTATCTAAGCCTATAAACGAGACTTCAGAAGATAGTAGAGCTTTAAGGAAAAAGAAGCTGACAGGGAGTCTGCCAAGGAGCCCGCGGTGGTTGGCCCCGCAGTTTACGTACAGCAGGACGACCCCCAAGCAGGGGGCTGCCTGGGACCCTGCCCTGAGTTGAGTTGGGGGCTGTCTTAGAACTTAGTGGAGGGAAAACATGTCACAAGATCTTTGCACCACAAGCAAATGCAAGTAAACAAATAGCAGGGTTTGTCACGGGCATTTGTAATATTATTAATCTTCAGCCTCAAGCCGTATTAAGAGCTTGCTGCTGTCTGATAGATTGCTAAGCAAGTTAATGCCTCCTGACTGCAGGAAGCATTCTTAACTAGAACACGGGGCCGGAGAGAAAAGGGAAACCACATTCTTGGCAGCTCAGAGCACTCGCGTAGAAACATCTCAACTAAGCAGAACATGACTCAGCCTCCTACAAAATGAAATTAGAGTGGAGGGACAGGAAAAGAGAACACACCACCAGATCTGCACACCTCCAGGGGCTCTCTGCACGCACCTCCTGCCCTTCGCAAGAGAACCCCAGGCTTTCTTCCTGACAGTTCTCACAGAGGATTCCTGAAATCTTTCTTATATTGGTATTTTTAAGGGAACTATCTTTATTTTAAACCAAAGACCTGTACTTTTTCCACTTGCCTTCCATAGCTAGTTCCATTTTCCTACTGAGCATCCCTCCAAAACTGGAGATTAGTTCCAGACCCCATTACACACCTGGAAGATGTTCAGGAACTTTCTGTCACTGGGAGGAAGGTAAGCCTGGTTTAAGATGCTAGTGTGTCTGAAGGTTTTTTACTTCTTTTCCCCCTTCAGAGATATCAAACTCTTCTCTTGATTCAGGGACAGTGTTTTTTCTGTGCAGAAAGAGAGGCTTTTATGGATTCTGTCAGTTCTCTTGGCAAGACATTGTTTTGCACAGAGGAATTAAAGCTGTCTTATTCCAGGTTTTGGTGCTATTCTCTAAAAACAGAAACAAGCTCATGAGGAAAATATCCATGCAGCAGAACAGAACCTGCCCACCACCAGCACTTTCACTCCTCTTACTGCCTTATAAGCAGAGCCGCATGTGCAAGACAGGGGAGAAGAGATTTCCATTAGCAGAAGCATTTCCAAGTTAGTGCCAAGAGGTTAGGAGATTGTAAGAACTCTGGGAAGCTGGAGGCAAGAATCTTAGGAAAGAAATACCATTATCTGTTGCTGGCTCTCTCAGCAGGGAGGGGGCCCCCAATTAAAAGCTGAGTATTTACAAATTGCAAACTCTGTAGGAGCTTAATTATCTTACTTGAAGCCTTACTTAGCAAGACTTAGAGAAGGAGGAGAAAAGCTCATGGCCTAGAAGATCCTGCACAGGGCACACCTCCTTTTGTGTCCCACCCCGTCCCCTCCCATAAGGGGCACACTAAGCATTTCTGGTCTCTGGTCACCACCGAAGACCTTTGACCTTTCACAGACTGCAGCCTGCATTTTAGTAGAGTGCTCTTGCATTATCCCTTGCTCTTTCCACACTTTTATTTGTTTATGTTATTCAGATGGTTAAGGGTCCCTCCAATCCGTCACGCATGGTTTGGCGGGAGGTTGGGGTAGTTTTCCTGCTACAGCAAGTTGCCCAGCAATGGCGTGTGGTGAGAGGAGAGAGCTGCAAAGGCCCAGGTGTGATGCCCCTGCTTTGACTCCAAAACACGTAGGAAATTCGATACTGTTGAAATGGGTCCTCCATTGCATTTTTTAAATTAATTGACTTCAAAAAAATATTTAAGGTTGACAGAAAAAATGAGTGGAAACTACAGAGAGTTCCTACTCATAACCATGTCTCTTATTTTCTGTCTTTCTGCTTTGACATCTGGGGCCTTGCTGACCCTGCAGGGCCTACCCTCCCAGGTTAGCCAGTTCTGGAGACAGTGAACAACCTGTCCCCGAGTGTGCCTTCCAAATGCAAACCAACCAGTCCAGAGTCAGCCCCCAGCCACCTCCTCTGCCCACCTCACACTCTGGACCACTGTCTACCTGCCCTAATCACACTGTGGCAGGCACTAGCTGACTGGGGACAGCCTTGTACCCCAAAGCCCAATGAAACCATTCGTAATAGCCGATCCCAAGCCTGCTGGCCCTACTTCACTTGTTCCCTCATACAAACCACAACAAAGGCATTTGTTCCCGGCTGCCCCCCAGCCCCCTGCCCCGTGTCCTGACTACCCTATGCTTTCCTGGGTGGTCTCCCATGGTGTGGAGTGCTGTGCCCTCTCCTCTTAAGGAACCTTGCATAACAAACTATAGTTCATGGTCATTGTCTCCTGGTCCACTGGCCTTGCTACATCTACATTTTAATTAAGCCTGTATTTTAAAAATATTCCCCATACTCCATTAGCACCCCCAACTTTGCCTGTTCTAACATCTTGCATTTGTTACAATTAATGAGCTAATATGGATACATATTATTTACTACAGTCCGTTAGCCTTTACTTTGTACTGTGCATCTGTGTTTGGACAAATGTACAACTGTTTAAAATCCTCTGTATTCTGCTTATTCACCACCTCCTCTTCCCTAACCCCTGGCAGCCACTGATCTCACTACCTCCATAGTTTTTTTTCCAGAATGTCATATAGTTGGAATCATAGAGTATGTAGCCTTTTTAAATTGGCTTGTTTCACTTAGCAATATGCATTTAAGTTTCCTTCATGTAATTTTGTGACCTAATAGTTCTTTTTATTTTTTATTATTTTTAATTGCTGAATAATGTCCTATTGTCCTGATGTATCACAGTTTATCTGTTCATCTATTAGAAGACATCTTGGTTGCTTCCATATTTGGGCAACTGTGAATAAAGCTGCTGTTAACATCCACGTGCAGATTTTTGTGTGGACATGTTTTCAACTCCTTTGGGTACCAAGGAGTACAAATGCTAGATTGTAGGTAAGAGTAGATTTGGCTTTGTAAGAAACTGCCAAACTCTCTCACAAAATGTCTGTACCACTTTTCATTTCCACTAGCAATGGATGAGAGTTCCTGTTGTTCTACAGCGAGGTGTTATTTGATATTGTCCCTGTTTTGGATTGTAGCTGTTCTAATAGGTGTGTAGGGGTAGCTCACTGTTCTTTTAATTCACCATTTCCTGATGACATATGATGGAGGGCATCTTTTCACATGCTTATTTGTATGTCACCTGTATGTCATTTCTGGTGAGACAGCTCATAAGATCTTTTGCCCATTTTTAACTGTCTTTTTTTATTATTGTTAAGCTTCAATAATTCTCTGTATATTTAGGATGTAAGTGCTTTATTAGATAGATAAGTGTTCTGTGAATATTTTCTTCTGGTCTGTGACTTGTCTTTTCATTCTCTTTGCAGTTTCTTTCATACAGCAGAAGTCTCTAATTCTAATAAAGCCCAATTTATCAATTTTTTGTTTCATGGGCTGCCCTTTATTGTGTTTTATCTTAAAGGTCACAGCCAAACACAAGGTCATCTAGGTTTTTCTTGTGGTATCTTCTAGGAAGTTTATAGTTATGTGTTTACACTTATGTCTATCAACCATTTTGGGCTAATTTTTGTAAAGGCTAGAAAGTCTATGTTTAGATTCACTTTTTGGCACATAGATACCCAGCTGTTCCAGTATCATTTGCTAAAAATATTTTCTTCTCCAAGAAGTGGAGTTACTGGGTTGTATGGTATTTCTGTTTTTAGGTTTTTGAGGAAGCTCCATCCCACTTCCCATTGAATTTCCTTTGCTCCTGGTCAAAGGGCAGTTGAACATATTTGTGTATTTGTGCAGATCTGTTTCTGAGTTCTCTGTTGTTCTGGAACACTGTGTCGATTTGAGCATACACTGATACTGCACTGTCTTGATTGCTATTTATAGTAAGTTTTGAAGTTGATTTAATGTCAATCCTCTGACTTGAGTCTTTTTCCACATTATGTTGACTGTTTTAGAACTTTGTCTTTTCATATAAGCTGTAAAATCAGTTTATTGATGTCCACAAGGTAGCTTTCTGGGATTTTAATTGAGATTGCATTGAATTAAAATCAAGTTGGGAAGAACTTATGTACTGACAATATTGAGTCTTCCTGTTCATGAACATGGAACATTTGTCCATTTATTTAGACCTTCTTTGATTTCTTTCCTGGGAATTTTGTCGTTTTCCTAATATAGATCATATACATATTTTGTTGGACTAATATCTAAGTATTTTTTTTTCATGCTAATACAAATGGTATTGTGTTTTTAATTTCAAATTCCAACTGTTGATTGACGATATACAGGAAAGAGATTGATTTTTCATATTAACCTTGTATCCAGAGATACTGCTATAATTGCTTATTAGTTCCAGGATTTTTTTCTTTGGTTCCTTGACATTTTCTCTATAGACAATCATGTTATCTGTGAACAAACATAGTTTTATTTTTTCTTTTCCAATCTGTACACCCTGTGCATCTTTTTTCTTGACTTTTGGAATTAGCTGGGCCTTTCAGTATGAGGTTGAATGGGAGTGAGAGCAGCATCCTTGCCTTATGTTTTATGTTAATAGGAAAGCACCAAATTTCTTACCATTAAGTATAATATCAGCTGTGGGTTTCTTTAGCAGGCTGAGGAGGTTCCACTTCATTCTAACTTTGCTGGTAGTTTTTATAACGAATGGGTGTCAGATTTGTCAAATGCTTTTCTTGCATCTTCTGATATAATCATGGTGTTTTGGCTTTAGTCTATTGACGTGATGGATTAAAATAGTTGATTCCAAAATGTGGGACAGCTTTGAGGACCTGGGATAAATCCAGCTTGGTTGTGGTATGTAATTCTTTCTAAACATTGTTGGATTTGTTTTCCTAGTATTTTTTTGCAGGTTTCACATCTGTGTTTATAAAAGATACTTGTCTGTAGTTTTCTTTTCTTATAACATCTTTGGTTTTGTTGTCAAGATAATGCTGGCCTCCTAGAATGAGTTAGGCAGTGCATATTATTTTTAACTATAGACAAGGTTATTCATCAATAAGATAAACCATAAATAGGAGATAGGCTTCAGGTTGTATTTCTAGCAAGAGCAATGTGTGCACACTTCACTGCATGTCTTCTCTTCTTCAGCACCCCTTGTGTCCGAATTTAGCTTTTGAGGAGCTCTTGCTGTTCTTCAGCAGCCTGAAGCTGAGGTGGGCTTATGGTAGGTTTGCTGATCTTGACAGTGGGAAGCACATGGGTTGGCCAGGTAGAGTAAGCTCAGGCCTCATCACCCTGAGGACCCAGCTCTGAGAACCACTTGAGGGGTGCTGTGACATGAAAGATAAACTCTTCTTGGTTAAAAGCTTACTGCCTCAAGAGGTCAGAGTTGGTAAGGAGATGAATATAAAGAAATGAGACAAGAAATAGATTTGTTTCCTGAACATAGGCTATCATGCGGTCACATGCAGTTAGCTTGCAGAAGGCTGCAAGAACCAGAGATCTTGCAGAAAGTTGCATGGACCATTCTCAGTGTAACGTGGAGTAGAAGCAGGGCCCCTGAAACAGAAGCCAGGAGTGGTACAAGCAGGGAGGCAGGAGGCAAGGCTCAGTGAGGCGACAGGTGAGGGGGAGGGGGAGGTGATGTTCTCTAAGTTAGCCTAGAATTCCACACTTGTTGAGTGGCCTTTGGTTACCAAATTCTATCTGTGTAGCCAGCCTAATAAGGAGTATTCTAAATTGTTCATTTGGAATAATCAAAAATCAAGAAATAGATTTTCTATGCTATATTTAGTACTCTCACATGTCAGTTATTTGCTTTTCTTACATCTCCCTTACCTCTTTTCCAACCCTTCAGATTAAACACGTTCTGTTATATTGAGTTGCTACCTACCTGCCACAGGTTCTAATATCTAGGTTGTATTGCTAATGTGGGTGCCACAATATAATGGTAAGCATAAGATTTATATTCTATGAGCCTAGCAGTGGGAGCATACATGAGTATTAGTATTTATTATAAGAAGTTTGACAACTACCAGGCTGACTGTAGCTGCCATGGTGACTAAAAGTGTGTACAAGTATATGTTTGCACATGTATGGAGGGGTGAGCTGTGAGTAGACAAATTGCCTTCCACTTCATCTCTATATTATTATTCAAAATAGGTCTTTAAAGTGTTTCGAGTGGAGTGTCTTACATTACAAAAGCATGCCTGCACTAGGGCTGCTAAACCAGTAGATTAAAGTGCAAGTGATGGACAGCTGCTGTGCCTGAGGGTCACTGGAGCCCTCTTCCAGCCACAGTAAGGCAGCCCCTTGACTAGGGCTGGTGTCGAGTAAGATTAGGTACTCTCAGAAGGTATGTGTGTCACATTAAAGACCCTCTCCCTTTGCATCCGAGAGCTCTCAGTCCTTATTTCCCACATATCTACCAAGGAGCTCATGCTTCTTTTGAGCTTCCTACAGCAAAGGCTCCTCTTGGTAAAGGTAACCTCATTCAGTATCAGGTACAAATGGCTGATATTAGTATACCCCTCTCAAAGGCTTGGTGGTTTCATCCCACAGAACAGAACTCTAATGTAAAATCATACTCCATGGCAAGTGATAGATGACACTGTAGAGTTACTCTCTGTTAATGGCTGCTTTAGGGTTACCAGGGACACCTTGTAGCTCCCCCAGAGCTTTCATAGGAGTGGTCACCTCCCGCATCCACCCAACCACAAGGTAAGTCCTGCTATTTAGATGTTGGTAAACTCAAAGGATTCAAGCACTTTACTCTTTGACAAGTTGTAGACTACGTTGCCCTATTAAGTGAATCAAATTCAGAGATAAGCAGAATATATGGAGTCACCCTGAGAGAGAACACATACTGATTTGAAATGACTGCCTTATTACAAAACATCCTTGCAGAGACTATTGGGCAATATGATTTCCCTTTTATCACTTCATGAGCACATCTGAACAATTATATCAGATGCTTAAATAGGATCCCTTTTTCCCATATTTGGAAACAACCCTTTAACAAGTAGAATTTCAGACCCATTAAGCTTAAATGTGGAAAGTGGTGCAAGCATCATATAAGCTGCCCTATTTGTGGAGTATATGATCATAATAACCAGCAAAATAAACAATTCAACCATGTGGGGACACTGCTGGCAACACACTGCGAAGAATAGCATGTGATGATTTAGTACTATTGTACTAACACCATTTGGAAGTATGTATGGCTATTTGGATTTCATAGTAAGTTGACTCTCAAGATGAAAGGTAATCTTGAAAGACTGACTTGTATTATTACCAGCATTCATCATCAGTAAGAACAGTGGGTAAATTTCATTGCATGTTGCTGTGCACACAAATGCCAAGAAACTGTAAGGTCATATATGCCATTGGTCACACTTAAATCTAATCCTAGACTACTCAGTCCAGTACTTGAGGTAAAATCAAGGGGGTAACAATTACTTATTGCTCTATAGCACATGGGAATAAGAAACATGAGCCTTATATCAAGTGAAAAATTGCAATTCACATCAAAATCTGACACAAGCCTTAATCTAGGACATACAAAACTTTACATCACACCAAGAGAAATTAATTACTTTTGATAGGTGTACTTGAGTCATTTAATGAAGCATGGAAAAGAGGAAGAAAGGGAGGAGGGAGAATGGTAGGAACAAAGAAAGAAAGGAATCATTACTTGTTAACTAAGCACCCCAAAGAGTAATAGTTATACATAAGAATTGGCAAAGGTGTTATGCCATAATACCTAAGCTACCTTGCAACCCTCTGGGAATATGTTACCATTACTAAATGGCTCTTCCTCTGAACAACACACCACACAGAGAAGGACAGAAAGTCTGTGTAACAACTCCGCATTATTTCCTTTTCTCCCTTCCTAACAGACTGCAGGATACCTATCACTCAACAAACACCAATGAGGTGCTGAGCAAGGGAAGGTGAGCAAATGTCTCATAAGGGTGCAGACTTTTAGAGTGTTTACCTTAGAGGTACTTGGGGATTATCTTTTTATTGAAGTATTATTGATATACAATATTATATTGATTTCAACTGTACAACACAGTGACTTGACAATTATGTACCCTATAAAATGCTCACCATGATAAGAATAGTTACCCTCTGTCACCACACAAATGTACTACAATATTATTGACTATATTCCTTATGCTGTATTTTTCATGCTTTTGATTTATTCATTTTATAATTGGAAATTTGAACCTCTTTATCCCCTTCACCTATTTCACCCATCCCCCACCACACTCTCCCCCTTTCCTATGGCAACCACCAGTTTGTTCTCTGTATTTTTAAGTCTATTTCTGTTTTGTTTGTTTTATTTATTTTTTAGATTCCAGATATAAGTAATACCACTCAGTATTTGTCTTTCTTTGTCTAACTTATTTCATTAAGCACAATAACCTCTAGGTCCATTATGTGCCACAAATTCATATTGTGCAAATGCCCACACTACTCAAAGAAATCTGTAGATTCAGTGCAGTCCCTATCAAAATACCCAGGACATTTTTCACAGAATTAGAGAAAAAAATCTTAAAATTTGTATAGAACCACAAAAGACCCTAGATAGCCAAAGCAATCTTGAAAAAGAAAAATAAGCTGGGGGATTACACTCCTTGGCTTCAAACCATACTACAAAGCTGTCCTAGTCAAAACAATATGGTACCAGCAGCACAAGAATAGATACATAACAGAACAAAATAAGACCCCCAAAATTAACGTACCCTTATATGGTCAATTGATATATGACAAAGACAATGAGAACATGCAATGGGAGAAAAGACAGTCTCTTCCAAAAATGGTATTGGGAAAACTGGACAGACACATGCAGAAGAATGAAACAGGATGACCATCTAACACCAAACACAAAAAGAAACTCAAAATGGGTTAAAGACCTAAATGTAAGACCTGAAAGCATAAAACTCATAGGAGAAAACATAAGCCATACACTCTTGAAACAATTCAACTGCATGGGGACATTGGAGGGTCACTGGAGCCCTCTTCCAGCCACAGTAAGGCAGCCACAGTAAGGTATTAGTATTAGTAACATTTTTTTCTAGATATGTCACCCCAGGTGGGGGAAATACAAACAAAAATAAAGAAGTAGGACTACATCAGACCCTGGAGATTATATTAACTGATCTTCTCATCATAAATATCAGGAAATGATGATATAGGATCGGGGTCATTTATTGAGACTGGATCACTGGTCTTCTAAAGACAAGTACAGAGTTATTCTGTTGCATAGACAGCTGTACAAGGCAAGCATTTATTTTTCACTGGCTTCTTGATATCATCAATAAATAACCATTTCTCTGCAGTTCTTTTTATCCAAGTGGTCAGAAGTATCCTATGTTCTTCCCATCAGGAGAGAGAATGTACAAACAGACTTGGGCCTGAGGATGGCTGGGCAACTGGCAGGTGCAGGGAAGGACAGGCATGGGGACTGAGTTGGAATACAGTTTATTTTCCTCTTTCACGTGTGTGGTTAGTGCCACTATGGGCTTAAGCTTACTGGTCAGCCTCACGGCTGCACATCCATGGGAGACTGACTTCACTCCCACCCAGGGGTATTTATATTGACAGTGGTGGTTTCCATTCACTGTGATTACATAAGGCAGCTTCCAACTTGGGGTCCAGGGGACAAGCTGAGGAGCCTGTGGTTTCAATGGACCTTGGTGACTAAAGCCTGTTTCTGTTACCAGGACTATGTGAACTATTCCATGTATTTTTCTCAGGGGCCACTGAGGTTGTTTTTCACACAGTATTTTCTGAGGACCACATGTGGTGCTTTGTGGAGAAAATGTGTACCATTATCAAATGAGTTTGAGTGGCCTTGCATGTTCTACTTCCCCCTTTCAGCTGTGTTATGTATGTAGGATTTTCAAGGCTCTGAGAACTCCTGCAGAAAATAACACCCTTAACTTCAGAGTTCATGGATCATATCAGCATCAGAACCTCACGTATGTTCATGTATCACTAGTAATTTCCCTGCACCTGCTGAACTCTGAGCCAAAGTGTATACCAAATTTATAGGGTTTGTACTAAACATTCTGGAGCCTATGCTCATCAAATTCCCAGCTCCTGATTTCATAAATTTTCCACTAAGCCAAGAACAGGAGAGCTTTACCATCTCTCCCGAAATGGTAGATAAACATGTTTGCTGTGTTTTCATTTTTATTTTAAAGAATGCTGAGTGACAGAAATGTCCTATCTGGAGTGTGCACAGAGCTCATTCCATGAGACCAGTGTTCGGAAGGGTATCACACTCTCAGGGAGAGGCCTGCATGCTGGATGGGTGAAGAACACCAGGCATCCCCCCCAGGCATGCAGGCTGGGCCCAGGTATCTTCATATCATTGGGGTTAAACCCCAGCTGTGGCTAACACTTCTCAATGACCCCTAATCTATGGAAAGAAATGAGTTTGGGGCTTTATCACAGTCTCCCACAAAGAAATGGGAAACCGTCTGCCAGGTGTTTTCAAAGCAGTGTTTTGAGCTAGTACATTTAGTTATACTTAGCGAAAGAAAGAGGTGATTGTGAACACTTCATTTGTATTAAAATATCAGCTCAAACCAGCCCTGATTTTAGCCTTCTGCAGAGCTATTCTTGACCCAGATGAGTTATAATGGCTGCTGCTGGCCTCCCATGAAGTAGAGCGCCCAGTGGTGCCCTGTTCTTCATCGCCAGAGATAAAAACCATGTTTCTTTTGAGGTAACCTTTTATATATTAAATATTTTCTGTTTGAGGAGGTCTGGTCATTTGCCCCAGTTGAGTGATGGAAAGTTTGCAGAAACCCAAGGACTTTTGGCTGCCACCTTTGTTTGAAGTCAGACAGCTTTTGTAATTTTAAGGCTTTTTGTCCCGTGTGCCAAGCCACCTGATCACTTTGCTTGGAAAACATACTTAAGGGACCAAGTTCTTTAAAAACAGGTGTTTAGAAATGATGGGAAGAGGGGCTTGGACAAGGTTTCAACTGAGGTGATTTGTTTTATAAATAAAATGTGACTGAAGACTTGAGTCTCAGAAATGACACAATGTAACATGATATGGAATAACAGAAAATCACCTGGTTCCCTGGGCCGCTCTTTGGGAGAGCTCTTAACTTTCTGAACCAGGACAAATGGCTAAACTCTAAATTTGGTCTATGTATGATAAGCCTAAATCTGGATTGGCATGGAGACAGAAGTGGCTTCACAAACATTAATGTTTGTGAAGAATTTGGCAGTCATATTTTTGACTTAGTTATTACAGAAGGTCTCTGAGATATGGATATAATATTAATAGCTGGTGATTTTAAACATGTATGCATTTTTAACTGTTCTAAGCCCTTCAGATGATATATAATTTTCTCCACAAACTTATGAAATTTGATACTATGGAAGAATGGAAATCAAGAGAGGTTATGCAATACATCAAAGATCAACATGTACTGTTAACTACTGCTGCCTCATAAACTACCAGCTGGGGGTCCCCCCTGGTCTTGTTGGGCTCACTCGTGCATCTGGTCAGCTGAAGGTCAAGTAGGCAGCTCTTCTGAATCTCGCTGGGTTTTCTCACATGTTTGTGGATTGCACTCTCAGACTCTTTGACTGCAGCCCCTGGACTCTCCTCCATATGTGTGGTCATTCCCACGCCAGCTAGTCTAGAGCAGTTCATGTGAAGGAGGCAGGGGAAGGACCAAGTGCCTTTTGAGGTCTAAGAGCTAGGACACCATTACTCTGCCACGTATTTGGGCCAAGGCAAGTCACAAAGCCAGTGAAAATTCAAGGGGTGGAAAAAAGGTAACTTTACCTTTTAATAGGAGGATATGCAAAATTATGGCAGATCATTATGGACAAAAATTTTAAGAAGAGGGAGTTGAAATAATATTGTAATGAGCACCCACACACCCAATATGTACTTTTTATAGCCAAGTTGTTTTATAATGGTAATCATATTATTCTATATTCATGATTTTTTGCCTACATGTTCTATTAAGTATTGAGAAATATTGAAATATCCACCTCTTTTTATTCATGTGCCATGTCTAGTATTCTACTCTTCTTTCCCTTGTGTAGAGCCAGATTTCCATTTGTATAATGTTCCTTCTACCTCGTTAAGGAAAATACTGGAAAACCGGAACTGGATCGCTGATGGAAAAACCAAGCGGCACTCGGAGGTCTTGGAGTCTGAGGTTTATTTCACACCTGCGGCTCAGAGGGGAGTCATCTCCCAAGGTCTGAGCCCTGAGCACACGCAAGGGGAGCAATTTATATTATTTTGCTATGTGGCATTTCGGGATGCGCAGGGCAAAAGAGGAGCCCGGAGGAGGGGAGGGGAGAGCTGGGAGGGCTTTGCCAGCAGGAGGGAAAAAGCGGTTTGCTGACCTTGACGGCTGTGTGGAATATTTTCCTTATCAACCTGAATGACTTTAACATTTCCTGAAGTGATAGTCTATTGGTGATAAATTATATCAGCTTTTCTGTGAAAAAAATCTTTAGGTTGCCTTTATTCTTAAGAGGTATTGTTGCTGGGTACAGAACACTCGGCTGCATTTCCTCAGCCCATGGCATGCCAGTCCATGTTCTTATGGATGTGTTTTGATGAGCAGAAGCTCTCAGTTTTCATAAAGTATAATTATCCGTATTTTCCTTTAATGCTTATTGCTTTCTGTGTCATGGCTAAGGAACTGTTGCCTTCTTCCATGTCATGAATAAATAGTCTTATAAATACTTCATAATTTTAGCTTTTTTATTTAGGCCATATAATCAAATTAATTTTTGTGTAAAGAGTACGGCATTTTTCAATAAATTTTCAATTTCCTTTGGGTTTTTTGGCAGCTTGAATGAAAATCATATGACTAGGTTCATTTCTATTTGTGGGTTTTATTTGCCACTTTATTAGTTTGCTTGAAAATCACATTGTCTTGATTAATATAGTTTTATATTGCCTTGAAGTCAGTATAAAGACTCCAATTTTGTTCTTCTTTATCTAGAATATGTCCTATATGCTAGTTTCCTTGCATTTTGCTGCAGACTTTGAACAGAGCTTGTCAGCTTCTATGAACACACACCTGGATTAACACTGAGGTCAATTTAGCCAAAACTGATAATTTAGCAATGTTGATGCTTCCAAACCATGGACATGATGGATACCTCCT
Organism: Manis pentadactyla; assembly: GCF_030020395.1. Classification (NCBI taxonomy): domain Eukaryota; kingdom Metazoa; phylum Chordata; class Mammalia; order Pholidota; family Manidae; genus Manis; species Manis pentadactyla. Next base: position 144,262,799 of record NC_080020.1, on the reverse strand, counting down.
CATTTATTTAGATATTATTTAATGTCTCTCACCAGTGATTTTCTCCTTTAATTTTTTCAGTATAGTGTTCTTATATACCTTTTGGAAAATGTATTCCTAAGTATTTTATTATTTATATAGTATTGAAAATGATATTTGAAAATTGTATTTCCGATTGCCTGCTGCTAGTATACAGAAATGTCTTCTTTTGTTTTTGCCTCATGTCAGACTCTGTTCTCCACCATCCTTTGGTCAATGGGGTCTTGGCCAGACAATTCTCCATGTTTTTTCTTTTCAGATACATGACTGCCAAAGCTTTGTTAATTTATCTACCCACCTCACTGCCAAGCAGTGACCCTTTACCTGGGAAAAGCTTGGAATGTCAGTCCTGATCCATTCTCACAATCAGGAAATGCCCCCATGGAAAAAGTCACTATGAAAGGTAAGCTCATCTCCGCGGTTCTGCCTGTCAGCAGTCTTGTCCCATCTAGTCTGGAGACATAAATATATGTATAAATAAACACAAAAACACACACAATAATATATAATAATATATCATATATGACATATACTATTAATATAATGATACATATTATAAATAGTATTATATATTGAATGGTATTATATATATTATATTTTATGCGCTTACATATTATATTATAAACATCTTATTAGATTTTATCAGCTTTCTACTTGTTTTCCCTGGGAGTGTTATTCGGCTAAACGATACTGCAGCAGAAACAAAAGCATACCTATGGGTGCCATTTAAGAGCTTATATTGAATGGATTAGAAATGGAGAGAAAAAGAGAAAGTTAAAATCTTGATTTAAATCATTGCTATCATTTATCTAACATCTAGTTTGGAATAGGATTTGGAATCTATTTAGACTAGATAGAGCTGGAATGACTCACCCTCCTCTGATACCTTATTATGTTTATCTGTACTCCTTTCTTTGCTCAGACTCTGTATTAATCTATGTTCTAATTTATGTACTACAAAGTTACCTTGCTTCTTTGGAGGCACCAGAGGTCAAGGTCCCATACAACTCTCTTTATTCTTGCATATAAGTATGTAAACTAATGTGTACCACATAGAGACATTTGATAAGTATTGACAGGAAAGAAGAAGGAAGAAATATCAGTTTTTACAATAATGGTTTCCAAGTTAAATATTATGTTTCTATGAGCTGTACCTCATATGTGTGACTATAGTTAAATGTTTCTGTGTAGGAATTTCTTCCTGGCATTTTCTGGAATCTAACTATACTTTCCCAAATCCCTGTGAGAAATCAGGAAAACAGAAAAGGTATCATTGTTCTCATGTGAGAGTTAAAGCTTACTAAGCAACATAGAGCCATTACCACTTCAAAGATATCTATTGATAACATGTTAAAAGCAACATCAGGAAAAGCTGACATTAGGTGACAGTTTAGTTTGACATTTCCACAGACCAGGACAGGAACATGTGGAAAGAAGCCCTCATTTTCTACTCTATCTTGCTTGTAGTTGTTGTGTATGTTTTCCTAGCTCTGTGTGCTGCTAACTGTGAGGCATTATTGAAAAATAAAATAAATGTTAATATATTTACTGCATAGTATGTTTTGTACAGCTCCTGTGAGCAATGTTTCAACAAATAGCATGCTTCAGAAGCAAGAAAAAAGTCCTTGAAATGGCATTTTTATTCAGGATTCTGTGGAGTGTTATTAACCTTGCTAGCTATGGGCTACAGTTCTCTGTAAATACTTTCACACAAGAGATGCAAAAATAGAAGAATGATAATGTGAAATATTATGACATAGAGTTAGAAATTCATCTGAAATCTGAATTAAAAAGCAATTGTGTATTTGAAACCAATATAAGATTGTATATCAACAATACTTCAATTAAAAAAAGCAATTGTGTTCAACTAAAAAGCAGTATCAAAGCAAGCCAAAAAAAAGCCCAATGTGAAGATGCTCTTGGACACACTTGTGAAGTGATCAACTTCAACACAAAATGAAAGAAATTTTCTACATTTGGAATATTTGTCATGAAACAAAAGTCAAGAATATGGGATAAAGCAACTAATCCTTTGTGGTTTTTTAAGTTTTATTTTAAGAAAGACAACTTCTAATACTAAATACATGTAGTATTTTTTAAATCTTTACAAAATTTTCTTTTGTATCAATGTTCCTTTCTAATGCTGTTTTTATTGTTAAATGTCTATCAAATAGAGATAATTTTCTATATTTCTGATCTAAATGTTTTGATATTAAATATTTTGAATATATCTATGTTCTTAGTATTTTTAAATATATCAAACATATTTATTAATAAACCATTCACTTGTTACATATATAAATAATTACATATATATATATACATATACATATTATAATTTTTAAAAACAAAACCACTAAAATCTTTAGTGAACTCCTACCATAGAAACAGTATGTCTTATTTAGTACTATGATTATTTGTATGTCAAAACACATATTGGAAATTTCAAAACATTAAATATGATCTGTAGTTTTACCCTTAAAATTATTTATTTTAGGCTCTCTGCAATAATGGAGACCAATATTTCTCAGATTTTTTCAACCCTTAACCTGGGATTCAATGACAAAAGCAATGACTGCTCTTTGTTATATTCTTGTTTTGAGATATCACTTATCCCAATTGCATGGATCTATCCAAATCAATAATTCATGATAAGATAATCATAATTCATGATAATTCTCTGAAGCTTGCTATCTACACAGAGAGCATTCAGGAATGATTGATTGCACTATATACCATCAGATGGGGATCAGTGAAGCATGTATTTAACAAGACTGATTCAGTTCCATGACTAGTTTTGAAAAAATGGAGGTTAACTGAATTTTTCATAATTTTTAAGGACAGTTGTTCCTGTATATTAGTTTCTTTAACTTGGAGTATTCACTAAGACACTATCCTGGGGCACTTTAGGAAGTTACTGTGTGGTACTCTTTTTCTAGTCACATTGACACCATGAACAACTATCATAATTGAGTGTGTAATTTTTGAACATGAATAAATGTGATATGAGTCTGATGTTGATGATAGCTGCCATACTTTATTATTTTGTCTTAAGAAATTTGTCTTCAGTACAACTTTATTTTATGTCGATATGTGATAATTTGTCTGCAAGAGAATCTACATATTTTAAGGAAAGCTGTTCATGGTTTGTATGTGTAGACCACTAACTGTGGAGTTGGGAGGGAGGGAGGGGATAAGGCAGGAAGACAGATGCACAAGTTCAAGCAAAATGAGCCAGAAGAAACTTGCGGGTATTGAGGTAGCAGTCAATGGAAGGAAGAGAATCAAGAACAAAGCAGCTGACAGTGTCAAGCATCTAGAGACACCCATGAGGATGAGGGTGAGAACTACAGAGCAGCCATCAGGCTGAGCAAACAGCAGTTTGCTTGGCATGAACATTTCACAGGAGGAGCAAGACTGCTGTCAGTCGGTGAGCGAATTAAAAAGGAGGTGAGGAAGTGGGTAGAGTATGCTCAGAGCTAACATCCAAGAATCTTAGGTGTGGAGGGAGGTGACAGGATTTCTAGAGGAGTGGAGAAGGTTCAGGGCAGCTCTCCAAGTCTAGATGCTTCTACCGATAGGCATAGGATATTACTGTCAACAAAACATTCTCCTCAGGCTTGGAATGGGAACTGAGTGAAAAAAATCTCTTTACTCCAGTTTCATATACATTTTAAGTACTTAATAAGTGTTAAACCATATTATTTTTAAACTTTGAAAATTTGGAGAATTAGTACTATTTCATTACTTTTATATTATTCTGTTTCTTTGAACTATTTTGTTGGCCCCTTGAGCTTCTGTGAATTGTGTTAATACTGTTTGCTTGTTTTTTTTTCTATTGAGTTATTTTTCTTATGCTTATTATTTTCAGAAGCTTTCACAATATGTCTTGTTTATATATTCCTTTATCTATGTCTCTTCACACTGCACACTGGAAGACATTTTTTTTTGACATGTTATTTTTACTTTTCCTTGCAACTTCACCACTCCTTTTCTTAAAAAGAAAACACCACATTTTCTTAAAATCCAGTGGAATTTTAGTTCTGGATGATAATTCTTTTTGTATTAGGCCTCTAAGTACTTGAAGGAATTTCTTAGCACTTCTATGCTTTATAACCCTATTACAGCTGTATATTTAGACTCCATAAATGATACAACTTTCGTTAGTCTGCTTTGCACCCTGTTGGTCCTTTTATTCCAAAGGTAAAATTATTTCCCTGCACCATGAAGCTGTATTTTCTCTTTGACTTCTGTGATTATTTTGTCCTTTATGTAACTTTCTACCCCCTCTGTAGAACTCCTACCCCCTCTGTAGAACTATTTTAATATCCATCTTTTATTCCTTTCACACAAATTTCCACTTTACAAATTACATTCTTAACAAGAGTCTTAATTATGCCACTCAGTTCATCTTTATTCTTTTTCTTCCATGATAGTATTTAGAGCTCTAAGAACTCTTGAGGTTTCTTTTTTTCCTATTAATGACTTCCTTTCCATATATTTCTTCTTTTCCATCTTTTCCTCCTTTGCCTCCTGATTCTGCTCCTCCTCCTTCCCCCTTTCTTCCTCCTCCTTGGCTCCTTTCCTAATGGTTTTATCTCAGTTCTTCATGAGGACTGTTGGTGTCAAAGTTTTCCTTTTCCAGTCTATCATCTTTTTTCCCCTGGTTGTTCTTCTGTTGCTTGCACTTAGTAACTCTCAGACTTTGATGCTTGTATAGAAAGGTCTGTAGATAAGAGACCAAATTGAATATATAACCAGGTGTCATCTGTTTTCTCACTCAGCGAGGATCTCAGAGAAGAAGTGAAGCCTCCCATCAAGAGTACCATATTTGGTGATTTCAGGAGGCCAGTGTGATAAGATCAAGTTGGAATTAACATTTAGCTTATCTTCCAAGTTTGGCATCTCCCTCATCTCCCACAGTTTTATGTTCCTCCAAGCCAACAGTCTCCAGTGTCAGGCACCTACTTAGGAATGTTGTATCATCTGCTTCATTCATGGAGCAAGCACTGCTCTCAGCGTGTGTGCCTGGTGGCAGTGGCGGTTGTGATGCTATCTGTGTGGCTCCTGACAGATGTAAGGAAATCAGCCTCAGTGCCTAGACTGGGGAGTCAACGCTCATGTGGGCCTGTGCAGTGTTCAGGTGATAAGCCCAGTCAGAATGTAAGAATATGGATCCATAGCTCACGCAGGAATGCATGCATTAAGAAATGGACAGGAATTCAATAGGATGGAGGAGATGGATTATGAACTTAAGAGAAAAATTGGCAAACACAAAAGAACATTGTAAAAATAAGAGAAACTGGGGAGGATCCAAGATGGCGGCATGAGTAAAGCAGCGGAAATCTCCTCCCAAAACCATATATATTTTTGAAAATACAACAAATTCAACTATTCCTAAAAGAGAGACCAGAAGATACAGGACAACAGCCAGGCTACATCTACATCTGTGAGAACCCTGCGCCTGACGAAGGGGGTAAGATACAATCCACTGCCTGGTGGAATCTGAGTGTATCCCTCACCCCAGCTCCCCAGCAGGGGGAGAGGAGTCAGAGCGGGGAGGGAGAGGGAGCCCAGAACTGCTAATTACCCAGCCCTAATCATCTGCACCGGGAGCACAGACACAGTGCATGCTGTGCTGGATACTAGGGAAACAGAACAGCAAAACCTGCAAGTGGGTCCCCGCAGCTGGCGCCCCTGGGAGAAAAGAAAAGCAAGTGCTTTTTTGAAAGTCTTAAAGGGACAGGAGCCTCACAGCTGGACAGAAGTGTCCCGGCACACTCAGCCCACCAGCTGGGAATCCCGGGGAACTCCAGCTTCCCTAACCCACTGGGCAGCAGCACAGTTCTGCGACCCCTCATAGTGATAAACAGCCTCATGCCCGTTCCCCCTCAGATGCAGCTCCACCATAGCGGAGTAGCAGCCTGAGGCTGGCCATGCAAACAGCAACCACATGCGGAGCTTCCTTCACAGCAGCCGGGCAAGAATCAGAGACCCCATCTGCGTGCAGCTGCCCAGCACAAGCCACTAGGGGTCACTGTTCTCCCAGGAGAGGAAGGCCACAAACCAGCAAGAAGGGATGTTCTCCCAGCCGACACACATGCCAGCTCCCCACAACTACCTCTATCACCATGAAAAGGCAGAAGAATTTGATATAGACCAAAATCACAGAGACAACCCCTGAGAAGGAGTTTGGAGAGATAGACCTAACCAATCTCCATGAAAAAGAATTCAAAATAAAGGTCATAAACATGCTGATGGAACTGCAGAGAAAAATGCAAGAGCTAACAGACAAAAAAGGGAGGAAGACTACAGAAATAAAACAATCTATGGAAGGATTTAAAGTGGAATGGATGAAATGCAAGGGGCCATTGATGGACTACAAACCAGAGAACAGGAATGCACAGAAGCTGATGCAGAGAGAGATAAAAGGATTTGCAGGAATGAAACAATATTAAGGGAACTGTGTGACCAATCCAAAAGGAACAATATCTGCATTATAGGGGTACCAGATGAAGAAGAGAGAGAAACAGGGATAGAAAGTGTCTTTGAAGAAATAATTGATGAAAACTTCCCCAAATTGGGGGAGAAAATAGTCACTCAGACCACAGAAGTACATAGATCTCCCTAAACAAGGGACCCAAGGATGACAACACCAAGACACATAATAATTAAAATGGCAAAGATCAAGGACAAGGACAGAGTTTTAAAGGCAGCTAGAGAGAGGAAAATGGTCACCTACAAAGGAAAACCCATCAGGCTATCATCAGACTTCTCAACAGAAACCTTATAGGCCAGAAGAGAATGGCATGATATATTTAATGCAATGAAACAGAAGGGCCTTGAACCAAGAATACTATACCCAGCACAATTATCACTTAAATATGAAGGAGGGATTAAACAATTCCCAGACAAGCAAAAGTTGAGGGAATTTGCCTCCCACAAACCACCTCTACAGGGTATTTTAGAGGGACTGCTCTAGATGGGAGAACTCCTAAGGCTAAACAGATGTCACCAGAGAAAATAAAATCATAGCAAAGAAAGCAAACCAACCAAATACTAACTAAAGGCAAAAAATAATATCAACTACTCACAAAAGCAGTCAAAGGAAACACAAAAGAGCACAGAATAAAACACCCAATATATAAAGAATGGAGGAGGAGGAATAAGAAAGGAGAGAAATAAAGAATCATTAGATAGAGTTTATAATAGCTCAACAAGTGAATTAAGTTGGACAGTAAGATACTAAAGAAGCTAACCTTGAACCTTTGGTAACCACAAATCTAAAGCCTGCAATGACAATAAGTACATATCTTTCAATAATCACCCTAAATATAAATGAACTGAATGCACCAATCAAAAGACACAGAGTAATATAATGGATAAAAAGAGCAAGACTCACCTATATGCTGCTTACAAGAGACTCACCTCAAACCCAAAGACATGCACAGACTAAAAGTCAAGGAATGGAAAAAGATATTTCATGCAAACAACAAGGAGAAAAAGCAGGTGTTGCGATACTGGTATCAGACAAAATAGACTTCATACAAAGAAACTAACAAGAGATAAAAAAGGACATTACATAATGATAAAGGAGTCAGTCCAACAAGAGGATATAACCATTATAAATATATATGCACCCAACACAGGAGCACCAGCATATGTGAAACAAATACTAACAGAATTAAAGGAGGAAATAGAAAGCAATGCATTTATTTTAGGAGATGTCAACACACCACTCACTCCAAAGGACAGATCCACCAGATAGAAAATAAGTAAGGACACGGAGGCACTGAACAACACACTAGAACAGATGGACCTAATAGACATTTATAGATCTCTACATCCAAAAGCAACAGGATACACATTCTTCTCTAGTGCACATGGAACATTCTCCACAATAGACCACATACTAGGCCACAAAAAGAGCCTCAGTAAATTTAAAAAGATTGAAATTCTACCAACCAACTTTTCAGACCACAAAGGTATAAAACTAGAAATAAATTGTATAAAGAAAGGAAAAAGGCTCACAAACACATGGAGGCTTAACAACATGCTCCTAAATAATCAATGAATCAATGACCAAATTAAAATAGAGATCAAGCAATATATGTAAACACATGATAACAACAACACAAAGCCCCAACTTCTGTGGGACACAGTGAATGCAGTTTTAAGAGGAAAGTATATAGCAATCCAGGCATATATAAAGAAGGAAAAAAAATCCCAAATGAATAGTCTAACATCACAATTACCGAAATTAAAAAAAGAAGAATAAGTGAGGTCTAAAGTCAGCAGAAGGAGGGACATAATAAAGATCAGAGAAGAAATAAATAAAATTAAGAAGAATAAAACAATAGCAAAAGTCAATGAAACCAAGAGCTGGTTCTTTGAGAAAATAAACAAAATAGATAAGCCTCTAGCCAGACTTATTAAGAGAAAAAGAGAATTAACGCACATCAACAGAATCACAAATGAGAAAGGAAAAATCATGACGGACCCCACAGAAATACAAAGAATTATTAGAGAATAGTATGAAAACCTATATGCTAACAAACTGGGAAACCTAGGAGAAATGGACAACTTCCTAGAAAAATACAACCTTCCTAGACTGACCAAGGAAGAAACAGAAAATCTAAACAAACCAATTACCAGCAAAGAAATTGAAACGGTAATCAAAAAACTACCCAAGAACAAAACCCCCAGACCAGATGGATATACCTCAGAATTTTATCAGACATACAGAGAAGACATAATACCCATTCTCCTTAAAGTTTTCCAAAAAATAGAAGAGGAGGGAATACTCCCAAACTCATTCTATGAAGCCAACATCACCCTAATTCCAAAACTGGCAAAGATCCCACCAAAAAAGAAAATTACAGACCAATATCCCTGATGAACATAGATGCAAAAATACTCAACAAAATATTAGCAAACTGAATTCAAAAATACATCAAAAGGATCATACACCATGACCAAGTGGGATTCATCCAAGGGATGCAAAGATGGTACAATATTCAAAAATCTATCCACATCATCCACCACATAAACAAAAAGAAAGACAAAAACCACATGATCATCTCCACAGATGCTGAAAAAGCATTTGACAAAATTCAACATCCATTCATGATAAAAACTCTCAACAAAATGGGCATAGAGGGCAAGTTCCTCAACATAATAAAGGCCATATATGATAAACCCACAGCCAACATCATATGGAACAGTGAGAACCTGAAAGTTTTTCCTCTGAGATTGGGAACAAGACAGGGATGCCCACTCTCCCCACTGTTACTCAACATAGTACTGGAGGTCCTAGCCATGGCAATTAGACAAAACAAAGCAATCCAAGGAATCCAGATTGGTAAAGAAGAAGTTAAACTCTCACTATTTGCAGATGACATGATATGGTACATAAAAAACCCTAAAGACTCCACCCCAAAACTACTAGAATTAATATCGGAATTCAGCAAAGTTGCAGGATATAAAATTAACACACAGAAATCTGTGGCTTTCCTATACACTAACAATGAACTAATAGAAAGAGAAATCAGGAAAACAATTCCATTCACAATTGCATCAAAAAGAATACAATACCTAGGAATAAACCTAACCAAGGAAGTGAAAGACCTATACCCTGAAAACTATTAGACACTCTTAAGAGAAGGTAAAGCAGACACTAACAAATGGAAACTCATCCCATGCTCTTGGCTAGGAAGAAGTAATATCATCAAAATAGCAATCCTGCTCAAAGCAATATACAGGTTCGATGCAATCCCTATCAAATGACCAACAGCATTCTTCAATGAACTGGAACAAATAGTTCAAAAATTCATATGGAAACACCAAAGACCCCGAATAGCCAAAACAATCCTGAGAAGGAAGAATAAAGTGGGAGGGATCTTGCTCCCCAACGTCAAGCTCTACTGCAAAGCCACAGTACTCAAGACACTTTGGTACTGGCACAAGAACAGAGTCATAGACCAGTGGGAGAGAATAGAGACTCCAGACATTAACCCAAATATTTTTGGTCAATTAATATATGATAAAGGTGCCATGGACATACAGTGGGGAAATGACAGTCTCCTCAACAGTTGGTGCTGGCAAAACTGGAAAGCTACATGTAAGAGAATGAAACTGGATCATTGTCTAACCCCATACACAAAAGTAAATTCAAAATGGATCAAAGACCTGAATTTAAGTCATGAAACCATGAAACTCTTAGAAAAAACATAGGCAAAAATCTCTTGGACATAAACATGAGCAACTCCTTCATGAACATATCTCCCCGGGCAAGGGACACAAAAGCAGAAATGAACAGGTGAGACTATATCAAGCTGAAAAGCTTCTGTACAGCAAAGGACACCATCAATAGAACAAAAAGGTACCCTACAGTATGGGATAACATATTCATAAATGAAAGATCCAATAAAGGGTTGAAATTCAAAATATATAAAGAGCTCATGCACCTCAACAAACAAAAAGCAAATAATCCAATTAAAAAATGGGCAGAGGAGCTGAACAGACAGTTCTCCAAAGAAGAAATTCAGATGGCCAACAGACACATGAAAAGATGCTCCACATCACTAGTCATCAGAGAAATGCAAATTAAAACCACAATGAGATATCACCGCACACAAGTAAGGATCACCACCATCCAAAAGACAAACAACAACAAATGTTGGCGAGGTTGTGGAGAAAGAGGAACCCTCCTACACTGCTGGTGGGAATGTAAATTAGTTCAACCATTGTGGAAAGCAGTATGGAGGTTCCTCAGAAAGTTCAAAATAGAAATACCATTTAACCCAGGAATTCCACTTCTAGGAATTTATGCTAAGAATGAAGCAGGCCAGTTTGAAAAAGACAGATGCACCCCTATGTTTATTGCAGCATTATTTACAATAGCCAAGAAATGGAATCAACCTAAGTGTCCATCAGTAGATGAATGGATAAAGAAGATGTGGTACAAATACACAATGGAATATTATTCAGCCATAAGAAGAGAACAAAATCCTACCATTTGCAACAACATGGATGGAGCTAGAGGGTGTTATCCTCAGTGAAATAAGCCAGGCAGAGAAAGACAAGTATCAAATGATTTCATTCATATGTGTAATTTAAGAACAAAGAAAAACTGAAGGAACAGAACAGCAGCAGAACCACAGAACCCACGAATGAACTAACAGTTACCAACGGGAAAGGGACTGGGGAGGATGGGTGGGAAGGGAGGGATAAGGGCAAGGAAAAAGAAAGGGCGGATTATGATTAGCATGTATAATGTGTGTGGGGGGGTATGGGGCGGGCTCTACAACACAGAGAAGACAAGTCGTGATTTTATAGCATCTTACTACGCTGATGGACAGTGACTGTAATGGGATTTGTGGCAGGGACTTGGTGAAGGGGGGAGCCTAGTAAACATAATGTTCTTTGAAAAATAAAAAATAAGAGAAACTGTAAAATGCATCCTTTTAGAAAATGAAGGAGTAGGAAAAATGTGGTATGTGATGTGGAAACAGAAGGAATTAGCTTAACATTTAAGGAAAAGGAGAGTGTTAGGCTATAGGATATATTTTACCCTTCAAAATATTTGGTAAAAACAAAAACCTAAAATGAAAATATAGAATCATTTGACTCTCCTCTTCTAGGATTTCATTTGACTCTCCTCTTCCAAGATTTGGACATTCCCTCTTACCTCTGTTTTTGCTGATCTTAAAGTATTTTATTCTCCTACATTTTAAGATAAATTTTATCTTTACTATATGAAGGAGCCCCACAGCATGAAACAAACATATGGATAGGAATTACCTCCAAACTGCTTGTTTTTTTTTTAAACTTGATTACCTTTATTTCTAGAAAAACAGAAACAAAAACAAAACGGGAAAATGTGGAAATGACAGTCTCCATGAATCTTCAATCAATGTAAGTTGACTCTTTTCTGATGCAGGCTCTTTGCCCTCCTCTGTGCTTGACGATAATTCTTTGCTGCCATGAAAGCCCGACTGTTTGTTATCCACACAACTCTTGCTGTAAAACGTGGAGTGAGCTAATGCAGTCTGTGATGTACCAGAATTGTCCTTTTCCCCATCATGCAAGTCAGGGTGGGCAGCTGAGGTGCAGGGCTGACCTGGCTCAGGTCCACTAAAGTGTCTCATGCTAACCTGTGCACTCTCCAAGGGTTTCTGGTGGGGCTCCTGCCCCTGCACTGGCTGATCCACCCCAAGCAGAGCGGCCTCTTCTGTGGCAATCCGGAGGGAGGCAATGGCTTTTGTATAAGTCTGTATATTTTCCTCCTGTTCTCTCTCTGTTGCATTTAGACTGTCTTCTGATGTGCTCTGTTTCATCAATAGCTGAGGAGAGGAGGGTGTGCTAGGTGGACCAGATGACTGCAAGCTGTAAGGAGCTCCCTTCTCATGCTGCTTTGAAATAGCACAGGGATCCTTAGCAAAGGACTCGCCTGAAGCTCTTTTCCTCTCCTTAGAGACCTCCACTGGCAGAGGCAATGTGGGTGGAGGATGTAAACCGGAGAGGGCCAGCGGCACGGAGTGAACCATTTGGATCCCACCAACTGGCACCATGGGGAGAGGAGCTCGCACTTGTTGCTGGGAATGGAGTGGAAGATGACTGAAGACATAGTCATTAGGACCCGCAGGGAAAAGGCTGGAGCCCGGATGTTCATGAGCACCTTCTTGGTCTCCATAGAGACTGAAGTAGGGAACCTGAGGTAATCCTCTTCTTAAATTAGGAGGCCCCAGTACGATTGGTTCTGCTTGCAAATACTACCCCATGGATAATGGTGAGTTTGGGTGTAAAGCCCTTCTGGGAGATGGTGCTCTTACGGTGGTCAGGAATCTTCTCTCTCCTGGGAGAGAGGTCTGTTCTTGCTGTGATGTCTTTCCCAGGTGACACTGGCCTCCTCAGGGACAGATGCCTTCTGGGTGAAACATCTCTCTGTGACATCTCTCTTCTCAATGCAGCTTCCTTTATCGGTGAGAGATGTCTCAGGGGTGACAGATCTCTCCTGGGCAACAGATGTATTCTGGGTGGTAAATCTCCTTTGGGTATCAGGTACCTCTTTGGTGAATTATCTCAGCAGGGCGAAGAGTCATATCCCGGTGAGGAATGGCGGCTTGAGGGTGAGAAGTCCCTTGGAGAGGAGCTCGGCTCTGAAGACAGCATGTACTCTTTGTCCATACAGCTAGGTATGTCTAACCTGTCTTTGTCTGGTTCCAAGTCCGTACTTTTGCTCTGAAATAACCTCTGGTATTCTGTCATCTGAGTATCTTCACAGGAGTCACTTGGGGTCATCAGCTGCGTGACCTGAATACTTGGCAAAGTCACCAAATAGCTGATCAATGAAGAATGCCCCAGGGAACTATCTGAAGGAACCCCATGGGGTACAGCGCCAACGTTCACAGGCAAGGAGGAGAATCTAGGAGGCTGAGGACTAGTGCTTCTCGATCTTGTCTTTGGTGTCAAGTCTCCCTGATCATCAGTCATCGTCATTGTCATCGTCATTGTCATTGTCGTCATCGTTATCATCTCCATCCTTGCCATCCGATTCTTCGGCGTCTGAGAACTGATGGTCAGTGGAAATGCTGGACATGCTATGCTTCTCAGCTACTTTGTGCAAGTCTTCCATAGTTTCTGCTTCCTCAGTCTCTGTATCATCTACTGATGTCATGGAAACTCCCAACTCCAGGCATTTTTTCATGTGTGCTTTTGATTTCATATGCTTTGTCAGGTTTCCTTTTGCAAACTGTGTTTTTATCAAGGTAGAGTAGAAGATTCTAAGTACTATAGGCATTTAATAGATACTATGTACAAACAGAAGTAATGGAACTGCCTGTATCAGATCAAAATAAGCATAAGCATGATAGCAATGTTGTCTGTGGTTCCTGTTGATAACAGGGAGTATAACTTACAGTTGGTCTAATGGGTTGATGGAGCATCAGAGGTTTAGGGTAAAACCAGTACGCAGCAAAACAAGTGGACGTTGGGCATAGTAACGAAAAACTGAGAAGAGACATTGAGGCTAAAGAAAAAAGGGGGAAGGCAGGCAAAATCAAGGATGGGAGTGAAAGTGACAGAAAACATGGAAGATCAAAGAAAAATGATCTATGGATGGAAAAGCTCCATAGATGAAATAAACATTCAAGATACTTTTTCCTTTACAGATATATTTGTTTGTTATGAGGTATGGAACATTTGATTTTCTATGAAAGGTGTTTTAATCACTGCATGAATATCTCTTTGGCACAAGGTTTCTTTCTGAGCCTCATAAAGTCCCATCACAACTTAAAAAGCTAAGGAAACAGAAAACTGATGAACGATATTATTCTTCTGTTTCTTGTTTGTGAATATTCCCTAGTGATCCATTTCAATGATATGCAAACCTAACTATTTTCATGGGAAAACCCAGCTGGAAGACTGTGAGTTTCTTGATGCAACAAACAAAATTTTTCTCTGTACTTTTTCACTGAAATCCCTGTGGTGCTTTAATTCAGTTTCCCTGGTGACTATCTGTGCTTCACTGGGCTTTCCCTATGCATCCAAGCCTTGAAGCAATATGTACCTACGAAGGGCCCTACCTAGAGTCAGCACAAGAGCCATGGGTAATTCAGGCTCTGCCCTTTCCTTCCTTCCAGATTAATCTCTTCCCAGAGAATTAGTATGAACTAGAAAAATTTCCCACCAAAGCAAAAGTAATCTTCACCAAGATTTTACCAGCCAAGAAGTTAAGGTATTAATTAACCCTTCCAGGAAGTGCTTCAAAGTCCAAAGAAATAAATGAGTTGAAATTCACATTATGAGAGGGACCCTGGGAAATTTCACTGGCAGAACCTTTCCCTACACCCCTTCAATCCCATGTGATAAAGATCTGCTTTCTATAGCCAAGCATAGGCTTATCCTTTTAGAGGGACTATACCATCAAAAACTGTAACTTTTTGAGTCATGTTTCCTTACCACCAAAAGAATAGGAAATAAAGATTTGGCCTTGATATTTAAAAACCTTGCCTCATTTAAATGCTTTGCAGGACAAATTCAATTGGCCTCCTGTCATCTTGAATTTCTCTTCTTTCCACTCGTATTTGGGATAGATCCAGTGGAACTTCTATCCCCATGGAATATTACATCTTGATTTCTAGGACCCTCTACTCAACCCTTCTGAAGGCAAATCCTGGCGCGCAAAGACACCCCACCTCTTAAGATCCAATCACCAACGCAGAACACACCCTACCCCTACTCCTTAAAAACACACTACCTCACCCACCAGCTGCTCTCTCCACCTAGAGACAGCCATTCTCTCTTTCAGTCATTAAGATCTCTTGCGTGGTTCCGGGCCTCCCTGAGTTATTTCAGGGTAGGGAGGGTCACGGTGAGATGCCCTTTCAGTGGTGCCGTGACTCAGATTGAGGCTCTCCCATTGATCTTGCTCTTCCTTCAGGGAATTTGAGCTGCCTTGGGAGCCCTCACTCCCCAATCCTCCTCCATGAACCCACCTTCCATCTCCCTGGTCGTTCGATCTCCCACCCAACACCAGCCTCCAATTTGGTAAGTTTCCCTTTGGGGTTGACTTAAATGCCCCTGTGGAACCCGGAAAGTGACCATTGACCATCCAGCACCCCCGTGGTCTCCTCCAGGGCAGGGGAACCCCCAGCCAGGGCCTTCGTGGCCATGGTTGATCCCCATAGTCGAACCTTCTCTGGCTCCCCATGGTGAGAATCCTCATTCACTAAGGCCAAGTCTCCCTTTATCTACTCATAAACTCCTGGTACCAGGTACTGAGCCTCCTCAGTGTTTTTTGCCTCGACTGCCCAGTTAGAGGTGGTGACGACCCCCTAGCTGTGTCTGGTCTTCTCCTCAACCTTTCCTTATCGCTCTGGGATGCCTTTGCAATCTGTGAACAGTCTCATTCTCACAGTGGGAACTGGCCCTTCTATCCCCATGGACTTGCCATTGGGATGTTTACTCGATAATCTCAAACCCCTCTCTCTGCCTTACTCCAAACCTCAAACCTTTCAAACTTATTTGTTACTGTAATGAGGTCTGGCCACAATATTCTCTAGATAACAAGTCCAAGTGGCCACCCAATGGCTCTTTAGAGCCTAATATTCTCTGAGATTATATAACTTCTGTGAGCGTATGGGCATGTGGAAAGAGATTCCTTATATCCAGGCTTTCTCCTACCTCCGAACCAATCTCTCTCTCTGCTCCCCTGCAATCCTAAACACCTACTACTCGCCTTAAAGATCCCACTACATCCTCTGACTTTGACCTCGCTGATGAACCCCCACCCTACCGACCCCAAATCCCTATGGCACCTCCTCCTCCTCAACCACCTGGTCCGCCTGGTGCCGCCACGGAAACTGCCCAGCTTCCTCCCCCTCAACACCCCCAGTTCTCCACCAAAAGCACCCATTGGTGGTGGCATAACAAAGCCGCCTCCTCAATCACAACCAGTGCCCCTTCCATCCTAAGATCACCTACAAAGTTCCCCAGTTACTCGCTCTCGTACCAAGGCCTTGTCTCACTACGAGAGGTAGTGGGCACAGAAGGCATTGTTCGGGTCTATGTCCCTTTCTCCCTCTGTGACCTGTCTCAAATAGAAAAGAGATTGGGCTCCTTCACCTCCAACTCAGCCACTTATATAAAGGAGTTCCAGTACCTGACCCAATCGTATGATCTAACCTTTCATGATGTACACATGATTCGCTCCAATACCCTTCTACCTGAGGAGCGCAGGCGAGTCTGGGAACAGGCTAAAACTTATGCTGATAAAGTCCACCAAACCACACCCACTCACCCTACTGATGCTGAGGCAGTTCCCAATTGAGACCCCAGTTGGGATTACAACACCCCTGGGGGAGTCATTAGCCGAGATCAATTTATCACTTGTCCCATGGCAGGTCTCAAGAGGTCAGCTAATAAAGCTATCAATTATGAGAAACTCCAAGAAATTATCCAAGATAAAAATGAAAATCCCTCCATGTTCCTATATATATACCAATTTAGACCCTGAGACCCCAGATGGGAGACAACTACTTATGACTTACTTTTTCTCCCAGAGCTTCCCCGACATAAAAGCTAAACTTAAATGCCTGGAGAGCAGACCCTTGATTCCCCAGGCAGAAATCCTGACAGTAGCCTTCAAGGTGTACAATGGAAGATATGATAAAGCCCATTAACAAAAATACCAAATGATGGCTAAGGCCTTCCAGCCTGCCTCAGCCACTGGTACCTGGGTAATCCCGCTTCTCAAGAAACAACCAGAAGGACCTCCTGGTCCATGTTTTAAATGTGGCCTATCAGGACTAGAGCTAGAGCTTGCCCAAATCCCCAGAAGCCCCCTGGTCCATGCCCAAAATGCCATCAGGAGGGACATTGGCTGTTGACTGTCCTCACACACTGAGAGGTGCCAGGCCATCCAGCTCTGACAACCCACCTATAGACCTTCTATATCTGGCCACCGACAGCTGAGGGGGCCCAGGACTCCCACACCCGGCTACTAATATCACTTCGCCGGAGCCCAGGGTGGTCACTGTGGTAGCGGGCAAGCCCATCTCCTTCCTATTAGGCACTGGAGCCACTTACTCAGTCCTGAAGGATTTCTGGGGGCCCACCTCCCTCTCACAGTCATCTATAGTCGGGGTAGAGGGCACACCTAGCAGCCTTTACAAACTCCCATGCTTCACTGCCTCTTTAAGGGCGTTGCTCTCTCTCATTCCTTTCTAGTAATTCCCCGTTGTCCAGTTCCCCTTATGGGAGGGGACCTGTTGTCTCAGCTAGGGGCCTCCATCACCTTTACCCTTAGCCCACGCCTCAACCCCGGCTCACCTTCGATCCCTTTTCCACTTGCTCTCCAAACCGTTCCAGACCCACCTCCCTCCCCTCTTCCCTTACCCCCTTGCCAAGTAAACCCCACAGTCTGGGACACCTCTACCTTCTCTATCACCACCTGCCCATCTGTAACCATCAAACTCAAAGGCCCTACCTCCTTCCCCTCACAATCTCAATGCCTCTTACCTCTCAAAAGCCTATTGGGTGTACAACCCATCATCCAAGAGCTCCTATGAAAGGGCCTTTTAGGACCAGTCAATTCCCCTTACAACAGCCCGATACTGGCTATCAAAAAACCTAATGGCTCTTATAGGCTAGTTCAAGATTTAAGGATTATCAATGCAGCTATTATTCCAATCCATCCGGTAGTCCCTAATCCCTATACTTAATTATCACTATCCCCGCCTCTTCAACTTCTCCATCCTTGACCTCAAAGATACATTCTTCACAATTCCCCTCCATCCCAACTCTCAAGACCTTTTTGCCTTTCCATGGACTGATCCCATCACCCAAACCTCTACTCAGTTAACCTGGACAGTCCTTCCTCAAGGCTTCAGGGATAGTCCCCACCTCTTTGGACAAGTTTTGGCACAAGACCTCAAATCCCTCACTCTCTCAGGCTCTACTCTTCTTCAATATGTTGATGATCTCTCTTATGCAGCTCTTCCTTACAAACCTCAGCAAAATACTATTCTCCTTCTCAACTTGATCTCAAAACACGGGTATCGGATCTTGCCTTCCAAAGTCCGATTTTCCACCTCTGACATAACTTACTTGGGGGTTCTACTTACCCCAGGCCATAAAGCTATTACCTTAGACAGAAAGAAACTCATTCAAAACATACCATTTTCCAATACAAAAGATGAAATCCTCTCCTTTCTAGGATTCGCTGGGTTTCTCCACTCATGGATTCCCAATTTCTCTCTCCTAGCTGCTCTGTCTTTGGACTCTGGCTGCAGCCGCCATCCTCATCCAAGAATCAAAGAAGCTCAGTTTGGGATCACCCACCACTGTTCTTTCCCCTCATCATCTTTCTGAATTCCTCACCTACAAGGGTTTACAAACTCTCCCCCTTGTAGGATTCTGTCACTTCAAGTCGCTCTGATGGAGGATACTTCCATCAAATTTGAAGTCTGCCCTCCCCTCAATCCTTCTACTCTTCTCCCATTTCCTACCAAATCGTGGTAAAAAACAGAATCTTCCCTTGACTCTCATAGCTGCCTACAAATCCTAGATGAGTTACCATCCTGTCCTCATATCCAGGAGGGAGCTCTCCCTCAGGCCACACATACTTGGTTCAGTGGCGGTAGTTCTTTTACCCATGAGGTGTCCATCGAGCTGGCTATGCCATTGTCTCCCTTGATCAAACTATTGAGGGAAAACCCCTTCTCCCTAACACCACAAACCAACAGGCAGAATTAATTGCCCTCACCCGTGCTTTTACCTTAGCACAGGGATCTTCACTTACCATCTATGCTGATTCCAAGTATGCCTTCCATATCTTACTCTCCCATGCAGCCATCTGGAAAGAAAGGGGACTCCTCAATACCAAGGGCACTCCATTACCAATGCTAACTACATCATACAACTAATAGAGGCCTCATACCTACCACCTGCCATAGGCCTAGTACACTGCCGCTCTCATCAAGCAGATCAATATTCCATCACTCAGGGAAATAACAGAGCAGATGAAGCAGCCAGACGGGCACCAGTGATTTCTATGATAGGTGCTCTCACTTCTACGCCTAGTGACCCCTCTCCCGCTGACTCTAAATCACCTTCTACTAAGGCCATACTCTCCTATCTACATAACCTATTTCACCCTAATCTCCAATCTTTACAACACTTTCTAAAAACCCACCTGCCTCTCTCCTCTTCAGACATTACCTTTCTAAAAACACTTACCACCTCATGTGAAATCTGCCAAAAGGCCAATCCTGATTCACCTGCTCGACCTCCCTCCTTTCCCACTCATCAAGCACGGGGACTCATTCCTGGGACCGACCGGCAGCTCGGCTTCACTCATATGCCCTCAGTAAAGCACTGCTGATACCTTCTAGGACTGGTAGACGCATTTTCAAGTTGGGTTGAAGCCTTCCCTACAACTAACAGACGAGCTCAGACAGTCTCCACCATTGTGTTATCAGAGATCATCCCCCGTTTTGGAGTACCTACTTCCTTACAATCAGACAATGGCCCTGAATTTATCTCCCAAGTTTCCCAGACAACCGCTAAAGCTCCTAATATCCCCTGGCATTTCCATATCCCATACCACCCACAATCCTCAGGGAAGGTGGAGAGAACCAACTGAACTCTGAAATCCATCCTTACCAAACTATCCATAGAACTCCATCTCGACTGGACAAAGCTTCTCCCTGTAGCTCTGCTCTGACTCTGGGCTCTACCTAAAAAGCCCACCTCACGGTCTCCTTTCAAGCTTACATATGGCCGCCCTATGCTTCCACCAGGTCTTAACTCTGAACCCCCTACTCTTCCTTCTCATCTTGTATCTCCACTACCCCAACACATCCGCTCTCTACTGTGGTCCCATGCTCACCTCTACACGCCAAGACCTCAGGCCCTCCCTCTCCCACTTTTTATCAACCTAGAGACTCAGTCCTCCTCTCTCCTAACCAGATGCCATCACCCCTAACTCCCAAATGGCAGGAACCCTATCAAGTGGTCCTATCTACTCCTACTGCAGTGAAACTTGCAAAATTTCCTCACTGGATCCACAGCTCCCATATAAAACCCTTTATCTCCCCTTTCCTCTGAATCTCCCACAGATTCCTACTCCTCCATCCCAACGGGACCACTTACCCTTCAACTCCACAGACTACAAATCCTCCAGTAACCTACTCTACAACCCAAACAGGACCTCTCCAAATCTGGTTTTCATCTCGGCCTGTATCTCTTCCGGCCATCCCTGAACACCACACCCCCAAAGATACAAGAGGATAAGTACAACACCTGCATGATTGTACTCATTTCCTATGAGCCCAAACTTGCATAACTTTGCTCATTTCCTGGACATCTTATTAGAAGAACTTCCCCAATACCCACCCTCTACCCCCTTAAATATAATAATTCAAGATTTATGGCTGCAGAGAACCCTTTCAGACTTCGCCCCAAACGAAATCACTACCTTTTCTTCATGCATTCTCTTACTTCAAGCCCTTACTTAATAACACTCACTCAACCTCTAACCCTATGGCCCAAACCCTTCCCACACATTTCAATCAAACAATCTCTCACATAGTCCAAATCATCCAAACCTTTAATGGAACTATCCAACCCCCTTGCTGGGTCTGTCTTCACCTTTCTCAGTTAGCAGACTCAGCAACCCCTGCTCCCTTAAGAGCCTGGATCAATACCTCAGCAGGACTTCACTTCACTGAAACAGCCAACTCCAGAGGCACAGCCCTAGCTGAGGGATCTGACATCAGACTACCAGGAGCACTATAAAGCATTAGACAGACCTTGAAAGCCCACCAACTTCCCCATCGAGCCATTATTAGCCCATCCCAAAGTAAACTTCATGTGACCCATCTTGCCCCCTTATGCATTTCTTGAGCCCAACAAGATCACTATATTCCAGTAGGCTCTCTAGATCCTTCCCTTGGCAAACACACCCTCCAACTCCTTCCACCATCAAACCACTACAATACTAATGATCTAGGAGCTCTCTTAAGAGTCCCTGGATATTACTCTTTCCAAGGCAGTCTTAATGCCACCACATCCCAATATTGCCAAGACAGAGGAAAAGACCTCCTAAAGGACATTCCCCTAGCCCATAGGGGAAACCAAGAATGCAAACAACTTGACATACCTGAAGGTAGAATCTTCTTAAACCAAAAATATGCAGTTTTCAGCCAAGAAAGTCCAGCCAAGATACAACCAGCCTCACCTCTATGCTTTCTAACAGTTGCAGCATTAAGCTCCTCTTTTAAAATTTGGCATAAATTTCAGACAGTCCAACATTTACTCCCCAAACCATCCCCAGATCTCCTCCTCTTATCCTGCTTTGACCTCATAGGATATCTATCCTTGGAAACAGGCATCTTTGGGTTATGTGGGGATAGAGCATATGCCTGTTTGCCAACCAACTGGACTGGGACTTGTACTTTAAGTCTCCTTACTCCCACCCTTTCCTTAGCCACACCTGACATACCCATTCCTGTCTCCCCTAGAACCCACATCAGAGTGCGCCATGTTGTACAATTAGTTCCCCTAATTGCTAGCCTAGGAATAATCACAGGTACTGGAACAGGCATTGGAGCTCTAGGAATATCTCTTTCAGAATTCGCTAAACTATCAAGGGAATTCACAAAAGGGCTAAAAGAAGTCTCTATCCAATTAGAACACCTACAAGATCAAATAGACTCTCTAGCCTCAGTTCTCCAGAACCTCAGAGGTCTAGACCTCCTTACAGCTGCACAAGGTGGCATATGTGCCCTACTCCAAGAACAATGCTGCTTCTACACCAACAAATCCAGTCTCATCGGAATGGTGCAAAACGCCTCCACAAACAAGCCTCCAAACTTTTAGAAAACTCCCCTAACAATCTGTTCCCTTACCCCTTCAATTGGCTCTTGCCCCTCCTAGCCCCTATTACCTTTATTATTATTATTCTCCTTTTCCTTCCCTGCTTCATTAACATATTCCAATAATTCATTCAAAATCAAATTTCAAAAGTTTCTAACCATACTGTCAACCAGTTACTCCTCCAGGGCTATCAAGGCCTTCTCATGAAGAATAACGAAACAGCTATGATGAGATCACAAACCATCTCAAGATGCCTGCCCTTCCCTAACTCTACAGCAATATTGCCTCACCAACCCCAGAATCTGCACCCCCTTCCAGCAGGAAGTAGCTAGAGAATGAGATTCTATGCTCAGTTCCCCAGAGGCCCTATTAAGAAAAGAGAAAGATGAGAATGAAGGCAAATTGTGGTGGGCTAGGATGCCCCACCTCTTAAGATCCAATCACCAATGGCCAGATGGTCACCCCACCCCTTAAGATCCAATCACCAATGCAGAACATACCCTATCCCTACTCCTTAAGAATGTGCTTCCTCACCCACAAGCTGCTTTCTCTACTTAGAGACAGCCATTCTCTCTTTCAGCCATTCAAATCTCTTGTGTGCATCTGTGCCTCCCTGTGTTATTTTAGGGTAGGGAGAGTCACGGCGAGAAACCCTTTCACCTACTGTCTTTGACTTGTTTTGCCCTGGCTTTGTTTCTCAGATGCAATAATACTGAATAACTCTTTTGAGGACTTCTCCAGCTGCTTCCTTATGGATGGTATTTGTATCTTCTAACAAAATGTAACTCTTGAAGCACCAATGTCCAGTTGCCCCATTTCCTACCAGGATGGCTTACCTGTGTGCCTGCGTGGTGTCTGCACACGGATACCTGCTTACGCTCCCTCCAGGTATTCATGCACACTCACTGCTTCCACCTGTTCTACCTCATTGCCTTGTGAGTCCAGCTCTGTCAAGCATTGTCCCTAACATGCCAATAAAAACAATTTTTATCAAGATCACCAACCACTCCAACCTTTCCAAGGCCATGGTCAATCTTCAGAGCTTATTTTTAAGCCATTCATGACATAGCCATTCACTCCTTCCTTCTGGAAATGCTTTCCTCTCTTGCCTCCACCCTCTCAGGGTTCTTTTCTCCCTTAAATGATCCTTCTCCATCTCCCTCGTTGGTTCTTCCTCATAGCCTGGCCCTCTTGGTGGCCTCCCACTTCTTTCCTTACTCTCTCTCCTACAGTGATTTCATTCAGTTTCATGTCTATATGTGCATTTTATATACCAGCAGCTTCCAAATCTATATTCACAGCCTAGAACTCGGCCCTAAGCTCACATTTCCTACATCACTCTCTCCACTTGAGTAGCTAACAGACATCTCTAAATTCACTTGTCTAAATTGCGCTTTTGACTTTTAACCCTCTAAATTGTGCTTTTGACTTTTAGCCCACCGCAGTTTACACCAAAATTTGTTTCTCTGGTGTTTCTATGCACCTCAGTAAGTGGGCCCTCGAGAATGCCTCCAAAACAGTTCCTCCGGAGCTGGTCCAGCCACTGACCCTGACGACGGCCCTGGCTCTGGCCAGTCCATTTTGCTGCTTTGTAAGTTTGTTCTTATCTCATCAGTAAGAGTAGAATGCCCTTGGAGGTGTTTTCTGTGGGGCTTTAATAGGATAAAAAAAAAAAGAAATAAAACCCACAAATCCTAGTCCATATTTTTAAAGTTCTAGAACTATTCCTAAATCAATTTTCTCACCTCTCATCTACATGGGCACACACTGCACCAGCTGCTTACTGCATGGTCACAGCCACCTCACATGCACATTGAACAGTGCCTTAGATGGTGAAGGCACCGTGTACAGCCCTTTCTGCTGCTACATATGCTACATTAGATACCCATAGTCAAATATGAACTACAGAGTGAAAGTGTCTCCATCTTTCCTAATCTTCTTTCTTTGACTTTCTTTTAATAACATTTCTGTCCCCTGGTCAATAGCAACCATAAATGATCACATCTGTAGTTCTTTTAGCTTCTGGAGATATTAACTGATAAGTGGTGTCATCTGTGATGTGGGAAGTGTTTG
The DNA here is from genome assembly GCF_030020395.1 of Manis pentadactyla. Taxonomy (NCBI): domain Eukaryota; kingdom Metazoa; phylum Chordata; class Mammalia; order Pholidota; family Manidae; genus Manis; species Manis pentadactyla. The sequence continues at coordinate 144,238,328 of NC_080020.1, read as the reverse complement.
CTGTTTGGTATTAGTTTTGGACCTCCCTTTTCTCATAGAAACAGACATTCTCTGTCATGTGTTTGGTCTATTTCTAATTTTATATGCTATTGGCTAAAAAACAATCCCAAATGAGTCCAGAATGAAAAGTTTCAATAAACAGCCAGATAAGAAAGTATTTCTCATTTTAGAGAGACTTATTTAATATTCTATTTCAGGAGGAAAATAATCTTGTCATGGCCAGGGCTTTGTGATAAGGGAAATTCCAGTAGGCATTTGCCTCTTCACAGTTTTCTACAAGACTACAAAGTGCCATGAAAGCAAGCGCCTGCCCTCCTACAGAGAAAACAGCACTCCGTGGGCAGCAACCGCATTTCTGGAAACACCGTAAGTGTTGTGGCTGACTGCCTTTCACACAAAGCACAGAGGGAAAAAGTTTCCCATTAGACTTACTGGTCACTGCTGGACAGCAGCCGGAGGGGTTATCCAAGACTTTCCCTGTGCTTAAGAACAGCTCCACATGAATCATTCCCTGCAGATAAGAACATTCTCCATTTTAAATGTTTCTGGAGAACAGACAGGTCTACATTTCATCCAAGCAATCAGAAAGAATGCATTCATGCTTACTTTTGATGGCCAAGGGTAAAAACCCAGATAGATTCAACTGTAAGATACCATAACATTTTCATGGACAGAAGTGACTTATCCTCATAAAAGCTAAGTCCATTCTGCCCCCATCAACAGGCAGAATTAAATTTGTTGAAATTTCGGCTACTTATAGATAGAAAAATAAGTAGATAAATCCAAATATTTTGTTACAGTGGAGCCACATCTCTAATGCATACACTTTATTTGGTTTTGCTAGGCATAGAACATAAAAAAATACCACAACAATGTCAAAACATAATTTCTTTCTGTGGTTTTTAAGATGGTATTTGTACTTGGAATCTCTTCCTTTTGAATTGTAAGCTAAACTCTCAGCCCAGTTTATTAACCTATTATAGATTAATTTCAATTCATTTCTTGTACAAAAATAAGGTGAGGCTAAGACCCATCTGAAGCACCTTTACTCAGGATGTGTGGCCTAGGACCTGAGCCCATTTGTTGATGTCACAAAAGGCTGCTTTACTCTGTCCTGTACAAGGTTTTGTTTACAAAGTGTAGACAGGCATGCAGGCTGTTTCTGAAGCATTTCTAAAAGTGAGGGAAGGACAGAATTTAGATGGATGCCATACTGGTGCTCTGGATTAGCCATTAATTACCTCTGTGCTGGCCTGAAATGTCCCCACCCTGTCTGAGAATGTTGGAAACCCAAAGTAAACAGTCATCTAGGCATCTCTTCAGCTTTGTCTTCTGCCTTCTTGGTGCCCACTAATTTGCTGTGTCTGAAAAAGGAGGATGAAAGGGATTCAGTACCAACTGTTATTGAATAGATGACAGTTCAGGCAGTACCTGGATAAGTTTGTTAATAACAATAAAGCTATTGGAAGTTAGTTGTTTTCCTTTTTTAGGATAGAAAATAGAGCCCATCATTTAGTAGATGTTTAGTAAGTTTTCATTAACTAAGTAAATAGATCTATGATTATTATAGAATTGGTTCTTTTTTATCTTTACATGTTAGCTATTTTTCCAGTGGGCTAGTTGATTAACTGTTCTAGCTGCCATTTGTTTAGATACTGATGCCGAATGAAGGAGACAGACTCTGCTTGTACATTATTTGAGGGATAGAATGGATTCCAAGTAGCTCTCTGCAAAGTTTAAGTTGACTACTTTTGCAGAATTTGGATGTGGGGAACTATGAAATGATCTTGACTGACCTGATTCCTTTCAAAAGAGAGGAGCATGGGGTATTATGGTTTAGCCATAGCTAATATGTGACTAAGATACCTCAGTTATTTTCACTGGCTTATTTCACTTAGCATAATACAACCTGGTGTGGTACCTGGATTATTTTACTCAGGTCCATCCATCCATGTTGTTACAAATGGCAAGATTTCTTTCTTTTTATGGCCAAATAATGTTGTATATATACCACATCTTCTTTATCCATTCATCTATTGATGCGCACTTTGGTTGCTTCCATACCTTTGCAATAACAAACGGACAACAGGCACATGAAAAGATGCCACACATCACTAATCATCCAGGAAATGCAAATCAAAACCACAATGAGATATCACTTCACACTGGTTAGAATGGCCACTATACAAAAGACAAGAAATAAGTGTTGGAAAGCATGTGGAGAAAAGGGAAATCTCTGTGCACTGTTGGTGGGAATGCAAATTGGTGCAGCCACTGTGGAAAGCAGTATGGAAGTTCCTCCAGAAACTAAAAGCAGAAATACCATAGGACCCAGTAACTGCACTTCTGGATATATACCCCAAGAAAACAAAATCACTGGTTCAAAAAGATACATGCATTCCTATGCTTATTGCTGCATTATTAACACATACTCATTTTAAGTATTCTCCTTTCCTCTCCATTCCCACTCTGCTGAGAACTTCAGGTACTTGAAATGTCAGATACAGAACAAAAGCACCTATGCATGAAGTGATTAAATATTTGTAAAGCATTAGAACATGGTGTATTTCTCTATTTTCTTGGATTCTTTAGCAATGTTTTATGATTTTCAGTATATAGGTTGTGTGTAATGCTAAAAATATCCCTAAATATTTTATGATTTTACTCTGTTCTTCTATTTTAATTTCTAATTATTCTAGATTACATGTTTTCCTGGGTGATTTTATCTCTGGCTTCTCAATACCTTCCCCACCTAATTTATAAATATATCCATGTCTACCCCCAAAATTTACCATTTCTTCTTGCATCCTGGGGAAAAAAATCCTTCCTTTTTTTAAGATGGAACTTTTTACATTTTTACCTCCTCTTATCCTATTATTTCCCCTTATTTCTATAACTTTACCTCTTCACAAACACAGTTTCATATATACATATATATATATGTACACACACACAGATACACACACACACACACACACACAGGCTAACTTCCCATTTGATCCATGACCGTCCATCATTACAATGAAACTCCCAAGACTGCTATTTCATGTCAACTGCTCTGAAATCAATAATGACACCCTAATCAATAAACCCCGTAGGTTATTTTTACTCCTATCACACTTTATGGCTTGTAAACTCTGGTCCTATTGGCTACTCCTTTGGTGCTGTCGGTTTTCTCTGTTCTCAAGTACCTGTTAGTTATGCCCAGGTCGTCAGATAACTGAGTGACTTAGTATTTCCCAAACGGATGATGGTTTGTGTTCTCTCTCCCTCCGCCTTTCTTCTCACCTGTTGAGCCCTCCTTCTCCCCGGAAGCCTTCCCTGACAGTTGCTAGCCGGATTTCATCCTGCTCCATTCCCTCTCTTTTCTCTGACATTCTCAGTGTAGGCTGGACTTTCCACCTGGATTTTCAGGCTCGCTCAGGCAGCTCAGCTGGGCCTGGCAATGTTCAGTGCAAGGGTCCTCCTGGCCTATGACTTAGAGCCAAGGGACATTTCCCAGAAACTCCTCCTTTGGACTGATGTCCTTTACCACTGGCCCCGCATGGGTCACAGGCCCCATGCCAGAGCTCTCAAGGGCAAGGAGATGGGGTATCTTGGCTGACTTCGCTAAGCAGGATGTACTCCTCGTGCTGGCATAGGCTGCCCTCCTCTGGGATCTCTTGGAGAAAGGTGGATATCCAAACACGTTTGACATTCTGTCGGGGAAGAAAAGATGGAGGTAGATAAGCAACTGACAGGGTTATATACTTGCCAGAGTCCCAATCGAGCTGTTGGTGGTCTGGAACCTGAAGGCTACCTTCAGAGTCAGGGGCCACCTTCCCTTGGGATAAGCATGTTATAGCCATGACATCCCTCTTTGAATCCCTAAAGCATTTCTGAATGCTATTATCTTTTCTTTATTATTTCAACAAAATTATATGAACTACCTATCACATTTCAATTTCCAAGTGTTGGCACCTACATGTGTGTATTCATTGTATGTGCATATATATAAACTCTGTTACTGGGTAAGAACCTTTTACACTACTAATTTATGCTCTCACAGTTCCTTGCACGGAAAAGGAATAACACTCTCTATATATAATTGAAAAACAAAACCAATTTTCCAGGCTTCTCTTCCACAAGTGTCTTTCAGTATTTTTTTCTCACACTCTCCAATATCATTCACCATTCAGTAGAGACAAGCTTTAAAAGTTAGAGCCCTGAATGAGAATTTTTCTGAAAATTATTGCAAGCAATGGAAAATAAGGAGCTACAGCCCAACATATCTCACAACTGTAACTATAGAGCTCACTGCAGTGATTATTATAATGTGCAGTGTGGCAGAGTTATGGTTGCCATGGGAACCATATATTTGATTTTCTGGGGCTTTGTGTATACAAAATCTCAGCTATAATACTGCCTTTACATATAGTCTTTTTCATTTGTTACACATGTACTTGGGTCCAAAATAGGTCACCTGAACTAAGGAGAGAAATGTTGGTTCTTTCTTCGACGATTTCCTGAATACTTCAGCAGTATCAGAGTTAATTCAAAAAGTGAATATATAAAAAATTATTTTTGATCTTACATTAAACATAATAGACTGATCTCTTCCAACCCAGATTACACCATTCCTAGGAAGAAAAATCCCATCTGTATTTTCAGCTTTTGATCTATTCACTTTTAAAATGCTTATGTGAGTTGGTGCTATTCCATGTGAAAAGCACATGATGCAGTTTCATCAATATTTTGCTGGTTTTCTAACAATTCCTTTACATACTGTTTCTCAGGAGATTACCTCTTGGCTTCAGTCTTTAAATAAAATGGAGCTTATCTCACTACCTGAGATAGAATGCTTTAACTGATACCCACCATGACCACGGTTCTCTTCATTGTTCTTTTCTATTTATGGGAACTTTTTGAAACACCGGGAACTCATATTTCTATGACTTTAATGAAGAGAAAATTTGAGTTTTTGTGGATATAAAATCCTGGTAGACTCCAAATTTAGCCTTTACTTCCTATTATAGGTCTGTCTTAACATAGCAGGAAACATTAGCTTTCTCAGTAACTACAGAAGGACACAAATGCTCCGAGTTTGCTTGGCTACAATGAATCAGAGAATCGCTTTCCCCTGCCGGCTCCTTCGTCACAGCTAACAGCAGCAGCTAACAGGGCTTAGCCAGTGCTGCATCCACGCCTCATATTATGGGTGAGGAGTGCTCATAATTGTTTGCTCAACTTGGACACCATGCTCTTTACTTTGAAGGCTTTGTCACAATTTTCCTACTTCTTTAATATGGGTAGACAAAAATCTACATTTTCACTCTTAACATAGCTGTGGAGTTCTTCATTAAAACTTTGCTTGACAGAAAGGACCTTTTAATAATTAGTGGACTAAAAACATACAAAAAAATATGATAGTTATGCCAACACCAGTTTCAGTAAGATGTCCTGTGTTATACTGCACTAGCTACAACTAAATCAAAACTTCCTAGATAAGATGGCATGTTTGGCAAGCTCAGTCACTTTGTAATGAGGAGGCAATCCCATCACAAACTAGTGAAAGGCAGGGGCAACATTCATCACCTCCCAAGTCTGCAAGCGTGGTTGGTCTCTAGCTACTATCTCCAACTGTGTGCATGTGACCCAGCTGAGTAATCTGAGACCTAAGGGCTCTGACTCAGTGTAGACAAAAGGCTGAGGATTAATGAAACAAACACCTATTACTGTATTTAGTAGCTCAATCACTCATCAGACACTTATTGATTTATTATCTTTTAGACAGCTGGCTACTGTATGAAAAGCATATGCTCCCAATGCTTAATTTGGGGTACGTCTTACAGTGACAAAATAACTCATAGAGATATGAGGACTGGCTTTTGATAAATAACCTTGATTAAGTTTGTGCTGAATGATAGCAAAACATGGAATGAGAGAAAAACCTCCAAGTTGGACAGGACTCAGTCCACTAAACATATAGAAATCCTAGATAAAATATAGTAACAGTAAGAAAAACAAACTATATGTCTACCACTTCTTCAGCTCTCACAAAAAATCAGTGATGAAAATAGCAGTAAAATACTACTACACTCCTATTAGTCCTATTAGAAGAGCTTAAATCCAAAAAAATTGGAAATAATAATTACCAGAGAGGATGTGGAACAACAGTAGCTTGTATCCATTGCTGCCAGGAATGCAATGTGGTACAGTCACTTGGGAAGATAGTTGCTTGCAAAGCTAAACATAGCGTAACCATATGATGTAACAGTTATGCTCCAAGTTGTTTATCCAACTGACTTGTAAATTTATGTCTGCACAGAAATCTCCATGAAGATGTTTATAGCAGACTTATTCATAACCACCAAAAGCTGGATACAGCTGAGATGTCCTTCAATCAGTGAATGGATAGAACCTATACAATGGAAAATTGATTTAGCATTAAAGATGGAAGATGCTAGCAATCCATGCAACAAAATGGAGGAATTTTAAATTCACTTTGTTAAGTGAAAGACGCAAGTCTGAAAAGACTATATACTATATTTCCAACTATGTGACATTTCAAAAAATATTCCAACACCATAGAGATGGAAAGTAGATCAGTGACTGGCAGGTACTTGAGGAAGGGGAAGAGTTGACTAAATGAAGCACAGGAGATTTTCTTTTCCTTCATAATTGTACTAATTGTTTAAATAAATAAATTAAATAAATTTGATTTTAGTTGAAACAGTTTTGAGTTACAGGAAAATTGCAAATATAATACAGATTCCTACTCACCCATACCCAATTTTCCCAGTATTAACATCTTACTTTGGTCTGTTACAACTAATGAATCAATATTGACACCCTTTTCCAAAGTCCATACTCTATTCAGATTACGTTTTTTTTATCTAATGCTCTTTTTATGTCCCTGCATCCCATCTAGGATACCACATTACATTAAACACCACCTCAGCCAGGTGTTCCAAGTAAACATCAACTGTGATAAGTCATGTTGATAGTAGGTATTGTTGATATGATGTAATGAAAATGGCACTTCATCTCCATGGTCTTCCCTCCCCAAACTTACAACTCCAGTGTAATCATGAGAAAAATATCCAAAAAACTCAGAGAGACATTTCTACAGAGTGTCTAGCCAGCACTTCTCAAAACTGAAAGCCATCAAAAGCAGAGTCTCAGGAACTGTCACAGCCAAGAGCAACTTAACCAGACATAAAACTAAATGTTACGTGGTCCTCTGGATGCAGACAGAAAAAGGATATTAGGTCAAAAATAAGGAAACTTGAATCAAATATGGCCGTTAGTTAACAGTGATGCATCTGTTAATGATTGACTCATTAGTTGTGGCAAATCTACCATTCTAATGTAAGATGTCTATAATTTGGAAAATGGGTGTAGGGTATAAGGAACTTTCAGTACTACTACCTTTTCAATTATTTGTAAACCTAACATTGCTCTACAGTTTAAAAAATTACTTTAAAAACCTCATGTTGAGCAAACTTAACCACAGAAGTTTTTTTTTAATTGCCCAAAATATATTACAAGAGCAGAAACAAGAAACAGGCATAGGAACGACTGAGTCACACTCTGAACTTTACAGCTGTAAATATTATTTTTATATACATCAAAGATAAGAAAGAAAAGAAAGGAAGGAAGGGAGGGAAGGAGGGAGGGAGGAAGAAAAGAACAAAGATACCCCCAGGAGCCAGAAATAAAGAAGGAAACAAGGCCAATAAAGAATGCAAGTGTGAGCTGACGTCTTGGAGGCCCACTGGTGTTCCCTACCTCAGGGCTGCAGCCAGATTCCAATGCCCACAGACACCAAGTGTGACTTAGATTGTACAAGGCAGGCAGCAAGAGCACAGACCCCCACAAAAAGCCCAGAGGTTTGAAGAGCTTACCTGTCTGGGAACGGGAATTAGAAGCCTACAGGCTACCAGCGCAGGGAAGCTAGAGCACAAGCTCTCAGCCTAGGGGAAATTCTCACTGACCACATTTCCTTCGAGAGACAGATAACATGCCACTCTGACAGTGATGCTGAGTTTCCAAATCTTAGTTCCAATCCATGTACTTTTGCTGGTTTAGTGTTTTTGTGATGATAAAAAGGAAATGCAAAACTTTCTGGGCTCCAAGACTGATGGTGGGAGCCAGGCCTGGGGTCCTTCTGGCCTGGTCATCACCTGATACCAAGAAAAGACTGCACCTCGAGACAACAGCAGAAAGGATGGAGAAACAGCAAAGACTCAGAAAAGTCTCCTGGCCCCAGCGAGCTGGTCAGGGCCCTCTCGCCACTGCAGCTGCCACATGACAGTTGTGAAGGCGGAATGTGCTCCCACCTGTTTTTATTATCCCTGGGACTGTTAGCTCACTGTAGTCAGGGCCAGATCACTCCAAGGCTGGTGACAGTCACTGGCATATAGTAGGAACTCAGTAACATGTGTTAGCCTGCAGGCAAAGCCTTACAACCTGGAATGAACCCCTGGGGTGACAGAGCTTCATGCCTGCTACCCCACCACCTCCACAAACTTACAGAGGATATTTTGCATAACATTTGACCAGTGATTAAGTCTGTCAAAAGTCATGTTTTCTGGTCATCTTGGTGTCCTCTCAAGGAGAGTGCAACTGAGACAAAATACATTTTTCTTTTGCCTCTATATTTTATGCACAGTCTTATTTTCTTGATAATTTTCAATGCTACCAAGCAGGGTGTTCCTGTGGCTACAAAGGAGACATTTTCCTTTTCACTGCTTACCTGGAACTTCTGGTCCCAACTGAGACAGGGACCATGGGCTTAGACAGAGTAGGGTGAGGGTCTCTGGAAAAAACAAAGCAAGATAATTCATTGTGGGATTTGCTTTGGCCTGCTGGGGGACCCAGCTTGTTTTTCTGACTTTACCCAGGTGCTGCTTTTATTCCTCCAGCCCTAATCAACTGATTTGCCACCTGGGCAGTTTAACAAGCAAGCTCAAAACAAACAGGAAGGATTCCATCTTGAAAATAAGATTGCATTTTAAAACCCAGTTTGTTAAAAAGTAACTTTCTTAACATACTCTTTAACAAACAGACAATAACTCAGCCCACCTTGGAAGCAAAGCAGGCAGTTTTGAGTGATATGCTCCCAGGCCAGGAAGATGCTATCCTGAGAGGAAATCAGAGCAGTAAATTTCTTGTAAATAACCCAGAAGACTAATAAGAAATTTGACGTCTCTTCAAAGATAAACATTTTGGGACACTTAGCAGGTGTGCATCCCTAGCCCTTTGTCTCTCAACCGTCTGTAAAACCCCTAGACAACAAACCACCCCTGGACTCTCTTGTCCACTCCTGGCCTCAGCCAGGAGCTCTGTCCTCTCACTTTATCTCTAAAAGAAACCTCTCACTTGCTCTTCTACCTTGAGTGTTTGCGAAGTTCATTCTTTGACTCTGCAAACAAGAACCCCAGCATCACCACCCTCAGATTGGCACTCACTGGTCAGGGCTGGTCTCAGGCTAAACTGCACTCACCAGATTTACCCATGTTGTGTCCTCTCCACGTTACTATCATTCACTTTATAAGCACTGATTGGAAGGTGATCTGATAAAAGAATTGTTGGAATTTGAGCATGGAATGCTGCTTTAGGGGCTATCTACATCTGAGGTTCCTAAGGTCAACTATAACAGTTTTTGAATCATTACCCTCAGGTGGCTATTACAATGCTGGTTTGCAGACAAGTTATGGGGATCATAAACTTAACCCAACAATCTCACCTTATCTATAGAGATATTAAGTGGCTGTGAAGCCAGATTGTCAGCCCAAGGTTCATAGTTACTGAGTCCAACAGTAGGTTCTGCTAGAAAATTCTACCCACTGACTCTTTACGGGCTAATTACCATGGTCCAGCACTTTTCACTTCACCAGTCTGTTTTCATTTATATGCATGTATCAAGAAGTTTGGAATGGAATTCTGTCAGCTGAAGTCTTGAATAGTCTAGGAGAGCTCAGGGAGGGAAAGGCATTTTCAACCCTGCCCCTCTCCGTGTGACTCATTGGAACAGATCCCCTCCCAGGGCTTTTCCAGCCACAGACCCTGCCCCTGCACAGGCTTCAAGGAATCTGGGTGAAGTCTAGTAAAACCCTTCTTCCTTGCATGAGGCACAGCCCTCCAAGAACTATCTAAAAGAGTCCTTGCTTCTTATACTTTGAAATACATAGTAAGCTGGGGTCACAAAGCCATCTCCCTCACAAGCACTGGCCAGGTGACCCGACACGTCACCCCAGATGAGGGGAGCACTTCAGCACACTTGTTGTATGCTTTCATGTTGGGTACTTCAGAAAGACTCACATTTTTAATGTCTTGCTCATCTATGCAACCTGTGTGATGATTAACCCAGGATGGTTATACTGGGAAAAGCACAAGCAGGTAGGGGTCAAGTCAGGAGGTGATGGATTCCAGTACCTCAATGGGCCATGCACTTCCAGGAGAATGTCTGGTGCTGACCTTTCTACAGGACCCCAAATCCAACAGCGTACTGGGGGTTTTGCTCAAGTCTTCCTCTCACGTCAGTATTTACATCAAAGCCATTTTGATCTCTGGTCTTAGGATCATCTCCATCCTCTGGTTGACTTCATTCTCCTTGACAGATGGAGGGAAATCAATGGCCACCCCAAAACCCTGCCTCAGCCTCCACCTTGGATGACACAGGCAAGTCCCTTTGTATTTGTCATCATAATCCCAACGTCACATCCTCATCTTCTAAGTTCAATACTGAACAAAAGCACCATGGTCACTGACCCCTTTCTCTATTTCAGGAATTTTCAAACTTCAGGGAAACTGGGAACCACTTGGAAGCTTGTTTCGCCAGGAGATTGTTAGGCTGTACCCCAGACCTGGAGTCAGCCTCTGGTGGTCAGGTCGAGGCACCACATTCCAACAAGCTCCCTGGGGACTGTGTCTCAGGGCCTTCCTGAGACGCATCGCTCCGCTGTGTGTGTGAACAGTCTCCTTCTTTTGAATCTTTCTTCAGCTCTCCACTGCACCTCGCTTCTGTTCAATGTTCGTCTCTGCAAATAATTTTTCTCCACAACCAAAGAATCAAGAATAAGCTTGTATGTGGCTCAATTTTCCAAATTCTGAAATGGCTTATTAAACTGTGCTTGCCACTTACTTATCTTAGAGAAATATTGTGAAGACTGCCCTAATACTCATAAAACATTTGGAGTCTGGAAGATGAAAATTACTTTATGAAATACTGATGGTCCATCTGTTCCACAAACCTTAACTCTTCAGTTAAGAGATTTTCCTCCTTTGCATTCTAAGACAGTATTATCTCTGAAGAGATAGGCTTCCTTATAATAATTCTAAATGCATATTAAATTTACAAATAAAATTTGTACAGCAGTTTACTCCCATGCTTCCCAAGCACATCGCCATAAAACAATAGGACTTGAAAAGATCTGGATATGAAAGTGAACACAGCTCTCTGTATCAGGCAAAACTGTTACCAGATCATTCTGGAAAGAGATGAACTAATCCTCTTTTAAATACTTTTTTGTTCCAGTAAGAAGAAAATACTTCTTAGGAAATAAGAAGTATGAAAAGTGTCCTGAAATGCCATTGTGTAGTAGAAAGGGTGGCATTTTGCAGATAATGGGCATAAGGGAAGCAATTTTGAAAGAAGACAAAATTTATTATACAGGGTTTCCAAAATGAACACGAATGCCTCAGATTTACAATGAAGTATTAGCCAGTAACATAACAGTGTTCCATAATAAATTGATTTTGAAAAGCACAGGGTTAAGAACAATGAAATGGGATGCTTGGCAGAGCTCCCCGGAGCCTATGACACAGGTCATGTTCATTGTAAGCCAAGAAAGGGGAAAAGTATGTGTGGTATTGGCTGCCCACATTGCTGAGATTTAAAGCTGCTTGGTAATTGAAATGTACATTGTAACTAATAGAAAATTTGGTAACAGATAATGGACAGAAGAGAACTGAGAAATATATCTCCTCATGATTGTGGCTGCTCATAATGACATGTGGCATTCTACTTACTCTGTTCTTTTTCTATAAAATATATAACCAACCACTAAAGAAGTAGATTGTAACAATGACCAGGAAATGAAGGAAATGCTTGCATAGCTTTAAAATGTATTATAGCCTCTTTCTAAGTTTGCTGTCCCCTGAACACTTTTCCATAACAGGTTCCTTGGATAAAGGAAATTTGGGAAACCCTGCTTGCAGCTTTGCCTCTATCTGATTCAAAGTCTCTCTATAATTTAGTAAATGGCGCTGCTGCTTTCTCAGGACACTTTATTTCCAGCTGCCGAGAAAAATACCATAATACCCACTGTCTTCGGGTGCCTTATGGTGACAGGTTCACTGGAGATGCTCAGTGCAACTGCTCACAATTGTGCATCGGAAAACTCCATGATCCACATTGGTAATTCAGAGTGGACACATTTTATGCCATCTGGGTCTTAGAAACCTTTCCATTACACACCCATTTCCATGCACTTAATCTCTTGTTTCCCAAACATACTCAATGAGGAATTCACTTTTCTATGGAACACGTACAATGACTTGGAAAACATCAGTGTTTTGATGGCTGCACGTTGGAGACTGCCCTCATCCTGGGGTCAGACTCCAGAGAACTTCAATCACTAAACAGCTACACCCTTGGAAGAATAATTGAAAACCCTCCAACCCTGCATATTGTTAAAAATAACACCAACACATGATGTGGCATAAATGTTAGTTTCACTAGGTTAAGAAAGAAGGAATCTCACCACAGAAAGGGATATAATACTAAGAGTTACTTTGGGAAGGCTGAGCCAGGCAGAAGAAATCCCATGAATAAGGATGAGGATCGTGTGGACATAACAGGAGGGAGTGCTTGGAGCAGTGACGGAAGAGGAGGTGGAAAAGCAGAACCGGGAGCAGAGGCGGTCGGCAGCCGTTGTGAACGTGACTGGATGAGAAGATGGTGGATAAAGCTGTGAGCAATAGCAGTGGCAAAAAGTTGCAGTAGAGGAAGAGAACCCTCCTATGGAAAGAAAAACATCTAACCTGACATATAAAAGAAGTTACTTTCACAGCTCTCCAAGCTAGGAGCGAACTGCACTACTACATCTCTCATCCCCCCTGCATTACTGGGCTGCCCTGGATGGATGAGAGGTTGACTAAGTTCCCACTTTCCCTGGGAATATCCCAGACTTAACCACTGAAGTTGTATCCAAGGAAACCACATAGCAGCCATGTAATCAGGATGGCTGGTCATCCTTCTTTGCACTGACTCAAAACAGCAGTGCAGCCTGGGCCAGTCTGCAAAGCATCCCCTTAGTGTTGCTGAGGATTATCCATGTTTCACATCAACCACACACACACTGCTAAGAAACGCCATAGCCTGTGGTGGCAGTAAGTGGAAGTTCCTCCTCTGCAATAGTCTATGAAGGAGGGACATCACATTACAGTTTAGCCCATGTATCTATGTTCATCAGGATGCTTTTGTCCATTAAAAGTTAACTTTCTCTCAGGCAGTGTCTTGTAGGATAATGTGGTTTGGGGGAAAAAAACAATAAAAATGGTTAAAATAAAAGTTTCCATGCTCATAATGTCCTTATCTTGAGTTATAAGAAAATTAATCTATGTGGATGAATACATTTTCTGATGATGTTACATAAGAAGCATTCTTTTATCAATACATAATGTTGAAATATATTGATGCACTTTTTAATTTACTTCCTAACTCACTTTCAAGCATTAAGATTTATTTGAGTTCCTTGATCACTCAACAATTCAGATTCTGGAGCAAACAGCTCATAAATGTGCATGGAGATACGGAGATGATAGCTAAGTTGACAATCTGCCTCAGATAAGTCACCATGGCACATCACTTTCCCTGAGACCTAGATCAAGAAAAGATTTATGTGTAGAATCGAATGTGTTCTGCCATGCCTGAAAGCAACGAGGAGAAGCGCACCACAGGCAGAGGGATGTGATTTGGTTCTTGGGTTACTGGTCACAAAGCAGAAAGTACTGCCTCTCCCTCCCATTAGGAATGACGCTGAGATATTGCCTCATCTCCTGCAGCCAATCTTATGGTGCTATCCCAGCCTAAGGAGCGAATGGTATATCAGAGGCTGCAAATTCCTACTTTTCAGCTTTATCCTGAGAGAAAGAGGGAAAAGGGCCAGTGGCAGGTGGATGGAACAGCATCCTAGAATAGCCAGCTGAGAAGTTTTCATTTCCAGAATCAGCCTCCAGGCATTATTACTCAACAACAGCATGGTGCACATGAGAAGATATATATTTTATACCCACTGGGGTCTCTTGACTCTTAATAGTCCCCAGTCACACATTCACCAATTGAATGTCCTTCCCATCATTCCTGGCCCTTATCCCAGTAATTGATTGGGAAAGAAAGAAAATTCTAAGAATATGGGAAAAGTAACTAACAATTTATGTAATTCCACTAGCCCAGAAATAAACTTTAAATGAAACCCTGGGAAACACACTCCAAACTTTCCATATGAGAATAATACTTACTGTTTTTAATTTAAAATTATATTGTAAAATATACTTAATGAATTATACATACCTTAATTATTTAAATTAATAAATAATTTAAAATTACACAACCCAAAATTATAAAGATGAAAGTATAAATCACCCAAAACCCCACCACTCATAAATAATCACTGTTATCAATAACACACACTCATGTATGGTGATCAAGTCTTTTACATTTATTGCTTTTTGAAAATTATGCAATCAGTACAGCTTTGTAGCACATTTAGAGAAACCAGAAAAATCAATAAAGAGAAAATAAAATTACTGTAACCTGTCACCCAGAGATCATTATTCTCAACAATTTGCTTATAGTGTTTTAGTCAACCACTCATAAATATACAGTTTATGTCTCTTAGTTTTACAAAATTAAAATTATATTACCCACTTTTTGTAATTAACTCTTCTTCATTTGTCAAACTATTAGATGGTTTAGTTTTCTTTAGGAAATTTGGTTGTATCCAAGACCATAATTGGTTTAATATTTTATTACTGTCATAAAATACTCTCAAGTTATTTCAGATTATCAGAAAGTATTTCCAATACTGTATAGTGATTTTCAACATGAGTGACAATTTTTGGCAGTCACTGCTTTCCTCTAACATTACTGGTACCTGCTGTGTCGGGTACCAGGCCTGGATAGGAGGCTGTATCACAAAGAACTGACAGAGCATCCTTAACTGGGGAGGGAGTGGGTGGGCTGGGTGACTCCTGACAGTAGGTCCTAGGAAGAAGGAGTCCAACATCAGTGGCTAAAACCACATCTTCAACTAAAGAGACCAGATACATTTTAAAGACAGATAAAAACAAGATTATATTTTTCCTACCCAGAACAATTTCTTCAAACACATTCCATGACATTCTCATCAAGGGGAAGGAGTCATCAAAGTTGCTAGTACAGGGACCAGCTTTTGTCTATCTTCTCAAAAGCCATCTAAGAGCAGAGATGGCATGACCTCATGTGTGTGTTAGAGAGAACCCTTCACCCTTAGGCAGTAGTGTGGCAAATGGCGGTGAGAGCATTAACTGCAGGAGATCAGTTTGGACACTTTTTCCTTATGGTCTAGGCAAGAGTATAGATGGGGAACCAACTAGGCAGAGTAAATGAGAAGGAAGGAAAATGTGAGTGGCACTTAGGATGTTGAATGGACAAGAACTGATGAGTAAGTAGAAGTGTATGAAAAACTGTATAAAGAGAACTGGATAAATGGTCACATCATTAATCAAGCTAGGAAGCAAAATAGTTTTGTTCATGGAGGTAAAAGTGGTTAGACATAATGGGTTAAATTTTAAACCAAAAGGTTGTAGAACTATAGACCTGATCCAAGGGAGAGAATAGAGCTAGAAATACAGCTTTAGGAGCCACTAAGATGTAGATGATGGTTGAAACCTAAGGGTAGGTGAGATAACTAACTACAGGGTTACAATAAAGGGCTGGTGATCTAATCATGAAGATGATAAATATTAAGTTCTAGTAAGATCATGGGGACTTGGAGGACAAGATCAGGAAAGATTCACAATCTCATTAGACTCATAAATATCACTCCTCTGTTATGTTCTGCTTTGCCAATCAATGTTCCTGGTAATAAGGGAGTCAATATAAGCCAAGATAAAGCAGAGCAACCAAATTTTGTTAGAAGAAAACTCAATATGTGTTTCTAATTCTCATCTCAGCTTCCAGTCTCTTGGCTTAAGTCTTTTGATGCAGCCAGGGCTCCCTCTCCACCTTCATTAGGGGTACCA
Source organism: Manis pentadactyla (assembly GCF_030020395.1). Taxonomy (NCBI): domain Eukaryota; kingdom Metazoa; phylum Chordata; class Mammalia; order Pholidota; family Manidae; genus Manis; species Manis pentadactyla. The sequence continues at coordinate 144,222,056 of NC_080020.1, read as the reverse complement.
GGCTCTCTGTCAGTGTGACTCAGTGGTGATAAGTGCAAACATATTAGTGCTTAGGTACTCACATACACATATATTTAAGTTATTGTTTCAGTCACTCATTTTCCTGCAAACACAACTGAACACAATTGACTTGGGTCTGAAAGCCTTCAGGGAAGCCTTCTGTAAGGTGAAGAAAACTAACTTAAAATTTCCAGTAGAAACATTAAAAAGATTTTAGGGCAAGGGGAGGCCCTAAATCAGGAAAGCAGAACACAGTGAGCTGGCATTTCAGGTCCCAAGTCATAGGGTACAGTCTTCCCTCTTGCAGCATGGAGGCCACCCAATGCTTATGTGCTTCTCCCGACGGTGCTGTGATTTAAGTGTGACCCACAGCCTGGCCCACACTGTGTAGGCTCCCAGTCTACTAAAATCTCCCGTCACTGTCAGGATTGCTCAGTATCCCTACTCACAAGGTACCCTTTTCTCAAAGCTTCCAGGTCTACTGGATTTCAAACCGAGGTGGCATGGCATTTGAAGCCTCTTCTTGCATGCTGTTAATGTGGTTTGGGGAAAGAAACTGCCTGGAGAATAGCCAAAAAACACGAGTCACCTTGCTCAGGAACAGATGTGTTCTGGAAACTTCTACAGAAATGGGAAAACTGATTAGATCAACATTACTTATTGTGAATAATATAGAGAATGATATAATATGGCTATTATGTTGGTATTTTCTTCTTAATTTTAACCACCAGTAGATGCTTTAATAACAAAAAAAGGTACTGGTCATCTTTTACTAAGGCCAGCAACCTCTACAGTTTTGTCATTTCCTTCATGTCTTTTATAGACATAAACTGGAAAAAGGAAATGCTTGTTAAAGAAACAATGGTAACTTGAAAGTTAAAATGCAAGCTCAAAATATGACTTTCTAAGTTTTTTTAAGCCACTTTACTGAAGTATGGGTGACATACAAACAGGTATACATAATTAATGTATACAAAAAATGAATTTGATTTGTGACCTAACTATACATTTGTAAGCTAATGTATACATCAGTAGAACTATCACCACAATCTATGCCATGAACATATCCATCACCTCCAAAAGTTTCCTCCTGCCTACTTTATTATTATTATAGCATTATTATTATTATTGCTAAAAGAACACAAGATTGACCTTCTTGCAAAGTTTAAAGTATACAATGTTAATAACTATAGGCATTATGCTATAAAGCAGATCTCTAGGACTTACTTATCTTGCAAAATTGAAACTTTGTACCCTTTACAATACCTGCCTACTTTCCCCTCCCTCTTGTCCCTGGACACCACTATTCTTCTTTCTGCTTCTACGAGTTTGACCTTCTTAAGTTCCTCATACAAGTTGTATCAGGTAGAATTTGTTCTTTGGTATCTGGTTCATTTCACTGGTTAATGTCATCCAGGTTCATCCATTTTATTGCAAATGAGAGGATTTTCTTCTTTTAAAATGTGGAGTACTTTTCAGTGTATGTATTCAACACATTTTCTTTATCCATTTGTCTGCTGGTGGCCACTTAGGTGGTTTCCATGTCCTAGGTATTGTGAATACTGCTGCAATGGATACAGGAGTATCCACAAAGCAAATATCTCTTCAAAATCCTGATTTCAGCCCCTCTGGATACATATCCAGCAGTGAGAATGCTGGGCCATAGGGTAGTTCTATTTTCAAATTTTGGGGGAGCCTCCATACCGTTTTCCACAGAGGCTGCACCAATTTACCTCCCACCAACAGTGCGCATGCATGGCCTTGGCTCCACATCCTCACCAACATTTGTTATGTTTTTTCCTAATAGCCATCCTAATAGATGTGAAATGACATTTCATTGTAGTTTTGATTTGCATTTCCTTGATGATGAGCAATGTGGAGTGTCTTCTCATGTACCTGTTGGCCATTTCTATGTCTTTCTTCTTTGGAAAAATGTCTGTTCGGTTACTTTACCTATTTTTAATCAGGTTATTTGTTTTGTTTGTTTTTGCTATTAAGTTGTAGAAGTTCCTTATATATTTTGGACACTACCCCTTTTTCATATTTTATCAGATTTTCTATTCTCTAGATTGCCTTTCCTTCCGTTGATTATCTCCTTTGCTGTGCAGAAGCCTCTTAGCTTGAGGTCATCCCACATGTCTGTTTTCACTTTTGCTGTCTTTGCTTTAGTGTCGCATACAAAAAATCATTACCAAACCACTGTCAAGACATTTTCTCTTACATTTTCCTCCAGGGGTTTATAGTTTAAAGTTTAAGTCATTATCTAATTTAAGTTGGGTATTTATTTTTTTGTATGGTGTAAAATAAGAGTTCAATTTAATTCTGTGTGTGGATATCCATTTTCTCTAGCACCACTTACTGAAAAGACTGTCCTTCCCCCACTGTGTGCTGTTGGCCTCCTAGATGAAGATCAGTTGACTGCATACGCATGGGTTTATTTCTGGGCTCCTTATTCTGTTCTATTGGTCTATGTGTCTGTTTTTATGCATGTACTAGAGAGTTTTGATAACTGTAGTTTTTGTAGTATATTTTGAAATCAGTAAGTGTAATGCCTCAAGCTTTGTTCTTCTTACTCAAAATTACTTTAGTTATTTTCAGTCTCTCGAGTATTCAGAGGTATAAATCTCAGTGGTAATAGTAAATATGTAGATAATTACAGAAAAATATAACTGGTGATGCATGAGTCACTTTTAACTATAATATTAAAGGACAGAATCATTAAGAATAACTATCACTACAAAAATTTGTTAATGGATACAGAATCTTAAAAATAAATTTTAATATCAATAGTACAAAATTTTCAAGCAGAGTAAGTAAAAGTATAGAGTTTTTGCATACAGTTGAAGTTAAGCTATTATCAGCTTAAAATAGACTTTTATAACAATGAACAAATGGAAATAGTAAATCCTCATCTGTTAATACTTGCTTTAAGTGTATATGGATTTAGCTCACCAATCAAAAGATGTAGAGTAGCTGATGGATACAAGAGAAGATCCTCATCTAGGCTGTGCACAACTCATTTTAGATTTAAAGACACACATAGACTAAAAATGAAATGTAAAAAAATATTTTGTGCAAATGACAACCAAAACACAGTGGGTGTCTATGCTCATATCAGACAAAATAGACAGTAAATCAAAACCTGCCACAGAAACAAAAAAAAAGTTGTTACATATGATTAAATAATCAATTCCAAAGGAAAATATAACCCTTATGAACATATATGCTCCCAACATCAGAGTATCTAAATATATCAAGCAAATACTGATGGATCTAAAAAGAGAAATAGCAATACAATAAATGAAAGAGAATTCAATACCCTACTTTAAATAATGAATAGATATCCAGACATAAATCAATAAAGAAACAGCAGGTTTGACTGTACTATAGACCAAATAGGCCACAGGGAACATTTCCTCAACAGCAGCAGGACGTGCATTCTTCCCAAGCACACATGGAGCATCCCGCAGGATAGATCGTATGCTAGGTCACAAAACACATCTTAATGTATTTAAGAAGACTGAAATTATTCCAGGTATCTTTTCTGACCACAGTGGAATAAAACTAGAAACTATTAAATAAAGGAAAATGAGAAAACTCGTGAGTACATGGAAATTAAACAACATGCACTTCAACAACCACTGGGTAAAAGAAGAAATTAGATAATATCTCAAGACAAGTAAGAATGAAGCTCAATGTACCAGACACATGCAGTGCAGCAAAAGCCGCACTTGGAGGGGAGTTCATAGTGACAAATGCCCCTGTTGAAAAGGAAGAAAGTTCTCAAATAAATCCAAATTTAGACCTCAAGGAACTAAAAAAAGAACAAACTAAGCCCAAAGTTAGTAGAAGGAAGTACCTTATAAAGATTTGAGCAGAAACAGATGAACTATAGAATAGGAAAATAATAGAAAAAAATGATGAAACTGAGTTGATCTTTTGAAAAGGTAAAATTGTCAAACCCTTAAAAACAAAGACTTAAATACACAAAACAGCAAGGAAAGAGGGCACATTAGAAATTATGCCACAAAAATGAAAAAGATAATAAATGACCCCTGTGAATAAGTGTCCAAAAAAATTACACAACCTAGAAAAAATGGATAAATTCCTAGGACCATATAACCTACCCAGCTTGAATCAAGAAAAAATAAAGAATATAAGCATCTTAAAAGCTATTGTCAGAACTGATAAATAATTTCAAGGATACTAAATCTTCTAAGATTTAAAGATATGTTAGTCAGACAGATATACCCTAAAACATTTTAAAATCCAATTTTGATGTTTTTAGTCCCATAGTAAGGCTGTTTCATTTCTCGAAGGTTTCTGTCGTCAATAAATTACCAAGACCTCTTAGGACAGGTTGCTGAAGTGTGTTAATCTGGCAAAAATTAAATTGTATTTTCCTTTGCAGAGCACATTCAGAGTCAATCTCTTGTTAATATGTTTTAAAATTCCTTCTACTCACAAAACCCTACACCATTAGTCCAAGCGACTATGATCGCTTAGGACTTTTACATCCTGTTCTGGGCCTGCTGAGCAACTCTCCACTCTGAACGAGGCCTGCTGGTATTGTTAACGCTGCTTTGGCTGGTCCTGGGGATGTGCAGACTCATTTCTCTCCAAAAGTTACCGCAGAAAAATAGAGCTGATGGGTGTGTGTGGAAGAGAAGCCAGGGGCGGAAGGTCACTGGAGGTGCAATAGGAGTGATGTACATGAAAGGCTCTGTGGATACAGCGCAGCTTTCTGCATCGGCCTCTCCCTGCTTTCCATCCCTTGACTGCAGGGTCATCTTGGGAAGCTGACTCCCAGTGACAGCCCCTGCATTTAAAATCCTACTGGTGTCCCACCTTGCTGAGAGATAAAAACAACACACTCTCTGGGAATAGGACCTGCTCCTGCTCTTCATTCCTTAGCAGATGCTAAGCCAGGACAAGTTGCTGCTCATAATGCAACATATGTGCTTGGTGGAAAGAGCATGCTTTTCTATTTTAAATTTAAGTGATGTTCCCTGTGTAATGCTCAGGCTCACTTTGTCCTCTGTGCCCATACATGGTATACAAAGTCAATGGTTTCTGCCTCAGGCACAGTAATCTCAAAGGTTAAAATTGCCTCAAGTGACTAAAAATAAATATACTCCCTAAAATAGAACATATGAAGTGTGCATGAGGCAGTTTGAACTTGAAGATTTTGGGGGAGGATTCAGGAAATTTTTGAAGATGACAAACTTTCTCACTGACTTGTATTAACAATAGCAAGTTGTCATGGAGTTAGCAAGTGAAAAAACAGGGAAATCTGAATCTTACAAGTACGGAGTCAAGCCATCAGTAATTACCATTCTGAAGGTCACAAACAGCCAAACACGGTAATTTCATATGCACAACCCATTTTTTTTGGTATCATTAATATACAATTACATGAGCAACATTGTGGTTACTAGAATCCCCCCATTATCAAATCCCCACCACATACCCCATTACAGTGACTGTCCATCAGCAGAGTAAGATGCTATAGAGTCACTACTTGTCTTCTCTGTGTTATACTGCCCTCCCTGTGACCTCACCACTGCATTATGTGTGCTAATCGTAATGCCCTTTATTCCCCTTTTCCCTCTTTTCCCAACACCCTCCCCCCCACACATTCTCTTTCCCTTTGGTAACTGTCAGTCTATTCTTGGGTTCTGTGAGTCTGCTGCTGTTTTGTTCCTTCAGTTTTTGCTTTGTTCTTATGATCCACAGATGAGTGAAATCATTTGGTACTTCTCTTACTCCCCCTGGCCCATTTCACTGAGCATAATAACCTCTAGCTCCATCTATGTTGTTGCAAATGGTAGGATTTGTTTTCCTCTTATGGCTGAATAATACTCCATTGTGTATATGTACCACATCTTCTTTATCCATTCATCCACCAATGGACACTTAGGTGCCCACCATTTCTTGGCTATTGTAAATAGTGCTGTGATAAACATAGTGGTGCATATGTCTTTTTCAAACTGGGTTCCTGCATTCTTAGGGTAAAGTCCTAGGAGTGGAATTCCTGGGTCAAATGGTATTTCTATTTTGAGTTTTTTGAGGAACCTCCATACTGCTTTCCACAATGCTTGAACTAGTTTACATTCCCACCAGTGGTGTAGGAGGGTTCCCCTTTCTCCGCATCCTTGCCAGCATTTGTTGTTCCTATTCTTTTCTGTGTTGGCCATCCTAACTGACATGAGGTGATATCTCATTGTGATTTTAATTTGCATTTCACTGATAATTAGCAATGTGGATGGCTCAACCCATCTTAGGAATGATATAGGTTATAGTCTGCAGTGAACTAGGTTAGACCTAAATTCAGGGACATCTCATTGAAGCCCAGCATTGTGCATTAGTGACAGACAGTGGATAAAAGGGATTCGTGCTAGTTCAGTACAGTTTTTGTTTGGGGAACTATGGCAGAAAAGAGAAAACTCTAGAGTCTTAGAGATGTGGTCCAGGGAATTCTCTTTGCAAAGGTTATGTGAAGTCATTAGAACTATAGCCACTTGGAGGTTGAGGATTTGCCTTCAATCTTTCATAAACATGAGAAGCTTGCCTTGGCATTCATGCTGCTTTGGGAAGCATGAAGGTTCGTATGTAAGCATTTTATCTTTGAGGTCACCGTGTTGGGGAGGGTGGCATTTCTGCTTGGATCTCTACAGGAGGCTTGCTTGTCTGCAGCATGATGCCTGGGATCTCAGCCCTGCTGTAGTGCCCTAGGGCACTTCGGTGCATAAGCAGGTTGGCTTTGCAAAGGCGCCTCAGGCTGCTGTGTACCGAGAGTGCAATTAAATTGTCTTCCACAACAGGACTCTGTCTTACTCATTATAAATTCACAGTATGCAGAACTCATTGTATTTTCGGGCTGAGTCCAGCTTCATAATTGTCCAGGTGTTGTAACTCTGCTGCCCTACCTCCGCATCACATTCGGCTGCAGCCTGACTACAATTCATTGCTGGTTCTGACAAGTTTTTCTTTGTAAAGTAGAAAGCAACCTCAGCATTCACTAAATAAACATTTAAACAGTTCTATCCTTGCATAACTTGACCTTGGTTATAGGTCAAAATATGGTTTTGTTTTTTTCATGAATTATTTTTACTTTAAAAATCTTTAGAAAATATTTACTAATTAAACATCAGCATAGACAAAACCATAAGCATTTTGCAGTATTCCTTTGGGATCTCTTTCTTCTTTTGGAACTAACGGAAATGTTAACAACTATCCGCTCTAAAGTCTAGTGCCGAGGTGCAAATATTGATCACTCACAGCCAGGTGCTACTAGTTAAAGCATTTCATTGCTCTAAGCCTCAGTTTTCTCTTAGGTGAATGGGAATAATCATACGTATCTGCATTAAGGAGTTGCTGAAGTAGTGATAGAATCTAAAACACAGTGCTCAGTAAATGGTAGCTATCATCATCATTATTGTCATTATGATCATTGGTGCGAATATTGATCCTGAGCCCTAAAGATCTCCCTGTGAAGCCCACGTTCCCCGTTGTCTGTAATGTCTGCTCACTGGATCCCTGTCTTCAGGGCAGCACCTTCAGGGGCAGATGGCTGGAGCTTAGTACTATGGCTTATTGCCACTAGAGTTTGTTAAGCGGTGGTAGGAACAACACACAGAGGACCGAGTGTCTCACTTTTCCCAGAACCCTTCAAACCAACATCTTAACATTGTGGAGTATTTAATCTTATCCATCTCTCCATCAAACAATACATAATCTTTGATTTTGGCCCCTGATAGTTTAAAATTTTAATGATAGGGCTCCTGTTAAGAGTGTGAAATCATTCTTCTGCCACTTTTTGTTCAGTATGGTTTCCTTGCTAAAACCCATAATGATAAAATTCTCTAACCTTAATAGAAGTGGAAACAGAGAGAAATAGCTTCCCTTGGTAGTTTCTCTACATGGATGGCAAGAATACCACTATTTTTGTGAAAGCCAGTGATGTCTCTCAGGATCTAGCAGAGGAAAGAAAAGAAAACAAGCTTCTGTATCAGAACATGCCCTTCAGTAACAGAGATAATTATGAAGACTGAGCCACAGACCATGACAGCGATACACGCACTCTCCATTATCATTTAATGGTGATGGAATCTAGCTGGCGTTAAACCCTAGAGCCGAACAACATGGGCTTTTCAATTCGGCACTTTTTAAAAAATAGATGCTACAGGGATTATGTGGTGACTGAAATACATGGAGCTGGCAAGTCCTGCTCCTTACCTGGCTGTTTTCCTGTGTCATCCAGCCTCTGCACTCTAGGGATGTGCTTTTTTTTTGTTAGTGTCATTGTGCAGCCTGATCCTAGCTCTGTGATCTATGGCCCTAACCCAGGCTCCAGCTACCTCTGAATCTGTCTTGACCAGCTTAGTTCTGCAAGTCTCAATGAGATGGTGGATGCCAAAGGTTTTTAAACGTAAGCTGCTTTTGGAAATTGATAGTCATGTCTCAGCTACTTCATTGTCATTGAATTATTTTGGCAGAACCCCCCTCTTCATTTTCTCTAGTCAGCTAAGACATTTGAGTTTCATTCTATTTCCAGCTCTATTTTTGTTATTTATTTCCTGAGTATTATCATTCTTATCGTCCATTGCCTTTTTGACAAGGAAACTCTTGAACCATCATCCCTGGAGAAGAGCATGGTCTCAATTTTAGAAATCCCCAATGTCTATTTGACTTTTTCGAGAAACTGAGAAGTTTTCTTGCTAGGAAATACTTTGTTCCCCAGTCTTTGTCCTGGGAACTTTAAATGCTATTGATCTTGCCTCTCAAATTCATGGCTTCTCCTGCATATTTTATTTTATTTTTTTCTTTTAGAGCTGGAGATTTTCTTTTTATTTATTTGTTTGTTTTTCATTTTTATTTAATAATTTTTATTAAGTTATGATTGATATACACTCTCATGAAGGTTTCACATGAAAAAACAATGTGGTTACTACATTTACCCATATTATCAAGTCTCCATACATACCCCAATGCACTCGCTGTCCATCAGTGCAGCAAGATGCCACTGATTCACTATGTGCCTTCTCTGTGCTACACTGTTCTCCCCGTGATCCCCCACACAATGTGTTCTAAACATAATACCCCTCAACCCCCTTCACCCTCCCTCCCCACCTATCCTTCCACACCCCTCCCTTTTGGTAACCACTAGTTCATTCTTAGATTCTCTGAGTCTGCTGCCATTTTATTCCTTCAGTTTTGTTTCATTGTTATACTCCACAAATGAGGGAAATCATTTGGCATTTGTCTTTCTCCGCCTGGCTTATTTCACTGAGCATAATGTCCTCCAGCCCATCTATGTTGTTGCAAATGGTAGGATTTGTTTCTTTCTTATGGCTGAATAGTATTCCACTGTGTATATGTACCACATCTTCTTTATCTAGTCATCTACTGATGGAGACTTAGGTTGCTTCCATTTCTTGGCTATTGTAAATAGTGCTGCAATAAACATAGGGGTGCATATGTCTTTTTGAATCTGAGAAGTTGTATTCTTTGGGTAAATTTCAAGGAGTGAGATTCCCGGGTCAAATGGTATTTCTATTTTTAGTTTTTTGAGGAATCTCCATATTGCTTTCCCCAATGGTTGAACTAGCTTACATTCCCACCAGCAGTGTAGGAGGGTTCCCCTTTCTCCACATCCTTGCCAGCATTTGTTGTTCTTAGTCTTTTCAATGCTGGCCATCCCTACTGGTGTGAGGTGATATCTCATTGTGGTTTTAATTTGCATTTCCCTGATGATTAGTGATGTGGAGCATCTTTTCGTGTGTCTGTTGGACGTCTGAATTTCTTCTTTGGAGAACTGTCTGTTCAGCTCCTCTGCCCATTTTTTAATTGGATTATTTCTTTTTGTTTGTTGAGGTGGGTGAGTTCTTTATATATTTTGGATGTCAACCCTTTATCGGATCTGTCATTTATGAATATATTATCCCATACTGTAGGATGCCTTTTTGTTCTATTGGTAGTGTCCTTTGCTGTACAGAAGCTTTTCAGCTTGATATTGTCCCACTTGTTCATTTTTGCTTTTGTTTCCCTTGCCCGGGGAGATATGTTCATGAAGAAGTCACTCATGTTTATGTCCAAGAGGTTTTTGCCTATGTTTTTTACTAAGAGTTTTATGGTTTCATGACTTACATTCAGGTCTTTGATCCATTTCGAATTTACTTTTGTATATGGGGTTAGATAATGATCCAGTTTCATTCTCTTACATGTGGCTGTCCAGTTTTCCCAACACCAGCTGTTGAAGAGGCTTTCATTTCCCCATTGTATGTCCATGGCTCCTTTATCATATATTAATTGACCATGCATATTTTAAATATATTAATCCATTCACCAAATATTTATTGACCACACACACACAAAAAAAAAATTTAAGCCCTAGAATTCAGCATCAGTTTATTTACTTCTTCTACCTAAATCTCAATATCTTAAATAAGGTTTCCAGATTTAGCAAATAAAAATGCCAGGATGTCAAGTTAAATTTGATTTTCAAATAACTAATAAATTGAAGTTAAATATAAGTGTGTCCCATGTAATACTTGGAACATACTGACACTATTAAACAATTATCTAAAATTCAAACTTAAATTTGTAGTCTGTGTTTTATCTGATCACCTCACTACTTAATGCTGAATACTAATGTTTTTTTCATCTATTTTCCAATCAGAGAACAATTTTTATTTGAACCCCCTTCACCTTTCCTTTAACCCAGATCAAAAATTTTTTCCTTGCTGGTCCTTTAATTATCTCTCATATGAAACTCAGACTTAATAATTATCCTAAGAATATATGTCTGCACAGAAAAGACAAGTCCATTCTGTTCCTTTAAAATATGCTCAGTCCAAAGACATATACCCTGAAAACTACAAGACACTCTTAAGAGAAATTAAGAGGACACTAACAAATGGAAACTCATCCCATGCTCTTGGCTAGGAGGAATTAATATTGTCAAAATGGCCATCTGCCTAAAGCAATCTACAGATTCAGCACAATACCTATCAAAATACCAACAGTATTCTCCAACGAACAGGAACAAATAATTTTAAAATTCATATGGAACCACAAAAGACCCTGAATAGCCAAAGCAATCCTGAGAAGGAAGAATAAAGCAGGGGGGATCTCGCTTCCCAACTTTAAGCTCTACTACAAAGCCACAGTAATCAATACCATTTGGTACTGGTATAAGAACAGACCTACAAACCAGTGGAACAGAATACAGAGTCCAGATATTGACCCAAACATGTATGATCAATTAATATATGATAAAAGAGCCATGGACATACAATGGGGAAATGAAAGCCTCTTCAACAGCTGGTGTTGGGAAAACTGGACAGCCACATGTAAGAGAATGAAACTGAATCATTGTCTAACCCCATATACAAAAGTAAATTCGAAATGGATCAAAGACCTGAATGTAAGTCATGAAACCATAAAACTCTTAGAAAAAAACATAGGCAAAAACCTCTTGGACATAAACATGAGTGACTTCTTCATGAACATATCTCCCCGGGCAAGGGAAACAAAAGCAAAAATGAACAAGTGGGACAATATCAAGCTGAAAAGCTTCTGTACAGCAAAGGACACTACCAATAGAACAAAAAGGCATCCTACAGTATGGGATAATATATTCATAAATGACAGATCCGATAAAGGGTTGACATCCAAAATATATAAAGAACTCACCCACCTCAACAAACAAAAAGAAATAATCCAATTAAAAAATGGGCAGAGGAGCTGAACAGACAGTTCTCCAAAGAAGAAATTCAGACGGCCAACAGACACATGAAAAGATGTTCCACATTGCTAGTCATCAAAGAAATACAAATTAAAACCACAATTAAATATCACCTCACACCAGTAAGGATGGCCACCATCCAAAAGACAAACAACAACAAATGTTGGCGAGGTTGTGGAGAAAGGGGAACCCTCCTACACTGCTGGTGGGAATGTAAATTAGTTCAACCATTGTGGACAGCAGTATGGAGGTTCCTCAAAAAACTCAAAATAGAAATACCATTTGACCCAGGAATTCCACTCTTAGGAATTTACCCTAAGAATGCAGGAGCCCAGTTTCAAAAAGACATATGCACCCCTATGTTTATTGCAGCACTATCTACAATAGCCAAGAAATGGAAGCAACCTAAGTCTCCATCAGTAGAAAATTGATAAAGAAGATGTGGTATATATACACAATGGACTATTATTCAGCCATAAGAAGAAAACAAATCCTACCATTTGAACAACATGGATGGAGCTAGAGGGTATTATGCTCAGTGAAGTAAGCCAGGTGGAGAAAAATAAGTATGAAATAATTTCAGTCATCTGTGGAGTATAAGAACAAAGAAGAAAACTGAGGGAACAAAACAGCAGCAGAATCACAGAACCCAAGAATGGACTAACAGTTACCAAAGGGAAAGGGACTTGGAAGGATGGGTGGGAAAGGAGGGATAAGAGGGGTGGAAAGAAAAGACGCATTATGATTAGCATGTATAATGTGTGGGGCACAGGGAGGGCTGTGCAACACAGAGAAGACAAGTAGTGATTCTATAGCATCTTACTATGCCTGTGGACAGTGACTGTAATGGGGTATATGCGGAGGACTTGGGGATGGGGGGAGTCTAGTAAACATAATTTTCCTCATGTAATTGCAGATTAATGATACCAAAAAAATATATATTTTCAGTCCTTGAGTCCAGGCTTGTTTCTGATTTGACCTTTCTCTAGTTGTATGTGGTAATAACAAAGCACATAACTGAAAAATGAGTTAAGAAAAAGGTGAAGTTGGAAGCAGGACAGATTCAGATAGCACTTCATCCATCCATCACTAATGTCCCACGAGACCTGTGGATAGCCCAACTATGGTGAACCAAGTTTCAAGGTGAGTCATCAGCATAAATGGGAAAATGCAAAGGAAAGCAAACAGGCTGATTTAAGCATTTCAGGAATACTAAATTAAATAATACAATTATAAAAATGCATATAAAATGCAAGACATGGTTGTAAGCTTTTCCTCTTTGATTTATAACATGTAGTAGTAGAGGTATGGAATCAGGTTCTTGTTCAACTGCCCTTGAGGCCATTTGCTGCTCTATCTTCCTATAGCATGTGCTAAGCCTAGTTAATATTTAACCAAAAGAAACTGCATTCTCAAGGAGATAATCTTTAAAAACAATACCTGGGAATAATGAAATAAAAATTATTTGCATTGATTTATTTTTTACCTTAGTGGAGGAAAATATAACCTTAGGAATATTCATTTGATAGTTGCTTCTAACACACCCACTCTTTATTTATAGGTACGTATATAAATGGTCATAAGGGGTCAGATATCACAAAGTATGTGGAGAGTTTGTTCTGTCTTTGCAGTGACGATCTCTATGCTATTGAGCTCAAATTCTCAAGTTTTCTCTTGACTTTTTATGAACTCATTTAAGGCAGATCTCTCTAATCTATAAAAATATCACATAGAATGAACAGTATAGACATATAAAATGTTTTTAAGGATAAAGAAAGACTCAAGCTTCTCTTTAGTAAAAGATTGGGAAAATACAGAATCACTTCATCAGTGAGGCATGTGGGCTGTCAAGTGTGCAACAATGAGACAGAACATTACTAATACATTTTTCCTGGAAAACTAAAAGAAAAGGTGCATGGGTTTATTTTCTAGCACTTATTCTGTGCTTAATTAATGAAAGAGGTGTACTAGATAGGAGAGACACACCACAACGTTTTCTTCAAACTATATTCGCCACACAGTAACATTCAGAAGGTTGTTGCTGTGAATGAACACTCTACGATGGAAAAGACGGCCCTACATCTAGGACATGTATCTTTTAAAGAGAGAGTCAGTGTAGGAAAAAATTGGTAGGAAAATTGCTCCTTTCACAGTATGGATAAGCAATTATTCTATTGAATGTATTAGTGAGACAATGGGTTTATTCAACATTATTTTATAACTGAATGGAAAAACTTTCTTTAAAAGGCAAGTATTTGTTAAGGACTGGGAATCTTGACTTTTGATAAAATATGTAGTTGTTTTACTACTTGAAAGGTAGTAACAAATAAGAGATTAGTGGATAATAAACTCAACCTCAGATGAAAAAGAAGACTGCATGCTCATCCACATTGTTTTCGATGTCATCATGTAATACCATGCCTCAAGCATCTCACAAGGGGTTCTTCTCAAGGGAACTGGTTCGTGTGACCTGATCTGAATATCAGTCTCAATGTTTAATAGTTTTTCCTACTAGAAATGTCTCACATCTAAGCTAATTATTATACATTTTCATGTAGCCCAGTCCAATTTAATTCCATAAAAACATTGCATGCTTGCTGCTGGGTGGGTGGGGAGATCACCATTCCAAGTGCTGTGAGGAAGTAGTGAGCTTTCAATCAAGTTGAGGTGACAGCACTCACATGTAAGAAGGCAGGCAAAGGGAATATCGGTGGATAGATTTAAACTGTGACATGCTCTGGGGCAGAAAGTGCACAGGTGGAAATTATATCCCATAAGCTTCTATTACAGGTTATTTTTGGATAGGATGAATTCTCAGATGATCATTAAAGGATGACCCTCACTAGTCATAGCAAAGGATTTTCCAGGAGGAAGGACCAGATGGTAAGGCTGAAGAATAATAAGTCACCTTGCTCCATGGTGGACAAGTGGTACATTGCTGCAATGAATTCTTAAAAGTCAGAGACTGTATTTTATTCTTATTTAGCCCAATGCCTGACTTAAAGTAGGTGCTCAATATGTTTCTCAGTAGGAGTGAATCAGACTCTCCATTCCTACCAAGGAGAGTGAAATTATTCTAAAAATTCTTTCTATTGGGTGTTTTGGAGGCTTCAAAATTCCCTTCTAAAATGAAGGAAAACCATCCTTTTGATCCTCATCATGATTCATCGTTGGTTGGAGATTAGTTTGTCTGTGTGCCTCTCACTACAATAGTGCGAGCAGGAAAGGGTGGGCTGCGGTTGGTGACGTACTGAGAGGCCACCCCATCTTCTCCCGTGGGTCTCCTTTACTCTCACACAGAACATTTAGTTTCTAACACTTCTGCCCACCAAATGTGTGGGTTTCTTTTTCCCACAACAAGCAATTTTGAGACACCAGCTCGGTGCCCTATAATTTAACATAATTCAATTCTGACACTCTACCTGGAGGTAGCGTCAGATCCACAGGCGAAGGGCTCAGCCCCACAAGACTGCTCCCAGGCACTTCAGATGCCAGCCACAAGTGCAGGTTGGCACCTGTGCTTCTTACAGCTCAACTATAAATCTGAGGCCCCCACGACCTCTTCTCAGTTTTAACTAATTTGAGAGAGTAGCTCTCAAAACTTAGGGAAAAATTTATGTTTACCAGTTTATTAAAGGATGTGATAAAGGAGACAGATGAGACACATGGGATGAGACCTGGGGGAGTCCTGAGAACAGGAGCTTCTATCCCCCTGGACTGAAGTGGATCACTTTCCTGGTACATAGATGTGTTTGCCAACCCAGAAGCTCCCCCAAATACATACCTTATGAATTTTGTGGAGGCTTCATCATTTAAGTATGATCTATCATTAACTCTGTTTTCAGCCCTTCTCCCTTCTTGAGAGAATAGGGAGCGGGGCTAAAAATTCTGAGCTTCTAATCATGGCTTGGTCTTTCTAGTGACCAACCCCCACCCAGGTACCCTCCAGGGGCCACCCAGAGTCACCTCATTAGAACAAGGTGCTCCTATCACCCATGAAATTACTAGGGTTTCAGCAGCTCTGTGTTAGGAACCAAGGTCAAAGACCAAATATTCTTTAACCACTTAGAACATTGCAAGTGTTTCAGCTCTGTACAAGGAACTGGGGGCAGAGGTCATTACATACTTTCTATTATCTCTCTGGTGATTTGCTATATTATTCTCTTTCCTTTACAAAAACCTTGCAATATAGGCATTTTAATCTCCATTGAACAAATCGGAAATCAGTAGCTCAGAGATTAAGTATCTAGTAATAAATGACATTCTGTGATAAATGATAAATGTAAGAAGTGATCATAGCTTTTGTTTTGATAGCTTAGTCCTCTCCTCACTCCATGTTGCTGAGCACATAGGTAACCTGAGGAAAGGTCTGGGATGCTGAATGATAGTATTATTGAAAATGGTCCAAAAGAGAATGACAAGGGATCTCACCTAGGATCTAGCACCGTCGTGGGCTCTTGATGCCCATGTTTTGGCTGAATTAGTGGCCTGTCAAATTAGAGGGACTGGCAGGAAGTCTTGAAAGGAAACAGCTTGTCTTCTTTTGCTTAAGGCTGGTGTTACTTGATATTCAAGTCACAAGTGTATAACATAAAAATTTCACCAAGGAAGTTGAAAATTATATAGATTATTTGGGCACCCATAGTACTAGAATTCTAAACCTTTTGTTCTCCTATGTTAAATGAAGCATAAAATAGCTGGGAATGATATGACCCACTATAATAATGTATGTGATAATGTTTTGTAGTATAAAGTGTTCAGGAAATGTAGAGTGTTACTATTTAGAACAACAAATTAATCTGAATTAAATTTCATCAAAAGAAGAAGAATGTTACCATATTGGTAGTTTTCTTCCAAAGGGGACAGCAGTTTCGAGTGTCCCTAGATGGGCAATTCATTTTGAAAATGAGTAAGGGTTTTTCATGCAGAAATGTCTCTCATCCTGGAAAGACTGACTACATACATATTCAGGAATACTGAAGGCAAAATTAATTATTCAAGCTCTTCCCTTTAATAGATCCAACAACTACTAAACCATGAAAGCATCACTGGCTTGAAACTAACATTTCACCAAGGTTCAAAGATTTTAATTTGCTTTTGGGTTGCTGTTTCATCTGTATCCTCAAAAATCCCTAATCCCATTTCATCTCAAAACATGAGTGCACCTGGTGGCAGTCCCACTGGCACCCTCAGAGCTTTGGCTTATTACCTTAGATTTTAACTGAGTTGGAATTCATGATCCTTAGAGTCATTGATGGCAAGCCGTTGTAAAGTACGTTCAGGTAATGACTGCCGTTCTGATGCTGGTGGGCTGTTCACATGAGAGGCAGTTACTGTGTTTGCTTCTTCATGCAATGAAAGCCATTAATGTCAGGATACAGTCATTAAGAAGGGGCATTATGGAAACTTTTAAGTGATTTTCTTTTGCTGCTTTTCCCAAACACCCAAAGTTTGTACACAGAGAGTAGCATTATTGATCCTTCCCCTAGCAGGAGTTAGTATAAGCAAGTTCCAATTTCAGTCTGACAATATGTTTTTCAATATTAGAATTTTCTAGGCACAGACTCTTACAGAAAAGATTTCAATCCCTCTCTGGAAAG
This sequence comes from Manis pentadactyla, assembly GCF_030020395.1. Classification (NCBI taxonomy): domain Eukaryota; kingdom Metazoa; phylum Chordata; class Mammalia; order Pholidota; family Manidae; genus Manis; species Manis pentadactyla. The sequence continues at coordinate 144,204,707 of NC_080020.1, read as the reverse complement.
ATTGCTTTCAACTGGTAAGTATATCACTAACTCTTCTCAGGATAAACAGATAGCATTTTTTGACAAAATGAAATTCATACATCAAACACTTGATAGAAAAGAGTTAATAAAGGAGACAAGTTTAGTATATATCTGGTGGGTGGTTTAGTTTCTTATGTAGCTTTAGTGATGACAGAGTTTCTTACATTCTGTATGGCAAATCAGGGACACAAGCAGAACATTTATAGCTTTCTTTTTTGTACAATTAGACCTTGAATAGCTTATCTCCCAAAAATGTAACTTGAGGACAAGTTGAGGACTTTGGTATTTCACTCCTCAAAGTGGATGACTATGGAAACCACTTCAAAGGAGCCATCACATGATTAAACCTTAGGTATATTGAAATCCTGATTTTGCACTGTGCATTTACACACATACTGTGGAAAGTACACTAAAATCATTCAACTTAATATTTTATAATATGTAATTAAGTAATTAATTAATGCACCCATTCACTCAACAAATATTTATTGTTGGGTTATTTTGAGCAACAATTTGCAATGGCAGATGTGATGTGAAGCAGACACTCCTTGTCTTCAAGAATTTACAATCTAGTTCGATGACCGGCATCTATACTTCACAGTTTTTTGGTACAATGATATCTCAGTTGGGTGATGCACAGGAGGTATTATAAGGCATATTGACAACTTCTGCCTATTAAAGAAATTATAAGTATACATCACAAAATGTATACAAGACCCAGAAGAGATGATGGGAGCCCAGGGCTTCCTCTACAGTGAGTCACTCTTCTTTCCCAACTTACTCCTTCTGTTTCTCTCTTCAAGTAACTCTCTCAGGTGACTCTTCAAGGACACATGTAAAAATTCTGGGCCATTTGCCCCTTTGCCATGTCTCAGTTCCAAATACATAAACTACTGTTTATTTTATAACTTTTGTAGGATGTATTTTTACTCTCAGGAAGTTCTCTTTTCATACTGAAACTAATATTTCCTGCTGCAAGTGTTTTGCCATTTTCTTATTCTTTTTAACTGACAGTGAAAAATTGCTGCTCATTATTTGTGTATCCTTTCTAAAGAAGAGGGGGAAGGTCTATTTGCAGATTTCCACCAAGATTGGCCCTCGGTTTTTTATGTGTTCAACCATCTTAATTCCTTTTCCTTGCTATTGTTTTCTGACAACTTTTCAAGGTCTTCGTCTGTTTCTTGTGTTCTAAACTAAGAGATAATTCTAAAAAATTAACTCTATTCCAAGAGAATTACATTATTAACTCATATTTAAATCATGTTAACTAGAGAATTAACTCACATTATTATGCCCATTTTGCAGATGGGAAACTTAGAGTGACTAAGTTACTTGCTCAAAGCCAAATAACTAAGAGCTAGGGCCAGATCTAGCTGTTTGACTTCAGCGTTATGCTCTTCATCAAGACCTAGGTAAATATTCCATTAAGCTGTTCGGTTGGTTGATGGATGGGTTTACCATTCTCTAGTCTGCTTCTGATCATATTCCCAGGGGATATTTCAAGCTATCATTATTCTCTTTCATCCCACCCTTTTATGTAATCGTTTCATTCTCAAAGGATAACTTCCTGTCATATGGTAGAGAGAAAATAGAGCTGCACGCTGTGAACTTCTACCTTCTACAGTTTCTCATGCTTCAAACTAGACTTTGGTACAAATTATTCATGTTTACACCAACACACCCAGCTCAGGAAACAGACCAAGACAGACACTCCTGTGATAGTTACTGGCTAGTTAGGACCTCCAAGTCCCCCTCCATCCCTATGTCCCTCTCTGCTGAGTGTTTAGTCTTTCTCTTTCTACATGCTTCTGCTATTCCTAAAAGTAAACTCAAACATCCCCATCTAAAGTTTCTTCTTTAAAATCTAGCCCCTGAAGTAATTACCCTTATTCATCTTTCCTTACAAAAATCTTCTTGAAACATTACTGTACATTTTTTTTTCACTTTCTTAAAAAGATTCTCTTCTTAATTCAGTCACTAAAACCCAATATCCACTGCATCCAGACTAGAGAAACTGCTTTCGCTAGAGGATCCAGCGGACTGCAGGTCAGCTGCTCACCCCCTTCTCAGACGCCGCCCTCAGCCTCAGTGGCTCGCCTTCCTTCCTCTCCAGCCTTTCCTCACCTGTAGCTTCTGCCTTCCTTGGCTTTCCTTTCTGTGTCTACTCTGTTTTCCTTGCTTGATCTCCTGCGTGTCCATGGCTCTATCACTTATGGGATGCTGACCCTCAGATAAAAATCTTCTCTCCTTCTCTGCACCCCAGATTTCTACCTACCTATTAAGTAGTGCTCTTTGACTGTCCCATGTCATTTCAACTTTAATTGCCATTTAAGCTAAACACAGTCCCTTTCTTCTCTCATTGCAAATCTATGTTTTCCCATCTTGCTTATGGGTGCCATAGTCTAATTTCTCAAAACGGAATCGCTGGAGTTGTTTTTTCATTTCATCCATTGGTGCTGAACTATAACTTCCCACCCCCATGCTTTTATATCTGAAAACTCCTATTTGACCTAGAACATTCAAATACTACTTCCTCTATGCTTAATAGCAATCCATGGCTCTGTATTCAGCATTTTTTCAGAACTCCCAACAGGGAATTTGCCAGGTTGTACTGTTGTGTTCACATGTACATGTCTAGCTTTCTCCAGTGAGCTGTGAGTTTCTCCAGGGAAAATTCATTTTTTTCCCCAGCATCTGGTACATAGGAAATGCTCAGTAAATATTTTGTAGAGTAAACTACCTATCTTCTATTGATGTATCTCATTATTGGGCTCTGTATTCCCAGATCTCTATTTCTACAATACACGTCATTTACATTCACTCTCCTATTAAATTAGAGCTTTTCAGATAGTTTCAGAAAATTCTGGTAGTTCTCAATTGCCTTCAATATAAGATCCAAATTGTTTAGCACAGCACAGGACAATCACCACAAGCTCAACTACTCCTTGGTCATACTCCCATGTTTTCTAGCCCTAGATTCAATAAATAATCCCTGCCTCTAGCATGTTATGCTATTTTGAGTCTTTGAATGTTGCCCAATCTGTCTTTTAGATCTTTGATGCCTGCTCCCTCTGAACACTTTTCATCCTAAACAGCCAACCTAAATGTTATCTCCACTAAGCAGCCTTTTCTCATGACCCTTAAAAGAAGAGATGGTTTCCTTCAACTTCTTTCTGTAGCATATCATCCATAGTTTGCTATAGCACTTACACTATGATTTTTGTTTCATCTCCATTCATGTTTGTTTATGTGCTATTATAGAGTTCTGTCTTCATCCCTGGTCAGTGAGCTCTTTGATGTGAGAAGATAGGTCTTACTCATCTCTGATCCTTGGTACAACATACATTTGCTGAAAAGTAATACGCATTTAGTACATGGGCATCATTAAATTGCTTAGTAATTATAATTTTTGATATGGTAATAAAGCTAAGAATGAGTATTTGCCTTACAAAATGAAGTATATTATTACATTTCCCAAGTTTTATTTTTCCAGAAATAAACATCAGAAATATTCTGGCAGATACCTTGCTCTATAATTGAAAACGCACTCTTGCTCTTCCTTTAGAGAGAAGGAGAAATTGAAGGGAAAGAAGAGCAGTTGGCACACACCTGTGCTGGCAAGCTGGCAAACCCCCCTCGGTCCCGACAGCGACTGGCTCACCCCCTGACCGCGGAGCTGAGGGGAGCTGCGAGGAGGGGCTGAGGGGGCGGAGCGCTCTCCCGCCTCTCAGTGATGACGCAAGTGGCACCTGAAGACTTACTTTTCCTTCCATGCAAGCAAGCAGATGGCTTCAAAGAACACACGCTACGTACTGCCAGATTTCTTAGGCTCACCTCTCAGCATTTAGGCCAGACAGCTTGAAAAATCAAAAATTAAAATCTAAACAACAAAGAGCACTTCTGGCGGGTGGGGGAGGCGGTGAGTCACTTAGCTGGAAGCAATTATCAACTGATTTTAAGTGTCTGCTTGCTGTGTTCTTAAATGACCTGCAAATGAAAGGAATTTTATGACGGGGAAATAACCAAACATTAGAAAGCACCTTTTGATATCTACTTTCCACTAGTTACAAAGAAAGAAAAAAGAAAAGGTTAAATAAGACAAGTAAAAAGCCACATTCATTGATGACATTCATCCCCTACTGCAAGAGGAAATGAATGGCCAAAGAAATTTCCATTCAGACGTTTGCAGTCAAATTACAGGAAAAAAACAGAAAATATGTCCCCAAGTATTTATGTGACATGGTATAAATCTAGGCTAAGGAATTGAAGTGTTCACACAATTTAAAATATTGTACCATTTTACAACGCAATCAGATCTACCAAGTATTAATGAATTTTACCCTTCCCTCATTTAGAATTTTAGCTAATTCCATTCTAAAAAATAAAAGCATGCTCAGTCAAGCAAACACCTTAATTTGCAATGCTTAAAGAATATATGAATTGGGCAAATATGTTTTTTTGGGAGTTCTCCTCACGCACGTATTCTCCTCATGCATGTAATGGAACATTGCTGCTAGATTGGTTCCCAGTTTACATGTAATTGAGAATTAGGCATTAAAAATGCCAAATTGTTGGATATCAAACAAGACTAGAGAGGAGACAGATGTTTCAATGGAATAAATATTTTAAGATGTATATGAATGGATTGCGTATATGGAAGACCAAGGTGGGGATGTTTTAAAGACCAAGGAGAGACTGAGAAATGTAGCTCTACTGTGAATTCAGTCCCTTCACTCTTTTCTAAGAGATCAGCTAGAGGTTAGCATAGATGCCACTTAATTGCTTTTGTGTTTCTTTACCCTGCTTCTTCATATGCAACTCCTTGAATAGACTCAGTCACAAGGAGTCTCAGCACTTACTGGTTTTATAAGGGACAAAATGTGTATACATAGATATCTATTCTAAGATCATCAGATTTTTATGTTATTTTCATAATGGCACAGGAAGAAGACTGACTTCTGCCTGGATTATAGTTTGGAAAGGGACTGTCCAGTGAATTTCAGCTTCCTACAGACAACCTGATTCTACATTATTAATCTAATAAAGACATATTAAATTTCAGATTAGACACTATTTTGGGTGCTTTTATAAAAGATAAACATTGGCACAGCTCTCCAGGACTATGCAGTCTATTGGGAAAGATTCAGGCAAAAAAACTGCATTGACAAATAAAAGAGAGTATAAGTATAGATGAGGAGACAGGAATTCTCACTGAGGATTAGTGGAGAGTCAATAACAGGCTTTCCAGGGAAAGAAACATTTCAGCTGGGTCTTTAAAGAAGAATAGGTACTCCTCTGGCAGAACAATGAAAGCCATGAGCTTATACAAAGAAATGGTAACACTAAAGAGAGTGGTATGGGGAGGCCATGCAAAAAAATTGTTGAAATAAATAACAGATTTGCAGAGGAAAGAAATACATTGTGGGTGAGCATAACAGGTTTCCTAGGGGAAGGGAAATGAGGCCGGGAAAATAGGTCAGAATTCTTGTGAGGTAAGGAATAGTCTTGTACAGGGCACGGTACCACCAGATTTCCCTGGTGACATGAGGACAACAGACTGAAGCAGAAAGACATGGAGGAGGAGGTCAGCTGACACTTGGCAGCAGTGGCTCAGGGGAGAGCTGACAATAGTCAAACCAAGAAAAGCAGTGCCGGTGGAGAGAAAGGTGTCAGGAATAGAAATAATAGGACTGTTGCCAAATTGGATGAAATAGATGAAGTTAGGAATAAAGCGAAGTGTCTAGATTGGATGCTTTTTGACAACAATAGTGCCTCTAAACAGGAGACAACTGGAGGGAGAGTCGGCCTACCAGGGGAAGATCGTGGACCCATGTTTGAACAGGTGAACCTTAGCTGTGCGTGGCACATCCGAAGATATGGGTCTTGAACCCAAAGAAGGGTCAGAGCTATAAATGTCTGTATGACTCAGCCATCTTGGTTTAGATGTAGATACAAAACCCCAGGAAAAAGAATTTCTTGTATCTTAGGCTTTTCTTAACATAGCTCTCTTCTTTTAATTTTCCCATCAAAATCTGACTCAGTATGATGCCGGGGTTCTTGTTTACAGAGACGAAGAATGAACTTTGCAAATGCTCAAGGTAGGCAAGTAAGAAAGAGCCTTTTTATTGACAGAAGGAAGATACAGAACTCCCAAGCATGTACTAGCAGGGGCAAGGCTGCCCTGTATAAGCTCAGGTCTAGAGGTTTTATGCCTGTTGCATCGATCAGGGTTCACATTCCTGGCAATATATGCCAGCTTTATTTTAGCCAATCATACTAAAGGTCATTTCTATTTTTAAGTAGTATGCCTTGGTCAGGCTACCTGAGCTATGTGACTTAATACTCAGTAAAATGGTTCTTTATGATGGAGGTTCTGTGGGAACCTTCTTATACAATGTTGCATTGTTTTAGCTGCAAGTCTGTTCTTCACATTCCCAAGGTCCTGAGAAAGCAACACGTTTGCCCATTTGTCCTTCCCAGGGCCCTTATCTTGCTCTAACTGAACAGGAGCTGCCCCCTATCCTTCCCTATCTCAAGTAGACACATTTTTTTTAAGACCTGTCTTTTCTACCCCAAAGCTGTAACACAGACCGATGTGGCTGCCCCACTTGCACTTGTATTTGGCTTTTTGTATGGCTGACTCTCTCACATCCTTATATGCCACATGCTCAGAAACAGCACTCTTGGCTGTCCCCACAGCGGTCTGCTCATCTCTCCAGTGTTCATTTCCTCTAGAGCACTTATCTCAGTGAAATTTCTGTTTGCCTGAGCATTTACTATTTATCTTCCTCCTTTGATTGTCAACTCTGCGTGGATAGGGGATGTACAATACACCCACCAACTTATACCCTGACTCTGGCACATGGCAACGTGGAATTAATAATGGTTGAATAAAATATTTGCAGAGGAAGGAAATTAAAGAAATCTACTTTGGGGAGGGTTTTTTTTATCCACCTAGTACTATGAAGATACACATAAAAACATTAATCTGTGGTGAAGCACAAAAGTGAATCTAAAGTTGAGGATGCTAAAAATGTAATATGGAAGAGCAAAGGGAGAAATGGAAATATAGAGATATGTGATTATCAGGCATGAGGGTGACCTAGAAAAGGGGAGCAGAATGGAGAAATAGAGGGGACAAAAAAGGTTAATAAGGATGGAAATCAGAGGGGGATGGCTGTGCAGGAAACCACAGGAAGTTAGGAAATGCAGACTCTCTCCTCCCCTCAGAACCTAGAAGGCACTAACTAAATATGGCTGAATAAATGAATCTTCGCTTTCATTCAGTAAGGGCCACCCCTAAACTGCTCCAATTGTACTAGCTGTTTCATGCAAGGAAGGGATGCTAATGGCATAACACTGGTAACTCATGCTGAAGAACTACTTAGCTATCCAGGAGTCTCTAAGTGACAACTAGACTGGCACTCCAGTTTTACCTATTAGGAAAGTAAAACATAGACTTTTTAAGTGAAAGTGTGAAAATAGTCCTGGACTAGATCTTGAGCTATAGGTGAACATTTGAGTCGTTATCAGCCTAAGGGATAACTTGGGCCTTGGATGTGTCTTAAAGAGCTTTCGCCATGTACCTGCCCTAACTCCTAACCCTTTGAGGTAACTCTGGTCTAGATCATCTCCCCAGACCTGTGCTTGTCCTAATTCACACACTTGCAGCAAGTGACCTGGGGAATCACCCCAAGGTTGTAAGTGGGGAGATGTTGTGAGCAGGCAGGAGCCTCACCGTGTTTATGTTGCCCATTGCTATAACCCAGAAACTTGGACAGCACCTGGAGGCTAGAAGGCACTAACTAAATAAGGCTGAATAAATGAATCTTCGCTATTTCTCAAAAGGGCCACCCCTAAACTGCTCCAATAAGCTACTTCACTATTTCAAATTATACAAAAAATAGTTCTCTATCATAATAATTATTATACATGACATTACTTTTTCCATGGCTAAAATTAGGCAAGTCTTTGCCGAAAGTAATTATGACAAATGTTAAAAAAAAAAAGACTATCTCCCTCATTATTATGTCAACAAATTTTTTTTCTTCAGAGCTATTACCATAATTTGAAAATAATCTTATATATTATGTTGTTTTTCTTTACTTATCTCCTCTACTAGACTCCTAGCATTGCTCACTTACTTCTTTCACCCATTCAACAGATATTTATTGATCAGTAGCACTATGCTAGGTACTAAGACAATGAATAAGCAATGAATAAGATAGAAGACCCCAATCTCATAAGGTTCACATTGTAGTAGGAAAGACAATGATTAACATGTATCTTGTTTTCCATAGGATTTCTAAAACCTCTCATAGTGCCTGATGTTCAGTAAAAATTTATTGAATGAATTAGTAAATAAATATTACTTGGTAGACACTATATGCATGCTGGAGATATAACTCTTATCCTTTTGGAGTATACTATCTAGTCATGATTATATTTTTAAGTAGCTAGGATGGCTTTTGGCTTCAGGACAGAAGAATAGCAATCTACCACAATCACTGCTATGCCTGAAATTTTAATTGAACAACAGTTCTGCAGAAACTGTTCATTAAGGCAAAATTAAATAATTTGATTAAGAACAATCTTTAAACAACTGGAGCAGCTTATAAATTCCTTGTTTAAAATATTTAGACAAGAGGTTTAATGAGGAGGTTCAAATCAATGGTCTCTAAATTTTCATAATATTTTTTTCCATTGAACCAGAGACAATGAAGATGAAGGCACTGAAATAAACCAAGAGATAAATCCAATAACATAAAGATGGTAACGAGACAATAACAAAGCAGATCATATTGTCTAACCACTATAAACTCTTTCATACACTAGGAAAAGTTTTTTACCATTAGACTCATTAAGAAAACCACAAATGAAAGAATGCTTATTAGAGACATTTGGTGACCCTAGATTAGTGAAGATTTACATATTTTAGATTGCAAAACTGTAAAGACAGTGAGAAAGCGCTTTACATAGTGCAAATTGCTAAACAAGAATTTGTTGTTTTATATTTAAAGCAAAAATCCTCACCAGGCTTAAAGTGTTAGAACCGGTTCTCTGCTGTGCAGAAGGCCCCCGGTTACATGTTCCTTTTTGCTGCCCAGTCCCTGTGAAGATGCCTTTTCAACATTCCATCACATAGCACATGTGTTTTCTGACAGCCTTGAAGTGTGCGGGGGTTGGGATCATCCAAACATATTTAGACATTATATTATACACATACAGAAAATGACAAGAAACAACAAGAAAGAGTGAACACAGAAGACGGCTTTGCAATCAGGTTTTCTTCAGATGACAACAAGCAATAAGAGATAAGGAGAGATAAGGATATCTCTTGATAACAAGAGATAAGGAGATGGAAATAACAAAGTCTTTCAGTAAACACTCCATTCAGCACACCCTAGGTACACCGCACAAGGGACCAGCTGGCGCAGGAACTCAGCACGCAGCTCCGAGAAGATGCCGCCTCAGACCTGAAGAGCTCTTAGGGATGCTCTCTAGGAGGAAACAGGTGATGGGCCTCTCAGGGGATCCAGCAATTGCTTTTAAGATAATGCAGTTTTACATGGATGGCTAGGTTCAATGGAAAGGAGGGTTCCTCTCTACCTGGAATAGAAGATTCTGGCGAGTGACATCTGGCAGGGGCTGGGGTGGGGGCCAGCAGGGTTGTGGCCTGGGGGACTGGAAGGGGGGGGCTCATTAATCACCGGTGGCATCCGGACAGTGCAGATGACTCTCGCTGGGAACAGTCATACGCTGCCTTAGAAACCCTGAATTCTTCAAGGTGCTGCCAAGTGGTCTGAGAAGGGCAGAGGGATGGGTGTAGTGCTTCTAAAATGGTCACATTCATGAGAGTCACGTGGTGGGGTGGGGCTGTTAAAATGCAGACCCTGATTCTGATGCAGCGAATCGGAGCAGAGCCCAGGACTCCGCATTTCTAATGAGCTCCCAGAAGATCATGCTGCCCATCTGGGCCACGCTTTGAGGAGCAAAACATCAGAGAGTCCCCATTCCAGCGGCAATCACAAATGTGCCATCAAATTGCTCTGCCACTTGCTTTTAATGTCGTGGATAAGCCACTTGAATTCCCTGACATAAGTCCTTGGCTATAAGACGGAAACAGAAATAACTACAGAGAAGTATTTTCATTATGATTAAAATAAATAAGTAAAGCACTGCTTCCCAGCTGGATGTCCTTGAAAATGTTAGGTAGCCTCTATAAGCCTCGTCTTCATCCGCAAAATGGGCCCTGTATCACCTGCTCTGATGAAGGCTCATGATGTAGTGGATGTGTCGACCATCAAGAACCTCGCCTGGCACATAGTGGGCCCTGAAGAGACACAGGGCTCTTATTCTCTGTGAGTTATGATTTGACACTTGCTAATCCTGACTCAGAAAAGGAAAAATACTCATGTTACAGTGATGACTTACTGAGATAATCCTCTCAGGCCACCGAGTTTAAGGCAAACTGATAGCCTTTTCTTTCCTTCCTTTTCTTTTCCAGAGTATTTTCACTACCTTGGGAGAATGCCCTTCATTTCACCTGGAGGAAAGTACTGTTTTAAAATCAGCAATGCAAAATATCCCCACGTTGTACAAGAATGCTGAGTATGGTGGCTCCATGTCAGTGTTCTATATTTTGTGCTCATTTTCAGGGGTGACAATATGTACCAATAAAAAATAGTAGCAGAAGCTCTTACAACACTAAACTATGTTTTCTACCTTTATCTTGTATCTACCTACCACTTCAGCATTTTATTAAAAATAATAATAATAAAGAGAGAAATGTGATATCCACATATAAATCAAGTATAAAAATCAAATGAGTATTCATATTTGAACTGACTGTTTATAGTTCATAATGCATGAGCAAAACCGAAGGTTTCTGTGATGGCTGCCCTTGTACTGTTCACCATGTAAAACTTATTCACTATGTAAGAATTTGTTCCCCATGTAAGAACTTGTTTGTTATGCCTCAGAAGATTGGAGACTGACGAGAATTAGGCTTGGGGTGGATTAATGATTGTGCATTGAGCATTGACTCCCCTATACAGAATTTTATTGTTGTTAACAACCATTTGATCAATAAATATGAGAGATGCCCTCACAAACAAACAAAAAAAAAGTACGCACTTCCAATGGTAAAATAATAAGTAACCGGGATGTAATGAATATAGTCAAGATATTGTAACAGCTTGGTATGGTGATAGCTGGTACCTAGAATTATCATGTATATAAATGTTGAATCACTGTGTTGTACACCTGAAACTAATGTAATGTAATACTGTGTGTCAACTACCCTTCAATAAAAAATAATTATCTACAAAAAAAAAAAAAAATAGTAGCAGAAGGCCCACATTCGGTTGCCCTAAATACTCAGAGGCAGAATTGAAACTTCCTTAAAGGAAAGAAATGCCCTGCTATGAAGAAGATAGGTGACGCTTGGAAATAACATTTTTGGCTCTTGTTTAAAAACTAGTGAGCAACTATTTTTATCTTAAAAGTTAATTAATGCTTCATAGCATGAATGTTTGCACTCTTCCTAGCACTTACTGTCAGACAGCGTGACATAGTGGAGCCACCTGAGCACTCAATAAAGGGTAGTCCATCGTTACCGCCTTGCCCCCAGAGGCGCCTCTGTGAGGACCCCATGAAACGCGCGGATGCGGCAGGGCCCAGCACAGACAGCGTCCCACACAGTCAGCGCTTCTTTGCTTGGTCACCGGAATCTCTAGAGGAAAATTTCCTGCACTGGTCATGGAGGTTTTTTTTTTTTTGTACTGTACAATCTTCTGGATGAAAAAGTCAAAAACAAGAACAAACAACCACAGGGCAAGTTTCCCAAGTTCATACACGCACCTGCCTTTGAGGGCGTTGTGAGGACGGCATGAGTTGTATTTGTCCAACCCCTGGACTGCAGTTCTCTCCGTACACGTGGTGGTTAAAGAAGCTGAGTAAACAAGCAGAGGAGTTCTTACAGGTCAGGAAATTCTGAGAGACAAGAGAGTTACAGGCAGCCCTGGTAGTCTTTGCCCATGGTTTACAACGTGCCTCCTCCATCTGCCATGGTAACACGTCAGGGGCCCTGGACATGAGGGGATGTTTGTTCCTCTGCTGTCTGTGCCTGAAGGTTTCCTGAGAGAGTCGTGTTGAGGGCAGAGAAAGCTGGGTAAGAGCGTTTTTTGAAACTAGTAGTCACCTAGCAGACCAGAAAGGGCCTGGGTCTTGTTCTCTGATGTGTCCTGACCCAGCACCCACCCACTGGACTTAACATGGAGGATTTGAATGGACTTGCCAGTGATTTTTTTAAAAATGCTTTATTCCTCAGGACTTATTATCATGAGCCCATTAGTTTACTTTCTGAAAGCTTATATACATTGGGCAATATATATTTTGTGTTCCATTAAGGCAGAATATCCAAAAAATAAATCTGGAAAGTGTGTGAACATATCATTTAGCAGAGCATCTTTAATGACAAATTTCCATTTGCCCACTACTGACAAAAGTGATAATCACAATTTTGAAATTAGGAACTTAAAATTCATCTGCAGAGCCATCTGCTTTTTTGTAAGCTGACTAATCTTCAAAATACTGCCATTTCATCCTTTTGAAATGGGGGGTATTATTCTCATTAGTCAGTTTGTGGGGGCTGTCATGGGGAATCATAAAGAAACACTTGCTACAGAACAGGGGGAGCACAATGCTTTTCAGAAAGAACCGTGCATCTCTGCATGGAGCTGGGACTGTTTGTATGATGTTCTGACCCATGACACAGGCTTCACCTGTAACAGGGTTTTCTCTCTACAACTCTGGGGAAAAAATGGGTGGTTTATATCAGGTGCTGCAGTTATCTGTCAGGAAGCCAACTCTTTCCTAGCACTACTAATATGGACTGGTTTTTACTATCTGTAAAGAAAAATAAGCTGTTAACTAGTGAAGGCCTTTAAGTCTTAAAATACACATTTCTATAGAGAAGAATGTAGCTGAATCTTACTTTATATCATAGGTTAAGGTCCTGAAGAGTTACTGCATAAATCAATTTTTGATGGCATGAAACCATATTTTTTCAAATATCAATAAGGTGTTTTTTATTTTGTTTTTAAGGAATATGACAGCAAATTATTTGTGACAGTGATAAATTTGTTTTCAGAGGATTAGACATTTTGTATGCCAGGTATTTTTAGAGTGAAGGACACAGAATTATTTTTAATCTTAATTACTCATTACTGTGTACACTTACTTCTTTTTAAGCCATGCTTTTTCCTTAAAGAAGTGAGAATATGTACAGTACATTGGCAAGTTTTTATCCCTATGTTCTGTAGGAGCCCATCTGGATATTGCCAACCTCTCTATAAAACCACTGAAAATGAAATGCACTGGCATCTGAGGGGGAGACAGAGAAAAGCAATAAACAAAAGGCGGTTCAGCTCTGTTTCAGGGCGCTGTTCTCTTTCACTATGTGAATAAAAGGAAACATGAAATGGAATATGGATTTATTTTTACCATCTTCTATTTAGACTGATATTCCCAAAAGATAGATACAGGCAGAGTTAATTTTCTGCCACATCTTGAAGTCCCCCGATTGGCACAGAAATGAGAAGCTCTATATTTGTGCCCTTGCCTGCCCCTTGAATTCTCCACATGCCCATATGTCATAGTTCTATCCATCTCCCGAGTGCCATGTCTGCCAGAAGTCTTTCCTGATTTTTCCAGTTCTCCTTCTTCGGAGTAATCTCTACTTTATATTTAGGGTACTGATTTGACTCTTGTAGAATCTAGTTAGTTTATTTTTCCACTCTCTAAACTAGAAACTTATGTATTATAGAATTCATGGCTACTTAGCCTTCCGTTTTCTGCAACATTGAGCATGTCCCTGCATATATGTGAAGTCAGTAATGAACTAGCACTAATTTTGAAGGCAGCCCAAAGGACTGATTTATCCATGGTCTTACTGGTTTTATTTTCAGTCTCTTTGTGTCTTGCAGATATGGATCATGTTGGTCATGTTTTTTCACCCAGTCTGACAATCTGTCTTTTGATTGGATTATTTTATCCATCTGCATTTAATATTATTCTTGATGTAACTGTACTTACATCTGCCATTCTAATGTTTTTGCTCTATGTCCCATTTTTTGTGTTCCTCTATTTTTCCTTTAACTTTTATTTTGCATGAAGTGATTGTTTTCTAATGAATATTTTAATTTCATGAATAATTTTTCACTATATTTTATTTATACATATTTATTATTTTTTACTAGTTCTAGGGTTTACTTATCAGAGTAAAATCCAGATTTATACTAACAATTCTACTGAGTTATATAAATGTTACTTCTAAATAGTTCTAGCCCCCTTTCCCCCTTTTTGTGGTAATCTTTTTATACATATTGCATGTAAATGTCATAAACCCAACAACACATGGTTATAATTATTATTTTACCCTATATAGTCATATTCTTAGCCTAGAACTGCTTTGTTACCACCATCCCCTCTGTGTTGTTCTTGACAAATATCATATACAAATTTTGTATTTCTATATGATATAGACCCAGCATTACATTGTATGCATATTATGTTATACAATTATTTTTAAAATCATGAGATTTTTATGAGAAAAATGGAGAAAATATTCATTACTACTGTTTTTATAATTACATAATTATCTTTACTGGTTCTCTCTTTTTTCATGTGGATTTTAATGACTATCTGGGGTTTCTCGTTCTCATCCTGAAGAACTTCCTGTAGTATTTTTGTGAGGCAGGACAAGAAACAACAAATTCAGTGTTTCTCTGGGAATATCATTATCTCTCGTTCAGCTTTGAAAAACAGCCTTGCTGTACCCAGGTTCCTGGCTGTCAGTTTGCTTTGTTTCAAGCACATTGAATGAATATTTTATTCCACTGCCACCTGGCCTACCTTGTTTTGCTGAGGAATCAGTGAAATCATATTGGGGTTATCTTGTAAATGAGGAGTTGATGTTCAATTGCTGCTTTTCAGATTTTCTCCTTGTCTCTGACTTTGAGCCTTTTTACTGTGATATGTGCATTTGTGGATCTCTTTGTTTTTATCCCATGTGGAGCTCACTGAGCTTCCTGAATGTGAAAGCTATTGTTTTCATTAAATTTGGGAAGTTTTCTGCTGCTCTTTCTTCAACAGCTTTTCTTCTCCTTTTTGTTTCTCCTTACTGTTATCACATATATCTGATGCACTTGATGGCGCCTCGCAATTTTCTGAAGCTCTGTTCACTGTCTTCCTGCTTTTCAGATGCATCATAGCCATCAATCCATCTTCAAGCTAATAATTCTTTTGCCCACTAGCTCAAATCTACTGTTGAACCTCTAGTGAACTTTTGCTATTGTATTTTTGAACTCAAGAATTTCAACTGGGTCTTTTTCTATATTCTCTTTATTGGTGTCTTCTAATGATGAAACGTTGTATCATACATCCCTCTACTTTTTAAAACATGCTTTCCTTTAGCAATGACCATATTTACAATTACTGTTTGAAGGCTTTTTTTTGTTGAATCTGTCATCTGCTTGGCTCTCAAACATTTTGTGTTGCTATTTTTTTTTCTGATATATGGATCATACTTTACTATTTCTTTGTTTATCCATTGTAATTTTTGTTCAAAATAAGACATTTTAGAAAATATATTGTAGCAACTCTAGTACTCTCTCTCCTTCCAAAACCAGTTATTGCTATTTGCTTTTTTATTTGTTTAGTGATGGGTTAAATTATTTTAGTGAAGTCTACCCTCCCTCCTTGACAGTCTTAAACATCTGATATCACTCCTCAGTGTGCTCAGAATAGTCCTGTGATGACAGTGACATTGGTATGCCTGACCATCCCTAGGTACACCCAGTCATTGAACTCCACTAATTTCTTGCTGGTTGCTCTACTGTTTTCAGAAATGCCCTAGGGCAGAAATTGCTTCATAAACCAATCCAATCAAACCATGGCACCTTTAAAGGAATAGCATCTATGATCCATATTGGATATTTGCTCTGCCAGTAGGAGGACACCTTCTGGCTGTCTTATTCTCTGGTTCTATCCTCCAAATAGCCAGTGTACAGTATAGGTTGTATTTTCATTCAAACTACAAGTACCCTTCAAGTCACCTTTCCCCACAGCTTCCAATATTCTGTGGAGTAACTTCAGGCTTTGAGTTCTCCATGCTCTGTTTCAAATAAAGAATAAGGTCAATTGTGTTGGGAAAAGATTAGGAGCTATCTGGTTTACAGACTGATTCTCCCTACCCACCCCTGCCAACCCTTAGCAAAAAATCTGAGCCAAGATTCTGGAGGTGGGGTGCGGACAATGGGAAACCTCTCTGAGTGACACCCATTTCAGGGGCTCTACATTCAGTGTGGGGGACAGCAACAGCTTGAGGTCCCCTCAGCTTGCCTCTCCTGGCATGTTACACCACCTCACAAGCCAGGCAAAGTACAATCTCAGTGGAGACACATAAAGCCAAGGTCGAACCTCTGACAAATTTGGGGGAGGGGAGGAAGGAAAAAGGAGCCCCAACCTCTCAGCTGCTTTTCACTGAACTGAGGATCAGCAGCAGGTGCTGGAGGCAGGATGAGAAAAGCTGAAGCCCTGCTCCTTCTCAGGAGAAATCCCTCTTAGAGCATCTCGTTGCAGAGTGAAGCCTGTGCTCTCTAGGGGTCTGGAATGGTGACCATCTCACTGAGTTGAGGAGAGAGCAATCCTGGTTCAAATACACAGACTCGCCTTTCTCAACAAATTTTCATAGATATTTTTGAATAACTATTTCTTCTTTTGCTGCTCACCTTTAGAACCATTTCCAGAGACTCTAAATGATTTTTTTTGTAAATAATTTCCACCAATTTTACTGGAGGTCAGCAGGGTGCCTCATGCTATCATGCTGGAATCTGATCTGTGGTCCAATATATTTTAAAAGATATTTGTTCAGTCACAAGATCCAAATTTCTCTAGTAAATATTCCCCCAACATTTCCCCACAAATACTCCCTAATATTTTTCCTAAAGCATTTGCTTTCCAACCGAATTTAAGAACAGATAGTGGAACAAATAGATTATAATGTGATAAGCCATTATTGATTAGTAACTCATAAATAGCTATCTACTTATATTCCTGCTGGGTCTGTAGAAAGAGTGTTGGAACATGGGCCCAAAGAATTGGAACATCAAGAATATTAATGTTAGAGAAAATGCAACAAACCTTCTTAGTTTCAGTTTCTTTAAACTCTAAAATAACAGTTAAAAATCAGAAACATTTTTTCCTCAGCTTTAATTTCCATTTTCATCATGAATTTTTTGGTAATTTCCATTTCCAATAAAAATAATTTCTACATCCTAAAAAAAAATTAAAGGGTCATATGTCAGCCCTGGAAAGATTCTGCACTGTGGAAAAATATGGGATGCTACCCTGAGAAATTAGAAAATAGTGAGGATAAATATAAGAGGATAAGTAATAGAAAGCCCTCAGAGCAAGATGTATTGGTCTTAAAGTCTGAAATATATTCTACAGTCTGCACTGAGAATTAATTTGCCAAGAAGACTGAAAACAACCATCCTGTCATCAGTTATGAGAGCCTCGAGTAAAAAAATCATCAAAGGTGTTTAGCATTTCATCAGCAAGGAGACTGCATATTTCTTTGTGTTTGTAAGAGTGGAAGGATATTTTTCCCTTTTATTTATTTTTTGAAGTATAGTTGATATGCAATATTATATTGGTTTCAAGTATACAACATAGTGATTTAACAATTATTTAAGTTATTAAATCCTCACCCCAATTAATGTAGTTACTATTTGTCAACATAGAAAGATGTTACAGAATCATTGGCTATTTTCTCTATGTCTATTTCATACCTATAACTAATTCATATCATAAATGAAATGTTGTGCCTCTTTATCCACTTCACCTATTTCATCCACACACCCCAACCACCCCCAACATAGTAGCCATCAGTTACTTTTCAGTGTCTGTGAGTCTATTGCTGTTTTGTTCATTTCATTCTGTTTTGTATTTATACTCCACATCTAAGTGAAATCATATGGTATTTGTCTTTCTCTGCCTGGATTATTTCACTTAAAATAATAGCCTGCTAGATCTATCCATTTTGCAAATAACAGGATTTTTTCTTTTTGTTGGCTGAATAATATTCCATTGTGCATATATATACCACCTCTTCTTTATCCATTCATCTATTGATGGACACTTTGCTTCCAATATTTAACATTATAAATAATGCTACAATAAACGTAGGGGTGCATATATCTTTTCAAGTCAGGGATTTTGCTTTCTTAAGATAAATTCCTAGAAATGAAATGACTGGGTTGTATGGTATTTCTACTTTTAGTTTTTAGAGGAAACTTCATACTGTTTTCCACAGTGGTTACAACAATTTATATTCCCACCAACAATGTAGGCGGATTCGCTATTCTCCACATCCTCACCAACACTTGTTATTTCTTGGTGTTTGGATAGTGACCATTCTGACTAGTGTGAGGTGATATCTCATTGTGGTTTTGATTTGAATTTCCTGGGTGATCAGCAATGTAGAGCATCTTTTCATGTGCCTATCAGCCATCTGTTAGTCTTCTCTGGAAAATGTCTATTGAGGTCTTCTGCCCATTTTTTAGTTGGGTTATTTGTATTTTTTGCTGTTGAGGCATATGAGTTCTTCATATATTTTGGGTATTAACCCCTGTAGCTCTGGGAGTAAGGGACTCCCCGCACAGGGCAAGCTCCATATGATCCAATGAAACCTAAGAAAGATGAGGGAAAGGGCAGGGTGGAATAAAGGGTTTTGTTGCTCACAGCTTGGTCTCTCACTTGGCTCCACTAGCCAGCCCCTGCTCTGTCCCTGCTGGCACTGTGTGTGCTCACTTCCCCTGCTCACCCCTTCCAGGAGAAACTCCATGGGTGGGTCCCTGGTGACTGCTGGGTACCAGACCAGCCACATACCAAGAATGGAGGGAAGGAAAGAATGGCTTTTTTCTCTCCACCCCTTTCCCCTGCTATGACCCTGCTGTGGTCCATTGATATGCAAATGAACCTTTATCTGCACACCATTATGAAAGCCAGGTGGAAATTCTGGGTGAAAACTTCCATTTATCCCACAACCCCTTATCAGATAAATTGTTTATGAATATATTCTCATATACAGGATGTTGCCTTTTTGTTTTGTTGATGGTGTCCTTTGCTGTACAGAAGTTTTTAGCTTGATATAGTTCCACTTGTTCATTTTTGCTTTTGTTTCCCTTGCCTGGGGAGATGTTTTTTCCAGAAAAAAATTGCTCATGCTTATGTTCAAGAGAATTGTGCCTGTGTTTTCTTCTAAGACTTTGATAGTTTCATGTCTTATATTTAGGTCTTTAATCTATTTCAAGTTTACTTTTATGTGTGGTGTTAGACAATACAGTTTCATTCTCTTGCACATAGCTAACCAGTTCTCCCAACACCACTTATTGAAGAGTCTGTCTTTTTCCCTTTGTATATTCATGGCTCCTTTATCACATATTTCCTGGGTTTTTCTAGGCTTTCTATTCTGTTCCATTGATCCATACTATTTTGATTACTGTTGTTTTGTAGTATAGCTTGATGTCAGAGAGGTTGATTCCCCCATTTTTCTTCTTTTTCAAGATTGCTTTTGCTATTTGGGATTTTTGTGGTTCCATATAAATTTTAGGACTACTTGCTTTATGTCATTCAAAAATACCATTGGGATTTTGATAGAATTTGCACCGAATCTCTAAATTGCTTTGGGCAGTATGGCCAATTTGACAATATTAATTCTTTAGTTTTATTTCCATTTATTTGTGTCTTCTTCAATTTCTTTCATCAGTATCTTATAGTTTTCAAAGGTCTTTCTCCTTGGTTAAGTCTATTCCTAGGTATTTTATGTTTCTGATACAATTATAAAGGGAATTGTTTTCCTGATGTCTCTTTATGCTAGTTTATTATTAGTATATAGGAATGCAACACATTTCTGTGTATTGATTTTTATCCCACAACTTTGTTAAATCTAGTTATTAGTTCTAATAGTTTTTTGGTAGAGTCTAGGGTTTCCTTTATATGGTATAATGTCAACTGCAAATAGTGACAGTTTTACTTCTTACTAACCAATTTGGATGTCTTTTTTGTCTTTATCTTGTCTTACTACCATGGCTAGGATTTCCAGTAATATGTTGAATAAAAGTGGTGAGAGTGGGAATCTTCTTCTTGTTCCTGATCTTAAAGGAAAAACTTTCAGCTTTTCACCATTGAGTATGATATTAGCTGTGGGTTTGTTGTATATGGCCTTTATTACATTGAGGTATACCCATTTTGTTGAGTTTTTATTATGAATGGTTGTTGAATTTTGTCAAATGGTTTTTCAGTATCTATTGAGATGATAATGTGGCTTTTATTCTTCCTTTTGTTAATGTGCTATATCACATTGATTTGTTTATAAATATTGTACAATCCTTGCACTCCTGGAATAAATCCCACTTCATCATGATGGATGATCCTTTTGATATAATTTTGAATTCAGTTTGGTAATATTTTGTTGAGGAATTTTGTATATGTTCATTGGGGATATTAGTCTGTAATTTTCTTTCTTTATAGTGTCTTTATCTCTTTTTGGTGTTAAAGTTATCCTGGCCTCACAGAATTAGTTTAGAACTATTACCTCCTCTTCTATTTTTTAGAATATTTTAAGAAGAACAGGTATTAGAATTTATTTAAATGTTTGGTAGAATTCACCTGTGAACCCACCTGGTCCTGGTATTTTGTTTGTTGGGAGTTTTCTTTTTTTTGTTACCAATTCAACTTCATTATGGGTAATCAGTCTGTCGAGATTTTCTCTTTCTTCCTGGGTCACTTTTGGAAGATTCTACATCTCTAAGAATTTGTCCATTTCTTCTAGGTTGCCCAATTTATTGGCATATAAGTTTTCATAGAATTCTCGTATAGGCCTTTGAATTTCTGTGGTGTCAGTTGTAACCTCTTCTTTTTCATTTAGTATTTTGTTTGTGTGCTCTTTTTTTCTTAAAAAGTCTGACTAGAGGTTTGTCTATTTTGTTTATCTTCTTGAAGAACCAGCTCTTGGTTTCATTGATGTTTTCCTATTGGATTATTCATCTCTACTTTATTTATTTCTGCTTTGATATTTATTATTTCCCTTCTTCTACAAACTTTGCACTTCATTTGTTCTTTTTCTAGTTTCTTTAGATGTGAATTTAGATTGTTTATTTGGCATTGTTTTTGTTTCTTGAGGTAGACCTCTATTACTATATACTTTCCTCTTAGAACTGCTCTCGCTGCATCCCACATATTTTGAGCTAGTTGTATTTCTGTTTTTATTTGTTTCTAGTGTATTATTTGATTTTTTCCTTGATTTGTTCATTGATCCATTGATTATTTAGAAGCATGTTGTATAACCTCCAGGTGCTTGTGATTTTTTAAATTTTCTTCATATAATTGATTTCTACTTTCATACAATTGTTATCTGAAATGATGCTTGATATAATTTCAATCATTTTAAATTTATTGAGACTCTTTTTGTGTCCTAATATGTGACCTATTCTGGAGAAAATTCCATGTGCACTTGAGAAAAAAATGTGTATCCTGCTGCTTTTGGGTGGAATGTTTTGTATATATCTGTCAAGTCCATCTGGTCTAATGTGCCATTCAGTGCCTCTGTTTCCTTTTTTATTTTCTGTCTGGATGATCTTTCCATTGATACAGGTGGAATTTTAAAATCTCCTAATATAATTGTGTTGCTGTGCATTTCTCCTTTTAGGTCTTTTAGTATTTGTTTTATATATTTAGGTGCTCCTATGTTGGGTGCATCAATAATTACAATTGTTACATACTCTTGTTGGACTGAACATTTATCATTATGTAATTGCCTTCTTTGTGTCTTGTTACTTTCTTTGTTTTGAAATCTATTTTGTATATGTACTGCCACTCCTGCATTTTCTCCCTTTTATTTGCATGAGATATCTTTTCCGTCCCTTCACTTTCAGTCTATGTATGTCTTTAGATATGAAATGAGTTTTTTATGGGCAGCATATACTTAGCTCTTATTTCTTTATCCATTCTGCCACTCTCTGTCTTTTGATTAGTTCATTTAGTCAATTCACATTTAAGTTAATTATTGAGAGGAATATACTTACTGTCATTTTATTAATTGCTTTCTTGTTGCTTTTATAGTTCCTCTCTATTACTTTCTTCCTCTCTTAAGATTTGATGGTTTTCTCTTGTGATTTCATGGTTTTCTTTTAGTGTGATGCTTGGATTCCTTTTAAAAATTTTTTGTGTATTGATTATAAGCTTTAGTTTGTGATTACCATAAGATTCATAGATAATTTGCTAAATATAAACATCTATATTAAGTTGATGGTTGCTCAGTTTTGAACAGATTCTAAAAGTACTACTTTTTAACCTTTTCTCCTCCACATTTTATGTATGTCATAATCTACACCTTTTGTGTACATGATTTTGTGTATAGCTGATTTTACTACTTTATTTTTTGAACTTCATACTTGCTTAGTGAGTATTTAGTCTACTACCTTTACTGTATGTTTATTTTTATTGATGAAAAATATTTAACACTTAGGAACATTCCATCTAAACAAGTCCTTTTAACATTCTGTAAAGGCAGTTACATGGTGATGAATTCTTTTAATCTTCATTTATCTGGGAATCTTTTAATCTTTCCTTCAATTATGAATGATAACCTTGCAGAGTAGATATTGTTGGTTAGGGTTCTTCCCTTTCAATACATTAAATATTTCATGCCCTCCCTTCTGTCCTGTAAAATCTCTGCTGAGAAATCTGCTTATATTCATGTGGAGTTTCACTTCTAGGTAACTCTCTGCTTCTCTCTTGATGCTTTTAAGATTCTCTCTTTATCCTTAATCTTTGCCATTTTAATTACTATATGCTTGGTGTTGTCTTCCCGGGGCTCTCTGTGTTTCTAGTACCTTGGTGTCTATTTCCTTTCCCAGACTGGGGAAGTTTTCAGCTATTATTTCTTCAAAGAGGCTTTTTACTCATTTGTCTCTCTCTTCTCCTTCTGGTACCCATATTGTGTAAATATTGTTTTGTTTGTCACACAGCTCTCTTAGCACCTTTCATTTTTATAAATTATTTTTTCTCTCTGTTCCTCACAGAGAGCTTTCCTGTTCTCTATCATCTATCACACTGATTCCTTCCATTAGTCTGCTATTCACTCACTCCATTGTATTTTTTATTACAGTTATTGTATTCTTCAGTTCTGAGTGGCTTTTTTTATATTTTCTCTCTGTTTGTTGAAGTTCTCATTGAGATTATCAATTCTATTCCCCAGTGCATTCAGCATCTTTGTGACTGTTACTTTGAAATCATTATCAAGATTACTAATCTCCATTACATTTACCCCTCTTTCTGGTGTCTTATCTTGTTCTTTTGTTTGGAACATATTCCTCTGCCTCCTCATTTTGTCTGGGGGAGTTGTATTTCTTTCTTTGTATTAGATCTGCTATATCTCCTTGTCTAGAGAGCAGTGGCTGTATGAAGTGGGCATCTGTGGTGGCCAGAACCCCAGGACCCTGCTCACCTGTGCTTGGGTCTCCTTTACAGCTGAGCTGCAGTTGGTAGGCTATAGGTGGGACTACCTTCTGCCTGTCTGCTCACAGGGGCTGATCCCTAAAGTTCACCTCTGTGTGACCTTCATGTGATGTGAGGCACTTCTGCTGGGATTCACTCTAGGCAGGGAAGTCCTTTGCCTGCCAGTCAGCCATGATGGATAGCTGCAGGGCCAAGCAGGGTGCTGGCAGGGGATAGTTCAGTGTTGTGGCAGGGCTGGGCTGCTGGTGAGGGAACTGGAGAGTTTCAGGCTGACTCCTGCAAGTACACAACTAACTAGAATGAGGGAGGACTGGGAAAACAACTAATTGGAATGAGGGAGGACTAGGAAAGCTAGGGGTGTGTCCTCTCTCTACTTGGTAGACAGTGAAGTCAGATAGCTGCTGGGTGGAGTGCTCCAGGGAAGCCAGTAAATGGAGGAGGGCTGGTATGGGGCTGAGCCACCTGCAAGGGAGATGAAGTGCTTGGAGCTGGCTCTGCAAGTCCTCACCAGTTGGGCTGCAGTGGGAAAGTGTCCATCTTCCCTTTCTCCTACAGCAAGAGCTCCTTCCCACCACAACCTCTGGCACACTTCCAGCTGCTGGTAAATCTTTCAAACTGTCTTCCACAAATGGCAGGACTCTCAGCCTCCCAGAGTGCTGGTGTCTCAGCCTCCCTGGGGTCCAGCTTGTTAATCACCAAAGGCCAGAGCAGTGTGGATTTGTGTTGCCAGAGCAGATCTCCAGGGCCAGGTGTGTGTGTGGAATTCCTAAGCCCTTATGAAAGGAATTATTGTGGCTTAAAGCAGCCTATCGAATAAAATAGACTATTCCCACTTGAGGTTATTCTTGAATTAAAAGAGAGAAGCCAGGACAGCCATTTGTGTGCTGAGGGTAAACCACGGAGGGGAGGGAATCTCTGATTTATAGCATTTGCCATAACTGTAGTACAAATACTTCCACCATGGCCAATTTCAAGTTACTAATTCAAAATCACTGAATACAGACTTGGAAAAGATGCCCACAATCAGCATTCACAAGCAATTGCAATTAGCAGCCAGGTTCAGAAACCCACTGGGTGCAGCCCTATTTCTGAACTCACACTATGTGTTTTGAGTAGAAAATAGGAGAAATGCTCACATTTTAAACATTGTCTTATTTCCCAAGGCAGATGGCTGGCTCAGTTTGCAAGTCCCAGTGATAAAGGAAGAAAAAACACTTCTAAAACACGAGCAATGGGAAAAAATAGATGAAATGGTCTTAGTTTTTCTCTTGTATGCGGAAAGCAGCAAATGAAATGCAGTGATAAGTATTTGCATTTTATCCAAATAGAGTTGAACATACAAGCTTAAAGGCCTTGAAGTTGTGTTCAGAAAACAAAACAAAGCAAAACAAAAAAGCAAGAATAAATGTGATAAACTATAACAAATACCAAATATTGAGTCAGTTATTAACATTAACATTTATTGTTATTAATATTAACATTTCCTACAGGATATTGTGGGGGAGAAGCATGTGAAAGCATTATTTCCTGATTTGCTATCATTTTTTGCTTCTGGATTTTTATCTATATTATTTGACATGCCATTATTCTAATGAAGATCTTTCTATTGATGACTTATTTTTTCCAGGAGAATTGTGGCCTATGATGAAATGAAATGCTGTAATGGATTTACTCTATTAAAAAGCCTGCTCACAACTTGGAGTTTCTTTTTTTATTATTTTTGAAAAGCTGGCTTGTGTATTTCAAATTATTTTTGAAATGGATCAATTAAAGTTATACTCATGAAATATGGTCATAGTCTTTAAATACTTTGTTTTAGCTTTCCTTTGAAAAATCAAATCTCAGTGCTTTTGATGACAGAGAATGGAAAAATATCAACATCCAGTGCTTGTTAGTAAGAGAGTGCAAAAACTGATTTCTAATTATATT
Source organism: Manis pentadactyla (assembly GCF_030020395.1). NCBI lineage: Eukaryota > Metazoa > Chordata > Mammalia > Pholidota > Manidae > Manis > Manis pentadactyla. Next base: position 144,179,171 of record NC_080020.1, on the reverse strand, counting down.
TGCATGGTAACATACAGGTGTTCACTTAAAATAAGCACAATTTCTCTCATTGGTAGCCTCCTTTCTGCCTCCATTCAGCTGCCTTCCTCAATTCTTTTCCTTTCTCTTAACAGCTATTTTCTCACCTGTTTTTCCGATCAATGAACCATTTCTCACCTCCACAGGGTAAATGTCAAACTCTCAGATAGCTGATTGGACATTTTAGACCATGACTTTATAGTTAAAAAAAATTATAACATTCCAGAGGAAAAAGAGGGCTTGTCACTTAACTCAGAAAAAGTAAGACTAGTCTCCGGGACATGATGTACTTTAAAGCAGAAGATTTCAATTTAAATAGAGCATTTAGTGAATTATCAGCCTGATTTTATGGACTTCTCAGAAAAAGAAATAGCTTGCATAAAAGGTAAGAATAGCTTTTTATGCTCTAGGCTTTTACGTCAAGAGGAACACTTTAAATTTCCTATTGGCACATCTGACTTAAAAAAAAATGAAACCAGCCAGCCATGAAAATACATCTCATCATTTCTTCTTGGCTCAAAGCCTCAAGGTATTAAAGAGAGTACTTGCTTCATTAAGAAACTTTTCTATAACACTACTAAAAAAAAAAAAACCTCTACAGCCTTTTTTGTTGAAGTAGTCACAACATGGGGACAAGGGGCTAAACTATTCTGTTTACAACTGAGAAAGAGCAGAAGAGAAAACATATGCATCCTCTTAAAAACAGCAGGGATTGGCCAGAAAAAGCAATAGTTGTAGGGCACACATAAAGGCTCATGCTAGTAATTAAGGGAGGAAAATGCAGTGGAGATTGGAATTTTTTTCGGCTTCTGTTAGTCCTTTTATAAGGACACTCTGAGCAAGTTTCTAATTCCATTTCAATTGTTTAGACTTTGAAGGAAATTTAAGTAGTTACCAGCCTGTTACAAAGATATCAGGTATTTCCTTAAATCAAACTCTTAACTTTGCCACTTCCTGCTGTTTCCTATCAAAATTCTGCCTTACCAATTCCTGTTGGTCATGCAGCAAGTTGTCAATCACATCATATGTATCATATTCCTCAATGCGGGCTGCACTGTCAGGGAAGACAGCTTTCCCATCTCTGATCCCGACAATTCCATCCACCCCTAAGTCCCACAGCCACCAGCTCAGCCTGAGTACAGGGACGGACCATAGAGTGCTCCATGACCTGGGGAGGGGGCTGCTCCTCTCCTGGGAGAACTTTCAGCTGCTGGGTCTTTATTTTCTTTACAATCACTGGGCGTGCTTTCAATACAGGAGAGGCCAGTGCCTCTGGCACCACCCCTTCTTCCTTCCCCAGCGCCTCCATTTCTGGGGCTGATGCACCTTTCTCTCCCCTCCCCCAAGTGCCTCCTCTGCTACAACATTTACCTTTTCTGCTGTGCCTCGCAGCAATGCTAGCTCAGTCTTCAGAAGGTCTCTTACCTTCAGCTCAATGCTGTGCAGCTGATGTTCTCGTGCCACCTCCGCCTGTGCTTCCCTCAGGAGTTCGTCTTTTTCCTTGATGGCCTCTTCCCCCTTCAGAACACCTGGCAGTGCTGCCATCTCGTCTCCAATGGCACCTTGCTGCTGGCGCTCTCGTGCTGCCTTCTCCCGCATCAAGGCCATCTCCTTTCTCAGGGAATCCATAGAGGTTTGCAGCTCGCGTTCTCGTGCCACCATTTCTTGGGTCTCCTCTGTAGGCCTTTTTAATACTGTGAAAAGCAGCCAATCCACAGTCCCCGCTGCCTCACCAGTGCTCTGCTTCTCAAAGGATCTGCTTACTCTATCAAGAGCCACCCCTACTGCCTCAGGTGTCACCTCTACTTGCCTCCAGTCCTGGGGTGGGGCCCAGTCCTCTAGGAGGCAAGCCACCTCAGACCACATACCCACTGGGGGACGATCCACTGTCTCCCCATTCACAGGGGCAGCCCGCTGAAGCACCCGTCCCATAAGGGCAGCCTGTCTTTTTCCTTGGTCAACACTGAACCCTGCCAACTTTCACCAATTGTCTTGCCAATGGGTTTCAGTCCCGGGGAAGTTCACTACGGATTCAGTGTGACCAAAGAAATTGACAGCAAAACGTTCTTTGGGGTGAAAAGGTCTATTACCCGGCTTGTTCTCTGGCAGTAGGTTGAGCGCTAGCATCTCTGCCTCCGCCCAGAGCACTGGGCCGAGCTCTCTATATAGCACAATAATAGCTTATTGTCTAAAGGTGTGGAAGCGGCAACACAGCAGCAGGCCAGTTACATCATCCGGTGGTTTAAGTTGAGTGAGGATCCTGGCCATAGGAACCCCAACTTCCTCACAACTGTACAATCCACCCCTGAAAGCTCAGACTATCAAAAGGTCAGGAGGCAGTGGAAGAAGGAGAGATGAGCAGTCGAGAGCTTTGTAGTGTGAGAAGGACTCAAATAACTTTGCTACATTGAAGATGGAGAAACGGGGCCAAAGGACAGGCATGTGGGTGGCCTCCAGAATCTGAGAATAACCCCCAACAAGAGCCAGTAAGGAGACCTCAGTCCTAAAACCACAAGGAACTGAATTCTGCCAATAACTGAGTGAACCCTGAAATGAGTTATCCCTCAGGTGAGGCACATCTTCATTTTGGTCTTTGGGGTCTGGGGCAGAGAAAGGGGACAAGGCAAATTTCTTGTTAGACCTGCAGGGTGCAAGGCTGCCTTGTTTTAGGCTACTAGGGTTGTGGTGATTCTCCAGTCTTGCAAGATTCAGAAACAAAGCCCAAACCAGAGGAAGGGACTTGCTTCAGACACACGACTCATTTCTCCTTGAAAATATGTGCCAATTTATGAAGCTGTGCAGAGTGGAAACCTGAGAGTTGGTCTGAGACCATCGAGACAGAAGAGTCTGGTCTCCCACAGCTTTTCGGGGCTTAGTAAGCAGAGATGTGCCAGGGTCTCAGTCAAAAGCCCAGGAATGTCTTTATAACAGAGGGACCAGAGGTGAATGACTCTAATTTAAACTGTAACTCATCTCCAAGTTATCTCAAGTGATTAGGAAATTACTCTCTCTGCTTACTAGTAGAGGAGTAATCCTCTTTGGTGGAAGGCAATATCATCAGGACCCTCTATAGTTTTGTATGCACAAAGACTTGTACCAAAATGATACCAGACATTTACAGAAGTATGAAAATATAACCAGGAAACAAGATAAAAGCTAGACAATAGAAGCATGTCCACAAACTGATCCAGATAGTCCTAGTAGGCAAGGAATTTAAAATAACTATGATTCCTATGTTAAGGAAATAAGGGGAAAAGATGAATAAAATAGATGAAAAGGGAAAGATTTTCTTTAAAAAATTTACATTGAGGTACATACAATAAAATGAACAAATATTAGCATATAACTTGATCAATTTTCTCTTGTATGTGCTCATGTGACCATTGTTTTTTTCTCCTTTACCCTACTTCACACATCCCCCACCATCCTCCACTATGGGAACCATGTCTATTTTCTGTGTTTATGAATCTATTTCTGTGTTGTTTGTTCATTTGTTTTGTTTTTTAGATTCCACATGTAAGTGAAATCATACGGTATTTGTCTTTCTATGTCCAACTTATTTCCCTTAGCATAATACTCTCTGTCCACCCATGTTCTCACAAATGGCAAGATTTCATTATTTTTTATGGCTGAGTAATATTCCAGAGAAAAAAACTTTTGCAGAGTGTTAGAATAAATAAGTAGTCAAAAGGATAGTTTAAAAAGTAAAAATACAATAACAAAAAATTAAGAATCGAATAGATTTAACAGCAAATTGAATACTGCACGATTAGTAAACTAAAATATAAAACCATGGAGAATATCCAAACTTAAGTATATAAGGAAATTCTAGAAGCATATGCAGAATATAGCATAAATCCATGTGAAATAAATCACAAATGTCCACCATAGAAAATGGGACAAGAGTAAAGAATGGCAAAAGTCATTATTCAAAGGATAATAACTAAGAATTTCAGATATTTATAAAAGATATTAGCCCATGGACTCACTAAGTTACCAAACTGTGAAGAGCATAAATATTCACACACACACACACACACACACACACACACTCAGCACATATGTCAAAGTGTCCAATACTGAAGTAAAAGCAATCCAATTAAATGGATACAGTATTTTCAATGGAGAAATAATAAAGTGGTAACTGACTTCTCAAAAGAAATGATAGAAACCAGAAGATAATTTATACACTTTTAAAAGTCATTAAGGGGACAATAAGAACTGCTAACCTAAAATTAAATACCCAGAAGAATGATCTTCAAAAACAAAAATGTTTCAGGAGAACAAAAGCTGAAAGGATAAGAAACCAGGAGATTGCACTACAAGAGTATTAAAGGTAAATTTTTAGACTGAAGGAAAATAATACCACATGAAAGTAAAAACTTACAAGAAAGAATAAGAAGTGGAAAATGGACAAATAAGCATGCAAATATTATTAATATTGACTTTTCAGATAACAGCAACTAAAAATGCACATAAGCTAAAATGCATGGTGATGATGTAACAGGAGGGCAAATACAGTGAAAGGGTCTGGCAGTGTGGACACAGAGGTAATTAAAAGTAAAGATTTATGTTAGTTAGACTGTACAATGTCAATGGCAGTATATAAGGTGACCACTAAGATAATGTAACTAAGTAAAATAATGGGTTTCCAACAAGTTAATAGAAACAAATGGAATTATAACAAATATTTGACAATCCTATAAAAAGGCAAGAATTAAGGAAATGAGGATTATAAAAGTGATGGGGTAACTTGAAAACAAGTTGTAAGAGTGTAGAAACCTAAGTGGTGGTTCACTGAATCCCCTGTTACAAAGGTACTCCCATCCACACTGTGGAGCAGTGCCTTTAGCTGGGTCCAGCACAGTGACTCTTTTGTAGTCTGACTGGGTAAAGAAAGGTCCCAAATGGCCACAAGCATTTACAGCTTGCAGAGCAGTGGAGCCCTCTCTGTGTTCTCTCATATGTAAGTGCACCCCCCAAACCTGCTGTAGGAAGTAAGATCTCCAACCAAGCCAAAGGTGTCTTTTTAAATAAACTTTTCATTTTATGTTTCCAAAATTTCAGAGAATTAGAAATAGCAGTGAGAATTCCAATATACTCCACACCCAGTTACATTGCATCTCACATTTGTCTGGTACATCTGTTACAACCAATGGAACAATACTGATGCATTATTATTATGTAAAGTTCATTCTTTATTCTGATATCCTTAGTTTTTACCTAATGTCCATTTTCTGTGCCAGGACCCCATGGAGGACACCACCTTACCTTTAGTCATTGTGTCTTACACAGCTCTAGAATTTCACACTGACTTTTCTTACTGATCGTGACAGTTCTGATGAATACTGGTCAGGTATTTTATGGAATGTCCCACAATGGGGATTTGTCAGGTGTTCTCTCATGATTACTCTGCAGTTGTGTGTTTTAAGGGAAGACCATAGGGTCATATGTCATATTAAATGTGTAGTCTATAAGTGTGACCTCTCACTGTTGATGTTGACTTCAGTCACTTGCTAAGGCAATGTTTGTTAGGTTTCTCCCCCCTGAAGTTACTCTTTGCCCCACTTCCCATACTGTCCTCTTTGGAGGAAAGTCACTGAGCACAGTCCACACCTAAGGAGTAAAGAGAAAGGGGTAATGTTCCACCTGTTTGAGGGCAGAGGACCTAAAAATTCATATATTGTGTGCAAAATTTTTTCTAGCTTTGGGCATTGAGAGTTTTTCAGTTGGATACTTCCATCTCTTTGATCCATCACTATGGCTTATTTATTTATTTTTATCTTTTTAAGGACTTCTTCACTTTCTAGCGCTACAAACTGCTCAATGTTCATTTTGTATGTTATCTACCTTTGTCTTAGAATCTGCTATTTCTCCAAGAAGCTATCATTTTGAGTGAGTTCTTTCTGTTTGTTTTGCTTTTATTATGGAATGATATTAAAAACCAAGATATGGTGATAGGCATCCTCATTACTACTGGAGCTTGCTGTTCTAGACCCTCCTAGCTGACAGCAAAGATGTCTAGTATGAAGAGTATATATAATTGTTTCTATGTAATCATCTGTATCTGTATTGTGCTAAACATGAGTCCATACTGATGTCTTCAGCTCTAATCCATTACCATGTGGATCATTCTAGGCTACTCACTTACTTTTCTGTAACCTCCCTCTCCAATAGTGAGATACCCGGCTCCCATCATCTGCCATTTATTTGCTTACTTGTTCAAGTCCAGTACACATGTAAGGTGGTCTCAAAACTGTTAACACACACCCCATGGGAAACAATTTTATCAAACAGTATGCAGGGCTTATGGACAGCACACCTTACCTACAGTCAGAGTTCACTCATTTTCAAAATGCTTTACCCACTGCTTTCACTGAGGTTCTCTCATGCATTTTTCACAGACCTAGGTAATTTTGTCATGTTCTGTGTTCACTCGTGGGAGTCCCCAATCTCCTAAATAATTTTTAATTTGCATACACTGAGGTTCACTTTTTGTGGTATAAAGTACTAGTGGTCTATTGAAAAAGAAGCCAAAAGTTTAGTATCATACATAACAGTTCCAGTGCCAGATAAAACCTCTTAGACTTCACTTATTTAACTCTTCCCAACATCTCCCAAACCCATGGCAGCCAGTGATCTTTTTAACATGTACAGTGTTGCCTTTACCACCATGTCATCTAATTGGAATCATACAGTATGTAGTACTTCCACACATACTTCTTTTATGGAGAAATATGCACTTAATGTCCATGTCTTTTTTTGTGGTTTGATAGATAATTTTCCTTAATCACTGAATAATATTCCATTGGATAGATGTGCCATATTTTGTTTATTTATAACTTATTGAAGAATGTCTTGCTTTTTTCCAAATTGGGAAGATTATGAATGAAGCTATAAAAATTCATGTTTAAATTTTTATGTGACATATATATTTTTAAGTCACTTGAGTCAATACATAGAAGCATGATTGCAGGATAATTTGGGAAGAATATCCAGCATTGTAAGAAACTGTCAAACTGTCTTCCAAAGTGACTCTACTGTTTTGCATTCTTACCAGCAATGAATGAGAGTTCCTATTGCTCTGCATTTTACCCACCAGTTGGTATTGTCAATTTTTCAGGTTTTATCCATTTTAATAGTTATGCTGTGGTATCACATTTTTATCTTAATCTTTTATTTTCCATTGCCTAATTAAAAATATATTGAACATTCTTTCATGTGCATATGTGTCATCTATGTATTTTCTTTGTAGAGGTGTCTGTTCAGATATTTACCCATTTTTAAATTGGGTTATTCTTTTTTTACTGTTGTTAAGAATTCTTTGTATATTTTGGATATGTTTTTTTAATCAGATATGAGTTTCTAATTATTTTACCCCCATCTATGGCTTTTTCATATTCTTAAAAGCATATATCACAAGGATTTTTTAATTTTAATAAAGTCTAACATATCATTTCTTAATCGTTGATCTTTTGTGTTGTTCCTAAAAGTTAATCAGCAAACCCAAAGCCATCTAGGTTTCTTTTACACTGTCTTCTAGAAGTTTCATAGTTTGCATTTCACATTTAGCTCTATGACCCATTTAAAGCTGATATCAGTGATAAGTGAAAGGCATATGAACTTCTTTTTTTGCATATGGATGTCCAATTGTTCCGTAATTATTTGTTGAAAAATCATTGTTGCCTTCTTATCCCATTGAATTGTTTTGCCCTTCTGCTAAACAGCAACTGACTATGTTTCCAAGGGTCTATTTCTGAACTTTTTATTCTGTTCCATTCATCTTTGTTTCTATTTTTTCATTCACAACATTCTGTCTTGTTTATAGTACTTTATATACTATTCCTATGGAGCTTTATAGTCATCTTGAAATTAGGTAGTATGAATCTTCCAAATTTGTTCATCTTTGTATTGTGTTGGCTATTTTAGGCTTTTTGCCTTTTTCTGTGGTCTTCAGAATTATTTTTTATTCCCTTTTCCTGTCTCACTGTACTAGCTAGGACTTATAGCAACAAGTTGAGTATGAATGGTACAAGAGGACCTTTGCCTTGTACTCAACCATGGGAGAAAGCACTCCAGTTTCTCACAATTAAGTATGATGTCAAGTGTAGGGTTTTGTAGATGTTCTTTATCAAGTTAAGCAACTTCCCCTTGATCCCTAGTTTGCAATAAGTTTTTTTTTAATCATGAAAGCATCTTGGATTTTGTCAAAACTTACTACATCAATTACTGATTATACAAATTTTCTTTAGCCTGATGTGGTGAATTATATTGATCGATTTTCAAATGTTAAACCAGCTTGTATAAGTGGAATGACTCTTACTTGATTGTAGTGTGTAATTCTTTTTATATATTGTTAGATTTGATTTGTTAATAATCTGTTGGGAATTTGTGCACCTATGCCATGAAAGATATTCATCTGCCATTTTACTTATTATGCCTCCATCTGTTTTTCATATTAGGATAATGATAGGCTCACAGAATACATTAGAAAGTTTTGTCTTTACTTTTCTTATGAAAATAAGACATTTTCTTTCTTAAATGATTCATAGAATTCAGCAGTGAATTCATCTGGGTCTGGTACTTTCATTTAGGGAAGGTTCTTAGTTAGTGATTAAGTCTTTTAAATGTATAAATGAATATAGACCTGTCTTACTTTCCTGAGACTGCCATAAGAAAGTACCACAAATGGGAGGCTTAAAACGTATAAATTATTCTCTCAGTAATGGAGGCGGGAAATCTGCCATTAAGGCATTGGTAGAGCAATGTTCACCTGAAGATTCCAGCGCAGGATCTTTTCTTGCCACTTCCAACTTCTGGTATTCCCAGTTTTTCCTTGGATGTGACAACATCACTCCAGACTCTACCTGCAGCTGCACATGGCCTTCTTCCCTTTGCCTGTTTCCTTGCATGGTGTTCATCCCTCCCTGTGTGTGGACACATTTCCTTATTATAAGGACTGGGGTCCACCCTAATGACTTCATCCTAACGATTACATATGTAGAGATCATATTTCTAAATGAGGTCCCATTCACAGGTGTCAGGGTTTAGGACTTCAACATATTTCGGGGGCGCTCAGTTCAATCCAAAGCAAGGCGCATCCAGATTACCTATTTTTCCTTGTAAAAGTTTTTGTGCTTTGTGATTTTCAAGGAATTGATCCATTCCATTTGAGTTATTAAATTTTTGAGCACTGATTTGCTTATATTATTCCATTATCATTCTTTTTACCACAGGATCAATCGTAATGAAGCTTCATGCAATTTTGATGGTCATAATTTGTGTCTTCTCCCTTTTTTCTTGATTCACTTGGCTAGAAGTTTATTAACTTTATTGATCTTTTGAAGATCCAGTTTTCATTTTCATTTTGTTGATTTTTCTATTTACTGTTTTAAATTCTATTGATTTTTGTTCTAATATTTATTATTTTCCTTCTTATGCACACTTCAGGCTTAAAATGTTCTTCTTTATCTAATTTCCTAAGTTGGAAGTTTAGAGTATTGATTTTAATTCTTCCTTTTCTAATGTATACATTTCATGCTCTAAATATCTTTCAATGCACTACTTTCACTGCATTCCACAAATTCTGTAAGTTGTATTTTCATTTTATTTTAGTTCAAAATCTTTTAAAATTTCCTTTGAGACACTTTCTCTGATCCATGTGTTATTTGGAATTAAGGTGGTTAATCTTCAAATATATGGGAAGTTTTTATATATCTTTCTGTTTTTGTTTTCTAGCTTAAATTTTACTGTGGTCTGAGAACATAGTTTTAAAATTTTCTATTTTTCAGACTTGTTGAGATATGTTTTATGGCCCAGAATACAGTCTATTCAGTGAATGGTTCATATAAGCTTCAGAAGAATGTGTACATTACTCTTACTAGATGGAGGTTTCTAGAGTTCCTCTGGTCAACTGTTTTACTTATTTATTTTCTGCCTGCTCGATTTATCAATACTGAATAAGGGGTGTTAAAGTCTTCAACTATAATAGTGGATTTGTCCATTTCACCTTTCAGTTCTCTCAACTTCTGCCTCGATATTTTGATGCTTTGTTGTAAGGTGCATAAACTTTAAGATTGTTTTATTATTTGAGAATTGACCATTTTATCATTATGTTTTCTCTGTGGATGTGTTTTGCTTTAAAAATTTTCTTCATCTGATATTAATATAGTAATCCAGCTTTTTTCTCACTAGTGTTAGTATAATATACAGTTGAACTTGCAAAACACAGAAGTTAGCAGCACTGACAACAACCCCCACCCATACAGTCAAAAATACATGTATAAGTTTTGATTCCCCCAAAACTGAACTACTAATATCCTATTGTTGACTGGAAGCCTACTGATAACAAATGATAATGTAAACATTTGATTAACACTTATTTTGTATATTTACTATAAACAGTATTCTTAAAGAGATTTGGAGAAAAGTAAACATTGTTTCAAATTGTAACAAATCTCCAAATAATGTTCTAATATATTTATTGAAAAAGTTCATGTATATGTTGATCTACACACTTTAAATCTGTGTTGTTTCAAGGTCAGCTGTATCTCTCTCCATTCATTAACTTTTAATGTATCTTGGTCTTCATTTTAAAGTGAGTTTCTTTGGACAACATATAGTTTGCTTTGTTTTTTATTCCATTATGTCAGTCTTTGTCTTTTAATTGGTGTAATTAGACCATTCCTACTTATGTTAATTACTGATATACTTGGATTAATATTTATCATGTTTATAACTATTTTCTTTTCATTGCGTTTATTCCTTGTTTCTTTCTTTCCACTCTTTTCTGTCTTCTCTGGTTTTACTTGAACGTGTTGTATCCTTCCATTTTATGTCTTCTTTTAACATATCAAGCATACTTCTTTTAAAATTATCCTAGTGGTTGCCTTAGAGTTTCCTACATACATTTTTAACTAATCTATGCTCACCTCAAAATAACACTACCTACCTTACGAGTAGTGCTGGTACCTTATGACATAGTATCCCAATTCCGCCTTCCTGTTCCTATGACTTTGCTGTCATTCATTTCACTTACTTATATTCTATAATCCCTCCCTACATTGTTACCATTATCATTTTAAATAGTAATCTTCTAAATCAATTAAGAATAAGAAAAATCAATATTTTATCTTACCTTCATTTATTCCTTCTCTGAAGTTCTTTTCTATATGTGGATCTGAGTTTATGGCCTATATTATTTTCCTTTTTCCCAGGTATATTGACATGCCCACACCACTGTACCCCTAGAAAATTCACTGAGGTAGAAGGACACTGAAACTGTCAGATTTGTTTCCCACTTTCTAACATGCAAAAGTTTTATCAATAAGTCTATGGAAGTTGCTCCTTTTTGCTTAATAGGTCAAATTAGCAAAATGCCATCAATGTAATGAACAGGTGTGGTACTTTGTGGAAGGGAAAAGTGATCGATTAACTTAAGATTTAGGCCTATTGGGTTGATACACCCCTGAAAAGCGAACACTTCCACATTAAGAGATGTGGAGGAAAAAGCATATGACAGATTGATAGCTGCATACCAAGTACCAGGGGATGTTTTTACGAACAATGAAACTATCAGTAATATAGCAGCTTCATTTGGAATCACTACCTCATTAAGCTTATGATAATCCACTGTCCTTCTCCAAGATACAGCTGCCACTGCGCAGACCACATAGGCAAGTTGGATAGTAGTGTGATAGAATCCCTACTCCTGGGTTTTTCAAGTCCTTATTTGTGGCTCTAACCAAGGAGGTGTCTTGTATTTGGTTTACTAATTTTCTGGGTATAGGCAGTTCTAGGGGCTTCCACTTGGCCTTTTCCACTACCACAGCCCTCATTCCACATTGAGTCCCTGACTTCGCCAGCTGCTAAGTGTGTTTATTCTAACTGTGCATTCCAGAATTGGGAAAGTTCAGGAACCATTGGACCCACTGTGAGGCAGGCCTGAGCCAAAACCCATTGATCACCCAACATCATGAGCCCCTCCTCTGACTAAGAAATCACTGTGACATTTTGGTTGTCCTGGAATTAGTCAGTTCAGAGCCAGTTTCCAGTATTCTCCAAAAGTTCTGCTTATTTCCTTTTTCCACTGCAGTTACCCTGGTAAAAAGTTGCAGGTCATTTTGGGGAAGTCTAGGAGAAAGTTTAATAGTAAAAACTGTTGGCAATGTAGTAACAGTTTGTTCTACAATGTAGAACCCTTCATTCAACGGGTTCTGGATCTTTAAACTGGCTGAGGCCTGGGAACTGAAGGACTATGATTCTCTGTTTTTATGACTCAAGTTAAACTTTTGCTTACTTGATCTAGAATTTTTCTGTTTATATAATTCAAGTCAGAATTTAGTAGTCTCCCTATCTATTTCACCTCTAGGAACACCATAATCAACTAGCCAATGCTACAGATTGGACAAAACAGACTATTTTGAGTGCTGTTTTGGCTCTGCTCTCCTTTACAGTAACTACAACCACTTTCTCTTAGTTGTTGAGTGTGGCCACCTGTCCTCTGCCATGTTAGGATATGATCACTCTCATTGCATTTAAGTTTCCCAGTTCAGTGACAGCAGTTCCCACGGCGAGTTCTGGCCTGCAGATAAGAGTGATCACTGAGCTTTGCAAGCATTTGGGGATGCCCTTTACAAATTTATTACTCAAAAACATGGTGAAGGTTGTTTTCTGGACCCTCCTAGTGTGGGTCAATAGATTTTAAATGACAAATTCACTCTAACATTTATTTTTCTTATGCTTTTTAATCCCTTCCTTTACATTAAACAAGAGCATGCTCAGCATACCATTCACTCACTGTGGGCCCTCTTTTGCTCTATTTTTCAGTCAACCAATTAAACAAATTGTTACAGCCCTTTCTAACTCCTTTAGTTGCAACATTATTTGCAGAATCTCAGCTTAGTGGGTCCATATCCATAAGTTCATCCTGATTCAACTTATGTTCTTTCTACCATTATATCATACCCTTAACATCCATTCCACCATACATATAATCTCCATATTTTTGGCTATACAAATTGGAAAACTCAAGCAGCTCTTCTGGGGTGCACCTTCTCTTGGGTCACACTTTGCACCTTACCTTCAGGGGTCTGCTGGGACCTGAGTCTAGTTATCAGTCTAAAAGCAAAGAAGGAGGTGAGGTGGGTCCTGAGGGGAATCAGCAGTGTTTTGCATGGCTACTATCTCAGGGGAAGCCAGTAAAATTTCTCAGGCAAAGCAGGGTTAATGCCCTCTGATGGAGGTGGAGAGGCTGGCAAAGACAACTCATTAGAATTTGGGGGCACAATGACCCCAGTTCCACCAGGGTGTTCCTACAAATCCCCATTCCAGCTTTTAGAGTCCCATCCCCCCAACCTCACTTTGACTGCAGGTGCCCCATGAGGCTGGGAAGTCAATGTGCAGTGTAATTCAGTCCCTTGCAGGATGAGATTCTGGGTTCAGTTTTCCATCCCAGCCATGCAGCTACAGGAGATGAGGGTGGACACAGGAGCTTTCTGGTTATTTATGTGGACCTTGAGCTGGGCTTTCAAATCTCTGACTTCATCCCTTTCTTATCTCATTTTGTCCAGTGACATTGGGAGCAACTGGCTAATCTTATTATTAATATTTGTTAATTTAGTACAAGTGTTCAAAAGTATCATAAACATGTTCATTGGGGTCCTATTTCTTGTAAGTGTTTGATTAGGAATATTCAACTGTGAGGTTTTATGTATCTTTACTGCCAGACCTGTCAGGGTGCTTTCTTGTTGGAAATAGCCCTTAGTGTCTTTAAACCTACTCAGATTTCCAAAACCTCAGCTTAGAAAATATATTCTTAAAATTCTATTCCTAGATATATAGACACTGAGAAGTGACTGGTAGTTACCATGGGGGAGGGGTTAGGTTGGATGGGTGGTGAGGGTGAGGGGGGATAAATGGGCACAAAATTCTCAATCATAAGTTGGTCACAGGGATAGAAGTACAGCATAGAGAATATAGCCAATGATTCTGTAACATCTTCCTATGTTGACAGATGGTAGCTGCACTGGGGTGAGGATTTAGTGATATATGTAGCTGTCAATCTACTATATATATATATATATACATATATATATATATACCAACTATACCTTTTCAATCTGACAAGTCTCATATGCAATCAGCAAGCTGGAGATCCAGGAGAGCTAGTGGTTGGCTGTCTCAAGATGCAGAAGGAGCTGATGTTTCATTCCTAGTCTGAAGGCAGCAAAACTGATGTCTCAGTTCAACAGGCAGGAGAAGTTCCTTTGGGGGAGAGTTGCCTTTTTGTTTCATGTAGGCCTTCAACAGGTTAGACAAAGCCCACCCATACTGGGGAAGCCAATCTTTAAATAGTCTACCAATTCAAATGTCAGTCTTATTCCCATGTACTCACAGACACATTTAGGATAATACTTGACTGAATATCTGGGCACCCTATGTTCCAGTCAAGATGACACATAAAATTAACCACCACATACCCCAACTTCAAAATCCTATCCTGAGGCTGTGCTTTCTAAGACCAAGCCTGATACTAACACTTTTAGCCTGTTTTCCCAGAAAGCATCGAAGTTTATACCCTATTAATATGTTTGAAATGAAATTACAGAGAAGCAGGACTGACAGCAAAGCTGAATGAGGTATAGAAGGAAGGAGAGCAAAGATGAGGTGCACTACAGAGCAGACCACCTGGCACCCAGATAATGGCTGAATCCTGTGGGACATCTTACAAGACACCTTATAAACTTCTGCATTGCAGGACAGTCAGTCTGATGGGAAGTGCAAAGAACTTTCATTTCTTGGCAAAGGTTCCCCTTGGTCAAAGGTGTGCCCTGAGCTTTAGTAGTAACTCCTAAGTAAAGGCATTATTAGGTTATTATTTTTCATAATGTGCTTGACATAACTTTCCAGCTGACGCAAGATTTTTAGAAATCACAGTTGCTAACAAGTTTTTGTTACTCCAAATAAATTGATACAATTGAAAGAAAAGCCCTTTGCAAAAAATGCAGTAGAGATGCAAAATAAATTTGCAAAGGACCTGTCGTAATCATTACCATTGTGAACAACACTTTCTACAAAATAATTAAAAAGAGAATTGAGGGAAAAAACTATTTAAAAATTGATGAGAGTAATCATAAATTTCCATGTAAGTACAAATGAGGTATATTCTTTATTCATGTTATTTTGACAGTTTCCATCACAGAACACCAAAATATTCTTTTCCAAATTAAAGCTAATTAAAAACGATTTAAAAAGCTATATGCAACAACAAATTTAACAGAATTAGGACTACTCAGCAGAGAAGCAGATTAAAAGAGAAGTTGCAAAACATTTTCATTACAATAATGAAAGTCACCACAAAACATCATTCGAAGCTTTGTTTTAATTTAATAATATGTGTTGTCAAAATATTATCTTTATTAACTAGCTATGTTTGCCTTTAGAATAAGATTCAAATGTCATTGTAGATGAAGTATCATTTATTAAAATACTTTTATTCAAAAAATTAGGCTATGTATCCATGTATGAGAAAATAAAGCCTTTACAGTATTTTGTCCAAGGTTTCAGCTCTAACATTTACTAATTAAATATTTGGCCCCCAGTTTCCCAGGGCCTCTCTAGGCTGAGTTGATATCAAACCCACAACAGGAAGACAAACCCAGACAACAACACTGGATTGTAATAGGCTACAGGAGGACTTACTTCCCTCCTCAGGGATTGTTTGGAAATGGAATAGAAGACATAGAAGCTTCAGCCAAGAGGAGCTATGTGAATGGTGACCAACACAGCTAAGTTTACACAAGTGACACATTCCCAAAGTAGATGAGAGTAGGAAGTCTAGTCTTCTAAAACCTGATAAAGAAGACTTATTCAGGGACACAAACCTATACTGTAAAATGGTGACTGCCCTCATTTGTCAAAGCTGTAGGTCTAAGGCCAAATACTCCAGCTCACCTGACTTGAATGAACATTCTCTCTTAAGCAAGTTAGAGACCCTATCTAGTATTCCACATCAGATCTCTAAAATTCCTAGTGATTATTTATCCTAACTGCATTGATACCTCTTCATCTTAGATAAGACTGTGACATTGGCATTTTTGGATTGCAATCTACTGTTATTTTTCAGAAGTCCTATTGGGGTGGTGGTAAGTTTGTGAAAGAAGATAAGCATTTTATAGATCTGTGATTTGGTCTGCCTCTTAGTGAGCTTGTGTCCCTGGTCTTTGATCTCACAAGTCTTCTCAGTACCCTATCTCCCCACCTTAGGTAAGACGGAAAGCCTAGGGGTGACTGATCTTGGTATTTCCTTCTCCCAGGTCGATAGGCTCAGGTAAAGCCCAAAGGGGTTAAGCTCTGGAAAAATAGTTTCCTTTGAGGGCAGACTTTGTTAAGGAAAAGAATACATGGTGTTTACATTTGAATAGTTACTTTCCACACCTTCTTCTTTGTCAGAAACTCAAGGGGGTTTTCCTCCTGTCTTCACTCTGAGACTTTGGTGCATATTTCTCACCCCTATGTCAAAGGCTAGAGTGGACTAGAGGTGGATATTTTTTTTATTAATTTTGTTTAGACTCTAGTAAAACTCCTATCAGTCAGAGTTTGGTGAAATCATTTCTTTAGAGGTCAGGCCTCATTAAGAAGAATGGAATGCTGTTAACATACTTCAAAGTGGCTACACCCACGTCCTCTCTCCATGCTGGAAGCATAAAGGGATTTTTTCTCCAACCCTCCCCACTGAGAGCCTAACAGGACTCCTGGAGATAATCACAGAAGTATGAAGACTCCACATAAGCCTGGCACCATGGGGTTCTTAACTCTCACAGAGAGCCCCAGCAATTCACCAACCACTCCTTCAGCTCTCCAGCTCTTTGGCAAAGGCCCTGGCAGTGGGCTTCTGCTGCAGTGATTCTCTAGAGACACCTGGCCCTCCCATCTGAGGGGGTATGTTCTGAGTTATGTCCTCAATTCTCCGATGGTGCCAAGAAGAGTTGTTGATTTTCAGTTTAGCTTTTTTCTTGTTTTAAGGATGAATATGATGATTTCCAAGCTCATTATATGTCATACCCCAAATGAGTTACTTATTTCTCACTTTCTTTTTTACATGCATGTTGTTCATATAATACCAAGAAAATAAATATTAGAAAAGGGTGTTTAGAAATATGTCCTTGATTACTCAGATTACTAATTCACTAATAGTAACAAAGCCTCAGTGGCTTATGTCAAGTGAAAATACATATCATTATTTTCTCATGGTTAAAATTCCCCATTGATATGTGTGAAGATTTATCTAACATTAAATACTGAAAAAAATATCACATACATGTTCAGTATTTATTTAACTGGTCAATGCACATTGTTTTTTTAAATTTATATTCATGTTTTGAATAATCCTTCCCTTTTTTTTATGGATCTATGGAGTATTAATATCCTCTGATGCAGGATTTTTACCATAGTCTTACCAATGTTTTGTGGTAAACTGATATTAACTTACTAACCCATTAAACAAAATCTGACTGTGCAAACTGAAACTACATTAGTTCTTTACTACACTAAAAATAACAAATTTACTCTGCAATTTATTATGTACTATCACTCAGTTTTCTATTTTTTAAGCAACATGATTGTGTCTCAAGATTCTCTCCTCTAGTAAATATGTATATTGGGTATGTCACATTCTCAAGATGTTCTAAGATACATTTTTCTAGGTTTAAAACATAACTTCATTTTTTTGAAACATATATAATCTCACCAAACTCCACTTTGCCACTGAGGTCTCAAATAAGAAAGGGAATGCCTCCCAGATGTGATATTTTCTCAAAGTTAATTATTAAGGCTTTTTATCATATGTCCAAATGTGGTTATAGGGTAGAGCTAAAGCCACCTTGTGGTATAGTAACCATGGACTTTGTACCACACAATCATATAAAATGCATTTTTGTTCTTATTAAAAATACAGATTAGTTAGTTAATGAGTATTTTCTTTAATCACTGAAGCATGCTGATTTTCTTTCTCCATTTGGCAGCTCTCTGTTTCCATATGTAATAAATACATAGTAGATGAGAATGAGACAGCTTATGGGACACTAACCACACCTGCCAAAATGATACAACCTCTGATGGAGAAATATTTGCTCCAGAGCCTTTGCCAAAGGATGGCTCCTCTTGCTGCTACCACATTCAGCTGTTCCACAGAGGACATAGGTTTTTCCAATGAGAAAACAGTGAGCTTAAACAGCCTTTTGATTCATTGATTTATGCATTCAATCATTCCTTCACTCCACTGAGTCCAAGCTATGTCTCAGGCTTTTCTACTTGCTGGGGATACAGCGATGGATAACAACCTCTGTGTTTTGCTGAGGAGCAGTTCAGAGGCTGTGAAGGATATACGAAAGTGAATATTTACAGAAATTGTAAATGCTCTCATGGAAGTAATACCAAGGGGCTACAGGAGAATTCAGTGGAAGAATCTAACTTTGGACATTAGTGAGGGGAAAAAATAGTCTTCACATACAGAGAGAGCATCTCAGAGTTGCATCTTAAAGACTGATGAGATGAAGAAAAGGACTGTATGTCCAGCAAGGAAGAAGCAAGAGCAAAGGCTGAGAGCTTACAAATAATTTGGGATGGTTTGAGTGTGATTAGGGGATATAACAAAGTGTGTGTTTAAGGTAAAACGTATGTGAACATACACATATGTATGTGGGGAGTAGCAAAGAACAAGGGTCACAAATTGGAAGACTCCAGTAGAATGGAGGATGGCTTTTAGCAAATTAGATATGCATATATTTAACATAGCTTATAGTTAAGAGAGTGAAGATGTACAATGATTTTGTCAGCTTCCACTAAGATACATCTTGCTGGGGTCTCAGCTAGTAGTAAAAACGTTGGACTTCAGCTAAATAATATTAGTAGAAAAGTAAAATTTTACCTTGCACAGGATTAAATATCTACAATATAACGGATCACACAATGCATTTGTGACAAACCTAACAGATAGTTTAATGCCTTTGGCCGTCCGTGCCTTGAATTCTAACATCGCAGAAAGCAGGGAGTGGATATTACACAGGGCTGATGGTTGGCAAATTGTGTAAAAGTGGTATGAGAATTAACAGGTAGATGGTCTGTACATTAGCAGTGAGTACAGGGCTCATGTGCCATCCAGAGGAGAAGGAGAAGCAAATGAAGTATGGTTACTGGGGTGGAATTGATAGGAGGAAAATTAGGACACAGATTTATAGAATAAGAAAGTTAAAACAAAAAAAAACAGGAAAGATGAAGTCAGAGAAAGGATTATGGCAATTCAAGAATGTGAATATAGAGTATTTTCAGAAGATTTGAGAGGTGATGAAATTTAATTTCCCAGCAGAGTTTCCCCCAAATTACTGAGGATGATGACTCAGTGCCAGAGACAATATTCAATACTATAAGACTAACAAAAGCTTCACACTTTGTTCTTGAAATTCAGATTTCTGGTTCTCCAATTAAAATAATTCTTCTTTGTAATATCTTCTATGTCTTTCATAAATGCTGGCTCCTGAATCTTCAAAAAATCAAATAAAAACAAATAACACACTACTATAGTATGCATGCCATTGTGTCTTATTTCAATGCTGTGTTTATACTCTCTCCCCTTAATACTCAGTGCCCAGCCTACTTGAGACACACATGTAGACATAATCTCCATCTAAAAATGTTCCCTAAACCCACACTCTTACCAGAGCTAAATTATTCTCCTCTTGTCTTTGATACTATAGCACCCTGTGTATACTTCTACTGGCCCATATACCATGTAACTCCATCATGTACCCATGTTACATGGCACATCTCATTTCATGTATCATGTACCATGTACCCATGTACCATGTAACTGTGATTCACATTCTATAGCCACTTGTGTATATCACTGCTTGTGGGTTGATCACCTAAGGGTACCATTCACCACCAGTAACCATGGATCACAAAAAGACAGCGAATATTTCCTGGGGTAAAAAAGGTGAGCTGTATCCTCAAGGAAATATATGAATATTCGAGAACAGGGATGTGTAATTTAGTAAACACCTCTTACAATGGCTTAAAAACCTCTTGAACATTGGAGTGAAGACCTGCCCAGCTCCTCACTGTGAATTGCTATTTATACTTAGAGTCACATCACCAATATTCTAAATATGAAGGGTAGAGAAAACCTAGCTCATTACATGAATTTCAAAAGGGTACTTATTGCTGACTGATGATGGGGGAACAGAAACCTATCTAACTAGACGAGTGTCAACCTCTCTTCCTGTTTCCTGAGTTGGCAAAAATGAGACAATGGTTCTGATACGCAAATGTTTGATGGATTTATCTTCTGAAGAAGGAGGTGGATGAACTTAAGCAAAGGGTTGGGCTCATAGACTAAGACTTAGACACCCCTGTTGCACATAGAACTCATAATTGGCAAGTACCGTTACTCTCAACCTTAATATCGCCTGGCCATCACCCACAACAGAGAAAAATCACAAAATATGGCTGATATAATGCTCCTTCTTTTTCTGTGAAGACTTTCCAATCAGAAGACTTTCCATTTGTAGATCTAAAACTTCCCTGATGCGAAAAAAAGAAGCACTGAAGAAAACATAAAATCTGTTGGGGAAAAAATAACTCCAGATGTCTAAGTCAAGTAGAGTCAAAGTTTCATTATGAGCACTAAGTTCATCTCCTCTTCCCCTGAAATAAGTGGTGAAAAGGAGATATGCACACATACAGACACATATATGACAAAGTGAAGAGTCATCAGGAGATAAGACATGTAAAAAACCTGTAGAAGATAGAGAACTGATAGAGAAGCTGGAGAAGTCACAGCCCTCTGTAAGCATCATTAGGAAAATCACAGAAGTGTAACTCAATCTCTGCAGAAGCTCCAAGATGCTCTGAACTTTGAAATGCCAAAGACAGGACATGTAAGATGTTGGTCTGAAACAGGGGTGATACTTAAAAATCTATATAAAGAAAACCTATCCCTCCACCACTTTCCCCTACCTTCACTCAAGGAAGTGGAGCACCTGCCTCCAGGCAAAACATAGGAGAGCTATTTTCAAAAGGGTTTAAATGGTCCTCCACAAAGACTTCACTCACTCTCCCTGAAGTAAAGATTCCCCCACGTGCGGTGCTCATTACACATAGAGCTCCAATACCATTTTACATTTCCTCATTTAAAACATTTTTTTATTTTAGAATATAAGTTCTAGTTTAGAAAAACACAGTCACAGTCAGTCTAGGGAAGTCCCTACACCCCATCCCCAGGTTCCCCTATTACCAACATCTTGCATTAGTGTGGGACATCTGTCAATAACTAATGAACTGATGTCTGTATGTTCTTATTAAATAAAGTCCATAATTTATTCACATTCCTTAGTTTTTACCTAATGCCCTTTTCTGTCACAGGATCCTGTCCAGATGACCACATAACACGTAGTCACCATGTCTCATTAGGTTCCTCTTGGCAGTGACAGTTTCCTAGGCTGTCCCTGTTTTTGATGACCTCGGTAGTCTCCAATGCTAGTTATTTTGTCAGGTCAGGCATTTTGTAGAATGCTCCTCAACGGAGATTTGCCCATGATATTCTTAGGATTAGACAAGGGTTATGGTGTTTTTGAAGGAAGACCTCAGAAGCGAAGTGCTATTCTTATCACGTCATATCAAGAATACATGCTAGTGACGGGTCCTGCTGGTGATGATGTCTGCCCTGGTCACCTGGTCACCTAAGGTAGGGTCTCTCAGATTACATGAGTACAGAGTGACTCTTCTTTCCCATTTACTGTTCTCTTTGTTTTTATTTATTTATTTACTGTTGAAGTATAGTTGATATAAAATATCATATTGGCTTCAAGCTCGCTGTCCTCTTGGGAGGAAGTCAGTGTGCAGAGCCCGCAGGTAAAGATGGTGAGTTGTGCTCCCAGCCCTCGGGGCACAGTGTGTACATAAAGTATTTCAATTCTTCCCACTGGGAGATTTGTCTCTTCCCCCATTTATTTATTTA
This sequence comes from Manis pentadactyla, assembly GCF_030020395.1. NCBI lineage: Eukaryota > Metazoa > Chordata > Mammalia > Pholidota > Manidae > Manis > Manis pentadactyla. The sequence goes on along the minus strand of NC_080020.1, from coordinate 144,157,138 downwards.
CGTATTTATTTTATATCAAGAAAGACTCATGGATATTGATTTTATACTTGGGTTATAATCCAATACTCATTTTGGGTTGTAATCCAGTCCTACTTATTTTGTTGCTCCAAGTGTTCCAGCCTTGGTCACTGAGAGCCCTTTCAGTTGGCGCCTGTATTCCTGTGACGTGCCCCTGATTAGGACAAATTTACAAGGACAGCAATTTACAAGGACAGCAGTCTATCTAGTCCAGGTGGCTCCCTTCTGCTGCTCTTCTTAGCAAAGACAACAGAAACTCCCTTCACTTCCCCCTCCCCTTAACTCCTGGCTCTGCCAGGGCTTATTCCCTAAACTCCCTCCCCCTTGCCTGCTCGCTTGCTGCACACGAAGGAATGCTACAGATAAGGGAGCAGAAAGATATATATTGCTCCCTTTGCCTTTGTTCAGGGCTCAGACCTTGGGAGATTACTCCCCTCTGAGCCCGCCGATGTGAAATAAACCTCAACACTCCAAGACCTCCGAGTGCTGCTTGGTTCTTCCGTCAGCAATCCAGTCCAGGTTTTTTCACTATTTTCCGTAATACCCCCACTTTTGTGATTACTTGTTGGGCACTTTCTTATTTTCTGGCACCACACGATGCTTAATTTGTACATTCCCTGTCCCAGTTTGGACAGGCCGTTTCTCCAAGGATCCCTGTTTCCTCATAGTGGAAAATGGTATTAGAAATCAAGATCTTGGCATTGGGGTGTTATTACCTCATTTAACATAAGAATAGAAATCAAGGCTCACTGGACATTTAAGTACATCTTGAAAAATATAAGAAAATCAAAATAAATACCCAGCATCACTGTACATTATGCAATTTTAGAAAACCAAGGATAAACACAATATATGAGGTTTCCAGAGAAGAAAATTGGGTCCTTATGTCTCAATTCTCAATGTTGGATTTTAGGAAAAAAATAGCAGAATCTTAGAATAAAAATATTTTCAGACATGTGGAGGTATGGGAAATGCATATTCCATTGGTATTTATAGGAGATGATGATATTTTCATTCCAACAAAATGAAGGAGCACACATAAAATAGGACTTACATCCTGACCAGGGGCAGGGAGGTGGGGTGGGGGAGGCCGGAGTTGGAGGTTAATGACTGTGCTTCTCTGGAATAAAATAAACACAAATGCCAAATGGCAGCTCTGCAGAAAACCTAACAGAGAACCTGTCCAGAACAAGCAAGGGATAAGTGGTTCTAGGAGTGTGACACCCAGAAAAAATGTGGCTCTAGAAAGTTTGTACTATTCTTGACAATGTGAACAACTCAGACAGGCTCTAAGACCAGGCAATGAAAGGCAGTCCACTAGGTGACATGGTGGCTTCGTTAAGTAACCCCATTGTGGAAACATTTTGCAATATATGCATATATCATTATCACATTGTACCCTTAAACTTGCATAATGCTGTATGTCAAATATATCTCGATAAAGCTGGGGGGAAAAAGGCAGCAAGAAATGCCAGGAAATAACCAAATTGCTTGTAAAACCAAACAAAAAAATTGTTGTCATAGAATACCACTTACTGTTTCTAAAAACAATATCTCTACAAATGATGCAAATATTGACTAATTAATGATAGTGACAACACTCTGTGAGGAGGCAGGGGGAGAGGACGGGGATGCTCTATGTGGCTAACTTCATTTATCAGAGCCGAAAGTCAATACATAACGACTAAAACTGATGAATAAATTAACAATAAAGTGGCAGGTCTCTGGAAGAAGTTAAATTCCTGAAGGGGTAGAAAATAGTGTCTTTTATTATAAACTCCATCATTTTCTTCATGTTCAGTGATATATAACTTATTTGGATACAAAATTAAAATGTGTCACAATTCAATATATAGATACAAAGTTAGGCAACTACTTAAATGTTCTATGGTGGAAGAAAGTAGCTTTTCAGTTCTTCAATCCTCCACTGAGACAGAGAGATCCCTCTTGATTTGTGGATCATTAGCATAGGGACAGAAGTAAAGTAAAAAATGTTTGAACTTGTCCAAAAAGAATTTGGGAGAAGGAAAGAAAGCCATACATGGAGCACAGACGTGTCCTAAAGAAAGGTGTCACAAAGGTCAAGGGAAGAAAATTCGGGGATTGATCAGTAATCATAAGGTAGTTAACATTTTTGAGTTCTTGGTATGTTTCAAGGAATGTTCTCTTTTATGTGTACTAAGTCATTTTATTCTCCTTTTGAAGTTGATGCTGTCATCCACATTTTGGAAATGGAGAAAATAATGGGGATTTTGTAAATTATATGTTATGCCCAATAGGAGATTCCATAAATTATGTAAATTATCCAAGTTCATTAGAGCCCAGGCAGCCTCTCTCTAGGGCTCAGGGCCTTATGCCACCTTATCAGGTGGAACACCGCTGAGAAATCAAGTAAGGGGACAGAGAGTTCCCTTGTAGTGACGGCCTTGCCCTGACGCGGTACAGTTCGCCTCGAGTGAACCTCCGGATGGGGACTTAGTAACTATAATATTCACATCTCTGCCTTGGGAAACACAAGGAAACAGAGAACTGAAATAAATGGCTCCTACATTCAAGGAGCTAATACTCGATTTGAACTCCCACTCATGACACCCAAGCTCTACAGAAACTGTTACAGTTAAACATGCTTCCTCTCTCCCCACAAATCCAGTCTCAGGCAGATGATGTTTATTTTTGCCCTCATAGCACTGTCTTCTCCAATTAAGAAATAGGTGATGTTTTTCTTATCTTTTCCTAGGCTGTGTGTGCATAAGGAGAGCTTGATTACTTTAATCAACATTACTGACTTTCCAGATTAGGCAAGTGCTCTTGTTTAAAATCTAGGAATGCTTCAGACAGCTAATTGGGTTAATTTGGCATCTGTGTGTGTGTGTGTGTGTGTGTGTGTGTGTTTTGCACATGTGCATGTGCACACACGTAGAGGGAAACAGGAGCTCTTTAGGATAGTAGAAAAGGAAAGAAAACTGTGACTTTTTAGATGACTCTCTTCATCTTGATAAGTGAGTCCTTTTGTTTCTTTCTGGCTGTTCTTCTTGCTGAGACTATTTCATTTCTTCTGTTCCTTTGTTTTTATTCCTCTCACATTCTTTCTTCTCTAGCTGTTCTCTTGTAAAACTCTGAAGAATACGGAAGGCTTATGTTAGCATGGCATAAAAATGCCCAGAGTTGACTTGTTGCTGAACAAATAAAAGGCTGATGCAGAAGGAAACAACTTCACAGATCATTTCTACTCTGTTCTAGCCTTTGGGCAAATTCATCTTGCTTGCTTTTTATCTCATGCATATTGATTCCAGGGCTGTTTTGTATAGTTATCTGCTGCATCTCCTCACAGGAAAAGGTGAGGGCATATAGCTGTGCAGTTACACTAGCTGAGTAACACAGCCTGACGTATTCAGTGAACAAACACATTCTTCATTGGAGGTTCGGGCTCTCACCAAGCAGTGTCCCAATTTGCCCTAACGTTCTGTCTTACAAACTTGCCCAGTGATCAGCAGATGACAAGGGGGTGGAGTGGGGGGAACTCCAGCTGGGCTGAATGGAAGCAGAGTCAGTTCGAAGTACTTTAGCTTGAAAGCAAACCCCTCATTAAGAAACATGAGATGCAGTATTGACTGTGGTAAAGATGGAGGCAATGAAACGCAAATACAGTTTGGTAAAAATAGCACACACGCACTCTTCACACCCGTACTTAATCCATTATGAATCATTTCTTTCTCTTTTTCTGATTCAACATTCCTTTCAAAGGCCTCCTCCAACACTGCCGAACAAAAGCAACTGTGATTATCTAAGTAGTGGGTTGGAAAGCCTCAGATGGAAAACAAGAGGTTCTCCTGGTGGCAGCCCTGGGATGCTTGATGCTCAGATACCTTCTGAGACCAGGTTCCTCCTGCTGTCATATTGAATCTTTATGTAAAGTGTTCAGTGCCATCTAAATGAACTATAAAGAAGAGGTGTCAGTAAAGATAGCACCTCCAACAAGTAAGACTTGAATGTATAAATTTCCCCAAGCAGCCTGGAGCCAGTCCGGCAACAAAGCCCTCAAGTCTAGTGAACCAACATGACGATAAGAACTGGTAGTGTAGTCTTAATTTTACACCCCAGAAGCATTCTCAGTGAAGTTATCTTACTGAAGAATGATTAAGTATATTTATAAGGATATTTTCTCAACCCCAGATGTATAAATTAGCACCAAATTTCAAGTTAAATAGGCCTTTCCTTGATATGGCAGAATTCCCAAGTTCTGGTGACCTGCGTTTGGCAGTTTCCAAAGCAGGTATCCTATTCCATGTGAAATACTGGCTGCAGGGTCTATTTGTTTCTCTTTTAAATAGTGATTGCTATTTTCCATTACACATAGTACCTGAAATCAGGCCCTGGAATCCCTCCGCTTTGCTGGCAGAGCAGCAGTGCCTCTTGCAGCTACTAGTGCAGAAGCCAGAGGGAGAGAGCAGAGCAGCTGTCCAGGGGCTGTGGGTGTGCTCGCTGTGAAGGGCCCCTCCCTGCCACTTTGCACCTGTTCTCTACTGCCTGAATCTGGCTCTATTATAACTGTTTTCACCCTGATCTTATATTCTTATTGTTCTTGGTTCCATCAAATTGTTTTTTTCTTGAGAACTTGCATGCCTTATATTTATTCTATAGCCCAGCATATGGACAGTACCTGTCATACAACAATCACTTTGTTATTGTTTGTGACATGAATGCTGAATAAAAATCAAGCCTCAATTTACAGAACCACTAACCAGCTGTGAAAAATCTTCATCTAGTTCACATCCAATTACTGAACAAATGTAGACAGTTGCCTCATAAAGACATTTCAGGAGTGGCCGACCAGGACCAGAACTCGGATCACCAGTAACCCTGGAGGCTTCCTCCTGCGCCTTCTGCCCCTGGGGCTGCCTCTCACATTCGACCACATTTACTCTGGGGTCAGCTTGTGTCTGAACTAGGCTGTGCTGCAAAGTGGACCACACACTGGCATGCTGATTCGGAAAGGTGGGCTAGTAGTGGACTGCCAGGGACTCTAAACCTGTGGCAGTGTCCAGAAAGAGAGTCCCAGGGCTGGGTTGTGATGGTTACCACATGAGTGTGGGTGGTGGTGGTTCTGCCAGGGGGAGTCGAATGCCACACATGAAATGTAAATAAGCTGCACACTTGCTGAACACCTTATTTGTGCAAGCCATTACAGCAGAGGCTCAGGACAGGGACGGCATTTAAAGATGAGTAAGGAGCTCATGGAGGATTAAACACTAACCAAACTGGAAAGCTTTTCTGTTGACTTCACATAAAGGGCATTGGACTCTGAAAAGAGATGTGGCACTGAAAGATCTGGGTTTGGGCAAATATGCCATCCAGCAGCTGGGCATACTGGGTATGTCACCGAGCCTCTCTGAACCTCAGAATCCTTATCTGCAAAAGGGGTCGAGGAGAATGCCTTCAGCAGTTAATAATTAGACAAACAGCCAGTAAAAGAGCTTCAATTATAATTTATTATCTCATTTAACCAGAAGTGAGAATGTGGGTGATTCTGGGGTTGGTGGACTCAGCAGCTTATTCATGAAAACACAGGGCCTTCCCACCTTGAGCTCAGCTGTCCTCACGGAGTGAGAAGTGTCTCCCAGGAGTCACACGATGGCTGCACTGGCTCCAAAAATTCAATCCCTACATAACAATGTCCCAGAGCAAGTCCGGAGAAGGGCACTGTGTGGAAGTCGGCTCCATTGTTTTCTCTGTGCATTTGAAACTTAGAAGGAGACACAAAGCTGGGAGCTGCCGGAGCAGAACATCTGGAGGCAGGGCTCGGTGGGGGGGCCCACCTCCAGGGCTCGGTGTGGAGGTCTCAGCGCTGCCCTGCGCTCCCAGCCCGGGGATTCTCTCCGGCCATGTCCAGGGTGGTAGCGGCTTTGAAGTAAACAAGGTGTTTCCTCTCTCGTCCCTTTGCTCTTCCCTCCTCCCTGGCCACCGACGTTTAGCCTGCTGGTCTCTTCGCACTCTCTGAGTTTAAAAAATGTAGGTCCTCGCAAGGGAAGAGAACGGTCACCTCTTCTGATGGATCGTTCCTGCCATCACATAAACGTGACCTCACATGTGCCAACCTGGAAGTCCCCCCGTCCTTTACCTCTAGTTACTCCGCATTTCTTGCTGTCGCTCACAACGGAGCCCGCAAAAGGACTGTCTCTGCTTGCTGCTTCATTTCCTCTTCTCTGTGCTTCCATCAGGATCCTCCTCCAGCCAGGCTTTGGTTCTTACCACCTCACCCAGGGCAGGCTTGCCAAAGTCACAAGGTGAAGGTCACAGCTTCACCGAGCCTGATGTCAGCCTTCATCTTTCTTCGGGAAGACCAGCCAGACGCCCTCACTGCCTTCCGGACCGGTGTTCACACGGCCGCCCTCTCTCTTCAGGGCCCGGGCTTTCCTGCCTCCCTTCCCGTTCTTGCTGCCTTTTCCTTCCTCCCACCTTGGGGTGGCTCCTGGCTTTCCCTGGGCACTGTCCTCTCTCCCGCCCCTCCCCGGGAGGTCGTCTCCAGCGTCGGCTGTCCCTCGGCTCCCGATCCCGAGTCGGTGCCCTCACCTGCCAGCTGTCCACCTCTGCAGCGGCTGACTCCACGCCTCTCAGAGAGTGTCCAGTTGGCATCCCAGCTCCCGCGTGTTCTCTGGCAAACCTGGTTAGCTCTTCCGTGAAGTCACTGCTCTCTCTGTCTCCCCTCTCTCCGTAAATGGCAAGTTCTCTGTACCAGTTGCTCATATCAAAAACTCTTGATGCATCTCTTTCTTCACGTCCATATCCAGTCTGGCTAAAGACAAGTCATGTTGGCTCACTCTAACAAAATCCAGAACCTGACAATTTCTCATCATCTTCTACTTTCACTGGACTCCAGGTGATCATTTTATACATGAATTATTGCAATAGATTCTTCACTGGTTCTTTTTTTTCCGACTTAGGCCTTTTAAAAGTTTAAGCCCCAAAATAACCTTTAAAATTTGTCAGGTTATGTTACTCCTCTACTCAAGACCCTCAAGTTTCTTTCCTGCTCACTCAGAGTGAAAGATGAAGCCCTTACAGTGGCCTGCAAGGACTGCTTGATCTGGCCCCCACCTCCTACCTTTTCCCTCCTTCATTCTGCTCAGCTACGATCTAGGCACCAATAATGCTCCTGCCTTGGGGGCCTTGCATCCTGCTCCAAACACTGGAATAATTTCCTCCATCCCCTCTTTCCCATCCCACTCAAGAATCTGCTATCACATAGGCTTTCCCTTTCAACCTTTCAAAATCACATATGCCAGGGCTGCCACAAATGTATGGAGGCCCGGGAAACTGTTTTTGTTATGGCCTCTGTTAACATACACAATTTGACTCACCCAAAATTGGCATGTCAGAACCATTTTAACAGCCCAGTTTCATGAAATACCATGAAAGAAATACTTCCTTAACCAGTGGCCCTCCTAGAACCAGAACCTGGCCATGAGGCCCTAAGATGACCCTGTAAGTGTAAGGCCCACGTCTCAGGGCATTAGTCCACCTCCTGCAAGGAACAGACAGATGATCAGAGTACCTCAAATGGGAGAAATGGGGATGAGGTCTCTTCAAATTCAAAATGTCCCAACTAGTTGGTGCTGCCAGCTCTAGTTTGTCCCAGACACCAAAGGGGACTTAAAGAACTTCAAGGAAGACATTTTGAAAATGTAGAATTTCCTAGGATGTTCTGCCCAAGTCAGCCACTTCACTTGCCCAGTTCTAAAGGCAGTTCTCTTTGTGTGTGTGTGTGTGTGTGTGTGTGTGTGTGTCTCTTTCTGTGTATCTCTTCATCTGTCTCCATTTCTATCTCTCTCCCACATACACACACACACATATAACACACACATATTCAATATCCCAAGGATTTCCTATCAACTCTGAATCAGTATACATTTATTCACTTGATTATTTACTTTGGAACTAACCATACTGTAATAGTTTTGGGCAAAAGTCTTGTCTGCATTACTCAGTGCACTAATCTCAATGCATAACAGTGCCTTATATATAGTAAGTGTTCAATAAATACTTGTTGATATAAATTAATTATTGAGCACTGTCTCCAAATATGTCTCTCTACAGATGTATGATCTAGTATGCAAATGATTTTACTGTGTTTGACTTTTATCACTTACAAGCACTACATCTCAGATCACTTGGAAAAGGTCCCTTCTGAGTTTGTAGTTTACCATTGACATTCAAGTTGTGTATTTCTAGATGTGGGAGGAGAAGCTTTGACCTCAGAAGCAGATTTTTTGTTGCAGCAACCAGACCGGGAAATATCATGACAGATACAGAAAGAGGCAGGGTACCATGCAGTAGTGGCAACACATTTCAAATGAAACACCTATTCGATCTGGATATCTTGGAAATAAGACCTTCCAAAACTCTGGTCCCTGATTGGAACAAGGCTGTGAGACAGACATGGTTAGCCTACTGAACTGAGTACTCAAAGTCAGCAACAAAAAGGCAGTATTTTCTTGTGCAGACTATTTTTGTTGATCTCCTGGGACCTGATACTACAGTGGCATTTCTGTCTAGGGAGCACCCGCACTAGGAGGACTTGCTGTCTCTCAGTGTGCTGGCTCTCCTTCCCCAAAATAAGCTGCTCTCTCAGTAACAGCAAAGCTGCAGGGCACCTGGCCATACCATACACCCCCACCCCACATTGCAACCGATACAGATGGATAAAGCTCACCACAGTGGGCTCCCTAGATGAAGAGAAGACCTGTGTGCCTACTAGAGGGAACCAAGCGGAAGCCCGCACTGCCAGCCCTGCCCCAAGATGGAGCTTAGACTGCTGGCATTCCTCCATTTGATGAACCACACTTTCTTCCAAAGGGAGGAAGAGGAGGAAGGCCGAGTCCCAGGTCACCACCAAGCACATCTTTAGGATAGCCTTTCACAGTTTTTAGTGAGGCAGATCCCCTGGGGCATGTGCAGGAGTTTCTTCATCAGTTCTTTCTCAAAAATGCAGAAGCCTTGGTGGAAATTTCTACTGTATAAGCTGGCACAGCTTGGGCAAAGAGAATAGCTTTCCCTGCCATTAATCCCTCCCTAGTGTGGCAAGTACAGTGGGCATTGCCCTGGGGCCTTCCTGGGCTCCTGCCCCCGTAGAAAGTCACTGACATAGCAGCTGTCCACACGGTCTCTGCCTCTGCCCCATCTCAGCTAGCTGGCCAAGTGTTTGGGTAGCACCCATCAGATCTCCTCACTTTCTTCCATTATTCTTTGCTAATTTAAAACAAACTAAAGAAAGAGTCCAAGAAATAGGAGATAAATATGCAAACATCAAAATGGTGGGTGATACTATTTTTCACTCAACTCAAGGAAATATCTTTAGACTTTAAGATATTCTAGCCATGTATCAGAACCGTATTTTCAAAGTGTGGTCCATGATAGAATAACTCCTCAGGCCATTAATAGGTGCTAAATAAAGACAGGATCCAATACTGACAGAAGTTGTACCAAGAGGGGGTCAGATAAGTGGAACACACTGGGATTAAGCAGATTTCTTTACATTGGACTTTATACAAGCTCAGGTATGCTCAGGAGTGGCATGAGTCTCTAAGAGAGGGCTCTAGCTCTAGTTGGAAGCATTTCCCAAACCAGCTTGATTTCTGAATAGGACTGATTTCGAAGAGCATCTTAGATGCTTGACGAACACCCCTCCAAGTGTTCCTATAACACTTTTTGGCCAGTGCTGTTCTAAAGAAAAATAACTTGGACAAATTCCACATCAATTAGCAAAACATCTAATTTAAAAGCAATCTAGACCCTTCTATATCCTTTCTCTTTATAAATTAACATTAAAGACTTATTCAGTTAGGAAGCCTATATTTAAACAGATAAGAAAACAAAGACAAGGACCAGGAATGATTTTACAATGATTTTAAATTGTTCCTTTTATTTAGAATTCCCCCACTTTGCCAATTGCAGAATCTCAAAAGAAGAAGGTCCGTTGTGTTACCTCCTCATGTAATGATCCTTTTTTCCTCATTGCTCATATTTGCATAATTGAGGAGACCAGCAAACACTAGCTCAGCATCTTATATACTGAACTAATCAAAAGGAGGGAAAACTGGAGTGGCAAATATGATACAATGGCAGAGAGAAACTGGAAATAACTTTCACCTTCTCACAGGGGTTGTCTGTCACCTCATAATAGCCCTGCATTTGCTTTAACAAGACAGAGTAAGTTTAATGTACAATCCTATTAGAAGCAGTAGTTGAAACTACAAGTAGGAAGAAAGAAAGAGACTTATATAAGGGAAACATTTGTCTTTGTACTGTGTTCAAAACGTGTGGATGGGCACATGAAAAGAGCAAACCGATCCATTCATCTAAGTCTTGAAAGCCTTCATTTGTTAAATTTTATTTCTTATTATTCTTACAAATGTATGCCTGTTAAATAGATTCTAGGCCCATGTTAATATAAACATTAAAAGCATTTTATTTTAATAATATGACCCAGGTGAGATAGGTGGCAAGTCCCCCACTCTCGGGAAGAAATCAAGTCTGAAAATAAACACGATCCATAACACAACTAAGAGGAACATTTTTTTTTCCTATTAAATATTTAATTTTATTTATAAATTTTTTTTTGAGAGGGCATCTCTCATATTTATCGATCATATGGTTGTTAACAACAATAAAATTCTGTATAGGGAACTCAATGCACAATCATTAATCAACCCAAGCCTAATTCTCAACAGTCTCCAATCTTCTGAAGCATAACGAACAAGTTTTTACATGGTGAACAAGTTCTTACATAGTGAATAAGTTCTTACATGGTGAACAGTGCAAGGGCAGTCATCACAGAAACTTTCGGTTTTGATCATGCATCATGAACTATAAACAATCAGGTCAATTATGATTATTTGTTTGATCTTTATACTTGATTTATATGTGAATCCCACATTTCTCCATTATTATTATTATTATTATTTTTTTTTTTTTAATAAAATGCTGAAGTGGTAGGTAGATGCAAGATAAAGGTAGAAAACATAGTTTAGTGCTGTAAGAGGGCAAATGTAGATGATCAGGTGTGTGCCTATAGACTAAGTATTAATCCAAGCTAGACAAGGGCAACAAAACATCCACAGATGCAGAAGATTTCTAAAAGGAACATTTTTAAAAGCGTCTAATAGTTGGTGAATTTGGACAGATGAAATAATTGATAAGGTTGTTTGTAGTAAATTTCTTAATCTAAGAATATTTTGCTTTATTTTTCATGCTGTGGACCCACTGGAATTTGACAAAAAAGGATATGAGCTTCTTTCTTCATGTTAAATAAGTTAATTATAGGCTTAATTGCAGGCCTTTTCCCCTGTTAATTATTTTTTTGAGTTTAATTTGCAGGCCCACAAGCAACAAACCAAGATGACAGAGTTTTTCCTTCCCAACAGCAGCAGCCTCTGTTACATCAGAGTACAGGGAGGCTGCCAAAGACGCCAGTCCTAGATCGAAATTCTCAATGATGTTATGAGAGTATATCATTGGCATGTACATTTTCAGGAAGACAAAAAGAAAAAACATTTTGAGTGCCCACTTCTTGTTAATCATTGTGTTTCTAAATGCACCAGAGACTTTCAAGTGATCTTATTTTGCAAAGTAGATCTTAATCTCTTTGTACTGTGCCACACCCTCCTTGTTCTAGGCTTCCTAAATGAGCACCCACTCAGTTCTGCATGCAGTACAGGCTGTGGTGAGCTGATGCAGGATTCACAGTGCATGTGGACATTGCTGCATGCACTTTTCCCCAAATGTCCCTCTTTGATCCAGTTTATATGCCTTGAATGGGTGACTTGGATGAGTTATCATTTAATGTTGGGTTTTTCCTGATTGTGACATTCAACTGTTGGCTTAAATTGTAGTCCTAAAGCTAAAATAATCCCAAATTAGATTCCTCTAGAGTCTTAATCTTGTTTGCATTTTGGTACCATGAGTTTTTAATGCAAGCAAGAAATATTCAACCTGTTTTCATTTAAAAAGCTGAGTATCTTGTACTATGAATTTATACTCTGCTTTCTCTGTGATTCCATGACTTTCTGGTGGATAATGTATTAAGCTTGTCCAGCCACCTTGTGGTTGCCAATGAAACTAGTGATGTTGCCTTGATGTTTATTTTGTCTCTGACTTTAAGGACAGGCTATCCTAAACTCTCCCTTTCACAAAAAATTCTGGCTTGTAACATTTTTTAAAATGAATTCTGAAAAATTCACACTGGAGGGCTGTACAACACAGAGAACACAAGTAATTATTCTATAGCATCTTACTATGCTGATGGACAGTGACTGTAATGGGGTATGTAGGGGGGACTTGATGATGAGGGGAGTCTAGTAAACATAATGTTGCTCATGTAATTGTAGATTAATGATACCAAAATTAAAAAAAAAATTCACACTGCTTTGTCACAGCCACCAAGCAATACCTGCCTGCCCACCTTATCAGTCTATTAACCTCCTGTCATGGGATAACACTTCCCACACAACCAGTTCTCTCTTCTATAATTTTGAGAAGGCTCCTTTACAATAGCTGAAGACAGAGGACATGTGAATCTTAGATACATGTCCGTGCATTAATTTCTGTGCCAATCAATCTTAATCTTGGCATTTCACCATGCAGCATATGCTTCCATCTCAGAAATCTCCTGAATTCTGGGAACATATTTCTTAAGAAGACATGACACATTGAACCTCAGTTACTTAAATTTTATTCATATAGCAAAAACATATTTTGATCTAGAAAGTAATTTCTTTTGAAGTTCCTCTGAATGCAGTAATATTTCTTAATTTGGCTGTATCTTTGTGAGTCCTTAAATTTAACGGAATTTGGAGAAAAGAACTTAACCAACTTTGAGCAAAAGAGGTTGGCATTTAAATATTTCAGAATTTTTCATTGCATGAAGGCTGAGTATTGATCAGCTGACTGAGCAGGTGGAGGGATGCTGGAGATACATTGAGATACAAGTAATAGCCAAGATCTCCTGTGGGGACAGATGCCCGGAGTAAGTCTAGCAAATAGCACCAGCTCGATTGGACAACAAAGGCTTGGGTCCTGGATTATGGCACTCAGTTACAGTTACAGCTCAGGCCCTGGGATTCTCAGTTATTGGAGTACCTTGACAAGTGGACAGAACAGAAGGATATGATATCAGAATAAATATAATAAAAACTATGATCAAGCAACATCTGCCTGACAAGAGACAAATGCCTGTGTTCAGGGCCTATCACTGTAGTGATGGAAGCATGTAGTGCGTGTGTGTGTGTGTATGTGCACACGCGCGTGTGTGTGTGTGTGTGAGTTACATCTTTATTCATTCATCCATTGATAGACAGCTAGGTTATTTCCATATAATAACTATTGTAATAATGCTGCATTGAAAATGGTGTTACAGATACCTCTTTGATAACCTGTTTTCATTTCTTTTGGATACATACATACCGAGAAATGGAATTGCTGGATCATATGGTATATCTATTTGTAGATTTTTGAGGAGCCTCCATACTGCTTTCCACAGTAGCTGCACCAATTTACATTTCTACCAACAGTATAGGAGGGTTTCCATTTCTCCACATCCTCACCAATATTTATTATTTCTTGTCTTTTGAATATGGCCATCCTAACTGGTGTGAGGTGACATCTCACTGTGGTTTTGATTTGCATTTCCCTGATGGTTAGCAAATAAGCACCTTTTCATGTACCTGTTGGCCATCTATATGTCTTCTTTCGGAAAATCATACCATTTGCCCATTTTTATTGGGTTGTTTTTTTCTGCTGTTGAATTTATGCATTCTATGTGTATTTTTCATAGTAGCCCCTTATCAGATAGATGATTTGCAAAGTTTTCTCCCCTTCAGTAGGTTGCCTTTCATTTTGCTGATGGTCTCTTTTGATGTGCAGAGGTTTTTAGTTTGATGTCCTACTTCATAGATTTTGTTGCCTTTTACTGTTTGCCTAATACTGTTTGGATTATTATAATTTCTTGTTAATGTATAGAAAGTCAGTGATTTTTGTGTGTTGATTTTGTATACTGCAACTTTACTGAATTCATTTATTAGTTCTAAGAGTTTCTTGTTAGAGTCCTTTTGTGAAGATAACTAGATCTAGTCTGGACTAGACTAGACTTTCCAGTAGTAATAAATATTAATATTATTGTGGCAAGGCATATAATTCTGTATATAAATATGAAAACATTCTTGTTATTTTAGAGTTTGACTAATGCTTTCAGAACAAATAGTCTCCAGTTATTTCATTGAGAGGTAATTTGCTATATACATTTTATGTATTTACAAAATTATAAACAGTGAGAAGTTGCAATTTAGAAATTCTAGGACTCTGGCTTCATCTGGGTCACAGAAGGGCTCTAACCCACTGAACAGCATTAACAGAGTGAGTTTTCCAGGAACCTGACTTCTTCCTCAGCACTCCCATTCCAGAACCATCTTGCACTCAAGATATCAGTTGATGCTGACAGTATCCACTATCAAGTATTCTGTTCCTTCTGCTACTCCAGTTCATAAATGCATATAATTAGCTTTTCTAAACTAGGACCCTTAAAGAATGTCTGGTTCCAGTGGACCCTGGCATAAAGAACCTTCAAGGATTTGCCTCTGTGACTGTGATCTAGTCCCCTTTTAAGATGCCCCCATTTTTTCTACCATTTCCACAGCAGGGTGCATAAGAAAATGTATAGCTTTATGGAGGAATTATTTCCTAGTGTCTTGTTGTTTTGAAAGTTGGATATTACTGGAAGCCAGGCTGAAAAGGTAAGGTATAAATTTAGAGGTTGAAAAATTTCCAAATATTTTGAGGGGACTGTAAACCAACATTATACGTAATCAATTTGATCCTATGACTCTTGCTGTTCCTGCACTTAGCTTTTCCTGACTGAAGACCAACAGCTGCAGTGAATTACACTGACCTGCATGATGGCTTGGTGACAATAACAAATGAGCATGAAACTGAGACCACAAAGCATATATCCACTGAGGCTTTAGGTTAGACTTCAGGACTTGGTTTTTGGCATCATAGATGCTTGGTTCAATTCCGTAGTTTCCAGACATATTTGACAGATACGATTGCCTTGGACAGATGTTGCTGACTCGAGTGCTCCCTGAATCTCTGCTTTTGCAACCCTTCAGCTTGTGCTTGTTTTCATTTTTTCCCCCAAGTATTTCAGAAATTACAATTGCATTCATTATTGTTGATGGCACAGGTGGGTTTCAAAAAGTGTTTATAGATTTAATTTCTCAAACAAAACTGATGACACCCTGCTTAAGACAATATATCTGAATCAGTAATTAAACATTTATCTCATATCCACACCCACTATGAAATTGTTTTGCTATTACTCATAGCTCCTGAAAAAGCAACAAATAAGAGACCTTTGCCCCAACCATAACTTCTTTGATTTACAAACACAGTTCTGAGTTGTAATTTGTAAAACATCATTCACTCTTCTACACACACTCAAAACAGTATCTCATGCCATGTCAGGTCATTCCTTGTCTTTCAGGAAATTTTTTTCTATAATTCAGTATTTTCACTGAGCAATGAGTGACCTTAATCTCTGGTAGAAAACAACACAGAGCAAGTGACACTCATATGATTGAATATTTCTGCATAATAAAAATTCAGCATCTGTTATACAGACAAGAGACTGCTAGGCAGAGAGAAAGCTTCAGATATCTGATAACAATTTTGTAATGTTTTCACATCCCCTTAAAGTGTGGATCAGAATATATTTTTTTAATTTATCTAGATTATTTGTAGTACACTATGGATTGAACCCAAAATTCATACATTGAAACTACAGCTTTTGGAAAACAGACTCTTAAAGAAGTAATTCAGGTTAAATGAGGTCATACAGGGGTTTCCTAATCCCATAAGTTTGGTATTCTCATAAAAAGAAGACACGGAGGAAAGACCAAGTGGGAATCCAGCAAGAAGGCAGCTGTTGCAAGCCAAGAAGAGAGACCCAGGAGAAACCAGCCCTTTGAGAACCTCCAGAGCTGTGAAAACATAAATTTCTGTTGTTGAAGTCTCCCAGTCTGTGGTATTTTCTTATGGAAGCCCTAGCAAACTAATACACAGCTCAAGCAGGGATTTAATTGATTCGAAAAAACACTATATTCTAAAGAAAAAAAAAAACTTTAGCCTGTGGATAACTTTTCTATTCTTAATGATTACTAATAATTCCAGATTAGTACCATTAATACCACAATGAAAAAATAGAATTTTATGTTCATTTATTACATTGCTCTTAATATTGACATTTTTAAAATACAAAACTTAGACTCAACTCTCACTTATCTGTGTGCCAATGGAAGATGGCAATGGTCACATACATGAATGGACACATTATCTCTCATAACATCATCCTGTTCCCAAGTGTCATCTCTACATGACTTTTTATGGAGGTGACAACTGTTCTTTATAGCTTTGAGATTAAGCTAAATAAGTTATGGATACACAGGAAAAATGTTTAATGATAGTCATCCTTTGATAGCAATGTTTGTTAATACAGAAAGTAATAAATCCCCCAAAGAGATAAGCATCTGATCATAAGAACCAATGCCAAAAATCAGTATATACCAATAAAGACCCAGACTTCCTGTGTAAATTCATTAAAATGTGAATATTACATTAAATATCTACCTACTTACTTTAGTTTGAGAATAGAGAAATAAAACCTTTGGTTTCCTAGTGGTTAGTTTCTAGGAAAGGAGCAGAAGACAGAGCTAGGGGCTATGTCACAAGGATAGAGCTCATATTAGAAACCCCCATACAACTGAGACCCCTGAAAGGCAGTTCATTTTGCAGGTAAACTGGGAAACAACGCCCTACTCCCAGAATAAGATTATAAAGAGACACTCCTTTCCTGATCTTGACTCTGGATAGATGAGAGGAAAAGAGAGGAGAAAAATGCCTTCTCTTATAATTCCTGACAACAAGCTCCACCTCATATGGCTGTAAGGATGGAATAAATACTACCTATGTGGCTCTAAATAACTCTAGCCAAATTTTAATTTAAATAAATTTTAGGTTTCTTCTAGATGCCTATGTGGCTTGCAGAAGTAAACCATTTCTAATAAGAGACTCTCTTTAACTGGGTTCAAATAGTTTCCACAATGATACATATAATAAAATTAGTTTATGGGAAAATCACAAAACACTTGAGGAAATAAGACATAATGAGAAAATGTTGGGAAAATAATTCACACAGAATTAGATAATTTTTGCACATATTAGAATTAAATTAGAATAATAATTTTTGCAGATTTTAGAATTAATGGATAAATAACATAAATATTTAATATGTTTTATCATGTTTGTTTAAGGTATAACAGGACATGGTCAGGAAGATTTAAAGAAGAATCAACTAGAACTTCTAAAAATAAAATCAATACTAAGTAAAATTAAAAACAATGTAAAAAATTACAACATATTACAAATGGTAGAAAAGTAGTGAGCTGTAAATATATCTAAGGGAAGACTGAAGAATGCAATGTAAAGGCTAACAGTGGAAATACGGAAACATGAGAAGAGTTAAGTAGACATAGAGGTTGGCTGGAAGTATCTAACATGTATCTAATAGGATTCCATAAAGTGACGATGGAGAGAATAGGGCAAAAAAAATAATGAGTGAGAATTTTTCAGAGATGATGTCACATCCATTCACAGATTTAGAAAGTCCTTCATGCAAACAAACAAGCAAAAAAATCTAAAACCTGTCACATCCTATGAAAAGAACAATAAATATGGCAAATAACTTCTCAAAGTAACAATGAATACCAGAAGTCAATAAAATTATATATATACATGAAGTAATGAGAAAAATCACTTGTAAACCTTGAATTGTATACACAGAAAAACTATCATTCATAAATTCAAAAATACACAAATTAATAAAAAACAGGTATTTTAATTACAGAAGGTAGTCGTTAAAGACACTTCTAACAGATATTCCTCAGGAAGAATGAAAATGATACTAGATGAAAGGTCTGAGATACAGGAAGGAATAAAAATCCAAGAAATGTTACACTGTGAAGCACATAGGTAAATGTCACATATATTACTACTGAACAATAGCTGTGTTCAAAGAATAGGGATAAAACAAAGCTGAAATAGAATAACAGATATCAATAATAGTTTGGGCAGAGAGCAGAATTTAATGTAAGTTTTTAGTTTTAATGAAGTCCAATTTATTGATTATTTCTTCCATGGATTGTGCCTTTGGTTTTATATCTATAAAGTCACCATCATACTCAAGGATACCTAGGTTTTCTCCTGTGTTATTATCTAGATGTTTTATAATTTTGCATTTTACATTTTGGTGTCTAGTCTACATTAACTTACTTTTTGTGAAGGGTTAAGGTCTCTGTCTAGATTCTTTTTATGCATATAGATGTCCACTTGTTCCAGTGCCATTTGTTGAAAAGACCATCTTTTATCCATTGTATTGTCTTTGCTGTTTCGTTAAAGATTGGTTGGCTATACTTATACGCGTCTATTTCTGTGCTTTCTCTTCTGTTTCACTGATTTATTTGTTCTTTCACAATATCATGCTTTCTTGAGTACAGTAGCTTTATATTGTCTTAAAGTTGGTTAGTGTCAGTTCCCCAGATTTGTTCCTTTGTGTATTTGATCAACTTTGTCTTGGTTGTTCTGTCTTTTGCCTCCCCATATAAGCTTTAGAATCGTTTATCAATATCCACAAAATAACTTGCTGGAGTTTTGATTGGGAATGCACTGAATCTATAGATCAAGTTAGGAAGAATGTTTTGATAATATTAAGTCTTCCTATCCATGAACATGAGCTATCTCTTCATTTATTTGTTTTTATCAAGATAAGTAGTTTTTTTCTCACACAGATCTTGTACATACTTTGTTATATTTATGCTTAAGTATTTCATTTTGGGAGTGTTACTGTAAATGATACTGTGTTTTTAATTTCAAATTCTACATGTTTATTGATAGTATATAGAAAAGTAATCGGTTTTTGTATATTAACCCTGTTTCCTTTAACCTTGCTATAATCATTTATTAGTTACAGGGCTTTTTTGTCAGTTCTTTAGATTTTCCATATACAGATTATCATATCACCTATGAACAAAGACAGTTTTACTTCTTCTTTCCCAATACGTATTCTTTTTATTTGTTTTTCTTTTCACATTGTTTTAGCTATAGTTTCCAGTAAGATACAGAAAGGAGTAGGGTTATCCTTACAAAGAAGGTTTTTGAAGGGCGTAAAATTTTGGAGCAAATAGGGAGTGAGCATGGAGTTAATTTCCTTTATCTATGTCTTTGATCTGAGAACAGTCACAATCATGACATAAAAAATTGTTTAAAAAGTAAAGAAAGCTCATAATCTTTCTGGTCAGATGGTTCAAAAGAAAGATCCTTTGGAGAATAGCAGAGCAAATCTGAAAATAGAAAAAAATTAGGAAATGAAAATTCCACATTTTCATCCTCCTAAAATAGTCATTATTTGACCTGGGTGGTGTTTCCCTGAAAGGCCACACTTAATAGCTTACCTATTTATATGTATGCAACTTATGTGTGTGTGTGTGTATGTGAATGTGTGTTACCCCAGTTTCTGTCCAGACCACACATGCATGCAGCAGACATAAAGAAGTCTGCACTAATTTTCATGTTGCCACCCACCACAGGTAAGACAGTTTTCACTTTGAGTCTAACAAGTTAATTGGCTTGAATACAAGAATAGAAAGTGAGCACAGAGGGCTATAACACTCTTTGGAGGGATATAACAGAATCCAGAGCTTTCACAACAAAATATTCATTGTGTCTAGAATACAATTCAAAATTACTTAACATATGAACAACTAAGACAACATGATCTTTTCAGAAAGGAAAAGAGAATCAACAGGGGCAACCCCAAGAAAACTCAGTTTGGAATTGTCAATCAAGGAGCTTAAAGGCAATTTTAAAACTAAACTCAAGTAGTTAAGTAATCATAGTAATAGCAATGCTATGTATGCTCCTAATTTAAAAAGTAGAGGAACAGCAGATAATTAAAATATATATGAAAAAAGCAAAAAAATATTTTATAATATCAAATCACACTTTTGATACAAAAATTTTACTGAATAGATGTAATAGCTGAAAGATAATATAGACCATTAGTAAATGTTAAAATAAATTAATAGAAATAAACAAAAAAGATGTAATAGGAATGATAAGAATGAAGAAAGAAGAGAAAAAAAACCTAGAAAACATGAGCAGATCCTGAGGACTCTAAGGGACTGTGGATAAAACTGCAATATTTCCAGAATCTCTCTCCTGGATTCAGTGCATCTGCATATCAATAGGTGCTTCCAAGAGGTGGAGAGAACTCGTCCATCTCCATGTCAGAGGTAATTACAACGGTGGGAGAGGGCTTCTGAACCAGAGAGGCTGGATGGAGCTCTTTTCTGCTGTAGCCTGGTCAAGAGAGAGGCAGGATGACTGCTGGTAAGAAATAAACGGGTTTCTTAACTTATTTCTCCCTTTGATTGATTTCAGTTTCAAAGGTATTTTTGCCCCAGGATTTTCCCCGGATTTACAGGAGCAATATCAAAAAACTAACAATACATATAAGCTCAGCAAAACCAAACAGAAGAAGTATGAAGAAAAACACATAAATCAAATACATGAAAAACGAAAATAAAGAAATAATTTTGACAGGAGACAGAAGGGGAGAAAACATTAAATGAGTAAAAAAACATTGGATCACATGGACATTACTTCAGGAATGATAGGAGGGTCAGTATGATTGAAATTCATCTTTCAATTACTAATAAAAAATGCCAAAGCAGAATTTATATCAGCAAAAATATTCTTCGAAAAGCAGGCAAATGTATCAACTAGTGTGTTGCCAGCTTAAATGGCAGAGTAAGGAATTCTAAAAATGTGTTCTTCCATAGAAGCAATGAAAAGAACTAGCAAAAAATGTCAAAATAAATGTCAGAACTCTGGAAAATAACTAAAGGTTTGTAGCAACCCAGAGAAGGCATAGTTAAAAATTTTTTAGAGCATAAAACTTGGCAAGCAAGTTGTGTGACATTTCAATTTAACCTAGTTCCATCCACCATTCTCCAATTCACTTAAAAACTTAAAACCTGTATTTCTGGTATCAGAGAAAGCAGAACAGAGCTGGAGCTATAGAAAAGCACCTCCCCAAAGAATAGTCACTATTTGACTTGGGTGATGTTTCCCTGAAAAGCCACACTAAATAGCTTATATATACTTCATTCAAACTCACCTAGCATGAAAATGTTATTTTTGGTGGGTGTTTGTGACATAAAGGATGCCTGAGGCAATGGATAAAAGTTGAGGGAAACAAGAAACCACCAAGAATATTAAAAAGAAAAGCTGAGCAATGAAATGTCAATTTCATTCAATTCAATTTCAAATATGGCTTTGAAAAGTGCTTCAACATATTCATGGAATTCTAGAAGGCCACACACATTCATATGGCTGTGCACCTACTCAGGAAAGATCTGAGGGAGCCCTGTTCTCACCTCTAGCTGACCGTGAGACTGTGCAAACAGGAGTTGAAAACTAGGGTAGATTCTAAACTGCCTGGCTGAATGTTAACACAAGCCAGCGTCCCTCTCCATATGGAGCTCCATGGGCCCAGGAATTTCAGGAAGTCACTGTTCAATCATTAGCAGGCCTCTAACTAACCAAATATAAGAGACAATCAGTGGCCACACTTGACAAAGATATAGACTTGACAGAATTAGCTCAGAAAAGTCACCAAACAAGAAAATAATAGCTACAGCTAGACAGAACAGTGGCAAACCCTAGAGAGGAGAGAGAATCAGACTTTCAGAGTCAACACATCATATCATTTGAAATTTCCGGTTTTCAACAACAATAAAATTGAGGCAAACAAAGAAACAAGATAGTAATGTTAGGCAGGAAAATAGATATGAGGGGGTGCAAAGAGAACAAGGCCAGTAAAGCCCCCTAGAAAGGACTCAGTTAACCAGTTAAAACTAGAAAGGCAGAAAAGATCAGAGTTACAGTTAATCAGTTAAAGCTCAAAAGGTCAGGAGAAACTTGGCCTTGAATGTTTGAATATTCCCCAGATAAAGAGAAGTATCTGAGCACAGCCCATGTCTTCATTGTGTCAATTAGATGATGCCATTGTAAGATTTACTCTAGCCTGCTAAAAGGTCCAGCTATAAACAGCATAATAAAGACAGAAAGATCTCACCTTAAAGCCAAAATTGCATTTTAAACAATCCAGGAAGTTAAGAAGTAAGATTCTTAGCATACCATTTAGTAAACAAATAATAATTTGCCCCACCTGGGGGGCAGGGCAATTGGTATTAATTGATATTCCCCCAGACCAAAAAGCTGCTATTCTGGGAAGAAAGCAGCAGTAAATTTCTTATGTTAATTTTGCAGAATTACCTGGAGAATGAAAAAAGATGTAATGACTCATCAAGGATGAACATTCTGGGACCACTTAAGTCCACACCCTTAGCCCTTTGAAAATCCTCAACCACCTACAAAATCCAGACTCTAAAACCCTGGGGGTGCCTCTTCTCTGAGGTAGCCCACACTCCCCCTTCTCTGAGTGTGCACCTTTTTGCTTTAAATAAACCTCTCACTTACAACATTTTGTCTCTGCGCTTTCCCAGTGGTAAGTGTCTTTGTTACTTTGCTTTTTCATTCTAACCACCTTATACTCTGACTTCCCTGTGACTCTGAACTGACCTTCCCCCCAACAGTATGACCTATACCTAGGAAAAAATCTACATAAACTGGCCTGAGGAATCCCCCACTGTGGGCATCCTGGACTAGGACATTAATTCAGCAATTTTTAATATGTCCAGAAAGAATAGAGGAAATCATTCTGAATAGCTAAAAGGATGTCTTGCCAAATAAAGAATATCAAGAAGAATTTGAAATTCTTTAAAGGAATCAAAAAATTCTGGAGAAGTAAAGTATAATAAATGAAGTGAAAATTATTCATAAGAAAGGCTCAACAGCAGATATGAGTATGCAGAAGAATCACTGAACTTCAAAATAGGTCAATCGATATTATCCACTATGGGGAAGAGTAAATAGAATGAAGAAAAATAAAAAGGGCCGTACAGACCTAAGGACATCATCAAATCTACCAACAAATGTATAATGCTGGTCCCAGAGGAGAGGAAAGGGAAATGAGCAGAAAGATTTTTAAAAATAATGATTAAAACCTTCCTAAATTTGATGAAAGCATTAATCTACCTCTCCAAGAAGCTTAACAAAATCAAAGTAAGATAAACTCAAAAGATCCATGTCTAGACACATTATATCAAATTTTCTAAAGACAGAGTATCTTGAAAAGAGCAAGAGGGAAGTGACTCATCATATACTAAAGAGCCACATAAAAATTAATAGCTGATTTGCTTCTCGGAAACCAGGGAAGCCAGAAACGATGATATTATACATCTAAAGCAATGAAATAAAAATCTGCCAACCAAGAATTCAAATATCTGGCAGAGCTATCCTACACAAATATAGGTGAAATCAAGACATTCCCAGAAAAACAGCAATGAAAGAGTTTTTCATTAGCAGACCTGCCCGATAAGGAAGCCCTTTAGACAAAAATGAAAGGACAGTAAACAACTCAAATCCATACGTAGATATGAAAATATGGTAGTTTCATAGGTAAAGATGAAGAATAAATATGTTTTGTTTACAACTACAGTTTTCCTCTATTTTATTTAGAGACAATAACATAATGCAAAAATTAGAATTCCACAGTAATAGGCCTACAGTATATAAAGATGCTATTTGTGAAAATACCCTATAAATGAGGGGAAAACAGATACAGATATATAGGTAGATGATAGATGAGAGAGAGAGAGAGAGATTGATGATAGGAATAGCTATTTAGGAAATTCACAAGTAAATGGATACTAAACAACACACTTCTAAAAAAAACAAACATCAAACATAATGACCAAGAGAATGGGTGCTACCTGTTGGCCTCGGACAAGAAGAGATACAGGAAGGAAGGAAAACACAAAGAATGCAAAGGAAGAGCCCTCTTACCAAAGGAATGTGAGCAGTATGGTGTCCAAGTAAAGTTTACATTTTAATTACCTATGACTCATATGAAATAGAATAGATACCTAGTATATAAAACAAAAACTAAAACACCCCCTACTCTCTGTTTATATAGTTGCTTGTTTGTGAGTAAAGTCAGTCTGCATTTATGTGGTAACTAAGTTAAAGATAGAAAATTTTATTTTCTTTCTCCAGTGTGTGTGACTTTCACAAAAGATTTGAAATTTTAATGATATGAACATGCTGTGAGGCATACCTTTTAGCTAACCTGATTATAAAATTGAAAGTTTTATTTTTCATTCAGAAAGACATGTTGAATAATAAAATGGGCATTGTTAGTACAGCCTCTGAACATACTCTAAGCATCATTCTTCTCAAAAAAGAATGTAAAATAAGTAAACTGATTTCTTCCCTAAAGATGAAAGATTCATTGGAGTATTTTCAGAGTGTTGTATTTATAAACACAAACTATCATATGTCAAGTGAATGTTTGCAACTCATCTTTAAAATATTGCATTGTGATAAATGTGTTTTTCCAAGTAATAAAACTATAACATAGAATTTAGACACCCTATTGGAAAGTATTTCTAATGCATTTCTGAGATGTCTTTTCATGAACAGAAGCTGGAGTATGTGTGTGCATGTGCCTGTGTGTATGTGCCTACATGTATCAACATGCATGCACGTGACTGTATATGCTTGATTCTGTGCTCTTATTTATTTCAGAGTAACATCGAGATTAACTTGTGATCAGTGTTACCTACACTTCAATCTCAGTAAAAGGCTAAGGGAAATTTTAGAGTCTTGCTTCTCCTGGTCTTCATCTTCCTTTTAAGTCTAGCCTCTTATTCTGCCCAGGTGTTGACCTGTATGAGAATAGGTCATTAAAATTCAGAACCGTTGTTACTTTGCTACAAGGGAAGGCCACCTTCTGCAGAATGGGCTGAGCAGCTTTGCTCCTTCCCTCCTAAATAATGAGGTTTCATGACTGTAAGAATAATAACTCATTGCAAAGCATCAGTAATAGGGTTAATAATTCAATGGCAACTGATGCAGTCACAAATAGTATGCAGCTCTAAGAGTCACAGTGGCACAAAAGACAGGACTTTCTCATAGAATAGTATGAGGAATGTGTAAAACCTTTTTTTTTTATATATATTCAAAGAATATAGCAATAATGGGAAATAGGAGAAAGTGTGAAATGAAAGAGAAAATAAAAGTCTTAAATAAGCAAATGGCCAAATACAAGTATCTGTGACTTGAGTGATAAAAGCCTAGTAAGAGGCACTGGAAAAACTTCAGTGGATTAGATACCATAACCTTTTGAACATATATGAAAAGAGGAGAGGAGAGGAGGGGAGGCAGATAGAAACACTGAAAACAGGGCAGAGCTGACAGCCATTCCTAGGTAAAGGGTCAACATCATAGTCCATTATGAAACAATAATGAGACCTACAATGTGTATACATGGCTTCTTAGGTTTTATTTAAACACAAAAAATAAGAATGCTTTGAGATTTAATTATTTTAACTGAAAGACCAATCCCAGACAGAATGAACTATGCTTACTTTCAGATCAAAGTGAGGTAATCCAAATTAACAGCCCCCAAAAATGCCAAATTTAATGGAACTTTCCAATCACCAAATTAATTAAAAACTCATAGTTCATACATTTATTCCCAAATATGTGTGTATTAGTGGTATATGCTGAACTGAGTTTGACTAATTATTGACAAAGTTATCTTCATAATTGAATATGATGAATTAACTAAAAAATTTATTTCTAAGCAAAAAGTATTTTGCATTTAAATTCTCTATATCTATTACATATAAGAAATTTACTCAGATTTAAAAAGATTCCAGATTCTGAAAGAATAGTCATTTTCTCCTTTTCTTTTTTTCCAGATAGAATATTTGATTTCTCTTAATATTTATTCCATCATAATATTTTCATCAATATAAGAAAAGGGACAACTTTTCTTTGGTAATTATCTTTAAAAAATATATATCACAATGAAAATTAATTAAGCAAATAGCTTAGTGTTATTAAATACTAGAAAAATACGTCAATGCATCCTCTAAAGGTAGCCTGCAAAACTCTGCTAGCTAATTATTTTTCTAAAATGAACTTCATAGTATACATGGTCAAAATTTAAGAGAACCATTTACTGCTAAATATCACTCAGATGTCCTGGGAAAGTTAATATTCTGTATCTAACTAAAAACAGCATTGTAATGGAATATAGGATGCACATTAGCAGAATTGACTTAACGTGTAGGTGAGAATCACAGTTATCTATTTTCTGTCCCTGCCTTTTACAACTCTCACCTTCAAATACAGACATACCTAAAGCTTTAACTCCATCAAAGCCATGATGAATAAAAGCCAGACACTGGTGTTCGGCACTCTCTCTGTCCCTACAGGAGTGGGAATAGGTCAGAGAAAGCCCAGGGAACCTCGGTGCACAGAGCTGCAGTGCACCTTGCTGGGCAGAGTCCCCAAGATCCCCTCACAGGACTGGGCTCCTGGTTCCTGGCTTTTGTCTCAGGTCCTGACTTGGGGTTACAATTCTGCCTTGAATAGAAATGCAGTTGAATGAATGCTAGCACTCCAGTTTAGTATCTTCATCCTTAAGGGGAGTCTTTGTTTCTAAAATTTCCTAATTTAATATATATGGGCCTCCAAATCAGTGATTCTTGAAGTCATCTAATTCCCTTTGCCCACCCCTCAACACGGCTGTTTAGAAACCTGAGCCACCGAGCTCTTCCCTTGCCCTTTTGGATACTGAGGCTTACTCAGTCCAGATAAGCCTGGCATGGTCTCCAGACTTGCAACAGAGCTACTTCTTAGTAAAGACTTCCCGCCTCTGCTGTTGTTGGATTGACTTCTTCATATTTCCCATAAGGGACCACCTAATATGCTTCATATCTGGGTTCCTGTGAGTTCTCACACTGAAATGACATAATATGTGGGAGTTGTAAAAACCAATACCTCTCAAAGATTGACCCTACTCTTGGCCATATCCCAACAAGCAACTTATTTTGTTTGAAATTCTGGTCATTAGTTACAGGAAAAGAATGGCGGCATAAGAAGTGAGGCAAAGCCTCTTCCAGAAACAACAAATGACACAAAAATACAGCAAATACAACCAATCCCAAAAGAGCAACCCAAAGATGACAGAATATACTGCCTACATCTGCGGAAAAGAGAAGACCTCACAGGAAAGGGTAAAGTAGCAAAGCTGCAATCCAGTGGGACCCAAGCCCTCCTCTCACCAGAGCTCACAAGCAGGAGGAGGAGAGACAGAGCAGGGAAGGAGTAGAAGCCCAGGACTGCTACACACCCAGCCCTGGAGATCTCCTCCAAGAGCACAAAACTACCTTACATGGTGCTTTGGAGATTAGAAGAGTTGGAAAGCAAAGACAGGCAAAATACTCTGAGGGATAAATTCCAGCCACTTGTGGAGAACAGGTATGCACAACAGGGCCCCTAGGACAAAAGAAAGGCAGAAACTTTGGAAAACTTCCTGACATTGAGAGGGGCACTAAAGGGGCAAGGATTATACAGAGCTTGCTGCTTGGGGGAAAGGGCAGGTGGAAAAATCATCTTGGCACACTGACAACCCAGCAGTTTGGGAACTCTCAGGAACTTCAGACATGCCATCCTTCTGGCTGGCAATGCAGCCCTGAGACACCCCACTGCAATATGCAGCCTGCTACTCCTTCCTCCCAGCAGGCACTAGTCCTGCTCAACTGCTGCCCCCTTCATTGGGCCAGGCCAGCTGGAGTGTGGCCCCACCTACAGCAGCTACAGGGGCATACACAGAGGCTTTGCCCTGCATGCACAGCCCACTGGACCTGGCAGTGGAGGTATGCACTACAGCCCAGTAGATTAGAGTTCTTTCCCCCAGCAGGCATCAATTCTGCTCTCTTGCAACCCCCGCCACAGCTACAGATGCTTGGCAGCTCCAGGGAGTAGAGCTTCTGGGCATTAGAGGGGACCACCTACACAAATTATTCCATAGAAATAATTTTTAAAAATGAAATGGCAGAAAAACTTGTACAAACAAAAATACAACAGAAGATGCTAGAGAAAGGGCTAAGTAAAACTGAATTCACCAATCTTACTGATAAAGATTTCAAAATAAAAATCATAAACATACATGCTACAGAAAAATATTCAAGATCTCAGGAAGGACTTCAAGAAATAGAAACATTGAAAACTACAGCATCTGAAATGAAACATACAATGAAGGGATTTAAAAGATTAGATGAGGTAGAGGAGACAGTAAATGAAACACAAATTAGAGAAAAGGAAACTGAAGAAGCTGAGGCACAGAAAGAAAAAAGTATCTCTAGGAATGAAAGAATATTGAGAGAAATGTATGACCAATCCAAATGGAACAATATTTGCATTATAGGGATACCAGAAGAACAAGAGAGGAAAAAAAGGGACAGAAAGTCTCTTTGAGGTAATAATTGCTGAAAACTTCCCCAGTCTGGGGAAGGAAATAGTCTCTCAGGCCATGGAAGTGCAGAGATCTCCCAACACAAGGGGTGCTACAAAGACAACACCAAGACATATAATAATAATTAAAATGGCAAAGATCAAGGACAAGGAAAGAGTACTGAAAGCAGTCAGAGAGAGAAAAGAGATTATGTATAAAGGAATGCCCATTAGGCTATCAGCAGATTTCTCAACACAAATCTTACAGGCCAGAAGGCAGTCGCATGATATATTTAATGCAATGAATCATAAGGGCCCCCAACTAAGAATACTCTACCCGGCAAGACTACCATTTAAATTTGAATCAGTACTAAATAATTTCCAGATGAGTAAAATTTGAGGGATTTTTCACAAACCATCTCTACAGTGTATTTTGGAGGGACTGCACTAGATGAAAGTGCTCCTAAGGCTAAATAGCTGCCACTGGAGAAAATAAAACCACTGTTAAGGCAGTATCCAATTAAATATTAAGCAAATGCAAAATTAAATCAACTACACAAAAACTCATTCAAAGGATACACAAAGAGTACAGAATATGACACCTAACATATAAAAAGTGAAGGAGGAAGAAGAATAAGGGGGATAAAAAAGAACCTTTAGACTGTGTTTGAAATAGTGTTATAAGGGAGTTAAGACAAACTATTAGATAGTAAAGAAGCTGCCCTTAAACCTTTGCTAACCATGAATCTAAAGCCTGCAATGGCAATAAGAACATATCTGTCACTAATCATCCTAAATGTAAATGGTCTGAATGCACCAATCAAAAGACATAGAGTTACTGAATGGATAAAAAATCAAGACCCATCTGTATGCTGCCTAAGAGAGACTCACGTCAAACCCAAAAACATACACAGACTAAAAGTGAAGAGACAGAAAAAGATATTTCATGCAAATAATAGAAAAAAGCAGGAGTTGAAGTGTTTATGTCAGACAAAACAGATTTCAAAAAAAAATAGTAATTAGACAAAGAATGACATTACATAATGATAAGGGGTCAGCCCCAAAAAAGGATATAACCATTATAAATATCTATGCACCCAATATAGGAGTGCCTACAAATATGAAGCAAATACTAACAGAATTACAGGGGGAAATAGAATGTACATTTTAGGAGACTTCAACACACCACTCAGTCCAAAAGACAGATCAACCAGACAAATAAGAAGACAGAGGCACTGAACAATGCATTAGAACAGATGGACCTAACAGACACCTACAGAACACTCCACCCACAAACAGCAGGGTACACATTCTTCTCAAGTGCACATGGAACATTTTCCAGATTAGATCAAATACTAGACCACAAAAAGAGCCTCAGTAAATTCAAAAAGACTGAAATTGTGCCAACCAGCTTCCTTCAAAGACCACAAAGGTATGAAACTAGAAATAAATTATGCAAAGAAAACAAGAAACCCACAAACACACAGAGGCTTAATAACATGCTCCTAGTCATGGATCAATGACAAAATAAAAACAGAGATCAAGCAATGTATGGAGACAAATGAAAACAACAGCCCAAAAACCTGTGGGATACAATGAAGGAAGATCTCAGAGGAAAGTATATGGCAATACAGGCTTACTTCAAGAAAGAAGAACAATCCAAATAAAACAATATAAACTAACAATTAGTGAAGTTGGAAAAAGAAGAACAAATGAGGCCCAAAGTCAATAGAAGGAGGGACATAATAAAGATTGGAGCAGAAATAAATAAAATTGAGAAGAATAAAACAATAGAAAGAATCAATGAAACCAAGACATAGTTGTTTGAGAAAATGAACAAAATGGATAAACATATATCCAGACTTATCAAGAACAAAAAATAGGGTATGCACATAAACAGAAGCAGAAACAAGGAAAAATCCCTATAGACATTACAGAAAAACAAATAATTAGCAAATACTATGAAAAATTGTATGCTAACAAGTAGGATAACCTAGAAGAAATGGACAACTTTCTAGAAAAATAAAACCTTTCAAGAATGACCCAGGAAAAAACAGAAAATCTGAACATACCAATTACCAATAATGAAATCAAAACAGTAATCAAAAAACTACCTAAAAACAAAACATGTGGACCAGATGGTTTCATCACTGAATTTTATCAAACATTTAAAGAAGAGTTACTACCCATCCTCCTTAAAGTTTTCCAAAATATAAAAGAGGAAGGAATATTTTCATACTCATTCTGAGGCCAGCATCACTCTAATATCCGAATCAAAGACACCACAAAAAAGAAAATTAAAGACCAATATCCCTGATGAACATAGATGAAAAAATATTCAACAAAATGTTAGCAAACAAAATTAAAAGACACATCAAAAAGATCATCCATCATGATCAAGTAGGATTTATTCCAGGGATACAAGGATGGTACAATTAGAACATTCATCAACATCATACACCACATCAACAAAAAGAAGGATAAAAACGACATGATCATCTCCATAGATGCTGAAAAAGCATTTGACAAAATTCAACATCCATTCATGATAAAAGCTCTTAACAAAATGGGTATAGAGGGCAAGTACCTCAACATAATAAAGGTCATATATGAGAAACTCACAGCCAACATCATACTTAACAGCAAAAAGCTGAAAGCTTTTCCTCTAAGATCAGAAACAAGACAAGGATGCCCACTGTCCCCTCTTTTATTCAACATAGTACTGGAGGTCTTAGCCATGGCAATCAGACAACACAGAGAAATAAAAGGCATCCAGATTGGTAAGGAAGAAGTCAAACTGTCACTGTTTTCTGATTACATGATACTGTACATGAAAAACCCTAAAGAATCTACCCCAAAACTGCTAGAACTAAATCTGAATTCAGCAAAGTTGCAGGATACAAAACTAATACACAGAAATCTGTTGCATTCCTATCTTCTAACGATGAACTAGCAGAAAGAAAAATCAGGAAAACAACTCCATTTACAATTGTATCAAAAAGAATAAAATACCTAGGAATAAACCCAACAAAGGAGGTGAAAAACCTATACCCTGAAAACTACAAGATACTCATGAGAGAAATGAAAAAGACACAAATAAATGGAAATACATCCTGTGCTCATGGATGGGAAGAATTAATATTGTCAAAATGGCCATCCTGCCTAAAGCAATCTATAGATTTAATGCAATCCCTAACAAAATACCAACAGCATTCTTCAATGAACTAGAACAAATAGTTCTAAAATTCATGTAGAACCACAAAAGACCTCAAATAGCCAAAGCTATCCTGAGAAGGAAGAATAAAGCTGGGGGGATTATGCTCCCCAATTTCAAGCTATACTACAAAGCCACTTTAATCAAAATAATTTGGTACTGACACAATAACAGACCCATAGACCAATGGAACACAAGAGAGAGCCCAGATATAAACTCTATATGGCCAATTAATATACTGGACAGCTACATGTAAGAGAACCAAACTGTATTATTGTCTAACTCCACACACAAAAGTAAACTTGAAATGGATCAATGACCTGAATGTAATTCCTGAAACCATAAAACTCATAGAAGAAAACATAGGCAAAAATCTTTTAAATATAAACATGAGAATTTTTTTGCTGAGCACAACTCCTTGGGCAAGGGAAACAAAAGCAAAAATGAACAAATGGGTCTACATCAAACTAAAATGCTTCTGTACAGCAAAGGACACCATCAGTAGAACAAAAAGGCATCTTACACTATGGGAGAATATATTCATAAATGACTTATCCAATAAGGGGTTAACATCCAAAATATATAAAGAGCTCACACACTTCAACACCCAAAAAACAAATAATCTGATTAAAAAGTAGGCAGAGGATCTGAACAGACACTTCTCCAAGGAAGAAATACAGATGGCCAACAGGCACATGAAAAGATGCTCCACATTACTAATTATCAGGGAAATGCAAATTAAAACCGTAATGAGATATCACCTCACACCAGTTAGGATGGCCAATATCCAAAACACAAGAAACAGCAAATGCTGGCAAAGATGCGGAAAAAGGGAAACCCTCAAACACTGCTGGTGGCAATGTAAATTAGTTCAACCATTGTGGAAAGCAGTATGGAGATTCCTCATAAAACTCAAAATAGAAATACCATTTGACCCAAGAATTCCACACCTAGGAATTTACCCAAATAAAATAAGATCTCAGATTCAAAAACACATATGCACCCCTATGTTTATTGCAGCACTATTTACAATAGCCAAGACATTGAAGCAACCTAAGTGTCCATCAGTAAATGAATGGATAAAGATGTGGTACATATACACAATGGAATATTATTCAGCCATAAGAAGAAAACAAATCCTACCATTTGCAGCAACATGGATGGAGCTATAGGGTATTATGCTCAGTGAAATAAGCCAGATGAAGAAAGACAGGTACCAAATGATTTCATTCATTTGTGGAGTATAACAACGAAGCAAAACTGAAGGAACAAAACAGCAGCAGACTCAGAAACTCCAAGAAGGGACTAGCAGTTATCAAAGGGAAGGGTGGGGGAGGGAGGGTGGGTGAGGAGGTGGGGAGAACAGGATTAAGGGACATTATAATTAGCACTCACCATATAGGTAGGTCACAAGGAAGGAGGCAGTGTAGCAAAGAGAAGACAAGAAATGACTACATAGCATCTTACACACTGATAGACAGTGATTACAATGGGGTCAGGGGGAGGGGACTTGATAATATGGGTGAATGTTGAAACCACAATGTTGCTCATGTGAAACCTTCATACGATTGTATATCAATGATACCTTAATTAGGAAGGAAGGAAGGAAGGAAGGAAGGAAGGAAGGAAGGAAGGAAGGAAGGAAGGAAGGAAGGAAGGAAGGAAGGAAGGGAGGGAGGGAGGAAGGGAGGGAGGGAGGGAGGGAGGGAGGGAGGGAGGGAGGGAGGGAGGGAGGGAAGGAAGAAATAAATAAATTCTGGTCATTAGTAGAATTTTTCATTAGATTAATGCAACATTCTGGATGTATTCTAAAAGCATTAACTAAGAAATAAAATATGCATTAGTACCTATTATAAATTCAGCAGAGTCCCAAAGAAAAAGACACAGGCAGGTACAATTTTATTCAGTCATTCCAAGATATATCTCAAATATCTGTGATATTCAAATGTCTTGGCTAGACACAGTAAAAAGAAGATTCATTAGTGGTGAGCACAGCATAAGTTGAAGCTTCGTGTGACACTTGGTAAAACGTATTAATATTAAGGATATGATGAGGTGATTTTTACACATTTATACCTATGTAGCATCTCTGAAATCCAGATATAGAGCATTTCCAGCACACTAGAAAGCTTCCTAATGCTCCCTCCTAATCAGAATCCACCTCATTCCCAGAGCTAATCTTTATTTTTATTTCTATCATCATAAGTATATGTTCCCTGTTTTGCCTATTTAAGCTTCTTGTAAGTGGAATTATTCAATAGCTACTCTTTTGTGACTGTCTTTTTTTCCTTGACATTATGTACCTATGAAATTCATCCATCTTATTATGTTTAATAGCATTTTTTCCTTTTTTTATTGCATACATTCATTTCTATAAAATGAATATACCACAATTTATCTATTTTACTTTTGATGGACATTGAGTTGTTTCCAGTTTGGGACTATTATGAATAAAGTCAGTATGTATATTATAAATGTTATTCATATACACACTTCTGTTTCACTTTCTCAGTAGTGACAAGAAAATTATGTAGGTCAGTTTTTTAAATACCCACTCATTCATTTTGCCCCTTTCTTAAGGGGGCAGTAGACATCAATTATTGCAGGGCAATGTGTTGCAAATTCAGATTAATGCTTAATCTCAGTATCAATCACAAAGAGCTCAGCCTAACAGCTAAAACAGATACCTAAAACAGCTTCCTCTAGCTCTCCCTCTCTCTGCTCCTTTCCTCTGCCCCTACACTCTCCCTCCTTCCCTCCCTTCTTTCCTTCTTTCTTCTTAAACATTTAAGAGTAAACTGCATGGATCCTGACCCCTCACCTCCAACGACTGTAGCTCATATCTCCTAAAAACAAAAGTGTTTTCTTACATAATCACAGTGCAACTACACATTTCAGAAAACTGGAGCTTGTCTGATTTTGTCATCCTGAGTCCATTTAATTTATGCATTTTGGACAGGAATACTTCAAAAATTATGTAGTATTTTTCTCAATGCATTACACAAGGAAACATCTGATACCAGTTTTTACAATTATTGGCAATGTTCATTTTGATCATTTAATTAAAGGGATAACTTGTAGGTAATAATATATGTATTGCTATACATATATTGTTATAAAATGAAACAATATAATGTTTCAAGTTAGAAGGACTAGAAATTCTTTGCTGGAAAAAAACACTTCATCTCCAGACACAATCTTTTCATTGTAAATTTTGAAAATGAAGATAAATAGGTATGAAAAAATCATTCTTAGGCTTCTCAAAACAGATAATTTTGTTAGCATTTTGAAGTTCAAGCATATCTTTCAGGATTTTCTTGCCATAAGACAGATACACATGTAGATTTTGAGTGTTTACAAAAATAGGATCACATTTCATGGAATATTTTATTAATCTATATGGTGAACATATTTCCAAGGTAATAATTAAACTTCTATTATATCACCCTGATGGTCACATTTCATGGTTTTACTTCTATCTTCAGAAAATAGGACAAAACATGTAAAGAGAAAGAAATCTGAGGTATAATTTAGGAGGCGCACACACACAAATTTATATGCTATTTTATTTTTTGTATGGACTTAATGTGTTCTCACACCTTTTTGGTCTCTTAGTTAACTGATTTAATTGGATTCCCAATAAATCCTTTTCTTTCCTTTGATGACTCAGATATTCTGGAGATGACGATTAGTCAAAAGAATCAGATATAGTGAAAAACAGAAAGGAAACATAATATTAGCTAAATAGCATTAAATACAGTTCAGTGGAAAAGAAAATCTGTCTTTTTATTCTTTCTCAGTAGTGAAGGTTTGGTCATGCTTGGTGTTGTGAGGAGCCCATAGTGGGTTGGGGAAGAGAATGAGTTTCCTACCTGCCTATGTGATAATATTTAGAGACCATCATGACCTCAGTGTTCAGCTTGTAACATTAAAAAAAGTAAAGAAAAACAGTCATTTCAGAGAGATTACACTATCAGTAGGGCTCATAACTTGTGGACACATGTCCAAATCCGCATGAAAAGAACCCAGCTTCTACTATGCAGTCTCCATGATCATGACAACACCCTTCATTCAACTATTCGATGCAGAGACCCAGGAAACCACCAGATTCGACTGCTGACCTGCACATGTAAGCAGTCACCACAAACATTCAATCACACCTGCCCAGGCTTGTACATCCCTCCATTTCCGCTGTCACAAACTATCAAATGCTGTGTGTGGCTCCTTCACCTTGAATATTGATGCTGATTACAATGATAGTGATGATATTTATAGCCAAGCCCTTCCCATGCACTTTCAACATACTAACCTATCCAACACTCACAAAAATTGCCAGGTAAATGCGTAGTTGTCTCCATTTCTCACATGAGGACACTGAAGCAGAGACAGGTAGATAATTTTCTCAGCTGAAACACTAAATACATGATAAAGCCAGGACTTCAGTCTAGGCAGCATGGCAGTGGACACTATGCTCTAGAGCATCATGTTATTCCAAGGATGGCTTCCTCTGCTCTTTGAAGTATTTTTCACAATAAGCATCTAATATTATAGCCATTCTTTCTTTCCCTCAAGGTAAAAGTCAAAATTCCTTAGTATGGCACAGAAAATATGGTTGTAGCACAGACTGCTTATAATTACTTGGACCATCTTTCATCATAGGCCAGTTACGTTAGACTACTTCCATTTCTCTGAACATGTCTGTGTGTTATCTTGCCTCCAACAGCCCGTTGCACATTATTGTCCATCTACTGAGGGTACATCCTTCACTAATGTTGCTTGACTAAGTTCTGCTCCTCCTTCAAATAGCTGCTGGTAAAGCATCCTTCTCTGAGAAGTAAGTGATCCTTCTCTATCCCAACCCACTCCCAAAATAATTCTAAATATCCTTCCCATAAATTCCTAATGTATCTTTTTTTCTCTACCAACACTCGGTGTCATAAATGTCTGCCTCCTTTACTGTCTCCTCCAATTGACTGTAAGCTCCTTGAAGGCCAAAACAATTGCTATTTTGATGTACTCGCATCAGTCTGGCATGTAGAACACATTCAATTAGAGGTTCTCAACACAAACTCATTGTGTGAGCTGCAGGAGTTCAGTTAATCACCATTCCATCTTATACCGAGTGTTGTAAGCACAGGATATGTACTTTTTTGCAGGTATGGAAGATGATCGCATTCTACAGCTTGCCTCCGGGTAGGACATGTCTGTAGGTGTAGGTGAAGTACTTGGAGGTCCTCCAAGCAGCTCTATACCTCCCATCTTCTGAAAGAACCCCATAATTTTCCAATACTTTCTGGGGTCTGCTCTCTCATAACATCGACAGGGTGACACCTCTCTACCCCTTATGTGGCAAGCTGGACACACTTTCTGACCATGGATCTATTTGCATTAAGTAATTGAAGGCTGCGATCAGCAGACTCGAATCATAGTAGCTCCTATATAAACTAAATGTCATCATTGAGCCTGGCCAGGAAATGGAATTATTTTGGTCAATTAAGAACTAAGTTGACAGTGGAGAGCAGTAACAGGTGAGCTGTGGCTGTACAGTGACGAGAAGGATTTATGTATGTGTTTGGTAGAATTTGCTCTTTCACTTTACAATTGCAATTATATGTGGATTTTCAGATTTAAAAGAAGCAGAATAAAAGACATTCTTCTGAGTGGAACCTTTCCTTGATGCTTCAGCAAGATCTCACCAAGCTTTGGGGTCCGTGCTGGGAGTGTTTGTCATCATTGCCATCGCCGTGTGATAGAGGCTTCCAGAAGAAGGGTCAGTTTTTACTCCTCATTTAAGCCTCAGATATGCTTGTCAGGAAGAGAAGAAGGTGTTTAAAAGAATTTAGTGGATGACTTCAAGAAGAATAAAGGAAATTTGTAATTGGCCATGGTGGCTGAATTGTTTTCTGTTCTCTAACATGTATTAACCTTCCACACTCCTGTGGCCTCATAGCAGATTCATTATTACTTTTTTAACGATAAAAGTGTTTGGACCAAGTGTTTCATTAAAAGGACAAGCCTGAGCGGGTTCTGAGCACAAAGCCTTCAGCTCTATGAAGTAGAAAGTTAATATTCGCAGCAATTCTCATGTCCTTTGTATCCAACACAAGGACAATAAAGCATTAGTCATTTTTCAACATCACTGGGGTTGGAAATATATGGAAATACAAGGAAAAAAGAGAAGTGGACTGCTCTTTCAAGGCAATCTGTGGGGATCTTGAAGCGCATTGTGTTCACAATAGCATTAATCATTCCCCTCAAACACCTTGTGATTAATTCTACATAATAAGAGAAGTGTCAAAGAAATCTAAGGCTGGAAACACATTTGAATCAGAAGCCTGGAGCTCACAAAGAACTCAAGCTGTCTTTAATAACGTAAGACCTTCTTTCCTAACTGCCCGATGGTCATCTCCAAAAGGCTATTAAATTTATCATGACAACAAAGGAAATTTATCATCTTCTCCCTCCAGGTGATCCTCCTCTTTTCTACCTCATTCCACCCCAGGGGAAAGAATTAATCAACCTATCCTCTGAGTTACTTCTATACCTTGTTTATTACACTGATGCCTTGATTATCACCTTTTACATGAAGTAATGTGCAGTAAGATTACGTATTAGTCTCTCCCAAGAGAGTGAGCAGACTGAACCCCCCGAGAGAGGGGACTCTCATTCATTTTTGCATCCACAGAGCTATGCATAGTTCTGAACCTTAGATAATAGTTAAAAATAAGAATAGCTAAGATATACTGAAATTTATATACCAGACACCATTCTAAATGAGGTTAAGGGCACTGACTCAGCTATTCTGTATAACTGTCTTACGAGAAAAGGCACAATTATCATCTGTTTTACAGGAGAAGAAGTTGAAGCACATAGAATTTAAGTAGTTTTACTTGGGTCACATACGTAGTCATGGAAGGAGCCAGAATTTATATCTAGGCAGTCTGCCTCCAGCTCATCTCTCTCTCTCTGTCACTCATTCTGTCTTATAAGGGAATGCCCTATTCAGTGCCTTGAGGAACGACCCCCACTTGGGCTAACGCTGTATTAGCTGATACTCTCAACTGGTCCTGTTGGTTGAGAGTCCCAGCTCTCTTCCCACTGAGTGTTGGGCCAATCAATAGGATGAGCTTTGTTTACCTCAGTTGTGACAGATTATCCTGTTTACAACACCTTATTTCACTTCAAATAATGAGCCTTTTCCTGCACCCTGCCTCACTATGGACACCGTAATATGGTCTTATACTTCATAGATGAATAAACAAATATTGAATTAAATTTCACTTCTGGCAATGTGAAATACATGACACCTTGAAAAACTGTCTGCAGAACACACAGAAATACTGAAAAATGTAAAAACAAATGCAAAGCAAAAGCTTTAAATCCTGAGCTGAACC
Organism: Manis pentadactyla; assembly: GCF_030020395.1. Classification (NCBI taxonomy): domain Eukaryota; kingdom Metazoa; phylum Chordata; class Mammalia; order Pholidota; family Manidae; genus Manis; species Manis pentadactyla. Next base: position 144,117,979 of record NC_080020.1, on the reverse strand, counting down.
AACTAGGAATTAAGATAAATCTCCAGGAGCCCTAAACAAAGGAAGGCAAAGCAAACAGAATTTTTCAAGAGTGCTCCAAAGCTACATGTGCTTTATTTGTCAATTTTAGTAAATTCAAGTATGGGAGTCTACCAACCACAAGGGGAACAAGAAACATAGTTTTGGCTCCAAGAAAGTAGAAGTTGAGAACCGAAATACCCACATGTAATTGGGACCCTTGAAGAACTAAACCCTCAGTGATAAGGTAATATGAAACAAAAACCCAGCCAGCTGTATGAAAAAGAGACCTGTCTGTTTTGGTCTGGAATCTATGACCACAACTCTGTCCTCATGAATATTTGAGGTTTGAATTTATATTTTCTGTTCAGTCCAGGAAACACAAAGTTGAGGATTTACAGTAAGTGTCTAAGGGAGATGTGATAACCAACAGATGCAAAAGCAAATGATCTGCGCAATTCAGACCAGCATAAGCTCCAGATCAGAAATCATGAAACATGTGAATAGTAAGAACGAGGAGCAAGGGGAGACTCCTGGAGAGAGATCTTTTAGGATGGTTGAATATAGAAAAAAAATAAACATGAATAAGTTTTTTAAAGGACTAAACCAGAGAATTTATAGAATGATAAAAATAAGATATTATCCAAGAAGGGCAAGCAGGTGGGAAAACTATCCACATGTAACCTCTAGTGATAAAAAACATGTAATAAAATTTAAAATGCTATCGATAATTAAAGGGCAGACACTGCTGAAAGGAGAAATAGCAACTGTCTCAGAAGACATAATGCATGTATTTGAGAGTTACATAAGGAAGAAATGTGAAGGAGAGGCTTAGAGACATGTTGGTTAGAATGAGAAGATAAGTTTCAGAAGAAGAAAAGAAACATAGAGGAGAAAATATTCAAAGAGGTATGGGTGAGACATTTCCATATTTAAAGCAAGTCATGTAATCTTAGATTTAATAACTATAATGTTAGAAGAACAAATCAAGAAAAATATTAGAAATATGACTATAAAACTGAAGAGAAGAGCTCAAGCTGTCCATGAATTAAGACTTATTAACTATAAAACTCAGACAATGAGATTGAGAGCTGATTTCTTAACAGATTAATGGCAGCCAGAATATTGCACAATAATATAATCAACATGTGTAAAGAGTATAATTGCATAAACAGTAGAATAATCATTTCAGAATGACAGTACATTACATTTTCAAGCAACAAGTAAGGTTTGCTAAAAGAAAGTAAAAAAAGAAGAGAGTAGAAAAAGGGAAATAAATTCAGAAGAAATACCTGAAATGCACAAAGAAATACTGAACAAGAAATTATTCAGCCTGAGGGTAGATCTTACTGACACTGATTACATAAAAAGTAGTCTTGTCAAATTTGAAGATAAACAAAACAAAATATTCAAAATACTGATTAAAAGACACTGAGCAGTTGAACTAAATGTATTTGCGTGGTTTGGGTTAGTGGAAGAAGAACTTAGTTAACTTTACACAGACTATGCAACTTACAATTGAAAAGGGACAATTAAAATAGTAGAAAGAGCTTGTAGAAATTCCAACCCAGCAGAGGAAAATAATAAGCACAACAATAAGACTCAGTGAAGCACCAAAGCACCAGTGAATCACCAAAAAAGAAAAGGATTAATTCAGAGCATAATAATCAAATGGAAAGCAATGAAACAAAAAAAGAGTATATCAATTTTAAATACATGAATAATCTCAGTAAATATAAATATGTGAACTTATTAAAATAAAGTCACTGTATATTTTTTTAATCTTCAGCTGTACACTACATTACCATACTATACTTATAACAACAGATAGATACTCACCATAGTGACCTTCAGATGAAACACATATTTTGGATAAAAAGAAAAGTATTATTAGGAATAAAAAGCATAAATAGGGTAATTACAGAAAAGGTTGCAATGGACTAAATTGTGTTTCCCCACCACAAGATTCAAATATCAAAACCCTTACCCTCAAGGAGATGATATTAATAGCTGGAGTCTTTGGGAAATGAGTAGGCTTAGATGAAGTCATGAAGGTGAGGCCCTCATGACAGAATTATTGCCTTTATAAGAAAAAATAACAGGACAGAGCTCATTCATTCTGTTATGTGATCACTCAAGGAGGTGGCCATCTGCCAGGCAGAAAGAGGGTCCTTACCAGAACCCGACCCTGCTGGCACCCTGGTCTCAGACCATCTCCAGAACTGTGAGAAAAAAATCTCTCCTCTTTAAACCACCAGTCTAGTATTTTCTATGGCAGCCTAAATTGACTATACAGAATTTCAGTATCTCAAGAAAATATAAAGATTCCTTGTAAAATGATTTCAAAAAAATAAAATGGATATTAAATAGAAATTTACAAAAGTTTAGGGGAAGATTGATAAATTACTACCTTAATGGACTATCTCTCAAGTAGGCAAAAATATTAGTAAGGATACAGAAGATCTGAAAAGAACAATTAACTATTTTGTTTCAATAAATACATGCAATTACTAGGTGAGAACACACTTTACTCACACAAGGTACATTATACAAGAGGACTATGCACTGGCCATAATGCATACCCTATACAAATGAAAAATCACAGCTCATCTTCTTACCAGACTTTCTGTCCTGTAGGTCATAACCATCACAGAAGATTTGTAAATAGGCAACAAAATCTAAAATGTATAAGGATTGGAAGAAAAGAAACAAGATTATCATTATTCACACATGCTGTTGTCTCATAAACTAAAAGAATGAATAAGGAAAATAGAAATAGTAAGAGAACCTTGCTAGACATATGATGTATGTATTAAAAATCACTCAACTCCAAAAAAGAAACACCAATAATCCAATTAAAAAATGGACAGAGACCCTGAATAGACACATTTTTTTCCAAGGGAGACCTATGGATGGCCAACAAACACATGAAAAGGTACTCAACTAATCATCAGGGAAATGCTAATCAAAACCACAAAGAGATACTACTTCAAACCAATCAGAATGGCTAGTATCAAAAAAGACAAGAAATAACTGTTGGCGAGAATGTGGAGAAATAGGAACCCTCCTACACTTTTGGTGGGAATGTAAATTGGTGCAACCACTGTGGAAAGCAGTATGGAGGTACCTCAAAAAACTAAAGTAGAAATACCATATGATCCAGCAATTCCACTTCTTGGAATTTACCCAAAGAAAACAAAATCACTGATACAAAAAAATATATGCACCCTTACATTTATTGCAGTGTTATTTACCATAGCCAAGATATGGGAACAATATAAGTGTCCACTGATAGATGAATGGATAAAGAATATGTGTGAATATATACAATGGAATATTACTCAGCCATTAAAAATTAAATCTTGCCATTCATGACAACATGGATAGATCTACAGATTATTATGCTCAGACAGAGAAATCCAATTACCCTATGATTTCATTTCTATGTGGAATCTAAAAATAAAACAAATGAACAAACAAAACATAAATAGATTCATAAACATGGAATACAAACTGGTGGTTGTCATGATGGAAGGAGGTGGGTAGATGGGTAAAATAGGTGAAGGATATAAAGAAAGACAAAAAAAAATCAATGCCATTTTTACACCCCAACAACAATGACATGAGAAGACCATTTAAAATAACATCTATATATATATATGTAAAATAAGAAATTTGTTATAAAAAGAAGTATATAACATAGATAAAATTTCAGCACTATATTGAAATAAATTGAAGTAGGACAAATAAATGTAACAAAATGTCATGTCTAAGTTGAAAGATCTCCTAATTTTTATCAACTCTTCTCAAATGTAAAAAATTCAGTGTAAACCCATTTAAAATTCCAAAAGTTTTTCTTGAACTTCTGAGACTTGACTATACATACTTATTCTAACTTATATAGGAGAACACACTAATAAAAATAGCAAAGGCAATTTTGAGGTATAGCAATACAGTCACAGGACTGCCCTACAGATAGAAATTCTTATACTAAAGCAACATTAAGTAAGATAGGAAAGTTTTGCTGCAGAAGTGGCCAGACAGAACCCAGGGCTGATGGAGAGACTAGACCTTTATAACCTTCATCACGTGGCAATGCTGGTCTAGCGATCATGGAGAGAAGATACAACATTCAATAAAAGGAGATGGGACAATGGTTTTAAATATGGCCAAACAAGGAACTGGATCCCTCATTCGCAATGAAAACTAAGATGAATTTCATGTGAAGAGTCAAACCTGAAAATTGTAAAAAGAAAATAAAGGATAACACCATTGTAATGTCAAGTGGATTTTACAAATAAGATACAAAGTCATAAAAAATTGATAACTTTGATTACACAAAATTAAAACTTTCTGTTTATTAAAACAAAGCATAAAATGTGTGTGAGAGAGAAAGGGAGAGAAAAGAGATACAGATGGCAATATTTGAGTATCACATGTGAGAGGCAAAGACTATCTGGAATATATTTTTAAAACCTACAAAACAATAACAGAAATACTTATCATTGTAAAAAAAAAACACTTATAATAACCCAACAGAAAACTGGACAGAATTAGCAGAAAAGGAAACAGGAAAAATCAATTTAAAAATTTTAAATTATCAATCTCTCAAGTAATCAGGGAAGTGAAAGTAAAATCCAAGGAGACACAATGTAAAATTAAATTTTTAAGTTGTCTGATAACAACAAAGGTTGGTAATGCTGTGAAGCAACAGGAACTCTTACACACAGTTAATGTAGTATAAATTAGGCAAAAATTTTGCAGAAGAAATTTGTCTAAAAATATTAAAGTCAAAAGTGAACACACCTTTGATTTAGCAATTCCAACTCTTGGAATATGCCAAAAATAAACTCATAAGTGCACAGAGGATATAGAGAAAATACATAAGGAACATTATATGCATTTTTAAAACAGTGGGAACATCCTAAATATTAAGAGGTGAATCAATAAGAAATTGTGACAATTTTGTAGAGTGAAAAATAGGGTAGTGAAAAAGGAGGCACAGATATACACCAACCAACAGGATGAATCACAAATAAAATGTGAGAGAACAAAGTAAGTTTAAGAATACGAAGTTTTAAAACACAGAAGGTAAAGGGTATTTGTGAAACTCCACAGCTAATATTATTCTTAAAAGTTAAATATCAAACCTATCCCTTTAAGGTTGAGGACAGAGCAAGAATTCAAAATGTATCATAGGTCCTATTCAGCACAATTAAGAGGGGGTGGGGTGGGGAGGGAGGGAAAGAGCTAGAGAAAGAATAAAAAAGAAAGAAAGAGAGGTAAGCAGGCATAAAGATTGGAAAGTAAAAGTTAAAGCTTTCTTTCTATGCAGTTTACATGACCTTCTTTACAGAAAATCTGAGGAAATATGCAAACATCAGAACTAAGGTGGATTTAGCAAGATCACAATGTAGAAGATCAATATAAAAAATATTAATTATATTTCTACTAGCATTAAACAATTGGAAAATGAGATTTTAAAACATCATAATTGTTAGTAGCATTAGAAAGAACAACTAGGAATACATTTAAAAAAAGTTGTGCAAGACTTCTAAAAAACATTACAGAGAGAAATTTAAGACCCAAATAAATGGAGATATAAACCATGTTTGTGCACTGAAAAACTCTATATTGTTAACATGCCAATTCTCTTCCAGACTGATCTATAAATTCAATGCAACTCCAATCAAAATTCCATGTAATGTAATGTGGTTACATTGCATCTTTTTAAAAAATAGAATTGGCACACTAATTCCAAAATTCATATGGAAATGGAAATGACCTCAAATAGCAGACAAGCATGAAGAAGATAAATTTAGAAGGCTTATGCTCCCAGATTTCAAGGCCTACTCTAAAGCAACAGTCATAAAAATCAGAAGTGTATACAAATAGATCAGTGAAATGAGTTTAGAAATAGACCCATACATATGTCATAGGTTATTCTAAGACAAACAAGGTGTCAAAGCAATTCAGTGAGAAACAAGAAGTCTCAATAAAGAGTGCTGGTAAAACTGGATATCCATTAGTCCCATTTAAACATTGTATATTTGTGACCACATCTGAATTTTCACAAAATCATACAAGGAAAATACTACTACTATCTCCATTTTTATGGAGAGGGAACTGAGGCAAGAGGGATTAAACAACTTGCCTAAAGTTGCAAAAAGCTCACAAGCAGCAGAGCCAGTGTTAGAATAGAGGCAACAAGGAGAGTTCCAAGCAAGAGTAAATGCTAGGGCATGGATTGCCAAGGGAAGCTGTGCTTCACGGGGGGAAGACACAAAGTGTTCATTTGGAGACCATTTTCTTTCATGATTTTCTCCAATTCCCTTTCCTGTTTTATATTTTTCTGGCTCAAGCTGGGTGAGACTGAGTAAAGGGTGCCCATGATTTCCTTACACCTTTTTTTTAAATTTTATAATAAGGCATTATTGATATACACTCTTATAAAGGTTTCATATGAAAAAACAATGCGGTCACTACATTTACCCATATTATCAACTCCCCACCCATATGCCAATGCAGTCACTGTCCATCAGTGTAGTAAGATGCCACAGATTTGCCTTCTCTGTGCTACACTGATTTCCCTGTGACCCACCACACCATGTGTACTAAACATAATACCCCTCAATTCCCTTCTCCCTCCCTCCCCACCCGCCCTCCCACACCCCTCCCCTTTGGTAACCACTAGTCCCTTCTTGGAGTCTCTGAGTCTCCTGCTATTTTGTTCCTTCAGTTTTGCTTTGTTGTTATACTCCACAAATGAAGGAAATCATTTGCCACTTGTCTTTCTCCGCCTGGCTTATTTCACTGACCATAATATCTTACAGTTCCATCCATGTTGTTGCAAATGGTACAATTTGTTTCTTTCTTATAGCTGAATAGTATTCCTTTGTATATATGTACCACATCCTCTTTGTCCATTCATCTACTGATGGATACTTAGGTTGCTTCCATATCTTGGCTATTGTAAAAAGTGCTGCGATAAACACAGGGGTGCACATGTCTTTTTGAATCTGAGAAGTTGTATTCTTGGGTAAATTCCAAGGAGTGGGATTCCAGGGTCAAATGGTATTCTATTTTTAGTTTTTTGAGAAACCTCCACATTGCTTTCCACAATGGTTGAAGTAACTTACATTCCCACAGACAGTGTAGGAGGGTTCCACTTTCACCGCATCTTTGCCAGCATTTGTTGTTCTTAGTCTTTTCGATGCTGGCTATCCTTACTGGTGTGAGGTGACATCATATTGTGGTTTTAATTTGCATTTGCCTGATGATTAGTGATTTAGTGATGTGGAGCATCTTTTCACGTGTATGTTGGCCATCTGAATTTCTTCTTTGGAGAACTGTCTCTTCATATCCTCTGCCCATTTCTTAATTGGGTTATTTGCTTTTTGTGTGTTGAGGCATGTGAGTTCTTTAAATATTTTGAATATTAACTTCTTGTCGGATATGTCATTTACAAATATATTCTCCCAAACTATAGGATGTCTTTTTGTTCTGTTGATAGTGTCCTTTGCTGTACAGAAACTTTTTAGTTTGATGTGGTCCCATCATTTTTGCTTTTGTTTCCCTTGCTTGAGGAGATGCATTCAGGAAGAAGTTACTCATGCTTATATTCAGGAGATTTTTGCCTGTCATCTTCTAAGAGTTTTATGGTTTCATGACTTACAATCAGGTCTTTGATCCATTTCAAGTTTACTTTTGTGTATGGGGTTAAACAATAATCCAGTTTCATTCTCTTGCAGGTAGCTGTCCAGTTTTGCCAACACCAGCTGTTGAAGAGGCTGTCATTTCCCCATTGTATGTCCATGGCTTCTTTATCATATATTAATTGACCACATATGGCTGGGATTATATCAGGGCTCTCTAGTCTGTTCCATTGATCTATGGGTCTGTTCTTGTGCCAGTACCAAATTGTCTTGATTACTGTGCCTTTGTAGTAGAGCTTGAAGTTGGGGACTATAATCCCCCCAGCTTTATAATTCTTTCTCAGGACTGCTTTGACTATTTGGGGTCTTTTGTGGTTCCATATGAATTTTAGAATGATTTGCTCTAGTTTGCTGAAGAATGCTGCTTGTATTTTGATAGAAATTGCATTGAATCTGTATATTGCTTTAGGCAGGATGGCCATTTTGACAATATTAATTCTTCCTATCCATGAGCACGGGATGTGTTTTCATTTATTAGTATCTTCTTTAATTTCTCTCATGAGTCTCTTGTAGTTTTCAGAGCATGGGTCTTTCACTTCCTTAGTTACATTTATTCCTAGGTATTTTATTCTTTTAGATGCAACTGCAAATGGACATGTTTTCCTGATTTCTCTTTCTGCTAGTTCACTGTTAGTGTATAGAAATGCCACAGATTTCTGTGCATTGATTTTGTATCCTGCAACATTGCCGAATTCAGATATTAGATCCAGTATTTTTGTAGTGGATCTCTTAGGGTTTTTTATGTACAATATCATGTCAGCTGCAAACAGTGACAGTTAACTTCTTCCTTGCCAATATGGATGCCTTTTATTTCTTTGTGTTGTCTGATTGCTGAGGCTAGGACCACCAATACTATGTTAAATAGAAGTGGGAGAGTGGGCATGCTTGTATTGTCCCCAATCTTAAAGGAAAAAGCTTTCAGCTTCTTGCTGTTAAGTGTGATGTTGGCTGTGGCTTTGTCATATACGGCCTTTATTATGTTGAGGTACTTGCCCTCTATACCCATTTTGTTGAGGGTTTTTATCATGAATGGATGTTGAATTTTTTCAAATGCTTTTCAGCATCTATGGAGATGATCATGTAGTCTTTGTCCTTCTTTTGGTTGATGTGGTGGATGACATTGATGGATTTTTTAATGTAGTACCATCCTTGAATCTCTGAAATAAATCCTACTTGATCATGATGGATTATCTTTTTTATGTATTTTTTAGTTTGGTTTGCTAATATTTTGTTGAGTATTTTTGCATCTATGTTCATTAGGAATATTGGTCTCTAATTTTCTTTTCTGTAGTGTGTGTGCCTAGTTTTGTTATTAGAGTGGTGCTGGCCTCATAGAATGAGTTTGGAAGTATTCCCTCTTCTACTCTTAGGAAAACTTTAAGGAGGATGGGTATTAGGGCTTCACTAAATGTTTGATAAAATTCAGTGGTGAAGCCATCTGGTCCATGTGCTTTGTTCTTAGGTAGTTTCCATGATTACCAATTCAATTTTGTTGCTGGTAATTGGTCTGTTCAGATTTTCTGTTTCTTCCTGGGTCAGCCTTGGAAGGGTCTATTTTCTAGAAAGTTGTCTATTTCTTCAAAGTTTTCCAGTTTGTTAGCATATAATTTTTCATAGTATTCTCTAATATAATTCTTTGTATTTCTGTGGTGTCCATACTTATTTTTCCTTTCTCATTTTTTATTCTGTTTATGTGAGTAGACTCTCTTTTTTTTCTTGATAAGTCTGGCTAGGGATTTATCTATTTTCTTTATTTTCTCCAAGAACCAGCTCTTGCTTTCATTGATTCTTTCTATTGTTTTATTCCTCTGATTGTATTTCTTTCTGCTCTAATCTTTATTATGTCCCTCCTTCTACTGACTTTGGGCCTCATTTGTTGTTCTTTTTCTAGTCTCATTAATTGTGAGTTTTGTCTGCTTATATGGGATTGTTCTTCTTTCCTGAGGTAGGCCTGTATTGCAAAATACTTTCCTCTTAGCACAACCTTTGCTGTGCCCCACAGATTTTGTGGTGTTGAGTTATTGTTGTCATTTGTCTCCATATATTACTTGATCTCTGGTTTTTTAGTCATTAGTCCATTGGTTATTTAGGAGCATGTTGTGAAGTCTGCATGTGTTTGTGGGATTTTTCATTTTCTTTGGGTAATTTATTCTATTTTCATACCTTTGTGGTCTGAGAAATTGGTTGGTACAATTTCAATCCTTTTGAGTTTACTGAGGCTCTTTTTGTGGCCTAGTATGTGGTCTATTCTGGAGAATGTTCCATGTGCACTTGAGAAGAATGTGTATTCTGCTGCGTTTGGGTGTAGAGTTCTGTAGCTGTCTGTTAGGTCCATCTGTTCTAATGTGTTGTTCAGTGCATCTGTGTCCTCACTTATTTTATGTCTGGTTGATCTGTCCTTCAGAGTGAGTGGAGTGTTGAAGTCTCCTAGAGTGAGTGCATTGCATTCTACTTCTCCTTTTAATTCTGTTAGTATTTGTTTCACATATGTAGGTGCTCCTGTGTTGGGTGCATAGATATTTATAATGGTTATATCTTCTGGTTGGACTGACCCTTTTATCATTATGTAATGTCTTTCTTTATCTCTTGTGACTTTCTTTGTTTTGAAGTTTATTTTGTCTGATACAAGTACTGCAACTACTGCTTTTTTCTCCCTTTTAGTTACATGAAATATCTTTTTCCATACCTTCACTTTTAGTTTGTGTACATCTTTGGGTTTGAAGTGAGTCTCTTGTAGGCAGCATATAGATGGGTCTTGTTTTTTACCCATTCAGTGACTCTATGTCTTTTGATTGGTGCATTCAGTCCATTTACATTTAGGGTGATTATCGATAGGTATGTACTTATGGCCATTGCAAGCTTTAGATTCGTGGTTACCAAAGGTTCAAGCTTAACATCCTTACTATCTAAGAGTCTAAGTTAACTCACTTAATATGCTATTACAAACCCAATATAAAGGTTCTTTTTTTCCTCCTCCTTTTCCTTCCTCCACCATTGTTTATATATTAGATCTCATATTCTGTACTCTTTGTCTATCCCTTGATTGACTTTGGGGATAATCAATTTAATTTTGCATTTGCTTAGTAATTAGCTGTTCTACTTTCTTTACTGTGGTTTTATTACTTCTGGTGACAGCTCTAACACCTTGGGAACACTTCCATCTATGGAAGTCCCTCCAAAATAGACTGCAGAGATGGTTTGTGGGAGGTAAATTCTCTCAGCTTTTGCTTATCTGGAAATTGTTTAATCCCTCCTTCAAATTTAAATGATACTCTTACCAGATAAAGTAATCTTGGTTCAAGGCCCTTCTGTTTCATTGCATTAAATACATCATGCCACTCCCTTCTGGCCTGTGAGGTTTCTGCTGAGATGTCTGATGTTAGCCTGATGGGTTTTCCTTTTTTATGTGATCTTATTTCTCTGTCTGGCTGCTTTTAATAGTCTGTCCTTATCCTTGATCTTTCCCATTTAAATTACTATATGTCTTGGTGTTTTCTTCCTTGGGTCCCTTGTGTTGGAAGATCTGTGTACCTCCATGGCCTGAGAGATGATCTCCTTCCCCAGACTGGGGAAGTTTTCAGCAATTACTTCATGAAGACACTTTCTATTCCCTTTTCTCTCTCTTCTTCTGGTACCCCCATAATGCAATTATTGTTCCATTTAGATTCATCACACAGTTCTCTCAATATTCTTTCATTCTTAGAGATCCTTTTTTCTCTCTGTCCCTCAGCTTCTTTGTATTCCTCTTCTCTAGTTTCTGTTTCATTCATCTTCTCCTCCACCATATCTAACATGCTTTTAATACCCTCCATCGTGCTCTTCAATGATTGGTTCTCTGACCAGAATTCATTCCTGAGTTCTTGAATAATCTTTCTGTACCTCCATTAGAATGTTAATGATTTTTATTTTGAACTCCCTTTCAGGAAGATTCATGAAGTCGGTGTCATTTAAATCTTTCTCAGGAGTTGCATTAATAATTTTACTTTGAACCAGGTTCCTTTGACATTTCATATTTGTATCTGGCGCCCTCTAGTGTCCAGAAGCTCTACTCTCTTTGGAGCTGCTCAGCCCCTGAAGCAATGTTGGGGGGTTGCAGGGGAGTGGTCCTGGTGCCTGGGGGGAGGAAAGAGCTGTTTCCTCCTTCCTGGCTGCTATGCGTTCTCCACTGCCTGAACCATGAGGCAAGCACACAGGTATAAGCCTCAATGCTTTATGTTTGTAGTTGCTGTAGACAGATCTTCCCTCTGGCTAGCCTAACACCAGGGTAGGGTTTGCCTGTTTGCAAGTCAGGTGGTGCTGGCCGGGAGAAAGGCCAGTAGGCTGCATATCATGGAGGGGGTCCCTGGAGCTATGTAGCCAGCCAGGGAGCTGGCATACCTGAAGATCATGAAAGCTTCCAGTCTGCTAGGCAGAGTGCAGCCAGAGAATTTTGTCTTCCCGTCCTTTCTCCTGAGCAGTAAGCTCTGTGCAATCGTTGCCCCTTTAGCAGCCCTCTTGCTTATGGCTTCCTTGTTAGGAAGTCTCTCAGACTGCCTGCCTTTCTTTTGTCACAGAGCAGCTGGATATGGATCCCTACTTTCCACAAGCAGCTGGAGTTTCAGTCTCTCCTGGAATTCTGCCTGTCTTAGCTTTCCTACCCGCTAATGAGAGTAATATGCAAGCACCATGAAATGTAGGTTTGTGCTCCCAGAACAGATCTCCAGAGTTAGGTATTCAGCAGTTGCAGGCCTCTACTCCCTTCCCACTCTGTTTCTCTTCCTCCTGCCAGTGAGCTGGGATGGGGGAAGGGCTTGGGTCCCACCAGACCAAAACTTTGGTATATTACCCTGTTCCATGAGGTCTTTTCTTTTCTCCAGGTATATGCAGCCTGGCACAGCCTTCTTTCCTGTTGCTCTTTCAGGATTAGTTGTATTAATTATGTTTGCATATTATATGTGGTTTTAGGAGGAAGCCTGTCTCACCTCTCATGTTGCCATATTTTAATCTACAGTTATTTCAAAATAAAAATTTAGTTTATAAAAGTAAAGTACTCAATAACCTGTTTGCTCTACTAGACCAAAGGTCAATGGAGAACTGTGCCTTCCCTTATATTGTAAGAGCACATAAGTCCTGGGAATGGAAGCCACTAAGTAAGAATTTGGCAAGTGAATCAATAAATTGGATTACCATAATTTTGTTTGCTTAAAAATTTTGAGGAGAAAAATTGAGGGACAAGGTACCAAAATCCTGACAAAAAAATTGGCTAAAACATGAATAGAGAATTCACACACACAAACTCACACACACACATGCGTGCATGCACACAGATATGAAAATGGCTTTAGCATTTGAAAATTATTCAAAGTTAACTCACAATTAGATAAGTGTAAAAAAAGAACAACTGCAATACCTTGAAATGCCTATTGGAGAACATGGAAAAGTATGACAATACATCCTCTTTGCCTACCTGTGAAGACATAGTACCCTCTATACATTGCTGGTATAAATGGAAACAAGTACAGTCACTGGGGAGAGACATTTGGCAATACTTACCAAAATTATGACATTTTGATCCAGCAATATGACCTTAGGAATCTAAATTGAGGATACACTTTCAACAATATGAAAATACACATACTTGCAAAATATTTGAGGTAGATTGTCCATGCATAGAAGAATGGTTAAATAAACTATGACACATCCACAAAATGGAGTACTATGCAGCTAAAAAGGTATAGATCTCTATGTATTAATAGTGATATCTTTGATATATTGTTAAATGGAAAAAAAAAGTCCAAAGAAGTATCTGTTTCTGGCACCCTGCACCTAAAAAAGGTGCTATACAAAAACTTACAAGTGTTTCCTAAATTTTGTACAAAAAAAATTACAGAGATCATAAATCAGAAATTAAGGCTGGTTACCTGGAGGAAAAGGGAATAGAATAATAGGAATGATAATGTGGTACCATTTCTCTCAATATGTATTTTCTGAAAACTCTGACTTTTAGAACAATGGCAATGGTTCACACACTCAGAATAATACATTAAAACTGAACCAGGATGTAGATGGAACCCAAACTAAATGCCAGTTGTACAAATAATCTGTTTTGTTAATAAATTGCATAATTACATGATCACAGTGAAGGATGGGAGAGAAGAGAACTAGCCTAAGTAACCAGGGAAAACAGTGTTTTGATTGTGTACCATACAGAAATACTTTATTCTAGTTAGTAAATATATTTCTCAAAAGGTTGGTTTTACATTTACACTAGTATTGAACGAGTATGCAAGATACTATGGATAATAAAAGCCAGGTATTTCATTGTTCCTGAGAAAAGTCACAATATTGAAATACTGAATTGTAAGTGAGTTACAAATACTAAAAAGGAGAGGCTGTAATGAAACTGCAGTGTTGGGTTAGAATCAAAAGTACAAGAATGAATTTATGACTTTAATGCATATGCAGATATATCAAAACAGAAATAGAGTTGTGTGTGTGTGTTTGCACATATGTATGTGTTAGGAAACTTATGTATGTTTCCTTGCTCTGTCTACTGGGAAAACCTAGAAGCAGTGAGTTTCCAGTAGCAATGAATACAGCTACTTGTTTCTAAATATGATTCTCTGATCAAAGAAACCAGGGCTCCTGGTAGAAATGACTGGGTCTGGACCTGGGATGCCTATAAGTCAGAAAATGCTCAAAAAATAACAAGGACATATTGGAAGAACATGACAACAATTTGAAGGACTCACTATAGCCAAAGCTGAGACCACTTGAGCAATAAAATAAATAAAGAGAATATTGGATTATACCCCATAGATAAAATAAATATCCATGACTCTATACTGATATAAATAAATATTTGAATAAATACTTGGGGCAGAAAGAGCAACTCTTCCTCACAGAATTCCAATTAATACATGCAGAGGGAATGAAGAAAATGGAAAAATCACCAGTAAGCCAATTTCACAATAATAATTAATATAGACAAAAGTCACCAATGAATACTAACATTAGTGGGTGAAAGCATGATAAGAAACAGGGTGTTTGCCTTGCCCCAAAGTATCTCCTACAAAATTCTGATTCATTACAAACAAGAGATGGCAATTTTACAACAGAGAAGCCCTGATGATATTATCTTAACCAAGTGATGGCAATTAATGTCATCAGCAATAAAACATATCTATACCATGCACTCCTTGATGGTTCATTGAGAAAAGGACACCTTTTCTGAATTACTCTTACCAAAAATGGCAAGAATCTAATAATGAGAAAACATCAGACATCCAAACTGAGTGACATTCTACAAAATAGCTGACTGGTACTCTTCAAAAGTGGTAGATCGTTAACAAAAATGACAGCTAAAGAACTAACACAGATCATTGGAGACTAAGGAGACATAACAATTGTATCCAATCTGGGATAATGAATGGGATCTTGCTCAGAGAAAAGGACATCAGTGGAGCAATGACTTCATGTAAGGTTCCGTAGCTTAGTTAATAGTATCAATGTTCATTTCTGTTTTTGTACTTGTACTATGGTTATATAAAATGTTAACATTAGCAGAAGCTGGGTGGTGGTTACATGGAAATTCCACACAATTTTTCCAATTTTTTGCAAGGCTAAAATTATTATTTTAGAAACTGGTTGTGAAAAGATGGCAGAGTAGAACAGCAAAGTGGAAACTTCCTCACACCTACACACCAAAGAAGCACCTACAGCAAATACAACAAACACTGAAAATGACCTGAAAATGGCAGGACAGACCATTTATAACTGGTGAAAAAAGACTCCATTGAGAAGGGAAAAGACAGGGCTGTGATACCTAGAATGCAAGCCCTTCCCCACCCCAGCCTACAAGCAGGAGGGAGAGGGACAGAGCAGGAAGTGGACTAGCACTCTGGCACACTGGGCCTTGGAGATCTTCTTTGGGAACATGAGTACACATTGCATTGGGCTTTAATGGGGCTGCACACTAGGGCAAGGTGGAGCATTCTTGGGGGCTGAGACTCCTGTCACTGTGGAGGACAGGCACACTCCATCTGTCTCTCTGAGACCCAACACAGAGGCAGCAGTTTGAGAGACTGACCAGCAGTGGGAAGTGGGCCAGAGGGGTGGGGGTTGAGGGAGCGCTCTCTGCAGAAGAAAGGGCAGGTGGATTACGCATCCCAAGCCCTTCCTCAGCCCAACCATTTGGGAACTTACAGGAGCCCCAGATGCTCCTTCTACCTCACCACAGCCCAGCTCCACAGTGGCATTCCCCTGCATACCTGCCCAGTCTGGCCTGCTCAGCCCAGGAGTGGTTCAACTTTGCTGCCTGGAAGGTGGAGGGACACTTTTCAGCTTTTCTGTCCATCATTCAGATCAACTGGTCCATCACTTGCAGGAGGCAGCTCTAAACTCTCTAGCTCCCTACTGGTGGCTCAGCTGTAAGTAACATTTCCCTGTGCACTTGCTCCACCTGGCCAGGATGACTGAGCAGCAGCAGCCATTGCTGACTGTCAGGCAAAGGGCAGCCCCACCCACAACATATTCCAGCAGAAGTGCCTCTCAGCACACAAAAGGCACACTGAGGTGAGCTGTCAGCATCTGCTTCCAGAGCCCAACCACTGCTCACAAGCAGGCAGGAAGGCAGCCCACACCCAACCCACCAGGCAATGGTGGCTGTGCCATGAAGAACAACCAGGCACAGGTGAGAAAAGTCTAGGGCTTCTGTCATCACAGGACGCCTACTTCATAAAGCCATTACTCTCTAGTCCAGGAGGCATAGCTGATCCACCTAATATGAAGGAAGACACACAGAAACCCCCAGACAAAGTGAGGAGGCAGAAGAATATGTCCCAAACAGAAGACAAGGTAAGACACAAGAAAAAGGATATGAAATGAAGATTAGCAATCTTCTTGATTAATACTTTAAAGTAGCAGTCATAAATACACTCACTGACCTGTGGAAAAGTGTTGAAGATCTCAGGGAGGACTTCAACAAAGAGAGAAAATGCAAAAAAGTGCCACTCAGAGCTGAAGAATACAATAACTGAAATGAAAAATACAATGGATGGAATGAATAGTAGACTGTTGAAAGTAGAGAAAATAATGTGATAGAATGTGATAGAAGAGAGAGAATAGGAAAGTTCTCTGTGAGGAACAGAGAGAAAAAAGAATTCCTGAAAATGAAAGGATGTTAAAAGAGCTGTGTGACAACACTAAAAAAAACAATATTTACGTAATAAGTGTCCTAGAAGAGGAACAGAGAGACGAAGGAATAGAAAGTATCTGAAAAAATAATCACTGAAAACTTTTCCAATCTGGGGAACGACAGGAAATCCATTTTCTGGCAGTTCAGAGAGCCCCTAACAAAAGGAACCTCAGGGAGAGTACAACACAGGCCATAACCAAACACCAAAACATATAGTAAAATGACAAAGATTAAAGATAAAGAGAGATTCTTCAAAGCATAAAGAGATAAGTAGACAATTACTTATTAAGGAAGCTACATAAGTCTATCAACAGATTTCTCAGCAGAAATTTTACAGCTTAGAAAGAAGTGGCATGAAATATTTAACATATTGAAAGGGAATAACCTACAACCAAGAATTCTCTACCCAGCAAGTTCATTCAGAATTGAAGGAGAGATTTAAAGTTTCACAGATAAATGAAGGTTAAAAAATTCACTACCACTAAATTGACCTAACAGGATATATTAAAGATACTTCTGTAGGTGGAAAAGTTCTTAAGTCTAAATATTTTTCATCAGTGAAAATAAACCTACAGTAAAGGTAGTAGACCAAATATTTATTAAGCAAGAATGAAGTTTTTTAAAAAGTAGTAAAATCAACTGCAGAAAAATCAGTCAAGGGACATGCAAAAGATGTAGATTATGACATCTAACACATAAAATGTGGAGGAAGAATTAAAAAGTTGTACTTTAAGATTGTGTTTGAAAGTCAGGGACCATTAATTTAATATAGACTGTTATATGTTTATCTATACATAAAACTATCTATGAACTTTATGGTAACCACAAACCTAAAGCCTATAATAGACATACAAACAATTGAAGAAAAGAAACTCCAAGCATAACACTAAAGAAAACCATCAAATAAAAAGAAAAGAATATAAGAAAGGAAAAAAGGAACAGAGAAGAGCTACAAAACAACCAGAAAATAAGTACATACCTCTCAATAGTTACCTTAAATGTAAATGGACTAAATGCACCAATCAAAAGACACAAGGTGGTAGAACAGATATAAAACAAGACCCATTTATATGCTGCCTACAAGAGATGCATTTCAGACCTAAAGACTTACCTAGACCGAAAGTGAAGGGATGGAAAAGGATATTTCATGAAAATAAAGGGGATAAAAAAGGAGGAGTAGCAGTACTTACATCAGACAAAATATACTTCAAAACAAAGAAAGTAGCAAGACACAAAGAAGCACAGTATATAATGATAAAAATATCAGTGTTCAACAAGAGGGTATAATAATAATAAATATATGCACCCAACCTAGGAGAACATAAACTTATAAAACAATTATGAACAGACCTAAAGAGAGAAATAGCAATACAATCATAGGGGACATTAACATCCCACCTACATCAATGAGCAGATCATGCAGACAGAAAATACATAAGGAAACAGAGGCATTGAATTCACATTAGACCCAATAGACTTAACAGATATATATAGAACATTCCACCCAAGAGTAGCAGGATACACATTTTCTCAAGTGCACATAGAATGATCTCCAGGATAGATCACATATTAGGACACAAAAAGAGCCTCAATAAATTTTAAAAGATTGAAGTTGTATCAAAGATATTTTCAGATCACAATGGTTTGAAACTAGAAATCAATTAAATGAAAAAAAATCCACAAATACTTGGAAGCTAAACAACATGTTTCTAAATAATCAATTGATCAATGAACTAATCAGAGAGGATATCAAATACTAGGAGACAAATGAAAACAGAAACACAGTAGTTCAAATTATGGGGATACCACCAAAGCAGTTCTAAGAAGGAAGTACCTAACAACACAGTCCTACCTTGAGATAGAAGAACAATTGAACAATCCCAGATTAACAATCTAAACTCACAACTAAAGGAACTAGAAAAATAACAAATAAAACCCAAAGTTAGTAGAAGGAAAGACATACTAAAGATCAGAGCAGAGGTAAATAAAAGAGAATAATAAAATAATAGGAAAAAATCAATGAAAACAAGAGCTGGTTCTTTGAGAAAATAAACAAAATAGACAAACCCTAACTAGATTTAACAAGAAAAAGATAGAGGACAGAAATAAACAAAATCAGAAATATAAAATGAGAAGTTACAAGTGATACAGAAATACAAAAAAAATTCTATAAAAATTATATGACAATAAACTGGACAACATAGAAGAAATGGACAAATTCCTAGAAATATACAACCTTCCAAAACTGACCCAGGAAGAAATAGAATATCTGAACAGACTGATTATCAGTAACAAATTTCAAATGGTAATTAAAAACTCCCAATAATCAAAGTATACTACCAGATGATTTCACAGCTGAATTCTACCAAACATCTAAAGAAGAGCTAATACCCATCCTCCTTAAAGTATTGCAAAAAATAGAAGAGGAGGAAATACTTCCAAACTCATTCTATGATGCCAACATTACTCTAATACCAAAACCAGACAAAGACACTACAAAAAAAGAATACTTTAGACCAATATCCCTGAAGAACACAGCTGCAAAAATCCTCAACAAAATATTAACAAACTGAATTCAAAAATATATAAAAAGGATCATCCATCATGATCAAGTGGGATTTATGCCAGGGATGCACAGATAGTGCAATGCCCTTAAATTAATAAATGTGATACAGCACATTAACAAAAGGAATGGTGAAAATCATATGATCATCTCCATAGATGCTGAAAAAAGCATTTGACAAAATTCAACATCCATTCAGGATAAAAACTCTCAACAAAATGGGCATAAAGCATTTGTACCTCAACATAATAAAGGCCAAATATGACAAACCCACAGCTAACATCATACTCAATGGTGAAAAGCTGAAAGCTTTTCTTCTAAGTTCAGGAACAAGACAAGGATGCCAACTCTCACCACGTTCATTCAGCATAGTGCTGGAGGTCCTAGCCACAGCAATCAGACCACACAAAGAGATGAAAGGCATCCAGATTGGTAAGGAAGAAGTTAAACTCTCACTATCTGAAGATGACATGATACTATATATAGAAAACCCTAAAGATTTACCAAAAGCTATTAGAACTAATAATTGGATTCATCAAAATCACAGGATACAAAATCAATGTATAAAAATCAGTTGCATTCCTATATACTAACAATGAACTAGCAGAAAGAGAAATAAGGAAAACAATCCCACTTATAATTGCATCAAAAAGAAAATCCATGGAATAAACCTAACCAAGGAGATGAAAGATGAGCTCTCTGAAAACTATAAGACAGTGATGAAAGAAACTGAAGACACAAATAAATGGAAATCATGTATAGGAAGAATTAATATTGTCAAAATGGCCATCCTGCTCTTAGCAATTTACAAATTCAGTGCAATCCCTATCAAATTACCAACAGTATTTTGTCAATGAACTAGAGCAAATAATCCTAAAATTCATATGGAACCAAAAAAATCACAAAGAGCCAAATCAGTCTTGAGAAAGAAGAACAAAACTGGAGGTGTTACCCTCCCTGACTTCAACCTATAGTACAAAGCTGCAATAATCAAAACTGTATGGTACTGGCACAAGAAGAGGCCCATAGATCAATGGAACCACATAAAAAGCCCAGAAATAACCCATATTTATATGGACAATTAATATATGATAAAGGAACCATGAATATAGACAATGGGGAAAAGACAATCTCTTCAATAAATGGTGTTGGGAAAACTGTACAGCTACATGCAAAAGAATGAAACTGGATTACTGTCTAACTCTATACACAGAAGTAAACTTGAAATAGATTAAGACCTAAATGTAAGACATGAAGCCATAAAACTCTTGGAAGAAAGCATAGGCAAAAATCTATTGAACATAAACATAAGCAAATCTTTTCTGAAAAAGAAAGTTTCCCCAGGCAAGGGAAACAAAACAAAGCAAAAATAAACATGCAGGTATACATTAAACTAAAGCTTCTGTACAACAAAGGACATCATCAGGACAAAAAGGCAATCTCCAGTATGAAACAATATATTCCTAAATGATATATCTGATAAGGGGTTAACATTCAAAATATATAAAGAACTCATACAACTCAACACCAAAAAACAAATAACCCAATAAAAAAATGGGCAGAGGAACTGAATAGACATTTTTTCCAAGAAGAAACACAGATGGCCAATAGACACCTGATAAGATGCTCCACATCACTAATCATCAGGGAAATGCAAATCAAACCCACAAGGAGATACATACCCCACACCTGTGAGAATGGCCACTATCCAAAAGACAAGAGATAACAAGTGTCAGTGAGAATGTGGAGAAAAGGGAACCCTCCTACACTGTTGGTGGGAATGTAAATTGGTACAGCCACTGTGGAAAGCAGTATGGAGGTTACTCAAAAAAATTAAATAGAAATACTATACAACTGAGGAATTCCACATCTGGGAATTTTCCCAAAGAAAACAAAATATCTGATTTGAAAATGTAAGACCCAACGGCCTTATTCCGGTCTGCGCTTCCCCCCCAGTGAGGAGACAAGGCCACGGCAGATCGATGCAACAAGCAAGAGGTTTATTGTTATTCCAGCTAGCTGGGGTCCAAGTGTCTGCCCGACACAGCGGGTTTCAACAAGGACCCCGAGCACTCAGAACCAAGGGTTTATATAGCATTTTCAAAACACTTAACTCTTAGTAATTTTCTACAGCTGCACATTATCTTTGCAAGACATACATCCTGGGGTTAAGCAAGAGCAAGATAAGACCACTCCTCAATTGTTAGGGAGGTTCTGCACGATAAGCTTGGTATGTAGGATTAACTGACCAAGGTTAGCTGACTGAAGGCCACAGCTGCCCCCATCCCGGTGTTCATGATTAACTTGTTTTCCAAGGCCTTACCCAGTTCCAGTTTTTTTCTTTTAAGTCACAACTTCAGAAAACTGCTTCTAGGCCCTTAAGATGGCTACTCTTATGCTAACTTATTCTCATTCTTACATTCCCCTCTTCTTCTTGTAACTATTTCAATCATGAAATTAGAGGTCATCTGTTTGGTAGTGCAATAGGGGAAAGGCACAATATGAACGGCGCAGTCTTAGCTTTTGAAGGTTGTCTTTGTCCTGACGTGGTTATCTTGGAATAGTTTTTGAGAACGGTGTGTGGGTCAGCTAAACAGCGTTGGTGTCTCTGGACGCGCACCTGGTCACTTTAGGGGTCTTCTGGTGATTTTAAGCCGGAGAGGATTCTCAGTAGATTGGGCTCTCCACGTGAGATGATCGTCAGCTGTCTCGGCTGAGGTAACGGGTTTCACATGAGATGCGTGGATCCAGGCGACAATCCCGTCGACTTTGACTGCTGTTGGGGTGGTCAGCAACACTAAGTAAGGTCTTTTCCACCGTGGCTCGAGGGTCTGTGCTCGGTGCCGCCTTACAAACACAAAGTCTCCTACTTGGAACGGGTGGGCTGCTTCTGAAGTGCCAGGCTCATAGACTGCTTTTAGTTGGGTCTACACTTCTCTTTGGACTGCCTGAAGAGCTTTTAACTTATTATATAAATCGCGGTTGTCAGTTTGGGTAATGGGGAAGGGGTCTTTGAATATTAAAGATAATTTCTTTCTTTGATTTCTCTCTGGGACACTGGCGCCTTGGTTCTGGTGCACGTCAAAAGATTGCATGCTCAGCCTCTAAGGTGGGCTGAGATATTGTCTATTTGCTAAAGAATCTTGCTTTTTACTATGCCGTCTACAGCTGGGTCTGCATGCTAAGTCAATTGCTCAGCTTGCAAGATTACTTAGATCTGAAGGAGGAAAGACAGCACACAGGCCCGGGCCCTCCAGTATTCTAAAGCGAATCTCATACACGAGTACAAATGACTAGCATAACAAAACATGTGCTACTCCTCTCTATCTGGGGAACATTAACTGATCTCACTGAAGAATGATTCCAGAGTTCCATGTTCAACATAGTTCCAGTAGGGGGGAGTTCCAGCATGTAGTTACATTGCTCTGATTGCAAATATCTCGCCCCGCCTCTTCCAGAGGCTCTCACTTTATTCTGTCTAAGCCTATGGTCCCTGTCTCATTCTCTCTTCTACAGGTAGAGACTCTAGCTGCTGCTAGGGAAAAGGGGCGATGACCGCTCTGGCTGCTTCATGCTGAGAAGGGGGCGCGGTAAAGGGTGCAGCTAGGTCTCTATCACTGGTCAGTTGAGAGGGCCTCAGAAGGCTGGCGCTTCTATTCTGGGTTTCGTTTCTATTACTATTTGCAGTTTTGTGGCTTCTAGGCAAGATAAAACAAATTGTGTTATTAGGTTATGTACCAACATCTGGAGTTGGATTTTCTATTCTGGAAGAAGGCTGCGTTATTGAAACAATACTTTAAAATTACTTTCATTTTTATTAGAAGTAACTAGGTTAAGAAAATAATTAACAGCTGGCTTGATTATTTGCACAAGTGCAGCAAGAAGAGCAATTGATTACACAGGCTCTTTTAAATATGCTTTGCTGGAACTTTTTGCAAGGAACCTCAGATTGAACTTTTAAATGCCTCTAGAGGCTAGACAGCCAAGCCAGACCTGCCATCAGGCTTTGCCTGCAGTACCTGTAGATTTGGATGAATTCTTCTCTTCTCGAGGTTTCTGCACCTGCCAGGAAGCGACTTTCTTTACTCACCTGGTAAGGCTGCTGGGAACTCTGCAAGCAAGGTACCAGGCTAGTTCTTCCAAGGGGCTTTGTTGGCCTTATAAAGTCAATCTTAGTTCTTTAAAGTTGTTCACATCTGAGTCCATGCACATGTCTCTCAGGTATGACATTCTAGCCAAAGCCCTGGCAGTATAACCAGTGTTCTTAATTAGTCTTCTCACAAGGAAAGCAGATTCTTACTAAACTCGTGCAAATAAACATACTGCCATGGAATACAAAAACAGTCACTAAAAGTTTTTAAACTCTGTAGGGATCAGGTAGAGAGAAGGATGTCTCAATTCTGCTTATAAAGACAGCCATCTACTAAACTGTTGTCAGCTTAAGAGAACAAGCTCAAAACACTATCAGCAACATTCGAAACAAAAAGACACAAAACTATTTTCTTTAGTTTATGTAATCTTATGCAACTAATACCTGTTCTGCTGAAATCCAGTTCTTTACCAGTCCAGGAACAACAAAACAGTGACTATAAATGACAAAAAACTTACAAATGACAATGGTCAAAGATCTGACGAGAGCTCACTGTAAGACAGTTGACATAAGGAAATTCTGATATTTCTGTAATACAAAACATTCAGTAACAAAGTTTAGCATTATTCTCTTTGACAGTGCTTTCCTGGTAAATATATATATCAGATAAATAAGCCAAATTAGTCAAATACTTTCTCTAATGAGAAAAAATTCTTCTGACATGTTCCAGGGGCCCTCTGGAAAATATCAGAGTTAACTAGAGGTAAAAGCACTTTTTTGCATTTAATTCTTTTAGAACTGTCTATCATTACACATTTATTGTCTATATACCCAGCACAGTAAACGAGATATCTTAAAAAGGTGGGGCAGCAGGGGAGACTGCTGCTGTCAGTTTCTAAAGACAATATATACAAAGTCAAAATAATCTATGTTACCAAGCATTCTTGAGAGAATGGTAGCAGATGGTAGATTTTTCTGCTTTCATCTTCAGGAGGGGAAAAAAGCTACAATAAGAATTCACATTTAGCTGAAAGAACTGTCCAAACTCAAGGCAGATTATAATATCACCAGGCATACAAAAGACCTGTTAGAGATACATACAAAGAATGAATATGGCTATAGTCAAATTCAACTTAAAAGTTTAAGCAGAATCTCAAATTTAAATGTCTCTTTCTTTCACACAGATATTCAGATTTGACCAGAAATATGCTTTGAGATGAAAGAGATCAGGCATCTTACTTCTTCATTTAGGGATTGAGAAATGATGACCTTTGGCTTTCTAACCAGCTATTTCATTCATGGCATCAATAGTGGGTTGTGGTGACATGGAAATGTATGCTGGATATTTGGATGGTTTAAAGATTATATACAATTAATAGCTTACAAACAGTGAAAATAATAAGAACATAACTCAGCATAAGTGTCCAAGACCAGATACAAAAAACCAGAGAAAGTGCTTAAGTCTACAGGTCTTCTCTGAAAGCTTCAAGAATGTTTTACTCTTTAATAGTAGATAGAGCTTTTAATAGAATTTGCATAGCAACTTATAAGATCATTTGCATTAAAAAATATGGAGAGTCCTCCATGTTTTTTAAAACATACAAACATATCCACAGCATATAAATTAAACAAGAAGACCTGGTGGTTCTCAAAAAAATCTATTACAACTTTCCTCAAAAGTGGTCACACGTTTGCCCATCTAAACTTTTACAGTGAAACCTGTTTTTCTGGGAGAAACATAATCTTGTCCAGATTCTACACAATTTAATTTTTAAGAATAAATTTTGGTTTGTTAACTAAGTGCATTTAATCAGCTAAAAAAAAAAAAAAAAGCTTTGTTACTATTCTGCTTAGGAGGATAAATTAAGAAAACAAATAATCAGTAACAACTTTAATCATTTGTTGGTTAGAGAGATTTTTCTACTTGTAAAAATATAAGGAATAAATAATTCAATTTCTCATGCCATGCAATCGTTTTCAATAACAAAATATTTCAAAGGCAAATAAAGGTTACACAGTTGTTAACAAACTTTAGCTTTTAGTCTTTTTAATATTAAGATTTTATTTTTTTAAAAAAATATTCTGGCAACTCACTGAGACTTTAAGCATGAGAAACTGCTTTGATAAAACAATTAGAGAACTCTTTGCAATCTTTCAACATTAAGAGCAGACTAACAGTTTTAAAAAACTGTTTTTTGTTTTGTTTTTTTAACTGGAAACAAAATTCTAATTTTGCTGTGCACTTGATATCAAGACTCACTTGCTTTAATTTCACATAGCATGACTATATCTGTAAGAATATAGTAATTTATTCTTCATTTGCCCCATGGTCTCAAGCACATAAACGGGTGAGAATTATGCCTGGGCTTGCCGGGGTTTGTCCCGCCTTATCTCTAAACATCTTGACCTTCCTCCAAAGCAACAGGCTGAGCGGATCCGCTACAACAAAAGGCACCACGCTGCTGCACCACACTGCTCTCTCTTGGTCTCTGTTCTCCGTCCCTCTTTAACAAACAGCTGCACTTTAGAACAAAGCCACTTTCTTTTATCAAAAAACACATTCTTTAGCATGCAGACGAGTTTCCATTCTTTATACCTTCTCTTATTAAAACAAACATCTTTTAGCATAGAGAAATGTTTTCCTTATTTAAGTGGTTTTCATTAGAACTTAAAATCATTTGATACTTTAACTTTCAGTGAACACTGAAAAACAGGCCACCGTAAACTGTTACACTAGCATTCTTCATCTATGAACATATATTATCATTTTTGGAAATGTGCTTTACAACACAATTTTTCATTAGGCACAAAATATGTCTATATAACTTAGCAAACTTTAAAAATTTTGGTTACCACAAAAATTCTCAAGCTGTTTGCATACATACACACTGTTATACATTAATACAGTATTATTATTAAGATGTTTATTTGCTACACTTGTTTACTTATTTTTAGCAACTATGCCAGATTACTTAGAAAACTTTCACTAAACATTAGACAAAGTCAAGCTTTTCTTCAAGCCTTTTCTTGAAATGTTTAACTGGTAACATCAACTTAAATGACTTTAAGTAAACTTTGGCAGCTGATAACTACAATGACATGCCCGCCTCAGGCAAACCCAAATTAGCATTAATGCTTAACATTTTCTATCAGATTTTCTGGAAGTTTTAGAATGCCCAATTTTCACAAGCGCTTGTCTTTAAATCAATTTCATTAATACCATCGGGAGGTAGAAAGATATTTTCATTTACACACTTAGACACACAAACATACAGACTGAGACATAATGATAAGGTTCTCTCCGGCAGCCAGCCAACATTAAAGGATGGCCACTTGAGGTGCAGAAAACACGAAATTTTCTCTTCCTGATGTCCGTGCTCAAATTGTGAGCTCTCTCCCTAACGTCTGAGAAAAATGGTCTGTCATGAGAGACAAGGGGGTCGTCTGCGTCTGTCCCATTTCTTCTGTCAAAAAGACTAAGACAAACAAACACGACAAACAACAACCAGGCGCCTACAGAGAAGAATCTGCCGCGGCCGCGGAGACAAACCTGAAAGTTAAGTTGAGGGCCTGTCGGACTGCAGCGGCAGCCGACTTTCCTCACAGATGAGGACCTCGTCCTCCAGACGGGGGCAAGGGACGTCTCCCAAGACCCCTGGTCAGCGACCTGCCAGCGCGTCCACCTAAGTCAATGCTGACCCAGAAACAGATTGGAGCTCCCACAGGTTGAGGGCCTGTCGGACTGCAGTGGCAGCCGACTTTCCTCACAGATGAGGACCTCGTCCTCCAGATGGGGGCAAGGGACGTCTCCCAAGACCCCTGGTCGGCGACCTGCCAGCGCGTCCGCCTAAGTCTATGCCGACCCAGACACAGATTGGAGCTCCCACAGGCTTTATACAGGTTTCAGGCTTGTTCGCGAACAAAAACACTGGGTGCACTCACCAGCCGGCAAGGCACTTTCTGATTAAACACAGAACGTTCTTACAGGTTTGACAAGAGACACACGGACACAAACACAGTAATACCTGGCCAGGGCAAGCCTCCGATCCTTGGCTTGTCGTTCCTCCGGGGGGGGGCATGCGATCCCGGACGAGCCCCCAAATGTAAGACCCAACGGCCTTATTCCGGTCTGCGCTTCCCCCCCAGTGAGGAGACAAGGCCACGGCAGATCGATGCAACAAGCAAGAGGTTTATTGTTATTCCAGCTAGCTGGGGTCCAAGTGTCTGCCCGACACAGCGGGTTTCAACAAGGACCCCGAACACTCAGAACCAAGGGTTTATATAGCATTTTCAAAACACTTAACTCTTAGTAATTTTCTACAGCTGCACATTATCTTTGCAAGACATACATCCTGGGGTTAAGCAAGAGCAAGATAAGACCACTCCTCAATTGTTAGGGAGGTTCTGCACGATAAGCTTGGTATGTAGGATTAACTGACCAAGGTTAGCTGACTGAAGGCCACAGCTGCCCCCATCCCGGTGTTCATGATTAACTTGTTTTCCAAGGCCTTACCCAGTTCCAGTTTTTTTTCTTTTAAGTCACAACTTCAGAAAACTGCTTCTAGGCCCTTAAGATGGCTACTCTTATGCTAACTTATTCTCATTCTTACAAAAACATATACACATCCCAATGTTTATTGCTACATTGTTTACAGTAGCCAAGAGATGTAAGCAACCTAAGTGTCCATCAGTAGATGAATGGATAAAGAAGAGGTGGTACATATACACAATGGAATATTATTCAGCCATGAGAAAGAAAGAAATCCTTCCATTTTTAGCAACATGGATGTATATAGAGGGTATTATGCTAAGTGAAATAAGGCAGGCAGAAAAAGACCACATGATTTCACTTATATGTGAAATCTAAAAACAAAATGAACAGAATAACAGTAGACTCATAGACACTGAGAACCATGGGGGAGGAATTTAGGTGAGGGTGAAATAGGTAAAGGGAATAAAGAGGCACAAAATCTCAATCACTATATAAACTATATAAACTAGTCACAGGGATAAAAGTACAGCATTGAGAATAAAGTCAATAGTTCTGTAACATCTTCCTATGTTGAAAGTAACTACACTAGTTGGGGTGAGGATTTAATAATGTATAGAACTGCTGAATAACTATGTTGTATACTTGAAATCAATATAATATTGCATATTAACTATATTTCAATAAAAAATAAAGAAAAAACATTTTTAGAGAAATGCATTGCCAGAGAAAGTGTGAATCTGAACTTAAAAAGCCTATGATTATTTGAAATTATGCTCCTAATTTTTCACCAGCAGGAGGGCCAATAATGCTATGCAAGGCCCAAAGAAGCCATGTGCCTACTTCAGATGTACTGCTTCACCAAGGAAGGTGATGGAAAATGAAAGCGAGAGCAGAGCCAGAGTTTCTGTGAAACATGAAGCAATGTCTTCCAGAGAGAAGAACCAGAGCTTTCTGCCCTCAACTGTTTTGCTCTTCCTCTGAAGATACTCACTAATGCCCCCACCTGCATCGTGGCTCCCTGACGAGTAACTTAGGAGCAGCTTTATTAGGCACACAACGAGCATGTCAGGAGAAGCTATAATCACAGAATATTATGGCTTAGCACAGTAAAGGTCTGTTCTTGCCTGTATCAGAGAAAGCGTGCGTTGCAGGCAGGGCTCCAGGCGGTCTCTCACTCAGCGTCTCCCACGCTCTAGGGCTGCAGTTGCTTTCGCTGGATCCTTTGCTTTTGTTCAGAAGTGGAAGGAGAGCATGTGTGGAGGATCATGGGAGAAATCTGAATGGGTCTGGCCCAAACATGGTGAACTGGACCACTCCAACATAACATCAAGCAAAGCTACCTACCTTAGGACAACTGCGAATGCCATCCCAGGGTCCTCCTGCATAGTGAGCTTCCATCTGCCTCTCATACAGACCTGGGGTGTTCTCATCTATTCTCCTCTTCCTGATGCTATTTGCTGAAAAACTAAAATGCCACTGCTTTTGCTAAAAATTGTATTTTTGATATATATTTACATCAATACATGTAGATCTGATTCACTCATTTGAAGTGTTATAAAATATTTCATGGTATGGATAAACTACTCATTGGTTTAATTAACCAATCCTTTATAGGAGATATATTGATTATTATCATAGCAAGGCTGCAATGAGCATCCTTTATATGCCTCCATGTGTCCATATAGGAGCCTTTTATTTATATAAATGATGTGCACACAAGAAAACACTACATAATGTATATGAATGCATATGTATACACTTAAAATATAAATTTCATGGTAATCTCATATACTGATTTCTTAATAGCACTTTGAGTAGAAAGGGGGGGATAAAGAAAGGAGATAAAGTGGAAACTTAAGCAAGAAATTTTAAATTGTGTGTCTTTTAACATAGTAAACAAATTATGCCCAAATGTAGTGTATGTACCATCTGAGTGGTGGATAACTGAATATCTGTTATTTCCAGAATGTTTCAAACATTTGCTAACAGAACACTATACTGTCATCTGATTGTTAGCTATTTTACCCATTGCTGACCCTCTGTAATCTCATCAGATGAGTTCCTCTCAGCCCCAGCGACTATCTGCCTCTTCGCTAAACTTTGAGGTCCAGATTTCCCAATTCATTTACAAATTCAAGTTGCAGCCTCTTGCTGAAAGCCAGCAAGACAGGCCTATAGGAAGAGAGTGAATCAGAGAGTGATTAACCAGGCAGGTCCTTAAATCCTGCACCAGAAAACAAACCTATATGAGACATTCCCTAGTCCCTTCAATTTTTGATGCACACAGCTGGAACACACAAATTAAAGTGTGCCAGGATTTGGTTACCTGGGGCACAACAGGTATAATTTAATTGTGTGCTCAATTTTATAGCCTCTATTTTTGGAAGGCAAAAAAAAAAAAAAAGCTAAGTAAATATGAGCGGTGTAAACATTCTGTGATAATTTTACCCCGTCATTTAATTATGAACCTTTCAGCACAGCTTTCTCTTTGTCAGCCTTGAAACCCTGAATTTCATTATGGCAGCAACAAGAGTTTCTTTTCTTTTTAAATAAGTTTACTTTTCGATTTAGAACTGATCACACTGACAGATGATTTAATTCACTTGGAGGTCCACTTTTCACTTTGCGTTTATCTCCTTCTTGCTTCAGGGAACCTGTACATAAGAAAATTGTCCAGGAATGGATGGGCCACACAAAAATTCTTAGGGGAAAGCCAAACAATGAGATTTGATTGAGAAGCTGCAGCTACCAGCTTCCCTTCCCATGTAGAGCAACAGCAGATTATTCTCAGAGGCTAACTCATCACTTCCACTTATTTTTTTCTTGGACCACATACTGTATTAGAATCTATATGTGCATGACCATAAATCATATAAGAACCCATCACAGTATATATTACTATTCCCATTTTATAGACAAGGTTGTGGAGGCTAATGGTAGTTCAAGCTCCCCTACCTAATGCATAGTAGAAGCAGAATGGAAACAGGTCTAAATCCAAACCTGCTGTGCCTACTCCACAAATCATATAGTTTGTTTTGGGGGAAGTAGGAATAAATTTATTGTACAACTAAGACAAGATGACTAATGAATGCATCATTAAACCTGTTTTAATCTATGTTGAGCTTCCCCCAAATTAGCACATAATGAACTTCATACTAGGTGTCTTACAACACTAGGCTAACAACTGCTTTTTTGTATGTCCCATGGTAGGACAGAGGACATTTGCCAGTTATACTGCCTCACACAGTGTTCATGCCCTGCATACCTAAGGTGGTTACTTCCTGAAGAGTAGAATATTAGGAGTGCAAATCAATAACTCCTTACTTTTGCAGATGTGATTCATTTTAAGAAGGAACAAGGTCCTTCACTCCATAATGACAGACAAACTTATGTGCAAACAATTTGGGGAGAAAAATGCCAATTGTCTGATAGCAGCTCCCTTAACAGGGTTTTAATGTAGGTAGTTGGGAAAGCAAAATGGTACTGTCTCTTTTAGGAGAAAAGAAGAAAATACAGTATCTTGATTGGTTCATCCTCCAATAGCCTAAGACTTTCAAATTCTTCTTTGCATTAAGGTAAACATCTCTCACATCAGCACAAGTTTATCCTTCAGTGTTTCTACACTCCACAGCAAAAGCCCATACAAAGAATTAAATGAGCTTTGATATTTGACAGATGGGCATGGAAAATGTGTGTGAGTGTGTGTCTGTGTGTCTGTGCATGTGAAGAGTCTTCAATGAACCTTTGGAGTCAAAAGACATCAGCAATCAAATGTCCCACCTCTGCCTGTGAGTGGGTGAAGGCTGCAGGTGCCAGGTGTCTCCCCACCAGCAGGGCAATCAGACTACATAGGTTTGGCCTCTCGTTCGATATCCCGCTTCATTTCTCTTCTGTCTTCATCCAGGTGCATAGAGGCAAGATGACAGCTCTAACTGGGAAGCTGCACAGGTCACAAAAGGAAGGAGACCTGGGTCCCCCACATCTTCTTTGCTGAAAGAATGTAAGAACATATAGAGGTAGAGTGGGGCTTCTACCTTACAGACAAGACATGGAAAGAAACTGATAAGAAGATACTTATATCTGGTCCAGCCCATGGTACATAGGTTGGGAAGGCCCCTCTCCTCCATTCTACTACTAAGACACTTTAAAAAATAACAAAGTATATACAAAAACCAAGTCCTGAGGATCCTCTCACAGTGTACCTCTTTTGTAGCTCTTCGATACTTCTTTTGACCCATCAGACAAAACCTTGGCCTGCTTTTTTATCCCAGCCATTGCTCTCCAACCCAGCTGCACAGGTGGAACCTGGCACTTTTTGCCAAGGCATTCTTCTGCCTCTGTGTACATTTGCCTTAAGAATCCACTCAGCTATTATGACAAAGCTCAAAGTGAAAAGACAAGGTCATTAACAGCCCACAGGCTTACCCTTTGCCAGAGAAGATGGGAGTCAGCACATGAGTACTCTCCTCTCCCAGGCCTTGCCCTATGACAGATGCATTACTCACTGCTCAACAAAAAGACCACCGAGGAGCATGGTTCCGGTTCCTGACCAACAGTGGTGATCCACTCCACAGCGTGCCCTTTCACTGGCTTGCCCCTTCTCCTGGCTCACTCACCCTCGTCTCCCATGCCTGTGTTTTGGGACATCTCCCACAGTAAGTCACCAGGATGGGAGCCCTGGTGTCAGGCTCAGCTTTCCAAGGAAAGACGGCCAAGATGCCCATGATATCAGAGACATCGTGGATTCTCTTTGCTCAGGTTTTCTAGCTTAGCTTAATGTTTTTTTGAAAGCTGAAGTTTCTTCTACACTGAGAACCTTCCATAACTGGTCAATTCCACTCAACTGAAAAGTCAGTAGTTGAAATTATCTGAAACTTCTTACCTTCCACTCTGAAGGTAAATGTAAACATTTAAAAATTCCCAGTTGAGGTTTGCCCTCTGTCTAATGCCTTTGGGCTTATGCCAGAAAAAGCTTTCCAAGGTGAATTTCCTCCTTTGTGTGAGCCAGCATTTGCAACTCTAATATTGTGTTGCTAGGGTGTTCCCTCCATTATACATTTTTAAATGATGTAACCATATGCTCACCTTGGCTTCTGGATGCACAGTTTCACACCAGAAACTTAGATCTTTGGACTGCATTTGTATTTTCTTTTCCTTGTGCCAGGCCATGGAATGTCCATCAGCAAACCCATCCCCACTGGCACCAGAGGGGTGGTGAATGTGTGTTATTTCTACAATTAGTACTTAATGTTCCCCTAAGCGATTTACTCTGTTAGTTCTAGATGAGTTACTTTTGTTCTTTATACTTTCTCATTACTGATTTGTATTTTTGCCAGCCTCCTTTGAAGGACTACAACAGAGCTGTCATAAAAGCAAATTATTGGTAGACATTACTCAAATTGTATCCTGCTGTGTATATTTTAATTTACAAAGTGGGGGAGAAAGATTCATGAGGTAGCTTTTATTTCATGGCCAAAATATCCCTGAATATTGGCAAAGACAAATTCCTTTGCTTGGCTAGAAAGCCCTCCAAAGACAGGACTGTGGCACCCCACCGGTGCATTCCCTCTGAGGATTTGGGGCACTTCTGGGCTTCTTGATAGCCATTGATGGTGTTCCCATTGGATGGATTACCCTTGAAGGTAAAATAGACACCTCACACAGTATTAAAGATGGTGGCGTGAGAGGTGAGACAGAGGCTTCCTCGTAGAATCACATATAATATGAAAATATAATTAATACAACTAACCCTGAGAGAGCAACAGGAAAGAGGACTGTGCCAGACTGCATACACCTGGAGAAAAGAGCAGACCTCATGGAACAGGGTAATGTAACAAAGCTGTGTCCCAGTGGGACCCAAGCCCTTCTCCCACCCCAGCTCACTGGCAGGAGGAAGAGAAACAGAGCTGGGAGGGAGTGGAGGCCTGGGACTGCTGAATACCTAGCTCCGGAGATCTGCTCTGGGAGCACAAACCTACATTTCATGGTGCTTTCATGGTACTCTCGTGATTATGGGGTTGGAAAGCTGGGACAGGCAGAGTTCCTGGGGAGACTGGGATTCCAGCTGCTTGT
This sequence comes from Manis pentadactyla, assembly GCF_030020395.1. Taxonomy (NCBI): domain Eukaryota; kingdom Metazoa; phylum Chordata; class Mammalia; order Pholidota; family Manidae; genus Manis; species Manis pentadactyla. The sequence continues at coordinate 144,083,875 of NC_080020.1, read as the reverse complement.
GGAAAGAAAGGAGGGATCCATATCCAGCTGCTCTGGAAAAAAAACTTATACCTGTGTGTTCGGCCCACTGGTTCTAGCAGTGGAGACAGGCATAGCAGCCAAGAAGCAGAGATTTTTCCTCCCCCCAGGCACCAATACCACACCCCTGCAACCCCCAACATTGCTTCAGGGGTTGAGCAGCTCCAGAGAGTAGAGCTTCTGGACACTAGAGGGCACCATATACAAACATGAAATGCCAAAGGAACCTGGTACAGAGTAAAATTTTTAATACAACTCCCGAGAAAAATTTAAATGACATGAATGTTGTGCCTCTTGCTGAAAGGGAGTTCAAAATAAAAATCATTAACATTCTAATGGAGGTACAGAAAGACATCCAAGAGCTCAGGAATGAATTCAGGTTGGAGATCTAATCACTGAAGAGCACGATGGAAGGTATTAAAAGCAGGTTGGATACGGTGGAGGAGACAATAAATGAAATAGAAACCAGAGAAGAGGAATACAAAGAAGCTGAGGCACAGAGAGAAGAAAGGATCTCTAAAAATGAAAGAATATTGAGAGAACTGTGTGACCAATCCAAATGGAACAACATTCTCATTATAAGGATACCAGAAGAAGAAGAGAGAGAGAAAAAGGGATAGAAAGTGTCTTTGAGGAGGTAGTTGGTGAAAACTTCCTGAATCTGGGGAAGTAGATAGTCTCTCAGGCCATGGAGATCCACAGATCTCCCAACACAAGGGACCCAAGGAAGGCAACACCAAGACACATAGTAATTAAAATGGAAAAGATCAAGGATAAAGACAGACTGTTAAAAGCAGCCAGAGACAGAAATAAGATCACATACAAAGGAAAGCCCATCAGGCTAACATTAGACTTCTCAGCAGAAACCTTACAGGTCAGAAGGGAGTGGCATGATGTATTTAATGTCGTCAAGCAGAAGGGCCTGGAACCAAGATTACTTTATCCAGCAATATTAACATTTAAATTTGAAGGAGGGATTAAACAATTTCCAGATAAGCAAAAGCTGAGAGAATTTACCTCCCACAAACCATCTCTACAGTCTATTTTGGAGTGACTGCTATAGATGGAAGTGTTCCTAAGGATTAATAGCAGTCACCAGAGGAAATAAAACTACAGTAAAGAAAGTAGAACAGCTAATTACTAAGCAAATGCAATACTAAATTAACTATCCCCAAAGTCAATCAAGGGATAGACAAAGAGTACAAAATATGATACCTAATATATAAAGAATAAAGGAGGAAGAAAAAAGAGAAAAAAGAAAAGAACCTTTAGATTGTGTTTGTAAAAAGCATATTAAGTCAGTTAACTTAGACTCTTAGATAGTAAGGAAATTAACCTGAAACCTTTGGTAACCAGGAATCTAAAGTCTGCGATGGCAATATGTACATACCTATTGATAATCACCCTAAATGTAAATGGACTGAATGCACCAATCAAAAGACATAGAATCACTAAATGAATAAAAAAACAAGACCCATCTATATGCTGCCTACAAGAGACTCACTTTAAACCCAAAGACATACACAGACTAAAAGTGAAGGGATGGAAAAAGACATTTCATGTAACTAATAGAGAGAAAACAGTAGGAGTTACAGTACTTGTATCAGACAAAATAGACTTCAAAACAAAGAAAGTCACAAGAGACAAAGAAGAACATTACATAATGATAAAGGGGTCAATCCAACAAGAAGATATAACCATTATAAATATCTATGCTCCCAACACAGGAGCACCTACATATGTGACACAAATACTTACTGAATTAAAAGGAGAAATAGAATACAATGCATTCATTCTAAGAGACCTCAACACTCCACTCACTCTGAAGGACAGATCAACCAGACAGAAAGTAAGTAAGGACACAGAGGCACTGAACAACACATTAGAACAGATGGACCTAACAGACAGCTACAGAACTCTACACCCAAATGCATCAGAATACAAATACTTCTCAAATGCACATGGAACATTCTCAAGAATAGATGATATACTAAGCCACAAAAAGAGCCTCAGTAAATTAAAAAAGATTGAAATTGTACCAACCAGTTTCTCAGACCACAAAGGTATGAAACTAGAAATAAATTACTCAAAGAAAATGAAAAATCCCACAAACACAGGGAGGCTTCACAGCATGCTCCTAAATAACTAATGGATCAATGAACAAATAAAAACAGAGATCAAGCAATATATGGAGACAGATGACAATAATTCAACACCACAAAATCTGTGGGACGCAGCTAGGCTGTGCTAAGAGGAAAGTATATTGCAATACAGGCCTACCTCAGGAAAGAAGAACAATCCCACATAAGCAGTCTAAACTCACAATTAATGAAACTAGAAAAAGAAGAACAAATGAGGCCCAAAGTCAGTAAAGGAGGGACATAATAAAGATTAGAGCAGAAATAAATCAAATTGAGAAGAATAAAACAATAGAAAGAATCAATGAAAGTAAGAGCTGGTTCTTCAAGAAAATAAACAAAATAGATAAACCCAAGCTAGACTTATCAAGAAAAAAGAGTCTACACACATAAACAGAATTGGAAATGAGATAAGAAAAATCACTATGGACACCACAGAAATACAAAGAATTATTAAAGAATACTATGAAAATTATATGCTAATGAACTGGATAACCTAGAAGAAATGGATAACTTTCTAGAAAAATAGAACATTCCAAGGCTGACCAAGGAAGAAACAGAAAATCTGAACAGACCAATTACCAGCAACGAAATCAAACTGGTAATCAAAAAACTACCTAAGAACAAAACACCTGGACCAAATGGCTTCACTGCTGAATTTTATCAAACATTTAGTGAAGACCTAATATCCATCCTCCTTAAAGTTTTCCAAAGAGTAGAAGAGGGAATACTTCCAAACTCATTCTATGAGGCCAGCATCACTCTAACACCAAAACCAGGCAAAGACACCACAAAAAAAGAAAATTACAGAACAATATCCCTGATGTATATAGATGCAAAAATATTCAACAAAATATTAGCAAACCAAATTCAAAAATACATCAAAAATACCATCCATGATGATCAAGTAGGATTTATTCCAGTGATGCAAGAATGGTACAACATTCCAAAATCCATCAACATTGTCTAACACATCAACAAAAAGAAGGACAAAAACCACATGATCATCTCCATAGATGATGGAAAAGCAGTCGACAAAATTCAACATCCATTCATGATAAAAACTCTCAACAAAATGGATATAGCGGGCAAGTACCTCAACATAATAAAGGCCGTATATGACAAACCCACAGCCAACATCATACTTAACAGCAAGAAGATGAAAGCTTTTCCTTTAAGATCAGGATCAAGACAAGGCTGCCCACTTTCCCAACTTCTATTCAACATAGTACTGGAGGTCCTAGCCATGGCAGTCAGACAAAACAAAGAAATAAAAGGCATCCGGACTGGCGGAAGCAGTCAAACTGTCCCTGTTTGCAGATGACATGATATTGTACATAAAAAACCCTAAAACATCCACCCCAAAACTATTAGATCTAATATCTGAATTTAGCAAAGTTCCAGGATACAAATTAATGCACAGAAATCTGTGGCATTCCTATACACTAACAATGAAGTAGCAGATAGAGAAATCAGGAAAACAATTCCATTTACAATTGCATCAAAAAGAATAAAATACCTAGGAATAAACCTAACCAAGGAAGTGAATGACTTATACTCTGAAAACCACAAGACACTCATGAGAGAAATTAAAGAAGATACTAATAAATGGAAACACATCCCATGCTCATGGATAGGAAGAATTAATATTGTCAAAATGGCCATCCTGTCTAAAGCAATTTATAGATTCAATGCAATTCCTATCACAATACCAATAGCATTCTTCAACAAACTAGAGAAAATTGTCCTGAAATTCATATGGAACCACAAAAGTCCTTGAATAGCCAAAGCAATCCTGAGAAGGAAGAATAAAGCAGGGGGAGGGGATTATGCCCCCAACTTCAAGCTCTACTACAAAGCCACAGTAATCAAGACAATTTGGTACTGGCACAAGAGCAGACCCATAGACCAATGGAACAGACTAAAGAGCCCTTATATAAACCCAACCATATATGGTCAATTAATATATGATAAAGGAGCCATGGATATACAATGGGGAAATGACAGCCTCTTCAACAGCTGGTGTTGGCAAAATTGGACAGCTACATGCAAGAGAATGAAACTGGATTATTGTTTAACCCCATACACAAAAGTAAACTCAAAATGGATCAAAGACTTGAATGTAAGTCATGAAACCATAAAACTTTTAGAAGACAACATGGGCAAACATCTCCTGAATATAAGCATGAGCAACTCCTTCCAGAATGCATCTCCTTGAGCAAGGGAAACAAAAGCAAAAATGAACTCATGGGACTACATCAAACTAAAAAGTTTCTGTACAGCAAAGGATACCATGAACAGAACAAAAAGCGCCCTACAGTATGGGAGAATATATTTGTAAATGACATATCCAACAAGGGGTTAACATTCAAAATATATAAAGAACTTACACGCCTCAACACCCAAAAAGCAAATAACCCAATTAACAAATGGGCAGAGGATATGAAGAGACAGTTCTCCAAAGAAGAAATTCAGATGGCCAACAGACACATGAAAAGATGCTCCTCATCACTAATCGTCAGGGAAATGCAAATTAAAACCAAAATGAGATATCACCTCACACCAGTAAGGATGGTCAACATTGAAAAGACTAAGAACAACAAATGTTGGCGAGGATGCGGAGAAAGGGGAACCCTCCTACACTACTGGAGGGAATGTAAATTAGTTCAACCATTGTGGAAAGCAATATGGAAGTTCCTCCAAAAACTAAAAATAGAAATACCATTTTACCCAGGAATCCCACTCCTTGGAATTTGCCCAAAGAATACAACTTCTCAGATTCAAAAAGACATATGCACCCCTATGTTTATTGCAGCACTATTTACAAGAACCAAGACATGGAAGTAACGTAAGTGCCCATCAGTAGATCAATGGATAAAGAAGATGTGGTACATATACACAATGGAATATTATTCAGCCATAAGAAAGAAATTAATTGTACCATTTGCAACAACATGGATGGAGCTGGAGGACATTATGCTCAGTGAAATAAGTCAGACAGAGAAAGACAAATGCCAAACGATTTCCCTCATTTGTGGAGTATAACCAAGAAGCAAAACTGAAGAAACAAAATGGCAGCAGACTCACAGACTCCAAGAATGAACTAGTGGTTACCAAAGGGGAGGGGTGTGGGAGGGTGGGTGGGGAGGGAGGGAGAAGGGGACTGAGGGGTACTATGTTTAGTACACATGGTGTGGGGGATCATGGGGAGAACAGTGTAGCACAGAGAGGGCACATAGTGGATCTGTGGCATCTTGCTGCACTGAAGGACAGTGATTGCATTGGGGTATGGGTGGGGACTTGATAATATGGGTAAATGTAGTAACCACATTGGTTTTTCATGTGAAACCTTCATAAGAGTGTATATCAATCATACGTTACAAAAAAATTTTTTTTTATTAAATAGACACCTCACCACCTGGCTCTCCAACGTCTCACCACTAGTTGAAAAGGCTGATTAACTGAGAGGCTCATGTGTTTCCTTTTTCTCTGGAACCACTATTTCTTATGTAAAACTTTGCCCCTGCATCATTGCACTTCACAGAGATGAAACAAGTGTATTTTTAAATAACTGCTTTCCATAATAGGTAGGTAGAAAATTTTACCAGCCTGGAAATATGCAGCCCTCTCTGTACTCAAGATTGATTGAAACAGGTCAATCCCTACTCTGTTTCAGAGGTTCACACCGGTTCTCTGCTCTTCAGATTCCACAAGATGAAGAATGACTTCGGAAAAACATGTCAATCTCACGTTCATCATAATACGACACAGAAATGCCACAGTTTTTCTTATCTCTGGTGTAAGATATTCTTGATTATACATGGCAGGTAATCCTAGAAATTGTTATCATACTCAGGATAAGATATGTCAAAATATTGCACTATTTATATAAAATTCACTGAGGGCTGTGGTATGAAAATAGGCCTCTGGTCCTTCACTTGTGAGCTTTATCTCAAGGCAAGTGCAATTGCATTAGACTAGCAGAGAAGTGAAGTGTGGATTAAGTAGAATTCTACCTAGAGGTACAATTTCACATAGGGCTTGACTTCAAGCCAGGAGCCCGATACAATACAGAGAAGGCAAGGCAGACTGACACTCTGAATCTAAGCCAGCATCTGTGTCCAGAGGATTACGGTCTGGTCTGCAAGAGCAGGAAACTTTAGGAAGAATTTCTATTAAGTCATCATATTCTCTTTCTATGTTGACAGATAGCAACCACCCTATCTGGGGGCAGGATTTAATACTATGGGTAACTGGTGAAGCACTGTGTTGTATATCTGAAACCAGTGGAAGATTGTATATCAACAATAATTCAGTAAAAATATTTTTAAAAAGTGGTCATATTCAATGTCAGTGTCATGATCCTGACTAGTGTTTTAAATAAAAAGAGAGAGAAAGAATCCAGCTCATAGAAGAATTAGAGATGCAAAAGCCAAGTAAGCAGAGTCAACATAGGGCTCTAAATCCAGAGATTAAGGGATTAACCAGCAAACCAGGGAAGAAGGCAAGTAATGTAGTAACCAACTCCTGTGATTGAAAACAGCTAAAAATTCCTGGACCTGAACATCTCATTGAGTAAACTGTCCTGGAACCAGTTGCATATACCCAGAGGGTTTAGTCAAGTAACGGTCCTACTAACGACTAATAGGCAAATGATTGCCCAAGTATCTCTCCTTAATGTCTAATGGGCTGAACAATAATAAGAGGGAAGAAAGTAAAACAGTAAAAATATCAACAAAACCAAAATTCATTAGCAGCAACCTGCAAGGACATTAGATATAACCTCATGCTATCACTTTTAAAAGTTGCAGTCAAAAATAGAAACAAGATTCCAACCTGATTCTGAACATCCTAGAAATTTCTCCTCTTTCCTCCCATACCTCCCCCCAGAAGCAGAATGAAGAAAGAAGCTAAGCTAATATGACAAAAATCCTGAGAAATTGCTTGAATATCCCTAAATCCAGAGACAACTGCACTAAAGTAGTGAGTAGGATTATGGGTAAATATCACTAATATCTTTCAAAATAAAGGTCACTCTAATCTCCTCAGTGTATCAGCAAAGACATTTAGGAATTTAAAAACATCAAGGCTAGCCATTTTCAGAGCTGTGTATTGAATTTGAGAATCATTTGAAGGCTGGAGTTATCCTACCATTGGAATAGAATCACCTCTAACTAGTAGAATAAACCCTGGACATCAGCCAGCCACAGGGGAGAAGGGCTCAGAGCCAGAGGCAAAGCTGCATGCAACCCAGTTAAGGTTCCCTGGGCTCCTGCCCAGTCGGCTTACAGAGGAGCAGACATAGCACACGGACACACTCTTCAAATTAATGTGCAGAGTGAAAGAAATTGATCCTTAGACAGTGTGAGTCGTCCCCAACCCTGTAGTGATCAAAGCAAATATAATGTCTGAAAGGACATCAGATATGAGCTAGAGGATAACAAGAATATCTGCTCCACTATAAAAAGCACTGTAGTGGGAGGAAGGAAGAAAGGAAGGATGGAAGAGAGGGAAGAAGGGAGAAGGGAAAAGAACAGAAGATAGGACACAAAACAGCACAGATAAAGAAGCCTCTCTAAGAGAAAACGTAATGGAATTATGTTTAAAATTTTAAATTACACATAAAATTTACCACCATTTTGTTTTGTTTTGTTTTTACAGTCTACAATAAGTGAAATCATGGGACATTTATCTTCCTCATCTGGCTTATTTCACTGAGCATAATATCCTCTAGCTCCATCCATGTTGTTGCAAATGGCAGGATTTCCTTCTTTTTTATGGCTGAATAATATTTCACTGAGTATATGTACCACATCTGCCTTATCTACTAATCTATTGATGGACACTTTGGCTGCTTCCATATATTGGCTATTGTAAATAATATGGCAATTAGAGAAGTTGGCCTTTCCCCCACCCAGAGTAAACTGTCCTAACAGGTCTCCTTTGACTACACTCCCCTAAGCTCTTAGCATATCCCATCTTTCTACCCATCAGCACTAAATTATCGAAAGTTCACTGAACGCCTTTATACTCAAATGATTCTCACCCATTCAGCATCCATAAAACAAACATATCAGCCAGGCAAGGAAAGCAATGGTGCCAGTTATCAGGAAGTGGTTCCAATAATGAATGAAGAGCTGCAATCTAGAAACATCACTTAACCTGGAGCTGATTTGGTTTCAGACCCAGTATTAAGTGGTGAATGCATAGTATTTTCTTTTTTCTGACTGAATCCCACTGAGGTTATTGCATTTAACCCTGAAACTGTAATTATCTCTTTTTATAGATGAGATAACAGGAAGTCAGGGATGCAAAGCAAATTATTCAAGTAACATAGCTGGTACATAAGGAAAAGCTTTTGAACACAGATATGTGTGGCTCAAAAGCCTTGTACACTTTAATATACTACCAAAAGGTGCACATAAACACACACACATACATACATACCACAAATTATTTCTTTTTTTTAAGGGAACTGAACATTTCCACAATCTTCACATAACCATGTTAAGTAGTCATGTGTGTTTTGGAGACCTCCTACCTTTGAATAAGCCCATAACTTTAATTCTATCACTCCCAGGGAAGACTGGATTCTTGTGTTCAGAGGCAAAGTCAGAACAAGGAATCAAGAGGAACAATACACAATGTTGATGCATGGTGCCATTTGCCTCTACAAATCCCACAATGGAAATTTTGATTTAGAAGAACTCCTTCATCTGCTTCCTCAAACAATCAAACTAAATTGTATGGATTTTCATATATTCATATGGATTTTCACACTTATATATCTCATTGTTTGTGGAAGAGGAACCTGATGTTCAAGCCATGCTAAAATCAACAATACCTATCCACAAACAATGCCTTAATTTGTTTTTAAAGTGCTATCATTTCAGAAAATAGTTATATGATTCTTCCCATATTAATCCAAAATAGAATTCTTTCCATGAATTATCTGGATAATAAAAATCTTGGGTGTACTAAAGCTAATTCTAGAATTGAAACTCATATTAGAAATCTTATTGTATACTCAACTAACTGGCATAATCCATCATAATTGCTTTAAAGACAAAATATCAGGGAACTCAACCACAACTCCATATCGATTTTGGGGGGATTTTTTCAGGGGATAAATATCTCCAACTTTGACAGATCCTCTTTAAGGAACTACCAAGTCCATCTGGAAGTTCAGTAGCAATAATCATCGTTTTGTACCAGTTAATTGAAATAAAAGACTCACCATGCTTCATTGCTTGCAACAGTGGACCTTTATTTACTGTAGCTCATTTTAAGGAACCTGTGGCTAGGTCCCATCACCATCCTGTCCCATCACCTCCAAGCAAATAGCCAAACTGCTTTCCGAGAATCATGCAGCCTTCTCAGAAATCCCTTAAGCACACTGACAGAAGAGATGGAGCAGTCAGCTTTTTTAGGTTTCTCATTACTCAAGATGTCACTTCATGTCTGTCAACCAATTTAAGACTTAAGGAAAATTGAAACATATCTTTAATGTTTGTTTGCCTGTATCTAGTCACTTCACCTTTTTAGCACAAGATTTAGTACTTTGTAGAATTGGATCACTGCTCTTCTGACCTTTAACATCTAGAGTGACAGTGAGCTAAAGTGGTGTCTACATAGTGGTCAGCTACAGAGTTCTTTCTCCACCAGAACTTACCAACAGTAAAAACATTCACAAGCTTTCATTGAAAGCCATCCACTGTAGAGATTTCCTCTAAGCTCCTTGAGGATTTGTCAAAATTACAAAATGAGAGAAATGGTGACTCTTTTGTCTGAGAACTACAATAGTTTAAGACAAGTGCACTAGTTGGAGTTGTTGCAGGAAACAGATGCCACACTGCCACACTCCAATACCGGTATTCAGGGTAGGGTTAAAGACGCGTTACCATGGTGTGCGCAGTATGCAGGTACAGATTAAGAGATAGTGCAGTAGCTTGAAACTAGCACCCATGGAAATGTCATCTCTAGTCTCAAAGGGCTGAGAGGACAAAAGAGTTGCTAGAAAATATATGAGCGGATGGACAGAATTTTTAGAGAGGACCATGTTGAGAAGGGCAGTGACCTTCACCAGAGGACTCATTAGCACAAAACAACACTGCTGAAATGGACCTGTGGAAATACAGGCCCTAGCCTCCCTCTCTTTTCCAATGATTTCCTGACTCTGCACCTGCTGAATCAGCCTGAACTGGAAGGCAAAGGAGCCGTGATGCAGTCCATCCAGTAAGCCTTCCAGAGTATAGTGAGGGCTGTAAGTGTGGACAGTGGATCTGGTGAGGCTAAAAGAAGTGGCTTTCCAAGCACAACATAAAGACAGCCTTGCAAATGGACAAGGATTGAGGATTTAAGGATTGAGCAGGAGGTGACAGATGTATGGGATTAATATCAGGGCTGGTCCTTGGAGTTCCTGCCATCGCCTGTGCTTTAGATAGAATTGCCCTCAGCTAACAGTGTAAAAATAAATAATTGTATTGACAAAAACCTGTTCAATGTCTCTATTATTTACTAAGACCCTACCAAAAATATCCAGGTGGGCATTCAGAAGTTAGCTTGTTGCTGTCCACAGCCAAGAACAAAACACAGGCATCAGAACCGGATTCATGATGTTCTGACAAGGCAAGATGAATTGCAGAACGATTAGGACCCATGTCTAGGTCAAAACAAGGTCAAAAAGAAGATGTCAACATTATGGATTTGCACATATATCTCTATCTGCATATCCGTAATATGTACAACCAGAGATATTAAATATTCCGTTGTTTTCTGTTTAATTTCTCAGAAATGATTCAATTAAATAGAACAGCTTAATTTATTTAAGAATAAATTATCATTCCTCACATATATTCACATTTATTACACTTTTTTAGACTGTGCATATGCGTATGCTTTTTTGCCCTTTTAGGTATCAAATTGACATAGCCAACATTTGGAGATTTTTTTTAGACTTTTAGCTCTTAGAAAATAGAACCTCTCCTCTCAATATCACCCATAACTGAGTTCTGCACTTACTGCACTGAGCTGCCCCCTCAGAGAGGCACAATAAATTTCTATAGACTGACTTGTTTACCAAAATTCAGTACACATTTAAGATATCCTAGCTATTCTGCTTCCCTAATCCACCACTTACCTGATCGCTGACTTCCATCTGAGTTTGGTGAGACAAAGTGCTGCAATTTGTTTATTTTTATTCTAAATACAATTCATATGAAATAAAAAGATCAAAGTACATCTTCTGATTGAAAAACAAACTCCCAAAGATTTAATATCCAGGTTTTGTCTTATTGTTTACATTGTTAACAGAATAAATGAAGGAACAATAAATCAAACTCTGAAAGAAATGAAAAAATATCCAACATTAGAAAAGTGTCTGTATCTTGGCCTGAGACATAGAAAGACTGGGTTCTAGCATTGGCTTTTTCAAAACTTAGCCCTCTTACTTCGGGAAAATCATTTAACTACTCTGAGACTCAGTTTTCTGATGTTAATTGAGGGAGCTAGATGGATGAGTTAGTAGATGAGCTTTAATTTATTTTCAGCTCCAGAGTTGTTCTTATAGCATAAAAATACAAATTGAATGGCAATAAGAGAATTGCATGCATGCAAAAAGAAAGGCAAAATGATATTAAGGAATAGCAAGAAATATGCAGTGATTAGATGTTAGTAATTATAGGATGGCACCCAGAGCCCTCGACGAATGAGGAGGAAGCTTAGGCAATAACTGCCTGAGGGAGTGAATGAATAAGTTCCTTCCTAATGAACATCAAAAATCAAGAAATGAAAAAAAGCATTGGATGAGCCTGAAATTAAACCCAAGGTGATGCTAGAAGGGATGATTAATGATGTGAATTTCTTCAGCTCTTGTCAGCTAAATGTCATGGCATCAGTGCTGGCTAGGTATTTAAAACACATGAACGGTGCAGAAAACAGATCTGCTTCATCCCCTCTTCTCAGAAGCCTTAGAATAAGGAAGGGTGAGTTGCTACAGCAGCAATGAGGGGCTCTGGAGCAGAGAGCTGAATGCAGGGAGGAGGCTTTGAGAAACTTAATTTGCTTCAGAAAAGCTTTGTTTCTTAAGAGGGAAAAAAGGTGTCACTATCCTAAAGCAAAACCCTTATACATAGAGAATCTGTATAATTTATTCAAAGATCAGAGTTTTGGACAAAGAAACAGATCAACAACAGAAATAAACTAAGACCCATATATGTTTTTCAAAAAATTCACAAAGAGTATCTAGCTTCAGGGTCTACAGGAAGCCTAAAAAATGTCCTTTCTTTCCAACCCACCCCTACTGCTCTCTGATTCTATTTCACTTTGCAAAGTAAACTCCAAGACAGCACTTCCCCTCTCTCTTTTCCAACATACTCCTTTCTCTCTACTCCTTAGTGACCTGGCTCAGAGTCACTTTTCTTAGCCATGAAAACCACCTCCCGTTGAAGAGGCAGGGGTGGAGGAAACCTGTGTGATTCTTCATGCTTGATGGGCTGGCTGAGGCTGGAAGACGGAGGGCTGCCCAGATAGTTCAAATGAAGAGATGCTGATGAAATGGTCAGACACTAGCTACAGAAATGTGAGGAGGTTCAAGGAAAACACAAGGGATATTGGGGTGCCCAGAGGCTAACAGCCACCCCTGAGCTGCAGCCATGGTGGAAGGAACTAGCTGTCCTGGAGCTCAGAGGGAGCTGGAGCTTGGAGGCAGGGCTGCCCGTCATGAACTGGGCTCTTGGAGATCCCCAGCTGCCGCAAAGACACTGAATCAATGCAGAGAGCCATCAGGAGGAAGGAGCCTCAAGCTCCTCTGTTCCTAGCAGCCATCGGGCAAAGAGGGCCAGGGTGATCTGGTGGTCAGCCTCCCCTGGCACAGATCAGTGAACAGAGGACAGGGGGGATGGAAATGGAAAGAGAATAATGGGCACAGACATTTCCTTTCTCACAGTCACATTGCCGGAAGCCTTGGTGAATTCAGTAATGACTGTTGCTATTCAAAATTTTTTTTTCCTTCATTTCCCTTTGTAGACTTATCTGGGTGCAGATCTCAATCTGAGCTTGAAGACAAACATCACAGAAAATTCCTCTGAAGGGAAATCCAGAAGGCACGTGAGTGCACCCTGGGCTGTGAACAAATGTATCAGACGGTTGCCCCTGTCTGACCCCATCAGCTGTCCAGGTGTCCTGCAGCCTAGCCCTGGACAGTGATGAAGTTCCTGCAGCCAGAGCCCCAGTAAGACTCCAGGTGTTTGCTACCTCTGCTTTTTTTTATAAGATTCCATATTATAACTCCATTTATTTGCAGTGGAATGTTTCATGGCCCCAGAATCATCTCCTTTGTCCTCTAGGGTTTAGAAGAACAGAGTTCAGAGCTCAGACAGTGTATTTCCCATCGAGGATCAAGAGTGATTTACTTTTGGGGCTCAAGGGAGATCAGAGCTCACAGGGCCCAGCTTGGGGCTAACAACAGCACTCTTTCACTTTATCATATGTGTGCTGGGGTTTGAGGGTACTGGCCTGGGTGTCCCAGCCATGATTCATAGTAATATTTCTCTGGGAAAAAGTGAATTCCTAGCTCAATGGAAATGGCACATCAGTGACGTTTTTGTTTTGGAATCACCTCCAGCTAGATGTAAAGTTGGCTATCATGTGTGCTAAAATAAAAAAGGTGAAAAATGTAATCTGAAATAGGAAAGAAATGAGAGAAAACGTTCGGACTTCCTGAATCTGTTGTACTTGCCAGCTCCTACTTTTAAAGGCTTAATGGTGGCCTCAAATCCACTAAAAACCTTGATATTGGAAAAGCCTGCATTTTACTTAAAGATTTACTTTGAATTTGAAAAATGCCTCTTCTTTACTGTGTTTGTATCAAGTGTTCTATTATTTTACAGGTGGAAAAAAACCTTGCTGTGCCCCCCAGGCCCTTTCTGGGACCCCAGGGGCAGCAGGGGAGGTGTTAGCTCCGACCCTGTGACAGCACAGACGTGCTCACCAGCGTCAGCTCTTGCTCTTTCAGTGGGTATTGTGCTCCTTCTGTCCAGGCGTGTCCGCTGGCTGTCCACCTGCTGCTCTCTCCCTCTCTGGAGTTCTGTAAAGACTTCTTCCCGTGTTTCCCTCTGTCTTGTCTTTAGACCTTGGCAATCGCTCCCTCATGGAAAGCTCACCTACCTTGGCTCTCCTCCTGGGCCTTCAGCGGCTGTTCCCTGCGGCAATGTGCTGGATGCCCTTCTCCTTCTGTGGGACAGGCTTGAAGCTCTCTCCCCCACCTCCCAACTCCGGACTCCCAGCCTTGTTTTCTAGGTCGCTGGCCTCAGTCTGTCTTCTCTGCTCCAGCCCCACCTTCCCACGCTGTGGGAATGTCTTCTCTATTAAATTCCCAGGGCAGAAGGCTGGTATCAGATTCACTGGACTGAAACTCCCTCCAGAGATGCTATGGGAGAACCTATCTTCCTGCCTTTCCCAGCATGTAAAGCTGCTTTCCTTCATCTGGTGGCTACCTGTAGCTCAGCTCATGGCCCTTCTTCCGTCCCCACAAAACCCTGTAATAGTTGTCTCTATTTTGTGGAAAATAAATGTACAATACAATTAAGGAAATTGTCCAAAGTCCTCAAACCAGTAAGTGGTAAATCCAGGAATCAAACCCAGGTAGTCTGACTCCTGAGCTTATGAGTTTGTTGGGGGGGTGCTGAAGGGAGGAAGCAGCACCCCTCGGAGTCTATTGGAAAGGAAATGGTCTTCCCAGTATTCTCATAGTAACCTTGATGGAATTTATGATAACTAATATTAGGTGCTCTCGTTTACAAAGCCAAATAAGAACCTCGGCTTTAAATAACACTTAAGGAGAAATTAACATCCTATTTATTAGCCAAATGCTGAAGTACAGAAATGTTTTACTTAAAAATATATATATGTAGTAAACATATACAGTGTGTGTGTATGTGTAATAGTGAATTGTTAAGATGATAGTTAAGATGACACATATTAAATCTGATGTGGGAAAACAAAATCTTAAAAGATAACAACAAAAACAAAACAAAACAAAAGCCTTAATACATCTCAAGTTTACAAAAGGAGGTGTATAAATTTTCCCTTGCCAAGAAGAGGTACTGTTAGAAAATAAAAATCATTAATGCCCTTTCTTGGATTTTACTGTAGTAGACAGAGGGAAAATGAAAAGAAACAATCAGTTCGTGGAAGTTTTGTTGAGTTGTTTTCTGTAGTACACCCTAACCAAGTTGTTACTCCAGCATGCTTTAGAAGCCATTGCTCAACTGTGTTGAGCAACTTGGCTCATGGAAAATAAGCTACAGACTCTAACACAGAGCCTGTAATGTCATTCCCTTTGATTCAGGAATTCTGCTTTGCCATGTGTTACTCACTGTTGCCAGTCTAGAGGTATAAACAAGTGCCTTCCCTATCTAGCAGTGAATTCATTCAGCTGAGAGGTGACATTCCTTCAGCATCCAAGCAGGTAGATAAACTTGGAAACTGCTGAGGGGAGATATTCACAAGTGCCAAAATAGAGATTTGCTATGTTAAACAAGTGTTTTTCTGGGAGTCAGACTAAGGATCACATGTGTTTTAGCAGCCTAGGTTGTTAAATAGCTTGTTATATATGAGATTTTGCAGCTCTTCCCTAATTATCAAGAGACAATATAAAGCATTTACTCTAAGCAGAGCATGTTGCTCTTTTGAAAGTTGTGGGAATGTACAAGTCTTTCCCATTTCTCTGCCTCACAAAAGTATTAAAAAATCTGAATCCTACTCAAATGTCACTTCCTTTGTGAAGTCAAGTAGCCCAGAGAAGCAATGGTTTCTCCCCAGTCCTACCCACCCAAGTCTTTTGCACATACCTTAAATATAGCATTAACATTCTATAGGATGATCATCAGATAATGTCAGTCGCCCCACTTAGGACCTTGTATCACTTATAGGAAAAGTTGTATCTTAGTTACGTAGGTATACCTAGAAGCCAAAGGTTTTGTTTTTGTCCTCTCAATATTTAGACGTAATAGAATTCTGTGGAACTTTTTTCCTTAATTGGTGAAAAAATAAAGTACACAGAAGTACAAAGGTCAGAATATGAAGGAAACTTTTGCATAATATAGCATCTGGAAAATGTTACTTATTTTCTTTAGGTATATTAATTAACAGAGAACTAGGAAAGCAAGCTGTCCATCCTTGAGAAAATACAATCAGTAACAATAACGGTGGTAAATTAATAGGTAAAACTCACTAAATAGTTGCTAGTTCACTATGAGGCTTATATTAGTGCAAATCCTTACAACCACCCTGAGGTGGGTGTCATTAAACAAAGGCCTGGAGAGGCGGACTTTTATTCAGAATCTCACAGCTAGTGTGGAGTCATGGGGCTTTGAATCCAATTTATCAGATGCCTTAAGCACTACACAATACCTGGCACATGGGAAGAGCACAATCCATGTTTTGAACTTATTGCAGATTGAGAGCACGTGAAAACTTTTGATGCATAGGGAAACTAAACATCTGTAATTTGCTCCCTCCTTTTGGGAGTGGCTGCAGCACCACTGGGCAGGAAAAAAGGTGACCTTGTCAAATCTAGTACAAGGCTAATGACAGCTCTCCTAACAAACAAATTTACAGTGTTTGCTAGTAGAAGAGTCCTTATCTATGGGATGTTCTCATCAGGGTGTCCCTGGTTGTGTAGGATTGCTTATGGTAAAAATCTCAATTAGTTTATGAAACAAAGCTCACTGGATAATGTAACTCCCTGAACACATCTGAACATAACTGTATTATGCAGCTATTTAAAGACATTTCATAACTTAAACATCTCTAATGTGTAAGTGATGTGAATGCACATATCCCACATGTGAAAGACCACATATGCTAACCTGAGCCAGAACAGAACATACTTCTGCAAAAACAGAACAAAACACAGTGTAGGAGATGCTCTAGAGGCCCCAGATCCCCCATACTTCCTCTGTGCTTTCCATTTACTTGAATTTGTAACATTATTAGTGCAGCTTGGTATTGGATAAGAGTTCTGATTCATGAGTTTGGTGTATCTAATCACACAGCATTTACAAAGAACCCACCTGGTATGTAAACGTGGATGTGTACTTTACCTCTCCATATGGAAGTGTCTAATAGAAAGAGTTATGCTAAATAAAAGATATCCCTAAGTGCTTTTATGTAGACCATTTGTTGCCAGCTATGACTGAATATTAGAATTGTTTGGAAGCTTTTTAAAAATATATCATCTTTGATACCAGAGCAACTGTGGCAGAACCTGCTAGCTGCACACCAAGCATTCTCCCACTCTTCTTCAACAGTAGTTACAGTAAGGAAGGCAGATAGACCAGGGAATATGCTTCTCTGACTTCTTTGCAACTAGGTGAGTCCAACTAGTTAGTGGAATGTGAATAGATATGTGCTATTTTGGTCCATTCTTGTACAATGCCTCTTCTACATGTCTTTTCCTTTGGCTTATCAGAACCTTTACATAGAAATCTTGCCTTGACCATCCAGATGATTAAAGGGCTTAGGTCCGTGTTGTCCAAAACAGTAACTACTGGCCACATGTGGCTATCTAAATTTAAATGAATTAAATTTAAATCAAATAAAAAATTTGGTTCCTCAGTTACACTGGCTATACTTGAAGCCCTAAAGTGCCATATATGGTCAGCAGCTGTCACATTGGAGAGCATGATTACAGGATATTTCCATCACTGTGGAAGTTTCTGTTGGACAGAGCTGTTCTGGGGGATGGAGAAGCCACATGACAAACGGAGCCTGGGTCTGTGAGTCTCCAAGTGGAGACTGATTATAAGTGAATCTGAATGATAAATGCTTTCTTTTATTAAACCACAAAACTGGAATTTGTTATAGTACTTCTGCCCACCTTAGCTTTCAAACCAAACCAATATAATCTAGTTTTCCAGGGCTGGTGTCGATATTTCAGAATTTTTAAAAATTGAACCCAGATGACTTTACTGTGCAATCTAGATTGAGCACTGCTAACAAATCATTTTCTAAAACAGACTGATAAGACTCAAGAGCAGGGACCTGGTCAGCTCTGTATACCAGCAGCCAGCACTGGCTCTCCTGGAGAGGGCAGGCACAATCTAAGTCTGCTGTGATGATAGTTATGAGTAATGCAGGATTTCACTGTGTGTGTCATGTGGCTGTCTGCACTCCTTCGTGCATCTCTTGCCAGTGGGTTTCAGCCCGCAGCAAGTTCACTGTGGATTCAATGTGACCAAAGAAAATGACAGTAAAACATTCTTGGGGTGAAAGGGTTATACCCAACTTTATTTCCAGGTGGCAGGTCAGTCACTAAAATCCCGTTCACTCAGAGCGAGTCTGCATGCAGCAAGCCAGTCTCTGCCTCTGAGCCCCTCTGCCCACACAGCCATCCTCTAGGCCTCTCTGCACAGCCATCCTCTGGGCCTCTGTCCTCAGTGTTGCCACCACTCCAGCCTCTGCTCTGCTCTCCTGTAGCCTTGCAGCCATGCCAACGTGTCACCCAGAGCAGAGCACTGGGCGGAGCTCCTTATATAGAGTCAATAGCAATGTATTGCCCACATGAGTGCAGTGAGCTAGTCAGCTAGGGCCAGGTGAGAATCCTGGCCACAGGAACTCTCATTTTATCCACAGTACAGCACTGCAGTTCCCAGAATCACCCGTTTCTTCTGCTGCTTCTCCATGCTGGCCACCAGGGACAGAAGAACACACAAGGCCCTCTCCCTTGGGCTTCATCACACTGCAGTTAACTTTGACTTACTTAACTTCTCCTCACATATAAAAACTCCTTTGAAGTGTGCATTGCTCAAAACACTGTAAGGCAAACTAATAATCCACAGATGCCTGGAGAAAAAGATCGTGGTTATATTCTAAACACAAGTCCTAAGGAACAGCTAGGGAGAATTTCTTTAGTAAATTGGGGCATTCAAAAGCACCCCTGTAGTCAAAGAAAATTAGAAAGCCATGCATCAGCTCACAGAAGCCTTGAGAAGACCCTAAATTGTCACATTGGACTGATCCCTATACCCCTTGCAAAACTATTGGTGTTGAAGGAATGGGTGAGCACAGAGACTCTCCATAAAGATTGGGAGACCTCTTTCTTATTTTCTTGTGTATGCACTTTGTGTATTTGATTGATTGGCTTTTATTTCTCTCTCTCTGCCTCCTGGTGTTTAAACAAATGGACTGCTACAGTGGCCAAAGATCCAAATTGCAACAAAACCAAAAGAAGAGGGAAATGTGACTCACAGATTCACCACATTATAATATTCAAGAGACCAGCTGTTAACAAAAAGTCACAAACAAGTAAGCACAACCCATTCAAAAGAACAAAACAAATTGTTTCTATTTATTGTTCCAGTTAATTGACAGAATCTGTCCCTGAAGAAGTGCAGATATCAGACTGACTACTCTAACATTAACAAAGAACTAAGAGAAATCAGGCAAAAAATGTAAAAAAAATTAGACCATTGGTAGAAAAAAATAGAAATTATTTCTTAACATGTACAATGTTTCTGCTTGGGATAATGAAGAATTTTGGAAATACTTGTGATGGATGCATAATGTGAATGTAATTAGTGCCCATGAACTTGGCACTTAAAATTATTAAAATGGTAACTTTTATATATATATAACCATCAAATATAAGTGGAGGTTTAAAAAAATTTATTTGGAGACTTATACATATATATATATAAAGGTATCATTGATATATGCTCTTATGAAGGTTGCACAAGAAAAACAATGTGGTTATTACATTCACCCTTATTATCGTGTCCCCCCATACCCCATTGCAGTCACTGTCCATCAGTGTAATAAGATGCCACAGAGACCCTATTTGTCTTCTCTGAACTACACTGTCTACCTTGTGTCCACACACACACCACGTGTACCAATCAGGATTCCCCACAATCCTCTTCTCCCTCCCTCCCCACCTGCCCTCCCACACCCCTCCCCTTTGGTAACCACTAGTTCCTTCTTGGGTTCTGTGGGTCTGCTGCTATTTTTGTTCCTTCAATTTTGTTTTGTTATACTACACAAATGAGGGAAATCATTTGGTGTTTGTCTTTCTCTGCCTGACTTATTTCACTGAATATAATACCCTCTAGCTCCATCCATGTTGTTGCAAATGGTAGGATTTGTTTCTTTCTTATGGCTGAATAATATTCCATTGTGTATATGTACTACCTCTTCTTTATCCATTCATCTACTGAGGGACTCTTAGATTATTTCCATGTCTTGGCTATTGTAAAAAGTGCTGCAATAAACATAGGGGTGCACATGTCATTTTGAATCTGAGAAGTTGTTTTCTTTCTGTAAATTCCTAGGGAAGAAATTCTGGATCAAATCATATTTCTATTTTTAGTGTTTTGAGGAATTTCCATATTGCTTTCCACAATGGTTGAACTAGTTTATATTCCCACCAGCAGGGTAGGACAGTTCACCTTTCTCCACATCCTCACCAGCATTTGTTGTTCCTAGTCTTTTCTATGTTGGCCATCCTAACTGGTATGAGGTGATATCTCATTGTGGTTTTAATTTGCATTTTCCTGATAATTAACAATGTGGAGCATCTTTTCATATGTCTGTTGACCATTTGAATTTCTTCTTTGGAGAAGTGTCTGTTCAGATTTCAGATCCTCCACCCATTTTTTAATAGGGCTTTTTTCTTTTTGGGTGTTGAGGCATGTGAGTTCTTTATATATTTTGGATGTTAACCCCTTGTCAGATGTGTCATTTACAAATATATTCTCCCATATTGTAGGATGCCTTTTTGTTCTGCTGATGGTGTCCTTTGCTGTACAGACACTTTTTGGCATGATGTAGTCCCATTTGTTCATTTTTGGTTTTGTTTTCCTTTCCCAAGGAGATGCTTTCAGGAAAAAGTTGCTCATGTTTATATTCAGGAAATTTTTTACTCTGTTTTTTTCTAAGAGCTTTATGGTTTCATGACTTATGTTCAGGTATTTGATCCATTTTGAGTTTGCTTTTGTGTATGAGGATAGACAGTAATCCACTTTCATTCTCTTGCATGTAGCTGTCCAGTTTTAACAACACCAGTTGTTGAAGAGGCTGTCATTTCCACATTGCATATCCATGGCTCCTTTATCGTATATGAATTGAACATATATGCTTGGGTTTATAACTGGGCTCTCTAGTCTGTTCCATTGGTTTATGGGTCTGTTCTTATGCCAGTACCAAATTGTCTTGATTATTGTGGCTTTGTAGTAGAGCTTGAAGTCAGGGAGCATAATCCCCCCTCCACTTTATTCTTCTTTCTCAGGATTGCTTTGTCTATTCAGGGTTTCTGTGGTTCCATATGAATTTTTAAATAATTTGCTCTAGTTCCTTGAAGAATGCTGTTGGTATTTAGATAGAGATTACATTGAATCTGTAGATTGCTTCAGGAATGATGGCCATTTTGACAATATTAATTCTTCCTCCCCATGAGCAAGGATGTATTTCCACTTATTGGTATCTTCTTTAATTTCTCTTATGAGTGTCTTGTAGTTTTCCGAATATAGGTCTTTCACTTCATTGGTTAGGTTTATTCCTAGGTATTTTATTCTTTTTGATGCAATTGTGAATGGAATTGTTTTCCTGATTTCTCTCTCTGCTACTTCATTGTTACTGTATAGGAATGCCACAGATTTATGTGTATTAATTTTTTATCCTGCAACTTTGCTGAACTCAGATATTAGATCTAGTAGTTTTGGAGTGGATTCTTTAGGGTTTTTTATGTACAATAGCATGTCATCTGCAAACAGGGACAGTTTAACTTATTCCTTGCCAATCTAGATGTCTTCTATTTCTTTGGGTTGCCTGATTGCCATGGCTAGGACCTCTAGAACTATGTTGAATGAAAGTGGGGAGAGTGGGCATTCTTTTTTTGATCCCGATCTTAAAGGAAAAGCTTTCAGCTTCTCGCTGTTAAGTATGATGTTGGCTGTGGGTTTGTCTTATATGGCCTTTATTATGTTGAAGTACTTGCCCTCTACACCCATTTTGTTGAGAGTTCTTATCATGAATGGATGTTGAATTTTGTCAAATGCTTTTTCAGCATCTATGGAGATGATCATGTGGTTTTTGTCCTTCTTTTTGTCAATGTGGTGGATGATACTGTGTTTTTGAATGTTGTACCATCCTTGCATCCCTGGAATAAATCCTACTTGATCATGGTGGATGATTTTTTTCACATATTTTTGAATTCAGTTTGCTAATATTTTGTTGAGTATTTTTGCATCTATGTTCATCAGGGATACTCATCTGTAATTTTCTCTTTTTGTAGTGTCTTTGCCTGGTTTTGGTAGTAGAGTGATGCTGGCCTCATAGAATGAGTTTGGAAGTATTCCCTCTTCTACTTTTTGGAAAACTTTAAGGAGGATGGATACTAGGTCTTCATTAAATGTTTGATAAAATTCAGTGGTGAAACCATCTAATACAGGGGTTTTGTTCTTAGGTAGTTTTTTTTATTACCAATTCAATTTTGTTGCTGATAATTGGTCTGTTCATATTTTCTGTTTCTTTCTGGGTCAGCCTTGGAAGGTTGTATTTTTCTAGAAATTTGTCCATTTCTTCTAGGTGATCCAGTTTGTTAGCATATAATTGTTCATAGTATTCTCTGATAATTCTTTGTATTTCTGTCATGTCCATAGTGAATTTTCTTATCTCATTTCTGATTCTGTTTATGTGTGTAGACTCTCTTTTTTTCCTGATAAGTCTGGCTCGGGGTTTATCTATTTTGTTTATTTTCTTGAAGAACCAGCTCTTGCTTTCATTGATTCTTTTATTGTTTTATTCTTCTTGATTTTACTTATTTCTGCTCTAATCTTTATTATTTCCCTCCTACTACTAACTTTGGGCCTCATTTGTTCTTCTTTTTCTAGTTTTGTTAATTGTGAGTTGAGACTATTCATATGGGATTGTATTTCTTGCCTGAGGTAGGTCTCTATTGCAATATACTTCCTTCTTAGCACAGCCTTTGATGCATCCCACAGATTTTGTGGTGTTGAATTATTCTTATCATTTGTCTTCATGTATTGACTGATCTCTGTTTATATTTGGTCATTGATCCATTGATTACTTAGGAACATGTTACTAAGCCTCCCCGTGTTTGTGGGCTTTTACATTTTCTTTGTGTAATTTATTTCTAGTTTCATACCTTTGTGGTCTGAGAAGCTGGTTGGTACAATTTCAATCTTTTTTAATTTACTGAGGTTATTTTTGTGGCCCAGTATATGATCTATTCTTGAAAATGTTCCATGGGCACTTGAGAAGAACGTGCATCCTGTTGCTTTTTGTAGAGCATTCTGTAGATGTCTGTTAGGCCCATCTTTTCTAATGTGTTGTTCAGTGCCTCTGTCTCCTTACTTATTTTCTGTCTGGTTGATCTGTCCTTTGGAATGAGTGGTATTGAAGTCTCTTAGAATGAATGCATCGTGTTATATTTCCCCCTTTAATTCTGTTAGCATTTGTTTCACTTATGTAGGTGATCCTGTGTTGGGGGCATAGATATTTATAATAGTTATATCCTCTTATTGGTCTGACCCCTTTATCATTATGTAATGTATTTCTTTGTCTCTTGTTACTTTCTTTGTTTTGAAATCTATTTTGTCTGATAAAAGTACTGCAACTCCTGCTTTTTTCTCACTATTAGATGCATGAAATATCTTTTTCCATCCCTTTACTTTCAGTCTGTGTTTGTCTTTGGGTTTGAAGTGATTCCCTTACAGGCAGCATGTAGATTGTTCTTGTACTTTTATCCAGTGACTCTATGTCTTTTGATTGGTTCATTCAGACCAATTACATTTAGGGTGATTATCTACAGGTTATTGCCATCGGCAATATCGGCATATCGGCAGGTTATTGCCATTGCAGGCTTTAGATTCATGGTTACCAAATTCCCTTACTATCTAACTGTCTAATTTAACTAACTTACTATGCTATTACAAACACAACCTAAAGGTTCTTCTTTTTTTCCTCCTTTTTCTTCCTCCTCCACTCTGTATATATTAGGTATCATATTCTGTACTCTTTGTCTATCTTTTGATTGACTTTGGGGGTAGTTGATTTGATTTTGCATCTGCTTAGTCATTAATTGTTCTACTTTCTTTACTGTGGTTTTATTACCCCCGATGACAGCTATTTAGCCTTAGGAACACTTCCATCCATAGCAGTCCCTCCAAAATACACTGTAGAGGTGTTTTGTGGGAGGTAAATTCTCTCAGCTTTTGCTTATCTGGAAATTGTTTAATCCCTCCTTCAAATTTAAATGATAATCTTGCCAGTTAGAGTATTCTTGGTTCAAGGCCATTCTGCTTCATTGCATTGAATATATCATGCCACTCCCTTCTGGCCTGTAAAGTTTCTGCTGTGTAGTCTGATGATATCCTGATGGGTTTTTCTTTATATGTGATCTTTTTTCTCTCTCTAACTGCTTTTAAAAGGCTGTCCTTATCCTTGATCTTTGCCATTTTCATCATTATATGTCTTGTTGTTATCTTCCTAGGGTTCCTTGTGTTGGGAGATCTGTGGATCTCCATGGCCTGAGAGATGATCTCCTTCCCCAGCTTGGGGAATTTTTCAGCAATTACCTCCTCAAAGACATTTTCTATCCCTTTTTCTCTCTTCTTCTTCTTCTGGTATCCCTATAATGCGAATATTTTTCCATTTGGATTGGTCACACAGTTCTCTCGATATTATTTCATTCTTTGAGATCCTTTTTTCTCTCTGTGCCTCAGCTTCTTTGTATTCCTCTTCTCTAATTTCTATTCCATTTACCATCTCTTCTACTACATCTAATCTGCTTTTAAACCTCTCCATTGTAAGTTTCATTTCAGATATGGATTTTCTTAATGATTGAATCTCCATCCTAAATTTATCCCTGAGTTCTTGAATATTTTTCTGTACCTCCATGAGCATTTTTAAAATTTTTATTTTGAAATCTCTTTCAGGACGATTATTGAGTTCAGTTTCACTTGGCCCTTTTTCTGGTGTTTGTGAGATTTTTGTTTGAACCAGGTTCCTTTGATGGTTCATGTTTATATGTGGCATCCTCTAGTGCCCAGAAACTCTAGTCTCTGAAGCTGCTCAGCCCCTGGAGAGATGTTGTGGCTCACAGGGTAGCAATGCTAGTGCGGGGGGTTGGGGGGGTAAGAGCTGATTCCTGCCTCCCGGCTGCAGTGCCTGTCTCCACTGTTGGAGCCAGTGGGTGGAGCACACAGGTGTAAGCCTCTGTGCTTTGCATCTGTAGCTCCTGTAGGTAGAGCCTCCCTCTGACTGGCCTGATGCCAGGGCAGGGACTGCTGGTTTGCAAGCTGGTTCTGGTAGGCCAAGAGGAAGGTGCAGCAGGCTGTGTATCACAGTGTGGGGCCTTGGAGCTGAGGGATGGAGCGAGCAACCTGCTGGGCAGAGCATGCCCTGACAACCTTGTCTACCTATCCATTCTCCCACACAACAAGCTCCATGTAAACCCTGCCCTTTCAGCAGCCCTCTAACTGCTAGGAAGCCTCTCAGACCACCTGCCTTTCTTTTGTCCCAGAGCAGCAGATGTGGATCCCTGTTTTCCATAAGCAGCTGGAATCTCAGTCTGTCCAAGTATTCCTACTGTCTTAGCTTTCCAACCCCACTAATCTCCAGGGCACCATGCAATGCAGGTTTGTGCCACCATAGCAGATCTCCAGGGCTGTTCAGAAGTCCTAGGCTTCCACCCCTTCCCTGCTCCCTTTCTCATCCTCACACCAGTGAGCTGGGGTCGGGGAAGGGCTTGGGTTCTCCCAGATCAAGCCTTGGTACATCACCCTGTTTTGTGAGGTCTCCTCTGTTCTGCAGGTGTATGCAGTCTGGCACAGCCTTCTTTACTGTTGCTCTTTTAGGATTAGTTGTATTAACTATATTTTCATATTATATGTGGTTTTGGGAGGAGTTCTTTGTGTCACCTCTCATGCCACCACCTTTAATCCTCTCTATTTGGAGACTTGTTGTTGTTGTTAAGACTTTATTTGTTAAGAGAAGTATTAGGTTCACAGAAAAACTGAAGGTAATTTCCAGAGGTTTCCCATATGCCCCTACCCCCGTACATGCACAGCCTCCCTGATTATCAACACCATCCACTAGAGGGAGTATTTATTATAGGGGATGAGCCCACACTGACATCATAATTACTCAAAGTCCACAGTTTACCTCAGGGATCCCTGTTGGTGTTGTACATTCTACGGGTTTGCACAAATGTGTAATGACATGTACTCACCATTACAGTATTTGCATTACCCAAAAATCCTCTGTGCTCTAGCTACTCATCCATCTCTGCACCCCTCAAGTCCTGACAACCACGATCTTCTCATAGTCTCCATAGTCTTGCCTTTCCTAGAATGTCATGTAGTTGGAATCATACAATGTGTAGCCTTCTCAGACTGTCTTCTTTCACTTATGCATTCAGACTTCCTTCATGTCCTTTCTTGGATTGAGGGCTCATGGGAACTTCATTTTCCACATGAGTGAAATTGGTCCCTATAACTACATAGTCTTAGGATTTATATCTCCATTCCAGGGAGTGCCTAATATAATTCTTAACATATAACATTTTCTCAATAAGTAACTGTTGAATCAAATAGTGTATAAATACAAAAATACTGACTAAACTACATGTATGCACATCTTGAATCTCGAAACAACAGCTGATAGTAACCAAATCATGCTGCCATTTAGTTTCCTCTTCCCCTCTGCCTCCCCACCACACCCTCTGTGTCCCTCTTTCTCTCTGTCTCTCTCATGCACCACACACACACACACACACACACACATGCGCGGGCGCGCACACACACACACACACACACACACACACACACATTTGTGCATTTTATTCCTTGCCTAATTCTTACAGTTCCATTTCAAGTATGATAACAGGAGAATCATAGGAAAAATTAGAACAGCATAATTGGATGTGGAATAAAAGTCTAAAACAACTTTGTCCAAAAAAGTGTTTTACAAGTTCAGTGAGAGAGAATGATATGCTGCAGAAGGCCAGGAAACAAAATACAAAGGTCAATAGATGTAATAACAATGACTGCACACATAAGAAAGAAAGCTAATAAGGTTGAAAGGCTATAAAGCTTAGGGTTGGTGGGAAAAACTGTACCACTGTATTTTAGTACTCAATCTATGATATGCAGGTACTTACAATATCATGCAAAAATAACAAATAGCACCCAGAGGTATATAAGTGAATAGAAGGTATAAGATGAAATATTATTATATACTTGTAAAGTTCTAGCAGAATGCTGAACTCATAAAAAATTTAATATTTGATGATTGATTCATGAATCCTTAAAATGTGATAAAGCCATTTATTCAGGGATAAAGGAAAAGAAAATGATTTTGGAGAGAAATCATGATGTATGTTGTCCTGGGTTCAATAATGCTCTAAACATGGAAACTGAGGAAAGAAAAATGCACAAGGACCAGGAGAGAGAACAGAAAATCACCACAAGAGTCCCGAGATGCCTAAAGTTGGATGAGAGAGGGAGCAATAGCATCCTGAAGCATTTGGACAGAACCTGATGGAAGGAAAACACTGAATAAAGTCAAGGCTAGAGTTGTTAAAACAGTGAAACATAGTTAATAAAACTATAACACAGATAAGCATAAATGCTTGTAAACTACATTTTAGGAAGTTTAGGAATGAGACTGGTATACACTGGCAAATGATATCATGTATCTACTTTAATTCTGAAGACTAAGAAGATGAGTTAATATTCCAAAAAGTGAAGAATATGCAGACTGAGAGTAAAATAGGCATAATTTATAATTGTTTAGTTAAATAGCTAATTCATAAAATACAATCATTTAACCATAATTAATAGCAGTAACAAAAATATTGAATTAGAGCCTTTTTCAAAGATTATAGAAAATGGGTTACTTCAAAGATTCTTATTTCTGTTAATTTTTTTTCTTTCTTCTGTTTTTTTTGGGTTTTTTTGTTGAATTTGCATGTTTTTAAAGAAATATTATAGCTTATGGCAAAAAGACTGGTATAAAATTGAAAGAATGTTAAACCTGTGAGAATAACAATATGCTTCAGTAACATGATGCTGGTCTGATGCAGGGTAGAATCAGGATGTCTCAAAATTGTTTCCAAGAAACAATCTTTCTTATAAAAAATATATTTTATATACTCTCTTGGAAAATGTTATATATTTAAAGTCATTCTACATTTACTCATGTAACCATTACTGTGATTCTGCTTTCCTTCTTGTTCCTTAGAAAACTGTGTTCTTGAAGTCAGCTAGAGTCTCGTGCTCATGTTTCATTTGAAAGAGCAGCACAGAAAACCAAAGCTAATCTAAAGTTTAGACTTGCCAGTAAGTTGATTTGCCTGCACCCGAGCTGTGTAGGTTTTATTCTTAATGAAGTTCTGAAAGAATGTCCGCTTGGAAAGCCAGACAAAAATTGGGAGTTTATGAATACACATGCTTTAATAATTAAGGCAACGAATAGGAAAATCACAAACAAGGCCAAATCCAAGGAATCCAAAATCTGTCTCTGAGGCTGCTGGATAGCTGTTCATGAACACCCACAACACTTGGGAAATGGTACATAAATTTTTTTTTGGAGAAGCATAATGATTAAATATCAATAGACTGACTGATAGTAAAGCTGAAGGAGACATGGACAATTTCCACAACAGTGTCCCACATTTACACACACAACTCTTCCTTCAGTAAGGGTACCAAAAAATCTATAAGGCACCTGGGGAAATGGAAATGATCACCTTGAACCCAGTCTGTTCTTCTATGAAATCTTTTGTATCTTGTTGCATGAGTTGTCTTCTTTACAGGAATGAGTAAATTCACATTGCGTCTCCCTGTCTCCTGTGAATCTTTGTGTATAGCTCCTTGTCTTATCATCAAAACTGCATCTCTACATTGTAGGACAACAAAATCAGATGCTGATGAGGGTGTAAGACTACATTTCTGTGTAGGTAGCTATTTAAGTTCAGGTGTCTAAATTCCTGCTACTCCCACCCATGGGCCTGGAGGACATCTCTCCTGCAGGCTCTTTGACAGGCCACCTAGATTCATTAAGAAAAGATTTTCATTTTCCAACTTATAATAAAGGAGCTAGAAGTGCTTCTTTTCTAATAAATCTCAAGTAAATTTTCATTTTTCATGCTATAGCTATTGAATTTACTCATAAAATAGCAGGATATGTCAAAGAACTGACTCTGCATATCTTATGGCATAATAAAACCTATTCATTATCATAGGTCTTCTTTATGAATCCAGAATGTAGCCCAAAGAACAAAAAGTACAACAAAGAAAAGAAGGTCACTGAAAGTTAAATGACACAGCCATGACATGGGAGCATCTTTGCCTGTCATCTCTATGAAAGGATATGTACTGATCACAGAGCAGAGGCACATTAAGTAGAAAGAGCCTAAGAAATTAGCAAAGACTCATTCCCAAATGATTTTGAAAATACTTTCTTTGAAAAGTCCTTTGCTCTACAAGTTGAAATTTATTTTTTTCATAGTGGTTGGACTTCCAGGCTTGTAGGCCACCTATGGTACCCTGTGTGGAGCTTCTTATTTTAACTAACCCTGGGGACTCCCAAGATTGCAACTGGCCACATTTGGCACCTGCCCACGCTGAGAGGTGCAGGACAGGAGCCCCACAGGTGAGGACATCTGTCCTGAGGCCCCTCCGCAATGGTGTCGTCCACACAGCAGTTCACTCCCCCTACTGGACCTGCTTCTTCTGGCTCTCCGGGTGACAGCTCACGTGCAAGTCCTGGAGAAACTCCTAGAAGCACAGATTTGTCATGTCCTTTACATATTATACGGCACATTGAATGTCACTCATCTCCAGGATGGCTCCTCAGGTTTCTTGTTTGGCAAAAAGAGCAGTGGGGCCACTGCCTGGCGCCACTTCATGAGAACCAGCACCTGACGCTGCTGAGGAGGAAGCAGCTGCCCCTGGGAAGAAGGACTTTCTCCATTCTTCTATGTCAGCACAGGTCGCATCACTGATCCTCACTCACTTCTGGAGTTTTCACAGATTCAAGGCCATCTCTTGATTTGAATTCCACATATAAATATTGTGAATCCAAATGAGGCAATCAGGGGCCAATAGAAGTGAAGTAAATCTTGGTTTTCACTTTGCTTTGCCCCATGGGATTGCACTGAAAAAGGACTTAGTACACATTAAATTAAGGTGACTCGTGGGATCCCAGGGCAATGTAAAATTCTGTAAGTCAGAAAATCTAAAGTAGAGGAAATGAACAATTCTGCATATCCCATATACAAGTTGGTGACAAAAGTAACCCTGTTAGGCACAAGTTCCAGAGCCAATATCTTACTGTCCTCTGTAAAACTATGCTTGGCATTTTCTCCATAGTTTTGTACAGACTGCTCTCAATACAAATTCTAAAGATTCGCTGTTTATATTTTAAATCAGTTACACCCATAAAAATGTACGCATGAGGGCATGAGTTTGATGTGAAGGAAATGAATTTCTGCACATAGATGATGCTATGGAATTAAAGAGGTTCAGCTTCACAAATGCCCTTTTATTTTTATAGAGATTCAATTAACATATAAGCTAAACAGAGAAGACTTCTCCTTGTAGCTTATTAAATTGAATGACTGATTCCAGGGAGATTAGTGTTCATACTGCTTTGGGACATGATCACCAACAGCCCACTATGAGTAAGAACTTAATAAAGAGCTGTGCTGGGGATTGGTTCCTGCTCATCTGATGGACCAATACAATAGTAGAGTTTATTGCTGCGTATTTCAAGTTTTGATCATTGGGAAATCCTAAGTGCTGGCACAAATATAAACATGGGCCATAAATTAGCCATAAAAAGGGCACTACATCGTTCAGGATCTGGGGCCCTGTCTAAATTTACAAGCTGTTTGCAGGACCTCTGAGACTAATGGATGAATAAAATATTCCAGCCAACTAGTAAAGTAAGTATTATGCATGATTGAAAGTACTGTGGCTGACTGCCCTGATTAATGAAGAATAAATTACTGTTAATGCTCGTAATAAATGTCATAGGCTGTATTTCACTGAGCAGAAGCCAGAGTGCTATGTGGGCTCCAATGGTTGAAGAGCTGTGATGAAACAATGACTGATTAATTATCGGGAAGTTTTAGAATTCTGCTACACTCTCTAGCTAAAAGCAGAACAGCCTCTTCCCCGCAGCCATTCCCCCCCAACCCAGTCCCACATGGGCAAGGGGCAGAGTCTGCATCAAATTCTCAGCTCTGATTTCATTCTGAGATCACTTATAATACCATCATGATCCAGGAAACCTAAGTCTCTCTGAGAAAAGGACAAAACTGAGTAGTAAGTTGCCCTCATTCACTACAAGTTCAGATGCTCTCCTTGACACCTACTGCCTCAGGAGACAGTATAAATCTGCCCTGACGAAACCTGAGTCATGTACCCAGAATGGGCTGGGGTCTCTGGGCAGCGGGACCCAGCATAAGTGAAGGAGGCATATGCAGAACACCAAGTTCAGGTTCCCGGAGAGAGATGGAGCCTTGACCAGGTAAAGGGTGGTGAGACCCTTATCACGAATTGTTCCTCAGAGCAGCAGGCTGGCTTAGGGGATGTCAGAGATGGGTGGGGTCAGTGCAGACAGCTGGGCGGGCACGGTCCTGTTCCAACAGCCAAATCAGGGCCAGGGCCAGGGGAGGCAGTGGGGAGTGGTTAAGGCCCCCAACCAATCCAGAAAGAGATGTATTTACTATATGGAGTCTTCTAATATCCATGGAAAATCTTGACAGCCCTAACCCAGGGTCTCAGCATAGTCAAGCCTGTCTTCCAAAGTGTGACAGAAAGGAAATGGGGCTCCATTCACTGGGCTGCTGGGGAAGGTCCCTCTGAGCAAGTGACCTGTGAGCTGAGACCTGAAAGGTGAGAGATGTCCATGGCACATGGGAGCAGCAAAGAGCAGCAGGGTCAGAGCTCCAAGCCCAGGGAAGAGCAGCAAAGTGGTGAGCTCACGGTAGGTTAAAGGACACATAGGAATTGAGGAGAAAATTGATTCAAAGGAGGAGAGGTAAGGACCAGTGAGACCTACTGCAGAGGAAAAGAAGGTCGGGGAGAATTTAATTCTTTTCTTCTCTTCCTTCCAAGACTCCAAGAAGGAGATAGGATGGATGGAGGAAGGTGAACTGAGGACAGATCCAAGGGTTATTCAGCACCTACTGATTCCAGCCACAAATTCTGTGGCAAATTAAGAAATACCATGTTAATTTTTATATCATTCCTCTTTTAAATAATGAATAGTAATTTGATGAAATTTGAGATTGTATCATGCCACTGAGCTAAATACCGCAAACCTCCCAGAGGGAGCACATAATGACACTGGTTTCAGGAACACCGTTCACAAACCCCTGCCCTCCCTCCCTCCTATCTCTGTACAGGAACAGGACATGACTGTTTTTCAACCACCTGCACTGGCATTGTCTGCTGAGTATTCCAGCCAGTATTTTTCCATAGTTCCTAGAAAAATGTTCTTGCTCACTGGCCACGTGAATTCTTTATTCCTTCAAATTTGTCCTGGATACATTTCAAGTTGACAATCTTGAAATTGCCAAAGTGGAAATAAATGAAAATAGTGTAGCTAGAAAATGTATTCAGACTTTGCCCCAGAGAGAGGCTCCCTTACCTGCATGTATATTGTTTCCTTTCAGTTTGTAAATCTACTGAGCTCATTCATGTTCTATCTTTATACACAAATGAGAGCACTAGCTATTCACTCTTATTTGTAGAAATTTCTAAGCCTAAAGTGGCAGTGGCCAGAGAAAGGAGATCAGATAAAGTTATGTGTGGAAGGGATCTTATATATTAATCTCAATCCACCCTCTAATTTTACAAAAGAGAAAAGCAGGATCCTGGAAAGTTAGCGGTTTCCTCCATGTCTACTGTGCGGTAGTGGTAGGAAAAGGTCTGAGCCCCTGGAACCCAAATCTGATGATCTCTCCTCTTCAGAGAGAGCAGCAGATGGTTGGACTGTGGGCCAGGCTGGAGTAGAGTGGGCAGGGGGAGTAGACGACAAACTAGGGCTCTGGGCATGCTCTGAAAACAGGAGCATCTCCTTGAGGACCTTGGGGAGGCCATTGGACCTGAGGAAGGTTTTTGCCCTTTACAAACCATCCTGGTCTTTATACTAGTCAGACAGGGGTCTCTCTGCTTGTGACCCTGGAATATGCACACTCCCTGTATCGCTCAGCTGTGTGCTGGTGGCATAGGAGGTGCAGAACACAAAACCACCAGAGAAACCTGACTTATTTCTAAAGTCCTATGTTATTTGATGGAAAGTCATTTGAAATATTACTACTAAAATAAACATGGAGTATAAAAAAATGAATATTATATTTGACTGAATTTTTAACATAAAAAATGAGACTTCAAAATAACTTCTGACTTAAAGAGGGTTTCTTTGAGCTACTTCCTTCATGTCCCCAGAGCATATGAATTCAATCTCCTATGTAGGGGTTGAATGCAGAGGAGCATTCAGAAGGAGAATGTTAAAAAATAATAATAATAAATTTAAAAAACAAGCAGCAGCTGTATGAAATAACCTGACCAAATAACCAGTGTTTTAAATCACATTTTGTAATTAATCATTTTATATTTCAAAATTATAGAACTGCACAAATTCAAGAACCTATGCATTTTTTAAACCTTATAACTGAAAAAGAGCTTTTTGCATTTGCTTCAAACTTTCTTCTGTAGCTGTGTCAATTCTGACATTTAATGCAGCCTAGAGGGACCTTCTAAGTTGCAGTCTAACAGCAGATCTGTTACCCCACCATCAGCCTTTGGCCACAGAAATGTTACATATGCAGAGAAAGAGGTCCTTGAGGAGTCAAGGAATGAGAAATATGGCTCTTCTTAGTTATGGGTTTTTTTTTCTATTTTGAAGACATTATTCTTGCAAAGAATATGCAGCTAAATTTTGAGAGAGTTCTTCTGATTCATGTTATGTGATTTTATCTTCATTCTTATATGCCTAAAATAATATTGAATAGCTACTATGTTCCAGGAACTAGGCTGGCAAGTTGAATTGCTGTATTTTTCCCTGAGAATCTGAAGTCCTTTAACTGCACAGGGTTTTTCTTATGAAGAGCTTTGGACTCATGTAGCAAGTTAGCATGTTGTAGTGGGACCATATCATAACTAAGCTGCTCTACCTTGAGAAGACGAAAATCATTTGGCCATAGAAGTGAAGAGAAGAAGAAAGTGTAGTCTCACAACACAACTGTCATTAAGAAAATATGACCAAAGTCTTCTGTCCTGGGCTCCTCTTGGAAGAATAATAGGTCAACCCTATATAGTGAAGAAATGCCTGAGCAATCACTGAAAGAAAAACATATGGTCACTCTTTCCCTGATGGGTCAGCATGCTTATGGTTTGGTTTGAATGGACATCTATTGAGAGTTAAGCTAAGTTTTTCCATCGTATGGCAGCCTAGACATCCATTTTGTTTGACCAAGGGGCCTGTGGGGCCTTAAATTAGCTCTAGTGCCCTCTGCCATTATGTGCCCTACATGACAACACACAGAGTCACAAGCAAGTGTAGTTCTTGCTATGACTTCCCCAACAGTGCTTGCAGGCAGCTGTCTCCCCTGCCTCCCAGGGTCTATATGCCTTATGTGCCCCTTAGAAAATCCAACCCTTTTAGTTTGAATTGACCAATCTGGACATTGCCTGGAAATTCTAAAGCACTCTGCCCACGGACCCTAATGAAGGCACGTGCCCCAGGTCCCATTGCTCTCTCTGTTTGCACTCTGCCTTGACCTCCCCAAGCAGCCCCTTGAAGTGTGCATTGCACTTCCTCTGACCTGTGACGAATAAACTTCTCTGTTTCAGTTTCTCCTGTAGTCTGTTATTGAGCCACAACCACAATAGACAGTGCAAACTTTTTAGAACGAAAACAATAAGATCACAGTGGATAAAAGTTTGCTATACAGCAAAGTTGTACATTGAGGGTAATAAATATATATCATCCTATTCTCCACTTAACAGATGTTAGTTTAACAAAGTCAGAACAACATGGATTTCAGGTATTTTCCTGCATGTAAAGCTATTAAAAAGAAGTGCAGAAAATAGAAAAGGGTGCAACATGTCTCACTCCTTTAAAGGGTGGTTCACAGTAGGTGGACACCATAAGAGCAGGAGCTGTGTATGTGAATGAGCAGATCCAAGCCAGGCTCTGACTACTCAGGGTTGGGTGACACAGACTATAAGATGTTCTACTGACCATGGAAAGATCAAAAGCAAAGTCTACATAGTTTTTAAACCCTGACTACTAGCTCCATGAGAAAGCTGAAGAATACCTGATCCTATCATTAAAGATAATGATAAAAAATATTATTCAAAAGTGGTATTAGGAAAGGTATAAATTTACTGTGTTTGGTAAATGGACTAGATCAACCTCATCTTTATAAGCACACCCATGTAACTTTTCAGATAATACAATGATCAGTTTCAAGGCACAGTTCAGTAAATTTGTCTGTGGATGAGGACTTGACTCCCTAATCATAATAGAGTCAACTAACTCGGCTGAAGGATTAATTTCATTACCTTAAATTTTAAAAAAAAAAAACATAGGTTACTCTCATTTGTTCATGGTTCAGTGATTTTTCAACAAACATTTGCTGAGTATCCACTGTGCGCCTGAAATTGAACTAGGTGTTGGAGCTAAAAAAAATAAATAATCAGACCCAGTCCCTAACCCACAAGGAACTCACAGACTAATGTAGGGGAAAACATAGGAAGACAACATCATGTAGTAATGCAAGACATGTGTAATTAATGAATGGGAACATGCAGGGACAGTCACTCTAAATGAGGGGAGGGAATCTGGTCAGCAAAAAATCTCATTGAAGGGATAATCTTAGACATGAGATTTTTTTTTTTTATATATAATAATTTTTATTGAAGGGTAGTTGACACACAGTATTACATTAGTTTCAGGTGTACAACACAGGGATTCAACATTTATATACATGATAATTCTAGGTACCAGCTATCACCATACCAAGTTGTTACAATATTTTGACTATATTCCTTATACTATACATTACATCCCGGTTACTTATTTATTTTACATTTGAAAATGTGTACTATTTTTTTTTTGTGAGGGCATCTCTCATATTTATTGATCAAATGGTTGTTAACAACAATAAAATTCTGTATAGGGGAGTCAATGCTCAATGCACAATCATTAATCCACCCCAAGCCTAATTTTCGTCAGTCTCCAATCTTCTGAGGCATAACAAACAAGTTCTTACATGGAGAACAAATTCTTACATAATGAATAAGTTCTTACATGGTGAACAGAACAAGGGCAGTCATCACAGAAACTTTCGGTTCTGCTCATGCATTATGAACTATAAACAGTCAGTTCAAATATGAATACTCATTTGATTTTTATACTTGATTTATATGTGGATACCACATTTCTCTCTTTATTATTATTATTTTTAATAAAATGCTGAAGTGGTAGGTAGATACAAGATAAAGGTAGAAAACATAGTTTAGTGTTGTAAGAGAGCAAATGTAGATGATCAGGTGTGTGCCTGTAGACTATGTGTTAATCCAAACTAGACAAGGGCAATAAAACATCCACGTATGCAGAAGATTTCTCTCAGAACAGGGGGGGTGAGGTTCTAAGCCTCACCTCTGTTGATCCCCAATTTCTCACCTGATGACCCCCCTGCGACTGTGCCTGTCTTAGGTTGTTCCTCCCTTGAGGAATCTTACCCGTCTCTGGCTAGCCAGTCATCTTCCGGGGCCATACAGGGAAATGTAAAGTTGGTAAGTGAGAGAGAGGCCTTATATTGTTTGAAAAGGTTAGCTTTTTACTTCTTTGCTTATTTATGCCCTGTGGCTTCTATGCCCAGCATTTGTC
The DNA here is from genome assembly GCF_030020395.1 of Manis pentadactyla. NCBI lineage: Eukaryota > Metazoa > Chordata > Mammalia > Pholidota > Manidae > Manis > Manis pentadactyla. Next base: position 144,046,787 of record NC_080020.1, on the reverse strand, counting down.
TTGAGGTATCTTTACCACTTGGAAGAATTATGATACTCGGTAAATTCAATAAGAGGCATGAATTCTATTTAAGGGTTGTAATTAGGAAGGAAGAAGAAAAGCTATAGAAGTAGCAGGCGGAAGAAAACATGGGAAGATTGATTATTTCTTTGACATATCTTCTTGTAGAGTAACATCAGCATGTATAGGTTTTAAACTACTAATTAAATTGCGAACACACATTAACATAATAGGAGTATAGTTACATAACCAAAGCATACCTGTAATTACCAGCCATCTCCAGTGAAACCAAGAAAACCAGTTAGGCACCTTAGGCATTTGTGAAAACTTATCTATGATATGGTGGATATTGTCCAACTGAACTTCAACAGTCTGAGAGAAATCAGACAAACTAAAACAACCCATTCCTGGGGACTGTTCACATCCCATATGTTCTTTTAACGATAAATAGTCTGTAGTTCTAAGATTTTGGAGCGCTACAATTTGCACTTCTCCTAATTCTTGGTTGAGTTCCAACAGTATCGATCCAATCAAATTTGTTGTTTTACTGTATGCACAGGCCAGCTTATATATCTCCTTCTTCATTCCCATGGCAAGTCCAGGAACTGGTGGGATGAGTGCATCTACACCTGTAGCAGCGCGTGGATCTTTGTTGGGGTTTTTTGATGATCATCTTCTGGCATGAATCTTCCAGAGAGTGCTGATGTTGGAAGTTCTTTTTCATATCGTATCTTAGATCATTTTCGGGGTAGCCCAATTAGGCTTTGATCCTCTGTATAAACACAAACAGACCCTTTGCCTACACTTTTATATGCCCTTTATACCATTGTGTAGAACTCATTGGAGGTCACCACTCAGGAACTGCTTTTTGTTGTTGTTGTTATCATTAATCTACACTTACATGATGAATATTATGTTTACTAGGCTCTCCCCTATACCAGGTCCCCCCTATAAACCCCTTTACAGTCACTGTCCATCAGCATAGCAAAATGTTGTAGAATCATTACTTGTCTTCTCTGTGTTGTACAGCCCTCTGCTTTTTCCCACCCCCCAATGCATGCTAATCTTAATACCCCCCTTCTTCTTCCCCCCCTTATCCCTCCCTACCCACCCATCCTCCCCAGTCCCTTTCCCTTTGGTACCTGTTAGTCCATTCTTGAGTTCTGTGATTCTGCTGCTGTTTTGCTCATTCAGTTTTTCCTTTGTTCTTATATTCCACAGATAAATGAAATCATTTGGTATTTCTCTTTCTCCACTTGGCTTGTTTCACTGAGCATAATACCCTCCAGCTCCATCCATGTTGCTGCAAATGGTAGGATTTGCCCTTTTCTTCTGGCTGAGTAGTATTCCATTGTGTGTATGTACCACATCTTCTTTATCCATTCATCTATCAATGGACATTTAGGTTGCTTCCAATTCTTGGCTATTGTAAATAGTGCTGCGATAAACATAGGGGTGCATTGGTCTTTCTCAAACTTGATTGCTGCATTCGTAGGGTAAATTCCTAGGAGTGCAATTCCTGGGTCAAATGGTAAGTCTGTTTTGAGCATTTTGATGTACCTCCATACTGCTTTCCACAATGGTTGAACTAATTTACATTCCCACCAGCAGTGTAGGAGGATTCCCCTTTCTCCACAGACTCGCCAACATTTGTTGTTGTTTGTCTTTTGGATGGCAGCCATCCTTACTGGTGTGAGGTGATACCTCATTGTAGTTTTAATTTGCATTTCTCTGATAATTAGCGATGTGGAGCATCTTTTCATGTGTCTGTTGGCCATCTGTATTTCTTTTTTGGAGAACTGTCTGTTCAGTTCCTCTGCCCATTTTTTAATTGGGTTTTTTTGTTTGTTTGTTTGTTGAGGCGTATGAGCTCTTTATATATTCTGGACGTCAAGCCTTTATCAGATCTGTCATTTTCAAATATATGCTCCCATACTGTAGAACTTTTGTTCTATTGATGGTGTCTTTTGCTGTACAGAAGCTTTTCAGCTTAATATAGTCCCACTTGTTCATTTTTGCTGTTGTTTTCCTTGCCCGGGGAGATATGTTCAAGAAGAGGTCACTCATGTTTATGTCTAAGAGGTTTTTGCCTATGTTTTTTTCCAAGAGTTTAATGGTTTCATGACTTACATTCAGGTCTTTGATCCATTTGGAGTTTACTTTTGTATATGGGGGTTAGACAATGGTCCAGTTTCATTCTCCTACATGTAGCTGTCCAGTTTTGCCAGCACCATCTGTTGAAGAGACTGTCATTTTGCCATTGTATGTCCATGGCTCCTTTATCAAATATTAATTGACCATATATGTCTGGGTTAATGTCTGGATTCTCTAGTCTGTTCCATTGGTTCTTGTGCCAGTACCAAATTGTCTTGATTACTATGGCTTTATAGTAGAGCTTGAAGTTGGGGAGTGAGATCCCCCCTACTTTATTCTTCTTTCTCAGGATTGCTTTGGCTATTCGGGGTCTTTGGTGTTTCCATATGAATTTTTCAATTATTTGTTCCAGTTCATTGAAGAATGTTGCTGGTAGTTTCATAGGGATTGCATCAAATCTGTATATTGCTTTGGGCAGGATGGCCATTTTGACGATATTAATTCTTCCTAGCCACTAGCATGGGATGAGTTTCCATCTGTTAGTGTCCCCTTTAACTTCTCTTAAGAGTTACTTGTAGTTTTCAGAGTATAAGTCTTTCACTTCTTTGGTTAGGTTTATTCCTAGGTATTTTATTTTTTTTGATGCAATTGTGAATGGAGTTGTTTTCCTGATTTCTCTTTCTGTTGGTTCATTGGTAGTGTATAGGAAAGCCACAGATTTCTGTTTGCTGATTTTGTATCCTGCAACTTTGCTGTGTTCCGATATCAGTTCTAGTAGTTTTGGAGTGGAGTCTTTAGGGTTTTTTATGTACAATATCATGTCATCTGCAAATAGTGACAGTTTAACTTCTTCTTTACCAATCTGGATTCCTTGTATTTCTTTGTTTTGTCTAATTGCCGTGGCTAGGACCTCCAGTACTATGTTAAATAACAGTGGGGAGAGTGGGCATCCCTGTCTAGTTCCCGAGCTCAGAGGAAAAGCTTTCAGCTTCTCGCTGTTCAATATAATGTTGGCTGTGGGTTTGTCATAGATGGCCTTCATTATGTTGAGGTACTTGCCCTCTATTCCCATTTTGCTGAGAGTTTTTGTCATGAATGGATGTTGAACTTTGTCAAATGCTTTTTCAGCATCTATGGAGATGATCATGTGGTTTTGTCTTTCTTTTTGTTGATGTGGTGGATGATGTTGATGGACTTTCAAATGTTGTACCATCCTTCCATCCTTGGGATGAATCCGACTTGTTCATGGTGTACAATCCTTTTGATGCATTTTTGAATTCAGTTTGCTAATATTTTATTGAGTACTTTTGCATTTACGTTCATCAGGGATATTGGTCTGCAGTTTTCTTTTTTGGTGGTTTCTTTGCCTAGTTTTGGTATTAGGGTGATGTTAGCTTCATAGAATGAGTTTGGGAGTATCCCCTCCTCTTCTATTTTTTGGAAAACTTTAAGGAGAATGGGTATTATGTCTTCCCTGTATGTCTGATAAAATTCCGAGGTAAATCCATCTGGCCTGGGGGTTTTGTTCTTTGGTAGTTTTTTGATTACCGCTTCTAAGTTCGTTGCTGGTAATTGGTCTGTTTAGATTTTCTGTTTCTTTCTGGGTCAGTCTTGGAAGGTTGTATTTTTCTAGGAAGTTGTCCATTTCTCCTAGGTTTCCCAGCTTGTTAGCATATAGGTTTTCATAGTACTCTCTAATAATTCTTTGTATTTCTGTGGGGGTCCATCGTGATTTTTCCTTTCTCGTTTCTGATTCTGTTGATTTGTGTTGACTCTCTTTTCCTCTTAATAAGTCTGGCTAGAGGCTTATCTATTTTGTTTATTTTCTCGAAGAACCAACTCTTGGTTTCATTGATTTTTGCTATTGTTTTATTCTTCTCAATTTTGTTTATTTCTTCTCTCATCTTTATTATGTCCCTCCTTCTGCTGACCTTAAGCCTCATTTGTTCTTCGTTTTCCAATTTCGATAATTGTGACATTAGACCATTCATTTGGGATTGTTCTTCCTTTTTTAAATATGCTTGGATTGCTATATACTTTCCTCTTAAGACTGCTTTTGCTGTGTCCCACAGTAGTTGGGGCTTAGTGTTGTTGTTTTCATTTGTTTCCATATGTTGCTGAATCTCCATTTTGATTTGGTCATTGATCCATTGATTATTTGGGAGCGTGTTGTTAAGCCTCCATGTGTTTGTGAGCCTTTTTGCTTTCTTTGTACAGTTTATTTCTAGTTTTATGCCTTTGTGGTCTGAAAAGTTGGTTGGTAGGATTTCAATCTTTTGGAGTTTACTGAGGCTCTTTTTGTGGCCTAGTATGTGGTCTATTCTGGAGAATGTTCCATGTGCACTTGAGAAGAATGTGTATCCTGTTGCTTTTGGATGTAGAGTTCTGTAGATATCTATTAGGTCCATCTGTTCTAGTGTGTTGTTCAGTGCCTCTGTGTCCTTACTTATTTTCTGTCTGGTGGATCTGTCCTTTGGAGTGAGTGGTGTGTTGAAGTCTCTTAGAATGAATGCATTGCATTCTATTTCCTCCTTTAGTTCTGTTAGTATTTGTTTCAGGTATGTTGGTGCTCCTGTATTGGGTGCATATATATTTATAATGGTTATATCCTCTTGATGGACTGAGCCCTTTATCATTATGTAGTATCCTTCTTTGTCTTTTGTTACTTTCTTTATTTTGAAGTCTGTTTTGTCTGATACCAGAATTGCAACACCTGCTTTCTTCTCTCTGTTGTTTGCTTGAAATATCTTTTTCCATCCCTTGACTTTAAGTCTGTGCGCGTCTTTGGGTTTGAGGTGAGTCTCTTGTAAGCAGCATATGGATGGATCTTGCTTTTTTATCCATTCTATTACTCTGTGTCTTTTGATTGGTGCATTCAGTCCATTTACATTTAGGGTGATTATTGAAAGGTATGAACTTATTGCCATTGCAGGCTTTAAGTTTGTGGTTACCAAAAGTTCAGGGTTAGCTTCTTTACTATCTTACTGTCTAACTTAACTTGCTTGTTGAGCTATTATAAATGCGGTTAGACCTGAGATTTATGGTATAATTTGAAATACTCCAGAAAGAAAAATATGTATATATGGGCAAAGTTATATAGATAGGAAAGCATGTATGTCATTCCTGGGACCAGCAAATAAGTTATTCCAACCCAAATCTAATGGGTTTAGGGAGGAAAGTGCTAAGTATAATAAGGATAAGAATAAGAATTTTGGACCAGCAGCAAGATGCTAGATAAGGAAGTCTTCATACATAATGCAAACAGGCATTTTTATGTGGCTGGTGAAGCCTTGCTACCTTTTAGGCAGAAGAATAATATGATCAAATCTACATTTTTATAATGTGACTATGGCAGCTGCACAGATGGTGAAATGAAGAAGGAAACAGAGGTAGAGGGGTCCTTAGGAGGCCTGTGAGATCCTCTAGAGGAGAGGGAGCCAGTGGGAAAGGGCAGGAAGGAGAGGCAGAAAAGAGGTGGAAAGGAGATGAAGTGAGCCAGGCTTGCTTTGCAGCTGACATTTGCAGAGCAGAAGAGAAAGAATGAAGGCAGATAAGGAGGAAACCATGGACAGTGCAAACTTTTTGAACCTGAAATAATAAGGCCACAATGCACAAATACTTGCTAGATGGCAAAGTGGTAACTTTGAGGAAAATAAACAGCCTTAAACTGATTTATTAGGAAATGAGTAAGGCGAAATAGTAATTGAACAAAACTTTAAGCTTAAAAATTTGGAAAGAAGGAAAAATTTCCAAATCAAGTAGAAAAAATTCTTCAGAAAACATTATGAGCTTTTTCTAATGCTTTTTGCTCACTTTTATTTTAAACCCTTCTGCCAATTTATTCTTACCCACAAGATTCCTTTGTCTTTCTCTTTTGTGTTTTTCTAGTGGATCAACATTCAAGACTAGTTTGATTCTTGTGACAATAAATATGATATGGTCTGATTTGGGGGAAAAGGGGAGAAAAGATAAAAGCAGAAACTTTAGTAGCAATCTTTCAGAAGGAGATAGTTATTCAAATCAAAACATGATTCTTTCAATAAATAACAATTGTTACCATTTATACAGAGCTTATTATTTCCCAGGCGCTATTCTAAGCATTATATATATTAACTGAATTAATCTTTTAACAGCCCTACAAAGTAACATCCATTATAATACCTTACCTTTAAAATGAGAAACAAAGACACAGAATCTGAGTTGCCCCAAATCATACAATTAGCAAAAAAGACTGACAAATTAAAAAAACACTGTGGCAAGTGTGATCAGGAAAGTGAAAAAAAATAAAGAAGTTATAGATAAAGAAAAAATCGGAGTGGGGCAAGAGCTACAGAAATAATAGAGATTTAAGAATTAAAAAGAGACATCTATGGTCCACTTAATACCAATATATTTATTTATTTATTTGTTTGTTTATTTTTAATTTTTTTTTAGGAGTGCAAGGTACAGGCTTTTATTTAGAGTTAAAGTGAAAGGACAGAGCTACTGGCTAGAGCCAGGAGGGGACAAGAGAGTTCCCCAATAAATTTAAAATATCAAATTAAATTGAACGACTTTAGATAATGGGGACTTAAGTAGACCAATAACAATAAAGGAAATTAAAATGCAAATCAAACATTTCCCACCACCATTCCAAAGGCACTGTTCTAGTAATTTCTATGGGGTATTTCTACCAAATTCTCAAGGAATTAATTGTTTCCTTTTACACAAATTGTTTCAGAAGATGACAAGGCACAAAACTTTTATACAAAGAAAGTATGCAGAGGCACATTGTGATAAACTAATAAAGCACAAGAAAAAGAAAGAAAAGAAATATGGTTAATATAATTCATGAACACAGAAAATAGAGAGCAGAAGGAAGGAAGGGAAAGAAATTATAATACTAAAATCAATATGCATTTTTAGATCATGGTACATTGTAAGTGTGTTAGAGTTTTTATTGTAATTATCAGGCTTCCTCCAATTAGTTAAGACTAAAAAAGATTTTGTTAAAGGATGTCCAGTAATTCCAAGAATCAAGCTTGGAATCTACAATGTCAGAAGCAATTTCCAAGTCTTAACTAAAGACTGTTCCCCTGGGAAATGCATGACTGTCCAGGATGTGCACATTCACAGCCAACACCAGGAACCCTGGGAATGGACCCCCACACAGAGACTCTGCCTCTGCTTCCCTGAAAGCTGGATGTCCCCTCTCTGCCACATCCCAGTCTCTTCTCATCCCTCTCTCATGGCCGTGTCTCCCTTGGGGTGTGGGACTGAGAGCAGGTCTTGTGCCAGCACCTAGCTCCAGGGAGGGTGACTCTCTGATTCCATCTAGAGTAGACAGAAGTCACAGAGTGAGAAATTCCCCAAACAGGAATAGCGGTGAATGGTTTTGGAAAGCCAGAAAAAGCTTATCCTAGATATAAAAGGACATTTCAATTTAGAAAATCTATTAAAATAATTCATTCTCCTGTGAGATGTAGCTAGATCATGTTTCTAAACAGATGAAACATTAAAAATTATGTAACTTGATGGAACACATTTGCATAATATAAAACAAATGAGCAGATGCACAATTTAAGCAACTCTTTCAAATTGACAAAAAGATAAAGCTCCCAATAGAGGAGTGAACAAAACAGGAATACACAAGTCACAAACAAGAAAATTAAAATGACCTCTTAATAAACATGTGAAAGATATTAAACCTCATTAATTATCAAGAAAACAAATATTAAAAACAATATGGTAATATTTTTTCACTCATTAGATTGCCAAGCTTTAAAACTGATCATATCAATGGTAAAAATATATACAAGTAGGTTCTCTCCTAAACTGCTGTGGGTGTAAATTTGGAGTAGCCATACTTCATGGCAGTTCAGCCCCCAAATCTATGAAAGTGCAATTGCTATAACTCAGGAGTTTCTCCTCTTGGTATCTATCCTAGAGAAGCATTTGCATATATGCATAATGAGATATATTTACATGGATGTTCACTTTGGAATTGCAGACAAAATTAATTCCTTATACCAAGCACTGGGGAAATGGTTAGATAAGTTATGGTCTCTGCAGACCATGGGAAACTATAATTTGGCTAAAATAAAGGAGACACATCTACATATGCTAAATTTTTAAAAATGCAGTATGATTCAATTAATGATATTATTCATGCAAAACACAGATTCTTACATAAGACACACACATGAAGCAAGTATTTATTCTAGGGGTCCCTGCCTACGGTGGGTGTAAATGTCAAGGAAAAGGCTGAAGCAACCGACAAAACTGATCCCATTACTCGCTACTGGGAGAACTGGAATGGTGACGAATTTTGGAGTTGTAGGCAAAGGAAACCACATGAAAATTAACTTCAAAATGATGTTAGGAAGGCCAGTAGAAAGGAGAAATCTAAAGATGTGGAAGAGTGGTTGGATGAGCAGTTTGAGGCTCTTTACAAGGCAGGAATGGGCTGAGCCTGAGAAAAGACTCCACAAGTCAGATGTACGAGGTAAGAGGCGCTTCATCTTACGGTGGAAGGGAAAGAAGACGAGGGCCAGTCATTGTTGTAGAGGGTTTCCATTCAGTGCTTTCATTCTCTCTATGAGGTAAGAGGCCCCTTGGATGGGAAATAAAGAAGGTTAAAAGAATGAAAAATAAATAAATAAAAGAAATGAAAAATAAGCTCTGGAGAATGGGAAACGCATAACTATTGCTGAACAGTGCTAAACCATGTTGGACTGATGGAGACCATGAATTTTTAATAGCTCCATTTTGAGCAATGACTTGATTTCCTTAGCAGCTCACAGCACTTCAAGTTTAAGCAAAGTGATTCTGAACTTAAGGATTCATCCAAACTTGAGGATTTTCAAGATCAGTGAGATGCAAGCACCACCAGGCAAGGGAATTGAAAACATTGACATGAGAGTGGTTGGAATGAGGGGCCCTACCATACTGCAGAGTTAGAGAAAGCAGCAGAGGGAGTATGCTGACGGAACTGGGGAGCGACGGAGGTATTTGAGGGTCCAGAGGCATCTGTAGAATATAATATGTGTACTGAGAGCCAACTAGGGAAAGAGCAAGAAAACACACACACACACACACACACACACACACACACACACAAATAGTAGGCTGGGGTTAGGGATTAAGACTTTTAAATGGCATAGAACTCTCCAGAAGTGGGGCAGGTTCTGGGCATATCAAGATCCAAATTGTGGCAAAGAGAATGGAAGGCTGAAGAGGGGGACCAGAGGAGAAGGTCACTAGGGCTGGGGAGGCTGGGGTTTGGGGTGGGTGGTTCGCACAGGCGGTGTGAAGCAGGGTGATACCACCACATGCCAGGAACCAGTGAAGGAGCAAAGGGCGATCAGGAGCATGGTCCCTGGGCTCGCAGTCATGAGCATTCAGATCAAAGGTTGGTGCCAGCAACGTGTCCGTGCCTCTCTGTGCCTCTCTGTGCCTCCATACTGTTCACAGAAGGTGGTAAACAGCATTTCCTTGACACAAAATAAAATAATATATGTAAATCTGCAGTCAACAGAAAAATTCCTTTTGTAGGTTAAGACCTGACAGCTACCAATCTCTTCTGGGACATTCTGGCCTTCCTCAGCCTGAGTCTTCAATATTGCCGCTTCTGCATTCTGCCCCACCATTCAGCTACACAGCCCTTCACAACTTCCGCATCACCCGGGTTAAATTATCCCTATAATTCATAAAGTAATTTAACCTTCCAATTGTTTCCAGTAGTAACATTTATTTATTTATTTATTTATTTATTTATTTATTTAAGTCTTTAGGCAAAATTGCTAATAACTTTCTTTAGAAAAAGAAGATGACTCAACTTGCTGTGACTGGGCGTCAGTGTCCCCAGGCTATCCAGGAGGAGGTCTGGCCAGCACTGATCACTGACTTCCAGTTATTATAAGGTTGCCTAGAGTAACTATGCACAACTCATTAGAATGGATCCTGGTTGTAAGATTCTTTTAAACTCATAAACAATTTTCAAAACTTTATTATGTGTTGTAAATCAATCACTTGAGCATTCCTGCTTTATTCCTGAAATTGAAGATCTTAATAAACCTATTCAAAATTGTCCTGATCAGACTGAAAATCTCTTCACTGGAGGTGTTTTACACTCCCAGATAAGGATCTATGCTAATACAAGCTTTTTTTATTATTTTTATTTTTTTGAAGAACATTATGTTTACTAGGCTCTCCCCTACCCCAACTTCCCCCACCACGCACAAACCCCATTACAGTCACTGTCCATCAGCATAGTAAGATGTTGTAGAATCACTACTTGTTTTCTCTGTGTTGCAAAGCCCTCCCCTTTCCCCCACCCCCCACATTATACACACTAATCATAATACCACCTTTCTTCTTCCCCATCCTTATCCCTCCCTACCCTTCCATTCTCCCCAGTCTCTTTCCCTTCGGTAACTGTTAGTCCATTCTTGGGTTCTGTGAGTCTGCTGTTGTTTTGTTCCTTCAGTTTTTCTTTTGTTCTTATACTCCACAGATGAGTGAAATCATTTGGTATTTGTTTTTCTCGGCTTGGCTTATTTCACTGAGCATAATACCCTCTAGCTCCATCCATGTTGTTGCAAATGTCATCTCCCCATTGTATATCCATGGTTCCTTTATTGAATATTAATTGACCTTGACCATATATGTTTGGGTTAATATCTGGAGTCTCTAATCTGTTCCACTGGTCTGTGGCTCTGTTCTTGTGCCAGTACCAAATTGTCTTGATTACTGTGGCTTTGTAGTAGAGCTTGAAGTTGGGGAGTGAGATCACTGCCACTTTATTCTTCTTTCTCAGGATTGCTTTGGCTATTCAGGTCTTTGGTGTTTCCATATGAATTTTTGAACCATTTGTTCCAGTTCGTTGAAGAATGTTGTTGGTAATTTGATAGGAATTGCATCAAATCTGTATATTGCTTTGGACAGGATGGTCATTTTGACAATATTAATTCTTCCTAGCCAAGAGCATGGGATGAGTTTCCATTTGTTAGTGTCCTCTTTAACTTCTCTTAAGAGTGTCTTATAGTTTTCAGGGTATAGGTCTTTCACTTCTTTGGTTAGGTTTATTCCTAGGTATTTTATTCTTTTTGATGCAATTGTGAATGGAATTGTTCTGATTTCTCTTTCTATTGGCTCATTGGTAGTGTACAGGAAAGCCACAGATTTCTGTGTGTTAATTTTGTATTCTGCAACTTTGCTGTATTCCGATATCAGTTCTAGTAGTTTTGGAGTGGAGTCTTTAGGGTTTTTTATGTACAATATCATGTCATCTGCAAATAGTGACAGTTTAACTTCTTCTTTACCAATCTGGATTCCTTGTATTTCTTTGTTTTGTCTAATTGCCGTGGCTAGGACCTCCAGTACTATGTTAAATAACAGTGGGGAGAGTGGGCATCCCTGTCTAGTTCCCGAGCTCAGAGGAAAAGCTTTCAGCTTCTCGCTGTTCAATATAATGTTGGCTGTGGGTTTGTCATAGATGGCCTTCATTATGTTGAGGTACTTGCCATCTATTCCCATTTTGCTGAGAGTTTTTGTCATGAATGGATGTTGAACTTTGTCAAATGCTTTTTTAGCATCTATGGAGATGATCATGTGGTTTTTGTCTTTCTTTTTGTTGATGTGGTGGATGATGTTGATGGACTTTCAAATGTTGTACCATCCTTCCATCCCTGGGATGAGTCCAACTTGTTCATGGTGTACAATCCTTTTGATGCATTTTTGAATTCAGTTTGCTAATATTTTATTGAGTATTTTTGCATCTACATTCATCAGTGATATTGGTCTGTAATTTTCTTTTTTGGTGGGGTCTTTGCCTGGTTTTGATAATAGGGTGATGTTAGCTTCATAGAATGAGTTTGGGAGTACTCCCTCCTCTTCTATTTTTTGGAAAACTTTAAGGAGAATGAGTGTTATGTCTTCCCTGTATGTCTGATAAAATTCTGAGGTAAATCCATCTGGCCCAGGGGTTTTTTTCTTGGGTAGTTTTTTGATTACTGCTTCAATTTCTTTGCTGGTAATTGGTTGTTTAGATTTTGTGTTTCTTCCTTGGTCGGTCTTGGAAGGTTGTATTTTTCTAGGAAGTTGTCCATTTCTTCTAGGTTTTCCAGCTACTTAACATATAGGTTTCCATAGTAGTCTCTAATAATCCTTTGTATTTTTGTTGGGTCCTTCGTGATGTTTCCTTTCTCATTTCTGATTCTGTTGATGTGTATTGATTCTCTTTTTCTCTTAATAATTCTGGCTAGAGGCTTATCTATTTTGTTTATTTTCTCAAAGAACCAGCTCTTGGTTTCATTGATTTTTTCTATTGTTTTATTCTTCTCAATTTTGTTTATTTCTTCTCTGATCTTCATTATGTCCTCCTTCTGCTGACTTTAGGCGTCATTTGTTCTTCTTTTTCCAATTTTGATAGTTGTGATGTTAGACTATTCATTTGGTTTTGTTCTTCCTTTTTAAATATGCCTGGACTGCTATATACTTTCCTCTTAAGACTGCTTTTGCTGTGTCCCACAGAATTTGGGGCTTTGTGTTGTTGTTGTCATTTATTTCCATATATTTCTGGATCTCCATTTTAATTTGGTCATTGATCCTTTGACTATTTAGAAGTGTGTTGTTAAGCCTCCATGTGTTTGTGAGCCTTTTTGCTTTCTTGGTACAATTTATTTCTAGTTTTATACCTTTGTGGTCTGAAAAGTTGGTTGGTAGGATTTCAATCTTTTGGAATTTACTGAGGCTCTTTTTGTGGCCTAGTATGTGGTCTATTCTGGAGAATGTTCCATGTGCACTTGAGAAGAATGTGTATCCTGTTGCTTTTGGGTGTAGAGTTCTATAGATGTCTATTAGGTCCATCTGTTCTAGTGTATTGTTCAGTGCCTCTGTGTCCTTACTTATTTTCTGTCTGTTGGATCTGTCCTTTGGAGTGAATGGTGTGTTGAAGTCTCCTAAAATGAATCCATTGTAGTCTATTTCCTCCTTTAGTTCTGTTAGTATTTGTTTCACATATGCTGGTGCTCTTGTGTTGGGTGCATATATATTTATAATGGTTATATCCTCTTGTTGGACTGAGCCCTTTATCTTTATGTAATATCCTTCTTTATCTCTTGTTACTATCTTTGTTTTGAAGTCTATTTTTTCTGATACTAGTACTTCAACTCCTGCTTTTTTCTCCCTATTGTTTGCATGAAATATCTTTTTCCATCCTTTGACTTTTAGTCTGTGTATGTCTTTGGGTTTGAAGTGAGTCTCTTGTAAGCAGCATATGGATGGGTCTTGTTTTTTTATCCATTCAGTGACTCCATATTTTTTGATTGCTGCATTCAGTCCATTTACATTTAGGGTGATTATCGATAGGTATGTACTTATTGCCATTTCAGGCTTTAGATTCGTGGTTACCAAAGGTTCCAGGTTACTTTCCTTACTATCTAAGAGTCTAACTTAACTCACTTAGTATGCTGTTACAAACACAATCTAAAGGTTCTTTTCTATTTCTCCTCCTTTTTCTTCCTCCTTCATTCTTTATATATTAGGTATCAGATTCTATACTTTTTCTCTATCCCTTGACTGGCTTTGGGGATAGTCAATTTAATTTTGCATTTGCCTCGCAATCAGCTGCTCCACCCTCCCTACCATGGTTTTACTACCTCTGGTGACAGCTATCCAACCCTAGGATCACTTCCATCTATAGAAGTCCCTCCAAAATAGACTGCAGAGATGGTTTGTGGGAGGTAAATTCTCTCAGCTTTTGCTTATCTGGAAATTGTTTAATCCCTCCTTCAAATTTAAATGATAATCTTGCCGGATAAAGTAATCTTGGTTCCAGGCCCTTCTGCTTCATGGCATTAAATACATCATGCCACTCCCTTCTGGCCTGTAAGGTTTCTGCTGAGAAATCTGTTGTTAGTCTGATGGGCTCTCCTTTGTATGTCATCTTATTTCTCTCTCTGGATGCTTTTAATAGTCTGTCCTTACCCTTGATCTTTCCCATTTTAATTACAATGTGTCTTGGTGTTGTCTTCCTTGGGTCCCTTGTGTAGGGGGATCTGTGGATCTCCATGGCCTGAGAGACTATCTCCTTCCCCAGATTGGGGAAGTTTTCACCAACTACCTCTTCAAAGACACTTTCTATCCCTTTTTCTCTCTCTTCTTCTTCTGGTATCCCTATAATGTGAATATTGTTCCACTTGGATTGGTCACACAGTTCTCTCAATATTCTTTCATTTTTAGAGATTCTTTTTTCTCTCTGTGCCTCAGCTTCTTTGTATTCCTCTTCTCTAGTTTCTATTTCATTTATTATCTCCTCCACCATATCCAACCTGCTTTTAATACCCTCCATTGTGTTCTTTAATGATTGGATCTCTGACCTGAATTCATTCCTGAGTTCTTAGATGTCTTTCTGTACCTCCATTAGGATGTTGATTATTTTTATTTTGAACTCCCTTTCAGGAAGAGTCACAAGGTCCATATCATTTAAATCTTTCTCGGGAGTTGTATTAACAATTTTACTCTGGACAAGGTTCCTTTGGCATTTCATGTTTGTATATGGCGCCCTCTAGTGTCCAGAAGCTCTATTCTGGAGCTGCTGAGCCCCTGAAGCAATGTCAGGGGTCGCAGGGGAGCGGTACTGGGGGTAGAAAAGAGCTGTTCTCTGCCTCCTGGCTCATGTGCCTGTCTCCACTGCCGGAGCCAGTGGGCTGGGCACAGAGATATAAGTTTTTGTCCCAGAGCAGCCAGATATGGATCCCTGCTTTCCACAAGCAGCCGGTATCCCAGTCTCCCCAGGAACTCTGCCTGTATTAACTTTCCAACCCGGTAGTCATGCGAGTCTCATGAAAGCACCGTGAAATGTAAGTTTGTGCTCCCAGAGCAGGTCTCTGGAGCTAGGTATTCAGCAGTCCCAGGCCTTCCACTCCCTCCCCACTCTGTTTCTCTTCCTCCTGCCTGTGAGATGGGGTTGGGGAGGGGCTCAGGTCCCGTGGAGCCACAGCTCTGGTAAGTTACCCCGTTTGCTGAGGTCTGCTCTTTTCTCCAGGTGTGTGCAGTCTGACGGGTCCTCTTTCCTGTTGCTCTCTTAGGATTAGTTGTGCTAATTAAATTTTCTAATTGTATCCAGTTTTAGAAGGAAGCCTCTGTCTCTCCTCTCATGTCACCATCTTTTCTGGAATTGTGTGCTAATACAATTTTATATACAGAGTGAATGATATGAGAAATTATTGGGAAAAAATGTATTCTTGATGTTGATATGTCTTTCATCAAATAATTAACTGTCCCTTGAAAATTAAGAAACAAGAAACAAGGGCATTTAGTAATTTTTGGGCAGTAAATCTTCTATCACTCCCAGACCCCTGTAAGAACTTCATTTTAACTCTAGCACAAAGTAGCAGATAAACAGAAAAGGGATAAAGGATTTGGCCAGGAACAAGCTGTCAGTCCATCAGTGGAAAAAATAAGTAAATGCAACCATAGTGACCACCCTTAATGTTCCTTCAGCCCTAATATGATTCCAATTTCAAAACAGTTCCATTTCAGATGGCATTTATTTGAATTCTGTAAAAATTGTGAAGAACTTATACTTTTGGGGTATGGGAACTATTTCAGTGCCTTAAGTCACATTAACAGCATTGCTATAGGATTAAATCTTTTAAAACAATCCATGGGAAAGCATCTTAAAAATGTAAACCTTATATAACTATTGTTAAGCTGCAGGAAGGAAAACAAGGACATGCAAACAGAACAGAGAGATACCATAAAAGGAGAACAGGCCAGACCGCAAAGTCCGTGCCTTATATGGAAAGGGGACAGCTCTCCCTGAATTCCATCCTGATGTGCCAACTAAGACCCAGATGTCAGCCTCCTCCCTCTTGGAAGGAAAAAAAGTTTCTAGTTGTCTATTATGTCACCTTTAGCCAGTCATACCTCTCCACGCCCCCTAGGATAGCTTGCCCACTCCTCCCCCTCCTAATCCCTTATAAGACCCCACCTCCCTGACTGGGTGTGATTTCCCCGGCCTGTGATAGCCAGACCACAGAACATGACCTGGGAGTTGCACTCAAATAAACTATCTGGCCCTTTGTTGCCTCTCTTCGTCTGCTTATTTTGGTTGGAATTTATTGGAATTTATCTTACAACTATGAAGGGGTATTTTTTGCCTAATTTTAGCTTGTTTCAACTGAAATCCATTTCGTGAAGAACCATAAAGTGGGAAAGAATCCAAGAAGTCCATATTCTGAAATATTTTTTCATCTAATTAATAGATGTTTAATGTTTATAAATCTGACTGTAGGTGGCTCTGAGATCTGAGTATAGCATAATATTTTCAGTTGGAAGAAATCACACACACACTTCAAAATATTACAGTGAAGTAAACATATCAATTTCCTATTAAATTGTTTTAAAATAGCAGATTAACTATGTATGAAATTTTAAAACTATACAATTCCACTATTCGTCAGCTTCTACGTTTTCTGTTTGTTATTCTTGCTTTACCGCAAATGAAACCCAGGGAAGCTGAAAACCCAGCCAGCAGGGTCCCCAGCACTGTGTGGATGAAACTGAGAAAAATAAAGTGCTGACAGCAATACTGTTTGGACAGGAAAGACAATGACATTTATTAAGATTTCTGAAGCTTGATTGTATATTCTGTTTGAGACAGAATTTCCAACTCAATCCTCCGTTCCCAGAATCACCTTCTTCTACCTTTGTTAATCGGCTGTAATAACGCACAGTCACCGTTAGTTGTTACTTTCATGCCGTGGTACAGGCTCTATGATCCGACGTGAATGAGACCTCCCTTGGGAGATGAGCTACCAAAAGAGGTTGGCATTTGGGTAATTTCCAGAATATCTTGAATTTCTCATACACGCTCTGAAAATTACAGTGTTAAAATCAAATATAAGATCTTCACTAGAGGCAGCACAGCAGCCGACTGTAAGCAAGTGAGGCTCGTTTTAAAGAAAATTTCCTCATTATTGATTCACTTATACAATGATTAACTTGTATAATGCACAGCTTGTATACATCACTTATTATAATTCATTTTGTTCTGAGCATCCTGTAATCAGTACCTGGAGGCATCTCCAACAGCACACAAGAGAAGTTCTGGAAGTTAGACATCTTGGAAGATAAGTGCACGATTTAAATGTTTATGAAACCAAGTGGGAAAGAACCTTTGGAGATCACTATATCCCAGGTTTTTCAAGTTGAACAAGTACTTTTGCTAAACTAAATTAGAAGTATCTCTGATACAGGGGTGCTCATATATTTTATCTTCAAACCCTTTTTCTTGCTGGTTTATAGAAAGAAAGCTTCCAGTATATACTCTTAAATATGGAATGCAGGGAGACACTCAAGAATTGTTGTCACTTGTCAAAGGAGAATCTATTGTATAAGTTCCCCTTCACACACTAACACACTAGATTCTCCTCAGTACGGAGGCACAATTAATGTGAAAGGAATTATCTTACTTTAACCTTCAAAGAATTTGCAATCTACTTAAAAAAATGAGATCAGTTCCCCAAAGCCATGCAAGTGTTTCTTGCTTTTTGTGAAAACATAATTGGAGAGAGACTATTAATGGTGCAAATACAATATGCTCAAAGCCAGATTGTCTGCATACTGGATTGTCTGTCCAATATGGAACGTGCAGACATGACCCTCATATGAATTCCTTGGTGAAACTGGGGGTAGAAGCTACATAGCTAGATTTATGTTTTAGGCAATCATCTCCGGCTGCTTTATGGAAAATCAATTTGGAGTTGGGCATGGCTTGGAAGTTTAAAAAAATACCCTATTAGAACATAACTGTACCTGACTGACAGATGTGAATGGTGGCTTGGATTAGAACGGTGGCAGTGGAGATAAGTAAAATTGTTAAAATTAAAAAACATTTTACAGGTAGAATAGTAAAGCTTGTATGTGTAATAGAGTAGGAAATAAAAGACAGGGAGAGATTCCTAGGTTTGGAGTTTGAAAACTGGGAAGATGGTGGTAATATTTCATCACCCAGGGGACTGTGGAAGATAAGCAAGTTGTGGAGAGGGGTCATGAACTTGAGTGTCTACATGAGGCCCAAAGTAAAGGTCACACAGACAGGTTGTGCCGCTCCATCTAGGTCTCGAGGAAGACTGAGATGCAGACCAACATCATATATGTTAACTAGACTTGTGATCATTTCCCAGTAGGTACACATTAAATCATTATGTTTTATACCTGAAACTAATCTGTATATGTCAACTGTTCCTCAATAAAAAAGCCAAAAAAATAAATAAATGTTTAACATAAATGTACTACATACTTCTCAAGTACAAACACATTGAGAAAAAAGTTAGGTTCATAAAAACTGTTAGTAAGTCACTTTCATTTGCTCCTATGTCCAAGGTGACCCTACGGAAATGAGCCCTAGTGCCATGTGTAGTGGTGGCAGGCCTGATGTAATTCTGCTTCTTTCCAGTCTTTGGCATCCCACTCTGGTACTGCCATCATATATGTTCAAGGAAAGAGTAAATACAGAAACAAGAAAGAGCCCAGGGCTGATCCATAGAAACTCCAGCACATAGACACCGGGTAAGGAAGAGAAGGCAGAACAGAGACCGCCACGGAGAAGCCCATGCGTTCAAGAGAACCCAGGAGTGCAGGGAAGCAGGCGTGAGGGTCAAGCATATCCAAAGCATTACTATGGGGAAATTCTGAGCAACAAATAACTAATGAACCTCACAGGTAAAGCTTGTACCACATACTTCCATGAACAAGAAAGACTGGAAAGAAGCAGAATTACATCAGGCCTGCCACCACTACACATGGCACTAGGGCTCATTTCTGTAGGGTCACCTTGGACATGGGAGCAAATGAAAGTGACTTACTCACCATTTTTATGGACCTAACTTGTATCTCAATGTGTTTGCACCTGAAAATAATCACAAGTCTAGTTAACATCTTTCACCACACAGTTAAGGTACTATTTTTTTCTTGGGATAAGAACTTTTAGATCAACTCACTTAGCAACTTTCAAATATGCATACAGTACTATTAACTATATTCTCCATGCTGTATGCCCCATGACATTTATTTCACAACTAGACATTTGTATCCTCACCCATTTTGCCCACCCCACACCCCCCTGCACTGGCACCCACCAGTCTGTTCTCTGTATCTGTGAGCATGCTTTTTGTCTGTCTGTTTAGACTACACACATACGAGATGATACAGTTTATATCTTCTGTCTGACTTAGTCACTTAGCACATGCCCTCTAGATCCATCCACGATGTTGCAAGCAGCAAAATTTTATTCTTTCTATGACTGAATGATATTCCATTATATGTATGTACACCACCATTTTCTTTATCTGTCCACCCATTAAAGGACACCTGGATTGTTTCCTTATATTGGCTATTGTAAAAAAAGCTGCAATGGATATGAGGGTGCACATATATTTTCAAGTTAGTGTTTTTGTTTCCTTCAGCTAAAATACCCAGAAGTGGAATTGCTGGATAATATGGCAGTTCTGTTTTTAAATTGTTAACCTCCATAATGGCTGCACCAATTTACATTCCCACCGAAAGTGCACAAGGATTCATTTTCTCTACACCCTTACCAATACTTGTTATTTCTAGTCTTTTTGATAATAACAGATATGAGGTGATGTCTCATTGTGGTTTTGATTTGCATCTCCCTGTTGATTAGTGATGTGGAACATCTTCTCATGTGCCTGTTGGACATCTGTATGTCTTTTTTGGAAAAATATCTATTCAGATTCTTTGCCCATTTTTGAATCATGTTGTTGTTGTGGTGGTGGGGGGGGTTGTTTTCTATTGAGTTATATAAGTTCTTTATATATTTTGGATATTAACCCCTTAACAGATACAGGATTTGCAATTTTTTCTCCTACTGAGTAAGTTGCTTTTCATTTTGTGGGTGGTGTCCTTCTCTGTACAGAAACTTTTTAGTTTGATGTCATCCCATTTGTCTATTTTTGATTTTGCTGCCTTTCTTTTTGTTGTCATATCCAAAAAACCACTAACAAATTGATGTCAGGATGTTTACCACCTATGTTTACTTTTAGGAGTTTTGTGGCTCCAGGTCATGCATTTAGGTCTTTGATCATTTTGAGTTTGTTTTTGAATATGGTATAACAAGGTGATCCAGTTTCATTTTTTTTGCATGTGTCTTTGCAGTTTTATCAATGCCATTTACTGAGGAGACTAACCTTTTCCCATTATATATCCTTGGCAACTCTGTCATGGATTAGTTGACCATATATGGATGGGTTTATTTCTGGACTTTCTATACTGTTCCCTTGATCTCTGTGTCTGTTATGATGCCAGAACCATGCTGTTTTGAACACTATAGATTCATAATATAGATTGAAATCAAGGAGTGTGATAACTCCTGCCTTGTTATTCATTATCAAGACTGCTTTGGCTATTAAGTTCCATGCAAGTTTTATGATTATTTGTTCTATTCTGTGAAAAATGCCATTGGTATTTTGACAGGGATTACATGAAATCTATGGATTGCTTCAGGTAGTATGGACATTTCAACAATATTAATTCTTCTAATCCATAAACATGAAATCTTTCCATTTATGTGTGTCTTCTTCAATTTCTTTCATCAATATCTTATAGTTTTCAGAATACAGGTCTTTTAAAGGAGTACAGGTTAAATTATTCCTAGATATTTATTCTTTTTGATACAATTATAATGGGATTGTTTTCTTAATTTCTCTTCCTATAGTTCGTTGTATAGAAATGCAACATATTTCTGTGGATTGATTTTGCATTCTACAACTTAACTGAATTCATGTATTCACTGTAACAGTGTTCTTGTGGAGTCCTTAGGGTTTTCTATATATAAGACTATGTCATCTGTAAATAATGACTGTTTTACTTCTTGCTTTCCAATTTGAATGCCTTTTATTTTTCTTGCCTAATTACTCTGGCTAGGAGTTCCAACACTATGTTGAATAGACGTGGTGAGAGTGGGCATCCTTCCCTGGTTCCTCATCTTAGAGGAAAAGCTTTCAGCTTTTTATTGAGTATGATGTTAGCTATCATATACAAGCCTTTCATATATAGTCTTTATTATAGTGAGATATGTTCCATTTATACCCACTACATTAAGAGTTTTGATCATAAATAGATATTGAATTTTGTCAAATGCTTTCTCCACATCTACAGAGATTTTGATCATATGACGTTCATCTGTCATTTTTGTTAATGTGGTGAATTACAGTGATTGATTTTTAGAGGTTGAACCTTCTTACATCCCTGGGATAAATCACATTTGATCATGCTGAATAATCTTTCTAATGCATTGTTGAATTCAGATTAGCAATATTTTGCTCAGTACTTTTGCATCTATATTCATCAGGGATACTGGCGTGCAGGTTTCATTTCTTGTGTTTTTGGTATCAGGGTAATACTACTCTTGTAAGATGAGTTTGGAAATGTCCCTCCTTTTCTGTGTTTTGGAGGAGTTTGAGAACAATTGGTATTAATTCCTCTTTGAGTGTTTGTTAGAATTCACCAGTGACACCATCTTATCTTGGATTTCTGTTTTTTGAGAGACTTTTGATTACCTATTCAATCTTCTTACCAGTAATTAGTCTGTTCAGATTGTGTATTTTTCATCCCTCGATTTTGGAAGATTGTATGTTTCTAGGAATTTATCCATTTTTTCTAGGTTGCCCAATTTGTTGTATAATTTTTCATGGTAGTCTCTTATAATCCTTTGTGTTTCTGTGGTATCTTGTATCCTCCCTTTATTCATTTATTATTTATTTGAGTCCTTGTTTTCTTGATAAGTCTAGCTACAGTTTTATCTATTTTGTTTATGTTTTTGAAGAAAAGTTCTTGCTTAATTGATCTTTCCTATTGTCTTTTTTAGTATCTATTTCATTTATTTATATTACAATCTTTGTTGTTTCCTTCCTTGTGCTAAACTTGGTTTCACTTGCTCTTTTTTTTCTAGTTCCTTGAGTTATAAAGTTAGATTCTTTGAGTTTTTTCTTATTTCTAGGGTTAGGCATTTATCACTATGAATGTACATTCAGAACTACTTTTGCTACATTCCATAATTTCTTGGTATGTTGCATTTCTATTTTTACTTTTATCAGGCTATTTTTTATTTATATTTTTATTTTATTTATTTCTCTTGATTTCTTCATTGACCCATTGGTTGTTCAGTAGCATATTGTTTAATCTCCACATATTTATGACTTTCCAATATACATTTGTTTTGATTTCTACTTTCAAAGAATTGTGGTTGAAAAAGATGGTTGATAGGATTTTAATCTCCTTTAATTTGTTAAGACTTGATTTTTGACCTAACATATGATCCAGCCTGGAGAATATTCCATGTGCACTTGAAAAGAATGTATAATCTGTTGCTTTTGGGTGGAATGTTCAATATATATCTGTTAAGTCTCTATGGTGCAATGTACTGCTTAAGGCTGATGTTTTCTTATTGATTTTCCATCTGGGTGACCTAACCATTGATGTAAGTGGGGTATTGAAGTCCCCCTCTATTATTGTATTGCTGTCTGTTACACCCTTTAGGTCTGCTGATACTTGCCTTACATATTTAAGGACTCATACTGGCATTTCTTTAAAAACAGAATTTTCTGAACTTTTTGGCACTATTACAATGTTGCTCTCATTAAGACAAACAAACCCTATCTTAGACTTCTACTCCCACCAAGATGCAGTAGCCCCATCCCTTCCTGGTTCTCCTACTGATAACTAAAAGTGTTGGACATAACACATCAGACAAGCATAGAAAGTGACTGGAAGGTGGGCCACCTAGAGACCCCAGAGCTTGAGGAACAACACGGACATGGGTTCTGTGGGCTTGTCATCACACCCACATATCCTGGACGGGGCACTGTAGAACCGCCAACTGAAGCTACCAACTGGCATAGACAAACATGCTCCAAGAAAAAACTCTTTTCCCGTTTGAGTTTGAAACGGTGGCCTAATAACAGAAAATGTTTAGCAAAGTGTGCCCTACTCCAGCCAAAAACTAACAGAAAAAACACACCTTCCCCCCATGGCCTTAGCAGGCTGGAGCAGGAAGTTGATCTCCCTCCCCACTTCCCTCACGAAGGAGGGACCTGCATTCTACCACCAGTGTGCTGGGGGCACTGAGCAGGGGGCTGACCTTCCCACCCCAGTCTCCCAGAACAGGCAGCGCTCTGACTCTCCAGCCAGGGCAGTATCACCAGAGTATGGCGGCCAGCTGAACACCCATACCCACTAAGCAGCAAGGAGACTTAATGAAGCTTCACACTCCCCATGTCAGCAAAACCTTGTGGGGGCCTCAGCATCAGCCCCAACCCTGCAAAAAACAAAGTGGTGTGAGTCAAGCTGGCTCCCCTCTCCCTGGCAGCAGGACCCAAAGAAAGTTGTGCTTATGATCCCCTTAGAGCCCACAATGTGGTGCTAGCTGTGGCTCTGTTTGTAACAAGGCATTTGCAACAAGGCAGTGGAAGTCAGTTCTCCATTCTGCTGGGGTGGTGTTGGCAAGGCTCAATGGGAAGCTGAAAACACAGGCCTGCTCACCCCCACATGGCACCTCAGCAGAGGGACTGCCTGCTCAAAAGGGAATGTTAAATGAGATTAGGATTCTCTTAATGTAATATGCAATATGTCCACATCACCAATTTGACAAGAACTAGTATTTAGAATATACAAAGGACTCTTAAGACTCAACAGTCAAAAATCACAAATACATTGAAAATCCACTCATCTTACCAAGAACCAGGAAAATTATGACATGAATGAGACAATATAATTGATTGATGAATCAGATGATAGAATTATGAGAAGGATTTTAAAGCAGCCATAATAAAAAGCTTCAAGAAGAAGCAGAGATTTGTACATTTCCAAAGTTAAATTGGTATCAATTCAAGCTACATTATTAGAGAATTATGATGTTAATTATAACCTCCAGAATAACCACTAAGAAAATAAATAAAAACATACAGAGGAGGGGATGAGGAAGAAAACAAAATGGTCAGGAGAAAAAAAAATTAGTTAAACACCAAAGAGGACAATAGTGGAGGAACCGAGGAATAGAAAGATATAAGACAGATAGGAAACAAAGAGCTAAATGGTAGGTCTTAGGGTTCTCCAGAGAAACAGCCACAATACCTGCATACATAAAGAGGTTTATTATAAGGAACCGGCATGCAGTTACGGAGCTGAGAAGTCTTAAGCTCAGCAAGCGGAGGACACAGGAGAGTGTAAGCTCTGACGCGGAAGGCAGCAGCTCCACGCCCAAGAGGAGCCCATGCTTCAGGTGGAGTCTGAAGGCAGGAAAAGACTGATGTCTTTTTTGCAAAGATTATTTCGTGAAACTTACTATCTTGTCTGAGTAATTGTAAGACATACCAAAGGCTACATGAAATTCAAAGCTGAGGGATATGTAACAGGATAAAAAAAATCAGGCATCATCTTATAAAACAGCAACAGTGCCCCAGCTTCCAGTGACTTCAACACAATATAAAGGAAGACATGTGGATTATTTTCCCCACCTCATCTTCTGTGTTCTCTCATAATGCACTTCAATTCTAAGCTTAGCTAATGCAAACCAACAATGCACTGTTTGTTGAAAAGCACACAGCAAACAACCTTCACAATGTACTGCGCTGACGTAGTCTGAGCCCCCTCAACTCCATTTCCTCCTACTATGACTGAGTCTATTAAAATTTTCAGGCTGGCCACTTACAAAGCAGTTACTAGGAAAGTAACTCCTGGTGACAATTCATATCTTTCCACATTTCTGAGAAGCATCATTTTCTCACACAAGGAAACGTTGTCCTGTCATCTAACATGACCTTCCTTTCCGAGAAGTGATTTCCCAGCCCTTTCTTTCAGATATGCTAATAGTGGCTGGTCCCCACGCACATTACTAAGTGCTTTAATTACAGACAGATAGTGAAAGGACATGATTTTCTTGTTTCCTTTTCCCAGAATGATTAGTACAGTAAAACATCCTAAAATAAGGGTATGTCTACGGGGTTACTGCAGGTTAATTTCAACCCACATGAAAGTCACTTGGATCTGCTCTGACTTCCACTCACTCCCTTTAGGTACGTACTTGGAGGTAAGCCCTTGCAGGTAGGCATGATCTGTGTGGCATGGTGTCTTGTCAGGGAGCTCTGCCAGCCAGAACTGCCTGCTCGTCTTTGACTCTAATCTGCACTAAAATCATGCTCTATGATAAAGAGTTTAATCCCATGATTGTGTCCATGTTTAATCCTTTTTTAACAAAAAAACTCTAATTTATACTAATAGAATCCACATTCTGACAGTGGAAATACCTATCAGTAGGATTATAAATTAGCAAACGAAGCATGAGGTTTGCTGGCCTGCTTCCTTCTGTTGTTGTGATGCTGCGTACGATATCCAGGGACCCCCTGTCTGCAAGCTGGTGTTGACCTAAGGTGTGGGTGCACTCAGCCGCTTGCCTCCATAGTCCATCCAGGCTGTCACAGACTCACAGGTGCCTCCCTTCTCTACCAGAGAAGTGGTACCACGGCAGTAACATTGCTGGCCAGCAAACTAATAAGAAAGTGACTAGTAGTCTTTGTCTTGAGAAGGGAAAATCAGGAGGATATCTTAAAGATCAGCCAATTTAGACAAAAGAGATTAAACAACTCAGTCAAAGACATAAAGCTAAAGTAGTGGCAGAGGAAATCCAAAACCCAAGGGTTTCTGCCTCCCTTTATTTGCTGTTTGTGTTGATTTTTGCTCATGGAAGCTTGTGTCCTCTTATGTTCTGTGATTTTGGGTGGTGATATGCTTTCCTTAGGGCTGTATATATGGGAATAGTATATTAGGATTGACAAGCGATGACTCCACACAAACCAGGCCTTTGTAGGCACCTCAGTGGTGTTTCCAGTCTCTTATGTTACCTTTTAATTTGGGTGATTTGGGATCATCAGATAATATAAATTCAAACTTCCAACCTCTTTCTATGGAAGACTTGTGATAACAGATTTCCAGGGAGAACATATTTTTTTCACGCCAAATCCAGATCATGGCAAATGAGCTTCCACACTTTCTCCCTTCATCAGTGAGTGGTCTCTCTTTACTTACAGCTTCTACTGGGGATCACACCTCCCAAAGCGTAGGCTTAATGCAGGATTCTCATTTCCAGTCCTCCAGCATGACTGGGCCCATGATTTCCTTTTGAAGGCCATTAAATGTCTGCTTCCCGGTTCCTGAGCTGACAGGAGTCCCAGGGCACTGTGGTCAGTACCCACTGACCACTGTCGTTTGCCATTCTCTCCTTGCTTTTGGTCCTTGGGAATTCTGTACTTTCTTACAATGTCACCTCTGCACTTAAAGGTATGTTTGCCTCCTTTTATCTCACATTTCTGGTGTCTCAATAGCAAGAATGTTTCAGACAACCTAACTGACCAACTTGTCGTATACAGTAGGCCTGCCATTTTCCTGCCAGCATTCCCACCACACACACACCATTGGCCCACACTGTTTTTCCACTGTGTTTTCTGATGGTAAGGTGGGTTCCACACCAGCAACTTTCAGGTTCCAGGATCTGCCTGGAGACAGCACCAGACTCCCCAGGTTACGAGCCCCATCCTACAAGACTGCCTTCCACCCTCCCTTTCTGGAGCTGTTTCCTGTGCTTCTGAACCACCAGCTACATACAGGTGGGAAGTTCCCATGACCTCCTCCTTAGGTTTGATTAATTTGCTAGAGCGGTTCACAGAGCTCAGGAAAACACTTACATTTACATTTAATAAATGATTCCGTAAAGGATACAAGTTAACAGCCACATGAAAAGAGACACAGGGCAAGGTCCCAGATAAAGGAGCTTCTATCCTGTGGAGCTTGGGGCCTGGCTCGGTGACTCGTGGAGGCATTCTGGTTTCCCAAGCCTGGAAGCACTTCTCCAGCAGAAAAGCAGGAGCCAAGAGAGACAGATGCTCCTTTCAGGGGTTTTTGTGAGGGCTTCACTGAATAGTCAGGATTGACTAAATCATTGGCCATTGGCTGATTCAACCTCCAGCCCTTGCCCTTGGGTGCGGGTCAAAAAGTCTCTCATTAACATGACAAACACCTGTTTCACATTAATGGCTCTGAAATATTTTCCAGAACTGTGGATGAAAACCAAATATACCTGGGAAATATACATTTGGTTATCTGAATGACCAAATATGTATTTCTTATAACTCATTATATCTCATAAAGCATTCCAAAAATAATTTATATTTATTCAATGACCAATCATCTATCTTATGCATTCTTTAGACAGTTTCCCCTTTTTAGAGGTCACTGGCACCTCTTCCAGAGGAATGGCAGGGGAGGAATTAGATAAGCATGGACAAGTCCCATTTCATCAGAACCAGTATAAAGATTCCATGGTAGCAAAACTCTAACAGGAGTTGTGTGAACTATTTGAGGATCAAATTATCTGGGTTCCCTATTTTTAGCTATAACTTATTTAAACATCACTAAATTTCTTCAGCATAGATGAATGTCTCATCGTCTGTATCTATTTTCTTCGCTGCACCTGTCCAAGAAAACAGTCTCCTTGCTGGGCCCATGAGAATAATAGGCACATTGTCTTTGTTTTTTGTGCTTTGAGGGGAGGAAGAACAGCTTTTATCTCTGAATTGCTGACATGTGTCTGGTCTGTTAGGAGAGTTGTAGAACCAAGGAAATTCCTTTGTACTCTATTAATAAAGTGACTGTAGCAAATAAAATGGCAGTCAGGGCACTTGGCCTGTGGTGACACTTAGAACGTGTCATTAGGAAATTAATATTCCCCTCAGGAATGGTGAGCTCTGATCTAATGGGCCCTGCTCTGCACAGACAGAACCAAAGAGTTTAGAGGCTCATGCTGTGAAAGCACAGACAAAACTCAACCTGTCTGGATCTCAAAGAGCTGAGACACTGTTGTGGTCTGTCATTCAGTTAACAAAAGGCTGTGCCATCTCCATAACAACTGGCCCTGCCCCCTGGGATGCTCTGATGCATTTCCATCCTAGCTCTTCCTTGTCCTCCTGTCCTGTTAGGTGTCTTCTGAGTGGATATCTTCTTAACAGGATCCCGTCTACCTCTTGGTACCTCTTGGAATTTTAGTGTTTTTGCTTGTTTCCTAGTGTTCTTTTATGTCTAAAAGCAATGGCTCTCAAACTTCCACAGCCACGCCTGAGTTTTCATTCCAATTTTGTTTTGTTTTATTTTTAATCATAAGCAATGTTGATGCAGATGGATGTCTGGAGCAGTCTTTGAGAAACATGGCACTTCTACATGTAAAAAATGAAATAAAAACATCTTTTTTTTCATAAAAAATCAGCAAGTTAAACTCTTGCCTTAAAATAATCATAAAGTGTCACAAAGAATGTCATAAGTGCTGATTGAAGTATAAACGACTGGATTTCTCCATCTTCTGCATCCAGTTGGATTTTGATGAGAAACAAATTGCAGCCTCTTTCTTGGTATCAGCTCAAGTCAGTGCCCAGGAGGGCATTTCAAATATAAGCACTGATTTCTAATCTCACATATTACTAATGAGCAATATATTATAGTGGCTTGGTAGGGAGTCAGGGATGGGACAGGTTTTCCTCTAAAGGAAATTCTATACAGCTTGATTGTAACTGCCATTTGCTCTTCAGAATAATTGTGATATTTACTACATGCCTAAAATGAGTGGAAGTTGTAGATAATAAACACAATGATCATTAACTGATCATGTGATATGTACCAGGGAGTATGTTTTATATTTTTCTCAGTTAATTTTCACCATAGGACAAGTAGCAGTCTTCCTGTTTCACAGACAACTACCGTAAACATTTGTGAAACTCAATATCTACACCCTATCTGAAGTGTGTTATGAATATTGACTAATTCATCCCTCAGGGCACCCTCATTGTTGTTCTCTGTGGAGGTTACAGAGGTAATAAAAGGGGATGGGGGTTCCAGCCCCGGCTCTCTGGCTCTGGATTCTCCCTCTAACTGCTGAGCAGCTGTTCTCAAAGGGAAGAGTGTGTGAGAGCTGCCGGAGGGCTTGTCACAGGGTGCCGGGCGCCACCCCGGAGCTCTGATGCAGGAGGCATAGCTGGTGCCCTGGAATCTGCGTTCCTGACTAGTTTCCAGCTGATCCTGATGCTGTTCCTCCAGGAAGCACCTCTGAGAATCACTCTTAGACTTATCAGATCTTTTAATGTTTTTTCTGAATTCTAGAGTGAGGGCGTAACTAGCTGAAATGACTTCCGACACTGTTTCAGGGGCAAGGGGCACAGTGCCCCAAAAGCCTGCCCTCATTCCAGACGCCAACCTCAGCTCTGAACAACTTCATACACATTTAGGGGTTCCCAGTACTCCTTCATGTCCAATACTTTGTAGAAAGGCCCGTGGAACTCAGGAAAGTGCTGTACATATGATTACAGCTCTACTGAAGGAAAAGTGTCCAAAGCAGACATACTTAGAATGAGGCCTAGCCAGTCCTGCACACCAACATTCTAGTGCCCTCTTCCCTGGAATCTGGACACATCACCTCCTGGCACACCGATGTGTAACAGCAAGCACAGAGGATCAGCCAGGCAAAGTCCCCTGAGGTTTAGTGTTAAGAGTTTTTATTGGAGCTTCATTATGTAATCACGATCGATTGAGCCATTGAGTGCGACTGAACTCAGTATCATCAGCCACGTTTACCTCCGCTGAGGTCGGACTGCCCTCTTCTGGCTCAAAACCCCTCACCTCTAACGCTGCAAGGCCAGCCCCGTCCTGAGTCACCTCCTTCACAGAAACTCTCAGGGCCCACCGTGAATAACAAGGACACGCTTGCCCCTCAGGAATTCCCAAGGATCTAGAGGCTACCTACCCCCCAGGAACAGAGGAAAAGCCCAGCAGAGCCGAACTTCTGGCAACAAGATAGGAAGCATCCGATTAAGCGTTCAAAGTTGAAACACGTTAAGCAGCGTGGTCTTGACTTGAACCTGTGTATTTTGGATGTAAAGGCTTGGGCTCATACTTGTTATACTTTTGAATTCCTATTATATTTTTATTGCAGTGAAAATTCACTTATCTTTTTATAAGTTATTAGCAAAGTAGGTGATGTTGATTGGGTGAGGAGGTGAAAGTGCAAATCTTGGGAATTGTAAATTGCTGCTGCCAAGACTTACACTGAATTTCTTTTTAAAGTATTTCCTTTCTATGTACCTCAAAGGGTAGATCTTCCTCACTGTCTTTTTTTTTCTGTCTGGGCAGCTCTAACAACACAGCAACTGGTTAGCACATTACCTGCGATTTTAATTGCCTTCATGATAGCCAGCAAACAGCCTTCCTGCCTGTTTCGCTGCTCTGCTATGTGTAAGTCAGGTGAAACCCATGTGATCTGTGCAGAGTGGAGTCTCTGAATGTTGGTACAATAGAGTCGAGAGCTAGTTATGAGTGGTCTATATCTCAAAGTGGCAGCACACTTTCTCTGGTGCAATTATTTTCCCATTCAGCCCCATGATAAAATATAAGGAGGTAATAAATGCTAACATTCACTGTATACTTACTATGTCCCAGGTACTGCACTTTATGTATCTTACCTCATCCAAAGATCACAGCCACCACAGGAGGGAAGTACCATTACCGCCCTCATTTTCCAAATGAGGAAACAGAAGCACAGAGACGTTAAGAAAACTATCAAAGCTGCACATCTTATAAACAGCAGAACACCTAAATCCAGGGGCGTACCATGGAGCCAGGCCCTCACCAACTATGTTTTCTATCTCAACTGATATCAAGATCCTTGCACTTCCACATCACCTGCAAATTAATTCTCCTCATCCTGGAGCTGCTTTCTTTCACTTATCACACTGTCTGTAATAGGGAGGAGTACACAGAAGGAAACAGTGGAAGGAGAACGCCTAAGGGAACCTGCCCGCTGATATTTCCCACAGCTAATGGTGCAGTGTGTCTGTTGTTACACAGATGGGGACCCACCTTCAGGTCCCTGTGGTCAGTCCTAGAGAGTGAGATCCCTGAGGACAATGGCTGGACAATGCCATCTTGTCCACTGCTGTTTCCAAGGGCCAAACAGTGCCCATGAAGGCAGAGTTTAATTACAAACATCACAGGCTGATATGCTATATGAAACAGCTGTCAGTCTTCTCAGGCTGCCAAAAGAAAATGCCAAGGACTGGGAGGCTTAAATGACACTTGTTTTATTACAGTTCTGGAGGCTGGAAGTCCAAGACCAGCATGCCAGCCGACTTGATTCGTGTACAGCCCTCTTCATGGCTTGGAGATGACTCCCATCTCATTGTGTCCTTACCTGGCAGAAACAGAGAGAAAGCAAGCTCTGGTGTCTCTACTCGTAAAGGCATGGATCCCACCATGAGGGCCCCAGCCTCATGACCTCAGGTAACTCTAATGCTTCCCAAAGTCCCCATTTCCAAACACCATCATACTGAGGGGTAGGGTTTCTGTTTATGAATTTAAAGGGAGATCAACCATTCAGCCCATAACAGTGTACTTTGATGTACCCCTTGTCCAACGAATTTGTATTCCTGATTAGATGTGTATACCAAGTGAAGATTATGGCTGTCACTGAAGATATTAAATTTGGGGCATTCACACCAGCTGTGAATCCGAAAGCTGCAGGTACCCTCCCTGACAGGAGCCAGACATCTGCATATCCCCTCTGTGGCCTGAAGACAGAGAGAGGGTCATTTAAATGTTTAGTGCCACTTAATTGGGGAAGATTTATTTTTGGTTTGATCTAGGAAGTTATTGGAACATACTAGTTTGTTCAAATGAGTATTTTGAAACCTGTCAAACCACTCTGCTCTGTGAAGTTTGGTAAGGAGAATGACTATAAACTGCAAGTCCCTAGAACTCTCTGGAGGAAATGCCAATGTGTTTATGTCTCATAAAGCAGCTGGATATAGCCACAGAGGAGTCTTGTCGGCAGCCATGCCTGGTGATTTTTTTTTTAAACAGTTCTTTTGGATCTGACTTTACATTACCGAGTAATGATTCACTTTCTAACAATGGTGCTTTGCTAACTGTTTGTTTTAGTCCTCTTCATTAAGAATTCACTTCTAGCCTGTCAGCCCATGCCAATCCTGAGTCGGCCTTATCAAAATGGAAGGATGTCAGAACAACAAAATGTTGGCACTATGATAATCAATATAAAGCTTCCATGGAAAGCATTTGCTAATGTAGAAATGCAGTTAAATACAGCATGTGTTTTCTTTAAATACAGCAATCCTACAGTTGAGTGCTCTATTCACTTAGTACTAACAGCCTCCAAGCGCTTAAGATAACACGGAGGATTCCATTACATAGCAACACGGCGATAAAACAGAATGGGATCGATTCAGGCTCTCTGCCTCTCAACAGAAAATCTGCAGAGGCTCCACAATTGGGCCACGTGTTGGCTGCATGGCAACTGAGCCTGGCAGCTGAGCCGGGCCCTCCCACACTACCTCACAGTCACACCCCACTAGACTCCTGCTCACCGGTGAATAGACCAGCACTTACAATTCCAGTCAGACGCAGTATTTGGGTACAGCAGTGTTGACTGGTGAATATTCACTTTCTAATTTGTTAATTATAGGTCACTTGTTTCAGCCAGTTTTGTTTACAGGATGTCATTCATTGTACTCAATTACATTTTGATGCATAGCTTCTAGTTTAATATTTAGAGGGGTCCTTAAGAAAGTGGCTCATGTGAGTCATTAGGAGCCATATCTCCTCTTAATGTCAAGGGTATCATTTTCCAGAGACAGATGACCAAATGTGCACACTGATGTGCCTGATAAAAGTCAGGCCAGCCTGCACTGGGCATAATTCTTCCTGAGGCCATTAACCTTCTCCAAGAGGCACATACAATGACATGGCTTGTTAGTAAGTGTTACTTAAAATTCGTTTTTCAATCTTGCAGCTTCCTGAAATAACAGACCTTCGGTTTACACATAATACATGTATAATTATGTGTTTGCAAGAGTTCCTGGCATCTAGACTCCAGTATGAGTTGTCAATACTGATACAGAGATGAGGAGAGCAAGAAGGACCCTGTGCTGGCTCCCAGGGGAACACACCGACGCGTTAGCCCAGGGATTGATGTCTGTGGGCTCACAGCTGTCCCTGTGTGCAGAGCACCCAACACACAGACACTTCTGAGGAAGCTCTGTTTGATAGTGGGGGCCCAGCTGGGAGCAGCTGCAGGCAGGAGGTCTGTCCCAGGCAGTTTGGGACAGGGCATGTTGCTGTTTCCAGTGCTCTGGATAAGGCTGCCCTCATCCCAAGCAGAATGACATGCTTTATGCAGTTCCCATGGGCCAGGTGGCTGGACTGCATCATTTCAAAGATATCTCCTAAGTATGTCTAGATGTCTCCAGAAATGCTGCCTTCACCTACAGCCTCAGACTGTAGGAAATTAATTCTTGCTCTGTATAGTTCAGAAAGAGGGGCCCGCAAAGCTGTAACACATACACACAGTCATGACTCCTGGTTTTCTATGCCACGAGTAGCATCTTTACCGGACTGTAAGGATGCCGAGCAGCTTACTTCT
This sequence comes from Manis pentadactyla, assembly GCF_030020395.1. Classification (NCBI taxonomy): domain Eukaryota; kingdom Metazoa; phylum Chordata; class Mammalia; order Pholidota; family Manidae; genus Manis; species Manis pentadactyla. Next base: position 144,013,159 of record NC_080020.1, on the reverse strand, counting down.
CAAGGCAGAATACAAGCAGGAAGGAAGAGAGGAGAAAGGCTAAGCAGTCAGACACTGCTTCTGAGAAGGAAAGAAAGGAAAGAAGTGATGTCATTTAGGCTTGGAAGCTTTACCTTCTACAGAGGAGACCTATTGGGGGAAGCTTCTGAAGATAAACCGTTTGTTTCATTGAGCCACAGACGAAGCCGTATCTGGGGTCGTCCTTACACGTCACTTTGGCTATAGATCCAAGAAGGAAACAAGCAAACAAAAATAGCATGTGTCTGGATGTCTGTTGTAAGTGTGGGGAGATGATTTTTCTATTCTACTTGTAGAAGTATGGTTAGAAGAATTTGGTCCTGGGTATGTTTAGGCATAAAAAATTATAGTTTCAATACTTCTGTTAGTTTTTCATATTGCTATAAATGGACACCTCTTTATTTAGCAGAGGACTTATATTTTTATACATACAAAATAGGCCCTATTCCTGGGAGTGGAGGGGAGAAGGTAGGAAGATAGAGACATGAATGTTACTAGTCACTGTCTAATGGATGAACAGAAGAAGGGCAGGAGACGGGTAAAGAACTTTCCAGAACACTAATACCAGTTTCCCATCCTAAGTTTTTTCTCTGACCATGTCAGACTCCACTTTGCATTTCCCAAACCTTTGAAAGAATCCACTCCACCCTAGCCTAGTGGTTTAGCCACTGAGGGAGAAGGAGGAAAGGGTGAGCAGCCGCCTCCAGGAAGCAATGCAGAATAACCAGAGTTCCCCACCACCCTCTGCCGCTCCTGCCAAGCCTCCTCTCAGCTTCTTGCACACAGGAAAGGGGCCCCCTTCTCAGGGCCTTTGCTGTCCCTGGTTCCTGTTATCATTCAGGTTTTCTCCCATGTCCCCTGTTCCCAACTGCTTCTCTGATCCACCTGATCTCAGAGAGTCCCCTCCAGCTCCCCCACTGCAGCACCCTGTCTCATGTGATTGGCACCACTTGCCGCTACCTGAAACTGCTTTACCTATGTGTTCTTTTCTACATTGTTCATCTCTGCATCTCAGGCTCCATGAGAAGCTACCAAATTGACAAGCTCAGAAAGAAACACAACCGTGAAAAGCCAACACTACACAGTGAGGTTGCTCACTGGGCAGGCAACAGTGAGTAATAAATAATTCAACATGACTGAACTTCCATGCATCTCCAGATGCTGTGTATGGAGAGCTGAGCTCAGAAGGCTTGAGAGTTCGGGATGCATGGGATGCATGCAGTATTTGTCCTAGATGTAGTGTCTTTGTATCTATCTATCCAAGCCTTATGCAAGCTCATCCAATTCCTAATGAGAATGGCTATTTGCTTTTATGTTTCATGTGTGTGTGGTTTCCCATAGTCACACTTATTTAGTAACACATAGTACTTATATACCAGGTGCTTGCTCTGAGCCCTTAATAAATATGGTTGTGTGCATACCTATCAGGTAATGGCAATCATCATCCCATTTATGCCTGAGAGAAGAGATATAAATGGTTTCTTGGCCAAGGAGACAGAGCAGGGTCTGCACAGGGAGTGTGGCTCCAACAGTCTATGCTCTTAAGCACTACATTAGGACACCTTCCTTTTGTTTTGTTTTTGTTTTTTTTATTAAGGTATTTATGATATACACTTTTATGAAGTTGTTACATGAAAAAACAATGTGGTCACTACATTCACCCATGTTATCATGTCCCCTCAATACCCCATTGCAGTCACTGCCCAACAGTATAGAAAGATGTCACATAGTCACTATTTGCCTTCTCTGTGCTACACTGTCTTCCCCATGATCCCCCCCACATCACATGTGCCAATCATAATACCCCACAGTCCCCTTCTCCTTCCCTCACCATCTGCCCTTCCCCACCCCTCCCCTTTGGTAACCACTAATCCCTTCTTGGAGTCTGTGAGTCTGTTGCTGGTTTGTTCCTTCAGTTTTGCTTCACTGTTATGCTCCACAAATGAGGGAAATCATTTGGTACTTGTCTTTCTCTGCCTGGCTTATTTCACTGTGCATAATATCCTCCAGCTCCACCCATGTTGTTGAAAATTGTAGGATTTGTTTCTCTCTTATGGCTGAATAGTATTCCATTGTGTGTATGTGCCACATCTTCTTTATCCATTCATTTTCTGATGGACACTTAAGTTGCTTCCGTATCTTGGCTATTGTATATAGTGCTGCAATAAACATAGGGGTGCATGTGTCTTTTTGAATCTGAGAAATTATTTCCTTTGGGTAAATTCCTAGGAGTGGAATTCCAGGGTCAAATGGTATTTCTATTTTTAATTTTTTGAGGAACCTCCATATTGCTTTCCACAGTGGTTGAACTAGCTTACATTCCCACCAGCAGTGTAGGAGGGTTCCCCTTTCTCCGCATCCTTGCCAGCATTTGTTGTTCTTAGTCTTTTCAATGCTGGCCATCCTTACTGGTGTGAGGTGATCTCTCATTGTGGTTTTAATTTGTATTTCCCTGATGATAAGTGATGTGGAGCATCTTTTCATGTGTCTGTTGGTCATCTGAATTTCTTCTTTGGAGAAGCCCATTTTTTAATAGGGTTATTTGCTTTTTGGGTGTTGAGGCATGTGAGTTCTTTATATATTTTGGATGTTAACCCCTTGTCAGATATGTCATTTACAAATATATTCTCCCATACTGTAAGAGGCCTTTTGTTCTGTTGATGGTGTCCTTTGCTACACAGAAGCTTTTTAGTTTGATGTAGTCACATGTGTTCATTTTTTGCTTTTGTTTCCCTTGCTTGAGGAGATGCATTCAGAAAGTTGCTCATGTTTGTATTCAGATTTTTTCCTATGTTGTGTTCTAAGAGTTTTATGGTTTCATGACTTACATTCAGGTCTTTGATCCATTTCGAGTTTACTTTTGTGTATGGGGTTAGACAATAATCCAGTTTCATTTTCTTGCATGTTGCTGTCCAGTTTTGCCAACACCACCAGTTGTTGAAGAGGCTGTCATTTCCCCATTGTATAACCATGGCACCTTTATTGTATATGAATTGACCATATATGACTGGGTTTATATCATGGCTCTCTAGTCTGTTCCATTGGTCTATGGGTCTCTTCTTGTGCCAGTACCAAATTGTCTTGATTACTATGGCTTTTTAGTAGAGCTTGAAGTTGGGGAGCATAATCCCCTCCCCCGCTTTATTCTTCCTTCTTAGGATTGCTTTGGCTATTCAGGGTCTTTTGTTGTTCCACATGAATTTTAGAACTATCTTCTCTAGTTCCTTGAAGGATGCTGTTGGTAATTTGATAGGTATTGCATTGAATCTGTAGACTGCTTCAGGCAGGATGGCCATTTTGACAATATTAATTCTTCCTACCCAAGAGCATGGGATGTGTTTCCATTTATTAGTGTCCTCTTTAGTTTCTCTCATGAGTGTCTTGCAGTTTTCAGAGTACAGGTCTTTCACTTCCTCAGTTAGGTTTATTCCTAGGTATTTTATTCTTTTTGATGCAACTGTGAATGGAATTGTTTTTCTGAATTCTCTTTCTGCTAGTTCATCATTAGTGTATAGGAATGTAACATATTTCTATGTATTAATTTTGTATCCTGCAACTTTGCTGAACTCAGATATTAGATCTAGTAGTTTTGGAGTGGAATTCTTTGGGATTTTTTTATGTACAATATTATGTCATCTGCAAACAGTGACAGTTTAACTTCTCCTTTACCTATCTGGATGCCTTCTATTTCTTTGTAATGTCTGATTGCTGTGGCTAGGAACTCCAGTACTATGTTGAATAAAGGTGGGGAGAGTGGGCATCCCTGTCTTGTTCCCAATCTTAAAGGAGAAGCTTTCAGCTTCTCGCTGTTAAGTATGATGTTGGCTGTGGGTTTATCATATATGGCCTTTATTATGTTGAAGTACTTGCCCTCTATACCCATTTTGTTGAGAGTTTTTATCATGAATGGATATTGAATTTTGTCGAGTGCTTTTTCAGCATCTATGGAGATGATCATGTGGTTTTTGTCCTTCCTTTTGTTGATGTGGTGGATGACGTTGATGGATGCATCCCTGGAATAAATTCTACTCAATCATGATGGATGATCTTTTTGATGTATTTTTGAATTCAGTTTGCTAATATTTTGTTGAATATTTTTGCATCTATATCCATGAGGGATATCAGTCTGTAATTTTCTTTTTTTTTTGGTATCTTTGCCTGGTTTTGGTATTAGAGTGACGCTGGCCTCATAGAATGAGTTTGGAAGGATTCTCTCCTCTTCTACTTTTTGGAAAACTTTAAGAATAATGGGTATCAGGTCTTCACTAAATGTTTTATAAAACTCAGTGGTGAAGCCATCTGGTCCAAGAGTTTTGTTCCTGGGTAGTTTTTTGATTACCAATTCAATTTTATTGCAAGTAATTGGTCTGTTCAGATTTTATGTTTCTTCCTGGGTCAGCCCGTGGAAGGTTGTATTTTTCTGGAAAGTTGTCCATTTCTTCTAGGTTATCCAATTTGTTAGCATATAACTCTTCATAGCATTCTCTAATAATTCTTTGTATTTCTGTGGTGTCTGTAGTGATTTTTCCCTTCTCATTTTTTATTCTGTTTATGTGTGTAGACTCTCTTTTTTTCCTGATAGGTCTGACTACGGGTTTATCTATTTTGTTTATTTTCTTGAAGAACCAGCTCTTGCTTTCATTGATTCTTTCTATTGTTTTATTCTTCTGGATTTTATTTATTTCTGCTCTAATCTTTATTATATCCCTCCTTCCACTGATTTTGGACTTCATTTGCTCTTCTTTTTCTAGTTTTATTAATTGTGAGTTGAGATTGTTCATATGGGACTGTTCTTCTTTCCTGAGGTAGTCCTGTATTGCAGTATACTTCCCTCTTAGCATGGTGTCTCTGCATCCCACAGATTTTGCATTGTTGAATTATTGTTGTCATTTGTCTCCATATATTGCTTCATCTCTGTTTTTGTTTGGTCATTTATCCATTGGTTTTTTTAAGACCATGTTGTTAAGCCTCCATGCATTTGTGGGATATTTTTTATTTGCATAATTTATTTCTAGTTTCATACCTTTGTGGTCCGAGAAGTTGATTGGTACAATTTCAATTCTTTTGAATGTACTGAGGCTCTTTTTGTGGCCTAGGATATGATCTGTTCTTGAAAATGTTCCATGTGTACTTGAAAAAAATGTGTATCCTCTTTTTTTGTGTGGACTGTTCTGTAGATGTCCATTAGGCCCATCTGTTCTAATATGTTGTTCAATGCCTCTGTCCCCTTACTTATTTTCTGTCTGACTGATCTGTTCTTTGGAGTCAGTGGAGTGTTGAAGTCTCCTGGAATGAATGCATTGCATTCTATTTCTCCTTTTAATTCTGTTAGTATTTGTTTCACATACGTAGGTGCTCCTATGTTGGGTGCATAGATGCTTATAACGGTTATATCCTCTTGTTTGATTGACCCTTTTATCATTATGTAATGTCCTTCTTTGTCTCTTGTGACTTTCTTTGTTCTGAAGTCTATTTTGTCTAATACAAGTACTGCAACTCCTGCTTTTTATGTTGCATGCAATATCTTTTTCCATCCCTCCACTTTTAGTTTGTGTATGTCTGTGGGTTTAAAGTGAGTCTCTTGTAGGCAGCATATAGACAGTCTTGTTTTTTTATCCATTCAGTGACTCTCTGTCTTTTGATTGTTGTATTCAGACCATCTACATTTAGGGTGATTATCGATAGGGATGTACTTATTGCCATTGCAGGCTTTAGATTTGTGGTTACCTATCTAAGGGTCTAACTTAACTCACTTAGTATGCTATTACAAACACAATCTAAACCTTATTTTCCTCCTTTTCTTCCTCCTCCATTCTTTATATATTACATATCATATTCTGTACTCTTGGTCTATCCCTTTTTATTACCTCTGGTGACAGCTATTTAACCTTAGGAACACTTCCATTTATAGCAGTCCCTCCAAAGTACACTGTAGAGATGGTTTTGGGGAGGTAAATTCTCTCAGCTTTGGCTTATCTGAAAATTGTTTAATCCCTCCTTCAAATTTAAATGATAATCTTGTTGGCTAAAATATTCTTTGTTCAAGGCCCTTCTGCTTCATTGCATTAAATATATCATGCCACTCCCTTCTGGCCTCTAAGGTTTCTGCTGAGAAGTCTGATGATAGCCTGATGTGCTTTCCTTTCTATGTGATCTTATTTCTCTCTCTGGCTGCTTTTAATAGTCTGTCCTTATCCTTGATCTTTGCCATTTTAATTATTATATGTCTTGATGTTTTCCTCCTTGGGTCCCCTGTGTTGGGAGATCTGTGCACCTCCATGACCTGAGAGACTATCTCCTTCCCAAGATTGGGGAAGTTTACAGCAATTACTTCCTCAAAGACACTTTCTATCCCTTTTTCTCTTTCTCTTTCTTCTGGTAACCCTATAATTTGAATATTGTTCCATTTGGATTGGTTACACGGTTATCTCAGTATTCTTTCATTCCTAGAGATCCTTTCTTCTCTCTGTGCCTCAGCTTCCTAGTATTCCTCATCACTAATTTCTATTTCATTTATCATCTCTTCCACCATATCTAATCTGCTTTTAATACCTCCATTGTGTTCCTCAGTGATTGGATCTCGGTCCTAAATTCATTCCTGAATTCTTGAATATTTTTCTGAACCTTCAGGAGCATGTTTATGATTTTTATTTGGAAATCTCTTTCAGGAAGATTTATTAGTTTAGTCTCACTCAACCATTTTTCTGGTGTTGAGATTTTGCTTTGAACCAGGTTCCTCTGACATTTCGTATTTCTATGTGTCTCCCTCTAGTGCCCAGAAAGAAGCTGTACTCTCTAGAGCTGCCCGGCCTCTGGAATGATCTTGGGGGTCACAGGGGAGTGGTGCTGGTGCCTGGGGGGTAGAAAGAGCTGTTTCCTGCTTCCAGGATGGTATGCCTGTCACCACTGCCAGAACCAGTGGGCCAAACACATATAGGTTTAAGCCTCTATGCTTTGCTTTTTTATCTGCTGTAGGTGGGGCTTCCCTCTGGCTGGTCTGACACCAGGGCAGGGACTGCTGGTTTGCAAGCCAGGTGTGGGCTGGCTGGGAGGAAGGTGCAGCAGCCTGTGTATCATGGTAGGTGGCCTTGGAGCTGCATAGCCTGCCAGGGGAATGGAGCACCTGAAGATCATGAAAGTTCCCAACCTGCTGGGTAGAGTGCACCCGGACAATTTTGTTTACCTGTTTTTTCTCCTGACTAGTAAGCTCTATGCAATCCTTGACCCTTTAGCAGCCCTGTAGCTTTTAGGAAGTCTCTCAGACTGGCCACCCAGATCAGCCGCATATGGATCCCTGTTTTCCACAAGCAATTGGAATCTCAGTCTCTCCAGGTATTCCACCTGTCTTGGCTTTCCAATCCCGCAAATCACCAGAGCACCATGCAATGTAGGTTCGTGCTCCCAAAGCAGATCTCCAGGGCTAGGTGCTCAGCAGTTCCAAGGTCTCCGCTCCCTCCCAGCTCTGTTTCTTTTCCTCCCACTGGTGAGCTGGATTGGGGAAGGGCTTGGGTCCCACCAGGTCATGGCTTTGGTACATCACCCTGTTCCATGAGGTCTGTTCTTTCCTCCAGGTGTATGCCATCTGGCGCAGCCTTCTTTCCTGTTGCTCTTTCAGGATTAGTTGTATTAATTATATTTTCAAATTATATGTGGTTTTAGGAGGAGGTCTCTATCTCACCTTTTGTGCCACCATCTTTAATCCCTTTTCAGGATGCCTTCCTTTTGAATGATCCAAACAGCATCCAATCTCAAAATGCATGCTGGCATTAAAGTGCATCCTCCCCTCCAGTACATTCCCAAGAGATCTGGTCTCCACAGCAAGATGCTGTGTGTGAACAAGGTCTACATTCTGAATGTTCCATCCTGAAAGGATTTCGTGATTCAGGCAAGTTGATGTTCCCATAATATATTGTAGCTTGAGTGCAGTCTTAGGTGTATGTTTGTCTGGCAGAAGCCATGGATTGCTTCTTGTTTTAATATGCAGTAGAAATTGTTGTATGAGTGTGAATCTGAAAAGTGACCCTCGTGCTCTTACCAGCACAATGTCTAGAAAGACTAATGTGAAGGAGACCCACAGTGATGCCCTTAAAAGTAACACATTTAGAGTTGGTAAAGGGAACATTTTTATTAAGTTAATGGCAGAGCTTAATTTAATGCTACCTAACTCCTTGGAAGACTACCAGGTCCCTTAACAAACAGTGTTTTATCCTGCCATTAAGTTGTTATAATTACTCAGTATTTGACCAGATGGCAAATAATTTCTTCTGAAGTCAGACCAGGTGTTCAAAATGCAGTGGTAATTTCAAAGCTGATGACTGTGGTGATGCTAATTTATAATGCTGTAACTGTTGTGCAGTGGTGTTTCCATGAAGACTGACCCCCAAAAAAGATATTTTATGAATATGAGGCTAAATAAAGGCAGATGTGAAAAAGGAGTGTTTAATTCTACTGTTCCTAATGCCGAGTTTTATTTCAGTCAAAAAATGCTTTCACAGGTGTGGTGTCTATTTGAGGCTTGAATGGAGAAGCTGCTATAAATACTCAGGGCTCAAAATTAGCACATGGCAGACAATGTCAGCTCAGATAAATATCAAAGTTGGATGCAACCCATGTTTTCCCACATCGATGTTTCAGGTACAGAAGCATGGATTTCATGGCCACAGCTGGAAGTCAGAGTTCTTAATTCATTTTCAAATAAGGAGTTCCCATAGGCAGCCTGCCCAACTTCCTGCCCCTAGTCTCTGCTAGGTGACCTAACCAATACTTGGACTCAGCCAGAAGAGGGCTGGTTTTTGAAGACTTGTCCATTTTTGAAGACTTGTCCAGAGTGACAGAGTCCCAGGAAATCTCTCTTGAGGCTCTGTTAGGCCAAACTATGGGTAAACTATGAAGCACTTCACATCTTTGATAAAGGATTATTTTAGCAAGGCCATCATCAGATTGGAGTCAGACAGCCTGGGTTCCAGGGCTTGCCTCTAACACTGATGGACGAGAGCAGGTGCTGGCCTGGCTTCAGGTGCATGGGACCCATGCCCAGGGGCCACCCTTAGGAAAGCCTCACACTCAGCCTAATTGTCTGCTGTCGCCATGTTAAGATTCTTCATAATTTTTCTACAGAGGACCTACCTTTGCATTCCACACTGAGCTCTGCAAATTTTGTAGCTGCTTCTGACTGGTTAGTTAATCTTTCTGAACAGCAGTTTCATTATCCATAAATTGCAGAATAACTATAGTCTGCATCTCACAAAGATGATTTGAAGAGCAAATGAGGAAGTCAAGCTGCTAGAGTGAGCATTCAGTAAAGGCCACTCCTGTTGCGCTTCATCCTTGTTTTCTGTTACTGTTATTGTTAGTATTATGAGCTCTGATGTAGCTTACTTGCCTCTCACCAGCATTTGGCAGAACTGCTCACTCTCTCCTCCTTGAGCACTTTGTCCACTTGCTTTCAGGACACCTCACCCTCCTGACTTCCCTTCTCCCTTTCTGCCTCTCCTTTCCAGCCTCCTTTGCTAGTTCCCTCTCACTGCTCCAGCTTCCAGTACTGTAGGGCTCCAAGGCTTGCCCTTGTATCGTTTGCTGTTTCCTTTTTAAACCCATCCTAGATGGTCTTATTCTGTCCCATGTTTGATATACCACATATGTTAATGTCATGGGCTGAATTGTTTCCTCCCAACACTTGTACATTGGTTGAAACCCTACCCTTACTATCTCAGAACATGACTTTCGTTGGAGGTAGGGTCTTTAAAGAGGTTAATGCCTTTAAAATGAGGTTACAAGGGCAGAGAAACAGAGCGAAGCCCAGGTGAGAATACAGGGAGCAGGCAGCTGTCAGTCCACTAAGGATAGAGGCCTCAGGAGAGACCAATCCTGCCGACACCTCCATCCCAGACTTTGAGCCTCTGCAATGAGAAAACACAGCCTCCAGTCTATAGGGTCTTGTCATGGCAGCTCTGACCAGCCAATAGAATCCCCAAGTCTTTGTGTCCAGCTCAGAATCCCCAAGCTCTAAATGCATATTACTGTGGACTTGAGTCCCCACTCAGCGTCCAGCAGGGGCCTCAGACCAGATGCAAGCTCCTAGGACTTGCCCAGGCTCATGCCTTCCTGCTTTCTAACTCAGTGAGTGGCATCATGGGCTTGCTGCTGGGTGGATGGAAGCTGTGGAGTCCTCCCTGGACATCCTCGTGCTCATGCTCTGCTCGTGTCAATCAGCAAATCCTACGGGCTCTGAATCAGCAAACCCCACAGGCTCTGACCTCCTGCCCCACTTCTCCACCCCAGGTACTGACCTCAGCCACCTCTCGCCTCCTCGTTCCATCTGACCCCTCGGAATATTCTCAGCACTCCAGTCCGAGTGGTCTTGTGAAGCATCCTGTCAGATCTTGCCACTCTTATTTCAGAATTCTCCAATGCCTTCCCATTTCACTGAGTGCTAGAGTCACAACCCTGCCCTTGGCTTTGAAGCCTTCACACTCCCGTTACCTCTCTGCCCTCAGGCTGCTCGCTCTGCCTACCTCTTGCTCTTTCCCCAACACCCCAAAGCTTGCATTCAAGCCTCCACCACTTCCTTCTAGGAATTTATATGAAAATCAGCTTCTAAGGGAGGCCTTCCTGAAAGTGAGAAGCAACCTTAGTTTTTTTTAGCATCATATTTTTTATTGTAATAGAGTTGATACAGGAGGAGTAACCTGAACTTTAACCCCATTTCCCAACACCTCCTAACTGCCTGCTGTCTACACTGACTCCTCAAGGGCATTTTTGTTTTTTTGTTTATTGCCACCACACCTCATGCAGGGCCTTGCACACAGCAGGTTGTCTCTAAATGCTTGAAATGAATAAAAAATGGAAAAGGCAGCTCCTTTTCCCTGTACACTTTCACCAGGTTGGGAGTACAGACACGCATGGATGTCATCACTACGTTTACATGATACCATGTACAACATATCATTCTTCTGGACATGGTCAGTTTATTTTTGATGAAATTCTTTTAAAAGTTGTGCTCTATTCTCCATGGAAAACTGTATGTAATGGGGGTTAGTCCAGCCTTGGTATTTCTGTACCTTTTATTTATAATGCACATGGACTTGGTATATCTCATTGTATTTATAACCACATACCAAACTATTCCAAAACTTAATTTCTACCATCCAAAAAACAGGAGGGTTGATCTGGGGCACCATTTTTCTATTCTTCAAAAATAATTAAATTGCCTGGATTCTCTCTCCTGAGGCTTCTAGTTCAGACTTTCTCTCACCGTGTCTGTATTTCAAGGCCAAAAAGGGGGACGTGGCCTCTGAGGACTCAGCTTGAAAGGCCTCCAGTATCCTATCTTGAGCATCTGATTGCCGCAGGCCAGTCCCCAGCTCGGCTTAGGTCCAAGGAGGGAGAAAAACAGCCTCCACCCTGAGTGGGGGCTGGTGAATAGGGATCAGAGGAACTCCTGGTCATATTTGTAAACTACTACCATCTGCCATCTGTCTTAAATTATTCATGTTACTTCTGTCTGGGGCAGAATGTTAATATCATCCTCAAGATCCCATAAGTCCCATCCCAATTACAGCAGTCAACAGAAGCCAAGGATCTCTGCCCTGTGCCAGGTTCCAGTGTGGATGAAGCTCCCCAGGTACAGCTCCTTGGATAGTCCCCATCTTAACCCTGAGACTGTGAAGCAAACAGGCATGTCAGCAGCCCTCCACACATGCCCAGTGGTGAGCCAGGAGTGGACAACCCTAATTCCCATTCAACCTGGGGAGGCATACAGGCCCCAAACTGTTGTTAGCCTATAGAAATTCTGAAACACAGGCCGCACAGGTGCCCCCTTCTGTAGGTGCTGGGAATGTTCCTCAAACATTTCCCATCCTGCTCCCTGGGAGTGGTTCCCTATCTAGTGCCCTGTGTTCTTTGGCTTCGTCTCTGGGGTGTCTTTGTTACTCACAAAACAATTATTTGTTTGCAGTTGCAAAGCTTTCCCAGTCAGCTTCCTGCCCATGGGAAGTCAGGTGTCCAGAGATTTTTCATTTTTAAGTGTCCTTGTTCTTTTAGTTTAAGCAATCAGAGCTATCATTAATATACCTCTCTTTGTTTATTCTCAGTTTCTTTGAGTCTTAAGGGGATTGACCTCATGTCCCAAAAGCCACATCCAAAACTCTTTCAGGGCTGCTGTCTATATTGGGTATGCCAGCCTGGACAGCATCTTTAAGATTCCAAAAAGCCACATTTTTCTGACTTAGCATCTGTGTGCCATGAACTTGAATCTGTCCAGGTCATTGCTTCACAAAGGGTAGTCCCCAGACCAGAAGTAGCACCTGAGAACTTTGCTGGAAGGATAATCTGTGGGTCCTGCTCTAAAAGGACCAAAGCAGAATCACCCAGGAAAGAGTGGGACCCTGAGTTCCAGCAAGCCCTGCAGATCATTTTGATGCATGCTCCAGTTTAAGAAGCATGATTGTGCATAAGCCTCATCCTTGACTTGATCTTTAACCAGAGGCCATTTCTTAAAAGAAGAATCATGTGCAGACTAGAGAAACTGGGGATAAAAAGCCATTTAATTTTCTCTGATTTGAAAAGATATATGCAAGTTTATTGCCACATTATTAACAACAGCCAAGATATGGAAATAACCAAAATGTCCATTAATATATATTAATGGATAAAGTAGAGGTGGGACATATACAAAATGGAATATTATTCAGCCATAAAAAAGAAATCCTGCCATTTACAAAACAACATGGATGGACCTAGAGGGTATTATGCTCAGTGAAATAAGCCAGGTGGAGAAAGACAAATACCAAATGACTTCACTTATTTGTGTAATCTAAAAACAAAACAAAATGAACAAAACAGCAGTAGGACTCATAGACACTGAGAAGTGACTGGTGGTTACCATTGGAAGGGGCTGGGGCTGAAATAGGTGAAGGAGATAAAGAGGCACAAAATCTCAATGATAATATAAGTTAGTCATGGGGATGAAAGTACAGAATAGAGAATATAGCCAATGATTCTGTAACATCTTTCTATGTTGACAGATAGTAACCCCACTAGTTGGGGTGAGCATTTAATAGTGTATATACCTGTCAAGTCACTGTTTTGTACTTGAAATCAATATAATATTGAATATCAACTATGCTTTAATTAAAAATATATTTTTTTAAAAGTTTAATTTTCCAATTCAGTAAGTCTTAGACACAGTGTATTTCCTCAAAATTCTGCTCGCCAGCAGAGAAATTCCTCTTCAAGTCTGTCTCTTTTGTGAATTAGCACATCACATTCAGCTAGAACTGAGCTGATCTTTTCAACACCTGCCTAGAGGTCACCTGGAGTCAGACCCACAGGTCTGTCATCTCAGGGACCTTCTCTGTCATCCAACTCATCTTGGAACACAGTTGTTCTACAATGTGGGTCACCCATTTTCCACCTTCAGTGACAGTTTCCTCACAAACTTTTCAGCCTCCACTCCCAGTTTGCCATTTATTTTTTCTTTTGTGTCGACAGTTTACTCACAAGTTCCCCAGTCTTTGGCTACCACGCATTTCTAAAGCAAAGGTCACGTGTTTTCAATTGTTGATAACAGCAGCTTCCGACTGTTAAGTCCTCAATTCTGTGGTCATTCGCTCTTCCTGGGTACCCACCACCCCAAAGCCTAGTGTTTCAGACAGCTACCATTTATTTCCTCCCAACTGTCAGGCTGGCAGTTTGTGCACAGCTGAATTTCAGCTTGCAGGTCCCTCTCGTGCCCCTGGAGTCACTTGGCAGTCATGCTGGGGGCCATAGCAGATTTCCTCACACACACCTCACAGCTGGGGCCAAAGGGGAGGCCCTTGTCTCACGCCATGGCCTTCCAGTGGGCTAGCCTGGGCGAAGGCTTGACTGCATGGCAGCTAGGTTCCAGGAGGGCAAAATGGGAGCTACGGGAACTCATGGCTGCACAACATCAATCCTGCTTCATTCCTTCTGTGAACAGAAGGCACGAGCCCCACCTAGACTCAAGGGGAGAGAGATGGACCCCCTTGTGCTGTGGGGAGCAGGACTATTACTTTGCAATGGGACCTACATACACAGACTAAATTTGGCCACGTTTTACGGAATACCGCCTTATATTTGGGAAAATTACTTGCAGCCAAAACTCAAACCAAGTTTGAGTTAATGTCCCCTCCCATAGCCTGGAAACTTTGTTTTATCTCCTGCATTAGGAGTCTCTAAGCCAAGACACTTATCAATAGATTTATTAAAGTCATCTGTTAGTCAAGCCAATGCACTATGTCATCAAACTTGGCAAGAGGTGAACAAAAGTGATAGTCACAGTGACTTCTAAAATGGCGAATCTCAGTATGTCTTCAAGTTCATAACCACTTTATTGCTAATCTGACATTCAATGTCAGAGACAACATGGCACTTTTCATAACAAAGCTGGAATCATCTTTCCTTCTTACTGGCTTATTTTTATTGTCAGTCTTCTCCTGCACGCCAAGGAAGTTTTCTTTGTTTCAGTCCTGCATCCTGAATCTAGGTCAATGCCCCGCAGAGTAAACACTACTTGTTAAATGAAGGAACAAATAAATGAGCTGACAGGCAAGTGTGTGGCAATCTGGTGGCTATAAATAACAGTTGCTTAATTGTTGAATTTGAGAAATTATGTCATCATATTAAGTTATATTCATATTTATTCTCTCACCTAGATCCTGGAATAAAGTTTCCTTTATTATAAGAGTTAAAGTAGCCCAAGCACCTAGTGTTTTCTAAATTCACAAAATATATTAATCTTAAGGATATTAATCTTTAGGAGTTAGGAATGAAATAACAGAATTCCCTGAAATGCTCAGGAATTTTCAAATCATATTACACTGTAATTTTCATAACACTTTTAAAATTATTATCTTTCAATAATAATTGGTAACTTTAATAATAAACAATGAATAATTTTTCTGAAACTAAATGTTTTAGAGGTTTTCTGTTAAAAGGATACAACAAATAAGTTGCTTGTTATTATTATATATGAGACAATGTTATGTTTCAATAATATGTAAAAAAAATTCTGATTTGGAAATTTGAGAACACCTGAAAAGAAAAGAATAGTAACACAAAATAAATGATAATAAAGAGCTTTTGTAATTGAAAGGTAATACCACAAATAATCAATGTTTAGTTATTCTTAAAATGAAATTTAAAACAAAATTAATTTTTCTAATAATCTTGCCTTGTTTCATTACAAATATTCCAGAACAATATTGACAATTTTTTCTACTGTTTTACTCATTTCGTTTTAAAGACAAGAGTATTTTTGTGTATTTGCCCTGGTTTTGATCTTCCCATTGGAAGTGATGTTGCTCAAGCTAATTCAGATTTCACGCTGGTTTCTGATCCCACATCACAGTACTCCTCTTCAGTCCCATATTCACTTTGCATTTCTTCTGTTAAAGAACACATGCTTTTGCCAAATCTTCTAAAATGTAAACACCAGCCAACTTGGGTTTCATTTAAGCAACACATCAGGGAACCCTAGCAGAGTTTGCAACACTACACAGAATAGGACTTGAAATTACCAATTTCAGGATGCATTTTGTTTTCAATACTTATTTCACCCATAGTTTAAAATATACTATGCATCTGTAAGAATGACTTGCCAGCTAAGCAAGCCACCAGTGGGGCTGCCTCTGGCCACTTCCCAAAACATAGACCTTGATCTTCTGTGCCCATGTCATTCTCCAACCTGGTGTCAGTGGGTTCTTGAAACCAACTCATTAAGGTCCTCTTGTTGATTGTTAACCTTTAATTCTCGAAGGAAAGTTATACTCTTTCCCATTTTCCTAATTTCTTGATTTTTTTTCAGAACTTGAGAATCTGTAAAACATACACTTCTGAGAAATACTAGGAGGAAATTTCCTCTTAGAAACAGTACAATCACTTTGCCATATGTTACTCTATAAAAATCTTCACATTGTGCTTTGAAACAATTATCTAGATGGGAGGTTTTTCCTTATAATGAATATTCATGTGAGGCTATTCTGTAATAGGGTGAAGATGTATGTGCTTCAGGAGATTAAATGTCTGTTGTATCTGGCATTTTATTTTTTGCAAGCTGCACCTCACTTTGTAGAGGTGAAATCTGTCATATGCCTCAATCTGCAATTACTCAGATATCTGCAAAGGTTCAGTCCGGCATTTTATGTTCACATTTTGTTAGCACTATGTTAAGAAGGTAGGTGTTCACCAGCTGGTAAATGTCACAAATGTGTAAATGAAAGAACTGAATAATAAATTTCCCTTATTGATACTTAAATGAAAGATTCTCAAACATTCCATTTAAGTGTATACAATGGAAAAATGATTTTTGTACTTACCCAAAGAAAGAAACTTGTATTTATTTTTCTGGTTTAAAATAATCTTTTTTTATTATTTCTTCCTTTTTTTTTTGTCTTTGCTGTGTCCCTTCACTCCATTTTGTTGGTGAGTTTTTTACTAAAATATCTTTAGGAATCCTTAATATGTGTCACAGGGAATTCTCCTCAATCTGATCAATGTGGTTTTTTCCACTTTCTACAACATGCCACTTTGAATTATGATTATACGTGCTTGCCCAGAAGCTTCTGACGACCTTCCTGCTTTAAGATCCCAGGAAATTGAGATGCTTCTCCCACTCCAGCCAAGAACAGCCTGAGGCCAATAGCAGGGTCTCCTTTATGACCTGTGTCAGAGAAAGCACAAAGGAGAGACCCTTCTGGATAAAATGAAAGTCAGAGCTCAGAGTATTGTTGGGTATCTGCTTGTTTAAAAGCCCTTTTGAATAGCTTAGTGCAAATGATTATTAATTCTGTTTGTAGTGATGTTAGAAATGGTGGGTAGAGTGAGGGGTCCTTTCAGCTCCAAATGGATGCAAAATAGTTCGCATTACTGAGGAGCACAAACTCTCCCACATTTCAAGCCCCTCTGAATATCCTCACAGAGACACCCACCCCCACTGACCACAGGTATCTACCATGTTCCGCCCTTGTCCTGTCAGGAATCTAGGCCAGGTCATGGGGCTAAGAACTCAACTGCCTGCGGCGGGCTGCACAGCCTCCGCTTCAGGAAGAGCCAAGCTCTGCCTCCCACAGGCAGTCTACCCTGATAACCTGATGCTCCATCCACTCCTGCCATGTAGGGCCGCTGCTGAAGAGCTCACTGGGTTGCTAAGTTGATTTTATTTTTCTCCTGGCTATTGATTTCCACTTTGCCGTGGAGTGTTATCCTTTGGGTCATTCTCAGCTTCAGACTCAGAGTCCTGCCACCCAGCCAGGCTCCAGTCACCTGGAGGGCTGACCGGGAGGGGATTTCAGACAGCAGGAGCTGCTCAGAAACAGTTCCACAGGTTCCACGCCCCTGCAGCCAACCCCGGCCCCCCATCACACCTCAATCCAACAGGTCCAATTTTCATTCAAACACAATGCAGCAGCTCCCAGCTAATGATCCTAACATGGACTGAGGGAGAACATGAATATTATGAACATATATATAGCTAAAAATTGTTGATTAAGCAAGATACACTGTATGATGCAATTAATCAGTGATTCTGTATTTCTACTAACATATGCAAATATGATCTAGAGCAGAAGGCACACTGAAATAATCACAAAATGCATTTTATGAAAATAGTATAGGGCATTAAGTGCTCTTATGTATAGAGAAGATGTATGCTTTTTAAAATCAAATACTTAAAAACATCTTTGTTTTGCATTTTCTTCTCTAAATTAATCTCAAAGATTAAATGATCAGTATCAGCACCACTGTTACCTGGAAGTTGGAAAAGTAATAGTTACTCCTAATGCTAGGCTAAGTTCTTCAATCATTTTTAAAATCTGAAATTAAGTCTGAATTAAAGACTTCAAATCCTCAAGTGTCATAGGCGTTCCCAGGCCACCAGAAGTCTCCATAGCCTGACGTCTAGTGCTGTCCCATCTCACTCCCCACTTTTGACCTAGAAAATATAGTTAACCAAGAAGCCAATGGGTATTTTCTCCAATGACTACTGGAAAAGAACATAGTGGTATTTTTATTTTATATGTTATTCATAGCCAATAAAACATCTGTTTCACTTTTGATGCTTGTTTTTTGTTAAGAAGCCTCAAATAATAATTGTAGCAGTAATAGTAACACCAAAAGCCCAAACCTGTTGTAGGGCTTATAACTGTCAGAGCATTTGGGGGAAGTAGTATGCGGTGTGAGAAACACACTCACTGGTCCAAACTCAGTAAACGGACACAGAGACAAAGAGAACAGCGGAGCGAGGCTTTAATGACGGTCTTGCAAGATCGGGTGTCTGGTGGGCAGGCACACCTGGGGAGATTGGCGCCAGTAATTTATCTCCTAGTGTGCGAGTCCCTCCCCTGGTTCCTCACTGGCTGAGTACTACAGGGTTCACATTCTTTCCCAGATATCGCCTAAGCCACTTATGTCCTTCCCTTTCATTTGTCTTAATTTTATTGGTAGATTTAAAAACAAACTCAAATCAAACAGGTATAGCCAGGTCCTTAACCAATTTTCGCCCCTCCAACCCGACTCTCAGCCTGAGCAGCTTCCTGGCATATTTTCCACCATGTGGCCCTTTGTTAATACCTTAACTGTTAAAATGTTTAAACCTCCTGGTGGGAATAAATCACATTTAGGTTTTATGCTCTTTCTAGCAGTGGCATACAACTTGCAAACCAGCTTATTTTATTAAGTTTCTTATTGATGAGATGAACTGAATCTCTTACCACGAAAATTTGTTTTTATTATCTGCTTTGTTTTGGTTCTCTGTTTAGTTAGTGCTTAAATGACCATAATTCTACTTTTTCCTTGTGGATGGATATAAAAACTGGAGTGAAGTGTTTTAAATAAATGAAAGCTTAGGAATAACCATAACATTGTCACACACTTTCAAAAGTGAATTGTTTGCCTGAGTTAGCAAATGGGATGAATAGTTTTAAATGCATCATTAAAAGCCAATACGCAAATAATCTCAGAGTCAACTGAAGAAAATGGTACTTTTCACTTTGTTATCCATCAACATAATAAACAACATTCAGCGCCACCAATATAAAACCCATATACAAATAGGTAATTAGCCGTCACAGAACATCCATGCCTCTTCCCTTCCCATCAGCAATTCTCCTTGTTTCTGACTTACTCCCACTTGACTCGGAGTAGGCAGGGTCTGTAAACAGCACATCAACCCCGACTGGACTAATGGACAGCTAGGGGTACACACAGGTTTCTCCTTGCAAATCTGGCATTAAAACTAGATTATTTTAAAATATCTTAAGCGTGCTTAAATCTAACCTTGCTTAAAACCCTTCAGCAGCTTTCTGTTAATCTGATAAAATTCCAAATGCCCGGCCAACCCCCAACCTCATATTGCTCAACGTTCCCTTGATTTCCATACGCTCTACCTCAAGTGTGCTTTCCTCCCAAAAGGCCTTTCACAGGCTTCCTGGGCCTAGAACGCTCTCCTGGTGTCCTTGGCTGTGTAATAGTTACTGAACTTATAGGTCTCTGTGTCAGTTGTTTCCCTAATAGGGTGTGCCCTGAACCCATAGAGTGAGTTACACTCCCTTCCTGCAAGCAGTTTGAGCCACCCTGGCATTCCATTTTACTAAAGCTCATCACATTTGTTATTTTGTATATATATATATACATATTATATATACAATGTATGTCCTTCCTGCTAGACCAAAACAATTAGAAGGCAAGGATGACTTCTTATTATAATTTCTTTTTATATTAAATTAAATATATTTAAATTAAATATAAAAAATATATAATTTCTTTTTATAATAAAAATCTTTCTTATTATAATTGTAACTTCCATTTTGTTGGGCAGTACTGTGCACATGCTATACATTCAATTAAAATTGGATAATTTATGGCTAATTGATTGATCAAGGTGCCTTGCTCCGAGTGTTTATTTCTGAGTTACATCATACTGCTTCCCCAGTATAAAGTACATCTTAGGAATACCTAACTCTATAAATGTTTGCCAGTTTCTGCAACTAAAGATGATTTTAGATTTTCTTTTCCAGTAATTGCAGCACTGCAACTCCCTGGTAGCACCTTGCGGAAGCAAGCAGGGGCTGGGGAGGGAGCATCCCTGCACTTGCTGCTCTGTCAGTTGAAGAGCTCTTCCTGCACGCTCTTTCTTTAGTGATAGAAATTAAGGCGAATTTTGATGATGTGCTATTTTGCTATTTCTCTTCACTTCCAAATCAAATCCTATACATAGGCAAAATTTGCCTAGGATCTTTTTTTCTTAATCACTATTTAGAAAAAGTGTTTTTTTTTCTCCCAAGCTGATCAGCTATCAATTAAAACAAATTCCTCATTTGTTTCCATTACATTTCATAATACTTTTCTTCTCAAATTAGTAACCTATATTATTCCCAGCAATGAGTTTAGCTGCCTTTTACTGTACTGTATAGCTACACTAAGGAAATAAGCAGATTCTAACCTGTCTTTCTTGTACATCTCAGCCCGCCCTAGCATAGCCTAGTTCCAACATTAACTACGGCTGCTAAGTTATCAATATGTTTGGATACCTAACTGGAGTGTAAAAAGTGCTCAGTGCTTGGAAAAAAATTCTTCTGAATTTCTCTGGCCTTTAAATTTTTAAGTA
This sequence comes from Manis pentadactyla, assembly GCF_030020395.1. NCBI lineage: Eukaryota > Metazoa > Chordata > Mammalia > Pholidota > Manidae > Manis > Manis pentadactyla. The sequence goes on along the minus strand of NC_080020.1, from coordinate 143,992,518 downwards.
TTCATGGTCAAATGATTTGGCACTTTGATATGTTTATGTTTTTAATCTCTATACCAGCTGGGGAAAAGTGCATTCCCAAGTACTTCATGTTTACAAAAAGCCTTAAAACAGTTGACATTATCCTGCAGGTCTGCCTGTCCCTTTAGAATCACTGAGGATGTGCAGTAAGGGGCCTGACTGAGGCATGCAAGGTGACTTTTCATAGGAACAAAAGGGTGGAGGGAGAGACTGGGGACGTGACAGTGACTTGAAATTTTAACATGAAACATCACCATTGTTCTTATCAACAGCAATAGGATATACCAAACTGAAAGTGCTTGCTGCCAGCCCTACACTAAGAACTGTCCATACAACCATCATTCACATGGCCACCAGTGCCTAAAACTCCATATGTCAAGTGATATTTCTATTTTTTAAATGATACAATATTCCATATATTGGTACCTGATTTTTCTGGGCACTGAGCTCAGTTTGGCTTAATTTTTATTCATTCATATGTATCATGCCCCAGATTGCTTTGAAGTGGGTGCTTGTTAATTACATTGTCATACATGGTATAGTTAAAACTGGACAGAGAGAAAGAAATGTAGCTCCATCCGCAACGGGAATGATATGGCAAGAGGGGAAATCAAATGGAATCACCTTGGGAATCAGCTAAAAGCCGGTCCTTCCTTTCATATCACATCAGGGAGCCACCCTTCAAGCTGTATTGTTCAGTTAATTAGGTTGTTAAAGGACTAACTGCTTTTTAAAATCAGATCTGGGTTCCAGCTCAGCCCAATCAAGAGAAGCCCAGCGAGCCTAATTCTCATCACATCCCTGGGCTCCCATTTACCACCCCAAAAGAGGTAAAGCTCGACACCGTCAAACGTTCAGAGCATCACTAGGAAAGCGCACCTGGAGGGTGGAAACTGGGTCACATGACTTTTCTAAGCCAGATTGGGAAATTCTGATGGTATTAAACAAACAAGATTTCCAGGGGATCAAAATCCATTGATTAGAAGTGTGAAAAGTAAAACCCATACCAATGGACATTAGGAAATTGCCCTCTGGGATTGTCAAAAATAAGTAGCAGAGTTCACACATCAGTAGGATTTTGAATGGGTTCCTTCGTATCTTTCCCTCATTAGCTGACCTCACGTGATCGCATGGGCAGACAGCCTCAGGGCTCCTGCCAAGGCAGACAGAACACAGCGGGTGCACCCCTGGCCTCTGACTCAGCCTTACATTGGCAGTCAGGGTTCTGTCTTCTGTTCAAGCAAGAGCGGAGTACAGGGAAGAACAGCTGTCCCCTACTCAGGTCTAAAGTGGAGGAAATCTCCACTGCTTCCTGGACAAAAATCACTAGAAGTCAATTTTTGCTGTGGTAGTTCTAGAAGTTTCTCTGGCTTACCTTGTTATTTTTGTCACCAAAAGGTCAGGGCACTGAAACTTGCTTAAAAGTACTTTATCCATCATTTCTGCCTGAAGCGAGTGAAAAAGTGCATCATTTCTCTTACTGCTTTAAGAGTGAACATGGGGATAAGATGAGAGAGAAAATTTATTTATATTGCATTTGTTTTCTCAATTAAGATATATTTGGGTAATATTGAGACATATAATGAATCACCACAAATTTAAGTATTTTACTTAATAAGAATTAATGAGCATCTTGATTTCTATATACACTAAAGGAAAAAAATGGCTCCAATATAATAAATCGTTCTCCAAAATGAATTTTTATATTTCTTTTCAGATGACCGAAGGATCACAAACCAAAGATATGAATGAAAACAAAACTCAATAGTTACAAAGTTTTAACAGTATCATTTTGTTTGAAAATGACTGAAAGCAAACCTTTTGGGCATGATGGGCCTGAGTCAGCCCAGGGGCAAAGCGGCCTGGAGGGGCGCTGCCTGCGCTGCGGGTGGCCTGCAATGACAGTTTCTCCTCTTGTAGCTGCAGGTTCTGCAACAGCAGCTGCCAATCTCACATCCTCTCAAGTTCATATCCAATAGCAGGAAAGTGTCCTTTTCAGAAGTCTCTAATTTTGCCCATTTTTGGCTCACGTGCTTCTCTCCAGATCAACCTCTGCAGCCAGGGAATGCAATGTCCAGGTCCCAAGTTCCACCCTTAGGTTCTGAGGTAAGACGCTTCACCAAAGCTACGTGGCCTGTAAATGAAGGTCAGGGTAGCTTCCCACAGAGGACGAAGGCACAATTACCAGGAAGGGAGCAAATGTCTTTTTGTGGGGAACAACAGATACTCACAGACATTTTTTTTCCCCTTTTATGGAGGATCTGTGATACCAATCAAGAAGAAATCAAACAGTGCCCACTGCCCCAAACCCAGAAGTATATTCTATTAAAAATTTGGATATATTTCTTGTACAGATTCCTATACTTTTTCCTTCATAGCCTAATCTGTTTTATTTGTAACCAGTGGCCTTGTTTCAAATAATATGTATGTAATATATATATTTATATATATAATCAAAATCTACATGCTCTTGGATAATGTGCTTTTTTTCCCCCTTTATTTAACGTTATTCTGTGAAGGTATTTAGTAGTATCAACACAGTCCTCATGTTAATTCCTCCTAGAGCAATATTTATACCAGAAAATCTGATGCTTAAGCTTTTTCTGCTTTCAGGGCAAAGTAGTTATATGTGAGAAGTTTGTAGAAGTGCCTCTTTGACAATCCTATATATTCAATATAATTGTGATCATTTTTTGTATGTGTTGCTGAGAAGTGTTTGAAAACATGAATTTTAATAATACCTTGTATTCCTTGTATTCTGGGTGTTCCATCATTTATTTGGCCTAGCTCTATCCTACTGCTTTAATTACTACAATTTTTAAGATTATATGTAAATAAAAAACTTTGATGAATATTATTGAATATAAATCTATATTTGCATCCCTAATTCGTTTGTCCGAATAAATAGCTCAAGGCAGAATTACTGGGTAACATGGTCTAAAATGCTGTCTTTTGATGTATATTGCCAAAATGCCCTCCAGAAAGATGGTTCCATTTATATTCATAACCGCACTCTTGCTAACACTTGGTATTAAAATAGTTTTATTTTAAATTTAGAAATAGTGTATTTATATAGTTAAGAAGGTCAAGCAGTCCAATTATTTCAAGAAAGTCTGTTTCATTGTATCTGCTAATTGACACCATAAATTTGTGGAATATGTTTCATATGCTGATTGCATATATTACTTTCTGTGCTATAAAATAAGAAAAGCAATTTAACACACCTACACCACCTCCCTCCTCACACCTTCCAGTAATATTTTTATATTATTATTTTTAGGTCTGAGTATTAATTTACTCTTCTAAAATTAGGAGTTTTTAGCTTTCTTTCTTGAGGTTTTATTCAATTTGGGCAGAATCTTTCATGTCCTCCCCAGTAGGACAGAAAATTTGCCCAGAGTAATTTCTCCCACCCCCATCAGGTCCCCCTCCCCTGCCTCCAACAGTTGCCCCTACTTCTCCATTAGAGGGTGAATGGGGTTCACCAGAGGACAAGGTTGGGACCTTACTCTGGATGTAGTGCAAAGCCTCAAAAACAAGGCATAACAGCATAGTGTGATATTGACAACATAATATTTAGAGTCTTTTACTTTGCCTGTAGCAGGGCTTTTCCACCTGAGCACCCTGACATTTTGGACCAGAGCACCTCTGCTGTGGGGCCTGTATTATCACTAGGATATTTGGCATGTCCCTGGCCTCTGTCCACCAGATGCCCCTAGGAACCCTCCCAGTCGTGACAACCAAATATGTCCCTGGATAGCACCCAGTGTCCACTGCCGGACCCCTGCCCTGCATTGTTTTAATTTTTGACTCTGCACTTACCTTAAACATGAATCACTTTTTATGGAGTCTTGCTAGGGTCTGGTGATGAAGATAATAGTAAGGGGCAGCCTTTTGCCTCTAGCCAGGCACTGTGAGTTTTACCCACTTCACTAAACAAGTATTTAAGATGAATTTATCAGCCCAGCATTTCCTCACCACATAAAAGAATTCAAGATTGGATGCTGTACTCATGCAAAGCGCAGGATTGGGCATCTCATTCCTGTTGCAAAAGACTCCATACCATTGTCCAGGGCTTAGGGCCTCTATAGGGGACATCCCTGGCTTAGTGACCACAGCTGTATTTTAGTTCCCATTCATGCAGGAACACCTCTTCTCAGCTCCCTCTCACTCAAGGCTCTCAGATCTGTTGCACTTAGAGCAGAAAGAACTCAACCTTAGCTCTTCAACAGATGAGTGTGAAAACTCCACTTGAAGACACAGATCGAATGCCACTACCTTTTGAGTTAATGGACATTCTGCTGTGGTTGTCAAAGGACAACCTTTGGAGTTATCTTACCTTTAAGCTCAGCTATGCCGCTTCTTTTACTGAGTTTTATTTTTTGCTGTTATAAATTATGCAGCTCCTCTCTGTGATTAGAATGGAGGTGGGAGGCAGGCAGTGTGCATCAGTCTGATCTGCCATTGTGACTCCCAATTTCCTGGTGGTGCTTCTGCATACATGGTGGGAAAAGGCAAGCTCAGTGTAGGTAGACCAGGTGCACGAGGAATGGGATGGCCAGGGGCTGCAGTGGTAAGGTAAACACCAAACAGATGCAAAGGTCCTCACATAGCACAAAAAGAAATCCATGCCTTGTTTTATCCTTATAGGACCAGAGGTAGATGGAAATTCTTAACTGTTAGCAATGCATAACCAGACTTTTATTTTAGAAGAAAACTCTGACATTATATAAGATATTGATGGAGTGGAGTCCAAAATGCCTAGTGAGCAGACAACTAGAAGGTGGATGACTGAGGGGATGGGTGAAATAGGTGAAGGGAATTAAGAGGTACAAACTGAAAATTATAAAATAAGTTAGTCATAGAAATGAAAGTACAACATACAGAATATAGCCAATAATATTGTAATATCTTGGTATGGTCCATTTACTTTGTACACTTACTGTGGCAAGCAGCTAGTAATGTATATACTGATCAAGTCACTATGTTGTACATCTGAAACCATTATATTGTACATCAACTTTATTCCAATAAAAAAGTTAAACATTTTTAAATGCAAAAAAATAAAATAAAAAGATCTTTGAATTAAAAAAAAAAAGAAGGTGGATGATAGTGGCGAGGTGAGATAATATGATAGGGAAGAGCATTAATACAGTGGTAATCATGACAGACAGGAGGCTAAATTCAGGGAAACTTCCCAAGGTAGACTTGCAATGTCTGGTGGGTAGTAAAGGACGAGAAGAAATGGAGCTTGGAAGACACTGAGCTCTCTGCGTGGGAGGAATGGACGCTGAGATGAGCGGACCAGCAGGGGCGGACTTGAGGGAGGCTGCGCCACACCCAGAAATCTGTGCTTAGTGTTCCTCGTGGAAGTGGTGCTCAGAAAAGGGAGTCAGAACTAGAAACAGACTGTGGAAACACGGGCACAGAGGACACCGGCAGGAAGGCGGACGGCATCAAGGGCAGGTAGAGACGGAAGAATGGAAACCGCGAGCGGAAGTAGCGACCCAGTAGCGGGAAGAGAGCCCAGGAGACACGCGGGGCTGAGGACAGGACGCGGAGGAGGAGGGTCTGCGCCCTGTCCTTGCTGCGGGACCGTGAGCAGAGGGGCCCGAAGTAAGGGGAAGGGTGAGACGGGGACTGAAGTGCCCCTTGTCTCTTCAGAGGGGGATACTGAAGAAAACAGATGAAATGTTAATGAGTTAAAGCCTAGGTAGTACTTTTGTGGATGTTAGATTGCGCTGTATATGTCCTGTACTTTCTATGTATATAAAACATGTAATACGTCGTTATTAAAATGTAATGACTGAAATTTAAGGTAAAACAATGAAAGTACTTCTCAGATTGGGCAATTAAAAGGCGTTAGCCCCTTAAGGAAACCCTTTCCACAAGAGCAGCATGTACGTGTCAAGTCGTGTCGCATGAGGACAGATTGACAGGGACTGGGACGACTGGTTGTGCTTCCAGGATGTTTAGAAAATGTAGAAAAGGTGGGAATTAGAGTAGTTACTTGAGGTGGCAACAGGACTGAGGGAAAGGTTTTTAGAACGGCGTCCTGGTTTGTGGACTCATAGCAGGAAAAGAGAGATTAAAATTTAGGCACCAGAGAAAGCATGGTGGAGAAGGCAGGCCGCCTTGCAGGTAATGAAAAGTCACATGGAAGCAATTTAAATGCAGTATTTAAATCAGTTACTGCTTTGTAACAATTCAACCTAAACACCAGTTTAGTGGACACAGAATATATTTTAAATTGAGGTTTCCTGCCCAGCCTTTGCAAGGGTGACTTCCATAGAGCCCATTCTCAGAAAGTGCCTCAAAATGTCCAGGGGGTGGGCTGGGGAGGGCCCTCTCACGGATGCTCCCCAAATCTCAAAGAGCCAGGGAGACAATATTTAGTGCTCTGAATCCATGTCCATCATCAAGGGCAGTGGTGGATGTTCACTGATTGGCAGACCCTCAAGTAAATACTGACACCCCAAGTTCTAATGATCCCAGGAAACAGACAAGCAAAATGAATCTTCAAAAGTTCCTTCAATTGTAATTTCATCAACATGTATGTTTAATAGTAAAAGTAACCTAGTTCCATGATTACATTCCATTAGTTCCAAAGTTGTTGTATATTTGCCATAAAGTGTTACCCTCATTCAGCCAGAAGGGAGCTTGAGTAGCTTAGCATCCAGGGAAGATTGCCTTTGTCCTAGCTATGTAAGCTTTATCACTGACATGTTTAGAGCATCAACTATATATGAAGCTATGAGATAGGCATGGGAAAGGTTATGATAAAGGGTATGCCTCCGAGGAGTTTGCATTCTAGCAGAGGAGAATTTTATATTTCATCTCAATAACAAACAAGTAATTTCACTAGATTTTACTAGTAGGAATGTATGCTTTACCTATACGTATGTGTATAGTCCTTGAGCTGAAAGGAAAAATGTATACAGTTAACATGTGGTTCTCACAGCGAGAAGGGCCTACTGTCAACTGACACTTGGAGGGGCTGAGCATACCAGACTGAGACCAGGGGAATGAATTCTTGATTTGTGTCCCACTCTGCCATTTACTGCCCCATGTGAGTTTGGGAAAAGATTTAATCTCTCCAGGTTACTGCTTCCTTGTCTATAAAACAGGGCTAGTGATTCCTATCTGTAAAGTTATTCTGAAGATTAAATGAGATCATGCATTTTAAACTGTCTTATAAATGGAAAGCTTTATGTAAATGTTAATTATGCATAAACATTAAAGGAAGTTGTAAAGAAATGAGTGTTTTTAAATATGAATAAGCTAAATACATGTGTAGATAATATGTATCCTATATGAAGTGAGCTCTATATGTTGTTATTCAGGAATAAAAAATTTGTTAGTTTAAGAAAAGCAATAAAAATTGTGTCCTAGGATTCCTCTCAGTCACTCACCCCAGAAATGATGCATGACTTTTGATACAGTATAATTCCATATAGCAGATGGTGTTTTTAATCTTCAGCTGCCTTCTAAATTTTAGAGTTAGTTTATCAAGAGGAGGGGAAAGTGGGCTTTTTCCAATATGATGTGTTTTACATTTTGATAAACCCAGACACAGACAGTGAAACTACAGGCTTTCTAGCAGAGAAAACATATTTTCCTCTATGAGATCATAAAAATAAAAGACAGATTACATTGACTAGTATTTTAAATTATCTCACAATGCTAGATTTAATTACATTTTATGATTCTATGAATTATCATTTATTGTCTCTTTGCATGCCAACTCTTTCTCACTGAAAGCCATACATTTTCAAGTTTCCATGTATCATTTCTGCCCCAAGCCAACAATTAGTTTACTTATTTTTTTAACAAACTCCAACTCATTTGCAAAAGAAAGATAACAGTATATCAAGCTATCCAACCTCCAACGAGCCAGTATCAGAGACAACAGAGGATTTAAACCAGAATGGGCAAAATATAATTGGATAATGGGGGACAGTGACATGGGCCTGGCCACATGTTCTCCTGTGTAAGAACGGCTAATCCAATTCTGCAGTGTACAAGGCTGCTTTTTTTTTTTTCAGGGTTGAAATGTAAAGACTTCTTCCATATTACACTGGAATAATCATAAGCATCTTAGAGACTTTGAAATGCATACTTTTACTTTCCAGATCATAAAACCAAAATGAATAATTTAGGTCAGATTGGAAAAACTGTAACTCACTGATCACCAGCAAAGTCCACTGCTAATCTGTATTGTATATTATGTACATATTTAATGAAATAGGAACAGTATTCCATTGAAATGAAATGCTGGCTGTCCTGTAATTAAAGGGGAAGGCGATGACACCCACCACGGCCCTTTGCTTTTCACAATTTGTCTTCCTGGTGTGGCACTGCCCCCAGGGAAAGGCCTGCCGTTGTCCTATTCTGCCACCATTCTTTCCATCTACTTCTAAGGCTGCAGGACGAGGGGCAGGGACTACGTTCACTTTTTCCCAGTCACCCTTCAGACACACCTGTCTGCAGATTAAAGTCCATTTCAGATGTGTTTGCCTCACTACCCCAGGGAGAGCCTGCAAGAAGCCCACACAACTCTTTTCTCCAGGGGCCTCCTTTTGTGTTCTTCTATAGAAGGTTTTGGCCCACATCTGAGACAGAACTGTGTATGGGTTTTCCCACATCTGGGTGTGGAATGAAAGACCACATCATCTTGTCCAGAATGACTCATTTCTGTGGCCTCACAATGGGATGACTGAGAGATGGACCTACCTGAGTTTGGACACGGACAACAGATACACACGAGAGTAGTCTTGGGCTTTAAGAACCTTCCTCAGTGGCTTGTCCCAGTGCCTACAATGTCACCATTAAACTTTTAGCCCTCTGGGTAAAAATGCTTGTGTATCCAGAAAGGTCCTACAAATGTACAAAACCTCTCAAAAGTCATATCTCAAAGCATGATGACTCATTAACATGTTGGTGTATATTAACGATCAGGGTATTTGTCAGGTTCTAGGGAAAACAGTATTACAAAACAAGCAGGTTTTTATGGAAAAACCTAGGTGGGTGCAAGGCGAGGGGTGCATTGGGTGGGCATGGTGTGTATGGAGATGTTCTAGTAACTACACCCGTGTTAGGACAGGGACCCTTGGAATGCAGGTGGAAGGGACCAGAGGAGACAACTTCAAAATCAATTAAGTGTTCCATTCATTTCATATCTAACTGATGACCCTTCTGTTACAGTGCAAAATCAGATTTCAGATGAGTACATCTAAATGACATGGCAACTGCTGTTCCTGGGGAGGGCAAAGGCAGAGCTAGCAGAACCTCCAACAGAGAGAAAGGGAGAGGGGGAGAGGCTTCTCCACCCTGGGGGTGCCAAGGACAAGACAAGGGAGGAGGATTTCTCAAGAGAAATATCACGTCCTTCAGAATCTTGCTCCAAGTCAACTATGTCCCTACATATGGAGTACAGTCATTGCTGTTCATTCGTTCCATTTTTCTAAGGAATGGAATTGCTCTACTGTTTCCAAGTGCATGTCCTCTTTCGAGATAGAGAAGTGGGAGGGGGTGGATTGACAGTCTTGGCAAAATAGCACAAGGGTACTCAAATCCCAGATGCCAACTCTTACAACCGGCTAAATTGAGATCTCTTTCTTTTCAAGATATATTTCAGTCAACGAGTTCCTGAAAGTGTTAAGAGGAGCCATGAACCTTGCAGGCCGCCATACTATTTAATACCCTGAGTGCACAAAAACTACGTTTATGGTTTGATTGTTCATGTCTGAGCACCAGATTCAAAACGTTTAAGAGGCTATTCTACAGTCTATAAGTAAGAAGAAATTCAAGGGACTAGTAAGGAAGTGATTTCATTAGGATATTTCCAGTGAAAATCAAGGGAAGGAAGAGCAGGAGGAAAAAACAAATTATTTGTGAATGCCTTTAATTGACATAATTGACACAGAAGTGGAGGACATCAAACTCAGTCAGTAATCAGCTCCTAGCCAATGAAGGCATTGACTGAATTATCCATAACAAGTTTATCCTCAAGATGAGGACACAGAAAAATAAGCATCTTGATTTGCTTCACCATTGGATTTGGCATTTAGACCTGAGTTGCTTTTAGAGAGGTACAAAACACGAACATAAACAGTCACTGGGTTTCTGTGTAATTTCTGTCTTAGCTGCTCTGAAACCTTTCCCTCTAACTCCCTCTAGTGAGTCAAGAGCACACAAGCAGCTCATTTTGTTAAAAGTTGAAATTGGGCCAAAAAAAAAAAAATGAAAACAACCTCTAAGACTTTTATTCTGTCAAAGTAACTTGCTATTTAAGCCTGTATTATTTTCACTTTGGGCAGTCACACTATTATTGTGGATATTGTTTCAGCATGGCAATAATGAGACCATTAAAAGTAATGTGATGCAGCAAGTGAGGACTGGAAAAGCTTGGGAGGCAAGGCTGGAGCTGTCAGCCCAGGTGGCTTACCCACGGGTGGCATATGTGTCTCAGTTGCGAGCACCTTGAAAGTGTGGGTTTCTAAGCACAGGGTCCCTGGGGATCAGAGTGGCATCTTGGAGATAAAGGCAGAAGTATGCAGCAAAATGAGAGGCAAGAGCTTGCTCAGGGTAGAGATGGTGATGGCAGTAAGAGCTACTTCAGTATTGTTTAGCAATAATATCAGATAATCCAACATGGTAGTTTTGTATATGAATTTTTATGGTCCTTCAAGGGCAAATTCTATGTTACATGTCACATGTCTTGCTCCACTATGGTTGATAAAAGCCAGGATTAAGATTTGCAGCACACTCTCACTTTTACTTATGCACCATTTATCTATCGTATATTGTACTAGACACTGTACTAAGCTCTCAGAAACATTTAAGAAGTGGCCTTTACCATATGCACCCCGATGTTTATCACAGCACTATTTACAATAGCCAAGAAATGGAAGCAACCTAAGTGTCCATCAGTAGATGAATGGATAAAGAATAGGTGGTACATATACACAATGGAATATTATTCAGCCATAAGAAGAAAATAAATCCTACAATTTGCAACAACATGGAAGGAGCTAGAGGGTATTATGCTCAGCGAAATAAGCCAGGTAGAGAAAGACAAGTACCAAATGATTTCACTCATCTGTGGAGTATAAGAACAAAAAAAACTGAAGGAACAAAACAACAGCAGACTCACAGAACCCAAGAATGGACTAACAGTTACCAAAGGGAAAGGGACTGGGGAGGATGAGTGGGAAGGAAGGGATAAGGGGGAAAAGGGGGCATTACGATTAGCAGACATAATGTAGTGGGGGGGACACAGGGAGGGCTGTACAACACAGAGAAGACAAGTAGTGACTCTATAGCATCTTACTACGCTGATGGACAGTGATTGTAATGGAGTATGTGGGGAGGGCTTGATAATAGGGGGAGTCTAATAACCATAATGTTCAAGTAATTGTACATTAATGATACCAAATTTTAAAAAAGAAAAAGAAAGAAAGAAAAAAAATAGAAATGGCCTTTGCTATCAAGAAATCCAGTCTAGTGGAGAAGTCACAAATATAAGTCAACAGAAGCAGTCCTGGGTAATAAGATCAGTGATAAAAGCAAACAGTTGTTTTGAAAACACACAGAAAAGAAATCCAGATTAGGACTGGAATAGTGGGGAGAATCACAAGCTGTTCCCCTGGAGTATTCCCATGAGCTGCTAATCTGCCATAATGTGTTCAAAAAAACCCAAAGACATGGGCAAAATTTTGTAGGGACCATTTTTCCCATAAACCTCCAATAATTGCAATAGTTAGAATTTAAATAATTCTGAATATCAAGAATCTTAAAATCAGTATCTTCCTTTGCATGTACATGTCTTCATTGAACAAAGTCCCACTGAGTGCTTAACTCTCTGCCAGCAGCCCTCTGATCTCTGGGACACCACAGGAAAACCAGAGAGACAAGACTATCAGCCTGAGGTGCTGTCAGCTGGGGAGACAGGGACCAAACAAGGGAAAGAAATAAGTTAACAGGGCAACGTGGGCTTGCAATGAGCCCTAGAGCTGAATAAATGAGGTGATATGTTAAAGGGTAAAGGGGACAAGGTGGGAGCATGCAAGTTTGGTCAGAGATGGTTTCTCTGAAGCACTGATTTGTGAGCTCAGACAGAACATGAAGGAGGCACAGCCAAGGGGAGAGTCAGGGCAGGCGGGTACGTCCCAAGTAGGAAGAGTGGTAGCACAGTGCTCAGCGCCTAGCCCTGCCTGAGGAAGAGGCGGCTAGTCAGAGTGGCAGGCAGGCATGCAGTGAGGTAAGGTGAACCTAGGCAAACCAGACAAGGAAAGAGGGACCAGAGAAGAAAGGGTAAGGAGTTTGGGTTTTATTTTGAGTGCTTGGAAGGGATCAAAGGAAATGAAGAGGGGAGGGACAAAATCTGCTTTTTGGTTTTGAAGACAAGCACACAGGCTGCTAAGTGGAGAATGGATTGCATGGAGGGGGCAGGAGTGAAAGCAGAGAGCACAGAAGAGGCAACCGCTGACACTCCAGGGGAAGGTGACTGTGGCTTAGATGAGTGGCGGTGTGGAGACGGACGTGAGTGAGTGACGGTGAGATACATTATGGTCACAGAAGCAACAAGGTTTACAGACTGGATGTGGGGACATGGAACAGAACAAATCCAGGTTGATACCTAAGTATTTGCAGGATGCCTTGAATGGATGGTAGTGCCATTTTCTGACATGGGGCATTTTTTTGGAGAAGAGATTCAAAAGAGACGAGTAGAAAGTCACAGTTGGACAAGAAAGAGGTGGACAACTTCTTATACACAATTTTGAAATGTCAGGGAATCTCTCTGTCCAGGATGGAGGAAAGCAACAGATCTCTGAGCTCAACCCTCCCGCAGTGGTGTTTGGTCTGAGGGTGTGGAGGGCTGGGTTACAAGCAAAGATGGGTGAACTGCTTATTCTCTGAGTCTGAGCCTGGGGTCTTCAAGGCGGCTTATTAAGCAAACAGGTAGCTCCAGCTTCTCCCAGTAGGTCCTGAGCTAAGAGAGAATAGTCATTTAAAACAAAAGTTTCCAGCAATATAAATATAGTTATTCTTTAAACATGTCATAATTTTTAAAAATAAAAAGAAAGGTTTGCAGCATTTTGAAACCTTAAGCTCTTCTAGGCCCTCTCATTCATATTTTATAAATGAGGGGATACAGACCCAAATGTGTGAAGAGACTGCCCACTGCTGAAGGCTTGCATGTTCTTCACACCTCTGGGTTTCGCTAACAGATTTTGAGTAGAGAGCAAGACTTTGCTGATCTGCAAAGCCAAACCCCATGATCTAAGATGAAGATGAGAAAGCCACCTTTACCCATTGACATTCAGTATGCCAACAGGGGCATCTGTTCGTAAGAAATCAGCTTCCTTTAGGGAAGGCTAGACTCTACAAAGGCAAGCAACTAAACTTGGAAAGAATGCAATAAAATTATAACACCTAAAACTATCTTGACACAAGCAGTGGGCCCATCAGAAACTTCCATAAGCAAATAAAATGTCATTTTGGATGTCACCAAGACAGAGATCACAGGAAGCTCTTGAACTCCCTCCTCCATTAGAGGCATCAAATGTACACATGGAGTGACTCCCTCCGAGAAAAATCCAGCAACAGTTGAACAGCAATTGCCCAACAGGTGACTGAGGAAATACCAGCATCAGAGCAGGTAGGAAAGGCTGAGACTGCCAGCACAGCACCCTACTAGGGAGGGTCCTCCAGGTCCTCGACACTGCATGAATGCAAAGGGTTTGGACCACACATCTAGTGCCCCAGCTTGTAGGGCTTGGGCCCCCAAATCACCTAGCTCCGATAGCCAGCAGGGCTTACATCCAGGAGTCCCACAGGAGTATAGCAAACAAGCAGTTGTTAAGAGGTGCATGAGCCCAGAGGGATCAGGCAATGACGCTAGTCTCCCAGTCTTTCCTGGGGGTGTTTGACTGTCTATTTCACCTGCTTCTCTCCAAGGCTCAGGCTTCTGATCAGTGTGCATGTGAGTGCTGACTGCAGGCTTCCTGGAAGCTCACAGACCCAGTGAGCACTTCACAGACTTCTCCACTTGGCTTATTCCAACTATAAAGCCAAGCTGTCAGCTTCATCTTAGGAGTTTGTTCATTCATCTAGAGCCCCAGATTTTATAGCTGCTTCCAGAGGGATGGGCCCCCAAATCACCGGTCTCTGAAAGCCAATGCAGCCTACATTCATGAGTCCCACAGGACTATAGCAGACAAAGAGGCAGTTGTTAAAGGAGCACACGAACTCCCAGTGACTATTCCCTCCAGATCAGCAGAGTGAGTAAGCAGAAACTCATTTTACAAGGCCAGCATTATCCTGTTAATGGAAGCAGAAAAGAAAACTACAGGCCAATATCCCTGATGAATACATGTCCAAAACTTCTCAATAAAATGCTAGCAAACCAAATTAAACAACACATTAAAAGGACCATATACCATGATCAAGTAAGATTTATCCCTGGAATGCAAGTATGGTTCAACATACACAAATCAATAAATATGATGGGCCACATTAATAAAATAAATAATAAAAATAGATAATCATCTTACTAGATGCAGAAAATGCATTTGCCAAAATTCAACATCCATTCATGTTAAAAACCCTCAACAAAGTGGGTCTAGAGGGAACATACCTCAACATAAAAAAGTCCATATATGACAAACCCACAGCTAACATCACACTCAGTGGTGAAAAGTTGAAAGCATTTACTCTAAGATCAGGAACGAGACAAGGGTGCCCACACTCATCACTTTTATTCAACATATTGCTAGAAGTCCAAACCAGAGCAACCAGTTAAGAAAAAATAAATAAAAAGCATAAAAATCAGAAAGGCAGAAGTAAAATTGTATCTGTTTGCAGATGACCTTTATATATAGGAAACCTTAAAGACTCCACCAAAATGCTGTTAGAACTAATAAACCAATAAAGTTGCAGGATACAAAATCAGTATGTAAAAATCAGTTATGTTCCTACACACTAACAATGAAGAGAAATCAAGAGAATAATCCCATTTATAATATTAGCTAAAATAATAAAATACTTAGAAATAAATTTAACAAAGGAGATGAGAGACCTGTGCACTGAAAACAAAAGACATTGATTACAGAAAGTGAACAAGACACAAATAAATGAAAAATAGTCCATGTTCATGGATCAAAAGATTTAATATTTTTTAAATGTCCATACTACTTAAAGTGATCTACAGATTCTATGTATTCCTTATCAAAAAACCCAATGGTATTTTTCACAGAAATAGGAATAAAAATCCTAAAACTCATATGGAGCCACAAAAGACTCCAAATAGCCAAAGCAATCTTGAGGAAGAACAACAAAGCTGGGAGTGTTATGGTCCCTGCTTCAAATAATATTAAAAGCTATAGTAGTCGAAACATACGATATTGGCTTAAAAAATGGAACACAAGATCAATGGAACAGACTAGAGAGCCCAGCAGTAAACCTAGGCATATATGGTCAATTAATTTTCAACAAAGGACCCAAGAATATACAATGTGAAAACAATAGTCTCTTTAATAGATGGTGTTGGGAAAACTGGATATTTACATGCAAAAGAATGAAACTGGACCCCTAGCCTGCATTGTGCACAAAAAGCCAGCTGAAAATGGATTAAAAACCTGAAACTTTAAAACTCCCAGAAAGCAGAAGGAGCAGCTCCCTGATACTGGTCTCTGTGATGAGTTTTGGGACGACAACAAAAACACAGGCAGAAATAAAGAAGTGGAACTACATCAAGTCAGAAGTTCTGTACAGTCAGAGCAGCAGTCAACAAAGTGAACAGGTCACCTATGAAATGGGAGAAAATGTTTGCAAACCACATATCTAAAAAGCAGTTAATATCCAAAATATAAGAAACTCATACAAAATGATAGAAAAAAACAAACCAACAAACAAAAATGGGTAAAAGGACCTGAATAGTCATTTTTCCAAGATGTACAGATGGTCAACAGGTACAGAGATGCTCAACATTGCTGAGCATCAGGGAGATGCAAATCTGACCCTGTTAGGATGACATTCATCAAAAAGACAAGAGAATAAGTGCTGGAGAAGGTGTGGAGGAAAGGGACCCTTGATGTATACTATACAGCCAGATGGAAACTGTGTGGAGCTCCTTCAGGAGAATAAAACAGAACTCCCATATGATCCAGCAATCCCATTTCTGGGTTTATATGTAAAGGAAATAAAATCATTATCTTGAACAGAGATGTGCATCACCATGTTTATTACAGCATTATTCAGAATAGCTAAGGTTTGTAAACAACCTAAGTATCCATTGACAGATGAATGAAAAAAGAAAATATGGTGTATACATACAGTGGGATGTTATTCAGCCCTTTAACAGAAGGGAATCCTGCCATTTGCGATAACATGAACAAAACTGAGCACTATGCTAAGTTGAATAGCCAGCCAGAGAAAGATAAATACTGCATGGTATCACTTACATGTGGAATCTTTACACACACGAAAGTTGAACTCATAGAAACAGAGTGTAAAACGGTGGTTGCCAGGAACTTGGGGGTGAGGGTGCTAGGGAGAGGTTGCTAAAAAGGTACAAACTTTCGATTGTAAAATTAATAAGTCTTCGACTTATACGTTAGGTATAATACGGTGCCCATAGTTGATTATATTGTATTAAAATTTGCTAAGAGACTAGAAAGAATATTTTTCCTTCCTCACAAAGAAAAGTATGTGAGGGAATGCATATGTTGATTAATTCAAGGGTGGGGGTCCTTTCACAGTGTTCACACACATTAAGTAATTGCGTTGTACACTTTAAAAATAGAATCATTTTACTTTTCAATTAATTATACCTCAATAAAGCTGAAATTAAATAAAAGAACAGCCATCAACCTCACTGCATTTAATACCTATGATCTCCCAGCCAGGTTCAATTTCCTACCCTCAGACCTGAAGTGTAGACCCTTACGGTTCTGAGTCCTAATCTTATAAAGCTTCAAGAGGTTGGGGTGTGGGAAAAGTCGGGGAGGAGCATGGAGGACCCAAAAAATGCCTTTGATCCGTCCAAAAACGTATTGGTTTTCATTCCTTATGTAGGTTCGCCAGCAGAGGGAGCCCTAATACCTTTTTAGTCTTCCTCCACAAACCAATTTAAACAAGTGGCCTGGAAATTCAGTCCACTTGATTGTATCATGTTGGTCATTTATCATCCTTACAAGCAATTAGAAATGCTATCAATGTCCCGGAGTGTGTGTGTGTCGTTCTGGAAAAGGAGGCAAGGCTGAGCGTTGTGGAAGACATGCTGAGAGATGGTCGTAGTTTGTAGCTATTTCGATGAATGCTCCGTGTGAGTTAGCAAACTTGAACTAGTTTGCAAAAGTCACATTATTTAATATGCAAATTTATGGAAATGATGTTTCAGAATTAACATTAATTTTTTAAAAGCTTCTTTTTAAAGAGGATCTGATTTCTTCTTCGTAGTCTATGTTAACTGAGAATTTAATATTGCCATTGTAAATCCGAGACTATTATTTTGATTTTTTTAATCTAAATTAATCAGTTAAATTGATGTCATTTGCTTCCAGTCTAGTTTTAATTAGTAACTTTGTAGAAATGCAGTGTGTTTTCACATTGTCTCTTTTGGGGGGGGTGAACTATTCCATATCTGTAAACGACATTGTTTCCTGAACTGTTTTGTTTCTCAAAGCATTTAATTAACGGTGATTAAAGACTATTTGTCTAATTCATTTTCCCTGATAAAATCCTGTGGTCTCTAAATTTTAATTTACTTAAAATTAAATTTTAAATTGTGTATGATGCTGTGTTGGTGATACATGACCTTATGCATTTGCCAAAACCCATAGAAAGAGAGCCCCTAACATGAGTTATGGCCTTTAGTTAATAACAATGTATCAATACCAGTTTAGCAATTCAACAAATAAGCCACCCTAAGGCAAAACATAAGAGGGGAAATCGAGTGATAGAAGAGGATGTATGTGAACTCTGTATACTACCTGCTCTATTCTTCTGTAAACTTAAATCTGCTTTAAAAATAAAGGCTGTAATTTTTTTAAAGACAGAGAAGGAAGCAGAATAAGAGCCTGGCACCCCTCCCCCTCCAAAGCAAGGAGAGACTGTATTCCCCCACTCTGTCCTGGGCAGAGTCTTGGAGAAGAAAGCCTCAGAGAAGTTGTAGCCTGCTGACTGTGTTTTAATCAGTTTCTGAGGTAGAAAGTTGGGGCTGAAGGAGAATTTCATCTCTAACAAGTTCTGAGGTGATGTTTCAAATATGTCCACATCACAGAGATCTCTGCTGCATTACAGAGGTTGAAAGCCACGGGCATCCCGAGCATCACAGATCCTCAAGCCAGGTAGTCACCATGATGGGAGGGGCCAGATCAGTCCCCAGAGAAATGTAAGGCTGAAAATCAAACACCAGAGTGGACAAAGAACACCCTACAGTCCTTGTGGGGACCCGCAATGCAAGGACCTCACATCCCCTGCTTCTCATGCTGGCACTTTGGAAATGCCTTAACCTGGATGCAGCTCTGAGGAGGGGGGGGTCTCCACTGATAAGATTATTGTCAGTGCAGCTCACTGGGGGCTAAAATAGAAAAAAAAGCACAGTTACAGAAAAAACATTGTATTTATGACACATACAAACAAAACATCAAAGTTTTGGTAAACTGTTTATAAGATGTGTTAAATATTTTTAATGATTTCATACTTCTCAGGTTTAAAGAAAATATACTTGTGCAAGCATAAAGACTGGCACAAATTGATGTTATTTATGAATTTCAATACCCTCACCAATAAAGGACAATGTCATAAAATTCAGTATATAAACCAGAAGGTCCTGGAAAATTTTGGGTGGCCTCTCTGTAAGTCATGTTTTATTATATACATAGAACACAGGGTAATATTTGATTATTGCATTTTTACAAATTAATTGTTAGTTATTCCTTTAGAATTCCTTTCGAACTCACTCAAGCACTGAGGATGTTTCTAGCACACAGTGCATCTTCCAAACCCATAATCCCGGTAAAACTGTAAAAGTGGCATGTAGGAAAGAACTAAAGCTTTAAGGTCTATTTGAATATTTGTAGCGGAATTTTATACAGTTGCTCCACTCAGATAGATATAAATATCTTCTTACTCCTCTCTGTGTATTTTCTGGGGGTTTAGATGCTTTTCCGTATCAGAAGTCAACTGTCTAATCTCAATATAGTTAGTGTTTCTCATGTGGGGATTATTCTCCCATCTGTGCAGTGACAAAGATGGAGAAAGTGGTGAAAGAGCTTTGTAAAATGCTGCCCATCATCCAGGGACTCCGTGGCTCTTAGCAAAGAAATGAACAAATGGCACCCTCAAATAAGCTTACAAAATTATTTGAAGACTTCCTGTGAAGTTTCATTCAGGTTTCCCAAGTTTACAACTGACAGGTGCAGGCAGACTTTCCTACAGGTGAATTTAGGAACACTTGCATGCACTTCAGCTCAGAGACCTGGAAACACCACTCGTGTATAAACCTCACGTAAAGAGATCTTCTCAGGTACTGTTAAGGGGAAAGAAACCTGCAGCAAAATTCCAGGGAAGCTACCTTTGAGTTCACATTTCTCAGTCAAAAAGACATGACAAAGCCATTTCCTGGATTCAGGGTCTGCGGGAAACGTAAACTGAGAATCTTTTGAGATTCTCCAGAAGTCAGATTACAACATGGAGGAGAAAATTCTCCCAGCATTTCCCTGCACGGTCAGATGTGAAAGACTTCTGCAAAACCCTCGGGCCAAGCTCCATGAGCGCCAGGAGCCCATCACCGCACAGCCCTGCTGAGCCTCATTCTCATCCACTTACTGGTCTTTGTTTCTCCTTTCTGTTAGGTGATATTCTAGATTATCAATAATCAAAGATGGAAACTTTGATATACCTCCCTTTAATCCTAATGCTTTAGCTTCCAGGGCCGATTCCTGGTGTCTTGATACCATCTGACAGCAGAGAGCATGAGTAAGCTCAGCGGCCAGAGACGGTGTCACTTTCCTGTCTGATCTGGGGACCCCCGTGGAGGATGGGACTGGCTTTCCTGGCTAGGACCGGGCACAGGAGGAGGGTGGCACAGGGAGCACTGCAGGCCACTGTGATTCCATTGCTTCTTGTGTTGCTCTGCGTTGCAACCGCCGCACACCCATTCATCACCATTTTTATTGAGTCTGGGAAATTGAAACCAAAAACAATATATCAGTTTCCTCTGGTAATATTTCCGGACTCCACTGAAATCAGAGCTCTTTTCAGAAAGATGATTTCTGCCTTGTACCAGGTTAATTGTGGAAAAAAAATCCAATAAATAGTATGTTTGTGCTTTTATTGTGTTTTTAATCTTCAAGTTCACTCAAATGAGCTTTTAGATGATGAAAACTTTGTTCACTTCCAACTCTAAGCTTTTCTTTAAAAAAAAAAGCTGGTTTTCAAGAAAACAGTTTTATAAAGATATACACAAAGATCTCTAATGGTTTCTGTAATAATTATAAACATTATTTATTGAGCTTCCACTCTGTACCAAACTCTATATTAACGAATAATATTTTGAAGTAAGATAAGGAAACTGGAACTCAAAGAGGCTAAGTAATTTGCCCTAGATCAAGGGATTGGTAAGGACCTATGATGAAATCTTGAGTATTTAAGGACCTGTGTATGCAGTTTTCTGTATGGATAAGCTCTTTATATGAGATGTTGAATATCATGCATGCTGAAAAACATATTTGTGACTTGTCTTTTGACTAAGAAGACACTTACCTACATTCCATGCTTATTTTATCTAGTGTAAAATTAGATTGTGAATCCATAAATGTTTTCCTGCAGTTCTGAAGTCAACCAAAACTTCAGCTGTAGGCACAAACACAGATTTTGTGAAGTTCCCACTAATGTAGAGCTACGTATACCAGGAGACATGTCTACAGCTTGAAAATGACATTAACGGTTCTCAGAGCAGTCTTTAAGAGCCAGTGTTAATCATGTGTGTTTGGGGTATGCTTACACCCACAAGCAGTTCTCCTACATTGTAAATAAATCTCCTTCCTTATGCTAACAACCTCCTCCGAAATCTTGGACTTTCTCTCTAGCATTTCTCTCTCCTCTCAAGTTACACTAGGGGTCTGCAAACTTTGTATAAAGGGCCAGGTAGTAAACAGCTTAGACTCTGTGGGCTGTATGATCTCTGTTGCAGTCTCTCGCCTCAGCCATTGTAATGTGAAAGCATCTATAGCTAATACCTAAATAAGTGAGCATCACTGTTTCCAATAAAACTGTATTTACAAAAATGGATGATGAGATGGCCTTGGCTCTCAAGGTTGCTAATTTGCCAACCCCAGTTCTAAACATGCATTAAAGGGCCTTAAGTGAATGAAAATGATAAAACTTTGGACAGGGCCTGACACACACTAATTTCTAAATGTTAATAAAAACTGACCTATATGCAATTCCTTGAATGTATCATACCCTTTATGCCCCATGTTTTCCCAATGCAATTTCTTCCTGAAATTCTCTATCTATCCCCATTCTGTACCTGGAGAACTTTTGTGACCTTCAAGACTTGGTTTGCTGTTGACCTCCACCTCCATGGCACTTTCTCTGTTACACATCCCCAGCCTGAGTGGAGATGTCTACACCAAACACAGTCCTTGGCCCTGGGCACTGAGCCCCTGCCAGCCTGCAAACTCACCCACAGCAGGGACTTTGTCTCCCACCTGAACTCCACTTCTAACAGGACATGCTCAGAGTGATTTTAAAATCACTGAACCATGAAAATCGTCAAGTGTGTAAACTGAAAGTATTGTCCATAGAGCCCCAGGGACAAATTCATAACCCAAACAAAATGTTCTGAGTCTCTTCTCCCAATTTATTCTCATTCATCACAGCCACTGGGAGAAAGAGAGGGAGGGGGTCAGGTCCCCTGCTCTTTGTTTAACCTCAAGTAAATTCTAAAAAAGGAAATATTTTGAGACCAGAACAGAAAGTACCCTAAGAACTAAAGATGAAAATAAAATAAAAGTAAATATTTTTAAATAAAAACTACAATGCCCTAAGAAGTGAGTGATACGAACATCCATGCAGGTGAAGATCTCACATTTTCCATGTATGTTGCTCAAAGGTTTGTTTCGGACATTATGACACCTGGTTTTTCTCTGTCTTATAATGAGAATTCACATTTATGTACATTTATATTAGTTGAACACATGTAAATGTGTATGTGTAAGGTATTTGATGTGGTAAGGACCTAAAAATTAGTAAAATGCAAAGAGGTAAGACTTACTAATTTATCTACAATAGTCAAAAGTAACTGAATCCCAAACTGTAGTGACTTCCCAGGCTCTCCCACTGCTCATTCCCTTCCCTTTGTTTATGAAAACAAATTTCCCATGGGACAAGTCCCCCACTCCCATTGCGCTGGTGGGATCCCAAGCCTTGGGGGGCCCATCCCTCATGACACCCGCCCCTTTCTACCCAAGGGGGAGAGGCTTGCCCCTCTCCCCAGAGCCTTAAAAATTTTAATGAACCAGCACAGTAATGAAAAATGACTGGCCTTGGGGATTCCCAGTTGAGCACCCTGCAGAGGCTCACCCTTGCTTTTACTGCCTCGCTCTCCAGAACACCTGGCTCTTCCTCTGCACTGATTCCATGTGCTACCTGAAATCTTTTCTTTTGGCCTTACAGGCAACTTCTGTTGCCCATAACCAAAACATCCTAATAGACACAAAAAGAGAAGTCAGTTAAGTAGTTTGAGAATTCAGAAGTGAATTATTTGTTGGTTAAAAAGATTACAAAAGACTCCTCAGATAAACCGTCATTTTACTTAATCTCTGAAAAAGAGTTCACATATGGATATGAAGAAAATAGAAGAAAAGGGGTATCTTGAGTAAGATAACTATGTAAACAAAAAATACGTAGGCAAAAATTTTGGAAGATTGCAAAGGACACTTCAAATAGTTTATCTGACAGAAACTAGGTAAATAGAAGAAATAATAAATAAGACTGAAAGATGGAGTACCACAATTGACAAAAGTCAGCCTGTGGCATAGAAAAGACCTCTATTTTACAATTGGGTAAGTGATACAAATAGATAACTAGTTAGTCAAATATGTCCTTTGCTTGTTTCAACCCTTATTCTAGCATTGTTATAACTGATACCTGGAAAGAGACTAGAGCTCTTTGTAGGGGCCACTCTATTATTTAAAATACTGTGTCCCTTTAAGACACCACTGAAACTGTATGGAGAAGACTTTACAATCTTATTAAAGCATGGCTACTTTAGATTTCAATGTTACTATTAGAAAGAGTTTTATGTATGTCAGTGATGCCATAATGCTAATTGGAAGATAAAATGAAATTCTTTTCACAGTCCGTGAAGGTCAGAAAAACAAGGAATAATCCTGCAAGGAACTACAAGAATACTTAAAAAAAAACTCAGTAAAAATAGAGAATAGAAATTATAGCTATTTAAATATTTCTTTAGTTGCTTTGTTTAACAAAATCTTACCCATATTCACAAATTTTATCTCATGTAGAACTTTAATAATTTCAAGATTTAGCTGGAAGAATAAATAAAATACTCAAGAAATTCTTGAAAAAAAGAAAATAACAAAAGGTACTAAGCTGTATTTGACAATGAAACAAGAGGCACTTAGGAGAATAAAACAGCACAGAAGAGCAGAAACAAACCATAGGTAATGGATATAAGATAATGTAGAAGTCAAAATTGCATGAGGACGGCGGCGTGAGAGGTGAGACAGACCTCCTGGCAAACCCGTATGTAGTGCTAAACTATAGTTAATACAACTGACCCTAAAACAGCAACAGGAAAGAGGGCTGCACCAGACTGCACGAACAGAGCTGTCTCACCCAACAGGGAAACGAACGAAGGCCTTGATCTGGTGGACCCAAGCCCTTCCCCCGCCCCAGCTCACTGGTGGGGGGGAGGGAGGGCGGGAGAGAAACAGGGCGGGGGAGGGGGTGGAGGCCTGGGACTGCTGAACACCCGGCGCTGGAACACCCCTATCCAGAGTCTTGATGGCAGAAAGTTGGTATACTAAAATGAGAAAATTGAAGAAAGGTGAATGAAGAGAGTATTTGTAAATCTGTGAGCAGAGATAAGGAAAAACACCAAGACTTGGTAAAGCACCCCCCATAAGTGGCAAGAGAAAGGAGCAGTCACCACCCCTAAAATTGAAGAAGCAAGATGAGTTCATGTTATTGGAAACCAGCTGAGAGATGATCACTAGGATCTATCAAACAGGCCGAAGGTAAACTCAGATCCAAGTACTCGCACTGGAATATTTATAGCAACATTATTCGTAACAGTCAAAAAGTAGAAATGAATGAAGGGATGTTCATGGCAGCTTTGTTGATAATATACAGAAGTGTAAACAACCCAAATATCCATTAACTGATAAATGGATGAACAAAAAGTGGTAAATCCATGAAATTGGATATTGTTTAGTCAAAAGAAAGAAGTACTGACACATTCTACAGGGTGGATGAACCCTGAAAACGTTGTGCTAAGATCAGTCACAAAAGCACATGCTACTTAATTCTCTTCATATCAAAGCCAGAATAGGGAGATCTAGAGCCAGAAAGTTCATTGGTGGCTCCTCGCAGCTGGAGCCGGGAGGTAGTGGAGGACTAGGAGAGTGCCAGCTGAAGGTGAAGACGGTTACATCGCTGCAAATACACTGAAATGCTTGCAGTGGTAAACTTTAAACAGGAGAATTGTATGCTATGTAAGTTATGTCTCAATAAAATTGCTAAAAAGTTCAGACGCAAGACAGAAGCCTGTGGGAAGAGAGCACCTTGCTGCCTTCTCTCCTGCCTCTGATGCAAAATCCGAGGCTGTGGTTGAATACTCAGAGGACGTTACCATGAATGAGGAGTTCCAGTTACTACAGAGAAATTTCACAGACAAGCACTGCCAGGGCTTGAAGATACTGAAGAGAACAAAACTCACCTCAATACCATTTTCAGTGACTATATTTCTTTGGTAGGATATTATATTGAAGAAGAGTTGCTTGAGCAACCTCCTGAATTTAATATGGCGGCTTTCACAGTATCAAAGCACCAGGAAGATGAAATGTCTGTATAATATCTGACATGCAGCCCATGTTTATGATGTTCTGGCTTTAAAGAAGTGCCTCTGGACCACAGATTAGAAGAACTTGTCTAGGGACTGGACCTAAGCAGTGGTTTAGTGGTGACTTTCTTGTGTTAATCATCTCCTATGCCAGCTCCCTAGAACTGTGTGGCCCTTGGTCCCAGCTCCAAGCACTGGTATCATTCAGGACATCACTGACCCCACAGACTGGGAGATGCTTTGGCAAATGGTGACAGGAAAGCATCTTTTGGGAAAGACTGACTCTGTTCTGTAACTCATTCATGTTAACTATTGGTGGGTCAAAAATTAAATTACCTGGTGTTCCTGTGACATTTCTCCTGACACATCCTGTTGTTTGCAGTGACCCTCATGCTCTTCCCCAAATAGACACTTGAAAGAGTCAGCTGCCCCTGGACCAAGCCCCTGTCAAGCATTCTACCTGGGGGTTCCCTTTCTCTGCATACATGGTGTACCTGCGCTCTGGAACAGCCTACACCGCTAACCCTCTCTGTCCCAGCAGATGTTACATGAACCCTTTTGTGCACTCACAGCTCTTAACATACATCAAATTCTCAGTCCTTCAGCCTTAATGGAGTTTTGACTGGGAATATTTTTATCTAGGGTGTGACTCAAGCCAGTTACCGGTCTTGAGATTTCTGAAGCTCCTATGATCACAGTTAGTCTGTCAGAATACCTGAGAGAGAGGTCTTTTACCTAAAGGCTATAGGTGAAGATCAATTCCTGGTCTTACATTTACAGCCTTTGTATTACTATGTCTTCACCTGGCCCTGATGTTGTCCCCTGTTTCTAGAAGTCTCTTTCAAGCATTTTAAAACATTTTGAAAAAATTTTTCTATAGCTGAATAGTCAGGCTAACCTAGTAAATACAATCTTGGAATTTCCTTGGTTACCCACTTAAAGACTAAAGGACTAGTGCTGAGTGTTAGTTGTTAGTGCTGTGAAGGCAAAATTGCCCTCCACATCGGCACCAGCAAAGGTTGCTGACACTGGAAGTAGATGAAAAGGTACCCTTTCTGATGGCATGTGATGTGTTCGTGCAGGTCTGCTTAAAATCCTTTCTGTGTAAATCAGATTGTCAGTTTTCTGCTGAGGTAGGGACTCTGCAATTCCTTCTTCCTGTCAAAACCCCTCCTCCAAGCAAGATGGTGTTCTACTGGTCTGCCTCAGCATGAACAGGACACAGCAAACTGCTTTGCTGGACATCTGTCTGCTCTGGTTTAGTACAAGGCTTGATAGAACACACTAAAAGGAAACATGTAAGTCACATCTCCAGAAAGAATAAAAAACATAACAGTTTAATTCCCAATATGCACATTTTATTTTATTTAAGTAAAATTAAGAATGTATACTGACTTTTAAAGGCTATGTGTTTTTCTGTGCCAATGTGTCACTTATTAAATATTTTTGTACTATGAAAAAAAATAGCCACTTCCAGAGCCTGAACTGACAGTTCCCTTAAGAGATAGATGAGGATGTGAAGACCCCTGTGTAGGTTCACCCCCCTATCTAGGGATCTCAGAATTCACTGTTGTTCTTAAAGAGCAGGACAATCTGTTACTCTTCAATGGGCACTTAGATATTTTGAGTGTTTAGATATAGGCCTGGCAGTAAGCAAGAACAGAGAGGAAAACCTAATCTTACAGAGAAGCCTGGGGCCTGTTCAGAAATATCTTTCCAGTCCCTGGATGCCTTGCATATGTATTCACTGTTTTGAGGTCAACCAGTGCAGAGAATAACACTATATTACACTCCTACCACCCCTAACATAAGTGTGTAGGGGAAAGTAGAAGCTCTTTGATTTCTAATTCAAAGTGGATATTTCACAAATTTAGTCTCCACCCATTAAAAGATTTTTCTCCTGCATTTCTGATATGAAACACTCTTTAGATAATAATGTGAAGAAATTATTGACAGTCATTTCCAAGATATTTACTTATTAACAGATGGATGATTGTAGGTGACCTTTGTTGAATATATATAACTAAAACCTTTACCAGAAAATCTACCTCATTTATAACTTCATCACATTTCTAAAACATTAAAATACAAAAATTCAGATGCCAGAATTGTGATTCATTTAATGCTACAGCATTTTTCTAATTTGCAGAAACAAAGAAAATGCCTCTTTTCTAAGCAATAACTCAGAATATGCTGATAAATCCTGCAATCTAGAAAATGTAGCTTTTCAGTAAAAGGTAAAGTTTAAACATTTGTATTGGAGTCTATTACTGATGGTCCCTGACACTAAACAAGCTTCTTCTAGATACTGTTCTTACCAGTAGAAAAATGCGTCCATTCATTATCAAAAAAAAAAAAAAATCTATGGGAAAGAGTGAGATGATGCTGAGGAGGCTTCGTGATTTACTCAATTGCTTAATTTTAATGCCATCATCCTACTGACAATTCTTCTTCAACAAAAGTATTTTATCGCCAATCAGTAAGTTGGGGTCACTGTTAATCCACAGAAGACCAGAGCAGTCATTAGAGGGAAGGCGTCCACAATGAGTCTATGAAAGGGGCAGCTTCTCGTCTTCACTGGGTGCCTTTGCAATAAAATGGAGACTTCTGAAAGTAGTCTAAAGGCAATTCATTAAGGAAGACTTCTCTTGAAACCCACCGGTTTCTTTCTTCTAAAAATGGTGAGCAAGTTTCAGAACAAGCTCATAAATTGTACAGGAAACACATGGGAGATAGTTGGAAGAGTTTGTAACTTTGAGTAGCCACATTATGGTGTACCAGATGAAAAGATGGACAGCAGCTATGGTTTGTCTCTGTTAGCCTAAACCAGTGTTTCCCAGAATGGCTGGGAAGCAGGGAGTATCTTAAAATGTTCTCAAAAAAGTATTAAAACGGAGGGGGCGGAAGATGGCGGCATGAGTAGAGCAGCAGAAATCTCCTCCCAAAACCACATATATCTATGAAAATATAACAAAGACAACCCTTCCTAGAATAAAGACCAGAGGACACAGGACAATATCCAGACCACATCCGCACCTGAGAGAACCCAGCGCCTTGTGAAGGGGGTAAGATAGAAGCCCCGGCCCTGCGGGAGCCGAGCCCCCATCCCCCCAGCTCCCGGCGGGAGAAGAATAGGCAGAGAGGGAGGGAGACGGAGCACAGGACTGCCGAACACCCAGCCCCAGCCATCCGGGCCAGAGTGCAGACACAGTACGTGCCCAGGGGGCCCTGGATGCTAGGGAAACAGGGCAGCAAGAACAGTGAGTGGGCACCGGAGGCTGGGCAGCGGAGGACATAAGAAAAGCACGCGACCATTTTTTTGTTTGTTTGTTTGTTTGTTTTTTGTTTTTTGCTGTTTTGTTTTGGCGAGCACTTTTTGGAAGTCTTAAAGGGATAGGGCCCCCAATACTAGGGAAACAGAGCAGCAAGAACAGTGACCGGGCACCAGTGGCCTGGCGCAGGAGGACACCAGAAAACCGCGCGAACATTTTTTTTTTTTTTTTTTGCTGTTTTGTTTTGGCGAGCCCTTTTTGGAAGTCTTAAAGGGATAGGGCCCCCAATACTAGGGAAACAGGGCAGCAAGACCGGTGAGCAGATGCCTGAGGCTGGCGCCAGAGAATAAAGAAAAACGAGCGGCCACTTTTTTTTTTTTTTAATTTAAATTTTTTTTGTGTGTGTGTGTGTTCGTTGTTTTGTTTTGGCAGGTGCTTTTTGGAAGTCTTAAAGGGGCAGGGTGGGACACTTAATCCAGAGTTAGGGAATCCGGGGATCTCTGAGCACCCTAACCCCTGGGATGCAGGGAGCAGGGAGGCCCCTTACGGAGATAAATAGCCTCCAGGCCGCTCCCCCTCCAATGCGACTCCACCACTTTGGAGCAGAGGCCAGAACCAGGCCACGCCCACAGCAACAGCGGAGATAAACTCCATAGCAGCCCAGCAGGAAGCAGAAGCCCTGTCTGCGCGCAGCTACCGAGCACAAGCCACTAGAGGTCGCTGTTCTCCCAGGCGAGGAGGGCCACAAACCAACAAGAAGGGAAGTTCTTCCAGACGTCACTCGTCCCAGCTCTGCAAACTATTCCTATCACCATGAAAAGGCAAAGCTACAGGCAGACAAAGATCACAGAGACAACACCAGAGAAGGAGACAGACCTAACCAGTCTTCCTGACAAAGAATTCAAAATAAGAATCATAAACATGCTGACAGAGATGCAGAGAAATACGCAAGAGAAATGGGATGAAGTCCGGAGGGAGATCACAGATGCCAGAAAGGAGATCGCAGAAATGAGACAAACTCTGGAAGGGTTTATAAGCAGAATGGATAGGATGCAAGAGGCCATTGATGGAATTGAAACCAGAGAACAGGAACGCATAGAAGCTGACATAGAGAGAGATAAAAGGATCTCCAGGAATGAAACAATGTTAAGAGAACTGTGTGACCAATCCTAAAGGAATAATATCCATATTATAGGGGTTCCAGAAGAAGAAGAGAGAGGAAAAGAGATGGAAAGTATCTTAGAAGAAATAATTGCTGAATACTTCCCCAAACTGGGGGAGGAAATAATCAAACAGACCACGGAAATACACAGAACCCCCAACAGAAAGGATCCAAGAAGGACAACACCAAGACACATAATAATTAAAATGGCAAAGATCAAGGACAAGGAAAGAGTGTTAAAGGCAGATAGAGAGAAAAAGGTCACCTATAAAGGGAAACCCATCAGGCTAACATCAGATTTCTCAACAGAAACCCTACAGGCCAGAAGAGAATGGCATGACATATTTAATACAATGAAACAGAAGGGCCTTGAACCAAGGATACTGTATCCAGCACGACTATCATTCAAATATGATGGTGGGATTAAACAATTCCCAGACAAACAAAAGCTGAGGGAATTTGCTTCCCACAAACCACCTCTACAGAACATCCCACAGGGACTGCTCTAGATGGGAGCACTCCTAGAAAGAGCACAGCACAAAACACCCAACATACGAAGAATCGAGGAGAAGGAATAAGAAGGGAGAGAAGAAAAGAATCTCCAGACAGTGTATATAACAGCTCAATAAGCGAGCTAAGTTAGGCAGTAAAATACTAAAGAAGCTAACCTTGAACCTTTGGTAACCACAAATTTAAAGCCTGCAATGGCAATAAGTACATATCTTTCAATAGTCACCCTAAATGTTAATGGACTGAATGCACCAATCAAAAGACACAGAGTAATAGAATGGATAAAAAAGCAAGATCCATCTATATACTGCTTACAAGAAACTCATCTCAAACCCAAAGACATGTACAGACTAAAAGTCAAGGGATGGAAAAACATATTTCAAGCAAACAACAGCGAGAAGACAGCAGGGGTTGCAGTACTAATATCAGACAAAATAGACTTCAAAACAAAGAAAGTAACAAGAGATAAAGAAGGACACTACATAATGATAAAGGGCACAGTCCAACAAGAGGATATAACCATTCTAATTATATATGCACCCAACACAGGAGCACCAGCATATGTGAAACAAATACTAACAGAACTAAAGGGGGAAATAGACTGTAATGCATTCATTCTAGGAGACTTCAACACACCACTCACCCCAGAGTATAGATCCACTGGGCAGAAAATAAGTAAGGACACGGAAGCACTGAACAACACAGTAGAGCAGATGGACCTAATAGACATCTATAGAACTCTACATCCAAAAGCAACAGGATATACATTCTTCTCAAGTGCACATGGAACATTCTCCAGAATAGATCACATACTAGGCCACAAAAAGAGCCTCAGAAAATTCCAAAAGATTGAAATCCTACCAACCAACTTTTCAGACCATAAAAGGCATAAAACTAGAAATAAACTGTTCAAAGAAAGCAAAGAGGCTCACAAACACATGGAGGCTTAACAACACACTCCTAAATAATCAAGGGATCAATGACCAAATCAAAATGGAGATCCAGCAATATATGGAAACAAATGACAACAACAACACTAAGCCCCAACTTCTGTGGGATACAGCAAAAGCAGTCTTAAGAGGAAAGTATATAGCAATCGAAGCATATTTAAAAAAGGAAGAACAATCCCAAATGAATGGTCCAATGTCACAATTATCGAAATTGGAAAAAGAAGAACAAATGAGGCCTAAGGTCAGCAGAAGGAGGGACATAATAAAGATCAGAGAAGAAATAAATAAAATTGAGAAGAATAAAACAATAGCAAAAATCAATGTAAACAAGAGCTGATTCTTTGAGAAAATAAACAAAATAGATAAGCCTCTAGCCAGACTTATTAAGAAGAAAAGAGAGTCAACACAAATCAACAGTATCAGGAACGAGAAAGGAAAAATCATGAAGGACCCCACAGAAATACAAAGAATTATTAGAGAATACTATGAAAACCTATATGCTAACAAGCTGGGAAACCTAGGAGAAATGGACAACTTCCTAGAAAAATACAACCTTCCAAGATTGACCCAGAAAGAAACAGAAAATCTAAACAGACCAATTACCAGCAACGAAATTGAAGTGGTAATCAAAAAACTACCAAAGAACAAAACCCCCGGGCCAGATGGATTTACCTCGGAATTTTATCAGACATGCAGGGAAGACATAATACCCATTCTCCTTAAAGTTTTCCAAAATAGAGGAGGAGGGGATACTCCCAAACTCATTCTATGAAGCTAACATCACCCTAATACCAAAACCAGGCAAAAACCCCACCAAAAAAGAAAACTGCAGACCAATATCCCTGATGAATATAGATGCAAAAATACTAAACAAAATTTTAGCAAACCGAATTCAAAAATACATCAAAACCATCGTACACCATGACCAAGTGGGATTCATCCCAGGGATGCAAGGATGGCACAACATTCGAAAGTCCATCAATATCATCCACCACATCAACAAAAAGAAAGACAAAAACCACATGATCATCTCCATAGATGCTGAAAAAGCATTTGACAAAGTTCAACATCCATTCATGATAAAAACTCTCAGCAAAATGGGAATAGAGGGCAAGTACCTCAACATAATAAAGGCCATCTATGATAAACCCTCAACCAAAATTATATTGAACAGCGAGAAGCTGAAAGCATTTCCTCTGAGATCAGGAACTAGACAGGGATGCCCACTCTCTCCACTGTTATTTAACGTAGTACTGGAGGTCCTAGCCACAGCAATCAGACAAAACAAAGAAATACAAGGGATCCAGATTGGTAAAGAAGAAGTTAAACTGTCACTATTTGCAGATGACATGATACTGTACATAAAAAACCCTAAAGACTCCAACCCAAAACTACTAGAACTGATATAGGAATACAACAAAGTTGCAGGATACAAAATCAACACACAGAAATCTGTGGCTTTCCTATACACTAACAATGAACCAACAGAAAGAGAAATCAGGAAAACAACTCCATTCACAATTGCATCAAAGAAAATAAAATACCTAGGAATAAACCTAACCAAGGAAGTGAAAGACTTATACTCTGAAAACTACAAGTCACTCTGAAGAGAAATTAAAGGGGACACTAACATATGGAAATTCATCCCATGCTCGTGGCTAGGAAGAATTAATATCATCAAAATGGCCATCCTGCCCAAAGCAATATACAGATTTGATGCAATCCCTATCAAACTACCAGCAACATTCTTCAATGAACTGGAACAAATAGTTCAAAAATTCATATGGAAACACCAAAGACCCCAAATAGCCAAAGCAATCCTGAGAAAGAAGAATAAAGTAGGGGGGATCTCACTCCCCAACTTCAAGCTCTACTATAAAGCCATAGTAATCAGACAATTTGGTACTGGCACAAGAGCAGAGCCACAGACCAATGGAACAGACTAGAGAATCCAGACATTAACCCAGACATATATGGTCAATTAATATTTGATTAAGGAGCCATGGACATACAATGACGAAATGACAGTCTCTTCAACAGATGGTGCTGGCAAAACTGGACAGCTACATGTAGGAGAATGAAACTGGACCATTGTCTAACCCCATATACAAAAGTGAACTCAAAATGAATCAAAGACCTGAATGTAAGTCACGAAACCATTAAACTCTTGGAAGAAAACATAGGCAAAAACCTCTTAGACATAAACATGAGTGACCTCTTCTTGAACATATCTCCCCGGGCAAGGAAAAGAACAGCAAAAATGAATAAGTGGGACTATATGAAGCTGAAAAGCTTCTGTACAGCAAAAGACACCATCAATAGAACAAAAAGGAACCCTACAGTATGGGAGAATATATTTGAAAATGACACATCTGATAAAGGCTTGACATCCAGAATATATAAAGTGTTCACACGCCTCAACAAACAAAAAACAAATAACCCAATTAAAAAATGGGCAGAGGAACTGAACAGACGGTTCTCCATAAAAGAAATACAGATGGCCAACAGACACATGAAAAGATGCTCCACATCGTTAATTATCAGAGAAATGCAAAGTAAAACTACAATGAGGTATCACCTCACACCAGTAAGGATGGCTGCCATCCAAAAGACAGAGAACAACAAATGTTGGCGAGGCTGTGGAGAAAGGGGAACCCTCCTACACTGCTGATGGGAATGTAAGTTAGTTCAACCATTGTGGAAAGCAGTATGGAGGTACATCAAAATGCTCAAAACAGACCTACCATTTGACCCAGGAATTGCACTCCTAGGAATTTACCCTAAGAATGCAGCAATCAAGTATGAGAAAGATCAGTGCACCCCTATGTTTATCGCAGCACTATTTACAATAGCCAAGAATTGGAAGCAACCTAAATGTCCATCGATAGATGAATGGATAAAGAAGAAGTGGTACATATACACAATGGAATACTACTCAGCCAGAAGAAAAGGGCAAATCCAACCATTTGCAGCAACATGGATGGAGCTGGAGGGTATTATGCTCAGTGAAACAAGCCAAGTGGAGAAAGAGAAATACCAAATGATTTCATTTATCTGTGGAATATAAGAACAAAGGAAAAACTGAAGGAACAAAACAGCAGAATCACAGAACTTAAGAATGGACTAACAGGTACCAAAGGGAAAGGGACTGGAGAGGATTGGTGGGTAGGGAGGGATAAGGGTGGGGGAGAAGTAGGGGGGTATTAAGATTAGCATGCATGGGGGTGTAGGAGAAAAGGGAGGGCTGTACAATACAGAGAAGGCAAGTAGGGATTCTACAACATTTTGCTATGCTGATGGACAGTGACTGTAAAGGGGCTTATAGGGGGGACCTGGTATAGGGGAGAGCCTAGTAAACATAATATTCGTCATGTAAGTGTAGATTAGTGATACCAAAAAAAAAAAAAGGGCAGTTCCTGTGTGGTAACCTCCAATGAGTTCTACACAAGAGTATAAAGGGCATATAAAAGTGTAGGCAAAGGGTCTGTTTGTGTTTATACAGAGGATCAAAGCCTAATTGGGCTACCCTGAAAATGAACTAAGATGCGATGTGAAAAAGAACTTCCAGCGTCGGCGGTCTCTGGAGGACTCATGCCGGGGACGATCATCAAAAAACCCCAACAGGGATCCATGCACTGCTGCAGCTGTGGATGCACTTATCCCACTGGTTCCTGGACTTGCCATGGGGGTGAGGAGGGAGATATCTAAGCTGCCCTGTGCATACAGTAAAACAACAAATTTGACTGGATCTATACTGTTGGAACTCAATCAAGAATTAGGAGAAGTGCAAATTGTAGCGCTCCAAAATCTTACAACTACAGACTATTTACTGTTAAAAGAACATAAGGGATGTGAACATTCCCCAGGAATGGGTTGTTTTAATTTGTCTGATTTCTCTCAGACTGTTCAAGTTCAGTTGGACAATATCCACCATATCATAGATAAGTTTTCACAAATGCCCAAGATGCCTAACTGGTTTTCTTGGTTTCACTGGAGATGGCTGGTAATTACAGGTATGCTTTGGTTATGTAACTATACTCCTATTATGTTAATGTGTGTGCGTAATTTAAGTAGTAGCTTAAAACCTATACATGCTGAAGTTACTCTACAAGAAGATATGTCAAAGAAATAATCAATCTTCCTATGTTTTCTTCCGCCTGCTACTTCTATAGCTTTTCTTCTTCCTTCCTAATTACAACCCTTAAATAGAATTCGTGCCTCATATCAAATTTACCGAGTATCATAATTCTTCCAAGTGGTAAAGATACCTCAAGACAAATGCTGGGCATAGAAGCTACAGGGCATAAACATGCAAAGAAATAAAAAGCTAACCGTTTCAAACAATAAGGCTTCTCTCTCACTTACCAACTTTACATTTCCCTGTATGGCCCCGGAAGATGACTGGTTAGCCAGAGACGGGTAAGATTCCTCAAGGGAGGAACAACCTAAGACAGGCACAGTCGCAGGGGGGTCATCAGGTGAGAAAATGGGGATCAACAGAGGTGAGGCTTAGAACCTCACCCCCCCGTTCTGAGAGAAATCTTCTGCATACATGGATGTTTTATTGCCCTTGTCTAGCTTGGATTAACACATAGTCTACAGGCACACACCTGATCATCTACATTTGCTCTCTTACAACACTAAACTATGTTTTCTACCTTTATCTTGTATCTACCTACCACTTCAGCATTTTATTAAAAATAATAATAATAAAGAGAGAAATGTGGTATCCACATATAAATCAAGTATAAAAATCAAATGAGTATTCATATTTGAACTGACTGTTTATAGTTCATAATGCATGAGCAAAACCGAAGGTTTCTGTGATGGCTGCCCTTGTACTGTTCACCATGTAAGAACTTATTCGCTGTGTAAGAATTTGCTCTCCATCTAAGAAGTTGTTTGTTATGCCTCAGAAGATTGGAGACTGACAAAAATTAGGCTTGGGGTGGATTAATGATTGTGCATTGAGCATTGACTCCCCTATACAGAGTTTTATTGTTGTTAACAACCATTTGATCAAGAAATATGAGAGATGCCCTCAAAAAAAAAAAAAAAAACTATTCATTTCCAATAGTAAAATAATAAGTAACCGGGATGTAATGAATATAGTCAAGATATTGTAACAGCTTGCTATGGTGATAGCTGGTACCTAGAATTGTCATGTATATAAATGTTGAATCACTATGTTGTACACCTGAAACTAATGTAATGTAATACCGTGTGTCAACTACCCTTCAATACAAAAATAATTATCAAAAAAAAAAAAAGTATTAAAACATAAAGTTACGTAGTCAAATATGTTTAAGAATGGCCTTCTCACAATCACATTAGCCATACCAAGGCCTCACAGATACCCTTCCTTAAAGGAACCTATTCAGACATCTTTGGACCAATAGTTCCAAACTTACAGAGGCCTGTTGATGTTTTGTTTTTCTCATAATACACATCAATTTGAGGAAAAGTGGCATAAGTCTACACTTTCCTTCTTATTCTCAAGCTTCAACAAATAGACATCTATTGAAATCTGTTAATATTTCTTTTTACTGTACTTACATTTATTATTTATTAATCATTGGACTATATAAGTCTCTAATATAATTAGATTCTACATGGTGTACTTACGGTAGGTGAACGTGTATGTGGTATTCTCCTCTGAGGTTATCTAGAAGCTTCCATCCCTTGGTGTGATAAAGGCCTGCACTTGATCCACTGAGTGATCAGACAGCTGGAGTGGTAGCTGCTCAGGAGCCACGTATCAGAGAACATTCTAGTGAGTGCAGAGGAAAGACTCCGTCCTGTGTATTCAAAGACATTATAGGGATAGAGAGCATGGACTTTGGGAGGATGGTGAATTGCAACTAAATGCTGGTTCCATCTTTCACTCACCAGCTGTTTGATTTCAGGTAAATTATTTACTCTTAAAAGGGCCCTGGTTGCCTCACCTGAGACTGAGAATAATGAAACTACCTCATTTTGCTTTGGGAAGGTTAAAAGGATTAATAAATATGAAGCAACTAATATACGGTAAATTCTTTCCTTCTCATGCATTCTCCCCTCTTGTCCTAAGCATGTAGAACCTTGAGTCCAGTGCACACGCTGGCTTATATCACTTGGGCAATTAGGCCATTGTCCAGTCCAGTAGCAATGGTTATAAAATGTAATGCATGGCTATTCAATAAGATACTGAGCCTTAATTGGGCCTTGTAATATTCAGAGAGGAAAGAATAAAAATCTATTATTGTCTTTGAGTACTGGTTAATCCCTTAGCCTTTAATACAACATTTTATTCAGGTGGTACTTTTAGCTCATTACCCTAAAATCTAATAAAAACTTAATTATTGTTATTATGAAATAAAGCTAATTTATAGCTGAGACAGAGTAGAAGGGAAAATTACTTAAAAAGATCATTTGCTTGAAGAAAAGTACAAAGAAACCATTTCCCAGTGTGGTTAGTAGCAGTTGGGAAAAGAGATTTTATACAATAAATTAGGAAAGCTCTGAAAATTGTTTATATTTGTCAACTTTGGAAATGAGAAATTATATTTTCAGTCATATTATTTTTTAAATTATTAATGTGATCTGTGTTCTGAAGACAGGAAGGCTGTCAGCAGTAAGAAGCAGCCAATCACAGCACTGGTTTCCTTCCAAAGACAGAAAGGACATCAGATTAGCTGTGTGCTTTTTCTCACACTATCTTAAACAATTACAACCATTTATGCTTATATTATTTTCAAACAGGAATAGTTCTAAGAGATAAAAAGGAAACAAGAATGCAGCTGTGTTGTAGGGAAGACACATTTCTGATGGCTTCCCTAACAATTTCTTTATGTAACTTCCACCATTGCTACCTTACAGCAAGTCTCTAAATCAAGCCATAGGATTTTTCTTTTGCTCAACTCTGTCTCTCCATAATGGAGAAACTCAGGCCTCATCGACCAATCTAGAGGCACCTCGAGGATTACCAGACTCCCAACAGAACAGTCCTCTGGCATGAGGCTGTGACAGCCCCAGCTGAAGCCACTGCCACTGGAACTGATAAACCGACTTCTCTCCTGTGGGCTCTTTCAGACTGATGGATTAGAAAATAGAAACACATCATTTTGTGACTCCCTGGAGTGTATAACGAAACTGTTGAAAGTTAGTGATGGGAAGGCCTGCCTGAAATTATAGATGTTTACATGCTTTTTCCCTTTCTCTCCCAAACAATATTAGAAATCCATTTCTAGGTCTGACTGATGCTCAAGTAATGATGGATGATATTGATCTATTTCCCTCTGATGGAAATCTTCTTTTTCTCCAGATATTACCTAAAATTCTTGCCAGTAATTACTATCTCCTCAATAGAAATAATCTTGTCTCCCTCAACAGTTATCAATTTTTTTTGCACTGTACACTATTAATAAGTTTTGGAAATTTTGTCCAGACTTAAATGGAGAGAATCTTTGAATATGTGTTTTGGTTTTGGCTGCTGTCTAAAGACTAGTTATATTTGTACTAACAAGCAATGACATGAGGAATTTAACTCTGGCTCAGGGAATTATCATGCAACACACAATAAAAGGAAGTACATGTTAAAGAATCTAAAATGAATTAGGAGACAGTTATTATGGACTTCCACTATAGCTGCCAAGCCCATGCACTCTTTTATAATAATATCACATATCATTCATTTCTTTATCCTCAGTTTCTAACACAGCATATGATACCTCATGAATTCAATGGCCACTACATTGAATTTAGGTATTAAAACCCCCAGTGCACACACACACACACACACACACACACACACACACACACACACACATATATATATATATATATATATACAAGTGCATATTTATTCAAAATGGTGTTCAATATATAAGTATACCAGTGTTCACAAACTTTAATTAATGTGTGGGCTCCAGGCACACATACACTAAATGAGATGGAAATGGCAAAGTAATTGATCATTCTGTCTTTTATTTTCCACCATTGATAAGAGATATTAATTCAATAAAGATTTCCTTTTTCTCTTAACCCTTACTCTGTTAAAATGCAAAGTAAAAATGAGTAGTAAATGCAAAGTGATGCTTTTAACTCAGTCTCAGGAAAAGCAAAAAGTTCAGTGGGGTCCACAGCACCACATTTAAAGGAAACAGTGATTATTCAACCCAGCCCATCATTCTGCTGTGGAAACCAACACAGTTTTTCAACTTCCCTGAACTTTTGTGTGAGACATGGCTTTAAGATGTTCGTACATGTCAAAACTCTGTGATTCAAGCAAAACAGATCTGCAGACTGAATCCAGCTCACCAAACAAGCACTTTGCTGCCAGGAGAGCCATCTCATGATTGAGTAATGCCAGGGAGCTGAGTAAGTAGGAGTTGAAGGTCTGTGAAAATAGATTACCAGTCCCAACAATGACAGTAGAGATTTATATTCATACAACAATAACAATACACCTTACTTATTTCCACTTGTAGTAGAGATTTATATTCATACAACCAGTCTAAATTAGCAGAAGGAGAAAGAAAATCCTATCCAACCACTCAAGATTTCATTCCCCAGATACAATGGCATGCCATGGGCAGGTGAAGGACAGAGAAAGGGCCACTGAGGCCCTCACTGCCTGCCAAGTCCAACAGCCTCTAATAAGTGAAAGAATCAAGTTGCTGAATTATTTTCTTAAATAAAAGACCATTCTTTCTATAATACCACATTTATTTCTATTTGAACTTCTTTCATAAGTTCAAAATTAAAATAAGTGTGACATTATTATAGATAAATGTAATATAGCATTATTATAGATAAATACAGCAAATGTAAAAAATTTAAAAAGCTATTAGGCACACAGGCTTGGCACATGGTAGGGATCAATATATTATTTGTTGAAAGAATGAATATATTATTTTACCATGCTCAGCAAAACAGTATGCATGTGACTAAGACATCTATAACTAAAATTAACAGAAACATACAATTGGATCTGCTTATATAACTATCTAAAAGCCATGAATTATAGACTTACCACTGCTAGTAAAATTCAATCTAAGTAGTAACATAAACATATCTCAAGTAAAGAAATACTTGGAAATTATAGGTCAAATCGCTTTTAATATTGTTTTGACTAAAGTTAAGTACTTTGCACACAGAATAAATCTTTTATCTCTAGAACTATTTTGCAGAGGCGGCCAGCCCGCCACCGTGGTCCCAGCGCCCCCAGGCAGGCGCGTCGAGGCACCCCAAGGCACCCCGAGGCACCTCCTCCTCCCGCCTTCCCGGGACTCTGGGCTTCCGTCCTCCCTCCCGCATCCCCTGGCCATCCGCACCGCCGCGCCTCCTCCCCACCCTTCCGACCCCTGGCCTCGCCCCCAAAACATGACTTGCGATTTCAAACCTGGAGACCTCATCTTCGCCGAGATGAAAGGTCATCCTCGTTGGCCGGCCTAGTAGATCAAGTTCCCGATGGAGTTGTAAAACCACCCACAAACAAACTACCCATTTTCTTTTTTGGAGCTCATGAAACTGCTTTTATAGGCCCAAAGGATATATTTCCTTACTCAAAAAATAAGTAGAAGTATGGCAAACCAAATAAACGAAAAGGCTTTAATGAAGATTTATGGGAGATAGATAACAATCCAAAAATGAAATTTTCAAGTCAACAGGCATCAACTAAACAATCGAATGCATCATCTGATGCTGAAGTTGAGGAGAAAGAAACAAGTATTTCAAAGGAAGATACCATGAAGAAAAAGTCGGCGATGAGGATGTGAATAAAGCAAGTGACGTAACCACTCCAAAAGGGGCTGGGGTCACTTTACAATCAATAAAGTTTGACTCCAAAAAATAAAAATAAAACTCTTTTGCATTAAGAGTAGAGGTAGAGTGATTATCCTTAATAAAATCTGAAAATCTTTTATATGTTCATTAATTTTGAGTTAATCAGTAATATAAATGATTTCACTGTTAATTTTTATCAAATATTTTCTGAGCATCCATACCTATTAGTTTTTGAACCATTGGTTGAATAGTGGCTAAAATAATTTTCATTTTCATGTTCTTCCTTACTGAGGAGCAGTGCTTAATGTCAGAAACATTTACTAACAGAATGTATTTACACTGAACATGAGCAGAGTAAACAGATCACAATCATCAATTACAATATGCAGAACATGATGTCCTATCCAGATGATTCTCAGTGTGACTAGGAATGATTAATGTCCCTTACTTCTATGAATCAGACAAGACTTACCAAGTGGCCCATTCAATTCACATTCACAGACTTTTCCTAAAATTGAATTGAATGTAGTGTCAATGTTCATAAAGTTATTAGTCCTTAAAATATCAAGAGAATAATTAGAAAAAATAAACAGACCCTGAGTTATACCCTTAGTTTTATAATATTTAGTCTCTAAAAACCTAGGATTCTGTAACACAGTAGTCCCCAAAAAATAGCCTAAATATCTTAGATGACCTCAGGACTGCTCATGGGTGCTGGGAATAAAAGAAACTTTCTTTCATGGTTAAGGAGTAGGCCTTCATGTTCAGTGGAATAAAGCTAGGCAGTTTCTTCTTTGCAATATTGAATTTCTCATAACAGTAACCTGAGAGTATTAGTTCTTCCTGGCCACAAGAGTGATGGAAGAGGAATTTGCTTATCTACATTCCTCTAATTACCTCTTCACTTTAAATAGCAAATATTGAAAATAATTCATGTAAATGAGAAGTAAAACTAAGGCTCACTCAATTATTCATTTTAACTGGATTTTAAGCTCCTCAAATGCATAAAATATTTCTTGTGAGTACTTAGTACAGAGCCCTTTATCTTACAGAATTCAAGAACAGCCTTGGCTAACATCATTCTGTTTTGTTATTAAAATGTGATGTTGAAATCCTGAAACTACATTACAAGAACATTGGAATTGAACATTTAGGTAACTAGATGGAGGATAGCAGAAGCCAAGTTTCTTATGGTTGGAGTAGGAAGTTACAGAAGAGCAAGGGGAGAAGGCTGGAATGATCCACGTGGTACAGGATTAGAGGTGGAGACAACAGTGAACTCATGTTTTAATACATAT
The DNA here is from genome assembly GCF_030020395.1 of Manis pentadactyla. NCBI lineage: Eukaryota > Metazoa > Chordata > Mammalia > Pholidota > Manidae > Manis > Manis pentadactyla. The sequence goes on along the minus strand of NC_080020.1, from coordinate 143,950,444 downwards.
AATAAGGAGATAGATGATATGATGATAGATGATAGATAAGTAGACAGATAGGTAGATGACAGGTACAGATGGATGGATATAGGATATTTATAGATATGCATATAAAAAGTGGTCAGTATTCACAAATATTTCCAAACCTTTTTATCTGAGAGGAATTAGAAGCAATGATATTCCAGAAACAATGAGCACACCCAGAGACCATACCTTGTTTTCCAATATCATTTTCTATAAAAGGAGCTAGAGTCCTTTGGCAAAAAGGCTTATTCTACAACTTGGGCAGGGAATATAAAATATGAGCTTGGAGCATCTTGTATTGATAGAAGGTAAAAAATGTTAAAACATACACACACACACACACACACACCGATGATAGTACATCAAGCGGAAACAGTAACCAACTATAAATGCTCCTAATTCCAAAGCTGGACCAATAAAGAAGGAGCAAAATAAATAATTTAGTGTGCTATTATAACCCAAAGCATGAAGTATCCATGAGACAATCAGAAGAAAAAAAGAAAGTAAGGAGGGAAGGAAAGGAAGAAGGGGAGAAGGGAGGAAGGGATGAAGGAAGGAAGGAAGGAAGGGACAAAGGAAGGAAACATAAAACTGCTATGCATTAAATTCTCAGTAATGTTTGTAGACATGAACCCCTCAAGGAAGTGGAATGTAACTACACACTCCTTAAATTTGGGCTGCCCATAGTGACTTCCATCCAGAGAGTATAGTATAAAGGAGGAGGGGAGGGAGAGTAACTTCTCAGTGGAGATACATGACAAACGTCACCTGAGTCATGACATCAGCAGTGATAAGACTGATAGAACAGCCCCTTGATGTGATATGATGGGAATGGTATTTTACCTCTGTGGTCTTCCTCCCCAAAACCCACAGCCACAGTCTAATCATGAGAAAAACATCAAACAGACCCAGCTGAGGTACATTCTATAAAATACCTGATCAGTACTCCTTAAAACTGTTGAGGTCATCAAAAAACCAGGAAAGTCAGAGGCACTGTCCCAGTCTAGGAGAATCTAAGGACATACAATGACTCAATGTGATATAGTACACTGGATGGGATTCTGGGGCAGAAGGAGACATTTAGGTGAAAACTGAGGAATCTGAACAAAGGGTGGTTTAGCTAATAATGATGTATCAATATTAGTATAGTGCAACAAAGGTAACATACTACTGTAAGATATTAATGCTAGGGAAACTGAGTATGGGCATATGGGAACTCTTTCTATTATTTATCCATAATTTTCCTGAAATTTAAAAGTATTCTAAAATAAACATTCATTGAATAAGCCATGATGTTGATTTTTATCCTACTAGAATAATGGTAATTGTAGATTTTTGATCTGTATGGTTTTCTTTGATGTTAGAGCTTGCTTCCTCTCCCTGTTCTTAGCCTTTATAATCCCTTACTGACGTCAGTGCTATAAACTGGCTCACACTGCCAGCCATTCCCCAAATCCTTACTGATGATAGTGGAAATATAGAAAGTGAATGTGTATTATATTTTAAATTATACTAGCAATAATAAGAAATATGGTATTTATCAATGTCACAGTTCAGTATTACTACTGCCATCAACCCGTCAAGGCCAAATGTGCTCAGATCTCTCACTGATTCATTTTCAAATTCCTTTAGTAGCAGTTTATGTAATTCATTTGACAGCCCATCCATTATATATCATGTTCCCACATTCTCTGTAAATGGAAGCTTTTGCAATCAATAAAAAGGCATGTGTAAAGCTATTCTCTTAAAAAAGTACATAATTTAAATTTAATGGAGAAAGTTCTCAAAAGGATTCAAGAAAAATGATACTGTAGTTTTGAAAAGTAAAGGCCTTATACCTTTAAGGCAACATACATTACAATAAAAACAGTTTCATACATAAAAAGAGAAATAAATCAATGTTATTAAGTATGATATGTCTTTATTTTCTGTTTGATAGTTTAACTGAGGAAAAAAGCATACTCTTTTATATCAAAGAATTAAGCAAAAATAAATGGAATGAAATGTAATTATAATTTGCTAACAGTAAGAAGCATTGAAACTTACTAAAATTACATTTTTGGTAAGAAAACTAGAAAAGGTATATAAAAGAAAACAGTGTCAGGTATTTAGCTTAAATATTATGAAATGCAAGCATACAATTTTAGCTAACTCACATGTTTTTCTTCACATTACATCCAATTACCTTAATAGGTTTTATTGCACTGGGCTGACTTTAAAAGAAAAAAAGCATTAAATAACTACCCCAAAAATGCTTATTCCAGATATTACATTTGTCTTCAATTCTGTAAGCCAGAGGCCCTCAAGCAGAAAACTAGGATTAATTAGATTTTGAAAATTTATGCTGTGAACCTCCAAGCCATTGCTGCCACCACAGCCATCTTCCTCCCCACAGTTTATTTGGCATCCCCACTGGAATTGGAATTCTTCTCAAAGACTTCATTAACAGTGCTGCACAAATGTCTGGGCAATACCAAGGGCTTTGAGCAAATTAGAAGTTGCTTTCTCAGTAAAAATGGGATGATTCCTACACTGACCAAATACATTAAGGGGTAAGTTGGTCTTAAACATAATTGACTTACAAATTTTACAAAATAATATTACTGGAGGTAATACCTGCTGATTTCTTTTTCCCCAATATTTTATAATGAGAATGTTCAAATATACAGTTAAAGTGAAAGAACTACATAGTGAACATATATAGTCTCATCACCCAGATTCATCTCATGATATTTGCAAATTCACACATCTATTCTTCCTTCCATCCATCACTCTGTTATTGTTTCTGTATCTCAAAAAAAGTTATAGACATATTTCACCCATACACACTTCATTGTAAACAAAAATATTTTTGTTTTCTGATGTAGAATTTACAAAGTGAATATATATAAATCTCAAGTGTAAATCTGCAGAATTTCAGGAAGTCTATATACTTAAAATACTGTGAAGATATCAATATTAAACATTGCACCAGAATATTCCTTTCCAGCCACTACCCACTCCACCCCAACAGAGGTAAATACTATCTTGATTTTTTCAGAGTAAGTCATTTTGGTTTCTAGAATGTCATATAATTACATGCACACAGTCTGTACTCTTTTGTGAAAAGCATATTACACGCACAAATTATTTTATTCATCCATTTTCTAATATATCAGTACTTTTATAACAACTTATTGAGGTATAATTTACTTGTCATAAAATTAATCTACTTTCAGAGTAAAATTCAATGAATTTTTAGTAAATTTATAGAGCTGGCAACAATACTGCAATCCAGTTTTAGAATATTTTCTTCAGTCCAAAAACTTCCCTCATGCCAGTATGTAGTTAATCCCCACTCCAAATCTCCAGCCACAGGTAAATAATGATCTCCTTTCTGTTACTATAGATTTACTTCATATGGAATCATATGACAGGAAGTTGAGTGAGTCTGGCTTTCTTATACTTCATATCATGTTTCCAAGGTTCATATGTTTATATGATATATCAGTAATTTGTTTCTTTTATTATTAAATAGTATTCCATTGTTTATACTACATATTGTTTATTCATTCACTAGTTTATGAAAATTTGGAATATTTACTTTTAAACTATTATGAATATTGTCTCTATGAACATTTACATATAAATCTTTGTGTGGATACCTGTTTTCAGTTCTCTTGGGATCACTGGGTTGTATGTTGTGATTATGTTTAAAGTTTTAAGAAACTGCAAAACTATTTTCCAACATGGCTGCATCATTTTATGTTCCTGCCAGTAATATATGAGGTAGCAGTTTCTGCACACCCTTTCCAGCACTTGTTATTGTGTACCTTTTATAATTACTGTCAGTGTAGTAAGAGTGTATCTCATGGAGGTTTTAATTTGTATTTAGTATATATTTCTCTAGTGACTAGTTATGCAGAGCAGCTTCTCATGTTCTCATTGGCCACTCCTGAATTTTCTTTGGTGAAAGTCTCTTCAGATACTTTGTCTTCCTAAAAATTGGGATGCCTTTTTATTATTGAGGTATGAGGTGTGACAGTTATATGTGTCAATTTGACTGAGTCACAGCATGCCCTTATCTTTATGGGTGTGTCTGTGAAGGCATTTCCAGAAGAGACCAGCACCTGGAATGTGCTCTAAGTAAAGCAGATAGCCCTCCCCAGGGTAGGTGGGCATCATGCAATCCACTGAAAACCTGAATAGAACAAAAAGGCAGGGGAGGGTTGAATTTGCTTTCTGCCTGACTGCATGAGCTGGTTATTAACCTTGCCCTGCCCTCAGCGTTCCTGGGTCTCAGGCCTTCAGATGCAGACTGGGATCCAGGCCGCCAACAGCAGCCATCAGGCCTCTGCGCTGCACCAGCGACTCTCCTTGCTCTCCAGCCAGCAGGAAGCAGAAGGTGGGACTTCCCAGCCTCCATGGTGATACAAGCCAATATCTTATAATAAACAAATGAATAAATAAAATGTGTGTGTGTGTGTTCTCCTGTTGGTTCTGTTTCTCTCTGGAGAACTCTGATTAATAAATAGGGTTCTTTATATATTCTGGATACAAGTCTTTAATCAGATATATGATTTGGAAATATTACCTTTGGTATCTGGCCTGTCTTTTCTTTCCCTTAACAAGGTAATTTTTTAATTGAAATTTGTATGAGACGCCTGTAGATTCAGATGCAGTTATATGAAATAATACACAGAGATCCAGGTAGCATTTTCCCAGTTATCCCAATGATAATATCTTTCAAAACTATAGTATACTACAGTAGTACAATATCCAAACCAGGATATTAACATTGACACAGTCCACTAAATTATTCAATTTCCCCACTTTCACTTGTACTTATTTGTGCATGTGTGTGTTCACATGTGTGGGGTCATGCACAGGCACACCTTGTTGTATTGTACTTCACCTCATCAAATTATCTTACAGATTGGAGGTTTGTGTTAGCCCTGCATCAAACAAGCCTACTGGCACCATTTTCCCAACGGTATTTGCTCACTTCCTGTCTCTGTGTCACATTTTGGTAATTTTCAAATTTTTAAACACTTTTCATTTTTATGGCTGAATAATACCCCATAAAATTTTTTCATTATTTTTATGTTTGTGATGGTGCTCTGTGATCAGTGATCTTTGATGTTACTACTACAACTGATTTTGAGTGCTATGAATCATGCTCATATAAAACAGCAAACTTAATAAATATTGGATATGTTCTGACTGTTCCACTGACCAGCTGTATCCCATCTTGCTCCCTCTCCTTGGGCATCCCCATTCCTGAGACACAGAAATATTGAAATTAGGCCAGTTAATAACCCTACAGTGGCCTCTAAATGTTCAAGTGAAAGGAGAAGTCCCACATCTCTAACTTTATACCAAAAGCTAGAAATGATTGAGCTTAGCAAGAAAGGCATGTCAAAGCCAAGATAAGACAAAATCTAGGCCTCTTGCACCAAACAGTTAGCCAAGTAGTACAAAGGGAAAGTTCTTGAAGGAAATTAAAAGTGCAGCTCCACTGAACACAAAAATGACAAGAAAGCAAAACAGACATATTACAGATTTGGATAGGGTTTTAATGATCTGAATAGAAGATCAAACCAGTCACAACATTCCCTTAAGCCAGAGCCTAAGCCAGAGCAAGACCCTAACTCTCTTTAGTTCTATGGAGGCTGAGAGAAGGGAGGAAGCTGGAGAAGAAAAGTTTGCAGCTAGCTGAGATTAGCTCATGAGGTTTAAGGAAAGAAGCCACCTCACTAACATCAAAGTGCAGGTGAAGCAGAAAATACTGATGGAGAAGCTGAAGCAAGTTATCCTGAAGACCCAGGTAAGACAATTAATGAAGCTGCCTACACAAAACAACAGATTTTCAATGTAGACGAAACAGCCTTCTGTTAGAAGAAGGTACCATCTAGGACTTCCAAAGCTAAAGAGGAGAAATCAATGCCTGGCTTCAGAACTTCAAAGCACAAGTTGACTTTCTTGTTAGGAACTAATGCAGCTGGTGACTTTATGTTGAGACCACTGCTCATTTACCATTCTGAAAATCCTTGTGCTTTTAAGAATTATACTAAATCTACTCCACCTGTGCTGTAGAAATGCAACAACAAAGCCTGGATGACAGCACATCTGTTTACAACATGTTATACTGAATATTTTAATCCCACTGTTGAGACCTACTGCTCAGAAAAAAAGATTCATTTTAAAATCTGACTGCTTACTGATAATGTACCCAGTCAGCCCAGAGCTCTGATGGAGACAGACAATGAGATTGATGTTGTTTTATGCCTGCTAACACTAAATCCATTCTGCAATCCATGGATCAAAGAGTAGTTTTGATCTTCAAGTCTTATTATTTAAGAAATATATTTCACAAAGCTATAGCTGCCATAGACAGTGATTCCTCTGAAGGATCTAGGCAAAGTAAATTGAAAAACTTCAGGAAAGGATTCATCATCCTGGATGCCATTAAGAACGTTTGTGATGCATGGAAAGAGGTCAATATATCAACATTAACAGGAGTTTAGAAGACATTAATCTCAACCCTCTTGGATGACCTTGAAGGTTTCAGGACTTTAGTGGTGGAAATAACTACAGAGGTAGTGGAAACAGCAAGAAAATTACAAATTAGAAGTAATGCCTAAAGATGGGCTGAATTGCTGCATCTCATGATCAAACTTGAACGAATGAGAAATTGCTTCTTATGGGTAAGCAAAGAAAGAGGTGGTATCTACTCTTGGTGAAGATGCTGTGAAGAATGTTGAAATGAAAACAAAAGATTTAGATATTACACAAATATTACATTACTCTCAGAACATTATACACTATCCTATTATAAATGTAATATTATTATTACATTAGTTGCTAAAGTAGTGGCAGTGTTTGAAAAGATTTGCTCCCATTTTGAAACAAGTTCTATTTTAGGTAACATTTTATCAAGCATTATATACTACAGAGAAATCATTCGTGAAAGAAAGAATCAGTTGATGAGGGGAACATCATTGTCATCTTATTTTAAGACATTGCCACAACCACCCCAAATTTCAGCCACACCACTGTGATCAGTCAGCTGCCACCAGCAACAAGGCAGGACCTCCACCCACAAAAGACTACATACAGCTCGCTGAAAGCTCAGAGGATGGCTAGAATTTTTCAGCAATAAAATATCTTTAAGTTAAGGTATACACATTGTTTTTTGGCTGTAATGCTATTGCATACTTTCTAGATTACAGCCTAGTGTAAACATGACCTTCATATGCACTGGGAAACCAACGCGTTCCCTTGGCTCGCTTTGTGGTAACTGCCATGCTGCGGTGGTCAGGAGCCGAGCCCAACATACCCGACACCAACAGAGCTAAGAGGAGAAAAAGCTCCATCACACCAAGGATCCCTCCTACTGCCCTTTATCAATGCCCACCTTTCTCCCCGCACCAACATGCCTCCCCATTCCTACCCCTAGCAACCTAGGGGTTGGAAAACCTCTAATCTATTCTCTATTTCTAAAATTTTGTCATTGCAACATGTCCAGACATTGAGTTATATCATATGTTACTTTAAGGATTGGTTGTGTTCACTTCATAAAATTCCCAGGGATTCCTTTCTGTGGTTGAGTATAATCCTATGGTATTGATATATCACAGTTTGTTGGTGTATTTGTCTATTGAAAAAAATCTGAGATTTTTTTCCCCCATTTTGGGTTATTACAAATGAAAAAACTGTGAAAATTCTTGTACAGGTTTTTGTATGTACTTATATTTTCATTTCTCTGGGATGTATGCCCAAGAGTGAGTGCAAATGTTGGGATACACGGTAATTACATGTTAATAATATAAGAAACTGCCAAACTGTTTTCCAATGTGGCCTAGTATTTAGTGGTACTACCAATGTGTGAAATTTACATTTACAATTGTACCATTTTATGGCAATGTTGGAGGTCCAGTTTCTGCACAACCTTGCAGCATTTTGTGTTGTCACAATATATTTTAGCCATTCTATTGGATGTGTGATGATCTCTCATGTGGCTTTAATTTGCATCACCCTCATGGAAAATGATTTTGAGCATCTATTCACATGCTCATTTGCTGTCTATATATCCTCTTTTTTTTTCTTTCTACATATCCTCTTCAGGGAAATTGTTTTTAATATGTTTTGTCCACTTTCTAATGGAATGGTTTGTGTTTTTACCGTTGAGTTTGAGAGTTCTTAATATGTTCTAGATATTTGTCCTTTGATGTTAGGGTTGCAAATATTTTTTCCTGTCTGTAGATTGGCTTTTCATCCTTTTAACAGAGTCTTTCACACAGAAATTTTTTTTTTTTTAATTTTGAATAGGTCCAATTTACCAACTATTATTTTATGGATCATGCTTTTGGTGTCAAATCTAAGAACTTGGTCAAGTGATATAGCATGAAGATTTTCTCCTATAGTTTTTCAAAAAAAAATAATAGTTTTATGTTTTCAATGTAGGTTTGTGGCCCATTTTTAGTTAATTTGCAATATGTGAGTCTTGGTCAATATTTTTGGTGTTGTTTTTGGGTTTTGCCAATGACTGGCCAGGTGTCCCTGGAACATTTGTTGAAAAACTGTCGTTCCACGACTGAATTGTTTTTGTAACTTCAGCAACAGTCAGTTAAGCGTATCTGTGTGGGTCTATTTCTGGGTTCTCTACTCAGTATCATTGGTCTGTGTCTATACGACATACTTTTTTCCATTCTGCAATCCATGGATCAAAGAGTAGTTTTGATTTTCAAGTCTTATTATTTAAGAAGTATATTTCACAAAGCTATAGCTGCCATAGACAGTGATTCCTCTGAAGGATCTAGGCAAAGTAAATTGAAAAACTTCAGGAAAGGATTCATCATCCTGGATGCCATTAAGAACGTATGCCTCGCCAATACGACATACGTTTTTTTAGCCTGAAAATTGGATATTTTCATTTTTATTTTTCATGTCTTTTTTTAAATTAGTGCTTATAAAATTTCTTTTTTTCAAGTGTTATTGAAAAGGAATTGACATACATCACTGTATAGTTTTAAGGCATACAGCATGATGGTTTGATTTACATATAATGTGACATGATTACAGTTGGTTCAGCTAACATCCATCTTTTCAATATAGATACAAGAAGAGTAAAGAGAAGAAAGAAAAGAAAAAGTTCTCTTTGTGATGAGAACTCTTAAGTGTTAGCTATAGTCATCATTACCACATAATCTTGATTACAGCAACTCTATATTAAGTCTTAATATCAGGTAGAGTAATTCAGCCTGCTTTTGTCTTTGTCAAGATTGTTTTAAATGTTCTATGGCCTTTGTCTTTCCATATAAATTTTAGGAAAAGTTTGTATATACCTATAACAAGCTTTTCTATGATTTTGAAAAGAATTGCATTAATGAGTTTGGGAAGAGTTAACGTATTTACTCTACTGAGTCTTCCAAACTATAAACATGGTACATCTCTCCATTAGGCCTTCTGGATTTTTTTTATCAGTATTTTGTAATTTTTCAGCATGTAAATTCTGTACATGTTAAGTTATACCTAACTATTTCATTTTGTTTGGGATGTCTATAAATGGTAGTTTGCTTAAATTTGTTTCCTCATATATATTATGCACATATGAAATGTAATTGATTTTTTAGTGTTGATTTTGTATCCTGCTACCTTGCTGAACTCATTCGTTAGTTTTCAGAGTGTTTAGGTAGAATTCTTCAGATTTTCTGCTTAGAAAAACATGTTATCTGAAATTAGGTATAGTTTTATTCTTTCTTATACATATACTTTTATTTATTTTCTCACTTTATTGCAAGGGTTAGAACTTCTAGCACTATGTTGAATAATAAGTGGTGTATCATCTTCTCTGATTTCTGCCTTTGCCTTGTCTTTATCTTAGTAGGAAAGTACATAGGTGTGATGTCAGTTGCAAATTTTTTGATAGATGTTCTTTATCAAGTTGCTATTCTTTTTTTAAGTTTCTAAAAGTAGAAAGTTAGTCTATTGATTTGAAATATTTTTCTTTTTAATATAAACACTTACCACTAGAAATTTCCCTCTAAATCACTACAATTGTAGCATCCTATAAGTTTTGGTATGTCATGTTTTTGTTCTACTGTCAAAAGTATATTTTAATTCATCTTGTCATTTCTTCTGTAATTAATTGTGTTTAATTTCCACATATTGTTAATCTCCAAAATTTCCCTTTTGTTATTGATTTCTAATTTCATCTATTGTGTTCACAGAATATAATTTGGATGATTTCAATTTTTTCAATTTATTTGGACTTCTTTAATATCCAGCATGTTATGTATTCTGAAAATTGGTGCATATACTAGAGAAGAATTTATGTTCTGCTGCCAGTAAGACTGTTTCTATGGATATCCATGAGGTCAAGTTGGCATATAGCATTTTCCAGCTTCCTAAATTTCCTTGCGGATCTTCTGTCTAGTTGTTCTACTCATTATTGAAAGCCAAATATTGAAGCCTTCCATTATTATACTTGAATTGTCTATTTCTTTCTTAAATTGTGTCAGTTTTTGATTCATATGCTCTGGGGCTCTATTTAAGTACATGTATATTTTTACTTGTTATATATTCTTGACAGATTGACACTTATCACAACAAAGTGTCTTTTTTGTATCTAGTAAAATTTTTGGTTTCTAAATCTAAGTTATATGAAGTTACTATATACACTCTAGTTCTCTTGGGTTACTATTTACTTGATAATACCCTTTAGCACACTTCTACTTTCAACCTATTTGTGTCTTTGGGTTTCATGTGTGTTTCTTGCAGATCCACCATACAGCTGGATTATGGGTTGTTCTTTTTGTTTTATCCTTTTTTTTCCAACCCCTGCCGTTTAGTCAAGGTAATTACCAATAACATAGAATTTATGTCTGTCACTTTGCTATTTGTTTTCAATAGGCCCCACCCTTGTGATCAAATTTAACCTTAATTATCTCCTGAAAGGCTCTCTCTCCAAGTCACAAGGGCCTAAATCTTCAACATATGAATTTTAGAGGGACACAATTCAGTCCATAACAAAAGGGAATCAAACATGTCACTATAAAAATGCGCTAAACAATGAGAGGACAATAAGAAAGGAAATGAAGGACAAAAGCTGTAAGATATGCAAAAATAAATAGCGAAATAAGTGGACAGTTCTAAAATAATATTTGAAGATTTGAATATCCTACTTTCAATAATTGATAGAATCATACAGAAGATCAGTAAGGAAATTGAGGTATTGAACGATACTGTAAACCAATTGAACCTAACAGAAATATACAAGACACTCCACTCAGCAACAGCAAAAGATATATTTTGCTCAAATAAACATGGAATATTCTCCAGGATAGGACATATGTTAGGCCACATAGCATGTGTCTTAATAAGGTTGAAAATATTTAAATCATATAAAGTATTTTTTGCAATCAGAAAGGGAAGAAACTAGGAACCAAAAATAGAATGAAAACTGGAAAATTCAGAAATATTTAGAAATAAAACAACACCCTATTAAAAATGCAATAGGTCCCAGAATAAAAATCAAAAGATTACATGAGTGAACATGAAAGATAACATGAACTTGTGAGATACAGTGAAAATAGTGTTCAGAGGGAATTTTACAGCTCAAAAAGCCTTCTTTAAAAAGTAAAAAAAAAAACCCTCATATCAATAACCTAGCTGTATCCCTGAAAGAACTAGAAAAAGAACAGGAAAATAAGCCTAAAGAAAGCAAATGAAAAGAAATAATAAAAGTTAGCATAGATATACATAAGATAGAAAGTAGAAAAGAGAAAATCAATGAAACCTAAAGTTGGTTCTTTGAAAACATCAACAAATGTGACAAAATTTAGCTATATTTGTTATGAAAAAAATAAGACTCAAATTACTAAAATCATAAATGAAAATGGAGGCATCTACTACTGAAATACAAGAATAAAATGAAATATAAGAGAAGATCAACATACAAAATCCAGTTGTGAGTCTATATACCAGCAATAAATAATCTGAAAATAAAATTTATAATAGTATCTAAAAGAATAAAATAGGTTAAGTCAATAAAATAATAATAAAATACCTAGAAATAAATTTAACCAAGGTCCAAATGACTTGCACAGTCTAAGTAAATGAGAAGATATCCCATGTTCATGAGCTCGAAGACAATATTATTACCATGTCAATATTACATAAAGTAATCTACAGATGCTATGCAGTATAAAAATTCCAATGGCCTTTTCTTGCAGAACTGGAAAACCAATTTCCAAATTCTAATGGAATTACAAAAGGCTCTGAATAGTCAAAACAATCCCAGAAAAGAACAAAGCTGGAGAACTAATACGTCTCAATTTCAAAATTTACTACAAAGCTACAGTTATCCAAACGCCATGCTACTAGCATAAGAACAGACACATAATTAGTCAATGATTCTGTAACATCTTTCTACATTGATAGATAGTAATAACACTAGAGGAGGTGAGGATTTGATGACGTGGGTAGCTGTTGAACCACTGTGTTATACATTTGAAACCAACAATATTGTATATCAGTGACACTTCGATAAAAATAAAATAGACATATAACAGAAATAGAATAGAATTGAGGGTCAAGAGATAAACTCACACCTATCAACTGATTTTTGAAAAGTTGTATCAAGATCACTCAAAGCAAGAATAATCTCTTCAACAAATGACTCTGAGATAATTGGATAGCCATATATAAAAATCAAATTGCACCCCAACCTCACACTATATAGAAAATTAACTCAAAATTGCTAAAACTATAAATCTTTCAGAAGAAACATAAGTAAATCTTCATGATCTTGAATTTGGTAATGGATTCTTAGATATGACACTAAAATCATGAGCAACAAAGAAAAAGATAAATTAGATTTCATCAAAATTTAAAACTTTTGTGCTTCAAAGGGTATTATCAAGAAAAACATCCTACAGATGGGAAGGGTTATTTGCAAATCATGTATCTAATTAGGTTCTAGTCAGAATACATTTTTTGAAAACCAGCCATCCAATCAAAAAATCAACTAGGGACTTGAAAAGACATATCTCCTAAGAAGATAGACAAATAGACAAAAATCATGAAGAGATGGTCAAAATCATTAGCCATTAAGGAAATGCAAATCAAACCACATGGAAGTACCACTTTATAGACCCATTGCTGTGTCATAAGTAAAAACAAAAAGGTATTGATGAGTTGTGGAGAAATTGAAACCCTTGTCCACACTGACAAGAATATAATATGGTTCAGTTATTGTGTAGAACAGTTTTGTGATATCTCAGAAAGTTCAGCATATAATTACCATACAACCATGTAATTCCAGTCCTAGATATATACCAACAGATTTGAAAACAGAGATTAAAACATATATATGTACACATATGTCCATAGCTGCACAATTCACAATAGCCAAAAGATGGCAATAACCCAAATGTCCATCAAGAGTTGAGTGGAAAAACAAATCAGAGTACGTGCATACAAGTACAGCATACAACAGAGTATTATGTAGCCATAAAAAGGAATGAACTACCAGTACATACTACAGTGTGGATGAACCTCCAAAACATTATGATAGATGAAAGAAGCCAGAACCAAGAGGCCACATTTTATATGATTCCATTTACATGAAATATTCAGAATAGACAAATCCACAGAGACAGACTGGTGGTGTTCAGGGGCTGGGAAGAGTGAGGTAAGTGGAGGAAAACTGCCTAATGGGTAAAAGTTTTACTTTGGAGTGATGGAAAGATTTTGATACTAGATAAAAGCCATGTTGCACAACACTGGGAATATACTAAATATCACTAAATTTTTCACTATAAAGTGGTTAATTTTGTTATGTGAATTTTACCTCAATAAATTACTGTTAAAAAGAGAGACAAGGTCAGTATTTGAATCTGAAAAACTTATGTAAATAAAGTAAAAGTCTTTGGGAGATTACATTAAAATTTATAATCTATCATTCACAATGTTTAGGATATAAAACAAATTACTCAACATATGAAGCAATGGAAAAAATGTGACCAATTCCCAGTAGGAAAGATAATAACAGGAAAGAAATCCTAGATGACCTGGGTGGTACCATTAGCAGACCAGGATACTAACGCATCTATTCTAACTGTACTTGACTACATAAGGAAAACATACCACACTGACTAAAAATATAGGAAATTCAGCTTAAGATAACAATTTTAAAAGAACAGATAGAATTCCAGAACTATAAAATATAAAATGTGAATTTCTAAAAGCACTGAATACGGTAACAGCAGAATGGAGATGCCAAAAAAAATACAAAAGGTCAGTGAACTCAAAGGCATATCAATAAAAATTGTTCAATCTGAAAAACTAAGGGAAAAAAAACTGAATATATAAATAGAAACAAGTACCTGTATACTTCGAGACACAGAGGAGGAGGAAAAGATAATGGGGCAGAAAATAATTTTTAAAGAATGATTTAAAATTTCTTTATACATACACAAAATTTAATTTGATAGATCATAGAACTAAATGTAAAAGTTTAAATTATGAAGCTTTCCAAACAAAATATTAGAGAACTTTTTGACTTGGCATAAGCAAAGACTCAGGACACCGAAAGTAAAGAAAATAATTAGATTTGAATCTTTGGATCCTTATTAATAAAGTATATTAAAAATGTCTATAACTAAATAGTGAAAAGCAACCCATCACAAATAAGAAAAAAATTTGTATATACTTTTACTAAAGAATACATACTATTAACCATCAAGCACATGAAAAATGCTCAGCATCATTAACCATCAAGAAAATGCAAACTGAACATATCTCTGTGTAATGACCAGAATAACCAAAATTAAAAGAAATATAAAAATCATTTTAAAACAGGACTCATAACACCAATGCTAGCAAACATATGAAGCAAAATCTTATACATTGTTGATGGGAATATAACATGGTACCAATGGTACCACTACTTTGGGAAAAGATCTGGCATTTAAAAAAAATCTAAACATATGCTTTTCTATGGCCCAGAAATACCACTTTTAGGTATTTATCCAATACAAGTAAAAATCTTTGCCCACAAAAATACTTCTTCATAGCAGCTTTATATGTAATAGTCAAAAATTGGACACCCCCAAGTGCCTTTCAATAAAAGCATAGAAAACCAACTGTGGTATATTTACACAATAGAAAATGAGAACAAAAATAGAACAAATTACTTATCCATTTAGCAACATGGATGATCTCAAACATAGTGTTCTGAGCAGAAGTATATATTGTATGATTCCATTTACATAAAGTTCTAGAATAGGCAAAATTAACCTATAGTGGAAGAATAACCAGAACATCACTTGCTTTTTAGGGACAACAGTAGGATTGACTCAGAAGGGGTATAAGTGAATTTCTAGTGGCAAAACTAATGTTTTATGTCTTGATCAGGGTTTGGGTTGCTCTGGTTTTTGCATTTACCAAAATTCAGCTAATATACTCTGAAGACTCACACATTTATTGCATGTATTTTAACTTAACAGAAAAAATCATGTGAACAATTATTGAACTCTAGTTATGATATGCTTGCTCAGGGGGAATTGTACTTATTCCATTTACTTTGAAGTGCATCAGATAAATAAGATGAATTATGAATGGATAGAAGATATACAGATATCAAATAAAGAAATGTTAATAATAGAATCTAAATGGTGGTTATGTAAGTATTAACTTTGATACATGTTCCAACATGTATAATTCCTTATGTAACGTCTTGCTTTAAAAATATGAATATTTAGTCATCATATGCCATTTATCACAAGACAAAAGAAAAAAATTTGGCATTTGCTGGGCAATTGCCTTGGAAGCTAATTGATTTGTATTTGAGTGATTAATTCTAGTATTACTGTTAGTGCCAGCAAATGGAGGTCTATTCTAATGTGCTCAGGTCTTTATTCATTTTGAGTCTCAATTTATTCTTCTGTAAAATAATAAGGCAGTTCAGTTCAACTAAGTTTTTGACTAGTAGTATTCCAGAAATAATGCTAAGAGCTGAGTATATAAAGATGAATGGAATGTTATCTTCCCCTTCACAAAGTTCACAAGCTGAAAGAGAAATAGCCATATGATCTGTAGATCAAATGATATGCATTAGTAAGTGCCATGGGTGAGCACCTAGAAGGGGACACATTACTCAGTCTGGGTGTACACAGGGATCATGGAAAGTTCTCTTAGACCCATGTCTGAGCTGAGTCTAAAAGAATGAAAAGGGATTAGCCTAGCACAAGGTGGCCAAAGTAGAGAGGGTGCCACCAAAATGTTGCTGGGGAATGTGGGAGAGAACTGACATTCAGAGGAAGAAGCTGGATGTCTCTTCTATACATATCTCTATGAAAGTGAATTATTAGTCCTTCCAGTCCTCCAGCCCTACCAACAGAGGCACACATTGGATTGAGGTAAAAATTGGGCAAGTAGAAGCTAGACCTTAGTCTCTGACGTGTTTCATAGAATATGAACTCCTGAAGTCCCCTGAGGCTATTAGCAAAACATTTCCTCACCATTAGGTAAGGAAGTGGACAGGGACATTTATCTACCACACTAGTTGTGTAATTAACTGCCATGAGAGTTTGGAACATCAGCAGGTTTCACCAATGAACTAAGGCAGCAGTTAGAGAAGTTGCTGCTGTGGCCCCAACTTACTGTATGTTGAGCATTAGTAGGAAAATGTGTTGCAAATAATGTTTTAAAATATACTGCCTTCATTAACCTTCACATTCCTATGAAGTCAACACTAACCTTGCACATTTTTTTGTTTTCACTTTCACTTTATAGGAAAAAGTTAAAATTCAAAGAAGGCAAAATAATTTGCTGAGGATCCCATAACTAGCAAATATGAGTTTGTCTGTTTTGATGTCAAGACTTTCTCACCCTGAAATGCAGCAGTATTCTCCAACCTGGCTGATCATCACAATCATCAGGGAAAGTCTGAAAATTCTGCTTTCTTATCTACCCACAATGAACAAGTGAAATCTGAAATTAAAACTAAAGTACCGTTTATTTTAGCACCCCCCAAAATAAATAGGTGTAAATCTAACAAAATATTTACAAAGTCTATATGAAGAAAACTACATAACACTAATTAGGGAAATCAGAGAATTAAATAAATGGAGAGATATTCCATGTTCATGGATATGACAGGAAGACTGAATATTGTCAAGACGTCTATTCTTCCCAACTTGATCTAGAAATTTAATAAAATTCGAATTAAAAATCCTAGAAGTTATTTTTGTGAATATTGACAAATTGACTCTAAAGTTTATACAGAAAGGCAAAAGACCCAGAAGAGCCAACACAATACTGAGAGAGAGGGACAAAGGTGGAGGACTCAACTTCAAGTGTACTATAATAAAGTTACAGTAATCAAGACAGTGTGGTATTAGTGTAAGAACAGAGAAGTAGACCAATGGAAAAGAACTGGAGAGCCCAGAAATTAATCCACACAATTACAGTGAACTGATACTTGACAAAGAAATTGTGTGTTTGATCTTGTAACTCACGTCCACACAAAATCCTGCACCCAGATGTTTATACCAGCTTTATTCACAATTGTCCAAATGTGGAAGCAACCAACATATTCTTTAGTAGGTGAATGGATAATTAAACTGTGGTACATCCAAAGAATGGAATATTATCCAGCTATAAAAAGAAATGAGCTGTTAAGTCATGAAAAGATATGGAGGAAACTTATATGCATATTACTACGTTAAAGCCAATCTGAAAAGGCTACATAGTATTTAATTCCAACTATATGACATTCTGGAAAAGGCAAAACTATGGAGACAGTAAAAAGATCAGTGGTTGTCACAGGTTAATGAGGAAGACAGAGTGAACCAGTGGAGCACAGATGTTTTTTAGAGTGATGTAACTACTCTGTATGACTCTATGATGATTTATACATGTTGTTATACATTTGTCCAAACCCACAGAAAGAACACCAAGAGTGAACCCTAATGTAAGCTATGGACTCTGGGTGATGACAACATGTCAACACAGGTTCTGCCATCATAACAACTGTACCACTCATGTGGCAGTTAGGTTTGTGTGGGGACGGGGAGTATTTGGGAAATACTTTCCCCTCAATTTTACTGTGGACCTAAAACTTCTCTTGAAAAACTAAAGTCTATTTTTAAAAAAGATTTCTGACATCTTTCCCAAGATTTACTGAATCAGAATTCTTCTGTGGGGGCTTAGGTAGGAGCTGTGATCAACCACCTATCACAATTCCTGGCACACAGTAGATGCTCCCCATGTGTTTCTTGAATGAATAAATCTCCCCTTCCTCCAGGAAGAACACCCCAGTCCAATTAAGGTCTTTTGTTTGTGTTTTCCCAAATCTGTAGGATACAATACATCTGTCCCAGCACTTATACGAGAATACTGAAGTAAAGCTTTTCCTTGTTTGTTCTTTCTTTCCTCTCATTGGTAAGAGCTTGCTTAAAGGCATTGGCTATATAATTTTCTACATGCTTTCTCAGTACTTCCAGTGCTTGGAATATAAAAGGCACTGAGGAAATGTCTGTTAAATAAATAAATGATCTGGAAAGGTAAACTCTGCTTTCTATCTTACAAAGCTGCAGTTGATCTCCCACTGGCACTGTGCTCTAACTCTGAGCATGATCATGCATTCTCAGGAAGGTGGGAGAGGAGGTGCATGCTGAAGGCAAAGAGCATGGGTGTCTGGGAGGTCGGCCCAGAGCAGATATGCACAAGCAGCAGCATCCTTAGATGAGACTCAGGAGCTCACAGGTCTTAGAAAATGAGGAAATGTCTCCACAGAAGCAGACTCAATACATCAGCACTTGTTATTTTCAACTGATGCTTTTTGTCATGAAGGTCCACTGCTCTGCCAGGCCAGAATTATTTTGACCACCTTCAAGGTCACTGTCCCTTCCCTGATTTGGCTCTGAATCTAGCATCTGGCAAGTCTGGCTTCCTAAAGTGGATTAAGTGGGCCCCACTAAGAGCCTCGTGTCCTGGCTGGACTCCTGAACTTATACATAAAGCCCTGGTGATACTTCCCAGAGGACAGTCAAATCTTCACGCTGTCTGGATTTGAGTCTAGCTACCTAACCTGGTCTCGAGCACTGTTTCATACACTGTCATTGCCATGCCTGCCGTGCTGCAGCCAAATGCTTTCTGTCCTCATCACCTTAAGTATATTCTTGTAGGAAAGACATAAATTACCTTGTGGCCAATGTCCAGAATAAGAAGCTGACTTATAACTGTCAAAAACAAGATGAATGAATAGATGAATGAATGAATGAATGAATTTTCACTTAAAAACACTTGAGTAATTATATGGAATTCATCTGTTTTCCCTCTGTTAGTTCCTCAAAATTGCTTAAATACATAACATGGAGTTACCTGTAAATGGAGTTATATTGAAAGGCTATCTAAGACTTTTGCAGGAAAGCAGTAAGCTAGTCATAGAATCCAGATGAATAACTGTCTTAACTTCTGTTCAACTACATAGGCTTTCGCATCTCTCACAAGGCAGTTGGATGCAGTTATTGCTCATACAAAAAGAAAAGAAGTAATGATATTAGCTTGATGATTCATTTCCAAATCCAGTATTAAAAAATGGGGGATGGTTTTAAATTTTGCCTAAAGAGAGATGAACAGTAGTTAGGAGACACTCTTACTCATTCTGTTAGTTACTAGATTTCCTGTTTCACTGTCTAATACACTGGCGTGGTGGAATGTGGAAGAAAGAGAGAACATGGCCAGCGGGTCTTGCGGCTTGTCTCGTAGCTTGCGGTGCTCCGCCTGACCCTCTCCACACACCCATGCAGAGGTATACAAGCACACACTAACTATGCCTGCCTACCTATTGATATAGATATGTCCATATGCAAATAGAGCTACAGATATGTAACTATATCCATGGATTTATAATCTAGGTATTAAATATAGATATCTAGGTGTAGACAGATACTTAAAACTTATACAGTAAATGTGTTTTAACACTAAAATAGGGCATTTTGGTGGGCAAGCAAACAGCTCTACAAGGAAAACTATCTTGTCTTGTTTATTTAGTAACTTCATTATTGTCTTGGAAATTCCTAGAATATTTTTAGATCCTATATTTTAAGTGGAAGGGGTATGAATTTAGACTTTCGAGACCCTCCTGCACCATCTCCCTCAGGTTACCAGGGAAGCCAGATCTGCCTCCACCAGAGGCCCTCGTGAGGGCGCAGGAGCAGCCCCTCGGCTCTGGCGAGAGACGCCTCAGGAAACCGTTGGTTCAAAGCCTGGGAACACAAGCGCCCTCGACCTTCCTCTCCGTTGGCCTTACAGCTGCTCCCTCTGGAAACATAATTCTCAGAGACCCCCGCAGTCTCCCCATTGCCTGCTTCCAGCCGGTCTGGGAGAGCTGAAACTGGAAGCGACCCCAGGGGACCCCGCCCTCCTTCCTGCGGAGGGAAGCGGTGGGGCGGCTGCGAGCCGTCTGGGCAGGAGGATCGCGGCGAAGCCCGCCCAAGCCTGCAGCTCCTGGGCGCCCCGCGCGCTGCGGGCTCGAGGGCTCGGTCCCCGCACCCGCCCAGCACCACGGCCCTCTGACGTCCGCCTCCCCGCTCTGACGATCGC
This sequence comes from Manis pentadactyla, assembly GCF_030020395.1. Taxonomy (NCBI): domain Eukaryota; kingdom Metazoa; phylum Chordata; class Mammalia; order Pholidota; family Manidae; genus Manis; species Manis pentadactyla. Next base: position 143,929,834 of record NC_080020.1, on the reverse strand, counting down.
CCCCGCCGGCCGCCCTTATAAAGGGGACTTTTGCCAAGGGGACTGACCGCCGCCGCCCGCGCCACGCGCCCTCCGCCGGCACCCACACCTGTAGACTCCGCGCGCAGCCAGGCTGGGGAGGCGCGGCCCGAGGGGCGGCCCAGGTCCCCAGCCGGCCGCCGACCAGCCCCCCGCACCCTTCGCCCCTCGCCACGCTTCCCCGGCGCGGTCCGAGAGGAGCCGGACTCGACCGGCAGGACGCCTCCCCGCGCGGCGACCACGCAGGTAGGGACAGAGCTCGCGCCGGGAGCCGCTCCCTCGGGGCGGTCCGCAGCCGGGCCCGGCCGTCAGGACGGGATGCGTGGGCGCCCGCCGAGCGGCACTCGGGGTGCCCGGATGCGCGCGGTGGGAAGCCCGGCGCAGGATGGGGACAGAGGAAACCCGCAGGGACTCGCGCTCGGCCGGAGGTGGAACTTCCCGGCTAGCTGCTCACAAAGGCAGAGCCCATCCCGCCCGCCAGCGCTTCTCTTGCTTACCCCAAATCCAGGGAGCCTCGTCCTTTCGCCCGAGGTCTCGTTGCCCACCTGCATGCGCGAAATCTAGGTTTCCCCCAGAAACACGTTTGTGCTAACTGGGGTGGACGAAACAACTGTGGTCACCAGGGGAGAAGAAATAAGAACATGAATTCCAGAGAGCTAAGGCGTTAGAACTTGACAACTGTCTTCTAAGTCTTGTTTTTCATATCTTCGACATTCTGTTATATTTTTAGGCAATGCTATATTTATAAATCATTTACTTGTACATACCATTAAGGGGGGGATGATGAAAAGAACGAAGGGCAACGGGTGGGGAAGAATCTGACCATGAGCGCAGACCCTTTAAATAGCAACATCTTCAGCTGCTGCACTAAGTTAAATTACAGGCACTTGTTGAAAATTGGAGTTGATGCGTTTTTTAATGGATTTTCCTAAATTTTTCCTAGGTATTTGCATGGCACAATACTTTTGGAAACATTCTCTGAAATTGTTTGAAAGGAGGGATAGAAGCGTTTTTTAATGGATTTTCCTAAATTTTTCCTAGGTATTTGCATGGCACATTACTTTTGGAAACATTCTCTGAAATTGTTTGAAAGGAGGGATAGAAGAATGAACGAATGAATGAATGAAAGAATATGTTAGAATTCTGAGTAGTCTTTTATGACTCAAAATACTGCGTTGTGATAGAACAGTGGGTTAGCTCCAAAAAGCAAATAGATGCTCTTTGTAAGAGATGTCTTGGTGAGTTACTAAGTTAAGGTATAAGACCAGGGTAATTTTAAGTTGAAATAATTTATCAAACACAAAATACTTATGATCACGTTTGTTAAACAGCATTTTGTTGTTGTTGTTTCCTGAAAGCTTAAAATAATGTTAAATTGTTAAATAGAAATAGAATAGCATAAAGGACACTTGTTGGTAATTGTTAGCTAATGTGCAATTTCAGCGTACTTCTTCTTTAAGTGGCACAGGATCTCGTGAGCCAGCTGGTTCTTTCCTGGCTGCCTATGTATGCTTGGCTGGTTTGTAATGCATTACTGTATTTTCCTCAGACATCTTAATGAAGTAGCTAGCTGCGGAAGAATCTGGACCCTTAGAAAAAAATGGCTTTCCATGTGGAAGGACTGATAGCTATCATCGTGTTCTACCTGCTCATACTGCTGGTTGGAATATGGGCTGCCTGGAGAACAAAACACAGCGGCAGCTCAGAAGAGCCCAGTGAGGCCATCATAGTTGGTGGCCGAGACATTGGCCTGTTGGTGGGTGGATTCACCATGACAGGTAGGTCAGACGCCCCTCCTTGCTTCTCTGAGGGACCAAGCAAATGCTACGTTTTCCTTTGGGGAGTCTTTATGTTCACTGCTTACATATTTCTTTTAATAATTTTACATTTATTTAAAACAAAAATGAAATGGTTTCAACTTGGTAGTGTTTGAACAAAATTATTTTATAGTAAATCACTGGACAAATATCAGTGAAACAAATCTGGGTTATCTGGGCTGTTCAGTGGGTTGAAAAAGGAAAAACAAAGAGGTGGAGAAAAATGCAAAAGTGTCTCAATGTTACAAGTTACGTGTCTGTTAATGCAGTAGTCAGTCTCTTATGTTTGTTAGCACAGGCGTGAAGTTAGGACTTTGTCTTAAATGATTGCAATGATGACTGTAGGTGAACACTAACTAGTGATGGTTCTAAACGGAATAAATCAGTTTGGGGACAACACGATTCCAAATTGATTGATGTCCTGTTTTGAAACTTGATTCTCCTAATTCTCCCATTTAATAATTTCCTCACAGGAAGACAACCACATGTCAGGAATCCACAGCCCTGAAAAAACATTTCCAGGAACCTCAATATAAAAGGAAAAAAGCTAGGGTGTGCCCTAGCCGAAATCCTGCCACCATCCCCGGCTCTAGCATTCATCCTTCCTCTGTGCTTGGGGGGCCCATGTGCTCTCCTCCTGTCCCAGACGTGCTTCTGTTTATGTGGTGACTGGTTTCTCTTTCATATTCTTCTTGGTCTTGAAAATATTTCTGAATATATTCAGTAACAATGCACATTACACTTTAGAGTCTTATTAGGCTTCTTGAAACATGAGCAACATAATCCATACTGACAGACTCCAAGTACCCACTGGAAAATATCCCATTGGAAGTCATACCCAAATGGTGCCAATTCCAGTCCTGAAATGCTGCTTAAAAATTATTCGCTCTTTATATAAACTAGTAAACCTAACCAGTCTTTGAGGGCAGCACCCCCATTTAGCCTGACCTGAAGCATACAACGCTCTAGAATAATTTAGGAACTGCACGATCTATCCTTGAGATATCCACATTTTATGTTTGGTTAACTCTTTGCCAACTTTGATCCTTATGAAGATCCTCATTTCATATTTGAGGACTATGAAAGGTCCTTGGGGTTAAGTGAAGACAAAGACTTACTGGTTAACAAAGACCAGAGTCAGGGCAGGTCTGGCAGCCTGCCCAGGGCCCTCCCCAATGTGGCATTTGCAGCCCTCTAGGTAGTCTCACTTTATTTCTTTATGAAAGTACAGTCTGTAAAGAGGTCTTCTTTTGCCCTCTTATTTTTTTCTATGTACACATACATATATAACAAATTGTATTGTGCAAAATATTTTTTATGGTGCCTGACAGGGAGAATTAGGTAAATGTAAACACATAAAGAAAAGCATCCGAAAACTTACCACCTGCAGATAAACTTAGGAAATGTTGATGTAAATTTCTGTTTTTTCTCTTATTACCACCTATTGTTGAACAATATGCACAACTTTATTATCTTCATTCTCACTTTTCCTTATAGCACAAACATTTCTCCTTTCCCCTAAAGACCCAGATATGCTGCTGGTATCTGAAATGGATTTAAAAATTGTGATATTTATCCTTTTACAAAGAAAATAAGAAGAAAACAGTAAAAGTTGGTGATTTCACTCAAAAGACTCTTGAATAAGTGAGCTATTGGATATCAAACTGTTTTGTTCATTATAAATAACTATAATGTTATTACTCTAGTTTAATGTTGTATTTATTATGCCTATAGATATTTCAAAATTTGTTCTTTTATCATTTAGAATGATTTTTCAATCTAATAGGCTATTAAAGTGTATAGAAAAATTTTGAATTATGACACTTCTTATAAAGTGTCATGGTCTAGCTGTTTTTAAAATTTTTTTTTTTTAGTATAGAACTGAAAATAACCTTGGTCCATATCATGGTTCATTTACAATCTCAACCATATTATTAAACCTCATCAGATTCATTGATTGCCTATATTGGTAGAGAATAAAGATTGAAAATAAAAATATATATACTTTTATAGAGTTCTTGTTCTCAATCATGAGTCTGACACACCATGTACAAATATGCAGGGTAATTCCAGTAGCAGGGACTGGACTGATGAAAATGAGGGAATGTGATCATAGCATCTGAGACTTCCCTTCTCTGTTATAATATTTGCAATCATTCAGGCACCAATTTTCTTTTGAATGTGGGAGAGAGACCTACATGGACAAGAATGCTCACCAGTAAGCTTTGTGCTTGTAAGGCCATCAGACCATTTCCTTTATGCAGTGAGACACTCCTGGTGTGTTCGCAGCTGCAGTTGCCTGGCAGACAGGTAAAGTCCCAGATGCTGTGCTGAGAGAATTCATTTCTTCAGGTCTTATTACATACTCAGTGGAAGAAAATTTTTAAAAAACTTCAGAGCAGGGCTTCGAAGGACAAAAACCAGTGACGGCATTTATTACTCCGTAACACCCATGTGAAGGCTGCTGTAAAGACGGCAACCTTGTGCTTGTCCACTTTGGGATTTCGTACATAAACTTGCCATTTAAATGTGCTTAGAATTCCTGTGCATGAAGGTCTTTTCTTGCTAGCCTTTTAAAAATAGTATTAACCCCAAGGCATTCTCTGCTTTGCTTTGTATTTGGATTAAAGACCAGATAAATTTTGGCATGAACCCAACAGAAACACTTATCTCTGATGGTTTCATATACATATTGTTTATTTTGCTTGCATTCTAGCTGTAAGATTCTAGAGAATTTTTCAGAGTCAAATTTTATCCCCAAGTGAATGATGCAGTCTAGAATTCAGTCTCACATCTGAGAAGCTTCTTGTAAGACTGTGTTACTCATAATTTTACACAGATTCTACATAGGGATTATTTTAAATATTTTGACTATACTCTTAAAAGGATATAAACTGCAAAGATTTAAAGTGTTCCCTTAATTTTAGTTTTTCAGCAAGAATCAAATATTATATTGTCTTCTCAGGAGTTTATAGACCATTCCTGGCCCAAACTTATTAAACCAAAATGTGTTTCCTTTGGTTCCTTGACCTCCTTCCTTCAGCTTTATTGTGCTACAGAAATCTTATTAGATAACATCTGAAGGATGTTCCTTATTATTATATAATACATATATAATAATAATAATAATATTCCTATTATTTTCTATGAAGTATCAAGTATCTAAAAGACCCAGATTAGAACAAAAAATTACAAGTGAGTATACAGACAACATTTTAAATTCTTCTGAATTCTAGTCTAGGCTCTAAGTGTATATAGGGTACTTGGGAATAGAGAGGAAAAGATACTTTAAGTATTTTTTTTTAATATCTTAAAAAATACTTTAAGCTCACTTTCAGACACCTTGGAGTAAAAGTGTCATCTCTCTCCTTCCTTCACCCTTAAAATTTAAGGCAGTAAGTACAACTTAGTTATGATGAAAAGCAGACTTGCCAAAATCCTCTATACAGGGTGTTTAGCAAGTGACTCAATAGCTCTTAGTAGTTTCTACCAGAAATTGATGACACTAATGCTTAGATTTTTTTTATCTCTTTAATCTCTTGATTATGGACTATGTAAAAAAAAGAAAAACAGCCTTTGATCTTATATATATAATTAAAATTGAATCAACTTGAATTGCACCTGAATTTCTTTTTGTGAACCAAAGTAATAAAAGGCCAATGTTGTTGACTAAATGGATTTAGAAAACATCTGAGGCAACATGTCTCATTTATTATATAGATGTATTATATAATGAGCCACAAATGTGATGCTAAAGTGTCTACAAACCACTTTTAAAAACAAAAAATAGGTGAATTGATGTAAATAATAGTATGCAATTAACTTAATATGTGGAAAATGTTTTTATTTCATCACTAATTAAGACAAAAAAATTGTGGAGTCATCTTACATGTACTTTTCTATACTGTCTTCAAAACCCGATGTGTATGTTAGACTCCTAGAACACTTCAGTTCAGATCAGGCAGGTTTCAGGTGCTCAATCCCCACCTGAAGCTAATGGCCACATGTAAGCTTGAGCAGGTCTAGGGAGTGATAGGCACAACAGTGTCTCTCTCACCTTTCCTTCTCTTTCAGCCACCTGGGTTGGAGGAGGCTACATCAACGGGACAGCCGAAGCAGTGTACGTACCGGGCTACGGCCTAGCGTGGGCTCAGGCACCCATTGGATATTCTCTTAGCCTCATTCTAGGTAAGGGGAAGTCCAATCCTCAGAGACTAACCCAGTAAAGTGCAGAGCACAGTCCCATAAATAGCAAATCAGACTGGAGAAATGATACCAGAAATCCCTGAAAAGCTGTTACCAGAAATTGATGGCGCTTATGCCTACGTTGTTGGGCTCTTGAATATGGAATATGTAAAAACAAAAGCCTTTGATTTCATGGCTATCAGAATAAGAATAATGACTTTTTTTTTTTTTTGTAGATAATTATTTTTTTATTGAAGGGTAGTTGACACACAGTATTACATTACATTAGTTTCAGGTGTACAACATAGTGATTCAACATTTATATACATGACAATTCTAGGTACCAGCTATCACCATACCAAGCTGTTACAATATCTTGACTATATTCATTACATCCTGGTTACTTATTATTTTACCATTGGAAGTGTATACTTTTTTTTTTTTTTTGTGAGGGCACCTCTCATATTTATTGATCAAATGGTTGTTAACAACAATAAAATTCTGTATAGGGGAGTCAATGTTCAATGCACAATCATTAATCCACCCCAAGCCTAATTTTCGTCAGAATAATGACTTTCTTAACATACAATGTTTTCTTCTTTTAGGAACAATGTGTATATCATTAAAAATGACTCAACTTGAGTTGTACCTGAATTTCTTTTTGTAAATCAAACTAATAAAAGGTCAAAAATGTTATGTGAAAGAGAGTTCCTAATTTTTTTTTTGCACTTAAATGCTATGTTGAGTTATACAAATGCATGGAGGTATTTTGCTGTCGGCCCATGGTTTTCAATCCACATGCCTCAGACAGACCATTCAGTTGCCCTTTGGATACAGTGAACATTGGCATGCAATAAAATTGTATTATGAAGTTTACATTTGTCTGCTAAATATTTCTAGGTGCTGTACTCACAGGATATTTCAGACCAGTTTGTCCACTCCTATAAGTGTTCTAAAAAATGTTATTTCCTTTGAGAAATTATAGCATAGTAGAAGTTTGGTAAAAACTATTATGAATTTTTTATTTTCTCACAAACCTTTGTTTAACTTCTTTCAGGTGGTCTGTTCTTTGCAAAGCCTATGCGTTCCAAGGGCTATGTGACCATGTTAGACCCATTTCAGCAGATCTATGGAAAACGCATGGGTGGGCTCCTGTTTATTCCTGCGCTAATGGGAGAAATGTTCTGGGCTGCAGCCATCTTCTCTGCCTTAGGTAAGGACCCATGAAATGTTCTAGCTGCGTCTCTCTGGTTGACACAGCATCAGATCCACAGCTGCACCTTCTTTGGCCCTGGGCCAGGCCACTCTAGCCCCTCACCTGGATTAATGCCTCCATCCCAGTTTACAGTTCTCCCCATCTTCTGCAGCTGCCACATGGTAGTCAGATCCATCCTGCTAAACATGCAAATCTGAGCACGTCCCTTTCATGCCTAAAACCAAACTGTGTGATGGGGCTCACCAGGGTTATATGACTTGGGCACTCTCCTCTCCCCAACCCCCTGCACCTCTGTTCCTGCAGAAGCGGAGCCCTCCTCTCTCGCCTCTGACCTTGCAAGCCCAGGTGCTTCTGCTTGGACCTCTCACTCTTTTCTCCGTCACGTCTGCCTGGCTAGCCAGGAAGTGTCCTTCAGATCTTCCCATCAATGTTGCTTCCTTAGAGCAGTCATCCTGAGCTGTTGGATGCCTTTCCTATAGGCTTCCTTAGGCACCTGGAATTTTGTTTTCATTGGGTTTACCACTTTGTATGACTATCTATTTCATGCCCCAATTTCCAAGCTCACAAAAGAGATTATAAATCTCTTGCAGGCAGGACATGTGTCTTGTTAACTGTTGTAAACCTATCCTGAATGAATCATCTATAGCTATGCTTTCTTCAAAAGAGAAAAAAACAATGTTACTTCCTTTCTCAGTGTGATCCCATTACATCCTACAGTACTGGGTTGTGGACATCATTAGGCATCTAGAAAGTGAATTTAGACACTTTGGGGTCTAATTTACTACCAAGATCAATAAATGGTAAGGACAACCTGATCTTGGCCCCTGGGTTCTCAGCCCACTTTGTGAGATTCAGAAAACAGGAGACTTCAGGGGGATGGTGAGAGGCCTTCAGCCAGGCTCAATACTCTCCCTTTTGATCAATGTGAAGTTGAAACTGTCCTACTGGTTGTTCTGTCCTTCTTGAAGACCAGCAGAGCTGGAAGCTCCATGACCTTCCTTAGCAGCCATGTCAGTTTGATATCTGGGCATTCATGTAGTTCGTCTCAGATGGAAATAAAGGGTTTAACGCTACAGCCAGACTTTAGATGGTCAAAAAAAAGTAAGACAGGATGAACTGCCTTCCGTGTTATATATTCTCAAACACAAACTTCTGTCTGGTTTCCTTATTACCATCAGATCTGGCCAGTATCAGATATTAGTTTAAAGTACCTTTCACTCCCTTCCCTGTTAGACTCTTGTATTTCTTATTTGGTTGGTCTCCAGCTGTAAAATGTCGGAATGGCTTGTAAGAAAGAAGGGAATTCGATAGTTATAAAGTGCCATAATAACTCAGTAAAATATGTTGCACATTCCTGATGCTAGTTAATACTCCACAACTACCCCTTCACTTACATCCTAATGAAAGTATAGGTGAGTGTACACCTCCCTTCCCACTGGGCTCTCATTAGCTAAGACACAATGGAGTTTATTTGTCATTGGCTTCAACACCAGGAAATTTTGGTTTTAACAAAAAACTGCCTGCTGAGATGTCAAGAAGGAGTGAGCTGAATATCTAGCAGAGTACAAAATGTTCCCTCTCATTGAACAAAGATTAATTTATGTAACAGAGCAAATACAGTTCATAACTAATATTGCTAAAGTATTTTGGAAATATAAAGCATGATAGACAGCTAAGCTCTGAATTTTGCAGCCATTAGTTATTTTTGCTTATATACGTGTGTCTACGCCTGTGTAGGTCAATGTATATGTAAGATATGTTCATTCTCTTTCTCTACACACACACAACATATCAAACAACACTTATGAAAACATTATTGCTATTGCTTGAAATATATGCTCTGGTAAAGAGGACGTGTGTATTTTTAAATTAATAACAATTAAAAAAAGATAATTCCAAGTTGGTGTTTATTAGAAATAGATTGGGCTACTTAAGAACAGAGGACACAAGCTCTATTGCCACCCCACTGTGAATGCACATAGTTCACAACTGAAACTGAGAAGAATCTTAAACTAACTTCATGGTATATAAGTGGACAACACCCTTACAACTTTTTTTTAATGCATATTTACAATACTAACAGCTCAAGTTCAGTGAATTTTTTATAACTATTTATAGCATAGTTTTTATGGCTGTGTGAGTAAACTAATACTTCACAGCAGATCTGGAGGTATAACTGATCTTACCCACTACAAATAATGGAATTATTTTTTTTAATGTTGGAAAAAAGTTCATCCCAATCTTAATAACAATAAAAATAGGTGACTTCTTTAAAACCACTGAATTACAACCAGAAGGCGGTGTTTACTAGGCTCTCAGACCTTTAAGGTGCTAGTCTGGGAATCTTCCTTCTATAACACCCAAATTCCTACCTTTTAGGGGTATAGGATTAATAGAAATTTCACTAATGTTTGGAAAATTAAACAAATTCAAAAGAGGTAGAGTAATAATTGGACTTTTCATAATTCATAGATAGAGAACTAATCAGAAAAATGGCAAAGAATTGCAACTGAAGATTCAACATGAAGTAACTAATCTAAGGAAAAAAATAGTTTGTTAAATATCTACATGACAATAACAGCCAACTATCCAAAGTCACTTGAAATAATGGACCTCTTTCCCTTATCTTCATACTCCAATTACTTACCAGGCTTTTCTCTTTTTAAATTGTTTTTTACTTGAGATAGTAATTTAATTTTATTACCAAAGCATGAAGAAAAAATTTCTTGAAAAATATTTTGTAATATCTTCAATCAGAATATCTTATACTGCTCTTTGACATAATGGGTCTTCATCTCTGGAGGGTTGCTTGCCTGCACTATTAGCATGCAATTGAGTGTTGGTATTAGAATGTAATGTTATAATTAATGATAAAAAAAACTCACAGATCTGTTCCATGTATGTTAGCATTTCTGTCATTGCTGCACATAATATTTTGAAATATAAGCACAGCTTTTGAGAATACTGGGAAAGGGTTTGTAAACAAGGGAATTCTGAACTGGCAGTCCAAGGACCACAGTAGTCCAGCTGTCTACACCTGGTATCCTCATTGGAATTTCAGACACCAAGAAACACAGTAAACAAAATCATCAAGTAAGAAACACATACATTTGATTTCCAAGGCAGGTTTTAAATTTTGATGATAAAAATATGATGTTGAAATCTAGAGCTGGTCAATACACTGGCATCCTAGAAGCAGAAGTGGAGTGCCCCACCAATTAAATAAAATTAAAGTGATCTTTCACAAAATTGAGAGAGAAAAAGTTCATGGATGCAGTTTACTTATTTTATTATTCTCTGTGACAAATTTGTCTCAAACCTTGGTACTTTATATCATCTGTTATTTAATAAAGGTATCAGGGGTCAGAGTTAATGCAAAATAACAAATGAATATTAATTGCAAAATGTGGAAATGGATGATTATGCTTATCATAAAGTCTTGCTTTTCTCATGAATGTGACTAAATATGTTACATATGTTTAGTTAAGTCAGAGTTTCAGGTAGTTGGTAGAATTATTGCAAATTCTTGTAGCAGAAATAAATTTAGTATATTTCATAGATTTCTATAATCATATCATGAATTTCAGGTGTCTCCACCTAAATAAGTTAGCAAAATACTAATTCCAGAAAGAATATATATACATATGTGTATACACAAAATCAATATGCTGATATTTAAATATTTCAATATGAAAATTCACTTTAGCTGTTATCATCCAATACATTTCAGATGGCACAGAGGACAGTGTTAGCTGTCATTGGACATTCACTATACCCTTGCATGGGAACCGAGTCCATTTGAGTACACTGACCACAGTGTCCTGTTCACTTTCTTCCAGGAGCCACCATCAGCGTGATCATTAACGTCAACGTGCAAGCCTCGGTCATTGTCTCTGCACTCATCGCCACCCTGTACACACTGGCAGGCGGCCTCTACTCTGTGGCCTACACAGATGTTGTTCAGCTTTTTTGCATTTTCATAGGACTGGTAAGTGGGGCCATTCACAGATTTTCTTTATCTCTCTTTTTAACTCCCTTCCTCCCTTCCTCCCTTCCTCTCTTCATCTCTTTCTCTCTTTCTTTCTTTCCTTCCTTTTCTTCTTTTCTAAAAGATAATGTATTTTATACTAAGCAGAAATTAATATGTTATTTTTCATCACTAGTAATGCATAGTAAGTTCTATACTATTAGACATTTGAAATTTCTCTATGAATTAACTGGATAAAAACTCTAGTCACTTGTTAGGTCACAGCAGAAAAGCACACCCTCAGTTTAGATCTTAGGAAAGTCTAGCTCTTCCTTTGCTTCAAGCCCACATAGTCTCTTATCCTTCCCTTGTATTAGTTTTGATTAATCCGTAAGACTACTCATAGAGCATAAGAATTATCCCTTTGGAAAAGCCTTGGGTTTTAATATTACTCATCATTATTTGAGATCTAAAAACAAAGAAAATTCTTATTGCATAAGGCACTATAAAGATTTATTATGTATTCCTTGTAATTCCTAGATTAAATTAAGTAATACATGTGTGTTTTGTTAAGTAAAAAGCACTGTATAGAAATGAGACATGAGTATTGCCATATTACATTAAAAGCACTTTTGTATGCCATGAATACACTTTAATCAATGTTGAGCCTTTGCAAACTCACGTCTTAAAATGTGAAGATTTTAATTATACATGTAATAATATCCAACACCTAAGACATATCAAAGGACATAAAAGGAAAATGGTGTGCCCACTCTGTGCTAGGGGCTGTCGTGGGTTTGTGCCCAGGCACATCATCTCACGCGTGTATCCTGTAGGGGCTCTGCCTTGTCAAAGGCCATGGACATGGCGAGCTAAGACTGCAGATCATGACTCATTTCCCAGTAGATGATTCAGCACCTTGATTCACCTTGTTTTTCTTCCTCTTTCTCCTAATGAAAAGCTTTTCACTCTATTTTCCGTGTTTATACTACATACTCAGAAGTGAAAAAAGACTAGATCTCAAACCTGTTTTTTATTTGTTTGTTTTTATTTTTACCATCTTTAATAACATACAGGAGAAAAACTTAAAAGGACTGACTGCAATTTATAATTTAGCCATAAATTTACATATGCTACTAGGGATTATAATACTTCCTTTCCTCTTGATGTTTTATTTGCATTTCATGGAATTTCGTTCATCCATAATTTAGTTGAATTCCAGAATATTTAATTTGTGCAAGGATTCCCACTTTTTATTTTGAAATTGCCAACAGCAAGGGGACAGTGCTGAAATTCTGAATTTTCCTTAGCATTATCATAAACTTCCAGAAATAAACATTCAGAGCATTGGAGGCAACTTCAATTTGGCAATGACAGCTCTCATAGCTGATGCACTAGGTGCTTAAGAAGCACAACCCCAGGGGCAGAATCTATTTATTAATGAAATATAATTTCTCACTGCTTTGCGTGAAGACTAGAACTTAAAATACATAGATGCATAAATCAAGGGCTCTGTTATAAAGATGATAGGGAAAATATTTAGGGATAAATGTTAGAGTTATTTTCTGCTACAAACTATAACTAAGTAGATAAGGAATCCAATCCTGTTGATTACTAATTAAGGCCCCATTGAGATGACCGAATAAAAGGCCAATATAGTTTGTTTTCAAAGTTTCAAAGTGCTATACATGTGTACATAATTAATCAACGTACACCTTAAACTATATCCTCTTCTCAAATTCTCCAGTTCTGTTCATTTTGTCATCAGCCTTGGAGCTCTATGACAGTAAACCTGAGGTTCACCTCTAAGTTTTCTCTGTTTGACCTCTTTCTTCCTACTGAAATCACACCTGCTGAATCTTTTCCATAATCCTTTTTAGTACAAGTCTATTTCCATTTCCAATATCACTGCTTGACTTCAGGCCTGTATCTGGGTTATATCTGTGCTACCTTACTGCTCCTCCTGACCTCTCCCTTTTTCTAAACTTAACTCTTCACATCTATGATATTAAATTTTGGAAGAATTTCTGCTAAAATCTTTTTTTTCAATTAAAGTATCATTGACATACAATCTTATGAAGGTTTCACATGAGCAACATTGCAGTTACTACATCCCCCCCATCACCAAGTCCCCACCACACACTCCATTACAGTAACTGTCCATCAGCATAGTAAGATGCTATAAAGTCACTATAAAGTCACTACTTGTCTTCTCTGTGTTATACTGCCTTCCCTGTAACCCCCCTACATGATGTGAACTTATCATAATGCCCCTTAATTCCCCTCCCTCTCCCTTCTCACTAACTCTCCTTCACCCCTTTCCCATTGGTAACTGCTAGTCCCTTTTGGAGACTGTGAGTCTGCTGCTATTTTGTTCCTTCAGTTTTCGCTTTGTTTTTATACTCCACAAATGAGTGAAATCACTTGGTACTTGTCTTATTTCAAGTATGCCTGGCTTATTTCACTAAGCATAATACCCTCTAGCTCCATCCATGTTGTTGCAAATGGTAGGACTTTTTTCTTCTTATGGCTGAATAATATTCAATTGTGTATATGTACCACCTTTTCTTTATCCATTCATCTGCTGATAGACACTAGGTTTCTTCCATGCCATGATTATTGTAAAGTAGTGCTTCAATAAACATACAGGTACATATGTCTTTTTGAATCTCCATACTGCTTTCCACAATGGTTCAACTATTTTACATTCCCATCAGCAGTGTAGGAGGGTTTCCCTTTCTCCACATCCTCGCCAACATTTGTTGTTGTTTGTCTTTTGGATGTTGGCCATCCTAACTGGTGTGAGGTGATATCTCATTGTGGTTTTAATTTGCATTTCCCCGATGATTAACGATGTGGAGTATCTTTTTATGTGCCTGTTGACCATCTGAATTTCTTCTTTGAAAAAGTGTCTGTTCAGATCCTCTGGCCATTTTTTAATCTGGTTATTTGCTTTTTGGTTGTTGAGGCATGTGAGCTCTTTATATATTTTGGATGTTAACCCTTTAGCGGATATGTCATTTCTGAATATATTCTCCTATACTGTAGGATGCCTTTTTGTTCTACTGATGGTGTCCTTTGCTGTACAGAAGCTTCTTAGCATGATGTAGTCCCATTTGTTCATTTTTACTTTTGTTTCACTTGCCCAAGGAGATATATTCATGAAAAGTTGCTTGTTTATATTCAAGAGAGTTTTGCCTATGTTTTCTTCTTAGAGTTTTATAGTTTCATGACTTACATTCAGGTCTTTGATCCATTTCTAGTTTACTTTTGTGTATGGAGTTAGACAGTAATCTAGTTTCATTCTCTTACATGTAGCTGTCCAGTTTTGCCAACACCAGTGGTTGAAGAGGCTGTCATTTCCTCATTGTATATCCATGGCTCCTTTATCATATATTAAATAGCCATATATGTGTGGGTTTACATCTGGACTGTCTAATCTTTTCCACTGATCTATGGGTCTGTTCTTGTGCCAGTACCAAATTGACTTGATTACTGTGGCTTTGTAGTAGAGCTTATAGTTGAGGAGTATAAATCCCCCTACTATATTCTTCCTTCTAAGGATTGTTTCAACTATTCAGTGTCTTTTGTGGTTCCATGTGAATTTTAAAGCTATTTGTTCTAGTTCATTGAAGAATGCCATTGGTATTTTGATAGAGATTGCTTTGAATCTGTAAATTGCTTTAGGCAGGATGGCCATTTTGACAATATTAATTCTTCCTACCCATGAGTACAGGATGTATTTCCATTTACTGGTGTCTTCTTTAATTTCTCCTAACAGTGTCTTGCAGTTTTCAGGGTATAGGTCATCCACTTCCTTGGTTAGGATTATTCCTAGGTATTTTATTATTTTTGATGCAGTTGTGAATGGAACTGTTTTCCTGATTCCTCTTTCTGCTAGTTCATTGTTGATATATATCCTATATATACTAACAATAACAAGCAACAGATTTTGGTGTATTAATTCTGTATCCTGCAACTTTGCTGAATTCAGATCTTAGTTCTAGTAGTTTTGAAGTGGATTCTTTAGGGATTTTTGTGTACAATATCATGTCATCTGCAAACAGTGACAGTTTAACTTGTTCCTTGCTGATCTGGATGCCTTTTATTTCTTTGTGATTGCCATGGCTAGGACCTCCAGTACTATTTTGAATAATAGTGGGGAGAGTGGACATCCTTGTCTTGTTCCTGATTTTAGAGGAAAAGCTTTCAGCTTTTCGCTGTTAAATATGATGTTGGCTGTGTGTTTGTCATACATGGCCTTCATTATCTGTAGGTACTTGCCCTCTATACCCATTTTGTTGAAATTTTTATCATGAATGGATGTTGAGTTTTGCTGAATGCTTTTTCAGCATCTAGGAAGGTGATCATGTGATTTTTGTCCTTTTTGTTGATGTGTATGATGTTGATGGATTGTCTAATATTGTATCATCCTTGCATCCCTGGAATAAATCCCACCTGATCATGATGTATGATCTTTTAATGTATTTTTGAATGTAACTTACTAATATTTTTTTGAGTATTTTTGCATCTATGTTTATCAGGGATATTGGTCTATAATTTTCTTTTTTGTGGTGTCTTTGCCTGGTTTTTGTATTAGAGTGATGCATGCCACATAGAATGAGTTTGAAAGTATTCTCTCCTCTTCTACTTTTTGGAAAACTTTAAGGAGGATGGGTATTAGGTCTTCTCTAAATGTTTGATAAAATTCAGTGGCGAAGCCATCTGGACAGAGGTTTTGTTCTTGGTTAGTTTTCTGATTAGCAATTCAATTTCATTGCTAGTAATTTGTTGTTCAAATTTTCTGTTTCTTTCTGGGTCAGTCTTGGAAGGTTGTATTTTTCTAGAAAGTTGTCCATTTCTTCAAAATTATCCAGTTTGTTAGCATATAATTTTTCATAGTATTCTGTAATAATTCTTTGTATTTCAGTTGTGTCCTTAATGAGTTTTCCTTTTCCATTTCTGATTCTGTCTATGTGTGTAGACTCCCTTTTTTCCTTGATAAGTCTGGCTAGGGATTTATTTTGTTTATTTTCTCAAAAAACCAACTCTTGGTTTCATTAATTCTTTCTATTGTTTTATTCTTCTCATGTTATGTATTTCTGCTCTAATATTTATTATGTTCCTCATTCTACTGACTTTGGGCCTCATTTGTTCTTTTTCCAGTTTCATTGAATTTAGACTGTTCATTTTAGATTGTTCTTTCTTGAGATAGGCTTGAATTGCTATATACTTTCCTCTTAGAAATGTCTTTGCTGCATCCCACAGAAGTTGGGTCACTGAGCTGTTGTTTCCATTTGTTTCCATATATTGCTTGATCTCTTTTAATTTGGTCATTGATCCATTGAATGTTTAGGAGCATGTTGTTAAACCTCCATGTGTCTGTGGGCCTTTTTGTTTTCTTTGCACAATTTATTTCTAGTTTCATACCTTTGTTATCTGAGAAGTTGGTTGGTACAATTTCAATCTTTTGAATTTATTGAGGCTCTTTTTGTGGCCTAGTATGTGATCTATTCTGGAAAATGTTCCATGCACACTTGAGAAGAATGTGTATCCTGGTGCTTTTGTGTGGACTGTGCTGTAGATGTCTGTTAGGTCCATCTGTTCTAATGTGCTGTTCTGTGCCTCTGTCTCCTTACTTATTTTCTGACTGGTTAATCTTTTCTTTGGAGTGAGTGCCATGTTGAAGTCTCCTAAAAAAATGCATTGCATTCCTTTTCCCCCTTTAATTCTGTTAGTATTTGTTGTACATATTTGGGCACTCCTATTGTGGGTACATAGATATTTATAATGGTTATATCCTCTTGTTGCACTGTCCCCTTTATCATTGTATAATATCCTTCCTTGTCTCTTGCTACTTTCTTTGTTTTGAAGTCTATTTTATCTAACACAGTATTGCAGCTCCTACTTTTTTCTCCCTGTTATTTGCATGAAACAGCTTTTTCCATACCTCCACTTTTAGTCTGTATATATCTTTGGATTTGAAGTGCATCTCTTGTAGGGAGCATATAGATGGGTCTTGCTTTTTTATCTGCTTTGTAACTGTATGTCTTTTGCTTGGTGCATTCAGTCCATTTACATTCAGGGTGATTATTGATAGACATGTACTTATTTCCATTGCAGGCTTTGGATTCATGGTTACCAAAGGTTCAAGGACATCTTTACTATCTATCAGTCTAACTTAACTTGCTTATTACACTAATATAAACACAATCTAAAGTTTTTTCTCCCTACTTTTTCTTCCTCCTCCACTCTTTATATGTTAGGAGTCATATTCTATACTCTTTGTGTATCCCTTGACTGACTGTGTGTAGCTGATTTAATTTTGCTTTTAGTTAGTAATTAATTGGTTTACTTCCTTTACTGTCACTTTATTTTCTCTGGTGATAGCTATTTAGCCTTAAGAGTACTTCCATCTAGAGAAGTCCCTAAAATACACCTTAGAGATGGTTTGTGGGAGGTAAATTCCCTCAACTATTGCTTATCAGGAAACTGTTTAATCCCTCCTTCAAATTTAAATGATAATCTTGCCAGGTAGAGTATTCTGGGTTCGAGGCCCTTCTGTTTCATTGCACTGAATATATCATGCCACTCCTTTCTGACCTGTAAGGTTTCTGCTGAGAAGTCTGATGATAGCCTGATGGGTTTTCCTTTGTATGTGATCTTTTTTCTCTCTTTGGCTGCTTTTAATACTCTGTCCTTATCCTTGATCTTTGCATCTGTCTCTCCCCATCTCCCACCTGACTTTGCTTTCCAACCCCTCTAATCTCCAAAGCACCATGCAATGTGGGTTTGTGCTCCCGGAGCAGATCTCCAAGGCTGGGTGTTTAGCAGTCCTGGGCTTCTACTCTGTCCCCACTCTGTTTCTGTTCCTTCCACCAGTGAGTTGGGGAGTGGGGAGGGCTCAGATCCTGCCAGGTCATGGCTTTGTTACTTTACCATTTTCTGTGAGATGTTCTCTTTTCCCAGATATAGGCTGGCTGTTGCAGTCTTATTTCTGTTCACTCTTTCAGGATTAGTTGCATTTGCTGTATTTTCATATTATATGTTGTTTTGGGAGGAGATTTCTGCCTTACTTCTCATGCTGCCATATTTTTTCCTCCTCTACTAAAATCTGTTTAAAACATCAGAAGAAATTCCTTTATCTTCCAGTTGTGTGCTAAATACAGATCACTTAGCTTGAAATTCAAAGTTCTTTCCACATTATCTGTCTTTATATCTCCCATTTCCCTAAGCCACCACCATCCAGACTCCTTGTCACCCAGCAGATGTGTGCACACACACAGACATGCACGTATATTCTTCTGCTCTCAGTCTTGCTCCACCTAGACTGTCTCCTTTCATTTCCTTTTTCTATTAGAACTGAGTTCACCCTTGAAGGTCTGTTTTCACCCACCAAATTCTCAGTCAAACCTTTCCTAGTCACTCTAATGAATGGATACTGTTCTCTAATTCAAAGAAAACAAAACCGTATATATATAAATATATATAGTGTTCTCATATTTAATGTTTTCTTCCCAAAAGTTTCTCATGACTGCTCTAACAGTTGGTAAGATAAGGTATAATTAAGCACAGAAATAGACAATATGTAACTTCAACTTTTCTAAATCAGTATTTGATCGTGTCCCACAGAGGACATAATTTCAGGTTCTTCTGTCTGAACAAGAGAAACTACTAAGCTAAACAGTTGCTATGATAAAAAAAAATTGGTGGCTAAATCTTGCATATATTGGATAGTTAAAAGTCAGAGCCTAAATGCTCTTGTGTCACCCTTTGGTTCCAGTGGATCAGCGTCCCTTTTGCCCTGTCAAACCCTGCAGTTACCGACATCAGGTTCACTGCTGTGCACACCAAATACCAAAAGCCTTGGCTGGGCACCATTGAATCATTTGAAGTCTACACTTGGCTTGATAGTTTTCTGTTGTTGGTAAGTAATGCTCTTACCTGAGGAATGCAGTCTAATTTGTCCTAAAATCAAATGCATCTTTAAGACTTTTGTAGGTAAATTTCACCTACAGTTCCATGTCCATTTCTGAATTGACTTCTTCCTGTTGGAAGGACTAAGCTTCTGACTGACTGTGCTGGATGACTAGTGTTAAAGTGGAGAGCAAAGGAGGTCTTAAAGGGAGAATGTCCATGGGGTTTTATGAAGTGGTGCACATTTCTGTTGTGACACTATGAACACCATGCTCAGCCTCCCAATACCTCCCCCAGTCAGAGAGCCAAGCCATCTCAAAGTTTTAATTTGTCTTTTAGATTAAGGCATTGAAAGCCACATAAGTAACTCCTTCAGTCTCTAATTACCTGGTATGTGAATTAGTGGTGCCTTTAGTGCTTGAGATAAGTTGGAAAGGGAGGTGTCCCTCCAGAAAGATGCCAGGAAAGCACCCTGGGAGGTGAGAGGCAGCTTAGGAGCATGCAGAACTTTGGGTGAAGGTGTTGGCCATGAGGCTGCAGAAGAAATGAAGGCAGATCACAGGTTGAGGGAAGAGGGGAAACCCCGAAGAGCCTACCAGATTTTGTGGTTTGTTAATGGAGGGGTTATGTATAAAAGTACTTAATAGATGCTGTTTGCCTCCAACTCACTCTGAGCCCCTGTGGTCCCTGTGCAGATGCTGGGTGGAATCCCATGGCAAGCCTACTTCCAGAGGGTCCTCTCCTCGTCCTCAGCCACCTATGCTCAAGTGCTGTCCTTCCTGGCAGCTTTTGGGTGCCTGGTGATGGCCCTCCCAGCCATCCTCATCGGGGCCATCGGAGCATCCACAGGTACGCATGCAGCTTTATGGACTGACCCACACAGTCTTCCCCGGAGTTAACGATTCCCACCCAGCTGCCTTCCTCCCCCACTTGCCCTCTCACACCCAAACAGTGAATTGTTTCTCATATTTCTATACATATCTTTGTTAGCATTCAACAAGTTTTATGGTATCTCAGTGGCCTCCAAACATTCTGTGATTGCTCCCCCACCAATAACACATTTGTGAGCGCACTGCTGCCCTTGGCAGTGTACTGATCAAGTGTGTATATGCAATCCTCCCAACAGTGGTTCTCAGCCAATGGGCACTTGACATCTGATCTGGGGAAGCAGAGGGACTTTTCAATAATACCTATTTCTAGCCTACCCAACAGGAATTTTATTTTAATAATCTGAGATAGAGCCAGAAACCAGTGTTTTCCAAAGTGCCTGTGATGAGTCAAATGATGGAAACGTAAGCCACTAGCTTAGAAGCTTACCTGCCATTGTCATGACCACCTAAAAGCCACTTTTTAAATGAAGCATATTTGATATACAATATTACATTGATTTTAAGTGTGCAATGTAAGATTCCTGCTTCATATTTTCAATAGGTTGTTGATTAAAAGTATTCTTTCTTGGAAAAGTCAGTCAACAGGTGTGTGGGTAAAGATAATCTAAGACACTAAGTCTCTTAGAGAATAAGTTACTCAAAACTGGTACAGACTGCACATTATGAAATGCTTTTTTCTCCTGGTTAGCCTCTACCTAGAACATTTTTAAAATCTCAGCCTTACACCTGATCTTTTTGTTCCCATGCTGTATAGCTTTCAAGAATATTTCATGAAAATACACTACATTAAGCTAAATTCAAAGGAGTCCTGTAGGTAGAGGTATTCAACACGGACTAAAGTCTCACTTTCACCCTGTTGGGTTCTGTAAGGACCATCCAACATGGCTACTTTGACTCTCAGTTAGTAAAGCCATTTATGGGATTATCTGATTTTTAAAAGAGCAGTCATAGTCCACAGTGTACATTCTATTCCAGTCATTCATTCATGACATACGTAGACATTTGAAAAAATGGCTGACAAAGTGATTTTGTATCTTTTAGTAAAAGGTAACATTAAAGTCACAATCTGAAAACAGATCTGGGCATTAGTGTGTGCAGGAGGAGGTAGGACAACACACTGAAAATAAAAAACAATGTAAAGCCTGTTTTCTAGGATTAGGTATCCATTCTTGGTTGTTATACCTGGTGCCATAACATCTCAGTTAATCCTCTAAAACTGGCTTCATCAAAGCATGGTTTTGAACAATTGTAATGGAAAACGGAGGAAGAAGAAATGGTAGGATCTAAGGGAAATTGCTCTTATTTGGTCCTGTAATTATGACACTAAGGTTCAACTAATAAAAAAGGAGTTATACTAATGCACATTTTAAGGTCCCTTCGCATTTTCAGCACATTAGTATAACTGAACAGTAAATAAGCTACATATTCAAAGATAAACTTATGTTTCAAGTCCTTTTACCACAATCCAGAAACCTCATGAAAATTTTCAACCTCATACCTACACAACATTCAACAGAAAGGGATTGCCCTTTATCTATCACTGCCTTTTATCTATCACCACCTCCTATTTCCAGTAAGTGGAGTTCAACGCAAGAAGGAATTTCGTTGGGAGAAAAATAATGTTAGTAAGCTCCAAAACCATGTTTACATACAGGAAGATGAGTGAGAATAGTCCCACTATTGTCTCTGTTTATGCATGTATGACAGGGGACTGAGGAGTGAAGTGATAAGTGTCCTCTCAGATTTTCAAATGTTTCGAGAAATACTCTGTGCTTCAGTTTTATAACATTTGTTTTCTCAGTTCTGCACAGTGTAATGGCCACCACTGCAGAAGAGACAGAGAAATGTATAGAGAGAGAAATAAATTCTATGCAGGTCTTATGAATAAGACTAAGTGTAACCAAACCTATTATAAACCAGGACATATAAGACACCTTCACTTGACCACTGCGTGGACTTCCCACATCATTAGGCCTCCTACCTAATTAGATGAATTCATATACTGCGGATCTTTTTCAAAAGCAACCTAGTAAACAGGGTTACCCCAGATGATGAAGAACACATGCTTTTTAGTTGTTATGTTTGTTGTTTCTGCTCAATAGCCTGGAACCAGACAACCTATGGCACTGAGGATCCCAAGGCTAAAGAGGAAGCGGACATGATTTTGCCAATAGTCCTAAAGTACCTCTGCCCCGTGTACATTTCTCTCTTCGGTCTTGGTGCGGTTTCTGCTGCTGTTATGTCATCAGCAGATTCTTCTATCTTGTCAGCAAGTTCGATGTTTGCTCGGAACATCTATCAGCTTTCATTCAGACAAAATGTGAGAACAAGTTTTTTACAATATAGCATTATGTTGCCCTCATTGTGTTTATTGTTTAGGTAGTATCAGATACTTATTACTACTCTATATCAAAATCTGACCCTACTTTGGGCACACAAGGTTAAATAATGATGAATTTCATTTATGCTGAATATGAATATTGCTCTAATTTGTTTCTTGTCTTTCTAATGAAAGAGTAATGAAACAAAATATCTTAGAAAACATTTGAGCTTAATTAAATGTGGCAAAACCTTGGGAACTCTAGTGGAAGCAGAACGGGAGAGTTCAGTATTTCAGGGACATTTGCGTCACACCTGTCCTGCTCTTCGCTTGGACTTCCTGGCCCATGTTTGCCAGAACAGCCTCTCAGTTTGGTTCTCCTTGTTGAATCGAGTGGCTGCAGAGCAGCATATGGCTGTGGTCACTGAGGGACCAATATTCCTGCTTCACCTTCCTGCTTGGCTAAGCCTTTGCCTTTCTCTAGGCTTTCTAGGTCATGGTTAACAACATGGTCCCACTTGTTAAGGTTGTTAGCCTTAGAGAGGGTGGGGCCCTACAGAGAGGAAGCAATGATGGGTCAGGCCTCCTCACTGCCACGTAAGAACTATTCCATAGTATATAAAGAAAGTGAAACCTCTCTTGCATTCTTACTCCTGTATGACAGCACATTAGCCCATCTCACCTCTCTCCCTGCACATTCAGGGGAAGGTTCAGGTGGTCTGTGTTTCCTGCGTATGGACACAGAAACTACCCCCCACCCACTGAGGGAGGCCACCTAGATTGCTTGCTTCCTATGCTGTGAGTGAAGCTGGTTTTGCTTATAGGTTGAGCCATTCAAACCAGGGCAATTCCTTAGGCCAGCCTTGAAGTGCAGAAACATATCTCGTTCTTCACCAAAATGAGCCAGCACGTGTGAAAAGCTGACACTGGCAATTTCTTGCAGGCCTCAGACAAGGAAATCCTTTGGGTCATGCGAATCATGATATTTGTGTTTGGAGCTTCTGCGACAGCCATGGCCTTGCTAACGAAGACGGTGTACGGGCTCTGGTACCTCAGCTCCGACCTCGTCTACATCATCATCTTCCCACAGCTGCTCTGCGTGCTCTTCGTCAAGGGGACCAACACATATGGGGCTGTGGCTGGCTATGCTTCTGGCCTCTTCCTGAGAATAACTGGCGGGGAGCCATACCTGCACCTGCAGCCCCTGATCTTTTACCCTGGGTATTACTCAGATAGGAACGGCATATATAATCAGAGGTTCCCATTCAAGACCCTGGCCATGGTCACCTCATTCTTATCCAACATCTGCATCTCCTATCTAGCCAAGTACCTGTTTGAAAGAGGAACCTTGACACCAAAACTAGATGTATTTGATGCTGTCGTTGCAAAGCACAGCGAAGAAAACATGGATAAGACGATTCTGGTCAGAAATGAAAACATCAAATTAGATGAACTGGCACCTGTGAAGCCTCGACAGAGCATAACGCTCAGCACCACTTTCACCAACAGAGAGGCCTTCCTAGACATCGATTCCAGTCCAGAAGGGTCTGGGACTGAAGACAGTCTGTAATGACCCTCTTTAGATAAAACTCTGCTTGCACAGCAGAGGACTACAGCAGGCTAGTCCTGGAATGATGGTTTGAAGCATATGAAAATATATGTAAAAAATAAACATGCTTAAGAGGACAAAAATCCATATAAAGGTGCAATTGCACAACGCAAGCCAAGCGGGAGGGAAGCCCCTGTGAGGGCCGCAGCTTTCTCCTCGGTGTGCCTCATCCTCCCCTGATTTTGTCTTCAGATAATTTTGTCAAGTACTCAAAAATGAATAAAGGGCCAAACAAGATATGTATCTTTCTTATGAAAAGGAAAGTAGATACAAAAAAAGGCCAAGGAGACTGGAGAGTCTTAGCCCTTCTGTGCAGGTGCACTGGTGAGGTTCATTTAATTATTGCCCTGAAGTTAGGAAATAACTTGCCATCTCTCCAGTAAACGGAGCAGCGAGTGGGCCTGCTGATCTTCTTGATGTGATGATTAACCCCTTCTTTCATGCTCTTAAGTATAGCATTTGCTGAATATGCAATTTGTTTTTCTTTTCGTAGTAGCATAGATTATTCTCAACACTGGCAAAGCAAACAAAAAAACATTGTGTAGTGGCACTTCTTCATGGGCAAGGTGATAGGAAAATAGAACCCATCCTTGTAGGGGAGCACTGGGCTCCTTTGAGTGTGTCTGCAGATACTGTGTGCATTGAGAGGAGTTCTGAGCACAGAAGGCATAATTAGCAGGCAACCTTAAAGCAATAAATCAAGAAGGCCATTAAGCAGAAAGTGACAGGAACAATAGTACATTTTTACCTGCCTCTGAAGTTTATAAACTGTTTCTTCATGATAAAAGAAGTAACATTTTAGCTTCCTGTCTGAGTTAGCATTGGAAGTAAAATTGAGCCATATACAAGGTGAGGTAGCTACAAGGCAGCAGTTAAGGTTAATGAGGGGAAACTGCACTTCCTGATATTGGCCAACTGGAAAAGCAAAACCCACTCAATTTCAGATACCCATCAATGAGGATGCTTCAGTGCCAAGAGAACTCTGTGGCACATTTTCACATAAACAAGTCCTAGGTACTGGACAAGTCATTACAAAACATATATAGTGAATTTTAAAGTGCAGAAGAAAGCAAAAGGAAAAATAAGTCCTAAAGGGAAGAAGCCACCAATTTTACCATTTGGTGTCCACGTAACTTTTGTGAGGTTGGCCATTAAATATTATTTTGCTCCTTTTCTGGAGTTAAAAAATATGTATCATATATATTACATGTATGTAATATATATATGTAATATATATAGTCATATAATATATATAATCTCACATACATGTATTTAATGGTTTGTATCCATTTTAGAATTTCAGATGCTTTTCCACCAATCACATTATAGAAATAATTGGAACAGTGTCTACAACAGCAGAGTGAACTGATGAGCTGAACACTTACCCGAACACTTACCTGAGCATTCAGTCCAATAAAAAAGGCAGCCTGGATTATTCAAACTGAAAGAGTTTTTTCCAAAAGTATTTCTTTTTTGTGATTCATAGAGTGAAGTTAATTCAGTGTTCAAATTAAATATAAAAGTTGTTTTAGGGAAGCTAGAATTCTTTTTTAAATTAATTATAATTATCTAAAAGTATCTAATAATGTATTTCATTGTTATTAAGCATGAATTAAATTTACAGGGTCATTTTTAAAATATGAAAAATAATTTTACATGTTGTAATGTCCCACATTTTCAATGCTTTATCAAAACTTGATAAATATGACATTGCATTCATAATCCTTACAGTCCATTGTCTACATCTAAATGAAAAGATTCTTTTTATCCATCTATTTACTCAGAATCTATCTGTGGAGTACTTGGGAGGAGCACATTTTTGGAAACAGTAAGTGTGGGTCATCCAAGATTTTTAGACATGGACTGAGAAATTTTTTTGGTGGAAAAAGAAAGCCAGGGGCAGGAAACACATTAAAGAAAAACCACAGCAATGGAAACATTTGACATGTAAATGCAATTAATTGAAGGAAACCACAGTTCCTGGCAAACATGATACTTCAGCATGCTACCCATGTACCTACTTTTAACCACTCATGAGTCTGTGTTACAACCCATTTAAGTACACACTTCATTCAGTAGAAGCTCATTACCCATATCAGAATACAGCTGGGAAACATAGTCTCTTTAAAGGTATTTTACAGTTTGGGGAGGACAAAAATTGTCTAAACAAGTAACCACATTTAAATCCAGTGAAAAAGAGTAAATGTTAATAGTGAAAATTTCTTCCATTCCATTCATTTTGTAGTAAAAGAAAGATAAAAGGGGGGAAAAGTTCAACTTTTCCAAAATACTAAAAACTAGATAACTTAAATAATTTAAGCTAATCATGTTCTATTTTTATTTAATCTGTTATTCCATACCTACTCTCAAATTAGGTATGTAAAAAACTAGTATAAAATTTACTAATAAATGTTTAAATATTAGCAAGATTATATTTTAAAAGGATAAAAGGAATGAACCAGTGATTGCCAGCTGTTTATTTAAGCACATTTCACCCTCAAATTTCTCCCCAATTTCTAAAGAAAGAAAAAAGGTATGAAATGTCCAAGGAAGTTGTTTAGGATCATCGCTTGCTCTGTTCTGACATTATGGGCAATGGAGACGGCTTCGCGTTCTTCCAGCTGCACTCAGTGAAATTTTAAAAAGCTATTCTTAATGAAAATAAAACAATAGAAACATTTTAGCTGTATTAACCTTTGGAGGGAATACTTGTGGATAAAGCATCAGAATAAAACACTTTATTTTCCTACTTTTACAATAACATAACATGTCTTTTGGGTAATTTTAATGTTTTTTTTTTCACCCATATTTTTCAAAACATCAAGTTTGTAACTATACTGAAATGTCAATGACAAGCTTTCACTAAGCACTAAAATCCCAATTTCATTGCTATACTTCTAAGTAGTGAATTTTATGTGAATATTACATGAATGTAGCTTGTAATGGCAGTTAGCTTTTTTTTGTAGAAACAATGAATTAACATTGTATTTAAACATAAATTGTGACTTTTTAGTCTTCAAGAAAATGTACTCTGGTATAATGTAAAATTAATTGTAAGTTTGTTACTAAACAGACAGATATGTATAATGGTCCTAAACATATATTTTTGCCTGTCCAAATATTCTATAAATTATGCTCAAAATAAGTAGATTTGCAATTATACATGTCAATGCTTCAAGTGTAGTGGTGTTGTATTAAATGATGCTGGTGCAATTCAGGATATCATTGTCTAGGGTTGGCTTTTTGGGGCCCTCTAGTAAAACAAATATAAATGGTGCTTAAGATGATTATGCAATGGAATTGAAATAAACAATTGCATTACTGGAACGTACAAAAGTGCCAAATGGAAATGTTGCACCTTGCATTAACCTTGGGGCAATACGTGATAAATATGTATTATTTGTCTTGAATAAGAACATCAACCACTAAGGATAAGAAATTAGAGAAGAGCAATACAAAGAAGCTGAGGCACAGAGAAGAAAAAAGATCTCTAAGAATGAAAGAATATTGAGCGAACAGTTTGACCAATCCAAACGGAACAATATTCTCATTATAGGGCTACCAGAAGAAGAGAGAGAAAAAGGGACAGAAACTGTCTTTGAGGAGGTAATTGCTGAAAACTTCCCCCATCTGGGGAAGGAGATAGTCTCTCAGACCATGGAGGTACACAGATTTCCCAACAGAAGTGACCTAAGGAAGACACCACCAAGACATATAATAATTAAAATGGCAAAGATCAAGGATAAGGACAGACTTTTAAAAGTAGTTAGAGAAAAAAGATCACATACAAAGGAAAACCCATCAGGCTATCATCAGACTTCTCAGCAGAAACCTTACAGGCCAGAAAGGAATGGCATGATACATTCAATGCAATGAAACAGAAGGGCATTGAACCAAGAATACTCTACCTAGCAAGATTATCATTTAAATTTGGAGGAGGGATTAAACAATTTCCAGATAAGCAAAAGCTAAGAGAATTTACCTCCCACAAACCATCTCTACAGTGTATTTTGGAGGGACTGCTATAGATGGAAGTGTTCCTAAGGCTAAATAGCTGTCATCAGGGGTAATAAAACCACAGTAAAGAAAGTAGAACAATTAGTGACTAAGCAGATGAAAAATCAAATCAGCTACCTCCAAAGTCAATCAAGGGACAGACAAAGAGTACCGAATATGTTACCTAATATATCAAGAATGGAGGAAGAAGAAAAAGGAGGGGAAAAAAAGAACCTTTAGGTTATGTTTGTAATAGCATAGTAAGTGAGTTAAATTAGACTGTGATATAGTAAGAGAATTACCCTTGAACATTTGGTAACCATGAATCTAAAGCCTGCAATGGCAATAAGTACATACCTATTGATAATCACCTTAAATATAAATGGTCTGAATGCACCAATCAAAAGACATAGAGTCAATGAATGGATAAAAACACAAGACCCATCTATATGCTGCCTACAAAAGCCTCACCTCAAACCCAAAGACATGCACAGACTAAAAGTAAAGGGATGGAAAAAGATATTTCATGCAAATAATAGGGAGAAAAAAGCAGGAGTTGCAGTACTTGTATAAGACAAAATAGACTTCAAAACAAAGAAAGTAACAAGAGATAAAGGACATTTCATAATGATGAAGGAGTCAGTCCAACAAGAGGATATAACTATTATAAATATCTATGCACCCAAGACAGAATCACCTACATATGTGAAACAAATACTAACAGAATTCAAGGGGAAATAGAATGCTCTGCATTCATTTTAGGAAACGTCAACACACCATTCACTCCAAAGGACAGATCAACTAGACAGAAAATAAGTAAGGAGTTAGAGGTACTGAACAACGTATTAGAAAAGATGGGCGTAATGGACATCTACAGAACACCCCATCCAAAAGCAACAGAATACACATTGGTCTCAAGTGCACATGGAACATTTTCCAGAATAGATCATACACTAGGCCATAAAAGGAGCCTCAGTAAATTCAAAAAGATTGAAATTGTACAAACCAGCTTCTCAGATCACAAAGGTATAAAACTAGAAATAAATTACACAAAGAAAACGAGAAAGGCCACAAATACATTGAGGCTTAATAACATGCTCCTAAATAATCAATGGATAAATGAACAAACAAAAACAGAAAAAGCAATATATGGAGACAAATGACAGTAATAATTCAACACTGCAAAAATCTGTGGGATGCAGCAAAGGACATGCTATGAGGGAAGTATATTGCAATGCAGGCCTACCTCAGGAAAGAAGAAAAATCCCAAATGAACAGTCTAAATTCACAACTAATGAAACTAGAAAAAGAAAAACAAATGAGGCCCTAAGTCAGTAGAAGAAGGGACATACGATTAGAGCAGAAAAAAATTAAATCAAGAAGAATAAAAAAATAGAATCAATGAAAGTGGTCTTTGAGAAAATAAACAAAATAGATAAACCCCTAGCCAGATTTATCAAGAAAAAAAGAGAGTCTACACACATAAACAGACTCAGAAATGAGACAGGAAAAATCACTATAGACACCACAGAAATACAAAGAATTATGAGAGAATACTATGAAAAACTATATGCTAACAAACTAGATAACCTTGAAGATATGGACAACTTTCTAGAAAAATACAACCTTCCAAGGCTGACCTCAGAAAAAATAGAAAATCTGAATAGACCAATTACCAGCAAGGAAATTGAATTAGTAATCAAAAAACTACTCAAGAACCAAAACCCCTGGATCAGATGGTTTCACTGCTGAATTTTATTAAACATTTAGTGAAGACCTAATACCCATCTGCCTTAAAGGTTTCCAAAGAGTAGAAGAGGAGAGAGTACTCTCAAACTCATTCTATGAGGCCAGCATCACTCTAATACCAAAATGAGGCAAAGATACCACAAAAAAAGAAAATTACAGACCAATATCCCTGATGAACATAGATGCAAAAATACTCAACAGAATATTAGCAAACAAAATTAAAAATACATCAAAAAAGATCATCCATTATGGTCAAGTAGGATTTATTCTACTTGCAAGGGATGCAAGGATGGTACAGCTTTCAGAAATCCATCGACATCATCCACCACATCAACAAAAAGAAGGACAAAAAACACATGATTATCTCCATAGATGCTGAAAAAGCATTCAACAAAATTCAACCTCCATTCATGATAAAAACTCGCAACAAAATGGGCATAGAGGGCAAGTACCTCAACATGATAAAGGCCATATATGACAAACTCACAGCCAACATTATACTTAACAGCAAAAAGCTGAAAGCCTTTTCCTTTAAGATTGGGAACAAGACAGAGATACCCACTCTCCCCACTTTTATTCAACACAGTTCTGGAGGTTCTAGTCATGGGAATCAGACAACACAAAGAAATAAAAGGCATCCAGATTGGCAAGGAAGAAGTTAAACTGTCCCTATTTGGAGATGACATGATATTGTACATAAACAACCCTAAAGAATCTACTCCAAAAGTACTGGATCTAATATCTGAATTCAGCAAAGCTGAGGGATACAAAATTAATACACAGAAATCTGAGGCATTCCTATACACTAACAATGAACTAGCAGAGAGAGAAATCAGGAAAATAATTCCATTCACAAATGCATCAAAAGGAATAAAATACCTAGGAACAAACCTAACCAAGGAAGTGAAAGACCTATACTCTGATAATTACAAGACACTCATGAGAGAAATTAAAGAAGACACCAATAAATGGAAACACATCCCGTGCTCATGAATAGGAAGCATTAATATTGTCAAAATGGCCAAACTGCCTAAAGCAATCTACAGATTCAGTGCAATCCCTACCAAAGTACCAACAGCATTCTTCAGCAAACTAGAGCAAGTAGTTCTAAATTCATGTGGAACCACAGAGGACCCCGAATAGCCAAAGAAATCCTGGGAAGGAAGAGTAAAGTGGGGGGTATTATGCTCCCTGTCTTCAAGCTCTACTACAAAGCCACAGTTCAAGACTATTTGGTACTGGGACAAGAACAGACCCACAAACCAATGGAACAGACTAGAGAGCCCAGATATAAAGCAAGCATATACAGTCAATTAATATATGATAAAGGAGCCATGGATATACAATGCAGAAATGACAGCCTCTTCAACAACTGGTGTTGACAAAACTGGACAGCTACATGCATTATTGCCTAACCCCGTACACAAAAGAAAACTTGCAATGGATCAAAGACCTGATTGTAAGTCATGAAACCATAAAACTCTTAGAAGAAAATGTAAGCAAATTCTCTTGAATATAAACATGAGCAACTTTTTCCTGAACGCATCTCCTCAGGCAAGGGAAACAAAATAAAAAATGAACAAATGAGACTACATCAAGCTAAAAGCCTTCTGTGTAGCAAAGGACACCATTAGCAGAACAATAAGGCATCCCAAAGTATGGGAGAATGTATTTGTAAATGGCATATCCAACAAGGGGTTAACATTCAAAATATATAATGAACTCACATGCCTCAACAACCAAAAAGCAAATAACCCCATTAAGAAATAGGTGGAGGATATAAACAGACACTTCTCCAAAGAAGAATTTCAGATGACCAACAGGCACATGGAAAGATGCTCCACATTGCTAATCATCAGAGAAATGCAAATTAAAACCACAGTGAGATATCACCTCATACCAGTTAGGATGGCCAACATCCAAAAGACAAGAAACAATAAATGCTGGAAAGGATGCAGAGAAAAGGGAACCCTCTTACACTGCTGGTGGGAATGTTCAACCATTGTGTAAAGCAGTATAGAGGTTCCTCAAAAAACAAAAAATAGAAATACCACTTAACCCAGCAATTCCACTCCTAGGAATTTACCCTAAGAATGCAGCAGCCCAGTTTGAAAAAGACATATGCACCCCTATGTTTATTGCAGCCCTATTTACAATAGCCAAGAAATGGAAGCAACCTAAGTGTCCATCAGTAGATGAATGGATAAAGAAGAGGCAGTACATATACACAATGGAATATTATTCAGCCATAAGAAGAAAACAAATCCTACCATTTGCAACAGTGTGAATGGAGCTAGAGGCTTTTATGCTCAGTGATATAAGCCAGGCAGAGAAAGACAAGTACCAAATGATTTCACTCATCTGTGGAGCATAAGAACAAAGCAAAAACTGAAGGAACAAAACAGCAGCAGACTGACACAATCCAAGAATGGACTAACAGTTATCAAAGGGAAAGTGACTGGGGAGGGTGGATGGGAAGGGAAGGAGAATGGTAATAAGGGGAATTACAATAAGTACACAAACATAGGGTGGGCATGGGGAAGGCATTATAGCACAGAGAAGACAAGTAGTGATTCTACAGCACCTTACTATGCCAATGGACAGTGACTGTAATGGGGTATGTGGTGGGGACTTGATAATGGGGGGAATCTAGTAACCACAGTGTTGCTCATGTGATTGTATATTAATGATACCAAAATAAAAAAAAAGAACTTCTACCACTGTACACAGGACTTTCTTTGAATCAAAGAAATCAAGATGTAACATCTATTCCAGTAATATCAAAGTGATCTGCCTCTTAAAGATCAAATAGCTATCTGATAGCTGTTGATTTAGGATGTATAAGCAATTACTAAGCCACAAGCTGGTTGTCATTATGCCCTAAAAATGTACTTCATATCTTATATTGAACTCTTTCAAGGTGTCTTTAAAAGTGTAACTGGATATACACCCAGAATAATTTGGCCTCTTAACACCTTCATCATAAGTATTTGTGCCTTTGGATGTATACGAGGGAGGGAGGCTAGAATGAGGTCACAGAAGAAGGAAGGAAAGAGTAAGTAGCTACAGCAGGAAGTACCACACCAGCTTGTCTATTATGGACATGCTTCAGGAGAGCATGCATTTTGCTCCCCCACAAGTCTATGCTAGGGGGGAAAGGATCAGGAGCTAGAAGAGAGTATGTATAGAATATGACATCGGAGGCTGTGTCTTCCTTTTAACCACTGTGTTTGGAGACTTTAACCTCATCACTAGTATTCTCCTAAAACAGATATTCTGAGAGATCCAAGGGGCTATGGGATGATGATAAGTGACTATGTCTTCATTTTTTATTTAATCACCTAAAGAACCTCAACACTGAAAACATCCATCTCAAATGATTTAAATTCTCTAAAATCAGACTACATGGTAGTTCTGTTTTGACTTTTAGTTGGAAAACCGTAGTTACCTATTTAGAATAAGTACTGCATCATGCATTTTGAATCCAAAATGTTGTTGGTTTATTAATTTTTTATCTAGAAGCAGTTAGAAATTTTAACCAGATAGGATTAAAGGCTTAGAGAGAGACTTGGTGTAGTGGGTATCAATTAGAAGAGTAATTGAAAATAACTCCCAATAGTGCTGCAAAGTACAGCCCCAGTAGGCATTAGCATGAGCATGGTTGTAGGGACCAAGCCTCGCTGGCTTCCAGCCTGAAAGTGCAGGGGGCAGAGAGAATTACTGATACTCTCTGGATCTGTTTTATCTGTGTAAGGCTTCTGGTTTAGATCATTTTCAAGGTGTCTTATCTCTAAATTTTGCTGGTACAAGAAACCTGTTTAGGGACAGACAGTCAATGGAGTGGAATGTAGAGTAAGATTCATGTGGCTTCAAAGGGCAACTCTGCCTCACACTGAAGGTCTCAACAGCCATCTTAGCAAATCACTGAACCTCTGGGGCCTCAGTTTCCCCAATGGGGATTGTATTTGCCTGCTGTTAAGGTGAAATAATATGACACATGTAAGTGTACATAGTAGAACACACTTAGAAAGTGTAAAGGTATAGAACTATAAATATAGCTCTCCAACTGGGAACCCTGTGGCAAACATATCTGGACTTGGGAAACCATTTTGACTTTGAATCTTGTCAGTCAGCTAATTTCAAGCATGGATTCCAAATTAGGGCTGAAGGAAGAAGAGTCGTGTTTTACAGTACAGTTAGTTACAGGTCATCCTTGCTGTACCTGGCTTTTCAAGGACCGAATCTAGCAGAACTGTAGTGCTGCTCTGCATGCAACCAAATTGCAGCCCAGTGCAAATACGGCTCACCTGGAAGTAGCCGAGTCTCTGGGAAAGCTTGCCTCATCGCTCATACTGGAGTCCAGGCCACACCACCTATCAAGAGCACTTTGTGCTGACAGGAAGGACAAGAAAGTGGGAGCTTTGTAGGGGAAATGTTTTTCAGTTCTTTGTGTATTTCTGATCATTCCATTAGAATGCATTACATGATTCAAACAATTCTTTAAAAGGTAATAAAAATGATAGGAGATTTAAAAAGCAAATTTTATTTGAAAACCACCTGAAGCCAGCCTTCAAAGCCCCTAGATGTTCATGTTGGATGGGGCTGGGAAACAAATGCTGATGGAGATGAGTTAAAGTCAACATGAGATTTTAAAACACCACAGTCAAGAAAGAATTGCGAAGCACATTACTTTATATAGGTTAAGATGCCCCCAGCATAGATGTCCATGGGCATAAAAGATACCCCATGACTTAATGCAGGAAGCAATCTGGGTGAACCCATGTGGAGGACCTGCAGTCCTAACCACATTTGTTTGTGTTCACAGAACTTGAATTGGTACAATGAATGCCGCAGGATCTGTTTTCTGTTAATCAACATAAAGTCAAAATTTAGCCTTCAGGAAAAAATCTAACCTACATAAGCTTCCATTTTATAACAACTTCCTTTGTCATCTTATTTTAGTTTTTAGAGTAAAATTTCTATACTATGTTTAGTAAATATTTGCCACATTTCATTTTTCAAAGAAAACTCAAAAACACCAGTAATCCAGTTCATGCCAGAGTTTTTAAAACAGAGTTTAAAGGAGAACATGTATGTTGGATATAATTGTCTATCCTTTTTACACCTATTACCTACAAAACAATTCTGAGATCACTGTTATTTAGAAAGATGGCTAAAATAAAAACTTTAAAATGAACTTTAGTTTACTCTACCTTCTAATTAAAGAAAAAATTTAGACTTTTAGACAATGAAGTCTGCAGTAAAAGCAAGTTTTCAACACTCCATTAAGGATTCTATGGTCTTACCTTCATCACCACCTGAGCCAGAAGTTAGGAGATGTTACCCTTCATTCCTGGTTTTGCTCCTGTTTGACCTTGGGTGAGCTAAATGACCTTTCTTGGTCCCAAGTCATTTTCAGTAAATGATGATCTTTAGGGCATATCTCTGACTTGGAATTCAGCAACTACATGAGTCTACATCTCTACCATATCAGTCAGACAAAGTTCATTGTTCATTCTAGAGCTATTCAAATTACTGTTTCTGAGGTCTCATAATCAGTGTTTGCTGTGAACTGAAGCATTATGGAAATGGCAAGAAAATTTTCCTTTTCTGCTCTGGGTCTTGACTGGCAGTGGCTATACAGATCCACACATCTGATATAATTGCATAGAATGATGGTGAAACAAAACTTCCCTGGATTCCTGTGAGAGCCCAAGCTTTCTGAAACTCTAAATACTGTGAGAATTAGCTCTGGAGCCATTTTTTTCTAGTTAATTTAGCTAATCCCGAAGGGTAATAATACCTCTTATACCAAATGACTGTAGCTCAGGGTAGGGCTCTGATTACACTCTAGGGTGTCAGGAAGACTGGAGTGTTTTCTTACTACATATTTACTTTTCAGGAATGAAGCCCAGAACAGGAAGGAGTCTCTAGGTCATAAAAGCCAAAGCACATGGTGCTATCTGAATTTTGGAGAGATTTTATTCAAATACCAAGAGGGTTGGAATTATGATGCATACCCATTATCCTTCCAAGAAGACCCAGGAGGTAAGGGGGACAGCTTTCTCCTTCACCTCTACAAGCAAAAAAAAATCACTTTCCCTCACCTTTCATCGATGGAGTGTCTGGTGCCCAGGAGCACTGTGTGCCATAAACCAGCTCCATACTTTTCTGTGAGTCCAGCCCCCACAGGGCCCCCCAATCTTGTTACTTATGACAGTTGTGTCTCCTGCATTTTGACAGTTGAGCACCTCCATGTGGACTCCACTGTGCTGGGTTCCTATCTCCTATCATCCCAGCTGCTATGTGTGAACTCCCTCTGCCACCCACCTTGGCCTGCAGAGGAAGGCACCACTGAATTCCCAGCACTATTTCATTGTCCACTCCAGTTGGCCCACTTCCCAGAATGTCCCAACCCCATCCTCCACTGTCCTCAAGGCGGTTCTGGTGTTTCCACCACACTAGGCCATAGCTCTCCATGCTCCCAGGAGCCACCCACTGGTGAGTTCACGCCACGTCCAGGGGTCTCTGCCAGGGTGTTAAATCCTGTCCCTCAGGTGGAGCCCTCATAAGTAGGATTAAATGAAAGGCTGATTTAAAATTAACTGGCCCTACTCCCCCCTTCCAGGTGGTCCCTCAGTCCACATTGGAACATACCAGTGAAGAAAACTCACCAACTCCTCGGTCAGCCCACTGAAATATTCAAAAGGTCTTACTATTCAATGCATATCCATTTTACAGAGCAAAATCTGCATTTCCTTAAACCTAAAACAAAAATTTTATAATTTTATATATGTAACAAACTTCAAAATTATCCTTCCTTTCCCAAAATTTTGATTGAAAATTGTAACAGAAGAGTCCCATGGTATCCACAGGTGATACTATATGGATAGTAACAAAAAACCTGACTAGTATAGTAATTACAGTCATCTTTTGTCCTCATTTTAAAAGAAAATGTAGCTAAGGTGGTAGAGAGGTGGCTAACTGATAAGATACCAATTCAGAATGAAAAGTCTTTGTCATATTCTATTTAGGTTGAGTATTCCAAGTACTGAATAATGTTCCATTCAGTAGAAATACAAATTCAAGTTTAAAATACTTTAAAAATAATATAATTTTCCATATTGAGGAAATGACAAAGAAAAAATTCAACTGTACACGTAGTAAGACTTTATCCATGTAAGTTTTTGCTCACAAAGCCACCCAGTGCCTGGTCTTACCCTATCTCCCTTATCTGTCTTTCTCTCCCCAAATTTCTGGCCAGCATCTCTCTGTGACCCTCTGTTGCCTTTTCTTCCTCATGTAGAAAGAGATTCAGCCAATCCTGCTTTCCTCAGGCCTGTATCTCCACTCTGCACCTGGAACAGCTGCAAAAGGTGGAAAACTGACAAAAGCCCTTTGCAGACCATGAGAAGAGGAGACACTATGCACAGTTCCATTTTTATAAAAATGTATTTCCCGATATTTGATCATACCAACTCTGCCAATATTCTAAAAACACAACTTTCTCATGATTTCTAAAACCATATTTAGGTGTGTCTACAAAAACCTAAAGCTAAAATAAACTTAAACAACAGGAAAAATGAGAATGTTTTTAATTTTACAGTCAAAGGCATTGCTTATCCAATACTACTATCATGGTGTGCATGGTTATAATATACTCTACTCTGTGTACCAACCTCTCCCTCTCCACTAATGGAGCAGCTTTTATGAGAGCATAAACTTATCCCTCATCTATATGGGGACCATTTAATGTGTCTGGCTTCTTGCCTATAGATAAAGGTGGTTGGTTTCAGATGCATCTTACAAAAGACTTCAAATAATTCAGGGAAAGTGTCTAATTTATGAGCTTCATAAATACATCAAAAATTGATTTGAATGGGGAGTTGGAACAAAGCACAGGATTCTCTGCCTGTTCCTTTTTTAATTCCCTTACTATTTATTCAGCCAACTGACAGTATAGAAGAAACAAAACTGTACATATCTTCTGTTCTGGTAAATCAAATCAGAAATGGAAGTGGATACATTATGACTGTTATCACAGAAATACAAAAGACCACAATGACAACTATGAACAATTATATACCAACAAATTGGACAACCTCCAAGGAATGGGTAAAATCCTAGAGACACACAACCTACCAAGACTGAATCATGAGAAAAGAGAAAAATCTAAACTGACTGATAATTAGTAAGAAAATGGAATCAGTAATCAAAAACCTCCCTAAATACAAAAGTCCAGGACCAGACTGAGTAGTGGTGAATTAAACCAAAAATTTAAAGAATTAATACTAATCCTTCTCAAACTCTTCCAAAAAATTGAAGAGTTGGCAATACTTCCAAACACATTAAACAAAGCCAGCATTACCTTGTTATCAAAAGTGTACAAGGATAACACAAGAAAAGAAGCTTATAGGCCAATATTCCTGATGAATACAGATGCAAAACTTCTCAACAAAATGTTAGCAAACTGGATTCAACACTACATTAAAAGAATTGCATACCATGATCACGTGGGATTTATTCCAAGGGTACAAAAATGATTCAACATCTGAAAATTAACCATACTAATACACATTAACAAAATGAAGGGTAAAAATCATATCACCTCAGTTGATGCAGAAAAGGCATGTGGCAAAATTCAACATAGCAAAGTGGGTGTAAAGGAAATTCACCTCAGCATAATAAAGACCACACATGAAAAGACCACAAGTAACGTGATTC
The DNA here is from genome assembly GCF_030020395.1 of Manis pentadactyla. Lineage (NCBI taxonomy): Eukaryota > Metazoa > Chordata > Mammalia > Pholidota > Manidae > Manis > Manis pentadactyla. The sequence continues at coordinate 143,891,426 of NC_080020.1, read as the reverse complement.
TCATCAAATATCAGGAACAAGACAAGGATACCCATTTTTATTCAACCTGAGTATTGGAAGTCACAGCCAGAGTGATTAAGCAAGAAAAAATAAATGAAAGGCACCCAAATCAGACAGGAAGAATTAAAACTGCCAGTATTTGCAGACAATATGGTATATATACAGAACCCTGAGAACTGTGTGTGCACACATACAAGTAGAGCTAATCAATGAATTCAGTAAAGTTTCAGGATACAAAATCGGTGTAAAAAATCTTATGCACACACAAAAGAATATCAGAAAGAGAAATTAAGAAAACAATCCCATTTAAATTGCATGAGAAAGAATAAAATACCTAAGAATTAATTTAGCCACGGAGGTAAAAGACCTGTACACTGAAAACTGTAAGACACTGATGAAAAAATTTAAAGATGACACAAATAAATGGAAAGATATTCCAAGCTCATGGTTTGAAAGAATTAATATTGTCAGAACGTCCTTACTACCCAAAGCAGTCTACATATTCAAAAAGGTAAGAAATAACAAGTGTGGAGGAAGGGGAGCCCCTGTGCACTCTTGGTGAGTGTAAACTGCAGCTAGTATGGGAAACAGTTTGAAGTTTCCCCCCAAAAAATGAAAAATAGAACTACCATATGATCAAGAGATTCCACTTCTGGTAATTATCTAAAGAAAACAAAACATAAGTCAAAAGGATAAACGGACTCCCACGTTCATTGCAGCATGTTCACAACAGCCAAGGCACTGAGACAACCAGTGTCCACTGACGGATGAATGGGGTGTGATGACGAATGAGGAATGAAGAAGAAAATTCCATACAATGGAATTCCATTCAGACTTGAGAAGAAGAAAATCCTGCTATTTGCCAAAACATGGATGGACTTTAAGGGCATTTTGCCAAGTGAAGCCTAAAAACATGAAAATTATGGAAACAGAGTGGAATGGCAGTTGGCAGGGGCTGAGAGGTGGGGGAAATGGGGAGATGCTGGTCATGGCACACCAGCTTTCAGTTATAAGATGAAAAGTTCCAGAGATCTAAGGTACAGCATGGTGACCATAGTTAACAATACTGAATCCTAAACTTGAAGTACAGCATTACTGTTCTCACCACAACAAGTATTCACAACAAAATGGCAATTACGTTAGGCGAAGGATGTGCTAACACCTTATTGTGGTAAACATTTTGCAATATAAACTTGTATCATATCATCATATCATACATCTTAAATTTATACAATGCTACCTGTCAGTTATATCTCCATAAAACTAGAAAAAAAAAACCTGAACACATTTAAAAAATATTTTTTAAACCCTCCAAATAAATGACTGTAGTTTCTCTATGTTCTCACCTCTTGGGTTTTATATATCTTCTACTATGATATTATAACTAATTTTTTTCCTTCTGGGTGATTTTTCATATACATATACATATTTATAATAAAAAATACAATTATTTTTTCTTAAGCTTAATTCATTCAGAAACAATGATAGGTATCATTTCACCAACAAATCAGTTTGCATCATTAAAAGAGAGAAAACGTTTTAGCAAGATATTATTCTAAAATAAGACTTTGAGGAGATTAGCTTATTTTCTTTAAATATTTTTGTGATGCACAGAAAGGCCTGAAACTATTAAGAAAAAGATTGCAATTTTGATTACAACCCTTACACACACACTTGTTAATAATTATAAACAATTATTGCTTATATACCTAGTATCTAATATCATTTGAAGATATGAGTTGGAAGTTTTATAAATATCCATTCTTGAAACTTTCAGTTCTTTAATCTGGCTTATTTCACTGAGCATAATACCCTCTAGCTCCATCCATGTTGTTGCAAATGCTGGATTTGGTTTTTTCTTATGCCTGAGTAATATTCCATTGTGTATACGTACCACATCTTCTTTATACATTCATCTATTGATGGACATTTAGGTTGCTTCCATATCTTGGCTATTATAAATAGTGCAGTGATAAACATAGGGGTGCATCTGTCTTTTTCAAATGGGAGTGTTGCATTCTTAGGGTAAATTCCTAGAAGTGGAATTCCTGGGTCAAATGGTATTTCTATTTTGAGGAACCTCCATACTGCTTTCCACAATGGTTGAACTAATTTACATTCCCACCAGCAGTGTAGGAGGGTTCCCCTTTCTCCACAATCTCGCCAACATTTGTTGTTGTTTGTCTTTTGGATGGTAGCCATCCTTACTGGTGTGAGATGATATCTCATTGTGGTTTTAATTTGCATTTCCCTGATGACAAGCGATGTGGAGCATCTTTTCTTGTGTCTGTTGGCCATCTGAATTTCTTCTTTAGAGAACTGTCTATTCAGCTCCTCTGCCCATTTTTTAACTGGGTTATTTGCTTTTCGTTTGTTGAGGTGTGTGAGCTCTTTATATATTTTGGATGTCAACCCTTTATCGGATCTGTCATTTACAAATATATTCTCCCATACCGTAGGATATCTTTTTGTTCTATTGATGGTGTCCTTTGCTGTACAGAAGCTTTTCAGCTTGATATAGTCCCATTTGTTCATTTTTGCATTTGTTTCCTTGCCGGGGAGATATGTTCAAGAAGAGGTCACTCATGTTTATGTCTAAGAGATTTTTGCCTATGTTTTTTTCTAAGAGTTTTATGGTTTCATGACTTATGTTCAAGTCTTTGATCCATTTCAAATTCACTTTTGTGTATGGGGTTAGACAGTGATCCAGTTTCATTCTCTTACATGTAGCTGTCCAGTTTTGCCAGCACCATCTGTTGAAGAGACTGTCATTTCCCCATTGTATGTCCATGGCCCCTTTATCAAATATTAGTTGACCATATATGTCTGGGTTAATGTTTGGAGTCTCTATTCTGTTCCATTGGTCTGTGGCTCTGTTCTTGTGCCAGTACCAAATTGTCTTGATTACTGTGGCTTTGTAGTAGAGCTTGAAGTTGGGGAGTGAGTTCCCCTCACTTTATTCTTTCTTGTCAGGATTGCTTTAGCTATTCGGGGTCTTTATTGTTTCCATATGAATTTTTGAACTATTTGTTCCAGTTCATTGAAGAATGCTGTTGGTAGTTTGATAGAGATTGCATCGAATCTGTATATTGCTTTTGGCAGGATGGCCATTTTGACGATATTAATTCTTCCTAGCCACGAGCATGGGATGAGTTTCCATTTGTTAGTGACCTCTTTAATTTCTCTTAAGAGTGTCTTATAGTTTTCAGGGTATAGGTCTTTCACTTCCATGGTTAGGTTTATTCCTAGGTATTTTATTCTTTTTGATGCTATTGTGAATGGAATTGTCTTCCTGATTTCTCTTTCTATTAGTTTATTGTTAGTGTATAGGAAAGCCACAGATTTCTGTGTGTTAATTTTGTATCCTGCAACTTTGCTGAATTCTGATATTAGCTCTAGTAGTTTCGGAGTGGAGTCTTTAGGGTTTTTTATGTACATTATCATGTCATCTGCAAATAGTGACAGTTTAACTTCTTCTTTACCAATCTGGATTCCTTGTATTTCTTTGTTTTGTCTAATTATCGTGGCTAGGACCTCCAGTATTATGTTGAATAACAGTGGGGAGAGTGGGCATCCCTGTCTTGTTCCCGATCTCAGAGGAAAAGCTTTCAGCTTCTCGCTGTTCAGTATGATGTTGACTGTGCGTTTATCATATATGGCCTTTATTATGTTGAGGTACTTGCCCTCTATACCCATTTTGTTGAGAGTTTTTATCATGAATGGATGTTGAATTTTGTCGAATGCTTTTTCAGCATCTATGGAGATGATCATGTGGTTTTTGTCTGTCTTTTTGTTGATGTGGTGGATGATGTTGATGGATTTTCGAATGTTGTACCATCTTTGCATCCCTGGGATGAATCTCACTTGGTCATGGTGTATGATCCTTTTGATATATTTTTGAATTCGGTTTCCTAATATTTTGTTGAGTATTCTTGCATCTACGTTCATCAGGGTTATTGGTCTGTAGTTTTCTTTTCTGGTGGGGTCTTTGCCTGGTTTTGGTATTAGGGTGATTTTGGCTTCATAGAATGAGTTTGGGAGTATTCCCTCCTCTTCTATTTTTTGGAAAACTTTAAGGAGAATGGGTATTATGTCTTCTCTGTATGTCTGATAAAATTCAGAGGTAAATCCATCTGGCCTGGGGGTTTTGTTCTTTGATAGTTTTTTGATTACCGCTTCAATTTCATTGCTGGTGATTGGTCTGTTTAGATTTTCTGTTTCTTTCTGGGTCAGTCTTGGAAGGTTGTATATTTCTAGGAAGTTGTCCATTTCTCCTAGGTTTCCCAGCTTGCTAGCATATAGGTTTTCATAGTATTCTCTAATAATTCTTTGTATTTCTGCGGGGTCCTTCATGATTTTTCCTTTCTCGTTTCTGATTCTGTTGATTTGTGTTGACTCTCTTTTCCTCTTAATAAGTCTGGCTAGAGGCTTATCTATTTTGTTTATTTTCTCGAAGAAACAGCTCTTGGTTTCATTGATGTTTGCTATTGTTTTAGTCTTCTCAATTTTATTTATTTCTTCTCTGATCTTTATTTTGTCCCTCCTTCTGCTGACCTTAGGCCTCATTTGTTCTTCTTTTTCCAATTTCGATAATTGTGACATTAGACCATTCATTTGGGATTGTTCTTCCTTCTTTAAATATGCCTGGATTGCTGTATACTTTCCTCTTAAGACTGCTTTTGCTGTATCCCACAGTAGTTGGGGCTTTGTGTTATTGTTGTCATTTGTTTCCATGTATTGCTGGATCTCCATTTTGATTTGGTCATTGATCCATTGATTAATTTAAGAGCATGTTGTTAAGCCTCCATGTGTTTGTGAGCCTTTTTGCTTTCTTTGTACAATTTATTTCTAGTTTTATGCCTTTGTGGTCTGAAAAGTTGGTTGGTAGGACTTCAATCTTTTGGAATTTACTGAGGCTCTTTTTGTGGCCTAGTATGTGGTCTATTCTGGAGAATGTTCCATGTGCACTTGAGAAGAATGTGTATCCTGTTGCTTTTAGATGTAGAGTTCTGTAGATGTCTATTAGGTCCATCTGTTCTAGTGTGTTGCTCAGTGCCTCTGTTTCCTTACTTATTTTCTATCTGGTGGATCTGTCCTTTGGAGTGAGTGGTGTGTTGAAGTCTCCCAGAATGAATGCATTGCATTCTATTTCCTCCTTTAATTCTGTTAGTATTTGTTTCACATATGTTGGTGCTCTTGTATTGGGTACATATATCTTTATAACGGTTATATCCTCTTGTTGGACTGAGCCCTTTATCATTATGTAATGTCCTTCTTTATCTTTTGTTACTTTCTTTATTTTGAAGTCTATTTTGTCTGATACTAGTATTGCAACACCTGCTTTCTTCTCTTTGTTGTTTGCATGAAATATCTTTTTCCATCCCTTGACTTTAAGTCTGTGCATGTCTTTGGGTTTGAGGTGAGTCTCTTGTAAGCAGCATATGGATGGGTCTTGCTTTTTTATCCATTGTATTACTCTGTGTCTTTTGTTTGGTGTATTCAGTCCATTTACATTTAGGGTGATTATTGAAAGGTATGTACTTATTCCCATTGCAGGCTTTAAATTTGTGGTTACCAAAGATTCAAGGTTAACTTCTTTACTGTCTTACTGTCTTACTTAACTCACTTATTGAGCTATTATAAACATGGTCTGATGATTCTTTATTTCTCTCCCTTCTTATTCCTTCTCCTCTCTTCTTCATATGTTGGGTGTTTTGTTGTGTGCTCTTTTTAGGAGTGTTCCCATCTAGAGCAGTCCCTGTAAGATGCCCTGTAGAGGTGGTTTGTGGGAGGCAAATTCCCTCAACTTTTGCTTGTCTGGGAATTGTTTAATCCCTCCTTCATATTTAAATGATCATTGTGCTGGATACAGTAATCTTGGTTTGAGGCCCTTCTGTTTCATTGCATTAAGTATATCATGCCATTCTCTTCTGGCCTGTAGGGTTTCTGTTGAGAAGTCTGATGATAGCCTGATGGGTTTTCCTTTGTAGGTGACCTTTTTTTCTCTCTGGCTGCCTTTAATACTTTGTCCTTGTCTTTGATCTTTGCCATTTTAATTATTATGTGTCTTGGTGTTGCCCTCCTTGGATTCCTTGTGCCTTGGATTCCTTGTCATGGGAGTTCTGTGTACCTCTGTGGTCTGAGAGGCCATTTGCTCCCCTAGTTTGGGGAAGTTTTCAGCAATTATTTCTTCAAAGACACTTTCTATCCCTTTTTCTCTCTCTTCTTCTTCTGGTACCCCTATAATGCAGATATTGTTCCGTTTCTATTGGTCACTCAGTTCTCTTAAAATTCTTTCATTCCTGGAGATCCTTTTATCTCTCTCTGCATCAGCTTCTCTGTGTTCCTGTTCTCTGTTTTCTAGTCCATTAATTGTCTCTTGCATCTCGTCCATTCTGTTTTGAAGTCCTTCCAGAGCTTGTTTTATTTCTGTTTTCTCCCTCCTTAGTTCTTGCATATTTCTCTGCAAGTCCATCAGCATGGTTATGACTTTTGTTTTGAATTCTTTTTCATGAAGACTGGTTAAATCTATCTTCCCAGATTCCTTATCAGGGGAAGATGTAGAAGATGTCGAAGCTGTCTGGGTTAGTCTTGTCTGGATCAAATTTTTTTGCCTTTTCATGTTGATAGGTGCAGTGGTGTGCTATTGACTTGTCTGTCAGCTGGGAGAGTCAAGCCGCTTTCCACTTGGCTCCTGGCCTTTCTTTACTGGGACAACTGCGACCCCTAGTGGCTTGTGTTGGGCAATTGCATGTAGATTGGTTCTCTGTATCTTGCCCGGCCGGTATAGAGGAAGCACCCTTGCTGTTGGCCTGGCCAGCCTCAGGCTGCTGCTCTGCTATGGCGGGGCCCCGGAGGGATAATGGATGGGGGGCTGTTTGGCTGTTTGCCTCCGTGAGGGGTCTCAGAGCTGTTGCCCAGGGGGTTAGTGTGCCCGGAGTTCCCTGGATTTTCCAGCTGCTGAACCGTGACCCTGGATGCTTCCATCCAGTTGTGGGGTCCCTGTCCCTTTAAGACTTTCAAAAAGCACTTGCTTTTCTTTGTCACAGGGGCACCAGCTTCAGGACCTGCTCAAAGGTCTTACTGTCCTGTTTCCCTAGTATCTAGCACCCCACGCATACACTGTGTGTGCGCTCTGATGCGGATGGCTAGGTCTGTGTGTTTAGCAGTCCTGGGCTCCCTCTCCCTCCCGCTCCGACTCCTCTCCTCCCACTGGGAGCTGGGGTGAGGGGCGCTCGGGTCCTGCCAGGCTGAGGCTTGTATCTTACCCCTTTCACCAGGCGCTGGGCTCTCGCAGGTGTGGGTGTAGTCTGGCTGTTGTCCTGTGTCTTCTGGTCTCTCTTTTAGGATTAGTCGTATTTGTTGTATTTTCAAAAATATGTATGTTTTTGGGAGGAGATTCCCACTGTCCTACTCATGCTGCCTTCTTGGCTCTGCCTCTCTACAATGCCAGTTTTAAATGTGAATATAAGAGCTTTAACTTGTATGTGGAATTAAATTCATGTTTTGTAGGTCATGCCTACATGTATAATGTGTTCTCACCTGAAAAGTGGAAGTTCTGCACACAAAAAGTCCTTTCATTTCATTTCTTGACGTATGCAAATTCTACCAATTCTCTCTCCTTTTGTCCTATGCTGAGGAAGGGAGGATCCAGAGGAAAAGGAACTCTGTGGTGCCCTATGTTTCTCATCCTTTCCTTGTCATCATTTCCAGTCTAAGTGGTTGGCTAATCAGGGAAGCAATGTGAGGAGAAAGGTTGCAGTAGGGTCCCTCAGTCATTTGTGTTTCTTGGAAACAAATACTCAAAGAATGCAAAAGATATATATACTGTGACATTTCAGGTAACAAAATAAAACACAGCAATAAAAAAATGAAAAGCTTCATACATCATGAAGTAAGAAAACATAGTGTTGCATGCATATATCATGTTGCAGAGGAATTTATTTAGAATCATGTAATTTATATAATTCAGTCTTCTTCTGAATCTGAATCAAGTTCAGTTTTGAAGGAAAAGCTGAACTCCCAGGCTGTCAGTTCCTCACTTCCTCAGAGTGGGAACATGCTTACCTTGTCCTCACTTTGCATCTCTCTTGGGTCATTGCAAGTTCATATACACTATATGTGAACTCACAAAACAGGTTTTTCCCCTTATAATAGAACTGAAGCCAAGGGAAGGAGGAAAGGACATTGTTGCATTCTCTATTTATTAGGAAGTGTTTAATTCTGCTGGGTAATAATTGACTACCTGTTAAGGGCTAAAATCCCAAAGTGTTTGGGAAGTGGAAATATAGTTTGTCCCATTGTCTATGTAAAAGAGAAAGGAAGCTGAGAGGAGGGGAGATGGAGAGCGATGATGATTAAGAGATGCATACGTAGTGCAAAGAATTGGAGTCTATAAGTATAATGATAAAGAACATTCACCTGAAATCAGGCAGTGTATGAATCACAGCTCCACTGACTAGCAGTAGATAGTCACAATACCCAAATATTTCCTGTAAACTGGGGTTTACAGTATAGAGCCTGGCATACATTAAGTGTTCAAAAAATTTTTCCTCAGAAATAATCCTTGTTGAAAAAAAGAGGAAGAGGTATCTCAAGAAGCCAATGGCACAAGAATGATGAAGGAAGTGTGCATAATCACACACAAAGAATCCAAACATACTCAAAGAAAGCAAATGATATATGTACTGTGCCATTTCAGGTAACAAAATAATAAACAGCAATAAAAAATGAAAAGCCTCAAGCATTATGAAGTGAGAAGACAAACATAGTGTTGCATGCATATATTATGTTGCAGAGGAATTTATTTAGACTTATGTAATTTATATAAGGTATATAAATTTAAATAACAGGTTATTTAGGGAGATGACAGATGATGATAGATATAGAGATAGATAGATGATGAAGATAGGGCAGCAGATAAAGGTATGAAATGAATATTGATAAAGAAACATCTAAATTTAAATGTTATATGTGAAAGAATATATGTATATATGTGTGTGTACATGCACACAGTGCATATGAAGAAAATCAAGTGAATGTTAAACACAAATTTCAGGATAGTGGTTACAACTGATGGGGGAAACATAATGTCATTGAAGAGGGACATACAAGGGGCTTAAAGATATTAATCAGCTTTATTTCTTTATTTAACAGTGCCATTGAAATATAATTTACAAACTATAAAATTCATCCATTTTTTAAAGTGTATAATTCCAACGTATATACCAAATGATTTTTGGTATACTTACAGAATTGTCCAGCCAACATCATAATCTAATTGTGGGACATTTCCCACACTCCACAGACACCTGCTGCCTGTCTGCAGTTCCCCATGGCCATCTCCAGGCCCAGATACTTAATGTACTTTCAGAGGTGCAGTCTCCTTACTGTACATTTCATATTAATGAAATCATACAATGCTTTGCTTCTTAATATGGGTGATGGATCATTATTATTCATTGATATATATTGTTCTTCCACATGAAATAGAACATGTAAACAAATGAAAAATAAAATAAAAATATTCATAAATTTTCTTATGAGTTGAAAATTTTAATTTTTAATGAAACTCCCAAAATTTCTATTTTTTCAGTTTTGCCTCAATAATATCAACTCCTGGCTTCTTAGTTTTACTATCTGTAAAATTGAATGCTGTGAATATCAATTAGGGTAGTATTAAATTCGGGCGCTTTGTAAACTGTAAAGAAACAAACACATATGACAAGGATCTTTAATTCATTCTCTATTTTTTTCCTCAATAAAAATGATTTTCAAAATGGAGGACTGTAATAATATGGCTAGGAACAAATTGGAAACTTGGAACTGTGTGCATACACATAAATTTTTCTTGTCTTCTGCCTAGAATTCTGGTTTCATATAGGAATATTCTAGTTATTTAATCTGAAGGGCTTCATATCTTGGTTCTTACCTTGGCTACCCATTAAAATTTCTGTAGAAACTTTAAAAAATCCAAACCCCAGGCATCCATCCAGACCATGTTAAATTAGGGCCTCCTCCCTGGAGCTCAGGCATTAGAATTCACTGATCTTCAACATTTTCATTACCATAGTCACTTACTAAAAAACAAGATGGTGGCATGGAAGGTGAAGAAGAGGCCTCTTCCCAGAACCACATAAGGCATGAAAGTGCAGCAAGTGGAACTGTTCCTAGGGAAGCGACTGGAGGAAGGACTGCAGTGGGTGGCCTACTTCTGGGGAAAAGGGAGGACCTCGTGGAAAAGGGTAAAGTGGCAGAGCCATGATCCTGCAGGATCCAGGCCCTCTCCCCATCCTAGCTCACCAGCAGGAGTGGGAGAGGCAGAGCAGAGAGAGAGTGGAGGCCTAGGACTGTTGAACACCCAGAACTAGAGATCTGCTCAGGGAGTACCAACCCATATTGCACAGTGCTCTGGAAATTGGACTGGTTGGGAGGCAAGGATGGGAGGAGTGCTTGGAGACATAGATTCCAGTGTTTCTGGAGAGCAGGTACCCATGGCCAGCTGTTCCAGAGCAGAAGAGAGGTGGGCACTTTCAGACACTTCCCAACAGCAGTAGGGCTGATGAAGGGACAAGGATTACAAGGGGCTCGCTCCTCAGGAGAAGGGATGAGTGGACAGAATCATCCTAGCACACTCAGCCCAGCAGGTCAGAACTTTCAGGGGCTTCACGCACTCCATCCCCCTGGCTGGAAACTCAGTGCTGAGGTCCCCCACTGTAATATGCACCTTGCCGCTCCTTCCTCCCAGCTCAGAACCAATTAGCAGATCTGCTGCCCTGTGGTCACACCACGCTGGAAGGAGGTAGGGGGCAAACCCATCTGAAGTGGATGCAGGGACTTGGCTTGGAGGCTCCTCACAGTGCATTCAGCCCACTGGCCCTGACAGTGAATGAAGGCACTGCATCCAGGAAATAGGAAAGAGCTCTTTCCTCCCAGAAGGAACTAGCACTGCTCCCCTGTGACCCCTGCCATCACTCCAGATAGAGGGTAGCTCCAGAGAGTAGAGCTTCTGGGCACTAGAGGGTGCTGTGGACAAAAAGTTGTTATTCCACAGTAATCATTAAGAATAAGAAATGGCCAAAGAGCCTTGTAAAACTAAAATCCCTCAAACACCAGAAGAGGGCCAAGTGAAAAAGAAATCACCAATATTCCTGAAAAATATTTCATAATAAAAATCATAAACATGCTTATGGAGCTACAGAAAAATATTCAAGACCTCAGGGAAGACTTCAAGAAAGACAAAAACTTTTTAAAATGCAGTATCTGAAACGAAACATACAAATGGAGGGATTTAAAAGCAGACTAGATGAGGTAGAGGAGAGAGTAAATGAAATAGATATTAGAAAACAGGAATACAAAGAAGCTGAGGCACAGAGAGAGAAAACAATCTCTAGGAATGAAAGAATATTAAGAGAACTGTGTGACCAATCCAAATGGAACAATATGCACATTAATAGGGGTACCAGAAGAAGAAGAAGAGAGAGAAAGGGATAAAAAGTCTCTTTGAGGAAATAATTGCTAAAAACCTCCCCAATCTGGGAAGGAAATAGTCTCACAGGCCATGGAAGTGCGCAGATCTCCCAACACAAGGGACCCAAGGAAGACACCACCAAGACATATAATAATTAAAATGGCAAAGATCAAGGACAAGGACAGACTATTAAAAGCAGCCAGAGATAGCAAAAAGATCACATACAAAGGAAAACCCATCAGATTTCTCAACAGAAAACTTATAGGCCAGAAGGAAGTGGCATGATATATTCAATGCAATGAAACAGAAGGGCCGCAAACCAAGAATACTCTACCCAGCAAGATTGTCATTTAAATTTAAAGGGGGGGATTAAACAATTCCCATATGAGCAAAAGTTGAGGGAATTTACCTCCCACAAACAATCTCTACAGTGTATTTTGGAGGGACTGCTATAGATGGAAGTATGCCTAAGGCTAAATAGCTGTCACCAGAGAAAATAAAACCACAGCAAAGGAAGTAGAACAATCAAATACTAACCAAATGCAAAAGCAAATCAGCTACCCACTAAGTCAGTCAAGAGATACACAAAGAGTACAGAATATGACACCTAACATATGAAGAGGGGAGGAGGAAGGAAAAGAAGGGGGGTGAAAGGATCTTCAGATTCTGCTTATAATAGTGTAACAAATGAGTTAAGGTAGACTGCTATATAATAAAGAAATTGCCCTTGAACCTTTGGTAATGATGAATCTAAAGCCTGCAATGGCAATAAGTACATATCTATCAATAATCACCCTAAATGTAAATGAACTGAATGCACCAATCAAAAGACATAGAGTTACTAAATGGATAAAAAACAAGACCCATCTATATGCTGCCTACAAGAGACTCACTTCAAACCCAAAGACATACACAGACTAAAAGTGAAGGGAAGGAAAAATATATTTCATGAAAATAATAGGGAGAAAAAAGCAGGAGTTTTAGTACTTGTTTCAGGAAAAATAGACTTCAAAACAAAGAAAGTAGCAGGAAACAAAGAAGGAAATTACATAATGATAAAGGGGTCAGTCCATCAAAAGGATATAACCATTATAAATATATATGCACCCTGCATAGAAGCACCTACATATGGAAAACAAATACTAACAGAATTAAAGGGGGAAATAGAATGCAATGCATTCATTTTAGGAGACTTCAACATACCACTCGCTCCAAAGAACAGATCAACCAGACAGAAAATAAGGAGACAGAGGGACAGAACAACATATTAGAATAGATGGACCTAGCAGATATCTACAGAACACCCCATCCAAAAGGAACAGGGTATACATTCTTCTCAAGTGCACATGGAACATTTTCCAGAATAGATTACATACTCAACACAAAAAGAGCCTCTGTAAATTCAAAAATATTGAAATTGTACCAATCAGCTTCTCACACCACAATGGTATGAAATTAGAAATAAATTAGAGAAAGAAAACAAAAAAGCACACAAACACATGGAGACTTAACAACATGCTCCTAAATAATTAGTGAGTCAATGACCAAATAAAAACAGAGATCAAGTAATATATGGAGACAAAGAAAAACAACAACTCAACACTCCAAAATCTGTGGGACACAGCAAAGGCAGTTCTAAGAGGAAAGTATAGAGCAATAAAGGTTTACCTCAAGAAAAAAGAAGAATCCAAAATGAACAGTTTAAACTCACATTAATGAACCTGTAAAAGAAGAACAAATGAAGCCCCAAGTCAGTAGAATGAGGGACATAATAAAGATCAGAGCAGGAATACATAAAATTGAGAAGAATAAGAATAGAAAGAATCAATGAAACCAGGGGCTGGTTTTTGAGAAAATAAAATAGATAAACCCTTAGCCAAAACTTATCAAGAAAAAAAGAGTGTACACACATAAACAGAATCAGAAATGAGAAAGGAAACATCACTATGAACACCATAGAAATACAATGAATTATTAGACAATACTATAAAAAATTATATACTAACAAATTGGATAACCTAAAAGAAACAGACAACTTTCTAGAAAAATACAACCTTTCAAGACTGACCAGGAAGAAATGGAAAATTTGAACAGAGCAATTAACAGCAATGAAATTTATTGGTAATCAAATAACTACCCAAGAATAAAATCCCTGTCCCAGATGGCTTCATCACTGAATTTAACAAGCATTTAGAGAAGACCTAATACACAAACTCCTTAAAGTTTTACAAAAAGTGGGATAGAAGGGAATACTTTCAAACTCACTCTATGAGGCCAGCATCACTCTAATACCAAAACCAGGCAAAGACACCACAAAAAAAATAAAATTGTAGAACAATATCCCTGATGAACATAAATGCAAAAATACTCAAAAAACACTAGCAAACCAACTTCAAAAATACATAGAAAAGATCATCCATCATGATCAAGGAGGGATGCAAGGATGGCACAATGTTTGAAAATCCATCAACATCAAACATCACATCAACAAAAAGGACAAAAATCACATGATCATCTCCATAGATGCTGAAAAAGCATTCGACAAAACTCAACATCGATTCATAATAAAAACTCTCAATAAAATGGGTATACAGGGCAAGTACCTCCATGTAGTAAAGGCCATAATGACAAACCTACAGCCAACATCATACTTAACAGTGAAAAGCTGAAAGCTTTTCCTCTAAGATCAGGAAGGAGAAAAGGATACTCTCTCTCCCCACTTTAATTCAACATAGTACTGGAGGTCCTAGCCACGTCAATCAGACAACACAGAGAAATAAAAGGCATCCAGATTGATGAGGAAGAAGTTAAACTGTCACTGTTTGCAGATGACATGATGTTGTACATAAAAAACCCTAAAGAATCTACCCCAAAACTACTAGAATTATCAACTGAATTCAGAAAAGTTTCAGGATACAACATTAAAACATAGAAATCTGTGGCATTCCTGTATACTAGTGATGAACTAGAAGAAAGAGAAATCAGGAAAACAATTCCATTTACAATTGCATCAAAAGAATAAAATCCCTAGAAATAAACCACACAAGGAGGTGTAAGACCTATTTTCTGAAAATTACAAGACATTCATGAGAGCAATTAAAGAAGACACCAATAATTGTAAATACATCCCATGTTCATGGATAGGATGATTTAATATTGTCAAAATGGACATCCTGCCTAAAGTAATCTATGGATTCAATGCAATTCCTATCAAAATAACAATGACATTCTTCAACGAACTAGAGCAAAAGATTCTAAAATTCATGTGGAAACACAAAAGACCTCAAATAGTCAAAGCAATCCTGAGAAGGAAGGATAAAGCTAGGGGGATTATGCTCCCCAACTTTAAGCTCTATTACAAAGCCACAGTTCAAGACAATTTGGTACTGGCACAAGACAGGCCATAGATCAGTGCAATAGAATAGAGAGCCCTGATATACACCCATACATATATGGCCAATTAATATACAATAAAGGAGCCATGGATATATGATGGGGAAATGACAGCCTCTTCAACAGCTGGTGTTGGCAAAACTGGACAGCTGCACATAAGAGAATGAAACTGGATTACTGTCTAACCCCATATACAAAAAGTAAACTCAAAATGGATCAAAGACCTGAATGTTAAGTCATGAAACCATAAAATTCTTAGAAGAGAACATAGGCAAAAATCTCTTGAATATAAACATGAGCAACTTTTTCCTGGACACATCTCCTCAGGCAAGGGAAACAAAAGCAAAAATGAACAAATGGGACTATATCAAACTGAAAAGCTTCTGAGTAGCAAAGGACACCATCAGTGGAACAAAAAGGCATCCTACAGTATGGGAGAATATATTCATAAATGACATATCTGATAAGGGGTTGACATCCAAAATATATAAAGAACTCACACACCTCAACACCCAAAAAGCAAATAACTTGATTTTAAAAAATGTGCAGAGGATCTGAATGGACACTTCTCCAAAGAAAAAATTCAGGTGGCCAACAGGCACATGAAAAGATTTTCCACATCACTAATCATCAGGGAAATGCAAATAAAAACCACAATGAGATATCACCTCTCACCAGTTAGGATGGCCAGCATCGAAAATACTAAGAACAACAAATGCTGGCAAGGATGTGGAGAAAGGGGAACCCTCCTACACTGCTGGTGGGAATGTAAGCTCGTTCAACCATTGTGGAAAGTAATATGGAGGTTCCTCAAAAAACTAAAAATAGAATTACCATTTGACCTGGGAATCCTACTCCTAGGAATTTACCCAAAGAATACAAGTTCTCAGATTCAAAAAGACATATGCACCCCTATGTTTATTGCAGGACTATTTACAATAGTCAAGACATGGAAAGAACCTAAGTGTCCATCAGTAGATGAATGTATAAAGAAGATGTGGTACATATACACAATGGAATATGATTCAACCATAAGAAGAAAACAGATCCTACCATTTGCAACAACATGGATGGAGCTGGAGAGTATTATGCTCAGTTAAATAAGCCAGGTAAAGAAAGGCAAGTACCAAATGATTACACTCATTTGTGGAGTATAACAACAAAGCAAAACTGAAGGAACAAAACAACAGCAGACTCACAGACTCCAAGAAGGGACTAATGGTTATCAAAGGGAAGGGGGTAGAGAGGGTGGGTGTGGAGCGACAGAAAAGGGGATTAAGGGGCATTATGATTACACATAACTTAGGGGAGTCAAGGGGAAGGCAGAGTAGCACAGAGAAAACAAGTAGTGACTCTGTGGCATCTTACTACACTGATGGACAGCAACTGCAATGGAGTGGAGGGGGGGAAACTTCATAATATGGGTGAATGATGAATGTAATGCATAATGTTGCTAATATGAAACATTTATAAGGTTGTATATGAATGGCAACATAATTTTTAAAAACATAGCCACTTATTTTTGTAAGAATTATAGAATATATTACAGTTTCCATATAATCAGGCTCATTTTATCTTCAAGGATTCCAAGACTTTTTTCTAAAGAGGAAGTTCAATAGAGAAACACAGTCATCAACAAAGCACCCTTAGTATAAATATATTTCCTTTGCTTGATGCAGAGTGACAGAGAGTGACTAAGGTTGAATCTTGAGTGAAAGTGTTTGCTCTTGAGTGTACAACCTTATATGAAATATTCTCATATTTGCACAGAGGTGGAGAGAAGAGGAGGTGGAAACACAGGGCATATTCATCAATCCTGATGTTGACAGGAAGGTTCTTGCTGAAAGGGATGTGATAAGCTCATGCTTAAAGGTCTCTGCTTCTAATAACACACTTTCCTGTGGGTCCTGTGGGCATATGCACAATGTATCAGCTGGGAATACGTGCTAATGCACAGAAAAGATATTTTGCATTGTATCCTTTATTTTTCACTTTCTCTTGTCTACTTCTGATTATATATTTTAAATGGCACAAAATGAATACAAATTTTAGAAACTTTCAAATTTTACAAACATCTGTCTTCAAAATTTAGCCACAACTGACCCTTTACCTCTACATTAGAGATCAGTTTGTGTTTCTGAAAATAAAAATGGTTGTTTTTCTTTCCTACATGCAGATTATGATGCTTAGGGTCAAGGATGCTGGAGTCAGCCTACCACTCAAATCATGATTCAAAACCTTACTGGCCATTGGCAAGTCTCCTCACCATTCTGAGCCCCACTTTGCACACTGATTAAATGAATGTGAAACACTAGGAACACTGCTCAGAACATTGTGAGCTCTATTGAATCTTCACTACAGTTTTGTTTACATGTGAGGGGATATCTTTGCTATAAGAAAACAAAACAAAGCACTAGTGGTTGTAAAGTATTTACAGAGATTCTGAAGTCTGCTGCTTAGACCGGCTGTGGGGTCTGGGGCTGGTGTCTTAACTTCCTCAGTTCTTTGACAGAGATGGGTCCTCTTAACTCCCATCATTAGCCTAATCCAAAGTTATAAGGACAGGCAGTTGGCACGCATGGTGAGGTCTGTGTATCTGGCTATTACAGTGACACTGCTTGTATGTGGTGTACTGTGTTTGGGCTGTTCACACAGCAGAAACACCAAAGATCAGAGACGGTAACTATTTCAGATTGAGCCAAACTTTGGTGGCTCCTCTTGCACTGAGCATTTTCCTTGTCAAAAGAACAGGACTCTGAAGCTTGTTGCTTGTGCATTACTAAATGCGCAATTCTGCTGCTTCTGGGCATTCCCAGTCCTTGTCACTGTTGGGAGTAGAGGCCTCCTCTCAGTTAAATGAGGAACCCCATTAGCTAGTTACCATGCAGTGAACCATATGGTCACTGCAGTGGAAGCCCAGACCCTTTTGAAGGACAGGCAGTGGCCAGCAGACACTCTGAGCACTGCTCACAGCCATCGCAGTCCTGCACAGCTGTCCTCCAGGGCACAAGTACTTCGGAGGCATCTCCTGAGTACCGAGATCTTTTCAGCACAAAACTCTCTAAATGTACTACCAAAAGTAAATAATTAAAGCCTCTGGATAAATAGCCCTAAGATTAAAGATTTAAATAAACATATACATGTTATCTATAATATAATAATGTATAATTACATATAAACATGTAATTAAATTTAGTTATGTATATGTGTGTGTGCATTATATATATGTTAATGACCAAGAAGAAAATCATTTTTGAGTGTTAGAATACAAGCCCATCTCTTCCTTCCTTTAGCCTCTTGCTCCTGGTTCCATTTCCCACCAGGAATTTATGAAACTCCCCAGAGGAGCCTATCAGGACTTGTTAGCTTCCAGTTAATGCTAGAGAAGCCTGCAGCTCAAAATTTAGTTGAAAAGATAATGGTTTTTAAAGCTTATTCTTCAGTTCAATCTTTAGAAAAGACTATAGCTTCCTGCAGACCAGCTCTTCAAATTGTAAAATCTGCTCTATTAAAATAGAACATCTGAAACAGATCGCTACTTTGGCCTTACAAATGCCCTTAGTTCACATGTTGTGTCTTCCTAGGACATTTTTCTTTTATACTGAGAGAGGATAAGATTGCATGAACAATTATCATTTGACAAATAGAAGGAGCAGGTTTCTTTTAAAGTCTACCAGCCACACTGGTTGTGACTAACCTTAAGTTTCAATCCTCTACTAACTTTCTACTATAGGAAAATCTCTTTATCAAGTCTACTATATTAAAGTTACGATGTTAAAATATTTTATTAACTATAATTTGCTATTAAAATAACACACAGAAGCCTTTACTACTATAATCTCAATCAGAACACATAGTATGTAACTATAAATAATAAATACATAACTATAAACTATAAATATATAACTATAAAGTACAAATGTATAAATAAGCATAAATGTATATGTAAATATATATAACTATAAATTATATAATATATAACTGTATATGACTATAAATAATAACTATAAAAATTATAAATATAAATAAATAAATATAACTGTAGGTATAAATTTGAAAACATACGTATATGAACTTGTATTTCCTTTATGTTCTCAATCTGAAAAAAGATAAAGGTACAGAGATATGCCTGCAATTATTTGTAAGTCTTAGACCAATATCTTATTGACAGTAAATCAAAATATGGGTTATCACAATATGTTTTCTTCCACAAGGTAATTTACTGAAAACATTAGTCTAAAGGAGAAAATGTTAGTGACATAGCTTTTTCTGCGGCCAGCTCTGCCATTATGTTAATACTGGATGTATGTTTTGCCACTTGACACATTTCAAAAACATCAAAGCACTGCTTCTGCTGAAACTCATATCCTCTGGTTTTCTGAGGTTCTGATGACAACATACATTCTATAACTCCTGGAGATCTACTACAACACTATGCAGTGACACTCTGAGGAAGCAGGAGATGTTAACACCAAATTAAAATTCACAAAGAGCCCCAAACTCTAACTTGAGATGCTCGATGGGTTAATGTCTTCCACTTGCAAGCATTTACTAGACTGCATTGCTTTGCAGTTTCTTGAAGTAGATTTTGTCTGCTCACCCTGGAGTCAGCAAGCCCAAGGAAGGGAGAACTATGTCATTACTCATTGGGCCAGAAGCCTCCATTTCTAAGACTTTGCTTATTGAAGGTCACCTTCATCAATCAGATCTGGAGTGTAGGCTAAACAAAAGGACACAGCTGAGCACATCCAGAAGCTTGGCTAACTAGGGGCTGCGTGACTATCACATACTGAGCACAGGATGGAAAGCTGTCCCTTGGGGGACCCTGAAAGAGCAGATCCTTAATAAGTTCATCACTTACAGAGGCTGAACACCTGCATAGGCGTATACAAATAAATGGCAGAGCTGTGACACGAGCCCATTTCTCTTCCTGTATAGCTTCCTAGCACTGAAGCCAAAATCCCTGTGAGTGCTGCCCATGAGAAGGTGGCTGCAAAGCAGGACCAAGTGAAACTAGGTGTGTCAGCCCAAAGCAGCATCTTCCACTAAGGGACCTTAAAATAAAGAAGGCAGGTTGCTCACGAAGGAACCAGGCCTCTTTATTGGATGTGATTTCCTCTGCAGGGCATAGATTTTTTTATGAGACAAGGCTACCCATGCACTCCAGAGGAAATCTTTGGGTTGGCATGAATACCTGTGCTATGGAAACAAGTTTAAGTTGCTTTCAAAATTTGCACATGCAGAGTTATCATCTTTCAGCAAGTATTAATTATCTTTTGATATTTGCTTATCCCAATGTAACAGGAAGAATGAGAAAAAACATATTTGGTTCTGTTGTTGTTTTATCTTCTACTCTACAGGCTATAAAACTGGTCTGTAAAATTAGGAAGTAAAACTATGATACATGAATGTTAGCAGTAGGCCTTAGGGAATGAGTTTCTCTAAGAACTACCTGTAAAAATAAGCCAATTTTATTTATGAAAAATATTATTTACATCTTCAAGTGTAATGTGGAAGTTAATTATTTTGGAGATGTTCTTTTAGTTATTTTAAGTTTGCTCATGTTTGCAATTATCAACTAGAATAATTATTCCCTGACAGATGGCAGGAAGGGTTGACATTTGAAAAAAACGATTTGACTATGAATTGTTTCAGCATAAAGGCCTGGCAAAAAGCTGTGCCAAAGTTCTGGGACATTAAAAACCCAGAAGATAGCTAAGGGAATGGGGGGTAAAAGTTGAGAAAAGTGAAAGTTAGAAAGAAGGCATAATTTAGAGCATTAGAGAGAGGTTGAGTCCCTTGCATAAGTCCTTAAAGAATGAGGGGGGGTTGTGAAAGTTTTATCCATTAAAATGACAAGAAGAGGGGGTGACAGAGGAAGGTTTTGATCTTCAAAGAAAGAGCAGGTTCTTGAGGAGGAAGAACAATGTTCCAAGCAGCAACAGATGATCAGATACCGTTAAGGCTCCTCCAGGCTCTATGGCATGAGGTGTGTGGGTTAACAGGGAGGTCCCAATATAGGAAACCAAAAAGGAAGTAGGGTCTATAAAGGACAGCCAGGAACCAAAAGTTAAAGAGAGGAAGCATCTTCTGAAGAGGCAAAAGATTCAATGGATTACAATGGAAGATAAAATAAATTTGAAAAGCACAGAAGTAATAGAAGGACCTGTGGAGGAATCCCAACACACCAGGGGGAGTGAGACTTCAGGTACCAGAAGCCTAGGAGTTGCAGGGTCACCACGGATGGACTTCTCAAGGGAGAGTATCTGTGAGGTGTGATTTCAGCAACTCTGGAGGAAAGCAACAGCAGGTATCCTGTGTTTGTGAGAAGTGCAAGGCCCCATCTCTTCCCAACAAAATGAAAAAAGGGAAAAAAGGAGGGGTGTGCTCACAGGAAGGCTGGAAAACATATTTTAGATTCCATGTTATTACAGAAGGATCTACATAGGGTGCAGTGTGGATTATCAAATGCAGAGGCAAGGTGTAGGGGACAGATGAGCAGGGTCCACTTGATCTCCATTACTCCCTGCCCTGCACGATGCCTGACACAGCAGGTGCTCTGTAACTACTGAATTGAATATTAATGGGCATAACATAAGCATAAATGGAGAGAAAGCCTGAGGTGGGGGACAGACTGATGATGTCAGGGAGGGGACTTTCGGTTTAAGTGTTAAATTAGTGCTAAACAGAGTATGCAGGCTAGGAATAAGGAACCTCGAAGGAAAGATCTTTCCTTCCCTTATTACTCATGCCAAACGTGGGTCTTACAGGTCTTGTGGGACTTATGAGAGAAAGTTAAACTTTCAAGGTTTTTACATTTCTTGATTTTTCTCTTAACTTTCCCTTGTATTCCTTTGGTGGTGTTTCTATAGGTTATAGTGTCTGCTAAAAGGAATCGGGAACTTTTGGATGCACTCTCAGCTCAGGTGTTGAAGGTACAGCAATATCCCAACTGTCAGGGGCCACCGTGGAGGTGAAGGCGGGTCCAGGGCAGAGCTGCACCTACCATCCCACTGGTGGGCATCTCCTCCCAGGTAGCCCTGGAGGTTTAGGGTTTTATTTGTGAAGCAAGACAATAATCCACTGACCATGATAGCCAAGAATTGCCATCATTAATCCCTTGTAAAAGCAACAAGAGCAGCAATAATAAAAATAACAACCAGTATTTATTAAGCAGTCTCACTATGCCAGATGCCATGCTATACTCTTCACACATTTTTGACTTACTAAATTCTTCCCTAAAATCCCCTGGTATAGATGAGAACCTGAGGACCAGAGAAGCTATAGAAACACCCAGAACCACACAGCTAGGAGGTAACAGGTCACAGCTTAGCCTCGAGTTATCACCGGATGCGTGACAACGTCAGGCTTCTGGCCTTTTTCTCTCTCTGGCGCACAGACCAGGACCACCTCTGGCTGCTCCCAGGGCTGCTCAGTTCCCAGGCGCATTACTTAGAGACCTCTCCATAATTTTAAGTGCCTACTCATTTCCTTATTAGCACAGACAGACACACACTGACTAGAAATTCCACAAGTCTAAACCTCATTACCCTATAAATTTCAGTATGACTAAAATCTGTCTCAACAAGTACACAGATAATCAATAAAAACACGGCTTTCCTCCCTTACTCTCCTTTCACACTCGATAGCACTGGGAACCCGGGAGTGACTAGGCAGCTTACAGTGGATTCTCACCTGCCATCTGGAGTCACTAAGCAGTAGTCGCTGATGCAGATGCAAAGCCATCCTCACAACTGTCAAGGCAACATTTGCAACTCGTGTGTCCCTCAAGGCCAACTGAAGGTCCCAGCAGGAATGAGGTTACTCATTTTCTAGGGCAGAAACACAGACGGATCGCAGCTATATGCCTCCAAACTCTTCCCCACAGTCAGAAGCCTGGAGGTGCAAGAGGCCACATGATGAGACATGGAGGGCAGCCTCCCTGCCCCCAAGCATAAGACACTTCAGAGTTGGAGGGTAGATTCCCCATAACGATGTGGAATTGCTGAGCCTCATGCCAGGCAGGCCCTGGCCAGTACGGGCCTAGACTGTGGCTTTAGCCATGAGCAGCTAGAGGTACAGACCTGTCTCCATAGACAATGCAGAAACAGTCTGAGTGTGGGAAGGCTGGGGTCCAGTGAGATTCCCTGAATAGCAGCAATTCTGCCTATTAATCCAGATTTCTCACTAATAGTTCCACAGACATCTCAGATATTCCCTGTTTAAGCAGAACCCATTGAGTTCCTTCTCCTACCCAGACACACTCTTCTTCCAGGCCATTCTTTCCCAGGACCAAGGCAGAGAGGGAGAATTCACTTTTGTTTATTGTCCAAAACCAGAGAAAAGACCAAAGTGCCTTTACCTGCACAAGAAAATTCAGTAACTACCTTCATTTCTATAATATCTAAGAGAGAAAGGAACTGATATTCCATGGATTTTCCACAACAACAATAACAGAACATTTCAGCTCTTGTGCCTTCATTGGCTTTTCAAAAGTGAGCAAGTGTTCCAGGGTACCAGAGAGGCCTGGCACCTGAGCTGGAGACCAAATGAGGATGGGACATATGGGGGCTTGGGAACCACACTGAGAGAAGGTGGGTCCTGGTGAACAGTCACAGTCCCCTGCTGGGGCAGGTAACCAAGGAGGAAATCTTATTAGGCAGACAAAACATGGCACCTTGGGGATAAATAAGGTGGAAGACATTGCATGATTGTCTAGTAGACTGTGTTTTTCAAAGTGTGGGCCCTGGACCAGCCACAACTGCTAAACCTGGGAGCTTGGCAAGAACAGAGAATGTCAGGCCCCATCCCAGACCTAATGAGATGCAAAATGCATGTTATACAGATTCCCAAGTGATCTGTATGTGCATAAAAGTCTGAGATCTCCTTGCTAGTTCAGTAGTTCTCAACCATGACTGCATTTTAGAATCACCAGAAAAGCTGCAGAAGGTCCTGACCCTGAACCTCATCCCCAGAGATTCTAATTAATAGGGCTGGGATGCTGAACAAGCATTAGGATTTTTCAAAGCTCCCAGCTGATTGTAATATGAAACAAATATTGAGAGCCATGCTCTGGTCAGATGGCCCTCTTTACAAGGAATGCCAGCAAGAAAGAGCAGGTTGTAATGGTTAAGGCAATATTTGCAGACTAGTGAACACGTAGGTGTGGGATGAGATTCACAGATTCTAGAAGGGTTAGGACCCTAGGCACAGAACAGAAGCTCAGAGACACACAGCAGGTTCAGGTAATTGGGAGGTGACCAGAGGGTCATTAGCAGACAAAAGATGTATCAGGTGGGAGACAAGAAAATTGTCACCAAACAAGGTGGGAACTTGGTAACTGGGGTGGCAGGAAGGATCAGAGAAAAGTAGTCAGTGCTGCCTGAAGTTGGGCTTTGAAAACAAATTTTTCCAGTGTGATTGATATATCAGGGAGTTGAGCATAACGCGAATTTTGTTTCTGCCTGCCTATATTTGATTTTGTCTGCGAGCAGCACTAGGTGAGCCCAGGAAGCTGCCCCCAGCTGAAAGGAGCCACATCAGAAGCACACACATGCACTTGCCCCAGACGCCCACTAGGTACCCCATCATGTGTCTGTGTGTCGTGCACATCTTGCAATGTCTGTTTGATTTTCAACCACCCTCCTGCCACCTGTTAACTCACCACAATAACTCATGAGCTCCATCCTTCAGGCACCCACACCCACTAAAGCCTGGGTTATTCAAGGCATACTGCCACATTTATTCTAGTACGTATGTATTTCTTGGCCACTGGACATGTACAAAATGGTGCTACCATTTATTAGATTTCTTTAATGTGTCATAGACAAGGCTTTGAGGGCTGTGGCCCTAATCCCATTTTTCCCGTAAGCCCTGTGGTATTATTTCTTGTGAAGCTTCGCAAAGCACAGTTATTTTGCATATATTTCATTACATCAGAGCTGATGACAAGATTAAGTGGATTCCAGGTAGACTCGTTTAACTTCTAAATCAATACTCTGGAAATTCCCACTAAGGACAGGATCAAATAAGGCTGTGAATTGGGCCATCCTCAGCTCTGGAGAGAGAGAAGAGCAGCAGGACAGGTTGTCGGAAGTTCTCTGAAATGCCCAGCGGAGGCAGTGGCGTCTGCTCCCCTAACTCTCGCGCCTGGGTCTGTCGAATCCTCCTTGGTCCAGCGTGCCACGCAGACAGCGCCCAGGGAAGCTGCCAGCAGCCTCCGTCCAGCTGGACCTTCCTTGGCCTTTTCCAGGGACTGGATCTTGACCCCCTCCCCCTGTTCTCACTTCCCTCCTCCTTTCCCTTCATGACGCCACCGTTTTCCAGCTCTCTTCCTAGCTGCACATCCTTCTGTGCTGCGGGGTCTGCTTTGCTAGAGTTCCTTCCCCTCACAACCCCTTAAACACAGGATTCTGTCCTTGCCCTTTTGCTTGTAAATGTCCCCCTTAGGTCATTGCATCCATCTTTTTGGTTTTAACTACCACGTACACTACAGTATTTCCAGATCGTATCTTTAACCCAGATTTCTCATTGATAGTTCCACAGACATCTCAAATACTCCCTGTTTAAGCAGAACACACTGAGTTACTTCTCCTACCCAGACACACTCTTCCTCCAGGTAATTCTTTCCCAGTGTGTGGCAACAACATCCACTCAGCACCTGGTCATCATCCCATACAGACAGTCACCAAGCCCTTCCAGCCTTGCTGTCCTCAGCTGCCCACCTGTCCTACTTCCCCACTCCCCCTGCCATGAGCTCAGTTTCACTCCTCATCATCACACACCTGGGACACTTTCCCCAACCCCAGCTTTCTCAGTCTACACACTAGGCTCTTGCCACAGACACCTTTCAAAATTCAGGTCTAATTATGTTGCTCATCCGATCAAACTGAAGCTCCAAACCTTGGGAATAAATACTCAAGTTTTTACATATTTCAGAAATTCCACCATTTTCTGCCCCCAGACAATACCCCGCCTTATTGCTTCCTTCTTCAAATTTCACCAAGCAGAATTCCTAAAGGGTTGGTAGTTCCCCAAACACAGCCTGCTGCTCTGTGCCTCTCTGCCTTTCATATGCTAATTCCTTCTCCAGAGATGTCGTGTCCCTTTTTTTCTCTTTGCCAGCAAACTTATTCATGCTTTCATCTTTGCTAAGACATTACCTGAATCTCCCAGACAGAACTTACTTCTCACTTATATGTATTAACTATCTTTTTAACTCTACGTTTATTTGTGTGAATCACAGTTTACCTGTTTATATCCTATTTTGTTCTATAAATTTGTCATGAACAAGATCAATACTAGATAACCAAAAAATCACATGCTGAATTTCTCAAAGTTGTAGATAAGGTCTCACATGGATAATTTTTCTTCCTGTTGATTAATTAGAGTGATTGGCTTTATATTTTTATGTCTTTATGATCAGAAAAATATATTTAGGGGAATTTTAGCCATTACAGTAAGTGTATTCATAACTATACGTAGTCCTCATAGAAATGTCATTAGTTTCTCTTCCCTCCAAAGTGCAAAATACCCTTTTTAAGAATAATATCCGGTCCTCATCCTGGGATTTCTTCAAGTTCCACAGAACCCTACCCCATATGCTTTTGTGCCAACTGCAGGTAGCTGTTTTGTTAGAACCACTATTCTTGGGTTTAAAGGAACCTTGTTCATCGGCATACTACATTGCCTCTGACCAGGGGATGTGTTGACGGCAAAGGAGGTTTAACGATGGCTCACAGCCACAGGGTTCCCAAAGACTACATGAGACCATGGGGATAGAGAAAAGTGATGTTTTTCTTTGTTTATCATCCTTCTTTTCAAATAGGTGATTGGAACCCTATGTATCTCTCTGCAAGAAATCATGTCATAAATGTGAAAAGTCTGCAAACACTCCATGGCACATAGCCCAGGTCCAAGCACAGAAATGGTGCTTCATTCTTCTGAGCTGCAGAAAACGAGTTCTCTGAAACACAAGACACTCTACAAAAATATATATATAAAATATTAACATATGCATCCATGAAAATGTTTAAAGACAGTTTATAGGCAGAGCTCTTTGTCAGAGTTTCAGTATTGAGCTACCAAATACCAGTCATGTGGTTACCAGATGCAAAACAAAGTGTGAAGTTTTCAGGGATACAAAGATGAATTACATTTTCTAGCTATGCTCAGAGACTGTAAAATGTTTCTAAAAGGAAACCAAACCAAACCATTTGAGTAGTGTGTTTCTAGTTAGGATGAAGGAAGGACACAGCCCTGTCTGTGTAAGTGATGGTAAATAAACTAAGGACTCTGAAAAGGTTTATGATAGCATGTAGACTGGGGAGGAAAATAGCACTCAAAAAATGACCAATATAGCAATGGTTTTATGTTTTCCTCTCATAGCTCCAGGCTTAGACTCAGGTCAGCCTGAATCCCAGAACAGCCCAGAAAGTGTGACCAAGAGAAATTCCATCTCCAGTCTGAGGCAAGGATGGGTTACCCCAAGGGAATAAAAAGAATGGTGGCTTTATGAAGTAGGCATCCTGTGATGACAGAAGCCCTAGACTTTTCTCACCTGTGCCTGGTTGTTCTTTGTGGCACAGCCACAGTCGCCTGGTGGGCTGGGGGTGGGGCTGCCTTCCTGCCTGCCTGTGGGCAGTGGCTGGGCCCTGGCAGCAGATGCTGACAGCTCACCTGAGTGGCCCTTCATGTGCTGGGAGGTGCTTCTGCTGGAATTTGTTGTGGGTGGGGCTGCCCTTTGCCTGCCAGTCAGCAATGGCTGCTGCTGCTCAGTCACCCTGGACAGGTGGGGCAAGTGCACAGGCAAGCGTCACTTGGGGCTGAGCTGAAGAGAATAGAGCTGCCTTCTGCAAGTGATGGACCAGTTGATCTGAATGAGGGTCAGAAACCCTGAAAAGTGTCCCTCCACCTTCCAGGCAGCAAAGTTGAACCACTCCTGGGCTGAGCAGGCCAGACTGGGCAGGTATGCAGGGGAATGCCACTGTAGAGCTGGGCTGCCGGTGAGGGAGATGGAGCATCTGGGGCTCCTGTAAGCGCCCAAACGGTTGGGCTGAGGAAGGGCTGAGGCATAGTCCGCCTGCCCTTTCTCCTGCAGAGAGCGCTCCCTCAACCCCCACCCCTCTGGCACACTTCCCACTGCTGGTCAGTCTCTCAAACTGCTGCCTCTGTGTTGGGTCTCAGAGAGACAGATGGAGCGTGCCTGTCCTCCACAGCGACAGGAGTCTCATCTCCTGAGCGCTCCACCTTGTCCTGGTGTGCAGCCCCATTAAAGCCCAATGCAGTATGGACTTGTGTTCCAAAGCAGATCTCCAGGGCCCCATGTGCCAGAGTGCTTGTCCCCTCCCTGCTCTGTCCCTCTCCCTCCTGCTTGTGGGATGGGGTGGGGAAGGGCTCACATTCCAGGCATCAGAGCTCTGCCTCTTCCCTTCTCGATGGAGTCTGTTCTTACAGTTTCACCAGCTGACTTTTGGGGGTGGGGGACGCTGATATGGAGCCCGCAGCAAGGATCTCGGTAAGAACAATGAGTCCGGTGGGTGTGAGCCATCGTTACACCTCCTTTGCTGTCAACACATCCCCTGGTCAGAGGCAATATAGTATGTTGATGAACAAGGATTCCTTTAAATCCAAGAACAGCAGTTCTAACAAAAACAGCTACAGGTAGGTAAATCAAACCAGAAACTGAAATGTGTGTCCATCCACAAAGGTGATGGATTGGGGCCATACAGGTCCACGCAGCCTGTGGCTGACCGGCTCCCCTGAGGAATCACGTCAGAGCAGATTCCAGCATTTTTCTGTTGTTGGCATGCTTCTCCCTCATCTTTTATCTCCCTCTGATCCCCCGCTGCTGCTCACCGTGGTTCAAAGCCCTCAGAGATCAGTGTCAAGATCTTCAGGCTCCCTTATTCCCAAAGGAGGAACTCTGAGTACCGAGAGGCACTTTTCTCTCTTTCACACCCCCTTTGAGCTCAGGCATCAGACTGTCCTTCTAGCTGGATACCTTCTTTGGATAAGTGCAAGGAGTCATTATGACTTTCACAGTAATATGGGTGAGAATAAATGATTACTTCTATTTTATGACATTTAGTTTATTTTGTTTTTGATTACTGAGACATTATCTTCTGATGGTCACATACTTTACATGTATTTCTACCTGTCAAGTCCCACCTGTCTGCCTCCCAATGTTAGGAATGGTGGGAAGATTTGAAATTATTAGTCACCAATCCTGTGAAGTTTAGTTATGGCTGAAAACTGAAAGCCTAAATGCCTCTAACATTCAACATATAAACATTGGCCAGTAAATAAAATGTACTTTCTCATTACCTCTGTCTAGTTCTTTTGCTTTATTATCAGGTATAAAGCTGGACTCCGAATCACAGGACCTAGATACGTACTGGCATTCCATCACAAGAGGCGTCCCCTCGGAATCAGGCTTCAGGCACAGCAATGAAGCAGAGCGCGCTGCGGCGGCACCAGGAGTGCACAAGACTCTCCTGAGGCAGAGAGTGACTGCTTCTCATTATCGATGATTGGTTACATTGTACTATTTTATTTGTATGGAAACTATTCACATGATAGAAAACATTCATGACACAGCAGCCTCCCTTTTGCTACTCCAACAGGAGGAAAGGTAAAATTCAATGCAAAAATCAGATCATTACCTCCCTGATGGAGCTTCATCACTAAGAAAAAAAATCAAGCTTTTTAATGATTTGTAAGAAATGCAAAAAAAAAATTCAATACACTTGTGATTAACCTTTCAAAACATGGAGCCAGCAGCTTGTGCTAAAGAAATAGACTCCAGATAGAAATTATATTTCTCACCTAGCAAGGTATTTTCCATTAAATTAGAATATTCAATATTTCTGCACTCATTAGCGTTACTAATTGAGACTAATCTAATGCTCTCAAAAGGCTTTAAAGCAAATATGGAGAAAGAGAGATATTACAGGATGTTGCTGACTGATGAGCAGCCTGTTTCTGTAAACAGGAGGCACAGTGGTAGGCCTGCCTGGTGGCATACTGTTAGACCTGGGTGGAAAATGCCAATTTGCGTTTGCACTAATGGCCTTTGACATTAGTGCTTCACACACTGCTTGCTGGCCTTCTCAGTGGGTATGGATGTCAGCCTCCCTCAGGATGGCTTGCCATTTACATTAGTTATTCATCACAGAGATAAATAGTTATGGCCTGGCCCAACACCAGCTGTGGATTTGGAGAAATTCAAGCCTGTCCATGGGGATGGAGAGGAAAGGAATGTGAGGTCTTTGCTTTCAGCAAATTCAGTGGAGTCTTTCAAAGTTGCTCAATGATCACCATTTTCAGATGGCACAAGTGCAGACAGATCACATCTGTTCATATCAAGTTGTAAGACTCACCATGTCTGTGTACATAGACATTCATTATCTCTTCATTTATGTGACAAGTATTCATTCAGCAATTATACATATTAGGCACAGTTCAAGAAAGTGCTCTCACGTGTCTCTCATTCTAGTGGTAAGAATCAGATGACATACAAATAACTCTGTACAGCCTGCCCTCGGGGAGAAGACTCCTGCCTGCCTGGAAGGAGACCCTCTCAAACAGGCTCATTCCAAATGTCAAGCTGACAGTCTCTTTGTGTGGCTGAACTCTGTGTGGCTATTTATGGAAGTAGGGAATAAAAGTTGGAGAAAGTCTAGAGCAGACATGAATGTAAAAGTAGAGGAAAATAAAGTAGAAAAAAACAAAAAATAAAATTTTAGATGAAAAGGAGAGAGCATGAAAATAAGAAGGGAAGAGAGAAATATAAGTAAAAAAAAGGAAAGGGGAAGCCATCCCCTGTAATTACAGGAACAGAGTACCTGTGACAGGTACAGAGCTGAGGCCATCTGCCGAGACCTCTGTTAGGTCCATGACGTGGATCTCATGGCTACACACACACACACACACACACACACACACACACACACCAGTGAACATGAGGTGTGCATTTCTTATACAATGAAAGTGCTTTCCCCTGTGCCTTCAGGCGTTACTGTACAAACATACCATATAGGAAAAGCACAGGTGTGACGTAGGTTTTGACCCCTGTTGGCTCCCTGAAGAACTGCAGCAACACACAAAGGACAGCGAGCGTCTCCCTGGCTTCCTTTAGAGCCTGTCCAGAGGTATGTTCCTAAGCTGTGTTGTTTTATTGGGTCTCATATGATTGAATAACCTTACTCATGCTGGCAATGGAAGGAAACAGATAAGGGTGAATGAAAGCCATTTAGACAAAACTCAAGTAAGGATATCTGTATTCAGAGGTCCCTGTCAGCCTTTAGGAGAATGGGATCCTTAGTTCAAAAATGTAACAAATATCCATGAGGGACCTTGCAAATGTCGGGACCTGGATTCAGCTCCTGGGATAGAGCAATCGAACTAGACTGGCAAGGTCTCCACCCCATGCATCTCCAGTCCTTGGTATTTGTCACCCTCCCCTACTTCTCATTAAGAATCCACCACAGGAGGAGGAAGGGGGACCTGTAGGGGCCAAGTCTCAATCCCCGTGTTCTGGGGTTTCACCTTGAAAACACACCATTGGTGAGGCCTCTCCTACTTCTCTTTCTCCTTGTGCTTTCTATTTCTCCAGGATGGTCAGGGTGCTGAGAGCCCTCCCTCAGGGCCACTCTAAGCCCTGGTGGGACACAAGGTCTCGCTGCCACAAGTCTTCACTTCTGCTCTGGTACCAGGGAGTATGGAAAACAATCCTGCCCTCATCCATGTGGCACTTTACGGTTGAGATGGCCAACAGGAGAGGTGTGGTGATGACATTCAGGCCAGGAGTGCCTGATCCTACTGTGACCTGACTGCTCTTCCTTCCCATGTGGCCCCTGAGAACCTGTTTTACACCAAGGAAGCAAAACCACCGTGAAGGAACATTTATGTGCACTCAAATATTGGCCCCCATATGCATTGCACAGCTCCAATAACTTCAAAGAGGGACTCAGGGATGAAGGCTCAGGGACAGAGACCAACCCCAGTCATTTTTCCACAGGTTGGGTTAGGTTCTGAGGACCTCCTTCTCTTGAAGGTACTGCTACCCACTCCCTGCCAAAGCCTCACTATTAATTTTCCTGAGGTAGAGTAACAATACTGGCACTGTAAGCACACTCAGACAGAGGCCAGGCAGTACTGAGTTCTGTTGAAACTGCCTGTCTGCCCTCCACCCACTCCCATCAGTATCCCCAAGCCTTACTCCTGATCCTCCTTGCAGACCTTGATGCTGCAGGGCTGACCCCTGGGCTCACATTCAGCCCCTGAGGGACCTCCCCTGGTGCACATCCCACCCATGAACGCTTGGGTCTGTGGTGTTCCTTGGCTCTTGTTCCTATGATGCTAAAGTCACCGAAGCACCATCCTGGGACTTGGAGCCTTAAAGGGCTGCTTAGTGATAAAAACCATTGGTCTCCAAAGACAGACATCCTAGTTGATGACTTGAAGGACTTCCCCCATTCCACATATCTCCATGTCTCTGCTTCACTGCTTGGGCCACCTTGGAGCCCCAGGGCCGACCCGTGCCTTGAATGTGACTGACTGTGTGGGCCTTTGGGCCCCTCCTGCCTGGCTGAATCTCTGTGCACACCTGTGCAGACATGGAGTGGGCTGCCAGGGCCATGCACATCCATTTCCAACCCTACGGAAACCCAGGAGCCCTTCTTAATCCTAACGTTTCACAGACTCACACATGACAGTAGAAGTGGTACATAATTATTATCTGTTGATTGAGAAAAAAACACAACGGTGAAAAATTATAAGACATATTTGATAATTCTTTTTAAAATGTTGAGTTTATTAAGCATAACAATCTGCACACCTGTAGAAATAGCTCTGCATATGGGCAAGAAAAGTTATGTGTTGAATCTACAGATCATATATGGTGTGTGTTTGGGGGCCAGATGCCTGGCTTTAATTCCACAGCTCTGAGGGTTCCTGCCCCACAACTCCACCTCATGTGGGCCTACATGTCTAGACTGTGGACTAATTTGGTAGTAGGAGACTTCCTGGTTTATGACAAGATGTTTGGCATCATGAAGACAGTCTCAGTCCTCTTCCCCCCACTGTAAATAAGAAGCTGAGGGAGTAGCAAGAGGCTCACAGGGCCGATTTTGGCTCCAGGTCTTCAGTGAGGACAGTGCAGCAGGGGCTGAGGAAGTCTCCAGAGAGGCGGAAAGCCACCTCTCTCCCCAGAGCAAAACCAAATGACAGCATGCTCTGCGCTTTGCATACAGGCTCTGCTTAAACATTTATCCATCTGAATTGCTGAGGAATCACTGATCCCCGCCCATGGGGAGAAAAGCAGTTTGGTGATCCTTCAAACGAACAGTGTTTTCTCTTCCTCCTTCCATCCAAACAATGTCTTGTTTTATTAAGCGAAGCTCAACATTTTCTTCTCTCCATGGTAAAGTATAAAACATTCCATTTATAAAATAGAAACCATATTTGCCCATTCCCCCTTATCCTTAAGGTAAAAAAGGAAGTGCTGCTCAAAATCTTACGTACCCCCTTGGGAAGGCAGGCACTGGAATTTCCTTATCCCTTGCTGGTTAGGAGGACTGGCTGCTATGTCAATTCACACTGAGTAATACCTCTGTGAGTCATGAGAATCATGACTTGTCAAAAACAATTCTTCTAAAGCAATATATTTTAAAGAAAGGAAAAGCTTCCAGAGATCTATGCATCTATCTCTAAAGGAAGAGATACAAATCAAACCTTCAATTTCCTTTCTGAAGCTCATGAATAAAGCCTCCTTGATGAGTAAGTTCCATGAGTAAGACTTGGTCACAGTCTAAACACACTGTTCTTTATTAATTTCATTTTCTTACAGAAAAGCATTTTTTTTTCAAAGGGACCACGGGCTAATTAATGCCAGGAATGGTTGTATCTCAAGTTCAGACAATGGTGGAGTTGAACAAGTGCACTTCAATGCTCTTTTTGCTTGAAAAAAATACATCTTTTCAGTATTTATTGAGCATCAACTGAGCAATGAAAATAGGCAGGTGAATAAGACTTGATTCTACAAGTCTGGGAGAAGCACAGAGTGCAAAGGGAGAACACAAGAAACAACCCGCCCGATCTGGGGAAAATGGGAAGGCTTCTCGGGGGAAGGCGCTCCTCCATGACACCCACGGGGAGAGCAGCAGTCACGGGGAAGTGTCAGTGCTCCTCAAAGCAAGGGTCACCTGCTGGCATGGGTCCCTGTCTGCTGTCATGGCAAGGTAGGCACAAGGCTGAGATGGGCATCAGGAAGCTTTCATAGCAATTTGTGTTACCATGACATCCAAGCATGTGATCGGTAGGCTTACAGTTTATGTCTTTTTGTTATTTTCTAATAATTTGTTTCTTACTGTAGGTTATAAAAAGTACTAGTCTGCAATGAATTGGAAATTTGGCCCTCCCCTCAGCAATCTAGTCAGTAACGTGTGAATTGGGGAGACTGGGGCAAGGGGGTACAGAGAGCAGATTCTAAGGCTTGGCTGATTCAAGAGGCTGGAGGGATAGGCAGGTTCTGGGAGTGGCTGTGCCTGCTGAAGCATCCATCCCAAAAATATGTCCTCTCTTTCCTCTGTCCACTAGCAACACTTTCTGTAATAAAAACAGTTTTTAACATTGTGCATGCCTTCTGTGTGACTGGCACTAGCTTAAACACTTTCTGAGTTATCCATTCTTTATAACCACCTGATAACTGAGATACTATTATAAGCCATGTTTTGTGAATGCGTGTAAAGATTTGTCAAGGTTAAGCAGCTTGGCTGGGGAGAGATCCAGGATTCAACCCAGAAATGTCTGACTCTGCTCATTCTTCTAGTCTAGAGTAGAAGTGATTATGTCCAAGCCCCACCGAATCTCTATTTAGGACAACCCATTCTCTCCTTAAGGAGTTGCTGAAAAGTTTCCAATTCTCACCTTCGTGGCTACCCCCAGAATCATCAGTTCCTCAAATAATCTCGCTTGTTCAACACTCCTACAAAAATAAAAATACCTAGGGAAGTCGTTTCCTTTCTCTGCTGGTGAACAAAGCTTTCAATTGGTTTACCTTTGAGATCTGCAGTGATCAATGATCATGGCTTGTACTAGCAAAAAACCCACATGACATTTTGATTTCTGACCCATTTGGCCCCAAAACACTTGCTAGCATAGCTCTTGGTCACCAGATTTTTTAAACTTTTGCGAGGATTCTTTTTATATTTTCCTTTGTGCTCACTTCACACTAAGTCAGATATGATGATGACTGCAGTAAACTCCTCTGTGGTGGGAGACCTCCCTGAAATGTGACTTTCTCTGGTAGGGTGTGCTGGCGGCTCATCACACGGCTGGTTTCCTCTGCACGCGATACCACTTCCCACAGCCATGCTCCAGGGGGCGGGAAGGATGCCAGCTGACAGAGCAAACAGCCATATACTCTGATTGCAGAACTTTCTAAAATGCAATCATCTCTTCATCTGCCAGGATAGGAAGCTTTTTCTGTTCTGTTTTGTTTTTCAAATGTATTCCAGTCATCAGAGAAGCAGACTCCCCATGAGTTTGCCTGTGGTGATAAAAGGGTTTGAGTCTATTGCATGAGGGGGCGACCATATGGACAGGTTCCCTGAAGGAGACAATGAAGAGTTATATTCCAGAGAATTTCAAAGAATGTTCCAGCAGGAAAAGACATTAGGATGATCTAAGATAAAGTGAAGTATTTTATAAATCTAATTTTAAAATCTTCCCTTCTGCTCCCTTTTTAAACATACTGTGATATCAGCATATTCAGCCTGAGATCCATAGTTTTATCCTCAGTTCTTTATCCTCTGGATTAAATTGACAGTGTGAGGAACAAAAATAGCATTGTAAGAGGGAAACACTTTGACCTACCACTGAACTCCACTTAACAGGATGATTTTCCAATGATTCTATTTCGACCTTTACTTTGCTTCAATTCACCCTTTGAAGCCATACATCACTCTCCCTGCTTTCATCAGTTTATGAGATCTCTTTGCTGTTGTGAATATCCATTTCAAAGGTACTTAAACCTAAGATTTTACTGCCTGAGTGACTGAAGTAAAAAGCTCCCTAATTCAAATAAATTGGCATTATTTTGCCTTATTTTCCATGCATTTGCATTAGTATTTTCCTTTTTCTTTATCTTCAAATATCTGGCATACTTGAGTTGCTTAGTTGATTTGAGAATCAGTTGATCAGAAAATATATTTCTATGTCTGAAATAAAACAAAAATAGTTCACATTAAAAGATGCCTTTT
This sequence comes from Manis pentadactyla, assembly GCF_030020395.1. Taxonomy (NCBI): domain Eukaryota; kingdom Metazoa; phylum Chordata; class Mammalia; order Pholidota; family Manidae; genus Manis; species Manis pentadactyla. Next base: position 143,855,300 of record NC_080020.1, on the reverse strand, counting down.
TATTTATTTGTTGCCTGAAATCTAAAGGATTTACTTTTTCTTCTTTTTCCTCCTTCATCTGTTTTGCCCATTCTCCACCCCAACATGCCAACTGTCAGTTTTCTGTGCTTACGAAAGTCTGTTTGTATTTTGTTGGTTTGTTCTACTGTTCTGTTAGATTCTACATATAAGTGAAATCACATGTTCTTTCTCTATCTGACTTCTTTCACTGAGCATAATACCCTCTAGGTCCATCCATGTTGTCACAAATTGAAGGATTTCATTCTCTTTTATGGCTGAATAATATTCCATTCTCTATATGTACCACATCTTCCTTATCCATTCATCTGTTGATGGACATTTAGTTTGCTTCTATATCTTGGCTATTGTAAATAATGCCACATGAACATAGGGATGCATATATCATTTCAAATTAGTGATTTTGTTTTAAAAGATGCCTTTTTTGCATCACTTATTGTGATATGTTCATTTTAAATCGAATCTGGAATATTTAGAGTGTTGAGTGACAAGGCTTCAACAGGAACAATGTCAAATGCATTTTCTAGTTTTATCTATCATAGATTCAATTATGCTGCCTTCCCAAGTATTTTATGCCTTTCTTAAAAAATAATAGTAATAAGATTGAGATAACTCAGTAGGTGTTATGGAAAAAATATAACTTATTTTGTTGTCATTTTCATTAAAATTTCATGATTTATGAATTTAATAATTAGCTTATCTTGTATTTGTCTGGAGTGTCTTGTAATTTACAATGCCCATTGTATGTTCCAGTTAATTTTGTCCAAAATGCTTACATTGAATTTTCATTTCACAATGCACATTCTGAACACACGTATCTTCCAGATGACCTGCTTTCTGCAGTTGTTTGAAGTCAGAGTGATTCTACTTTTTCCTTTGTCACCTGCATAGGGTAGTTTTGGATGACCCAGAACTCCAGTTATGTATCTGGTGACAAGGAACCAAGGACGGACATGTCCTCATCCTTTCCTCAAGCCCTTTTCAGATTTCTAACAAATCATTTCCTTTTGAAATTTCACCAGCTAATAATGTTAACTAATATTGTTCATCCTGAGGAAGCAGGGTGGAGGACCATGGTCTCAACCAGAAGCACATTAGACAACTTGGGCACAAAGCACTTTGTAAAAATGCCAGTGTCCAGGCCCCACTTCAAGCCAAAAGCCAACCCGCCGTGGCGGAGCCTGGCATTGGTCATTTTTTCAAAGGCTCACCATGTATTTCTAATGTGCAACCAGGTTGAGAACCACTGTGCTGTGGAAAGCTCTCCAGCTTTGGATTAAAAGAAAAAACCTGTTTGAAATCTGTGTCTGCTACTTACCTGTGCTACAACTTGAGGTAATTTACTAATTTTTCTGAGCCTCGATTTTCTTATTGATGAAAATTGGAAGAATGGTTCTTGTCTCACAGGGTTAAGGAAAGAATTACATGAAATAGCATATAAATTCAGCACACTACTGGGAAAATAACAAGTTTTCAATAAATAATAGCTTCCCTCCATGTCCTATCTGACATTTGAAACCACATTTCTCTGAGAATCACTATATTAGAAACATTATGCCACATACTCAAAGATACAAATACCTATTTTCCAAATAATAAGCCATGAGGTTTTTTAGAAAAGAAGGTGGGCAACTTTTACACATATTATATTCACATATGATCAGTACTAGGAATCTCCCCTAAACAACCAATTTAAAGTATGATTTACCCAATGGATAACAGCTGATCCAATGCTTAAACACTAATACTAAAGAACTTTTGAAGCTGGCTTTACCAATAACATATTTAAATTCAAGGCTAAGTAACATTTTGGAGACATTCCAGAAATGTATAATAAGTCCTCATTCTGTGAGAACATGTCACAAAGCATGTAAGGCTTAGTAACCAGATGGAAGACAAGTAGATCTTCTAGGAGAAAGCCAAATTTTGAATTATACTCTGGGCAGTTACTAAAAAGCACTTATGTATATAACTTGAGAGACCACAAAATGTTTTGTCATCCACTGTCTCATTTTTATTTCATTATTTGATATTTATAATCTATGTCATGAGGACAAGTTAAATATCCCAGAAGAGAGAATAAGTGCAGAAATTAGAAAGATGGGAAAGTAGTAAAATATTCTTATTCTGACTTCATAATTTGGAAGTATGTGATAATTATACTCAGGAATGCCTGGTGCCACTCAAGAGATCAGTAATGATGAGTGAAATATGTTTCCCCTATTTAACAAGACAAGATGATTTCTTGTAAGCACATGCATGTGCTTCTGTCCAGCTGTTTCTTGGATTGATGTAACACCAGATACTGAATGTGAACTCCATTTCTTAAAGTTTCTGTAACTCAGACTTTCAGCTCATTCAGATAGTGCTATGGATTGAATGTTTGTGTCCTCCCCAAATCCTAATTCTAAAGCCCTTGTCCGTAGGGTGATGATATTGGGCCATGGAGCCTTTGGAGTGTAGCTAGGCCATGGTGGGCCTCATGATGGGATTGGTGCCTTTATACGAGGTGACACCAGAAAGCCTGCTCACTCTCTCTGTGCTACGGGAGCCCTCAGTGAGATGGACCACCAACAAGCCAAGGAGAGAGGCGTAAGGATGAAACCCATCTTGCCACACCTTGATACTGGACTTCCCAGTCACCAGAACTGTGAGAAACACATTTCTGCTGTTTAAACCATCCAGTCTATGGCATCTTGTTAGAGTTGCTAGAGCCAGCTGATATGTAAATAGTGTAAATAGTAATGCAGCAGTGCAAGGAGGCTGCAGGGAATCCAGGGGCCCAGCTGCTGCCACTCAGTGGAATTAATGGAGATAATAACTTCTAGCTGGACGCACTGCTGCCCACCCTAAGTTACAACCATAACTTTAATTAATATTCATCATATATTACCTGCGATTATCTCTGTCTAGAAGATAGTCATAAATGCAGGTTAGCGAGGAGTGGGGAAGACTTTTGCTAATAGCACTACATGTTTCAGACTTAGTTAATAATTAATCATCCACCCTATCGTTTACTAAAGGACAAGCCATCTATTTCATATGGGGTAACAATTACACAGCTTAATAGGAACTTAATAATAAAATACGTAACTTCTTAAAAGGAAGCCCAAGCAACTTCCGTGTCAGATCTTAAGCCACTCACTTTCCAACCTGAAGTTTCTCTTATGTCTTATGCTGTTTATTCCCTAAAGCAATTGTTTTCAGTGTGGTCCCCTGACCAGCAGAATCAGCATCATATGGGAACTTATTAGATATGTTCCATCTACCCACCCCAGAAACCGAATCAGAAACTCTGGGGGTAGGGTCAGAAACTTGAGTTTCAATCACTCCAGATAATTGTAAGCACACTAAATGTAAAGACCACTGCCTGGAGGCAAGGTGACTTAAAGCCATGCACTGAGTCACACACTACAGATGGTCACAGGAAGCCATCAGTTATGGCACGCTCCTTTCGCTATTACCTGATGTTCCACTCAAAGGGAGCTGGGCTGATGTAGCATTCATAGAAAAACCATTTTAAAGCACTTGCTAATTACTAGGTATGAAGGAAGAAGGGCAATTCTGACATGTTTTTCACTTGGGGAATTATTGGAAAGGGCAACGAAACACCACATTAGTCACTGTGAAAATCAGCCCGCCTGAGTGAGCAGCAGAGAGCCAGCTGACAGGGGGCGCCATTGCAGGAGAAGCCTGAGCATTCACTCGGGGAAGTGCACACAAAATTGAAGGGATTATACAAGATATGCAGATGCATTTTCTCTGTTCATTTCAGCACATGGAATGCACACTTGCAGGCTGACGAGCAGTCTACACTAGTGGTGAGTTTCTATACCTGTGGAGTTGGGTTTATAAATCAGCTCCACCTCTGGGCTGTCGTGACCTGCTTAGCCCAAGCCCACCTCAAGCCTTGCCACTCTCGATCATCACAGGAAGTACAGCCTGAGGCTCTGCCTCATCCCCAGGATCTTAGAACTGGAGAGAGGTTTCCCTGGCCTGCCTGATGCTCTTGAGCTATTTTCCACTAGTATCTCCATCTTGTGACATGGCAGGGCCTTTCTGGCCCTGAAATAATGCTCTCCCCCTCAACACCCCATCATTCATGATGGAAACCCCACCTGAGTCTGACCTGCACTTCCCAGACTGCAGCTGCAGGCCGCTGCACCTTCCCAGGCCCAGGGCTGCAATGGCTTGGTTTCCCACAGTGCTGAGATTCAGGGTGTCTTGTGCCCACGCCTATCGTTGTCCAAATATATCTCTTGGAAAGCCTTGTCTGGCATATGAATTTCCACATTACTAACTACTTTGTATGGAGTTCCTGAAATTCTTTATTAATCTGAAAATTGTATCAAGAAATATAACCCATTAAGCCATTTTTAGACACTAAAATGTTTTTCTTTGTTTTCTTTGAGACTATTCTTTATGTGAAATATCATCCCCACCCATTTCTTCCATTCCTGAATCAACAGACATTTGTAGGACAGATCATTTAAAATTTGTACCAGATAAAATAAAATCCAGAATTCTTAGAATTTCTATTTTAAAAATCATGTGTCTCTGTCAGAATCTAATTATTAAATTATATACATCTTCCTCTCATCTTTTATGTATATTACCTACGGTTTTTTCATATGTAACATTTTTCTGTATATACCTTTTTTTCATTATGCTTAGTTACCTCTCAAACTCTGTGATTTCTGAGCAATTTCTCTGTCACATGTGTTATTGTATATCCAAAAAAGCAGACACTAAAATCTTAACTCAAGCATAATTATTGGTTAACAGGTCAGGTACTACCTAGAAAGAACAGAACTTTAGATAGTATTTCTCTGTAAGCAATCCCAGAACTAGAACTTGAAAATCTGGGGTGGCACAAAGTCTAAATGGGGGGTAGAAGGAATCTTCAGATGAGAGGCCCCCATGGCCACTAGGAGTTCTGAAGAGTTACATGTATTATTTTAAGAGCAAATGTGGAAAAAATACAGACCTTGGCCTCAGATGCACCTTGCAATATGACCTTGTGCAGTTAAAGATTTCAGCCTTGGTTTCTTGGTTTCTTTTACTTATCTATAAAAGTATATGTCATAATGTCTACTTTTCAGGGTTTGTGTCCAAATTAAAGGAAAAAAATATAAAGAAATGTTGAAGGAGTTGGATTAAAGATGGCAGCATGAGAGGTGAGACAGAAACCTCCTCCCAAAACCATATGAAAATATAGCAAATACAACTAATCCTGAAAGAGCAACAGGAAAGAAGGCTGCACTAGACTGCCTACACCTGGGGAACAGAGCAGACCTCAAAAGAAAGGGTAATATACCAAAACTGGGATCTGGCAGGACCCAAGCCCTTACTCCACCCCAGCTCACTGGAGGAAGGAAACAGAGCAGGGATGGGGAAGAGGCCTAGGACTGCTGAACATCCAGCCCTGGAGATCTGCTCTGGGAGCACGAACCTACATTACATGGTGCTCTGGAGATTAGTGGTGCTGGAATGCTAAGACAGGCGGAATACTTGGAGAGACTGAGATTCTAGCTATTTGTGGAAAACAGGCACCCACAACTGGCTGCTCTGGGACAAAAAAAAAGGTGGGCTCTCTAAGAGGCTTCCTAACAGCAAGAGGGCAGCTAAATGGTCAAGCATTGCACAGAGCTTGCTGCTCAGGAGAAGGGACAGATGGACAAAATTGTCCCAGTGCACTCACCCATCAGGTTGGGAACTCTCAGGAGCTCCAGGCACTCCATCCCTCTGGCTGGCAACTCAGCTATGAGGACCCCCACCACGATATGCAGCTTGCCGCTCCTTCCTCCCTGCCAGGAACAGCTCAGAAACTGGTTGCACTTGGCATTATGCCAGGCCAGCCAAAGGATGGCCCCACCTACAGGAGCTACAAGTGAAAAGTATAGAGGCTTCTCCTTACATGATGAACCCAAAGACCCTGGCAGTGGAGGCAGGCACTGCAGCTTGGAAACAAGAAAAAGCTCCTCCTGGCAGGCACCAACACAACTTGCCTGCAAGCCTCACCATCACTCCAGGGGCTGAGCAGCTCCAGAGAGTAGAGCTTATGGGCACTAGAGGGTACTACTTACAAATATGAAACATCGAACAACCCTGGTTCAAACAGCAATCCCCAAAACACCAGAAAGAGGGCCAAGGAAAACTGAACTCACCAATTGTCCTGAAAGAGATTTCAAAATAAAAATCATAAACACGCTCACAGAGCTACAGAAAAATATTTAAGACCTTAGGAAGGAATTCAAGAAAGATAAAAAAACATTGAAAAATACAGTATCTGAAATGAAACATACAATGGAGGGATTTAAAAGCAGATTAGATGAAGTAGAGAAGATGGTAAATGAACTGGAAATTAGAGAACAGGAGTAGAAAGAAGCTGAGGAAGAGAGAGAGAAAAAAGGATCTCTAGGAATGAAAGAATATTTAGAGAACTGTGTGACCAATCCAAATGGAACTATATTCGCATTATGGGGACACAAGAAGAAGAAGAGAAAGAAAAAGGGATAGAAAGTGTCACTGAGGAGGTAATTGCTGAAAACTTCCCCAGTCTGGGAAAGGAGATAGCCTCTCAGGCCATGGAGATGCACAAATCTCCCAACACAAGGGTCCCAAGGAGGACAACACCAAGACATACAATAATTAAAGTGGCAAAGATCAAGGATAAAGACAAAGCATTAAAAGCAGCCAGAGACAGAAAAAAGATCACAAACAAAGGAAAACCCACCAGACTTCTCAACAGAAACTTTACAGGCCACAGGGAATAGCATGGTGTATTTAATGCAATGAAACAGAAGGGCCTTGAACCAAGAATACTCTACCTGGAAAGATTATCATTTAAATTTGAAGGAGGGATTAAACAATTTATGGATGAGCAAAAGTTGAAAGAATTTACCTTCCACAAAACGTCTCTACAGTGCATTTTGGAGGGACTTCTATAGATGGAAGTGGTTCTAGGGCTAAACAGCTGCCACCAGAGAAAATAAAATCACAGCAAAGAAAGTAGACCAATTAATTACTAAACAGATGCAAAATCAAATCAACTACCCCCAAAGTCAGTCAAGGGATAGACAAAGAGTACAGAATATGAAACTTAATACATAAAGAATGTAAGAGGAAGAAAAAGGAGGAAAAGAAAAAAAGAAACTTTATATTGTGTTTGTATTAGTGTACTAAGTGAGTTAAGTTAGACTGTTAGATAGTAAAGAAGCTGCCTTTGAAACTTTGGTAACCACAAATCTAAAGCCTACAATGGCAATAAGTGCATACCTGTCGATAATCACCCTAAATGTAAATGGTCTGAATGCACCAATCAAAAGACATAGAATCATTAAATGGATAAAAAAAACAAGACCCATCTACATGCTGCCTACAAGAGACTCACTTTAAACTCAAAGACATACACAGACTAAAAGTGAAGGGATGGAAAAAGATATTTCATGCAACTAATAGGGACAAAAAAGCAGAAATTACAATACTTGTATCAGACAAGTAGACTTTACAACAAAGAAAGTAACAAGAGACTGAAAGGAGGAAATTATGTAATGATAAAGGGGTCAGTCCAACAAGAGGATATAACCACTATACATACCCATGCACCCAAAAAAGGAGCACCTACATATGGGAAAAAATTCCAACAGAATTACAGGTGAAATTAGAATGCAATGAATTTTTTTAGGAGATGTCAACATACCACTTACTCCAAAGAATAGACAACTAACCAGACAGAAAATAAATAAGGACACAGAGGTACAAAACGACATATTAGAACAGATGGACCTAATAGACATCTACAGAACACTCCACACAAAAGCACCAGGATACACATTCTTCTCAAGTGCACATAGAACATTTCCAGAATAGGTCACATACTAGGATACAAGAAGAGCCTCAGTAAATTCAGAAAGATTGAAATTGTACCAACCAGCTTCTCAGACCACAAAGGTATGAAACTAGCAAGAAATTATGCAAAGAAAACAAAATAGATCACAAACACATGGAGGCTAAACAACATGCACCTTTATAATCAATGGAACAATGACCAAACAAAAACAGAGATCAAGCAATATATGGAGACAAATAACAATAACTTGACACCACAAAATCTGTGGGACACAGCAAAAGCCATGCTAAGAAGGAAGTGTGTAACAATACATGCTTACCTCAGGAAAGGAGAACAATCCCATATGAATAGTCTAAACTCACACTAAATGAAACTAGAAAAAGAAGAAAAAATGAGGCCCAAAGTCAGTAAGTAGAGGGACATGACAAAGATTAAAGCAGAAATAAATAAAATCAAGAAGAATAAAGCAAAACAAAGAAGCAATGAAATTGGGAACTGGTTCTTGAAGAAAATAAACAAAATAGAAAAACCCCTAAGCAAAATTATCAAGGAAAAAAGAGAGTCTACACAAGCAGAATCAGAAATGGGAAAGGAAAAATCACTACGAACAGAAGTGAAATACAAGAATTATTAGAGAATACTATGAAAAATTATATGTTAATAAATTGGATAATCTAGAAGAAATGTACAACTTTCAAGAAAAATATAACTGTCCAAGACTGACCCAGAAAAAAACAGAGAATCTGAACAGAACAATTAGCAGCAATGAAATTGAATTGGTAATCAAAAAACTACTTAGGAACAATCTCCTGGACCAGATGGTTTCACCGGTGAATTCTATCAAAAATTTAGTGAAGACCTAATACCCATGCGCCCATGCTCCTTAAAGTTTTCCAGAAAGTAGAAGAGGAGGGAATACTTCCAAACTCATTCTATGAGGCCAGCATCACTCTAATAGCAAAGCCAGGCAAAGAAACCATAAAAAAAGAAAATTACAGACCAATATCTCAGATGACATAGATGCAAAAATACTCAACAAAATATTAGCAAATCGATTTCAAAAAATGCATGAAAAAGATCACTCATTATGATCAAGTATGATTTATTCCAAGGATGCAAGGATGGTACAACATTCGAAAATCCATCAACATCATCTACCACATCAACAAAAAGAAAGACAAAACCACATGATCATCTCAAAGATACTGAAAAAGCATTTGACAAAATTCAACATCCATTCATGATAAAAATGCTCAACAAAATGGGTGTAGAGGGCAAGTACCTCAACATAATAAAGGCCATATATGAAAAACCCACAGCCAACATCATACTCAACAGTGAGAAGATGAAAGCTTTTCCTTTAAGATTGGGAACAAGACAAGGATGCCCACTCTCCCCAGTTCTATTCAACATACTACTGGAGGTCCTAGCCATGGCAATCAGGCAACACAAAGAAATAAAAGGCATCAAGATTGATAAGGAAGAAGTTAAATTGTCATTGTTTGCAGATGACATATTATTGTACATAAAAATCCCTAAAGAATTCACTGCAAAACTACTAGAACTAATAGCTGAAATCAACAAAGTTACAGGATACAAAGTTAATACACAGAAATCCATTGCATTCCTATATAATAATGATGAACTAGCAGAAAGAGAAATCAGGAAAACAATTCCATTCACAACTACATTGAAAAGAATAAAATACCTAGTAATAAACCTAACCAAGAAGATGAAAGACCTATACCCTTAAAGCTACAGGACACTAATGAGAAAAATTAAAGAAAATACCAATAAATGGAAACACATCCCATGTTCATGGATAGGAAGAATTAATATTGTCAAAATGGCCATCCTGCCTAAAGCAATCCACAGATTCAATGCAATTCCTATCAAAATACCAACAGCATTCTTCAATGAACTAGAGAAAATTGTTCTAAAATTCATGTGGAACCACAAAAGACCCCGAATAGCCAAAGCAATCCTGAGAAGGAAGAATAAAGCTGGAGGTATTATGCTCCCCAATTTCAAGCTCTAATACAAAGTCACAGTTCAAGACAACTTGGTACTGGCACAAGAACAGATCCATAGATCAATGGAACAGAATAGAGAGCCCTGATATACATCCAAACATATACAGCCAATTAATATATGATAAGGGAGTCTTGGATATACAGTGTGGAACAGACAGCCTCTTCAACAACTGGTGTTGGCAAAACTCGACAGCTACATGCAGGAGAATGAAACTGGATTATTGTCTAACTTCATACACAAAAGTAAACTTGCAATGGATCAAAGACCTGAATGTAAGTCATGAAACCATAAAACTCTTAGAAGAAAACATAGCCAAACTCTCTTGAATTTAAACACAAGCAACTTTTTTATGAACACATCTCCTTGGGCAAGGGAAACAAAATCAAAAATAAACAAATGGGACTACATCAAACTAAAAACTTCTGTATAGCAAAAGACACCATCAATAGAACAAAATGGTATCCTACAGTATGGGACAATATTTTCATAAATGACATATCTGACAAAGGGTTAATATCAAAAATATATAAAGAACTTACTCACCTCAATACCCAAAAAGCAAATGATCTGATTAAAAATGGTCAAAGGATATAAACAGACATTTCTCCAAAGAAGAAATTCAGATGGCCAATAGGCACATGAAAAAATGCTCCACATCACTAATTATCAGGGAAATGCAAATTAAAACCACAATGAGATATCACCTCGCACCAATTAGGATGGCCAACATCGAAAAGACTAAGAACAGCAAATGCTCGCAAGGATGCAGAGAAAGGGGAACCCTCCTACACTGTTGGTGGGAATGTAAATTAGTTCAACCATTGAGGAAAGCAAGTATGGAGGTTCCTCAAAAAACTAAACTAGAAATACCATTTGACCCAGGAATTCCACTCCTAAGAGTTTACCCAAAGGAAACAAAACCTCAAATTCAAGGAGACATATGCACCCCTATATTTATCAGAGCACTATTTACAGTAGTCAAGATATGGAAGCAACCTAAGTGTCCATCAGTAGATGAATGAAAAAAGAAAAGGTGGTACATATACACAATGGAATATTATTCAGCCATAAGAAGAAAACAAATCCTACCATTTGCAACAACATGGCTGGAGCTGAAGGGTATTATGCTCAGTGAGATAAGCCAGGCAGAGAAAGGCAATTACCAAATGATTTCACTCGTTTGTGGAGTATAACAACAAAGCAAAATTGAAGGAACAAAACAACAGCAGACTCATAGACTCCAAGAAGGGACTAGCAGTTACCAAAGGGGAGGCTGGGGGAAGGAGGTCAGGAAGGAGGGAGAAGGGGATTGAAGGGTATTATGACTAGTACACATGGTATGTGGGGGGTCAGAGGGAAAACAGTGTTGCACAGAGAAGACAAGTAGTGACTCTGTGGCATCTTACTTTGCTGATGGATGGTGACATAAATGGGGCATGGTGGGAACTTGATAATATGGGTGAGTGTAATAACCACAATGTTTTTCATGTGAAACCTTCATAAGAGTGCATATCAGTGATACCTTAATAAAAAAAAAAAGAAATGTTGAAGTACACCTTAACTAATAAAAGGAAGTGAACCTATTTGTTTCAGCCCACATTTCAACTGCCCATCACTATGTCATCTTCTGCAGCCTGTACACAAAGTCCCCAAAGGCAATAGATAAAAGGGCTTAATTAGGAAATCAGGACAAGTAAGAGGAAGACAAAGAGATAGCCCCTGAGAATCCTGCATGAGCAAATCAGCACCAGGAAAGGAACTCATGGGTCATTCTAGGAATTGCAAGCTTCCTATTGAACAGGACCCAAGGGGCCATATGGCATGAGTTTAAGAACTCTGGTGGCATTATCCTCACCACATGATCTGTCTCTGATTAGCAACATCAAAGAAGGGCCACACTGGGACTGTCAATGCTTTTCCTGCCAAAATAGATGCCTCAGCTGAGTTAACTTCAAAATAATGCAAGCAAAGAGGAAATGCACATTCCAAGTGTCTGAGATGGATTTGATCTATATACATAATATCTCCCTCCAATGCCATAGTTTTATGACTTGGCAGTGGAAGTCATTTTGACACTTCATCTTTAATAGCATCGGTATTCATTCCCAGACTATTCCATACACCCTATTAATATATTTTGCAGATGATCTGTCATCCTGTGAGGCTGATAAATGAATCAAACTTATTAAGTGCTGTTCTTTTATTAATAGTGCAAGTCAAATGTCTGCAGTGTAGAAAAGCTATTAGTAGAGCTGGTTTCTGCCTCTTGTTTGAAAACATCATATAAATAAGTCAGCACACAAAAGGATATGAATCAGGATAACTAGTCTGTCACGTAAGCCTGGGACAAACGACTCCAAACTTGTCTGAGGAATCGCCATTATACTCCATCAGCAGCCTCCTACAAGATAAGAGTCACCAGGAAGTTGGTTGGGGCAGAGCCTGCCCACCATTAAGCTAGGTATTTTAAACCACTTCTTGAAAAAAAAATTATTTAAAAACCTTTTCCTAATCAAAGAAAGCATAGAATTGTATATTATATTAGGAAGGACCCCAGAAGTCATCTAGCCCAGTGGTTCTCAACCCACCATAAATAAGAATCACCTGGAATATTTTTTAAATATCCATGTCCATTAAACAAGTGCCAGTAAATATCAAATATTAAAACAGGGCAGAGTCTGTTCTGTGACCACAATTGAATTAGATTAAAAAAGAGATATTGGGGATGACCACTCTCAACATTTTTATTAAATATAGTACTTGAGGTCCTAGCCACAGCAATCAGACAACACAAAGACTTAAAAGGCATCCAGACTGGTAAGGAAGAAGTTAAACTCTCACTATTTTTCAGACATGATGTTATACATAGACAACCTTAAGGAATACAACAAAAAACTACTATAACTAATAACTGAATTCAAAAAAGTTGCAGAATACAAATTTAATACATATAAATCTGTTGCATTCCTATATACTAATGATGAACTAGCAGAAAGAGAAATCAGGGAAACAACTCCATTTACAATTGCATCAAAAAGAATAAAACACCTAGGAATAAACCTAACCAAGAAGGTGAAAGACCTATACCCTGAAAACTACAAGATACCCATGAGAGAAATAAAAAAGACAGCAATAAATGGAAATTCATCCCATCCTTATGGATACGAAGAATTAGTATTGTCAAAAGGGCCATCCTGCCCAACACAATCTACAGATTCAATGCAATCCTTATCAAAAATACCAACAGCATTCTGCAATGAACTAGAACAAATAGCTTTAAAATTCATATGGAACCACAAAAGCCCTCAAATATCCAAAGCAGTTCTAAGAAGGAAGAATGAAGCTGTTGGGGATTAGACTCCCTAACTTCAAGCTCTACTACAAAGCCACAGTAATCAAAACAATTTTGTACTGGCACAAGAACAGATCCATAGATCAATGGAACAGAATAGAGAGTCCAGATATAAACCCAAGCATATATGGTCAATTAATATATAATAAAGGAGCCATGAATATTCAGTGGGGAAATGACAGCGTCTTCAACAACTGGTGTTGGCAAAACCAGACAGCTACATATAAGAGAATGAAACTGGATTATTGTCCAACTCCATACACAAAAGTAAACTCAAAATGGATCAAAGACCTACATATAAGTCACAAAATCATAAAACTCTTAGAAGAAAATGTAGGCAAACATCTCTTGAATATATATATGGGCAACTTTTTCCTGAACACTTCTCCTTGGGTAAGGGAAACAAAGTAAAAAATGAACAAATGGGACTGCATCAAACTAAAAAGCTTCTATACAGCAAAGGACAAAGCTTCTATACAGCAGAACAAAAAGGCATCCTTCAGTATGGGAGAGTATATTCATAAATGATTCATATGATAAGGGGTCAACATTGAACATATTTAAAGAACTTATATACCTCAACAACCCTTGTAAAAAATCTGATCAGGTAATGGGAAGAGGACCTGAACTGACACTTCTCCAAAGAAGAAATTCAGATGGCAAACAGGCACATGACAAGATACTCCACATTGCTAATTACCAGGAAAATGCAAAGTAAAACTACAGTGAGATATTACCTCACACCAGTAGGATGGCCAACATCCAAAAGGCAGAGATAACAAATGTTGGCAAGGGTGCAGAGAAAGTGGAACCCTTCTACACTGTTGGTGGGAATGTGATCTAGTTCAACCATTGTGGAAAATGGAGATTCTACAAAAAACTAAAAATAGAAATATCGTTTGACCCAGGAATTCCACTGCTATGAACTTACCCCAAGAAAACAAGATCTTTGATTTGAAAAGACATATGAACCCCTATGTTTATCTCTGCATTATTTCAATAGCCAAGATATGGAAGCAGCCTAAGTGTCCATCAATAGATGAATGGATAAAGATGTGGTACATACACACAATGGAATGTTATTCAGCCATAAGAAGAAAACAAATCCTGCTATTTGCAACAACATGGATGGATCTACAGGGTATTTTGCTCAGTGAAATAAGCCAGGTGGAGAAAGACAAATGCAATGTGATTTCACTTACATGTGGAATCTAAAACAACACAAAACAGAAGGAACAAAACAGCAGTAGATTCATAGACACTGAGAAGTGACTAGAGGTTACCAAGGAGGAGAGGAGTAGGCAGAGGCACGAGGAGGAGAACTGTTGAACCACTATGATGTACATTTGGTAAAATTTGAAATATTTATAATATATACATACCAGAAAACTCCCAAACATTTAGAAATTAAGCAACAGAGTTTTAAATAATCCATGATCAAAGAACTAATTACAAGTAAGTTGGAAAATATTTGATGATGGAAATACAACATACTAATATTTGTGGAATGTAGCAAAAGCAGTGCTTAAATATAACTTTAGGCTCTAAATGAACATAATAGAAAAAGAATATCATTAAATCAGTAATCTGTGATTCTGCCTTAATAAATTAGGAAAAGAAAGCTCAAAACATCTCCACACTTTTGTTCAACATAGTACTGGAGGTCCTAGCCACAGCAATCAGACAACACAAAGAAATAAAGGGCATCCAGATTGGTAAGGAAGAAGTCAAACTGCCACTGTTTGCAGATGACATGATATTGTACATAAAAAACTCTAAAGACTCCACTCTAAAACTATAAGAACTAATATCTGAATTCAGCAAAGTTGCAAGATACAAAATTAATACACAGAAATCTGTTGCATTCCTATACACTAACAATGAATTAGCAGAAAGAGAAATCAGGAAAACAATTCCATTCACAATGCATCAAAAAGAATAAAATACCTAGGAATAAACCTAACCAAGGAAGTGAAAGACCTATATCCTGAAAACTACAAGACATTCTTAAGAGAAATTAAAGAGGACAATAATAAATGGAAATTCATCCCATGCTCTTGGGTAGGAAGAATTAATATTGTCAAAATTGCCATCCTGCCTAAAGCAATCTACAGATTCAATGCAATCCCTATCAAAATACCAACAGCATTCTTAAATGAACTGGAATTTATGCAGAACCAAAAAAGACCCAAATAGCCAAAGCAATCTTGAGAAGTAAGAATAAAGCAGGGGGAATCTCACTTCCCAACATCAAGCTCTACTACAAAGCCACAGTAATCAAGACAATTTGGTACTGGCACAGAACAGACTCATAGACCAGTGGAACAGAACAGAGAGTCCAGAAATTAACCCAAGTATATATGGTCAATTAATATATGATAAAGGAGCCATGGACATACAATGGGGAAATGACAGCCTCTTCAACAGATGGTGCTGGCAAAACTGGACACCTACATGTAAGAGAATGAAACTGGATTGCTGTCTAACTCCATACATGAAAGTAAACTTGAAATGGATCAAAGGCCTGAATGTAAGTCATGAAACCATAAAACACTTAGAAGAAAACATAGGCAAGCTCTCTTGAATATAAACATGAGCAACTTCTTCATGAACATATCTCCTCAGGCAAGGGAAACAAAAGCAAAAATGAACAAGTGGGACTATATCAAACTGAAAAGCTTCTGTACAGCAAAGGACACCATCAGTAAGACAGAAAGTCATCCTACAGTATGGGAGAATATTTTCATAAATGACATATCCGATAATGGGTTGACTTCAAAATATATAAAGAGCTCACATACCTCAACAGACAAAAAGCAAATAACCCAATTAAAAAATGGGCAGAGGATCTGAACAGACACTTCTCCAAAGAAGAAATTCAGATGGCCAACAGGCACATGAAAAGATGATCCACATCACTAATTATCAGGGAAATGCAAATTAAAACCACAATGAGATATCACCTCACACCAGTTAGGATGGCCAACTTCAAAAGACAAGAAACAATAAATGCTGGTGAGGATGCGGAGAAAGGAGAACCCTCCTACACTGCTGGTGGGAATGTAAATTAGTTTAACCATTGTGGAAAGCAATATGGAGGTTCCTCAAAAAACTAAAATTAGAAATCCCATTTGACTCAGGAATTCCACTCCTAGGAATTTACCCTAAGAATGCAGAAGCCCAGTTTCAAAAAGACATATACACCCCTATGTTTATCACAGCACTATTCACAATAGCCAAGAAATGGAAGCAACCTGAGTGTCTATCAGTAGATGAATGGATAAAGAAAATGTGGTACATATACACAATGGAATATTATTCAGCCATAAGAAGAAAACAAATCCTACCATTTGCAACAACATGGATGGAGCTAGAGGGTATTATGCTCAGTGATATAAGCCAGGCAGAGAAAGACAAGTAAGTACCAAATGATTCCACTCATCTGTGGAGCATAAGAGCAAAGCAAAAACTGAAGGAACAAAACAGCAGCAGACTCACACAACCCAAGAATGAACTAACAGTTACCAAAGGGAGAAGGACTGGGAGGGTGGGTGGGAAAGGAAGGAGAAGGAGAAAAGGGGCATTACAATATGCACACGTAACATAGGGTGGGCATGGGGAAGGCAGTATAGCACAGAGAAGACAAGTAGTGACTCTGTAGAATCTTACTATGCTGATGAACAATGATTGTAATGGCTATGTGGTGGGGCTTGATAATGGGGGGAATCTAGTAAACACAATGTTGCTTATGTAATTGTATATTAATGATATCAAAATAAAAAAAGGAAGTTCAAAACAAAAAACAGAGTGCCGGAGTCCAGCTCCAGCTGGGGAGTGCGAAGCCCAAAGAATGAGACGGAGTCGGCTCATGGAGAGACAGGACAGAGTCAGATGGAGGTGGTCTCTTGACAAAGTGTGATGTCGATGGCAGCTTTATTTATACCATTTTGCACAAGGATATGATTATTTTTTATTTTTCTGATGATTAATTAGTATAGGCAGTTGGTTAATAAGTATAGGCAAGCTTTTTTCTTTCTTTTACTTTCTAATCTATTCATGGTTGGTCAAGTGTTAGACAGGTGATTGTTTTTCTGTTCTTTGACTGAAACTTTTCTTATTAACATGTACTCTATTGTGTTTTACGTTTCTATGCAACGCAGTTTCTAAGTAGTGCATGTGACCGCAGGAGCATGCAGTATGTAGCAGTGACTATGGAGTCTATCAGCTCAGGGTGAAATACAGGTCACCTAGTGCCACAGTTAGCTAGGATTCTTTCCCACAAAAATATTCTTAGAAGCTTTAATAAGTTTATAAGCAATCTAAAATCATAAACTCATATTTTCACCTTATACCCCTTTATAGGGCACAGTAGGCAGCAAACTAAATTTCTTCTTCTTATCTACATTTCTCTTTCTTCTGTGTGGATACTAAAATCTCCTTGACATATGCTACACAGGTCTCCAAGACTCCACTACTGCAAAGACTAAACAAGTTCTTACATGGTGAACAATGCAAGGGCATTCATATCATAGAAACTGTTTCTGTTTTAACTACAAACCTTAAACTATAAACAAGTCAAATATGATGTATAATTATTCATTTGATTTTTATACTTTATATGTGCATCTAATAAACTGTTAATGTAGTAGGTAAATGCAAGATATAGATAGAAAGAATGATTTAGAACTGTAAGAAGGCAGGTGTAGATGATCGAGTTTGTGCCTACCAACCAGGTCTTAATCCAAGCTGAACAAGGGCAACAAAACATCCACAGGTGTAGAAGATTTCTCTCAAAACTGGGGATGGTGAAGTTCTAAGCCTCACCTCTGTTGGCCCCCTTTTTCTCACCTGATGGTCCCCCTGCGACTGTGCCTGTCTTAGGTTGTTCCTCCCTTGAGGAATCTTACCCGTCTCTGGCTAACCAGCCATCTTATGGGGCCATACAAGGAGATGTAAAGCTGGTAAGTGAGAGAGGAGTAATATTCTTTGAAAAGATTAGTTTTTCACTTCTTTGAAGATTTATGCTCTATGGCTTCTATGCCCAGCACCTGTTTTGAGGTATCTTTACTTCCTGGAAAATTATGGTACTTGGTAATTTCACGTATGAGGCACAAATTCTAGTAAAGGGCCATAATTAGGAAAGAAGAAAAACAAACTATAGAAGTAGTAGAGGAAAGAAAACATGAGATGATTAATTAAGTGGAAACAGGGTTATTCTATTCAATATTTTCTCATGACTCTATTTCTATAAAACTTTTCATCACTAGTTTCACTAGCATTGTAAACAAGGGGGGCATTCTCAGTGGAAATGGGGTGGTCAATGTTTGACTAACAGCAGGTTTCGGTACTTTATGCTAAGATCACCATGTGGCCCCTGCGTGTTCTATTCTTCAGGAGCAGTGTCCTGAAAAGCTTTTGGGAAGTTTATGTTCTCATCTTTTCCATGCTGCTTAGCAAAGGTTAGCTTAGTCTTTGGCAACCATGCAAGTAAAAACAAAGCCAATAGTATAATGGAAAATAACAAAATCAAGGTGGGTAATAGAGGGAGCCAGCTGCAAAGGCCCCTGCCTTATGGGGGTCTTCTTCCAGCCTGAGCTTCGCTACACAGCTTGAGTAGCATGGCTCCAGGCAACAGAGTAGTAAAAATCAGTAGAAATCAATTAAATAGAATGTGGGTAAACAATAGAGAAAAAATGAGATCAAAAATTGGTTTTTGCAGTTCTTTGAAATGAACAATAAGGTTAGTAACACTCTAGAAAATCTGATTAAGAAAAAGAAAAATGAGAAGGAAATAAGAATAAAAAAGGAGAAATCACAAAGATCACAAGGGAATACTGTGAAAACTTTATGCCAATAAATTCTAAAACTTACATGAGATTTATAAATTCCTTGAAAGACACAATTAACCAAATCGACAGAAAAAGAAATAGAAATCCTTTATATCACTATTTTTAAAAATCTGATGAGTAATTAACATTCCAATGAAGAAAACTCCAAGCCAAGATAGTTTCATTGGTAGATTTTATCAAACATTTAACATAAAAATACTACCAACCTTCTGCAAATTCTTTCAGAGTATAGAGGAACATAGTATTACTATCCAGTGTATTTTCTGAAGCCACAACCTGATACCAAAACCAAGCAGGGTCATTATAAGAAAGGAAAATTATAATATATACTCTTATAAACACAGACATAAAAATGTTCAACAAAATATTATAAAATCAAATCCATAAAAAATAATCATGACAATCTACTGAGACCAATTTGCTACTTAAACAGAATACAGAAGAAAACTTATGACCTTCTTAGATGATGCAGATATAGAAAAAGCATTTGAAAACATTCAATGCCATTTATGAAAAAAATCTTGGCATACTAGAAATAGAAAAAAATATCCTCAATCTGAAAAAAGCCACCTTCAAAAAAACCTGCAACTAACATGGCATTTATTAAAGAAAATTAGATGTTTTCTCACTAAATTTGGAAATCCCAGTGGAATTTACTTAGATAAATGAGAAATAACTTTTCTCAGAAAGCTAAAGAACTGTGTAAACACCTCAGGCCTGTCCAGAGAGCAGGACAAGCTACCTGTAGCCACAGTAGGTTTGTAGAACCCTTGGAGGTGACGCCCATCCAGACATAGTCTGAAAATGGAGTCATCAGCAACGTGATATTAGCAGCACTCTTCACATGGGTCAGAACATCCAGTGGGGTGAACAAACTGGCCTTATGCCCCTTACATTTTGGAAAAAGGGCCCAGGGCAGCAGCCCCGAGGTGGTGAAAGGCTGTGAAGGAGCTGGTGGTGGGTTATGGGGGCCAAGTGACCCCAAGAGAACTCCTTCGTAAAACCAGAAGTCAGACCCTCAGTTCAACCAGTGGTTGGTTCAAAGAGTGGGGCAATGGCCCCAGGAGGAATGCCAGGTTCTGCATGTTAAGGAGTCAGAGCAGAGGACAAGGGCTGTAAGGGAAGCCCAGACCTGAGGGCTTGATGTGTTTTCAAGTCTTCCCAAGACAGGCAAATCAATCCTAGGGAAACTGAGTCCAGCTCTTAGTCTTCTCCCGTTTGATGGCCTGAAACTGTTGAGAAGGGACCATGCCCCAAGGAGGCTGCATATGGGGCGGTCAAAAGAGTCGGCCATCTCTCTGTCGGTGTCCTCCTCCCCCTCGGGACACAGCAGGTGGCGGTGTTCCCTGGGCTGCTGGAGAAGCCCCAGAGATGGGAAGAGGACCTAAGGGTCACCTGGGTCTCTCCTCTAGAAACAATGCCAAAAGTATGCAGTTGGAGGAAAAGAGAACTTTTGTACTGACTAGAATATTCTATAGCATTTAAAGCCATCAAAACGTCTGTTTCTGGAGTATCTGATGAGGGAGAACCCAGTAAGGCTTTACAATCATGGTTTAGGGTCTAGCCTAAGCAGCCTACTGTGCAGTTTGATCTATAATTAGTTTGATCCCATAACCTTGTGGAGGGGCCCCAAAATCTCTAAGGCCTCTGATTCCTGGAAATGGCTACAGACTTGCAGAAAATCCTTGGCCAAACTTTTAGACTCAAATCCCTGTGTCTTGAGTTCTCATGACAACTTGTGTTGTCTTCAACAGCATTTACAGAATGGCATCAAAAAGGAAGGATCCGTTAGGCTGAACAGGAGTGTGGATACCCCGAAGCACCCCCTTCCTAGCATCTCTGCAGGAAACCTAGTTTCCTCAGGACATAGTTTGGTGTGGGGGGACCATTTGGGTGGGGGTCTTTGGGGCAGGCCCAAGAGCCACCTGTTGCCTGATCCCTCACTTCCACTAGGACAGGCTACTCAGTCCCAACTCCCACAGGAAATTTAAACCAGATGAAGTGAAGCAAAAATAGCTAGGGAAACAAGGTGGGGCAGAGGAGTGAAGAGTGGGACGAAGTCCAGTGAGAGCTGGAGGGGAGGAGAGACTGAGCTTGATGTGTTTTCAAATGTGAAATTGCCAAGAAAGGAGCCACCATGAACCACAGCAGACGCATGAAGAGGTGAGAGGAGAGTCAGAAAGCCACGTGTGGGAGCAATGCTGAGCAAGCCAACAGACACAGGAAGTCGGTGGGTCCACTGGGAGGGGAGAAGGTAGCAGCCAGGGGCCATCTCGGCTGAGCCACACCAAGCTGTACATCCTCTGCAGAGACCATGGTTGAGGTTGACTCTCTATCTTAATGTACTTTTGTGATTCATCTTTAAGAGCCTATCAAAAAGCATATTGAACCACTGCTTCACAGCTCACAAATTTTCTGCCTAATGTCACATGCTGTTCATGGCTCCATCTGTCCTCTCTGGCTCCTTTCTTAACCACTGGGATGTGAGAACGAGTGGCACCCTGCTCCCCTGCCCCCAGGTGACTTAGCAATCTAATGACAAGGTTTCTCCTTGAATCTGAAGATCACCTAGGTGTGGTCAGTTCGTGAAGGAGTTGTTCTGTGCTGACTCCAGGGATGCTATTCTAGTCCTTCTAAGCTCAGTGCACTTGTGAAGCTGTAACCACACAGGGAGCCCCTTCTGATGAGGCTCCTCAGATGCCTCTTGAGTAAGGAGAAGCCCAGGTCCTTCAGTCATGAGCAGAGGGTGGAAATTAGACTGGGTACTTAGGGATTTTACAAGAAGAGAGTCTGCAAACCTAGGTAAAGCAAACCAGTTACTGAGGGCTCTTACTTCCCCCTCAAGACTACAGGTAAACTCTGGACTATGTGTCCTTGAGAAGTTCTGCAGGAATTTAGACCCCCACCAGGTGAGCCACCTACTGACAACAAGCACATAGGCTCCAGACCAGGTGGAACCAGAGGACTGATGACTATGCCTCCTGAAACAACCCCGTCACCTCACCACTGACCAACCAGACGATGGGCACATGCTGATCACACACCCTGACACCTTTTCATAATTTTGCCCTTAAAAACCTCTGCTGGAATCCTATGGGGAGTTCAGGAGTTGGGCATTAGCCACCCATTCCCCTTACTTGGTGCCCTGCAGTAAACACCCACCCTCTTCTTTCCCTGAATCCCGACATAAGCATTTGGCTCTGCTGCACATCAGGCAAGCGAGTGGACCCAGATTTGTTTGGTTTGGCAACAGAGCTTCCTCTCTGGCCTTTCCAAGGACAGCAGAGCCTTGCCCTTGTGGCTTCTTGCTGTTCCTCTCTCTGCTTTGGACATGGACTTCTGAAGCTTCGGGAATAGCCACCTCCCCAGCAACAACTTACTGACCAAAGGGAAAATAACAGAGCCTTTGCCTCGGGGCCAGGAGGACCCTGAATACCACTGCCCTCAGAGCATGGAGCCCAAGCATGCAGAGGTCGTACCAAACTTTGGGTTAGTTATCAAGGGCTTTGCAGGCTGAAGGGCGGGGATGGAGGGCAAATGATCACCAGTCAGGGCTGGCATAGGCCTGGGACATGTTCGATGCTCCCTCATGACATCTGTGAGGCCTCAGTCTGTCAGCAACAGGACAGGCAGTGTTCCAAGGAGAGCACCCGCCTGGGGCGGCTCAGGCATCAGTGACCCCAGGGAGCCAGGCTTGTAGATTCGACTGCTTCCCATAGAGGCTGTCTCCAGATGCCACACCCCCCAGGGAAAACCCCTGGTGGTCTCACACACCACCTATCCCAGTTGCTATACCGATTAAGTTGGCCTCAGAATTTAAAGGCTGTGGTTATAATGGGGGAAAATAACTCCAGAGCTGCCTCAGGAGTGTTTCTCAGAAACATGGCAAATCTTCTCCCTCTGCAGCAAGGTTGGCCTGCAGCTGCCCCACCTCAGCTCTGGAGGTGAGAAGACCATCTACAGCCTGTCTCCCTCTCCACGTTTAACAGGCCCAAAAGAAACCAGGTTGTGTTTGTGGGACTCATCTGTTTTCCACCTGGATTTTCAGCACCTCTGGAAATTTTCTGATTGACTTGGTCTAATTTCTTGGGTGACTGAACATTTTTCAAGAAAAATTGGATGAGGAGAGTAGTAGTTCGGTTGGCTCATGAATGCATAGGGATTGTCAGAGCCCATTACATAGGTAAAATCATTATTTAAACAAATAAAGCTCCCCTTGCTTACCATGATTTCCATGGGGCTTCCTTAGAAAGGCTGCTGGCAGCTTCATTAATGTCGGTCTGCAGAAGGGGGCCCCCGGGATATGTGGCTGCAGCTTTGCAGGTCTGATCAGACCTCTTTCTAGAACAGCAGGGCTCACTGGGAGTCTGGGAGTTTCAGGATACCATAGCAGTGTCTTTTCTTCACAAGGTGCTTTCAGCTAGCACATAACTTGGGATCTGGCTGCACAATGTGACTGAAAGTACTTGTACTCTGTGTTCACCATGCAGTCTGGTCAGATTACACTTGATCTCAGAGCTTTGGTAAAGTCCCGCTGTAACTGTTCTATGTTTAGACCTCCACAAAAAGATAACTGTTAAATTGTTGGGCATTGGGCTAGTATCTGTTTTATAACACGTCTGCACCCAATTTCTGCTTTATTTCATTTTTCTTCAAGTTGCTTTTATAACTTTAAAGTACAGTTTGTTTTGACTACATAATAGTGTACAGATAATGAGGCAGGGCTCAGGAGTGAAAACAGAATAAATTCTTGTTTTCATCAGAACAGAGAGTTGGCTCCTGAGGTACAGCTTAAACCAGGCACCAACCAGAGCTAGCCTCTGTGGGCTTGCCTACTCCCACCATGAAAGAAACAAGTCCCCTACTTTCTGAGCTAAAGACTAGCCCACCAGAGAAACTTCCTGAAAGGAGACTGAAGGCACAGTGCCTTACCACACAGAGTGGCCAGCAGTCCCGGCTGGCCTACTGAAAAGGGCTTCCCAGGATGTGGAAATTTCTAAAATCGCTGGAGTCCTGGGAAACAGGTCCTATGGTAAATAATAGGATAAGCCTCGTGACCTATTCCCCAGAGAAAACCTGGAGCAACGGCAGGATGAGGTTGTTGTCTGCAGGCATCAGGACATATGTCTCTACTTCCAGTCATCCCTGATGTCTAAGTAACCTTAACAATTGGGGGTTTCCAACCTTCTTCTGTAAAATGAAGGGTTTAAGCAGACTAGGTGTCTCTCAAGCTTTGTCCAACCCTAAAGCTGAAAAATACGACTGGGCAAAGCAAAGAGAATGAAAAGAAGCAAGAGGACAGTTCTTCAGCAGACCCACCTTATTAGTTGCTAAAGAAGAGAAAGTGGTATTATAAGATAGATCCATTATTGATTTGATTAATTTGAAAGTTAAGCAATAATTGCTAACACTTTATAACAAATATCCAGCACACGCAGAGGATGCACCATTATCTCCATGATACAAATAAGCAAAGGGAAGCTCTGCTGTGACAAGTAACTTGCGAGCAGCAGGCATGATTGAAACCATCAGGAGCCACGGTCTGGCTCTACCACCTACCAGCCATGGATAATCCCTGAGAGTTCTCCAGTCTGCGTCTCAGTTTTCCAGGCTGTGAAGTGGGGGTAGTGCAGAAAGAGTTTCCCCCTCAGAAGGCTCTTCTGAAGAGTGAATATGCCTATAAAGCCTTAGCGCAGTGCCTGCCATACCCAAGTTCCCAGCATTAGGCATCTTATGATTGATTATCTTGTAGGGAGAAGCATTTGCAGACAGAAATGCATATTCAGTCAAGGATAACACATAGCTCAGGAGTTTGTTTCAAGACCCTGTTCTGCCATTAACCAACCACACAATCCTGCTTCATCTTTCAAATTAACCTAAATGCCCTTTTCAACAGCACTCCTTCTAAATTCTTCTCAGTTGTCAATATTTTTATCTCCAATATGAAGGCCACTTATATACCTGCCTTATACTGTATTCAATTCACAAATGATTAACTGAAACTTACAGAGTAGAGAAATATTTAACATATGGGAATAACACTGTATGGTTAGTTGTAATATTTACTAAGTTTCAGCTGGCCTATCTTCCCTTTCTAAGTAAAATAATTTTACTCCTGATACTGATTATTTGTGTATTTTGCTTTAACCTTTCAATGAGTTTTAAAAAAATGAATAGGAAAAAATGCTTCCTTCATGGATGATTAAAATTAATGTTATTTGTGAACATGATAAGTCCAGTTCAAGTACTAAATTATAAACTCACATCTTCCTTGAAAAACTAGTATTTGACACTAAAGAGGCCATTTCCAAATTGCTGTTAAGTTTGAAATTCTGTGGCTGATATCCACATCCTTTGACCCAGTAATTCCATTTCTGGGAAATTATTTTAAGAAAATAACTTGAAAAAGGAGGGAAAGCATCAGGCCCCAAAGGGCATTCCACCAGCAATTAAAGTGGTGAAAAATAGCAACTCAAAACGTATAAGTTCTTACATGTTGGAGTGTATCCACATGAAAAAGACTGTGCAGCTGGAAAATTGATGTCTAGAAAGACTTTATAAGAGTGATGACATTTTAATGTTATAATGTTCAACAAAATCACAGAACAGAATTTTTAAGTACACTGTCATCAAACACTGAAGTGTCAGTAGTGAAACCCTTTGGGGGTGAGTAATCTCTTTTAAATTTTTCTATAATTTCCATATTTTACATAACAAGCCTCCATTCTGTTTAAAATGAGGAGGGGGAGATTAAAATGAATGCATCGTGCAAATATCTGCGATGTCCTGAACTCCTACTACTGAGTCATTTTTACATTTCCTGGGGCTTAGCTCATAAAGGGGTCCGGTAGGCAAACAAGCCTTTTTCATGCACACCAGCCTCACAGGTAACACGGAGAAGAAGAAATATCACTTGTTACGTGATTTCTCATGAGTGGCAATTCGTAGACATAAGAAGTGTTGCCCCTTGAAACCATCTTGCATAAGGAACGGTGATCCTGGCTGGCAGCCGATGAGAGTCTGGGAGTCGCTGCCACAGACCTGGGTCCTCCCGGCGGCAGCTGGGCCTTGCAGGCCCCTCGCCTCACCTCACAGCCCCTGCATTGCTAGGAGGTCAAGCAGGATGATGTGCATAACGTGTTTGGGGAATTATAAATGCTATCAAAGTAAAAGGGAAGGGGTGTTCCTGTGCTATCACCAAACCAAAAGCAGATGCACCAGCTCTCAAAAACTAGTGTACCAAACTTTGAATCATTTATATTTAAAGAGATTATTTTACTCAGAAATTTCAAAATGCATCTTCCAAATCTCTTTAGAATTTCTATGCTAACAGTAGGCTATAAATACAAAAAATAAGACACAAAAATTGACCACCTCTCTTCTGCGGTACCCTGCCAAGAGCGGCGCTGACGGAGCAGCATGTGAAGGACCACGCCTCGGTGCCAAGGAGGGAGCCGTTCCCCGGGCACTGGCCGGGGTGTTCTGAGTGGTCCTTCCATCCTTACTACGAAGAAAACCTCCCAAACCCAAGTGTACACATGTAGTGAGGAGTGCGGGGAGGGTAAATTTGTTGTAAAGAACATTACAGCAAAGGCAGTTTAAGAGAACATTGAAAATAAAGCCTGTTCCCCTTTGTTGCTCCCATCTAACGTGTAATGTGTAAATCTGGTGGCCCCCAAACTGTTGATCACACACTTCTATCATTAAAAAATTTAGAGTATACACTCCCAAATTTAGGTGTTTTTAAGTTGTACATGTATCTATATTATCATTAACCAAGTCTCAAACCCTTACACACTTTAGTTGAGGTTCAGCAATAACAATATTGGATTAAATACACATACTCAGTCTTTCTGATTGTTTAGGGTCCCTTTGATCCACTTCTTGCTGGACACGACAAGTTTGTCCCAGTTTTTATCCACACGGAGGCTGATGAAGGAGTGGGGAAAGGGACATGCTCATTTTCTCATTGTCTGGACTGCTTTAAACTTAGTTTAACACTATACCCAGTCTGCAATTTTCTTAAAGGGATCTCATATCCAGTTTATGAAGAGTAATTTAATCAAAATTAGGCAATGTGTCATGTAAAAATGCTTTATTAGGCATACACAAGTTATATTGCATGCATAATACAATACATGAATACATAGTACACAGGATGTGTGATATATCACACAACATGCAACTGTTGGACATGTGGACCAAGTAAGAATGGCAGTGTTGAAACATATTTTGAATATTTTACATAATTTTTATTTTCTAGAAAAAATTAATACACTGCACAGTCCTCTACAACTCCTCGCTTTGGAGACAAGTGCCTTGACCTATACGTTCACGTGATGTCTCCTTTCTGCAGGGTCTCTGAAAACACAGTTTATTAATTTTTGCATCTACTGTGCCTAGTGCAGAGTGACAGGCATCATGTACTTAGTACATCTTTTTGGGTGAATGAGTGGGAAGCACTGGTATTTTATTTTGTTAAAAATATCTAGTTAAAATTACTCAATTTTAATCAAACAAGAGCTTATTGTAGAGAGTATATTTCAGGAGTAACTGAGGGGAAATGGCATTGATTTTTCTAAATGTTCGTCATTTCCTCATTGCACATCATTTTATAGGCATGACCAGAGCTCCCATCATGCCCTGCTGGAGCCACTCTGTCAGGTCCCTGAATATTCCCGGAGAGGTTCCTACTCTAGACCACTGGCTCTCTAGTTCTTTTTCCTGTCCACTGATGAAAATATGATAGTTTCACTGTATTGTGTTTTTCTTTTTGACTATATAAACATATTCTTATCTCAAGAAAGACTAAGTGTCCAAATACTTTGTAGAGATATCTCAGTGTACATAAAATGAAGAATTTAGCAGCACCATCTGATTTCTAGCTCCTTTGTAGGTTTATCAGACGCCTGACTGGACAAGCCATCCCTCAGGGGCCTGCAGCCCGGGAGCAATAGGAACAGCTGTGTTCAGTGACCATGTGAAGTGCTTTATTTGCAATGGCATAGGTCCTATTATTTACATTTTCCCTGTGAAGAAGCTGTATCCCAGAGAAGTTCAGGGACTTACCAAAGTCCACACGATCACCATGGGGCAGAGGCAGCTCCACACACCGGATGTCTGGTTCTAGAATCTGTGCTTCTGGGGGCTGTGGTCTCCTACCCCCTTTCAAAGACCCTCTTAGCTGGTGCCCTTGATGAACTGCAATGAGTACCTGATGTACTAATTAAGATCTGTCAGCAGTTCTGCTGAGGACAAGATTCTTTTGTGCCAGGATGAGTCTTATGATAGCCTGAAAATGGTCACATCATAAAAATACTGAGTAAAGCCAGCTAGCAAGACCAGGAATTCTAGCAATTTCTCTAATTAACAGTGGAAAAGTAATAAAATTTTAAATAACAAATTCACTATTAATTATTTCATATGTTCACTGGAATAAAGCTAAAATTTTGGTTATGGAATTTTATTATTTTCCTAACCCTTCACCCTCCCACTGGACACCAAACCCCACCAAATAGAGACATGGCTCTAACTCTTGTATCACGTGTTGTCCCCACATCACAAAGCATAGGATTTGGCACATTCTCAAATGTTTAAGAATGTATTGTACATTTTTACTTTTCTTCCTTAATTTCCATCCAACTCACATTAAGGGGAGCTAGTACCTTCTTAGCACCTGACAGTGACTGAATAAATGAATGATAAGTCAATGAGTGATTTCTCCAAAATCAGCTTGGAAACCCCAGTTTTCATATGCTTGTTGAAACAAATTGGGGCTTTATTATTCAGATTCACACTCCAAACTGCTAAAGTATCAGTGGAAATAAGAAAATCAGCTACTTCCTAACCCATATACAGTAGACGCTCAAGGGCAGTCTCTTCAGACCTCAACTAACAATGACTGAACACAGCACTGGGGCTTTGCCTCAAGAGGCAAGAGATTTAAAAGCTGGGGTCAGGAGGACAGCTGCCTGCACGATCTTACATTTCTCCAGACAGTGGGCATTTGATATATTTATGGGCTTTTGGAGCAGAGTTGTCTGTAATGCAATTTTAGCTCATCTAATTGAGAAAGAAAAATGGGAAAGGTTTACCAGACATGTCTGCTTAAGTCTTCTCTGGATCCATGGCATTTATATCAATACAGGAAGTCAAGGAGGTAAATTGAATTTATAGACTTGTGAAAAATAAATCAATTTCCCATGGAAAAACCCCAGTACCAGAGCTTATGTATAAGCTTCCTCCTTGGCTGTTTTTATTTGTGCTTGCTTAGAACATCATACAAAAACAAAGAATTATGACAAGTCTAAATGAGTCATTCTGGCAATGAAACTACTTCAGATATTTTGCTCTAATAATGGAACTTTCCTATTTCTACATTTGCCTTGATTACACAGCAAGCTACAAAATTCCAATCACACTTAGTTTTTGCTAATCACTCTTCAGATATCAAAACAGAAGAGAACAAAGGAGAGCCTTTTTAGTCATATGCCTTTCTAACATTAGTTCAAATTCTTACCTATGTTCTCCTCTTTAGATTAAAAGGCACATTTGAAAACACTGAGGAAATGTGATGATTTACAGAGGCCCTTGTGGATGCAAGTGACTAAAATGAACAACATTCATATCTTAAATAAATTAGACATCTTTCCATGTACAGGGCAGGGTTGCAGCCAAAAACAGGCAGTCCACCCAAATGGGCTAACTGCAGAAAGTTCAATGACAGCACAAACCCTGAAAGTGTGGCCTCAGTTAAGCCTAAGGAGGAGGGGGTGACACTTACCTGAGCGAGCAACACCCTCAGGCCATAAGGGGCAGGGAAAATTGCTGTTGTGAGAACAGGTAGTGGCTGTAGGGTTGGGCTGTGTGGTGGAAAGTGGGTGTGGCCAGGATGGGGAGAGGGAGAAGCTAACCCCTCTCCTTCCTGTCTGTCCACTGCAGTCTCTTGCAGGAGCTTGTCATTGTCCAAACACAACCAGGAATCGACAAATAAGAGGTAAAGGTTAACTTGCCCAACATTGATCCCCTTCAGGCTGATCTCCAAGAAAAAGAGCTGGCTCCCTTCAAAGCTCCATGGAAACTGGCTCAGCCCAGTTCTTAAGGCCAAGAGTCCAGGACCACCTCAAGGTTCAGACACAAAGTTAACACTCCCCCAGCACACTCAAACCCTCAGCTGAAAGGAAAAGGCTAGGGCCCAAGTACTGGCCACATTGCACTGCAATTGTGCAGCCCCTAATCACAGTTGGAGAGATCTTTGCTTTCCTAACCATGTGGCTTAAAATATTGCCACCCAAGGTTTTCCTAACAACATCCAAGTCAGCTACATCTCTGTTGTGGCTCTAGAATGATTGGGAAATGTGGCAGCCATGCTGCCCTATG
Organism: Manis pentadactyla; assembly: GCF_030020395.1. Classification (NCBI taxonomy): domain Eukaryota; kingdom Metazoa; phylum Chordata; class Mammalia; order Pholidota; family Manidae; genus Manis; species Manis pentadactyla. The sequence goes on along the minus strand of NC_080020.1, from coordinate 143,824,816 downwards.
GACAGCATCTCCCTGAGTTTTCCCCAGGGCTGTCTGGTCATGCACTTTGCGCTGAGAGGGAATGAGCTTGGTGCAATCTGAAGATGTCAGCCCCCACACAGAGCAAAGTGGCCAAGTATGCAGATTGGCTGTAGAATCTATCCTGTGCTCATTAGGAAGTCTAAGTTACATACCCAGGAAATGAGCATGCTAAGATTCAGTGCTCTTGCCACCGGGACCTTGCTTCCTTCAGGCTGTCAGCAGAAGATGACAGCAGCCAGTGTCCAGCCTTGCTCACACTTGCTCCCTTATTATTGGTCTCTTCTGTGGCAGTGCTGACCGGCACTACTTGGCGTCACCCATCTCTTGTAAGGCGTGTGCCTGCACTCTGCATGCCCATCATCTTCATGGTTAAGGTCCAGCGAGGCTGCAGGCAGTTTCATCCATGTGCTCCCTTTCTGCCAAACACCAGCCAGGAAGAACAACACAAGCAATTGCATTAATAGCCACCACAGTCACCATTTATAAATTTTCTTTATGTGCATGCCATTGTTCATATTTTTCTTTAATTCTCTCAACAACCTTATTTGGTATTTTAAGTATGAAAAAAATGGAAGCTCAAAGAGGATAAGTAACTTGTCTCTCTTCACACAGCTAGTAAGTGGTAGTCTTACTTCAAACTCAATAATTAAACCATGCTCCAGCATGGTAATTGCAGGATTTGGAAATAAAACATTCCTTAAGGCCGAAAGACCCTGTTCTTATTCCTGGAGAGAAGCAGGTGACACCCTGGTGTCTGAGGCCAGAAACCAGAGGGAAAAACATGTCAGAGGCCACAGGATGCTTAAGCTGAAGAAATCTTTAGAGATATGAAGTCCAGTTGCTGGTTTGGTATATCAGCCCTGGTTTCCTGATATTGCTCTGGAGAACCTCTGGCCTGCAGGCCCCCAAACTGAGCTATAACAGATGCTTCTGGTCTCAGAGACTAGACAGCCAGGGGACATGAGGCTCAGTGCCCTTGGTGAGCCTGAGGTCTGTAGACTCTATTGTCTCTGAGAAAGTATGAACCAATACAGACTGTTCTTCTCAGTTTCTGCTAATAGCCAAAATTTTTACATGCTAACTTCCCACCTGATTAAAACAAAGGAAGACCCCTACCACTTTCCTTTCTGTTTGGTGTCATGATGATAATGCAGAGAGGTCAGCATTCCTCCTTGCAATGCAATCACTAAACCATGCCATAGATGCCTAATCTCCATGCCTGTGTCATTGCTTATAACATGGGGATGACAAGGCTTTTGTGTTTCATCTCAAAATTATCACAAAGATCTAATAAGAGAATCTAAGTAAAGTTCACTCAGTTTGCAGATCTCCAAATAGTCCCTGTGCATTTTGGGCTTGCCCTGTGCCCAGTAGAACATTGAGTCAAACAACAATAAGAACTGGACCTGTTAAAAGGCCCTTGAGGTCTTGGAAAAGAAGAGTTGTTCTATAAAATAGATACTTAATATAAACTGTCTTCCATGATAATAAATCTCGTTAATTCCTCAGCTCTTAGCAAACTCCTACATGGCTGCCCCAGTATGGAATGATTTCAACCGAGCAGCTGTGTAAAAGATCAGAAGTCCATAATGTAGTATCTCATGGGATCAATATGCCCCCTTACACTTCTAAAGAGATGTCAATATATTTCAAACTTGGCTTTAATAGGCTGAACCAGCCACACATACGGGGGTATCAACAATTACCTAGAGGAATATCTGTGAGTGTGAGGACCACTGGAACAGGCTGCAGTTTGTAACTGCTTCAATACTATGCCAGTCCTCAAGAGAGAAATTGCCCATCTAACTCCACTGATTAAATCCTGCCATTTATTTAAAGATGGACATAGAAACCTCCAGGAAAGAAATAAATGATTAAAAATCACTTTCATGTTCCAAGCCATTAACAGCAGAATGATGACTACAACTATTTCCACTAAGTGTATTTTTTAAATTAATTAAAATGTATTTAGCCTTGATTTTTATTTTTAAAAATGGACACCATTCGTTGAGTTGCTTTGCCTGACTACAAATACATATATATTAGGGGAAATTCCTAATAGGGCAGCATTCAAGATTGGATCTCAATTAGCTAGAAACTAGAGGAACTGTTCATTTCCATTATCTGCAAATAACCAAGTGACATTTAGCAAGTCGCATAAACCTCTCCACACCTGATTTTCCTTTCACCATTTGAACTGTGGAGGGGAGGGACCAGGTGATGTCTCATTCCCATCCAGCTTGGTCATTGCAAGGTTCTAGGATTCTCCCGAGAGTGGCTATTTTTAGTCAGTCATGGAGAGCAGCAGACAGCCACGGGAGTAGGCCCTGGGGCAGCGTGGGCGTCAGTCTGCCCCTCGTCATGTCTCCCTGGGCTGGGGCGCTCCTGAGAGATGCTGTGATTGAGTTTGCTCTGTCCATGTTGCTGTGGTTCTTTATATCCTTGGGGGCTCCGCTGTGTCTCTTCACCCCGCCAGCCCAGCTGGGCCCCGAGGACCTCAGCCTGTTCTCAGCAGCTGAGGCCCTGAAGCACACCTACAAGCAGGGCAGCAGAAGGTCTGGCTCACCTGCAGATTGCACTCCACGCCTGTCCCTTGTGCAGAGACATGCCAGGGCGCAGCTGAGCAGCATGGGGTGGAGCACTCTGTGTTCACAGGGAACAGGCATTCTCAGCAGAGCAACCGCTACCAGCATCTTTCTGACCAAAACTCTAGCTCAGGTTCCCTTGGGTCATTCATTTTAATTCTGATGAAAATAATAACTCAAGTTCCCTACCTATCTTTCCTTAACAGGTGCTTGTTGTCTTTTCAGTCATATAGTTACTGCATTAAGACTCCCGACAGGCTTTTGGAGCGTCAGTGGAAAAGGCAGCTTCCCAAGGAGAAGTGCCGCAGGAGGGAAGTCTCATGAGACCTTCCAGGGCATGCTGTGAGCAGGAGAATGACTCGCAGGCCGCCGCTGGGTCTTTGCTTTGCTGTGGGCGTGATACTGGCTGTGGGAAGAAACTGGGTTGTCCCAGCCCAACAGGGGCACGTTCCAGGGGCCACAGTGAGGAATGCAGCGGGTGGGTAATGGCATCTGGGGAGGGCACCTAACGGACGAGAGGGCCTGCTCTTGGAGTAATCCTTGAGTCCCTGCAGTGTGGCTGCAGTGGGATTCCTCCTCACGTCTCCCCGGCATCTTTAGCAAAATATTCACCTAGTGATGCATGATGGACTCGGGTCTACTTTTCAGACTCGCTAAAATTCAGTCTTGCTTCAAAACGCACACAGGGTAAAAGCTGAGGCTGCATCGGGGATACCAGCTCATAGGGTTGCAAACACATCTGTGTCCATAGTTTTCCCTAGAATGTAGCCCTTGGGAGAGAACTGTGCCATCCAGTCAGTTTGATTTGTTGAAAGACCATTTTAATGCAAACAAATGGAAGGGACTAAGTATTCCAGGCACAAACATGATTTGATTAAATACATAAGTTAAAGAAAATAGGGCCACCTGGATATTTTGCTGTGGAAAAATTTTGTCTGAGGAAATAGGCATTATAATCATATGCTGATTAAAAAAAAAAGACAAGTAAGGTTCATTTTCTCAACAAATACTAACATCTTCACTCTGAGGCAGGCCCTGTGCTGGGGCCAGAGGCATGTGCAAGAGCCCTATGGGGTCCCTGCCTTCAAGGAGTTTACATTCCAGCAAGAGAGAAAGGCATTAGAGATCCTAATAATGATTTTAAAAGCACTAAAAAGAAGGGTAGAGCAGCAAGAAAGAATATCACAGGGAGACTTGCCCTGGTCTGGGGAATTATTTCTCTCTGAAGAAATGGTATTTATCTAAAATCTGATGGTTGGGAAGAGATCAATTTAAAGGAAAAGGAAGGTCAACCCAAAGAGCACAGATAAAGTCCCTGGGGTAGAAAACAGAATGACATCTCATAAGACAGGAAGAATACCACTGTGGCTGGAGCTTAGAGAAGGGGGCTTAAATTCAGGGGCCTAAACCAGGAGACCAGCTCACCCTGGTTGGCTTAGACTTTCCCACTTTCAGCACCGAGAGTATGCACCCCACAAAACCCCTCTGTTTCAAACAAACAGGGGCAATTTTCCCAAGGCTGTCTTGATTTTAAAGCTGAAAGGCCCCCATGTTGGAAATCCCACCAGTCTTGACACACCAGGGCAGCTGTCATCATACCTCAGAGGAATAGGAAACTATCAATGGAAATGGTATGGTCAGATTTGTCTTACATTAGTTTTTGAAATTGTTTAGTTACTGGTAGAGGAATGGACTGAAGCAGCCTACAATCAGCTGGGAGATGAGACAGGAGGCTAATGTCATCATGGTGTGACCTGGATGAAAATAAATGAACCAGGTAGCAGATGCTAGGAAGAGGAGCTGTGGGCTCTGGTTTGGCTGGCTGTGGGGGTGATCCCCAAGTCTGTAGTTTGCACAGCTGGGTAACTGAGTGGATCTTTCCCTGAAACAAGGAAAGGAAGTATAAAGGCCTACGGCACCATGGCCACAAGCTACAGCTCAAGGAAGCTCAGGGCTTGAAGTTACACTGCAGCTGTGTAGCCATGCAAAGCTGCAGAAGCCTGTCCACACTCAGAGACTAGCTGTGGTTTTACCTCATAGGAGAGGATGAACCTGAGATTTCTTCAAATTCGGCTTTGATCTTGGGTACAAATAGGTTCCTAAGACATGGTCACATATACTGGTATGTCCCCTGAGGCTTCTCTCACATTAAGCAATTTCTCATACCAGGTTGGAGAAAATCCTGCAGAGCAAAAACATAAGCCAAAGTTTCAAGATTTAGAAACTAGCCTCCTCACTCTCCCTCCTTCTAAAATTGTGAGTGAGGGTGTGTTGGGAGAGACCACATTCTTTCTTTCGAGCTGATGTTAGGAAACAAATCTAAACCTGTCTGGACTTGAACATAGCTGGAAATTTATGTCATCACTTTTAAAATGTTAAATCTAATTCATTAGTAAACAGACCAAAACTTCCTTACATACTAATCATCCCATAGTCACATAATGAGACTGTTGTCTGTTGTCAAACAGAGCCAACTTCTCACTATTAATTTACAAGTCAAATGATCTATTTCATAGAATCGTTACCCCACAGAGCTGGAGGGGTCCTGAAAGATAACATAGGCCAATGTCGTGCTTTGCAAATAAAGAAAGAAAATATCAAAAAGGTAGAGTAACTTGTCAAAACTCAGCCAACAAAGATTCAAGCTCAGGTCTTCTGCCTCCTAAATGTTTTCTCCTGTACCATTCCAGCAGAAGTGTTTGGTCTCCTTGGTATCTCATTTTGTGTAGCTTTATTTTCTACTTCTGTCTGAAGCGCTGCCCCATTATTTCTCTCTGAGGCAGTGTTGCAGTTTAAGGCTCATTTAGTTTATAGTTTTCAGGCAAACAAGACACATCTTCCCCCAAAAGGAATTTGCATGAATCATGGGGCTCCTCCAAGGCGCTCCTCCTATACCTCCCGCAAAATGTCTCCAGGGCCTAAACCCCCGGGCCCTTATGATAAAGGAGTACACGATCAGGGCCAATCACACATGGACATAAGGGCTCTGTGGTCTATGTGGTGCACTCCTCTCTGCTAGAGCTCCCCGGAGCCTACACAGGAGAGTGGGAAGGCAAATGGGTCAGCCTCAGAATGAAAGGCACCCATGTTCAGACTAGTGGGGTCAGGACTGCTTTATAAGTGGATGAGACATCCACCTAACCAGTAAAACTAGAAAAGCCTTGGACTCCTGCTCATAAATGCCTTCCTGAGTAACTGCAGCAGCCAGAAGTTTCTACATTTCATCTTTCCTTAAAGGCCCCTTAAAACAGTACTTGCCCTTAACTGGTTTAACATTATAGATTTACTCATGAGATATAAATTAAGGCACCTCATTGCTGATGAAGGAAAGCTAACCAAGTTAATAAATTATCTTATCGTTGACTGTCACACAGCAGGAACTAGGCACTAATGCCCCCAAACCAGTGATGTTATCATGAGAACACAGAACTGGGGGCTGGGAGACCTGGAATATCCCCAGCACCAGAGCGCCTGCAGAGTAGGCAACCTCTGTTCTCCAGCCCCAGGCCAGGCCCAGGGCTCACGTGTTCTGATCCCAGCGAGGTGACACAGACACTAGGCATGAATCACTGGAGAAGAGAATGCAGACCTGGGGGGGGTCTCTCCTCTTTATCTTTATTGCTTTTCTCTCCCACATATTTTGAGTTCAATTGTTCTACTAGATTCTTAAGATAGTTTATTTTTAATATTTTTTTCTGTTTCAATCATTTGAAAATACAAATTTCAAAGTTTGATATGTTACATTTTAATTCTCTCTCCATTCAAAATACATTTTTCTTTTTCTTGTGATTTCTTCTTTGGCCTGTAGGTCACCTACAGGTGTATTACTTGATTATGAAGCTGCGGTTTGTGTCCTAGCACATGATGTATCCTTGTGAACTTGAACAGAATATACTGTTTATAATTATCAATACAATCAATATGGTAGGTACTGTGGTTCTAATCCTCTGTCTTTACTGAATTTACTGTCTATTTGTTTTATTAATTAAAGAGAACAGAGTGTGAAAATCTCCCACACCATTTATGAATTTGTCTCTTTCTCATTTTAAGACTTGGTAATGTTTTCTCCATGCATGTTTACATGTGTTTATTAAGTGCATACACATTTAGGAAATTTTTCTTTTTTTTACCATTAACCTTTATAATTATGACATGTCTATCTCCAGAAATTTTTCTTGAATTACAATTTATATTATAGAAATAGAGTCAGTCCAGCATTTTGATGGCTATCATTTGCATGCCATTTTTTCTTTCTTTCACTTCTGACAATGTGTTTTTTTACTTAAACTGCATGTTATTGTGCCTGGTTTTTTAATCCAGTCTGATAATCACTGCTTTTAAAATGGTGTATTTAGTTCATTTGTATTCAATGTCAGTTTTGATGTGGTGTAAGTCTACCATTTTTCTCTTCTTTTTCATTTTATGTATTTTTTTCTTTCCCCTGCCTTCATTTGAACAAATTTCTTATTTAATTTTGTGATCTCTATTGGCTTTTTAACTATATGTCTCTGCTTTAAATTTTTTTTGATTGTTCTAAGGATTGCAACATGCATACTTAACTTACTACATTTCACCTTTAGTTAATACTGTTGCTGTAGTTTAAGAATCTTACCATAGTATACTTTGTCTCTCATACATTTTGTTCCATTGCTGACATATATTTACCTCAACATATGTTATAAACTCCAAAATATGGTATTTTAATGTTTGCTTTAAACATTTAACTGTCTTTTAAAGACATTAAAAAATGAAGAAAAAGGACTCTTTTATATTTGCTCACATATTTATCACTTCCAGTACTCTGTTTCTTTCATTGCTCCAAGTTTCAATTTGTTAAAATTTTCCTTTGTTTTAGTGAACTTCTTTTTGGATTTCTTTTAGGTCTCCCAAAGACAAAATGATCTCAGCTTTTGCTTACCTGAAAGTTTCTTATTTTGCCGTCATTTTTGTAAGTTATTTTTGCAAAATATAGAATTCTAGGTTAATAATACTTTTTCTCTCACAGCATTTTAAAAGTATCATTCTACTTTTTTCTGGGTGGCTCTACTTCAGATGAAAATTCGGCATTTTTATTTATCACTGTTCCCTTACCAGTGTGGTCTTTTGTTCTCTGCCTTTAAAATTGCCACTGCCTTGGGTTTGCATACTTGGAAATGATGTAGTTTCCTTTGTGTTTGTCCTACTTTACAATCTCTAGGTTGATGTTTTCATTAAACCTGAAGTTTTTTTCAGCCATTCTTTTTTAAATGTTTTTCCCACCCCAGTCTCTCTGTCCTCTCTTTCTGACACTCCAGTCACAATTATGACCACAGGCCATTGACTTTTTTAGTCATATTTCTGTGTTTCAATCCCCATTACCCTATCTGAAAGCCCATGAATCTTCTGTACTGTCTCATCTGCTGGTAAACCCATCACATAAAACTTTCAATTCATATATTGTGCTTTGCAGATACATAGTTAATTTCTATGTGGAATCCCCTTCACTCCTTTTGTTCCCTTTTCCTTTAAATCCTTGAGCATATGTACAACTGTTTTTAATGCCTTATCTGATAATTCAGCTCTTGGTAAAATCACTTTCTATGGCTTTCTGAAAATCGTGGGTATTGTGTTTCAGAGAATTTGATTTGCAATTATTCCTTAGGAGAATATTCCTTAGGGCTTTGTTTTATTCATTTACTAACCAATCAGCTTCAGTGTATCATTGCTTATCTCTAGGCTGAGTTAGGCAGGGCTGGAGTGTCCCTTCTCTAGGGCTAGAGCAGCCCTGCTTCTGGCCTTGCTGGGGTCTCAGTGGATGCCTGTGGTGCTCACTATGGCTGGTCAGCTCTCCTGGGTCTCCCTGCTGTGTGACCCCTCCCACCCCATGGGAGCTCTTCCTGTAGGCCTTCAAGTAGGCAGTCTCATCCTATGCTTGTAGAATTTAGCATTTGACCAAAAATAAGGGAAATCCTATACAGAACTCATCCTCTCTATGCCTACTTCTGTTGTACCTTATTCCTCATATTCTAGCTGCTTCAGGGGCCCTGAACTTTGCTCTGTGTTTTCTTCACCCGGTGTTGCTACTAGACTCAGCTCCAGTTCGCTATGGCATGGCGTGGAAAGTACTCCCAGCAAGAAAGCCAGGGGACTTGTGAAGCTTATCTTATGATAGTCACTTCTTCCAAGGACCACAGCCCCATGTTGTCTTTCATCCAATCCCTAAACATAGTTATTTTATAGTTGTTTGTCTAGGAAGATAAATCTGATATCCACTTCTGACTCATGGCTCAAAACAGAACCACCAGAATTATTTTTAATATAATGAAAATAAGTTGCCTGTTATTTATGCATTGAATGAGTTAAGAGATACTATGGTAGCAACATATTACAATTGAATAAACCCTTTTAAGGGTTTTTGAAGTTTGGGATTAAGTTCCCAGCTCTGTGATTTCAATTAATCACTTAATCTGTCTAAACTTTATTTGGAAACTAGGGAGAGAGTATTATTACCAGGTGAGTTGCTGTTTTTCCCAGGATAGTGTCTCAGAGGCAAAGAATGAAGCCAGCAGATGAGTACAGAGCAACCAGCAAAGCTCTTTTAATGAGATGAGATACTCAGGAGGGGCTCCAAGGGAGGATGGCATCACGGTGTGGGATTTATATGCTTTTGAGAAGAGGAAGTCCCACCCCACGGACATAATAGAGAACTGAACCAATGACATCACAACCCACTCCTGATTGGCTGAAAGTGCAATGCTTCATTGCATAACCAGTCAGAGCTAGGGTATATCTAAGTGTACTTTCGCCTGGCTGACTTAGATTGGAGCTTCTTGAAACTTGCAAGGGTCTTGAAACTTCTAGAAACTTACAAGGGCCCTGAAGCTTCTGGAAACTTACAGGAGCCCAGAACTCTATCTGCCTGCCTCCCTCTATCACCTGCCTCAGTATAAGGTTATCTGTAAAGTGCTGCCTAGTTGTAATACCTTTTTATTCTGTGGCACAGAGATAAAAATTCATGATTTTCAGTTTCAAAGAAGATAAAAAAATATCCCCTTTATAATAGCCCTGATAATAATTCATAAATGCTTTGATTGGAGACATAAAATAAGGAGGGAAAAACTGAGTCTTTGATCTGTTAAACTGTATTTTATATGCTGTGTCTAATGTTTAGCACACTATGGGCATTTAAATTACTCATAAGCATTAATGTAACATATCAAACAATTCAGTGAATAATACCATCAAGAGATCTTCTTCCCAAATGGTGCAGATAACATGTTTTATATTAATTCTAAGAATGAGTTGAATAATAGCTGCCAATTTATTCACTTATACTTCCTCTACAATAAATGTGGACTGTTCTGGTTTAGTGACCAGACTTAAATAAAGTTGGAATAGTTGGTGTAATTTGAGGACTGAAGATTCATACCCTTTTCCTTCATTTATTCATTTATTCCACAAATACCTATTGAGAACTTACTATGTGCCAAGCACTGTACTAGCTTCTGGAGACAAAATAATAGCAAAATAGATTTGGTTCCTGTTATCATAGAGTTTCAAATCTAGTGGTGAAGATAAGCATTAATAAAATAACCATAGAAATAAAGGTAAAGTTTCAACTGTGAAACACTCTTTCAAAGAGAAGAACATAGTTCTATAAGAAGCTAATATGTGGACTTTAGCTAAGGAGGGAAATAGCATGCCAGGAAGAAAAGCAACCTGCGCAAAGTTTTATAAGAAGTTGGACGATTCTAAAGTTCTAAAAGAAAGCAGGATGGCAGAAGCAGTGGGCAGAAGTGGACCTAGGTACAAAACTCTTAAAAATCAACAACAAAAGACAAACAACCCAATTTAAAAATAGACCAAGAGTTTGAATTGACATTTCTCTAAGTAAAATATGTAAATAGCTACCAAGCACCTGACGAAAATGCTCAATATCATTAATCAATTAAGAAAATAAAAATAAAAATCACAATGAGATACACTTTGTACCACTAGGATGGCTGTAACTTAAAAGGGTGGGCGGGGATAACAAATATTGAGGATATGGAGAAAGTAGAATCCTTATATATTATCAGTGAGAAGGTCAAATGTTTCAGCCATTGGGTCAAACAGCTTGATGGTTTTTCAGAAATGTAAACATATATTGACCATAAGATACAGGAATTCCACTCAAAAGATGGTGGGATAAACAAATGTGATATATACATACAATGGAATATTATTCAACCATTAAAAAAAACCAAGTACTAATATATGGTACCACATGAATGAACATTGGAAACACTGTGTTAAATGAAAGAAGCCACACAAAAAAGATCACATATTACATGATTCCATTTATGTGAAATATCAAGAACAGGTAAGTCCACAAAGACAGAAAGCAAACTGGTAGTTGCCAGGGACTAGAAATCAGGGCAACGGAAATCAACTGCTTAATGCACATGGAGTTTTCTTTTGGAGTGATGAAAATATTTTAGTACATGTTATTAAATGACAGTTGCATAGTATTGTCAATGTGCTAAATGCCAATTATCTCTACACTTTAAAGTGGTTAACCTTATTTTATGTGAATGTCACTTCCATAAGAAATTTATATGGGTAAAAGCAATTCAAAACAAGAATAAATTTTATGAAAAAAATTATATACTTACATTATTGGGAACAAATTGCATCCAGGATTAGCATAAATCAGATTGAACTTTTTGATATTCTTCAAATTTTTACAGCAAATAAACTCTCAACTATTCAGTCACAACTTATTTCTCTACTTTTATCAGTATCCTAATCCTACCCCCCATAAAACATCAAGTTACAGAAACATCACCAACAATCCCTCAACACTGTTCAATCATCACTTGGTACATCTGTACACACTACTCAAAGTATTGTGTAAAGTGACCAAAAATTCATAAGACCCTGTGATCTGATAGTATGAGGCACACAGCCATCAAACATTGTGATATTAATCTTATAAATAATTGACATATAAAATATTCATAATGAATTACTAAGTTTAAAATATAGGTCAAGTTTCCCAAGGATTATGTTAACTATTACCTACTTTAGAAATATGTGCATGTTAGTGTATACAGAAAAAAATTTTTTAATATATACACTACAGTTCTAACAATGTAGTAATAGATTTTTTGTTTTCTTCTCTATAATTTTGTACTTGTTTTTAATAGCATGCATTAATTTTATAATCCAAAAATCTAATTTCATTTTATTTTGAATAGGAATATTTTAATATATTAATAATTATATAATTATATTAATATATGTACATGTTTATACATATATTAATATATACAATTTTAAGCATAAAAGTGAGGTGATAATATTTTCATATTGAAAAATTCACTCCAGCTAATGTGTAGATTTTAACAACCATCCAGGCTGAGGATGATTTGAACTAGGGGTGTGATGTTGGTGACAATGAGGAGACAAATTCCAGAAATAGTTGGAAAAATTGCCAGAAATTGATGCTCATTACTCTCTACTCTCAAAATGTGAGATTTGAGGTAAGCATAGCCACTTCTTTGCCAGGCAAATACGGAAGACTGCCGGGAATGGGCAACACATCAAGTCAGTGACATCATACTGTTGGTGAAGGGTGATGTGGCCAATGTATCAGCCAGGTGTGCTGAGCCGTGAGTGCACCTGGGGCCCTTAACAACAGGGACACCTAAAGTAGATGTGGAAAGAAGAGGTCCATGGAAAAACAAATTGGACCCATTGAGCGATGAATTAAAACCCTTCACAGATATTCATTATTCTCAAATATTTTGGCTTTCTATGTCTTCTTTTGCTTACTCTAGAAAATGTGCTAAATGTGGATTGTCTGGTGCAAGTTAGCAATGCATTAGCTTCTGTGTCTCAGGAGGGACACTCCATACTTCATTTCCCAGAATTCCTTGGTCCTTAAAATTAGTAAGAGGTACATATATGCTACTGAAAGCAGAAGAGAAGGAAAAACCATTGCTCTCCAAAGGGAAGACAACACAGATCACAGGCAGTACCTTCCTGTGACTTCCAGGGCTTCTGCTGAAAATTACTCAGCTCAGTGCTGCAGAAACTAGGAAGATGGTCTGTTTTTCCCATGACTCCTTTGAAAAAAATATTTCCTCCCCTGGCTATCTTAATGGTTATATAAGCCTCTAGTTCTCTCTGCTAACTGTTGAGTGAATTGGAGCTCACTGTGTATTTCTTAGTTGAAATTGTAATCACCTATGAGAGTTGTTCTTTCTTATTTAAAAGTCTTTTTAAACATTTAAAAAAAAACAAATCCATATAATTTTGCAATTTCACAGTAATCTTAAAGTGTCATAATTCATGAATAAAATATACATATAAAACCCAAATAATATTCTGTGATATCACTAATAGCTGCTAATAAAATCATCTTAATAACAATATGAACCAAGTTGAAGAGGTAGTGATAACTTGTAATAGAGTTCTTTGTTAAAAATTTATTTGGTAAAAATCTACTGAATACCTACTACTCAACTATCTGCAGGACTAAATGTTGGATAATGATTATGATATTGAATAATAAACGGTCCTCACTGCTAGAGAGTTCATAACCTGGGGAGGATGCTACAAAATGTGTCATTAACTTTATTCCAGTGTAGTAATAATAAAAATGACAACTAACATTTACAAATGCAAGTTACGTGTCAGGAGCTGGAATAAGCAGTCTGTACATGGGGCATCATTTAAGCCTCACAATAATCCTATGAAACAGGCAACACTATTGTCTCCATTTCTCAGATGAGGAAATAAAGACAGGTTTTACAACTTGGTTCAGTGTCAAACAGCTAGGGAGTGACAATGCAGAGATGCAAACCCAGGCCTGTCTGACTCCAGGGGCACCTGCTGCACTGCTATGCCAGTGGTATGAGCAACGTTTAAAGGAAACAGACTGGGAACAATTCAATCTTTTTTGGGGAAACTAAGGAATGCCACACAGAGAAAAATGACTTTTGGACCCAGACTAGAAATTTTCCACATGCTTAAGAATGTGCAGGAATTCAAAACAGAGAGATTATAAGAGACACAGAAATAAAAAAAATGACATGTAGTCCAATGTGCCTGGAAAGGCTATTGACAATGATGAGGCTTCAAGGGAAGTAAAAGTACTTCCTGAATTTAAACTAAATTCCTTAAATTGCAAAAAGCCAAGACTAACAAACCTTCTATCTAGCCAGAATCTCATTAATTTTTAATGAGTAAAAGCAGTTTTGTTGTGTACATAAAGTTATAAAATGGCCAAGGGTACATATCATCTGATGGGCCACATTCTTTAGTTAAATGTTAGGAATTTAAAGGTTTGAATTTACTGGCACATAGGTACATGTTGGTCACCGAGTGGGACATGGTTGGCCAACAGGTATTTTGAGTTTAATAACATGCAAAAGAAAGAGAATATATGTCCTCTGTGATTTGAAGGTCACTACAAAGCCCTGTGTGCCAAAAGGTCTTAATACTAGTCCATCCCTGAGAAATCGTCACATTAGATCATCCTTTGAGTTTAAGACAAACTTCTCTGAGTGAAATGTCAGACAGAGAAAGACAAACAGTATGATCTCACTTATGTGTAATCTTAAAAAGAAAAAAGCCATATTTATAGACACAGTAGAATAGTGTCTGCCAGGGGCAGGCAGCTGAGGAAAATGGACAGACATCGGTCAAAAAGTACAAACTTCCAGTTATAAGATGAATAAGTTCTGGGGGTCTAATGTACAGCATGGTGCTATAGTTAATAATAATGTACTATATATTTGAAAACTGCTAAGAGAGTACATCTTAAATGTTCTCACCACAAAAAAAACCCTGTAGTTATGTAAAGTGATGAATGTATTTGACAAATACTTTGCAATATATGTATGTATCATGTTTACACCTTAACCATTCACAGTGTAACCCACCAATTATATCTAAATAAAGCAGGAATAAAAATGAAACTAAGAAAAACTCTCAATAAAAGCACAACTAATGACAGAAAAAAATGCAACCAGTTCCACTACCAGCATAAATTCCTTTTTAATTTCGTGATTAACCTTAATATTCAATATGAATTGAAGATGATACTTGACAACATAGTCATAATTATATTATAGATCTATAAAATATATGTCATTTGAAAAATTACTCAGCAAAAAGTAATCTTAATACTTCACGAAGATGGAACATATTTATCCTATGACTTCAAATAGCCTACATTTGGTGGCCATACTCCAGTCTGAGAAGCATCAGTTTAACATGTTATTTTTAAACACTGTCTTTAGAATCATAATTTTATCTTCTGATAGATTAACTGGGTATTAGCTTGGAAATTAGAATCCAGGACCAGCTAGAACAAGATACTAAGGCTGTAAGTTTCTAAGGACAGATCATTGCCAAGAAAAGCAGAGAGTGCCGAAGAAGGGACTGGAGACTTTGAGAGGAGGGTGGAGAAGTGGAGGAAAAGAGAAAAATGAGGAGGTTACTATTTAATATCAATATTACTTTTAGTATGGAACTCATAAGCTGCAACCACAAAAGAATCAGTAAAAGTATTAATACAAAGGCATGCATTATAATGAAAATACAAACTTTTTCAAAGAGCAAAAAAAAATCAAATTAGATGTAATCAGTAGGCCATATTTGATCTTGACTAATACAGCTTTAAATATTTGTGAGACATTCAGGGAACTCTGAACCACAGGTGATGGAAATTTGATGATGATAAGGAATTATTGCCTATTTTCTGTGGTGTGACAATGGTATTGTAGTTATTTTTTAAGGAGCTTTTTAAGGAAGCACACTGGAATTTTTGTGAATAAAATGATCTGATGTCTCTGGTTTGCTCAAAATAAGGTGGTGTGAGCAGAGAGAAAATCGGGTTATAAACTAGACAAAACTGGCAGTGAATAATTATTGTTGAAGCTGGAAGAGGCATACATGTGGTTCTTCATAGTGTTCTCCCTACTTCTGTATATGCTGGACATTTTTCACTAAAATTTTAAAATAAATAGACAACTGTTGAGAAGCAGGAGTAACATTCATAAGCGAGGGGGAAAGAGGACTCAGGGGAAGATCTGAACAGAGAAAACCAGAAAAAGAAGATGTAAAGGCAGAGTGGAAAGGAGGGAAATTAAAGAAAATATGTCAAATAAACTAATAAGCTTATTAAGCAGTCTGTGATATTTACAACTCCCCAATGTCACCTATAAAATCATCAAAAACCTTTAGTAAACTCTATGTCTCATTAATATTTCAGACTAAGTGCAACCTTTCTAGAAAAGGTAAATAGTTTTGTAGCAAGGTGGTGGGCAGGCAGCAGCTGGCAGAGGATGGAGGCCACAGACAAGGGCAGACACACAAAGCTGCAGAGGGCACTGGCAGCCACCATCAGAGGAGATTCAAGGAAAAGCAATGCGAGCCCAGTTAGAGAGCCAGCCCTCTGAGAGAAGGTGCTCTGGCTCACTGATCCCTCTGCACAGAATAGCTACAACCTCTATACAACACACAGAAAAACAGCTACCTGAGGAAGCTGGACTGGTTTTTTTTAAAAGGAGCTTTAGAGAAGAGCCTAAATGTGGAGCAAGCAGTTATCATGGCTCCAGTCCCCTGATTCTTGCAGCTTGACCTGAGGGCAGACACAATGGCAGCATTATGTCTAAAATTCCAGTACAAAATCCACTGTCTTTCTGGCAGGGAACCCAGGCTGGCCCTCCAGAGAGTTATGTGGCAAATCTCAGAACAGAGAAGACTGGGGGAAAATAAACTTAAATATGTTTTAAACTCAGTCCAAACCTCCCGGACTCCTAAACCATGCCTGTGCACAGGAAACTGAACAGCTGGGCCAGAGCTAGCTGCAGCCGCCACAGCTGTGGGAGGGCGCGACTGAATCCAAATTAGTTTCCTTCCAAACCAAACCATCAGTGTTCTTCAGAGCTATGAGAAAATCCAGAATTCCCACAACACAACATTTGCATCAAGAATTCAATCCAGAAGTACCTGCTGTGCAATGAGTATAATTTATAATGGAAAATTATAAAACATCTTTACAAGAAAAGATGATTAATACCAACTCCTATATTAATTAGAGGTCATAATTATCAGAAAAAGATTTTAAAGCAGCTATTACAACTATGCTCAATGAGGTAAAAATACACATAGTTATATATATATGTATGTGTATATATATATATATATATATATACACATACATATACACATATACATATCCATACATGTGTGTGTGTTGACATAGCATAATGTATGTCTATATAGCTATGTGTATTTTTTTATTTTATATGTGTTAAATGAAAATATTTTAAAATTCTCAGCAGAGAAACAAAACAAATTTTTTTAAGAACCAAAGGAAGTTTTAGAGCATAAATTACAGTAGCTGAAAAAAATTCACTGGAAGTGTTTAGTAGAAGAATGGCAATGACAGAGAAAAAATCAATGAACTTGGAAATAGGTCAATAAAACATATCCAGTCTAAATAAGAAAGAAGGAAAAATTATTTTTAAAAAACTCAGAGCCTTAGATACCTCTAAAAGAAAAGTGAATGATAAAAATAAGAGCTAAAAATTAAGTAAAACGAAACTCATACAACAGAGAAAACTAACAAAGCCAAAATCTGATTCTTTGAAAAGTTAATAAAATTGATGACCACTAGCTAGATTGATGAAGAAAATAAAACATAAAAAAAACACAAATTGCCAATATTAGGAATGAAAGACAGGATTACCAGAACCCAAGCTTGTATAAGGCAAAAATAGAAAAGCATAAATATTGGGAAATAAGGTATAGAGCTGTATTTATAATTTGTTCCTAATCCTTTACCATCTTTAATGTTCCTAAAGACATTGAAAGAGTAGGAAAAAACTATAAATTATTTTATGCAAACAAATCCTACAATTCAAATTAAATGAACAAACTAGAGACTACTCCCCTCGTGAAGATATCATAAAAATTATCAGCAAAACATAAGCAAAATAAATCCAGAAATACATGAAAAGGATAAAATATCATGGTCAAGCGGAGTTTATACTTGGACTGTTAGGCTTTTTAAGTAATAAAATGTTAATAAATTCAGCATATTAATAGAATAAAGGTAAAAATATGATAGCCTAAACAACATACAGAGAAAGTGCTGGCTAGATGCAGTCATCCATTCACATGGAAGTATGAATTTCCCTCCTCTAGGAAGCTGGGAATGCAAGGGGACCTAATATGCTAAAGGCCATCTTCAAAATAAATAAATAAATAAAAACCCTTTAATCCCATCATATGTAACATCGAGATACTGAACATTTGCTCCCTATATTTGGAAACGAATTAAAGGTGACCACTATCCCCATTTTTTATTTAACACTGCACTGGAATCCGAGCTAATACAAGGGAAAAAAGAAAAGAAGCGTAAGTACTGGGAAATAAGGTATACAACTGTATCTGTTTGCAAATTACATTTTTGTACATAGAAAACTTTCAGAATTCAACAAAACACCTAAAGGAACTAATAATAAATTGCCTGACACAGAATACAAGGTTAATAAAGATAAAACCAATTATAGTATATTATACAAGCAGCAAACATAAAAAAATAGAACTTGAAAATTCTATTTTGAATGTGTCTAGAAAAATACCTGAAGAAAGACAAAAATCTCTCCTCTAAAGACTCCAGAGCCCTGCTGCGAGCTCCGGGGTTCCGTGCATTAACTCTAGGTCCCCACACTCATCTGCCTCCCAGACCCCTGTGCCTGGTAGGCCCATGCGTCTCCTTGAACGCTGCTTCATCGAGTGACTTTTGCAGCCTCCCATTACACAGCTCACAATCTGACAGGAGACAAATGAAATAAGTTTCATGTATTTTTTCCCATAATTTTGCTCCATTCTTACTTATAACAGCTTTCTAAGATAAAGCGATTCAAATTTAGTGAGAAGGAGAGAATGTAAACAATCTCCCAGAAGTATTTAGAGAGCAGTGAGTTTAAATGCAGTCGTATTATTATAGTTAGAAAGACCCTGACGATGGCACTTTAAAGTTTCCATTACTGCATTTGAAGAAATAATGAATGGTGGTGTTTTAGAAAGACTCAGGTGAGAAGCATGAGAGAAATGAGATTTGCTTCAGTATGAAAACACTTCTGGATGCAGAGAATCGTATCCTCAGACAGTAACACTCAGGTAGCCCAGGAGCAGGGGCGCTCGCAGGGCCCGCGAAGGGGGAGTTCCATGACTCAGCCTCTTCCAGTAGCAGGCCACTTTGTTGAAAAAGATTTTGATCTAAGAGTTTAGCAAAGGTGGGGAAAGGGTAAAATAAAGGTTTACACAGCTTCTTATCACTGCCAGGTCATTCCTATGAAGGGCTGAAGACCTTTCCAGTGAGGTAGACACCTCCCTGGATAAGACATGGTGGTTCTGGGTATGGTCAGGGTGTCCAGGGACAGACTATGGACCACCTGTGTGACGTGCAGCACTGACACAGGACTAAAGAATGGGCAAGTGGGTTGCTTGATTGCAATGCCACATGAAATCATAGATGTACATAATTTGGACAAATGTTTGGAAAACTTCTGAGATACGCTTTTGAATATAACAAGAGATGCTCTCAAAAGACAAGAAACCCAGAACATATATCCTCTTACTCTGGAAGGATACATCTGGGACTGTTACCTCCCTATAATTCTGGCTTGCCTTGAACATAGGTCAGGTATGTTCCCTTCACCAAATAATACTTCCATCAGGAAATTTCATGTGTTTGCCATAAGAAATCTTCAGTGGGAATGGAAATGCTGGAGGGATACAGGTGGGATGCCAATAGTATCCAGCACACCTCTTTTGCTGCTCAGATCTTAACAGTCCCATGTTAAGGTCATTTTGTCCTGTCTCTGATTCTCCAGTATGTGAGCAGTTGTAGTTTCTGGTAAGGGTTTTGCATGATTTATAACAAAAGATTTATTGTCGTGAATTCTAGTCCTTGCTACTGCAGTCAATCCCCAGATGAATAATTTATATTCATTATTTCTCTCCTTTACCATCTGTCTTACCATGTTCTTGTCATGCTATGACTGGAGAAATTTCCTATTCATGGTTTTTCCTGGGAATGGAGGCTCCAAGTGCTCCAGTGAACCACCTAGCTTCCTTCATATTCTTGCCCACCCACATTAAGTAGCAGCAACCGTATCTGACCATGATTATAAAGGCCCATTACCCCTGCCAGTACTTCTCTCACTGCCTGCTGGTCTACCTGCATAGAAGCCCAAAATGACTGGTATTAGGTTCAGTGGAATCCTTATTATATTCCCTGGTAGAACCACACCCACTCAGACCTGAAACAAAAGTCTTTAATACAATATAGATTAAAGTTACAGGGAAATGATGTACAAATTTCCCATAGGCAATTTTGGGTGATGGTAAGAGGATCCCCCCTACTTCCATTCCATGGCTCCTGAATCTAGAATTCTACCTTGTAGGGACCCAATACTATATAACAATTATTGGTGCAAAGTAAAGACTAAGTCTACAGAACAGAACCCAAACCTATACAGTGTCATTTCTAAGGTGACACCTTAGCTGTACTTTAGGAGGCAATTCCAGTGCTTTATAAGCTGTAGCTTCTGGGTAATATAGTAAACAGTGCAACCAATGGATCCTGTAATTGTGCATCCATGGTTCTGTGGGATTCCATATTTATAAATCAAAAACTTTATGAACCCTCAATGTAAGCTGAGGTACTGTGGGAATGGAGGTAAACCCAGACCTGGTACATGTATCAATCCCAGTGTGGACAAATAATCACTTTCTCCAAAAGGGAAATCAACTTGGCACTAAGTGGCTGGTTCATCTCCTTGAAGCATATGCAGATGGTGCCGTATGGAGGCCTCAGTTCTTATCTCCTGCTTCGTATCTGCTGCTAACAGTTCATAAATTTAGTGGTGGCAATTTCTTCCTGCGTGGCAAAGATGCATGTGTAGCTCCATTGGGTCACCAGGGAGATGCCTAGTTACAGAGGCTGGTGGTCATCATTTGGACAAGTCATCTGATTACATAGTTGTTCAGTACCCTCTCTGAAATGCACATGTCTCATGTCAGACATTGATATGAGACAAACATTTTCACACTTTTGTGCTGACTCCCATAGAGTCATTCACATGCCTCTTCCCCAGATGTCCTTATCTCTACCCCTCCAATATTGTTCTTTCCACTTCTCTGACCAACAAGTTGAGCCAACAGCCACTACTTGGGAGTCCTTGTAAATCCTTGCCACAAGCCATATTGCTCCCCACATCAAGTTTATGAAAGGCTTACAGATCCAAGTGCCCACTGGAAGGATATACCCTATCCAGGGTCTCTCAGAGCTACTCTATAGGGGTATAATGCAGCAGCTTACATTTTCTGCTCGCATCAGTACATCAGACTGATTTATTTATGAACCAAGCATGTAATTTTTAAGCCTCTATCAGCTGGTTATAATGGAGCTTCTGTGGGAGCACAGGTGTGAACTGAAGGAGAAATGTCAGGGGAATAGAACCCAGGATACAGAGATCTGAGCTCCTATTGTGTGAGCTATTCATGTGACTTAACTTGTGCCCCTGGACCTGCTTAGAGGTGACCCATAATGCACCATTTCCAGCATCTGATGGATGACTACTGTGCCCTGCCAACCTATGACCTGGTGGATAGGAGTACCTAGTGCAAGGTGGACAGTTTCAGTGACTAGTCACTTGATGTCCAGTGTCAGGCATTTAGTCCCTACCAAGGTCTATTTGCACACCAGGGGCTACTCTTCAAACAGTTCTGAGAGAATATGAGCAGGGAACTAGAGGAGTCAGCTAAAGTGACAGTGTCAAGAATCATGTCAGAGGCAAGCCACAGGCAGCCCTATGGCTTAAATGGCCATCACTTCAGTTTCCTCATGGGTGACCTTCTACAGAGCTCCACCCTCCACATTCCCTGGGAGCACCAACAGCCCCCAGTGCATGATCACTGCCCCTAGCACTAACAGAATATACAAACCAGACCCCCACAGTAAGAAATCAGGAAGAACAGTAGCAAAAGAGCTGCCGTTAGTCACGGAACTTGCGATATTTTTTGCTTTCTACTGAATTGAAACAGTAATTAAAGTTGTCCAGATGCTCTGGTTTCACGGGAGCACTAAAGTAAAAAACACAAAATAGCTTTAATTGCTTTGTGGTGATTAAATTTGGAAGTAATGGGCTCTCCATCAATCTAGCCTCCTTTTTTAGAAGAGAAAACAAACCAGGTTGTGTTTTCAAGAATATTGATCTGTTTGAGCTGTATGTATTTTTAAATAACTGTAGACAGGTTATAAATCTAATCTACTTTCAGATTTTTAGTAAAATGCCCCCAAGCTTTTCTATTCACCCCACAAAAACGTGTCTACTTCCCTAGTCCTGTCTCACTAGCTGAGAAGGTTCTTCTTGCCTGGGTGCATGCACAATAGCAAAACTATAAAGATATACTCTCTGGGGTAGAAATTCTTAAGTGTCTCTAATGAAAAAATAGACTAGATTGATGGGGTCAATTCTAAAGTGGCTGCCTCTAATGAGTTGAAGACTCCCATCTGTGCTATATCCTTAGGAGGAAGGCAGGCAGAACAGAATCAATAAGATGTGATGAACTCCTCATCAACATTAAAGTAACAGTAGGGTAAACAGAGGGAAGGCTCTGGGGCCTGGAGGCTCAGCCTAATAAGTGGAGACAAACATTAAATAATCAAATAAAATTAAAATGGTAATTCAAACATTGAAGTGACAAATTTAGCTTCAAGAAATGAACTACTTTCAATCTTTAAGCATTAACCAAACAAATTCTACCTCAATAAAGGAAGGAATAGATCAGTTGACAAGCTAATATTTCCTTGGAAAATAAGACACCCCAGGTGTTCTTTCCAGTGTGAGGCACAGGTGTTGGGTGACCGATCACTGTTCTCTGAATGCTGGGAGACTTGGCTTCTGATTCTGCAGTTTGCTAATGTGGTGTAGGCATGTTGTCGCCTCCCAAATGCAAGGCTGGCATGGATCCTGGGGAAATTGGACTTAGATTAAAAGTGCAATGGAAAGTGAATAATCATGGTGAAATGTTTATGTTTTCTCGTAAATTATATTTATAAAATCTATGCTGGAGCAATATTTATACAGTGACTAGTCACTTAATGTTTATCATAAATTATATTTACAAAATCTATGCTGGAGCAATATTTATATAGTGACTAGTCACTTAATGTCCAATGTCAGGCATTTAGTCCTCCAAAGTTACCTGTGGAGGTTTCAGGCAAAAAACATTGCACTTACCACTGACTTTAATACTTTGAGGCAAATATTCACTTTTCTGGTTAATATTCAGTATGTATTTGTTCCATTCCAATTTACAGAACTGAAAGAATGATCCTCATATCTGGAAGGAAATGGCATCCCTGAATTTTCTGTATTTCTTCCTTTTGAAGTTCAGCTAGACTAGTGAAACTTTACTTTCCAATCCCCTCTGATGAAATATTCTAGTGGACATTAACACGTGCTGCAAACTGATTAGGCTCTTCAAAGTGGAGCACCCTGGACAATAGTTCAGTCAAAGGAAATGTTCACTGTCAGGACAAAAACGAAAGTGTCCTCTGTGAATCTGCCTCCAGACCTGTCAGCTTCAGTAGCAATTATTCTTGGGATGGCATAAGTACACAGATCTGTAGGAGAGGAGAGAAAAAGAATTAATAAAAATTCCATACTTGTGGGAAGCATCATGCTTGCAGAGAAGGACACCCCCTCAGCACCTCTGAGGTTAATGATATTTCAATCCAATATTTAGTTTCACAATCAAAATATTTTTCTATTCACCACAAATGTATACAAAAGTGAACTTTTATAATTGAACTACAGCATACTAATGTTTTTTTTAATAAGCAAGAAATCACAAGCTACTAAAATGTCTTCCAGGCATCTATTTTCTAATCACATGATATAGATGGTACTTTTTAACTTGAGAATGTAATCACCGAATGAACGGCTTTATCACATCCTTACTTGACAGATGAAAATACTTCTTTCTACTCAAGGTCACAGCAAGACAAACAAACCTGTGGAAGGCAGCAGAAATGAAATTTTCCCTGTGTTAAAAAAAAATTGTTTATAGTTTTTTGGTTTAGCTCAATCAAGTAAAGCATCAGAGAAAAATAATAGTGAATACCAGTAAACAGAGAGGGCAAAAGACTGAACTCAATGTCAGTCAAATGTCCTAGACTCATAAATATTTATTATACTGTCTCCAAATGTAAGTGTTTTGAAAAGCATCCATACTGATGTATTTGGCACACACCTTGCTGAGAGAATAAATATGGTGACCTGACATTAACAGGATAGTGACAGTCATTTTACATAAAAGAACCCCACAAGAGTCCTGGTCTGGCCTTTTCTTCCTTCAACAATATTGCAACATTTAACATGTTGAAGGGAGCTATTTGTTGAATAAATACTGCCCTTCCTTTATGCTGGATCTGCTCTTCACAGGAGCAGAATGTATTTTAGCATGCATTCACATATAAAAAGTATCTTTAAATATTTTAAGGTGTTCAGTAGAAATCTGTCATAAGGTATAGGAGGAAATATAAAGTGGTTAAAAGCAAAGCTGGAGTACTTGGAGTAAGACACAGCTGCATCGGAAACATGGGCTTGCACAGGGTAACAATCAAAGGGTCTCATCGGAAGGTTTGGTTGGGGAAGGATCTATTTCCAACCTCATAAGGTTGTTGGCAAAACTCAGTTATTCAAAAGACCCTATTAAGACTGAGGGCCTCCATTCCTACCTGATCTTTGACAAAAGGCCACCCACAGTTCCTTGAGACATGGTTTTCTCCAACATAGCAGCTTGCTTCATCAAAGCATGTAAGACAAGAAAGCAATAAAGTCAATTAGCAAACCAGAAGTCCCAATCTTATGTAACTTAAACCACAAAAGTGACATCTCATTACTTTTGCCATATTCTGTTGCTTAGAAGCAAGTTCTAGATCTCACACAAACTCAAGGGTCAGGATTATACAGGGATATAAATGCCAGGGAATCATTGGGGGTCATCTTAGAGTTCCCCTCCTTCAAATGGTTTCTTCCCTTGTGGGATTACTGTGAATCCCACAGTAATGTTAGTGCATAATGAACACAGAAGCTGTACTGTGAAGATGAAGTCATGTATCTCCCAGTACACTTGGCAAATACTAGTTCCTGCTCATTGTCAGGATACTTTCTTCTCCTTAAATGTCATTGTCTCAACCATATGAGTGTCTGTGAATTGTGCTTCAGAGATTGTTCCAGTGAATTGCTGAGACTCCTCTCCTGAGGTGACATCTGCCCTGATGCTCTCCTAGTGGAGCAAATGCATTGGAGAAAACACAGTAGGTGAGAGCAGAGACAGAAAGAACAGAGAGCTTATAGTGTTTGTGAGGACAGCAGCCATGATTGGAGGAGTGTATTCCCAGAGGGTAGAGGTTGTTAGTAAGGCAGAATACCAAAAAAAGTAAAACAATAAACTTTAGAACCATATCCAAATTTGTATATAAATGTACCTTTTAATAACTGTATTCTTAGGATATTGTTATTTAACTTCTCTGAGCCTGTTTATTCATCTGTAAAACAGATATAATAAAAACTTCCCTAATTTACAGGCATGTTGTAGACCTCAAATGAAATAATCTTTGGAAAGGGCTTCAATAATGTTTTGAATATAGAAAACACTCAAATTCTGTTATTATCATCATCATTATCATTGTTGAAGTATTAGCAGCAGAAAAAAACAGGTTGAGATTAGATTACAGGGAACATAAAATGCTGGGCCAAGTAAAAAGGGGCATTCTTATTCTGAAGGTAATATTAAAACTCTAGGTTTTCTTGGGTGTCCACTGTCAGCATGCCTCAAAAAATCACTACCTAAAAGGAATGCAGCAATATTTTTAAATATTAAATATAAGCAGCAAAACTCAATTCAAGGGAGAATCACTATTTTTGGTTAAAAGGCAGATGCTGGGGTGGCAGTGGGGAGAAAGAGCCATGGTAACTGAATTAGTGTATAATTGTCCATTAGCATGGTTTATCTATTCTTTTTGCCTTGCTTGTCCATCTTTGTGGAAACTGCAGGACGACTTAGAACGTGCCATGGAGTGATCGAATAGTCAGTTCAGTCACGCAGAGAAACAATCAAGTAAACAGTCAAACTCAGTTTATTTAGTCTGAGTCTAAAAAGAATATTTGAGCAAAGACAAAAATAAACAGAACACTGTGCTCAGATGTTTCCAGGTTTGTGTACGGTGGTAGAGATGGAGATAATGGAAACCAGAAGACAGTGAGAACCCCGAGAGATATGCATGGACGGCTGCGTTGGAAAACAACTATCGCCCAAGCAGGAAGGGATGGACGTTCAGAGGCTGTTCATCTTCTCTCTAGTATGGTCACTGTGTTTCTGTTTTAGTATTTAATAACATATGCCAGAAAATATTAAGAAAACAATTTATATACATGTGTGCAGAAGTGAGGGGTGATTCTCTTTCTTTCAGCTTTAAATCCACATGGTCTAGACCAGTGAGAGAGATTACACACACAACGGCTGTCTTTTCTTTACTATAAGAGAGAACAGAGCCAAGAAATACTTAGAGATATGGAGCACCTCTCAGAAGTAATTTCAAAGTACTTAGACTCAATAAAATATTTTAAGAGATCTTGAGATAAGATTCTACAATTTGCCTGAAATCCCTTTGCAAAATCACCAACAAGCAGAAAGCCAGTTTCTGCCTAAACACATCTAGAGCTAAATTAGTTTGCTTCCTAGACAGCCAACTCCATTTTTAGGCAGTTAAGCTGTCAAACAGCACTGCCAGATCACCCACCTACAACTTCCCCCTTAATGTTCTTAGTTACAGATGTCAGAATCAAATTCTGTGTCAGTACAGCTTCTGTGTTCATTATGCACTGACATCTTTTCTAGTACATCATCTATATTTCTCTTAACTATTCCTTATAGTCACGTTCACAAGACCACTTACCTCTGAAAAAAAGAAAATAGAAACCCTGCCCTAGAACCAGGAGCAAGTCATCCATTATGACCAAGAACAGTCTGAACAATAAACAGCCAAGGTCACTCTATGGCTGTGGTGGAGCAGACAAAAACAAGACGGCTGCGTATCTGTGCCTGAACATAAAGACAAGAACGCAATAGCATTACAAGGAGAGCAGAGCTCTGCCCTGCTAACATGTAATGAGTCTAGCCCCATTTTATTCACCACAGGCCTTAAATAAAAAACAAACTAGCCCAATCTTTATTATACCATTGTCCATACAGCTAAAAGGCAGAAAAAAACCAAATGTTTATTAAAGTACAAATGAGTTTTTTTTAATGTGGTTTACCCACACACTGAAATACTATTCAGCCATAGAAAGGAATGAAGTACTGATGCATGCTACAACATGGATAAGCCTTGAAACCATTATGCTAAGTGAAAGAAAGCAGACACAAAGACCACATATCATATGATTCCATTCATCTGAAAGTCCAGTAAGGGAGGTCTATAAATACAGAAAGTAGATGAGTGATTACTTAGGTATTGGGAGGGAGATATTGGGGCCTGGGTGTGATAGCTAAAGGCACAGGGTTTCTTTGGGGGTAATGAAAATGTTTTAAAATTAATTGTAGTGAAAGAGGCAGATGTCTGTTGTAGAAATAAATGAGGACCAACCAAATGAAAACAGACAAAGATTGTTTATTCAGAGCTTCATATAACAAAGGAGACAGCCACCACCACTACTCTTTGATACTCAAAAGTAGTCAGGGGAGTGGAAACACCTCCTAATGAAAAGAGGAAAGCCTCAGGTATACCCTGATTGGAGGCTGTGGTGTGGAGAAGCTACAGGGGGAACCATAAGAGGAGGGAATCCTGTGTATTGGTTTGAGGTTTAGGTTTGGCTTCATCCTGGTTGGTCCTGAGTTTGAAGCAGGGACAAAAATTAGGGAAGCTGTCAGTTACTCATCAAGACCTGATATTTGGAGCTGATTTTTAGAGGTGTTATTATTTGCTCTTCTGTTCTGTTTACTAAAGATACTGGTCTGATTTCCCACAAATCTGATAAGGAGAGAGGGCTGGCCACCTGGGCTAGTTACTGGAGATTATGCGTTGGCTTTCTAGGCTGCCAGGTATAGATTATGGATCAAAATTCTATTTTTCACATTTGCTCCAGCCATTGTCCATTTGCATATTCAGTCTGTCACTGTGAATTTACTAAAAGCCATTTAATCATATACTTTGCATGGATGAATTGTATGGTATGTGAGTTATAGCTCAATAAAATATTTTTAAAATTTAAAGGGGGAAGAAAAGATACCATGGTGATCAGAGCATATGTTTCCTGCAGCATCCAATGTAGAATCAGCCCTCACTTCTTTAAGCCTTTCCCACAATCACCTGGCAAAGCCCAGCTCCAGCTGTAGACCCATCCTCTTCTCTTACCAGGACGCCCATGGTTTGCTTGCTATCTCACCGTAGCAAGTAAACAAACTGAAATTCTCACTACAGGTAAATCCTGTGTAGTCTTTGGGCACCGGGCTTTATCCCACTTCAGTTTCCCTTCTCTAAAAATATCAAGTCTATCCGCAGCCTTCCTGTGTTATGTGACTAAGGAGTCCTTGTGGGTGGTCAGATCACCATACACACAGCAACACCCCCATCTTGCCATTCTTGCCACTGAATTTCCATCACAAGAATGTACTCTCGTCATTTTTCTTACTTCAGAAATGCAGAAACATCTAACCTTATAGACAGTAAATGTCTCACAGCAGGGAGAGGGATACTGCTGTTCCCCCATAATCTGACCCTTCTTGAATTGTTTGAAGAATAAATTTGTGTGTGTGTGTGTGTGTGTGTGTAAAGCTATACTTCAGAACTGGCTATGAGCCCAAATTAACTCTCTTGAAATAAGCATTCATATGGAAATGGTCAAACATCGGGAAATTGAGAATCAATACTGAATAATTTAAGTCAGTTATTAACTTTATTGCATTAGCAGTAGCACATTTATTCCAATTATTGATCTAGGCTACATAATTCAAGTGGGAAAAGCTTCTTGTATTGGCAATAAGTGAAATGGAAGGGAAAAGAGGCAGAGAAAGGAAGATATTCTTTTATTCTTTACATAAGTCTGGTTCCTTCAGGCTTTGAAGTGAAGAATCTCACCTTTTGGAACAATCAAGAGCTCCACCGGTTTTCCCATTCAAGCTATCAGCAGCGTTTCTCTACAAGGAGCCATCAACCGCCACCACGCTTCCTATATTTAGTGTTCAGAAGCAGCACCTTATGATGTCTAGGATATAAATACTGACATCAACTAAATAAGAACATCTCATTCTATCTTATAGGAATATTTCCTCCTTATAGGAAAACAGGGGTAAGACACTGATAATGTAGAACCTGCTCACATTCCACCTAAAGTATTGGAGAGGCCTAAAGCCCCGTGTCCCCTCCTCAACCCCAGACCGAGCCCCTGTCCCCATGGGGGCTCTTCTACAGTGCCATCCTCAAGGCCTCAGCCCTGGATGTGAGCACAGCTGCTGAGCTGGGAGTGCAGCTGATTTCAAGAAGTGGGAAGGAGACAACGGAACACAAGTGCTGCACACACACATTAACAGTGATGCCTGTTACATCCTTAGACATCAACAGAATTGAGTTTTGTTTAATACTTTAATCTTAGAAGAAAGGAGATTCAAAATTAAGCCAAAGAGTTCTTTGTCTTACATGGAGGAGAAAGCACATAACAGACCAGTCCTTCCACAGATAAGAGCCTTAGGCTCTGGACACAGTATAAAACACCACTACCTGAGCATTCTGGAGACTGAACAAAAGCAGACAAACTGTGGAAGAAGGTCAAAATGTGGACTAAGCTGCCTAAGATGGAGATTTCCCTGCAATCAGCTACTGTTATGATAGGATTGGTGCAGAGCAGCTCAAACCCTAACTGTAGATAAACCAAAGACTTTAAAGAACAGAAACCCATCAAAAATCCCCACCCTAGAGAATTCTCACTATTTGAACAGAATACCTTCATTCTCAGAACCTGTCTTTATTTTACATGACTTAGATCTCATTAAATGTAAAGAACATTATTTCCAGGGAATCTAACCAAAAGGACCAGTGATTATTACTTAGCATTGCAGCTGCCCAAGGTGGTAATACCAGCTGGGACTAACAGGAGGCTAGCAAAATTAACAGAAGTAAAAACTGGGGAATGAGATATCCATAGGGGACTTTGAAAGCTTTGACATGCTTCTTGGTCACATGCATGTGCAGAGTTGTCCACATACCCAAAAAATACTTGAGAAGACCCAAATCTCTCACCTCAGGCTGAGCTTGAAGCTGTACACCAACAGGCAGTGAAGGGCATGACTGAGTTGTAAAGTGCCTGATTAGAGTGTTGAAAGCATGCCCACAGCAAACAGACAGGATACTTGTCAAAAGGAGACCTATTGATTCACAGCACTTAAGGAAATCTGCATCTAAGATTAGCTAACCACTGTGCAACTGGGCAAAAAATTCAGTGAATGCAAATATCAAAGAATATAGTTGCAACAACATTAGTCAAGGAAAGTCACCAAGCAAACAGCTACAATAAAAACCCTGGGAGAAAGGGGAGGCTCTCCCCAGAGTTTCAATTAAATTATTTAAAATGTTCAGTTGTCAACAAGAAAACATGATACATTCAAAGGAAAAGGAAGCATGACTCAAGACAGGGGGAAAAATACAGGCAATAAAATCAGTCCTAGAGGAAGCCCAACAGTGGACTTACTAGAAGATTTTAAATCAATTCTTCTATATATAGTCAAATAATTAAAGAAAATGATGCCCAAAATTTTAAGTAAGAAATAATGTAATTTCTACTGAAACTCTTTCAGAAAATAGAAACAATACTTTGCAACAGGTTTTATGAGACCAACAGTACTTGATGCAATCACCAAAGATGTTTCAAGAAAACTACAAATCAGTACCCCTAAAAATCATGATGTACAGTTTCCAAACTGAATTTGTTTGGCTACATAATTTTTTTGTAGCACCCCTGGTCTCTACCCTATATGCCAGTAGCACCCCTCCAAGCTGTGAAAAATAAAATACAAAATATGTAGCCAAGTATTTCAGGGGGCAAAATCACCCCCATTGTTAACCTCAAGAAAAAAAAAGCATTTTAATCTGAAGAAGTAAAACTATCTCCATTTGCAAATAGTATATTTATTTACTTTAAAAACTCTCATGAATATACACAAAAATTACTAGTGAGTTTAGCAAGATCACTGGAAACAAGGTTAATACAGAAAATTCTATTGCATTTTTATATATTAAAAGCAAACAATTAGACATTGAAATTTGAGTATTAATTAAAAATTACATGCTTAAGAATAATTCTAATAAGAGATATGAAAGTCCTCTACACGGAGAACTACAGACTATTGCTGAGAGATATTAAAGATCCAAGTTAGTGGAGCAATATACCATGTTCATTTCAGTCACTGTTCAGGTATATCAGCAATATACCATGTTTCAGTCACTGAAACAGAGTAAGCCAGTCATTGTCACAATATGGTCGTGTTGTATATATACAAGAATTAAACCTACCTGAAGTTTCATTGTGTAGTTTGATGATAAAATGCAGATAAAATGCTTGACATAGTATCTGGTACATAGTGGGCACACAGTAGGCATGCAACACATGTTACCTATTATCATTATTTATTTACAGCTTTCTCCATTGTTGTTCTTTTTTTATCAGTCTTTTTCTTCCAGTATTTAACTTTATCAAACTGATAGTAACTTCTACATCACTATATCAGATGAAGCTTTTCCTGAATCTGAATAAGCTCTTCTCACCTTTTTATGCACCAACTTGGAACAAAGAACTCGAGAGCTGACTGTATAAAGCACAGTGATTAACTGCTGTGACTAAGAGGTTGATCTGATTTTCTTTATAGATAGAAATGAGTATCATAACAAAAATCAATTTTCATCCTTCTTGTCATATTCCTTGCTTTCTCTTCAGAGAAAAACAAAATGAACTCAAATGTGATTCTCATAAACCAAAAGCACTATAAAGTCTTTAGAAACAAAAAATTTCTAAACGACTCTTGAATTTTAATAGCACAATCTAAAAATGCTATGTGCACAAGTAGATTTAGACATTGAACAAATATACATAAATAAAATATTCATCAACATGAACCTAAGGTCCACAATTCCTTCTTCATACACAAGTTTCTCTAAAGAGGGACTCAGGTTAGACAATATATTTCTCCTACCTCATTACAGAGCATAAGCTTAGTGTACTCTGGGCTTATGACAACTAATTTCACTTCCAAGTATTTTTTACATGTACTGCTAAGGTAATGTTATGAACCAAGGTTTAATATAGAAAAGTAAAGAGAAATGGTAGCTTTAATGAAATAGGTTCATCCTGGAGGATGATCGAGAACTTAATCTTGCTCAGCCTTCATTGGGACCCTCTTTTGACTTTGCCCGAGGAGACCGAAAAGGAACAAGCTGTGATGGTTAATTTCTTTGGAACTAAGGAATGGAGTCATTACGCAATGACAAATCAAGGGGAGAGTCGTTTCCAGTAATGTGATTAGTAATCCCAGGGTCAGAGGCAGAGTGCTGAGAAGAGAATCTGATGACGTAAACGTATAACCTTCATGGCCTAATCATGTCTGCTATTAAAGTAGCTCAAATGGAATATTTTTATTATACTAGCAATGACCCAGCTGTGTCAATGGGGCAGAAACAAACCCAGGGCTTCACATTCAGCCACAAAATACCTTACCTGGTTTTGCAGCAATTGAATAACAACATCTCTGGTGAGCTGCTAATGAAATCTTATTCTCTTAACATCTAATAAAAATTCACAGCCAGAAGCAACAAGGAATGAGTGTTCCAGCTAAAACATTAATTATTCTGGGATAAAACTGTCTAAACAGTGGGCTTCAAGCAGACACATTCTTTGCGACCAGAAATGCTTAAAGCATCATGCTCACCCTTTGATGTCTGAACATTCCAAATTAGGTAGAAGTGAGGGCAAATATGCTATCCGTTCCCCAGCAGGTCCTAGTAGACAGCACAATAATCAGAGGAAAAAACGTGAATTTATACTTCTTGTCCTTCAAATTCTGAGAAAAATAATGGCAGGGAGTTTCTAAAAGTCATGAGCATAGGAGCTATGCCAAATTAAAGAGATTGGTTGTTTCAGTCTCATTTAGTTAACAATAGAAAACTGTAGTTGTTCTACTGCTGCAGAATTTATCTGACAAAATACCAGTATGTGTTAAAATCAGAACAACCTTGGACCTACTCATCCATTATAATGTTTTCTCTAAATGTTACAGTGTCATTGACCAGGCCATGAACATAAGGTACCACAGGGTAGTCATCAGGAAGAAAACAGTTCTGCTCACTTAGTGCTTGCAGAGCTCCGGGCATGGTGATCTGCAGAGAAAGCCAATATCATTCACCCACCATATGGACCCTTTTCAGTTTTTTCTTATGGCAAATACACATGGCCTTCAAGTGTCACTGTAGAATATAAGGCTAATAAGTAACCTTGCTTATTACTACTTAGGAAAAGTTTGGTTTAATTAGACAATGATAATATTAATAACAATAATTCACACATTTATTATGTGCTGGATACTTTTATAAACACTTTACATGGATTATATCATTTAATCCTATTAACTTGTGATAAAGATATGTTATTCTGCTTATTTTAGACAGGAAGAAACTTGATGCTTAAAGAAATTTGTAACTGACCCTAGGTCACACAACCAGTACGTTGAGGAGCTGGGGTAATAACCCTCAGCAACATGAAGTCAGACCATTTATTTCATCATTCTACCGTGACAGGACTCTTCCAAGAGCTTCACACCACTTAACTCTCACAATGCTGAGATAAATGTCACTCTTATTATCACTGTGACTGCCATTTCCATTTGAGTGAGCAGAAGAAACAGAGGCTATTAGGTGACCAAGGTCACATAGCTATCGAGTGGTGGTACTGGAATTTTAAACTTTACTGGCCCTAAAGTCCACACTCTTACTCAGTGTACTAGTCCCAAGACCATTTTCTTTACTTCCTCCTGAAGCTTGCCTTGACTTTCTAGGCAACTGGATAATGTAACTGCCTTTTAGTGTGCTATGAATTGCATAGTGATCTACAGCTGGATTTTATGGGAAAAAAACTGGAAATCAGAAAATAAAGACCCTCCATCTGAATTAGGTAAAATGAGTTATAATTATCTTATGTGACCTTGAAATAGATTTTAATGTTCCATGGGCTTGATTTCCCTGATTAGAAAATGCAGGGATATGCTAAATCACTTATAACTTAACTGCTCCTACAGTAAAAACTCCTAAGAATTTCTGCCATTCTTCTAAGTGCATGAGTACATGAGCACGCAGCCTGTTACGGATCTTCTATAATTTTGTCTCAAGCCAAGGCATGATTTAACAATTTTCTTGTTGAGCTCTCTTTACTTGTATTTGGAGACTAACCTGATGGTGTGTTTCTGAATAGGTAAAGTTTTAATTCCTCCAGGGAAAGTCCCACTAGAAAAATGTAAATCACCTTTCTGGGAATTAGTTTCAGCATCTTTGTAATAAAAAGGTCAGGCATTCCCTCCACAAATCTTGGGGGAAACCATTAACTTTTATTAACCATGGGAAAAAATGGACTTTCCAACATGAAATTTCATAACACCTAAGAATATAAAGTTCTGCTTCTCAATCATGTCCCCACTGAGTAAAGTTCATTAAAGTTCCTTCTTCTAAAAGTTAATTCTTACCAGAAGGCTCAGGAGACATTCCCCAAGAATGGGTTCAGAAAGCAAAACATAATTACCGTATTTCTTGGGCTTAGGTAAAAACATGAATCTCAGAAAAGGAAGAACAGCAATGTATTAGGGACAATGAGGTCATAAAATGCATGTTTGTCCCTGAGGAAATCTGCTGCAGAGAAAAGCTGCACTTCAACAGGGAGCTGGACACTGGAAGTAAAGAGTCATCTTTTTTAAATGAAGATGAATGCAAAAGTCATCCATAGTCATTACTTCTTTAAAAAGTAGTTCAATTCTAAAATAATTCTAAAATAAAATGTCTGCATTTTCAGAAGTATTCCAAGAAAATAACCAAAATATATCAAAACAGGGGATTGGTTGAATAAATGTGCTACCTCCATGCAATGGAATGTGTGCTGTCATTAGAAATGATATCCTGGAAACATTTATTTAATGGAAATATATCAGTTATTCATTTCAGATTTAAAAGATATGTTCCAAAACAATAACCAGGTTAAGGGGCCATTTTGAAATGTGTGAACGTGTGCATATCTCTGTGTACATATCAATGTAATTATGAATTTCTTCCGAATGGTAGAGTATCCTATTATATTATTAGCTTATAAGTATTTTCTGATTTTTCCATAATAAAAATGTATTAATTCTATAATGTGAGCAAATGCATTTTTTAAGTATCCTAAGAGGGCAGACCCTGTGTGCAGTAATAAATAAGACATGATACATCTTGAACGGCAGAACCACTCAGACTGGAGATTTGTTGGTGTACATTGACTCTGTTGGCATACATTGACGCTGTTGGCATACATTGACTCTGTTGGTGTACATTGACTTTGTGGGTGTACATTGACTTTCCCAGGGGAAGCTGTTACAAGCTCCAAACTACTACTGCTAAGCCATCGATAAGTAACCCTAGCTTGGTAGGCTTAACATGATTCACCTTTGGACATCTGCACTTGGGCTGGGCGGGACCAGGTGCTTGTCCACACAGAGAGTCTTACACTGACTACAGCTGAGTATCAGCATTGTAGCAGCTCTGGAGTGAAAAACTCATATGTCATGGGCTCTTCCAAATGGTGACAATAAAAATGACTTGAACCCAACCATGAAATTTGACTCTGTCCCTGGCAAGATCAGATTTATAGCTGGGGCCAAAGATTCTGTTGTTTGTCTCTTTGATTTGCTTATTAAAAGGAGAAAGCACATTGAACAGATCAAGATAGGTAATTCTGGGAAAATACATCTATTAAATACCTCAGTCTGTTAGTGATAGATGTAGTAGAAACCAGGAAAATAAAAGAAGCCAGAGCAGAAATCAACAAAAATATGTCTTAATAGAGCTTTGAATCCTTTAGAATAAGATACCAGATGAAAAAAAAAATGTTGGCTAGAAAAACTCTTCGCATCCTTCTAAAAAATTATTTTTCCAAATGCTTTCAATTTTTCTAAATTAAACTAGATCAAATAAGTTCATTTATTTCTAAAGCTGTATCTGCACTCAAATGAGGCACAGTATACAATTCAATAATAGTCAAGTCAGCTTCAGTGCACGAAATGGTGCATTAACAACAGTCTGAGTGATGGCAGTGCCTGTAAGTGCACCACGTGGCAGCACCAGCATGTTGCATTCATACAGTACAAAGCAATTTCCTACACTCATTTCATCTTAAAAGTACTTGGTGTAGATATAGCGCAGGTATTATTGTTATTATTTCCATATTTTAGGTAGGGCCACTGAGGCTAACCAATTAGTCACAACCAGAGACATCCAATATTTGAAATGAGATTTCTGACTCCAAAACTGTAACACCAAACTAACTTCCCAAAACACAAAAATACCAGTTAAGTACATCATTACTGTTTCCCACTCCACAGGATGAAAAAATTCTTAAGATACATTT
The DNA here is from genome assembly GCF_030020395.1 of Manis pentadactyla. NCBI lineage: Eukaryota > Metazoa > Chordata > Mammalia > Pholidota > Manidae > Manis > Manis pentadactyla. Next base: position 143,788,461 of record NC_080020.1, on the reverse strand, counting down.
AAAAGTTAAGTTCTGGAATATGTCTTCTTTTCTCAAATAGCCATCTATTTCTGGAAGAGAAATAGCTCCTTTACTGTTTAAATGAGGAAATTCACATAACAAAAAAATACACATTTAAAGTGAACAGTTCAGTGGCATTTAGTAGATTTACAATGTTCTGACACTACCACATCTATCTAGTTCTAATAAATTTTCATCACCCCAAAATAGAACCCCATGCCCCTTCAGCAGTCACTCCCCTTCCTCCTTCCTACAACTGCTGGCCACCAATCTGTGGTATCTCTATGGAACTCCTTGCTTTCATATAAATGGAAATGAATATTTCATATAAATGGCAGCATACAATATGTGACCTCTTTTGTGTGTCTGGCTTCTTTCAAATGTTCTTTCAAACGTTCCTGAGGTTCACCACATTGTAGTTTGTGTCAGTAATACATATCAGTACTACATTTCTTTTTCTGGTTTAATACCTTTTGGCCATTATAAATGGTACTGCTATGAATATTCATGTGGAAGTATTTGAGCACCTTAGTTCAACTCTTTCAGCTGTATTTATACGAGTAGAGAGATCTACATAGATTTTCTATTTCTTCTTGCATTTGTCAATAGTTTATCTTTTAAAAAAGTATTTTTTTCATTTACATTATGCAGTTATTTGGCATGAAGTTTGTGGGGGTAAAATTGCAGTATTTCCAGAATCTCTTACCTGGCCTTAGTCTAGTTACATATAGAAAGGTGTTTCTTCCCGCAGCCTCTGGCACAAGTGATGGAGAGAGTCTGATCTCTTCTCCTCTCTGTTGCACAATTGGTCTGGCACCTATCGGTCATAGGGGTTTGGCCCACAGAGAATCTCCTGGAAGGGGCAGGTGGGGAGGCGAGTGCCAGCCAGGACGGAAGAGACAGGAAGCAAGGGCTGCGGCCAGAGAGGAAGAACGGAGCCGGCCAATTGTGAATAATAAACGGGTTTCTCCCAATCCAGCCTTTCCTTAGACTGACTGCAGTCACACCAGTTCATTCACCCTGGGCCGGGAACACCAACTCCCCCAGAGCTACACAGTTACTCAGAGTATTCGTTTTTATAATCCTTCTAATTTCTGTGAGGTCATTTGGAATATCTCCTCTTTAATTCTTGAATTTAGCAATCTCTCTCTCTCTCTCTCTCTCTCTCTCTCTCTCTCTCTCTCTCTCTCTCTCTCTTTCTCTCTCTCATCAGCCAAGTTAAAGATTTGTCCATTCTTGATCTTTTAAAAGAAGCAACTTTCAGTTGCATTGATTTTTCTCTTTGTCTTCCTATACTCTTCTTTATTGATCTTTATTACTTCCTTCTGTTTACTTCAGGTTTAGTTTGCACTTCCTTATTCCATGGCTTATGGTGGAAGATCATGTTATATATTTGAGATCTTTCTTTTTTTATTATAAAAGTGTTTATAGCTGTAAATTTCCTTCTAAGCACTAGTTTAGTTGCTTCACACTTTAGCTGAGTTTGGGTATATTGGGTCTTCATTTCCTTTCATCTCAAAGTATTTTCTAATTTCCCTTATAATTTCTTTGACACATTATTTAGAAATGAGTTGTTCTATTTCCACCTTTTTGTGAACTTCCCACATTCCCTTATCAGTTTCTAATTTCATTTCACTATAGTTTGAAAAATACTTGGTCTGATTTCAATCATTATAAATGCATTGAGGCTGGTTTGTGGCAAAACTTCTCATCTATCCTGGGAGATATTCCATGTTCGTGAAAAGAATGTGTATTCTGTTGTTGTTGGGTGGAGTGTTCTACAGATGCCTAGTTTAGAGTGTTATTCAAGTCTTCTGTTTCCTTGTAGAGCTTCTATTAGTTCTATCTTTTATTGAAATGAGGGTTTCAAAGTCTCCATTTTTTATTCTATAATTGACCAGTCTACCTTCTGTTCTGTCAGTTTTTCATGTATTTTAGGATCTATTTTTAGATGCACATTTATAATTATTATACCTTTTTTATGGATTAACCCTTCCATCATTATAAAATTTCCCTCAATACCTCTAGCAACATGTTTTGTTTTAAAGTCTATTTGTCTAATTTTAACACAGCCACTCAAGCTTTCTTATAGCTACTGATTGCACAAAATACATTTTTCCATCTTTTCACTTTCAACCTATTTGTATCTTTGTATCTAAAGAGTACCTAAAGTGTTCCTCTTGCAGACAGGATATAATTTGGTTTTGTAGTTTTTTTTTTATCTATTCTGCCAATCTCTGCCTTTTGATTGGATGGTTTATTGCATTCATATTTAATATTATTGATATACTTGGATTTATTCTGCCATTTTACCTTTTATTCTCTATGTGCCTCATGTTTTTTTTTCCCCTATTCCTCCTCTACTGCTTTCTTTGCACTAAGTAAATATTTTCTAATGTAATGTTTTAATTCCTTTAACAGCTTTCACTATATTTTCTTAGTGTCTGTTCTAGGGCTTACAAATATATATCTTATTAAAATCAACTGCAGGCTTATTCTAATTTCAGTATGACCTAGAAATGTTACTACTGCATAGTTCTTTCCCTTCTTTCCCTTTTTTGTGGTATTGTTACACATATTAAATCTACATACTTAAAAACTCAGCATATAAATTTAAATGTAAATCTACTAAACTAGCTGGGAAATGAAAGGAAAGCAAGTATACAAAACATACAAACACTGTCAAGAGTTTGCTATATTAACCTTTTTATTCATTTCTTCTGGTTCTCTTTATTTCTTCCTGTGGATTTGTGGTACCATCTGGTTTCATTTCTTGCTCCAATACAACTTTGTTCTTACTCACCTCTTGTATTGTTATTGGTAAATATATAGAGTTTCTTTATGTTAGTCCAACAATATAATTATATATTTGTTTTTGAAATAAGAAGAGAAAGGAAAAGAAATATGCATTTATACTATCTTTTGTAATTACATGATTACTTTAATGGAGAACTGTTTTTTCATGTGAATTTTAATTACCATCTATAGTCACTCACTTTCAAACAGAAAAAGTTTTAGTATTTCTTGCAAATCAGGTCTATTAATAACAAATTATCTCAGTTTTAGTTTACCTTGGAATGTCTTTTCTCCTTCATTTTTGAAAGATCATTTTGCTGACTATAAGATTGTTGATTGGCAGGGTTTTACTTTCAACACATTGAATATATCATCCCATTGCCTCTGGCCTACATTGTTTCTGCTGATAAGTCAGCTGTTACTGTCCTGGGATGAAGGTTCTCTTGCCAGTGAGGAGTTATTTTTCTCTTTCCACATTCACAATTTTACTTCTTTGTCCTTTGCTTCTGGTATTGTTACTATGTGTCTGGGTGTAGATTATTTTATTATTTTCAGCAATACTGTAAGACACAAACTGTTTTCCCAATCTGATCCATTAAATACAGGTCCTTTTGAGGCTAGTATTTGAGGTTTGCCCCAAGCCCAGAAGGGGTCTTCCTAGCTTTTTCCCGTTTATCTAATAAAACAGCAGGTGTACAAGTTGGTTAGCTGCTTTCAAGAAGTTTCCAGCCTCCTTTTACTTGCCTACCACACCGTCCCCATTGTGTTGAGAGTGCTCTTAGGCTTGAACTTCCCCACACTGTTTTCAAAATAAAGTAAGTTCCTTTGGAGGGCTTTGGAGCTCTCTGTTCTTATGGCCTGCCTCTTTTTCTGGGCAAAAATTTCAGAGCCACCACTCTGAAGATAGTGGTGGATACAGCATCTTGCTTCTCTTAGAGTGTCACCCTGCTTTAAGAGCAGTGCACTGGGTGATGGCAGTAGTGTCAGGTTTTCCCAGCTTACTCTACTGATAAAAAACCTCCACTCTCCAAGTAAACTAGGTCAAAGGTATCAGAGCCCCATGTTTGGTATGCCTTACCTGACGTAGACTCTGTCCTACTAGCAGAGGCTAAGTGGAGGATGGGTGCACTGAACTCTCAGAAACACCCTAGAATTTAGGCTCTACAATACATAGTTGGAGTGTGTGGGAAATTCTGGTGGGCTTTCCATCCTAGGAGATATCATATCCCAAAACTTGGAGCTGGAGAGATAAGTATCCCTGTGTTCTTGGCTGCACACACCTAGAAGGGAGTTTCCATCATGGAGCTGTGAGGAGGGAGGGAGGGAGAGGATCCAAATACCACAGATTCTCATTGTTTTTAGCAGGTTTCAATATATTTTCTTCAACAAAAGTTTCTTCATTTGCTTTATACTCTTAGAACAACTTCTAGAGATTTAAATGGTTGGTTTTTTCAATATAATTTCCACCACTTACACTATTTCACAGGGGAAGAGGACCATGGAGCTATTCACATGGCTGTGTGGAATGGATCCTCAGCTTTCGATATTATAATGCTGGAGATAAACCTGATTCATGAGCAGGCCCAAAGGAGGTTAAACAATCATAAAAAGTTTACAATTCATGAAACCTTATAGGTAAGATAATGCAGTAACTCAACCCCTTACTTAGCATTTTACAGCTTTTTAAATGAAGACTTAGAAATAATAGGGAGCATGCTAGTCACACAGCCACCTAATGTCAGATAGAGGGGTCAGGATGGGGGCATATATAGGGAAATTTGCAGGTTCCACCTCAAAAACATGTTAAACTTGTCATAAAATATATATATATATATATTGCTTGCCTCCCTAGAGTGCTTATGTGACTTCCCAGGTTCAACTTCCCTAAATGCTCCTGATAGCTTCTCTCTGGCACCCCAAAATTTCCCCTTTGGTGATAGCTGCAGTGCATAAGGAATAACTGAAATAAAACTTCAACATTTCATAAGAAAATGTGTAACAGTACTTTAGAGCTGTGTCTTTCATCAGTGTTCATACCAACCATACATAAAATCTGCATACACATTTAACATGTTATATGCATAGGTAGGTATAGATATGTAAAAGTAGTTATCTTTCATTTCCTGTAGGTTCAGAAAAAAATACATTTGAGTAATGCTTAAATTCAATAAAGAAAAATTATCTTAGAAAGTTGTTAGAGAATAAGGTAAGAATTTATTATTAGACCATGAACTCCAGCTTAATATTGCAATACTCCTTTTCAGTACAGTCCCTAAAATGTGTACTAGCACAATATCCAATAGGTCAAAGAAGAATATATCAATGTATCAATCCTGTAAAAAGAAGCATGCAACACCATCATCATGTTTGTGGAATGAGATAGTAAAAAAATTGAAATTCTAATAAATGTGTATGAAAATGAACTCTGCCTAATAAAAATATAAGGGAAAAACAGGTCTGCAGAATGACATAAATGTTGAGAAAATGCTTCCAGTCAGTACTATTTAAAAGGTAAGGGAAGTGACCAAAGGGTTTATGGCCCATCTGCTGGCTGACCTGTCCAGTGCACCCAGAGATTTCAGCCCTGCAAGCATTGTAGTACTGAGGCAAAATTAGGATTTTTGTATCTTTTGTTTGAAGATTTATATACTGGGTTTCTGATCATGTCATTATGCAATTCAATAATACTGAAACAAATCTGCTCTGCTTTACATTCACATTATCTCAACATCCAGCTTTTAAAGATACCCTATTGAGATTTTACTTGAAAGGGAATTTCTCTAATATTACAGTAAAATTATTGCAACAATAAGACCACAACCTCAAAATTTTACATACAGACTATTTCTTTTTCCTGCTTGCGCAAGATGAAAGGGAAAAATAAGATCCTGCAGATGGAAAGCCTTACTCATCTGTTAATATTTTGAAGTTATAAATACTCTTTTATACACTTAATGCAGAACAAATGTGATCAAAAGCCAGTAACTTGAGAAAACTATCTGGACTTTCCCCGAGAACTGTCTCTCTCTGTGGTTTTGGGTCTGTGTTTCAGAGAACTGTAGGTTTTCTTGTTCATGTCAGGGATTTCTTGTGCCTTGGGAAGGCCATAGGATATAGAGGGGCTTGGGGGCATCTATACCATATATCACAGGGAAGCTTCGGACAGAGACACTGTTTGATATTATAGAGAGGGCTGGCACACCTGTCAGGGAAGAATAAGTGAAGTTTTCATCAGTGTTTAGTTTTGGAAAGAAGCAGGGAACATCTAAAATCTTATATTTTATTATATTTTTTAACAATTGATACACAATATTATATTGGTTTCAAGTATACAACATAGTGATTCAGCAGTTATACACATTAAATCCTTACCCCAACAAGTGTAATTAGTGTCAGCATAGAAAGAAGTTACAGAATCACTGACTATATTCTCTATGTTGTACTTTCATCCCAGTAACTAATTTACGTTATGATCAAGATTTTTGTGCCTCTTTATCCCCTTTATCTGTTTCACCCACCCACCCCAAACCACCCCCCATGGTAATTACCAGTCACTTCTCAGTGTCAGTGAGTCATTTTGTTTTGTTTTGTTTCCACAGAAAAGGGAAACCATATGATATTTGTCTTTCTCCCCTAGCTTATTTCACTGAGCATAATACTCTCAACATCCACCCATGTTGTCACAAATAGCAAGATTTCTTTCATTTTTATGGCAGAATAATATTCTATTGTATATATGTACCAGTTCTTCTTTATCCATTCATCTATTGATGGACACTTTGATTGCTTCCATATCGTGGCTATTTTAAATAACGTAGCAATAAACATAAGTTTCGTTTATCTTTTCAAATCAGAGATTTTGTTTATTTTGGGAAAATTCCTGGAAGTGGAATTGCTGGGTCATATAGTATTTCTATTTTTAGTTTTTGAGGACCCTCCATATTGCCGTACATAGTGGCTGCATCAAAATTTACATTTCCACCAGCAGTGTAGGAAGGTTCCCTTTTCTCCACATCCTCGCCAACACTGTTGTTTCTTGTCTTTTGGTTAGCAGCCATTCTGACTGGTGTGAAGTGGTATCTCACTGTAGTTTTGATTTGCATTTTCCTGATGATGAGTGATATAGAGCCTTTTCATGTGCCTTTTGGCCATCTCTATGTCTTCTTTGGAAAATCTGCACATTACTGATTCCAGATTGCAGGCCAAATCTTATGAAAGTCACCCAGGCAGATAGCTGGGACCAGGCCATGAGAATTCACCTTATTCCATAAACAGGCCCAGCTGGTGGTCTGTGACTTCCCTGGTATGTGCAACATTCTGTGTGCTCACGTACATGTTCATCTTTCCAAGGACAGAGTTCATGGCTTCTATAATATGCAACTTGGAAAGTCCCATGATTTATTCAATTGTGAGTCCCTACTCAGGACCATGCTGGATGCTGGATATTTTTGTTGATCAAGTATTATTGTATAAAAGAAAAAAAACCAGATCTCCTTGCTTAAAACACAGGAATTTATTTTTTCTAATGAGTCTATAGGTCAACTGCGCAGTAAGGATTTGTGCCTAGTTGGGTTAATCATAAAAAGGCTTGCTTGTATATTTGTGTATAGTTGGTGGGTTGTGAGAACTGGCAGGTCTAGGGCCGCTTTACTCACTTGACTGACGGTTGCCTGCCTGGAGCAATGGGGGGACTGAGCCACAGGTCCTTCATCATCCAGCAGGCTGGCTCAGGTTTATTTATATGGCAGGAGCAGGGTTCCAAGAGAACGTAAAACATTCAAAGCCATTAAGGTCTAAGCTTGAAACTGGCAGGTTGTATTCTGACACATTCTTTTTTGCCGATGCAAGCCGCAAGTCCAACCCAGATCCAAGGAGCAGAGAAGATATGCTTCACCCTTGGTGAGAACATGTTCAAAGCACCTGCAAAGGAGATTTGCAGGAAGGAGTATAGAGCTGCAGGAATTGATGCACTCTTCTCCAGCCTTTCATCCACACCCTTGCCATGGCCTCATCATGGGTACATCATACTTCCCCAACCTTTGACTTTACGTTTGGCCATTGATCTGACTAAGATGTGGGTGTAATGACAAAGTGTAATAGTTCTGAACATAGGCCCTAAAAAGCCTGTATATTCTGTTTGCCCTCTTGCACCTCTCATTGGCATAAGAAAAACAAGCTCCAGAAAGAGGCTGTAAGAAATGTGGAGCAAGATCTGACAAGGCTGAATTGCACTATAAAGAAAACCATCCCAAATACGACAGCCTGAAAACGAGACTCTCTATCTGACCCAGTGACTTAAGCCATTAACTTTGGGATTTTTGTTACACGGTGTTATTGGCAATATTGGTAATACCGAAATGATATACCAAGGATATTAAAGTGCAAAAGATAGACAAGGTCTGTTCCCTCATATGAGTTTACAATCCAATGGGGTGAGACACACAATAAACAAACAGAATTATACCAACTACAACTAGTACTATGAATAAAATAAAATTAATAAGAGGTTGGTTAGGAGTTTATTTCTTTAGGGTGACTAAGGACTGTTGAAACAAACTACTGTTCACATTGTTAAATAAAGATGGGTAGCATCAACATAACCTCAGTCACAGAAGCCAATGCTTGGAAAATGGTTGTCACTTAACTGTAATTTTTTGAAGATACCCTAATTCCTAAACCTTAACTATGGCTCTGACAATCCAACAGATACAGTTGATATTATTCTAAAATGCTATAGTAGATTATAAGTACATCATGCTGCTAATTTTACTTTTTTTAATGAGTGAGACAGAATTTATGTATATGTTCTACTTTCTTGGTCTCTTATGTGCAAATTGAATTTTATGCATCTCTGTGCCATGCTTGAACACACCTTAAGGTTTTACTGAAAACAAGTAATTACTATTTTTTGGCCACATGTACAATTTGCAAATAAAGGGAGAACAACTTAGAGCAATGTTAGCTTAGTTTCCAATAGTAAGCATCAGAGTAAAAAATAAAGTTAATTTATTACCTACAGAAATTCTGTTCTATCCACTTACATATGAGAGAGTCCACATACTTTAACTCATCTTAAACCAGCAAGTATTTGTTGAATACTAAACAGCTAGGAGGAGGAAGAGGAGGAGGAGAAGAAGAGTAACCAGGAATAGCCAATGCCACTGCCAAAGGGTAAACCACACAATGATGAGACATTATTTCTTATACCATCACTTCCCTCAGCTTATTACATGACAGGTTCTGGTCGCTATAAATTCCTATTTTACCAGATGAACTGCATCCCAGTTCTCTTGGAGTTATTAATACATTAAATAATTAACAAGGTAAAAGTGTGTGTATAGATTTTTCTAGGCAGCTTTTCTGACTAACTGTTCCACTCCCAAAAAATTATTTCCTTATTTTAAATGTGATTTGTATACCATATTCAACGAATTCACTCTCTCAGACTCACCTATTTGGTGCTTCAGTATTCAACTTGAATAAGTTTGTGTCTGTCCAGTAAAGTTCTTATATCCCAAAGGAAAGACAGAGAACCCTCTCCTCCCTTCACTGAAGGTGCTTGGATCTGCGCTAGAAACAAGCCAATGTTGACAAACGCAGGCCAGAATGAAGAAATGCAGTAAGAGATAGACTCGAGCAAAAAAAGCAAAATGAGTAATCATGTTGCTTGACTACCACAGTTATTCCAGGTAGAGTGTGGCTGGGTCAGCATGCAGATGCCCTAGTCATCACCAGCCCCTGCCCTCCGCCTGGGAAGGGCAGACACATTTCGTTCCCATCTGTGTCTCTATCCTACTGATCTTGAACAACTTCATTAGAACATTCCCATCAAAACAGTTCCTCACTTCACCATTTTCAGTTTCTAATGTCTTCAGAGAACAACTTTTATCAGAAATGATGATGTGCTAAAGATTAATTGCTGGATAAACATTTGGGAAATTATTTTATTTGCAAACAAATCTCTGTTATCAACTACACTTTCTGTTTGCTATCTTCCCAGAATCTTCTGGATTAAGGACATCTGCTAGAAGATAAATTTACAACTCCTTAAGACATCACTTATTGCAACGGCTATCTCATGCTGATCTTAGAGTCACAATCTTTCTCTTGGGTATAATCATATGGCCATGGCACATCCTAAAACCCCACTGACAATCATTTTCAAGGAAGAAAATGTAGTAACTGTGTTGCTTCAAATAGTTCAGAAAAGCATCTGTTGCCTGGAACTGAGGCAACCACCTAGGAGTTCCAGAGCCCAGGAGCAACAGGTGGGCAATCAACTTTCGTTATTCTCTACCAGGTGGAAAATCATATGAAGCTGGAAAATTTTTTCAGGCTTTCACTGTTAGAATGATTCCCAAAAGAATATGCCCCCAATAGACCTGAGCCGGGCTCATGCCTACAGATATGTTATACTTTCCTAATGATATGGTCCCACCCAGCACACACCAAAGTGGCGTTTGGCAGTCTGGCTTCTACATTTGTCTGTTTGTAATGGAGGGTAGAGGCCACAGTGTCTGTGTTGGCCCTGAATTAGAAAGACACATGATTATGAAGAAAATCCTAACCAACTAAAGGAAAAGAGGGCATAATGTTGAAAGCTCTTTGAGTCACACTCAAGTTGAGAGCCCTAAAGACTGGTGTGAAGAAGGTGTGGAGGGTTGGGAAAGTGAGAGACAGAGGGAGAGGAAAGCAATGAGGAAGGAGAAAAGGCATTAATAACATGGCTCTATTGCTCAGGTTGCAGGGCAGTGAGTTACTTGGGAAAAGCAGGGATCCATATCCAGCTGCCTCTGGGACAAAAGAAAGGCAGGCAGTCTGAGAGACTTCTTCACAGAGAGAGAGCTGCTAAAGGGGCAAGGATTGCACAGAGCTTACTGCTCAGGAGAAAGGACAGGTAGACAGAATTGTCCAGATACACTCTGCCCCGCAGGTTGGGAACTTTCACGATCGTTAGGAGCTCCAGCTCTCTGGCTGGCTATGCAGCTCCAAGGCCCCCTCTGTGATACGCAGCCTGTTGCGCCTTCCTCCCAGACTGACCCACTTGGCTCGCAAGCCAACAAGCCCTGCCCTGGTGTTAGGTCAGCAAGAGGGAAGCTACACCTACAGCAGCTACAAACGCAAAGCATAGAGGCTTATACCTGTGTGCTCGGCCCACTGGTTCTGGCAGTGGAGACATGCATAGCAGCCAGGAAGCAGGAAATAGCTCTTTCCTCCACCCAGGCACCAACACAGCTCCCCTGCAACCCCCAACATTGTTCCAGGGGCTGAGCACAGATCTCCCAACACAAGGGACACAGGGAAGACAACACCAAGACATATAATAATTAAAATGGCAAAGATTAAGGAAAGGACAGACTTTTAAAAGCAGCTAGAGACAGAAAAACAATCACATACAAAGGAAAACCCATTGGTTTCTCAACAGAAACCTTACAAGCCAGAAAGGAGTGGCATGATGTCTTTAATGCAATGAAGCAGATGGACCTCAAACCAAGAATACTTTATCCGGCAAGATTATCATTTAAATTTGAAGGAGAAATTAAACAGTTTACAGATAAGCAAAAGCTGAGAGAATTCACTTCCCACAAACCATCTCTACAGTGTATTTTGGAGGGACTTCTATATATGGAAGTGTTCCTAAGGATTACTAGCTGTCACCAAGGGTAATAAAACCTCAGTAAAGAAAGTAGAACAGTTAATTACTAAGCAAATGCAAAATTAAATCAACTACCCCCAAAGTCAATCAAGGGATATATAAAGAGTACAGAATATAACACCTAATATATAAAGAATGGAGGAGGAAGAAAAAGGAGGAGAAAAAAAGAAGCTTTAGATTGTGTTTGTAATAGCATATTAAGTGAGTTAAGTTAGACTCCTAGATATTAAGGAAGTTAACCTTGAACCATTGGTTACCACCAATCTAAAGCCTGCAGTGACAATAATTACATACCTATCAAAAATCACCCTAAATGTAAATGGTCTGAATGCACCAATCAAAGGCATAGAGTCACTGAATGGATAAAAAGACAAGACCATCTATATGCTGCCTAAAAGAGACTCTTTAAACCCAAAGATATACACAGACTAATAAGGAAGAGATGGAAAAAGACAGTTCATGCAACTATCGGGAGAAAAAATCAGGAGTTGTGGTACCTGTATAAGATAAAATAGACTTCAAAACACAGAAAGTCACAAGAGACAAAGAAGGACATTATATAATGACAAAGGGGTCAATCCAACAAGAAGATATAACCATTATAAATATCTATCCACCCAAGACAGGAGCACCCACATATGTGAAAAAAGTATTAACAGAATTAAAAGGAGAAATAGAATGCAATGCATTCATTCTAGGAGACTTCAACACTCCACTCACTCCAAAGGACAAATAAACCAGATGGAAAATAAGTAAGGAGACAGAGTCACTGAACAACACATTAGAACAGATGGACCTAGCAGACATCTACAGAACTCTACACCCAAAGCAACAGGATACACATTCTTCTCAAGTGCACATGGAACATTTTCAAGAATAGATCATATACTAGGCCACAAAAAGAGCTTCTGTAAATTAAAAAAGATTGGAATTGTACCAAGCAGCTACTCAGATCACAAAGATATGAAACTAGAAATAAATAACACAAAGAAAACAAAAAAGCCCACAAACACATGGAGGCTTCACAACATGCTCCTAAATAACTAATGGATCAATGACCAAATAAAAACAGAGATCAAGCAATATCTGGAGACAAATGACAACAATAATTCAACACCGCAAAATATGGGGGACGCAGCAAAGTCCATGCTAAGAGGGAAGTATATTGCAATACAGGCCTACCTCAGGAACAAAGAACAATCCCATAAGAACAGTCTAAACTCACAATTAACAAAACTAGAAAGAGAAAAACAAATTAGTCCCTAAGTCAGTAGAAAGAGGGACATAATAAAGATTAGAGCAGAAATAAATAAAATCGAGAAGAATAAAACAATAGAAAGAATCAGAATAAGAATCAGAAATGAGAAAGAAAAAATCACATAAACAGAATAAGACACAAGAAAGGAAAAATCACTATGGACACCACAGAAATACAAAGAATTATTAGATAATACTAAGAAAATTATATGTTAACAAACTGGATAAACTAGAAGAAATGGACAACTTTCTAGAAAAGACAACATTCCAAGACTGACCCAGGAAGAAACATAAAATCTGAACAGACCAAATACCAGCAAGAAATTGAATTGGTAATCAAAAAACTACCTCATAACAAAACTCCTGGACCAGATAGCTTCACCACTGAATTTTAACAAACATTTAGTGAAGACCTAATACCCATCCTCCTTAAAGTTTTCCAAAAAGCAGAAGAGGGAACACTTCCAAACTCATTCTATGAGGCCAGCATCAGTCTAATACCAAAACCAGGCAAAGACCCCACAAAAAAAGAAAATTACAGACCAATATCCCTCATGAACATAGATGCAAAAATACTCAACAAAATACTAGCTAACTGAATTCAAAAATACATCAAAAAGATCATCCATAATGATCAAGAAGGATTTATTCCAGGGATGCAAGGATGGTACAACATTAAAAAATCTATCAGCATAATCCACCACATCAACGAAAAGAAGAACAAAACCACATGATCATCTCCATAGATGCTGAAAAAGCATTTGACAAAATTCAACATCCATTCATAATAAAAACTCTCAACAAAATGTGTATAGAGGGCAAGCACCGCAACACAATAAAGGCCATATACAACAATTTTTTTGATGCAATTGTGAATGAAATCGTTTTCCTGATTTCTCTTTCTGCTAGTTTATCATATATAATTGACAATATATGACTCCTTTATCGTATATAATTGACCATATATGGTTGGGTTTATATCTGGGCTCTCTAGTCTGTTCCATTGATCTATGGTTCTGTTCTTGTGCCAGTACCAAATTGTCTTACTGTGGCTTTGTAGTACAGCTTGAAGTTGGGGAGCACAATCTCCCCAGCTTTATTCTTCCTTCTCAGGATTATTTTGGCTATTCAGGGTCTTTTATGGTTCCATTATACTTAGCAGTGAGAAGCTGAAAGCTTTTGATTTAAGATCAGGAACAAAACAAGGATGCCCACTCTCCCCACTTTTATTCAACATAGTTCTGGAGGTCCTGGCCACAACAATCAGACAACACAAAGAAATAAAAGGCATCCGAATTGGCAAGGAAGAAGTAAAACTATCCCTGTTTGCAGATGACATGATATTGTACATAAAACACCCTAAAGAATCCACTCCAAAACTACTAGATCTAATACCTGAATTCAGCAAAGCTGAGGGATACAAAACTAATACACAGAAATTTGTTGCATTCCTATACACTAACGATGAACTAGCAGAAAGAGAAATCAGGAAAACAATTCCATTCACAATTGCATCAAAAGGAATAAAATAGCTAGGAATAAACCTAACCAAGGAAGTGAAAGACCTATACTCTGAAAACTTCAAGACACTCATGAGAGAAATTAAAGAAGATACCAATAAATGGAAACACATCCCGTGTTCATGGATAGGAAAATTTAATATTGTCAAAATGGCCATCCTGCCTAGAGCAATCTACAGATACAATGCAATTCCTTTCAAAATACCAACAGTTTTCTACAACGAACTAGAGCAAATCATTCTAAAATTCATATGAATTCTTTTTGAATCTGAGAACTTGTATTCTTTGGGTAAACTCCAAGGAGTGGGATTCCAGGGTCAAATGGTATTTCTATTTTTAGTTTTTTGAGGAAACTCCATATTGCTTGAAAAAGACATATGCAGCCCTATGTTTATCGCAGCACTATTTACAATAGCCAAGATATGGAAGCAACTTAAGTGTCCATCAGAAGATGAATGGATAAAGAAGATGTGGGACATATACACAATGGAATACTATTCAGTCCTAAGAAAGAAAAAAGTCCTACCACTTACAACAACATGAATGGAGCTGGAGGGTATTATGCTCAGTGAAATAAGCCAGGCGGAGAAAGACAAGTACCAAACGATTTCCCTCATTTGTGGAGTATAACAAGAAAGCAAAACTGAAGGAACAAAACAGCAGCAGACTCAGAGACCCCAAGAAGGGACTAGTGGTTACCAAAGGGGTGCAGTGTGGGAGGGCAAATCAGGAGGGCAAGAGAAGGGGATTGAGGGGTATTATGTTTAGTACACATGGGGTGAGAGGTCACAGGGAAAACAGTGTAGCACAGAGAAGGCAAATAGTGAATCTGTGGCGTCTTACTACACTGATGGATAGTGACTGCAATGGGGTATGGGTGGGAACTTGACAATATGGGTAAATGTAGTAACCACATTGTTATTTCATGTGAAACCTTCATAAGAGTGTATTTCAATAATACCTTAATAAAAAAAATTTTTTTTAATGCTGCAAAGAAACTCACTGCTTTCCATCACATTCTCAGGATGGCCAGGACTCCTGTCTCTAGCCCACAGGCCCTCTGAAGGCCTTTGAAATAGAACTTACACCACATGAAAACCAGCTTAAATATTCCACCTTTTGTAAAGCCAACACTACACAATCATTCCTGTTCCATAAGAAATCGGAAAGGTGACCCCATAGCCTTTCTAAATATTTCCTGGATTAAAATCAAGCACTTGCTCATTTGGGGCCCTGGATGGATTCTATTGTTAATTCCAGCTACCGTGTCTGCTCCTGTTGCTCCAAGGTGTTGGGTTGAAGGGAAAGAGGGTAGACAGCAGGAACAAGAGAGGAGACAGTGTAACCATACAAAACTGTTTTCAGCACCACGGACAGTTCTGTTATGGGAACAATTGTCTGGTACCTGAAAGACATTTACAAAATTTGCTACCTACCAATTCCCTTCAAATTCTTTTTAAAAACCATTTAACCCTTACTACAACATGGATCCTCAAAACGGTCACATGTTCAGGCAACAAATCAACATGAGAAGTGAGTTATCTATTTAACAAATCGCATGAACTTGTTTAATCAATGCTTTTTAAGTGCAGTATTATTTATTTTCAATGCAATCGAATTCTCTGTGATCACGTTAGTCTTAGAACTCGCTTTAAGAAATGTGTACATATACTCCAAACACATATGTTCAATTTTTGTAATTGCTGGAACACTAGGAACTTTTCTTGCAGACACCCCCTGATTCTCAATGTTAGATTCACATTAACTGTTTAAAATAAGGTAGCATCCTTGACCAATTTGGGTCAGAACATTGAGGTTGACTCCTGGGGTCAAGCTTGTTTTTCGAAGTACAACAGGAGCTCCTGAAAAATCACTGCTCAACCCAGTTAGTTGTCAATAGATTCTACATTTATTTTAATTCCAAATATGGCTATTGATCGCATTTATCTGTTAAAAGAAAATGGATGCTAAATAAAGAACAATGAATAGGGAAACCAAATTGTAGCTTTAATCTTGGAACTGGTACTCAACAGCCATGTGGCCTTGGCAAGTCACTTTTTCCTTGGGTCCCAATCTCTCGAAATAAGGTATTTTAGATTAAATTTCTAAGCTCCCTTTCAGCTGAAAATTGGTGTTTGTATGTGTGCGTCTATTTTATAGCAGCCCAATAAATCATATAAAAATTAATCACACTAATGATTTCACCATCAACTAGAGATTAGCAACATTTCAATGTCCTGTAGCTACTTTACAGTCCCAAAATTAATGTGAATTATCATCATGACAATTTTTAATCCAGATCATTCTATATTCTGTAATGAAAACCTAGTCCCAGCTGATAACTTCTGTAAACAAAAAAGGAGAAAGAAATTTTTGTGTTCAAACTGAAGATTAAACCCACAAAAAAAAATTTAACAGAACAGACACAGTTATAGAACTCACCAAAAGAAAGCATCAGTCATATTTTCCAAAAGTATTCATTTTACAATCTCTACTCTGGGTGAGTTGCTTTGCCTGTTTTCAGACACTGTAACTGTCCTTCTTTTCACTTCCTCCAAAAATTTCTCTGTTGGTATCAGGGCATATCTTCGAGGAAATTGCCCAAAAGGCAATGGAAAATTACTAGTTTGGCATTTTAACTCTGTTCTATTTTCTAAAAAAAAAAAAAATTAAATGTAGCAACAGGCAAGACACTTGGGGATAAATGTTGTGAAACCTCTTCCTTATGAATGCCTGGTAAAGGAATTTTGCTATTCCATACATCACTTTTTCACACAAGCTTTTTCTGTGGCTTCTACATGTAGGTGACAAAGATCCTGGTGGGGGAGTCAGTGGAGGTCAGAGTTGACTCTGTGGCATCCTGGGTGGGGAGTAGTCTGCATGGTGGGGTAGGGGAGGGACTTGTGCATAATACGTTCTCAATAAATGGCTATGGAATTACAAAATACCACTCAAATTGAAAACATCATTTGATGTAAGAGGTATCATTTTACAAGTTCTACTACAAATCTTGATGACATCGAAAGGCACTATTAATGCTGGCTGAGAAATCAGGAATATCATCATCATTTCCTAATGAAATGTGTGATTTGATTCATTCTGTTCATTTTCCTCCCTGTTTGAGTATTATATAAATTTTCTCCATGTTCTGTTCTACAAAACTAATCAGGAGCCACCTTCTTCCCTTCCCAGCCCACTTCTGCTCACTTGCCATTATATTTCTTCAGTTTGGGAATAAATTGTAAGGGGATAATATGACCCAAAACAGGATACAGCATCACCTTGGAAACATTTTAAGTATTAAAGTAATACCTTACATCTACAACAGCTTTCCATTCTGAAAAGCTACCACTTTGATGGGCTTATTAATAAGCCCTTAGAACACTATTATAATACCTGTTAAGATTTCATTTTCAATGTTACTAAAATCACCGTGAATATGTCCTTTATATAGGTTAACAGACTATGAAAACTAGAATAGAACAACAGCATATTTATTCAACGATTTCACTTTTTATTACCTTTGCTGTACACATTCAGTCTTATTTTATTTATGGTGGTCATATTTCTTCATTAGCTTGTTGGTCCATAGGTTTCCAAATAGAATGCAATTACTTAAAAGGAATCAATAATGCAGCTAAGACAGTTCAGACCACAGTGGGTTCCTAAAATAATTCACAATCTTTTTTACCAGAAGAATGTTTAATCAAGTTTGAAGAATATTTTAAGAGGCCCTAAATCAGATTAAGTGCTGGCTCTCAGGTCCCGCTATCTCGGAATGCTGCCAGAGAGCAATCTCCGCGATTGAGTCATGCTGCATCCGGAGAGCTTGTCCTGATGATGCCCAAATGACTCATGGCTTCTAATTCTCTTAAAAAGGGCCACGAGCCCTGCAATGCTAATTACATTATGGGACAGAGTGGAAGAGTATTTAATGGAGATGGATACAAATTATTCAGGTCAGGCTCCTGTCTGCAGAGCCATTTGGAGGGTAGGTTTGTCCTACAGGGAAGACATCTTGGTCTCATGGCACAGGAGTTGTTATTTTCACTTCCCAAATATATTTTTTAACAAATGAAACACTAGGTAACATGACCAGAGTAATTAAAATATATAATTTGGCCTCATCTGGCCCAAGTTGTGGCAGAGAACAACTATGCTGGGCAGCAACTGCTGGGTGCTTCAACAGAATACTGGCTATAGATTTCATTCTGAAAGGAGCATATTATATGTAATGGTCGTTTCCCCTGAGTATGAATGATAAATCCAGTGGACAGCCTGCTCTAAAGGATGTTTGTTAGATGGAAGATTTTGTTAGCCTTAACTAAACAGACACTACCCACATTGATCAAGGACTGTTTGATTTCTGTGTTCTTAAAGGTATTAAACAAAGGGGTTTCATTTAGTGAAATTTGTCTGGAAATACTCAGCTTTATCCAGAAGAAAATCTCTTCCACTTCTCACTTTATACATGTGCATTGGGGAGACAGGCATCTTTGTTGAAATAAAGGAATCAGATTATATCAATCCAAGATTTATATTCCTAGTTGCTGTGTAGGTTGTACAGATATTGGGTTTATTCCTCACTTACTCAGAACATACTCAGGTCATGAGTGGTCAGGCTACATAGAATTTATTCAGTTTAATTCTGTTAAGTGATGAGGACTACCCCTATAGGCCACCCTGAACTCTAGGAGCATCTTAAAGACAGGAGACAATACGAATTCCTACCAACTAACTGAAGTGCAGCCTTATAAATCAAAGGCTAACTTACCCAGGTACCAACCTATGAAAACAGGGCCTGGACGGTGGAACCTGCTGAGCTCGCAGCCTTTAGGAAACGGCCCAGCCCCCGGACCTTCTGAGTAACACCCAAGGGAGGGGCCCCAGGGAGGTGCTTTCCTGAGGCAGGGAGCCCAACTACAGTGGGTGGGAAGCCCCATTCTTGACAGACAGGTGGACAGGTAACGGAAGGGAGAATGCATGGTGGCCGGAAGCCTGTCTATGCCTGCTCTGTCACAGACTCCCTAACCCGTGGGGAAATCACAGGAGTTTTATTTCATTTTATCTGACCCTCACAAAATAGTGAAATAGTAGATGGAAAACAAAATTGCCCTTCAACTGTCCTCCCACCAATTCCAGGAACCTTGCCAGGGGTCATCCCTGTGACCAGAGCACCTTCCAGCCTCGGAATGCTTGGCGGAGGGGTGCAGAGCAGATAGCCAGCCTGGGCCCTGGGGCGGGCCACTCTGCCCGGGGAAGTCACGCCGTCAGCACTTCAGAGACTAGCAACGGCCCGGCCCTCTCCCGGGACCTCTGGGGCGCACTCACGCACATCCCGGTGTATGTCACCTGGTTTTTATTATGCATGGTTGTCGTGACTTGCTTTTTCAACTCAAAAATATATCTTGGAATCTTGTCCAGGTCAATAAAACATGGCTTTATTTCTCCTTTTTTATGTTTATTTTTATGAAGACCCATAACCAAGACACCCCCAAAATCAATTTAGGTTGTCTCCAACATGTCCTACCACAGCCGAGAGGAAAGGCACCCTCCAACCTATGAGGCCTGCAGAAGCAGCGGGTAACTGGGCGGGCACTACAAATGGAAGTGTGCCCTCCGAACACCTCACAAACCCCGAGGGTCACTGGCAGCGCTGGGAGGACCCCGCCCCAGCCCCTCACTCAACAGGCCGTCCAGAGAACAGAGCCAGCAAAATATAAACAGGCAGGAGACTCGGTGCTCCAATCACTGTGTCCAGTGCCCTGTGGTGACATCACTGTTCCTGACCCTATGATGCGCTCAAGTGAGCAGCAGCTGTCAGGTCCCTGGGCACGCTGCCTGCCACCAGGCCCCTGCCCCACAAGGACCCGGGTCCTCCACAGTCAGGGGGAGCGCGGACAGGGAAAGGGGAGACCGACGTGCCAGTCCTACTACCCCCCGAGGAGCGCAGTACCCGTGGCCTCGCTCTGTGGTGCTCCTAAAGAGGCTCACAAGTCACCGTGGTACTTAAAACACTTACATGCGGCAGATTAGGAACATTTTAAAATACTAAACAAGTAATATAACTCCTAAAGTTAGGTTTGATATTTTGATCTGGGCAATGATTACGTGAGTGTATACACATACCAAAATTCATCAAGCTGCACTCTATGATTTTTATATGTTTTATCAAATATACCTCAATTTTTAAAAATAAAAGACATGTATTATGCAACTCGACATATGCATAGAATAATACTGGTTCACCACATGGACAACTAAACAGAACTTGAACGCCAAATTATGATAAGTTTACTTTTATGAATGTATAGTCCTTTAAAAATCTTATAAACTAATAATATTTAATTAAAATTTTCCAAAAATTACATAAAGCTTTCTAAAATAATTTTATTTAAACTGTTGGCATTTTTAAATGTTCACTGTAACTTATATTTTACCTCTAAGTTTTAATGACTATTTTGAGCATTTAAAATATACAAAAATTCTAAGTTGTACATTTACTTTTTATTTTCATGAACATATATTTAAGTTTTATGTGCTTTCCATCCACTTACATTTTATTTTTAATTTATTACTTCCAATAAGTTAAATGAAACCTTAATGACAACAGTGGTCTCACTAAAATAAAGATAAGAAAAATGAATGTGATATTATAAATATAGTAGTGTGTGGATTATATATATGTCTCTATTTTATTATTCATTTGAACATTACTGGGCCATCAACAGAACACCCAGGCATGTGCAATAAATAACAGTTAAATTCAGTTCTCTTTGACACTTTGCAAATTTTCAGTTGTATATATTTATTTTGTTGTTAAGAAAATATGACTTGGAATGATAGAAGATTCTACATGTGTCTATATATGCATGTGTGTATACATGTACATACATGTGTCCCTTAGCTTCATTTATAACCTCTAAATGTTTAGATATGTGGTTTACAGGCCTCTAGTCCCTAAGCCCTGCAATTGGGTTGGGACTGCTTTGCACTAGTCATTCCTTACATTAGCTTTTGTTTTGTTTTGCACATTTAAATTTATAATCTTACCTATTCCCAAAAAGTTTTAGAGATAATTTACTATAAAAACATTACATGTATGTACAGTGTAGTCAACACTAAAGACATTGGAAACTATATAGTGTGCTTGCCAAAAATACCCACTGTGAAAAAACATATTAAAATATTTTTTAAATTGCTATAAAGTCAGGCAAGAAAAGAAGAACTTAAGAAATTCAGCAACTTTTCACTCTGCTGTTGTGCTTCCTTTAGCCTAAGCCCATGTATCAGTTACGTTTCTCCTTAATAGAAAGTGAGAACCACAAATTTCTCAAGAAAAGCAAAATTCTAAAAGAAGTTTCTTATGTGAAAGTCCACAGCAACATGTTATAGCAAATGCAATGGTGAAGAATATGTATGACTTATTGTAAAGCAGATTTATAACAAAAGTTGAAATAAAAGTAAAAGTTAGTAAAAATGATTCTGTTATGTAGCAAGTGACTTTCTTATGATCCAATACAACAAAGATGTGGTTTTTTTCTTAGAGAAAGCCAGGAGTCTGCCATTGCCCACAAATTTGATGATGGTTTTCTAATCACTGATGAATAGGGCAGGTTACAATTATGTAACTATTACATTTGATTGTTCCTGACTGCCACACACAGACAAGGAAGTAAAAACTGCTAGGTGTACAGTAAGTCCTCAATAAACACTGCAGAGCTAAGTAAGATCAGCCTCTCCAGGACAGAAAAGGACATTGGGTGTTGGCTGTGAGTAAATCTTTATCCCAACCTCCCAACCTGGAATTCTGGGAGGGCCACTGGCTGGTCTGGGGGACAGTGCCCAACCAAATTTGCATCACTGCTTTCCCTCTTTAATTTCCCCAAAGCTCTTGATCTGGGCCCTGGAACAGAATACTTTTGTGATAAATCAACTTTAATTAAGCCAACATATAGGTTAAGTTAAATTACAAGTGCATTTAGTTGCCAGCAAATCCATTTAGAGATTTAAAACTATTTACCTCTTTCTAAATATGGCAGGCTCTGCATATTTAGTCAGAAGGATGAAGTTCTCTCAAGGAGTTGCAATCGGGGTCAACTGGAGTCATTTCCATAGCATGAACTATACCTTAATATTATTATAAATGGAAAAAACTGTGAGGCATTTATCATTCATACTCAAAACAAACAAACAAACAAACAGCTATGTACCAAAGTTGACTCCTCACATAGGTCCCAAGTTAATCCTTCTGTATGCTTTCTGACAATGGGCACCACCCTTTCTCATCAGGGCCTGGCTATGCTGCAAACTGTGGGGATTTTGACTGAAGTGTTGTCTTTTTACACAATTCATTTTTCAAGGATAACAAATATGAGAATTCATTTTGGGATCAAAATAGCACATTTTGATGCTGGACTCAACGTTATCATTGTCTGTAACTGTCAAAACAAGAACTGATGGGAAGACAGATCATCTTGTTAAAAGAGCTTCGCGTCAGTGGCATGGAACCTCAAGGCAATTTAGTCACAGGACCCCAAGTCCAGCCAGCCCCAGGGTGTCACTCAAAACAGCATGTGCACATTAAATGCAGTTTTTATTTATAAATGAAGCCCATGAGCTTGTTAACTAAGGAATGGGGCCTCACATAAGCAGAATTACTTTCAATATTAAATTTATAGAGATATAAGACTGTTATGGGTCAAAACTCTTCATCCCATGAAGCAAGGATCTTGTATGGGGTACACTTTATTTTACCATTGGAAATAAACTTAACTGTTTCATTATTGAAAATTTTCAATCATCTTACTTTAATATTTTTCATCTTATTTATATCTATTACAATCAAATACAAAGATTTCAAAGTAAGATATTATATCCATGGGCCACTTTTTCATATGCAACAAGACAAGTAAAATGGGGTCAGCATTCCAAGCGGATGACCCCCCATAATTTAATAACAGTGTGAGTAGGTGTTTGTATTTCCACTAACCAGATCTATAAGAATGCTTATTCATTCTTCCAACAAGCATATACTGTGTGCCAATTTTCTTATGGGGTCTGTAGACAAAGTTCCACTAGACTGACCCGGGCAGTATCAGGCATTAGGTAACACTTGGTTCAGAACCCCTCACCGTCTGCCTTCCATAAGCACTCCCTCTCCCAACACCTGGGCTTCTTCCACTATTCCAAGGGAAAGGAAAGCTTCAGTGATGTTTAGGAAACTGTGTGTTTAAGGTTTCTAATCCCTTCTCATGATACCTGCATTTCTTTTGAAAAAACTAAGAGAGGATTCTAAAGGGACAAAAACTCTGATGAGGAAATCTCTGGCCATGAACTATTTCACTCCACTAAAAACTTTCTGAAACTTTTTCACTGATTCTCAAACCATTGTGCAAAAACAATATAGCTGTTCTCCAAAGATGGTTCTTTTTGTTGAATTATCAGAGTATCATAATCCGATTGCACTATTTACATATGATTGTGTTTGAAGAGGCTCAAATAATACATTTTTTCCACTGGGCTTGCGCAGCCAGTTGAGGGATGTACATGAGTGTTAGGCAGAGGGAGTCAAAATACGTGTATTGCTTATTGAACCTGGAATGGAAAATGTGGCTTAGATGTGCAGCTACCATGGGCTGCATTTAACATATGTTCCCAAGCTATAGGCAAGGTAAGAAAGTAAACCAACCCTCCTTGCAGGTAGATTGACTCAAAGAAAAAAAAATAGGAGCTGAGGGTAGCATGCTCAGCCCATTGTCCTAAACTCACCAAGTGGACAACTCACTTCTTCCATCAGAGAGAGAGTGGGCACAGAGGTCAGGAGCTTAGTCTAGCTCCTGAGATGAATTACCAGAATTGAAGATGTAACATTTAATGAGCACTTACTACTACTAATAAAAGAAATACAGTTCCATGCTTTACCTTGATTATCTTGATTCATTTTGTTAAACTTCTATGAACTGGATATGATTATTACCTATTACACTTTAGTAAAGAGAAGCTCTGAGAAGTGGTAACTTGCCCAAGTGGCAGAGCTGGGATTCAAAGTTGGTTCCCTACCAACCAAAAGCCAGAATGCTGCTTATCTCCAAGAGTGCTTTCCAATACAGGCATACATCCTCCAAGTTCACAGGTCCAGTTCCAAGCCACTGCAAAAAAGACAATATCATAATCAAAGTGAATCAAGTAGTCTTTTGTTTCCCCCATGCTCATAAAATTCACATTTAGAGTACAGTATTAAGTATGCAATAGCATGTCTAAAAAAACACAATGTACATACCTTAATAAAAAATACTTTGTTGCTTAAAAATGCTAGCCATCATCTTAGCTTTCAGTGAGTCATAATCATTCATCACAGATCACCATAACAAATATAATAACAAAGAAAAAGTTTGAAATATTGCAGGAATTACCTAAGTGAGACAGAGACACACAGAATGAGCAAAGGCTGTTGGAAAAAGCGCTGACAGATTCACTTGATGCAAGATTGCCACAAACCTTCAATTTGTAAAAACTGCAATGTCTGCAAAGCTCAATAAAGTGAAACCCAGCAAAATGAGGTGTGCCTGTACCTGTCAAGAGAAAATAAAACCATCTCTCACTCAAGACGTGTTTTATTCAGATTTTAAACAGGGAAAATGTTTACGTATCATTTTCAGTACTGCATCATTGACATCTGTAAGTTGTAATTGAATCAAAACACTTGATTAAATGAACTTCGCATCAAGAAAATAAGAAACAGAACATTAACATGAGCATTCCGTTCTCATGTTGGTATGTATAGTCCATTCCTCCCAATGCTCATCCTGAACAGGTAACAGAAGCAATCAAGTAGATCACTGTACTTCTCAAGAGTTAAGTGCATCAAATATCTCTCCTTTCTTCTCAGTCTGATAAAAAATTATTGAGAACACACAAAAACATCACTGCTGTGTCTACTTTCTAAATTACAGAAAACACACAGGTATTTCAGAAGGCACTGAGTTACAGAAAATGAATACAGGAAGCTTAGAGCCATGGCCTCTTATCCTCAGGGGCACCAAAAACATGTCAAATCTCAAAACTCAGAGGTATAAAAAGTGGAAAAAAGAAAGATCTTTTCATTCGAGGATATGAAATTACATATCTGTTATCATTAATTTACATCAATTACATTTCAAAATTAAAATTAGTTAATTTTAAGATGGTTCAAATTCAGGGTCAAGTAAAAAATGATTTTTCAATGCTTAATTTGTCTTCAGCAACCCTTGGTAAGTCCCCCGGCCACTGAGCCCTGCAGTGCAGCATTTCGCCTGAAACAATGAAATGGTTTGGTTTCTGAGAATGTTTGATGCCAGCAGGTTTTAGATAGTCAAAAATTGCTGAAACATTCTCCTTAGTTTTTAAACAAACCTCCCCTCAAAAGTAATACTGAATTGAATAAGGGATGGGTCTTAACCTAGAGTCTGTGTGCCGGAAATGCATACAGTGCACCCTGCCTGTGGGGAAATGCCGGTCTTGGCGGATATCAACACCGACGCTGCAAGCTAGCCATCGCGCAGTCTTCTCTCCCTGCTCTCGCCAAAAGTCAGCTTTGTTTTTAGTGGAATGAAGTAGTTCATGGTCAGAAATTTCCTCATCAGAGTTTTTGTCCCTTTAGAACCCTCTCAGTTTTCTCAAAAGAAAGTCAGGATTATGGCAGTAGAAAAAGTTTGTATTCTGGGATCACAAAGTCGTGGGATCTGAACCTGATTTTGCTTTGGTTTCCCATTCATAACAGGAGGGTGTGAAGGCCTGCCTCCCCAGGGCTGTTCGGGGTCGGAGCCCGTGTGCGGGTCTAACAAACGTTTCAGCAGACGCTGCAGACGTCCCATCTCTCCCCGCTGTCTTCTACCAGCTCAGACTCGGAGAAGCAAGACTGCACAGCGGATCCCCCCAACCCCCGCACCCACCCCGCTTAGAGCCCTAATAGACCTCACTGCAGAGCTTCTGGGAGTTTTCACTCCAATTTGAGAAAATAAAATTTAAATTTGGGGGAGTGAAAATAGCACCATTTAGCAGGAACTGTTTGAAGCCTGTCTGTAGATCACCTCATTCCCTTCTAACAATGATCCTATTAAGAAGATGGGCTAATGACACCTTAACAATGAAACTGCGGATGGACACTTTCTCCAGGTCAGAGAGGAAACTCTGCACTGAGGGCGAGGGGTGGCCCCGCCTCTGTGCAGGAGAATATCAAAGCTGCTGTCAGGCACACAGGTAAGGTAGCATTTGGTGCGCTGGGTACTGGTAACCGGCGAGCTCACTGGTGAGGCATCTGCACTTCTTTAAATCACCAGCTTTCTTCAGATCACGTGGCTCACATCCATTCTTTGCATAAAAGGTTACAAGCTGGTTTCTAGTAATTCCCAACTGACTCACTACGTGCTGTTGTCATGATTTATTCTCAGCTGTTCTCAGCACCCAGCAGAGTCCCCGGCCGGGCTGACTGTGAGGGCTGGAGCCAGACTTAGTTCTGAAGGATGAAGGTGGACCATTCCTGACCAGTGAGAAGGCACCATTAGCCTAATGGATAAACCACACTTCCTACAAAAGGAGAGTCAGGCCTTTGGGAGAGAACATAGAACCCACCAGCAGGAGGGGCCCTCGGCGGAACCGGAGGGGGAGGCTCAGACTGAGAGCTGAAGGCGAGGTGAGGAGAACGGAGGGGAGTGAGGGCAAGGGGAGATTTCTGGGGTGTCCCTGCGCTTCCCCAGGCACCAGCTGGTCCGCATGTTCCAATGTCCTGGCCAAATCCTTCCTGATACATGAATGAGATGCTTTAACCTGAAGAGCCAAGACAAGGTGGGAAACTGTGCTCAGAGTTCTTCTCTCCGTCTGACAGTCGAGATCTAAAAAGGAGCTCGTGCTAACTGGCGAAAGCTCTTCCTTCTCCAGGAATCAAACCCAGTAGTAAAAACTCAGCGTGTGTATATCTAATCCTCAAATACAAACTTCTGATGTGGTTGTAAGTGTTAACACCTCCAATCCCTTCAAAACGCATTTTCTGCCTCAGAGAAAGAACTTGATTAAAGAAAGTAATTCTTGTATTACATTTATGCATTTAAACATATTTATATTAAGATCTCAAGGTCCCAAGACACCCTTTTCTCTCCCAGACTGCAGGAAAGGATATACCAGAATCCAGAAGTGAAGGTCTCTGTAAATTTGGAATAACCCACTGCACTCATCAAAGGTGCCTACTCTCAAGACAGCTTGGTTTTTGCTGTGGACTAAGCTTTAACCCCCAATATGACTATTATTTGGAGATAAGATCTTTAGGAGTTAATTGAGATTAATAAGTGTTGTAAGGGTACAGACCTAATCCAACAGGACATGGTCTTCTAAGAAGAGGAAGAAAGAGAGATCCCCTCCGTGTGAGGACACAGCAAGAAGGTGGCTTCTACAGACCTGAAAGGACCCTCACCAGGAGCTAGATCATTCCAGAACCCTAAGCCTGGGCTTTCCAGCCTTGGGAAGAGTGAGAAAATAAATCTCTGTTGTTTCAGCTACCCAGTTCTATGGTATTTTCTTTTGGTAGCTCAAGCTAAGACAGCTTTCATCAAGAATTTTGTCAGGAAGAAAGATAACCGTCTATTACGAAACTGAAGCAGCCCTGGAGAAAGTTGAAATATTTTAGAAAGCATCCCAATATGACAGATACTATTAGCTGTCACTTGTGGAGAGATAAAGTAGGTGTTGTGCTTTCCACACACAGACTCACACGTGTGTGCACACACTTTCACATTACATCTTCAGAGGAACCTGCCAAGTCGATACTGTTTCTCCCCATTCTATTGATTGATAAAACTGAATCTCAGAAATGTTGATCAATTAGCCAAAGTATACACAAAGAGTGGATCCAGAATTTGTCTGAAGTCTCCTCTTTCAGCCATTATGTTATGCTGAATTTAGGCGAAGCATCCATCATTGCAGTTATTTCAGAATGGCTTTTGTCCTCTATGCTTTCCAACCAATCAGAACAGGCCTGACCCCAGATCTCTGTCAATCCCAGATGTGTCCATTTCATGTGTGTGTTGGGCTGGGAGGAGGTAAGTGCCTCAAATCAGGTTATGTAGTAAGCTTCAAACCTAACCTGCGTGTTCTCAGTTTCCTGTATTCATCCACAACATAAACTCTTCTGAATGTACAGCAGGGAAACCTACAGAGACCCAGCAGGGAAGCATTTAAGCCCAATATGCTACATCTGAAAGAAACCATCCAAACATATTTTTATGGCCTTTTCCTTTTTTTCAGCTTCTGTAATCAGTGATCAGTAGACCATCATGTCAGCCATACAGCAAACCACAAGAACAGCTGCCATTTCCACTGCTTGGAAGAGAAGCCTCGGAAGCACAATCTCCAGTGGACAGCTAAATGGGGCTCAGCCTGGCTTAGCAGTGCAGAAGCACTTCCAGCAAGCTCTTTGCTGGAACCATCCATTTGTCCTGAAGTGGCACTGCAGAGCTGGAAACTTAAAGTGATCCAGTTAATGTGAAACATTTCCTCTGCCTCTACCAAGCCCACTCTGAATGTGTGCCAAAATAGCTATTAGCTGTGATTAAAAGTGTGAGGCGACCAGATGAGACTCTCTTGAGAACAAAAAGAGAAGCACCTCTCCACCCTGGGCTCACCAGTGCTGATGAGAGATCAGCCCATCCAGGTGTGGACTAAGGAACCAGGAGAGAGGCAGCTTAAGAATATTGCTTCTGATTAATTCATCAGTAGCATGTGGTAAGGAAAAATCAGGCAGAGTGTATTTTTCATGTTCCTCTTTTTGATAAGGGGCTAGAAACAAAACAAAATGAACTTGTAACTCTCTATTATAATAGACTTCATCTCATTCTGAAACAAAGCCAGTTTAAGACTTTGTCACTTTTGTCATTGCGTGTGAGCAACCCCAGATCCACCCAATTGTGGGTAGCAACCTATGCTTACAACTATAAACTCAAGTAAGAATTGTCCCCAAATGGTGCTGCCTCAGATCTTCGTGGGAGCAACCCAGATTCTCCAGTCATGAGTTTATAACCAGAAGACAGGGAAGGCAAGGTGCATCCCACTTCCCACCCAGTTCTGTTTGGGTACTGACAGCCTTACAATTTAAATCTGGGTTCGTATTCTTGGATAACCTAATTCTGGAAAAAGGGTTAATGTCAGGCCTAAACTGATCTGTCTTTTCACAGTAACACTTTAAAAATGGAGTTAAGAAAACTATGGAATGTCATGTCTGTCTTACTTGCTATGAACATTACTCTCTGTAGGACAGCACCTGCATGTGGGGAGATGAGCGTTAGCAGATGGGCCTGTGTTAGAGAATGGTGTGAAAATGATGGGAGACCTAGCTACAGCTTCTCATCAGGAAGCCACACATTGGCTTTCATCTACAGGAGGTGCAAGTGCCCCACATGGGTAGAGGTACTACACTAACAATCCAGGGTATATGGTAACACTGTGCTGCCCAATGAGACTGGGATGCTGTGTGTGCCATGTTTCCTGCTGTATGTCTCCATAAGTCTGAGTATATGCCATATTAAATTAAGACCTATTGCATCTTACTGACTTTGATTGCCAATTAGGTTGGACCCTTACACACTGCAATACTGTTAACTAGCTTTCCTTTGACCATGGCAACATCTGAGGGATGCAGATGAGCTACATTAACTCCTTTTGTCATTTAAGTCCAAGTTAACCCAAGAGTTGACTTAGAGATCCCTGATAAACTTGGTGTTCCTAGTACTCTGAACTAGCATTATTTTTGCAAGAATCAAAGTCAGCCAAAGAAAGATGCAATGCAAAAAGCTTGGGATTTTCCTAATTTGGTGAGATTTTTTTTTTTTGAGAGGGCATATCTTATATTTATTGATCAAATGGTTATTAACAGCAATAAAATTCTTTATAGGGGACTCAATGCACAATCATTAATCAACCCCAAGCCTAATTCTCAACAGTCTCCAATCTTCTAAGGTATAACAAACAAGTTCTTACATGGTGAACAAATTCTTACACAGTGAATAAGTTCTTACATGGTGAACAGTGCAAGGGCAGTCATCACAGAAACTTTCGGTTTTGATCACGCATTATGAACTATAAACAATCAGGTCAAATATGAATATTCGTTTGATTTTTATACTTGATTTATATGCGGATCCCACATTTATCCCTTTATTATTATTATTATTATTATTATTATTTTTAATAAAATGCTGAAGTGGTAGGTAGATGTAAGATAAAGGTAGAAAACTTAGTTTAGTGTTGTAAGAGAGCAAATGTAGATGATCAGGTGTGTGCCTGTAGACTATGTGTTAATCCAAGCTATACAAGGGCAATAAAACATCCACGGATGCAGAAGATTTCTCTCAAAACGGGGGGGAGAGGTTCTAAGCCTCATCTCTGTTGATCCCCAATATCTCACCTGATGGCCCCCCTGCGACTGTGCCTGTCTTAGGTTGTTCCTCCCTTGAGGAATCTTACCCGTCTCTGGCTAACCAGTCATCTTCCGGGGCCATACAGGGAGATGTGAAGTTGGTAAGTGAGAGAGAAGCCATATTGTTTGAAAAGGTTAGCTTTTTACTCCTTTGCAGATTTATGCCCTGTGGCTTCTATGCCCAGCATTTGTCTTGAGTATCTTTAGCACTTGGAGGAATTATGATACTCGGTAAATTCGATATGAGGCACGAATTCTATTTAAGGGTTGTAATTAGGAAGGAAGAAGAAAAGCTATAGAAGTAGCAGACAGAAGAAAACATGGGAAGATTGATTATTTCTTTGACATATCTTCTTGTAGAGTAATTTAAGCACGTATAGGTTTTAAACTACTAATTAAATTGCACACACACATTAACATAAGAGGAATACAGTTACATAAACAAAGCAGATCTATAATTACCAGCCATCTCCAGTGAGGCCAAGAAAACCATTTAGGCCCCCTAGGCATTTGTGAAAATTTGTCTATGATATGATGGATATTGTCCAACTGTACTTGAACAGTCTGAGAGAAATCAGACAAATTAAAACAGCTCATTTCTGGGAACTGTTCACATCCCATATGTTCTTTTAACAGTAGATATTCTGTAGTTGTAAGATTTTGGAGTGCTACAACTTGCACTTCTCCTAATTCTTGGTTGAGTTCCAACAGTGTAGATCCAGTCAAATTTGTTGTTTTACTGTATGCACAGGCCAGCTTAGATATCTCCTTCTTCATTCCAATGGCAAGTCCAGGAACCGGTGGGATGAATGCAGCTACAACTGCAGCAATGCCTGGATCTTTGTTGAGGTTTTTTGATGATCATCTTCTGGTATGACTCTTCCAGAGAGTGCTGATGTTGGAAGTTCTTCTTCATATCATATCTTAGTTCATTTTCTGGGTAGCCAAATTAGGCTTTGATCCTCTGTATAAACACAAACAGACCCTTTGCCCACACTTTGATCTGCCCTTTATACCATTGTGTAGAACTAATTGAATGTTACCACACAGGAACTGCTTTTTTTCTTTTTTAAGAGAAAGGAATATTATCAGAAAAATGTACCTCCATAGCCAATCATCTGACACCCTTTAGGTGATCAGAGTTAAGGATACTTAAAGCATGCATTAATCGTTCATTTACAGTTAGTTTTATCCTATCATGGAGTAATCCCCCTTTTCTTTCTTTCTTTTTTTTTTTTTTTGCTATCTTTAATCTACACTTACATGAAGAATATTATGTTTACTAGGCTCTCCCCTATACCAGGTCCCCTCTATAAACCCCTTTACAGTCACTGTCCATAAGCATAGCTAAATGTTGTAGAATCACTACTTGTCTTCTCTGTGTTGTACAGCCCTCCCCTTTTTCCCACCCCCCCATGCATGCTGATCTTAATACCCCCCTTCTTCCTCCCCCCCCTTATCCCTCCCTACCAACCCATCCTCCCCAGTTCCTTTCCCTTTGGTACCTCTTAGTCCATTCTTAGGTTCTGTGATTCCACTGCTGTTTTGTTCCTTCAGTTTTACCTTTGTTCTTATACTCCACAGATGAGTGAAATCATTTGGTATTTCTCTTTCTCCGCTTGGCTTATTTCACTGAGCATAATACCCTCCAGCTCCATCCATGTTGCTGCAAATGGTAGGATTTGCCCTCTTCTTATGGCTGAGTAGTATTCCATTGTGTATATGTACCACATCTTCTTTATCCATTCATCTACCGATGGACATTTAGGTTGTTTCCCATTCTTGGCTATTGTAAATAGTGCTGCGATAAACATAGGGGTGCATTGGTCTTTCTCAAACTTGATTGCTGCGTTCTTAGGGTAAATTCCCAGAAGTGGAATTCCTGGGTCAAATGGTAAGTCTATTTTGAGCATTTTGAGGAACCTCCATACAGCTTTCCACAATGGTTGAACTAGTTTACATTCCAACCAACAGTGTAGGAGGGTTCCCCTTTCTCCAAAGCCTCGCCAACATTTGTTGTTGTTTGTCTTTTGGATGGCAGCCATCCTTACTGGTGTGAGGTGATACCTCATTGTAGTTTTAATTTGCATTTCTCTGATAATTAGTGATCTGGAGCATCTTTTCATATGTCTGTTGGCCATCTGTATTTCTTTTTTGGAGAACTGTCTGTTCAGTTCCTCTGCCCATTTCTTAATTGGATTATTTGATTTTTGTTTGTTGAGGCATGTGAACTCTTTATATATTTTGGACGTCAAGCCTTTATTGGATCTGTCATTTACAAATATATTCTCCCATAC
Source organism: Manis pentadactyla (assembly GCF_030020395.1). Lineage (NCBI taxonomy): Eukaryota > Metazoa > Chordata > Mammalia > Pholidota > Manidae > Manis > Manis pentadactyla. The sequence goes on along the minus strand of NC_080020.1, from coordinate 143,755,491 downwards.
TGTAGGGTACCTTTTTGTTCTATTGATGGTGTCTTTTGCTGTACAGAAGCTTTTCAGCTTAATATAGTCCCACTTGTTCATTTTTGCTGTTCTTTTCCTTGCCTGGGGAGATATGTTCAAGAAGAGGTCGTTCATGTTTATGTCTAGGAGGTTTTTGCCTATGTTTTTTTCCACAAGTTTAATGGTTTCATGGCTTACATTCAGGTCTTTGATCCATTTTGAATTTACTTTTGTGTATGGGGTTAGACAATGGTCCAGTTTCATTCTCCTACATGTAGCTGTCCAGTTTTGCCAGCACCATCTGTTGAAGAGACTGTCATTTCTCCATTGTATGTCCATGGCTCCTTTATCAAATATTAATTGACCATATATGTTTGGGTTAATGTCTGGAGTCTCTAGTCTGTTCCACTGGTCTGTGGCTCTGTTCTTGTGCCAGTACCAAATTGTCTTGATTACTATGGCTTTATAGTACAGCTTGAAATTGCAGAGTGAGATCCCCCCTACTTTATTCTTCTTTCTCAGGATTCCTTTGGCTATTCAGGGTCTTTGGTGCTTCCATATGAATTTATGAATTATTTGTTCCAGTACATTGAAGAATGATGCTGGTAATTTGATAGGGATTGCATCAAATCTGTATATTGCTTTGGGCAGGATGACCATTTTGACTATACTAATTCTTCCTAGCCACGAGCATGGGATGAGTTTCCATTTGTTAGTGTCCCCTTTAATTTCTCTTAAGAGTGACTTGTAGATTTCAGAGTATAGGTCATTCACTTCTTTGGTTAGATTTACTCCTAGGTATTTTATTCTTTTTGATGCAATTTGAATGGAATTGTTTTCCTGATTTCTCTTTCTATTGGTTCATTGTTAGTGTATAGGAAAGCTACAGATTTCTGTGTGTTAATTTTGTATCCTGCCACTTTACTGTATTCCGATATCAGTTCTAGTAGTTTTGGGGTGGAGTCTTTAGGGTTTTTTATGTACAATATCATGTCATCTGCAAAAAGTGACAGTTTAACTTCTTCTTTACCAATCTGGATTCCTTGTATTTTTTTGTTTTGTCTGATTGCCGTGGCTAGGACCTCCAGTACTATGTTAAATAGCAGTGGGGAGAGTGGGCATCCCTGTCTAGTTCCCAATCTCAGAGGAAAAGCTTTCAGCTTCTCGCTGTTCAGTGTAATGTTGGCTGTGGGTTTATGATATATGGCCTTTATTATGTTGAGGTACTTGCTCTCTATCCCCATTTTGCTGAGAGTTTTTATCATGAATGGATGTTGAATTTTGTCAAATTCTTTTACAGCATCTATGGAGATGATCATGTGGTTTTTGTCTTTCTTTTTGTTGATGTGGTGGATGATGTTGATGGATTTTTGAATGTTGTACCATCCTTGCATCCCTGGGATGAATCTCACTTGGTCATGTTGTATGATCCTTTTGATATATTTTTGAATTCGGTTTCCTAATATTTTTTTGAGTATTCTTGCATCTACGTTCATCAGGGTTATTGGTCTGTAGTTGGTCATGGTGTATGATCCTTTTGATATACTTTTGTATTCGGTTTGCTAATAATTTATTAAATATTTTTGCATCTACGTTCATCAGGGTTATTGGTCTGCAGTTTTCTTTTTTGGTGGGGTCTTTGCCTGGTTTTGGTATTAGGGTGATGTTGGCTTCATAGAATGAGTTTGGGAGTACTCTGTCCTCTTCTATATTTTGGAAAACTTTAAGGAGAATGGGTATTATGTCTTCTCCGTGTGTCTGATAAAATTCCAAGGTAAATCCGTCCGGCCCGGGTGTTTTGTTCTTGGGTAGTTTTTTTATTACAGTTTCAATTTCTTTGCTCGAAATTGGTTTGTTTAACTTTTGTGTTTCTTCCTTGGTCAGTCTTGGAAGGTTGTATTTTTCTAGGAAGTTGTCCATTTCTTCTAGGTTTTCCAGCTTGTTGGCATATAGGTTTTCATAGTACTCTCTAATAATTCTTTGTATTTCTGTGGAGTCTGTCATGATTTTTCTGTTCTCATTTCTGATTCTGTTGATTTGTGTTGATTCTCTTTTTCTCTTAATAAGTTTGGCTAGAGGCTTATCTATTTTGTTTATTTTCTCAAGGAACCAGCTCTTGGTTTCATTGATTTTTGCTATTGTTTTATTCTTCTCAATTTTGTTTATTTCTTCTCTGATCTTTATTATGTCCCTCCTTCTGCTGACTTTAGGCCTCATTTGTTCTTCTTTTTCCAATTTCCATAATTGTGATGTTAGACTATTCATTAGGGATTGTTCTTCCTTCTTCAAGTGTGCCTGGATCGCTATATACTTTCCTCTTAAGACTGCTTTCGCTGCTTCCCACAGAAGTTGGTGCATTGTGTTGTTGTTGTCATTTGTTTCTATATATTCCTTGATCTCTATTTTAATTTGTTCGTTGATCCATTGATTATTTAGGAGCATGCTGTTAAACCTCCATGTGTTTGTGAGCCTTTTTGTTTTCTTTGTAGAATTTATTTCTAGTTTTATACCTTTGTGGTCTGAAAAGTTGGTTGATAGAATTTCAGTATTTTGGATTTTGCTGAGGCTCTTTTTGTGGGCTAGTATGTGATCTATTCTGGAGAATGTTCCATGTGCACTTGAGAAGAATGTATATCCTGTTGCTTTTGGATGTAGAGTTCTATAGATGTCTATTAGGTCCATCTGCTCTACTGTGTTGTTCAGTGCTTCCGTGTCCTTACTTATTTTCTGCCCGGTGGATCTATCCTTTGGGGTGAGTGGTGTGTTGAAGTCTCCTAGAATGAATGCATTGCAGTCTATTTCCCCCTTTAGTTCTGTTAGTATTTGTTTCACATATGCTGGTGCTCCTGTGTTGGGTGCATATATATTTAGAATGGTTATATCCTCTTGTTGGACTGAGCCCTTTATCATTATGTAGTGTCCTTCTTTATCTCTTTTTACTTTCTTTGATTTGAAGTCTATTTTGTGTGATATTAGTACTGCAACCCGTGCTTTCTTCTCGCTGTTGTTTGCCTTAAATATGTTTTCCCATCCCTTGACTTTTAGTCTGTACATGTCTTTGGGTTTGAGGTGAGTTTCTTGTAAGCAGCATATAGATGGATCTTGCTTTTTTATCCATTCTATTACTCTGTGTCTTTTGATTGGTGCATTCAGTCCATTTACATTTAGGGTGACTATTGAAAGATATGTACTTATTGCCATTGCAGGCTTTAAATTCGTGGTTACCAAAGGTTCAAGGTTAGCCTCTTCAGTATCTTACTGCCTAACTTAGCTCGCTTATTGAGCTGTTATATACACTGTCTGGAGATTCTTTTCTTCTCTCCCTTCTTATTCCTCCTCCTCTATTCTTCATATGTTGGGTGTTTTGTGCTGTGCTCTTTCTAGGAGTGCTCCCATCTAGAGCAGTCCCTGTAAGATGTCCTGTAGAGGTGGTTTGTGGGAAGCAAATTCCCTCAGCTTTTGCTTGTCTGGGAATTGCTTAATCCTGCCATCATATTTAAATGATAGTCGTGCTGGATACAGTATCCTTGGTTCAAGGCCCTTCTGTTTCATTGCATTAAAAATATCATGCCATTCTTTTCTGGCCTGTAGGGTTTCTGTCAAGAAATCTGATGTTAGCCTGATGGGTTTTCCTTTATAGGTAACCTTTTTCTCTCTAGCTGCCTTTAAAACTCTTTCCTTGTCCTTGATCTTTGCCATTTTAATTATTATGTGTCTTGGTGTTGTCCTCCTTGGATCCTTTCTGTTGGGGGTTCTGTGTATTTCCGTGGTCTGTTCGATTATATCCTCCCCCAGTTTGGGGGAATTTTCAGCAATTATTTCTTCCAAGATACTTTCCATCCCTTTTCCTCTCTCTTCTTCTTCTGGTACCCCTATAATACGGATTTTGTTCCTTTTGGATTCGTCACACAGTTCTCTTAATATTGTTTCATTCCTGGAGATCCTTTTATCTCTCTCTATGTCAGCTTCTATGCGTTCCTGTTCTCTGGTTTCAATTCCATCAATGGCCTCTTGCATCCTATCCATTCTGCTTATAAACCCTTCCAGAGTTTGTTTCATTTCTGTAATCTCCTTTCTGGCATCTGTGATCTCCCTCCGGACTTCATCCCATTTCTCTTGCGTATTTCTCTGCATCTCTGTCAGCATGTTTATGATTTTTATTCTTAATTCTTTGTCAGGAAGACCGGTTAGGTCTGTCTCCTTCTCTGGAGTCTCTATTATCTTGGTTTGCCTTTAATTTTGTCTTTTCATGGTGATAGGAATAGTTTGCAGGGCTGGGATGAGTGACGGCTGGACGAACTTCCCTTCTTGTTGGTTTGTGGCCCTCCTCTCCTGGGAGAACAGCGACCTCTAGTGGCTTGTGCTGGGCAGCTGGAGCAGACAGGGCTTCTGCTTTCTGCCCGGCTGCTATGGTGTTTATCTCTGCTGCTGCTGTGGGCGTGGCCTGGCTCGGGCTGCTGCTCCAAAGTGGTGTAGTCATTGGAGGGGGAGGGAGGCTATTTATCTCCGTAAGGGACCTCCTTGCTCCCTACAGCCCAGGGGATTAGGGTGCCCAGTGATCCCCAGATTCCCTACCTCTGGATTAAGTGTTCCGCCCTGCCCCTTTAAGACTTCCAAAAAGCACCCGCCCAAACAAAACAATGACCACAAAAAAAAAAAAAGAAATTAAGAAATATAAATAAATAAATAAAAAATGGCCGCTTTTTTTTCTTTATTCTCCGGCGCCAGCCTCAGGCATCTGCTTACCAGTCTTGCTTCCCTGTTCCCCTAGTATTGGGGTCCCTATCCCTTTAAGACTTCCAAAAAGCGCTTACCAAAACAAAACAACAACAACAAAAAAAAACAATTGGCCGCTTACTTTTCTTTTGTTCTCCGGCACCGGCCTCCGATACCCGCTCGCCAGTCTTGCTGCCCTGTTTCCCTAGTATTGAGTTCCCTGTCCCTTTAAGACTTCCAAAAAGCACTCACCTCAACAAAACAACAACAACAACAGAAAAAAAAATCTCCGCTCGCTTTTCTTATGTCCTCCAGCGCCAGGCCTCCGGTACCCACTCACCGTTCTTGCTGCCCTGTTTCCCTAGTATCCAGGGCCCTGCGCAAGCACTGTGTCTGTGCTCTGGTCCGGATGGCTGGGGTTGGGTGTTCAGCAGTCCTGGGCTCCCTCTCCCTCCCGCTCTGACTCCTCTTCTCCCGCCGGGAGCTGGGGGAAGGAGTGCTCAGGTCCCGCCGGGCTGGAGCTTGTATCTTACCACCTTCTCGAGGCGCTGGGTTCTCACAGGTGTGGATGTGGTCTGGATGTTTTCCTGTATCCTCTGGTCTTTATTCTAGGAAGAGTTGTGTTTGTTATATTTTCATAGATATATGTGGTTTTGGGAGGAGATTTCCACTGTTCTACTCATGCCGCCATCTTGGCTCCGCCCCCTTGGTCAGATTTTTTAATCAAAGATTCTGAGTTAAATGATGACCCACACAAGATCCACTATTTTATTAACAGAAAGTTAATGAATCTATCATCTTGAACATTTTTACATTGTCAACATATGTAGTAATCCTGGAACCTAATATTATCTCTGAAGTAAAACTTAGCATAGCTGTTTTTTCATAGAAGTTGTGCATTCCCCTGGATAACAGGAGTGGTCTCAAGCTTAGACAAGTTACTGGCTTCTCTGAAGAGATAGCACATGTTGCATGGCAAAAATAATACATTTAATAAGATCTGAGATTCCACACTATATGCTCATATGATAGGCTTCAAGAAAGTAGATAGAGAGCTACATTAGCCCTCAAATTAAGTTAGTATTTAGTCAGGAATATGGAAGCCAATCTGAGTATTTCAGCTTCTTGCAGTATTAAGGAAGGTGATTCATGGGAACTTATTCAAAGTCATTGCAAACCTTATATCCCCATCTGTATATGGGTCTATCAGCTCCTGCCAAAGCAGAATAATGCCCTCCCTTTCTTTTCTACCCTCCAAATATCATTCATTCAGGTGACTCTTATTGATGAACTGTGGGCCAGAAATGTAAAACAAATATGGAATATGTTCTCTAGCCATTGGGATAATAGTTAGAGCTTAGAAGACTTGAGATGGTCTTAAGTACCAACAGACAACATCCAACATGTTCAGAGAGATAAACCACCCAGGTCACCAAAAGCTATTCACAGACACTGCAACATTGAGAAGTAAAGTTCTAGAGAAAGCTGTCATTTATGACATGAACAAAATGATAGTAAGTAATGTGATAAACAAATAAAGGACAGAGAGGAAGGAAGAAAGAATGAAGGAAAGGAGAAAGAAAACAAAATAAAAGTCAGGAACCAAGAACTCATTCTGGAAGACAGTATTACCTAAGGGATGGAATGAAATGAACAAATGACTTAAGCTAAAGAACTTAAGAAGGAAAACTCAGGGATTCTGGGGAAAATATAGTGAAGTAAGAAGACAAGGTATAAAACCTGTCCCAAAAACACATTAAAAAAAAGAAAATACAGCAAATACAGCTAAACCTGAAAATGACCTGAAGACTGCAGAACTGACTTTCCACATCTGGGGAAGAAGAGAAGACATCACAGAAAAGGGTAAAGTGGCAAAGCTGCAAGAGGAACAGATTGGGGAGGGAGTAGGAGCCCAGGATTGCTGAACACCTGGCCTTGGAGATTGGCCCCAGGAGCACAAGCCCACATTACATGCTGCTCTGGAGATTAGTGGGGCTGGACAACACAGACAGGTGGAGCACTCGGGAAGGCTGAGATTACACTGAGCTCTTTGCTCAGGAGAAAAAGCAGGTGGACAATACCTCCTGAGCCCTCTCTTGTCCTAACAGAGACAAGAACTCTCAGGAGCCCCAGATACTCCATCACCCTCACTGGCAAGGCAGCCCAGAGGCTCCTCTCTGTGGTACGTTCTCTGCAGACAGCCCACTTGTTCTGGCACTGGGGATAGACTTTGCTGCCAATAGGCAGAGGGAGACCCTCCCAGCTTTCACAGCCCCAGCCAGGGAGCTGCTCATGGGGGCCAGCCCTGGGAGCTCCTCCTTCCTCTAGGCAGATGCTGGTTCCACCCACCTCCAGCCCCTGCCACTGCTAGAGCCCAGGAAAAGGGCGGCCCCACTCATAGTAACTCCAGCAGAGGCTGCTGCACTGGTTAAAAAAGCACAGTGGAAGCAAACAGCCCACCTGAAATCAGATAACTACAAGGAAGACAGAAAGGTGCTCCGTCCACTACACACTAACAGCTGGGGCTCTCACACAGGAAAGCTAAGTGTCTTGAGCTTCTGGGCACTAGAGAGTGCCTCCTTCATAAAGCTATTACTCCAGAGGATGCACAGAAAAAGTGAGGAATTTGTTCCAAGCAAAATTACAAGACAAAATACCAGAAAGAAAGCTGAGTGAAACTGAAATTACCAATCTTCTTGATAAAGACTTTAAAGTAAAAGTCATAAACATGATCATGTATCTGCACAAAAATATTCAATATCTCAGGAGGACCTCAAGAAAAGATAGGTGATCTGCAAAAGAGCCCCTCAGAGCTGAAGAAAAAAGTATGTGAAATGAAACCTACAATGGGGGGATTTAATAACAGTCTTTCACAAGTTGAAGAAGTTGTAAATGATTTGGAAATAAGGGAGCAAGAAAACAATGAAACTGGAAAACAAAGAGAAGAAAGGATCTCTAGAAATGAAAGAAAAATAAGAAAGCTGAGTTGACCAATCCAAACAGAACAATATTCTCATAATAGAGGTACCAGAAGGAGACAAAGGGATAGAAAGTCTCTTTGAGGAAATAATTGTTGAAAATTTCCCCAATCTAGGGAAGAAAATAGATACTCAGGTCATGGAAATACAGAGAGGCCCTAACAAAAGGAACCCCAGGAAGATAACACCAAGACATATAATGATTAAAATGGCAAAGATCAAGGAAAAGGAGACAGTGTTGAACGCAGGCAAAGAGAGTAAAAAGATTGCTTATAAAGGAAACTCCATCAGGTTATAAGCAGACTTCTCAGCAGAAACCTTGCAGGCCAGAGGAAGTGGCATGATGTATTTAATGTAATGAAACAGAAAGACCTCCAACCAGGAATCCTCTACCCAGCAAGATTATCATTTAAATTTGAAGCATGGATGAAACAATTTCCAGGTAAACAAAAGTTGAAGGAATTCACCACCACTAAGCCAGTCTAACAGGATATGTTAAAGGGACTGCTATAGATGGCAGTGCCCCTAAGGCTAAATAGCTTTCACCAGTGAAAATAAAACCACTGTAAAGGTGGTAGATGAATCAATTAAGAAACAATTACAAAATCAAATCAACTACTCACAAAATCAGTCAAGGGATACACAAAAAGTACAAAATATGACACCTAATACATAAAGAGTGGAGGAGAAAGAATAAGAAGGGGGAAAAAAGTACTTCTTGACTGTATTTGAAATAGAGTAATCAGTAATTTGGGATAGACTGTTATATAGCAAAAAGCTATACTTGAACCTTTGATAACCACAAATCTAAAGACTACAATAAATTAAATACAGAAAAATAAAGAAAGAGTATAAGAGAGGGAAAAGGAACAGAGAGGAAATATAAAAACAACCAATAAAAAAATTAATGGCAATAAATACCTAAATTATCAATAATGACCTTAAATGTGAATGTATTGAATGCACCAATCAAAAGACACAGAGTTGCAGAATGGATTTAAAAAAACAAAAAAACAAGATTCAAGACCCATCTATATACTGCCTACAAGAGAGTCATTTTAGACCCCATAACATACAAAGACTAAAAGTGAAGAGTTGGGAAAAGATAGTTCATGCAAATAATAAGAAGAAAAAAGCAAAACTAGCAGTACTTATATCAGGAAAAATAGATTTCAAAACAAAAAAAGTAAAAAGAGACAAAGAAGGACATTACATAAAGATAAAGGGGTCAGTCCAACAAAAGGATATAACCATTATAAATATCTGTGCACCCAATATAGGAGTACTTAAAAATGTGAAATAAATACTAAACAGAATTAAAGGGGAAAATAGAATGAAACACATTAAATTTAGGAGACATTAACACTCCACTAACACCAAAAGAGAGATCAACCAGACAGAAAATAAGTAAGGACACAGAGGCACTGAACAATACATTAGAACAGATGGACCTAACAGACATCTACAGAATTCTACACCCAAAAGCAGCAGGATACACATTCTTCTCAAGTGTACATGGAACATTTTCCAGAACAGATCACACACTAAGCCACAAAAACAGCCTCAATAAATTGAAAAAGATTGAAATTGTACCATCCAGCTTCTCAAACCACAAAAGTATGAAACTAGAAATAAATTACACAAGGAAAACAAAAAGCCTACAAACACATGGAGGCTTAACATGCTCCTAAATAATCAATGGACCAATGACCAAATTAATACAGAGATCAAACAATACATGGAGACAAATGAAAACAGCAACTCAACACCCCAAAACCTGTGGGATGTAGCAAAGGCAATTCTAAGAGGAAAGTATGTAGCAATATAGGCCTACCTCAAGAAAGAACAATCCCAAATGAACAATCTAAACTCACAATTAATGAAACTAGAAAAAGAAGAACAAACAAGGCTCATAATCAGTAGAAGGGACATAATAAAGATCAGAGCACAAATAAATTAAATTGAGAAGAATAAAACAATTGAAAGAATCAATGAAACCAGGAGCTGGTTGTTTGAGAAGATAAGCAAAACAGATAAAGCTCCTAGCCAGATTTATGAAGAAAAAAAGAAAGTCTACACACATAAACAGAATCAGAAATGAGAAACAGTCACAACAAACACTACAGAAATACAAAGAATTATTAGCTAACTCTGTGAAAACTATATGCCAACTAATTGTACAACGTAGAAGAAATGGGCAACTTTTTAGAAAATGGCAACATTCCAAGACTGACCCAGGAAGAAACAGAGTATCTGAACAAACCAATTACCAGCAATGAAATAGAATTGGTAATCAAAAAACTTCCAAAAAACACAATTCCATTTCCAGTGGCTCCATGGCTGAATTTTATCAAACATTTAAAGAAGACCTAATGCCCATGATACTTAAAAGTTTTCCAAAAAGTAGAAAGGAGGGAATACTTCCAAACTCATTCTATGAGGCCACCATCTCTCTACAAAACCAGACAGACACCACAAAAAAAATTACAGACCAATATCCCTGATGAACATAAATGCAAAAATACTCAACAAAATATTAACAAACCAAATTTAAAAATACATCAAAAAGATTATCCATCATGACCAAGTGGAATTTATTCCAGGAATGCAATGATGGTACAATATTTGTAAATCGATCAGTATCATACACCACTGCAACCAAAAGGATAAAAATCACATGATCATCTCAATAGATGCTAAAAAAGCATTTGACAAAATTCAACATCCATTCATAATAAAAACTCTCACAAAATATGTATAGAGGGTAAGTACCTCAACATAATAAAGGCCATATATGACAAACCCACAGCCAACATCATGCTTAACAGGGAAAAGTTGAAACCTTTTCCTCTAAGATCAGGAACAACACAAGGATGCCCACTCTCCCCACTTTCATTCAACATAGTACTGGAGATCCTAGCCATGGCAATCAGACAACACAAAGAGATAAAAGGCATCCAAATTGGTAAGGAAGAAGTTAAACTTTCACTGTTCGTAGATGACATGACATTATATATAGAAAACCCTAAAGATTCCACAAAAAAACCTACAGGAACTATTAACTGAATTCAGCAAAGTTGCAAGATGCAAAATTAATACACAGAAATATGTTGTATTCCTATATACTAACAATGAATTACCAAAAAAGAAAAATCAGGAAGACAACTCCATTTACAATTGCATCAAAAAGAATAAAATACCAAGGATAAACCTAAGCAAGGAGGTAAAAGACCTATATTCTGAAAACTAAAAGACATTCATGAGAGAAATTAAAGAAGACACCAATAACTGGAAATCTATCCCATGCTCACAGATAAGAATAATTAATATTGTCAAAATGGCCATCCTGCCTAAAGCAATTTACAGATTGAATGCGATCCCCATTAAAATACCAACAGCTTTCTTCAATGAACTAGAACAAATAGTTCTAAAATTCATATGGAACCACAAAAGACACCAGATAGCCGAAACAATCCTGAGAAAGAACAAAGGTGGGGGGATTACACTCCCTGACTTCAAGCTCTATTACAAAGCCACAGTAATCAAAACAATTTGGTACTGGCACAAGAACAGACACATAGATCAATGAACAGAATAGAGAGCCCAGATATAAATCCACACATATATGGCCATGGATATACAATGGGAAAATGACAGCCTTTTCAACAACTGATGTTGACAAAACTGGACAGCTACAGGTAAGAGAATGAAACTTAACTATTGTCTAACTCTATACACAAAAGTAAACTTGAAATTGGTCGAAGACCTAAATGTAATTCATGAAATGATAAAACTCTTAGAGGAAAACATAGGCAAAAATCTCTTGAATATAAACATGAGCAACTTTTTCCTGAACACATCTCCTTGGGCAAGGGAAACAAAATAAAAATGAACAAGTTGGACTACATCAAACCAGAAACCTTCTGTACAGCAAAGGACACCATCATCAGAACAAAAAGGCAACCTACAATGTGGGAGAATATATTCAAAAACGATTTATCCAGTAAGAGGTTAACATCTAAAATACATAAAGAACTCATATGCCTCAACAGCCAAAAAACAAATAACCTGATTAAAAAATGGGCAGAGAGCCTGAATAGACACTTCTCCAAAGAAATACAGATGGCCAAGAGGCCCATGAAGATGCTCCTCATCTCTAATCATCAGGAAAACGCAAATTAAAATTGCAGTGAGATATCACCTCACACCAGTTAGAATGGCTACTATCCAAAAGACAAGAAATAACAAATGCTGGCAATTCAATGGCAGTTCCCATTCAGAGAAAGGGAAACCTTCTTACAGTGTTGGGGGGAATGTAAATTGGTTCAACCTCTATGGAAAGCAATATGGAGGTTCTTCAAAAACCTAAAAATAGAAATACCATTTGACTTGGTAAATCCATTCCTAGGAATTACCCAAAGAATACAACTTCACAGATTCAAAAAGACATATGCACCCCTATGTTTATTGCAGCACTATTTACAATAGCCAAGATACTGAAGCAACCTAAGTGTCTGTCAGTAGATGAATGGATAAAGAAGATGTGGTACATAGACACAATGGAATATTATTCAGTCATAAAAAGAAAATAAATCCTACCATTTGCAACAACATGGATGGTCTAGAGGGTATTATGCTCACTGAAATAAGTCAGGTCAAAAAATACAAACACCAAATGATTTCACTTATTTGTGGAGCATAAGAACAAAGCAAAAATAAAAGGAACAAAATAGCAGTAGACTCAAAGACACACAGAAGGTACTAGTGATTACCAAACAGGAGGAGTTGGGGAGGGTGAGGGGAGGGAGAACGGGATCAAGGTACACAAAAATCCATAATCACAATATAGGTGGTCGCAGGAACAGTACAGCCCACAGAATAAGTTAACGATTCTGTAACATCTTACTTTTGATAAGGAAAATACTCAACGCTGCCATGAAGGTCAGCAAACCGCTTTTTCCTCCTGTTGGCAAAGTCAGCAGAGCACTCCCAGCTCCCCACTTTCCTTCTGCAGGCTCCCCTTTGGCCCTGCACATGCCAAAATGACACATACCAAAATAATATAAATTGCTCCCCTTGCTTGTGCTCAGGGCTCAGACCTTGGGAGATTACTCCCCTCTGAGCCTGCCAGTGTGAAATAAAACCGCAGCACTCCAAGACCTCTGAGTGCCGCTTGGTTCTTCCATCAGCGATCCAGTCCAGGTTTTCCAGTTTTTTCCGTAACACTATGTTGATGGACAGTAGCCACACTGGAGGGGTAAGGGCTTGATAATATGGGTGAATGTTAAACCATTGTATTGTGTATTTGAAACCATCATAAGATTGCATATCAATGATACTTTAATTTTAAAAGTTTCATTTATCTATTTTAAAAAAAGGAATGCAAACTCAGTAAAACTTGAAGAATTCCAAATCTGAATAATAAAACAGAGGCTGAAAAAAAGTCTTAGACTGAAGAAAGCAAGTTTAAAATTAAAAGACCATTGAAGACTTAATTATTGTATTAGAAAAAGCAAGGCTATAAATACACTTGCTAAGAATCAAATTATTGGAATTCAGGAGAGGTACAGCATAACAGTAATGACAGAAGAAATATTTAAAGAAATTAGGTAAAAGTTAACAGAGACATGGGGCATTTCAGGTCTGGAAAACAATGGCAAAGTCTTGATATTTAACCTCTCTCTCACTCACTTTCCCCACAGAAAACATTACATCAACAAGGAGGACAATTTCAGCATTTCTAGGAAACAGAAATGCAATTTTCAAATTACCTGTAACTGGAAGGGGAAAAGAAACCCACAGCTCCTACCATAGCAATCCTCTAGTTGTGAAGCATATAGAAGGGAAGGCTCAAGAGATCCCACGTAAAAAAAAAGCATAAGAGCACCACCAGAAAGATAATTATCAGTAATAAACACCCTAATAAGGAACCCAACTAGGACTGCATAGTTTTTTAGCCTTAGAAAGGGGAGAAGGACCAGATGGGTCACGTAGAAGTACTGCTTTTTGGAAGAGTAAGATAGATAGAGAAGTGCTACACCATGAGACGACTCAGTGCTGAAAAGGAGAAAATGAGAGGAGAAATTAAGAATTTTACAGAGTGGAAGACATGCCAACCATTTGCCTCCTTACCCACTACCACCAACACCATTCATAAAATAAATTGCAGTTGGAGCACACTCAAACTAGGAATCCTGTTCATGAAAAGAGTTAGGAATAAAGAATAGCAGGTCACCTTAATATAAAACAACTGCAACATGTCAGAAAACATGGGGAAGTAAATAAATGAATACATAAATTGAAAAACCTCTTCTGTTGATGAAAAGACTTGACGAGCAAACTAAACACAAATTTGAAGAAAACAACAATACAAAACTTCAAACTATATTAAATATTCTCAGTCAAGAATCTGGAAATGTAGTGAAAGGCCTAGAATCAGAGATACAAAAGCAAAGAACAGATGTATAGAAAAGAGCTAGTTGATTGGATTCCGAAAAGAAATAAAGTTAAAACAAAATATATAAAATTAAAATTAAATTATAAGGTACCCAATAGAAGACAAACTCAAAAAATTTAAAAGGGTATTAAGAAATTTTTTTTTAATTATATAAGACAAATAAGAGAATAAAACTATCAAAAAGAAAGTGGATAGAAATGGAAGACAGGCAAAAGTTTGAAACTATATAAAATAGGTGTTCCTGAAGAGTAAAATCAAAATAATTGAAAAAAATATTTAAAATTATAAATCAAAGAAAATCTCCCAGAAATAAAAGTACTCCAACACATATTCTCTTAAAGTTATTAAATTTTAGAGATGAAGAAAAAAAGACCATTTGTGTCTCCAGACAAGGAAAGAAGGAAGGGAGGGAGGGAGGGAAGGGAGGGAGGGAAAGAAACAAGTTACAAAGGCAGAGGAATCAGACTGAGAGTTCTCAAAATAACATACAAAGAAAGGTAACAGGAGAGAATAATTTTCAAGAAACAAGGAATGAAAAACGAGGATAGCTATCTAGCCAAATTTCCCTAAAAGTAGAAAGTCCATAGACAGTTTTTCATGTGCCAGAATTCAGGGAATCAATGCGTATGAGTAGTTCCAGACGAAACTACCAGAGAATGGCTTTCATCCAGCCAAGGTTCACTCTAAACCTGCAAAATGACTTACAGTGAATATTTGATATTTCTAATTGAAGAGCTAAGAACAATAAAAGATAGGGTCATGAATTAAAGTATAACATGTAAACATTATGTTCTGGCAACTAAAACCAGGAGATAGCGGGAGAGAAAAGTGAGAAAGTAGGATAAGATCAGTGCTGTCAATGGAAGCAGAACGGTACCATTTAAAGCTGACAGGTGGTGAAAAATTAAAAAATGGAATTAAGGGCACAGAAAAAGTATTAATCCAAAGGTAATTATTAAATAAATATTTATATCTTCTTAAATACCAAAAGAAAAAATTTAAAAAGCCACATAGAAACAGTGAATATACCATCACATGCAAATTTAATTTCTACACAAGATAATAGACACAATCAAAACCATATATATTAGTCATATCAATAAATATGAATAGGATTAATGCACCTATGGAAAGAAAAATATTTTATAATTGGCCTATAAAACAAAATACAACTCTCTACTACATACAAGACACACTTAAAATGCAATGATTCAAAAAAGCTAAAAATACAGGGATAAATAAATATTTACTGACAAACACAGGCAATAAGAAACCAGGGGTTGCAATCCTGATACTAGACAAAGTACACTTCAGAGCAAAGAGCATTAAATGAAGCAGAGGACACTTCATAATATTAATAGCCATGTTCCACATAAAATTCTGATATTTATGAATAATTATACACTGAAGAGGACAACCATATATATTTTTTTAAAACCTATTGGTGAATGCCAAATGAAATAGAAGCAGTAATAACAAGACATTTTAAAATATCACTCTCAACATGAGACAAATCAAGCAAATAAAAAATAAGTAAGGATATAAAAAATTTAAATAATATGGGCAATAAGATTGACCTTTTGGATACACAACAACCTACACACTGATACTAAGCATATTATTTCTTTTCAAATGCGCATAAAAACATTTACAAAAGTTGGAGTTATACTAGGGCACTCATAGGAACCTTTAAGAAAGGCTTTCAAACTATGAATAAAATTCCAGATTCTAAAAGAACACATTGAAATTTTATTACATAAAATTGAAAAAAATCACACAGAAAAATACACCATAACCAGATACAGAAGACATGACAAACTGAGAAATCAAATTAGCAACACATATTACAGAAAAGATACTAATGTCTCTAATCTACAAAAAATGTTTTCAATATTAAGGGGAAAATGTATCTGCTCCAAGGCAAGATGTAATAACAGGAGATGATTTTCCTCCCCCTGAAACAACTTTAAAGCAGAAAAAATATGTGAGAAAAAAAAGGGTTTTCAAGACATGGTCATCAAGCAACAAAAGACACTGATTCCTGATAGATGAGAAACAAATGAAACCCTATAATGGGCCCAGGTCACAGCCCTGAGCAGGTTTTCAGGACTTGGCATAAGGAAGAGAAACCTAGTGGAGCTGGTGGACTCCTGGAGTGGAACAGATGGAGCTGAGAATCTTTAAAGTACTGAGAGGAAAGAAAACACCCTTCAACCTAGAATTCAAGACTCAACAAAAATATCTCATCTCTCACTGCTGAGGCAAGACCTTTCTGAATTGTCTACCCAAACATCTCCTAAAAACAAACAAAATAAAGACATCTTCAGATGTCCAAAAGCTGAAAGAATCTACCCACCAGATCTGAATTACACTAAAGAAAGTCCTGCTGGCAAAGGGAAAAATGGCAGCAGGTAGAAATATGTATCTTCAAAGGAGTCAAGGGCACTGAAAATGGTAACAAAAAGTAAATGTCTGAGACATTAAAATCTCTATAGAAGATAATGGACTAAATAAAAATAGTAACAACATGTTGTGGGATTTATGCAAAATATAAAAATAAAATGCATGACAATGATAACCTGAAGGCTCGGAGAGAAGAAATAAAACTCTAAAATTGTAAGATATTATTCATGAAGTGGTATAATACCACTTAAAGGTAGACTGTGTTAAGTTAAAAATATGTACTGAAAACTCTAAAATGACCATCAAAATAACAAAACAAGAGTTATAGCTAATAAGCTAACAAGAGATAAAATGGAATAATTTAAAATTTATTTTAAAATTTAAAATTTTAAATAAAATAATTTTAATTCTAATTTAGGCACAAGAGGCATAAAAGAAGGAAAAGAAGGACAAATGAGACAATATGAAACAAATAGCAATATAAAAACACAAATAAGTTAACAGTAAAAGGATGAAAAGATATGTCATGCCAACACTAGTAGAAATGAAACTGGAGTAACAAAGTTAATACCAGGTAAAGTGGACAAGAAAACAAAGGGGGTCCATTCCCACCTATTAATCATTGTATAGTAGTTCTAGAAAGGGTAATAAGACGAGAAAAATAATACAAGTAAATCTACATCTTTAAATCTAGACTAAAATAAAGAAGTAAAATTGTCTTTATTTATAGATGATGAATCAGCTATTTGGAAAATCCAATAGAAACTACAAATAGCCTACCTACTTAGGACTAGTAAGTGATTTTAATCAGGTGGCAGGGCACAGTTTTAAGAAACAGAAATGAATTGCATTTCAATATGTTAGCCACAAGAAATCAGAAAGTGATATTAAAAAGCCATACTATTTACAATAGCATCAAAAAACGTGAAATATTTAGAGATAAATCTAACAGATGTGCAAGATCTGTTTACATAAAACTATAAAATATGATATAAATCCTTTCTTTTCCTTTTCTTTCTTCCTTTTCCTTTCTTTCCTCCCTACTGCTGCTGCTCCTGCAACTACAAAACATGAAAAAATGGTCACCATTAAAATAATGAAAAAAATGATATAAAAATTTAAGAAAAATTAAATGCATGGGTCAAAAAACTCAATTTATGAGATGTCCAATTTAAATTATAAATTAAATAACCCCAAATTTTCCAAAAAGAAGTTTTTGATAAATTGACAAACTGATTCTAAAATTTATATATAAGCACAGTGAACCTCAAATAATCAAAGCAATACTGAAAAAAATAAGCAAAATTGGTAGATTACCATTACCTGATTTCAAGAGTTATTATAAATCTACATCAATCAATACTGTGAGCAGTAGGCATCAAGATAGAAAAATTTATCAATAGAACATAATAGGGTGGTCAGAAATAGACACACACATTTTTTACAAGTTTTTTAAATGAGACCTCATTTTTTACAAATGTGTGAAAGCAATTCAGTTGAGCAAAGAGAGTCTTCTCAACAATTTTTGCTTGGAAAATCAGTATTCACAAAGATAAAGAAAATGAACTTTGACCTGTACCTCACATCTTATAAAAAAAAAAAAACTAATGCAAAATGGGTCATGGACTTAAATAGAAAACTTAAACCAAAGCACTTCTGGATAAAACCTAACAGAATATTTTTTTCATCTTTGGTTACACATACATTTCTTAGGTATGACACCAAAAACATATTCCATAAAAAGACAAATTTGACAAAGGGAACATCAAAATTAAAATCATCTGCCCTTTGAAAGGAAGAGAAGCTACACACTGGGAGAAAATATTACAAATCATCTATCATCAATATATAAAGGACATCCAGAATAGAAAAAGAATGCTCAAAATTCATTACTAAGAAAAAGATTTGAAAAGAAATTTCATCAAAGAAGATACATGGATAGCATATAAACACATGAAAACATGATCAATATCATTAGTCATTAGAGAAATGAAAATAAAAGCACAATGAGATACTATAACTTTCCTACCAGAATGGCAAAACTTAAAATGACTGACCACACCCAGTGCTGTCAAGGATGTGGAAGAATTGGAACATTCACACACATGTCTGTTTGAAAAACACTTTTCAAAGTCATTTCTTGAAAATTTAAATATACATCTATTATATGATACAGTCATTCCACCACAAAGAATTTATCCAGAGAAAAAGAAATAAATGTCCACACAAAAAGTTTGACACGAATGTTCTGGGCAATTTTATTTGTAATAGCCAAAATCTTGAAACAGTGCAAATGTCTATCAGCACATGAATTGATAACATGAGGTATATGTATACTTTGGAATATTATTCAGGGGAAAAAAAACTTGATTCATGTAACAAAGTAAATGAACCTCAAATTCACTGGCTAAAATATAGGAAATAAGTGCAAACTGATCTATAGAGACAGAAATCAGGTCAGCGATAGCTGAGGAATGGGAAAGGGTGTTGGTGGCAAGGAGGAGGGATTACAAAATGCACAAAGAACTTTTGGAGGTGATGGATATGCACATCATCTTCACTGGGTTTATGGTTTCCTCATTACACACACATGCCAAAATGACCAAATTACACACTTTGAAAAGTGCATTTTTCTCAGATATTTATATTTCATTAACTCTATTAAGAATTGAGGGATATGGGAAATTTTTTAATTTGTTTAGGAAAATGGGGAAACACACAATCATAAAATTCACAAAAAAGGCCCTTAACACATATGAAAATAGAATAAGAGAAATGTACTTTCCTAATAAGAATTCCTAAAAAGATAAATGTAAATACTGAGACATTATTTCTCACTGATCAGGTTGATACAAATTCAAGAGCTTACAAATACAAAACAATCTGTTGGCAAAGCTGTCAATAAATAGTTCTCATACATTAATTTGGGATTGCCCCTATAGAGGAGAATTTAGCAATTTCTATATATCCATTTACCTTTTTACCCAGAAAGTTCACCTCTAATAATTTATCCTAAATGTACACTTTCAAAAACACAATTATATATATGCAGAAGCTTATTTGTAATTACAAACTATTGGAAACTTTCTAAATTTCCAATAGGAAATTTGTTGAATAAACTATTATATTTAGAGTACTACACAGCTGTATGTAAAAATGAGAATGAGTTCTGTGAACTGATACTGTGCAACTTCCAGGAAATGTTATTAAGAGAGAAAAAAATGCAAAAGTGCATTTATATTATGCTACCTATTGTGTAAGAAAGAATGGAATATGAGAAATCATATCTGCTTATCTTTGCAGAAAGAAACAAAAGAAGAAGAAATCAGCAAGCCATGAAATTGGTTACTACAATGGGTAGAGGAGAATGGGTGAAAGAGATATGGAAGGGAATTCTATATCTCTAGATGAAACTTCTTTTACATAATTTTGACATATGAAAGCATGTACCTATTCTACATATTTAAAAATTAAGTTAAATCAATAAGAGTGGGACAGGAGAAAAACCCTAACCCTTGAAACAAACTGAAACAGCTGAGCCTCATTGCCTTTCAAACCACCATGGTACTGAGGGGAGGGGCAAGAGAGAAAGGGAGGGAGGGAGGGAATCTTATCTTGGTCTCTAGTGCCAGTCATCATTGGAAGAAATGAAGACTCTAGAGAAATGGTTAATAGGAAGACCTACATAAAAACTTGATGGGGACTTGCCCCATGGACACAGAGCCAGCTTAGCTGGCTAGCTAAATCTGGCACAAATCTGGGACAATTGAATTACAGTCCTAAATTACAAATGAGTTGAAAAAATAGGAAAATTAATCACTGCATACAAACAATGGTGAGTGGATGGAATGATGGATGGATGAGAAGGAAGGGGTCTAGCACACAGTAATATGACAAAGCCCATTTGGCAAATATGGAGATAGTACAGAATTTGAAAAATCATCATTTTGCAACTACATGGCAAAGATCAGGTAAGATCAATCAATGAATGCTAAATCTAGGGGAAAATTTTAATGAGGGATGGAATGTTTTCATGGTTTTAAGGTGTCTCCTCACAGACTGTTTAGAGACAAGGGAGAAAAAATGCAATGATACACCAGAGAAATGTGGTAACACCTTGACCAGGTATGGTAGGTCCCCAGATATCCATCTCCAAGTCCTCAGAACTTGTGGATATGCTACCCTTCATGGCAAAAGGATTTTACTGGTATGCTTCAGTTAAGGATTTTGAGATGGAGAGATTTTCCTGGGTTATCTGAGGGGCCCCAAGGTGACAACAGGGTTTTTATAAGAGAAAGATGGAGACAGGAAGAGTTAGAATCAGAGGAGATGTGACCATGGAAGCAGAAGCTGATTCAAAGAGACCAGCATTCAAGCTATGTAAGTGACCTCTAGAAGCTAGAAAAAGCAAGAAGAGGGATTTTCCCCCACAGCTTACAGAAAGAACACAGATCTGTCAACCCTTTTAAGACTTCTGAACCGAGGTGATAAAATTGTGTTGCCTGAAATTCACTTAGTTTTATGGTAATTTTTTAAACATCAATAGGAAAATAAGATAGATTTTGGTACTTGGAAATGGGGTACTACTGTACCAAATACAGAAAAATATAAAAAATTGCAATTGGGAAATGGGCAGAGACTGGGAGTATATTGAAAAGCATTGTACAAAAAGTACAGACTGCCTTGACTAGTGTTAGTAGAAATGGATATCAACAACTCTGCTTGTGACGACTCCAAACAAAACAAGGAGTATGGTAGAGAAAACCCACACAGCCTAGAGGATGCTTAAATTGCCATAGAAAGACTGTTGGTAAAAGATATATATGAAGGTTAAAGGTACCCCTGGTAAAGCCTCAGAATTACATGAGGAACACGTTATTGGAAATGGAGGGAAAGGGCGTCCTTGAGCTATAGAAGCTGGGGGAATTGCGCCTTTATGTGGGAAGAACAACTTAGGAATAATGAGTTTGGATATTAACTGAGGAAATTTCCAAGCAAAGTGTTGAAGATACAGCCTGGTTTCTTGTTTCTCACAGAAGCAAGCAGAATGTGAGGAGAGAGAATGAGGGAAGAACTGGCAAGTAAAAAGGAATCAGGACTTGATATAGAAAATTCACAGTCATTTCAGATTTCAAAAGATATTAAAATTAGTAAATTTACTCTCAGAAAAGTGTGCTGTGAAGAGAAAGCCAAGGATGTGGCTGAGCATTTTGCTAGGTATGGGTGAGACTCTGGGTATAATCTAACCTGGGGCAAAACTCCCCTCTGTGCATCTGTGAAACTGGAAACAAGTCACAGTATCCACAGTACAATACAGTGGTGGGTACTACTGGGAAGAGCTGAAAGGTTAGCACATTCAGTGCCCCAGATGCTCTCTGAAAATACTGCCATGTTCTTCATGATACCCTCGGCCATCTAAGCAGACATTTAGAGTAGAGCTGGGATTATTCAGAAAAATCTGTGAAGAAATCTCTTGTATAATAGAATAAGTTCTTGAGTACACTGTACCAAAGGAAACACTGCCAGCTTGGACTCAAAGGGAAAAAAGAGCACAACATGAAGTCTGTTGGACTCCCCAAATTCTACAGGCAGGAAACACTGATGCAGCTGCCAGCAGCAAGCACGAACCACGCTTCATGAAGAAGGGAGAATGACCCCAAGGCAAAACCACAAGCCAGAAGGGAGGCATCAGACCTCCTGGCATTACTACTCCCAGGCCTTGAGACCTCATGTTATTTGCCTGAATTGTTAATTGCTTGAAACTGGGGATTCCTTATTTCTTTCCATATTCTATCTTTTTGAATGAAAATTTTTTCATCCATTTGGGTTGCTGTCATGAAGGGGTGGCTTAAACAACAAACATTTACTTCTCATAATTCTGAAGTCTGGGAAGTCCAAAATCAGGGCACCAGAAGATTTGATATCTGGTGATAACCCATTTCCTGGTTCATAGAAAACCATCTTCTTGCTATATCCTCACTGGAAGAAGGAGTGACAGAGATCCTAGGGTCTGTTTCATAAGAGAATTAATCCCATTCATGAGGGCACCACCTCATGATTTAATCATCTCCCAAAGGCCAAACTTCCTAATATCATCACATTGGGGTTAGGAATTCAGCATATGAACTTTGGGAGCACACAAGTGTTCAGTAACAGAAATGTGTAAATGCCCAGCCTACCACGGTAGTGTACTGTGGATACTGTAACTTGCTTCTAGTTTCACAGATGCACAGAGGGGAGTTTTGCCCCAGGATAGATTATACCCAGAGTCTCACCCATACCTAATACAGGTGATTTCAATGAGATTTCAAATATTTGAATGAACAAAACTTAAATGAGGTTTTGATTTGTTGCTATAATGCTTGAAATGCTGGGGGACCTTGGAATGGGGTGAATATATTTATCATATTGAACAGATGTGAATTTTGGGGAGCCAGTAGGCAGACTGGCCACCCCAAAGATGGCTACCATCTAATCCCAGAACCTGTGAGTATGTTAGCTTTCAAGGCAAAAGGGGTTTTTCTGATGTGGTTAAGAACCTTGAGATGGAGAAAATTTACAGGATTATTTAGGTGGGCCCTATGTAATCACAGGCTCTTTATAATAGAAAGAGGTAATCAGGAGACACAGAGTCAGAGAAGAATGGGAAATAGAGGTCAGAATCATGCAGAACCACGACCCAAGAAATGTAGGCATCATCTAGAAGCTATAAAAAGCAACGAAATGGACTCTGCCCTGCAGCCTTTAGAAAGAAAGTGGCCTTTCCAACATATTTTATATTTTTGAACTCCAGAAATCTAAAATTAGAATTCTTTGTTGTGTTAAGCCATTAAGTTATGGTAGTTTGTTGGAGCAGCAATAAGGAACAAATATAGAATTTAGTCTGTATCAGTTGGGGCTCAACCAGAGAAACAAGCCCATAGGAAACATATACATATTTATTGCAAAAAGTGGGCTTATACAATTATGGGGGCTAACTAGGCAGGTACAAATGCCCATAAGGAAGACCATCAGGAAAGGCAGGCAGGAAGTCTGGTGCATAAGCTAAACCTGCTGTCTACAGGAAGAATATCTTCTCCTTCAGGGAACTCAGAGAAACCACAACTCTGCTTTAAAAACCTTTTAACTAATTGAATTAGGCCTAGACAAATTATCTGGGACAATCTTTCTTATTTAAAGTCAACTGATTATGGACGTTAATCACATCTACAGAATACCTAAGACTGACACCTAGAGTAGTGTTTGAATAATTGAAGACTGTACCCAAGCCAAATTGATGTATAACATTGAACATCACACCAGTAAATGAAACTAACATTACCCAATAAAGGACGTATAGATATGGTGTGTTCCAGAAGTGATACTCTCAGAAGGACACAACTAAACAGCATTCAACAAAACTGTAAAAACCTTTAATCCCCAAAAAATAGACAAACACAAAATGAGAATGGTGCGATTTTTAAAAATGTTAGCAAGGGTGGTTTTAGACTCTTCATAAGTGTCCATTTTTTTTAAGGAATGGAAAGACTATGGAAATGTTGCAAATTAGAGAAGGCCAAGAAGACATAAATAAATGCAATACCCAATTCAAGATTGAAATTTCTACTTGCAAGGGAGGAAAATGCTATAATTGGCATTACTGCATAAATGGACAAAATTGGAATATAAATAGTAGGTTAGATCAGATATAAATGTAAAATTTACTGACATTAATAACTGTGCTCTTTTTAAGTAAGATAATATCATTTTCTTAGGAAATATACCCAGAATTATTTAGGGGAAAAAGCCATAGGTATGTAAACTATCTTCAAGTTGTTGAGAAATAAATTTGTGTGTGTGTGTGTGTGTGTGTGTGTGTGTGTGTATGCATGTATAGAGGAAGGTTCTCAATAATTATTTACACAATAAATAGAGGATTTTCAAAAGGAAAAAGATGAATTCTTGGATGATGAAAAGAAATAAGAAAAAGCATCGAATTTACAAGTGTGAGATAAAGGTAAGAAAAAATCATATACTTTATATAAAATTAATACAAATGTAAAGTTTCTAGAATTTTTCTAATTAACACTTGCAAATTCTTGTGCTATATTTGGTGACCCTTGGGTCTTCCAAGAGTAATTCTAGAATCCATTAGTTTTGACAATGTATAAAGTGAATTTGCTATAATTCAATATGTAGCTACAACTTTGGTATAACAAAGTACATTAAATTTCACATTAAAGACATGGTTGTGTATTATAGATTTGACAAATTCTAAGTCAAATTTCTATCAAAGACCTGAATATTCAGATACTATAATTATCAAAGAATAGTCTTTGTTGTTCTTCATTTTTGAGGCTTGAATTATTCATTCTTTTTGAGTATTCAAACAAACTTAAAATTCATATTTAAATCTTGCAATATCAATTCAGTATATGGTATCCAAGTAATTAGCATAACGATACATTCATGAATGGGAAAGCAACTTCCCCTGTTTGTAATGGTTGAGTAACAGCAGTTTCAGAAAGAAACATAAGCATTATGAGACAAAATAACACATCCTGGAGCAAAACAAAATGTAATGCCATCTACCACTTAATTTTCAATTCCCTGCCCAGTTTATTTTATTCATCATACATCATACTGCAAACTAGTGAATTTCAAAAGTACTGGATAAAACTACACTGTCCACCTAAAACTTTCTTTTCCTTAATGATATATGCATGTTATTGGGTCTCAAATATTCTCAAATTTTTTTGAGTCTTCCTGTATATAATTGGAAGACATCAGAGTACCCTTACTCTAGGGAGAGATATGGAAAACTATCTTCATTTATTACTTGAAAGTGTTTTAAGAAATAGGACCACATTCTGGTCATGCTATAGAATGATTTTCTAGACTAAGCCACAACTTTCTTCCAGTAATTAGCTCTGCAGTCCTAATTCTTCAATAAAAAGTTCCTGAGAACTGGGGCGTCATCATGATGGTGCAATATGTCATTCTTGACTTCAGTCCCCTTTTCAAGAGGACAAAGTAGCAACTACCCATAGACAAGGTACCACTGTGAAAACTCCAGAACCTGAGGGTGAGGCTAACGCACCCCATGACAACAGAAACTGAGAAGGACCAGGTTAGCAGGGTAACAAGGGCTACACTTTGACAGCATAGCCCCTCCCTCAGGCTGGCACAGTGCTACACTGAGTTACCCTGGGCTTACAGTTTACCCAGCAGGATAAAGAGAACCCCAAGTACACAGCCAGCTTTCTCCATTATTGCAGGAAGCTTCCCAGGAAAGCCATTCAGGTCTCACCATA
This sequence comes from Manis pentadactyla, assembly GCF_030020395.1. Classification (NCBI taxonomy): domain Eukaryota; kingdom Metazoa; phylum Chordata; class Mammalia; order Pholidota; family Manidae; genus Manis; species Manis pentadactyla. The sequence goes on along the minus strand of NC_080020.1, from coordinate 143,729,644 downwards.
CAGTGATCACTGGGAGAATCTGAGAGTTCAACCACTGGGGATCAGATAGTGACAAAGAAGGGAGTGGAGCTAATAGCAGCCAGTGCTCAGATCTTGGAAGACTGCATTGTTAGAGATCTCAACCAGCAGCTTTGACCATCTTCAGAGCTGAACCAAGAGCTATGTCTGACCAGGGAGCTCTTTAGGCAGCTCTCTGCCTGATATGAATCTCCAGCCAAAGGACCATACCAGCTGTGGAGACCATTCTATGGCCCTGCCCAGGCAGGAGAGCAAATTTTCATTTCTGCCCAACCACTGACCATCGCCTCTAGTCCCACCCCTCCAAGAAGCATGACCACATATTCCTGGCAGCCACAGAGCACATCTACAACCAGCATAAACAGGAAACCACGTCAGTACCTCTGCCTAAATGTTAAGCATAGCTTATTATCTTGCATAAACATGGAGCCTGAACAGTGACCCTGAGCAGCCTCAGAGCCCAAGCTATGGTACCATCCAGCGCCAGAGCACAGACTGAAACCCCACCTAGCAATGGAGCCCAGCATATGGCTCTATTCAGTTGCTAAACACAGCCTGCAGCCTTGCCTAGACAGGAAGCCCAGCCAGTAATTCCCACCCAGTTGCTTAACCTGTGGCCCAACACAATCAGAAAGTCTAGACAGGAACCCTACCTGACCATGGAGTATGGCTTGCAGCCTCACCCCCAACCGTAGGGCACATCTGGAGACCCCACCCAATCAGAGATCCCAGCCAGTGACCTCATCTAACAGTGAAGAACAGTTAATGACCTACCTGATCACAAAACTCAATTTAAATCTCACCAAACTTTGGGGCACAGACTGCAGCCCTGCCCTATAGCAGAGTACAGCCTGAAGCCCTGTTGGACCATGCAGTTCAGCCTGTGGCCCCACCTGATTGCAGAGTAAAGCCAGAAGCACCATCTGGTCAGAGAACATAGCTGGAGGGCCCACCCAAAAAGGAGCAATTGCAGAGCGTGGCCCACAGTCCTGCACAATTGTAGAATCCAACCAGTGAGGCTGCGCTGCCAGGGAAGACAGCCTGTGACTCTGTCCAAACAGAGGTGATAGCAGATCATAGCTAATGACCCTACCTGATCATAAAATAAAGCCAGCAGCCCCATTCAACCAGGGACACACCTAGTGGTCTGACTTGAATGCAGAGCCCAGCCAGCATGTCCAACCAACCATGGAGCCCAGCCAGTGTCAACAGCCCTGACCTCAGAGCATGGGCAACAGCCTTGCCCAATTAGAGACACCAATAGCAAGCCCAGCCTACTCACAGACACTACTAGCTGACCCCTCCAAGACCCTAAGCTGAGCTAACATAATCTCAAGAGTGAAAAGTTGAAAGCTTTCTCTCAAGAGCAGGAGCATAACAAGGGTGCCCACTTTCACCATTCCTATTCTGCATAGTACTAGAAGTCTTAGCCAGAGCAATCAGGTAAGAACAAGAAATAAAATAAAAATCCAAATCAGAAGGGAAGATTTAAAATTCAGTCTATTTGCAAATAACATGACCTTATATATAGAGAACACTAAAGATTCCACCCAAAAACTGACAGAACTCATCAATAAATTCAGTAAAGTTGCAAGATATAAAATCAACATTCAAAATATGCTGCATTTCTATAAACTAACAACAAACTTTCAGGAAAAGTTAAGACAACAATCCTACTTACAATAATATCAAAAATAATAAACTGCCTGAGAATAAATTGAACAAAGGAGATAAAAAATCTGTACACTGAAAACTACCAGACACTGATGAAAGATGTTAAAGACATAAATAAATGGAAAGATATCCCATGCTCATGCATAGGAAAGTCAATATTGTTATATGTCCATACTATTCCAACAATCTAAAGATTCAATGAAATCCATGTCCAAATTCCAATGTCATTTCTCACAGAAATAGAATAAGCCATCCTAAAATTTTGTATGGAACCACAAAAGACCCTGAATAGTCACAGCAATCTTAAGAAAGAAGAACAAAGCTGCAGGCATCACACTTCCTGGTGGTTTCAAACTATATTATAGAGCTATAGTAATTAAAACAATATGGTACTGGCATAAAAATGGGCACATAGGTCAATGGAAAAGAATAAAAAATAAATAAAGCCACACTTATATGGTCAACTACTATTTGTTGAAGGAGCTAAGAATACTCAATGGGGAAAAGATAGTCTTTTTGTTAAATAGGGCAAGAATACTGGATATTCACATGCAAAAGAATGAAATAGGACTACTATCTTATACCATATGTAAAAATTAATTCAACATGGATTGAAGATTTGAATGTAAGACCTTGAGTGTAAAACCCCTAGAAGAAAACATAGGGAATAAGCTCTTTGACATCAGTTTTGGCAATGAGTTTTTGAACATAACATCAAAAGTACAAGCAACAATAGCAATAATTAACAAATGGGACAAACTTAAAATCTTATATTAGCAAAAGAACAATTAACAAATGAAAATTCTCCCAGAATGAAAGAAAATATTTGTACTCCACATATTGATAAGAAGTTAATATCCAAAATATACAAGAAAATCATATAAATCAATAACAATTTTTTTTTTAAGTTTAGGTCAGCAAATGGGGATTAATGAATGCCTAGCCTAACTGCAGTTTCAACCTCCCCTGGAAATGTAGTCTTAGCAGTTAATCATGAGTTTTCTGGTGAACACCTATGAGGAAATCTGTTACCTGAGTCCTCTCCTTCCCTGGAAAAGAAGGTGAGGTAATCTACATGAAAAGACCTGCTCTTCCTCCTGAGGGAGGGTGACCTTGCCCAAACCAATCCATTCTTTTCTTTTGCTAATAACTTCTTGCCCCACTCTGCTGTCTATAAAAACCTCCCCTTTTGTACAACTCCTCAGAGTATCTCTATACTTGCTGGATGGGATGTTGCCTGATTTATGAATTGCTTAATAAAACCAATTAGATCTTCAAATTTACTTGATTGAATTTTGTTTTTTAACAGCAAAAAAGCAAATAGTCCTGTTAGAGAACAAGCAAAGAACCTGAATAGACATTTTTCTCAGCAAAACATACAAATAGCCAAAGGTACATGGAAAAGTGCTCAACATCACTAATCCTCAGGGAAATGCAAATCAAAACCACAATGAGACATTACTTCACACCTTTCTGAATGGTTATTATCAAAAGAACAAGAGATACCAAGTGCCAGTGAGGATTTTGTGAGTGGTAACATTTGTACACTGTCAGTGGAAATTTAAGCTGCTATAGCCACTATGGAAAACAGTATGGAGGTTTCACAATATATTAAAAATAGAACTACCATATTATCCAGCAATTCCACTTTAGGTATTTATTTAAAGGAAACAAAATCATTCTCTTTTCAAAGAGCGATGAACCCCCATGTTCTTTGCAGCTTAATTCGCAAGAGCCAAGTCATGAAAACACCTAATTATTCATCAATAAATAAACAGATAGTGAATATATAGTATTCAGCCATAAAAATGAAGGAAATCCTGCCACTTTCCACAAAGGAGATGAAACTTGAGGATATTTAGTATCCTCAGTCACTTAGTACACAAGTGAAATAAGTCAGATGGAGAAAGATAAATGCTGTATGATCTCACTTCCATGTGGAAATATTTTTTTAAACTGATGGCAACAGAGTAGATTGGTGGTTGCCAGAGGCAGGAGGTGAGACAGTGAAGGAAATGGGCGAAGGTGATCAGAGGGTACAAACTTCTAGTTACAAGATTAATAAGTTCTGGGATCTAACGTATAACATGGCGACTACTATGGTTAGCAATATTGTATTGTATACCTGAAAGTTGCCAAGAGACTAGATCTTAAAAGTTCTCACCACATACACACAAAAATGGCAACTACGTGAGCTGGTAAATGTGTTAACTAACCTTTCTGTGTAATCATTTCACAATTTGTATGTATATCAAACTATCACGTCATACTCCTTAAACTTACATAATGTATTATATGCCAGTAACAATCTCAGTAAAGCTATAGAAAATTTAAACCTCAAAAAAAATTTTTTGATAAAGCCATTTTTTGGCATTAGATGAGGGAGAATCATTGAAGATACCCTAAAATACAACACTGGTCATCAGGAACCCTCATATTACCCATACCCATACAGATGGAAATCTAAAATGTTCTCAGTAAATAAAGAATTTCAACATCTTTCATTCAATAGTCTTCAATTTATAGTAGAACTAATGTATGTTTTCTCTGAGCTCTGAAAGTCAGATTCCTAAATCCAGTTAAAGTACTTTGAAGTCTCCAGAATATTCTTAGTGTGCAAGCACAAGTGCTTTTTCCCTGACATCTGCTCAGAAACAGAGATAAATTATCCCATGTATAAGACCTATAAATGAGTGGAACCTGAAGGAAACAGATATTCATTGTGAAAGCATATATTGCATTGCCGTCATGTCCAAATTCATTCAGTTTTCATGATTTGTTCTCATAACTTAAAATCTTAAGGAAGATCTTAATGAACAAGACAGATTTAAATGCATGCTAGATATCTAGATTAGAAAAAAACAGATAATGGAAAACTGAAAAACAAAGGTTTTGAAAAAATTATTTATTTATTGTATCAAAAGTATCAATATGAAATTTGAGGCAGTCAGCATTCACTAAAAAAATTACTGTAAGACTAAGGTTTCAAAAGCATACTTATTTCTAGGCATTAAATTTTTGTTATAACTTTTTATTTTTTGATGCCTGAAAAAACTCAAGAGCACATTTACACAGCTATTCGGTGGAAATGCAAACATATAATTGACTTAAAATGCAAAAAGGAGAAGGCATAGATCTTATCCAGTTTAAAAAATCTTTTTAACAAATTTCAAAATACTAAATCCCAGTTTAGTTGGATGCCATAATCTTCCTGATAAATATATAGGTAACATTAAAAACAAGGAGGAAAGAAAATATGGGTTTAGATAACAGATCTGGAGTCATGCCCAACCCTCCTCTATAGTTGACTCTAAATAACAATGGAGACAATGCCAGGAGTCTGGCAGCATGGGTGTGATCTCACCATCATCAGGGCTTGCAGTCACGCTTTTAGGCTTCTTTTTTTTTTTTGATAAGAGCCCTTAACATGAGGTCTGCCCTCTTAACAGATATTTAAATGTTCATTTATTGTTATCTATATGCACAATGTTACATATCAGATCTCTAGACGTTATCTTTCAAAGTAAATTTTTTACACACATTGATTAACAACACTCCACATTCCCCCTTGCCCCAGCCCCTGGGAATCAACAGTCCATCCTTTACTTCTGTAAGTTTGACTATTTTAGATACATCATAAAGTGGAATCAGAAATTGGAGCCCTTCTACACCGTTGGTGGGAGCACAAAATGGTACAGCTGCTGTGGAAAACAGTACGGGTTCCTCAGAAAATAAAAACGGAACCACCATGAGATCTAGGAATCCCACTTTTAGGCTTTTATCCAAAAGAATTGAAGTCAGGATCTCAAAGAGGTATTTGCACTCCCATGTTCACTGCATGCTATTCACAGTAGCCAAGATGAGGAAACAACCTAAACGTCCATCAACAAATGAATGGACAAAGAAAGGGTGGTATATACACAAGAGGTGGTACTATTCAGCTTTCAAAAAGAAGGGGACCCTGTAAGATGTGACTACAGGGATGGACCTTGAGGTATTCATGCTCAGTGAGATGAGCCTGGTGACACTCTTGTTCATAGAGCCTTTCTAGTGCTTCCTCCTCCTCCCCACCTCCCCTTATTTTTTTTCTCATTCTCTTTTCAGCCCCAAATCCCTCGCCCACAGGGCAACTGAGATTTTGCTGGAGCATGTTCAACAGCTAACCCAAGTGCTACCACTGCAGCCACCAGACCCGATCCTATTAAAGCACCCTCAGAGGCAGCCACAGGCAGAGCAGGGCAGCCCCTGGAGTCAGAACTTCATTTCATCCCGTCACCGCTCTTTGCCCCCTGACTGACTTGAATCATTTGAATACTGAAGAGGTTTAACAGGAGCATCTCAAATGCATCTTCCTGTCCAAGCATCTCAAGGTCCAAAGCTTCTGAGACAACAGGACTTTAAAATGCAGAAGCATAAAGCTAATAATGGTGGAGCTCTCGCAGCCAAATAAGGTCTGGGGTTTCATCATTCCAGAAAGGAAGGAATAGCTGGGAAGGAGGCAGAGAAGGTGGGGCGGGCTTGAAGGCTTCAGCTGCTCCCTCAAATCAAAGAGCAGAGCGTGCAGACATGCTGTTGGGAAGGGAGGAGGAAGCTGACGTACACAGGGAGAAAGCAGGCAGCCCGAAGCAGGGGGACATCTTCTAGTTTCAGAAAATTCGGGGAACATGGCTAAAGTTCAGAAAGAGTTTATAAATGCAAATAAGAGATACAGAAAGTGTGAAAGATTAGCTATGTGGTGAAAGACTGAGATGGGGCCTAAAGGAAATACTTGTAATGCAAAGGGGAAAGAGTGTGGGATGTTACCAATCTAGCTCAAGTCATGCCCTGGAGTTTCAAATGTTGTTTATGCATTAAACAAATGATATAATGTTTTCGGTGGCCACTCTGTGCCCAGCACTGTACATGGTCCAGGAACTTGACAGTGAACAGAGGCACATGTACTAACCCTGACAATGTTCCCTAATGAGGTCTCCCCGCTGCTGTAGGGACCTAGACAAAATGCTAATGACCTCACAACATGGGGGGGGGGGGGGCCTCTGCAAACGATGTACGTGATTGCAAATTAACAGGAACAATGATGACAAAGCCATTTTTTCCCCCGATGTGAGCCTTGTACTTGGCGGTACTTCCAGGGGCAGAGAAGTGAGAAGGATTTCTGCAGCAGTCAGTTATGACCAAGCTGAATTAACAGTGAGTATGTCCAGTAGCCTAGCCCACAGAGAAGAAGCCTCCTACTCCTGTGAGCTTGGCTTTTGGGCATTAGAAACTCCCAGGGGCACAAATGCACTTAGAATCCAATCACGGACACTTGTGATTCTCAGTTATTTTTGGAACGACGTGGAGGCCACTTGAGGAAATGCTAATGAAAAGGAAGGAATTATTGGTGGCTCCTTGGCATCTGTAACTTGGCTGGAGGAAACCTGCATGATGTGAACAAGCCCCCTACTTCTGTGAGCTTGGCTTTCACGCTGTTTACTTGCAGAACTGTCAGGCTGATCCACCTGAAACTTGGAATTCTAATTCTCTTTCTAAAATAAAAGAAAAAATTTTCCCTATAGTTTATTGCAGTGAAAAAACACCACTCCCAATTCCCACCCCCACTACCTGTCATCTAGCCATTGGAAAAGATAAAATGCTCAATTATTTCTGTTTGTCATGCCCACCAATTCCTTTCAGGTCACAGAAGGTGTGTATCTTGGCACAGCACAGTTGTGATGGAAGGCCCCTCGGCAGCCTTCTCACTGATCCCTTTGGCCATCTTTATCACAATAAACTTGCTAACCCGACAGGTAAAAAACAGCCTGTACTTAATCCCCACCCTAACATATGTGCACGTTGGGTAGCCATACTGATATATGGTCATGTGCCTCTGCTTCAAACAAATGGTGCAGCTGTATCTTTCCATAATAAACATCCAAGAATACAGAGAAAATTTCACTTCAATCAGTGTTGCCTTGAAAATCTCCAAAGGAGATTGGTATCATGAAACTTTGGACATTAAATTATTAATGGTTGCCATGGGCTAAAATAAAATGTGAAATCAGGATGAAAGCCTACAGTGAAGTTGAGTCTACAAGAAGTATTACAAAATAAGAAAAAAAAATACAGCATCAATACTTCAACAAACTGGTAGATTAAATGTGCAACCCACACAAGCAAGAAAAATCGTACTGGGTTTCTGGCTTTTGGGCTTTAAGAAGATTATTTTTTTTATTGGAAAGTATAGGAGAGATATGTCTCTCTTAATCTTTTTCCATCTGTTTTTGGAATTAAAGAAACAAGAAGAGAGAAGCCATGGATTTAGGAGACACAAGAGAGGTCATATATCTCTCAAGAGGGCTCCAGTTTTGCTGAAAGTCAAAGGGAAAGATAAAAATGTTGGGAAAATTCTATCTACCCACAAATAGAAATAGTCATTTTAATAGAAATATATGATTATTTTTAGATCTTTAAAGTGTGAGCCCTGAAAGAAAAATGTGAGAAGTGATCAGTAAGAACCCCTTAGGTATAAATATTCCTAATATATAAATAAATATAAATATAAATATATATATTTTTAATGATGAATGCTTAAGAACATTTATTTATATTACTTTATTTTATTTTATTAAACTATCATTGATATACAATCTTATGAAGATTTCACATGAACAACATTGTGGTTTCAACATTCATCCATATTATCAAGTCCTCACCTCCCCATGGTAGTCACTGTCCATCAGTGTAGTAAGATGCTGTAGAATCATTACTTGTCTTCTCTGTGCTGTACTGCCTTCCCCGTGACTTACCTATATTGTGAGTGCTAATTATAGTGCCCCTTAATCCCCTTCGCCCTCCCTCCCCACTCACAATAGCCAAGACATGGAAGCAACCTAAGTGTCCATCAGTAGACAAATGGATAAAGAAGGTGTGTACATACACACAGGGAATATTATTCAGACATAAAAAGAAAAGAAATCCTACCATTTGCAACAACATGGATGGAGCTAGAGGGTATTATGTTCAGTGAAATAAGCCAGGTGGAGAAAGACAAGTATAAATATAAATATTACACGTTTTCTTTAATTCCTTCCTCAACATTCAAGGCCAACGAATGCCACGCCCTTCTCACACTCTGGTCTCCCTGGGTGCCGGGACCCCTCACTGTGCAGCCGTGAAGTTGGAAGGGGGCATCTTTGCCCTCCTCCTCGGAGCTACCGCCTACGCCCTGCTGCCCCACAGGCCTCCCAGCACTCGGCAGCGCTTTCTGCTTGCTCCTGGGAAGGGCCATGGAGGGCACGTGGGTTAGGGCCTCGGTGGAAAGAGGCGCCGGCGACTAAGCATCCGTGCACTGATTTCATCTCAGACACAGCGTAACGGGCCTGGGGCCCCTGTGGGCTAACAGGCCTGGAAATTTCCTGCCTTCGCTCAGCTCTCTTGGTACTACCGGGTCAGTAGCCTCACAACCCCTGGAGTCAGGAATTCTGCGCCATCCTCTTTTGCTTGTATTTGCATCACACATGTCCTACAGCATCTCCACGATCCTAAATTTAGTAAGGGCAGACTTCTATCAGAGCCATTGAGCCATTATATTCTCATTAAAATAAATCTAAACAAATGGCTCTATTCCTCTCAGCAGCCTTACACTTGTATCTGCCACTTGAGGAACTGAGATACGAGAGGTGACTAGAACTACTTACCTTCTCTAGACATCAGTTCCCTCCCTCCCTTAACATCAAGAAGATTGAACTGGGCGGCTTGGTGACCGGGGCACTGCTCATCTCCTGCCATACCGCAGCCGCAACCCCCATCCTACCTGCAGTTCAGCCACACCACACTCATGCCTCTGAGCAAACGCTTGGTCTGCTCCCCAGCCTCACCCCACCGAAGATCCATCTTCTTGATCTTCTCGGATTGCTCTTCCTTCCATGACTCAGCTGGACACCAAACCCTGGAAGAAACTCCATCCACTCCCTCTGCTCCTCAACAAGCATCCCCAGTCTCATTCGGGCCCCTCTTCCTAACTCTTCTAATGCCCTGAGCATGCTTTAATCATAACATTTATGCCAGTCTATGTAACCATCTGCTTTATTACCCTCTTGGCCCCAGACTGTGATCTTCTGGGCAGCATACATTATCCATTTGTGTGCTCTCAATGCCTGGCAGACTTCCTGGAGGAAGCTAGAGACTCAGTAAGTGTTAATTGGATGAAAATGGAGATCAGTGCATGAAAAAAGGTGCAAGTCATACTGTCTATTCTAACATTTTACTTAATGATGGTCTTTTTAGAAATACAAGGATGACTCTTATCTGTTAGAACAGTGCCTGGTACATAATAGGACTCCAATAAATATTTGTTTAGTGGATAACCGAGTACTTCAAAATAACCAACCTAGATGCTGGCATTGGCATCTTTGAGGGAAGAGGAAAAGGTGGTACCGGTTTGTGTATATATATATATATATATATATACACACACACACATATATTTTTTTTGCATGGATGAAGACTCTAGTTTGACAAGGATCAAAGTCAACACTAAAAAATTTACCCTGAACAAAGTCAGCAAACTTCTGTTCAGGCCAATTGTTCTGTAAAATCACCCATTTCTGGAAGAAAACGAGAAGAAAGGGAAAAACCAGCCATTAGTTTTTAGGTTACTGAGGAATTAAAATATCGCTCATCTGTATGCCAAACATCCCACTAATGATTTTTATATTTATTACATGTTGAAGTTTTAATATGTTTTCTATATTGGGTTAAATAAAGTATTGTACTAAAATTAATTTTATTTTTTATTACTTTTCTCATTAGAAACTTGAAATACATAGCTCACATTTTATGTCTATAGGATAGCACTGATCAAGGACCTAGTAAACGTCCTTTTTGCTATGATCCTACTTCTGGTAACAAAGCTTTGGCATTTATGACAACAAATTGCTCTTCATTGAGAGCAGCTCTATCCCATTTTTCCAAGGTCAGCCAAAACCTATTCGTTGAGAACAGCGCCATCTACTGAGAGAAAATGACAACAGCTCTGGGAGTAGTTTCACTCTGAGCCCAGGCACAGCTCATAGCTGCAAATTTAGCAAAACTGTAGTCAGCTCAGAGCAAGTCCTGGTGAGAAGTGCTGCATTTAACCTCTAAATGGCTGCAAGCACACAACAGGCTTCTCCCCCTCTCTCCGCTTGGACAGGGAAATAAAAAAGCACAAGGGCACGGCCGGTCCCCTGCGCAGCCCACCCCGAGGCTGAGTGCCCCACTGAGGGGAAGGGAAGGTCCAGGCACCTGAGAATCTCCTCTGAGAGGCACTGCTCATCATCCCCCGCCTCAGAGCTAAGAGTCTGCCTTTGCACCTAAAGACATTTTACACCTTCCTAGTGAACACATTTTAAACATCCTCAACCTTAAACTCAAGGTTCCCACTGACCCCCCTGGAGCCTTTTCTGTAACATCTGCCCGCTGCGGGGCAGAAGGGATGGAAGAGAGGGGAGATCAAAGATGACACAAAACAGTGCTTTGACAGAGAAATTTTGAGAACCTACCCACCCACGCTCTCAAAACAATGCTTAGTTTGAAAGAAGATAGTCACTCTATGGAAATACATTTTCAGAAATTGCATCAGCTATTTTTGTAAATGACACTAGGACTTCCCATTGGCTATATCCTAAAAGACACTTTTTAGTTAGGAATCACCTTCTTGATTGCTCTTAAGATACCAAAAATGAACACTGGCCAGTTTGGTTAATTACATATCCCATACATGTGTGTGTACATCCGTGAATGTGTGCATGGATGACTGTGCACACACAAATACACTCACGCTCATTTTCACTCCAAATGTTAAGCATTCTTTCTGTGAGATGGGGTCCTGGGAGATTTTGATAATGTCCATCTTTCTGGTTTTCTGTAGTTTACAAATTTTCTTTTGAATAAGAAAAAGAAAGAAAGGAAGAAGTAGGAAGAAAAGTATGAGAGAGAGTGGAGGAGACACAGAGGGCTGGAGAAGGAAAGGGAGCCAGGGAGAGGGAGAGAAAGGGAGTGAAGACTGCTGTCTCAGAGCTATGCATTTCACAAAAGGAAGTCAGTCATAATAAAATCCCTTCTGTCACACAGCTTGGGAAAGCATCTACAGAAAACTCAGTGACTCACTTGTATGATAGCACATCCCCTCTCTTACAGCCCTTACTGAAGACATTTTGCCCCAGAAGGAATGGGTAGGATTGTATGCAGTAAAGGGCATTTTTTCCTTTGCATTCATTGAAAACAAAAGCTGTTTAAGGTTCTTCCAATATTGCCTAACCTAAGGTGCCTGGAGCCTTTTTTTGGTATTGGTTTTAATGCTGGTTCCCCAGGTCAACCTTTAGGTGCACAGAGGTAATAATTAAGAAAAAACAAAACTAATAACCAAGCTCTGCTTCATTTCTCCCTGCCAGCAGGCACACAGTGTTCCATTCCGTGGCCACTGAAAATCAGTACTTTCAAGAATGATATTGACCTGCTAATGAGTGAGTAGCAAGCATTGCTAGGGGGAAATGGAATGCTCTGAAAACTCGACTACATACATGTGTTTCAGGTTTTAACAAATGCACTTAATGCCAGATTCTTCATTGTGCATCATGGACTAATGGTAAGATAGACAGATTTACATTCCAAAGACCTCACCAACCCAGGACCAGAAGCTGGGGCTGAGAACTGATTTATGTTGACTGATAGTCTTTTGTCACTCTGCCTTAATAGGCTGTGACCATTTGAAACTTCAAAATGGATGAAAAACATAATGGGTACTCCCATTAAATGAAGCAGAGAGATGGGACTGAGAAGCCAAACATTCTGTTAGAAAAAAGAAAACGGTCTGTCTAGACAAATCCTTGAGATGTTCAAACCTTCTGACATGCTGCTCTCCTAGTGCATACAAAGTATATGTGATGAACACAGACAAAACAACTGACATTTCTTTTATATCTAAAATTATAACTTTTAGAGCAACAATCCATGCAAACCTTTTAACTCAGTAATTACACTTCAGAGTATTTATTCTAAACACATAGGATTGTATCTAAAATTAGGTAGCTTATTACAGTGTTCTTTATAATGTTAAAAAGTAGAGAATTTGTTAGTAAATTAAAACTAAATGGAACACAATGAAATCATTAAAAATCACATTTTAGATTATTAAAAATACATATAGAGAATATATTACAAGAAAGAAGATTTCCAAATAACACATCAAATGTATGCATTTTTATATCAAGTATATGCAGCTGGACTGATAAGGTCTATAGATCTAAGAACACAGTGGCCTTAGATCAAAGCATAGGCACAGGCACACTGAGAAACAAAGTGCAGCAGCGACATGCACAGAAATGTGAGCAGGTGTCCCGCAGTAGGATCATGGGTGACTTCTTACTTCTCCTATATGTTTCTATACTTTTCCCCAAATTACTAAAGTGGCATATAATACTTGTAAAGAAAAAATCCACGATTATAGTTTATATAAATTTTTATCTCAATATATACCTCCATTTACTGAGCATCAGCATCCTCCACAAAGGGTTAAATGTGTATCTAAGCACATCTCCTATTATAACAACACACTGTCCATATCAGGGGTGGCCTGAGCTCCAAAGGGCTGTGGAATGAAGCCTTGTGTGGATGAAGGATTAGCAGAGGTCTACCTGGGGTCACAAAGCAGGCAAGGGGGATGCCTGCAATGCTTTTAATAGTGTCACCCATGTTCCCTGGGCTGACAGTGCTGTGAACATGACAGTACTCAAATCAATGTAAACTGTCAGCTACCATTAACATGCAAATACCTCTTTAACAGAATTTGATTAAGGATGAAAACTGGACACTCCCAGGAATATGATTTCCAGCCAGGCTTAAGTTTGAAGAGGTAGAAGAAGAAACAAAGAATAGACCAGGACGTTCCCGTGACTCATCGCTCTTTACTCGCCATCCCAGTGAGCATGTCAGAAATGGAAATGGATGACAGTGCCTAGACTGGGTTTTCTCCCATTATATAAGGGGATACCTTGGACAGTTTACGGCTATAGGAGTAACTTTTCCTACATGTGTGGTCATGGAGAAATTAAGATTTTCCTTGGTCAGAGAGCAACTTTGCACAAGTCTTTGGCAAATTCCAAGTAAACTCTCATGTTTCGTTAATGGGAATTATAACTTACAATCTTCTAAAATTTAAACTCAGGATGTTTTATATTGATTTGGGTTTTTTAAAAATGGATTGCTAGTTATTCTCCATTTATATATCCCCTTTCTAGAACTTACTCCAGCCTTTTCTATCTTGCTCAGTCAGCGCCCTGGGAGACTGACCCACATAGAGGACGTCATCGGGGTTCCCTTGTTTGCCAGTTTCCGGGAAGTTTCAGCCTGCGAATGACCTCACCCAAAGGTCAGCCAACAGAGGAGAGAGAGATCAGGGAAAATATTCCCTGCTCCCTCCTGCACTCTGGGAGCAGCCAGGTCTGCCCACACCTACAGCTGCCCCTATATGGTCCTTCATCCAGTCCTTCAGTGATTCCTTGTGCCTTTGCCTGGGGTCATTAATATTTTTATTATAGTGCTAATCTCTGGGTGTCTAATCACTCCTCCAGGAGGTGGAATGTCTTGCTAATTTATATGGGTAGATATTATATATATCCTAATAAGTTATATATATTACCTATTACTGATATGTATATTGTATTATACAATTTCATATAATACATATTCTTATATAAATATAAAAAGCATTATGGACTATATTCTAAAGATATTAGATCAAGGACCCCACTCCTTGGGGTTTATTGTGTTAACACACACGTTTACTTCTTTTATTAGCTAAAGCCTGGATCCACTGGTGCCCTGCAAGCAATGAGTTGAAAACCTGGTTATCTTCATCTGTATGGGGGAACACATAATTTAACACTTAACATAACACTTCTCTGGCGTAGTGTATAAAGGAAACTGGGTGCTTAAGGACATGGAAATGTGAGAGTGGGCCTCTCATGTGTGAGAGCCAGAGCTACATCCTCACCTTACCCCATGGCACGGTAAACACCCATTCGCTTGTACTCGGATGGAGAGGAAGCCAGGGTGAGCAGAGGTGAGGGGCAGGAAGGGGGGCTGATGCATGGTGAGGTTGAGGGGGAGGCTAGAGCCAGGTCATAGGGCCTCATAGGTCAGAGCAGAGATTTAGGATTTGGTCCTAAGTGCAACTGAAGATTTTACCAGGGTAAGGATGAGGAAGACTGGTGTGATTTGATTTATGTTTGAAAATGATGAATCTGGCTACACTGTGAAGGATTTGGGAAGTAAGATTGGATTGGAAAAACTGGAGGCATTAATTTGACAAAGGAGAGAAGGGAAGTAATAGTAGAGTTTGGGTGTTGACTCATTGTTGAATTATAAATGTTATCACTATCTAAAGTCTCAGGTTGGTTCTAAGCAAACTGCCATAAAGCACGATTTCTCAAAAGCAAATGAAATGACATCCTACGACAAACTTTCCATCCTACAGGCTGTGAGGGAGAGTGCCAGGATTAAAGGTTAATAATAGTTTGTTTTTCCTAAATAAAAAATAAATAGAAATTCCAGTATAATGGATCAGCCCAATGAACTATCTTATATTTCTCTGAAATGCAAGTACATACGTCCCTGTGGAGAAACCAGGCTTAGAGGGATATTTAGTAGCAGGACATTAATGAGTGTTTAGAAAAATTATCAGAACTGTGACCCATTTCCAAACTTCCTGGGAAAAATCCCAGGAACCCTGGAGAAGCTGAGTAATACACTTGCTTCTCCAAGCATCCTAAACCTTCTCCAGATCCTCAGAGTTTAGGGTACAAAATAAAAAGCCCTGCTTTCCATCTGTGTATCTTCTGGGTGGGCATATAAACCCACTCTAAGCCAAATGTGGTAAACTGCTAAGCTAACAATCCTGTGGGGTCAGAGCTGCATGTGGGGAGCAAAGGTACATGATCCCACTTTCTCAAAGTTCTACCCAGCTATGGGGCAGAATAATGGGTTAATAGCTGGGCTAGAGAATTTATAAAGCAAGTACTTTACATAGACAGTATCTGAATCGTCACTGCTCCCCTAAAAGTTATGGTCATCTCACATTCTGCAGATTGGGAAATAAAGGCTCCAAGGGTCACAGTGAACTATCAAAGGTCACTGCATCATGCAATACATATTTGTGAATGTCTACTAACTGATAATACTTAGTGTTCTTATTTATTACTTAAAAAGAGTAATATCAGGAGTGTAACTGGTGACAGCCAGTGTAAATCCAAGCAGATACTGGTTTGACGATCAGCTCACCATGGCACGGACATAAACAGCAGGAAATCAAATTGTAATTCAGCCTTCTATTTCCTCTGGAGCACCATTCACACATTCTACAAAATATATTTTTATGGAATCAGAAGATGTGCATTGTCTCTTTCAGCAGGGTGTAGGTATTCAGTCACATACTCTGTTTCTTCACTTGAAAAGGACAGAATACCAGAAATCTGTTTGATTTTTAGACACATGTGAAAAGCATCACACAGTGGCACCAAAGCAAAATGCAAAAACACAAGACACACAGTGTGTATGAGGCACTGTGGAGGGCAGAGTGGGAAGTGCAAACAGCACACACAGACCAACGGGGCTATTGGTTGGCTATGTGGCCTGAGCAAGTTTTTTCCTTTTCCTGAGCCTGGTTATCTTCATCTGTATGGGAGGAACACATAATTTAACACTTAACATAATTTAATACTGATGTCAGGAAAAAATAAAATGGAAAGGCAGCACCATATAAAGGTTAAGAGGGTGGCCTCTGGAGACAAAATACCTAGATTTCTATCCTAACTCTAACTCTCACTAGCTGTGTAATCCTGAGCAGATCACTTAACCTCTTGTTTAAATTCCTTCATCTGTAAAGTGATCAGGGGTACTATTACCTTTAAGGTTCTAGTAAGGGTTACATGAGCTGGCACATGAAATTCTTATTACAGTGCCTGACATGTAGCTTATGTTCACTAAATGACAGGTGTGATGATGATGACGCTGATGAAGGCCAAGAACAAGATCAAAAGCAAGGACTAGGACTTGCCCCGAGGCTCTGTATATGTGTGATGCTTCCCATAATTCAATGATCCCCATCCATGATCCCCCATTAAGATAAATCACCAATTCAAGCTAAAATGGCAGCTCATGTACACAGAACTGTATAGACATTCATACAGAAATTATAGCCTTCTCAAGTCTAGTCAGAATCTGAGTCATTTACATTTTTCCAGGGTCTATCAGTGCCATAAATCAGCTTTTCACAAACATTTCCAAAAATAATGTAACTATTTTGTTCTTTTGTTGTGAGATTATTAGAAGCCATTTCAATGCTTTTACTAAAATGTTCTGTCCTAAATAATCAAAACACTCTAGGAGCTAAAACATCACTTGGCACTTTTATAGAGTTTGATAGCAAGTAAGGAAGAGCTGTCCAGACAGACCCATGAAAAGTTATTACTATATTAAACTCAACTTCTTCTGTACACCACCCACAGATTTCATGAGGAGGCGGAAGGAACAGCTTCATGTAACTTGATTTAAGCATTTCCAAGACTGTTGGTTTAGCCATGAAACATAAATTATTGGCACATTCACATGAGTTTATCGTGTTGTCATACGTTCAGGGAAAAATTACAAAACAGTTGGACCAAACAATATTTGTCACACATACACACATGGTGTGCACACATAACACATCTCCTGCCTCCTATACGGTACTTATGTTTGCAAGTGTGGAGGAGCTAAGAGTGTACCCAGCTGTTGGGGGCAGGTGTTGTGTACTTCCCTCAGTCCTTGCCCCACTGCAACAAAGAATTGAAGGGCAGAGACACAGTAGTGAAGCAGAGTAAAAGTTTTATTTAACGTTACTTACTTAAAGAAAGGAAATGTGCAGGCAATGTCAGGGAGGAGAGGCACCCTGAAAGATTGGAGGAAGTTTAAGTCTACACACTTAGAAAGTGCAGGGGACCTCAGAGAGAGGAGTGCCCTGAAAGGTTGGGGGTTCCCCCTTTTAAGGATTTTTCAGGAATGTGATTAAGGGCTGGGAGTTTGGACTTGTTAACTGGTCTCTGAATATTTAAACTTAACTTAGCACAAGAAGTTTACTGCTCTGATTTCTCTCTGAGATACATTTTGGTCTAGGAGCATATCAAACAAGACCACCTGTCCAGCCCCCAAGGTGGGCTGAACTATTGTCTCTTTGCTAAAGAGTAAGTTAAGAATCTTACTTAACTTTGTGGGTTTTAAATTACAATCTTATTTTTAAGATGGAAGCCTTCCTGCCTTTTACTATGTTGTTTACAGCTGGGCCTGCTTGCTAAGTTAGTTACCCAGGTTGCAAATTACTTGATTAGGGCAGAAGGAGAAAAAACAGCATATAGGTAAAGTTAAAAAATAAGCTGGGCCTGCATGATTAACACAATAAATCATGCTTTGATATTCAGCTAGCACAAACTATTTTCCTGCTTAACACAGCCAACAGCACTGAAACCAAGTCTATGCTTGTGTCCTTGTGATAAATCACAAGAAGAGAACGGCTCCTTTAATGGTGGGACTTAAAGATGATAAAATGAATGTATACATTTGTCTTCTGAGGAAAAAAAAATGCATCTATATGGATATAAATCTGTCTGTATTAGTTAATATCAAAAGATCCCTGCTTTTCTCTTCTTCCTGTTTGTTTTCTTGTACTCATGCCTTCCTTATGTCCCTGCCTTGCTTTGAAGAAATGCATATATTCAGACTAGAAAAAGGAAAGCCAACAATGAGGAGAGGCAGTTCTCAAACCTGATCATGCATCAGAATCACTTTGGATGGGGGATTGTTCTAACTCAGATTCCTGCTCCTGACTTTTGATTCAGCAAGTCTGGGGTGAAACCTGAGAACCTGCATTTCTAATGAGTTCCCAAGTGACACTGGTGCTGGGACCACAGTTTGAGAACCAGTGATGTAAAATGATCACTGACATTAGTTAGAGTAGCAGAACCAGGATTCTGGTCTCAGTTATGCTTTGTGACCACAGGCATGGTATTCAGGCTCTCTGGATCACAGTTCCTCAATTATGAAATGAGGAGTTTGCGCTAGATGAATATCAAGATCTCTTCCAGCACCAGTGATCCATGACCATGCTTTCTTTGTAACCTCTGTCCCAGAAAGGTCTACAGGGTGCTGCTCCCCCATCACGCTCAGGGAATTCTCTCTAAATCTGTCTCCAGCAGTGGTTTGCAAAGGATGTCAGGAGTAGCAAAGATAATTAAATACATCTATTTCTCTTTCCTATCTCTAAAAAGCAAAATACTTTATTTATAACTATTTATCTCCTCTTCCCATGCTTAGTAGAAAGAAGATTTACTGTAGGCCTTGGTTTCAAGGGTCCAGCCTTCCTCTTAACTCTCAGAAGCAGCAACCTAATGGCCCCCTTCTCTGTGCTGGGAGGCACCTGGTTTTGCAGTAACAAATGAGCTCTTCCTGTGCAGCACAGTCAGCTCAGAGAAGTGCCCTTTTTCAGGGTTTCCCTGTCCTTATCTCTCTTGATTACACATCCAGAGGGCCACCATGACTGTCATTTATTATCCAGTACAGCTGTACCCCATACAGTCATAAATTACAGCTTAACCTATAATAACCAATCTATCAAATCAGCCATGTTCTGCTAAGGTATTTTCAGATAAGAATTTATCATATTGTATCCCCCCAAAGTTCCCCTGGCATCATCCAGCTAGAAAATTCCACCAGTGTGTTAACAAAGGTTTGATTGGGGTAAGAAACAGCCTAAGGAAGTACAGAGTGAATTACAGACCAGCTTATAACTAATTACTTCACACTACTCCACACCATATGTAAAAATCAATTTCAGATGAATTGTAGATCTCAATGTGAAAAATAAAATAAAATGCTTTTAGAAGAACTAGGCAAAGATTGCTTACACAATACAAAAAACACTAGTTATAAAGGAAAAATTGATAAGTTAGTTTGCTTAAAATCAATAACTTCCATTTATATAAAAAGACAGTATGAGGACAATAAAAAGCAAACGGCAAGTGGGGAACAATATGGGCCAGACATGTGTCCAACAAAGTATATCTGTACCAGAATGTATCTTTTAAAAGAACTCCAAGAATTCAATGGGATAAGAGAGAAACCTCAATAGAAAATGCCAATAAAAGGGAAAAAGTTTCAGGGACTTGGGTAAGAGTATAATGGAGGTTCCTATACAGAATGTCTAATATTTTGAAATTATAAATCAAATATGCCACAACCTATTTCTACACAGGCTCACAGTGACTGGTTCCTAGAGTTTGTCCTTGTGACCTAGAAACCAAGAAAGCTACCCTCTCCTTCACTGCCTGAGATCACAGGTGGCAGGATGGCTCAGCTGCTGTAGGATGGGTGAGAAGACAGCCCACGACTGAGGACTCTTGGGCAGGGGCTGGACCACTCAAGCTTGAGTCTAACCTAGGAATCTCCTCTAGGAATCAGGCAAATAAATAGGTGTCCCTTTATGATGCCTCATTTTTCAGATAACTAGGAGGGAACCTATTTATCCAGGGACCCAGTCTGTCTATATATACATTTAGTGAGATCTGTGACAGCCACATTTTATAAAGCAGGCAACTCTTCCTTAATTTTGCAAGGAAAAAGGCTGTAGTTTTCTCCTTCCACTGGAATACTCAGGAGCATCTAGCCTTGCATTCTCATTTTGGAGGAATAGCTTCAATCAAGTTATTTCACTGCCAAAAATGTTATTAACCAAAGACAGGAAAAAAATGTCTAAGTATAAGAGAAATCTATTGGAGGGCTGTCTGGTGCCTCACAGAATTGATGGAAGGGATAAAGAACCTTACACAGAAAACAAGCAAAGCAATCCAGTGAAAACCGCTCTCCATGCCACTCCAGTGGCCAGACCACCTTGCACCCCATAACACCCAACATTCCACTGCTGACACCGTACTTTTCAATCCCATTGACAGAATAAGGAGAAATTTATAATCACTTATGTAACAATAATGTGATAAAATAAAAACATTTCTTAGGAATACAAAGAAACTTAGTAACTTTATAAAGGATAATTACCAAAAATCAGTGGCAACCAACATTCATAAGTGGAAAATCTTGCATTTAAAAATCAGTCATTAAAACCTCTCAACAAAGAAAGCTTCAGGCTTTACTGGCAAATTCTACCAAACATTAAAAGAATTAATAACAATCCTTCTCAAATTCTTTCAAAAAATACAAGAGAAGGGAACACCTCCAAACTAATTTTACAAAGCTAGCATTATCCTGAGGCCAGAGCCAGATGAGGACTCTACAAGAACAAAGAAAATTACAGGATAATATCCTTGAAGAACATAAATGCAAATCTCCTCAACAGAATTTATCAACCAAATTCAGCAATACAATAAAAGGATCAAACACCATGAACAAGTAGGATTTATCCTAAGGAAGCAAGGATGTTTTAACACTTACAAATCAATGTGATATACCACATTAACAAAATGAAGGATTACAAATCATATGGTTGTCTCCAAAGAGACATGAAAGTATTGACAACATTCAACATCTTTTCATGATAAAAACTCTGAACAAACTGGGTATAGAAGCAATGTACTTCAACATAATAAAGGCCATAAATCAAGTCTACAGTTAACCTCATACTCAATGGTAAAATCTGAAAGCTTTTCCTCTAAAATCTAGAATAAGACAAAGATGCCCACTCTTGGCATTTTTATTCAACATAGTACTGGATGTCCTGGAAATAGCAATTAGGAAAGAAAAAGAGTAAAAAAGGATCCAAATCATAAAGAAAGAAGTAAAATTGTCTCTGTGTGCAAATGACATGATCTTATATAGAGAAAACCCTAAAGTCTCCACTAAAATTATCAGAACTAGTAAATGAATTCAATAAAGTTACAGGACACAAAATCAACATACAAAAATCTGTTGCATTTCTATATACTAACAAACTATCAGAAAGAGAAATTAAGAAAACAATCCCATTTACAATAGTATCAAAAATAATAAACTATCTGAGAATAAGTTGAACAAAGGAGGTAAAAAATCTATACACTGAAAACTATCAGACACTAATGAAAGAAACTGAAGAAGACACAAATAAATGGAAAGATATCCCATGCTCATAGATGGGAATAATTAGTATTGTTAAATGTCCATACTACCCCAAGAAATCTACAAATTCAATGTAATCCACATCAAAACCCCAACAGCACTTTTCACATAAACAGAACAAACAATCCTAAAATGTGTATGGAATCATAAAAACCCCAAATAGCCAAAACAATCTTCAGAAACAACATAACAGGAAGCATCACACTTTCTGGCTTCAAAATATAAAGATATAGTAAAACAATATGGTATTGGCATAAAAATAGACCAGTGGAACAGAATAGGGAACCCAGAAATAAACCCGCACATATGGTCAAGTGATTTTCAACAAAGGAGTCAGGATTATACAATATGGATAGGATAGCTTTTTAATGGTTCAAATCCATGTTGTTCAAGGAAGGGTCAGTTTTAACTGTCAATAGTAACACCAAAGGTGGGAGGGGCTATACAGAGGCAAATGATATAAGACTATAGTGTTTTCAGTGAGGTGGTGAAGTAAAACTTTGTACTAGACTGTAAGAAGTCAGGAATGTGTACTATTATCCCTCAGCTAATCATTTGAAAATAGAATGTGAATATATAACTATTAATAGAGCACACTGTATTAATAATATTGGATCAATCCAAAATAAGGCAGGAGGGAGAAAAAATACAAAGCAGGAAGTTGAATAAAACATAGTAATAGCAAGGGAAGAAGTAAACCTAAAATGTATCAGTAATTAGATCAGTCCAGCAAGGAGCTAAAACAAGTCTAAAACAACAAACATCATGTATATATATATATATATATATATATATATATATATATATATATATATATATATATATATACTTTCAAAATATATAAGACAAAAATTGAGAGAACTGAAACAAATAGATACATCCACAATCAGAATGAAAGTCTTTATCAGTAGCTGATAGAACAAGCAGGCAAAACAATTAGTTAGAATATAAAGAATTTAGGATATCTGAATACCAAGAATATCAAAAGTAACCTAATCGACAAATGTTAAAAACTTACAACTGACATGATAGAATATGTATTCTTTGTAAACTTTGAGTTATTTCCCAAAATTGACCACAAGATAAGCTGAAAAACAAGCCTCAACAAATAAAATAATTGAAATAATTGAGAGTATTGTCTCTGACCACAATAAAATTTTGCTAAAAATCCATAATATTATATATATATATATATATATGACTAAAAACTCTCAACTGTTGGAATGTAAGCAACACACAGAGCAAAGAAGAAATCAAAACAGGAATCAGAAAGTATTTTGAAGTGAATGAAAATGACAATATGACTTTTCAAAACTTGGAAAGAGATACAGTTAAAGTGCTGAGAAGAAAATATAAATTCAAATTGTTGTATTAAGAAAAGAAATGTTAAAAGTTGAGTTTTAAATATCCATTTCAAGATATTAGGAAAAGAACAGCAAATGAATACAAAGAAAGCAGGGGAAAGAAATAAAGATAACAACAACAACAAATCAATGAACAACAAAAAATTCTATAAAGCCATAAGTTGGTTCCTGGTACAGATAAATAACACTTCTAGATAAACTTCTAGCAAAGCTCATCAAGAAATAAAGAGAACATGCACTTGTTACTGGTACCTAGAACGGAAACAATGGCATTATCGGAGATCCTATTAACAGATAGTAAAATGATATAATGAGAAATTTTATCCCAATAAATTTGAACATTTACTATAAATGAATAATTTTGTAAAAAAAAATCCAGCTTACCAAGTTAAAACAAGAAGAATCAATCAATGCTGTCCATCATGGTAATAGAAAAAAGAAACAAAGGAAATTATTATAGCATTGTGAGTCATGACTTGGGAGCCCCATTCCAGCCTGGCCCCATGAGGACTGCAGGGGAAGATGTGGGGCTTGACTATTGAGAAACTGGTTGTGATGGAAAAAGAGGGGAGAGGTGTATACAACAACCAGCACTTCAGCCTTGGCAAACCAAGTTCTTACCTGCACCACCAAAGTAGTAATCCTAACCAGAATCTTTGCTCATTTGCAGAACCCACTTGGTGTCTCAGTCTCACCAGGGAACTGAGTATGGTGTAGGTCTGCTTGATTCAGGTCCTTGAGCAAAGATTTACTGGCCCTGGAGACCCGTATGCTCCCACCCAGGCATGGGAGACAAATCATAGGCCTGCCCACTGCTGAGTAAAGCTCCCAACTCTGCCCAGTAGGAAAGTCAGATAACAAGACCTGGGAGCTGCAGAGCCCAACAACATTCAAGCAAAGAGCATGTCAGCAGAGCTGATGGCCCATAAAGCCAGTACCAGGCATGAGGGTTCCCCAGCTCTGCCCAGGCAAGACGCTGATTCACAGCCCCACCCATTGCTGAGACTAGGTGTCTTCCCCTCCTGAATAGAAGGCCTGATTGAGAAAACCTGGGGTCCTACTTGGTGTGGCCCTCTCATCATGCCCTAGCAAGCGGAGTAAGCCCGGCCCACTGCTTACTGAATCTCCTCATCCTGTCTAACCAGAAAGCCTGGCCAGAATATCTGGAAAGCAGAATTCCACACAGGGAACTCTGTAACTCTTCACTTGGTAATGCTGTACAGAACCCAAAACTGCTTTTAAAAGAGTAACAATAAAGCACACTAAACAAGCAAGCAAGCAAACGTCCCAGTACTATCCCATGGCTGCTCCTCTTCCAGTCCTCAGTGCGTCTGGGCAGCTCCCGAGAGTTGGAAATATAAAGAGTGTCACCTTTTTTCCAGATGGGCTTCTTCCTGCAGTAACATTTGTGATTTTCACAAATTGGAGGTTTGTGACAACCCTGTGTCCAGTAAGTCTATTGGCAACATTTTTCTAGCAGCATTTGCTCATTTTGTGTCTGTGTCACATTTTGGTAATTCTTGAATATTTTTAACTTTTTCTCTATTATATTTGTAATGATGATCTGTGATCAGTAATTATGACTTGCTGAAAGCTCAGATAGTGCTTAGCATTCTTTAGAAATTAAGTATTTTTTAATTAAGGTATGCACATTTTTTTAGGTAAAATGCTACTGCACACTTAATAGACTATAGTATAGTATAACATAACTTTTATATGCACTAAGAAACCAAAAAATTCATTTGACTCACTTAGTTGTGATATTCACTTTACTGCAGCAGTCTGGAACCAAACCCACAGTCATCTCTGAGGTATCCATGTTCATGGATTAGAAGAATTAATATTGCTAAAATACCCATACTTCTCTAAGCCATCCATAGGTTCAATGCGAATACCTATCAAGATTCCAATGGCATTTTTTTTACAGAAATAGTATAAACAATCTTAAAGTTAATATGAAACCACAAAAGACCCCAAATAGCCAAAGTAATCCTGAAAAAGAACAAAGTGGGTGGCATCACTCTTCCTGATCTGAAGCTATTTTGTAAAGTTATAATAAATCAAAACAGTATAGTACCATCATAAAAACAGTCACATAGACCAGTGGAACAGAAGGAAGAGCCCAGAAATAAACCTGTACATCTACAGTTGACTAATATTTGACAAACGATCCAAGAATACTCAATGAGAAAAGAAAGTCTGTTGCATAAATAGCATTCTTCACAGTAAAAGAATGAAACTAAACCACTATCTTTCATCATTCACAAAAACTAACATGAAATGGATGAAAGACTTCCATGTAAAACCTAAATGCAAGGCCATAAATGTAAAACTCTCAGAAGAAAATAAAGGAGACAAGCTCCTTGACATGGGTCTTGGCAGTGGTTTTTTGGTTGTGACACCCAAAGCACAACCAACAAAATAAAAAATGAAAATGTAGGATTATATCAAACTATAAAACCCAGCAAAAGGAGAAAAATGAAATAACAACCTACAGAATGGGGAAACATATTTGCAAACCATATGTCTGTTAAAGGGCTAATATCCAAACTATGTAAAGAGCTCATACAACTCAATAACAAAAAAAAAAAAACCACCACAAATCATCCATTTAAAAAATGGGCAAAGGACCTGAATAGACATCTTTCCAAAGACATATGAATGGCCAACAGGTATAAAAAATGCTCCAGGGGGTGGAGCCAAGATGGCGGTGTGAGTAGAGTAGCGGAAATCTCCTCCCAAAACCACATATACTTATGGAAATATAACAAAGACAACTCTTCCTAGCATAGAGACCAGAGGACACAGGACAACATCCAGACCACATCCACACCTGCGAGAACCCAGCGCCTCACAAAGGAGCTAAGATACAAGCCCCAACCCAGCGGGACCTGAGCACCCCTCCCCCCAGCTCCTGGCAGGAGGAGAGGAGTCAGAGCAGGAGGGAGACGGAGCCCAGGACTGCTGAACACCCAGCCCCAGCCATCTGTACCAGAGTGCAGACACAGTGCATGCGTGGGGTCCTGGATACTAGGGAAACAGGGCAGCAAGACCAGTGAGCGGGTCCCTGAGGCCAACGCATTAGGACAAAGAAAAGCGAGCGGCTCTTTTTTTTTTAATTATTTATTTAATTTTTTGTTTGTTTGTTTGTTTGGTGAGTGCTTTTCGGAAGTCTTAAAGGGACAGGGACCCCAAAACCAGACAGAAGTGTCCCTGGACACTTAGTCCAGAGGCAGGGAATCTGGGGATGTCTGGGAACTCTAACCCCGTAGGCAGCAGGGAGCATGGAGGCCCCTCACGGAGATTAATAGCCTCCCAGCTGCTCCCCCTCCAAAGCGCTCCACCATTTTGGAGCAGGAGCCCAAGCCAGGCCACGCCCACAGCAACAGCAGAGATAAACTCCATAGCAGCCAGGCAGGAATCAGAAGCCCTGTCTGCACGCAGCTGCCCAGCACAAGCCACTAGAGGTCGCTGTTCTCCCAGGAGAGGAGGGCCACAAACCAACAAGAAGGGAAGTTCTTCCAGCCGTCACTTGTCCCAGCTCTGCAAACTGTTTATATTACCATGAAAAGGCAAAATTACAGGCAAACCAAGATCACAGAGACAACACCAGAGAAGGGGACAGACCTAACCAGTCTTCCTGAAAAAGAATTCAAAATAAAAATCATAAACATGCTGACGGAGATGCAGAGAAATTTGCAAGAGCTAAGGGATGAAGTCCGGAGGGAGATCACAGATGCCAGGAAGGAGATTACAGAAGTGAAACAAACTCTGCAAGGATATATAAGCAGAATGGATAAGATGCAAGAGGCCATTGATGGAATAGAAACCAGAGAACAGGAATGTATAGAAGCTGACATAGAGAGAGATAAAAGGATCTCCAGGAATGAAACAATATTAAGAGAACTGTGTGACCAATCGAAAAGGAACAATATCCGTATCATTGGGGTACCAGAAGAAGAAGAGAGAGAAAAAGGGATAGAAAGTGTCCTTGAAGAAATAATTGCTGAAAACTTCCCCAAACTGGGGGAGGAAATAATCGAACAGACCATGGAAATACACAGAACTCCCAACAGAAAGGACGCAAGGAGGACAACACCAAGACACATAATAATTAAAATGGCAAAGATCAGGGACAAGGAAAGAGATTTAAAGGCAGCTAGAGAGAAAAAGTTCACCTATAAAGGAAAACCCATCAGGCTATCATCAGACTTTCTCGACAGAAACCTTACAGGCCAGAAGAGAATGGCATGATATATTTAATGCAATGAAACAGGAGGGCCTTGAACCAAGGACACTGTATCCAGCAAGATTATCATTTAAATATGATGGAGGGATTAAACAATTCCCAGACAAGCAAAAGTTGAGGGAATTTGCCTCCCACAAACCACCTCTACAGGGCATCTTACAGGGACTGCTCTAGATGGAACCACTCCTAAAAAGAGCACAGAACAAAACACCCAACATATGAAGAATGGAGGAGGAGGAATAAGAAGGGAGAGAAGAAAAGAATCTCCAGACAATGTATATAACAGCTCAATAAGCGAGCTAAGTTAGGCAGTAAGATACTAAAGAGGCTAACCTTGAACCTTTGGTAACCACGAATTTAAAGCCTGCAATGGCAATAAGTACATATCTTTCAATAGTCACCCTAAATGTAAATGGGCTTAATGCACCAATCAAAAGAAAAAGAGTAATAGAATGGATAAAAAAGCAAGACCCATCTATATGCTGCTTACAAGAAACTCACCTCAAACCCAAAGACATGCACAGACTAAAAGTCAAGGGATGGAAAAACATATTTCAGGCAAACAACAGAGAGAAGAAAGCAGGGGTTGCAGTACTAATATCAGACAAAATAGACTTCAAAACAAAGAAAGTAACAAGAGATAAAGAAGGACACTACATAATGATAAAGGACTCAGTCCAACAAGAGGATATAACCATTCTAAATATATATGCACCCAACACAGGAGCACCAGCATATGTGAAACAAATACTAACAGAACTAAAGGGGGAAATAGACTGCAATGCATTCATTTTAGGAGACTTCAACACGCCACTCACCCCAAAGGATAGATCCACTGGGCAGAAAATAAGTAAGGACACGGAAGCACTGAACAACACAGTAGAGCAGATGGACCTAATAGACATCTATAGAACTCTACATCCAAAAGCAGCGGGATATACATTCTTCTCAAGTGCACATGGAACATTCTCCAGAATAAACCACATACTAGCCCGCAAAAAGAGCCTCAGTAAATTCCAAAATATTGAAATTCTACCAACCAACTTTTCAGACCACAAAGATATAAAACTAGAAATAAATTCTACAAAGAAAACAAAAGGCTAACAAACACATGGAGGCTTAACAACATGCTCCTAAATAATCAATGGATCAATGAACAAATTAAAATAGAGATCAAAGAATATATGGAAACAAATGACAACAACAACATAAAGCCCCAACTTCTGTGGGACACAGCGAAAGCAGTCTTAAGAGGAAAGTATATAGCGATCCAGGCACACTTGAAGAAGGAAGAATAATCCCAAATGAATAGTCTAACATCACAATTATCGAAACTGGAAGAAGAAGAACAAATGAGGCCTAAAGTCAGCAAAAGGAGGGACATAATAAAGATCAGAGAAGAAATAAACAAAATTGAGAAGAATAAAACAATAGAAAAAAATCAATGAAACCAAGAGCTGGTTCTTTGAGAAAATAAACAAAATAGATAATCCTCTAGCCAAACTTATTAAGAGAAAAAGAGAATCAACACAAATCAACAGAATCACAAATGAGAATGGAAAAATCACGACAGACCCCACAGAAAAACAAAGAATTATTAAAGAGTACTATGAAAACCTATATGCCAACAAGCTAGAAAATCTAGAAGAAATGGACAACTTCTTAGAAAACTACAACCTTCCAAGACTGACCAAGGAAGAAACACAAAAGTTAAACAAACCAATTACAAGCAAAGAAATTGAAACGGTAATCAAAAAACTTCCCAAGAACAAAACCCCCGGGCTGGATGGATTTACCGCGGAATTTTATCAGACATAACAGAGAAGACATAATACCCATTCTCCTTAAAGTTTTCCAAAAAATAGAAGAGGAGGGAATACTCCCAAACTCACTCTATGAAGCCAACATCACCCTAATAACAAAACCAGGCAAAGACCCCACCAAAAAAGAAAATTACAGACCAATACCCTGATGAATGTAGATGCAAAAATACTCAATAAAATATTAGCAAACCGAATTCAAAAATATATCAAAAGGATCATACACCATGACCAAGTGGGATTCATCCCAGGGATGCAAGGATGGTACAACATTCGAAAATTCGTTAACATCATCCACCACATCAACGAAAAGAAAGACAAAAACCACATGATCATCTCTATAGATGCTGAAAAAGCATTTGACAAAATTCAACATCCATTCATGATAAAAACTCTCAACAATATGGGTATAGAGGGCAAGTACCTCAACATAATAAAGACCATATATGATAAACACACAGCCAACATTACACTGAACAGCAAGAAGCTGAAAGCTTTTCCTCTGAGATCGGGAACAAGACAGGGATGCCCACTCTCCCCGCTGTTATTTAACATAGTACTGGAGGTCCTAGCCATGGCAATCAGACAAAACAAAGAAATACAAGGAATCCAGATTGGTAAAGAAGGAGTTAAACTGTCACTATTTGCAGATGACATGATATTGTACATAAAAAACCCCAAAGACTCCACTCCAAAACTACTAGAACTGATATTGGAATACAGCAAAGTTGCAGGATACAAAATTAACACACAGAAATCTGTGGCTTTCCTGTATACTAACAATGAACCAAGAGAAAGAGAAATCAGGAAAACAACTCCATTCACAATAGCATCAAAAAGAATAAAATACCTAGGAATAAACCTAACCAAAGAAGTGAAAGACCTATACCCTGAAAACTATAAGTCACTCTTAAGAGAAATTAAAGGGGACACTAACAAATGGAAACTCATCCCATGCTCGTGGCTAGGAAGAATTAGTATCATCAAAATGGCCATCCTGCCCAAAGCAATATACAGATTTGATGCAATCCCTATCAAATTACCAGCAATATTCTTCAATGAACTGGAACAAATAATTCAAAAATTCATACGGAAACACCAAAGACCCCGAATAGCCAAAGCAATCCTGAGAAAGAAGAATAAAATAGGGGGGATCTCACTCCCCAACTTCAAGCTCTACTACAAAGCCATAGTAATCAAGGCAATTTGGTACTGGCACAAGAACAGAGCCACAGACCAGTGGAACAGACTAGAGACACCAGACATTAACCCAAACGTATATGGTCAATTAATATTTGATAAAGGAGCCATGGACATACAATGGCGAAATGACAGTCTCTTCAACAGATGGTGCTGGCAAAACTGGACAGCTACATGTAGGAGAATGAAACTGGACCATTGTCTAACCCCATACACAAAAGTAAATTCAAAATGGAACAAAGACCTGAATGTAAGTCATGAAACCATAAAACTCTTAGAAAAAAACATAAGCAAAAACCTCTTAGACGTAAACATGAGTGACCTCTTCTTGCACATATCTCCCCGGGCAAGGAAAACAACAGCAAAAATGAACAAGTGGGACTATATTATGCTGAAAAGCTTCTGTACAGCAAAAGACACCATCAATAGAACAAAAAGGTACCCTACAGTATGAGAGAATATATTTGTAAATGACAGATCCGATAAAGGCTTGACGTCCAAAATATATAAAGAGCTCTCCCACCTCAACAAACAAAAAACAAATAATCTTATTAAAAAAAGGCCAGAGGAACTGAACAGACAGTTCTCCAAAAAAGAAATACAGATGGCCAACAGACACATGAAAAGATGCTGCACATCGCTAATTATCAGAGAAATGCAAATTAAAACCACAATGAGGTATCACCTCACACCAGTAAGGATGGCTACCATCCAAAAGACAAACAACAAATGTTGGCGAGGTTGTGGAGAAAGGGGAACCCTCCTACACTGCTGGTGGGAATGTAAATTAGTTCAACCATTGTGGAAAGCAATATGGAGGTTCCTCAAAATGCTCAAAATAGACTTACCATTTGACCCAGGAATTCCACTCCTAGGAATTTACCCTAAGAATGCAGCACTCAAGTTTGAGAAAGACATATGCCCCCCTATGTTTATCGCAGCACTATTTACAATAGCCAAGAACTGGAAGCAACCTAAGTGTCTATCAGTAGATGAATGGGTAAAGAAGGTGTGGCACATATACACAATGGAATATTACTCAGCCATAAGAAGAAAACAAATCCTACCATTTGCAACAACATGGATGGAGCTAGAGGGTATTATGCTCAGTGAAATAAGCCAAGCGGAGAAAGAGAAATACCAGATGATTTCATTCATCTGTGGAATATAAGAACAAAGGAAAAACTGAAGGAACAAAACAGCAGCAGAATCACAGAACCCAACAATGGACTAACAGGTACCAAAGGGAAAGGGACTGGGGAGGATGGGTGGGTAAGGAGGGATAAGTGGGGGGAAGAAGAAAGGGGGTATTATGATTAGCATGCATAATGGAGGGGTGGGAGAAAGGGGAGGGCTGTACAACACAGAGAAGATAAGTAGTGATTCTACAACATTTTGCTATGCTGATGGACAGTGACTGTAAAGGGGTTTGTGGTGGGGACCTGGTATAAGGGAGAGCCTCGTAAACATAATATTCTGCATGTAAAAAAAAAAGGAAAGAAAAGGGTGATTACTCCCTGATAGGATAAAACTAACTGTAAATCAATGATTAAAGCATGCTTTAAATATCCTTAATTTTGATCATTTAAAGGGTGTCAGATGATCAGCTATGGAAGTACATTTTTCTGATAATATTCCTTTCTCTTAAAAAAAAATGCAGTTCCTGTGTGGTGTTCTCCAATAAGTTCTTCACAATGATATAAAGGGCATATCAAAGTGTGGGCAAAGGGTTTGTTTGTGTTTATACAGAGGATCAAAGCCTAATTTGACCACCCAGAAAATGAATTAAGATACGATATGAAGAAGAGCTTCCAACATCAACATTCTCTGGAAGAGTCATTCCAGAAGATGAACATTAAAAACTTCAACAAAGATCCTGGCGCTGTTGCAGTTGTAGCTCCATTCATCCCACCAGTTCCTGGACTTGCCATTGGAACGAAGAAGATGTCTAAGCTGGCCTGCACATACAGTAAAACAACAAATTTGACTGGATCTATACTGTCAGAACTCAACCAAGAATTAGGAGAAGTGCAAGTTGCAGTGCTCCAAAATCTTGCGACTACAGACTATCCACTGTTAAAAGAACATATGGGATGTGAACAATTCCCAGGAATGTGTTGTTTTAATTTGTCTGATTTTTCTCAAACTATTCAAATTTAGTTAGACAATATCCATTATATCATTGATAAGTTTTCACAAATGCCTAGGGTGCCTAACTGGTTTTCTTGGTTTCACTGGAGATGGCTGGTAATTGTAGGTCTGCTTTGGTTATGTAGCTGTATTCCTATTATGTTAATGTGTGTGCACAATTTAATTAGTAGTTTAAAACCTATACATGCTTATGTTACTCTACAAGAAGATATTGCAAAGAAATAATCAATCTTCCCATGTTTTCTTCCGTCTGCTACTTCTATAGCTTTTCTTCTTCCTTCCTAATTATAACCCTTAAGTAGAATTCATGCCTCATAATGAAATTACCGAGTATCATAATTCTTCCAAGTGGTAAAGATACCTCAAGACAAATGCTGGGCATAAAAGTCACAGG
The DNA here is from genome assembly GCF_030020395.1 of Manis pentadactyla. Taxonomy (NCBI): domain Eukaryota; kingdom Metazoa; phylum Chordata; class Mammalia; order Pholidota; family Manidae; genus Manis; species Manis pentadactyla. The sequence continues at coordinate 143,696,617 of NC_080020.1, read as the reverse complement.
GCATAAATCTGCAAAGAAGTAAAAAGCTAACCTTTTCAAACAATATTGCTTCTCTCTCACTTACCAACTTTACATTTCCCTGTATGGCCCCGGAAGATGACTGGTTAGCCAGAGACGGGTAAGATTCCTCAAGGGAGGAACAACCTAAGACAGGCACAGTCGCAGGGGGACCATCAGGTGAGAAATTGGGGATCAAAAGAGGTGAGGCTTAGAACCCACCCCCCCTGTTTTGAGAGAAATCTTCTGCATCTGTGGATGTTTTGTTGCCCTTGTCTAGCTTGGATTAATACTTAGTCTATAGGACACACCTGATCATCTACATTTGCCCTCTTACAGCACTAAACTATGTTTTCTACCTTTATCTTGCATCTACCTACCACTTCAGCATTTTATTAAAAATAATAATAATAATAATAATAATAAGGGAGAAATGTGGGATTCACATATAAATCAAGTATAAAAATCAAACGAATATTCATATTTGACCTGATTGTTTATACTTCATAATGCATGATCAAAACCGAAAGTTTCTGTGATGACTGCCCTTGCACTGTTCACCATGTGAGAACTTATTCACTATGTAAGAATTTGTTCACCATGTAAGAACTTGTTTGTTATGCTTCAGAAGATTGGAGACTGTTGAGAATTAGGCTTGGGGTTGATTAATGATTGTGCATTGAGTCCCCTATACAGAATTTTATTGTTGTTAACAACCATTTGATCAATAAATATGAGAGATGCCCTCTAAAAAAAAATAAAAATAAAGATAAAAAATAAATAAAATAAAATTAAGTTTGCAAATCCTGGTTAAAAAAAAAAAAAAGAAATGCTCCACATTACTAATTATCAGAGAAATGCAAATCACAACCACAATGAGATACCCCCTCACACCGTCAGAATGGCTATCATCCAAGAGACAAGTAACAAATGTTGGAGAGGATGTAAAGAAAGGGGAAGCCTTCTGCACTGTTGTTGGAAATGTAAATTGGTGCAGCCACTTTGGAAAGCAGTATGGAGGTTCTTCTAAAAATTAAGCATAGAACTAACATATGATCCAGCAATTTCATTTCTGGAAAGATGTCCAGGGGAAGTGGAAACAACATGTTGAAGAGATATCTATACCCCCATGTTCCTAGCAGCATGATTTATAGTAACCAAAACATGTAAACAGTCTATATGTCTATTGATGGATGAATGGTTAAGAAGTGGAATATGTACTCAGTGGAATATTATTCAGTCATAAAAAAGAAAGAAATCCTGCCATTTTTTGCAACATGGATGGAATTTAAGGGCATTATGCTAAATGAAGTAAGGCAAATACTGAAGATGATATAAAGGCACAAACTTCCAGTTAGAAGGTAAACAAATATCAGGGATGTAATGTACTGCATGATGACTATATTTAGTACTGATGTATGATATATATGAAAATTGTTAAGAGAGTATCCTAAAAGTTCTCATCACAGGGAAAAACTTTTTTTATGTTTTGTATCTATATGAGATGATGGATGTTAACTAAACTTGTGATAATCATTTTAATGATATATGTAAGTCAAATCACCATGCTGTACACCTTAAACTTACAAAGCACCATGTGGCAGTTATATCTCAATAAAACTGGGGGAAAAGACTACATTGATCTCTAGGATTAGAAATTACAACAGTGGCTTTCCATGATGGCAGATACAGAAGGTAATGGTGACAGGAAGGGGACAACAAGGTGTCTTTTGGGGAGGTAATAATGATCATTTTCTTAATCAAGTGATGGTTACAATTGTGTGTTTAATTTGTGAAATTTAATCCAGGACAAAGGGCACAGGGAAACCCTCAGGCCAGGAGGCAGAGCTGTGCAGCGTGGGAGGGAGATGAGGGACAAAATAAATACTTTTATTTAGTATACTTTTCTGTTAGTATGCTTTCATTCAATAAATATTCTTCCTAAAAATTAGTAACAAACAAAAAGTTAAGAAGGAAATATTTTTAAATGAAAACTAGTAAAGAGGTAGCAAAATTTACATTTTCCATCCTACAAACAAAATATAATGGCCATATGGGTCACTTGTTTATAAAAAGACTAGGCTCCACTACAGTAAAGAAACACTGACTTTGGTGTGAGATGGGGAGTTTGCATCTTATCTGAGACAAAGACTAGAGTAAATTCAGCTTCAGTCTCAACCCCAAACCCACCTTCCTGGGGAAGGACTCTGACTGGCTCACCGTTTTTAGGCGTCCTTTGGCCAGGGAGCAGCATGATCATTCATAACCACGGTGGCTTCTTCTGGAAACACGAGGAACAGGAGCAAGGCGATTCCCAGGAGACCCAGGCAGGTGTCAGGAGCTGAACAGTCTGTTCACTTGGGTCGCACTGATGCTAACTTGATATTTTTATTTATTGATCTAAATGATTATGTTAAGACTGTTCAATACATATTACCCACAATGCACAGTGCACATTGCCCAGGTGTATCAACCCAACTGATTCCAGAAAAATAAGGCTGGTTCTTTTTCTTTTTTTTTTCCTTCATTGCCTCTCTTAGCCTGGGTTTCTCAAAAATCTGAGCCCAAAATAGACAATTTATAAACTACAAAAGTATAATCCCATGCCGCAGAAGTCAGCACAGCAGGAAGGGTGGGAGAGCCAATGAAGGACACACTGCTCAACCAGCCCTTGACAGATGAGGCTGCTCAGTCCGAGAAAAGACACGTGGAAAAGCCACAGGAACAGCACGTCGGCACTGTTCCTCAGAGGAGGCAGTAATTTAGCCACTGGTTTTCCACTGTCACTGGCCAGAAGTTCACCTCTTAGAATATTAATTCCCCACATTTCTGGGCTGCACACACCTGGGCACAGGGAAACCCTCAGGACAGGAGGCAGAGCTGTGCAGCGTGGGCGGGAGATGAGAGACAATTTCGTGGCACCTGTGGAAAGGCCAGTGACGCCCAGACAGAGCTAGAACAAGAGACCGGGTAGGCCAGGTCTGAGGAGGATGCGGGGAATATGACAATGCCATCGGCTTGGGTCAGAAGAACACAGCACTCTTCCTGCAACTGCTGAAGGCAAAGCGAGGAAAACCGTAATTACCAGCACCACCTGGGACGCACCACCTGGGACGCTTTGTCCTAGGAAGTGTACTATCACAGCAATCTGGGTTTTCCTCAAGTTCAGAACATGTGTTCATTGGAGCACTGTTAGTGTGTAAAAATTATTTTTTAAAATTAAAGTCTCCCTCTAGTGTTCAAACTGCTATTTCACAATTCTGTTGGGTATTAAATGATCAAGTAAATTCAGATGGCAAAAAACTGTTTCATCTTCTAGATAAAAAAAATTTAAGTTATTATGTGGTAATGAATTGTTAAATATAAACAGGAGTTGGCACATATTTTCTGTGAAGGGCAAGTGAGAACTATTTTAGGTATTACAGAGAACCTACGATCTGATAACATATTTGCCTTTGTTTTTTGTTTTACTTTGTTTTGTTTTAACAACCTTTAAAAATATAAAAATCATTCTTTGTTCACTGACCATACAAAAACAGAGCAGACCCAGGTCATAGTTTGCTGGTCCCCAGGAGGTATGCCACCTATATTTAAAGATATATAATTTATTTTATTTTCATATCTATTTATAATTATTTAACTTATTATATATATCATATTACATACTTACTTCACTATCAATTAAATTATTATAATATATATAATATATAATTCAGCTTCAGTCTCTTAATCCCAAATCCACGTTCCTGGGGAAGGACTCTGATTGGTCCTTACTATAACATATCTATTATATATTATACTTATATTTTACATTTTGTATATTTTGTACATATATATATATGCTGATACATATGCCTTTAATATTGATAGTGTGTCTTTAAAGGTGCCCACTGCTTTCCAAATATTAGTTTATAATATTTATGCTTAGGTTAGCATTCTTAAGAGTCATGGCATTTCGGTAGGTTCCTAAAATATAGAAGAACCTCTCTCAGTACAGAAATTCTTAGTACAATATCCCTAAACAAGGGTCTTTTAGCTTCTACTCAAAATGTCTCCACTATACTTCTTTCTAAGACTTCCTTCCTAATAATGAAATGGCTCTAATTGTTTAAATTTCAGAATTACATGTAGCTGGTTGAAATGTATTTGAAATGTCAGTAGTCATATGGTAATTTTCTGCGGAGAAAGTCAAGCCTGTCCCCTCCATCCTCCATTTCATGGTTCTCCACATATTTAAACATGATTATGTTCTCCACCAGATTTCCCTTCACTGAGATCTGAGACACCATAAGCAGTCTGACTGCAGGCCTTATCTGAATTTGCTGTCATTTCAGGCATAGTGCCTACTTTTACAAGGTATTAGCTTTGTTATTTCAGGTGAGACCCTTAAGTGCCCTGAACTAGAGAAAAACAATGTGGTACAAGCACCCATCACAGTACCTGGATCCAACACTCTTATTAGCAGGAAGTTACTGAATACCACTGTACCCCTGTTTCCTCACCTGTAAGTCATATGTAATATTAACACCAATATCAGAGGCTTCTTGTTAGGCTTAGAGATAATCCACGTAAAATGTTTATCCAGTGACTGTTATATGACTAAAATGACTTTTTGTCATATACGTTTTGTTTTGTCAATAATTATTTGTACACATAATTTTTAGCAGCTGATCAAGATTTCATCTTAAAGAAGTACTATGATTAGTTTAACAGTTCCCAACAAAGAGGTAATTTTGCAATTGTGCCATTTTAATTTAATAATGCAATAAGTTTCTTTGTATATAAACCTTTGTCTATAGCTGAATGAAGGTTTGTTTTCAGATATAGAACTATTGGTTCAATAAGCTTAAACTCATCAAATCTCATTATTGCTCAATTGTTTTCAAAAACATATACTAAATTGCCCTTCCACCAGCACTTTTTGAGTTGTGACCATCTAACTGCATTTCATCAATATTGAGTTGCTATTTTTTTTAATTTGTTAATTTTTAAAAGTATCAGTCACTCTTTCTTGATAGCAAATAACTCTTGCAACATTTTATGCTAAGTGGGAAATTATTAAGAAATACACACATGTATTCCCATTTGCCTTTACCAATCCTTAATAATCTGATGAACTCACTTTAGGAAATCCTGTTCTGCATCATTTCCTACCATAAATTGTCTGAATTTCTACAGTTCCTCTCTTCTATGGATTAAGGCAGAGAAACTTTTTGAAATACAGCTACAGATAATGTCTGTGCATTGATAAAGCTCCAAGATAATTCTGAAGTCATTTTACCCTTCCCAATTTAATTTCTTCTAAATTATACAGATTCTTATGAAAATATATATAATGTATATAGGACCACATACGCATATTTATATACACTATCTAAAATATTTAACTAAGCTAGAAACCAATTAAAACATTAAAACTGAGGCAGAAGTAATTACCAAATATTATACATTAGGTTTTAAAAAATGGATTAAAAGGAACTTTTTTTAAAGGTATCATTGATCTTATAAAGGTTTCAAATGAGCAACATTGTGGATATTACATTCACCCATATTATCAGGTCCCCCCAAACACACCCCACTGCAGTCACTGTCCATCAGCATAGTAAGATGCTATAGAGTCACTCTTTGTCTTCTCTGTGCTATACTGTCTTCCCCGTGTCCCCCACACACACACATTTTGTGTACTAATCATAATGCCCCTTAATCCCTTTCTTCCTCCCTCCCCATCCACCCTCCCCAAACCCTTCCCTTTGGTAACCACGAGTATCTTGGAGTCTGTGACTCTGCTGCTGTTTTGTTTCTTCAGTTTTGCTTTGTTGTTATACTCCACAGATGAGGGAAATCATTTGGTACTTGCCTTTCTTCACCTGGCTTACTTCACTGAGGATAATACCTTCTACGTCAATCCACATTGTTGCAAATGATAGGATTTGTTTTCTACTTAGGGCTGAATAATATTCCATTGTGTATATGTACCACACCTTCTTTATTCCATTCATCTACTAATGGACACTTATTATGTCCATATGCTTCCATATCTTGGCTATTGTAAATAGTGCTGTGATAAACATAAGGGTGCATACATCTTTTTTAGTATGGGATCTTGTTTGTTGCATAAATTCCTAGGAGTGCAATTCCTGGTCAGATGATGTTTCTGTTTTTAGTTTTATGAGGAACCTCCATATTGCTTTACACAATGGTTGAACTAATTTACATTCCCACCAGCAATGTAGGAGGGTTCCCCTTTCTCCACATGTTTGCCAGCAATTGTTGTTCCTTGTCCTTTGGATGTTAGCCATCCTAACTGGGGTGAGGTGATATCTCATTGCGGTTTTTGTTTTCATTTCTCTCATAATTAGCGACATGGAGCATCTCTCATGTGCCTGTGGCCATTTTAATTTCTTCTTTGGAGAAGTGTCTGTTCAGATCCTCTGTCAATTTTTTATCAGGTTATTGCTTTTTGAATGTTGAGGCTGTGAGTTCTTTATATATTTTGGATGTCAACCCCTTGTCAGATTTGTCATTTATGAATAAATTCTCCCATACTACAGGATGTCTTTTTATTCTACTGATGGTATCCTTTGCTGTACAGAAGCTTTGTAGTTTGATATAGTCCCATTTGTTCATTCTGGCTTTTGTTTCCCTTGCCTGAGGGAATGTGTTCAGGAAAAAATTGCTCACATTTATATGCAAGAGATTTTTCCCTATGTTTTCTTCTAAGAGTTTTATGGTTTCATGACTTACATTCAGGTCTTTGATCCATTTCGAGTTTGCTTTTGTATATGGAGTTAGACAATAATCCAGTTTCATTCACTTACATGTGGTTGTCCATTTTTGTCAACATTGGTTGTTGAAGAGGCTGTCATTTCCCCATTGTATATCCATGGCTCCTTTATAGTAAATTAATTGACCATATATGCTTGGGTTTATATCTATGCTCTCTATTCTGTTCTATTGGTCTATGGGTCTGTTCTTGTGCCAGTACCAAATTTTCTTGATTACCGTGGCTTTGTAGTAAGCTTGAAGCTGGAGAGTGTAATCCCTCCCCCACTTTATTCTTCCTTCTCAGAATTGCTTTGGCTATTTAGGGTCTTTTGTGGTTCCATATGAATTTTAGAACTATTTTCTCTAGTTGGTTGAAGAATGCTGTTGGTATTTTGAGAGGGATTGCATTGATCTGTAGACTGCTTCAGGCAGTATGGCTATTTTGACAATATTAGTTCTTCTTATCCATTAGCATGGTATTTCCATTTATTGGTGTCTTCTTCAATTTCTCTCATGAGTGTCTTGTAGTTTTCAGGGGACAGGTCTTTAACCTCCTTGGTTAGGTTTATTCTTAGGTATTTTATTCTTTTTGATGAAATGATGAATGGAATTGTTTTCCTGATTTCTCTTTCTCCTAGTTCATCATTAGTATATAGGAAAACAACAGATTTCTGTGTGTTAATTTTGTATCCTGCAACTTTGCTGTATTCCAATATCAGTTCTAGCAGTTTTGGAGTGGAGTCTTTAGGGTTTTTTATGTACAATATCATGTCATCTGCAAACAGTGACAGTTTAACTTCTTCCTTACCAATCTGGGTGCCTTTTCTTTCTTTGTGTTGTCTGATTGCCATGGCTAGTACCTCCAATACTATGTTGAATAAAAGCGGGGAGAGTAGGCATCTTTGTCTTGCTCCCGATCTTAGAGGAAAAGCTGTCAGCCTTTTGCTCTTAACTATGATGTTGGCTGTGTGTTGTCGTATACAGCCTTTATTATGTTGAGGTACTTGCCCTCTATACCCATTTTGTTGAGAGCTTTAATCGTGAATGGATGTTGAATTTTGTCAAATGCCTTTTCAGCACCTATGGAGTTGATCATGTGATTTTTGCCCTTTTATTAATGTGGTGTATGATTTTGATGGATGAATATAATGTATCATCCTAGCATCCCCAGAATAAATCCCACTTGATCATGATGAATGATATTTTTTATGTATTTTTGAATTCATTTTGCTAATATTTTGTTGAGTATTTTTGCATCTATGTTCATCATTAATATTGATCTGCAATTTCTTTTTTGTATGGTGTCTTTGTCTGGTTTTGGTATTAGAGTGATGCTGGCTTCATAGAACAAGTTTGAACATATTTCCTCCTCTTCTACTTTTTGGAAAACTTTAAGGAGAATGGGTATTAGGTCTTCTCTAAATGTTTGATAAAATTCAGCAGTGAAGCCATCTGGCCAGGGATTTTGTCTTAGGCAGTTTTCGTATTACCATTTCAATTTTATTGCTGGTAATTGGTCTCTTCAGATTTTCTGTTTCTTTTTGAGTCAGTCTTAGTAGGTTGTATTTTTCTAGAAAATTGTCCGTTCTTTCTAGGTTATCCAATTTGTTAGCATATAATTTTTCATAGTATTGTCTAGTAATTCTTTTTATTTCTGTTGTGTCTATAGTGATTTTTCCTTTCTCATTTATGATTCTGTTTCTAGGTATATACTGTCTTTTTTTCTTGTTAAGTCTGGCTAGTGGTTTATCTATTTTGTTTACTTTCTCAAATAACTAGCATCTCCTTTCATTTATTTTTTCATTCTTTCTTTTATTTTTTTCTTCTCAATTTTACTTATTTCTGCTCTGATCTTTATTATGTCCCTCCTATTGACTGTGGGCCTCATTTGTTCTTCTTTTTCTAGTTTCATTAACTGAGTTTTGACCGTTCATATGGGATTGTTCTTCTTTCCTGAGGTAGGCCTGCATTGCAATATACTTCCCTCTTAGAACAGCCTTCACTGTATCCCACAGATTTTGTGGTGTTGCGTTATTGTTGTCATTTCTCTCCATATATTGCTTGATATCTGTTTTTATTTGGCCATTGATCCATTGTTAGGAACATGCTGTTAAGCCTCCATCTATTTGTAGACTTTGTTTTCTTTGCATAATTGTTTCTACTTTCATACCATTGTGGTCTGAGAAGCTGGTTAGTACAATTTCAATCCTTCTGAATTTATTGAGGCTCTTTTCATGGCCTAGAATGTCATCTATTCTGGAAAATGTTCCATGTACACTTGAGAAGAATTTGTATCCTACTGCTTTGAGGTGAAGTGCTCTGTAGATGTCTGTTGGGTCCATCTGTTCTAATGTGTTATTCAATGCCTCTGTCTCCTTAATTGTTTTCTGTCTGGTTGATCTGGTGAGTAGAGTGTTGAAGTCTCCTAGAATGAATGCATTGCATTCTATTTCCCCCTTTAATTCTGTTAGTTTTTCTTTCACATATGTAGGTGCTCCTGTGTTGGGTGCATAGATATTTATAATGATTATATCCTCTTGTTGGATTGACCCCTTTATCATTATGTAATGTCCTTCTTTGTCTCTTGTGGCTTTCTTTGTTTTGAAGTCTATTTTGTCTTATACTAGTACTGCAACTCCTGCTTTTTTCTCCCTATTAGTTGCATGAAATATCTTTTTCCATCCCTTCACTTTTGGTCTGTGTATGTCTTTGGGTTTGAAGTGAGTCTCTTGTAAGCAGCACTTAGATGAGTTTTGTTTTTTTATCCATTTTGTGACTCTCTGTCTTTTGATTGGTGCATTCAGTTCATTTACACTTAGGGTGATTATCAAAAAGTGTGTACTTATTGCCATTGCAGACTTTAGATTCATGGTTACCAAAGGTTCAGGGGCAGCTTCTTTACTATCTAACAGCCTAATTTAACTTGTTTATTATCCTATTTCAAATGCAATCTAAGGTTCCTTTTCTTTCCCCCTCCCTTCTTTTCTTTCTTCCTCCACTCTTTATATATTAGGTTTCATATTCTGTATTCATTGTGTATCCCCTGACTGATTTTGGGAGTAGTTGACCTAATTTTGCATTTGCTTAGTAATTAATTGGTCTACTTCCTTTATTGTGGTTTTCTTTTCTCTCTGACAGCTATTTAGCCTTAGAAGTACTTCCATCTATAGCAGTCCTTCCAAAATACACTGTAGAGATGGTTTGTGGGAGGTGAATTCCCTCAACTTTTAATCCCAGAATAACACATTAGAACAAACTGTTTAATCCCAGCTTCAAATTTGAATTATAATCTTGCTGGGTAGAGTATTCTTGGTTTGAAGCTGTTCTGTTTCATTACATTAAATATATCATGCCACTCCCATCCTTAAGCTTTCTGCTGAGAAGTCTGATGATATCCTGATGGGTTTTCCTTTGTAGATGATCTTTTTTCTTTCTCTGGTTGCTTTTAATTCTATGTCCTTGTCCTTGATCTTTGCCATTTTAATTATTATATGTTTTGGTGTTACCTTCTTAGAGTCCCTTGTGTTGGGAGACCTGTGCACCTCCATGGCCTGAGAGACTATCTCCTTCCCCATATTGGGGAAGTTTTCAGCAATTACCTCCTCAGAGACACTTTCTATCCCCTTTTCTCTTTCTTCTTCTCCTGGTATCCCTATAATGCAAATCTTGTTCCATTTGGATTGGTCACACAGTTCTCTCAATGTTCTTTTGTTCCTGAAGACCCCTTTTTTCTCTCTGTGCCTCAGCTTCTTTGTATTTCTGTTCTCTAATTTCTATTTCACTTACCATCTCCTCTACCTTATCTAATCTCCTTTTAAACCTCTCCATTGTACATTTCTTTACAGATACTCTATTTTTCTGTTTCTATCTCTTTCTTGAAGTTCTCCCTGAGGTCTTGAATATTTTTCTGCAGCTCTGTGAGCATGTTTTTATTTTTTTTGACATCTCTACCAGAAAGATTGGTGATTTTAGTTTCACTTAGCCCTCTTTCTGGTGTCTGAGGGATTTTCAGTTGTACCAGGTTCTTTAGCCATTTCATATTTGCAATGACTCCTATGGAATAATAACTTTGTGCAGTTGACACCCTCTCATGTCTGGAAGCTGTACTATCTGGAGCTTCCCAGCCTCTGGATCAATGGCAGTGGTCACAGGAGCACAGTACCATAATTTGCCAGCTGGAAAGAGCTCTTTCCTGCTTCCCAGCTGCATTGCCTTCCTCCGCTGCCAGGGCCAGTGGGCTGAGTGCACAAGGAGGAGCCTCTATGCTGTGCCCCTGTAGCTGCTGTATATGGGGCTGCCCTCCAACTGTCCTGGCACAATGGCAGTGACAGCAGGTTTACAAACCAGTGCTGGCTGGAAGGAAGAAGTGGCAGGCTGGTGTCACAGTAGAGGGGCCTCAGTGCTGTGTTGCCAGCCAAGGTGATGGAGCACATGGAGATCCTTAAAGTTCCAAAACTGCTGAGCTTAGTGTGCTGGAATGATTTTGTCCACCTGTCCTTCCTCCTGAGCAGCAAGCTGTATGTAATCCTTGTCCCTTTAGCAGCCCTCTCACTATTATGAAGTCTTTCAAAGTGCCTGCCTTTTGTCCCAGAGCTTCCAGTTGTGGTTACCTGTTCTCCAAAAGCAGCTGGAATCTCAGTCTCTCTGAGTGTTCTGCCTGTCTTTGTTTTCCAACACCTCTAATCTCCAGAGCACCATGTAATATAGGTTCATGCTCCTGGAACAGATCTCCAGTGGTGAGTGTTTAGCAGTCCTAGACTTCTACTACCTCTCCTACTCCCTCCCCACCAGTGATCTGGGGTCAGGGGAGGGCTTGGGTCCCAGTGAGTCGTGGCTTTGCTACTTTACCCTTTTCTGTGAGGTCTTCTCTTTTCCCAAGATGTAGGCCATCTGTTACAGTCTTCTTTCCAGTTGCTCTTTCAGGATTAGTTGTATTGCTCTATTTTTGTGTTATTTGTGGTTTTGGGAGGAGGTTTCTTCCTCACTTTTCAAGCCACCATCTTGTTTAATCCCTTCAATATTTACAATTTTTGATTGATTCATAACATGCATATTGAAAAGTTCAATATTCAACATTATTGGTCACTAGGGAAATATAAATCAAAACCACAGTTAAATTCCACTGCTTACCCACCAAGATGTGATTAAAAAGTTGGAAAAGTGTTGGATGAGTATGTGGAGGAATTGGGTCCTCATATATTGCTAACAAGAATGTAAAATGCTGCTGCCACTTTGGAAAACAATTTGACAGGTCCTCAAAATATTGACTATAGAGTTACTGTAAGAGCCAGAAATCCCACTCCTAGGTGTATATCCAAGAGAGTGGGAAACATGTCCACAGAAAAAGTAAGACACATTGCTATGAAAGAACTAAAACATGAAAAACAACCAAGTCAACTAAGTGGATAAATGAAAGTGATATATCTGTACAGTGGAATGTTATTCAGCCATAAAAAGGAGTGAAGTACTGATGCAGGCTACAACATAGATAACCTCTGACAGCATTATGATAAGTAAAAGAACCCACACAAAGAGCTACATATCGTATGACTCTATGTATGAACTGTATGAAATAAGCAAATCCGTGGAGATAGAAAGTAGATTCATGGTTTCACTGCTGAGTATGGGATTTCTTTTTAGTACGATGAAATGTTCTAGAATAATACAATAACAGTTGTACAACTCTAAATATCTGTAAAGACACTGAATTGTATACTTTTAAATTGTGAATTTTGTAGAATGTGGATTACATCTCAGTAAACCTCTATTTAACAAAAAAAGGAAAAATGCACAAATTGTAAGTGCAAAACTCAGTGAATTTTCAGTGAATACATTTATGTATCCAGCAACCAGATAAAAAAGTAGGATATTTTTGCCTGTCAGAAGCCCCTCCTAGTTAACACTTCCCCACTCTCCATAAATTAGGTGTTTTTCTAATTTAACTTTCATGTGTATAGAATTACCAAGAATATACCTTTTTGTATCTTGTTTCAGCATAATATTCTTCACATTGTATATCTGAGATCACCTATACTGTTGCAAGTTTCATTCATCCTCGATGGATATTTAGGTTACTTCCACCTTTGCATTATTGCAAATAGTACTGCTATGATCATTCATATAAATATATGTAGTACTTTTAATGAATATGTGTGTGCATTTCTGTTAGTTATATTGCTAGGAATGCAAATGCTAGAATCTGGATTATGTATTCGCTCAGGTTTAGTGAATTCTTCCAGTTTTCTGACAAAGGCACATGTGAAAATTCCAATTGCTTCACATCCTTGCAAATGTCTTACAATGTTTATTTTTTAAATTTTTGTAATACTGTTGGGTGTGTAATACATAGTCCTTACTGTGAATTAAATTTGCATTCCCTTGTTGAATTTTGAAGCTAAATCATTTATCTGGCCACATTCATTTCTTTGTAAATTTTATAATCAGCTCATCAATTCACACACAAACATCCCTGCTGGAAATTTGATTAGGATGACACTGAATCTACAGATCAGTTTTCAGAAATTGATTACTTTTCATTATTTAGTCTCCATGTTTATGAACGTGGTATATCCCTCCCTTTGTTTAGACCTCTTTGACTCTTTCAATAATGTCTTGTAAAAATTAGTACTGGCCTTACAAGTCTTCCATTAGATCTTGGGTACTGTAAGCAGCAACATTTCTTACTGAAAAAATATATGACAGTCAGGATGCCAAAAAGAATGTGTGCACACTCAAATTAGGGTCAATGAGTTTGTTTACAAGATTATTTACAATGCTGTGGGTGGATGAACAGAGGAACCTCAAGAGATTACACAGTAAGAGTTGTTACTGTTGCAGGAATAACATGAGAGAGTGGTTCCAAGAATCCAAAAATAGAGATGTGCCATGACAAAAAGCAGAGATCTTTAGTCAAGGAACACAAGAAGAGACTTCCTGTCCAGGGCACATCACCAAAACACGTTCCCCCTTATACTTCTCTCCATCTACTCTGTTGTGAAATTTTAGTTTCAGACTATTGTTGTCCCTCCTTGTTTCAGCTCAGATTTTCTCCAAAACATGCCTTCGAAATTCTATACTCAATCCATTGTCTCTTTCCTTTCCTTCCAGGTTTGTTCTAATTCGGCTGAATTGTATACTTTTAAATTGTGAATTTTGCCTGTTTCCACATCATTGCCCTCTTCTGCCTCTCAGGGGTTAACTACCTGTGCTTGGTTGCAGTGAGACTAGTCAAAATCCACACAGATGATAGCACATATACTTCCAAAATGCAGGTCCCAGGCAGATGCTGCTTCGTTTAGTCCTGAACAGCCCTGAGTTAGGGAGGAGAATTCTCTTTTTACAGAAACTGAACCTAAGAGTTTGATTTGTTGCATAATTGTAAGAAGAGCCAGGTTTTGAAGCCAATGAATCCTGATTTCAGAAGCATCCGGTATTGTTTCAGAGAATTTGCCAACAAATTGTATTGTCAATACTGACAACAATAAAATGACAGAGAAGCAACAAGGGTGCCTATGGATAAAGAAGCCAATTCAATTCAATTCGGTCATGTGCCAGATGATGAAGTGATGGGCTGAAAGTTCTTATGAGCATTATGATCAGAGTCACCCGCAGGACTCTTACCCAGCACCACACACCACACCACACGCTCCACTGCAAACAACTCCAGGGGTCTTGCACTGATACAACCCACAGGATAAGACAGAGAACCATGGCCTTTGTCTCTGACTTCATGGCAACCTGAAACAGACGTCACACTCAATGCCTTCTAACCATGATATAGGTTCGGGTGAGGCAGTTGCCACATACAGAACTACTTACTCAGAGTTTACATTTTCAAAGTTGGATTTTGAATATAGCAGCTTATGGTATAATTTGAGATACTCTTATCCAAGGTGGACACAGAGACAATTAATACAGTGAACACTGACCAATTCAGTTTTAAACTGCTGACTTGCCTTTTTTTAATGGCTGTAAACAGAAGCCAAGCAGCATAAAATCTACAGATAAAATTTACGCCCGTGTCTGCAGAAGAGACAGATGTAAGTCTGCTAGAGGAAGGGGCTGGGGACTCCCCGCAGGAGAGAGCAGCGTCTGGGGACCGCCTCCTTCACGCCAGGGACCCCAGGTGGACCTTCCTTCTCACCCCTGCTCACCTCCCCCCAGAGGCACTTCTCAGCAGGCTGGACCACGGCTCTGCCCGCGGCCTTCCCAGACTGTGCGCACCTTTGTCCTTGGCACCCTCAGGACTGGCTCTCTTCCTGGTTCTGACAGGGTAACTCGGCCAACCCTACCAGCTCCAGAACCCACCAGGCAGACCTTGTGCCCCTCTGCAAGTTCTAAAATGTTAGAACTTTGGTCTTGTTTCCTTCTCATGATGCAGACATGGACAGTTGGAGGAGGGTAAATTTGGACATTTAGAATATATGACTTACACTTTGGTCATAAAAGGTCATAAAAGGTCAGATAGCCTAGCATCCAGGTGTCAGCAGGACTCTGCTCCTTCCAGAGGCTCTGGGCAAGATTCTGGTCCCTGCCTTTTCCAGCTTCTGGGGGCTGCCTGCACTCCCTAGCTCTCAGTCTCTTCCTCCATCTTCAAAGTCAGGACTGTATAGCCTCTTTAAATCTCTTTCTGGCCTCTGCCTCCAGCACCACATCCCCTCCTGTGACCTCTGGTGTCCCTCTTTTCCTGTGAGAATCCTCGTGATTACATCAGTCCTGCCCAGAGAATCCAGGGCACTCTCCTCAACTCAAGATCTTAACCTAATGCATCTGCAAAGTCCTTGTCAGGTGGAGAAGCACATCCCCAGGTGACAGGAATGAGGACTGGACCCCTTGGTGGGTGGGTACCATTCTGCCTACCACAAGGCCTGTGCCTATAAATGCTCATTTCACTTTAGCTTTACAAGAAGGCTTATCCCAGGTAAACCTGGACCTCGCCTGGGGAACAGGGCTTTTCTGATGGTGAAAGGAAGGGAGTGACACACAGCAGCAATTCACCGGAGAATTCCGCTTTATTGGGGAAAGGTGCTGGGTTATATAGGAAGGGGCATGGGGTGATTGTGGTGTTACTTCTATGGGGCTGGTGGCTATTGGCTAGGTGCTGGGAGTGTGAGTGGGGAGAGAGGTGATTGGTCTTCAGGTGGCACCGTCGGGAACCGAGGACCCGGAAGAGAAGCCGGAAGTTCACCATCTTACTGGTGGGGGCCCTTCATTCCCCCCTTTCTCCTCTATGGGGTTGTGGACGTTGCTTTCTTTCTGACTGCTTCCTGCTGAACGGGGGTGGAGAAGGGAGTGAGGGCTTGAGGATTGGGGGGAAAGGGTTGATAGGACTCCCCACAGTAAGGACGAGTAGATGTGGACTTCTTCAGGTTGGAAATCAATGAAGGTTCTTTGTAACTATAGGTCGAGGACTTGTTGATTCTAATGGTGCCAAGAGGATATGGGTGCCAGAAGCCAGGCGTCTGCGGCCATTGTTTCTAGGAACAGTTTCTAGCGGAGAGAGGGGTCCATCTCAGCGTGTGGTGAGGAGGTTACGTGAGGGTGAGGGATCTTCTGTGGCCAGAAGCTGATAGTTCCTGAGTAAAAGCTGGTTGAAAGTTTTATTAGAGATTTTTCTGACTTGGGATTTGATGAACTTTATTATACAGGGTAAGAAGAGACAGGCGAGAATAATGATTATTATGGGGCCTGCAATGGGCCAGAGCCAGGTAAGGAGGGGGTTTGTTAGTATTGAAGAGAATGGGTTGAAGGAGTAATACTGTGGGTACCAGGAGTTACTCATGTAGTGAATGGCACAAGACCAGTAGGGACATCCCCCGTAGGTGTCTGGCCATCACCTGCAACAGGCTTGTTTTTGGTCATAGAGGAAGCAGAGGTAGGGAGAATAAAGGTAGCTGCTAGGGAACACTTTGGTGGAGGGAGGAAAGTAGAGGTATAAAGGCTCAGAGCAGCCTTTTAGAGGGCAGTCTGATGTGGCAATGAGGGCAGTAACTTTTGTTTGGTGCTGTGTGTAAGTCTGTCTGACTTTGAATCACCATACAAAGGAGGCTGGGGTGGCAGGGAAGACAATAGGAATGAGGAGAAAAAGCAAGAGAGAGCGAGGGAGCAGTAAAGGAGGAAAAAGTCATGATTCGGGTATGGATGGCAAAGGGGGTGAACGGGATTTTGGAGGAAAGAGGACAGTAAGGTCAGGAGTCTGGAGGGAGGGAGAGTCTGTAAACTTTTGTAGGTTAAGAGATCTTTTAGGTGATGTGGGGACAGAATGGTAAGGGGAGCCCCGAATGTCAGTTTATGAGCTTCTTTCTGCAAGAGCTGTCCAGCGGCTAATGCCCGTAGGCAGGGGGCTTATCCCCGAACTGTGGGGTCTAATTGCTTGGAAAGATAAACTACTGAGGCAAAGGATGGGCTATAATATTGGCCTAGGATTCCTAGAGCTTGACTGGACTTCTCATGAATGTATAATGAGAAGGGCTTCGACAAATCAGGAAGATGGAGAGCTAGGGCTTCCACAAGGGCTTGATGGAGCTTAATGAAGGAGTGTCGGGGTGAGGAGGATAATGGTTCTTCAGGGGGGCCCTTGCTGAGGTCGTATAGGGGTCTTGCCAACAGGGAGAAGTTAGAGATCTATGCTCTAAAATACTTAGCCAGGCCTAGAAAGGAAAGAATTTCTGTCTTGGTTTTGGGAACGGGCAGGTCAGAGAGGAGCCATTTTCTGTCTAAGGTAATGGACTTTCTTTGTTGAGATAGAAGAAATCGGAGGTAAGTGACAGAAGGGGAAAAGATTTGAGCTTTGACAGGGGATACCCGGTAACCTCTGGAATCTAGAAGGTTAAGTAGGGAGGCAGTGTCAAGTTGAGACTGTTCCCACGAGGGACTGCAGAGTAGAAGATCATCCACGTATTGTAATAAGGTGGACTCGGAAGCTTTGTGGCAAAACTGTCCAAGTGAATTGTTCAGAATGTCTTATGTATGGGTCCGTCCAGGTGAAGGTGAAAAAATCTTGGGAGGAGGGGTCTTGGGAGGCTAAGGCAGGGCGGCGATAAAAGGGTGTATGGATTTGGGACTAAGGGATGGATATGGACGATGGCCATGTTGACGAGGCGAAAGTCTTGGACGAGGTGGAAAGATCTGTTGGTTTTTTTAACAGCTAATATGGGGGTATTAAACGGGGAGTGAGTGGGTCTGAGGTAATTTTTGTTTAAAAGATCTTGAATGATGTGTTGGAGGCCTATGAGGGCTGAAGCGGTTAGGGGGTATTGGGCCTGACAGATAAACTGAGAGGGGTCATGTAATTTGATAGAGGCAGGAGGACATAGACCTACGGAGGGACTTGTAATGTCCCAAACTTTGGGATTTACAGGGTGTATGAGGGCGGAACTGGAGCTTTCATTGGGTAGAGGGGGGTTGTTGGCTCTGAGGGCCATCAGAAAGGGAGTACTGGGGGCTGTGGGAGTGGATATAGTTATGGAAACATGGAGGAGAGAAAGGATGTCCCATCCTAGTAAGGGGATGGGACACTGGGGCATAACTAGGAAGGAGTGGGAGAAAGGTATGGGATTGTCTTGGATTGTGCATAAAAAGGGGGGGGGGTTTTAATGGGAAAATCTGTTTACTTCCTACCCCGACTATAGGAGTAATGGCAGGCATGGTAGGGCCCCGGTATTCCCACAAGACTGAGAAGGTGGCTCCTGTATCTAGGAGGAAGGAGATGGGGCGACCGTCTACTATTGAAGTAACCCTGGGCTCTGTTTAGTGATGGAAATGGTCGGGCGAGAAGCTCCTGGGCCCCGTCAATCTTCTTCTGCCAGCCCCACTACGGCAGGCTTAGGATGGGGGTTGTTCGTCCAGCCTCCCCTTCAGGTGGCTGGGCAATCAGACCTCCAGTGGCCCTTTTTGTGGCATCTGGGGCATGGGGTGGTAGGAGATCTGGGGTAGGGGCACGCCCTTGACCAATGCCCTTCTTTTCCGCACTTGAAACAAGCTCCTGGGAGGGGCTTGTTTGTAGAGGGGCGCCCAGGTTGTGGTTTTATCAGCTGGGCCAACATTTGGAAATTGGCCTGATCAGCCTTTTGTTTACGGCTTTCTTTCTCCTCCTCCCGGTTATGGAAGACTTTAAAGGCCACTGTTAGGATCTCAGTCTGTGGGGTAGCGGGGCCCTGTTCTAACTTTTTGAATTTAGCTTTAATGTCGGGGTAGCTTTGAGCTAGGAAATATGTCATAAGGACATGTCTCCCGTCAGGCGTTTCTGGGTCCAGGCTGGTATACTGTAATAGGGCTTGAGTGAGTCTGTCTAAGAACTCAGAGGGAGTTTCCTCCCTCCTTTGAATTATGTCTTG
Source organism: Manis pentadactyla (assembly GCF_030020395.1). Lineage (NCBI taxonomy): Eukaryota > Metazoa > Chordata > Mammalia > Pholidota > Manidae > Manis > Manis pentadactyla. The sequence goes on along the minus strand of NC_080020.1, from coordinate 143,677,520 downwards.
GAGCTTTTGAAAATTGACTACTTTACAAGCTGCCTTTTTCAGACCTGCTATTAAGCAGCAGGCGAAGATATCTCGAGAGCGGAGACCCACGGCGGTGGGGGACTGAAGGGTTCTGGCTCAGTCTGTGGGGGAGAAACAGGTGATGGGGGCAAAGACGGAGGAGGCTCCTGGGACTTAGTTAGAGGGGGGCTGAAAGGCTCAGGCTTGATCTGCAGGGGGGTGAGGTGGGAGAGGAGATGGTGGTGGAGGAAGGGGGAGGGGCTGTTGTAGGAGAGGAGGGGGAAGGGAGTGAATGGGAGGCTTCTGCGGGGGAGAGACGGCTTGCAGGCTAGGAGAACTTGGGGGGAGGGGGGAGGAGGCGGAAAGCTTTGGTATAGGGAATCTCCTTCCATTTTTTCAGGCGCTGGCAGTAAAGAGATCGCGAGTGATGTTAGGATCAAGAGCTCCCCCTGCGGGCCATTGGTTGTTATTGTCTAGGGGGTATGTCGGCCAATCTTGGGAGCAGTATTTGCAGAGAAGTTTTGGTTTTATATCAGGCGTCAGGGAGAGGGTGGCTAGATACTTGAGCAGGCATTCAAGAGGTGAACTTTCAGGGAGGGATGAGGAGGCTCCCATGGCTAAAGGACAGAGAAGGAGACAAACTGGGGAAGAGGAACGGAGATCCTCGGACTGGGAGCAGACCGCAAGGAGACAAAGGGCGTCCCCGATGGTCCTTGGGGGTCTGCGGAAACTCGTATACGAGTCGGTTTCTTAGGAAGTGTGGGTCGTCACCCAGACTTCTCTAAGAAGGCAGAGTGCCGGAGTCCGAGGTACCCAGTACTAGGAGTTTTCGGTGGACAGAACGGATTTCAGCAGGTAGAACGGAAGGAGGAAGGGGGAAAGGGAGCGTTCTCATCTGCAAAGGAGTCACCTCGTTTATGTCTGTTGGAGGAGGGGCCTGAGGGTCCGCTGTAGCTGTGAAGGCCGGAGGCAGGGAGAGTTCCCTCCTCGTCCCCGAGCGTCAGGGCCTTGCCGGACGATCACGGTCAATGGCACTGCGATAGCTCAGGGAAGAGCGGCCCACTCTGGGGGAAAACTTACCTAAAGGCCAAAGAGGAGTGGTGAGTGTGAGGAGCCAGCGCTGGAAAAAGAGGACGAAGGCAAGCTGCTGCTGGTGTTGGGGAGGAAGACGGGGCCCAGTTGGGGTGTCTCGTCTCCCAGGTTTCGGCACCAATGAAAGGAAGGGAGTGACACACAGCAGCAATTCACCGGAGAATTCCGCTTTATTGGGGAAAGGTGCTGGGTTATATAGGAAGGGGCATGGGGTGATTGTGGTGTTACTTCTACGGGGCAGGTGGCTATTGGCTGGGTGCTGGGAGTGGGAGTGGGGAGAGAGGTGATTGGTCTTTAGGTGGCGCCGTCGGGAACCGAGGACCCGGAAGAGAAGCCGGAAGTTCGCCATCTTACTGGTGGGGGCCCTTCAGATGGGAAGGTGGATTAGCTCTCCAACCTCTTGGAGATATTTGCTTGATGCTGAAATTGGCAGATTGACAAAGGGACATTAGAGGATTGTTGTGCTTTGTCACTTCATTGTGCTTAAGCAGTGGAACTAGGGTTACCAGTGGTCCTGCTGCTCTCAGGAGGACAGCAGATCATGCCTGTCCAGAGGTGAGACTAGGGCTGAGGAATCCAGGGCACAAGTCCCCCTGTGTCACTCCAGCACTGTCACCTTGAACCAGTCACTTCATGTCTCTGAGCCACACCTTCCCCATCAGAGAGCCAGGAGTAATAATGGCAATGGCTTTATGTCACTGTTGTGACAAGTCAGATGCTCTATGTAAAATGTATATGAAATACATTTTAATAAATATGGCCTGTGGTCATTACAAATGATGAACTTAAGGAGCAAAAGAGGTCTAATTTTGATAGGAACAAGAACCTTTCCTAACCCAGGAAAAGGCTCCACTCCATTTCCTGAAGCCTACGCCCAGGGCAAGGCTGAGAGTTTTGCAGCAGCAATGAGAAGTAGAAGGACACAGGGCAGGGAGAGGTCCCCAGGCAGCCCAGCAGAAAGCAGAATCATTAGGATAACCATCCTCTCTCTGAGGAAATGCTGGAAGAGTCTGTAGAAAGGGAATCAGCATTGGGAAGACCTCCATGAAGCTCAGCAGTACAGGACAAGAATACAGTGCCTTGAATGGGGCATTTTGAGACCAAGTTAAAATGCAGCAAGCTGCTGTACTGCAAAGGACACCAACAACAGAACAAAAAGGCATCCTACAGTATGGGAGAATATATTTGTAAATGACATATCCAACAAGGGGTTAACATCCAAAATATACAAAGAGCTCACATGCCTCAACAATCAAAAAGCAAATAACCTGATTAAAAAATGGGCAGAGGATATGAACAGACAATTCTCCAAAGAAGAAATTCAGATGGCCAACAGGCACATGAAAAGATGTTCCACATCACTAATTATCAGAGAAATGCAAATAAAAACCAGAATGAGATATCACCTCACACCAGTTAGGATAGTCAGCATTGAAAAGACTAAGAACAAATACTGGCAAGGATGCAGAGAAAGGAGAGCCCTCCTACACTGCTGGTGGGAATGTAAGCTAGTTCAACCATTGTGGAAAGCAGTATGGAGGCTCCTCAAAAAACTAAAAATAGAATTACCATTTGACCCAGGAATCACACTCCTAGGAATTTACCCAAAGAATACAAGTTCTCAGATTCAAAAAGACATATGCACCCCTATGTTTATTGCAGCACTATTTACAGTAGCCAAGATATGGAAGCAACCTAATTGTCCATCAGTAGATGAGTGTATAAAGAAGATGTGCTACATAAACACAATGGAATACTATTCAGCCATAAGAAAGAAACAAATTCTACCATTTGCAACAGCATGGATGGAGCTGGAGGGTATTATGCTCAGTGAAATAAGCCAGGCGGGGAAAGAAAAGTACCAAATGATTTCCTCCATTTGTGGAGTATAACAATGAAGCAAAACTGAAGGAACAAAACAGCAACAGACTCAGAGACTCCAAGAAGGGACTAGCAGTTACCAAAGAGGAGGGGTGAGGGAGGGTGGGTGAGGAGGGAGGGAGAAGGGGATTGAGGGGTATTATGACTGGCACACATGGTGTGGGGGGGATCATGGGGAAGACAGTGTAGCACAGAGAAGACAAGTAGTGACTCTGTGGCATCTTACTACACTGATGAACAGTGACTGCAATGGGTTATGTGGGGGACTCGATAATATGGGTGAACATAGGAACCACATTGTTTTTCATGTGAAACCTTCTTAAGAGTATATATCAATAATACCTTACTAAAAACATTATTTTAAAAAATGCCTGCACACCTCCTTTTTAGAAAGTACAACAAACTGCAGCTCTGCTCGAGATAATCTTCCCAGGAGCCTGGCTCAGGAAAGGTAGCCGAGCATGGTCCAGGAGGGCAGGAGTCAGGGTGCAGGATCCCAGATTGAAGGCAATCACAGTCGCTGACCACCTGCCAGGAGATGAATTGCCCCAGACAAGCTCCTGCTCCAAGAGGCTTCATGGCCCAGCTAAGGCTTTTCTTCTGGAAGTGTTAGGGAAGCGTTGTGTATTTTCCTTGGTTTTTGTCTCTGCCACAACAAAGAAGTGAAGGGCAAGAGACACAGTAGTGAAGCAGAGTAAAAGTTTTATTTAAAGTTATGCACTTAAAGAGAAAGTGTGGGTGACTTCAGAGAGGAGATGTTGGGGGGGAAGTCGGTTCGGAGATGCAGGGAGTCAGAGTACAAGGTGAGGAAGGAATTTATTAAAGCTAGAGTGTCAGGGAATGACAGATCAGAATAATAAAAGAAGTTCATTGAACTTCTACTCAGCATGGGGCACATCCCCTGCTAACTCCTTAAGCCAGGGTCACCTGGCGTCCAGTCCAGCGTCTGCTTGGATCTGTGCCATGGGAACTGAGTCCCTACCACCCCCAGGCTTTGGGGAAGCCGCAGAGCACTGGATGGAGTGAGATTATGTCCTGCGAACTTCCTAGAGACAAAGAAGGGAGACTTTCAGGCAGGCTACTAAAGAGCATGACCGGAAGCCTGCAGTACCTGGTGACCCTGGCGACAGTAATTTGCAAGCCCAGGTCTGAGCTCTCAGCAGCCCCTCCTTACTTGTCTGAGATAGGACAGAAGGAGTGAAGGTTTGAGCCTAAATTTGGAGGAATAGAATGACAAAAGTAACAGAGACAAAATGTTATAAGTTGAAAGAGACAAATTTATTTAAAGCAAAAAGGTGCACACTTGGAGAAAGGGGAGTGTGGGCTACTTCAGAAAAGAGACATGCTGAAAGACTGGGAAAAGGCTGTGCACTTAGAAACCTCGGAGAGAGGTGCTCACTGAAATGTTGGGATTTAAGGCTATGCACTTAGAAAGTGCAGGCGACCTCAGAGAGAGGAGCATGCTAAGGGTTTAGGGTCTGGGGTTTTATAGGCAGTTCAGGATTTTCAGAAAAGTGGCAAAGAGCCAGGTGCGGACCTGCCAAATAGTCCCAGAATGTTCACCTTTGGTAAGATATTAAGTTTCTTCTTTTAACTTAACACAGGAAATTTACCGCTTTGATTCCTTTCCAGGATAGCAGTTTCTGTTTGGAAGCACATCAGTCAAGACTGTCTGCCCTGCCTCCGAAGTAGGCTGAGTTATTGTCTGATTAAAATGCACTCTTAGCTTTAAGACAGAATTCTTCTTGAATAAGCTGAGCCTTTTAGCAGGTGCTAATTGATACAGTGAAAATATGGGCTATGCTGAGATACTTTTCTTTATCTGGAGAGTATTCAACATTCCAAGTCAAGTTGCTCCTGGCCTTCTGAGCTTTAATTGACTAACTCATTAACTCAAAGTCTTTTCTGGCTTTCTAGTTTTAACTGGTTAACTCTTTGAGTCCCTTCTAGTGGGCTTCACTGGCCTTATTCTCTTTCCACCCTGCTCATATCTATTTTCCTGCCTAACAGAAACCCAGTCCAGCCCACTCTTCTGTGCAGCTCTGCATGCCTCTGAGCACCCAGTGCAGTTGCTGAAACTGACTTTTTTGAGTGGACAGAGAAGTCACAGTAGCACGGGGTGTGCACTCACCACATGCACAGGTGGCTCCCAGGCTCCCACCTGCTTGGTCTCAGGAGCCCTCCTGGTGCCCTTCTGTAGAGCCAGGCATGCCTGAGGACAGACACCATCCTGACCCAGCCACCCAAGGTCAAAGTCTGAAGCTGGTTATTTATTCTTTAAGTAGGGAGTACTTTTTAGCATCAAATGAAGTCGAATAATGTAGGTGAAAATGTTTTATGCTGTTAAATGCTATAAAAATAAAAAGTGATGTTTTGTCACTAATACTTCAGACACAGGAGATTCTGGTGTGTGGTCTTTAATGCCCATGAAGGCTCACTGTGGATGAAAAGCCATACTAAAGACCAAGAGCTACCAGTGCAGAGTGACAGGCATGATTTCTATTTTCCTGCTGATATGTTACTTAATCCTTTCATCTAAGAAGACTGACAACTGAGCTCTTGTAAGAAGCTTGGGAGGCAGGTGAGGCTGACATAATTCTCCTAATTCGTTTGAGTAAACACTGATGTGTTTTTCTTTCCTACTTGACTTTGGAGTCCTCTGGGGCCCTCAAAGCACCTTCTCCTCCTCAAATGCCCCGCTCCTGCCTTACTGGCCTCTCCCACTCTCTTAGCTCCTGTTCTCTTCCCAGGTCATCCTTTCCCTGCTGGGCTTCTTATCTGAGCTGCAGAACCGAGGAAAGGAAGGATGCTGTTTGAGGGACTCCTCTCCCAGTTCCCAGTGTACCAGGTGGTACAGAACAGCCGCTCTGTCTCAGATACACAAGAAAGAAGTTCTTTCATTGCATACAATGCGTGCCTTAGGCCATGGTTCTCAAAGGGTGAGCACTAGACCAGCAGCATAGACATCCCCTGGGAACTTGTTAAACATGTTAAAAATGCAAATTCATAGGCTCACCCAGACCCACTGGATCAGAGCTCTGGGAGTGAGATCCAGCAACCTGTGTGGACTAGACGTGATTTGGACGCAGGCTGAATTTTAACAAAACGTTGCCTTTGGATACTCTTATCTTTCTCTCATAGATCTACAGTTTAGAAAGCATGGCTGGGCTCCTGTTCCTCAACCTACTTCTCCCTCAACCCTTTTTCCAGCTCACTGTTGAGTTCTGGGTGAGTGACTAACACCATGACTTGAAGAACCATATAAATGATTCCCCAAAGCACAAGGCTTCTACTGGAAATTTCTCCTCATATTTCCCTGCACCTCTCAAAATCAGCATGTTCCAAACTTTGAACCACCCCCAAGCACCCATCCCTCATGGGTGGGTGTTTGAGCCCCTCCACCTATTGTATCACTTATTGCCTGACCTTCCTGGTTTCGGCTACTCTTGCTCTTTCTCTGAGTCTCAGCCAAGTAAGCACTTTCACATCAAGCCTGACCACACACGGGTGTAAATGACCTTCATTAGTTCCCACACCACCCTCTGTAAACCTCTCTATGTTGACTTCTACAGATTTTACAGTTTGGGGTCTCATGTTTAAGTCTCTGATCCATTTTGAGTTAAAATTTGTGAGTATTCCAGATGAAAAGGTAGGGATCCAATTTCATTGTTCTGCATGTGTTTATCCAGCTTTCCCAGCACCATTTTTTTTTATTGAGACATAATTGGCATATAATACTACATTACTTTCAGATGTAAAACAATGATTTGATGCATTTATATATTGCAAAGAAATCACCACAATACACCTAGTTAATGTCCATCACTTCAAATAGTTACAATTTTTTTGTGATGAGAATTTAAGATCTACTTTTAGTAACTTTCAAATATACAATACAGTATTATTAACTATAGTCACCATGATACACATTTCAACCCATGACCTATTTATTGTAAACTGGAAGTCTGTACCTTTTGACTCACTTCACACATTTCTCTACACCCCCAAACTCCCCCACCATCTCTACCAACCACCAATTTTTTCCCTGTATCTGTGAGTTTGTTCTTTCTTTTTACATTCCTCATGTAAGTTGAGATCATGTTGTTTGTCTCTTTCTGCCAGACTTACGTCACTTAGTATAATACACTCTAGACCCATCCATGCTGTCACAAATGGCAAGAATTCCATCTTTGTATGGCTGAATAGCATTCCGTTCTGTGTTTATATATAGGTTACAACAATGAGAACTTCTTTATCCATTCATTTATTGATGGACACTTAGATTGTTTGTCTTCGCTATTGTAAATAAAGGATGCATATATATCTTCAAATAGATGTTTTCATTTTTCTTTGGATAAATACCCAGAAATAGAATTGCTGGATCATATAGTAGTTCTATTTTTAATTTTTTGAGGAGCCTCCATAATGTGTCCCATAGTGACTGCACCAATTTACATTCCCACCAACAGTGCACAAGAGTTCCCTTCTCTCCACATCTTTGCCAAAACTTGTTATTTCTTGACTTTTCAATAATATCCATTCTAACAGGTATGATATCACATTTCCCCAATATTTAGCAATGTTGAGATGGACCTGTTGTCCATCGTATGCCTTCTTTGGAAAAATATGTAGTCAGATACTCTGCCTATTTTTAATTGAATTGTTTGGTTTTTTGCTATTGAGTTGTGTAATTCTCTACACACTTTGGATATTAACCCCTTATATGATGTATGATTTGCAAAAATGTTGTCCTATTTAGTAGATTGCCTTTTCATTTTGTTAATGGTTGCCTTCGCTGTGAAAAGGCTTTGTAGTTTGATGTAATCCCATTTGTTTATTTCAGCTGCTGTTGTCCTTGCTGAGGAGACTCGTCCAAAAAAAATGTTGCTGACATGTCAAAGAGCTTACTGTCTATGTTTTCATCTGGGAGTTTTACAGCCTTATGTCTACACTAATCAAAGCAATCTACAGATCCAGTGAAACCTCTATCAAAATTCTAATGGCAGTTTTCACAGAAATAGGAGAAACAATCCTAAAATTTGTATGGAACCACAAAACACCCTGAATAGCCAAAGCAATTTTAAGAGGGAGGAAAAAAGCTAGAGCTATCACATGCCCTGGTTTCAAACTATATTACAAAGCTATAGAAATTAAAACTGTATAACATTGGCATAAAAACAGACAATGGAACAGAACAGAAAGCCTAGAAATAAACACACATATATATGGATAATTAATTTACAACAAATGAGCCATGAATATTTAATGGAGAAAGGATACTTTCTCAAAAATAAACTTCAATAAACTTAGTGTATCAGTTTCTTATGGCTGCTGTAATTAACTACCACAAATAGTGGCTTTAAAAAACAAATATATTCTCTTACAGTTCTGGAGGTCAGTGGTCTGAAATGATTTCACTAGGCAGAAACCAAGGTACTGGCAGTGCTGTGCTGCCTCTAGAGACTATAGGGAAATCCATTTTGCTTTTCCAGATCCTTGAGCTGATTCCTTTCCTTGACTCATGGTCTCCCTCCATCTTCAAAGTCAGCAAGGTAGCATCTTCAGATCTGTCTTGCTTCTATTGTCAATATGCCATCTTCATCTCATAGTGAGGACACTTGTGATAGCATGTAGGACCCACCACAATAATTCAGGATAATCTCCTGCTCTCATGATCCTTAATTTAATCACACCTGCAGAATCCCTTGTGCCATTTAAACTGACATTCACAAACTCCAGGGATTAGGGCCTGGATGTCTTTGGAGGCCATTATTCATTTGACCACAATGAGGAATAAAACTCATTTCGAATGTGCAAGACATGCACATTAAAAAATCATGAAACAGTGCTGAGGGAAATTAATTAAACCTCAATAATGAGAGATGTACCTTGTCCATCCATCAGAAGACTAAGGATGCCCAGGATGTTAACCCCACCAATTGATACTGATGTTGTTCATTCAATAAATGAACTAGGAGCCCTTGTTTGGGCAAAGCATCATGGAAACTGCTGCCTATAAGAACCTTTCAAATTGGTAGGAGAATGTATCTTTTAAAGAAGAAATTACTACCAGGCTGTCTGAGAGGTGAAATGTTACAGTTACAAATAACAGCACAGGAAAAGCAGCAAATCAGACAGACAGGACCAGGAACGGATTGGTGCTATTCGACATGCACCTTGAAAAATAACAATGCCACAGGCAAATATGGATCAGAAGCACATTGCAACCAGAAAAAACAACAGAGGCTCGAGGGCTTTTTCAGGGCTGTCAAAATGGTCTAACATTGTGTAGTCAGTGATGAAGCCAGAGAAGAAGATTGAAGCCAGACCAGACCTAGCATGCTTTCTTGACTGCATAGACTTTGCTTGCCAGCAGCAGAGAGCTCCTGAAGGTTTGAAGACAGAGAGAATGGATGAAAGGTCTATGGTTTAAAAGGATAGTTTTGGTGGCAATGTAGAGAATGCACTAGAGGGAAAAATGAAAGACAGAAACAACCACAAAAATATTGTCATATATCAGTTTTGGGGATCTAAACTTGGACAGGGTCAGTGAAAAAGTGAAAATAAAGATAAGAATTTCTACCAAAAAGCAAAAATTCCTAGTTTAAAGGAAAATCAGGTATATGGGCTAGGGTTTCTGTTTATTCTGTGTGTGTATGTGTGTGTGTGGTGTGTGTGTGTGTGTGCTCATAGTCTAAGGATTTCATTTTTTCTTCCAAAACTACCCTGACAAGCTCTCTGAAAATGAATGAATGCTTAGAGGACAGGCCAGGGGAGGAGAGAGGATTTTCATGCCCTTGGGGGTTGACAAGGGAGCTCTTCATCACAGGCACCTCCCACTTCTGAGCCTGAGTGTATACAACTCCTGAGACATAAAGAAAGATGGCCTGCTTCACATTCTAAATAATGGGCAGGTCAAGTGCCAGCCATTCCTGAGATGAGACACCCTTAGGTGTCTGCCATATCAGTTGGTAGTGAGGGAGGGCATTAGGGAGACAAAGGGGGAACAAAAGGTGCTGCAGAAGAGAGCAGAGGTCATTTCCACTCAAGTCTAAAGAAAGGTGCAGAGAACTGAGCAAAACATTCCCAACACTCAGAAAAAATAACAGTCAATTCTTTAATTACAAATGTCAAAACTCAACTCAAAATAATTTAAGAAAAAAATGGGACAATAGGCTCAAAATACTGGGAAGTTTGAGGAGCAGCTGAGGAGCAACTGAGCTCAAGAACAAACACATCCATGGACTTAAAGGACTCTCTCTGTGCTCTTTAAATGCACTTTTCTTTGGGTTGGTTTCATCTTCTGGTTACTTCCTCCCATATGATGTTCTTCCAGGGTATGTCAGCAACTGTGGTATGAATAAGACCCCAAAACTATGCCTGAGTTCTGGAAAGCCATGCAAAAAGATCCATTGTGGAGGAAAGCTGTCTGGCCACTAATTGCAATGTGGACAGTTGAAAAAAGGCTCTAACAATTTCTTCCCTTTTACCTTCAACTCTTGAGAGTCTTCCTCAAAGAAACAACTGCTCCTCCACCCTCTGTCTTCCTTTATCTCCCCTAAACCCTGCACTGGAGACTTGGCACCATTTTGCTACCACAGTTTGTGGTCAAGATCTGCTAGAAAGGTAGCTGTGATTCACTACATTCTTTACAGTGAGTTCTTATAAAATAAACAATTGCATCCCTTGCTAATGATAAATGTCTTAGTATCAGGTTGTGTCCAACTTAGTCTTAAAAATATAAATTTCTTTATACAATGTTCAAGCATACTGAGAAAAACAAAAACATTCAAATTTTTATATACCTATGACCCAGATGCAAGCAATGCTAGGATTTTTTCCATATTTGCATCAAATACTTATTTTTCAAAAATAGTACTATTTATCAAACAAATTGAAAGCCTGGTTGTACATCTCAGCCCAATTCCCATACTCTTTCCCCAGGTCACCACTATATTAAAATCAGGGTGTGTATGTCCTGGCCATATCAGTATAATGTTAATACATATGACCACAAGAATAAACAACAATGTGAGAAGTGAGAAAGAAACCTCCTCCCAAAACCACATATAATGCAAAATTATAGCAAATACAACTAATCCTCTAAAAGCGACCAGCAAGGAGACTGTGACAGACTGCCTACAGCTGGGGAAAAGAGAAGACCTCACTGGAAAGGGTAAAGTAGCAAAGCCATGACCTGGCGGGACCCAAGACCTTCCCCCTCTCCAGCTCACCAGCAAGAGGAAGAGAGACAGTGTGGAAGGGGATAGAAGCCTAGGACTGCTGAACACCCAGCCCTGGAGTTCTGCTCCAGGAGCACAAACATACATTGAAGACAGAGAGAATGGATGAAAGGTGCTCTGGAGATTAGTGAGGTTGGAAAGCAAAGACAGGCAGAATACTTGGAGAGACTGAGATTCCAGCTGCTTGTGGAGAACAGGCACTGACAACCGGCACCTCTGGGACAAAAGAAAGGTGGGTACCTTGAAAGACTTCCCAACAGTGAGAGGGCTGCTAAAGGGACAAGTATTACACAGAGCTTACTGCTCAGGAGAAAGGTCAGGTGGATAAAATTGTTCCAGCACACTCAGCCCAGCAGGTTGGGAACTTTCAGGAGCTTCACATGCTCCATGCTCCTGTTTGACAATGCACACCAAGGCTCCCACCATGATACACAGCCTGATGTTCCGTCCTCCCTGCCGGCACCAGTTCACAAACCTGCTGCCTCCATCATTGAGCAAGACCAGCCAGAGGGTGGCTCAGCCAATGGCAGCTACAAGGGCATAATGCAGAGGCACCTCACTGCACATTCGGCCCACTGGCCCTAGCAGTGGAAACAGGCACTGCAGCTGGGAAGCAGGAAAGAGTTCTTTCTTCCCAGTAGGCACTGGTGCTGTGTGCCTACAACCTCCGCCATTGCTCCAGGGGCTGGGGAGCTCCAGAGAATAGAGCTTCTGAGCACTAGAGGGTGCCACCTGCACAAACTGATTACTCCATAGAAATCATTACAAATATGAAATGGCAAAAGAACCTGGTACAAACCAAAATCCCACCAGAAAGAGGGCTAAGTGAAACTGCAATCAACAATCTTTATAGTAGAGATTTCAAAAAAAATAAATAAATAAACATGCTCACAGAGCCACAGAAAAAAATGCAAAAACTCAGGGAAGACTTCAAGAAAGAGATAGAAACTTTGAAAAATACAGTATCTGAAATGAAACATACAATGGAGGGATTTAAAAACAGTTTAGATGAGGTAGAGGAGGTAGTAAATGAAATAGAAATTAGAGGAAAGAAATACAAAGAAGCTGAAGCACAGAGAGAAGAAAGGATCTCTAGGAAAGAAAGAATACTTAAGAGAACTGTGTGACCAATCAAAACTAAATGATATCTCCATTATAGGGGTATACCAAAAGAAGAGAGAGAAAAAGGGATAGAAAGTGTCTTTGAGGAAATAATTGCTGAAAACTTCCCCAATCTGGGGAAGGAAATAGTCTCTTAGGCCATGGGAGTTCACAGATCTCCCAACACAAGTGACCCTAGGAAGACAACACCAAGACATATAATAATTAAGGTGGCAAAGACCAAGGACAAAGTCACAGGATTAGTAGCATCCAGAGAGATAAAAAAGATTACATACAAAAGAAAACCCATCAGGCTATCCTCAGACTTCTCAGCAGAAACCCTGCAGGCCAGAAGGGAGTGGCAAAATATATTTAATGCAATGAAACAGAAGGTCCTGGAACCAAGAATACTCTACCTGGTAAGATTATCATTTAAATTTAAAGCAGGGATTAAACAATTTCCAGAAAAACAAAAGTTGAGGGAATTTACCTCCAAAAACCATCTCTACAGTGCATTTTGAAGTGACTGCTCTAGATGGAAGTGCTCCTAAGGCTAAATAGCTGTCACTAGAGAAAATAAAATCACAGTAAAGGAAGTAGACTGATTAATTACTAACCAAATGCAAAATTAGATCAACTACCCCCAAAATCAGTTAAGAGGTAGAAAAAAGAGTACAGAATATGACACCTAATATGTAAAGAGTGGAAGAGGAAGAAAAAGAAGGGAGGGGAAAAAATAATCTTTAGATTGTGTTTGAAATAGTGTAATAAGCAAGTTAAGTAAGGCTGTTAGATAGTAAAGAAGCTGCCTTGAACCTTTGGTAACCATGAATCTAAAGCCTGCAATGGCAATAAGTAAATATCTATCAATAATCACCCTGAGTGTAACTGAACTTAATGTACCAATAAAAAGACATGGAGTTACAGAATGGATAAAAAATAAGATCCATCTATATACTGCCTACAAGAGACTCACTTCAAACCCAAAGACATACACAGACTAAAAGTGAAGGGATGGAAAAAGATATTTCATGCAACTAATAGGGATAAGAAAACGAGTTATAGTACCTATACCAGACAAAAAATAGACTTCAAAACAAAGAAGAACATTACATAATGACAAAGGGGTCAGTCTAACAAGAAGATAAAACCATTATAAATATCTATGCACCCAACATAGGAGCATCTACATATGTGAAACAAATACTAACAGAATAAAGGGGGAAATAGAATGCAATGCATTCATTTTAGGAGACTTCAACACACCACTTATGCCAAAGGACAGATCAACCAGGCAGAAAATAAGTAAGGAGATAGAGGCACTGAATAACACATTAGAACAGATGGATCTAATAGAATTCTACAGAACATTCCACCCAAAACCATCAGGATACACATTCTTCTCAAGTAACACATGGAACATTTTCCAGAATAGATCACCTATTAGGCCACAAAAAAAGCCCCAGTAAATTGAGAAGGATTGAAATTGTACCAACCAGCTTCTCAGATTACAAAGGTATGAAACTAGAAATAAATTGTGCAAAGGAAACAAAAAAGCCTAAAAACACATGGAGGCTTAACATCATGCTCCTTTATAAGCAATGGATCAGTGACCAAATAAAAACAATGATCAAGAATTACATGGAGACAAATGAAAACAATAACTCAACATCACAAAATCTGTGGGATGCAGTGAAGGCTGCACTAAGAGGGAAGTATATTGCAATACAGGCTCACCTCAGGAAAGAAGAACAACTCCAAATGAACAGTCTAAACTCACAGTAAATGAAACTAGAAAAAGAAGAACAAATGAGGCCCTAAGTCAGTAGAAGGAGGGACATAATAAAGATCAGAGCAGAAATTTTAAAAATTGAGAAGAATAAAACAATAGAAAGAATCAATGAAACCAGAAGGTGGTTCTTTGAGAAAATAAATGAAATACATAAACCTCTAGCCAGACTTACCAAGAAAAAGAGAGAGTCTACACACATAAACAGAATCAGAAATGAGAAAGGAAAAATCACTATGGACACCACAGAAATTCAAAGAATTATTAGAGAATACTACGAAAAATTGGATAACCTAGAAGAAATGGACAACTTCCTAGAAAAATACAACCTTCCAAGACTGACTCAAGAAGAAATACAAAATGTGAACAGACCAATTATCAGCAATGAAATTGAATTGGTAATAAAAAAAAACTACCTAAGAACAAAACCTCTGGACCAGATGACTTCACCACTGATTTTTATCAAACATTTAGTGAACACCTAATACCCATTCTCCTTAAAGTTTTCCAAAAAGTAGAAGAGGCAGAAATACTGTCCAATTCATTAAAACAAGGATCAACAAATGCTGGCGAGGATGCAGAGAAAGGGGAACCCTCCTACGCTGTTGGTGGGAACGTAAATTAATTCAGTCATTATGGAAAGCAATATGGAGGTTCCTCAAAGAAACAAAAATAGAAAAACCATTTGACCCTGGAATTCCACTCCTAGGAATTTACCTGAAGAAAACAAGATCCCAGAATCAAAAAGACATATGCATCCCTATATTTATCACAGCACTATTTACAATAGCCAAAAAATGGAAGCAACCTAAGTGTCCACCAGTATATGAATGGATAAAGAAGGTGTGGTACATATACACGATGGAATATTATTCAGCCATAAGAAGGAAACAAATCCTACCATTTGCAACAACATGGATGGAGCTAGAGGGTATTATGCTCAGTGAAGTAAGCCAGGTGGAGAAAGACAAGTACCAAATGATTTCCCTCATTTCTGGAGTACAACAATGAAGCAAAATTGAAGGAACAAAACAGCAGCAGACCACAGACACCCAGAAGGGACTAGCGTTTACCAAAGAGAAGGGGCTGGGGAGGATGAGTGGTGAGAGAGGGAGAAGGGGATTGAGGGAAACTATGATTGGCACACATGGTGTAGTGGAGGTCACAGTGAAGACAGTGTACCACAGAGAAGACAAGTAGTGACTCTGTGGCATCTTGCTGTGCTGATATTCAGTAACTGCAGTGGAGTGTTGGGGGGTACTCTATAATATGGGTGAATATAGTAACCACAGTGTTGCTCACATGAAACCTCCATAAGATTGTATATCAATGATACCTCAATAAAAAATAATCGTAATAATAACAAAAGAATAAATAGCATATAATAGTAAACTACACTGCCAAGAAATTTCTCCTTCAGCCCTGTACAGGCCAAGCAATTTCTCTCCCAGCTTTGACTTCATAATCTCTGTGACCTCATAGCCTTTGGAGAGGATATGAGCTCCAATTGGGATGATTCCTGTCCTTCTCAGAGCTTGTCAAGGCAATTTTAGAAGAAAAAATAAACTCCTTAGACCAAAAATGAATTCCAGTTTGTTAAAAAGAAAATTAAATATACAAAATCAAACCTCAAAGAGCAATGTCTTTCCAGGTGTTTGTTTACAGAGGCCTTTCTGGCTATACCCTTCTCCATGCATCATAGTGGCAACACAAGTAGACCCCCCTGAGCACAGAGCTTTTCCCAGAAGTATCCATCCCAACTTCCCATGATGCACAGCATGTGCTGCAGAAACAAAGTCTCACCATGTGATCTGTGCATGCAGAGAAAGGAAATGTGGATACAAAAACCCTCTCCTGGATAGTGATAGAGAAGCAACAAGGGAAGGGTGGTGGGAATAGCGATGGAACTTTCTGGGCCTGAGCATATAACACAAGCATAATGTAAAGAAGTCTCATTTCCATATTTTTTGTTTTCTTTTACACTAACATCTAAAACAAACTATAGCTTTTAGAGTGAAATTGTTCTGGGAATTAATGCCATAAAGTAAGTGGCATCCTTTGTGTTATGTTTTCTGTAATTTAAATCTGGAATTTCAGAATGCATAACTGCTGGGCATGATGTATTTGCCATCTATTACCAAGGCACAGCTTTGGTACACAGCCCAGAAACGTGTCCTACATCCGGAGGACAGGAGAGCACTGGGATGTAAATCCCCATTCTCCATCCCTGGGATTATGTCCCATTATCCAGCACTAAACTTATGCTTGGTCTGTTAGAAACGAGGTCATATATCACAATGCTCTGTTTTCTAGAAATAACTCAGTGCTACACATGTCTGGTACCACAAAGGAATCAGTACAGAGGACCTACCATCTGGCTGATATGATTTTACAGGTCTGTGAACATTTAGCTGGAACCAGAGTTTTAAAAGCCCTAGAGTAAGAGGCCATTTGTAGCATGCCCATTCTTCAAGCTATCAGACCAATGTTCTAAATTTGCCCTTTTCTAACCTGAGCAAGTAGAACACATAATTATAGCTTGCTGACTTTATGCACTAATATTTCATTTCTAAAAGTTCCGTGTTATCATAGTCCTACAGCATAAACTTCTTGTGCATCTCAGCGCACCTCCCAACATTTACAGGAAAAGCGTGAGGCAAGGACGCCCGTGGAGAATGCATCTAGGCTCTCTATTCGTATTTATTTATGACATGGTCACCTGCAATACAGTTTGCTCAGAATTTCCAAAGCTTTTGCTTTAAAAAAAGAAAAAAAGATTAATTTATTTCCCAGAACCTTGAGATGACATGAAGTAAAACAAAAAGGATAATTTACAGGAAGGCCAATGCAGTTTCTGAAAAGCAATACTGGCTCTGAAATCCTCTGGGGGCTGAGGTAACTTGATATTGGGATTAGCATGCTGCAGGTAAAACCTCTATGGATGGAAGATAGAGGAGCCCTGCTGTCATCAATTGTTATTTCCATGGTGTGAATCACAGACACTGTTTAGTGATGCAAGATTAGCCTGGTTTGAGCTGTTCCATAGGATCCTCTCCACTTGGGAGACTTGGGCATTTCCTTTATAGCCCATGACTGTCATCCCCTAGGACTTCTGAGGCATGAATATTCATGTTGCTCGGCAGCTGCATCTGAGAGGGCTCTCCCTGTGCACCAGGTGAAACCTCAACCTGGATGGGGAAGGGTTCCTGACTCTGAACAAGAAAGAATTCTCGAGAAGGTCCAAAGAGTGTAGGTAACAGAGGAATTCATTAGAGCAGGAGTAGTGAATGGCAGTGGCCTTGCAGGCAGCCGAGGGCAGGAAAGTGCAGGGGGAGGGAGCAGGAGCTTGCTGACCTTCTCAACACAGGGAAGCCTCCCTCGCCAGCTCCTGAATCCAGGGTCATCCGGCTTCTGGTGTCTGCTTGGATCTGCACAGCATGGGGTGCAGGATCTGGGGTAGCATGGGATGGAGTGAGACTGTGTTCTGAGAACTTCCCAAAGAAGGGACTTTTTCCGGGAGGCTCCTGCAGCTGCGGTTCTCTCTGGTCACCCAGGCGACGGGAACTCAGAACTCTCAGGCCCAAATCTGAGCTCTCAGCAGCCCCTCCCTACTTAGCAGAAATAAAGTGGAGAATAAGTGAAGACTTAGAAATAGAATAAAATAGCAAAGAAACAAAGATGCTTACCACTGGAAAAGCAGAAAGAGACAAAATGTAGGTAAATTGAGCAGTGAGAAAGCTTTATTTAAAGTTACACACTTAAAGAAAGAGTGTGGGCAACCTCAGAAAGGAGGCAGGCACACTGAAAGGCTGGGGTTCTCTCTTTTCAGCATTTTTCAGGAGTGTGATAAAGGGCTAGGGGGTGTAGAATTGTCAAGTGGTATCAAGATGCTTATCTCTGGTGAGAGACACCATGTCTTTCTTCTCTATTATCAGTCCTAGAGCTAATTATGCAGAATAAACTTACCACAAGAAATTTACTGATCTGGTTCCTCCGCAGGAACATATCAATCAAGGCCGCCTGCCCTATCCCCAAGGTGGGCTGAGTTATTGCCTGTTTTTTCCAAAATAATATGTTAGGAATCTTACTTCCTAACTTCCTGGCTTTTAAAATAGAATCTTAGCCTTAAGATGGAATCCCTTCTGTTATACTGTTTGTGTCTCAGCTTGTTTGGAAAATTAATCATGATGCTTGTCTCAGATCCCTACGCTATGTCATTCACACCCCTACAAAAGCACCTGCATTGTGTTGTTCCCATTCAGGGTGTCCCAGGCCTGTAGTTTCTAATCTCTATTCTTATCGCCAAAACCTTTGCACTAAGAAGGAGTACTAGGGGCTCAGAAGGACCTTTTGAAGGCAGGATCTCTATTTCCCCACCACTAGATAGTTACTGAACAGTAGTCAAAGATTTGCTATGCTAATAGCTATCAGTTAAATAATGATCAAATGTATATATGAGGGCATGCTTGAACCACAACTGAATTTACCTTCTCCTCTACTGAAATAAAGAGCCAATTGAACTTACGGTGGGGGGCAGGGGTCCTGTTGAGGGTGTAGGAAGATATCCTGAGCTCACCTCCTCCCAGAGACAAAATGAATACACAGCTGCATGTGGAACAGTTCCCTCGAAAAAGCCCTGAAACTGGCTGAACAAAACCTCCATAGTGAGGGATAAAGACACAGCAAGAGACCAGCCAAGGGGTCAGGGACCAGCCTCTCCATAAAAGGAAACCGCCCCCCCAGGCATGGGAATCTACAAAGGGGAGGCATCTCAAGACCAGGGGCTTGCCCCTGAGGAGCAAGGAGCTGGGATGCTCCGGCAGGGGCCCCCTGGATCCTGCACAGGAGGGACGAGCCCCGCTAGAGCCAGGCTGTGAGAGCTCACAGGGGTTCCATGCAGGGACACCATGGGGCTGGAGGAAGCAGAGGACCCCTCCGACAGGGCTCACACACAGTCTCACTTGCCCCAGTTGCCCAGTGATAAAAATGTTATGGGCATTTCAGTGTAAATGTGCATTTATTGTTTTTTTAATTTTTTTTAATTAAAAAATCTTTTAATTTTAAAATATTTAAAAAACAAAAAGGAAAAGTGGCATATGTCCTGGGAAAGGTAAATTCAATTTCCAATAAAAGTATATGCTGCCTCAAGAGGGGAGAAAGATGGCAGTGTGAGAAGTGAGGCAGAAACCTCCTCCCTAAACCACATAAAACATGAAAATAAAGCAAATACAACTAATCCTGAAAGAGCAACCAGACAGAAGACTGCAGCAGACAGCCTACATCTGGGGAAAAGAGAAGACCTCACAGAAAAAGGTAAAGTAACAAAGCAGTGAACCAGCAAGCCCCAAACCCTCCCACAACCCCAGCTCACAGTCAGGAGGAAGAGAAACGGATCAGGGAGAGAGTTGAGGCCCATGACTGCTAAACACCCACCCCTGGAGATCTTCTCTGGGAGCACGAACACACATTACATGGTGTTCTGGAGATTAGAGGGGTTGGAAAGCAAAGACTGGTGGAATACTAGGAGAGACTGAGATTCCAGTTGCTTGTGGAGAACAGGTACCCACAACTGGCCAGTCTGGGACAAAAGAAAGGCGGGCACTTTGAAAGACTTCCCAACAGTGAGAGGGGCACTAAATGGCCAAGGATAACACAGACAGTGTATCTTGCTGCTCAGAAGAAAGGACAGGTGGACAAAGTTGTCCTGGCACACTCAGCCCAGCAGATTGAGAATTTTCAGGAGCTTCATGTGCTCCATCCCTGTGGCTGGCAACACAGCACCAAGGTCCCCCCATTGCAATATGCAGCCTACTACTCCTTCCTCCTTACTGGCACAGGTTCGCAAACCTACTGCCCTGCCATTGCTCCAGGCCAGCCAGAGGGCAGCACTGCCTATGGCAGCTACAGGGGCATAATGCAGAGGCTCCTCCCTGCACACTCGACCCACTGGCCCTGGCAGTAGAGGCAGGCATTGCAGCTGGGAAGCATGAAAGAGTTCTCCCCTCCTGGCAGGCACCAGAACTTTGTGCCTGTGACCCCCACCATTGCCCATGGGCTGCAAAGCTCCAGAGAGTATAGCTTCTGGGCACTAGAGGGCACCACCTATACAAAGTTATTATTTCATAGGAATCATTACAAATATGAAACTGCAAAAGAACCTGGTACAAACCAAAATCCCACAAACACAAAAGTAAACTCAAAATGGATCAAAGATCTGAATGTCATGAAACCATAAAACTCTTAGAAGAAAACATAGGCAAAAATATCTTGAATATAAACACAACTTTTTCCTGAAAGCATCTCCTCAGGCAAGGGAAACTAAAGAAAAAATGAACAAATGGGACTACATAAAGCTAAAAAGCTTCTGTGCAGCAAAGAACACAATCAGCAGAACAAAAAGGTATCCTACAGTATGGGAGAATATATTTGTAAATGACATATCCGACAAGGGGTTAACATCCAAAACATATAAAGAGCTCACACACCTCAACACCCAAAAAGCAAGTAACCCGATTAAAAAATGGGCAGAGGATATGAACAGACAATTCTCCAAAGAAGAAATTCAGATGGCCAACAGGCACATGAACAGATGCTCCACATCACTAATTATCAGGGAAATACAAATTACAACTACAATGAGATATCACCTCACACCAGTTAGGATGGCCAACATCCAAAAGATAAGGAATAACAAATGCTGGTGAGTATGCAGAGAAAGGGGAACCCTCCTACACTGCTGGTGGAAATATAAGCTAGTTTAACCATTGTGGAAAGCAGTGTGGAGGCTCCACAAAAAACTAAAAATAGAAGTACCATTTGACCCTGGAATTCCACTCCTAGGAATTTACTCAAAGAATACAAGATCACAGATTCAAAAAGACATATGCACCCCTATGTTTATTGCAGCACTATTTACAATAGCCAAGAAATGGAAGCAACCTAAGTGTCCATCAGCAGGTGAATGGATAAAGAAGATGTGGTACATATACACAATGGAATATTATTCAGCCATAAGAAGAAAACTAATCCTACCATTTACAACAACATGGCTGGAGCTAGAGGGTATTATGCTCAGTGAAATAAGCCAGGCAGAGAAAGACAAGTACCAAATGACTTCCCTCCTTTGTGGAGTATAACAACAAAGCAAAACTGAAGGAACAACACAGCAGCAAACTCACAGACTCCAGGAAGGGACTAGCAGTTACCAAAGAAAAGGTTGGGAGGGTGTATGTGGAGGGAGGGAGAAGGGGATTAAGGGGTGTTATGATTGGCACACATAATGTAGGGGTGTCACAGGGAGGGCAGTATAACACAGAGAAGACAAGTAGTGACTCTATAGCACCTTACTACCCTGATGGACAGTGACTTCAATGGGGTTGAGGGGAACTGGATAATATGGGTGAATGTAAGAACCACAATGTTGCTCATGTGAAACCTTCATAAGATTCTATATCAATGACATCTTAATTTTAAAAAGTGTATTCTGTCTCATGTGACAATTTTTTTATCGCCTCAGAGTTTGTCCTAAATTGCTTTATTTGTAAGCTTATTGAAAAGTTTTAAAGTTGAAAAAAATAAGTCCAGTGTCATATCCACACTTCCATTTTTTTAGCCAGTGTTCCATTAATTTATCATAGCAATTTGTAGAAAGCACAAAAGAAAAGTGCATTTTGAAGCTTGTAGGGTGGTGAAGGAGCAACATAAATGACCAAAATGCCAGTGTTATCAGAAAAGAGCATACTCTTTTCCCAGAAGGGCATTCTATGGGAAAAAAATCACTGAAACACCTATTTTTCTTCCGCAAAACTCAGTTATACTATAAAATGTTTCCCAACATTTAGAAGAGAAAGTCATATGGAACAAAGATCCTACTCTTCATTTGGCCAAAAAACAGAAGAGAGTATTATTTGGCATGATTAAGACACAGCATGTGCTCAGTGCTTAATGAATGCATGTGCTCAGAGCCCTCCACCTATTCATGTCCTGCTCTGTTTCAGTGGTTTTCTAATGATGGAAAAATGCATCCACTGATGCCACAGTTAATAGGCGCAACTTTAACATTATACCTTTGGAACTGAACTGGAAAGAAAGTCTATTTGAAATGGTCTCTTTCTCAATTATCTGTAGATTTCTGCAGGTTATGATCATAAATCTATATATGTAACAAAACCATAAAATGTCTTTGAATGTCAAATACATTGACAAAGGTCTTAACAATACTAACACCTTTGTTAAATTAACAAAATTAACATTGTCTTTATAATTTATTTAGTTGAACAGAATAAATCGAGAAAATAATTTCTCCAAAACATTATGTAACTATTAAGATGAAAGTTTTAGGAAATGGAGTTGGATTAGAATTAAAATTGAAGTTGAATTAGAGATGCAGTAAGTTAGTATTTCCCAAAAGCTAATGCAGTCCCTTTTGAAGACACTATTTCCAGTGTCATCAGGAAAAGATTCAGTTCACCCTTTCTCCCTTAAAGTCTTTCATAATGTAACCCCTTCAGGAGACCTTACCACAGACCAAGTGTTGAGGAAAATGAACACATCCCATTGTGTTAAAGTTAATCTCTTGGTGTCAGTTTATTTTTAAAGTAAAAGTACACAAGGAGGCTACTTTTGCTTTATTCTAATTTTTAAAAATCCATATAATCCTTTTAGCCAAGTTGAGTTGCAGCTACAGGAACGTAAGAACGAATTAACAGATGACTGATGAATAAAATCAACATCTGAAGATGAATATAGTTTACAACTTTGAGTGAATATACACAATTTCATACAAGTAATAATTTTAAAAATGTAATCCCATATAACAAAATAAAAATATTCATGACAAACATTCAAAAGCAAGTTTGCTGACTCAAAACCTCTCCCAAAATGAAGACAGAAAAGGCAGGTCTAACAGGAAAGTCAAGAGTTAAGTCCTACAGGGGAGGCTTTTCTCTTTGTCAACCAACAGACCAGGGCAGGAAGTTGACTTTATAGTAACAGTACGACATAAATAACCTTGAATCTCATGTAGTCTGCTGCCTTCCTCTCTAGTAAAGGAATAGCTAAATCACTCTCAGTACACTCAGTGCACCGGGCCACAGGACTGACCTGAGCTATCTTTTAACAAGTTACTAGGTGGCACATGACAGAACAGAAACGTTTCCAGCCTTTACTGGAAGCTCTGTGATGCCCCAAACAGACCATGATTGGAATGCCGTTAAAACAGGAAACAGAGCACAGAACACAGCATCCATGGGGACCTGGACAGATGACTGTGAATTATATGAGTTAACTATCACTTCCTGAGCTTTGAAGGCTTGAAGTCATCAGCTCAGCAGCTCAAAGTAAAGATAATATTGATAAGCACATATGTTGCTCTCTTTGTTCTGGGCATTGCTATAAGTGCTTTACTAGAAGTCATTTAATCTTTAGAACCAATTTACCGAAAATTAGTTTAAACCTTAACCACAGCCGGTAACAGGGGGTCACTATTATTACCATGACCATTTTACTGTAGAGGAGACTGGAGCATGGAAGATTAAGAAACCTTCCCAGGTCTCAGCTAGTAAGTTGGGGAAGTGGTCTGTGCATCCAGCCACTTGGCTTCATAGAATGTGCTCCAAAGGGCTATGATCTCTTGCTTCTTCATTAGGACCTAAGTGTTAGGAAGAGCCAAAGAAGCCCCCAACTTTGTCCCCAGAGTATAAGTATACTTGTCATTTGGGGGTGGTATCTGGTAGTCCTGCAAAATGGAGGGTGACAGATGCAATCATATGGAATTTCAATAATGAATTCTATACAAATATTTGTTTAATATAGGATCTGGGCTGTATGGTGTATAAAGAAAAGAGTAAAAACAGCAACTAGATAAGCTAAATAAAGAGAAATTTAATTAAGAACCAGGGGAGGGTCCAGGCCCAAGGCTGTGAAGACAACCTCCCATCTTACTCACCTCTACCAACACCCACGTTTGTCTCAGCACAGTCCTGCCCACTGATCCGCATTCCTTGCCTGAAGATGTACATGGGGACACAGGCATTAGGGTTTTGTTATGGGCCTTCTGGTCCTCTAAAATGGACTCTTTCCTCAATCAATTCTAAAAACAGATTTTGGGAAGACACAGTGGGACGTGTCTTCCACAAGGAACAGAAGGGACAATGGGCCGAGATACCTGCAAGTCCCAGTCCTGGGCGCTGGCGTTGGGAGCTCCAGCTAAAGGTTGTCACTGGGATGATTAATGGACTACTGGCTTTTATACCTGCTCACCCATTTATACCTGCTCATTCACTTTTTTTTTCACCAAGAGAATTTGTACATTTTATTGGAAAAGTTATAATGAAGTTTCAGGCTGTTTGCCATGACAAGTATGGAGGGACCAGAGCACAAAGTTAACATCATATACAAAAGCAACCTATACATGCCAGTTTGAGCAGGGACAGCCATGTCATCTCTTTACTTTCCACCTGAATTGCTGAGCTGGCCAACTGGAAGACAGTGTGTCTAAAGTTCCCGGTGGCTTAGCCTCAGGGACTGTGGCAGCTGAACACACAGCTGTGCTGGTGGGTGGCTCCCACGTTTGCAGCTATGACCCAGAGGATATCTATGCTGAACACAGAAATTGCCAGAACACTGGTTAGTACCTACTGGCAATATCTCTTTCCTCTTGCATCCCTCTTTTGTGAGCACTGGTATGGGAAAATCTTCTCTTTCTCCCCAAGATGAGTTTTACAGTCTCTGTCAGTGTGCTCACCAGCCACCACAGCTATGTCCCCCTTTTTCTTGGGACTGGAGTTACAAAGTGGGCATTCAGGACAATCAGG
Organism: Manis pentadactyla; assembly: GCF_030020395.1. NCBI lineage: Eukaryota > Metazoa > Chordata > Mammalia > Pholidota > Manidae > Manis > Manis pentadactyla. The sequence continues at coordinate 143,652,600 of NC_080020.1, read as the reverse complement.
CATGTCCCTCACCTGTTCCCCACCCACCAGCTAACTGAACACATCTTGAATGCAAAAAGACATTTTGTGCAGCATAGGTAAAAGAATTTTTACAGAAATATTGTTCATATGCATCAAGTTAGTGGAATAAAATCTAGTTGCTTTTAAGTTTTTTCTGAACAACTCTTCCAAATCAGGGAATTCCATTATGGGAAAGTTCCCAAAACACAGCTAGCAGAGTTAAATATCACCTGGCCCTTGTCAGAGGCCCAGGTGGCCGTGGAGGCCAGTGGAAGGTGGCAGAGAGGAAGCTGGGTGTCCCTTCCCATGATCAACCAAGGGGCACAAAGCCAAAAGGCTGAGGAAAATGGGATCCAAAGCCCTCCAAGCCCACGGGAGAGCCCAACAACCCATCCACACACTCAACGGTTATTTGCAGAGGTCACCTGTGGGAGCAAGGGCCGCTGAGCTGTGGTCACCAAGGATAGCAGAAGCCACTGAACCGCAGCTGACTTGCAGCTGGGGACAGCACCAGCCATCTGCTGGAAGCAGAGCAGAGCCAGCCGGTGCACACAGCTCCTCTGGAACCCTTCCGCATCAGGTCTTCAAGCCAACCTGGCACACTTTCCACCCTTCACACCCTCCGTTTTAAAAGCCCTGGACAGTCCGGAACATCCGTCGCCTGTTCCCACCTACAAGCCGTCTGAGCACATCAGCCCAGGCAAGACTGCTTCTAAACTAACCTGGACCTCCCCCCAGTGTGCACCTGCTGTGCCCCCTGTGACCGCAGGGCTTGGCTCTGGGTTTCACAGACTGATTTTGGTTGAGACCAGCACGCTCTTCTGGTCCCTGAGTCTTCATTTATGCCCTGTCAGCTTTCAAAAGTCTCATTCTGCACCTGCCCACCACAGGACATGGGAAAGGACAAGGACATTCCACCTGCCTTGATGGAAGGCACTCACACAATGGCTTTATGTTGGCGGTCTTCAGGCTTGGCGCTCTAAATAAAACCACTCATTTCATGTACAGTGCAAACCTGGGTAAGGCATTCCTCGTTCACCCTCATAAGTTCTTGGGTAAAATCTAACACTGTGGAAGTGTTTCCCTGGTGGAATGAAAGGGTGCATTTGGAGTTGAGTTGCGCTCTGCAATTCCATTTGCTGTTGCAGCAGAGGAAAGCTGCCACCAGTAGGAAGGGCCCCTTCTCTCTGCGTAGCTGCTGGGAGCTTAACCTCAGGAGGGTGACAGGCCAGTGTTCAAACCTCAGCTTTGTCACTAGGCAAACTACTAATCTCTCTGAGTCTCCGATTCTTTACTGTAAACAGGTACCTATTTCACATAATTGCTGTAAGAATTAAAACAAAAATTCCTGTAAATTGTTTAGCACAGATTAAACCATAATAAATATTTATTGCATTGTTAATATCAGTAAGCAAAACAGCCTTATTTGAAGAAGAAACTTCAGTCGTTTAGTGAAGACCTCCAGTTACAAAGTCCTAGAGTCCCGGCAGCTGGGGCACCCAACAGCAGCAAAGGAAGAGGCTCTCAGCCAGCAGCAGGACTCCAGCAATCACATCAGCCCCTCTGCAGTGGTATAGAAAACTCGCAGAGCAAAGATTAGACAGGGCCCATACCTGCAGAACAAGGTGCTTATCAGCTCTGGGATGCAGTTGTTCTGCACTGCCATTTCATAATTCATGAAGAAGTTTCAATGCCACATGCTTGCATATATTAAGACAAACTCACAAGTCTTGGCTTCTGTTATGTATAACATTTTCTGGGAGTCCGGCTAGAGGGGTGGTCCTGGACAGAGGCAGAAACACAGCTGGGCAAGCTCTTACTCAGTGGGGTCCTGTTCCAGCAGACGGCCTTTATCCTAGGAGCTCAAGTCCACCCTGCTGGCTGGCCCATCCTCCCCTGCAGCTCTCTGGGCCTAAGTGCACCTTGGTTGGGAAAGCACCCCAGGGGAGAGCCTCATTCAGAGCAGAGTCTGGGCCAGGGGGCAGGCAGGCGTGACCCCACCAGGCTAGGGCTGTACACGCCAAGCCCAGAAGATCAGCATCTCTGGAGACCTTCCCCAGCTGCAACGCTGCAAGTCGAAGCTTTGGCCTCTGAGCCCACTGTCTCATTCTACCCCTGATTTTGATGGGGCACTTATCCTGAAGCTAAACTTGTTTAAAATCAATGAAAATAAATATAATTCTATCTGTTTTGAAGTTCAGACCAAATAAGACCAAAATGCTGGAAAATATGAAATATGAAGCATGGTAATGTGTTTTAATTTTTTAAAAATTTTCTATTTTTTTCCTCAAAAATTTTTTCTTTAATTTGAAAGTCCTGAGGTACAGACTGTACAGCCTCTGCACTTCACCACAGATCCTATTAGATCCAGCCCCTTCCCAAAATTACATAAACAGCCTGTACTCCAAGTATTTGAGTTTATTCTCCACTGCAAACACTTATTTTTATCTGTGTGATTTGCTACATTCAGAGAAAGATGTGCTAAATTCTACCATGAGACAGATTTTTTAAACCATTAATTTTCACTAAATTAGTGAATTCACCAAATTTAATGCAATGTTTTTAGTATGTAAATATTCATGACTGATACTAATTTTATTGTATGTCTATTTTATTACATATCTCTAGACATTAAATAACAATTAAATGAGTTTTAAAACATACCATGCTCTTGGATAGAAAGACTCAAAATTGAAATCTGCCAGTCAGTCCTCCTTTAATTAACCAAAAGTTTAATGCAGCTTTACAATTTCAAATATTATCATAACTTTTTTGTTACTTTCCCTTTTTTCTTTTTTTTTAAAGAATTTTACTGAAACATTTTATTTATAAATATTTAAGAATAGCTTGGGAAATGTTGAAAAATAAGAGCAATGAGCAAGAACTAGTAAGCCAAAAGAAATAGAACATATTATGATAATATATAAAAAATTAAAATGTTACAGTAAAGAAGTAATAGACCTTTGAAACAAAATAGAGAGTTCTAAATTCATGTTGAAATTTAGATTATGATAAAGGTTATATTTCAAATCAGTGAGAAAAAGATATTATTAAATAAAATATTCAAATCACTGACTATCACTTGAACAAAATAAAGCTGAAGTCTTACCTCAGTCTTCCCATTCAGATGAAATCCTACTGAATCAATGATTTAAGACAAAGGAAATGAGAGGGCTGGAGACTTGATTTGTTGATAATCTCAGAATACAGAAGTGCTTGCAAAGCACAACACAAAACTCAGAAGCCATGAAGGAAATATTGAGAACTTGAAATGTGTAAATATATATTTTTTTATTTTGGAAAAGGAATGCCACAAAGTTAAAAGACAAAGGACAAAGTGGGGAAACAATACTAAAATCTATGTGATAACAAATAACTGACTTAACTAGTTATGAACAGCTCACAGAAAACGGTAGGAAAAAGAGAAACAGCCCAACAGAAACATGGGCAATATATGTGAACAGGCAGGTGAAAGAGGAAAGAGATATGAAAGAAAGCCAACAACTGTATGAAAGGGTATTTGCCCTTTGTCAAATGTGTCTTCTATTCTAAAGAAGGTGTGTTCCTCTTCACGGGTTGGTAAGTATCCCAGAGCTGGAGGACACCAAGCCTTAGAAGGTGACAGGGACTCAGGCACTCTGATCCTTTAGTGGGAGCACACCACTTTTCTGGAGAAGCTTAGAGCATTATTGGTGGGGAAAGATGTTCACTAAGAGACTTACTGACCACAGGCTAAGCGACACCACAGAGGAAATCACAAAGTGTCACGGGGGCACAGAGGAGCAAGGGGAGACCCACCCTCCTAGTTTGCTGGAAATCGCAAGTTTGCATCCACCTTTCTGGGGGAATTACCAAAAGTAGGCCCTTTCACTTGACCAGGTGATAAATCATATAGTCACCCAAGGAGAGGGGCCCAAGACACCTAGTCAGGGGAAGAAGGGCTTCCAGGAAGGAAGGCTGTCCACAGGTCAAGGAAGAGAAGCTTTGGCTTAGCCTGGAGGACTGATCAGGTCTGCACGAGTTTGCTGTGGCTGGCACACACCACCACAGACTGAGTGACAAACAGCAGAAGTGTATTTTCCCATGGTTCTGGAGATTACAAGTCTAAGATCAAGACGCATAAGGGTTGTGTCCTGAGGCCTCACCCTTGGGCCGCCTCCTCCTGGTGTCCTCCACAGCCTTCCTCTCTGTGCCTCTGCATCCTAGCCTACTCTTCTTGTAAGAACACCGGTCAGACTGGAGTAGATTCTGCCCTGACCACTAAAGGCTCCGTTGCCAATACAGTCACCCTGAAGTACAGAGGGTTGGGACTTCACATGTGAGCTCAGAGTAGGGACAAAAGTCAGCCCTTAACAAGGTGTTATAAAGTAACTAGACTAGGGGGTGGTTCAGGCAGAGGAAACAGTGTCTTGCTGAAGACTTCAAGGGAAGCACCATGCTTTTGAGACTCCTAACAAACATATCTGAGTTTATTTCTCCACTCCCTCTGGCACTGACTTGTTTTCTGCTGCACTTGCCAAGTGTAGTTGTGACCTGGGGGCCAAAGCAGTCAGAGCCCCCCAGAAGAGACTCACCATGCCCATTTTCCTGCCTAATTGGGAGGGAGAGCTCAGTGCTCATCTGCAAGCCTACCTGGAGAGCTCCTGGTAAAGCCTCCAGGCCCCCATTAGAATGTCCAGCCAGCCAAGGCTGCTTTAGTTCCAGCTCAGCTCTGATCCGGAGTCAGAGCCAAGTGCTCTTGCCCAACCTGCCCTTCCTAACTTGTGTCTACCTTTCAAGGAACATGAACCCTTCTGAAACCCCAAGGTCCTTACAACACCTCCAGGACCCTCCCCAGGTGAGTTCCTCTCTTACACTGACCTATCACCTTCTGCTCCAAACTAGGACAAATAACAGGCAATGGGACATGCAGACAGGACATGGCCCCGATCCTGGGAACTTCAGTGCTAATGAAAGAGTCTCTTAAGGAAATCGATTTGGGGTAGCAAATTTCCTAGGAGTGGAACTTCATCTCTCAGAAAGGTTTGTTTTTTGTTTCATTTTGTTTGTTTTCAAATACAGACTTACCTAAAATTACAGTCCTCTCCTTTCTGAGATGTGAATTTCACTCAACTACCTCTTTCCTTTTCACATGACAAGGAAGGAGGAAGTTGGGGGGTGACCCAAGAAGCTCAGTCCCCCAGCCCATACATCAGTTCACAGACTCCCACATGCCCTCTATGCCCTTGTGAGCAGGTAAACAATTCTTTAATCCTATTGTGGTCGCCCACAACTGAGCATATTTCCACCACTGATGAAATCATGTTAAGTCCTGCAGGTAACTGAGCAGAAGTCAGGCTTTCCCTGAAAACACTTGTATTGTGGAGAGCAATAAATGATCCTGCAGGTGTTGAAATGGTAAGTCAATAGGCCTCAACAGGTGTGGCCACTGGAAAGAGGCCGACTCTGTGACTGGCTCTTTCTCCATGGACAGCACGGGTCTGTGACAGCATCGGCCAGAGTACGTGCTCTCATAACCGTAATCCAGCATGTGTCTATAAGGTGAATGTCTTTTCAGCATTACTCCAAGGCTAAATAAATTTCAGCATTCATTTACTGGACTTCAGACAGAACTATCCAGGTGTTTGCACTCCATACTTCACTCCAAGGTCCCCACAGACCTGATTACCATTTTCTGTTGCTGTGGCCCAGACAGGAACAGGAGTCTAGGCCTCTTAGGTCACTTCCCCCTTAGAGTTCTACTATCCTGCCCATTGGAGGTCCTAAGCCATTTGCACATGGGTAGCAGAAGCAATAGAAATATTAAAAGCTCTGTGATTCACAATTAAACGCACATTGTTCAGATAAACACAGTTGAAGTTCTGATCTGGGCTTCAAGAGTTGATGACTTTTAATAGTATCGTTGAAAGTCCAGAGCATATGATTTCCATTATCTGCCAGTCCTTGTAAAGAGCATATTGTTTCTCTCATCTCAGTCTTCTTCCTCAGGACACATAAAAACAAACATCTCAAAAATTGAGATCAAACATGGTTTTTTAGAATCTGGTTTTATAATTTAGAAGCAAGTATCTTTTAGAATTTGGTTTAACAACCTTTTTTTAAATATTGCAACATACATGTACTTAACTTGGTAGGCTTTTATGAGTTTAACATAGAAAATGTTAGGTTATTTAGATAGTTATAAATTTGCTAAACTAATTTTATAATCCAATTCATACTCTAATTTCATAATCCACAATTATTCCTTCAAAATAATGGCAACTCCAATAGACCCAATAGATCTGATTCTGTGTATTCAAGGTGAGCGTCATGGCACTGATCACCTGCACAGGGGAAGCCTCTTTCTGTTGTGAGAAGAATGGTACAGTGACTAAAAGGCTCTGAACCTCAGTGGACTGGGTTCAGATCTCTTCCCCCCTGTGTGACACTCATTGGCTATTCAAGCTTTCCAGACTTAAATTCCTTACCTGTAGAATAAGGAATACAATAGTACCAATCAGGCAGGAGTGTGTAAGGATTTTAAGATTATGGTAATCCAAATGTTTAGAAATTGGGCCCAAAATATATCAGCCCTCAATAAGAGTTATTGCTTTGCCTAATTCATATTGGGGCCAGAAGTGCATAGATTCCTTACATGGTGAGTGCCACACTGTGCAAAAATAATAAAAATCAGGAAAAAACACAATTAAACTGCAACTAGAATAAAAACATATGCAAAATCACATTCGTGTAAAGGTAGCTATCATTTTATAAAATAAATAAAAACAGTTTTTAGCAAATGTATAAGACAACCATGTAGTGTGTCCACAAGGATATTTTATGATCATAGAATTGTATGAGGCACTCAGGAAGTTCAACTAAATAAGCAAAACAAAATAAAAATGCTTACTTAGCAATTATCAATAAATGGAATCTTAAAAAGAATCCCATTGCATTGTTAACCTCTGACTGTCATTCTATCAGAGCATTATGTGCACTATAAACCATGAATGGCAAACAGGTTTTGTCTTTTAGTACTATCAGTTGGAAGTGACTCTCTGGAAAACTGGTTAAGGCTTCTGAGGCCACATCTGGTTCACTGGGAAAGCACTCCCTGATGGATTGCTGATGTACACTAGGTACAGGAGGGAGAACCTGCACATGCCACACACTTACTACTCCTTGTGATTTCAAAATAGTGTCAGAAAATAAGCAGCCAAGAGACAAAGCCATTCGGAGCCCCGTCCTGTTTGTGCTGTCCAGACCAGGTGGGGAGAAAGGTCAAGGGTTTCATTGGTTAGTTCCTTTGCTCCTCCTTCCTTTGCTAAGTACCTAGGTGGGGCTGATCCCACCTGCCTTAAGCAGGTCCTATATCAAGGGAGCAAAGGGACAGGATTAACCTGAGGGGTGCTCCCCAGCTCCCGCAGGCACACACCCGAGGATTCAGACGCGAGGCATCCAAGGGGAAGAGTCTAAAGAAGGCAGAGTGTCCACAGACAGGAAGCCAGGCCCGAGGTCTTGTGACACTATCTCCCTGGAACCTGGTGAGTACTTCCTGAAAGGCATTAACCAGATCACCAGTCTAGCTCCCTGCAAGGGGAAGAGAGCCCAAGGCCGGGAAGATGGGGAAAGGGTCACTTTCTTGAGCTCTTAAGGGAAAATCATGTTTTTCAAAGACATGAAAGAGAAAAAAAAATACTTTTCTGCCCAAGTTTCCCAAGGCCTCAGTCCATGTGTCCCATGGTGGCCTTAACTGCGTTAAAGGGTTACTCTTTCCCAGCATTGACTTAAACATCCCTGAGCAAACTGTTGCTGCCTCCCTGCAGGCAGCAGCCATGCCAGCCCGCCCCCAGGGAGGAGGGCTCCCCATTTAGCTCATCTGTCAGGCAACAGAGGGTGTCCTAAAACCTAAAACCTAACACCAGCCAAGGACAGCCCAGTCCCAAGTTCTCTGTCACGAATGTCTCTTGCTGAGCCTGATCCCCTGACCATTCTCTGGAAGCTGTTTTGAGAAGAACTGAACAGCCACCTAACAGCAGATTCAGGGACCCAAGCAAGCAGGGCCAGGGGCCAGGGCTAAGAAGCCAGGGCTGACCAGGAGCCTCTTCCTTCTTTAGGCTGCAGAAAGGATTCCCTCTCCTAACTCATCATCTTCAGAAGGGGCTCAGGCAGGCAGCTGCAGACACTTTGCTCTGACCTTCTGGGTCCACAGAAGGTTTGGGCCAAGTCCTTTATCAGGGAAGTGGAGGAACAATGAACAGGTGGGTCTCAGGCCCCCTGGAGCTTCAGCCCAGGTAGTCATGACATTGCAAAGCCACAGGAGAGACAGGAGGCTGAGGTGGTGCTGGGCACTGCCTTTGGGAAGCACCCAAGTCTCCAATCAACAGGCTCAGAGTTTCCCTCAAAGCTTCACCCTTCACTCCAGTACCAGGAGGACCTGTCACTGAAGCCTCCTCAGATGCCAGAGGCATGTGGGTGTGAACTTGAGTGCTAGAGACACTGCCTTTGTGCCCAGCACCAGGTGAGCTGTCCTAAGGCCTTCCTGCACCTGCTAGGCTCCCGAGCTGAATCCACCCCTCATGTGAGCATGGGTGGTAATGGCTGAGGGACCTGCCCTCAGGAACTTCCTTGAGACCTCCCTACAGGGACCACTGCAGCACTGGCTCCTGGGCTCTCCCCATCTTGGAGCCCAGGAAAACCACAGCTAAGTCCAGGCAGTACATAGATAGACTGGGAAGCAGGCTATGTCCCCAGCCCAGAGGGGCACACTCAGATTCCCCTGGGCAGGCAGCTTGGATAGGGAGCTGCAGGGGCAAGTTCTGCCTTACACACACTCCACTGGCTGAGCTGCAGGAGAGGCTCCATTCCCAGGGCCAGAAACTCACACGGGAGCCCCAAGGAAGCTCCTGCACTGAGCACAGAAGAGCTGGCCACATTCCCAGTCCACAAGGAATCCACAGGCTGGGGCTCTGCTTATGAGTAGCAGTAATGGTCATGTGCAGCTGGACTTGGGGCTGGACAGGAGGCCAGCTGTGATTCAAAAAGAAAAAAATGTGTCTTCCTATTTTGAGGGTGGATAAGCAAGTTTGAAGTCAAGTTCAAGTTGACAAAACAAAGTTCAATTTAACAATAATGAAAATCGGGTTTCTACTCTGTGTCAATTATCAGACCAGTATTGGAGGCACCACAAGAAACCAAACGTGGTTCCTGAAATCAGAAGCTGAAATTAGTTCATTTACAGATTCCCAGAGCACAGTTCGCTTCAGGATCATTGTTTTCCTACACCGTGTGAATGGCTTTAACAAACTTAATATGTTAGATTGTTTTTAATTGAAGAAATAGTTTGCTTTTTAGGTGTTACTTATTTTTCAACTCAGTATAAGAACTTTAAAATTTTTTTAATATGTATCCAGGCAGGTTTTTTCTGCCAATTTACAGAATAAATAGGTTCTTTACTTAAGCCAAAAAGAATAGATTAAGGAATTTACATTCTGTTCCAATATTTTTGTTCCAATAACAAAAAGAACCAGATTACTTGAAAATCTACCCAATACAAACACTAAGAAATTCTAGATACATCCAGCAAATATTCTTTCAAATGTGGAGGCATTGGAGGGTTGGGTAAATGCCCTTCTTGGTGTCTTAATGCCTGTAAAGGTCAGAAGGGGAGGCCTTAGGGTAGAGCAACCCTACTGCGGACTTGGTCTCTTCAAAATGCTCTGGAGAAAGCTGGTCTCCACACAGGGAGAGAGTGAGGAAGTCTCTGAAGTCTCCAGCTGTGCATGAAAAGGAAGTGTCCTCTCAGAATTTGTAAGCATGAGTCTATGCTTCAAACCAAATTATACAACCCACCTGGTTTAGCAATCCCCAAGACAATAAATTTTGAAAAACAAATCACAAGGTATTATATCCCTCAGCCACCTGGCAAGGACATACCCAAAACCTGTCTGGACAGACAAGCCTTCAACCAGGCTACACAGGATTCTGACATATATCCCCACAGAAATTAAGCTTACAACCCAAAATTTAAAACCTCATTTAGAAAGACTCAGCAGAAAGGACAAACCACATATGGAGACTGCAGAACTTCAGGTGATGGGAATATACAGTCATCAATATTTTAGAATACAGATTAGGCATAGCCATAAAGAGATTTATTTGTTTGGAGGAGTAAATACCCTGAATGAGCCTTTAGTTGCAGAACAGTTTTTTAAAAAACTAGACAGAATATTTTTTAAATATATCTTTTTAAGATGTATTGTTGAACTAGCAAAACTGTAAGCAGGCCCCAGAGACTAAAGCTCCCAGGGAGGACGGTCGGGGAATAGGTGCCTGACATGGAATTCTCATTTGACAGCCAGGAGGGGCAGCAGGCCACAAGACAAAGCCCGGCACCATACACGTGGGGAGTCTGAGAGGAGATAGAACCCAGAAAAAGCCCTCCTCTGATGAGGGGCAGCCAGAGAAACCCCTACCTTGACTTGGGTATTGGGACGGAGAGGGAGAAATCTCCCCTCATGTTGAAGACCACAGGCCCGCTGTCACCTGAGTTAGCAGCTCGCATTCACATCATCTAGGTAGTCAGAAAAACAAATCACACTTTTTTCTCTTCTGTTTTTCCTAGAAATGTTTTAACTACACAGAAATTTAAAAATAGTACAAAGAATATCTGTAAACACTCTCCTAGATTCACACACCAAGATTTTTCTGCATCTCCCCAGCCCCCTGCCATATGCATATGTATATTCACATACCTATATGCACAAATAAATGGATAGTATTTTAAAGAAACATCAGAATGTAAACTGCAGTCCCTGTGATGCTCCATCACTGCATACATCAGCCAAAATCCCCTAAAAATAAGAGCATTCACATCCTTTATCTGAACACTACTAGACATGCAGTCTGTGTTCAAATTCCATCCCCCACCCCACTAATGTCTCCTAAAGTTTTTTTTCCACTTGAATTCAGTTAAGTTCCTTGCTGTGCATTATGTCTTCTCAGTGTCTTTCAATCTAGAAAGGTACCCCTAGCCCAACCATTTTCTTTTTTTGTTGTTGTGTATTTCCATGTATTTATTCTTTTGAAAAATGCAGGCCAGTTGTCTCACAGGACATCCCACACTCTGGTTGTATCCAATTATTTCTTCATGACTGAATGAGGTTAAGCATCATTACTAGAAGACAACACAGGTCGTGTGGTTGATACCTACCTGCCTCACCCGATGCCAGGTAGTCCCACTGTAAGGGAGGGAATCACTGCCAGCTCATTCCAAAGGCACAGCTTCCCTTTGTAATCTGTGGGTGGACAATGGAGACTATGTGACTATCCAGACCCTGATAGTATGCAAAGGATTTGCATAAATGGGCCCAAGAATGATGGGTAAGTGTGGTATGGGTTGCCTCCAAAATATGAAGAGGCCTTGCTAAATGTGTAGGGCTTGCTATCCCATGGCAGGATACTTGCTACAGGGTGATGTGGTGCTGAATAATTAGCAATGTGGTCTTTAATGCAAGGAGAACTTCTCAGCCTTTAGAGGACTGTCTTGCCTGAGGGTTTCAGCCCTGGGCAAGTTCACTATGGGTTCAGTGAGACTGAGAAATGACAACAGAACATTCTCAGGGTAAAAGAGTTTATACCGGGCTTTATTTTCACTGTGTGAGGTCAAGCACTAGGATCATGTCTGCATCCAGCAGTCTGCAGGTCTCTAACCCACCTACATCTCTGCCTCTACCCAGAGCAGTGGACAGAGCTCTTTTATAGTGACTTAGTCCGTAATAGCCCATTGCCTACAGGTGTGGAAGCATTACCCTAGCAGTAGGTCAATTACATCATCAAATAGTTTAGGGTCAGGTGAGGATCCTGACCATAAGAACTTCCATTTTCCCCACAAAGACTAACTAATCCACAGAAATTTCACAGTTGTGGCTGCCCCTTGAATTTTATGTAGAGCAATAGCCCAACCTCTGTGTTATAGGTGGGTCACTAGCTGTGTTAAAGACTCCAAGGAACCCCAGATTAGAATGTCAGCAATACAGTGCCAGATGGTGCCAGGGAATACTGTAAGGGTGTCCAGATCTTGCTGGCAAAGACTGTGAGCGACAGCTCATAGGCATGTTAAGATAGTCCAGAGGCAGGCAGGTAAAGGTACATTGAAAGCCTTTGGACATGAAGGCAAAGAGCAGCTGGGCCTACTCCATTATCAATACTGAATAGAACATAATAGATTGCTGGCAAAGACATCCCCTGAGCCCTCCAGACATCTTCATTAACTGGGCAATGTTGGGAATGGGATCCTTAATAGGGAACACTTGAGTGTTTAAATTTCAGTAGTCTACTGTAAGGGCCACTCATTCCTAGCAGGCTCTCATTCTGGTCAAATGTGAGAATTAAATGGAAAAAGTGTGTATTTAAGATCTCTTCCCTTTAGTAAATCTTGAATTATCCCTCAGTCCCCTGCTGTAAACACTTTTGGGGATATTTACATAATAATTGGGGGTGGCCAACATGGGTTCCCAATGTGCAGCTCCCACCAGGAAGGCCAGGAACTTGGTTTTGTTTCAGATGGCATTGTCGCACATTAAGACATCCATGCTTATAAAAAGAAGGGGAAGAGCCAAAGGGATTTTAATTAAGATTGTTCCAGTAGTGACAGCTAGTGGAAGGTGAACAGCTCCTACTATCCTGCCTGTTATACCTTGTAATTTAAAGGTACCCCTCACCTCTATTTAGAGGGGTTCCTTGGAAGCACTGCAGTTTGGGCTCCAGCACCAGTGAGAGCCATAAGAACTTGTTTATGTGTGTCCCAATGGATAATTAAAGAGGTATAGAGGCAATTGTCACCTGGAGAAGGGACAAGCTCCTGGGAACTTCCAGATCCCTGGGTCAGGAGGCTTGATGACTGCCTCTTGCAGAGTTCAGGGTACAGGATGCCAGATCCTGCTGCCAGGACTGGGACATTCCAAGGGATGAGGGCATCTACCCTTGGGGGAGTCATCAGTTTCCTGAGCAAAGCTTTCTAACTTGTTTTCAGACTCTTCTGAGATAAAGTCATTAGGGACCCCTGAACTCTGGAGATAAGGGCCCAGAAGCTTCCATGTCCCCTAAGGCCACTCTGTTGAATTCTGTTGAATGGGAGAAAATATTTGCAAATCCTATACCTGATGAGGGACTAATATCCAAAATATATAAAGAACTCATACAACCCAATATCAGAAAACAAATGATACAATTTAAAAAATGAGCAAAGATCTGAATAGACATTTTCCCAAAGAAGACATGAGATACCCAACACATGGGAAGATGTGCAACATCACTAATCATCAAGGAAATGCAAATCAAAACCAAAATGATATATCACCCCACACCTATCAGAATGGCTAGTATCACAAAGATGAAATAACAAGTGTTGATGAGGATGTGGAGCAAAGGGAACCCTCCTATAACTGCTGGTGAGAATGTAATTGGTGCAGCCACTATGGAAAGCAGTGTAGAGGTTCCTCAAAAAAACTAAAAGTAAAACTACCGTATAATCCAACATTTCCCCTTCTGGGCATATACCCAAAGGAAATGAAAACACTAATTGGAAAGATATCTGCACCTCCATGTTTATTGCAGCACTATTTACAATAGCCAAGACACAGAAATCACCTGTGTCCATCAATGGATGAATGGATAAAGAAATTGTCATATATGTATACAATGGAATATTTGGCCATTAAAAAGGGCTGGAACTCTTGCCATTTGAAACAGCACAAATGGACCTCGAGGGTACTGTGTTAGTGAAATAAATCAGAAAGAGGCAGACAAATACCATATGACCTCCTTTATGTACGAACCAAGAAAAATATATTAATACAAAATAAGCTCATAGAGACAGAGAACAGATTGGTAGTTGCCAGAGGCAGGGGGGTACATATTGAGGGAAATGGGTGAACTGGTGTTTGTGGAATTTTTTAGTTTAATTAATATGAATTTCAAAAAATAGTGCCCCCAAAATTAACAAAACTGTTATTATGACAATACTCCATGTCTTCATAAAGGGAAACTGTGAGCGTGATAAGAAGAGGTATACAACATGTAAAAAAGACTCAAACTTCTAGAGGTGAAAAAAGGAGCAATGTGAGAAATGGGCAGCATTCTGAATGGGATAAAAGCAGACTGAACACTGCTAAAGAAAAATTAGGGCACCGAGCAGTAAAGATTACACAAAATGAAACACAGAAAGATAAAAGACTTAGGGGAAAATAGATCAAAACATCACTGAACTCTGGGACATCATGCAGTCCAACGTATACACAGTTAGAGTTATAAAGGGGACAAGAAAGATGAAGGGATGAAATAAACATTTGAAAAAATAACAACAAATGCTTTTGTAAATTTCATGAAAACTATAAATGCACAGATCCAAGAAGCTCAATAAATCTCAAGGAGAAGAAACATGAACTAAAACATACCAGTTCACATCAGAATGAAATTGCTAAGGACCAGTAACAAAAAGAAAGTATGAAAAGCAGCCAGAGAAACAAGACACAAATACAGAAAACAAAGGTAAGTGACAGAAGCAAGCTAGAGTACATGGAATAACCTTTTCAAATACTGGAGACAAAGCGATCAGCCTGGACCTCTAGATCTAGCAAAAATCTTCCAAAATGAAGTCAAAATAGAGACATTTTCAGACATTTAAAACTGAGAGAAGTCATCACCAGCAGACTAGTTGAAGAAAAGAAAAAGGAAGTTCTTTGGGCACAAAGGAAATGATAACCATTGGAAATGTGATCTATACAATGAAATGAAGAGCACTAGAAATGGTAAATGTGTGGGTAAATATGAAAAACTTATCTCTTACTTTAAAAATATCTTTAAAATAATTGTTTTTTTAAATTAAAATGGCTACAATGTATTGGGGTCTACAATATATGTGGACATAAATATGTATGATAATAGCACAAAAGCTGGGTACAGAGGGAAATATATGGTTATAAGGTCTTTATACTATATATGATAGGTATAATATTACTTGAAGTAGACTGTGATAAGCTGAAGATGTGTATGTGAACTCTAAAGCAATCATTAATAAAAAGATGTATCACTAAGAGGCAAATAAAGAAGATAAAGTAAAATCATCAAAAGTATTCTAATTAATCCAAAAGAATATAGGACAAGGAAAAAAAAGAGAACAGATGAGACAAATAGAAAGCAAATAGAAAAATAGTAATTTAAAAGCATTCATATCAATAGTCACGATGTAATTGTTCTAAATCTAAATGTTCTAAAACACACAATGAAGGCAGAAATTGTCAGCGGTAAGCAATAGCCTAATATCAAAGCCAGACAAAGACATTATAAGGAAACAACTTTAACAACAATTACAGCCTACACACCCATATCCCTCATGAACATGGATTTAAAAATTCTAGCAAATCAAACACAGCGATTTACAAAAATGGTAATATGTCAACACCAAATAGGGATTATTCCAGGATGCAATTGGTTTATTTGAATATCAAACAATGTAGTTCACGATTTTTACAAACTTAAAAAGGAAAATCATGTTATCACTTCAGTAAAGACAAAAATGACTTGACAAAATTCAATATACACTTCAGCTAAAACTCTCAGCAATTTAGGAACAGAATTTAGCTAGTAAAGGGCAGGTACAGACAACCTATAGTTAATATCATACTTTAAGCTGACAGACTAAATGCTTCCCTCCAAAACTGGAAGCAAGACGAGGAGGTTTGTTCCTACCACTTCTATTCAACACCTGACTGGCAGTCACAGCAACTGCAATAAGGCAAGTAAAGGAAATAAAAGTATACAGACTGCAAGGGAAGAACAGTGTCTTTCTGAAGGAATCCACAAGGAACCTACTAGAATGAATAAGTGAATTTAGCAAGGTTGCAGAATACAGGTCAACACACAACAAATCAATTGTATTTCTCTATACTAGCAACAATCAGAAATTGATGTTTTTAAATTACCATTAATAAAAAAAATTTTTTAATGTATTTTTTAAATCCCCAACCAGAGAGGTGCATTTGTTATAACTAATGAACCTACATTGTCACATCCTTATCACCCAAAGTAACAGTTGACATTGCAGTTTGTTCTTAGTGTTGTACATTCTGTGGCTTTGGAAAAATGTATGATAACATGTATCCACGCTTTTAGTACCATGCAGAGTAGTGTTGCTGCCTGAATAGCCTCTGTGCTCTGCTTACTCATCCCTTCCACCCCCAAACCATGGCAACCACTGATCTTTTCACTGTCTCTGTAGTTTTGTCAGTTGGAATCACACACCATGTATTCTCCTCAGACTGGCTTCTTTCACTGAGTAATGCATTTGGGATTTCTCCAGGTCTTTTCATAGCTCGATAGCTCACTTCCTCTTAGTGCTGAATAACATTCCATTGTAACTCATTTACCTATTAAGGCAAAAGAAAGTTCTCCTAAAGTACTTCTTTTGCCTCAGGCTGATTTAGGGCACACCTCCACCTCCTCCTTCCCTCCACACCCGGTGTGCTTCATGTCCTGACTTTCAGGACAATAATTCCTGGGAACTTCACACCTTCAGCATGGGCTGAGTGCCACTTTAGCAGTGGGGAGCAGTGTCCTAAAAAGTGGTTGTCACATTTCTTTTATTAATCCCAGAGCCCTTTCTTCAAAACAAAATGCACATGGAAACCCAAAATAACAAAGGTAAACATGGACGTGCCCAGGTCAAACGGTGGGAGAGCGGCCCAGCTGGCACCGGCCCACCTGCGAACACGAGTACCCGGGCCCCTGCAGCAGCCCCCAAGGACCCCAAGTGATCGGCGAGTGTCTAAAGCTGCTTGAGACAGCAGGCCCTAAAGAATGGCCTCTAAGGTTGAATTTGGGTCGGAGAAAGAGGGAGGGGGGACAGACCGGTCAGAAGCACAGATCTGGGTGTGATGTGGCTAGAACCCAAGTCTTGTCCCCACACTGGACCCAGAGCATCAGGGGAATATGGGGGAATGTTTCCACTTACAGAGGCTTTTTCAACTTAGTTAATAAAATTCCCCTAAATATTTTTAATTGCATTTATTGTAATATGTTCTTCTCTCTTTTTTAAGTATCTCAGGTCTCTAACAATAACAATAATCCCAATTCCTTCAATAAACCTCACAAATCTAGTAAAATTAAGCTTATGAATATGATGTTTCTTAAATTCTCTTAAACATTTATAAATTAAGATTGTCTAAACTTTCAACCTAAAATCTCAAGTCTACATATTAAATCACTCAATAATACATTAACTTCTAATTGCAAGACTCATCTGTTAGATATTCTGAAACGCCAAAGTTTCCTCTACATAATAAATACTTAACTGAATATGGCAAGGTTATTCTTAAATTTAAAACAAAAATAGTAATGCTATGGTTTGATTTACTTTGTTGCATTTCTATAATGAATTTGAGATTTCAATAAATTTCAAAAATTATCTACTAAGGGAACAATTATCACATCCCAAACCAGTGGGGATTACTCCCCTGAGTAAATTGGGGTTACATCCTCAGCTGGCAGATGTTGCTCTTCAGCCAGAGATTTGGAGCACGATGTGACATCTGGATATACAGACATGCAGGGAGGTTTTTGTGCAATCAGACGGAAATCTTTTGATGGTCATTCTGCCAGCAGCACCTCAACACGTGCTTAGGCTTCACCTGGGTCTGTGACTTCTCTTAGCTCTGTAGCTATCCAGGTCAGCCTTAGTTTCATCGGCCACCCCCGTCACGCCGCCCCCCCACCCTCCGGCCGCCTTGTCTGTTTCACACTGGTTTGTAGGATCAGTCTCAGTGCCTATTCCATTCCGGGCTTCCTTTGTTTCTCAAGATTGACAACGGTCTGCGAACTTAGGGCCTTCTGCTGAGTCCCCCTGCACGGCGCACCCCCCCTTGTCACTCAGGCCGCAGACAGGCCATCCCTGATGAGCCACCCAAATCTGTCATTGTCTAACACATCTCTCAGCTGCGCTTCCTCTGTGGCATTTGTCTCTGTCACAAATATGTTCACTTCTTTATCGTCTTTGCATCCTGAAACAAAGCATTTTAAATGCTTCAGGTTCTGACAGTTTTGAACTTCTCTCACTTAAATTAACATTAAACCTAGTAATAAATTTCCCCCACACCTCTCCTTTCTCAGAGAATTTTCTTAAAGGAATGACTGTTGGAAGCATAAGAAATGATACAAACACACCTTTCTTTTTAAGCAGCTGTCCACACAGAAAGATGTCCTTGGAGGAAATGAAAGGTCTCCACCTGCAGGGAGAATACATAAAACCAGAGACCAAAGAAGTGAATGGAATCCTTATGACGAAGATTGTAAGTGATAACTGGGATAAAATCTGGAATTTCCAAGCAAAACCTGATGATCTCCTCATTGCAACCTATGTAAAGTCAGGTAAGTCTGAGAAGCAGGCAGTGGGAGGCCAGCTTTAGAGGAGCTGTGGTATCTGCCAGGGTCTCCCAGTTTTAGATGCAGATTTCCCAGCGCCAGCCCTGGGACAAACGAGAACCAGACTTGCTCATGAGCTCCAACCAGCCCCCACCAGGATCCAAGACCCTTCTTGTATTTAGGTCCCTAATAGAGAAAGAGATGGCCAGAATCCCAAATACTCAAAGAACTGCAAGAATTACAAAATTATTTAAAAGCATAGAGTCTGAGAAATAGCACAGAAGTTCTTAACAGTAATCTTGCAACCCTGCCACTCCTTGTTCTTACCCACTGATTTCTCCCAAAGGAACATGCTCCTCACCTGCTTAGCTTCTTTTAGTGGAGGAGTCTGAGGTGAGGAGTCCTCACACCAATATAAAAAGTGCTAATAGCATTGGGTCCAGAACCTACAGAAGTACAGTGGGAAGGGACTGAGACAGGGAAGATGAGCCTACCAGGATCCTGTGAAATGAAGAGGACTTTGTGGGGAAAGTAAGGGTCAGAAAAGGCAAAGGGCATCCCAGCCTTGTGCAGGAGAAAAGGAGTAGAGAACATCCTAAGCAGAGGAGACTGTGACATGAGGACTGATAATCCCCCTGCGTTGTCTGGATCTATAATTTCAGGGAGTGTGACGAGTAGGTAGACAACTTTAAGGTGTCACCAGTCTGGAAAAGTCTCTCAGTGGCCATCTGACTCAACACGAGAACTCTAGATTTTCATGACCAGAACGATTTCAGACTCGAGTCCATTCACAAACGGATCACACGTTGCTGTCCTCTATGTAGTCCCCTCCCTGGCCCCTCCCATTCTCACTAGGCCCCATTGCTGGCTAGGGTGTACTTAATAAGCTAGAGTGGGGGCCTCTGGGTGCCGTTCCGACTTCAAGGATCTCCTTTTCTGTCTGGTTTTTACTAACACTCCCCTTGCCATAAATATTGGAACTTATATTTGTATTGCCCCTCAAAGAAGACTGGTTTTTCAGGTCATCTTTGAAATCATGCCGTCAACCCCTAGGCCCTCCACAGGACAGTCTCAGACTTCGCCTCCAGCCTTGTACCCCCGCCTCCTCTTACCTGCCTGTGACCACACTTCCCAACATGGAAATATAACTGCCCTTCTCCTGGCCCCTGTGGCTTCCCCACCTGGAGTGCCTGGGCTTCTTGGCACAGGTGGACATTCCATCCCCTTTAACTCTTCACCCCAGTGCTGCTGTCACCCCTGAGCTTGCCGAGCCCTTCTACAGGTCGTCCTCCTCCTCTGTACTCCTGCCCTTTGCAAGCCCATGTTTGGCTTTTCCCCTTTTAGTTATCTGTATGTATGTCATGTATCAGTGAGCATCAGGATTGGCTAAGAGCCAGAGAGATACCAAACGCTTTGATATAAAGAGGAAAATGGGTATTTGATGAACAATAAGCACAGTCTGTCTCTGTCTACCCACATGCTCTTTCTCTATATCTGTTAGTATTCAATTTGGCTACAAGTGTTAGAGAACTCAAAATACCATAAAAGAAAAACCAATCTGGAGCTTAGTGGTCCAGGGATAAAATGTTGGCTGCATTGAGCATCAGAGACCCGGGCTCCTTCTGACTTTCTGCTCCACCATCTGCAGGTGAACCTTTTGGCTTATAGTCCAACATAACTGCTGGAGTTCCAGCCATCATATGCACATTCCAAACAGCAGTAAGGAGGAAGAGAGGAAGGGATAAGGTCATGTTCCAAGACAATTTCCCAAAATTTAATGGCATGGCCACATCATGCAAGAAAGACTGAAATATGTTACCTTTGAGTCAAATAGCTACATGGCAGCTAAAAGCTGAAGATCTGGTAACTTGAGAAAGAAGGGAGGAACAGATATTAGTTGGGCAAGAAGAATATGTCATATGTCATCTCCTCCAAAAAGATTGTAAGCTTGTTAGGGCAGTACAGTGGCTAAATCATCTATGTATCTCCCTACATTCATTTGATTCAATATTCACTTGATGGAGCTACATTTATTAGGTGCAGGGTTCTACACTAGGTACTAGAGATTAAAGGGAACTGAAGGACAGGTCTCTACCTCTGTCAGGCTCTCAGACTCACAAGAAGGCTAATATGTAAGCAGACCTTGACAGTGAGCACAAAGACCCCAGTGCTTGCAGGAGAGGCTCTATCCATTCTGGGTGTCACAAAGGGGCTCTCTCCACCCTGAGGTCACGTAGCATCCCCACCCACTCTGGGTGTCACGCAGAGAGGATAAGTGAGCTGATTCTTCCCAATAGTCAGCAAATAAGAATTTTACTAAATATAAGAGTAATCAAGGTAAATTAAATTGTGCAGTGAGTGGGTAGAAATAAAAAATCAACACTTCTAGGAACAACCTGGACACAGGAGATTGTGGACATGATTCAAAATGATGGAGATGTGCAGAAGTGCCAGCGGGCCAATACCTTTGAACGGCACCCTTTCATTGAATGGACTCTACCTCCACCCTTCAGCTCAGGTAGGCTTGCCCAACGAGAACCCATAAGGTTGTAACCACTGTGCTGGGTCAGTTTTCATCTAAGAAGAGAATTATTTCCATGATCACCCTTCTAGAAAAGATTTCCAAAGGGAACTAGGAGGAAGCTTAAAGGGGGTTCAAGTTAACACACTCACTTCAACTTGGAAACAAGACTTCTAAATTTCTGTTCTAAAATACATGATTGGGTAGTATCATGCAGCACATTCCCTACTGTGGGCTAAGAACTCAGAGTGAGCAAGCATGAATGCATATAACACAGAGAAGGCAGGACTGAGAATTCCTAACCTCCAGAGACTGAGAGCCATATTCCTGGGTTATTGTGCTACCTTCTTAATTTATAAGAGAATTGTCTTATAAATACATTTTATTTATAACCTGTCTACCAGAGAATCAAGTAAAATCCTATAGAGTATCATTATTATCAATAAATGATTACACTTCACATACTAAGACAATACTAAGAAATATAAGACATAGCACACTTAAAGAGCTTGCAATCAGTTAGGAATAAAGGACATGTTTATAAAGTAAATAGTAACTTTTGCAATCAAGACAACCCAATGGTGAAAAGGCAGAGATGTCAGTATTCAACAGTCCAGCATGAAATGCTAGTATGGATTTTTATCTGTGTGACCTTGAAAATGTTATCAAACCTCTCAAAACCTAGTGTTTCTTCATTTATAAAACAGTACCTATTGAAAACCCATTATTGAGTGCGTTAATTATTCCAGCCAATTAGTTGAAAAAATTACCTTTTCTCCCACTGAATTGTCTTGGTCCCTTTTCCAAGATCAATTGACGGGCACATTCTGGATTTTCTGTACTGTTCCTTCTCATTGTGTGTCTATATTTAAGCCAATACCACACCTTTTGATTCCTGTAGCCCTGTAAGTTTTGAAGTTAGGTAGTATACATTCTGCAAATTTTTTCTTCTTTTCAAAGTTGCTTTGCTATTTTAGGATCTTTGTATTTCCACATAAATTCTAGAATCAGGTTTTCAGTTTCTAGGGGAAAAAAACCCAAACCTGCTGATGTTTGGCTGGGATTGCATTGAATCTATCCATCTATTTGGAGGAAATACCTTGACAGAATCAACTTTCTGATGTACGAATGTGGCTTATCTTTCCAAGTATTTAGGTCTTATTTAATTTTCCTCCGCAGTGTTTCATAGCTTTCATTCATAGGTCTGGCACATCTTCAGTCATATTTAACCATAAATGTTTTTATTTTATGCTATTACAAATGGCATTTTTTGTATTTTAATATTTAATTATTTATTGCTGGTATATTGAAATATAATTTATATTTGCATTTGACCTTGTATCCCACAATCTATCTTTTTCATTCTAGTAGGTTTTTTTTGTGCATTCTATTGGGTTTTCTACATAAATTCTGTGAATAAAGTAACATTTTACTTCTTTCTTTCTGTCTGGATATCTGTTATTTCTTTTCTTGCCTTTTTGCACTGGCTGGAACCTCTGGTGCAATGTTGAATAGAAATATGAGAGCAAGCATCTTGTCTGGTTCCTGGTCTCAGTAGAAAAATCCTCAGGCTTTACCTTTAAGTGTGATGCTAGCTGTAGCACCAGGCTGAAGAAGTTCCCTTCTATTCCTTGTTTTCTCAGAGTTTTTAATCATAAATCAGTGTTAGAGTTTGTCAAATGCTTTTTGAGCTGGGGAGTTAATTCATTTATTTTCGTTTATTATTTATGGCCATAAATCTTTCTCTGATCACTATTTTAAATGTATTTGTTTTTGATATATAGTGTTTTCTTTGCACTTAATTTCATTATATTTTTCAGAATTTCTGTAATTTTATACCAAAGATGTTTAATGGATGTTTTAAACTTCCAGATGGAAGATTTGTTGGGTTTTTTTTTTTGGAGGGGTAGGTTGGGGGAGAGGCTTTATATTTAATTCTAGTTTTATTGCATTTGAAAGGAAATAGTGTTTATAATATTGCAACTTTTTGAAACCTACTGATGTTTTATCTGTGCCTTAATGTACTACCAATTTTTGAGACTTTTCTATGTGCACTTGAGAAAGTATGTTCTCTATTATCCAAAGGATCTAATAGATTGTTCATATTTTTTAAATCTTTTATATCCTCTTTTTTGTTTTTTGCCCAAATGTCTTATATTGAGGGTTAAAGTGTCCTATTATTAATATGTTTCTATTTTTCTTTATATATGCTGTGGTTTCCAGTTTAGATAAGTGGTTATTCTCCTATTTGGTACACAGATATTCATCATTATTGTATTTTATTGATATAATGCAGTCTTTAGCATTTTAAGCTTCCTTCTTTGTCTTATATAATGCTTTTGGGGTTGAATCCCACTTTAATAGCATCATGATACCTGCTTTCTCACAATGTCATTTGCGTGTTATATCTCTGCCCATTCTTTTACCTTTACCTTTCCATGTTTTAGGTGTGTCTCTTGTATGCAGCATATAGTTTGAGTTTTCCTTTATGAGCTGCTTTGAAAAGTGTTAATGGGTGATTTAATCCCACTTACATTCACTGATATGGCTGACATGTTTGGTCATAATTATTTTGTACTATCGTGTTGAAATTACTACATGCAATAAGTAATATTTACTGTGTTTCATTAGTTGGCATATCTTTTTCTTTTTAATTTGGGTGGGACTTCTTTTGCTTTGTTTTTATTTTGGGTTTTTATTTTTGTTTCAGGATTTTTTAAATTTTTTCCTATTAGTTGGTTTGCTGTGTGTTATTACCTTTATAAGGACTTAATGCTCTTTCTCTTACCTAACCTTTTACTATCTTATTTGAAGGAATCCTGTGACTCCCCCTATTATGTATACAACTGCCAGTGATCTTATTCTAAGTTTTAAGTTGCATTTTTCCTACTTTGTCAGAATGTATAAGGTTTATGTTCTTCTAGCCATCACCTCACTTTTAAAAATTTTAGTTCTGGTATTAAATAATGTAAAATGCTAGTCAGCAGTCCTTTTGATAATATTTTCCCAGTATCTCTTGGTTTAATCAAACCCATGCTGGGATATTGCTCAGGAAAGTACATATGCACTGTATTCTCTGAGTTCTTGCACATTTTAAGGTTTTTTCTATAGTTTTGATCCTTGAAGCACAGCTTGCCTGGGTACAATACCTTTTGTTCATACTTTCTTTACTTAAGTTTCTTTAAAATGCTGCTCCACTGTTTCCTTGTTTTGTGTGCTGTTTTTGAAATGTGTGATGGCAGTTTAATTCTCTTAACTTCATGAATTATTTCACATTTTGCCTGGAGACATTAAGAATTTTTCTCTTTATTTTCAAATATAATAATTTTACTTTAATATGTTTCGGAGTTGACCATTATGAGTCAACTCTCTTGTACGCCATTGTTAAGATTTCATGACCTAATTTGTTAAATTAACATTTGTTAAGTGGATAACAGAGTGCCAGATGGTGAGCCTCAGTTCAAAAAAGACCACAAGGGAATTGAAAGAGAGAAGTTTATTACTCATCAGTCCTGGAGGAAATACATGGCCCGCCTTAAGTTACATAGGGAAGTCAAGTCAGGGTGCAGGCATGCAGAAGACCTGGGGTACATGCCCCAATTGGGGTCCACAGGCAGAAAGCTTCTGGGTTCCCAGGCTAAGTCCAGATTGGTCAATTCAAACCAAGAACAGGGTTTTGATAAGCTCTGTGGGGGTCATGGTTTTGCAAGTGTTTTGACAGCAGCAGATTTCTTGAGGAAAGCAGACAGCTAGTTCAGAAAAGCAGTGTTCTACGGGGTCCGCAGGGCTGATTGACTGCAAGCATTTTGGCAGCTCAGCCTCTCTCTCCGCCGGCAGTTGGCACAGTCGTTTCCCTCCAGTACAGGGTCAATCTGCAGGGAAACCCCAATGTTGAGTGAGTTCCAGGTGCACAGTCTCCCTCATCCTCTTGGGCTGTGGCCTTGCTGTCTGAAGTGCAGTCCCTCCAATGGCAAGCTCTTAGGTGGGGTGATATCCTCTGTGGGGTTGGTATGCTTGAGGGTTGTGGAGGCCAGCCTGGGGGAGGGTGGCCTTCCTAGGTGGAGACCCATGAAGGGTGGGAGTGGCTGGCAGGTGTTAAGTCCTGAGTGTATGTGCTGGAGGCCTGCTTAGCAGGGCTCTGAGGCCATCTGAGCAGATTTCAGTAAGTTCCACCAGGTCATCAGAGGTATGCCTTGCAAAAGAGCATGCAGTGATGGGAGCTTTTTTGGGGGCTCCATCCACAAGGGATATAGAAGTTGGGCACATTGATAGGCTAATCATAGGCACATTTCATGGATGGCAGCTTTACAACCCAGGGATTGCCCAATTAGAACCATGGCATGGTCATCTGAGTACAAACCTGCCAGCCAGATGGGCCTGGTTCAGTCACACTGGAAGGGCCAGTCCACCTGGGATATAACGTGAGGCACAGCATAAAGAGAAAGCAGTTCACTTAAACATTACTGCCACCGGTGCAATTTGATATAGAGAGAGAGGTGAGCTCTGGGTCAGAATCCACACCTGAAGATATGCTGGATGAAGCCCTTCTAACACGGCCTGACAGCACCTGGTGCTAAGCCATCCTGCGGTACAGCTGCACACCTGGCTGATTCTGTTATAGACAAGGTTGGGCTGCAGGGGTCTTCCAGCAATCCTATTCAGGCCATACCCAGTAAGAACAACAGCCACAATAAAGGAAGCATGTGCATTTGACTAGCTTATGGAGCAGCCTTCAGGACAAGCAACCTGGGTCCTGATGGCTTTGGAGAAAAAGGGCATTACCTCTTCAGTTAAGGTGGGGTAGGGACCAGGCCAGCTTCCACTGACAGCAGCCACTGGATTCTGGGGCTCCTTCATGGATTTCATTTCCTAATGTGACAACATCCACTAGGTGAAGGCCTCTTTTCCTCTCTCTGAGTTCCACATTTCCACTACTTGATCCCAGAGTTATCATTTCAATGTCCTGCAAAACTTTTATGAATTTGGATTAATTAACTAGTCATTATAACCCCAAAAGTGAGGCAAAGCTAGTGACCTTAGCTTTGCAGCTGGCACAGGGCCAATGAAGTATGCATAATCATGATCTCTAAGCAATTTGGTAGGGGTCTGACTCCTTGGGCTTTCTATTTATAAAAGGCCCATAATTGCACAATCTACCTTTGTTCAGGTTGCCAGCAAGCAACCTCGAAGACAGCAAGATGACCAAAACATCAAATTGGTAAAGGTGAGCAGATGTGAATGACATCCACTCTGGTATCGAAGGAGTGGGGGTTCCTGGTAAGAACTAGCAGGGGAGTCTTTGTAGAAGACAGGAAGTGGGGTGGGGGTGCAGGAAGAGGGATGGCTGGAGACTTGAGGGCTAGGAACTAAGTAGTATTAGAGCCTAGGGTAAAATTTCTGTCCATCTGGGGAACCACCTGTTGTAAAAGCTTGAGGAGCATGTCTTTGAGTGGCCACTATGCCTCTTTGGAAGTCCAGCCACATGGAGCTGGTAAGCTAGGTGGAGATTCCACAAGATTCCATGTTCTACAGGCCATGACTGAGCAGCTCAGGAGGGAGGTGAAATGGGTATGAGGAGCTGAACCTGTAATGAATGATGGCCAAGGGGATGAGCACATAACTGGTTAAGAGGAGACTGCATGATGGGAAGCAGTCTTTCTGAAGGGAGTGGCCAGGGGAGGCATTGACTGTGCTGGTTGCACACCTGCTGGCTTCAGCAGAGGGCGGCAGCAGCCTGATGAATTCAGTGTGCCATAGGGAATAGAGTTCTCCTGGGACACGCATTCCCACCTGGGAGCCTTCCAGAATTTTGTTTGGGAATAAAAATTATCTCTCACTACTTTGGAGAGGGCCTGGGTGAGGGAGGCACCACACCTGTGTGCCCAGTGAGTGCTGTCAGGCCCCTGTGGCCTGATGTAACGTGGCTTGCTAGCGCCTGCTCATGGGTATGACATGGCCAGAGGAATGGCTCTCTCCAGGACTGTGTCTGGTATTCTGCCTCTGGAGAGGGCTCATGCAGGGTGCTGGAACTGGAGTGTAATTTGGATAAGGAGTCTGTGATGTCATTATAACATGCTTATGGGTTCTGCTGGCATGTGTGAGCAGACCTAAGTAACCACAATCAGCATGTGTGAGCAGCTATCCCACTCCAGTGGAGGCACCCAGAGAGGCTTTCCCTGAATCATGAAGTTCCCCTTTTGCCATTGTCCAGACCAGACTGCAAACCCGCTAGCCACCACCAGGAGTCAGCAAAACCGCATTGCCTGGGGAGTCTCACTTTTATGGTCTGTTAAAGGCCCAGACACACTGCCACCAGCCCACCAGTTGGGATGAGCTGAAGGACTTGTCAAGGGATCTGCCCACCAGGGTGAGGCGCCGTGGCCTTGCAGTGTCCTCACTGCGCCAGGGGCAGCCTGCTGGCAGTGAGGAGGGCTGACGCCCTTCCCACGTGAGACACTTAGTCCCAAGGAGCTCCTCCAGCTGTTTGCAGGGCCAGCAGCTGGGTGCCTCCAGCTGCACCCGCATGTCAGTGGGTGGGGCTGAGCACAGGGATACACTGCCTCCTGGAACCTGGGAAGGCTCTTGACATCAGGCGTCTCTTGCAGGCACCATTGCAACAGTCAGGCCTCACTGGCAGTGCTCAGCTTCTGTGTTGACTCCCTGACACAAGGCGGGATGGAGACTTATGGCAAAGCTGTAAACGCCTTTGCCTCTAGAAGCCCCAGGGGACTGCCAATATCTGGCACTTGAGTGGCATGTGCCAGGCTCCTATCTGGGACAGATATTTGGCCCAGATGCCATGGGCAGCCAGCTAAAGCTTGCTAACTTCATTGGGCATTTTAGTTGGCATAGGCACCAAGTGCTCAGGCCATTTGCATTGTGCCACCACACACCAAGAGAAGGACCCACACTATCTCACAGGCTCAGGGGACAAGGTGCCATGGCAGCATGGTATTCAGCAAGGTAACAGGGATCATGGGCCCAAGCCACTGTTGCCTTTGTGGGAAGCCATGACTTTACCAGGCCAAGGGTGTCCGCAACATACAGTCTTGGTGCTTCCCATAAGCACAGCAGTCAGAAAATGGGAGTCTCCCTCTCCTCCTTTAGGGACACTGCACCTTTAGCTGATAACCCACTCTTGGGCAGGGGTTGCCACTCATATGTCCCCAGTGGTTCATGCTTAGAAGTGGGAAACACACTCAAAGTCTAAAACCCCTTGGGGAATTTACCCTTTGTGGGGTGTTAGTAGTGGGAAACACATCCACAGCCCCTCAAACTAGCTCCAGTGAGCAATGCTCCAATTCAGGGAGACTCTGGTTGTTTTTCTGGAGCTTGCACTTTAGTATGGGAACTCAGAGCAGCACTCCACTTAGGCATTATGCAGTAATGCAGAGCCATGCTACCAAACAGCAATAGGCCATGAACTCCCCAGAGAGAATCACCTGCCTGGGAGAGCCACTCAGTAAGCTATTTGCAACTAAAAGGCATGGTCAGTTGCAAGCTGACTCAATCCATCCTTCTTGTGAAGCCAATTGTGACTTTGTTAAACTTACATTTGTTCAATAGAGACCCAGGGTTGGGGGTCTGAGTCCAGTAGTGAGCCTCAGTTGAACAAAAGACTATGAGGAATTGAAATATAGAAGTTTATTATTCACAAGTCCTGGAGAAAGTCCATCACATGCCCCAAGTGACCAGATGGGGAGGTCAAGGCATAATGCAGGCAGAGAGCACAGCATGGCCTGGTGTACATGCTTTTTTAGAGTTTGTGGGTGGAGTGCTTAGGGTTCTTGGGCTAAGGACAATTTGATCAATTCAAACCAAAACGAGCAAGGCTTTGGTAGGCTTTGAGGGGCTCTTATCTGAGGGGTGCCCAAGGGGAAAGTTCTAGGAGGTGGGGGAGACTGCTGATCACAAGGGCCATTGGGAGACTCTTTTCAGGATGTTATCTGGCTGGGACATGAGCTGGCAGGAGAGTCAAATGTCAGCTCAAGGCCACTGCAGGCCATTTAGCCACACAGACTGGATGCTGAGGCAGCAATAATAGGGCATAGTTTAGCTAAACTCAATAGATGCAAATTCAATTCTCCTTTTTTCCAGAAGTTTTGCTCATAGTTCTATTCCACTATTTTAATTTTCTTCTCAGGAACTCCAACTTATACTAGTGTTGGACCTTCTTTACCTGTCTTCTAGGTCAGCTGCTTTCTCACTCTTTTTAACTTTTTTCTTTATCTCATTGTTATTCTCTTGATTATTTACTTGCTTTTCTGCAACATTCTTTATTAAGTTTTCACTTAATTTTTTCTTCATTATCGACCTTATGATTCAATCTTCATTTCTTATGTTATTTTGTCTTTTTTTTTCTATTTTTTGTGCTCAATCAAATCTTTTTTCATTTCTTCCTTTTTTGTCTATTTCTGTTCTTAGTTTTTGTATTTCTGGGTTATTTTTTTCATATTTCCAAATGTTTGTTTCAGGATATTTAAGTTAGTGTGAAGTGTTGTGTTACAATCTTGTTCAGTTTCATTGTTGGATTTGGGGGAGAATTTTCATCAGGTTAAAGACACTGACTTGCTTTTCTGATTATTATAGCAGTTTAGGAATGAGATCTGCTTTTTCTGTTTGTGCTCATTTCATAATCATGTATGAAAAGCACTCTTTTCTGCCAGTTCTGCCCTCTGCTGTGCAGTTTTGTTTATGGATGGTATTGGTGATTGGGGGAGGGGCAGGAATTGGTATGCTCTGTTCTTTCATTTCTGTGAGATCTCTAATTTTCTCCCTCTTACTTTCTTCCTTCTTTCCCTTCAATGCCAGGCCTCCAGGGAGTATTCCCCAGTCTCTACATATCTGATTCTCTACCAGAAGCTACTCTTCTCCAAGGCGGACACTCTGCCTTACTTGCAAGCCCCTTCCCAGTTGGTGCTGTGCATGGCCCAATCCCTGCCTGTATTCCTTGTTTTTATACTGGACTACCTATTTCCAAGGAGGATTTTGTCTGTGATTTATCTAATTTTTCCTTAGATAACAGCCTCTCTACTGTTTTCTGCAGTTTCTTAAGCCCCCTCTTTAAGGCTTTCCACATCAATAGACTACTCATATCCTGGCTCTCACATTCCCTAACCTGGGGTAGCCACTTGATCATGATAAGGGTCAATTTGTCATCTGAAAATATATCTCTACACAGAGCACAGTGCTGATATATGACTGGTGGCTGTTATGGTTCTTGGCCTTGAAAGTAAAAGTTGAAAGACAGAAAGAAGCTCTTTAGACAGAGCTGCTGGGGCTACAGAACTGGCCCCTAAGAGGGATGCCAGCTCTTCTCCAGCTGCTTTGATCTTCTCCCCACTGCAGTAACAAAAACTCTCCAAAGGAAAAAAAGGCCAACAACATGTTGGGGTCATAATTATCACCAGCCTAAAACCCCCAGAGCATCTTCACCTTCCTGCACAAGAGCATCAACACAGCAAATAGGAAGAATGAGGTTGCCTTGGAAGTTTTCTGCATCTCAGCAGTGCCTTCCTCCACCTGAATGGATGGCGAAGTTGTCATCAGGAGCAAAGCATAGACACATAAAACTGTAATTTTAGGCAGAGTCAACTATTTGGTATATCTTCTCCCAGATGCTTGACAAAATAATATTGAATCCATATAGCTAATGAAAAATGTATTTCCCAGGTCTGGACCTAGCTCAAAAAATGCCTTCTCCTAGAACTCTGAAGACTCATCTGCCTGTTCAGTTGGTGCCACCTTCCTTCTGGAAAGAAAATGTAAAGGTAAGAAGAGCCAACACTTCAAACCCAGTTTTGATCAGTATGTCCAAAGAATGTCTCTATCTCTGTGAGAACAATCAAGGATAATGGAAGATAAATAACCAATGGAGGTATAAGGAATTGCCCCCACATTCCCACATTCTCTATTCTGGATCCACCTTTCCTTCAGAATATTATTTCTGGGTACACACTAGGAAGTTTTCAGACAAAATCATTCTGATTGGCTGACAGTTAAGCCCCATTCAGTGAGAGTGAAGAGTGAAACAACACATGTATTTCCTGAGGAAGGTTATTATCTCGGTTTGGATCCCCCAAGAAATAAACACCAAGGCACAGTAAGGTGTGAAAGGGATTTACTTGGGGAAAATCTGTGAGGGGAAAACCTAAGCCAAACGGAGAAGCCAAGAGATCTGTAAGACCATGAGGGAGAAAGCAGTCCACCCTCAGAGCACACCTCATGGCCTCCAGGAACCTCTACATCATCCATTTTCAAAAATCGTATTTTATTTTGACACTTCCAAATTCAGAATCAGTTTACAGTATATATTGAATATACTAGTGTTTCTCTTTGATATCACCTCATTAGTTGGTCTTAAAATCAATGGAAGGTGGAATATAAGCCAAATACCAACCTACAGATTTGCAGTGAGGAGAGTAGCCTCTAGCAGAATCAAATGCTAATTTATATCAGCGGGACCAGCACATCTTCTCCCTGTGGATGAGCTACTTCAGAAACGCAAACGCAGACTACCTTCCTTGTGAACCCTTACCATGAAAATACAAACAGTCAAGCTCGTTTAACCAAGACTCTCTCCCCAGAGCAGTGCTCAGGCATGGATACCAGCTGCTGCTCTGACTCTTGCTGGGCTGGGCTTCCATGCCTCGGCGGCTCTTCTTGCCCACCTCCCGCCTCCAAACAAGGTACACTGAACTGGATAGGACTCCACATGTCATGATGCTGTTCCGCTCCTGATCTGCTCCCCTGAGATACACCCAGGTTCACCCAGCTGTGAAAACATCTTAGTTTAATAACTCCACTCATGTTATTTTTGCTGCTCAAAAACCAATATTATTTTCCAGTGATACTGTAGACTCAATATCAGAAGACACAATAACACTGTTAGCCACCATACTAACACCTTATTTTTATAAATCAGGTCTTCTAAAAATCTCCATGGCAGAACCTCCCTCTATCTGCATAGAATTATAAATTATTTGAGTAGGAAATGGTGTTAGAAAGTTTAGTGCAAGCTTTTCCTGTTCAGATGGAGCAGTGAGCTAAGCAACAGTCCCCTGCAGACCCTCATCCTCATCACCAGAACCTGTGAAGCCTGCCTCTTATGGTGAAGTGGGCTTTGCAAATGTTATTAAATTGAGGATCATGAGATGGAAATATTATTCTGGATTATCCAGATGGGGCTAAATATCATCATAAGGATCCTTATAAGAGGGAGACAAGAAGATCAAAGGGACAAGTACATATGACAACTGAAGCAAGAGGTCAGAATGACTGGAGGACAGGGTCAAGAAGAAGGAATACAAGTGGCCTCAGATGCTAGAAACAGCAAGGAAAGGGTTCTCCCTGGAGCCGCCAAAGGACAGAGCCCTGCCAACAGCTTCCCTGTGGCCCAGTGAGATCTGACCTCTAGGACTATAGGAGGATAAATCTCTTATTGTTTTAAGCCACTGTGTGTGTGGTGATTAGTTACAGCAGCAATAGGAAATTCACACAGATGAATCGACAGACTCTCAGAAAGTATCTGAGATCAGAGCACACGCGGCTACCTGACTCTGCACTCGAGTACGTTCCCTCTGTAGCCCACACTTCAGTTACTCAAGCTTGTACTTACAAAAAGTCAAGAACCAACATAGGCATTAAGACGTATATTTACATTATAAGGCCTGTCATAATTTTTGGCTTCCTAAATGCTTTCATGAGGGTCGGAGAGAAATCCCAATAGGAAAAGGGGCAGAGAAATAGAGTCATGCCAAGCCTGTGTTCGTCTGGAAATGCACGGTGGTTGTGCTGGACAGAGAAATTATGTTTGGTCCGTGAGAGAAGACGCGTGAGGGACCGTGAACGTGCTCCTCCCCGCAGCCTGGCAGAGAACGCGCTCTGAGCGCAGGCTGGGAACAGGGCGTGGCGGTGAGTAGGGGGCAGGGGACGAGCGAGGACAACGAGGATGTGTGTTTATTTCCCGGGTGCCCTTCTTGCTGGCCCGCTGGTCGACTGTCTCCCCACCAAAGGCCTCTGCTCCTGTTAAAGGGCCTCGTCCTCCAGGGCGCAATGGCTCCCCACTGGCTTGGCCTCTCGTTCTGGAAGCTCGGAACTCTGCCTGGGCATGCTGGGAGATATGGTCATCCTAATCATAGAAAATGCCTCGCCTTCAGGCACCCTAAAGGGGAAGGCTTACGTTCTTAGATGCTTTCCAGTAACACAATGCTGTGCACCGAACAATGATATTTTTCTCTCTTGTTTTTTCTCTGTGTCTCAATCCCCTCACCTGCTGATTTCAGATTATCTATGTGGCTAGAAATGCCAAGGACTGTCTGGTATCCTACTACCATTTCTCAAAGATGTTAAAAATGGTGCCTGACCCTGGTACATGGGAGGAATATGTTGAAACATTCAAAGCTGGAAAAGGTAAGTCGTGTTCCCTCATTCATTCACCAGCTGCCATCAGAAAGGAGTGTTTTCACTGGATGGTTGTATTCATAAAGGCTGTGGGGGGACGTAGACGCCACTCAAACTGGGTCACCTGAGGAAAGTCTGGGCAAAGAGCTGTGTAGAAAGCTGCGGGCAGAGTTTAAAGAAACCGTCAGATGACAATACAACACTGGGAAGCCATTGCCCCTGGAGAAAGGAGAGAGCCCCTTACCAGGAACAGTTGGCCATGGCGAGCCGACAAGAAGTGCATCGGGAAATAAGCACACATCCTCGCTCCCCTCCTCCAAGGTCCTTCCAGCGCCTCGAGGCAGTGAAGCTCCCATGGAAGCCTGAGGACAAAGGAGCCCGTTGACACAGTGACAGGGGTCAGCCTGTCAGGGTGGGTGGGTACAGAGTAGACTCTGCAGGGCCAGTGAAAGGTAGCCCTCTCTCCCCTTCACCATCACCCAGAGTAAAGGCGTCCAAATATCTGGTGACGATAAATTTTCCAGAATGGAAATCAGTCTATTAGGAAACAGTATTGATTGCATGACACCGATCTAGGTACCAAGTAGTACTTCAAGTCAAGTAAAGATTATGAATCCCCGGCCACAAGACAGTCTCCGGTGCGGTAGTAAGTGCAAGGGTGGAAATGAAAATGCAGGAATCCAGAATACTTTGTATTATCTCCGTAATTACAAAATCCCCGTCTCAGCAAATAAGAGTTCTACCCAAGGCCCTTGTCCTCCAGCTGCATGTGATAAAGGCCTCTTTCCTTCGCACCACCCCTGTTCGTGTGTAAGTCTCAGGTGGGTGCTGATGCCCCCTCTCTCTTCTTCTTCAGTGGTGTGGGGCGCCTGGTACGACCACGTAAAGGGCTGGTGGGGAGTGAAAGACCAGCACCGCATCCTCTACCTCTTCTACGAGGACATGAAGGAGGTGAGGGCGGCACGCGTCTCTAACAACGTCCGGCTCCCAGGCAGGGAGCCGGCGGGAGCCCCGGCGGGCGGGCTGGCCCGGAGCCTGAGTCTCTCTGCCCGTGGCCCTCTATCTGACCAGCTTTAGCCTTAGAAGTTCTAACGACAAATTTTCTTTGATTCCGTGTATAGTTTCCAGAAGTTCCTTCCTCCTCAGGACACACCTCATGCCTTTACAGCCAAATTAATCCTGATGTTTTTGGACTCGTTTTCTTCACCTATAAAATGGGCATCATCCCGTTTCATATCTCACAGAATTATTGTAACGATTGCTGAGGTCACACTTGTAAAATGCCTTGTTGTTTTCAATAAACTCAGTTTCCTCCTCCCTCCCACACCCCAAACCCACATCACAAACTGAGGTTTAACCCACATAAACATTGGCAGGATTGCCCATGTGTTGTCGCAGAGGACTCATTTCTCCATTTCAAGCCACTGTGTATGAGTGGCAGCTCAAGTTCACGCATGACTCGATGGATTCGTGTCCTGGAATTACAAAAGCATTTCCTATGCCAGCGCTAGTAAGAGGTCCTCTGAAATCTAATCAAAAGCCATAGCTCCTTTTTCTGCATCTCTGTGCTCAGAGAGAACCAGGGCACGGGATTCACATTTCTGGGTTCACAACCCGAGATCCTTTCATTCAGCCTCTTACTGGCCTTCTGTTGACCTCAGACATTTTTGCTGTCTCTTGTAGCTCAGATACTAGAGTTAGCCATACATGCTTCGCCAGGACCATTTTCCCTCCTTTACACAACCTTTCCTGATCTCCACCAGGAGGCAGTTGTGATTGCTGCTTCCCATCAAATCCCATGGCACTTTTTCTGAGCCACACATTCCAGTTAATTGTGTTTATATTCATTCTCCATTGAAAGGTGAACCTCCTGAAGGCAGCACTGGCTCTCATCTTCGTGCTGTGGCAGCTCCTAGGACAGTACTATGCTTTACACATGGCCATCCTTTGAGGAATATTTGTCATGTATTTGAACTGATCCCTTAACTCATTTATCCCCAAACAATGTTTGTCCTGAATGAATGTCATTCCAAATGTAAAACCCAAAATTATTTGTTTTGTGTTCCTATTGTACATACAGGACCCAAAGCGGGAAATTCAGAAGATACTGAAGTTCCTGAAGAAAGACATAACAGAGGAAGTTCTGAACAAAATCATCTATCACACCTCCTTTGACGTAATGAAGCAAAACCCAATGGCCAACTACACCACTCTGCCCCCCAGCATCATGGACCACTCTATCTCCCCTTTTATGAGAAAAGGTATGGAGGACTTATATTCTAAGATGCAAAACTGGCCTCTGTGGTCCCCACAATCTGCTTAGACTTCCCAGCAATGTTTCGTGCTCCGTTATTTATTCTGGTCAGTGACACTACTGCACAATATCTGAAAGGCAGACTTCCTTCCCCCCTTCTTGTGCTGGCTCTGGGTGCATGTTCCCTTCCCCTGTACTCCTGTAATAACCGCAGATACTTCACCTTTTTTCAGGGATGCCTGGGGACTGGAAGAACTATTTCACCGTAGCCCAGAATGAAGAATTTGACAAGGACTACCAGAAGAAGATGGCAGGGAGCACCCTGACCTTCCGCACAGAGATCTGAGAGCAGCAGGGAGACAGCCTGGGCTTCCTTACTAGATCTTAGACATTTGAGGCTCTTAATCAAGGTTTCCTACAACCCCAACACCCTTCTTCTAATCCTGAGCTTTTCCACACTATCTAATCATATGTCACTATGACATACTTCATTAAAATGTAACCAAATCCCAGGTAGAAGTTTAAGATTAAATTGCATGATCATTCACACAGTCACCTACCACACGGTAATGGACTAAAGGCAAAATAAACGTGACTTAACTCCATCACTATTTGCAATAGCCTGGCCTCTCAGAGGGAAAATTCATGAAGAGCGAGAAACAGGAGTGGAGCTTCGGCAAAAGAGAAGGTGAACCAGAGAACCAGGGAGGACGACAGGAGGGCACTGGAGAGAATGTCAAAGGCAGCAGCTTTCATCCTCAACAGGCAAGATGAGAGACATGGGGACCCGGCACTCAGAGATACCAGGCATGGGTCCAAGGATGCAGTGAGGAGGGGAAACCCATGTGCCCTGCCTGCCTTGGGTGCCCTCCAGCTGGATATGGTCTCAAGACCAAAGGGAAAGGCCAAAGCTGGGTGATGAATGGCAGGACCAGGGCAAACAAGAAACAGCCCACTTCTGGGGCCACCCACACCCAGAAAGGAGGGGAAGATTTTATATTTCAGATGGGCTCCTCAGAAAGAAAAAACGCCTTCCATTAGCCAAAGGAAAAATAGCACCATACGCACCTCAAGGAAAACTCGTTGTCACATCTCTGGGAAGAGCCACGTGTCATGCTCCTTAAAAAGGCTTGTAGCAAAATTGCCAGGCTCGCCAAGTTGTTCCACTACACATGTAAGTGTGCCTGCTTCTTCTTTTTACTGAAACCTGTCTCAAGAAAGTCCCATCATATACACAAGTTGTGCAAAAGCCAGCATGTCATTTTAAAAGACTATCGGAAAGGCTCTTGTGGAGGTGGAGCCTTCCCGTGCTGCCAAGTCACAAGGCGCAGAAAACTTCTGCCCCACACGGGACAACATGGGCTCTGTTTGGCTTCTTTCTCCTTCCTGCTTTCTAACGTAAGCATGCAAATCATTTCCCACAAGACAAAGGGTCCGGTACAGTATTTCCACCCAGTGCTGGTCTGCGTGAGGAAGATGTGAACTGAATCAGTGTGACTGAACAGCAAATGAATGTGTACCGGTGAGCATCTACACCAAACACCTTCAGCTCTCATTCCAGGAGCTACCTGCAAATGCAGACAGCAAGCACCCTTTCTGCAGACAACATGGCCTCAGCACATCAGAGATAATGGTGACAATGTTAGCAATGTGTCTAGAGTTTGCAATTAGGCAAAACTTGCCTTCCTTCTTTTAAATATTGTAAAATTCTTTTTGCTTTAATTGTAAAAATAAATTCCATTCTTATATTCTCCATAAATTTCAGTCACAAGAAGTATTCATGGATTTGTCTCTTATAAGGATCTGCTAAGTCCTTTTAAAAAATATATACTGCACTACCATGAAGAAGAATTAATGGTTTCATTCTATTTTAAAAGAACTTTAGTCCTATTAAATAGATATGGGGAAGGTAACCATCCATATATCCTGATTTTAACATTCTCAATGATCATGGATACATTTAAAAGAATTTTTATTCTAATCACATGTTATGTATTTACACACACAAACATTCCTATATATACCACAGCAGTGCATGATCAAATTGTAAATGTTCACAGTTAAATTATTTGGAAACCATTCACTGAGAAGGAGAGAAAAAAAAAGCAAGGGTAACTGGGGCTGTGCACCTGGAATCCTGAGACTTTAGAGGGAGAATTAGAATTAGATCATACCCCAACAGTCTCACTTCAGGGATGAGAAGACTAAGATTTTGGGCCCCCAGACAGTACCGGGCAGAAGTGGCTGGGCGGGCCCCAGGCCCTGTACCCTCCATCCCCTCAAGCCCCGTCCCCTCCAGCCCCTGGAGTCCCATCCCCTCCAGCCCCTGCAGCCCCATCCCCTCCAGCCCCTGCAGCCCCATTCCCTCCAGCCCCTGGAGCCCCGTCACCTCCAGCCCCTGGAGCCCAAACCCCTCCAGCCCCTCTAGCCCCATCCCCTCCAACCCCTGGAGCCCTGTCCCCTCCAGCCCCTCTAGCCCCGTCCCCTCCAGCCCCTGGAGCCCCATCCCCTCCAGCCCCTGGAACCCCATCCCCTCCAGTCCCTGGAGCCCAAACCCCTCCAGCCCCTCTAGCCCCGTCCCCTCCAGCCCCTCTAGCCCCATCCCCTCCAGCCCCTGGAGCCCCATCCCCTCCAGCCCCTGGAGCCTCGTCCTCTCCAGCCCCTGGAGCCCTGTAGTCCCAGAGCTGCAGGCTGTACCCTGCACTCATGTCCTCTTAGTGCCCCACAGGGCCAGCACAACCTGACTGGGCCAGAGATCCATTCTAACCACTCAACAGATCTCAGAACTTCTCTCACAGAGGCTTAGAGAGAGAAAGCAACAAAGTCTGGGAGGAAACACACTTAGAAAGGCAGTTCTTCCCTAAAGGGCCCCTGGATCGGAGCATCTGTCAGGGCACCAGTGAGTGGGGGAGCCCCAGGTGGAACACGGCCCTCCCCAGAGTGTGGCGCCTCGGCCTCTGCTCCAGCCTTCAGCGCCGCTGTCCCTGCCGCCGGGCCTTCGTCTGCTCTGAGCTGTGACCCAGGGCCCATTCCCACCCTGCCCAGTCCCTGCCTGCCCTGTAGCATGCCTGATTCCTGCTCTGCACCAGAGCCTGTGTGCTTCTGCCCCTTTCCTGCCCAAAATTAGTGTGGGTTTTGCTGTTAATGGAACTTGATGCATCTATCTAGGCAGATTTAGTCCACAGAAACTTAAAAACCTTTCTAGGCCTCTCTCTCTCTCTCTCAGCTTGGAGGAATTAGAGCTCATCCTGGAAGAATCTGACGATCAGTCCTTCTGAGAGGTTTTCTTTGACCTGGAAAACCCACCCACCCCTTCTTCCTCATCAGCGCCCACCCCTGGCCCCCATCTCATCTCTAGGTCTAGAGTCACAAGGATTGGGAAACTGTGGCCCATGAGCCAAATCCATACCCATCTGGTAGAGCAGCAGTGTTTTTAAAAGGTTGTTACAGAAACAACAGCAAAGAAGATGTGACCCCGAGGGCTGAAACACTCACTGTCTGGTCTCTGACAGGGATGGCTATGAGCTCTGGCTCAGGAGAAGCTCCCAGCCTCCTGTCCCGGGGGCAGAGCCCCGGGCATCCCCATCAGCCCAGCCCCGACACAGGCACCTGCCCATGCTCAGGCCACCATTACCCCACCCCTGCTCGGGAGGGAGGAAAGAGGGGAAGACTCCAGAGGAACTGGTTTTCCAGGGGAACACAGTCAAGTGGCCTAAGCCGGCTGTGGCCAGAACAGGGCAGGCCTGGGCCGAGTAGCCGGCACAGAGGGGGCACCATCCCCTCTGGCCTCCCCTCTCAGCCACACTGTCCTCCCTCCCTGTGCCTCCTGGGCTCCCCCGGCACATCACAGTGTCTTGCCTCCTGCATGGAGCTTCGAAATCCCTCCTCAGGAAGAGGTGGCAACTCTCTATAAAGAACTGTGTCCATCAAGGGGGACTCAGCCCTGGGCTGGAGGCAGCAGGGTTGGAGACCCTCCAGGAGGTCCTGGCTGCCTCCAGTTTAGAGGATTGACGTTCCATTGGCAGTGTGACCCAGTTTCCAGCAGAGTGTTCTTCCCCATCAGAAATAAGTTTACGGCAACATTCCAGAAACAGGCTGAAATCCAAACCTTGGTGGCCTCCTGTGTAAAGCTTTCTGTTCAGGTTGCTTTGTGATTTCAAAGTACTTTTTTTTTTTAGCTTTAGATCAATTTTGACATAACTGATGCCAGCCTGAATGCCCAAATGCGTTTGCAAAGGCAAATCTTTGGAAGACAGGAACATTCTGCAGGGAGTTGACATGCCTCGCAAACATTATTGTGAAATCTCATGGTGTGCAGGCAGAGTGCATCAGAGTGGGGACAGGGGGAAGGGAAGGGAGAAACAGGGAAGGTGAGCTACCAGAAAGGACTCAGAGGAAACACCTGCACCCTGAAGAATTCGATGGCAAAATTCATAAACAGATGAGCTTTGTTTAAACTCAAAGACAAAATGTTGTTTTATTTTCTGTATGTATTAGATAGATCTTTACTTAATTTCTGAGAGAGCTGAAAAATATGAAAACACCTATGCTTTTCTATGGGACATTAAATTTTATATGAAACCTCTCATTGCAATAGATGGTAGATAATTGATAGATGATATAGACAGATGATAGAGAAAGAAAGAAGAAAAAAGAAAGGTAGAAGGAAAGGGGAAGGAAGGAAGGAAGGAAGGAAGGAAGGAAGGAAGGAAGGAAGGAAGGAAGGAAGGAAGGAAGGAAGGAAGGAAGGAAGGAAGGAAGGAAGGAAGGAAGGAAGGAAGGAAGGAAGGAAGGAAGGAAGGAAGGAAGGAAGGAAGGAAGGAAGGAAGGAAGGAAGGAAGGAAGGAAGGAAGGAAGGAAGGAAGGAAGGAAGGAAGGAAGGAAGGAAGGAAGGAAGGAAGGAAGGAAGGAAGGAAGGAAGGAAGGAAGGAAGGAAGGAAGGAAGGAAGGAAGGAAGGAAGGAAGGAAGGAAGGAAGGAAGGAAGGAAGGAAGGAAGGAAGGAAGGAAGGAAGGAAGGAAGGAAGGAAGGAAGGAAGGAAGGAAGGAAGGAAGGAAGGAAGGAAGGAAGGAAGGAAGGAAGGAAGGAAGGAAGGAAGGAAGGAAGGAAGGAAGGAAGGAAGGAAGGAAGGAAGGAAGGAAGGAAGGAAAGTTTTTAAGCTCTACTTGATCATGGCAGTGTATCTTAATGCCTGCCTGCACACCATGAGATTTCACAATAATGTTTGCGAGGCATGTCAACTCCCTGCAGAATGTTCCTGTCTTCCAAAGATTTGCCTTTGCAAACGCATTTGGGCATTCAGGCCGGTGTCAGTTATGTCAAAATTGATCTAAAGCTAAAAAAAAAAAGTACTTTGAAATCACAAAGCAACCTGAACAGAAAGCTTTACACAGGAGGCCACCAAGTTTGGATTTCAGCCTGTTTCTGGAATGTTGTCGTAAACTTATTTCTGCAATCCACTGAACTGGCAGTCCTACACTTGTCTGATGCCGGGAGTTTGACTTCTGCCTCTCATGCAAACTTAAGAGAGCATGCTTATGCCTTTGTCAACTAATTCAAGGGATTTCACTCTAAATAGATCTCTTACTGAGAAACCGAGGGTTCATTGAAGAAAAAGATTGACTATTGCAGGCTCCCAACTGAGTGAGAGATGGGAGTAAGAAATAGCCTAAGATGGCTTCCAATTCAGGGTCTATGATTTAACGTTCAGATATGGCACCTCTGTGTGATTTGCTCCAGTATCTAAATCTCCAGTCCCAAACCTTCTCTAGGATTATTATGTGGTCCTATGGCACCTCAGTCTTAGAAATGTTTAAAGCCTCACTCACCCACCTCTTCTTCCCCACCCATCCCCTCATAAACCAGTTACTGCTCCTGATTTCTAGTTATTGTTTATGGAAGATTTTCTTGGGCATTTTTTTCTTTGACATCTCA
Organism: Manis pentadactyla; assembly: GCF_030020395.1. Lineage (NCBI taxonomy): Eukaryota > Metazoa > Chordata > Mammalia > Pholidota > Manidae > Manis > Manis pentadactyla. The sequence continues at coordinate 143,611,094 of NC_080020.1, read as the reverse complement.
GAACTTAAATACTATGGTTTTATGATGTAAAGTTAACACTTAAATTAATATGATGTAAAGTCAATATATTTTATGTGACATGATAAAGGGATGAAAGAGGGAAGAAAATGTATTACAAATATATATAAATGCAACTCATACAAAATAAGGAGGAAACCCTCACGACAGTTGCAGCCCAATTCTGTAGCTGGTCGTGCAGTCAGAGCTGGTATTCATGACTACCTGCTGCTGCTCATTCCTCACTCCCTGTGCCTTCAGCATCTCAGCTGGTTGTGGTCCTTTACCTTGTGGGCGATTCAAACTTCTACTCCTGAAGGTTTGGGCCATTAGCAGTCCTGACTGGATCGGGTTGGATTTTCCATGGACTTTAATCTCAGGGCACGGTAATACTAAGAGACGCCCCAAGGGATGCCGTGTTCCCGACATGCTCTTCCTTACCTCCACTGTGGAGCAGCAGTTCATTGTCCCCTTGATGGGCAGGGGCAGTCACCCGGCCAGCACAGGGATTCCCCTTTGTTGATTCAGTCATGAGGTACCCAAAATGGCCAGGCGACAGTCAACTAGCAGTTCAATGGATCCTTGTTGTGTCTCCTGGTGGAAGCACTCCTACCTTTGGAACTAAGGCCTCTAGACCAGCAGAGCATAAGACCGTGGGGAGAGACACAGAAAATTTTCTTAATGGGTCACTAGGAGCAACAGCAACTGGTGCCAATACCATTTCCACCCCTTGATTCCTGGCCTGTGAGTCCCAGCTGTGGGAGAAACGGCACCTTACGTTGGAGCTGATTCAGAGAATACACAGCCTCCTGGGGAGTCTGGCCCCCAACCCTGCAAGGCATCGCCCCTCAGCTGGCTCTGCAACTGAGTCTTCAAAAGGCCGTCCCATAATTCTACCAAGCCAGCTGCTTCAGGATGGTGGGAATGGTAAGAGCAGTGAGGGAATTCCATGAGCCTGGGCCCACTACCATACTTCATTTGTTGTGAAATGAGTTCCTTGATCAGCAGCAGCATTATCTGGAATACCATGATCATGGATAAGGCATTCTGTTAGTCCACAGATAGTAGTTTTGGCAGAAGCATTGCATGCAGGGAAGGCAAATTGTATCCACAGTAGATATCTGTTCCAGTGGGAACAAGATGCTGCTTCATCTCCACCCTCCCACCATGGCCACTTGTTCATGAGCCCATTGCACACAGGTGGCTGGGAAACGAGGCATAGAACAAGTCATCCTATCTACTTGATCATAAAATACACCTCTGCTGAAGTCACCCTTTGGTGAGCATTCACATGGGATACAAATATCTTCATATTTTTTTGACCATTCAGAAAGTCCTATCCACATACTTCTTCCCCAGATTCTCTTGTCACTAATTTTCTGACATGTTCCCTCCAAGTCCTTGACCATCCAGCCAAACCATTGGCCACAACCCATGACTCAGTATATAATTGCCCAGCTGGCCACTTCTCCACTGACGCAAAGTGCACCGCTAGGTGCTCTGCTCAAAGTCCTGCCCACGGGGAGGATTCCCCTCACTTTGTCCTTCAAGGAAGGGCCAGGGAGTGCTCCACCTTGGGATGGTGCTGGCATATCATGCAGAATCACCCATAAACCAGGGCTGAGTCTGCTCTCCCTCTGATAACTGATCATAGAGAAGTCCCCATGAAGTCACAGGTACAGACTGGGAGAGAGAAGGCAGTGTAGAACGAGTGGGGACCATGGGCATTTGGACTTCTTCATGTGACTTACCTGTGCTTCCAGGGCCTACCCAGACCCTATCACATGGACCACTTCCACTTGATGATGGAATGTACTGTGCAGGCCCAAGTTTGTGGCCAGCTGGGTCGGATAACATCCAGCTCATGATGGCCAGTTCAGATTACATGATAACTTGGTAGCCCATGGGTAAGTGTTCAGTCCCTAGTAAGACACAATAGCAGGCTATAACTTTAGAGCTCTCTCAGAAGAAGAATAACAGTTTGAAAGGTTGGCATGGTTTCTCCAAAATGCTAAGGGCCTGCACTGAGGTGCATCTGCCAAACATATGGGCCTGTCATTGCTCCCAGAAGCATCCCTATTAGCCACTGACCCTCAAGCGTCACTGGCCCTGCTGGGTCACATGGCCCGAGCGGCAGAGCGGCTTGCATGGCAGCCAGGACCATTGGAGAGCCCTCTCTGGGTCTGGGTCCCCTCAGACCCGCAGCTTCCTCAGGCCCTCTGCAGGTGGGCTGGATGAGCACACCCGAGTGAGGACTGTGCTGCTTCAGAAACCCAGAGAGGCCCGCTAGGCCTCGTGCCTCTACCTTGGTCGTGGGAGGCACCAGATGTGATGACTTACCCCTCACCTTAGGAGGAGCATCTCAGCATGACCATGCTGCACCCCTAGAAATTGCACTGATGTAGAAGCCTGAATTTCGGGGGGTATATTTCCCACCCTCTGACACACAAGTGCCTTACCAGTAAGTCTAGAGAAGCTGCTACTCCTTGCTCACTAGGTCCAATCAGCATAATGTCACCATGGTAACTGATCAGTGTGATATTTTGTGGAAGGAAAAGGCAATTAAGATTCCTGTGAACTAAATTATGACACAGGGCTGGAGAGTTGATATACCCAGAGGTGGGACAGTGGAGCATATTGCTGGTCTGGCCAGCTGAGAGCAAACTGCTGCCGGTGGTCTTCACTAACAGGTAGAGGAAAGGCACCTGCCGGATGGATAGCTGCACACCAGGAGCCAGGGGGTGTGTTATTTTGCTCAGCAATGAAACCACATCTGGCTCTGCAGCTGCACTTGGAGTTGCCACCTGGTTACGCTCATGATGAACAACTGTCATTCTCCAGGATGTGTCTGTCTTCCACAAAGGCCACGTAGGAGGCTGAATGGGGATGTGGTCCCTCATCTCTCCAAGTCCCTCTGGGAATGTGGCACTGCATTCAGACTCATTTCCTGGGTAGAGGCAGTTCCAGCGGCTTTCACTTGGCCTGTCCCAACACCATAGCCCTCACTCCACAGGTCAGGGGCCCAGGTGGGGACTCCGCCAGCTGCTGAACATGCTTATTCCTAGCACACATTTCAGGACTAGGGAAATAATCATAGGGTGGGCTCAGGACCCACTGGACCCACTGTGAGACAGACTTGAGCTAAAATATTGATCACCTGACCTCCATGAGCCCCTGGTCTGACTGGGCAATCACAGTGACTCTTGGATTCCCCCAGAAACTGTGTGTTCACAGTCAGCATCCAGGAGTCCCTGAAAAGTCTGATTATTTCCTTGAGTGAGGTTAGACTTTTCTTCACTTGACACAGAACTTTTATGCTTATACAGATCAAGTAAGAATTCAGTAGGCTTCCCACCTATTTCACTTCTAGGAACACTGTGATCAACTGGCCAATGCCATAGACTTTGCTGGTGCCTCTCTGGCTCTGCTGCCCTTCAGGGAAAGCACACCCACCTTGTGTTTGGTGGCTGAGTGCCCACACTCAGCCCCTCCACCTCGGAACCCATCCACTCCCATAGCATCAGGTTTCCAGTCCAGTGACACAGCTCCCACTGAGAATGACCTGCAGATAGGTGCAGTCACAGAGGTCCCCACCAGCAGGGCTTCCCGCGCAAACATTCCTCACAGTTACAGGGGAACGTCCACCCTGAATGTCCTCCCCGTGTTACAGGTAGGTCTTAGGCCGCAGTCCACTCTAACTCTCCAATCTCCCTAAGCCTTTGAATCCCTTCCTCCACATTAAACCACAGCTTGTTTGGTGCGTGCAGCTCACACACAGTGAGCCACTTTCTCGTGTGTGTTCCAGGAAACCAGCCAAACAAACCATTGCGACCCTTGCTAGCTTCCCAGGTTCTGACATGAAATGTAGAATCTCTGCTTAGTGGGCCTTTATTAATAAATTTGACTTAATCAAAATTTGTGTTCCTTCTGCCTTTATCCCTCACACTTATATCCACTCCCATACATATTAACAGGTTTCTGTTTTTACAAATTGGAAAACTCAAGCAGCTCTTCTGGGGTGCACCTCCTCTTGGGTCACGCTTTGCACCTCACCTTCAGGGGTCTGCTGGGACTTGAGTCTAGTTATCAGTCTAAAAGCAAAGAAGGAGGTGAGGTGGGTCCTGAGGGGAATCAGCAGTGTCGTGCAGGACTACTGCCTCAGGGGAGGCCAGTACAGTTTCTCAGGCCCTTAGATGGAGGCAGAGAGACTGCTTCTACTGGCAAAGACGACTCATCAGAATTGGGGGGCACAATGACCCCAGTTCCACCAGGGTGTTCCTACAAATCCCCATTCCAGCTTTTAGAGTCCCATCCCCCTAACCTCACTTTGACTGCAGGTGCCCCATGAGGCTGGGAAGTCAATGTGCAGTGTAATTCAGCCCCTTGCAGGATGAGATTCTGGGTTCAGTTCTCCATCCCAGCCATGCAGCTACAGGAGATGAGGGTGGACACAGGAGCTTTCTGGTCATTTATGTGGACCTTGAGCTGGGAATTCAAGCCCCTGAGTTTGTCATTTCCATTCCCCACTTCGTCCAGCAACATTAGGAGCAACCATATCTGAGCAATGTTATCATCATATGCATCACTTTATAATGACAAAAACATTTGAGTATGTGGTACACGCAGTCACTCAGATCTCAGCTTCTTACCCATGTTTGATTGGAAGTACCTAGTGGTGATATTTCATGTGTCTCTACTGTCAGATCATACCATGGACTATCTGTGTTCTCTTTAATACCTAAATAGACTCATCAGTGTCCTTAAATCTAACCAGATTTGAAAATGAATTCCAGAAACCTCCAAAACCAATTGAGAAAATTCATCCTTAAGATTCCATTCCTCTAGAACCACTCTTGATACCAAAATCTGTATTAGTCAGAGTTCCCCCAGAGAAACAGAACCAATAGTTTCTATATATATAAAAGAATTAATTGGTTCACCCAATTATGGAGGCTTTCATATCCAAAATCTGCACTCAGTGACCCAGTTCTAAGCCCTTCAGGCAAGAGAATTCTTTCTTACTCAGAGGAAGTCAGTCTTTTGTCCTACACAGACCTTCAACTGATTAGATGAGGCCCACCCACATAAAGGAAGTCAATCTGCTTTACTCGGTCTACCAATTTCAATGTTAATCTTATCCAAATCATCCTCATAGACACACCCAGGATAATATTTGACCAAATATCTGGTCACCCCAGATATTTGGCTCAGTCAAGTTGACACATAATGTTGACCATCACAAGCATCTAGGCTTAAACATTGAAGTCAAGTATTTGTAGCACCTCACTCTCCAGCAGGCCCCGTGTTAGCTACTTGCTGCATCCAGTGATGTCCAAGTCCACCAGCCTTCTTTGTCCCATTCTCAATCCTGTAGCACATCCCACTTGCCCTGGGCTCTTATGGAAGCCTGTAATTATCCTCTAGCCTCTACTTTGGTTTTTCCAATCCACTTTATAGTCCACTTAATATAATTCTTAAAAGGCAGCTCTGGGTGTGTCCTTATCCTGCTCATAACCCTTCAGCAAGGTGTTTACTGATGATCAAACCAATCACACATTCCTTGGCATGGACCTAAAGAGCCTGCATGGCCTACCTCCGTTTCTCTGCTCCACATGCTGAATGCCAGTGGTCCGCACACTCATTGGCTCCAGATCCCTACACACTATTAAAAGTTATTGGGAACCCCAAATAGATTTTGCTCATGTGAGTTTTATCTGTCAGTATTTTCCACATTAGCAATTAAAACCGAGAAGATTTTAAGACATGAGAATATGCAAAACTCACTCCTTCATCCCATTTGTCATCATAAATTATATAGCTACAGAAAGTCCCACTGCATACTCCTGAGAGAATGTAAAAGGCAAACATCACCTTACTATTGTGAAAACAGTGCTGACCTTGCAGACCCCCTGGAAGAATTTCAGGGATCCCCAGGGATTCCAAGAGCACACTTCAGGAAATTGCTGTTCAATGTTAAAGTCAAATAGGACTGGTCTCCACTCTCCAAATGGATCCCCCACTCCCGATCTCATCCTTACTGAAGCTTGTTTCCTCAGCCTGTGTCACCTCTGCCCCACCACCTCTATTCCATAACAAAAGACTACTTTGTTCTTCTTTGAAAGAGTAACTTAAATGTCATCTCTTCTGTGCAGTTTTTCAGGATGGTCCACCACCATCTGTGTGTCTGTATGTGTGAGTGAGTGCGTTTCCTTCCTCAGCCTCTTAAGGTATTTTACTTCGGTCTTTTTCATGATACTTGCAACATTTCTCCTTCCATTATTGCCATTTATGTATTTATCTTACTCCTTTCTTGTACATACCCATGGCCTTCACCTTTCCCAGTAATTGCCCCTTATACCATCACATCCTGATATTGCTCTGTGGAACTGCCGCTCCCCAAATGTATACAATTCCATGAGATTATCAAAGAACTCCACCCTTTTCTGGCCAAAGGGTAAACACATAAACACATAAACTTATACCAATCCTTCCTATTTCTTCAATGTATGGAAAGAAGACAATGCTATAAATGCAAAAAATAAGACAAGAGAAAAGAGGAAGCAGACAAGAAAAATCTAGATCTCCACAGATTATAAAAAGAGCCAATGGCCCTCATGGCAGCCAGAGGGAATGGCACACACTGGCCCGAGGTCCACAGCTAGGACGGTGTAACTCCAGGGGGAAATCCCAGGGCAAAATCCCTCTAAAATAGAAATCAATCAAAGAGAGAAATAAAGTTAAGAAACCCTCTTATTTCTTACAAGCAGTCATCCTGACCCTCTCTTGACACGGTTGCAGCAGAATAGAGTTCCACCCAACCTTTCCGGTCCAGGTAAACCCTCACAGGGCCTTGTAATCACCTGTTGATTTTTAACTTCTTGCCACCCCTTGAAACATCTGTTGATATGCAGATTCACTAAAGCCAGGTGAGAGATTCTGGAAATATTACAATTTTACCTGCAGACCAACTTTTACAGAAGATGGGACCAACTTTTACAGAAGCAAACTGAAGGTGCTAACCACCCAGCCTCTCCATGTGTGATCCCGTTCACTTTCTGTCTCACCATTTAGTGAGACTTGTGATGTGGAATTAGGAAGAAGTGTTAGTCAGACCACATGAGTCCCCACTTCCCCAGTGCATGGAGCTGGAGATGGGAAGCCCCTGCCCACCTGTGTCAGTCTGCTCCAAGTCTGATGGAGAATCGCCCCAGTCATCAGTCCAGACAGAACACTGGTGTCTGGGAATCCCACTCCATACATGTTCTCCGCCACCTTGCCTTTCTGCTGTCTCGACTTCTTTGGTAAGAGCTTCAAGGCCTCCAACTCCACACCCACCAGTACCCTCCCCAGCTCCAACCACAGCTTTGCAAGCTCCAGCAGGTCCACCCCCTCCAGCTCCTCTTCAGCTTGGCCCTGGAGTTCCTCACCCAGCTCCCTCACGGATTGCACCTGCTCTAGGACAGCCTTCCCCACAGTAGCTAGATCTGTCCCCAGTGTGAGAGCAGCCCAGTCCACCCACAAGGTTAAGTCCAGGGGCTGCCTCCACCTCCCACCCCCACATCCCCCTGCAACCCACAGTCATCACCTGTCACAGCTGGATCTCTTGTTCATCGTCACACTGGGCCACATTCAGCAACTCCTACTACTGTCCAGGTCCCAATGTTCCTTTAATGCTTCCACCTGCCCCCCATCACAAGTTATACCTGCTTCTGCACCACAACATCATTGACCATCCATAGCTGTCATCAGTAATGCCCAGAAAGGGTTTCCTGAAGCAATAGAAAAAGGCTTTTGGCTGTACAAAGTAGAAGAGAGTAGTGTGAACAGGAAGCTAAGCATGAATACATAATGGTGTTGTCACCATCCTGTCTTCCCGAATATAGTGATTCAGAAATTAATGAAGTAGATTTACTTAGAGTAAGAAAAATGCACTAATGAATACCACAAAACTGAATGCAAGCATGCTCCATGGTACCTGTTTGAAAAATTTTGGTCATTCTAGTGTTTTACTTTCTTTTTCTTGTAATGATCCTTTTATTCCATAATTTTTTTATTTTCAAGAAAATATTAAAATACATTTCAAACTATATGTTTTATAGTCACTTATCTTTCTTTTGCCCCTGAAAAGAACCAATTTAGTCAAACAAGCTGCTAAGTATTAAGCATGGAAATCTATTGTTGGAGTAGCAGATTTGGGGGTTTTAATACCTTAATTCCACACTTTGGGAATTTTAAAGAAAGCCACTGGGATTGAAATCTCTGGGGCTGCTGTATCGACTACTGAACTTCAGTCCACTACCTGATGGACATGGCCTCAATAATATGAGTAACTCAGAAAGCACATTTAGCTTGAAGTGTTGAATTCTCTTAAGAAAATTCTTGAATTTTTCAAAAAATTATTATTTTATAGTTTTTAAATACATACCCTGTTTGAGTATATAGGAATATCCCCTTCCCACTGATATACTGTGTGATATGATTTTGCTTGCTTTATAAGGGTTTTTAATTTTTCCATGTGAAATACTCTGGCATAGAGTAATCTACATAACTGTTGAGAATAGGAACTGACTGAATAAATGTATTTTTTTTTAATGGGCAGAGGACGTGAATAGACATTTCTCCAAATGTCCATTTAAGCTATTAAAAAGGTGCTCAGTGTCATGAGTCATTAAGGGCATGCAAGTCAAAACCACAATGAGATACCACTTCATGCCCACTGAGATGGCTATAATAAAAAAGACAGCTAATAACAAAAGTTGGTGAGGATGTGGAGAAATTGAAACCCTCATGTACCGCTGCTGGGAATATAAAGTGATGCAGCCATTTGTGGAAACAGTCTGACAGTTCCTTAAAAAAGTTAAATAACAGTTAGCATTTGACTGAGAAATTATACTTCTGGGCATATATCCAAGAGAAATTAAAAAGATCTCTTCACACAAAAACTCGTACACAAATGTTCTTTGCAGCATAACCTCTATGAGTCAAAAATTAGAAACAATCCAAATGTCCATGAACTGATGAATGGATAAAGAAAATGTGACATATCCATAAAATGAAATGTCATTCAGCCATAAAAAGGAATAAAGTTCTCATACATGTTACAATATGGACAAACCCTGAAAAGATTATGAAATTGAAATTATAAGATTGAGAAAGGTTCCTCATATTGTGAAAGAAGGTAGTCACAAAGGCCACATATTGTGATTCCATTTATATGAAATATCCAGAGGAGACAAATCTTTTCAGAGGCATAAATTAGTGGTTGCCTGGGGCTGAGCAGATGGGAGGACTAGCGGATGCCCTTTAAAGGGCATAGGATTTCTATTGGGGTTGATGTTCTAAAAGTGATTCGGGCACAAATCTATGGACACTAAAACCACTGAATGGTACATCTTAAATAGGTGAATTGCATGATATGTGAATTATATCTAAATAAAGCTGCCACACAAAGGGAAAAAAGGGAGAGCAGAGACAGCAAGAGAGATGTCAGTGAGGGACAGAGGCAGCCACGAGCCCAGAGGACTGGGGAGGAGGGTTATTGAAAGTTGTTTTATTTCAAGTCCAAGAGTTTCTTCTTATTCTATACATGAGAGTGGGCGAGCTAAGGCTCACCACCTGATTTTGTAAATAAAGTGTTATTGGAACACAGCCATCCTGCTGAGTATTGCCTGTGACTGCATCCACACAGCGAAGGCAGATCTGAGTAGGTGCAACTGATGGTGTAATCCCAGCAAATTCTAAAATATTCACTATTTCTCCCTTTGCAAAGTTTGCTCACTCTGCCTTGTATAGGGTGAAGTCATTGAAGGTTTTTAGGAAGCTCTGGTTGCCACCTGGAGAGCGGAGCTGCTGGAGAAACATGAGAGGACACCCAGAATTCTGTGCTCACCCACTCTGTACAACCATCACCCCTGCTGGGACCTCTGCTCAGGGCTGCACAGAGGGAGGTATGGTTCACCTCCCTGCTTCCACGTGTCCTGAGAAGAGGACACAGGTCCTTTGGTTTAGTTAGTTGGTTTTGTTTACTTTTTAAATTGAGCTGTAATAGACATATAATGGTGTATTCGTTTCAGGTGTGTAACATAACAGTTTGGTATTTGTTTATGTTGTGAAATAAATGATCACGTAAGTCTAGCTCACATCCATCATCATAGTTACAAATTCCTTTCTTGTGTGAGAACCCCTAAAACTGACTCTGTTAGCAACTTCAAATATGTAGTATATTATTAACTATAGTCACCATGCCATACATCACATCCCCAGGATTTATTTCAGCAGGAAATTTGTACCTTTTGATTCCCTTTATCAATTTCACACATACACACCCCACCTCTGGAAACCAGCCATCTGTTCTCTGTATCTATTAGTTCAGTTTGTTGGGGGTTTTTTGGAGAGGAAGGGGAGGGTGCGCAGTTTCCACATATAAAGGAGATACAGTATGTCTTTCTCTGCCTATCTTATTTCATCCAGCTAATGCCTTCACAATGCATTCATGTGGCTGCCAATGACACGATTTCCTTCCTTTTTATGGTATGATATGTATATATCATATTTTCTTTATCCATTGATGGACACCTAGGTTGTTTCCATGTCTTGGCTGTTGTAAATAGTGCTGCAGTGAACATGGGGGTGCAGATATCTTTTTGAGATAGTGACTTCATTTTCTTTAGATATATAACCAGAAGTGAATTGCTGGATCATAACGTAGTTCTATTTTTAGTGTTTTGAGGAACCTCCATGCTGCTTTCCTCAGTGGCTGCTCCAATCTACATTCCCACCAACAGTTAGGAGGGTTCCCTTTTCTCCATATCCTCCCCAACACTTGTTATTTCTTGTCTTTTGGATAGTGGCCATTCTGACTGGTGTGAAGTAATATTTCTTTGTGGATTGATTTGCATTTCCCTGATGATTAGCAAAGTAGTGCATCTTTTCATGTGCCTGTTGGCCTATCTGTATGTTCTTTGGAAAAATGTCTATTCAGGTCCTCTGCCGGTTTTTTAAGCAAACATTTTTTTTCTATCGAGCTATATGAGGGCCCTTTGGTTTTAAGACTTTTAAATATCATCACCATAAGAAATAAAAAGGTACATAGTAGAAGACACACATTCCAAGATTGCAGAATCATACAAAGCTCTTATTTCTTTGTTTTCTCCTAACACAGTGCCTAGTGATCAACAAATTTTGAATGCATAGATGGATGATTGATAGCAGCCACTGGTCTACTATGGAAATCTCCATCTCTTTGTTCTCTCTCTTTTTTTCCTTAGGGGAGAGTCCACTGAGCCCCTCTCCTTCTTTTTTTACAGAATCTCACCCCCCATACTCCCTCCAGCACCTTCCAGCTTTCAAAAACTGTATCATGATGCCAGGAGCAAATATCCAAAGTAGTAGGCATCCCCAGCAGGCCCCCCTCAATCTCGTGGGGATGCAGGGGTGTGCTCTGTCCTCCCTGTGGCTGATGTTCATGGAAGGGTGTGCACTTGGTCATTTCATCCATAGCTGGGGATGAATTCCCCGTGTGCATTTACCCTGGAGGACGGACCCCAGCCCTGATTCTGTGCTGAGGTGTGGCTGATGCTATCAAAAGTAAACTCTGTAGTCGGGCTGCAGTAGGGTCATACCAGAAAATGAGTTCTTGGATAAGAAAGCTGGCAAATACCAGTGCCACTTTTCCAAGCACGTGGCCACATGCTCAGTGGCAGGGCTGGTGGTGAGCAGACCTCCAGGCCACTGGTTCGCGCCAAGTCAGGGCACTCAAACAGCCTGAAGCGGGCCCCAGGTAAGGCCTCTCTCAGCAAAACCTGGACACAGTCCCCAACTTCCTGACCTGCTGACACATCATTTGCCTTTAAACACCGACTCTAAGTAATCATAAACACAGTGAGAGTGTATTTGTAGCTCTTTCTCTAGTTAGTCTTTTAAATGACAAGGATTAAAACATTGAAAATAAAATACATCATTAATTTTGAAAGGGGAGTGGGATTGTTAGCCCCTTAGAAGACAAGAATAAATTTCAGGTGAGCTTGACTAATGAGAGAAATGTTTTTCTACTTTTTTTCTTTTATTTTATTTCAGCTTTATTGACATGTAGTTGACATATCACATGGTATGAGTTTGAGGTGTTACAGCCTGCTGACTAATAGACTTACATACTGCAACATGATCACCACCACAGCATCAGCTAACATCTCCATCAAGTGACATAATTACCATTATTGTTCGTGGTGAGAACATTTAAGATTTACACTCTGAACAACTTTCAAGTATATAATACATTATTATTAACTATAATCACAATGCTGTTCATGAGATCCCAGAACTTACTCATCTTGTAACTAGAAATTTGTGCCCTTTGACCAACATCTCCCCATTTCCCCCACCCTCTAGCCCCTGGAAACCACCATTCTACTACCTGCCTCTGCAAATTCAACTTTTTTAGATTCCACATATAAGTGAGATCATATGGTATTAATCTGTCTCTTTCTGACTTATCTCACACAGCATAATGCCCTCAAGGTCCATCCATGCTGTCACAATGGCAGGATTTCCTTCTTTCTCAGGGCTGAATAATATTCCCCCATATATATAGGTATCTCACATCTTTACCCACTCATCTGCTGATGGACACCTAGGTTGCTTCCATGTCTTGGCTTTTGCTCTGCAGTGAACATGGGGGTACAGATAACTCTTCTATATCCTTTTTTTCATTTCCTTTGCATAAATACTCAGAAGTGGAATTGCTGGGTTGTGTGTTGGTTCTATTTCTAATGTTTTGAGGAGCCACCACCCTGTTTGCCACAGTGGCTGAACCAATTGACATTCCCACCAGAAATGCACAGGGTTCCCTTTTCTCCACATTCTTGTCAGCACTTAACTTCTGTCTTTTTGATGCTAGCTGTTCTAACAGGTGGGAGGTGATGTGGTTCTTATTTGCATTTCCCTGATGGTTAGTGATCTGAGCATCTTCTCATACATCTGTCAGGCATCTGCACGTCTTCATTGGAAAAACGTCTTTTTTGATCCTCCGGGAGGGAAATACTTTTTAAAATGGACACCGCTCCACCCTCTGGACCATCAAATTACCTTGTACACAAGGGTGAGTGGACAATTCCCCGGGAGGATAAGGTGAGCCATAGCTGTTTTAGAGCCCTGGCCCCAAGCTCCCTGAGATTTCCGGGGATGGCTAGGGGGCAGGCAACATATAGGAAAGTAGCAGAGGCCTTTTCCTCCAGAAATCGAGCCTGAGGTCTGGCCGCAAGGGAAGTGACCCAGCCCAGAGTACGTCTCACTGGTGCCAGTCCTGCTCTCTGTATTCACCAGAAAATAAAGCCACCGAAGACTGACTTAAAAACTAGAGTAGTGTGGTGTGTAACACCTGGACTAGGAAGGCAGCCTGCCAGGGTCATATTCTGGCTGTGCTGCTGGATCCAAAGCAGGGGATTGGCCCCCCCGGCTCCCCCATGCCACCATGCCATGACACAGAGCCACCACCCCACAGTGCTCCTAGAGGTCTGAATGGAACAGTGAGAATGTGAAATTCTTAGAATAGTGCCAGTCATACAGTAAGACTTATATTATTATAGCATCATCATTTATGTCATAAAAAGGATTTTAATTTCAAGAAAGGAAGCTACTAAACAATGAACTAAGGAAGGTTTTTCACCAGAACGTGAATATGTGAAGAACAGCTATAATGTAAAAAAGAAAAACAAGCCAAAATAAAACACCAAAACCACTCAGATTGGCTGACATCCACATCACCTAGATGGACCTGGAAGTAAAAATACACAGCATGGGACTAGGCAGGCCTTCTGTGTACATGATCATAAAACTCATGATCTGATAAGAGTTTTTTGACAACTGCCTTGTCATTCTGGGTGGACTGTCACTTTACTCTCTTAGTGCTGTTTTACATTTCAGTTGAATGCAAATCTGTGATTGTTTTCCTTTATAGTGGATGCTTGCTTTAGCCAGTTCAATAAAGCTTGGCCTTCCCAAGCTTCCCAAAGGTGTAAAAAGTCTTTTCATGTTTCCTCCTGAAAGCTTTGTTGGTGTGCCTCACACTTAGATCTGCAATCCAAGAAGAATCGGCTTCTATGGGTGGCGCACCGTGAGGTGAGGATTCAGTTTTTCCAGCTGGATTCTGACCAGCCCAGCACTACCTGCTGGAGGGGTCGTGCTCACCTCTCAACACAGCACCACCTCACCACAGGTCTGGCTACGTGCAGGTGTGTTTGTGCACTCTGTGCTGCTTCATCGGACTACTCACCTGCCCATGCATCCTCGCACATGGACCATACTGTCTCCATTAACATACTTTGATAACAAATTTTGATATCAAGAAGTTTAAATTTTCCAGCTTTGTTCTTCAAGACCGCCTTGCCCACTCTTGGCCCTTTGCCTTTCCACATAAATTTTAGAATCAACTTCTCAGTTCTACCTCAGAAATAGCAATAATCAGGATTACAGTGAATCTATAGTTCAGTTTGAAAGGAACTAACATTGCATGATTGAGTTTTCTGAAGCATAAACACGGCATATCCCTCCATTTATTTCACATTTTGACTGTTCTCTCAGTTTGGTCTCATAGCTTTCAGTGTTGCAGTCTGACAAATGTTACAATAGATTTATTCCTCAATATTTGATGCTCTGTGATACAGTTAACATATTGCATCATCCTCTGTTGCTGCTGCAACTTATTGGCAAGTAATCTGACACCACACCTGGGAAAAAGTGTCTAGTGAAGCTGACCGCTGCCAGCCCTGCAGAGCTGAGACCCAGTGCTCCACCCACCGTACAAGGGGAAAACACAGCAGCAAGAATGAACAAACCATTACTTCCCTGTAACACCATGAATGACTGTCACAGACAAGATGTTGAGTAAAAGACAGTGACAGTGTAATTTCATCTTATTTTGTTTATATGAGGTTGAATCAAGTGAAATTGCCTTTTTGAAGGGCAAAAATAGTTGAACATAAGCAGTTTCATCTGGTTCAATAGAGTAAAATGTTCCAAAACAGGCCACACTAAGCTGTAATACTCGAAGTCAGGATTGGGGTAGCTTTGGAAGGGAGGCAGGACTAGCAGATTTCAGGAGGACATCTGGGGAGCCCCTGACTGGGGGCTGACGTGCAGCTGTGGGCACCTTGCAAAAATGCATCAAGCTGTACATGTCGTACGTGGACACCTTGTTGTGTGTGTGCTTTTCATACAATTTACAAAGTAGAAAAACAAGACTTCTTGCCTTGGTTATGATTTAGGCACCAAAGTGATAACTACTAATACCGTAGTATGAGAAATAATTCCCAAACCCAGAATTTAAAATAAAGTCATCTAGAATTGCTCCTTGCTTCTTGGAACCCTCATTCAGAGTCACGAATACAAAAAGGTGCTGGGCTGTGGAAAGGAGAGGGATCTGGGAAGAGATCTCTTTGGAGAGAGCTGGGAGTGTGCTGTGGGTGCCCACCAGCCCTGACAGGGGGCTGGGTGAGCTGCTCCTCTTCTCCTTCAGCCTAAAGTGTGGGGACTTTAGGGGGTGCTCTATGGACTCCAGGCTAAAAAACCCACTCAGGAAATCTATGGCGTCAGGGGTATTGCCCTGTGCACCCAGCTGTTGGAACAGAGGATGTCCTCGTGCCACCCATGGACCACGTGTGGGCCACATGAGAGAAACCCCAGGACTAGCCAAAGTCGCAGGACAGGGAGCCAGGAGCTGAGGGGGGGGCGTCTGGCCAGGACACATGCACCCAGCACACAGGAAAAGCCAGTGAGAGCAGCAGATCTGGGACTTCAGAAGGGACATGAGAGTGTCCACCAGGAGAGACTCAGCTCAGATGCCTGCCGGGTCAGAGACCGCACAGGCCCCCGGCAGACATTCCCTGCCCCTTTCCCTCTGCTCCTTTTTCCACCTTTCACCGTCACAGGGTCCAACCCTGCAGTCAGTGAGGGAGGGAGGAAGTGGAGGACACAAAGAGAGCCAAGTCCTCCCACCCTGTCCCCCGGAGTCTGGCCTGAGTATGGGAAGCAGGGGAGACATCTTACCTCTGATGAAAATTGGAAGTATTGACCCAAGAGTAAAATCTAATTATAATTAAATTGATATGATGTTGTAAATCAATTACACCTCAACTTTTTAAAATATAATTATGGAATCACCACTGCTCTCTACTCATATTGCTGTCAACTAACTAAAAGGGAGCAGAAAAATCACGGTAACTGCCCGAGATCCCACCCAGGGTCAGGGTAAGACCGTCCACACTGAAACAACTGAAGGGCGGGGCAGACATCCGTCAACGTGGCCGCCCCAGCCTGAGAGAAGCCTGTGACAGCACGGGGCTGTGGGCTTTGGTGCACAGTTTCTCCATACCGCTACACATAAAATGTTTTTCACAAAGACAGCATCCTATCAGACATCCTATTATTTTGTAATATGTTGTTTCAACCACTATTTGATCAGTATTTGATCAATCATTCAAAGTCCTAATGTGTATACAACATTACCTAGAATATGGAGAAATCCTAAAAGCTTGTCAGCACCCCCCAGAGACCTGGCAAATTACTGGTCAGTCATGTGCTGTTTTTCTTTGCCTCGGAAGGGTATGGTTTTCACCATACACCTGGCGACCCCAAGACTCAGAAGCCTGCACGGGAACGCCTCAGTTAAAAATCACATGTGTGTCAGATTATGCTTTCAGTATTGGAAACCTGAAAGACATTTTCCCATGTCAAAATGCTGAAATGAGTACAGGTTCCCAAGATGAGAATGAAAACCTACAGCTAACTCATAAGGTAGCTGGAAAACACTTTCTAAATGAATCAAAGAAAAAACATCCTGCTACAAAACTGTTATTAAATAAATCAAGTGATTTCATTGTTTTTTGAGTGGCAGTGCCTTAGGATAAAGGACCAATTTAGTTGGAGGAAATGGTAAGTGAACTTGAAGACTTCTGTGGGAATTTTGAAAGGGACTTCTGGCTAACTTTTCAGAGCTCTAAAGATTGATGGTGGTGTCATGGGTTGACTTGTGTCCTCTGCAAGAGAGGTTGCAGTCCTAAGCCCAGTGCCTGTCAGCATGATTTTATTTGGAAATCAAATCTTTGCAGGTGATCAAACTAAGATGATGTCAACGAGGGTGAGCCCTAATCCAATATGACAGGTGTTCCTATAAAAAGGGGAAATTTAGGCACAGACACCCACACAGGGAGATGCCATATGCAGATGAAGGCAGAGATAAGGGTGATGCATCTCCAGGCTAAGGATCACCTGGCACAGTCAGCAACCACCAGAGGCCGTGGGGGAGGGCAGGCAGAGGCCAGGGAGAAGCTGGGGGAGAGACCGAGGGGAGGCTGGGGGGGAGGCCAGGGCAAAGGCCAGGGGAGAGGCCAGGAGGGAGGCCAGACAGAGGCCAGGGGAGAGGCCAGGGCAGAGGCTGGGGCAGAGGCCAGGGCAGAGGCCAGAGAAGAGGCCAGGGGAGAGGCTGGGGCAGAGGCTGGGGGAGAAGCTGGAGCAGATGGCCCCTGTCAGCCTCCAAGGCAGCCAAGCCCACCAACACTTCAGTCTCAGACTGTGAGGCCTCTCTTCAGTCTCCAGAGCTGTGAGGCCACAAGTTTCTGCCATTTAAGCCACCCTGCTTGTGTTCTCTGCCACAGCAGCCCTAAGACATTAAGACACAGTGATCCTTCACCATTTCTGACTTTGTTCACATCTCAGAGCCTCTGCCTTCCTTAACACGATGCCCGCCATTTCGCCATGCCTACAGCCAGCAGCCGCGCTGGGCAGAGGGGGCCGGGCAGGCCGATGGAAGGGAGAGCAGGAGAAAAGGAAGGCAAAGGTGAGGGAGAGAGAACGCCTTGGTCCATCTTTCCCTAGGGGAGTGGGAAAGACTGGATGAGGAAAAAGGGGTGGGTTCAAGAAAATAAGCCAAGAAAAACAGCCTGAGAGAACTGTTAAGTATGCGACTGTAGATCAAAAACAGAAGGGAAGAAAAGCCACCATGGGCTCAAGAGCAAGGCGGCGCTGAGCTGGTGCGGGCCAGCCGTGCCATACCTGAGGAGCAGAGCCGTCAGCGTGCCCGGCCAGGACCTGTGCGCTGACCCTGCATCCCACTCTCCCCGGGCAGGGGAGGCTCTGCTCTCCCATGAAACGAGGAAGCGTGCTGAGCGGGCAGCTATGCTCCGGGACAGCCCTTTGCTCCCAGGGCTCCTCAGAGCCTGCTCCCCAAGGAAAGAGACGCCCTCCTGCCCGTGCTGGGCCCGCAGGAGCTGGGCTGCACTTGCCCTCTGTAACCCCATCAGGTCCCTAGCAAGGCTCTTCAAGGTGGCCAGGGAAGCTTTGGTCCCTCCGGCAGAAAGAGGCTGCTGCCAAGAATCACTCCTGACTCCAAAGTGGGCAGGCTTGACCTGTTCTCAGAAATGGCTCCAAAACTTCCACAGAGGGTCAGGAATCTCCATGAGGGAACATCCACATGATGAGCTTACACATGCACCAGGGCCTGCACCAGGGAGGCAAGTACACAGCCTGGGGCACAAAGGGAAGGAAGCGCCTGCTCCTGGGGCTAGTAGAGCCAGGATGCCTTATGCTTTGCACAAGGCCTGGTGTAAACTAAAGCTTCTGCTCATGTACTTACTCATTCGTTAAGTGATATCCATCGGCCCAGTTGAATGGGTACTGGTGAATTCTGAGATCACACTAGGTAGCCATCTGATTGGGAGACAAGATGTGTTCCTTAAAAAATGGTGCAAAATAGACCTCAGAGCTTGTCCCCAGAAAGTCCAATATTAAAGCTAAGACACTGGAGCCCTGGGAAGATTCGGGATTTGCTTATTAAAGTAAAAAATGAATCATTGCTGCAAAAAAAAAAGTGCAAATAAACCATTTGGAGCAGTTACATAGAATCCCATTCCTATGAAATGTCCACAGTAGGCAAATCTAGACACAAAGCTGATTAGTGCTAAGACTGAAGGTGACTGCTGAGGGGTATGGGATTTCTTTATGGGGTGAGGAAAATGTTCCAAAACTGATTGTGATGAATATGCTTAAAGCCCTGGAACTGTACACTTTAAACAGGTGAACTACAAGGTATGTGAATTAGATTTCAACATAGCTGTTATTTTTTAAAAGTACACAGCAGTTCACAAGAGATTACTTCCAGGGGACCCTAAGGGAGAGCTGCCAGGAAAAGAAAGCTTCACAGGGAAGCACTTGACTATGGAGATGCATTTAGAGTATTTTTGCAGAGAGAACAAGAATGAAGCAGGGAAGCAGGAAATTAGGGGATGCACACTGAGGACAGTAAATTGTTTAATCCATGGTGGGACTGTGTCATAATGAAGACAGCCTTGGGTTCCGGTGAAAGCATCCCATGTTATGCCAGTGAATGACCAGGGGCTTCCTTGAGCTGAACTGATAAACCTTAATTTATACACTAAGTGTATGAAAAACCAGAAGCAAAGAGGCCAGAGCTATGGAGATGAGTGGAAAGGTTCTGCAACATTGCAATGCATCTGCTGTGAACGTGGAAGAAGCAGATGTGAGCAGTAGTTACTAACTGCAAATGCTTCAATTGAAAGGACTTTGAGTTTATTCCCCATTTACAGTTGCATTCAATAAACATATGTTAAATTAATCACTGACATTGTTAAGTAAGGGGTCTTCCCCTGCTGTAGTCCAAGATGATGCTTCTGGTGTGGACGATGGCAGTACCATCGCCATGTTAGAGGGGTGTTGTTTATTTTCCTCAGTTCTTGTCCCCATTGCAACAAAGAATTGAAGGGCAGAGACACAGTAGTGAAGCAGACTAAAAGCTTTGTTTAAAGTTACTCACTTAAAGAGAGAAAAAGTGCAGGAGACCTCAGAGAAGAGGTGTACCCTGAAAGGTTTAAGTTTTATTTAAAGAGAGAAAGTGAAGGTTGTAAAGTAAACAAAACCAGACCAGAGAAGCAGCAACAAAGGAGCCAGAAAAAATTTTGTTAGCGCAATCCCAAGCGAGGTTCACCAATCCGCTCGCGGGCCAGGGAAGTCACACCCAGTAGGAGGGGCTACAGGCTTATCAAGGGAGCTGGGAGAGCCCTGAGGGTATTGTAAACAGAACTAATTGGCCAGTGTGGGTGTGGTAATCACCAATGATTGGTCCTGCTGGGTTGCTGGGGAGAGTACTGCGATGCGTATTCCAGGCAGGACCTGCAGCTAGGGACCTACCGTTGAATCATTTGAGTGACTTTCATCATTCTCTTCCTTATTTAGCATGAGTCGAGTTCCTCCAGTGAGACCCGCCCCTTCCTCCGGTACCTCCAGTCTTACAAAGGTGACCTCAGAGAGGCACCCTGAAAGGTTGAGAAAAAGTCTTATTTAAGGCAAAAAGGTGCACACTTGGAGAAAGTGGAGTGTGGGCTACCTCAGAGAGGAGGCACACTGAAAGATTGGGAGTTGCCCAATCTTTTAAGGATTTCAGGACTGTGACAAAGGGCTAAGGGATGTAGACTTGTTAAGTGGTCTCAAGATGTTTATCTTTGATGAGAGACATTACATCTCTTCTGTTATCAGTCCTCTAGGTAATTCTGCAAAATTAACTTAACACAAGAAATTCACTGATCTAGTTCCTCCCCACGATAGCAACTTCCCTCTGGTAACATATCAATCAAGACCGCCTGCCCTGCCCCCAAGGTGGGCTGAGTTATTGTCTGTTTGCTAAAGAATATGTTGAGAATCTTACTTCTTAACTTCCTGGGTTTTAAAATGCAATCCTAGCTTTAATATGGAGTATTTCCTGCTTTTACATATGCTGTTTATACCTGGGCTTGTTTGCCAAGTTAATCATGCTGCTTGTCTCCTGCACAGGTTGCAAATTACTTGATTAGGGAATGTAGGAAAAATAGCATATAGGTTAAGTTAAAGAATAAGCTGGGCCTTTTAGCAGGCTAAATTAAATCTTACAATGGCATGATCTAATTGACACAGTGAAGACATGGGCTGTGCTCAGATACTTTTCTTTATCTGGGGAATATTTGGACATTGCAAGATACTCCTGGCCTTTGGAGCTTCAAATGATTAACTCATTAACTCTGTGAGTCTTTTCTGGCTCTCTAGTTTTATCTGGTTAACTCTTTGAGTCCCTTTTAGTGAGCTTTCCTGGCCTTAATTCTCTCTCCATCCCACTCATGTCTATTCTTCTGCCTTACATTCAGACAGGGACCATGCAACACACGGGCACGGGAGGTGGGGAAAGATGAAATATGCAATGTGGGGCAGCTTGAGTGTCAGCAGAACTGTGGCAGGCAGCTAGAAATGAGGGGTTTCCCAGAAAGAGTTGTGAGTTAGTGTTCAGAATGTGTGACTCGGACAAATGCTCCAAAGAGCCTGCAGCACCAGAAGTAGTGATACTGTCAAAGAGAAACAGAAAGGAGAAAAATACAACACATTTCCTTAAGCCTTTGGAAAACAGGAAAAAGAGGTGAAGAGGCATCATGAGGTAAGGTGTCAGAGACAAAGAGGCTTTGGCAGGACGGCTGAATGGTGATCCCTAAATTCCAAGAAGAAAAGCAGCAGGTTATGTGCAAGGTTGAAGCTGGCAGGACTGTCTCAGGTAAGAGATTATGTAACACAGTGATGGGTTTGATGTTCCTGGCAGCCAAGGACACCAGGGAATATAACCTGCCTCCATGAAAGCATACCCCTTGTAGGAAGGGACAAGGCACCAGTAAGAACACACTGAGGCTCTAGGGTTTAGTTCTGTTCTCTCTGCATTTAGGTTTCAATAATTACAGCTTGGGAAGAAAGGCAAGAAGAACCAGCATTTTTAAGCACTTACATGTCCTAGACAGGGCATTTTCATTCACGTTGCTGTTTTTCATCTTAAACCATCAATTGCAGGCAGAAGCCATCACCCCGTCGTAGATGCACAAAGTGAGTCAGCTGAGAAGCCAGTAAAGGAAGGGTTCAAAACACCAAAGGAGCAGCAGGCTCTGAGCTGGTTGCCTCTGTTTCTGGAGCCAGCTTCCCTCTTTCCCACAGGCCCATTTTAGATTCTCTACTAGAGGAGAGCAGGGTGTGCTGCCAAGCCCAGTCGCCAGACGTGCACTGATCAGAGGAATTAACAGTGTGCTCACCCAAACAGCCCTCGAATTTGCAAAAACACGAGGAGCTGAGATTTGCAGAGCAGTCTAGACCATGTCTGAGGGATCATTTACAGTTCTCCTTTCTCGGGCCAGGTCACAGGATTAGTTCCTGTTGTTGGGGAGGAAAAATTTTCCTCTACCCTTCAAGGTTCTTCTAGCTGGTCTAAGAATTAAACCGACCTGAGACAGACTAACAAGAGAAGGAAAACAAAGTTCAATCACATGCATACAGAAGCCCAATTATGAAAATGAAATGAAAGAAGGACCAAGGAGGCAGCTTTTATACTTTTCAGACAAAGAGATAATCAATCTGGGAGGAATTAACACAACAAAGAAAATTTATGTTCTGGAGTCTCAATTAGTAAGGAATTTTAAATAGTATTTGGTCTGGGGTAGAAAATAGTAAAAAAAAAAAAAAAAAAAAAAAACTAGGTTTGTTCATGGAGCCTTCTCCACCCAGAATGCCATGTCTCTGGTGATAAGAGGCAGATAGGGTACCTTTCCCATGAGACATTGTTTCCACTTTCAGGGGGCCAAAGGAGGGTCCTTCTCACAGAGTTTCTTAAGTAACTTTTAATTCAAAGTAATCACTACACCAAAGTGGTACATCTGGGAGCAGCCTGCCCACGGCCCCTATGCTGCTTTGCACCAGCTCCTCCATCACTGACCCCACTCTGCCACACTGACACCAGGAGCCCCCAGAGGGCCTTCACCAGCTGCAGGCCCCACGTGCCTCTGACACGGTGGTAATGGGAGCCTCTGCGACTGCCATTCCCGGGCCGCGCTGCCCTGCTTCTTCCCAGCGCACTGTCTGGGCTCTCTGACCCTCCATCGGTCCTCGGACTACTGATTTTCAGCTGGAACTTGGAGATCAGAACATGGCTTAGGAAATCAGAAAATAAGTTGGTAATGGAGATGGTAGTGAGACAGGGACCGTGGAGGTAGTCGGAGTAGCGTGAGGGCCTCGGGAAAAAGCAAGGCAGGATATTTGCAGTCAGAGCCATGTAACTACATGCAAGGAAACCGCCCCCGACTAAAACTCTATGTTGAACTTTAAGCTCTAGAGTCATTCTTCAGTGAGATCAGTTAATGTTCCCCAAAGAAGAGTAGCACATGTTTTATTATGCTAATCATTTGTAATCATGTGTAAGGTTCACTTTAGCATGCTAAAAGGCCCAGGCCTGTGTGCTGTCTTTCCTCCTTCAGATCTGACAGGTGATTTTGCAAACTGAGCAACTAATTTAGCATGCAGGCCCAGCTGTAGACGACATGGTAAAAGGCAGGATTCCTTAGCAAATAGACAATACCTCAGCCCACCTTGGGGGCTGGGCAAGCAGCCTTTTGATATGCTCCCAGATCAAAACGCCAGTATCCCAGAGAAAAATCAAGGCAAGAAATTCCTTATGTTAAGTTAATTTTTAATATTCAGGGACCACTTAACAAGTCCACATCCCTAAGCTTTTTTTCAAGTTCCTAAATATCCTCAACTGCCTATAAAACCCCTAGACAATGCACTACCACAGACTCTCTTGTCCCCTCCTGGCATGAGCCAGGAGCTCTGTCCTTTCACTTTATCTTTAATAAAAGCCTGTATCTTGCTCTCCTACCTTGAGTGTTTGTGAAGCTCATTCTTCAGCTTTGTGAACAAGAACCCCATCATCAACAGTACAGCACAGAGAATACAGTTAATGACTCTGTAACATCTTTCTATGCTGATAGAGGGTAACCACACTAATGGGAGGGAGGATTTAATTATATGGGTAACTGTTGAACAATTATACTGTGTTGTATAATTGAAACCAACATAAGATTGTATTTCAATGATACTTCTTTTTAAAAAAAAGAATATGGCTTTTAAGAGAAATCCTTTACTTAAATCAGTGATTTATTTTTTCAGTCTTTCCTGTAGTAATACAGGTGCTGCTGTGTAGATAGGACTGATTAACTCAAGCTAGAAAATATAGAACCTAAAAAACCTAAAAAAGAAAAGATATTTGTGACCTACAGCCTAACAGTATTAGATCTAGAAATGCAGGACCCTGAGGCAAAAATCCCCAGTATTCTCTCTCCCACAATACCATCCTTGGGTAAAATTGTAATGTTTCCAGACTCTTTCTCCTGGCTTTAGTACATCTGCATATCAATAGGTGACTCAAGGGGTGGAGAGAGGTGGTCATCTACATATCAGTAGGTAATTACACGGGCATGGGAGGGTATGTCTGGACCAGAGAGGTTGGGTGGAGCTCTCTTCTGCTGCAACCAGGTCAACAGAGAGACTGGACAACTGCTTGTAAGAAATAAGAGGATTTCTTAACTTTATTTCTCCCTTTGATTTTGATTTCAAAGAGGAATGCTGGGATTTCCTCTCCCAATTACACCATCTCTCTTTCCTACCTGATCTCATCAAACACCCTCTCTGCCCTGCTCCCCTGTACCACCAGGCCAGCTCTACTTCTCTGCCCATGGCTGGTGCTTCTCCTGAAAAGAGCCCTCCTTTCATCCCAGTCATTCGGAAGACAAATGCTGGGCCTGCAAAGGGGACCACACCCTGTCCCCATGTTCCAGGTCTGGGCATATGAGCCAGGAATTATAGGACAGTGAGTAAGAACTATAAATGTACGCACAGTACTCTAGTGGCCCATGGGAAGGAGTGAGTACTTCTGCCCATGGAGACAGGACGGCTTCACGAAGGAGGACGTACATTGCACGGTCCAACCCGAAAGCACGGAGGAGTTTCCAGCCAGCTGTTCACGTGGCGATTTGTGTGCCTTTGGGGCAACCAAGAGAAGGAGGCAAAAGTGAAAAAGAACAAAGGCCTTTGGTTTGGGGTCTCAGAATTGCAGTTTGGGAGGCACAGACTCCAGAGTGACCAGAAGAGTGCCCACGTGGGGAAAGAAGGCAGTTTCATGAGAAAGAAGGAGAGGGGTAATGATTTAAATAAAGAAAAGAGAAGAAGTCTGTTAATTTGGTGCTAACCGGTTGTGCTGTTTTTTATTACCCTCTATCTGGGTGTACTGGTGCTATTAAACAAAACTATTCTTGGTACACATTAGTTAACTGTTCTGTCATCATAAAGTTCATATCAACAGTCCAAATACCAGTAGTTCTGTTGGATTTTATGAGCAAGGGCTTATAAAACAATTACTCTGGCCCAGTTTCAAGAGTTCATTTGTTAGAAGGAAAATGGAATACCAAAATGGAGTCTCTTCTGTCCGTCTTCTGTCCAGAAATTTTATACAATGCTGCAGTTTCCCCTTTTGATCAAGAATTTTTCTTACAGAAACATCAGAGATGAACATGTTCCCTCATACCCAGCATGGTCCGTCACACCTTCTCCAGTTCCACCAAGTCCCGCATGGTGGTTTTAAATGTTCTGCTGGGAAGTCTGCTCCACAGCTCAGAGACCCTGAGGGTAGGTCAGTTCAATTAAACAACTGTGTCTAATCTCAGGAGGTGATCTTGCAAGTGGGTTCCCAAAGGCAGGCCTATATTGTACAAGCGATCAGTTAGCTAGGAAGAGGCATTTCTATAGGAATAAAGGAAAAGAAAGGCTCATGGCTGGAGCAAATTATAAACCCAGTGTCTGGATTCTGAGTGCTGCCACTGAGAAGATTCTAGATGTCAGGATTGAAGCCCATTCAGATGGAGTGTTGGTGGGCTGAGGCAACCTGACAGTTTCCTGATCTGCAGTCTGAATGTCTCTGGTGATGTTTCTGAGTGGCACACACAGCAACAGGCCTTGAGATTGTTTAAACATGAGCTGCTGCAGTGATTTCTCTGACGTTTATATCAAGTCGTGTGGCTTCAGTTTGCCAGGCTTCAGGAAAAACGGCAGCTGTCATTCTCAATGATTCCAAGGCAAAAGAATGGGAGAAAATCGGAAATGTTACTTTGGAGATTCATAGCCAGATACTGGGGGAAACCAGAAGAATTTGGGATTCAGTACAGTTTGTAGGCCAATGACAAAAACCCTCAAAGACAATTAATCAGAACTATAATCTAATATCCATGAAGGTGTGCTACTGAAAAGGCGTCTCTTTAAAATCACTCTCATTTTTATCAAAGACAACCATTTGTTTGCAATTTAAGACCAACAAACTTGGCCCAATTATTTACATAAGTGCTACAAGAATAGTGATTGACCATATAGGCTCTTTTAGATCTGCTTTGCTGGCATAAGGAATCTCAGATTGAATTTTTAAAAAGGCCCCTTAGGGCCAAGAAGCCAAACAAATACTTGCCATCAGACTCACCTTCAGTACCTGTAGAACTGGGTTAGTTCCTCTCTTCTCAAGGTCCCCAAAATATCCTGAGATCCTGCACCTGCCAGGAAGTGACCTTGCTTACTCAGCTGGTAAGGCTGCTGGGAATCCTTGTAAGTAAGGTTCCAGATTAATTTTTTTCCTAAGAAGTTTCATTGGCTCCATAAAGATAGCCTTAGTTCCTTAAGCTGTTTTATCATATCTGAGCTATCCACACCACTCTCAAATATGGCATTCTAGTCACAGCCTTGGTAATATAATCAAAGTTTCCATTGCCTTGTTACAAGGAGAACAAATTCTTATTGAACTTATGAAAATAACTATATTTCCATGAGAAAAAGAATACTCACTGAGAGTTTCTGAATTCTGGAGGGAGCTGGTAGAGAAAAAAGTATGTGTTTCATTTACCAAACTGCTCAAAGTCACAGATAGCTCAAGAGAAAACATTTGCTTACATCTGGAAAAACAAACAATAGAGAACCAGAAATGTTTCAAACAGGAAGTCAGAAAAATTATAGTCATCATCCCGAGTTCATTCAGTTCCATATTACTAATTCCTGCTCTGCTTAAATCTAGTTTCCCCAGTAGTTATGGAAATTCTTACCAAGTTCAGGTGTATGATTCCAAGGTTATCAGAAACCTGTATTTGCCAAAAGTCCTTTCCATGAATCTCTCTAAAGATGAAAGACATTGGCAAAAGCATCAGAGGAAAACACTAACTATAAATGATAAAGACTTAAAAATGGCCATGGTTAAAGATCTGATGAGAGTTCATTATAATGCAATGGACAAAGAAATTTGCATATTTCTATAATATATGACATTTTCAAAACAAGAATTAAAAGTAAAAACATACCAGGACATATCAGATTTCTAGGAGTTTCATACAAGTTCTAGAACACTTACTTTAATAAAATATATCTACATAAATATAATCCCAGAAGGTTTAGCATCACTTATTTGACAATTCTTCCCATGTAATCTAACACACCAAATAAATAAACCTAACTGGTTTAACAAATCCTTTGGAATGTCCCAATCAAAAGATTTCATTTAGAGTTTGACTTTTGGGAAGTTTGTCAAAAATAACAGAAGGTTTGAACATTGATTAAATAGGATCACAGACCATCATGAAACAATACTTAGGTATCCATTTAACTAAAGTGACAATAAAAAAATTTAAAGGCAAATACAGAAGTTACATAGTTGTTAGCCAAAGTTAATTCTTTTAATACAGAGAAGGTTCAGTTTCCTTATGTGATCAAAAACCTGATTAAGACAACATGAAACACAAGGAATTATTTTGATAAAACAATTTTTCATTCATAGGCAATTGTTTCAATGGCAAAGAAAAATGCTTCATAATTGTAAGGTTGAGGCACTGGAGGGAGGACAGTGCAAACAGAACGAAGACAGCACCAAATAGCTCTGTGCCATATAAGGAAGGAACGGACAGCTCTTCTGGGATTCCAGTCCTGTGACTTGCCAACAAACTCCGGATGCAGAACCCCTCCATCCGGAAGGAGGAGACCTCTGGCTGTCCATCACCCGGCCCTGAGCCAATAAAAAATTCCCCACATACCCCTAGCGTGGCCCACTTCCCCTTCCCTTCCCTGTTCTCTTAAAAACTCCCCACCTCACCTCCTGGGCGGGAACTTCCCCAGTCTGTGTTTCAGACTGGTGAACCTTGCCCGGGAATTGCGCTCAAATAAACTGCCTGGCCCTTTGTTGCCTCTCATCACCTGCTTATTTCAGCTAGAATTTATCTTACATTTGGTGCCAAAACCCGGGAAGGGGTGTGAGTGCGGGGCCCTGACCAGCCATCAGCAGCCCCGCCCCCTCCTTCCCAACCCAGGACCTCAGCCTGCTCTCCACTGCGTGGACTATTTTCCGGTGAGTCCCTCAGTTTCCCCTGGTCTGTTTCCCTTCCTAACTCCGTTTCACCTGATCCATTTGAAATCATAGCTACGACCAGGTTGGGGCATCTGGCCCCTTGGGCATCCATCCCATGTGCTGTGGGCATCCAGGATACCCACCCCTGTCCCTGCGGTGTGGGAGACATCCCTCACCCAGGCTCCCAGGATGTCTCCCCTGACTTGGCGCACTTGGGATGCTGGGCGCTTCTCTCAGCAGGATTAGTTGTGGGGGGTGATGCAGACATGGGGAACCAGCCCTCAAAAGTGGAGGCTCAGACCCCATTGCGGTGTCTCATTTCTAATTTGGCTACTCTATATTTGCCCCAGGAAGTTTACAAACAGAAGCTGGTCTTCCTTTGCTCTCAAGCCTGGCCTCAGTATCCCTTGGACAACCAATCTCGCTGGCCCCCTGAGGGAACTTTTGATCTTAGCCTCCTCACTGACTTGACTAATTATTGCCACCGGAGTGGAGAGTAGAGTGAAATCCCATATGTGCAGGCTTTTTGGACTTTGTGCACCCACCCAGATCTATGTGTTAAGTGTGCTCCTTTCCAAGTTTTGTTGGCCCAGGCCTCTGCCAAGGACCGCCAATGTCTACCACTCCTACTACTGGGAGACTCTTCTCTGACAGATTCAGCGGAGGATCTCAGCTACCCGCCTTCCCACTCCTCCAGGCCCACAGCGGGGGCCAGCTCCCTTCCTCCGTGTTCATGTCCTCACCCCTCCTCCTCTCTCTCTCTCTCCATCACCTTGTTCCCCTTCTCTTCCAGTTTCTCCACCATCTTGTTCCCCTTCTCTTCCAGTCACACTGCCATCTTGCTCCACAGGTGCCGACTCCACTTGGGAAATAAACGGATAAAACTCCCTCATATCCTGGTCCCCTGCCTTCAAGTTCTGCATCGATTCCCAGGTTGTATCCCCCATTGCCAGTGTCGCCTCCTCCATCCCCTCCTTCAAACCCACCGCCGTCCTACTAGCCACAGCTGGCACCCAAATAGTCTAGCCCTCCTGTAACCTGCTCTAAGTCACAGCGGTCTCAGGCTCATGTGATAGCTCCTCTGAGAGAGGTGATGGGGGCTGAAGGGGTAGTGCAAGTTCATGTTCCCTTTTCCCTGGAAGACTTGTCCCAAGTGGAACAGTGATTAGGGTCCTTTTCCTCCAACCCCATAATGTTTGTTAAACAGTTTAAATATCTCACATGAGCTTACAAGCTCACCTGGAATGATGTAATGTAGTCCTCCAATTCACTCTAACACCGGAGGAATATGACCATGTCACGGCGGCGGCACAGCATGGTGCCAATGAAGCCCATGCCACAGATGAATGGGAACCTATGGGCAGGGAAGCTGTTCCTCTACAGGAACCCCTGTGGGATTATAATTCTCCCAAGGGTGAGGCGTGCCAGGATCACATGTTTTGCTACTTGTTGGCGGGTATGAACTCAACTGCCCAAAAGGCCGTCAATTATGATAAGCTTAGAGAAATTACCCAGAGGCCTGATGAAAACCCATCAGAATTCCTCAAGTGCCTCAAGGAAACCCTAGGGGCTTTTACTAAGATTGACCCAGCCTCAGCGTTGGGTTCCTCTCTCCTGGCCATGCATTTTATAACTCAGTAGGCTCCTGAGTGACGTGACATCAGGCACAAGCTTAAAAAGGCTGAGGATGGTCCCCAGACCCCTCTAGGAGACCTGGTAGATATGGCATTTAAAGTTTTTCATGCCCAAGAGGATGAGAGCGAAAGGCGGTCAGCTGCCCGAATGGCAGAACAGACTCACGCCGTAACAGCTGCTCTGCGACCGGCTCGTGGAGATCATCGGGGCGTCCCTGAAGATTGACTCAAACCTCCGGGCCCTTGCTTTCTGTGCAGCAAAGAAGGGCACTGGGCACGGAAGTGCCCCAACCAACCATGCAGACTGAACAGACCATGCCCCAGGTGCAGTAAGCGAGGTCATTGGAAAGTAGACTGTCCACTAGGGGGTGGTCCTCCTCTGGTGGCAGAGCCCCACGGGGGGTGGATGCCCCTGAAAGACTACCCTTCAGACCTGCTCAGCATCCTCAAAGATTGAAGACCTGGACTTGGACACCCTGATCACCCTCGCCGAGCCCAGGGCCAAGCTGTGGGTAGCAGGTAAGCCCATCTCCTTATTAGTGGACAAGGGGACTACCTACTCTGTTCTCCCCTCCTTTAAAGGGATTTTATATCCTGCCAGGGTCTCCATAGTTGGGGTCATGGGAACCCTCTCCAAGCCTTTAGAGATGGGCCCAGTGGCCTGCACTTTTCAAGGCATCCCATTTACCATTCCTTTCTGGTCATGCCTTCCTGTCCTACCCCTCTCTTAGGACGGGATTTGCTCTATAAGTTAGGAGCCTCTATTTCCCTCCCACCTTTTGAACACTTAGGTTCCCTCATTACTCTAGTCAGTGAAGGAGGATTAGATGACAGAGACCTGAGTCTCCCAACTCCTTGGACTGCTGTCAATCCGGTTGTGTGGGACACCTCCACCCCTGTGGTGGCAATCCACCACACCCTGGTTTTAATACACCTTAAAGACCCATCCTGCTTCCCTTCTCAGCCTCAATTTCCTATTTCGCAGGCTCATCAAAGGGGACTACAGCCTATTGTTAATTGCCTGCTCTCGCAAGAGCTTCTGGTACCCACTAACTCTCCATGCAATACTCCCATCTTGCCGGTAAAAAAGTCTTCTGGAGTGTATCGCCTCATTCAAGACCTCCGAATAACTAACGAGGCTGTTATTCCCTTACACCCAGTGGTGCCTAACCCATATACTCTTCTGTCTCGAGTGCCTTCCGGTACCTCTCATTTTACTGTACTAGACCTTAAAGATGCCTTTTTCACTATACCTCTCCACTCAGACTTGCAGCCACTATTTGCCTTCACGTGGGAAGACCCTGACACCTGTCGATCTAGACAATTGACCTGGACAGTTCTACCTCAAGGTTTTAGAGATAGCCCCTATCTTCTTGGACAGGCTCTGGTGGAAGACCTCTCATGACATTCAACGGGCAGGAGTACTCTCCTCCAATACATGGATGATCTTTTACTTTGCAGCCCCTCAAAGGAGGTCTCGGTTCTGGACACCACATCCCTTCTTAATTTCCTGGCAGACATGGGATACAGGGTATCCCCTGCCAAAGCACAGCTGTCTCTAGAGGTAAAGCTCTCATGGCCCGATCTTCTCCCCATCACTCTCGCTTGGCTGTGTGCTGCCCCCTGGGGACTGGCTGGACTCAGCACATTTGAGCTGATGTATGGTAGGCCCTTCTTACTGAACACAGGCCTGCCTGCTACCTCTCCTCATTTGGCCTCCTACCTTTCTTACTTTTCACTGTTGAGACATCTTCTCAGGGAACATGCAGACCAGCTTCTACCCCAACCTACGTCATCCAACAACCCAGGAGACACAGCGATCCTTCAGCCAGGGGACAAGGTACTTCTAAGAGAACTCCAGCCAAAATCCCTCCAACCCCACTGGACATGGCCTTATACAGTAATCCTCACTACACCCTCAGCAGTCAAAATACATGGGCATTCTTCCTGGTATCACCTTTCGAGGCTCAAACAGGTGCCCAGACATAATGATTGGGTGTCTTGTGAGGTGGGTCC
The DNA here is from genome assembly GCF_030020395.1 of Manis pentadactyla. NCBI lineage: Eukaryota > Metazoa > Chordata > Mammalia > Pholidota > Manidae > Manis > Manis pentadactyla. The sequence continues at coordinate 143,579,180 of NC_080020.1, read as the reverse complement.
TCTTAAGTTGCAGGTTAGTCATGTCAAGTGCAACTAGCCAGATGAATAGCCTGGTGGTCTCCAGACAGAGTTACTCTGCATGGAAGTTTAAGCTCCAACTACCTCTTCCTCACAGAACCAAAGCCCGAGAAGTAGGCAACCAAAGTTGCCCACGTGCAGGTTGTCAGACACCAGTTCAAATACCAGTACACACAGACATCTTAAACACTATCTCAAACCCAATGCTGTGCTTTTCATATGACCAAACCTCTCATACATGTACTTTCCAGTCCAACATGTATGGGGGATGTCATCCTGAACTAGACACATATAGAGTTCATGCAGTAGGGGATACAACAAGAGGAGTCTCTGACAACATGTTCACCAGAATACAGGATAAGCTATACATTACCATTAGTGACCCATGGGATCAACGCTGGGAGAAAGGAGTACAGGGGCAAGCTATATGATAGTTACCAAGCCCAGCCACGGGGCACAGTATACATCAAGAGGGAATGGACCACTGTGAATCCCACTCACGGAGGTTCTAAACACCCAGGTACAGGTATCAAGTAATATTCTTGATTACAGACAGAACAGGCACTAAAACAGAAGATTCAGTAGGACCCCTACCCCTGCTCCCTATGACCAACAGAAGCACCACTTTTCTGGGCCGGAGTCATTGGAGAAACAGTGCAGTTTCTTAATGCTTCACATATCTTCAGCAATGTGTCCGATTGTTTCCTCTGCACCTCCCTCCAAAGCCCCCGAGTGGCAGTGGTTCCCATTAGTTTCTTCCAGGCTCAACCAGTAAACTCCTCTGAAAAGGACTGCAGCCTCCTTTTGAGCGAGATACTGATGTGGAAGACGAGCCTTAAGCCCAGAGCTTGACATAGGTCCGGAGCCACCAGAAAACGGCATGAAGAATCATTGTCCCTGCTGACCTGCTACCTGACCCAGCATTCCACCATCTTGAGATTGTCAATACAAGCCAATGCCAGCGATGGGTGACTGTAGACACTCTAATTTCTCTTCAAGGGGGTGGGTTTTTCTGGTGCAACAACACACTTACCCAGTGTATCAGCAGCACCATGGTAGGACCCTGCTTTTCAGTGATGCTAGTTCCCCAATTAACATTATACAACAAACCTGAAGTAAAACAGGCACTAGACAGATGGTCTATGTATCCAAAAGCTAGGCAAAAAAGGGCTCTCCTCCTATCTGTACTAGTAGGAGTAAGTCTGGTCACCGCAGTAGCCACGGCTGCCACAGGAGCAGGAGCATTAGGCCATAGCCTAGTCAGCTCTCAAGGTCTTGCAAGTCAACTGGCAGCATTAGATGATAGGTCGTAGGGAGCAGGACCCTAGGAGAAACCTCAACCTCTCTTATTTCCCTCCAGCAGCAGCTTATTTCCCTTGCTCAAGTCACCCTTCAAAATAGGCAGGCTTTAGATCTGCTTACCACAGAAAAAGGTGGAACCTGTATTTTCCTACAAGAATAATGCTGTTACTATATCAGTGAATCTGGGACCATAGAATAAAGCATTAAAAAATTACAAAAACTACAAAAAGACCTCCACAAAACACGAGTACCTGAAGGAAGCCCTTATGGGTGGCTTCAGTTCCCCATAATGGCCTAGCTAATGCCTCTACTGGGCCCCTTAATAACTGTTTGTGGTTTACTCTTAATTGGCCCATGTATTTTCAGGTTCCTTCAACAGCACATGGCAGAAATATCACACATAAAGGTCAATCAACTGCTGCTGCACAAGTATTCGCTCCTCCCGACTGAGCCTCCTCCGGCCATCAACCAGCCTTCACCCCCCCTCACACGACACCCCTTGTCAGCCGGAAGTAGCCAGATCGAGTTGTCTCCCATTATGACCAAAAGGCTGGAATGTAAGGCTGGAGGCGCCAGAGGGAGGAAAGTGAGGACAGTGCAAATGCAACAAAGACAGCACCAAATAGCTCTGTGTCATATAAGGAAGGAATGGACAGCTCTTCCTGGATTCCAGTACCATGACATGCTGACAAACCCCGGATGCAGATCCCCTCCATCTGGAAGGAGGAGACCTCTGGCTGTCCATCACCTGACTCTGAGCCAATAAAAATTCCCCACATACCCCTAGCATGGCCCACTTCCCCCTCCCTTCCCTGTTCTCTTAAAAACTCCCCACCTCTCCTCCTGGGCATGACTTCCCCAGCCTGTGTTTCAGACTGGTGAACCTTGCCCGAGAATTGCGCTCAAATAAACTGCCTGGCCCTTTGTTGCCTCTCGTCACCTGCTTATTTCAGCTAGAATTTATCTTACAATAATCTCTTATTAGCAAAAGTAAACCAATAAGCCAAGAACACTGTACTTTTAAGACAAAGAAAATTAAGTTCTGATTTTATACCAGTGTACTTTTGATACTGAAAACTGTTCTTAAAATCGTCTTTATATTAGCCTTGACCACACATTGAAACTCCTTTCAAAGTTTCCTTTATTTCCATAAACATTCTACAACTGCTTTTTTATATTCATATTTTGTCCTATGTTTTCACTCTAAATAACCAGTCTCATGTTAGGAAAAAAATAGTCTTTCCTTAAATAAAAATTCATTTCCATTCCTCATGCCCTCTTTTACTAAAAGCACAAATCTCACATTTCTTGCATACAGAGATATTTCCCTTACTACTTTTAGTAGATTTAACCACATATATTAATTAGAATTTTTAACTCTTACAAATTTTAATTTCTAGTGAAAACTAAGTAGTAAATAACTATGAACTGACTGTTATGCCAGCATTCTTTTTTTCTTAAGTATCATTGATATACAATCTTATGAAGGTTTCACATGAACAACATTGTGGTTTCAACATTCACCCACCCATACTATCATATACCCCCCAGCCCCACTGCAATCACTGTCCATCAGCATAGCAAGATACCATAGAGTCATTACTTGTCTTCTCTGTGCTATACTGCCTTACCTGTGAGCCCCCTGTACTGTGATTGTTAATTATAGTGCCCTTTAATCCCCTTCTCCCTCCCTCCTACCCACCCTGCCCAACCCCTTCCCTTTGGTAACCACTAGTCCCTTCTTGGAGTCTGTACGTCTGCTGTTGTTTTGTTCCTTCAGTTTTTCTTTGTTGTTATACTCCACAGATGAGGGAAATCATTTGGTACTTGTCTTATTTCAAGTATGCCTGGATTATTTCACTGAGTATAATGCCCTTTAGCTCCATCCATGTTGCTGCAAATGGTAGGATTTTCTTCTTATGATTGAATAATATTCCACTATGTATATGTACCACCTTTTCTTTATCCATTCATCTACTAATGGACACTTAGGTTGCTTCCAAATCTTGCCTATGGTAAAGAGTGCTGTAATAAACACAGGGGTGTATATGTCTTTTTGAATCAGAGATCTTGTTTACTTCGACTAAATTCCTAGGAGTGTAATTACTGGGTTGAGTGGTATTTCTATTTTTAATTTTTTGAGAACCCTCTATATTGCTTTCCACAATGGTTAAACTAATTTACATTCCCACCAATGGTTTAGGAGGGTTCTCCTTTCTCCACAAATGCTCCTTTTCAGCATTTGTTTCTTGTCTTTTGGATGTTGGCCAACCTAACTGGTGTGAGGTGATATCTCATTGTGGGTTCAATTTGCATTTCCCTAATGATTAGCAATGTGGAGCATCTTTTCCTGTGCCTGTTGGCCATCTGAATTTCTTCTTTGGAGAAGTGTCTGTTCAGATCCTCTGCCCATTTTTTAATTGGGTTATTTGTTTGTTGGGTGTTGAGGCATGTGAGTTCTTTATATATTTTGGATGTTAACCCCTTACCAGATAAGTCATTTACAAATATAATCTCCCATACTGTAACATGCCTTTTCATCTGTTGATCATGTCCCCTGCTGTACAGAAACTTTTTAGTTTGATGTAGTCCCACTTGTTCATTTTTTATTTTGTTTCCCTTGCCCAAGGAGATGTGTTCAGAAAAAGTTGCTCATGTTTACATTCAAGAGATTTTTGCCTGTGTTTTCTTCTGTGAGTTTTATTGTTTCATAGCTTACATTCAGGCTTTTGGTCCATTTCAAGTTTACTTTTGTTTATGGAGTTAGACAATAATCCAGTTTCATTCTCTTACATGTAGCTGTCCAGTTTTGCTAATACCACTTGTTGAAGAGACTGTATTTTCCCCATCTTATATCCACAGCTTCTTTACCATATATTAATTGGGCATATCTATGTGTGGGTTTAAATCTTGGTTCTCTACTCTGTTCCATTGATCTATAGGTCTGTTATTGTGTCAGTACAAAATTGTTTTGATTACTGTGGCTTTATAGCAGAGCTTGAAGTTAGGGAGCATAATTCCACCAGCTTTGTTCTTCCTTCTCCAGATTGCTTTGGCTATCTGGGGTCTTTCGTGGTTCCATATGAACTTTAGAACTATTAGTTCTAACTCATTAAAAAATGCTTTTGGTATTATTATGGGGATTGCATAGAACCTGTTCGATGCTTTAGATAGGATGGTCATTTTAACAATATTAATTCTTCCTATCCATGAGCACAGGATGTATTTTCATTTATTGATGTCTTTTTAAATTTCTCTCATGAGTGTCTTGTAGTTTTCAGGGGATAGGTCTTTCACCTTCATTGTTAGGTTTATTCCTAGGTATTTTATTCTTTTTGATGCAATTGTAAATGGAGTTGTTTTCCTGATTTTTCTTTCTGCTAGTTCATCATTAGTATATAGGAATGCAACAGATTTCTGTTTTTGAATTTTGTATCCTGCAATTTTGCTGAATTCAGTTATTCTAGTAGTTTTTGGATGAATTCTTTAGGGGTTTCTATGTGTAATACCATGTCATCTGCAAACAGTGACATTTTAACTTCTTCCTTAACAGTCTGGCTACCTTTAATTTCTTTCTATTGTCTGATTGCCATGGCTAGGACCTCCAGTACTATGTTGAATAAAAGTGGGGAGAATGGTCATCCTTGTCTTGTTCCTGATCTAAAAGGAAAAATCTTTCAGATTTTAGCTGTTAGGTACAATGTTGGCTATGAGTTTGTTTGCTGTATATGGCCTTTATTATGCTGAGGTATGTACCCTCTATACCCATTTTGTTGAGAGTTTTTATCAGGAATGGATGTTGAATTTTTTCAAATCCTTTTTCAGCATCTATGGAGATGATCAAGTGATTTTTATCCTTCTTTTCGTTGATGTGGTGGATGATGTTTATGGATTTTCTAATATTGTACCATCCTTGCATCCTGGAATAAATCCCACTTGATCATGAGGGATATTTTTTATGTATTTTTAAATTCAGTTTCCTAATATTTTGTTGAGTATTTTTGCATCTATGTTCATCAGGGATATTGGTCTGTAATTTTCTTTTTTTGTGGTGTCTTTGGTTTTGGTATAAGAGTGATGCTGGCCTCATAGAATGAGTTTGGAAGTACTCCCTCCTCTTCCACTTTTTGGAAAACTTTAAGGAGGATGGGTATTTTAAGGAGGATGGGTATTAGGTCTTCTCTAAATGTTTGATAAAATTCAGTGGTAAAGCAATCTGGTCCAGGAGTTTTATTCTTAGGTAGTTTTTTGATTACCAGTTCAATTTTATTGCTGGTAAATTGTCTATTCAGATTTTTTGTTTCTTCCTGGGTTAGCCTTGGAAGGTTGTTTTTTTCTAGAAAGTTGTCCATTTCCTCTAGGTTATCCAGTTTGTTAGCATATAATTTTTCATAGTATTCTCTAATAATTATTTGTATTTCTGTGGTGTCTGTAGTGATTTTTCCTTTCTCATTTCTGATTCTGTTTCTATGTATATACTCTCTTTTTTTCTTCTTAAGTCTGGCTAGGGGTTTATCTATTTTGCTTATTTTCTCAAAGATCCAGGTCCTGGTTTCATTGATTTTTTCTATTGTTTTGTTCTTCTCAATTTTATTTATTTCTGCTCAGATCTTTATTATGTCCCCCCTTCTAGACTTTGGGCCTCATTTGTTCTCTTTTTCTAGTTTTATTAATTGTGAGTCCAGATTCTTCATTTGTAATTGTTCTTTCCTGAGGAAAGCCTGTATTGTTATATACTTTCCTCTTAGAACTGCCTTCGCTGCATACCACAGGTTTTGGGCTATTGAGCTGTTGTTTTCATTTGTCTCCATATATTGCTTGATCTCTGTTTTATTTGGTCATTGATCCATTGATTATTGAGGATCAAGTTGTTAAGCCTAAATGTGTTTGTGGGCTTTTTGTTTTCTTTGCATAATTTATTTCTAGTTTAATACCTTTGTGGTCTGAGAAGTTGGTTAGTACAATTTCAAATTGTTCTGAATTTACTGTGGCTCCTTTTGTGGCCCAGTAGGTGATCTATTCTGGAAAATGTTCCACGTGCACTTGAGAAGAATGCATATCCTGCTGCTTTTGGGTGGAGTGTTCTGTAGATGTCTGTTTAGGTCCATATGTTCTAATGTGTTGTTCAGTGTGTCTGTCTCCTTACTTATTTTCTGTCTGGTTGATAATTCTTTTGGTGTGAGTGGTCTGTTGAAGATTGCATTGCATTCTATTTCCCCCTTTATTCTGTTAATATTTGTTTCACATATATAGACGCTCCTATGTTGGGTGCATAGATATTTATAATGGTTATATCCTCGTGTTAGACTGACCCCTTTATCATTACATAATGTCCTTCTTTGCCTCATGCGAGTTTCTTTGTTTTGAAGTCTATTTTGTATGATACAAGTACTGCAACTCCTGCTTTTTTCTCCCTATTATTTGCATGAAATATCTTTTGCTATCCCTTCACTTTTAGTCTGTATATGTCTTTGGATTTGAAGTGAGTCTCTTGTCAGCAACATATAGATGGATGTAGTTTTAAATCCATTCACCACTCTATGCTTTTGATTGGTGCATTCAGTCCATTTAGAGTAATTATTTATAATATGTACTTATTGCCATTGCAGATTTTAGATTCGCAGTTACCAAAAGTTCAAGGATAGCTTCCTTACTATCTAACAGTCTAACTTAACTCACTTATTACACTATTTCAAATATAATCTAAAGGTTCTTTCTTTCTCCTCTTCTTCTTCCTCCTCCATTCTTAATATATTAGGAGTCATATTCTGTACTCTTTGTGTATCCCTTGGCTAGCTTTGTGAGTAGTTCACTTAATTTTGTATTTGCCTAATAATTAATAGGTCTACTTCCTTTACTGCAGTTTTATTTTCTCTGGTGACAGCTATTTAGCCTTATGAGCAGTTCCATCTAGAACAGTCCCTATAAAATACACTGTAGAAAGGGTTTGTGGGTGGTTAATTCCCTCAACTTATGCTCACCTGGAAATTGTTTAATCCTTCTTCATATTTAATGATAATCTTGCTTGGTAGAGTATTCTGGAGCATTGTAACCAGATTAATAACATAAAATAACAACAGCAATAAAATTATGATAATCCTCAAGCCAGAGGATACAGCTAGGTTCAAAGTCCTTTGCAGATTAACTCCATAGCTTGCCCACTCCACAGGCAGTCAGTGGCTGAATGGGTAGGGAGTACATAGCAATCATCACATGGCAGCTGCAGCCAAGGGGTGCATCCAGACCACAGGAATTTTCGAAGAAAATGACCTTAATGGCAATAAGATACATGGTTTCTTACATGATAAGACACCAGCATAGGCAAATCTTGTCCATCAGGTAGGATGCATGCAAGAGAGTGGTCCTGTGATAAGACAGTGACAGGAATGGGGTCTCATCCTGATCTAGTATACCAGACTTTCACCTCCCTCCCTGTGGGAGTTACAGATGGGTCAATATATAGGGTTACAGGAGGCACATGCACTGGCCATAAAGATAAAAGAAAACTTCCCTGTAAGATGTTCTTACTTCCTGGACATTTGGGTACACTACCATGATCTTTGGGGGCAACTCTTCTGTTATTCCAGGAATACACAGGAGGCCAGCTTCCAGGCCTTTTCCCCAGGGTGCCAGGTGGACAAGCCATTACTGGTCCATGTGTCAAAATGTCCAGGGCCATGTCCACTCAACAGTCTCCAGGTTTTAATGCAGTTGGGACTGGCAGCAGGATGTTGCTCTGCTGGCCACATCCTGGCTTCAATAACTCCTCTTTGGTTTGCACATGCAGTTGTATAGGCAAGGCAGCAATATGTGCTAACATGTCCACAGGGCTTAAGGCTCTTTTTTGGGCTTCTCATTCAAATGCTGTAGAACAGTCCATAAACAAACTGACTGGTCCCATAGACTGTCGGTGTCCGACATCAGGCCAGATTTCAACAAACCACTGTACCTCTCTATCATGCCTGCTCTGGTAGGGTTATATTATACATGAAATTTCCACTTTATACCTAATTGCTGCACCTATCCTTGTAATGCATGTCCAGTAAAGTGGGTATCTTGATTGCTCTCAATCACCTGTGGCCACCCATAAGGTGCAAAGAGATGCTCTTGGCCCCTCTTGATGGTTTGCTGATCTGCACGATGTTCAGGAAAAGCAACCAATAGTTCAGCAGTCATGTCCACACAAGTCATGGCATACTGATATCCTTCTAATATGGGCAGAGGCCCAATATAGTCTATCTGCCACCTGACCAGGGGTATCAGCCCCTTTACTATTGTCCCATGTTGTTGTGGGACTCAGTGTAAGTCCCTCTTAGAGCACACAAGGCACTCCTTCAGGGCTCTGCTGACTTCTTCAAAGGTCAATGGCTAGCCCCACCAACAAGCTACAGCCCACATTGTCTTTTGCCCCATGTACAATAAATGCTGATGTATCCATTGGGCCACATCAGAGGCAGGCTTTCCTTCTAGCCAATGCACCTGGGCCAATGTGTCTGCTTCATCATTCCCTGGGGATGCCAAAGGCAAATGGCCAATCACATGATATACAGTAACTGTCTTAGTCTGACTACAGGCCCATAGGTCTTACCACAACTCTTGCCCCCAAAGGGGCTGGTGACCAACCTTCTAGTTGGCATGGTACAATGTCAGTAGCCACAGGGTCAAGCCCCAATAGATGGCCCAGCTGTTAGTGCAGACAACTATGTGGGAAGGCTCCTGGGTGATCATGAGCCATACTGCCCACAACTTAGACCATTGGCTGCTCTTCCCCTCTCTATCCTCTATCCATGTTGCCTCAGTCTTAGGAATGAAAAGCCACAGCCCTCCACTTCAGGGACTGCCCACAACTGGATCCATCTGTATATGTAAGCATTTTCAGGAATAGGGGCTTTTCCCTCTTGATAAGGAATCTCAGCTACCAATGGCTCAAAAGCAAGTTCTTCCTGCTTTCCACTGGTATAGGTCACTGGGCCCCAATAAGCATTGAAGTTCTCCACTTAAGGGACTAGTAGAGAGGGAGCTTCACTGCTGTAAATAAGAGTCCCATTTGGCCAGTGCAGGTATCTGTGCCACACCACTCCACGGCCTTTGGGTCCAGTCTTGCACCCACCCTGCAATGGGATAGGTGGTTATTACCTTGGTCGGAGCTGTTCCATCAATGGGTTCCATAGCCAGCTAGGCGTGGTACACAGCAGCCAGTTGCTTCTCTATCAAGGTGTACTGGTGTTGGGAGCCACACAAAGACAACAAGATGGCCACAGTTCATGAGGTTCCTGCTTCACTTCCTGGAGATTAGCTGCGAGCCCGCGCGCGCCAACAAGAAAGCCCGCGCGCGCCAAGAGATACTCTTCTCCCCCTCCTTCCCCATTATCATATACCAATCAGAATGTAACTCGCTGCGCCATCCCTGCTATGCAGCCAATCCCCTGCTTACAAGTATCCTATGGCCCACTCTGCCCCTGAACACTGGTGTATATCTACCCCCGTCTTACAATAAAATTTGAGGGCTTGATCAGAATACTGTCTTGCCTTCGCTCTTCTCTCGCCCCCATTTTCTTTCAGGTCGGATCCCCCTCGTCCCCACAAATAACTAGGTCCCGCTGGACGGGACATACTGGACCTCTGCTCCTTTCTATAGTTGTGACCAGAATCCAATAGGTTGGCATGTCCGTTCAAGCCTCTGCCAAAGACCCCATCCATAACCATCTTCGGTTACATGAACATCTAGCTCATAGGGCCTTGATGAGTCCATTACACTCAAGGCCTGTACAGCCTTGACTGCTCTCTCAGCAGTAGGAAAAGCAGCTGCACATGTCTCATCTCAGTCTCACCTCATGCCCTTTCGAACCAACCAGTAAAACATCTTCAGAATTTGTGCCAATTGTTGGATAAACACTCTCCAGTAGCCCAAAAGATCCAAAAACTCTTGTAAGACTGTCACAGTGGTAGGGGTGTCGAAATCCTGGAACTTGCCTATGACTGCTTCAGGAATAACTTTAGTTTTACTCAATCAGACAACCCCCAAGAACTTTACTGACAAACCAGTTCCCTGAACCTTGGTGCTGTTCACAGCCCATCCTTTCTCCTGTAGATGTTGCAGGAATCCAGGAACTGCTCCTTCTAAATCTGCAAAAGAATCAGACATGAGCATATCATCAATGTAGTGATATAGCTGCACTGTTTGCAGTTTCTTCCATGTGACCAAGTCCTGGGCTACAAGTCTATGACAAATGGTGGGACTGTGGAGGTATCCCTGTGGAAGGACAGTGAATGTCCACTGCCAGCCTTCCATGTGAAGGCTAGCATTAGCAAGGTCCACAACATAATGATATGTCCCTAGTACATGACTGAGTGTGTCCATAAGGGCTGCTACAGAGGGGACAGCAGCATGAAAAGGGGGTGTGACTTCATTCCATTCCCTATAGGCCACAGTCATAGGCCAGGAGCCATCTGGCTTTTTTACTGGCCACACTGGGGAATTAAAAGGACTATGAGTGGGCTTTATAATGCCCACCTTTTCCAACTCCTGTAGAGTTTCTCTAATTTCCTTGTGCCCCCCCAGGCAATTTACACTGCTTAGTATTTGTCACTCGCCTAAGTACAGGCAGACCTACAGGTGGATGCTTAACATGTCCCCTCAGAATTGCCTGTACCACATGTACCCTCAATATGAACTCACCGACAGTGGTCTGTAACCAGGTAGGATATCTATCTCAAAATATATTCAGGGATAGGAGAAATGTTCACAGTACACTCCTTTGGGGTTAAACACCCTATCCCCCATAGGATTTGGGTTTTCTTCACTCTAATTGCCTTACTCCCATACCCATCAATCACAGCAGAGGTCCCAGGAAAACACTCAGGGTTGCCATAAATCAGACAACGTTCAGCTCCTGTGTCCACCAGCGCCAGGACACATTGTACATTCTGGGGGACCAATGAATTGCTAATTTTACATGCGGCCTCTGGTCCCATCACATCCCCCAAGATGGGGAACTTGACACACCCTCAGTCGAACCATGGTGCCCAATCATCCTCCTGTGGCAGTGAGGGCCCAGGCAGAGCCTGAATACTGTCCCCCAGGAAGTCTTGCAGGAACACAGGCTGGACATGGGGCTTTGACTCCAGCTTCCATGTCCTGGACCTCAGCAGCTGGAACTGCGGCTCTGGTTTTAATTGGTGCCACAGTTCTAACAAGATCCTATTGGGCTGCCCATCAAGTTTTACTTTCCCTGCCCCAGCCTTTATCAAATCAACCCACACCTGGGCCCTCGAGAACTTCATGAGGCCCTTTGCACCTCTCCTTTCAGTCATAGCCCGTACTTCCTTCTGGGCTCTTATTGTTTCAACCTCCCCCAGATCTGCTGAAGTACAAGTAGCCTCACTTATGGGTTGCCCTATGTCAGGGGTAAGAATAGTCACTAGGGGCCCAAAGAGAGATGGGGCAGTTGTATGGACCACCAGATTTCTCATTCCTATAGTGAACACCTCCTCATCAGGGTCCTGGGGATCCATATTAAAAATGATATTTTTCATGTCCAGCTCCCGTAACACCTGCTGGAGCTCTGCATATGTTTTCCAGCTAGTGGGTAAGTATGGTAAATTACCTGATCAGGCCAAACTGCCCCGATGGGTGCTGTCAGCCAATCCAGAAGCATCTGATTCCCTGAGGATTCCGAGAATCCTTTTTGCACTTTGCAACTGCTGCCAGAGGGAAGGGTGAGTCATCGGGGAATTCAGTTTACCCATTTCAGAACCCAACATAATCGTTTTCCACCCCCACATCCCAGAGACAGAAGCCACTTAGACAGAGGTTCCCACAGCCTCTGCCTATACTGGACGTTCATGTCCAGCAGCTCATCCTGGGTACAGGGGCAGAGCATGGAGTGCTCCACAACCTGGGGAATGAGCAGCTCCTCCCCCTGAGGAGCCGTCAGTTGTGTTTTATTTTCTTAATTACAACTGGGTGGGCCTTTAATTTAATACAGGAGAGGCTGGTGCCTCAGGCGGTGGTTTCAGCAACAAATCAGCCCTCAGCCCCACCCCCTCATCCTCTCCTAACACCCCCTCCACCATCTCCGGAGCTGAAGGAACCATTCTTCCCCCACCTCCCCCACAGCCTCCTGCAACGTGGATTCTGCAGCTGCCTTCTCCCTCACTGCTGCTAAGGAATATTCCAGGAGCCATCCAGGACCTGACCTAAGAATCACCCCTTTGGAACAAAGGACAGTCCTGTCATCCAGGAAATGAAAAGGTGTCAGGAGCCAGGAGCAGAGATCAATGTGTATTTCTACTACCTGCCATCCCCTAGCCTCAGTTAACACCACTGTACAGAGCAAGGGCCCAGTGTTTTAGAGGAGAGAATAGAAATCATAACCCACTGCTGTCAAGTAGAAGTCTTTAGAGATGAATCAAGTGGCTGGCATGCGGGCCAAGCACAGGAGCAGCCCCCTACAAGCACATGGTGATAGGCACACAAGGACAAGAAGGGAACAGGCATGCAGGTGTGGGTATGCAGCCTGCTATGGGTGCCAGGATGGGCATATGGTATCGGGCACATGGGCATGGGGAGCAGACATGCAGGGACAGGTATACAGGGTTGGATACACAGTGACCAGCATGTGACAGCCTGCTACAGGCATGGGGTTGGGCACTGGATAGAGGGCCACCAGGTCTGCAAGCTGGTCCCGGCTGGCTTTGCCTCAGCAAGACCCCCTTGTCCACTCTCAGCTTCCATCTCATCTCCTGACAGTGCCAGAGTAATTCTAAGCTCCCTTCCCGTCCTAAGTTGCATGAGTCACAGGAGTGAAGGTAATTTCAGAAATCCTATTATGAAACCCCAAAAGGAAGTCAAGAGACAGCAGAAAGACAGATGAGTTTGGGGGCATTCTGGACAAAGCCAGAATATAGGCTCTGAAAGGGAAGGAGCTACACACAGCAGCAATTCACCGGAGAATTCCGCTTTATTAGGGAAAGGTGCTGGGTTATATAGGAAGGGGCATGGGGTGATTGTGGTGTTACTTCTATGGGGCTGGTGGCTATTGGCTAGGTGCTGGGATTAGGGGGGCGAGGGGTGATTGGGCTTCAGGTGGCGCTGGCGGGAACCAATGACCCGGAAGAGAATCAGGAAGTTCGCCATCTTATGGGTGGGAGCCCTTCATTCCCCCCTTTCTCCTCTATGGGGTTGTGGACGTTGCTTTCTCTCTGACTGCTTCCCGCTGAACGGGGGTGGAGAAGGGAGTGAGGGCTTGAGGACTGGGAGGAAAGGGTTGATAGGACTCCCCACAGTAAGGACAAGCAGATGTGGACTTCTTCAGGTTGGAAATCAATGAAGGTTCCCTGTAACCATAGGTCGAAGACTTGTTGATTCTAAAGGTGCCAAGAGGATACGGGTGCCAGAAGCCAGGCGTCTGCGGCCATTGTTTCCAAGAACAGTTTCCAGCGGAGAGAGGGGTCCATCTCAGCGTGTGGTGAGGAGGTTATGTGAGGGTGAGAGATCTTCTGTGGCTAAAAACTGGTAGTTCCTGAGTAAAAGCTGGTTGAAAGTTTGATTAGAGATTTTACCAACTTGGGATTTGATAAACTTTACAAGGCAAGAAGAGACAGGCGAGGAGAAAGATTATTATAGGACCTGCAATGGGCCAAAGCCAGGTAAGGAAGGGGTTTGTTAGTATTGAAGAGAATGGGTTGGAGGAGTAATACTGTGGGTACCGGGAGTTACCCATGTAGTGAATGGCACAAGACCAGTAGGGACATCCCTGTAGGTGTCTGGCCATTGCCTGAAACAGGCTTGTTTTTGGTCATAGAGGAAGCAGAGGTAGGGAGAATAAAGGTAGCTGCTAGTGAACACTTCAATGGAGGGAGGAAAGTGGAGGTATAAAGGCTTGGAGCAGCCTTTCAGAGGGCAGTCTGATGTGGCAATGAGGGCAGTAATTTTTGTTTGGTGCTGTGTGTAAGTCTGTCTGACTTTGAGTCGCCATACAAAGGAGGCTGGGGTGGTGGGGAAGACAATAGGAATGAGAAAAAAAGCGAGAGAGAGCGAGGGAGCAGTAAAGGAGGAAAAAGTCATGATTCGGGTATGGATGGCAAAGGGGGTGAACGGGCTTTTGGAGGAAAGAGGACAGTAAGGTCAGGAGTCTGGAGGGAGGGAGAGTCTGTAAACTTTTGTAGGTTAAGAGATCCTTTAGGTGATGTGGGGACAGAATGGTAAGGGGTGCCCCGAATGTCAGTTTATGAGCTTCTTTCTGCAAGAGCTGTCCAGCGGCTAATGCCCATAGGCAGGAGGCCCATCCCCGAACTGTGGGGTCTAATTGCTTGGAAAGATAAGCTAATGGGGCAAAGGATGGGCCATAATGTTGGCCTAGGACTCCTAGAGCTTGACTGGACCTCTCATGAATATATAATGAGAAGGGCTTCAACAAATCAGGAAGATGGAGAGCTGGGGCTTCCACAAGGGTTTGACGGAGCTTAATTAAGGAGTGTCGGGGTGAGGAGGATAATGGTTCTTCAGGGGAGCCCTTGCTGAGGTCGTATAGGGGTCTTGTCAACAGGGAGAAGTTAGGGATCCATGCTCTAAAATACCCAGCCAGGCCTAGAAAGGAAAGGATTTCTGTCTTGGTTTTGGGAATGGGCAGGTCAGAGAGGAGCCGTTTTCTGTCTAAGGTAATACACTTTCTTTGTTGAGATAGAAGAAAAACGAGGTAAGTGACAGAGGGGGAAGAGATTTGAGCTTTGATAGGGGATACCCGGTAACCTCTGGAAGCTAGAAGGTTAAGTAGGGAGGCAGTGTCAAGTTGAGACTGTTCCCATGAGGTACTACAGAGTAGAAGATCATCCACATATTGTAATAAGGTGGACTCAGAGTGATCATGATGAAACTGTTTGAGGTCCTGAGCTAGGACCTGTCCAAAAATATGGGGACTATCTCGGAAGCCTTGTGGCAAAACTGTCCAAGTGAGTTGTTCAGAATGTCTTGTGTATGGGTCCATCCAGGTGAAGGTGAAAAAATCTTGGGAGGAGGGGTCCAGAGGGATAGAAAAAAATGCATCCTTGAGATCTAGGACTGAGAAGTGGGAGGATGAGGCAGGGATCTGCGATAAAAGGGTGTATGGATTTGGGACTAAGGGATGGATAGGGACGATGGCCATGTTGATGAGGCGAAGGTCTTGGACAAGGCGGAAAGATCTGTTGGTTTTGTTAACAGCTAATATGGGGGTATTAAACGGGGAGTGAGTGGGTCTGAGGTAATTTTTGTTTAAAAGATCTTGAATGATGGGTTGGAGGCCTATGAGGGCTGAAGTGGTTAGGGGGTATTGGGCCTGACAGATATACTGAGAGGGGTCACGTAATTTGATAGAGGCAGGAGGACATAGAGCCACGGAGGGGCTTGTAATGTCCCAAACTTTGGGATTTACAGGATGTATGAGGGCAGAACTGGAGCTTTCATTGGGTAGAGGGGTGTCGTCGGCTATGAGGGCCATTAGAAAGGGAGTACTGGGGGCTGTGGGAGTGGATATAGTTATGGAAACATGGAGGAGAGAAAGGATGTCCTGTCCTAGTAAGGGGATGGGACACTGGGGCATAACCAGGAAGGAGTGGGAGAAAGGTATGGGATTGTCCTGGATTGTGCATAAAAGGGGGGCGGGGTTTAATGGGAAAATCTGTTTACCTCCTACCCCGACTATAGGAGTAATGGCAGGCGTGGCAGGGCCCCGGTATTCTCGCAAGACTGAGAAGGTGGCTCCTGTATCTAGGAGGAAGGAGATGGGGCGACCGTCTACTATTGAAGTAACCCTGGGCTCCTGTTTGGTGATGGAAATGGTCAGACGAGAAGCTCCTGGGCCCCATCAATCTTCTTCTGCCAGCCCCACTACGGCGGGCTTAGGATGGGGGTTGTTTGTCCAGCCTCCCCTTTGGGTGGCTGGGCAATCAGACCTCCAGTGGCCCTTTTTGTGGCATCTGGGGCATGGGGTGGTAGGAGATCTGGGGTAGGGGCACGCCCTTGACCAATGTCCTTCTTTTCCGCACTTGAAACAAGCTCCTGGGGGGGGCTTCTTTGTAGAGGGGCGCCCAGGTTGTGGTTTTATCAGCTGGGCCAACATTTGGCAATTGGCCTGATCAGCCTTTTGTTTACGGCTTTCTTTCTCCTCCTCCCGGTTATGGAAGACTTTAAAGGCCACTGTTAGGATCTCAGTCTGTGGGGTAGCGGGGCCCTGTTCTAACTTTTTGAATTTAGCTTTAATGTCGGGGTAGCTTTGAGCTAGGAAGTATGTCATAAGGACATGTCTCCCGTCAGGCGTTTCTGGGTCCAGGCTGGTATACTGTAATAGGGCTTGAGTGAGTCTGTCTAAGAACTCGGAGGGAGTTTCCTCCCTCCTTTGAATTATGTCTTGGAGCTTTTGAAAATTGACTACTTTACAAGCTGCCTTTTTCAGACCTGCTATTAAGCAGCAGGCGAAGATATCTCGAGAGTGGAGACCCATGGCGGTGGGGGACTGAAGGGTTCTGGCTCAGTCTGTGGGGGAGAAACAGGTGATGGGGGCAAAGACGGAGGAGGCTCCTGGGACTTAGTTAGAGGGGGGCTGAAAGGCTCAGGCTTGATCTGCAGGGGGGTGAGGTGGGGGAGGAGATGGTGGTGGAGGAAGGGGGAGGGGCTGTTGTAGGAGAGGAGGGGGAAGGGAGTGAATGGGAGGCTTCTGCGGGGGAGAGACGGCTTGCAGGCTAGGAGAACTTGGGGGGAGGGGGGAGGAGGCGGAAAGCTTTGGTATAGGGAATCTCCTTCCATTTTTTCAGGCGCTGGCAGTAAAGAGATCGCGAGTGATGTTGGGATCAAGAGCTCCCCCTGCGGGCCATTGGTTGTTATTGTCTAGGGGGTATGTCGGCCAATCTTGGGAGCAGTATTTGCAGAGAAGTTTTGGTTTTATATCAGGCGTCAGGGAGAGGGTGGCTAGATGCTTGAGCAGGCATTCAAGAGGTGAACTTCCAGGGAGGGATGAGGAGGCTCCCATGGCTAAAGGACAGAGAAGGAGACAAACAGGGGAAGACGAACGGAGATCCTCGGACTGGGAGCAGACCGCAAGGAGACAAAGGGCGTCCCCGATGGTCCTTGGGGGTCTGCGGAAACGCGTATACGAGTCGGTTTCTTAGGAAGTGTGGGTCGTCACCCAGACTTCTCTAAGAAGGCAGAGTGCCGGAGTCCGAGGGACCCAGTACTAGGAGTTTTCGGCGGAAGGAACGGAAGGGGGGGGGGATGGGAGTGTTCTCATCCGCAAAGGAGTCACCTCGTTTATGGCTGTTGGAGGAGGGGCCTGAGGGTCCGCCGCAGCTGTGAAGGCCTAAGGAGGGGAGAATTCCCTCCTCGTCCCCGAGCATCAGGGCCTTGCCGGACGATCACGGTAATGGCGCTGCGATAGCTCAGGGAAGAGTGGCCCGCTCCGGGGGAAAACTTACCCAAAGGCCAAAGAGGAGTGGTGAGTGTGAGGAGCCAGCGCCGGAAAAAGAGGATGAGGGCAAGCTGCTGCTGGTGTCGGGGGGAAGACAGGGCCCAGTTGGGGTGTCCCGTCTCCCGGGTTTCGGCACCGATGAAAGGAAGGAGTGACACACAGCAGCAATTCACCGGAGAATTCCGCTTTATTAGGGAAAGGTGCTGGGTTATATAGGAAGGGGCATGAGCTGTTTGAGGTGTCACTTCTATGGGGCTGGTGGCTATTGGCTAGGTGCTGGGATTGGGAGGGGGGTAAGGGGTGATTGGGCTTCAGGTGGCACCAGCAGGAACCAAGGACCCGGAAGAGAAGCAGGAAGTTCGCCATCTTATGGGTGGGGGCCCTTCAGGCTCCCCTCTGAATGAGATGATTCCTCCAGAGTTACTGCAAAGGTGTGGACAAAGCCACGGCGAGGCCCTCTCTGCAGACACTGCGGCCTCACCTTCCTGCCCGGCTCAGGAAGCAACTACAAGGTAAAACAGCCACCAGTCCTGGGGACAGGAGGGACAGTAAGTCTCCTTCAAGCAAATCCTCCACCCAACCCAGGGTGGCTCACCGTGCTCACTCCTCACTGTGTGCAGCACCCACTGCTTATCAGCACCAAAAGGTAAGTTGGCACACTCAGCAGGATGTCCACCAGGATGGTGCCAAACAAGACGAGACGGCAAAGGCCAGACTGGGTTTTGGAGAGAACTCAAGGCAGAGAAGGCACGAGTGCCTACCCCACTGCCATAAGCTTGGCTCCTACAGGAAGGGGCGTCAATGGGAACCCAGGTCAGGGGCACTGGGGAGACTCACATAATGGAGCAGAGAGGAGAGGGCAAGGAAAACCCTGAAGATTGTTGGAAAGGGTGAACGGATGGAGTGGCGCTCTTGGGGGGCAGTGCATCCCTCTTCATGTCTGTGCCACAGCCTATCGTGTGAATAACACGCAGGTGGGGTCAGGTAACCAGCTCCTTTGGGTCGATTGTCCACCTGACTGAGGAGCCCACCCCTTACCCAGAGCTCCTTGGGGCCGCTTCTCAGAGTAGACAGCTGCAGGTGGACAGTGTCCACGAAGGGGAGCAAGTAAGGCAGGCCTACTCGAACTTCCTAGCCCAGGAAGACCTCTGGTCACATTGTGATACATGCAACTGGGGCACCAACTATCTATGATTAGTGCCAGTATGTGCCAACTTCATTTTTAAAAGGATCATGTCTAGTGTTTATTTCTTCAACCATTCTTTCCAAAGGAAAAAGTAAGATGGCTAAATAAACAAATTAAAATATAAAAACTTGAATACTGCATGGATTTTTAAAATCTCCATTATTCTGAAAAGGGCATTCTAGTTTCCCAGTTTGTAATGTAACAATACCTTGACTATAAGGATGCATTAGAGGACATCTGCTAGTGATAGGAAATGCATTACACCTGGCCCAGCCCACAGGCAGCTGTGCTGGGACCAGGTTGCTCTGGAAGGTCACTGCGGGCAGTCCGGTGCAGCCAGCCCCGAGGAAACGTGTTCTGAGCACCATCCCTGGGGTGAGAAACAAAGGGAAGGGCTAGGGGGGAGATGCCAGAAGAACAAACCTAATTGAGAGTCACCTGCCAGTTCAGATAGCAAGCAGAAAGCCCTTCTGGAAGCCCACAGGGTGTCCTGGTAAAAGCAGAAAATAAGAGGTTGGGGCAGCACCCACAGCCCAGGCACAGTCGTGGGGCCTGGAGCGGGTCTCAAGTCCAGGGTCTCGCTCCCGGGGAGCCCACAGCCAGGCGAGGCGCCCTTCCCACGGCTGCACCCCAGCTGTATCCCTGCCGCCCCCTACTTCCTTGTCACCTCGCTGGTCTACATCTCCCACCGGATGGTACATTCTCCTGCACTTGGTTCAGTGTCTCATTCAACACCTGAGTCTCCTTGCCTAATGCAGCCCCTGGCAAGTGGTGTGGCTCTGGTAAGTACGTTGCTGAATGAGCATAAAACCTGGGCGAGCGACTATAGGAAGGTAGGCATTTTCAGAGCGCAAATGCCCACTTTCAGCCCCAGCCAGTGGTGTGCGGAGGACGGAAGGGGCAGCTGCCCGGGAAGCAGGCACTGAGCACAGTAAGCCAACTGCAATTCTGCTTTTGATCAGCGCCTCCTCTGCAGCGCTCAGCAGGGTCTGGGAAATCCTCTGGGGCAGGGTGGGGAGACCTTCTAGTGGCTTGGTTACTATGCAGTTTTAATTACATGTATTTAGTTTTGATTTTAAAGCTGTTACTCAAAATCAGTAAACTATTTCCATGAATAAAACTTTGCACTTTCTAAACAAAAATTTCAGTTCACATTGTCTTTAAATTTTACTATTGAATTCCAAATACAAAAACTCCGATGAGTCACATAGAATGACAGGATTGAGAAACTCAGGTTCTGCTGTTTTGTCTCTACAATCGCTGTGCTGTCATTGTTTATTCTGAATCTGCTGCTATTTAAACAGGAATACTCCTTTATCACAGGGACAGAAAATATCCTTAAAGTGAGCTGGAAGGATTCTAAACAGATCGAAGCATCCCAGCAGCATCCTTGCGGGTCTGGATGGCTGACTCAGTGCCTGGGGATTCTCTGAATCAACTTCCACACAAAGGTGAGTAACGCAGGAACCAAACAGCAAAAATTTACATCCTAAAATGACAATCTGTGCGGGATTCAGACAACATTTTTACATAATAAAAAGGTGCTAATTTGAAATTGACTCTGTTCCTGAATTATTTGTTTTAAAACTCGTAACTTAATTATTTGTTTTAAAACTCGTAACTTAATTGTTTTAAATGTAAATTTAGATTATTAAATTTTAAAACAAATAACTATTTGTTTTAAAGCTCAAGAATGAATCAAGAAAATGAAACATTACATCAGTGATAGTCTGAATCGCACTTTTTGAAGACAGTTTTATTAAAATTGACTCATTCTGATTTTTTTTACTGGAATGAATCCATACACAAAAATGAATGAAAGAAATGTTTCACTGACTACATTTCTTCACTGACCATTATTACTGTTTCTATTCATGATAAATACCAAAAAAATTGTGTTGTATATGGAAGGGAAGTGATAAAAAATGGTTGTCTCCAAAGTTCACATATGGTCCCAACTCACTACGTCCTGGTTGGTTGGTTGGTTTAAATTCCTTCCTTTATCCTCACTAGCGAGGAACTCAACATACTGAGTTTTAGTATATCAAAGAATTTAAAATCTAATGCTCTGAGATTACATGGAGCTGCAGGTTTTTAAACCAAATCAAGTCTATGTCCAGGCCTCCAACAACCTAATGGAAATCACATGCCATCCAGAACTCATTACAGTAGAGTCAAGGATGAAAATCTGCCCTGCTGGTAAAACGTAGAGTTTCTGTAACTTGAACCAGGGGATTGGGTGATTAAGGAACAAGCTAAGCCAAAGAGGTCATAGCATGACCCTTCCCCTCTATGCCTACATGTGTCAGTATTCAGAAATGTATGATTTTAAGATGTTTTTTCTTCCTAGAAAGAGTTACAACTGTCACTCAGTCTTTATACGCTCAGAATGAAGGCCATCCACGTATCAGGCACTGCTGACCACTGGTGACACGGGGGGCGAGCCGTTCTCCCACGGGCTTCGTGGTCCGGTGAGTGAGAATGGTGCGGACCTGCACACAGGAACTGGAAGAGGAGTGCCATGAGGGAGCCCCCAGTTCTTTGACAAGACGTGGCTGTCAGGGCCCAGAGGTTGCCGGTGAGGTCTTGGGGTGACGCGAAGAGCAAAGGAGATGGGAGTCGTCACAGAGGTTGCTAAAAAGAAGCCACTTTATTCTGCATAAAGCTGTACTTTTTACACTACTATAGTGCTAATTCATGGTTACATAAATATTGAAGACACGCATGTGTGCTGCCTTCATGGCCAGGAGTCTGGCCTTCAAGGCCCTTATCTAGCTCCTTTCTCATGGGTACAAAACACTGTGTTTTCAAAGTTTCTTAAGGCCAGACATATCTGGGGTGAAGCAGCGGGCAGCTGTCCTTATAGAACAGTAGGGAAAGTGCGGGGTGGGGGCTTCCCTACAGTGGCGGGTCAGTGATTAGGGCTTCGGGGGTTCGCTTCCACGGAGGAGAGGTAGCCCTTCCAGGGTGGCAGAGAGAGGGAGAAGCAGAAGAGGTTCAGGGTGGAGAAGGTGGGTGTCTGTTGGAGGACTAGAAGGAAAGGCTGTGAGGGCACAGGGAGCTCCGGGGACAGCCAACAAGAAGGGACAGTGGGTGACCACCACGGGCCTGATGGTTGTACAAGGACATTAGTCTTTATCCTGGGAGCAGTGAGCAGTAGTGCAGCCTTTAAGAAGGAAGGCGAGTCCCACAGACCAGCACCAGCAGGGCTGGAGTGGAGCAGAGGGCAGCTGGCTGAGGAGGCCGGGGAGTGCCGCTGGCAGGGAGGCTTCCAGGGTAAAGGGAGGGAGTTGCTCCACCTTTAGCCTCCAGCGTGCTGTTTACAAAACGGGGAGGTTCAGTGTAAGATGGACTTGTGCAACACTCAGTTCCTTGTAGAGCATTTTTCATTTTAATTGGCAAACATTTCTCCAGGATATATGACACTATTTCCAACTGAAGATGAATGGAACAGAAGAGAATGAAGGCCTGGCTTGTCAGCGGTCCCCTTTTGCGAGCCCAGATCCCGGAGGGGGGGACTGTGTGCTCAGTCACATTTTCCCTGCACGGCTATTTCTCGTATTCAGCAGTACACCTGACCCAAGGGATTCACTTAGTCAGGCGGATGATGGGTGCAGGACTTAACTGGCTCGGGCAGGCTGCTGCAGGACACAGGCTCAAGACTGGGGTCCTGCTGGCCAGGGTGCTGCTGGGCTGCTTGGAGCACTTGCCTGGGCTGTTTCCTCTGTTCTGTTGCATTGGTGACATTGTCAAGGGGCCGGAAAAGAGGCCTGTGGGCCGCTCAGCCTGTCTTTGCCATCCCCTGCCTCCCCTCCCCAGCCCACCTGTCCCTCTGCTCCTTGTCCCAAAATAACAGACTGCTGGCTGGATGCTCACTGGAGGTGAGGGTGCTCAAAACACACCAGAAATGTAGATCAGATTGTCGACAGGATACCATGGTGTGACTGCAGGTGGGGCTGAGGATTCCTTTATACAGAAAGAAAAAGGGGAGGAGGAGAATGAGGGAGGGAGGGAAGATGAAAAGACACAACTACCCAACCCTTGTGACCCATCGAACTCTTTCAGGTCCTTTGATCCAGTTATGGAGAAAGTCAGAAAACAGCACAGCCCAGGCACAAGCACATGTGTCTCCCGGTCGCCTAGAGAGCCACCTCAGCCTTAACATGCAGAGGGCATCGCCCGTGTGCTCACACCACAGCGTGACAGAACCCGCACTGAGGCTGTCATCCACAGCGCTGCACACTGAATCCCATGCCAACTGCCCCCCTGGAAGGGTTTCCTTCCCTCCAGCTGGCAGCCAGACTCTTCCCCAAATAAGATGAGCTTGAACCTTGTTTTACAGCTGCGTTTCTGAAAATCTCTGGTGAAACAGAAATAAAATGCTTTTCCCTCTCTTTTTTCATTTTTTTAAATTTTATTTTAGAATGCCATTTCCCAATAGCCCCAGAGAAGAAAGGCCAGATTCAGCACCCCAAAGCAGATCATGTGGGGGAATTTTGTTGAAAACCATGTATACCTTTTGGGATGAAATCCAGTGCTTCCAGGTCTGCTGATCTCACAGCCACACATCCTAAAGCAGGTGTGTAAAACTGCAGGTGTGGGAAGCCAAACAGCACACCTAGGAGCCAAGCCTTCTCAGTGCCCACCTCACACCCGGGGATAGTGCTTGCATGCACATCACCCCAATGTCCTGCTTACTGCCCAAGGCAGACAGAGCAGCAGCTGGACGGTCCTAGGCAAGCCTCACCAAACGCCGAATCACTGGCACACATATGTGCTCACACACACCCATGTACACACATGCCTCTACATCTGTGCACACATGCACACGTGTGTGGGTTTGGTCTTCTTCATGGGATCAGGAGTTGCCCCTGGAATGTGTCAGTGGAGAAGTACCCCACATTGAGAGCTGGGTTAGAAAAGTGAACAGAAGTGACCCCAGAGCACAGCCAGTAGGCGAAGCCATAGGAGGGGCTGAGAGGGCTGGAGGGAAGGGGGACTGAGAAAGAGGCCCTCTCGTGGAGACGGGGAACATGGACCAGCATTGATCTAAGCTCACAATGAAGGGGAGGGACCTGGAGGAAGGGCTTTGAGAACATCATCAGGAGTTGAGCTGTGATGGACAGAGTCTCAGCTGGAAGACCTTCCAAGGCAGGACAGGGGATGGAAGGGGATGGAGTGGTGAGGAGGGAATCTAGGTGAAGAGAGGCCAGTGAACAGCCTGGTTGGAGCTCTGATGTGGGGCAGCATCTCTCCACAACCACAGCCATGGCAGACGAGGTGAGATGAGTAGGAAGGCTCCTTCATCCTCCAGCAAACAAAACCACAATAGAATATATTCAAATTGTTTCTTAAACAGACATAAATAAAATCAAAATTAATTTTCAGGTTTGGAAAAGGTCAATGCAATGTGTTCCCCCAGATCATTAAATCTCATCTTCCCATTGATGCTGCCATCCATTTAAGAAAAAAGTCTACAAGGTAGAAGCAAAAAAAAAATGTGCTGTTTTATGAAAATTAAACTGCCCACTTAATTGAAATGATCCTGAATTTGTGGAAATTGAGCTCTTTTGATCCTGAAATTGAGGTCTTTTGATTTTTGTAACAGCTAAGAAATTTTTGCTGCGAAACTATTAATCTTGTAAGCAAAATTTCAGAAGGAATGTTTAACCCAGCTACAACACACAGGATTAAATGATATTGAAGTACTCTTCTATGCTGAGTGTTCCTACACAGATTAGTGTCTCCACGTGTTTACTGATACTTGGTGGTGCATGGAGCAATGCCTGTTGCTAACATTTGTGAACACCTAGACTCTTTTAAATCAAACTGGTCAAGACCTCATCTTGGAAAGATTAATTAGCAGCTATCCTAACTCATCAATTGTACTTTAGCATAAAACGTCATTATTGCTTTGAGAAGTAATTCTTTCAGAAGTGATTACTTTCAGAACTAATTCTGAAACCACATTTGCCCTTTAGCCTGTAGGTCCTTCCTCCCCACTAGTTCGGTCTGCGAGGTTTTCCTGTGGTGACTCCTTGTTAAAGAACCCCCGGGAATGGCCTTGGGCACTGGGCTACTGGCTAGTTATAGCTCACAGCACACATATGATGGAATTTAAATCCTCTTGACCATTAGGCCACTGGGCAACCCCAAGTCCAAGTCACAGTGAGACAGGGACCGTGGGTGTAGTCAGAGTAGGGTGAGGGTCTCTGGAAAAAGACCCCTACCAAAACTCTGTATTAAACAATTAAGCAAAATCAGAGTCACATTAATTCTCTAAAGTTAAATACCAAACTAGGAATATAGCATTCTTCAGTGAGAATAGTTAAGACTAAAAAGCCAGGAGTAACTCAGCCTGGAATGTTTGAACATCCCCCAGATAAGAAAGTAGCTCAGCATAGCCCATGTCTTCATTGTGTCAATTAAATGAGGCTATTGTAAAATTTACTTCCACCCAC
This sequence comes from Manis pentadactyla, assembly GCF_030020395.1. Taxonomy (NCBI): domain Eukaryota; kingdom Metazoa; phylum Chordata; class Mammalia; order Pholidota; family Manidae; genus Manis; species Manis pentadactyla. The sequence continues at coordinate 143,553,771 of NC_080020.1, read as the reverse complement.
TAAAAGGCCCAGCTTATCTTCTTTAACTTTTCCCAGATGCTGCTTTTCCTCCTCCAGCCTCTAATCAATATATAACCTTGGCAATTAATATAGCAAGCAGGCCCAGTCAAAAACAACATAGTAGAAACAGGAAAGATTCCATCTTAAAGATTGTATTGTAAAACCCAAGGTTCTTAATAAACAGACAATAACTCAGCCCACCTTGGGAGCAGGACAGGCAGTCTTGATTAATGTGCTCCCAAACCAAGAGGCTGCTATTCTGGGAAAGAATCAGAGCAGTAAATTTCTTGTGTTAACTCTGTAAAATAATCCAGAAGACTGTTAAGAAACTTAGTGTCTCTTCAAAGATAAACATTTGGGAACCATTTAACAGGTGTACATCCCTAGCCCTTTGTCTCTCAGCCGTCTATAGATCCTGTAGACAATGCACCACCCAGGCTCTCTTGTCCTCTCCTGGCATGAGCCAGGAGCTCTGTCCTCTCACTGTGTCTCTAAATAAAAGCCTCTCCCTGGCTCTCCTACCTTGGGTGTTTCCTAAATTCGTTCTTCTACTCAGTAAACAAGAACCCCGGCATCAACAGTATTCAGAAATGTGAGTCACAGTAGCTTCCATGGCTGGTGGAGAAACTGGTCCTTTCCTTATTTCATGGAAGGGGAAATTAAATAGAAGCAACCAATAGAAACTATTTCTAAAAATTATCATGAGCTGGATATGGAGGAGCAGCCCCCTTTCCCCAGGGAGAGCCTAGTGGTCTGAGATCAAAGCCACTAGAGCTGTTCATTAAAAAGACTTCAAAGGAATGCCCCCCGCCGCCCCTCCACCCTGGATCAGACCATCTTCACAAGCTCTGGGACCCTTAACGACATGGGAGTGCTGGCAATGACTGGAGAGGATACATCCTTGTCCTGGTAGGTCCCTGGTCAGAGGCCCCTTGAGTAGGACAGAGATGGAGAAGGGATGGTGACTTGCTGTGGGACCTGCCCAAGTTCAGTGTTGCAAGGAAGCCCCAGAAATGACCTTTCCTTCTGAACTGTTTGTGAAGCACACCCCAGAGCAAGTCTTTGAGACTGAAGACCCCTGTTCCAGGTCACAGCAGCCCCAGACAAGCACCCCGATGTCTGCAGGCCAGGACGTGGGCTCTCTGCAGTGGCACACATACTAGCTAGCCTGCATGTCCCTCAGGTCAGCTGGGCTCTCTTCCTACCCTTGACCCCTCATCTGCACAGCAGCACTTCCCCACTGGCTTCACCACCCCAGGGCCTAAACCGCAATCCTTGGTCAGATCAAACGAGTGCCAGCAAGAAAGGAATGTGTTAAAGCAAGAGTAGAAAAGAATGTCAGCAGCCATGCAGGACCCTTGTCCCATTTCCCAGCTCTACCTCAGATAAATATATGATGAATGAATAAATGAATGTAGGAAGCTGAGAGCAGGGGAGTGAATCACAGAGGGAGCAGTCAGTAGGAGAGAGGACAAGAAAGAAGGAAGAAGAAAGGTCTCAGCCTTGGCAAGGAGATGGGCACCACTCACCCCTGCACAGCGCCGCGTGGCTCAGGCCAGTGTGGAGCAGAGGGGCCATGGGACATCCTGCTGACTACACGACTGGAGTTGAAGCAGGAAAGCCCGCAGGAGCTCACCAGTAAAAGGATAGGGCAGCGTTAGCCACAGAGGCTGTCTGAACCTGCGAAGATCTCTTAAATTCTTGTAATTTTTAAGTTGCTTTAATGAACAGCAAATGGCCATTAAAATCCTTACAGGAAAAGCATCCATGTTCTGACCTTTCAGGACCAAGTGCTGGGAGTGATGCCGGGGTTCTTGTTTGCCGAGTCAAAAAATGAACTTAGCAAACACCCAAGGTAGGAGAGTCAGGGAGAGGCTTTTATTTAGAGAAACAGTGAGAGGACAGAGCTCCTAGCTCATGCCAGGAGGGAACAAGAGAGCCCGGGCTGGTGCATTGTCTAGGGAATTTATAGGCAGTTGAGGATTTGGGGGAACTGATAAAGGGCATAGGATGTTTGTGCTTGATGAGACATTAACTCCCATTTAGCATGCTAAAGTCTGTAATCACACGGTCAGGACATGTGTAAAGGATCTTACACATGATTACAAACGATTAGCATAACAAAAACATGGATTACTTTCCTTTATCTGGGGAGTATCAACTGATCTCACTGAAGAATGACTCTAGAACTTCATGTTTAACACAGAGTTTTGGTAGGGGGTTTCCTTGCATGCAGTTACATTGATCTGACTAAATATCCTTGCTTTTTCCGGAGGCCCTCGCCCTATTCTGTCGAAGCCCATGATCCCCGTCTTGTTAAGACGCGAGGGCCTGTCACCCTGGGCATGTGGCCCAGGGACCAGCTCCAGCCCTGCTGCAGGGCTGCCGAGCAGCAGGGTGCCGCCTTGGCGGGTCACCTTACCTCTCCCACCTTACTTTCTGCCCCTGGGAAGCTGGGCCAGCAATCATACCTGTTGTCATACTGTGACTTACATATTTGGTCTTTGTAGCATTCCTGACACAGAGGCACTAAAACCCTTGGGATTTCCTAAGTGATAGGAGCTCAAGGTCTTTTTGTATGTTAACGAGGTGGCTTTGGGAAAGCCCCTAGGTAACCTGAGGATGGGGGCTGGTTACCAGGGAGCCAACCGTGTGATTAGGGACGTGGAACCTTCAACCCCATCCCCATCCTCTGGGGAAGGGTGAGGGCTGGAGATTGAGTTCAATCAGCAATGGCTAATGAGTTAGTCAGTCATGCCTGTGTAATGAAGCCCCTATTAGAATCCAAGAAGGCTGGGCTCAGAGAGCTTCTAGGTTTTGAACACATGGAGATTCAGGGAAAGTGGCTTTCTCAGCAGGGAAGCTCCATGCTGCTTCCTCTGCATCTCCAGCTGGCTGCTTCTGACTTATATCCTTTTATAACAAACTGGTGATCTTTTAAGTAAAATATATGTCTGAGTTATGTGAGCCACTCTAGCAGGTCAAATCCAGGGAGGAGGTCATGGAAACCTCCAGTCTATGGCCAGTGGGTCAGAAGCACAGGTGACAACATGGACCTGCAATCAGCATCTGATAGTGGGGGCAGTCTTGTGGGACTGAGCCCTTCACCTGTGGGGTCTGTGCTATCTCCAGGGAGAGAGTGTCAGAGTGGAGTTGAATCATAGGACACCCCACTGGTGTCAGAGAACTGCCTGGTGGCATGGAAAAAATACACATGGGTCAGAATTACACCTGTCTTATAAAATTCAAAGAATAAATGAGCTGATGCAGATTAGCTTGGGGAAATGCTCAGCTCTAAGTGCTTAGTATGCTTCGTCTGTTCTGGTTTGTTTCACCATAATTAGTACTAGTAGTAAGGGGAGTCATATTAGGATTACCAACACAAAGAGTTAAGTTGGCAACATTAAATTTAAAGAAGAAAGAAAATAGGTTAAGTTCTTGGATCCTATGACAGCCAAAAGGAAGTAAAGATCCAGGCCTAACAACAGCCCTAGGAACTGGTCAGAAGTTTCAGTATTAGCCTGAAGCAAACAAAATGATATTCTATTTACTAAACAAATTTACTAAACTTGCACAAACCAGGAAGAAGAGCATTAAAATATTTCCTGAACCAAATTGCTCCTTGAAGTCTGCTAGAGGCCTTGTGATTTACAGCTCCCTGTGGAAATGCTCTTGTCACTTGCAGACTAGCAATGGAGCAAATAATGGGATTTGCTTTCTCCCACCTCCAGTTCACCTGCTGTTGCAGGTGATCCATGTACAAGGAATGCCAAGGACAGCACAAGTCCAACTGTCACTTCCATGGGATGACTACATCCCTGCCAGCCATGGGACATGCAGTCAGCACTGTGAATGGAGAGGGGCCCAGGGCAGGCCACCCAAACATGTGACACAATGGCATATTGATCAGTGTGGACTAAAGCCACTTAAGAAACAGCCAGGGCCAGATGGATTTACCTCAGAATTTTATCAGACATACAGGGAAGACAATACCCATTCTCCTTAAAGTTTTCCAAGAAATAGAAGAGGAGGGGGTACTCCCAAACTCATTCTATGAAGCTAACATCACCCTAATACCAAAACCAGGCAAAGACACCACCAAAAAAGAAAACTACAGACCAATATCCCTGATGAACGTAGATGCAAAAATACTCAACAAAATTTTAGCAAACCGAATTCAAAAATACATCAAAACGATTGTACACCATGACCAAGTGGGATTCATCCCAGGGATGCAAGGATGGCACAACATTCGAAAGTCCATCAATATCATCCACCACATCAACAAAAAGAAAGACAAAAACCACATGATCATCTCCATAGATGCTGAAAAAGCATTTGACAAAGTTCAACATCCATTCATGATAAAAACTCTCAGCAAAATGGGAATAGAGGGCAAGTACCTCAACATAATAAAGGCCATCTATGAAAAACCCACAGCCAACATTATATTGAACAGAGAGAAGCTGAAAGCATTTCCGCTGAGATCAGGAACTAGACAGGGATGCCCACTCTACCCACTGTTATTTAACATAGTACTGGAGGTCCTAGCCATGGCAATCAGACAAAACAAAAAAATAAAAGGAATCCAGATTGGCAAAGAAGAAGTTAAACTGTCACTATTTGCAGATGACATGATACTGTACATAAAAAACCCTAAATACTCCACCCCAGAACTGCTAGAACTGATATCGGAATACAGCAAAATTGCAGGATACAAAATCAACACACAGAAATCTGTGGCTTTCCTATACACCAACAATGAACCAACAGAAAGAGAAATCAGGAAAACAACTCCATTCACAATTGCATCAAAAAAAATAAAATACCTAGGAATAAACCTAACCAAAGAAGTGAAAGACTTATATTCTGAAAACTACAAGTCACTCTTAAAAGAAATTAAAGGGGACACTAACAGATGGAAACGCATCCCATGCTCATGGCTAGGAAGAATTAATATCGTCAAAATGGCCATCCTGCCCAAAGCAATATACAGATTTGATGCAATCCCTATGAAACTACCAGCAACATTCTTCAATGAACTGGAACAAATAATTCAAAAATTCATATGGAAACACCAAAGACCCTGAAAAGCCAAAGCAATCCTGAGAAAGAAGAATAAAGTAGGGGGGATCTCACTCCCCAACTTCAAGCTCTATTATAAAGCCATAGTAATCAAGACAATTTGGTACTGGCACAAGAACAGAGCCACAGACCAATGGAACAGACTAGACAATCCAGACATTAACCCAGACATATATGGTCAATTAATATTTGATAAAGGAGCCATGGACATACAATGGCGAAATGACAGTCTCTTCAACAGATGGTGCTGGCAAAACTGGACAGCTACATGTAGGAGAATGAAACTGGACCATTGTCTAACCCCATATACAAAAGTAAACTCAAAATGGATCAAAGACCTGAATGTAAGTCACGAAACCATTAAACTCTTGGAAGAAAACATAGGCAAAAACCTCTTAGACATAAACATGAGTGACCTCTTCTTGAACATATCTCCCTGGGCAAGGAAAACAACAGCAAAAATGAACAAGTGAGACTATATTAAGCTGAAAAGCTTCTGTACAGCAAAAGACACCATCAATAGAACAAAAAGGAACCCTACAGTATGGGAGAATATATTTGAAAATGACACATCCGATAAAGGCTTGACGTCCAGAATATATAAAGAGCTCACATGCCTCAACAAACAAAAAACAAATAACCCAATTAAAAAATGGGCAAAGGAACTGAACAGACAGTTCTCCAAAAAAGAAATACAGATGGCCAACAGACACATGAAAAGATGCTCCACATCGCTAATTATCAGAGAAATGCAAATTAAAACTACAATGAGGTATCACCTCACACCAGTAAGGATGGCTGCCATCCAAAAGACAAACAACAACAAATGTTGGCGAGGCTGTGGAGAAAGGGGAACCCTCCTACACTGCTGGTGGGAATGTAAACTTGTTCAACCATTGTGGAAAGCAGTATGGAGGTACATCAAAATGCTCAAAACAGACATACCATTTGACCCAGGAATTGCACTCCTAGGAATTTACCCTAAGAATGCAGCAATCAAGTATGAGAAAGACCAATGTACCCCTATGTTTATCGCAGCACTATTTACAATAGCCAAGAATTGGAAGCAACCTAAATGTCCATCTATAGATGAATGGATAAAGAAGATGTGGTACATATACACAATGGAATACTACTCAGCTATAAGAAAAGGGCAAATCCAACCATTTGCAGCAACATGGATGGAGCTGGAGGGCATTATGCTCAGTGAAACAAGCCAAGCAGAGAAAGAGAAATACCAAATGATTTCACTCATCTGTGGAATATAAGAACAAAGGAAAAACTGAAGGAACAAAACAGCAACAGAATCACAGAACTCAAGAATGGACTAACAGGTACCAAAGGGAAAGGGACTGGGGAGGATGGGTGGGTAGGGAGGGATAAGGGGGGGGAGAAAAAGAGGGGTATTAAGATTAGCATCCATAGCGGGGTGGGAGAAAGGGGAGGGCTGTACAACACAGAGAAGACAAGTAGTGATTCTACAACAGTTTGCTACGCTGATGGACAGTGACTGTAAAGGAGTATATAGGGAGGACCTGGTATAGGGGAGAGCCTAGTAAACAAAGTATTCGTCATGTAAGTGTAGATTAATGATTAAAAAAAAAAAAAAAAGCAGTTCCTGTGTGGTGACCTCCAATGAGTTCTACACAATGATATAAAGGGCATATAAAAGTGTAGACAAAGGGTCTGTTTGTGTTTATACAGAGGATCAAAGCCTAATTTGGCTACCCCAAAAATGAACTAAGATACGATATGAAAAAGAACTTCCAACATCAGCACTCTCGGGAAGACTCATGACAGAAGATGATCAGCAAAAAAAAAAAAAAAACCCCAACAAAGATCCACGCACTGCCACAGGTGTAGATGCACTCATCCCACCAGTTCCTGGACTTGCCATGGGAATGAGGAAGGAGATATCTAAGCTGGCCTGTGCATACAGTAAAACAACAAATTGGACTGGATCTATACTGTTGGAACTCAACCAAGAATTAGGAGAAGTGCAAATTGTAGCACTCCAAAATCTTACAACCACAGACTATTTACTGTTTAAAGAACGTATGGGATGTGAACAGTCCCCAGGAATGGGTTGTTCTAATTTATCTGAATTCTCTCAGACTGTTCAAAGTTCAGTTGGACAATATCCACCATATCATAGATAAGTTTTCACAAATGCCTAAGGTGCCTAACTGGTTTTCTTGGTTTCACTGGAGATGGCTGGTAATTACAGGTATGCTTTGGTTATGTAACTATATTCCTATTATGTTAATGTGTGTGCACAATTTAATTAGTAGTTTAAAACCTATCCATGCTGAAGTTACTCTACAAGAAGATATGTCAAAGAAATAATCAATCTTCCCAGGTTTTCTTCTGTCTGCTACTTCTATAGCTTTTCTTCTTCCTACCTAATCACAACCTTTAAATAGAACTGGTGCCACATGTCGAATTTACCGAGTATCATAATTCTTCCAAGTGGTAAAGACACCTCAAGACAAATGCTGGGCATAGAAGCCACAGGGCATAAATATGCAAAGAAGTAAAAAGCTAACCTTTTCAAACAATAAGGCTTCTCTCTCACTTACCAACTTAACATTTCCCTGTATGGCCCCGGAAGATGACTGGTTAGCCAGAGACGGGTAAGATTCCTCAAGGGAGGAACAACCTAAGACAGGCACAGTCGCAGGGGGCCATCTGGTGAGAAAATGGGGAGCAGCAGAGGTGAGGCTTAGAACCTCCCCCCTCATGTTCTGAGAGAAATCTTCTGCATACATGGATGTTTATTGCCCTCGTCTAGCTCGGATTAACACATAGTCTACAGGCACACACCTGATCATCTACATTTGCTCTCTTACAACACTAAACTCTGTTTTCTACCTTTATCTCGTATCTACCTACCACTTCAGCATTTTATTAAAAATAATAATAATAGAGAAATGTGGTATCCACATATAAATCAAGTTTAAAAATCAAATGAATATTCATATTTGAACTGACTGTTTATAGTTCATAATGCATGAACAAAACCGAAAGCTTCTGTGATGACTGCCCTTGCACTGTTCACCATGTAACTTATTCACTATGTAAGAATTTGTACTCCATGTAAGAACTTGTTCGTTATGCATCAGAAGATTGGAGACTGACGAAAATTAGGCTTGGGGTGGATTAATGATTGTGCATTGAGTATTGACCCCCCTATACAGAAATTTATTGTTGTTAACAACTATTTGATCAATAAATATGAGAGATGCCCTCACAAAAAAAAAAGTATATATATATATATATATATATATATATATATATATATATATATATAAACAGACTTCCAATTGTAAAATAAATAAGTAACCGGGCTGTAATGTATAGCATAAGGAATACAGTCAAAATATTGTAACAACTTGGTATGGTGATAGCTGGTACCTAGAATTATCATGTATATAAATGTTGAATCACTGTGTTGTACACCTGAAACTAATGTAATGTAATACTGTGTGTCAACTACCCTTCAATAAAAAAAAAAAAAAGAAAGAAAAAGAAACAGCCAGGGCAAGGAGCACACCCTGACCTCGTCTGTCTCCCTGAAGGCAGGACATAAACCTCGAATGCGGAAGGCGCCCACCCTGCCCCAGGAGGCAGAGAGACAGCCTTACTGCCAGTGAGGGAATTCAGGGCCCAGAAGGCTGTACAAACAGACCTTGTATTTTTATTAATTTACTGCTCCAGCCCAAATTCTGTTTAGAATTCCTTACTAATTGAGCTCCCAAACATGTTTTCTTTGTCCTGTCAATTCCTCACAGATTTATTGCTTCTTTGTCTAAAAGGATAAAAACTGACTGCTCAGTCATTTCTTTGGGCCTCAGTGTCATCCCTGGGCTTCTGTCTCATGCCGACTTGGCTCCTAGACCAGCTGGAAGAGCTCTGAGGGGTGAAGGGAAATGCCTCCTCCGTGGCTGGCACAGTCAGCAGGACAAACTCGAGCTGACCGTTTGCTTCTGCAAATTTGGCAACTGTGAGATCCTGAGACATCTGACATGCAGGCAGCAGAAGGTAAGATTTCTTACCGTCCCAGCCTTCCAGAGTCTCCGTCTGCAGAGGCTGGTGGAGCCAAGAAAGTGACAGCCCTTTCTTCTATATTTATAAATATTTAGATTGGCAGCACAAAACGTCTGTGGAACTAGCTCCCTAGGTCTAATGACATCTGACAAGTTTGGTTGGTTGACTGTTTTCTTGCTTTACTGATCCATTTCTTCTCAGAGATGGTCACTGTTTTCCTTTGTCCTTTGTGTCATTTGTCATAAGAGGAACTGTCAAAGGGCAGAACTTGGGTGCAGCCCCTAGAAGCCTGCTGTTGGAGCCAGCCTCACAGACTGCTCAGTCCTCAGATCTCAGCAGACCTGTCTAGACAGACTTGTTCTGGGTTAATGTGCATGTGAGGTATACGCTGTCACTAGGGCATCTTGGAAGCCAAAGCCACAGAATTGGTGGGCAGGGCAGAGCACCTAAAGGTTAGAGGGCTCACCACCTAGCTCAAAGATTCTGTGACAGGGTAAGTTGGTCACAGAACAGGTTAGATGGACCAACCTCAATAAAATCCCTGAAACAAGGCAAAAAAAAAATCACCACAGGGTCCCCAGCCATGCCTCCTAGGTGTCCGCTGGGCTCTGAGAGACTGAGGCTTAGCTGAAGCTGTGAACATGCATGTAAGAACCAGGTGAGGTTTCCTGTTTGTCTTGGTCTATGTCTTGAGAGCTTGGCTTTGTGACCAGTGAAAATACTCTCTCTGGTCTCCACCAGCCAGAAGGTTCACATGCCCATGTGCATCTGGCAGCCAAGTAGCCTGGGCTTTATGACAAGGGGTCACAGCAACGCTCTCTGTGCCCAGCTGGGCCAGCTCTCAGGGGCTTGTCACAGGGGTCCCAGCCCACAGAAAGCCTTGGCTTGGCCATCTCAACCTTAGTTGCTGTTAGTTCAAGTCTCATTGCAGTAGCACCTGCCCAGTGTCACAGATGAGCAGGTCTGTGACTGGAGGTGTCTCACGCTGTGGGAGATGGGAGACACCATATACACCACGTCATTCTTACCATCTATGCAACAAAGGCCTTTGTTTCTTAGACTATTTGGGGAGTGAACTTTTGGATCACAGGGGCCCACCATCTGTGCCCTCTCCAGGGTACCTCTGGCATCCATGGTAAAGATTCTACACCTGGGTCTTTCCATGAGAGGTTTATTGGACTGAGTCGCTATTAGAATAAATATACTAATGGAGATCCTACTTGTTAATGGCTGGATGACAGATCTTTTGTATTGGAAAAACTCCTTTATCTGAAAATGTTTTTAGAGAGCTCTCATTCCAAGCAGCTGCCTTCTTGGTATTTGTGGGAGGATCAAACTGAAAGGAAAATACAAAATAGTAGAACAGCTGGCCTCAGGAAATCCCTTATAAAATGAAAGAACAGAAGTCAGACTTAGGATAAAAATTAAAAACTAAGTCTGGCATAAACCTTTACCCAAAGCACCACTCTTATTCAGTATGTTGATGACTCTTTGCTTTGTAGTCAGACTTGGCAGGGCAGCTTCTAGATTCCCTCGTCTTCCAAAGGTCCCTGGCTGAATGAGGCCATAAAGTATAGGGATCTGAACTTCCATGGGTGCAAATAACTGTTGCCTCCTTAGGATCTAAATTGTCTCAGGGCATTCAAGCTTTATATCTCTCTCCCCAGAATGACACAACAGTCACATAACTTTCTAGGAGCAGCTGTTAGAACTTTGAAAGGAAGAAGAAAATTCTTCACCCAATATTCTCATGGGATCTTATGAAAACTCAGCAATGTCAACACTATGTTGAAAAGAAATGAGGTGAGAAGGATAAACTTGAAGAAACCTGGCCATGCACCTGCCCTGGGGAGCTCAGCCCCAGCACAGGGCACCATCACAGGCCAGAGTCAAGGCAGATCAGCCTCTCCCACATCTTCTTTCTTTCAGTGAGCATAGGTTTCCCATAGAACCATGTAAAGGAGCAAGAAAGAAAAAGACAAGCATGCATAAAATTCTCTTCTATGAGGAAATGAAGGAGGGGAGGCCAAGCACCTCCCCACTCATGGCACACAGATTAGCTAACAGGGAGGCCTCCAGGATGGAATATTCCCATGCATGACCTGTGCAATGATGCAGGACCCAGACAGGGATTCCCAGACCCCTGCCACCAGGAAAGCTGGTTGAACCATGGCCTTTGGAAGTCCAAGATTATAGTATTCTGTCCCCATCTGAAAAACAGGGAGGCAAGAATTATGCAAGCAGATTACAGCTTCTCTGGGCCTCAAATTGCCTTTGTTGAATTCTTACTTTGTTCTCAGAGAGGATTTGCTTCTTGCTTTACCAGATTCATGTAAGGTTATTACCTCAAAGTGCCTCCAATCCCATAAAACAGGTTTTTTTCTCCAACTGATGTTTTACCTGGCTCAGACACCACTGACTGACTTGTCCAGCTCCCTGTGGAAGATTCTCTGTCTTTGGTGCAGACAAATATTGCCTAATACTTGGATTACAAAAATCCCTGTCTAGATCATTTGACTGCTTTGTTCCCTCCAATTTCAAAAATTAAGAAACAAAAGTCATCTTCCTCTATGGTTTATGTTTCTCAGAGCATTCACCCTTCTTAGAAACTAAAATAAATATGCAAGGACACACTCATCAGCTAAGAGATATTCCACGTGGCATTGGCCAAATAACTTTGTGATGATGGGGCATCTAATACAGAATCACACTGTAGGTAAGAGGAAAAGATGGGGATGTGGTTGTTCAGAGCTGGAGGTGACTCACGCAGCCACGAGGGGAAGAATGAGGGTCCACATCTGGAGCAAGGAGGAGGGCTGGGGGGTGGAGCCAGAACACAACCTGGCCAGAGCTGGGTAGAAAGGGGCTGGGAAAAGCTCTAGATGCTTCCGGTGCTTTACTGGAAGACACCATGTTTCTGAAAGGAAAGTTACAGGGAAGAAGCTGGCTGGTGAGAAAAGCAGATGAAACAGAGAGAGAGAGGAAATCAAGATACTGTAATATCCCTGAATTTAAAGACAGCACCTCATGTTCTTTAGGAGTAAGGCCAACAATCTCACAAATATTGTGATGGAGCGAATTGAAAGAACTTCTTTCGGGTTTTGTTTCCTTGCTTTCCTTAATCCTGTCACCAAAATCCCCTCATGCCTTTCCCCCCACCCACCCCCACAGAACCCAGAACATGAATTCAAAATGTAGTAGAATCTGTGGGTAAGAAGTGAGATGAAGAGACTGCCAAAGGACTGTTCAGCACACTTCACATCGGCGTAGGAAACAGACCCCAGTGACTAGCTCCACATCACTCACCTTCCAGTATCGTGGGCCTCTCCACCTTTCTCACGTGAGAAAGGGCGCCACCCAGCCTGTGTGATGTCACTGCGAACAATGCTCTTCCGTAACTACTGTTTCAAGAAACAATACTAATGCATTCATTTAATTTTTAACTGTCACTACACTACCCATAATTCTGAGTTTTTCTAGAAATAGTATTCTGTAAATGAAAACACATTGTGATGTATACTTGTAATAAAAAGTCATGCTTTTTAGTTATATCTAAAATTCCACTTGTAGGAGAAAGCATTCAGAATAGACTTCCCACCCAGTCTCTCAGTTATGACTTCACTGTCTCCAGGGCCTGAGGGGGACAAGAAGAACCACTTCAAAGTGCTCAGGAGAAGCTCAGGGAGGATGAGAGAGAAGTGGCTGGCACTTCTCTGACTTCCATGTGGAACTCCAAAGAGGGGGACACAAAATTTAGGCTCCTCAAGGGCAATGTTGTGACCTTCCCTCATGTCTTTTATTTTCTCTATTACTGCTTTTCCCTTAGGAATGACTTTCTGAACTTGTTCAAATTGTTTAGGCACCAACTGGAAGTGATGTGCAGTTTTCCTTTCTACATGCACCTGGAAAATAAAATCATCTCCTAAATTAAAGGGCTGGTCTTGAAGGTCTACGACCCACACTGCGTAATTGTAACAAACAGAGTGGCTCAGCATATTACCTAGTAGGAATTCCAACGGACAAGGGTCAGTTGAAGTGGACTGGGACTTAACAATTTTGTCTTAAGTGTTTTTCTTCAGTGGTTTCCATTTGGTACATTTCCAGCCACCTAAGTCATGTTTAAGAGGGTATTTTGGAACTGTCTGCACCACCCATAGGTGTTCAGCCCTTCCCAGGAAAACCAACATGGTTCCTGATGAGAGCAACAGTGCACACATGCCCTCCAGAGATGGCCCACAGCTGGGAACCACCCCCTTTGCCCTGATGAATATGCATATATTTGCTTGACAAAAACCCATCCCTGACTTCTCCAGAGGAGACAGTCTTAGGGAGCTTGTCTCCTTTACTTGTCACAAGTAAATAAAGCTTCCTTTTAAGTCAACTCTTGCTTGAGTCTGATTATTTGGAAAACACCCCAGATGATGGTCCCATTGTGCCCAGTAACAGGGAGACTGGTTGTCTTGCCAATGGGTTTTAGCCCCAGGCAAATTCGCTATGGATTCAATGTGACCAAAGAAAATTGACAGCAGAACGCTCTTCATGGTACTCAGGTACCATGAAGGCAGCAACTCCAGAATGCAGAACGGCTGAAACTACTCAATTGTGGAAGCCAGGAGGGGGTGCAGACGGGACCTGGTCCCTGGGGAGAAGGCCCTGGTGGGGCTGCTTTCTGTGCCGCAGAAAGGGTTATACCCAACTTTATTTCCAGGTGGCAGGTCAGTCACTAGAATCCCATTCACTCAGAGCGAGTCAGCATGCAGCAAGCCAGCCTCTGCCTCTGGGCCTCTCTGTCCACACAGCCGTCCTCTTGGTCTCTCTGCACAGTCATCCCACACTGCTGTCCTCTGGGCCTCTGTCCTCGGCATTGCCACCACTCCAGCCTCTGCTCTGCTCTCCTGCAGTCTTGCAGCCCTGCCACCATGTCGTGTACAGAGTACTGGGCGGAGCTCTTTATCTAGAGTCAGCAGCCATGTATTGCCCACAGGTGTGCAGTGAGCTAGTCAACCAGGGCCAGGTGAGAATCCTGGCCACAGGAACTCTCATTTTATCCACACTGGTGATGGTCTCTAAAGCAGGGTATAAAGCTCCTGAGTTCAGCAGGGCACATCCTTCCATCCTCTGAAGCAGGCTAGATGGAGAACAGAGGAACTCAGGGTTCAAATCAGAAGGTATGGGACAACAGGATGCTTACAAAGTACAATGTAGCAGGTTGCTCAGGGTTCAAAACAACAGGTACAAAATAACTAGATGCTTGCAGACTGAGACATACCAGAATAAATTCCTGATGGTCTGCCTACCAAGTCAATTTCCTCCCAAGAAAACTATTTTCTCTTTCCTTCACCAGGCATGTGCAACCTAACCAGTTAGGTAAATTACCCATCCATGAATATTCACCCTACAGTTAATCAGACCCTTTTAAACCCCAACCACTACACCCCAGTGCTGCTCACCTGTTGAGCAGACCTGCACTCCCTCCTTGAGTGTGTGCTTTCACTTTAATAAACTGTTGGTTTATGCCTGCTTGACCTGCTCATGAGATCTTTCTCAATGAGAGTGATGAATGCTCTCCACAGTTAAGGTCAGCCTAGCCAGCAAGGAGACCTCCCTGGATTGGATTTCCCAACACCACCTTTACCTGGCCCTAATGAGACAGGGACTGTAGGTTTAGACAGAGTAGGGTGAGGGCCTTCAGAAAAATCAAGGCAAGATAATTGCAGTCAGCAATGTAACAATATGCAAGGAAACCCCCTATCAAAACTCCAATGTTAAACATTAAGCTCTAGAGTCATTCTTCACTGAAATCCATTAATATTCCCCAGATAAAGTAAAGTACCTCAGCATAGCCCATGCTTTTGTTATGCTAATCATTTGTGATCATGTGTAGGATTCACTTTAGCATGCTAAAAGGCCCAGGCCTATGTGCTGTTTTTTCACCTTCAATCCTGGCCAGGTGATTTGCAACCTGGGCAATTAATTTGGCAAGCATGCCCGGCCATAAACAACATAGTGAAAGCAAGAAAAATTCCATCTTAAAGATAAGATTGCCTTTTAAAACCCAGGAAGTTAAGAAGTACAGTCCTTAACAAACTCTTCAGCAAATAGACAATAATTCAGCCCACTTTGAGGGCAGGGCAGGCAGTCTTGGTTGATGTGCTCCCAGACCAAGGGGCTGCAATTCTGGGAAAGAATCTGCAGTAAATTTCTTGTGCTGACTTTGCAGAATTACCTGGAGGACTGATGAGAAAAGAGACTTAATGTCTCATCAAGGATGGACATTCTAAGACCACTTAACAGGTCCACACCCCTAGCCCTTTACCACATTCCTAAAAATCCCCAACCACCTATAAATCCCCCAGACAACACATCACTGTGGGCTCTCTTGTCCCTCCTGGAGTGAGCCAGGAACTCTGTCCTCTCACTTTATCTCTAAATAAAAGCATCTCCCTTGCTCTCCTACCTTGAGTGTTTGCAAATTTCATTCTCGAATTCTATGAACAAGGACCCCAACATCACTAACATTCCCAATAGGAGTATCTCTTTGAATGGTTGACTTCAGCTCAAGAATTCCCCAACAGCTTCTCTAGAAGTTTCTTAGAATTGGACCATGGTCTAAGGCTTTTCCCACTGACCTTCTCTCCCCTCCTCCAGGGGCACCACAATCTACGGCTCCTCCCCATTCCTCTTCCACAAGTACTGTCCCCAGTAATCTCTTATGTGCCAAGTGTCTGCTTCTCACTGGAAAACAGAGCCTTATCGTCCCTTTAAGAATGGCCATGATATTTCTGATGTACTGTTAAATGCAGATGTGCAAGGAAGCATGAGGTTGAGTTATCTGAAACTGGCAGGAAAGGAAAAGCACTCAGGTACCATGAAGGCAGCAACTCCAGAATGCAGAACGGCTGAAACTACTCAATTGTGGAAGCCAGGACGGGGTGCAGACGGGACCTGGTCCCTGGGGAGGAGGCCCTGGTGGGGCTGCTTTCTGTGCCGCAGGCTATGGCTCTGAGACCCTCCGGGCAGGGAACAAACCCACATCCCTGCCTGGCTGTTGAGTCTCCGTCTGGGCAGAGCCTCGGAGGGACCGGCAGCCAGTGGAGACGTGGATGGCAGTGCTGCAGCTCCTGCACCTCTGAGACAACCACAGAGCTGCCTACCTGGGCCTGAGGGGCAGTAACTTCAAAACCAGGCCAGCAGGTAGGTCTGACCATCTTTAATCTCAAAAGTCGCAATTTCATAAAGTTCCAACTGATGTATATGCCTCATGTCAAAAAAAGTGTGTGTGGGGGGATATGTAGACTCACCTAAAAGAAAGGACACAGTCACACAATATAATTAGCAGAGTGTCCTCTCTCCCTGCCTTCTGCTCTCCATCCCAGAGGGCCAGTCTTCTCTGAAGGTGACCCTAAGGGATGTCAGAGGGCTGCAGCAACGCTGAGGCTGAGAAACTACTGTTTACCAGAGGAAACACCTTTCTAATGGTTTGTCTGAGATTTGTAATTGGTGCCAGTACCCAGCATGCCTGAAGAAGATCCTAGAAAACAGGTGAACAGATGGACCCTCAAATCCCCTCCAGGTGACAGAGAGAAGAATCTCCTTGCCTGAGTGCATCAGTCTTGAGGCTGAGAGAAATTCTGGGAGTGGTGACACCCAGGGAAGCCTGACTCTCTGATACGGCACCACAGAGTGACCCAGAGACAAAGCTGGGTTCACCCCAAGTGTCTGCCAGCAGACAGCCACCGGAGCCAGAAGCTGAGAAATAAAAGGCTGCCATTCCTCCCAGGAGCAGAGAGAGAGAGAATCCCAGAATTAAAAGAGGCTTGTGCGACTCCTTCAGACAGGTGGCCAGGTGGCCCTTCTGAAATTAGTGAGCTGTATCTTATCTACATAGGGGGGAACTGCTGGGCAGCTTCTGCTCAAAATAAATATATTTATGACCCAGTTCAGATCCTAGGCATGCACCTGAGAGGATCGAGTGATGTGTCTACACACACCAAAGACATCAAAACAAGCTCACAGACGCTTTATTCATAATCACCAAAACCTGGGATCACCCCCTAGGTCCATCAGAAGAAGAGTGGGTAGGCAAATTGCAGAGTATTCCTTCTGTGATGTAGTGCACAGCCATGGAGATAAATGGTACAGGGCACGGCCACAGAAATACATGGTACAGTGCATGGTCATAGAAATAAATGCTGCAGAGGAAGAGGCAGGAGGCAGGTGATGCAAACATTTCCAGTCATGATGTGGGTAGTAGTTACATGGGTGTCCATATAACTGAAAATTCATCAAGAGGTAAACTTAAAATTTGTGGATTTTACTGTGTTAATTATGCCTTGATTTTTTTAAAAAACTCTGTCTGGTACTAGTCATCAAATAGTAGTCTAACCACCCTCACAGGAAACAAACCCTTGAGCAAATAGCAGCTGTCTAATCCAGCTGGGAAGCTGGGGCAGAATCCCAAGCTGATCTGTCCCCACCAGTGACATCCACACATGCCACAGTTCTTCTCAGTCTGCAGAAGGTGTTTCTCCAAGGATCATCAAGTCCAGAACACAGAATAACTACCTCCAGGTAAAGGGACACAGGAAGGAAGGGTGGTTCTGGAGACCAGACCTTCCCTCAGTGACACCTCTCAGTTCCCCATCCCTGCACAGCCACAGAACCAGGAAAAGGCCTTCTGGCCCCTCAGCTGACCTGCCTTCCCCTGGCCTTCCTTCCTTCCGGCAGCATGAGGTCAGGGCCCTTCCAGAGCCTACCTGTAGGGAAGACCTGTCCTGGCACAGACTGAAGGACCTTGCTCCCATCTTACTCAGGATGGCCGGAGCCATGCAAATGACCCCCTTCTGTTTGCCTGAACACACACACCTGTAACAAATGACTAGAGCTCTGTGCCCAAGGCACTCAAGGATACAAAACCCATGTGAATCCTACCTTTCACTTGCTTTCACTTTCCCCTGCTGGTACCTAAGGACAAGATGGAGGGAAGGGCTAATGCCAGGGTGCAGGAAACAAGGGAGTCAGGATGGACCTTGCTACTCCCTGGAGAAGTTTCCCAAATAGAGGGGATCACTCTACAGAAGGATCTTTGCCCCATCTGGGATAGAGTCTGGGGCTTCCAAGCCTGATGACCTGCTCATTGCTTCTTATCCCAAATCAAGTATGTCAATGGGCATGACAAGGGGAAATGGAACTCAGAGCATCTGTCAGCTCTTTTCAGGACAATGGGGTAAAGGTCAAGGGTGGAGGAAAGCGGTGTCCTCGTCTATAAATCAGACAGAATGGCCAAGGCCCTGAGATTATTCTACAAATCTATACAGTTTGAGGGTTAGAGAGGATAGTTGGTTTATTTAAAATCTATAACTAGCCAAAGCAGATTTTACAGGTCAAAACATCCAGGCTAATGATGTTTTTCTTTCATTCAACAGTAACTTATTAAGAATCTTCTGAGCACCAGAAACCAACACCAGACCTAGTGATAGAAAACATGTTCATCACCTTTGACCTGCTGGCATTGACAGTCCAGTCTGGAGAAGGACATTAAATCATTATCTAGCATGTGATGAGTGCTACGATGAAACACAGAGGGAATCATGAGACCCCTGGTGGGTCCTCATTTAGACGGAGGAAAGCAGAGTGAAGAAACTGAACTACGGTGATTATTATGCAAGGAGTTTGTTAGTCAGCTAGGGCTGCCTCACCGAGCACCACAAACTGGGCAGCTTAAACAGCAGAAATTTATTGTCTCACAGTTCCGGAGGCTGGAGGTCAGAAAGGGTCGATCCTTCTGCGGCTGGGAGGGATGCCCTGTTCCAGGCCTCGCTCCTCGGCTTGTGCCCCGCTGCCCCAGCACTCAAGGGGCACTCTCCCTGTATGCACATCAAATGTCCCCTTTTTATAAGAACACCACACAAATCGGATTAGGTCCCACCATAATACCATCATTTTAACTTTATTGCTTCTCTAAAGACTGTTACTCCAAATAAGGTCACATAAGGTTCCAATCTCCCATCTTCCACTTCCCTCTGTCAGCCTGTCATGATTCTAATTTATGATTTTCACTCTCAAACCAGTCCCTTTTCCAGCCGGGTCGTAGGTCAGTTTCCCAGGAGTCAGACTCTGAGTTGGAAATACTTGTGTGGGAGGTTAACAGGGAGTGCTCTGGGGATCACATCCTCCAGAGAGGAAGGGAGGGAAGCGGGATGGAGTCGAGGGAGAAGCTGAACTTGAACTCAGTCCAGGCAAAGCCTCATGCAATCCCAGGGGAGGCTGTGAAGCTGACACAGCACTTCAGAGCTGATGCCATCCCAGCTGGGGTGAGAAGACGGGATTGTCAGCCCATCATGGGGTGCAAGCACCCTCAGGAAAGGGATGTGACCTCGGTGCAGGAGAGGGGTCCATAGCTGGGGCTGTCAGCAGCACCCCATGCCTGGGAGAATAACCCTTTCCATTCAGAAGGGAAATCTGGGCAGCTTATGCCTCCTCCTTTACGGCCCTGCATCTAATGCTGTGGGGCATAACTGCAGCCACAGCTAGCCTGAGCCATGTCACAGCTTCCTGAGATGCCATTCAGGTCAACACCCATATCTGGAAAGTGCCAGCTAGCAGGTAAAGTCCATGGAAAGGTAAATACATCTGACTGCACCAGGAGTCAGGCAGTAGTGTGATTCTGGGAGCATGGGCAGGCGGGATCCAAGTCTCCTGGGGCTGGTGTGGGTAGTTACTGGTGCGCATGAGTCACAGTGTGAGGGCCCCTGTCAACAGGCTGGGGTGCAGAGCAAGTCTGGAGTGTGAGTGAGGCAGGAAGGTGGGTGGCCTGGACCGACCACTGAGGGAGCCAGGTCTCCTGAGATGCTCACAGCATCTACAAGATCAAGGCCAGATCTGGGGATGGAGTCTGCAGGTAGAGGGCATCCACCTTGGAAGAGAGGAAATGGGGCCGGCCTCTGTGGCGGTCAGGGCTCTCTGCTGCTCCCAAGCAGCTTGGACCCGGCAGAGCCACTGCCTGTGGGGTCAGGACAACAAACTGACAAGAAGGCAACAGAAGTTTCCAGAATGAAATTAGTTCTGATTCCAGGAGGGCAGAAGGGAAAGCTGGCTTTAGTGCAGAGGGGAGCACAGTGTAGCAGGGTTGCCGTGGGGCAGCACCCAGGGACCACCTCCGAGACCCTGGGGAAGGGGAACCGGGATCATGGGAACTGGCTCCTTGCCTCAAAGGCCTCCCCCTACCCTGCACAGGGCAGCCTCACTGCACTGGCCCCAGCCGTCCAGGTGGAAGAGCACCAGCATGGTCAGAAAATGAAGATGCTTGATGTTCACTTAGTGTCCTCTGTAAGCTGGGCTCTGCCTAAATTCTAATTCTCAAAACTATAGGAGAACAACTGATGGCTCAGTGATTTTACATAATTTACCCCCAAACCACTCAATTCATACATTCCAGAGATAGGGTTGGAGTCCATCTGATTCCAGATCCCCACACCCATCCAAACCATGCTTCCTCCCAGCAAAACAAGACCAGGTCAGCCAAGTGTCCCAGAAGCCAGACAGGGAGAGATTTCCTGGGAGGCTAAACACTGTCGAGGTCAAGGGGGCTTGGTGCTGAGAGGAACCGCCCAGAGTCAGGAGGGACATGGTAGGTGAGACCTTAGGGAGAAACAAATATTACCTCCAGAGGTAGCAAAGGTCATTTTTCCATTTAAAAGCAATTCAGCTTTCTTGTAGAAGTTATGGTATTATGACATGGAAGCTCTGTCTTTTAAATAGGAAGTCATTCAATCTGGATTTCTTTGGATTTTTTTATGGATTATTTGGAATTCTTGCTTTTCCATCCTTTTCATATTACTGGCATTGGATCAATTTCATGGTTCTAAAAAAGGTAACCTATAAATAAATAACAACATTATTTATTAGCAGCCAGGGTTTAATAGTCAAAATGAATGTTTGGGGATTTTTGTAGCTTTCTTCAGATGGAAATTTTTTAAATTAATGCTTATTGTTATGCATAATGATTATTTGTATTATCATCATCTAAAAATATGAATGCATATTCATATTTTTTAAATAATATCACTGGAATATAATAATCAGTTCCTCCGATCTTTATTCCACTTTCAGGAACTACTTGGATACAGGAGATTGTAGACCTGATACAGAACGAGGGAGACACTGAGAAGAGCAGACAAGCTCCCATCCACCTTTGACAGCCTTTCTTGGAGTGGGAGAGACCAGAAAACACTGGTAAGTCTCTAATTTTAAAATCATAACCTTCACATAAAAATGGACAATTAGGATTGAAGAACTCAAAAACCTAATATACTGGAAAAAAACAAAACTTCCCTTTGGTCTCTAATTCTAAATACTGCATGAAACTTATCTTTTCTTGTGCAAATCTAGGTGGGTCCCTTCACTTAACACTTATTTAGCCCTAATGCTTAATAGAGAGGTATTATCTACTGAGCGATGTGTTGTGAGTTAAGGTGTCAAGGAATATCTACCTGGTCCTCTCCAGCAGAGTCTCAGCTTTCCCGTGCAAGAGCCCAGTGCCAACTTCAAGAAGCCTGGCACCACGGACCCTCGTGTCCAATGTTAGAGTTTGCAATGCACTTTCCATGGAAAAAAATAATAAATTGTATAGTCATAGTTAAGATTTTTATAGCACACACCATGTGTCAGGCTTTATTCTAAACATTTTCCATGTACTAATGAAGTTAGTCTTCACAACATGTTTGTGAGGTGGCTACTATTTTATACCCATGTTACAGATGAAGAAACTGAGACCAGAGAGGTTATGATTTGCTCAAGGTCTACAATAGGTAACTGAGCCATGATTTGAACTCAGGAATTCTGTTTCTAAAGTCTGTGCTCTAAGCCACTAAGCTTCATCGTCGTGTTTGTGTGTGCCTGTGTATGTATCTGTATGTGTCTGTGTGTGTATCCACGTGTGTATCTCCTGCATGAGCTCACACCACTCACCACATGACAGACCAATAGGTGTTGGGGCAAGAAAAGCGATTTTAGAGCTCCAACTGACTGAGTAGGTGGTGGACTGATGTCCTAAGGAAGCACCTTGCCTTAGGGAAGAAGGACCAGAAGGGTGTTGAGGTCAGGAGGTGACAACTGACCTCAGACATCCAGATGTCAGCGAGGGCCAGAGGAGGGCAGTCAAATGCCCTGTCCGTGGTTAGTTGGCTCCAGCCATTTTGCTGACGTGGGCCTGGCTGTGATGTTCCTGTAAGTCCTTAGCAATCCAGCTGTCATTTTTGTACATAATTCTTTATCTCCTCAGGGAGGCAAGTTTCAGATGAGGGACTGCTTGCATCATTCCTAAGCCATGAGCAAGATTCCTTCTGATGGTTAATGAGCCCCCGTGCAGGGCTGCAGGGCTGAGCAGAGGCTTTATACCCACAGATGAAGCACCAAAGGAGGCAGAGACAATATGGAGGCAGAGATGCCAAGTTTTCCTTCAGTTACAGGTTGGAGTTAAATAGCCTGTGGTGGACCAGCATGGGAACAGGAACCTGGTCATTTTTAATAATGCTGTTTCTACAGGATCTGTTCTAATCTGAAAAAGACTGATTTATAAACTCATCTTGGGAAAATGAATTAACAAATGAATGCTCATCATCTTGTTTTCTTTTTTTTCCTTTTTTGGGTAAGCCTAACATGTTTTCAAAACTGCCCTGTCTGTGTCACACCAGAGTGCCTGGGGAAAGTGGCATGTGTGAGAGTTAGAAACAGTGGGGCAGATTTTGAGATGAGTTCTAGGCTACACTATGTATCTGAGTCTGATCTCAGGAGCCATCTGCCAACGTGTCTTTGGGAGTCCTCAGGACCTCTACAACAGCCCTCACTCATCGCCTTGTTTGCATGGTGATTCAGCACAGAAGGAGGCACGTTCTGGGGGTTCAGGAGAAGCACGGTACAGCCTAAGCCCTGCCCTGTGCCCACTGCCCTCATCTGCTTCTGTGTCTCCACTCCTGATACTAAGTGGTACTACTGTATTCTTAGAGGCTGATGGGGTGGGCAATGGAGGGGGCTCTGTCTTAAATAAGACACCAAGTGAAGGCCAATGTATCAAAGATTTTAACACAAAATGCAACATAAGTACTAAGAACTAAAAATCCCAGAGACAAATGTCTTTTATCTAGAAGTGACAATGGCCTAACCATGACATAAAACCCAGAAACCATAAGTGAAACAAACTGACAAAATTAACTGCATAAAAGAAAAACTTCTCAAAAATTAAAGAATAAGCCAGAACAATTTTTCAGGAATTGACCTGGCTAATACAATGCCCTCCCCAAGGATCTTGAAAACTCATCTTCCTGTGTAACTACTGCCTCCATCCTTCCGGGAGAAAAACTGTAAGGTAAGTTTGAGACAGAAAATATTCAGAGATGGATTTTCCCCATAAGCATATTGATTGCATCAGAACCATTGTCTCGTCACCACCACACTGACTCTGCCAGGAGCACCAAAGGGGAGCCTCTGGGCGCTGTGATCGTCTTCCGTGCCCCCAGTCCCTTGTTGATGAGGACGGGCTCAGTGTGCACCTACACCGAGGAAAGGGAGAGGACAGCCTGCTCTTAGCCTCAGTCCTGAGCATCCTCAGCCCCTCAGTCCTGAGCAGTGCAAGGATGAGCACATACAGTTCAGACATGTTACACAAGCAGTCCAGGAATAAATGCCTGGAGGGTGAGAGAGGTGGGCTGCCAGTCCATATCTTCTTGACCTGCAGGCACATGATCTTTCCCCTGCTCTATGCTGCCTACTCCATGCCTACTACATGTACTCCTACCACGGTAATTTCCAAGCTGACCAGTGCTGGCCCGCTCCTGGTCAGTAGTATTTATTTAAGGAAGCAGAAGATGGCACTGGAGGAATCTTAGAAACAACATGTAGCATTATACTCCACGTTTTTTCACTCTCAATTAAACTGCCTCTTTCAATCATCTAAGGGTGTCTACAAGTTCTATTCATTCTGAGAGATGATTAAAAAAAAAGGTGAGTTGGTCAAAATTTTGTAAACATCAAAATTATTTTCCATATTGATGCAACTTCACATGCATCTTGAGTTGGTCAGTAAGGAATTCATTTCAGCTTTCTGGGAGTCCTCAGAGACCTTTGCTGCCCGTAGTCTAAGGAAGCACTCACCTACAGGCAGCATCTGCAGATGGCCCGGGCGCTGTGCCAGAGCAGCCCCTGGCCTTCCCTTCCATGGACAACCTTGTCAGTAGCTGCCCCTCCTAAACCCCTGCTTCTCTCGAGTGTATCCAGGGCCTTCATCGCCCTACCATGCTGACCCCAGTAGGTCTCGTGTGTCTAGACACCAGGAGAAGAAAAAATGGCTGAAGACAAATGTCAATATGTTGCTAGTGTAGGCAGAGCCAGGCCTGCACTGCGGTAACAGTGACAATCCGAGCACCATAATGAATGGGTGAAGCTGTCCCAGGAGCAGGAATGTAGGAGTACAGGACTTGGTGTCAAGGAGGGCTGGCGAGGGTGACAGGGGAGTAAACAGGAGCTTGCCAAGTGCCAAGGAAAAGAAGGGCACTCCCATCACCAGGAAAGCAGAAGCTAAGGCTCTTGCACTTGAGAAAATACATGCATGACTGAAAGGTGGGCAGAAACAGAGGCAAGGGCCTCATTGCCCTGCTAAGATGTTTGGGCTTTATGCTGTGGGTCCCACTGGCGACTTTAAACACAGAAGTGAAATAACCCATTTGCATTTTAGAAAGCTCCCTTGAGGACATGGTGGTGTGCGGGAGCCATCAGAACTGGGCAAGACTGGAAGCTGGATGTGAACAAGGAAACGGTGGCAGTCATCCAGGGCAGGAGCTGGGAAGACCAGAAGTGAGGCAGAAGCAGAGGCAGGCGGAGAACATCAAACATTTGGAATAGAGCGAATCTGCACGCTGGGTCAGGAACCGGCCATGGGAGAGGTGGAACAGTGGCTTCTAGTATGATTTTGTGATTGTGATTGTGGTGCGGGTGGTTCCCTCAACTGAAAGAGGGAAGGAAAGCAGAAGAGTCAGTCAGTCTGTAGGCAAGTGGGACTTTGAGCCTGTTGAATCTGAAATGCCTGTAAGACAGCCAGGGAGAGGTGCAGACCTAAATCACCTGTCCATAGCCTAGGACAGAGGCATGTATGAGGGACTAATCTGTGCGTTGTCAATATTTGAAATTTAAAGCAATGGAAAAAGACAACAAAAAAGCAGGAAAAGTAACCAAAATGAGGTCAAGCGTAGGCCCCCGACAGAGCCCTAAAGAAAACCAACATGCAAATCGAAGGTTTGAACTTTAGTGACCACAAACCCCACTGAAAATCTGAAGCCATGTCTCCATTTCTGACAAAGTACTATTGTGCATACTATTTCAGGGAGAGTGTTGGTTCACAACCTTCCTGGACACTTCCCAGGCATGATCTGAAACCAGCCCTGTACAAAGAAGGCAAAGAGGAGGGCTGCTCCAGGGTGGTAGGTGGCAGGTTTACTCAGCAGGGGAACTGTCATGGGCACCCCAAGACAAGCAGACCTCTGCACCCACCCACCAAATCTTAAAGTTTACAGAGAAACCTTCCCTGGGTTCATCACATACACTCCCCACAGGCTCATCACCACATCACTGGCTCAAGGCTGCATCATGGGGCCTCTCTGGGAGCAGAGAAAGCAGATGAAAGATACATTCCAAAAACAGGGGAGGGAGGAAGGAGCCTGTTTGCCAGGGTCCAGCTCACTGGTCAGCCAGGGTCATGTCCTCTCATTCGCCAGTTTAAGATCTGCTGATTTAAGAAAAGAATGGCAGTTTTAAGCAGGCACTGAAAAAGGATAGCCAGAAAGATTGCTGGAGAGCCACAAATGAAGGGCTGCTGCAGAAGGAGGGGCCTTGGAGCTGGTTGGGCAGAACCACGCACGGTCTTGTTCACCAGGTCAGAGCTGAGAGCTTGATCCTAACAGCCATGTACACACACTGAGAAGTTTTATACAGGGGAGCAACTTGATCAGATCTGCATCTCCACAAGATTGCACTGGCCACCTGGATGATGAGAGGAAGAGAACAAAGTTGTGTTCATGGCCTTTAGGACTTGGTTCCTATAGACACACGCAGATGTCATGCACATTGCCAATTTCTACCTCCTTCTTTCATTTATGCCCTGTTTCTTCCATTTCTCCTCACCCCCTTAGTTGACCTATGGGGCAAGGAATGCCAAGGACACCATGGTGTCCTACTTCTATTTCAAAGGATCAACAAAGTACTCCCTGCCCCAGGAAGCTGGGATGCGTACTTTGAAGCATTCATGGTAGGCAAAGGTAAGCCAGGAGAACAGAACCAAGCAAACTGAAAGGGTGGGGGATGCAGGCAACGTGCCTGAGACGTGGGTGGCCCTGGCTGGCTCTCATCGGAGGTCAGCGGATCTGCTTCCAATGATGACACATCATCCACTGAGTGAAGATAAGCAGTACCGCAGGGAAGCTGGCAATAAGAAAAGGTTCCAGCTGCTTTAATTTTTGAAGCAAGGTGATAATATCCAGAATTATAGGGAATGAGACCAAGGCTCAGTCAGTCTGAGTGAACTCTAATTCCCTGCTGGTGAGAGTAGGGCTGGAATCTGAACACAGGCAGTTCTGGTTCAGCTCAAACCCGTGTGCTTGGCACCATGTCAAGCCCGCCCAGCAGCAGGCACGTTCAGCCAGAGAGAAGGGTTCTGTCCGTGAGCAGGTTTTCCAGCCACAGCAGTCACATTGGTGCTGCGGTGGCCCATGGCCTGTGGCACTTTGGGACCACAAACGAGTCACCACAAGTTTCTTAGAGTTTTTCTTAATCTCAGATACTACTAGAGGTTAGATCTAACTTCAAATACTTTTAATGCCTCAACGCTTCTCCTAAAGAATATTTAAAAAGTGATTAAATTATTGAAGCTGAGTAAGGGTTTGTGGAGGTTCATTCTATTATTCTCTCTATTCTCATGTAGACCTGAATGGTTTCATATTAAAAAGATTTTTTGAAAGTTAAAAAAAGTAATTTAAGCAAACCTTTTTAAGATTACACCTTTTGGGAGGTACAGTGTAACATCCACTTGGTTTATACTGTGAAACTGAATTGGCAGCTTTACATGATTAAAACCTAAACAAATATTCACACTAAGTCACTTGATTATTCAAGCTCAAAAATGTATAACTGAGTTAACTTTCATTAATCATTAATTTTGTCCTGTGGAGAATAACTGCCCTCCACAGCTCTCCTGTACTGAAGTCCTCCTCTAAAATAATTGTGAACAAACTTAATAAAGGATTTCTTTCCGTTAGTTAACAGTCCGCCAGTCAAGTATGGAAGTACAATGCCTTTAATTCCATTTGGATTTTCGCGATCCTAAGAGACAAAAATTACTATTACAGTTTGTTCCTTGTGAGATACATTTTGAGAATGATCTGTTTGTCTCCTGAGGTGTTACTGCTTTGCTGTCTTCAATAAATCTTGTTGTGGATGTTCTGACACTGACGTCACAAAGAGTAGCCATAAGAGAGGGGCTGATCGGGCAAGCTGAGAGCACGGGGGGTTGCGACAGGGTCGATGATGTCAACTTCATCCAGCAGCTACTCTTCACCAGACACTAGTTATCGTGCTGTGTCCCAGGCACTACGAGACCAATGCTAAATATGTGGTAGGTCACTGGATCATGAATGATTCTTCTCATCTTAAAAAATACAGTTAAATAACAACTGACGCTGCCGTCCCTGCCCCACTGCTGCCCCCTTTCATTCACCCCACTGACTTGGGAGGCCGACTCACACTTGCTCTCCTCAGCTTCTCGTCCGTTCTCCCGCTGCACCACAGCAATGTGCCCAGACCGGTGACCTCCACGTTCCTGAACCCAGTGGCGGTGCCCCATCCTCATGTCGTCTCCCCCAGCTGGCCACTCTCCCTTCACTGAAATGCCCCGGGCAGAGGCCCCCAGGACACCACCCTTGCCTGGCCTTGCTCTCTCTCTGACTGCTGCCCTGAGTATCCTTGGCTGGCTTCTCCTTGCCTCCTGGACCCTGAGCCTGGCTCCTCTCTTGTTTCCTCCTGCAGTCACTCCTCGGGCAATTCCAGTCACTGCACAGCTCCAGATGGCATCCATCTGCTGGTAACTCCCAGATCTGCCCCAAGTCCCAGCCTCGCCGGGTGCTCCAGACTCAGTGACTCTGCTGCCACGTGGCTGTCAGACGAGGCTGCACACATCCCAGTCCAAAGCCCCATCTTTCCTCCGGGCCTGGCCTCAGCAGGCTTCCAGCACTTGGTTACCTGCGGCTCTTCCCTCCTCAGCTCCTGAACCCAGCCTGAGCCACTCTCACACACCCGTCCAGTCCATCAGCACCCCTGCCGACCCTGCCTTCCAGATGTACCCAAGTCTTGCCAACCCTCCACGCTTCTCCTGCTCCCCTGGGCCACACTGCTGCTGTACCTTCCCAGATAAACAAAGAGCCCCTGCCCTTGCCACACAGAAACCAGGGGATACTGTGGAAAGGGAAGGCAGGCCGCAGCGCTCCTGTGCTTGAAGCTCCTCCCTCAGAGGACACCAGGGCCCTTCCTGGAACCACCAGGCCCCCGGGGCTGGGCCTCCAGCCTCCCCCCATCCCCTTACCCTCCTCTCACCCAGCCCTTGTCCCGCTGGCCTCCTTGCCATTTGCTCCACCCAGGGATGCAACTTCCTTCTCTGTCTCAGGATTTCACTCAGTGCCACCTTCCAAGAGTCCTTCCCCGGCCAGTCAGTGGACAGACTGGCCTCCTGCGTAAGCCCAGCACTTCCTTGCTCTTACCCACCTCATGTTATGATCGAGTACACTGCACAGTTCACATCCTCACCTTCTCTGCCCTGTGGCCTGCACATCCACAGTCTTTCCCACCTGTCTTGTCCACTGCTCTATCCCCAAGGCCTTGAACAGTGCTGAGCACACAGTAGGCTCCGTGGAATAAATCAGTACATCTTAATGTGAGGCAGAAAGACAGAAATGAGCAGGATGGGAGGGAGAAAGGGCCCCCCAAAGATGACTCAGGGAGTTTATCAGATAGAACCAGAGAGCCAGAAATGGCTCTGAGAGTTAATCAGATGAAGCCACAGGTCCAAGAGTAACTCAGGAAATGTCCAGGGTCCCCCCAGATAAGAAACATCACAGACACAGGAACGGCACAGGCCTTGTCCCCATTTCACCAAACAGAACAAGCCTAGAGAGCTGACAGCTGTCAATCAAGGCCCTCTCTGCCCTGCCAGAACCACATAAAAGAAGCCTCAGAATGAGCACCCAGGCCTACCTGTCTCACCTTAGGTGGGCCCGCTCTGCTGTTCTCTGCTGAATGCATTAAAACTTACTGGCTTTCTTGACTTTGGTCTGTCGTCTCACTAGATCTGACTTCCCTGCAACCCTGAGCCAAGTCCTTTCCTTCCTAACATTAACACTATCTAGGGAGGTAGTTACTATTACTCATCGTCTTTTAGAGACAAGGATTTAAACAAAAACTGAGGCTCAGAGAGGTTAAGTAAAGGGCACAAGGGCACACAGCTGTGTCAGAGCTGGGATTTGAACCCAGCCTGAGAGTAATCCCTCCAGCTTCCAGAGGAAAAAAAGTCCAGAAAATGGGTGTAAGAGGTGTGGACGCCAATTCTCCTGCCCTAGATGGCGCCATCCCGCCCATTTCTGTCTTTCTGCCTAACCACACCTTCCACTTGTATTCTCAGGAAACAACCACTTTGGCCTCTGGCTTTTCCTGCTCTCACCTGCTCACGGCCCAGACCTCTCTGTGTCTCCCTTTCAGTGACATGGGCGTCCTGGTTTGACCACATGAAAGGCTGATGGAGGAAGAAAGGCTGTCATCCCATTCTCTATCTTTTCTCTGAAGAAATGATTAATGTAAGAAATTTACTTGAATCTAGACCTCACAGTATTTTTTTCTCAGAATTAAAGATCCATGATAGAAATGAAGTGTAAGAACTTAATGTCAGTCTCTCCCTGCTTCTGACCCACAGACAAGGGAGGAGATGGGATGAGGTGTCAGAGACCTGAAAGGACCAGCCAGGGGACTCAAGGCGTAACAGTGCAAGAGTGGTGCTGAGAGGACTCCTCTCATATTTATTGATCAAATGGTTGTTAACAACAATAAAATTCTGTACAGGGGACTCAATACACAATCATTCATCAACCCCAAGCCTAACTCTCAACAGTCTCCAGTCTGCTGAAGCATAAACAAGTTCTTACATAGGGAACAAGTTCTTACATGGTGAACAAGCAAGGGCAGTCATATCAGAGAAACTGTTTCAGTTTTGATCACGCATCATAAACTACAAACTATCAAGTCAGATATGATCATTCATTTGATTTTTATACTTTACATGTGAATCTCACACTTATGCAAAATATTTTGCATGCTAACTTGAGCCTCTCCAACCGCCCTGTAGTAGAGCCCCAACCACGGCCCAGGTGCCTCCTTCAGGGTCTCTACCTCCCCACTCATTTGTGCTGACATCTGAGGAGAAGAATCAGGAATCTGAGCCAGAAAGAACTAGTGAGCAAGGAGAGCACTGTTCCTTTTGCTTCCCGACATTATTCAGGTTTTGTCACTGTGAATAAGCATTCCCCCACAGCCCGTGTAACCCAGGTCTCCCAGTCTATGTGAAGTCAGCCTGCAGCCCTGGCCCACACGCAGCCCCCTGGGCGGGTTCTCCGAGCCTCGGTGATGGACGTCAGTAGCCCCACGTGCCCCTCACCAGCCTTCCTCTCACCCCTCCGGGGAAGACAGAGGCATCGCTCCTTTCCGTCTGCTTGGCTTAGGTCAGAGGCCCCCCCGGGGCCAGCACAGCCACCGCCTCCCCCAGCCCTGTGCCTGAGTGAGGAGTGCAGGAGCTGCCAGGGGGATGGGGCAGCTGGGCCCCCCAGGGCACCCCCACACCGACCTGGACCCTTTTCCTTGGCCTTCGGGTGAGGTAGAGCCTGTCTCGGGGTGTGGGAGGTGCTCCTGAGGCCCATGTGCAAACAGCTTCCCCAACAGGCCCCGGAGCACCATGTGCAGAACAGCTTTCCAGCAGGTGGCTGGGGGCCGCACACACTGGTGTCTCTCTGATCACGGGGGTAAGCAGCTCTTGTTTATTCTGACAGCCAGCCACCTGTTCTGCCAAACAGCGCCTTGCCTGCCACTTGGAGAAGTGAAGAATAGTAGGTTTCCCAGAAGAAGCCCTCCTCAGGGTGTGCCTTAGACTACGCTACCGCAGGAGGGAACACCCAGTGCTTATTGATTAGACAGCAGAAATCTACATATCATCATATGCATAACTTGCTAGAGTTAATTTTAAACATAAGCAAACAGGCTTTTTAAATGCTGGTTTTAAGTGTTTTAACCATTATTTCCATGCTTAGTTCTCCAAGATTTGATGAACTGTTGTTACATTTTTTTCCTTGATAAAAAAAAGCTAGTACATGTCTTCTGCTCTCCCCTACAGGATCCAAAACGTGAAATTAGAAAAGTGATGGAATTCCTGGGGAAAAACGTGAAAGAAGAGATTTTAGACAAGATTGTCTATAACACTTCATTTGATGTAATGAGAAAGAACCCTATGACCAACTACATAAGCAGCAGTAAAATGAATCACGGACTTTCTCCATTCATGAGAAAAGGTGATATGTCTTCCCTGTGATAGTAGGAAAAACATTATCAATTCATAAATAGTTTTCTAACCTTCCAGCTCCATGAGTCACTACATACAGCGTCTGCTGCAGGAAGTCCCTGAAGCCGCATCCAAGAGCTCGCCCATAGGATGCGGGATCCACAACCAGAGGCCCACTGGGAGCTCTACACATGGTTCCCTGTCCCTTTTGAAGCACGTGAGCATATAGAGGTTTCTGAGAAGAAACTTGTATAATTCTGCTTAATTCAGAGCCTCAAAAACCCTTTCTCAAGCAAAGTCGTTCATGTCAGGGAAGCTATATGGAAGACAGTGGCAAAGGTCATTGGCCTTAGCGGGTAGGGCCTTAGAAGTCACTTAGCCAATATCACTTCACAGAGAGTAACCATGAGGTCTCAGTGGGTCACTGAGCCCAGTCAGAACCAGGACCTTCAGCCAAAGCCCAGATACATCCTGTGCTATCACACTGCTGACTCCTCAATGGAGACAAAAGTTGTAGTACTTTCAGGGAAAAAAAACTATTCTAGTAGCATTTATTTGATAAAATAAGCAAAAACCTAAGGCTCAAAGAAGAAATTTTCTAATTTGATCATTGATTAACCTAATTTTCTTTTTTTATTGAAAAAGTTTATAGTCTATTTGTTCATATATACATATTTATATGCACAGCAACATAATATACATGCTGGAGTTTTTCAGAGGTTTTTGAGAGGGTTTTTCCAGCTTTATTTAGGCATGATTGAAAAATAACGATTATACACATTTAAGGTATACAACATGATGTTCTGATATGCATAAACACTGGGAAATGATCACAACAATCAACCTAATTGACATTTTCATCACCCATAGAGTTGCCCTTTTTGGTGGGGGAGTGAGAACACTTGAGATCTGCTACCTTAGCAAATTTCAAGTATCACCATGCTGCACATTAGGTCTCCAGAATGTATTCACCTTATGACTGAAAGTTTCACCCTTTGACCAACATCCCTTTTGCCCAAACCTGGAGCCCCTGGTGACCACTATTCTACTGTGTGATAGGAATTCAACTTGTTTTT
Organism: Manis pentadactyla; assembly: GCF_030020395.1. Classification (NCBI taxonomy): domain Eukaryota; kingdom Metazoa; phylum Chordata; class Mammalia; order Pholidota; family Manidae; genus Manis; species Manis pentadactyla. The sequence goes on along the minus strand of NC_080020.1, from coordinate 143,520,930 downwards.
AGATTCCACATGTAAGCGAAATCATACAATTATCTTCCTGTGTCCAGCTTCATCCATGTCACCAATTCATGCATGTCACAAATGCCAGGATTTCCTTCCTTGTTAAGGCTAAATTATATTCTACTATTCATACCACATTTTCTGCGTCCATTTACCTGTCAAAGGATATTGGCTCTTGTGGATAATGCTGTAATGAACATAGCAGTGCAAATATTTCTTTGAGAGTGATTTTATTTTCTTTGGATAAAATCCAGAAGTGGGATTGCTGGGTCAAATGGTAGCTCTATTTTTAATTTTTGGAGGCATCTCCATATTTTCCATAATGACTGTACCAATTTATATTCCCACAAATAGTACACAAGAGTTCCTTTTTCTCCACATCCTCAATACTTGTTGTCTTAACTTGTTGGTAATAGCCACCCTATCAGGTATGAGGTGGTATCTCATACTCTTGATTTGCATTTCCCTGATGAGTACTGAGGTTGACCATCTTGTCATTGGCCTATTGGCCATGTGTCTCCTTAAGAAAAGTACCTATTCAAATCCCTTGCCCATTTCTTTACATGGTTTACTTGGTTTTTTGTTTAGTTTTTTTTTTTTGCTGATTGTGGTTTATCAGTTCCTTATAAACATTTGGTTCCAAATATTTTCTTTCATTCCATACAGTGACTTTCATTGTGTTGATGGTTCCCTTTGCTGTACTTAGAAGGCTTTTGGTCGGATATCATCCCACTTGCTGATTTATACTTTGGTTGCCTGTGCTTTCGGTGTCAGATCCAAAAAATCATTGCCAAAACCAGTGTCAAGGAGCTTTTCCCTAGTTATCTTCTAGGAGTTTACAGTTTCGAGGCCTTATGAATAAGCCTTTAGGAGTTGATTTTTATCTATAGCATAACATGAGGGTCCAGCTTCATTCTTTTGCACATACCTATCCTATTTTCCCAGCAACATTTATTAAAGAGATGACCCATTCCCCACTATATATTCTTGGCTCCTTTATTGAAAATTCATTGACCATAAATATGTGATCATATGTGTACCTCCAAAGACCTTCTGGGCTTTCTAGTTAGTTCCCCTGATCTATGTGTCTGTTTTTATGCCACTGTTTTAATGCCTTTATAATATGATTTGAAATCAGGAAGTGTGATGTCTCCACCTTCCTTCTTGATCAGATTAAATAGCTGTAGCTATTTGGGGTCTCTGGTAATTCTATACAATTTTAGGATTGTATTTTCTATTCTGTGAAAAATGCCATTGAATTCTTTTTTTTTCTTCACTTTTTATTGTAATATTTTAATATGCTGAGAAAAGTCCTGTTACATTTAAAATTCTTTTTTTTTTTTACCAATGTAATATTAATATACACTCTAATGAAGGTTCCACATGAAAAACAATGTGGTTACTACAGTCACCCATATTATCAAGTCCCCCCCATACACCATTGCAGTCACTGTCCGTCAGTGTAGTAAAATGCCACAGTCATTATTTGCCTTCTCTGTGCTACACTGTCTTCCCCATGATCCACCCCACACCATGTGCACCAATCATAATATCCCTCAGTTCCCCTCTCTGTACCTCCCCACCTAGCCTACCCCCTTACCCCCTCACACTCCCACACCCCTCCACTTTGGTAACTGCTAGTACCTTCTTGGAGTCTGTGAGTCTGCTGCTATTTTGTTCCTTCAGTTTTGCTTCATTGTTATACTCCACAAACAAGGGAAATCATTAAGTACCTGTCTTTCTCCGCCTGGATTATTTCACTGAGCATAATGTCCTCCAGCTCCATCCATGTTGTTGCAAGTGGTAGGATTCGTTTCTTTCTTATGGCTGAATAATATTCCATTGTGTATATGTACCACACCTTCTTTATCCATTCATCTACTGATGGACACTTAGGTTGCTTCCATATCTTGGCTGTTGTAAATAGTGCTACAATAAACATAGGGGTACATACATCTTTTTGAATCTGAGAACTTGTATTCTTTGAGTAAATTCCTAGGAATGGAATTCCTGGGTCAAATGGTATTTCTGTTTTTAGTTTTTGAGGAACCTCCATATTGCTTTCCACAATGGTTGAACTAGCTTACATTCCCACCAGCAGTGTAGGAGGGTTCCCCTTTCTCTACATCCTCACCAGCATTGGTTGTTAGTCTTTTGGATGTTGGCCATCCTAACTGGTATGAGGTGATATCTCATTGTGCTTTTAATTTGCATTTCCCTGATAATTAGCAATATGGAGTATCTTTTCATGTGCCTGTTAGCCATCTGAATTTCTTCTCCAGAGAATTGTCTGTTCATATACTCTGCTCATTTTTTAATTGGGTTATTTGCTTTTTGGGTGTTGACACATGTGAATTGTTTATATATTTTGGATGCTAACCCCTTGTTGGATATGTCATTTACAAATATATTCTCCCATACTGTTCGATGCCTTTTGCTATGCTGATGGTGTCCTTTGCCATACAGAAGCTTTTTAGTTTGATATAGTGCCATGTGTTCATTTTTGCTTTTGTTTCCTCTGCTCCAGGAGATGCGTTCAGGAAGAAGTTGCTCATGTTTATATTCAGGAGTTTTTGACTATGTTTTCTTCTAAGAGTTTTATAGTTTCATGACTTACATTCAGGTCTTTGATCCATTTTGAGTTTACTTTTGTGTATGGGGTTAAACAATAATCCAGTTTCATTCTCTTGCATGTAGCTGCCCAGTTTTGCCAACAGCAGTTGTTGAAGAGGCTGTCATTTCCCCATTTTATATCCATGGCTTCTTTATTGTATATTATCTGACCATATATGTTTGGGTTTATATCTGGGCTCTGTAGTCTGTTCCATTGGTCTATGGGTCTGTTCTGCCACTACCAAATTGTCTTGATTACTGTGTGCTGGGAGCCATGCTACTCAAGCTGTGTAGCGAAGCTCAGGCTGGAAGAAGACCCCCGTAAGGCAGGGGCCTTTGCAGCTGGCTCCCTCTATTACCCACCTTGATTTTGTTATTTTCCATTATACTATTGGCTTTGTTTTTACTTGCATTGTTGCCAAAGACTAAGCTAACCTTTGCTAAACAGCACAGAAATGATGAGAACATAAACTTCCCAAAAGCTTTTCAGGACAGTGCTCCTGAAGAATAGAACACGCAGGGCCAAATGGTGATCTTAGCATAAAGTACCAAAACCTGCTATTAGTCAAACATTGACCACCCCATTTCCACCGAGAATGCCCCACTTGTTTACAATGCTAGTGAAACTAGTGATGGAAAGTTTTATAGAAATAGAGTCATGAGAAAATATTGAATAGAATAACCCTGTTGACACTTAATTAATCATCTCATGTTTTCTTCCCTCTACTACTTCTATAGTTTGTTTTTCTTCTTTCCTAATCACAGCCCTTTACTAGAATTTATGCCTCAGCTTTACTAGAATTTGTGCCTCATACATAAAATTACCAAATACCATAATTTTCCAGAAAGTAAAGATACCTCAAAACAAGTGCTGGGCATAGAAGCCACAGAGCATAAATCTGCAAAGAAGTGAAAAACTAACCTTTTCAAAGAATATTACTTCTCTCTCACCAGCTTTACATCTCCCTGTATGGCCCCGTAAGATGGCTGGTTAGCCAGAGACAGGTAAGATTCCTCAAGGGAGGAACAACCTAAGACAGGCACAGTCACAGGGAGGCCATCAGGTGAGAAAATGGGGGCCAACAGAGGTGAGGCTTAGAACCTCAACCCCCCAGTTTTGAGAGAAATCTTCTACACCTGTGTATGTTTTGTTGCCCTTGTTCAGCTTGGATTAAGACCTGGTCTGTAGGCACAAACCTGATCATCTACACCTGCCTTCTTACAGTTCTAAATCATGCTTTCTATCTATATCTTGCATTTACCTACTACATTAACATTTTATTAGATTCACATATAAAGTATAAAAATCAAATGAATAATCATACATTATATTGACGTGATTGTTTATAGTTTAAGGTTTGTAGTTAAAAAAGAAACAGTTTCTATGATATGAATGCCCTTGTATTGTTCACCATGTAAGAACTTGTTTAGTCTCTGCAGTAGTGGAGTCATGGAGACTTGTGTAGCATATGTTAGGGAGATTTTAGTATCCACACAGAAGAAAGAAAAATGTAGATAAGAAGAAGAAATTTAGTTTGCTGCCTACTGTGCCCTATAAAGGGGTATAAGGTAAAGATATGAATTTATGATTTTAGATTGATTATAAATTTATTAAAGCCTCTAAGAATATTTTTGTGGGAAAGAATCCTAGCTAACTGTGGCACTAGGTGACCTGTATTTTACCCTGAGCTGATAAACTCCATAGTCACTGCTACATACTGCAGGCTCCTACGGTCACATGCACTACCTAGAAACTGTGTTGCATAGAAATGTAAAACACAATAGAGTACATGTTAATAAGAAAAGTTCCAGTCAAAGAACAGAAAAACAATCACCTGTCTAACGCTTGACCAACCATGAATAGATTAGAAAGTAAAAGAAAGAAAAAAGCTTGCCTATACTTATTAACCAACTGCCTATACTAATTAATCATCAGAAAAATAAAAAATAATCATATCCTTGTGCAAAATAGTATAAATAAAGCTGTCATCGACACTTTGTCAAGAGACCACCTCCATCTGACTCCGTGTCCTGTCTCTCCATGCACCGACTCCGTCTCATCCTTTTGGGCTTCACCGCCGCCCCCCCCTGCTGGAGCTGGACTCCGGCAACTGTGGCTTTGTAGTAGAGCTTGAAGTTGGGGAGCATTATCCCCCCAGCTTTATTATTCCTTCTCAAGACTGATTTGACTATTTGGGGTCTTTTGTTGTTCCATAAGAATTTTAGAACTATTTGTTCCAGTTTGTTGAAGAATGCTGTTAGTGTATTGATAGGTATTGCATTGAATCTGTAGATTGCTTCAGGCAGAATGGCCATTTTGACAGTATTAACTCTTCCTATCCATGAGCACAGGATGTATTTCCATTTATGGGTGTCTTCTTTAATTGCTCTCATGAGTGTCTTGTAGTTTTCAGAGTATAGGTTTTTCACTTCCTTGGTTAGGTTTATTCCTAGGTATTTTATTCTTTTTGGTGCAATTGTGAATAGAATTCCTTTCTGATTTCTCTCTCTGCTAATTCATCATTAGTGTATAAGAATGCAACAGATTTCTGTGTATTAATTTTGTATCCTGCAATTTTGCTGAATTCAGATATTAGATCTAGTAATTTTGGAGTGGATTCTTTAGAGTTTTTTGTGTACAATATTATATCACTGCTAACAGGGACATTCTAACTTCTTCTTTACCAATCTGGATACCTTTTATTTCTTTGTGTTGTCTGATTGCTGTGGCTAGGACCTCTACAACTATGGTGAATAAAAGTGGAGAATGTGGACATCCTTGTCTTGTTCCTGATCTTAAAGGAAAAGATTTCAGCTTCTCACTCTTAAGTATGATGTTGGCTGTGGGTTTGTCATGTATGGCCTTTATTGTGCTGAGGTACTTGCCCTCTATACCCATTTTGTTGAGAATTTTTATCATGAATGGATGTTGAATTTTGTTGAATGCTTTTTCAGCATCTATGGAGATGATTGTGTGGTTTTTGTCCTTCTATTGCTGATGTAGTGGATGATGTTGATGGATTTTCTAATGTACCATCCGTGCATCCCTGGAATAAATCCCACTTGATCATGATGGATGATATTTTTATGTACTTTTGAATTCAGCTTCCTAATATTTTATTGAGTATTCTTGCATCTATGTTCATCAGGGATATTGATCTGTAGTTTTCTTTTTGTGTGTGATGTCTTTGCTTGGTTTTGATATTAGAGTGATGCTGGCCTCATAGAAAGAGTTTGGAAGTATTCCCTCTTCTACTTTCTGGAAAACTTTATGGAGGATGGGAATTAGGGCTTCACTAAATGTTTGATAAAATTCTTTGGTGAAGCCATATGATCCAGGAGTTTTGCTCTTAGGTAGTTTTTTGATTACCAGTTCAATTTCATGGCTGGTAATTGGTCTGTTCACATTTTCTGTTTCTTTCTGGGTCTGCCTTGGAAGGTTATATTTTTCTAGAAAGTTGTCCATTTCTTCTAGGTTATCCAGTTTGTTAGTATATAATTTTTCATAGTATTCCCTAATAATTCTTTGTATTTCTGTGGTGTCCATAGTGATTTTTCCTTTCTCATTTCTGATTCTGTTTATGTGTTTAGACTCTCTTTTTTTCTTGATAAGTCTGGCTAGGGGTTTATCTATTATGTTTATTTTCTCGAAGAACCAGCTCCTGTTTTCATGGATTCTTCCTATTGTTCTATTCTTCTTGATTTTATTTATTTCTGCTCTAATCTTTATTATGTTCCTCCTTCTACTGACTTTGGGCCTCATTTGTTCTTCTTTTTCTAGTTTCATTAATTGTGAGTTTAGACTTTTCATATGGGATTGTTCTTCTTTCCTGATAAGGCCTGTATGGCAATATACTTCCCTCTTAGCATGGCCTTTGCTGCAGCCCACAGATTTTGCAATGTTGAATTATTGTGGTCATTTGTCTCCATATATTGCTTAATCTCTGTTTTAATTAGCCATTGATCCATTCGTTATTTAGGAGCATGTTGTGAAGCCTCTATGTGTTTGTGGGCTTTTTCATTTTTTGGCATAATTTATTTCCAGTTTCATACCTTTGTGGTCTGAGAAGCTGATTGGTACAATTTCAATCTTTTTGAATTTACCAAGGCTCTTTTTGTGGCCTAGTATATGATCTCTTCTTGAAAACGTTCCATGTGCACTTCAGAAGAATGTGTATCCTGCTGCTTTTGGGTGTAGATTTCTGTAGATGTCTGTTAGGTCCATCTTTTCTAATGTGTTGTTCAATGCCTCTGTCTCCTTACTTATTTTCTGTCTGGCTAATCTGTCCTTTGGAGTGAGTGGAGTATTGAAATCTCCTAGAATGAATGCATTACATTCTATTTCCCCTTTTGATTCTGTTAGTATTTGTTTCACATATGTAGGAGCTCCTATGTTGGATGCATAGATACTTATAACAGTTATATCCTCTTGTTTGATTGACCCCTTTATCATTATGTAATGTCCTTCTTTGTCTCTTGTGTCTTTCTTTGTTTTGAAGTCTATTTTGTTTGATACAGGTACTGCAAATCCTGCTTTTTTCTCCCTATTAGTTGCATGAACTATCTTTTTCCATCCCTTCTCTTTTAGTCTGTGTATGTCTTTGTGTTTGAAGTGATTCTCTTGTAGGCAGTATATAGATGGGTCTTGTGTTTTTATCCATTCAGTGACTCTCTGTCTTTTGATTGGTGCATTCAGACCGTTTACATTTAGGGTGACTATCGATAGTTATGTACTTATTGCCATTGCAGGCCTTAGATTTATGGTTACCAAAGGTTCAAAGGTAACTCCTTGCTATCTAAGAGTCTAACTCAACTCACGTAATATGCTATTACAAACACAATATAAAAGTTATTCTTTTTCTCCTCCTTTTTCTTCCTCCTCCACTCTATATATTATGTATTGTATTCTGTACTCTTTGTCTATCCCTTGATTAGCTTTGGGGTAGTTAATTTAATTTTGCCTTTTCTTAGTAATTAACTGTTCTACTTTCTTTACTGTGGTTTTATTACCTCTGGTGACAGCTATTTAGCTTTAGGAACACTTCCATCTGTAGCAGTCCCTCCAATATACAACGTAGAGACAGTTTGTGAGAGGTAAATTCTCTCAGCTTTTGCTTATCGGGAAATTGTTTAATCCCTCCTTCAAATTTAAATGATAATCTTGCTGGATAGAGTATTCTTAGTTCAAGGCCCTTCTGCTTCATTGCTTTAAATATATCATGCCAGTCCCTTCTGACCTATAAGGTTTCTGTTGAGAAGTCTGAAGTGATCTTTTTTCTCTCTCTGGCTGCTTTTAATAGTCTGTCCTTATCCTTGGTCTTTGCCATTTCAATTATTATATGTCTTGGTGTTGTTTTCCTTGGGTCCCTTGTGTTGAGAGATCTGTGCACCTCCATGGCCTGAGAGACTATCTCCTTCCCCAGATTGGGGAAGTTTTCAGTAATTACCTCCTCAAAAACACTTTCTATCTCTTCTTCTTCTTCTCCTGGTACCCCTATAATATGAATATTGTTCCATTTGAACTGGTCACACAGTTCTCTCAATACTTTTTCATTTGTAGAGATCCCTTTTTCTCTCTGTACCTCAGCTTCTTTGTATTCCTCTTCTCTAATTTCTATTTCACTTATTGTCTCCTCCACCGTATCTAATCTGCTTTTAAATGCCTCCATTATATTCCATAATGATTGGGTCTCCAACTGGAATTCATTCCTGAGATCTTGAATATTTTTCTGTACCTCCATGAGCATGTTTATGATTTTTATTTTGAAATGTCTTTCAGGAAGATTGAGGAGTTCCATTTCACTTGACCATTTTTCTGGTGTTTGTGGGATTTTGGTTTGAACCAGGTTCCTTTGACATTTCATATTGTTATGTGGCACCTTCTAGTGCCCAGAAGCTCTACTCTTGAGCTGCTTAGCCCCTGGAGCAATGTCAGGGGTTGCAGGGGACCATGCCAGTGCCTGGGAGTAGGAAAGAGCTATTTCCTGCTTCCTGGCTATTGTGCCTGTCTCCACTGCCAGAACCAGTGGGCCAAACACACATTTGTAATCCTCTATGCTTTGCATTTGTAGCTGCTGTAGGCAGATCTTCCCTCTGGCCGGCCTGACACCAGGACAGGGCTGCCAGTTTGCAAGCCAGGTGCGGGCCAGCTGGGATGAAGGTGCAGCAGGCTGCTTGTCATGGTGGGGTCCTTGGAACTGTGTAGTCAGCCAGGGGGATGGAGTTCCTGAAGCTGCTGGGCAAAGTGCACCCAGACAATTTTGTCCACCTCTCCTTCCTCCTGAGCAGCAAGCTCTGTGCAATCCTTGCACTTTTAGTAGCCCTGTTGCTGTTAGGAAGTCTCTCAGACTGCCCACCTTTCCTTTGTCCCAGAGCAGCCAGATGTGGATCCCTGTTTTCCACAAGTGGCTGGAGTCTCAGTCTCTCCAAGTATTCTGCCTGTCTTAGTTTTCCAACCGCACTAATCACCAGAGCACCATGCAATGTAGGTTCCTGCTCCCAGAGCAGATCTCCAGGGCTAGGTGTTCAGCTGTCCCAAGCCTCCACTCCCTCCTCACTCCATTTATCTTCCTCCCTCTGGTGAGCTGGGGTGGGGTAAGGGCTTGGGTCCTTCTGGATCACAGTTTTGGTACGTTACCCTGTTCCATGAGGTCTGTTCTTTTCTCCAGGTATATGCAGTCTGGCGCAACTTTCTTTCCTGTTGCTCTATCAGGATTAGTTGTATTAATTATATTTTCATATTGTATGTGGTTTTGGGAGGAGGTCTTTGTCTCACCTCTCACACCACCATCTTAAATCACATTTGCCATTAGATTCTAATACGGATTACATTGAATCTGTAGAGAGCCTTGGTTGGTATGGACATTTTAACAATATTAATTCTTCTAATCCATGAATACAGGCTATTTTTCCATTTGTGTCTTCTTCACCTTCTTAAATTAATATTGTTTTCAGTGTATAGATCTTTCACCTCCTTGGCTATGTTTATTCCTAAGTATTTTATTCTTTTTTATGCTACTACGATGGGATTTTTTTCATAAGTTTTTGTTCAGATAGTTCACAGTTGGTGTGAACATAAAATGCAGAAGATTTTTGTGCATTTGTGTCCTGCAACTTTACTTAACAGTTTTTGTAGGGTGCGCATATTCTACACATATAATCCTCTCATATGCAAACACTGATAATTTTACTTTTACCTTTACATTTTGGATGCCTTTTCTTTTTCTTGCCTAACTTCTCTGCCTAGGACTTTAAGAATTATGTTGAATAAAGTGGCAGGTATGAGCAACCTCACTTTGTTCCTGATCTTAGAGGAAAGCTTTCAGCTTTTCTACACTGAACATGATGTTAGCTGTGGACTAGTCTTATATGACCCTGCTTATGTTGAGGTACATTCTTTCTATATCTAATTTGTTGAGTGTTTTTGTCATGAACAAATGCTAGATTTTGATAAATGCTTTTTATGCATCTATTGGAATGATCATATGGTTTTTATCTTTCATTTAATTAATGTGGTAATTTGTGTATGTTGAACCATTCTTGCATTTCAGAGATAAATCCCACTTCATTTTGATTTGTGATTCCTTTAATGAACAGTTGGATTTGATTTGCTAATATTTTGTTGAAGATTTTTGTGTATCTGTGTTCATCAGGGATATCAGCCTATAGTTTTCCTTTCTCATAGTGTCCTTTTCTGGCGTTGGTATCTGGGTAATGCTGTCCTCATAAAAACAGACTGGGAGCGTTCCCTCTTTGATTTTTTGGAAGAGTTTTAGAAGAATACATATTAATTATTTAAATGTTTGGTAGAATTCACTAGTGACACCATCTGGTCTTGGAATTTTACTTGTTGGGAAATTTTTTATTACTCATTCATTACTTACCCATTACTGGTTTGTTCAGATATTCTATCTCTTTTCTTTATTTTTTAGATATAATTAATCTACAATTACATGAGGAACATTATGTTTACTAGACTCCGCCCATCACCCAGTCCTCCCCACAAACCCAATTACAGTCACTGTCCATCAGCATAGTAAGCTGCTATAGAATCACTACTTGTCTTCTCTGTGTTGCGCAGCCCTCCCAGTGCCCCCCACACACATTATACATGCTATTTGTAATGCCCCCTTTCTTTCCCCACCCCCCTTATCCCTCCCTTCCCACCCATCCTCCCCAGTCCCTTTCCTTTGGTAACTGTTAGTCCATTCTTGGGTTCTGTATTACTGCTGTTGTTTTGTTCCTTCAGTTTTTTCTTTGTTCTTAAACTCCACATACAAGTGAAATCATTTGGTACTTGTCTTTCTCTGCCTGGCTTATTTCACCGAGCATAATACCCTCTAGCTCCATCCATGTTGTTGCAAAAGGTAGGATTTGTTTTCTTCTTATGGCTGAATAATATTCCATTGTGTATATGCACCACCTCTTCTTTATCCATTCATATACTGATGGATACTTAGGTTGCTTCCATTTCTTGGCTATTGTAAATAGTGCTGTGATAAACATAAGGGTGCATATGTCTTTTTCAAACTGGGCTGCTGCATTCCTAGGGTAAATTCCTAGAAGTGGAATTCCTGGGTCAAATGGTATTTCTATTTTGAGCTTTTTGAAGAACCTCCATACTGCTTTTCACAATGGTTGACCTAGTTTACATTCCCACCAGCAGTGTAGAAGGGTTCCTGTTTTTCCACAATCTCTCCAACATTTGTTGTTTTTTGTCTTTTGGATGCTGACGATCCTTACTGGTGTGAGATGATATCTCATTGTGGTTTTAATTTGCATTTCTCTGATGATTAGCGATGTGGAGCATCTTTCCATGTGTCTGTTGGCCATCTGAATTTCGTCTTTGGAGAACTGTCTGTTCAGCTCCTCTGTCCATTTTTTAACTGGATTTTTTGCTTTATGTTTGTTGAGCTGCATGAACTCTTTATATATTTTGGATGTCAATCTTTATCAGATCTTTCATTTATGAATATATTCTCCCATACTATAGGAAGCCTCTTTGTTCTCTTGGTGGTGTCCTTTGCTGTACAGAAGCTTTTCAGCTTGATATAGTCCAACTTGTTCATTTTTGCTTTTGTTTCCTTGCCCGGGGAGATATGTTCATGAAGAAGTCACTCATGTTTATGTCCAAGAGATTTTTGCCATGTTTTCCTCCAAGAGTTCTATGATTTCATGACTTACTCAGGTCAGGTCTTTGATCAATTTCTAATTTACTTTTGTGTATGGGGTTAGACAATGATCCAGTCTCATTCTCTTGCATGTAGCTGTCCAGTTTTGCCAACACCAGCTGTTGATGAGGCTGTCATTTCCCCATTGTATGTCCATGGTTCCTTTATCATATATTAATTGACCATATATGCTTGGGTTAATATCTGGACTCTCTATTCTGTTCCACTGGTCTGTGGCTCTGTTCTTGTGCCAGTACCAAATTGTCTTCATTACTGTGGCTTTGTAGCACAGCTTGAAGTTGGGAAGCAAGATGCCCCCTGCTTTATTCTTCCCTCTAGGATTACTTTGGCTATTTGGGGTCTTTTGTGGTTCCATATGAATTTTAAAACTATTTGTTCCAGTTCACTGAAGAATGTTGTTGGCATTTTGATAGGCATTGCATTGAATCTGTAGATCGCTTTAGGCAGGATTGCTATTTTGACAATATTAATTCTTCCTAGACAAGAACATGGGATGAATTTCCATTTGTTAGTGTCCTCTTTAATTTCTCTTCAGAGTGTCTTATTGTTTTCAGGGTATAGGTTTTTCACTTCCTTGGTTTGGCTTATTCCCAGGTATTTTATTCTTTTTGATGCAATTGTGAATGGAATGGTTTTCCTGTTTTCTCTTTCTGTTAATTCATCATTAGTATATAAGAAAACAACAGATTTCTGTGTATTAATTTTGTATCCTGCAACTTTGCTGAATTCAGATATTAGTTCTAGTACTTTTGGAATGGAGTCTATAGGGTTTGTTATGTACAATATCATGTCATCTGCAAATAGTGACAGTTTGACCTCCTCTTTACCAATCTGGATTCCTTGTATTTCTTTGTTTTGTCTGATTGCCGTGGCTAGGACCTCCACTACCATATTGAATAACAGTGGGGAGAGTGGGCATCCCTGTCTTGTTCCCGATCTTAAAGGAAAAGCTTTCAGCTTCTTGCTGTTAAGTATGATGTCTGTGGGTTTGTCATATATGGCCTTTATTGTGTTGAGGTACTTGCCCTGTATACCCATTTTGTTGAGAGTTTTTATCATGAATGGATGTCAAATTTTGTCAAATGCTCTTTCAGCATCTATGGAAATGATCATGTGGTTTCTTCTTTTTGTTGATGTGGTGGATAATGTGGATGGATTTTCAAATGTTGTACCATCCTTGCATCCCTGAGATGAATCCCACTTGGTCATGCTGTATGATCCTCTTGATGTATTTTCTAATTCAGTTTGCTAATATTTTGTTCAGTATTTTTGTATCTATGTTCATCAGGGATATTGGTCTGTAATTTTATTTTTCTGTGGGGCCTTTGCCTGGTTTTGATATTAGAGTGATGCTGGCTTCATAGAATGAGTTTGGAAGTATTTCCTCCTCTTCTATTTTTTGGAAAACTTTAAGGAGAATGGGTATTATGTCTTCTCCATACATCTGATAAAATTCAGCGGTGGATCCATCTGGTCCAGAGGTTTTGTTCTTGGGTAATTTTTTGATTACTGCTTCAATTTTGTTGCTAGTAATTGGTCTGTTAAGATTTTGTGTTTCTTCCTTGTTCAGTTTTGGAAGGTTGTATTTTTCTAGGAAGTTATCCATTTCTTCTAGGTTTTGCAGCCTCTTAGCATATAGATTTTCATAGTATTCTCTAATAAATTTTTGTATTTCTGTGGGGTCTGTCATGATTTTTCCATTCTTATTTCTGATTCTGTTGATGTGTGTAGATTCTCTTTTTCTCTTAATAAGCCTGACAAGGACCTTTCTATTTTGTTTATTTTTTCAAAGAACATCTCTTGGTTTCATTGATTTTTTTTTTCTATTATTTTATTCTTCTCAATTTTATTTATTTCTTCTCTGATCTTTATTGTGTCTCTCCTTCTGCTGACTTTGGGCCTCATTTGTTCTTTTTCCAGTTTCAATAACTGACTTTAGTCTATTTGTTTGGGAATGTTCTTCCTTCTTTAGAAAGGCCTGGTTTACCTTATACTTTCCTCTTAGAACTGCCTTCGCTGTGTCTGACAGAAGTTGGGGCTTTATGCTGTTGGTGTCATTTGTCTCCATATATTACTTGATTTCTGTTTTAAGTTGGTGATTGATCCATTGATTATTTAGAAGCATGTTGTTAAGCTTCCATGTGTTTGTGGGCCTTTTTGTTTTCTTTGTACAACATATTTCTAGTTTTATGCCTTTGTGGTCTGAAAAGTCGGTTGGTAGAATTTCATTTTTTTTGAGTTTACTGAGGCTTTTTGTGGCCTAGTATGTGATCTCTTCTGGAGAATGTTCCATGTGCACTTGAGAAGAATGTATATCCTGCTGCTTTTGGGTGTAGAGTTCTGTAGATGTCTGTTAAGTCCATCTGTTCTAGTGTGTTGTTCAGTGCCTCTGTGTCCTTACTTATTTTCTATCTGGTGGATCTGTCCTTTGGAGTGAGTGGCGTGTTGAAGTCTTCCAAAATGAATGCATTGCATTCTATTTCCTCCTTTAATTCTGTTAGTATTTGTTTCACATATGTTAGTGCTCCTGTATCAGGTGCATATATATTTATAATAGTTATATCCTCTTGTTGGGCTGACCCCTTTATCATTATGTAATATCCTTCTTTATCTCTTGTTACTTTCTTTGTTTTGAAGTCTATTTTGTCTGATACAATCACTACAACACCTGCTTTTTTCTCCGTATTGTTTGCATGAAATATCTTTTTCCATCCCTTGACTTTTAGTCTGTGTATGTCTTTGGGTTTGAGGTGAGTCTCTTGTAAGCAGCATATAGATGGTTCTTGCTTTTTTTCCATTCTGTTGCTCTGTGTCTTTTGATTGGTGCATTCAGCCCGTTTACATTTAGGGTGATTATTGAAAGATATGTACTTACTGCCATTGCAGGCTTTAGATTCATGGTTACCAAAGGTTCAAGGTTAGTTTCTTTACTATCTGACTGTCTAACTTAACTTGCTTATTAAGCTATTATAAGCACACTCTGATGATTCTTTATTTCTCTCCCTTCTTATTCCTCCTCCTCCATTCTTTATATGTTAGGTGTTTTATTCTGTGTTCTTTTGTGTTTCCTTTGACTACTTCTGTGGGTAGTTGATTTTATTTTTTGCCTTTAGTTAGTATTTGGTTGGTCTGCTTTCTTTGCTGTGATTTTATTTTCTCTGGTGACATCTATTTAGCCTTAGGAGTGCTTCTATCTAGAGCAGTCCCTCTAAAATACCCTGTAGAGGTGGTTTGTGGCAGGCAAATTCCCTCAACTTTTGCTTGTCAGGGAATTGTTTAATCCCTTCTTCATATTTAAATGGTAATCGTACTGGATACAGTATTCTTGGTTCAAGGCCCTTCTGTTTCATTGCATTAAATATATAATGCCATTCTCTTCTGGCCTGTAAGGTTTCTGTTGAGAAGTCTGATGATAACCTAATGGGTTTTCCTTTGTAGGTGACCTTTTTTCTCTCTCTGGCTGCCTTTAATATTCTGTCCTTGTCTTTGATCTTTGCCATTTTAATTATTATATGTCTTGGTGTTTTCCTCCTTGGGTCCCTTGTGTTGGGAGTTCTGTGGGCCTCCATGGTCTGAGAGACTATTTCCTCCCACAGTTTGGGGAAGTTTTCAGCAATTATTCCTTCAATGAAATTTTCTATCCCTTTTTCTCTCTCTTCTTCTTCTGGTATCCCTATAATAAGGATATTGTTCCTTTTGGATTGGTCACACAGTTCTCTTAATATTCTTTCATTCCTGGAGGTCCTTTTATCTCGCTCTGCCTCAGCTTCTCTGTGTTCCTTTTCTCTGATTTCTATTTCATTAACAGCCTATTGAACCTCATCCAGTCTGCTCTTAAGTCCTTCCAGAGATTGTTTTATTTTTGTACTCACTCTCCCAACTTTATCCTATAACTCTTGCATATTTCTCTGCAGATCCATCAACATGGTTATAACCTTTATTTTGAATTCTTCTTCAGGAAGATTGATTAAATCTATCTCCCCAGGCCCTCTCTCAGGGGTTGTCTGGGTAATTCTTGACTGGACCAAATTCTTCTGCCTTTTCATGGTGATAGAGTTAGCTGTAGGCAGGTAGCGCATGTATCAGCTGGGAGAACGAAGTCCTTTCCTGCTTGCTGGATGCCTTTCCCTTCTCTGCTGCCTGTGTCAATTACCTGCACTCCTAGAGCAGCCTCCAGATTAATCCCCTAAGCTGCTGTGGGTTCAGTTTCTGTCATGGTAATGCAGAGCCCTGAGGGGAGAGGCAGGCGTGCTGGGCGTGCTATCCTGCTAGAGTGGCAGCCCCACCAGGCAGTTGGGTTTTGCCCAGGTGGCTGGTCACTGGGAGGAGATTCTGGGCAGCTGCTGGGAGTGCAGCTGCTCCCAGGCCACTCCACCGCCACCGCCGCGTGCTTTTGCAGGCTGCTCCAGGGCCCCTCTGGCGCTGCCGCCTCCAGCAGGTGCAGGCCACTCCCAGGCCACTCACCCACTGCTGCCACTGCTCACATGGGCCATTCCTGGGCCCCTCTGGTGCCACCACCACCAGCACTCACGGCCGCTCCCTGCCGCGTGTGCACGCATCCGTTTTCCCTCTACTGGGCCAGTGTGTCAGGATCTGTGCCAGCTGGGGGAATGACTGGCAGGCTGCTTATCGCCATGAGGGGCTTCAGAGATGCACTGCCACCCAGGGGGTTAAGTCACCTAGAGTTCCCTGGAATTCCCAGCTGCTGGGCTGAGTGTACCAAGACGCTTCTGTTCAGCTGTGAGTCCCCAGTACTTTTAAGACTTTCAAAAAGCAGTCGCTTTTCTTTTGTCCCAGGGGCACCAGTTGCAGGGACCTGCTCACAGGTTTTGCTTTTCCATTTCTCTAATATCTAGCACACCATGCACCATGTGTCCATGCTCCTGGTGCGGATGGCTAGGGCTGGGTATTTAGCAGTCCTGGGCTCCCTCTCCCTCCCCACACCGACTCCTTTCTTCCCGCCGGGGAGCTGGGATGGGGGGGATGCTCAGGTCCCGCAGGGCTATGGCTTGTATCTTACCCCCTTCATGTGATGCTGAGTTCTTGCAGATGTAGATGTATCCTGGCTGTTGTACTGTATCCACTGGTCTCTCTTTTAGGAATAGTTGTATTTGTTGTATTTTCCAAAATATATATGTTTTTAGGAGCAGATTTCCACTGAACTACTCATGCTTGTCTCCTCCCCAGATATTCTATTTCTTGATGATTCAGTCTTGTTAAGATGAATGCTTCCAGGAATTTATCCATTTCTTCTAGATTATCCAATGTATTTGTGTGTAATTGTTCATAGTAGTCTCTTATAATGCTTTGTATTTCTATGGTATCCA
Source organism: Manis pentadactyla (assembly GCF_030020395.1). Classification (NCBI taxonomy): domain Eukaryota; kingdom Metazoa; phylum Chordata; class Mammalia; order Pholidota; family Manidae; genus Manis; species Manis pentadactyla. Next base: position 143,503,799 of record NC_080020.1, on the reverse strand, counting down.
TTGTGATGGCTCCTCTTTCATTTATGCTTTTATTTTAATCTTCTCTTTTCTTAGGTGGTCTAGCTAAAGGTTTATCAATTTTGTTTATCTTTTCAAAAAACCAACTTGATTCATTGATATTTTCTACTGGTTTTGTAGTTTCTATTTCATTTATTTCTATTCTATCCTTTGTTATCTACTTCCTCCTGATAACTTTGCCCTTGTTTTTTCTCTCTAGTTCCTAGAGGTATAAAGTTAGGTTTTTAAATCTGAAATCTTTGTTTCCTTATGTAGGCATTTATCACTATAAACTTCCTTCTTGGAAGTACTCTTCACAGCATCCTGTATGTTTTCAGTATGTTGTGTTTCCACTTTCATTTGTCTTAAGATATGTTTTATTTCCCTTTAGATTTCTTCTTAGACCGTTCAAAGGAGTATACTCTAAAATCCACCTATGTGTGAATTTCCCAGTTTTCACTACCATTGTTTTCTAGTGGTTGGAAAAGATACTTGATATGATTTCTATCTTCTTAAATTTGTTAAGAAATATTTTGTGACCTAACATATAACTATCCCAGAGAATGTTCCATGTGCACTTAGTAAGAATATGCATTCTCCCACTGTTGAATAGAATGTTCTGCATATGTCTCTTAAGCCCTTTTAGTCTAAAGTATAGTTCATGTCAAATGTTTTTCTGGATAAATAATCTATCCATTGTTAAAAGTGGGATATTTAATTCCCCTACTATTACTGTTTTGCCATCTATTTCTCACTTCAGATCTGTTAGTATGTGCTTTGTACATTTAGGTGCTCTGGTGTTGGACATACATATATTTACAATTGCTATACCCTCTTGATGAATCGATCCCTTTATCATTATATAATGACTTTCTTTGTCTTCTGTGACAGTTTTTGACTTAAAGTCTATTTTTTCTAGATATAGCTACCTCTGTTCTCTTTGTTTTCATTCATTTGGAATATCTTTTTTTTGTCCCTTCACTTTCAGCTTAATCTTTAAAGCTGAAGTGTGTCTCCTGTAGGCAGCATACAGTCAGGTCTTGCCTTTTTATCCACTCAGCCACTCTGTCTTTTGATTAGAGAATTTAAACTATTTACATTTAAAGAAATTGATATGTAAGGACTTTTTAATATTTTTACATCATTTTCTGGCTCTTCTCTCATTTGTTCCTTTCTTCCTTTTTTGGTGTTTTCGTTTGTGGTTTGGTGGTTTTTGTAAAGTTAAGCTTTGATTCCTTTCTCTTTATCTTTTGCACATCTACTATACATTTTTATTTTGGGGTTCCCATGAGGCTTACATCTTATAGATATAACAGTCTATTTTAAGCTGACAACAACTTTGACTGCATACAAGACTTAACCCTTTTACTCCTTTCCACCCATTTTGTTTTTTGATGTTACAATTCACATCGTTTGATAATATATATATAGGTCTCAACAAATTACTATAGCTATAGTTGTTTTAATACATTTTCTTTTAACCTTTGTACTAGATTTAAAAGTGATTCACACAACGGAATTACGGTCTCATGTATTGTGAATTTCACTACAAACTAAGCTTTACCAGTGAGTTTTCACTTTCATGTTTTCACATCACTAGTGTCTTTTGGTTCAGCTTGAAGATCTCCCTTTAGCATTTCTTGTATGGCAGGTCTAGTGGTGACTGATCCCTCAGCTTTTGTTTGTCTGAGAAAGTGCTTTGTCTCCATACCTGAAGGAGAGCTTTACCAAAGAAAGTATTCTTGGTTGACAGGTGTTATTTTAATTTTAGTACTTTGGATATATCACCTTCTTCTCTCTTGACCTGTTAAGATTTGTGGTGAGAAATCTGTTCACAGCCTTGTGGAGGTTCCCTCATTTATGAAGTCTCTTTTCTCTTCTTACTTTCAAATTTCTCTGTCTTTGATGTTTGACAGTGTGTTTACAATATGTCTCAGTGAGGACCTCTTTGGGTTGAACCTGTGTGAGTGCCTTTGATGTCCCTGGATGTCCACATCTCTCCCTAGATTTGGGAACTTACAGCCAGTATATCTTTAATAAGCTTTTTTCCCTTTCTCTCCCTCTTCTCCTTCTGTCATTCCAATGATTTGTATATGAGTTCTCTTGATAGTGTCCCATAAATTCCATAGCTTTTTTTACTCTTTTTCTTTTTGTTCTCTCTGTATGGGTGATTTCAAATGACTTGCCCTTGACTTTGCATTCACAGATTCTTCTGCTTGATGAAATTTGCTGCTGAATTTTCTGTCACATTCTTTCATTTCATTCACTGTATACTTCAGCTTCAGAATTTCTGTTTTTTCTTTTGTATGTTTCCCATCTCATTGTCTATGTTCTTGTTTTGTTCATGTACTGTTTTCTTGATTTCCTTGAGTTGTCCATTCTCCCTGGTAGCTCACTAAGCTTCCTTAAAATAATTATTTTGACTTCTTTATTCAGCAACTCATACATCTCCATTTTTGGAGGGTTGATTAATGGGAAAGTATTGTGTTCCTATGGTTGGGTCATGTTCCCTTGAGTTCTCATGTTTCTTGTAATCTGTTTTGATGGCTGCACATTTAATGGAGTAATCACCTCTTTCAGACTTCGTGGTTTGGTTTCAGTGGGGAAAGACCTTCACCTATGGGTAGATATGAGGCTGCTGGCTAAGTGGGGTTCAGCAATCCAGTTTGGGGGAAGACACAGCAGATGGTCTCTGTGCAGTTCCATCAGTTGAGGTCAGCATCAGGTTGCAGAGGTCTTTGGAGGTTCTGACTTGCAGGTTTTCACAGCAGCAGAATAGACTATTAGGGTCTTCACTGGCAACGCCTGCCGGGGTCCTCCTGATCTCTTTTTTCTCAAACAGTGGGAGTTATGGCCAAGGAGATTCCCTCTTAGCATTAGATCTGGCTTGAAGGTACAATTTCAGTGGTGGTGGCACAACTGTCTGATGGGTAAGACCTCATGGAGCCACCATGGAACCAGGCTCCAGCACGTGGGAGCTCACAGAGCTACAGTGGCTCCAGGGTCCTGGCCACTGTGGCAGTAGCTCTGGTGTCCTAGGTGTGGGTGCAGCCAAACTGTTGCAGAGCCAGAATGAGTGCAGGCTTGTGCAAAACAACCACAGCTCTGGGACCCAGGGTGCAAACACACTGCAGTGTGTGTTTTGGGTTTTTTGGTGTGGAAACTTGCAGAGGGGCCGTGGATCCAGAGTCTGGAGTGAAGACACATGCAAAAAGTGATCAAGGGACCACTTTTATTCCAGAGTGGGCATGCCTGGAGTGGCTGGAGCTTTGGGGTTCAGGGCATGCATGGAGTTGGGGTAAGTGGAAGCCAGGGTCCCAGGGCACACAGCAGTGTCCTCCTCTCTAATGGATCTGCAGTGATGGCTGTTGGGTGATGGCTATTGGTACCGCAGTGGAGAAAGCTGCCAAGTCCTCTGCAGAGCAGGCTGCTGGCATCCCTCCTGACAAACACTACAGTGTCCCTCACTGTGAAAGCTGCAGGGTTGAGGTACTCAGTGGCAGAGGCTGCTGGGGTCCTCTGCAGAACAGGCAACTGGAGACAATGGCACTCAGTGTGTCTGATACTGAAGCCCCCTCCCCCATTTCTTGTTACTAGCCATCAGCTCTGCCGATCTCCCCAGCAATCCTTTCTTTGTGGTTACTCTTCTGGTTCTGCTCCACTGTGTTGCTTCAGGTTCTCAATTAGATTCTTTCAAACCTTTCAGGGTTATTCCATGGATAGCTGTCTAATATTTTTTTGAGGTGAGAATGAAGGCTCTGACTCCACCATTTTGATGATGTCACTCAGTTACCTAATTTTATTGTAAACCAATTGATAAACAATATAGTCATATAATTTTTACCCCTAGAAAACTAAGAAAATTCACATTTCACACATGAAAATTACATCACACATCTTAAAGAGTCTAAGTGAATCAAAAACATTGACCAATTGAAGAAAAATAGCTTTCTATGGAGTCTCTGACCACTTTTATTTATTGAAGCTAAAAAAATATTTGAATACTGTATTGTGTAAGCATGAAACAAAGTCAAACAACCCTACTGTTCCTTCATATTCTATTTCTTTAATTATATGTAACAGCAATAATTTAAATTGGAAAGGAGCTTTCTCAGCTGTGTTCAGCTAGGAGTTTTGCCTGAACTAGAGACAAAAATAGGAGAAGCAGATAATGCTCTGAAGATACAGCCACTCACATCAGCCCTACAAGGACCTCTAAAGAGAGGTTAGGAAAATCCAATCCAGCTAACTTAAACAGAATGTTACATGTACTGAAGGTTCAGAAAATACTGGTAAATCAGAGAGCTCAAGAGTGTGATGCAGAGAATCACAGAAGTCGCAGTCTAGATTTCAGCCCTCCCCCAAGTGCTTCAGAACAAAGCCTTCTGTTTACAAAAGCCCTGCCTGTGAAATGGAGTCATCTTACCTACAGCTTCATTTCTCACCCAAAGTCAGGGGGACAGGATGTAATGTCTATGTAAGGGATTTAAGTATTCAGAGGAGAGGGATTATCTGAGTGCAAAATAGTCATGTTTCATGAAAATGTCATTGAATATGCTATACATTACTTTTCTCAGGAGCCGTGGGAGATTGGAAAAATCACTTCACTGAAGCTCAGAACAAGAAATGTAATGAAGACTATGAGAAAAATATGACTGATACCTCTCTGTCATTCTGCAGGGAACTCTAAAAAGCAGAGCAAAGAAACAACATGTATTCTCTCACCAACCTCTGTAAGGTAGAAGAGAAACCTGTTTCCAAGTACCACTAGTGGTTTGTGTGATTTGATGTGAGGGTTTTTAATGATCTGGACGTTCCTTAGTCTTGAATTTCTCATTGCTTCTTGGATTAACTCCAATGTGACTTTAGTTATCTAGTATCAATATTCAGTATTTTCCTTCTCTCTCCACGAATTTTTAGTGTTTAAGTGAATTTCAATATATCAACAGGTAATATATAATACATATTTAATCATTTGTTCTTTCTATGTATCCTCTTTCCATCTTTGGTGATAATTTTCTTTGAGTTAAAGCATTTCTTTCAAAAGTTTCAGCCCTCCCCCAAGTGCTTCAGAACAAAGCTTTCTGTTTACAAAAACCCTGCTTGTGAAATGGAGTCATCTTACCTACAGCTTCATTTCTCACCCAAAGTCAGGGGGGCAGGATGTAATGACTATGTAAGGGATTTAAGTATTCAGATCTAACTCAATAAAAATGCCAGCTCACCCATGTGATAACAGACATGATATTTCAAGGGCCTCATTCATGCTGGGTAACAGCATAAGAAGATGATGAAAACAAGCTTCCTTCCCTCAAGGGAGCCGCAGCCTCATAGTAGGGCAAAGGCCACCAGCATTGCCAAGTGGGTTGTGATACGCACTGATGCAGACCGAAAGGCGCAGCAGGGTCATGGAGGAGGAAAGCAAAGCCCCCCAGAGTGGAGCCCCAGAAAGACTGAGGGAAGTAGGGACATGAGGCCTTGGGTATTTCACCACAGTTCACTGCCTGGTCACAAAACACACATTTGGCACAGCAGTCCTGTATCCCCACCACCCAAAAGGATCCATCCCCCTTGGACCCAAAAGTCCAAGGTGTCCTACTTAATAATTTACTTCTAAAACTCCAGGGCCACATATCAGAGGTTTCCCAAGATGCTGAAATCCTTCAAGACCCTATGGAATAAGTCTCCTCCAATGGCCAGAGGAGGAGACAGTGGTGGAATATCAGAAGAGAGGGCAGGGCTCTAACACCCCTGACTCCTGCCTCCTCTAGGGTCCAGAGTCCTTTTCCATAACAGATACTAGTTGATTCTAAATGAATAAACCCAGACATGAGTCACTTATGCTCAAAATTTGGGGATTCAAATGCTGTGGTTAATACCTTGAATTAGCAGAAAAGACAGAAATAGGAGGAACAGTATATTTTACTTTTAAGTGTCCATTTTTTCCTTTATAGGTGGGCTAACAACCTGTCTTAGGCAGGTTCCCTAGAAGCAGAAATTCACGGGCACTATGATTTACTAAGGGGTGAAGGAAGGGAAAAGAGCCACCCAAGAATACAATTTCAGGGGGAAAAACCCAGGGTGGAGGGATGGAGGAGAGGGAGAGAAGCTGTTGATGTCCTGCTTTGAGGAAGTATGTAAGGCTGGGCACTCCCAGCGTGGGGAATAGGGCTCATGGCTTTGACTCCCCGGCCAACTTGAGGCAGAGCAGCAGAGGGCGCAACGCTGAGCCATGCACTTAAGGCCCTGCGAGGCAGCACCCAAGGCATTTGGGCGGAGGGCCAACGACTGCTAGGACCAGGTGTGCCCAGAGAAGATGAGGTGCGAGGCGAACTGTGGGCAGAAAGGACAAGCACGTTAGTGCATGTGAAAAGAAATGGGACTTTCTGCACTAGCTGAGCCTGTAATTAAGTACATGATAAGCCACGTACAGGAACACAGGAACAACATCAGAGACATGTGAGAGTGTGTAAGTTCGGTGGTGCCGGTCCCAGATTCCAGAGGGACACCATCCTATGTTCATCAGCATCCTTCAGCCGTGGGCTCACTGGAATGCTCACTGACCCCAAGAACCATGAATACTCTCTGGTGAATCCAGGAAACTTTCTGTTGCCATTGTCCCATTTTCTCCTGTCTCCCACTGAAACTCCCCCTTTGCCTGGCAGGAGTCGCTGCCAATCCTGCAGGCATGTTCCCAGGAACGGGCCTGTAACCTGCACTCCCTCCCACAGTACTTACTCCCATATGACATCCAAAATGTGTGATAAATGCGAGTGAGGCTGGGTGGGAGGCTTCTCCCACTGCATTAGTAGAATCAGGGTTTGCGCCTGAGGAGGGTGGAGGTAGGTCCAAGGCTGCATTGTGGGGTAGGGCCCCGGGGCAGCACTTGGTACCCTCACCAGGCAGCAGACTCAGAGCCCAAGCCCAAGGCCAGGGCCACAGAGATGGCCCAGCTGGGGATGAGGGGCGACATCATTACCCTGGTGGTGGCAGTCACCTACTCTGAGGAAGGCTGGGTGAGGACACCAGAGCCCACCTGCAGCAATATGGCCCCTTGACTCTAAAAGAAAACTGAGTGACTACAGGGGGCCTGTGGCTTACTGGATCAAGGCAATGTCTTAATATAGGCCAGGAGAGTTACTGCTACTTGAGCAGCGTTTGAATGCTAGGAGCAAAATGGTTTAACCCAGTAATGTAGTGAGAAATGAAGCATATGACTAATATGAACCCAACTGGAGCTTCTACACATCAACGCAGAGTTGAGATTCAATTCAGTAAACAAGGGTGTCTCCAATGGCTTCTATACAAGTTGGTAACTCACCTGTGTGTAGAACTTTTGAAAAAACTGTGGTAAAATCTCATGAAGTGACATCTACTAATCCACTTCCAACGCAAGGAAATTGATGTACAATTCCTCACTTGAAGTCCAATTCTTTCTTCTGGTGTCTTCTCGAAATAAATGATTAATCAATCATTAAAGCTGCCTCTAAGTGAAGCAGATGCCTGGTTTCCCAGGTGCCTAACAGCTTTTCAACAGTCTTCATTAAAATCAAAGAAGGAAAAGCATTCCATTGGTAAGGCAAGTAAGAGCAGGCACACTCCCAGTGATCTGTCTTCCCAGAACCTTCCATGTGGTCATCCTCTGTGTACAAACAGCAGTGCCATGCTCGGGGAACACAAGACCACGATGACAAAAACCAAGAAATCAACAAAGATGGACTTGCTGAGCACAGCGTGAGCCGTGGTAGAAAACGTGCCAAGGCTGTGCAGTGCAACTGCCAGGGAACGGATTAACTTCAGTTTTGACTTCCTGTCACCTACCAAGTGTAGTGCTGACTTCAAACACAACACACAGTCATCCACATGCCTACGGTCCCTGGCAGCGGGAAACTCATTTGTCCTGGAACAAGTAAGTATCGTACCCTCACTCTTAAGAATAACCAGGAATAAAAGGTGATAAAAGTGGATGGGAAACTGATTTCCTTATTATAGATCTGCTGTTATTTCCTATAAATAATGCCAAATAAAGAGAAAATGAGTGTCACTGAGAAATGTATAAACTTTTTAATGGATTATATGCTTTTGTCAAAAATGAGTAACTTACTAATATTTATGTTATAATTCTGCACCTAATGCTGTTTTTAAAAAGAGTTTATAGAATTCATTCTTTGATAACCTAGCACTTGCTTTAAAATGTTACTATGTCAGCCACATCAAGATGAAGAGTGTAGCTTGTAACCTTCACAGATGATGCACTGCTCTAAGACAAACATGTGTTACCTGTAAGAGACAGCAAGTGGAATGAGAAAATGAAGCCGACTGGCCGAATGACTATGCGGGATGCCAAGGGCTGTGCCTAACCCAGGAGCAGAGTCCGGCTAACCACTGGGCTCTTGCACCCAAACTTTCTGTTTTGTTCTGTTTTTATCAGGAAAAGCTGAAAATCTAGGGTTTTTTGTGAAAATGTCCAAGGTTTTAATGTTGGTAATTTTAAATAAAGGCCAAAAATATTCCTGATGACCTGATCTGGCCATGGGCTGCCAACTTGTAAAATAAAAAATAGACAATTGATAGAGGCAAATAATAGATAAAGAAACACAGAATAATGATAGATAAGAACTTTATCTTCTCCAACGTATTTACAAATATATTTTATTTGGCTAGGATGGAAATAACTAAAAAGCAGTAGGCTTTCTATATTTCTAAGTGAATCTGTTATATATTTTGCTATGTAAATTCCCAAGGTTTATTTATATAACATTATTCTTATCTTAAGGCTTTACAAATAAACTGTTTCACAAATACATACGAGGGAATGACCTAAGGGATGGCAGAATGGCTAGGGACCATTCAGTTAAATTCTAAAATGTCCACATTGGCCAGTAAATTTGGAGACATATTATTGGAGCCATAATCCCAAATCACTGCTGCGTGTTTCAGATTAATGCCATGTCTTCCCCAAGGAGCTGACAACTCATTTCCCTGCATAACTGTTATCTCCCTTGTTGTGGGAGAACAAGTGCAGGATACGTTTGGGAGCAGAATACCGAGATTATCTGGGAAAGAATTTCAGAATCCCTGTAAGCGTTCAGACCCACTGTCTATCCAGCCCCATGTTCAGGCTGTGAGTGAACCAAGGGTAGCCTCTCTACAACTTAGCACCCCGAGATTTCCTCACTCACTTGCCACACAGCAAGCACCGCAAATCAGTGGTACCTGAACATTTCCTAGAATAAGTATCACCCTGCTCAGTCCTTCAGTTAATGAGGTCTACGGCTTTATTACCCAGCTCAAATCACACAGAAGCAAAAGTAAAGGGTCCCTGGAGATCATTTGCTTCAATCTCCTCACTTCCATTTAAAAAGCCCTAAAACTACCAATTCCAAACTTTAAGTGATTCAGATTTATCATAATATTCTAAGATCCAAGGAATAAATTTTAGTTCACCCCATGTTTCTGCTTCATTATTTTGTAAAAAATAAAATATAACCCAATGTTTCAAATATCATATCAGCCATTTTTCCAAATGGAGTCCTAATTTTTGTGCTTACTTTCTATTTTATTGAGGAAATGATATTCACTGTTTGAAAATCCTAGGTGGCCATTTAGTACCTTCCACTATACTTGTGATCTGACAATACCAGAGAGCCCGCAGAAGGGCGAGGAGGGGCGCGTGCTCCACTAGCGGTGCTCCTGTCTGAGAACCATCGGGCACTCTCAACGCGGTTGTTCTGCGTTTAGAAGAGCGATGGTCCATCACACTGCAAACAGCACCAGACTGTCAACTCTGCCAGCTGGAGCCCATGGGAGGGGCAGAATCAGTTGCTGCAGTAGTTGCTGCATCTCCTCGGCATGTCTTTCTATATGGATATGGGATTAAGACATAGAAAGAATGAGAACAGGGGAAACAGCACAGTGCTCACAGCTGATATCATTAAGCCCTGCCCCTTCCCAGGATGTCGATCTAATGTACCAGTTCCAATAACCCAGCATAGTCCCATTAGCTTTTGGTACTACATTAATATTTTACCTTTCTGACCTAAAATGTGGTATTCATCACCCAAAAAAGTACGTTAGAATTCGACTCATTTTGAAGCAATCTGCAATAGAGTGTTTCAAAACCTCCTCAAAGTACAGAAAAACTAAACTTCCACTCCTGTTTCTAAGAGCAAATTCACAGCAGGCTTCCTGTTATTTTTTTTGTCATATCCTCTGTAGTGTAACAATTAGCACTGCTTATTTCATCAACTCTGAATTTAGAAAGTGCATTCCTAAGCCATAAGTGACTTCTATTTTTAGTTATGTAATATCTACCAATAAAATTTAAGGTGAGAGCACTGAAACCCCTGCTTTGGAGTAATTCAATGATATCAGGCAAGATCATACACTTAATATATTATTTAATATTTAGTATTTATTCCATGGTGTTCAATTATTTGTTTCCACTGCTGCCTCCCATACAACCTCATGAGCCTCACAAAAGCAGCAACACTAACATTTCTTCCTGTCTCTTCATTACCTTAAAACATACTTCATACACTGAGTAAGCCCTGAATAACTTTGAGGGTAAATGCGAGAGTTATAGTCATATCTGTTCATCCTGTTGCTCTCAAAACAGATGCAAAGCACACTGAATACACTGTTCTTTTGTGTGTGCCTTTTCCATTTTGCAGTTTCTTGCTCTGAAGCCAACCTTTTTCTATTTAAATCCCAGCTCTGCCACTTAGGGGTTGCTCTCTGCTCTAGTGTTGTGTCTTCTGTAAAAGGGGAATTTAATATCTACTTCAAGCAGATGTGGAGAATAAGTAAGATATTACAAGAAAATAGTTTAAAACAATGCCTGGCATATCATAAGCCTTCTATAAATAAAGGCAATTAGCACAGAGAGAGGATTCAGAAGCTCTTCTGATCTCTCACTTACTTGTCTAGGTCAGAGTTACAGAATTTCCCAGCCAATGCTTCCTCATGTGTTTTAGGGACCTAATAATAGTTTTTCTCCCTTTCTCACTCAGATGTTACAAGAAAATAAACTCTTGAAACACTTTAAATCTCCAGAATATTTTTCTATTATCATTAACTACAAAGTGTTTAGACTTTTAAGTAACGTTTTTATTATCAAATAATACATACTTACTATGGAAAATTCCAGAAGGGTATTCAATTATATGTCATCCTTCCTCCCATAGATAACTTTTTAGCATACATATTCCAAGTTTTTCTTGAAATACGCTATATTTTTATGTTAGAGGTTTGTTGTTATGTTTTGGGTACCATGGGAGTCTTAAAAAAAATCACTGCTTAGTGGTTCAGACTGAGCAAGTCAATGAATACTAAAAACACTGGCTGGTACATCCCTGTCTTTCTGCACTGGGCTCTGTGAAGTAAAGCTGAACGTCAAAACATGTCATAAAGACCACCTCATCATTCAAACTGACCCACTACAATGCAAGTGAAGAACATTTTATTTTCAATGCACTTAATAATACATATGGCTTTTTGTTACACTTTAAAAAATAATAATAATCTAAAACAAAAGAAACACACAGCAGCTTTTTTTGCTCGTGTGGTAGGACCTGTCTTCCCAACATACCCTAGCCTCTTCCCCAGGACTAGGGATCAGACAGCAATGGTTGCTTCAAGGAGAGAACATCTGCCCCACACACTCTGTCTCCATTAGGTTAAACATGCATTTTTCTAGCCTGGGACATAAGCCAGGCTGAATAACATAAATTACTAACAATGAACATTCACTTCAACTTGAGGATGAGCTCAAGAATGTACCAGAATGCCAACTAAAGAGCTTAACTCATAGTAGTCTTAAAAAGCTAATAACTATTTGTACACCTGAAACCAATACAATGTTGTATATCAACTATACTTCAATTAAAAAAAAATACTGGGGCTAAAAGCTGGAACCATGGGTGTTTCCTTGTACAAGCCAAATATCCCAGTAAGCACAAAGCAGCCAACCCTACTCTAATAATCAGGGTGTCTAGGGAAAGCAGGGTGTCCAGGCACCCTCCCCTGGGAAGGAAGAGGGATGGGCTCCAAACCACATGAAAGAAGTTTACTGTGGAGGTGGTCTATGTGCCAGACACTGTGATAAGTGTTTTAAGTATGTCTGAACAGTTCAGACACATTTGATTCTCCAGCAATATGAGGTAAGTGATATTATTCCCATTTTACAGATAAGGAAACTGAGGCTCAGAAAGCTAAATAAATTTTCTGAGACCTCACAGGTAGAAAGTACCCAAGCTGAAATTTAAATCCACATTTTAAAATCTTTGTCAGAAAAATCCTATGTAGACCTAATATCACTTATTAAAAACATGTTTATGGACTTGCCCAATGTAGACTATTTTTACTAAGCCTAATAACAGTTATAGTCTTGTTTTTCCATGAATTCCTTAGGTCATGTAGCTTAGAAATTATCCCCAGGAGTTTCTGGTTCCTGCTAGACTGACAGCTGCCTCCCTCAAAACCAACCCTGTAAAAAATTGAAGTCAAAGGGCACGTGGGTTACCGACACCTGGGGAGACACCCATGCCTACTTAAGCTGGGGTGAGGGTTGGGAGCGGGTGGCAACCCGGGCCGAAGGGCAGCTGGGGCAGCAAGCCGGAGAGGACCAGTCGAGGGAAACTGCTGACGCTCTGCGTCTTCCTCACACGTGGCTTCGGGGCCATCGCTGCCGGCCCCTAAAGGGTGAGATGAGTGACAGCTGCCCAGACCACCCGTGCTGGTGCCCTTCAAGGAACAGCGCAGCCCAGAAGCCCTGCTACAGTGAGCTGTGGACGGAAACACAGACAGAGCAGCCTCCCTGGAGCTTCCTTCCTCCACTGCCACAGCCCCAGGGCCCCTGTGTGGCCAGAAGCAAACCACCTCCTGCAAGGGCTGCTGCACTGCACGATAAACCCCAACTTTCAGCTTTCCCTTCCCACTTGTTTGCATGCTATTTTTTTACATTTTTATCAATGAATGTAACTTATTTTTGAAATAAATGTTCTCCTTTTGTAATAAGGGAAATTAAAGCTTTCTGAAATATTTTTTAAAAACTGAAGCTGTGATCATTTAACTACATGGTAAGAGAGTCAGTAAATGAGAGGTATGAAGAGTGCAGGAGTAGCTAAGATTCTCAGAGCTGGGGCTCAGCTCCTCCCTCCTCCCTCCACACTCACTGGGGTTGACGTAGCCTGAGCCCTTCCCACAGCCCTTCTCAACACAGTACCAGTCACCAGACAGCGGAGCTCACACACACACACACACACACACACACACACACACTCCTGTTAACAGGAGCTCACACAGCGGAGCTCACACACACACACACACACACACACACACACACACACACACACACACACACACACACACTCCTGTTAACAGGAGCTCACAGGCTGGAATAATCAGACTCCAGAGGAACAGAGCCACTTTAAAAGAAAGACAACCAGCATAAGAAATCATGTTCAAACAAATATTGGGTATGAAAATAACTGAGGTAAAGAACACAACAGGCGGAATAAATAACAACATACCTACAGCTAAAAAACAATTCATGAAGTAGATCAGATAGAGGAATTCTCTCAGAGGACAGCAGGAAGTGATAGACAGGAAACATAACAGAAAAGCTGGGATAAGGAGAAAAATAGAAATGCTAACATTAGACAGTTAAGGAGAAGTAAAGTAGAGAGGAGGAATTGTTCGATGAAGTAGTGGAAATAGATTTGCCAAAATTAAAGAAAAAGATATCAGCTTAAAAAGGGCTCACAGAGTGATGGACAGCATAGAGATGGAAAAACCTACATGGAGAAAAGCCTACATGTTTAAGAACAAAACCAAGGAGAAATTCTAAATAATACATTTTTTAAGTATTGTAGAAAAAGAACCATGTCTATTAGTACAGTTCTCAATCTTTAAATTCAGCGCAACCCCAGTCAAACTTTTAAAATCTTATATAAAATATACAGTAAAGAATAAAAGGCTCACAGCTAGATCAACCTTAAAAAGAAGCTATGAAAGGGGCACTTCCCTTACCAGACAGGAGAACAGCTGTAGAGCCAAAGCAGTGGTGACACCTACACGGCATGGTCACCTGAGCAGAAAGAACACTCGGAAAAGGATGGACAGGTGGATGGAGGGATGGACAGAAGGAGAAAAGGATGGATAGACAGATGGATATATGAGAACGAAGAGATGTTACAAATCTGGGGGGAAGGACTGATGGTTAATACATGATGGTGAAGAAAATGGCTTGATACTTAGAAAAAATAAAACCGAATTCCTATTTTAACTTATTCAAAGGTGGGCTCTAGGTATACTAAAGATTATGTATGAAAGGTAAAATTATAAGGATTAAAGTTCATTTAATTCATGAAGATCTCTGAGACCCAAGAGCAACATGGATTTTCTTAAAATAAAACTTCAAAAACACAAAATGTAAGGCAAAAACATTTAATGAATTTGATACATCAAAATTTCAAATTTCTGTTCAATGAACATCATGAAAAAAGTTAAGAGGGAGAGAAAAAAATGAGAAAAGTTACTGTGATGTCCAAAACCAAAATTGATCAATATTCAGGATATACAAGAAACTCAAATCAGCAAGAAAGAGATAAAACCCAAATAGAAAAATGGGCAATTTTCAGAAAATACAAATAAGTAACAAATATTTGAAGAGATGCTCAAAATCATTAGTAAGAATAAATGCAAATGAAAACCATGAGCTATCACCTCATATCTGTTAAGCAAAAATTAAAAAGCTAGATAATGTACTGCTGGTGAAGTGTAGACGCGTATGCAGTTATTCAGAAGTGCAATCTGGCAATACCCCATCAAAACAAGTAAACAAACATTCTTTGACCCAGAAATTCCACCTGTACCTCTAGATCCCAAATAAATGCTTAAGCAGTTCCCTAAAGGAACCTGTATGAGGATATCCATGCTCATGCCCCTTGCAGCTTCATTTGTGCTGGCTGGGGGCTGAAGGCTATCTACTACCCACTGCTAGGGAAGTAAGGAGGTAAAACATGGTGGATGCATATCTTGGAATATCCAGAAGCAATTGATTAGTAGCAATGATTCACACATAGCAGCACAAAGACATCTTTAAAATATTGTGATTAGAGGGAGGAAGTGAGTGACCAAGTAAGAAATATAACCCAACATGGTTTATAAATCAAAAAGTACTTACACGCAAACCAAAAATATTCATTTTTCAAGAACACATACAAATCAAAACATACATGTTAAAGGTCATGAATTCTATGGGAATAGAGGAATGGGAATGAGGTATAAGGAGAATAGAGAGAGGGGCCTTGCATAGACCAGTGCTGATAATGTATCATGAACCATTACCTCAACCCTTCCTATCCTCTGGGTCAATAACTCCACCTCTATCACTGCCATTATCCCTAGGACTTTTGGAAGGAGTTTTAGAGAAAACGCATGCATGGAAATCATGAAATGGACACTGAGAAGCTCACAGGCAACCTGAACCTTTACATGTCCATTAGTATCATTCTTAACCAATGATAAAGAGGAACAAAAAGTTTCCCTTGTCTGGATCCTCCATTAAGGACATCTGCCAGGAATCTTGCTTCCAAGTGAGGGCACCCATTCCATTTAGAATTCCCCTTAGCAAGCCACCAAGACCCATGCAGGATGTCCTTATGTGGATATGTGGGCACACAGGCACAAAGCACTACGCAAGCAGAGGCACTATTACCAGGTCTGCGCCCCTTCACTGCTTGGTGTGGCCATTGGTTATTGCTCCTCAATTCCCCACCTACTCTCTCGGGGTGTAAGACGTGACTGCAGAGTAATGAGACATGCCTGGGAACTGAACAGTCCCCAAAACACTCTATTAATTTTTCCTCACCTCGTTGCTGTGAGACCAGCAACGGGAGACACCCACACAGGTAAACACCCAACACAGTCACCTCAGGGCAGGGCCAAGCAGTGGTTCATCCATTTCAGAGAGGTAAGAAGGGTGGAAGAAGGGAACAAGAAGAAAAGGGGAGAGGAGAGGAAGGCACAGGAAGACCAAAGTCCTTCTCTGGTGTGTAAGTACTGAAATACTTTGAATTAATTGTGTTCAATGCTACTGACAGAATTGTCTCATGATCAAATTAAGTACTTGTAACTGATGGGAAAAATAAAAAATAATAGAACAAATCTCACTGATTCTACTACTTAGACCTGATTTTTTTTTAAATGAGGACACCATATTTTCAGCCTGAGATTAAGATTTTCATGAGGAAGAGTAGTAATACCCACATTTTTGGCACTCCTTTCCTTGCAAGGGCACAGAAGGCCTGCCAGCCCAGCCCAGGGCACACCAACTGTCCACATGTTTTGCATCATATTCAGTACTTTATTTTTATTCAATAAAGTTCTATGTTGTTTGAGACCTGAGCCAGTTACTATCAGCCAGAGAATTCTTGCTAATGATCTGCAATTTCAAATGTTGGGGACCCAAAGGAAGAATGAATTCCACAGAGGTCTTTAGTTTTGCCATATTCCTCTCACTTTCCATGGCCCGGTTTTATCAAGGACCATATATTCACACACCTTGTCAGGGACCAAAATGCTACTGCTGGTGACTCCACCCTGGGTGGGGAAGCTACTTTTAACGATCACATAACGTGTGTGACCTCAGTTCACTGCCCCAATCTTTTCCAGGTGTTTTGTGGCCACATTTTGCACAGGCTTTCATTTTATTGCCAGACAATAACTATACCAACACACAAGTTACACAGCCAGTCCTTCACTCTAAGCAGATACTCCAGATACTTAGTTGGGACCTAACATGCCAATTCTGAGTTACATTTTAAAGCTTTATAAACCATACAGTTGACTTCACTGTCTTAATGGTAAGCTTCCATGCTAAAGCCTCGGGTGCTGACAGCGTGAGCAGGGAACTGACCGACCTAGGTCCTCTCCCTGGAGGCACTGATGACCAGACCCCACACGGAACTGTTCATTAGCACATACGCTTCTCACAGGGCACAGACGCTAGCAGCCCCCTCCTGCCACACGCCTCCTCTCCAGGTGGTAGTGCTCTGGGACATGGTCAGTGCCTGGACTCCGTGGTCAGACACAAATGGTACTGAATCCTCAACCATTTACTCTCTGAAGTTGCAGCCCTTATTTTACTCCTCTGAGCTTCCATCTCCCAATCGTTAAATTCAGGAAGCAACTTCCTGCTTCAAACGACCAGTATAAAGATTAAGTGTGACATTAGCTGCCACACTTAAAATTCTTCAGTGGCTGTCCCTTGTATCTACATAGCCTCCAGCTTAAGCTCCTTTGCAACATCTAAGGTCTTCCAGGAGTTGGCCCTTGCCCTTTTCCCCCTCACCCTTCACAGTCTTCCCTGCCCTCTGGCAGCGCTGCCCACTGGCTCCTCGAACAGACCACATCTCTGCATGCCTCCACACACAACACTTCGCCCTCTCCTATCCATCTGGCTGAGACCGGTACATCCTGTCAGCCTCGCATTAAATGCAGGACCTCTCCTGAGTCCGGGCCTGCCTCAGTGCTCCTTCCTCCACCAATCTTCTCCAACTCTTGCCCATATCCCCCTAAAAGCAATATTGTACTATATTCTAACTGTTTGTTTTCATGTCTCTCTCTGCATCGGACTGCAAATCCCCTGCAAGCAGAGACTGTGTCTTTCCACTGAAGCCATCACGAGATCCTACACATAGAAGGCACTTGACAAAAATAAACAGGAGCGCCGTCCCCGCTCTTCATCTCTGGGGACCTCTTCCTCAGTGGTCAAAGTCCCTGCTGCTATGGGTCTCCATCCTTTCTAGAACCCTGCTGTCAGCGCTGACCCCTGCCTCCTCTGAGCAGCTCATTTTTGAAAGTAGCAAGGTCCTGGTCCCAGAGGCTCATGAAGGTTTGCAGAGCCTCAGAGGAGAAGTCAGGAAATACAGACAAGTAAAATACCCAGATCCATATAATCCCCCTTCCATTAACCTTCTGTATCCTTGTACCAATAAGCATTAAGCTTGAAAAGAGAAAGAGCCTGTGTGCCTGTTCTGGGGTGAGCAAGGAGAGGGAAGCAGGGAGCGTGTGGCCTACTCCTCAAGAGTGGCTTACAGGGAAGAGGTGGGACTGACTGCCTCACAGAAAAAAGGAGCTGGCCTGAGCCCCTAGTGACACCGACAAGGCAAAAGCGGCCATCTGGTCCAGAGAAATAGGTCTCCTCATGGTTTCTCCAAATTATCTCAGAGTAAGGAGTGCCCCTCCCCTTTAGAGACCTTGCCAGACAATCGGAGCTCCTAACAAGTCTTTCTTCACTGACGCTGGGAGCTCAAGGACTCCTTTCTTGATAACAAAAATTTTTTTTCTCCTTATTCATTGGAGAAAGCTGGGCCCTGAGAAATGTGCTTGCTGTATTGGGATATGCTGTAGCCCCGTGAAGTCAGCTTCCAGGAGCAGCAGCGACATGAGGCCCACACGTGCCCACCATTTCCCCCTGCCCCCAAATCCGCTGAAATTAATGAGAGCTCAGGGCACAGCATACATAAAGGTCTCATCAGAGACACTCACCTGAGGCCAGTTCCTGTCACCTCAGAGCTTTGATCAGACTGTAAACTTTAACGTGTTGCTTCCTTACCCACAGTCACCCTCGAGGTGGTGCTGTCCCCACAAAACAAGCTACCAATAACTGGAAAGTGCATACAGTACACATTTCCCCAAGCCAGAGGTCACTTAGGTCATGTGAGATTCTGAAGGGCTCTCTTCTTCAGCTGCGTTCCTAATCCCACTCACTAGGCTGCCAGGTTTTCTGTTTTGAAATTAGATTCAGCGTTAGAGTTTCCAAATGAAGCAGAACACCTAGTTACATTTGTATTTCAAATAAACAACAAATTATTTTTTTAAGTGTAAGTATGTCTCAAATATTTTGTGGGACATGCTTATATTAAAAATCCATTCATTTTTTATCTGAAATTCAAATTTAATTGGGTGTTCTATATTTTGACACAGCTTTGATTTTTCTGAGAATGTAAAGGATTCTTGATTTTATGTCTTAAGGAATTTTCTGAGACTAAAGATTTCCTCCATTCTTTCTTCACTTCATTAAGAGTTCATAACTAACCTCAATCTCTGAAGCTGATTAAAGAGCAAGTATTAATACAATTCATTTTAGGTTCATTTTTTTCCCTACTCAACTTCTGGAATAGAGTATTTCAGAGAGAATGGTCATAAGGCGATCTAATTAGACAAAGGGAGAATGGAAACAAGTTATGGATAAACCACTGATATTTCTCAATCCTTGCATAATCTGGGTGTGGTTCCAATCTTAATGATTATGGAACTTGTTCCTTCTTCCTCCTGACATGATTTCAAAGATTGGATAACAAATGATGCATTTATAATGAACCTAAGCTAAATATTGACTTAAGGAATGAAGGCGATTTCAATTCAACTTTATTCAATAGAAGCTTAGCTCACTTTCCAGTAGTTGTCTTTTAAAACAGCTTGCTGAACCAAAGTATATCTTTGATGTATTCCTTTTATAAAAATGTACAAACAAGCACCTATTTAAGGAAAGAAACCAACATTCTGACTTCAACTAAGAAAAACATATTGGAAAGCCCAGCCATAATTTTCAGATGTGTCCCATCTGAAGGTGGAACAAGCTCCTAGTTTAGCAGCAGACACCCAAAGAGTGTCCCCAAGGAGCCGGACCCTCCTCCCAGCTCCTGTAAAACAACAGCAACAGGGAAAAGGAGAGGTTCAGGGAAGAAGCAGAACAAAGGACATTGACTTATTTTTGGCACCCAATGTGGGTCAAGTCTGCAGAACAACTTACATACCTTGATTCTTACATAACCCTGTGAGGTTAAGAGGGTTCAGAAGGGATTAAATACTCAGGTGACAGCATTTAAAGGCAGTCTGAAAGCAAACTGAAAGAGAACTTCAAAGTAATGATTAACAAATGTAGACTAAGCATCAACTTACTTTTACAATAATAAGTACAATACTTTTTTAAAAATTATCCTGACCCTGTGAGAAAGTATTATTGAGTAAAAATAGAATAGGAACCATATGTGCGGTCATGATAATTTTTCGAATTATTTGAAACTTTCCACTCTCTCTGACTCTATTTGCAAACCCAACCAGAACTCCCAGCCCTCCATCTCCAGCATACAACATACTAACAAACATGCTAAGATATTGCTAAACTCCAGACCATACTCTGTTGACACCCCAAACTGTAAAGATTATAGAAAGAAATTTAACTGAATAACTAGGCATAATTTTTATAAGTCATTTTAAATGCATATGAATTCCAAGAATTCCACCTGGATGTCTTTGTCCTAAGTGTGCATCCATCTCACTACAGCCAAGAGGGAAAGTTGAAGGACAGGGAAGGCCCGAAAACTTCTCTTTTCTGAGGTCACCACATACTAAACACATGATCTTATTCCCCACAGCAACACCCGAAGGTAGATGCTGCATGACCCCCATTTACCCATGAGGAAAGTGTGACGTGCAAAGGCAGAGATGTCCAGGGACTTGTGCAAGGCTCAGAGCTGCTAGGAGTGAGCACAGGACTCAAAGACAGGCAGTCTAACTTTCGTCTGCAGACTTCTGAGCCTCAGTCCCCAGGCTCACCTACTAACTGACCCCCTTGAGGTGGCTCGCAGGACTCGGTCCCTCAGTTTTCCAATCAGCTTTACCCATTCCTTCTCTCAAGAATTCAGAGCAGGCTGGGCACCAGGCACAGAGCTGGCACACAGTCAGGAAACAAGACAAAGCCCAACCCCGTCTCACTGTCTTGGAGTGGAGTGAGGGAGACAGATGGGTCAACACACAGACAAGTGAAAGCAGTTTGGGTGGCTGCTCACAGGAAAGGAGGTGCCACAAGCGAGGAGAGACTGGAAAGCCTCTCCAGGAGGGGGACATTTAAGGAGGACAATAAGAAGACTCAAAGGAACCAAAGACCCAGACAAGAAGCAGGCACGCAAGAGCCAAAGAGGCCACCAGGAGGAGCGGCAGCACTGCGGCGGGAGCAAGCCTAGGGAAGTCAGATGGGGTATCTCTGGCTGCAGCCCTGCGAGAGGCTGACAGTGCGGCCCAGCCTGGGGTATAGGCAGAGGCCTCCACATGAAGGCCCTCACAGGATGCTGGTAAGGTTTGAGTGGGAAGGGGTTTCAGCAAAAAGTGACATTCCTGTTTGCCAAGAACAGAAGGGATTCTGAGGTAGCCATCAAGGGTTGCAGAGGGCAAGACAGGTGTGCCAACAGCAATTCTCTGACACCAACTGGATGGCCTACAAGTCAATTCAATTTTTTTTTTTTTTTAAATAATTATTTTTTATTGAAGGGTAGTTGACACACAGTATTACATTACATGAGTTTCAAGTGTACAACACAGTGGTAGAACATTTATATACATAATTCTAGGTTCCAGCTATCACCCTACCAGGCTGTTACAATATCTTGACTATATTCCTTATGCTATACATTACATCCCGGTTACTAATTTATTTTACCATTGGAAATCTGTCCTTTTTTTTTTTTTTTTTTTTTGTGAGGGCATCTCTCATATTTATTGATCAAATGGTTGTGAACGACAATAAAATTCTGTATAGGGGAGTCAATGTTCAATGCACAATCATTATTCCACCCCAAGCCTAATTTTTGTCAGTCTCCAATCTTCTGAGGCATAACAAACAAGTTTTTACATGTAGAACAAATTCTTACATAATGAATAAGTTACATAGTGAACAGTACAAGGGCAGTCATCACAGAAACTTTCGGTTTTGCTCATACATTATGAACTATAAACAGTCAGTTCAAATATGAATACTGATTTGGTTTTTATACTTGATTTATATGTGGATACCACATTTCTCTCTTTATTATTATTATTTTTAATAAAATGCTGAAGTGGTAAGTAGATACAAGATAAAGGTAGAAAACATAGTTTAGTGTTGTAAGAGAGCACATGTAGATGATCAGGTGTGTGCCTGTAGATTATGTGTTAATCCAAGCTAGACCAGGGCAATAAAACATCCACGTATGCAGAAGATTTCTCTCAGAACGGGGGGGGGGTGAGGTTCTAAGCCTCACCTCTGTTGATCCCCAATTTCTCACCTGATGACCCCCCTGCGACTGTGCCTGTCTTAGGTTGTTCCTCCCTTGAGGAATCTTACCCGTCTCTGGCTAACCAGTCATCTTCCGGGGCCATACAGGGAAATGTGAAGTTGGTAAGTGAGAGAGAAGCCTTATTGTTTGAAAAAGTTAGCTTTTTACTTCTTTGCATATTTATGCCCTGTGGCTTCTATGCCCAGCATTTGTCTTGAGGTATCTTTACCACTTGGAAGAATTATGATACTCGGTAAATTTGATATGAGGCATGAATTCTATTTAAGGGTTGTAATTAGGAAGGAAGAAGAAAAGCTATAGAAGTAGCAGGCGGAAGAAAACATGGGAAGATTGATTATTTCTTTGATATATCTTCTTGTAGAGTAACTTCAGCATGTATAGGTTTTAAGCTACTACTTAAATTGCACACACACATTAACATAATAGGAGTATAGTTACATAACCAAAGCATATCTGTAATTACCAGCCATCTGCAGTGAAACCAAGAAAACCAGTTAGGCACCTTAGGCATTTGTGAAAACTTATCTATGATATGGTGGATATTGTCCAAATGAACTTGAACAGTCTGAGAGAAATCAGACAAATTAAAACAACCCATTCCTGGGGACTGTTCACATGCCATATGTTCTTTTAACAATAAATAGTTTGTAGTTGTAAGACTTTGGAGCGCTACAATTTGCACTTCTCCAAATTCTTGGTTGAGTTCCAACAGTATAGATCCAGTCAAATTTTGTTGTTTTACTGTATGCACAGGCCAGCTTAGATATCTCCTTCCTTATTCCCATGGCAGGTCCAGGAACTGGTGGGATGAGTGCATCTACAGCTGTAGCAGTGCGTGGATCTTTGTTGGGGTTTTTTGATGATCATCTTCTGGCATGAGTCTTCCAGAGGGTGCAGATGTTGGAAGTTCTTTTTCATATCATATCTTAGTTCATTTTCGGGGTAGCCCAATTAGGCTTTGATCCTCTGTATAAACACAAACAGACCCTTTGCCTACACTTTTATATGCCCTTTATACCCTTGTGTAGAACTCGTTGGAGGTTACCACACAGGAACTGCCCTTTTTTTTTTTTTTTTTTTTTTTTTGCTATCACTAATCTACACTTACATGACGAATATTATGTTTACTAGGCTCTCCCCTATACCAGGTCTCCCCTATAAACCCCTTTACAGTCAGTGTCCATCAGCATAGCAAAATGTTGTAGAATCACTACTTGCCTTCTCTGTGTTGTACAGCCCTCCCTTTTCTCCTACCCCCCCATGCATGTTAATCTTAATACCCCCCTACTTCTCCCCCCCTTATCCCTCCCTACCCACCCATCCTCCCCAGTCCCTTTCCCTTTGGTACCTGT
This sequence comes from Manis pentadactyla, assembly GCF_030020395.1. Lineage (NCBI taxonomy): Eukaryota > Metazoa > Chordata > Mammalia > Pholidota > Manidae > Manis > Manis pentadactyla. Next base: position 143,480,326 of record NC_080020.1, on the reverse strand, counting down.
TAGTCCATTCTTGAGTTCTGTGATTCTGCTGCTGTTTTGTTCCTTCTGTTTTTCCTTTGTTCTTATATTCCACAGATAAGTGAAATCATTTGGTATTTCTCTTTCTCCGCTTGGCTTGTTTCACTGAGCATAATACCCTCCAGCTCCATCCATGTTGCTGCAAATGATTGGATTTGCCCTTTTCTTATAGCTGAGTAGTATTCCATTGTGTATATGTACCACATCTTCTTTATCCATTCATCTATTGATGGACATTTAGGTTGCTTCCAATTCTTGGCTATTGTAAATAGTGCTGCAATAAACATAGGGGTGCATCTGTCTTTCTCAAACTTGATTGCTGCATTCTTAGGGTAAATTCCTAGGAGTGCAATTCCTGGGTCAAATGGTAAGTCTGTTTTGAGCATTTTGATGTACCTCCATACTGCTTTCCACAATGGTTGAACTAACTTACATTCCCACCAGCAGTGTAGGAGGGTTCCCCTTTCTCCACAGCCTCGCCAACATTTGTTGTTGTTTGTCTTTTGGATGGCAGCCATCCTTACTGGTGTGAGGTGATACCTCATTGTAGTTTTAATTTGCATTTCTCTGATAATTAGCGATGTGGAGCATCTTTTCATGTGTCTGTTGGCCATCTGTATTTCTTTTTTGGAGAACTGTCTGTTCAGTTCCTCTGCCCATTTTTTAATTGGGTTATTTGTTTTTTGTTTGTTAAGGCGTGAGAGCTCCTTATATATTCTGGACGTCAAGCCTTTATCGGATGTGTCATTTTCAAATATATTCTCCCATACTGTAGGGATCCTTCTTGTTCTATTGATGGTGTCTTTTGCTGTACAGAAGCTTTTCAGCTTAATATAGTCCCACTTACTCATTTTTGCTGTTGTTTTCCTTGCCCGGGGAGATATGTTCAAGAAGAGGTCACTCATGTTTATGTCTAAGAGGTTTTCGCCTATGTTTTCTTCCAGGAGTTTAATGGTTTCATGGCTTACATTCAGGTCTTTGATCCATTTTGAGTTTACTTTTGTATATGGGGTTAGACAATGGTCCAGTTTCATTCTCCTACATGTAGCTGTCCAGTTTTGCCAGCACCACCTGTTGAAGAGACTGTCATTTCACCATTGTATGTCCATGGCTCCTTTATCAAATATTAATTGACCATATATGTCTGGGTTAATGTCTGGATTCTCTAGTCTGTTCCATTGGTCTGTGGCTCTGCTCTTGTGCCAGTACCAAATTGTCTTGATTACTATGGCTTTATAGTAGAGCTTGAAGTTGGGGAGTGAGATCCCCCCTACTTTATTCTTCTTTCTCAGGATTGCTTTGGCTATTCGGGGTCTTTGGTGTTTCCATATGAATTTTTGAATTATTTGTTCCAGTTCATTGAAGAATGTTGCTGGTAGTTTCATAGGGATTGCATCAAATCTGTATATTGCTTTGGGCAGGATGGCCATTTTAACGATATTAATTCTTCCTAGCCACGAGCATGGGATGAGTTTCCATCTGTTAGTGTCCCCTTTAATTTCTCTTAAGAGTGACTTGTAGTTTTCAGAGTATAAGTCTTTTACTTCTTTGGTTAGGTTTATTCCTAGGTATTTTATTTTTTTTGATGCAATTGTGAATGGAGTTGTTTTCCTGATTTCTCTCTCTGTTGATTCATTGTTAGTATATAGGAAAGCCACAGATTTCTGTGTGTTGATTTTGTATCCTGCAACTTTGCTGTATTCCGATATCAGTTCTAGTAGTTTTGGGGTGGAGTCTTTAGGGTTTTTTATGTACAGTATCATGTCATCTGCAAATAGTGACAGTTTAACTTCTTCTTTACCAATCTGGATTCCTTGTATTTCTTTATTTTGTCTGATTGCCGTGGCTAGGACCTCCAGTACTATGTTAAATAACAGTGGAGAGAGTGGGCATCCCTGTTTAGTTCCCGATCTCAGAGGAAATGCTTTCAGCTTCTCGCTGTTCAATATAATGTTGGCTGTGGGTTTATCATAGATGGCCTTTATTATGTTGAGGTACTTGCCCTCTATTCCCATTTTGCTGAGAGTTTTTAACATGAATGGATGTTGAACTTTGTCAAATGCTTTTTCAGCATCTATGAAGATGATCATGTGGTTTTTGTCTTTCTTTTTGTTGATGTGGTGGATGATGTTGATGGACTTTCGAATGTTGTACCATCCTTGCATCCCTGGAATGAATCCCACTTGGTCATGGTGTATGATCCTTTTGATGTATTTTTGAATTCGGTTTGCTAATATTTTGTTGAGTATTTTTGCATCTACGTTCATCAGGGATATTGGTCTGTAGTTTTCTTTTTTGGTGGGGTCTTTGCCTGGTTTTGGTATTAGGGTGATGTTAGCTTCATAGAATGAGTTTGGGAGTATCCCCTCCTCCTCTATTTTTTGGAAAACTTTAAGGAGAATGGGTATTATGTCTTCCCTGTATGTCTGATAAAATTCCGAGGTAAATCCATCTGGCCCGGGGGTTTTGTTCTTTGGTAGTTTTTTGATTACCTCTTCAATTTCGTTGCTGGTAATTGGTCTGTTTAGATTTTCTGTTTCTTCCTGGGTCAATCTTGGAAGGTTATATTTTTCTAGGAAGTTGTCCATTTCTCCTAGGTTTCCCAGCTTGTTAGCATATAGGTTTTCATAGTATTCTCCAATAATTCTTTGCATTTCCGTGGGGTCCGTCGTGATTTTTCCTTTCTCGTTTCTGATACTGTTGATTTGTGTTGACTCTCTTTTCTTCTTAATAAGTCTGGCTAGAGGCTTATCTATTTTGTTTATTTTCTCGAAGAACCAGCTCTTGGTTTCATTGATTTTTGCTATTGTTTTATTCTTCTCAATTTTATTTATTTCTTCTCTGATCTTTATTATGTCCCTCCTTCTGCTGACCTTAGGCCTCATCTGTTCTTTTTCCAATTTCGATAATTGTGACATTAGACCATTCATTTGGGATTGCTCTTCCTTTTTTAAATATGCTTGGATTGCTATATACTTTCCTCTTAAGACTGCTTTTGCTGTGTCCCACAGAAGTTGGGGCTTAGTGTTGTTGTTGTCATTTGTTTCCATATATTGCTGGATCTCCATTTTGATTTGGTCATTGATCCATTGATTATTTAGGAGCGTGTTGTTAAGCCTCCATGTGTTCGTGAGCCTCTTTGCTTTCTTTGTACAGTTTATTTCTAGTTTTATGCCTTTGTGGTCTGAAAAGTTGGTTGGTAGGATTTCAATCTTTTGGAATTTTCTGAGGCTCTTTTTGTGGCCTAGTATGTGGTCTATTCTGGAGAATGTTCCATGTGCACTTGAGAAGAATGTATACCCCGCTGCTTTTGGATGTAGAGTTCTATAGATGTCTATTAGGTCCATCTGCTCTACTGTGTTGTTCAGTGCTTCCGTGTCCTTACTTATTTTCTGCCCAGTGGATCTATCCTTTGGGGTGAGTGGTGTGTTGAAGTCTCCTAGAATGAATGCATTGCAGTCTATATCCCCCTTTAGTTCTGTTAGTATTTGTTTCACATATGCTGGTGCTCCTGTGTTGGGTGCATATATATTTAGAATGGTTATATCCTCTTGTTTGACTGAGCCCTTTATCATTATGTAGTGTCCTTCTTTATCTCTTGTTACTTTCTTTGTTTTGAAGTCTATTTTGTCTGATATTAGTACTGCAACCCCTGCTTTCTTCTCACTGTTGTTTGCTTGAAATATGTTTTTCCATCCCTTGACTTTTAGTCTGTACATGTCTTTGGGTTTGAGGTGAGTTTCTTGTAAGCAGCATATAGATGGGTCTTGCTTTTTTATCCATTCTGTTACTCTGTGTCTTTTGATTGGTGCATTCAACCCATTAACATTTAGGGTGACTATTGAAAGATATGTACTTATTGCCATTGCAGGCTTTAAATTCGTGGTTACCAAAGGTTCAAGGTTAGCCTCTTTAGTATCTTACTGCCTAACTTAGCTCGCTTATTGAGCTGTTATATACACTGTCTGGAGATTCTTTTCTTCTCTCCCTTCTTGTTCCTCCTCCTCGATTCTTCATATGTTGGGTGTTTTGTGCTGTGCTCTTTCTAGGAGTGCTCCCATCTAGAGCAGTCCCTGTAAGATGTTCTGTAGAGGTGGTTTGTGGAAAGCAAATTCCCTCAGCTTTTGTTTGTCTGGGAATTGTTTAATCCCACCGTCATATTTGAATGATAGTCGTGCTGGATACAGTATCCTTGGTTCAAGGCCCTTCTGTTTCATTGTATTAAATATATCATGCCATTCTCTTCTGGCCTGTAGGGTTTCTGTTGAGAAATCTGACGTTAGCCTGATGGGTTTCCCTTTATAGGTGACCTTTTTCTCTCTAGCTGCCTTTAACACTCTTTCCTTGTCCTTGATCTTTGCCATTTTAATTATTATGTGTCTTGGTGTTGCCCTTCTTGGATCCTTTCTGTTGGGGGTTCTGTGTATTTCCGTGGTCTGTTTGATTACTTCCTCCCCCAGTGTGGGGAAGTTTTCAGCAATTATTTCTTCTAAGATACTTTCCATCTCTTTGCCTCTCTCTTCTTCTTCTGGGACCCCTATAATACGGATATTGCTCCTTTTGGATTGGTCACACAGTTCTCTTAATATTGTTTCATTCCTGGAGATCCTTTTGTCTCTCTCTATGTCAGCTTCCATGCGTTCCTGTTCTCTGATTTCAATTCCATCAATGGCCTCTTGCATTCTATCCATTCTGCTTATAAACCCTTCCAGAGTTTGTTTCATTTCTGCGATCTCCTTTCTGGCATCTGTGATCTCTTTCCGGACTTCATCCCATTTTTCTTGCGTATTTCTCTGCATCTCTGTCAGCATGTTTATGATTCTTATTTTGAATTCTTTGTCAGGAAGACTGGTTAGGTCTGTCTCCTTCTCTGGTGTTGTCTCTGTGATCTTTGTCTGCCTGTAGCTTTGCCTTTTCATGGTGATAGGAATAGTCTGCAGAACTGGGACGAGTGACGGCTGGAAGGACTTCCTTTCTTGTTGGTTTGTGGCCCTCCTCTCCTGGGAGAACAGCGGCCTCTAGTGGCTTGTGCTGCGCAGCTGCGCGCAGACAGGGTTTCTGCTTCCTGCCCGGCTGCTATGGAGTTACTCTCCGCTGTTGCTGTGGGCGTGGCCTGGCTCGGGCAGCTACTCCAAAATGGTGGAGTCGCGTTGGAGCAGGAGCTGCTGGGAGGCTATTTATCTCCGTAAGGGGCCTCCCTGCTCCCTGCAGCCCAGGGGTTAGGGTGCCCAGAGATCCCGGATTCCCTACCTCTGGATTAAGTGGCCCGCCCTGCCCCTTTAAGACTTCCAAAAAGCACCCGCCAAAACAAAACAACGACCACAAAAAAAAACAAGAAAAAAAATTTTTTTTTAATTAAAAAAAAAAAAAAAAATTTTTAATTAAAAAAAAAAAAGGTGGTCGTTCGTTTTTCTTTATTCTCCGGTGCCAGCCTCAGGCCTCTGCTCACCGGTCTTTCTGCCCTGTTTCCCTAATATTGGGGTCCCTGTCCCTTTAAGACTTCCAAAAAGCGCTCGCCAAAACAAAGCAGCAAAAAAGCAAAAAAAAAAAAAAAAATGGTCGCGCGCTTTTCTTATGTCCTCTGTCGCCCAGCCTCCAGTGCCTGCTCACTGTTCTTGCTGCCCTGTTTTCCCAGTATCGAGCGCCCTGCACTCTGGCCCGGATGGCTGGGGCTGGGTGTTCGGCAGTCCTGGGCTCCGTCTCCCTCCCGCTCTGCCTGCTCTTCTCCCGCCGGGAGCTGGGGGGAGGGGCGCTCGGCTCCCGCGGGGCCGGGGCTTGTATCTTACCCCCTTCGCGAGGCGCTGGGTTCTCTCAGGTGCAGATGTGGTCTGGATATTGTCCTGTGTCCTCTGGTCTTTATTCTAGGAAGGGTTGTCTTTGTTATATTTTCATAGATATATGTTGTTTTGGGAGGAGATTTCCGCTGCTCTACTCACGCCGCCATCTTCCGCCCCTCCCAAGTCAATTCAATTTTGATACTACCTACCTGGAGTTAGTGCAGACCCCACAAGCTAAAGGCAAAGTCTCTCACAGGACTGCCTCACTTCAGATGCCAACTGTAAGGCTGGACCATCTGCAGTTCTGACCAACCAGCCATAAACTCAGGGAATCCCACAACTCTCTTCAGTTCAATAATTCATGAGAATGACTCACAGAGCTCACAGAAAGCAACATACTTGCCATTACAGTTTAATCACAAAGGACAAAGATCAAGACCGACCAAACGTTAGAGTTGCACAGCACAAGTTCTTGGCAGAGAGGGGACACAGAGCACCCATGCCCAGTTCTCATGGAATCAGGGCATGTCACCCTCCAAGCACATCGATGTGTTCACCAGCCAGGAATGTCCCCTGAGCCTCAGAGACCAGGGTTTCTCTGGGGTCTTTTCTAGCTCCTCCCCGCCCCCTGGGGTTGGGGATGGGACTGAAAGCTCCAGCCCTCCCATCACGAGCCTGATGTGATTCTGGTGTGGCCAGCCTCTCCTCTGGACCATCTAAGGGCCCACTGGAGTCACCACGTTACTACAAACTCAGGTATCCTTTATGAGTATGAGTTGAAAGGGACTCATCAGTAGCCAAAGATACCCTTACTCTGGAAATGCCAAGGGTTTCTGAGACTCTGCAAAGAGCCAGAGACAAAGACCAGATATGTTCTTCATTACGTCACAAAGAGAGGCAGGAAAACCAGGTGGGTGACCTGTACACTTAGCTAAAAACTAAAAGGATCTGGCCTTTCTTAGGGGTGGTCCGCAGGGAGGAGGCTGTGCTTGGAACAGGAGGGAAAAAGCTCAGGCAGGAGCCAGGAATGGTTCTGGGAAGAGGAACAAGCAGGGTAAATGAATCCCAAGACTTTTAAGAAAACAAGAAGGCTTACAGGAGACTCTGGCGTGAGCCTGGGAAGTGAACTGTCTTGCCAATGGGTTTCAGCCCCGAGCAAGTTCACTATGGATTCAAGTGTGATCAAAGAAATGACACTAGAACGCTCTTGGGGTGAAAGGGTTTATTACCCGGCTTGTTATCCTGGCAGTAGGTCGAGTACTAGCATCTCTGCCTCCACCCAGAGCACCAGGCCGAGCTCTCTACATATAGTGCAAAAATAGTTTATTGCCTACGGGTGTGTAAGCAGTAGCCTGGCAACATGCCAGTTACATCATCAAGTGGTTTAAGATCCCTGAGGATCCTGGCCATAGGAACCCCAACTTCCCCACACTGAACTCCTGGAAGGAAGAAGCAAATGGTGTGTGTCCTCACACAGTCACCATCTTCTGCCACTCCAGAGTTTTCTGCAATCATTTTGCTTTAAATGAGACATGTTTTGATAGTGACACTGAACAGCCTACAAAAGGAAGGGGATCTTCTCTAGTAGAGCGTTGTTCATTTTGCTCTAAGAAACTAACAAAGCTGAGCCTTTTGGATATGTGTGCTGGGCTTTTCAAACCTAGGACCTCAGGATTAACAGCCCACAGAAATTTCCCTCCAGCTTTTCAGGGAAATTATTCTACATTGCAGTCTATACTTCCACAGGCACATTTCCTGCAATTTTTCTAATTAACTTAAAATTCCCAGAAAAAAAAAACAATTAATGAATATCTGTTCATGATTTTATGAACACAAAGATGAGAGAGATAAACAACATGGCACTGACTCTTGCTAAGCTGACAGAAAAGAACAGCCTTGAACATGAACTAACAAGCAGCTGGGGTTTGTGAATTCCTATACCACGTCACAGGCTGCTGGGGAGGCGGAGTGAAGTTCATTAGGAAATGCCTAAGTACAAAGGCCTAAACAACAGTTCCAAGTTCCCTGAACTTGGCCAGCAGGCCTGCAGCTGGTTTTCCCCTTGATTGCTAGCCATCACAGGCAGTCCCAGGGAAGGCTTGTGGTCTGAGTTTTGCAGTGTCTGTACTTTATCAAGAATTCTGCTTTTTGCTAACATGTTTTCCAGAACAGTACTCTGATCTCTGACACCAAAGGCCTTAAAATGGAGGATTTGAAATTTGATGGCACCGAGCGCATAAGTGTGGACTATGTGAAGGAAATTCTTCAACCCACACCCACCTGCGAAACCTGGGATCAGATCTGGAAATTCCAAGCCAAGCCTGATGACCTGCTTATTTCTACGTATCCTAAAGCAGGTAGGTGGAAGGGGAGAGGGGAGGGTAAAGCAAAGAGTTAGGAAGGTAAGTGGGACAGATGTGTTAATGATGAAATAAAGAAATTGCTCTAGGCTTGAGTAGAAGTTGTTTACTGGGCAGAGTGATATGACTAACAGAAATCACGGTGGAAACTGAAACTACACCAAAAAAAAAGATTAAATGACCTACAAATTTTAATAATTTAATTTTTCCTGTGACATACATAATTTTTTTACTTCCCCAGGAAAAAGTGAATTTTTTTACTCCCCCAGGAGAAACAGACAAGAAAACAGGCTACAGGTCTTGTAAAAAGCTGCTCTGTGTGAGTGAGCTAAAACGCGGATCCCAAGGCTGATCTGGGGAAGAATTTGGGGAGCTCTAGTTCTGCAATGCTAATTTCATCTCAGAAGCCCTCAAAAGTCTCCCAGCTCAGTGTCCAAGAACTACTCTTTTGACTTCCACCTTCCCTCAGACCATGTTGTGAGCCTATTCCTTGTTTTAATTATCAGATTAACAAAGTTGCTGTAGAAATAAAACTAACTTGAACCCAGCCACTGCTTCATAAAAATTTGGGGGTTAGCAGGGAGAAACAATTCTCCAAAGGTATTTTTGCACATTAACCTTTGTATACTGAAAACGCAGTATTCAGTTCACACCCAAATTTGCTCTTTGCAAAATCAAGCTCCCTGTCAATGACTTCTGTTACACACACACACACACACACACACACACCAAAAAATCTAAACCTAAGCATTTTCTGAGATGTGTGTTCAAGCCCCTCTTGCGTGTTTATCTCTAAAGATCCTAATTAAAAAACTACAGGCAGATGGGTGTCTTAGACTTCTGTGTGTCCATCAGTTTCTTACTGGTCCTGATTTTCCAATCTTATTCACCATGAGTCTCTGTTCAGGATTAAACTTTTCTCAATGTGAATTTCTAAAAGTAACCAATGGTAAGAATCACATCTCACTGCTTTAATTTCATCCACAACTCTACTTTGTTATTGTCATTTCAGTACAATGTTTAATAATTAATCTTTTCTCCACCTGCCAAATGTGAGTATTAAGATTTGGTTCATTAGGGTTAGGAGTTAGGGTTAATGGAACTTGAATAATTCAAATAACACACTAAAAAAATAAAATTCTTGCCAGCAATGTAATATTTAATCATCACTAAAACTTTGTACATAAATAGAGGCTACATTTACTAGAAGAAAGAAGAAACAAGCATAGATGACAAATAAGGTTTACACCTAAATTTTTAAAACAGTAATAAACTGTGAATGAAAAAATACACGAGAATTGTTGACCTCTAGAGGATGAATGGAGAAGTCATTCCACTCATCCCTGAGCCTCTGGTAACATTGAACCTGCCCCAATGGTAGTCAGCCCATGACTCTAACCTCAGAGTAAGCACATAAAACTAGTACAAATAGCTGTAATCTTATTTGAGTAGATAGCCACAGAGAAATTGGTTGTTTATCCTGTGATGAAAGAGTTAGTGCCAGAAGTATTAGAGACCAACTCCTCTAGGATAGAAAATGTAATTTTTTCATTGTTTTCTAACCTATGCGCCTCCTAGAGACCTAAAAGTGCTAAACTGAAGAAAGTGTGTCTGTAATGAGAGATGATGTCAGGGCATATAAGAAAGATCAGCCCCGATCCAGGATTCAGAAAGCCCTCCTAAATTATCAAACATCCTCCTGATATGCATTTTGTCACAACGTCTGGTACAACAGGTCTCCATCAGAGGGTGAAGATTCAGTTGGTAGGCACTATATAAGTCAGGATCAGGCAGCACACAGAAACCACCAGCTGGGAGGCAGAGGCCCTTCTGATGGTGGTGGTGACAGAGGGGTACAGCTTCTTGGGTCCCAGGCAGTGAGCAGCGGGAATAGCCCTGTAACACTGTGACCTGTTGAGCTACCACCAGCTGCCACCACATTGAGAAGGATGACCTCTACCTGTCTGCCCACAGATCTCAGGCTAATCGAAACAGTACTCAGCATCTTAGTGACAAAGGAGTCTAGGGAATTCATTTCTTTGCCTTTCAGCCCCTGAAATTAGGGGAAAACAGAGAGAAAGGTAAAAATGGATACTAAGGGCTAGTGATCAGTATCAAGCCCAGGCACTAATCACTCATTCATTCGTGCAGACAACATACATGAAGTGTCTCCTATGTGGCGGCCCCACACTATGTGTTTGGGAAACAAGACAGTTTGAAAACCACACAGATAGTAATTACTCTCCAGGAGATCACAGTCTGGTGAGAGACCTTTCCTCCCACATCTCTTAGTAACAATGCAGCTGAATCAATAGGATAACAATACCAATTAATGGTTGTGACAGAAAAGAAAAATGAACTGTACATTCATCAGCTACTATCTGCTTTAAACTGCAGTCTTTGTATAAAAATTTATATTAATGATAACACAAAAATGTTTTCTTAATTCCATTAAAATGTACCATTTAAAATTCACATAGATGTTCTAACAAATAAGATCTTATTCAAAGGAGTGTAGTATACTGAATGTCTATGCATCCGCACCTTACATGTGGAATAAGGAACAACATGGACTCAGGAGATAGTGGACTTACTACACAATGACGGCGACATGGACAAGACCCAGCGAGCACCCACGCACATGAGGTTTCCTTTCATTGAATGGGTGATCCCAGCCATAGGATCTGGTGAGCATGGAACAGCCACGCGTGACTACAGTCCTAAATAAACAACTTAGAATTTTTACTATCAAATAGCTCTCTCAAAACTGTAGTTATTTAAGCTGAAAAATGTTTAAAGAAAAGACAAAAGAATTAACACAACCACTTTGAAAAACTAAAAAAAAAAAAATCTAAACATTCAAACAATTAATCAATGGATGCTGTGACTTTTGTCTTTTTTTAGCCATTGCTGTATCTCAGACATTTTCCAATGGAGTTACTGCTTATATAAAAGCAAGTTAAGTTTTTATTTTCTAATTAGAAATTAATTTTATTCCACCAGAATGAGCCTAAGTAAGATAATTTCATGGTGGAAGGGTTTGACTGTTTTAGGTTCTTATTTATTTGGTTTGTTGTTGTTTGGGTTAAAATTTGTTTTAGCTAAAAAATTCATTCATAGACTAGATATATTCTCTCAGGTCAGATCTATGGACAGTTACTCCTAAGTAGTAGTAATGGAAGCAGCAACAGTTTGAAGCAAGTAGAAAAAAAACGTGGAAAGTGATGAAAGATCAATTTTACAGGTCTGGAACAAGCTAATGCAATGCCCTCACCACGGACCCTGAAAACACATCTTCCCATCCATTTGCTGCCACCATCCTTCCTAGAGAAAAACTGTAAGGTAAAGAGCAAAAAGAATTTGAAGTTGTGAATTCTTAGAATGACCTTAGAGTGGTGTTCAATTGATTTCCTCTCAAAACACTTCACTTGTTAATGAAAAAATTGAGTCCTCCTCTTCACTATAACCAATAAAATCGATATGAATCCTTTTCATATGATCAAAAAGCCATCCCAAAAGCCATGATCACAAGAATGTAGCATCAGAAAATTCACCAGTATGGAATATATCCACTCTATCATGACTTTTCTGGGCAATAATTTATGTAGGTCTAATGCTCTTTTTACTTTTTCCTCCCACATTCCCAGATAATCTATGTAGCACGAAACCCAAAGGACAATATGGTGTCTTACTACCATTTCCAAAGGATGAATAAAGCACTTCCTGCTCCAGGAACCTGGGAAGAGTATTTTGAGAGTTTTCTGACTGGGAAAGGTGAGGGACTTCAGCTCTTTTCCTTCCTTCCTTTCTCAAAATTCCCACTCTAAAAAGAATCATTTCCTTAGAACACCAAGGACTCTGCCCTCTTCAACGTGAAGGAACTCAGTGCCATACTCTCCCTCTCTTTAGGAATTCTCCCTTTGGGGGATATCTGTTGGTTGGCCTTTGTGGTTCACTGCCCTGCTTTTCACCCCTCTTTGCAGTGTGCTGGGGGTCTTGGCATGACCACGTGAAAGGATGGTGGGACGCAAAAGACAAACACCGCATTCTCTACCTCTTCTATGAGGACCTGAAAAAGGTGGGTAGTAAGACCATCTAACTGTTCCTGCTGAACCCTAGAAGAGTTGAGTCATAATGTATGGACCCCACTGGAGACCCACAGATTGAAACAGGGGATAGAACATGCTGCATTTCATTGGCCATGGCTGTCCATGCATCAGAGTGCCATGGGATGTCATGAGTTCATGTATCACAGTTTCATCTGCACCTTCCTGGTACGCTGGGAACAAAACACCTTTTTCACCCAGGCAGATAATGGCAAAGTACAGTGATACCATTTTTCCCCTTTTCATGTCTATTTTTAAATTCCATTTAGAAGGGGAAAAAATCTTCTAGCATACTTTGGGTTTTTTCATTAGTAGTTGAGGAACATCATAGTTTCAAGAAATGGTTTAAGAAATTAGGACATCATGGAAAATACTAATGATTTAGGGGCAAAATTCTCGAATTCAAGTTCTGGCTTTATTGCCTGTTGACAATTATTCTTGGAGAGGACACTCAACATCTCAGAGACTTACTTAGTTTCCTTAAGTGCAAAAAGGAGATAGTAATACACTCCTCCAAGATCTGTCGCAAGGATTAAATGAGATGGTGTTCACTGGAGTTTACTGTAAATGATAATCTACTCAGTACTTCCTGCAACTCCACTAAATACAGAGATCAATTAATAATTACAGTCTCTGTTCTTGAATTTATAATTGGAAGCCTTGGTACTCAGAAGGTGCTTTACAGACTAGCTGCAGCGGCTCTCAGTGCCCACACCAGGCCAGCTAAGGCAGAACATATAGTTCTGTAAGGTTCCCAGGGGACATGCATGCACATTCATTTAAATGCCCTCCTCCTAGGTTCAGTCGATGCTGGGCCTCATCCAGTTGTTTCTACCAAACACCCTAAGAGTTAAAAATAATCATATTTCTATGTTTTACAATGAGATACAATTGGCATAACCATTATTAGTATCAAAGGTATATAACATGATTTGATATCTGTATATATTGTGAAATGATCACAGTAAGTCTAGTTAACATCCATCACCACAGTTACAGATGTTTTTCTTATGATGAGAACCTGTAAGTTCAACTCCTTAGCAACTTACAAATATACCATATGTATTATTAAGTAGCATCACCACGCTGTACATTCCAACAACAGGACTTACTTATTCTGTAGGAGGAAGTTTGTACCTTTGCCCTTTGCCCACCCACAGCACCCGGCCTGCTCCCTGTACCTGTGAGCTTCTTCTTGTTTTGCGGATCCCACTCCATGAGCCACTGTATCTCCAGGATTTCCCGAATCATGACGAGAGTTCTGAGGGTGACCTGCACAGTTGCCAGTATAAAACGCCCTCCTTTGTGTTTACTGGGCACTAAAGTGTTACATCATCAGAGAGGGCACCACAAAGCTAAATGATGGGGAAGTGGACAAAGGCACTCTCATCAACCATGTCCCAAGGGAACAACTCAGATACATGCACTATTTCAGTTAGAAAGTTCTAATCACAGAATTCCAGATATGGATATTCAATTACAGAACATTATAGCAGAAAGTTATATATTATAAGGGACGAGTTTACTCTTCTGTGAGTAGATGTGACAAACTGAAGAGACAGGAGACCAGCACCATTAGCCCAGAACAGACAACTCCATGCAGGTGACACTTGCCCACCTCGTGTGTCACCGAGCAGCAAAGTAAGGATATGTCCCTAGGAATGGGCCCTTCTGTGGAGGGAGATCCTCACATATGACAAATGACAGCAAGAAGCTTTATTGAAACAGGTAATCTAATCTCAGAGTCCCTAAAACCCTCTTAAATGTTTCTGTGATCATGTTCTGGGATGTCCCCTGGCTGTGTCACACTGAACTTGCTCCTCTCGGCATTCCTGCTGCGTCCCAGTCTGTGGGAGGCCAGTTAGATTGCACACTGGGGACATCTGAGCCTTTAAAGCAGAAGACAGAGTTGTCATGGTAAACATTTCCCCTCCCTACACTCCACTCCTAGACTGAGGGTAAATCCCAGGACCACAGCCTCCCAGGGTGGTGTGTCCCTCTGACAAGGTAACAGTGGCTCTGTTGGAACTGGCCTCCTCTGAGAGACGCCCACACACTTGGGCATGCTGGCACTAGTGTCACCAGCCATCGGCACTCTCAGGTGCCTCATGGGTACAAAAAATCCTTTCCCATCCCCCTGCCACCACAGCAATGCTCTGGGGACATTTCTATCAAGGTCAGAAACAAGAGCCTCCTCTTGCTCGTATCTTAAAACATCTGCCCCTATTTGTAAATGGGCACCCTGTATCTGCCTAAATTCTTACTTTGCCATTAAGTGGAATTACTTATACCAAAAATAAAAAACAGCACTTCTCTCAGAAAGTGCTATGTTTATTTTCCAAACAATTTTATTGAAATGGACCAGGAGTACGTAGGCAGCACAAATGTATAAACAGGAAAAAAAAATCACACATGCAATAATCTTTGAAAAGAGAAGGTTAATCTTGGGAGATATCAGTTTCCACCCCTCTCCCTTTCCAGACTTGCAGCATTTTGATTATGGTCAAGCCTCTATTAACCTAGCATTTAAATAAAGGAATACAGGAACTTTTGCAAAAAAAAATACAGCATAAAAGAAAGAGAATGTTTTCCGGCTCAGATGGGACTTCTCCTAGACCCCTAATTAGGAAGGGTGCTGAAGAGTAGAGAATGTGCAGTGTCTTTCTTTGTTCTTATCCTTAGTCTACAGATTCTTCCTATTAGACATTTAGCTGACCAAGACCCCTTCTATAACTGACTTGAGCAGGGCAGTTGGACAAAACATTCTTCCACACACTACATGTCACTGTACAGTGACTGTTTCGCTAACACTATGCAGTTTTTACTTCCATGTTAGAGCAAAAAAAAAGCTTAATAATTTCAATTAATAAAAAGAAAACAAAGACAAGTACCAAATGATTTCATTCATCTGTGGAGCATAAGAACAAAGCAAAAACTGAAGGAACAAAACAGCAACAGACTCACAGAACCCAAGAATGGACTAACAGTTGCCAAAGGGAAAGGATCTGGGGGTGGAGGGGGTGGGAAGGGAGGGAGAAGGGGAATAAGGGGCATTGCAATTAGCACACATAACATGGGGGTGGGAGGCACGGGGAAGGCAGTATAGCACAGAGAAGACAAGTAGTAACTCTATAGCATCTTACTACGCTGATGGACAATGACTGTAATGGGGTATGTGGGGAGGACTTGAGAATGGGGGGAATCTAGTAACCACAATGTTGCTCATGTGATTGTATATTAATGATTCCAAAAGAAAAGAAAAGAAAACAGTATGAGTCACCATGTTAAAATGAGTCATTTCTGGTAAGTTGAGCATTTTGAGAACAGATTTTTTAAAATTTTAACTCATGACATTACTGATTTTTTTCAGTATTCTTTTTAAACTAATCATTTTATATCAAATCTCCACTTTTCTTTTGACTCTGATTATAGAACCCAAAGCATGAAATTAGGAAGCTGGCAGAATTTATTGGAAAGAACCTAGATGACAGAGTTCTAGACAATATTGTCCATCACACTGCATTCGATGTTATGAAGCAGAATCCAATGGCAAACTATTCATCGATACCTACTGAGATTATGAACCACTCTATTTCTCCATTCATGAGAAAAGGTTTTTATATTTTCTTTTGGTTATAATCTTGAAAGAACTGTCTAATATTTCAGAGCCTTTGGGGAGTTTTCTTTCTATGGCTAAGAAAAATAAGATCTATAATGAATGATTCTGAGGAAAGACATATTTAAGAAACCATGGATGAAATGAAAACAATATTTAGACACAATTGGAGTAATTGTCTAAACCCAACCCCTGACCTCCATTCTCCAGAGCCCTACTGATGAGGTGCAAATACACAGAATTAATTCAGATGGAGTAAAGAACCTATTTTATAGAAGCTGTACGTTATCAGTTAAATTCATTCATTCAAAAATACTTATTGAGTGGCTACTACATGTAGGCATTGTTCTAGGTAATGTTCAGAGCAGTGAACAAAACATAAAAATTCCCTCCCTCATGAGCTCTAGTCATAAATGAAATAAACAAGAAGAACACACAGCATAATAGATGATGGTAAGCAATATGGAGAAAAGGCAGTCTGGGAAAGGTAACAGGACTGCAGCTGAAAAACTGGGGGCATCTTCTTGTTTGTCCACAAAGCTGTACCTTGAATCCTCACAGACACAAGGCCCTTCTGGGTCTGCCTCCCACGGAACTATAATAAAAAACACTTTCCATGCTTTGATATCAAAAGGGCAGGAGGAAAAGACAAGAAGTCCTGACGGCATGCTGTGGGCAGGTGGTTGGCTCATTTCCCCCAGGAATATGGCTCAGTGAGTAAATAACAGGCTCTTCCGTCTAACAAATCAGACAAGGAATTCCTCCCTTCAGGTTGAGAAAGCAAAACAGGCTCAAAAAGAAATGTTTTGTCCAATGCTGCTCCTCCCATAATGTGGAATAGAAATCATCACACAAACAGAAAAACGGAGAAGTGCAAATCCCTCCACTAGGTACTGATTCTCCCCCATGGCTGTTTCAGGGGCAGTTGGAGACTGGAAGAATCACTTTACTGTGGCTCAGAATGAGAGATTTGATGAAGACTACAAGGAGAGAATGGCTGGCACCAGTCTAACTTCCCACTTCCAATTCCAGTAAGGAAGAAAAAGAACCAAAAGTTTTTTAGTTAATTACCCAATTTATTAGGTAATAATCAACAAAGCTCATTACCCAGACCACATGACACCGGATTCAGGTTCTCAGATTAGTCATTTATTGTGTTTGCTTTTTGTACACTCTAAAAAAAAATGACAGAGGCAGCAGAGTTTGTAGACGGTGCGGAGAGCAGGATGGCAGTAAGGAAGGAGAGAGGCTCGGTGAATCACTAGTCACACCGTAGCATCATTGCTCATTGGTATTTTATCTACGCTTTCTGCAGACCATGTATTTGTTAACACATTAAACATGCTTCAGACCTCACATAAGAAAACACTGAGGTGTTCAGATTAAGTGTTGGTTCAAGCTAATTTTTAGATGCAGCGCTAAAATGTGTACATAGTGACTATCTCTTCCACAGATTTTTTGGTAGCCAAGTAACCATCAGGTGACTGTTTCCTTGTGAAACCTTCCAATTCACTTCAGAGTTCTTACTATAATACAGCTACCCCCATCTCTCACCACATCCTATATACTTAACTTGATTCTGTCCCCCAGCCCCAGACAATGCTACAGTTCAGTCCTAGAGTCCTGTCTTGACTCACCTCCCGCCAGTGCTTCCACAATCACATGCTAATCTGTCAGCAATATCTGTAAGTTTTACTTCTATGAGGTCTCATTTCTATGGCCACCCTTCTGGTTCAGAAACCTTCTACCTACTTGCCTAGACTAGTGCAAGTTTAACTCATTTTTCTGTTCATCTCACATCTGCCAAGATCACTTTTCTAAAACAGGGCTCTGATTGTATTTCTCTTTAGCTCTAAATCCTTTGATGATTCTGAATTTTCACTGCCTGAAAGATAAATCCTAAGCTTTTTAGCCACGAATTCAAAGACAGCTATAACCACATGATACAAACTTAATTACCTTCCACACTGCCTCTCCTGCTTCATCTGCCTCACCACCTCCGTTCTTGAGCAAACTAGCCTCCTCACCAGGTCCTGAGCACATCTTGCAGGTTCCTACCCTACTAGTTTCATTTTCACCATGCCCCCGCCTGAAATTTCCTTCCCTTTCTCTCTGCCTGTCCAAAACATGTAATATGCTTCATTAACCAGCACAATCTTTCCAATTCCTCCTACAAATACTGCAACCTGAAGAGATCATTCGCTCTTCTCAAGTTCTCTACAATTGGTATAATTCTTTTGTGATCAAGATTAAAATATATTATCATTTCTCTTGTAAGTCTATATTGTCTCTCTTGTGCTTATTTCAATTTTTATATTTTTCTCCAAGATAAGAACATTGCTATATATATCATTGCACACCAAACAGTATGTAATATGCTCAAAAATAAGTAACTGAAAGAATGTATCAGTCAAAATGCTAACTTTATATTCTAAACAGTCCCTATAACAGCTATCATCTATAGCTGTGCTGTTCAATACAGTAGCTACTAGCCACATGCAGATATTTAAATTAATTAAATCTAAATAAAATTAAAATTCAGTTCTTCACTTGCATCAGCCAGATTTCAAGTGCTCAGTAGCCACACATGGCTAGTGGCCAGCATTTGGACAGTGCAGATCATAAAACATTTCTATAATTGGAAATTTCTATTGGACAAGGCCTTTTATTTTTATAATTCTTTGACCGTGGACAATGAGAAAACTAAAACCAAAGTTCAGAGATACTAGGTCATAAGTTACTAAAATAGAAAATATTGGAACCTAGTTTCAAACACAGCTCCAAGGCTCCAAAGCTTGGGTTTTTAACTTCTCAAAATAGAGCTTCTCCTTCTCCCACTGCTATAGTCCCAACATAAATGTCTACCATGATCACTGCTACCTAAAGGCTGCCTGGCCTAGAACCTGACCCCAAAACAGCCCAGACTAGCAAGACACCAGTCATACCCCACCCACAATCAAGTGAAGCTTAACAATAGCATACAGAATGGCTACCCCATTCCCACTGTCTAAATGCCCTGAAGTAGACAGAGTCCTAGGCCACCATAGCCTCCCACTTGGCACCCACTGCATGTGTCCAGTCTAAAATATGTCTTTTATACCTTTGTACCTCTAAGGGTCCCCCTGAAACTGGGTATAATTGCTGCAGGCCCAGATCTGAAGGTGCTGCCTTCTGTGACTGTATCCCAGGTTCCCCCTCATACACCACCCACCAGGGCACCAAAATCCACACCTGGCCCTGCTGCCTTGGATAGACAACTCAGGTGGGCTTGACCTCAGCCCATAGCTCTTGGACTTCTGATTTGCATTTAAGTTGCCACCTCTTACTTTCCTCCAAACCAGCTGCATATTGTTAGCTGGCAATACCCATCTGTACATTTTGGTTACTTTGCCCTATACCTAAACAGACGAACTCAAACTGGTCCTAACTTGGCCTCTCCCCTACAGTCTTTTGAAACTCGTGATTACCATAGTATATTTTAGATCTATTCAAGATCATTTCCATTTCAGCAGAGAATTACAATAATACATTGAAGC
Source organism: Manis pentadactyla (assembly GCF_030020395.1). Lineage (NCBI taxonomy): Eukaryota > Metazoa > Chordata > Mammalia > Pholidota > Manidae > Manis > Manis pentadactyla. The sequence continues at coordinate 143,460,913 of NC_080020.1, read as the reverse complement.
TTTGTAACCCTTGTGATACACTGAGTCTGTGAATACAAGGTACACATTCTGCATTTTATCACAACTGAGCAATAACCTTTGAGTCCTTTGGAGGAGGTCAGGGTTTGAATCAAAAAAAATATTAAAGAAAATCAAATTGTACATTAAAGAGATGAAAGATATGAGTACAAAAAAATCAGTATTATGATTCTATGTAGAACACAAGGAAGAACTCATATTCTTCAACCACATTGCAAAGTGATTCCATGTGACTGAATGGCCTCATGAGGCCACCTGGCTCCTATCAACTGGAGAAGGACCAACAGAAACGTAATTTTGAAAATAAACACAATTCACAACCAATGCAAACTTAAATCCAGTGTTAGAGAAATAAAAACTCACCCTAAGATTAGAAATACCACAATGAAGTAAGAAAAGTAAATGGTTTCTAAATCACCAGACTCACAGCACTGACAAAAAAGGCAAAGAGTGCCAGATTGGAGGAGGTGAGAACAGGGTAAGAGCTCCAGCTTCTGAGAGCACCAGAAACTGCAGTGTGGGGGGCAAGACACCAGATTAAGCAGAAGACAAACCGCTTTAACTGAGAAAACACGCAAAGACCAGAGAAGTCCTATCCCTAGAAAAGGTTTGAAAAGTCCCCAGAATCTCTAGCTAGACTGATTGATGAAGGTCTTCCCTGTACAAAGCAAATCTATAAAGACAAGGAGAACTGAAAGGTTTTTCCTTTTTATTTATTTTTTTGATAGCAAATCATTTTGGTTGTCTTGAGGGATTTTTTGACTTGGTATTTATTTTTGCTTTCTACTTCTTTTATTTATTTTTATCTTTTTTTACTTGAAATATACTTGATATCCAATATTATACTGCCTTCATGTGTTCAAAATAGTGATTTGACAATTATATGCATTACTAAATGCTCACCACAATAAGTTATTAGAATAGTATTGACTGTATTTTCTATGCTTTCCTTTCATCCCTGCACCTAATTGATTTTAAAATTTGATGTTTGTGTTTCTTTATCTCCTACACCTATTTCACCCACCCACCCACATCCCACTTCCCTATGGCAACCACTAGTCTGTTCTATGTGTTTATGAGTCTGTTTTATTTTTTCATTTTTTTAAGATTCCACATATAAGTGAAATCATATGGTATTTCTCTTTCTTTGACTTATTTCACTTAGCACAATACCCTCTAGAATCCAAGATTTCATTCCTTTTTATGGCTGACTAATATTCTGTTATAATTGCATCACATCTTTACCCACTCATCTATCTATGGACACTTAGGTTGCTCTCATATCTTGGTTATTGTAAATAATATTGCAGTGTACATAGGGGTGCATGTATCTTTTTGAATGAGTGATTTTGCTTTCTTTAGGTAAATTCCCAGAAGTAGAATTACTGAGTCATATGGTAGTTCTATTTTTAGATTTTTAAGAAGCATCCATACTGATTTCCATCGTGACTGCACCAATTCATATTGCCACCGACCGCATAGGAGGCTCCCTTTGCTCCACACCCTCACCAATACTTATTTCTTGTCTTTTGGATACTAGTCATTCTGACTAGTAAGAAGTGATACCTCATTGTGGTTGTATTTTCCCTGATGATTAGTGATGCTGGGCATCTTCTCATTGGCCTGTTGGCCATCTGTATATCTTCTCTGGAAAAATGTCTATTCAGGTCCTATGCCCATTTTTTAATCAGATTATTTGAGGGTTTTTTTTCTGTTGAGTTGTGAATTCTTTATATATTTTGGATATTAGCCCCATATATCATTTGCAAATATATTCTTCCATACAGTAGGTTGCCTTTTTGTTTTGTTGAATGGTGTACTTTGCTATGCAGAAGGTTTTTAGTTTGATGTAGTCCCACTTTTTTATTTTTGCTTTTGTTTCCCTTGCCAGGGGAGACACATCTAAAAACATTACTAATGCTGATGTTCAAGAGTTTACTGCCTATATTTTCTTCTAGGAACTTTATGGTTTCAGGTCTCATATTCAAATATATAATCCATTTGGGGTTTATTATTGTGTATAGTGTGAGACAGTGATTCAGTTTCATTCTTTTGCACATAGCTGTCCAATTTTCCCAACATCACTTATTGAAGAGACTGTCTTTTCCTCATTGTATATTCTAGCTTCCTTTGGACATAAATAAATTGGTTATATAAATGTGAGTTCATTTCTGGGCTCTCTATCTTGTTCCATTGATCTACGTGTCTGTTTTTGTGCCACTACCATACTGTTTTCACTACTGTCTCTTTAAAGTATAGTTGAAAATCAGGGAGTGTGATGCCTCTAGCTTTGTTCTTCTCAAGTTTACTTTAGGTATTTTGGGGGTTTTCGTGGTCCAATACAAATTTTTGGATTACTTGTTCCAGTTCTGTGAAAAATGCCATTGGCATTTAGATAGACATTGCACTGAATCTGTAGATTGCTTTGGACATTTTTAAGAATATTAATTTTTCCTATCCATGGATATCTTTCAAATTATTTGTGTCAGTTTCAATTTCTTTCATCAATATCTTATGTTTTCAGAGTACAGGTCTTTTATCTCCATGGTTAAATTTACTACCAGGTATTTTATGCTTTTTAATGCAACTGTAAATAGAATTGTTTCTCTCCCTGCTAGTTCATTATTTGAATATAGAAATGCAACAAATGTCTGTATATTGACATTGTATACTACAACTTTACTGAATTGGTTTATTAGTTCTAATCATTTTTTTGGTGGAGTCTTTGTGGTTTATATTGGCTATTGTATATAATGCTACAATAGACATAGGAATGCATGTATCTTTTGAATCAGCTATTTCGTTTTCTTGGGGTAAATTCTCAGAAGTACACCTGCTGGGTTGTGTGTTATTTCTATTTTTAGTTTTTTTGAGGAACCTCCATACTGACATTTTTCTGGTATCTCAAGGTAGGCCTGTATCACTATCAATTCCCCTCTGAGAACTACTTTTGCTGTGTCCCAAAGATGTTGAACTGTTGTGTTTCTACTTTCATTATTCTCCAAGTATGTTTTACTTCCTCTGTAATTTCTTCGTCGACTCACTCATTGTGTAGTAGTATGAAGCTTAGCCTCCATGCATTTGTGTTTTTTAGTTTCTTCTAGATACTGATTTCCAGTTTCAAAGCATTGTGGTCGGAAAAGATTCTCGGTATAATTTCAACCTTCTTAAATTTACTGAGGCTCATCATGTGGCTTTGCATGTCATCTATCTTGGAGAATATACCATGTGCACTTGAAAAGAATGTGTGTTCTACTGTTTTGGGATGTAATGTTCTGTATATATCTACTAAGTTTATTTGGTCTAATATTTCTTTCAAAGCCACTGTTTCCTTATTGATTGTCTATCTCTATGATCTATCCATTGATGTAAGCTATGCCTTCTCAATCTTTCTGAATAACAGGGGTCAGGTTTATCATTTTTTAGTAAAGCATATAATATTGAGCTATAAGAGATAAGTTTAGAATCCAATTTCAACAGGGGCCAGCCAGTCCAAAACCTCATAACTGGTGCTTAGTTTTAGGTTTAGGGAAGTTCTTGATGCCATGAAGCCTACCTGGACCCAAATATAATCCTTGATGTGAGATCAGGTGCCCTAAGTACTGAACTTGAGTTAGAGCAAAATGCAATTTTTCTTGGAAACTTTATGTCCCTTTTAGGCCAAAAGTTTTAACAGGTGAATGTTGTCTTCCTGTGAAAAGGTTTGAGAAGAGGAGCAGAGAAGGAAACCATCCACATACTGTGACAAAGCAGAGCCTGCAGAAAAATTTACATTATCCAAATAAGCTTTTAAAGTTTATGAAAAGACTCTCTGTGTAACTGTGGGGCATTACTGTCCAAGTGTATTACTCTTATTCCCAAGTAAAAGCAAAAAGATATCAACTTTTTATCAACTGGAATACTAAAAACAATGTATTGCACAGATCAACTGTAGTGAAAACTTTGCTTTCATTAGGAACAGTATCAGTAGCATATAAGGGTCAGCAACAACAGGATGTCAAGGAATAACAATATTTTTTATTGCTTGGAGGTCCTGGACAAACCACCATTCTTGAGTGTTGGGTTTTCTCACAACTAAAATAGGGGTATTACAGGGTCTGGTGCAGGGGATAATGAGGCCCTGAACTTTGTAATCTATATGGGATTGATACCTTGAAGGGTTTCTTAATTTATAGGGTATTGATTAATTCTGGGGAGAGATTTGAGGGATCTATTTGAATCTTGATGGTGGGGGGGTGTTGCACTAGGTTCTGCCAATATCAGCTGAAGATTTTGGATGGTAGATGAACCAAGAGAGACAAATGATCAGTGTCCCCAGATTCAGCTATGGTGCCTTCAGAGATGAAGCAAACAAAACATGTTGAAGGACCATCTAATTCCCTTGGCTGGCTGATTACTACTGTCAAATTCTAGAATTATATCCCCCCTTTAGAATAAATTCCAACATGATATTTTTCTAAGAAATCTCAGACCAAGAAATGAACAGGGGCAGAAGAACTAAGAAGAAAAGGATGGGTAAAAAGAAAAGTGAGTAAAATGATATTTATTTTATAATTTATATTTAAAAAGCAGAACAAGAATGACTTGGCTTTTTTCATATGGTGAAAAAGACTTCTATATATAACAAGGTCAAAGACAATTAATATATCCTAACTATGGCTTACATAATAAACAGTACCATCTTTATCTTTATGCAAGAATGTGGTGGCTTGTGCAGAACAACAAAAACCTGAATAACAGGTTCTTGTGGGAGCCAGATGTCCAGGGCTGGACACAAGGTGAATAATTTAGGAGAGATTTTACTTTAGGTTAGAACAAAATCCTGAATCAGAAACTGAAAAGACAGTATGTGTACCATTCAGCCTTGAGAGCTGAGCACAAAAGGTCTACGTAAAAGGATGTGGCCAACAACAGAGATAAGTTGAAGAGGCTCCCATAAGCCAAAAATCGGATATAATGGATTAAAATTCCTCAAATATCTTCTAGTCCATGAATGTTGAATGATTACAGGGAATAAAAACCTAATGGATCAATTCCTCTCTGCCATTCCTGAATAGTGATCAAGATGAACTGCTGAGCAGTTACATAAAAAGTTAGACATGTGCTTACTGTAGAAACCAGAAAATCTCATTCCTAAGTGTATATATCCTAGAGAAATAAAACCTTATATCCAAACAAAACCCTGTATGTGAATGTTTATTGTAGCTCTATACATGATCACCCATTTGGAAACCAAATGTCCTGCCATTGGTGAACAGATACATTATGGTACATCCACATAGTGAATATTACTTAATAAAAAGGAACAAATTATTTAAAAAACACAACAACTTGGATGAATATCAAAGGCATTTTGCTGAGGGAAAGAAGCCAGTCTCAAAAGGTTACATACTATGTTTTCATTTATACAATATTCGTGAAATGATGAAACTGTATTGACAAGTATAGATCATGGTGACCAGTGATTAGGTATGGGAGGAGTGTGTGGCTACAGTGGAGTAGTACAGAGGAGGTTTGTTCTGTAGCCTGATTATGCCAGTGATTACGAGTCTGCAGATAAATTAAAATTCAAAGAACTGTGTACCCCAAGGAAAGTCAATTTTACTGAATGTTAGTTGAAAATATAAAAGGTAGGGACAACTATAGTTTTCAACAATGTCAATTTTTTAATTCTCTTTTTAATTGTGATATAACTGATATGTAACATATTAGGTTCAAGTATACAATAAAATATTTGTATATATTGTGAAATAATCACAATAATTCTAATTAACATCCATCAGTTACAATTTCTCTTCTCTTGTGATGAGAACTTTTAAGATCTACTCTCTTAGCAACTTTCAAATATGTAATATATTATTAATTATAGTCACTATGATGTACATCACATCCCAGAACTTATTTATCCTATAACTGGAAGTTTGTACCTTTTGATGTCCTTCACTCATTTCACCCATTCCCCGCTCCTTAATTCTGGAAACCACTAATGTGTTCTTTGTATCTATGAGCTCAGTTGTTGGTTTGATTTGGGTTTAAAGGGCTTTTGTTTTGTTTTGACAAAATGTCAAAAATTTGACAAAAATATCTATCTTACAAAAGACCAAGAAAGACTGTGGAACTGTTCCAGATTAAAGGGGCCTAAAGTGACATGACAATTAAATGCAATACTTGATCTTAGACTGGATCCCACACTGAAAGGGGAAAATACAGCTGAAAATTATCTTTATATTAATAGATAGAACAAATATCCTGTAGTTTCAGTTCTAAGCTTACTCAAAACCTGAAAAAAAAGACTAGTGATCTTAAGTTTTGTTCTGCTAAAAGTGGTCAACAGAACAAAACTTAAGCCCCCTGTATCAATTAATAGATTCAATTAAGTATTCATAGAGTGCATTCTACATACAAGACCTGATGGAGATAGGCAACAGAAAGTCCTCTTTTACTCCCAAGGCTGTCTTGAGTTTTCCAATACTATCTTCCAACCATTTGGTTACTCTTGTTTAATAGTATATGATGCTATAGAGATGTTAAAAATGTAGGTGGAACATCACCAAGGGCAAGCACATAGGTCATTTCTGCCTTTGCTCCCATCAGACGGAGAACCACTAACAGCTATTAATGTAAAAGCCATCACTGAGAGACTCCAAGAACACAGGCTGAAGCACTCTCCCTGCTCCGACCCCCACCAAACCACAGACACCAAGAGACACTGTGTTCAAAGAAGTAAAAGAAAAACTTCTCTTGAGGAGTATAATATCAAACAGGGGTACCAATTGTCTCTGTAACTCTTCATTCAACATATAAGACAATGAATCAAAATTTCCAGAACTTCCAAGAGACAAAATTTCATGATGTAAGCCATACTGAAAATGGATAATAAGAGACAGGAAATAAGATTTGAAAAATGAACAAAATAGCAGTATACTCATAGATACTGAGAACTGACTGGTGGTTACCATGGGAAGGAGGTTGGGGTGGATGGGTACAGAGCGTGAGGTGGATAAGGAGTACTAAAATCTGAATCATAGTATAACTTGATCATGGAGATGGTAGTACAGCATGGAGAATATAGCCAATGATTCTGTAACATCTTCCTATGTTGACAGATAGTAACTGCACTATTGGGGTGAGGATTTAATAGTATGGGTAATTGGTGAATGACTCTGTTATATATTTGAAACAAATATAAGATTATATATCAATGATACTTCAATTAAAAAGATACAGGTTTGAATTTATAAACAACTTACAAATAAATGAGTTGTGATTAAAAAGTTCAAAGAATTAGATAACACAATTTTAGTTGGGAAAGAACTACAACATACCATGAATAAAATTAAGAATTGAAACCGAATTTTCATAAAAGTGTCGGAAAATAAGTTAACTAAAAGATAGGACAGAAGAAAAACCCAGCTGTAACACAGAGAGGAATGACAAGAATTGACAGAGTGTAAGAAACATTTATGTAGTAATCAAGACAATTTGGTACTGGCACAAGAACAGACCCATAGACCAATGGAACAGACTAGAGAGCCCTGTTATAAACCCAACCATATATGGTAAATTAATATATGATAAACGGGCCATGGACATACAATGGGGAAATGACAGCCTCTTCAACAGCTGGTGTTGGCAAAACTGGACAGCTACATGCAAGAGAATGAAACTGGATTATTGTTTAACTCCATACACAAAAGTAAACTCAAAATGGATTAAAGACTTGAATGTAAGTCATGAAATCATAAAAATCTTAGAAGACAACATAGGCAAACATCTCTTGAATATAAGCATGAACAACTTCTTCCTGAATGCATCTCCTCAAGAAAGGGAAACAAAAGCAAAAACGAACTCATGGAACTACAACAAACTAAAAGGCTTCTGTACGGCAAAGGACACCATCAACAGAACAAAAAGGCATCCTACAATATGGGAGAATATATTTGTAAATGACACATCTGACAAGGGGTTAACATCCAAAATATATAAAGAACTTACATGCCTCAACACCCAAAAAGCAAATAACCCGATTAACAAATGGGCAGAGGATATGAAGAGACAGTTCTCCAAAGAAGAAATTCAGATGGCCAACAGACACATGAAAAGATGCTCCACATCACTAATCATCAGGGAAATGCAAATTAAAACCACAATGAGATATCACCTCACACCAGTAAGGACGGCCAGCATTGAAAAAACTAAGAACAACAAATGCTGGCAAGGATGCAGAGAAAGGAGAACCCTTCTACACTGCTGGTGGGAATGTAAGCTAGTTCAACCACTGTGGAAAGCAATATGGAGGTTCCTCAAAAAACTAAAAACATAAATACTATTTGACCCTGGAATCCCACTCCTTGGAATTTACCCAAAGAATATAAGTTCACAGATTCAAAAAGACATATGCACCCCTATGTTTATTGCAGCACTTTTTACAATAACCAAGATATGGAAGCAACCTAAGTGTCCATCAGTAGATGAATGGATAAAGAAAATGTGTTACATATACACAACGGAATACTATTCAGCCATAAGAAAGAAACATATCCTACCATTGCAACAACATGGATGGAGCTGGAGGACATTATGCTCAGTGAAATAAGCCAGGCAGAGAAAGACAGGTACTTAATGATTTCCCTTGTTTGTGGAGTATAACAATGAAGCAAAACTGAAGGAACAAAATGGCAGCAGACTCAGAGACTCCAAGAATGAACTAGAAGTTACCAAAGGGGAGGGGTGTAGGTGGGTGGGTGGGGAGAGAGGGAGAAGGGGATTGAGGGATATTATGTTTGGTACACATGGTGTGGGGGATCACGGTGAGAAGGCACATAGTGAATCTGTTGCATCTTGCTGCACTGATAAACAGTGACTGCATTGGGGTATGGTGGAGACTTGATAATATGGGTAAATGTAGTAACCACATTGTTTTTTCATATGAAACCTTCATAAGAGTGTATATCAATCATACCTTAATAAAAAATTTAAAAAAGAAAAGAAAAGAAACATTTATGTATACTGGAAATCCAAAGAGAAAAGAAGACAGAGAATTTGGAAAAAGTAATATTTGAAGAGATAATTGATGAAAAATTTTCAGAAATATGAAGACATAGATTCAGAACAAAGGCAAAAACACTACATCAGACATAGAGCAAACAAAAAATATTAAAGTCAGAGGAAAAAATTTTCAAAGAGGAACACTAAAACTGATTTTGGCCTTCTCAACAGACACTAAGACAGAAACAAATGAAATGACCATCTTTAAAGTTGTGAAAGAAAATAACCATAAATCTAGAATTCTATACCCAGAAAAATTTTCCTATAAAAATTAGTACAAAATGAGGACATTTTCATATAAAAATGAGACAATCAAAAACATAAAAGTAAAATCAATACTAAACAATTTTGCAGTCAGAAAAAAAAATCCCAGATAGAAGCATGTATGAAGAATGGAATGAAAAGGAATGTAAAGGGTAAATGTGATAAATGGAAAATAATTATTTACAACACACTAAAAAATATAAGTAAATAAATAAATAATAAAAATTAAAATGTTGGTGATTTTTACAAGTTAGCTGCTAGTTTTCTAAAAAGTTGTCTGAGATTATTTTTCTAGTCTCCAAGAAAATTACTCATTTTACAACCCTGCACAATGTCTGGACTTACAGACATTTTCTCAAGTCAGCTCATTATAGAGATAATTTGTTTTTCTCAAGTTAGCAAACTTTTCCTCCCAAGTTATGTGTAGTGCCATAACAAGTAACTGCAAATCCCAAAGCTAACTGACTGACTTTATTAGAGAGCAAATAGTGACACACTCATCGTGGATTCATCAGAACTCAGTGGTATTCCATCTGTGGCTGTATTGGCTCTTGTGGGTAAAATTGTAACATTTCCAGAGTATCTCGCTCAGCTTTAAGTGCATTTGCATATCCTCAGGGGTCAAGAGAAGTTATCTCCATGTCAATGGGTAATTACCTGGGCAACCGAGAGCGTGTCTGAACCTGAGAGTTTAAGGGGAGAGGCTGGTTCACTTGCTGGCTTACTTCTTCAGGAGCAGAGAAGAGAGACGGCCTTGGACTGCAGTTCATAAGCAATAAACGGGTATTAAACTTTATTTCTCCCTCTTACTGATTTCGGTTCTTAGAGGTATTTTGCCCCAGAATTTCCTTTCCACAGACTTACACCTGGCATAGTCGGCTGGGTGCCTCTGAACCCAAAATCTGTCATAATGGGTGTGACCTTTGGGAGGGCTGCTCCTGTGGGTGGTAGAGAGGCCCCAGCAGATACAGTGACAGACAGTGCTGTTTCACCTGTTATCCCCTCAGCTGTGGGGCTTCCAAGTTGGGAATGCCTAGTGGAAACTGGTCTATGGTAAAGTACCTCTTAGAGGGGTGGAGCCTTCCACAGAACTGAGGAAGGGTAGAAACTTCAGAAGCTGCAGAATTAGCCCTCTGTGAGTTGGAAGACTGAATGGAGACCTTAGGGGGTGGTGTAGCAGCTGGCATTGTAGGTCTCTTTCATCAAGATAGTGAAAAATGTTATACAGGAAAAAGAGAGGATTATCAAGAGGTTTAGTGAGGAGATAGAGGGACTTAGGCAAGAAAGAGACACACTTCAGTATTGCTTGGAGGAGCTGGGCGATAAACTGTGGGGTAGCTGAGAGACAGCTACTGAAAAGACAGCTTGCTTCAAGAAGACTCGATATGGCAAGGGGGAAGGCAGCAGGAAAACCCGTGTTGCAGGAGGCCATGGAGGAGAGAGAGGGAGAGAAAAGAGTAGTGCCTTAAGCCCCGGAAATGGTGAAGGAGGAGCCGTTGGTGGAGAAGCCCAAGGGAGAAGAGGAGGAGGCAGGGCCATGGGCAGATCTGCTACCCAGGCCACCGCAGGAGGTACCGTCTTCTCCTGTTTTGAAGGTCCGCCCAACTGTAATTAAGAAAATTAAAATGAAACAACCGTGGGCTCCTCACGGGGAGGAGCAGCCCCCTCCCAAGGTTGTGGAGCACTCCATGCTCCGCCCTTATACCCAGGATGAGCTGGTGGACATGAGCGTCCGGTATAGGCAGAGGCCATCAGAATCTATGCCTACATGGCTCTTACGTCTCTGGGATATGGGGGTGAAAAACGTTGTATCAGGTACTGAGATGAGGGGAATAGCTTCCCTGATGACTCACCCTTCCCTCTGGCAGCGGTTGCAAAATGCCCATAATGCCTCAGGGAATCAGACACTCCTGGAATGGCTGACAGGTGTCATCAGGATAGTTTGGGCTACTCAGGGTGATTTACCATATTTTCCCAGTAGTTGGAAAATGTATGCAGAGCTCCAACAAGTACTACAGGAATTGGGTATGAAAAACATCATCTATAACATGGACCCCCAGGGCCCTGATGAGGAGGTGTTCACTATAGAAATGAGAACCTGGTGCTCCCTACAGCTCCCACATCTCTCTTTTGGCTCCTAGTGAATATTCTTGCCCCCTACCTAGGGCAACCTGTAAGTGAGGCTACTTGTACTTTAGCAGACCTGGGGGTGGTTGAAACAATAAGGGCAAGGAGAGAAGTAAGGGCTACAACTGAAAGGAGAGGTGCAAAGGGCCCTGTGAAGGTCTCCAGGACCCAGATGTGGGTTGATGTGATAAAGGCTCGGGTAGTGAAAGAAAACTCGATGGGCAGCCCAATAGAATATTGTTAGAACTGTGGCACCAACTAAAAAGCCAGAACAGCAGTGCCGGCCGCTGAGGTCCAGGACACAGAAACCAGAGTCAAGGCCTTTTCCCAACCTGTGTACCTGCAAAACTCATGGGAGACAGTACTCAGGATTCGCCTGAGGCCTCACCCCCACAGGAGGATGATTGGGCATCCCAGTTCGACTGAGGGGGTGTCAAATTCCCCCCACCTTGGTGGACATGGTGGGGACCAGAGGCCACACGTAGAATTAGCAATTCATTGGTCCCCTGTGAATGTACAAAGTGTCCTGGCCACTGATGGACACAGGAGCTCAGTGTTCTTTGATTCATGGCAACCCTGAGCATTTTTCCAGGACCCTTGCTATGATAGATGACTATGGGGATAAGGGAATTAAAGAGAAGAAAGCCCAAATCTCATTGGGGATAGGGCATTTACCCCCAAAGGACTATATCGTGTATATTTCTCCCATCCCTGATTATATTTTACAGACCACTGCAGGTGAGTTCAGACTGAGGGTATGTGTAGTAAAGGCAGTTTTGAGGGGACATGCTAAGAACCCACCCATAGTTCTGCCCTAGCTCGGTGGATGACAAATATTAAGAGGTATAAATTGCCTGGGGGATACAAGAAAATTAGAGAAACTCTAAAGGAGTTGGAGAGGGTGGGCATCATAAAGGCCACTCATACTCCTTTTAATTCCCCAGTGTGGCCAGTGAAAAAGCCAGATGGCGCCTGGCATGTGACTGTAGACTACAGGTGATTGAATAAAGCCACACACCCTTTGCATGTTATTGTCCCTCTATATCAGACATTCTGCACACCCTCAGTCAAGAACTGGGAACGTATCATTATGTAGTAGACCTTGCTAATGCTTTCTTCTCTATTGACATAGCACAGGAAAGCCAGGAACAGTTTGCCTTCACCTGGGAAGGCCGACAGTGGACATTCACTGTCCTTCCGCAGGGATATCTCCACAGTCCCACTGTCTGTCATGGACTTGTAGCCCAGGACTTGGCCACATGGAAGAAACTGCAAACGGTGTGGCTGTATCACTGCACTGATGATATTGTGCTCACATCTGGTTCTCTTTCAGATTTAGAAGGGGCAGTTCCTAGACTGTTGCAACATCTACAGGAGAAAGGATGGGCTGTGAACAGCACCAAGATTCAGGGACCTGGTTTGTCTGTGAAATTCTTGGGGGTTGTCTGTTTGGGTAAAACTAAAGTTGTTCCTGAAGCAGTTACAGACAAGGTCCAGGCTATCCCCACCCCATCCCTATGGCAGTATTACAAGAGATTTGGGGTCTTTTGGGCTACTGGAGAGTGTTTGTCCGGCACTTGGCACAAATTCTGAAGCCCTTATACCGGTTGGTACGAAAGGGCATGAAGTGGGTCTGGGATGAGACATGTGCAGCTGCTTTTCCTGCTGCCAAGTGGGCAGTCAAGGTTGTACTGACTTTGAATGTAATAGATTCATCAAGGCCCTGTGAACTAGATGTTCATGTAACCAAAGATGGTTATGGAGGGGGTCTTTGGCAGTGGCTTGAACGGACACGCCAACCCATTGGAATCTGGTCACAAGTATGGAAAGGAGCAGAGGTCTGGTACACCTTGACAGAGAAGTGACTGGCTGCTGTGTACCATGCCTTCCTGGCTATGGAGCCCATTGCTGGAACAGTTCCAACCAAGGTTATAACCACCTATCCCATCACAGGGTGGGCGTGAGACTGGACCCAAAAGCCACGGAGTGATGTGGCACAGACACCTACACTGGCCAACTGCGGTACATATTTACAGCAGCGCAGCGCCCTCTCCACTAGCCCCTTAAGTGAAGAACTCCAACACTTATTGAGGCCAGTGACCTATACCAGTGGAAAGCAGGAAGAACTTAATTTTGAGCCATTGGTAGCCACTGGTAGACTTCTTATTAGGAGGGAAAAGGCCCTATACCTGAAGATGCTTGGTACACACATGGTTCCACTTGTGGGCAGCCCCGAAGGTGGAGGGCTATGGCTTTCCATCCTAAGACTAAGACAATATGGATGGAGGATGGAGAGGGGAAGATCAGCCAATGGTCTAAGTTGTGGGCAGTATGGCTCATGATCACGCAGGAGCCTTCCCACATAGTTGTCTGCACTGACAGCTGGGCCATCTATTGGGGCTTGACCCTGTGGCTACCAACATGGTATCATGCCAACTGGATGGTTGGTCACCAGCCCCTTTAGGCAAGAGTTGTGGCAAGACCTATCGGCCTCTGATCTAAGACAGTTACTGTATATCATGTGACCCGGACATTTGCTTTTGGCATCCACAGGGAATGATGAAGCAGATACATTGTCCCAGGTGCACTGTCTAGAAGGAAGGCCTGCCTTTGATGTGGCCCAATTGGCTACACCAGTGTTTGCTGCACGTGGGGCACAAAATAATGTGGGCTGTAGCCTGTTGGTGGAACTTGCCTTTGACCTTTGAAGAAGTCAGCAGAGCCTGGAAGGAGTGCCTTGTGTGCTCTAAGAGGGACTCATACCGAGTCTCACAGCAACATGGGACAATAACAAGGGGGCCAATACCCCTTGTCAGGTGGAAAATAGACTATATGGGGCCTCTGCCCATATCAGAAGGATATCAGTATGCCATGACTGGTGTGGTCACGCTACTGGACTATTGGTTACTTTTTCTGCACGTCGTGCAGATCAGCAAACCACCAAGAGGGGCCTGGAGCATCTCTTTGCAGCCTATGGCCGGCTGCAGGTGATTGAGAGTGATGAAGGCACCCACTCTACTGAACATGCGTTACAAGAATGTGGGTGCAGCAGTTAAGAATAACGTGGAAATTTCATGTACCATATAATCCTACTGGGGCAGGTATGACAGAGAAGTACAACGGCTTGCTGAAATCTGTCCTTAAGTCGGACACCAATAATGTACGGTGTTGGTCAGTTCACCTATGAATGGTGCTGCGGCATTTGAAGGAGAAGCCACATAAAGGAGCTTTGAGCCCTGTGGATATGCTCACACACCTTGCTGCCTCTCCTATACAATTGTATGTCCAAAACAAAGAAGAGCTATTGAAGCCAGGATATGACCAGCAGAGAAACACCCTGCTGCCAGCCCCTTCTACATGAAGCCCTGGAGACAATGTTGAATGGACCTGGCCCTGGACATTTCAACACATGGAGCAGCAATGGCTGGCCCTTCTGGCACCTTAGGGGAAAGGCCTGGAAGCTGGCCTCGTGTGTATTCCTGGAGTAACAGCAGGGTGGCCCCCAAAGGTCATGGTAGTGTACCCAAAACGTCCAGGAGGTAAGAGCATCTTATGGGGAAGTTTTCTTTTATCTTTATGGCCAGTGCATGTACCTCCCGTAGCCTTATGAATCGACCCATCTGTAACTCCCACAGGGAGGAGGGTGAAAGTCTGGTATACTAGACCAGGACGAGACCCCATTCCTGCCACTGTTTCATCACAAGACCACTCTCTTGCATGTATCCTACCTGATGGACAAGATTTGCCTATGCTGGTTTGTCTTGCCAATGGGTTTCAGCCCTGGGCAAGTTCGCTATGGATTCAATGTGAATAAAGAAATTGACAGCAAAACTTTCTTTGGGATGAAAGTGTTTATTTATTACCCAGCTTGTTCTCCCAGCGGTAGCTTGAGCACTAGCATCTCTGCCTCTGCCCAGAGCACTGGGCCGAGCTCTGTACATATAGTGCTATAATAGTTTATTGCCTACAGGTGTGGAAGCAGTAGCCTAGCAACAGGCCATTACATCATCAGGTGGTTTAAGTTCAGTGAGGATCTTGGCCATAGGAATCCCAACTTCTTCACACTCCAACTCATCAGGATTCTCGCCTTACAATCTACATGATTTTAATCTTCCACAATGGTCCCTGTGTGAGAAAGGTGGAGCACTGTAACTAGATTCCAAAATAGCAACAGAGGATAACAACTTAGAGATAATACAAATGAAGATACAGCAAGATTTTGATATAGGGTACAAAAATTATAATAATCCTCAAGCCAGAGGAGGTTCCTAATAATAAAAAATTTATAATAATTCTCAAGCCAGAGGAAGTTCCCAATCCTCAAAGACTTTAGGGGCAATAAGACACGTTTTAATGACACCAACATAGAAAAATCTTGTCCATCAGGTAGGATGCATTGCAAGAGAATGATCCTGTGATAGGACTGTAGCAGGAAGGGGGTCCCTTCCAGGTCTAGTATACCATACTTTTACTCCTTCCCTGTGGGTTACTGAAGGGTCTATGTATAGTGCTACTGGAGGTGCATGCACTGGCTGTAATGATAAAACAAAACTCCCCAGTAAGATGCTCCTACCTTCTGGCTGTTCAGGATATACTACTATGACCTTTAGTAGCCACTCTGCTGTTATTCCAGGAATACCCAGGAGGCCAGCTTCCAGTCCTTGTCCCCAAGGTGCCAGGAGAGCCAGCCCTCGTTGGTGCATGTGTCAAAAGGTCCAAGGCCACATCCACTCATGGAGTCTCCAGGGTTCAGTGCAGTTGATGCTGGCAGTAAGATGTTATTCTGGTGGCCAAACCTCAGCTTCAGTGATTCTTCCTTGATTTGTACTTGCAGTTGTATAGGGGAGGCAGCCATATGTGTTAACATGTCTACAGGGCTCAGGGCTCCCTTTTGGGATCTCTTGTTCAAAAGCCATAGCACAATGTATAAACAGACTGACCATCCCCACAGATTGTTGGTATCTGACATTAGTCCGAATTTTAACAAGCCACTGTGCCTCTGTATCATGCCTGCTGTGGTAGGATTGTACGGCACATGAAACTTCAATTTGATCCCCAGCTGTCACAGCCATTCTTGCAGTTATGTCCAGTAAAATGGGTGTCCTGATCACTCTCAATTACCTGTGGTCGGCCATAGGCAGCAAAGAGACCCTCCAGGCCTCTGTTGGTCATCTGTTGGTCTGCACAACGGGTAGGAAAAGCAACCAGAAGTCCAGTAGCTGTGTCCACACAGGTCATTGCATACCGATATCCTCTGACACAGGTAGAGGCCCAATATAGTCTATCTGCCACCTGATGAGGCATATAGGCCCCTTAGCTATTGTTCCATTTTGCTGTGGAACTCGGTGTAAGAACCTTTTGGAGCACACGACACACTCCTGCCAGGCTCTACTAACTTCTTTGAAGGTCAAAGGCAAGCCCCACCAACAGGCTACAGCCCACATTGTCTTTTGCCACACATGCAACAAATGCTACATCAGAGGCAGGCTTTCCTTCTAACCAAGATATCTGGGCCAATTTACCTGCTTCATCATTTCCTGGAGATGCCAGTGGCAAATGACATGTCACATGGTATTCTGTAATTATTTTAGTCTGACCACAGGCCTGTAAGTCTTGCCACAATTCTTGCTCCCAAAGGAGTCGGTGACCAACCAGCCAGTTGTCATGGTACCAGGTTGGTAGCCACAGGGTCAAGCCCCGATAGACAGCCCAGCTGTCAGTGCAGACAATGATAGGGGAGGGTTCCTACCTGATCACAAGCCACATAGCCCACAACTCTGCCCATTGGCTGCTCTTCCCCTCAGCATCTTCCATTCATATTGTCTCAGTTTTAGGATGGAAAGCTATGGCTGGGGGCTTCCCATGGCTGGAGCCATCTGTATACCATGCATTTTTGGGTATAGGGGTCTTCCCTCCCGATAGGGACTCTCTGCTACTAATGGTTCAAAAGCAAGTTCTTCCTGCTTTTCACTAGTATATGTCACCCACCCCAACAAGTGTTGTAGTTCTTCACTCAAGGGGCTACTAGAGGGCACTATGCCGCTATAGGTAATCACCACTTGGCTAGTGTGGGTGTTTGTGCCACACCACTCCTTGGCTTTTGGGTCCAGTCTCGTACCCACCCCAAGATGGGATAGGTGATTATTACCTTTATCAGGGCCAGTCCAGTGATGGGTTCTGTAGCCAACAAGACATGATACACGGCAGCCAGTTGTTTTTCTATCAAAGTGTGTCGTACCTCTGCCCCTTTCCAGAGCTGTGACCAGAATCCAATGGGTTGGCAAGTTCATTCAAGCTGCTGACAGAGACCCCAGCCATAACCATCTTCAGTGACATGAACACCCAGCTCACAGGGCCTTGATGAGTCTATCACACTCAAGGCTTGCACGGCCTTGACTGCCCATTTTGCTGTAGTAAAGGCAGATGCACATGTCTCATCCCAGTCCCACCTGATACCCTTTTGTACCAACCTGTATAAGGGCTTCAGAATTTGTGTCAAGTGCAGGATAAACTCTCTCCAGTAGCCTAGAAGACCCAGAAACTCCCTTAGCAATGCTGCAGTTGTAGGGGTATGAAAGGCCTGGACTTTATCTATAACTGCTTCTGGTATAACTTTGGTCTTAACTGACCAGACGACCCCCAAGAATATGACAGACAAACCAGGTCCCTGAACCATAGTACTGTTCACAGCCCATCCTTTCTCCTGTAGATGTTGCTGCAGTCTAGGTGCTGCACCTTTAGATGTGAAAGAGAATCGGATGTGAGCATGACATCATCAATATAATGGTACAGCTGCACCATTGGCAGTTTCTCCCATGTAGCCAAATCCAGGGCTACAAATCCATGACAGATGGTGGGACTGTAGAGGTATCCCTGTGGAAGGACGGTGAAAGTCCATTGCCATCCTTTCCCCGTGAAGGCAAACTGTTCCTGACTTTCCTGCTCAATGTCAATGGAAAAGAAAGCATTAGCAAGATCTACCACATAATGTTATGTTCCTAGTTCATGGCTGAGGGTATCCATTAAGCCTGCAATAGGGGGGACAGCAGCATGCATAGGAGGTATAACTTTATTCAGTTCTCTGTAAGCCACAGTCATACTCCAGGAGCCATCTGGCTTTTTTACTGGCCACACTGGGGAATTGAAAGGACTATGGGTGGGCTTTATAAAACCCACCTTTTCCATCTCCTGGAGATTTTCTTCAATCTCTTTATGACCTCCAGGCAGTTTGTATTGTTTGGTATTAGTCACCCGCCGAGGCATAGGCAAAGTTATGGGTGGGTGCCTAGCATGTCCCCTCAGAACTGCCTTCACCACACGAACTCCCAGTCTGAACTCACCTGCAGTCATCTGTAGCCATAGACCCTGCAGGATATCAATCCCCAAAATACACTCAGGGATAGGAGATATATACATGGTATACTCTTTTGGGAATAGATGCCCTATTCCCAAAAGGATTTGGGCTTTTATCACTCTGATAGCCTTACCCCCGTATCCATCTATGATAGTGGGGGGTCCCAGGGAACCACTCAGGGTTTCCATGAATCAGTGAACATTCAGCCCAAGTCCACCAGAGCCAGGACACATTGTATGTTCACTGGGGACCAATGGATAGCTATTTCAACATGTGGCCTCCAGTACCCCCACCGACCCGGTCCATCAGGGCAGATACTTTGACCTTCCCCTCAATCACACTGTGTTCTCCAATCACCTTCCTGTGTGGACTCAAGTGAGGTTGGCTCGTTCTCCAGCAGGAAGTCTTGCAAACACACAGCCAGACTTGTGGCTCTGTCTCTGACCTCTGCCTCTTTGGTCTTAATGGCTGGAACTGCTGCTCTGGTTTCAGCTGTTGCCATAGCTCCAGTAAGATCCTATTTGATTACCCATCTAATTTCCTTCCATCTGCTCCTGCCCATATTAAATCAACCCACATCTGAGTCCTCATAACCTTCATAGGGCCCTGTAAATTCTTCTTGTAAGTAACAGGTCTTATTTCTTTCTGGATTCTCGTTGCTTCTGCCTCTTTTAAATCTGCTACTGTACGTGTCACCTCATTTATGGGATGCCCTAAGTGAGGGGAAAGAATGGCCAATAGAGACCCAAAGAGGGATGTAGGAGCCATTTGAAGTACAATATTTCTCATCCCAGTAGTGCAAATCTCTTCATCTGGGCCTTAATCCTCTGGACTGTAGATGGCATTTCTTATGCCTAGCTCTCGTAGCACCTGATGGAGCTCAGCATATGTCTGTCATCTAACAGGAGAGGATGGCAGATCACCCAGATTGGTCCACACAGCACTAAGTGCAGCCATAATCTATCCGAGGAAGGAGTAACTCCCTGGGGTCTGATGTGCATTTTGTAATTGCTGCCTCAAGGCAGGCTGCACTGTCAGGGAAGACAGCTTTCCCATCACTGATTCTGACAGAACAATTCCATCCACCCCTAAGTCCCACAGACGCAGAAGCTAAGCTGATATTGACTCTGAGGGCTTCTGCCTAAACCGGGAGACCAAATCCACCAGCTCAGCCTGATTATAGGAGCAGACCATAGAGTGCTCCAGACCTGGGGAGAGGGCTGCTCCTCTCCTTGGGGAACTTTAAGCTGCTGGGTCTTTATTTTCTTTACAACCACTGGGTGTGCTTTCAATACAGGAGGTGCCAGTGCCTCCGGCACCACCCCTTCAACCTTCCCCAGCTCCTCCATTTCAGGGGCCGATGGCACCTTTCTCTCCACTCCCCCAAGTGCCTCCCCTGCTACTGTGCCTCGCAGCAATGCTAGCTCAGTCTTCAGAAGCTCTCCTACCTTCAGCTCAATGCTTCGCAGCTGACGTTCTCATGCCACCTCCGCCTGTGCTTCCCTCAGGAGTTCATCTTTTTCCTTGATTGCCTCTTCCTCCTTCAGAACACCTGGCAGCGCTGTCATCTTGTTCTATAAAGAATTGTTTACCTCTCCAATGGCATCTTGCTGCCGGCATTCTCATGCTGCCTCTCCCGCATCAATGCCATTTCCTTCTTCAGGGAATCCACAGAAGTTTGCAGCTCACGTTCCTGTGCCGCCATTTATTGGGTCTGTCTTGCCAATGGATTTCAGCCCCAGGCTAGTTTGCTATGGATTCAATGTGACCAAAGAAATTGACAGCAGAAAGCTCTTTCGTGTGAAAGTGTTATTACCTAGCTTGTTCTCCCGGCGGTAGGTCTAGCGCTAGCATCTCTACCTCTGCCCAGAGCCCTGGACCAAGCTCTCTATATAGCGCAATAATAGCTTATTGCCTAAAGGTGTGGAAGCAGTAGCCTAGCAACAGGTCAGTTACATCATCAGGCGGTTTAAGTTCAGTGTGGATTCTGGCCATAGGAACCCCAACTTCCCCACATGGTGTCATTAAAATATGTATCTTATCACCCTTAAGGTTATTTTCTCCTACAGTCCTGGTGGCCTGAAGCACCCCCCAGGCTGCAGCTGCCACCTGATGATTGCTCTGAACCCTCAGCTACTGCCTGCCTGTGGAATGGATGAGCTGTGGACTTAATCTGCATAAGACTTTGAACCTAGCTGAATCCTCTGGCTTGAGGATTGTCATGATTTTACTGCTGATGTTATTGTTATGTCATTAGTCTGGTCACGGTGTTCGTTTTCTCACCCAGGGACCATTGCTGAAGAAAGGGAACGTAGATTGTAAGGAGAGATTTCTGGAGGGGTGGCCTGTGGGTAAAATTGTAACATTTCCAGAGTAACTCGCCTGGCTTTAGTGCATTTACATATCCTCAGGGTGGAGAGAAGTTCATCTCCATGTCAGTGGGTAAATACCTGGGCAACCGAGGGCGTGTCTGAACCTGAGAGTTTAAAGGGAGGGGCTGGCTTGCTTGCTGGCTTGCTTCTTCAGGAACAGGGGAGAGAGGGGGTGCTACACTGCAGTGTATAAGCAAAAACCGGGTTTTAAACTTTATTTCTCCCTTTGACTGATTTTGGTTTTTAGAGGTATTTTACCCTGGGATTTCCTTTCTCCGGACTTACAGCTCTGCTTTTTTCCTGGTATCAATTTTGTCCCCAGGCTGCGTTCCGTCCCAGTGGCAAATGTCTACAAACAGCAATTAGGGCTGTATGTTTCTTAAGACATAGTCAAAGAAAGAGAAAACATTATCACTAAACCAAAACAGGAAGAAAAGTCCCAGACCTCACCTACTGTATACAGATTATGCACCACCCCGAACCAATCCCAGCCGAAGGTCCGGTGCCACACTGTGAGAGCAGCAGAGGCTCCGAGGCCCCCGTGGTGTCCACAATGACTGCTCCTCCTCTATTTGTACCATTTATGGGATACTACTGCATTCTTCCATGCTTTCCGCCCTATGAAACTACAGGAAACCAAGAGTTAACGGGCATTTGTTGTAAACATTAACAGGAAGGTAAGGGCGACAGCAAACAGGGAGGCTTATGGAGAGCTGTCGGGACGCTGCAGCTTGCGGACGGGCCCCAAATAGAACCGTCACCCCGATGAGGCTCGTCTAGGCCCAACCCGGGGAGGGGCCGCCCACCTTCTCACCGCGAGAGCCTGGCAGAGCCCCGGCCAGAGACCTCCCGCAGCCACGAGGGCTGCGTGCAGGCGGCCTCCTTCCCAGAACAGTCCGGCCGGGGCGGCTCCGCAGAGCTCGGCCTCTCAAGAGCCCCGGAGATCAGCTGTCCATGCCAGGCCTCCGAGGCTTCCCCAAAGAGCCAGGTAACAGCAGGCGCCTTTTGGGGACCTGTCCCCAGCATATTTTCCCGTCACTCTCCCATGACTGTATAAACTTGCAAAACGAGGCCCCGAGGCGCGATGTGCACGCTCTCAGCTCTCAAAGCCTATCCCCGCGGCGCAGGGCCACACCAACCTGGCTTCGGCCCGCCGGCGGCTGGGAGCGGAGCTAAGCCGGCGCGGTGGGCGGGGCGCGCGCGGGGTGCCGCCTCCAGGATGCAGAGGCGGAAGCGCCGCCCGGCCGTAGCCCTGGAGACGAGGGGCGTGGGGCCGGCCTGGCGGAGCGTGACCTTTGACCCGCGGCCTTGGCGACGTCTTAAGCGGCGGTGGCGGCGGCGGTGTGCAGTGGGGCTTCGGAGCCGCAGGTCTCGGAGGGCGGCCGGCCATGGAGGTAACGCGTTCCGGGCGGTGCACCGGGGTGACGGGAGCCCCCGCCTCCCGGCCGAGCCTCCTGCGCGGCGGGGACGCGGCGGTGCGCCGAGTGCGGCTCGACAGCCCGGCGACCCCGCGCTGCCTACACTCCTTCCCTTGCGACTGACTTGGCCCCGCAGAGCCTGCTCCAGACAGTCTGCTGCAGCCGCCGACTCCCCTCCCGAGCCGTCTCACGTTAGTCGATGGCTTGATTCCATCGGAAGGTTTTGCCCGTAAAGGTTCCACGCGTTCCGTTCGGGGTTAGGAAAAAAGTTCTGACCACCCGGCTTTGATTTTGCTTTGCAGGATCCTGCTCAAGATGGGGTGGCTCCATCAGCCACCCCCGGGACCGGGAAGTCTAAGGTGAAGAGAATTCCTGACTAGCAGGCTCCCCCGCAGTGCAAGGGTGATGGGTGGAACACCGGCGTGGGAAGAGGGGCAGCCCTTTAAGACAAGTAGCCTTACTCCGAGGAGTCTCTGTTAATTTGCACATTCATTCATCTATTTACTTTACCTTTTCAAGTTTCCTGGTATGAAAAGAGTCCACTTTTTGTTTACTTCCTGACCCTGGCTAGCACTGCCAAGAAGTTCTGCAATTTTTCAAACATCAAACAAAGCAATTTAAGTTATAAGGATTTATGCGATGTAGTGGAAAGAGCAGTGACAGTAGGTAGGAGTCAGGGGACTCCTCCTGAGCCTCCTCTGCAATGTGCGAAGAGAATTGGAATTAGGTCATTTTTATTGCCCTGTACAATGTTAACCAGTGATTCTAAATGATAATGGTTTATTGCTTGCATACTAAGTTTCATACACTTGCCTAACCACTCAGTTACTTCATTTAAGCTTCCTGGTAACCATGAGATTAAGTATTGTTGTTATCCCAACTTGATGAGAAAAGTAAGCCCACAGGATAAGTAAATTTTTAGTCAAAGCTCAAATGCAACCTGATTAATCTTGTTGCTGTAATTCTGTTTACATATTTTCATATGGCCAAAAACTTCTTTCAGCCTTGAATAGAATGCAATGATTGTAGAGCGCTAGGAACTTTAAGTAGAATTAGTCCTAGTCCCATGATTTTATAATTAGAGAAAGCAAAACCTAGAAGTGTCTTAACCTATAATAATAAACTATGTAAGAGGGTTTGTACAACTTTCTACATTTCATAGTAGCTGCTTGAGTAAATTGAGTTGAAGTTGCATTTGCTAATGTTTAAAAATGTGGTTGACTTAAAGATTTAATTCAGTAGGATTTTTTTGGGGAGGCAGCTGTGTTTCTTCTTTGTGGTATAGTAGAAACCTGCATTATAACAAATAGGTAACATCCCCCCATCTTTCAGCTGGAAACACTGCCTAAGGAAGACCTCATCAAGTTTGCCAAGAAGCAGATGATGCTAATACAGAAAGCAAAATCAAGATGTACAGGTATTGGGTTGAAAATACTCATCTTGACTCCAGTCTCATTTAATCGTGGTTAAAAATACTAGTTTTTTAATGGTACAGTGGCTTGTTTTGTTTTCCAGGTAATCCAATAAAATCTTAGTGTGGTGGAATCTATTATTATTTAACATTCTAGCCATTTGCCTGATATTTTTTTATTATCTCATATCTCTAAACTGCAGTTACCCTTGAACTATTACAATTAAGGAGGTGGAGTTTAAAAATCAATTTGTTAAAATTAAACACTTCTGTTTTTTACTTCAGTTGATTTGCATGTCTTTCTGAGCAAACCATTTTTTTCTAGAACAATCAATTGAAATGTTAGAGGTGCAAGGTTATGAGCCAACCCCAAAAAAAGGCCTCAAATAATTAAAAGGTCCATTCCTGGAATTTTGAGGTATATTTGTTTGCTGAAGTTGATTGAATCCCTATTCGGTTTCCCTCTTCTTGTATGCCAATAAAATTAAGATACTAGCGTAGTTTTTAGTATGTGTGGGTGACCTTTTGAATGTCCAATGACTTCGCAAATGTTGACTGCCTGGCCTAAAAGCCAAGACTTACTTTCTGCTAGAGAAGGTCAAACTGTATTTTGGGAGGCTTGGATCAGCTTGTGATAGAGTAATTTATTTGAAGATGTTCTAGGCTCCAGACCCAGACATGAGTTGATGAAATAGATTAACATTTATGTTTAATATAAGATTAGCTGTTGCTTTAGGAATTTACAGTAAGAAGTTATTAATTGCTGAAATAATATGTCAGGAACTGGCTTCAATATCTCGGGATGCATAAGATAGAAAGGGGAAGAAAGAAGTAAATACAGGAGAGGATGAAACAAGAGGCCATATAATAATTGCTAAATCAAGGTGAAGGCTGTATGGAGATTAACCATACTGTTTTCTCTGCTTTTTCATTTGTTTGGAGTTTTCCATAAGAAAAAAGGAAAATGAAAGGTAATGCTGGGTGAAGTTATACTTTCTCAAAATATCTGCTGCTGCTTAAATGTATTCTAATTTGTAGTGACTTTTTTAAAGAATATACTTAACACTTTGGCCAGTAATTATTTTCTCCATTTCTGAACTGAATTTTTTTTTTAAACAATTAATTAGAATTGGAGAAAGAAATTGAAGAACTCAAATCAAAGCCTGTTGCTGAAGGAACTGATGATATTATTCAGGTAAGGAAACAGTCATGAATATTGCATGATATCTAGATGTCTAATGATAAGTTTTCTTGAAGGCTGTCAGCCTGCTGGAGTGCTGTCTGGCTTTTGGTCCCTGTTTTTCCATTTCCTATCTGCCCCTTGCTGAGTTTTCTGCTTCTCAGGTTGACTTCAGTTCTCCTGTATCCTGTATCCTGTATTCTCTACATGCGTAAGTCACCAAAGTCCTGTTTTCCCTTCAGGATAATGATACAGTTTATTCTTTTTCAGCCATTTCCATGGCTCTGTTAAATGCGTTGTGTCATACTTGACCTAGTTTGATAACTCCCTAATTGCTCTTACGCTCTCTTTTTAGTCCTACATACTCTTGCCAGATCACAGAATATAGTTTTTATTTTGTTCTTCCCTGTTGAAGAACCTGAGTTGCTTGTTCTTACATATGTGCCTATAATGCTTACTAAATGCTTTTTCCTTCCCCCACTTCACCTAACCTTCCTTTGCTTCTCAAAGCTCTGCAGTAATACTTTCCTTGCTGTTCCATATTTACAATTTAAGTCTCGATATCTACTTTTTGATCATATATTATCTTACTTTCTCATTAGGTGGTTCCCAACTTGTGAGCAGTGGACAATTTAGGCACTCCCAGGGAATTATTACAAGGGGTGTTTAAATCCCTGTGCAGATCATGTGCTGTTATTTCTTTCTTAATTTAGCTAAAACAGTATATGAATGGCATGCACAAATACCAACTGGATTTATAATGTTCTGGTTCTTTGAATCCTTACTGAATTCATAGCAGTTTTCATAGTTTATTTGGTATTTTCTTAATCAGTGAAAGCCAAAGTACAAGTACATGGTACTTAATGAGAGTACTGACTCTGGAGACAGACTGCCTGATTCAGATCTTCAGATCCCCACCCTGCCACTTACCAGCAGTGTGAACATGGCTGTTTAACTTCTTTCTCTGTGGCTCAGTTCCTTCATCTGTAGGCTGGAGACAATAATAATACTTTTCACAGGGCTGTTGTATAATGAGTTAGTTAATACATGTACAGCACTTAGAGCTGGGTCTGTCACATAATTGCTCAATAATTGTTTGTTATCACCATCTATTATTTGTGGGGGATATTTTATACACAGATACACCTAAAGATAGATAACGCACACCCACACACTAAAAGGAGGTTTTTGTGTTTGAAAAGAGAACCATAGAGATTCTTTTCTAATTTTGTATCAGTTAACTCTTAGCTCTGGAAGTGCTTTTTGCACAGTTTCATTTCAGAATATCTAAATATCTGTCCCTTATTTCCTCCTTATCACCAGTCAAAGTGTTCTCCCATTCTGTCAAAACTACTCCTTAAAGATGAGATTAGTTAAGTTTCTCTTAAGTTAGTCAGTTTTACCTTTCAGGTTACTGATTTAATATTAAACCACAGTATCCTAACCCTGCAAGTCTCAAAGAGTAAAGTTCAGTAAAATTAACTGAGAATGAAATCTTTGGTTTCCAGTCCTAATGAGAAAATTACTTTGGAGAGGAAGTGGAAGATGTGCATCAGTTATTCACTGCTATCAGTACTTTTTCTATTTTAGAGAAGTTGTATACTGCAATATGTCTCTACACCTCTGGAAAACTGAAAAGACTTTCTTGCTAAGTTGTATCTCTTCATTGGGAAAAGTACACTGGGAAAAACGTGACTGAATGTAAAATTTTCTGTTCTGCATTTATTAAAAATGTCTTTTCACAAGTTTTAATTATGATTAAAATTTCTGGTAGTCATCTTCTAATGCATTGAAATACATCTAAAGTTTTATTGCAAACCTGACATATCTTTTATTTTAAAAAGAGGAGTAAGAAGCCATATTTCCCATGTCAAAATTGGAGGTGTATGGTATTACAGTGAACTTACTTGTTGCTACCAAATGCAAGAGGAAGGTGAAAATTGTATGTTACAACATTGGAATTTCTAGTACATAGCACTCTTGTTATTTTCTCTTTACTGGAATTAAATTTGTATTTCCTAAGAAATAACTGTCCATTTTGTGCCTCTAACCTTCAAGGTTTCTTGTATCTGTTTAATGGCCTCTATGTATTTCCTAAAATCAGTTTATTTGGGCTTCCCTTAATTATTAACAATCAGAAGTTTATATTGCAATGCTATACATAAAGTGACAAAATTAAAACATTGTTTTAACCGAAGTTATATAAGCACATGATTTAGAAATAATTCTAGTAACTGAATAATCTATTTTAATACTAAATAACTTCTGCAAATTATCTCTGTATTTCTAAGTAATATGCTTATACTGCTATTTCTTGATTTATCCATTTCAGACATTTAGCTATTAACTTCCTATTACAGCAGATGGAAATGTAGCTGTCTTTTACAATGCCTCCTACTTTCTAAAAAGTCAGACAGTTCAAAAAATCTTATGTATTTTTCCTGGACCACCTGCCTTCTAAAGCCTTCTGCCCTCCTGCACTGATGTGGTCTGTGGTTTCGTAGGTCTGCTGCATGGTTTTCCTGGAATTGGCCTTGTGCCATAATCCTGTGAATTTCCACACTGCTTTCCTAAGTCAATTTAACTCCCCATTTGCTTAGGTACTGTCATTCACTTTCTTGGCTAACCCCTTTTTTATAGAGCATATCCTTCTGTAGCCTCCTAAAAACATGCATGGAAGTAAAATTTTTGTTGTCTTGTGTTTTAAAATAGGTTTATTCTATTCTGATGTTTGAAGAATAGCTATGACATGATGCAGAACTCTGAATTTTTCTATATCTGCTTTGTTTCTTTTTTCTTAAGCAAAGCTTTTCTTTATATTTTCAAATAAGTTCAGAGGTACACAGTTCTAGGGTGGTATAATGTTTATTTAGGATGTTAACTTTGACAATTAAGATTACTTTAGATGTGTGGTAAAATGGGTTTGATTTTCCTGTAAAATCCTTGGATATTGCCACTTGTACCTGTTTTGTAGAATAACTTGGCAGTTTTTCTTTTTTTTCTGAACAAGTTCATCTGTAATTGGGATAATCTGTTTCTTGAAAATTTGATAGCAATCACCTATATATTCTTCCTGTTTTCTTTGGTGGACAATTTTAAACCACTAGTTTTATTTTTAAGTAGGTAATATATTAATAATGCTTTTAAATTTGTTTATCTTAAGTTAGTAAAGCTATATTTTTCTAGGAATTTTTATTCATTTCAGCTTTAAATGTTAGTGCCAAATTAAACAATTTAATCTCTGATTTATATATTTATGTTACCTTTTTACTCATAATACTGTTTGTGGCTTCTGTCTTCCCTTGATCAGTCTTGCCTAGAGATTGTCTGTTTGGTTAGCTTTTTCCAAAGAACTGACTTTATTGATCTTAACTTGTTGAACTGTTTTCCTTTCCATTAACTTCCTTTCCTATTTAATTTTTACAGAGAATAAACCTGTCTCTTAGGGAAATGGAACATAGGTGATTTCTTGCCTATTATTCTAACCACAGTATCAACCAATCCCTAGTTTTTGAGCCCCACACATTTTACTTCCCTCAACCATATCTGATACCTCCAATTTTCTGAGCTTTTAAATTTCTAAAGAGTATTTGCCAGCTTCTTGTGTTTCCCTGTGAAAGTCCATAGACTATATTTATTCCTATGGCTAACTCAGTTACTCCTTCACTTTCAAATTTCCAAAAATATGTTGAAATTTCTCAATTCTTTTGTATTTTATTATTTTCTTTGTTCTTACGTATATACCTTTCAAAATCTTTGATTTGTACTTTAGTATGGTTTGGGAAAGTTGAGGAGATACTTATGCATGTGGTCAGTCCACCATTTGTAACCCTAGGTAAACAGATCATCCTGTTTCAAAATAGGCATTGACTGAACGTCTGGATTCTGTTCTTCTGGAAAAAGCAGAGATTGAGCAACAGTGTCTTTCTCTGAAAAAGGAAAATATTAAAATGAAGCAAGAGGTTGAGGTAAGGCAACATTTTAACTTTCTGTTGTTGTTGAAGTATAGTTGATATACAATCTTACATTGGTTTAAAGTATAGGACATGGTGGCTCAGCAGTTACACACATTATTAAATCCTCAACCCCACTAGTGCAATTACTATCTGTCAACATAGGAAGATGTTACAGAATCATTGTTTATATTCTCCATGCTGTACTTCCACCCCCATGACCAATTATATTACAATTGAGAACTTTGATGCCCCTTTATCCCCCTCACCTTCCCCGTCTACCTCAACCAGTTCCCCATGGTAATGATCAGTCATTTCTCAATGTCTCAAGAGTCTACTATTTTCATTTTGTTTCGTTTTGCTTTTAGATACCACAAATAAGTGAAATCATATGGTATTTCTTTCTCCACCTGGCTTAATTCACTTAGCATTCACTTATTTCACAGAGCATCACTGGACCCTCTAGGTCCATCCATGTTGTCAAATGGCAGGATTACTTTCTTTTTTCTGGCTGAATAATCTGTTGTATATATGTATCAACCTCTTCTTTATCCATTATCTATTGTGGACACTTCAGTTGCTTCCATATCTTTGCTATTATAAATAATGTGGCAGTAAACATAGGGGTGCATATATCTTTTCAAATCAATGGAATTACTGGGTCATATGGTATTTCTATTTTTAATTTTTTGAGGAACCTCCATGCTGCTTTTCACAGTGGCTGCACCAATTTACAATCCCACCAACAGTGTAGGAGGGTTCCCCTTTCTCCACATCTTAACCAACACTTGTTATTTCTTGTCTTTTGGATATTGGCCATTCTAACTGTTATGAGGTGATATCTCATTGTGGTTTTGATTTGCATTTCCCTGATGATTAGTGATGTGGAGCATTCTTTTCATGTGCCTGTTGGCCATCTATATTTCTTCTTTGGAGTAATGCCTGCCTGTTCAGGTCCTCTGCCCATTTTTTTAATCAGGTTATTTGTTTTTCTGGTGTTGAGGTGTATGAATTGTTTACATATTTTGGATGTTAACCCCGAATGGATAAATCATTTATTTACAAGTATATTCTCCCACACTGTAGGTTACCTTTTTGTTCTGTTGCTGGTGTCCTTTGCTATACAGAAGCTTTTTAGTTTGATGTAGTCCCACAGGTGTAAACTTTTTTTTGTTTCGTTTGTCTGAGGAGATGTGTCCAGGAAAAAATTGTTCATTCTTATGGTCAAGAGATTTTTGCCTATGTTTTCATCTAAGAATTTTATAGTTTCATGTTTTTAGGTTTTTCATCCATTTTACTTTTGTGTGTGGAGTTAGACAGTAATTCTGTTGCATTGATCTGTGGGTCTTGTTCTTGTGCCAGTACCATATAGTTTTGATTACTATAGCATCATAATAGAGCTTGAAGTCACGAAACACACTGCCCTCCATCTTTGTTCTTCTTTCTCAGGATTGCTTTAACATTTTAATTTTTTAAATAAACTCATAAGTATAGTCTTGAATCTTAGAACTAACACCTTAAAAACATCTGTCCTGATTTTAACAGTTTACAAACAAGGAAACAAATTGATATTTAAAGAGAAAAACAACTGAAGTCACCCAGCTACAGAGAGATAGAGCTAACATTTACTTGTTCCATTGCTTAATCTTCCTTACTGCTGTAATGTCATTCTTTAATAAAAATGAAAAAATAATGACATTTTATTTAAAAAAATAAGTTCTTATTTAAGTTTGTTCTCATATGTACTCTAAATACCATTATCTGTTTTCTTCTAGACTGTTCAATTGCCTGTTAAGTTTGGGCTGATTTTCTGCCCAGACCTTTCTAAAGGTCACTTATTAACCTACTCAAGAGATATTCATTAAAGCTTTGTGATTTAATACAACTTACATAACTTATCATCTTTTTAATTAAATTCAGAGATTTCCTAGCTTCTCGTTACTACTTTGGAAAACATATTTGGTACTCTGATACATGTTGTCATACTTACTGTCATCAGAGCCTAAACAGAATTCTTGGAATCTCATTATCATATTGCTATATGTTCATTTCTGCTTATTTTCTTGTTTCTCTAGTTAGCCTGTGGCTAACATTTTTTCTCAGAGCAGGGGTTCCTTTTGCCTTAATTAAATAAATTTTGTGTATTTGATTTTGTAACAGGATTCTGTAACTAAAATGGAAGATGTACATAAGGGGTTTGAACACTCAGAACGAAACTATGTGAAAGAAGTGGAAACTTTGAAAAATGAGTTAATGATAGTACATTACAAACACAGTGAGGATAAAGCCAGCTTGCAGAAGGAGCTGGAAGAAGCAACGAGAAAACAGTTAGAGCTTTCAGAACAACTTAAACTTCAGATAAGTGAGTCTGAAGATAATGTTAAAAAATTGCAAGAGGAGATTCAGAAAATTAGGCCAGCCTGTGAGGAGCAAATTCTACATCTGCAAAAGCAGTTTACAGCTGCCTTAAATGAAAAGGAACAAGAAATTACTCACCTCCAAGAAGTCATTGAGGCTAATTCTCAGCATTACCAACAAGATATTAACAGTTTGCAAGAACTTTTGCAGTTGAAAGCTACACACCAAGAAGAGGTGAAAGAATTGATGTGCCACATTGAAGCATCTGCTAAAGAACGTGTTGCAGAGGTAAACAGCTTAAACCAGCTAAAGGAGAACTTAGTCAGACAATGTGAGGCACATGAGAACATTCAGAAGTATGAATGTGAATTAGAAAACTCAGGGAAAGCCTCAAGTGCAAACCAAGAAAATCACATATGTGCTTTGCTCTTACAAAAAGATGCTTTTGAAGAACAAGCAGTAAATGAAAAAGTCAAACACTTAGAAGATACCTTAAAAGAACTGGAGTCTCAACATAGTATCTTAAAAGATGAGGTAACTTATATGAACAATCTTAAATTGAAACTTGAAATTGATGCCCAGCATATAAAGGATGAGTTTTTTCATGAACGGGAAGACTTAGAGTTTAAAATTAATGAATTATTACTAGCTAAAGAAGAACAGGGCTTTGTAATGGAAAAATTAAAATGCGAGCTAGAAGATTCACATAAACAATTGTGCTCTACTGAAGAACAACATAACAGAGAAGTACAGACTCTTAAGGAACAACATCAAAAAGAAATAGCAGAACTGAATGAGACATTTTTGTCAGATTCAGAAAAAGAAAAATTAACATTAATGTTTGAAATACAGGGTCTTAAGGAGCAGTGTGAAAACCTACAGCAAGAAAAGCAAGAAGCAGTTTTAAATTATGAGAGTTTGAGAGAAATTATGGAAATTTTACAAACAGAACTGGGGGAATCTGCTGGAAAAATAAGTCAAGAGTTTGAATCAATGAAGCAACAGCAAGCATCTGATGTTAATGAGCTCCAGCAGAAGCTCAGAACTGCTTTTAATGAGAAAGATGCTCTTCTTGAAACTGTGAATCGTCTCCAGAAAGAAAGTGAAAAGTTATCTCAACAAGAATTTGTACCAGAACTTGAAAATACCATAAAGAACCTTCAAGAAAAGAATGAAGTGTATTTAGTTAATCTCAGTCAAAAAGATACCATGTTACAAGAATTTGAAGCCAAAATAAGTTCTCTTACTGAGGAAAAGGATGAATTCATAAGTAAACTAAAAAGTTCTCATGAAGAGATGGATAATCTCCATAAGAAATGTGAAAAGGAAGAAAGATTGATTATAGAACTTAAGGAGAAAGTGGAGGAAGCTACCCAGTACAACAGTGAACTACAACAAAAGGTAAATGAATTAATGCAGGGACTACAAGAAACTTTAAAAGAAAAGAATCAAAATAACCAAAAACTAGAAAAGCTTATGGGTCAGTTGAAAACTGCCTCTGAAGACCAGGAAGCACTGTCATCTGAAGTGAAGTCTCTTTCTGAGGAAAATAATAGACTTAGTTCAGAAAATAAACAATTGAGTAGGGATTTGAAAGCTCTCCTGTCTCAGAAAGAAGATTTTATGCATAAGGAACATGTTTCTGAATTAGAAAAGAAACTTCAGTTAACAGTTGAAGAACGAGATAATTTAAGTGAACTGTTTGAAAATGAGCAAGTTCAGAAGTTATTTGTCAAAACTCAGTTACATAGTTTTCTTAAACAAATGGAATCAGAAGTTTCAGAAGAAAATGAAGAGCAAGATATAGTAAATGTCCTACAAGCTGTAGGTGAATCCTTAGCTAAAATAAAGGAGGAAAAACACAACTTGGTTTTTCAATATGATAAAAGGGTAGTAGAATTGGAAAAAAGGATTAAGTGCCTTCTAGAAGAGAATGTAGCTCAGTGTGAGGAACTCAGGTCTTTACTGAGAGACTCTATGCAAGAGAAAAGTCTCTTAAGGAAAGAGTTAGAAGAAAGCCTGTCAGAAAAAGAGGCCCTGCAGACTGGGCTTCTAGAAATGAAAAATGCTAATGAAAAAACAAGACTAGAAAAGCAGGATCTTCTAATTCAAGTTGAAGAAGTATCTCAAAAATTATGTAGCAAAAGTGAAATCCATGATGAAAAAGAAAAGTCTTTTATAGAAGAACTTGAAAACCTATGGCGGTTACTAGGACAAAAAGAATCGGAGTTGGAAGATATGAAAGCAGAGTTAATGTTATTAAAGGTACTATTTTTTTATTGATTAAATTATTGGTTCTAGTCATAGACTTGAGGAAATTAGCATTTTTACACTTTGAAAATCAGTAAAATTATAGCATTTAAGCTCAAGTAACAAATTTCTGCTAAGTGCATTAAGCATTTTCATGATATTTATCCTGTTAATACATTGATCACTTTCTTGTTTTAGATCATTTTAAAATCTTGATCTTGCATGAGATTAAATGATTAGATAGTTAAATGTCTTGGCTAAAATAGTATAACTAGTCACCAACAAAACATGAAAAAATTTGAATTCCAGTCTTACATGATATACTTACTACCTTTCTTAAAGGGCACTGTGAGAAAAAAGTATACTATAGTGGTATTTTCTCAAAATTTTAGATATTTCTGCAAAAATTGTGAAAGATGATAGACTATAATTATTTAATCTTTTTCTTAATACATTATGTATTTGATAGGTGTCAGGTTATTCATTTTGGCCTTAAATATTGCTGTTTTTTTTTTATAGTTAATGCTGTATGTGTGATAAGTTCAAAAATGCCTGGTCAGTCTATCAAGGGAAGAAAAAGACCACCAAATTGCTTTCTGTATGAATTCTCTTTAATGATGATTTTCTCACGCTTAACATGATGACCAGTTCGTCTTGAGAAATAAACTGATTCCATTTTTTTGTTTTTCCTACAAAACCTAGGATTCCTCAGAGAAATCACCTTCTGTAGAAAATGACCAACCTTCTCTAGTAAAAAAACTGGAAGAAAAAATAGGTAAGTGTGTTTTTGCATATGTTGCAATTGATACACAGGTTCTTCTTAGTGTTAGAAAAGATTGGGGAATACATTAGCTAACTACTGAGTTGTTAAAACATAAGGAGCTAACTCTTCCTGATGTCTCTATTCTTGCCCTTCTGCCATCTGTTTGCATTCCCTTTCAGAACTCTCACCTTGTTTTGTTTTATCCAAGTAAAGGACTGATATAATTCCATTTATAAGTGATTCCAGAATTGTTTTTGCATTTTTCACTCATTTAGAAAACTTAATTTTAATGCCCAGCTATCTAGTCACTGGTAATAGGTGATTAAGATACAGAACCTGTCTTCAAAGAGCTCACTGCCAGAAGGGGCTGCTACTGCAGGAGTTTGAGGAGTTGACAAAGTACAGGGCTAGCAGTACAGGAAGGCATGGTTAACTGCCTGTTTTGAGTTAGGAGAAAAATCACAGAATAGGCTATACTTTTGTTGTGTATTAAAGAATGAAAAATTTGACTCAAGATATTCTAGCAAGGGGCGACAGCAGGTGCTTGTGTGTTAACTTACACAACATAAAGGATCATACTAGGAACCTCATGGGAGGCAGAAGTCAGATCATAAAAGCACTAGGGTGATAATGCAGAGGACTTAGGACTTTATCCTGTCCGTTTATTCCTTATGTAATATAATGGGGTAGCTCCTTTATTCCCATTAAAGAAATGTCACGTAATGTGCCGTAATTCCTCAATTTCATGCCCAATTTGACTTTCATGGAAGAAGTTGAAAGAGCTTAGAATGACTCCCAGTTTCTGTAATGGATAATTGGGGCAAGTCAAGTTTGGGGAGATCAGGAGCTATTGTAGACAAATTAAGTTTAAATACCAGTGCCAGTGGAGATGTCAAGTAGGCTGCTAAATA
Organism: Manis pentadactyla; assembly: GCF_030020395.1. Taxonomy (NCBI): domain Eukaryota; kingdom Metazoa; phylum Chordata; class Mammalia; order Pholidota; family Manidae; genus Manis; species Manis pentadactyla. Next base: position 143,425,486 of record NC_080020.1, on the reverse strand, counting down.
TACAAGTCTGGGGTTAAGGGGAGAGAGCTAGACCAGTGGTAAAAATGTGTAGTTAACACAGTAGTTGGCATTAAGAGCTGTGAGATTGAGATCACTAAGGAAGTGGGTGTAGGAAAAAGATGAGGACCAGAGACAGTTCTCCATTTAAAAATCAGGAAGATAGGAACAGCAAAGGAGACTAAGAAAGTACAGCCAGTGAGGTAGGAAAATCCAGAGCATAAAATATCTTAGAAACTAGACAAATGAAGTACAGGTGAAGGAAGTGTTTCAAGAGGAAAAAATGTTTAATTATAACAAATGCTGCCCTAGAGCAAGTAACATTAGTACTCAGAATTAACCACTGGATTAAGCAACATAGAGGTCATCGGTAAGTGTCCATGATATACTGAAGCCAAAGCCTCATTGAAGTGGGTTCAAGAAGAAAATGGGAAAAGGAAGTTTGAGAGTATGTATAGATAACTATTCCAAGAGGTTTTGCTATAAAAGAAAGAAGATAGGGGGTGATACTTGGAGGAGAAGTGTGGTAGTTTGCTTTTGTATATGTGGTGTTTCACCTGGCCTCTTGTGCCCCTCCCCAGTCTGTATGCACTGCTTTAGCTGTTTGTCCCTGATCCTAGTCTCTTGATATTTGCCCTATTGCATGTTTATGACCTGTTTGGGAAATCCATTAAAGAGGGCAGTTTTCTGCACAGGAAATGGGGAGGACTGCTGCACTGGTGCATGAAAAGGTGTGGGAGGGAACGCAGAAGTGGGGCAGTTGGCCTGCACTACACACCCGGGCACTTCACATATAGCAGCTGTGGGAAGGCAGTGCATGTGAGCACAGGTGCACTGGATGGGTGAGTAGGGACAGAAACTCAGATCATAAGTGAAGTTAAGCAAAGGTGTCAGTAAGTAAGACCTGGAACATTGGAGTTTAAATAGGGGAGATGCAGGGGCTGAAGGGAGTAATGAGACATTAAGATTGGATATGTTCAGTACTGTCTGTATTGGAAACACATTACAGGTTAGTCATAAAAACCAGACCCACCAACCAACAGGAGAGCTTAGAGCATAAATAGTTAACTACATCTGATATCTCCTCTCTTGATACTGATTTATGCATTACCACCTAAAATCCTGTCATACTTGAGTTTCTAGTAAATATAATAGTGAAAGACTCCTAACAGTCTCTAATTCCTAAACACTTATAAATGGCTAAAAAAAAAACTTGTTTTGGAGGATTGAAGAAAATAGACTTTTTTTACATTGTTTGCCTCATTTAGATAATAATTTAACTTTCACTAAAAAAAGTGCTAATATTTTTGCTACTTACTTTATTGCCTTTATTTTCAAATTTTAGATTTGGGGTTCCAGAGTAAAGATCGATTTCTAGGGCTAAAATAAGTAAAGTATTTGAATTTTTTTCCTTTTGATTTCATATCTAATCCATTTGTTTTTAGGATATTTGGAAAAAGAATCCAAAGAGAAAGAGGAGAAAATAAGTAAGATAAAACTAGTTGCTGTGAAGGCAAAGAAAGAACTAGATTCTAGCAGAAAAGAGGTAATGTAACTTAAAAATGCAAGATTTAAGGACCTTAGACTGTAGAAAATCAAGTTTGTCTGTCCATAAAAAACTCTTTATTATGTATTTAAAATAGGTCCAGACTCTACGGGAACAACTTGAATCTGTTCAATCAGAAAAGGATCAGTTGTCTACTTCCATTAGAGATCTCATTCAAGGGGCAGAAAGCTATAAGGTAAAAATACTTATTTTAATGATGTTATATTTGTAATTTCTAAGTTAAGAAATGTAGTAGAAATGTAAAACTCTTATCCATAACACAGTCACCTTATATTCTGTAGTAAATATTTTTTCTGTATTTTTATTTAATGTGGTATCATCCTAGTGTCAAAATTTTAAGTGACTAAGCTTTCAATAATGCCTTCCGGCTGTTGTTTTTTAAAACCAAAATTCTCTTTTGGAATTTTCTAATAAAAAGAGTAACAAAAAAAGGTGGCTATTACTACTGTTATTACTTAATATTACTCTGGCCAAGTGAATAAACCTGAAGCTTTAGCAGTGGGTCTAAGAAAGCAAAAACATTATTATTTGGATTATTATACTTGTTTACCTAAGTAACATAAGAATCTATTTTAAAAAATAGAATTTAAAAAAAAGGGTACAATAAAATCAACTGAATGCAAGATAAATGCTATTACATTTCTTAATGTAGTCATTAACCAGTCGGAGTAGTAGGAAGATGGAGGTCAATCAAATAGATTAAGTTACTGCCCTTTTAGGACTGAAATTCTACAGGCAGTAACAGGCAAGCAGACAAAAATACAAGGTCCATCCTGTGTGGAAAAGTAAAAATGGTTAGGGAGAAGAAAGTGAGCAATAATCAAGTGAGATTTGTTTGAAGGAAGAAAATTCCATAGTAGCCAAAAAAACAAATTTCAGGAAGAACTTCAGTGAGAAAATTTGGCAGTTAATGAAGAAAACTGCACAACTATATACGTAGGATGACTAAATATTTGAAATATTCTCAGTTTGGTTTACTAACCTGCTCTAAAACAATTCCACTAAAAATTCTAGGATTTTTCTGGTGGGGCAATCTTGATAAATTATCAAAGTTTCAGAGGAAAATCAGCTAGCAAGAATAGCTAATGTTTTTTAAAGTGAGAAGAGAAGAGTGATGTCTTGCTCTAGTAGACACTAAAATTTATTATACAACTATAATAATGTTATATAGTTGTGATGCAAAAATAAGATTAATTTAACATAAGACAGACCTGCATAAAAACAAGCACTTACAAGCAGGCCTTCTTCTTTGCACTATACATGTAATCTTATCGTGTTTAATTCTCAAAACAGCCTCAAGAAGTATGTTATTAGCATTGCCAGTTTACAAGTGAGGAATCTGAAGCACAAAGAGGTTAAGGAACTCAAGGCCCCAGGGCGAGTATAAAGAGCTGAGATTGGATTCAGGCAGGCTGCTTCCATGTCTGTTCTGTCACCAACCAAGCTATATTATTCACTACTACAGCGAGATTTGAAAACATAAAAATGAAAAAGGAGAAATTAGAAAACTACTTCAGCACAATTTAGTTACATTTTTACTTCATTCCCACACACCAAAATAAATTTGTAGTAGCTTAAGTTTTGTCAAAAAGAAAGATTTTTTTTAAACCTAGAATAAAATATATGACCATTTAACTTTGAGATAAAGATGCTCTTCTCAACTTAAAAGTAATTTAAAAGGTTACAAAGGAAAATATAAAATGAACTATGTAAAGTACAAAATTATCATATGAAAATATGATCAGGGATTAACATCTAATGTATGAAGAAACCTCATAAGTCCGTTTTTAAAAAACACTTACTTGAAATTTATGTATGTGCTTATTTGTCTTGTATGAGCCATTAGGAGCTTGTGTCTTTACATTTTAAGAACCATTATAATCTAATTTGTTAGTTCCCTCCACAGGTAGACCAGGTATAACCAATATATTTGTTTAAAATACAGATTTAGAAAGGCAAAAAAAAAGGGATAGAATATCCAATAACTGTTAAGACAACTACAAAAGATATAACATACACATAATGAGAATTTCATGAGAAAGAGAAAGGAACAAAATAAATACGACACAATAATGACTGAAAATTTGCCCTGATTGTCAGGCACTAAACCACAGATCCAGGAAGCTCGGAGAAAACCAAGCATGATAAAAACCAAAAAATGACACCTAGGTATATAATTTCCAAACCACAGAAAATAAAAATAAAAAAATCTTCAAAGAAGCCTTAGGGAAGAAAACACCTTATTATCTGTAGAGGTACCAAGATAAATTCCATCCAGCTTCTCAGAAACCATGCAAGAAAGAAGAGTGTAGAAGGTAATCATTTGAAGTACTGAGAAAAAAACCCACCAACTTAGAATTCTCTGCTCTGCAAAATTATCCTTCAAAAGTATAGAAATAGAGACTATCAGAATTTGTCACTAGTAGAGTGCCTTGCAAGAAATGTTAAAAGAAGTTCTTATAGAGAAAAATATGTAGAAAAGACCCAGAATAGCCAACACAATATTGAAGAACAAAGTGGGAGGGTTAGCAGTACTGCTCTTCAAGACTTACTGTGAAGCTACAGCAGTCGAGACAGTGTGGTGTTGGTGAAAGAACAAATTGATCAATGGAACACAGTAGAGAGCCCAGAAATAAACCCATATGTAATCACCCAATCTTTGACATTGGAGCAAAGATAATACTTTCAACAAATGGTGCTGGAACACCTGGACATCTACAAGCAAAACAATCTAGAAACAATCGAGAAGACTAAACTTTACATTCCTCACAAAAATTAACTCAAAATGTATCATAGACATAAATGTAAAACATTAAACTAAAACTACTAGAAGATGACATAGGAAAATACCTGGATGACCTTAGGTGTGGCAGGGACTTAAATTCAACAACAAAGGCACAATCCATGAAAGAATTGATAAGCTGGACTTCATTTGAAGCTAAAAATTTTGTTCTGTGAAAGAATATCAAGAGAATGAGAAGACAAGCCACAAACTGGGAGAAAATATATGCAAAGGACATATATCTGATAAAGGACTATTACCAAAATAGGCAAAGAACTATTAAAACTCAAGAACGGGAAAACAAAAACCTCATTACAAAGGGCCAAAGACCTTAACAAACATCTCAACAAAAAAGATAAACAGATGACAAATAAGCATATGAAAATATACTACTTACCATATGTTATCAGGGAAATACAAATTAAAACAATAAAATACCACTCCACACCTATAACAGTGACCAAAATCTGAAACACCGACACCACCAAATGCTTGCAAGGATGCAGAGCTACAGGAACACTCATTCACTGCTTGTGAGAATGCAAAATGGTACAGGCACTTTGCAAGAAGTTAAGCAAATTCTTACAAAACGTGCTTGTACCATATGACCCAGCAGCTGTGCTCCTTGGTGTTTACCCAAAGGACCTGAAAACATAGTCACACAAAATCTGCATGTGGATATTTATAGCAGCTTTATTAACAGGTGCCAAAACTCGGAACCAACCAAGATGGCCTTCAGAAGTTGAGTGATGAAAGAACTGTGGCACGTACTGGTAATGGAATATTATTCGGCACTGAAAGGAGATGAGCCATCAAGCCATGAAAAGACATGGAGGAAACTTAAATTAATACTACTATTAAGTGAAAGAAGCCCATCTGAAAAGTCTGCATGCTGATACCAGCTCTGTCACATTCTGGAAAAGGCAAAACCATGGAGACCATACAAAAATCTGTAGTTCCCAGGGGTTGCTGGGAGGAAGGGATGAATTGATGGAACTCAGGAAACTGCTCTATGTGATACCACAGTGGTGGATACGTGTCACTGTAAATTAGTCCAAGCCTATAGAATGTGAACCAGCAAGAGTGAACTCTAACTAAACCATGGACTTTGGGTGATGTGGTGTCAGTGGAGGTTCAGTGTCAGTTGTAACCAATGTGCCACTGTGGTCGGGGGTTATTGGTAATGGAGGAGACTGCATTTGAGGAGGTAGAGGGGTGGTGATTAGAAATCTCTGTGACTTCTCCTCAGTTTTATGTGAGCCTAAAATGGCTCTAAAAAAAATTCCTATAAAACATTTTTTTTAAGTTTTAGAGTTATAAAATTTTTTCTGTCTTTGGGTAAGCTAGAGATTCCATTTGTGATGAAGCAGTAGGGTTTAAAATTGAATCAGGGGTGCTGATGTATTTAAGAACAGTGATCACTTTTCTGTAAAAACAGACATATTAACTAAGCTCCATTAGGTTCCTCAGGGAGCATCACTATTAAGGTGCTGAGTAATTTGTAAGTTACTTGTGAATTTGACTAGACAGTTTCTTTTCTCAGTGTTCATTATCATACTATAATTTTTTACCAGTTTTAAAGATCTGAGTGTGCAGTAGTTCTGAAGAGACAATAATTTGTAATCATTCATTTGCCTAGAAGTATCAGCATACTCATCAAGGAAATTGCATGTATGGTGTTTATTTTTTTGTTCCAAGGCCCCTTAGGGATAACATGTGATTATACTCAGAACTTTGTGTAGGGAACCATTATTTGCTAGAGTGAGCCTTGGTAAGCAATTCAGGTTTTGCACCTGTTGACTATATTAGAGCCCATAATGCATAAAAACAAAGAAAGACTGGATAGTAGAGTCTGAAAGGATAAAGATCTCTGATCTTTTGAGTTAGAAGAATCCACACAAATAAAATGCAAGCATAAAATCTTTTTATGGAGAAGAAGACAAACAATTTCTCAACCCTGTTATTCATGTATGCCAGGAAGTAACAGAATCCTCAAACATGGACAAATAAATACATAAGCCATATTCTAGATTCCCAGTTTTAGCCTTCTGCCAATCACTGTGGGCAGACCATAGCATCGAAACCAGATTCTAGCACTCAGCTACCAGTGTGGACAGTAATTAACCATTTGTAAATGAGAATTACAAACAAAATTAGATTTGCCCAAGAATCAAATCTGGCCAGCAAAAGCCAGAAAGAGCATATAATTGCCACTCATTAGGCCACCAGAAGATCTTGCCTGAGAAGGTGAGCCAGGGTCTCAAGACCCAGGTCTAAACAAAGGCCACTTTTCAAGCTTCCTAAAGTAAGCTTTTTAGGAAATAAGGAAAACTCAAACATTTGGCTAGATTTTTGCACAGAAATTCATTTACATGAAGAACAGTCAGTAGTTCTCCAGGAACAAAGGCAAAACCAATATTTAAAAGAGATGGGAGAGAGTAAAAAAAAAGCTACAGGCAATCTGGAAACAATCTAGTTTACATATTTTTAGGGATAATGGGATTGTGTAGTATGTAGCAAAAAGGTCAGACTGGGCATTCTGTCCTTGAGTAGAGGCCAACTAGATATACCAAAGAAAAGAATTCAGTTTCTAAAGAGTCTTCAGAAAGTATAAATGTTTTGCCACAACATGTGAGTTTTCCCATTAACACCTCTCTCCCTTATATTAGGCCAGGCCTGAAACATTTCCCTCATCAGAATTCTTCAGATGGTATTGGTTGGTGACCAAATTGAACTTTTTCTCTTCTTCCCATAAATTGCATTTGTTTCAAAAGTTTATTTTTGTTGATGAAATGAATATTTAACTTGGAGATATTATGTTGTATACATTAAAAATCATTTCCCCCTGTAGTAGATCCCCCCAATTCTAAAAGTCATCTGAATTATCCTAATTTTATTATAGGATGCAAATTAGGTTTTCTCTCAAATGTTGAACTTACATAAATAGTTTAAGCTTCCAGAATGGGTGGACTCATAAATCTTAGGTAAAGATGGCTTGATACAGTCTAATGGAATATATAATAATAGCCTAAAGTTAAACCTTTTGTCTCTTATTGAAGAATCTTTTATTAGAATATGATAAGCAGTCAGAGCAGTTGGATGCGGAAAAAAAACGAGCTAATAATTTTGAGCATCATATAGAAGACCTTACAAGACAATTAAGGAATTCCACTCTTCAGGTAACTTTTCTCTCTTTTTAAGGTATAATTGACATACAACCTTATGTTAGTTCCAGGTGTACATCATGATTCAATACTTTTATATGTTACAAAATGATCACAATAAGTCCAGTTAACACTCATCACCATACATAGTTAAAAAATTTTTTTTCTTGTAATGAAAACTTAATGTTTACTCTCTTAGTAACTTTCAAATATTGCAATACAGTATTTTTAACCACAGTGACCATGCTGTACATCTCATGACTTACTTATTTTATAACTGGAAGTTTGTACCTTTCAGCTCCTTAACCCATTTCACCCACCAGGCATCCCATGCCTTTGGCAACCACTTATCTGTCCTCATATGAGTTTCCTTTGTTTTTGTTTTTTTGTATGTTCCACACAAGTGAGATCATACAGTATTTGCCTTTCTCCGTTTCACTTAGTATACGGTCTTCAGGGTCAATTCATGTTCTTGCAAATAGCAAGATTTCATTCATTTTTATGGATTCATTCTTTATTCATTCATCCGTTGATGGACACTTAGATTGTTTCCATATCTTGGCTATTGTAAATAACACTGCAGTGAACCTGGGGATATAGATATTTTTTCGAGTTAGTGTTTGCCTTCGTGTAAACACACAGAAGTGGAATTGCTGGATTCTATGGTAGTTCTTTTTAATTTTTGAGGAAACTCCATACTGTTTTCCATGGTGGCTGCAGCAATCTACATTCCCACCAACAGTGCACAAATGTTCTTTTACTCCCCATCTTCCACATTTGTTGTCTTTCTGATAATAGCCATTATAACAGGTGTGAGTTGATAGATCATTGTGGTCTGATTTGTATTTCCCTAGTGATTAATGATATTGAGAATCCTTTCATGTGCCTTTTTGGAAAAGTGTCTATTCAGACATCTGCCCATTTTTTAATCAAATTGTTTGGTGAGTTTTGTTTTGTTTTGCTATTGAGTTGTAGGAGTTCTCTATCTATTTTAGGTACCTCTTATCAGATACAGGGTTTTTCAAATATTATTTTCCCATTCAGTAGGCTGCCTTTTCATTTTGTGGGTGGTGGTCTTTGCTGTGCAGAATCTTTTCAGTTTGGTATCGTCCCACTTGTTGATTTTTTGCCTTTGTTGCCTTTGCTTTTGGTGTCACATCTAAAAAATCATCACGAAGACCAATGTCAAGGAGCTTATTACCTGTTTTTTCTTGAAGTTTTATGGTTTCACCTCTTACATTCAAGTCTTTAATCCATGTTAATTTTTGTGTATGGTATAAAATAGGGGTCAACTCATTCTTTTACATATAGCTGTTTGGTTTTCCCAACATCTGTCCTTTCCCAATTATATATTCATGGCTCTTTTCTCATAAATTAGTTGAGCATATATGCACAAGTTCATTTCTGGCATCTCTGTTCTGTTCCATTGATCTGTGTGTCTGCTTTTATGCCAATACCATATTGTTTTAATAGCTATGGCTTTGTAAATATAGTTTGAAATCAGGGAACATGATGCCTCCAACCTTGTTCTTTTTCAAGGTTGCTATGGTCAGGGTTTTTTCAGATTCCATACAAATTATTCTGGTTCTGTGAAAAATGCCAGGAATTTTGACAAGAAATTGCATTGAATCTGTAGATTGCTTTTGGGTAGTGTAGACATTTAACAGTATTCTTTCAATTCATGAGCACAGAATATCTTTCCATTTATTTGTGCTGTCTTCTATTTCTTCTATTTCTTTCATCAGTGTCTTACAGTTTTTCAGTGTACAGGTCTGTTCCTAATAATGTTTTTAATGTAATTATAAATGGGATTGTTTTCTTAATTTCTCTTTCTGATGGTTCTTAGTGTATAGAAACAACAGATTTCTGTATATAGATTTTGTAGCCTGAATATTTACTGAGTTGATTTATTCTAACAGTTTCTTTGGGGAATCATTAGGATTTTCTCTCTGTTGTATTGTGTCATCTGCAGATAGTGACAGTTTGACTTCTTTCTAATTCAGATGCCTTCTCTTCCTCCCTCCCTCCCTCTCACCTGCCTACCGCCTTGGCTAGGACCTCCAGAACTATGGAGTGGAAGTGGTGAGAGGGGATCCTTGCCTTGTGCCTGATCTTAGAGGAAAAGCTTTCATCTTTTTACCATTGAGTATGATGTTAGCTGTTGGTTTGTCATATATGGCCTTTTTATATGTTGAGGTACATTCCCTCTCTACCCACTTTGTGGAGAGGACTTTTCAAGTAACTTTAAATCAAGTAAATGCAGATGTTTTGATTGTAATAAGCATATTTCAATTTCAGTATTCTTTGCATAAAAACTAAATAATACAGTCAGAAATTTAATTTCATTTTCTTCTTCCTTCTTTTGGGAGAAGAATATGACAAAACAACTAGAAATCATTCTATCTTATTGTTCTCATCTCAGTTCCCCTGGGGTGTTTTTTGTTTGTTTGATTTTTGCCTTTTCCTCTGTCCGTGCTCCTGGTCTTCTAATGTTTGACAAATTGTCATCAACAGTGATGATGTTTTAAGCTTATTTTACATTGTCATTCTGTGGAATTGATTTTGAAGTCTTCATTTTTCATACTATGCCAATATTCTCATTAATGTACCATTTTATTCTTCCTCTCCTATATGTATTTTCTGCATATTCACAGTAATAAATCATTTATCATTCTAGTGTGAAAAATTAAATTCTAATAATGAAGATCTACTGGCTCGTATTGAGACACTACAGTCTAATGTCAAATTATTAGAAGTACAGATTTTAGAAGTCCAGAAAGCCAAAGCAGTGGCAGACAATGAACTGGAAGCTGAAAAACTTGAGAAGGAACAGAAGATAAAGGTGAAAATTGTCCTGTGGGATTGATTCATGTTATGTAGTGATATCTTTATCAAAGTATGATTTAAATGAAGGAAAGACTAACAGGTAGCATTTGTGAATGTTCAGAGTTCTAATTCCTTAATATATGCCTAGTATGAGTCAAGAATCCCAGCTATGACATTTGAGTGTGTATGATTTTCAAGCTTTTTGTATTTTAGTGTGTCACATTTATTTTATAGCCTCCTACAAATTTCTTTTTTTAATGTTGGTTGGCTTGGAGGGTGGTTGCATTTTTGTTTTTAATTTTAGGAGCATGCCTGTTCTGTTCGTGAACGTGAAGAACTTCAGCTACAACTCCACAAGGAAAAGAAACAGCTTCAGAAAACCATGCAAGAATTAGAGCTGGTTAGAAAGGTAAAACAAAACACCAGACTCAAAACTGATGTCAATCTTTACATTGTTACACTATACTAATAGTTTAGAAAAGAAGTATTTCAAAAGCAAGGTTATTCATGATATCAAAATAATCATTTATAAATTGCTTGCTTCAAAAATTAAAATTTTAATTTATTTCTCTGGGTGCCTGTCTCCAGAAGAATCTATGCTCATAAATTTTTAGATTTTGGTTTGGTATTTCATTTTTTTGTACAAGATTATTGTATGTCACGTGGAGATTTAATGTCAAAAACTGAAATTAGTATTATATTTAGAGCCTTGGCTATTTTTTCTTTATTTTTTCAAAGATGAGGCTAATAGAATAGAATAGCAATTATGGCTAATGAAAATTATAATCAAATATAATGAAACTGAGGAAGTTGGATTAAACTATTAGAAAATATTTTATAAATTAGAAAACATCCAACTTAGTTTCTTCATTTTTGTATCAATTTCCTATATTTCAGAAAAGCATAATAGAGCCTATTTATTTCTGTGGCATAACTTCAGCAATTTTACAAATGAGGTTAGCTGACCGAGTATGCAGATTTTTTATTTGTAATATGTGCAGGATGCCCAGCAAACCACATTGATGAATATGGAAATAGCTGATTATGAACGTTTGATGAAAGAACTAAATCAAAAGTTAACTAATAAAAACAGCAACATAGAAGATTTGGAGCAAGAAATAAAAATTCAGAAACAGAAACAAGAAACCCTGCAAGAAGAATTGAGTGAGTTAATCAAAATTCACTTTCACTTACAGCAATTTCATCATTACAGGGGAGCAACCTTAATTGTTCATTTCACCAGTCTTTGACAACCAGGTCTTTCCACACAGTGTTAAACAGTATAAGGACAGAAGGGTTGTAAAACTATTTGTCAATCAGTTGTTTACAGTCCGTGTTGGTGCATAGTGCATTCATTCACTTAAACATTTCTTAAGTACCTACTCTGAGTAATACAAAGATAAAAAATGTCTTCTGGCCACGATTTGCTTACTGTTAATGGAGTGGAATAATTTAACTAGCTGTGAAATCTTTCTTTTTAAGGTAGTTATATCCTCTTCTATCCATAATAATTTCCAATGTAAGCATCTAAATCTACAAATATTCCTTCAGGCACTCCTTCAGCTACATCTCACAAATTAACAAATTGTGTTTTTATTTTAATTCAGCTCAAAATATTTTTTTACTTCCTTTGGATTTTTTCTTTGACTCATGGGATTATTTAGAAGTGTGTTGTTTAATTCTTAAATATTTAAAGGAATTTTTAGATACCTTTCTGTTAATGATTTCTAACTTAATTCCTTTGTAGTTAGAAAACATATTCTGTATAATTACAGGCTTTTTAAATTTATTGAGGTTTGTTTTATGGCCCAGAATATGATTTTTTTTTTTTTTTTTTTTTTTTTGGTGAATGTTCCTTATGCACTTGAAAACAATGTGTTAGACTATATTCATTGTTGGATAGAGTGTTCTGTCTAATGTCAATTAGATCAAGTCAGTTGACAGTGTTAGTCATCTGTATCCTTAATGATTTTCTGACTACTGTTCTTCCAAGTACTGAGAGAAAGTATGTTGAATTCTCTGAACATAATTGTGGATTTCCCTCTCTTCAGTTTTGTGTTTTGGCTTCATAATATCTAGAAACTTTGGAGCTACCTTCATACACATTTAGAATTGTTGTATGTTCTGATGATTCAGTCCCTCTATTATTGTGAAATGCCTTTTTGTTATCATTACTGGTAATATTCCTTTTTCTGAAGTCCACTTGATATTGATCAGACCACTCCAGCTTTCTTTCATTTATTATTTACATGGCTTATCTTTTCCCATCCTTTGTCTTTAATCTAAGTCTATAAAGTGTTTTTCTTGGATAGCATATAGTTGAGGCTTTTCTCTCTAAGCTGATAATTGTTGCCATTTAATTAGTATGTTTAAGCTGTTTGTTCTCACATTATTTATGTGACTAGGCTTAAATTTACCAGTGTGCTGATTGCTATTTGTCTTGTTATTTGTCTTTTTTTTCTCTCCTTTTCTGCCTTCTTTTGAATTAATTGAGTATTTTATATGATGCCATTTTATCTCTTTATTAGCTTATTAGCTATATACCTCTTTGGTTTTAGTGGTCACTTTAGAGCATATAATGTACATCTTGAACTTATCACAGATAACTTTCAGTAAATTATGCCACTTCATATATAGTTTAAGAATCTTACATAGCAGTTTTAATTTTCCTCCCTTTTGTCCTTTTTGCTGTTTTTGTCATATGTTTTATACTAATACATGTGTTAAAACTTAACACATTTTTTAAAAATAGTTATCTTGTATAGCAGAGGTCAGCAAATCATGGCCCATAATCAGTCTTTTTGTAAAGCTTTCATTGATACATAGCCATGTGTGTCTCATCTGTGGCTGTCATGCTACAGTTGAGTAATTGTAACAGAAACTGGCCTGAAAGCCTATGGTATTTAATATCTGACCATTTAAAACTCTTATAACCTGTTTTAAAGAAAGGAAAAATTGGAGCATTTTTTTTCAAATATTTACCATTTCTGGTGCTCTTCATTCCTTTATGTATGGTCCAATGACTTTCCTTTTGCCTGAAGAACTTTCTTTAACATATCTTGTAACATAGGCTACAGGCATTCTCTCGTTTTGTTTGTCTGTAACCTGCCCTCGTTTTATAGTTACTTTTGCTGGGTATAGAATTTATGATGTGCCTTAGTGTTTTTTTTCCTTGTTTGTATCTTGCTTCTGGCTTATTGAGCTGCTTTGATGTATTGAGCTTCTTCGATTTATAGTTTTCTTCAAGTTTAGCATAATTTTGGCCATTAATTTCTTTTGATATTTTTTGTCTAAGTTCCCCTCCCTTTTTTCCCTTATGACACCAATTATATTAGATCACTGTCTAGTTTCAAAAGTCAATGATTCTGTTTCATTTTTTTTCTTTTTTAACTTTCTGAGTTTCCTTTTGGATAGTTTCAGTTATTGTCTTTAAATTCTCTCATCTGCAGCGTCTGATCTGTTAGTCCCATCTGGTGACATACTCACTTTTGATACTGTATTTTTTGTTTCTAGAAATTGTATTTTTTACATTTTTGGCTGTTTGTTTTCCATTTATCTCTTCATTATGTTCATCTTTACCTTTAAATCTTTGAGCATGTTTCATAGTTTTAATGTAATTGCTAATTCTACCATTTCTGTAATTTCTGGATGTGCTTCTATTGGAGTTATATTCTCCTGCTTCTTTGCATAGGAAATCAGTTTAATTGGATTTGACTTGTATATGTTGAATGCTAGATTTTCTGCTATTCATTTAAAGAGTTAAACTTTGGCAAGCAGTCAAGTTATTTGTAAATCAGTTTTATTCATTTGTGACTTGTTTTCATCTTCTTTAGGACTAGTGTAGAGTAGATGTAGATCTAGTTTGTATACCTTTGTATAGCTCCAGCTCAGCCCCACTACTAATTGGGGGTGTTCTGAGACTGCTGAGTGCCCATGTATTCAACAAAGTCTCTCTAGTTTGGTTTGTGGGAATTCTGACAATGTATAGCCCTGTGTGAGCTCTGTGACTTGTTTCAATTACAGTTCACTATTTGTTGTTCTTTCCCCAGCTGTTGTTCTTTGCATCTCAGCAAAATCACTGCTCTGCTTGGGATTCCCCTCTGGCATCAGTCCAGAGGCAGCCTCCCAGTGAAAGCTGGGATGTACTTGGGCTCACCTTCTTTGCATTCCTCCTTTTAGGAAGTAGTCTTACTCTGCTTATTTTCCAAAGTCAGAAAACAGGTTTTTTTCATTTTCTAGTTGTTTGTAACAGGAAAGTAAATATAAACCTTGGTACTCCTTGGTACTCAGAAGCAAAAATCCCATAAAATAATTTGCAGTGGCTACAAAGATATTGTACAACATGATTTTAGATATATATATATAAATGATGAGGAAATGGGATAAAAGGAAATATTAAGGTGTGTAGGTCTATCTAGTACAATCAGATACAAGATCAAGACATAAAGTGTATATTCTGTGTACCTTTGCTGTCATTAAGGTCTCCCATGAATTTGGCTTTGATCTTCCCAGAAGTCAAAACAAAGAAACACTATCAGTTACAAAGTTTACAGTATCCACAACATTAAAATAAATGTGATGATTGTGAGAGACACAACTTTTCCTGGTACCAAAATTCATGAGGGAACATTCTTTCAGGCATTTTTATGAAGTGAACGCTGTGTCTTATGGAACAGTGATCCCAGACCTGACTTGCATTTCATACAGCATCCAGAGAGCTTTTTGGAAAGCCCAGACCCTGATGTAAAAAATCAGAATCTTAAAAGGGTGGGCTTTGAAATCTGTGTTTTCAAAAGCCTTGTGTGGTTTTTGAAGTTAATGCTAGCTTAGGAATGTCAAACATACAGAAATAGCAAAATTAAAACTACCAAATCAAACGGTATTTAGTAAACTGCATTTTGTATACAAGAAAAGTTCAGGAACTGCGAGCATTCAAATTCAGAGTCTGATAGCTCAGGGACATGATTTATAAGAAATACCTAATAAAGTGAAAATAAGGAGGTTGTTTACCCTTTACAATGATTGGTTTTGACAATGTGGGTTTCCAGATGATGGATGACTATCTTATTGGTTAAAAGTGATTATCTTACCCCATTTTTAGGAATATGACTTAAGTTTCTTACATGATTATCAGAGGCATTTACCAGAGTGGCC
Source organism: Manis pentadactyla (assembly GCF_030020395.1). Lineage (NCBI taxonomy): Eukaryota > Metazoa > Chordata > Mammalia > Pholidota > Manidae > Manis > Manis pentadactyla. The sequence goes on along the minus strand of NC_080020.1, from coordinate 143,409,996 downwards.
CAAGTAAACAAGTTTGCTTGTTTTACAGAAAAAGCTAGATTAAGTTTCACTTATATGGCTTAAATGGTTTTATCTGCTCGGAGAATTTTCAAGTCCAGTCTCCATTTTGTATTTTGTTTTAACAGAAACAGCTGATAATTTGGACTTACGTTCTCAGCAGTATCCCCAAATGAATAAAAGAGCAAATATTCTGTGATTGTTTCTTATTCAGCCTGTAGCCAAATTACAGCTCAATAAAGGCAATTTCGTGAGTGAACAAATCAATAAAATCCCAAATATGCAGAGTTCTGATCTACCTGTATCAGGGATAAAATTTAGAATATTCAGATAACTGAACAAACTGTACAGTTTCCAGAAAATTCTGTATACTTAGGCCATATTTTCTGTGTTCTTGCTGCAAATTGAATATAGAACTCTAGGTTATATTCATGCAATGTAAATTAGCAAGTGCATATATTTTTGGTAGGTGAAAGAGAGCATGATTGATAACCTTAGAAAAACGAAAAAAGAAGTACTTATTCAATAAAGCTACCCACTTCCTGATAAATAAGTATAGAAATGAGTGGTGCAGGCAGTGAGTGCTAGGAGCTCAGTGGGGAGAGCATCTGTAGACTGAAACAATTGAAGTTGAGTCCTTATGTTTTGGAGTGAAAAAGCACATTGGGAAAGGGTATTTCTGTAGCTATGGTATGAGAAAAAAATTAAAAGAATAAACATAATTTTGGAAGTCTTGACTAATTGGAGTGAAAGGCTTAACCTGTTAGAGAAAAATGAAGTAGAATTGGGAAGATTTTTTTATCCTGATCATTAAATACCTTAATACCAGAATGTATTTGGGCCCTTTTTAAAGACAGAAAGGAAGATTAATCTGCCTTGTGTATCAAGTTAATTAGAATGGTGTAGAATCTGGGAAAAGCTACCAGCTTCATGGTAGCACAGGCCGTGTGTGGGGGGCTAACAAGTTGTAGAGTAAGAAGATGAGCTTCAGGACAGCATTTCATGCAAACAAAAGAGTAGTTGGCTCATGCTGCCTTCTGATTTAGGAACGCACACCCAACCTCCTGCCCAGGTCTAACTTTGCAACTTGCTTACATTCCTTTTTCAGAGGCACAGAGGACTATTCATGTTTCCTGAATCACGTGGTTTGTGCTTCCGCATAACTTTTTATTTCACCCACTTTTATTTCTCCTCTTGTGCCCTCACCTTCCCACCCTCATGCTCACACTGTTTGGGATCCTTGCTAATCTTAAATATTTCCCGTTCTATGAAATCGTCCTTGTCCCTGTGCAAACTTTATACAGCATTAGCCCAGACTTTATATAACCTCATACATTTTATATAACATTTAGCCTTTTGTATTTCTTCTTTAACATATTTTATTTTACGTTATCGTGTGAAATGTTATCCCCTGATTTCATTCTATATTCTTTGAGCTCAGGGACTTAACAATCTCTTGCTTATCATAATTCCTAGAGCACCTAACAAAGACTTCGTATGTGTTTGTGCTTTATTAAATCTTTTTAGAACTGGGTAAATAGTGGCCAGGAAAAAATTGAATTAGATTTATCATAAAAAGACATAATTAAGATATATTCTTACAGTATATATATTCATATTTACCAAGAAATGCAGTCTATATATATGGATTTGACTTCATAAAGTTAGTCATCGCTTGTAAGATCTTTCAGCAGCACGGTCACCTAATGCCGACATGACTGGCCTAGAGCAGGTGCCAAGCACACTTTCTCTATAAAGGACCAGGTGGTAAATCCATGGTCTCCACCACATATTCTTGGTTTCACAGCAGGCTGTGGCCAGATTTGGCCTGCTAGTTGCCTGTGATCTAGCCTATGAATCACCTATTCCTTTTTGGTATTTGTTTTTTCTTTACCTCTGTTAATATAAAAGCTTTTTGTTTTTATCATATTTCAGTTGGTTCCTTAGCAAACTTCCACTGACAGTCCATCCTGTAAACAGTATCATAAAAACAGACAACCAGCCTCTCATGTCATACAATTGGAAATGAACAGCACTCCTTTTGAGTATTTCTGAAGTATTTATCTTGTAGGTATATATATTAGTATAGATAGATACCTTTGTTTTAAAGATTTGTACTGAAATATTTACAGACAAATGGATTTCATATTTTTTTAAAAAACCCACTGGGGACACAAGGAGTAAGTGAAAGTATATAAGTCAGGGGTTGGCAGACTTTTTCTGTTAAGAGCCAGGCAGTAATATCTTTGGCTTGGCAGCCATATAGCCTCTGCTGTCAGCCAGGTCTGCCATTGTTACCCCACAGCACCATAAACGATATGTAGATCAGTGAGCCTGACTGTATGCTAATATACCTATTTACAAAAACAAACAACAACCAGATTTGGCCTGTGGGTCAGACCCCTGGTCTGGGTGATAGAAGGCTGGCCACAGGTTGGTCATGGGTACATAGGTATATCTGTTACTACTGTTTTGTGTGTATGAAATATTCCATAATAAAAAGCTGAGACAAGTTTCTTTTAAAGATAGGTTTATACAAAGAAAAGACTTGTCATTAAACAGTTTATTTAAAATTACTCATAGCAATTGTTTAATCTCTTCTGAAATCATCTCCATACTAGCTTCACTGCAGTCTTCAGTGCAACAGTATGAGGAAAAAAACACCCAAATCAAGCAGTTGCTTGTGAAAACCAAAAAAGAACTGGCAGATTCAAAGCAAGCAGTATGTTAATTTCCCACTTTCATATTTTAGTACTTATTCATAGCATATTTATGAATGACCTCTTTTTTTAACTTAACCACTATACTTATTCTATAGGAAACTGATCACTTAATACTCCAAGCATCTTTAAAGGGCGAGTTGGAGGCAAGCCAGCAGCAAGTAGAAATCTATAAAGTAAGATTCTTTTTACTTTTCCAGATTTAAAAAAATTCTCCATGTAGAATTAAGGTAACATTTAGGAGTTTTCCTAAATATTCTCATATACATGCACATTTTTTTTCCCTAAATATGCTTCCTCAACATTTTGAGGAAAGGGAAGCAATAAGCCAAATATGGCATATAACTGGGGTGTAGCTTAAGCTAGATTCTTTTCATGTATCTGAAAATGTGTAATACAGTAAGAGCAGTGAAACATGAGTAAACATGGCCCTAGACCTGTATCTGAACCTCCTAACTTATAGTGCAGTTACAGGAATCAGTTTATAAAATACTTTATGTTATACTTTCATATGTTTACATTATTATTTTGTATTTATCTGTTATACTTGAGGTATTTAAACAGTGAACTGTAATATAGTCTGGAATTATTTCTTGATTGATTTTTTTTCTGGATTGATTTCTGATTTCAGAAAAAATTTATTGAGAAAATGTTCTACTCATACTGTCTTTACTCTTTCAATAATAATAGATAAAAATTTCTTTATTATGCCCTTTGTATATACTTGGGTCTCAAACCTGAAGTTTGCTTTTAAGGAAAGTCTGTTTAACCATGAAGATGTAGTTTACTAGGACTTAACTGAAAGATTTTTGCCCCCAGATTCAGTTGGCTGAAATAACATCTGAGAAACACAAAGTTCACGAGCACCTGAAGACCTCTGCAGACCAGCACCAGCGCACACTGAGCATGTACCAGCAGCGAGTGGCGGCCCTTCAGGAAGAGTGTCACGCTACCAAGGTGCGTTCCTCACACGGAAGCCATGTGGCTTCATCAGCTAGCACATAGTTTACCTGGGGGCAGTGGTCTTGCTTTTTAGTGTTGCTGTTTTTTAAGAGTACTTGTTAGATAAATACCTGACCTTAACCCAGCCCCATCCCAACCCTGTCACTTAGATAACTTTGTTTTTATGAAAAGGAAATACATGGGGTATGTGTTGTTTCCATTCCAACCTTGTTTTATAATTTCTGTAGGAAAGCTACTACTCTTTTTAATTTTTTATTTAAAAAGTATCACAGTTCTTTCTGAGGTCTAAATGATTATAAGATCATATTCTAATAGAATGGCTATGGGGCCCACTGTCTTACCTACACCATAGAAAACACAGAGTAGAGTAGTTTTGTTAAAGGTGCAGCTCCTACCAAAGCAATCGTGGCAAAAGGGTCCCATGGTTTACTCATGGGCAATCACACAAAGTGGAAGACCTAGAATTTAACTTTTCCCTCTGTCATTTGAAATTTAAAGTTCAAATATCTTAATTTCTTTGAATTCTTGTATTTATAAATAGAGGCAGTACTATAAGTGAAAATCATTCTGAAATTCCAAAAGCAAATAGAGCCATTATAAAGTTTATGGGTAGTAAATTAATCATCCAGGTAAGAAAACATGGTAGGAACATACCTCTTGTCACACAATATTGTATCATTCAAAGGCTTTTAAAAAAGTGCAAGGCCAGCAAAAGTGTACTTTTTAGGGAGTGTTTAAGGGTGAAAGAGTGTCAGCTGTTTTCAAAAACAGGTCTCATCTTAACTCATTAATCTCTAAAAGAAAATAGGGGGATCATGTTAACAATAGAAAATGTTTTCTCTCTTTTAAATGTTATAGGCAGAACAAGCCGCTATAACCTCTGAATTTGAGAGCTACAAAGTCCGAGTTCATAATGTTCTAAAACAACAGAAAAGTAAATCTATGTCTCAGGCTGAAACCGAGGGAGCTAAACAAGAAAGGTAAAGTCTAAATTAAAAGAAACAGGCAGGGTTTCCCCCGCTCAAGACAGGACCTCCATCAAATAGGTTGAAAACCCCTACTTTGATTTCTTTTGGCTGTGGAATTTTATATGTTATTACCATTGAGAACAGAGTTTCTCAGCTTCATTGTGTCTCTAGACAGCAACAGGGAAATGTGTCACCCAAGGGCCCTGTAACAAACTGAGAGAGACGTGCTATAAAGTGAGGCTCCAGTGTTTGAGATGTAGCTTCATCTTGTGGTTGGATCTGCTCATAGTAGAAATATAGGCTTTAAAGTTACATGATGATTAGCTTTTCCAATTTTGAGAATTTAGAAGTAGAAGCATAAAAATGCTTCCTTGATGTACTTACTCACCATTAATTAAGCTAAACAGAAGTTGCTTAAAAACATTTTACTTATTTCAAAAAGTTTTAAATGAATTACTAAATTTTGGTCTAAAATTGAATTTTTCTTCTTAAATGTATGAACATTAATTACTTGTTTTAGTAGTATATTTTTTAATGCTTTTTATTGAAAACTAGCATACAGATCCCTTTTGTAAATTATTCAGAAATATACTAGGATATATTTATAAAAATGTACTAGAGATATATATAAAATTCATACATTTTTATACATATGTAAAAATATACTAGAAATAGGTAGGGCATGTCATAGCGTGTGTGTTTTGTTTTCCTAAGGAGAGGTTTAGGGTTCAAAGCAATTGTACATCTGGCTCCTGCTGTTCCAAGTAGGACTAAATACCCTGCTAGGTTTATATGTTTATGAAGGTGTTACTTTTTGTTTATGTATCTACTAAGTATGGAAACTGTAGGTTGAAAAACAAGGAGATGTTTTCTCTATCAATAGTTCATCTTAAAGCTGAAGTTGAATAGTGACACACTTAATAAGATGTCATCATTTGCAAGTGTCATTTTTGAACATGCTAGAATTTGCAGTTCAAATCATTTTAATGTAAATGTTTTACATTCCTTCTACTTTCTCATACATTAAATACTTTTTTTAAAAAAAGAAACTAATAGTGTATTGAACTAGTTGTTACAAAACTCTTGCTTTTAACTGTTTTTATCTAAGGGCTTTCACTGTAATTTGGTGTAATATACTGTTTTCATAATGTTTAGCTTAGAACTGTATGATTTTAACTAATGGCATAGTCCTGTAACATAAAGAAGGCTGTTTTGATGCCACTGAATGGTCTGTTCCATTGAAAGGAATAAATTCAAAGGCTTTTTTGTAAATCTTTAGTGCCTAAAATCTAAAATCTGACTACAGTCTGTTGTATTATATTTAATCCTAGTCTTTGAATTCTTCCAATTATTACATTTCCTTTGGAATATCCACAGTAATAGCAAGAGTATGACATTGAAAGATTAAGTGAATAAAGTAAAATTTATCTGAAACCACTAAATGAGGTTTATTTCTTTCAAAACTTTGTTTCTGTTGTAGAGAACACCTGGAAATGCTGATTGACCAACTAAAAATCAAATTACAGGATACCCAAAACAACTTACAGATCAGTGTATCTGAACTCCAGACATTACAGTCTGAGCATGATACTCTGCTGGAGAGGCACAACAAGATGCTGCAGGAGACAGTGTCTAAAGAGGCGGAGCTCCGGGAAAGGTGAGGGTGCTGGGGCACAGTCAGCATCCATGCCTGGCAGCAAGTTCTTTGCTGAAACTCCTCTTGTGTTGCTCCTTGAGATAAATACAAACTGAAAATAAGCAGTAGGTATTTCTGAAGTCTTGGTAATCTTACTTTTTCTACCTTAAAGCACCCACTCCCTGCCCTTTTATCATTTTGTATTTAGCTTTTTTAGCAATAGTTAATTTTATCTGCTTATCCAGTATTATGTCTCTCCTATGGCCTTGATGGCCAGAATGTTTCCCTAAAAAAAAAGACACTACTTTCCGGCCCAGGTGTTAAATTACAAGCACTTTTCTTTCTTTCTAGAGGAAAACAACTACTGATTGGACAAGACTATTACTTAGTTTTACAACTGGATCTCAACTTGTCATATTGTTCTACTTTTGCTACTCAGTACTTTAAGTAAGGGCATTAGCAGAATAAATAGATTACTGTAAGCAAGGAACTTTGAATTCCTGTAATAAAGAAATTAGATGATAATATTTGTTATAAGGGAAAGAATTCTTATCTCAGGTATGCTTAGAACACGTGCCTACTGTTACGCTAATCCCCAAAGTGAAAGCACTTCTTTTCTTGACTAATCTTTTAAGTGTGATTTATATAAGTTAGTCAAGTAAGTCAGGAGTTTCAGCCATGATCTGCCAGTTTTCTATTTGCCAGTCACCAGGGTTTATCATGACATTACGCTGTATATAGTGATGCTTAACTTGATACTTAACGTCAGAAATTTCCAATACTTGTTCTTTACTCTAGAGAAGTCATTACAAGTCATTGCTAACACATTGCAAGTGATGCTTCTAAAGTAATTCAGTCGTTCAGTAAATATTTTTTGAGCACCTACTATGTGCCAGTCACTCCTCTAAGCGCTGGAAAACTGTTCACAGCATTTTGAGATATCTTTAGGAATCTTCCCCCACTTCTTCAGAATATTAAAAACTAAGGACATCATTACTGCCTGTGGCCTGCAATAAGGAAACAGCCTTTGTTTTATATATTCTCCTCTTCAGGGAACATTTTAATATTCATAATTTCTCTGGATGAGATGGTATGGCTCCAGAGAAATAATTAGGCTGACCACCTAATACTGCATTGCCCAGAGGACCCAACTAATATACACACCCCAGTACCAGCTGGGGCAGAACAGCAGGCTTCCATCAGCACAGTTGTTCAGGTGGGGGTTCAAGCTTTTAACTCTCAATAAGGTAAAGTCAGAAGTGTATTTATATTGCCTGAAAACTAGCAGCCTTAGCCTACCTATAAAATGTAGCTTTTATCTTAGAAAATTGTTGTGACTACTGATGGTTTTTCCTCCACTTTCTTGATAAATATTGTTTAAACAAAATGCTTGAAGAAAAATGCAAGTTTGAGGTATAGCATCTACACTAGCCTTCTCTAAATTCATCAATATGAGCTTGGCAATTTAAGATATTTTTCTGAAACATATGGTATTTTTGTTGCTTGTTTTCCTTTAGCCACTAAATCTTGTTCTAAAACCATACCTGATATGCACATCGGGTAAAGATCCTGGAAAGTAACATGCTAAATGCTAAACCATTAACAACATTTACCCCCGGGAAATAGCATTACACTGTGGGGGTTGGGAGTGAACAAAAGAGGGCTCTCACTTTTTCCTATAATTGGTTCTGACCTGCCTGAATTTTTATGAGAGCACTTATAGATCCCTTGCATGAGAAGAAAATGTATTTTTCACCAAAGCCAAACAAAAAACATCAACAGTACAAGTGAACCATGAAAAATAGTGGTTGCCAAATTGTAGGTCCATTGGCTAGTATCAGGCTGACTACATAAAAATCATATGGCCAGCGGACACGTGAAGAGATACCTAACCATTACTAATTGTCTGAAATGCAAATCAAAACCACACTGAGATGTCTCCTCTCACCTCTTAGAGTGGCTAATATCAAAAGACAAGAAATAAAGAATAATCACAACAGATACCACAGCAATACAAAGAATCACTAGATAATTCTTTGAAAATTTATATGCCAATGAATTGGACAACCTAGATGAAATGGACAACTTTCTAGAAAAATAGAACCAAAACTGACCCAGGAAGAAGCAGAAAATCTGAACAGACCAATTATCAGCAGTGAAATTGAGCTGGTAATCAAAAAATTCCCAAAGAACAAATACCAGGTATAGATGACTCCACAGATGAATTCTACCAAACATTTAAAGAAGACCTAATACCCATCCTTCTTAAAGTATTCCAAAAAGTAGAAGAAGAGGGAATGCTTCCAAACTCATTTTATGAGGCTAGCATCACTCTAATACCAAAGACAAAGACGCCACAAAAAAAGAAAATTATAGACCAAATAACTCTGATGAAATATATGCAGAAATCCTCAATAAAATATTAACAAACCAAAGTCAAAAATACATCAAAAAGATCATCCATCATGACCAAGTGGGATTTATTCCATGAATGCAAGGGTACAGTATTTGTAAATCAATCAATATTATACACCACATCAACAAATAGGATAGAAACCACATGATCATCTCAATAGATGCTGAAAAAGCATTTGTCAAAATTCAACATCCCGTCTTAATAAGAACTCTGAACCAAGTGAGTATAAAGGGAATATACCTCACGTAAAAAATGCCATATATGACAAACTCACAGCTAACGTCATACTCAATGGTGAAAAACTTAAAGCTTTTCCTCTAAGATCAGGAAAAAGACAGGTATGCCCACTCTCACTACTTTTGTTCAACATAGTACTGGGGGTCAGCCATGGCAGTCAGACAACACAGAGATAAAAGGCATCCAAATTAGTAAGGAAAAAGTTAAATTCTCACTATTTGCAGATGACATGATATTATACATAGGAAACCCTAAAGACTTCACCAAAAAACTATTAGAACTAATAACTGAATTCAGTGAAGTTGTAGGAGATAAAATTAACACATAGAAATCTGCTACATTCCTATATACTAACAATGAAGTAACAGAAAGAGAAACCAGGAAAACAACTCCATTTACAATTGCATCAAAAAGAATAAAATACCTACGAGTAAACCTAACTAAGGAAGTGAACGACCTGTACATTGAAAACTATAAGACACTCATGAGAGAAATTAAAAAAGAAACCAATAAATGGAAATCTATCACGTGTTCATGGATAGAAAGAATTAATTTAGTCAAAATGGCCATCCTGCCCAAAGCAATTTACAGATTCAGTGCAATCCCTATCAAAATACTAATAGCATTCTTCAGCAAACTGGAACAAATAGTTCTAAAACTCATATGGAACCACAAAAGACCCCGAATAGCCAAAGCAATCCTGAGAAGGAAGAATAAAGCAGGGGGATTACACTCCCTGACCTCAGGCTCTACTGCAGAGCTATACAGTAATCAAGACAGTTTGGTACTGTCACAAGAATAGACCCATAGACCAGTGGAACAGAATATCCCAGAAATAAACCCAGGCATATATGATCAATTAATATCTGAGAAAGGAGCCATGAATATACAGTGGGGAAAAGATAGCCTTTTCAACAACTGGTGTTGGAAAAATAGAACAGCTGCATGTAAGAGAATGAAACTGAATTATTCTCTAACTCCATATACAAAAATAAACTAAAAATGGATCAAAGACCTGAATGTAAGTCATGAAACCATAAAATTCGTGGAAGAAAACATAGGCAAAATCTCTTAAACATAAGTACAAACTGTTTTTTCCTGGACACATCTCCTCGGACAAGGGAAACAAAATGAACAGGTGGGACTACATCAAACTAAAAGGCCTCTGGGTAGCAAAAGACACGATCAGCAGAACAAAAAGGCATAACATATATGGAGAGAATATATTTGTAAATGACTCATCTGATAAGGGGTTAACATCCAAAATATGTAAAGAACTCACATGCCTCAACACCCAAAAAATAAATAATCCAATTAAAAAATAGGTGGAGGACCTGAACAGACATTTCTCCAAAGAAGTATGAATGGCCAACAGGCACATGAATAGATGTTCCACATCTCTAATCATTAGGGAAATGCAAATCAAAGCCACAGTGATACCACCTCACAGAAGTTAGAATGGCTGCTATCCAAAAGACAAGAGACAACAAGTGTCAGTGAGGATGTGGAGAAAAGAGAACTCTTCTATACTGTTGGTGTGACTGTAAATTGATGCAGCCACTGTGGAAAGTAATATGGAAGTTCCTCAAAAAATTAAAAATACAAGTACCATTTGATCAAGTAATTCCATTTATAGAATTTACCTGAAGAAAACAAAATCCCTGATTTGAAAAGATAGATGCACCCCTATGTTTATTGCTGCACTATTTGCAATAGCCAAGATATGGAAGCAACCTACGTGTTCATCAGTAGATGAATTGGTAAAGAAGATGTAGTACATGTACACAATGGCATATTACTCAGCCATAAGAGAAAACAAATCCTACCATTTGGAACAACATGGATGGAGCTAGAGGGTATTATGCTCAGTGAAATAAGCCAGGCGGAGAAAGACAAGTATCAAATGATATCCCTCATTTGTGGAGTATAACAATGAAGCAAAACTGAAGGAACAAAACAGCAGCAGGCTCACAGAACCCGAGAAGGGACTAGCAGTTAGGGGGAAGGAGGTGGGTAAGGTGGGTGATGAGGGAGGGAGAAGAGGATTAAGGGACATTATGATTAGCACACACAATATAGGTATGTCACAGGGAAGGCAGTACAGCATGGAGAAGACAAGTACTGACTCTATAGCATCTTACTACACTGATGGGCAGTGACTGCAATGGGGTATAGGGGGGAACATGATAATTTGGGTGAATGTTAAAAGCACAGTGTTCCTCATGTGAAACCTTCATTAGATTATATATCAGTGATACCTTAATTTTAAAAAAACTTCTTTTTTATGTTTTCAGGGTAATAGAGAAATTATATGTTAATCCTATGTTTATATGAGCTACCATGTAAGGTAGCCTAAAGAAGTGGACTAAGTATAATTATGTTCTAAATATAGCCATATTTTCTGATAAACTGAAGAAAATTCCTTATCTGAACTGTTTTACACAGAAAATGATCTGAAGCAGATGATGGCCAGTGTCATTTCTTCTCTGGTTATCACACAACTAGTACCTTTCTGATGCACAGGAGAGAAGGTAGTTCGTACTGGTTCAGTAGATGTCTTAGGACTTACTCTCTTGCAGAACCCAGTTAAGAAAGGCTGAGTGAGCATCTAAGTTGAATGAGCTCATGTAAAGTAAGTTCCTCTCGCCCTTCAGGTTGTGTTCAGTGCAGTCAGAAAACATGATGATGAAGTCTGACCACGCGCAGACTGTGAGTCAGCTGACATCCCAGAACGAAGTCCTTCGCAACAGCTTCCGAGATCAAGTGCGACATCTGCAGGAAGAGCACAGGAGGACAATGGAGACCCTCCAGCAGCAGCTCTCCAGGGTGGAGGCTCAGCTTTTCCAGCTTAAGAGCGAACCGACCACAAGAAGTATGTATGTACACGTGGACACATCTCATGTTCTCGTGTATTTATGTCACTTAAATACATTCTTCACAAGTTCATAAGGAAGTAGGAAATTTACCAGGGGACAACCATGTCAGTTCTGTGACTAATGAATTTTAGATATCCTTACAGAGAGGCACTTGAACCCTTTGAACCTTTCTTGATTTTACAGCAGCCTGTATGACCTCTTACAGCACTGATTTTCATGTATTTGTTTCCCTCCATATGAGAGAAAGTATTTCCTTTTCTCTCACACTGGCATACTGTCAGTCTCGTGACATGTGTCCAAATTCTAGTATTTACTGGATGTGTTTGGTGTTCTCCGTTGTTAGCCATCACATGTATCTATTGTGCAATTAGAAATGTCAGAAAATGAGGCTTAGAAACTCAAGCAGCACTGAACTTGTAGAATTGCCAGCTAATACGGCTTCTTCCCTTTCAAATTTCCAAGGAGAGTTTTAGTTCAACCACACCCAGTATCTTGTGGAAGAGATGGGTACATGTCAGCCAAGGTGAGGCTACACTTAAGTATTTGATATTGACTTTATGCTCAATGCTGTTGCTCTTGGAAAATGCTGGCACCAAGAGCATTAGCAGCTATGGGTCATTCGCCAGGGTTGGAAACCAGCTTCAAGAAAATATAATGCATGGCAGGAGTCATCAGAGGAAGTAACCAGCCAGAGAAATGCGGGTCACACAAGAGGCTGTGATATAGGAATCAGCAGGGGACTAAGCAATTAGCAGAGGACCAGCCCAGGGAGGTACTTCAGCAGATGTAGCTGGAGGGCTAATGTTTGCAAGGTGCTAGGAGGCCACTTCATGGGATGGAAAACAGATGAACTTTGAGTTAAAAGATCTGGGTTAGAATTCCAGTCCCTAACCTGGCAATGAGACCCTGAGCAATGTCATTTAATGTGTTTGAAAGTGTCTTACAAGTGTTACATTTCTGTGCAAGTGTTTGTTATCAGTAAGCAGGAAAGCCTCACCTGGGAATTACAATAGATTAGTTCCCTGCCCTAGATTCTAGGCTCTTCTTGCTGAACTGGAGACTTGGTGTGGGCAGTGGTGGGAACCAGCAGAGGTGACGGGGTAAGAGCAGATCAGCAAGAATGTGTGGTGAGCAGATGTCAGCAACTGTTACATCAGAAAGGATGTGGCTGGCAGAAATGCCTGGTCTGGTTTAGAATCTCGTTTTAGCAGCGTTGTAGCTATCTATATTATCTAATAGTTGATCTTAAGCTAGAAGCAATTCATTTTATAGCTTCTGCAGAAATGACTTAAGTGGTTAAAAGTTCAGTAACTACGTTTTTAAACTGTCTTAGCAGCTCTTCTTTATACACCATTTTCTTGTCTTCTAGTGACTAAAATTCCCTACTATTTGACATCCCTAGGATCATTTTAATTTTATCGTGTATCCCAGTTAATGCTGAGTCCATGATTTTGAACCATCTCACACTTAATCTTTACAATAAATTTAATAGGCCCAGCTTCTTCCCACCAACCTTTAAAGAATCTTCGAGAAAGGAGAAACACAGATCTTCCGCTTCTGGACATGCACACCATAACTCGGGAGGAGGGAGAAGGAATGGAGACTGCTGATACTCAGTCTGTGTCCTCCACCGGCACTTACACCCAGTCATTGGAGCAGCTTCTTAATGCTCCAGAAGCTAGCATTGGTATGTTCCTCTGAGTAAATGTGTCTTTCTTACTGAATTCAAGCTTGACTAATGCTACTGTAAGTCATAAATGCTTTTTGAGCTACTCTAATAAAATTTATTTCATTATTCTACCCCTTTTCTAATGGAAAACTCTACTGCAAAATGAAACAAATTTTTTGTTCTTGATTTTATACTGGCTCTGCTCTAAGCTGGGCCAGAGATAGATGGTTGAAAGTCGCATAGTGGTATTAGAAGGAAGGGAAACTTCTCTCACCCAGTTAAGAAACTGATGGTTTTAGTTTATCCCCTTGATGAAGTAAGTAGTGCTAAATTCACCTTATTAAATATAATAATGTATTTGAATATTTTATTCTTAACCTCTAAGAATATTAGTGTGCAGAATTCAGGGAGAATCTGTCATCTTTCTGAGGTTTCAGGATCTGGAGTAAGAACTGTGTCCACGGTCACTCATTGTGGTGTGGCTGCAAGCTGCAGCCGTCATTCCCTCAGGCCACAGCCCCAGTACCCAGGCCATGGCAGAGAGAGGCATTGCAGTAGAGTGGCACCAAACTTGGCTGTGGGATTTTTGCAAAAATTATTGACTTTGAGCACGTTCCCTCATCTATAAAATTTGAGTGATAGTACCTATTCATCTTATATAAAATTCTCATATGTCCATGATGCATGTGATCAGTGAATGTTAATACTTCCCTCACTTATAAGGAAAATGACATAAGCTCTTGGGACATCAATAGATAGAGGAGGATGAGTAATGAAATGGATGAAATGATCTGTAAACACAGAACTAACATTTCAAAATTAGGGTACATGGAGCTTGTGTTCAATTAGGTAATATGCATTTATGGCAGACTCTGTCTTATCTGTGTTAAATTTAGCACAGAACCTTGTAATTGAAATATGTTGGGTAGAAGAATGGTGAATAGAGCAAAATTAATTACTGCCGAGTAAAATACCTATACTTAGATACCTGTCTTATTTAGAATCTGCACCTGTAATCTCTGGTTTTGAAATTAATTATCAGAACAACATCTTGCATGGCATGCTGAATTCACCAAAGAAGAATTGGTTCAGAAACTCAGTTCCACCACAAAAAGTGCCAGTCACTTAAATGGCCTGCTCCGGGAAACTGAGGCAACCAATGCCATCCTCATGGATCAGATTACGGTAAGCTCGGAAACCGCAACCAAAAAATTGTCTGGATCCACCACACACACACACACGTGCACACACACACGTCTAAAAATTCACGTATCAGATGCAGCCATAACATCTTGATTCTTTATGGTAGTATTGCTTTTATATCTGTTCTATAAAGACTACTTAAACGACTGCTTATTGCTAAGAAACCATAATAGATTTAAATACTGGACAGATGTTCGCAAGTCATTGTTGCACATATGCTTAACTAAACCTTAAATGGGCCCTTAAATTCTAATGATAAATGCCGGAGCACTTCTAGTTCAGGTCGTTCTGTTGGTGTATATGATACTAAACTACTTATTACAGATCGGGGGTGGAGATGGCAGAGTGAGTAGGACAACATCCCTATTTAAAGTCAGCACTAGAAACATGTACGAATGTGGTCAGTTGTGGAGCAGTTGAGAATCACACAGAGGAGGTATTCCCACCCTAGCTCTTGATAAGTCACCCTCCAAAAGTAGTCATACTGCTTACCAAGCAGTTCTCATGAGCCAGGCCCTGGGCTTTACATATATTACCATGTTTATCCTTACAATCACTGTGTGAGAAAACAGCCAAAGCTCATAAATGGTGGGGCAGAACTCAAACTCAGAGTCTTTCTGAAAAGCACAATGCTTCCACAGATTCCATGTAGGGCCACAGCTGTCCTTGCCATATAATTCTTTAATGCTGAGTTACTGAGTTACTTATATAAATCGTACATATCATGACATTCCACCTCTTAAGTATTTGAGTATGCATCCCTATAAAAGAACATTTTCCCACATGGTCAAAACATCATCCCCTCTAACAAATCCCTGACTAGCCCAGTGAACCTAAGTGACTATTCAAATGTTATATTTCCACAAATTTACATTCTGACAGGATTCCTTAGACTTCATTGTCACTTTTTTAAACGGTTGTTTCAGGGACTAACCTAAAATGATCAAATGTAACAATGTTTTTTTATTCACACAGAGGTCTTCCTCAGAGACTTTACATTCCTACCATCTTTCTCATATCCTTTGCCCCATTTTTCTGGTAGAGTATAGATTTCTTCCATTCCTGAAGTTTCACTCTAATCTGAACCCAGTTTCTGTTTAGGTCCATTGTTGTTGTGTACACATAGCTTCACCGTGGGCATCTTGATGGCCTGGGGTCTGGGATCAAGGCAGAGACCTGCCGCGTCTGCTTCAGCCCTGCCTCGGCTCTGCCACCCCTCCCCACGTGTCTGTAGTGACTGAGTCTGAGCCCCCCGGTTCCCGTCCTGGGGAGGTGGCGGGTGGAGGGGGCATCGCAGGCCAGCCCCTGAGGCGGCCTCGGTTCTCAGCCGGCGGCCTTCCCGGGAGTCAGCTCTGGGGCAGGGGATCTCTCGGTCAGCTGCCGGGCAGACCGCTTCCACTTCACCTGCTTTCTGTCTTCCAGGAACTTCTTGAGATTTCTCGCCGACTTTTTTCTCCTCTTCTTATCTCTCCTTTCATTGTCATTTTTGGGGGGACTTTAGGAAAAAGGAATAAAAATGCATGTACTTAGTCTTCCATGTTTAACCTGAAGCTCCTAAAACTCATTTTTAACTCATTTCTCTAACACCAGCTTCTCAAAAGCGAAATAAGAAGATTGGAAAGAAATCAGGAACGGGAGAAGTCCGTAGCTAACCTGGAATACTTGAAGAATGTCTTGCTGCAGTTTATTTTCCTGAAACCAGGTAGCGAAAGAGAGAGGCTCCTTCCTGTCATAGATGCAATGTTGCAGCTCAGTCCTGAAGAGAAGGGAAAACTTGGAGCAATTGCTCAAGGTAGGTGGAGGGAACCCTGTGGGTTCTGTTCTGTAACGACGCTCATCTGTGTGTGTTCACAACCTTCTTCATGACCTTTCACTTGAAATCACAACTTCCAAATCTTGTCCATTTGGTGGATGAGTTCTATCATATGTGTAACCGGTGAGTAGATTTGAAGAACTGATTGTGTAACATTTTAGGGCAACTACAGTACATTTATGTAATTTTAACATGCAGCAAAATACACCACACTGTATACTTTGATCTTCTGGCTCTTTGACAATTAGATTTGTAACCCTAGCACTGAATTCTGTCAAAGAGCGTGGCTTTATTTTATATCACACTTTTTTAACATGGACTGGCCTATTCTCTCCTATTCCCCCATTTCCATCCTCAAATAGTCTAGAGCCAGCAGACCCATGTGGCTCAGCCCTTGGACCCTATCCTGTCCAGCAGTCCATGTTTCCAGACAAATGTAGCTTTAAAGGTGTCCATATTTGGAGCTTAGATTTTCATGTCAAATCGATTTAATACTGTGATTCCATAAATGCCTTTGAAATGATTTCACATACAGCTGCCATAGTTACCTGATTTCAAACTGCACCTTAAGGGTCATGGTTTGTTTTAGTTTTAAAATGTTGTTATTGCTGGTATTTTCAGGCATACGGAGAGAATACCAGAATGTGCCCTGAAGCTGTCACCCGTCTTTAACAATTTTCAACTCATGGTTGACAGGAAGAGCAGAGCTAGAGAAGTCAGCCCCGCACATCCTGCCCCCAAGCAGCTGCCGCGGTGTGCTGGGTGCTGGGTGCTGTGGTCCCCCCCACTCATGTTCAGAGCCCCTGAGTTACTGCCAGTGTCTTTACAGTATCCCAAATGGGACACATACACTGCATGGGGTTGGTTTGCCTTAAGCTTTGTGGTTTTTTTATTATATGCAGCAATTCCATGTTCCTGTTCGTAATATGTCATATGTTCATTGAAGAAACTGGTCATTTGTCCTGTAGATGTCTGTTCTGGATTATTGGAAGTTTTGTGTACTTCCTAAGACATAACATAAGCAAACCCCAAATACCTAATTGTCCCACTTTTGACTGATTAACCTCATCTTTTGGTGCTCTTTAACATGTTCCTCTGTCTCCTCTAAATCCTGACTAACCTGATAGATCTAGAAAGCAGGCCTTAAACTGAATGGGTATCAGAATCATCTGGTGCAGTTATTAAAAACTCAGATGGCTGGACCCCACCCAGTTTCTGATTCAGTAGATTTAGGATGGGATCCAAGAGTTTGTATTTTTAACAAGTTCCAGGGTGATGCTGATATTCTGGGGACCTGGTCTGCAGCCTTACCTGAGAACCCCTGATCTGGAGAGTCAATGTGATTCAGGTTTAATTTTTGCAGGAATACTTCATAAGTAGTGCTGAGAGGTTCTTTGAATCTGCTTTCTTACATTACATCCTTCTGATGATAATATGGGAGGAATGTTGCAACACTGACAGGAATCTCAGTCCCTTACCTTAGCCACATTACCATTACCTTAGCCACAGTACCATATTTGTCATAAGATCCAGAGTAAGAGTACAACATATACATTTTTAGTAATATAGGTATCCTAAATTATAAATTTGCTTTTATATATTACTTTTTGTTAATTTTACCAAAGCTAAAAATTTATTTTTTTTCATTGTAAAATTAACCAGGAATTTAGGAAGGATATGTTATTTTCATAATATAATTTTTTAATTGAAGTATCATTGTTATACAATCTTATATTGGTTTCAAATATACAACACAGTGGCTCAACAGTTACCCATATTTTTAAATCCTCACCCCCACTAGTGAGGTTACTATCTGTCAACATAGGAAAATGTTACAGAATCATTGACTAGGATATATTTTTTAATTGACAGTAATTTTCAGTAAAACAACATGATCTCAACTTTATTTAGCATATCTAATAGTCCTCTTTTAAAAGCCCATTAAGTTTAATGTAACGTAGATGTTACTAACATTCAAGTAGCTCATATAACTTGAGAGCCCATTGATTAGTAGATCTCAAAGAGACTAACCTAAGGGTCCCATGTCAGGTTATTGGTCATTCCTCAGAGGATACATATACTGAAGTTCATTAGAAATCCAGAATTCTTAAGATATGCTTTTGCTAAGTCCTGTAACCATGTAGGAAACCCCACTTATTAAACCTAAACTAGTTGACCTGGTAAAAGTTATTCACTTCTTATCTATTATCTATGTGAACAAATAAAACTTATAAAAATTGGAAAGTTATGATCTGGTAGCATAGCTAGATAGGGCTTAAAAGAGAATGATTCAACTGGAAGATAGGTCAGAGAAATTATTCAGAATTTATGGAAAAAAAAACAATAGTGGGTATATATAGACAGGATAGATGAAGATATCTAACAGATGTAATAATTGAAGTGCTAGGAGAAGAGAGGAAAGAATGAGGTAGGGATACCATTTGAAGAGAATGGTTGAAAATTTTCCAGAACTGCTGAAGGATAGCCACTCACAGATTTGAAAATCTTACAAAGTTTAAATAAAATAGGATAAATAAAAGGAAGTCTACCTCTGTTCCCATGAAACAGAAAAATCTCAAAAGCAGCCAGAGAAAGAAAGACATGTTCACCCGTTACCTGTAAAGAAGCAGCCAGCAGGCTCACAGGTCCTCCAGGGCAGCGGTGGAAGGCCGTCTCCAGGGCGCTGCAGGAAATCACTGCCAGCCCTGTAAGAGGAGTTCCTGAGATCCTTTCTGGTAGAAATTTTGAGTTCACCTCCACTGCAAATTCTCCACAGTGTTCACATGCACATGTAAGAGAAACTTCCCAGGGGGAAGGTCTGAGGTACACAAAGGAACGTCGTGTGGAGGAATCTTGTCAGCATGCTACAGATAGGGGTCCTGGGCCCTACTAGCCAGGCCAGAGACATCCTCTACCAAGGCCACACTGCACACGTGCAGGTGCCAGATGAGAGGTCCTGAGGGCCACTCTTCTGGCCCCGAATGCAGTGGGGCCCTATAAGCCAAGAACACAAGTGCCTCCATCTCACTTGAAGTAGTGTTTCCCATCCCTGATTGTGTGTGGGGTTATAACAGTATTTTCTATTCACATTGCTAACCATTAGTGGATGGTGAAATTAATTTGGTGAATCACATTCAGAATATTTTAAGAATAGAAAGAATAAGACAAACTTCAGAATACACTGAATTTAGTAAGGGTAAGAATTGTTTCTTGACACTCTAGGTATCTGTGTGACTATCAGCTCCTAATATAAATGTCTTTCTGTGGGTCTGGGTCACAAATATTTGAGAAATGGTAGCTTAGGAAATAAAGTAGTTTATCCAGCTCTATCAAGCAATATGAGCCTCCTTATAATAAACACCCACTAAGGACCCGACTGGCAGCGCCAGCAAATGTCATGAGCTGTGCAGAGCTGCCCATTGCGTCTCTCCAGGAGGTAAAAAAGCATGAAGTGCTGCCTTAGTACTGGAACACTTAATATGATGAAGGTGCTGCTGAGAAGGGTGGGCTGTGGCTCCGCCTGAGGTGCACCTGTCACCTCACCCTGCAATTTTTATAAGTTTATCCTTGAGACAAAATGAGTGATAAGGTCCCTTTGCCCCTTATGATAGTCATGTGATACTTCTCTATGCAGAATTAGAATCTCAATTGTGCTGCTCAAGTAAGAGCTGAAAGTTGCTGCTCTACATCATTACTCCGCAGTTTACAGAGCAGTATATTGTTACTTAACATACAACATGCACTGAGGTTTAATACTCTTTAGAAGTATAAAAGGGGAAAAGACCTGAAACTAATAATAGGTTACATACCAGTTTTGCCTCAATTGAAAAAAGAAAAGAAAAAGGCCAACAAATCAATGGGGGAAAAGGTGAAGAGAGTAGTAAGCGTTTTTGATCATCTCCAAACTGACAGGAAGAGAATGGACTCATACTCACCTTAAGTGCCCGATGTGGTTTGCAGAGAATACAGAAGCTTACCAGAAGAGAACCATGACTTGGGGCAGGAGCAAATGCACCGTATCTCAGCACAGCTCTTCTCTGGTCCTCATTTACCCATGAAGGTGAACAGCTGCCAGGAAGATTGCACAGCAGAGTCCTGCCAGATCTGAAAACAGAGCTGAATTTATTGTCAAAAGACTTGGGACATACCAGTCATTCCAGGTGAACATACAGTGGTCTCTGCATTTCATTAAGGAAATGTTCACAGTCATCTGACTTACTATTCTTGGAGCAGGGCCACCTCCTCCTCTAATGGCAAGAAGCAGAGCCAGTGCCCCCCTTGTCTGTCCCTTAAGCATATCACTTCCTCCGGCCTTCTAGAAGCTCTTCACCCTGCAGATTATGGAAGACAGTTGTAAATTGCCTCCTGCCCTCATGCCCTCCTCCAGGCATTGGAGCCTTCCTGTTCCACCTCCCTTGAGTGGTTAGTAGGTTGGCCTAGTGACTTGTGCTAGCAAAGGTGAAAGGATGTCACCTCCATGACCCCAAGAAATTGTGGCTTCTGTCTTACTAGCCCCAGAATTTCCCTGCCTTCACCTGCATTGATGAAGTAGGCTGCTATACTGAGGAGGCCCATGTGGCAAGGAACTGAGGCCATCAGTCCACCAGCCCTTGGGGAACTGAATTCTCCATTTACACACGAGCTGGGAAGCATATCTTTCTCTTGTTGGTCCTTTAGGTGAGGCCTCAACCCTGGCCAAAACCCTGATTGCAGCCTTGTGAGAGTCCCTGAGAGGGAATACCCAGCTAAGCCATTCCTGGTCTGACCCACAGACACTGTGAGACCATACATGTGTGCTGCATTAGGCTGATAAGTTTGTGGTAGTTCATTAACAGTGGTTCACAACTAATATATTGATAGAACCAGACAGGGAACAGAAAAAGAAATGAAAATGCCTTGTAAACTATAGAAAGAGTTCTCCATTTAAAATTGTGGAAATGATTCTCTGCATGAGATTCGCCTGTGGCACATAAGTATGTCTGAAAACCCAAAAAGGTGCCTGGCAGGGGCCATACTACATTCAGTCAGTTACCTCTGAGAGGGCTGGAGGAGTGAGGGAAAAGGTGGGTAATGAAAAGAAACGCTTACTGCTTTTTAAGGTTGTAAAGCTTTGCAATCATACATATTAATATACAGATTATATTACAAAGAAGACAATAAAAGGGACCTTGTCTAAAATTTTCTTGGAAGCCCAGAATTTTTCTGAACTTTAAGTCAGGATTTATTTGTGTTGATCCTAAAAAAAGTGAAGGAGAAAGTGGGACACCCAACACAGAAGGACATTCCCCTGATAGCGGCTGGGCATGCACAAGGTGAATACATGCTCACTGTGCAACAGCGGTCCTGTCCAAGGCCTTTTATCCAAGAGAGGCAGCAGCCTCTGTTCTCAGGGAAAACTTCACAGACCTCACGAACATTAAAAACCACTGAACTAAACACTTGGAAAGGGTAAATGTTAGAGTATATGAATTAGTTCTCAATGAACTCTTTAAATGAAAAACTTGCTCACAGATGTTTATAGCAGCTCTATTTTAAATTTCTAAAAGTAGAAACAACTCATATCCTTCACCGGTGAGTGAGCGAGTGACCTGGTGCAGCTGCATACAGAAATACCATGCAACAGTGAAGGGGCATGCACTGTGGCACACACTAATGCAGGTGCCGGGCGGGAGGGGCCGGACTCGAAAAACACCACAGTGTGGTTCTGTTGATTGGACTTCCTGGAAAAGGCAAACGACCGAGGACAGGAAACCAACCTGTGGTTGCCAAGGAGTCAGGGCAGGGCTGGCTTACTCTGTGAGTGAGATGCTCTGTGCCTTGGCTGGGTGGGGCGCTACACCTGCAGGGAAGAGTTAACTGTAAGTTGTGTCTCAAAAAACCTGGTTTTGAAATAACTAAAAAAGTTGTGCTTGGTTTGATTTAGTTTTGAAGTCTACCATAAGTCTATTGGTTTTAGATTCTAAGTTATGTAAAGGCTTCTATTTCAAAAGAATGTAATAATTTCCCTTATTGTCAAAAATTCTCAGTTGTGCAGGCACATGAAAAGATGCTCCACATCACTAATTATCAGGGAAATGCAAATTAAAACCACAATGAGATAACACCTCACACCAGTTAGGATGGCCAATATCCAAAAGACAAGGAACAACAAATGCTGGCGAGGATGAGGAGAAAGGGGAACCCTCCTACACTGCTGGTGGGAATGTAAATTAGTTCAACCATTGTGGAAAGCAATATGGAGGTTCCTCAAAAAACTAAAAATAAAAATACCATTTGACCCAGGAATTCCAGTCCTAGGAATTTACCCAAAGAAAGCAAGATCTCAGATTCAGAAAAACATATGCACCCCTATGTTTATTGCAGCACTATTTACAGTAGCCAAAACGTGGAAGCAACCTAAGTGTTCATCCATAGATGAATGGATAAAGAAGATGTGGTACATACATACAATGGAATACTATTGAGCCATAAGAAGAGAACAAATGGTATTATGTTCGGTGAAATAAGCCAGGTGAAGAAAGACAAGTACCAAATGATTTCACTCATTTGTGGATTTTAACAACAAAGCAAAACTGAAGGAAAAAAACAGCAGCAGACTCATAGACTCCAAGAAGGGACTAGCTGTTACCAAAGGAGGAGGAACAAGGGGATTGAGGGTATTATGATTGGCACACATGGTGTGTGGGGGTTGGGGGTCACAGGGAAGACAAATAGTGACTCTGTGGCATCTTACTACACTGATGGACAGTGACTTCAGTAGGGTATGGGGGGGACTTGATAATATGGGTGAGTGTAGTTACCACAATGTTTTGCATGTGAAACCTTTGTAAGAGTGTATATCAATAATACCTTAATTTAAAAAATCAACAATCAACACATACACACACAAATACTCGGTTGTGCTAGTGACTTTAGTTTGGAATTGTCTTATAGAGAAAGAAAATACTGAATGCTCAAGAGCAGACAGATTCGTAACCTCAAAGTATGCTATGAGAAGATTAACACTTTTTCTTTAACTACCCAAAGGTGAAGAAGAAAATGCTTCCCGCTCTTCCGGATGGGCATCCTATCTGCACAGTTGGTCTGGACTTCGATAGATTGATTGGAAAAAAAGCATTAATTAACCCATAGAGAATCCATTTGGCAAAAAAGGTTCATGTATATTGCTGTCATTCTTTTGTCTAGAGGTGTGTGTGTGTGTGTTCATATCCACATGTATTTGTACAGACATGTCAGATGTGTTTAAAAAGTCTCAGTTTGGAATGAAAAGTACAGCCACCTGCCGTGTTGCTACAGCCCACCCTCTGCCCCCGGCCTCCCAGGCGTGCTCCCGGATGAAAGCACCAGGAATGAATTCACTCCCTTCTCCCCTCAAGCTCAGGACCTGCCTAGTTCTGGCCAGTTATGTGAATTGCAAACTTAAAACTAAATTTTGGTACCATGCAACTGGAATTTAGGCTTTAAAATGATGTTACAAGACTACTTATTGTAAGGTCAGACTTGCAGGTAGTTATCAAATTGTTAAAGAATATTTGTTAGAATATGAAGGAAAAGCTTTATTGGTAAAGTTGACATGTTTATTAAGGAACTGTAAAGTAAATATGCTGCAGTTAATTATGAGAATAAATTAAAATGCAATTTATTTAGTTGTTTACTTTAAAATGAACTGTTCTTTTTCTCCTTTTTCTCTCTGAAGTATGTTAACTCAGCACCCCCTCTGTTGTCAGAAGCCCCATATTGGCTGGTGACACTGAGTATGAATTGATGGGGCCACCACATCACCATGTAGTGACCCCGTGGTGTCTCTCCAGGTTCTTGTTATGTCCACCTGCTGCTGATCTATGAGTCTGTTTTGGGAATCTTCTCCATCTCCCCAAATAAGAATTTTTCAGAACATTGACTGTACTACGCAGCACTGTATCTGAATATGAAACTGGCGAGTCCCATGTGTCAGCAGAGAATGTTGTTAGAAGCCTTCCACCAGAGAGGATATTTAAAAGACCTCAGAGGTCAATATTACATTTTCACGGCCCTTGTTATTAGCTGCAGACATGGTGGTACTTGCCTTTGATGCCCTGGATATATTTTATTGACTAGATCAAAATTGTGTTCTTAAATCATAAACTTGAAAATTCTTATTTTTAATATTTATTTGTTAGAAAATCACTGCATAGTATGCTCTCTGAGGTTCTCTCCAGCCTTCCGTTTTGTACCCCAATTTTCAATCAGCGGGTGACCTGACTCTCTATTTCAGTTACTTAGAATATTGGTTTCCAATTTAAATTTGCTGCTTAAAAATATCTCCTGTGTCTGTCCTCTTGTTCTAGAACAGACCTAACTAGTGAATGTATTAATGAAGGTGCATCCATTTCAAAGCTGACTTTAAACATTCAGTTGTTGGACTTTTTCAACTGTGGATATGAGTATGCCAGCAGCACACGGTGTAACAGCGATAGTACTTAAACTTTACTTTCGTTAAGTCTAGCCCTTTTTGAAGTCTGTATAAACTTGTTTTGAAATATAGTCCCTACTTACAAATGTAAAAACAAAAATACCTTTTTGCATGATAAAAAAATGATTTCTTTGATTACAAACGGAATATTCTTTCAGCAATGAGAGGAAATGTAATGATTATTTTAACATTTCTATTAAATGTTTAACTGTATATTTTTAATGCCTTGTCTTTGGGGGTTTTTAGTTTCTGAATTGGAATTGCAAATTCCTTTACCACTGTCTTTAGATGGGTGGATCCTAGAATATCTGGTGCTTCAGAGACACAGACGGACCGACCTTTGGCTGTGACGTGTGGACCGTGGTGCCTGCTGTGGCTGACTGCCGCCTTCCAGCAGAGGCTGGACGCCACACTCAGCCTTTCTGTGGGTGCTTTTCAGGTCCCAGCCTCCTCCCTGCTGTAAGGCATCTCTTACAGTGAGTTTTGCTTGTGCTTCAAACAGTGTAAGACCGAGAATCTATATTCCTTCACACTTGGATGGGAGTGTGACTGGCCTCCTTGCCAGTGCAGCCCAGGCTTGCCAGGAGCACGCAGCCCTTTGTGCCCGTCTCGGCCCCCATGTTGGTGGCGGCTGCTGCTGGGAACACATGGTGTTGAGGAGTATGCAGCCTCCCATAGAGACACATTTGGTGTTTGGTGAGTGGCACAGCACCCAAGCACTACTCCTGCTGTGTCATTAAACTGGAATGTAGTAGTCACCCTGGGTCTAAGACTATCATATTTTGATTTGATATCCTTAAATCGGGTATTGTTTCCAAATAAATACACACCAAGGAAAACAACCTGATAAAACTCTGCAGGTGTCTTTGAGCTAATTTTTCACTGTGTTAAAAAAGCATTTGGTTGTTTATCTATAAGCTATATAAAGAAAAAACATTTTTCACCTGTGTTCAAAATGTCATTGCATGGGAAAAAAAGAAATTGTGACCTTCAAATTGTTACTTTAGAGAAGAAATAGGCGCATGTGAATAGAGTTTGAATAATTCGGTGACCACCCTGGTTTACTTTTGAGGGCGGGCTCTCTCTGAACCCATGTATCGGTTGCCTCTCCAGATGCATGCCCAGCACTTAGGATGATGACAGCCCCTCCATTCCACCTCTCTCGTTAACTTTGGCCCCACCGCCATATGGCAGGTCAGTCAGGCCCAGCTATAATCGGTGAGATACAGAGCCCTAGCCCAAGCCAGATCAAATGGACTCTTGAGATGTGGGTTTGGGACTCAAGTCGGCATCTTTGTGTGCCATGTAAACACGAATCTGGAATGCCCAGAAAGCAGAGAGAGCCCAACCCCATCTAGAGAGTGCAAAGAAGCTAAGCTGACATGCAGATAATGGAAGCAAGGCATGAGAATTACGGGGGCTTCGATTCTGCTTCAATTTACCAAGAACAAAGTGCAGTGGATTTCAGTTTATACAGTGTCCCTGCACCCGGAGTAAACCCTACGCACTTGAGAGTGACCACCCAGAGCCTGCACTGAGTGCCTATTCCTTTACTGCAAAAGGAAGACAACAGGTTATATAAGAGTCATTAAATGACAGTGACACCCCAGCAGAGTAGGCGCCCCCAGAGTTCTGTTAATCTGCCGTTTCAATGTTATGTTCTAGTTTCCAGCCCGCAGGAAAGTTTACCAGTTTACCACATTTTTTTCTGTCCCTGTTCCCTACCACAGTGCCTGACACATAGTACTAAATAAATATACTTAGTAAGAGATGTAAAATGTAATGTTTACCTGCATGGTGCCCTTAATAATAACCTCTTAGAGTTTTTTCAAAACTTCATACCTGCCCAGAGCTGGAACTAGCATCCAGATTACATGAAATAAGATGAGCTTGTTACATAAAATGAGCAATTAAAAATATAGAATGAATTCTTGAAGTTAAAGTTTACATGAAAAAACAAAAGGAAAGTGGTGAACAAAAAGAAGCAGTCTTAAAAAGAGGGTATAAGAGGTTCTAATCTCAGAAGCTCAGAATTTAGCAGGAGTCTCTGATCTCTAAAAATGAAAATAGAAGTTTTCGAAGAAATAGGAAAACTGCACAACTGAAAGACATGAGTTTAAAATAAAGGACATATCAAAGATCCAGTATAATGAATGAAAAAGGCATTATCAACATAAATTTTGGGTGGGGGGGGAAGACTCCTAAAAGGATTCCAAAGGGAAAACAAGTGATATACACAGAAGGGAAAGGAAATTTGCATCAAGCTCCCAACAGCAGCACTGCACACCAGAGGAGAGCGCTCCACGGGAAAGTGATTTGGAACCCAAAACTACGATGAACTTTCAACTAAATGCAAGAGATATTTTCAGATCCTTAAGAACTGAGGAAAAAACTACTTCCCATGCACACTTTCTTAGGAACCTGTAGAGAATACACTCCAAAAAGCTGAGGGAGGGAGAGAAAAAATGAGCCAAGCACGTGAACATAGGAGAGCGCCCAAGTGACCCAGGATGGTAGCTGTGCAGCAGGCCTAGCGCCGAGGGACACCTCGGGCTCCTGGGAGATTCTCCAGCGGGGGAGAAAAACACAATCCATTATTTAATGTAACTAATCCCTGAAGTTTTATTCAAAGATGCTGGAAATGGAAATGTGACATTGAAAAAAATTTTGATATCAAGGAAATATTTTTAATTTTTTAATTTTGATAATGTGTCTGTTTAAAAAAGACATTTTGAAAACATGCCAAAATATTTATAGTTGTAATCATATTTTATCTAAATATGGGAGAGGGACAGACAGGTGGGAGTATGAATGAAAGAGTGTTGGCAATCAGGTGACAGTTGATTTCTTATCTGGCACAAACATTTCCATCTTATGCATTCTTTTCCCTCCACACCATAGGTGTACATCTTTTCTTTTGATGATTTTTAATTTATGCATTGGGTTTTGTTTTTTAAATATATGCTGAGATGTAATTTACAGACAATATCGAGTCACTTGTTCAAAGGTTTTAGTATAGTCACAGAGTTGTGAAATCATGCCCACTAAGTTTAGAAATTTTCATCACCCCAGAAAGAAACTACCTACCCATTCGCCGTCACTGCCCTCTAACCCACCCAGCCTGGCAGCCACTAGCCTGCTTTCTGTCGATAGGTTAACCTACACTAGGCTTTCCATGTTAATGGAATCATATGTGTTATCTTGTGACCTACTTCTTTCGCTTAGTATGTTTTCAACATCACCTACATTGTAGCATGTATCAGTACTTCATTCCTCTTGATAGCTGAGTAATAATAATCCATTATATGATACAGCATATTTTACATATTTATCAGCTGGGGGACATTTGGGTGTTTCCAACTTTGGGCTGTTAAGAAACCTGTTGCTATGATATTTTGCGTACAAGTTTTTGTGTCGATACATATTTTCAGTTCTCAGGTATATACCTAGGAATAGAACTGTCACGTTATATGTTTACTCCATGGTTAACTATTTGAGGAACTGCCAAACTGTTTTCTACTTGATTGCTCCAACTTTACAATCTCACCAGCGATGCAGGAAGTTTCATTTTCTCCACATCCCACCAAAACATCATTGTCTGTCTTTCTGATTATAGCCAACCTAGTGGGTGGGAAGTGATATCTCACTGTGGTTTTGATTTGCATTTCCCTGATGGCTAATAATGTTGAGTGTGCTTGATGTGCTTCATATATCTCTTTTGGAGAAATGTCTGATTAAATTATTTGTCCATACTAAAAACTGGGCTTTTTGTCTTTTTATTATTTAGTTGTAATTGTTCTTTGCATATTTTAGATACAAGTTCCTCATCAGATAAATGGCTTGCAAATGTTTTCTCCCATTCTGTGGATTGCCTTTTCACTTTCTTGATAATATTACTTGCAGCACAAAAATTTTTAATTTCAGTGGAGTCCCACTTACCTTTTTCCTTGGTCATTTGTGCTTTTGGTGTCAGATCCAAAGCACCATTGCTTAACCCAAGGTTACCAAGATTTATTCCTATGAGTTCTTGTAACAGTTTTATAGTTTTAGCTCTTACATGTAGGTTTCTTGATCTAGTTTGAATTAACTTTTGTTATTTATTATTATAATAAGTATAATTGTAGTATGTATTGATATTATATAGGAATGGGTCCAACTTCATTCTCTTCAAATGCATGTTGACATCCACTTGTCCCAGCATTATTTATGGACAACACTGTCCTTTCCCTGTTGACCTGCCACTCACTTAGTATTCCCTGCCAGTTAGTAAGGAAAGGAAAGTGTCTTTGTGGAAAGTCAATTGACTATAAATATAAGGGTTTATATCTAGATTCTCAGTTCTATTCCACTGATTGATATGTCTGCCCTTAATCATAATCATACACTCTCTTGATTATTGCAGATCTGTAATAAGATTTGAAATGGGGAAATGTGATTATTCAAATTTGGGCTTCCTTTTCAAGATTGTTTTGATTTTTCTGGGTCCTTTGCATTTCTAAGTTTTAGGATGAGCTTGTCAATTTCTATAAAAGCACAAGCCAAGATTCTGATAGGGATCTTATTGAATCCATAGGTTAGTGTGGAGAGTACATCTTAACAGTGTTTAGTCTTCCAATCCATGAACATGGGGTACATTTCCATTTCTTTAGGTCTACTAAAGTTTCTTTTGACAATGTTTTTTAGTTTTCAGTATACAAATTTGCATTTGTTAAATTTATGCCTAAGCAGTTTATTCTTTTTGATGCTCTTGTAAAATTATAGTTGTTTCCTTAATTTCATTCTTAGATTGTTCATTGCTTGTATATATAGAAACATAACTGATTTTCTGAATACTAACCTTGTATCCTGCAACCATCCTGAACTCTTTATTTGTTCTTATAGTTATTTGTGTATCTGGACTCCATAGAATTTTCTACACACCAGCTCATATCATATGCAAATAAAGATAGTTCTACCCTTACTTTCCAATCTGTATGCCTTTTATTTTTCTTGACCAATTTCCTGGCTAAATCCTCTAGTACAAAGTTGACTAGACATGGCAAAGGACATCCCTGTCTTATTTCTGATCCTAGGAGGAAAGCATCCAGTCTCTCACCATTAAGTCAGATGATGCTATGAGATGTCATAGATGTTTTTTATCAGGCTGAGAAAGTGTATTTCTATTCCTAGTTTGTTGAGTGTTTCTATCATGAAATAATGTTGAGTTCTATCTGATAATTTTTCAGTGTCTATTGAGATGATCGTGAGATTTTTGTCCTTTATTCTATTAATATGGTATGCTATTGCATTGATTGGTTTTTGCATTCCTTGGATCAAGAGGTGATATTTGAAACTTAACGATAGGGCTAGAGTATATATAATAATACCATTTTTTCAAAATGTGTTTGGAATTTTCCATAATAAACAAAAAATAAAGAAGAGAAGGTTATTGGAGAATTAGTAATGTAGGTAGGAGACTAGGAAAGTGGGGAAAAGGTTAATGTTAACTTTAGGAAAAACAGAAAGGTGAATGACAAAGGAAAAATAAACAGAGTATACTCCTGCCTCACTGGGTGTCAATAGAAGTCAGAATACTGTAAAATGCTAGGATGTCATATTGGGAGGATGAGTACAGAGGAAGTAAAAAGGCACAAGGCCTTAAATTTCCACCTATTATAAAAGTAAACCAGTCAATGGTTAGCCAGAGACAGGTAAGATTCCTCAAGGGAGGAACAACCTAAGACAGGCACAGTCGCAGGGGGGCCATCAGGTGAGAAATTGGGGATCAACAGAGGTGAGGTGTAGAACCTCACCCCCCCTGTTTTGAGAGAAATCTTCTGCATCCGTGGATGTTTTGTTGCCCTTGTCTAGCTTGGATTAATACTTAGTCTACAGGCACACACCTGATCATCTACATTTGCCCTCTTACAGCACTAAACTATGTTTTCTACCTTTATCTTGCATCTACCTACCACTTCAGCATTTTATTTAAAATAATAATAATAATAATAATAAGGGAGAAATGTGGGATTCACATATAAATCAAGTATAAAAATCAAATGAATATTCATATTTGACCTGATTGTTTATAGTTCATAATGCGTGATCAAAACCGAAAGTTTCTGTGATGACTGCCCTTGCACTGTTCACCATGTAAGAACTTATTCACTATGTAAGAATTTGTTCACCATGTAAGAACTTGTTCGTTATGCTTCAGAAGTTTGGAGACTGTTGAGAATTAGGCTTGGGGTTGATTAATGATTGTGCATTGAGTCCCCTATACAGAATTTTATTGTTGTTAACAACCATTTGATCAATAAATATGAGAGATGTCCTCTCAAAAAAAAAAAAATCAATTCAATGGGCAAATGAAAGAAACATGCTTATTAAAATACAAGTTCACCATTTAAAAAAAAAAACATTGAATACATTCCCATAAGCCCTAAAATGTCAAATCTATTTTGTGTAAATACGAAATTTAAATTTAGAACCTGGTTTTTTTTTTTCAAAACTGAACTGTGCATTAAAATTTACCTACTTACAAATTTCCACTTTACAGATAACAAACCAGAGCCAAAGACTTGAGTTATACTTGCCCATGGGCATCGAGCTACTTAGCACCTAATCAGAGATTCTGGAGTCACAGAGGTGGTGTGATATTTGGAACAGATAAAATAAAGGCTGAAGAAAAAAAAAAGTAAACCAGTCAAAAAGATCAAAAATTTATTTAATAAACCATCATATTATTTAGAAATATGAAGGTGAATACAACAAAGAACAGCTCAAAGAGTTGAAAGTAATTACCTCTGGAGTGAGCTGGGGTTGAGAAGAGTGAAGCAAGAAATTAGTGTTCTTCCATTATAATCCTTATAAATAAAATAAATGATACATTTATATAATAACAGGAATCCACAGATACAGAGATACAGCTCTAACACATAAACTGAATTGTGTCCCCCCAAATTCATACGTGGAAGCCCCAACCCCAAAGCGACTGTGTTAGAAGACAAGGCCTATGAGCGGCAAGGTCAGTGAGGTCCTAAGGATGGCGCCCTGGTCAACAGGACTGTTGCACTTCTAAGGGGAAGAGGCCGGAGCTTGCTGCCCCTTCCTGCACACACCGCAGAAAGCCCATGTGAGGACAGTGAGAAGGCAGCCGTCTGCAAGCCAGGAGGACAGTCCTCCCCAGAAAACAAACCAGCCAGAACCTTAATCTCAGACTTCCAGCCTCCAGAGCTGTGAGAAAATTAATTTCTGTTGCTGAAGTCCCCCGGCCTGTGGTATTTTGTTAATGCAGCCTGAGCTAACTAAAGGGTGTATGTTAAAGTCATACTTTTAGGATCTATACTTACTGTCATTTTTTGTTGTGTTTACTAAATCCACTGATCTTGGATAACAAATACTGGTATTAAATATTAATAGAAAACAATAATTAAAGGATTATTGGGACTCATTCTTTCACACTGTAGTAAATTAGTGGGTTTTCGTGACTATTTTTTCTGCTCTTTCATTATGCAGTACTATATTAGTCAGGGTTCTTGAGAGAAACAGAACTAAGAGTTCCATGATCTGCTGTCTGCAGAATGGAGGATCAGGCCAGCCAGAGTGTAAGCTCCAGTCCAAATGCAGGAGCAGACCAATGCCCCAGCGTGAAAACGAAGTAAGATCTCCCTTATCTCACCATGTGTTCTATCCAGGCCTCCATCAGATTGCATGAGGCCCACCTACACTGGGGAGGGCCATCTGCTTTACCCAGTTCACCAACAACTCGTATGTTAATCTCAACCAGAAACACCCCATAGACCACCCAGAATAATGTTCAAGCAAATATATGGGCACCTGTGTCTCATCTAAGTTGACATAAAATTAACCTTCACAATTCTATACATAAAAATATTCTTGTGAACAGTTTTTGTCAAGAAACCCAAATAGTTCCAAATCCTGTATTTCATGGGTAAGTCTGGATAAACTAAAGGCAAGTCATTTAATATCCCTGTTGTTTGATTTTTCTCTTTCCCAGCCTGCGTTACTGTTTATATCATGCAAGATGACTATTTCATAGCACTCTGCATTAGAAATAAATTTTTAATTAGCCCACTAATCCACATTTTTACTGACTAAAGTTAGTTTCATGGGAATCTGTTAGAGATAACTACATTAGCAAAAATATATTTTAGGAACATGATACACTGCTGACTTTTGCTGTATTTCAAGGTAGTAAATGCTCTAAGCAAAACATTGTTATCTGAAAAAATCTCATGATTTTTAGTTAACTTTACTCTGTCGGAGAAGGCAATGTGAGTGGTGGGTAGGAGTATGGGGTTTGGAGGCACAGTTTCCACACTACTTACTGGCCACATGACTCTGGGCAAGTTACTGATTTTTGTTGTGCCTCAGTGTCCACATCCATTAAATGATGTAGAAATGCTGTCAGTTGGCTAATCCATCAGCCATTACACTTCATTCTCTCTTATTCCTCCCAACCTAGATGTTAAAACAGATATTTTGCCATCCTTCCTCACAACTATGAGTAGCCAAGTAATTCATGTCTGGCCAATGAAGAATATAAGGCAGTCTACTGGAGGCCACCTAAGAAGGCTTATGATGTTTTTAAAAAAGGAAAAGAGAACTTCCTGGTACTACTTTCCCTTCTTCCTGCCTTGAAAGTAGATATGTTACCTGGAGCTGTGGCAACCATCTTGTAATCATGAAACAACATTTATGTTAAGAATGGTAGATTTGAAAACAGAAAGAATTTGTGTTAATCCTTACTATCTATCCCTGATCTATCGCAGATTTCTTGTTATATAAGAAAAATAAACTCATTTCTACACTTCCTGTTACATGCAACTGACTCATTCCTAATTTTCCAATGAAAAGAATAACCTCATAAGATTAAATGAAATGATACAGGTAGGAGGCTGAATCAGCACAGTGTCTGGTACATAAGACACATACAGTAAGTAGTAGACATTTTTATTTTTCACTTCAAATGCATAATTACAACTTGTTTCAGCACACTTGTCGCTGTCACTACCAAGGTTAATATTAATGTTATCCAGTCAAATAGTTTGTGGCTATAAATCTTTTCTGAGGAATGTACTAAATTCTAAATACAAAATTAAGTATTTTTAAAACTAATAAATAACATTTGGATCATTCCTGTGATTGCTTTCCTAATTAGCAAAAGTTACTTAAAATGTAGTTTATCCAGAATATCACACTTTGTTAGTTGTGCTCCTTAAATCTTTTTTGGTAACAAGAGAAAATTGTTTTTTGTTGTTTTTATAATCAACTCTTCTAAATGTGATGCCCACTGTTTCCTAGGCCAAATGCAGGATGTTCCGGGGGCCTCTTTAGAACTGGCAGTCTGTTTTTGGGAAGCCCTTTTGTTTCAACTTCTGTCTTTACTTTCATGAACTTTCCTAAAGAACTGGATTTGTTGATGAAGTCTGGCCAGCCTGACTTGAGAATGTCTGTCCTATTCAGTGATGTGTATTCTGGTTGCTCTGTGTGAGCACTGGTGCAATGCGACTCACTGCACAGGTGTGGTGTGATGTAAGTGTGGAGGAATAAAGACTGGGAAGAACAGAAGCCCCACCAGAGACTGGCTTTCAGTGAAAAATACTCTTTTTAACTGCTTAGAAAACTTAGAAACATGGAAAACAGTTAATGAACCAACCTTATAGCCATACTGATAGTAAATAGTATACCAGTTCTAGAAAGAGTCACTCTTTTGTAAGAGAGCTACTTTTAGTCACAATTGATTGCTTTTAATGTCTTGTCTGTACAGAAAAGTACGACTTTTATTATTTCTCTCACAACCACAGTGAGGCTAGGATTCAGACCCTCTCTAGGCCATTTAGTAGATAGTTTATATTATGTATTTTAGTGCAGCTTAAGATTACAATAAGATACAATTCCAAAGAATAAAATATAATTTTTCACAGAGTATGGATCTGTGGTGTCTATAGACTGATGTATCAATATACCTCCTACATTAAGCATAAATAGGAAATCTCTACATTTGGTGGTAAGATATGATCTTACTGTAAACTAAAAACTCCTATCAGGCCTTGGACACTGCCCAGTGTTTAATTCACATGATTCATTTTGGGTTTCTGACTGAGATCGTTCTCTCTGGCCTTGTGTATGGCTCCTGGGACCCATATATTATGCAGCTAACTCCGTTTCATGACTGCACTGTTTCTGCTTCCTTTCCTGGAAAAGGAGAAATCATTCAGATCAGCTTTCAAATTGTCTTACAGACTGCGACTTTGAAATATTTTAAAAGGAACTCCTTTGTTCTAGAACTGCCCTGATGCACTAGCTGCTAGTCACATGTAAATATCGCAAGATTGAAATGTGGTTATTCCTAATTGAAATATACTGTAACTATAAAATACATACCAGATTTCAAACACATATAAAAAGAATGATATGACATTTCTCATTTAAGAATTTTATAGTGATTACATGCTAAAATTTTTAAATTGTGCATATATTCATTTAATAAAATATATTGCTGACAAAATATATTCTTGAAATTAACTTCACCAATTTCTTTTTACCTCTTATAATGTGACTACTAGAAAAAATTTAAATTACTTGTAGGGAGCATATCTGTCATTTGTATAACATTTCTAGTACACTGTGCTATTCTACAGAGCCATTCTGTTAAGCCCTAAAATTAACTCTAAATGCCTTCAAGAATAAGGTGCCAAGTCAGGGGTTTCCTTGAACTTCAACTTCTAAAAGCCAGCAAGGGTGAGAAACACGCCTTTCTTCCTTCAAAAATATCTCTCCCTATATCCAATACACCAATTACATATTATTTGGGAGCTATTAAACTCCTCTTTTAAAATGTAAATTTAAGATTAGACCAGAGTAATTAGCCAAATTAGCGTCCATTACTTAATCAGGTACATAGATTGCTTTTTCCCTAAACCCTGGCAAAGATGAATTAGCTCTCAGAGAACTACAGAACCACCTTTCTAATGTGATTCATGAGGAGCAGACTAAATGAAGATCTCTCCTGCTCTTAAGAGAGTACAAAACATGTGAAAGTTCTTTATCTCTTAGAGTATTAAAAATTCATAAGCCTTCAAATGTAGGGTATAAAATCTTCACATTTTACAAAACAAAATTTAAAACTGGCTGTGAAAACTCAATATAAGATAATGAAATCCAGGTTTCTCACTGTCAGAGAGAGAAAGGAATTACAAATAAATGAAAAGGGAATGCTGAATGAACCTGTGGTGGTGGACTGCAGTCAGAAGTTTCGGTGTAAATCATGCTTTTTTACTGCACACATACAGAAAACATATGATAATAGATTTTCAGTACATTCTTCTCGAAGACATAGAAGATCTGAATTAACAAATTTTTCTTAAGGATATATATAGAGGACTACATGCAATAATTTAAAAATAAGCATTTTTCTCAGAAAATAATTAGAGAATATATTTTTGGTACATTTAAAAAACCCAATCATATCCATTTAAAAAATTCAACAAATGTCAAAGAATAAGTATTATCCATTTAAGTTAGACATAAAGAATAAGACAAATAATGCCAACAAATTGGACAGCCTAGAAGAAATGGATTAATTCCTAGAAACACATGACTTACCAAAACTGATTCATGAAGAAATAGAAAATCTGAACAGACCAATTACTACAAAGAAGACAGAATCAGTAATCAAAAAGCTCCCAACAAACAAAAGGCTCGAACCAGATGGCTTCACTGGTGAATTCTACCAAACATTCAAAGAAGAATTAATACCAATCCTTCTCAAACTCTTCCAAAAAAATAGAAACTCTTTTAGGAGGAACTCTTCCATACTCATTTTACAAAGCCAGCATTTCCCTGATAACAAAAGCAGACAAAAAAGGACACCAGCAAAAAAGAAAATTACAGGCTGATATCCCTGATGAACATATATGCAAAGATCCTCACCAAAATATTAACAAACCAAATTCAACAATGCACTAAAAGGCATACACAATGATCAAGTGGGATTTATTCCCGAGATGCAAGGATGGTTTAACATCTCCAAATCAATCAGTGTGATATATTCCACATTAGCAAGATAAAGGACAAAAATCACATATTATCTCAAAGATGCAGAGAAGGCATTTGACAAAATTCAACATCCATTTATGATAAAATATCTCAACAAAAGAGGTACAGAGAGAATGTACCTCAACTAATAAAGGCCATAAATAACAAGCCCACAGATAACATCATACTCAATGGTGAAAAGCGGAAAGCTTTTTCTCTAAGATTAGGAACTAAGTAAGGATGTCCACTCTTGCTATTGTTATTCAACATAGTACTGGAAGTCCTAGATTAGGCAAGAAAAGAGTAAAAGCCATCCAAATTGGTAAGGAAGAAGTAAACTGTTACTATTTGCAGATGACATATTAAATATAGAAAACACAAAAGACTACCCAAAAAAAAACCTGTTAAAATTAATAAGCAAATTCAGTAAATCTACAGGATAGACTGTATACAGAAATCTGTTGCATTCCTATTCCTTAAAATCAGACTATCAGAAAGAGAAATAAAGAAAATAATCCATTTACAATTATAACAAAAAGGATAAGATACCTAGGAATAAGTTTAACTAAGATGAAATACCTGTACACTGAAAATTGTAAGACACTGAAGATGATACAATAAATTGAAAGATATTCAGTGCTCATGGATTGAAAGAATTAATATTATTAAAATTTCCATATCATGCAAAGCTATCTACAGTTCAGTGCAATCCTTGTCAAAATTCCAATGGTATTTTTCACAGAAATAGAACACATAATCCTAAAACTTGTATGGAACTGAGTACAGTTCCTATATTCTGAATAGCTAAAGTAATCTTGAGAAAGAAGAACAAAGCTGGAGTCATTACATGCACTGATTTCAAACCACATTACAAAGCTATAGTAATCAGTACGGCATTGGCATAAAAACAGACACTTAGATCAATGGAACAGAATAGAAAGCCCAGAAATAAACTCACACATGTATGCTGAATTATTTTTCAGTGAAGGAGCCAAGAATACACAGTGAGGAAAGGACAGTCTCCTCCATTAGTGATGTTGGGAAAACTGGACAGCCACAAAAATGAAACTGTACCCCTATCATATAACATGCACAAAAATGAACTCAAAATGAATTATTAACTTGAGTGTAGGACCTGAAACCATAAGACTCCTAGCAGAAAACATAGGCAGTAAGCTCTTCGACATGGGTCTTAACAATGATTTGGTTGAGTATGACCCCAAAAGCAAAGTCAACAAAAGCAGAAATAAACATCAAACTATAAAGCTTCTGCACAGCAAAGGAAGCCACCAACAAAATGAAAAGGAAACCTAATGAAAGGGGAAAATACTTGCAAATCCTATATCTAATAAGGGATTCATATCCAAAACATATAAAGAACATATACAAGTCAATAGCAAAAAAATGATCTAATGATTAAAAACAGAGAAAAGATCTCAATAGACATTTTTCCAAGGAAGACATACAGATAACCAACAGACACATAAAAAGATGTTCTACATTACTGATCATCAGGAAAACACA
Source organism: Manis pentadactyla (assembly GCF_030020395.1). NCBI lineage: Eukaryota > Metazoa > Chordata > Mammalia > Pholidota > Manidae > Manis > Manis pentadactyla. The sequence goes on along the minus strand of NC_080020.1, from coordinate 143,371,480 downwards.
AATTAAAATCACAATGAGATATCACTTCACACCGATCAGAAAGGCTAGTACCAAGAAGACAGGAAATGACAAGTGTTGGTGAAGATGTGGAGAAAAGGGCACCCACATGCACTTTTACTGGGAATGTAAATTGGTGCAAGGCCTATGGAAAACAGTATGGAGGTTACTTAAAAATATAAAAATAGAACTACTATATGATCCAGCAATTCCACTACCAGGTATTTACCCAAAGAAAATGAAAACAGTAACTTGAAAAGGTATCTGTGCCCCCATGTTCATTGTAGCATTATTTATGATAGCCAAGATACGGAACCTACCTAAGTGTTCATTGGTAGGTGAATGGATAGAGAAGCTGGGGTATATGCAATGGAATATTGTTTCATCATAAAAAAGGAAGGAATCTTGCTCTTTGCAATAGCATGGATGGGCCTTGAGGGCATTTAGCTAAGTGAAATAGGGCAGGCAGAGAAAGACAAATAATATATGATCTCACTTATTTAAATAAAAATGAGCTCATAGGTACAGAGAACAGATTGGTGGTTACATAGGTGGGGAGTGGGAGTGGGTGAAAGTGGTGAAGGGGGTCAAAAGGTACAAATTTTCCATTATAAAATAATTAAGTCATAGGATGTAATATACAGCATGGTGATTATAGTTAATATTATTGCATATTTGAACATGGATAAGAAATAAAAGTTCTCATCACAAGAAAAAAATTGTCATTAATTATATATGGTGTCAGATGTCAACTAGACTTATAGTGGTTGATCATTTCACAATAGATAAAATACTGAATCATTATATGCTACATCTGAAACTAATATAATGTTACTTGTCAATAATACCCCAATATTTTTAAAAAGAGCATGCTGTAATGAATGTAAAAGAAAGATTAGAGAAAAATCAATGAACTTTGCTGAAAAATAAACAAAAAGCATTACTTGGTTCTTTGAGAAAACCAATAAAATAGACAAAATTAGCAGGATTGACCAACAAAGTATAGAGATGTAGAGGTACGACACAAATAACAATTTTAGTAGTAGAAGGGGGAAATATTTATCTGTTGATAAAGTAGAATGTTAAAAGATATGAGAATAACATAAACAACTATATAACAATTTTAAAACTTTAGAGATGAAGTAAACTAATATTGTAAAATTTAAATTTACTCTTACATATTGTATATCTACAATTCTACAGTGATTGTGTAGAATTTAAAAGCTTGAATAATCCTATAACTAAACAGATATTGAAATAGTGTTTAAAATGTTCCCAGAAGGAAACAAAAGGCCCCAAAGGATTTACAAGTATGTTCTACCAACCTTTCAAGTGACGATCATCCGAATTTTATACAAACTCATTCAGACAATAGAAAAAAAAGGAGATATTCTCCAACTTATTCTATGAGACCTGCATAAACCCTGATAATCCAATCAGATAAGATGTATAAGGGACATTACAAGCCATATTATAAGTATAATTGCAAAAATTCTGAAGCGAAATTCAATTTGCAAATCCAGTCCAATTGTGTATAAAAGAAGATAATACACCATAACTAAGTTGGGTTTATTCTAGGTATGTAAAATAATTTAGTATTAGAAAATCCTTAAATATAATTTATTATATTAACAGAAAAAAAGAGGAAAGGCATTTGACCAAATTTAACATACATTAATATAAACTCAGTAAATTAAAAATAGGAAAAAAAAATCTTATACTTAAAAAGAAACATTTATGTAAAATGAGAAGCAAACATCACCCTAACTGGGCACTGTTAGGAACATTCATTTTAAAATAAGGAATAATACCATATGCAAGCTTTAATTACTTCTATTTGATATGCCATTGAAAGCCCTAACTAGTGCAAGAATATAAGAGGAAGAAATTATAAGCCAAGCTTCTAGAAGAGAAGAAATAAAATTTATTATTTGCAGCTGACATGATGGTTACATTGTAAACACACAAAAAATCTACAGATAATTTCTTGGAAAAAAAATAGGGGGATTTGAAAAGTTGACTGGTTTTAAGACTAATATTTTTTAAAGGCAGTTGTATTTTCATTATACAAAAAAACTGGAAAATTTGAAGAGATAATTTAAAGGAACACCATTGTAAATCAGAGAATACAAAGTGCCTAGGAATAAATGTGGCAAAAGATTATTTAGAAAGAAAGTAAAAAAATTAATTAAAAAATATTTTTGAGGACTTAAGTAAATGGAGAGATACACCATATTACTCAGCCTTAAAAAAGGAAGAAATTTCTGTCACATACCACAACATGGATGAACCTTAAGGCTGTTATACTAAGTGAAATAAACCAGTCACAAAAAGACAAATTCTGTTTGATTGTACTTGTATGAGGTCCCTAGAGTGACCAAATTCATAGAGACAGAAAGTAGATTGGTGGTGGCCAGGAACTGGGAGAGGATAGAGATAGTTATTGTTTGGTGCTACAGAGTTTCAGCTGGGGAAGATGAGAGAATTCTGGAAATGAATGGTGGGGATCTGTGGGGGAAATGGAAGTTCCTATGGCCAGGATTCTCCCTGAACCTAAACTACTTGATGATGTGACTGGCCTACTGCTAGGCTAAAGCTTCAACACTCACAGGCAACTAGCTATTATTGACTGAGTCACTATATAAAGATCTCTATCCAGTGCTCTGGGCAGGGGTAGAGACAAAGGAGGATTACAGACCTGTAGACTGTTGGATGCAGACACAATTCTAGTGCTTGACATATCGCTGGGAGAACAAGCCAGGTAATAAACCTTTTCACCCCAAGAAAATTCCATTGTCATTCTTCAGTCTCACTAAATCCATAGTGAACTTGCCAGGGGCTGAAACCCATTGGCAAGACAATTGACAACATCGGCAGGATTCATTGTTGTCCAAGGAAAAAGACAGACTGCCTGTATGGGAGGGGTGCTTCAGCCGGCTGCCCCATATGAGTGGGGAGACAGTGGGCTGTTCCCCAATGGGTATGTAGTCTCAAGTGGCTTGCCTCCTAGAGGGCTGGGCCCCACCCCAGGACTGGAGGCAAATGGAGTTGACACCTGAGGCAGTAGGGGTGGCCCTTGATAAAATAAGTAGGTCCTTTGAGAAACAGTGTCCATGAGGCAGCAGAAACTGTGAGTTCTCTATTTCGCACAGTATTAAAAAACCTACAGATGAGAAGAATGTGCTCCTAAAAGAGACACAAGAAATGGCAGCTTGAGAATATGAGCTACAAACAGCTGTGGATTCACTAAAGAATGAAATGGCATTGATACAAAAGGAGGCAGCACAAGAACACCAGCTACAAGCTGCTGTGGAGGGAGAAAAAGATTTGTTAAAAACTGAAATGGTGTTGCTGAGAAGTACTGTGGAAGAGGTAAAGGCCATGAAGAAGAAGGACAGACCCCTGCAAAAAGCACAAGAAGAGGCAGTGTGAGAACATGAGCTGCAACGTCCAGTGGGGGAGGTAAAAGATTCCTTACAGGATGAGAAAGCAGCACTGCCAGGTGCTCTGAAGGAGGCAAAGGCCATGGAGGAAAAGGACCTACTCCTGAGAGAAGCACAGGAAGAGGCGGCATGAGAACACCAGCTGTGAGGCATTGAGGTGAAGGTAAGAGAGCTGCTGAAGACTGAGCTAGCATTGCTGCAAGGCACTGTAGGAAAGGTAAAGGATGTAGCAGAGGAGGCACTCAGGGGAGTGGAGAGAAAGGTGTCATCAGCCCCAGCAATGGAGGAGCTGGGGAAGGATAAAGGGGTGGTGCCGGAGGCACTGACCAGTCCTCTGTTGAAAGCACACCCACTGGTTATTAAAAAAAATAAATGCACAGCAACTGAAGATTCCTCTAGGGAGAGGGGCAGCCCCCTCCCCAGACCATTCCAACTCTATACTCAGGCTGAGCTGGTGGATTTGGGCTCCTGGTTTCAGCAGAAGACCTTGGAGTTAGTATCAGCTTCGTTCCTGCATCTTTGGGATTTACGGGTGGATGAAATTGTTCTGTTGGGATCAGAGATGGGAAAGCTGGCTTCCCTGGCAGTTCATCATGCCTTTGAGGCAGTGATTACAAAATGCACATCAGACCCCAGGAAATCATTCCCTCCTCAATTGGCTTATGGCTCAATCAGGTGATTTACCATCCTCCCCTGCTAGATGGCAGACATATGCCAACCTCCAACAGGCGTTACGGGAACTAGGCATAAAAAATGCCATCTATAGTCCAGAGAATTATGGCCCATATGAGGAGCCTTTTCCTGTGGGAATGAGAAATGTGCTTCAAATGGCTCCCACATCCCTCTTTGGGCCCCTAGTGCCCATTCTTGTCCCTCACTTAAGGCAGTCCAAAAGTGAGGGAAACCTCACTTTTGGACTACCCTAGTAAGTAATAGACTTGGGAAAGGCTGAAGCAATGACAGCATGGAAAGAAATAAGTTCTGCTACACAGAGGATGAATTTAAAGGGCCCCATGAAGGTTACGAGGACCAAGATGTGGGTTGATTTAATAGGGGCAGGAGCAAACTGAAAGAAATTAGATGGGGAGTCAAATAGGATCTTACTGGAGCTGTGGCAACAAATGAAACCGGAGCAGCAGTTCCAGCCATTTAGACCAAATAGGCAGAAGCCAGAGACAGAGACACAAGTCCGGCCTGTGTGTTTGCAAGACTTCCTGCTAGAGAGTGAGCCAACCTTGCCTGAACCCACACAGGAAGATGATTGGGGGACACAGTTTGATTCACGAGAAGGTCAAGGTACCTTCCCTGAGGCACTCGGGGGGAACCAGAGGCCATATGTTGAAATATTGAAATATCTATCCATTGGTCCCCAGTGAACATACAACGTGTCCTGGCTCTGGTGGACACAGGGGCTGAATGTTCACTGATTCATGGTAACCCTGAGCAGTTCACTGGGACCCCCACTATCACAGATGGATACGGGGGTAAGGCTATCAGAGTGAAACAAGCCCAAATCCCTTTGGGAATAGGACATCTACCCCAAAAGGAGTACACTGTGTATCTCTCTCCCGTCCCCGAATATATTTGGGGGATAGATATCCTGCAGGGCCTATGGTTGCAGACCACTGCAGGTGAGTTCAGACTGAGAGTATGTGTGGTGAAGGCAGTTCTGAGGGGATATGCTAGGCACCCGCCCATAGCTTTGCCTGTGCCTCAGCGCGTGACTAATACCAAACAATACAAATTGCCTGGAGGATATAAAGAAATTGGAGAAACCCTTCAGAAACTGGAAAAGGTGGATATTATAAAGCCACTTATATTCCTTTTAATTCCCCAGTGTGCCCAGTGAAAAAGCCAGATGGCTTCTGGTGTATAAATGTAGCTTACAGAGAATTAAATAAAGTCATATGCCCTATGCATGCTGCCATGCCCTCTATTGCAGAGCCGATGGGTACCCTCAGTCAAGAACTAGGAACATACCATTATGTGGTAGATCTTGCTAATGCCTTCTTTTCCACTGACATTGAGCAGGAAAGTCAGGAACAGTTTGCCTTCACGTGGGAAGGACGGCAATGGACTTTCACCATCCTCCCACAGGGATACCTCCACAGCCCTACCATCCATCATGGGCTTGTAGCCCATGACTTGGCAGCATGAGAGAAACCAACAGTGGTGCAGCTGTACTATTATATTGATGACATGCTCATGTCTGATTCTCTTTCATATCTAGAAAGTGCAGCACCTATACTGCTGCAACACCTACAGGAGAAAGGATGGGCTGTGAACAGTACCAAGGTTCAGAGACCTGTTTTGTCATTAAATTCTTGGGGGCCATCTGATCAGGTAAGACTAAAGTTATACTAGAAGCCGTAATAGACAAGGTCCAGGCCTTTTCTATCCCTACAACTATGTTACAGGAGTTTTTGAGTCTTCTAGGCTACTGGAGAGAGTTTATCCTGCATTTGGCACAAATTCTAAAGCCCTTATACAGGTTGGTATGAAAGGGTGTCAGGTGGGACTGGGATAAGACATTTGCATCTGCCTTTACTACAGCAAAACAGGCAGTCAAGGCCGTGCAGGCCTTGAGTGTGATAGACCCATCAAGGCCCTGTAAGCTGGATGTTCATGTGACTGAAGATGGTTGGTTATGGCTGGGGTCTCTGGCAGTGGCTTGAACAAACTAGCCAACCTACTGGATTCTGGTCACAACTCTGGAAAGTGACAGAGGTACAATACACCTTGATAAAAAAATAATTGGCTGCCATGTACCATGCCTTGATGACTACAGAACCTGTCACTGGAATGGCCCCGATAAATGTAATAACCTAACCACCTATCCCATCTTGCAGTGGGTACGAGACTGGGCCTAAAAACCAAGGAGTAGTGTGGCACAAACACCCATACTAGCCAAGTGGGGTGCCTACCTACAGCAGTGTAGTGCCCTCTCTAGTAGCCCCTTGAGTGAAGAACTCCAACGCTTATTGGGGCCAGTGACATTACTAGTGAAAAGCAGGAAGAATTTACTTTAGAACCATTAATAGCAGAGAGCACTTATCAGGAGGGAAGAGTCCCTATACCAAAAATGCATGGTACACAGATGGCTCCAGTCATGGGCAGCCTCCAAAAAGCAGGGTCCTAGCTTGCTATCCTAAGACTGAAACAGTATGGGTGGAGGATTGAGAGGGGAAGAGCAGCCAATGGGCAGAGTTGTGGGCTGTGTGGCTTGTGATCAGCCAGGAGCCCTCCCCTGTAGTTGTCTGCACTGACGGCTGGGCTGTCTATTGAGACTTGACCCTGTGGCTACCAACATGGTATCATGCCAACTGGCTGGTTGGTCACTGGCTCCTTTGGAGGCAAGAGTTGTGGCAAGACCTATGGGCCTCTGGTCAGACTAGGACAGTTAACGTATATCATGTGACAGGCCATTTGCCACTGGCATCCCTAGGAAATGATGAAATAGATTAATTCACCCAGGTACATTGACTAGAAGGAAAGCCTGCCTCTGATGTAGCCCAAAGGTTACATCAGCATTTGTTGCATGCAGGGCAAAAGACAATGTGGGCTGCAGCCCGTCAGTGGGGCTTGCCTTTGACCTTTGAAGAAGTTAGTAGTGCCTGGCCGGAGTGTGTCGTATGCTCTAGAAGGGACTTACACCAAGTTCCACAGCAACATGGGACAATAGCTAAGGGGGCAATATCCCTTGTGAGGTGGCAGATAGACTATACTGGGCCTCTACCCATGTCAGAAGGATACTGGTATGTGCCATGACTTGTGTGGACCCAGCTACTGGACTTCTGGTTGCTTTTCTTACATGTTGTGCAGACCAACGGACAATCAAAAGAGGCCTGGAGTGTCTCTTTGCAGACTATGGCTGACCACAGGTAATTGAGAGTGATCAAGGCACCCACTTTACTGGACATGCACTACAGGAATGGGTGCAACAGTTAAGAATGAAATGGAAGTTTCATATGCCATACAATCCTACAGCAACAGGCATGAAAGAGAGATACAGTGGTTTGTTAAAATCTGGACTGAAGAAGTCAGACACCAATAATTTGTGGGGATGGTCAGTCTGCTATGGACAATGCTATAGCATTTGAACAAGAAACCTGAACGGGAGCCCTAAGCCCCATAAACATGTTAACACATATGGCTGCCTCCCCTATACAAGTGTAAACTAAGGAAGAACCACTGAAGGTTCAGCCACCAGAATAATATCTTGCTGCCAGCACCAACTGCGCTAAACCCTGGAGACTCCATTGAGTGGACGTGGCCTTGGACCTTTCGACACATGGACCAACGATGGCTGGCTCTTCTGGCACCTGGGGGATAAGGCCTGGAAGCTGGCCTTCTGTGTATGCCTGAAATAACAGCAGAGTGGCCCCCAAAGGTCACAGTAGTATATCCTGAACGGCCCGAAGGTAGGAGCAGCTTACTGGGGAGTTTTGTTTTATCATTATGGCCAGTGCATGCACCTCCAGTAGCACTATATATAGACTCTTCAGCAAACCCCATGGGCAAAAGAATAAAAGTATGGTGTACTAGACCTGGAAGGGACCCCCTTCCTGCTATAGTCCTATCACAGTACCACTCTCTTGCATGCATCCTACCTGATGGACAAGATTTACCTGTGTTGGTGCCATTAAAACATGTGTCTTATTGCCCTTAAGGTCTTTGTGGATTGGGCACACACCCTAGCAAAAGAACTGCTACTTGCTGGTGTGCATGGAGCTCCCTACCTGTACCACTACTAAGTGTGAGTCATTAACTCATCTTAATAGAACTGCTTTTTTTTTTTTTTTTAATAATTATTTTTTATTAAAGGGTAATTGACGCACAGTATTACATTACATTAGTTTCAAGTGTACAACACAGTGGTAGAACATTTATATACATAATTCTAGGTTCCAGCTATCACCCTACCAAGCTGTTACAATATCTTGACTATATTCCTTATGCTATACATTACATCCCGGTTACTTATTTATTTTACCTTTGGAAGTCTGTCCTTTTTTTTTTTTTTTTTTTTGTGAGGGCATCTCTCATATTTATTGATCAAATGGTTGTTAACGACAATAAAATTCTGTATAGGGGAGTCAGTGCTCAATGCACAATCATTAATCCACCCCAAGCCTAATTTTCGTCAGTCTCCAATCTTCTGAGGCATAACAAACAAGTTCTTATATGTAGAACAAATTCTTACATAATGAATAAGTTACATAGTGAACAGTACAAGGGCAGTCATCACAGAAACTTTCGGTTTTGCTCATGCATTATGAACTATAAACAGTCAGTTCAAATATGAATACTCATTTGGTTTTTATACTTGATTTATATGTGGATACCACATTTCTCTCTTTATTATTATTATTTTTAATAAAATGCTGAAGTGGTAGGTAGATAAAAGATAAAGGTAGAAAACATAGTTTAGTGTTGTAAGAGAGCAAATGTAGATGATCAGGTGTGTGCCTGTAGACTATGTGTTAATCCAAGCTAGATCAGGGCAATAATACATCCGCGTATGCAGAAGATTTCTCTCAGAACAGGGGGGGTGAGGTTCTAAGCCTCACCTCTGTTGATCCCCAATTTCTCACCTGATGGCCCCCCTGCGACTGTGCCTGTCTTAGGTTGTTCCTTCCTTGAGGAATCTTACCCGTCTTTGGCTAACAAGTCATCTTCCGGGGCCATACAGGGAAACGTGAAGTTGGTAAGTGAGAGGGAAGCCTTATTGTTTGAAAAGGTTAGCTTTTTACTTCTTTGCATATTTATGCCCTGTGGCTTCTATGCTCAGCATTTGTCTTGAGGTATCTTTACCACTTGGAAGAATTATGATACTCGGTAAATTTGATATGAGGCACGAATTCTATTTAAGGGTTGTAGTTAGGAAGGAAGAAGAAAAGCTATAGAAGTAGCAGGCGGAAGAAAACATGGGAAGATTGATTATTTCTTTGACATATCTTCTTGTAGAGTAACTTCAGCATATATAGGTTTTAAGCTACTACTTAAATTGCGCACACACATTAACATAATAGGAGTATAGTTACATAAACAAAGCATATCTGTAATTACCAGCCATCTCCAGTGAAACCAAGAAAACCAGTTAGGCACCTTAGGCATTTGTGAAAACTTATCTATGATATGGTGGATATTGTCCAACTGAACTTGAACAGTCTGAGAGAAATCAGACAAATTAAAACAACCCATTCCTGGGGACTGTTCACATGCCATATGTTCTTTTAACAGTAAATAGTCTGTAGTTGTAAGACTTTGGAGCGCTACAATTTGCACTTCTCCAAATTCTTGGTTGAGTTCCAACAGTATAGATCCAGTCAAATTTGTTGTTTTACTGTATGCACAGGCCAGCTTAGATAACTCCTTCCTCATTCCCATGGCAAGTACAGGAACTGGTGGGATGAGTGCATCTACAGCTGTAGCAGTGCGGGGATCTTTGTTGGGGTTTTTTGATGATCATCTTCTGGCATGAGTCTTCCAGAGAGTGCAGATGTTGGAAGTTCTTTTTCATATCGTATCTTAGTTCATTTTCGGGGTAGCCCAATTAGGCTTTGATCCTCTGTATAAACACAAACAGATCCTTTGCCTATACTTTTATGTGCCCTTTATACCCTTGTGTAGAACTTAGTGGAGGTTACCACACAGGAACTGCCCTATTTTTTTTTGCTTTGTTTTTGGTATCACTAATCTACACTTACATGACGAATATTATGTTTACTAGGCTCTCCCCTATACCAGGTCTCCCCTATAAACCCCTTTATAGTCACTGTCCATCAGCATAGCAAAATGTTGTAGAATCACTACTTGCCTTCTCTGTGTTGTACAGCCCTCCCTTTTCTCCTACCCCCCCATGCATGTTAATCTTAATACTCCCCTATTTCTCCCCCCCTTATCCCTCCCTACCCACCCATCCTCCCCAGTCCCTTTCCCTTTGGTACCTGTTAGTCCATTCTTGAGTTCTGTGATTCTGCTGCTGTTTTGTTCCTTCAGTTTTTCCTTTGTTCTTATATTCCACAGATAAGTGAAATCATTTGGTATTTCTCTTTCTCCACTTGGCTTGTTTCACTGAGCATAATACCCTCCAGCTCCATCCATGTTGCTGCAAATGGTTGGATTTGCCCTTTTCTTATGGCTGAGGAGTATTCCATTGTGTATATGTACCACATCTTCTTTATCCATTCATCTATTGATGGACATTTAGGTTGCTTCCAATTCTTGGCTATTGTAAATAGTGCTGCAATAAACATAGGGGTGCATCTGTCTTTCTCAAACTTGATTGCTGCATTCTTAGGGTAAATTCCTAGGAGTGCAATTCCTGGGTCAAATGGTAAGTCTGTTTTGAGCATTTTGATGTACCTCCATACTGCTTTCCACAATGGTTGAACTAACTTACATTCCCACCAGCAGTGTAGGAGGGTTCCCCTTTCTCCACAGCCTCGCCAACATTTGTTGTTGTTTGTCTTTTGGATGGCAGCCATCCTTACTGGTGTGAGGTGATACCTCATTGTAGTTTTAATTTGCATTTCTCTGATAATTAGCGATGTGGAGCATCTTTTCATGTGTCTGTTGGCCAACTGTATTTCTTTTTTGGAGAACTGTCTGTTCAGTTCCTCTGCCCATTTTTTAATTGGGTTATTTGTTTTTTGTTTGTTGACGCGTGTGAGCTCCTTATATATTCTGGACGTCAAGCCTTTATCGGATGTGACATTTTCAAATATATTCTCCCATACTGTAGGGATCCTTCTTGTTCTATTGATGGTGTCTTTTGCTGTACAGAAGCTTTTCAGCTTAATATAGTCCCACTTACTCATTTTTGCTGTTGTTTTCCTTGCCCGGGGAGATATGTTCAAGAAGAGGTCACTCATGTTTATGTCTAAGAGGTTTGTGCCTATGTTTTCTTCCAAGAGTTTAATGGTTTCATGGCTTACATTCAGGTCTTTGATCCATTTTGAGTTGACTTTTGTATATGGGGTTAGACAATGGTCCAGTTTCATTCTCCTACATGTAGCTGTCCAGTTTTGCCAGCACCACCTGTTAAAGAGACTGTCATTTCGCCATTGTATGTCCATGGCTCCTTTATCAAATATTAATTGACCATATATGTCTGGGTTAATGTCTGGATTCTCTAGTCTGTTCCATTGGTCTGTGGCTCTGCTCTTGTGCCAGTACCAAATTGTCTTGATTACTATGGCTTTATAGTAGAGCTTGAAGTTGGGGAGTGAGATCCCCCCTACTTTATTCTTCTTTCTCAGGATTGCTTTGGCTATTTGGGGTCTTTGGTGTTTCCATATGAATTTTTGAATTATTTGTTCCATTTCATTGAAGAATGTTGCTGGTAGTTTCATAGGGATTGCATCAAATCTGTATATTGCTTTGGGCAGGATGGCCATTTTAACGATATTAATTCTTCCTAGCCACGAGCATGGGATGAGTTTCCATCTGTTAGTGTCCCCTTTAATTTCTCTTAAGAGTGACTTGTAGTTTTTAGAGTATAAGTCTTTCACTTCTTTGGTTAGGTTTATTCCTAGGTATTTTATTTTTTTTGATGCAATTGTGAATGGAGTTGTTTTCCTGATTTCTCTTTCTGTTGGTTCATTGTTAGTATATAGGAAAGCCACAGATTTCTGTGTGTTGATTTTGTATCCTGCAACTTTGCTGTATTCCGATATCAGTTCTAGTAGTTTTGGAGTGGAGTCTTTAGGGTTTTTTATGTACAGTATCATGTCATCTGCAAATAGTGACAGTTTAACTTCTTCTTTACCAATCTGGATTCCTTGTATTTCTTTATTTTGTCTGATTGCCGTGGCTAGGACCTCCAGTACTATGTTAAATAACAGTGGAGAGAGTGGACATCCCTGTCTAGTTCCCGATCTCAGAGGAAATGCTTTCAGCTTTTCGCTGTTCAATATAATGTTGGCTGTGGGTTTATCATAGATGGCCTTTATTATGTTGAGGTACTTGCCCTCTATTACCATTTTGCTGAGAGTTTTTAACATGAATGGATGTTGAACTTCGTCAAATGCTTTTTCAGCATCTATGGAGATGATCATGTGGTTTTTGTCTTTCTTTTTGTTGATGTGGTTGATGATGTTGATGGACTTTCGAATGTTGTACCATCCGTGCATGCCTGGGATGAATCCCACTTGGTCATGGTGTATGATCCTTTTGATGAGTTTTTGAACTCGGTTTGCTAATATTTTGTTGAGTATTTTTGCATCTACGTTCATCAGGGATATTGGTCTGTAGTTTTCTTTTTTGGTGGTGTCTTTGCCTGGTTTTGGTATTAGGGTGATGTTAGCTTCATAGAATGAGTTTGGGAGTATCCCCTCCTCCTCTATTTTTTGGAAAACTTTAAGGAGAATGGGTATTATGTCTTCCCTGTATGTCTGATAAAATTCCGAGGTAAATCCATCTGGCCCGGGGGTTTTGTTCTTTGGTAGTTTTTTGATTACCGCTTCAATTTCATTGCTGGTAATTGGTCTGTTTAGATTTTCTGTTTCTTCCTGGGTCAATCTTGGAAGGTTATATTTTTCTAGGAAGTTGTCCATTTCTCCTAGTTTTCCCGGCTTGTTAGCATATAGGTTTTCATAGTATTCTCCAATAATTCTTTGCATTTCCGTGGGGTCCGTCGTGATTTTTCCTTTCTCGTTTCTGATACTGTTGATTTGTGTTGACTCTCTTTTCTTCTTAATAAGTCTGGCTAGAGGCTTATCTATTTTGTTTATTTTCTTGAAGAACCAGCTCTTGGTTTCATTGATTTTTGCTATTGTTTTATTCTTCTCAATTTTATTTATTTCTTCTCTGATCTTTATTATGTCCCTCCTTCTGCTGACCTTAGGCCTCATCTGTTCTTCTTTTTCCAATTTCGATAATTGTGACATTAGACCGTTCATTTGGGATTGCCCTTCCTTTTTTAAATATGCTTGGATTGCTATATACTTTCCTCTTAAGACTGCTTTTGCTGTGTCCCACAGAAGTTGGGGCTTAGTGTTGTTGTTGTCATTTGTTTCCATATATTGCTGGATCTCCATTTTAATTTGGTCATTGATCCATTGATTATTTAGGAGCGTGTTGTTAAGCCTCCATGTGTTTGTGAGCCTCTTTGCTTTCTTTGTACAGTTTATTTCTAGTTTTATGCCTTTGTGGTCTGAAAAGTTGGTTGGTAGGATTTCAATCTTTTGGAATTTTCTGAGGCTCTTTTTGTGGCCTAGTATGTGGTCTATTCTGGAGAATGTTCCATGTGCACTTGAGAAGAATGTATACCCCGCTGCTTTTGGATGTAGAGTTCTATAGATGTCTATTAGGTCCATCTGCTCTACTGTGTTGTTCAGTGCTTCCGTGTCCTTACTTATTTTCTGCCCAGTGGATCTATCCTTTGGGGTGAGTGGTGTGTTGAAGTCTCCTAGAATGAATGCATTGCAGTCTATATCCCCCTTTAGTTCTGTTAGTATTTGTTTCACATATGCTGGTGCTCCTGTGTTGGGTGCATATATATTTAGAATGGTTATATCCTCTTGTTTGACTGAGCCCTTTATCATTATGTAGTGTCCTTCTTTATCTCTTGTTACTTTCTTTGTTTTGAAGTCTATTTTGTCTGATATTAGTACTGCAACCCCTGCTTTCTTCTCACTGTTGTTTGCTTGAAATATGTTTTTCCATCCCTTGACTTTTAGTCTGTACATGTCTTTGGGTTTGAGGTGAGTTTCTTGTAAGCAGCATATAGATGGGTCTTGCTTTTTTATCCAATCTGTTACTCTGTGTCTTTTGATTGGTGCATTCAACCCATTAACATTTAGGGTGACTATTGAAAGATATGTACTTATTGCCATTGCAGGCTTTAAATTCGTGGTTACCAAAGGTTCAAGGTTAGCCTCTTTACTATCTTACTGCCTAACTTAGCTCGCTTATTGAGCTGTTATATACACTGTCTGGAGATTCTTTTCTTCTCTCCCTTCTTATTCCTCCTCCTCGATTCTTCATATGTTGGGTGTTTTGTGCTGTGCTCTTTCTAGGAGTGCTCCCATCTAGAGCAGTCCCTGTAAGATGTTCTGTAGAGGTGGTTTGTGGAAAGCAAATTCCCTCAGCTTTTGTTTGTCTGGGAATTGTTTAATCCCACCATCATATTTGAATGATAGTCGTGCTGGATACAGTATCCTTGGTTCAAGGCCCTTCTGTTTCATTGTATTAGATATATCATGCCATTCTCTTCTGGCCTGTAAGGTTTCTGTTGAGAAATCTGATGTTAGCCTGATGGGTTTCCCTTTATAGGTGACCATTTTCTCTCTAGCTGCCTTTAACACTCTTTCCTTGTCCTTGATCTTTGCCATTTTAATTATTATGTGTCTTGGTGTTGCCCTTCTTGGATCCTTTCTGTTGGGGGTTCTGTGTATTTCCGTGGTCTGTTCGATTACTTCCTCCCCCAGTTTGGGGAAGTTTTCAGCAATTATTTCTTCTAAGATACTTTCCATCTCTTTTCCTCTCTCTTCTTCTTCTGGGACCCCTATAATACGGATATTGTTCCTTTTGGATTGGTCACACAGTTCTCTTAATATTGTTTCATTCCTGGAGATCCTTTTGTCTCTCTCTATGTCAGCTTCTATGCGTTCCTGTTCTCTGATTTCAATTCGATCAATGGCCTCTTGCATTCTATCCATTCTGCTTATAAACCCTTCCAGAGTTTGTTTCATTTCTGCAATCTCCTTTCTGGCATCTGTGATCTCCTTCCGGACTTCATCCCATTTCTCTTGCGTATTTCTCTGCATCTCTGTCAGCATGTTTATGATTCTTATTTTGAATTCTTTTTCAGGTTGACTGGTTAGGTCTGTCTCCTTCTCTGGTGTTGTCTCTGTGATCTTTGTCTGCCTGTAGCTTTGCCTTTTCATGGTGATAGGAATAGTCTGCAGAACTGGGACGAGTGACGGCTGGAAGGACTTCCTTTCTTGTTGGTTTGTGGCCCTCCTCTCCTGGGAGAACAGCGGCCTCTAGTGGCTTGTGCTGCGCAGCTGCGCGCAGACAGGGTTTCTGCTTCCTGCCCGGCTGCTATGGAGTTAATCTCCGCTGTTGCTGTGGGCGTGGCCTGGCTCGGGCAGCTACTCCAAAGTGGTGGAGTCGCGTTGGAGCAGGAGCTGCTGGGAGGCTATTTATCTCCATAAGGGGCCTCCCTACTCCCTGCAGCCCAGGGGTTCGGGTGCCCAGAGATCCCGGATTCCCTACCTCTGGATTAAGTGACCCGCCCTGCCTCTTTAAAACTTCCAAAAAGCACCCGCCAAAACAAAACAACGCCCAAAAAAAAAAAAGAAAGAAAAGTTTTTAATTAAAAAAAAAATGTTTTTAATTTAAAAAAAAAAAAAAAAAGGTGGTTGTTCGTTTTTCTTTATTCTCCGGTGCCAGCCTCAGGCCTCTGCTCCCCGGTCTTTCTGCCCTGTTTCCCTAATATTGGGGTCCCTATCCCTTTAAGACTTCCAAAAAGCACTCGCCAAAACAAAACAGCAAAATAGCAAAAAAAAATGGTCGCGCACTTTTCTTATGTCCTCTGTCGCCCAGCCTCCAGTGCCTGCTCTCTGTTCTTCCTGCCCTGTTTTCCTAGTATCGAGCGCCCTGCACTCTGGCCCGGATGGCTGGGGCTGGGTGTTCGGCAGTCCTGGGCTCCGTCTCCCTCCCGCTCTGCCTGCTCTTCTCCCGCCGGGAGCTGGGGGGAGGGGCGCTCGGCTCCCGCGGGGCCGGGGCTTGTATCTTACCCCCTTCGTGAGGCGCTGGGTTCTCTCAGGTGCGGATGTTGTCTGGATATTGTCCTGTGTCCTCTGTTCTTTATTCTAGGAAGGGTTGTCTTTGTTATATTTTCATAGATATATGTTGTTTTGGGAGGAGATTTCCGCTGCTCTACTCACGCCGCCATCTTCCGCCCCTCTATAGAACTGCTTTTGAATACAGCTGAAATAACCTCCTCAGGCTTGAGGATTATTATAATTATTGTTACCTGTATCAAAATTTTATTGTATCATAATTTTTGTTATTATCTGTATGTTGTTGTCATCCTCTGTTGCCACTGTGGAATATGGTTACAAAGCTCCAGAAGATTGAGAGCATGTAGATTGTGAAGCAAGAAGTATGGAGGAATAGAGTGGGGGGAAAATGGAAGTTCCTATGGTCAGGATCTACACCTGACCCTAAACTACTTGATGATGTAATTGGCCTGCTGCTAGGCTACTGCTTCCATACCCATAGTCAATAAGCTACTATTGACTGAATCACTATATGAAAAGCTCTGCCCAGTGTTCTGGGAAGTGGCAGAGATGAAGGAGGATTACAGACCTGCAGACTACTGGATACAGATGTAATTCTAGTGCTTGACCTATCGCCGGGAGAATAAGCCAGGTGACAACCCTTTCACCCCAAGAATGTTCCATTGTCATTCCTCAGTCTCACTGAATCCATAGTGAACTTGCCAGGGACTGAAATCCACTGACAAGATAGGATGATTGCACAACAATGTGAATGCACTTAACACTAATAAACTGCACATTTAAAAATGGCTAAAATGGTAAATTTTAAATTAGGTGCATTTATGTGCATTTACCATTACCACAATTAAAGTTTTTTTTAAAACCCCAGATAGATTAAGGATTAAATTCAACAACAAAACTTTAAACTCTTAGAATGTATAAAGGAATATCTTTTAAAACTTTGGGTAGAGAAATTTTTTTTGAAGATGCCTATGACATTCACTATTAAAGGAAAACATGATAAGTGTGTTTGTACTAGGATTGTTTTTTGTCTATCAAAGACTCTTTAAAGAAAGTGAAAAGACAAGTTAGCAACTGCAAGAAGACATTCACAGTAAACATAACTAATAAAAGCATAATATCACAAATAACAGGATCTCATTCAAATCAGTAAGATAAGCTAAAATAATAGGCAAAAGATGAGCAGGCTCATCAAAGAAGACAAAACACAGATGGCCTACAAATACATGAGCAAATGAAATCATCAGCAACAAGTGAACTGAAGCACCATTTATCCCACCTGATTCGCAGAAGGAAAAGTGACTCCTGCCATGTTGGAGAAGATGTGTGTCTTCCAGATCTCTTATTTGTTGCTGGTGGGAATGGAATTCCATGCAAACACTTTTTAAAATACTTTGGCTTTATCTCCTACTGACCCAATATATGTATATATTTTTTAACTTACTTTAAATTAATTTTTTTGGTGTCATTAATATACACTTACATGAACAACATTATGGTTACTAGATTCCCCCCATTATCAAGTCCCCACCACCTACCCCTTCACAGTCCCTGTCCATCAGCATAGTAAGATGCTACAGAATCACTACTTGTCTTCTCTGTGCTGTACTGCCTTCCCTGTGCCCCCCACTACATTATGTGTGCTAATTGTAATGCCCCCTTCTCCCCCTTATCCCTCCCTTCACACCCATCCTCCCAAGTCCCTTTCACTTTGGTAACTGTTAGTCCATTCTTGGGTTCTGTGAGTCTGCTGCTGTTTTGTTCCTTCAGTTTTTTCTTTGTTCTTATACTCCACAGATGAGTGAAATCATTCGATACTTTCTTTCTCTGCCTGGCTTATTTCACTGAGCATAATACCCTCTAGCTCCATCTATGTTGTTGCAAATGGTAGGATTTGTTTTCTTCTTATGGCTGAATAATATTCCATTGTGTATATGTACCACCTCTTCTTTATCCATTCATCTACGGATGGACACTTAGGTTGCTTGCATTTCTTGGCCATTGTAAACAGTGCTGTGATAAACATAGGGGTGCATATGTCTTTTTGAATCTGGGCTCCTTCATTCTTAGGGTAAATTCCTAGGAGTGGAATTCCTGGGTCAAATGGTATTTCTATTTTGAGTTTTTTGAGGAGCCTCCATACTGCTTTCCACAAAAGTTGAACCAATTTACATTCCCACCAGCAGTATAGGAGGGTTCCCCTTTCTCCACATCTTCGCCAACATTTGTTGTTGTCACCCAAAATATATATTTAAGAAAAATTCGTGTGTATGTATAACAGTGAATACATTGAAAATGTTCACAGAACTATTCACAATAGTAAAAACCTAGAAACTCAAGTGCTTACCATTAAGAAAATGGATGAATAACTTGTGATGTATTCACACAGTAGTCAAATTAACTATAGCAACATGGAAGAATAACTGTGAATATATTTAGCAATATACTACTACCTGAAAAAATAAGTTATAATCAATTCTATGTAGTACATTCTTTTTAAAATTTAAACCAAACTAAAATAAATTTTAATTCCTTGCAGATATGTGTGTGTGTGCATATTCAAGAATTCATACAGATGCAAAAAAACTACATAAGAAGAAAAGCAAGGAAATGATAAAGAAGGAATTCAGGATGATAGATGTTGGTTGGGTGGGGAGGGGCAGGAAGGTGGTTCCAAATTCACGTAAATAATTATGAAGGACCTCGTTTTTGCTTTAAGTGGTGTTTTCATGGGGTCTTACATTATTAAAAATAATCAACTAACAACTAACTAAAAGTGAGCTATTAATGCACCAATGTTAAAAATATGTCAGAAACTAAGAATTATGATTAACCAGTTCCATGGATCTGACGTTAAAAAATTGAAGAATACAAAAAGGGTGAAGATCATGGAGAGGAAGCCAGTTTTAACGGTCGGCACATTATTTCCAGCCCCTTGTGCAGTAGTGACAGTGGATGTTAATTACAGGAGCTGCAGTGAAGTCAGACAGAATCCTTATGGGGCTGCACTGCCCCCAACAGTGTGATAGCCGGTGGGGGCCGAGGGAGCATGGGATGGTTCATGTATAGCTCAAAGAAGTAATGTTTAGGAGCACTTATAAAAGTCAAGTCCTCCTTTGCTTTGCACCATCTTGTGCAATATCCCCCTGGTCTGGGTATCTTTCTTATCAACATGATAAGCAGTTTGGGGGCAGTATCAAGAGAGAGTAAGGGCCTGTCAGCACTGTAAAACCCCTCAGGGGTCAAGGAAATTCTCTTGTTCTGACCCCAAGAATGTTGCTCAGAGCCCCACCTATCCTTTCCCCCATGACTCTCCATCAAATATAAGGCAAATATCAAGATCACAGAATTCCATGGAGCAACAAACTGGGAAGGTGAAGAATGACAATGCCACATGCACCCTAAGGAGATAATAATCATTTCTGAAGATCAGAATGGAGGCAGAATGCCAACTGCCGGTTGGAAGGAAGTATGGGCAAGCCTGCCTGCCAGGGCCATGGGTTGCCAGAGATAGTCACACCACCTACCTATTAAGCTAGCTTCCTAGCACATGCCAATTCCTTTTGCATATTCTACTTTTTAAACCCATTTTTTTATAAGAATTTATAGAGAAATTAATACCAGTATATACCATGGCCCAGTAATCCTACTCCTGGGTATATATATTAGAAACTTGTGCACGCACCATAGGGATGTTTAACTAGCATAGTTATGGTAGCAGGGAAGTGGAGGCCCCTAGGGTAACCTCTAGGGGGATGTGGAGGCAGAAGTCTGCAATGCTCTGCAGTACCAGGGTAATAAAAAAAAGAGGTACATATAGAGGTGGTTTACTTAAATGTAGGGTGGAGTGAGAAATAGAATGCAGTCTATAACATAATACCACTTATATAAATGTCAAATATGCACATTTGCAAAACAACAGCAAATATTTCCCACAAATATAATCAAATCCAAGTACCTATACCTAAACTAGGAGGATTGGTTCTCTATGGCTGGTGGAGGGGCGATGGGAGAAAATGAAAGTGGAATGAGGGTGAAATGAAAAATTAGAGAAATTATGAAAGGAAATTTAATATTGGGCCTTGCATGAATTATTAACAAGAGGAGGAATGGTAAACTGTTTCCACCTTTGGGTAAAACAAACTCTCATATACTTTTTTGCTTGCAAGTCTTTTTCATCCTGGACTCTCAATAGTTACCAAAGCCTGGTCCCCCAACAGAAGCATTGGTGCCACTAGAGGGCTGGGCAGAAATGCAGATTTTCAAGCCCCATCCAGATCTGCTGAGTCAAAAGTCCAGGCATGTGGGGCCCACAATCTGTGTTTTAACTCGCTCTCCAGGTGGTTCTGATGCAAACTCATTTTAAGAACCACTCCTCTGTAGATTCAAAAAAGAATTCATTGGGAACTGTAGAGAGAGCTGAGGTCACACTAAAGAAGGCTGAAGATGAATGGGTGTAAGGGCAGGTGCCAGAGGGGAAGCAAGCTGGTCTTTCAAGACCTTTATGAAGTGGGTGGAGATAGAGTGAACAAAATTACAAGGGGTGGGAGCAGATCTTTTTTTTTTCCTTTTTAATGTGGAAGTGACATAAACAAGTTTAAAATTCTGCAGGAAATAATCTGTCCAGGAATTGAAGACAATTGATAAAAGTTATGAAACCTGTACCAGAGGTTCTCAGGCCTTCTGGGACCTGGGCACAGGCAGGTTTAAAAAACTTCTCAGGAAATCTTAAGCAGCCAGGGTTAGAGACCCATTGATCTATAAACACATTGAATGCTATGCACCTCTTAAAGAGAATGAACTAGACATATCTGTATTAATGTGGAAGAATGTCAGAGATATACATTAAAATAATAATAACAGGATGCAGGACAGTATATCTGTCCTGTAAGAATACATACAGTTGGTAAACACATAGAAAACATGGGGAAAACAGACAAACTGTTTTCAACTATTATCTCTGCAACATGATATTATAAGAGACTGTCTGCTGCTAAGTCACCTATCTCTGTGATGTCTGAGTCCTGAATGACAAGCATCATCAGCATCTGTGGCAGACCTCTGTGTGACTGCCACTGTCTCAGTCCTGCAGTTTTGTCTTTTCTGTTCACGTCTTGTCCCCCAGGGCCTAGAAGAGTCCCTGGTACAAAGTAGGCTCTCAAATATTGTTGAAGGATGAATCTTATTTAATCTTCTAGCAAACCTTTGAAGTGGGTACTATCATCATCCATTTTGTGGAGGACAAAATGGAGGCCAGGAGAGGTTAAGCCACTCAATAGGCCAGGGAAGAGGGTTTGGACCTAGGTCAGCCTGATTTGGGGACTCCACTCTCAACCACTACGCAATACGGCCTCACTTTACAACGTAGCTTTTCTGCTATGTAACCAGGAAAGAGATGAAAATACATCTTTTTAAAAACCACACAAGTAGTGCTGAAATGCAGGAGAGGGTTCCTGAACTAATCCACTATGTTTGGACAGATGGATAATGCCCTTTTCTCTGCTCTTGTAGTGGAGACTAGTGGAAGTGGAAAAGAAGAAAAACCATGTTTAATAGGCATTTATTGTGAATGCAACCTCCAAAATACTCTCAGTAATGTGCTGTGTCTGTGTGTGTCTGTGTGTGTGTGTGTGTGTATATACATATGATACGCAAACTTACAAATGCCAAATTTCATTTTTAAAAGCTGGTATAGTGAGTGTCAGAGCAAAAATGAATGAAGAAGTATCAGAGACATCTGTAGCTTCATATTGAGAAACTCCATAGTAATATGAGCAGTAAGAAATTCAGTTTAGCATCAAGGCCAATAGACATATTTTTCCAAGTCTTTGTGACAGACTTGGGTCAACCACAGAAGCAACTCACCCTGACAGCACATTCCACAGACAGGCTAACTATGAGAAAAATGCACTGCTACTTTAAAACCACCAATTAGAAACCAAGAAGTAAGCCACAGTTTTTAGCCAAGCATCTTGAAATGACAGCAAGATTAATTGATTACAGACTATATAGCATGTTGGAAGCAAGCTACTGTGAAAAGAAATCTGCTTTGTAAAATATAAGCATAACAGCAGTTAATCAAGGCAACTGATCCAATGATTAATCTTTTACTTCTCCTTTAAAAGGGAGAGTATTTGGTTATTTGGTATAGATATGCAAAAAATAAAGCTTGTTTAAAAGGAAGTGGGAGATTAGAAATCAAGTAAAGTTAAGTCTAAACTTTTTTTATGTTTATTTTTCCTCTAAAAATCAACACATATTATTTTCTGGAAGACAGAGAAATGTAGAAAAATATCAGACTCTTCTCCAAACAAAACCTAACTACTGCTGATATTTAAGCATTTGTAACCTAGTAGTAAGTCTCACACTGTATATAAAAATTTTAACATCTGCATGTAGTATGGTGAGTAGCCATACTACATAAATATTTTCTCATATTACTACAGGCTTGTAACCTGAATTTCTAATGAATTTGTAACACTCCACTAAGGAAATGTAGATTGTGTGTATGTTCCCCTGACCTCACTCCTAATTCCTAACCCTTCCTCAAACTCCATTTCTGTTATTAGTTTTGTTTTTTGTTTTTATCAGAGCAAAAATTTTTTTATTAAGGTATTATTGATATACACTCTTATGAAGGTTTCACATGAAAAAACAATGTGGTTACTACATTCACCCATATTATCGTGTCTCCCCCCATACCCCATTACAGTCACTGCCCATCAGTGTAGCAAGATGCCACAGAGTCACTATTTGCTCTCTGTGCTACACTGTCTTCCCCATAATCCCCACCACACCATGTGCGCCAGTCATAGTACCCCTCAATCTCCTTCTCCCTCCCTCCCCACCTGCCCTCCCCCACCCCTTCCCTTTGGTAATCACTAGTCCCTTCTTGGAGTCTCTGAGTCTGCTGCTGTTTTGTTCCTTCAGTTTTGCTTCATTGTTATACTCCACAAATGAGGGAAATCATTTGGTACTTGTCTTTCTCCATCTGGCTTATTTCACTGAGCATAATATCCTCCAGCTCCATCCATGTTGTTGCAAATGGTAGGATTTGTTTCTTATGGCTGAATAGTATTCCGTTGTGTATATGTGCCACCTCTTCTTTATCCATTCATCTACGGATGGACACTTAGGTTGCCTCCATATCTTGGCTATTGTAAATAGTGCTGCGATAAACATAGGGGTACATGTCTTTTTGAATCTGAGATCTTGCTTTCTTTGGGTAAATTCCTAGGAGTGGAATTCCTAGGTCAAATGGTATTTCTATTTTTAGTTTTTTGAGGAACCTCCAAATTGCTTTCCACAATGGTTGAACTAGCTTACATTCCCTGTTATTCGTTTTTGTATCTCTTATCCTTCCAGATATTTCTGCCTAACAAGCAGTGAATGTGAGTGTGTGTTTGGGCACGTGGGTGCTATGTCCCTTCTCTGTTCCCTCAAATGGTAGCATGCTAAACAAACTTTTCCCCTTGCTTTATTTACTTCCTTATTTTATATGTTCTGGAGACCACTCTTTATTACTATATATCATCTGCCTTTTCAAAACTGTGGTAAAATAGACATAATATAAAGTTACCATCTTAATCATTTTTAAGCAAGCCGTTCAGTGGTGTTAAGTATATTCTCATTGCTGCAAACCCCAGAACTCTTTCATTCTGCGAAACTGAAACGTATACTCATTAATCAATAACTCCCTCTCCCCTTCTCCCAGCCTCTGGCAACCATCATTCTGTTTTCTGTGTCAATGAATTTGACTCTACTCTAGGTACCTCATTTAAGTGCGTTTATACAGTATTTGTCTTTTTGTCACTGGCTTCACTCAGCATGTCCCCAAGGTTCATTCATGTTGTAGCATGTGTCAACATTTCCTTCCTTTTTATATCTGAATAATATCCCATTGTGCGTATGTCACATTTGGTTATTTCATTCATCCTTCAGTGCACATTTGGGTCATTTTCACCTTTTGGCTATTGTAAATAATGCTGTGAACTTGAGTGCACAGATATCTCTTCAAGAGCTGCTTTCAATTCTTTTGGATATTTACCCAGAAGTGGGATTGCTGGATCATATATTTCTATTTTTTTCTGATCAACTGTCATACTGTTTTTCACAGTGGCTGCACCATTTTACATATATACTCTGCACAAAGGTTCCAGTTTCTCCAATACCGCACCAATTCACTGTTGATAGTGGTCATCCTAATGGATGAGAGGTAGTACTCATTGTGGTTTTGATTTCTATTTCCCTAGTGATTAGTGATGTTGAGCACCTTTTCATATGCTAGTCATATTCTTACTTTTTTAGCATTTTGATAGTATTACATTAAAAAACATAGTTAATATCTGAGTTAAATAGATCTTCTCAGTTGCTCTTAAAAACAAAAATACAATGACTTCCCTTGCACCTTCTTTTGGTTTCCATTAAAAAAATTTTTCTCATTGTGGAATTTCAAATAGATACTAATGTAGACAAACTAATATAAAGAAATCCATGTACCTATAAGCCAGCTTCAACAGTTACCAACTTACGGACAATTTTGTATCACTGATACTCCTTCCCACATGCACCACATCCACATATTTTAAAGAAAATCCCTGTCATTATTTCATTTAGCTTATAGTTCCCAAGGTATCTTTAAAACCTGTACATACTTTTTGTGTATACATAAGAATACCTCTGTAAAATAAATTCTAAAGTGTGAATTTCTTGGCTCAAAGTGGAGCTGAATTTTACATTTTAAGAGACCTTGCCCTCTTGTCCCCTACAAAAAAGTCGTGCTTTGTTCTCCCATGTGCAGTTAAGTCAAAGCATGTTTCAGATATCCTCATCAAAACAGCAGTGTCAAACTGTGCCTTTATGTGAAAATGGTACTCAAAATTTATTTATGATATTGGATTCCTCCTTGTACCTTTAAAACTCATTCCTGTTTCTTTTTTCTGCAGAAACTTCTGCATATACATTGTCCATTTTTCTCTGAGTTGAACTTTTATTACTGATTGCTTTTGTAATAAGGAAATCAGACCTTGCTTAGTAATACAAACTTACAATTATTTTTCTCAGTTGCTATCATATTTGCTCTTCAGAAAATTTAAGGTTCCTATTTGGTCACATTTACTGATCTTTAATTTTATGATGTGTGGGATTTATACTCTGTCTGGAAACTGCCTTTCACTCTCACTTTTTTATTTCTCCGATGTTTTCTTTAAATATTTTTATATGCTTTTTAAAACATGTCAACATTTGCTCTTTTAGAATTTATTGTACTATAAGGATGTCAAAGGTATTTGACACTTTCCCGCCACACGTCAGGACTGGCGGGAGACAGAGGTTTTTATCTGTAATGACAAAGTAGGCGCAGTTACAAAATCAGACGTCGGCGAGATCTTTACGCCCGTGTGAACAGCAGTGTGAGGTCCTCGCAGACGCCAGGGTTTGGTGGAGGGAAGGGGCAAGTGAGAACGGAAGCGGTGTGGACTCAATGCTGCGGGGCCTAACCTGTGTTAACTGACGGCCGAGTCGTGGCGGGGTGCGCCAGCTCGGGACTAGCCGGCTCCCGCGCTGGGCCCGGAGGGGGCCTCTGCGACAGGGACCCCGGGCGCCTGCGGGGTGAGCCCGCCTGCTTGCGGCGTCTCCTCCCCCGTGTTCTCCAGAGCCGGCGGCAGGCGGCCAGGCCGCGTCCAGGGGCACATCGACACCGTCACCCCCGAGCGCGAGCCGGTCCAGCCCTGAAGACCTGCCGTGAGCGAGCTCGGATACCTCGCCTACCGCAGGGCCTTCGCGCCTACCCGCCGCGCGTGCGTGGGCGGGCCGGACTGGACGGGCAGGGCGGGGCCTAAGACATACTCTAGGAGGGCGGAGCTGCAGACCCACAGGGGCGGAACCGAAGACTGGCGCAGATCCAGGTGGAGGCGGGACCGCGGTCGGCAGGAGCAGAGCGCGGCCAGGCCAGGGTCCCTGCGGAGCTAAGGACTGGAGGGGTTGAGGCGGCTGGAGGCAGGGCCGAGGACGGTTCGGTGTCCTCCCGCGCCGCCCCGCCCTCCGCGCGCGCCCGCGCCCGGCACAGCCAGCACCGCCCTTCCGCGGTCCTGGGCCAGAGACAGCGGCGCTGCCCCGCCCCTCGCCCCCCTCCCCTTCCTGCTGGCGGCCCGCCCGCCAGCGCGCAGCGGCCGAGCGGCGAGGGCGGCGGACGCGGCCGGAGTGGCGCAGCGGCGAGGTGCCAGCCACGGCGGCGGACTGCGGAGAGATGCTGGGCGTGGCGGCAGGAATGACCAACAGGTACGGGCCGCGCTCGCCCCGGCGCCCGCCCCGCACTGCCCGCCACGCCGGCGGCCCCTGCCACCCGGCCTCAGGCGCCTTTCCCGCGCCCCGGCCGGACGTCCGGGAGGCGTGCTCACGTCCCCGGAGGCCGCCCGAGGGGTGTCGCTGGGACGTGTCCGGTGTCCCGGACCGTGCGCTGGGCGGCAGCCGTGTCCCCGCAGCGGGGACTCGGCGGAGCAGCGTCCCCGGACGCCAGGTGTTAGCGCCCATTTTAGAGTCAGCGCCGAGTGGCGGCCTCTTACCCTTTGCAAACCTCTAAACTGTTGGGCCGTCGTACTAGACAGCTGGATTTTCCTAAGTGTTCTGCGATTTTCCTAAATAACTGTTGTAATGTCTGGATTGAATTGTAAGAGGAAAATCCGGTTTTACACAGAGATGTTCTGGGAAAAGGAGCAGTATTTTAATAGCTTTTTCACGTAATTGGGGATTTTCTTTGTTACTACACGAAAACTAGGGTGAGTGGTGGTTTCTAAAAGATTGGTTCGGACGTGGAATCTGCAGCATCACCAGTGAACTTCCTACACTCTGACATTAAATTCCTTGGTCTGTCTTGCAGTTTGAATGGACTTGTTACCCACTGTGCTGTCTGTATGTTTGTCGTTGGAGAAATAGAGTTAGCCGGCTCTTCCGAGGGCTGACACGTTTCTTAACACAGGATCGCTAAATTCTGTTTGTTAATACCACCACCGATTTCATTGGAAAAGTATTTAAATATTGAGAAGCTGTCGAACTCAAAGGGTGGCTACAAGTTTTCCAGAGTTCTAATTTTCATTTGAAAGCCTTATTTTATTACTGGCAGAAAACTGCTGTCTCAAAGTGATAGAATCGCTTTGTTCTGTTTCAAAAATGCCTGCCAAATACAGGTCTAGAAAACATAGTTTGCAGGTTATATTTTTTCGGTAAAAATGGTATACCGTGAAAAAAGCATTTGATTCAGCTCATCACCTAGTCTCACACATGCTTATCCTCCAGAGAGCCATCTGCCCTGCCATGCGGAAGTGCCTCCTCGTCCCTCTTTCTCCATCACCTGCCACAGAAAGGTCAAGGGTCAAGAGTTAATAACATTCATAATTTGTACTGCTTGATCAAAAACATTTTTCTTTTTAAAAGTTTATGGAATATTAAGTCGATACAAAATTTAAAATATGTATGACAAAGAATGATGATAGAGTGAATACACAGTGTAAGATGCAACAGTTTCCTTTACCTCGAGCCCCTCCCTGATCTTGATCCCATCCCCTTTTCATCCTGAATTTTTCATTAGTAATCCCTTCCATGTTTTTTTTTTTTTCTATTAGGTACGTTCACACTGTTGTGGGCCCATCACCACCATCCATCATCTCCAGAACTCTTTCCTTTTTTAAGGCTGAATGTTTGTATATACCATTCATTTTGTTTTGTTTATCCTTTGATGGGCACTTGGGTTGCTTCCATGTTTTAGCTGTTGTGAATAATGCTGCTGTGAGTATGGATTTATAGTCACTAGTTGAAATTTTTATTGACATAATTATAATTATAGTTCACATGTAGTTGTAAGAAATAATAAAAGGGGCCCAGTGTATCCTTTTCCCAGTTTCCCCTATGATACCATTTTGCAAAATTGTAGTATACTGTTGCAGCCACGATGTTGACTATAATACAATCCATCAATTATTTCGGATTTCCCCACTGTTAGTTGTAGTCCTGTGTGTGTGTGTGTGTGTGTGTGTGTGTGTGTCTGTATCTGTGTGTTCTGTAATTTTATCACAAGTGTAGATGCGTAAAACTCCGTGTTTAGCTTTCTAAGAAACGGATGGACTTTTCCAGAGTGGCTGTACTATTTTCATCATGGACACTTAAAGAGAAGATGGTGTTCTTTCCCTGCAAGTACATGGAGGTGAGGAATTGGTTGACTGCCACTGTCTTGCTGAGTGCTAAGAGGCCGCAGCTGTGCCCACCACTGCTTCTGCACTCAGTGAGAGAGTCGATACAGTGCCAGAGGCTCTAGGAACTTAGCATTACTATGAAGATCATTTTGATCTCCCAGATCTGTTGAAAAGGTCTTTTTGGTTTTGAGACCAACTTTGCGACTTAAGCCTAAATAATAAGAAAAGTGCAGATATTTGGTACGTTTAAAAGAGAATATACAGCTGACCCTTGGACAACATGGGGGTTAGGGGCACCAGCCTCGCCCCAGCCCTTGCTGTGCAG
The DNA here is from genome assembly GCF_030020395.1 of Manis pentadactyla. Taxonomy (NCBI): domain Eukaryota; kingdom Metazoa; phylum Chordata; class Mammalia; order Pholidota; family Manidae; genus Manis; species Manis pentadactyla. Next base: position 143,342,775 of record NC_080020.1, on the reverse strand, counting down.
TCAAAAATTTACATATAACTTTTGCCGCCCAAAAACCTAACTACTAATAAACTCCTGTTCACCAGAAGGCTTGCCAATAACATGATGAGTTGATTAAACACATTTTGTATGTTGTATGTATTATATCCTGTATTCTTAAAATAAAGTAAGCTAGAGAAAAGAAAATGTTTTGTCAACTGTCACAGATCTCCAAAAACACTTCCAATATATTTATTGAAAAAAATCCATGTATAAGTGGACCTACGCTGTTCAGATCTGTGTTGTTCAAGGGTCAACTGCATACAAAGGTTTACCTTTAAAAATATGTATTGAATGCTTTTTGTAGGATGTGCTTTCTAGTTCGGGTAGGTTTTAGTGGAATTTGCTAAGACTTGAACCAGTATGGAAAAAGCAATTTTCTGCCCTTAAAAACACTTGTGGGCAGTGTTGTTGGTGGTGAGTGTCTTCCTAAAACCGCAGTGCTCTGTGCTTGTTTGTACGGTGAGGAAGCTGAGCTCTTAATTTTTAAGAAAACGAATGAAAATTTGGTAGTAGAAAAGATAGCTTCAGTTCTGGCTGTTCCTAGAAACTTAGAGAAAACCGTCATGACTGGGCTGTCTTAATTTTTGTTTTTGTTTTTGTTTTTTATAATTCCCATACTTTTACTTTGTGGTAGCCCCTCAGACCGTCTTCTAGACAACTCCTTCCCTTGCTAAATGTGGGTACAATGAGTGAGCTTCCCTCTCCCCCTGGAGAGGGCCTTTTTCCCCCACACTGGGTCAGAGATACTTCCACAGCTACAGTAGAGGGGTAGTGGGAGAGCAGAGCTTTCCTTTATTTTCAATAATGTTGGATTTGTCCTTCAGAAAATCATTTAGATAAACCTCAGTCGAGGTCATATTCTTAGCTAGGGATGCATTTAAATAGAAGGAAAAACATCTCAAACCATTTGTTAACTTTACATTTCTTGTAATTACACTTAAAGCTGTGGTTTCCCACTGCTGGAATCTTGTCTGCATAACCTGCTAGACTCTTTCCATGTTGTCTCCAAAAACTTTAATTTTAGGATGATTGAGGAGCACCCTGTGCACCCCTTGCTGTCCCTTCTCCAGCAGCGGTGGCTTGACCTGTGTCATGTGGCATCATCTCACCAGCTTCGGCATTGGAGCCCAGTGGGGAGAGGAGGGAGCATCTTCTTGCAACCTTTTTTTTCATGCTGGAACTTGATGGGCCCACAATGACACTTAACATAGGCGTTGGGAAGTTACAGACGAATCAGGCTCTGACCACTGTTCTGTGTGAGGGAGGAGAAACGGTGTTGGGAGTTGAGTTGGAATGCTGACTAACGTGTTTGGGGTAGGAGATACAGGACTCGGTGTTGGCAGTCCTAGAAGTTGGGAGCCTTACCAGGACGTCTGAGAGTCAGGTATGGCAAAGTACCATAAACGATAAAAAACATTAACAGAAGATAACAATATACACCCACACTGTCATTTAGAAAAATGGAGTCCTGGTCACACTGTTCTGCAATTGCTTTTTTCTTTTTTCTTTTAGGATTTTCAGTACTGAGGTAAAATATACATAACAGAATGTACCGTTGTGATCATTTATCAGTGTACATTCAGTGGCGTCAAGTACATTCATGTGCTGTGCGGCTGTCACCATATCCATCTCCAGAGCTTTTCCATCACCCCACACTGAAACTCTGCCCATTGGACAGTAATTCCCCATTTCTGGCAATTGCTTTTTTAACTTACTAAGCCATCTTAGAGCTTTGCCTGTGTGGACTATCTGGATCTGCCTTACACTTTTATTCTCAGTGTTCATGGCTGCACAGTAGTGCACAGAATACATGTGATGGATTTGCACACCCAGTCCTTGATGGACAGCTGGGTTCCACTTTTGTGTTACTACAGCCCCTTGGAACATCTGTGCCAGTGTTTGGTGTGCATGGCTGGTTGGGCCCTTGTGATGCCAGCTCTGTCCCTTCATGGCTCTATGATATTGCCCATCCAACCTCTTTCATGCTCAGTTTCTTATTTATAAAGTAGTACCATCTCAGAGAGTTGTTGTGAGGATTAAGTAGGAACATAAACATCGCTGAGAGATACAAATGGAATTGTTAATCATTGCTAACCCTGGGGAGGGTGTCTAGGAATCTAGGAGTTTAGGAATCTAGAACAAGAGGGAAATTTTTTATTGTATGCCTTTTTGTTCTGTTTTGCTGTTTTAATGTTTTGCATGTAATAATTTTTAAAGAACTTAACATGCCAAGAACCTAGTAGATGCCCAGTTACTGGTAACTAGTTGTTGATGTTGGTTTTTCCTTCCTCCCTGGTTCTTCTCCTCAAACTTACAACTTCTGGCTTCATTATGTCTGTTAATGACACTAACAGAGTCACTCTGAGTTCTTCCTTTCCTTTACTCCCTATGTCCACTTTCTTGCTGAGTTCCTACCTTAGAATTTTCTTTTGAATCCATACTCTTCTTTCTCACTCCTCCTTTGTTGGGTTCATTTTCATGCTTGTCCTGATTATCTTTCAAGTGAACAGAGATAATAATATTAAGCCTGGGAAAGACTTTAGGAATGTAAAATCATGAGTATATTAAACATTTGAGGTAGAACAAATAATTGCTATTTTTCATTTAAATGTGATAAAGTACAGATTGTTTTAAAGATGTTACGGATTTTGTGGTATCATTTTTATAGTATATGCTTTATCTATTAACATAGGCTAAAAAGACAGCTACAAAGAAGATATAAGAAATTTGTTTCACATTTAAAAAATGGCTTCATATGTGAAAAAGGTAGGATCTACCAAAGAAATGCACTGAATACTTTAATGGGTTGTCTGTAGTAGTCCATTAAACCTTTCCTTGTTTTATAGGTCAGGAGTTGCTTAGGTAAAGTGGTTTATTCAAGGCCACAGAGGAGTTAACAGTAGGGTTAGGACAAGAGCCCAAACTTTGAAGGTAGTGTGGGGTCCTCTCTGTTGTTGTTCTACACTAGTTTGTTCAGTTACTTCACTCAGATTGCATTTTGTGGTTTGTTACGTATATGTTTTATCTTTCCATCTATATGATAAATGCCTTAAGAGCTGAGACTTTGGTATATCTGACCCCCATTTACAAAGTAATACTGGAAATGTCTGAATGGATTATTAAATGTTACCCCAGAATTGTTTTATTACAAAGATGTTGATGTCACAGTCTTTCAAGTGGATCCTTTTGTGGAATTCATTCTTGGGGACATGATATTACTAGGCTCATGTTCTGTAGTTGTGTGTCTTCCCCCCCCAGAGACCTAGGCTCTCATACACCCATGTCTACTGTCCCCACATAGCACAGCCTGAGAGATGCCTTCCTGTTGACAGGCTGCTGCTTTTTTTATGTACAGTTTTTTTTTTGGAGAGAGAGAAAATAATGGCAAAAAGTTTGTTTTCTACTGAAGTATTGTTGATATACAATCTTATATTGGTTTCACGTATACAACACAGTGGTTCGATAGTTACCCACATTATTAAATCCTTCCCCCACTAGTGAGGTTGCTGTCTGACAGCCTTCTTTACTGATGCCTCAGTTCAGTGACAAATACTACCAACTTCCCAGATGGAAAGTTATTTCTCACTGGGAAATGGAGTAGTTGTGTTTGGGTTTAGTTTTATTTTAAGGACTCTGCCTTACTAACGTGGACCTTACGAATGTAGGCAGGTGCTGCCCCTGCCACGGCTCGTGTTCTCTCCTCTTGGTGCCATAGGTGAAGCAGAGTTTTCACATGCGAGGCCCTGTGCTGGTGAGTAAGATGTGGTCCCTGCTTCTGAGTCTTCCAGCTTAACTACCCTGTCATTCATGCTGGCTCCAAATCGTCCTAGAGCACCACTTTGGTCCCGTTACCCTTCTTTTCAGAATATTAAGAAGACTTTCTGTTGCTGTCAGACTCTGTCTGCTCTCCAGAGCCTGGGGCTTGAGGTTGTGATTGCGCCACTACCTCCGCCACTGGGTTCCATCTTTGTGTCACTCTCAGCTCAAATCCACTTGCCATTTTGCGAAAACATCTGGTGTTTTCCCATTGCAGTGCTGTTGCTCAAGCTGTTCTCTTGGGCTGGAAAATTATCTTCTTCTTAATCTTCTTGGCAGTTGGGGCAAAATGGCCACTTGTCCAAGGAATCCCAGGAACATTTATTGAGCCCATCTTGTGTTCTAGGGAGTTAGGGACTAAGAGCTCATATCCATTCTCCCAAAGCATTTTGACTTCTTTTTTGGTAGGTATGAACTCTGTTTTGTATTATACTCATTTATATATATGTCTAATCTTTTCTGCTAAATCATTGTCTTTGAAAGTAAAGGCCTGTCTTAATCAAATTAGTTAAATTTCCAAAGAAAAACAATTTAATGAGTGCTGTGTCTCCTTTTATTTCCTTCATTTGTTTAGAGCTGGCTGGCTCTGCTTAGTGTCTGTGACATTGTTTAAATAAACTCACAAAACTTTGAGAAAGACAAGATAGCTTTCACATTTGGTTTAACTTAGCTCTACAGTGTATTATATACTAATGGCAGAGACTCAGTGTCTGTGGAACACTGGGGAGAAATTTAAATGATGTTTAATCATCCCTCTGTAGATTATTCATTTCACTGCCAGGCCACTCTTTTGAAAACTGTCTTAGTAATAACCACCTTTTATTAATTACCTAGTTTGACAGAAAGTACTTTAAAGATGTTAAACCTCTATGTAGTAAATCTTACCTTCACAGCCACACTATGAAGTAGGGTTATCATGCCTATTTTACAGATGAGGGAGCTGAGCTCAAGAGGTTAAGAACTCACCAAGTCACACAAGTAGTGACAGAGCTGGGTTCACACAGAAGTGCCCTGCAGGCCCTGTGTCTCCTTAGCTCACTGCTCAAGAAGGGGTATACTCGCTGCTGCTTTTTCTAAGCTTCAGGGCTTTCCTTCATGTGTCCAGCCAACCTGTCCAGTTTTATTCCCCAGTATTTCTTTAACATACATCATCTTATTGCCAGGCATATGGCAGTCCTTTATGAACTTAGCTTTTCCTGCCTCAGGGTTAGAGGACCCCAAATCTTACTTCTAAGGCCCAGTTTAAATTCTTCTGTCTTGAAGATGGCTTCCCTTACTGCTTCAACCTTAATTAATCTTTTCTTTCTTGACCTTCTAAAGAGCATACTGGATAAGATTAAATTCTTTTTTTTTTTTTCCTGGATAATTATTTTTTATTGAAGGGTAGTTGACACATAGTATTACATTAGTTTCAGGTGTACAACACAGTGATTCAACATTTATATACATGATAATTCTAGGTACCAGTTATCACCATACCAAGTTGTTACAATATTTTGACTATATTCCTTATGCTATACATTACATCCCGGTTACTTATTTATTTTACAATTGGAAGTGTGTTTATATATATATATATATGTATATATACATATGTATATATACATATATATATATGTATATTTTTTGTGAGGGCTTCTCTCATATTTATTGATCAAATGGTTGTTAACAACAATAAAATTCTGTATAGGGGGGGTCAATGCTCAATGCACAATCATTAATCCACCCCAAGCCTAATTTTCGTCATTCTCCAATCTTCTGATGCATAACGAACAAGTTAAGATTAAATTCTTAAATTGGTGTGTTTATACTTGTGTACAGCACACACATTTCTTCCACTTTCATTTTGAACTCTTGGCTATGCTTACATATGCTAAACTGGTATTTACAAATTTGGGGGCATATGTTCCAATTCAGTGTGCATCCATTTTGTATACTGTAATGTACTGTGGAGCATATACGTATAATATAGTAAGGGATTGCACATTTTTTCTCTTGTATTGTAGCTATTTGTGTACAAGTACCATAGGAGAAGTTTTAAAAAGTCTTTTAGAAATTTAAAGGAGGTAATGATCATCTGTCACCAGTTATTATAGATTTGTTGTTATTTATTTAAGAATGAGGACCAGTCAAATGTTTTTTGAGCTCTCTTAGGAGGTAGAGATATGTCCGTTATAGCAGTATTCAACCAGAGGCCTGATTTCTTTGTAATGTTGTAGGAGAAATTCATGAATCAAGTAGAGCAATGCTCTCAGATTATGGGCTGCAGACCACTCCCAGCATGGTGTTCAGACTAAAAATACACATTGTTCAGCCTCATCCCATACTTCTTGGGGGAAGAATATATGAAATCTACACTTTTTAATTTTTCAATATGGAGAATTTCAGAAGTCTACAAAAACAGGGAGAATAATGTATCCCCATGCACTACCACTCAGCTCTAGTAATTATTAGCCGATGCTGAGTCTTAGATGAAGGCTAGTCTTTTATACTCCTCTCTCCTATATTGTATCATAAATATTTCAGTATATATCCTTAAAAGACAAGGACTCTTCTAAAAAACTTTTTACATATAACTACAACAATTACTATCACACCTGATTAAGAATACTAATAATTCCTTGATATCATCAACTACCCAGTTAGTGTTCACTTTCCCATTTTTCCCATTCGTTTTATAGTTTTTCCAAATTTGTATCTAAATAAGGTTCATGCCTTTTGATAGCTTGATAGGTCTTTCAGTTTCTTTTAACATAGAACTTCTGTCTTTTTGCCACTCTTGTGATTTTGTTGCTATTGAAGAAAGTGGGTTGTCTTGATTTTTTTTGGTCTGGATTTGGCAGACTGCATCCCCAGGGTGTAGTTTACAAGACATAGTCAGCATCTTTTGTTCCCTGTGTTGCCTCTAAAGTGGTTGTTGAATCTAAAGAAGCAGTTCTCAAACTTCCTGGTCTCAGGACCACTTTACACTCTCAAAAATATTGAGGACCCTGAGGGGCATATTGATATTTGCTGTATTTGAAATTTAATAAACCTTTTGTGTGTTAACAGAAATAACATATTTTGTAATTATTTTCTAAACAAAAAGAAATAGAGTAACTTAAAATTTTTTTCTTGCATTTTTTAAAACGTCTTATTAGAAGACAGCCTGTGTTCAGTCTTTTGTGCTAGTCCATGTAATGTAGCTTATTGAAAACTGCACTGTGCACTTTTAGAGAATGAGAGTAGAAAGGCAAATAACATCTTCGTGGTGTTATAACAGTAGTTTTGGCCTCTTAATCGCCACGAGAGCTGCTGATCGAGAGTCTGATGAGGCTCATGTTTGAGCCCCACATCACCCCATGGTTGCATAGTGGATGGTGCTGGGTTCTTTGATCATGAGGTATGTAATGTGTGGTTGTGTTTCTTTTTGTGTTGTCAGCAGGTGTTGATGTTGACTGCCCTAGATCAGAAATTGGTAAACTTTTTTCTCTGACAGGCCAGATAGTGAATTCTCAGCTTTGTGGGCCATATGGTCTTAGTCACAACTGCTTAACTGTGCTGTTTTAGCATCAAAACAGCCTTAGACAGCATAAAAGTAAGTGAACTTGACTGTGTTCCAATAACGTTTTAAATATAGATACTGAAGTTTAAATTTCATATAATTTTCACATGTCACAAAGTGTTATTCTTTCCATTTTTTTCCCCCAACATTTAAACTGTAAGCAAACCTGGGGAAGATGGATCAGATGGGGTATAAGATACTAGAGGAAATTGTGGCTAAAAATTTCCCCAGATTGGCAAGAAACACATACCTATAGATTCAAGAAGCTGCACAAACCACACAGAATAAACCCAAATAAACTTAGGTCAAGACACCTAACTAAGTTTAGTTCTAACTAAACTTCTGAAATCTAAAGACAAAAAATCCATGAAAGCAGCCAGGAAAATGACACTTTATGGGAAAGAATTTGAATGACACCAGATTTTTCATCTGAAAACTATGGAGGCCAGAAGGAAGTGGCACAGTATTTTCAACTGCAGAAAGAAAAGAATTGTCAACCTGGAATCCTATATGCTCTGAAAATATCATTCAGGAATGGAGGAGACTCAATAAATTCTCATATGAAGGAAAATTAACAAATTTTTCACCAGCAGATTTGCTCCTTTTCCCCCAAAGTGGGTAAGAGAAGTTCTCTAAACAGAAAGGATATGACAAAAGAATGAATACCAGGAAAGAAGGAAGGACATAGTAAGCAAAAATATGGGTAAGGGCAATAGACTTTCTTTCTCCTTTTGAATTTTAAAAATATGTTTGATGATTAAAGCAAAATTTTAACACTGATCTGATTTTAAATTATGTAGAGAAATATTTAAGATAATTGTATTGTAAATGAGGGGCATGAAGGAGCATACCAGGAGGTAAGGTTTGTGTACTTCACTCAAACTGGTAATAGACTATGATGTTATGTGTATATAATGTTATAACAACTCCTGAGAAGCTATTCAAAGAGATACATTTAAAACTATAGATATATCAAAATGGAATTCTAAAAAGTGTAGAAGTAATCCACAGAATGGTGGGGAAAATAAAATAGAAATATAAAACAGAATAAACAGGGAAAAAACAAAATGGCAGACTTAAGCCTCAACATATTAATAATTGCATTAAATGTAAATAAGTTAAATATACAAGTTAAAAGACAGAGTTTGATAGAGCAGATATAAACATGACATGACTGTATCATGTCTACAAGAAGCTTACTTCAAATATAATGATACAAGCAGACTGAAAGTAAAAGGACAGAAAAAGATACATCATGCAAGCATCAATCAAAGGGAATCAGGAGTGACTGTATTAATATGTCTGATATTAATATAGGTATCAGATAAAGTAGATTTCAGAGCAAAGTAACTTACCAGAGACAGAGGGGGCTGTCAAGTAATGATAAATGGTCAGTCCACCAAGAAGACATGGCAATCCCAAATATACCTACACCAAGCAACAGAGCTGCAAAACATGAGAAGTAAAACCTGAGAGAACTAAAAGGAGAAAGAGACAAAACCATAGTTACAACAGGAGACTTCAACACCCTTCTCTTGGAAATGGACAGATCCAGCAGGCAGAAAAATAGTAAGAACATAATGGAACTCAACATTCCTGTTAGTCAATTGGATAATGGCATCTATAGAGTTCTTCATGCAACCACAGCAGAATTCACATTGTTCTCATGCTCATGTGGAATAGCCACCAAGATAGACTCCAGCCTGGGCCATGGCACACACCTTACCTAATTTAAAATAATAGAAACCATACAATGTCTGCTGTTAGATCACAATGTAATTAAATGGAAGTCAACAGCAGAAAAAAAAAATTGGAAAATAGAATACTTGGAGATTAAAACACTTCTAAATAACACGTGGTTCAAAGAAGAAATCTCAATAGAAATTTTAAAAATGTTTTGAACTAAATGAAAATGCAAATACAACTTATCAAAGTTTTGGGGATGCAACAAAAGCAATGCTTAGAGGGAAATACATATATTAGAATTCACATATTAGAAAAGAAAAAATCTAAAATAAATAATCTAAGCTTCCTCCTTGGGGAACAAGAAAAGAACAAATCCAAGTAAGCAGAAGAAAAGGATACAAGAATTAGAGCAGAAATGAAATGAAACTGAAAACAGGAGATTAGTACAGAAAATCAGTGAAACCACAAGTTGCTTCTTGGAAAATATCAATAAAATTGATAAACGTATAGCCAGGCTAAGAAAAAAGAGGACACAGATTACTAATATGAGAAATGAAAGAGGGGACCTCTATAGATCCTACAGAAATTAAAAGGTAATAAAGGAATACTATGAACAACTCAGTGTCCACAAGTTTGATAACTAAGATGTGACATTTTTTCAATAAGTATACTGGAAAAAATTTTGGAGATTTGCAACAATTTGAAAAGACATTTTCTTTTCTCTAGCTTACTTTATTCTAAGAATACAATATATAATGCATGTAACATACGAAATATGTGTTACTCAACTCTTTTTGCTATCAGTAAGAAGGCTTTGGTCAGCAGTAGGCTATTAGAAGTTAAGTTTTTGGGGAGTCAAAGGTTACACACAAATTTCTGACAATGCAGCAGGTTGGTGCCCCAACCCTGCATTGTTCAAGGGTCAACTGTTCATCGATATCGTGGAATATTATTCAGCAGTAAAAAAAGGAGTGAACTACTGGTATTTGCAACAACTTGGATGGGTCTCAAGGGCATTATACTGAATGGAAAAAAATTAAAGCCAATCTCAAGTGGCAGTTCAGTTTTTATAACATTCTGTAAATGACAAAGTTAGAGAAATGGAAAACATACTAGTGGTTGCCAGGTGTTAAGAGGAGATGAGGGTGGAGTGGAGGTGGACTAAAAGTTCGGTGTGGGTATGAAAGGGCAACTTGAGGGTTCCTTGTAGTGATAGAGTGTTCTGTATCTTCTGTACCAATGTCAGCATCACTGTACTTTATATGTGATTTTGTACTAAATACAATTTTGTAGATGTCAGCATTGGAAGAAACTGGCAAAGTGTACACAGGATCTCTATATTATTTCTTAGAACTGCATGTGAGTCTATAATGATCTCAAAACATTTAGTTTTTAAAAATTCATGTTTTCCTAAAAGGGCTTAACAGCTGTCTTCCTCCTGTGCCCCACTGAAAAATTTTAGACTTATTATACCAATGTAATTTTCCCAGACAATGCATATTCCTGCTTGTCACTGAAATTCTCCAAGACTGAAATGGAAACTGAATTAGGGTATGGAGAATAAATGTGCTTTTAGGAAACCTGAGTCAAAGTTCCTTTCCTGCTTCATTTTCCAAAAGCAAAGTGAAATAGGAAATTGAAGCAAATACTTGAGTAATCTCAACTCCCTGTGTGGGACCCTCCCATCTCCAAAAGCAAATGGCTGAAGGGTCTTTTTAAAGCACCCTTTAGATCTCTCAGGATCTGTCAGAAACATAGGGTGGCTGTTCCAGATGCAGAGCATCTGAGAACTAGAGTGTTTGAAATTTGTGGTTTTGCACGGAAAGGGTAAGAAGGTATAGCTGCATATCATGTTCTTGTGGAGCAGAGCTCAGGAGTCGTCTTTCCAAAGCTTCTGATGTGTTTGCAAGGCTCCCACCTTCTAAGATTTTTCCGAGCCAGCATGTGCTGGTGGTGTTGCACCAACAGAGGGAACGCCGGACCGTCGGTGCTTCCTTGCTGAGTCCTTGCTGAGGAACATGCTAAGTACCATTGTCTGTGCAATGCTTTGGAAATTTTTTAATGTCTTGTCCCCAGGTCCTTAGCTTTGTAGTCCATTTATGATTCATCCACCCTATCCCCACCTGCCCAAGAGATGTGTGTTCTATGCTTGTAAAGCTGTTTGAAGTTTTTTTAAGTTTCTTCGTTTTTTACATATCTTTGTTTCCCAAACATTTTGTGCCCTGTGAGGTATTCCTAATTTTCCAAGAGCCATTTCACGAATTGTCTTTTCCATGATGTTTCCCTGACATTCCATTCCCCTCCTGCTCACCCAGAGACATGGTACCCATTCCTTCTCTCCCTTCCCCTGATATGCAGTGACTCCCGTGGTGTAAAACCTGTCGTGTAGTATGTAGTATCTCCCCTTTAGACTCCTTCAGGGAAGTGATTTTGCTCCATTCACCTTTGTGTTCCAAGATCTAGAGTGAGTGAGAGTACATGTGAACATCCTTATGTTCACATTAAGAATTGGAGATTTGGAAGTTTAAAAGGTGAACTTGGGGTGCAAAGCTGATAGGAGCTAGAGCTTGAGTTCTAGTAACTGACTCCAAGGATGACGGTTTTTCCACCTGGAGTGTTTGGCCCACTGGAGTTAGGTACCTTTACTACTTACACCTTATGAGAAGAGCCATGTTTTCACTGATCTATGCTGATTAGATATTACAAGTGGGAAATGGCACACCAGAGATTGAGAGCATTGACTTTGGAGCTAAACTGCACTCAAATCCCAGCTTCTTATCAGTTGGTAATTGTCTGACTTCTCTGCCTGGTGTGTGAAATGAGGATAACAGTATGCATCTGCTGTACTTGTCATAAAGGTAAGTTACTACTTATAAAACATTCAAAACAATGCCTAGCAATTAAGTGCTCAGGTATTTGCTATTATATGTTTGTTGTTACTAAAATGTGAATTAATAAATGAAAATGTAAGAACTTTTTTAGCTCACAGGCCCTACAAAAACAGGCAACAGCCTAGTTTGGCCTTGTGGGACATGTTTTGCAGATTTTTAATCTAGATGATTAATTTGTCCAGGGGTTGCAAAATGGTGATATTCTAGTTTTGTTGTTTAAGACATTTCATATCTTAGCTGCAATTCTTCTAAAAAGAGGAGCTTTCTCCTCGCTGGCCATTTGGTAACCCACTGGTACACCTTGACAGATTACAAATATTACCATATAATACTGTGCCATCCCTTTCTCAGTAACTATCTATGTGGCCTTACCATACATCACTGTCTTGCCAATGGGTTTCAGCCCCGGGCAAGTTTACTGTGGATTCGATGTGACCAAATAAATTGACAGCAAAACATTCTTGGGGTAAAAGAATTATACCCAACTGTATTTTCAGGTGGCAGGTCAGTCACTAGAATCCCATTCACTCAGAGTGAGTCTGCATGCAGCAAGCCGGTCTCTGCCTCTGGGCCCATCTGCCTGCACAGCCGTCCTTGGGCCTCTGTCCACACAGCCATCCTCTGGGCCCCTCTGTCTGCACAGCCGTCCCACACAGCCGTTCTCTGGGCCTCTCTGCACAGTCGTCCCACACAGCCATCCTCTGGGCCTCTGTCCTTGGTGCTGCCACCACTCCAGCCTCTGCTCTGCTCTCCTGCAGCCTTGCAGCCCTGCCACCGTGTCATGTCCAGAGCACTGGGCGGAGCTCTTTTTATAGAGTCAACAGCCATGTATTGCCCACAGGTGTGCAGTGAGCTAGTCAACCAGGGCCAGGTGAGAATCCTGGCCACAGGAACTCTCGTTTTATCCACACTCCACCCCTCCAGGAATCTCTCCTCTCGATCTATGTGCCCTTAGTCCTCTACAGTGGTCCCTGTGCAAGGAAGCTCAAACATTGTTCTCCAGCCTCTTCAGCAAAGTCTTGCAGACACACGGGCCAGACTCGTGGCTCTGTCTCTGACCTCTGCCTCTTTGGTCTTAATGGCTGGAACTGCTGCTCTGGTTTCAGCTGTTGCCATAGCTCCAGTAAGATCCTATTTGGCTTCCCATCTAATTTCCTTCCATCTGCTCCTGCCTGAATCAAATCAACCCACGTATGGGTCCTTGTAACCCTCACAAGGCCCCTCTAATTCCTCCTGTGAGTAACAGGTCTTATTTCTTTCTGGGTTCTCGTTGCTCTAGCTACTGTACATGTCACCTTGCATTTTGTAATCGCTGCCTCAAGGCGGGCTGCACTGTCAGGGAAGACAGCTTTCCTGTCTCTGATCCCGACAACAATTCCATCCACCCCTAAGTCCCACAGCCACCGGCTCAGCCTGCGTATAGGGGCGGACCATAGAGTGCTCCACGACCTGGGGAGGGGCTGCTCCTCTCCTTGGGGAACTTTCAGCTGCTGGGTCTTTATTTTCTTTACAACCACTGGGCGTGCTTTCAATACAGGAGGGGCCAGTGCCTCCAGCACCACCCCTTCTTCCTTCCCCAGCTCCTCCATTTCTGGGGCTGATGGCACCTTTCTCTCCCCTCCCCCGAGTGCCTCCCCTGCTACAGCCTTTACCTTTTCTACTGTGCCTCACAGCAGTGCTACCTCTGTCTTCAGAAGGTCTCTTACCTTCAGCTCAATGCTTCGCAGCTGACGTTCTCATGCCACCTCCACCTGTGCTTCCCTCAGGGGTTCATCTTTTTCCTTGATGGCCTCTTCTCCTTCGGAACACCTGGCAGTGCTGCCGTCTCATCTCCAATGGCACCTTGCTTCTAGCGCTCTCATGCCGCCTCCTCCCACATCAAGGCCATCTCCCTCCTCAGAATCCACAGAGGTTTGCAGCTCATGTTCTTGTGCCATCTCCTCCCGCATTGATACCATTTCCCTCCTCAGGGCATCCACAGAAGTCTGCAGCTTGTGTTCTTGTGCCGCCTCTTCCATCAATGCCACTTCCCTCCTCAGGGAATCTCCTGAAGTCTGCAGCTCACGTTCTCTTACCGCCATTTCTTGGGTCTCCTCTGTAGACCTTTTTAAGACTGTGAGAAGCAGCCAACCCACAGTCCCCGCTGCCTCACGGGCACTCTGCTTCTCAAAGGATCCGCTTACTATATCAAGAGCTACCCCTACGGCCTCAGGTGTCACCTCTACTTGCCTCCAGTCCTGGGGTGGGGCCCAGTCCTCTAGGAGGCAAGCCACCTCAGACCACATACCCATTGGGGGACGATCCACTGTCTCCCCATTCACAGGGGCAGCCTGTTGTAGCACCCCTCCCATAAGGGCAGCCTGTCTTTTTCCTTAGTCAACAGTGAATCCTGCCGACTATGCCAATTGTCTTGCCAATGGGTTTCAGCCCCAGGAAAGTTTATTATGGGTTCAATGTGACCAAATAAATTGACAGCAAAACATTCTTGGGGTGAAAGAATTATACCCAACTTTATTTCCAGGTGGCAGGTCAGTCACTAGAATCCCATTCACCCAGAGCAAATCTGCATGCAGCAAGCTGGTCTCTGACTCTGGGCCCATCTGTGTGCACAGCCGTCCTCGGGCCTCTGTCCACACAGCCGTCCTCTGGGCCCCTCTGTCTGCACAGCTGTCCTCTGGGCCTCTCTGCCTGCACAGCCATCCCACACAGCCGACCTCCGGGCCTCTCTGCACAGCCGTCCCACACAGCTGTCCTCTGGGCCTCTCTGCACAGTCGTCCCACACAGCTGTCCTCTGGGCCTCTGTCCTTGGCACTGCCACCACTCCAGCCTCTGCTCTGCTCTCCTGCAGCCTTGCAGCCCTGCCACCGTGTAGTGCCCAGAGCACTGGGCAGAGCTCTTTATATAAAGTCAACAGCAATGTATTGCCCATAGGTGTGCAGTGAGCTAGTCACCCAGGGCCAGGTGAGAATCCTGGCCACAGAAACTCTCATTTTATCCACAATCGCTAACACCGGACATGAGATCTGTGCTCGGAAAAGTGTACTGTCTGGTCCTCACACAGGACTTCACTTGGGTGTGCTTTGGTTTTACAAGCACTTCAGTCCAAGCTAAGATCCCACATTCTCTGACACGGACTAGTGTTTTCCCCTCTCTAGCAGGCTGCCTCCTTGCTCTTCAAGAGGATGCTAGTCTTGTATTTAAGCACCTCTGGGTAGGGTGGCATCTGCTACTTCCCAGGAGCTCAGTGGAGTGTGGATGACCTTTGAGTCCCATCCGCTGATCTGTCTGTAGGCCAGATGCCATGCCGTCATAGGACTCAGCTAACGTTTGTGTCATTTGTAGCTGACCCAGAACTCAGCTATTCGTTATTCAGCAAACCTGTCTCCAAGCTGGCTGTTCCTTTCTTTAAGGCAGTGGTATAAGTAGCTCCATGTTACATATCATTTAAAGCTTGTTCAGTGAACAGTCTGATGGGAAATATCTCTAAAAGGTGAAATAAGTTGCACTGGAGACTTTTAAAAGCATCTACAAACCATATGACTGCTAATGATGTGCTTTTTTTCTATGGGAAATATAATTTCCTTAACGATGCTTGTGTTTTAATTAAAACGTCCTCCTTTTCAGTAGTTGCCTCCCTGGTGGAAACTGTCTCTGTGTGACTGCAGTCTGTGACTGAGGGATGGGATGACCAATGTAGAGCTCAGACCTCATTACACGATAAGAAAGGAGGCCATTCTCCCTTAGGTGGAGTTGTGTTTTGAAATTAAATTTATTATAAATTTTGACTAAAGTGTTTTCCTCACTCTTGGGATTACAAATAGCAGTTATACTGAGTTCTCCACGAGAGTTGTTCTCCGTGCTTCCACACTTACTGATAGTGTAGTTGAACTTTAAGTTCCTGGGAGCTAGAGCAAGTCCTACTCAAGGGCAGCAGACAGCCAGGCAAACTTCTCTGGGAATTGCCACCATTGGACAGTTCTCACAGGACAGTGTGGGGAGAGGTGGAATTTGGTGAGGTTAGGATGTCTGTCTGTTTCGGTCCTTAGAACGTGCTGATGAGAGAGTCTTCAGCCCAGGTTAGCTGCTGGGCTCCATGAGGCTGGAGCCCTCAGCGGTGGGTAGCTGTTTTGGTCCTGGGCTCACAGAGACAGCTGCAGAAACAGATAACAGCACACAAAGTAAAGACCTTTAGCATTTTGACTTATGCCTTCTATCCAGCTTAGATTTTCTCTTCCCATCCCTAGAAGTTAAAACATATGGATGTTGGTTAAAATTTAGCCTTATTCAGGCTTGAGTTGAATGCTTCTATCCATTATTCTAGTGGGAAATTTTAGAACAAATGTTCATTCACTGCTTTCAAATTTTCCCATTTAGAGAGTGTATGGGAAAATTAGGTCCAAAATATCACAGTTTAAGGTCATGGCCCACATTAGAACATAGTGATTCCCTTGGGTTTTAAAAGATTGCTGTCAGAATAGTTCCTTCTTTGGAATACAGCATATCTTGTCAGAGTGATGTATGTTACAGGGAATACGGTCCACTCCTCCACAGAATTGTGAAATGGAGTAATCCATCCACTAAATGAGCAGACTTTTATTTTAGGAGTATGGGTAGTAATATTTTTATAATAGCCACGAGTCCTTTGTAAACATGACTAGAGAATTTTTTTCTGTTCTTAAAAAATGTCTAGGTAAGTTAAGTAAGAGCTCTGTGGCTAGCCCCATGACATGTGGAAAGTTTTGTTAACACTTAGCCCATTTCAAGTGTTTGAGTACATTTATGTGACTGAGGATCATGATGGACAATTTGTATTTAAAAAAATTTTAGGACATATGTACAGGATACTAGGTTATCTGTTTTATAAGATGAGCCAGAATTACAATGATAAAGCTTGAAGTGGGTTTGAGGCTAATGTCTGAAATAATTTAATGGTGTTTCTGGACTTAGTGTGCCTTTTATTTTTCTTTTTGGTTAACTCACATCAGGAAATGAGAGCATCTTTTGTCTTTTGGGTATTTGCCAGGTCTGTACAAAGCATGAAACATCTGCAGATGTTTGTTTAAGGCAGTTTCTTAATGCTTTGTAATAGAACATTTAACCATGAATACTTGTATATTATACAGTTGTATGGAATCTCTTTTTTTTTTGCTGCTCTATCGTAGATCTGGGTGTTCCAGTACTTGTCAGGTACTTCCCCTTTGTGAGTGTTTCTGATGTTGACAAGGAGCATTGGTGAAGTATAAGAAGGGATGCTTAATTTTAATGCATAGCTCTCTCCTGAATTTGACAAAAAGTTCCAGCTATTCCTCAAAATTTCAGAGATCTAGTTTTTTCCCACAAGGGTCATTTTGGGACCGTGAGACTAGACTTAAAGAGTTTTTCAAGCTTGTATCCTTTGCTTTTTAAACTAAACACCCACATTGCTTTCTGATAATCTGCTTGATCATTTAGAATGCTTTTTATGAAGGAAGTTGTGGTGTTAGGTTCTGGAATGTGAAGCTGTGTCAAACAAGAGTGATTAAAGAGGGTGATGGGAACTCAAAGGATGAGGGCCTGGGAACTCGTTAGAAATGGAATGATCTTTTGCTCAGTCAGGGTTAACCATGCTTTCCAGGAGGAAGTATTGTTAGATATTAGCTAAACAAATGGGATTAAAGTCAAAATATGAGGTTGAATTTTTAGACAAATTTTGATACAGAGGTTGAGTTCCAGGAATGTAGCATTGTCCTATAAAAAGCTACTTAGGCTTTTGGGATACTTGTGTATCCAAACTCCTGTAACAATGTGTAGCACATAATAGGCATTCAGTAAATGCTTGTCAAGTGAATAAATAAGGATGCAGTATGTTTTATTTGTTATATATGGCTCTTTTGCTTTAATGAAGTATATTTCTTTAAATATTGCCATGTGAGTAAATGCTAATAAACTGCCTTTTAGTCAGCATTATATGTGAAGGGTTATTTCAACTATACGTAATTGCAGTAATACTGTGCAAGTCAGGATTTCTTTTCTTCATTAGGAATTAGTGAGGAACAGTTATTTCACATGAAAAGATGCTATATTCTGGATCAGTGAAGTTTCCAGGTGAATAGGTTAACTCTTTAGATCAAACATTATTTTTTGTGTGTGAACTTCAATTTTCCATATTAACATATAGCTTCAGTACTGTTGATCAGAACTCTAGGTGGAACATCTTTTATCGAATTGATAGAATTGCCTTGAAGTTTATTTGGAGGAATAAACAGGCAAGAATAGTAAAGAGCTAGTTATTGAAAAGAGAGAAGGTGGTGAGGGGAGAAGACGTTTGAAGACATTAGCCATGTTAACGATTTAAACACCTTACCAGTAAAAACACTGTGTCTCTGGCGTAGGATTAGATAGTGGACCAGAAAGTTCATGATAGGAGCTATGTGATAAACAGGGTTTTGCAGTGGGGAAGAGGCAAATAATTATATTCAATGTTCTATGAATGATGAGATAACTTGTTAGCAGTTAGAAGAAAACAGTTTATAGTTTTATGTGACATGAGAAGAAATTCTGGATGGCTAATAGTTAAGAGTTACTTACCAAATCAAGCCAGATAAGCACAAAAATAAAGTAGAAACAAGTGTCTATCAAACTTCTAGAATGAGAAGTACTTTTTAAACTTAACATTTTTAGAACTACAAAAGGATATATTTGAATAAGAATAAATTTAGCTTCTGTAAATTAAAACCAGATTGATAAAACATTTGCAACAAAAACAATATAGAAAAAAACAATATAGAAAGCATTAATATTATGAGTTGATCAGAATATGGGAACTCTAGTACATATGTAGGGGAAAGAACATGAATAGAGAAAACACAACAAAATAGAAACAAAAAATGTAAAAAAGTATAAACAATGTTCAGCATGATTAGTGATTCACCAAAGAAATGGATATTAAAACAGATGCTGTTGAGTTCTTGGGGAAAAGAGGGTGGAGGAGGAAGGCAAGGCAGTAACCTCCTCCCACATGCACAGAAATACAACTGACCCTGAAAATGACCTGAAGACTACAGGACAGACCGCCTGCACCTGGGGAAGGAGAGTGGGCCACACAGGCAAGGTAAAGTGGCACTGCCTCAATTGATCAGGACCCGAACCCTTCCCCCATCCCAGCCCATAAATGGGAAGGAGATGAACAGAGCCAGGACAGGACAGGGCTCAGGAGCCCCTGCACGCCTGACCCTGGAAATCTGCTCTGGGAACATGAGTCCGCATTGCATTGGGTTCTGGGATTCACGGGTGCTGGACACCAGGGAGAAGGGAGCACTCTGGGAGGCTGAGGCTCCTGTTGCTGCTGGAGGGCAGGCACATTCCATCTGTCCCTCTAAGACCCAACACACAGATGGCAGTTAGAAAGATGTACCCGTGGCTGGAAGTGTGCCAGAGGAGTAAAGGTTGTAGAGAGCTGTCTCTGCAGGAGGAAGGGCAGGTGGATGACATTTCCTCAGCCATTCCTCAGCCCAACAAGTTGGGTGCTTGCAGGACCCCCAAATGGTCCATCCCCTTTGCTGGCAGCTCAGCCCCAAGGTGCTTCCTTGTGCACCTGCCTGGCGCGCTGGGGCCCAACAGTGATCAGACTTTGCTGCTGGCAGGTAGAAGGAGGCTTTCCCAGATTTCCTGGCCCTCTCAGCCTGACTATAGAGATGCCTGCAGGAGCCAGCTCCAAGTGCCCCTTCCTCGCTGTGCTCCAGCCTGCATTGTGCTCCTCTGTGCACCTGCCCTGCCAGCCCAGCAGCACCACCACTGCTGCCTAGCAGGTAGAGTGCAGCCCCTCCCACACGCTCTCTGCAGAAGTGCCACTGCTTGGCTCACAAAGGAGTGGCTGAGGCAAACTATCAGCAGCAGTGGACTGAGATAGATCACAGCTGACTGGCAGACAGAAAGGCAGCCCCACCTACAGCAACTAGGGCTCCACTGCAAAGAACCAGGCACAAGGTGAGCCAGAGCCCTGAGCTTCCGGGCACCACAAGATGCCTACTTCATAAAGCCATTGCTGTCTAGACCAGGAGGCATAGCGGATCCATCCAATATAAAGGAAGAAACAAACCCAGACAAAATGAGGAGGCAGAGGAGTATATTTAAAACAGAAGAACAGGATAAGACAACAGAAAGAGGGCCCAGTGAAACAGATCACAATTGTCTTGATAAAAACTTCAAACTAAAAGCCATAAATATATTCACTGATATGCACAAAAGTATTGAAGATCTCAGGGAGGACTTCGACAAAGGGATAAAAGAGTTGAAAAAGCCACTCAGACCTGCAGAACTCAGTAACTGAAATGAAATATACGATGGAGGGAGGGAATGATAGATTGCTTTGAGTAGAGGGGACAGTCAATGAGATGGAAATTAGAGGAACAGAGAAAAAAATCTCTAGGAATGTGAGGATGCTGAAAGCTGGGTGATGACTCTAAGGGAGACAATGTTTGCATAATAGGGAGACTGGAAGGAGATGAGGGAGATGAGAGAAAGGCTATTTGAGAATTAATTGCTGGTAACTTCCCCAGTGTGGGGAAGGAAGTAGATGCTCAGGTCCTGAAAGCACAGAGAGGCCCACAAAAGGAACCCCAGGAAGACAACACCAAGGCATATAATAATTAAAGTTGCAAAGATTAAGGGTAAGGAGAGAGTATTGTAAGCAGCCAGAGAGAGAAAAAAAGATTACTTGTAAGGGAAACCGCATCAGGCTATCAGCAGACTTCTCAGTAGAAACTTTATAGCCCAGAAGGGAGTGGCATGAAATATTTAATATATTTAAACAGAAGAACCTTCAACCAAGAATCCTCTATTCAGAAAGATTATAATTGAGAATTGAAGGAGAGATTAAAAGTTTTCCAGGTAAACAAAGGTTAAAAGAATTCACCACCATTAAACTGGCCTTACATGATATGTTAAAGGGACTTCTGTAGATGGAAATGTTCTTAATGCCTAAATAGTTTTCATCAGGGAAAATAAACCAACAGTAAAGGTAATAGACCAATTACTTAATAGAGCAAGTGTGAAGTCACACAAAATCAGTCAAGGGATACACACAAAAAATGCAGATTATGACATCTAATACATAAAGTGTGGAGGAGGAAGAAGAATAAAGAAACACTTTTAGATTGTGTTCAAAACAGAGCAACCAGCAATTTCATGTGAACTGTTATGTATTTAGGAAACAATCTATGAACCTTAGCCTAAAGCCTATAATAAATTCACATAAATTTTTTAAAAAGAAAAATCCCATCACAACACTAAAGAAAAACATCAAATAATGAGAAGAATATAAGAGAGGAAGAAAGGAACAGAGAGACACTACAGAAACAACCAAAAACAATTAATAAAATGGCAATAAATACATACCTATCAACAAATGTAAATGGACTGAATACACCAATCAAAAGACAGAAAAAACCCATCTGTTTGCTACCTACAACAGACTCATTTGAGACCCAGAGACATACATAGACTGAAAGTGAAGGGACGAAAAAAGATACTTCATACAAATAATAAGGAGGAAAAAAAATAGGAGTAGTAGTACTTACATCAAAGAAAATGACTTTAAAACAAAGAAAGTAACAAGAGATAAAAAAGGACCTAATTATTAAGGGGTCAGTCCAATGAGAGAATATAACCATTATAAATATCTATGCACCCAACATAGGAACACCTAAATAAGTAAAATAAATACTAACAGAATTAAAGAGGGAAATAGATTGCAACACCTTCATTTAGGAGACTTTAGCACACCACTCACATCAATAGGCAGGTCAACTAGACAGAAAATAAAAACGGAAACAGGCACTGAACAATACATTAGATCAAATAGACCTAAAAAATATCTATAGAACACTTCACCCAAAAGCAGCAGGATACAAATTTTTCTCAAGTGTACATGGAACATTCTCCAGAATAGATCACATAATAGGCCACAGAAAGAGCCTCAATAAATTTTAAAATATTGAAATTGTATCAAGCAGCTTCTCAGACCACAATGGTATGAACTGAGAAATAAACTACACACAACAAAAAAGCCTACAAACACATGAGAGCTAAAAAACATGCTTTTAAACAATTAATGGATCAAAGAAAAAATCAAAATAGAAATCAAACAATACATGGAGACAAATGAAAACAAAAATACAACAGTCCGAAATTTGTGAGACACTGCAAAAGTGGTTCTAAGAGGGAAGTACATAGCAATACAGGCCTACCTCAAAAAAACAAGAACAATCTCAAACAGTCTAAACTCACAACTGAAGAAACTAGAAAAAGAAGTGTGAAACCCAAAGTCAGTAGAAGGAGTGACATAATAAAGATCAGAGCAGAAATAAGTAAAATAGGGAGGAATAAGACAATAGAGAAAATTAATGAAACTAAGAGCTGGTTCTTGAGAAAATAAACAAAATAGACAACCCCCTAGCCAGACTTATCAAGAAAAAAAAAAGGACACAGGTAAAATCAGAAACAAAAAAGAAATAGTTACAACAAATACCATAGAAATACAGAGTTCTTAGAGAATTCTCTAAAAGTTCATATGACAATAAGTTGGACCACCTAGATGAAATGGAAAAATTCCTAGAAAAATACAGCCTTCCAAGACTGACTCAGAAAGAAACAGAAAATCTGAACAGACCAATTACCAGCAGTGAAATTGAACTGGTCATCAAAAAAACAAATTCCAGGCCAGATGGCTACACAGATTAATTCTTCCAAACATTTAAAGAAGAGCTAATACCCATCCTTTTTAAAGTATTCCAAAAGGCAGAAGGGGAGGGAATACTTCCAAACTTACTCTGTGAGGCCAGCATCACCCTAACACCAAAACCAGGCAAGCCACAAAAAAAGAAAATTATAGACCAATATCCCTGATGAACATAGATGCAAAAATCCACAACAAAATATTAGCAAACCAAATTCAAAAATACAAACACAGGTGTTCACCAACCTGGAAGCTCTCTGAACCCTGTACTTTTGGAATTTTATGGAGGCTTCCTCATATAAGCATGATCAATTTTTAACTCCATGTCCAGGCCCCTTCCCCATCTGGAGAAGAGTAGGGGATTGGGACTAAAAATCCAAGCTTCTAATCATGGCTTGGTCTTCCTGGTGACCAGCCCCACCCAGGAGCCCACCTAGAGTCATCCCAATAGAAACAAGAGACATTCTTACAGCCCAGGAAATTCCAAGGAATTTAGGAGCCCAGGGTCAGAAACGGGTCAAAGACCAGCAATTAGGACAGACGTACTCCTAGTGCTCTTATCACTTAGGAAATTACAAGGGCTTTAGGAGCTCTGTCCCAAGAACTGGGGTTAAAGACTAAATGTTAGAATAAAGGATTCTCCTAGCACCCCTGTTTACTTGAGAAGCTCGTGTCAGGAACCGAGGTCAAAGACCAAATATTCAAACAAAAGTGTTTCTAATGCTCTTATCACTCTGTGCTGGGAACTGGTGTCCAAGACTTGAATGTTAAAGTAAGATTCTCTTAGCACCCCCATTTGCAAGGGTTTTAGGAACCCTGTGTCAGAGACCAGGGGTTGACACCAGCATATATATTTGTTACTATTTCAAAAGATTTTTCCATTTTGTAGCATATACCAGTAGTTCTTTTCTTTGTATGGTTAGATGGTGTTCTATTGACTGGATATAATATACCACACCCACCAGTTGATTGATACTTAAATTGTTTCCAATTTTTTATTATGAATAACGCTACTTTGAACATTTGTATATATGTCTTTGTTCGGACAGATCTTTCATTTCTCCTCTGTATAGACTCCTAGGAGTGGAATGATTGGATCAAACGGCAGTTTCTTAGACAAAATCTTACTAAGTTCAAGCACTAATGTGTGAGGGTCCCACTTGATCCTAATCCTCACCAACACTTGGTATTTATAGTATAGTCATTTTGATTACAGCCATTGTAATAGGTGTGGAGTAGTATCTCACTGTGATTCCAACTTTTTTCCAACTTTTTTTCATTGTGGTGAAATATACATAAAACTTACTATCTTAACCATTTTAAGTGTACCTACAGGTCAGTGGTATTAAATCCATTCATACTGTTTTGCTCAACACCATCCATCTCCAAAGCTCTCATCTAGAAAAACAAACTACACCCACTATACACTAATTCCCCATCCCCCTCTCCCACCAGCCCCTGGCAGCCATTCTACTTTCTGTCTCCACAGCTTTGACTTAAGCACTTTATATAAGTGAAATCATTCTCTATTTATCTTACTGTGGCTGGCTTATTTCTCTTAACATAATGTCTTCAAGGTCCTTAAGTGTAGCATGTCAGAATTTCCTTCTTTTTGAAGGCTGGATTAATATTCTATTGTATGTGTATGTCATGTTTTGCTTATACATTCATCTGTTGATGGACGCTTGGGTTGCCTCCGTGTTTTAACTATTATGACTAACGCTGGTGTGAGCACAGGTGTACAAATACCTCTTTTCATTGTGGCTTTAATTTGCATTTCCTTAATGACTAATGATGTTGAATATAAAAAGTACTTTGAAAGAGTCACATTTTAGTCTTTGCTTTAATCTCATAACCTGTTAGAATTCTCATTGCAACAAAACAGAACAGTAGTTTGAGAATATATTAGTAAATGGGGTAGGTAAATTATGGGCATAGGGTGGAACAGACTTGAATTTAAGTAGATATTGAAAATGAATATACTCGTTATAAATAAACATTTAATTTAGGCAGTTGATAAGTTTTTCTTCTGTTGATTTAAAAATACTGCTATTTTTCTATTTCTTTTTCCCTGACATTTCTCTTTTATACTCAGAAATCAAGTATGGAGATTTGTGCCCTATATAGAGATAGATAATAGAGGGACCTAGTTATCCAGCACCAAAGGTTAAATTCATGCACAAGTCAATGCTTTAACCCCAAATGGTTTGGCAGGTTGCTCTAGTAAGCACATTACTAGTGTGGATCTTGTTACTGGCCTTGTTGCTATTACTTTGTTTTGTTAACTCAAAGTGTATTGTTTGGTTTGCTTAGAAGCAACCAGAAGAAAAAGGCTGCAAGTTCATGCTTCCCCACCCCTTTTTTTTAAGGGTGTTCAAAGAAGCCACTTTATTCTGCACAAAGCTGTACTTCTTATACTGCTATACTGCTAATTCATGGTACATAAGTGTTTTAAGATGCTTATGTGAGTGGCCTTCATGGCCAGGCCTCTGACCATCAAGGCCCTTATTCCCATGGGTAAAACAGGTTTCTTTTTATTTTTTTTTATTAAGGTATTATTGATATACACTCTTATGAAGGTTTCACATGAAAAAGCAATGTGGTTACTACATTTACCCTTATTCCAAGTCCCCACCCATACCCCAATGCAGCCACTGTCCATCAGTGTAGTAAGATGTCACAGAATCACTGTTTCCCTTCTCTGTGCTACAGTTTTCCCAGTGACCCTCCCACACCATGTGTACTAAACATAATACCCCTCAATCCCCATCTACCTCCCTCCCAACTCACCCTCCCACACCCCTCCCCTTTGGTAACCACTAGTCCCTTCTTGGAGTCTCTGAGTCTGTTGCTATTTTGTTCCTTCACTTGCGCTTCGTTGTTAAACTCCACAAATGAGGAATATCATTTGGTACTTGTCTTTCTCCACCTGGCTTATTTCACTGAGCATAATATCCTCCAGCTCCATCCATGTTGTTGCAAATGGTAGGAGTTGTTTCTTTTTCTTATGGCTGAATAGTATTCCATTGTGTATATGTACCACATCTTCTTTATCCATTCATCTACTGATGGACACTTAAGTTGCTTCCATTTCTTGGCTATTGTGAATAGTGCTGCGATAAAAATAGGGGTGAATATGTCTTTTTCAAACTGGGCTGCTGCATTCTTAGGGTAAATTCCTAGAAGTGGGATTCCTGGGTCAAATGGTATTTCTATTTTGAGTTTTTTGAGGAACCTCCATACTGCTTTCCACAATGGTTGAACTAATTTACATTCCCACTAGCAGTGTAGGAGGGTTCCCCTTTCTCCACATCCTTGCCAAGATTTGCTGTTCTTAGTCTTTTCCATGCTGGCCATCCATACTTGTGTGAGGTGATATCTCATTGTGGTTTGAATTTGCACTTCCCTGATGACTAGCGATGTGGAGCATCTTTTCATATGCCTGTTGGCCATCTGAATTTCTTCTTTGTTGAACTGTCTGTTCAGCTCCTCTGACCATTTTTTAAAAATTTTTTTAAATTAATTTTTTTATTTTGTTGTCCTTAATCTACAATTACATGAAGAACATTATGTTTACTAGGCTCCCCCCTTCACCAAGTCCCCCCACATACCCCTTCACAATCACTGTCCATCAGCATAGTAAGATGCTGTAAAATCACTACTTGTCTGCTCTGTGTTGCACAGCCCTCCCCGTGCCCCCACACACACTATACATGCTAATCGTAATGCTCCCTTTCTTTTTCCCCACCCTTGTCCCTCCCTTCCCACCCATCCTGCCCAGTCCCTTTCCCTTTGGTAACTATTAGTCCTTTCGTGGGTTCTGTGATTCTGCTGCTGTTTTGTTCCTTTAGTTTTCCTTTGTTCTTATACTCCACATATGAGCGAAATCATTTGGTACTTGTCTTTCTCCGCCTGGCTTATTTCACTGAGCATAATACCCTCTAGCTCCATCCATGTTGTTGCAAATGGTAGGATCTGTTTTTTTCTTATGGCTGAGTAATATTCCATTGTGTATATGTACCACATCTTCTTTATCCATTCATCTACTGATGGACACTTAGGTTGCTTCCATATCTTAGCTATTGTAAATAGTGCAGTGATAAACATAGGGGTGCATCTGCCTTTTTTTAACTGGAGTGCTGCATTCTTAGGGTAAATTCCTGGGTCAAATGGTAAGTCTATTTTGAGCATTTTGAGGAACCTCCATACTCTGACCATTTTTTAATTGGATTATTTGCTTTTTGTTTGTTGAGGTGCATGAGCTCTTTATATATTTTGGATGTCAACCCTTTATCGGATCTGTCATTTATGAATATATTCTCCCATACTGTAGGATGCCTTTTTGTTCTACTGGTGGTGTCCTTTGCTGTACAGAAGCTTTTCAGTTTGATGTAGTCCCAGTTGTTCATTTTTGCTTTTGTTTCCCTTGCCTGGGGAGATATATTCATGAAGAAGTCACTCATGTTTATGTCCAAAAGATATTTGCCTATGTTTTTTTCTAAAAGTTTTATGGTTTCATGACTTATATTCAGATCTTTGATCCTTTTCAAATTTACTTTTGTGTATGGAGTTAGACAATGATCCAGTTACATTTTCTTACATGTAGCTTTCCAGTTTGCCAACACCAGCTGGTGACAGGGCTGTCATTTCCCCATTGTATGTCAATGGCTCCTTTATCATATATTAATTGACCATATATATTTGGGTTAATATCTGGACTCTCTGTTCTGTTCCACTGGTCTGTGGGTCTGTTCTTGTGCCAGTACCAAATTGTCTTGATTACTGTGGCTTTGTAGTAGATCTTGAAGTTGGGTAGCAAAATCCCCTCTGCTTTATTCTTCCTTCTTAGGATTCCTTTGGCTGTTTGGTCTTTTGTGTTTCCATATGAATTTTAAAACTATTTGTTCTAATTCATTGAAGAATGCTGTTGGTAGATTGATAGGCGTTGCATTGAATCTGTAGATTGCTTTAGGCAGGATGGCTATTTTGACAATATTAAATCTTCCTAGCCAAGAGCATGGGATGCGTTTCCACTTGTTAGTGTACTTTTTACTTTCTCTTAAGAGTTTCTTGTAGTTTTCAGGGTATAAGTCTTTCACTTCCTTGGTTAGGCTTATTCCTAGGTATTTTATTCTTTTTGATGCAATTGTGAATGGAATAGTTTTCCTGATTTCTCTTTCTGCTAGTTCATTGTTAGTGTATAGGAAAGCCTCAGATTTCTGTGTATTCATTTTGTATCCTGCAACTTTGCTGAATTCAGATATTCTAGTAGTTTTGGAGTGGAGTCTTTAGGGATTTTTATGTACAATATCATGTCATCTGCAAATAGTGACAGTTTGACTTCTTTTTTACCAATCTGGATGCCTTTTATTTCTTTGTGTCTGATTGCCATGGCCAGTACCTCCAGTAGTATGTTGAATAACAGTGGGGAGAGTGGGCATCCCTGTCTTGTTCCCAATCTCAGCGGAAAAGCTTTCAGCTTCCTGCTGTTAAGTGTGATGTTGGCTGTGGGTTTGTCATATATGGCCTTTATTATGTTGAAGTACTTGTCGTCTGTACCCATTTTGTTGAGAGTTTTTATCATGAATGGATGTTGAATTTTGTCAAATGCTTTTTCAGCATCTATGGAGATGATCCTGTGGTTTTTATCCTTCTTTTTATTGGTGTGGTCGACAATGTTGATGGATTTTCGAATGTTGTACCATCCTTGCATCCCTGAGATGAATCCCACTTGTTCATGGTGTATGATCCTCTTGATGTGTTTTTGAATTCGGCTTGCTAATAATTTTGTTGTGCTTTTCTGCATCTGTGTTCATCAGGGATATTGGTCTGTAATTTTCTTTTTTTTATTGAGTTTTTGCCTGGTTTTGGTATTAGAGTGATGCTGGCTTCATAGAATGAGTTTGGAAGTATTCCCTCCTCTTCTATTTTTTGGAAAACTTTAAGGAGAATGGGTATTATGTCTTCTCTATATGTCTGATAAAATTCAGCAGTGAATCTGTCTGGCCTAGGGTTTTGTTCTTGGGTAGTTTTTTGATTACCGATTCAGTTTATTTGCTGGTAATTGGTCTGTTTAGATTTTCTGTTTCTTCCTTGGTCAGTCTTGGAAGGTTGTATTTTTCTAGGAAGTTGTGCATTTCTTCTAGGTTTTCCAGTTTGTTAGCATATAGATTTTCATAGTATTCTCTAATAATTTTTTATATTTCTGTGTGGTCCGTCATGATTTTTCCTTTCTCATTTCTGTTTCTGTTGATGTGTGTAGATTCTCTTTTTCTCTTAATAAGTCTGGCTAGGGGCTTATCTGTTTTGTTTATTTTCTCAAAGAACCAGCTCTTGGTTTCATTGATTTTTTTTCTATTGTTTTATTATTCTCAATTTTATTTATTTCTTCTCTGACCTTTATTATGTCCCTCCTTCTGGTGACTTTGGGCCTCATTTGTTCTTCTTTTTCCATTTTCAATTATTATGACTTTGGACTATTCATTTGGGATTGTTCTTTCTTTTTTAAATAGGCCTGGATTGCTATATACTTTTCTCTTAGAACTGCCTTCGTTGCATCCCACAGGAGTTGAGGGCTTTGTTCTGTTGTTGTCATGTGTCTCCATATATTGCTTTATCTCTATTTTAAGTTGGTAATTGATCCATTGATTATTTAGGAGCATGTTGTTAAGCCTCCATGTGTTTGTGAGCCTTTTTTGTTTGTGCACTTTGTTGCTAGTTTTGTGCCTTTGTGGTCTGAGAAGTTGGTTGGTAAAACTTCAATCTTTTTTAATTTAACGAGGTTCTTTTTGTGGCCTAGTATATGATCTATTCTTGAAAATGTTCCATGTGCACTTGAGAAGAATGTGTATCCTGCTGCTTTTCAGTGTAGAGTTCTGTAGATGTCTGTTAAGTCCATCTGTTCTAGTGTGTTGTTCAGTGCCTCTGTGTCCTTGACTTATTTTCTGTCTCTTGGATATGTCTTTTTGAGTGAGTGGTGTGTTTAGGTCTCCTAGAACGAATGCACTGCATTGTGTTTCCTCCTTTAATTCTGCTAGTATTTGTTTCACATATTTTGGTGCTTCTGTATTGGGTGCATATATATTTATAATGGTTATATCCTCTTTTTGGACTGACCCCTTTATTGTTATGTAATGTCCTTCTTTATCTCTTGTTACTTTCTTTGTTTTGAAGTCTATTTTGTCTGATACAAGTACTGCAACACCTGCTTTTTTCTCCCTATTTGCATGAAATATCTTTTTCCATCCCTTGACTTTTAGTCTGTGTATGTCTTTGGGTTTGAGGTGTGTCTCTTGTAAGGAGCATATAGATGGGTCTTGCTTTTTTATCCATTTCATTACTGTGTCTTTTGATTGGTGCATTCAGTCCATTTATATTTAGGGTGATTATTGAAAGATATGTACTTAATGCCATTGCAGGCTTTAGATTTGTGGTTACCACAGGTTCAAGGGTAGCTTCTTTACTATCTAAGCGTCTAACCTAACTCGCTTGTTGAGCTATTATAAACACAGTCTGATGATTCTTTATTTCTCTCCCTTCTTATTCCTCCTCCTCCATTCTTCATATGTTAGGTGTTTTATTCTGTACTCTTTTGTGCTTCCTTTGACTGTTTTTGTGAATAGTTGATGTTATTTTTTGCCTTTAGTTAATATTTGGTTGGTGTGCTTTCTTTGTTGTGATTTTATTTTCTCTGTTCACATCTATTTAGCCTTAGGAGTGCTTCCGTCTAGAGCAATCCGTTTAAAATATCCTGTAGAGGTGTTTTGTGGGAGGCAAGTTCCCTCAACTTTTGCTTGTCTGGAAATTGTTTAATCCCTCCTTCATTTGAATGATAATCTTGCTGGATACAGTATTCTTGGTTCAAGGCCCCTCTGTTTCATTACATTAAATATATCATGCCATTCTCTTCTGGTCTGTAAGGTTTCTGTTGAGAAGTCTGATTTTAGCCTGATGGGTTTTCCTTTGTAGGTGACCTTTTTTCTCTCTCTGGCTGCCTTTAATACTCTGTCCTTGTCTTTGATCTTTGCCATTTTAATTATTATATCTTTTGTTGTTTTCCTCCTTGGGTCCCTTGTGTTGGGAGATCTGTGGGCTGCCATGGTCTGAGAGACTATTTCCTCCCCCAGTTTGGGGAAGTTTTCAGCAATTATTTCTTCAAAGACACTCTCTATCCCTTTTTCTCTCTCTTCTTCTGGTACCCCTCTAATGCAAATATTGTTCCGTTCAGATTGGTCACACACTTCTCTTAATATTCTTTCATTACTGGAGATCCTTTTATCTCTCTCTGCTTCAGCTTCTCTGTGTTCCTGTTCTCTGATTACTTTTCCATTAATGGCCTCTTGCACCTCATCCAGTCTGCTGTTAAGTCCTTCCAAAGATTGTTTTACTTCTGTATTCTGCCTCCCAACTTGATCCTTTAGCTCTTGTATATTTCTCTGCAGGTCCATCAGCATGGTTATGACCTTTATTTTGAATTCTTTTTCAGGAAGATTGTTTAAATCTATCTCCCCAGGCCCTCTCTCGGTGGTTGTCTGGGTAATTCTGGACTGCTCCAAATTCTTCTGCCTTTTCATGGCAATAGAGGTAGCTATAGGCAGGTAGCGTGTGTGTCAGCTGGGAGAACAAAGTCCTTTCCTGCTTGCTGGTTGCCTTGCCCTTCTCTGCTGCCTGTGTCGGTTTCCCGCCTGGGACAGCCTCCAGATTAATCCCCTAAGCTGCTGTGGGTGGGGTCACCGTCAGGGTAGCCCAGAGCCCTGCGGGGAGTGGCAGGCGCATGGGTGTCCTCTTCTGCAAGAATGGCGCCCCTTCACTCCTTGCCCTGGTTTCCTCTGCCTGTGTCAGGCAGCTGTGCACTGGCAGCGGCCTCTGGGTCTTGCCTAGTCGGCTGCACGCCAGAAGGAGATTCTGGCCGGTTGCTGTGGGTGCGGCAGCTCTCCCCCTCCTCCGCCTATGTGGCTGCATGTGGTCACTCTCTGGGTGTTCCGCC
Organism: Manis pentadactyla; assembly: GCF_030020395.1. Taxonomy (NCBI): domain Eukaryota; kingdom Metazoa; phylum Chordata; class Mammalia; order Pholidota; family Manidae; genus Manis; species Manis pentadactyla. Next base: position 143,311,116 of record NC_080020.1, on the reverse strand, counting down.
ACTGCGGGGGCGCGTGGCAGCTCTCCGGCTGCTCAGCTGCTATGTTATGGCAGTGCCGCCTGGGGGAATTACTGGCAGGCTGCCTATTGCTGTGAGGGGCCTCAGGGGTCCATTGCCACCCAGGGGTCTGGGGTGCCTGAAGTTCCTCAGAATTCCCATCCTGCTGGGTTGAGTTTTCTGGGGCGCTTCCATCCAGCTGTGAGACCCCTGTCCCTTTAAGACTTTCTAAAAGCACTCGCTTTTCTTTTGTCCCAGGGTAGCTGGCTGCCGGGCCCCACTCACACATTTTACTGTTCCGTTTCTCTAATATACAGCATACCATGCATTGTGTGTCTGCGCTCCCAGTGCGGATTACTAGGGCTGGTTATTTAGCAATCCTGTGCTTCCACTCCCTCCCTGTTCTGACTCCTCTCCTCCTGCCAGTGAGCTGGGGAGAGGTGAACACTCCAGTCCCTCCGGACCGCGGCTTGAATCTTACCCCCTTCATGAGATGCTGAGTTCTCAGAGATGTAGATGTAGCCTGGCTGTTGTACTGTATCCATGGTCTCTCTTTTAGGAATAGTTGTATTTGTTGTATTTTCAAAAATATGTATGGTTTTGGGAAGAGATTTCCACTGCCCTACTCACGCCGCCATCTTGGGTCCTATTTCATTCTTAAAAATCCTTTTTTCTCCCTATGCCTCAGCTTCTTTGTATTCCTCTTCTCTAATTTCTGTTTCATTTATCGCCTCCACCGTATCTAATCTGCTTTTATTACCCTCCATTATGCTCTTCAACGATTGGATTTCTGACTAGAATTCATTCCTGAATTCTTGAATATTTTTCTGTACCTCCTTGCACATGTTAATGATTTTTATTTTGAACTCCCTTTCAGGAAGATTCATGAGGTCCATTTCATTTGAATCTTTCTCAGGTGGTGTATTCATAATTTTACTTTAAACCAGGTTTGTTTGGCGTTTCATGTTTGTATGTGGCGCCCTCTAGTGCCCAGGACGTCTCCTCTGCGGAGCTGCTCAGCCACTGAAGCAATGTTGGGGGTCACAGGAGAGTGGTATTGGTGCCTGGGGGGAGGAACAAACTGTCTCCTTCCCGGCTGCTATGCCTGTCTCCATTGCCTGAACCAGTGGGCTGAGCACACAGGTATAAGCCTCCACACTTTGCGTTTGTACTTGCTGTAGTTGGGGCTTCCCTCTGGCTGGCCTAACACCATGGTAGGGTTTGCCAGTTTGCAAGCCAGGTGGGGCTGGCCGGGAGAAAGGCGCAGTAGGCTGCATATCATGGAGGGGGTCCTTCAAGCTGTGTGGCCAGCCAGGGAGCTGGAGCATCTGAAGATCATGAAAGTTCCCGACCTGCTGGGCAGAGTGCACCCGGACAATTTTGTCTACCTGTCCTTTCTCCTGAGCAGTAAGCTCTGTGCAGTCCTTGCCCCTTTAGTAACCCTCTTGCTGTTAGGAAGTCTCTCAGACAGCCTGCCTTTTTTTTGTCCCAGAGCAGCCAGATGCAGATCCCTGCTTTCCACAAGTGGCTAGCATCTCAGCCCCCCCAGGAACTCTGCCTGTCTTAACTTTCCAGCCCTCCAATCACAAGAGTACCATGAAAGCACCATGAAATGTAGGTTTGTGCTCCCAGAGCAGATCTCCAGAGCTAGGTATTCAGCAGTCCCAGGCCTCCACTCCCTCCCCAGCTCCGTTTCTCTTCCTCCTGCCAGTGAGCTGGGGCGTGGGGAGGGCTCGGGTCCAGCCGAGCCACGGCTTTGGTACGTTACTCTGTTCCGTGAGGTTTATTTTTTTTATTTTTTTTATTTTTTAGCTGTACAAAGTGTTTTTATTTGTTTTTATTTTTATTTTTTTAGATAATTATTTTTTATTGAAGGGTAGTTGACACACAGTATTACATTACATTAGTTTCAGGTGTACAACACCGTGAGGTTTATTCTTTTCTCCAGGTGTATGCAGTTTGGTACAGCCCTCTTTCCGGTTGCTATTTCAGGATTAGTCATATTAATTATATTTTCATATTATATGTGGTTTTAGGAGGAAGGCTCTCTCTCACCTCTCACGCCACCATCTTTACTCGGTAGTTAATGCTTCCTTCTTAGCAGGTATCTGTGCTTATCCAGCACAGCTGCATGGAAGTAACTAGTAGAGTTAAGAGCTGTGATTATTTATCATTTCTCCATGTTGAAAATGGGAGAAGGAAAGCATTTCTCCAGCAGAAATTTAGGAAGTAGGCTTTCAACCTCCCTGCTGTGTCTATCACCTCCTTTTTCTTCCTGAAGAGCTGTTCACTTGTGCTCTGGTCCAGCTTCCTGAGTGGCTTGTGTCCATACTTCTTTTCCTCAACACAGATAGATATCTGTCCCCTCTTGCTTCTTGTTTTCTTGAATGGATGGTTCCCATTCTTCACCATCTTTCCACGTTTCTCCTAGAAGTCTTGTTTCACCATTGAAGTGACCTTTCTCTGAGCTCATGAGTGACCTTTTATTAGTTATGTCTATATATCTTTATTAAATGTTGGTCCTTAACTTTTATGAGATTGCACATTACCAATGGCTCATCTTATTGAAATCAGACCTTTCTTTGACTTCTCTGTTATCCTTGTTCAGTGGCTTTCCTGCAATTACTTCTGCCATTCTCCTCCTCCAGTCCTGGTTTATTTTCTTCTTCCTGAGTCTTATCTTGGGTTTACTTCCTGCACTTAACTTCTGCTAAATTAGTTCCTCAAACACTCTTGTGATTCTCCCAAGCTGGCCAGATACCCAGGGCTTCTCTGTTTCACCAGACTTCTCTGTGTCTCCGCTTCCTCACCTCTGTATGCCTCACAGCCTGGGACCGATTGATTTTCTAATAGCTTTACTGGCTTTCCAGTGCCTGAATGATACAAACATTTTAAGACCCATGACCATCTAGCCGCGACCTTGTTTTCCTGTTAATTTTCTACTTGTCTGTATATTCCTTTTCCCCAAATGCCATTTCTTCTGCTCTTAGTACTTCCTTGTCCTGAATAACCTTTTTTGACACCCCCCACCCCACCAGAAATCTCACTGGTCCCCTGGGTCTCATTTTTACCTCCTTTTTACCCTTGTAAATTCTTACTTGTATTTAAGATCCAACTGAGAAGTCCCTTCCTTGATGATAACGTCCGAATTTCCTTTTTCCTAATACAAAATTTATAGTTCTTTTCTCTGTGCTCTGTGTTACTTTATCCACACTATTATGTAAAGTAGCTCTCACTTTGTATTTTACTTGCTTTATACACATCTGTTGTCCCCTTCTAGGCTGTGAACCAATTGAGACATTACATCCTTTTCATCCCTGAATAAATCTAAATCCCTGACATAACCTCTTATATAACACTGACATAACACTCTATATAAATGTTGACTGGGATAGGCCTGCTAGTATCGCTCAGTATTCATCATGCTGGTGTTTTTTTCTGGACCAGAAACACTGGCATCCAGCCTTTCCCCTTCTCTGTACACACTGGCTGTCTTTTGCTAACTTAGATATTCCTCTGTTGATCCACATTGTTTTCTGTCTTTATGTTATGTCCTTACCACTGCACTATCTTAATTACTACAGCTGTGTAGTAATTGGTTATTAGGAAGTCTTGAGTCCTCCAACCTGTTAGTCTTTTTCTTTTTGAAGACTTACCCTAATCTGTGTTCCCTGCTTTTCCATATGAATTTTAGGATCAGCTTGTCAGGTTCTGCAAAAATGGTAGGGATTTTAGGTGGGGACTGCATTGAATCTGTAGTTCAATTTGGGGACTATTGGCATTTTATCAGTATTAAGTCTTCCAATCCATGAAGATGGATGTCTTTCTATTTGTGTAGCTCTTCTTTGATTTCTTTCAACAATGTTAAATCTATTCCTAAGTATTTTATTTTTTGATGCTATTTATAAATGATTTTTTCTTCTTGGATTGTTCATTTTAAAGAAATACAGTTGAAGTTTTGTATTCTGCCTTGCTGAAACAATTCATTAGTTCTAATAGTTTTTTGTGTACATGGATTTGTTAGGGCTTTGTATATATATGATCATATTTTCTGCAGGTAGAGATAGTTTCACTTCTTCTATCCAATCTGAATGCTTTTATTTCTTTTTCTTGCTTAAGTGCTCTGGCTAGACCCACCAGTACAATGTTGAATAGAAGTGGCTTCCTTATCTTGTGTCTGATCTTTTGGAGAAAACATTCAGTTTTTCACCATTAAGTGTTATCTCCTATTTCTAGTGTGTTGAGTGTTTTTATCATGATAGGGTGCTGGATTTTGTCAGATGTTTTTTCTATACCCATTGTGAGAATTAGGGTTTTGTTTTTTTGTAATTTGTGTTATTAATATGGTATATTATTACGTGGATTGATTTTTATATGTCAAACCAAACTGGCATTCCTGAGATAAATCCCACTTGATCATAGTGTGTAGTCCTTCCTGTGTGTTTGCTGATATTTTCTTTTCCTTGTTTCGTAGGGTATGTTTTGTAGGATTTTGTTTCAGTTTTGTTAGGTTTCTTTAGATTTAAAAATCTATATTCATAATCACTGTATTCTTAGTTTTCCTGTTTTGTGTCTGATTTTTGGTGCCAAGGTAATGGCTTCATGAATGAGTTGGGACATGTTCAAGAGTTTTCTTCTCTACCCATTATGCCATTGAGTTCCTAAGGTACAGCTTCCAGTAGCTCATGCTCCTTGTTATTTGTTCTTAATAAGTATGCATTTCTGGATAGAGCAGGCTGGAGTTTCAGTTGAACCCAAGTGTCTTTTTCTGTGGCTTGCTTTTTCTGATCGTTTTCCTTTCACATTTCAAGATGATTCTGTTTTTAGAGTGTTTAATGTGCTCAGATTGCACATTCACTTTCATGGCTTATTTGTTTGCAGTGCAACATTGTAGACTCTTCCAGTTTTGCAAAATAAAATTTACCACAATAAAATAAAATTTGGGCATTCCTTTTTGAGAGTATCCATTCCTTTGCTGTCTAAAGTGCCACCTTTGTTGGCCATAAAATACTGCAGGTATCATTCCATGATTTGAAAAGGGTCTAGAGTATATGCTTCATCGAATCTTTCCCCTTGTGTTAGTCATTTCAGTGAAACATTAGAAGATGGCAGTTTTAGCCGAAAGCCCTCTATTGTAGTTTTAAAGCTGAATCAGTACTATACTGTCCATTGGGCTCTTTTGGTTGCAAACAACAGAAAACAACTCTAATAAAGTCAAGGGAGAGAATTATTAAAAGGCTATGAAACAGATTATTCATGCCTTGGAAATAGCAGGGACATTAGTCAGTCTGCAGATTGTCTTTCTTGGGATGAGTCTTTCCCAGCTGTTTTCACGCTTCTGTCATTTGTCTCAAGATTCCCAACTTGAGCAGAGTATCTACCTGGTCCAACTTGGGCATATGCCCACCCTTGGCCAGTGAAAGTCAGGGCTTCCTTGTTCAGTCTTGCCAAAGGAGAACAGAAGTGTGAGAAAGGGGGAAGGATCAGGGAAAAACAGTATCTGCCACTACAAGGGCTGAGTGCCAGACAAGACAGAAGATGAAAGTTCTGCAGTCTGGTACTGGATAGTGGCGTAGAGAGGCTTCAGAGAGGTAAGTGAGGGGGAGGATACTTCATTAGCCTGAAAAAATGGAAGGAAGTAGTAAGTCTGTTCTAGTTCATAGAATAAACAGTATTTTAAGAAAAGGTTCTCACAGTGAAAAATGTTTCCAAGCCACTGACTCTAGAAGATACATGGTTGACATGGTTAATATAATTCACTACTTTGTAATTCTGCAGCTTAACTGTAAACCTAATTATTTCAGTACTTACCTCAGGAACACATGTTCACTGTCTGTGCCCTTAAAAAGTAATTCCTGCTTATGAGGCTTAAAGAGAGTAGGGAAAAATGAAAATTATTCAAGACCTCTGTGTCATGGCCACATCTAACTACATAAGCCAAATCTAATCAGGTGGGCCCTGAGGAAGGTACCAGAGCAGCAGAAATTACAGCTGGTGCGATAAGCTTTGAAAGGGAAAACCATCAGAAGAGTCATTATTCACGAGCTATTATTCATCCTTCCATGAGAGAATATGCTGCTTGTTTTCTACTATTAGTCTCTATGTTCTCCTGGATACAATTTGGAAGGTCAGGATTCCCTGTCGCCCTGCCCAGATTCAGCCCGGCTCAGTGTGAGCAAATTCCTTCTGAGGGAGAGAATTAGGACTTCTCTGGGGCTCACTGCCATTTAAAAAAACGCTTTTAACTTTTGCTTTTAAGAATCATTGCTCCATGATTGAAGCAAATGGCCATTTATAAATTAGAGACTATTATAAATTTAGAGGGCCAGTTGAGGACAGTGGCTGATACTTGGCAGGAATAAGTGGGGTCCGTGATAATAAGGCTTTGATAGCTGTGGCATCTGGGCTAAGCGTCCTCTAAGGCAAGGTCAGGGTCGCAAACTCCCGGTGCAGCACAGCTGGCAGAGATTTGAGCACTAACCAGCCCTTTCACTAGAAATGATGACCGTTTGCATCAAGTTACAATTTTGTGGCATTTTCTGTGCTCAGAAAGAAGAACCCTTCACTTGGTAAAGTGCCCTGATCAGTGACATAAACTGCTAAGGAACAGGAAATTCCAAATTGCAGGCTCGGGCAGACCCAACCCAGCCTCCCCAGAATCTCTGGGGACCTGGCTTCAGGCTGTGCCCCACCAGAACTGCCACGTTGGCTCAAGAGAACATTGTAGATGAAGGAGTCATGGGCCAAACCACTTCCAATCGAAATGTACAGAATTTATCAGAGTTACAGAGGTCTCTGGAATATGGGGAGACCTGAGATTGGCCACCATCCATATGAGAGCTCTGAGTGATAGTGACAAATGGAGCATTTCATGATTTTATTTAATCCCTCCAGCTTTTGGAGATAGGCTTATTACCATCCTGTTTGTTAGATGAGCAAACTGAGACTCAGAAGATGCGAGGCAAGTCACATAGCTGGTCCTATGGAGGCGGACTGAGTTAGGGCCGGGGTCCTGGGGTTTCCGGCTCCACGCCTTTCCTGTGCACCACCTAAACTGCCTCTGGGCAAGCTGTTCAGTGGGGAACAACTTTAACCTATTTTTTCTGAAGCGAAGGAAACTGCCACGTGTTTTACAGGATTTTATCTGTTGAGCTACTAAGGAGAGGCGAGGAGAGGTCGGGGAAGGGATGGCAGTCCCTGAGGGGGTTCAGTGGTTAAGAAGATGCCATAGAAAGACTAAAATATTGTTGCTCCTTTCTGTGCATTCCCTTGCCACTTACTGCCCTTTACTTCTTTGGAATGAGTTAGACCAACACATGACTCCACCCTGCCTGTGAGTCCGCACCCTGATTCATTCCTAAGGGCTTGTTACCCCTTGCTTCAGCTTTTTGGCATGGAGTTCTTTCATTAGTGCTGCTGGAAGACAGTCTTCCTCTGAAGAAATGTATCTTCCTTTATTTATACCTAGAGATAGAAACTGATACAGATGGGGTGACAAAATGCAAGTTATTCATAGCAGTCTGCCTGCCATTGGAGTCAGACTACATTGTGTATTTATCACCACTGGTTATTTTGCCAAGTGTTTTCTATAACAGGCTTAGTTTCTGGTGCCTCAGGATCCTTTGTCACCTGCAGTATTCAGCATCCTGGCATTGTCACCGAGGGGAGTGTGCGGGCTTAGCAAATCGAGCGCACCCGGCAGCGGGCCTCACCATGATGGGACAGCTTCAGGGGGCTGCCGGGCACTCGCAGCTGGAGGTGACTTCTTCAGGGAAGGGTACAGACACTGGTGTGGAGTAGCTCCTGTGTGTGCCAGGGGGACCAGCAGCGCCCCATGACCCACAAGCTGCTGGAAGTGCAGGGTGCTTGTCCCCGCTGCAGACCTGCTGAATCTGAATGTGCATCTGGGGAGATCCTCAGCAGGGCTTGTGTGTGTACTGAAGCTCGAGGAGCACTGCTGCAGTGGGTATTGTTGCCTGCCTGTCAGCATCCATTCCCCTGTTCTTCTTAATAATAGAATGCAGATATTTTCAATTATTTCACCCTCACCCCCAGTCAGCCATGTGCACCTGCCTTTGGTCTGAACTGGTCAGAGCATGCTTCTCCCTCAGTGACTGGATGGTCCAGGGGTAGCCAGCCAGGCTGGCTCAGTCATCAGGAAAGACTCGTTCTTTGGGGCATTTTCTCTCATGCAGCAGGAGAGAAAAAATAATGAAGTATGTCCTTCTTCTTCATCATCATCATCATTCTTCAAATAATGGAGATGTAGCCCTTCCACTGTTAGCCGTCTCATTACATGAGGGCATCAGTTTTGAGCCTGATCTGACACTGAACTTGTCAGCACAGAGAGATGCAAGGAGCCTGGGTTCCTGAGTTTGCACTGAGCTGCTGACTTGTCAAGCCTGTGATCTCTCAGTTGTGTGTGATAATAAATTTTGTTGTGGTTTATGCCAGTTTGACTGTAGGTATTTTTTATTACTTGCAGCTGACAGTACTATAACATGTTCATACATGGACAGGGATGCAAGACACACAGGTGGTTCAGATGCTGACCCTTCTGTACAGCCTCTCGTTTTTTAGAGGGCTGCAGGTTTCTCCCTAGCCTTATGAATGATGCTTTTACCCTGTGGTGATCTTTCAGTTGCTTGGATGAAGGTTGGTACTGGGAAAGGAAAACTGTAAGTAAGAAGAATGGCAAGGCTGTCCCTAGAGGGGTGGACTTACACACAGAAGTGCTGCGTGCCATGCGGCGGGCCCCTGGCTGGAGGCTGACCCATGCTTTGCCCTCAGTCTGGTGTTCGGACCTCAGTTTCTTCATTTGCAAAATGAAAAGAATAATTGTGAAATAGTGAAGGAAAAAATGCTTTGAAAATTTCTCTTTCTTTCCAATTTATTTTTCATTTCCAATTCTTTTTGTTTTTTCCTTATTCACTGTGGTAAAACATACATAGCTTAAAATTACCACCTTAGCCATTTTTTAGTGCACAATTCAGTGGCATTAATTTCACATTAACAACATGTGCAACTATTACCACTATTGCTAGAATTTTTTGGTCATCCCAGACAGAAGTTCTGTTCCCACTGAATAATATCTCTCCATTCTACCCTCCCTCCAGCCCCTAAGAACCTCTGTTCTACCTTCTATGAATTTACTGTAGATACCTCACTTCAGTGGAATCATAGAGTATTTGTCTGACTGGCTTATTTCCTTTAGCATCATGTCCTCAGGGTTCATCCATGTTGCATCACATGTGAGAACTGTGTTCCTTTCATAGCTGAAAAATATTCCACTGTATGTATGTACTACATTTTGTTTATCCGTTTACCTGTTACAGACAGTTGGGTTATTTCCACCTTTGGCTATTGCAAGTAATGCTGCTGTAAATGGCCTACAAGTATCTGTTTGAGTCCCTGCTTTCCATTCTTTTGAGTATATATGTAGGAATTGAATTGGGGATTTTGTGTTTAGCTTTATGAGGAACCACCAAACTGTTGAAAACTTGACTCTTTAAAAATGAGTTGTTTTTTATGTATTCAGAAATAGATTGCAAATGGACCTTTTCTTTTTCTCTTGGGACTGTAGTTTTTCATTGATTGAGAGGACTTAGTAGTTTTAACATGGGACTCATGAACTGCCCTTTATATTACATTGAACATAGTATCAGGTGTATATACATTATCCTTCTTAATCAAAGTAAGAGAATAGTTTCTCTGACTTTTGAAGATATAAGTGTAAAATGATTCATGAGATTGATGATGTCAGGGTACCCAACTTTGTTTGTGTGTTTGAGTAAGAATTGATTTATTTTTACTAATTAAGTGTGATGATGTCTTTATGACCTATGGAAAACAAAAGGCTGAATATATAATGAAGAAAATACAGTTATAAAATACAGAATCTTAATTGTTTTATTAACATCTGTCAAACAGAAATAACCTTGGATTATTAGATACCTAAAAACTTGGGTACAGAATTAGAAAGGCAGTCATTGTAGGCATTCTTGTTGCAATATTTCTGAAATATACTAGAAGGTGACTGTAGATTTAAAATTGATTACCCCTTCTTTCCTTAAAATTGTAGAATCGGTTCTGTCAGCTCACCAGAGCATGTATGCATTTTTGTATTACTCAAAATGTGGCATTTCTCATCCCTTTTTTAATGTAATTCAAATTGGCTTAGTCTACAGAATATAATTGGAGACAAATATCCTTTTACATCAACTGTGAAAAAACTTTAAAAAATACATTTAAAGGGAGGAAAATAACAGCACAGAGACCCTGCCATTGTGACTGAGACCATTCTCAGGACTGATTGATCAGGGAGCTAAGCATCTCTCCCAAATGTTATTCTCTTGGGATAATTTACATACCCTTGCAGAGTGGCTTTAATGTAGTTTGCCTGTGAAGTCCTCAGAAAGCTCTGGAGACAGTTGCTGATAATCCTTGACTTATGTGGTTGTTAGAAATGCTAATCAGAGAATGTGGGAATTGGTCCCTGAGAATTTTCAATATCCTTAGCGGTGTTAGAATATTTAAAAACTAACTTTTAAAGTGTGTTGTTCTTCAGTAATTCATATAAATTCAAGTAATTCTTGAGTAATTGAGTAACATGTAATTGAGAAGTTTCTTTTGATTTATTTCTTAATCTATAAATATGAGTTGATTTTAATTATCTGTGATTTATAATTACTTATGTTCCATAAGGAACAAGAAAAGGAACTTACTGATTGTGGTCTTACAGTTGATTGTCTTAATGACTAATTGCTTGTGTGGCACAATGTTAGTTTTGAATGACATTGGAACTACTTCAGAATTATGAAAAGGCATGATAAAAATCTGATTTCTCAATAGGGATTACAGTCTGCACATATGAAAGAATTTTTCATGACTTTTTAAAACATTGTAGTACCGTCTGCCTTCAGATGAACCTGTGTGAGATTGAGCATACTCCTATATGGCTGCTGTGGCACCTGGAGAGTCTCCTTTAGTGTGTGTTGTGTGTGCATGTTTATATTATTTGATAGTCATTTGTTCTGCAGATGTTTATGCAGGAGCTGTTGGAGGTCCTGGGGATTCAGCAGTGAGCAGATAAGCCCACCCCACCCCGTACCCCCAAGTTTACCCCCTGGAGGGTCCTTTGACCTCACTTCTTGCCCCAGGGACGAGGCGGTAGAGAATGCTTGTCCAGTGCCCTTCCTGTGGGACTGCTTAACCCTGTGCTCCTGGGGCCAGCCACGGGCCTAGCTCAGAGTGGGCATCCCAGGGACGTTTGCCCAGTGAATCACTGAGTGAGCACTGAGCTCTCCACCACCCCTCACCCGGGGTATTGCACTGGCCACTCAGCTGGTGTCCTTGCTCCTATTAAAACTGAAGTCAGATCCTGTCACTCGTGTGGGACCGAGGGAAAGCCACGGTCTTTACAGTGACCTTGGAAGCCCACCATATCTGGAGTCCTGCTGTGGCTCTCCCCTCATCCATGCCTCTGCAGCAAAATCTGCCACCTGCTGGTTCTCAGCCTCACTGCCAGGCTGCCACCCAGAACCTGTCACCGGCGGCTCCCCTGAACACAGGTGGGCACCGGGTCTACTCTTTCCCCTGCCGTGGGTCTTTCTTAGTTGTGGCTGCCACGGTGAGTCTGCCCCGGCTGCTCTTGTCAGAAATCGCAACCCTGCTTCTTGACACGCCTGATTTCCCGTCCCTGCCCTTTTCTCTGGCACTTAGCTCCTAAAACACAGGCGCACGGGCCTAGCAGGGCTGGCTGGCTTTGAGTCTTGTTGTCTCCATACTGTCAAGGGCCACCAAGGCAAGGATTTTTGTGTCATTCGTTGGAGTATCTGCAGCACCCGGAAGAGTGCCTGTTAGTGACACAGTCAGTAAAAGGATCCTTTAAAAGGCTTCTACCTGAAATAGACTTTTAATGGGGCCAGAGCAATGCCTTCTCTGTGTCCATGTGTGCTTTGATGCATGACCATTGGTTTTGCCAACACTGGCTCTAGGCTAACTGGTCTGGTTCTGGTTCCAGTTGGATGACAGAAAGATTGGTCCCCTGCACTCCTAGTGAACCTCATAGCTCAGGGAAAAAGTCAGCTGCATCACCATTCAACTGCACAGTGCAAACATAAACACACATACTACTGTCATTGGTGCTGGTGTTCATCACCGGCCCCCTGCGGGAATCTCCCACTCTGTTGGTACTGTTTGTGACTAATGCAAATCAAAGGGCACAGCTCATATCCAGAGTAAAATGCACAGACAGGGCAAAGATTTGAATTGCTCTAAAGACCCGTGCAGTATTGGATCCAGGAGGCACCTCAGCCTTCCCTCTCCTCCTTGTTACTTGTTTGAAATATCCTAAGCTCCCCTCCCATTTTTCCTGGGTCTCCCTGAGGGAAGCTTTCATTGCTTCTCTGAGGCACGCGTCAGCTGATGGAATGGGAATGGAAGGTCAACAGGTACAAGAGTACCATATTTTTTAATCAGGTGAAAGAAATGCTCATGATCAAATTGCTGGTGTAGGTGTGTAGAATCCTTTTGATTAGATACAAGGAGCAGAGAAGTGGTTAGGAACATGAAATTTGGAGTTGATTAGACCTGCAAGTTGTTGAACCTATCTGAGTCTCAGCACAACATATCTCACATATTCCATCGTTGTAAGTTCCCATGAAGTAGGTGCCATTGGCCATTTTGCAGATTAGGAGACAGGTTAAATGGAGGTGAATCAACACGGTCAAGATCACATGGCAAATTAACACTGACTAGTATGCAATTGGGTTCTCCACAGGAGCAGAAGCCTAGGGCGTGTGTGTGCAGAGAGAGAGCAGTTGGCTTTAGAACTGGCTCACGCCATCATGCAATCTGTAGGGTGGGCCAGCAGTCTGGGGACCAGGGAAAAGCAATGCCACATTTCAAGTCCAGAGGCCATCTAATGGCAGAAATCCCCACCCACCTTACTTCTCAGCTGCTTGTGCCATTATGCCCTCATATAAACCTGTCAGCTTAGGGGTTGGCACACACTGAGTTTGAACATACACTCTGGGGTAAACAGGGTTGCTGCTGCCATGCTGTCCTGGTAGGGCGAAAGCTGACACTGGGGCTGTCTAAACTGTGTTGGGAGGTGGCAACATAAAAGAAATCGGGTGTGGATAACCCAGTGTAGCCTGAAGGAACCTGTCTGTTCTAATCACCCAACAGGCACGTGGTACTGTGTTGTTCTGCCCCAGGGTTATGGGACCAGCCAGAGCCCAAACTCTGCTGCAGCTCTTTAAAAGAAGCTTGTTTCAGGAAGTTTGCGTGCTGGGGGAGATCTCTGAGCTTTCTCCAAGTTTGTTACCGTCTAAACCAGAATTGCTCCATAACTGAACTGACCTCTGAAATACTGGGTTCTTTCAACTCAGCCTCGTGTTCTGGCAACTTTTCTCTTGGATACCCATCTGTGTTCCACAAAGCTGGTTGGAGTGGAGTGTATGTAAGGTTGCTCCAGTGATGTCATGTTAGGGCTTAGAAAGGTGACAGAATTTTTGGCAAGGTTACTAAATTGCATGCCTTGTAAGATTCATTAGGAACAGAGGTCTCTGATAAAATAATGGGGTGGTGCATAATTTAGTCATTTAGTAATCATAGAGGGTGTTAACCAGCTCTTTTCTATCTTAGTTGGAGAAAAAACAAGTGAATTGATTTAAACTGCATCAAGAGGCAGAGTTAAAATTCTGTCTTGAAAGTTGAATATTAAAAAAAAATTTTTTTTTTTAAGTGGGCAGTGAGATTTAGATGGCCTTTTAAACCAATCTCTGGAAATGTGAACTGTAAAAGTAAAATTAACTTTCTTAATCCTATCAGATCATTCAGTTGACCTTGAAGCACCATTTTACAGTCTAATTTATTTGTTATTCCACCTTTTGTTTTATGCTGTTGGTTTTATTTTCTGCATTGCTAGCTCTGTCTCCTGTCTGTGTGCCATGAAATGAAGTGCTTCAGGGTATATCAGGCTCCACCACTTACTATGGGGCCTGGACAGTTCAGGCCACTTCTCTCCACTCTCCTCATTGGTAAAGTGGGGATTATGACCCTGCCTACTTTACTTCTTATGAGGATTAAATGGGTTCCTGGCAAATCACCCAGAGCAGCACAAGACTCATTAAGCCTTTATTGGTGGCTGCATTGATGATGGTATACACTGGTGCAGTCTCTGGAGGTAGAATTAAGACAGTGAGTGTCTCTCTGTCAGCAGTTCTCATCTAATCTTCAGACCAACTTTTTAGAAAATGTATTATTTATGTCCTCATTTATGTCATCAAAGAAGCTGACTCTCAAAGGGTCACCTGCCCAGGGCTGCAGTAAATGCCACAGCTGCCTGGGGTTCAGACTGGGGTCTATGAATCGCAAATCCATGCTCTTTCCAACATATCTGCTGGGTGTTGTTGTTTTTTTTTTAACATTGTGGTAAAAGAAATGTAATAAAATTTAAATTCTTAAATCATTTTTAAGAGTTTAATATAGTTCAGTAGTATAGTTTACATATAGTTAAGCATATTTACATTGTTGTGAAGCAAATCTCCAGAACTTCTTCATTTTGCAGAACTGAAACTCCATAACCATTATATAACTCCCCATTTCCACCTCCCCAGCCCCTTGTAACCATCCCACTTTCTATACCTATGGATTTCACTACTTTAGATATCTTATATAAATGGAAACGTATAACATTTGTTTTATTGTGACTGATTTATTTCAGTTAGCTTAATGTCCTCAAGGTTCATGCATGTTGTAGCCCTTGTCAGAATTTCCTTCCTTTTTAAGGCTGCATAGTATTCCATTGTGTACCTACCACATTTTGTTTACCTGTTCATGTATCAATGGGTATTTGGGGTTGCTTTTTTCTCTTGGCTATTGTGAATAGTGCTGCTGTGAACATGGGTGTACAAATATCTCTTTAAGACCCTGCTCTCAATTCTCTTGGATATATCCTTGGAAGTGGGATTACTGGATAACATGTCAATTCTAGTTTTAATTTCTTGAGGAACTGCCATACTGTTTTCTATAGCAGTTGTGCTAGTTTACAACCCTACCAACAAGGCACAAGGGTTCCATCCACTTCTTCACATCTCTAACACTTTTTGTTTTGTTTTTTTTGTTTCTGTTTTTTAGTAGCCATCCAAATGGCTGTAAGGTGGTATCTCCTTGTGGTTTGATTTGCATTTTCTTGATAATTAGTGAAAGTGAGCATCTTTTTGTGCTCGCTGGCCATTTCTGTCTTCTTTAGGAAAGTGTCTATCCAAGTCCTTTGCCCATTTTTTAGTCAGGCTAGTGATTATTTGTTGAATTGTAGTTCTTTACATATTCTGAATATTAACCCATTATCACATACATGATTTGCAAGTATTTTCTCCTGTTGCATAGGTTGACTTTTTACCCTGTTGATTACGTGATAGTTTTAAGTTTAATGTAGTTCCATTTGTCTGTCTTTGCTTTTGTGGTCTGTGCCTTTGGAATTATATCTGAGAAGTCATTGCCCAATCCAGTGTCATGCAGCTTTTCCCCTATGTTTTCTTCTAGGAGTTTTACAGTTTTATATTCAGGTCTTTAATTTAGTCCTCTAATCGACTTGAATTAATATTTATATATAGTTTATGTAGCTTCCTCTATATGGATATCCAACTTCCCAGTATCATTTGTTGAAAAGATTCCTTTCCCACCATGCTATTTTTTAAGGGTAGGGGAATAGAGTGATAAGAGAAAAATATTTGGGGAAAAATACAGCTAAAATATTTTTTCACTTGTGTGCTACATAAATGGAGGAAGGTATATATAAATATTTGTCTGATATGTTTATAAGAATTATGGAGAGAATTGGTTTCCTCAACTTAGATGGGGTTGAACTATTGTTTATATTTCTGTGGAGAAAAGTAAATCAAGACATTATGGTAATACAATATTCACTTTAGCTCTGAAGAGCCAACTTTGCAGAAACCCAGGGTCTCTGGAATCCAGAAGTTGCTGGCAGGTTGTTGGTGGGTGAGGAAACATTTTTAATGGCAAACTAATGAGGCCCTGAACTCTCAGAGGCAAACAGACCCAGAAGAGAAGAAGAGCCAACAACTCAGAGGTTATATTCTGTGTACTCTGATGGCTTGACTCACGTGGGTGCAGCGAGCAGCATCTCAGATGGAGCGTGGCCCTCCCCGGGACGAGCGGGCAGGAGAGGTTAGCCTGGGAGAGCTTCGAGGATGGAGAGCTGTGGAGGGCAGTGGGCATGAGCGGCAGAGCTTGAGGTAGAGGGACGGCACTGAGGATACCCAGCCGTGTGGTCTGGTGCTGGTGGGGTGGGTTGGGATGCACAGAGCCGCTCTGCCTTCACCTGAAGGGTTGGCCCTTGGAAAGTTGGAAAAATGGGCTCTCCAGAAAAAGTCAGTCCGTGGGTGTTCTGAACAACTACCTGGAAAAGATATGTCTGTATCCATATCTATATCTGTATTGATATCTTTTTGACTAATGCGGTAACATTTCTCAGAGTTGCTGAAACAGTCCAAATGTCTGATTCTCTTGTTGAAATCTCCAGACTACTAATAGCATTATTATATTTGTGTTTTTATTTCCTTCTTTTCTGTGGTTAAGTATTAAGTGTCAGTTTATTATTTATTGTGAAGGATGCAAATATTTTGCATCCTCTCAAGGTTATAGTGCAGTAGAGAAGGAAAAATGTCAATAAATAATAGTATTAATGATAATGGGAAGACAAGGCTGCCTTTTTAGATAACCATTTGAGGTAATCTAAAGGAGGAGAAAGGTCTTCTTAAGGATGGAGAAACTAAGAGCTAAATATTATGTAAAATTTGTAGGTCTGTGTCCTTGATCACATTACATCTTCTATGGAAATAGCAAGAGACTCCCTGTGCTTCATGGGGGACTGCAGTTCTGTGTCAAGTGCTTCATGATACTGTAGGTCATGTTAAGTGTGTGTGGTAATTGTGGACTGTTTTGAGCCACCTTCCACCACCACTCCAGTATGTTAGATACTCTGTGAGCTATTTGCAAACAGTGTAAATACCTCTGAAAATAAACATGGAAGTATATAATTACTCATTATCCACATGATTCCACTAAAGTGGGACAACAGATACTCTTACAGAAAAGCCCTAGTATCTTACATTGGAATAGCATTCTGCAGTGAACAAAGTAGTCTGATATACTATTCTGTAGGGCTTGCATGTTTGTCAGTGCTGTGATAGGAGCAGGAATAGTTTAATCTTCTTTTTCTTGGAAGACTCTTTTTTAGTTTTTGAGCATTGAGCACATAACCTTATACAATAAGAAAATACAGATAGAGCGGCACAGACTGAAAGACATCATTTAGGAGAATTATTGTATGTTTCGAGGAGGCAACTGAGAGACTCCTAAAATTTGCGAAGGGAGAATATCTCAATTTGTATCAGCTGTTCTTCGGGAGCTGGGCCAGATGTGTCTTCACAGCTTGCCTCCAGGCCAAGAGCACTGACCCTTAAGTTTTAACACAGGTGGGGAAAGGGTGAAGTTCTGTTGGAAAATTAGCATTTAGTGTAGCAGCTGCAATACTGTAATAGAACATGTACACACAGTGAATTTATGCATGAACAATAACCACGTGGAGTTTATGTCTAAGTACTCGTTGTATTATGGGTGGCTTATAATAAAACCACTACAGAAGTTATTTTGAAGGAGGATTTGAATAACTACCTTTTTATTAATCAGTGGGACTTATATCTTAACCCCGACTTTGTATCTGTATCCTTTGTGTCTTACTGTACTTGTATTCCATGAATTTTGCTTTGTTGAGGTGTAATTGGTGTATATAAGCCACGTTTACTTCTCACAGTTTAGTTTTGACTCATAACATCATCATCAAAGTCTTAAAATGTGTGTATCTGTCATCTCCAAGTTTCTGCATCCTCATTTGTCATCCTCTTCCCCCTGGATCTCTGGGATAGCTTTCCCACTGAAATGCTTAGGAAAATATTCTGAGAAACCCTGTCTGTGGGAATTCTCATCAATTCTAGAACTGGCCTAGATCCCTGAGGTGACTCCTGGCTACTGAGCCTCGCCTCTCTACCCTCCTGTCGTCTGTGCCCCTTCTGGCCCAGAACCCAGCTTAGACTGCAGTTCTGTGTCAAGTGTGATTTAGCTGTTGGGACCCTGCGGCTTCCTGGAGTAAGCGCACTTGGCCACTGCTTCCAAAACTGTAGTGAAGATTGAGGCTTTTCCTAAAATAATTTTCAGTCTATTGCTGACTGATGCTTCTGTAAAAGACAGTAAAAATGGGTGACTCAAAAAGTGAAATGAAAAAAAAAGTCATGAATACAATTCTTTTTTTTTTCTCTTTAGATTCAACAGATAGAAAATTTCTTTGTCAAATTAGTAAGTCTCTAAATATTCATTCCCAATTTCTGCACTGATTTCATTGCAATTGGCAACAAAATCTCAAGAGCATGGGCTGCACAGAGTAGCACTGTGATAAGCAGCCCGGCCCCTCCCTGTGCTTCATGGGGGACAGTGATCTTCCAGCCATGCCCTTAGAGGTTCCCATCTGGAATGTTCTGAAACTTTTGGCCACTTATTTTGACTTGAGAAAGGAAAGGAACTAATAGTTGTTGAGTTATGTTACTTTGTTACTCTGTACTTTGCAGCCAGTATGCAAAGCCTTTTTTTAATGATGTTAATTGTTGGCTTGTCATATCTGGGGTTAATTATTTTGAACTGTATATGCACCCTCTGTACTCTTGTGGGTAAAATTGTAACATTTCCAGAATATCTCGCCTGGCTTTAGTGCATTTGCATATCCTCAGGAGTGGAGAGAAGTTCATCTCCATGTCAGTGGGTAAATACCTGGGCAACCGAGGGTGTGTCTGAACCTGAGAGTTTAAGGGGAGGGGCTGGATCGCTTGCTGGCTTGCTTCTTCAGGAGCAGGGGAGAGAGCCAGCCCTGGACTGCAGTTTGTAAGCAATAAGCAGGGTTTTAAACTTTATTTCTCCCTTTGATGATTTCGGTTTTTAGAGGTATTTTGCCCCGGGATTTCCTCTCCCCGGAATTAAGTCTGGCGGCAGCCGGCAGGGTGCCTCTGAACCCGAAATCTGTCATAATGGGTGTGACCTTTGGGAGGGCTACTCCTGTGGATGGTGGGTAGGGCCCAGTGGATGCAGCCAGAGAGGGTGCCGCTTCACCTGTTAGTATCCCTCCAGCTGTGGGGCTTCCAAGTTGGGAACCCCTAGTGGGGAACTGGTCTATGGTAAAGTACCTCTTAGAGGGGTGGGGTCTTGCCCAGGTTGGAAACACCAGAAGCTGCAGAAGTAGTCCCCTGTGAGTTGGAAGACTGCTTGGAGACCTTAGGGGGCCGTGCAGTGGCTGGCATTGTAGGGTCTCTCTTCATCGAGACAGTGGAAAAATGTTATACAGGAGAAAGGGAGGATTATCGAGGGACTTAGGCAGGAGAGACACACTTCAGCATCTCTTGGAGGAGCTGGGCGATAACCTAAGGGATTCTGTTAAAGAAGAGAGACAGTTACTGAAAAGGCAGCTCATGCTCCTACAAGATTCCTTAGCAGCAGTGAGGGCGGAGATGGCAGGAAAAGCCGGTTGCAGGAGGCCGTGGGGGAGGGGGAGGAAAGAGTAGTGCCTTCAGCCCCGGAAACGGTGGAGGAGGAGCTGGGGCGAGGCCATTGGCAGATCTGCTACCCAGGCCACCGCCGGAGGTACCATCTTCTCCTGTTTTAAAGGCCGGCCCAGCTGTAATTAAGAAAATAAAAATGAAACAACCGGGGGCTCCTCAGGGGGGAGGAGCAGCCCCTCCCCAGGTTGTGGAGCACTCCATGCTCTGCCCCTATACCCAGGATGAGCTGGTGGACACGAGCGTCCGGTATAGGGAGAGGCCATGGGAACCTCTGCCTATGTGACTTTTACGTCTCTGGAATATGGGGGTGGAAAACATTGTTGTGTTGGGTACTGAGATGAGGAGAATGGCTTCCCTGAAGACTCACCCTTCCCTCTGGCAGTGGTTGCAAAATGCCCATCACGCCTCAGGGAATCAGACGCTCCTGGAATGGCTGACAGCTGTCATAGGGTAGTTTGGCCTAATCAGGGTGATTTACCATATTTTCCCAGTAGTTGGAAAAAAGGTGTATGCAGAGCTCCAACAGGTACTGAGGGAATTGGGTATGAAAAACATCGTCTGTAACATGGACCCCCAGGGCCCTGATGAAGAGGTGTTCACTATACGAATGAGAAATCTGGTGGTCCATACAACTGCCCCATCTCTCTTTGGGTCCCTAGTGACTATTCTTACCCCTGACATAGGGCAACCCATAAGTGAGGCTACTCGTACTTTAGCAGATCTGGGGGAGGTTGAAACAATAAGGGCATGGGGGGAAGTATGGGCCATGACTGAAAGGAGAGGTGCAAAGGGCCCCGTGAAGGTCTCGAGGACCCAGATGTGGGTTGATTTGATAAAGGCCGGGGTAGTGAAAGAAAAACTTGATGGGCAGCCCAATAGGATCTTGTTAGAACTGTGGCACCAATTAAAGCCAGAGCAACAGTTCCAGCCGCTGAGGTCCAGGACACAGAAACCAGAGTCAAGGCCTCATGCCCAGCGTGTGTCCCTGCAAAACTTCATGGGAGACAGTACTCAGGATTCGCCTGAGCCCTCAACCCCACGGGATGATGATTTTTATGATGATAAAAATGGAAAATCAACTACAAAACTCATTTTATTTTGTACCCTTAGGAGAAAAAGATATTCAAAGCCTTGGAAAATATTCAGAGCTAATCAAAAGCAAAATCTACATGAAGAGCAGACTTTCAGTATAATTCCCCAACACACATTAACTGCACTCCCACACCCAACTGATTCCCACTTGTGTGGGATTCAGACACCTTTTAAGCCAGGAGCATAAAGAGTGACTAGAGACTATAAAGCATAACAGAAAAAACAACTGTGAGTTCAAACCCAGATCAGCCATTTGCTAACTGTGAGGAAGGCCTCCAACTTCACTGAGTACCTCCAAAGCCTCCGGGACCTTGTCCACTGATGCATGTTCTCGGGGGCTCCTCCTCAGCGCCTTCAGACCTTTGTTCAAATGTCACTGCAGTGAGGACTTCTCCAGCCACCCTACTTAAATGGGCACCCCCACCTTCCACTCCCTACATCTTTCTGTATCATGTAACGTCATCTAATATGTCCCATTTATTTGTTTATGATCTGTCTCCTACCAACAAAGACTGAAGCCCCACAAGGGCATGGAGTCCACTCTGCTTCCTGCTGTCTCTCCAGAGCCTAGGACATACCTGGCCCACAGCAAGGATTCAGAAACACTTAAATGAATACGTATATACAAGGGCGTTTATTCATCCCTCCTCTAGGGCTGCTATCACCGACACTCTAAGTTGTTTTGAGGATTACTTAGAAAAAAAAAAGGCTTTGCCAACATTGAATGATGAAGAAATAGAAAATATGAACAGACCAATTACTAGTAAGACTGAACTAGTAATCAAAACGGTCTTAAAGTGATCAAATGGGATATATTCCAGGGATGCAAGGATGGTTTAACATCCACAAACCAGTAATGTGATATACCATATTAACAAAATAAAGGATAAAATTCATATGATTATCTCAACAGAAGCAGAAATAAAAACTGACAAAATTCAGCATCCATTTATGATAAAAACTCTCAACAGAGTTGTAAGTCTGGGGAGAGGAAATACCAGGGCAAAGCACCTCTAAAAACCAAAATCAGTCAAAGGGGGAAATAAAATTTAGAACCCGTTTATTGCTTACAAACTGCAGTCCAGGGCTGGCTCTCTCCCCTGCTCCTGAAGAAGCAACCCAGCAAGCAAGCCAGTCCCTCCCTTTAAACTCTCAGGTTCAGACACACTCTGGGTTGCCCAGGTAATTACCCATTGACATGGAGATGAACTTCTCTCCACCTCTGAGGATATGCAAATACACTAAAGCCAGGTGAGATATTCTGGAAATGTTACAATTTTACCAACAATCCACCCCTTCAGAAATCTCGCCTTACAATCTACTTGTTCCCCTTCTTCCGCAAGGGTCCCTGGATGATAAAACTGGATCATTGTGACCAGACTAATGACAACAATAGCAACAGCAATAAAATTATGACAATCCTCAAGCCATAGGATTCAGCTAGGTTCAAAGTCTTATGCAGGTTAAGTCCATAGCTCATCCATTCCATAGATAGGCAGGTGCCGAGGGTTCAGAGCAATTATCAGGCAACAGCTGCAGCCAGGGGACCCATTCAGGCCATGAGGACTGTAGAAGAAAATAACCTTAAGGGCTATAAGATACATGTTTTAATGATACCAGCATAGGCAAATCTTGTCCATCAGGTAGGATACATGCAAGAGAGTGGTCTTGTGATAAACAGTGGCAGGAATGGGATCTTGTTCTGGTCTAGTATACCAGGCTTTCACCCTCCTCCCTGTGGGAGTTACAGATGGGTCGATTCATAAGGCTACGGGAGGTACATGCACTGGCCATAAAGATAAAAGAAAACTTCCCCATAAGATGCTCTTACCTCCTGGACGTTTTGGGTACACTACCATGACCTTTGGGGGCCACCCTGCTGTTACTCCAGGAATACACACGAGGCCAGCTTCCAGGCCTTTCCCCTAAGGTGCCAGAAGGGCCAGCCATTGCTGCTCCATGTGTTGAAATGTCCAGGGCCAGGTCCATTCAACATTGTCTCCAGGGCTTCATGTAGAAGGGGCTGGCAGCAGGGTGTTTCTCTGCTGGTCATATCCTGGCTTCAATAGCTCTTCTTTGTTTTGGACATACAATTGTATAGGAGAGGCAGCAAGGTGTGTGAGCATATCCACAGGGCTCAAAGCTCCTTTATGTGGCTTCTCCTTCAAATGCCGCAGCACCATTCATAGGTGAACTGACCAACACCGTACATTATTGGTGTCCGACTTAAGGACAGATTTCAGCAAGCCGTTGTACTTCTCTGTCATACCTGCCCCAGTAGGATTATATGGTACATGAAATTTCCAGGTTATTCCTAATTGCTGCACCCACATTCTTGTAACGCATGTCCAGTAAAGTGGGTGCCTTCATCACTCTCAATCACCTATGGCCGGACATAGGCTGCAAAGAGACGCTCCAGGCGCCTCTTGGTGGTTTGCTCATCTGCACGACGTGCAGAAAAAAAGCAACCAATAGTCCAGTAGCCATGACCACACAAGTCATGGCATACTGATATCCTTCTGACATGGGCAGAGGCCCAATATAGTCTATCTGCCACCTGACAAGGGGTATTGGCCCCCTTACTGTTGTCCCATGTTGCTGTGGGACTCGGTGTAAGTCCCTCTTAGAGCACACAAGTCATACTCCTGGGCTCGGCTGACTTCTTCAAAGGTCAAAGGCAAGCCCCACCAATGGGCTACAACCCACATTGTTTTTTGCCCCACATGCAACAAACGCTGGTGCAGCCATCGGGCCACATCAGAAGCAGGCTTTCCTTCTAGCCAGTGCACCTGGACCAATGTGTCTGCTTCATCATTCCCTGTGGATGCCAAAGGCAAATGTCCAATCACATGATATACAGTAACTGTCTTAGTCTGACCAGAGGCCCATAGGTCTTACCACAACTCTTGTCCCCAAAGGGGCTGGTGACCAACCATCCAGTTGGCATGATACCATGTTGGTAGCCACAGGGTCAAGCCCCAATAGATGGCCCAGCTGTCAGTGCAGACAACTATGTGGGAAGGCTCCTGCGTGATCATGAGCCATACTGCCCACAACTTAGACCATTGACTGATCTTCCCCTCTCCATCTTCCATCCATATTGTCTCAGTCTTAGGATGGAAAGCCACAGCCCTCCACTTCGGGGGCTGCCCACGACTGGAGCCATCTGTGTACCAAGCATCTTCAGGAATAGGGGCTTTTCCCTCCTGATAAGGAGTCTCAGCTACCAAGGGCTGAAAAGCAAGTTCTTCCTGCTTTCCACTGGTATAGGTCACTGGCCCCAATAAGAGTTGGAGTTCTCTACTTAAAGGGCTAGAAGAGAGGGTGCTGTGCTGCTGTAAATATGCGCCCCATTTGGCCAGTGTAGGTGTCTGTGCCACACCACTCCGTGGCCTTTGGGTCCAGTCTCGCACCCACCCGTGATGGGATAGTTAGTTATTACCTTGGTCGGAGCTGTTCCAGCAATGGGCTCTGTAGGCAGCAAGGCATGGTACACAGCAGCCAATTGCCTCTCTGTCAAGGTGTACCAGACCTCTGCTCCTTTCCACTTGTGACCAGAATCCAATGGGTTGGCGTGTCCGTTCAAGCCACTGCCAAAGACCCCCTCCATAACCACCTTTGGTTACATGAACATCTAGTTCACAGGGTCTTGATGAGTCCATTACAGTCAAGGCCTGTATGGCCTTGACTGCCTGCTTGGCATCAGGAAAAGCAGCTGCACATGTCTCATCCCAGTCCCACCTGATGTCCTTTCATACCAGCTAGTATAAGGGCTTCAGAATTTGTGCCAAGTGTGGGATAAACACTCTCCAGTAGCCCAAAAGACCCAAACACTATTGTAATACTGCCACAGTGGTTGGGTGGGGAAAGCCTGGACCTTGTCTGTAACTGCTTCAGGAACAACTTTAGTTTTACCCAAACAGACAACCCCCAAGAATTTCACAGACAAACCAGGTCCCTGAATCTTGGTGCTGTTCACAGCCCATTCTTTCTCCTGTAGATGTTGCAACAGTCTAGGAACTGCCCCTTCTAAATCTGAAAGAGAACCAGATGTGAGCACAATATCATCAGTGCAGTGATACAGCCACACCGTTTGCAGTTTCTTCCATGTGGCCAAGTCCTGGGCTACAAGTCCATGACAGACAGTGGGACTGTGGAGATACCCTGCGGAAGGACAGTGAATGTCCACTGTCGGCCTTCCCAGGTGAAGGCAAACTGTTCCTGGCTTTCCTGTGCTATGTCAATAGAGAAGAAAGCATTAGCAAGGTCTACTACATAATGATATGTTCCCAGTTCATGGCTGAGGGTGTGCAGAATGTCTGATATAGAGGGACAATAACATGCAAAGCGTGTGTGGCTTTATTCAATCACCTGTAGTCTACAGTCACACACCAGGAGCCATCTGGCTTTTTCACTGGCCACACTGGGGAATTAAAAGGAGTATGAGTGGCCTTTATGATGCCCACCCTCTCCAACTCCTTTAGAGTTTCTCTAATTTTCTTGTGTCCCCCAGGCAATTTATACCTCTTAATATTTGTCATCCACCAAGCTACAGGCAGAACTATGGGTGGGTTCTTAGCATGTCCCCTCAAAACTGCTTTTACTACACATACCCTCAGTCTGAACTCACCTGCAGTGGTCTGTAAAATATATTCAGGGATGGGAGAAATATACACGATATAGTCCTTTGGGGGTAAATGCCCTATCCCCAATGAGATTTGGGCTTTCTTCTCTTTAATTCCCTTATCCCCATAGCCATCTATCATAGTAAGGGTCCGGGAAAAATGCTCAGGGTTGCCATGAATCAAAGAACACTGAGCTCCTGTGTCCATCAGTGGCCAGGACACTTTGTACATTCACAGGGGACCAATGAATTGCTAATTCTACATGTGGCCTCTGGTCCCCACCATGTCCCCCAAGCTGGGGACTTTGATCCCCCCTCAGTCGAACCGCGATGCCCAATCATCATCCTGTGGGGCCCAGGCGAATCCTGAGTACTGTCTCCCATGAAGTTTTGCAGGGACACACGCTGGGCATGAGGCCTTGACTCTGGTTTCTGTGTCCTGGACCTCAGCGGCTGGAACTGTTGCTCTGGCTTTAATTGGTGCCACAGTTCTAACAAGATCCTATTGGGCTGCCCATCAAGTTTTTCTTTCACTACCCCGGCCTTTATCAAATCAACCCACATCTGGGTCCTCGAGACCTTCACGGGGCCCTTTGCACCTCTCCTTTCAGTCATGGCCCATACTTCCCCCCATGCCCTTATTGTTTCAACCTCCCCCAGATCTGCTAAAGTACGAGTAGCCTCACTTATGGGTTGCCCTATGTCAGGGGTAAGAATAGTCACTAGGGACCCAAAGAGAGATGGGGCAGTTGTATGGACCACCAGATTTCTCATTCGTATAGTGAACACCTCTTCATCAGGGCCCTGGGGGTCCATGTTACAGACGATGTTTTTCATACCCAATTCCCTCAGTACCTGTTGGAGCTCTGCATACACCTTTTTTCCAACTACTGGGAAAATATGGTAAATCACCCTGATTAGGCCAAACTACCCTATGACAGCTGTCAGCCATTCCAGGAGCGTCTGATTCCCTGAGGCGTGATGGGCATTTTGCAACCACTGCCAGAGGGAAGGGTGAGTCTTCAGGGAAGCCATTCTCCTCATCTCAGTACCCAACACAACAATGTTTTCCACCCCCATATTCCAGAGACGTAAAAGTCACATAGGCAGAGGTTCCCATGGCCTCTCCCTATACCGGACGCTCGTGTCCACCAGCTCATCCTGGGTATAGGGGCAGAGCATGGAGTGCTCCACAACCTGGGGAGGGGCTGCTCCTCCCCCCTGAGGAGCCCCCGGTTGTTTCATTTTTATTTTCTTAATTACAGCTGGGCCGGCCTTTAAAACAGGAGAAGATGGTACCTCCGGCGGTGGCCTGGGTAGCAGATCTGCCAATGGCCTCGCCCCAGCTCCTCCTCCACCGTTTCCGGGGCTGAAGGCACTACTCTTTCCTCCCCCTCCCCCACGGCCTCCTGCAACCGGCTTTTCCTGCCATCTCCGCCCTCACTGCTGCTAAGGAATCTTGTAGGAGCATGAGCTGCCTTTTCAGTAACTGTCTCTCTTCTTTAACAGAATCCCTTAGGTTATCGCCCAGCTCCTCCAAGAGATGCTGAAGTGTGTCTCTCCTGCCTAAGTCCCTCGATAATCCTCCCTTTCTCCTGTATAACATTTTTCCACTGTCTCGATGAAGAGAGACCCTACAATGCCAGCCACTGCACGGCCCCCTAAGGTCTCCAAGCAGTCTTCCAACTCACAGGGGACTACTTCTGCAGCTTCTGGTGTTTCCAACCTGGGCAAGACCCCACCCCTCTAGGAGGTACTTTACCATAGACCAGTTCCCCACTAGGGGTTCTCCCAACTTGGAAGCCCCATTGCTTTCCTATACACTCATGATGAACTAGCAGAAAGAGAAATCAGGAAAACAATTCCATTCACAATTGCATCAAAAAGAATAGATGCCTAGGAATAAACCTAACCAAAGATGTGAAAGTCCTTTACCTTGAAAACTACAGGACACTCTTAAGAGACATTAAAGAGGACACTAACAAATGGAAATTCATCCTGTGCTCTTGGGTAGGAAGAACTAATATTGTCAAAATGGCCATCCTGCCTAAGCAGTCTGCAGATTGAATGCAATCACTATCAAAATACCAACAGCATTCTTCAATGAACTGGAACAAATAGTTCTCAAATTCATATGGAACCACAAAAGACCCCAAATAGCCAAAGCAATCCTGAGAGGGAAGAATAAAGTGGGGGGGATCTCGCTCCCCAACTTCAAGCTCTACTGCAAAACCACAGTGATCAAGATAATTTGGTACTGGCACAAGAACAGACTTATAGACCTGCGGAACAGAATAGAGAGTCCAGATATTAATCCAAGCATATATGGTCAATTAATATACAATAAAGGAGCCATGGATATACAATGGGGAAATGACAGCCCCTTCAACAGCTGGTGCTGGCAAAACTGGACAGCTACATGTAAGAGAATTAAACTGGATTACTGTCTAACCCCATACACAAAAGTAAACTCGAACTGTATCAAAGACCTGAATGTAAGTCATGAAGCCATAAAACTCTTAGAAGAAAACATAGGCAAAACTCTCTTGAATATAAACATGAGTGACTTCTTCATGAACATATCTCCCTGGGCAAGGGAAACAAAAGCAAAAATGAACAAGTGGGACTATATCAAACTAAAAAGCTTCTGTACACCAAAGGACACCAGAGGACTCCGCTGGGAACTCACACCCTGTATCCCTCTCTGATGCCCCCACACTGCACAGGCTTGGGCCAAGTGGGCACTGGAGACTGTACCTTACTCTTCCTCAGACTCCCTAGCCAGGAGCTTTTAGGACAAGGGCTGCTCAGGGCTCTTCCTTAGGTTTCATTATGGCCAGAAAAAACATGCTATTTTGATACTGTTTTCTTGACAGAACTGTGTCTGAGTCTGAAATACTTGCAAACTGAGGACTTCCTCAGCTATAAAGCTAAATTATTGTTGGAGTATTTTTTGGTCACAGTGTTTCATGTCAGTCATGTTCAGTGTTGTGTTTTAAGGGAGACCCTGACCAAGTGGCTCCGTCAGACACCTTGACAGTGCCTTCGCCATCCAGTGGCCTAACGACCTCAGAAATCCTCTGGGTCATAGTTCTCCGAGGGGCGAGAGCTGTTCCCTAGAAAGCATCTGGGGAGTTGGGCACTTTTTGTTGTTACTTGGTTTGGAGTGAGGGGCATGTAGGCATTGAATCAGCTAAGCTGGGTGTGGTTTGTGCCATGGTGTTTACATCCGTAGGACTTAAGTGCAGGTTGAAAAAAGGGAGAAAAACGTTTAGTAATTACCCGAGCATAGCACCTCATTCTATTTTAGATGCAATCATGGAGCACTCTTACACAGTTTCTAAACACTAAAGTTGTCTGGGAATGCCATGGAATTTGCAAATTGCATGAGGAGGAATGAAGTTTGCTTTGGGATTTTAGCTTTACTCTCATAAGTGGTATTTATTTTTATTCTATTTAGAAGCCCAAAGCCCTTAAAATAATAATTAGGGTATATTGAAAAGGTTTTTGGTGTATTTTTAAATGAGAGATGGTTGGTAAACTGATGATTTCTCAAGCAAAACAGAGCCAAGACCCCCTGGGAAAGCATATGTACAGGGATGAATATGATGCATTTGCTGGATTGTAGAGGCATTTCACGATAAGACCTAAGAAGAGTATGGAAGGATGAAAAAATTCAGTAGCACTTGATAGATTGATTGGGTCAATCAAGTTGGGTGAAATTACCCCAGAGCCTTTAAAAGGCCAGAGAGGAAAAGATATGCAAGGGCACTGAATATATTACAGTCTGTGTCTATCCAGAGCATGCTATGGAACACACTTACTTGGGTTTTCTTCTTATTCATGTGCGGCTTGTGAGGGAAAAAGCAGGGACTTGGCTGGATCAAAAAGGCTGCTCTTTCACCAGGGCTGGCGACGTGGTGCTATAGCTCCATCTGCTGGAGGGAAGTGTACAAATTGGACTGACCCTCTGGGGTCTGGGTGAGCCCGCAAGTATTCCTGAGTGCTTCCTGTGTGCCTGGTAGTAGGCCATCGGGCCCTAGGTGACACAGTAAAGCCTCAGACATTCCCTGCTCTCACTGTGCTTAGCTCTGAGAGGCTTTCTCCCTTTAAGAAAAAAAACTCAATTTAGCTAGTGTGCTTTTGCATTCCAAGTTCCTGTCTGAGAACTCTCTTCGGGGGACTTTTAAAAAGTCGTGTCACCTTTGTGAGCATCATTTTCATATCTGTAAGGGAAGAGTGACTGCTCTCCTCCAGGCTAAGTTTAAAGTTTATTAAATGCCTTGCAAATGCCCTGTGTGGGCACGGAGTGGGGCATACAGTGTGATGCATCTGGTTCCTGCCCTATGGGAGGTCAGCAAGTGAAGCTCCTGCAGTGTGAGCAGGCAGCCCTGAGGCGGAGCACTGATTCCAACAGGAGAGTTAGGAGGGGTTTTGAAACCCTGATGCCTTCAGTTGCAGAAGGAAGTTAAAGTCAGCGAGGGGAAGTTGGGAAGGATCTTCCAGGTTGAGGGGTCAATCCAAGCAACATCAAGGTGAGGACCAGCGTGGTGGGGTTGCATAAACTGAGTGGCAGGGAGTGGTCAGAGATGAGGATGTGGGGCAGTAGGTGGGCCAGGTGATGTAGGGCCTGTCTGAGTCCCTATGGGGCTTACCTTGGTGCTCAGGGTCATGGGAAGCCCCTGGCGAGTTTGAGCATGTTCCCAGGGACCACTGGCTGGATGGAAGAGGACCCGGTGGCAGCAGGGAATCAAGTCAGGAGGCTGCAGTGGAGGCCAAGGAGTAATGGTGAGGGCTGGACTGTGGCCAGGCTAAACATGAGTGAGGTGGGCAGAGAACACATTTGAAACTTCTTTGGAGTTAAAATTAGCAGAAGTGGGTGATTTGAGGATGAGAAGTCAGGGATGGCCGGGAGATTTCTGGCTTGGGTGTCCAGTGGATGAGCGTGTACCTAAGAGAGGGCATGATGAGGAAGGACCACTGTGGGCATGGCAGGGAGGCGCTGAGCGGCTTACCCATCAGCCTGAGCTTGAGTTGCCTGTTTGGGATCTCGTCTTGCCAATGGGTTTCAGCCCCGGGCAAGTTCACTGTGGATTCAGTGTAACCAAAGAAATGACAGTAGAACAGTTTTGGGGTGAAAGGGTTATACCCAGCTTTATTTTCATGGTGGCAGGTCAGTCACTAGAATCCCATCCACTTAGAACGAGTCTGCATGCAGCACGCTGGTCTCTGCCTCTGGGCCTCTCCACCTGCACAGCTGTCTCAGTCTCTGTCTTTGGCGCTGCCAACACTCCAGCCTCTGCTCTCCTGCAGCCTTGCAGCTGTGCCACCATGTCGCCCAGAACACTGGGCAGGGCTCTTTATATAGAGTCAGTAACGACGTATTGCCCACACATGTGTAGTGAGCTAGCCAACCAGGGCCAGGTGAAAATCCTGGGCACAGGAACCTTCATTTTGCCCACAGACGTCCCTGTGGAAATAGCTGGTGGGCAATTTGTCATGTGACTGGGGAGGTCCGGAGAAAGTCTTGCTGGCGTGCCAGGCAGGGAGGAGGTGGTGGGGCCTCCAGAGACGGTAAAGTCTTGCAGGTGCTCAGTGAGCCGGGCAGGGCAGGGGCGGAGCTGCCCCACCTGGGGGCAGGCAGCTGAGGGGCTCCTGCTAGGCGACAGTCATGTGCTTGGGGGCACCAGCGTGGAGGGGTGAAGAGAAAACTTCAGGAGAGCACTGTTTACGAAGGGACATTTCCAGACAAGCATGGGATGGAGAGGAAATGGGAAGGAGGGGAAGAGAGCAGCCCTGGGGATGGAGGCCGTGGCAGCCTGCTCCCTTAAGGGCATGGGGGCCAGCGTGGGACTGGGCACAGAGCATGGCAAGTGCACCCCTCTGCTCGATTTGCACTGGGGTGACACAGGTCCCTTTCTTGGAGAGAATCCTGTGTCCCTGGGACCCTAATCAGAAGACTTCTGATCTGGCTTCTATCTCCCAGAAGAGGCCAGCTGCCGTCCGGGGCTTGTGTCTGGGTACAGTGTCCCTGGGAGATTGCTCCTCACTCACAAGCAGCCTGTGTACTTCCAGCTTCCTGCCACATCCCACTCCCAGAAGAAAGGAAATAAAGCCAGAAAAATGTTCTGTGAGCTCTGTGTGGGAAACCAGCACCAGCCCTGACAGCTGGGTACCGGAGTGCAAGGGGAAGGGGAAGCCTGTGAGGGTGCCCAGCCAGGGCTGGCAGGGCCCTGGAGCGAGTGGGTTCCGTGTCAGAGGCCCGGAGAGCCCTGGCACCAGGCTCTCCCACTGCTTTCCAGGACCCTCCTCCCTCCTCCGGTCACTGTTTAAATGCTGTGGGGACTCAGTGCCATAGAGCAGGAAAGGTGATGAGTTGTTTTCTTGTTTTTGAAGACTAACCTGAGGTGCTATAACCTAGAAATGCCATTAACATCCTAAAAATGACTGCTTCATAATAAATTGCTTCAGGCCCTTTCTGTGGCATTCTCAGTGGATCAGGGTGAGGAAGCCTTCATTCACGGGAGAGGGAGCTGCACGAGCTGCTCAAGCTCTTCCTTCAGCTCAGCCAAAGATCCCTTTATAATCCTTCAGTGGAAACTTGGTTCAGGAGTTAGGGGAGGTGACTCAGTGGGGAGTGGAGGCCTCGCTGTGCTGTTCCTAAAGGACGTCTGGGGCAGGAGGAACTCTTCCAGGGCTCAGCCAGACAAAGCCAGTCTCCAAACAGTGCTGCGCTACTGGGAAGATAAAGACTCTCATTTGACATCAAAGTGATAAAACATTAAGGGAAGCTCTGTTAATTCAAACGTGTGGATATTGTCAAGATCCGAAAGGGGGAAGGCTCACTTTTTATGAAAGGTCACCTCTTTCTATGCCAATTGATTGCCAATTGATTGATGTTCATTTTTCTAAATATTTTTCTGCATATTACAAATGGTTTCAGTAAGTTAGTGGATGAGTTTCCTAACTACTGAAGTACATAATACATCAGGATATGAGTTATGACATTTAGGGGTGTTGTCTTGTTGCTTCAGAGCTTTGGGGTTATCATGTAACACACCATGTCACATGATTTGACTGAATGCAGGGAAAAAACCCAGTTTGGTTTCATTGGCTTAAATTTAGTTCACGGCAAAAGTTAAGATGAGGAAGTGCTGTACAGTATAGGAAACAGGAGCTTTTACAGATAACTCACTGTAATATGAAACTGGCTTCCCAAGCCCTGATAAGTGAGTGAAAATAAGAGCAGAAGTACCAGAAAGGAGACTCTATTCAAGAGGTGAGAGAAGGGGAGCACGGAGGCACATCAGGTAAAGGGCTGGGGCACCAACCTGTTTTCGCAGAGGTGACTGTGTGCAGAATGGGTGCGGCGGCCACAACTAACCAGACCCAGAGTGCTGTGTTTCTTGATCTGTTGACCTTATGATCTGTCTTTCTCAGTTACTTCAAAGCAAATGTGAAAGATACATGTGACCTTGCATATACAAAAGCAGAAAGGGTCTTGGGCAAGTTATAGTAGCTCTTAGCTGTGCTAATTAAAATTTTTTTCCTCCCTGCTGCAAAGGATAATGATTGTGGTTCTTCCTGTGCGTGTGTATTTAATTGTAGAATATATATAATAATAACGTTATATTTTATTGCTTTCCATCCAGGTAAGGAAGGAAGGCTATACCCGAATGTTTGCAGAGAAAACGTTAAAAACCTTGATAATGTTTAGTGCCACGCAGTTTATGGGCCTGCAAAAACTTCAGACTATAAAAGACCTTAGTGATGCCTTTTCACATTTTATTGCATTAGATATTTTTAACCCAAATTCTGCCTAGGGTCTTAAAAGAAACAGACAATCACATACTGTTTAATGCTATGCTAGTGACCTTTGTCTTGCCTTGGCAGGGATAAAGCAACTCCGACTAATTGAGAAGCTACTCTTATTCATTAACCTGTAACTCCATCAAAAAACTGGTAGGCCATTTTCAAAGGAACCTTAATGCACCCAATCTGTGTGCACCAAAAGAAGTGATTTTTCACTCCAAAAGGATCCTGTGCCTCACACATAATTTGCCTCATACAGTGAGCTTAGAGATTTAAATGTATTTATGAAAACATTTCTGTGACAGTTAATCTTCAGGAACATGATAACCTTGAGAAGAATATAGCTGTGATTTAGGGTGGGGAGATATATAGGAGATGTTCTTATTTACATATATATGTGTAATATATATAAACACATAATCAACTATGGAGTAGCTATAGTGAATAGGAGAATAGAATTATTTTTTTCAGGGACAAGGAAGAAGTTAAAAAGGTCACTTTAGTCTTTCAAACTAATAAGAAGGTGAAACAACAAGGCTTTGTGCATGCTCGTGGGATAAGGGGATGAAACCCACTGGGTAAACATGCACTCTTGGTGTAAAAAAATGCACACAAATAACCCGCCAGATCACGAGTGTTGTCAAGTTTCCAAAAGGAAGAGGGACCTGTAACTCTCAGGTATGGCACCATTTAGTTGACGATTTTTGAGTTGGGCTTTGAAGAATGAATAATTTCATCATTCTTAAAGAAATGATGGGGAGGGTGTTGTAGTGGAGTGGGTGACAGTGTGAGCTAAGTCTGTGCGGCAGTTTTTTTTCTCTGCTTGGAATCCTCCACTATCTTTCCACCCGACCTGGGACAGAACCTGGAGTCCTCCTGGCCTCCCAGGCGTGCTTGATCTGCGCCTGCTCTCGGGTCTTGGAATGCTCTGTCTTTCCTGCCCTTTCCACTAGACTGTAAGGTGTGCAGCAGGGGCTGGTCTCCCTTGTGCCCTCTCACGCCCCCAGGGCTTAGAGCACCATGTGCTCAGTGAATGAGGGGGAGATGTTCCTAGGCACCTAATGTGCAGGCTGTAAGGTGCGTTTGAGGGACAAGAGTGACTTTGTGCGCGTGGAGTACCTGTCCAGAGTGAATACCAAAGTCGGGGCAGTTCTGCAGTGCAGTGATGGCATCCCGTGCAGAGGACGGCCTGGGAGGACAGAGTGCAGATCACAGTGCCACATGGCAGGGCAGCCAGTGTAGGGGGACTAGACCATGTGGACATCCAACTGTAAGGGCTTCCACAAGGTGATGTGATGGGAATTTAAACCTAGGCCCCTGTTCAAGAGGGGTGGGAAGGGAGTCTTAAATCTCATTGACCATTTCTTAATGTCATTTCTTAATGTCAGCTCCAAGATTTCCCAGAGAAATAATAAAGCATTAGGAAAAATTTTTTAATGGTTTTAGTTGCTTTTTTTTTTTTTAATGCAGAGGTCTTACAATGATTCTGAATTAGGTCCTGCCTAAAAGTTCTTACCAATATATTGATTGATCCATTTATTCTCAGAAGAAAGATGTTTATAGGAATCCTACCCCTGTAATTGCCCCTACCCACTATCTATACTAGGTCAGATTTTTAGGTCCAAGTAAGTGTGTCACTTCTGGGACATAGTTTATCTCTCAGAATGGGGGTGTTGATGGCCTGCAGAGTGATTGAATGAATTAAATGAGGTATATAGGAAAGTATTTTATATACCAAATATTGCTAAAAATATATGATGGTATTCTTTCAGGAGGTGGGTCCTCTACACCCCAGGTGAGAGTTTGAGATAAGATATATAGAACATGAAAAACTGAAAAATAATTTTAACAAAAATTCTGGGTGGGGGAAGAGAAAAGGCAGATATTCCCTTAGCAATATAGGGAGAAGCTCATTTGCAGCCTGGGGAAGTGTTTGGACACCTAGTTCTTTGGGTTTGGCTGTTGATGATCTTTCTTGTCCCCAGTTTGACAATTCCAACCAGTTAGGAGAATCTGTCTTTCTCACTTGTTTGTTTATTCGTTGAGCCTGCTTATCCTAGAAACACTTTGGTATAGGTGAAAGACCTTAGGTTACAGATATACCAGATTTGGGTTCATATCTCACTTCTGCCACTTGTATGATTTTGAACATGTTATTTAATATCTGAGTTTCAGATTCCTCCTCTGTAAATGACAATAATACCTAATCTGGAAGTGGTGAGGATTAATTAAAATGATGTATGTAAAAGGATCCTAGCTTGATATTTGGTGGAATCTAGTGGTCAACAAATGTTCCCTCCTCTCCCCCTTTTTATGGCAAAATATATACAACATAAAATATGCCATTTTAACCATTTTTGAGTAAAATATTCACTGGCATTAATTACATTCACATTGTATAACCACTAACACTATTTCCAAAACTTTTCTTCACCCCAAACAGATTCTCCATTAAGTCCGCATTCCCTCCTTCCAGTTCCTGATAAACTTCCAGTCCACTCTTTATCTCTAAAAATTTGCCTCTTCTATATATTTTATAAAAGTGGAATCATAGAACACAACCTTCTATGTCTGGCTTATTTCACTTAACATAATGTTTCTGTGGTTCATATACATCAGAACTTCTTCCCTTTTTGTGGATGAGTATTACTCTGTATGGATAGACCACATTTTGTCTATCTATTCATCTGTTGATGGACACTTGGGTTGCTTCCACCTTTTGGCTATTATGAATAATGCTGCTCTGAACATGAGTGTATGAGTATCTGTTTGAATCCCTGTGTTCAGTTCTTTGGGGTACATACCCATAAATGGAATTGCTGAGTCTTATGGTAATTCTATGTTTAACTTTCCGAGAGGCTGCCAGACTGTTCCCATGCTTTGTTTTTTCTTCTATACTGTACCATTCATGCATGTCTTTTTAAGATCCAGAACTACAGGATGGCTACCATCCAAAAGACAAACAACAACAAATGTTGGCAAAGATGTGGAGAAAGGGGAAACCTCCTACACTGCTGGTGGGAATGTAAATTGGTTCAACCACTGTGGAAAGCAGTATGGAGGTTCCTCAAAAAACTAAAAATAGAAATAACCATTTGACCCAGGAATTCCACTCCTAGGAATTTACCCTAAGAATGCAGGAGCCCAGTTTGAAAAAGACAGATGCACCCCTATGTTTATTGCTGCACTATTTACAATAGCCAAGAAATGGAAGCAACCTAAGTGTCCATCAGTAGATGAATGGAAAAGAAGAGGTGGTACATATGCACAATGGAATATTATTCAGCCATAAGAAGAAAACAAATCCTACCATTTGCAGCAACATGGATGGAGCTAGAGGGTATTATGCTCAGTGAAATAAGCCAGGTGGAGAAAGACAAGTGCTAAATGATTTCACTCATCTGTGGAGTATAAGAACAAAGGAAAAACTGAAGGAACAAAACAGCAGCAGACTCACAGAACCCAAGAATGGACTAACAGTTACCAAAGGGAAAGGGACTGGGGAGGGTGGGTAGGAAGGGAGGGATAAGGGGGAAAAGGGGGCATTACGATTAGCACACATAATATAGGGGAGTGGGCACGGGGAAGGCAGTACAGCACAGAGAAGACAAGTAGTGACTCTATAGCATCTTACTACGCTGATGACAGTGACTGTAATGGGGTATGTGGTGGGGACTTGATAATGGGGGGAATCTAGTAACCACAGTGTATATTAATTAATGATACCAAAATACAAAAAAAGATCCAGGACTGCTAGAACTCCAGGTTGAAGGAAACCAAGTTATATTTTGTATCTGATAATCTCATGGTTTTTCTCCACTTCTTCAAATCCCCCACTGCCTGACTACTACTGCAAGGAGCTCTTCGATTCTGTCACCATCCCCCATCCTTTCTAAAGGGATGTCAGGGAGGAAATCTGGCAGGAGTAGGTCCTTCTTCCCCATTCCCTACCTGGACCTGGAGTTGCTGTCCTCCTTGTGGGAAGTTCTAGAAGTACCACGAGATCCAGAAGCTAGATCACGTCAACACACAATAAACTTAATTAAGCCACACTTTCAGATGGGTTAGCATTTGTCATAAATAATCAAAAGTATCTGGGAAAAGTTGGGTAGAAAATTAAAAAAATAGCATCATCCAAGGCAGGAATTCAGTCTTAAGAGCTGCCAACCCAGCACACTGCTAGAAACAGCTAGGAGGAAATCATAAAAATCTATTTTCTATGAACAAAACAGCCAGAAATAAACTGCAGACTGCCGAATTAGATATGATTTCTTAGTCAAAAAAGTTGCTTTTCATTCCCTGTAATCCCGATTGGCATGGTAATTGAAAGTCAACATTCAGTTTGATTTTACCCATTTCTAAGATCATTGTAAAGATCTTTATTCATTATGTATCTGATAAGACACTAATGGGAAATAAAGGATGTATCCATGCATCTTGGAAGAATGAAGTGTGCACACATGACATAGCTGAAATTATAACAAGACTGCATTTAGATTTAGACAGTGGCCATGAGCTGTTGATAATGGTCCTAAGGAGAAAATGAGCAGCATCCAGAATTTTGAGGTTAATTTTAATGATTTTTTAATACATGGGCCAGTAAGAGAGATGGTGTGAAATATGGCAGACAAGTAGTGGGAATTGATCATGGTGGCTATGGAGAAGGGGATAGATTTTGCCTAGAAAACACCCCTGCCTTATAAGGGTGTTTTCTGTGGAAGAGTGGAGAGGAAGGTAAAAAGGAATTGGAGTCCAGACTTTCCATGACTAACCCCACAAAGACTAAATTAGCTACTGAATGTATCTACAGGACTTCTGAGACCTTAAAAGAAAGAGAAGTAACATTTACTGAGCACGCACTTTGTGTTGCTAAATGCTAAAATGCTTTCCTCTTGGTTTTTAGTCCCTGACTGCCCCTGAGGGAGTTTTATTATGCCCACGTTTATAGATGATGAGTCTAACCTGCAGGTGAAGAAATTTGCCCTGGCTAATAAGGGACAGAGCCAGCATTCTAGTCTAGACTACCACCCGCCTTGCTGCACAGTTAGAAATCAAAGAATTCAAGTATTCCCTTCCCCCTAAATTGGAATAGGGTCTGCCTGAGTTTTCGGTGCCTCTTTCTCAGACTGCTTTCTGGGCTACATTTCTTTATTCAGTAAACAGTTCTTATTATCTAGAATGGTGAGCTATCCAATAGACATGTAATGTGAGCCAGGCTGCTGTAGTTTAAAATTTTCTAGTAGCCATGTGCAAAAAGAAACAGGTGAAATTAATTTTAATAATATATTGTATTTAACTCCATATGTGACACTATTATCGTGTCCAAATTATATACATACCGTGTAATCATATTAAATATTATTTAGATAATTTACATTTTTGTGAACTTCATCTTTGAAATCCTGTGTGTATTTTATACTTAAAGCATATTTCAGCTCTGACTAGCCACATTCCAAGTTGCTACCACATGTGGCTAGTGGCTACCAACTTAGCATAGATCCAAGAAAAAGGTATGGAGACTCATCCTGAAGAATCAAAGGTAGAGGCTCTGTTTTGCAGCCACTGGGAGGAATTATGGAGGTCAAGGCAGCAGCTGCTAAGATGCAGAACTCCGTGGAAGAAGAGTACCATGCGTAAGGGCAGGGCTGCTCTTTAACAGAAAGTGCAGACAGTACCATAGCGTGTAGAGACATTGCCAACCGAGGGGCTGTGTATGGAGAAGAGTGAGGTCATACTGACTTAATCCCCACCACCAGCCACAACACAGGAACACTGTGATATTGGCTGCAAGCTGCGGAGCCCTATCTGGGTGGGGGATGCCACGCCTTGGCAAATAAGCTAACCATTAAGATTGGAAGCCACAGCCTTTAATGTGTGGATGAATGTTACTGCCAAAGAATCCTGTCTCTCAAACACCTAATGCTTTTTTCAGATGGGAAGCTGTTAATATCTGCTAGAGGAAATAGCCATGAACAAGCTACCTTATTTGGGAATTTCCACAGACCTCAACTCTACCCAGATCAAGATAAATGACTGTTTCAGACTTCTATTACAGCAAAACAAATTATTTTAAAGGGTTCTTGGAATTTCCCCATCATCTTTCTTCCTGTGGTTCTGCCTACTTTGCTGTCTTTGTCCCACTTGACTTCTGTCCTTGGGTCTTTCCCATTATACTGGCTTCTTTTTGTAGTAAGTTGTGTACTAGAAATTGGTATTCCTGGGTCCTACTCGTGGCTCTCTTACCTGGGGGACTTGAGCTCTATTCCTTCATCTGAAAAGTGAAAAGAATTAGAAATAGAGTCCTTTAAAATTATTCAGGGACCTCATTTTACAGCTTGGAGCCCCAGTTTTTAAAAAACCGACGTACATTTGTAAGCGTATAGGTCAGCGGCACTAAGTACTCACATTGTGCTGCTGACTCTGGAACTCTCTTCATCTTGCAAACAGAGGCTCTGTGCACATGAGATAGCATCCCACTCCCCTGCCCCCAGCAGTCACCACTCTGTGTGTCTGTGAGCCTGACCGCTCCAGATACCTCATGCAAGGGGGGTTGTCCAGCGTTTGTCTCTTGTGGCCAGCTTATCTCACCTAGCATGATGCCCTCTAGGTTCATCCCTGTCATAGCATGTGTCAGAACTTCCTTTTAAAGCTGAATAACATCCCGCTGAATGTAGTATCACATTTTACTCATCCGTTCATCTGTCCATGGACACTTGGGTTACTTTCCCCTTGGGCTATTGTGAATAATGCTGCTGTGAACACGGGTGTACAAAGATTTCTTGGATTCCCTGTTTTCAATTCGTGTAGATAGATACCCAGAAGTAGAATTGCTGGGTCACATGGTAACCCTTATCTTTTTTTTGAGCACTGCTATACTATTTTCCATAGTGACTGCACCATTTTATATTCCCAACAGTGCAGAAGGGTTCCAGTTTCTCCACATCCCCAATATTTGCTCTTTTATCTTTTTTTAAAAAATAGTTGTCCCTGAAATGGATATGAGTTGGTATCTCATTGTGGTTTTGATTTGCATTTCTCTAATCCTTACTCCTGTTGAGTAGCTTTTTATGTACTTATTGGCTATTGTGTATCTTTTTTGGAGAAAAGTCTGTTTAAGTCCTTTGCCCATTTTTTAATCTGGTTGGTTCTTTTGTTGTTGAGTTGTACAAGTTTTTTATAGATTCTGGGTATTAACTCCTCATCAGGTATATGATTTGCAGATTTTCCTCCCATTCCATGGTTGTTTTTTAACTCTAGTAATTGTGTCCTTTGGTGCAGGAAGGTTTTAAAGTTGATGTGGTTC
Organism: Manis pentadactyla; assembly: GCF_030020395.1. Classification (NCBI taxonomy): domain Eukaryota; kingdom Metazoa; phylum Chordata; class Mammalia; order Pholidota; family Manidae; genus Manis; species Manis pentadactyla. The sequence goes on along the minus strand of NC_080020.1, from coordinate 143,270,651 downwards.
CTTATGTCTATTTTTACTTTTGGTGTCATATCCAGTAAATCGTTGCCAAATTCAATGAAACTTTCCCCGTTTTCTTCTAAGAGTTATTTGGTCCATTTGGAATTAATTTCTGCAAATGGTATGAAGTAAGAGTCTGGCTCCATTCTTTTGCATGTGGGTATACATTTACCTACCACCATTTGTTGAAAAGCCTGTCCTTTTCCCATTGAGTGGTCTTGGCATCCTTACTGAAAATCATTTGACAATACTTGTGAGGATTTGTTTCTAGGCTTTCAGTTCTGTTCCATTGGTGTGTGTGTCTATCTGATGGGTTCACACAGTTTGGATTCTTGAAAATCTGTAATTAAGTTTTGAAATCAGAAAGTGTGGGACCTCCAACTTGTCTTTTTCAAGATTGTTCTGGCTCTTTGGGGTCCCCTGCAGTTCCACATGTACTTCAGGATGGGTTTTTCTATTTCTGCAAAAAAATCATTGAGATTTGATAGGAGCTTTATGGAGCTCTTTTTTGAGCTCTGTAAAGCAAGGGTGCTTTTTGCCCAATGATTTAATTCAAGGCATAAATATTTACCTCTTGAAAGATGTCCAGTAAGGGCTGGAGACTTGAGGAGGACAGCTTAGGCATTTAGGATGGTGGGAGGCCCATGCTGGAATAGTTCCCTCAGAGCAAGGGTCAGGAACCAGGAGTGGCCTCCTGGCATGTACTGAGGGATTGTGCGGGCTCTTGGCCGTCTGCTACAGATGTGCTAAGAGCTGGTAACTCTTGACTTCCCTGCAACCTTGTAGTTCTGTACTGAGGCCATGCCATAGTGGCCAGCATGCATACAGTACTTAATTATCTCTCCCAGTCTGTTTCTAACTAATCTACCAGTTAATCTCTACAGAAAGATGGAGGGCAAAGAAGCATATGCTGTCTCTGATTAAAAGGGAGGATACTGAGGCATATGCAGAAGGCATGCTGGCTGTTCATGGTGTCGAAGCTAGACCAGCAGGAGAGCCAGGGGGTGCCTCTGGAGCCCGGAGTGCCTTCTCTCTGGGGAGCAGTTGGGCCACCAACCAACAGGGTGGGGATCGCTCTGGGCAGCGGTGGCCGCTTATTAAAGCCACTGGCATAACCTGCCGGCTCCTCTGATGACCCGTCTGCCTCTAGGGGCCTTTCCTCAGATTCCTTCTTTGCAGCTGTTTGCTACATAGAAATAGACAGATTTTTAGTTACTATATTTTTTTGGCCAAAATTTGTATGTGGTTCTTTTAATATAAAAGCAGGTGAGTTCAATATTATATAGTTTCTCTTAAAAAATAACTCTTAAGTTGCTGAAGAGTTGACAGAAAGAGCTCCTTCTGTCAGACTCTGGCTTTGTCATCCTCTTCTCTCAGCCTTAAGATGTCACATTGGTATGCTGACTTTTGGAACAGCCAGAGAGGCATGTATAGTTTTCTGAGTTACATGTATGAGAAGATGATAATTTTGTTGTGTGAGATTAGGTAGTTGCATTCAAGGGGAGAATTACCTGGAATGTGATGATCTATATGATAACGTTGTGAAAATATGTCTAGGGGAAAGTAGGAAAACTGTTTAAGAAGGTTAGCTTAGTGTGAAATGGCTTGCGTAACAAAGGGGCACCTTCCAGCGAGGCCTGGTGGGACAAACACAAGGAGGACCATTGAGGAAACAGCAGCCTGGAGCACTTGGGGTTTCCCTACAGGCTAAGTGTCTTACTTTGACCTTGTGTTGATCACAGACTATTTGAGATTCTGAGGCTTATACAGCTTCACAGAAAAGTGAACAGAAGCACGTATACAGAACATTTTTCTTGTAACTTCAAGGGATTCATACCCCCGGCCCTCACCACAACACACAGTTCTGAAGATGACAGCATTTCTGAAGTTGTTTTTAAGCCTTTTATTGAATAGAACAGTTAAAATAATTGTAAATTCTTGATAATTGAATAAGCAGTAAATTCTCTGCACAGAGCAGATCAAGTACTTTCAGGCAGGCTGACTTCTGTGTGTAACAGAGGAACACACAAACTCGGTCTCTCCAACCTACAGCTCGAAGCATTTCTTTGTGCACAGTTCCTTCCCCCCTTCCCCTTCTCCGTAACACAAACAGAAATACAGTTGTTTAAAGCATTCTCCCACATGTTTTACAGATTAAATTCTAAACTGTTTCTTAGACATCCTTATTTATCATAATAATAACTTCCAGTTGGGAGTACCTGCTGTGTGGTAGGCTATGCGCTGCTGGGTCATGAACTTCACCTCTGACCCCTACCTCAGCCCTGCAGGCTGTGCTTTAAATGAGGACCTAATGCTTGAGTAGCTGTGCAAGGCCTACCCCAGCCAGTAAGTTCACCAATATATCAGTTCATAATAAACAAAAAGAAATATCTTCTTTCCCTAGATGTATTAGTTTACAGATGGATTTTTTTTCACCAAGTGGGTGTTAGATGTGATTTGAGAGACACAGAAAGTTCTTTCTGCTTAAAAGTATCTCCCACTGTGGTTGAAATTTCCATATTGCCAATCAAAATATTGAAGGTAACTGTCAAGTGAAGATGTTTTGTGGGGAGTTAAGAGTTTCAGCCATTAACATTTTAGTTTAAATTAGTTTATCAGATTTTTTTTTCTTACCCGAGCTTTAATAGAATGGAAGGACACTTAAGACTAATTATAAGCTAAGAAGGAGGAAAACCAATTAGAACTGAATTTGGAAGGAGGTTGAAGATGGGGCAGTTGGATGGTTGTAGTATTGCAAGTGTCAGGTCAATGACGATAAAATACCCTAGTTTGGAATTTAGCTTAGGGTCAAGGCGTGATTGTTGGATACTAGTAATTTGGGAAGGTGGGAATCCTTTGGGAAGAAAGGAGGGTCTGTCTGTTCCCTGAACACAGCAATCCTTCTCCTCCCCATATGTTTAGCAGCTATAATCTCCCTCCCTGGGGTAGTGGTCATGTGGGGAGTGAGGCCCTGGCCAAGCATATTATGCAAGTCAGACTCTCTATTTATTTATTCTATCGTTTATGCCAGTTGAGGTACAGTAGAAGCTGAGAGTTTGTTTTTCCTACTTCATTAACCTAACTTTAATCTTTTCAAAAAGATATGATTGTGTAGGTCTTCTGAGTATTTGGGAAATGTGGTTTTCAAAATTGTGTTTGATGTGTTTTTCTCAAGACTCTATAGTAATGGTATATTGTACAAGTTTTTCAGCTCAGCCCGCAGGCCAAATCTAGTCCATGGCCTGTTTTTTTACAGCCTGTAAGCTAGGAATAGTTTTGACATTTTTTAATGGTCGAAAAAAACTAAAAGGAAGATGTGAAAATTATATGAAATTCAAATTTCAGTATCCATAAATGAAGTTTTCTTGGGAGACCACCACATTCATTTATTTACTATGTCTGTGGCTGCTTTTGATCCAGAAGAGCAGGACTGAATGGTCACAACAGAGACTATATGGCTTGCAGAGCCAAAAGTAATTCAGCCTCTGGCTCTTTGTAGAAATAGTTGCAGATCCCTGCCCTAGAGGAGTTGTAGCGATTTTTGGAGACAGTATTTAACATCAATCTTTTTTAGACTGTTACTGCATTCAGATCCTTTAGCCTCTCAAATTAAATCCAGTTTTGTAGAAATGACTGAATGTTAACATATTTTAATTACACCAAAACAAGTCTTAACTGGATCACCATCGTCAAGAGCAGGTCTCTTGAAAGTAGTCCCAACTAGCTCCCTTCTTTTCTGTCCTTGAAGAAAACTGGAGGTTGGCAGACCCTCCCTGCTGCCCTCTGCGCCTCAGAGCTGGCGAAGGAGCTGGCCAGGTGGAAGAGGGTCTGCTGGACTGCGGGGCCGAACCTAATTGTGCAGAGCACCTGGCAGTCTGAAATGTGACTCAGCCAGGTAAGAACAATTCACCTGTGGGAAAGATTGTATTTTATTTGAGGAGGAGGGGTAGTTCATATCTTTTTTTTTTTTTTTACTAGACTCCTGTTGTTTGGTGATTCTCCATCTTATGAGTCTCAACAGGACATTGAATCTTACTCCCATCTGAGTGATGCCTGCTGACATGCGGCTTCCCCAGCCTCCCTGCTGCTGAGGCACAGGTGTGGCTGTAGGCCATGCACCAGCTGTCAGGTGCACCAGCTCTGGCCTTTGACCTGAGAGGCAGCAATGCAAAGCAGCAGGGACTGCCTGTGGCCACTTCTAGTCCAGGGCTGCGGCAGCTATGGGGGCAGTAGTGGGTCCAGCGTGAGCAGCAGGGCCCAGTGTCCGGGGCCATCCACGCCCAGAGGAGCAGGCAGTTGTCTCTGCTGATCCTGGAGATCCTGTGAGCAGCCCAGGGTCTTCTATTAGGTTCTCTTCTGCGCACAGTTAACCTAAGGTGCTTACTATTGCTTATATCCTAGAAACCTCTGTGTGCTGAGCTAAAAGAAGTACCCACTCAAAATATCACATTTTTTGTAAATTTTAAAAAATTTCTTTTTTTGAAACTTCTTTTTATTACTTTGGGCATCTTATGTTTTCCACAAGCATGTGCTGTGTACCTGCCACATGTGGGCATATGGCTAAACGTAAGCAGAAGGGTTGTTGGGGTTCTCGTGCCGCCTCACTTAGAGAAGGTCTTCAAGAATAGTCATAACCTCTGCAGATTCTTGGCCCTCACATGTTGACCCTTACTTATGGACCGTAGTGAGGAACCTACAAATGCTTTAGGAGGAAAGGAAGCCAGACTTCCAGATCAATCCAGTAATAGAGACCTATAGTCACATAAAGGGGTATAGTGACTTTGAGTATATATACATACACACACACACACAAAGAATGTCTAACAAAGAATGTGACCATCTGACCATGCAGAAGCCATCCTGAGGGCAGCCGCAGAGGTGAAGCATGGCAGGTGAGGCAGCCGTGGCCCTCGGGCTACCCGTCCCACTGCCTAACCCTGCCCCGTGGAGCTCAGCAAAGCTGGCCATCTTAGGCTGATACCACTAAATATTCAGATGGTCTAACTCCCCTTTTCTGATATGTATACCAAACAACCTTCTGATTGAATCTGACTTTCATTTGGCCTAAATAAGGGGAGAACATGCTACCTATCAAAGCTAAATATTTTAGTTTGCCTGGCAGTTACAGGTTAGATTGCTGGTTTTACACATCATATTCTAAAGCCTGGTTAATGAGAACTGTTGAGATGGAGCCGTTTTTGATATACTGACAAAACTAGATTGCTGAGCTTCAGAAACTGAATGCCAAACTTTAGGGCTTTAAAAATTCCCCAAAGTAAGCCCTCCTTATAGGAAGCCAGCTCCTCCAGCGTCCAGCACTCTGTGTCACTGTGAGCCAAGCCCTTGTCTGGGAAGCTTTCCATGTGTGTGTGTGTATAGAAATATATGTGTGAATACATTAGTAAGAAAAGGTACTACAATTCTGTGAGATAACTTTAAAAAAAAAAATCTGTAAATACTCATGTTCTTGTGAAGTTCCTGGATCGCATTCAGTGAGCACTGCATGTGGACCGTGGACCTGCTGTTTTCTCAGTAAGGGAGGTAGGGCTGTACATGAACGGCATTACAGTATGGCCAGTGCTATAGGCTAGATTTGTCGGGTGTTCAGTGGGAGCCTGGGGGGAAGGCAGCCTCCACTGTCTCCTTGGGAGCTTGGGATGGCTCCACACAGTGGAAGTGGTTTGGAGTTCTGGACTTGGCTGAGAGCCCAGAAGGAGGAAGGAGCTGGAGGTCCTTCATGGAAAACGAACAGCGGAATCACGGAGACAGGAGAGTGTCCAAGTTTGGAGTTCAGTGGTGGGGAAGGGGATTCGCTGTTGAAAGGAAAAGAAAGACTGGAAACAAGGCCAGGCAGGTGAGTCAGTGGTGAAGAGCCATTTCTTCTATGCCCAGCAGGGTCTTTGAGCTTTATCCCACATGAAGTGGACATCCATTGACGTCTTGTAAACTGAGGCATAATGTGATCACATTTGCATTTTAAAAAGATAAAACTTTGACAGCAGAGAGGGAAAGGAGAAATGTTGATGATAATGGTGATATTTATTTTTTATTTAACACTTAGTATGTGCCACTTTACATCCATTAATCCATGTTATTTTCATAGTAGCTCTGTGGGGTACAGATATAACCATGCCCTTTTTAGGGGAGAAAAAAGTAGCTAGCAAGTACCAAAGCTGGGATCTGAGTTCAAACCTGGTTGCCCCTAAGCCCAGCCTCTCCACCCCTGTACTCTGGGGCCTTAGGCTGGAAAGCTAATGAAGAGAGGCATAGAAATGACATTTCATACATTAAGTCAGCTGGTTTTGGTGACTCGGTTGGTGAGAAAGAGGGAGCTGTGGGTGGCTTTAGAATTTTAGCTGGGGCAGCCAGGGATGCCTTTCATCAAGGCAGAGGATGTGGGGGATGCTGCAGGAAGCTGCGGTCCCATAGCCAGCCCCCCCCCCGCCCCACAGTGGTATGCAGCATAAGTAGTATACCAGTTGTCTTGTGTTTTTGCCATGTATGTAGTGCATCTATGTAAGTAATTTGACACAAGGATGTGTTTCTATGCGTCTAGTTAAGAGTCACTGTGGTATAATTTTTAGGTTTATTTCTCTCTCACCTGGTTATTCAGAAAAGAGGCTTTGATCCCTAGTAAAATTTGCTTTTAAAAGTACTCAGTTATACAAGTGAAACAGTACTATGCATGTAGTTTATTTTTACTGTATTCTTTCTGCTTATTTATAGGTTTGAAGCTTATGTATATGCCTTCATTTACCTATCAGGTAATTGTGTCTGAAAGCCAGCCATTCTCTGGTTTTGCTAGGCTTATGATTTATTGAACTGAACTGTCTCTACTGTATATCTACATTGACCCTTTCCTCTTATAGTTTATATCCAATACCTTTCTCATTATCATCTTCCTTTGAGTGGGCTTCCTAGCATAATGTTTTTAAATTTTTTAATTTTTCCAGCTTTATTGAAATACAATTGACTATAACATTATTTGAGACTTGTCGTGACATGTTTGCCATGATCAGGTTAGTTAACACACCCATCACCTCACGTAATTACCATCTTGTAGCTGGTGAGAACATTAAAATGGTTCTCTCACAGCAACTTTCAAGTTTACAATACAGTGCTTTCACTCTGGTCACCATGCTGTACATTATGTCCCCCAAATTTGTTCATCTTAATACTTGTAGTTTGCACCCTTTCATCAACATCGTACCATCCTCCCTTCCTCAGCCCTTCACACCTATCATCCTGTTCTCTGTTTTTATATGTTTTTAGACTCTATATGTAAATGAGATCATACAGTATTTTTGATTCTGTCTTAATTTATCTCACTTGGCATAATGCCCTCAAGGTCCATCCAAGCTTTTTTAAATGGCAGGACTTCCTTCTTTTCTGGCTGAATAATATTCCATTTATATGTATGGCTGTTTATATACATTTTCTTTATCCATCTATTCACTGATGGGCCCTTAGCATGTTTTCATGTCTTGGCTATTGTGAGTAATGCTGCAATAAGCAAGGGAATGCAGACATCTCTTTTGAGATAGTGATTTCATTTCCTTTAAATATATACCCAGAAGTGGAATTACTGGGTTGAATGGTATTTCTATTTTTAGTTTTTTGAGGAACCTCCATGCAGCTTTCCACAGAGGCTGCACCGATTTACATTCCCACAGTGTAGGAAGGTTCCCATTTCTCTGCGTCCTCACCAACACTTGTTATTTCTTGTCTTTTGGGTAGTGGCCATTCTGACTGGTGTGAGGTGACATCTCACTGCTGATTTGATTGACAGTTCCCTGGTGACCACCTTTCATGTGCCTCTTGGCCATTTGAATGTCTTTGGAAAAATGTCTAGTCAAGGCCTCTGACCATTTTTTAGTCAGGTTTTTTTTGCTCTTGAGTTGTCGAAGTGTCTCACGTGGTCTTGAAATACTTCCTCCCGTCCCCTGGGTTGCCTGTCACCTGGCTGATGATGCCCTTTGCTGTGTGGGAGCCTCCTGATGTCTCCCTGCTTGGTCATTTTTGCCTTTGTTACTTGTGCTTTTGGTGCATATCCAAAAAAACCATTGTCAAAAGTGATGTCAGATTGCTTTTCCTCTGCGTTTTCATTTAGGAATTGTATAGTTTCAGGTCTTACATATAAATCCTTAATCCATTTTAAATTAATTTTTTGAGTGATGTAAAATAGGGGCCCAGTTTCATTATTTTGCATCTTGCATATTATCTATCGTATGTCCTCTTGTATTAAGCATTATTTAGAAGTGGTTAGGGTATGTTTTAATTATGTTATATATCAAGTTCTGGATACTCAGGTCTTCACTGTGGGTTAATTCATGTGATACTGTACCTGAGAACTACAGTTTTTTCATTTTTCATTTCAACTGCCTTTCATTTCCTGAAAATAGTGTGCATGTAATACCTCTGGGAACCACATGATGGCATAACAGTGCCTTGAAACCGTGGCCTCACAAACACCATCTCAGAGAATGTCTGCTCTGATTCATCATCCGTTTTTGGAAAATGAAAGCATAAACTTTAATAGGAGGAGCCTCCAAGTATCTATCACCTGTCTTAAGAAAGAAAACATTACAAATGCAGTTGAAATCTCTTGGCATATTTTCCAATTATTTTTCCAATTATTTTCCCTCCTTCTCTTCCACGAGGAAATGAACTTCCTGAATTGTCATGTTTCACCCCTGTGCCTATCATACTTCCATTACACATCTGTACATTAAACAGCATGCGATCGTGCTTTTTTGTTTGTTTGTTCTATAGAATTTACTACGTTCTGGATTTTGTTTTCATCATCATGGTGTTATTATTATTATTATTTTTTAATCTTTTTTATTTATTATTTTATTTATTTATTTTTTTTTTAGATCATGCCTTTTGTTTGGGTCTGTAGAACGACACTATCTGTGTTCATGTGCAAGCTGTGCTTTTCACTCAACGTTATTTTTAAACATATCCTTTTGTGTAGCGTTAGAAAATCACTTTCCTTTGTAGCTATATAGTATGCCACTGAGAGAGCGCAACTTTCTGCATTATTTTTCTTGTTGATAGACATTTGGACACACAGCATGGTGTGATGATTACAGCCTGGGGAGTAGGGGGCATGGTGTACCATTCAACTCCTGGGCTGTTGCTTACTAAGTGTAGACCTCGTTTCTACTTCTGCAAAATAGGGGTACCACTTACTTCAGAGGATGTTGTGAGGATTAAGTGAAATAATACGTAAAGCATTTGCACGGATTATTACTGTTATTACCACCAGGACAAGATGACAGTAGTGTAGAATCGGGGTTATTCTGTGCATATAGTAAATTCCACTGGAACTGGAAATGGTCCTGAGGAAGGGGGAGAATAGTGAAAAGTGGGCTCCTTAGACAGTTGAGGTGGCTTCTTTCAGCTGACGTCCGTTTTCTCTAAAGTAGGAGAGGTTTTCTGCCAAGAGGGATAGGAGAGGAGGGTGGGGTAGTTATTTGATTGAACTGAGGGTTTGAAGTGGCCTTGTCTGGGGCATGATCTGGCAAGGTACATGCAGAAGGCTTTCGTGTTTGGGTGTATGCACTATCCTTGTTTGTTTTGTTTTTTCCTCAGCAGCCTTTTTGCCTGACCTCCACTTGAGTCTTCTCTCCCTTCCTTCCATGGCACAGCTTGCTGCCTGGACTGTCTTCCAGACTTGTAACCCTCCTCACCCTGAATCCAAGCCATTTGTGACTGTTGATCACATGTTACATCATTCAGCAGATTTGCTATGATAAAGAAAACCTGTTTTTATTAGAACCTTTGCCTTTTTTTCAGAACTCTTAGAAACACTGAGTTGTCACATGTACTCACAGCAGCGCCTGGAAGGACGCCGTGAAAGGGCAGGTGGGCCCCGGGCCCAGGTGGGCTAGGTAAGAGCCTCCGGGCGGCCAGGGAAGAAACAGCTTTGAAAATAAGACCGCATTGTCATTTGGACCTGAAGACCTCTAAGGAATCAGGATCTCGGTCAATTGAAGACCTCTGGTTTGACTCCTTTTGTTTCCCGACCTGAAGGGGAAAATTAGCCAAAGATGAAAATTTGTTTTAGTGGGAATTGTATAAGAGGACCTGGTGGGTCTCCCAAGCCCTCAGAACTGCCCATCCACAATATTCATCTAGGACATAACTAGACATCTGTTTCGTTTCCAGGGAGGAACATGTGGTCTGGCTGGAGTGATTTTGGCCTCGTCTCTTTCTGGTCTGTGTTTATAGTCTGGGGGTCCTCCTGTGTCTGCCACATTCCTTGCCATCCCAGACACTGTCTGGACGAGGCTTGCTAGTGCTTAGAGTCAACTCTAGTTCAGAGTGGACCTTTTGAGGGTCTGTGGGGGAGTGTTTTGGGGTTCAGAGACAGTGTAGGTTGTGGCTAAAATGGGAACATTTGAGTCAAAAAGACCTTGGTCTGAATGTACACCCTGTCCCTTACTGGTTGTGAGGCTTGGTGAGGACACCTGACTGCTCTAACACTCAGTTACCTCATCTGCAAAATGGGAATACTGGTGTAGGGTTGAGATGAAAACGAAATAGTATACATAACATGCTTGGTAGGCACTCATACCTCTGCTGTTCTTCGTAATAAGATAAGCAATCAAGAATCTTCGAACCTCCTGATAGTGAGGTGAACATTTTTGGGTCCCAGCCTTTTCTTTTGTAAGTACTCTTTAAAAGCTATTTTATTAGACTCAAAGTAGGTTTCAAATGTCTGCCCTTCAGCTGCCAAGATGAGAGCAACAGGAGGCGCAGCGTTTTGTGGTGTCAGTGAGCGGGCGGGGAGTGAAACCGCCGACCCGCGCGCGTGTGCCTGGCGCACCTGGTGCCCCTTCTCCTGAAGCCTTCCCCAGCCCTCCCTGTCACCCACCGGCCCGGCTGGCACCCAGTGGGCGTCCTTCCAGTGCTGCTGCGGAGCGACCGCGGGAAGCGCGTACGATCTCCGGCCCTGTGTCTCTCTGCCTGCCCTTCTCAGTTGGCATCAGATCAGATCCAGAGCTTGTGCTTTAGGAAACCGTCCCTGCTACCCCTGCGCCTGCCAGTAAGCATCTCCTAGCCGACAGTCTTCATTACTTGACATGGTTTTCAATGTGTATTTATTTGTGGGATTATGTGCCAAGTTCCGGATGCCCTGGACTGAAAGCCCCGCAAAACCCCGGTTCTCCGGGGCTCGCTGGAGTCCCTGCCAGGGTTCATGGCGGGGGTGGGTGCACATGTGTTGGGTCACCTAGGCCTTCTTGGGGCCGCCCACTTCCGACAGCCTCCACTAGGCCCTCTTCCTACAGTGGACATGACAGACCCTCCATACAAGACTCCCATTTTCTTCACGCAGCCGGGAGGCCCATCACTGCCATCTCTCTCATTGTGCCTTTGACATGTCCCTCTGTAACTCTGGGGAAAGGAAATGCTGGGGCAAAATACCTCTAAAACTAAATCAGTCAAAGGGAGAAATAAAGTTTAAAACCCATTTATTGCTTACAAACTGCAGTCCGGGTCCATCTGTCTCTCCTGCTCTGCAGAAGCAAAACCAGCCCTCCTCCTAACCTCTCAGGTTCAGATAAGCCCTCAGTTGCCCATCAATATGGAGATGAACCTCTCTCCACCCCTGAGGAACGCCTGTTGATACACAGATGCACTGAAGTCAGGTGAGATATTCTGGAAATATTACAATTTTACCCACACCCTCTCACTCACATCGCACTGAGGTCTCTGCCTCCACCCAAATCCTTCCCCAAATAGCTCCCATTCAAATCCAGCCCTCTGCAGGTCCAGATCAGATCAGTATTTGATTATGTGCTGAGGTTTTGCCCTTTCTTCCTGATTAGAGTGCAAACCATTTTGTTCTCATTACCGTAAGCAATTTTCTTTTTTTTTTTCTTTGACATATCTTCTTGTAGAGTAACATAAGCATGTATAAGTTTTAAACTAATTAAATTGCGCACATACATTAACATAATAAGAATACAGCTACATAACAAAAGCAGACCTACAATTACCAGCCATATCCAGTGAAACTAAGAAAACCAGTTAGGTACCCTAGGCATTTGTGAAAACTTATCAGTGATATGATGGATATTGTCTAACTGAATTTGAATAGTTTGAGAAAAATCAGACAAATTAAAACAACACATTCCTAGGAACTGTTCACATCCCATATGTTCTTTTAACAGTAGATAGTCTATAGTCGCACGATTTTGGAGCACTGCAACTTGCACTTCTCCTAATTCTTGGTTGAGTTCCGACAGTATAGATCCAGTCAAATTTGTTGTTTTACTGTATGCACAGGCCAGCTTAGACATCTCCTTCTTCATTCCAATGGCAAGTCCAGGAACCAGTGGGATGACTGCAGCTACAACTGCAACAGCACCAGGATCTTTGTTGAAGTTTTTTGATGTTCATCTTCTGGAATGACTCTTCCAGAGGATGTTGATGTTGGAAGTTCTTCATATCATATCTTAATTCGTTTTCTGTGTAGCCAAATTAGGCTTTGATCCTCTGTATAAACACAAACAAACTCTTTGCCCATACTTTGATATGACATTTATACCATTGTGAAGAACCTATTGGAGATGACCACACAGGAACTGCTTTTTTTTTTTTTAAAGAGAAAGAAACATTATCAGAAAAATGTACTTCCATAGCTGATCATCTGACACCCTGTTAGTCCATTCTTGGGTTCTGTGATTCTGCTGCTATTTTGTTCCTTCAGTTTTTCCTTTGTTCTTATACTCCACAGATGAGTGAAATCATTTGGTATTTCTCTTTCTCCGCTTGGCTTATTTCACTGAGCATAATACCCATGTTGTTGCAAATGGTAGGATTTGTTTTCTTCTTATGGCTGAATAATATTCCATTGTGTATATGTACCACATCTTCTTTTTCCATTCATCTACTGTTGGACACTTAGGTTGCTTCCAATTCTTGGCTACTGTAAATAGTGCTGCGATAAACATAGGGGTGCATCTGTCTTTTTCAAACTTGAGTGCTGCATTCTTAGGGTAAATTCCTAGGAGTGGAATTCCTGGGTCAAATGGTAAGTCTGTTTTGAGCATTTTGAGGAACCTCCATACTGCTTTCCACAATGGTTGAACTAATGTACATTCCCACCAGCAGTGTAGGAGGGATCCCCTTTCTCCACAACCTCGCCAACATTTGTTGATGTTTGTCTTTTGGATGGTAGCCATTCTTACTGGTGTGATGTGATATCTCATTGTGGTTTTAATTTGCATTTCTCTGATAATTAGCGATGTGGAGCATCTTTTCATGTGTCTGTTGGCCATCTGAATTTCTTTTTTGGAGAACTGTCTGTTCAGATCCTCTGCCCATTTTTTAATTGGATTATTTGTTTTTTGCTTGTTGAGGTGTGTGAGCTCTTTATATATTTTGGATGTCAAGCCTTTATTGGATCTGTCATTTACAAATATATTCTCCCATACTTTAGAGTACCTTTTTGTTCTATTGATGGTGTCTTTTGCTGTACAGAAGCTTTTCAGCTTAATATAGTCCCACTTGTTCATTTTTGCTGTTGTTTTCCTTGCCCAGGGAGATATGTTCAAGAAGAGGTCACTCATGTTTATGTCTAAGAGATTTTTGCCTATGTTTTTTCCTAAGAGTTTAATGGTTTCATGGCTTACATTCAGGTCTTTGATCCATTTTGAGTTTACTTTTGTGTATGGGGTTAGACAATGGTCCAGTTTCATTCTCTTACATGTAGCTGTCCAGTTTTGCCAGCACCATCTCTTGAAGAGACTTTCATTTCCCCATTGTATGTCCATTGCTCCTTTATCAAATATTAATTGACCATATATGTTTGGGTTAATGTCTGGAGTCTCTAATCTGTTCCACTGGTCTGTGGCTCTGTTCTTGTGCCAGTACCAAATTCCCTTGATTACTATGGCTTTGTAGTAGAGCTTGAAGTTGGGGAGTAAGATCTCCCCCACTTTATTCTTCTTTCTCAGGATTGCTTTGGCTATTCGGGGTCTTTGGTGTTTCCATATGAATTTTTGAACTATTTGTTTTGTTGAAGAATGTTGCTGGTAATTTGATAGGGATTGTATCAAATCTGTATATTGCTTTGGGCAGGATGGCCATTTTGACGATATTAATTCTTCCTAGCCACGAGCATGGGATGAGTTTCCGTTTGTTAGAGTCCCCTTTAATTTGTCTTAAGAGTGACTTGTAGTTTTCAGGGTATAGGTCTTTCACTTCTTTGGTTAGGTTTATTCCTAGGTATTTTATTTTTTTTGATGCAATTGTGAATGGAGTTGTTTTCCTTATTTCTCTTTCTATTGGTTCATTGTTAGTGTATAAGAAAGCCACAGATTTCTGTGTGTTAATTTTGTATCCTGCAACTTTGCTGTATTCCGATACCAGTTCTAGTAGTTTTGGAGTGGAGTCTTTAGGGTTTTTTATGTACAATATCATGTCATCTGCAAATAGTGACAGTTTGACTTCTTCTTTACCAATCTGGATTCCTTGTATTTCTTTGTTTTGTCTGATTGCCGTGGCTAGGACCTCCAGTACTATGTTAAATAACAGTGGGGAGAGTGGACATCCCTGTCTTGCTCCCGATCTCAGAGGAAAAGCTTTCAGCTTCTCGCTGTTCAGTATGATGTTGTCTGTGGGTTTATCATATATGGCCTTTATTATGTTGAAGTACCTGCCTTCTATACCCATTTTGCTGAGAGTTTTTATCATGAGTGGATGTTGAATTTTGTCAAATGCTTTTTCAGCATCTATGGAGATGATCATGTGGTTTTTGTCTTTCTTTTTGTTGATGTGGTGGATGATGTTGATGGATTTTTGAATGTTGTGCCATTCTTGCATCCCTGGGGTGAATCCCACTTGGTCATGGTGTATGATCCTTTTGATATATTTTTGAATTCAGTTTGCTAATATTTTATTGAGTATTTTTGCATCTACATTCATCAGGGATATTGGTCTGTAGTTTTCTTCTTTGGTGGGGTCTTTGCCTGGTTTTGGTATTAGGGTGATGTTAGCTTCATAGAATGAGTTTGGGAGTATCCCCTCCTCCTCTATTTTTTGGAAAACATTTAGGAGAATGGGTACTATGTCTTCCCTGTATGTCTGATAAAATTCCGAGGTAAAGCCATCTGGCCCGGGGGTTTTGTTCTTTGGTAGTTTTTTTTTTTTTTTAATAATTATTTTTTATTGAAGGGTAGTTGACACACAGTATTACATTACATGAGTTTCAAGTGTACAACACAGTGGTAGAACATTTATATACATAATTCTAGGTTCCAGCTATCACCCTACCAGGCTGTTACAATATCTTGACTATATTCCTTATGCTATACATTACATCCCGGTTACTAATTTATTTTACCATTGGAAGTCTGTCCTTCTTTTTTTTTTTTTTTTTTTGTGAGGGCATCTCTCATATTTATTGATCAAATGGTTGTTAACGACAATAAAATTCTGTATAGGGGAGTCAATGCTCAATGCACAATCATTATTCCACCCCAAGCCTGATTTTTGTCAGTCTCCAATCTTCTGAGGCATAACAAACAAGTTTTTACATGTAGAACAAATTCTTACATAATGAATAAGTTACATAGTGAACAGTACAAGGGCAGTCATCACAGAAACTTTCGGTTTTGCTCATGCATTATGAACTATAAACAGTCAGTTCAAATATGAATACTCATTTGGTTTTTATACTTGATTTATATGTGGATACCACATTTCTCTCTTTATTATTATTATTTTTAAAAAAATGCTGAAGTGGTAGGTAGATACAAGATAAAGGTAGAAAACATAGTTTAGTGTTGTAAGAGAGCAAATGTAGATGATCAGGTGTGTGCCTGTAGACTATGTGTTAATCCAAGCTAGACCAGGGCAATAAAACATCCACGGATGCAGAAGATTTCTCTCAGAACGGGGGGGTGAGGTTATAAGCCTCACCTCTGTTGATCCCCAATTTCTCACCTGATGGCCCCCCTGCGACTGTGCCTGTCTTAGGTTGTTCCTCCCTTGAGGAATCTTACCCGTCTCTGGCTAACCAGTCATCTTCCAGGGCCATACAGGGAAATGTGAAGTTGGTAAGTGAGAGAGAAGCCTTATTGTTTGAAAAAGTTAGCTTTTTACTTCTTTGCATATTTATGCCCTGTGGCTTCTATGCCCAGCATTTGTCTTGAGGTATCTTTACCACTTGGAAGAATTATGATACTCGGTAAATTTGATATGAGGCACGAATTCTATTTAAGGGTTGTAATTAGGAAGGAAAAGCTATAGAAGTAGCAGGCGGAAGAAAACATGGGAAGATTGATTATTTCTTTGATATATCTTCTTGTAGAGTAACTTCAGCATGTATAGGTTTTAAGCTACTACTTAAATTGCGCACACACATTAACATAATAGGAGTATAGTTACATAACCAAAGCATATCTGTAATTACCAGCCATCTCCAGTGAAACCAAGAAAACCAGTTAGGCACCTTAGGCATTTGTGAAAACTTATCTATGATATGGTGGATATTGTCCAACTGAACTTGAACAGTCTGAGGGAAATCAGACAAATTAAAACAACCGATTCCTGGGGACTGTTCACATGCCATATGTTCTTTTAACAGTAAATAGTTTGTAGTTGTAAGACTTTGGAGCGCTACAATTTGCACTTCTCCAAATTCTTGGTTGAGTTCCAACAGTATAGATCCAGTCCAATTTTGTTGTTTTACTGTATGCACAGGCCAGCTTAGATATCTCCTTCCTCATTCCCATGGCAAGTCCAGGAACTGGTGGGATGAGTGCATCTACAGCTGTAGCAGTGCGTGGATCTTTGTTGGGGTTTTTTGATGATCATCTTCTGGCATGAGTCTTCCAGAGAGTGCAGATGTTGGAAGTTCTTTTTCATATTGTATCTTAGTTCATTTTCGGGGTAGCCCAATTAGGCTTTGATCCTCTGTATAAACACAAACAGACCCTTTGCCTACACTTTTATATGCCCTTTATACCCTTGTGTAGAACTCGTTGGAGGTTACCACACAGGAACTGCCCTTTTTTTTTTTTTTTTTTTTTTTTTTTTTTTGCTATCACTAATCTACACTTACATGACGAATATTATGTTTACTAGGCTCTCCCCTATACCAGGTCTCCCCTATAAACCCCTTTACAGTCACTGTCCATCAGCATAGCAAAATGTTGTAGAATCACTACTTGCCTTCTCTGTGTTGTACAGCCCTCCCTTTTCTCCTACCCCCCCATGCATGTTAATCTTAATACCCCCCTACTTCTCCCCCCCTTATCCCTCCCTACCCACCCATCCTCCCCAGTCCCTTTCCCTTTGGTACCTGTTAGTCCATTCTTGAGTTCTGTGATTCTGCTGCTGTTTTGTTCCTTCAGTTTTTCCTTTGTTCTTATATTCCACAGATAAGTGAAATCATTTGGTATTTCTCTTTCTCCGCTTGGCTTGTTTCACTGAGCATAATACCCTCCAGCTCCATCCATGTTGCTGCAAATGATTGGATTTGCCCTTTTCTTATACCTGAGTAGTATTCCATTGTGTATATGTACCACATCTTTTTTATCCATTCATCTATTGATGGACATTTAGGTTGCTTCCAATTCTTAACTATTGTAAATAGTGCTGCAATAAACATAGGGGTGCATCTGTCTTTCTCAAACTTGATTGCTGCGTTCTTAGGGTAAATTCCTAGGAGTGCAATTCCTGGGTCAAATGGTAAGTCTATTTTGAGCATTTTGATGTACCTCCATACTGCTTTCCACAATGGTTGAACTAACTTACATTCCCACCAGCAGTGTAGGAGGGTTCCCCTTTCTCCACAGCCTCGCCAACATTTGTTGTTGTTTGTCTTTTGGATGGCACCCATCCTTACTGGTGTGAGGTGATACCTCATTGTAGTTTTAATTTGCATTTCTCTGATAATTAGCGATGTGGAGCATCTTTTCATGTGTCTGTTGGCCATCTGTATTTCTTTTTTGGAGAACTGTCTGTTCAGTTCCTCTGCCCATTTTTTAATTGGGTTATTTGTTTTTTGTTTGTTGAGGCGTGAGAGCTCCTTATATATTCTAGACGTCAAGCCTTTATCGGATGTGTCATTTTCAAATATATTCTCCCATACTGTAGGGATCCTTCTTGTTCTATTGATGGTGTCTTTTGCTGTACAGAAGCTTTTCAGCTTAATATAGTCCCACTTACTCATTTTTGCTGTTGTTTTCCTTGCCCAGGGAGATATGTTCAAGAAGAGGTCACTCATGTTTATGTCTAAGAGGTTTTTGCCTATGTTTTCTTCCAAGAGTTTAATGGTTTCATGGCTTACATTCAGGTCTTTGATCCATTTTGAGTTTACTTTTGTATATGGGGTTAGACAATGGTCCAGTTTCATTCTCCTACATGTAGCTGTCCAGTTTTGCCAGCACCACCTGTTGAAGAGACTGTCATTTCGCCATTGTATGTCCATGGCTCCTTTATCAAATATTAATTGACCATATATGTCTGGGTTAATGTCTGGATTCTCTAGTCTGTTCCATTGGTCTGTGGCTCTGCTCTTGTGCCAGTACCAAATTGTCTTGATTACTATGGCTTTATAGTAGAGCTTGAAGTTGGGGAGTGAGATCCCCCCTACTTTATTCTTCTTTCTCAGGATTGCTTTGGCTATTTGGTGTCTTTGGTGTTTCCATATGAATTTTTGAATTATTTGTTCCAGTTCATTGAAGAATGTTGCTGGTAGTTTCATAGGGATTGCATCAAATCTGTATATTGCTTTGGGCAGGATGGCCATTTTGACGATATTAATTCTTCCTAGCCACGAGCATGGGATGAGTTTCCATCTGTTAGTGTCCCCTTTAATTTCTCTTAAGAGTGACTTGTAGTTTTCAGAGTATAAGTCTTTCACTTCTTTGGTTAGGTTTATTCCTAGGTATTTTATTTTTTTTGATGCAATTGTGAATGGAGTTGTTTTCCTGATTTCTCTTTCTGTTGGTTCATTGTTAGTATATAGGAAAGCCACAGATTTCTGTGTGTTGATTTTGTATCCTGCAACTTTGCTGTATTCTGATATCAGTTCTAGTAGTTTTGGGGTGGAGTCTTTAGGGTTTTTTATGTACAGTATCATGTCATCTGCAAATAGTGACAGTTTAACTTCTTCTTTACCAATCTGGATTCCTTGTATTTCTTTATTTTGTCTGATTGCCGTGGCTAGGACCTCCAGTACTATGTTAAATAACAGTGGAGAGAGTGGGCATCCCTGTCTAGTTCCCGATCTCAGAGGAAATGCTTTCAGCTTCTCGCTGTTCAATATAATGTTGGCTGTGGGTTTATCATAGATGGCCTTTATTATGTTGAGGTACTTGCCCTCTATTCTCATTTTGCTGAGAGTTTTTAACATGAATGGATGTTGAACTTTGTCAAATGCTTTTTCAGCATCTATGGAGATGATCATGTGGTTTTTGTCTTTCTTTTTGTTGATGTGGTGAATGATGTTGATGGACTTTCGAATGTTGTACCATCCTTGCATCCCTGGAATGAATCCCACTTGGTCATGGTGTATGATCCTTTTGATGTATTTTTGAATTCGGTTTGCTAATATTTTGTTGAGTATTTTTGCATCTACGTTCATCAGGGATATTGGTCTGTAGTTTTCTTTTTTGGTTAAGTTTTTTATTCTTACCCCAAATAGAAAGTGTATATACTGGTGGAAGGTACTCTACAAATATGAAACACTTCTTTTTACGATCTCATGTTTTCCAAAAACTTGATATCTTTTAAAAATCTCACTTAGGTATTGGTAAGTGTTAAATGCAAAAAAGTAAAAAGTTTTCAGGACTCTAGAGAGCTTTCATCTCCAATGTAGGATTGTAAAGTGACAAGGCTCTCAAAATCCATTGGTTGAACACCTACACCAAATATTAGGGAGAGTTTGGTTCGGTGACACAGGGAAGTCAGAGGACGAAGTGAGGAAGGAATTCATTAAAGTAAGAGTTAGGGAATGACAGATCAGAATAATACAGGAAGTTCATTGAACAGCTACTCAGCATGGGGCACGCCCCTGCTCACTCCTTAAGCCAGGGTCACCTGGCGTCCAGCATCTGCTTGGATCTGGAGTGTGGGGACTGAGTCCCTACCACCCCAGACTGGGGGAGCCACAGAGCACTGGATGGAGTGAGATTATGTCCTGCGAACTTCCTATAGGTAAAGAAGGGAGACTTTCAGGCGGGTTACTAAAGAGCATGACTGTGAGCAGCAGTCCCCGGTCACCCTGGCGACGGTAATTTGCAAGCCCAGGTCTGAGCTCTCAGCAGCCCCTCCTTACTTGTCTGAGGTAGGATAGAGTGAAGGGTAAAGCCAGAATTGGGAGGATTAGAATGACAAAGCAAAGTAATAAAACACTTACGACTGGAAAGGCACAGAGACTATGCGTTTAAGTGAGAAATTTATTTAAAAGGAGCACACTTGGAGAAAGGGGAGTGCGGGCTGCCCTAGAGAAGAGGCACCCCTGAAAGGTTGGGAAAAGATTAAAAGGTTACGCACCTAGAAAGTGTGGGCGAACCCGGAGAGAGGAACGCTCCCTGCAAGACTGAAAAGAGAGAGTTTAAGGTTAAAAGATTACGCACTTGGAAAGTGCAGGCAACCTCAGAGAGAGGAGCGCCCCAAAAGGCTGGGGGTTCCCCCTTTTAAGGATTCTTTAGGAATGTGACTAAGGGCTGGGGTGCAGACTTGCTAAGTGGTCTTTGAATATCTAGAATTACTTAACACAAGGAATTTCCTGCTCTGATTTCTCCCTGGGATACTGGCGTCTTGGTCCGGGAGCGTATCAAACAGGCTGCCTGCCCAGCTCCCAAGGTAGGCTGAGTTATTGACTGTTTGCTAAAGAGTAGTTAAGAATCTTACATTTTTAACTTCCTGGGTATTAAAATACAATCTTTAAGATGAAACCCTTCCTTCCCTTCACTGTGTAGTTTACAGCTGGACCTGCATGCTAAATTTGTTGCCTAGGTTACAAATTACTTAATTAGGGCCTGAAGGAGAAAAAAACAGCATATAGGTAAAGGTAAAAAAGTAAGCTGGTCTTGCATGATTAACACAATAAAGACATGGGCTATGCTGAGGTACCTTCCTTTATCTGGGGAATATTCAAACATTCCAGGCCAAGTAGCTCTTGGCTTTTTGAGCTTTAATTGATTAATTCTGGGTCTTTTTCTCTTTTTACCCAGCTCATATCTATTTTCCTGCCTAACACAAAGGTTGTATTTATTTAACAAATGCAAATGTCTAGCATGTTCCTGGCTTTGTAGACACAGTTGTAAATTAGATATATTGCTGCATGCAGAAGGCTGTTACTGAATGTTAGGAAAGAGTATAAAACCTAAATGTGATTTATTCCCACTAGAATGTTTAAACATTTTAACAGTAGGGTATTAAACAGGAAGCTGCTCAGGCTGAGAGTGGGGGTGGGGGAATTGATAAGGGCCTGGCAATACCTGTTTGAGTTTTTTAAACCTACCAATAAAATTATGACAAATGTAAAGGAAAGATATAACTGGCTTAGGTGACGTCCTGAAAAGAATGTGAATCCTATAGTACTCAGCCAATGAGGAACCAGGGGAGGGACTTGCGTACTAGGAGATAAATTATTGGCACCAAACTCCCCAGGTGTGCCTGCCCACCAGACACCCGATCTTGCAAGACTGTCATTAAAGCCTTGCTCCGCTGTTCTCTTTGTCTCCGTGTCCACTTATTGAATTTAGACCAGTGACTGTGTTTCTCACACTGAAGGGGAGAGGTGGGCCTAGAAACAACCTGTCATTAGAAGTGAGCTCACGGCGAGGCACCTGCGGGCACAGAGAGCAGCGAGGCTCTGACTGGAGGTGGTCCCTGAACTGAATCCTGGTGGGTGAAGAACTAGTCCGGCCAGAGAGCCTGCCTGCGGCCTCACAGAGCCGCACACGGAGAGGCCAGGTGCTGAGAGCAACTACTCTGTCCTGGGATCTGCGTGGGATTCAGTCCAGGGGTAGGGGCTGATGGCAGTGAGCTATCAGAGTTTTCCAGCAGGATCAATAAGTAATATATTTATATTTAAAACACTGTGAAACGTGGAGGATAGATTAGAAGAGGGTAAGATCATTTGGGGAGCTGAGAGAAATTACAGGGGGACAGAAGGAACTCTTCTGAGATAGTGTCTAATCTAGTGCAGGGCCCTGAGTAAATGTGTGTCACATGAGCCAGTGAGATCAAAAGGCCTGCCCTGTGGTATGATTTTGAGAGAAGTACACGGCCCATGCAAATGGGGAGCTCTTAAATGAAGTTTGTTGACTTCTGAAGGGGTCTGTCTATCTCCTGACATGTTACAAAATTGTGTGCATGCAGGCATTTTCTGAGAGGGAGTCATGATTTCTTCACATGCATAGAAGGTTCAAAAGATAGAAAACTCCTGGGTTAGATGTTAGCCTGGCAGGACAGGGAGACCTCTTGTGATGCTCCACAAAGCTTTGTATTTATCTCAATGAAGGGCTTAAAATTTACAGGAGAAAATTATCACCTCCGCTGATGACATTGAGCTGGAGGAGCAGGTACCTGATTGTGTCAGGAGTCAAAGTACAGATTTCAAGAGAACCTGAGCATGTGGCCAGAGTGCCTAATCCACTGTGGTCAGATCGCAGACCAGCTGCACTGCAGTGACGGGTGGGAGATGCTCACCTTAACCACGTTGTCTGCTGTGATCCTCCACAGCCATGGGCGTGGGGACGGGCAGCCCAGGAGTGTGCTGAGTGGGAAGTGCTTCACGACCTGAGGTATGTGAGAGGAGGCAGGATCCCAGGGGTACTGTGCCCTAAAGTGGGCGGGGGACCGTCAGAGATGGTGTGGAAAGCTGATATGAAAATTTCCCCATGTGAGACCTATGGGGAAATGTACAACATGGGCCTCCCTCCGTACTGCCAACAGCATGCTAAGGCAGTTGTTTGAAGTCTAAAACTCACTTCAAGCACGCCTGATCTGAGAATCAGGCAGAGTAGATAATTTTCTAAGGAAAAGTGTGACAGGAAGAAAAGATGAACGAGGTCCCTGTGCCCCAGCAGCCTGTGTTCCCAGCTCTGTCCGCCCTCCCGGAGCTGCCTGGAAGCCGGCTGCAGCTTAAGCTAGTCAGTAGTGTGTTTTGCAACATTTGTGCATTTCCGCTGCCAGGCCTTGCCTGGGGCTCCTCCCCCCAGTTCTGCGAGCAGCAGAGTAAAAGGGCTCTAGGGAGAGTGGGAGGCCTCCCTTCTCTGTTTCTGTGTTTCCAATGAAAAGACAGCAGCTAAGAGCTTTGCCCAAAGCCCCAGAATGTAATTTCACTTGGTTATGACAATTTCAGTAGAACATGAGTGTGGATTTACCTGCAGTTCTGTGCCTTTTAAAGGTCAGAGGGAAGCACTGCTTCAGCCTATTTGCTGTGTAGCTGGGAACTTTCCTTTCTGAGCACATCCTGGAGCCTTAGACTCAAGTGCAGGATCCATCCGACACAGGTCTTTCTTGTCCCATTGATCTTTACTGTCACCACCTCTTTTTCCTTATGAGCATGCTGCGTTCCTTTTTCAAAAATCAAGCTCTCATATAGACACAAGTCGTATTTAATGTTGATGTTTCTGTGTTTGCAATGAATACAATTAATTTGTCTTTTATGTGCCAAGCTTCAATTCTGTCTTGATCCCTAGTGTAAAAACATAAAAGATTCACAGTTATTTCTTTTCATTTGTTTTTCACCTGTCTTGACAAAAATGTGATAATTAGACGTTAGGAATCCTAGTTTTATATGTTTCTGTTACTGTAAACTTTAAACTTCTCTGTATTTTAGGTCTCAGTAGGATCTCAGGGCTTTGTACAAAAGACATAGCTAATCTTCTAAATTATTTTTGTTCATTTTTTAATAGGCAGGATATTCAAATTTTGGAAGGTATCAAGTACTATATAACAGAAAAGCTTTCTTCTGCTACTGTCCCCTAGTCCCTCAGAGGTATGCATATTACCAGTTTTTTGTGTGTCCTTCCAGAGAAAGAGATCTATCTGTGACTTGATTTTTTTCACATTTTATCATTAATTAAATCTAATATAATAACAATTAACTTTTTTCCTGTATCTTTAAAAATGTATGTTATATTTTGATGGCATTTGTAAAAAGTCTGTTTTGCATGGTGCTGTGGAACCAGGATACTGAATGGTAGCCCAGGGGGTAGCTAGCACCTGCATGTCCTGAATGAAGGTGTAAGACTCCCCTGTCCTTGTGGGATGTTGTGATTTTTGTGTCTATGAGACAGTCTTAGAGAGGGGTTGTATTATACCTGTATGACCCTTGGCATAAAAAGAAGTTTCAGACTCATCACATTGTTGAGGTGATTCTAGAAGAGAAAGAAGCTGGTAACAAATGATTCAAAGAGAAATTACTGGAACCATGAAGTCATAACTATTGGCTGAGAACTTACTGTGTATGTTGAGTGGGACTGAGTGAGATTGGAGGCTAGGACCCCACCTGCTGTTGTACTGACATCCTTTGGGGCTGGATGGGAAAGGACCTGCCTCATATTGTGTCCTCCAGTACCTACAGATGCCCCTTGCAAACTCACCATGCCTCCCACACACCAGAACCTCCAGCCCGTCTTTGTCACTGTCTAGCATCCGATATGCAGATGCACTCAGGGGCTGCTTGGACACCCACAGCATCTTCACGCAGACAAGGCTGATTAAGCCCAAGAACGTTCTGTGAAAAAGGATTATTCAAAATGGGTAATTACAGATTCAGGTAATTAAATGGAGGTGGATAGAAGAAACCACCTTCCTCTAGGTTATAAATTTTTGAGTAATATTTGGTGGGGGAAAAAAAAACACTTCCTTCCTTTCTGAAGAGCATTTAGAGTGGAGTGATGAGGGAGGAACTGGACTGCTTCCCTTACAATCCTGCCTTTTTTTTTTTTTTTTTTTTAAGGAAAATGTCTCAAAGAGCTCATGATGACCAGGCACTTCTTTGAACTGACTGGCGAAGTGTTAATGGATCTCCTGGCACGTAAAATCAGGCAGGACCCTTTAATCATTATGGTACTGGAGCTTTCTAGCTGAATTTTTAATTCAGAATGATGCTGGAAAGATTAACAGAGGAATCGGTATGATTAATTGTAACAGTTAAATTTTGCTTATTAGTAAACATTTGAGCAACAGAGGTCACTGGCCCCCCCTTCCCCGCCCCGGGGTGCAAGGCCCTGAGATAAGGCAAGCTGGGCCCTGCTGAGAAGGGTGTGTACCAGTGAGAAACAGGAAGCTGTGCTCTGAGCGGCCGCCTGGAGGTTTCTAACTCTGGCTCAGGTGTGCCGGTCCCGCGAGAGACACTGAGCAGGCAGCCACAGTGCTCAGCGTGAAGGCTTTAAAGTCTTGGTAATTCATGTGTGGAGGGAAGTATGACTGCCTTACAGCTCAAAGAGCTTTCACATTCAGGTCTCTACAGGAGAAGACGCTGTCGTCCTGACAGCCTGAGAGTAAATGGGTCGCAGGAGGAAGAGCTCAGGTGAGTGCACGTACGGTCATTCTTGGCTGCAGCTCAAAGTGGCTGTGGGAGGCTCACGCCTAGTGGATGCTGTACTGGGGAGCACCTGCTTGAAAGACCCCACTAGAACCTCTCAGGCTGTGATTAAAGATTGAACACTGTCCCTGGATTGTGGTTGACTGGAACTGTGCAAAACCAGAAGAACTCTTCTTCCTCATTTCTTCACAAACCTGAAGTTGTTTGGCTGCTCCACAAACCTGCAGTGCTGTTTTAAAGACATATTTAAAAGTTACCTGATCATCAGCGTAATATTAAACTGAAACAGTTGTTTTCCCTTTAGGTTAAAGATAGATTGCTTTGGCTTATTGGAACATGTTTCTGTGAGGAATTCTTTGCACTTTGGTGGTGAGGGTGGTGTGCGATGTCCATAGAGGAGGCTTGGTTCTTGACATGGATTTAGCAAAGGAATGGAGAAACTGCTGATTGTGATCCGGAAGGGAAGGACATCAAAACTTTGGAGACCATTTTAACCAAAAAGGTTAGGGGTTTTTTTGTTTTCAAAGTTAATTTGCCTGAAAGAACACAATTTTAGCTTTTGTCACAACTATTGACTTTTTTGTTTCTAAAAAGTCCCAGCAACATTAAGCTATAGCTTAACATACTGTGGTCACTGAGAAGAGTTTAGGTTTTCTGTCTCTGAGCAGCGTTCCCATGTCATTGCTGACAGACGGCTGCGGGGGAGGCTTTCTTCTCTTACTGCACTTACTTGAACGCACTTCAGTTTGTTTGTGGGCTTGTGGCTCAAGTGTTTGAATATCCCAGTTAGATGATGGGGGGGATATTTATACGTTGTGTTGTATACTATTGCACTTTTTCCTGTGACTTCATTTTTAGAGTTTAGATTCTCCATTTAAATTTGACAGGGAAAAAATGGGCAAGGAAGTTTTGAAAAACTACTAAATCTATATCTGTCTTCTGTCTTATATACCTGTACAAGAACTATATAGAAACATTTCCCTGAAAATGATCGACTCTTTCACTGCTTTTGAGAATATCAGCATTAAAGGACTGATCCGGATACTAACATTATTAGAAGGTGTACTCCCTGCCACGCCAGGTGTCTCTTAGCTGCTGCATCCAGAATACTAACTTGTAAGTGACGGGGTGAACAGAGGCCCCGGAACCTGAGTGTCACAGATGTTAGGAGGCTGGGCGAGATGCTGTCTCCTGCTCACCGGATAGGCTCGTGGATGTGACCTCAGACTGACAGTGAGTCATAGGCTCTGTTCTACACGAGAGCCGCGAGGGGAAAATAGCAAAACCATTTTAATTTGGGGTCCTGAGAATTCCTTTTTGAAAACTTAGGATATGTAAAACAACATTTGACACCAACCATCTTTTACCTGTTTCAGACAGTAACAAAAGTGCCCATGAATAAAACTCCCTATAATGCCCGAGGAGGTAAGTATGGATGTACTTATAACTGCTTTTGAAACAACTGTATTTTTTCTTTTGTCTAGAGTTTAAGCTAAAGGAGGAATTCTTCAAGTTAAAAGAGTAATTCTTAGGAAGTATTGGCTTGTTGCAATTGGTTATGGGGAAATATTTATCACCCAGCTGATGACTCAGTCCCTAGCAGTGTGCAGGGACTTCCATTTCTGCCATTTCTTTGTCCCTGGATGCAGAAAGGATGACCATTTTCTGTATTCTCACAGTGCAGTGCTTAGCTAGGAAAAACAGGCAATTGTCACTTTTTCCATGGACTTTTTATCAATTTATAGAGGCAGGGTTTTTCCCCCCTATTTTTAGTGTTAAATTAGGTTTCTTAGCTAATGGGAATCAGGGAAGGTAGGGGCTTTGTAATCAGGCACCCCCATCTCAGCACCGCTTGGGTAAGGAGTATGTCATCTCATTGAACTTCACCATGTTACTCTTTAAAATGAGGATAAAAAGACCACCATCACCAAGCACTGTTGGTGTCTCATACAGTCCTCACCACCAACTTGGTGAGGGAGGGGGGTTTACCATCTTGTAAACAGTGCTACAGGATTATTGCTTCTATGCATTATTCAAGATGTGTGTGTTGAGTACCTACTGTGTGCTAAATAAAGATGCGCAGCCCCTACCCTCAAGGAATAGCCAGGTTTGGGCTCAGGGAATGTGACCAGCTGATGTCTACCTACAAGGAGTTATTTGACATTGAATACATGCAATACCAAACATCCCTCATGCTGTCTCAAGTGTTGCACAAGACACATTCCTGTTCTAATTCCTTCTTACTCACATGTTCATTTTCTTGGCATGTGTATGGACTCTAGCAAGAAAACTGATATCAAAGACTGAAAATGGCTTTGCACTGCCAGAAAACATTTTCTTTTAAGTTTTAATAAAAGTCTGTGCTCCCAACTGCTATTTAGTATTCTATTACATGAATAGACCATATTCTTTTTATCCATTTTTTGTACTGGAAAAAAAGAAAAAAAGTCTGTGCTCCAAAACAAAATACCAGTGTTTAAAGAGCACTGTAATAGACATGAAAATAGTTCTGGCTTCAGACTTGTAAGAGGCAGCATGAGAGACGCTGACTTTAAAGTATTAGTATAACCCCCGAAGCTTATTACACATGCATGCTTTGAACAGGAGGACATTACCCTCTGCATCGGAGGGTCATCAGTGATTTATGTTATTTAAATAGTAATTGTCACAACTAGCAGAAAGTGCCTTGTGGGCCTTAATACTGAATTTTAGAATATGTCCTTAATTTTGGCTAGACTCTAACATGTCTAAGAAATAATTAGAATTATTATTTTCCCTCATGAAGCTAATGTTAAGGATTTGGATAAAGCATGAATATTCATTTATACACTATATATATATATATATATATACACACACACACACACACACACACACACACACATATACACACACACACACACATATAATAGTATCATATCCATCTCCTCATAACCTGGGTAAAGCTTCTGAATCAAGCAGTGGGCTCATTAGAGTGAAGTGGCTCACACCCTTGTTCCCTTAGGTTCAGGAGTTGTTCTGAGTTCACATACCTTTAAGGGGCATTGACTCTTTCTTCCCTGAAATTTTGATACCCAAAAATAACACCTAAAATACACCCTTTTATACAAACATACACACATTCCAAATAATTCTTCCTTAGCTCTCTGTTCCTTATTTGTTCTTGCTGTTTATTCCACCTCTTAAATTATGTTGCATCCAAACACATTTGTTTTTGAAGGAATTAAAAACACACCTGAAAAATCTCTCATCAGCTCCCCCCACACAAATACACCTTTAAAATTCTCAGAGTCACTTTGGCTCTGCCTCAGATGCAAAGGATCTCTCAAGTATCTCATTGGGACACCTCAGGACTCAATTCTTTGCCGACTGGGCTGGAAATAGTTGAACACAGGGGTTGGCAAACTATGGTCTTTAGGCAATCTGTCCCACTGCTTGTTTTTTATAGCCCATGAGCTTAGGATAGATTTTACGTTTTCAAATGGTTGAAGGAAAAAAAAGAATATTTCATGACATACGAAAATCACATGCAATTCAAATTTCATTGTCCACAAAGTTTTATTGTGACACAGCCCTGCTTACTCGTCCGTGCTGTATATGGTGGTTTGTGGTCACCGTGACAGAGTTGAGTCTTGACCAGGACCGTTGCCTGCAAAGGCAGAAGTATTGACTGCTGGGCTCTCTGCAGCCTGGTCTAGTGCTGAGATAAAGAACCTTAGCTCTTTCCCTATTGTACCCTCCCCACTCCTCCGCCCAGTTAACCAGATTTATGATTGTCTGCATAAAATCAGGGCTGTGTCTGTCTGAAATGAATATAAGTCAAGAAAATGTATTTTGACAATTATCCCTACGTGAAGTTGACTAGATGCACCAGTGAGTGGTTCTCTGCTTGTTAGAACTCTTGTGTTCTCCTTTCCCACCCTTTTCCTGGTGGAACTGTAACCAGGAACAGGAGGAACTGCGAAGAAAAGTAACCTTTACTTTCTGGTTACTAAACAAATCTTCTGAGCTCATATCTTTCTAGATGTAGGATATCATTTTAAAGTAGTGGGCATGCCCTTGATTTGGTTTAGAAAATTCAGATCATGTGTTCCTGAATAATACATTAACATTGATTGGGCCCTTGTTTAGGGCCAGGCACTTATTAAGAACTTCCCTGTTTTTATTTTTGTTTTTGTTTTTTAACTCACAGTCCTATAAGGGAGGAAGAAGAGCCAAGACTGTAAAAGGCTGTTACGTATCCTTGAATTAAGTAAGTTAGTGCTCTGAGTTCAGTTGTGGTGGAGCAGGGCAACCTAGGGTGTGCATGTCCTGTATACCTCTTTTGCAGTTTGCTCATCACTTTTTTGGTTTATCTTTTGGCTGAAAAGCCAGTTGTTTATGTTCCAGTTTTAGAAATCTATTCCATTAGACAACTAGGGAGATAAAATTGCAGCTTTGCTAATTTTGTCTGTTTTCATATTTAATGGTTCAGTGAGAGCACATTTAACCTTCGGGATAGTGAACACATCACACAATAACAAATTTTTTCTCCTTGGTACAGAGAGGTATTGATTGGCAAGTGTGCTTTCTTATATGTGCCTAACAGTGCTGTCCACAGAAATACATACAATGCATAGGCAGTCCTGCCATTTGTGACCCCATGGATGGACCTTGAGGGCACTATGCTAAGTGAAATAAGTTAGAGAAGGACACATACTGTATGACATCACTTATGTGTGGAATCTAAAAAAAATTGAACTTGTGAAAACAGTAGAATGGTGAATACCAGGGGCTGAGGGTGTGGGGGAATTGGGGAGATACTGGGTTTTTTTTTATTTAATTTTTTTACTGAAGTATCATTGATACACAATCTTTTCTTGGCTTCAAGTATAAAACAGTAGTTCAGCAGTTACCCACATTGTTAAATCCTCATCCCCATTAGTGCAGTTACTATCTTTCAACATAGGAAGATGTTACAGAATCATTGGCTATATTCTCCATGCTGTATTACTATCCCTGTGACCAACTAATATCATGATTGAGATTTTTGTGCCCCTTTCTCCCCCTCACCCTCCCTACCCACCAACTCCAGCCACTCCCCTATGCTAACCACTAGTCACTTCTCAGTGTCTACGAGTCTACTGCTATTTTGTTCATTTTGCTTTGTTTTTAGATTCCACAAATAAGTGAAATAATACAGTATTTGTCTTTCTCCATCTGGCTTATTTCACTTAGCATAATACCCTCTAGATCCATCCATGTTGTTGCAGATGGCAGGATTTCTTTCACTTTTATGGCTGAGTAATATTCCATTGTATATATGTACCACATCTTTATCCATTCATCTATTGACAGACCCTTTGTTTGCCTCCATATCTTGGCTATTGTGAATAATGCGGTGATAAACATAGGGGTGCATATGTCTTTTTGAATCAGGGATTTTGTTTTCTGGTAATTTCCTAGAAGTGGAATTACTGGATCAAATAGTATTTCTATTTTTAATTTTGTTGAGGAACCTCCATACTGCTTTCCACAGTGGCTGCACCAAATTACATTCCCACTAACAGTGTAGGAGGGTTCCCTTTGTTCCACATCCACATCCTCACCAACACTTGTTAATTCTTGTCTTTTGAATAGTGGCCATTCTCACTGGTGTGAGGTGATACTGTGGTTTGGATTTGCATTTCCCTGATAATTAGTGATGTGGAGGATCTTTTCATGTCCTTCTTGGCCTGTATTTCTTCTTTGGAAAAATGTTCAGGTGTTCTATCCATTTTTTAATCGGGTTATTTGTTTTTTGGTGTTGAGGCATATGAGTTCTTTATACATTTTGGATGTTAACCCCTTATCGGATAAATCATTTATGAATATATTCTCCCATAGTATAGGTTGCCTTTTTGTTCTGCTGATGGTGTCCTTACTGTATAGAAGCTTTTTAGTTTGATGCAGTCCCACTTGTTCATTTTTTATTTTGTTTCCCTTGCCCAAGGAGATTTGTCCAGGAAAAAATTGCTCATGCTTATGTTTAAGAGAGTTTTGCCTATGTTTTCTTCTAGGTGTTTTATGGTTTCATGTCCTACATTCAGGTCTTTCATCCATTTCAAGTTACTTTTGTGTATGGAGTTAGACAGTAATCCAGTTTTATTCTCTTGCATGTAGGCTGTCTAGTTTTCCCAACACCAGTTATTGAAGACACTGTCTTTTTCCCATTGTATATTCATGGCTCCTTTAAAGTACATTAATTGACCATATATGCTTGGGTTTATATCTGGGCTCTCTATTTTGTTCCATTGATCTATGGGTCTGTTCCTTTGATTATTGTTGCTTTGTAGTATAGCTTGAAGTCAGGGAGTGAAATGTCCCCAGCTTTGTTCTTCCTTCTCAGGATTGCTTTGACTATTTGGGTTCTTTGTGATTCCATATGAATTTTAGGATTATTTGTTCTAGTTCATTGAAGAATGCTGCCTGGTATTTTGATAGGGATTGCATTGAATCTGTAAATTGCTTTGGACAGGATGGCCATTTGACAATACTGATTCTTCCTGTCCATGAACATGAGATAGATTTCCATTTATTTGTGACTTCTTTAATTTCTCTTGTTAGTGTCCTAGTAGTTTTCAGAGTACAGATCTTTTATCTCCTTGGTTAGGTTTATTCCTAGGTAATTTATTCTTTTTGGTGCAGTTGTAAATGGAATTGTTTTCTTGATTTCTCTTTTTGCTAATTCACTGTTCATATATAGAAATGCAATGGATTTCTGTTATTAATTTTTGTATCCTGCAATTTTGCTGATTCTAGTTGTTAGTTCTAATAGTTTTTTGGTGTAGTCTTTAGGGTTTTCTGTGTATAATACCATGTCATCTGCACATAGTGACAGTTCACCTTCTTCCTTATCAATTTGGATGCATTTTATCTCTTTGTGTTGTCTGATTGCCATGGATGGGACCTCCAGTACTGTGTTGAATAAAGGTGGTGAGAGTGGACATCCTAGTCTTGTCCATGATCTTAGAGGAAAAGTTTTCAGCTTTTCACTGTTAAGTATGATGTTGGCTGTGGGTTTATTATATATGACCTTGATTATGTTGAGGTACATACCCTCAGTTTGTTGAGAGTTTTTGTCATGAATGGATGTTGAATTTTGTCAAGTGCTTTTTTAGCACCTATTAAGATGATCGTGCAGTTTTTGTCCTTATTTTTGTTAATGTGCTGTATTATATTACTGATTGATTAACAGATAGTCTCCATTCTTGGATGCCTGGAATAAATCCTACTGGTCATGATGGATGATCCTTTTGATCTATTTTTGAATTTGGTTTGCTAATATTTTTTGAGTTTTTTTTTTGTGTGTGTGTGGTGTCTTTGTCTGGTTTTGGTATTAGAGTCATGCTGGCTTCTTAGAATAAATTTGGAAGTATTCCCTCTTCTGCTTTTGGAATACCGTAAGAAGGATGGGTGTTAACTCTTTAAATGTTAGTTAGAATTCAGCTGTGAAGCCATTTGACCTGGCCTTTTTTGTTTGATGGGAGTTTTTTGATTACCAGTTCAATTTCATTGCTGGTAATTGGTCTGTTCAGATTTTCTGTTTCTTCTTGTGTCAGTCATGGAAGGTTGTCGTTTTCTAGGAATTTCTCCAATTCTTCTAGATTGTCCAATTGATTGGTATAAAATTTTTCATAGAAATATCTAAGACTTGTTTGTATTTTTATGGTATCAGTTGAGATTATTCCTTTTTCATTTCTAATTTTATTTGTGTATGCTCTCTTTTTACCTTGATAAGTCTAAGAATTTGTCTATTTTCTCAGGAACCAGCTCTTTGTTTTTAGTTTTCCTATTGTTTTGTTCTCTATTTTATTTATTTCTGCTCTGACCTTTATTATGTTCCTCCTTCTACTAACTGGGTTTTCTTTTGTTCTTCTTTTTCTTGTTTCTTTATTTGTGAGATTAGACTGTTTATTTGGAATTGTTCTTGTTTCTTGAGGTAGGCCTGTATTGCTATGTACTTCCCTCTTAGAAATGCCTTTGTAGTGTCCCAGATACTGGGCTGTTGTATTTTTGTTTTCATTTGCCTCCATGTATTGCTTGATTTCTTTTTAATTTTTTCACTGATCCATGCATTATTTAGAAGCATGTTGTTTAGCCTCCTTGTGTTTTTAGGCTTTTTTGTTTTCTTTGTATAATTTATTTCCAGTTTCATACCATTATGGTCTGAGAAGTTGCTTGATACAATTTCAGTCTTTTTTAATTTATTGAGGCTCTTTTTGTGGCCTAGTATGTGATCTATTCTGAAGACTGTATCACGTACGCTTGAGAAAAATGCGTATCCTGCTGCTTTTGGGTGGAGTGTTCTGTAGATATTTGTTACATCCATCGGTTCTAATGTGTTGTTCAGTGCCTCTGTTTCCTTTTTTATTTTTATTTTATTTTTATTTTTATTTTTATTTTTATTTTATTGATATGAGTGGTGTGTTAAAGTCTCCTAAATGAAGGTGTTACAATCTATTTCCCTCTTTAATTCTGTTAGTATTTATTTTACATATTTAGGTGCTCCTGTGCTGGGTGCATAGATATTTATAATAGTTATATTCTCTTGTTGGACTGACCCCATTATCATTATGTAATGCCCTTCTTTGTTTCTTGTTGCTTTGTTTTGAAATCTGTTTTGTCTGATATAAGTACTGCTACTCCTGGTTTTTTTCTCCCTGTTATTTATATGAACTATCTTTTTCCATCCGTTCATTTTCAGTCTCTGTATGTCTTTGGGTTTGAAGTGAGTCTCCTGTGGGCAGCATATGGGTCTTGTTTGTTTATCCATTCTGGCATCCTCTGTCTTTTGATAGGTGCATTCAATCCATTTACTTTTAAGGTAATTATTGATAGCTATGTATTTATTGCCATTTTATTAATTGTTTTCTTGTTTTTGTAGTGTCTCTCTGTTCCTTTCTTCCTCTCTTATATTCTTTTCTTGTTATTTGATGGCTTTCTTTAATATTTGATTGGGTTTTTCTTTTTTAATGTTTTGTGTTTCTATTATAGGCTTTATGTTTGTCCTTACCATAAGGTTCAAGGATAGCTTCCTAACTATATGACAGTCTATGTTAAGGTGATGAGTGCTCTATTTCAAACACAATCGTAAAGTACTTCTTTTTTCTTCTTCCTCCTGTACATTTTACATATTAGATGTCACAGTCTGCACTTTTTGTGTATTCCTTGACTGATTTTGTGTATAGTTGGTGTTACTACTTTTGATTTGTTTTGTTTTAATTTTGTGGTTTCTTGGTAAGTAATTGGTGTACTGCATTTACCTGGGTGTATTTTTACTTCTGAAAACTATTTAGGCTTAAGGACATTTCCATCTACAGAAGTCCCTTTAACATACCCTGTAGTGATTGTTGAGTGGTTGTAAATTCCTTCAGCCTTCATTTATCTGGGAAATTTTTAATCTCTCCTTCAAATCTGAATGATAATCTTGCTGTGTAGAGGATTCTTGGTTGAACGTCCTTCTGTTTCAGTACATTATTATTTCAGGCCACTCCCCTCTGGCCTGTAAAATTTCTGTGAGAATCTGCTGATAGTCTGATGGGATTTCCCTTATAAGGAATCTTTTTTTTTAGGAGATGTTGTTTTAAGAGTATAAACTTGCCACTAGTAGACAAATAATTTCTGGAGATCTAATGCCCAACACAGTCATTTTTGTAGTGAACTATACTGTATTAAAAGCTTTAAAGTTGCTAAGAGACTAGATTTTAACTGTTCTCAACACGAAAAAGAAATGATAATTATGTGATAAAATAAAGGTGTTAGCTGACACTAGTGTAGGAATCATTGTAGTATATAAATGTATCAAGCCAACATATTGTACACCTTAAATTTGTACAACTGTTATATGTCAATTATATCTCAATTTAAAAGATTTTTAAAGAGTGTAATGGCAAGTATTTATATTGTAATAATTGGTTTTAAGGCACACCTTCTCTCTTCCTCATTTACCAGCCACCCACCCACACCCCACCCCCAATAAATAGATCAGATCTCCAGGTCTGGGGCCTGACCTGCCCTCTTTACATACAGCAGCCACTTGGGTCTTTGTCCGTCAGCATGTCCATTGTCTATTCCTCACTGAATAAATGAAGAAGCGAGAAAATAAGGACCTGCCTTAGAGGTTCCTTTCTCTCAGTTCAACTTCCTTTACTCTGACTACTTTTCTATGCTAACTATTAACTTATAATTTATGTACAGTATCACGCTGAGAGAAACCTGAGAGAGACATAGCGACCAGTGTATCATGATCAGAGATAAGGACATGACCATTTTGTTTTCTCTTTCAGTAGTTTTGGGAGTCATTTTCTGAAGGGAAATATGTCTTAAAACATTTCTTCCCTGTCTTAAAACATTTCTATATAGTTGAGGGAGAATATGCTGAAATTAAAAATAGCAATGTTAATGCTTTTAAAAATTAGGTGTGTTAAAGAAATAGTTAAAAGCAGTAAAACATTTTTATTTAAGGGTCCCATTTCTGTTTTTCTGTATGCTGAGAGATACTTAGGAATGAACCTGTGTCAGAATCAGTTTGTAATTTTTTTGTCAATATACATGTTTTCTAAATGATTTTCTATAATAAATGCCAATATTTTAATTATTATAACTTTTCCTATTGGTTTAAAACAAAACCTTGAAGTATCTGTTATAAATCACTTAGAAAAATGAAAAATTTGCAGTTGACTAAAACTGTTTTGCCTGCATTACTTTGGATAGATGCTGGGAAAATTAAATCATTTTATTTTGTTATTAAGTAATGATTATTTTATATGTATTTAAGTATCTTGGGAGCATAGCCACTGATTGTATATCTGTGCATCCCGGTGGTTATTCTGTGAGTAAAGCAAACTTTTGACACAAATATTCTTTTATAGAACATCTTTATAAATTATTATTAAATGCTTCTTAAAGTTACAAAGCTCCTTAAGTTTTTTTTAATGGTTGTGCTAGTTTCTTAAAGCTGCTGTAACAAAGTGTCATGAACTGGGTGGCTTCCAGCAACAAATACATGGTCTCACAGTTCTGAAAACCAGAGGTTAGAAATTACTGTGCCAGCAGGGACATGCTCCCTCTGCAGTGTGAAGAAGGGCATCCTTCTGTGCCTCTTCTAGCTCCTGGTGTTGGCTAGCAACACTTAGTATTTGGCTTGTATGTGTGTCCCTTAAGTCCATGCCTTTCCTCTATCTTCCTGTTTGTCTGCAACTTGTCCTTGTGATCTGTGTCCCATCTCTGTCTCTCCTCTTACATGCATAGCATCTAGTGTGTTAAGGGGAGACCCTTCCAGTATGCCCTCTCCTGAACTTGTCTCCCTGTTCTATATGCAAAGGCTCAATTTCCTAGTAAGGTCGTGTTCACAGGTACCAGGAGTCAGGACATCAGCATATCTTTATAGGAGACTGGCAGCAGTGCCCTGTTTGTATAGCAGTGCATGAAGATTAAGTCATCCCCGTGTGCCTGTTGGTGGGAATGTAAACTAGTTCAACCACTGTGGAAAGCAATGTGGAGGTTCCTGAAAAAGCTAAATATACAAATACCATTTGACCCAAGAATTCCACTCCTGGGAATTTACCTAAAGAAAACAAGATTCATGACTCAAAAAAGACATATGCACCCCTATGTTTATCATAGCACTATTTACAATAGCCACAATATGGAAACAACCTAAGTGTCCATCAGTAGATGAGTAGATAAAGCAGATGTGGTACATATACACAATGGAGTATTATTCAGCCATAAAAAGAAAAGAAATCCTACCATTTGCAACAGCATGGATGGAGCTAGAGGGTATTATGCTCAGTGAAGTAAGCCAGGCAGAGAAAGACGAATACCAAATGATTTCACTCATTTGTGGAGTATAACAACAAAGCAAAACTTAAGGAACAAAACAGCAACAGACTCACAGACTCCAAGAAGGGACTAGCGGTTACGATGGGGAGGGTGGGAAAAGGGGATTAAAGGGCACTGTAATTAGCACACACAATATAGGTGGGTTATGGGGAAGGCAGTATTGCATGGAGAAGACAAGTAGTGACACTATAGCATCTTACTATGCTGATGGACAGTGACTGCAATGGGGGGAGAGGTGAGGACTTGATAATATGGGTGAATGTTGAAACAACAATGTTGCTTACGTGAAACCTTCATAAGACTGTATATCAGTGATACCCTAAGAAAAAAAAAGTCATCCCAGTGTGCAGCTTTGCTAGAAATAGCTTTATGGAGTTTGAGCGAATGACCCTCAGTAAAACACACCTTTTAATGTGCCATCTGATCAGTTTTGACAAGTGTACAGTGGTTCTGTCCCCACAGTCAGGATAAGAGGGTGTTTATCATCCTGTGCCCTCCTGCCCATATTCAGTCCTTCCCCATCCCTAGACAACCTTTGATCTGCTTTCTGTCCCTCTAGATTAGTTTGCATGTTTTAGAATTGTATATAAGCAGAGTCATGATAATGTCCTTAATGTTTTGGTTTGGAATCTCTAACTCAGCATGATTGTTATGAGGTTCACCCATGTTGCTGTGTTTCTCAGCAGTTAATCTTTTTCGTTGCTGAGTGATATTCAGGTTCATGGATATACTGTAACTTGTTTAGCAACTCACTTGATGGTGGACATTTGTTTCCAGTGTTTGGCCACTGCAACAAACAGAGCTACTACACACAGTCCATGTTCAAGTCCTTGTATAGATCTACACTTTCATGTTTTTGGGTAAAATGGCTGGGTTGTTTGGTAGGTGTATATTTAATTTTTTAAATAGCTAAACTGTTTTCTAAAGAGGTCATACCATTTTATATTCCCATGAGCAGTGTTTAGGGTTCCATTTCTTCCACATCCTCGCCAACACTTGGTTTGGTAATTTTTTTTCTAATTTTAGCCATTTTGAGTGTATGTAGTGGTATCTTATTGTGGTTTTAATTTGCATTTCCCTAATGACTCATGAATTAGAATGTCATTTTGCTTATTTGGAATCCATCTCTCTTGTTTTGCAAAATGTTCAGTCAGAATATTTTGCCCATCTTTTATTTTATTGACTGTTTCTTATAGTTGTAATGGTGCTTTATATAGTCTAGTTATAAGTCCTTTGTCAGATATGTACTTTGCAAATGTCTCCTCCCAGTCTGTCTGTGGCTTGTCTTCTCATTTTTATGTCTTTTTGAAAAGCAAAAGTTTTTTTCACTTTGATTATTGATTGTTTCTCTTATATAAAGTTTATGCTTTTTTGTGTCCTATCTTTCCCAAATCTACAAATCCAAAGTCAGCAAGATTATTAATAAATATGTTACATGTACAAGTTTGGCCCTTGAACACATGGGTTTGAACTGTGTGACTCCACTTATACACAAATTTTTTTTAATTAATGTATTGAAATATTTTTTGGAGATTTGCAATAATTTGAAAAATGTTTTCTGTAGCTTTATTGTAAGAATACAGTATATAATACATATACCATACAAAATATCTGTTAATTAACTTTATGTTATCAGTAAAGCTACCAGTCAAGAGTAGGCTGTTAGTAGTTAAGTTTTAGGGAGTCTCACAGTTATATGCAGATTTTTGGCTGTGTGGGAGTCAGCAACCCTAACCCCCAAGTTCAAGAGTCAGCTATAAATATAAACTTATTATTTTTTAAAACCAGTGTGGCCTTTCCTCCCATTTGTTGTTTTCCCAGCTATGTGGTAAGTGCTTCTCAGTCTCATTGAGTCTGCATGACAATCCTGTGGCGGATCAGCACATTCGCCCTTCGCACAGAGCAGGGAGAGACTCTCAGATGCACAGTTAGTAATCTGGGCGACTGGTGTTTGCGCCCAGGGCTGTGTGCAGCTGGGTCTTACGTGGACAGTGTGAGCCCTTAACCACAAAGCTTAGGCTTCACTTAAGTTTTAGAGTTAGATTTCTTACAGGGAAGTTCTGAATATACTTGATCATATCTTAAAAGTTAAAAATTTACCATTGAACATAAAAGTAAAGGTTAACCTACTGTACTTGCCTAAGGAGAATAAGATTGAAACAAAAATGGAATTTTTCTACCTCCTCATGACGTTTGCCAGAAAAAAGTGTCTCAAGTATAAATATCTAGAAGTAATAATTTATGTATCAAGATGAACATATTACTTAAATTTAAATGAAACATTACAAGAATATCCAGGTTTTTATCTTGCCTAACACAGTGTTCTCCTGCCTCTGGCAAGCAGAATGGGAAGGGAAGCTGACTATGAGGCTACAGTGAGTCACTGCACAGGGTGTTTACTTCTGTGGGATGGTTCCTGCTACCGACCTCAGTGTCTGATTCTAACATGTAGACTTTGGTGCAACAAAACTGAAAGTCTGCAATGTTTTAGAGCATTTCATTAACATTTGCAGGTGCTAGAAAATAAATTATTTATTTCTTGGTAAAAACTAATGGCAATAATTTGGAGGTATTGAAAATAAACTGATGTTAGTAGCATTTTAAACAATGAGGCTTTATAAAAGTCTAGCCAGTTATAAGATCAAAATTTTTCTGAATCTGGGATCATTCTGTGACAGTCAACCAATACCTTTAAAATGGATTCAACTGAAAATACTAGCTATGCAACACAAATTGTAGTTTTGGCTTTCCTTAATATAATGTATTTTATTTAAAGGATGTATTGTTAGGTTGTGGGTTTTCTGTGTTAATGTGTAGAATGTATTTGTTTAAGCATTCTTGGTTCAGCCTACATTTATCAAGGTCCTACTATGTGCCAGAAAAATGGAGTTAATTAAAACATTCATTATCTACTACATGGAGCTTAGTATATGGTGGAAACAACAGACATACAGATAAAATAGATACTGCATCTCTGGAGGAGTGACCAAATGCTATAGGAGCAGAGTGCGTTAAGTTTCTACTGCTGAATAAATATCCCAAACTTAACAGCAATAGGAGTCAGCAAAGTTTTTTTGTAAAGGGCCAGATAATAAATATTTTAGGTTTTGTAAGCCATACAATCTGTGTCACCACTACTTTGCTCTTGTAGTGTGAACACTGTAGGAAATACATAAATGAATGAGTTGTAGCTGTTAGTGTTCCAAAAAAGGTTTATTCACAGAAGCAGACAGTGAGTCAGATTTGGCCCATGGGTACTAATTTGCTGACTGCAGGCTTAAAACAAGGAACATGTGTCATCTCACAGTTAAGGGTCAGGAATCCAGGGCCAGCCTGGCTCCATGCCTCTAGCTTCAGATCTTTCATGACATTGCTGTTAAGCTTCCGCTCAGTATAAGGCTCAAGTGGAGGGAGTGACCCCAGAGAGAGCTCCAGGTGGCAGCCAGCCTCTTTTAACCTATTCAGAAGTGACTTAATAGCACTTTTGCTGTATTGTCTTTGTGAAAAGCAATTCAGTAAGTCCAGCCTACTTGAAAGAGAAGGGATTACACAGAGGTGTGAATACAGTTAAGGTAAAAAAATAAATCAGTGACACTTGTTAAAGATCAGTGAGCAGACTTTATTCAGGACCATCAAGATAGGTGCAGGGACCACTACAGTGGGGTTTTGCTATGGGGGAGAGATGGGGTTCACCTCCGAATACAAGGAAAAGTGGGAATTCATAGCCAAGGAGCAGAGTTGGAGGGAGTCAGTGCATGGAAAATTCCTGAGCGGAAACATCAGGGGTGAGGGAGATTCTGGAGACACGACCTCACAGGACTCTTGCTGAAGGCCAGCCAGGGCCGTCAGACATCACCTAGAGAATGGGGAGGGTGATCAGATACCTGGATGGAGGATTCTGGTTAAACTGACTTAGCAGGATTCTTGCTAAGACAATGCAGAGGTGAACACAGAAGTGCAAAAGTCAGGGCCTGGTAGAAAAGAGAGCCTACAGGGGCCTGTCTGGGGTCCCAGGAGGCAGGGCTCTCCACGGCCTGTCCTGGTGCCGTTGGTCCCAGGGGCAGGTGGTGAAATTTAACTCGACTGGAACCCTGAAGAGGCGAGGTGAGGGTGCTGGCTCAGGCGCAGTGCATGGAGAACAAGAACAGCACCGGGGGTGTCCCTGTGTAAGCACCAGCCAGCCCTCTGCACCTCTTCCTTCAGAATCTGTGTTTATGTCTCAGGTATCCCGTCCCCGCCACTGGCCACTAGTCTTTGACACCCATTTGTGCCGCCAGGAATGAATGGAGTGTCATATGGCCTCCCACGTTTTCTTTCCATCCTGCTGTATTTGTTCCTGAGTCCCAATCCTTTTAAGACTTTATTGTGGGCTACAGCCAACATTTGTCAAATAAAAACAAAGAGGATCAGGAAAGTAGCCCACACAGAGCTTCTGTGAACCTGGCACTGGCAGACATTTCCAGGTGTTCTTGTTAGAATCCTCCTTCACCCACTTAGCAAAGGGGGTGAGCCTGGAGGGAGGCCAGAATGAAGTCCAGTTCTCATCTCCAGCCTGCTACCCCCAGCACCTCGTGCTTCTGTGGCAGCACAGGCCACTGTCCCAGCTCCTCTGCCAGGTGGAAAAAGCTGTGCGTTCTCCTTCTGTGAGGATTTTCCCATCTTTTCCTTCACGGTGGCTTCTACATAACAGATACTCAATAAAAGTTGGTTGAGTTGCATGAGTAAATGAATATCATGAGAGCTTGCTGGGACTCTGTGGTTCCTCCTATTTATTCCTTATGTGAGCGTGGCCCGGCTGGACCTCCTGGGACCATGTCACTGATCCACAGAGCATCTGCTAGATCATGTTTTCCCTCTCTGAGTGCAGTCCTTACCCGGCACCCTTGTGCATTTGCAGTAGATAATGAGTCTTTGGCCTCCATGTCTCTGATGGTGACACCTCCCTCTGGCAGCTCTGCCAGCCCCTTCTGACTGGCTGGTGTCCTGGCACCCCAGGGCCACACTACACAACTCCCAACGCAGGTCGCTCAGGCTCCAGTTTCTGGGTGGAATACCTTGTGTAGAACAGGCCTCTGTTCCACAGCTTCACCTTCCTGGTTACTGCTGGGCGTTGTGCTCACTTTACTGACTGTCCTCCTTGCACTTGTTTGCCAATATGTGAAATTTCTCTCCTGGTCACAGCCCCACTCCCACTTTCCTGAGCCATCAAAGCTAAATGGTGTAAGATTTCTCTCTGTCCACGCCCCCATTTCTGTTGAAGTAAACTTTATTTGGGAGTGATTTTAGGGCTATAGAAAAGTTATCAAGCTAATGTGTTTTTCCCCCCTTTAGCTCAGTCTGACTGCTGGCTTTGGCCCCTCTAGTGCCCCGGGGCACGTCCTCCCCCACCCTCAGCTCAGCTAGCCCTGCCCCTCAGGACTGCTGTGTGTGACGCTTCACTCTCTCTTCCCGCTTCTCTTGATGACAGGTGATCCCAGGAGCACCATGACTTTGGTCCCTTAGTACCTAACTGCCGGAGTCCAGCTCCAGCGAGTCCAGGAGTCCCTGAAGGGTGCACGGCATTGGTGACTCATTGAAATGAGTGAGGACACAGACACTAGCCAAAGCTGAGCCTGGCCTCTAATGAAAAGTAGCAGCTTGATTATATACTCTTTGATTACACAAAGTACGGACATTAATCATTTAATTGACACATTGCACGGTTACATGAGTTTGGAGAATGAGATTAAGTCATTTGGCAGGTCTTAGCAGTTAACTTGTTTCTAAGTAAGCTTTGTTTTTAGTTATTACGGCCAGAAAATCTTACAAAGGTTAGGTAGGTGCCAGACTCTTGGTTTCCTTACAGATGACTATCAAAAGTTCACTCTTCTATTGTTTTTATGTAGGGCCCTCATTCTTTCATAGCTATACTCCCATTCTTCATCCCTGGTAGGAAAAAAAGACGCTCTCTCTAAAAGGACATGATGACTTTTTGGCAGGCAGGGACAAATTTTATGGACTGTGCCTCGGACCCATTTTCAGTAAGACTTACAATGGAGATTTTTCTCATCTGGAGTTAGGTAATGCCTTGTTCTCATTTGTTTTATAGTTTGCCAGGTTGTCCTCTGGCTGGCTAACCACAGAATATCATTTGTTCTCTGTACCCACCTGTTGCCATTAATCATTGAATATGTTATTTGGAGGCCACGTAGGGGCGGGGGGAAGGAACCTTGATCCAGGTAAATTTCCCATATCTTTTTTTCCATAAACTTGGGTCCAGTACTCACGGGGTCTCACTTCCCCGTCATCGGTGGTAATCACAAGGACAGTAGTGGTTTTTTCCAATTTCCTTTAGGGCCAGTACCCAAAATTTTCAGGGAGAATTGGATATGGCCTCTTCCCTAAAGGGGCAGCTTGAATTGAAACTGAAATAAGCAAATTTATTAGGAGGGGCATTTTGAGCAGGAGGGATATCGGGGTTGCTCCTCTGGGAAGGCCGCTGTGCAATCCCTTCCATCCAACTGCCCGGACTGTGTCATCAGGCTTGTGCAAGTTTGGTCCGGCTCCCGACACCTAACCTGTCTAAACCGTCTGTAGTCCAGCTTTTGGTCCCCCTGTGTCACTGCCCCTTGTCGCTGTCCTGCCATGTTGCTGTCCCGTGTTATCTCACCAGTCTTGGCTCTCCATGGGGAGTAACAGCAAGAGATTCTGGCTAACTTAAATAGAAAATAATTTTATTGGAAAGATCTCAGGTTGCTCACAGAATTGACAGAAATAGGAAGGTTGAGGAACCAGGCTCAGAATGGGCAGGAGTTAGGGAGACCAGAGATGGTTTCCTAGGCCAGCAGGGCCACTCCTGGGGTTGCTCCACATAAGAGCTTAGGGTTGGCAGAGCCCCATCCAGCTGTGGGCCGCCTGCTGGCAGGGCCTGGAAGTGTCTGTAGTGGAGGGAGGCCCACTGCCCAGACACTATGGTCTCATAAT
Source organism: Manis pentadactyla (assembly GCF_030020395.1). NCBI lineage: Eukaryota > Metazoa > Chordata > Mammalia > Pholidota > Manidae > Manis > Manis pentadactyla. Next base: position 143,226,292 of record NC_080020.1, on the reverse strand, counting down.
CAATCCAATTACTTTCCCTTTACTTGTCCTTGAAATTTTATGGCATTTATAAGTAGCGACATAAGAGTAGTAACCTCTCCTTCCTACAAACGTCTCCTCCCTTCATCTCCCCAGCATGGCCTTTTCCTGGTTTCCCTACTAGCTACCCCTTTTCTGTTGTCCAGCCGGTGTCCCCAAAGGTCTCCAGCATTCACGGCTTCACTTACCATCTGTGTGGAGGCAACTGTCAGACCCAGGCCCAGAGTTACCTCTGTCATTCAGTAACTACGACGATTTAAACTAGTAGATGTCCAGTCAAGGTTGTAAGTGAAACTTGAGTGACCTGAACTATTAAAGCAGTTTATTGGAGCATTTATTGAAGAGACTGTGAAATCAGAGTATTTGGAATTTTCTTTCCAAACTAAACCTAAAGCCACTAAAGATAACAGAATATAGCATAAGTGCGGGTTCTAAACACAAGATTGTGACTAAACCTCTTAGCAAACCCATCTCTAAAGTAAGGGATCTTATTATCTAATTGAAGTAGTACAATATATTTTGGTGTATTTAATAAAGAGAGAAATTTCAGTACATTTGGGTTTGAAGACAAAATACATGACCGTTACTAGTTGGATAAAATGTCTTTAAAAAAACAATGTTTTTGATTCTTTGTGACTAAGGCAGTATTGATAGGTTTTTATGGTTACATAACCAACTCCACAACTCAGCAGAAACTTACTGCTATCACCTTTGTACATCTGCTGTTATAGCTACTTAAAGAAGGCATTGTTGAATGTTATTGTGATGAAATGGATCAGTTTATTGCTCAGAGATAATGGGATGAAAAAATGACAACACTGTAGGGAAGTCCAAGTGTGGATGGACTGGAGATGGGCCACTGTGTCTGTGTGTGCTTCCAGTTTGTATGTTTCAGCCATGTTCCATCCTGTGGCCGCTGTGAGGCCTCTGACCATTATCGAAGACCAGTGGGGACAGCCGGCCCTCACTGAAGGGTCTGTGATTTTGAAACAGTGTCGTTAGAGCATCTCTGTACTGCGCCTCCTTCAGAGTTCACTGTGCTACATTACTCCCCATAGAAAGAAGAGCTTAAATATGTATTATGGTTATACTGCTGAAGAATCTATGGATCAGATAATATGGTATATGGAATATGCTTCAAAATACTCATGGTGGAAGAACAGATGAAACAAACTGATCATGATTTGACAGCTTTTAGGGCTGAGTAATGCTTTTGATGGGATTCATTTTACTATTCTCACTAGTATGTTTGAAATCTTCAAAAATCAGTTAAAATTTTTTTGGTATGTACCATAATAAATGGCACACTTTTACTCTCCCTCTAATGTAACTATCACTTTATAATTTATCATTTTCTGGGGCTTATCAGTACTTGTGCCTCCTCCAGACATCTGGAACAATAGTCAGGTAAATAGCCAAGCCCCATAAGGTTCCCTCTGCTGTCAGCCACATGCCTGTCAGCAGCATATAAACCAAACCAGGAATTCAGCGTTTGTGGCTCAGGTGTGTGTAATTTGAAGGTTGGTGGGAGGAGGAGAATAGAAGCAATAGGAGCCCTTACCTTAACCTAGGATGTCTGCCTGTGGTAATTACTGACACTTTCCCAGTTTGCACTGAAAATAGCTCAGTGCTTCCTTAACTTTGTTAGAAGTGAAGTTCTCATAAGGTGGGAAAAAAAGATTGGACTGGACATCTCAAGTTACTGTTCTTACCTCCACGGGGCAGCAGTGGATTTAATCTGTAGGACAATTTATTTTGAAAATAAGAACTTGGCTTGTGGAATATGGGCCACTTAAAACAGCTGTGTAGAATCTGGGTTAGCAGAGGCTGGGCCCAAGATCTGGTATCACCACTTAATATATTGACTTTTGCAAGTCAGTTACTTTTAGGAGCTTGGATTTCTCCATTTGCCAGCTGAATATGATTTATAAAAGGAAAAAGTGCTTCAGTGTTGACGGATTTAGAGCTATTCAAGGATTTATTGTACTTCATTTTAAATATCAAATGACTGGATGTGTCCATTTTTACTATTTGGGAAGCCACATGGGTTGGAAAAGCAGAAAGTTGCTCTTTGCTTCCTAACCTGTGTTACTGATTTCATCTGTTGAAATTCGCTACTGTCTTGCCAGTGGGTTTCAGTCCCTGGCAAGTTCGCTATGGATTCAATGTGACCAAAGAAGTGACAGTAGAACGTTCCTGGGGTGAAAGGGTTGTACCCAACTTTATTTCCACAGTAGCAGGTCAATCACTAAAATCTCCTCCACTTAGAGCGAGTCTGCATGTAGCAAGCCGGTCTCTGCCTCTGGGCCTCTGTCCTCAGTGCTGCCACCACTCCAGCCTCTCCTCTGCTCTCTTGCAGCCGTGCCACTGTGTTGCCCAGAGCACTGGGCAGAGCTCTTTATATAGAGTCAGTAACAATGCATTGCTCACATGAGTGCAGTGAGCCAGCCAACCAGGGCCAGGTGAGAATCCTGGCCACAGGAACTTTCATTTTATCCACAGCAACTTTCTCTTCCTCAGAAGACACCTTGGTAAAAGTTAAGTGCTGGCGCCACACAGCGTGTAGAATGGTCTCAAGTTCAGCAAAGGCCATGCTCAGAAAGTGTGACACAGTCAAGAAGGAACACCCGAAGGAGCAAGTACTCGAATTCTGGTGGCTCTGGTCGGGTGTTCTCTGTCAGGAGGTGCCAGGTCCTTACCGCTGGAAGTGATGGTTAGGGCGGAATGCTTGGTAAATGAGCTGCAGAAAGGCCTCAGGGGCCTTTCTGTACCTCTTCAGCTTTGAAAATGTAAGAGGGCTTGCAAATGTTAGTAAAGAAAAGAAACTGAAGCAGTTTCTGGGAGCAGTTGTGGCCTTGGGGCTCTGAAATACTGACTCGGGCTTCTACATTTACAAGGACATGATAAATAAAGGGGAAAGTAAACAGGTTTGTTCAAGTTTGTGTAGATAAGGAATTCACATAGCTGAGGCAGTCTGTACCTGCAGAGCAAGTACACAAATTGATTTCTGATGAGAAAGCAGTGACTTTGCCCCTGGAGCCATTAGAATACTGCTTTCCAGATTCTGTTTGTGCCCAGGGTAATAAACTGGACCAGGAGACTTCTGGGTCCTCCCTCGCCCTCCACTCCTGAAAGCATGCACACATCCCGCGTGACCCAGACTTCTGTCACATGGCAGCGGGAAGGTCGGTTTTGCCCTTTTGAACTGTCACTATTCTGTTGTCCCTTCACTTTTGCCAATCTTTTAACTCTAATTTATTTGGTGCGTTTTTTCCCCCTTTTATCCTTTAACACAGAATTATTTCCTTTATTTCAGAGCACTTTTATCTGAAAGGATAAAACCGTCCTTGAAATAAACATGTGGTCATTTGTCTCCGATCGTTTGAGAATATTACTACCTGTGGAGGAGTGGAAGTAACCACTGTTACTGAGTCAAACCGCTGAGTTTTCATGTCATCACAGATAACCATCATGAGTGGGTTCAAAGCTTTACTTAGATTCAGTCCGTATGGTTTTATTAGTTTATTTGAACTATTCTCAGCATCTCATTGTTCGATTTGTTTTCCTAGGAGATGCTGAATTCTTTGAAAATTCAGTTATTTTGTTCGTTTACCCAGCTTAGTGATTTGACCTGGTGCCAAGTTACTTTTGATGACATTTTTGCTTTCTTATTTATGCCATGAAAAGTCAGTGTTCCGTTTTATGCTTTGTGGTGCTTAAAAGTTTGGCTTAAAGGACTGGTTAGACAGTTACCCTAAACTGAAACCCTTGACGTCAGGTCTGTTGATAAAGGGTTATGCAGGGAGTCTCGCCCCGCAGTCACGAAGGCGTGAGTTTCATTTAATATTGTTTAAGTAACGTGAAGACACACGCCCACACGCGTGTGCCTGGATGAAAAAGTACCCCAGAGTCCATGCCAGGTTCCTTTCCCTGGGCCTTTCTCTTCATTCTCTCTTGCACTTTGTTCTTTAGACATGGTGGTATTTTAAGACGGGAGCTGGACGGCGGCACCGGCCTCTGGCGGCAGAGCAGAGACCGCGCTCCGAGAGCGGGTGGGGGGGCGGTGTCCCCGAGCAGCCCCGCCTGGATGCGGGGAGCGGGCCGCCAGGAGGCTGCCCGCCGAGCGTGCCTGTGCGGCCGCTGCACTCTCCCGCCCTCACTGTTCAGCCCAGAACTTGTTTCATGGGGACTGGGAGGTCGAGGGCAAGGGAAGACGAGACAATAGGTAATGTGGCCTCTTACAGGCACATTTTGTGACAGAAACTGTTGAGAATACGATCATAGTACGATTTGGATTTCACCAGATTCCCCTCAGGAAGCGTGGAAGCCCAAGGCGGGAGGCAGCCCAGCCCTCACGGGCGGCCCCCAGCGCTTTCTGGCCGCGGCATGCGCCCGCCTCTGGGCACCCGTGGGTCGGGGCTCAGCGGCACAGTGGCCCTTCCCCCCACGGACCCTGGGAAACCGAGCCACGATTTGGGAAGCGGGCTACGGCCCGGCCCGGAAGGCGTGGCGCGCCCTCGGGAGCGGCTCTCGGAGCCGGCCCCGCTTCCCTTCGCAGCCGCCGGGCGGGCGGGTCTCCCCGAGGGCCCTAGGCCCGCGGTTCCGTCAGGGCCGGGCCGGAGGGCTGTCTTTGTTCGTCCCTTCCGCGGGCAACGCCCAGTGTGAAATACGGTCGGCCCCCAGCATGCCCCGGGGCGGGCACTAACCCCAGCGGTGTCCGGCCGCCCGGTGAGCGGCACCCCGTCCCCTCCCGGCTTCCCGCGCAGGCGCAGTTGCGGTGGCGACTGGAGACGCTGCCTCGTTATCGGTTACAGGGCCCCGAGGCCTACGGACAGCGGCTTCGTGCTGGCATTACCTCTGTCTGGTCTGCGACCCCAGTCAGGACCGTAGGGGAGAAAAACCACACGTAATTTGAAAAAGGAAGGTTCATAAAAAGAAGTATCGCCCCTCACGGGGCTGGAGCACCAGGGGACTAGCGATGAGGCGGTAGCGAGGACACTGGAGGGCACCGGGGCGGCCACTGCTCGCGGACACAGTGTCCCCGGAAGGAGCCCTGATGCCCGAGGCGGCCGCGCGGCCGCCGGCTGCCCCTTCGTCCGGCGGTCCCTGGCGGCCGGTCCCCGCAGGTTAGGGCTGCTTGGTGGGATGTGTCTTCCTAAGAGCTCAAGCTTCCCTGTGACGGGGTGGCGGGCGCTCTGGAGAGGGGCTGAGGATGGGAGCCCTCAGAGGAGGACCGTGCCAGCGACTCGAGGAGCCCGCAGCTCCAGGTGCGCGCCAGGCTCCTGCCATCAGGATGGGGCAGGCGGCCAGGCTCCCGTGGTCTGCATTCATTAACACGTCTTGATCACATTATGGGAAATCCATGTCATGGTAGTTAAAACAACTTGCCCTTCTGTATGCACTTCACAAAATTTGAAGTTAATGAAAGAGAAAAAGCCTTTTTTAACTTAGCAAAAACCAACCAACCAAAATCAGTTCTGCTTGATCCTGCCCAATATTTTCAAACGCTGTTTAGTGTGGTAAAATGTATATGAGAACATGTCTGTGTCAAAAGAAAATAACTAGCAAGTAGATTTAAATTTGAAAGGGTTCTCATTCTCACTTGGGTGAAAGGTCTTTTCTGTGCCCCCCATGACTGAAATTCCCATGGTTTTCTTCTACTTTATCATCGAGGAAAGTAGACTCACATTCAGCCTAGTCACAAAATAAAAACTCCCACTGACTTCCTCTACCAACTTAGCTGAAGGTCAGTGTTCAGAGAGACATGCCTGACTGAGTCAGAACTAAAATAAGAATGTAATTTAGAGCCAGAAAGCATGGTGCTTTAGCCATATAAGGATCTCATGGATCCACAGGATTTCCCTGGTAAGCTGGGCATTCTCTGAAGTCAGCCTCTTAGCTAAAAATAGTGTTGTTCTATATTTGAGATACAAGGCTTGCTCAAATTTGTCTATTTTAGTCAGGACACATATCTTTTTAAAAAGATGTTTAGGGCATGAATATGTGTTAGTGGGTCAAAATACGAATAACAAGGAGAAATGATTTTCATAATGGAGGAACTGCTGCAGAGACATTTTCCAATGAAGATGTTTAAAAGTTCAGAGGAAAATTGTGCAACCTATGAAAGAGAATTTTAACATTGTTTTTTCAATTGACCAAACAGCTTCCTTGTTTGAGAAATCATAGGGATCCACTGAGAAAAAACTTGTGAGATATCCTATAGATTTCAGACTGCAGTGATGACAGTTAAGTGAGTTAGCTTTCCTGAGAAGAGAAGGCTATGTTGAAGTACATGAGCCAGATGGAGTCGTCTGAGTTTCTGGGAGGGAAGTGGCCCCAGCACTCGCTCAGCTCTGTTGTCTAGTGACTTTTCACAGGGGGCATTTGACTAATTACACACCAAGAGGGTGATTGATACACAGACTCTACAGAAGGTTTTATGTTGAGGGTCTTGAGGTGTTCTTGAGATGAGCACCTTTGCAGTACAGAACACGACGTTAAATCTTACTAAAATCTTACCCACTTGCTGAATGGGATTCCCAGCAACACCAGAGCTGCTAAAAAGACTAGTCCTGGCTGTCATGCCCGAGAAGGCTCCTTGGAGAAGACCTTGAGTCCTGGGCAGGTTTCTGGAAGGCAGAAAGTTTAGGAAGAAAGGGTTCAAAGAAGGAAGAACAGTAGTGTTCATCCAAAGAAGTTTATGTCCCGTTAGATGTGCCACCTTGTACTAGAAACAGTTGATCATTGCTCTTCAAGATAAATCTAAACCATCACTTGGCAACAATCCTGTTTTTATTTAAAATCATATATATGTGTTGTTAAAAGAATAAAGTGCTTTATCTCTAGATGTCAGGGGTGTGAGTGACTTTCCTTTACCTTTTGCAGATGTTCTGTAATGAGCCTTTGGGCTCATGGGGATGGGGAGATTCAACAGCGAACCCAGTGATCCAGGGCCGAGTATGTGGGGCTTACAGAACCGGAGGCTGCTCTCTGTCCAAGTCCTTGACAGTTCTCTGTTATCAGTGGTTTTGCCTTGTAGCTGCTTTCCATCTGGTGTCATATGGTAGGTGCCCTGTGGGTGAGGATGTTGTGGTTACTGTAGAAGCAGGGTTCCCACTCCAGGGAGAAAGAATGCCCCCATGGAAGAGCCCCTCTCCAGCTCTGCTGTATTGTTGGGGAGTGGAGGATACCCCAAGTCTGGAACTCTCATCATCTTTCTCTGCACGTGTTCAGGCACTCTCTCTGAAGTAGCCCCATTAATCTCCGAGAGTGTCATGGGGAAAGGGGGCACTGCTGTGGTGGACTCTGTTTCAGTCTGTCCTGCCCCAACTCCACATCCTTCACACACTGTGGTCTGGGGACAGGTATTTGCTGCTTGGGTAGCGCTGGAAAGCTTGCCTAGAGATTGCCCAGAGGCACTTCCCAGGAAGTAGGCCACTAAGTAGGCTGTAAATACTTGTTAAGTGGTCAAGGCTGAGTAACTTAACTGTATTTGCAGTAATTTGTGCATCTGTGAGCAGAGTATTTCTGACCTGTGGTGCACACCTGGCTTGTGTGACAGAACCCTCAGTGCACCTCTGCCTGATGGCTCCTGAGTGACAACTTATCTTCCTGTGGGCTTCAAAAGTAAAAACAGAACAGTGCCAGACACTGGAGGAGGAATTTCTACCTTACCCTCTTTTACTAGAGACCCTGTATTTTAATTGTTAATTTGAGGACTAAAAGTGTACCTGCTATTTACTTTGTACAAATTTTCAACCTGAAGCTGAGTTGTGTTCACTCATTTTCTTGATGAAGGATGTGAACACACTTGTCACAAGGCTTGGGGTGCTGCATATCTCAATCTCCAACCCCAAAAGTAGTGTTTAATTTTAGTCAGGTTTCATTTCAAAGTGAGCAACAGTCCCATGCCAGTAACCTTCTCCAGTCACTGCTGGGCGGGTCTGGTATCTGGGATGAGATGGGGGCAGGGTGGTGTAGGGAGGTCTTTAAGCCTGTTTCTTTTGTCTTTATTAGAGTTTTCCACCCAGTGTCCCCAGTTATTTCTGACATATTATAGCGAGGCCACAGGGGCTCTCCCTCCTGGGCCGCGATCCCATTGGGCGAGGCTGATACAAGGCAGCAAATGTGCAACCTCCTTCATTTCAAGTCAGTCTGAGAAGCTGTGATGGCACCTTACTTTCACTGTCTTGCCCCTGTTGTCATGAAAAATTTCTTTTTGCTTGTGCAATCAAGAATTAGGAAACAATTTTAATAGACAAGGCAAAATGGCTTGTTAACAGCAACTTCATATCCTTTCCTGGCCAACCGTGGTCTCTTTCCTTACTGTCTGTTGAAAGAGAACAGAGTGCATCTGTCCTAGTGGCCGGTAACCTCCCAGCTCTGTCATCTCTGCTTGCATGTCATGATTGCTTTGTTTTTCATAGTAGGAGGAGATCAGACTAAATTTTCCATATGAGTAGTATAGAGACTTGCAGTAAAAGGAATTCACTTCGCCATGTGCTAACTTAACCAGGCCACTTCAACAATTCAAATACTCTGGTATTCATGGAAGCCTTTGGTTGAAGCTGGAGAAGCTTCATCTAGTAATTATTACTGCCAGATGCCAGGGTTAGCCATCCACATATGTAGATCTGTCTGTGAAATGAGGTAAAACATCCACATTACCTTTCTCCTGTATTAGAGTCCCTTATTTTAGAAGCAAGTGGTCAAATGTTCATCTTGGTTTTTTAAAACCACATAGATGAAATATTTGGTTATAATGTGAAAAATTCAGTTGTTGCTATTTGGCATAATTTTAATTTAAAAATACCAGTTATTAAAAAGTTGATTTTTTTTAATTTTGGCAACCATGTTCATGTTATATCCAGGCCTTAAGTATTTGAGCTCCTGGAAAGAGCTGCAGTTTTTGTGTGATACCTCTTCCGAGGTTATTTATCTTTGGCTGTGGATTATGTCAATTTGTTTTGGCTGAAATCATAGAGTTAGCCAAACTGGCGGAATCTGAAGCCCTGCAGCATTCTTGGTAGGTCACTGTATGGTCACCTTGACATCAGACATGCCCTGTGTAGTTTAGCCTCCGACATGCCATTAGGCGCTCCCACCCAGGGCTCTGGATCCTGCCTGCTGTATGCAGCCTGAGTGTTTGTGTCCCCCCAGAATTTATATGTTGAACTTCTAGCCCCCAAAAGTGATGATACTTGGAGGTGGGCCTTTGGTCATGAGGGTGGGCTTCCATAATGGGGTTAGTGCCTTAGGAAGGAGGTCCCAGAGAGCCCCCTACCCATTCTACCATGTGAGCACACAGTGAGGGGTGCTGGCCAGAAAGGGGGAGGAAGCCCTCACCAGAACCTGACCATTCCGGTGCCTTGGGCTTGGACTTTGAGCCTCTAGAACTGTGAAAATTAATTTCTGTTGTTTACAAGCCACCCAGTCTGTGGTATTTTGTTATATAACAGCCTGAACCAACCAGGACCCTGCACAGTACATCATTCAGTAAGTGATGGAGTTTGGCACACAAAAGATGACCAGAAAATGTTGGCTTTATGAAACATATATCTCTCTCTACTCTGGATGGATTTAAGGGATGTTTGGGGTTTAGACCTGCCCCATGGGATCTCCCAAAGACCCATATCAGCCATGGTGAGGAGGAGGGCTAACCAGATTATAGGGAAGATCTTGAGAAGAATCCTTAAGGAATCATGGGCCTCAGGAAACCCTAGTTCTTCAGCAAAACCACCTAACAGGCCCACTATTCAGACAAAACGGGCCTTTTTAAAAAACAGCTCCCCACCCTAGTTCAGGGGCTATTCTGATACCATTGTAGTGGCAATAGTAGCTGTCAAGAGAGTGTGAACATCTGGCTCATGGTTGTAATCACAGTCTAAAAGGATTGTTTGCATTTCTTAGAGTGACATTATTAAGTGCCAGAAATTGTTTAAAAATAACAAAATGCCTGGATATAAAATTTGAGCAATGCTGTTTAGGCCTCAAATTACCCTCTTGTCCTCTTGAAAAATGACACGCATTCCTTTAGCTCTGCTCTCTGGTAGCTGAGAGAGAAGGGATTGACCAACCGACTTACCTGCACAGCCCTTTCAGGGGAATGGTGCCCCTCACCTCTCAGTGGCTGCAAGGTTACTGACCCCTAGTCAGGCACCAGGGCACAGACAGCCTTGCTGGCACTGAAGGGGAAATCTGCATCGTACGTGCTTCAAAGGTGAGTGAAATCATGTCTGCCCATGTATTGTTCCCCAGCTCCCTTGTGTGCTCACTGGGCGCGTGTGCTTTTAGTGTGCTCAGAGCCTATGACTCCTATTACTTGCTCATTCATTCAACAGGCCCTTCTTAGGTCCCCCAGGGTGGCTGCATCATGAGCACATTGTAAAAGTCCCTATGTTCAGACATGATGTAAAATAATGTAGTAAGTAAACAGTGGAGTAGCATGAGCAATTCTTTTTAAGAAGCTATGGACCTTAGCAGAGAGCTGCCCATGCCTGCTGCCCCGGCCCCTGGGCCCCAAGTTCCCAGGCGTCCTTGCTCTCAACAGTTGCAGTGGGGGCCCTTCTGCACCCCCGGTGGTGGTGGCCCATCACCTTATCAGGTCCTTTGTCTTTTCACACGTTTCTGCCTAAGTGCCACATGTGAGGTGTAGAGCGTTTCTCTGTGAAAATCAACCGGTTGGGGTCTAGTGCTCAAAGGGAAGGACAAATGAGTGAGACCTGGCCGTTGCATACCCTGTCCTACCACACATCTGCCCATTCCCATCTCCCAGGCAGGAGGGTCCTGGCTGATTGAAAGGAAAGGAAGAAAGGAGATCCGGTAAAATTGTAAACAAAGAACCAAAAGCTGTCTTACCATCCATATAAATGCTGTTAACACTGACTGATTACACAGGTAAAAATATTTGCATTGTATATAATATCTTTGACCATAAAACTGATTCTTATCAAGGTAACACCTGTTGTAGAGTTCTGTTCAGGGGTTCTGTGTACCAAGTACCCTCATAAACATAGTGCCAGCTGTAAGAAGAGGAAGCCAGGAAAAGTGGAGGTCCCCTACCTGCTTCCTCTTAACACAATGCTCTTTAAATAGCATAACTTAAGGAGATAAGAGAATTTTTACTAGAGTCCCAGCGCTGATCTGATTTAGCAGAAGGGCACCATAGAACCAACTGCTGAAGGTATGGAGCAATTTGGAGGCCGATGGGAGAGGAGGGCTGAAGTATCTGCTGCTCAGGCCCAGTCCTCTGGGGTGGTTGGCCGTGAGAATCATGAGCCTGCCAGTCCTTGGGGCTCAGACGGCAGCAAGTCACAGACCAGAAGCAGGTTTGCTGTCCTTTCAGCCCGATTGATGTCTTGTTGGTGACCGAGAGTCAAGTCACTTGGTTCATCAAAGGGACAGTTCAGATTAGTGCAACAGATACAAGCTATTATGAGACTTTACTTTTCATTTCATACCTCTCTGTAGTACTGTTTTTCCCCAAACACATGTATTGTACTCTCTTTCCCTTCTTGTCACTACAATTATCTGGTGGATTGAAATCTCTAACTTACTTTTTGTACTTAATCCACATATATATAAGCAATACAAATACATAATAAAAATTGGGACTGCACACCTATTGGAGCAGCTAAAATAAAAAATAACAGCAACCCCAAACACTGGTAAGGATGCAGAGGAAGTGAATCAGACTACATTGACTGCTGATGGCAATGTAAAATGGTACAACCATTCTTGAAACAAAAACTGAATATTCATTTATCATACAACTCTGCAGTTTCACCTGGACATTTATCCTAGAGAAATGAAAACTTACATTCACACAAAAACTTACAAACCACTTTATTCACAGCAGCCCCAAACTAGAAAGTACTTCAATGTCCTTCAGTGGTTAAATGGTTAAACTATTAAACAAAGTCCATGGCATGGACTATTACCTAGCAATAACAAGGAGCAAGCTACTGATATATACAAATAATAGCTTGGGTGGATCTCTAGGGTAAAATGCTGGATGCAAAAGCCAAGAGGCCACATGCTGTATGAGTCCATTTATGTAACTGTCATTCTGTTCTGGCTGCTCTAACAAAAATACTGCTGACTGTATGGCCTCAACAACAATAACTTATTTCTCAAGGTTCTAGAGGCTGAGAAATCCAAGATCAAGGTGACCACAGATTCTAAAGAGGATCCACTTCCTGGCTTGACTACTGCCTCTGGCTGTATCCTCACGTGGCCCACAGAGTGACCCTTCTCTCTTCCTCTTCTTATAAGGATATTAATCCCGTCATGAGGGCTCAGCACCCCACTTTCAGACCTAATCTAACCCTAATCACCTCCCAAAGGACCCACCTCAATATACCATCACTTTAAAGACAGGGTTTTCAGCAGATGACGGCTGCCAACATTCAGGCCATAACAGAAACATTCTCTAAATTACAATCGCATAGATGAAAAACAGATTGCTGGGGGAGGAGCCAAGATGGTGGCATGTATAAGGCAGCGGAAATCTCCTACCAAAACCATATATATTTTTGAAAATACAACAAATACAACTATGACTAACAGAGATACCAGAGGATACAGTACAACAGCCAGGCTACATCTACACCTACGAGAACTCAGCACCTCACAAAGGGGGTAAGATACAAGCTGCGACCCGACCCGGAGGGACCGGAGCACTTCCCCCACCTCAACTCACCAGTGAGAGGAGAGGAGTTAGAGCGGGAGGGAGTGGAAGTGCAGGACTGCTAAATAACCAGCCCTAGTGATCCACACCAGGAGCGCAGACACACATTGCATGTTGCGCTGGATATTAGGGAAATGGAAAAGTAAAATCTGCGAGCGAGTCCTGAAGCCAGCTTCCTGGGAACAAAAGAAAAGCAACTGATTTTTCAAAGTCTTAAAGGGACAGGAGCCTTACAGCTGGGCGGAATTGTCCTGCCACACTCAACCCAGCAGGCTGGGAGTCCTGAGGAGCTTCAGGTGCACCAGCCCCCTGGGATGCAGCACAGTTCTGAAGCCCCTCACACGATAAACAACCTGCCCTTTATTCCCCCTCCAGTGCCGCCCAGCAACAGCGGTGGAGCAGGCTGAGAGCAGCCACGCCCACATCAGCGACCAAGAATCTCCTCCCAGTGCACAGTTGCCCGAGCCAGACTCAGGGGCCACTGCCAGCGCATGGCTGCCCAGCACAGGCAGAGGAAGCCGGAGCAGTGCGCAAAGAAGCGCCATTCTCACAGGAGAGCACACCCAGTGTGCCTGCCACTCCCCACAGGGCTCTGGGCTGCCCCAAGGGCTGCTCCCAGTGTGCAGGGAACTGACACAGGCAGCAGAGAGGGACAGTGTGACCAGCAAGCAGGAAGGGACTTGTTCTCCCAGCTGACACATGCGCCACCTGCCTATGACTACCTCTATCGCCATGAAAAGGCAGAAGAATTTGGCCCACTCCAGAATCATCCAGATAACCCCCGAGAGAGGGTCTGGGGAGATACATTTAAACAATCTTCCTGAAAAAGAATTCAAAATAAAGGACATAACCATGCTGATAGACCTGCAGAGAAATATGCAAGAGCTAAAGAATCAAGTTGGGAGGGAGAATACAGAAATAAAACAATCTCTGGAAGGACTTAAGAGCAGACTGCATGAGGTGCAAGAGACTGTTAATGGAATAGAAATCAGAGAACAGGAATACAGAGAAGCTGAGGGAGAGAGAGATAAAAGGATCTCCAGGAATGAAAGAATATTAAGAGAACTGTGTGACCAATCCAAATGGAATAACATTCGCATTATAGGGATCCCAGAAGAAGAAGAAGAGAAAAAAAGGGATAGAAAGTGTCTTTGAAGAAATAATTACTGAAAACTTCCCTTAACTGGGAGAGGAATAGTCTCTCAGAAGATGGAAGCCCACAGATCTCCCAACACAACGGACCCAAGGAGGAAAACACCAAGACATATAATAATAAAAATGGCAAAGATGAAAGACAAGGACAGAGTGTTATAGGCAGCCAGAGAGAGAAAAAAGGTCACCTACAAAAGAAAACCCATCAGGCTATCATGATACTTCTCAACAGAAACCTTACAGGCCAGAAGAGAATGGCATGATATATTTAATGCAATGAAACACAAGGACCTTGAAACAAGAATACTATATCCAGCACAATTATCATTTAAATATGGAGGGATGAAACAATTCCCAGACAAGCAAAAGTTGATGGAATTTGCCTCCCACAAACCACCTCTACAGGATATTTTAAAGGGCCTACTCTAGATGGAAGCACTCCTAAGGCTAAATAGATGTCACCAGAGAAAATAAAATCACAGCAAAGAAAGCAGACCAACAAAATACTAACTAAAGGCAAAAAATAAAATCAACTATTCACAAAAGCAGTCAAAGGAAACACAAAAGAGTACAGAATAAAACACCTAACATACAAAAGAATGGAGGAGGAGGAATAAGAAGGGAGAGAAATAAAGAATCATGAGACTGTAGCTCAATGAGCAAGTAAAGTTAGATGGTTATATAGTAAAGAAGCTACCCTAGAACCTTTGGTAACCACGAATCTAAAGCCCGCAATGGCAATAAGTACATATCTTTCAATAATCACCCTAAATGTAAATGGACTGAATGCACCAATCAAAAGACACAGAGTAATAGAACGGATAAAAAAGCAAGACCTGTCTATATGCTGCTTACAAGAGACTCACCTCAAACCCAAAGACATACAGAGACTAAAAGTCAAGGGATGGAAAAAGATATTTCATGCAAATAATAGGGAGAAAAAAGCAGGTGTTGCAGTACTTGAATCAGACAAAATAGACTTCAAAACAAAGAAAGTAATAAGAGATAAAGAAGGACACTACATAGTGATAAAAGGGTCAGTCCAACAAGAGGATATAACCATTATAAATACATATGCACCCAACACAGGAGCACCAACATATGTGAAACAAATACTAACAGAATTAAAGGAGGAAATAGAATTCAATGCATTCGTTCTAGGAGACTTCAACACACCACTCACTCCAAAGGACAGATCCACCAGACAAAAAATAACTAAGGACACAGAGGCACTGAACAACACACTAGAACAGATGGACCTAAGAGACATCCACAGAACTCTACACCCAAAGACACCAGGATACACATTCTTCTCAAGTGTACATGGAACATTTACTAGATAGATGTAATAGACCACATACTAGGCCACAAAAAGAGCCTCAGGAAATTCAAAAAGATTGAAATTCTACCAACCAACTTTTCAGACCATGAAGGTATAAAACTAGAAATAAATTGTACAAAGAAAACAAAAAGGTTCACAAACACATGGAGGCTTAACAATATGCTCCTAAATGGTCAATGGATCAATGACCAAATTAAAATAGAGATCAAGCAATATATGGAAACAAATGACAACAGCAGCACAAAGCCGCAACTTCTGTGTGATGCAGCGAAGGGCAGTTCTAAGAGGTAAGTAGTAGCAATCCAGGCCTATTTAAAGAAGGAAGAATAATCCCAAATGAATAGTCTAAAGTCACAATTATTGAAATTGGAAAAAGAAGAACAAATGAGGCCCAAAGTCAGCAGAAGGAGGGACATAATAAAGATCAGAGAAGAAACAAATAAAATTGAGAAGAATAAAGCAGTACAAAAAAAAAATCAATGAAACTAAGAGCTGATTCTTTGAGATAAACAAAGCAAATAAGCCCCTATCCAGACTTATTAAGAGAAAAAAGAGAATCTACACACATCAACAGAATCAGAAATGAGAAAGGAAAAATTACGACAGACCCTACAGAAATACAAAGAATCTTAGAGAATACTATGAGAATCTGTATGCTAACAAGCTGGAAAACCTAGAAGAAATGGACAACTTCCTAGAAAAATACAACCTTCCAAGACTGACTAAGGAAGAAACAGAATATCTAAACAGACCAATTACCAGCAACGAAATTGAATCGGTAATCAAAAAAGTACCCAAGAACAAAACTCCTGGTCCAGATGGATTCACTGCTGAATTTTATCAGACATTTAGAGAAGACATAATACCCATTCTCCTTAAAAATAGAAGAGGAGGGAATACTTCCAAATTGATTCTATGAAGCCAGCATCACTCTAATACCAAAACCAGGCAAAGATCCCACAAAAAAAGAAAATTGCACACCAACATCCCAGATGAACATAGATGCAAAAATACTCAAGAAAGTATTAGCAAATTGAATTCAAAAATACATCAAGAAGATCATACACTATGATCAAATGGGATTCATTTCAGCAATGCAAGAATGGTACAACATTCGAAAATCATTCAACATCATCCACCACGTCAACAAAAAGAAGAAAAACCACATGATCATTACCATAGATGTGGAAAAAGCATTCAACAAAATTCAACATCCATTCATGATAAAAACTCTTTTAACAAAATGGGTATAGAGGGCAAGTTCCTCAACATAATAAAGGCCATATATGACAAACCCACAGCCAACATCGTACTTAACAGTGAGAAGCTGAAAGCTTTTCCTCTAAGATCAGGAACAAGACAGGGATGCCCACTCTCCCCATGTTATTGAACATAGTACTGGAGGTCCTAGCCACGGTAAAAAAGTCAAACTGTCACTATTTGCAGATGACATGATATTGTACATAAAAAAACCTAAAGACTCCACTCCAAAACTACTAGAACAAATATCTGAATTCAGCAAAGTTGCAGGATACAAAATTAATACACAGAAATCTGTTGCTTTCCTATATACTAACAATGAACTAGCAGAAAGAGAAATCAGGAAAACAATTCCATTCACAATTGCATCAAAAAGAAT
The DNA here is from genome assembly GCF_030020395.1 of Manis pentadactyla. Lineage (NCBI taxonomy): Eukaryota > Metazoa > Chordata > Mammalia > Pholidota > Manidae > Manis > Manis pentadactyla. The sequence goes on along the minus strand of NC_080020.1, from coordinate 143,209,453 downwards.
AAAATACCTAGGAATAAACCTAACCAAGGAAGTAAAAGACTTATACCCTGCAAACTATAATACACTCTTAAGAGAAATTAAAGAGGACACTAACAAATGGAAATTCATCCCATGCTCTTGGCTAGGAAGAATTAATATTGTCAAAATGGCCATCCTGCCCAAAGCAATCTACAGATTTAATGCAATCCCTATCAAATTACCAACAGCATTCTTCAATGAACTGGAACAAATAGTTTTAAAATTCATATGGAACCACAAAGACCCTGAATAGCCAAAGCAATCCTGAGAAGGAAGAACAAAGTGGGGGGATCTCGCTTCCCAACTTCAAGCTCTACTACAAAGCCACAGTAATTAAGACAATTTGGTACTGGCACAAGAGCAGACCCACAGACCAGTGGAACAGAATAGAGAGTCCAGATATTAACCCAAACATATATGGTCAATTAATATACGATAAAGGAGCTATGGACCTACAATGGGGAAATGACAGCCTCTTCAACAGCTAGTGTTGGCAAACCTGGACAGCTACATGTAAGAGAATGAAACTGGATCATTGTCTAACCCCATACACAAAAGTAAATTCGAAATGGATCAAAGACCTGAATGTAAGTCATGAAACCATAAAACTCTTTGAAAAAAACATAGGCAAAAATCTCGTGGACATAAACATGAGCAACTTCTTCATGAACATTATCTCCCCAGGTAAGGGAAACAAAAGCAAAAATGAACAAATGGGACTATGTCAAGCTGAAAAGCTTCTGTACAGCAAAGGACACCACCAATAGAACAAAAAGGCATCCTACAGTATGGGAAAATATATTCATAAATGACAGTTCTGATAAAGGGTTGACATCCAAAATATATAAAGAGCTCATGCACCTCCAGAAACAAAAAGCAAATAATCCAATTAAAAAATAGGCAGTGGAGCTGAACAGACAGTTCTCCAAAGAAGAAATTCAGATGGCCAACGGACACATGAAAAGATGCTCCACATCTCTAGTCATCAGAGAAATGCAAGTTAAAACCACAATGAGATGTTACCTCACACCAGTAAGGATCGCCACCATCCAAAATACAAACAACCACAAATGTTGGCAAGGTTGTGGAGAAAGAGGAACCCTCCTAAACTGCTGGTGGGAATGTAAATTCGTTCAACCATTGTGGAAAGCAGTATGGAGTTTCCTCAAAGAACTCAAAATAGAAATACCATTTGACCCAGGAATTCCACTCCTAGGAATTTACCCTGAGAATGCAGCAGCCCAGTTTGAAAAAGACATATGCACCCCTATGTTTATCGCAGCACTATTTACAATAGTCAAGAAATGGAAGCAACCTAAGTGTCCATCAGTCGATGAATGGATAAAGAAGAGGTGGTACATATACACAATGGAATATTATTCAGCCATAAGAAGAAAACAAATCCTACCATTTGTAACAACACAGATGGATCTAGAGGGTATTATGCTCAGTGAAATAAGCCAGGTGGAGAAAGACAAGTACCAAATGATTTCACTCATCTGTGGAGTATAAGAACAAAGAAAAAAATTGAAGGAGCAAAAGAGCAGCAGACTCACAGAATCCAAGAATGGACTAACAGTTACCAAAGGGAAAGGGACTTGGGAGGATGGGTGGGAACAGACGGATAAGCGCGGGTAGGGGGAAAGAGAGGACATTATGATTAGCATGTATAATGTGGGTGTGGGCAGGGGGAGGACTGTACAGCCAGAGAAGACAAGTAGTGATTCTACAGCATCTTACTACACTGATGGACAGTGACTAATGGGGTATGTGGGGGGACTTGTTGCTGGGGAGAGTCTAGTAATCATAATGTGCCTCATGTAATTGTAGATTAATGATACCAAACGAAAAAAAGAAAAACAGTTTGCTGATTGCCAAGGGTTAGGAATTACAGGGCCAGGGGAAGGTAGGTTTAATTTAGAGATGGCATGAGGGAGATCTTAGTGGTGAGGAAAGTACTATATCTTAATTGGGGTGGTGGTTTTAGGAATTTACCCCTGTGACAAAATGACAAAGACCTATAATGTCAGACTCCTTGTTTGGGTGGTGTACTACATTCACATGAGCGTAGTCACTGGGAAGACTGTGAAGGAAACGAAGGACTTCTCTGTACAATCTTGGGAACTTACCTGTGACCATGTAATTATTCCAAAATAACAAGTAGGACTTTGCTTGTGAATCTTTCTCTTCATTTTTAATTCCTTGGCAGATAAGTGACCTCATTTTGTTACATGCTCTTGACCTTTAGCTTTATCTAGCTCTACTTTTCTGTCTAGTGGAAATAAGACTTGTTGTTATGAAGTTAATAAGATTATTAGTTACATTTTTGGTCTCCTGATGACTCAAAATGCTTATCAGAGTGGTAGCTGATCTGCTCTTTCATTTTTTCATGGTTTGCAAGATAAAGTAAATGGGTTAGATGGGTTATTAACCCCATTTCATTCATATGCAGATAATTACTGCACACCTGCTAAGTGATGTGCTCTGTTCCTGATGCTGGGGTATAGCATGCACAAGATGAAGTTCCTACCCTCATGGAGGTTACATTTTTGGCATGTGAAGTGAGGCTGAATTCTGTCCCCAGTTCCCCTGGAGTCTCTGACCTGAAGGGAAAAGGAGTCGCCCATTCCCTGCCTTGGTGCTCTGCTCTGCAGGCTCATGTCTCTAGGTAACAGTACCTCTGTGTGGGCAGGATACTTTGCATCTGCTGATATGATCCTGGCAGGAGAATGAACATGACTTGCAATCACTACCTAGTATGGATTAAACCTGTAAGGAATATTGTAAGGAAAGCAAGCAGAGCCTGACAGCTTCCTTCCTTAGGCATGGGCAAATATACCAGATGCTGAAAGCACCCTTACAGGATGGGTTCCACAAAGAGGTAGAAACTGGAGGCAGGTGTCTGAGTCTGAATTTGGGACCTTCCGCTTGGAGCAGGCCACTTAAGCTCTCTTAAGGTCAGTTGTCTTATTTGTTATTTATGCAGGATAAGTTACCTCTGTATGAAGTTAATGTGAACTGGTGAGTTGGAAGATCATAGTGGTGGGGAGACCTCCTTCTGTTTCACCAAGTCATTGTCTAAAATCTTCCAGGGTAGGCCAAGTACTGATATTCATGGGCTTGATCCTAGTATACTGAAATAAAGAAATTTAAAGATAATTAAAGACTGATATTTTGAAACGAGGAGTGTCTTAGGTAAAGTAAAAATGTGAATAAAGAGAAGATAATGAGGTTAATAGGGAAGAAGTATTCTGGTTAGGAGGCTCAGGTTGCTCCCCACTACATACCTACCATGGTACCCCTAAGTCAGCACAGTGTGTTTCTGGTCTGTATGTCTGTCTGTCCATGCCCAGTGCCTCCTCTCTCTATTCCACATGGGCATTGTAAAAAAAAGTTGACTATGAGGTAGTTTCTTTCCTATTTAAAACTGGTGAGTCTTTTGCTCCATCAGCCACAGGCTTTGGGCCTGGGCAGAATTCATAGCCTGCAGGCTTTGAGTTTCTAGCATGTACTCTGAGATCTTTAGTGTTCAGAGTGGGAAGACTAGATCTCATGTTCTGCTTCTAGCCCCATTTTGTACCCACTACCTGATCTTTTTCTAGTTCACCTGTTTGCTGTCCAATAATTATGTTTAGTCATTGTCTTCCACAGTAGTTAATAGCATCGGTTCCAGAACCAGACTACCTAGGCTTAAATCCTGACTCTACTATCTGCTTACTAGCTATTCACCCACTGTGTGCCTCAGTTTCCCCATCTGTAAGTAATACCTACCTTATTAGGTACTTAGTAACATTTAGATATCATTATTTATAGCTGTTACTGCGCAGCCTGGCTGCATTCTGTCTGCTGTTGAATTCCTGGCTCTCCTCTCCTGCCTCTAAGGTGACCTGCTCTGTTGGTCAGTTTACCTTTTACCTCTTCTCTAGATTTTCTTTCTCAAGTGCCCTTTGGTACCTTGGGATGGGACATTGGGATGTGAGAAAGATTCTGAACCCCTTTATTGCTCCTGGTGCTACTTTGTATCTTCATGACTTAAAACTATTAAAGATGACAGTAGAAGGAAGGTGGAGCAGGTAGGCCAGCGGCATCCTTACTTAGTCGCGATAAAGACCGGAAAACATTGGCGCACCCAACTTACAGGACTAGCTGGGGCCAAATAGAGTTCTGCAGAGACTCCAGCTCCTTCCCGTCTCCTCCTGCACCCGTTCCGTGAACACATTATCCAGCCCTTACTGGGAGCCAAGAGCAAAATAAATAAAAGGCAAACGTAGCTCCTGGTTTCGGGGTGGCACCGCTGTGGGAAGGCAGCCTTACAGCATGGGCAGCGAGTGTGAGGGCAGCACGCCCCGGCGGGGGGCGTGTTGGAAGGACAGGGTTACTGGGGCGCGCGCGGGCTCTCCGAGAGGCTCTCGCCGGCAGGGCTGAGGAGCGCGACGTCGGTGTCGGTGTCGGTGACGCCCGGGCGCGTGGCCGCCCCTCCCCTGGAGCTGGCCCGGCGGCCCTGAGTGTGCTCGTGCCTGCGGACGGCCCGCAGGAAGGCCGCGCCAGCAGGCGTGTCCCCGCGCCGCCAGATGCCCTGGGCTGCCGGCCGTGTCTCCGTGTGTCGGGGCTGACTCGCCGGCTCACGCGTTGTCCGGCCGAGCCCTTCGCGCGGGGAAGCGGGAGGCCTGCCTGTGCCCGGCGCGCGCCGCGGCTCCATGGCGGGCCCGGGCCGCCCGCGCCCCTCGGCCATCCCCGTGCACGAGGAGGCCGCCCGGGTGGCCCCGCTGAGCGTGCGCCACGCCACCGCCGACGAGGCCGAGAGGGCCGAGTCCAGACTGCAGCGCAGGCGCAGCGATGTCAAAGTCTACAAGGAGTTCTGTGACTTTTATGCGAAATTGTAAGTGTCCCCTCCCCTGATCCAGGCGGCCGGGGCTCGCCGGCACCTGCAGGGAGCCCAGGAGCGGCCTTCCCGGGTGATGGGGGCCTTGGGGGGCCGCTGCCGGGCCGGCAGGTGGGGTCTGTGGGCAGCAGCATCCGGAGTCGTCAGGGAGGTGGGGAGCTCTGGGGTCAGGGTTTCTGAGAGAAGGATTTTATGCTCCAGAATGCCCCGCAGTTCCGGGGCAGTTGGGGCTTTACAGATGATCAAGGTACACACACTTCTGTTAGGTTGAACAACCAGCAGTTTGAAGTAGACGAACTGGGTTTCTTAATACCGTCTCTGGGACTGAATGAATGAATTAATAAATAAGGATGCTGTGTAACCAGCAAATATATACTTAAATAAAACATGCCGATAGCTCTTGAAAGTTAGTCTAATTCATGTTATTAAATGAGTTTTAGCAAAGTTTTTTTTTTAAGTGCAGCATATTTAGGTGAACTCATATAAAACGTTGACGTCATTCAGAGTCATGACTGGGAATTGTATTGCACACCCCTAGGCTTGTCAGTCAGGAGTTAAGGAGATTTTAACTGACCTGATTTTCTATTTCTATTAATCCATTCTGTGTGGTGTTGCAACAGAAGTCATTTATTTTTACAACTCATAAAGAGCTCTGTGTAAGAATAATTGGGCAGATATAATTACATTGTAACCAAAGTTCGTGGGGGACTCTCAGCATGCTCTTTGGATTTTGCATATTTTTGCATCTCTGGCAGAGAATTTGTTTCACATACTCTGATAAATGTGACACTTGAATAAAGATCACCTCGATCACATCAGCTTTTCTGTGTGGCAGATTTGTGGAAGTAGATGAGGTAAATCAGCTGTGACTGGCCCGTCAGGAAGATTCTACACTAAAGGCTTTTTACATGTGTATACTCTGTGTTCCCCAACATATATATTCCTTGTCATCAACACTTTCTAGTGAAAATCATTGTTTGAAAATTGCCAATTAATTATAACTAAATGACAGCTTAATAATGATCATGACCTTTAAAAAATAACTTCTATCTTATGTAGTATTACATATAAAAATCAACTGTAAAAAATATACATAGGTCAGTGTATGTTCATCAGTTGTAACAAACCTACCTCCCTGGTGGGGATGTTGGTGGTGGAGGCAGCTGTGGGGCGAGGCGTATGGGACATCTCTGTACCTTATGCTAGGCTTTGCTGCAGACCTAAAACTGCTCTAAAAACAGTCCATTAAAAAAAAAAATGCATAGTGCCAGAGGGTCAGAAAGCAGAGAAGAAAGGGAAATGTAATTAGTTCAGTAGGTTGTTGAGATTATTGACATTTTTTTTTCTGAAAGTTTCCGCTAATGTTCTGTTGCCTTTCTTTTGCTACTTGTTAGTAAAAGGAATACTTCTTCAAAAATACACCAACTGCATTATCTCTAAAAATCACTTATTTTTCCTGTGTATGGGAAAAACTATGTGCTTGTTTTTATACTGTATCTACCTGTTTTCTAACTATTCGAGTATTTGAATTTGAATATAGCCAGGCTAGCCAGTATGTACCATAATGAGTAATAAACAGGTTGGTGGTGAACACTTTGGTCTTGGGACCCCTTTATACTCTTAAAAAGATTATCATGTTCCCCAAAGAGATTTTGTTTATCAATATTTACTATATTCAAAAATAAAACTTTAAAATTTTTAAATATTTGTTAAAAATAAACTCATTACCTTTAATTATCTTAATAAATATTTAAATTATTTAATATTTTATGAAAAATAGCTGTTTCCAAAATAACAAAAGCTAGGTGGGAAAAGTGGCATTGTATTACATTTTTGCAAATCTCATTAATGTCTGTCTTAATAAATGACAGTTTCTCACATCTGCTGTATTCATCCTGTTGTAATAGTTGTTTTAAATAAAGTATATCAAAATATGGCCTCCTACAGAGATATACTTAGAAAAGGGAGGATGTTTTGAACCCCTGAAAGGGTCACAGTGGCCCCTACACTTTGAGAACCACTGATGTAGGTAATCATGAATCAGGACATCCCAGAACATTCCTCTCTTCCAGCCTTTTTGAAGTTCTATTAAAAGCATTGAGGATTTGGTGAATGTTTTGACAAGGTTTAAAATTAGTAATGATGCTTTATATTTGAGTAGTATCTTCTGGCTTCCAAAGTGGTTTTATAAACTTTCTTATTTTATCCTCAAAGCAGTACTAAGAATTACTGGGGCAGGTGTGGGCTTAGTATATACTTCATCAAGGGACACCTGTGGATCTTGGTCAGGAAAAAGGCGATGCACAAAACCTCTTCAAGAGCTTTGGTAAAACTGCCACAGTTCATCTGGTTTATAACAAAGCCAGGTGAAAAAGAGAATTTTACAGTTTTCTCCCGAACCCACAGTAACTTTGAAATGACAAAGTAGAAAATTTGTATTAATATGAGACTTAGGCCAGGTTTGCCAAGCAGTGAGGTTGCCTCCCTATCTCCCTTCCATTTTTTGGTGGCCATTTATTACTATACTTAAGCCTATTAAGTGAAGTTGAGTTTTGATGGCTATGGGGTTATGGGCATGGTACTTTTGAATGGAGGTAGTTACGGCAAGGCTACAAAATGGAAATACTGTTCTTTGAAACATCTGGGGGGGAAAGGCAAAGCTGTCTTGCACTGGGGCAGCATAGAGGTGAAACTAGGTGAGTCTGAATATGTTTGCTGAGTAAACAGTAAGACCTAGAAACTGACAGGAGGGGTGAATTGCCTGTGCAGTGGGGCCTGTTGGCCCCTTGGCCTCACTGGGTGCCAAGAAGGTTTGGGAGAGCCTGGGCAATAACTGCACGAGGTGCACTGGCTCTGAATCTGGGTGGCCAGGGGCTGTGCTGGGCACCAGACACACAGGTGGAGCTGGTGCTCTGAGTGGGCATCTGAAAATAACCAGCCAAATGGCGGTGGACAGTTAGCCAATGCCTGCTCTGCCGAGGGGCCTTTCTCCACTTGAGGCCCTCAGAAGTAAAACCATTCTTTATGTGGTATCCAAGGGCTCTTCCGAGAACAAGTAATCATCTAGGTATATGCTTGAGTATAACAGTTTTCTTCTTCCAAACTGAGCAGTGCTTCACGGGAACTTGGGATCGCTCACTGAACGCCTCCTGAGTGTTTCATCGTGGAGCATGACTGGCCAGGGAGTTTGTTATCAAGTCCCCTGGCTTGTCAGCCCTTACTCCATGGACTGGTCTCATTTTCCTGATTGGTAAAGCCTGGTACTGTCCTTACCACATCCTCTCCAGTGGTTGAAATTGGTACTGTGATCTGGTTGTGATTTTTTAAGTGGGGACCTGGATTCTGGTCCTGTATCTTTCATTAACTGGTGAGCTTTGTGACACTGAGCCAATGACCACACCTCTCCAGAACCTTTGTTTCATCATCTGTAAAATGTAATGGATCTTCGTAATATAACACCCTATGGGTTTATGATATATTTTATAATATTAGTGTTCAGTATTTTGGGTCTTGCACATTTTAAAATTTTGTCCTCCTGATTAGATTATTGGCTAAGACACTTTGGCTGGTTTAAGAGTTCCTGAAGCAGTTGTCCACAGGAGCTAGACCAAGAGATCCCGTGAGGCCTTGATATGGCACTCAGTGGACAGGCAGTTTAGATTCTGTTCTCAGAAGGGAGAGGAGTTGGCTTTGAGCTATACTAACTTGTGGGTTTTTAATTAAGCTGCTTATCAAGATATAAACTCAAGTGCCTTGAGGGCATCTCTTGACTTTGATCTCTATGCCCCTAGCTCCTCACAGCTGGTAGGAGGAACTCACCTGTGTTATGTTTAGCAAGAGAAATGCCTAAAGTGTTAGAGAAAAACAGCCTCCAGGGAGGGACTGGTGTGGGTGGGTGAAGTAGGTTAGGGAGCAAATAGGCACAAAATCCCAGTCATAACATAAGTTAGTCACAGGATTGATAGTACAGCGTAGTGAATATTCAGTGGTTCTGTAAGATCTTACTGTGGTGGCAGATAATAACTGCACTACTTGGGGTGAGCATTTAATAATGTAGATAAGTGTTGAATCACTGTGTTGTATGCTTAAAACCAATATAATGTTGTATATCAACTATACTTCAATAAGAAAAAATCAAACAGAAAGAGAAAAACAGACTCCACGCTGGAGGCCCCTTCAGAACCTAGGATGCTGGGGCAGACAGGGGACAGCTGGAGTGGAGTCCTTAGGGCACAGCGGGAGGTGGGCTTGGCGGGTGAAATTCGGTGTTTGTGATCAGGGAGAATGCGCTCTTTGGCTCATGGTGGCATTCGGCCTCATGGCCAAGACAAGGCCAACAGCCAGTGACGTCCTGCCCCTTGTCTCCTGTAGCAACATGGCCCACGCCCTGGCCAGCGCCACCTGTGAGCGCTGCAAGGGTGGCTTCGCACCCGCCGAGAAGATCGTCAACAGCAACGGTGAACTGTACCACGAGCAGTGCTTTGTGTGTGCCCAGTGCTTCCAGCAGTTCCCCGAGGGCCTTTTCTACGAGGTAAGTCGGCTTGTCGACGCGAGGCCCCCGCCCCTCTCCCCAGCGTCCCCCTTTCCGGAGCGCCGCGCGTGCCTTGCCCTCCCCACTACTCTCAGGCCGCCAGTAGAGCTTTGCTCGCATGTTTTCTCGGGGGGGTCTGAATTGGAGGCAAGTACTGGGGGTTCTGAGGTGGCTCTGGTTTGGAAGCGAGTATGGGGGTATCCTGCCCATGTGTAGCTCCCCTGTGTGTCTTAACCGTTTCTCCAAATACTGTCTTTCTTGACCCTCCTGAGTTCTGTGTGGTCTCCGCTTCCTTTGCTATTTACTCTCAGCATCCCTGAAACCGCCTTCCCAAGAACATAGCTGCTCTTGGGACTGGTCATCTGAAGCTGACTTCATGCTGTTCATGAAGATAAGCGTGGTGTATGTGTGTGACTGATTAGATAATTCACTTTTCCCAGTCTGCTCCTTGCATATTTGCGTATCTGTGCACATGTGTCCCCCTGCATGACAGTATATGTACAAAGAATCACATGACTGCGAGAGCCGGCTGCTTTTTGGTGTCTTTTGCCTGGGAGAATTTTTAATCTTCCTGTTTTAAAATCCATTCCTGAGGAAGGAAAGGTGGTTTTTAAAGGTCACTAATAAGTCATTTGCCACTCAGACAGCATTTTGCCGTGGAAACAATGCCTCCTGAGAGTGAGGTCCTCAGGCCAGCCTGCAGGAAAGCTGTTTCCCCAGCTTGGGCTCATGAAATGCAGGAGCAGAACAGAGCTCCGGGAAACAGCTTTATGAATTCTGATTGAGGAACACTGTTTTATTCATTATGGCACAGGAGTGGAGGCCAGGAAAAGATCTGGGCCCTAGTTGAGTCAAGAAAAGCTTGAGGCCAGTGGATGAGGCCATCTGGCTGAACAGGTTAAGGGAAAATAAACCAACTAGATTCTCAGAACATAACTGATGGCAAAACAGACTGCAGCTCCTAACTGTTCAGACCAACTACATTCAAGATGCTCAAGGAAGACAGGGCTGCTTGTAACAGAGGGCAGGGATGGATGCTGGACAGGCTAGAAAGTGTGGCACATTCCACCTCAGCCTTCAGAGTTTGTTGGTGCAGAAATGACCTACAGTTACCCCAGAGCTCATAATGCTCCTAGGCATACTGAAGATCACACCCCTTGGCACCATGACAGTTCCCAGGCCAACCCTGTCTAGACAAAAAGGGGTATAGCCCCTGCTCCCCCAAACCACCTCCTTGTTCTGAGTAAACCACACCTCTCCCAATAAATATTCCCCCCTGCTTAAACTGCAGCCATAAGACCGCAGAACCAGAGCTCACTGCACCGCTCACCTCTGGAGCATGCCACTCTCCCTCCTTGAGTGTGTACTTATTTTTCATTAAACCACACTTTGCTTGTACCTGCTTGACCTCATGAATTCTTTCTCAGAGTCAAGAACCCTCTCCCAGGTTGAAGTCCTACCTAGCTGGCAGGGAGACCTCCCGAAATTGAATTGCACGACAACTGGAACACATCATTGAGCTCCTAGTGTGTCCTAGAAGAACACATTCCCTAAACACAAACCCTAGCAATAGGACAGAGATTCTCTGTTCTTTCAGTTCTTCCTAACTCCTTCCCTGGGCAGTGGGACTCTCTTTTAATTATCATGGCTTTTGGGATGGGAAAGCTGGGTGGAACAGCAGAAGAAGGCTGCGGGCTCGGGGTTTGGATCCTGGCGTCGGGAGTTACACGCCCCTCCCTGAGGTTGTGTGTGGGTCTGCCTGTAATGACGAGGGTAGCAACTGGGTTCATCATGGAAAGAAAATCCCTGGAGGCCGAGGTGGCGAGAAGGGAAATGGGGTAGCTGGAAGGCAGTGCTCAGGTCGAGTGACAGGATCTCGGGCCTGCTTCTGTGGGGTCAGCAAGGCACTCTGCAGTCAGCACAGCAGAGGCGTGCGGGCCGCGGAGTGGCAGGTAAGGCTCCGGGACTCGGCCTGCAGAGAAAGCCCCTCCTTACCACCATTTCTTCCTCCTTGAGGCCCAGAGGGGTCCAGTGGCGTTCATAACACAGCAAGTTTGTTACATGGACACATTAGAACCTAGTTTGGTCTCCTAATATCTGATAGGGTGTTCATTCCCTTAAATCTGCCTTTCAACTTTAAGATGTTTTTATTGAAATGTGTAATTATGGAAAAGTCCCTAGGAGAAACTCCAGAGGGCAATGGAGAAGAACTCAAACAAGGCAGGCTGTTTTCCAAACCTTTATCTTATTTCTCTGGCATGCTGTTCCCTCTCTCTCACTTCCTGTGTCCTATATTGCCCATCCTCCTGCCACTTGGGAGTTAGAGTACGCTCAGCACGACCACCTCTGAGGCCCTGGCTCAGGATTTGCCATCAGCTGCCAAGCCACGCGTACGCAGTCAGTGAGAGGCCCTGTAGGAGCCCCAAGTGTGATAGCAGCGTGTGACTCACTGCTCCTGCCCTTCAGGCCTCCCCACTGCTGGACAATGAAGACCCTCCCTGGGTCTGCCTGAAACAGACTGGAAGATGGTATGAACACCAGAGCTACTCTATTATAGCCCTTTACGATGATAACCTCTTTTCCAGGCCAGGGGTTTGCAAACCTGCATGTGGAGAGTACAGCCTTTCCTTCTGGTTGGGTCTTAGAGTATAAGCTAACCAAGGTTCCAAGAAGTAATCTGCACATTCAGTTAAGTCCAGCGATAAACTGTTTTCCAAAAAGGAAGCTTCATATGTACCTGGTTTGCTTTCTGTGTAGGACACTTACATGCTTCATTCAGTCTTAGTGATAACAGCAAATACATCTTTCCCACTCTGCACCTGGTGGTCAGACATCACCCTTCTCTTATCTCCACTGTCCCTGTGCTCTTGTGTAGAAGGCTTACATATGGTCCTCCAGGATTCGCTTGTACAGGGTACTTCCTGATATTTTGGATCAGACACCAGGCTCTTCCCTTCTGCCTCTTCCCTAGGCCAGTCTACAGTTGGATGGTTGTGTCCAGGCATTTGTCTGAAGATAAGCTGCTTGAGCTTGCATATTCCTGGCTCACTGGTAGCTCCTCTTCAGACTGACTTAGCAGCGGCAACACTGGCTCCTTCGTCAAGGTGAATTTGAATCCCACTAGGTTGCGTGGTTTAAAAAGGGAACTGAAAGTTTGCGGTGACGATTGTGAAGAACATGAAGTAGGAGTGAATGCTTGTCATGCTCTGCAGCATCCGTCACCCGTGAAGACTGCTCTGCCCAGAGTGTTTGCTGCTACAGGACCTTGGCAGTGCTGAGCAGCTTGATGCCGTTTCACTTCAGCTGTCTTCTCTGAGTCCACACAGCACTTAGTTTCTCCCTTTAGTATGGAGAGCATTTACATGTGTCATTATAGCTATTTATTTATATGCTAAGCTCCTTCCCATCTAACTTGGAATACCTCAGGAGCAAACACTATCCTAATTAATTCAGTATCTCTATCAGTTGTGTTTGTATTTGATGACTATTAGGTGCTTAATAAATACAATGATATATAAACAGTACTTAGATGATATAGATTGCAAAATAAAATGTTCAAATACCAACTAGGAACTACATCATAGATCTAACATTTGCAGACTACTTCAAAATCCTGGTGGTCTCCCAATTCCTATTGTGTATCTCATTAACACTTTCCAAACTTTTTATTTTTATCATGGAATCATTGATATACACTGTTATTATGAAGATTTCACATGAAAAACATCGTGGTGACTACATTCACCTATATTATCAAGTCCCCCCACACACCCCATTGCAGTCACTGTCCACCAGCGTAATAAGATGCGACAGAGTCACTACTTGTTTTCTCTGTGCTACACTGTCTTCCCTGTGACCCTCAACACAACATGTGGGCCAATCATACTGCCCCTCAATCCCCTTCTCCCTCTCTCCCTACCCACCCTTTCCCACTGCTCCCCTTTGGTAACCAGTAGTCCCTTCTTGGAGTCTGTGAGCCTGCTGCTATTTTGTTCCTTCACTTTTGCATCATTGTTACACTCCACAAGTGAGGGAAATTATTTCATATTTGTCTTTCTCCACCTGGCTTATTTCACTGAGCGTAATACCCTCTAGCTCCATCCATGTTTTGCAAATGGTAGGATTTGTTTTCTTCTTATGGCTGAATAATATTCCATTGTGTACATATATCACCTCTTCTTTATCCATTCATCTACTGATGGGCACTTAGGTTGCTTCCATATCTTGACTCTTGTATATAGTGCTGCGATAAACATAGGGGTGCATATGTCTTCTTGAATCTGAGAAGTTGTTTTCTTAGGGTAAATTCCCAGGAGTGGAATTCCTGGGTTAAATGGTATTTCTATTTTGAGTTTTTTGAGGAACCTCCTTATTGCTTTCCACAATGGCTGAACTAGTTTACATTTCCAGCAGCAGTGTAGGAGGGCTCCCCTTTCTCCACAACCTCGCCAGCATTTGTTGTTCTTAGTCTTTTCTACGTTGGCCATCCTAACGGGGGTGAGGTGATATCTCATTGTGGTTTTAATTTGCATTTCCCTGATAATTAGCGATTTGAAGCATCTTTTCATGTGTCTGTTGGCCTTCTGAATTTCTTCCTTGGAAAAGTGTCTGTTCAGATCCTCCATACAGTTTTTAATACAGTTATTTGCTTTCTGGGTGTTGAGTCATGTGAGGTCTTTATATATTTAGGATGTTAACCCCTTGTCAGATATGTCATTTACAAATATATTCTACCATATTGTAGGATGCCTTTTTGTTCTGCTGATGGTGTCCTGTACAGAAGCTTTTTAGCTTGATGTAGTCCCATTTGTTCATTTTTTATTTTGTTTCCCTTGCCTGAGGAGATACATTCAGGAAGAAGTTGCTCATGTTTATATTCAAGAGATTTTTCCTATGTTGTGTTCTAAGAGTTTTATGGTTTCATGACTTACATTCAGGTCTTTGATCCATTTTTAGTTTACTTTTGTGTATGGGGTTAAACAATAATACACTTTCATTCCCTTGCATGTAGCTGTCCAGTTTTTCAAACACCAGTTGCTGAAGAGCCTGTTGTTTCCCTCTTGTATACATCCATGGCTCCTTTATCATTTATTAATTGACCATATATGCTTGGGTTTGTATCTAGGCTGTCATTTCTGTTCCATTGATCTATGGGTCTGTTCTTGTGCCAGTACCAAATTGTCTTGATTACTGTGGCTTTGTAGTAGAGCTTGAAGTTGGGGAGCGTAACCACCACCTCCCTCTGCTTTATTCTTCCTTCTCAGGATTGCTTTAGCTATTTGGGGTCTTTTGTGGTTCCATAGCTATTTGCTCTAGTTCCCAATCTTAAAGGAAAAGCTTTCAGCTTTCACTGTTAAGTGTGATGTTGGCTGTGGGTTTGTCATATATGGCCTTTATTATGTTGAGGTACTTGCCATCTATTCCCATTTTGTTGAGAGTTTTTATAATGAATGGATGTTGAATTTTGTCGAATGCTTTTTCAGTGTCTATGGAGATGATCATGTGATTTTTGTCCTTCTTTTTGTTGATATAGTAGATGATGTTGAAGGATTTTCGAATGTTGTACCATCCTTGCATCCCTGAGATGAATCCCACTTGGTCATGCTGTATGATCCTCTTGATGTATTTTTGAATTCGGTTTGCTAATATTTTGTTGAGTATTTTTGCATCTGTGTTTGTCATGGATATTGGTCTGCAATTTTCTTTTTTTGTGGTGTCTTTGCCTGGTTTTGGTATTAGAGTGATGTTGGCCTCATAGAATGAGTTTGGGAGTATTCCATCCTCTTCTACTTTTTGGAAAACTTTAAGGAGGATGGGTATTAGGTCTTCACTAAATGTTTGGTAAAATTCTGCAGTAAAGCCATCTGGTTTAGGGATTTCTTCTTAGGTAGTTTTTTGATTACCAGTTCAATTTTGTTGCTAGTAATTGGTCTATTCAGATTTTCTGTTCTTCCTGGGTCAGCCTTGGAAGGTTTTATTTTTGAAATTACCCGTTTTTTCTAGGTTATCCTATTTGTTGGCATATAAATTTTCATAGTATTTTCTCATAGTTCTTTGTATTTCTGTGGTCTCTGTAGTGATTTCTCCTTTCTCATTTCTGATTATGTTTGAGTAGACTCTTTTTTTTTTTGATAAGTCTGGCTAGGGGTTTATCTACTTTGTTAAATTTTCTCAAAGAACCAGCTCCTGCTTTCATTGATTCTTTCTATTGTTTTATTGTTCTTGATTTTATTTGTTTATGCTCTGATCTTTATTATGTCCCTCCTACTGACTTTGGGCCTCATTTGTTCTTTTTCTAGTTTCATTTACTGTGAGTTTAGACTGTTCATATGGTGGTGTTCTTCTCTCCTGAGGTAGGTCTGTATTGCATTATATTTCCCTCTTAGCATGGCCTTCATTTGCAACCCTCAGATTTTCAGTGTTGAATTCGTTTCATTTGTCAACATATATTGCTTGATCTCTGTTTTTATTTGGTCATTGATCCATTGGTTATTTACAAGAATGTTGTTAATTCTCCATGTGTTTGTGGGCTTTTTTGTTTTCATAGTTTATTTCTAGTTTCACACCTTTGTGGTCTGAGAAAGTGCTTGGTACAATTTTAATCCTTCTGAGTTTACTGAGGCTCTGTTTGTGGCCTAGGGTGTCATCTATTCTGGAAAATGTTCCATATGCACTTGAGAAGAATGTGTAACATGTTGCTTTTGGGTGGAGTGTTCTGTAGATGTCTCTTAGGTCCATATGTTCTAATGTGTTGTTCAGTGCCTGTGTGTCCTTACTTATTTTCTGTCTGGTTGTTCTGTCTTTTAGAGTGAGTGGTGTGTTGAAGTCTCCTGAAATTAATTCATTGCATTCTGTTTCCCCCTTTAATTCTGTTAGTATTTGTTTCACATATTTGTGTGCTCCTATGTTGGGTGCATAGATACTTATAATGGTTATATCTTCTTGTTTGACTGACCCCTTTTATCATTATGTAATGTCCTTCTTTGTCTCTTATGACTTTCTTTGTTTTGAAGTCTATTTTGTCTGCTACAAGTACTGCAACTACTGCTTTTTTCTCCCTATTAGTTGCATGAAATACCTTTATCTATCCCTTCACTTTCAGTCTGTGTATGTATTTGTGTTTGAAATGAGTCTCTTGTAGGCACCATATAGGTGAGTCTTGTTTTTTTATCCGTTCAGTGTATCTGTGTCTTTTGTTTGGTGCATTCAGACCATTTACATTTAGGGTGATTATCGATAGATATGTACTTACTGCCATTGCAGGCTTTAGATTCATGGTTACCAAAGGTTCGAGTGTAGCTTCCTTACTGTCTAGCAGTCTCATTTAACTCACTTAGCATGCTATTACGAACACAACCTAAAGGTTCCTTTTTTTTCCCTCCTTCTTCCTCCTCCAGTCTTTATATATTAGGTATCATATTCTGTACTCTGTCTATCCCTTGACTGACTTTGGAGGTAGTTGATTTGATTTTGCATCTGCTTAGTAATTAACTGGTCTACTTCCTTTACTGTGGTTTTATTTTTTCTAGTGGCAGCTATTTAGCCTTAGGAACACTTCCATCTATAGCAGTTCCTCCAAAATACACTGTAGAGATGGTTTGTGGGAGGTAAATTCTCTCAGCTTTTGCTTATCTGGAAATTGTTTAATCCCTCCTTCAAATTTAAGTGATAATCTTGTCGGGTAGAGTATTTTTGGTTCCAGGCCCTTCTGCTTCATTGCATTAAATATATCATGCCACTCCCTTCTGGTCTGTAAGGTTTCTGTTGAGAAGTCTGATGATAGTCTGATGGGCTTTCCTTTGTATGTGATCTTTTTTCTCTCTCTGGTATTATATGTCTTGGTGTTGTCTTCCTTGGGTCTCCTGTGTTGGGAGATCTGTGCATCTCCATGGCCTGGGAGACTATTTCCTTCCGCAGATTGGGGAAGTCTTCACCAGTTACCTCCTCAAAGACTCTTTCTATCCTTTTTTCTCTCTCTTCTTCTTCTGGTACCCCTATAATGCAAATATTGTTCCGTTTGGATTGTTCACACAGTTCTCTTAATATTCTTTAATTTCTAGAGATCTTTTCTCTCTGTGCCTCAGCTTCTTTGTACTCCTGTTCTCTAACTTCTCTTTCATTTACCATCTCCTCTGCTTCATCTAATCTGCTTTTAAGTCCCTCCATTGTATGTTTCATTTCAGATACTGTATTTTTTTTTAATTTCTCTTTCTTGAATTCCTCCCTGAGGTCTTGAATATTTTTCTGTAGCTCCATGAGGATGTTTATGATTTTTATTTTGAAATATTTTTCAGGAAGGTTGGTGACTTCAGTTGCACTTGATCCTCTTTCTGGTGTTTGTGGGATTTTGGTTTGTGCTAGGTTCTTTTGACAGTTCATGTTGTAATTATAACTTCGTGTAGGCAGCGCCCTCCAGAACCCAGAAGCTCTACTCTCTGGAGCTACTCAGCCCCTGGAGCAATGGCCGGGGTCATAAACATGAGTGCTGGTGCCTGCTGGGAGAAAAGAGCTCTTTCTTGCTTCCCAGCTGCAGTTCCTTCCTCCACTGCCAGGGCCAGTGGGCTGAGCACGTAGGGTGGAGCCTCTTTGCTACACCCCTGTCACTGCTCTAGGCTGGGCCGCCCTCGGGCTGGCCTTGCGCATGGTGGTGTGCAGCAAGTTTGTGAGCCGGTGTTGGCTGGGAGGAAGGAGCACACCTGTATCACAGGGTGGGGGGCTGTAAGTCCAGTGAGAGGAAATCCCAGGCAAAATACCTCTAAAAACCGAAACCAGTCAAAGGGAGAAATAAAGTTTAAAGCCTGTTTATTGCTTACAAACTGCAGTCCGAGGCCTTCTCTCTTTCCTGCTCCAGCAGACGCAAAACTGACCCTCCCCCTCACCTCTCAGGTACAGATAAGCCCTCCATTGCCCAGGTAATTACCCATTGATATGGAGATGAACTTCTCTCCACCCCTGAGGAATGATGCAAATGCACTAAAGCCATACTTCCCTCCACCCTTGGGCACCTGTTGATATGCAGATGTACTAAAGCCAGGTGACATATTCTGGAAATATTACAATTTTAACCACAGGGGCCTTGGAGCTGTGCTGCCAACCAGGAGTATGGAGCACCTGAAGCTCCTGAAAGTTTCCAACCTGCTGGGCTGAGTGCACTGGGACAATTTTGTCCACCTGTCTTTTCTCCTGAGCAGGAAGCTCGTGCAATCCTTGACCCTTTAGCAGCCATCTTGCTATGGGGATGTCTCTCAGAGTGCCCACCTTTCTTTTGTCCCACAGCAGCTGGTTATGGGTACCCGTTCTCCACTAGCAGCTGGAATCTCAACCTCTCCGAGTATTCTGCCTGCCTTAACTTTCCAACCCCACTAATCTCCAGAGCACCATGTAATGTGGGTTGGTGCTCCCAGAGCAGATCTCCAGGGCTGGGTATTGAGCAGTGCTAGCCATCCACCCCCTCCCAGCTCCATTTCTCTTCCTCCCTCTCAGTGAGCTGTGGTGGGGGAAGGGCTTGGGCCTGCTAGATAACAGCTTTGGTACTTTACCCTTTTCCATGAGGTCTGCTTTTTTACCCTGATGTAGGCAGTCTGTTGCAGCCTTCTTTCCTGCTGCTCTTTCAGGATTCGTTGTATTTGCTATATTTCCATATTATATGTGGTTTTGGGAGGAGATTTCTGTCATACCTCTCATGCTGCCATCTTTTAAGCCCTGTCCAAGCTTTCTTTATCTTGCCTTCATGTAGAGCAGAAACTAAGAGGTGCATTCTGAAGTGGAAACTGGAGATTTCCATTTGGGGTGGCACTCTAAGCCATGTGGAGTTTTGAGTACCACATGTGGACAGCTGGCTTGATGTGTTTGTTCAGGACAGTGTGGTGCTGTTAAATAAACTTACTTTTTTGCTTAAAAGCTCACAGGACTGTTGAAAGAATAGTATAATGACTATCATGTACCCTATGCATCTCATATACCCACCACACCCATTTTTTGCCAATTGATTTAAAAGTAAGTTGCAGGCTCTGTGGATGTTTTGTTGCCCTTGTCTAGCTTAGATTAATACTTAGTCTATAGGCAGACACCTGATCATTTACATTTGCCCTCTTACAGCACTAAACTATGTTTTCTACCTTTATCTTGCATCTACCTACCACTTCAGCATTTTATTTAAAAAAATAATAATAATAAGGGAGAAATGTGGGATTCACATATAAATCAAGTATAAAAATCAAACGAATAATCATAATTGACCTGATTGTTTATAGTTCATGATCGTGATCAAAACCGAAAGTTTCTGTGATGACTGCCCTTGCACTGTTCACCATGTAAGAACTTATTCACTATGTAAGAACTTGTTCACCATGTAAAAACTTGTTCGTTATGCTTCAGAAGATTGGAGACTGTTGAGAATTAGGCTTGGAGTTCATTAATGATTGTGCCTTGAGTCCCCTATACAGAATTTTATTGTTGTTAACAACCATATGATCAATAAATATGAGAGATGTCCTCTCAAAAAAAAAAAAAAAAGGCAAGAAGCACACCAAGAATCACAAAGTGTATATATTCAGGTCAGCAATACTTGTATAACACAAAATCTCTTATAAAATCCATTGAAAGTGATTATTTTAAAGCTTGAGCTGAAAATAAAATTGGTGCTATTTAAAAAAAAAAGTAAGTTACAGGCAATGACATATAATGAAGTTACTTTTAATTTTTTTATGGTTTTTTTTTTGAGAGGAGGGTCAATGGAGGATCAATAGTTAGGAGATGATTTGGGGGATACTGGCATTACCAAAGTGTTCTGTTACTGAGTGACATATCCAGTTGGGATCTTATAATCCTTCTGGCAACTGGAGTATCATTTCTTGAATTAAAAGCTCTCCTTTCCCCCAGTTTGTTTAAGTGACTCAATACATGAAAAGGAAAAGAGAGCATGCTTCTCCCCTTGAGTATGGATTGGACTTCATGACTGACTTCTAACAGGGATAAAGAAGGGGGAAAGTAGTAACACTGCCGTGGAGAAACCTGACAGAGAGCATCTTACCCAAGTGTCCGAGGTACCATGACCAGTCATACCATGTGCTCCCCAATACAGTGCACCAAATAGACCACATGACAACTCGGTGGCTGTCTTTCCTAAAGTCCAGGAGCTCGACCTAATCATGAGACAAACCCATAATGAGGAGCACCCTGGCCAGTGCCCTTCAATAGCGTCAGGGTCATGTGAGGCAGGGCAAGCCTGAGGACTGTCAAGATTGGAGGGGACTAAGGAGCCTCAATCAGACTGACTTCCACAGTATTCTGTGAGTGGTGTCTGTTCATTTATTGAACTATCCATCCATCTAGCAGATACTTATGTTAGGCAGTTAGACTGTGCCAGGCTCCATGTTATACTCTAGGCATAAATATAAGCAGTGTTGACATAGTCTTCAAGGAATCTTTGCCTCAGTGAATTAGATTGGACCAACCAAGATCAAGTCATCACAGTAATATGGACTGGTTAATATTAGAGTTAAATCTACATGAGGACAGATTTTTTTTACCCCAGAATCCACAGAAAACTGGAATAGACAATATTTAAAATGCACAGCATCTAGCACTTGGTAAGAGCTTAAAAATGGAACATACTAGTTTTTAGAAAATAGTCGTGATGTGACAGACTGTTAGTACATAGAGTTGACCCTTGAACAACACAAGTTTAACCTCTTGTTAGTATTTTGTAGTGTTACGAGGGTGCACCCAGGTGGCATGTGAGCCCCTACACTTCCAGTGGGTACTGCTTCAGAGAAGTAATGTTTGCACACTCAACCAGATTGCTCGTCAGCATTGTCGACGTTTGAGCTTGGGAGTTCTTCACTGTGCAGGCTTCCTGTGTATTGCAGGTGTTGAGTAACTGTACTTAGAACCCTCAAGGTCCATAGTGGTGCTTAGGAAGCCACTGCAGGGGAGGTGAGAAGACCTGCTAGATCTCCAGTTGTGATAACAAAAAATATCTCCAATTAGTCACCCTTTGGTTGAGAACCACTACATTCTAAACAATGAGGCATCCCTTCAAATAGGGAATGAAATTCACTGTGGTGACAGTAACCTCATTCCAAATGGACATGTTTCCCTGGTTGGTCGGGCAATTCCTGACACGAAACAAACTTTTTATAGGTCTGTCTCTGTGAATTTGACTGCAGTCAGAGTTAACTCTGGTGCCATAAGTTTACTTAGAAAGCATGTCTAGAAAGAACTCACTTAACCTGCATTTTCTTATTTAAAGTGGCATAAGGGAACATAAGTGTACCATTCTTTAATAGTTTATCATTTAGCTATTTATGATGGAAATACTATCCATGTTTATCAGAAGGCAAGATGAATTTTCTGTGTAGTAATTAGAACTGATACTGAAACCGAGATTCATTTTTCTCTATTCAAATATTCTACTTAATGCATTTTGATTTTAAATATTAATGATTCTAAAAGTTATTCTTCTTTAATTTTACCTGTGTCAGAGGATTAGCAATCGGTAATAACAGAACATCGTGAACATACTAGTCCCAAAACCATGTGTGGGGCTCTTCCCCCCGGAAGAGCTGAGTTGCTGCTCCCCAGGGTCATGGGTGCCTCTCAAGAGAGGGTCACCTGGCTTGTGTTCTTCTAGTTTGCCTGGAATGGGGTAGTTTGTGCATGAAAAAAATACCCCATAATTGCTAATTTTAGGAGATCTGTGAATTATGCTAATATTTCTCCTTGTGAAATAACTATCTGTTGAGCCCCTGTTACACGCTTGGTGCTGTTCTAGGTGTTAAACATACTGTTCTTGTTCCTTCATTTGATTTCACAGGACACCTGCAGGTGGGTTATTTTTATTCCCAATTTACATATGGCCAGGATGATGCTCAGAGACCTTGGCCACTGTTCACCAATGAGTAAGAGCTGAATCGGGGCTCTGCCTCCGTGAGCGGTGTCCTCCTCTGCCCTGATGCCCGATGCTCGTGGAAACCAGTACCTTACATGTCTGAGAGATTGTGCTGTGGCCAACACAGCGTTCTCATCCACTCATGCAGTAAACCTTTATGGAAAGCCTAGAGTGTACGCTGTGCTTCATAGACCACACTGCATCCTAGTTCCAGGAGTGAATATGGTTTTCAAAGAGATTTGCATAGAATTTGATGATAGTTTTCATGGGTCTTTTCTTCATTTTCAGACCAGGAGAATTTAGAGAGTGTAGAAATATATGAGTTATGTATGACTGGTGATCTTTAAATTTGGTGTCAGAGTTATCTTCAAAGGGAAATGTATTCCCATAAGTGATTTCTTGTTATCAGTATCTTCAGTCATCCCCCAGTACCCATGAATTAATATTTGTAAAATGACCAAGTCACTGGGGACATGAGAAGGCTGATAAATGCCATATCCAGGGGGGACTGTCCATCAAGCTCAGAGGCCCGAGCATCAGCTATATATTGCCACCACAGTGGCTGCTCGGTCTAACTCTGTGACATCGGGGATTATCTCCAGTGAAAGGGTGATCTCAATTTCTCCCTTTAGAAAATACTTTGGGAAGTGAAATGGAAACAAGAGTTACAGAGCAGTAATTCCGGAAATAGTACAGGTTGGGATGGACTGAACCAAGGGCTGGGAGCCTTTTCTGTTTGGTATAGTTCACATTTAGGGTCTGGGTTCTTTGCTGATACTTCAGATTTGTTTCTCCTTCTTAGTTTGAATTCCCAAATACGTCCTTTTTTTCCTATCACAAAATGCATAACAGGAAACCAATTTCTGATGAGTGATTTAGTGGAAAGGTGGTTTACAAAGAGATTTCTTCACTCGTTTCCTCTTACACGGAATTATGATTACTCAGGAAGGCTGGAAGCCGACATGGGAAGACTGGTTGGGAGGAAACCTTCCTAGTGGACGCGGTGCTTCTCTGGGGACCCACTCGCTGTGAGGCAGCTCGTGACAGACGAGCACAGACCTCCAAGTGGAGGTTCCCAACACCTGTGCTTGCTGTGAAATGAGACCTTCAGCTGAGTTTCTAATTCTGAGCTTTAAAGCAGCACAATTCTTTCCCCCCACCCCCAAAGAGAGTCTTCTCAGAACTTCACAGCTTAAAAAATTTGAAAGCAGAGCTGCTTCTGGTTGGAGTTCAGCTTCCCCACCCTGAGCAGCCCTGTTCTCTACAGGTGCTGGGACCGCACAGCTCTCAGGCATCCTGTTTAAACACTAGGGTTCAGGAGCATTAATATTTATTTGTTGCTTATTGTATTTTAAACCAGTTTGGGGTTGTAACATGCAGTTACCTTGAAAGGCAGTATTTATGGAAGTTTGATACTTCCAGATTTACGATTTCTGATTTTTCTTCATTTCACACCCTAGAGTTTTATGCTGGATCAGCTTCTTACCGTTCCTAGGCCCAGAAATCAAGCCATAACTGCGTTTGGTCAGTTGTACACACTGGAAGAAGCAGCCCATTAGAGCAGAAGCCATCTGCCCTTGCTAGATCCCCACACTGGGGCACAGGTGTGCTAGGGGCTTGCAGTGTGGATGGTTGCAAGGGAATCATTTCTGAATCCTCGTAGTCCAGTTTCAGGGAATTCAATTTCTGGATTCTTCTTCCTAAAATTGATTTGCCTGATAATATATTTGTATTCCCAAATAGCACTTACTTTTCCCACTTTACAAAAGAAAAGAATCTCAAATACTACTGTGATAAATGACTCCAGGACACAGCTCAGAAAGGACTGCCTGGGGTCCTGGGCCCATAAGACCCCTTTGTGTTCCTGCCTGTGAGCTTTCTGGTTCAGGCGGGGCTGGGCTCTCCAGGAGCAGTGCGCAATGTGCCATGTATATGCTACATCTGGGGATGTGGGGAAGAGCTGATAAAACCTGCCTTCAGATTTTGCCTTCTTCACCCCCTGACTTCAAAAGGACTCATCTCCCCCAGCTTTATTGAGATATAGCTGATGTTAGTAACATTGTGCAGTTGAAAGTGATGGACATGGTGACTTGATGTATGTAAATACTGTGGAATAATCACCACAGTAGGTCAGTAACACATCTGCCACCTCACATAATGCTCTTCTGCGTGTGTGTGCTGAGGAATTTAGCAACCTGCAAGTATATGGCATTACTAATTATAATCACCTTGTTGTATGTTAGAGCTCCAGAACTAACTCATTTTACACTGGAAGCTTGTACCTTGTGACCGACATCTTCCATTTCCCCCATCCTTCCAGCCCCTGGTAACTGAATATACACTCAGTTTCTATGAGTTGAGCATTTTTAGATTCCACGTAAGTGAGATCAAACAGCAGTTGTCCTTCTCTGTCTGGCTTTTTTTCACTTAGCATAATGCCGTGTAGGTCCATACATGTTGTTGCAAATGGCAGGATTTCTCTCTTTTTATGGCAAATAATGCTTCATTTACATACACACACACACACACACACACACACACACACACACACACACACAGACATGACTCACCCTTCTAAAGGGAAAGGCCTGTGAGCAAAGGTAGCAGTGGCAAGAGATGGCAAACATGGTGAGTGTGTTACAAGCTAGAAAAAACAGCCAGATGGAATAGGTGTGTGACTCCCAAGGCACAGAGGAGTCGACAGCTTGCCCAGAGTCACGCGTCCTGTCACTGGGTCAGCCAAGGTTTACACTACAGCAGTCTGGATCCACGGGCAGCATTCTTAACTCATACAGTGTGCTGCCTATTTCAACCATATCTTTAAAAACTTACTCATATTACAACCGATCCTAATTTCTTCTGCCTTTGCAAACAACTAACTGCTGGATTCCTTGTGTTTTTTTAAGGTAATCTATGTCTTTTTTCATTAAATACAAAATTTAAGTTGATCATTTCTCTTTTTTTCTCATTAAACTTTAATTCAAAATTCTGTGACAGATTTTTGGTCAAGTTGTTTCCATTAAAAAGTACTGATTTTAAAAATTAGTCATTTTAAACTGCGCCCCACGCACACACACAAAGAACAAGTGGTCCACAAAACATTCACTTTTTACGATCAGTTGATCTTTTACTCTTAAACTTAGATGGGCAGTTGAGACAAACAGTTTTCCCTTTTGTTAAGAGTGGACAGCAAGTAAAAAGTTGATTGTTTCTAACTAAATTAATGGAGTTGTTTCTGAGGTTTTATACTGGATTTCTTTTTTAATTGCTATTAAAACTAAGCACAGATTTCTATATAGTACATTATACACATCAATAAAGGGACATGCCTACTTCACAAACAGCTTCTACTTTGTGCTACATACTACAGTGCATTATGACAGGATTGAGGAATCAATTTATTACCTTCTGTTTGTAATTTTTAATAGCGATTCATTAAGTGTTTTGGAGCTCATTCATTTGAATTTAAATATAAAATAAGACTTTCTGGCACAAAATAAATCTGCTTTGGCTGGTCTGCCAGTTAGGCTATGATGGACATGTTCAACAAATTGAGTGACGTCTGCAGTTCATTTCCATGATTGAAGAAACTGAGTTGACAATTGGAACATCATTAAAAATGGATTTTGATCAAACAGTATGTGATTTTTGAAATAAAACCTGTAAGGAGCTCAAAGATTCAAAGGGAGACATTGTATAATTCCTATGACTTACTTATGGGAAAAGGGTAAAATCAATTCCCAAAACAAAGTGAACCTAATATTAATGTTGAGCCCTGACTCTTCCAGTGGTAAGGAACATCTATCCATGGATACGTGAGGTAATTGTGAGGGGAAAGAGCAGCCTGCTCATCTCAGTAAGAAATGCTTTTCAAGTAAATAATGAAATAGTAAAAAATAAAATTTAACATTTGTAGTATGTGTTGTGTTGATCATTTGTGGGCTAATAATCACTGTCATGGAATCTGAATCCAGAAGGAAAAGAATGTTAGCCTTTAGAGCCTGGTGGATTTGGAAAGTAAAACAAGTTTCACAGTGTGGTTGTATGCATTTTAATTACAGAGAAATATTAATAGGGTAATCAATTAAAAGACTTTAGTATTAAAAATATTATACTAGGATAAAGCTCTGGGAAAAATGAAATGGAAATAGTTCAAGGAGAGAATGAAAGTAGTAAATTTTCCAACTGATCTTTTTTTAATGGATTTGGGCCCATTTTTAAATCTTTAAAATGTAAAATGTGCTAGAATATTTATCCCTTGTAAATATTTAAGCTTACAGTAAAATATTTTTTATATCAACCTGAAAAATATGGGAAGGGGTTTGCATGTATGCTTAGCATTTTCTGGGGGAGAGGGCCCTTTCATCAGTGTCTTAAAGGGTGGAGCACGTGAGCCAAGACAGAGCACAAAGGTGAGATCACTGCTCCGGAGGCATGGTATTGTGCCAGTCTCAGCTCGTTTGGGGCCTCTCTCCTGTACCTACATGTAGATGTATGGAAAGTACAAAAGTATATCTGCTTTTGTTTATTTATTTATTTATATTGATGTATACTTAATACGCATTATTATATTGGTTTCAGGTATACAACACAGTGGTTCATCAGTTACCCATGGTATTAAATCCTCAACCCCAGTAACTAGATGTCAACATAGGAAGATGTTACAGAATCATTGGCTCTATTCTTCATGCTGCACTACCATACCCATGACTAACTTATGATTGAGAATTTTTGTGCCCTTTTCTCCCCCTTCCCCTCCCACCCCCACTCCCCCATGGTGACTACCTCACTTCTCAGTATCTGTGAATCTACCTGTTTGGTTCATTGTGCTTTGTTTTGTTCTTAGATTCCACAAATAAGTAAAATCATATGGTACTTGTCTTTCTCCGCCTGGCTTATTTCACTGAACATAATACCCTCCCGCTCCATCCATGGTTGTTGCAAATGGTAGGATTTCTTTCTTCAGAAAATCTCAATAGAATTATAAATTCTTAAGGCAGATCTCTTAGTTCACAAACATCCTTCCCATATGTCTCCATAGAATAATTCTGCCCACCCTGCGATTGTTTCCAATGTACAAGTGATGGTGCTTTTTCCATTTCAGTTTGAAGGAAGGAAGTACTGTGAACACGATTTTCAGATGCTCTTTGCTCCTTGCTGCCATCAGTGTGGTAAGTGTTACTGCTGAATGCAAACTAAAAAGTAAATTTCAGAATTACTCAAGTTTTTTTAACACTTCTGAAGTGTCAGTGACAAAAATGGTTTTGGTGCTCATTATAATGTATCTAGTACTTTACAATCCTAGTAGGGACTGTAGCAATAGGGGAGCCACTGCCAGCCAGCACGTGACAAACTGCAAGAGTATCAAAACCTGGAGAGAACTGGTGTTTCAGGTCACCTGGTGTGAAAGTGTGTGCGAACTAACTAGGACTTCTGTTAGGCGATCTTTTGGAATGTTCTTTACCCCTATTAATGTAACCTTTACGTACTTGCTTTCGGGTCTGCCAGGAGACAGGGAGGACGTCAGTGGGTGCCTGGGGGTCACTGTGTGTCACCAAGCACTGACCTCCCACCGCAGCCCCTCTGGTTGCTCACAGCTCTGCTAGAAGGTCTCGGGTCAGCAGTGCTGGGCAGAATGTTCTAAGGTTTAATGGCAGACGAGATTAAGTCTGGGCTACAAGGAAATGCACTGTGGATTTGTTTTCTGCGTCAGTGATGACCAGAGACAGCCAAAAAGGCATTTGGGAGAACCCCGTCATACATCATTTGGAAAAAGAAAGCCAATTGGGAGCTGGGATAAGACAGCCCAAAAATATGGCCACGGCATCAAAAACAAGGACTTAGGTGACACAGAAAACCCTTCTTCTAATGTAGTGCTCAGTGTGGTAGACATACATTAAAAAGTCCCGATTTGCAGAGAAAGGTTTAAAATGTATTTGTTCTTCCTGGGTTTTCCCTTACCGCCTGCAACAGCAAGATGCTCCACTGGGGTCCTTTGTGTGTCCCTTTCCCACAGGTGAGTTCATCATTGGCCGCGTTATCAAAGCCATGAATAACAGCTGGCACCCCAAGTGCTTCCTCTGTGACCTCTGCGACAAAGTGCTAGCAGATATCGGCTTTGTCAAGAACGCCGGGAGGTAGGAGTGTGTGGTCCTCGGGGCCTGGACTTCCCGCCTGCGGCACTGGACACCATGTCCCAGGGGTGGGGACTCTGGGCTGCCCTGCTTGACCTGTCCGCCTGTCAGGACGGGTCCCGGGATTCCCATGCTCCCGGGCAGACAAATAGGGGATCCCGCCTTAGTATGGTACTTCTCAAGCCTCGGATCATCTGGGTGGGAGTAAAGAACCTTTCATGTAAAAAGTGGTGCTTGATTCTGCTCTCTTAAGCCAGCGGTGATTTTTAAAGAAATGGTTTAATTTATTTTCAGAGATACGGGAAGCATATAGCTTTTTAATTTTTAGGAAAAACCTTAGATTTCAGATTTGTTTCTAAAAAAGTTTTGGCTCTGTTCAGACATCTGTGCCGCTCCTGTCACAATCTTGAAAAAGCCAGAGGCCTGGGAAAATACATCTGCCAGAAATGCCATGCCGTCGTCGACGAGCAGCCTCTGATATTCAAGAACGACCCTTACCATCCGGACCACTTCAACTGTGCCAACTGCGGGTGCTGCGACCTCTTCCTTTTTATTGCACAAGTAACGGAAATAAAAGGCCATGTCCCACTATGATCCGTTACTGGGGGATGACATAAAAAACACCTGCACATCCTTCATTTACTCATCGGTTAAATCTTGACCCACTTGAGTGTGTGTACAGCACGCACTCTCCCTCTGTCGTGTGTGTGTACCTGTACATACATGCGTGTACTTACACACACACCTTTAAATACTCAGTCCATATTAAAATAGCCCATTAACCCAAAATTGTATTTATCTGTATGGTTTTCCAATACAGAATTTTTAAAAAACTTTAAAAAGTCTCATCCTGGTACATGTTTAACTTTTACAGCTGTATTAGAGTGGTATCTTAAATTATGTTTATTTAATTTTGCTTTATTTACATCTGAAGGGAATTGCAAAACTTACATGAAATTGTTAGGCTAGATTTTCTGAATTTTCTATCTGGTATAAAAATTTAATGAAAAAGATACTTTAATGAATATGAACTCCCACTAAATTATAGTTGGGGGAGAGTGAAGGCAGATGAGGCAGACTGCGCGCGGCATACGCAGGGCGCCCCTCCCGTTCCATGGCCGCTGGTCTGTGCCCGTCTCGCGCCTCCCGCCCCTCTGGTGGGAGTTCCTTCTGCTCACTTTCCGTTAGCGCTTGTGCAGAATTATTTGAAGCAGTTGGAATTCAAACAAGTCCATCTGGCTGAGTGAGCTCATCCCCAGCAAAGTGTCCGTTGATACAGGAGACTGAAAATGGTGGAGTTAAGCATTTAGAGAAGGGAAATTCTGGGCATTTCATTTGTTACTTTTCTATCAATGCTTGACTATTTTTAACAGCTTGTGACAGTTTAAATAACTGTTAGTAAATGGAACTAGTCTCGGGCTCTGTCATTTTGGAAAGATAGTGTCACTGCATCCGTCCCCAGTGCGGGATTCTCCGTAGCTGTCTAAGGAAGACACCTGGGCTCTAAGGCGACACTAAACAAGGGCATAGTAAATAGGAGCAACGCAACTAGGTCGCACTCACTCGTATATTTCCTCACTGTTGATGGAGTCTGAAACCCACTCACACCTACTAATTCAGGTTACTCTGAGCACTACTAAGGGGGGAATAAAGTTACAGGGATTTTTAGAGCAGGAACTTCAAAAACCTAACAGTGCACCAACCACATAGTTGCGTTTCTCTTGAGGTGGTGTTACTCAGGTGGGTGTTTCTCCTGACAGGAAGGAGCTCACTGCTGATGCCCGGGAGCTGAAGGGGGAACTCTACTGCCTGCCATGCCATGATAAAATGGGGGTCCCCATCTGTGGCGCCTGTCGCCGGCCCATTGAAGGGCGTGTGGTCAATGCCATGGGCAAGCAGTGGCATGTGGAGGTGAGTAAGTGGTGGAACGGTGACCAGTTTTGAATTCCCATAATTCAGATGTGCTAACAAGACTAGGAGATTCTGAAGATTAAATACGGACTTTTAAGACATTAGACTGTGTAGAAAATTAGGACTACAGAGTATACATGGCTTTTGTGGTCCCTCAGTAATGCCACAGGACTCGTGCTTTTGTTGTTCGGGCCCCCTGAGGCAGGAACACAGCCAGCGGCGGCCCCGCCCTGGAGACGCTCCTACTAGGAGCCCCCTTGTCTCCTTCCGCATTGTTGGACTAGGCTGTGTGTGCAGTAAACCGTCAGGCGCAGATGCCTGGATTCAGTAAGACTGAAGAGCTGCGGGGTTACCTACGGCCGAATGAGTAACTGTCTCAGATTTCCATCTGTCTTTTCTGAAGATAGTTTAACTTACTAAATAAATAAAATACGGTGACTCAAAAATGACCTTTAGCAATTTTTTTCAGCATTTTGTTTGTGCCAAGTGTGAAAAACCATTTCTTGGACATCGCCATTATGAAAGGAAGGGCCTGGCATACTGTGAAACCCACTATAACCAGGTACTGATCGTACTCATTGGACACGAGATAGACTTTTATGAATTTGAACTTATCAATATTTTAACTACAAGGAAATCTCTTGTAAAATGCACAGTGAACTGTGAGATTTGTTTTTAACATTTTATTTGGGACAGAATTTGACTCAGAAAAGTAGTAACATAAAAATACAAAGAATACCTTATGCCTTTCCCTCAGACTCACCATTTGCCTTATTGTTTGCATGTGCTCAGTCTTTTTCTAAAAACACACACTTATCAAATGCACATCTTTATATACAAATGTACATACGCATATATACAAATACACATGCTTTTTATTTGAAACATTGACAAGTTCATCATTGTCCTTTATCCCTAAATAGCCCATGTAGATTTCCCAAGAATGTGGAACTCTGTTATGTAACCACAGTTAATTGGTATTGATACAGTACTTTCATCTGTTTATTCCAATTTTGTCCTTGACCCCGTAATGTCCTTACAGCAAGGTCTCCCTCTAATACTGGATCAGTTCGGGGCTGTCATGTTCCGTTAGCCCTCTTAAGTCTGGAACATTTCCAGAGCCTTTTTCTGTTTTTGATAGTGATGAAAAGTAAATTATTTGCATTGTAAGAAGTAAAAACTAGTCAAGGAACTTTTCTGATTTTCTTTAGTAATGCTAAATTCTGGTTTTAATTAGCCAGCTACTTGTTTTTAAGTGGTAGAAAGAACTGAAATTATATTAAGTATTTGATGTTCTAAAACTTAGTTGTAACACATCTTAACTTTTCCTTTTGTTTTTATTTTCAGCTATTTGGTGATGTTTGTTTCCACTGCAACCGTGTTATAGAAGGTGATGGTAAGTGTCTGTGGGGATTTTATATGGTGCCATTGTGACACAAGAGCACTTGGGTAATGTGCAAATTGAAAGAGGCTATGATTGCTATTGATTGGAATGTGATTGTTATCCATTCGTTTTTCTCTTTCTTTGGCATTTATTCTAAGTAATCTACAGCAGACATGATAACATCCAAACAGCTGTATTTGTTACTCATTTAGGAACTACTTTAGGCCAGTGCTGCACGGTTGTTACAGCAAGAATTGTGGGAGTGGTTCGTGGTTGACTCTGAGGTCTGTTTCTGTTTCTATCCCCTGGAATTATGTAATGTGGAAGCTGGAGGGCAGTGTTATATTAAGAGCAGTTTTATCAGGTAGGTAGGAACTTTAACCCTGCAGATGCTAAAACCTGGCAGTTATCTGTGGCCCTTTGCAGGACTTACCACCCTTGTCCTGTGGTGATTAGGCAGGGTGATGGACTGGAACAGGGAAGCAGCTGTGTTGTTTGCTAATAGTTGCTAGCACAATTCTGCCAGAAACTTCCTGGCAAAGTTTTAAATATTCCTGTTTTCAGCATGCTTCATGGCTCTTGGCAGAGAGCATAACTTGGAAATACTTTCTGAAACCCTGCCTGTGTGCTGTTTGCGAAAGGATTAGTGCAGGAGAGCAATCTTTAGTGCCATTGAAAATAAAACTTCACTCGCGCCTATGTGAGATGGTTGCCAGGTGAAAGAAGCTGTCAAAAAGAAGCTCTTCTCAGCTTTGGAAGAAAGTCTCCTTCCTACAGATGAATATGTTAATATTTGGATTTTTAAAAATGACTTACCTAGTCTGTATTTCTTTGTCAGGCCAGGGACAGTAGGGCAGAGGAGGTGACAGTGTGCTGGTAGGCAGGTACTGAGCCGGAAAGCCCGTCTGAGTGACGTAAGGCAGGCTGCACCGTGCGCGGGTGAGAGGCCGTGAGCTTCGGTGTGAAGACGTGGCATGCTTATATGCTTCCCAAGAGGGAGAGAGGAACTGTAATAAGGCTGAAAGCCAATAGTAACCTTCCCTAAGACAAAACCTACAGTCACGTGAGATGTAAATTAAGTGCTCGGTTTGTATGTGAAAAAATAGCCTTACTAAATAAGTAAGATGGACTCAGTAAACATTAATGGCACTGAGATTTTTAGCTACATGATTCTTTTGCAAGAAAACCTCCTGCACACTCTTCCACATGCTGTGGAAATAACCTCAGCTCCACCTTAGAGCTGTACATTTAAGCCCCCGCCCCATCCCGCCTGTGACCAGCTGTCTTGCCTCCCCTCCAGTGGTCTCCGCGCTCAACAAGGCCTGGTGTGTGAGCTGCTTTGCCTGCTCCACCTGCAACACTAAGCTGACACTCAAGTAAGTCCACTGTCGGGTCCGGTGTGAGCCCTGGGAGCTTCTAGAAAGAGTTTTTGAAGAGAATTCTTTGGTTCCTTCTCTCTCCTTTCTGTTGAGGCTTCTGAGGGCAAAGGCTCTTCCTTTAACTGTTCCATGTTTTCTCCTATTCCTTCTTTGTCCTGCTCAAAGGGATAAGTTTGTTGAAATTGACCTAAAACCAGTCTGCAAACACTGTTATGAGAAAATGCCAGAAGAATTTAAGAGGCGACTTGCCAAACGGGAGAGAGAAGCAAAGGATAAGGACAAGCAGAAAAAGAAAAAGCCAGTGTGTCTGTGAACCTCTCTGTCCCTCGTCCTCGTCTCTGTCTTTTGGGTCAGTCCTGCAGAACGCGTCCTGGCTCTGTTTCTGTCTTTGGCTTTTCTTGGTTCCTTTTGACATGTATTTGTAGCTTATTAGAGATTGAAGTACAAGTATTTATCCTGAGTAAAGTCGGTCCTTTTGCATAATTATTAAAAGTATAAAGCTTAAGCTAACACAGGTCGCACTTAACAGTGGCTTGTACTTCATGTATTTCCCTCAATCTGCAGGCTCCCTTGTCTCTTTTTTAAAATCACTATATGGTGTAGATTTTTTTTAAGTGAATCCAAAGGGAAGAACTCCAGTTTCCTAATAGATACTGGGAAAATTTTTTAAGTAGTGTTGCCTAATAATTACAGCTTTCAAAATCCTGGTTTTTGGTTTCTTTGCCTAAAATAATGAAATTGTGCAATTCCAAGTGTCTCATGTTCTAAGTACTGTATTAAAGTGAATCCTTTACGGTTAGATAGGTTGTTCCCTATCTAATCAAAAACCATCTGCTGAACATACAAGATACTTCCTATCTGTGCTGTATGTAGGGGTGCTTTCACACAACGCCCATATGCATGTTTTCAAATTCTATTTCATTCCTGATTTTTGTGGGAAGTAGTTCAATCTTTGTAGTCTTTTGAATGGCTGGAATGATTAACCCATTTTTCCTTCCTGGTTACCATTGTTTTCTAGCTCGACAACTTCTTTATTGTTCAACTTTCATGTATCCTTCTATAAAAATGTATTAAAATTCAAATATAAAATTAAAACAATGAAAGTTTTGCTTAGCAGTATCTCTGAAAGCAGTGATAATTTATTTGCTTCATCAAAAAAAGGCAGCTTTAATAGCTTTTATTCTCAGATGACTTTGGGAGACTTTTAACTCAATGGGTACTATTTAAATCAAACTGAAAATTGAAATCTAATTATCATTTGAGTTACTATCAGCATTAGGATCTCTGAAAAAAACAGAAAATAATTCCCATCTGGTGCTTTTAAAAAAAGGAATTTTTGTTTTAAGTATTTGGTTAGGAATTAACATTGTTCTTTAAAATTATATGAGCAGATGTAATCATTTGTTATAGTCAACAGTGTACCCCTAGACTTGCTCCACAAATACTTCCTAAATGTAATTTCAGAGAAAACAAGCAAGTTATAAAGTTGTGCATTTACTCAATTCACAATTAGGGACCCTAAATTTCAGCAGTCATAACTTGTGATTACCTATTGGAAATGCATTACAGATAGTTAGGAGGCCAGCTGGAAACTTGTTTTACAAATAAATTGATAATGTGTATTGCTCTAGCTTTCACAAGGAGTTGAGTTCTCCATACATCTGCCAAACACAAATGTAACCACAGGCGATCTGGCTCACCTGTGTTCTTCAGGAGTGCTTAAAAATCTTCTTGTATCTCCCCTACCAACCTTTCTGTCAGATGACCAACCAAAACAACCCATTATGATTTTAGATTTTTTTTCTTTTGATGATTTTTGCTGTTGTTGGGGGTGGAGGGGCAAGCCATTTTATGCCAGGAAAGATCAAACCTCATCGCTACCTATTTTAAAATACTTAGTAAGATCATTTCACCTTCAGTAAGGAGAGGATCATTCAAATTACAGAAATACAGTCTTTGCCTTAAAGAACTATTCTTTAAAGTATTCTTCTAGTTCTTTAAAACATGATTGACTTTACTTACCTGAATTATGTGTACATTAGATTTCCTGTATATATAGCACTGACTAAAATGTAATAGTCTGTATTATACAGATAAATGTATAGGATTACTTTTATAAGGATGATTTCTTCAAATGATACTGTGACTTTTTTACATCTAGTACGACAAGAATTAAGGTTAGAATTAGTTTTCCGCTAACATGAACATAGATGTCATCATATAGTATCTTCATTTGCTTCAATAAAATTACTTCACATTTAGATGTCTGTGTTGTATGCATTTTCACTAATTTCTTTTTTTTATTATTGTTATTATCTTTAGGAATAAATTTGTGGAGTTTGACATGAAACCAGTCTGTAAGAAGTGCTATGAGAAATTTCCATTGGAGCTGAAGAAAAGACTTAAGAAACTAGCTGAGACCTTAGGAAGGAAATAATTTCCTTTATTTTATTTTTTCTCTTCTATGCAAAGATAAGAGATTACCAACATTACTTGATTTGATCCACCTTTGTTTAAGGCTGTACCTCAAAAGAGTTGAGAGTGAAGAGGACCTATATGAATGGTTTTTCTTATGTCCTTTTCCTCCTTAAAAAAGAAAAACAATTTATAATCACATATGAAATCAAGATTTGCCTTTGTTAATAACACTTATCAATCTGATGAGATGTAGACTAAAAAAGCAAAAACACATGGTTAAATGTTAAATTTTAATTAAGGCCCCAAAAATTAATATAACTTTTAAAAATGAAAGAAAAGAGCTTTTACTGACTCAAATAAAAATATATAAAAGCATTATCTCACTTTGTATTCAACAGAAAATTCTAGCTGCTGTTGGGAAGGATATAGGGAAGAAAAATAACCAACCATGAAAAACAAATTTTACAGAATCTTAATATGTTTATCAGACTAATAGCAGTTAAATAGATACACACATTACTAAGACAGGAAACAAGTGTATTCAGAACTACTTGATTTTGTTTGTTTTTTATTAAATGCAATAATTGTTATGCTTAGTTTTATATTTTGTTCTCCTTCTGAACTTCTTTCATACAATTAACCACAGTAGTTCTAGCTTGCTAATGGTATGACTTTAAACTTTGTGCAAAAAAAATTTATACTAGGTATTTGAAAATACAGTATACTTCACAATATTGGAAAAATGAAGTATTTTTAATGTATTACAGCAATTATGCTTCTCAGCTTAAGGTCAAAGATATAGTCTTACAATAGGACATGAAATTAAATTTTATGTAGCTTGTAATGTATCACTTTAAAAAATGAATGTATACATATTGATTATATTGTCTTCATAATCATGTTAACATTTATGATTCATACATAGCCAACTTGCCTTGCCTTAGGAAAAGATATGCTTTAATCATGAATTCTAGCTGTTTGCTAGAGTACC
The DNA here is from genome assembly GCF_030020395.1 of Manis pentadactyla. Lineage (NCBI taxonomy): Eukaryota > Metazoa > Chordata > Mammalia > Pholidota > Manidae > Manis > Manis pentadactyla. The sequence continues at coordinate 143,172,913 of NC_080020.1, read as the reverse complement.
AAATAAACATTAGTGTAGTAACTGAGAATTAAAAACCCAAACTAATTTATCACAGCTATGATAATATTTTTTAAAAACTTTTTATTTTACTGAGAAACACATTTTGTCATCGTATTAGAAGAGAATGATGCTAATATGTATTTCAAGTTTTTTTTCAAATCTCATAATAAATTGAGTTTTATTTAAGTAGGAGGTATAAATTACACTTAGTTTGGAAGAGGGATGTTTAAATGTCAGTTTTAGATGAAAAGTAGTGTATTATTGTACTTTATCAAAATTTTATCCTGAAGTTTCTAGACTATTACTTCCCAATAAACTTGTGTAAAGAAAATTTTTTCACATTTTTAAAATGTTGCTGCTGCTGTGTTATCACTTAAAAGAGAGTTGCCAAGATGGACATCTAGGGGAAAATGACTGATTTTTCCAAAAATAGTTGAAGTACCGTTTTGCTGTTAAAAAAGAAATCTCAGGATGGTACCACTGTACCATTAAATATTTGTATGCATGTGTTTTTAAGTTTATGCCTGTCCTTTACAGAGCAAACACTTCTTTTGATTTTCAAATAATTTATAGCCAACTACTTTATTATTTAGTGTTCTTTTACAGTTCTAAGAATTATAAATTATTGAAAATCATCAAAATATATAGTTTAAGACAGTAAGTGCTCAGAAGTTTAAACCAATCTTCTCATTTGACAGCAGGAATCAAAGTCCCTTCGGTGTGCTTTGTCAACTAAAATAATGACCAGCAAAAAACCTTGGAAGTACTTATTAATATTACGCTATGGATACAGGCAGAGTAGTACAGGACTGACAGCATATCGTCTTGATGCTAAATTCTTAAATACCCCTACAACAGAAATATGGAGCAGAAAAGCTAATTCATCCACATTCTTAGTCACCTTGACAACAGCAGTATTCTTGAGTCCCCACAGGCTGACTCAGCTTTGTTTCTGCCTCTCCTGCAGACAGGGGTCCACTGCTGTCTTTGCTCACTCCTTTCTTCAAATAGGAATATCTCCTGCAAGTTCAGCAGGGGTTAAGCCTTGCATTTTTTCTTCCTTGGAGCCCTTACCTATGGGAAGGGAGGAAGAAGTGGAAAAGCTGTAAGTGGATTAGAAAAGAAACTTGGCTTAGTTCATAATGTTGTTCGTGGAGCTTTGCCTGACTGTGGAAAACCTCAGGCTAGTAAATAAGTATCTTTGCTTAAATAATTCATTGTTCTTACTGAATTCCTAAGTGCTCTTTTCTTACCAAACCTAATATTAATTGGTGAATAATCTGGGTACAAGTAAAACATTCTTTGGATCATGTTCAAAGTCTTACTAACATTGTACCTGAAATGATAGGTCACTTTGTGGCACTTACTTACCAAAATACCATTTCTAAGTTAAGGAAATTTTGAGGTAGGCTTACAGCATTCTTGTTGTATTTCATTTTAGATTGTAAGCTCAATGGCAGGGACACTATATCAATAATTGTTTTTATATAGCAACCACTGCAGTATACTCGGTGCATAATAAATGTACATAATAATAACCTGTTGTGAATTAATTTGAATGACTTTGAAGCACAGAACCATGAAAAGACAGAGGTTTAAGAAAGCTGTTTTGGAAATCAGCTTCAGTGCCCACTGAGGGATGAAGAGAGAAAATATATATAATATACACTCTGCCATAAAAAAGAATAAAGTCTTGCCATTTGTGACCACATGAATGGGCCATGAGGACACTATGCTGAGTGAGAGAAGTCAGAGAAGGACAAATACCATATGATCTCACTTAGATGTGGAATCTTTAAAAAAATCTTTAAAAAAGGGGCCTCATAAACACAGAAAAAGATTGATTGGTGGTTCCTAGAGGCTGGGGCTAGAAGGGGTGGGTGAGATGGGTGGAGGGAATCAGAAGGTACAAACTTCATGTATTAATCAGCGTGGTGACTAAAGTTAATACCATGCTGTGTTATTTCAAAAGTTGCCAACTTTCAAAGTTGCTAACAAAGTAGATCTTAAAAGTTCACATCACAGAGAAATTTGTAACTGGTGATGATTGATGTTAACAGAAGTGGTCTTTTTACCACAAATGCAAGTATCCTATCATGCTGTATATCTAAAATTAATGTCCTGTCAGTTACATCTCAAATTTTTTTTAAGTTACACTTTTTTAATGCTTTTTAAAACTTATTATAGTTTTGCGAGGAACACAATTTATTTGATACAACGACTTAGTAAATCCATGTAAAAATATCAAAGATTCTCTATACGAAGTTCACAGCGCAGTTCCCCATACCTCCTTGTTTAGCCCCTACGGCAGGGGAGTCACCTGGCGGCGGGAAGGGTGCCTGGAAAGCGGCCTCTCCTCAGTTCGAGCCCAGAAAGTTCCCGGGGCCGCGGGCTGGGGGCGCCCCGGGGCCTCGGCCCAGCTCCAGGCGGCGTCTCCGCGGGGCCGGGCGGCCTGGGCTGTGGAGGCCCTGCCCCCGGGAAGAGGCCCGCTCGCTGCTGGGAGGAATTGCCCCCTGGTGTTGAAGTCCCCTCTGACTTCCCCAAACGAAGCAAATTACCTCGCCGCCTGGGTCCCCGCCGGCCGCTGCCCGGGCGCCCTGCGGCCCGCTGGCCTCTCCCCGCCGAGGACGGCGGGGGACCGTCGCCCTCGCCCCCGCGGTGCCCTGCGATGCGGCGGGCAGGGCCGGCACCCCGGCACCGGGCGCCGGCGGGCCACAGAGCTATTCATCATTAAAGCTAAGGACCACAGCCGCAGCTTGCTTTCTACGAACACAAGTATCATCCCTTCCTTGCTTAAAAAATCTACCTGGGGAATGCTTGTAATAAATATTGGGAGCGGGATCCAAAAATCTTGTACAGGATCATCATAAATAGTTGCAAAAAGGCACTTTGAGAGTTTTTTTTTATTTCAGGGGAGAAGGGGAACATCTTTTCAGGTAGTGTTTTTTGGTTTGCAAAAACTAATATGCTATAGTAATGGGAAATACTATCTTCATTTTTTTAATGTTTAAAGTGGGTTAAATGTGTATGTTACTATATTATTTACATAGTTTCTCTTGTTTTGGCAAATTTTCCTCCGTCAGTGGAGCGATGGTGACCTAAAAGCTGCTCCTGTGTAAATCACAAATTCTTAACTTAGTTGAGTTGAAAGGAAAGCTTTGTTCCATGTGTGCTCCACAAACTGTACTGTGATCGCCAAACCTTAAAACCTTGGTTGGTGAATCATGAGTTTTGTACCTCAGACACACGCCGCTCCTCACATTCTGAATTCCCAGTGAACACAGGGCAGCCCAGATGAGCTGCCTACTGCATTCGGACCTGGCTTGCCAGAAACTCGACTTCTCCACTGCTGCAGAAAGAGAAAAGGTAGTTTCTCCTCATTTCTAAAACCTTGGGATTTTCTGCTTCACCTTCTAATCTTGCAGTCATATTAGAATTTTGATGCCACAAGATCAAGTAGGAGGCTTTCCACTTAATGACTGTCACTAATCTTCAGTGCAAGGGAAAGTGGCTTCTTAAATCTCAAATTGTACCAAGCAGGCGACTGGTTCACGTTCACTACTAGAAACATCAGTAGTATTTATATAGTCCAAGAAGAGGATCTCAGTCCCAACAGTAAGAGTCAAGTGTCATGGAGGGAGCAGCTCCTTTGAAGGACATTCCTTCGCTGCACCTCTCTAGCTGCATCTCTACATATCAGACCCCAGAGCAGGGTTACACTGGGGCAAGGTATCAACATCTAGAATCACCCCCAAAATCCCACATTTAGTTAGGTATTGTTCTTGAATATCATTCTCTATTTTTGAAATTTGACATGGATATTCCCCTTTCTCAAGTTGTAATTTCCTTCAGAGGACAGCTAGGGTCTCTAATTTTGTGTCCATGCAATGAGATCTAAACTATTGGAACCAAGCTTTCTGGCAGCTTTTTCTGCCAGAACATAGGAAAAATCAGGGAATAAAGGCCTTAAAAAGACCAAAATGAATTACTAAAGTTCACATTGAAGTTCATATCATCACTCTTGGAAAAATCCCTTGCTTATCACTGGTGTAGATGATCCACAGTTCTAACAAGCTTGGTGAGTTTCCTGTCCCAGTTGAGAGACAAGTGTGGAGAAGGTAGACGAATGGTAGGCAAATGCCAGGAGCCTTTGTTGAATGTCAACTTCTGTCAGATGGTGTACTGAAAAATATACAGTACAACAGCTATACAGTCCTTGGAAGCTCACAGTTATCAGGGGTCACAAAAATGTATCAGAATATATTGTGATAAGAACCAACATGAGAAATATGAGTAGGATGAAGAGATTGCTCAAAGGAGAGTATGGTTAATTCAAGGGAGTCTGAAAAGATTTTCCCACAGGCAGTGATAGCTGACCTGGGGTTTGAAAAACACTGAAAGCTGTCCAGAACAGTGGGGAGGGGCTCTCTAAGGCAAAGAGAACAAAACAACCTGTACAAAGAACCTGGTGAGAATTTCCATTGAGTTGGGCCCCAAGAGCGAAACTGAAGGAGGGAAACGTCCAGTTGGAGAAGTCATCCCAAGAGGGCAAAACCACCCACATTGCTCTTCTGTGCTGACCTTCTCTTGGCCCCACATGTGAAGTGCATGTGACACATAAGAAACTCTATAGAGGCCAAGATATATCTGAAATAAGGTCAGTTGAGCCATTACAGATGCAGCCAGAAAAGGACTGAGTCCTGGGACAGGAAGTTTCTGCTTCACCAGTAGCTCAGGAACAACTTGTCCACAAGACTCAAAAACTGAACATTTGTAAAAGGTCTCAAGGAAAGAAAGCTCTTTCTATAGCTAGAGATAAGGCAAGTGGGCTACTGCAAAGCAGGGAAAGTCAGCGGATAGGTGACTGGTTCACAGAGAAGGCTCTCAGATTGGTTGGTGATGGTCCCGCTTGATTCACAAGCAACAGGGATACGGTGGCAGATGATTGCTGAGATGACTTCATCCAGGAATGTGGAGTGTCTGGTTGCCTGCAGCTTGCAGCTATTGACTGATTACAGTCCCTTCTCAATCCTCCCCCATTCTTCAGCCCTTATATCACTTAAAGTCATCTCAGAGTTTTTCTTTAGCATTTCCCCCTTTTCATCAAGATATTTCATAGAAATTGTTGCTAATGAACACGTGTTGTGAATTTAAGTATGTGTAAAATGGCCCTTTTATGTTCAGGGTGTGGTCCCACATTGCTAAGAAGGCTCCTTCCTGGAAGTTGTGTCCCACAGAGGAAGGAAACAATATCGAATGAGCTGAGATGTCCCAGCCATTAGGGGCAAAGGAAGGTGGGAAGGGGAGGGGAGAGAACCATCAGCCAACACTTGTCAAGGATCTTCAAATTTTGACCTTCAAAGAGTGTCTTCTGTCAAGGTTAATAGGTGGCTAATTCAATCTGTCCAGGAAACATAATGTTGGCTGGGCTTTGGTTCCTAGACTTACATAACTGGGGAGAACAAGCATAAAGTTTAAATGAAGTAACACCAGGCAAAATTAAAAGTAGGACAACAAATATAATCTGAAAGGTGGTTTTAATCCATGAACCTTACGCCTTGAACCATCATTTTAACATCTCCCTTAAATGGGGTTCGGATCACTCAGGGCCCTTATTTTTGTAATACCAATAGGCAATTAAATTCTAAAAATGTTGTGATCATGCTTGGGCTGTAGATTTCTGTAGGCTGACTGCCCATCTTTAGTATTATCAACAACAGGAAAGGAAAGAAGGAATAGAGACTGGGGTGACTTTGAACCTCAGCATATCCAGGCCTGGTCCGGACTCTGCAGCAGACAGCTTCCAGCTGCCAGCAGCTCCTCCTGCTAGTCAGGCAGTCTGAGATCAGAAACGGGAATGCTGGACCATTCAGGTGGCTCAGCTTTTTTTAGGTAGGAAACGGATCCAGGAGTCAGTTCCCTGGGAGATTGGCCTCACAGGGATTCAAAAGTAGGACAGATCTTTATAGCAGGGTTGTTAAGAACTTTTGTGCAGATGTTTTTATCAATACACAAAATCTCCAGGTTAGATTCTGTGGGGTGGAGAGTCATTTTCCTTGTTTCTATAAAAATACTACTTTACTAAAAAGTGATTGATATGAACAGCTTTAATAAGTTCTTGGCAGTAAGGATTCCCCCTTCTATAACTAAAGAGTCAAAGGCCACCAGGGAAAGATGCATAGGTCTTCCTGTTATGATTTCAAAAGGGGAAAGCTTATGTTTTCCAAAGGCAGTAGATCTCAGAATCAAAGGAACTACAGGTAAGGTATTTTTTTTTCATTTTTTTTATTTTTATTTTTTATTTTGGTATCATTAATCTACAATTACATGAAGAACATTATGTTCACTAGGCTCCCACCTTCACCAAGTCCCCCCCACATACCCCTTCACAGTCACTGTCCATCTGCGTAGTAAGATGCTGTAAAATCACTATTTGTCTTCTCTGTGTTGCACAGCCCTCCCCGTGCCCCCCATGCACTATACATGTTAATCGTAATGCCCTCTTTCGTTTTCCCTGCCCTTATTCCTCCCTTCGCACCCATACTCCCCAGTCCCTTTCCCTTTGGTAACTGTTAGTCCATTCTTGGGTTCTGTGATTCTGCTGCTGTTTTGTTCCTTCAGTTTTCCTTTGTTCTTATACTCCACATATGAGTGAAATCATTTGGTACTTGTCTTTCTCCACCTGACTTACTTCCCTGAGCATAATACCCTCTAGCTCCATCCATGTTGTTGCGAATGGTAGGGTCTGTTTTCTTCTTATGGCTGAATAATATACCATTGTGTACATCGTCTTTATCCATTCATCTACTGATGGACATTTAGGTTGCTTCCATATCTTGGCTATTGTAAATAGTGCAGTGATAAACATAGGAGTACATCTGTCTTTTTCAAACTAGAGTGCTGCATTCTTAGGGTAAATTCCTAGAAGTGGAATTCCTAGGTCAAATGGTATTTCTATTTTGAGCATTCTGAGGAACCTCCATACTGCTTTCCACAATGGTTGAACTAATTTACATTCCCACCAGCAGTGCAGGAGGGTTCCCCTTTCTCCACAACCTCGCCAACATTTGTTGTTGTTTGTCTTTTCGATGATGGTGCTCCTTACTGGTGTGAGGTGATATCTCATTGTGGTTTTAATTTGCATTTCTCTGATGATTAGCGATGTGGAGCATCTTTTCATGTGCCTGTTGGCCATCTGGATTTCTTCTTTAGAGAACTGTCTATTCAGCTCCTCTGCCCATTTTTTAATTGGATTATTTGCTTTTTGTTTGTTGAGGTGTGTGAGCCCTTTATATATTCTGGATATCAACCCTTTATCGGATATGTCATTTATGAATATATTCTCCATACTGTAGGATACCTTTTTGTTCTATTGATGGTATCTTTTGCTGCACAGAAACTTTTTAGCTTGATATAGTCCAACTTGTTCATTTTTGCCTTTGTTTCCCTTTCCGGGGGAGATATGTTCATGAAGAAGTCACTCATGTTTATGTCCATGAGATTTTTGCCTATGTTTTTTTCTAAGAGTTTTATGGTTTCATGACTTACATTCAGGTCTTTGATCCATTTCTAATTTACTTTTATGTATGGGGTTAGACAGTGATCCAGTTTCATTCTCTTACATGTAGCTGTCCAGTTTTGTCAGCACCATCTGTTGAAGAGACTGTCATTTCCCCATTGTATGTCCATGGCTCCTTTATTGTATATTAATTGGCCATATATGTTTGGGTTAATATCTGGGGTCTCTATTCTGTTCCACTGGTCTGTGGCTCTGTTCTTGTGCCAGTACCAAATTGTCTTGATTACTGTGGCTTTGTAGTAGAGCTTGAAGTTGGGGAGCGAGATCCCCCCCACTTTATTCTTCCTTCTCAGGATTGCATAGGCTATTCAGGGTCTTTGACAGTTCCATATGAATTTTTGAACTATTTGTTCCAGTTCATTGAAGAATGCTGCTGGTAATTTGATGGGGATTGCATCGAATCTGTATATTGCTTTGGGCAGGATGGCCATTTTGACGATATTAATTCTTCCTAGCCAGGAGCATGGGATGAGTTTCCATTTGTTAGTGACCTCTTTAATTTCTCTTAAGAGTGTCTTATAGTTTTCAGGGTATAGGTCTTTCACTTCCTTGGTTAGGTTTATTCCTAGGTATTTTATTCTTTTTGATGCTATTGTGAATGGAATTGTTTTCCTGATTTCTCTTTCTATTAGTTCATTGTTAGTGTATAGGAACGCTACAGATTTCTGTGAGTTAATTTTGTATCCTGCAACTTTGCTGAATTCCGATATTAGTTCTACTAGTTTTGCAGGGGAGTCTTTAGGGTTTTTTATGTACAATATCATGTCATCTGCAAATAGTGACAGTTTGACTTCTTCTTTACCAATCTGGAATCCTTGTATTTTTGTTTTGCCTTATTGCCGTGGCTAGGACTTCCAGTACCATGTTGAATAACAGTGGGGATAGTGGGCATCCCTGTCTTGTTTCCAATCTCAGAGGAAAAGCTTTCAGCTTCTTGCTGTTCAGTATGATGTTAGCTGTGGGTTTATCATATATGGCCTTTATTATGTTGAGGTACTTGCCCTCTATACCCATTTTGTAGAGAGTTTTTATCATAAATGGATGTTGAATTTTGTCGAATGCTTTTTCAGCATCTATGGAGATGATCATGTGGTTTTTGTCCTTCTTTTTGTTGATGTGGTGGTGATGTTGATGGATTTTTGAATGTTGTACCATCCTTGCATCCCTGGGATGAATCCCACTTGTTCACAGTGTATGATCCTCTTGATGTATTTTTGAATTCGGTTTGCTAATATTTTGTTGAGTATGTTTGCATCTACGTTCATCAGGAATATTGGTCTGTAGTTTTCTTTTTTGGTGGGGTCTTTGCCTGGTTTTGGTATTAGGGTGATGTTGACTTCATAGAATGAGTTTGGGAGTATTCCCTCCTTTTCTATTTTTTGGAAAACTTTAAGGAGAATGGGTATTATGTCTTCTCTGTGTGTCTGATAAAATTCCGAGGTAAATCCATCTGGCCCGGGGGTTTTGTTCTTGGGTAATTTTTTGATTACCACTTCAATTTCGTTGCTGGTAATTGGTCTGTTTAGATTTTCTGTTTCTGTGTCAGTCTTGGAAGGTTTTATTTTTCTAGGAAGTTGTCCATTTCTCCTAGGTTTTCCAACTTGTTAGCATATAGGTTTTCATAGTATTCTCTAATAATTCTTTGTATTTCTGTGGGTTCTGTCATGATTTTTCCTTTCTTGTTTCTGATTCTGATGTGTGTTGACTCTCTTTTTCTCTTAATAAGTCTGGCTTGAGGCTTATCTATTTTGTTTATTTTCTTGAAGAAACAGTTCTTGGTTTCATTGATTTTTTTCTATTGTTTTATTCTTCTCAATTTTATTTATTTCTTCTCTGATCTTTATTATGTCCCTCCATCTGCTGACCTTAGGCCAAATTTATTCTTCTTTTTCCAATTTCGATAATTGTGACATTAGACTATTCATTTGGGATTGTTCTTCCTTCTTTAAATATGCGTGGATTGCTATATACTTTCCTCTTAAGACTGCTTTTGCTGTGTCCCACAGAAGTTGGGGCTTTGTGTTGTTGTCATTTGTTTCCATATATTGCTGGATCTCCATTTTAATTTGGTCCTTGATGCATAATTATTTAGGAGCATGTTGTTAAGCCTCCATGTGTTTGTGAGCCTTTTTCTCTCTTTGTACAATTTATTTCTAGTTTTATACCTTTGTGGTCTCAAAAGTTGGTTGGTAGGATTTCAGTCTTTTGGAATTTACTGAGGTTCTTTTTGTGGCCTAGTATATGGTCTAGTCTGGAGAATGTTCCATGTGCACTTGAGAAGAATGTGTATCCTGTTGTTTTGGATGTAGAGTTCTATAGATGTCTATTAGGTGCATCTGTTCTAGTGTGTTGTTCAGTGCCTCTGTGTCCGTACTTATTTTCTGTTTGGTGGATCTGTCCTTTGGAGTCAGTGGTGTGTTAAAGTCTCCCAAAATGAATGTATAGAATTCTATTTCCTCCTTTAATTCTGTTCGTATTTGTTTCACATATATTGGTGCTCCTGTATTGGGTGCATATATGTTTATAATGGTTATATCCTCTTGATGGACTGACCCCTTTATCATTATGTAATGTCCTTCTTTATCTCTTGTTACTTTCTTTATTTTGAAGTCAATTTTGTCTGATACTAGTATTGCAACACCTGCTTTTTTCTCTCTGTTGTTTGCATGAAATATCTTTTTCCATCCCTTGACTTTTAGTCTGTGTATGTCTTTGGGTTTAAGGTGAGTCTCTTGTAAGCAGCATATAGATGGGACTTGCTTTTTTTATCCATTCTATTACTCTGTGTCTTTTGATTGGTGCATTCAGTCCATTTACATTTAGGGTGATTATTGAAAGATACGTACTTATTGCCATTGCAGGATTTAGATTCGTGGTTACCAAAGGTTCAAGGTTAGCTTGTTTACTACCTTAATGTCTAACTTAACTAGCTTATTGAGCTATTATAAACACAGTCTGATGATTATTTCTCTCCCTTCTTATTCCTCCTCCTCCATTCTTCATATGTTGGGTGTTTTGTTCTGTGCTCTTTTTAGGAGTGCTCCCATCTAGAGCAGTCCCTCTAAGATACCCTGTAGCGGTGATTTGTGTGAGGCAAATTCTGTCAACTTTTGCTTGTCTGGGAATTGTTTAATCCCTCCTTCATATTTAAATGATAATCGTGCTGGATACAGTATTCTTGGTTCCAGGCCCTCTGTTTCATTGCATTAAGTATATCATGCCATTCTCTTCTGGCCTGTAAGGTTTCTGTTGAGAAGTCTGATGATAGCCTGATGGGTTTTCCTTTGTAGGTGACCTTTTTTCTCTCTCTGGCTGCCTTTAATACTCTGTTCTTGTCCTTGATCTTTACGATTTTAATTATTATGTGTCTTGGTGTTGTCCTCTTTGGGTCCCACCTCTCAGGTGTTCTGTGTGCCTCCGTAGTCTGAGCAACTATTTCCTCCCCCAGTTTGGGGAAGTTCTCAGCAATTACTTCAAAGACACTTTCTATCCCTTTTTCTCTCTCTTCTTCCTCTGGTACCCCTATAATGCAGATATTCTTCCTTTTGCATTGGTCACACAGTTCTCTTAATATTGTTTCATTCCTGGAGATCCTTTTATCTCTCTCTGCATCAGCTTCTATGTGTTCCTGTTCTCTGGTTTCTATTCCATCAATGGCCTCTTGCATCTTATCCATTCTGCTTATAAGTCCTTCCAGAGTTTGTTTCACTTCTGTAATCTCCCTCCGGACTTCATCCCTTAGCTCTTGCATATTTCTTTGCAGCTCTGTCAGCGTGTTTATGATTTTTATTTTGAATTATTTTTCAGGGAGACTGGTTAGGTCTGTCTCTGCAGCTCCTCTCTCTGGTGTTATCTAAACTATCTTGGACTGGACTAAATTTTTTTGCCCTTTCATGGTGATAGCAGTGGCTGTAGGCAGGTTGTGGGTGTGTCAGCTGGGAGAAGAAAGTCCTTTCCTGCTTGCTGGATGCCTTGCCCTTCTCCGCTGCCTGTGACGGCTACCTGCACTCCTGGAGCAGCCACCGGGTTAGTCCTCTAAGCTGCTGTGGGTGGGGTCTCTGTCAGAGCAGCGCGGAGCCCTGAGGGGAGCAGCAGACACACCAGGTGCACTCCTCCGTGATAGTGGCGCCCCTGCTGGGCAGCTGTGTGCCAGCAGTGGCCCTTGGGTCTGGCCTGGGCGCCTGTGCATTGGGCTGGGATTCCGGTCGGCTTCTGGGAGCACGCCTGCTCCCTCTGGCCCCGCTGCAGGTGTGCACGGAGCTCTCCTATGCAGACCTCTACCGGGCTCCTCTGGCTTCACTGCCACTGGTGCGCATGAGCCGTACCTGGGCTGTTCGGTCGCCACTGCTGCGGGCTTGCACAAGCCTCTCCTGGTCTCCTCTGGCACCATTGGTGCATGCAATCTGCTCCCGGTCCCTTCCAGCACAGCTGCCCCCAGCATGCTCTACCACTCTCCCACTACTGGGCCGGTGTGTCATTGTCTGTGCCAGTTGGAGGAATGACTGGCAGGCTGCTTAGTGCCCTGAGGGGCTTCAGAACTGCACTGCCTCCCCGAGGTTTAGGGTGCCTAAGGTTCCCTGGGATTCCCAGCTGCCGGCTAAGTGTGCCAGGACAACTTCATCCAGCTATGGGGTCCCTGTCTCTTTAAGACTTGCAAAAGCACTCGATTTTCTTTTGTCTCAGGGGTGCTGGTTGCGTGGACCTGCTCACAGGTTTTGCTTTTCCATTTCTCTAATATCCAGCACCCCATGTACCTTGTATCTGCACTCCAGGTACAGATTTCTAGAGCTGGTTGTTTAGCAGTCCAGGCTTTTACTCCCTCCCCATTCTGACTCCTTTCTTCCCGCTGGGTTCTGGGGTGGGGGAGCGTTCAGGTCCCGCCTGGCCACGGCTTGTATTGTACCCCCTTCATGTGATGTTGAGTTCTCACAGATGTAGATGTATCCTGGCTGTTGTACTGTATCCACTGGTGTCACTTTTAGGAATAGTTGTATTTATTGTATTTTCATAAATATATATGTTTTGGGGAGGAGATTTCCTCTGAAATACTCATGAAGCCATCTTCCCGTGATTCCTCCCAGGTAAGGATTTGACCATGGATTTGGATAACTAAATTTTCTTAATTCCATTTATTATTCCTACTAACCCAGAGGATTATGGATAGCACGTGCAATGAAAATGTAATATTGGCCAGATGGCACACACCTGCTGGATAATTGGTCCAGTAAAATGGGTTCCCCATCACTATGTAGAGCAGAAGGGTTCCCCCTTGGTTGACACAATTTTCTCTACCCATACCTTAGCATAAGAGGTGGCAGTGGGATGGCAAACAGAGAAAGCTTCAACCCATCCAGAAACATACCTGTAATAACAAGAACCTACTGATAGTCCATACTAAGTAGGCAGTTGAATGAAGTTCCTCTGATGGTGTTAAAATGGTTCAGAAGGAGGAGAAAAAAACAGACTTTGCCAGGGAGTGGGGCAGAACCAAGTTGTCATCCTGGTTTTAAAGATGGGTTTTGGTTTCCAACAGTAGGCCTGACTGTTGATTTTTTTTTGGTATCATTAATCTGCAATTACATGAGGAACATTATGTTTACTAGACTCCTCACATCACCAAGTCGCCCCCCCACATACCCCATTACAGTCACTGTCCATCAGCATAGTAAGATGCTGTAGAATCACTACTTGTCTTGCCCGTGCTGTACATCCCTCCCTGTGCCCCCCACATTATACATGCTAATCATAATGTCCCCTTTCTTTCCCCCCCCTTATCCCCCCCGTCATCCCCAGTCCCTTTCCCTTTGGTAACTATTAGTCCATTCTTGGGTTTTGTGATTCTGCTGATGTTTTGCACCTTCATTTTTTTCTTTGTTCTTATACTCCACAGATGAGTGAAATCATTTGGTACTTGTCTTTCTCCACCTGGCTTATTTCACTGAGCATAATACCCTCTAGCTCCAACCATACTGTTGCAAATGGTGGGATTTGCTTTCTTCTTGTGGCTGAGTAATATTCCATTATGTATGTGTACCACATGTTCCTTATCCATTCATCTACTGATGGACATTTATGTTGCTTCCATTTCTTGGCTATTGTAAACAGTGCTGCGATAAACACAAGGGTGCATATGTCTTTTTCAAACTGGGATGCTGCATTCTAAGGGTAAATTCCTTGGAGTGAAATTCCTAGGTCAAATGGTATTTTTATTTTGAGGTCTTTGAAGAACCTCCATACTGCTTTCCACAATGGTTGAACTAATTTACATTCCCACCAGCAGTGTAGGAGGGTTTCCCTTTCTCCACAACCTAGCCAACATTTGTTGTTGTTTGTCTTTTGGATGTTGGCGACTGTTACTAATGTGAGGTGATATCTCATTGTGGTTTTAATTTGCATTTCTCTGATGACTAGCAATGTGGAGCATCTTTTCATGTGTCTGTTGGCCATCTGAATTTCTTCTTTGGAGAACTGTCTGTTCAGCTCCTCTGCCCATTTTTTTAATTGCATTATTTCCTTTTTGTTTGTTGAGGTGCATGAGCTCTTTATGTATTTTGGATGTCAACCCTTTATCAGATCTATCATTTATGAATATATTCTCCCATACTGTAGGATGCTTTTCTGTTCTATAGGTGGTGTCCTTTGCAGTTTCGAAGCTTTTCACCTTGATATAGTCCCACTTGTTCATTTTTGCTATTGTTTCCCTTGCCAGAGGAGATATGTTCATGAAGAAGTTGCTCATTTTTATGTTCAAGAGATTTTTGCCTATGTTTTTTTCTAAGAGCTTTATAGTTTCATGACTTACATTCAGGTCTTTGATCCATTTTGAATTTACTTTTGTGTATGGGGTTAGACAATGATCCAGTTTCATTCTCTTACATGTAGCTGTCCAGTTTTGCCAACACCAGCTGTTGAAGAGGCTGTCATTTCCTCATTGTATGTCCATGGCTCCTTTATCATATATTAATTGACCATACATGTTTGGGCTAATATCTGGACTCTCTATTCTATTACACTGGTCTGTGGGTGTGCTCCTGTGCCAGAACCAAATTGTCTTAATTACTGTGGCTTTGTAGTAGAGGTTGAAGTTGGAAAGTGAGATGCCCCCTGCTTTATTCTTCCTTTTCAGGATTGCTTTGGCTATTCAGGGTCTTTTGTGGTTCCATGTGAATTTTTAAATTATTTGTTCTGGTTCGTTGAAGAATGCTGTTGCTATTTGGATAGGTATTGCATTGAATCTGTGGATTGCTTTAGGCAGGATGGCCATTTTGACAATATTAGTTCTTCCTAGCCAAGAGCATGGGATGAGTTTCCATTTGTTAGTGTCCTCTTTAATTTCTCTTAAGAGTGTCTTGCAGTTTTCAGGGCATAGGTCTTTCATTTCCTTGGTTAGGTTTATTCCTAGGTATTTTATTCTTTTTGATGCAACTTTGAATGGAATGGTTTTCCTGATTTCTCTTTCTGCTAGTTCATTGTTAGTGTAAAGGAATGCAACAGATTTCTGTGTATTAATTTTGTATCCTACAACTTTGCTGAATTCAGATATTTGTTCTACTAGTTTTGCAGGGGAGTCTTTAGGGTTTTTTATGTACAATATCATGTCATCTGCAAATAGTAACAGTTTGACTTCTTATTTACCAATCTGGATTCCTTGTATTTCTTTGTTTTGTCTGATTGCTGTGACTAGGACCTCCAGTACTATGTTGAATAACAGTGGGGAGAGTTGGCATCCCTGTCTTGTTCCCGATCTCAGAGGAAAAACTTTCAGCTTCTCTCTGTTAAGTATGATGTGGGCTGTGGGTTTGTCATATATGGCCTTTACTATGTTGAGGTACTTTCCCTCTATACCCATTTTGTTGAGAGTTTTTATCATGAATGGATATTGAATTTTGTTGAATGCTTTTTCAGTGTCTATGGAGATGATCATGTGGTTTTTGCCCTCCTTTTTGTTGATGTGGTAGATGATGTTGATGGATTTTCTAATGTTGTACATCCTCGCATCCCTGAGATGAATCCCACATGATCATGGTGTATGATCCTCTTGATGTATTTTTGAATTCGGTTTGCTAATATTTTGTTGAGTATTTTTGCATCTATGTTCATCAGGGATACTGGTCTCTAATTTTCTTTTTTTGGTGGGGTCTTTACCTGGTTTTGGTATTAGAGTGATGCTGGCTTCATGGAATGAGTTTGGAAGTATTCCCTCCTTTTCTATTTTTTGGTAAACTGTAAGGAGAATGGGTATTATGTCTTCTCTATATGTCTGATAAAATTCAGCAGTGAATCCATCTGGGCTGGGAGTTTTGTTCTTGGGTAATTTTTTGATTACCTATTCAATTTTGTTCCTGGTAATTGGTCTGTTTAGATTTTCTGTTTCTTTCTGTGTCAGTCTTGGAAGGTTGTATTTTTCTAGGAAGTTGTCTGTTTCTTCTAGGTTTTCCAGTTTGTTAGCTTATAATAGATTCTCATAGTATTCTCTAATAATTCTTTGTATTTCTGTGGGATATGTCATGATTTTTCCTTTCTCATTTTTGATTCTGTTGATGTGTGTTGACTCTCTTTTTCTCTTAGTAAGTCTGGCTAGAGGCTTATCTTTTTTGTTTATTTTCTCAAAGAACCAGCTCTTGGTTTCATTGATTTTTTTCTATTGTTTTATTCTTCTCTATTTTATTTATTTCTTCTCTGATCTTTATTATGTCCTTCCATCTGCTGACCTTAGGCCTCATTTGTTCTTCTTTTTCCAATTTCGGTAATGTGACATTAGACTATTCATTTGGAATTGTTCTTCCTTCTTTAAATATGCCTGGATTGCTATATACTTTCCTCTTAAGACTGCTTTTGCTGCATCCCACAGAAGTTGGGGCTTTGTGATGTTGTTGTCATTTGTTTCCATACATTGCTGGATCTCCATTTTAATTTGGTCATTGATCCATTGATTATTTAGTTGCATGTTGTTAAGCCTCCATGTATTTGTGAGCCTTTTTGCTTTCTTTGTACAATTTATTTCTATTTTTATACCTTTGTCATCTGAAAAGTCAGTTGGAAGGATTTCAATCTTTTGGAACTTACTGAGGCTGTTTTTGTGGCATAGTATGTGGTGTATTCTGGAAAATGTTCCATATACGCTTGAGAGGAGTGTGTATCCTGCTGCTTTTGGATGTAGAGTTCTATAGATGTCTGTTAAGTCCATCTGTTCTAGTGTGTTGTTCAGTGCCTCTGTGTCCTTACTTATTTTCTATCTGGTGGATCTGTCCTTTGGGGTGAGTGGTGTGTTGAATGTATTGCATTCTATTTCCTCCTTTAATTCTTTTAGTATTTGTTTCACATATGTTGGTGTTCCTTTATTGGGTGCATATATATTTATAATGGTTATATCCTCTTGTTGGACTGTGCCCTTTATCATTATGTAATGTTCTTCTTTATCTCTTGTTTCTTTCTTTGTTTTGAAGTCTATTTTTCTGGTACTAGTACTGCAACACCTGCTTTTTTCTCCCTATTGTTTGCATGAAATATCTTTTTCCATCCCTTGACTTTTAGTCTGTGTATGTCTTTGGGTTGAGGTGAGTCTCTTGTAAGCAGCATATAGATGGGTCTTGCTTTTTTATCCATTCTATTACTCTGTGTCTTTTCATTGGCGCATTCAGTCCTTTACATTTAGGTGATTATTGAAAGATATGTACTTATTGCCATTGCTGGCTTTAGGTTTGTTGTTACCTAAGGTTCAAGGGTAGCTTCTTTACTATCTAACCATCTATCTTAACTCACTTATTAAGCTATTATAAACACAGTCTGATGATTCTTTAATTCCCTTCTCATTCCTCCTCCTCCATTCTTTATATATTAGGTATTTTATTCTGTACTCTTTTGTGTTTCCTTTGACTGCTTTTGTGAGTAGTTGATTTTATTTTTTGCCTTTAGTTAGTATTTGGTTGGTCTGCTTTCTTTGCTGTGATTTTATTTTCTCTGGTGACATCTATTTAGCCTGAGGAGTGCTTCTGTCTAGAGCAGTCTCTCTAAAATTCCCTGTAGAGGTGGTTTGTGGTAGGCAAATTCCATCAACTTTTGCTCATCTGGGAATTGTTTAAACCCTCCTTCATATTTAATTGATGATCGTACTGGATACAGTATTATTGGTTCAAGGCCCTTCTGTTTCATTGCATTAAATATATCATACCGTTCTCTTCTGGCCTGTAAGGTTTCTGTTGAGAAGTCTGATGATAATCTAATGCATTTTCCTTTGTAGGTGACCTTTTTTATCTCTCTGGCTGCCTTTAATACTCTGTCCTTGTCTTTGATCTTTGCCATTTTAATTATTATATGTCTTGGTGTTGTCCTCCTTGGGTCCCTTGTGTTGGGAGTTCTGTGGGCCTCCATGGTCTGAGAGACTATTTCCTCCCCCAGTTTGGGGAAGTTTTCAGCAATTATTTCTTGAAAGACACTTTCTATCCCTTTTTCTATCTGTTCTTCTTCTAGTACCCCTATAATGTGAATATTTCTCTGTTTGGATTGGTCAGACCATTCTCTTAATATTCTTTCATTCTTGGAGATCCTTTTTTCTCTCTCTGCCTCAGCTTCTCTGTATTCCTGTTCTCTGGTTTCTATTCGATTAACGTTCACTTGAACCTCATCCAGTCTGCTCTTAAGTCCTTACAGAGATTGTTTTATTTCTGTATTCTCCCTCCTGACTTGATCCCTTATCTCTTGGATATTTCTCTGCAGGCCCATCAGCATGGTTATGACCTTTATTTTGAATTCTTTTTCAGGAAGATTGTTATATCTATCTCCCCAGGCCCTCTCTCGGGGGTTGTCTGAGTAATTCTGGACTGGACCAAATTCTTCTGCTTTTCATGGCAAAAGAGGTAGTCACAGGCAGGTGGTGCTTGTGTCAGCTGGGAGAACAAAGTCCTTTCCTGCTTGCTGGTTGCCTTGCCCTTCTCTGCTGCCTGTGTTGGTTACATGCACACCAGGAGCAGCATCTCAGTCAATCCCATAAGCCACCATGGGCGGGGCAGCCGTCAGGATACCCCAGAGCCCTGTGGGGAGTGGCATGCATGCTGGGTGTGCTCTCCTGTGAGAATGGTGCCCCTCTGCACCTTGTCCTAGCCTCCTCTGCCTGTGCTGGGCTCCTGCGTGCTGGCGGCAGCCTCTGGGTACAGCTCGGGAAGCTGTGTGCTGGGAGGAGACTCTGGGTGACTGGTGTAGGTGGGGCCACTCTCCAGCTGCTCAGTCACTGTGGGGGTTCTGCGCCAGTGGGTGAATGAATGGCAGGCTGCTTATCGCCATGAGGGGCTTCAGGGCTGTGTTGCCACCCAGGGGGTTAGGGTGCCTGAAGTTCCTCAGGATTCCCAGCCTGCTGGGCTGAGTGTACTGGGACAATTCCGTCCAGCTGTGAGGCCCCTGTCCCTTTAAGACTTTCAAAAAGCACTCACTTTCCTTTTTGTCCCAGGGGAGCTGGCTCCAGGGTCCTGCTTACAGATTTTTCTTTTCCGTTTCCCTAGTATCCAGCACACCATGCAACATGTGTCTGCACCTCTGGTGCAGATGACTAAGGCTGGGTATTTAGCAGTCCTGGGCTCCCACTCCCTCCCCGCTTGGACTCTTTTCCTTCCAGAGACCTGGGGTTGGGGGAGCGCTTGCGTCCCACCAGGCCACGGCTTGTATCTTATCCCCTTTGTGAGATGCTGAGTTCTCGCAGATTTAGATGTAGCCTGGCTGTTGTACTGTATCCTCAGGTCTCTCTTTTAGGAGTAGTTGTGTTTATTGTATTTTCAAAAATGTATATGGTTTCGGGAGGAGATTTCCGCTACCCAGTCACACCTTCATCTCAGCTCCTCCAGACTTTCAACTTTTATCCTGTCTTCTGATTTTACAACCATGTTTAGCCTCTCTCACTTTCTCTGACTTAGGAGAAGGCTGCTACCATATTACAAGGTCATCAGGATAGCGAAAGTCTGGCAGAAAGGGGTCTTTTTTTTCTGGTAGATGCAGAATGGACTTTATCTGCTCTTGCCACAATTTTCATAGGTTCTGCCTTGGTATGAAAGTCAGCAAGGGCACCTCCATGATACTCAGGTTCAGTTTTTTTAGTGTGAACCTCAATTTTTATGACAGTGATTTCAGAAAGTAAGAGAATAATTATAAGTCATAACATTATATCAAGATATATTTCTTGGAATTCCACATAATTTCTAAAATACTTATATATCTATGCAACCACATGTAAAAAAGGCTTAGTATTCTTATTTGATGATGCTTTCCATGTAAATTTAACATATCAAATAAATATACTTAGTTTAACCATTTAGAATTTGATTTGAGGATGTTTATTTAAAATATCAAGAATATGGGAATGTAAATTAGTTCGACCATTGTGGAAAGCAGTATGGAGGTTCCTCAGAATACTCAAAATAGAAATACCATTTGACCCAGGAATTCCACTCCTAGGAATTTACCCTAAGAATGCAGCAGCCCAGTTTGAAAAAGACATATGCACCCCTATGTTGATCACAGCACTGTTTACAATAGCCAAGAAATGGAAGCAACATAAGTGTCCATCAGTAGATGAATGGATAAAGAAGATGTGGTACATATACACAATGGAATATTATTCAGCCATAAGAAAAAAAGAAATCCCACCATTTGCAACAACATGGATGGAGCTAGAGGGTATTATGTTCGGTGAAATAAGCCAGGCAGAGAAAGACAAGTACCAAATGATTTCACTCATCTGTGGAGTATAAGAATAAAGAAAAAACTGAAAGAACAAAACAGCAGCAGAATCACAGATCCCAAGAATGGACTAACAGTTACCAAAGAGAAAGGGACTGGGGAGAACAGGAGGGAAGGGAGGGATGAGGGTGGGAGGGAAAGAAAGGGGGCATTAAGATTAGCATGTATAATATGGGGGGGCACAGGGAGGGCTGTACTACACAGAGAAGACAAGTAGTGATTCTACAGCATCTTACTATGCTGATGGACAGTGACTGTGAAGGGGTATGTGGGGGGGACTTGGTGATGGTGGGAGTCTAGCAAACATAATGTTCCTCATGTAATTGTAGATTAATGATAACAAAAAAATATCAAGAATAGTTTTATTTTGGCTTTTTGCTTTTTTTTTTATAAAGCATTTGGCCAAACAGACAGTAGCCACACTAGTGGGGGTGAGGATTTAATAATATGGGTAACTGTCGAACCACTATGTTGTACATTTAAAATCAATATAAGATTGTATATCCATGATACTTCGATAAAAAATAAATTTAAAAAAACCACTTGGTCATATAGGATCATAAGTCACTGTGAAGTGATAATTATCTTTGTCACCAAAGTGACAAGTAAAGACTTCACAACCAAATATAGATGGGTACATAGTTGCTAGTAAAACTTGGCTCTTTTAATATTAAGATTCTGTTTTCTTAACTAATCAAAGACTTGATGACAACGTTATTATCATGCACAGAATTTTGTTTTCTGAGCAATCACTTCAAAGACAAAGCAAAACCCTTCACAGGCTCTTATTACCACAAGCAGACCAATAGTCCAAGGGAATGTGGTCTTTTTAGCAGAGAAAATACTAAATTTTAATTTCATACCAGCTTACTTTTGATGGTTTTAAAATAAATTCATTTAAAACTTAGCCAGCTTAATTACACATTAAAATCATTTTCCCAAGATTCTTTTTCATAGACTTGATATAATTTTCTTTTTTACATTTAGATTTTGTCCTAAGTTTTCCCTCTTTAAATAACCAGTCTCCACTTTTAGAACAAAATTACTGTATTTTCCCTCAATAAAACACATTTCCATAGGCCAGGAACTTGCCCTTTTCACACCCAGGTAGTTGTGATGCAGGTGGCCCTCCTCAGACCACACTTGTTTGTGCTGTTACCAGTGAAACCACAGAAGAAATGGCTGAAAGCACCACCCAGGGCTCCCTTGTATGGACACCCACATGACCAGCCTAGCAAAACCAATAAAACCAGTTTGTGGCTGATGGAATCTATTAATTCATCCAGTTATTATTTTTCTTACTGAGTTTGAGAATCACCACAACACTGTGTGCATAAACAAATGAGATGGAGAAGTTAAAATGTTGTCCCAGACCATATGCCTTGGCATTAAAAAAAAAAAAAACATTTCCATTCCTCATACCTTCTTTTACTGAAATCACACATCCTGCTAACAGAGATGTTTCCCTTTATGTCTAGTGATATTAACTACACTTATTAGAACCCTAACTTTCAGAAACTTCAATTTCTAGTGAAAATGGGTAGTAAGCAATTGTAAACTGTTCACAAGCGTTCTTCTACATTGGCAATTTTATGAATACATTTCATAGTTTCTAGAAATGTGTTTCTTCATAGTACAATCTTCCAATAAAACATATAATATGTTTACTAACAGACCCAATGTTATCTTTAGTTTCTCTGTTAAAAGAATTGCTTACGCTTGCTTAGCAATTAAGGTTTCAGGATTTTACCTTATTTGGAAATGATCTTGATATTCAATGAATTCCCTTCATTTAATTTAAAAATTTTAAAGGTGGAAATTATCAAAAAGATGTTGGGGAACTATTTAAGTGAACATACCATAAAACATAAATGCTGCTTTCATTTATAAACCTTGATTTTACTTATGTCTATACAATTTACTTGTTCTTAATTATGTTTAGATAACCTATTTTAAAAAGTTCATTAAGCATTAGGCAGAGTCAGACATTTTTCTTGATAAATTTTGTAATAAAGTTATTATGAACTTATTCTTAGTAAACTGAGGTAGAATAAAAGTATACTTCATGTTAATAACTCTAAAGATATATCAATTTTTATTAAACTAATAAACTTAAGCTAGCTTTTATTTCCCAAAAATTATCCTAGATCACACAAACTTGAAAAACATTTTGGCTAGTTCCAATTATATATCTGAGATTTATAAATGCTTAATTTATAAGTGCTTATTTATTTATTTATTTCCAGACATGATTTATTTTATTATTAATGAAGCCAGAGGAAGAGATTTCACAACATCACATGATCATCTAAGTGTTCTGTCTGAAAGCATCCTTGTGTCGGATGACTGAGAGTATTCGCCCTGGTTCTGGTTGGTGTAAATATCAGCAAGAGCTCCTTATACCTTAGGTCTAATAACCTTTCACTTCTCTAACCTACAAACTAACTCCTAACTGCTGGTCCTTCATTATTTTCTCCAGATATTTTCTCCTCTCTGGCTCTCCTCTGAATCTTCAAGGGTTCCAAATATGGATTGCAAACCCTGAAGTTTTACTTTGTGTGTTCAGATGAAGGGGCTTTCTGGTGAGGGCTGTGTGTGACTGAAGTCTAGTGACTTAGAAACTCCAAATTATTTCACTGCGATTAAACATGACGTAAGTACACGGAGAGTTTCTAGAGTTTACTGATTGTGGTTCTGTCTTTGGTGATAAAGTTGACAGAACAAGACTGATGTGACAGCCTTTGAAAATCCTTACTTTCCTGCGAGGGGTAAAACAATGATGAGTCTGAACCACTTTCCTGTGATGTGACGAGGGAAAGCTGAGCGTGTCTGAACCATCATAAGTGCTTATTTTTAACCAATTAAATAGAGCTCTGCACAAATTAATTTTGGTAGTACCATTAGAGGCAGAAAAATCTCACATCTACAACACATACATGTAGACACACCCAAACAGAGACATTTTAGTTACTGGTATTTGTGCAGAGCACCTAAACTTTTTATTTGTCTGTGACAACTACCTTCATGGAAGCTGTAGGCTACATTTTGGGCAAGGTTGCAGTGCTTCTATAGCCATTTGTATTTTTTTAAAGGCCTCTTTTTCCATTTTTTCTTCAGTCTTAGGAATTGAGGATGATCTAGAGTTACAGACTTGTTTCTAGAGTTGTATTTCTGGTTTTGCCAAGATTTGTAAGATAAGGACAGTTGCTCCCAATTCCTCAAAGAATTGGGTTGTAACTTAAATGACATCATAGATTTAACCACCTACATTATCCTCAATTTGCTTCTTTGCCTCTGTATACATAGTTCTAATTTTACCTTAGGGAAGAAGGACTTCAAAAAATTCCTATCAGGTTCTAAATATCAGCTTCCAATCTGGCCACTTGGACTACAGAGCTACTAAAACATTCTTTTAAATATCAAATCAGTTTCCATCAGAGACAAACCACAAATATTTTTGGCTGTATTGTATAACATCCCTTGAGCGTAAGAGAGAAACCCCAAAGGTGCAAGAGCCCCACTCCCAAAGGCAGGCAAAAGAAAGAAGTAACCTCTATGTCCCAGGAAGGCAGGAAGCCAGCTCATTTCTTATGATGACTCTTATGAGACAGGAAGGCACTAGCTAGCACCGGGAAATACAGTGTTAGTAACGAATGGCCCTGGGTCTAGAAAAGAAGGGACAACATGACATTTTATTTTCCCCTCTGCACTGCACACCACAGAGATTTGGAAGACCTGCTTCTGATAGAATTTTCACCGTCTGTGGTCTTCCACCAGTTTTTTAGCAGACTCTGACCCCTAACAGAGTGTACCCTTGGCTGTTTAAGGGAATAACCTTAGTGCAACTGGAGTTACATTCAGTCCTACAGTCTTTTCTTCTGTTTTAGGTACCTCGTGTCTCTAATTTCTCATTAGCTTTTTGTAATGAAACTATTCTGGAAATTTGAAGATTTTGCTTTTAAGTGCATTTCTTAAATGATTTTGTCTAGTTGAAATGTTCCTCATAATTTTCTATAGTTGTATAGGTACTCCTAGGCCATAGTTATCTCAGTTTTAGTTCCTCCAAGGGCTGGCAGCCGTTTGGTAGGACCCTAGTTGTAAATGGAGTTTTTACCCACATTTCTGCCCAACCACATCTGGCTGCAAATGGGGTGTAACTCACATTTCTGTCTGATCACAGGGCCTCCAACCTGATGGTTATTAATCCAAACTCTCAGGATGCAAAACAAGCTTGGTCAGATTTTACCATTTTTACTAGATATTCACAGCTTCCAGACCATAGTTTTTAGTGATGGAAGGTGGCATGCTTGACTCTATAGAATTTAAAGGATCCCTTAGCTAAAGCCTTTGCACAAAACAAGAAAATGTAGAGAGCAAGAAGACTGATTTTGCTAAATCTAAAGTGCCCATTGAGGAATTTCAATGACATAGCATGCTTAGTAAGGTTAACCCATTTAGATAAAAACACACATGGTTTCTTATGCATAGCACCAGCCAGTGTTCCCAAAAGGGGGCCAGGGGAAGTTCTGGAATTTGACTTCCCATGATTAGACAGCTGCTGTCAGCTGACCCCGTGTTCTGGGTCCGTGTGCTGCTCTGAGCACCACTCCCCAGAGTCCCAGCAGTGGTCGTCAGTGCTCTGTGTTGCAGGTCCTGAATAGCACATGACATTGAGGCTTGCTCAAGTGCTGGGGGACCGAACCGTTACAGCACACTGTCCACATGAGCTAGTAAGATAGTAAGATGTTCCTTCTAACCCAGGAACGAGGTATGTTCTTCTGTAGGGAGCCCTGTGGGACAGCTACACATCATGGACCAAAGCCCGACACTTTGCAGTTTTCTTGTCTCCTAGAAACACCCCTGGGAGGGCTGGAGAGGCAGTTATCTCATCCTCAGGGGGAGTTCACCCTCATTCACTGACTTGAGAGCTAGGGGTATTTGATCAAGTAAGAGTAGATAAAATCCAAATTGAAATTGCACTAAATGGCCAAAATATCACTACATGAGCTCAACTCTGTCAGATAAAGTAACCAAAAGAATCAGAATATCTTTAGGTAAACAAAGAGTCGGAACAAATATATTTAGATAAATAGTTGCTGCCACAGAACAACAAAACCAGTTTGAGGGTGCCCCCTCAAACTCACCAGCTCCAGATTGGCCACATCCGCAGCGTCCAGGATGCCCCTTATGGGCGGGCAGAACAGAGGAGCCCAATACAGCCAGAATGCAACCAGTACAAAATGTGGGTGCATAATCCAAAGCTTTGGAGGGGCTGAGAAGAAAAGGAGGGAGTCACCATGATTTGATGGGTCACACAGGGACCACCTATGGGCATCTGCACTTTGATGTCGAGGGAAAGGTGTCCTTTTCCACTCCTGAAGATTGGGTCCCACTACTGCCACCACATGACCAATCAAAAACTCTAGAGACAGGAGGTGGAGCCAAGATGGCGGCCTGAGTAGAGCAGCGGAAATCTCCTCCCAAAACCACATATATTTTTGAAAATACAACAAAGACAACTCTTCCTAAAAGAGAGACCAGAAGACACAGGACAACATCCAGACCACATCCACACCTGCAAGAACCCAGCACCTCGTGAAGGGGGTAAGATACAAGCCCCAGCCTGGCGGGACCTGAGTGCCCCACACCCCAGCTCTGGGTGGGAGGAGAGGAGTTGGAGCAGGGAGGGAGAGGGAGCCCAGGACTGCTAAATAGCCAGCCCTCACCATCCACACCAGAGTGCAGACACAGTGCATGCGTGCGGTCCTGGATACTAGGGAAACAGGACAGTGAGACCTGTGAGTGAGTCCCCGCAGTCAGCGCCCCTGGGACAAAGAAAAGCGAGTGCTTTTTGGAAGTCTTAAAGGGACATGGACCCCAAAACCAGACGGAAACGTCCCAGGACACTTAGTCCAGCAGCAGGGAATCTGAGGAACTCTGGGCACTCTAACCCCCTGTGCAGCAGGGAGCATGGAGGCACCTCATGGAGATAAATAGCCTCCTGGCCATTCCCCCTCCAACACGGCTCCACCATATCGGAGCAGCAGCCTGAGGGAGGCCATGCTCACAGCAACAGTGGAGATAAACTCCATAGCAGCCGGGCAAGAATCAGAAGCCCTGTCTGTATGCAGCTGCCCAGCACAAGCCACTAGAGGTCGCTGTTCTCCAGGGAGAGAAAGGCCACAAACCAACAAGACGAGAAGTTCTTCCAGCCATCACTTGTGCAAGCTCTGCAAACTATCTCTATTGCCATGAAAAGGCAAAATTTCAGGCAGACCAAGATAACAGAGACAACACCTGAGAAGGAGACAGACCTAACCAGTCTTCCTGAAAAAGAATTCAAAATAAAAATCATAAACATGCTGACAGAGGTGCAGAGAAATATACAAGCACTAAGGGGTGAAGTCTGGAGGGAGATTACAGACATCCGGAAGGAGATTACAGAAGTGAAACAAACTCTGGAAGGATTTATAAACAGAATGGATAAGATGCAAGAGGCCATTGATGGAATAGAAACCAGAGAATAGGAACGCATAGAAGCTGACGCAGAGAGAGATAAAAGGATCTCCAGGAATTAAACAATATTAAGAAAACTGTGTGACCAATTCAAAAGGAACAATATCCATATTATAGGGGTACCAGAAGAAGAAGAGAGAGAAAAAGGGATAGAAAGTGTCTTTGAAGAAATAATTGCTGAAAACTTCCCCAAACTGGGGGAGGAAATAATCGAACAGACCACAAAAATACACAGAACTCCCAACAGAAAGGACCCAAGGAGGACAACACCAAGACACATAATAATTAAAATGGCAAAGATCAAGGACAAGGAAAGAGTTTTAAAGGCAGCTAGAGAGAAAAATGTCACCTATAAAGGAAAACGCATCAGGCTATCATCAGACTTCTCAACAGAAACCTTATAGGCCAGAAGAGAATGGCATGATATATTTAATGTAATGAAACAGAAGGGCCTTGAACCAAGGATACTGTATCCAGCATGATTATCATTTAAATATGAAGGAGGGATTAAACAATTCCCAGATGAGCAAAAGTTGATGGAATTTGCCTACCACAACCACCTCTACAGGGTATTTTACAGAGGGACTGTTCTAGACGGGAGCACTCCTAAGACTGAACAGATGTCACCAGAGAAAATAAAATCACAGCAAAGAAAGCAGACCAATCAAATACTAAATAAAGGAAAAAAATAAAATCAACTACACACTAAAAGCAGTTAAAGGAAACACAAAAGAGCACAGAATAAAATAACCAACATATAAATACTGGAGGAGAGGAATAAGAAGGGAGAGAAGAAAACAATCTCCAGACAGTGTATATAACAGCTCAATAAGCAAGCTAAGTTAGGCAGTAAGACACTAAAGAAGCTAACCTTGAACCTTTGGTAACCACGAATCTAAAGCCTGCAATGGCAATAAGTACATATCTATCGATAATCACCCTAAAAGTAAATGGACTGAATGCACTCAATCAAAAGACACACAGTAATAGAATGGATAAAAAAGCAAGACCCATCTATATGCTGCTTACAAGAAACTCACCTCAAACCCAAAGACATGCACAGAATAAAAGTCAAGGGATGGAAAAACATATTTCAGGCAAACAACAGTGAGAAGAAAGCAGGGGTTGCAGTACTAGTATCAGACAAAATAGACTACAAAACAAAGTAAGTAACAAGAGATAAAGAAGGACATTACATAATGATAAAAGGCTCAGTCCAACAAAAGCATATAACCATTCTAAATATATATGCACCCAACACAGGAGGACAAGCATATGTGAAACAAATACTAACAGAACTAAAGGGGGAAATAGAATGCAATGCATTCATTTTAGGAGACATCAACACGCCACTCACCCCAAAGGATAGATCCACTGGGCAGAAAATAAGTAAGTACACAGAGGCACTGAACAACACACTAGAACAGATGGACCTAATAGACATCTGTAGAACTCTACATCCAAAAGCAAGAGGATATACATTCTTCTCAAGTGCACATGGAACATTCTCCAGAATAGACCATATACTAGCTCACAAAAAGAGCCTCAGTAAATTCCAAAAGATTGAAACTCTACCAACCAACATTTCAGACCACAAAGGTATAAAACTATAAATAAATTCTACAAAGAAAACAAAAAGGCTCACAAACACATGGAGGCTTAACAACATGCTCTTAAATAATAATCAATGAACAAATTAAAATAGAGATCAAGCAATATATGGAAACAAATGACAACAACAACACTAAGCCCCAACTTCTGTGGGACGCAGCGAAAGCAGTCTTAAAAGGAAAGTATATAGCGATCCAGGCACACTTAAAGAAGGAAGAACAATCCCAAATGAATAGTCTAACATCACAATTATCGAAACTGGAAAAAGAAGAACAAATGAGGCCTAAAGTCAGCAGAAGGAGGGACATAATAAAGATCAGAGAAGAAATAAACAAAATTGAGAAGAATAAAACAATAGAAAAAATCAGTGAAACCAAGAGCTGGTTCTTTGAGAAAATAAACAAAATAGATAAGCCTCTAGCCAGACTTATTAAGAAGAAAAGAGAGTCAACACACATGAACAGAATCAGAAATGAGAATGGAAAAATTACGACAGACTCCACAGAAATACAAAGAATTATTAAAGACTACTATGAAAACCTATATGCTAACAAGCTGGGAAACCTAGAAGAAATGGACAACTTCCTAGAAAAATACAACCTTCCAAGACTGACCAAGGAAGAAACACAAAAGTTAAACAAACCAATAATGAGCAAAGAAATTGAAACGGTAATCAAATAACTACCCAAGAAAAAAAACCCCGGGCCAGACGGATTTACCTCGGAATTTTATCAGACATACAGAGAAGGCATAATACCCATTCTCCTTAAAGATTTCCAAAAAATAGAAGAGGAGGGAATACTCCCAAACTCATTCTAAGAAGCCAACATCACCCTAATACCAAAACCAGACAAAGACCCCACCAAAAAAGAAAATTACAGACCAATATCCCTGATGAACGTAGATGCAAAAATACTCAATAAAATATTAGCAAACCGAATTCAAAAATATATCAAAAGGATCATACACCATGACCAAGTGGGATTCATCCCAGGGATGCAAGGATGGTACAACATTTGAAAATCCATCAACATCATTCACCACATCAACAAAAAAAGGACAAAAGCCACATGATCATCTCCATAGATGCTGAAAAAGCATTTGACAAAATTCAACATCCATTCATGATAAAAACTCTCATCAAAATGGGTATAGAGGGCAAGTACCTCAACATAATAAAGGCCATATATGATAAACCCACAGACAACATCATACTGAACAGCAAGAAGCTGAAAGCTTTTCCTCTGGGATCGGGAACAAGACAGGGATGCCCACTATCCCCACTGTTATTCAACATGGTACTGGAGGACCTAGCCATGGCAATTAGACAAAACAAAGAAATACAAGGAATCCAGATTGGTAAAGAAGAAGTCAAACTGTCACTATTTGCAGATGACATGATATTGTACATAAAAAACCCTAAAGACTCCACTCCAAAACTACTAGAACTGATATCGGAATTCAGCAAAGTTGCAGTATACAAAATTAACACACAGAAATCTGTGGCTTTCCTATACACTAACAATGAACCAATAGAAAGAGAAATCAGGAAAACAACACCATTCACAATTGCATCAAAAAGAATAAAATACCTAGGAATAAACCTAACCAAAGAAGTGAAAGACCAATACCCTGAAAACTACAAGACACTCTTAAGAGAAATTAAAGGGGACACTAACAAATGGAAACTTATCCCATGCTCTTGGCTAGGAAGAATTAATATCGTGAAAATGGCCATCCTGCCCAAAGCAATATACAAATTTGATGCAATCCCTATCAAATTACCAGCAACATTCTTCAACGAACTGGAACAAATAGTTCAAAAATTCACATGGAAACACCAAAGACCCCAAATAGCCAAAGCAATCCTGAGAAAGAAGAATAAAGTGGGGGGGGAATCTCACTCTCCAACTTTAGTAATCAAGACAGTTTGGTACTAGCACAAGAACAGAGCCACAGACCAGTGGAACAGAATAGAGACTCCAGATATTAACCCAAACATATATGGTCAATTAATATTTGATAAAGGAGCCATGGACATACAATGGGGAAATGACAGTCTCTTCAACAGATGGTGCTGGTAAAACTGGACAGCTACATGTAAGAGAATGAAACTGGACCATGGTCTAACCCCATACACGAAAGTAAACCCCATACACGAAAAGACTGTAATGGGGTTTGTGGGGGGACTTGGTATAGGGGAGAGCCTAGTAAACATAATATTCTTCATGTAATTGTAGATTAGTGATAACAAAAAAAAAGAGAGAAAGAAATGGGGGATTACTCCCTGATAGAATAAAACTAACTGCAAATCAACGATTAATGCATGCTTTACATATCCTTAATTTTGATCTTTTAAAGGGTGTCAGATGATCAGCTATGGAAGCACAGTTTTCTCATAATATTCCTTTCTCTTAAAAAAAAAAAAGCAGTTCCTGTGTGGTGATCTCCAATAGGTTCTTCACAATGGTATAAAGGTCATATCAAAGTGTGGGCAAAGGGTTTGTTTGTGTTTATACAGAGGATCAAAGCCTAATTTGGCTACACAGAAAACGAATTAAGATATGATATGAAGAAGAACTTCCAACATCAACATCCTCTGGAAGAGTCATTCCAGAAGATGAACATCAAAAAACTTCAACAAAGATCCTGGCGCTGTTGCAGTTGTAGCTGCATTCATCCCACTGGTTCATGGACTTGCCATGGGAATGAAGAAGGAGATATCTAAGCTGGCCTGTGCATACAGTAAAACAACAAATTTGACTGGATCTATACTGTCAGAACTCAACCAAGAATTAGGAGAAGTGCAAGTTGCAGTGCTCCAAAATCGTGCAACTATAGACTATCTACTGTTAAAAGAACATATGGGATGTGAACAGTTCCCAGGAATGTGTTGTTTTAATTTGTCTGATTTTTCTCAAACTATTCAAATTCAGTTAGACAATATCCATCATATCATTGATAAGTTTTCACAAATGCCTAGGGTACCTAACTGGTTTTCTTGGTTTCACTGGAGATGGCTGGTAATTGTAGGTCTGCTTTTGTTATGTAACTGTATTCCTATTATGCTAATGTGTGTATGCAATTTAATTAGTAGTTTAAAACCTATACATGCTTAGTTACTCTACAAGAAGATATGTCAAAGAAATAATCAATCTTCCCATGTTTTCTTCTGTCTGCTACTTCTATAGCTTTTCTTCTTCCTTCCTAATTACAACCCTTTAGTAGAATTCGTGCCTCATATCGAAAATTACCAAGTATCATAATTCTTCCAAGTGGTAAAGATACCTCAAGACAAATGGTGGGCACAGAAGCCACAGGGCATAAATCTGCCAAGAAGTAAAAAGCTAACCTTTTCAAAGAATATTGCTTCTCTCTCACTTACCAACTTTACATTTCCCTGTATGGCCCCAGAAGATGACTGGTTAGCCAGAGACGGGTAAGATTCCTCAAGGGAGGAACAACCTAAGACAGGCACAGTCGCAGGGGGGCCATCAGGTGAGAAATTGGGGATCAACAGAGGTGAGGCTTAGAACCTCACCCCCCCCCCCCCCCCGTTTTGAGAGAAATCTTCTGCATCCGTGGATGTTTTGTTGCCGTTGTCTAGCTTGGATTAATACTTAGTCTATAGGCACAGACCTGATCATCTACATTTGCCCTCTTACAGCACTAAAATATGTTTTCTACCTTTATCTTGCATCTACCTACCACTTCAGCATTTTATTAAAATAATAATAATAATAATAATAAGGGAGAAATGTGGGATTCACATATAAATCAAGTATAAAAATCAACTGAATAATCATATCTGACTTGATTGTTTATAGTTCATAATGCATGATCAAAACCGAAAGTTTCTGTGATATGATATGACTGCCCTTGCACTGTCACCATGTAAGAACTTATTCACTATGTAAGAACTTGTTCACCATGTAAGAACTTGTTTGTTATGCTTCAGAAGATTGGAGACTGTTGAGAATTAGACTTGGGGTTGATTAATGATTGTGCATTGAGTCCCCTATACAGAATTTTATTGTTGTTAACAACCATTTGATCAATTAATATGAGAGATGCCCTCTCAAAAAAAAAAAAAGAACTCTAGAGACCAAAAAGTCTCTGAAATAAAAGGGTTTAAGTAGCCTTTACAGATGCAGTCAGAAAAAGGACTGACTCCTGGGACAGGCAGTTTCCGCTTCACCAGCAGCAATGCCAGTTCGCATCAACAATTTGCTCACCAAACTCAAGAAACAAGGCACACTCATAAAGGGTCTCAAGGAAAAAAAATTCTCTATATTTACGTGGGCTACAGATAAGGATGGTGGACTAACTTAAAAATTGGGAAAGTCTGGGGATAGGCAGTTAGTCCAGAGAGAAAGCACGCACATTGGTTGTCAGTGATGGTCAGACACTGCCTGTGCACAAGAGGGATGTGGTGGTTCCGAGGACCTTCTAGATGACTATCAAAATGACTTCATCCAGGAACGTGGACTGATTAGCTATGGCCCACAGCTTTTAACCGATTATGCTTCCTTCTCTTTCTTCCCCATTCTCTGGCCCTTGTGTCACTTAATTTTAGGACACCCCAGAATTTTTCCTTATCACATGGCAGAGTTGGGTAAGTAAAGGCTCAGTTTTTTTATTAGAAGACTAAGATGAGAGGCCCAAGGATATGAAACTAATAGGGAAATTGCTGAGAGAGACTTGCACAGGGAAATGACCCCATTAAGTTGTTTATGAACTGGAATACAAGTGGGACAGAACTGAATAGCCCTGTCAACACTCTGGAAGCGGGACTGTGGAACCACAGACCACACAAGGGGAGCTGGGACTTGTGCTTGGAACCTGAATGCACCAGAGGATTTAATTTAATCCAATTGAGTAATTTTTTTTAAAAAGTATATTCACAATGTTGTGCAGCCATTTGCATGATTTAATTCCAGGACGTTTTTCCATTACCCCATCAAAAGACCCCACACATGCTCACAGTTACTCCAAATTTCCCCTCTTCCTATCCTCTGGCAACCTCTACCCTACTTTCTGTGTCTATGAATTTGCCTATTCTGGGTATTTCATATAAATGGAACCATATAATATGTGGTCTTTGTGACAGGCTTCTTTCACTTCGCATGTTTTCAAGGTTCACTCATGTTGTAGCATGTCAGTATTTCATTCCTTTTCACCAAATGTTCTATTATACATACATACAACATATTGTTTATAAATTTGCAGGTGATGGACATTTTGGTTCTCTCCATCTTTGGCAATTATGAATAATGGTGCTATTTGTGTACAAATTTTCATCCAATTCATGAATACAAGATGTCTTTCCATTTATTTAGGTGGTCTTAATTCCTTTTAAATATATTGTATAGTTTTCATTCTTCAAATCATACACTTCTTTGGATAAATTTCTTCATAAGTATTTTATTCCTTTTTATGCTATAGTAATGGAATTTTAAAAAATACCATTTCACATGTTTCAGTTATTCTCTAGAAGACAACTGTTTATTAACCTTGTATCATGCAGCCCTGCTGAGCTCATTTATCAGCTTTAATAGGTTTCCTTTGTGGATTCTTCGGGGTTTTCTATATATAAGAATGTGTCATCTATGAATAGAGACATTTTTATTTCTTCCATTCCTACATGATGACTTTTGTTGTTATTGCCTAATTTCCCTGGCTAGAACCTCCAGAACAATTCTGAATAGAAGTAACGAAAGAAGACATCCTTGTCTTGTCCCTGATCTTAAGGGGAATGCTCCGAATCTTTTGCCATTAAGTATGGTGTTGGCTGTGGGGTTTTGTAGATGACCTTTACCAGGTGAGGAAAGACTGTGGGGTTTTGTAGATGACCTTTACCAGGTGAGGAAATTCTGTTTTAGTTTGTTTAGCATTTCTATCATGAAAGGGGGTTGGGGCTTGTTAAATGTCTTTTTCGAATCTATTGAGATGATCATGTAGGTTTGTCCTTTAATTCTATTAATATTTTGTAATACATTGATTTTTGTATGTAAACCAACTTTGTGTTCCTGGGTAAGTCCCTGGTCATGGTGTGTAATTCATTTATATGCTGCTGGATTCAGTTTGTTACAATTTTGCTGAGAGTTTTTGCATGCATATTCATAAAAGATATTGCCCTGAGTTTTCCTTTGTTGCCTTTTTTCTGGCTTTAGAATCAGAGTCATACTTTCATCACAGATTTAGTTAGAAGTGTTCCATCCTCTTCTGATTTTTCAGAGTTTGAGAAAGACTGGCATTAATTCTTCATTAAAATTTGGCAGAATTCACCAGTGAAGCCATTTGGTTCTGGAATTTTCAGTGTTGGAAGTTTTTGATTACCAACTCAATTTCTTGATATAGGTCTATTCAAACTTCCTATTCTTTCTTGAGTCACTTTTGGTAATTTTTTCTTCCTAGGAATTCATCCATTTCATCTAAGTTATCAAATATACAGGCATACAATTGTTCAAAGCACTCCCTTACAATCCTTTTCATTTTTTTAAGTCAGTATTAATATCCCTTCTTTAATCCTTGAGTTTAGTTAAATCTAAACTTTTGGTCAACCTAA
This sequence comes from Manis pentadactyla, assembly GCF_030020395.1. Lineage (NCBI taxonomy): Eukaryota > Metazoa > Chordata > Mammalia > Pholidota > Manidae > Manis > Manis pentadactyla. The sequence continues at coordinate 143,137,913 of NC_080020.1, read as the reverse complement.
CTAAAAGTTTGTCAGTTTTTAAATTCTTTTCAAAGAGCCAACTTCTGGTTTTGTTGATTTTCTCTGTTGTTTTCTTTTCAATAATTTTTAAAAATTTAGTTGTGGTAAGAAATCCATAAAATTTACCATCTTAACCATTTTTATGTGTACAGTTCAGTAGTATTAAGTATATTTGCACTGTTGTTTAGCAGACCACCAGAACTTTTTCATTTTGCAAAACTAAAACACTATGTACATTAAACAACTCCCCATTTCCTCCTCCTCCCACCCCTGGTCACCACCATTGGACTTGCTGTTCTATGAATTTGACTACTTTAGATACCTCGTATAATGGAATCATTTGTCTTTCGGTCACAGGCTTATTTCCTGTAGCACATCGTCCTCAACTTCTATCCACTGTGTAGTATGAGATAGGATTTCCTCCCCTTTTAAGGTTGAGTAATATTCCATTGTGTGTAAAACTACATTTTGTTTAACGATTCATCTGTTGATGGATGTGTGGTTTGCTTCTACCTCTTGGCTGTTGTGAATAGTGCTGTTAGGAACATGTGTGCAAATATCAATCTGAGATTCTGCTGTCAATTCTTTTGTATATAGACACAGAAATGGAGTTGCTAGACCAGTATCACTTATGAATTTAGATGTAAAGTCCTCAACAAAAATTAGCAAATTGGATCAAGTAGTATATAAAAGCTTGATATACATTCAGCCATAAAAAATCTTAAAATTCTGAAAATGCTATTACCATGGATGAACTTTGAAAACATGTTAAGTCAAAGAAGCAGACACAAAAGGACAAATATGACATGATTCCAATTAAAAAATTTTTTAATTAAAGTATTATTGATATACACTCTTATGAAGGTTTCACACGAAAAAACAATGTGGTTACTACACTCACCCATACTATCAAGTCTGCCCCATACCCCAATGCAGTCACTGTCCATCAGTGTAGTAAGATGCCACAGAGTCACTGTTTGCCTTCTCTGTGCTACACTGCCTTCCCCGTGACCCCTCACACCATGTGTACTAAACATAATACCCCTCAATCCCCTTCTCCCTCACTCTCGAGCCACCCTCCCATACCCCCCACCTTTTTGGAGTCTGTGAGTCTGCTGGTGTTTTGTTCCTTCAGTTTTGCATTGTTGTTATACACCACAAATGATGGAAATCATTTGGCATTTGTCTTTCTCCACTTGGTTTATTTCTCCTAGCATACTATCCTCCAGCTCCATCCATGTTGTTGCAAATGGTAGGATTTGTTTCTTTCTTATGGCTGAATAGTATTCCATTGTGTATATGTACCACCTCTTCTTTGTCCATTCATCTACTGATGGACACTTAGGTTGCTTCCATATCTTGGCTATTGTCTCCATATCTGAGAACTTATATTCTTTGGGTAAATTCCTAGGAGTGGAATTCCTGGGTCAAATGGTATTTCTACTTTTAGTTTTTTGAGAAACCTCCATATTGCTTTCCACATGGTTGAAATAGCTTACGTTCCCACCAGCAGTGTAGGAGGATTCCCCTTTCTCTGCATCCTTGCCAGCATTTGTTGTTCTTAGTCTTTTCGATGCTGGACATCCTTACTGGTGTGAGGTGATATCTCATTGTGGTTTTAATTTCCATTTCCCTGATGATTAGTGATGTGAAGCATCTTTTCATGTGCCTGTTGGTCATCTGAATTTCTTCTTTGGAGAACTGTCTCTTCATATCCTCTGCCCATTTTTTAATTGGGTTATTTGCTTTTGGGTGATGAGGCATGTAAATTCTTTATATATTTTGGATGTTAACACCTTGTTGGATATGTTATTTACAAATATATTCTCCCATACTGTAGGATGCCTTTTTGTTCTATTGGTGGTGTCCTTTGCTGTACAGAAACTTTTTAGTTTAATGTAGTACCATGAGTTCATTTTTAGTTTTGATACCCTTGCTTGAGGAGATGTGACAGGAAGAAGTTGCTCATGCTTATATTCAGGAGATTTTTGCCTATGGTGTCTCATAAGAGTATTATGGTTTCATGACTTACATTCAGGTCTTTGATCCATTTCGAATTTACTTTTGTGTATGGGGTTAGACAATGATCCAGTTTCATTCTCTTGCATGTAGCTGTCCAGTTTTGCCAACACCAGCTGTTGAAGAGGCTGTCATTTTCCCACTGTATGTCAATGGCTGCTTACCATATATCACTTGACCACATATGGTTGGGTTTATATGTTGGCTCTCTAGTGTGTTCCACTGGTCTATGGGTCTGTTCTTGTGCCAGTACCAAATTGTCTTGATTAGTGTGTTTTTGTAGTAGAGCTTGAAGTTGGGGAGCATAATTCCCCCAGCTTTATTCTTCCTTCTTAGGATTGCTTTGGCTATTCGGGTTTTTTGTGGTTCCATATGAATTTTAGAACAATTTGCTCTATTTTATTGAAGAATGTTGTTGGTATTTTGATAGGAATTGCATTGAATCTGTGGATCGCTTTAGGCAGGATGGCCATTTTGACAATATTAATTCTTCTGATCCATGAGCACAAGGTGTGTTTCCATTTATTGGTATCTTCTTTAATTTCTCTCATTAGCGTCTTGTAGATTTCAGAGTATAGGTCCTTCACTTTCTTGGTTAGGTTTATTCCAAAGTATTTTATTCTTTTTGACACAATTGTGAATGGAATTGTTTTCCTGATTTCTCTTTCTGCTAGTTCATTGTTAATGTATAGGAAGCAACAGATTTCTGTGTATTAATTTTGTATCCTGCAACTTTGCTGTATTCCAATATAAGTTCTAGTAGTTTTGGAGTGGAGTCTTTAGGGTTTTTTATGTACAATATCATGTCATCTGCAAACAGTGACAGTTTAACTTCTTCTTTACCAATGTGGATGCCTTGTATTTCTTTGTTTTGTCTAATTGCCGTGGCTAGGACCTCCAGTACTATGTTGAATAACAGTGGGGAGAGTGGGTATCTCTGTCTTGTTCCTGATCTTAGAGGAAAAGCTTTCAGCTTCTCGCTGTTCAGTATGATGTCGTCTGTGGGTTTATCATATATGGCCTTTATTCTTTTGAGGTACTAGCCCTCTATACCCATTTTGTTGAGAGTTTTTATCATAAATGGATGTTGAATTTTGTCAAATGCTTTTTCAGCATCTCTGGAGATGATCGTGTGGTTTTCGTTCTTCTTTTTGTTTATGTGGTGGATGATGTTGATGGATTTTCGAATGTTGTACCATCCTTGCAATCCCTGGGATGAATCCCACTTGGTTGTGGTGTATGATCCTTTTGATGTATTTTTGAATTCGGTTTGCTAATATTTTGTTGAGTATTTTTGCATCTACGTTCATCAGGTAAATTGATCTGCAGTTTTCTTTTTTGGTGGGGTCTTTGTCTGGTTTTGGTATTAGGGTGATGCTGGCTTCATAGAATGAGTCTGGAAGTATTCCCTCTTCTTCTATTTTTTGGAAAACGTTAAGGAGAATGGGTATTATGTCTTCTCTGTATGTGTGACAAAACTCTGCGGTAAATCCGTGTGGCCCAGGAGTTTTGCTCTTGGGTAATTTTTTGATTACCAATTCAATTTCTTTGCTGGTAATCGGTCAGTTTAGATTTTCTGTTTCTTCCTTGGTCAGTCTTGGAAGGTTGTATTTTTCTAGGAAGTTGTCCATTTCTTGTAGGTTTTCCAGCTTGTTAGCATATAGATTTTCATAGTATTCTCTAATAATTTTTTGTATTTCTGTGGGGTCTGTTGTGATTTTTCCTTTCTCATTTCTGATTCTGTTGATGTGTGTAGATTCTCTTTTTCTTTTTATAAGTCTGGCTAGGGACTTATCTATTTTGTTTATTTTCTCGAAGAACCAGCTCTTGTTTTCATTGATTTTTTCTATTGTTTTATTCTTCTCAATTTTGTTTATTTCTTCTCTGCTCTTTATTATGTCCCTCCTTCTGCTGACTTTAGGCCTCATTTGTTCTTTTTCCAATTTCAATAATTGTATCTTTAGACTATTCATTTGGGATTGTTCTTCCTTCTTTAAATATGCCTGGATTGCTATATACTTTCCTCTTAAGATGACTGCTTTCATTGCGTCCCCCAGAAGTTTGAGGCTTTGTTGTTGTTGTCATTTGTTTCCATATATTGCTTGATCTTTATTTTAATTTGTTCGTTGATCCATTGATTAATTAGGAGCATGTTGTTAAGCCTCCATGTGTTTGTGAGCCTTTTTGCTTTCTTTGTACAATTTATTTATAGTTTTATACCTTTGTGGTCTGAGAAGTTGGTTGGTAGAATTTCAATCTTTTTGAATTTACTGAGGCTCTTTTTGTTGGCCTACTCTGTTTTGGTATGTTCAACTTAAACAGATTAATGGTAATAATTTTACCAGGTAGGTATGCTTGGGAAAGTTGCTTTACTTCTCACTCCCTCAGTTTCCTTATCTGTAAAACTGAGGATAATAGTAAATGATAGTATTCTCACAAAGTTTTTGGGAGAATTAAATGAGTTAATACATGTTAAGTGCTAAGAAAAGGACATGGAATAGGCAAGTGCATACTTTTTCACTATGACTGTTATTTTACTCACACTCTTTCCAAGGCAAACTCATGGTTTCAACTGTCACCTGAGGCTTATGACTTCCAGATCCATCACAGATCTTCATCTTACTTACTGCACCTACATACCAGGCATTTGCACTTGGATATATAAATGACACCTCAACTGAATAAATCCACTATCTAAAATAGAATCTTCCACCCCAAAGCAGATTCCTTTACGTCATTTCTTAGTGTAAGTCAATTAGTAAATCAGAATCATTTCCCTTTCTCTTATTTACATCCAATATGACTGAGATAAAACAAAACCCAAGCTGCTTTTCCTCTTTAAAAAATCAATACTTGCTCACTGCAGTGTTATGGAAAATACTGGAAAATCTGGACTGGATCGCTGACAGAAGAACCAGGCAGCACTCAGAGGTCTTGGGGTCTGAGGTTTTATTTTACACCAGCGGGCCCAGGGTGGAGTAATCTCCCAAGGTCTGAGCCCTGAGCACACGCAAGGGGAGCAATTTATATTATTTTGCTATGTGGCATTTCGGCATGCGCAGGGCAAAAGGGGAGCCTGCAGGAGGGGAAGGGGGAGCTGCGAGTGCTTTGTCAACTGGAGGAAAAAAGCGGTTTGCTGACCTTGATGGCTGTGTTGAATATTTTCCTTATCACTCCCCCCTCTGATGCCCCTTTAAACACTTCGTTTTAGGGGACATCACCTCCTTGGTTTATGATAGGGTCGTAATGGCTTGTGTTTATACTTTTAATTGCTTTGAGCTAGGATTTTTTCCTTGTGACTTTTTCATTTAAGTTCTGAGTACTTTGTGAAGAACAAAAATGATTATGTTTTTATGCTTTTGTCTGTATGGGCCTTGTGTGTACAAGTTGAAATGAGTCTTTCAGACTCCTGATAAGCTTGTGCTTAACCAAAAATGTACAGTTTTTCTCAGTCCTAATTTATTTTTATGCAGCTGAGCATTACACTCAGGCTGGCTTGAGTGTGAGAGGACAGGTGCTAAAGGTGTAGGGCCACTGAGGGCAGCTTCCTTGGGTGATGACCATGCACTTTAGAACTTTTGTATAGAAGTACTTTGGAAATGCAGGCTGAGACTTGAGTTCAGCTGGGAGAGACAGGTAAGCACAGCAAAACAACTTAACGATTACCTAATAGACAATAGAAAGGGCAACTTTTTGAGGAACAGTTTAGTCAGAGGGGGCAGCAGATAGTTTAATACCCAGGATGAGAGATTCCATTCTGGCGAGGGCCAGGATCCACGGCGTGCAGGTGTTCATAGTCAGAGGGTAATAGTCAGATGCGGAGACAGAGAGGATCTGGAGGTCTGGCTGGGCCTTCCACTGATATATTTCTTTGTCTGGATTATGGGTCCTTTTCACTCTGGAATGATGGTCCCATGGAGTGATGCCTGTTACTTTGAGGGCAGTAGGAGTGGTTAGAACAACAATGTGGGGGCCAGTCCACTGAGGTTTGAGGGGGTACCTTTTTCAATTTCTGACAGACTGAGTCCCCAGCCTGGAAGGAATGTCCTGGGGTCCCTAAGGAGATCAGGGCTCTTTCTATGGTGTATTGCTGCAGCTTATTTAGGGTGGCTCCCAAGGCTTGGAGCTGTTCTCTTGCTCCCTTATCTCCCATATGGTGTAGGTTCCCTGGGAGGCTTCCTAGACATGGGGGAGGGCATCCATACACTAATTCAAAAGGGAAAAGCCTTGAGTCCCAAGTGTGCAGTTAGCACGCAGGAGAGCCAGGGGCAGTAGGTCTCGCCACAGGAGGCCAGTTTCTTGGCAAAACTTAGCTAGGGTTCTTTTGAGGATGCGATTCATTCGCTCCACTTTCCTTGAACTTTGTGGTCTGTAGGTAATGTGGGGTTTCCAGGTAGTGTTGAGAGATTTAGTTAAAGTCTGTATTGCATCTGCTACAAAGGCAGGTTCATTGTCACTGTGAATTGTAGATGGTAGGCCAGTCTGGGGCACAGTTTTTCTCTGGAGGACTTTGGCTATCTCCTGGCTTTGTTTTGTCCTGATTGGGAAGGCTTTGACCCACCCAGAGTATGTACATGCTTTTATTATAAGGTATTTGAGTCCTCTGCCTAGCTGGACATCTGTGAAGTCTATCTCAAGGTTTTCAAAGGGGGCAACTCCTGTTCTTTGGACACCTGGTGTGGGTCGTGGTGCAGACTGAGCATTATTTCTGGCACAAGTCATGCTCTGCTTACTTATTGCTCGGCTTAATAATGCTGGCAACTGGCTGATGTAGTATTGCTTTTTGAGGAGGGCTTCTAGTGCAGTTTTTCTTAGGTGGGTGAGCTGATGTGCTTTGCCAACTGAAGGAAAAAAGCGGTTTGCTGACCTTGACGGCTGAGTTGAATATTTTTCTTATCAGCAGAAATTTGGAAAATTTGGAAAAATCAGAAAGGATAGACTGGGGAGATAGCCTGTGAGAGGCCAGGCTAATTCTAGGTGATTGGATAAATTGTATTTCGTCTACATTTTTAAAAAAAGATAAAATCCATAACCATAACATCCTAAACTTCCAGTTAATCCATTTGTTTGATACTTTCCCAGATAATTAAGTCTCTACTGCATACATGATGTGCTCTTTTTAAACCTAAGAAGTCTTCATTATTGAAAACACTTTGCAAAACTTGCTTTAAACTAAGATTTTAAAATTCAAGTTCCAAAAGCAAACATTTCTGAAGGTTCGGAAAATAAGATGACTCATCTAGAGATAATTACTGTTAACATTTAGGTATTTCCTATTCTGCTATTGAAATATATATAAATGTGGGGCTATTATTCCTATATATGTATATATAATTATGATTGTCCAAAACCAGTATTTGTGGTCTTTAATTATTCACTTTTCTCATTTGTTCTTTTAAAAAATATAAATTTCAACACGTATGCTTCGTGTTCACACGTGTCCAAAGGTAATTTACCGAATCGCCTTCAGATTGTTCCCATTTACAAGCTCACCAAAAATGGCTGAGAGCGCGTTTACTTCCACAGCACCGCGTAATTGTAACTAAACCCAAACTTCTGAGAACCTTGGGGCAGCACCTGCTCCCGCGGTTCAAGTCCCCCGTTAGCCGCTGCGCGGCGCTCGGCCTTACGCCCTGACTCTTGGAAGCGGATCCAGCCCGCCTGCCCCGCGCCGTCGCCGCCGCGTGGCGCACAGTGCTTACGCCACACGTACGCGCCGGACCGCCCTTCCAACGGCGACGGCGCTGCGTCACGGCTTTCAGGCGCTCCGATCTTGGAGGTGGCTACCGCCGTGGGCCCCGCGCTGGCCTCCCGCGCCCTGGGAGTCCGGTCGGCGTCACGATGCGGCGCAGCAAGGCCGACGTGGAACGCTACATCGCCTCGGTACAGGGCTCCGCCGCAACACCCCGAGAGGTGAGCTGGCCTGGGGAGGCGGGCGGTCCCCGCCGCGCGGCGTCATGGTTCGTGGCGGCGCCGCTCCTTGGCGCGTTCCGTGGAGGCGCCGGCCGGCGGTTGTGACCTCGGGGCCGGGGGCGGGGGCCGTTGGCGCCCGCGCTTCCTCTTCCTGCTGGCCTGCTCCCGGCGGCCCTGCCTCGCGGTTTGCCCTGTCCGTGGGTGCACGGCTGCGCCCGCGCCGCTCCTCCTGGGCCTGGGCGCCTTCGTATCCGGCGGGTTCTCCCGCTCCGGGACGTTGGCCCGCGGCGGTGGAGGCGGGCAAGGCCGCGCGGACTGGAGCAGCTCCGGTGGGCTCTTGCTGCTGCGGCGGGGTTGCGTTTATAACGATTCCGCACCTATTCCTCAGCACTCCCCCACTCCCAGCACTCTTTGGAAGCTTCTTTTGTTTGCTTCTTTATTCTTTTAACGGAATCTTGTGAATTCTAAATTTCCTACCGGGCATTGTTTACTGTGGCTTAAAATTTGTAACCTTTTCGACAACGTGCTTTTACTTATGTAATTTTTGTGGCGTTTTTTTTTTTCTTTTAAAATAATGTGCTTGATGCTTTCTGGATTCAACAGAACTTTAGGGACTTGATGTGGAGGTTGAGAAAAAGGCACTAAGGGTTGGCGTGCGCAGGGTTTTGAGTCGTTTTGGCTGTGTTTAATCACACCTCTGTCGTTCATAAACTGGGATTTGAGGCAAGCTAAACTTACTTTATCAATAGGACGGAGTGACCGTATTGATAGTATATAGTGATCCATTAAAAAAATTAGGGTAATGCGTGGCGCATAGTGAGTACTTAGTAAGTGTTGATGTTTAGGACAGTCATTCAAGGTCCCTTCTGATCAAGGGTCTATGAGAATAAAGGTAAATGAGGAAATTTTAAAAAGAAAACCAGGGACGATCATGATTGTAATAACAACATAGTTGTATCTCTTGTCATGTGTTACTCATACGTTGTCTTAACTTTGTTCTCTCAACAGTCCTGTGGATAGAGACCTGGAGAGATTAAAGATTTATTTAGGGTCACTTAGGTGACTCAGCAGGATTTTCGTGGTGGGTCTGATGTAGTTTCTTTTAGGACTAGTGGAGTAGGCAGGTTACAACCTATTCCTCTCCTGTATGTACCTACCTACAGATTGTAATTTCAATTTGCCAGTATACTCATAAGTACAGATTTGGTGCCAGACTAATAAAACAGAACCTTGTTGAGAGTTTGTGTACCCCTAAAATTTATAGGACTTAAAAAAAATGTTTAGAGCTTTAGTGAGATTCTTAGGACCATGTCTCCCGAAGGATTAAGAACCACTGGTCTAGACAGAAGTCAGAACTTTCTTTGAACTACCTGACTTTCCCATCAAATAAAGAGGTGTGGGCAAAATTCAAAGGATTGGTCACTGTGGCCACCTTTCTTTTACATTTACAGAGTATTATTTTAGTCAGATGTTTTTCTTCAAACAAAGAGAAACTTTGGAACATATGAAGATATTCTATAAATGTAGGTCTAAGTGAAATGACAAAACGGTGCTTCGGTAGCTTGGAAGGGAGGTGGTGGAAGGAACAGGGACAGCAGTTGTTAAAAATTAGTATATACTTGGCTCCGAGTTTGGCAGAGACTGGCCTGTGTGAACTGACCATACTTTCTGGGATGTCCATGTTCTGGAGCACGGTAGTGGGTCTGTCTATATGCTCATATGTTCCCAGGCTTCCACTGTGCTTTCACTTGTTTATCTCTTGTGTTCCCATTTTCTAATACTACACACCTGCTTTGCCCTTGTTGAAAATGCCACCTGTTTCTTTAATTTTTTTCCCAGATGATTTCTATTTAGTTTTCCTAGATTTCTGACTAGTTGGTTTCCCATTCCATACCCCTAATTCCTACTCCTCAGTGGCAATTTGACAGCACTTAGTTATTTGTTCTGCCATTTACATCTGTACTTCATGCATATATACTTTTATTTCTTGATCTTCTTATCCACATTTTAGACAATTTGTACTGGCTTTCAACTCTGTTCCTCCAGACTTCTCTCGGCAGATGGTATTTCCTTCCTAATTCTCCCAGTTCTGTTACTGTAATTTTTAGTTGAATAAATATTTAGTGTTCATATAATTATGATAAAGTAAATATTTTTGCATTTGAGTCATCTTTATTGTGTAGTTTTGTTTTTACTGGAGTTGATTGCTTTATTTTTTGGTTTGTTTAGTTTTCTATTGTGTATTACTAATTCTTTACTCAGGCTCAATTTAACTCAAGTGTGATCAGACAGGTTACATAATCCCTCAGTTTCAGAGGTTTTCTTGTGGAGCACTCTTGTCTCACTGCTCTGCCTGGACTGGTTTATGCTTCTTTCTGCTACACAGTTCTCTTCCAGTGATTTTACTTTATCATCATGTTGAGAATTCCCTTTTCTGTGTTAGACTCTTGATTTCTTGTAACTCATGTCCTTTTGACTTACTTTGTCTGTTTTGGTGCTGCACAGTCTCCAGTTTGCTTTGAGAAGGAATAGATGGTAAATTTTTTTAACATTGTGTATCTGAAAAAGATTTTAGCTAATTTAATTGATGATCTGGTTATCAAATTCTAGGTTTGGATTAATTTTTCTCTCAATTTTGAGAGCATTGCTTTATTTTATGCTTGTACTGTTAGAAGTCTGATGTGATTTTTGTTCTTGATAGTTCATAGGTTCCCTGTAAGTTCCCTTTCAGTTGGCAGACTTATTTTAAGTTCTGGGACATTTCTTGTATTACTTGTTTGAGCATTTCCTCTCTCTCTTTGTTTCTCTTGGTGTTTTTATTAAGTAAAAATTAGTTCCAGTTTGATCCTTGTTTGTGTCTTCTGTGCTGTTTTTGAGAGATTCCTTTAATCTGAAGGGGATTAGGGAACTCACTGATCATTATGTAGCCTTTGTTTATCCTCCTTTATAACCCCTCTTATCACCCCTCTCAGGACTCCACAGTTTGGAGCCCATCAGTTTATACTGAGAACAAATACGTTTGCTTCAGCTTGTTGTGGGGGAGTTGGGGAGTCAGTTGTCTGTGCAAGATAAGGTAATGGGGCATCTCTCCAGGTCTGAATGTTCCTGTTTTCAGGCCCACATCAGTTCTTGATACTTAGAAGCTTAAGTGAATTCATGTATTTGTTTACAGTGGCATAAGGTGTCATGTAAAGGAGCATTGACTGAATTATGGATTGTCCTGTTATATAACACGGGCTCCACCCCTTCCTGGTTATGTATCCTTAAGACACTCACCTGGGCTTCAGTTTTCCTGTAAAATGAGCAGATTAGGGACAAAATATTATTAAATTTCCCCAAGATTTTGTTGTTCAGTATAATAGTCTTTAATAACTGTTGTTTAATTATCTTGATAGTTCTAAGGAGATGGTTGGCAGCAAAATAGGTAATGCAGCTGACTTTTCTATTATCCATTGACTGTAACTTTTGGGAACCTGCTCTTTGAAAAAGGGGGAAGAAAGCTCTGTTGCTTTTAGTACCATCTTCACTGTTGTGTGTTATTGTCATAAACTTTGTTTTGTTTCTTGCATTTATGAGTTCACGGATGGGGTAAATGCTGTGTGCCCCATCTTGGTGTATTGCATATTTGCTTTTAATGATTAGCTACAGTTCTGTCCTTCCTGAGCAGTTTTCTCAGGTAAGAATACTGAATGAAATTTAAGGTAGCCTGTACTTTAGGTTTAGACTACATTCTGTTAAGGGTACACACTCAGTACTGTCATACAAAGATAACTTGGAATAATTTTGAGTGTCACTCTTTTGACATAAAATTAGAGTATCCTTTTACAGCTTTGTTGAAATGTAATCCACATACCATTATAATTCACGCATTTAAAGTATACAATTCAGTGAGTTTTGGTATATAACTTGTTTTAAATTGAAGTAAAATACTTATACTAAAAAGCCACTTTAACCAATTTTAAGTACAGTTCAGTTGTATTAATTACACTCATAATGTTGTTCAACCATCACCACTGTTTCCAAAATTTTCCATCATCCCAAACAGAAACTTTATAACCATTAAGCAATAACTACCCAGGTTCCCCTTCCAAATAGTTCCTAGGTACACCTTTAATCTACTTTATGAGTTTGCCAATTTTAGAGATTTCATGTAAGAACATACAGTATTTGTCCTTTTGTATATGGCTTATTTCACTTAGCATATTTTAAAGATTCATCCACATTATTGTAAGATAAATTCTAGCCGAAATAAGCAGGCAAAGAGAGGCAACAAAGGGCCAGGTAATTTATTTAAATACCCCAGGGTGAGGTTCCGTGGCCTTCTAGACAGAGGCTAGAGAAGTCATGTCCGGTTAGGGAGGTGGGGCGCTTATAAGGGATTAGGAGGGGGAGGAGTGGGCAAGCTATCCTAGGAGGTGTTGAGAGGTATGATTGGCTAAAGGTTACATAATAGTCAACTAGAAACTTTTTTCTTTCCAAGAGGGAGGAGGCTGACATCCGGGTCTTAGTTGGCACATCAGGATGGAATTCAGGGAGAGCTGTCCCCTTTCCATATATGGCACGGACTTTGGGGTCTGGTCTGTTCTTTCCCTATGGCATCTCTCTGTTCTGTTTGCATGTCCTTGTTTTTCCTTTCTCCAGCCTAACAATTAAGTATCAAACTTGATTCTGTTTTACAGCTGAACAATAATCTGTTGTAGTATGTATATAATCACATTTTGTTTAAACAACACTTAAGTTGTTTCCACCTTTTGATTATCATGAATCATGCTGCTGTGAACATTGGTGTACAAATAATCTGTTTGAGACCTTGTTTTTAGTTCTTTTGGGAAGAACTAAGGAGTGGAATTGCTGGGTCATATTCTATGTTTAGTTTTTGAGGAATTGCCGAAGTTTTCCATAGTGGCCACACAATTTTTCATCCCTGTCTGCAATGTTACTTCACATCCTTGCCATCACTCTTTTTTTTCTTTATTAATTTTTATTGTAGCTATCATATAGGTTTGAAGTGGCTTTTCATTGTGGTTTTGATTTGCATTTTCCTAATTACTAATACTGTTGAGGATCTTCCTGGTTTATGGGTCATTTGCATATCTACTTTGGAGAAATGTCTACTCAAGTCCTTTGCCTTAGATTTCTTAGTTGAGTAATTGTCTTTTCTGCCATTGAGTTCTAGAAATTCTTTATATATTTTGGATATGATTTCCAAATATTGCTCTCTTTCTGTAGGTTACCATTTTAGTCTCTGTAATGTCAGTTGATGCACAAAAGTTTATAATCTTGATGAATTTCAGTTTAACTATTTTTTTCTTTTGCTTTTTGTGCTTTTGGTGTCATGTCTAAGAATATATTACCAAATCCAAAATTATGAAGATTTGCCTGTTTTCTTAATGTTTTATGGTTTTTAGTTCTTGTATTTAAGTTGTTGATCCATTTTGAGTTAGTTTTTGCATGTGTTGTGAGGAAAGAGTACGGTTTCATTCTTTTGCACGTGGTACTAGAATAAACTTAGCATCCTGGCCAGAAATTGGTTGCCCATAGACTTATGGGTTTATTTCTCAACTCTAAATTCTATTTCATTGTTCTGTATATCTGTCCTATGTCAGTACCACACTATCTTGACTGCTGTAGCTTTGTAGTAAATTTTGAAATTGGAAAGTAGTGAGTCCACCAACTTTGTTCTCTTTCAAGAATATTTGTCTGTTTAGGGCCCCTTGCAGTTCCATATGAATTTGAGGATTTTCCATTTCTGTAGAAAAGGCTATTGGAATTTTCATTGGGATCGCATTGAATTTGTAAATTGTTTTGGGTGGTATTAGACATGTTGACAATATTAGGTCATCCTGTTCTTGAACACATCTCTTCATTTGTTTAGGTCTTTAATTTCTTTCAACAGTGTTTTGTAATTTTCAGTGTGCAAGTTTTTCACCTCTTTTGTACATTTATCCCCAAGTACTCTTTTAGGTGCTTTTGTAAACGGATTGCTTCCTCAGAGGTCTAGCTGCCCTGTTTCCCTAGTTTCCAGCCCTCCACGCAAGTACTGTGTCTGTGCTCTGGTGTGGGTGGCTGGGGCTGGGTGTTTAGCAGTCCTGCGCTCCCTCTCCCTCTCCCCAGGAGCTGGGGGGAGGTGTGCTCGGGTCCCGCCGGGCCGGGGATTGTATCTTACTCCTTTCAGCAGGCGCTGGGCTCTCGCATGTGTGGATGTAGTCTGGCCGTTGTCCTGTGTCTTCTGGTCTCTCTTTTAGGATTAGTTGTATTTGTTGAATTTTCAAAAGTATATATGTTTTTGGGAGGAGATTCCCACTGTCCTACTCACACCGCCATGTTGGCTCTGCCCTCCATGAATTGCTTCCTTAATTCCTTTTTCTGAATGTTCGTTGCTGATGTATTGAAGCTCAGCCCACTTTTGTGTGTTGATCTTGTATTCTGTAATGTTGCTGAATTACTTTTTAGCTCTAAGTTTTCTTACAGATTCTTCAGATTTTTCTGTATATAGCGTCATATTTCTGTGGATAACGATATATTTTTAATTTTTTCAATTAAAATTTGGATACTTTTTATTTCTTTTTCTTGTCTAATTGCTCTCACTAACTTCCAATGCAATGCTGGAAATGGTGAAAGCTGTTCCTTATCTTGGGGAGAGTCTTCAGTCTCTCACCGTTGAGTATAATGTTAGCTGTGGCCTTTCATTATGACCTTGATTACCATGTAAGGATATTCTTTGTTTTCTGAGAGAATCCTTATATTAGTTTTCTGAGAGTTTTTATCAAGAATGGGTGTTGGATTTTGTCAAATGCTTTTTTGTTTTGGCAGTAATTGAGAGGATCATACGATTCATGTTCTTATATTGAACTACCCTTGCGTTCCTGGGATAAATCCCATTTGGTCATGGTGTATAATACTTTTAATGTGCTGTTGAATTCACTTTGCTGAGGGTTTTTGGTTGAGAATTAAGAGTTAAATTTTTTTATTAGACTTTTTAACTGGAGTCTTCGTTACCCAGCAAAATTGTGCAGAAGGTACAGATTTTTTCTCCTAATTTCATCTATAGATTTAATGCAATCACAAGCAAAAGTACAGCAAGTTATTCTGTGGATATCAATAAACCTGTTTCTAAAGTTTATGTAAAGACAAAAAAGACACAGAATACCGAACACAATATTAGAGGAGAAGGAGAAGTTGGAGGACTGACACTATAAGGCTATAGTTGTCAAGACAGTGTGGTATTAGCATAAGTAAAAATAGTAAAATGGGACAGAATAGAGAATCCAGAAATAGAGCCACATATAGTCAACTTGATCTTAAGGAAAGGCAATATAGTGGAGAAAAGGTAGTGTCTTAACAAAGGATGTTAATATCAGAGACTTCCTATTCATGAACATGAAACATCTCTCCACTTATTTAGTTACTTGATTTCATTCATTAGAGGTTTGTAGTTTTCCTCATACAGACCTTACACATATTTGGTAGATTTGTAACTCATTTTTTTGGTGTTAATATAAATGGTACTGTGTTTTTAACTTCAAGTTCCACTTGTTCATTGCTTGTATATAAGAAAACAATTGACTGTTTGTATTAACCTTATATCCTGCAAACTTGTTATAATTGCTTATTATTTCCAGATATTTTCTTCCCTGGTTCTTTCAGATTTTCTGTGTAGAGTCAAGTTGTCTGCAAAGACAGTTTTAGTTCTTCCTTCCCAATCTGTATACCTCTTACTTCCTTTTCTTGTAGTATTGTATTAGCTAGGACTTCCATTTTTGATTATGTGAAATAGCGTTGAGAGAGAACTTCCTTATCTTATTCCTGATCTTAGTAAGAAAACTTTGAGTTCCTTACCATTAAGTCTGATGTTAGCTGTAGGTTTTTTTGGGGGTAGATACTCGTTCTAGTTAAGGAAGTTCTCTTCTATTCCTAGTTAACTGAGACGTTTTATCATGAATGGGTGTTGAATTTTGTCACATACTTTTCTACATTTATTGATATGATAATGCGATTTTTTCTTCCTTTTAGTTTGTTGATGTGATGAATTACATTAATTGATTTTTGAATGCTGAACCAGCCTTGCAGACCTTGGATAAATCCCACTTTGTTGTAGTATGTATAATTCTAAGACATTGTATTTGGTCTGCTGATACTTTGTTAAGGAGTTTTGAATCTATGTTCATGAGCGATGTTGGTCTACAATTACTTTTCTGTCTCGTTTTTTGTGTTAAGGTAATGCTAGCCTCAGAATGAATTGGGAGGTATTCTCTTGTTTTTAATCCTCTGAAAGGGGTTGAGAATTATATAATTTTTCCCTACTGTTTGGTAGAATTCACCAGTGAACCCATCTTGCCTTGGTGTTTTCTCTTTTGGAAGGTTATTAATTATCGATTCTTTGATATAGACCTATATACATCATCTGTTTCTTCTAGTATGAGTTCTGGCGATTGTATTTTAAGGAATTGGTCCATTTCAACTAGATTATCAAATTTGTGAGCATTGAGTTGACAGTCTTCCTTTATTATCCTTCTAATCATGGTGTCTGTAGTGATCCCCTCTTTCATTTCTGATATTAGTAATTTGTGTCTTCTGTCTTCTTTAAGTTACCCTGATGAGATGTTTATTGATTTAATAGATCTTTTCAAAGACTCAGCCTTTGGTCTTGTTGAGTTTTCTCTATTTCCTATTTTCAGTTGCATTGAATTTTGCTCTAATTCTTACATCTTTTCTCCTGCTTATTTCGGATTTCATTTGCTCTTTTTATAGTTTCCTAAGGTGGAAGCTTAGTTGATTGATTTTAGATCTTTTCTAATATATTCATTAGTTGTTACAAATTTCTGTGCAGTGCTTTTGTTGTATCCCACAAGTTTTGGTAAGTTGTGTGTAGTTTAAAAGATTTTGAAGTTTTTCTTCAGATATCTTTGAGCCATATATTATTTTGTGGTTTGTTATTTAATTTCTAAGTATTTTGGGGATATCCTAGCAGTCTTTCTGTTACTGATTTCTAATTTAATTCCAGTGCGGTTTGAGAACGTGGGATTTATAGTCTTTGAAATTTGTCCAGGTGTGTTTCATAGTCCAGGTGTGGTCTATCTTCATGAATGTTCTATGTGAGGTTAGGAAGAATGTGTATTCTGGTATTGTCTGTAGTCTATAGATGTTAATTATATCCACTTGATTGATGATGTTGTTTAGTTCATCTGTGTCCTTACTGATTTTCTACTTGCTGGATCTATTATTTCTGGTGGAGGGGTATTGAAATCTCCAACTCTAATAGTGGACTTATCTATTTCTCTTTGCAGCTTTATCAGTTTTGCCTTACATATTGTAATGCTGTGTTTTTTAGACACGTACCACGTTAAGGATTTTATTTCTCCTAGGAGAATTGACCTCGTATATTTTATGTACGTTCCTCTTTAACCCTGATAACTTGCTGAAACTCTTGCTTTCTTTTGATAAGTGTTAGGTTCGTATATCTTTCTCCAGTAATTTACATTTATGTATGTATGTATGTATAATTTACATTAGTGTTGGGCATACAGTATAATTACATATATGTGTATATAAATAATGTAGTAATGATCACCAACAATAAGTCTAGTTAACATTTATCACCATCACAGGTACAGAATTTTTTTTTCGTGATGAGAACTTTAAAGATTTATTCTCAGCTGTTTGTAAATACGTAAGATGGTATTATTGACTGTAAACACCATGCTGTGTATTTCATCCATTTATTTTTTTATTAAGGTATTATTGATGTACACTCTCATGAAGGTTTCACATGAAAAAAAAATGTGGTTGCTACATTCACCCATATTATTGAGGTCCTCCACATACCCCATTGCAGTCACTGTCCATCAGTGTAGTAAGATGCCACAGAGTCACTATTTGCCTTCTCTTTGCTACACTGTCTTCCCCATGACCCCCCACACCATGTGTACTGAACATAATACCCCTCAATCTCCTTCTCCCTCACCCACCCTTCCCTTCTCCTCCCCTTTGGTAACCTCTAGTCCCTTCTTGGAGTCTGTGAGTCTGCTGCTGTTTTGTTCCTTCAGTTTTGCATCATTGCTATACTCCAAAAATCAGGGAAATCATTTGGTACTTGTCCTTCTTTGCCTAGCTTATTTCACTGAGTATAATATCCTCCAGCTCCATCCATGTTGTTGCAAATGGTAGGATTTGTTTCTTTCTTATGGCTGAATAGTATTACATTGTGTATATGTGCCACATCTTCTTTATCCATTCGTCTTCTGATGGACACTTAGTTGGTTCCATATCTTGGCTATTGTAAATAATGCTGCGATAAACATAGGGGTGCATATGTCTTTTTGAATCTGAGAGGTTGTATTCTTTGGGTAAATTCCAAGGAGTGGGATTCCTGGGTCAAATGGTATTTCTATTTTGAGTTTTTTGAGGACCCTCCATACTGCTTTCCACAATGGTTGAACTAGCTTACATTCCCACCAGCAGTGTAGGAGGGTTCCCCTTTCTCCGCATCCTTGCCAGCATTTGTTGTTCCTATTCTTTTCTGTATTGGCCATTCTTACTGGTGTGAGGTGATATCTCATTGAAGTTTTAATTTCCATTTCCCTGATAATTAGTGATGTGGAACATCTTTTCATGTGTCTGTTGGCCATCTGAATTTCTTCTTTGGAGAAGTGTCTGTTCATATCCTCTGCCCATTTTTTAATTGGGTTATTTGCTTTTTGGTTGTTGAGGCATGTGAGTTCTTTATATATTTTGGATGTTACCCCTTGTTGGATATGTTGTTTACAGTTATATTCAGAATATATATTCAGAATACATACAGATATACAGATATATCCTCCCATACTGAAGGATGCGTTTTTGTTCTGTTGATGGTGTCCTTTGCCTTACAGAAGCTTTTTAGTTTGATGTAGTCCTGTGTGTTCATTTTTGCTTTTGTTTTCCTTGCTCAAGAAGTGTTCAGGAAGAAGTTGCTCATGTTTATATTCAAGAGAGTTTTGCCTGTTTTCTTGTAAGGGTTTTATAGTTTCATGACTTATATTCAGGATTTGATCCATTTTGAGGTTACTTTTGTGTATGGTGTTAGACAGTGATCCAATTTCATTCCCTTGCATGTAGCTGTCCAATTTTGCCAACACCAGTTATTGAAGAGGCTGTCATTTCCCTGGTATTATGACTTTTTAGAACATCCATTTCTACAGGCAATTTTTAACTTTTTAAGTGAACAAAATCAAATTATTAATGATAACCTTGTTAGGGCAGATTTTTAGTTCTTGTGAAAAATTTGCCAAATTCATAATGTGAAAAGTAAAAGAACTCTTAAATTTTTTTTTTTTAGAAGTCAATGAAGGGATTCTATTTTGCAAAACTGTACTATGAAGCTAAAGAATATGATCTTGCTAAAAAGTAAGTACCAAACTCTGAACTTGCAGTAGGTTTCTAAAATCAGTGCCTTTACCTCATGTTCTTCTTTGAAATGGGTGATTATTTTTTGGCAGTTCTTCCTAAGTGTGTCCTTGAAATGAGGGAATTCATTTCAGACTGATGTTAAGGGCTAGCTTTGATTTCATGTAGATGACTCTAGAATAAGTATTTTCTGCATGCTTTCTGCTTGCTTGTACATAGGGCAAGAAATTGTTTGGCTTAAAACACTTTTTCTAAAGATTGTCCTGGGTTAGAAAAAAAGAGAACCAAGTTTATATCTTAATTTCTTCCTGGTTATATACCTGTCACTTTACCTGTCTTTCAGCTGGAAATAGAAATGAATACAAAATTAAACTGTGATTCCTGGAAAGGAGACAGTATTGTGTAAATGATATTTAATTGACTCAACAGGTGATACTCAGGTTTTTTCTCACCTATAGGGCCAAGAATTTGGTGATCTGATTTCCTGGTGTGGAGTGGTTTAAAGCAGGAAATTAGAAGGGAGGCAGATTAAAGGCATAGATAGGAAGATAGAAATGCTGATAAGTAAGGAAAATGGTAGCGCCTTTATTTAACTAACAACAATGGGCTGTTAACCCTTATTCCTTATTAATAGGACACTTTTTCCTCCAGTTTTGATTTTTGGTGTCATTTCTCTTATGGTCACTCACTGAGCCTACAAGATGCTTACGTTTTAGTTACTTGATTTAAGAAATGGAAATTATCAGCATTTGGTAATGTATTTAGTAATTTTTTTCTCTGCTCTAATTTCAACTCAGTGCTGTTACATATTTTATTTAAAAAGGTCAGTACATTCTATTGTTACTTCAGAAATGGCAATCTTTAGTAGTCTATAACTTTAAAAATATTTAATCACTTTCTGATTTCTGTACAAAACTCTTCAGTGGTTTACCAAGTGTAATCAGGAAGAAAAAGTAATTTATGTTTTCATTTTTTGTGTGAGTACCACTGGAAGAAATATTTGGTATATGTAGCATTTTATGGTAAAATGGTTATGTTGTCAACTTTGTGTGTTTGTGTTTAAGTGTTATTCATGTCTTTCTGTGGATACTTTTGAGTTATCTATCTATATATTAGAGTAAATAGTGGTAGTCAAATTAGAGTAATGATGTAATTTAGTTTAGTGGTTGCTTTGGTTTAAGATGTACTCTTCAGTTAGCATTTAAATAGTTATAAATGTGATAATTTGAAGATTATTTTTGTATTACTGTTTTTAAACAGATACATATCTACATATATTAATGTGCAAGAAAGAGATCCCAAAGCTCACAGATTTCTTGGTCTTCTTTATGAAGTGGAGGAAAACATAGACAAAGCTGTTGAATGTTACAAGGTAAACCACATAATGTTAAAATACAGCCCTTTGCACAAAAACATAATGCCCAGAATAATTTACATAATAGTTAAAATATATGTTATGGATGTGTAAAAACAAGCCTTGGTATCATAGCATTTCTAGAGACGCAGCTTGGAATAAGTTTTGAATTATTTGGTCCAGAGTATGCTGTAATTTATCCTTAAGAGGTTAGCACTTGTAAAAGAAAGATTAATACCTAAAAGTAGTAAGTCTAACATAGTGATAAATGCTGTTATGTGTACAGTTTTCTTTCTCTCTTTTTTTGGAGGGAGGGTGGCATTTATATAATAAAATCATAATTTTCCTTTAATTCATCTTCAGAAAAATTCCAGGATACCTTAATTTTAACAACTTTGAAATAACATGTGGTCATTGAGGAATAGAGTTTTTAATGGGGGCAGTGATATATTTTTAGATTTTGTATATGAGTGTATGTACTTCAGGAATCCTACTAATTTATTATTTCTTTTCTGATAACAGCGTTCCGTGGAATTAAACCCAACACAGAAAGATCTTGTGTTGAAGATTGCAGAACTGCTTTGTGAAAATGACATTACTGATGGAAGAGCAAAATATTGGGTTGAAAGAGCAGCTAAACTTTTCCCAGGAAGTCCTGCAATTTATAAACTAAAGGTAAAAAAATGAACAAAACAATATAGCAGAATCAGTTGGGGAAAACTTAAGACACAACCATTTCCAGTATTTGGCATTTGAATAACTTTTCAGCAGCAAACCTTAAACCAGTGGAGGTGGGCAGTTGGTAGAAAATGGGTAAAGAAGGTCAGAAGGTACAAATTTCCAGTTATAAGTAAGTCATGGGGGTGTAATGTAGAGCATGGTGACTATTGTTAACAGTACTGTATTTTATTTATTCACATATTTATTTTGTATTTTTTTTCTTTTGGTATCAATATAAAATCACATGGGCAACATTGTGGTTACTAGATTCCCCCCATTATCAAATCCCCACAACGTACCCCATTATAGTCACTGTCCATCAGCATAGTAAGATGCTATAGAGTCACTACTTGTCTTCTCTGTGCTATACTGCCCTCCCCGTGCCCCTCATGCCCCCCCAACATTATGTGTGCTAATTGTAATGCCCCTTATTCCCCTTCTCCTTCCCATCCCATCCAGCCTCCCCAGTCCCTTTCCCTTTGGTAGCTGTTAGTCCATTCTTGGGTTCTGGGAATCTGCTGCTGTTTTGTTCCTTCAGTTTTTGCTTTGTTCTTATACTCCACAGATGAGTGAAATCATTTGGTACTTGTCTTTCTCCATCTGGCTTATTTCACTGAGCATAATACCCTATAGCTCTAACCATGTTGTTGCAAGTGGTAGGATTTGTTTTCTTCTTATGGCTGAATAATATTCCATTGTGTATATGTACCACCTCTTCTTTATCCATTCATCTACTGATGGACACTGAGGTTGCTTCCATTTCTTGGCTATTATAAATAGTGCTGCGATAAACGTAGAGGTACCTATGTCTTTTTGAAACTGGGATCCTGCATTTTTAGGGTAAATTCCTAAGAGTGGAATTCTGGGTCAGATGGTATTCCTATTTTTAGTGTTTTGAGGAACCTCCATATTGCTTTCCACAGTGGTTGAACTACTCTACATTCCCACCAGCTTTGTAGGAGGGTTCCCCTTTCTCCGCATCCTCACCAGCATTTGTTGTTCGTATTCTTTTCTATGTTGGCCATCCAAACTGGTGTGAGGTGGTATCTTGTTGTGGTTTTAATTTGCATTTCCCTGATAATTAGTGATGTGGATCATCTTTTCATGTGCCTGTTGGCCATCTGAATTTCTTCTTTGGAGAACTGTCGGTTCTTATCCTCTGCCCATTTTTTAATCGGGTTATTTGCTTTTTGGATGTTGACACATGTGAGTTCTTTATACATTTGGATGGTAACCCCTTGTCAGATATGTCATTTACAAATATATTCTCCCACACTGTGGGATGCCTTTTTGTTCTGCTGATGGTGTCCTTTGCTGTACAGAAGCTTTTTAGCATGATGTAGTCCCATTTGTTCATTTTTATTTTGTTTCCCTTGCCCAAGGAGATGCATTCAGGAAAAATTGCCCATGTTTCTATTCAAGAGATTTTTGCCTGTTTTCTTCTAAGAGTTTTATGGTTTCATGACTTACATTCAGGTCTTTGATCCATTTGAGTTTACTTTTGTGTATGGGGTTAGACAATAATACAGTTTCATTCCCTTGCATGTAGCTGTCTAGTTCTGAGAACACCAGTTGTTGAAGAGGCTGTTGTTTCCCCATCATATGTCCATAGCTCCCGTATATTAATTGACCATATATGCTTGGATTTATATCTGGGCTCTCTAGTCTGTTCCGTTGGTCTATGGGTCTGTTCTTGTGCCAGTACCAAATTATCTTCATTACTGTGGCTTTGTAGTAGAGCTTGAAGTCAGGGAGTGTAATCCCCCCAGGTTTATTCTTCCTTCTCAGGATTGCTTTGGCTATTCAGGGTCTTTGTGGTTCCATATGAATTTTAGAACTATTTGCTCTAGTTCATTAAAGAATGCTGTTGGTATTTTGATAGGGATTACATTGAATCTGTAGATTGCTTTAGGCAGTATGGCCATTTTGACAATATTAATTCTTCTTATCCATGAGCATGGAATGTGTTTCCATTTTTTGGTATCTTCTTTAATTTCTCTCATGAGTGTGTTGTAGTTTTCAAAGTATAGGTCTTTCTCTTCCTTGGTTAGGTTTATTCCTAGGTATTTTATTCTTTTTGATGCAGTTGTGAATGGAATTGTTTTCCTAATTTCTCTTTCTGCTAGCTTATCGTTAGTGTATAGGAATGCAACAGATTTCTGTGTGTTGATTTTGTATCCTGCAATTTTCCTGAATTCAGATTATAGATCTTGTAGTTTTGGAGTGGATTCTTTATGGTTTTTTGTTTACAATATCATGTCATCTGCAAACAGTGACAGTTTAATTTCTTCTTCACCAATCTGGATGCCCTTTATTTCTTTGTGTTGTCTGATTGCTGTGGCTAGGACCATCAGAACTGTGTTGAATAAAAGTTGAGAGAGTGGGCATCCCTGTCTTGTTCCTGATCTTAAAGGAAAAGCTTTCAGCTTCTCACTGTTAAGTATGATGTTGGCTGTGGGTTTGTCATATATGGCCTTTATTATGCTGAGATACTTGCCTTCTATACCCATTTTGTTGAGAGTTTTTATCATGAATGGATGTTGAATTTTGTCGAATGCTTTTTCAGCATCTATGGAGATGATCATGTGATTTTTGTCCTTTTTGTTGATGTGGATGATGTTGATGGATTTTCTAATGTTGTACCATCCTTGCATCCCTGGAATAAATCCTACTTGATCATGATGGATGTTCTTTTTGATGTATTTTTGAATTCGGTTTGCTAATATTTTGTTGAGTATTTTTGCATCTATGTTCATCAGGGGTATTGTTCTGTAATTTTCTTTTTCTGTGGTGTCTTTGCCTTGTTTTGGTATTAGAGTGATGCTGGCCTCGTAGAATGTGTTTGGGAATATTCCCTCTTCTGCTTTTTGGAAAACTTTAGAGGAGGATGGGTATTAGGTCTTCATTAAATGCTTGATAGAATTCAGCAGTGAAACCATCTGTCCAGGGGTTTTGTTACCAGGTAGTTTTTTGATTACCAATTCAATTTCCTTGCTGGTAATTGGTTTATTCAGATTTTCTGTTTCTTCATGGGTCAGTCTTGGACGGTTGTACTTTTATAGAAAGTTGTCCATTTTTTCTAGGTTATCCAGTTTGTTAGCATATAATTTTTCATAGTGTTCTCTCATCATTCTTTGTATTTCTGCGGTGTCTGTAGTGATTTTTCCGTTCTCATTTCTGATTCTGTTTATGTGTGTAGACTCTTTTTTTCTTCAAAGGTCTGGCTAGGGTTTTATCTATTTTGTTTATTTTCTCAACGAAGCAGCTCTTGCTTTCATTGATTCTATTGTTTTGTTCTTCTTAATTTTATTTATTTGTACTCTAATCTTTATTATGTCCCCTGTCCTACTGACTTTGGGCCTCATTTGTTGTTCTTTTTCTAGTTTCTAATTTCATTAATTGTGAGTTTCGACTGTTCATTTGGTACTGTTTTTCTTCCCTGAGGCAGGCCTTTATTGCAATATACTTCCCTCTTAGCACGGCCTTCACTGCGTCCCACAGAGTTTGCAGTGTTGAATTATTGTTGTCATTTGTCTCCATATATTGCTTGATTTCTGTTTTTATTTGGTCATAGATCCATTTGGTTATTTAGGAGCATGTTGTTAAGCCTCCATGTGTTTGTGGGTTTTTTTGCGTGTAATGTATTTGTAGTTTCATACTTTTGTGGTCTGAGACACTGGTTGGTACAATTTCAATCTTTTTGAATTGTATTTTGTATTTTTATTATTGTTTATTTTTTGTTGAAGTGTTGATATACAGCCTTACATTGCATGCAAGTATAACAGCACAGTGGTTAAACACTTCCCATATTACTAAATCATCACCCCCAGTAGCACAGTTTATATCTGTCAGCATAGGAAGATGTTACAGAATCATTGGCTATATTCTCCATGCTGTACTACCATCCCCTTGACCAACTTGTATTATGAATGAGAATTTTTGTGCCCCCTTATCCTCCCCACCTGCCCACCTCAACCCTTTCCCCATGGAAGCCACCAGACACTTCTCAATGTCTTGTTAGTCTACTGTTACTTTGTTCATTTTATTTTGTTTTTATATTCTACAGATAACTGAAATCATGGTATTTGTCTTTCTCTGCCTGGCTTATTTCATTGAGCATAGTATCCCCAAGGTACATCCATTTTGTTGGTAATGGAAGGATTTCTTTTTTTTATGGCTTAATAATATTCCGCTGTGTTTATGTGCCACATCTTTATCCATTCATCTATTGATGGGCAGTAGTTGCTTCCATATCTTTGCTATTGTGAAAAATGTGGTGATAAACGTATTGTTTATAATGTGCATATATATCATTCGAGGCAGGGATTTTGTTTTCTTTGGGTAAATTCCTACAAGTGGAATTACTGGGGCAAATGATACCTCTATTTTTAGTTTTTGAGGAACTTCCATGTTGCTTTCCACTGTGGCTATACCAATTTACATTCCCACCGACAGTGTAGGAAGGTTCCCCTTTCTCCACATCCTTGCTATCAGTTGCTATTTCTTGCCTTTTGGATAGTGGCCAATCTAATTGGTGTGAGGTGGTATCTCACTGGTTTTGATTTGTGTTTCTCTGATGATTAGCGATGTGGAGCAACTTTTCATGTGTCTTTTGGCCATTTGTATTTCTTCTTGGAGAAGTATGTTTTAAGGTCCATTTTTGATCGGCTTATTTGTTTTTTGGGAGTTGAGTTGTATGAGTTCCTTACGTGTTTTGGATGTTAACCCCATATCAGGTGAGTCGCTTATGAATATATTCTCCCACACTGTAGGTTACCTTTTTGTTCTGCTCATGGTGTCCTTTTCTGTACAGAAGCATTTTAGTTTGATGTAGTCCCACTTGTTCAATTTTGATTTTGTATTCCTTGCCTGAGGACATGTGTACAGGAAAAACATTGTTCATACTTCTGTTCATGAGAATTTTGACTGTTTTCTTTCAAGAGTTTAATGGTTTCATGTCTTACATTCAGGTCTTTGATCCATTTCAAGTATACTTTTGTGTATAAAGTTAGACAGCAATCCAGTTTCATTCTCTTACATGTAGCTGCCCCATTGTACTGACATCAGTTGTTGGAGAGGCTGTCTTTTCCCTGTTGTACATTCATGGCTTCTTTACCATATAATAATTGACCATATATAAATGGGTTTATATCTGGGCTCTCTAATTCTATTCCACTGATCTATGGGTCTGTTCTTTTTTTTTTAATTTTTTTTTAAAAATTTTATTTTGGTATCATTAATCTACAGTTACATGAAGGACATTATGTTCACTAGGCTTCCCCCCTCACCAAGTCACCCCCACATACCCATTCACAGTCACAGTCCATCAACATAGTAAGATGCTGTAAAATCACTACTTGTCTTCTCTGTGTTGCACAGCCCTCCCCGTGCCTCCCCACACTATACATGTTAATCGTAACGCTCCCTTTCTTTTTTCCCGCCCTTATCCCTCCCTTCCCACCCGTCCTCCCCAGACCCTTTCCCTTTGGTAACTGTTAGTCCATTCTTGGGTTCTGTGATTCTGCTGCTGTTTTGTTCCTTCAGTTTTCCTTTGTTCTTATACTCCACATATGAGGGAAATCATTTGGTACTTGTCTTTCTCCGCCTGGCTTATTTCACTGAGCATAATACCCTCTAGCTCCATCCATGTTGTTGCGAATGGTAGGATCTGTTTTTTTCTTACGGCTGCGTAATATTCCACAGTGTATATGTACCACGTCTTCTTTATCCGTTCATCTACTGATGGACATTTAGGTTGCTTCCATATCTTGGCTATTGTAAATAGTGCAGTGATAAACATAGGGGTGCATCTGTCTTTTTCAAACTGGAGTGCTGCATTCTTAGGGTAAATTTCTAGAAGTGGAATTCCTGGGTCAAATGGTATTTCTATTTTGAGCATTCTGAGGAACCTCCATACTGCTTTCCACAATGGTTGAACTAGTTTACATTCCCACCAGCAGTGTAGGAGGGTTCCCCTTTCTCCACAACCTCGCCAACATTTGTTTTTGTTTGACTTTTCAATGATGGCAATCCTTACTGGTGTGAGGTGATATCTCATTGTGGTTTTAATTTGAATTTCTC
This sequence comes from Manis pentadactyla, assembly GCF_030020395.1. Classification (NCBI taxonomy): domain Eukaryota; kingdom Metazoa; phylum Chordata; class Mammalia; order Pholidota; family Manidae; genus Manis; species Manis pentadactyla. The sequence continues at coordinate 143,110,441 of NC_080020.1, read as the reverse complement.
TGATGATTAGCGATGTGGAGCATCTTTTCATTTGCCTGTTGGCCATCTGGATTTCTTCTTCAGAGAAATGTCTGTTCAGCTCCTCTGCCCAATTTTTTAATTGGATTATTTGCTTTTTGTTTGTTGAGGTGTGTGAGTTCTTTATATATTTTGGATGTTGATACTTTATTGGATCTGTCACTTATGAATATGTTCTCCCATACTGTAGGATACCTTTTTGTTCTATTGGTGGTGTCCTTTGCTGTACAGAAGCTTTTTAGCTTGATATAGTCCCACTTGTTCATTTTTGCCTTTGTTTCCCTTCCCCAGGGAGATATGTTCATGAAGAAGTCACTCATATTTATGTCCATGAGATTTTTGCCTATGTGTTTTTCTAAGAGTTTTATGGTTTCATGACTTACATTCAGGTCTTTGATCCATTTGGAGTTTACTTTTGTATATGGGGTTAGACAGTGATCCAGTTTCATTCTCTTACATGTAGCTGTCCAGTTTTGTCAGCACCATCTGTTGAAGAGACTTTCATTTTCCCATTGTATGTCCATGGCTCCTTTATTGTATATTAATTGACCATATATGTTTAGGTTAATGTCTGGAGTTTCTGTTCTGTTCCACTGGTCTGTGGCTCTGTTCTTGTGCCAGTACCAAATTGTCTTGATTACTGTGGCTTTGTAGTAGAGCTTGAAGTGGGGGAGCGAGATACCCCCCACTTTATTCTTCCTTCTAGGATTGCGTAGGCTATTCAGGGTCTTTGACGGTTCCATATGAATTTTTGAACTATTTGTTCCAGTTCATTGAAGAATGCTGCTGGTAATTTGATGGGGACTGCATCGAATCTGTATATTGCTTTGGGCAGGATGGCCATTTTGATGATATTAATTCTTCCTAGCCAGGAGCATGGGATGAGTTTCCATTTGTTAGTGACCTCTTTAATTTCTCTTAAGAGTGTCCTGTAGTTTTCAGGGTATAGGTCTTTCACTTCCTTGGTTAGGTTTATTCCTAGGTATTTTATTCTTTTTGATGCTATTGTGAATGGAATTGTTTTCCTGATTTCTCTTTCTATTAGTTCATTGTTAGTGTATAGGAACGCTACAGATTTCTGTGTGTTAATTTTGTATCCTGCAAATTTGCTGAATTCCAATATTAGTTCTAGTAATTTTGCAGTGGAGTCTTTAGGGTTTTTTATGTACAATATCATCATCTGCAAATAGTGACAATTTGACTTCTTCCTTACCAATCTGGATTCCTTGTATTTCTTTGTTTTGTCTGATTGCCATGGCTAGGAACTCCAGTACCACGTTGAATAACAGTGGGGAGAGTGGGCATCTCTGTCTTGTTCCGATCTCAGAGGAAAGGCTTTCAGCCTCTCGCTGTTCAGTATGATGTTAGCTGTGGGTTTATCATATATGGCCTTTATTATGTTGAGGTACTTGCCCTCTATACCCATTTTGTTGAGAGTTTTTATCATGAATGGATGTTGAATTTTGTCGAATGCTTTTTCAGCATCTATGGAGATGATCATGTGGTTTTTGTCCTTTTTGTTGATGTGGTGGATGATGTTGATGGATTTTCGAATGCTGTACCATTCTTGCATCCCTGAGATGATTCCCACTTGGTTATGGTGTGTGATCCTTTTGATGTATTTTTGAATTTGGTTTGCTAATATTTTGTTGAGTATTTTTGCATCTACGTTCATCAGGGATATTGGTCTGCAGTTTTCTTTTTTGGTGGGGCTTTGCCTGGTTTTGGTATTAGGGTGATGTTGGCTTCATAGAATGAGTTTGGCAGTATCCCCTCCTCCTCTATTTTTTGGAAAACTTTAAGGAGAATGGGTATTATATCATTTCTGTATGTCTGATAAAATTCTGAAGTAAATCCATCTGGCCCGGGGATTTTGTTCTTGGGTAGTTTTTTGATTACTGCTTCAATTTCATTGCTGGTAATTGGTCTATTTAGATTTTCTGTTTCTTTCAGTCAGTCTTGAAAGGTTTTATTTTTCTAGGAAGTTGTCCATTTCTCCTAGGTTTTCCAGCTTGTTAGCATATAGGTTTTCATAGTATTCTCCAATAATTCTTTGTATTTCTGTGGGGTCCATCGTGACTTTTCCTTTCTTGTTTCTGATTCTGTTGATGTGTGTTGACTCCCTTTTTCTCTTAATAAGTCTGGCTAGAGGCTTATCTATTTTGTTTATTTTCTCGAAGAACCAGCTCTTGGTTTCATTGATTTTTGCTATTGTTTTATTCTTCTCAATTTTACTTATTTCTTCTCTGATCTTTATTATGTCCCTCTATCTGCTGACGTTAGGCCTCATTTGTTCTTCTTTTTCCAATTCGATAATTGTGACATTACACTATTCATTTGGGATTGTTCTTCCTTTTTTATATATGCCTGGATTGCTATATACTTTCCTCTTAAGACTGCTTTTGCTGTGTCCCACAGAAGTTGGGGCTTTGTGTTGTTGTTGTCATTTGTTTCCATATATTGCTGGATCTCCATTTTAATTTGGTCACTGATCCATTGATTATTTAGGAGCATGTTGTTAAGTCTCCATGTGTTTGTGGGCCTTTTTGCTTTCTTTGTACAATTTATTTCTAGTTTTATACCTTTGTGGTCTGAAAAGTTGGTTGGTAGGATTTCAATCTTTTTGAATTTACTGAGGCTCTTTTTGTGGCCTAGTATGTGGTCTATTCTGGAGAATGTTCCATGTGCACTTGAGAAGAATGTGTATCCTGTTGCTTTTGGATGTAGAGTTCTATAGATGTCTATTAGGTCCATCTGTTGTAGTGTGTTGTTCAGTGCCTCTGTGTCCTTACTCATTTTCTGTCTGGTGGATCTGTCCTTTGGAGTGAGTGGTGTGTTAAAGTCTCCCAAAATGAATGCATTGCATTCTATTTCCTCCTTTAATTCTGTTAGTATTTGTTTCACATATGCTGGTGCTCCTGTGTTGGGTGCATATATATTTATAATAGTTATATCCTCTTGTTGGACTGAGCCCTTTATCATTATGTAGTGTCCTTCTTTATCTCTTGTTACTTTTTTTGTTTTGAATTCTATTTTGTCTGATACTAGTACTACAACACCTGCTTTTTCTCCTTGTTGTTTGCATGAAATATCTTTTTCCATCCCTTGACTTTTAGACTGTGCATGTCTTTGGGTTTGAGGTGAGTCTCTTGTAAGCAGCATATATATGGGACTTGCTTTTTTATCCATTCTATTACTCTGTGTCTTTTGATAGGTGCATTCAGTCCATTTACATTTAGGGTGATTACTGAAAGATATGTACTTATTGCCATTGCAGGATTTAGATTCATGGTTACCAAAGGTTCAAGGTTAGCTTCTTTACTACCTTACTGTCTAACTTAACTCACTTATTGAGCTATTATAAACGTAGCCTGGTAATTATTTCTCTCCCTTTTTATTCCTCCTCCATTCTTTATATGTTAGGTGTTTTGTTCTGTGCTCTTTTTAGGAGTGCTCCTATCTAGAGCAGTCCCTCTAAAATACCCTGTAGAGGTGGTTTGTGGGAGGCAAATTCCCTCAACTTTTGCTTGTCTGGGAATTGTTTAATCCCTCCTTCATATTTAAATGATAATCGTGCTGGATACAGTATCCTTGGTTCAAAGCCCTTCTGTTTCATTGCATTAAATATATCATGCCATTCTCTTCTGGCCTGTAAGGTTTCTGTTGAGAAGTCTGATGATAGCCTGATGGGTTTTCCTTTGTAGGTGACCTTTTTACTCTCTCTGGCTGCCTTTAATACTCTGTCCCTATCCTTGATCTTTTCCATTTTTATTATTATGTGTCTTGGTGTTGTCCTCTTTGGATCCCGTGTCTCGGGAGTTCTGTGTGCCTCCGTAGTCTGAGCAACTATTTCCTCCCCCAGTTTGGGGAAGTTCTCAGCAATTATTTCTTCAAAGACACTTTCTGTCCCTTTTTCTCTCTCTTCTTCCTCTGGTACCCCTATAATGCCGATATTGTTCCTTTGGGATCGGTCACACAGTTCTCTTAATATTGTTTCATTCCTGGAGATCCTTTTCTCTCTGCATCAGCTTCTATGTGTTCCTGTTCTCTGGTTTCTGTTCCATCAATGGCCTCTTACATCTTATCCATTCTGCTTATAAATCCTTCCAGAGTTTGTTTCACTTCTGTAATCTCCCTCGGGACATCTGTAATCTCCCTCCGGACTTCATCCCTTAGCTCTTGCATATTTCTCTGCAGCTCTGTCAGCATGTTTATGATTTTTATTTTGAATTCTTTTTCAGGGAGACTGGTTAGGTGTGCCTCTGTAGATCCTTTCTCAGGTGTAACTACTTTGGACTGCACCAGATTTTTTTGCGTTTTTATGGTGATAGCAGTGGCTGTAGGCTGGTTGCGGGTGTGTCAGCTGGGAGAAGAAAGTCCTTTCCTCCTGGGAGTTTTTGATTACCAACTCAGTTTCATTACTGGTTATTGGTCTGTTCATATTTTCTGTTTCTTCTTGTGTCAGTCTTGGAAGGTTGTAGTTTTTCTTTTTGTTTTTTAATTTTTTTAAAGTGTGGTTAATATACAACCATCTTAAATTCGTTTCAAATGTACATCACTGTGGTTCAGCAGTCTGCATGATCAACTTATATTGTGACTGTGAATTTTTGTGCCCTTTTATTCCCCTCCTGCTATCCCCTATACCTGTCTCCGCCCCTTCCCTTTGGCAACCAATAATCACTTCTCAGTTTCTTTGAGTTTACTGCTGTTTTGTTCCTTCTGTTTTGTGCTGTTATATTCCACAGATAAGTGAAATAGTATGGTACTTGTCTTTCTCCTCCTGGCTTTTTTTCACCAAGCATAGTAATACCCTCTAGATCCATCCATGTTGTTGCAAATGGCAGGATTTATTTTCTTTTTATGGCTGAATAACACTGCATTGTGTATACGTACCACCTCTTCTTTTTCCATTCATTTATTGATGGACACTTAGGTTGCTTCCATGTCTTGGCTATTGTAAATAGTGCTGCAGTAAACAGGGGAACATATGTCTTTTCGAATCAGGGATTTTGTTTTCTTTGGGTAAATTCCTAGGAGGTGGAATTACTGACTCAAATTGTATTTCTAGTTTTAGTTTTTAAGGAACCTCTGCATACTGCTTTCCACAGTGGCTGCACCAATTTACATTCTCAGCAGCAGTGTAGGAGGGTCCCCCTTTCTCTGCATACTTGCCAGCATTTGTTTTTTCTTGCCTTTTGGATAGTGGCCATCCTAACTGGTGTGAGGTGATACCTCATTGTGGTTTTAATTTGCATTTCCCTGATAATTAACAATGTGGAGCATCTTTTCATGTGCCTGTTGGCTATCTGACTTTCTCCTTTGGAGAAATATGTGTTCAGGTTCTCTGCCCATTTTTTGATAGGGTTATTTGAATTTTGGGTGTTGAGGCATGTTAGTTATTTTTGGATATTAACTGCATATCAGATGACTCGTTTATGAATATATTCTCCCACACTATAGGTTACCTTTTTGTTCTGCTGGTGGTGTCCTTTGCTGTACAGCGCTTTTTAGTGTGATATAGTCCCTCTTACTGATTTTTTATTTTGTTTCCCTTTCCCGAGTAGATGTGTCCAGGAAAAAGTTGCTCATGTTTATATTCAAGAGATTTTTGCTTATGTTTTTTTCTGAGAGTGTTATTGTTTCATGACTTACATTAAGGTCTTTGATCCATTTTAAGTTTACTTTTGAGTATGGAGTTAGAACAATCCAGTTTCATTCTCTTACATGTAGCTGTCCAGTTTTGCCAGCACCAGTTGTTGTAGGAGCTGTCATTTCCCCATTGTATGTCCATGGCTTCTTTATCTTATATTAATTGCCCGTATATGCATGTGTTTATAGGGTTTATATCTGGGCTGTCTGTTCTGCTCCACAGGTCTATGGGTCTGTTCTTGTGCCAGTACCAAATCGTTTTCATTACTGTAGCTTTGTAGTAGAGCTTGAAGTCAGGGTGCATAATCCCCCCCAGGTTTGTTCTTCTTTCCCAGCATTGCTTTGGCTACTTGGGGTCTTTTGTGGTTTCATATGAATTTTAGTACTATTTGTTGTAGTTCATTGAAGAATGCTGTTGGTATTTTGATAGGGATTGAACTGAATCTGTAAATTGCCTTGGACAGCATGGCCACTTTGACAATATTAATTCCTCCTATCCATAAGCACGGGATAGGTTTCCATTTATTGGCATTTTCTTTAATTTCCCTCATTAGTGTCTTGTAGTTTTCAGAGTGTAGGTCTTTCACCTCCTTGGTTCAGTTTATTCCTAGGTATTTTATTCTTTTTGATGCAGTTGTAAATGGAGTTTTCCTGATTTCTCTTTCTGCTAGTTTGTTGTTACTATATAGGAATGCAACAGATTACTCTGTTTTGATTTTGTATCCTGCAACTTTGCTGAATTCAGTTATTAGTTCCAATAGTTTTTTGTTGGATTCTTTAGGATTTTCTGTGTATAATGTCATGTCATCTGCAAACAGTAAGAGTTTAGCTTCTTCCTTACCAATCTGGTTGCCTTTTATCTCCTTGTGTTGTCTGAATGCAGTGGTTAGGCCCTCCAGTACCATGTTGAGTAAAAGTGGTGAGACTGGACATCCTTGTCTTGTTCTGATCTTAGAGAAAAAGCTTTTAGCTTTTCACTGTTAAAAACCATGTTGGCTATGGGTTTTTCATATATGGCCTTTTATTATGTTGAGGTACATATCCTCTATACCCATTTTGTTGAGAGTTTTCATGAATGGATGTTGAATTTTGTCAAATGCCTTTTCAGCATCTATTGAGATGATCATGTGATTTTTATCCTTTTTGTTAATGTGGTTAATGATACTGATTTACGAATATCGTATACCATTCTTGTATCCCTGGTATATATCCCACTTGTTTATGATGGATGATCTTTTTGATGTATTTTTGGATTCAGTTTGCTAATATTTTGTTTAGGATTTTTGCATTTGTGTTCTTCTGTGATAATTGGTTTGTAGTTTTCCTTTTTTTTTTTTTTGTGATGTCTTTGGTGTTGGTATTGGAGTGATGCTGACCTCATAAAATGAGTTTGGAAGTGTTTCCTCCTTTTCTTCTTTTTGGAATACTTTAGGATGGTTATTAGCTCCTCTTTAAATGTTTGGTAGAATTCAGCTGTGAAGGCATCTGTACCTGGACATATGTATTTTTGGATTTTCTGATTATCAATTGATATCACTTGTAAGTAGTCTTTTCAGATTTTCTATTTCTTCATGGGTCAGTCTTGGGAGGTTTTATTTTTCTAGGAAGTTGTCCACTTGTAGGTTGTCTAATTTTTTGACATGTAATTTTTCATAGTGTTCTCTAATAATTTGTGTTTCTGTATTTATTTGTTGTGATTATTCCTTCTTCATTTCTGATTCTGTTTATGTGTGTACACTCTCTTTTCTTGGTAAGTCTTCCTGGGGTTTATCTATTTTGTTTGTTTTCTCATAGTACCAGCTCCTGGTTTCATTGATTTTTTTATTTTTTCTATTGTTTTATTCTCTATTTTGTTTCTTTCTACTCTAATATTTATTATGTCCCTCCTCCTACTAACTTTGGGTTTCATTTGTTCTTCTAGTTTCTTTGGTGGTTGTGAGTTTGGACTGTTTATTTGGGATTATTCTTGTTTTTGAGGTAGTCCTGTATTGCTGTGTACTTCCCTCTTACAACCACTTTTATGGCGTCCTACAAGTTTTGGACTGGTGTATTTTTGTTTTCATTCATTTCCTTGTATTGCTTGATTTCTATTTTAATTTCTTCATCCATTAATTAGAAGCATGACGTTTAGTCTCCATGTGTTCGTATGTCTTTTCATTTTCTTTGTGTAATTTATTTCTAGTTTTATACCATTGCTGTCTTAAAAGATGCTTTATATAATCTTTTTGAATTTATTGAAGCTTTTCTTGTGTCCTTGTATGTGATCTGTTCTTGACAACGTTCAATGTACACTTCAGAAAAATGTGTATCCTCCTGCTTTTGGGTGGAACATTCCGTAGATACTTGTGAAGTCCATCTGATCTAATGTCTTCATTCAGTGCCTCTGTTTCCTTATTTTTTTTCTGCCTGCTTGATCTACTAATGTGCATGGTGTGTTAAAGTCTCCTAAAACCAAGGTGTTGCAATCTGTTTCCCCCTTTAATTATGTTAGTATTTGTTTTACATATTTAGGTGCTCCTATGTTTTGTGCATAGCTTGTTATAATGGTAAATATTCTTGTTGGACTGACCCCTTTATTGTTATGTAATGGCATCGTTTATCTCTTGTTAACTTTCTTTGTTTTGAAATCTATATTGTGTGGCATAAGTACTGCTACTCCTGCTTTTTTCTCTCTCTTATTTACGTGAAATCTTTTTCCACCTCTTCACTTTCAGACTTTGGGTGTGAAATAAGTCTCTTAAGCAGCATATAGATGGATCTTGTTTTTTAATCTATTCTGTCTCTGTCTTTTGAATGATGCATTCAATCTACATTTAAAATAATTATAGGTATGTGCTTAATGCTATTTTATTTTTTCTGGTTGTTTCTGTAGTTCCTCTACGTTCATTTCTTCCTCACTTATACTCTTGTTATTTTAAGGTTTTCTTTAGTGTTGGGACTAGATTTCTCTTAATTTTTGTGTATCATTGGCTTTGGGTTTGTGATTGCCGTAAGGTTCATGGCTAGCTTCCTAATTACATAATAGTGTATGTTAAGGTGATGATTGCTGTATTTCAAACAAAATCTAAAAGTACTTTTTAAGAAAATTTTTCTTCCTCTTCCACACTTTATGTAGTAGATGTCATAAGCAGCATTTTTTGTGTATTCCTTGACTGATACTGTGTATAGTTTACTACTGTTGTTTTATTTTAATTTCATACTTGCTTGGTAACTAACTTGTCTATGCCTTTACTGTGGGTTTCTTTTTTTTTTTTTTAATTATGGTATTGATATACAATCTTATGAAGGTTTCACATGAGTAACATTTTGGTTTCAACATTCACCCATATTATCAACTCCCCCCCCACCACACACACACACTGCAATCACTGTCCATCAGCGTAGTAAGGTGCTATATTGTCTTCTCCATGGTGTACTGCCTTCCTGTGGGTTTATTTTCACTGGTGAAAACTGTTTCAGTTTAAGAACATTTCCATCTACAGAAGTCCTTTTAACATATCCTTTAATGGCAGTTTAGTGGTTATAAATTCCTTCAGCCTTTGTTTATCTGGGAAATTTTTAATCCCCCCTTGAAATCTGAATGATAATTTGCTGGGTAGAGGATTCTTGGTTGAAGGTCCTTATGTTTTAAAACATTAAATATTTCATGCCACTCTTCTGGTTTGTAAAAGTTCTGCTGAGAATCTGCTGATAGCCTAATGGGGTTTCTCTTATAAGTAATGTTTTTTCTCTCTGGCTGCTTTCAGTTCTCTCCTTCATTCTTTGTTTTTTCATTATATGTCTTGGTGTTGTCTTCATAGGTTCCTGTTGTTAGGGGATTTTAGCACTTATGGGACTTGAGTGTCTATTTCCTTCCCCACATTGGGGAAGTTGTCAACAATTATTTCCTCAAAGAGACTTTCTATTCTATCCCTTTGTCCTTCTCCGCCTGGTACTCCTATTACGCAAAATATTGTTTCATTTGGAGTTGTTATACACCTCTTACCATTCTTTCATTCCTAGAGCTCCTTTTTTCTCTCTTTCCTCAGCTTTGTTGTGTTCCTCCTCTCTAATTTCCATCTCATTGACTGTCTCCTCTACTTGCAGCAATCTATCATTCCCTCCATTGTATATTTCATTTCAGTTACTGAATTCTTCAGGTCTGAGTGTCTGTTTTTCAACTTTTCTATCCCTTTGTTGAAGTCCTCTCTGACATCGTCAATACTTTTGTGTATATCAGTGAGCATTTCATTTAGCCCTTCTCTGGTGTCTTATTTTGTAGTTTTGTTTGGATCAAATTCCTCTTCTCATTTTGTCAGTGTTTCTGTGTTTATTCCTTTGTATTAGGTGAATCTTATATATTTCTGGCCTAGAGATTACTGACTTTATGAAGAAGGCATCCTGTGGTGCCGAAAGATCAAGACTCTGCTCAACAGTGCCTGGTTCTCCTTTGTGGTGCAGCCCCAGTTGCTGTTGGTGGGCTCTGGGCAGGGTCCCCTTTGTGTCTGTCTGTCAGCTGTGGTCTGTCAGTCTGCTGTGGAGGGCAGTTCACCTCTGCTGGCCTTTTATGAGCAGAGCCTCAGGGTTTCTACTGGGATCATTGTTGGTGGGGGGCAGCTGTGTGGGTGCCTCCACAGTTCCGATGAGATAGGGCCAAGAAAGCTAGGAATGCCTCCTTTTTTCTACCAGGCAGCAGTCTCCCTCTGCCTGCCAGGCAGCAAAGTCTGATGCTGCTGGGCCCAGCAGGCGGGCAGGTGCACAGGGAAGTGCCTCGGGGCTGAGCTGCCAGTGAGGGGAATGGAGCATTTTAGGCTCCCATGCATGTCTGTCCACTTGGCCTGAGGGCATGATGGGGAAACATTGTCCACCTGCCCTTCTGTGGAGAGAGCTCCATCAGCCGCTTGCCCCTCTGGCACCTCTTCTGCTGCTGGCAGATCTTTCAAACTGCCACCTCTCTTTTGGGTCTCAGCAGGACAGATGGAGTGTGCTTGTCCTCCACAAGCAGCCCAAGTCTCAGTCTCCCAGAGTGCTCCAACTCTTCCTGGTGTCCAGCCCTGCTAATCATCAGAACCTAGTGCATTGTGGACTTGTGCTCCCAGAGAAGATCTCGAGGGCCAGGTGTGCAGGGTTTCTGGGCACTTAACCCTCCCTGCTCCATTCTTCTTCTGCCTGGGGGCTGGGATGGGGGAAGGAGGTTGGTCCTGCTTGATTGTGCCTCTGCCAGTTGACCCTTTTCTTTGTGTTCTTCCCCAGGTGTAGGTGGTTTGTCCTGCAGTCTTCAGGTCATTTTTGGGGTTAGTTGTATTTGCTGTAGTTGTTCCTTGTGTGGGTGGGAGGAGGTTCCTGCCTTGCCTTCCTACTCCACCGTCTGCTTTTTACCTTCTCTCCTTCGTTGTATGTTTAAAAGTTGCTAAGAGAATAGATCTTAAAAGTTCTCACCACAAGAAAAAATGGTTTGTAACTATGTGAGTTGATGGATGTTAACTAGACTTATTGTGGAAATAATTTTTTTATTTTATACATGTATCAAGTCGTTTTGTTGTATACCTTAAACTAATACAATGATATGTGCCAACTGCATCTATAAACTATAATAGCAAAACAAAATTTTTTCTTCGAAACATTGCTGAGCATATGCTGTCTCATTACACACTATCATGATTTACAAATGCTATCTCATTTCCCTTAGGGAATGATTAGTATTTTAGGGATTTTACAGTTTTATAGCTAGATGGTGGAGCTAAGATTTAAATCGAACTCTGTCTGATAGAAAATTTTTGCATCATTGAGTGAAAATTACCCATAGGATGACTGTTTTGTGGTTATTACAAAGTTTTTAAAGAACTGTTATCTAAAAATGTAAAGGATTCTTATGGGATGGTGAGGTTTTCAAGGGAAAGATGAAAGTTTCTCTAGTATGTTACAGGTTGTTACTAAAAATGATAGGGGTTGTTGCTAATGTATTAACCAATTTCTTTTTACTGAGTAAAATACAGTTTACTGAGTAGATTTTTTGGAGAAAGTCTTCCCAAGTGTGCTAGGCAAACAATTTTAAATGTATTTTGTTTATAACAGCTGCCTCCTAACTCCACTATACAGGTTTGATAGGAATTTTTAAGCTCTTTATTTTGAAGTAAAGATTTTGCATAGGAAGTTACAAAGACTGTACAGAAAGGTCCTGTGTATATTTCATCCAGCTTTCCCCAGTGGGCACATCTTGAGTAGCTGTAATACAACACCCAAATCAGGGATTTGACCTGCTACAGTGTGTATATAGTTTTTTCACTTTACCATGTGAGTAAGCAGGTGTAACCACTTCTGTAATCAAGATACAGAACTGTCCCATCATCACAAAGATTGCTGTGCTACTTCTTCATAGTCATTCCTACCCCTCGTTCCCATCACCCAAAAGCTTTGACAACTACTAAGTTCTCTGTCTTTATAATTTTGTACTTTCAAAGTGTTATGTAAATGTCATGCAGTGTAGACCTTTGAGGTTGGCATCTCTCATTCAGCAGAATGCTCTTGAGAGCCATCCAAATTGTGTGTATTACTAATTTGCTCTTTTTATTGCTGAGGGATATTTCACGGTATGAATGTGTCTTTTTGAGGGACATTTTGGTTGTTTACCAGTTTTTGGCTGTTATAAATATATGAAGAATTGTACAGATTTTAAAATTTGACATTTAAAAAAATTCCTAAATACAAATATTAGTAACATTTAAATTCTTCTTTCCCTATGATAAACAGCTGGGTTTTAAATATTAATCTAAAATGTTGGGTCTAAGTGTGTATGTTTCTTATCTTTGTGTTATGTTTCAAACAATTCCCTTACTGGCTGTGACAGTCGAGTCTGATGACAGTGACATTAAGGAACATATATAATAGTAGGGGATTATTATTCTTGCAGTGTAATAAAAATTAGTCTTCTGAAGCATTCTTATTTTCTTCAGTAGTAACTTTAAAGACATTGTCTAGAGCTAAACCTCTATATCAGATTTTTTTCTAATTTTTGCCATTGAAATCCATGAGATTTGTAGTAGTTACCAGTAATACTATTTCTCCTTAAATTTAAGGCTTACTTAAGATAAATAGCTTTTTGGCATTTGTTTAATGAATGAAAATATTAGTAGAGGACCTTTTTTTCTTGAGTATGAAGAGTAGAATTTTCGTAAAGCACTCATAATGGTGTTGATCTTTCACTTAGATATGTTTGTTTTTAAACAGATCATAGAAGTCTAGGGCTTTTTTGCAGATACAAAAAGGTGTAGTATAAGCTTAATGGAAATGATCCAGAAGAAGGAGAGAGATTAGTGAAGGCAGGAGAGCATTGAAGCAGTGCTGCTCATGGAGGCATGGCCCTTGCTAGGTGGAGGGAGCAGGGAGGATGGGTGGGTGCAGGGGGTTTGAGCGTGATGGCTCGGTTTTCTCAGTGAAGGATGAATGGTGATCCTAAGTTGAAATTGAGGGTTGTGGGAAAGTATGGGAAATTGGAAGAGAGGAGTGTGAGGTGACCTCTAAAGGGAGCAGAGAAAGTGAGTCTGGTAGAGATAAAATAGGATTTTGTGTGAGGCATTACTGGTTTGGAGTTTGAGGTTTTGAAAATCAGTCAGTAAGCCTGGTTGTGATTTCCCAAATACACTACCCTTGATTGTTCAACTGTTGGTGTGTAGGCTCAGAGAAAACAGATGGTAGGGTTCTTTTAAGGCCAGATAGAGGGAAGTAAATTGAGGGGCTCTGTAAGCAATTAGCCAGTAATTATTGGTATTAAGAATTTTGGCATTTCAGCTTGACAGAGAAGGAAAGTGTGTGTGAGTGTGTGTGTGTGTGTGTGTGTGTGTGTGTGTGTGTGTGTGTGTGTGTCTAATGGAAATTTAAAACTTGATGTGAGTGTATCAAAGAGAGCTTTCCATGTGGTAGAAGCAAATATATGTGGCAGTGAGGGCATGGGATCCCCTAGAGGGGGAAGAATAAGAGGGTGTGGTGGTCTGAGTAGTATGACCAAAATACAGATTTGGAAGGCCTTTGTCAGTGCCAAATGGATGGCTAAGAACCGGACCATAGAGATCAACTAGTTGAAGAACTCAGTAGCCAGGCTATTGTATATTTTGCACATCTTTCAGTTGCCAATTCTGGTGACAGATGTTAGAAATGAAGGAAGTAGGTTCTGTTCCAGTTGCTAATGAGGAGGAATGGATAGGTGGAGGAGATGGATAGCATGCATATCCTTTAGAAAAGAGGATTAAAACAGGTGTCAGGGGAGATGTGATTTGGAGATGTCATTGTGAATAAGTAGGTCACAAACCCCACTTCCACTACTTGTATATAGGCTAACAGAGAAAAAGCTACCATGGCAGGGAAGTGATGGGGGCTATCTCAAGTTGATGCTCCATTTAATTAAGGCCAGAAGGAGAAGACTGAGAAAATAGTGGAACAGTAAGAGCTCCAGAAAGAATGGGAGGGAGTAGGGGATTGAGTCAGATTCAGGTAGATGCAGAGTAGTTTAAGGATAAGGACTCTGATAAGAGGCTTAACTGGGAGGCCCAGGCTTTTCATGGTGACTAGAGCTTTTGGATATGGGACAGTGGTTGTGGCAGTCTCTGAGGTCAGTCTAGCCAGCCACTGCCGCTGTGTAATCCCAGATGTTTCTCCACATACATTTCTGAAGGTTTAGCTTCTGGGCTGGCAGCAACTCTCCAAAGGGGCTACTGCGGTATGTACGATGGTAGGCGCAGTGTACTGAGAATGGACACAGTGGAGTGGTACTCACAGGAGTCGTGATGTGTTTAAGATTGCACAAGTGTTTCCCTGATTTTTTTTAATAGGAGCAGCTTTTGGATTGTAAAGGTGAAGATGGATGGAATAAACTTTTTGACTTGATTCAGTCAGAACTTTATGCAAGACCTGATGATGTGCATGTGAACATCCGACTAGTGGAGCTGTATCGTTCAAATAAAAGGTTGAAGGATGCTGTGGCTCACTGCCATGAGGCAGGGAAAAATATAGCTTTGCACACAAGTTTAGAATGGAATTCGTGTGTTATAAAGACCCTTAAGGTAGGTAAAAACTCTTGGGTCTCTACATTTCTACATAGGCAATTACTGTACATTCCTTTGTGTTTAAAGCAACGCCCTCCAAGACTTAAATTTCTTTTATTTGTATATAGTAAAATGAAAATTTTTACTGGGATATTTTCAATCAATAATGGGTGGAATGGAGAAGTAAATAAAACAAATACCTATACTTCCGTTGTTACACGCTGCTCTAAAAATCAGTGTGGTTTTAGAATATAGGAAAGGGCAAAGGAATTTGTAGGCATAAAATCAGTTTTGTAACACTTGATTAAGTTTTGTGATGTAATGCTTTTTCTACAAAACAGGAATATCTGGAATCTTTACAGTGTTTGGAGTCTGACAAAAGTAACTGGCAAGCAACCAACAAAGATTTACTTTTGGCCTATGCAAATCTTACGCTTCTTACACTGTCCACTAGAAGTGTGCAAGAAAGTAGAGAATTACTGGAAAGGTATGTTGATGTAAGGGAGTGCTTCAGTATACATTCTGTAGGAGTTCAGTCTTTGGTTTAAGCATCGCTGCCGTTTTCTTCGTTCTATAACATACCCAGGGCTAATAGTTAATACAGTGAAGCACTTGGAAGCAGTCATACTTCTTTTGTGGGGATGTTATAATTGGTTTTGTTCTGCTTTGATTTTTAGAGAACTGTATCGTTCAGGCTTGATTAAATTATTAGTATAGTTACATATCCAGTTTTGGCATACTTACCAAATAGGCAGTTCTGAAAATGAATGCTCTAATTGCTATTCCATATTTTTATTTAAAAAAATGACATCTTGAGTGAAAAATCAGAATCAGCTCCATCTGTCAGATGTTCGAGAATAAGCAGTTAGCATCGTTAGTACTTCAGAAAACACTTAAAATATTTAGCTTGGAAACAAGATAGCTAATGTATGATACATGATTTTTCTCTTTTCCTAAGTATGATATGGAGGACCTTATCTCCACTTCATTAAAATAAATTCATTGAACAAAACGTCACTTGTATTTGTATGAGGATGTTAGTTCGAAGCAGAGGTTGCCTGGAGTTTGTGGGCAAATTACGGCCCACTGCCTGATTTTATGAATTGAAGTTTCATTGGAACACTGCTATGCCTCTTTGTTACGTGTTCTCTGTGGCAATTTTCACGCTGCAGTGGTGGAATTGAGCAGTTTGACAGTGTATGCTTGCAAAGCCAAATTAGCACGTGGTCTTTATAGAAAAAGCTTGACAGTCCCTGGTTAGACTGTCCATTTGTTTGAAAAGTAATTCTTGTTCTGCATCTGGCGTATGGAAAGCAGTTCTTTTCACTGGCATATAGAGGGTAGGTAGTTTTCTTGAAGAACTTTTTAGTGTCCTAAGATGGAGTTAAGGGTAGTGTCCAAAAAAACTGACTTGAGCTTCCAGATTATTTTAGAAAATGTTTAGGATATTTTCTTTTGTATGGCTTCTATACCTAACAATTTTTGGTCACATTAGAAAATGAGGGTGAAAAAGGCAAATAATTTCTTAGTAGTACTATAAAAATAATTTTACCCTCATGGGTACTCTGAAGGGGTCTTGAGAATTTCTAGAGGTCCCTGAAACTCACTAGAAGAAATACTTGTTGCTAAGGTTTCTTATTTTAACCTACTTTAAAAGCATGCTTTGCATTTTAAGCTCTTGCTTTTCTTAAAAATGAAGATTCTGAAGACCATTAGGATTTAGAAGCACTAATTAGTACATAGATTACAAATAATAGTGAGAAATACAATTTATTTAAGGCTGTATTTACCTATGTTGTAAGAACAATTATGGCATTAGTAACCCAAATATCAGTTACTGCAATTTAAAAATAGCATGTCTAATTTGAGAGATTCCAACTTTGAATAAAATAATGAAACCTATGATAGAGAGGAAACCAGAAAAAATTTATTTTCCCAGTTTTATTCTGGTCTATTATGAAACATAAACCATAATCAGTAATCTTATCATTTGATTTGTATCTTTTCAATGATTGGAGGGCTGGGGATAACTTCTTTGGAATAAGACATTATTCTAGAACTTAAGCTTGAAGTATAGAAAGGATGTGGAATGAAAATATGCAGTAGATTAATAATTGATAAAGTAGAAAAAGAATTATTAGGAGTTTGAATGTGAAATGTGAAGCATGAAGTAAATCCTTTCATTAATTTTTTTTAATTAAAAAATGAACCATGATTATTCACAATGCAATGTGTTTAATACCTGTTTAATTAATGTTACTATTACAGCTTTGATAGTGCTCTTCAGTCTGTGAGATCTTGTGTGGGTGGAAATGATGAACTCTCAGCTACTTTCTTAGAGATGAGAGGACATTTCTACATGCATGCTGGTTCTCTGCTTTTGAAGATGGGTCAGCACAGTGATGTGCAGTGGCGTGCTCTCTCTGAGCTGGCGGCATTGTGTTATCTCAAAGCTTTTCAGGTAAGCCTTTTCCAGTTTGGGTGCAGTCTAAATTTCACTGAGACTTGTTATTTCACATGGAGCTGTATCCTGGTATGTGATGAAAATATGAATAAACCCATAGAATCAAAGTTAAAATGAAATAATTTGGTGATAAATAAGATTTGTACAGTACTGGTGAGGCTGGTAAAACAGGTACATGAATGCATTGCTGGTGCAGTCCACATTGCTATCACTTACTGGAAGACCCGTTTGAAGAGTTTGATCTTTTTACTCTGCCGTTTCTGGGAACTTGTAATAAGGAAATAATCTCAAATGTGGATAAAACGATTCAGAAGATATACGCAACTGGGACAGAAGCCTAACTAAATAAATTTTGGGATATGGTTATATAAGCTGGGATAGAAGAATATGTTCATGAGCATTTTAACATGTTAATTGAAAAGCATGTAATATGTTTATAACATTAATGACAGTATAATATGGCAGTATATTTATTTATCTTTGGAAACATAAAGTCTTTCCTTGTACGTAGAACATGACATGAAGGAAATATGCCAAAATGTTAATGACCATTTAGGTGAAGGGATGCCGGCTATTATCCCTTGTGCAACCCATTTTAGTAGTTTTAATTAATGTTTTCTGTATGAGCTTGCATTAATTCTGAAATGAAGAGAAATAAGCTGTCTGCCCAAGAATGCGTGAAGGCAGCTTATAAAAATCATTGTTATTTTTAGAGAACTATCTTTTGTTTGAGGGAGAAAAAAGGATTCCTTGTAGAATTACTTTTAGAGAAGGCTCCTTGTCTAGTTCACATAGTATATAGAATTTTTAAAAAAACACTGTTGATATTTATCCCACAATGTTAAATTCTATTTGCTCAGCAGAAGCATTTAGGTTATAAGGAATATATTTATTAGTAAAAATTAGTGAATTTACTGAAGTTTGCTAATTTATAATTTACATAAGCACTAAAAGTTTCTTATGATGAGTACTTTTATAGAGTCCTCAGCTGATAGTTATTTTTAATGGAAACTAAAAGATACTAAAAATACGTATGTTTTTAAAGTTAATAGCTGTTTTAAACTTTCACCTAATCTTAATAGTAAAAACTAAGCCTCTTTTAACACATTCACCAAAATCTCCTTTCCTGGAAATCAACCACTGTTACCAGTTTCTTGGGTATTCAAGAATTTTTCTGCATATGCAAGCATATAATATACCCTTTCTCAACTTTTAAAAACTGTTTTGCCTCAGTGGAGGAGTGCTTTATCTACTGTTGAATACCTTGCTTTCTTCACTGTTTTCCCATTGTTCAATTTCTAAACATAGAAATCTCCCTAAGCCTCCCTCCCTCTCTTTCTGTTTCTCTTGACCTTCTACATATTTCTATTGAATGGATGTTTAATGGAAACCTCTTAGATGCTTGGATTTTGTATTATCATTTGCTGTAAAGCTTAATTATCAAATGATTATACAAGGATACCAGGGAAGTGTGGACTGGCATAGGACTCAAGGAATCATGTCAAGCTAACTTCTTTAATAGTTGAGTTTTCAGACTCTTAATCAGGAAAACACTGTGGTTCTAGTAGAAATATCTTCATTTCAGCTGGGCATTAAAGTCTTGAAACTTTTAATTAAGATGAGGAAATACTGACTTGAGATGATGTGACTAAGTGGTTTCATGACTAACTAGTCACAAATGATAGCTGTTGAATAATTTTGTAAAAAAGAGGCCAGTTTTGTGAATTGAGCTCAGTTTGAAAGCAAAAAGGGTGTCATGTTTTGCTTCCTTGTGTGTTCTTCCACATCTATAGATGACAAAGTTTGGCCTCATATTTAGAAAACTTGTGGGTTAAACCATAGGTCCAACTAATGTTTCAAAAATTCAAAACCAGAAGCTTTTGGGTTTATAAGGAATATATTTTGAAAAACTAGTTAATATTTGCAAAGGTGATTATATTTACCTGGTTTAAAATTCTAATGGTATGAATGAGTATACCATGAAAAGCCTTTCTGACTTCTGTTCCTTAGTCATTTACTTCTCTGCCTTGGAGCAGCTAACGTTATTAATTTATTGTGAGTTCTTCAAGAAATGTTCTATGCATATGTAAGCAGACAGACAGACACACACACTCATTAACTTCCTCTCTATCCCCCATTCTCTCTCTCTCTTCCAGCATGCCTCCCTCTCCCATTCACCTTAAAAAAACAAAAACAGAAAGCATTATGTACATTCTATTTATTTTCTTTATTTCCACAAAATACATCTTGGTAATATTTCCATATCAGTGTAGAAAGCATATCATAGAAAGTATAGCATCCTCATTTGTTTTGATGGTTGCATATTCCATCTTATGGATACATCAGTTTTGGGTTTTCTAAACCAGTGCCCTAAAACCAAGACATTAGGTTACTTTTATATTTTTTGCTGTTCTACTTTTCAGATAATTCTGCAGTGAATAACCTATTCCATTTCACATGTGAAAATTTATGGGTAGAATAAATTCCTGAAAGAAGAGTCCAAGATCTGTGCATTTATATTTAGAGTTTTTCCCAAATTTCCAACCTCATAGACATTGCACCAAATTACAGTGCCACTACCAATTAAGAACATCCTTAGAGATTCATAGAAGTTACCTTAGCCACTAAAGATTTACTTTTAGTATATCTCCAGTAAGTGGTTATTGCCTGTGACTGGACATTAATTAATTTTCAAGATTGCTATTTCATTTTTGGTTAATTTGTTTCTTGGAGCTTCCTTATATGGAGTAAAAATATTTTCAATCTGTTACCCACTGGTGGTGGTTTTTCTTTTAGGGCTATTGAAAAAGTCTGAACCTTCTTTTACAAGATAATTCTCTTAATATCTGAAGGCAGGTATCATGTTTTCTCTTCACCACTTTATCTATTCATCACTTTTCAGTTCTTCTTTGTAGGATAGAGCTTGGAGTCCTTTTACTCTCGAGGTTGTCTCAGCTTATCCCAGTGGTATCACAGATCAGCCATACTCTGTGAAAATGTGCTGTCCACAGTGTGGCATCTCCAAGTACGGTCCCACCAGTTCTGTATAAAGTAGGGCTGTCATCTTTTCTACTGCTGTAGTTCTGTTTATACAAGATAAAAAGTTCACTAACTAAACACTCCATTTCCCCAAATGTAATTTGAATGTGCTTTTAGTAGAAAGTAATTTCTCAGAAGTGGCCTCTGTAGGCATTTTATAGATTATCTAAATTCTTTGGTCCCCCATTTTTGCAGTTGGTTTCCAACTCAGTTTAACCATTGGATAACTGTTTGTTCATTACCCAGAAAAAGCACAGTGTAATAGAAAGGAACAACTTATTATTAGAAGTATTAGAAGTTCAAATCACTAAATACTTTATTCTAAAATTAATCAGGTTCCAAGACCAAAGATTAAATTAGTAAAAGGAGAAGCTGGACAGAATCTGCTGGAATTGATGGCCTATGATCGTCTGAGCCAGTCAGGTAATATTAATGTATACTTGATTTTATTTTAAAAAGAAATGAGGAGAATTTCTCTGTTAGAGCACATCCTATGATGATTATCTATCTATCCAGGACATAATTTGTCACTTTTTTCTCTTTGTCATATTGGATTAGGGTAAAAGATACAGAAAGAATTAGAATAAAAGGTATAATCTTTAAAAGGAACAGGTATTTGATACGGTTTGCTCCCATACAGAGAGGCTCCTTGAGCCCTCCTTTAGCTCTGTGCTGAGGTGTCTCCTGAGTCCAGACTGACCACTGGTTTGCCCTCAGCTGCTTACAAGACACTGCTGTGGGGGACGGGGTATAAGACGATGAAGGCACAGACTTAACTCTTAAGGAACTGACAACATAGTAAGGCACATAGATAATAGATACTCACATTCTGTTAGGTTCTTGAAATTTGTAGATTTATTTCCACTTTTGACTATTTGGGACGGATCCTAAAGGTCTGTACATTTATCTGGTTTGCTTAGGCAAAAACTTCAAGGTATTCATGTAGCCAGTGAATCAAGCTGTGAATCGAAGAAACATGTTTTCTGTAGGAAGCAGTGTGATACAAAATTAAATGAACTTTGTAAAGAGCAAGAAGTAGTATTAAGTCAGAGTTGCTGTAAGCTTTGGCCAGTAGTTAGGCTGTTGGTCAAAACTTGTATTACCCCCCATCTCACACCCTGCTTTTTTGTGAGTGATAGACTACTTTCAGTCTTTGAAAAGTGGCTTTCAGTTCTTTTTTTCTGATGTCTCCCTTCTACCTTTGTAAGGCTATCCTAGATGCCTGTGCAGAGTGGCAGTTAGGAAAATGAACTGTGCTTTCATGTCCTTGATCTGGACATTCTTGAGCTTGTCTCTGCTGATTTTTGGAGAGATAATAGCCTAGTAGTGGCCAAACCTGACTGATCAGCAGAATTATTTCAAAGAGTGTTTCTTGTTGTTGTTTTTTATTTTAAAACAGTTTCAGCTTAAATTCACATACATATGATTCACATATAATTAGAGTGTACAACTCACTGGTTTTAGTATGCTCACAGATACACAGCCATCACCACAGTTTTAGAATGTTTTCATCACTTCAGGAGGAAACCCCGTGCCTGTTAGTAGTCACTCCCCATTTTCCTCTAAACCTAAACTTCCAGTCCTGTGTAGCCACTAATTTTCTACCTCTTCAGGTTTCTGTGTTCTGTACATTTCATATAAATTGAATCACATGATAGTTATGTGTGCTTTGTGACTGACTTCTTTGACTTTAGCATAGTGTTTTCAAGGTTCATCCATGTTGTAGTATGTACTAGAACTTCATTTGAGGAGTGTTTTTAAATAGATTGCTCACCCCAAATCTGTGGAATCAGAATCTCTGGGAATGGGACCTGGAAATGCTTTTTAAAAAAGCTTAGTAGAGGATGATTCTGACCAGACAGGTTTAGAAATAAGTATATCAGATCAGAGAATTTGAGCGTGGCCCTTCTCTCCTATGGCTGCTTAAATCCCACACTTTTATGTGTAAAATATGAATACTTTTGGCATTTTTCATACACATTCCAGTCTCCTGTTTTTTATTTCCTTTTATGCTACCAGGTAATCTATATTCATTTCTTTTCTGCATAAGCATCCCTTTTGTTGTCCAGTTGTGGTTGTAGGGTTGGAAGGTTACGTCTGAGATAATCATGTTATTTCCCCCTAGGGTATATGAATGGAACTATTGAGAGATATGAGTAAAAAAAAATAATCTGTATTGTTTAAGTGATGGAAATAATTTGTTTTTCAGGGCACATGCTGCTAAACTTAAGTCGTGACAAGCAAGATTTTTTAAAAGAGGTTGTTGAGTCCTTTGCCAACAAAAGTGGGCAGTCTACTCTATATGATGCTCTGTTTTCTAGTCAGTCACCTAAGGATAGATCTTTCCTTGCCAGTGATGATATAGGAAACATTGATGTGCAGGCACCAGATACTGATGATTTGGCTAGATATGATATTGGTAAGTTCTGTCTTTCAAAGGAAACATTTTGCATCTTAATCCTTTTATATTAGAAGAAAAATCAAAGCAAAAAGGGGAAATTAAGTTACTCATTATCTTTTTACCCAGAAATAATGACTTAGTGTTTTCCTGAATTCTTTTCAGGTTTTTTGAGGGGTTGGGGTGGTGTGAAGGGTTGGTTATGGTAATGGTGGCATATGTTTTTCATTTAAATAGTTGTTTATACTGTACATATATATGATTTTTCTTCTTTCATGAATTCTGTCCCATTGTATGTCTGTAAACAATCATTTTTAATGGCATGTAATCTGCTTTATGAATTCGTTGTCATTTGCTTGTCACATTTATATTTGGGCCTCTAAGATGTTTCCAGTTTTTTCCATTATTAATACTGTGATGAAAACCTTGAAGTGTCTTCATTTCAGATTTTTTCCATTGATTCTTAAAAACAGAGTAACTGGAACAAGTTGATGAGCGTGTTTAAGTCTCTTGCAAATTGCCTTTTGCCAGAAAGATTTTACCTTTTTATGCTTCCAGAAGCCCATAACTTTTTCAGTGTTAAATTTCTTACAGAAGAAAAGATCTTTATTATTCTCATGGATTAATGTCATGATATCCCATTGTTTCAGTGACTCTTTAGTGAAAGGAAAACCCACTATTACAAGATTTCTTCCTGGGTGGCCATTCTTTATTTGGCCTGTCAGATTTTGTTTTGAGTTCTGGTGGGTCTTTTTTCCCTTAGATGGACTTGAAAGAACTTTCTCTCCATCCTACCTGTTTTTATTAAAATTCCTAGATATAAAGTATGAATACCTTTAATAACAGCATCAGACTTTGCTTATCATAGAATGTCCCCTAACTCTGATACAGAAAAGCAACCATAAAGTTAAGATAACATGAGTCAATTGGTTATGTTGGCAAAACTGGTGGCGTACAAAAAATTTCCAAAACCTCAGGCCAGTTTCTTCCCTTTATTTCAGGTGCCATTCGAGCACATAACGGTAGTCTTCAGCACCTTACCTGGCTTGGCTTACAGTGGAATTCGTTGCCTACCCTACCTGCAATTAGAAAGTGGCTAAAACAGCTTTTTCATCATTTGCCCCAGGAAACCTCAAGACTTGAAACAAATGCACCTGAATCAATATGTATTTTAGATCTTGAAGTAAGAAAAGATTTTAGCAAATTAAATATTTTGAGTTTTGTTTAGTTCTTTTCTAATATAATGATTTTTCTTCAAATAAAACAGGTATTTTTACTTGGAGTTATATATACCAGCCACTTACAATTAAAGGAGAAATGTAATTCTCACTATAGCTTCTATCAGCCGCTGTGCTTGCCACTTCCTGTGTGTAAACAGCTGTGTACGGAAAGGCAGAGATCCTGGTGGGATGCAGTTTGTAATCTGGTTCACAGAAAAGCAGTGTAAGTAATCAATCAAAAATTCCCCTGGAAGATAATGCCTAGGTTTTAAATTAAAAAACCTATTTAGTTTAAAAACATACTGCCTAGGGATTTAGCCTAATTCTCATATAAAGATTTAATTTAACTCACGTGATGATTAACATACATGTAACCATTGAACTTTATGTTTATAAATCAATTTTATTAAATAAACCATTTTTAGACCTGGAACTTCAGCAAAATTGCGACTTCTAGTTCAGCATGATATAAATACTCTAAGGGGCCAAGAAAAACATGGTCTTCAACCCGCTCTTCTTGTACATTGGGCAAAATGCCTTCAGAAAACGGTGAGTTCATTTAAGTAAAGTATGTTTCCAAGAGCATTACCTTGATTTTTAAAAATCATAAACTTTTCACTGAAAGTGTTTAGTTCTAAAAATAGCAGCTTGTTCATACTATGCTAGTGAAATGTATTTTTTTAAATCTTCCCACAGAGCAGTTAATATGTAAGCACTTGAAACAGTGTTGGGCACAGTAAATGTTACATAAATATTAACTGTTAAGTTATTGTCCAGCTTGGAACATTTTTTACATGTTAGGTTATATAAGGCTTTGTAGTTAGGGGCATTATAGATCTTAAATATTTGAAATCTGTTCTTGCTGCAAGAGTGGGTGCAGATGTTTAATTCTGACCAAATGTTGCAACAGAGCTGCAGAGTTTTGCTATCTAAAAATGTCAACTAAAAGAAAATAGATTGGGCTGCCTCATTAGGTAGTATCATAAAAAATGTTAAAAAGTAGGGCCTAGAATATGATCACTGGTATTAATAAGGTGCTTAATATTTGGCAAATTAGGCATATGACTTGAGATTCTGTTTTGCTTTGATTTGATATTTTAACCAATTGTTCAGAACATTTATAAGTGAACTTTAGATCTTATCACTTGTGTTTCTTAGGTTTTGTGCTTCTAACTTTCTATTTTAGGGCAGCGGTCTTAATTCTTTTTATGATCAACGGGAATATATAGGCAGAAGTGTTCATTATTGGAAGAAGGTTTTGCCATTGTTGAAGACAATCAAAAAGAAGAACAGTATTCCTGAACCTACAGACCCTCTGTTTAAACATTTTCATAGTGCCGACATTCAGGTAATGGAGGATCCCTTTGTGAATTAGCAAGAGATTTGGATTTCTGGTTTATAAACAAAGAAATGGAGGTATGAATTCTTAAATGAATTGCTTGCCTATTTAGTGGTAGTCCTGTTTTCTGAATCCACTAGCAGTCACAGTAAAACATGGCAGAAAAGAGTACTCAGATGTTACTCTCACTAGATCATATCAAATGTTTGGGAAATCATTTAGGTTTGCTATTTTGGGTAGAAACAGTTGACTCAAAATTACTAATTGTGTTTAGACATCTGAAATTGGTGAATATGAAGAAGAAGCACATATAACATTTGCTATCTTGGACGCAGTTAATGGAAATATAGACGATGCTATGACTGCTTTTGAATCTATAAAGAATGTTGTTTCTTACTGGAATCTTGCACTGGTAAGTAGATGTACTTGACTTAAAAATTTTTTGCTTTAAAGGCCTAATTGTTTCATGAAAGCATTTTTTGTATAGATTTTTCACAGAAAAGCAGAAGACATTGAAAATGATGCCCTTTCTCCTGAAGAGCAAGAAGAATGCAAAAACTATTTGAGAAAGACCAGGGACTACCTAATAAAGATTTTAGATGACAGTGATTCAAATCTTTCAGTGGCCAAGAAAGTAAGTTGTAGGTTGTTTGTACTTTCTTATTGGTAACTGAGTGATAAGTATTTTTGCCTTGGTGTTATATTTTGATAATTTCAGAAGTGCTCACTAATGCCTGGTTATTAATGCACAGAAGGCGTGTGTGTGTATAAATGTTTAATTAGCACTGCTTTGGGGTAGGTTTGGTGTTTCTTTTCTGAGTCTTGACCATTTGATTTATACTCTCACAAAAATATTCCTTGGGGATTTAGAAGAGGTTTTTAAGGCAAGACATTTATTTTTGTTATCTTGGCAATGTAAGCAAAGCAAATCCTGCCATCTGAGGAGTAGTTCTAATGAATTTGGCAGTGAAACATTTTACTGAAATTAAAAGTAGTTGCTGACAGCTTCAGAGGATTTCTTCTCATCTTCATCATCTGCTATGGACTGTCTTCTTTCCAGCTATCCACAGTTTGAGACTGTCATGATGGTATTAACTTCAGTTATATTCAGCCTTCCAAGATTTTGTTGATTAATTTGTGTTGCAGCTCTTTGATTAGGATTTGTGTTGTCTGGTTCATTCTAGCATCTATGTTTCTCTTTCCATTCAAAATCAACTAACAAAAATCAGTAACTTATTTTGTTTGTGTGGGAAATCTTCCCAACTTAACATTCCTCTACCATTATTACGGCTGACCAAAGGAATAGGGAACAACATAGTCCTTAAAGTCAGAAGATGACTCTAAATTGCACAGCAGTTTCATGTGTGTTACTATGTAAAGTATAAAGTGCTTGTTACATAACAATGAGAGAAATGTAAGTAAATTAGTAAGATAAAATCTTTGTATTTATTGCATAGTTCTTTCTTTGGTATTTCTGCAAATTAAGGCTCTTGATTCTTTTTTTTTTAAGTTACCGGTGTCCCTGGAGTCTGTAAAGGAGATGCTTAATTCTGTCATGCAGGAACTCGATGACTATAGCGAAGGAGGTCCTCTTTATAAAAATGGTTCTTTGCGAAATGCAGATTCAGAAATAAAGCATTCTACGCCATCTCCTACCAAATACTCCCTATCACCAAATAAAAGTTACAAGGTCAGTGAGAAACAAGTGAATTACCCATTGTAGAATGTTTCTCTTCTAAATGTTTTAAGTATTGTTTTGTTATTTTTTTTTTTTTAGTATTCTCCCAAAACACCACCTCGATGGGCAGAAGATCAAAATTCTTTACTGAAAATGATCTGTCAACAAGTAGAGGCCATTAAGGTATGTCACTTAGTTTCTCTAAATTCTGACTTATTCAAAATTATTTCCTTGACCACTGTCCTGCTTCTTTCTAAAGCTCTTCATATGTCCCTTGCCATGCTACTGCAGAACCAAACTAGGTCTTACATACCTCCATCTTGACACCTGCCACAGTTTTGAAATTACTTATGTGTCTGTGTCTTCCTCCAGATTCCAGTTTGTCAAAGATAGAGATGTTTACCCAAACCTTAGCATCATTCCTGGCAAAGAAAAGGGTCTGTTGAACTGAATTAGCGAAATATATCAATCATACCTTGGTCTGTGAGTTCATTTCTCAGACTAAAAAAACTTTACTTAGCTTGAAAATTCAAAATATTTTTAACCTCAGTAGTTACAGCTTTTGGGAAATTTCTATTTGGAAACGGTCCTAGAAGAAGAAAGCAGACATGATGGATCTGTCTCTAACCTCACGTATTATAACTGGTCAGACACTTAGCTCCATATAGAGATATTCGGTAGGTTTCCAAAAGTGATCTTTTGTCTGATACCACTATAGTTCATTTGGAATAGGACATAGTTTCTTGATAAGTGCCTGTTTTGTATGGAACATTCCTTAAGTTCTGGGGTTGGGAAAAGTGTTGTTGTTTAGTTGTCTCTAAAATGACAGAGCTGATACCTAGCCACAGAGCTGCCACTGAAAAGCAGCATGTCTGCTGGTTTGTCTAGGCAGTAGGGTGGTGTCCTGAAAACATTTTTGAAGTAAAATCTAGTTTGAATTCTAGCTATACCATTTTCTGCATCTTTTCTCATTTTAAGGTGTGTTCTAATACTGTTTTTTTAACTGTGTAAGGATTAAGAACTTTAATAAAGTACCTGGAATATATTATTACATACATAATATATTCTGAGCAAATATTAGTTGTTTTTCCTTTCCTAATGGAGCATTTGAGCCTTCCTGTGAAGGATTAGTAGTACTTGTTACCTCAGATGTACATAAGGGAAAGCTAGCATTGGAAGGGAATTTGGAATGTTGATTGGTCCAGATGGACTGAAGGGTAAAGGAGTGTGGAAAGGAGATACTGGAAGGATGTTTGAGGTAATACCATGAGGACTGTGGATGTCAGAAAGTTTAATGTGTGAGTACTTACTGCTTTCAGCAGGGAAGTGTCTTGGCTAGAGCGGAACTTTAGAAAGATTAATTTAGGCAACTGAAGGACGGAAATGGAGATGAGGATGTTTAGGAGGTTACTCGTTTAAGTTAGTGCTAACTAATCTGGAGTGAGTGAATTAGGTAATGCTACTAAGCAAAGAAGGAAGAGGGGCAAGTGTGTTATAACAATAATGATCATGTTCTGAAATCAGCACCTGGTACTCAGATCATTCCTGGAATATAGAATCTCTTAAAAGGCATCATCAAGTATTTCAATTTAAAATGTGTAAGTTTGCTTTAGCACTATTTCTGGCATGACATAATTGCTTAAAAATTATTTTTGTTCTTCCAACAGAAAGAAATGCAGGAATTGAAACTAAATAGCAGTAACTCAGCATCCCCACATCGTTGGCCTACAGAGAATTATGGACCAGATTCAGTGCCTGATGGATATCAGGGGTCACAGACTTTTCATGGGGCTCCACTAACAGGTGAGTTGGCAACTGGATAATTCTAGATATTAATAAAATCACTGTATCCCCCTTCCTTTAAATAGGCAACTTGTGAAATCACCTTGTCTATACACATTTGTTTATATACATGTCTATATATGTCTGCTTATATGTTATTTAAGCTGTATTTGGTATTACTGAGATTTTTTTATAACTCCAGGTGAAAACAAAGTAAGCTTTCTCTAATCCTGTGTATCTGAAAAGGCTTAGAGAGTCCTTTAATGCACATCTCAGAGGAACTGAGCCTGAGGTGGAGCTATTCTGTAACAATTGATAAATATTAACATATCATTTTGTATCAAGAGATGCCTAATTAGAACTTAAACTTGGGAATTAGTTTGATGGTATACTGAGAGGTATGACATTCATAAGAAATCTTGTTTATTTTGAAATACTGTGGTCAAACATGAAAGGAAGGAGTTTGGAGCTGGACCATTGGATTTCAAAATTATGCTCTATCATATGCCTCTCTGAGCCAGTTTGTTTGAAATGTGGAGATAATATTTGCTTCACATGATTATGGTGAGGATTACACATGTATTAGGCATTTACTTATAGTATATAGTAAACACTTAATGAACTAGAAGGTACAAATAGTGCTTCCTGTGGATTGTTTGTGCAAAGTGCTTTATGTATGTAATTTAATTTAATTATAGTCACTGGAGATGTAGGTGCCATTATTAAGCCCAGTTGTGTAGATGAGGAAATGGGTTTGTAGAAAGGCTATGTGACTTATCCATTATTGTACAGCTAGTTACTATTCAGACTCCAGTGGTCTAAATTTAAAGCTACTTGCCAGTATGATACATTACCGGTATGATTCAGGTAGCCAGAAATGATGATAAAAATAGGTTTCTTTTATAGGTAATAGATTCCTAAGATGGTAGCAGGGCATGTGTTTTTCTTACTGGTTTTAACCCACGAAAGATTTAGAATATTGTGGTCTAGTTTAGTACATTTGTGTGGTGTTCCACAGGTAACACTCAAGGCAGACCCACTATCCTTTTGTGACAGTGTGACATTTAGAAAAATGCAGGCAAAATCATAGAAAGAAAGTATTTGTGAAGTCAGACTTCCTAAATGTCATTAAGTCATAGATAAATATATGTTCAAACATTACTCACTTAAAGACCTTGTGTGCTCTGCAGAGCCTCATATAGAGAGGTTAATTAGGGCCTAGCTAGTGCTGTCTTCTTGGGTCAGTTTCCATTTCTTCTGTGTATGGGCATGAACAGTGCTCTGGTTGTTAGACACAAAAGCATCACGTTGTCTCATTTTACTCTTGAATCGCCCTATGGAAGGCACAGGAGCGGTACATCCTCATTTTACAGCTGAGAGAAGAGGCCCCCAGTGGCTGATTGACAAGGTCACAGAGCACCTCTGTGGCCCCTAAAGGAGGGGTGCTCCGATCTGCTCCCATTCTGTGTTCCTTAATGAAAGTAAAAATACACTAAGATGGTTTTTAAATAAGATGATTAAAAACTGATAATAAGCTTATAGGAAGTATTCAGAAGTACTGAACAATGTAAAGAAAACATAAACTAACAATATTACATAGAGTTCAGTTAACATTT
Source organism: Manis pentadactyla (assembly GCF_030020395.1). Taxonomy (NCBI): domain Eukaryota; kingdom Metazoa; phylum Chordata; class Mammalia; order Pholidota; family Manidae; genus Manis; species Manis pentadactyla. Next base: position 143,080,221 of record NC_080020.1, on the reverse strand, counting down.
TGGAACATTTTCTTCTGGTCCTTTGTGTTTGTATATGTAAAGAATTTTTTATGAGGTTTTTATCATACTATTAGGTTGTAGGTAGATGAGTAAGCCTGTTTTTAAAATAGTACTTTAAGTTCTGAGCATTTTTCTAGTAAGTGTTTTTTGAAAATACTATTAATGGTGGAAGTACTGCAAATTTAATTCCCTTATTTTTGTTATTTCAAGTTTTTGCTATATAAATAATGCTGTGGACACATTCCTAGGATTGTGGGGTATTTTAAGAATTATTTTGTGTTGGGAAATTGCTTTCCAGAAAAGCTACCCCAGTTTATACTTATCACCAGTATCTGATCGTGTCCATTGCTTTGCACTCTTGCTTAGTTCCAACTATTATCCACATACAAAAACCTTTGCCAATTTTTAAAAACAAAAGTAGAGTTAGTTTTTATTTTTTATACTTGGCATGATCAATACTTTATAATCTTTTGTATTTTCTGAGTTATCTGTTCATTTGGTGCTTTTTTTCTATTAGATTTTTTTTAGTAGGTTTATAACAACTGTTCCCTCCCCCCCACCCCCAACTATTAAAAGTCATTGGTTACTGATAAAATAACCAAATTTCAGACTTTATGATTATTGGCACATATCCTTTAGCTTGTTTTATGTTCTATGCATGTTTTCTGCCAGAATATTTCTAAAATAGCCATCTTCACCAGGCAGTTTGTTAGTTTTCCAAAATCAAACTTGGGCTTCTTCAGCAATTTTTTATTTTTGTAGTAACTATATATAGAGAAGATAAATAGACTGGCTAGCTTTTTCTAGATCTTTTTCAGGGCTTTCTAGAATCAGTTGTTTAGCATCTCTTGTGTCACAATTTCCATTTCTTCCATGTAAGGCATAAATGGTCTTTAAGTTTTGTTCTCTCGTATAATTTCACAAAACAGATCAAGCAAATGACTGTTGGTAGTTCTGCCATCACCCTGAGTGTCTTCTAGTTTTTGGGGTCCTAGTAAAATTCACACAAAACAAATGGAGCGCATGATTTGGATATCAACATGAGTGTCAGTCATGATGGGCCTTTTTTAAAGCCAAGGGACACATTTTATGTTACTTTTGAGATGCTTTCCATGAATTTGTCAGGTGATATTTTGATCAGAACATTCTCAGCTTGAGTTTATAAAAGGCCACCTTAATCATTCTGTACATTTTCAAGGCTCACTTCAGAAACATGGCCCTGAGGCCATTAGATGCATTTTAATTCCTTAAATCCTTCCTGTGACTAGTGTATTCCCAGTATTTCTGATGTTGAACACAGACTGTGCTTGTCGATCATGCCAATCTTTCTTAGAAAATGGACCAAACACTTTCCTCTTGGCTCCTTTTTTGATGCTTGTTGTATGGCACTTGTTCTTGTTGACCACTGTGGGGCTGCTCTCTTTTTCCTCATGTGTCATATTTAGGGGTTTTTCCTAGTTTGTCATTTGATAATCTTCTTTATGGTGTGTTTTGATGTACAGAAATTAAAAAACTATGTAGTTAAATCTTTCTTTAATTTCTATTGCTTTTGTATTTATAGTTCTTGCCTAGATAGTCTTAACTGTAGATAGACTTTAACAGTGTTTTCTTTCTTTCTTTTTTTTTTTTTTTTTTTTAGTTGCAACTACTGGCCCTTCAGTATATTATAGTCAGTCACCAGCATATAATTCCCAGTATCTTCTCAGACCAGCAGCTAATGTTACTCCCACAAAGGTAACAAAGGAATAATTTATACATTTATAAATATCTCCTTTTTAATTGTTCAGGCTTCCTTCAAAGAAATTCAATAAGTAGTTCAGCATTAAAACTTATGTGTCCCACAGATAAAGATTTTAAATTTCTCTCCAGATACAGAAGTTATGCTTCTTAGTCACTATCTTTTTTTTATGTTACAATAAATGTGAACATATAAAATATTTTTTAAATGCGGGTGGTGGTGGTGGTGGGTCCTTGATAATTCTATTTTGGCAGAAATAAAGTTAGAATGTCCTTGCCAAACCACTGTGTGGTGTAAATACTTCCAAGCCTGAAGTGGCTATGTAACTTTGGATTAAGACCCAGGATCACAACACTAACCTTTGAAGACAGAGGGCTTAGTGCCTTTAGACCCTAGCTCTTCTGCTCACTGTGACCTTGGGCAAGTTTCTTAACTTCTTTATGTATTAATTGCCTCATATGTAAAATGAGGATAATAATGCCTTATTCATAGGGTTTTTTGAGGATACTAAAATGAGATGATACATGTAAAATACTTAGAACAATGCCCAGTTGGCACATTAATAAATGCTCAATAAATGTTAGTCTTCATCGTCATCATCATTATTGTGAACATCATTTGACACATTGTCTAGGAATGAACAATATATTTATGCTATGCATTTATTGTAGGAAAGTTAGTTTCTAAGATGCTGTCATTAGTTAAGGCAGTTTTTGTTATATGCCAAGAAGGGCTCTAACTGTAAGTATCTCTGTAAGTAATGTTGTTTTCTCTTAATGGTGTGCTAAATGCTCTAATAATATCTTTACCTTATGATACTCATGTTTTGTGAGAATAGTTTTCTGTAGTTTTGTAGGCAACCTACAAAAACATTTAACTTTTTTCTTCTTCTAGGGTCCAGTTTATGGTATGAATAGGCTTCCACCACAGCAGCATATTTATGCCTATTCACAACAGATGCACACACCACCTGTGCAAAGCTCATCTGCTTGTATGTTCTCACAAGAGATGTATGGTCCTCCACTGCGTTTTGAGTCTCCTGCAACAGGAATTCTATCACCCAGGGGTGATGATTACTTTAATTACAATGTTCAGCAGACAAGCACGAACCCACCTTTGCCAGAACCAGGTTATTTCACAAAACCTCCAGTTGCAGCTCATGCTTCAAGATCTGCAGAATCTAAGGTTATAGAATTTGGAAAAACAAACTTTGTTCAGCCAGTACCAGCTGAAGGAATAAGGCCATCTTTGACAGCTCCTACACATGCAACACAGCCAACTCCTTTTAAATTTAACTCAAATTTCAAATCAAATGATGGTGATTTCACATTTTCCTCACCGCAGATTGTGACACAGCCCCCTTCTACTGCTTACAATAATAGTGAAAGCCTGTTAGGTCTCCTGACTTCAGATAAACCTTTGCAAGGAGATGGCTACAGTGGACCAAAAGCTAGCCAAACTGTTGGACCTCGAAATACATTCAATTTTGGAGGCAAAAATGTGCCTGGAATTTCATTTACCGAAAACATGGGCCCAGGTCAGCAAAAGAATTCTGGTTTTTGTAGAAGTGAGGATATGTTTACTTTTCACAGTCCTGGGAAGTCAGTGTTCGGAGCGCCTGTTCCAGAGCTGGCCAGCAAGAGTCATGAAGCAGATGGGGGCAGCACTCACGGTGATGATGATGATGATGGCCCTCACTTTGAGCCAGTGGTACCTCTTCCTGATAAGATTGAAGTAAAAACTGGTGAAGAGGATGAGGAAGAATTATTTTGCAATCGTGCAAAATTGTTTCGTTTTGACACAGAATCCAAAGAATGGAAGGAACGTGGAATTGGCAATGTAAAAATACTAAGGCATAAAACATCTGGAAAAATTCGCCTTCTAATGAGACGAGAGCAGGTATTGAAAATCTGTGCAAACCATTACATCAGTCCAGATATGAAACTGACGCCAAATGCTGGCTCAGACAGGTCTTTTGTTTGGCACGCTCTGGATTATGCGGACGAGTTACCAAAACCAGAACAACTTGCTGTTAGATTCAAAACACCTGAGGAAGCAGCTCTTTTTAAGTGCAAGTTTGGAGAGGCCCAGGGCATTTTAAAAGCCTTAGGAGCTAATGTAGCCCCAACAACAAATCAGGCTATGAGAATTGTAAAAGAACCCACAAGTCGTGATAGCAAGGATGTTTGTAAATCTGATTCTGGAAAAGTGAATTTTGAATTTCAAGTTGCAAAGAAAGAAGGGTCTTGGTGGCATTGTAACAGCTGCTCATTAAAGAATGCTTCAACTGCTAAGAAATGTGTATCATGCCAGAATCTAAACCCAAGCACTAAAGAGCTCCCTGGCCCACCATTAGTTGAAACTGTTACTCTTAAAGTTGGCCCAGAAAATACTCCGGATAGATTTGCATCGGTGACTTCAAAGAAGGAAGGTTGCTGGGATTGCAGTGTTTGCTTAGTAAGAAATGAACCTACTGTCTCTAGATACATTGCATGCCAGAATACAAAGTCTGCTACCAAAAGTGGGTCTTCATTTGTTCAGCAAGCTTCCTTTAAATTTGGCCAAGGAGATCTTCCTAAGACTGTTAACAGTGATTTTAGATCCGTCTTTTCTGCAAAGGAAGGACAGTGGGATTGCAGCGCATGCCTGGTACAAAATGAAGGCAGCTCTTCAAAATGTGTTGTTTGTCAGAATCCAGGTGAACCAAGCCTGTCTACTTCTGCCATTCCAGCACCTGCTTCTTTTAAGTTTGGAACTTCAGAGACAAGCAAGACTACAAAGGGTGGATTTGAAGGTGTTTTCATCAAGAAGGAAGGACAGTGGGATTGCAGTTTTTGCTTAGTGGGCAACCAAGCAAGTGCTGCCATGTGTATTGCCTGTCAGAATCCAAGGAAACAAAATCAGCCTACTTCTGCTGTTCCAGCACCTTCCTCATCAGATACAAGCAAAGCTCCCAAGGGTGAATTTGCAGGAACACTCCCCAAGAAGGAAGGACAGTGGGATTGTAGTGTTTGCTCTGTGCCAAATGAGAGTTCTTCCTTAAAATGTGTGACTTGTGAGGCCTCCAAGCCAACTTACGAACCTACAGCAGAAACTCCTTCAGCTTTCACATTGGGTTCAAAAACTAAGTTAAATGACTCTTCTGGAAGTCAGGTGGAAACAGGATTTAAAAGTAACTTTTCAGAAAAGGCTTTTAAATTTGGCAGTGCAGAGCAAGGATTTAAATTTGGGCATGTGGATCAGGAAGATACACCTTCTTTTACATTTCAGGGTTCTTCTAATACAGACTGTAAGTCAGGAAAAGAAGGATTTAGTTTTTCTATCCCTGTGTCTGCTGATGGATTCAAATTTGGCATTCAGGAGCCAGAACATGAAGAGAAGAGTGAAAAGCCCCTTGAAAATGACACTGGCCCTCAGGCTCAGAATGTGGGGAACGAGAAGAGTGGTGCTGGTGTGTTGTTTGGTCAGACTGGGAGCACCTGTACTTTTGCAGATCTTGCAAAATCAACTTCAGGAGAAGGATTTCAGTTTGGGAAAAAAGACCCTAATTTCAAGGGATTTTCAGGTGCTGGAGAGAAATTATTCTCATCACAAAGTGGTAAAATGGCTGATAAAGCTGACACTTCTGCTGACCTTGAGAAAGATGATGATGCCTATAAGACTGAGGACAGTGATGACATCCATTTTGAACCCGTAGTCCAAATGCCTGAAAAAGTGGAACTTGTAACAGGAGAAGAGGATGAAAAAGTTCTTTATTCACAGCGGGTAAAACTATTTAGATTTGATGCTGAGGTAAGTCAGTGGAAAGAAAGGGGCTTGGGGAACTTAAAAATTCTCAAAAATGAAGTCAACGGCAAACTGAGAATGCTGATGCGAAGAGAACAGGTACTGAAAGTTTGTGCCAACCATTGGATAACGACTACAATGAACCTGAAGCCTCTCTCTGGGTCAGATAGAGCATGGATGTGGCTAGCTAGTGACTTTTCTGATGGTGATGCCAAACTAGAGCAGCTGGCAGCAAAATTTAAAACACCAGAGCTGGCTGAAGAATTCAAGCAGAAATTTGAGGAATGCCAGCGACTTCTATTAGATATACCTCTTCAGACCCCCCATAAACTTGTAGATACTGGCAGAGCTGCCAAGTTAATACAGAGAGCTGAAGAAATGAAGAGTGGACTAAAAGATTTCAAAACGTTCTTGACAAATGATCAAACAAAAGTCACTGATGAAGAGAGTAAGAGTTCAGACACAGCTGCTGTCTGTGTGTCAGACACAACCTCCAGGCCAAATCCTGAAGGCACCGGACCCACCTTAGAGTGGGACAACTATGATTTAAGGGAGGAAGCTTTGGATAGTAGCATGAGCAGTAGCTCGGTACAGGCTTCTCCACGGGCAAGTAGCCCTGTGAGAAAAAATCTCTTCCGCTTTGGTGAGTCAACAACAGGATTTAACTTCAGTTTTAAATCTGCTTTGAGCCCATCGAAGTCTCCTACCAAGTTGAATCAGAGTGGGACCTCTGTTGGCACTGATGAGGAATCTGATGTTACTCAGGAAGAAGAGAGAGATGGACAGTACTTTGAACCAGTTGTACCTTTACCTGACCTAGTTGAAGTGTCCAGTGGTGAGGAAAATGAACAAGTTGTTTTTAGTCACAGAGCAAAACTCTATAGGTATGCTAAAGATGTTGGTCAGTGGAAAGAAAGAGGCATTGGTGATATAAAGATTTTACAGAATTATGATAATAAGCAAGTTCGCATAGTGATGAGAAGGGATCAGGTATTAAAACTTTGTGCCAATCACAGAATAACTCCAGACATGACTTTGCAAAATATGAAAGGGACAGAGAGAGTGTGGGTGTGGACTGCGTGTGATTTTGCAGATGGAGAAAGAAAAATAGAGCATTTAGCTGTCCGTTTTAAACTGCAGGATGTTGCAGACTCCTTTAAGAAAATATTTGATGAAGCAAAAACAGCCCAAGAAAAAGATTTTTTGATAACCCCGAATGTTTCTCGTTCGACCCCTCCCAGAGAATCACCATGTGGCAAAATGGCTGTAGCTGTATTAGAAGAAACCACAAGAGAGAGGTCAGATTTAATTCAGGGTGATGATGTAGCCCATGCAATTTCAGAAGCGGGAGAAGTGGCTGGTGCATCTGAAACAACAAAAGCAGTGGTTTCTCCTCCAAAGTTTGTGTTTGGCTCAGAGTCTGTTAAAAGCATTTTCAGTAGTGAGAAATCAAAACCATTTGCATTTGGCAACAGTTCAGCTACGGGGTCTTTGTTTGGATTTAGTTTTAATGCACCTTTGAAAAATAACAACAGTGAAACTAGTCCCATAGTCCAGAGTAGATCTGAAGGAAAAGTGGAAGCTAATAATTGTGAAGAGTCAAAGAACTCTGATACCAAACAGTCTTCAGATGGCAAAGTGAAAAGTCTCTCTGCTTCTTTACCAAAGGAAGAGTCCTCAACTAATTATACATTTAAAACACCAAAAAAGGGTAAGCACTAATTAAGTCTTCAGCTTAAGCAGAATTTTTTTTTTTAACTTTTAATCTTTTTCTTGATACAGACTCTTTGTAGGGTACTACTGTTTTAATAAAAGTTGAATTATAAACATAGTGCTCTGGGAATAGACAGATATTTGTGCAGATTTTTTTCTCCCTAAACCAAATTTATCTGTGAGTGTTCAAAACAGCAACAGAGAGTATGTGTGTAAATTATTTAGGTGATTTTGATGACTGAAGGATGTTTATATCCTGCTTAGGGAAAATCACAGGAACTTACTACTACAGTACTAAAGTTTAGTGACTCATGTACTTGAATCATGCATGTTAACTTGAGTCTTTTTTTCCAACAGTGTTCATTCTTTAGTTTCTTCCTATTTTCAGTATATTAAGTATTATTATTATTCAGTTTATTATCCTGTCATCCAGAACACATTGTACTGAGATGTTCAAATTTTATGTGTGGTATTCTTGCCACTATTAAATGAGTAAGGAGTAAAACAACTAGGGTAAATGAATACATAAGAGCGAAATTGGTATAAATTGAGTAAAGTCATACTTGCGGTGATTCTCATAATGTTCAAAAATTAAATACTCTTTATTTTCTAGGATTTAACTTTAGCCTTTTTAAATCTAATCCAATGGCTTTTTGGACCAGCACCCCTTCCTCACAGCCTGAGAACGAAGGTATAGAGCTAGTATTCTCAGTGTGTGATGGCACCAGTTTTTGTAGCAGCTGGTAGTCCTTAGCAAAGTAACTGTGGCTGCGACCTTAAGTACTTAACACGGTAGTGTGCATGTAAAGTGCCAATTTTTAGACAACTACCTTTTGACTGGTTGTATGAAACCCTCTAATGCTATTTTATTATATACTTGGATGTCCTGTTTTTTCACTATTGCACAACATTATTTTGAGGTAGATACATGTGGTCTTCACCTTTGGCTGCTTTGTATTTTGTTAATCTATTATTTTTGACTCTGCTTAAAGAAAGCCAACGTTTTATCTAACCTTTATCTCTACCCACTAATTTCTGCTGTCTGCCAGTATCCAAACATTTGATGGTAACAGCATGTATACACGGGGAACAGTGTCCCTTTTGGGCTACCCTCTTCTACGTGGTCTAAAAAACACTGTTTGAAAGTAGACCCAATTTCTAACAGCCACCATTATATACCTGGTATGTTACATATGTAGTGCAGATCATTTGTAAAAGCAAGTGTTTGTGCTAGAGTGGAATACTAGGAAGCAGGATCTGTTAAAAGACCTTGAAGAGCAAGGTTAGGTAGATGAACTCACCTTTAGTGTCTAATAACGTATCTTGAGCAGTCCAACTGTGTCATAGGTTGCCAAACAGGTACAATGATAGAATGAAAAAACCTTGATTGCTGGGGCTTTCAGGGTTAAAGTATACCAGACATATTACTAGCTAAAGCAGCTCTTAACCTTCATTCTTCAGGGTAGAAATCATGTGAAATTTTTCACTCAGTCAATACTGAGTTTTTCTAAAGGAGGGTAAATGGCATGTTTAACATTGTAAAAGGGTTCAGGTTCTCTAGATCAGCATCCAGTATGACCTGTGTAATTAAAAATTTTCTAATAGCCACATTAAAAAATAAAAACAAATAGGTGAAAAAGAAAACAGATGAAGCTAATTTTTATAATCTATTCAATTTAACCCAATTTATCTTAAATGCCATTCAACCTCTAGTCAGTATAAAAAATTAATGAGATATTTTGCCTTTTTTTTTTTTTTTTTTACAATACCAAGTCTTCAAAGTCCAGTTTGTAATTTACTCCTGCAGCACAACTCAATTTGGTCTAGCCGCATTTCAGGTTGTCTAGTAGCCTCCTGTGGCTAGGCTACCATATTGGACAGTACTAGTTGGTGCATAGCAAGTTCATGATCTAGCCTGAAATTCTTTATAGACTAGAAAAGATTATATGAAGACTTCCTTTTCTTTCTACTTTTGCCTTTTTTGTTGTTTTTTAGCTATAGAAATTGTTTTAGACTCTAAAAGTATTATAAGATCACAGTTTTTATTTAATTTTATCGATTATCATGTTTAGAAATATGCAAAACTAAATGTAACTCTAATCACCCCAGTCCTTAGTAATTGTTAACTTTCCTTGTGGGGACTAATCAGGGTTGGCTTTGCACTGGTTTCATATTTTTACTAATCTTTGCTTATGATTTCTTTAATTTGCTTTTAGTTTTGTAAATGCATGGGTATTTTGCTGAACTGTTATTTAGTATGCCAGATATGATTATAGCAGTACTACTTAAATGCCTTTTTAAGTTATAGCCATTAGCATATAGTAGTTCTTTTCAATGAACAGTGAATAAAAGCAGGACTTTCTTTAGTTCTAAATAGAGTCTATGCTCCCCGAGGGTTTTTGGTAGAACGTTAAATCAGGCTTCTAATTCTAAATGATGATCATTATAGAACTCTGTTCATATCTAAGTTTGTGTGTTTTTATCAGTACGCTGTTTTAACTAAAGATAGGTCCCGTGGTTTTACTTTCAGTTAGAATATTGATGTTAATACTCACTTAAACGCCTTGCCTTTGTCCCTGGTTTTGACTTGTGTTACAGCAAAAGAGAAGAAAATGCCTGCAGATCCTCCCTCAGATGATGATGTTCTTGTCATATATGAGCTGACCCCTACCCCTGAGCAAAAAGCTCTTGCAAGCAAACTTAGACTTCCCCCAACTTTCTTCTGCTATAAGAATAGACCAGATTATGTTAGTGAAGAAGAAGAGGATGGTAAGTCTTATTTTAAAAGCATTCTGTTGATGCTAATGTTAGTAATTGGGGGTATGGGTCAGTTATTTTAAGCCTGCTTCCTAGAACCCTTCACTCCTGTCCTTGAAGGTAGATGCTTTACCCTGAATGTAAACAGTCACTGGGTGGAATGATCAAAAGAACTGCACTCCTTTATTAAGGTGGTTTTTGGATGATTACCATGAGCAGGCAGGCACTTTGCTCTCAGATAATTGAAAGCAATTATAATTGCTCTTGTCGGTTTGGATGGAAGAGTAATGAGGTAGGCAGGGATCTGAATATGGAAAAGCTTGTGTACTGTATCAGAATGTTGAGCAGGTAAGTTACATGTTCAGAAAAGTTTCAGTAGGACCAACTGACTCTAGTGGTAGAGGATTGGATTATGGGTCGTGGAGACCGGAAGATGAACTAAATGATAGCTCAAACAAGAGGAAAGCCTAAAGGAAAGATATAACAGTGGGGGAGACATTAGGGATATAGAATTGGCAAAATTGTTTGCTGTTTGGATACAGGGAATAAGGGAAAATGTGAAGTTGGAAATAACTCCTGGATTTCCGGCTAGGAAAACCCCTGAAATTTAATATAAGTTCTCTTTATTTAATAAAATGAATTATTGTTTAAGATGAAGATTTTGAAACAGCTGTCAAGAAACTTAATGGAAAACTATACCTGGATGACTCAGGAAAATTTCGACCATCAGATGAAAATCTAACAGGTATGTTAAGTTAAAATTACTAAGGGTTAATTAAAATTAATAATCACTAGTGTTTTTATAAAATCTTCCATTTAAAAGAATTATTAAAATATCCCAGTCTGACCATTTCTGTAATTCACAGAAGTATGTTAGTTAGGTATTATGGCCATGGTGATTTAAAATATTTAAAAATTATATGAAGTGAAAAACACTGTTGCTCTTATGGTCTCGTCTGGGTCTGTAGTCTCTAATCTGTAGATTGTGTTGAGTACCATCCTTATAGAGAAATGGAGCTTCAACTACTTTTAACTTCATTTGGCTTGTGTTGTACTGGATTTTCAGATGAGAAAGAATGTGTTATTGTTTGGGAAAAGAAACCAACAGTTGAAGAGAAGGCAAGAGCAGATACGTTAAAGCTTCCGCCTACATTTTTTTGTGGAGTCTGCAGTGATACTGATGAGGACAATGGAAATGGGGAAGACTTTCAGTCTGAACTTCAGAAGGTTCAGGAAGCTCAAGTAAGAGCATTTCCATTGTTTTTTGTCTGGTGCAGTTGCCTTTGTTGATGTTCTTACTAAAGGGTAATAATGGGTTGCATCTGGCAAATGGATTAGGCATCTAACAGTCAGCTATGGCCAGAGAAGGAGGTTTGTTCTACATAGAGGACTGCAGTGGTTCACTCCTATATGTATGATGGGTTTTGGGGTGGGGATAAGATGACTTAAGATACCCTAAGAATGTCTGCCACAGTACCAAGAATGGTAATAAGTAGTTTGTTTTTCATGCAAGTTAGTTTATTCTAACTAAGGTGGGCAGAGTAGGTAGGAAGTAGCATTTGAAACCAGTTGCTTGGCCTACACCTTGCTTTGTCAGTAATTTCATGATTTGATTACTTTTTTAAGCTCAAATGTAGTGGTAATTTTAATAGCTCTCAACACCTTGGTACCTTAATTTGTATTCCACAGAAGCTAGAGGACAAGGTCCCTGTCTAGTAATGGTTCCTTGCTCCCTACAAGTAATACTATTTTTTATGGTTAGGTAGTTAAAATAAAAAAGAGTCCTGGGATTAGTTATGAATGCAGTGGTTTATTTAATATGATGTGGCTGTCCTTGGTCTGATAACACATGGTCCAACACATGGTTTGAGGCTGTTAAGAAATTTACTGTCCTTCATAGTCTATCCGACTCTGAGTAATCCAGCAGGACTGCTTTTTCTAGCCGTCCATCTAGCATGGGCCAGCGAGTCAGTAGGTTTAAGCCAGCAGTGCACAGGTAGCTAACAGCTATCAGCTGATGAAATGACATCATTTTCTAATTTGTAATGGAATAGATTGATTTGTGGAAGTCTTACCTGAAGCTTTGGCGTTAGTACCCTCACAGTGCTAAATCTAAAGTGTTAAATCACTCAGCAGTTTGCCTGAAGTCACTGCAGCACAGTGTGTAATTTCAGTTCATCTGCTCTAATTGCACACTGCCAGAGGCTTCATCATGCAATATTCATTCAGCAAATAGAGTACAGTTGTATTAATATGTTTGGATTATGAAAACTGAAACAATGTGATTTACATATGGCCCCGCTCTTTAATGTGTAAAATCTTAATATTTAACTTACGTATTTAAAATTTATTTTAAAAGTGAAACAATTTCATTGCTGATGCTCAAGACTGAATCGTACATCATTTGTTCTTTTCCTGTCTTGTGGTGTCACTATAGTTGATATGCAAGAATTTTGTACCTTTGGTCAGTATTTTGTGAACCATGCTTTTGTAGGTGTTGAAATATCTTGTTTAAGGTGTTATTTTAAAACCTTCATCATTGTTATAGCTTCAAATCTTTTTGCAAAATGTCCTAGAATACTATCATAATGTTCATTGAATATTAATACTAAAGGCTGTCCCAAAATACGTTTGGTATGGAAGGTAGGTGTGAGAAATCACTATAAAGGTTGAAAAAAATACAACAAATTGTAAATTTTGGAGGACAGCACCCTTCGATACACAGAGATGAGACAGAAAAACCATTAAAGCTGAAGTATGCTCTACTCGATGATTTATACCCTCTTAAAATGCATAGTCTCTGTGTTGTATTTAATTTAATTCATCTTGGATTATGAAAAGGTTTTCAGATATGTATCCCTTTCATAAAATGCCTAAGTATACTGTATATACTGTATTTATAAGCATGTACTCTGAGCTAGCACTGTGCTGAAGATTGGGGATCTGTTATTGAACAGAACAGAAGTAATTTGGTATGTCTGCATGGAGTTTTCCATTCAAGGAAGGGGAGGATGTGTTATGAGCTGAATTAAAAAATACTCCCCTCCCCCAAGTAATCTAGGTTACTTTTCTTGGGTAACATTTATTGCAGTAGAGTTCACATACCATACAATTAGCCCATTTTAACATGTACAATTTAGTGGTTTTTAGTATATTCACATGGTTGTGCAACCATCACCACACTCCATTTCAGAACATTTTCATCATCCCCAGAAGAAAACCGGTAACCTTTAGCAGTCATTGCCCTTTCCCATTTCCACCAACTCCTCTAGCTCTAGAAACCACTGAGGTACTTTTGGTCTCTATAAGATTTACCTATTCTGGGCATTTCCTATAAATGAATCATATGTGGCCCTTTGTGTCTGGCTTCTTTCACTTAATGTTTTTGAGGTCTATCCACATTATAGTATTTAATTTCTTTTTATGGCTGAGTAATATTCCATTGTAAGGATATATCACATATTTACTTATCTGTTGGTGGCCATCTGGGTTGTTTGCACTTTTTGGCTATTATGAATAATACTGCTATGATAGCCTGAAACATTTGACACAGGCATAGAATAAATTATCTTTTCCTTGTGCTTCAGTACATTAAGACATAGAGTTTTTCATTTTTAATTAATTTTTTAATTTGCATAAGTGAATACACTTTTAGGGGTATGTATGTGTTTTTTCTCTATGAATTCTTACACATGCCTGGATTCTTATAATCCTCACCACAGACAGGATATAAAACAAATCCAGTCCACCAAAGAATTCCTTCATGTTTCTTTGAATTCAGATCCTCCCCCACCCATAGCTTCTGGCAACTACTGATCTGTTTTCTCTTTCTATATTTTTGCCTTTCCCAAGTTAACATGAATTATAACAGTATGTAACCTTTGTCTCTTGTCACTCAACATAATGGCCTTGAGATTTGCCCAAGTTACTGTGTAGTTGCCCAACACAGTGTTCCTTTATATTACTGAGTTGTGTGGATGTGCCACAGTATATTCGTTAGTCCATTGAAGGTGGGATACTGTTTCTTTTTGTTCTTTTTCTCATATCTTAAGTGGAAGCATCTTAATGATTTAAGACCATTATTCATTTCTAATATAAATATTTAATGCTGTTTAAGGTTCTCTTTAAGAACTGCTTAGTTCCATCCCACAAGTTCAGATATGTGATATTTTCATTCAGTTGAAAATATCTTCTTTGAGATGCTCTTTTTGATAATATGTATTAGATAGTAGTATGTTACTTCCAAGTAGTTGGTGATATTCCATATCATTCTATTATTTCTTGTTTAATTACATTGTTGTCTGTGAGCATATTTTCTGTAATTTCATTTCTCGATGAAGGCTGTCTTGGTGAATGTTTACTGTGCAATTGAGAGAAATGTGTGGTCTACTGTGTTGGGGTGTAGTGTTCTATAAATGTCGGATTAAATTAGTTGACACTGTGTCCAAGTGTAATATATTCTTGCTGATTTTTGTCTGCATGCTCTTTTGATTCAGAGGTATAATTATGGATTTATCTATTTCTCCTGTCAGTTTTGCTTCATGTGCTCTGTTAGGAGGTGTTCCCTCTGCTTCAATCTTCTGGAGGACATTGTGGGATTTGGCATCATTTCTTCCTTAAGTGATTGATAGAGCTCACCACTGAAACCATCTGGGCCTGGCAGTTCCATGTTGGAAGGATATTAATTGATGATACACTTCCTTTAATAAATATAGGCCTCTTCAGATGATCTGTTTCTTCCTCTGTGAGTTTTGGTAGTTTGTGTGTTTCAAAGAATTGGTCTGTTTCATCTGTTGGGCATCATGCTACTTGTGAAGTTAGGAGGAAATTCATTAAAATTTATTACCTTTTTAATGTGCATGTATTAAGAGGGAGTAGCAAAAGGCTCCTGATTCTAGTTTCTGATACTAGTGATTTGTATCTTTCTTGTTTTCGTGGGTTAGCCTGATTAGAGGTTTATTGACTTAAATGACCTTTTCAAAGAATCAGCTTTTGATTTTGTTGGTTTATTTCTGTGTTGATTTCCTGTTTTATTGATTTCCACTCTTTCATTATTTCTTTTCTTCTTGCATTAGGTTATATTGTTGTTCTTTAGTTTCTTAAGATGGAAATTTATTGACTTTAGATCTTCTTAATATATGAATTTAGTACTATAAAAATTCTCTCTTGCTTTTTTGCTGCATCTATAAATTTTGATAAACCATATGTTCATTTTTATTTAGTTCAACATAATTTGTCATGAGAGTTTTTGATGTGTATTCTTTAAAAGTATGTTAGTATGTTGAGTCTCCACATACAAAATAACTCCACAGTTTTTGGGATTTTTTTCCAGCTATATTTCTCTAAATGATTTCTTGTTTGATTCCATCATGGACTGAGAGTATTCTTTGTGTGATTTTTTGTTCTTTTGAATGTATTGTGTTTTATGGCTCAGAATGTGGTCTCCTTGGTAAATGTTCCATGTGAGCTTGAGAAGAGTGTATTCTGCTGCTGCTAGATGAAATATTCTGTAACAATAAAAAAATTTTTTTTTCAATTGTAAAATTCCCATTTGGTTCTTTTTTATACCTTCTACTTTTTGCTGAGAATTACTCTTTTCACTTGTTTTAAGAGTATTTGTTCTTATTTCCTAGAGCATTGTTATAACTTCTTTAAAGTCTTTTTCTGATCATACTGCATGTGGATAATCATGACATCCCCACCCCCTGGCTGGAGAGAGTTGGATTTTCTTGGGACATTTTCCATCAGTGCCATTGGCAACTCAAGGTCTTTGGGCTCTGCTCTAGCACCTGGGCTGCTCTGGGGTGGGGGCTGGGAGCAGAGAAAACACCACAGGGTTCTCACTGCCAGATTCTCTCTCAAGTCCTGGGATTCTTCATCATGCTTTCATCCACCTTTTGGAGGATTCTTACAGTTACTTCATCTGTTTCAGTCCAGTTCAGGTGTTAGGTGCTGGAGATAGGACAGAGTGTGGAATGGGAGAGATAAGGGGAACTGTGCTCACTCCATTTTGTCTAGAACTCCATGTCCTCAATTTCTTTTAAAACAGGGTATATGACCCTTTTTTGTCAATCTGTGTTTAAGTGTCATAATTATTTGTTACTTCTTTGCAGAAATCCCGGAATGAAGAAATAACTAATATGGTGGACAATATGTGTTCAGATGGGAATAAAGAGGCTGCACCATTATGTAGATCTGAAGAACCTGATTTTATTACCAAATCTGTTAGCTCATTACCTGTTTCTTCTGGAACTGTGGACAAACCTGTGGATTTGTCTGCTAGGAAGGAAAATGATGCGGATTCGACAAGCCAAGGTAAAATTTGATACATTTACACAAAGCTTCTAGGCATGTTTTATTTGTGTTATTAATCCTGTATGATTGGGAAAGTAGACTTTTAAATCCTAAAAATTCTCTTGCTTAAATTTTGATATGTATAAAGGAGCATAAGATATTTATAATCATGTTAAGAAAATTACACTGCCTTGTCAACAAAGGTAATAAACGTGTTTTTTAAAAAATTTTGTTATCATTAATCTACAATTACCTGAGCAACATTATGGTTACTAGACTCCCCCATTATCAAATCCCCACCACATACCCCATTACAGCCAAGGTCCAGCAACATAGTAAGATGCTATAGAGTCACTACTTGTCTTCTCTTTTGTACAGCCTTCCCCATGCCCCCTGGTACATTATGTCTGCTAATCGTAATGCCCCTTTTCCCCCCTTCTCCCTCCCTTCCCACCCATCCTCCCGAGTCCTTTTCCCTTTGGTAACTGTTAGTCCATTCTTGGGTTCTGTGAGTCTGCTGCCGTTTTCTTCCTTCAGTTTTTTTCTTTGTTCTTACATTCCACAGGTGAGTGAAATCATTTGGTACTTGTCTTTTTCCACCTGGCTTATTTCACTGAGCATAATACCCTCTAGCTCCATCCATGTTGTTGCAAATGGTAGGATTTGTTTACGTCTTATGGCTGAATAATATTCCATTGTGTATAATATGTACCACGTCTTCTTTATCCATTCATCTACTGATGGACAGTTAGGTTGCTTCCATTTCTTGGCTATTGTAAATAGTGCTGCGATAAATATAGGGGTGCATCTGTCTTTTTCAAACTGGAGTGCTGCATTCTTAGGGTAAATTTTTAGGAGTGGAATTCCTGGGTCAGTTGGTATTTCTATTTTTAGTTTTTTGAGGAACCTCCATACTGCTTTCCACAATGGTTGTACTAATTTACGTTCCCAACAGCAATGTAGGAGGGTTCCCCTTTCTCCACATCCTCGTCAACGTTTGTTGTTGTTTGTCTTGGATGGTGGCCATCCTTACTCGTGTGAGGTGATATCTCATTGTGGTTTTAATTTGCATTTCTCTCATGACTAGTGATGTGGAGCATCTTTTCATGTGTTGGCCATCTGAATTTATTCTTTGGAGAAGTGTCAGGTCAGCCTCTGCCCATTTTTTAATTGGTTTATTTGCTTTTTGATTGTTTAGGTGCATGAGCTCTTTATATATTTTGGATGTCAACCCTTTATCGGATCTGTCATTTATGAATATATTCTCTCATACTGTAGGATGCTTTTTTGTTCTATTGGTGGTGTCCTTTGCTGTACAGAAGCTTTTTAGTTTGATATAGTCTCACTTGTTCATTTTTGCTTTTGTTTCCCTTGCCTGGGGAGATATATACATGAACAAGTTGCTCATGTTTATGTCCAAGAGATTTTTGCCTTTGTTTTTTTTTTTTAGGAGTTTTATGTTTTCGTGACTTAAATTCAGGTCTTTGATCCATTTCGAATTTACTTTTGTGTATGGGGTTAGACAATGATCCAGTTTCATTCTCTTACATGTAGGTGTCCAGTTTTGCCAACACCAGCTGTTGAAGAGGCTGTCATTTCCCATTGTATGTCCATGGCTCCTTTATCATATATTAATTGACTATACATGTTTGGGTTAATATCTGGACTCTCCATTCTATTCCACTGGTCTGTGGGTCTGTTCTTGTGCCAGTACCAAATTGTCTTGATTACTGTGGCTTTGTAGTGGAGCTTGAAGTTGGTAAGCAAGATACCCCCTGCTTTATTCTTCCTTCTCAGGATTGCTTTGGCTATTCGGGGTCTTTTGTGGTTCCATATGAATTTTAAAACTATTTGTTAACAGTTTTTTGAAGAATGCTGTTGGTATTTTTATAGGGATTGCATTGAATCTGTAGATTGCTTTAGGGAGGATGGCCATTTTGACAATATTAATTCTTCCTAGCCAAGAGCATGGAATGAGTTTCCATTTGTTAGTGTCCTCTTTAATTTCTCTCAAGAGTGACTTGCAGTTTTCAGGGTATAGGTCTTTCACTTCCTTGGTTAGGTTTATTCCTAGGTATTTTATTCTTTTTGATGTAATTGTGAATGGAATTGTTTTCCTGATTTCTCTTTCTGCTAGTTCATTGTTAGTGTAAAGGAAAGCAACAGATTTCTGTGTATTAATTTTGTATCCTTCAACTTTACTGAATTCCTGTATGAGTTCTAGTAGTTTTGGAGTGGAGTCTTTAGGGTTTTTTATGTACAATATCATGCCATCTGCAAATAGTGACAGTTTGACTTCTTCTTTACCAATCTGGATGCCTTGTATTTCTTTGTTTTGTCTGATACTGCTGTGGCTAGGACCTCTAGTACTATGTTGAATAACAGTGGGGAGAGTGGGCATCCCTGTCTTGTTCCCGATCTTAGAGGAAAAGCTTTCAGCTTCTCGCTGTTCAGTATGATGTTGGCTGTGGGTTTGTCATATATGGCCTTTATTATGTTGAGGTACTTGCCCTCTGTGTCCATTTTGTTGAGAGTTTTTATCATGAATGGATGTTGAATTTTGTCTAATGCTTTTTCAGCATCTATGGACATGATCTTGTGGATGTGGTTTTTGTCCTTTTTGTTTATGTGGTGGATGATGTTGATGGATTTTCGAATGTTGTACCATCCTTGCATCCCTGAGGTGAATCCCACTTGATCATTGTGTATGATCCTCTTGATGTATTTTTTAATTCGCTTTTGTTAATATTTTGTTGAGTATTTTTGCATCTAGGTTCATCAGGGATATGGGTCTGTAGTTTTCTTTTTTGGTGGGGTCTTGGCCTGATTTTGGTATTAGAGTGATGCTGGTTTCACAGAATGAGTTTGGAAGTATTCCCTCCTCTTCTATGTTTTCGAAAACTTTAAGGAGAATGGGTATTATGTCTTCTCTATATGTCTGATAAAATTCAGCGGTGAATCCATCTGGCCCGGAGGTTTTATTCTTGGGTAGTTTTTTGATTACCGCTTCAATTTCATTGCTGGTAATTGGTTTAGATTTTCTGTTTCTTCCTTGGTCAGTCTTAGAAGGCTGTATTTTTCTAGGCAGTTGTTGATTTCTTCTTGGTTTTCCAGCTTATTAGCATATACATTTTCATAGTATTCTCTAATAATTCTTTGTATTTCTGTGGGGTCTGTCATGATTTTTCCTTTCTCACTTTTGATTCTGTTGATGTGTGTAGATTCTCTGTTTCTCTTAACAAGTCTGGCTAGGGGCTTATCTATTTTGTTTATTTTCTCAAAGAACCAGCTCTTTGTTTCATTGGTTTTTTTCGATTGTTTTATTGTTCTCAATTTTATTTATTTCTTCCCTGATCTTTATTATGTCCCTCCTTCTGCTGAATTTAGGCCTCATTTGTTCTTCTTTTTCCAGTTTTAATAACTGTGACTTTAGACTATTCATTTGGGATGGTTCTTCCTTCTTTAAATAGGCCTGGGTTGCTATATACTTTCCTTTTAGAACTGGCTTCACTGCATCCCACAGAAGTTGGAGCTTTGTGGTGGTGTTGTCATTTGTCCCAATATATTGCTTGATGTCTTTTTTAATTTGGAAATTGATCCACTGATTATTTAGGAGCATGTTGTTACGCCTCCGTGTGTTTGTGAGCCTTTTTGTTTTCTTTGTACAATTTATTTCTAGTTTTACACCTTTGGGTCTGAGAAGTCGGTAGAATTTCAATATTTTTGAATTTACTGAGGGTCTTTTTGTGGCTTAGTATGTGGTCTATTCTGGAGAATGTTCCATGTGCACTTGAGAAGAATGTGTGTACTGCTGCTTGTGGGTGCAGAGTTCTGTAGATGTCTGTTAGGTCCATCTGTTCTAGTGTGTTGTTCAGTGCCTCTGTGTCCTTACTTATTTGCTATCTGCTGTATCTTTCCTTTGGAGTGAGTGGTGTGTTGTAGTCTCCTAAAATGAATGCATTGCATTCTATTTCCTCCTTTAATTCTGTTAGTATTTGTTTCAAATATGTCAGTGCTCCTGTGTTGCATGGATAGATATTTATAATGGTTATATCCTCTTGTTGGACTGACTCCTTTATCATTATGTAATGCCCTTCTTTATCTCTTGTTACTTTCTCTTTTTTGAAGTCTATTTTGTGTGATACAAGTACTGCAACACCTGTTTTTTTCTCTCTATTGTTTGCATCTAATACGTTTTTCCATCCCTTCACTTTTAGTCTGTGTGTGTCTTTGGGTTTGACATGAGTCTCTTGTAGGCAGCATATAGATGGGTCTTGCTTTTTTATCCATTCTGTTATTCTGTGTCTTTTGATTGGTGCATTCAGTCCATTTACATTTAGGGTGATTATCAAAAGATATGTACTTATTGCCATTGCAGGTTTTTGATTTGTGGTTACCAAAGGTTCAAGGGTAGCTTCTTATCTAACCCTCTAACTTTAACTCACTTATTACAATATTGTAAACACTGTGTGATGATTCTTTATTTCTCTCCCTTCTCATTCTTCCTCCTCCACTCTTTATATGTTAGGTGTTTTATTCTGTACTCTTTTTTTTTTTTGTTTCCCTTAAGTACTTTTGTGGATAGCTGATTTTAGTTTTTGCTTTTAGTGAGTATTTGGTTGGTCTGCTTTCTTTGCTGTGATTTTATTTTCTTTGGTGACATCTATTTACCCTTAGGAGTACTTCCATCTAGAGTAGTTCCTTTAAAATATCCTGTAGAGGTGGTTTGTGGGAGGAAATCCCCTCAACTTTTGCTTGTCTGGAAATTGTTTAATCACTTCTTCAAATTTCTATGGTAATCGTGCTAGATACAGTATTCTTGGTTCAAGGCCCTTCTGTTTCATTGCATTAAGTATATCTTGACATTCTCTTCTGGCCTGTGAGGTTTCTGTTGAGAAGTCTGATGATAGCCTGATGGGTTTTCCTTTGTAGGTGATCTTTTTTCTCTCTCTGGCTACCTTTAATACCCTGTCCTTGTCTTTGATCTTTGCCATTTTAATTACATGTTTTGGTGTTTTACTCCTTGGGTCCCTTGTTTTTGGAGATTTGTGGGCTTCCATGCTCTATTTCCTCCTGCAGATTGGGGAAGTTTTCAGCAATTACCTCCTCAAAGACACTTTCTATCCCTTTTTCTCTCTCTTCTTCATCTGGTACCCCTGTAATGCGAATATTGTTCCTTTTGTATTGGTCACACAGTTCTCTTAATATTCTTTCATTCCTGGAGATCCTTTTATCTCTCTGTTCTTCAGCTTCTCTGTATTCCTGTTCTCTGATTTTTATTCCAGTAACAGTCTCTTGTACCTCATCCAGTCTGGTCTTAAGTCCTCCTATTGATTGTTTTCATTTCTGTTATCTCCCTCCAGACTTGATTCCTTAGCTCTTGCATGTTTCTGTGCAGGTCCGGCAGCATGGTTATGACTTTAATTTTGAATTCTTTTTCAGGAAGATTGGTTATATCTGTCTCACCTGGCCCTCTCTCTGGGGTTGTTTGGGGTGATTTTTGAGTGGACCAGGTTCTTCTGCCTTTTCATGGCGATGGAAGTGATCAATGTCAGGTGGTGCGTGTGGCAGTTGAGAGAACAAAGTCCATTCCTGCTTGCTGGTCACCTTGCCCTTCTCTGCTTCCTGTGCCAGTTACCGCACACAGGGAGCAGTGTCTTGGTTAATCCCCTGAGCTGCCGTGTGTGAGGCAGTCCTTCAGATAGCCTAGGGCACTGCGGGGTGTCGCAGATGTGCTGGTTTTGTTCTCCTGTGAGAACGGCACCCCCTCCTGCTTTCTGGACTTTGCACTGGCTTTCTCTGTCTTTCCCAGGTAGCTGCGTGCTGGGAGAAGACTCTGTGTGGTTCCTGTGGGCAATACTGCTCCCCGGCTGGTCTGCAGCAGTGGCGGGTCAGCCGGTTTGCTTGCTTTGCCCATTTTGCTTGCTGTGCCGGCGGTGGGAAATGAACGGCAGGCTGCTTATTGCTGTGAGGGGCTTCGGAGCTGCATTGCCACCCAGGGGGTTAGGGCACCTGAAGTTCCTTAAGATTCCCAGCCTGCTGGGCTGATTGTGCCCGGACGATTTTGTCCACCTGTTAAACTGTTGTCCCTTTAAGTCTTTTAAGCACCAGCTTTTCTTTTGTTCCAGGGGAGCCGGCTGTGGGGACCTGCTCTCAGTCTCCATCTTGGATTTTACTTTTACTTTTCTCTAATAACCAGTACACCATGCTATGTGTGTCTGTGCTCTCGGTGCAGATTACTAGGGCTGGTTATTTAGCAGTCTTGTGCTTCCACTCTCTCCCCACTCTGATTCTTTTCCTCCTGCCGGTGACCTGGGGTGGGAGGAGTGCTCCGGTCCTGCCAGGTCACAGCTTTGTATCTTACCCTTTTCATGAGATGCTGAGTTCTCGCAGATGTTGATGTAGCCTGGCTGTTGTATTGTATCTTTTGGTCTCTCTTTTAGGAATAGTTGTATTAGCTGTATTTTCAAAATATAGATGGTTTTGGGAGAAGAGTTTCACTGCCCTACTCACACCATCATCTCGAACACCTCCTGAAGCCCAGGGTTTTTTTTTTTAATGTTTAAAACAAGCTAATTTAGGTATTTCATTTTGCATTCCACTGAGAAGTCCAGGAATCGCCAGGATGAATGCAGCTGCAACTGCAACAGAAGTGGGATCTATAAGCTTCAAGTTGTTGTCACAATCAGACGGCAGAGCTCAGAGAAATCTTTCATGACTATTTCCGGGATAATCTATTGTAAATATGTTTGTATTGTTAGAGTTGTAGTTAAGGAATACAAAGCATCCTCTCACCTGTCTACCTGAGATTAAACAGCAATGCTTGCTCACATGGAAATGTCCTTTTTGACAGTATTCTCATTTAAATACTGGTTTGAATTATATTAAAGTTCATATGAAGTAATTACAGGAAATATTACAAGATGTTAAATTTTTGGTATTACTTAAATGTCTTTTTCTGTACTTCATTAAATTAAGTATCCAGTTTCAGTAATTAACATTTGACAGTATTTTCCCCTGTGTTTTTTCATTTCAATTGATTTTAGGAGGTAGGACTCTTTCTAAATTGTATTGCTTTATGAGTAGCTTGTCTGTATTACCTAATTTTTTTCAGTAGTTCTGAATAATTCTCAGATATTAGGATTTATAGGTATTTTACAGTCTTAATATTGAGGAAGGTAATTTTTGACCTAAAATCCCATGTTTTCAGATGATGAAAATTACTTGTAGGGCTTTAAGAGATCATACAGATATATAATGTCAGAAATAAGAATTAAAATATCCAAAATTCGTGGTGATCAAATATAAATAACATTCATTTTTATGATCTTATTATTTATAATAGCACAAAAAAACCTTTATGCAGATGTTTCCTAAAATCCTGCCTTTGAATGAATGCTTGTTTTAGATTATAGGAAACTGTATAAAGCAGAAATTGTTTGTGTTTGTTCTGTATTTGCCTTAGTGTAGAAAGAAATCTCATTTTTAAAAAAGATTTTTGGCATGCTTTTTGTAGAGTGTTCATTGAGAATAGTACCTGCAAACTTAACAGTACTGAAGGTCAGAATTGGATATGGTTTGTAATTTTTCTTTAGAGAATTAACCAGAAGATAAATGCCCCACATCCCACCCTTAACCCCCTCAGTAGTAGAAAAAGTCTTACCTACATTCTCTCTGGGTCCTGGGTAAAGCTTTGATGTTCAGTATATATTAAATGAATACTAAATTGCTGTTTTCCTTTTGCCAGTGGAAAGCACAACAGTTTCGTTTGGATTTGGAAGTAACACCAGTCTGTCATTCGCAGACTTGGCTTCCAGTAATTCTGGAGATTTTGCTTTTGGTACCAAAGGTAAGGTCAGAAGGAGATATTTGTGTGATCATGATCATGTTACAGGGTCCAGCATGACTGAGAGAAATAACCCTTTGCCACAGTGTTGTAACTAAGTTGGACGTTTTTTCCTTCATCCCCACCCTCCAGTTTGTTAAGTGTTAATAAGGAAGGCTTCTATATTTTACCTTAATTTTTAACATGTATTAATATACCTATAAGATTTTTTCTTAGTTCAGTATAAGTCATGCCGATAGCCCTCCCATCCTGAAATGCAGAATCACCTTTCCAGTTTTAGGAGAACCTTGTTTTTGATACATTGTTCTTCTGGTAATCTTTTAGATTTGATTTGTTAATGTTTTCAAGATTCATCATTTGTATTCTTTAAGGAGATGATTTTGTAGTTTTCTACTTTCCCTGTATCATGCTTGGATTTTACTGTAAGGGTTTTGCTAATTTATTGTTGTAAATTTATAATTGGTGAGGTTTCCCATCTTTTCCTTTGTGTTTTCTGTTTTTATTCCATTTTGGTGTCATTTGTAGAAAAGAATCCATTTCCTTGATTGTTTCAAGTTTATTGGTATATTATATTTTCTCATTCTTATAATGTCTTTCATATAAATGATTTTAGCACCATCTGAATTGTTCTTATATATGATGTTTGGTTTATGACATATATTTTATTGAAGATGTATACTTACATGACTGATCTAATTCAAAGTAGTGTTCTTCCTTCTTACAGCCCCTGCCACTTATGGAAACACATATAAAACTTTGAGAAATTAATCTTCACATTATTTTATGTTGGACTTCATAGATTCACTGATGTGAAGTTGCTTACTTTTATTTTACTTCATTAAGGAGTCTGTAGTCACAGGATAATAAGTCAGGAAATACTATAGTGGGTACCCTTATCCACAAAAAGTACCAAATAAACATTGATGTTTTAGGTTGCTCTTTACACAATGTAACCTTTTTAGATACTCTTTGGTATTTTACAGACAACTGTGAGGTAGAAAAGACTCAAACCTGAGGGAGGATTAAGTCTTACCACTAACATTGACTTCTTGCCACCATTTGTCATTTTGCAGTGAAATTATTCACCAGCCTTTTAAAACTATAGTTCTTAACTTTGTTCTGTTCTTAGATCTGACAGGAATTTTCTGTCTTTTCAAAGAAGTAGCTTTTGATTTTATCAGTTTTGTCCTTTTGTTTGTATATTTTATTTATTGTCAGATTATGTCATTACTTGAAATTGTTATGTGTTTAATGCTTCTTTATTTTGGTTGTACTAGTGAGCACATAATAGTGTTTGAAACTGTAAATCTCCTGGAATTACAGGTTTTCATAAGGAATCTTTACACTTTCATAAATTTCTCTGACTCATCCTTCCTCCCTCCCTCCCTCCCTTTCTCTCTTTCTTGAACGAACCTCTTTAATCTTAAACTTTTTGTTTTGATTTATTGTAAGCTCAGAGGAATCTTGTTTTCTTCTACTCTTAACCTATTTATGTGATGATTAGTTTTTTATCTGTTCATTTTTTCAGTTTGTTTCCTTTTGTTCCTTTTTTTCTATTTATGTTCGGACAGTCCTATTCATTTCAAAGTCTACCAATTATTCTATGCCTCTTGTGTAATATTTCATATAGAAACTAAGATAACAATGACTACCTGTTCACCTACCTACTGTGTTGTGAGCGACTGGCATTTTATCATATTTCCTTCATATTTTGTAACGTTTACATTGAGCCTAGACACACAGTGGAAGCCTCCTGGGTATATTACCTAGAAATGTTCTTGTGAAAATGATACTGATTATTGACATGTGCATCTTTATATTTTTACTGTAAAAATTCTTCTTCCTAGTCCCTTTAGGATAGTGGTTTTCAACTCTTGGCTTCATATTAGAATTTCCTGGGAGCTGTTTAAAAAACACACACACACACCTGATTTTAATTGATGTGTTCTGGGTATGGCACCTCTGACTCTGGTATTTTACAGAAGTTCTTGTGATTGATTCTAATATACACCCAGTGTTGAGAACCACTGATTTGGAGGAATTTTGAAAACTTCTGCTCCCCCTTCCTCCAGTCCCCAAAGTATTTGCGTTAATTTAAAACATTTCTCTGCTTGGGAGTTTCTGAGTCCTACACATCTAAAGTTGCACTTTTCTTGTTTTCAGAGCATTCTTGTGCATTTTTTTTCTGTATTTTTTCTCTCCGCTAAATCTAGCTTAGAAGAAATTACTGTTTTAGTTATTCATTTTATTCTTTCTTCAAGGTGCTGAGTTACTTTTTTAGTGGTCTGTGACATTTTTGCCTTAGGGATTTTTAGCACCAGATGTCAGGTTCTCTAAGGCAGTGATTTCATCAGCAAATGATGAGAAGTTTGAGGTGTTTTATTTCCTTTAAGATAGTGCAGAATGTACTAGCAGGCTGGGTTATCTCAGCTGAGATGGGATGAAACTTTTAGTTTTCACTGTCTCCACTCTGCATGGGAATGGGGAGCCTTTGCAAACCTAGCAATCTAGTATACCTTGAGAACAGTTGGAATCAGTGAGTTTCTCTCAAGCTTCCATCTACCATCTGACCAAGAAATCTCGGCTTCCACACCAGTTACTTAAGAAAAAAGTTGAGGTAGGGAAGGTATACAGTAGACTGCTTTAGCTAACTTGGAAGTAGAAGATTTGGCTTCTTCAAGGACATTTTTAGGTTTAAAGGTTACTTTTCTCATGGGATAAATGTTTTATGAAATAAACTACCTTTAGAACTGAGTTTTCAAAGTTTCAAGATTCATACTTTTAAGAATGTGCTTCATTACTGGAAGTTCTTGTGTAGTTTGATATCGTGAAGTTAACCTTAAGGCTCAGATGATCTTATCTTTGTATCCACAGTCATAAACAGTACTAACTGTATTGTATGTGAACTCACTGCATGAGCTAAACTTGCCAGAATAATAAAATTTAAAACATTAGAAGTATAATTTAATTCCTGGAAGTATATGGCATATCACTGGAAATTAGATATATTGGTAAAAGTAGTCTGTCAGGGATTAAAAGCTTCCAAAAATAGATACCACTGTTTAAATATCCTAATTTATTCATCAGATAAAAATTTCCAGTGGGCAAATACTGGAGCAACTGTGTTTGGAACACAGTCAACCAGTAAAGTTGGTGAAGATGAAGATGGTAGTGATGAAGAAATAGTTCATAATGAAGATATCCATTTTGAGCCAATAGTGTCATTACCAGAGGTAAGTATTAAGGAATGAAAATCTTAGTAATAACTTACTTCATGTTTTAAGTTTAAAACAACATAGGTTTGATTTGTAGGGCTAGCTTTCTTTGCATTTCTTTCAGAATGTTTACAATTTCAAATGGAAGCTACTTATTAGAAGTAGCCTGTAAGTATAAATTATCTTCTTTTTAAAAATTTATATGTAAGTATTGTTCGACTAATTCTACCTGAAATTATTGGGAACTGAATTTCTGCATGTGTTGTTAAAATAATCATGTTTGTTTTCATAACATAATTCTGGGGTCAAAAAATATATCTAACCTCACACTCCCTCTTTCTTTCCAATAAAAAGCAAATGCCACATTTTCCTGGACAAAATGTTGTTTTAGGCGTATTACTTTGTCAGTTTTCAGCCTCAGTCAGTAGTTAATATTTCTCTTGAAGAATAAGTACTTTCTGGAACCTTTCCTATCTTATAAAAGAATGTATTTAGTTTCCAAGAAGAGGAAGAATACTACATATGAGAAAAATATTTCATGACAAATCAGGGCTTTACTGTCTCATTCAATGATATGTGTTCCTAGCCCTAAGTTATTACTATTTATCTTGATACTATAAACTTTGTTAATATCTTAAGGAATTTGGATCTTTGGAATTTGTTATGGACTATGTGAAAAGATAACTTTATCTGCTATCATAGATAGAAGTAAAGTCTGGAGAAGAAGATGAAGAAATTTTATTTAAAGAGAGAGCCAAACTTTATAGATGGGATCGAGATGTCAGTCAGTGGAAGGAGCGTGGTGTTGGAGATATTAAGATTCTTTGGCATACGATGAAGAATTACTATCGGATCCTAATGAGAAGAGACCAGGTCTTTAAAGTGTGTGCAAACCATGTTATTACCAAAACAATGGAATTAAAACCCTTAAATGTTTCCAACAATGCTTTAGTTTGGACTGCCTCAGATTATGCTGGTGAGTCTACATTCAAGTGCACTTAATATTTTTTGGGCTTTTCTAAAATCTGTAACAAACACATAAGACAATTTTTAATAGTTATTTTAATACTAAGGTCACTGTATTATATTGTTGTTTAATAGATGGAGAAGCCAGAGTGGAACAGCTTGCAGTGAGATTTAAAACTAAAGAAATGGCTGATTGTTTTAAGAAAAAATTTGAAGAATGTCAACAGAATTTACTGAAGCTGCAAAGAGGACAGGTGTCCCTGACAGCAGAGTTCTCAAAGGAGACCAATCCTGTAGTGTTCTTTGATGTTTGCGCAGATGGTGAACCTCTAGGACGTATAACCATGGAGTTATTTTCAAATATTGTTCCTCAAACTGCTGAGAATTTCAGAGCGCTCTGCACTGGAGAGAAAGGCTTTGGTTTCAAGAACTCCATTTTTCATAGAGTAATTCCAGATTTTGTTTGCCAAGTAAGTATTAACTGTGTATCACAATTGAAGTCCAGACAGACAGGTGCACCCACACTAACTTGGGAACTTTGAGTGTTTCCCCTCACCTGTAATTTTCTTAAGATTTTTTTAGCTTTTCCATACATTAGTTGGTATTTCCACCGTGTAAAAACTTTCCGCATAAAAGCCTAATAAAATGGTTCAGATTGCAATGCCTTGAAACCTGGTAGAAATTGAGTACGGGAAAAAGATCTTTTCATATTTGTTTTCTTTCAAAAATGGATGTTACTTAGTTTTCAGGCCACATTCTCAAGGAAGCTGGGTGTTAGGACTACCATGTAGTGGTTAGTTCTGTGTGTATTTTAATTTTATTCAGGATTCCTATTAACTGAAATATTTTTTTAGGGGGGAGATATTACCAAACATGATGGAACAGGAGGACGATCCATTTATGGAGATAAATTCGAAGATGAAAATTTTGATGTGAAACATACTGGTCCTGGCTTGCTATCGATGGCGAATCGAGGCCGGGATACCAATAATTCTCAATTTTTTATAACACTGAAAAAAGCAGAACATTTAGACTTTAAGCATGTAGTATTTGGATTTGTTAAGGATGGCATGGATACTGTGAAAAAGATTGAATCATTTGGTTCTCCTAAGGGGTCTGTTAGTCGAAGAATTAGCATCACAGAATGCGGACAGATGTAAAATACTGTTTTTAATAGTAAAACCTGTATAAATAGTTGAATTGAAGCTTACCTGTTATGAAAATATGGTAATTATGTTCAGCTTTTGAAAATGGACATTTCCAATGTATAAATGTAAAATTGCAGCTTATAGCTGTTGTCACTTTTTAATGTGTTACAATTGACTTTGCATGGTGTGAAATAAAAGTTTAAACACTGGTGTATTTCAGGTGTACTTGTGTTTATGTACTCCTGACATATCTGTATTAAAATGGAATAATACTAATCTTGTTAAAAGCAATAGACCTTCTCAAACTATTGAAGGAATATGATATATGCAATTTAATTTTAATTCCTTTTAAGGTATTGGACTTACTGCATGGATTACTTATTGTTTAAATAAAGGGACCACAACTTGGATATGTTTATTTTAGATTGGAAATATATTTGGTAAAAATTTTAATTATTGGTGTGCTCATTTATGCATAGAGACTCACTTCCAAATGGGTAGAGCCACAGAAGGGTAGGGACTTAACCAAAGTGCTCTTCTATAATCCTTGCACCTCCTGTATAGTTAAATTAACTTTTAAGTAGAGTAGTACCTTCTTTTCTTAAAATGGTATGTAGCGTCCTGTGCCCTTTCAAAGGTATTAAATTAATTTTTACATTTTAAACAAGTTGACTGTTTCTTTTTTTTTTAAATAATTTTTCTGTCACCTGTTTCTGCTACCTCAAGCTGCAGTTGGTTCTGATAGAACTTGAATTTCTCCTTGCAGTTATTGTGATAAAGTATGAATATTTTTAAAAGGTCTATACTGTGTTCTTTGGTTAAAGATTTACTTTATACTAGATTGTTGCAGTACCTTTTTCTGGTGAATTTTGTAGCAAAAATAAAGTGACAATTGTTAACAGCCATGACATTTAAAAAACTCATTACTTGTGCATCTAGTTGTTTGTTCATTCTAGAACCAAAGTAAGGAGGACATTTAAAGGACTGTAAATTCAAACAGCCACAGATTATCCAGTGACTCTTTAAAGTTTCATACACACTGAGAATTTATTTGGAAATGGTTAATATCAAAAGTTAGGCAACTTGCTAAAAAGGGGAGGGGGGGCTGTTCTCATTAGCCTACTCAGTATAGAATTACAAAGAATCTACTTAGAGCATAAAACTTTGTATATTCCAGTCTCTAAGAGTGACTGCCTTCCATCCTCCTTCCCAGTAAAATCACCTCATTTTGTTCAGTGAAAGACAGTGGTGTTTATTCCATTTGTTGGGGATTTGGAAATAGACTGTCCTGTAATAAGTACCTATTCAACAGCAAAGGAGTGAGGGAGGTCATGTGTGGTCTGTATGAGTAATGAATGGTGGAGTACTTATCACTAAATCCACGTGGCCACAAAGCCAGATAACGGAAATAAACCTACCCCAATGTATCGCTTGAACTTACCTGAAACTTAAAGAGAATGCTGAATTATGTATATGCACATTTAGTATTTAGAACTGGCTTCTTTGGAAATCTATAAATGTTAACTTGGTGCATGTTGTAGTTTTTCACCTGGTACAGCTGTTAACCTTTGTCATAAGTTTATAATAATTTCCAAGTAAAGGCAAGTGCACTTTAGTAACTTTAGAGAAATGAGTTGCACCCTGATTAAAGGCTTGAGGCATTTATAAGAAACACGATGTGTTACATTTCAGGAAGGGACTTCCTGATTTCACTTTGTTATTTAATTGCTGGTATGGTATAAATTCAATATGATACATACTTAAACCTGATACATAAACCTGCTGGTATGGTATAAATTCAAAATGATACATACTTAAACAACTTTATGTTGTCTCAT
This sequence comes from Manis pentadactyla, assembly GCF_030020395.1. Lineage (NCBI taxonomy): Eukaryota > Metazoa > Chordata > Mammalia > Pholidota > Manidae > Manis > Manis pentadactyla. The sequence continues at coordinate 143,048,920 of NC_080020.1, read as the reverse complement.
TAGAATCTGCTTAAAGATAGAATATAAAGAAATTCATCATTTGTGCTTTAATACTTTATGGCAAAAAGTATTGGTTTAATTTTTAGATTATAGCTCCTGTTGATCCTATAAACTTTTGGTGTTTGAGGAACTTTTAAAGATAATCCAGAGAATCTAGGAGTTGTTAGTCCAGACGTGCTGTTGAAAAATAACATTAGAAAAGTAAAGATTACACTAGGGTAATTGTGTTAATGAGATAAATTAAGTGGTTATTAATTTATCTCCCTCTGTCAGTGTCGGTTTAATGTAGGATTTAGGTTAATATGCCGTGGCAGTAAAAATTGAGCACCTACTATATGCCGGACAGAGGCGCTGGGAAAAACTGTCTAAAACAGTACATGCTCTCAGGGAGCTTAACATTCTAATACTGCTTTTTATAGTCATGTAACACAGGCCAGTGGCAGGGAAAGTGAGGTAATCCTTTTTGAAATTTCAATGCCTGGCAGTATGATAACATTCTTGTTTTATTCCTCCATTTGTAAATTAGCAAAGGGCACTCCAGTTTAAAAAAACGGGTGTATTTGGGCATGTGTAAGCACATACCAAGTATGAGTTAGCGTGTAGGCGGGGGCCCAATCGGTCTGGGATCCTGCTGGTGACCATCTCGTGGACAGCCTGGGTGAGCGCCACGCCTGTAAAGGTGCGACCTGGTGTCATAGTGCTTTGGGTGCTTTGGATACGACGGGGTAAAACAAGTAGAAAAAAATTTTTTTAAGCACTATCAGTCCAAATAACACACTAGTAAAGGAATTAGTCGTTAAATCGGTAGGAAAAAAATCCGTGACTCGAGGATGGTTCTAATACACATAGAATGACCCGTGTTCCAAAGCCGACCGTCCCCCTTGCCATTTGAGGTGTCTCCTCCCCTCAGCAGGCGCGCACCCCGAACTGGCCCCAGACTCGGCCCCAGCCCTACCCCCGCCTCTGCCCCGCCCCCATGCTCCCGCCCCGCCCTCGTCGTGGACTCGGACTGGCGGCGCGTCCGCGAGCTTCATCTTCGGCCGTGACCACGGGGGCCTGCGCGTCAGGCGCACTTCCGCTGCGCGCCCCGCCCCTGCGCCGGCCGCTGGCGTGAGCGCGGTTCCCGGGGAGACGACGGCGCCTAGGCCAGCCATGGAGCCGCGGGTGGTCAAGCCGCCGGGGCAGGACTTGGTGGTGGAGCGCCTCAAAAGCCGCTACGGACTAGGGGGTGGCCTCCGCGCCGAGGTGAGGCCTGCCGGCTGCCTGCCCGGACCGCGGGGCCTATGGCCCCGCGTCCCACGGGGGCGACCGGCGTTAGTACAGGGCGCCGGCGGGGGTGCACAGCAGTTAACTCCGTTACAGCTTCTCGCTATGAAACAATTTCAGACTTTAAAAAGTTGCAAGAACAATGCAAAGAACTCTTTGTACCCCTCCTTGGAGCCACCAGCTGCCATTTTCCATTGTGGCTTTACCATTTTCCGGCCCTCTTTGACCCCCTTTCCTTACACTTTTTTTCCTGAACCTTTTGAGAGTAATTTGCAGGCATCGGGACTCTACCCCCAAGTATAATTAATTAATTGTTTTTTCCTAGGCTTAGGAACATTCTCTTATCTAACCACAGTAATATGGGAAACTTAACATTGATACAGTAATACGCAATGTACAGTGCATTCTTAGATTTCATCAGTTTTCTCAGTAGTGTCCTGGGGCAGTGTAAGATAAATTCTAGCCGAAATAAGCAGGCAAAGAGAGGCAACAAAGGGCCAGGTAATTTATTTAAATATCCCCGGGTGAGGTTCTGTGGCCTTCTTGTCACAGGCCAGAGAAGTCACACCCGGTTGGGGAGGTGGGGGGCTTATAAGGGATTAGGAGGGGGAGGAGTGGGCAAGCTATCTTAGGGGGTGTGGAGAGGTATGATTGGCTAAAGGTGACATAATAGACAACTAGAAACTTTTTCTCCTTCCAAGAGGGAGGAGGGTGACATCCGGGTCTTAGCTGACACATCAGGATGGAATTCAGGGAGAGCTGTCCCTTTTCCATATACTGCACGGACTTTGGGGTCTGGTCTGTTCTCCCCTATGGCATCTCTCTGTTCTGTTTGCATGTCCTTGTTTTTCCTTTCTCCAGCCTAACATTCCAGCCTTTTGGTCATAATGGGCGACAACTCAAATCTGGCTACTTCCGGCCGACAAGGGGCGTCTGGGGGTTTGAGGCTGGTATTAGGCTGAAGCAGGGGGTTCAGTGGAAAGAGGTGCGTAACAGTGAAGTAACATCTGGTTGGTGGCGACTCAGGTCATCTGGGTTAGCTGCTATTGGAGGAACTTGAGGACACAAGGGGCAACTAAGTAAACTACAAACTGTTATTAAGGGGCCCAGTAAGGGCATTAGCCAGGCTATTATGGGGGACTGGAATTCTGGATTGAGTTTACATCTCAATGACTAGTATTAGAATTTAGTATAGATAAGACTGCATTATTGAAACAATACTTTTCTCTAAAATCACCCTTATTTTTATTAGAAGTAGCTAGATTAAGAAAATAATTAACAGTTGGCTTGATTATTTGCGTAAGTGCAACAAGAAGAGCAATTGATTACATAGGCTCTTTTAAATATGCTTTGCTGGAACTTTTTGTAAGGAATTTCAGATTGAACTTTTAAGGGCTTTTTGAGGCCAGAAAGCTAAGTCAGACTTGCCATCAGGTTTTGCCTGCAGTACCTGTACATTTGGGTGAATTCTTCTCTTCTCTGAGGTTCCCAAAACATTCTTGAGGTTCTTGCATCTGCCAGGCAGTGACTTTTTTTTACTCACTTGGTAAGGCTGCTGGGAACTTTGTAAGCAAGGTACCAGGCCAGTTCTTTTAAGGGGCTTTGTTGGCTTTATAAAGTCAATCTTAGTTCTTTAAAGCTGTCTGTTCATATCTGCGTTTACACACGTGTCTCTCAGGTATGACGTTCCAGTCAAAGCCTTGGTAATATAACCAGTGATTTTAATTGGTTCTCTTACAATGAAAGCAGATTCTTATTGAACTTGTGCAAATAAATATACTGCCATGAAATATAAAAATAGTTACTGAGAGTTTTTAAATTCTGGAGAGATCAGGTAGAGAGAAAGATAAAGTTTTAATTCTGCTTATAAAGGCAGTCATTTACTAAACTGTTGTCAGCTTAAGAGAAAAAGCTTAAAACACTTTATCAACAACATTTGAAACAAAAAGCCACAAAATCATCTTCTTTAGTTTACTTAATCCTATGTAACTAATATTTGTTCTGCTGTAATTTAGTTTTTTACTAGCTTAAGAGTAATAAAACAGTGACTATAAATAATAAAAGACTTACAAATGAAAATGGTTAAAGATCTGATGAGAGCTTACTGTAAGACAGTTGACATAAGGAAATTCTGATATTTCTGTAACACAAAAATTTCAGTAACAAAGTTCAGCATCATTCCTTTTGACAGTGCCCTCCAGGCAATTAAGCAGGTAATTATATATCAGATAAATAAGCTAAATTAGCTAAAGAGAAAAAGGTTTTCTGACATGTTCCAGGGGCCCTCTGGAAAATATCAGAGTTAACTAGAGGTAAAAGCACTTTTTTGAATTTGATTTTGGTAAGTTGTTAAAAGTTTTAAGGCACTTGCTTAAATAGGATTATAGGTTGCTATGAAGCAATACTTATCTAATTAACTAGGATGACAACAAAGTACTTCAAAGGCAAATAAAGAAGGTTACAGGCAGATCGCTTTAAAAACGAGCATTGCATTTGTTTATCTTATGTTGCCTTTAATCTGGAACAAATTCTCAAGTCTTTTGTAATATTGATATTTTTGAAGAGTATAGGACAGTTATTTACTGGAATGCCCCCCAGTTTGGGTTTTCTCTGACGGATACCTCAGGACCACAAGCTGGTTATGCATTTTTGGCAGTAGCGCTGCCCTAGTGATGTGTGGTTTGCGCTATTATTATCAGCAAATGATAATAATATGATGTTAATATGAGACAAATGATGTTGCTTTGTAGCATTTTTGGTGATGTTCATTTTGATCACTTGGTTAAGGTGGTGTCTATCAGATTTCTCCACTCTAACCGTTGTAATATACCTTTTAATACCTAATGTGGAGAACTATTTTGAGACTTTAAGTTGATTTTTAGTATACAAATTAAATACGCCTTTTTTTTTTTTTTTTTTTTTAGTATTATGATTTTTCAAATTTTGATCAGGCTAAATGTAACAGAAGATCTCTTTCATCTCCAGGTAGGCCAATACTGTATTTTATGCATATGGGGGTCTTACCAAATTTAACTGGAGAGAAAAGGCTTTTTTTAATGCTTATTTAGACTTACTATGACAGTTATCTTGTGATACTAACCTTTTTTCCTCTGGTAATGAACTAATAGTGATCAAGGTTTGGGGAATAAGTGTGTAAAATCTCTTTAAAATCAAATAGAACAAATTTTTTTGGTCTTTCAATTACAGTATTTCTTCCTTAAAAATGCTCAAAATTAAACGGTATATTGATTGGGTAAAGCAACTAGTTGCTATTTTTTAACCATAAACTTTTCCAAGTTATTAGGATAATAATTTTTGCATTGGTCGAATTTATCAAATAAATGTGCTAAAGATAATTATACTGTGGGGTTGGGTGGGTTGGAGCATCAATCTGTAACTGTTTGTTGGTACTTCGTAGGGAGTGCCTTTACTAGTAAGCATAATCACTGAACTCTGAGATGATTCAACTGAAACAGCCGTTCAAATCTTTAAAAGCTTCATCAGATTGTAGATTAGGGAATTTCATTTTCTATCCAAGCTTAATTTTGAAATTTTGCAAACACTGTTCTGAAACATTCTTTCAATATGAAAAACAATTCCAGTTTTTTACTGAGTCTGGTAACTTAAAAAATCTTAAATTAAGATTGTATTTAAGGTTTGAAATTTGCCCTAAAACTTCCAACCTTCCAAAACATAACAAAAATAGAGCTCATCAAATTTCTGAGGGAGTAAAAATATGTGTTAGAGAAGAGTGCATACATTTAAAAGTTTGTCTATATTTCTTATCAGAAGCAGCTCTTTTTCTTTTTAGTCACTGAATTTAGATATAGGCTGACAGTTTATTAAACAAATGTTTAATGATTAAAATACATAAAATTAAAAAATGTTTAATGGTTGATTGATGAGGTATCATGATTAGGCAGAAAGAAGGCTGGATTCTGAATTTTAGTCTTTCTACTTGCTAGTTTTGTTCCTTGGAAAAATTCCCATAACTTCTCTGGTCCCTAGGTTCCTAACCATTGGAATAGGGGTAAGGACTCCTGTCCTGCTTACTTCACAGGGTTGTTGCTAGAGTCAAATAAGATAATGAATGAAAAAGCATTTTGTGATCAGTAAAGTGCTGTATAAACATGCTTTGATGCCTCTTTTTGGAACTTTGCACTAGGGAGACATACAGTTAAGAAATATTAAGTAGTTTTGTTGTCTTACCCTTAGGAACCTAGAATGAGATCATTAGCATCTGATTTTAGCAATCTCTGCTCTTTTTCTTTTTTGTTAACAGATGATTTGGATATCTACTTATCTGGAGATAAAGTTGTTTCATCATTAAGATGTTATTCTGAAGGAAGAAAGCATTGTACAATACCATTTTGTAGTTCATTCAAGCACGTAAATATGAATTGGTACAGTACTCTCAGTCCTTACTATTGCTCTCCCCTCAGTACCTCAGAGAACTGAGAAAGGGTAAATGGTAGATTGTTTATGTGTTTGCTTTTCTCTGTGAGGAAGTATAAGCAGTCTGGAGCCTGCTGAAGAGTTGAAGAGACTCATTTATTTTTACTGAGAAGCTCTGTGATAAAAGCATAAATCTCGCATTATGTTTGGTGGCATAATGGAAAGGAAAGTTATTTACATAGTATGAAAGATGAAATATTTTTATGGTTAGTCATCCAGAATGAAGACCCTGTACCCTCTCTTTTTCTTTTAAAATTTTTTTTATGAAAAGGAACTACTAGGATGAAAATGAATACAGGTTTGTTAAACAGCAATATTTAACTCAGTAAACAGCCTCATACTTTAGGTTGCTGAGAGAGATTGAAGAAGTCAGTCTGGGGGAATGGTAACTACAATATATGTATGATATAGTGCTGGGCTGTGTGTCGTTAGCAGTTCTGTGGAGATTTTCTCATGCGTAAAAATAGTATAAAAACAGTAGATGCTAAGATGAAATTAAGTTCTAAATTGAATGTTGTTAAATGCCAAAAATACATGGCAGAAGAAAGTGCTATCAATGGGTATCAATAAAGAGTAAACATTTTGGAATAACGTTAAACCATAGAGATACATACATAAGCAAAATGAGATGTTGAGATAATTATGGAGAGGAAAAAAAAGATAGTTTTACCCCAGATATCTGTATTAATGTAACTGATATTTGGGACTTGAATTTTTTATGTAATTGCTTCATTCTTGACAAATGATTTAATCCATGTAAAAGCATTTAGTGCCCAAATATGCCATCTGCATGGTTGTTGTCAGTACTGTTTGATCTGGCACTCCCAAAGTAGCATAGGATTTGAGGTTTGGACTGCGGCAGATTGAAGGCAGAGGAAGGAAAGGGAAAATCACTTAAGATAATTATGAATTTAAGGAAATTATTTTCTTATATTTAACTGATAGTTTTACTCTTTTATTTTTGTAAGTGATCTGGGTATAATTTCAAATTATAATTTGGAACTTTTGATCTGTGAATATTTCATAACATTGGACAGTATTTTTGCAATCTCTAGTTATGATCTGGCTTAGAATTAGTGTCTGGCCACTCATGGTTATTAAGCACTTGAAATGTGGCTGGTCTGAATTGAGATTTGTTAAGTGTAAAGCACATACTGGATTTCAAAGAGGGATAAAGGAATGTAAAATATCTTAATTTTTGTATTGATTATATGATAAAATGATAATGTTTTAGATATACTGAGTTAAATATAATGCATTGTTAAAATTTCATGTTTTTTTATGTTTTAACATGACTAGTCAAAGATTTAAATTACCTTATGTGACTTTGCTTTGTATTGCTTTTGAATAGCACTGCCCTAGAAAATTCACCTTTGAGGTCATCTTTTTGGAGAGAATACCTGAGAGTTTAGTTCTGCTCCACCTTTTACGAGTTATGTCACCTGTCACTTCTTTAAGTTCTTTAAGGTCCAGTTTCCTCATGTTAAACATTGATTCTTTTAACCAGAATTATAGATAACAATACCTGTTACATCTAACACACAGAAGTATCGGGAATCCAAAGAAAGAGTTTGACAGTTGTAGAGCATTCCACAGGTATATGCAGTTTTAAATTCAGCCATTTGAATAGGTGGAAAAATAATTGTAATGAGTTTCAGGATGAATGGCTGTTACCTTTATATTTTTACTTTTTGTATTTAGAAAATGTTTATGTGTTGCATTTTTCTCAGTTATGCTGTTAATATTTGAAAAGCAGTTTTATCTTTTTTAAATGCTACAGAAAGTTTTCAGAATGCTGTGATAGAATTTTTTTTAAAGCCTAGACCAACTGGATTATTTTCGAGATTTGAAGCAACAGGAAACAGAAGAAGAGTTAATTGAGAAGGATCATAGAGTTAGTAGCTCCAAAGTAACCAAGCAGTCTTTTAAAGAAAAGGAAAAAGGTAAAAGAAATACTCCCTTTAGAACAATCATCTGAATGATAACTTTGTCAAGTAGAGCGTGTAAGACTTACCTCAGAGTGATAACACTGGTCCTCAGGTGTCTGTGTGGTCTGTGTTTTTGTTAGTTATTATGAGATAGTTACTGTGCTTATTACAGACATACCTTGTTTTTTTATGCTTCGCTTTATTGTGCTTTGCAGATAACTGCATTTTTTACAAATTGGAGGTTTGGGCAACCCTACATGGAGCAAGTCTTGTCAGGGCCATTTTTCCAACAAAATCTGTGCCTCTGATGTCTGTGTGTCACATTTTGGTAATTCATGTAATATTTTAATCTCTTTCATTATTTTATTTGTTATGGTGATCAGTGTTCAGTGATTAAGATTCACTGAAAGCTCAGATGATGGTTAGCATTTCTTAGCAATAAAGTATATATATATATATTTTTTTGCCTCACTTCTAACATTGAGGATAATTATTGTGAGATTCATCCACATTGTTGCATGTATCAATAGATTGTTCCTTTTTATTGTTAAGATATATATTATAATTCGTTTACCACATTGCCCTCTCAATGGGCATTTTTTCCCCCAGATTTTTTTTTTAATGAGAATTACAGTGTATTTTTTTTTGGTATCATTAATCTACAATTACATGAGGAACATTATGTTTACTAGACTTCCTCCTTCACCAAGACCCCCCACATACCGCCATAGTCACTGTCCATCAGCGTAGTAAGATGCTGTAAAATCACTACTTGTCTTCTCTGTGTTGCACAGCCCTCCCCATGCCCTCCCCCCCATTATACATGCTAATCGTAAGGCCCCCCTTTCTACTTCCCCCCGCCTCCACCCTCACTTCCCACCCACCCTCCTCAGTCCCTTTCCCTTTGGTAACTGTTAGTCCTTTCTTGGGTTCTGTTGCTGTTTTGTTCCTTCAGTTTTTCCTTTGTTCTTATACTCCACAGATGAGTGAAATCATTTGGTATGTGTCTTTCTCTGCCTGGCTTATTTCACTGAGCATAATACCCTCTAGATCCATCCATGTTGTTGCAAATGATAAGATTTGTTTACTTCTTATAGCTGAATAATATTCCATTGTGTATATGTACCAGTTCTTCTTTATCCATTCATCTACTGATGGACACTTAGATTGCTTCCATTTCTTGGCTATTGTAAATAGTGCTGCAATAAACATAGAGGTGCATCTGTCTTTTCCAAATTGGGCTGCTGCATTCTTAGGGTAAATTCCTAGAAGTGGGATTCCTGGGTCAGATGGTATTTCTATTTTGAGCTTTTTGAAGAACCTCCATACTGCTTTCCACATGGTTGAACTAATTTACATTCCTACCAGCAGTGTAGGAGGGTTCCCCTTTCTCCACAACCTCACCAACATTTGCTGTTGTTTGTCTTTTGGATGGTGGCCATCCTTTCTGGTGTGAGGTGATATCTCATTGTGGTTTTAATTTGCATTTCTCTGATGCCAAGCGATGTGGAGCATCTTTTCATGTGTCTGTTGGCCATCTGAATTTCTTCTTTGGAGAACTGTCTGTTCACCTCCTCTGCCCATTATTTAATTGGATTATGTGCTTTTTCTTTGTTGAGGTGCATGAGCTCTTTATATATTTTGGATGTCAACCCTTTATCGGATCTGTCATTTATTAATATATTCTCCCATACTGTAGGATACCTTATTGTTCTACTGATGGTGTCCTTTGCTGTACAGAAGCTTTTCAGCTTGATATAGTCCCATTAGTTCATTTTTGCTTTTGTTTCCCTTGCCCGGAGAGATATGTTCATGAAGAAGTCGCTAAAGTTTATGTCCAAGAGATTTTTGCCTATGTTTTTTTCTAAGAGTTTTATGGTTTCATGACTTACATTCAGGTCCTTGATCCATTTTGAATTTACTTTTGTGTATGGGGTTAGACAATGATCCATTTTCATTCTCTTACATGTAGCTGTCCAGTTTTGCCAACACCAGCTGTTGAAGAGGCTGTCATTTCTCCATTGTATGTCCATGGCTCCTTTATCATATATTAATTGACCATACATGTTTGGGTTAATATCTGGACTCTCTAGTCTGTTCTACTGGTCTGTGGGTCTGTTCTTGTGCCAGTACCAAATTCTCTTGATTACTGTGGCTTTGTAGTAGAGCTTGAAGTTGGGGAGCAAGATCCCTCCCACTTTATTCTTCCTTCTCAGGATTGCTTTGGCTATTCGGGCTGTTTGGTGGTTCCATATGAATTTTAGAACTGTTTGTTCCAATTCATTGAAGAATGCTGTTGGTAATTTGATAGGAATTGCATTAAATATGTAGATTAATTTGGGCAAGATGGCCATTTTGACATTATTCTTCCTAGCCAAGAGCATGGAATGAGTTTCCATTTGTTAATGTCCTCTTTAATTTCTCTTAAGAATGTCTTGTAGTTTTCAGGGTATAGTTCTTTCACTACCTTGGTTAGGTTTATTCCTAGGTATTTTATTCTTTTTGATGCAATTGTGAATGGAATTATTTTCCTGGTTTCTCTTTATTTTAGTTCATTGTTAGTGTATAGGAAAGCCTCAGATTTCTGTGTATTAATTTTGTATCCTGCAACTTTGCTGAATTCAGATATTAGTTCTAGTAGTTTTGGAGTGGAGTCTTTAGGGTTTTTTATGTACAATATCCTGTCATCTGCAAATAGTGACAGTTTGACTTCTTGTTTACCAATCTGGATGCCTTGTATTTCTTTGTTTTGTCTGACTGCCGTGCCCAGGATCTCCAGTACTATGTTGAATAACAGTGGGGAGAGTAGGCATCCCTGTCTTGTTCCCAATCTTAGAGGAAATGCTTTCAGCTTCTCGCTGTTCAGTATGATGTTGGCTGTGGGTTTATCATATATGGCCTTTATTATGTTGAGGTACTAGCCCTCTATACCCATTTTGCTGAGAGTTTTTATCATGAATGGATCTTGAATTTTGTTGAATGCTTTTTGAGCATCTATGGAGATGATCATGTGATTTTTGTCCTTCTTTTTGTTTATGTGGTGGATGATGTTGATGGATTTTCGAATGTTGTACCATCATTGCATCCCTGAGATGAATCCCACTTGATCATGGTGTATGATCCTCTTGATGTATTTTTGAATTCGGTTTGCTAGTATTTTGTTGAGTATTTTTGCATCTATGTTCACCAGGGATATTGGTTTGTAATTTTCTTTTTTGGTGGGGTCTTTGCCAGGTTTTGATATTAGGGTGATGCTGGCTTCATAGAATGAGTTTGGAAGTATTCCCTCTTCTTCTATTTTTTGGAAAACTTTAAGGAGAATGGGTATTATGTCTTCTCTGTGTGTCTGATAAAACTCTGCAGTAAATACATCTGGCATGGGAGTTTTGCTCTTATGAAGTTTTTTGATTACTGCTTCAATTTCTTTGCTGGTAATTGGTTTGTTTAGATTTTCTGTTTCTTCCTTGGTCAGTCTTGGAAGGTTGTATTTTTCTAGGAAGTTGTCCATTTCTTGTAGGTTTTCCAGCTTGTTAGCATACAGATTCTCATAGTATTCTCTAATAATTCTTTGTATTTCTGTGGGATCCGTCATGATTTTTCCTTTCTCATTTCTGATTCTTTTTATGTGTGTAGATTCTCTTTTTCTTTTTATATGTCTGACTAGGGGCTTATCTATTTTGTTTATTTTCTCAAAGAACCAGCTCTTGTTTTCATTGATTTTTTTTCTATTGTTTTATTCTTCTCAATTTTATTTATTTCTTCTCTGATCTTTACTATGTCCCTCCTTCTGCTGACTTTAGGCCTCATTTGTTCTCCTTTTTCCAATTCTGATAATTGTGTGTTAAGAGTATGGGTTGTTCTTCCTTCTGTAAATATGCCTGGATTTGGGATTGTTCTTCCTTCTTTAAATATGCCTGGATTGCTATATACTTTCCTCTTAAGACTGCTTTTGCTGCATCCCACAGAAGTTGGGGCTTTGTGTTGTTGTTGTCATTTGTTTCCATATATTGCTTGATCTCTATTTTGATTTGGTCTTTGATCCACTGATTATTTAGGAGCATGTTGTTAAGCCTCCATGTGTTTGTGAGCCTTTTTGCTTTCTTTGTACAATTTATTTCTAGTTTTATATCTTTGTGGTCTGAGAAGTTGGTTGGTAGGATTTCAATCTTTTGGAATTTACTGAGGCTCTTTCTGTGGTCTAGTATTTGGTCTATTCTGGAGAGTGTTCCATGTGCACTTGAGAAGAATGTGTATCCTGTTGCTTTTAGGTGTAGAGTTCTATAGATGTCTATTAGGTCCATCTGTTGTAGTGTGTTGTTCAGTGCCTTTGTGTCCTTACTTATTTTCTTCCTGGTGGATCTGTCCATTGGAGTGAATGGTGTGTTGAAGTCTCCTAAAATAAATGCATTGCATTCTATTTCCTCCTTTAATTCTGTTAGTATTTGTTTCATATATGCTGGTGCTCCTGTATTGGGTGCATATATATTTATAATGGTTATATCCACTTGTTGGATTGACTCCTTTATCATTATATTATGTCCTTCTTTATCTCTTGTTATTTTCTTTGTTTTGAAGTCTATTTAGTCTGATACTAGTACTGCAACACCTGCTTTTTTCTCCTTGTTGTTTGCGTGAAATATCTTTTTCCATCCCTTGACTTTTAGTCTATGCATGTCTTTGGGTTTGAGGTGAGTCTCTTGTAAGCAGCATATAGACGGGTCTTGCTTTTTTATCCATTCTATTACTGTGTGTCTTTTGATTGAGTGCATTCAGTCCATTTACTTTTAGGGTGATTATCGATAGATATGTACTTATTGCCATTGCAGGCTTTAGGTTCGTGGTTACCAAAGGTTCAAGGTTAGCTTCTTTACTATCTTACTGTCTAACTTAACTCGCTTATTGAGCTATTATAAACACAGTCTGATGATTCTTTATTTCTCTCCCTCTCATTCCTCATCGTCCATTCTTTGTAGTTAGGTGGTTTTTTTGTGTGTGTGTATGCTCTTTTGTGTTTCCTTTGACTGTTTTTGTGGGTTGTTGATTTTATTTTTTGCCTGTAGTGAGTATTTGATTGTTCTGCTTTCTTTGCTGTGATTTTATTTTCTCTGGTCACATGTGTTTAGCTTTAGGAGTGCTTCCATCTAGAGCAGTCCCTCTAAAATACCCCGTAGAGGTGGTTTGTGGGAGGCAAATTCCCTCAACTTTTGCTTGTCTGGGAATTGTTTAATCCCTCCTTCATATTTAAATGATAATCGTGCTGGATACAGTATCCTTGGTTCAAGGCCCATCTGTTTCATTGCATTAAATATATTATGCCGTTCTCTTCTGGCCTGTAAGGTTTCTGTAGAGAAGTCTGATGATAGCCTGATGGGTTTTCCTTTGTAGGTAAGCTTTTTTCTCTCTCTGGCTGCCTTTAATACTCTGTCCTTGTCTTTGATCTTTGCCATTTTAATTATTTTGTATCTTGGTGTTGTCCTCCTTGGATCCCTTCTGTTGGGAGTTCTGTGTGCTTCTATGGTCTGAGAGGCTATTTACTCCCTGAGTTTGGGGAAGTTTTCAGCAATTATTTCTTCAAAGACACTTTCTATCCCTTTTTCTCTCCTTCTTCTGGTACCCCTATAATGTGGATATTGTTCCGTTTCAGTTGGTCACACAGTTCTCTTAATATTCTTTCATTCCTGGAGATCCTTTTATCTCTCTCTGCATCAGCTTCTCTGTGTTGCTGTTCTCTGATTTCTATTACATCAATGGCCTCTTGCATCATGTCCATTCTGCTTTTAAGTCCTTCCAGAGATTGTTTTATTTCTGTATTCTCCCTCCTTAGCTCTTGCATATTTCTCTGTAGCTCCATCATTATGGTTATGACCTTTATTTTAAATTCTTTTTCAGGAAGATTGCTTAGGTGTATCTCCCCAGGTTCCCTCTCAGGGGATGTCTGTGTGATTCTGGTCTGAATCAAATTCTTCTACCTTTTCATGGTGATGGGCAGATGGCGCGTGTGTCCGCTGGGAGAACAAAATCCCTTCCTGCTTGCTCCTCACATTCCTCTTCTGGGAGAAATGTGATGTCTAGCGGCTTGTGCTGGGCAGCTGCGTGCTGACAGTGTCTCTGATTCTTGCCCGGCTGCTGTGGAGTTAGCTCTGTGGTTGCTGTGGGCATGGCCGGTCTCAGGCTGCTGCTCTGCTATGGCAGGGCCACGCTAGAGAGGGAATGGGCGGGAGTCTGTTTATCGCTGTGAGGGGCCTCAGAGCTGTGCTGCCGCCCAGGGGGTTAGGGTGCCTGGAGTTCCCTGGGATTCCCAGCTGCTGGGCTAAGTGTCCCGGGATGCTTCCATCCAGTTGTGAGGCCCCTGTCCCTTTTAGACTTTCAAAAAGCACTCACTTTTCTTTGTCCCAGGGGCGCTGCCTGTGGGTACCTGCTCGCAGGTTTTACTGTCCTGTTTCCCTAGTATCCAGCACACCACGCACTGTGTGTCTGTGCTCCGGGGTGGATGGCTAGGGATGGGTATTTAGCAGTCCTGGGTCCCCTCTCTGTCTCCACTCCGACTCCTCTCCTCCTGCCAGGAGGTGGGGTAAGGGTTTTGCTCAGGTCCTGCTGGGCCATGGCTCGTATCTTACCCCCTTCGTGACATGCTGGTTTCTCGCAGGTGTAAATGTAGCCTGGCTGTTGTCCTGTATCTTCTGGTCTCTCTTTTAGGAATAGTTGTATTTTCAAAATGTGTATGTTTTCAGGAGGAGGTTTCCACTGTACTACTCATGCCACTGTCTTGGCTCCTCCTGCAATAAAGTGTTTTTTAATTAAGGCATGTATATTGTTTTTCAGACATAATGTTATTGCACACCTAATAGAGTACAGTATAGTGTAACATAACTTTTATGTGCACTGGGGAATCAACAGACCCATCTGACTCGCATTGTTGTGGTGTCTGGCACCATGGCCACAGCATCTGAGCTGTGCCGCCACTGAACTACAGGAGGGAGGAAAGCAAGCTTTTCCTAGTAGTATTCCCATACTCCCCAAACTTACCAAGGTAAGTTAATAATAAACTGGGTACATTTTATAATTTCTTCAGTTCTTTTTCACGTCAGTAGTTTTTCAGAAGTGAGTCAAGATTGTGGTAGTATTTGTCTAATCCTTAGATATCTTAAGGATATACCTGCGGTTACTTGAGGTATCACTCCCTTAGGCACTGACCTGGTAGTTACTCTGTGTGAACCGGCTCCATATCATAGAGGATTTCAGGGAAAGAGGCAACCAGAGATTGCACACGTTCCCCTCCCACTCTGGGCTGCAGGACTTTGAGAGCACTGTTGCGCCTGTGAGAGCCGTGGTACGTCTCTCCTCTTGGGACACATTGTCCGTGCACAACACACATCCACTCCTCCCTTCCTGCTGTTCTTGGTCCCGTTCATCTCAGCACTTGAGGAAGGTGAAAAACAATCTGCCTGGACTTGTGTTTTTTGCTCCATAGTGGATTTCCCCACTGAAAACAATCGGAAAAAAGGGGTAATCTACTAAAAAGTGTTGAGTGTATTTAAAAGTTAACGAAATTAAGGAATATTCAGGCCTGAGATTGGCACGATGAGAATCTGCAGAGGCAGGCAGAGCATTGAAGGGGCATTTGCTGAATTAAGAGGAAAACTTTTACTTTGTTAAACACTGGTGCTGTTTTTAATTTCAGTTCCTTGGGGTGTATCCAAGGTGGGGAGTATAATAGGAGACACTCTCCTTAAAGCTGGGGTTCCCAGGAAGGCTAATGCAAGTTAAAACCACTGCTGTCAGTACAGTTGACCCTTGAACAACATGGGAATTAGAAGTACAACCCCCTATGGAGTTGAAAATCCATGTACAACTTTTGATACCCCCCCATCCCCAGAAGAAATCTGAATACTGCTAATAGCCTACTGTTGCTTAGAAGCCTTACTGAAACATAGTCAATTAACACATATTTTGTATGTTTATATTATGTACTGTATTCTTAAAATTATTGTAACATAATGGTTATCAAATTGTTGCACATCTCCAAATTTTTTTCTATATATTTATTGAAAAAAACCCTGCATATGTGTGGACCTGCACCTTTCGGACCTGTGTTTTTCAGAGGTCAGTTGTATTAGCAGAAAATAAATTCTGACAATACAATATTGTCAAATGAAGCAAGAGGAACTTGCTCATCCCCTGCTCTTGGGAGAGAAAACGAATTCAACTCTTTGGGAAACAATTCAGTATCAGTTGTAAGATTGAACTTGCATTTACCCTATGATCCAGCAACTTTGCTATGAAGTATATATCCTAGAGATACTCTTGGACATGTGTACAAGGAACCATGTGCAAGACAGGAGCATTTGTATTGCCAAACCAGCTCAAATATCAACCAGTAGTAGACTGTTGGCATGTAAAAATATGAATCGTAAAGCAGTGAAGATTTGTGAACCTGATTCTGTCATTAACACGGTAACATATTTAAAGGAGTTTGTAGAAATTACATAACCACATTATTATTAATTAATTCATATTATTACAGACTTTATGTAAACTTTAAAGGCAAAACAGATAAGGCCTTTTATTTATTTATTTATTTATTTTTTTGAGATGGCATATCTTATATTTATTGATCAAATGGTTGTTAACAACAATAAAATTCTGTATAGGGGACTCAATGCACAATCATTAATCAACCCCAAGCCTAATTCTCAACAGTCTCCAATCTTCTAAAGTATAACAAACAAGTTCTTACATGGTGAACAAATTCTTACATAGTGAATAAGTTCTTACATGGTGAACAGTGCAAGGGCAGTCATCACAGAAACTTTCAGTTTTGATCACGCATTATGAACTATAAACAATCAGGTCAAATATGAATATTTGTTGGATTTTTATACTTGATTTATATGTGGATCCCACATTTCTCCCTTTATTATTATTATTATTATTATTATTATTTTTAATAAAATGCTGAAGTGGTAGGTAGTTGTAAGATAAAGGTAGAAAACTTAGTTTAGTGTTGTAAGAGAGCAAATGTAGATGATCAGGTGTGTGCCTGTAGACTATGTGTTAATCCAAGCTATACAAGGGCAATAAAACATCCACGGATGCAGAAGATTTCTCTCAAAACACGGGGGGTGAGGTTCTAAGCCTCACCTCTGTTGATCCCCAACTTCTCACCTGATGGCCCCCCTGCGACTGTGCCTGTCTTAGGTTGTTCCTCCCTTGAGGAATCTTACCCGTCTCTGGCTAACCAGTCATCTTCCGGGGCCATACAGGGAGATGTGAAGTTGGTAAGTGAGAGAGAAGCCATATTGTTTGAAAAGGTTAGCTTTTTACTTCTTTGCAGATTTATGCCCTGTGGCTTCTATGCCCAGCATTTGTCTTGAGTATCTTTAGCACTTGGAGGAATTATGATACTCGGTAAATTCGATATGAGGCATGAATTCTATTTAAGGGTTGTAATTAGGAAGGAAGAAGAAAAGCTATAGAGGTAGCAGATGGAAGAAAACATGGGAAGATTGATTATTTCTTTGACATATCTTCTTGTAGAGTAATTTAAGCATGTATAGGTTTTAAACTACTAATTAAATTGCACACACACATTAGCATAATAGGAATACAGTTACATAACCAAAGCAGATCTATAATTACCAGCCATCTCCAGTGAGGCCAAGAAAACCAGTTAGGCACCCTAGGCATTTCTGAAAATTTGTCTCTGATGTGATGGATATTGTCCAACTGTACTTGAACAGTCTGAGAGAAATCAGACAAATTAAAACAGCCCATTCCTGGGAACTGTTCACATCCCATATGTTCTTTTAACAGTAGATATTCTGTAGTTGTAAGATTTTGGAGCGCTACAACTTGCACTTCTCCTAATTTTTGGTTGAGTTCCAACAGTGTAGATCCAGTCAAATTTGTTGTTTTACTGTATGCACAGAAGGCCTTTTATTTTTTAATATACAAGTAGTGAAGGTTAAAAAGAAGTAAAGCAATTAACACTGTATTGGGTTAGTGGTTAATTTGGTTTAGGGAAGAGACATGGGAATGTGATTAAGGGTTTCTGAGATAATTTTCCATTTTCTGGCCTAGGCAGTTAATACATGACAGTTCTTACTCATTTTAAAATAACATGTTTTGAAATAACTTATGACTTTTAGAGAAGTTGTAGAAACAACACAAAGAATTCCTATGTAGCCTTCACCCATATTTTCTAAATGTTAATGTTTTATACACATTTGCTTCATCATTCTTTCTCTTTGCATATAATACTTGAAACTTTTTAACAATACTATAAGTCATATTTAAAGTAACTTCCTAAAGATTACTCCATCTGAGAATATTTAATACTGTAAATTAGTGAAGTTTATAATTAACATTTCATTTTCTTAGCAGTTGCCCGGCCAACTAATTTGGCCTCAAATTCAAGAAATTGGACTGAATATTGCAATGATGCAAATGACTCTCCTTTGAAATGTGTTAGCTTTTCAACATCTAAATCATCAAACAAGCAGAGTTTACTTCCACATCAGATTAATCAGATATATGATGAATTATTTCAAATACACCAGAAACTGCAGGTAAGAACTACTGAATTGAGAATTCAGAAATATTTATGTTCTAACCACTAAACATTTATACAGTCTGAATATAAGGTGTTTCATTTTAATTATTTTAAATAAGCGTGTCAAGACAATGTTGGAAGTGAACAATTTATTGAAACTACTGGAGGGAAAATTGTACAGCTGAGAGAAAATTACGAACAGTGGTGTTTTTGTGTGTAGGTATGTTTCTTAGATTTCAGACTGTCTTCTGTTTTCATTCCATCCTTGTTTAAGAAATAGAATCTGGTAAAGTGTGTTTTTTGAAATAGGTGTTCTAATTCATTGTTTTAAATATCTTTATGTAAGAAGTCCTTTTGGTCCTTTTGTCAGCTCTCACCAAAATTCATTTGAGAGTATTGGCTGTTACCTACCCTCTTTGGGATTTTTGTTTCTAAGGGATGTAATTCATGTATTAGTCAGGTGCATCCACTAAGTGGCAGTAACAGGCACAAAAGTTGGCTTCATACACTGTTTCTGTTTGAAATTTTCCTAGTTGGAAATGTTATGTTTCGGTACATGTGAAATAGTTTTTAAAACATTAAAAAAAAACCCATATCTCATTTTGTCCAAGTAATTCAGATTATAATAATGAAAACAAAGGCTGGCTATTACAGGTTTTAAACAAGGGAGTAATGAGGTAAAAAATAGTGCATTAGGAAGATTCCTTTAATAATACTTTATAGAATAAAAAAGAATAAGCAGGGTGTTAAGGATCTATCTATCACAGCAAATACAATAAAAATACAAGTATTTAAATTTAAAAATGAAGCACAGTGGTTTAATCTGATTTAATTAATTCTATTCAGTTGAATCTGACTTTAAAAATTACTGTGGTCTTCTGTTGTGTTAGTTATTATTAAGTGTATATGTTTTGTCATACTGTGTGATTTCATTCAGTCAACAAATATCTGAACACCTTTTAATAGGCATTTGCATGCTCAGTGCTGAGAATACAGATGTGAATAGATACAGTCCTTGCTACATGTAGCTTATTAGAAGCAAATTGTGAGTACCCATATAGTTACAATTATAAATTTAAGTGAATAATATAGTTAATAATATGAATACCTGATTGGGATAAATTGATAAGTCAGGTAGGGTTTTTCTAAGAACATAACATATCACTTAAACCCCGAAGGATAAGTATGGGTCTGCCTAGAGAAAGGGATACATTCTAGACTGAGATGCTCTGATACGAGAAACTCCTGAGGTCTGAAAAAATATTTATTGGAGGAAAATGTAGCAGATAACTCTGAGGATTTTTAGAGCAGGGTAGCTATATAATCTGATGTGAATTTGTGGATTAGGGGGCCAGCTATGGAACCTGGGAGACCAGATGGGATATTCTGCAATAATACAGCTGAGAGGTAAAGGTACCTTGGACTGAGTGGTGGTAGAGAAGTAGAAGTGAGTAGATTAGACATTTGTTTTGGAGGTAAAATCTCCTAGCCTTGGTGTAATGAATTGACTGTGCTATAGGGGAATAAGATATCTAGGATGATTCCCACATTTTTGGTTTGTACAAGTAGGAGGAAAAATGGATTTAGGGAGAAAGTTCAAGATTTTAGTTTGGCATGGATTAGGTTTGACACTTATGGAGATAAAATGTCAGTAGCTAAACAGATCAGCCTGGCAGAGAGCCTTAGGGATAGAGAGAAGTGGATGGATTCGACACATATTTAAGAGGTGGGATCAGTAGGTTTTGGAGATTGTTTTGATCTGGGAAGTGTGCAGTAGGGCTTTAGCCATGGGTAAAATAATAGGGGTTTTTTTTGGCTACTGGATGCTGCTTTTTGCTGAAGTAGGGAACAAGACTGGAGGAGGAAAGGATTGATTCTGTTTTTCCAAAACTCATTACTCTTTAGTTTTTCTTTTTCAGGAAATAATTCCTTATTGTGAACATTATCTTTTCATTTTTGGCATTTTACAGAGAATTATTACAACATCAACTGTGTACCCATTGCCCATATTTTACAGTGCTAACATTAATATTTCTATTTGATACTTTTGAAGAAATAAAATGTTTCTATTCCATTTGAAAAATCCTTTTCCCATCCCATTAACTCTTCCCATTCCCAGGATTTAGCACTCCCCTGAAGTTGGTATAGATTACTGTCTTTTAGAACCTTTACTGTTAAAACTTTTATGTTGTAACACTTTTACATATTCATATATATGTATTGTTTTGAGTGTTTTAAACTTTTACATAAGTAATGACATACTGTGGATATCTTTTTGCAACTTCCTTGACGAATTCATTATTATATTTTTAAGCTTTATGTATTTGGAAGATGCAGATCTGTGTCATTCATTTTAACTGCCCTGTAGCTTTCCAGCCTATAAATAAACTGCCGTTAATTTATTTATTTACTTCAGTTCTGTTTAAGTATCCTTAACTGCTAATAAGAAATAGTAGAAGGGGACGTTCCTATCAGCAACACCCTGGAGCTCTCTTTACCCCACAGTCTGATGGGTGCCTCCTGGTGCTTCTGCCTTTGAGTGTTAAATCCATTAATATGATTCTCATTTCAGACACGAATGATAAAACCATATTTTTAAGGGAACCAGGATAGTAATCTGTGGGTGCATGCCCAGGACCTTGAATGAAGAAGACCGATTTATTTTGTATCAAATCTGAATGCTTAGAGTGTATGAGATAACAACCCGGTGTCCAGGAGATGGGCTTTGATTCTCCAGATTCTGTCTTTGTTAAGTAACACAGCACCATAGTAGGATAGTTTGGCTTCCATTATGTGCCAAAATAAAAGAATTCCAGCCAATTTTTGTCAACAGTGGGTGACTTTCAATGCTTGTGTTGGAGTCCATCTTTCAAGGCTTCATATACCTTCCTCAGGAATTGCTGGGACTGAGGCAGGTGAAGGCAGGTGTCTTGTTGGGTTTCCAAAGTGGAGGTCCACAGCCAAAACTGATAATCAGAAAATAGGTCTTCTGCCCCTTGAGCCATCTCCGAAAAAAGAAAATGTACCTTCACATTGGCCTGCCAATTACCAAAGGAAACAGTGAACACACATCAAGTAGTTCTGTAGGCTGGGAGTCCAAGAACAAGGCCCCGGCAGTTTCAGTCTGGCAAGAGCCCAGTTTCTGGCTCATAGACAGCCATCTTTTTGCTGCATCTTCACATGTTGGAAGGGCTTCGTTTAATTTTTTTAGAAGTGTACAATTCAGTTATTTTCAGTATATTTAAGGAGTCATGCTATCATCACCACAGCCAATTTTAGAGTATTTTCATTATCCCAGTAAGAAACCCACACCCATTAGATATCTCTCCTCATTTCCCCCCCACACCTCCCCTCAGCTCTAGCAACCACTAGTCTATTTTCTGTCTTTAGATTTGCCTATTCTGGACTTTCCAAACAAATGGAATCAGATAATATGTGGCATATGTGAAGTGTCTGGCTCCTTCCACTTAGCATGATATTGCCAAGGCTCATTCATGTACGAGCATGTATCAGTACTTTGTTCCTTTTTATTACTGAATACTCCATTATATGCATGTACCACATTTCTTTATCCATTCATCAATTGATGGACATTTGGGTTGTTTCCTCTTTTTGGCTATTATGACTAATGCTACTGTGAACATTCATTTAAGTTTTGTGTGGACGTATGCTATTCATCTCTTTTGGGTGTATACCTCAGAGTGGAATTGCTGTGTCATATAGTAGCTCTGTGTTTAACTTTTTTGAGACTTGTCAGCCTGTTTTTCAAAATGCACCATTTTGCATTCCTACCATTGTATGAGGGTTCCAGTTTCTTTCCATCCTTGACAACACTTATCATTATCTTTTTGATTCTAGCCATCTTAGTGGGTGTGAAGTGGTATCTCATCGTGGATTTGATTTGTGTTTCCCTGATGGTGAATTTAATTCAGTTTTGGACATGTTCAGTTTGTGCTGAAGCACGCAGGTGAAGATGCTAAATAGGCAGTTTAAACTTGAGTTTGGAGCTTGGGAGAAAGAGCTGAACAATTGTAGGTTCAAAACAGTTATCACATCCATGGTAACTCCAGCCATTGAGTGGATGGTACCAAACAGAGAAGAGTGTGAAGAATGAGAAAAAAAGTGGCTTAAGCCAAAATCCTGAGGAACATGAGTAATTAAAGGACAGTTGAGGAAGCAGAGCCTACAGAGGAGACTTACAAGACAGAGCCATGAGGGAGCTGGAAAGCCAAGAGAGAGTGGTGTCAGTAAAAGAGAGTATGTTAGTTGAACAAGGAACAGTAGTATAAAGTGCTGCCGAAGGCTCAATAAAATTAGGATTGAAAAGTGACCTTCAGATTTAGTAATAGGTAGCCATTTCAATAAGGTGACATGGGCTGACAACTGGTTAAAGTAAATTGAGGAGTGATTGGGAGGTAAAGAGGGCCCAGCAAACGTAGACAGCGTTGTAAAGAAGCTGTGCAAGGGAGGTGGTAAGTACGCAGGGTCTATGGAGAATTCATTTCAGATGAGATGGGAGAGATTGAAGATGTTAGAGGGATAATCAGCAGATAAGTCTCTGCAGGACGGTAGGAAGCAGTGAGTTTCTGAGCCTGCCTTTGTAATGGGAGGGAAGGAGAAATGTGTGTGCCTTGAGGGCAGGAGGTTGCTATCTGTTATCTGCAATTTTTTTCCCATGAAGTTAGACAATGAAACTGTCTTCAGAATGACGTAGGAGGTGATGTGTTCAAAGTCAAGAAGGGAGAAGGTTTGGATTAGACACTGTGAAGAGTGGGAAAGAGAGAGCCAACCATGAAAATATAAAAAGATTTCTGGACTGCTTTGAGAACCCAGTAGAGTTTGAGACCATGAATTTACAATAGTACTACTTTTCATGGTGTGTAATTTTCCTGCACTGGTTTTTAGTGGGGTAGCATTGGCTAGTGCTTTAACGCAGGACTGTGGCCTTTCAACCCTAGGTGATGAAAAACAAGGCAAGAGCTTGGAGTGTGTAGGTCAGAGAGAGCTGTGAAGTTGGCCTGGGGCATGGAGCTGAAGCTGCACAGGGTATTAATTCTGTATAGTACTGATCACTTAGGGCCCCAAATTCTCTTGAGTCATCATAGTGGAATTTCACTATAGTATCCCCTCATTTTGCAACAGCATAGAATTTCTGTGAAAATTTACTCTCTACTAGTCTAGCTATTACTTGGTATCCTTGTAGTTCTAAATACCATTTGACTAAGCTACAATCTTTATAAATAAAAATAGAACCTGTAAAATTTGTGAACATACTTGTTAAAAACACTTATATCTGATATTTTGATATAGTGTGAAACTGCAGCACAACAAGAATTTGCTGAGGAACTTCAAAAGCGAGAACATTTTTTAGTAGAAAGAGAGCAGCTGCTTTTCAGACATGAAACTGCCTTGAATAAAATTAAAGGTGTTGAAGAAGAAGTTCTTACAAGATTTCAAATTTTAAAGGAGGTAACTATAACAAATATGATTTCTCTTTTTCCTCTTAATTGATTTTCATTAGTTATTAGCACTTTGCCACATTTGCTTTATTTTACTCTTCCCCACATACATTTTTTCCTGACTATTTGAAAGTAAATTGCAAAAGTCATGACACAGCACCCCTAAGTGCTTCCTTGGTATTGTGAATACTTACTCTTGGGAGAGACTTACTCCTATGCATGTATCTCCTAAGAATAAGGACATTCTTCATGATACCATTATTTAGGAAGTTAATGCTAATTTAATAATTTAATTTAATAAGCTCACATTCACTTTCCCAATTGGTCCCCAAAATGTCTTCTATTGCTTTTTTTGTTTCATTTTCTAAATAGGGAACTAGACAAAATTCATGCCTTATATTTGATTTTTATATCTTTTTGGTTTCTTTGAGTCTTAAATAGTCAACTTCACCATCTTTTGTGTTTTATGACACTTTGCTTTGAGTACTCCAGGGTAGCTGTCCTAAAGAGTATATCATATTTTCTTGATTGTTTGCCTAATGATTATATTCAGATTGAATGTTTTTGTCAAGAGTATAATATAGGTGGTATTGTATACTTCTTTGTTTCACATCAAGAGATACATTACTCTGTGTATAACTTAGGTAGGACAAAATTCACTCTATTTGGAAAATAATAATTTTAGCACCCCAGAGTTTCTTTATGCTCCTTTGTAGGTGCCCCTTCCCCATTCTCACCCCTAAAATCCACTGACCTACTTTCTGTCCCTATAGTTCTGCCTTTCCCAGAATGTCAAGTAAATAGAACCATTTCATTATTTTTGTTTATCTTTGCTTTTCAGCAGCTATTCAATTATAGTGTATTTCTGCACGCTTTTCTTTGAGTTTATCCTGTTTGGGGTTCGCCTTGGATTTGGAGATTTATGTTTTTCACCAAATTTGGGAAGTTTTCATCCAATATTTGTTCAAATATTTTCATGTTCCAGTTGCTCTCTCCTTTCCTTTTGGGTCTCCATTGACTCATGTGTTAGCCTTTTGCTGTTACTCCACAGATTCCTTAGGCTCTGTCCTTTTTCATCTTTTTCTTTGTTCCCAGATTTGGTGATGTCTGTTGATCTGTAAGTTCAGCATTTCTTCTTTCATTCCTTGTTGCTATTGAGTTCATCCAGAGAATTTTTTATTCTGGTCTTTTAAAGTTCTGAAATTTCCAGTTATGTTCTTTTTGAAACTGTTTTTAATTTTTCTCATGAGAATTTTTATCTTTCCTTTTGCATTCATTTACATTTACCTCATGGAACATAGTTAAATATCCAACATCTGGATCATCTAAGGATGGGCATTTTTCTTGAGACTCAGTTACCCTTTCTCATTCTTTGTATGTCTGTGACTTGTAAATTGTATTCAGGATCTTTTGACTACGGTGTTGTACAGATTCTGGGTCCTGTTATAATTGTCTGGAGAATGTTCATGTTATTTCTGTTTTTAGGCAGCCCAATCATTTATTTATTTATTGAAGTATACTTGATATACGATAATATATTGGTTTTATGTGTACAACATAGTAATTTAAAATTTATGTATGTTATGAGATACCATGATAATTATAGTTACCATCTGTTATACAAAGTTATTATAGTATTATTAACTATATTTCTTATGCTGTACTTTACATCCCCATGATATATTTATTTTATAACTGAAAGTTTGTGCTTCTTAATTCCCTTCATCTATTTGGCATCCCATCCCTCTTGCCTATGGCAAAATCACCAGTTTGTGCTCTGTGCTTATGAGCCTTTTCTGTTTTGTTTTGTTTGTTCATTTATTATATAGATTCCACAGATAAGTGAAATGATATGATTGACTTATTTTACCTAGCATAATACTCTCTCAGTCTATCAATGTAGCTGCAAAAGACTAGATTTATTCTTTTTCATGGCTGAATAATATTCCATGGTGTATATGTACCACCTCTTCATTATCTGTTCATCTACTGCTGGACACTCAGGTTGCTTCCGAATCTTGGCTATCTTAAATAATGCAGCAATAAACAGGGGAGCATTTATCTTTTTGAATCAGGAATTTTGTTTTCTTCAGGTAAATTCCTTGAAGTGGAATTACTGGGTCACATAGTATTTCTATTTTTAGTTTTTTGAGTAACATCCATATTGTTTTCCATAGTGGCTGCACCAATTTATATTCCCACTAGCAGTGTAGGAGGGCTCCCTGTTCTCCACATCCTTGCCAACACTTGTTATTTCTTGTCTTTTGGATAGTGCCTGTTCTGACTGGTGTGAGGTGATATCTCATTTTGGTTTTGATTTGCATTTCCCTGATGGTTAGTAATGTGGAGCATGTCTATTCAGGTCCTCTGCCCATTTTTTAATTGGATTGTTTTTGTGTGTTTGTTGAATTGTATGAGTTCTATATGAATTTTTTGGATATCCATTTGGTCTAATGTGTTATCCAAAGCCACTGTTTCCATACTGACTTTCTGTCTGGATGATCTCTCCATTGATGTAAGTAGAGTGTTAAAAGTCTCTTGTTGTAGTACTGTTCATTTCTACCTTTATGTCTGTTAGTATTTGCTTTATATATTTAGGTGCTTCTATGTTGGGTACATGGATATTTACAACTGTGATATTATCTTGTTGGTATGACCTCAGGGAGCTTCACCCTGCTGAGTGTGGCTTCTCACTCCTTTCTACAGTCCTGTTTCTGCTTACTTTTTTCAGATTTAGTTGTAATCAGTAAGAGAAGTAGAGTGCCTGTGGGCTTATCCTGGCATGCTAGAAATGGAAGTCATCTCATGTTTTTTTTTCTAATTTAATTAAATTAATTTTTTATTTTGGTATCATTAATCTACAATTACATGAGGAACATTGTCTTTACTAGACTCCCCCCAACACCAAGTGCCCCCTACATACCCTACCCACTGCAGCCATTGTCCATCAGCGTTGTAAGATGTTGTAGAATCACTACTTGTCTTCTCTGTGTTGTACTGCCTCCCTGTGCCCCTCCCCATCATTATACATGCTAATTGGAATGTCCCCTTTTTCCCCCCTCCCCTTATCCCTCCCTCCCCAGTCTCTTTCCCTTTGGTAACTGTTAGTCCATTCTTGGGTTCTGTGAGTCTTCTGCTGTTTTGTTCCTTCAGTGATTTCTTTGTTCTTATACTCCACAGATGAGTGAAATCATTTGATACTTGTCTTTGTCTGCCTGGCTTATTTCACTGAGCATAATACCCTCTAGCTCCACCAAATTTTTGCAAATGGTAGGATTTGTTTACTTCTTATGAATAATACTCCATTGTGTATATGTACCACATCTTCTTTATCCATTCATCTACTGATGGACACTTAGGTTGCTTCCATTTCTTGGCTATTGTGAATAGTGCTGAGATAAACATAGGGGTGCATATGTCTTTTTCAGACTGGGCTGCCACATTCTTAGGGTAAATTCCTAGGAGTGGAATTCCTGGGTCAGATGGTATTTCTATTTTGAGCTTTTTGAGGAACCTCCATACTGCTTTCCACAATGGTTGAACTAATTTACATTCCCACCAGCAGTGTAGGAGGGTTCCCCTTTCTCCACATCCTCACCAACATTTGTTGTTGTTTATCTTTTGGATGGTGGCAATCCTTACTGGTGTGAGGTGATATCTCATTGTGGTTTTAATTTGCATTTCTCTGATGTGGAGCATCTTTTCATATGTCTGTTGGCCATCTGAATTTCTTCTTTGGAGAACTGTCTGTTCAACTCCTCTACCCATTTTTTAATTGGATTATTTGCTTTTTGTTTGTTGAGGTGAATGAGCTCTTTATATATTTTGGATGTCAACCCTTTATCGGATCTGTCATTTATGAATATATTCTCCCATACTGTAGGATACCTTATTGTTCTACTGATGGTGCCTTTGCTGTACAGAAGCTTTTCAGTTTGATGTAGTCCCAATTATTCATTTTTGCTTTTGTTTCCCTTGCCTGGAGAGATATGTTCATGAAGAAGTTGCTAATGTTTATGTCCAAGAGATTTTTATTTTTGCCTGTTTTTTTCTAAGAGTTTTATGGTTTCATGGCTTACATTCAGGTCTTTGATCCATTTTGAATTTACTTTTGTGTATGGGGTGAGACAGTGATCCAGTTTCATTCTCTTACATGTAGCTGTCCAGTTTTCCCAACACCAGCTATTGAAGAGGCTGTCATTTCCCCCACTGTATGTCCATGGCTCCTTTATCATATATTAATTCACCATGTATGTTTGGGTTAATATCTGGACTCTCTAGTCTGTTCTACTGGTCTGTGGGTCTGTTCTTGTGCCAGTACCAAATTCTCTTGATTACTGTGGCTTTGTAGTAGAGCTTGAAGTTGGGTAACGAGATTCCCCCCTCCTTTATTTTTCCTTCTCAGGATTGCTTAGGCTATTCGTGGCCTTTGGTGGTTCCACATGAATTTTAAAACTATTTGTTTCAGTTCATTGAAGAACGCTGTTGGTATTTTGATAGGTATTGCATTGAATCTGTAGATTGCTTTAGGTAGGATGGCCATTTTGACAATATTAATTCTTCCTAGCCAAGAGCATGGGATGAGTTTCCATTTGTTAGTGTCCTCTTTAATTTCTCTTAAGAGTGTCTTGTAGTTTTCAGAGTAAAGGACTTTCACATCTTTGGTTAGGTTTATTCCTAGGCATTTATTCTTTTTGATGCAATTGTGAATGGAATTGTTTTCCTGATTTCTCTTTCTGTTAGTTCATCGTTAGTGTATAGGAAGGCAACAGATTTCTGTGTATTAATTTTGTATTCTGCACTTTGCTGAATTCAGATATTAGTTCTAGTAGTTTAGGAGTGGAGTCTTTAGGGTTTTTTATATACAATATCCTGTCATCTGCAAATAGTGACAGTTTGACTTCTTCTTTACCAATCTGGATGCCTTATATTTCTTTGTTTTGTCTGACTGCTGTGCCCAGGACCCCCAGTACTATATTGAATAACAGTGGGGAGAGTGGGCATCCCTGTCTTAGAGGAAAAGTTTTCAGCTTCTTGCTGTTAAATATGATGTTGTCTGTGGGTTTGTCGTATATGGCCTTTATTATGTTGAGGTACTTGCCCTGTATACCCACTTTGTTGAGAGTTTTTATCATGAATGGATGTTGAATTTTGTCAAATGCTTTTTCAGCGTCTATGGAAATGATTATGTGGTTTTCGTCCTTCTTTTTGTTGATGTGGTGGATGATGTTGGTAGATTCTCGAATGTTGTACCATCCTTGCATCCCTGAGATGAATCCCACTTGGTCATGCTGTATGATCCTCTTGATGTATATTTGAATTCAGTTTGCTAATATTTTGTTGCGTATTTTACATGTTCATCAGGGATATTGGTGTGTAACTTAATTTTTTTGTGGGGTCTTTGCCTGGTTTTGGTATTAGAGTGGTGCTGGCTTCATAGAATGAGTCTGGATGTATTCCCTCCTCTTCTGTTTTTTGGAAAACTTTTAAGGAGAATGTTTATTATGTCTTCTCTATATGTCTGATAAAATTCAGTGGTGAATCTATCTGGCCCAGGGGTTTTGTTCTGGGATAGTTTTTCAATTACCGATTCAATTTCATTGCTGGTAATTGGTCTGTTTAGATTTTCTGTTTCTTCCTGGGTCTTGGCAGGTTGTATTTTTCTAGGAAGTTGTCTATTTCTTCTAGGTTTTACACCTTGTTAGCATACAGATTTTCATAGTATTCTCTAACAATTCTTTGTATTTCTGTGGGGTCCGTTGTGATTTTTCCTTTCTCATTTCTGATTCTTTTGATGTGTGTAGATTCTCTTTTTCTCTTAAGAAGTCTGTCTAGGGGCTTATCTATTTTGTTTATTTTCTCAAAGAACCAGCTCTTGGTTTCATTGATTTTTTTCTATTGTTTTATTCTTCTCAATTTTCTTTATTTCTTCGCTGATCTTTATTATGTCTCTCCTTCTGCTGACTTTGGGCCTCATTTGTTCTTCTTTTTCCAATTTCAATAATTGTGACTTTAGACTATTCATTTGGGATTGTTCTTCCTTCTTTAAATATGCCTAGATTGCTATATACTTTCCTCTTAGAACTGCCTTTGCTGCATCCCACAGAACTTGGAGCTTTGTGCTGTTGTTGTCATTTGTCTCCATGTATTGCTTGATCTCTGATTTAATTTGGTCATTGATCCATTGATTATTTAGGAGCATGTTGTTACGCCTCCATGTGTTTGTGAGCCTTTTTGTTTTCTTTGTACAATTTATTTCTAGTTTTATGCCTTTGTGGTCTGAGAAGTTGGTTGGTAGAATTTCAATCTTTTTGAATTTACTGAGGCTGTTTTTGTGGCCTAGTATGTGGTCTATTCTGGAAAACGTTCTATGTGCACTTGAGAAGAATGTTTATCCTGCTGCTTTTGGGTGTAGAGTTCTGTAGATGTTTGTTAAGTCCATCTGTTCTAATGTGTTGTTCAGTGCCTCTGTGTCCTTACTTATTTTCTTCCTGGTGGATCTGTCCTTTGGAGTGAGTGGTGTGTTGAAGTCTCCCAGAATGAATGCATTGCATTCTGTTTCCTCCTTTAATTCTGTTAGTATTTGTTTCACATATGTTGGTGCTCCTGTGTTGGGTGCATATATATTAATAATGGTTACGTCTCTTGTTGGACTGAGCCCTTTATCATTATGTAATGTCCTTCTTTATCTCTTGTTTCTTTCTTTGTTTTGAAGTCTATTTTGTCTGATACAAGTACTGGAACACCTGCCTTTTTCTCGCTATTGTTTGCATGAAATAGCTTTTTCCATCCCTTGACTTTTAGTCTGTGTATGTCTTTGGGTTTGAGGTGAGTGTCTTGTAAGCAGCACATAGATGGGTCTTGCTTTCTTATCCATTCTATTACTCTGTCTTTTGATTGATGCATTCAGTCCATTTACATTTAGGATGATTATTGTCTCAATGTCAATATTGACTTATTGACATTACAGGCTTTAGATTCATGGTTACCAAAGGCTCAAGGGTAGCTTCTTTACTATCTAACCATCTAACTTCTCTTATTAAGCTATTATAAACACAGTCTGATGATTCTTTCTCTCCCTTCTTATTCCTCCTCTTCCTGTCTTTATATGTTAGGTGTTTTTTTCTGTACTCTTTTGTGTTTCCTTTGACTGCTTTTGTGAGTAGATGATTTATTTTTACCTTAATTAGTGTTTAGTTGGTCTGCTGTCTTTGTTGTAATTTTATTTTCTCTGTTGACATCTATTTAGCCTTAGGAGTGCTTCCATCTAGAGCAGTGCCTTTAAAATATCCTGTAGAGGTGGTTTGTGGGAGGCAACTTCCCTCAACTTTTGCTTGTCTGGGAATTGTTTAATGCCTTCTTCATATTTAAATGATAATCGTGCTGGATACAGTATTCTTGGTTCAAGGCCCTTGTGTTTCATTGCATTAAATATATCATGCCATTCTCTTCTGGCCTGTAAGGTTTCTGTTGAGAAGTCTGATGATAGCCTGATAGGTTTTCCTTTGCAGGTGATCTTTTTTGTCTCACTGGCTGCCTTTTGTACTCTGTCCTTGTCTTTGATCTTTGCCATTTTAATTATTATGTGTCTTAGTGTTGTCCTCGTTGGGTCCCTTCTGTTGGTAGTTCTGTGGGCTTCCATGCTGTGGGAGACTATTTCCTCCCCAAGTTTGGGGAAGTTTTCAGCAGTTATTTCTTCTAAGACACTTTCTATCCCTTTTTCTCTCTCTTCTTCTTCTGGTACACCTATAACCTGAATATTGTTCCGTTTGGATTGGTCACACAGTTCTCTTAATATTCTTTCATTCCTGGAGATCTTCTTCTCTCTCTCTGCGTCAGCTTCTGTGCATTCCTTTTCTCTGGTTTCTATTCCATTAATGGCCTCTTGCATCTCATCCATTCTGCTTTTAAGTCCTTCCAGAGATTGTTTTATTTCTGTAGTCTCCCTCCCTCCTGTGTTGGTTAGCTCTTGCATTTTTCTCTATAGCTCCATCAGCATGGTTATGACCTTTATTTTGAATTCTTTTTCAGGGGTATTTGTTAGGTCTATCTCCCCAGATTCCTTCTCAGGGGAGGATGTCTGGGTTAGTCTGGTCTGTATCAAATTCTTCTGCCTTTTCATGGCAATAGAGGTAGTTGTGGGGATTTGGCACATTTGTCAGCTGGAAGAACGTCCCTTCTTGCTAATTTGGGGCCTTCCTCTCCTGGGGGAATGGTGATCGCTAGCGGCTTGTGCTAGGCAGCTGTGCACAGACGGGGTCTCTCATTCTTGCCCTGCCACTGTGAAGGAAGCTCCACGCGGTTGCTGTGGGCATTGCCTGCCTCAGGCTACTGCTCTGCTATGGCGAGGCTGCGCTGGAGAGCGAACCAATGGGAGTCTGTTCATCGCCATAAGGGGCCTCCAAGCTGTGCTGCCGCCCAGAGAATTAGGGCGCCCAGAGCTCCCCGGGATTCCCAGCTGCTGGGCTGAGTGTGCCGGGATGCCTCTGTTCATCTGTGGTGTCCCTGTCCCTTTAAGTCTTTCAAAAAGCACTTGCTTTTCTTTGTCCCAGGGGTGCCAGCTTTGGGGACCTGCTTGCAGGTTTTATTGTCCCATTTCCCTAGTATCCAGCACCCCATGCACTGTGTGTCTGCGCTTCTGGTGCAGATGGCTAGGGCTGGGTATTTAGCAGTCCTGGGCTCCCTCTCCCTTCCCACTCCAACTCCTCTCCTCCCACCAGGGAGCTGGGGTGAGGGGTGCTCAGGTCCCACCAGGCCGTGGCTTGTATCTTACCCCCTTTGCAAGGTGCTGGGTCCTTGCAGGTGTAGATGTAGTCTGGCTGTTGTTCTGTGTCTTTTGGTCTCTCTTTTAGGGATAGTTGTATTTGTTGTATTCTCAAAAATATATATGGTTTTGGGAGGAGATTTCCACTGCTCTACTCACGCCGCTGTCTTGGCTCCTCCTCGCCTTAAGTTATTTAAGCAATCATCTAATATAATAAAAAATATATAAGCTAATTTTCTCAGTTGATTGGATTATTAAACAGGGGAAAAGAAGGAATGCTTGGATTCTCAGAACCCTGCATCCTAGTTTTATTTTTGATTTTTTCTCTTTAGAGTTACCTGTCTGCTATTCTTATTAAGTATAAAGGAACTGCTTCATTTTAATGGTTACTATGTGATTACTTAGAGGAAGGAAATTAATTCAATTTCCTGATTTTCTGCAGAAACTTTTTTTAATAACAATATGAATAAATTGAGAATACAAGATAAAAGAAGCTGTAAGCATTCACACCTTAAGAGGTCCTATTTCATTTAAATCTAGTAAGATGGAAAATTAAATTGACTTATAAAACTGATTAAGGAGAGACATAGTTTGGGGCTCAGAGAAATTTTATTATGTATGTAAATTTTTTGAGGTGTAAACAGTTTTAGTTATTTTATGAGACAAAGGAATTAGTTTATTCTGTCTATGGAATATTTCTTCTCCTCAAGAGTAACCTAAACCTTAAGCTTTAATCTATAAAGTTGTGAGTAGTTACCTAATATTTTCCTAAGGATCCTTCATTGTTTTATCACTCCATGATGTCAGATAGAAATTATTTCAGTGAGTTCTGTGGTGGATTTTTCTGATGAGAAGCAGAAAATTGACTTATTGCTACTTAATTTCAATGATATGTTTTAATAAGTATTCAACAAATGATTTTAATGCTTTGTTCCTACTTTGGTTAATTACACAGTTTTTATAAATGTTTTGCAGTATTAGTTATGTATATGCTTAAGTACACTGTAAAGTCCTGTGATTCAAGAGGTTCTGATTTTTAATTAATTTATATTCTGTAGCATTAGTGACTTGGAATCCTTACCTAATTTTTAGATCCGATTTTTTTCCCTTCCTAGCAACACAATGCAGAAGTTGAGCACTTAACTGAAGTTCTTAAGGAGAGAAATAAAGAAAGCAAGAGGCTAAGGTCCTCTTTTGATGCATTGAAAGAATTGAATGATAACTTAAAAAAACAGGTAAGATCTATTTTAATATATGTTAGATTATAAGACATTCTTAGAACTATATACATGTGTGTATATACATATATATATTTGTGTATATGTATATGGTTTATATTTAACAGTTTAGAAGTCAAAGTCTTAGAACATATTCTGGCTAGAGAAAATTTTGATTTACTTTGTCATCTTCATTTTAAATCACTTAGAAATATAAGCATAGTACTCTTTAGGTCTTGGTCTCTCATCATCTATTCTGGCAACCAGCTGAGATGTTTGTCAAGTTGAATTTTTTACAAATAAGAGAGTAATTACAAGATTTAAAAACAAGCAAATGAAACCTGAGGACCTCAGGGCATTGATTTCTAGCAGAGTGCTTCTTGTAACTGCTATTACACACCACTGCTTATTTAGCATTAATTTTCTCAATGTCTGTTATTTGCCAGGCAGTATAAGAAGGAAGCTTTCACATTGCTCATAGTCTTGTGAGTGTAGACTGGTATCATACTGCACTGTAATTTTTTATCTGTATAAGTGGTGTAATTTAGTCAGTACTTGATAATAGCATTACATAACAAAAATATTTTGTGAGTTGTATTTATTTTTACTTCACTTTGCCAGTTTTTGACTGAATGATGTGAAGAAATATGTTGAAGTGGGACAGGAGAATGATTATGTAAGTGTTTGTGTGGGTAGGAAAAGTAGATGAACAGAAATTTTGGTAAACCCAATCACTTTAAAAATTAAAATGTTGTGCTGGAAAATGTTATGGATTCTAAAATGTAACTAAACTCAGACTCAGAGGTAATTTACCTCCTGAGATTCCTTAGATATGTGTGTGTGTTTGTCTGTTTCTGGTTTTGACGTTCTGTAGTCACTACTTGCTATAACCTTTATTCTTGGTAGTGGTAACTAGGGACCTTATTTCCCACTTAATTTAACTCTTTGGCTTCCCTGAATTCATTTGTGGTCTCCCACAGTTGGAGTGTGACCTTGACTTCTTACTGTGCCTGAAAGCCTACTTTATCCTTGGAGAGATTATTTTTCATCAAAATCTCAATCTAGTACTCTTTTTTTGAGAAGGCTTTCTTTAATTGCTAGCAAAGGCACTTTGTTACCAATACCTATCACTTAGGTTTGTGTAATCCTTAATAATTTTGCATGTGTTTCCATGAGTGCGTGTTGATTGGCGTGGATATGTGCATTATTAAATGGTTGAACCTATTGATAATTAAAATTATGACCTAGTGTGCCAAAGTGCAAGACTTTGGGAGAAATTCTTTGGCACTAGGTAGCAGAATCCTTTTTATGGTTATTTTTTTCATAGATCAGGGGTCAGCAAATATTTTCTGTTGTGGATGCGATAGTAAATATTTTGGGTTCTGTGGGTCATATAGTCTCTGTTGCAATTACTCAACTCTGCTATTATAGTGCAAAAGCAGCTATAAGCAATAAGTAAGTGAATGAGCATGGCTCTGTTCTAGTAAGACTTCATTATAAAAAACAGGCAATGATCAGATTTCGCCTGCAGGCCATAGTTTGCCACCCTCTGGCATGATATATGATATACATAGTTGACCTGTGAACAATGTGGGGATGGGGAACACTGACCACTGTGCAGTTGAAAAGCTGAATATAACTTTTGACTCCTCGAGAACTTAACTACTAATAGTCTACTGCTGACCAGAAGCCTTTACCAATAACAAACAGTTGATTAACACATATTTTGCATGTCATATGTATTAAATCCTGTATTCTTACAATAAAGTAAGCTAGAGAAAAGAGAATATTTTTTTGAATTGTTGCAAATCTCCAAAATATTTTCCAATATATTTATTGAAAATAATCCATATATGTATGGACCTGTTCAGTTCAAACCCATGTTGTTCAAGGGTTGAGTGTACTTTGAAATTGTTAAATAAAAAGGTAAATTATTTCTGTGACTTAGTCATTTGTGGTAACAGTTGATATAAACAAATATTCTGTCATCATCATCATCATTCCCATTAAGTCTTCCCAAGGAAGTCCAGCAGGCAAGGTTAATATTTAGGACTCACTGTGGGAGAGAGTCCTGGTGCACACGCCAGGCAGAGTTGGCAGCAGCAGGGTTGAATGCTAGGAGGTGAATTAGAGGTAGACAGAGCCCTCCTCAGAAACCTGGCCCTAACTGATCTCAGTTCCTGACTGGATTAAGGTGACCAGTCCGCATTTTAAATACCTGCAGAGGAAAGAATGAGCTTTCTCTGAAAGATATCATATATAAAAAAAATGTTAATTTTTTTCTGTCATCCTACACAAAATGAGTAAGCATATTAAAAGACAGAATTACATGACCAAATATGAAGAGGGAAAGCCCTAGACAATATGAACATACCTGCTGGTGATCCAGACATTAGAGTGAAAAGGCTATGACTTCAAAATAATGATTAATGTGTTCAAGAAAGTAGGAAAAAAGAACTTTATTAATAAAATGGAATCAAAAAGGAATTAAATAGAAATTTAAAAAATAGCACTAATTGAATTTCAAAACTCCGATGAATGGGTTTAGCAGTAGATGAGACACAGCAGGAGACAGGATTAGTGAACTGGAAGATTATTTCATAAGAAGTCTCAACATGAAAATACTGAGTGGAGAGATTGAAAAATTCATAAAAGAAACTTGTAGGATGCAGTTAAAATGTTTAACATGGGAGTTACCAACAGAGATAGTAGGGCAAAAACAAAATATATAAAGACAAAAATTGCCAAGAATTTTCCCAAACTGGGGAAAAGATGCCAACCTACAGAAATAAGAAACTATGTTAATCCTAAACAGGATAAATGCTGAGGAAAACCATACATAGGCACACTATTTTAAGACTGCTACAAACTTTAGATAGAGATAAAATTTTTAAAGTGGTCAGAGAAAAAATAAGACACCTTATCTTTAAAGAAGTAACAATAAGATTCATGGCTAATTTTTAAGGAAGAAATATCATGTACCTTAAAGGTAAGTAGAAAAACGACAGAAAAGGTTCCCTTCTTCTTGTATGAAGCCAGCATAACCTTGAAACTAAATCTGTCAAGAATATTACAAGAAGAAAAAGCAAACTGGTTGCTCATAAATATAGATAAAACATTTTAAATATTAGTAAATTGAATCCAGTGATACTTAAAAACAGGAATACAAGTATGGTTTATCATTTGAAAATTAACACATTGATAAAATCATATTATAATTTAGGTTGATATAAAATTCAGCACCAACTCATATAAAAACTAGTAATAAAAGAATTTCTGAATTCTGATACAGTATCTACCAAAAAAACCAACAAAATCATACTGAATTTTCATTATTGAAATCTTTTCCCTGAGATCAGAACAAAATTAAGGTGCTTAACGTTACGATTTCTACTGAACATTGAACTGAATGCCCTAGTCAGGGCAATAAAGAAAAAAAAGAAGTAAGGATTGGAATGGAAGAAATAAGAACTATCCACAGATGATATGATTATGTAACTAATATACATAGGTGCTCACACAAGTATACAGACAAGTTATTAGGATTAAGGCAGTTTAGGAGACTTTCGATGTAAGTTAAATATACAAAAATCAAGTGTATTTCTATATGCCAACAATAATCAAATGGTAAATGTTACTTATTGAAAGATACTATAGGTAGTAGCATCAGAAACTTTAGCTATCCAAGAGTAAATCTAAACATAGATGTGCAAATACGTATACTGAAAAGTAAAAGCATTATTGAAAGAAAAAAAAGCCTAAATAAATTAAGGATATGTTATGTTCTGGATGGGAAGACTCACTATTGTGATGTCAGTTCCCATATTCATATATATTTTTTTCTTTTTCTTTTTTTAAAATTAAGGTGTTATTCATATACACTGTTATGAAGGTTCCACACAAAAAACATTGTGGTTACTACACTCACCTATATTATCAAGTCCGCCCCATATCCCATTGAAGTCACTGTTCATCAGTGTAGTAAGATGCCACAGAGTCACTACTTCTCTTCTCTGTGCTACACTGTCTTCCCTGTGAACCCCCCACACACCATGTGTACTAATCATAATATCCCTCAATACCCTTCTCCCACCCTCCCTCACCCCTCCCCTTTGGTAACCACTAATCCCTTCTTGAAGTCTGTGAGTTTGCTGCTGTTTTGTTCCTTCAGTTTTGGTTCATTGTTACACTCCACAAATGAGGGAAATCATTTGGTTCTTGTCTTTCTTTGCCTGGCTTATGTCACTGAGCATAATACCCTCTAGCTCCATCCATGTTGTTGCAAATGGTAGGATTTGTTTTCTTCTTATGGCTGAGTAATATTCCATTGTGTATATGTACCACATCTTCTTTATCCATTCATCTACTGATGGACACTTAGGTTGCTTCCCTATCTTGGCTATTGTAAGTAGTGCTGCAATAAACTTAGGGGTGCATATGCCTTTTTGAATCTGAGAAGTTTTCTTTGCGTAAATTCCTAGAAGTGGAATTCCTTGGTCAAATGGTATTTCTACTTTTAGTTTTTTGAGGAACCTGCACATTGCTTTCCACAATGATTGAACTAACTTACATTCCCACCAGGAGTGTAGGAGGGTTCCCCTTTCTCCGCATCCTTGCCAGCATTTGTTGTTCCTAGTCTTTTAGATGTTGGCCATCCTAACTGGTGTGAGGTGATATCTCATTGTGGTTTTAATTTGCATTTCCCTGGTAATTAGCAATGTGGAGCATCTTTTCATATGCGTGTTGGCCATCTGAATTTCTTCTTTGGAGAAGTGTCTGTTCAGATCCTCTGCCCATTTTTTAATAAGTTGATTTGCTTTTTGGGTGTTGAGGCATGTGAGTTCTTTGTATATTTTGGATGTTAACCCCTTGTTGGATTTTTGTTGTTTACAAATATATTCTCCCATACTGTAGGATGCCTTTTTGTTCTACTGATGGTGTCCTTTGCTGTACAGAGCTTTTTAGCTTGATGTAGTCCCATTTGTTCATTTTTGCTTTTGTTCCCCTTGCCTGAGGAGATGCGTACAGGAAAAAGTTGCTCATGTTTATATCAAGAGAGTTTTGCCTATGTTTTCTTCTAAGAGTTTTATGGTTTCATGACTTACACTCAGGTCTTTGATCCATTTTGAGTTTACTTTTGTGTGTGGAGTTAAACAATAATCCAGTTTCATTCTCTAACATGTGTCTGTCCAGTTTTGCCAACAGCAGTTGTTGAAGAGGCTGTCATTTCCTTCTTGTATATTCATGGCTCCTTTATCATTTATTGCTTGACCATGTATGCTTGGGTTTGTATCTGGGCTTTCTATTCTGTTCCATTGATCTAAAGGTCTGTTCTTGTGCCAGTACCAAATTGTCTTGATTACTGTGGCTTCATAGTAGAGTTTGAAGTTGGGAGCATAATCCCCTCAGCTTTATTCTTCCTTCTCAGGATTGCTTTGGCTATTCAGGGTCTTTGTGGTTCCATATGAATTTTAGAACTATTTGTTCCAGTTCATTGAAGAATGCTGTCGATATTTTGATAGGGATTACATTGAATCTGTAGATTGTTTTAGGCAGTATGGCCATTTTGACAATATTAATTCTTCCTATTCATGAGCACAGGATGTATTTCCATTTATTGGTGTTTTCTTTAATTTCTCTCATGAGTGTCTTGTAGTTTTCAGGGTATAGGTCTTTCATTTCCTTGGTTAGGTTTATTCCTAGGTATTTTATTCTTTTTGATGCAATTGTGAATGGACTTGTTTTCTTGATTTCTTTTTCTGCTAGTTCATGATTAGTATATAGGAATGCAACAGATTTCTATGTATTAATTTTGTATCCTGCAACTTTGCTGAATTCAGTTATTAGTTCTAGTAGTTTTGTGGTGGATTTTTTAGGGTTTTCTGTGTACAATAACATGTCATCTGCAAATAGTGACAATTTAACTTCTTTCTTACCAATCTGGATGCCTTGTATTTCTTTGTGTTGTCTGATTGCCGTGGCTGGGACCTCCATAACTATGTTCAATAAAAATGGGGAGAGTGGGCATCCCTGTCTTGTTCCCAATCTTAATGGAAAAGCTTTCAGCTTCTTGCTGTTAAATATGATGGTTTTTTTGTTAGAGTGATGCTGTCCTCATAGAATGAGTTTGGACGTATTCCCTCTTCTTCTACTTTTTGAAAGACTTTAAGGAGCGTGGGTATTAGGTTTTCACTAAATGTTTGATAAAACTCAGCATTGATGCTATCTTGATCTCTGTTTTTATTTGGTCATTAATCCATTGATTGTTTAGGTGCATATTGTTAAGGGTGCATGTGTTTGTCAGCTTTTTTCTTTTCTTTGCATAATTTATTTCTAGTTTCATACCTTTGTGGTCTGAGAAACTGGTTGGTACAATTGCAGTCTTTCTGAATTTACTGAGGCTCCTTTTATGGCCTAGTATATGATCTATTCTTGAAACTGTTCCATGGGCACTTGAGAAGAATGTGTATCCTGCTGCTTTTGGGTAGAGTGTTCTATAGATGTCTGTTAGGTCCATCTGTTCTAGTGTGTTGTCCAGTGCCTCTGTCTCCTTAATTATTTTCTGTCTGGCTGATCTGTCCTTTGGAGTGAGTGGTGTGTTGAAGTCTCCTAAAATAAACGCATTGCATTCTATTTCCCCCTTTAATTCTGTTAGTATTTGTTTAACATATGTAGGTGCTCCTGTGTTGGGTGCATAGATATTTATAATGAATATATCCTCTTGTTGGATTGACCGCTTTATCATTATGTAATGTCCTTCTTTTGTCTCTTGTTACTTTCTTTGTTTTGAAGTCTATTTTCAGGTCTATTCTGATACAGGTACTGCAATTCCTGCGTTTTTGTCCCTATTAGTTGCATGAAATATCTTTTTCCATCCCTTCACTTTTAGTCTGTGTATGTCTTTGGGTTTGAAGTGAGTCTCTTGTAGGCAGCATATAGGTGAATCTTGTTTTTTTATCCATTCAGTGACTCTATGTCTTTTGATTGGTGCTTTCAGACCATTTACATTTAGGGTGATTATTGATAGGTGTGAACTTACTGCCATTGCAGACGTTAGATTCATGGTTATCAAAGGTTCAGGGATAACTTCTTTACTATCTAACAGTCTAATTTAACTCAGTATACTATTATAAACACAATCTAAAGGCTCTTTTTTTCCCCCTCCTTTTTCTTCTCCTCCATTCTTTATAAAGTATCATATTCTGTACTCTTTGTCTATCCCTTGACTGACTTTGGGGATAGTTTATTTGATTTTGCATCTGCTTAGTAATTGATTGGTCTACTTTCTTTACTATGCTTTTATTTCTTCTGGTGACAGCTATTTAGCCTTAGGAACACTTCCATCTGTAGCAGTCCCTCCAAAATACACTGTAGTTTGTGGGAGGTAAATTCTCTCAGCTTTTGTTTATCTGGAAATTGTTTAATCCCCACTTCAAATTTAAATGATAATCTTGTCAGGTAGAGTATTCTAGGTTTGAGGCCCTTCTGCTTCATTGCATTAAATATATCATGCCACTCCCTTCTGGCCTGTAAGGTTTCTGCTCAAAAGTCTTATGATAACTAATGGGTTTTCCTTTGTATGTTATCTTTTTTCTCTCTTTTGCTGCCTTTACTACTCTGTCCTTATCCTTGATCTTTGCCATTTTAATTATTATATGTCTTGGTGTTGTCTTCCTTCAGTCCCTTGTGTTGGGAGATCTGTGCACCTCCGTGGCCTGAGAGACTATCTCCTCCCCCGGACTGGGGAAGTTTTCAGCAATTACCTCCTCAAAGACAATTTCCATTCCTTTTTCTCTCTCTTCTTCTTCTGGTACCCCTGTAATGCAAATATTGTTCCATTTGGATTGGTCACACAGTTCTCTCAATATTCTTTAATTCCTGTAGATCCTTTTTTCTCTCTGTGCCTCAGCTTCTTTATATTCCTGTTCTCTAATTTCTGTTTCATTCACTGTCTGTTATACTTCATCTAATGTGCTTTTAAGTCCCTCCTTTGTATGTTTCATTTCGGATACTATATTCTTCAACTTTTGGATCTCATTCCTGAATTGCTCCCTGAGTTCTTGAATATTTTTTCTGTAGCTGCATGAGCATGTTTATGATTTTTATTTTGAAATTTTCTTTAGGAAGATTGATGAGTTCGGTTTCACTTGGCCCTCTTTCTGGTGTTTATGGGATTTTGGTTTGAACCAGGTTCCTTTGACTTTTCGTATTTGTAGGTGGAGCCCTGTAGTACCCAGAAGCTCTATTCTCTGGAGGTGCTTAGCCGCTGGAGTGATGGTGGAGGTTACAGTGGAGCGGCGCTGGTGTGTGTTGGGAGGAAAGAGGTTTTTCCTGCTTCCCAGCTACAGTGCCTGTCTCCACTGCTAGGGCCAGTGGGCCGAGCATGCAGTGTGAAGTCTCTATGGTTTGCACTTGTAGCTTCAGTAGGCGGGGGTAACCTGTTTGCAACCCGGTACTGACTGGGAGGTAATAGAAATTAGATAAGAGGACTATAAAGAAGCTGATATTGGCATATCACAGTGGGGGGCCTTGGAGCTGTATAGCCAGCCAGCGATATGGAGTACCTGAAGCTCCTGAAAGTTCCCAACCTGCTGGGCAGAGTGCGCCTGGACAATTTTGTCCACCTCTCCTTTCTCCTGAACAGCAAGCTCTGTGCAATCCTTGCCCCTTTAGCAACCCTCTCTCTGTTAGGAAGTCTCTCAGACTGCCCACTTTTCTTTTGTCCCAGAGTGGCCGGATGTGAATCCCTGTTTTCCACAAGCAGCTGGAACCAGTCTCTCCAAGTATTCTGCCTGTGTTAACTTTCCAACCCCACTAATCTCCAGAGCACCATGTAATGTAGATTTGTGCTCTCAGAGCAGATCTCCAGGGCTAGGTGTTCAGCAGTCCTAGGCCTCCACTCCCTCCCCTGCTCCATTGCTCTTTCTCGTGCCAGTGAGCTGGGGCGGGGGAAGGGCTCGGGTCCCTCCAGATGATGGCTTTGTTACTTTACCCTTTTCCTTGAGGTCTGTGGTTTTCCCCAGGTGTAGACAGTCTGCCATAGCCTTCTTTCCTGTTTGTCTTTCAGAATTTGAAGTATTTGCTATATTTTCACATTATATGTGGTTTTGGGAGGAGGTTTCTGTCTCACCTCTCCTGCTGCCATCTTTAACCCTCTTCCCATATTCATATATATTTAGTCCAAGCCCAATAATTCCTTGTGCTACATATGTAATGATCTGTACACTTTCCTGTACATACATTATAGTTCAACAAAAAGTCAAAAGACAGTTCCCATTAAAATGTGTACTTGTAAGGTGTGAGGAGACTTACAAGTTTTTCATAGATTGAAGAAAACTTCCTTATATACAGTACTATTAATATTTTAGGGAAAAATTGTCATTTTAGCTGTGATCTTGTTTAATCATGAATGCTGCCTCTGTTTTCTTATGTTGCTTGATTATGCAGACTAGATGAGATAGTGGATTATTTGGGGAAGTATTTGAGCTTAAGTTTTATATTGAAATGTCTAATGTTTTCCTTTAGTTAAATGAAGTAAGTGAAGAAAACAGGAAGATGGAGATTCAGGCTAAAAGAGTTCAAGCTCGTTTAGATAATTTACAGGTAATTTTCCTGCTCTTGTGACACAGTGAATTTTTAAATGATTGCTTTTGGATTGTCTCACTTTTAATATAATTGTTCTTTAATTGGATATATATTCTGCTGCAGAGGAAGTATGAGTTTATGACAATACAGAGATTGAAAGGAATTCCTCTTGCTGCTCAGGAAATGAAGAGTTTAAAACAAGAAAAAGTACCAGTTTCGAGAACTAACAAGGTATGACTAATTGCTAATTTCTCCAGTAGAAAGTGAGGAGATTTTATTCTTAAATGTTTTTTCTTTCATTTAGCCAACATTCTTATGGTATGTAAGGATTCACCATAATAATTCCTTTATAGAGTAATATCTGTATAGTATTTCAGATATGCTGTTATTTGCAAAAATAAAGAAAAATATTTCAACAGTGTCTCAGACACAGTATTACTGACAAATCACAGGAACTCAAGCTTTTTGAGATTCTACAAGTCTTGTTTCTTTGTATCAAGACTGCAGTCCACCCCTGAATGTGCTGTATTCATTTTTTTCCTAAGAAATTTTTTTACTTTGAGGTATAAATTGAATACAGTAACATAATGCACAGATCCTTACATGTACAGTTTTTTGACAAGTATCTGTATTCACATAACCTGCAATTAGATATAACACATTTCTGTCACCTTAGAAAGTTCCCTCATGTCCTTCCTGGTTCTTCCCTGCAAGAAGTTATTATCAATCTTGTTTATCTCACCATAAATGAATTTTGCCTATTCTGGAACTCAGTCAATGGAATTGTATGTTCTCGTTCGTGTGAGGCTTATTTTGCTCCTCACAATGCTGGGTGGATCAGTAGTTTATTCCTCTGTGTTGCTTAGTAGTATTCCAATGTATAAATTTGTCAATTTATCCATTCTTCTATTGATAGACACCTGGGCTGTTTCTAGTTTTTGTCTGTCATGAATAAAGCTGCTAAGGATAGCCATGTACAATGCTTTTGTGGACAAGTGTTTTCATTTTTCTCGGAAGTACAACCAGGACCGGAATTTCTGGCTCATAAAACGCATGTGTGTTTAGCTTTTAATGAAACTGCCGCTAGTTTTCCAAAATGGTCATGCCATATTACGCTCCTACTAGCAATGCATGAGTACATTTCCTGGTTGTTCCATAACGTTGCCAATATTTGGTGTTTACAGCCTTTTTCATTTTGACCTTTTCACTGGGTGGGTAGTGATACCTCATTGTGGGTTTTAATAACTTGGATAAAATCTCTAGTTCTTCTCACAAAGTAAGCTGGGAGTGCAGCGCTATTTAAAAATGGCTGTGGAGGAACCTCAGCAGCAGAAGCAAGAGCCACCACTGGGCATTGACTGAAGGCATTAACTGTCAGGCCCAGGATGAAGCCATCACGGCTCCAGAGGACCAAATTCATCATGAGACTGCTGGGCAGATCCCTCTGGTCGCAGAGTTGCTGCAGCTCTCAGTCCTATACAAGGAGTGTAGGATGACATCTATCAACA
This sequence comes from Manis pentadactyla, assembly GCF_030020395.1. NCBI lineage: Eukaryota > Metazoa > Chordata > Mammalia > Pholidota > Manidae > Manis > Manis pentadactyla. The sequence continues at coordinate 143,004,186 of NC_080020.1, read as the reverse complement.
GAAGAGCAAGCACTCCACAAAAAGTTCTCATACATCTGCAAGACCAGGTCTGATGGGAGCTGCTTCTGTTGTGCTTTTAGACCCTTCAACCTGGAGCACTGCAGGATGTTGCCACAGATTTCCTGCAGTTCAAGGCTGTGTCTGCCAAGAGCAAAGAGGACCTGATGTCCCAGGTCTTCACTGAGCTCGCAGTTGAGGATTTCCTCAACGTTCTCACAGACCTGATTGAGTAGATAGAGAAGCAGACCTCAGTCGCTGACCCTCTGGCCTCCTTCACTGACCGAAGGGCCCTGGGCTGTCTAGTGGTCTGCCTGTCACTACTCCCCTCAGGCTGCCTGTGGTGCGAGAACAGGTTCTTTAAGCACTTTGCTGAGGGCTGGCGGACTGTCCAAGAATTCTGCCAGCAGGAGGTGGAAGCCATGTACAGGAAGAGTAATCATATCCAGATCATCATGCTGGCCCAGGCCCTCAGAGTCTCCCTCCAGGTGGATTACAGGGACCACGGTGAGGGCAGAAACGCCACACACACACACACATCTTGCCTGAGGGCTCCCAGCCTAAGGTCTGTCTTCATTATCAGCCTGGACACAACAATTTCCTCTATAATAGGGCTGGCCTCAGCCTGCCACTCCCTGCCTGCCTTCCCTTCTGCCAGGCATGAGGTACATACAGAAGTTTTTCTGTGGCTGTAAATGGTCATATTATACTACTCTCCTTCCCCTTACCTCAACATTTTCCTGTCCTACAACCTTCCATGTTTTATTAAAGCATGGTGAAAAAAACTAAAAAATAAAAAAAATTAAATTGAAAATATTAGAGACTTTATACACAGGTATTGAAGATGATTGAAATTCTCTAAAGTTTCTATTCGAAGAAAATTGAGGTAAAAGATTACTTCAAAAAAGAAAACAAACAAAAAAGAAATAGACTCATAAACACAATGGACTTTTGGTTACCCTAGGTGAAATAGGTGAAAGGGATAAAGAGGTACAAACTTCAAATTAAAAATTAGTCACAGCACAAGGGAAAAAGCCAATAATATTATGATGTCTTGGTAAAGTACCAGAGGGGAACTGCACTTACTGAGGTGAGCATTTAGTAATGTATGTAAGTGTTAAATCACTAAGTTGTACAACTGAAACCGGTATAATACTGTATATCAACTATATTCCAATAAAAAATTACTCTTCACAATGATGTGGCAATGCTTCTTGTTTTCAGTCATCTGATCCAGTTTTTGTGGATTGCTATCTACCTAATGTTGCCTTTTTAAAAATTTGCTTTTATAAATCTGTCTTAGCAGACTAAAAAAAAATAACTAAATCTTGCATAGTTTCCTGTTTGAGGAAATGTGTGACAGTGTTGAATTAAATTGACTAAAAGTGGCATGAAAGAATACTGAAATCAGTGTAATTGAATTTTTTGTGTGTGTGACATTTTGTTCTTACTCTTTTCTATTCAGTTTGGTAGACTCTCAGAGGACAGGATTTCCAGGAAAAATAATTTCTTATTCTGTTATAGAATTTTATAACGTAAAGACAAGGAATGAAACAACTCTTTTTGGAAAGAAGAAAATAGGAAGTTTTATGGTGGAAATTGTTTAGCTTTTATATTTGTTAAAATCTTCTAGTTATGGTAGTTCATGTTTTCAAATCAATGCCAATCTTACTTTTCTATGTTACTGAACTTGGATTCTCTCAGCCAGCATTTAACATGTTTCTGATATTAACTGGAGATGTTTGATTTGGAATTTATCTCTTTTGGAAAAGCTTTGTCATTCAGTATATATTTTAGTGAAGTGCTTTAGGTGTAAATTATTCTCTAATCGCACAAGAAGTTTAAAGCTTGCCTTTGAAATTTTAGGAGGTTGTGAACTGAAATAAACATTTAATTTTTTTACATATAGGTACCACTTAATGCACAAGTTTATGAACTTTTAACTGTCTTCATGGACTGGATTTCAGATCATCATCTTAGTAAACTGAAAAATGAAGAATCTGGAATGGATAGTGAAAAGTCACTACTCAGATTTGCATCTCAGAAAAATGATATTCAGGAAAAGTGTGTGAAGGTTTGTTTTTGTTTTGTTTTGTTTTTTGTTTTATATATTTTTTTATTGAAGGGTAGTTGACACACAGTATTACATTAGTTTCAGGTGTACAACACAGTGATTCAACATTTATATACATGATAATTCTAGGTACCAGCTATCACCATACCAAGTTGTTACAATATTTTGACTATATTCCTTATGCTATACATTACATCCCGGTTACTTATTTATTTTACAATTGGAAGTGCGTGTATATATATATATTTTTGTGTGTGTGTGTGAGGGCATCTCTCATACTTATTGATCAAATGGTTGTTGACAACAGTAAAATTCTGTATAGGGGGGTCAATGCTCAATGCACAATCATTAATCCACCCCAAGCCTAATTTTCGTCAGTCTCCAATCTTTTGAAGCTTAATGAACAAGTTCTTACATGGAGTACAAATTCTTACATAGTGAATAAGTTTCATGGTGAACATTACAGGGGCAGTCATCACAGAAGCTTTCAGTTTTGCTCATGCATTATGGACTATAAACAGTCAGTTCAAATATGAATATTCATTTGATTTTTATACTTGATTTATATGTGGATAACACATTTCTCTCTTTATTATTATTATTTTTAATAAAATGCTGAAGTGGTAGGTAGATACAAGATAAAGGTAGAAAACATAGTTTAGTGTTGTAAGAGAGCAAATGTAGATGATCAAGTGTGTGCCTGTAGCCTATGTGTTAATCCACGCTAGACATGGGCAATAAAACATCCACGTATGTGGAAGATTTCTCTCAGAACGGGGGGTGAGGTTCTAAGCCTCACCTCTGTTGATCCCCAATTTCTCACCTGGTGGCCCCCCTGCGACTGTGCCTGTCTTAGGTTGTTCCTCCCTTGAGGAATCTTACCCGTCTCTGGCTAACCAGTCATCTTCCGGGGCCATACAGGGAAATGTAAAGTTGGTAAGTGAGAGAGAAGCCTTATTGTTTAAAAAGGTTAGCTTTTTACTTCTTTGCATATTTATGCCCTGTGGCTTCTATGCCCAGTATTTGTCTTGAGGTGTCTTTACCACTTGGAAGAATTATGATACTCGGTAAATCCGATATATGGCACGAATTCTATTTAAGGGTTGTAAATAGGAAGGAAGAAGAAAAGCTATAGAAGTAGCAGGCGGAAGAAAACATGGGAAGATTGATTATTTCTTTGACATATCTTCTTGTAGAGTAACTTCAGCATGTATAGTTTTTAAACTACTAAGTAAATTCTGCACACACATTAACATAATAGGAGTACAGTTACGTAACCAAAGCATACCTGTAATTACCAGCCATCTCCAGTGAAACCAAGAAAACCAGTTAGGCACCTTAGGCATTTGTGAAAACTTATCTATGATATGGTGGATAATGTCCAACTGAACTTGAACAGTCTGAGAGAATTCAGATAAATTAAAACAACCCATTCCTGGGGACTGTTCACATCCCATATGTTCTTTTAACAGTAAATAGTCTGTAGTTGTAAGATTTTGGAGCGCTACAATTTGCACTTCTCCTAATTCTTGGTTGAGTTCCAACAGTATAGATCCAGTCAAATTTGTTGTTTTACTGTATGCTCAGGCCAGCTTAGATATCTCCTTCCTCATTCCCATGGCAAGTCCAGGAATTGGTGGGATGAGTCCATCTACACCTGTAGCAGTGTGTGGATCTTTGTTGGGGTTTTTTTGATGATCATCTTCTGGCATGAGTCCTCCCGAGACTGCTGATGTTGAAAGTTCTTTTTCATATCGTATCTTAGTTCATTTTCGGGGTAGCCCAGTTAGGCTTTGATCCTCTGTATAAACACAAACAGACCCTTTGCCTACACTTTTATATGCCCTTTATGTCATTGTGTAGAGCTCATTGTAGGTCACCACACAGGAACTGCTTTTTTTTTTTAAACATTAATCTACACTTACATGACGAATACTTTGTTTACTTTGCTCACCCCTATACCAGGTCCCCCCTATATACCCCTTTACAGTCACTGTCCATCAGCGTAGCAAAATGTTGTAGAATCACTACTTGTCTTCTCTGTGTTGTACTGCCCTCCCCTTTCTCCCACCGCCCTATGGATGCTAATCTTAATACCCCCTTTATTCTCCCCCCCTTATCCCTCCCTACCCACCCATCCTCCCCAGTCCCTTTCCCTTTGGTACCTGTTAGTCCATTCTTGAGTTCCGTGATTCTGCTGCTGTTTTGTTCCTTCAGTTTTTCCTTTGTTCTTATACTCCACAGATGAGTGAGATCATTTGGTATTTCTCTTTCTCCGCTTGGCTTGTTTCACTGAGCATAATACCCTCCAGCTCCATCCATGTTGCTGCAAATGGTATGATTTGCCCTTTTCTTATGGCTGAGTAGTATTCCATTGTGTATATGTACCACATCTTCTTTATCCATTCATCTATCGATGGACATTTAGGTTGCTTCCAATTCTTGGCTATTGTAAATAGTGCTGCAATAAACATAGGGGTACACTGATCTTTCTCATACTTAATTGCTGCATTCTTAGGGTAAATTCCTAGGAGTGCAATTCCTGGATCAAATGGTATGTTTGTTTTGAGCATTTTGATGTACCTCCATACTGCTTTCCACAATGGTTGAACTAATTTACATTCCCACCAGCAGTGTAGGAGGGTTCCCCTTTCTCCACAGCCTCGCCAACATTTGTTGTTGTTTGTCTTTTGGATGGCAGCCATCCTTACTGGTGTGAGGTGATACCTCATTATAGTTTTAGTTTGCATTTCTCTGATAATTAGCGATGTGGAGCATCTTTTCATGTGTCTGTTGGCCATCTGTATTTCTTTTTTGGAGAACCGTCTGTTCAGTTCCTCTGCCCATTTTTTAAGTGGGTTATTTGTTTTTTGTTTGTTGAGGCATGTGAGCTCTTTATATATTCTGGACGTCAAGCCTTTATCGGATGTGTCATTTTCAAATATATTCTCCCATACTGTAGGGTTCCTTTTTGTTCTATTGATGGTGTCTTTTGCTGTACAGAAGCTTATCAGCTTAATATAGTCCCACTTGTTCATTTTTGCTGTTGTTTTCTTTGCCCGGGGAGATATGTTCAAGAAGAGGTCACTCATGTTTATGTCTAAGAGGTTTTTTCCTATGTTTTTTTCCAAGAGTTTAATGGTTTCGTGACTTACATTCAGGTCTTTGATGCATTTTGAATTTACTTTTGTATATGGGGTTAGACAATGGTCCAGTTTCGTTCTCCTACGTGTAGCTGTCCAGTTTTGCCAGCACCATCTGTTGAAGAGACTGTCATTTCGCCATTGTATGTCCATGGCTCCTTTATCAAATATTAATTGACCATATATGTCTGGGTTAATGTCTGGATTGTCTAGTCTGTTCCATTGGTCTGTGGCTCTGTTCTTGTGCCAGTACCAAATTGTCTTGATTACTATGGCTTTATATTAGAGCTTGAAGTTGGGGAGTCAGATCCCCCCTAGTTTATTCTTCTTTCTCAGGATTGCTTTGGCTATTCGGGGTCTTTGGTGTTTCCATATGAATTTTTGAATTATTTGTTGCAGTTCATTGAAGAATGTTGCTGGTAGTTTCATAGGGATTGCATCAAATCTGTTTATTGCTTTGGGCAGGATGGCCATTTTGACGATATTAAGTCTTCCTAGCCACAAGCATGGGATGAGTTTCCATCTGTTAGTGTCCCCTTTAATTTCTCTTAAGAGTGACTTGTAGTTTTCAGAGTATAAGTCTTTCACTTCTTTGGTTAGGTTTATTCCTAGGTATTTTATTTTTTTTGATACAATTGTGAATGGAGTTGTTTTCCTGATTTCTCTTTCTGTTGGTTCATTGTTAGTATATAGGAAAGCCACAGATTTCTGTGTGTTGATTTTGTATCCTGCAACTTTGCTGTATACTGATAATCAGTTCTAGTAGTTTTGGGGTGGAGTCTTTAGGGTTTTTTATGTACAGTATCATGTCATCTGCAAATAGTGACAGTTTAACTTCTTCTTTACCGATCTGGATTCCTTGTATTTCTTTATTTTGTCTGATTGCCGTGGCTAGGACCTCCAGTTCTATGTTAAATAACAGTGGGGAGAGTGGGCATCCCTGTCTAGTTCCCGATCTCAGAGGAAAAGCTTTCAGCTTCTCGCTGTTCAATATAATGTTGGCTGTGGGTTTTTCATAGATGGCCTTTATTATGTTGAGGTACTTGCCCTCTATTCCCATTTTGCTGAGAGTTTTTATCATGAATGGTTGTTGAACTTTGTCAAATGCTTTTTCAGCATCTATGGAGATGATCGTGTGGTTTTTGTCTTTCTTTTTGTTGATGTGGTGGATGATGTTGATGGACTTTCGAATGTTGTGCCATCCTTGCATCCCTGGGATGAATCCAACTTGGTCATGGTGTATGATCCTTTTGATGTATTTTTGAATTCGGTTTGCTAAAATTTTGTTGAGTATTTTTGCATCTACGTTCATCAGGGATATTGGTCTGTAGTTTTCTTTTTTGGTGGGGTCTTTGCCTGGTTTTGGTATTAGGGTGATGTTAGCTTCATAGAATGAGTTTGGGAGTATCCGCTCCTCTTCTATTTTTTGGAAAACTTTAAGGAGAATGGGTATTATGTCTTCCCTGTATGTCTGATAAAATTCCGAGGTAAATCCATCTGGCCCAGGGGTTTTGTTCTTTGGTAGTTTTTTGATTACCGCTTCAATTTCGTTGCCGGTAATTGGTCTGTTTAGATTTTCTGTTTCTTTCTGGGTCAGTCTTGGAAGGTTGTATTTTTCTAGGAAGTTGTCCATTTCTCCTAGGTTTCCCAGTTTGTTAGCATATAGGTTTTCTTTTCTTGTTTTTTTTTTTTTTTTTTTTATTGAAGGGTAGTTGACAACAGTATTACATTACATTAGTTTCAGGTGTACAACACAGTGATTCAACATTTATATACATGATAATTCTAGGTACCAGCTATCACCATACCAAGTTGTTACAATATTTTGACTATATTCCATCCCGGTTACTTATTTATTTTACAATTGGAAGTGTGTTTATATATATATATATATATATATATATTTTTTTTTTTTGTGAGGGCATCTCTCATATTTATTGATCAAATAGTTGTTAACCACAATAAATTTCTGTATAGGGTGCTCAATACTCAATGCAAAATCATTAATCCACCCCAAGCCTAATTTTCGTCAGTCTCCAATCTTCTGATGCATAACGAACAAATTCTTACATGGAGTACAAATTCTTACATTGTGAATAAGTTACATGGTGAACAGTGCAAGGGCAGTCATCACAGAAGCTTTCGGTTTTATTCATGCATTATGAACTATACACAGTCAGTTCAAATATGAATATTCATTTGATTTTTAAACTTGATTTATATGTGGATACCACATTTCTCTCTTTATTATTATTATTTTTAATAAAATGCTGAAGTGGTAGGTGGATACGAGATAAAGGTAGAAAACAGAGTTTAGTGTTGTAAGAGAGCAAATGTAGATGATCAGGTGTGTGCCTGTAGACTATGTGTTAATCCGAGCTAGACGAGGGCAATAAACATCCACGTATGCAGAAGATTTCTCTCAGAACGGGGGGGTGAGGTTCTAAGCCTCACCTCTGTTGATCCCCAATTTCTCACCTGGTGGCCCCCCTGCGACTGTGCCTGTCTTAGGTTGTTCCTCCCTTGAGGAATCTTACCCGTCTCTGGCTAACCAGTCATCTTCCGGGGCCATACAGGGAAATGTTAAGTTGGTAAGTGAGAGAGAAGCCTTATTGTTTGAAAAGGTTAGCTTTTTACTTCTTTGCATATTTATGCCCTGTGGCTTCTATGCCCAGCGTTTGTCTTGAGGTGTCTTTACCACTTGGAAGAGTTATGATACTCGGTAAATTCGACATGTGGCACGAGTTCTATTTAAAGGTTGTGATTAGGTAAGAAGAAGAAAAGCTATAGAAGTAGCAGGCAGAAGAAAACCTGGGAAGATTGATTATTTTTTTGACATATCTTCTTGTAGAATAACTTCAGCATGGATAGGTTTTAAACTACTAATTAAATTGTGCACACACATTAACATAATAGGAATATAGTTACCTAACCAAAGCATACCTGTAATTACCAGCCATCTCCAGTGAAACCAAGAAAACCAGTTAGGCACCTTAGGCATTTGTGAAAACTTATCTATGATATGGTGGATATTGTCCGAGTGAACTTAAACAGTCTGAGAGAATTCAGATAAACTAGAACAACCCATTCCTGGGGACTGTTCATATCCCATATGTTCTTTTAACGATAAATAGTCTGTGGTTGTAAGATTTTGGAGTGCTACAATTTGCACTTCTCCTAATTCTTGGTTGAGTTCCAACAGTATAGATCCAGTCCAATTTTTTGTTTTACTGTATGCACAGGCCAGCTTAGATATCTCCTTCATCATTCCCATGGCAAGTCCAGGAACTGGTGGGATGAGTGCATCTACACCTGTGGCAGTGTGTGGATCTTTGTTGGAGTTTTTTTTTTTTTTGCTGATCATCTTCTGTCATGAGTCTTCCCAAGAGTGCTGATGTTGGAAGTTCTTTTTCATATCGTATCTTAGTTCATTTTTGGGGTAGCCAAATTAGGCTTTGATCCTCTGTATAAACACAAACAGACCCTTTGCCTACACTTTTATATGCCCTTTATATCATTGTGTAGAACTCATTAGAGTTCACCACATAAGAACTGCTTTTTTTTTTTTTTTAATCATTAATCTACACTTACATGACGAATACTTTGTTTACTAGGCTCTCCCCTATACCATGTCCCCCCTATATACTCCTTTACAGTCACTGTCCATCAGCGTAGCAAACTGTTGTAGAATCACTACTTGTCTTCTCTGTGTTGTACAGCCCTCCCCTTTCTCCCACCCCGCTATGGATGCTAATCTTAATACCCCTCTTTTTCTGCCCCCCCTTATCCCTCCCTACCCGCCCATCCTCCCCAGTCCCTTTCCCTTTGGTACCTGTTAGTCCATTCTTGAGTTCCGTGATTCTGCTGCTGTTTTGTTCCTTCAGTTTTTCCTTTGTTCTTATATTCCACAGATGAGTGAAATCATTTGGTATTTCTCTTTCTCCGCTTGGCTTGTTTCACTGAGCATAATACCCTCCAGCTCCATCCATGTTGCTGCAAATGGTTGGATTTGCCCTTTTCTTATGGCTGAGTAGTATTCCATTGTGTATATATACCACATCTTCTTTATCCATTCATCTATCGATGGACATTAAGGTTGCTTCCAATTCTTGGCTATTGTAAATAGTGCTGCGATAAACATAGGGGTACACTGATCTTTCTCATACTTGATTGCTGCATTCTTAGGGTAAATTCCTAGGAGTGCAATTCCTGGGTCAAATGGTATGTCTGTTTTGAGCATTTTGATGTACCTCCATACTGCTTTCCACAATGGTTGAACAAGTTTACATTCCCACCAGCAGTGTAGGAGGGTTCCCCTTTCTCCACAGCCTCGCCAACATTTGTTGTTGTTTGTCTTTTGGATGGCAGCCATCCTTACTGGTGTGAGGTGATACCTCATTATAGTTTTAGTTTGCATTTCTCTGATAATTAGCGATGTGGAGCATCTTTTCATGTGTCTGTTGGCCATCTGTATTTCTTTTTTGGAGAACCGTCTGTTCAGTTCTTTTGCCCATTTTTTAATTGGGTTATTTGTTTTTTGTTTGTTGAGGCGTGTGAGCTCTTTATATATTCTGGACGTCAAGCCTTTATCGGATGTGTCATTTTCAAATATATTCTCCCATACTGTAGGGTTCCTTTTTGTTCTATTGATGGTGTCTTTTGCTGTACAGAAGCTTTTCAGCTTAATATAGTCCCACTTGTTCATTTTTGCTGTTGTTTTCCTTGCCCGGGGAGATATGTTCAAGAAGAGGTCACTCATGTTTATGTCTAAGAGGTTTGTGCCTATGTGTTTTTCCAAGAGTTTAATGGTTTCGTGACTTACATTCAGGTCTTTGATCCATTTTGAGTTTACTTTTGTATATGGGATTAGACAATGGTCCAGTTTCATTCTCCTACATGTAGCTGTCCAGTTTCGCCAGCACCATCTGTTGAAGAGACTGTCATTTCGCCGTTGTATGTCCATGGCTCCTTTATCAAATATTAATTGACCATATTTGTCTGGGTTAATGTCTGGATTGTCTAGTCTGTCCCATTGGTCTGTGGCTCTGTTCTTGTGCCAGTACCAAATTGTCTTGATTACTATGGCTTTATAATAGAGCTTGAAGTTGGGAAGTCAGATCCCCCCTACTTTATTCTTCTTTCTCAGGATTGCTTTGGCTATTCGGGGTCTTTGGTGTGTCCATATGAATTTTTGAATTATTTGTTCCAGTTCATTGAAGAATGTTGCTGGTAGTTTCATAGGGATTGCATCAAATCTGTATATTGCTTTGGGCAGGATGGCCATTTTGACGATATTAATTCTTCCTAGCCATGAGCATGGGATGCGTTTCCATCTGTTAGTGTCCCCTTTAATTTCTCTTAAGAGTGACTTGTAGTTTTCAGAGTATAAGTCTTTCACTTCTTTGGTTAGGTTTATTCCTAGGTATTTTATTTTTTTTGATGCAATTGTGAATGGAGTTGTTTTCCTGATTTCTCTTTCTGTTGGTTCATTGTTAGTATATAGGAAAGCCACAGATTTCTGTGTGTTGATTTTGTATCCTGCAACTTTGCTGTATTCCCATATCAGTTCTAGTAGTTCTGGGGTGGAGTCTTTAGGGTTTTTTATGTACAGTATCATGTCATCTGCAAATAGTGACAGTTTGACTTCTTCTCTGCTAATCTGGATTCCTTGTATTTTTTTGTTTTGTCTGATTGCCATGGCTAGGACCTCCAGTACTATGTTAAATAACAGTGGGGAGAGTGGGCATCCCTGTCTAGTTCCCGATCTCAGCGGAAATGCTTTCAGCTTCTCGCTATTCAATATAATGTTGGCTGTGGGTTTTTCATAGATGGCCTTTATTATGTTGAGGTATTTGCCCTCTATTCCCATTTTGCTGAGAGTTTTTATCATGAATGGATGTTGAACTTTGTCAAATGCTTTTTCAGCATCTATGGAGATGATCATGTGATTTTTGTCTTTCTTTTTGTTGATGTGGTGGATGATATTGATGGACTTTCAAATGTTGTGCCATCCTTGCATCCCTGGGATGAATCCCAGTTGGTCATGGTGTACGATGGTTTTGATGTATTTTTGAATTCGGTTTGCTAAAATCTTGTTGAGTATTTTTGCGTCTACGTTCATCAGGGATATTGGTCTGTAATTTTCTTTTCTTGTGGTGTCTTTGCCTGGTTTTGGTATTAGGGTGATGTTAGCTTCATAGAATGAGTTTGGGAGTATCCGCTCCTCTTCTATTTTTTGGAAAACTTTAAGGAGAATGGGTATTATGTCTTCCCTGTATGTCTGGTAAAATTCCGAGGTAAATCCATCTGGCCCAGGGGTTTTGTTCTTTGGTAGTTTTTTGATTACCGCTTCAATTTCGTTGCTGGTAATTGGTCTGTTTAGATTTTCTGTTTCTTTTTGGGTCAGTCTTGGAAGGTTGTATTTTTCTAGGAAGTTGTCCATTTCTTCTAGGTTTCCCAGCTTGGTAGCATATAGGTTTTCATAGTAGTCTCTAATAATTCTTTGTATTTCTGCGGGGTCCGTCGTGATTTTTCCTTTCTCGTTTCTGATACTGTTGATTTGTGTTGACTCTCTTTTCCTCTTAATAAGTCTGGCTAGAGGCTTATCTATTTTGTTTACTTTCTCGAAGAACCAGCTCTTGGTTTCATTGATTTTTGCTATTGTTTTATTCTTCTCAATTTTATTTATTTCTTCTGTGATCTTTATTATGTCCCTCCTTCTGCTGACCTTAGGCCTCATTTGTTCTTCTTTTTCCAATTTCGATAGTTGTGACATTAGACCGTTCATTTGGGATTGCTCTTCCTTTTTTAAATATGCTTGGATTGCTATGTACTTTTCTCTTAAGACTGGTTTTGCTGTGTCCCACAGAAGTTGGGGCTTAGTGTTGTTGTTGTCATTTGTTTCCATATATTGCTGGATCTCCATTTTGATTTGGTCATTGATCCATTGATTATTTAGGAGCGTGTTGTTTAGGCTCCATGTTTTTGTGATCCTTTTTGCTTTCTTTGAACAGTTTATTTCTAGTTTAATGCCTTTGTGGTCTGTAAAGTTGGTTGGTAGGATTTCAATCTTTTTGAATTTACTGAGGCTCTTTTTGTGTCCTAGTATGTGGTCTATTCTGGAGAATGTTCCATGTGCACTTGAGAAGAATGTGTATCCTTTTGCTTTTGGATGTAGAGTTCTGTAGATGTCTATTAGGTCCATCTGTTCTAGTGTGTTGTTCAGTGCCTCTGTGTCCTTACTTATTTTCTGTCTGGTGGATCTGTCCTTTGGAGTGAGTGGTGTGTTGAAGTCTCCTAGAATGAATGCATTACATTCTATTTCCTCCTTTAGTTCTATTAATATTTGTTTCAGGTGTGTTGGTGCTCCTGTATTGGGTGCATATATATTTATAATGGTTATATCCTCTTGATGGACTGAGCCCTTTATCATTATGTAATGTCCTTCTTTGTCTTTTGTTACTTTCTTTATTTTGAAGTCTGTTTTTTCTGATACCAGAATTGCAACACCTGCTTTCTTCTCTCTGTTGTTTGCTTGAAATATCTTTTTCCATCCCTTGACTTTAAGTCTGTGCGCGTCTTTGGGATTGAGGTGAGTCTCTTGTAAGCAGCATATGGATGGATCTTGCTTTTTTATCCATTCTATTACTCTGTGTCTTTTGATTGGTGCATTCAGTCCATTTACATTTAGGGTGGTTATTGAAAGGTATGAATTTATTGGCATTGCAGGCTTTAAGTTTGTGGTTACCAAAGGTTCAGGGTTAGCTTCTTTATTGTCTTACTGTCTAACTTAACTCGCTTGTTGAGCTATTATAAACAGAGTCTGATGGTTGTTTATTTAGTTCCGTTCTTATTCCTCCTCCTCCCTTCTTCATATGTAGGGTGTTTTGTTGTGTGCTGTTTTTAGGAGTGCTCCCATCTAGAGCAGTCCCTGTAGGATGCCCTGTAGAGGTGGTTTGTGGGAGGCAAATTCCCTCAACTTTTGCTTGTCTGGGAATTGTTTAATCCCTCCTTCATATTTAAATGATATTCGTGCTGGATACAGTAGTCTTGGTTCGAGGCCCTTCTGTTTCATTGCATTAAGTATATCATGCCATTCTCTTCTGGCCTGTAGGGTTTCTGTTGAGAAGTCTGATGATAGCCTGATGGGTTTTCCTTTGTAGGTAACCTTTTTTTTCTCTCTGGTTGCCTGTAATACTTTATCCTTGTCTTTGATCTTTGCCATTTTAATTATTATGTGTCTTGGTGTTGCCCTCCTTGGATCCCTTGTCATGGGAGTTCTGTGTACCTCTGTGGTCTGAGAGGCCATTTCTTCCCCTAGTTTGGGGAAATTTTCAGCAATTATTTCTTCAAAGACATTTTCTATCTCCTTTTCTCTCTCTACTTCTTCTGGAATACCTATAATTCTTATATTGTTCCTTTTCGATTGGTCACTCAGCTCTCTTAAAATTATTTCATTCCTGGAGATCCTTTTATCTCTCTCTGCATCAGCTTCTCTGCATTCCTGTTCTCTGTTTTCTAGTCCATTAATGGTCTCTTGCATCTCTTCCATTCTGTTTTGAAGTCCTTCCAGAGCTTGTTTTATTTCTGAATTCTCCTTCCTTAGTTCTTGCATATTTCTCTGCAAGTCCATCAGCATGGTTATGACTTTTGTTTTGAATTCTTTTTCAGGAAGACTGGTTAAATCTATCTCCCCAGATTCCTTCTCAGGGGAAGATGTAGCAGATGCCAAAGCTGTCTGGGTTAGTCTTGTCTGAATCATATTTTTTTGCCTTTTCATGTTGACAGGTGCTATTGACTGTCAGCTGGGAGGGCCAAAATTTTCACTTGCTACTGGCCTTTCTTTACTGGGACAACTGCGACCCCTAGTGGCTTGTGTTGGGTAATTGCGTGTAGAGTGGGTCTTTGTGTCTTGCCTGGCCGGAAGGGGGAAATTTCCCTTTCTGTGGGCGGAATTTGTCTCAGGCTGCTTCTCTGCTTTCGCAGCGCCCGGTGGGGTAATGGATGGGGGGGCTGCTTGATGTTTGCCTCCGTGAGGGGTCTCAGAGCTGTTGCCCAGTGGGTTAGTGCACCCGGTTTTCCCTGTAATTTCCAGCTGCTGTACTGTGACCTGGTTTGTTTCCGTCAAGCTGTTAAGTCCCTGTCCCTTTAAGACTTTCAAAAAACCCCCGCTTTTCTTTGTCACAGGGGCATCAGCTTCGGCACCCACTCAGAGGTCTTACTCCCTGTTCCCCCAGTATCCAGGGCCCTCTGCCCATGCACTGTGTCTGTGCTCTGGTGGGGGTGGCTGGGGCTGGGTGTTCAGCAGCCCTGTGCTCCGTCTCCCTCCCGCTCTGCCTATTCTTCTGCCGCCGGGAGCTGGGGGGAGGGGCGCTCGGTTCCCACCGGGCTGTGGCTTGTATCTTACCCCTTTCACCAGTCGCTGGGTTCTCGCTGGTGTAGCTGCAGTCTGGCCACTGTCCTGCGTCTTCTGGTCTCTCTTTTAGGGCTAGTTGTGTTTGTTGTATTTTCAAAAGTATATATGTTTTTGGGAGGAGATTCCCACTGTCCTACTCACGCCGCCATGTTGGCTCCGCCTCTATAGGTTTTCATAGTACTCTCTAATAATTGTTTGTATTTCTGTTGGGTCCGTCGTGATGTTTCCTTTCTCATTTCTGATTCTGTTGATGTGTGCTGATTCTCTTTTTCTCTTAATAAGTCTGGCTACAGGCTTATCTATTTTATTTATTTTCTCAAAGAACCAGCTCTTGGTTTCATTGATTTTTTTCAATTGTTCTATTCTTCTCATTTTTGTTCATTTCTTCTCTGATCTTTATTATGTCCCTCCTTCTTCTGACTTTAGGCCTCGTTTGTTCTTCTTTTTCCAGTTTTGATAATTGTGACATTAGACTATTCATTTGGGTTTGTTCTTCCTTCTTTAAATATGCCTAGCTTGCTATATACTTTCCTCTTAAGACTGCTTTTGCTGTGTCCCACGGAAGTTGGGGCTTAGTGTTGTTGTTGTCGTTTGTTTCCATATATTGCTGGATCTCCATTTTGATTTGTTCATTGATCCATTGATTATTTAGGAGGGTGTTGTTTAGCCTCCATGTGTTTGTGAGCCTTTTTGCTTTCTTTGTACAATTTATTTCTAGTTTTATGCCTTTGTGGTCTGAAAAGTTGGTTGGTAGGATTTCAATCTTTTTGAATTTACTGAGGCTCTTTTTGTGGCCTAGTATGTGGTCTATTCTGGAGAATGTTCCATGTGCAGTTGAGAAGAATGTGTATCCTTTTGCTTTTGGATGTAGAGTTCTATAGATGTCTATTAGGTCCATCTGTTCTAGTGTGTTGTTCAGTGCCTCTGTGTCCTTACTTATTTTCTGTCTGGTGGATCTGTCCTTTGGAGTGAGTGGTGTGTTGAAGTCTCCTAGAATGAATGCATTGCGTTCTATTTCCTCCTTTAGTTCTGTTAATATTTGTTTCACATATGTTGGTGCTCCTGTATTGGGTGCATATATATTTATAATGGTTATATCCTCTTGATGGACTGAGCCCTTTATCATTATGTAATGTCCTTCTTTGTCTTTTGTTACTTTCTTTATTTTGAAGTCTGTTTTATCTGATACCAGAATTGCAACACCTACTTTCTTCTCTTTGTTGTTTGCATGAAATATCTTTTTCCATCCCTTGACTTTAACTCTGTGCATGTCTTTGGGTTTGAGGTGAGTCTCTTGTAAGCAGCATATGGATGGATCTTGCTTTTTTATCCATTCTATTACTCTGTGTCTTTTGATTGGTGCATTCATTCCATTTACATTTAGGGTGATTATTGAAAGGTATGAATTTATTGCCATTGCAGGCTTTAAGTTTGTGGTTACCAAAGGTTCAGGGTTAGCTTCTTTACTATCTTACTGTCTAACTTAACTCGCTTGTTGAGCTATTATAAACATGGTCTGATGATTCTTTATTTCTCTCCCTTCTTATTCCTCCTCCTCCCTTCTTCATATGTTGAGTGTTTTGTTCTGTGCTCTTTTTAGGAGTGCTCCCATCTATAGCAGTCCCTGTAGGATGCCCTGAAGAGGTGGTTTGTGGGAGGCAAATTCCCTCAACTTTTGCTTGTCTGGGAATTGTTTAATCCCTCCTTCATATTTAAATGATATTCGTGCTGGATACAGTAGTCTTGGTTCGAGGCCCTTCTGTTTCATTGCATTAAGTATATCATGCCATTCTCTTCTGGCCTGTAGGGTTTCTGTTGAGAAGTCTGATGATAGCCTGATGGGTTTTCCTTTGTAGGTGACCTTTTTTTTCTCTCTTGCTGCCTTTAATATTTTTTCCTTGTCTTTGATCTTTGCCATTTTAATTATTATGTGTCTTGGTGTTGCCCTCCTTGGATCCCTTGTCATGGGAGTTCTGTGTACCTCTGTGGTCTGAGAGGCCATTTCTTCCCCTAGTTTGGGGAAGTTTTCGGCAATTATTTCTTCAAAGACACTTTCTATCCCTTTTTCTGTCTCTTCTCCTTCTGGTATTCCGATAATGCATATATTATTCCTTTTTGATTGGTCACTCAGCTCTCTTAAAATTCTTTCATTCCTGAAGATCATTTTTTCTCTCTCTGCATCAGCTTCTCTGCATTCCTGTTCTCTGTTTTATAGTCCATTAATGGTCTCTTGCATCTCGTCCATTCTGTTTTGAGGTCCTTCCAGAGCTTGTTTTATTTCTGAATTCTCCTTCCTTAGTTCTTGCATATTTCTCTGCAAGTCCATCAGCATGGTTATGACTTTTGTTTTGAATTCTTTTTCAGGAAGACTGGTTAAATCTATCTCCCCAGGTTCCTTCTCAGGGGAAGATGTAGCAGATGCCGAAGCTGTCTGGGTTAGACTTGTCTGGATCATATTTTTTTGCCTTTTCATGTTGACAGGTGCTATTGACTGTCGGCTGGGAGGGCCAAACTTTTCACTTGCTACTGGCCTTTCTTTACTGGGACAAGTGTGACCTCTAGTGGCTTGTGTTGGGTAATTGTGAGTAGGCTGGGTCTTTGTGTCTTGCCCAGCCGATATGGATGGATCTCCCTTTCTGTGGGCGGGGTTTGCCTTAGGCTGTTTCTCTGCTTTCGCAGCGCCCGGAAGGGTAATGGACCAGGGGGTTGTTTGGCTGTTTACCTCCGTGAGGGGTCTCAGAGCTGTTGCCCAGGGGATTCGTGCGCCCAGTTTTCCCTGTAATTTCCTGCCACTGGGCTGTGACCTATGCTGTTTCTGTCCAGCTGTTAAATCCCTGTCCCTTTAAGACTTTCAAAAAGCCTCCGCTTTTCTTTGTCACAGGGGCATCAGCTTCAGCACCTGCTCAGAGGTCTTGCTGCCCTATTTCATTAGTTACCAGCCCTCCACGCATGCACTGTGCCTGTGCTCTGGTGCGGGTGGCTGGGGCTGGGTGTTTAGCAGTCCTGGGCTCCCTCTCCCTCCCGCCGGGAGCTGGGGGGAGGTGTGCTCGGGTCCCGCTGGGCCGGGGCTTGTGTCTTACCCCTTTCACCAGGCGCTGGGTTCTCGCTGGTATAGTTGTATTCTGTCTGTTTTCCTGTGTCTTCTGGTCTCTCTTTTAGGATCAGTTGTATTTGTTGTATTTTCAAAAATATATGTGTTTTTGGGAGGAGATTCCCACTGTCCTACTCACGCCGCCATGTTGGCTCTGCCTCCTCTGCCAAAGGTTTGTTTTTTAATTTGAAATACCCGACTTAGTAGACATGAAGATTAGAAAAGGAAACTTAGTAGTGTATTTTATAAGAGAAAAAAAATTGGAAATATTGACTATACCAATATTTAGAAAGTTGACTATACCAATAGTTCTAACCAGATTCATTTTAGACTTAATTAAAATTAATTCGTACTTGTATTTGTCTTAATGTGATAGGAATTTCTTTTAAGAGACCAGAAATTAAAACCTACTCCAAAAATGGAAAAATAATTGTACATTTGAGTTAAGCAAATAAACAATGATGTGAACAGTTCCTAATACACACCATTTTAGGATTCAAATCCCACTGAAATAATTTTATTTTGCCTTTTGTCATGAAAGGATAAAAAAATTATTTTCAAGGGACTTCTCATTAACAAAGAGATGGCTATTTTCTTAAATTACAAATATTAATTTTTGGATACTGGTACATATGATTTCTAGTTAGTATAAATGGTCATTAGAGATGGACAATTATATTCTGCAAGAAATACATTAAAACTTTGAAGAACAGGCATCTAAAGTTGTTTGGCTTAAAGTTTTCAGAAACCATTTCATGATTATGAAATATAGACCAGTGTTTAGTTTAGGAAATTATTTCCAGTTTTCATCTTTACCTAAAGTTTCTTCTAAATGCTGTTTGTGCTTGGTAGAATAATGGCCCCCAAGGTGTTCATATTCTAATCCCTAGAACTTGTCAATATGTTATGTTACATGGCAAAAGTGCACTAAGGTTGTTAATCATTTTACCTTCATAAAGAGATTAATCAGGATTATTTGGATGGCTCAGTAATTGCTTTAACTTTTTAAACCAGACAAAAGAAGCAGAATAGTAAGTCAGAGACTGAACCCATCCTTTCTAGATTTGAAAACTGAGGAAGAGGGCCATGCATCAAGGAATGTAGGTCACTTTTAAAAGTTAGGAATTACCCTCAGCTTATAGCCTGGAAAGAATTGGGGATCTCGGTCCTCAAACCATAAGGAACTAAATTCTGCTGGCAACCTGAATGAGCAAAAAGGTGGATCCTCCTCAGCCTCCAGAAAGGAGTACAGCTCTGCTGACACCTTGATTTTAGCCGAGACTTACATCAGAATTCTGACCTACAGAACTGTAAGATCATAAATATGAAAAGACATATGGCTCAATCAAAGGGATAAAAAATAAAGCTTCAGAAACAGAATGTAAAGAAATGCACATCTCTGAACTTCCAGATAAAGAATTTTAAAACTCTCTTAAAGCTCCTCAGTGAGCTAAAATAGAATATAAATAATAAGTAAGCAAAATGAGGAAAATGATGTATGAGCAAATTAAAAATGGCAACAAAAATACAGAAATTTTAAGAACCAAACAAATTCTGGAGCTGAAGAATGCAATAATTGAACTGAAATATTCATTAGGCTCAAGACATTTGATTGGCAGAAGAAAGAATTGGCAAACATGAAGACAGGCTATTTGAAGTCCTAAGTCAGAGGAGAAAAAAGAAGAAAGACCTGCTTCTCCTGTGTTTGTTTACTCCTGTAGTGAAGAACTTTTTTGCACAAGGCTCTGGGCATTACCAAGCCAGAAACCTAGGAGTCCTTTTAAGCTCTCTTTTTTCCTCAGCCTGCTCATCCTTGGGCTGGACAACCTGGTCAGATCTCATTTCTAAACAACTCATCTGTTTAGCCTCTTCTCTCTCCCAGCTGCTACTGCCTTAGTTCAGGCCATCACTCATTCTCACCCATGCTTTTCTTTTTCTCCTGGTGGTGAATTTCTAAAACAAATGTAGGGAGAATCAACTCCAATAATGAACTCATGGCCAACACCCTGTTGCTCTTTTTATTTATTTATTTATTTTATTTGTTTTATTTTTTTGAAGAACATTATGTTTTTTAGGCTCTCCCCTACCCCAAGTCCCACCCATAAACCCCATTACAGTCACTGTCCATCAGCATAGTAAGATGTTGTAGAATCACTAGTCGTCTCTGGGTTGCAAAGCCCTCCCCTTTCCCCCACCCCGACATTATACATGCTAATCCTAATACCCCCTTTTTTTTCCCCACCCTTATCCCTCCCTACCCTCCCATTCTCCCCAGTCTCTTTCCCTTTGGTAACTGTTAGTCCATTCTTGGATTCTGTGATTCTGCTGCTGTTTTGTTCCTTCAGTTTTTCTTTTGTTCTTATACTCCACAGATGAGTGAAATCATTTGGTATTTGTCTTTCTCCGCTTGGCTTATTTCACTGAGCATAATACTCTCTAGCTCCATCCATGTTGTTGCAAATGGTAGGATTTGTTTTCTTCTTATGGCTGAGTAATATTCCATTGTGTATATGTACCACATCTTCTTTATCCATTCATCTACTGATGGACACTTAGGTTACTTCCATTTCTTGTCTATTGTAAATAGTGCTGCGATAAACATAGGGGTACATCTGTCTTTTTCAAACTGGAGTGCTGCATTCTTAGGGTAAATTCCTAGAAGTGGAATTCCTGGGTCAAATGGTAAGTCTATTTTGAGCATTTTGAGGAGCCTCCATACTGTTTTCCACAATGGTTGAACTAATTTACATTCCCACCAGCAGTGTAGGAGGGTTCCCCTTTGTCCACACCCTCGCCAACATTTATTGTTGTTTGTCTTTTGGATGGTGGCGATCCTTACTGGTGTGAGGTGATATCTCACTGTGGTTTTACTTTGCATTTCTCTGATAACTAGCGATGTGGAGCATCTTTTCATGTGTCTGTTGGCCATCTGAATTTCTTCTTTGGAAAACTGTCTGTTCAGCTACTCTGCCGACCTTTTAATTGGATTATTTGCTTTTTGTTTGTTGAGGAGCGTGAGCTCTTTGTCTATTTTGGATGTCAAGCCTTTATCGGATCTGTCATTTACGAAAATATTCTCCCATACTGTAGGGTACCTTTTTGTTCTGTTGATGGTGTCCTTTGCTGTACAGAAGCTTTTCAGCTTTATATAGTCGCACTTGTTAATTTTTGCTTTTATTTTCCTTGCCTGGGGAGATATGTTCATGAAGAAGTTGCTAATGTCCACATCCAAGAGATTTTTGCCTCTGTTTTTTTCTAAGAGTTTTATGGTTTCATGACTTACATTTAGGTCTTTGATCCATTTTGAATTTGCTTTTGTGTATGGGGTTAGACAGTGATCCAGTTTCATTCTCTTACATGTAGCTGTCCAGTTTTGCCAGTACCATCTGTTGAAGAGACTGTCATTTCCCCATTGTATGTCCATGGCTCCTTTATCGAGTATTAATTGACCATATATGTTTGGGTTAATGTCTGGAGTCTTTAATCTGTTCCACTGGTCTGTGGCTCTGTTCTTGTGCCAGTACCAAATTGTATTGAATACTACGGCTTTGTAGTAGAGCTTGAAGTTGGGGAGTGAGATCCCCGCCACTTTATTCTTTCTTAGGATTGCTTTGGCTATTCGGGGTCTTTGGTGTTTCCATATGAATTTTTGAACTATTTGTTCCAGTTCGTTGAAGAATGTTGTTGGTAATTTGATAGGGATTGCATCAAATCTGTATATTGCTTTAGGCAGGATGGCCATTTTGACAATATTAATTATTCCTAGCCAGGAGCATGTGATGAGTTTCCATTTGTTAGTGTCCTCTTTAATTTCTCTTAAGAGTGTCTTATAGTTTTCAGGGTATAGGTCTTTCACTTCTTTGGTTAGGTTTATTCCTAATTATTTTATTCTTGTTGATGCAATTGTGAATGGAATTGTTTTCCTGATTTCTCTTTCTATTGGCTCATTGTTAGTGTATAGGAAGGCCACAGATTTCTGTGTGTTAATTTTGTATTCTGCAACTTTGCTGTATTCCAATATCAGTTCTAGTAGTTTTGGAGTGGAATCTTTAGGGTTTTTAATGTACAATATCATGTCATCTGCAAATAGTGACAGTTTAACTTCTTCTATACCAATCTGGATTCCTTGTATTTCTTTGTTTTGTCTAATTGCCGTGGCTAGGACCTCCAGTACTATGTTGAATAACAGTGGGGAGAGTGGGCGTCCCTGTCTTGTTCCCAATCGCAGAGGAAAAGTTTTCAGCTTCTCGCCGTTCAGTATGATGTTGGCTGTGGGTTTATCATATATGGACTTTATTATGTTGAGGCACTTGCCCTCTATACGCATTTTGTTGAAAGTTTTTATCATGAATGGATGTTGAATTTTGTCAAATGCTTTTTCAGCATCTATGGAGATGATCATGTGGTTTTTGTCTTTCTTTTTGTTGATGTGGTGGATGATGTTGATGGATTTTCGAATGTTGTACCATCCTTGCATCCTTGGGATGAATCCCAGTTGGTCGTGGTATATGATCCTTTTGATATATTTTTGAATTCGGTTTGCTAATATTTTATTGACTATTTGTGCATCTACGTTCATCAGGGATATTGGTTTGTAATTTTCTTTTTTGGTGGGGTCTTTGGCTGGTTTTGGTATTAGGGTGATGTTGGCTTCATAGAATGAGTTTGGGAGTATTCCCTCCTCTTCTATTTTTTGGAAAACTTTAAGGTGAATGGGTATTTTATCTTCTCTGTATGTCTGATAAAATTCCGAGGTAAATCCATCTGGCCCAGGTTTTTTTTCTTGGGTAGTTTTTTGATTACCGCTTCAATTTCTTTGCTGGTAATTGGTTTGTTTAGATTTTGTGTTTCTTCCTTGGTTAGTCTTGGAAGGTTGTATTTTTCTAGGAAGTTGTCCATTTCTCCTAGGTTTCCCAGCTTGGTAGCATATAGGTTTTCCTAGTAGTCTCTAATAATTCTTTGTATTTCTATTGGGTCCATCGTGATGTTTCCTTTCTCATTTCTGATTCTGTTGATGTGTGTTGATTCTCTTTTTCTCTTAATACGTCTGGCTAGAGGCTTATCTATTTTGTTTATTTTCTCAAAGAACCAGCTCTTGGTTTCATTGATTTTTTCTATTGTTTTATTCTTCTCAATTTTGTTTATTTCTTCTCTGATCTTTATTATGTCCCTCCTTCTGCTGACTTTAGGCCTCATTTGTTCTACTTTTTCCAGTTTCGATAACTGTGATGTTTGACTATTCATTTGGGTTTGTTCCTTCTTTAAATATTTAAAGCCTGGATTGCTATATACTTTCCTCTTAAGACTGTTTTCGCTGTGTCCCACAGAATTTGGGGCTTTGTGTTGTTGTTGTCATTTATTTCCATATATTGCTGGATCTCCATTTTAATTTGGTCATTGATCCATTGACTATTTAGGAGCGTGTAGTTAAGCCTCCATGTGTTTGTGAGCCTTTTTGCTTTCTTGGTACAATTTATTTCTAGTTTTATACCTTTGTGGTCTGAAAAGTTGGTTGGTAGAATTTCAGTCTTTTTGAATTTACTGAGGCTCTTTTTGTGGCCTAGTATGTGGTCTAGTCTGGAAAATGTTCCATGTGCACTTGAGAAGAATGTGTATCCTGTTGCTTTTGGGTGTAGAGTTCTATAGATGTCTATTAGGTCCATCTGTTCTAGTGTGTTGTTCAGTGCCTCTGTGTCCTTACTTATTTTCTGTCTGGTGGATCTGTCCTTTGGAGTGAATGGTGTGTTGAAGTCTCCTAAAATGAATGCATTGCAGTCTATTTCCTCCTTTAGTTCTGTTAGTATTTGTTTCACATATGCTGGTGCTCCTGTGTTGGGTGCATATATATTTATAATGGTTATATCCTGTTGTTGGACTGAGCCCTTTATCATTATGTAATGTCCTTCTTTATCTCTTGTTACTTTCTTTGTTTTGAAGTCTATTTTGTCTGATACTAGTACTGCAACCCCTGCTTTTTTCTCCCTATTGTTTGCATGAAATATCTTTTTCCATCCCTTGACTTTTAGTCTGTGCATGTCTTTGGGTTTAAGTTGAGTCTCTTCTAAGCAGCATATAGATGGATCTTGTTTTTTATCCACTCAGTGACTCTATGTCTTTGGATTGGTGCATTCAGTCCATTTACATTTAGGGTGATTATCGATAGGTATGAACTTATTGCCATTTCAGGCTTTCGATTCGTGGTCACCAAAGGTTCCAGGTTACTTTCCTTACTATCTAAGAGTCTAACTTAACTCACTTAGTATGCTGTTACAAGCACAATCTAAAGGTTCTTTTCTATTTCTCCTCCTTTTTCTTCCTCCTTCATTCTTTATATATTAGGTATCAGATTCTATACTTTTTCTCTATCCCTTGATTGGCTTTGGGGATAGCCAGTTTAATTTTGCATTTGCCTCGCAATCAGCTGCTCCACCCTCCCTACCATGATTTTACTACCTCTGGTGACAGCTATCCATCCCTAGGAATGCTTCCATCTATAGCAGTCCCTCCAAAGTAGACTGCAGAGATGGTTTGTGGGAGGTAAACTCTCTCAGCTTTTGCTTATCTGGAAATTGTTTAATCCCTCCTTCAAATTTAAATGATAATCTCGCCAGATAAAGTAAACTTGGTTCCAGGCCCTTCTGTTTCATGGCATTAAATACATCATGCCACTCCCTTCTGGCCTGTAAGGTTTCTTCTGAGAAGTCTGTTGTTAGTCTGATGGGCTTTCCTTTGTATGTTATCTTATTTCTCTCTCTGGCTGCTTTTAATAGTCTGTCCTTACCCTTGAGCTTTCCAATTTTAATTACTATGTGTCTTGGTGTTGTCTTCCTTGGGTCCCTTGTGTAGGGGGATCTGTGGATCTCCAGAGAGACTATCTCCTTCCCCAGATTGGGGAAGTTTTCAGCAACTACGTCCTCAAAGACACTTGCTATCCCTTTTTCTCTCTTCTTCTTCTTCTGGTATCCCTATAATGCGAATATTGTTCCACTTGGATTGGTCACACAGTTCTCTCAGTATTCTTTCATTCTTAGAGATCCTTTTTTCTCTCTGTGCCTCAGCTTCTTTGTATTCCTCTTCTCTAGTTTCTATTTCATTTATTGTCTCCTCCACCATATCCAACCTGCTTTTAATACCCTCCATCGTGTTCTTTAATGATTGGATCTCTGACCTGATTTCATTCCTGAGTTCTTGGATGTCTTTCTGTACCTCCATTAGGATGTTGATTATTTTTATTTTGAACTCCCTTTCAGGAAGAGTTACGAGGTCCATGTCATTTAAATCTGTCTCGGGAGTTGTATTAAGAATTTTACTCTGGACAAGGTTCCTTTGGTGTTTCATGTTTGTATATGGCGCCCTCTAGTGTCCAGAAGCTCTATTCTGGAGCTGCTGAGCCCCTGAAGCAATGTCAGGGGTCACAGGGGAGCAGTACTGGGGGTAGGAAAGAGCTGTTCCCCGCCTCCTGGCTCCTGTGCCTGTCTCCACTGCCTGAGCCAGTGGGCCGGGCACGCAGGTATAAGTTTTTGTCCCAGAGCAGCCAGATATGGATCCCTGCTTTCCACAAGCAGCCGGAATCCCAGTCTCCCCAGTAACTCTGCCTGTATTAACTTTCCAACCCGGTAGTCATGCGAGTCTCATGAAAGCACCATGAAATGTAGGTTTGTGCTCCCAGAGCAGATCTCCGGAGCTAGGTATTCAGCAGTCCCAAGACTTCCACCCCCTCCCTGCTCCGTTTCTCTTCCTCCCGCTGGTGAGCTGGGGTTGGGGAGGGTCTCGGGTCCCGTGGAGCCACAGCTCTGGTACGTTACCCCATTTGCTGAGGTCTGCTCTTTTTTCCAGGTGTGTGCAGTCTAATGCGTCCTCTTTCCTGTTGCTCTCTCAGGATTAGTTGTGCCAATTAAATTTTCTAATTGTTTCCAGTTTTAGGAGGAAGCCTCTGTCTCTCCTCTCACGCCGCCATCTTTAATCCTTCCACCCTGTTGCTCTTTCACCTGACCTCTGCCTGTGCACTGCCTTTCCCTCCCATCACCTACCTGACCTTTCATTCTGCAGTGTAGTCTCCAGTCCATCCCCAACACTTCTGCCAGGGTGAACCTTGTAAACTATAGACCCCCTGCTTAAAACCATTTCCTGTCTCCCTCCTCTGAGAACGGCATTCATTCAGCCTTTTCAGCATGGCTATGGAATACCATGGGATTCCCCGTGTGCCTCACTCCAGCCTTCGTTCATGTTCTATCTCACTCACATCCCTGTATTTCAGACATACATAATGACTGAGGCAATGCATGTCTACTCCCTCTCCCACAAGGTGTCTATTACCTACTCATTCTTCAAAGCCTATTAAGAGTCACTCTAAAGGCTTTTCCTTCTATCTTCAGATGCAGTTTAAGACTACTGGTTCCCACATTGTGATCCCTAGATATCAGGCATCATTATTACTTGGGAACTGTTAGGAATATAAATTCTGTGCTTCTGTCTAGACCTACTAACTCAGAAACTCAGTGTGGGGCTAGCACTTGGCTTAACAAGCCCCTCCAGTGATTCTGATGCACAGTAAAGTTTGAGAACCACTAATCTATTGAAAGTGAGTTTATTTAGAAGATCTGGGTACTTTTAAATACTTGGGTTTCAGTTACTTCCTACCAAAATTTACCCTTTTTCTCCATAATTTTTTTATGCCATTCTAACTATGAGGACTTTCCTACAGTATTTCTATTCTTAGTGCAAACAGAGCTATAGAAGTCATTTTTTCTTTTCTTCTCTTTTGAATTTTTCAAAAGATTCAGCTTATTCTTTTGTTCTACTAATACGTATTAATAGCCCTTGTTCTTGGACGGTAGCAGAAGAGACATGCGAACTTTTTCTGAAGTCACTTTTTAAAATTTGCCCTTTAAGTTTTGAGGTCATTGGGTGATTTTTATATTAGACACCTTCTCTTTTTCTTTCTTATTGTGATGATTTGACATTGAGTTGTCAGAATTTTTATGTTAATCAACTAAGAATATTTTATGGCTTCATTCCCAACCTGTCTTTGGTCTCTATCAAACTATACCTGCAATCTTTTTAGAAAGTGGGCATCCTAAATTTTGGAATGCAGAATCCTGGCTTGAATGTATCCTAGTTGAAAGATTTACTTTGTTGGCAAGTTTCTGTCAGATGAAAAAAAAAATTTTATTATGGTAAAAAACACATAATGTAAAATTTACCATTTTAACCATTTTAAAGTGTGATTGAGTGACATTAAGTACATTCATACTGTTGTGTAACCATCACCACTACCCATCTCCAGAACTTTCTTATTTTACTAAACTGAAACTCTGTTCTGATTAAATGATAATTTCCTACTCCCCCCACTCCCCATCAGGTCCTGGTAGCCATCATTTTACTTTCTATTTCTGTGAATTTGACTGTTCTATAGGTACCATGTAAACATGGAAGCATACAATATTTGTTCCTTTATATCTGGCTTACTTCATTTGTAATGTCAAGGTCCATTCACATTGTTGTATGTGTCAGTTTCATTCCTTTTCAAAACCGAATAGTATTCCTTTGTATGTACATACTATTTTGTTTATCCCTTCATCCATTGATGAACATTTTGGGTTGTTTCCATCTTTTGGCTATTGTGAATAATCCTGCTATGAAAATTGGTGTTCATACATCTGAGTCTTCACTTTCAGTTTTTCAAGTATGTATCCAGAATTGGAACTACTGATTCATATGGTAACTGTGTTTAATTTTTTGAGGAACCACCATATCATTTTCCACAGTGGCTGCACCATTTTGTATTCCTACCACTGATACACAGGTTCCAATTTCTGACGTCTTGCCAACACTTGTTACCTTCTCTGGGTGTTTTTATAGTAGCTGCCCTCATGGGTGTAAGTGGTACATCATTGTGATATTTTGACTTGTATATCCTTAATGATTAGTGATGTTGATCATGTTAGATGCTTATGGGCCATTTGTATATCTTCTTTGGAGGAGTGTGTATTCAAATCCTTTGCTCATTTTTTAATGCAGTTGATTTTTTGTTACTGAATTGTAGGAGGATTTCTTTATAGATTACAGATACCAATCCCTTATCAGATATATGATTTGCAAGTATTTTCTCCCATTCTGCAAGTTGCTATTTCACTCTGTTTAAATTGTCCTTTGGTGTACAGAAGTTTTTAATTTTAATGAAGCCCAGTTCATCTATTTTTCTTTTGTTGTCTGTGCTTCTCATATCAAATAATTAATTGACAGATCCAGTTTTTTAAAGCTTTTCCTTCTGTGTTTTTTTTCCAAGAGATTTTTAGTTTTAGCTGTTATATTTAGGTATTTGATTCCTTTTGTGTGAACTTTTGTGTCTGGTATAAGATAAGGGTCTGACTTCATTTTTTGCAAATAGTATCCAGTTTACCCAGTATCATTTGTTGAAGAGACTGTCTTTTCCCCTATTTAGTGGTCTTGGCACCTTTGACAGACATCATTTGGCCATATATGTGATGGCTTATTTCTGGGTCCTCTATTCACTACAGTTTGTGTTAACCTTAAATGGACATTCTTTGCCCCAACATTTGGCAAATATTTGACTATGTGTTTTATGTTTCTAGGCTTTCCATGTTTTCATGGTTAACTTTCAGATATTTAATTTATCTATAATATATCTTGGTATAAGGAGTAGAGTAGATATCTACTTTAAATTTTTAAATGATAAACAAGTTTCTGCTTATGGAGTAACTGCTATTTTCCCCATTTATTTTATTTATTTATTTTTTTACATGTGAAATGTACTTATGAGGTGGGGTCTATTTTGTGGTCACTACTCTATTCCTGCCCTCCTCTCGGTGTTCTGATTAATTGTGACTTTATATAATTATATATGGGCAAGGGATGTCTCTCCTCTTGTCCAGAAATTTTTAGTTTCCAAAATACTGCATTTAACTTTTGGGTTTAGTTAGAATTATTTATAGTAAATCTTCTCTCTTTCTATGCAATTAGTTTTTCATGTTCTTAAATGAAGTTTATAGTTTTCCACTTGTATATTTTATGTTTCCCTTTTTATTTATTTTAGTTGATTTGGAATTTATTTTTTGGTGTTGCAAATGGGATCTTTTTTCTTTCTTTAAAAGTGGATATTAGTGGTATTTGGAAGATAATTTTGTTTTTTATATTTTTAGCAAATAGACTTTACTGAAATAATTAGTTCTAACAATTTTTAAAACAGCTTCCTTGTGTTTTCTAGTCACATTATTTAAATTAGTGAAAATACTGTTTTTCAGTGTTGAACATTTCGTTACTTTTCTCCTGTCTTTGAAAAGTTGATATAAAAATATTGACTTAATATTACTTAATCCTTCCAGAGAAAGGTAAATAATAGAAGTGGTAATAGATGGAATCCTGTCTTGGCCTGCCTTTGATAGCTTCACTTCTGTGTGTTTCATGATAAAATGTGATTGGCTTTTAGAAATCAGGTTTTCTCTTATACAGAAGTAGGCCCTATGTAATGGTTCTCCTTGTCCCTTTCTGTCTTTTTTCCTCCTTTGAACTAACCTGGAAGGTTCCCAGAGGCAGGGATATTACCTTATCCCCCTCCCTACGACCTGTTTTTCTTTATAGATATTAGGGACTCATTTCCTTTATCTTTTATATTAGGGACAAATTTCCTTTATAGATAATAGATAACTGTGAACTGATGTTTTACAGGAGATAACTTGAAATTTGTGTTTGTGTGTTTAATATTTTAAAATAGATTAGATCATACAGTTGTTCTCAGTTTAAAAATGCTTTGACATGTATTTTTTTATGTGAACCTCATAGCAATTTCTGTGAGATAATCAGAGCGGCTCTTATGCCAGCTTTATAAACAGCATTAAGAGAGCTTTATGATTTTGTTACTTATGATGATCAGATGAATGAGGATGAACCAGCAAAAGATACTGAGTGAGCAGAGAATGAGGGAAAACTAGAAGAAATTGGTCAGGGAAAAGGGTGCAGAGGAAGAGGGAGTGGTCAGTGTTACCCATTTGAAATCTTGTAGCAAAAGGACATACTTTTGAATGTTCATAAACATCTTTAAAAAAATTTCTATGTACAAAGAGGAAACTAAGTATCACCCCAATATACTAGAAATCACCCCAAAAAACTAAAATCTTGGTAATATTTTTTAAAAGCATCCTTTTATAAATCTTTTTCAATATAAATTCATATAGATATATATTTTTATAAATGGGAACCTATTACACTGCTTTTATCACCCAAGAGTGTGCCATAGCAATAAATACAGATTCCATTATCATTTTTTCTTTTTTTTTTTTCATGATCTAATCTCTTTATTTGAGGCAAAAACAGAGCCATTTCCCTGAATCCAAAGGTGACACAATGGAAATGATAATCTTGTCTAAAGACACCTGGGGACCAGACCGATCTGCATCCTTGCGATTCTCCAATCCTGTTTTCCTCCTTCACTATGAACTTTCTGTCCTAATCAGTAATTAGTACTGGCAGCCTCAGATTTGCTCTTCTGTTTTCATAATTCATTTACTTTTTTTTTCTAGTATCAATCTACAATTACATGAGGAACATTATGTTTACTAGACTCCCCCCATCACCAAGTCCCCCCCACAAACCCCATTACAGTCACTGTCCATCAGCATAGTAAGATGCTGTAGAATCACTACTTGTCTTCTCTGTGTTGCACATCCCTCCCCGTGCCCCCCCACATTATACATGCTAATCGTTATGCCCCCCTTTCTTCCTCCGCACCTTATCCCTCCCTCCCCAGTCCCTTTCCCTTTGGTAACTGTTAGTCCATTCTTGAGTTCTGTGTTTCTGCTGCTGTTTTGTTCCTTCAGTTTTTTCTTTGATTTATACTCCACATATGAGTGAAATCATTTGGTATTTGTCTTTCTCTGCCTGGCTTATTTCACTGAGCATAATACCCTGTAGCTCCATCCATGTTGTTGCAAATGGTAGGATTTGTTTTCTTCTTATGGCTGAATAATATTCCATTGTGTATATGTACCACATCTTCTTTATCCATTCATCTACTGATGGACACTTAGGTTTCTTCCATTTCTTGGCTATTGTAAATAGTGCTGCGATAAACATAGGGGTGCGTCTGTCTTTTTCAAACTGGAGTGCTGCATTCTTAGGGTAAATTCCTAGAAGTGGAATTCCTGGGTCAAATGGTATTTCTATTTTGAGCTTTTTTGAGGAACCTCCATACTGCTTTCCACAATGATTAAACTAATTTATATTCCCATCAGCAGTGTAAGAGGGTTCTCCTTTCTTCACATCCTCGCCGACATTTATTGTCTTTTGGATGGTGGCGATCCTTACTGGTGTGAGGTGATATCTCATTGTGGTTTTAATTTGCATTTCTCTGATAATTAGCAATGTGGAGCATCTTTTCATATGTCTGTTGGCCATCTGAATTTCTTCTTTGGAGAAGTGTCTGTTCAGCTCTACCCATTTTTTAATTGGATTATTTGCTTTTTGTTTGTTGAGGTGCATGAGCTCTTTATATATTTTGGATGTCAATCCTTTATCAGATCTGTCATTTATGAATATATTCTCCCATACTATAGGCTGCCTTTTTGTTCTATTTGTGGTATCCTTTGCTGTACAGAAGCTTTTCAGCTTGATATAGTCCCACTTGGTCATTTTGACTTTTGTTTCCCTTGCCTGGGGAGATATGTTCATGAAGAAGTCGCTCATGTTTATGTCCAAAAGATTTTTGCCTATGTTTTTTTCTAAGAGTTTTATGGTTTCATGACTTACATTCAGGTCTTGGATCCATTTCGAATTTACTTTTGTGTATGGGGTTAGACAGTGATCCAGTTTCATTCTCTTACATGTAGCTGTCCAGGTTTGCCAACACCATCTGTTGAAGAGGCTTTCATTTCCCCATTGTATGTCCATGGCTCCTTTATCGTATATTAATTGACCATATATGTTTGGGTTAATGTCTGGAGACTCTATTCTGTTCCACTAGTCTGTGGGTCTGTTCTTGTGCCAGTACCAAATTGTCTTGATTACTGTGGCTTTGTAGTACAGCTTGAAGTTGGGGAGTGAGATCCCTCCCACTTTATTCTTCCTTCTCAGGATTGCTTTGGCTCTTCGGGGTCTTTTGTGGTTCCATATGAATTTTAGAACTATTTATTCTCCATTACCATTTTTAGTGGTTGTATATGTACCACAAATTTATTTAACCAGATTCAGAAAATGTGTTTGTGTAGGTTAATCTCCTTAAATCTTACTACATGTTCTATTTCTGGATCAAAGAGAATACATTCTTAAAATTTCAAATACATGTTTCCATATTGTATAGTGTGTGGTTTTAAAGTGAAGATTTTTTTGTTAGATAATTTTGTTTTTTCTTTTGTAGAAAGGTGTTTTTTGGAAAGTTGTGTTAATTGATTTCAGACACCTAAAAATACTGTGCATTTATATTTTCCATCATTTTATCTTCAGCTTTTGCCTGCAATGACAGAGCAACTACAGTGGATGCCATTTGTCAATGCCAAACTTCATGTGCCTTTCTTAAAATTTATATATTGGTCTCTAAGGCAACTAGATGCTGGAACACAGGTAACTGACTAACAGGAGTCTCTCTTCAAGTAATACTGTGTGTAGTAGTATTTCTCTTAATCTTGTTCTTCCACAAATTTTTTTTTGCATGTGTTCTGTTTATAATTCAGGACTTCTTGCCTCCCTGCTTTGTTCCCTGCTTTTTCTTCATATGCAACTTCTGCCTAGATTTGGTTCAACATGTAACGTTATTATTTGAGTTTCAGAATTTTATAAATAAGGAGTTTTGCTGTGTTAAGTTATTGTTAAAACCAACTGTCCTTTCTCCACCACCATTTAATTTGTAATTTTTTATATTTTATTGAGGTAATAGAAATTAAGAGTTTTTTTTACGTTTATGCCAATAAATACACATTAGCTACCTGGACCAATGATTGTTAGGATGACCAAATCACAGAAGAAAAAGTACTTACAAAATGAGTGGCATGTGTTTCCTGCTCATGTAAGGTTATTTAATTCAAATTATGACATGCATAGGTAATCATTTGCACTATAAAATGTGTTAGGTATGTAACATTTTATTTCCCCAGCTAGGCATCCACTGGGGATCTTGGAACATATCTCTGCACAGATAAAGGGTGATTATTGAAACAAAATATTCCAGATTTTTTCCTTCTGTCCCTTACTTCTTTGTATCATTGCTGTCATTCATTCCACTTGCATGTAAACATACATAAGCATGCATTGTATATATGTTCATACACACATATGTAACCAAATACCTTTTTGCTATTATTTTTAACAAACTGTATCTGTTAAATCAGTTAAGAAAAAGAAAAATAAAAGTTCTTATTTTATCTGCACTTATTCCTTCTCTAATTCTCTTTGTTTATGTACATCCAAGTTTCCTTTTCCTTCTCTATAAACTTAACATTTCTTGCAAGGTATGTCTGCTGGAAACAAATTACTTTATTTTTTTTGGTCTGAGAAAATCTTTATTTCTCCCTCATTTTTGATGGATAATTTTGCAGTGTGTATAGTTCTAGGTTGGTGGGATTTTTTTTTCTCTCAACACTTTAAATATCTCACTCCACTCTCATCATGCTGATGTCGTTTTTGAGAAGTTGAATGTAATTCTTATCTTTGCTTCTCTAAGGTAAGCTGTTTTATCCTCTGGCTCAAGACTTTTTTATTTATCTTTTATCTTCTATAGTTTGAATATAATATGATTCAGTGTAGTTTTTGGGTGGGTATTACCCTGCCTGGAGTCCTCTGAGTTTCCTGGTTCTATGCTTTAGTGTCTGACCTTAATTTGGGGGAAATTCTCAATCATTATTGTTTCCTGTTCCTTTCTCTTGTTCTGGTGTTTCCATTTCCCATATGTTAAACTTTAAGAAAAAAAATAGAGGAGAAAAATCTTCATAATCTAAAGTTAGGCAACAAATACTTAAATTTGACACCAAAAGTATTCCAGGAGGAGGGGCGGAAGATGGCGACGTGAGTAGAGCAGCGGAAATCTCCTCCCAAAACCACATATATCTATGAAAATATAACAAAGGCAACCCTTCCTAGAATAAAGACCAGAGGACACAGGACAATATCCAGACCACATCCACACCTGAGAAAACCCAGCGCCTCATGAAGGGGGTAAGATACAAGCCCCGGCCTGGCAGGAGCCGAGCGCCCATCCCCCCAGCTCCCGGCGGGAGAAGAATAGGCAGAGTGGGACGGACACGGAGCACAGGACTGCCGAACACCCAGCCCCAGCCATCCGGGCCAGAGTGCAGACACAGTACGTGCCCAGGGGGCCCTGGATGCTAGGGAAACAGGGCAGCAAGAACAGTGACCAGGCACCGGAGGCCGGGTGCCGGAGGACATAAGAAAAGCGCACGACCATTTTTTTTTTTGCTGTTTTGTTTTGGTGAGCGCTTTTTGGAAGTCTTAAAGGGATAGGGCCCCCAATACTAGGGAATCAGGGCAGCAAGAACAGTGAGTGGGCACCGGTGGCCTGGCGCCAGAGGACACCGGAAAAACGCGCGACCATTTTTTTTTTTTTTGCTGTTTTGTTCTGGCAAGCGCTTTTTGGAAATTTTAAAGGGATAGGGCCCCCAATAATAGGGAAACAGGGCAGCAAGACCGGTGAGCAGATGGCTGAGGCTGGCGCCGGAGAATAAAGAAAAACGAGCGGCCAGTTTTGTTTTTTTTTTTTTTTAATTAAAACAAAAAAAAATTTTTTTTTTCTTTTTTTTTTTTTTTTTTGTGGTCGTTGTTTTGTTTTGGCGGGTGCTTTTTGGAAGTCTTAAACGGGCAGGGTGGGACACTTAATCCAGAGGTAGGGAATCCGGGGATCTCTGGGCACCCTAACCCCTGGGCTGCAGGGAGCAGGGAGGCCCCTTACGGAGATAAATAGCCTCCAGGCCGCTCCTGCTCCAACGCGACTCCACCACTTTGGAGCAGAGGCCTGAACCAGGCCACACCCACAGCGACAGCGGAGATAAACTCCATAGCAGCCCGGCAGGAAGCAGAAACCCCGTCTGCGCGCAGCTGCCCAGCACTAGCCACAAGAGGTCACTGTTCTCCCAGGAGAGGAGGGCCACAAACCAACAAGAAGGGAAGTTCTTCCAGCCTTCACTCGTCCCAGCTCTGCAAACTATTCCTATCACCATGAAAAGGCAAAGCTGCAGGCAGACAAAGATCACAGAGACAACACCAGAGAAGGAGACAGACCTAACCAGTCTTCCTGAAAAAGAATTCAAAATAAGAATCATAAACATGCTGACAGAGATGCAGAGAAATACGCAAGAGAAATGGGATGAAGTCCGGACGGAGATCACAGATGCCAGAAAGGAGATCGCAGAAATGAAACAAACTCTGGAAGGGTTTATAAGCAGAATGGATAGAATGCAAGAGGCCATTGATGGAATTGAAATCAGAGAACAGGAACGCATAGAAGCTGACATAGAGAGAGACAAAAGGATCTCCAGGAATGAAACAATATTAAGAGAACTGTGTGACCAATCCAAAAGGAACAATATCCGTATTATAGGGGTCCCAGAAGAAGAAGAGAGAGGAAAAGAGATGGAAAGTATCTTAGAAGAAATAATTGCTGAAAACTTCCCCACACTGGGGGAGGAAGTAATCGAACAGACCACGGAAATACACAGAACCCCCAACAGAAAGGATCCAAGAAGGGCAACACCAAGACACATAATAATTAAAATGGCAAAGATCAAGGACAAGGAAAGAGTGTTAAAGGCAGCTAGAGAGAAAAAGGTCACCTATAAAGGGAAACCCATCAGGCTAACATCAGATTTCTCAACAGAAACCCTACAGGCCAGAAGAGAATGGCATGATATATTTAATACAATGAAACAGAAGGGCCTTGAACCAAGGATACTGTATCCAGCACGACGATCATTCAAATATGATGGTGGGATTAAACAATTCCCAGACAAACAAAAGCTGAGGGAATTTGCTTCCCACAAACCACCTCTACAGAACATCTTACAGGGACTGCTCTAGATGGGAGCACTCCTAGAAAGAGCACAGCAAAAAACACCCAACATATGAAGAATTGAGGAGGAAGAATAAGAAGGGAGAGAAGAAAAGAATCTCCAGACAGTGTATATAACAGCTCAATAAGCGAGCTAAGTTAGGCAGTAAGATACTAAAGAGGCTAACCTTGAACCTTTGGTAACCACTAATTTAAAGCCTGCAATGGCAATAAGTACATATCTTTCAAGAGTCACCCTAAATGTTAATGGGCTGAATGCACCAATCAAAAGACATAGAGTAATAGAATGGATAAAAAAGCAAGATCCTTCTATATGCTGCTTACAAGAAACTCACCTCAAACCCAAAGACATGTACAGACTAAAAGTCAAGGGATGGAAAAACATATTTCAAGCAAACAACAGCGAGAAGAAAGCAGGGGTTGCAGTACTAATATCAGACAAAATAGACTTGAAAACAAAGAAAGTAACAAGAGATAAAGAAGGACACTACATAGTGATGAAGGGCTTAGTCCAACAAGAGGATATAACCATTCTAAATATATATGCACCCAACACAGGAGCACCAGCATATGTGAAACAAATACTAACAGAACTAAAGGGGGAAATAGACTGCAATGCATTCATTCTAGGAGACTTCAACACACCACTCACCCCAAAGGATAGATCCACTGGGCAGAAAGTAAGTAAGGACACGGAAGCACTGAACAACACAGTAGAGCAGATGGACCTAATAGACATTTATAGAACTCTACATCCAAAAGCAACAGGATATACATTCTTCTCAAGTGCACATGGAACATTCTCCAGAAGAGACCACATACAGGCCACAAAAAGAGCCTCAGAAAATACCAAAAGATTGAAATCTTACCAACCAACTTTTCAGACCACAAAGGCATAAAACTAGAAATAAACTGTACAAATAAAGCAAAGAGGCTCACAAACACACGGAGGCTTAACAAAACGCTCCTAAATAATCAATGTATCAATGACCAAATCAAAATGGAGATCCAGCTATATATGGAAACAAATGACAACAAAAACACTAAGCCCCAACTTCTGTGGGACGCAGCAAAAGCAGTCTTAAGAGGAAAGTATATAGCAATCCAAGCATATTTTAAAAAGGGAGAACAATCCCAAATGAATGATCTAATGTCACAATTATCGAAATTATGGAAAAAGAAGAACAAATGAGGCCTAAGGTTAGCAGAAGGAGGGACATAATAAAGATCAGAGAAGAAATAAATAAAATTGAGAAGAATAAAACAATAGCAAAAATCAATGAAACCAAGAGCTGGTCCTTCGAGAAAATAAACAAAATAGATAAGCCTCTAGCCAGACTTATTAAGAAGAAAAGAGAGTCAACACAAATCAACAGTATCAGAAATGAGAAAGGAAAAATCACGACGGACCCCACAGAAATACAAAGAATTATTAGAGACTACTATGAAAACCTATATGCTACCAAGCTGGGAAACCTAGGAGAAATGGACAACTTCCTAGAAAAATACAACCTTCCATGATTGACCCAGAAAGAAACAGAAAATCTAAACAGACCAATTTCTAGCAATGAAATTGAAGCAGTAATCAAAAAACTACCAAAGAACAAAACCCCCGGGCCTGATGGATTTACCTCAGAATTTTATCAGACATACAGGGAAGGCATAACACCCATTCTCCTTAAAGTTTTCCAAAAATTAGAGGAGGAGGGGATACTCCCAAACTCATTCTATGAAGCTAACATCACCCTAATACCAAAACCAGGCAAAGACCCCACCAAAAAAGAAAACTACAGACGAATATCCCTGATGAATGTAGATGCAAAAATACTCAACAAAATATTAGCAAACCGAATTCAAAAATACATGAAAAGGAGCATACACCATGACAAAGTGGGATTCATCCCAGGGATGCAAGGATGGTACAACATTCGAAAGTCCATCAACATCATCCACCACATCAACAAAAAGAAAGACAAAAACCACATGATCATCTCCATAGATGCTGAAAAAGCATTTGACAAAGTTCAACATCCATTCATGATAAAAACTCTCAGCAAAATGGGAATAGAGGGCAAGTACCTCAACATAATAAAGGCCATCTATGATAAACCCACAGCCAACATTATATTGAACAGCGAGAAGCTGAAAGCATTTCCTCTGAGATCGGGAACTAGACAGGGATGCCCACTCTCTCCACTGTTATTTAACATAGTACTGGATGTCCTACCCACGGCAATCAGACAAAACAAAGAAATACAAGGAATCCAGATTGGTAAAGAAGAAGTTAAACTGTCACTATTTGCAGATGACATGATACTGTACATAAAAAACCCTAAAGACTCCACCCCAAAACTACTAGAACTGATATCGGAATACAGCAAAGTTGCCGGATACAAAATCAACACACAGAAATCTGTGGCTTTCCTATATACTAACAATGAACCAACAGAAAGAGAAATCAGGAAAACAACTCCATTCACAATTACATCAAAACAATTAAAATACCTAGGAATAAACCTAACCAAGGAAGTGAAAGACTTATACTCTGAAAACTACAAGTCACTCTTAAGAGAAATTAAAGGGGACACTAACAGATGGAAACTCATCCCATGCTCGTGGCTAGGAAGAATTAATATCGTCAAAATGGCCATCCTGCCCAAAGCAATATACAGATTTGATGCAATCCCTATGAAACTACCAGCAACATTCTTCAATGAACTGCAACAAATAATTCAAAAATTCATATGGAAACACCAAAGACCCCGAATAGCCAAAGCAATCCTGAGAAAGAAGAATAAACTAGGGGGGATCTCACTCCCCAACTTCAAGGTCTATTATAAAGCCATAGTAATCAAGACAATTTGGTACTGGCACAAGAGCAGAGCCACAGACCAATGGAACAGACTAGACAATCCAGACATTAACCCAGACATATATGGTCAATTAATATTTGACAAAGGAGCCATGGACATAAAATGGCGAAATGACAGTCTCTTCAACAGATGGTGCTGGCGAAACTGGACAGCTACACGTAGGAGAACGAAACTGGACCATTGTCTAACCCCATATACAAAAGTAAACTCAAAATGGATCAAAGACCTGAATGTAAGTCACGAAACCATTAAACTCTTGGAAAAACACATAGGCAAAAACCTCTTAGACATAAACATGAGTGACCTCTTTTTGAACATATCTCCCCGGGCAAGGAAAACAACAGCAATAATGAATAAGTGGGACTATATTAAGCTGATAAGCTTCTGTACAGCAAAAGACACCATCAATAGAACAAAAAGGAACCCTACAGTATGGGAGAATATATTTGAAAATGACACATCCGATAAAGGCTTGACGTCCAGAATATATAAAGTGCTCACATGCCTCAACAAACAAAAAACAAATAACCCAATTAAAAAATGGGCAATGGAACTGAACAGACGGTTCTCCAAAAAAGAAATACAGATGGCCAACAGACACATGAAAAGATGCTCCACATCGCTAATTATCAGAGAAATGCTAATTAAAACTACAATGAGGTGTCACCTCACACCAGTAAGGATGGCTGCCATCCAAAAGACAGAGAACAACGAATGTTGGTGAGGCTGTGGAGAAAGGGGAACTCTCCTACACTGCTGGTGGGAATGTAAGTTAGTTCAACCATTGTGGAAAGCAGTATGGAGGTACATCGAAATGCTCAAAACAGACCTACCATTTGACCCAGGAATTGCACTCCTAGGAATTTACCCTCAGAATGCAGCAATCAAGTATGAGAAAGATCAGTGCACCCCTTTGTTTATCGCAGCACTATTTACAATAGCCAAGAATTGGAAGCAACCTAAATGTCCATCGATAGATGAATGGATAAAGAAGATGTGGTACATATACACAATGGAATACTACTCAGCCATAAGAAAAGGGCAAATTCTACCATTTGCCAGCAACATGGATGGAGCTGGAGGGTATTATGCTCAGTGAAACAAGCCAAGTGGAGAAAGAGAAATACCAAATGATTTCACTTATCTGGGGAATATAAGAACAAAGGAAAAACTGAAGGATCAAAACAGCAGAATCACAGAACTCAAGAATGGACTAACAGGTACCAAAGGGAAAGGGACTGGGGAGGATGGGTGGGTAGGGAGGGATAAGGGGAGGAGAAGTAGGGGGGTATTAAGATTAGCATGCATGGGGGGTAGGAGAAAAGGGAGGGCTGTACAACACAGAGAATGCAAGTTGGGATTCTACAACATTTTGCTATGCTGATGGACAGTGAGTGTAAAGGGGTTTATAGGGGGGACCTTGTATAGGTGAGAGCCTAGTAAACATAATATTCGTCATGTAAGTGTAGATTAGTGATACCAAAAAAAAAAAAAGGGCAGTTCCTGTGTGGTAACCTCCAATGAGTTCTAACCAAGAGTATAAAGGGCATATAAAAGTGTAGGCAAAGGGTCTGTTTGTGTTTATACAGAGGATCAAAGCCTAACTGGGCTACCCCGAAAATGAACTAAGATACGATATGAAAAAGAACTTCCAACTTCAGCACTCTCTGGAAGACTCATGCCAGAAGATGATCATCAAAAAACCCCAACAAAGATCCACACACTGCTACAGCTGTAGATGCACTCATCCCACCAGTTCCTGGACTTGCCATGGGAATGAGGAAGGAGATATCTAAGCTGGCCTGTGCATACAGTAAAACAACAAATTTGACTGGATCTATACTGTTGGAACTCAATCAAGAATTAGGAGAAGTGCACATTGTAGTGCTCCAAAATCTTACAACTACAGACTATTTACTGTTAAAAGAACATATAGGATGTGAACAGTCCCCAGGAATGGGTTGTTTTAATTTATCTGAATTCTCTCAGACTGTTCAAGTTCAGTTGGACATTATCCACCATATCATAGATAAGTTTTCACAAATGCCTAAGGTGCCTAACTGGTTTTCTTGGTTTCACTGGAGATGGCTGGTAATTACAGGTATGCTTTGGTTACGTAACTGTACTCCTATTATGTTAATGTATGTGCAGAATTTACTTAGTAGTTTAAAAACTATACATGCTGAAGTTACTCTACAAGAAGATATGTCAAAGAAATAATCAATCTTCCCATGTTTTCTTCCGCCTGCTACTTCTATAGCTTTTCTTCTTCCTTCCTATTTACAACCCTTAACTAGAATTCGTGCCTCATATCAAATTTACCGAGTATCATAATTCTTCCAAGTGGTAAAGATACCTCAAGACAAATGCTGGGCATAGAAGCTACAGGGCATAAATATGCAAAGAAATAAAAAGCTAACCATTTCAAACAATAAGGCTTCTCTCTCACTTACCAACTTTACATTTCCCTGTATGGCCCCGGAAGATGACTGGTTAGCCAGAGACGGGTGAGATTCCTCAAGGGAGTAACTACCTAAGTCAGGCACAGTCGCAGGGGGGTCATCAGGTGAGAAATTGGGGATCAACAGAGGTGAGGCTTAGAACCTCACCCCCCCCCGTTCTGAGAGAAATCTTCTGCATACGTGGACGTTTTATTGCCCTGGTCTAGCTTGGATTAACACATAGTCTACAGGCACACACTTGATCATCTACATTTGCTCTCTTACAACACTAAACTATGTTTTCTACCTTTATCTTGTATCTACCTACGACTTCAGCATTTTATTAAAAATAATAATAATAAAGAGAGAAATGTGGTATCCACATATAAATCAAGTATAAAAATCAAATGAGTATTCATATTTTAACTGACTGTTTATAGTTCATAATGCATGAGGAAAACCGAAGGTTTCTGTGATGGCTGCCCTTGTACTGTTCACCATGTAAGAACTTATTCACTATGTAAGAATTTGTACTCCATGTAAGAACTTGTTTGTTATGCCTCAGAAGATTGGAGACTGACAAAAATTAGGCTTGGGGTGGATTAGTGATTGTGCATTGAGCTTTGACTCCCCTATACAGAATTTTATTGTTGTTAACAACCATTTGATTAATGAATATGAGAGCTGCCCTCAGAAAAAAAAAAAAGTATACTCTTCCAATGGTAAAATAATAAGTAACTGGGATGTAATGAATATAGTCAAGATATTGTAACAGCTTGGTATGGTGATAGCTGGTACCTAGAATTGTCATGTATATAAATGTTGAATCACTGTGTTGTACACCTGAAACTAATGTAATGTAATACCGTGTGTCAACTACCCTTCAATAAAAAAATAATTATCTAAAAAAAAAATGTATTCCATTTTTTTAGTCTCCTGCTTTCTCTTGCCTTCTGTTTAAGTTTCTACTGATGTATCTTCAAGCTGAGAGATTATTTCTTCATCCATATCCACTCTACTAATGAGCCCATCAAAGGCATTATGTAATGTAGTTATTGATATATTGGGTCTTAAGTCTGTTACTTTATTTTTTATTTACTGTTTTTATTTTTTGTCTCTGCTTTTCATTTCCCTGGTTTCTTTTTCCTTCTTTCCTGTGGGTCACTTGAACATTTTTTGGAATTCCATTTTGATTTATTTCTAGAGGTTCGAGTATATCTTTTTATAATTTTTTGCATAGTTCTTTTAGGTATTACATTGTATGTAAGTAACTTATCACAATCTAGTCGTGGTATCAAGTTAGAGTGAAGTATAGAAACCTTGCCTTCCTTTTCATCCCTTAACTTCCCCTTCTATAATATAATTGTGTTAATATTTCTCCTTCGTATATCTAGAGCAACATTACACAGTGTTATCATTTTTGCTTCAACTGTCAAACATAAAACTCAAGGAAAGTCTAATGTACTTGCCCATATTTTTTCTTATTGTGTTCTTTTTTCCTTCCTATGTTCCAAGGTTCCTGTTTTTATCATTTCATTTCTGTTTAGAGAACTTTCTGTTGGCAGTCTTTTAGAGTAGGTCTGCTGATGACAAATTGCTATAGTGTTTCTTTATCTTAGAATGTCCTGATTTCCCCTTCACTCCCAAAGGATATTTTCACTGGGTATTGGATTCTAAGATGACAGTTTTTTTTTCTTGCAGTTCTTGAAAAATTTTATGCCAGTCCTTTCAGCATAGTTCCATGGTTTATGATAAGAAATCCACTGTTATTTGAATTGCTATATATGTTTATTTCTCTTTCACTGCTTTCAATTTCTTTTTACACCTCTTTACACCCTTCAGTTGTTTCTTTAGTTTGATGAAAAGTTGTGTATGTGTCATGTTGATCTTATTGGATTTATCCTGTTTGGGGTTGGTCAGCTTCTTCAATCTCTAGGTATATTTTTTTGCCAAATCTGAGAAGCTTTTAGCTATTGTTTTAACGTTATTCAATATTTTTCAGCCCTGATTTTTCTTCTAGGATTCTGATTGACATAATTGTTAAATCTTTTGTTATAATCCTTCAGTTTTTGGGGTTCTATTAATTTTTTCCCCTAGGTTTTTTTTTTCTTTCTGTTCAGATGCGGTAATTTCTGTTGTTATGTTTTCTAGTCATTACTAAGTCTGGTTAGGCACTATCATCTGCAGCAGTTTAAAATAGTTTCCCTTTATTTGGTTCTTAACTCTTATGTGGAATACCTTAAGAACATACAGTATTTTAGAGCCTGTGTTGTTCTATTATTTTTTATTCTATTTTGCTCATTTTCTCATTTTGGTTTATTCTTCATGATTATAACCCAGTATTTTATTCTTCTGAAATTGTTAAAAGTTATTAAAATCATTGTGATATTTATAGTCATGCTGAGTTCTAAAGCAGTGAGGCCCTTGATGATCACTTTATAAGCCATCAGGTAATAAACACCTGGTAAGCCATTCATCAAGGACGGTGGAGCTCTGAAGGACCCATACTGCCTACCTCTGTTCCTTTGAGTTATCTGCCAGGAATATATCATGATCTCATGCTCTTAGATGTTTTAAAATTGAATCTTATCTCAATTCTTCTCCTAATTTTACTCTTAGAAAACGATTTCCAATTTCTTAATTCTAGGAGACTACTAATTTTAGAAAAATACATGTTCATAAATAGTTGTAAAAAGTTGAGTATAAAATGTTTACTTTCCAATCTTGCATATTTTCAATTAGCAAAAATTTGACTTTAGTTCATATATTTTTTGCTTATAGTATTTAAAATACATATTTTCTGAACATGAATAAGTATATTAAGGCAGTACATATTTTTAACAGCACTCAACTATGACATCAACATTGAGGAGGCTGGGTGAAGACATATTCAAAGGAGTGGTAACGAAGGGAATTCAAGATAATTCTGTAGAGCTTTCTGTGGAGAATAAACCCAGGGCAGCTGCTTTCTTCTTTAGGAGCTCCAATTTACCACTGAGATTTTTATCAACTTTAATTGTTCTCAAAACAGTCACTCAAGGTAAGCTTTCAAATGTGCTTGTGGTATAATTTTTCATTAACAGCTAGAAGGGAATACCATATAGTGAAGCAATTCTTATATAGTCATATATGTTTTGCATTTTCAGAATGAGGCTGTAATTTGTTTTATAACATATTGTTAAAAAAACTACTTTTATTTGCTGAATTTGATAAAATGGAGTTGTCGGTTGGATTGTTGTCTCCTCCCAGAAGCCTTTGTTGATTCTCTTCAATCATATCCCCCTAACAGCCTTTGATTACTACTGTGATTGCATTTGCCATGTAGTATTGAAATTGATAGTTAATTATTTTCCACTGGAACAGGTGTTAGCATATTATAGCCCAGGGACCAAATCTGACTCACCAGCTGCTTTGTAAAAAGTTTCATTTGTAAACATCCATGCTGATTTTTTACACATCGTCTGTGACTGTCTCTGCCTTACAATGACAGAGATGAGTGGTTGGCAGCAGAGACTGTGTGGTTCCTGAAACCTGTGATATTGTGTAACCTTTACAGGAAAAGCTTGTCAATCCCTGTACTGGTCTAAATTCACTAAGTTTGTCCTGTTTATTAATGTTACCTCTGCATCTAGAATAGTGCTTGATTATATAATAGTGAATAAGGAAATAAATGAATTAAAAGTGTTCCAATAAAAAAATTTTTTTTGTATTTATAAGTAGTTATCTGTTTTTATTGTAAAGTATAAGAATTTTTCTTAAAGTAAGTTGTACCAGTGCAAACTGTAAATATACCATTTTTCTATATTTCCTGTTTGTTAACCTATATAATTCAGTCTAGTTGGCTCTTTAAGTGGGCAATGACAGTAATTTAATTTTACTACTTTCTCTGAGGATGTTCTGTTTAATTACTCCTGACT
Source organism: Manis pentadactyla (assembly GCF_030020395.1). Classification (NCBI taxonomy): domain Eukaryota; kingdom Metazoa; phylum Chordata; class Mammalia; order Pholidota; family Manidae; genus Manis; species Manis pentadactyla. The sequence goes on along the minus strand of NC_080020.1, from coordinate 142,959,207 downwards.
AGTCGAACTTTAACAGCAACAAAAACTACAACTGTCTTCTGAGTTATTTTTTCCTTATGGTTATAGTTCTCAAGGTTTGTACATATTGGGTGGTAACTGTTTGAAAGATCATTTATGAACGGGGCTATTAACTCAAAGTAAAGTTCACCACATATCAACATTTATTATAAAATCATTTGATAAAATACAATGTTCATTAGTGATAAAACTAATGAAATAGAGAAAACAGGAGGGAATTAGGCACTCCCTGTTACTACTCCTGTACAGTATCATATTAGACATGCTGACCTATAAATGCTGTGACCCATAAAAAGATAAACATTCAAAGGGATTAGACAAAAATCTTTAATTTGTGAATTCTGTGGCTATAAAAATTGAGGATATTCAAAGAAACTAAGAAATGTATTGAATATATGTGCTATGGTTTGAATATTTGTGTCTTCCTCGATATTCCTATTGTGAAATCCAAACCCCTAGAGATCGATGATGGTATTAGAAGGTGGGGCACTGGGGAGGTGCTTAGGTGAAGTCCTCGTGAATGGGGTCAGTACCTGTATAAAAGAGACGCCATAGAAAAGCCTAGCCCCTTGCACCATTTATGGGAACAGAAGAGGTCCCAGGCTACCAGCCAGGAGGAGGGCCTTCACCAGAACGTGGTCACATGGGCGCCTTCGTCTTGCACTTCCCAGCCTCCAGGACTGTTAGTCATACATTTCTGTTGTTTATAAACCACCCAGTCTCTGATATTTTGTTATAGTAACCTGAATGAACTAAGATAGAATTTGTGTTTCAGAAATTGAGCTCCAGGGCAAGTTCACAAAAATCTGTTGACTTTGAATATCATGACTATCTCTTACTATCTGTGACTGTAGTATGACTACTATGACTATCAGTCATAACCAGCCATAATATATGTGAATAAACAAGTCTTGTTCATGTAGGCAGAACAAAAAATGTAAAATGTGGACGTTGATCTAATATGGTACCTATAAACCTCATCCTTTGTGAACTGTAACAGGGCATAAATAAGGATATGGGTAAATAATAGATGAATGAAAAGGTTAAAAATATTATTGCTGAAGTTAATGGCAGAAATAAAGGACATTTATTTTTCTTCCCAGGAAGACCAAGTATATTAAGAAATATAATACTGCATGTACAATTTCAATAATACTAATTGAAAATCTAATATAGTTTGTGTAAATTGAGGAAGTGGTAGGAAAGTTTGAAAAGATTGTAAGGAAATATATTAATTCAAAATAAGTAAAAGAGCAATGCTGGGGCAGCGGCTTGCCTTAGCAGATTTTACAACAGTTGTGTGGAGTCAGGCAAGATGGCAAAGAAGAAGATCCTGAGCTCACCTCCTGCCATGGACACACTGAGGCTGAGACTACCACCTGGCAGCTCTGTCTGAGAACAGCCTGGAGACCAGCATAAAGAAAAGCCAGTATGGGAACAGTAAGGGGCAGAGCCTCAGTCTGGTTGGGATCCAAATGCCCAGCGCAGTGGCCCATAAGCAGGAGGGATATAACAGGTGAGGGTTCAAGCCTCGCATGGGTCAGTCCCCACTCCCCCCACTGGAGTTCTGTGCTGGGAAGCCAAGTTCTCATAATGTCTGCTTTGAAAATTAGTGAGGCTTAACTCCAGAAGAGCTAGAGAACTATAGGAAACCAGCTGTCCTCTTTTAAGGGATCCACACATAATCTCATTTGCTCCAAAACCCAGTACAGAGTCAGCAGTTTAAAAACTGCCTGGGCCATTATTGAAGGAGACTTACTGACTAATTTTAGGGCAGGTACTGGAGGGGCAGGGACCTGTATGAACTTTCTCTGGGACTGGAAGTGGTGGCAGGTGCCAGTTTTCTAGACTTCTTCAACCTAGCTGGCCCAGGGCTGCAGGTGCCAGTTCTGGCACTGTTCATCAGCCTTGCCAGTACTGCTAGCCCCTTGCTATCATTCTCTGTGGACCCACCCCTGCAGGGGCCCCTCCAAAGTGGCTCCACCCCAACATATACAGTGGGCATTATTGGCCAGGACCAGCCCCCCTGCCACATAGCTACTACCCTGCCACATCCAGTGGGTAGTCTTACCTTGGACTGTTGCCTTCTCCAGGCAACTGCTGCCAGGGGGCTGGGGAAGGGAACAGAGGGGATCCCCACCCAGAAGTCACCTGGAACTTACTGCCAAGCCTCCCCGCCAGTCACAGTACACCAGGGCTATCCACCCACCACATATCCACAACAGCCATAGGGCTACCCCACCCATGGCATGCCTGCAGTAGTTAGTCATGGCTGAGCACTACAGCCAGCAGGTCAGTCTATCACTAGCATTCCCTTAGAGCTGTGGCCCAGTCACAGTGGGATGGTGCACACAGCCCACACAGAGGACACCCTGGAACACCTGGTTTTGGTGACTGGGGGGATTGTGCTTCTGGGCCCCAGAGGATGCCTTCTACTTTAAGCCACCATCTTGAAGATGAGGAGACAACTGCCCCACCGAATGCTTAGAAACAAACACGGTCACACAAAATGAGGAAATACAGACATAACTTCCAAATAAAAGAAAAGACAAAACCTCAGTAAAAGAACCAAATGAAAGAGAGATAAGCAATATACCTGATAAAGAGTTCAAAGTAATGGTCATAAAGATGCTCACCAAATTTGGGAGAAGAGTGGATGAACTTCAACAAAGTGGAGATATTAAAAAGAACCAATCAGAGGTAAGAATACAAAAACTGAAATGAATAATAAACTAGAGGGAACCAACCGCAGGTCAGAGGGTGCAGATAAATGAACAGGTCAGCAGCCAGGGAGACGGCAGAGGAAATCAGGCTGAATGCAGAAACAGAAGATAGAAAGTCCATCACCATGAAACTGGCCTCATGAATATTAAAGGGACTTCTTTGAGCAGAAACAAAAAGTCTATAACTAAAAGTAAGAAAACTGAAAAATTTTCACTGGCCAAAACAAACACAGGAAAGGTTGTAGATTATCTTAAAAAGCCAGTGTGAAGGTTAAAAGACACAGTGGTAAAATCAACCATATATATAGTAATTAGTTAAGGGATATGCAAGATAAAAGAATGTAAAATATGTCAAATGCATAAAATGTGGGGGGAAGTGTAAAAATCTGATACTTTTAGATTGCATTAAAATTTGAGACCATCAACTTAAACTGCTATGTACATGGGATGCTATATGTGATCTTTGTGGGAACCACAACCAAACACATAATAGATACACACATAAAGAAGGGAACCCAACCATAACACTGAAGAAAGTCACAAAGGAAGAGAGCAAGAGAAGACAACAAGAACTACAAGAACAACCGGAAGGCAATCAACAAGGTGGTGGTAAGCACATACCTGTCAATACATGGGGCCACCTCAGACTGAAAAGCTTTTGCCCAGCAAAGGATACCATAAGCAAAACAAAAAAGGCAACCTACAGAATGGGAGAAATACTGCCAAATGATTTATCTGATAAGGGGTTAATATCCAAAATATACGAAGAACTCATAAATCTCAACACCAGAAATACAAAAAACAATCTGATAAAAATGGGCAGAGCACCTGAACAGACATTTCTCCAAAGAAGACATATAGGTGGCCAACAAACACATCAAAAGATGCTCACTAATATCCATAATCCTCAGGGATTGCAAATCAAAACCACAGTAAGATGTTACCTCACACCTGTTTAAATGGCAATTATCAAAAAGTGTTCACGAGGATGTGGAGGAAAGGGAGCCCTCCTACCCAGTTGGTGGGAATGTAAATTAGTGCAACCACTGTGGGAAGCAGTATGGAGCTTCCTCAAAAAATTAAAAATAGAACTACTATATGATGCAATAATTACACTTTTAAACAGGAATTTGCACCCCCAGTTTCATTGCGGCATTATTTACAAAAGCCAAGATATGGAAGCAACCTAAGTGTCTACCAGTAGATGAATGGATAAAGAAGATGTTGTACGTTTACACCATGGATATTACTCAGCCATAAGAAATAATGAAATCTTGACAGGGTGGATGGGCCTTGAGGGTATTATGCTCAGTGAAATCAGTCAGAGAAAGACAAACACCATTTTATTTAATTGATTTGTGATACCTAAAAATCAAAATGAACAAACAATACAAAACAGAAAGAGACTCAAATACAGAAAACAAACTGGTGGTTGCCATATGGGGACAGGGCAGGGGAATGGATGAAATAGATGAAGATCATCAAGAGGTACAATCTTCCAATGATACATAAGTCACAGGGATAAAAAACAGCATGGAGAATATCGTCAGTAATACTGTCAACTTTGGAAGGTGACACATGGTAACCACACTTACGGTGAGCCTTTCATAATGTATGTAAATGTGGAACCACTATGTGGTGCACCTGACTAATAACAATATTGTAAGTTCAGCTATATACCTCCATTAAAAAAAAAAATCCTGATAATGATAAATGAATAATATTGATTAAAACATCAAGAAAGGATAATGGGAATGTTAAGTCCTGAATGACACAAAACGGGCACTTTAAATATATTGTTGTATTAATGAATTTCATTCTTCCTTGTGCAAGTCACTTTTTTAAAAACGTAGTATCATAAGAATGCCCCTGCTCTCAAAGATACTTGAATCAAGTGGGTAAGTAGATTGTCATTCATTTTGCTTTATCTTATAATTAACAACTCGAAGTTTAAGGAGTGTGCTTCTTGTTAATGAGAAACAATAAGCTACTTCTAGTGGAATGAGAGAGCGCATCAGGAGAGGGTTTAGTATAAGGAGTTGGGATTTGAGCTGAACCATCAAGGGTTTTAGGATTTCATAGGCAGAAAGAAAAGAGAAAGGCCATTCCAGAGAGAACAGAGTGAGCAAATGCCTGCACTGTGAAAGAGCCCGGCCTGCAAGAGTCCAGGGAGCTGTGCATGCATGCAGAGATGTAGGTCGCACAGCTGCTCTTCAAGTGCTGTTACGGGAGCCTCTAAAAATACTTGCTTTGGTTTAACTTCTCTTAAAAACATACAAGTTATGTCATACCATGTTTTTCTGCAACTTAATATTTTCACTCAACAGTGTGTTTGCAATTTATTCCTATCAACACCCATATGGAGTGAATTTTGAGCTCTGTGAGAAAATTGGTTATAAGCAAAGCCTTCCTCCAGAGTTCACGTAATGTTATGTCTTGCCCATCCTACTCACCTCATAGCTATCTCATTTTTATTTCTAGTGAATTTTGTTCAATTTATAGGTTATTTTAATTTTTAATAGCTTAAATTACTTTTCAGTCAGGATGCCTCTTTGCAGAATAGATTTAAGGTTTTTCTATCTTGTAGCCTTTTTGGTGACATCTTTGTGAGAAGATAGACAACTTCTAATAGTCTTTGGTCATTTTTTTAAATAGGGTATTTCTGTAAACTTTATATTTTTAAGTGTAACCTTAACTTTAAGATATAAAATGGAATTTGAAAAATCAGACTAAATTATTACCCATTAATTGAAGAAGCTGCAAGAGACATATGCTTGTTACTGTCACCTAAATACATGAATACGGAATTGATGCTGTTCCCTTAGTTTGAAAAATTATTTGTTTAGGTGTTTTTTCTGATTATAAAAATGGCTTTAAATTTTTAAAGAAATACCTGAGAGACCACCCAGAATTCATTTAGAATTATGTATTAGACCTATTTTTTAAATCACCTAGGGGAGTCCAGAGGTATTAGTATATAAATTGGTGGTTGAAGGTAATCTTCTAGGTCTGATTTGATAACAGACAAGCTCTGAGAGCTAGAATCAAATTTTTTTTTTCTGGATAATTATTTTTTATTGAAGGGTAGTTGACACACAGTATTACATTAGTTTCAGGTGTACAACACAGTGATTCAACATTTGTATACATGATAATTCTAGGTACCAGCTATCACCATACCAAGTTGTTACAATATTTTGACTATATTCCTTATGCTATACTAGAATCAAATTTTTAACACTAGTTAAAACACCACCAATCAGAATGAGTATGATTAACTGAAAATGTGTTGGATATCTTACTAAAAATCTGTACACTAAAAAAATTTAAATGTGTTTTAAAAGTTAGGTTGCCTTGTGTACAAAAATGACCACCCTCCATTAACTGACAAATTTTGATTTTGATTAGCTGACAAAGCTCATAAAGAGGAATTTGGTTCCCCAAAGTTAGAAAACCTACCCCCAATTTGCCATTTTATGACAGATTCATCTGTGATTAATTTTTGTTCAATTCATTTTTTTCTGTAGCATTTTTTTAAAAAATAGTGTTTATGGCAAAATATTAACTGCCAAATCTAAATGGAACTAAAACATGGGTAGCTTTTATAACATTTTTTCTCTGTTTCCTGTGTTCGAAAATCAGTTCATAATTACTCTTTTGAAATTAAAAGTATTATTTTTTAATGGAAGCCTTGAGAAATTTAAAAACTGTGCTACCTTCCGAGGGAAATAAGAGAACCCAGAGAAGCCCCAAATCCTTTGGTTACTACTAAAAAGGACATGCTTTTGTAGTGCATCCTAGCAGTCTGTCTCAAGGAAGAGCAGCTCTGTGGGCTAAATAATAGATGTGATTCAAGACAAAAGGAGCTGTTGTGGCCTGTATGTATAAATGTTTGAGAAATTTGGGAGTAACTGAAGTTTTATAATTTTACTACTTTAATGACCTTGTGGACATTACGAATCTCTATAACTTGTATATACTCTGTGCAATACAACACTTCCCAAACTTATCTAACTTTCAATCCTTTGTGAAAGCAATATACAGGACTGATTTTCTGAGGAAGACAGTTTAGGAAATGCTGTCTAACAGTTTATGAGGCGCCGTTGTAATACTGTATGAAGATTTACACTCTCCCTACTTCCATGTTTCAGGGAGAGAAAATTGATATTAAGAAAAGTGAGTGGTTCCAGTTCCTAGAAGTTTCAAGTTCCTTTTTGACTTTGTGTTTTCTGCTTTCATTCATTGTCAGATGCTGCAGAGAGGTTCAGTAGGCTGAGGGCTAAAAGGAGGCTGTTGGATCACAAGTTGTATTATCTTGGGATACAGGAAAGCAGGCCAAATAAAAGAGCCAGTAACAGGAAGAAGAAATCTAGTAAATGCTATTAGGAGAAATGATTATAAGTATGGAGGAATATAAACTTTAGATATACTGTGCTGCATCAAATTCTGGGAGAGCTAAAAATTTAAACATAAAAATCTTAAATCAAAACAATAGACTTGTCTTGACTCTGGTAAAAAGATATTTCCTATTTATGAAATAGAAGTGTCAGTTACAGGATTGGTAAATTTAATAGAAGAAGAGAAAATAGATATATATGTTGGATAACATACTATTAAATGCTTAATACCCCAAATGTATATAAATCTGTAAATTAATCCCTGGCTTACATTGAATGGATAGTGCAAATAGATTGTTTATATAAGAACAGTGTAGCTAATAACACTTGTGAAATTGTTAATTTCACAATATAATGCTAAGCCCTTTATATCTTATCCCTGAATATTATTATCCCCATATTAGTAGTTTTTAGTTTACAGAGGTTTGTAATTGTGCCAAGGACACAGAACTAGTATTTGAAGTCTGATTAAGCTCAGCTCTCTCATTTCTGAAGTCCACTCTCTTGACCCTACTAGATGACTTCCTAAGAGCATATACTTCCTGAGATAATCAAATAATCATAATAAATACTTACATAACACTTACTATTTTACAGGCTAAACACTTTACATATACTAAATCATTTCATCCTTACAGAAGGTCAGTATTATCTCAAATTTATAGATGAGGAAATTGAGTCATAGAGATGTTAAGTCTGCATTCTTACTGTGCTATGCTGAATCTCTGAAATAAAATTTAACGGTAAGATAAAACTCCATATCCATTACACTCACAAAAGCAAAATGACTGACTGTAATATGTCACTCAGAGGAAACTGGTGCAGTTTTGGTTATAGTGTAAATTATAATCATTTTTGAAGTACAGGATGCATACAGGAGCCACCAAAATGTATCATAACCTTTAATAAGATTTATTGCAAGGAAATAATTCAAAATGGAAAAAAAGTTCAAAGGTGTTAATATGCTGTCTGTAATAATGATAAAGGATAAAACACTGGCAAAGCCACAGTGGAATAATGAAAGACATGAACATCAAATAAATTATTGCACTGTTGCTGGCATTTTTCTAGTTATTCACTTTGTTTTTTCAAATTTATTCCTCATAAAGACCTCATGAAATAGTGTTGTCTTTCTTACAGAAGAGCAAACCGGGGGCCAGGCAAATGTAAGGGACCCAGATCTTTCTTGACCTCAAAAAATCAAGCCCTTAATGTATATCATTCATGAGGACAGTAGAATGTTATAGGTCATTAGCAATTGTAAGTATGTAGATGTAGGAATCAACATGAAGACATTTTAATTAATAAAACCTTCAGTATGTACATGCCAATTTGATCTATGTAAAGATATGATAATTAAAAGAGGTCATAAGAATCTTATTGATAGAATTATTTGTTTTAGGGACAGTTTTCTTCTCTTTTTAATTAAATATACTCTCTTTCTTAAAAATGTGTTCATCAAGGCCAGTTCTGCTGTCCTACCATTATTCAACCCTTATCCCTCAACTTATACAGATTTATATGTTATAAATTACATACTTATACTTCAGGCCTAGAGAAATCTAGGGAATTATTGCCATTCTCAGATAACAGACATGTTTTACCTTGGTAAGATAGCATAAAATATACTAGTTAAGAACTTCAAAATTCTAGAGTCAGAATTTTTTGAATTTCAGCCCATCGGTAGCTATGTAATACTGGGCAGGTACCTTTTTTGTATTTATACCACAATTTTTTTTTAAAGATTAAATAAGAATTAATGAAAAGGGTTAACAAAGAGTCTGGCATATAGTAAGCTCTTAATCTAGCTTCTACCATCATGAACATTACTATTATTATGTAACTTCTAAGAGCTGGTTTTACTTGAGATCATAATTGAGGTCTATTAAACTGCACTAGATTTTTATTACTGCATAATAAACCACCAAACATTAAGTTGCTTAAAACAACAGCCATTTTATTTACTAGCTCACAATTGTTTAGGTAGGTCATTTGGGCTCAGCACCGCCGGGTGACTGGCTGGGCTTCCCTGATCTTGGATGGGCTGCTCACACATCCCAGGCCAGTCTCCACCTGGTCTCATTCTCAGGTGGGCTAGCCTGGGCCTGTTTACATGGTGTCAGAGGACTGCCCAGCTGGAAAGTAAGCCTCTTGACACCCAGGCACAAGCATCAAACCCATAAATGTCATTTCTGCTGTATTCTATTGGTTGGTCAAAAGGTTAGCCCAGAGTCAGATGGTGGGCCGTATAGAGTTCAGCTTCTGATAGGAGTTGTTGCAAAGAGTATCTAATTATTTTTTTAATCTACCATATAGACTAAGTAATGGAAAGCCTTATTTCATACAGCATAAGATCAACTGATTGACTTTTGATGAGGAATAAAAGTTATAGCTGACAGAGGACTTTTTTTAAAGACTTAAAAATACAACCTTTTCATTAAAAAATCAGTTTTGGTGTAATTGGTAGCTACAATTTTTTACAGTAACACCTTTTGAAGTCAAATAGGTCTTGTTTTTAGAAAATCTTCACTGTTAGGGAAATTAAAATAAAGATACCATTTTTAATTCTCCCTAAAAGATAAGGCCACTTAAAAAAAAAAAAACAAATACCAAGACATCCTACAGTATGAGAGAATATATTCATAAATGACAGATCCAATAAAGGATTGACATCCAAAATATATAAAGAGCTCATGCACCTCAACAAACAAAAAGCAAATAATCCAATTAAAAAATGGGCACAGGATCTGAACAGACACTTCTCCAAAGAAGAAATTCAGATGGCCAACAGGCACATGAAAAGATGCTCCACATTGCTAATCATCAGGGAAATGCAAATTAAAATCACAATGAGATATCACCTCACACCAGTAAGGATGGCCACCATCCAAAAGACAAACAACAACAAATGGTGGTGAGGTTGTGGAAAAAGGGGAACCCTCCTACACTGCTGGTGGGAATGTAAACTAGTTCAACCATTGTGGAAAGCAGTATGGAGGTTCCTCAAAATGCTCAAAATAGAAATACCATTTGACCCAGGTATTCCATTCCTAGGGATTTACCCTAAGAATGCAGTAGCCCAGTTTGAAAAAGACATATGCATGCACCCCTATGTTTTTCACAGCACTATTTACAATAGACAAGAAATGGAAGCAACCTAAGTCTCTATCAGTAGATGAATAGATAAAGAAGATGTGGTACATATACACAATGGAATATTATTCAGCCATAAGAAGAAAACAAATCCTACCATTTGCAACAACATGGATGGAGCTAGAGGGTATTATGCTCAGTGAAATAAGCCAGGTGGAAAAAGACAAGTATCAAATGATTTCACTCATCTGTGGAGTATAAGAACAAAGAAAAAAACTGAAGGAACAAAAGAGCATCAGACTCACAGAACCCAAGAATGAACTAACTGTTACCAAAGGGAAAGGGACTGGGGAGGATGGGTGGGAAGGGAGGAACAAGGGGGATAAAAGGGGCATTAGGATCAGCAGACATAATGTAGGGGGTGGGGAGCACGGGGGGGGGGCTGTACAACTCAGAGAAGACAAGTAGTGATTCTACAACATCTTACTACCCTGATGGACAGTGACTGTAATGGGGTATGTGGTGGGGTCTTGATGATGATGGGAGTCTAGTAACCATAATGTCGCTCATGTAATTGTAGATTAATGATACCAAAATAAAACAAATGCCATTTTCCTACCACCCCCCAAATTAATAAAGGACAACTTCTTAGGTTTTCAAACATGCTCTTATCATATAGCCTTCAACCTACTTAAGAAGTCTCAGAGAATGTATAATAAGAAGTGAAGTAATTTGCATCGGATACAGTAGGTGGCACTGTGATAAAAGCTTTTGTTTCTGGGTAGACTTGAGTCCTGGGTTCCCTTCTGCTTGAGCTGTTTCTAAATAAGGCAAGTCTGAACACAATCCAGCAACTTTGCTTATCCTAATTACACATGTATTTGCAATGTTTTATTTTATTAAATTACAAAAATTAAGTACAGTAATTTCAGGATTCTTTGCACTGAATTCTACCAAAAGTAAAAGTGGAGTGCACTATAAATAGAACCAGTGGCACATCTTCATTTCTCAAAATTCTTTTGTATCTATTTTAATTTTACATAGGTCATTCTCAGCTTCTCATTCTTAATAATTAGGATTTTTAGTTTTTTGTTTACATGAGCTGAAACACAAAGAAGAAATGCTACATGAAGCTAGGAGACAGTAAATTTGAATAGGGTGATTCTGTCCTACTTTCAAAGTATTTCAAGGCACTATCAAGCATTCTTTAAACAAAATCTCAGTAGGAAAATTAACTTGAACAGCATGAACAGCTTTTTATTCATATGAACAGTAGGTTGAAGGAGAGTTTTAGAAAACTGGAATATTACCATCCATAAAGTCGTTCAGAGTAATGACTCGGGTTGTTTGGTGTACTGGGGACTCTGTTCTAGCAGTTGCCGTCAGAGCACTGGCCTTGGGAAAATCTTGCTGCCATTGTTAATGGCAGATATATCACGAAAAGACACCTGAGAGCATATCCAGTCTTCTGTGAATGGCTAATGTTTAATGTTTACTAGGAGACAAAATCCTTATTGAAAACTCATTTAGGGATTAAAGATGGTGGTGTGAGAGGTGAGACAGAGGCTTACTCCTAAAACCACATGTAATACAAAAATATAATTAATACAACTAATACTGAAAGAGCAACAAGAAAGAGGACTGTGCTGACTGCATACAACTGGAGAAAAGAGCAGACTTCATGGAACAGGGTAATGTACCAATGCTGTGGACCAGCAGGACCCAAGCCCTACACCCTCTCCAGTTCACTGGCTGGAGTAAAAGAAACGGAGCAGGGATGGAGTGGAGGCCCGAGACTGCTGAATGCCTAACTCCAGAGATATGCTCTGGGAGCACAAACCTACATTTCATGGTGCTTTCATGGTACTCTCGTACTTAGGGGGTTGGAAAGCTAAGACAGGCAGGATTCCTGGAGAGACTGAGATTCCAGCCACTTGTGGAAATCAGGGATCCATATCTGGCTGCTCTCAGACAAAAGGTGGGCAGTCTGAGACCTCCTAACAAAGAAGCCCTTAGCAAGAGGGCTGCTAAAGGGGCAAGGATTGCACAGAGCATACTGCTCAGGAGAAAGGACAGGTAGACAAAATTGTCTGGGTGCACTCTGCCCAGCAGATTGGAAGCTTTCACGATCTTCAGGTACTCCAGCACCCTGCCTGGCTACACAGCTCCAAGGACCCCCTCTGCGATATGCAGCCTACTGTACCTTTCTCCCAGCCAGCCCCACCTGGCTTGTGAACTGGCAAACCCTACCCTGGTGTTAGGCCAGTCAGAGGGGAGATCTATGTACAGAAACTACAAATGCAAAGCACAGAGGCTTATACCTATGTGCTTGGCCCACTGGTTCAGGCAGTGTAGACAGGCATAGCAGCTGGGAAGCAGGAAACAGATCTTTCCTCCCCCCAGGCACCAATACTACTCTCCTGTGACCCCCAACATTGTTTCAGGGACTGAGAAATTCCAGAGAGTAGAGCTTCTGGGCACCAGAGGGCGTCATATACAAATATGAAATGCCAAAGGAACCAGGATCGAAGAAAAATTATTAATACAACTCCTGAGAAAGATTTAAATGACATCGACCTCATGAATCTTCCTGAAAGGGAGTTCAAAATAAAAATCATTAAAATGCTCATGGAGGTACAGAAAGATATTCAAGAACTAAGGAATGAATTCCCATCAGAGATCCAATCGTTGAAGAGCACAATGGAGGGTATTAAAAGCACATTGGATATAGTGGAGGAGAAGATAAATGAAATAGAAACTATAGAAGAGGAATACAAAGAAGGTGAGGCACAGAGAGAAAAAAGGATCTCTTAAAATGAAAGAATATTGAGAGAACTGTGTGACCAATCCAAACAGAACAATATTCGCATTATAGGGGTACTGGAAGAAGAAGAGAGAGAAAAAGGGAAAGGAAGTGTCTTTGAGGAGGTAATTGCTGAAAACTTCCCCTACTGGGGGAGGAAATAGTCTCTGACAGCATGGAGTTACACAGAACTCCCAACACAAGGGACCCAAGGAGGATAACACCAAGACATATAGTAATTAAAATGGCAAAGATCAAGGGTAAGGACAGACTATTAAAAGCAGCCAGAGAGAGAAATAAGATCACATAAAAAGGACAGCCCATCAGGCTATCATCAGACTTCTGAGCAGAAACCTTACAGGCCAGAAGGGAGTGGCATGATGTATTTAATACAATGAAGCAGAAGGGCCTCAAACCAAGATTACTTTATCTGGCAAGATTATCATTTAAATTTGAAGGAGGGAGTAAACAATTTCCAGATAAGCAAGAGCTGAGAGAATTTACTTCCCCCAAACCATCTCTACAGTGTATTTTGGAGGGAATGATATAGATGGAAGAGTTCCTAAGGTTTAACAGCTGTCACCAGAGGTAATAAAACCACACTAAAGAAAGTAGAACAGCTGATTACTAAGCAAATGCAAAATTAAATTAACTATCCCCAAAGTCTATCAAGGGATAGACAAAGAGTACAGAATATGATACCTACTATATAAAGACTGGAGGAGGAAGAAAAAGGAGAAAAAAAAAGAACATTTAGATTGTATTTGTAATAGCATATTAAGTGAGTTAAGTTAGACTCTTAGTAAGGAAGTTAACCTTGAACCTTTGGTAACCACGAATCTAAAGCCTGCAATGGGAATAAGTACATACTTATTGATAATCATCCTAAGTGTAAATGGATGGAATGCACCAATCAAAAGACATATAGTCACTGAATGGATAAAAAAAACAAGACCCATCTATATGCTGCCTACAAGAGACTCACTTTAAGCCCCAAGACATACACAGACTAAAAGTCAAGGGATGGAAAAAGATATTTCATGTAACTAATAAGGAGAAAAAAGCAGGAGGTAAGTACTTGTATCAGACAAAATAGACTTCAAAACAAAGAAAGTCACAAGAGACAAAGAAGGACATTACATAATGATAAAAGGGTCAATCCAAAAAGAAGATATAACCATTATAAATATCTATGCACACAACACAGGAGCACCTACATATGTGAAACAAATGCTAACAGAATTAAAAGGGGAAATAGAATGCAGTGCATTCATTCTAGGAGACTTCAACACTCCACTCACTCTGAAGGACAGATCAACCAGACAGAAAATAAGTAAGGAGACAGAGGCATTGAACAACACATTAGAATGGATAGACCTAACAGACATCTACAGAACTCTACGCCCAACAGTATCAGAATACACATTCTTCTCAAGTGCACATGGAACATTTCCAAGAATAGATCATATACTAGGCCACAAAAAGAGCCTTGGTAAATTTAAAAAGATTGAAATTGTACCAAGCAGCTACTCAGATCACAAAGGTATGAAACAAGAAATGAATAACACAAAGAAAACAAAAAGGCTCACAAACACATGGAGGCTTCACAGCATGCTCCTAAATAACCAATGGATCACTGACCAAATAAAAACAGAAATCAAGCAATATATGGAGACAAATGACAACAATAATTCAACACTGCAAAATCTGTGGGATGCAGTGAAGGCTGTGCTAAGAGGACAGTATATTGCAATACAGGCCTACCTCAGGAATGAAGAAGAATCCCATATGAGCAGTCTAAACTCACAATTAACAAACCTAGAAAAAGAAGAACAAATGAGGCCCAAAGTCAGTAGAAGGAGGGACATAATAAAATTGGAGCAGAAATAAAATCAAGAATAATAAAACAATAGGAAGAATCAATGAAAGCAAGAGCAAAGAGAAAATCATTTCTCTTTGAGAAAATAGACAAAATAGATAAACCTCTAGACAGACTTACCAGGAAAAAAAGAGAATCTACTCACATAAACAGAATCAGAAATGAGAAAGGATAAATCACTATGGACTCCACAGAAATACAAAGAATTAGAGAATACTATGAAAAATTATATGCTAACAAACCGATTACCTAAAAGAAATAGACAACTTTCTAGAAAAATACAACCTTCCAAGGCTGACCCAGAAACAAACAGAAAATCTGAACAGACCAATTACCAGCAACAGCATTGAATCAGTAGTCAAAAACCTACCAAAGAATTTTATCAAACATTTAGTGAAGACCTAATACCCATCCTCCTGATAGTTTTTCAGGGTAGAAGAAGAGGGAATACATCTAAACTCATTCTGTGAGGCCAGCATCACTCTAATACCAAAACCAGGCAAAGACACCACAAAAAAATAAAATTACAGACCTATATCCCTGATGAACATAGATGCAAAAATACTCAACAAAATATTAGCAAACCAAATTCAAAAATACATCAAAAGGATCATCCATCATGATCAAGTAGGACTTATTCCAGGAATACAAGGATGGTACAACATTCGAAAATCCATCAACATCATCCACCACATCAACAAAAAGAAGGACAAAAACCACATGATCATCTCCATAGATGCTGAAAAACCATTTGACAAAATTCAACATCCATTCATGATAAAAACTCTCAACAAAATGGATACAGAGGGCAGCAAATACCTCAACATAATAAAGTCCGTATATGAGAAATTCACAGCCAACATCATACTTAACAGCAAGAAGCTGAAAGCTTTTCCTTTAAGATTGGGAACAAGACAGGGAATCCAAATCTCCCCACTTCTATTCAACATATATGGAGGTCCTAGCCATGGCAGTCAGACAACACAAAGAAATAAAAGGCATCCAGATTGGCAAGGAAGAAGTGAAACAGTCCCTGTTTGCAGATGACATGATATTGTACATCAAAAACCCTAAAGAATCCACTCCAAAACTACTAGATCTAATATCTTCATTCAGCAAAGTTGCAGGATACAAAATAAATACACCGAAATGTGTGGCATTCCTATACACTAACAATGCACTAGCAGAAAGAAATTAGGAAAACAATTACATTCATAGTTGCATCAAAAAGAATAAAATGCCTTGGAATCAACCTAACCAAGAAAGCTAAAGATCTATACTCTGAAAAGTACAAGACACTCAAGAGAGAAATTAGAGAAGATACCAATAAATGGAAACACATCCCATGCTCATGGATAGGAAGAATTATTATTATTGTGAAAATGGCCATACTGCCTAAAGCAATCGACAGATGCAATGCATTTCCTATCAAAATACCAACAGCATTCTTCAACGAACTAGAGAAAATCATTCTAAAATTCATATGGAACCACAAAAGACCCTGAATAGCCAAAACAATCCTGAGAAGGAAGAATAAAGCAGGGGGCATCTTGCTTCCCAACTTCAAACTCTACTACAAAGCCACACTAATCAAAGCAATTTGGTACTGGTAGAAGAACAGACCCATAAACCAATGGAACAGACTAGAGAGCCCTGATATAAACCCAACCATATATGGTCAATTAATATATGATAAAAGAGCCATGGACATACAATGGAGAAATGACAGCCTCTTCAACACCTGGTGTTGGCAGAACTATATAGCTACATGCAAGAGAATGAAACTGGATTATTGTTTAACCCCATACACAAAAGTAAACTTGAAATGGATCAAAGACCTGAATGTAAGTCATGAAACCATAAAATGCTTAGAAGACAACATAGGCAAAAATCTCCTGAATATAAGCATGAGCAACTTCTTCGTGAACGCATCTCCTCAAGCAAGGGAAACAAAAGCAAAAATGAACTCATGGGACTACATAAAACTAAAAAGTTGCTGTATAGCAAAGGACACCATCAACAGAACAAAAAGGCCTCCTACAGTATGGGAGAATATATTTGTAAATGACATATTGACAAGGGGTTAACATCCAAAATATATACAGAACTTACACACCTCAACACCCAAAAAGCAAAAACCCATTAACAAATGGGCAGACGATATGAAGAGATAGTTCTCCAAAGAAGAAATTCATATGGCCAACAGACACATGAAAAGATGCTCCACATCACTAATCATCAGGGAAATGCAAATTAACACCACAATGAGATATCACTTCATGCCAGTAAGGATGGCCAGCATTAAAAAGACTAAGAACAACAAATGCTGGCATAGATGCAGAGAGAGGGGAACCCTCCTACACTGCTGGTGGGAATGTAAGCTGATTCTACCATTGTGGGAAGCAATATGGAGGTTCCTCAAAAACTAAAAATAGAAATACCATTTGACCTGGGAATCCCATTCCTTGGAATTTACCCAAAGAATACAACTCCTCAGACTCAAAAAGACATATGCACCCCTATGTTTATTGCAGCAGTATTTAACAATAACCAAGATATGGAAGCAACCTAAGTGTCCATCAGTAGATGAATGAATAAAGAAGAGGTGGTACATATACACAGTGGAATACTATTCAGCCATAATAAAGAAACAAATCCTACCATTTGCAACAACATGGATGGAGCTGGAGGACATTATGCTGAATGAAATAAGCCAGGTGGAGAAAGACAAGTGCCAAATGATTCCCCTCATTTGTGGAGTATAACAAGGAAGCAAAACTGAAGGAACAAAATAACAACTGACTCAGAGACTCCAAGAAGGAACTAGTGGTTACCAAAGGGGAGGGTGTGGGAGGGTGGGTGGGGAGGGAGGGAGAAGGGAATTGAGGGGTATTATGTTTAGTACACATGGTGTGGGGGATCACGGGGAGAACAGTATAGCACAGAGAAGACAAATAGTGAATCTGTGGCATCTTACTACACTGATGGACAGTGATTTCAAAGGGGTATGGGGGGGACTTGATAATATGGATAAATGTAGTAACCACATTGTTTTTTCATGTGAAACCTTCATAAGACTGTATATCAGTAAAACCTTAATAAAAAATTAAAAGAAAAAAAAAGAAAACCCATTTAGCAAGTTTGTATGTGTTATGGTTTGAAGTAGATAAACACTCAGAAAGTGGCAGCAACAAACAATAGGGTTTCAGGAGGAGGAGCCAAGATGATGGTGTGAGTAGGGCAGTGGAAAACTCTCAAAAGCATATATATGTTTTAAATATAACAAATACAACTATTCTTAAAAGAGAGACCAGTGGATACAGTTCAACAGCCAGGCTACATCTACATCTGCGAGACCTCAGCACCTCATGAAGGGGGTAAGATATAAGCCGTGGCCTGCTGGGACCTGAGTGTTCCCCCAACCCCAGCTCCCCAGTGGGAGGAAAGGAGTTGGTGTGCTGGATATTATAGAAATGGAAAAGAAAATCTGCGAGTGGGTCCCCGCAACCAGCTCCCCTGGGACAAAAGAAAAGCGAGTGCTTTTTGAAAGTCTTAAAGGGACAGGGATCTCACAGCTGGACAGAATTGTCCCAGCACACACAGTTCAGAAGCTGGGAATCCTGGGGAACTCCAGCCACCCTAACCCCCTGGGTGGCAGCACAGCTCTAAAGATCCTCACGGTGATAAGCAGCCTGCCAGTCGTTCCTCTAGCCAGCACCTCCCCTGATGCAGTGGCTCAGTAGCCTGAGAGCGGCGACAGCAGAGAGGACCGGGAGCAGGTGCGTGAGCCAGTGGCGGCGGCGACCAAGCGGTGCGGGAGTGGCCATATACACCCGTGGTGGTGGCAGAGCATATGGGGACTGGCTTTGCATGCCCGCAGCAGTGACGGAGTGGCCCGGGAGTGCCTGCGCCCCCAGGAGCTGCCCAGAATCTCCTCCCGGTGCACAGCTGCCCCAGCCAGACCCAAAGGCTGCTACCAGCGTACAGCTTCCCAGCGCAGGCAGAAGAGACTGGGGCAAGGCGTGACGGGGTGCCGATCTCACAGGAGGGCATACCCGGCAAATCTGCTACTCCCAGCAGGGCTCTGGGCTACCCTGATGGTGACCCCGCCCACAGCAGCTTAGGGGACTAACCCGGTGTCTGCTTCAGGAGTGCGGGTAACCAACACAGGCAGCAGAGAAGGGCAAGGCATCCAGCAAGCAGGAAAGGACTTTGTTCTCCCAACTGACACATGTGCTACCTGCCTACAGCTACCTCTATCACCATGAGAAGGCTGAAGAATTTGGTCCAGTCAAGAATAACCCAGACAACCTCTGAGAGAGGGCCTGGGGAGATAGATTTAACCAATATTCCTGAAAACACTTCAAAATAAAGGTCATAACCATGCTGATGGAGCTGCAGAGAAATATGCAAGAGCTAAAGGATCAAGTAGGGAGGGAGATTACAGAAATAAAACAATCTCTGGAAGGACTAAAGAGCAGACTGGATGAGGTGCAAGAGGCCACTAATGGAATAGAAATCAGAGAACAGGAACGCAGAGAAGCTGAGGCAGAGAGAGACAAAAGGATCTCCAGGAATGAAAGAATATTAAGAGAACTCTGTGACCAATCCAAATGGAACAATATCCACATTATAGGGGTACCAGAAGAAGAGAGAGAAAAAGGGATAGAAAGTGTCTTTGAAGAAATAATTGCTGAAAACTTCCCCAAACTGGGGGAGGAAATAATCAACCAGAACACGGAAGTACACAGAACTCCCAACAGAAGGGACCCAAGGAGGACAACACCAAGACATATAATAATTAAAATGGTAAAGATCAAAGACAAGGACAGAATATTAAAGGGAGCCAGAGAGAGAAAAAAGGTCACCTACAAAGGAAAATCCATCAGGCTATCATCAGACTTCTCAACAGAAACCTTACAGGCCAGAAGAGAGTGGCATGATATATTTAATGCAAAGAAAGAGAAGGGCCTTGAACCAATAATACTGTATCCAGCACGACTATCATTTAAATATGAAGGAGGGATTAAACAATTCCCGGACAAACAAAAGTTGAGGGAATTTACCTCCCACAAACTACCTCTACAGGGTATTTTAAAGGGGCTGCTCTAGATGGGAGCACTCCTAAGGCTAAAGAGATGTCAACAGAGAGAATAAAATCACAACAAAGAAAGAAGACTAACCAAATACTAACTAAAGGCAAGAAATAAAATCAACTACTCACAAAAGCAGTCAAAGGAAACACAAAAGAGGACAGAATAAAATGCCTAACATATAAAGAATGGAGGAGGAGGAATAAGAAGGGAGAGAAATAAAGAATCATTAAACTGTGTTTATAATAGCTTAATAAGAGGGTTAAGTTAGATGGCTAGATAGTAAAGAAGCTACCCTTGAACCTTTGGTAACCATGAATCTAAAGCCTGCAATGGCTATAAGTACATATCTATTGATAATCGCCCTAAATGTAAATGGTCTGAATGCACCAAACAAAAGACACAGAGTAACAGAATGGATGAAAAAGCAAGACCCATCTATATGCTGCTTACAAGAGACTCACCTCAAACCCAAAGACATGCACAGATTAAAAGTCAAGGGGTGGAGAAAGATATTTCATGCAAACAATAAGGATAAAAAAGCAGGTGTTGCAGTACTTGTATCAGAGAAAATAGACTTCAGAAAAAAAAAAGTAACAAGAGATAAAGAAAGAGACAGGAGGGGCGGAAGATGGCGGCGTGAGTAGAGCAGCGGAAATCTCCTCCCAAAACCACATATATCTATGAAAATATAACAAAGACAACCCTTCCTAGAATAAAGACCAGAGGACACAGGACAATATCCAGACCACATCCGCACCTGGGAGAACCCAGCACCTCGCGAAGGGGGTAAGATACAAGCCCCGGCCCCGCGGGAGCCGAGCGCCCCTCCCCCCAGCTCCCGGCGGGAGAAGAGCAGGCAGAGCGGGAGGGAGACGGAGCCCAGGACTGCTGAACACCCAGCCCCGGCCATCCGGGTCAGAGTGCAGGGCCCTGGATACTAGGAAAACAGGGCAGCAAGAACAGTGAGCGGGCACTGGAGGCTGGGCGCCAGAAGACATAAGAAAAGCGCGCGACCATTTTTTTTTTGCTTTTTTGCTGTTTTGTTTTGGCGAGCGCTTTTTGGAAGTCTTAAAGGGACAGGGACCCCAATACTAGGGAAACAGGGCAGAAAGACCGGTGAGCAGAGGCCTGAGGCTGGCACCGGAGAATAAAGAAAAACGAACAACCACCTTTTTTTTTTTTTCTTAATTAAAAACTTTTTTTTTAATTAAAAAAAAATTTTTTTTTCTTTTTTTTTTTTTGGTGGTCGTTGTTTTGTTTTGGCGGGTGCTTTTTGGAAGTCTTAAAGGGGCAGGGTGGGTCACTTAATCCAGAGGTAGGGAATCCGGGATCTCTGGGCACCCTAACCCCTGGGCTGCAGGGAGCAGGGAGGCCCCTTACGGAGATAAATAGCCTCCCAGCAGCTCCTGCTCCAATGCGACTCCACCATCTTGGAGTAGCTGCCCGAGCCAGGCCACGCCCACAGCAACAGCGGAGATTAACTCCATAGCAGCCGGGCAGGAAGCAGAAACCCTGTCTGCGCGCAGCTGCCCAGCACAAGCCACTAGAGGTCGTTGTTCTCCCAGGAGAGGAGGGCCACAAACCAACAAGAAAGGAAGTCCTTCCAGCTGTCACTCGTCCCAGCTCTGCAAACTATTCCTATCACCATGAAAAGGCAAAGCTACAGGCAGACAAAGATCACAGAGACAACACCAGAGAAGGAGACAGACCTAACCAGTCTTCCTGAAAAAGAATTCAAAATAAGAATCATAAACATGCTGACAGAGATGCAGAGAAATACGCAAGAGAAATGGGATGAAGTCCGGACGGAGATCACAGATGCCAGAAAGGAGATCGCAGAAATGAAACAAACTCTGGAAGGGTTTATAAGCAGAATGGATAGAATGCAAGAGGCCATTGATGGAATTGAAATCAGAGAACAGGAACGCATAGAAGCTGACATAGAGAGAGACAAAAGGATCTCCAGGAATGAAACAATATTAAGAGAACTGTGTGACCAATCCAAAAGGAACAATATCCGTATTATAGGGGTCCCAGAAGAAGAAGAGAGAGGAAAAGAGATGGAAAGTATCTTAGAAGAAATAATTGCTGAAAACTTCCCCACACTGGGGGAGGAAGTGATCGAACAGACCACGGAAATACACAGAACCCCCAACAGAAAGGATCCAAGGAGGACAGCACCAAGACACATAATAATTAAAATGGCAAAGATCAAGGACAAGGAAAGAGTTTTAAAGGCAGCTAGAGAGAAAAAGGTCACCTATAAAGGGAAACCCATCAGGCTAACATCAGATTTCTCAACAGAAACCCTACAGGCCAGAAGAGAATGGCATGATATATTTAATACAATGAAACAGAAGGGCCTTGAACCAAGGATACTGTATCCAGCACGACTATCATTCAAATATGATGGTGGGATTAAACAATTCCCAGAAAAACAAAAGCTGAGGGAATTTGCTTTCCACAAACCACCTCTACAGAACATCTTACAGGGACTGCTCTAGATGGGAGCACTCCTAGAAAGAGCACAGCACAAAACACCCAACATATGAAGAATCGAGGAGGAGGAACAAGAAGGGAGAGAAGAAAAGAATCTCCAGACAGTGTATATAACAGCTCAATAAGCGAGCTAAGTTAGGCAGTAAGATACTAAAGAGGCTAACCTTGAACCTTTGGTAACCACGAATTTAAAGCCTGCAATGGCAATAAGTACATATCTTTCAATAGTCACCCTAAATGTTAATGGGTTGAATGCACCAATCAAAAGACACAGAGTAACAGAATGGATAAAAAAGCAAGACCCATCTATATGCTGCTTACAAGAAACTCACCTCAAAC
This sequence comes from Manis pentadactyla, assembly GCF_030020395.1. NCBI lineage: Eukaryota > Metazoa > Chordata > Mammalia > Pholidota > Manidae > Manis > Manis pentadactyla. Next base: position 142,936,360 of record NC_080020.1, on the reverse strand, counting down.
CCAAAGACATGTACAGACTAAAATTCAAGGGATGGAAAAACATATTTCAAGCAAACAACAGTGAGAAGAAAGCAGGGGTTGCAGTACTAATATCAGACAAAATAGACTTGAAAACAAAGAAAGTAACAAGAGATAAAGAAGGTCACTACATAATGATAAAGGGCTCAGTCAAACAAGAGGATATAACCATTCTAAATATATATGCACCCAACACAGGAGCACCAGCATATGTGAAACAAATACTAACAGAACTAAAGGGGGAAACAGACTGCAATGCATTCATTCTAGGAGACTTCAACACACCACTCACCCCAAAGGATAGATCCACTGGGCAGAAAATAAGTAAGGACACGGAAGCACTGAACAACACAGTAGAGCAGATGGACCTAATAGACATCTATAGAACTCTACATCCAAAAGCAGCGGGATATACATTCTTCTCAAATGCACATGGAACATTCTCCAGAATAGACCACATACTAGGTAACAAAAAGAGCCTCAGAAAATTCCAAAAGATTGAAATCCTACCAACCAACTTTTCAGACCACAAAGGCATAAAACTAGAAATAAACTGTACAAAGAAAGCAAAGAGGCTCACAAACACATGGAGGCTTAACAACACGCTCCTAAATAATCAATGGATCAATGACCAAATCAAAATGGAGATCCAGCAATATATGGAAACAAATGACAACAACAACACTAAGCCCCAACTTCTGTGGGACACAGCAAAAGCAGTCTTAAGAGGAAAGTATATAGCAATCCAAGCATATTTAAAAAAGGAAGAGCAATCCCAAATGAATGGTCTAATGTCACAATTATCGAAATTGGAAAAAGAAGAACAGATGAGGCCTAAGGTCAGCAGAAGGAGGGACATAATAAAGATCAGAGAAGAAATAAATAAAATTGAGAAGAATAAAACAATAGCAAAAATCAATGAAACCAAGAGCTGGTTCTTCGAGAAAATAAACAAAATAGATAAGCCTCTAGCCAGACTTATTAAGAAGAAAAGAGAGTCAACACAAATCAACAGTATCAGAAACGAGAAAGGAAAAATCACGACGGACCCCACAGAAATACAAAGAATTATTGGAGAATACTATGAAAACCTATATGCTAACAAGCTGGGAAACCTAGGAGAAATGGACAACTTCCTAGAAAAATATAACCTTCCAAGATTGACCCAGGAAGAAACAGAAAATCTAAACAGACCAATTACCAGCAACGAAATTGAAGCGGTAATCAAAAAACTACCAAAGAACAAAACCCCCGGGCCAGATGGATTTACCTCGGAATTTTATCAGACATACAGGGAAGACATAATACCCATTCTCCTTAAAGTTTTCCAGAAAATAGAGGAGGAGGGGATACTCCCAAACTTATTCTATGAAGCTAACATCACCCTAATACCAAAACCAGGCAAAGACCCCACCAAAAAAGAAAACTACAGACCAATATCCCTGATGAATGTAGATGCAAAAATACTCAACAAAATATTAGCAAACCGAATTCAAAAATATATCAAAAGGATCATACACCATGACCAAGTGGGATTCATCCCAGGGATGCAAGGATGGTACAACATTCGAAAGTCCATCAACATCATCCACCACATCAACAAAAAGAAAGACAAAAACCACATGATCATCTCCATAGATGCTGAAAAAGCATTTGACAAAGTTCAACATCCATTCATGTTAAAAACTCTCAGCAAAATGGGAATAGAGGGCAAGTACCTCAACATAATAAAGGCCAACTATGATAAAACCAAAGCCAACATTATATTGAACAGCGAGAAGCTGAAAGCATTTCCTCTGAGATCGGGAACTAGACAGGGATGCCCACTCTCTCCACTGTTATTTAACATAGTACTGGAGGTCCTAGCCACGGCAATCAGACAAAATAAAGAAATACAAGGAATCCAGATTGGTAAAGAAGAATTTAAACTGTCACTATTTGCAGATGACATGATACTGTACATAAAAAACCCTAAATACTCCACCCCAAAACTACTAGAACTGATATCGGAATACAGCAAAGTTGCCGGATACAAAATCAACACACAGAAATCTGTGGCTTTCCTATATACTAACAATGAACCAACAGAAAGAGAAATCAGGAAAACAACTCCATTCACAATTGCATCAAAAAAAATAAAATACCTAGGAATAAACCTAACCAAAGAAGTGAAAGACTTATACTCTGAAAACTACAAGTCACTCTTAAGAGAAATTAAAGGGGACACTAACAGATGGAAACTCATCCCATGCTCGTGGCTAGGAAGAATTAATATCGTCAAAATGGCCATCCTGCCCAAAGCAATATACAGATTTGATGCAATCCCTATGAAACTACCAGCAACATTCTTCAATGAACTGGAACAAATAATTCAAAAATTCATATGGAAACACCAAAGACCCCGAATAGCCAAAGCAATCCTGAGAAAGAAGAATAAACTAGGGGGGATCTCACTCCCCAACTTCAAGCTCTACTATAAAGCCATAGTAATCAAGACAATTTGGTACTGGCACAAGAGCAGACCCACAGACCAATGGAACACACTAGAGAATCCAGACATTAACCCAGACATATATGGTCAATTAATATTTGATAAAGGAGCCATGGACATACAATGGGGAAATGACAGTCTCTTCAACAGGTGGTGCTGGCAAAACTGGACAGCTACATGTAGGAGAATGAAACTGGACCATTGTCTAACCCCATATACAAAAGTAAACTCAAAATGGATCAAAGACCTGAATGTAAGCCATGAAACCATTAAACTCTTGGAAGAAAACATAGGCACAAACCTCTTAGACATAAACATGAGTGACCTCTTCTTGAACATATCTCCCCGGGCAAGGAAAACAACAGCAAAAATGAGTAAGTGGGACTATATTAAGCTGAAAAGCTTCTGTACAGCAAAAGACACCATCAATAGAACAAGAAGGATCCCTACAGTATGGGAGAATATATTTGAAAATGACACATCCGATAAAGGCTTGACGTCCAGAATATATAAAGAGCTCACACGCCTCAACAAACAAAAAACAAATAACCCAATTAAAAAATGGGCAGAGGAACTGAAGAGACAGTTCTCCAAAAAAGAAATACAGATGGCCAACAGGCACATGAAAAGATGCTCCACATCGCTAATTATCAGAGAAATGCAAATTAAAACTACAATGAGGTATCACCTCACACCAGTAAGGATGGCTGCCATCCAAAAGACAAACAACAACAAATGTTGGCGAGGCTGTGGACAAAGGGGAACCCTCCTACACTGCTGGTGGGAATGTAAGTTAGTTCAACCATTGTGGAAAGCAGTATGGAGGTACATAAAAATGCTCAAAACAGACTTACCATTTGACCCAGGAATTCCACTCCTAGGAATTTACCCTAAGAACGCAGCAATCAAGTTTGAGAAAGACAGATGCACCCCTATGTTTATTGCAGCACTATTTACAATAGCCAAGAATTGGAAGCAACCTAAATGTCCATCAATAGATGAATGGATAAAGAAGAAGTGGTACATATACACAATGGAATACTACTCAGCCATAAGAAAAGGGCAAATCCAATCATTTGCAGCAACATGGATGGAGCTGGAGGGTATTATGCTCAGTGAAACAAGCCAAGCGGAGAAAGAGAAATACCAAATGATTTCACTTATCTGTGGAATATAAGAACAAAGGAAAAACTGAAGGAACAAAACAGCAGCAGAATCACAGAACTCAAGAATGGACTAACAGGTACCAAAGGGAAACGGACTGGGGAGGATGGGTGGGTAGGGAGGGATAAGGGTGGGAGAAGTAGCAGGGTATTAATATTAACATGCATGGGGCGTAGGAGAAAAGGGAGGGCTATACAACAGAGAGAAGGCAAGTAGTGATTCTACAACATTTTGCTATGCTGATGGACAGTGACTGTAAAGGGGTTTATAGGGGAGACCTGGTATAGGGGAGAGCCTAGTAAACATAATATTCGTCATGTAAGTGTAGAATAGTGATACCAAAAACAAAGCAAAAAAAAAAAAGGGCAGTTCCTGTGTGGTAACCTCCAACGAGTTCTACACAAGGGTATAAAGGACATATAAAAGTGTAGGCAAAGGGTCTGTTTGTGTTTATACAGAGGATCAAAGCCTAATTGGGCTACCCCGAAAATGAACTAAGATACGATATGAAAAAGAACTTCCAACATCTGCACTCTCTGGAAGACTCATGCCAGAAGATGATCATCAAAAAACCCCAACAAAGATCCACACACTGCTACAGCTGTAGATGCACTCATCCCACCAGTTCCTGGACTTGCCATGGGAATGAGGAAGGAGATATCTAAGCTGGCCTGTGCATACAGTAAAACAACAAATTTGACTGGATCTATACTGTTGGAACTCAACCAAGAATTTGGAGAAGTGCAAATTGTAGCGCTCCAAAGTCTTACAACTACAAACTATTTACTGTTAAAAGAACATATGGCATGTGAACAGTGCCCAGGAATGGGTTGTTTTAATTTGTCTGATTTCTCTCAGACTGTTCAAGTTCAGTTGGACAATATCCACCATATCATAGATAAGTTTTCACAAATGCCTAAGGTGCCTAACTGGTTTTCTTGGTTTCACTGGAGATGGCTGGTAATTACAGATACGCTTTGGTTATGTAACTATACTCCTATTATGTTAATGTGTGTGCGCAATTTAAGTAGTAGCTTAAAACCTATACATGCTGAAGTTACTCTACAAGAAGATATGTCAAAGAAATAATCAATCTTCCCATGTTTTCTTCCGCCTGCTACTTCTATAGCTTTTCTTCTTCCTTCCTAATTACAACCCTTAAATAGAATTCGTGCCTCATATCAAATTTACCGAGTATCATAATTCTTCCAAGTGGTAAAGATACCTCAAGACAAATGTTGGGCATAGAAGCCACAGGGCATAAATATGCAAAGAAGTAAAAAGCTAACCTTTTCAAACAATAAGGCTTCCCTCTCACTTACCAACTTCACCTTTCCCTGTATGGCCCCGGAAGATGACTGGTTAGCCAGAGATGGGTAAGATTCCTCAAGGGAGGAACAACCTAAGACAGGCACAGTCGCAGGGGGGCCATCAGGTGAGAAATTGGGGATCAACAGAGGTGAGGCTTAGAACCTCACCCCCCCGTTCTGAGAGAAATCTTCTGCATATGTGGATGTTTTATTGCCCTAGTCTAGCTTGGATTAACACATAGTCTACAGGCACACACCTGATCATCTACATTTGCTCTCTTACAACACTAAACTATGTTTTCTACCTTTATCTTGTATCTACCTACCACTTCAGCATTTTATTAAAAATAATAATAATAAAGAGAGAAATGTGGTATCCACATATAAATCAAGTATAAAAACCAAATGAGTATTCATATTTGAACTGACTGTTTATAGTTCATAATGCATGAGCAAAACCGAAAGTTTCTGTGATGACTGCCCTTTTACTGTTCACTATGTAACTTATTCATTATGTAAGAATTTGTTCTCCATGTAAGAACTTGTTTGTTATGCCTCGGAAGATTGGAGACTGACAAAAATTAGGCTTGGGGTGGATTAATGATTGTGCATTGAGCATTGACTCCCCTATACAGAATTTTATTGTCGTTAACAACCATTTGATCAATAAATATGAGAGATGCCCTCACAAAAAAAAAAAAAAAAAAAAAAGACAGACTTCCAATGGTAAAATAAATAAGTAACCGGGATGTAATGTATAGCATAAGGAAAATAGTCAAGATATTGTAACAGCTTGGTATGGTGATAGCTGGAACCTAGAATTATGTATATAAATGTTTTACCACTGTGTTGTACACTTGAAACTAATGTAATGTAATACTGTGCGTCAACTACCCTTCAATAAAAAATAATTATTAAAAAAAAAAAAAGAGATAAAGAAGGACGTTACATAATGATAAAGGGGTCAGTCCAACAAGAGGATATAACCATTAAAAATATATATGCACCCAATACAGTAACACCAACATATGTGAAACAAATACTAACAGAATTAAAGGAGGAAATAGAATGCAATGCATTCATTCTAGGAGACTTCAACACACCTCTCACTCCAAAGGACAGATCCACCAGACAGAAAATAAGTAAGGACACAGAGGCACTGAACAACACACTAGAACAGATGGACTTAACAAACATCTTCAGAACTCTACACCCGAAATCAGGATACACATTCTTCTCAAGTGCACATGGAACATTTTCCAGAATAGACCACATACTAGGCCTCAAAAACAGCCTCAGTTAATTCAAAAAAATTGAAATTCTACCAACCAACTTCTCAGACCACAAAGGTATAAAACTAGAAATAAATTGTACAAAGAAAACAAAAATGCTCACAAACACATGGAGGCTTAACAACATGCTTCTAAATAATCAATGGATCAATGATCAAATTAAAACAGAGATCAAGCAATATATGGAGACAAATGACAATGAGAGCATAAAGCCCCAACTTCTGTGCAACTCAGTGAAGGCAGTTCTAAGAGGAAAGTATATAGCAATCCAGGCCTACTTAAAGAAGGAAGAACAATCCCAAATGAACAGTCTAGAGTCACAGTTATTGAAATTGGAAAAAGAAGAGCAAATGAGGCCCAAAATCAGTAGAAGGAGGGACATAATAAAGATCAGAGAAGAAATAAATAAAATTGAGAAGAATAAAACAATAGAAAAAACCAGTGAAACCGAGAGCTGGTTCCTTGAGAAAATAAAGAAACTAGATAAGCCCCTAGCTTGACTTATTAAAAGAGAATTTTCACACATCAACAGAATCAGAAATGAGAAAGGAAAAATTATGATGGACCCCGCAGAAATACAAAAAATTATTAGAGAATACTATGAAAATCTATATGCTAAGAAGCTGGAAAACCTAGAAGAAGTGGACAACTTCTTAGAAAAATACAACCTGCCGAGACTGACTAAGGAAGGAACAGAAATCTAAACAGACCAATTACCAGCAAAGAAATGGAATCAGTAATCAAAAAACTACCCAAGGAGAGGGGCGGAAGATGGCGGCGTGAGTAGAGCAGCGGAAATCTCCTCCCAAAACAACATATATCTATGAAAATATAACAAAGACAACCCTTCCTAGAATAAAGACCAGAGGACACAGGACAATATCCAGACCACATCCGCACCTGAGAGAACCCAGCGCCTCGCGAAGGGGGTAAGATACAAGCCCCGGCCCCGCGGGAGCCGAGCGCCCCTCCCCCCAGCTCCCGGCGGGAGAAGAGCAGGCAGAGCGGGAGGGAGACGGAGCCCAGGACTGCCGAACACCCAGCCCCAGCCATCCGGGCCAGAGTGCAGGGCCCCCGATACTGGGAAAACAGGGCAGCAAGAACAGTGAGCAGGCACTGGAGGCTGGGCGACAGAGGACATAAGAAAAGCGCGCGACCATTTTTTTTTTTTCTTTTTTGCTTTTTTGCTGCTTTGTTTTGGCGAGTGCTTTTTGGAAGTCTTAAAGGGACAGGGAGCCCAATACTAGGGAAACAGGGCAGAAAGACCGGTGAGCAGAGGCCTGAGGCTGGCACCGGAGAATAAAGAAAAACGAACGACCACCTTTTTTTTTTTAATTAAAAATTTTTTTTTTTTTAATTAAAAAAATTTTTTTCTTGTTTTTTTTTTGTGGTCGTTGTTTTGTTTTGGCGGGTGCTTTTTGGAAGTCTTAAAGGGGCAGGGCGGGTCACTTAATCCAGAGGTAGGGAATCCGGGATCTCTGGGCACTCTAACCCCTGGGCTGCAGGGAGCAGGGAGGCCCCTTACGGAGATAAATAGCCTCCCAGCAGCTCCTGCTCCAACGCGACTCCACCACTTTGGAGTAGCTGCCCGCGCCAGGCCACGCCCACAGCAACAGCGGAGATTAACTCCATAGCAGCCCGGCAGGAAGCAGAAACCCTGTCTGCGCGCAGCTGCGCAGCACAAGCCACTAGAGGCCGCTGTTCGCCCAGGAGAGGAGGGCCACAAACCAACAAGAAAGGAAGTCCTTCCAGCCGTCACTCGTCCCAGTTCTGCAGACTATTCCTATCACCATGAAAAGGCAAAGCTACAGGCAGACAAAGATCACAGAGACAACACCAGAGAAGGAGACAGACCTAACCAGTCTTCCTGAAAAAGAATTCAAAATAAGAATCATAAACATGCTGACAGAGATGCAGAGAAATACGCAAGAAAAATGGGATGAAGTCCGGAAAGAGATCACAGATGCCAGAAAGGAGATCGCAGAAATGAAACAAACTCTGGAAGGGTTTATAAGCAGAATGGATAGAATTCAAGAGGCCATTGATGGAATTGAAATCAGAGAACAGGAACGCATAGAAGCTGACATAGAGAGAGACAAAAGGATCTCCAGGAATGAAACAATATTAAGAGAACTGTGTGACCAATCCAAAAGGAACAATATCCGTATTATAGGGGTCCCAGAAGAAGAAGAGAGAGGAAAAGAGATGGAAAGTATCTTAGAAGAAATAATTGCTGAAAACTTCCCCACACTGGGGGAGGAAGTAATCGAACAGACCACGGAAATACACAGAACCCCCAACAGAAAGGATCCAAGAAGGGCAACACCAAGACACATAATAATTAAAATGGCAAAGATCAAGGACAAGGAAAGAGTGTTAAAGGCAGCTAGAGAGAAAAAGGTCACCTATAAAGGGAAACCCATCAGGCTAACATCAGATTTCTCAACAGAAACCCTACAGGCCAGAAGAGAATGGCATGATATATTTAATACAATGAAACAGAAGGGCCTTGAACCAAGGATACTGTATCCAGCACGACTATCATTCAAATATGACGGTGGGATTAAACAATTCCCAGACAAACAAAAGCTGAGGGAATTTGCTTTCCACAAACCACCTCTACAGAACATCTTACAGGGACTGCTCTAGATGGGAGCACTCCTAGAAGGAGCACAGCACAAAACACCCAACATATGAAGAATCGAGGAGGAGGAACAAGAAGGGAGAGAAGAAAAGAATCTCCAGACAGTGTATATAACAGCTCAATAAGCGAGCTAAGTTAGGCAGTAAGATACTAAAGAGGCTAACCTTGAACCTTTGGTAACCACGAATTTAAAGCCTGCAATGGCAATAAGTACATATCTTTCAATAGTCACCCTAAATGTTAATGGGTTGAATGCACCAATCAAAAGACACAGAGTAACAGAATGGATAAAAAAGCAAGACCCATCTATATGCTGCTTACAAGAAACTCACCTCAAACCCAAAGACATGTACAGACTAAAAGTCAAGGGATGGAAAAACATATTTCAAGCAAACAACAGTGAGAAGAAAGCAGGGGTTGCAGTACTAATATCAGACAAAATAGACTTCAAAACAAAGAAAGTAACAAGAGATAAAGAAGGACACTACATAATGATAAAGGGCTCAGTCAAACAAGAGGATATAACCATTCTAAATATATATGCACCCAACACAGGAGCACCAGCATATGTGAAACAAATACTAACAGAACTAAAGGGGGATATAGACTGCAATGCATTCATTCTAGGAGACTTCAACACACCACTCATCCCAAAGGATAGATCCACTGGGCAGAAAATAAGTAAGGACACGGAAGCACTGAACAACACAGTAGAGCAGATGGACCTAATAGACATCTATAGAACTCTACATCCAAAAGCAGCGGGATATACATTCTTCTCAAGTGCACATGGAACATTCTCCAGAATAGACCACATACTAGGTCACAAAAAGAGCCTCAGAAAATTCCAAAAGATTGAAATCCTACCAACCAACTTTTCAGACCACAAAGGCATAAAACTAGAAATAAACTGTACAAAGAAAGCAAAGAGGCTCACAAACACATGGAGGCTTAACAACACGCTCCTAAATAATCAATGGATCAATGACCAAATCAAAATGGAGATCCAGCAATATATGGAAACAAATGACAACAACAACACTAAGCCCCAACTTCTGTGGGACACAGCAAAAGCAGTCTTAAGAGGAAAGTATATAGCAATCCAAGCATATTTAAAAAAGGAAGAGCAATCCCAAATGAATGGTCTAATGTCACAATTATCAAAATTGGAAAAAGAAGAACAGATGAGGCCTAAGGTCAGCAGAAGGAGGGACATAATAAAGATCAGAGAAGAAATAAATAAAATTGAGAAGAATAAAACAATAGCAAAAATCAATGAAACCAAGAGCTGGTTCTTTGAGAAAATAAACAAAATAGATAAGCCTCTAGCCAGACTTATTAAGAAGAAAAGAGAGTCAACACAAATCAACAGTATCAGAAACGAGAAAGGAAAAATCACGACGGACCCCACGGAAATGCAAAGAATTATTGGAGAATACTATGAAAACCTATATGCTAACAAGCTGGGAAACCTAGGAGAAATGGACAACTTCCTAGAAAAATATAACCTTCCAAGATTGACCCAGGAAGAAACAGAAAATCTAAACAGACCAATTACCAGCAACGAAATTGAAGAGGTAATCAAAAAACTACCAAAGAACAAAACCCCCGGGCCAGATGGATTTACCTCGGAATTTTATCAGACATACAGGGAAGACATAATACCCATTCTCCTTAAAGTTTTCCAAAAAATAGAGGAGGAGGGGATACTCCCAAACTCATTCTATGAAGCTAACATCACCCTAATACCAAAACCAGGCAAAGACCCCACCAAAAAAGAAAACTACAGACCAATATCCCTGATGAACGTAGATGCAAAAATACTCAACAAAATATTAGCAAACCGAATTCAAAAATACATCAAAAGGATCATACACCATGACCAAGTGGGATTCATCCCAGGGATGCAAGGATGGTACAACATTCGAAAGTCCATCAACATCATCCACCACATCAACAAAAAGAAAGACAAAAACCACATGATCATCTCCATAGATGCTGAAAAAGCATTTGACAAAGTTCAACATCCATTCATGTTAAAAACTCTCAGCAAAATGGGAATAGAGGGCAAGTACCTCAACATAATAAAGGCCATCTATGATAAACCCACAGCCAACATTATATTGAACAGCGAGAAGCTGAAAGCATTTCCTCTGAGATCGGGAACTAGACAGGGATGCCCACTCTCTCCACTGTTATTTAACATAGTACTGGAGGTCCTAGCCACGGCAATCAGACAAAATAAAGAAATACAAGGAATCCAGATTGGTAAAGAAGAAGTTAAACTGTCACTATTTGCAGATGACATGATACTGTACATAAAAAACCCTAAAGACTCCACCCCAAAACTACTAGAACTGATATCAGAATACAGCAAAGTTGCAGGATACAAAATCAACACACAGAAATCTGTGGCTTTCCTATATACTAACAATGAACCAACAGAAAGAGAAATCAGGAAAACAACTCCATTCACAATTGCATCAAAAAAAATAAAATACCTAGGAATAAACCTAACCAAAGAAGTGAAAGACTTATACTCTGAAAACTACAAGTCACTCTTAAGAGAAATTAAAGGGGACACTAACAGATGGAAACTCATCCCATGCTCGTGGCTAGGAAGAATTAATATCGTTAAAATGGCCATCCTGCCCAAAGCAATATACAGATTTGATGCAATCCCTATGAAACTACCAGCAACATTCTTCAATGAACTGGAACAAATAATTCAAAAATTCATATGGAAACACCAAAGACCCCGAATAGCCAAAGCAATCCTGAGAAAGAAGAATAAAGTAGGGGGGATCTCACTCCCCAACTTCAAGCTCTACTATAAAGCCATAGTAATCAAGACAATTTGGTACTGGCACAAGAGCAGAGCCACAGACCAATGGAACAGACTAGAGAATCCAGACATTAACCCAGACATATATGGTCAATTAATATTTGATAAAGGAGCCATGGACATACAATGGCGAAATGACAGTCTCTTCAACAGGTGGTGCTGGCAAAACTGGACAGCTACATGTAGGAGAATGAAACTGGACCATTGTCTAACCCCATATACAAAAGTAAACTCAAAATGGATCAAAGACCTGAATGTAAGCCATGAAACCATTAAACTCTTGGAAGAAAACATAGGCACAAACCTCTTAGACATAAACATGAGTGACCTCTTCTTGAACATATCTCCCCGGGCAAGGAAAACAACAGCAAAAATGAGTAAGTGGGACTATATTAAGCTGAAAAGCTTCTGTACAGCAAAAGACACCATCAATAGAACAAGAAGGATCCCTACAGTATGGGAGAATATATTTGAAAATGACACATCCGATAAAGGCTTGACGTCCAGAATATATAAGGAGCTCTCACGCCTCAACAAACAAAAAACAAATAACCCAATTAAAAAATGGGCAGAGGAACTGAAGAGACAGTTCTCCAAAAAAGAAATACAGATGGCCAACAGACACATGAAAAGATGCTCCACATCGCTAATTATCAGAGAAATGCAAATTAAAACTACAATGAGGTATCACCTCACACCAGTAAGGATGGCTGCCATCCAAAAGACAAACAACAACAAATGTTGGCGAGGCTGTGGACAAAGGGGAACCCTCCTACACTGCTGGTGGGAATGTAAGTTAGTTCAACCATTGTGGAAAGCAGTATGGAGGTACATAAAAATGCTCAAAACAGACTTACCATTTGACCCAGGAATTCCACTCCTAGGAATTTACCCTAAGAACGCAGCAATCAAGTTTGAGAAAGACAGATGCACCCCTATGTTTATTGCAGCACTATTTACAATAGCCAAGAATTGGAAGCAACCTAAATGTCCATCAATAGATGAATGGATAAAGAAGATGTGGTACATATACACAATGGAATACTACTCAGCCATAAGAAAAGGGCAAATCCAATCATTTGCAGCAACATGGATGGAGCTGGAGGGTATTATGCTCAGTGAAACAAGCCAAGCGGAGAAAGAGAAATACCAAATGATTTCACTTATCTGTGGAATATAAGAACAAAGGAAAAACTGAAGGAACAAAACAGCAGCAGAATCACAGAACTCAAGAATGGACTAACAGGTACCAAAGGGAAAGGGACTGGGGAGGATGGGTGGGTAGGGAGGGATAAGGGGGGGAGAAGTAGGGGGGTATTATGATTAATATGCATGGGGGGGGTAGGAGAAAATGGAGGGCTGTACAACACAGAGAAGGCAAGTAGTGACTCTACAACATTTTGCTATGCTGATGGACAGTGACTGTAAAGGGGTTTATAGGGGAGAGCCTAGTAAACATAATATTCGTCATGTAAGTGTAGATTAGTGATAGAAAAAAAAAAAAGGGCATTTTCTGTGTGGTAACCTCCAACGAGTTCTACACAAGGGTATAAAGGGCATATAAAAGTGTAGGCAAAGGGTCTGTTTGTGTTTATACAGAGGATCAAAGCCTAATTGGGCTACCCCGAAAATGAACTAAGATACGATATGAAAAAGAACTTCCAACATCTGCACTCTCTGGAAGACTCAGGCCAGAAGATGATCATCAAAAAACCCCAACAAAGATCCACGCACTGCTACAGCTGTAGATGCACTCATCCCACCAGTTCCTGGACTTGCCATGGGAATGAGGAAGGAGATATCTAAGCTGGCCTGTGCATACAGTAAAACAACAAAATTGGACTGGATCTATACTGTTGGAACTCAACCAAGAATTTGGAGAAGTGCAAATTGTAGCGCTCCAAAGTCTTACAACTACAAACTATTTACTGTTAAAAGAACATATGGCATGTGAACAGTCCCCAGGAATGGGTTGTTTTAATTTGTCTGATTTCTCTCAGACTGTTCAAGTTCAGTTGGACAATATCCACCATATCATAGATTTCACAAATCATTCACAAATGCCTAAGGTGCCTAACTGGTTTTCTTGGTTTCACTGCAGATGGCTGGTAATTACAGATATGCTTTGGTTATGTAACTATACTCCTATTATGTTAATGTGTGTGTGCAATTTAAGTAGTAGCTTAAAACCTGTACATGCTAAAGTTACTCTACAAGAAGATATATCAAAGAAATAATCAATCTTCCCATGTTTTCTTCTGCCTGCTACTTCTATAGCTTTTCTTCTTCCTTCCTAATTACAACCCTTAAATAGAATTCGTGCCTCATATCAAATTTACCGAGTATCATAATTCTTCCAAGTGGTAAAGATACCTCAAAACAAATGCTGGGCATAGAAGCCACAGGGCATAAATATGCAAAGAAGTAAAAAGCTAACTTTTTCAAACAATAAGGCTTCTCTCTCACTTACCAACTTCACATTTCCCTGTATGGCCCCGGAAGATGACTGGTTAGCCAGAGACGGGTAAGATTCCTCAAGGGAGGAACAACCTAAGACAGGCACAGTCGCAGGGGGGCCATCAGGTGAGAAATTGGGGATCAACAGAGGTGAGTCTTAGAACCTCACCCCCCCTGTTCTGAGAGAAATCTTCTGCATACGTGGATGTTTTATTGCCCTGGTCTAGCTTGGATTAACACATAGTCTACAGGCACACACCTGATCATCTACATGTGCTCTCTTACAACACTAAACTATGTTTTCTACCTTTATCTTGTATCTACCTACCACTTCAGCATTTTATTAAAAATAATAATAATAAAGAGAGAAATGTGGTATCCACATATAAATCAAGTATAAAAACCAAATGAGTATTCATATTTGAACTGACTGTTTAGAGTTCATAATGCATGAGCAAAACCGAAAGTTTCTGTGATGACTGCCCTTGTACTGTTCACCATGTAACTTATTCATTATGTAAGAATTTGTTCTACATGTAAAAACTTGTTTGTTATGCCTCAGAAGATTGGAGACTGACAAAAATTAGGCTTGGGGTGGATTAATGATTGTGCATTGAGCATTGACTCCCCTATACAGAATTTTATTGTCGTTAACAACCATTTGATCAATAAATATGAGAGATGCCCTCACAAAAAAAAAAAAAAAAAAAGGACAGACTTCCAATGGTAAAATAAATTAGTAACCGGGATGTAATGTATAGCATAAGGAATATAGTCAAGATATTGTAACAGCCTGGTAGGGTGATAGCTGGAACCTAGAATTATGTATATAAATGTTCTACCACTGTGTTGTACACTTGAAACTCATGTAATGTAATACTGTGTGTCAACTACCCTTCAATAAAAAATAATTATTTAAAAAAAAAAAAAAAAAAAAAAAAACTACCCAAGAACAAAACCCTTGGGCCAGATGTATTAACCGCTGAATTTATCAGACATATAGAGAAGACATAATACTCATTCTCCTTAAAGTTTTCCAAAAAATAGAAGAGGACAGAATACTTCCAAACTCATTCTATGAAGCCAGCATCACTCTAATACCAAAACCAGGCAGACCCCACAAAAAAAGAAAATTACAGACCAATATCCCTGATGAACATAGATGCAAAAATACTCAACAAAATATTAACAAACCAAATTCAAAAATACATCAAGAGGATCGTACAGCATGACCAAGTGGGATTCATCTCAGGGATGCAAGGATGGTACAACATTCGAAAATCCTTCAACATCATCTACTATATCAACAAAAAGAAGGACAAAAACCACATGTTCATCTCCACAGACGCTGAAAAAGAATTCGACAAAATTCAACATCCATTCATGATAAAAACTATCAACAAAATGGGTATAGAGAGCAAGTACCTCAACATAATAAAGGCCATATGTGACAAACCCACAGCCAACATCATATGTAACAGCAGGAAGCTGAAAGATTTTCCTCTAAGATTGGGAACAAGACAGGGATGCCCACTCTCCGCACTGTTATTCAACATAGTACTGGAGGTCCTAGCTATGGCAATCAGGCAAAACAAAGAAATATAAGGCATCCAGAATGGTAAAGAAGAAGTCAAACTGTCATTATTTGCAGATGACAGGGTATTGTACATAAAAAAACCATAAAGACTCCATTCCAGAACTCCTACAACTAATATCTGAATACAGCAAAGTTGCAGGATACAAAATTAATGCACAGAAATCTGTTGCCTTCCTATACACTAACGATGAACTAAAAGAAAGAGAAATCAGGAAAACAATTCCATTCACAATTGCATCAAAAAGAATAAAATACCTAGGAATAAACCTAACCAGGGGAGTGAAAGACCTGTACCCTGAAAACTACAAGACTCTTTTAAGAGAAATTAAAGAGGAGACACTAACAAATGGAAACTCATTCCATGCTCTTGGCTAGGAAGAATTAATATTGTCAAAATGTCCATCCTGCCTAATGCAATCTACAGATTCAATGCAATCCCTATCAAAATACCAACAACAGTCTTCAGTGAACTGGAACAAATAGTTTTAAAATTCATATGGAACCACAGAAGACCCCAAATAGCCAAAGCAATCCTGCAAAGGAAGAATAAAGCAGGGGGCATCTCACTTCCAAACTTCAAGCTGTACTACAAAGCCACAGTAATCATGACAATTTGGTACTGGCACAAGAACAGACCCACAGACCAGTGGAATAGAATAGAGAGTCCAGATATTAACCCAAATATATATGGCCAATTATTATATGATAAAGGATCCATGGACATACAATGGGGAAATGACAGCCTCTTCAACAGCTGGTGTTGGCAAACCTGGACAGCTACAACATGTAAGAGAATGAAACTGGATCACTGTCTAACCCCATACACAAAAGTAAATTCAAAATGGATCAAAGACCTGAATGTAAGTCATGAAACCATAAAACTCTTAGAAAAAAACATAGGCAAAAATCTCTTGGACATAAACATGAGTGACTTCTTCATGAACATATCTCCCCGGGCAAGGGAAACAAAAGCAAAAATGAATAAGTGGGACTATATCAAGCTGAAAAGCTTCTGTACAGCAAAGGACACCATCAGTAGAACAAAAAGGTACCCTACAGTATGGGAGAATATATTCATAAATGACAGATCTGATAAAGGCTTGACATCCAAAATATATAAAGATCTCACACACCTCAACAAAGAAAAAGCAAATAATCCAATCAAAAAATGCGCAGAGGAGCTGAACAGACGGTTCTCCAAAGAAGAAATTCAGATGGCCAACAGACACATGAAAAGATGCTCCACATCGCTAGTCATCAGAGAAATGCAAATTAAAACCACAATGAGATATCACTTCACACCAGTAAGGATCGCCACCATTCAAAAGACAAACAACAGCAAGTGTTGGCAAGGTTGTGGAGAAAGGAGAACCCTCCCATACTGCTGGTGAGAATGCAAACTAGTTCAACTATTATGGAAAAAGCAGTATGGAGGTTCCTCAAAAAGCTCAAAATAGCAATACCATTTGACCCAGGAATTCCACTTCTAGGAATTTACCCTAAGAGTGCAGTAGCCCAGTTTGAAAAAGACATATGCACCCCTATGTTTATTGCAGCACTGTTTACAATAGCCAATAAATGGAAGCAACCTAAGTGTCCATCAGTAGATGAATGGATAAAGAAGATGTGGTACATATACACAATGGAATATTATTCAGACATAAGAAGTACACAAATCCTACCATTTGCAACAACATGGATGGAGCTAGAGGGTATTATGCTCAGTGACATAAGCCAGGTGGAGAGAAACAAGTACCAAATGATTTCACTCATCTGTGGAGTATGAGAACAAAGAAAAAACTGAAGGAACAAAACAGCAGCAGACTCACAGAACCCGAGAATGGACTAACAGTTACCAAAGGGAAAGGGACTGGGGAGGATGGGTGGGAAGGGAGGGATAAGGGTGGGGAAAAAGAAAGAAAAAGAAAGGGCTTATTACGATTAGCATGTATAATGTGGATGGGGCATGGGGAGGGCTGTGCAACACAGAGAAGACAAGTAGTAAGTCTACAGCATCTTACTACACAGATGGACAGTGACTGTAATGGGGTTTATGGGGGGGACTTGGTGATGGGGAGCATACAGTAAACATAATGTTCCTCATGTAATTGTAGATTAATGATACCAAAATTAAAAAAAAAAGGTCTCAGGAGTTGTTGTAAAGATGGAAGCACTAATGCCGTTTAAATTTTTAGAAGCTCATGAGAGTTACACTCAAATACTGAAAATTTACTATTAAACAGAATTGTTAACCTTCTTGATTTAAAGAAGTGGGGCGTAATGTTTTTCAGTGTTAAAATATGAAACTTCTGAATGAATTGACACTGTCATAATGTAGTTCTCCTTGTCTCTTTTCCCTTTTGAGCTCTGACAGATTTGGGGGGGAATATCTAAGTTTAGCCTGTGCTCTGGTCATCTGATTGCTGTTCCTCTTGAATTTGTTACAGTATTGCCCTTTGCTTTTGTTTCTGGTCAATAACCAGACCAACCAACTGCTAACAGACATGGCCGTTGATTTTCCATCTTGCTTTTCAGCTGACTACCTGGCTCAGGCATTTGATTCTCTGTGTTTGGACTTGAAGACAGATGAAGGAAAGATCTTGTTTTTGGAGTATCAAGCTGTTCCAGTCATATTAAGTCATCTAAGAATAACCAGTAAAGGGCTGCTAGCCAATGTCATTGATAGCTTGCTTCAGATGACAGTGGAATCCAGTAAGTTTTTAAGTTTTATATACACAAATGACATTGGTGTGATTTTTCTCGTCTCTTCTGCATGTGTAACTACATATCAAACACTTGCATTTTATAACAGTAATGCTTAAAAATATTTTTGACGTCTGTGTAATGTACATTAATAACATCCCTAAGAGTTAAAAAACCTAACACTTTGTCCAGATTTTCACTCAGCATGCTTCCCAGCCATCTCAGTTACATACACACCTGTTCTGCATGTAGCGAGCCTCTTTCTCTGTTCTTTGTTGTTTCAATCCAGTCACAGATTCCCTGTTTGCTCAGGGAGTGAGACATCAGATGTGTCTCCACCTAACAGGAGAACAATGGCACAGCCATATTCCCATTGTTGCCTCAACCTCACTGTTCATTGGAGGGAAGGGGCACTCCAGCTACATATGGGTCTTTATATTTGGATTTGGAATATTTTAAAAATTAATTTTGGAATATTTTGTAGCCTGTGGGCTTTTTCCCTTTTGGTCTTTATGTTGGTGTGAGTTCTCTTAATGTGCTATTGACGGTTCCTAATTTAGCCCAGCTATGTGTAGGGAGGCTGAGCATAAGCATTTTCATGTGCTGTGTTGGCGGTGCTCTCTGACCTTCAGGTAAGCTCTTGGCTTGTAACACGCAGCCATTTTGCTTTAGCAACACCATCACTTGTAGTTTGTCTTCTTTCCACTACAGCACTTCTGAAAATGAAGCGTTTATGCCTTCCAGCAGGTGAAAACTGAAAAAGGAAAGCCACTGCTCCACGTGGTCATAAACAGTCCATGATACCTCGTGCTGCTTGTGGGGGAATCCCTAATATGGGGTGCAAAGCATGGTTATGCTTCTGACCAGGTGCAGTCAGTGTGGCTTTCACATTTTCAGTTCATGTTACGTACAACCTTGTTTTTCCTTTACAGCATCCCTTTGAAGGGAGCCTGATAGAAAAACTGAGACCTAGGAAAATTAGGTAACCTGTTCATGGATTCCACAGGTAGACAGAGGTGGAGTCTAGACTTCAAACTAAATTGATTCTAGATGTAAAGTGTCTTCCACCATAGCACTCTGAGTAGGTTTTCCAGGCTTGTTTTTGTCTCCTGCCCCAAACTGTCAAATTTTCCCTGACATATTTTTTAATATTTTTAGCTATTTGTAACTCTTGGACATATGTTTGGGGATCTAGCTACCTAGATAAGTAATCTTGGGGTTTTGTATCCTGATTTACTAATTTAAGATATACAACATAAATTTTTTAAAATTAGGAAATAAAAATGCTACCTGATGTAAATATCTCTTCATTGGAAACAAATTTATCTGAATATATCAGACATGAAATCTTCTTGTAGCCAAAGGAAGACTAAATATGATTTTGTGAAATAGCGGACCTACTTGGGTAAAGTGACTTTGTAGCATGGTAACATTCACATTTGGAGAAACAGTATTGGATTAGCGAGTCCACACATGCTCAGTGCATTCACATTTTTTTCCCTTTGTTCCAATTATGTTCAAATCCAAGCTTATTGCTTCTTGCCCAAATTGAGTAAATAATACAATTTCTAATGCTGATTTCTAGAAAGTTATATTATTTTTAGAGGTGGGAAACTTTTGGAAGATTGGAAATGGGCAATCTTCGGTGATAGCTGACTGAGGTATATTTATTTGCCTGAAGTATTTTCCATTGTTAATATAAATCCAGTACCTGATGTTAGCCAACAAAATTTGTTGAAGGGATAAATGAATGATGGATTAGAATGCAACAAATACTTCTTTAGCTGTTGGTTTCATGTTTTATTTTTTCGAGATTTGAAATGGGAAACTCATTTCACCATGTAAATAATTTCCACATGCCATTTTTTTTTAGTTCATAGGAAAAGTTGGAACAGAAATCTCACCAGAACTGATTCGCAGATTGCTTCTCTTACCCAGGGGGCCCTGGCCAGCTGTGTGTGGGGTACCATGTTTCAGGCAGTGTGTTTGCGGTACTCTGCTGAGCCTTGGTCTTTTCTCTGAAGCCATGTGGGGCTCTGGAGCAGAGGGTGGAAGGAGTTGTCGGTCAGCTGAGCTCTGGCCCTGAGCCACTCAGAGTATGTAGTACTGGGACACCAGGAGGGCAGTATGAAAACAGGGTTAAGATACCTGAGCAGTAATTTGGCAGTAATTTTATGCCTGTTAAATTAAATAATAATTTAAAACATTTGGACCTGTATTTTGTATGTTTTTTTAATTTCATTTTCTAGTTTTGTTTTTTAATGGTATTGTAAAAAGGTAAACTGAGGCACGTGACATTTTGAAAAGTTCATTTCCACAAAAATTCAAATGGGACAACACCAAAACTGAAAGTGGTTAGGGGGTGCTCTACAGGCGGGCCCTAGGGCTGAGGCTTTTTTTTTAAATTAATATAATACCATTATTTAATCTCCAGCCACATTCACATTTTCTCAAGTGTTTCAATGATGTCATTTACAGTTCTTTTCTCCCAATCTAGGGTCACACACGGCATTTAGGTGTTAGGTCTCATGGTTTTGATGAGTTCAGGATCGTTATTTTGTAGAATGTCCTTCAGTTTGGTTTGTCTGATGTTTCTCTATGGATAGATTCGAGTTTTCATGTTACGCATTTTGGGGAGGAACATCGCCACAGAAGTGATGCTGTGTTCTCAGTGCATCACACCAGAAGACATACGTCAGTTTTTCCAGGGCTGAGATACTAGCTTTGATTAGGTGGTTATAATTGTGTTCACCAGGTTTGTCCATTATAAAGCTATTACTTCAGGTTGATAGTAGTAAATAATTTGGGGGAAGATATTTTGAGACTTTTTATAACTTATACCCCATCAAAAGTTCTCCTGCTAGTTTAGTGTCCATTGGTAATTTCTAATTCCAGCACTGCTTCTATATTCATTAGTTGGCAGTTAACTGTAAATAGAGCTGTCTCTTCTCTTCCTGTCTTATTTATTTATATTGATATGAGCTTTTTGGATTATTTGATTTGATGAATTAAAATCCATCACAATCATTATTTATTTATTTATTTATTTTCAAATTTATTTTATCAAAATACATCAAAGTGGTTCGACAGTCCCCTTCCCTCTCCCCCACAGCCCACTCCCCTCCCCCTTGGAAACCACCAGTCGCTTCTCAGTGTCTGTGAGTCTAATGTTGTTTTGTTCCTTCTGTTTTGCTTTGTTTTTATATTCCACAAATAAGTGAAATCATGGTATTTGTCTTTCTCTACCTGGCTTATTTCACTGAGCCATAATACCCCCTAGATCCATCCACATTGTTGCAAATGGCAGGATTTCTTTTATTTTTACAGCTGAACAATGTTCTATTGTGTAATGTACCACATCTTCCATGTACCATGCTTCCATGTCTTGGCTATTGCAAACAGTGCAGTGATAAACATAGGGGTGCATATATAGTATATCGAATCAGGGATTTTGTTTTCTTTGGGTAAATTCCTAGGAGTGGAATTCCTGGGTCAAATGGTATTTCTATTTTTAATGTTTTGAGGAACCTCCATATTGCTTTCCTCAGTGGCTGCACCAATTTACATTCCCACCAACAGTGTAGGAGGGTTCTCTTTCTTTCTCCGCATCCTCACCAACATTTGTTGTTGCTTGTCTTTTGGTTGTTGGCCATCCTAACTGGTGGGGGGTGATACATCATTGTGGTTTTAATTTGCATTTCCCTGATGATTACTGATGTGGAGCATCTTTTTGTGTACTTGTTGGCCATCTGAGTTTCTTTTTTGGAGAAGTGCCTGTTCAGGTTCTCCACACATTTTTTGATAGGATTATTTGGTTTTGGGGTATTGAGGTGTATGAGTTCTTTACGTGTTTTGAATGTGAGCCCCTCCTTATCAGTTGAGTCATTTATAAATATATTCTCCCATACTGTAGGATGCCTTTTTGTTCTGCTGATGGTGTCCTTTGCTGTACAGAACCTTTTTACTTTGCTGTAGTCCCATTTGTTCATTTTTTATTTTGTTTTCCGTGCCTGAGGAGATGTGTCCAGGAAAAAGTTGCTCATGTGTATATTCAAGAGATTTTTGCTTATGTTTTCTTCTAAGAGTTTTATGGTTTCATGATTTACATTTAGGTCTTTGATCCATTTCTAGTTTAGTTTTGTGTATGGAGTTAGACAATAATCCAGTTTCATTCCCTTATGTGTAGCTGTCCAGTTTTCCTAACACCAGTTATTGAAGAGGCTGTCTTTTCCCCCATTGTATATTTATGGCTTCTTTCTCATACATTAATTGTTCATATATGTGTGGGTTTATATCTGGGCTCTCTATTGTGTTCCATTGACCTATGGGTCTGTTCTTGTGCCAGTACCAAATTGTTTTGATTAGTGTGGTTTTGTAGTAGAGCTTGAAGTTAGGGAGCATAATCCTCCCAGCTTTGTTCTTCCTTCTCAGGATTGCTTTGGCTATTTGGGTTCTTTTGTGGTTTCACATGAATTTTAGAACTATTTGTGCTATCTAGTTCATTGAAGAATACTGTTAGTATTTTGACAGGGATTGCATTGAATATATAAATTGCTTTGGGTAGGATGGCCATTTGACAATATTAATTCTTCCTATTCATGAGCATGGGATAGCTTTCCATTTATTGGTGTCTTTAATTTTTCTCATGAGTGTCTTGTAGTTTTCAGAGTATAGGTCTTTTACCTCCTTGGTTAGGTTTATTCCTAGGTATTTTATTCTTTTTGATGCAATTGTAAATGGAGTTATTTTCCTGATTTCTCTTTCTGATAGTTCATCGTTAGTATATAGGAATGCAACAGATTTCTGTGTATTAATTTTGTATCCTGCAACTTTGCTGTATCTAGTTATTTGTTCCAGTAGTTTTGTGGTGGAGTCTTTAGGACTTTCTATTTATAATATCATGTCATCTGCAAATAGTGAGAGTTTAACTTCTACCTTACACTTTTGGATACCTTTTATCTCTTTGTGTTGTCTGATTGCTGTGGCTAGGACCTCCATAACTATGTTGAATTTAAGTGGGGAGAGTGGGCATCCTTGTTTTGTTCCTGATCTTAGAGGAAAAGCTTTCAGCTTTTCACTGTTAAGTATGAAGTTGACTGTAGTTTCTCATATATGGCCATTATTACATGGAGGTACTTGCCCTCTATACCCATTTTGTTGAGAGTTTTTATCATGAATCTATGTTGAAGTTTGTCAAATGCTTTTTCAGCATCTATTGAAATGATCATGTGGCTTTTATCCTTTTTGTTAATATGGTATATGATACCGATGGATTTTTGAATATTGTACTATCCTTGCATCCCTGTAATAAATCCCACTTGGTCATGATGGATGATCTTTCTGATGTATTTTTGGATTCAGTTTGCTAATATTTTGTTGAGCATTTTTGCATCCATGTTCATCAGGAATATTGGTCTGTAGTTTTCTTTTTTTGTCATGTCTGGGCAGATGGTTTTTAGAGATGACATGGAAGCAAAGCAGAGGAATTATTTAATTGGCTATAACTTGAGTGTTTGTCTTGTTTGAGAAGTTTAGTAATTGGCCATTATGACTGTTGTACTTGAGTTTCATTCCCTCAGATCCAGGTGCATTAACTTGG
Organism: Manis pentadactyla; assembly: GCF_030020395.1. Taxonomy (NCBI): domain Eukaryota; kingdom Metazoa; phylum Chordata; class Mammalia; order Pholidota; family Manidae; genus Manis; species Manis pentadactyla. Next base: position 142,912,240 of record NC_080020.1, on the reverse strand, counting down.
GCTTAGTTGTTGGTCTGTTAGGTAGACTGCACAGCTGAAGGCGGTCGAGCTGGCCATCCTCTGTGACTGTCCTGGCCAGACTCTGTAAGCGCATTGGGTTCTCTGAGCTGGACTGGAACCCTGAAGAGACTGGCCCTTTGCCATAGCACATTGGGGAGCAGTGGGGGCCCCATCTGCCTCTTCACGCTGTGCTGTGGTTGGCCCTGTGCACAGGTTTCTCCCCCTCCTCTCTCCTGAGCTTCCTCCCAGAGTCATCTTTCCTGATGACTTAGATGCATAGGTATTGCTCTGAAAGCTGCTCAGATGCATTTCTTTTGAGTGTTAAGATCTGTGCACTGATTTACCTCAACCTATATTATAAGCACAGTATTTTTTAGTTTGAGGGCTTCTGATTATGTCTGTTTTGTCATGAGGATCATGTAGACACACACATATACATGTGACTTGGTGAACTAAATTTAGTCCATACTTGGGTTGATTACTGTGGGGAAAGTACTAAGTTTTTTCCCTTGTTACTATCTAAAGGGCACATAATCATTGTCTCTAGTGCTCTGTTGCTAGCATATACCACCTTATCACCTTTCTTTTTCTATTTTTAGAATATTCCTCTGATTTTACTGTTTTGGAGCTTTTCAATTTCACTATTTAGTGGTTTATTTTACTCACTGTACATAAAGATATTTATCAAGATATGTTATCAAGACAAATAGCAAGCCTACCCTGACATGTAGTCTTTTAAACTGTGCTTATAGATTAAAAAGGGATGATGAAGGCAAACTATCATATTCCGCTGTCCTTCATAGATATTAATTTGTTTATCTGTGCTTGAAATAAAGTCCTGTATTCATTGTGGGAGACTTTGAATTTTATAGAGACTTTTAGAAATGTAGTTTAACCATTTTAGAGGTCACAATTTAATATTTTTGTATAATTTTTGTTTTTGTTCGTTTCCTTAGTTACTAATAATAGTGATAACACCTTAAAAAGCATTTTTATATGTTATTTTGTACAACTCATAACAGCGACCTTAATACAGATTTCAGTTTTCTCTATTAAAAACTGTACTGTGGCCCTTTTGCATACATTTCTACCATACACATTCTTAGAGGCAGAGTTCCTAAATCAAAGAATATACATATTTCTAAAGCTTTTGATAACAGATCTGCCAAATTCCAATTACTGTATTCCTATGAAGCTTGAATGCTTTTGCTGTCTTTTTTCTAGTGTGAATGGTTGCTTGTGCCCCTTGCTTATTACTAAAAATATTAGGTCCATCTTTTTCCTATTGACTTGTAAGAAAGAGCTTTTTATAGTAATGATATCAATCTTCTGGCAGATATATTAGAAAGGCATTACCTCTCCTCTGCCCCAAGTTTGGCATCTCCCTTTTGTGCTTTACTTTTTGATATTTTCTTTTACATAAATATTTTAAATGTTTTATTTTGTAAAATCTCTCAATCATTTCTTTTATGAATTTTCCTTTTGTTTTTATGCTTAAAAAAGTTATTCTCTATCCAGTGATTATGGAAACTGTCATAAACACTCAAATGAAATTCTTAAAATTTAGGATCTTAAAAACATGTACTACTTGCTACTTATTTAAACTCAGCCTACTGTTGTGAACTTATTGAAGAAATTACCTTTCTCCTTCCTTTCAAACATGGAATTTCTGCTAAATTCCGCCTACTGGAATTTGGATACCAGAGAAAATAATCTTACCTGTGGTTTACATTGTTCAGCAAGAACCAGTGAATATTTTACTTTTTCAAATGGTGGTATATTTTGCCCCAACTGTAAATATGAAAAGAATGAAAAATCCAAATCAGCTTTTACAGATCGCTGATGTGGTTTTAATTCATCCTGCTTTCCATTCTCTGCTGCTCCCTAACAGAAGACCCTGTGTCTGTTTTGCAGAAGCTCTGCAGCCTTTCCTGGAAGCCTGTAGCAACACTTTATTTTTTCGTACTTGCTCTGTGCTGCTTCGAACCCCCAAGCTCGATCTTCAAATTCTAGAAAAGCTCAGTATTATACTACAAAAGCTTTCCAAAATCAAGTAAGAATTTCTTATTTCTAACATTTTTAATTGGAAGATATCTTGTTGTGATCCTTTAGACCTTTCTGAATCCTGTATTAAATATTATTAAGTCAAAATTTCTAATGGACATGTAGAAAATTGAGATTCATGAATATTAATGCTTATCTAAGACCATGTACTTAATAATAGACTAGAATCAGTGTTAATCTTGGACGTCATACTGTTTCAATAGTTGATTTCTGCTAAATGAACTTTAAGTGCCACAAATAGAGTATACAAAAACTAAGAGCAATTTTTAGCAGCTGAGTGATAACATGAGAATATATTGTTAACACACTGGCCTTCTGAAGCACCATAGGTGAAAATTTTAAAAAATAATAATAAAAATCTATTTTTCAGATCCTCACTGATGGCACTGAATTTAGGGAATGAAAATGAAGCAAGCTGAAAAGACCTGAGACAGTGTTATAATGGGGTTGATTTTAGGAAATTATTAGGAGCTTACTGCTGCCACTAATTTGAATTTCATTGTAAGAATCAAAGGTTTTCTTTTTATATTTCGTCTTCTTTTCCCTGATGCAAACATCGGGATAACCAGTTTTTAAATTATAAATAAAGGCCATAAATTGTAAAGCTGTATTTTCCTAGAATCTTGACATAATCTGGTGTTTGTTTTGTGGCAAATCTGAGCAGCTTCTATCTCAGCTCATTTTGGTAAGAATAAAGTCTGGTTTCAGTTCAGCTCCTCTACCCTCACCTTACCCCTCACCATGGTTTCCATGGCAGTGAACTTAGGTACTCTGCTCTGCCTCAGATACCTGAATTCATCTTAAAATTATTTGTAGGTGCACGATAGTGGGTCCATAAGTTGTCTTTGGTGCCTAGTACACTGTACCATACCATAGTAAATTATTCATTGTCAAACTATAACCTTATGCTCAACTCACCAGTTAATTAGTTTTGGTCTGGGATCAGTTACCAATTCATTGGCCTGTTGTCATTTCCCTGTGGTGCCATGAAGCTGCAATAACATTACTTAGGTTTAATTCTTTCTTAGCCCCTTATTTGTGGGATTTTTAAAAAGTCATCCCAAAGTGCAAGTATATCCTTGGGCTAAAGTGTTTTCCTCTTTGTGATGTGTTTTATAGCTTATGTTCACTGCAAAATTATTTGAAGAACTAGAATAAAACTTGAACAGAAGGGCTGACAGTTTTTGATACCCAAACAAATCTTAATATGTCCTTAAAACCACAGAGATGTGAACCATTTTGTATCAAGAGGATGGTTACACAGGCTATTTGATAGTTTTTAAAAAATATGTAGACAAGAAAATAAGTGTGTTAACAAATATAATTCTAACTGATTGAAAATGAAATTACTGATTGGTTTTTAGAAAGAGGAATGGTTAAAAGGTAATTTGGAGCTAAGACAAAAAATAGATCAACATTCTCTACTTTAAAAAGCCCAGTTTAGAGGGGGAGGAGCCAAGATGATGGCATTAGTAGGGCAGTGGAAATCTCCTCCCAAAACCATATATATTTTTGAAAATACAACAAATACAACTATTCCTAAAAGAGAGACCAGAAGATACAGTACAACAGCTAGGCTACATCTATATCTGTGAGAACTCAGGACCTCATGAAGGGGGTAAGATACAAGCCGTAGCCCTGCGGGACCTGAGCGCCCCTCACCCCAGCTCCCTGGCAGGAGGAAAGGAATCGGAGCGGGGAGGGAGAGGGAGCCCAGGACTGCTAAATAATCAGCTCTAGTAATCTGCACCAGAAGCACAAACACACATTGCATGGTGTGCTGGATATTAGAGAAACGGAAAAGTAACATCTGTGAACGGGTCCCCACAGTGGGCTCCCCTGGGACAAAAGAAAAGTGAGTGCTTTTTGAAAGTCTTAAAGGGACAGGGACCCCACAGCTGGACAAAAGCGTCCCACAACCCAGCAGCTGGGAATTCTGAGGAATTTAAGGCGCCCCAGCCCCCTGAGTGGCAACGCATGACTGAAGCCCCTCATGGTGATAGGCAGCCTGCCAGTCATTCCCCTGGCTGGCATGGCCCCAACAGAGCAGCCGAGCAGCCAGAGACTGGCTGTGTGTGCCCATGGTGACAGAACACCCAGAGAGCGGCCATACACAGCAGTGGCAGCAGAGCACCCTGAGAGAGGCCGCGCATGCCTGCAGTGGTGGAGCACCCGGAGAGCAGCCGCACCCACAGCAACTGCCCAGAATCTCCTAGCTGTGCACAGCCACCCAGGCCAGACCCAGAGGCCATTGCCAGTGCACAGCTGCCCGGCACAGGCAGAGGAAACTGAGGCAAGGCACGAAGTGGTGCCATTCCCACAGGAGAGCTCACCTGGCATGCCTGCCACTCCCTGCAGGACTCTGGGCTACCATGACGGTGACACCACCCATGGCAGCTTAGGGGATTAATCTGGAGGTTGCTCCAGGAGTGTGGGTAACCAACACAGGAGCAGAGAAGGGCAAGGAGGTGACCAACAAGCAGGAGAGGACTTTGTTCTCTCAGCTGACACATGCACTACCTGCCTACAGCTACTTCTATCACCATGAAAAGGCAGAAAAATTTGGTCCAGTTGAGAATTACCCAGACAACCCCTGAGAGAGGGCCTGGGGAAATAGATTTAACCAATCTTCCTGAAGAAGAATTCAAAATAAAGGTCATAACCGTGCTGATGGACCTTCAGAGAAATATGCAAGAGCTAAAGGATCAAGTTGGGAGGGAGAATACAGAAATAAAACAATCTCTGGAAGTGCTTAAGAGCAGACTGGATGAGGTGCAAGAGGCCGTTAATGGAATAGAAATCAGAGAACAGGAACACAGAGAAGCTGAAACAGAGAGAGATAAAAGGATCTCCAGGAATGAAAGAATATTAAGAGAACTGTGTGACCAATCCAAATGGAACAATATTTGCATTATAGGAGTAACAAGAAGAGAGAGAAAAGGGGATAGAAAGTGTCTTTGAAGAAATAATTGCTGAAAACTTCCCCAAACTGGGGGAGGAAATAGCCTCTCAGACCATGGAAGCCCACAGAACTCCCAACACAAGAGACTAAAGGAGGACAACACCAAGACATATAATAATTAAAATGACAGAGATCAAATACAAGGACAGAGTATTAAAAGCAGCCAGAGAGAGAAAAAAGGTCACCTACAAAGAAAAAACCCATCAGGCTATAATCAGACTTCTCAACAGAAATCTTACAGGCCAGAAGAGAATGGCATGAAATATTTAATGCAATGAAACAGAAGGGCCTTGAACCAAGAATACTGTATCCAGCACGATTATCATTTAAATATGAAGGAGGGATTAAGCAATTCCCAGACAAACAAAAGTTGAGGGAATATGCCTCCCACAAACCATCTCTGAAGGATATTTTAAAGGGACTGCTCTAGATGGAAGCACTCCTAAGACTAAATAGATGTAAACAGAGAGAATAAAATCACAACAATGAAAGCAGACCAACCAAATATTAACTAAAGGCAAAAAATAAAATCAACTATTTACAAAAGCAGTCAAAGGAAACACAAAAGACTACAGAATAAACCCCTAACATATAAAGAATGGAGGAGGAGGAATAAGGGAGGGAAAAATAAAGAATCATCACACTGTGTTTATAATAGCTTAATAAGAGAGTTAAGTTAGACAGTTAGATAGTAAAGAAGCTACCCTTGAACTTTTGGTAACCACAAATCTAAAGCCTGCAATGGCAATAAGTACATATCTATCGATAATCACCCTAAATGTGAATGGTCTGAATGCACCAATCAAAAGACACAGAGTAACAGAATGGATGAAAAAGCAAGATCCATCTATATGCTGCTTACAAGAGACTCACCTCAAACCCAAAGACATGCACAGACTAAAAGTCAAGGGATGGAAGAAGATATTTCATCCAAACAATAGGGAGAAAAAAGCAGGTGTTGCAGTACTTGTATCAGACTAAATAGACTTGAAAACAAAGAAAGTCACAAGAGATAAAGAAGGACATTATATAATGATAAAGGGGTCAGTCCAACAAGAGGATATAACCATTATAAATATATTCACCCAATACAGGAACACCAACATATGTGAAACAAATACTAACAGAAATAAAGGAGGAAATAGAATGCAATGCATTCTTATAGGAGACTTCAACACACCACTCACTCCAAAGGACAGATCCACCAGACAGAAAATAAGTAAGGACGCAGAGGCACTGAACAACACAGTAGAACAGATGGATTTAAGAGATATCTACAGAACTCTACACCCAAAAGCAGCAGGGTACACATTCTTCTCAAGTGCACATGGAACATTCTCCAGAATAGACCACATACTAGGCCACAAAAAGAGCCTCAGTAAATTCCAAAAGATTGAAATTCTTCCAACCAACTTATCAGACCACAAAGATATAAAACTAGAAATAAATTGTACAAAGAAAACAAAAAGGTTCACAACCACATGGAGGCTTAACAACATGCTCCTAAATAATCAATGGATCAATGATCAAATTAAAGCAGAGATCCAGCAATATATGGAGACAAATGAAAACAACAACACAAAGCCCCAACTTCTGTGGGACGCCACGAAGGTAGTTCTAAGAGGAAAGTATATAGCAATCCAGGCCTATTTAAAGAAGGAAGAACAATCCCAAATGAATAGTCTAAAGTCACAATGATTGAAATTGGAAAAAGAAGAACAAATGAGGCCCAAAGTTAGTAGAAGGAGGAACATAATAAAGATCAGAGAAGAAATAAATAAAATTGAGAAGAATAAAACAATAGAAAAAATCAATGAAACCAAGAGCTGGTTCTTTGAAAAAATAAAAAAAAAATAGATAAGCCCCTAGCCAGACTTCTTAAGAGAAAAAGAGAATCTACACACATCAACAGAATCAGAAACAAGAAAGGAAAAATCACGAAAGACTCCGCAAAAATACAAAAAATTATTAGAGAATACTATGAAAATCTATATGCTAAGAAGCTGGAAAACCTAGAAGAAATGGACAACTTCATAGAAAAATACAACCTTCCAAGACTTACCAAGGAAGAAACAGAAAATCTAAACAGACCAATTACCAGCAATGAAATTGAATCAATAGTCAAAAAACTACCCACGAACAAAACCCCTGGGTCAGATGGATTCACCACTGAATTTTATCAGACATATATAGAAAACATAATACCCATTCTTCTTATAGTTTTCCAAAACATAGAAGAGGAGGGAATACTTCCAAACTCATTCTATGAAGCCAGCATCACTCTAATACCAAAACAAGGCAAAGACCCTGCAAAAAAAAGGAAATTACAGACCAATATCCCTGATGAACATAGATGCAAAAATACTCAACAAAATATTAGCAAACCGAATTCAAAAATACATCAAGAGGATCATACAGCATGACCAAGTGGGATTCATCTCAGGGATGCAAGGATGGTACAACATTCGAAAATCCTTCAACATCATCTACTATATCAACAAAAAGAAGGACAAAAATCACATGATCATCTCCATAGACACTGAAAAAGCATTCGACAAAATTCAACATCCATTCATTATAAAAACTCTCAACAAAATGGGAATAGATGGCAAGTACCTCAACATAATAAAGGCCATATATGACAAACACACAGCCAACATCATACTTAACAGCGAGAAGCTGAAAGCTTTTCCTCTAAGATCGGTAACAAGACAAGGATGCCCACTCTCCCCACTGTTATTCAACATAGTACTGAAGGTCTTGGCCACGGCAATCAGACAAAACAAAGAAATACAAGGCATCCAGATTGGTAAAGAAGAAGCCAAACTGTCACTATTTACAGATGACATGATATTGTACATAAAAAACCCTAAAGACTACACTCCAAAACTACTAGAACTAATATCGGAATTCAGCAAAGTTGCAGGATACAAAATTAATACACAGAAATCTGTTGCTTCCTATACATTAACAATGAACTAGCAGAAAGAGAAATCAGGAAAACAATTCCATTTACAATTGCATCAAAAAGAATAAAATACCTAGGAATAAACCTAACCAAGGAAGTGAAAGACCTATACCCTGAAAACTACAAGACACTCTTAAGAGAAATTAAAGAGGACACTAACAAATGAAAACTCATCCCATGCTCTTGGCTAAGAAGAATTAATATTGTCAAAATGGCCATCCTGCCCAAAGCAATCTACAGATTCAATGCTATGCCTACCAAAATACCAACAGCATTCTTCAACAAACTGGAACAAATAGTTTTAAAATTCATATGGAACCACAAAAGACCCCAAATAGCCAAAGCAATCCTGAGAAGGAAGAATAAAGCTGGGGGGATCTTGCTACCCAACTTCAAGCTCTACTACAAAGCCACAGTAATCATGACAATTTGGTACTGGCAAAAGAACAGTGGAATAGAATAGAGACTCCAAACATTAACCCAAACATATATGGTCAGTTAATATATGATAAAGGAGCCATGGACATACAATGGGGAAATGATAGCCTCTTCAACAGCTGGTGTTGGCGAAACTGGACAGCTACATGTAAGACAATGAAATTGGATCCTTGTCTAACACCATACACAAAAGTAAATTTGAAATGGATCAAAGACCTAAATATAAGTCATGAAACCATAAAACACTTAGAAAAAAACACAGGCAAAAATCTCTTGGATACAAACATGAGCAACTTCTTCATGAACATATCTGCTGGGCAAGGGAAACAAAAGCAAAAATGAACAAGTGGACTACATCAAACTGAAAAGTTTCTGTACAGCAAAGGACACCACCAACAGAACAAAAAGGTATCCTACAGTATGGGAGAATATATTCATAAATGACAGATCTGATAAAGGCTTGACATCCAAAATATATAAAGAGCTCACACACCTCAACAAACAAAAAGCAAATAATCCAACCAAAAAATGGTCAGAGGAGCTGAAAAGACAGTTACCATTTGACCCAGGAATTCCACTCCTAGGAATTTACCCTAATTATGCAGCAGCCCAGTTTGAAAAAGACACATGCACCCCTATGTTTATCACAGCAGTATTCACAATAGCCAAGAAATGGAAGCTACCTAAGTGTCCATCAGTAGATGAATGGATAAAGAAGATGTGGTACATATACACAATGGAATATTATTCAGCCATAAGAAGAAAACAAATCCTACCATTTGTAACAACATGGATGGAGCTAGAGGGTATTATGCTCAGTGAAATAAGCCAGGCAGAGAAAGACAAGTATCAAATGATTTCACTCCTCTGTGGAATATAAGAACAAAGAAAAAACTGAAGGAGCAAAACCTCAGAAGACTCACACAACCCAAGAATGGACTAACAGTTACCAAAGGGAAAGGGACTGGGGAGGGTGGGTGAGAAGGGAGGGTTAAGGGTGGGTATTGTGATTAGCATGTATAATGTGGGGGTGGGGGCACAGGGAGGGCTGTACAACACAGAGAAGCCAAGTAATGATTCTACAACATCTTACTATGCTGATGGACAGTGACTGTAATGGGGTTTGTGGGGGGGACTTGTTGATGGGGGCAGTCTAGTAAGCATAATGTTCCTCATGTAATTGTAGATTAATGATACGAAAATAATTTTTAAAAGCCCAGTTTACTTAAAATAAGATGATCAAGTATTTCACTCTTTCTTGCTGTAAAGAAAAAAAGTCTTCTCAAAAGCTGTTATAGTGAGTAGGGTTCAGTTTTGGGATTCAAAAACATTTTCTTTTTTCCTTAAATACTTCTCTATGGTAGGCCTGTCTCATAAAGCCTATTGTGTTTGTCTTAGCATGTTAATTCTTTAGTTACCTATTTTCTGCACTATTCTTAAAAATAGATGCCATTTCTCCACATTGACACTTGAGTCAGTGTCTTCATAGATAAACTCTGCAAGTATGTGATTAAATTATGTATTCATTCTCTTACAGGAGCAATAAGAAGCTCTTTGAACTTTTTACGATTCATCTGATGCTTCAAGAAATACAAAGAACAACACATCCAGAGCATGCCTTTCTCTGTATTAACCTAAATTCAACTCTGTTCAATTTGGGTTTAACAAAATGCAGCTCTCTGGCCCCCAACACAAACCATTAGATTTGCTTATTATTAATTTTTTGTATTATATGTGTGTTGCTTATTTGTAAGATTGTAAAAATCAACAAAGTAACTAAAAGTCTACCAAGTAAAGCACCGTTTATCATGAAAAATAGAAAAAGATTTTAACTTTTAAAGTGAAATCTATAGAATCTATGGAATGTTTGGAGTGTTTCAGCACAACTAAGTAGCACTAATGTATGTACAAGATGGAATTTCCAGAACTAATAACGTGGGTTACTTTTTATAAAAATGTTTTTTAGGAAAATTCTTAAAATGATGTGACCATTTGGAATAAAATTGGTGTTTATGTGGGAACAGGGTTAGATCATGTCATCATTTTTTCTTAATATATTAGAAATCTCCCCTTTTGGAAGCAAAACTACATAATTTGAAACTACCATCTTCATAACTTTTCTATATATCCTAGTTTCATAAATGCTGTTTTTTTTATTGTGCTGTTTGTGGAGTACTTGAGAGAAACAATTTTTGTTTTTTTCTATTTTTATTTTTTCTAAAAATAATTTAGTTATGACAGTGTATATATACAACATTAAATATTTCTTAAACTGGAGAGTAAGCAAAAATATCATAGTCCAAATACACAGAGATATGATTTGCCAAAGATGAGTGAAGTAGCCAGAGGTCTAGGTCAGGTATATGTTGGTGGAACATTGTCCTAATGACCCATAAAATACGGTATCAGTATATAATATCACTTTCAAAATGTGGAAGAAATTTTCAGGAAATTTTGGGCCTCTTTAAAAGAATATAGGAAATTGTGAAGCAAAAATAAAAAGCCATAAAGAGAAAACAGGCTAAGGTGGCTATGGTAAAGATGATAGGAACTTAAAATGCAGAAGCAAAATGCTCATCAGAAACAAAAAGATACCATCACTGATATTTCAGCACATAAGACCAGTGTGACAAGACAAAAGAGTAGCTCTTAGAGCACAGGGCACGTAGGAACTGCACAGTGAGGGGCGGTGGCAGAGGTTGGAACAGAGGTTGTCCCTGCTGCACAGGGCACTCGATGTTCCTAAAGAGGAGAACAGAACATGCAGAGCGGAAGAATTATTCAAAGATACAGCTGAATAAAGATTTTGGAGGCTAAGGAAAGATCTGCATGTATTATAAGTATTAAGTTATAAAAATAAAGGCAAAAAAACCCCCACAAAAAACAAAACAAAGCCGATTACCTACAAGAGAAGAAAAATGAAGCTAACCTCATGCAATGCCAGAAGTTGACAGGGAACTATCATCTCCAGTGTTGGAGAGGGAAATTTTAATCCAAAAATTCATAGCTAGTGAAGATGCCTTTCATGGGTGAAGACAATGGGAAGACATATTCAGATATGCAAGTGTTAAGATATTTTACCACTTATGTACTGTTCTTGAGAAAAGAAACTAGCTTATTCTGACCAATTATGAGATGAAGGAAAATTGAGTTTATTAAATCAACTTTATACTAAAAGACTAGTGAACACTGAAACCATTTAAACATAAATTTAAATAATTGTAAATCTGTTTATGAAATGGAGCAAAATGTTAAATTCTTCAAAAGGATAAGTTATGGGAAAAAGCAATGATTTAGTAGTAAGGATTTGGATAAGAGTTAATGGGCCTGAGATTGAGATAGAGATAAAGGACCTAGTAAGTACAAGTTTTCTACATTTTCATCAGAAATAGAGTCAGAGTGTTCCTTTTCAATATTAACTTTGACAATTAGAAAAATGGATAAAATAATGCTTTTGGAAAATGTCAAACTATTATTAAAATTAAAGCAGGATAAATATTCTCAAAACACTGAAGAAGAAAACCAACATTTCTGTATAGACATCACAAAAGATAGAAAGCCTGGAACATCAAAAGAACAAAAATATTTAGGGTAAATAAAAGGGGTTTTTAAATTATAAATTCTGCATTAACCTGTGTTGATAAATTAAAAATCTGGGTGAAATTGACTGTTTTATAGAAAAAAGACAAATTATCAAAATTGTCCAAAAAAATCTGCAATAGAAGGTCAGTGAAGTCATTTAAAAATTATGAAAATTATTTATAAAATGACATCAAGTCCAGGTGTTTTTTACATAAGTTGTCTTAACATTTGAAGGAAGAAATATTTAAAGCTATTTAAACTGGCCCAGAATGTAGAAAAGTCATCCTAATTCATTTTATACAGTGGGTATGATCCCAGTACCAAAAATTTGTCAAAGAAAGAAAGGATAAAATAGATACAAAAGTCTTAAAGAATTATGAAAAGTCAATACCAAGAGTATATTATAGGCACATTAATCCACTAACGAATAGGCTAGCATACATTCTAGGAATGCAAAGTTGGCTTTCTGGTAAGAAAAATATATTTTACTATATTTGTAGAGTAAAGGAGGAAAGACATACACTCAAAAGAAATGCATAATAAGTGCCTAAAAATACTATAATTAAACTTACATTCCTGACAAAACTTATTACAATATATTTAATGGAAAATGAAATCAAATTTACTATGAAACACTAGATACGTGGCTAGAAACACTAGGTACAGTGAAGATGAGGAGTAAAATTAGGAAGCCCAGTGACCATTCTTCTGTAATGCACTTTGGGGTATTTACAGAAGTAAACATAGCTTTGGGAAAGGAGAAAAAATTACTGTTTGCAGGTGAAGTGATTACCTGGAAAACTAGGATTCTTCCAAGACTTCAGCAAGATACCCAATTATAAAATAAACATAGAAACAGCAAAGATTTTACATACTCCAGTAATTAATTAAAAGTTAATCTTTCCCTTTCAAAACTAATAAACTATAAAACTTCCATAAAGTGGGAACCAAACACAAGAAGAAATGTTCAGAACCTAAATGAGGATCTGTCAAGACGTTGCTGAGGGATGTCAAAGAAGTGAAGAGATTTCATTTGTTGGGAGGTCCTGTCTCCCCAAATTATTTTATACATTTCAATCCAAATTAATTTCAATAAATTCCAAAATAAATCGTTTTTATTGATTCAAATGTTCTATTCATTTATATTTTTAATGATTTTAGCAAAATTCTAAAGCTCATCTGGAAAGATAAACAGTTAAGATTAAAGAAGTTTTTGAAAATAACCAGAGATGATATGTTGAACGTTTTGTGCACTGGACACTGAACTGTTTTTACATGTATTATTATTTAATCCTCTTAAGAACTTTGAGTTGCAGACTGGAAAAGAAACAAACTTAGGGAGACTTGAGTGACGTGAGTACACCACCACCAGTGTGTGCCTTGAGCCTCATGTGCCCTGTGAAAGGGGAATGAGAGGCAGCTTGCCATCATAGTTGTTTTAACATATTTTGTAGTTGTGGCTCAAGTCCTCAACTTTCTTCCTCTCATCCAACCTCCGCATTTATTGGAATAAGAGAAGACATCTTCTAAAATAAGTAAAATTAAATAAGAAATTTGTATTTCCAACAGTGTGGTGTACTACATGTATCCTGTAGGTACACTTTATCTAAGAACTTTGGAGACACACTTCTGAGCAGGTGACAAAGAAAACACCTTGCAGGCCAGAAGTGACAAACAAAAACATGGGGAAACTAGGACCTGAAGCCCAGTGTTTTCCCTCAGGCACCTGCCACTCCCCAGTAGCTCTGAGCTGGAGTGGGCATTGGGGCAGCAGGCAAAAGCTAGGGGCAGTCATTATATTAGGCTGAACCAGGGATCTCTATGTAAGGTTAGGACTCCTGAAGAGCAATGTGTGGTAGAAGTAGGGAAAACTGTTCTGCAGAGGAAGAAAGTGGTGATGGCTTTCTCAGCTTTGACCCTCGGGAGACTCTGTCTCCTGGAGTTCCTAACTACTAGTTCACATATATTAGACATGAAGCTCAGATTCACACTATGTTGGCAGCCAAACAGTTTAGCAGAGAATCTGGTTGAAATGAGCCCTAGACTGTTTGCCATCAGGTACCTGATAGAAGCACCCTGGATCTTAGAAGTTTCCTCACATGAGATGCCAAGGAGCATGAGCTCACCGTGAACACAAATACACACACACACACCACACACAGCTAGCTGTAAGCCACTACAAGTGAGAGCAGAAATTATAAACAGAATAGTCTCACAATTAAGGCATCATAACAATATAAATCATGTTCAGTGGGTTTAAAGAAACAAGAGATAATAGAAATATAAGGAAGCAACAAGAAACTAACAGTTGACTAGGAAGTTTTGAAAAATAACTTCTAGAAGATAATATAATCATTGAAAATAGAAACTCAATGGATGAAGTTTAAAAAATTGGTGATAGGAATTATACAGGATACCCATAGGCTAAAAGAAGAGATTATGTAATCTAAAAGATTATTACATAAAAGATAAATCATAAACAGGTCTTATATCCATGTAAATGAGTTCCAGAATGAGAAAATGAGTCTGAGATAATATTTGAAAAAATAATGGCTAAAATATAAATTGAGAATTGGTGAAAAACATGAATCTCCAGTTCAAGAAGCCAAATGAATTCTAAGCAAAATAAAAAGATTATCTAAAACATTTTTTTAAAAACCCATCATATTGAAAGAAGTCAACAAAGAGTAAAAGCTTAAAAGCAGCCAGAGACAGAAGACAGATAAATTTCAAAGTCATGACATGGATGGAAGCTCTCAACAATTGGCCCAGTAAATGGTGGAATATCTCCAACGTGCTGAAGAATAAAGCTGTCAATGTAGAATTTTCACTACTCATCAAGATATCTTTCAAGAACAATAGCAAGATAAAGACATTTCAGAGAAATCAAATTCAGTATTTACCCATAAACTTGTTTAAAGAAACTTCAAAGAGTTTTACTTTAGGAAGAAGCAAAATGGTATCACAAAGTTGAAGAGGTGAGATGAAATAGCAAAGAAAATAGTAAATGTGTGAGTAAAACTAAACTCTATGCGAAATAGCCATATTTAATTGGTAAAAAAAAAACAACCTAAAATCCTGGATGAAAACAGCAAGTCAGGAATGGGGTAACTAGGAATTAGAGTTAAAATGTTTTAAGGGTCTTATGTTGCCTAGCAAAAAAACTCAGACTTTAAGTTAAATGTGGATGTTAAAATTTCTAGAAAAATAATTTCTAAACTAATAAAGTGGGGGGGGGATTCTACCTTCCATGAAGACAAGGAAAAAAACATGGAAAAAATGGGAAATATTTATAAAATAAGATAGAAATGAATCGAAATATATCAGTAATCATAATATAAATGCATTAAACACACCATTTAAAGGCAATGATTATAGGGCCAAGTTAAAAATGAAATTCAGCTTTTAATTGTTTTTAAGAGGCATTCTAAAAATAAAAGAACACAGAAAGAGTGGAAGTAAAACAATGGGGGAGAAAATGATACAGACAAAACCTACACAAAAGAAAGGTGGTACAACTCTAAAACACAAAACGTAAATAATTCTTTTTTTTAAAAACTAGAAATACAAGGTCATTATCTATTGATAAAAAGTTTTGTTCACCAGGAAAATATCACAATTTTATACATATATATCTAAAATACACACAGCAAAAATTTAAAATAACTCAATTTATTGCCATGATGTGGTTTTAATACATCTTTTGATAATAAATCGTGTCATGAAAATTACTAAGCATATAGAAAATTTGAACAAGTCAATAGCTTAATATAATAGTAACATATAGAATGTTGACTGAGCAACTGGAGAATACACCTTCTTACATGCACACAGACCATTTCCAAAAGTTAACCATAAATCAAATCAATACATTACAAGGAATCAGTATAAGAAAAAAATCACATTTTCTAATCACAGTGCAATTGTTAGATGTTAGTAACAGATAATGTAAAAACGCATACATTTAGAGCTTTTAAAGCATTCTTTAAAATAACTTCAAAGACAAAATCACTGGAAATTAGAAAATACTTAGACTATTTACCAAATAACATATGACAATAACAGATATGCTATTTACCAAATCTTGTATTACTCAGCTAATTAATTTTTAAAGAATGCATAGAATTATTAGGAAAGAAAGGCTGAAATATGTGAGCCAAACATCTAAAGATAGAAAAAGAACAAAGTGAATATAAATAAAGTGGAAGGAAGGAATATTAAAAAGATAAAAGTGCATGGAACAAAAACTATGTAAAACAGGATCCATGCTGAAAGGTGGTGCTTTGAAAGAAGAGAACAGCGAAAAGCGTCAAGAGAGCAGCAAAGCAGTAGGAGTGGAAAGGACTTTGGAACTACAAAGTCTACTTATGTTTCTTTGGGGAATGAAACATAGTGCACGTATACATTTAACTTCAGAAATTTACTCACAGTGCATCTGGAGGCCATTTCTTTTTGGTATATACTAATTATTTACATCTGAGTCTTTACCGTTTTTTCTACTTGCACTTTTTAATTGAAGCATACTTGATATACAATATTTATTGGTTTCAAGTGTACAACACAGTGATTCAACAGTTGTACACATTCTTAAATCCTCACCCTCACTAGTGCAGTAATTATCTGTTAATTTAGGAAGATGTTACAGAACCATTGACTATATTCTCAATGCTCTACTACCATCCATGTGTCCAACTTATATTATGATTGAGATTTTCTGCCTTTTTCTGCCCCTTACCCAGCCCACCTCAACCCCTCTCCCATGGTAAACACCAGTCACTTCTCAGTGTCTGTGATTATACTGTTTTACTCATTATCATATATTAATTGACCATATATACCTGGGTTTATTTCTGGGCTTTCTATTCTGTTCCATTGATCCATGGGTCTCTTTTAGTGCCAGTACCATGCTGTTTTGATTACTTTAGCTTTGTAGTATAGCTTGAAATTAGGAAGCCTAATCCTCCCAGCTTCTTCTTTCTCAAGATTACTTTGGCTATTCAGGGTCTTCTGTGGTTTCATATGAATTTTAGGATTATTTGCTCTAGTTCATTGAAAAATGCCATCAGTATTTTGATAGGGATTTCATAAGTCTGTAAATTGCTTTCGGCAGGATGGCTATTTTGACAATATTAATTCTTCCTATCATGAGCATGGGATAGATTTCCACTTCTTGGTGTCTTCTTTAATTTCTCTCATTAGTGTCTTATAGTTTTCAGAGTATAGGTCTCTCACCTCCTTGGTTAGGTTTATTCTTAGGTATTTTATTCTTTTTGATGCAATTGCAAATGGAGTTATTTTCTTAATTTCTCTTTCTGCTAGTTCATTGTTAGTGTATAGGAACACAATAGATTTCTGTGTATTAATTTTGTATCCTGAATATTTGTGGAATTCAGTTATTCTAATAGGTTTTGGTAGAGTCTTTAACGTTTTTTATATACAGTATCATGTCATCTGCAAACAGTGAGAGTTTAATTAACTTCTTTCTTACCAGTTGGGATGCTTTTATCTTGTTGTGTTGTCTGATTGCCATGGCTAGGACCTCCAGTACTATGTTGAATAAAAGCAGGGAGAGTGGGCATCCTTGTCTTGTTCCCAATCTTAGAGGAAAAGCTTTCACCTTTTGCCATTAATATGTTAGCTGTGGGTTTGTTGTATATGACCTTTACTATGTTGAGGTATGTTCCCTCTATACCCATTTTGTTGAGGGTTTTTATCATGAATGGATATTGAATTTTCTCAAATGCTTTCTCAACATCTATTGAAGTGATCATGTGGTTTTTATTTCTTTTTGTTAATGCGGTGTATGATGTTCATTCATTTATGAATATGGTACCATCCTTGCATCCCTGGAATAAATCCCACTTATGAATAAATATCCCACTTAAGGATTATCATGGATAATCCTTTTGATGTATTTTTTAATTCGATTTGCTAATGTTTTGTTGAGGATTTTGCATCTATGTTCATCAGGGATACTGATCTAAAATTTTCCTTTTTTATAGTGTCTTTGTCTTGTTATGGTGTTACAAGGATCCTGGCCTCCTAGAATGAGTTTGCAAGTATTCCCTTCTTTTCTAATTTTTGGAATACTTTAAGAAGGATGGGTATTAGCTCTTCTTTAAATGTTTGGTAGAATTCAGCTGTGAAGCCATCTGGTATTGGAATTTTGTTTGTTGGGAGTTTCTTGATTACCAGTTTAATTTTGTTACTGACAATTGGTCTGTTCAGATTTTCTGTTTCTTTCTGTGTCAATCTTGGAAGGTTGTACTTTTCTAGAAATGGGTCCATTTCTTCCATGTTGTCCAGTTTATTGGCATAAAATTGTTCATGGAGAGGAGATTAAAGATGGCAGCGTGAGAAGTGAGACAGAGGCTTCCTCCTAGAACAACTAATACAACTAATCCTGAAAGAGCAACAGGAAAGAGGGCTGTGCCAGACTGCATACTCCTGGGGAAAAGAATAAACCTAACAGAACACAGTAACGTACCAAAGCCATAGCCAGGACCCAAGCCTTGCCCCACACCAGCTCACTGGCAGAAGAAAGAGAAACAGAGTGGGGATGGAGTGGAGGCCTGGGACTGCTGAACACCTAGCTCTGGAGATCTTCTCTGGGAGCACAAACCTACATTACATGGTGCTCTCATGATTAGGGGGTTGGAAAGCTAACACAGGTAGAATACCTGGAGAGACGGAGATTCCAGCTGCTTGTAGAAAATAGGGATCCATATCCAGCTGCTCTGGGACAAAAGAAAGGTGGGAAGCCTGAGAGACTTCCTAACAGCGAGAGGACTGCTAAAGGGGCAAGGATTGCACAGAGCTTACTGCTCAGGAGAAAGGACAGGTAGACAAAATTGTCTGGGTGCACTCTGCCAAGCAGGTTGGGAACATTCATGATCTTCAGGTGCTGCAGCTCCCTGGCTGGCTACACAGCTTGAAGGCCCCCCTCCATGATAAGCAGCCTGCAGCGCCTTCCTCCCAGCCAGCCCGCACCTGGCTTGAAAACTGGCAAACCCTGCCCTGGCATCAAACCAGCCAGAGGGAAGCCACGCCTATAGCAGCTACAAATGCAAAGCATAGAGGCTTACACCTGTGTGCTTGGCCCACTGGTTCTGCCAGTAGAGACAGGCATAGCAGCCAGGAAGCAGGAAACAGCTCTTTCTTCCCTCAGGCACCAACACCTCACCCCTGTGACCCCCGACATTGCTCCACGGACTGAGAAGCTCCAGAGAGTAGAGCTTCTGGGCACTAGAGGGTGCCATGTACAAATATGAAATGCCAAAGGAACCTGGTTCAAAGTAAACTTATGAACACAACACCTGAGAAAGATGACATCAATCTCATGAATCTTCCTGAAAGGGAGTTCAAAATAAAAATCATTAATATGTTTATGGAGGTACAGAAAAATATTCAAGAACTTGGGGATGAATTCTGGTTGGAGATCCAATCACTTTGGAACATAATATCAGAAATGAAACATACAATGGAAAGTTTTAAAAGCAGATTAGATATGGTGGATGAGACGAATGAAATTGAAATTAGAGAAGAGGAATACAAAGAAGCTTAGGCACAGAGAGAAAAAAGGATCTCTAAGAATGAAAGAACATTGAGAGAACTGTGTGACCAATCCAAACAGAACAATATTCACATTATAGGGGTACCAGAAGAAGAGACAGAAAAAGAAATAGAAAGTGTCTTTTAGGAGGTAATTGCTAAAAACTTCCCCAGTCTGGGGAAGGAGATAGTCTCTCAGGCCAGGGAGGTGCACAGATCTCCCAACACAAGGGACCCAAGGAGGACAACATCAAGACACATAGTAATTAAAAAATGGCAAAGTCAAGGATAAGGAAAGACTATGAAAAGCAGCCAGAGAGAGAGAAATAAGATCACATACAAAGGAAAGCCCATCAGGCTATCATCAGACTTCTCAGAAGAAACCTTACAGGCCAAAAGGGAGTGGCATGATGTATTTAATGCCATGAAGCAGAAGGACCTCGAACCAAGAATACTATATCCAGCACAATTATCATTTAAATATGAAGGAGGGATTAAATAATTTCCAGATAAGCAAAAGCTGAGAGAATTTATCTCCCACAAACTGTCTCTACAGTGTATTTTGGAGGGACTGCTATTGATAGAATTGTTCCTAAGGTTTAACAGCTGTCATCAGAGGTAATAAAACCACAGTAAAGAAAGTAGAACAGTTAATTACTAAGCAAATGCAAAATTTAATGCACTATCCCCAAAGTCAATCAAGGGATAGACAAAGAGTATAGAATATGATACCTAATATATAAAGAATGGAGGAGGAGGAAAAATGAGAAAAAGAAGAACCTTTAGATTGTATTTGTAATAGCATATTAAATGAGTTAAGTTAGACTCTTAGTAAGGAAGTTAACCTTGAACCTTTGGTAACCAAAGGTTTTTTTCTCTCTGTGCTTCAGGAATCCAAAGCCTGCAATAAGTACATACCTAACAATGAACACTAGAGGGCACCATATACAAAAGACAAAGAGAAACTGAATGGATAACAAAACAAGACCCATCTATATGATGCCTACAAGAGACTCACTGTAAACCCAAAGACATACACAGACTAAAAGTCAAGGGATGGAAAAAGATATTTCATGGAACTAAAAGGGAGGAAAAAGCAGGAGTTGCAGTACTTGTATCAGACAAAATAGACTTCAAAACAAAGAAAGTCACAAGAGACAAAGAAGGATGTTACATAGTGATACGGGGGTCAATCCAACAAGAAGATATAACCTTTATAAATATCTATGCATACAACACAGGAGCACCTATGTATGTGAAACAAATACTAACAGAATTAAAAGGGGAAATGGAATGCAATGCATTCATTCTAGGAGACACTCCACTCACTCCAAAGGACAGATCAACAAGACAGAAAATAAGTAAGGACACAGAGGCACTGAACAACACATTAGAACAGATGGACCTAACAGACATCTACAGAACTCAACACCCAAAGGCAGCAGGATACACATTCTTCTCAAGTGTACATGGAACATTTTCAAGAATAGATCATATACTAGACCACAAAAACAGCCTTGGTAAATTCAAAAAGATTGAAATTGTACCAAGCAGCTACTCAGATCACAAAGATATGAAACTAGAAATAAATAACACAATGAAAACAAAAAAGCCCACAAATACATGGAGGCTTCACAACATGCTCCTAAATAACCAATGGATCAGTGACCAAATAAAAACAGAGATCAAGCAATATATGGAAACAAATGACAACAATAATTCAACACCGCAAAATCTGTGGGAAACCGTGAAGGCCATGCTAAGAGGACAGTATATTGCAATACAGGCCTACCTCAGGAAAGAAGAACAATCCCATATGAGCAGTTTAAATTCATAATTAATGGAACTAGAAAAATAAGAACAAATGAGGCCCAGTAGAAGGAGGGACATAATAAAGATTAGAGCAGAAGTAAATAAAATTGAGAAGAATAAAACAATAGAAAGAATCAATGAAAGAACAATAGAAAGAAACAATAGAAAGAACAAGCAAGAGCTTGTTCGTCAAGAAAATAGACAAAAGAAATAAACCCCTAGCCAGACTTATCAGGAAAAAAGAGATTACACTCACATAAACAGAATCAGAAATGAGAAAGGAAAAATCACGATGGACACCACAGAAATACAAAGAATTATTAGAGACTACTATGAAAAATTATTTGCTAACAAACTCAATAACCTAGAAGAAATGGACAACTTTCTGGAAAAATACAACCTTCCAAGGCTGACCCAGAAAGAAACAGAAAATCTGAACAGACCAATTACCAGCAACAAAATTAAACTGGTAATCAAAAACCTACCTAAGAACAAAACTCCTGAACCAGATGGCTTCACTGCTGAATTTTATCAAGCATTTAGTGAAGACCTAATACCCATCCTCCTTAAAGTTTTCCGAGGAGTAGAAAAAGAGGGAATACTTCCAAACTCATTCTATGAGGTCAGCATCACTCTAATACCAAAACAAGGGAAAGACACCACAAAGGAAGAAAATTACAGACCAATATCCTTGATGAACATACATGCAAAAATACTCAACAAAATATTAGCAAACCAAATTCAAAAATACATAAAAAATATCATCCATCATGATCAAGTAGGACTTATTCCAGGAATGCAAGGATAGTACAACATTCAAAAATCCATCAACATAATCCACCACATCAACAAAAAGTACAAAAACCACATGATCATCTCCATAGATGCTGAAAAAAACATTCAACAAAATTCAACATCCATTCATGATAAAAACTCTCAACAAAATGGGTACAGAGGGCAAGTACCTCAACATAATAAAGTCCATATATGAGAAACCCACAGCCAACATTATACTTAATAGCAAGAAGCTGAAAGTGAAAGCTTTTCCTTTAAGATAGGGAACAAGACAAGGATGCCCACTCTCCCCACTTCTATTCAACATAGTACTGGAGGTCCTAGCCACAGCAATCAGACAACACAAAGAAATAAAAGGCATCCAGATTGGCAAGGAAAAAGTTAAACTGTCCCTGTTTTCAGATGACATGATATCTGAATATAAGCATGAACAACTTCTTCTTGAACGCATCTCCTCAAGCAAGGGAAACAAAAGTAAAAATGAACACATGGGACTACATCAAACTAAAAGTTTCTGTACAGAAAAGGACACCATCAACAGAACAAAAAGGTATCCTACAGTATGGGAGAATATATTTGTAAATGACATATTCGACAAGGGGTTAACATCTAAAATATATACAGAACTCACATGCCTCAACACCCAAAAAGAAAATAACCCAATTAACAAATGGGCAGAGGATATGAAGAGATATTTCTCCAAAGACGAGATTCAGATGGCCAACAGGCACTTGAAAAGATGCTCCACATAACTAATTATCAGGGAAATGCAAATGAAAACCACAATGAGATATCACCTCACACCAGTTAGGATGGCCAGCATCGAATAGACTAAGAACAACAAATGTTGGCGAGGATGCAGAGAAAGGGGAACCCTCCTACACTGCTGGTGGGAATGTAAGCTAGTTCAACCATTGTCAAAAGCAGTATGGAGGTTCCTCAAAAAACTAAAAATAGAAATATCATTTGACCCAGGAATCCTACTCCTTGGAATTTACCCAAAGAATACAACTTCTCAGATTCAAAAAGACATATGCACCCTTATATTTATCACAGCAGTATTTACAATAGCCAAGAAATGGAAACAACCTAAGTGTCTAGCAGTAGATGAGTGGATAAAGAAGAGGTGGTACATATACACAATGGAATACTATTCAACCATAAGAAAGAAACAAATCCTACCATTTGCAACAACATGGATGGAGCTGGAGGATATTATGCTCAGTGAAATAAGTTAGGTGGAGAAAGACAAGTGCCAAATGATTTCCCTCTTTTGTGGGGTATAACAATGAAGCAAAACTGAAGGAACAAAACAGCAGCAGACTCACTGGCTCCAAGAAGAGACTTGTGGTTACCAAAAGGGAGGGGTGTGGGAGGGCAGGTGGAAAGGTAGGGAGAAGGGGATTGAGGGGTATTATGTTTAGTGCACATGGTGTGGGGGGTCACAGGGAAAACAGTGTAGCACAGAGAAGGCAACAGTGGATCTGTGGCATCTTACTACACTGATGGACAGTGACTGCATTGGGGTATGGGTGGGTACTGGATAATATGGGTAAATGTAGTAGCCACATTGCTTTTTAATGTGAAACCTTCATAAGAGTGTATATCAATAATACCTCAATAAAAAGTTAAAAAGAAATTGTTCATTGAATTCTCTGATAATTCTTTGTATTTCTGTACTGTCTGTTGTGATTATTCCTTTTTTGTTTTTGATTTTATTTGTATCCTATTTTTTTCCTGGTAAATCTGACTAGGTTGTTATCTATTTTGTTTATCTTCTCAAAGAACCAGCTCTGGATTTCACTGATTTTTTTTCTATTAGTGTATTATTTTCTATTTTGTTTACTACTGCTCTAATCTTTATTATGTCCCTCCTTCTACTAATTTTGAGTTTCATTTGTTCTTTTTCCTTGTTTCTTTAGTTGTGAGTTTAGACTATTTATTTGGGATTGTTCTTATTTCTTGAAGTAGGCCTGTATTGCTATGTACTTCTCACTTAGAACTGCCTTTGTGGCATCCCATACATTTTTGACTGTTGTGTTTTTGTTTTGTTTTGTTTTACTTATTTTTTTGTCATTTATCATTAAGAGTTCATTTGGAGATTTAGAATTTAAGGAAAGAGTTTAAGTACACAGATGAGGGTTGGGGCATGGGAAGATCCAGAGGAGGTTGTTGTATTTTTGTTTTCATTTGTCACCATGTCTTGGTTGATTCCTTTTTTGATTTGTTCGTTGATCCATTGATTATTTAGAAGCATGTCATTGAGCCTCCATGTGTTTGTGGCTTTTTTTTGTTTTCCTCATGTAATTGATTTCTAGTTTCATACCATTATGATCTGAAAAGATGCTTGATACAATTTCAAACTTTTTAAGATTTATTGAGGCTCTTTTTGTGGCCTCGTATGTGATCTATTCTGGAGAACATTCTCTGTGCACTTGAGTAAAATGTGTATCTTGTTGATTTTGGATGTAATTTTCTGTAGATATCTGTTAAGTTCATCTGATCTAATGTGTTGTTCATTTCCTCTGTTTCCTTATTTATTTTCTGTCTGGATGATCTGTCCATGGATGTAAGTTGCAGTGTAAACATCCCCTAATTGCTGTAATTGTTAAAACTGCCTACTTGTAATATGAATGTGCTACTATTCCCCCTGTTAGTTCTCTTAGTGTTTGTTTCACATATTTAAGTGCTCCTATGTTGGATGCACAGATATTTATAATGGTTATATCCTCTTGTTGGACGACCCCTTTATCATTATGTACTGCCCTTCTTTGTCTCTTGTTATTTTCTTTGTTTTGAAATCTGTTTTGTCTGATATAAGTACTGCAACTCCTGGTTTTTCCTCCCTGTTATTTGCATGGAATTTTTTTTTCATCCCTTCACTTTCTGTCCATGTATGTCTTTGGGTCTGAAGAAAGTCTCCTGTAGGTAACATACTGATGAGTCTTGTTACTTTATTGATTTGACCACCCTATATCTTTTAATTGGTGCATTTAGTCCATTTGCATAAATGTAATTATGGATAGGTATTATTGCCATTTTAGTAATTGTTTTCTGGTTATTTTTGTAGTTCCTTTTCTCATACTCTTCTCTTGTTATTTAATTGTTTGCTTTAATGTTATGCTTAGATTTCTTTTTTCAAAATTTTTTGTGTATCTGTTACAAGCTTTAGGTTTGTGTTTATCATAAGGCTCATAGATATTTTCCTAAATATACAGCAGTCTTTATTAAGTTGATGGTCACTTAGTTTTGAACATAATCTAAAAGTAGTACTTTATTATTCTTCCTTCTCCACACTTTGTGTATAAAGTGCTATAATCTACATTTTTGTGTGTATCTCTTGACTGATTTTGTATATAGTTAATTTTACTACTTTTGTTTTTTTAACTTCACACTTGCTTAGTAAATAATTGGTCCACTACCTTTACTGTACATTTATTTTCACTGATTAAAAATATTTAGGCATTATATCATTTTCATCTACAGAAGTTCCTTTAACATATCCTGTAAGGCTGGTTTAATGGTGGTGAATTCTTTTAACTTTTGTTTATCTGCACAACTTTTAATCTGTCCTTCGATTATGAATGATAACCTTGCTGGGTAGAAGATTCTTGGTTGATGGTTCCTCTGTGTCAGTACATTAAATATTTCATGTCACTCCTTTCTGTCTTGTAAAGTCTCTGCTGAGAAATCTGCTGATATCCTTATGGAATTTCTCTTAAAGGTAACTCTCTGACTCTCTCTTGCTGCTTTTAAGATTCTCTCTTTATCTTTAATCTTTGTCCTTTTAATTACTGTATGTCTTGATGTTGTCTTCCTGGGGTTCCTCTTACTAGGGGTTCTCTGCCCTTCCAGGACCTGGATGTCTATTTCCTTCCCCTGACTGGGGAAGTTTTCAGCTATTATTTCTCCAGAGAGACTTTCTACTCCTTTGTCTCTCTCTTCTCCTGGGACCCCTGTTAATACTGTTTCACTTGGAGTTGTCACACAGCTTTCTTAGCATCTTCTCATTTTCAGAGATTATTTTTTTCCCCCTGTTCTTCAGCTTGGTTTTCCTATTCTCTAATTTCCATCTCATTGATTCTCCCCTCTACTTCTAGCAGTCTTTTATTCATTCCCTCCACTGTATTTTTCTTTCAGTTACTATATTTTTCAGCTCTGAGTGGCTCTTTTTCAAATCTTCTACCTCTTTGCTGAAGTTTTCATTGAGATCATAATTTTTTCCCCCAGGTCAGAGAGCACATTTGTGACTGTTACTTTGAAATCTTTATCAAAAAGATCGGTCATCTCCACTTCGCTTAGCCCTCTTTCTGGTGTCTTATTTTATTCTTTTGTTTGGAACATATTCCTCTGCCTTCTCATTTTGTCTGAGTTTCTGTGTTTCTTCCTTTGTACTAGATGGATCTTCTATGCCTCCTGGTCTAGAGAGTGGTGGCTGTATGAAGAAGGCATCCTGTGGTGTGCAGAAGCTCAGGATTCTGCTTGCCTGTGCCTGGTTCTCTGTGGTAGGGCTGTAGTACCTGTTGGTAGGCTGGGGGCATGGCCACCTTCCTGCCTGCCTGTGGATAGTGGCTGGTCTCTGTCAGCAGAGGCTGACAGCTCACCTCGGTGTGCCCTTTGTGTGCTAGGAGGTGCTTCTGGGACCATTGTGGCAGGGGCCACCGCTGGCCTGCCAGTCAGCAATGGCAGCTGCTGCTGGGCTGGTGGGATGGGTGGGGCAGGTGCACAGGAGAGCCCTGCCCCAGGCCTGAGCTGCCAGCAAGGGAGGTGGAGTTTTTGGAGCTGACTTCCACAAATGCCTGACCTGTTAGGCCAAGGGAGGGCTGGGGAAGCAACACCCGCCTGCCATTTTCCTGTAGAGAGAGCTCCATCCAACCCCTGTCCCTCTGGCACACTTCCCATTGCTGAGAAATCTTTCAAACTGCAGCCTCTGTGTTGGTTCTCAGTGGGACTGGGAGAGTGTGCTTGTCCTCCCAGAGTGCTCCTCTCTCCCTGGTGTCCAGCCCCATTAGTCACCAAAGCCCTGGACAACGTGGAGCTGAGGTCCCAGAGCAGATCTCTGGGCCAGGGGTGTAGGATTCCTGAGTGTTCATCCCCTCCCTGCTCCATTCCTCTCCCTCCTGCTTGTGGGCTGGAATGGTGAAGGGCTTGGGTCCCAACCCTCATGGCTTTGCCCACTTACCCTCCTCAGTGGTGTCCTCTCTCTCTTTCCCCAGGTGCAGGTGGTCATCCTGCAGTCCTCAGGTCATTTTGGGGGTAGTTGCCCTTGCTGTAGTTGCGTCCTCGTGTGTGCGGGAGGACGTCTCTGCCTCGCCTTCCCCCTCCACTCACTGACCCCTCACGCTTCTTCCTTTCCTTACCTCTTTGCCTCAGAATCCTTTAATGATGTTGGGTTATTTATTCTGTTCCAAGTTTGCTAGTTTGTCTGTTTTTATTTTAAATATTTATGTGTTTCAGGTCTCATTTCTCTTTGTTCCTTCATAGCTATTGTTTTTTCCTCTATCTTTCCCCCTTCTCTTTATCCTGTTCTTCTCTGTTCTTAGAGAGCTTCTCAAGTTTTCCCTTCAGCCCTCATTCACTGTCCCAGTGTATCACTTCTGGTCTTTTATGTTGCCAATGAAGGTTTACATTATTAAATTGCATTTTTAGTTTTTTAAAAAATCTTCATTAAACTCAACTTTGTTTTTGTCTATTCCTTTTACTTCTTCATCATAATGACTTTTTTATGGCTTTCTACTTGTTTCCTTGTGGTCTCCATAGCAATTAATCATCACAAATATTTTTGGTTTTTTAATGTCCAGATGGTTTTCCATTTACCATTCTAGTTTTTGCAGATATTCACACTGAGAAGTGAATACTTTATCCAGATCTTGTTCACACTGCCAACCACATTAGATGACTGGCCCTTATGTGTAACACAGAGCCTGTGAAGGTGTTAAGCTAAGGCAGTGATCTCCAAACATGGGGAACACTCATCCCAAGAGAGACACCTCGGATATAGAAAGAAAATAATAGAACTTGTATTTCCATTTTATAATCTTCTGTTTTTGTTTGGTGTTTTTGTACATGTATATAATTTATAAATTTATAGACACACATGCATATTGGATGGTCTAACTGTTTTTTTACTCACAAAAGTGTGGAAGCCACTGATCTTATTCTCTCATAAATCCATAGCTGGAGAGTGGGTTGACACCCTGAGCAGTTTTTAGTCCCACTTTATAGCAATTAGCAGTTGTTCATCTAATACAATGATTTTTCAATCCTGTCAGCACATATAATCACCTGAGTGGCAGTTTTTCAAAAAAAGCACTGATGCCTGGATCCCACCTCCAGCTTTGTCTTGGGTATGTTATAGATGTTATAAATGCACCCCAGATCATTCTAAATGTGGAACCAGGCCTGAAACCTGTTGATAATGCAATCCAAGCAAAGACTGAGACCTTGATATTCTTATGCCCTGATCTGTCACCTTTGCCAGTTTTCATGATGTAAATATTCCTACCATTGCTCTA
Organism: Manis pentadactyla; assembly: GCF_030020395.1. NCBI lineage: Eukaryota > Metazoa > Chordata > Mammalia > Pholidota > Manidae > Manis > Manis pentadactyla. The sequence goes on along the minus strand of NC_080020.1, from coordinate 142,883,553 downwards.
AAGAATAAAGCCTACTCAAAATAAAAGAAAATACTCCAACTATAACCTATTGTAATCTACCAATGTTACATTAACTGGCATGCAAAATTTTTGAAAATTTTAAAGTCAGCTTTCATGAAATGGTGGGAGCTAGATGAGTACACCAGTGGGCGGTGGGGCAGAGCAGGCTGCAGGGCACATGTGAGGCCTGCCCTTCCGGCTCACTCTCACAGGCGGACGGCCGCTGCGTGCTTCCCTTCTGCTTGGGTTCTGATCCAGCTATCTCTCTGATCTCTCTTATTAATTCTGAACATTTTCAGTGATTCATTTTTGTAGGTAGATAATCAGATCATCTACAAATAATTTTGTCTCTTGTTATCAGGTATGCCTCTTATTTGCTTTGTGTTTTATTGTCTTAAGGCCTTGCAGAACAATATTAAGCTATAGTAATAGAGGGCATCTTCACCTTGTTCCTGATTTTAAAAGAAATGCTCCCAGTATTTTGTGTTAAGTATATTTATACATACACACATACATATATATACACACATACATACTATATAAAGCATTTATATGTGTTTTAACATTTATATATACATGTGTATATAGATCTTAAATATAAAGTGTGTGTATATATAAATTTTATGTATAAAGTTATATGTATAATAAATTTTAAGATCCAATTAGTCACTCATAATTTCAGAGCTGAGATGAAAACTCCAGTTCTGCTCAAAGCCATGGGAATGGGGAGCAGGACTATCTGGTGTGGTCTGCAGGGGAAGGCCTCTGGGTGGTTATGCTGTGTGATTCCTAGAGAAATGCAGAGCAGCGTGGATGGGCAGCCCAGCACTGCCCTGCTGTTTTCTGTGATTCACCCACAATGGGGATGTTTGAGTCCTTGGAAGGTCAGAGTCAGACCGACAGGTGGTCGGCTAAAGCTAGTGAGAGCTGACTAGCATCAGGAGCTCCCGTTAACTAGAGGGGGCGGGAGGGGAGAAGAGAGGCATTCCCCAGGCTGGACACCTGGACACCACGAGGAGCCCAGCATGTGAGGTGGTGCAGGTGGAAAGCGGTGCTGCCAGCTGCATGGCAGGATGGGCTGGGCACGAACAGGGCTCCCCACTCCAGGCGGCTCTGAGCAGGGTTGGGAAGAACAGGCTGCTTGAACACGAACCATCAGAGCTGAAGGTGAGTTTATCTCCAAGATGTGCAGGAAGGCTACTGCTTCCCATTCAGGACAAGGTGTAGCACCCTGGACTGACGTAGGCCCCAGGAGAGAAAAGACTATGACAGTTCTCAAGATTCTCCTTTTTTTTTTTACATGAATTAAACTCCAGCATTGGCATTCACATAGTTTCTAATTGATCGATGTACTGGTTCTTTTAGAACCACATTATACTCGCATGCTTCCCCGGGCCTGCCCTCCTGTCAGAGAGCAGTGAGGGACTGAGGGATGCTTAAGTGAGGAGGGTCTCAGGGCTGCACCTCTGCTGCAGTGCCAGGAGGGGTAGAGCCCTGGATGACAGCGCCAGCAGTCTGTTGCCTCTCTGAACCACTTACCATTCCAAACAACGACTCCTAGCAGCCCCATTTATCTGCTGCAGGAAATGAGGCTACAAGGAGCAGGCAGGCCCCCAGCCAGGGCCTTTTTTCTCACCACGGTGCTCTTAGGGCAGGCCCCCTGCTCAGCGCACAAAGTGCAGTGGGGTTAGGACCCCGTGCTGGGGAGGCCAGTCCTGATGTGCAGGCAGCTCTCCAGTAGCACCCTCCTCGGACATTCCCACCATCACTAGGTAGGCGCACTTCCTGAGCTGCTGTTACCCCAGTGGTAGGAGTGTTTGTGCTTGTGACCCCTAAGGCTGGCTGAGTGTTGATGAAGGGACTTTTTGAGACTGCTTAAAAGGCTCTGTGGCTCCATCTGTGACACAGGCAGTGGTACCCAAGCCCCCTACTCAGGAGGCTCAGCCAGCGGCAGGCGGGAGCAGCAGCCCCAGTCATCAGGATGGAAAGCAGCTTCCATGCAGAAAAATGGTCTTGGCACTCCAGGAAGCTTACAAAGAATACTTTATTTAGACCTGTACAGCGGGAGGAAAACCTTTGTATTAGTTGGCTTTTGAAAAAGTGGTTCAGGAAGGCGTAAGGCAAAGCTCTTTCTCATCGCCTTGTTTTCTGCTCTGAGGGAATGTTGTCCAAGCACTGGGGCAACATGAGAAAATCCACAAATAAGTGTTGTTCAACCCAGATGTGCATGTACCTGTTCTTGCCTCCACGTCTCAGCTTGCTGCCTAGAACAGCCCCTTGTTCCCTGGGGCTGCGGAGCAGGCTCACTTAGCTGTCTGCCTGAGGAGCTCCTCCAGGTGAGCAGAGCCCCCGAGCGGCTGTAGCAGGCACGGCGCTGACAGGCAGTGATGAATGGAAGGCCCTCCCAGAGGCCTGCGCCCAGTGCTTGCAGCCAGCAGGCGATGCGTTCGGTTCCTGTAGGTCTAGGCGGCGCAAGCCTGGGCAGCCACAATTCTGAGTCACAACTCATCTATCGGGAAAATAAGGGGTGGGGTTTGTAGCTCTGGTGGGGTCTGGACCGGAGGGTCTCTAGGAGCTGGTGGTGTTCAGCTTCGTGACACAGAGGCAGCAAACCAGGCATTCCCTCGGTAAGAGCATATTAAGCTGTGCTTATCTGAGACTTGTGGATGTGTGTTATAGTTATATGGAAGGGTTTATTTAAAAATTCACGGGGTTTTTGTGAAAATTAAAGGCAGGGAACGGCTGTGCGGGCAGCACCAGAACATGAGAGCCAGCCGCCCGCTGCCGCCACGGTGGCTGCCGTACCGCATGTCACAGGGCCCCGCATGCCGGGGCAGTGCCTGCAGAATGGGCCTCAGACCTCCCCCTGTGCCGGTGCCGGCCTGAGGGCTGGGAATTCTCTGGAAGTGGAAGCTCCTGGAAGGGTGTTAACTGGCGGAAGTCTTTACCTCTCCCATCCCTGTCTGTCCCACTTTGCACCCACTGCAGCCCAGTGAGGCCCTGACAGTGAGCATCTGGAGGAATGTCCCACAGGGGAGGGCCTCTCGCACAGTCCGGGGGTGTGGAGAGGTGGGGTGGGGTCTGAGGAGGGCGTGAGGAGAGCTCACTGCTGTGTGTGAGCAGAGCCATCAAATAGGACTCGTGACGGAATCCGTCCTTTATTTTCCCTGTACCCCACCTCAGTGTGGATTCAGCTGACCCCTCCTTTTCACACGTGTGGAGCCTTTCAGTGTGCAGTGGGGGAGCTGCGATGTAGCTCTCGAAGCCGTGAAATCTGCCCAAGTAATCATTTGTACCACAAGGCCCGAGTTAATTGATCCAAAGCTCTGAAAGCATTTCACAGCAAATCCGTAGCCGAGCCGAGATGAGATCAAGGTGGGGAACACCTCAGAGGCCGCGCCGGGAGGCGGGGTGAGGCGGGGCGGGGCCAGGGCCGGACGGCCGCGCCGAGAGGCAGGATGAGGCGGGGCGAGGCGGGGCCAGGTCGGACGGCCGCGCCAGGAGGTGGGGTGAGGCGGGGCCAGGGCCGGACGGCTGCGCCGGGAGGCAGGATGAGGCGGAGCGAGGCGGGGCCAGGGCCGGACGGCCGCGCCGGGAGGCGGGGAGAGGCGGGGCCAGGGCCGGACGGCGGCTTCTCAGTGAGCGCCGGCCAGCCACGGCGCCCCTGCCTCTCAGACACCACCTCGTGCTGCCCTCAGACTTAAATGCTCCTACGTCCTTCCTGTGTAGACGAGGAGACAATGGTTTAGGGAGGTTAAATCTAACAACCTCTTGCCCAGGGTCACACAACCAGTAAATGGCCAGGCCAGGTGGGACCCGGAGCTCTCTGCAGGGTCCTCCAGACTAGCGAACGAGGCCGGACCCGGTGCAGCTTTAGTCTCACTGGCCATGCCAGAGGCTTCTGTTGGCCCCTCCAGACCCGCTCCCCACCCTTCCCTGGGCATGGGGCTGACCCATGTGGGCTTGCTGCTGAATCTGGCCAACAGCGAGCAGCCGCTGGGGCTGTCCTCCTGCTCAGGTCACAGCCCGCACGTACCCGCTGTGCAGCATCCTCTGTCCCTGCCCCCTCCTGCGTTCCTAGACTCTGTCCTCTGGCTGTGAACAGGCTCATCACAAATCACGAGCCCTGCTGGTGCCATCTGCCTTCTGCCAGGGTCCACTGATTCCTGGGGTCCACTCATAAGTTATGTGAGCTTGCAAGTCAGTTAAGTTCTCTGGGCCTGCTTTCTGTACCTGCCAGGCAAGATCTGATGCTTGGTCTCCCTTGTGAATTTGAGGAATATAATGGGTGGATAACACTTTGGAAACAGATCATGTGATCCAGCAGTGTAATTCTGCAAGGCACAGGATGGACATTTAATACAGAACTGATGGGAATTAGAACATCCTTGTGAGAAAAACGAGCCTTGGAAATGTTGACTACGTTTCTAAAAAGCCTGATAAAAGCAAAATAGAGGAACGGCTATTGCTGAGAATTTGGTGGAAGATCATGTTTTGTTTCCTGGTGGTGGTGAAGGTGTATTTAAAAGCCCCCTTTACTGAGGGAAGTGTGATGACATGGTACACGATCGGCCATCAGAGTCAGTGCGGTTCCATCCCAGGTGATGGTCCTGGCCGAGGAGCAAGATAAATGTGCAAGCTGCCCTAGCAGGCCCCTTCCGCGAGCGTTTGCCAGGGACAGCCCCTGCGCGCTACCCTGATAGGGCTGGCTGACAGCGGCTGCGATGGAGACCTGCAAGCTGGGAAGGCCACTGGGCCTTTCTTCTCTTCATTCCATCAGCTTGAGCCCGGGCAAGCTGCCCCCGCGCAGACATAGGAACGGAGGTGTGCCTGCCAAGTCAGGCTGCCTCGTTTGAAGAACCTCTGCTCTCTGCCAGCAGAGGCTTCTGGAATTTCCCTGTCTGCAGAATGTGAACAGCGACACCAGCATTCCTTCCAAGGAGCTAATAGGAACACTGCCAGTCAAAACCTTTGCAGAGCATTGGTGCCAAGATGCTGCGTTATGATTCGGCTGTAAAGTCTGCTAATGAGTATCTCCTTTCCAGGGAATCTGGAAGGGCTCAAGCCTCAAACCCCTCTCCCTGTATATGGCACCAGAGCTGGAGCCCTGGAGGTGAAGCTATGCTCCAACAAATGACATTTGGTTTTGGAATAAAATACATTTTCAAATATTATCATTTACAAATTGCTCTTAAAAATGTGTTCCATATGTTTTAAACAAATAGGTTACAAACAAAACATTATAGCTCTTCAAGAGTTTTTCTTTAGGCATGTTTTGTCTACTAACTTCATAATGAAAGGTGACTTATACACATCAGAAGGTTTGAACAAGTGTCTAATTGCATTTTGTATGTACAACTGCCCTGCTTCTTTGGGGAGAAGGCTCTAAGTGAGGGTGATTAGTTTCTGCCGATACAGGCTATTTCCCCATCTTGTCTTGTTGACTGAACGGTTGAGTGGAGATGGATTTCTGACGAAAACCAGCTCTGGGTGGGGGGGATTTGGTGGACACAGCAGAGACTCCATGTGCCTATACCCACTCTCCCTTTCTCCTGCCTAACAAAATTCTCAGTTTGTTGAGCGCAGCAGTTTGTTTACTCAGTTCAAATACTCAGCTTCCCAAGATGGCCTTGCTGTTAGGACAGCAATGTGACTCACTCTGGAGATGAAATGACGTGGAAGTCGGTAGGGGACTTCCAGCGGGGTCCCTGGGCCAGACCCCTCGCCTGCCCATCCACCCTGCCTGGGTGGTGGTTACACTTCAGGCAGCGTGTGAGGATAGTGGGAGCCCCAGTCCCTGTTGGTCACACCCCGGCTGCCCCTCCAGGGTCCCTGTGACTGGGGAAATTAGTCCCTCTTGAGTTCTGCCACTGTGCCTGCTGAACCGCTACGGGCGGCCAAGAGCATGGGCGCTCAGAGCCCTCCCAGAGTGCCGGCTCTTCACCCTGACCCAATCTGCCCCAGGCCTGGAGGAGACGGTTAATGCTCACAGCCTCACGAGGACAACAAAGTGAGAAGCTTGTGATGTCCCACGACCCCTCCCCACCACCTTGGCCAAGCTGCTGCACATCAGCCGCCTGCCCCCTGAGCCTGAGCCCTGCTCCCCACCAGCTCTCACACCTGAATGCAGAGCCCCGCGGGACTCGGAAACGGCACAACAAAGTGGATGGTTGTTTCCATCAGCTCCCCCACAGGTGGGGCACCTGGCTGGCTGAGTCTGGCCTGGCCGCTTTCCTCTCATGGTGGCGTTCTCTTCACAGCTCTCCCCTTAGGGTTCTGGGAACCGCTCCATGCCCCGCCCCGCTGGGCCCAGTGAGCACGCCCTGCTGCGTGGGCGTCTCTGCACCCTGGCCACATGTTGGTCACTGACCTTTGATGAAGCCCCTTCTCTGGTCCTGACAGGACCTTGACAGCGTCGCCGATGGGCACTCTGTCCCTCCGTCCACCTTTCCTGCTGTCTCCTGGCTCAGCAGGGCAGATGGAGGAGAACCCCTCTGGGCAAGGGCTGCCTCAGGCATCCAGCTGTTCCTTCAACATCAGTTTTGCATCTGTTTTGTTATGAGAGGTATTATCACACTTGTTTTGCTCTGAGCTCGCTTTACCTTTTCCTTTCCACACCTGAGGCAACTGAGAGCCTCCTGTCCTTCCTGGCCTGGAGCCAGTGGCCCCTCTTCCTTCCCTCTGGCCCCCACTGGGGCTGTGCCCTTTTCCTTTCTCCAGGGAACTGCCTGGGCTGGCAGCTGGCTGAATGCCGTCCCTAAGAGGGACACATCCACTTCACCTGCTTTCTCCCTAATCTGGACTCAGGTCACTAGGCTCATTCGGACTGGTTATAAAGATTTATATTTGATAATTTTGCTTACTTAGATTTCAGAATATAGGAAGCCATTTTTATCTGTAGTTTTAGATTTCCTTATTATGTGTCAGACTTTTTCTTATATGACATTTCTCCAAGAATTTGTTATCCTTTTGCATTGGTGGTCCCTATATTGATTTTTAACTCAATTTTATGCATTTTGTTTTGTTGAGATTATCTTTTTTTATTGAGACATTATACTATTTTCAGGTGTACAGCATACTGATTCACTATTTGTATATATTGTGAAATGATTGCCATAGTAAGTCTAGTCAAAATTCATCACCATATATAGATTCAATTTTTTTCCTGTGATGAAAAATTTAACACTATTCTTTCAGCAACTTTCAAATATGCAATACAGTGTTAACTTTAGTTACTATGTGCACGTTACATCCCCAGACTTATTTATTTTATAACTGGAAGTTTGTCCTTTGATCCCCTTCACCTATTTTGCCCAGCTGCCACTCCCACTTCTGGCAATCTGATCTCTGTATCTATCAGTTCAAGTTTTGTTTGTTTTTTAGATGCCACATGTAAATGAGTTCATACAATAGTTGTCTTTCTGTCCGACTTATTTCATTTAGCATAATGCCCTCAAGGCCCATCCACTTGTCACAAATGGCAGTACTTTCTTCGTTTTTATGGCTGCATAATATTCCATTACATATATATATACACTATATATGTAATAACAATTTTGTTATCCATTCATCTATTGACAGACACTTATGTTTCTTCTATATTTCAATTATTTTCAATAATGCTGCGATGAACACGGGGGTGCAGATGCCTTTTTGAGTTAGTGTTTTTGTGTCCTTTGGCTAAATACCAGAAGTGGAATTGCTGGATCATATGGTAGTACTATTTTAATTTTTTTTGAAGAACCTCCATACTGTTTTCCATAGGGCCTGCACCAATTTACATTCCCACTGAAAGTGCACAGGGGTTCCCTTTTCTCCACATCCTTTCCAACACTTATCATTTCCTCTCTTCTTGGTCCTAGACTTTCTGACAGGTGTAAGGTGATATCTCAATGTGGTTTTGATTTGCATTTCTGATGGCTAGTGATATGGAGCACTAGTGTGCTGCTGGTCATCTGTATGTTTTCTTTGGGAAAATGTGTATTTGGATCTTCTGCCCATTTTTCAGTTGGATTGTTTGCTTTTTTGCTCTTGAGTTATAAATTATATCTTGAATGTATCTAGATTTTGTAAAGTGTATCTCATTTGACTTTCCAAGTTGGAGTTTTAGAATTAATGGTGCTAATACTTTCTAAGCGCAATTTTTACCCCATCAGCCTAATAATTTAAGTATATCTATGGTCATTTACCTTACAGAAGGGTACCGTCAGCTCCATTTTTATCCTTGAAATATATTAACTGAACCAGTCCTCTTGACTTGAGATTTAATCTAAGTGAATAACTTCAAAGAAGGGATATATGTTAAAAGTGTTTCTAGCAGTGTAATTTACAGTAGAAAAATTTCCCAGAAATGTATTTTTCATCTAAGGGCAATACACCATAAGGTGTGATGGTCTTCTTGAGGAAGTACTATGCAGACATTAATATAATAAATTCAGTAACTGCCTAAATGAGTGGAAAAAAATGGAAGGAAATAGTGCTAAGTGAAGAAACCCTACAGAATTGTACATTCACTGTGGATCCAGCTACATATAAATTGTTACTTTAAGAGAAGAGGCCACTGGTACAAATTTATTGGTATAATGAGGGCCTTCCCACAAAAGTGGCCAGCACTTGAGAAGGTGCAGACGTGGAGCAGTGTTTTTGGAAGTCTGAGCCCTGGAAGGCAGCTGTCTGGAAGACTCTCCAGTGGAGAAAGCACAGAGCCCAGCTGTGCTTCTGGGGCTTGGATTTTGAGGAATGACTCCAGAGAATTAAGTATGCTTAGTTTGGCTCAATTACAGATCTGTAAGTCTCTAAAACCGTGGACTCCATGAGAGGGCCAGAACCAGGGAATAATGCAGAAACCGAAGGTTTTTCATAAGGATCAAGAGCTTCCTGGGACATGAGGAATCCTCACTCAAGGCAGGGCACTGGGGCAGGCATGTTGGACTGTGTTAGAACAATGCATGGGGGGCAGAATGGCTTCCAGTTGTCAGAGATCCAGTCACGTTGCCAAGAGTGACGTCTTTGGTTCGGAGGCAGACAGAACAACGAGCAATGTCTGCAGCATACAAACCCGTGGAAACTGGGCAAGTCACTTTCCAGGTTTTGCTACATCTCACCCACTGCATCAAAAAGAGGGAGCAGCAACCATCAGCAACCAACATAGTTGTGTAAGATCCAAGTGACCTTCATGTATTGTGCTTTACACTGGTGAATGCGGAAACAGGTGCCAAGCCTTTCCTGCCCTCAGCATGTGCTCTCCTTGGGGCATCATCCAAGTGGAATGTTCATTTATGACTTAATGTCACATCTAAAAAGTAGGGTTTACTGGAACCATTCCTTTCCAATAAGCTGCTGTTAATATTATATTTAGAAGGGGTGACTATCCTCTTCCTGTTGCATTGACATTAAACAAGGACCTTGTGAGTCGTTGATAGAATCAAAGAAGCACGTAACATGGCCAATCCTCTGGAGACCAGTTCTCCATGACTGGGTCCAAGGCCACATGGAAGAAGAGTTACATTTTAAAAGCCCTCCTAACATCAAGGGGGATTTGGTGATTTGTTACACCAGTCCTGGGGTGTTTGCTGAGTAAAGGCCTACAGGCATCTCTAACTTGAACTCTGGGAGAAGTAGTGTGACTTTTGTGGTTTTGATATGCTGAGGTCTTGAAGTACTGGTTTTACCTGTCTTATATACTGACCTCTGAACTGCAGGTGAGCTGTAAGATGTTTGCTTGCTTTGTTCTGATTTACCAACATCATTTAACATTAGTTCTCTATGATGTTCAGGTTTTAACAATCAATCCAAGAGCCAGGTCTTAATTTCTTTAATCTTTGAGTCTCTATTTATTTGTTTCTGCTCTGATTTCTATTATTATTTGAGTCTCTATTTATTTCTGCTCTGATTTTTATTTCCTTCCTTCTACTAATTTCAGACATTGTTATTCTTCTTTTTCTAGTTCTTTGAGTTGTAAAGTTAGGTTGTTTAGTTGCGATTTTTTTGTTTCTTGAAGTAGACATTTATCATGATGGGCTCCCCTTCCAGAACTGCTTTGACTGAATCCTGTAAATTTGGTTATGTTTCATTTCCATTGTCACTTGTGTCAAGGAATTTTTGATTTTCTATTGATTTCTTCTTTGACCCATTGGTTGTTCAGTAACATGTTGTTTAATCTCAACATGTATTTGTGAATTTTTCATGTAATTAATTTCTAGTCTCATAACATGAGAAAAGATAGTTGATGTGGTTGGAAAAGATGCTTGATATAATTTCAATCTTTTTAACTTAATTAAAACATGTTTTTTTGGCCTCAGATTTGCATTGTATTGGAAAATGTTCCATATGCTCTTGAGAAGAATGTGTATTCTGCTGCTTTTAGATGAAGTGTCTGTAAATGTCTGTGTAGTCCATCTGATCTAATGTGTCATTTACATATTTAGGTGCTTCCTTCACTTTCAGTTGGTGTGTCCTTATATCTAAAGTGAGTCTTTTATAGGCAGCGTATAGATGGGTCTTGTTTTTATTTTTTACATATATGTACTTTTTATCTATTTAGTCACTCTGTGTCTTTTGACTGGAGAATTTAGTCCATTTACACTTAGAGTAATTCTTGACAGTTGTATACTTACTGCCATTTTGTTAATTGCTTTCTGGCTGTTTTTTAGTTCCACTCTGTTCCTTTGTTCTCTAGCTTTTCTCCTTTAAGTTGTGACGGCTTGCTTTAGTGGTATGACTGAGTCTTTTCTCTTCATCTTTTGTGTATTTACTATAGGATTTTGCTTTGTGGTTACCATGAGGCTCACATGTAACAACTTATATCTTTCACAGTCTATTTCAAGTTGATAATAACTTCAGTTTGATTCCACTCTAAAGCTCAATATTTTTACTCTCTCCTCCCTCATAGTTTTTGATGTCACATTTTACATCTTTTTATCTTGTGTATCCCTTAAGTAATTATTATAATCATGGTTATTTTGGCTACTTTTGTCTTTTAAGCTTGGTTGCTTCCATTTCTTGGCTATTGTAAATGAGTGCTGCGATAAACATAGGGGTGCATATGTCTTTTTCAAACTGGGCTGCTACATTCTTAGGGTAAATTCCTAGGGGTGGAATTCTTGGGTCAAATGGTATTTCTATTTTGAGTTTTTGAGGAATCTCCATACTGCTTTCTACAATGGTTGAACTAATTTACATTCCCACCAGCAGTGTAGGAGGGTTCCCTTTTCTCCACATCATCACCAACATTGGTTGTTGTTTGTCTTTTGGATGAGGCCATCGTTACTGGTGTGAGGTGATATCTCACTGTGGTTTTAATTTGCATTCCTCTGATAATTAGCGATGTGGAGCATCTTTTCATGTGCCTGTTGGCCATCTGAATTTCTTCTTTGGAGAAGTGTCTGGTCAGCCTCTGCCCATTTTTTAATAGGATTATTTGCTTTTTGATTGTTGAGGTGCATTGACTCTTTATATATTTTGGATGTCAACCCTTTATCAGATATGTCATTTATGAATATATTCTCCCATACTGTAGGATGCCTTTTTGTTGTATTGGTCATGTCCTTTGCTGTACAGAAGCTTTTCAGCTTGATATAGTCCCATTTGTTCATTTTTGCTTTTGTTTCCCTTGCCAGAGGAGATATGTTCATGAAGAAGTTGCTCATGCTTATGTCCAAGAAATTTTTGCCTATGTTTTATTCTAAGAGTTTTATGGTTTCATGACTTACATTCAGGTCTTTGATCCATTTTGAATTTACTTTTGTGTATGGGGTTAGATAGTGATCCAGTTTCATTCTCTTACATGTGTCTGTCCAGTTTTGCCAACACCAGCTGTTGAAGAGGCTGTCATTGCCCCCTTGTATATCCATGGCTCCTTTATCATATATTAATTGACTATAAGCGTTTGGGTTAATATCTGGACTCTATATTTTGTTCCACTGGTCTGTGGGTCTATCTGCAAGTACCAAATTGTCTTGATTACTGTGGCTTTGTAGTAGAGCTTGAAGTCAGGAAGCTAGATCCCCCTGCTTTATTCTTCCTTCTCAGGATTGCTTTGGCTATTCGGGGTCTTTTGTGATTTCATATGAATTTTAGAACTAGTTGTTCCAGTTCATTGAAGAATGCTGTTGGTATTTTGATAGGGATTGCATTGAATCTGTAGATTGCTTTAGGCAGGATGGCCATTTTGACAATATTAATTCTTCCTAGCCAAAGGCATGGGATGAGTTTCCATTTGTTAGTGTCCTCTTTAATTTCTCTTAAGAGTGTCTTGTAGTTTTCGAGGTATAGGTCTTTCACTTCCTTGGTTAGGTTTATTCCTAGGTATTTTATTCTTTTTGATGCAATTGTGAATGGAATTGTTTTCCTGATTTCTCTTTCTGCTAGTTCAACGTTAGTGTATAGGAAGGCAACAGATTTCTGTGTATTAATTTTGTATCCTGCAGCTTTGCTGAATTCATATATTTGTTCTAGTAGTTTTGGAGTAGAGTCTTCAGGGTTTGTTATGTACAATATCATGTCATCTGCAAACAGGGGCAGTTTTACTTCTTCCTTACCGATCTGGATGCCTTGTATTTCCTTGTTTTGTCTGATTGCCATGGCTAGGACCTCCAGTACTATGTTAAATAAAAGTCGGGAGAGTGGGCATCCCTGTCTAGTTCCCGATCTTAGAGGAAAAGCTTTCAGCTTCTCGCTGTTAAGTATGATGTTGGCTGTGGGTTTGTCACATAGGGCCTTTATTATGTTGAGGTACTTGCTCTGTATACCCATTTTGTTGAGAGTTTTTATCATGAATGGATATTGAACTTTGTCAAATGCTTTTCAGCATCTATGGAGATGATCATGTGGTTTTTGTCCTTCCTTTTGTTGATGTGGTGGATGATGTTGATGTATTTTCGAATGTTGTACCATCCTTGCATCCCTGGGATGAATCCGACTTTATCATGGTGTATGATCCTCTTGATGTATTTTTGAATTTGGTTTGCTAATATTTTGTTGAGTATTTTTGCATCTATGTTCATCAGGGATATTGGTCTGTAATTTTCTTTTTTGGTGGGGTCTTTGCCTGGTTTTGGTATTAGAGTGATGCTGGCTTCATAGAATGAGTTTGGAAGTATTCCCTCCTCTTCTATTTTTTGGAAAACTTTAAGGAGAATGGGTATTCTGTTTTCTCTATATGTCTGATAAAATTCAGTGGTGAATCCATCTGGTCCAGGGGTTTTGTTCTTGGATAGTTTTTTGATTACTGATTCAATTTCGTTGCTGGTAATTGGTCTGTTCAGATTTTCTGTTTCTTCCTTGGTCAGCCTTGGAAGATTGTATTTTTCTAGGAAGTTGTCCATTTCTTCTTGGTTACTTGGTTATCCGGTTTGTTAGCATATAATGTTTCATAGTATTCTCTTATAATTATTTGTACTTCTGTGGGGTCCGTCATGAATTTTCCTTTCTCATTTCTGATTCTGCTGATGTGTGTAGATTCTCTTTTTCTCTTAATAAGTCTGGCTAGGGGTTTATCTATTTTGTTTATTTTTTCAAAGAACCAGCTATTGGTTTCATTGAGTTTTTCTATTGTTTCATCCTTTTCAATTTTATTTATTTATTCTCTGATCTTTATTATGTCCCTCCTTCTGCTGACTTTGGGCCTTATTTGTTCTTCTTTTTCCAGTTTCAATAATTGTGAATTTAGGATTCATTTTGGATTGTTATTCCTTCTTTAAATATGCCTGGATTGCTATATACTTTCCTCTTATAACTGATTTTGCTGCGTCCCACAGAAGTTGGGGCTTTATGTTGTCTTGACATTCTCTTCTGGCCTGTAAGGTTTTTGTTGAGAAGTCTGATGATAGCCTGATGGGTTTTCCTTTGTAGGTGATCTTTTTTCTCTCTCTGGATGCCTTTAATACTCTCTCCTTATCTTTGATCTTTGCCATTTTATTCATTATATGTCTTGGTGTTGTACTCCTTGGGTTCCTTGTGTTGGGAGATCTGTGGGCTTCCATGGTCTGAGAGACTATTTCCTTCCCCAGCTTAGGGAAGTTTTGAGCAATATTTTCTTCAAAGACACTTTCTATCCCCTTTTCTCTCTTCTTCTTCTTCTGGTACCCCTATAATGTGTATATTGTTCTGTTTGGATTGGTCACACAGTTCTCTTAATATTCTTTCATTCCTAGAGGTCCTTTTATCTCTCTCTGCCTCAGCTTCTCTGTATTCCTGTTCTCTGATTTCTATTCCCTTCTATTAACAGTCTCTTGTGCCTCATCCAGTCTGCTCTTAAGTCCTTCTATAGATTGTTCCATTTCTGTTATTTTCCCCTGGACTTCATCCCTTACCTCTTGCATATTTCTCTGCAGGTCCATCAGTATGGTTATGACTTTTATTTTGAATTCTTTTTCCAGAAGATTGGTTACATCTACCTCACCAGGCCTTTTCTCTGGGGTTGTCTGAGTGATTTTTGACTGGACCAGATTCTTCTGCCTTCTCATTGCTATAGAAGGGGTCGCAGGCAGATAGCGTGTATGTCAGGCTGGGAGAACAAAGTCCCTTCCTGCTTGCTGGTCACCTTGCTCTTCTCTGCTGCCTGTGTTGGTTATCCACACACCGGGAGCAGTCTCTGGGATAATTCCCCGAGCTTCCATGGGTGGGGACACCGCTCAGGACAGCCTAGGACACTGCAAGGTGTCACTGGCGCTTTGGGTGTGTTCTCCTGTGATAATGGTGCCCCCTCATGACTTCTGGACCTTGCTGTGGCTTCCGCTGCCTGCCCGTCACCTGCACACTGGGAGGCAGTCTCCTGGACAAGCCCCTGAGCTGCTATGTGCGGGACGGCCCCCCAGCTAGCCCAGAGCCCTGCGGGGGGTGGCAGATGCATAGCGTGTGTTCTCCTGTGAGAACAGCACCCCTCCATGACTTCAGACCCTGCTCTGGCCTCTGCTGCCTGTGCCAGACACCCGCACACAGGGAGCAGTCTCTGGGATAATCACCTGAGCTGCCATGGGCAGGGCGGCCCTAGGGCTAGCCTAGAGCCCTGTGGGGAGTGGCAGACGTGTAGGGTGTGTTCTCCTGCGAGAGCGGCACCCCTTCGTGCCTCCCGGACCTTGCTCCAGCTTCCTCTGTCTGTGCTTGGCAGCTACGCGCCAGTGGCAGCCTCTGGGTCTGTCCTGGTTACCTGCGCCCTGGGAGGAGACTCTGGGTGTTGCTGTGGGAGGGGCTGTTCACCGGCTGGTCCGCAGCAGTGGTGGGTCATCTGGTTTGCTTGCAGCACTGGCCGGGGGGAATGAATACCAGGCTGCTTATCGCTGTGAGGGGCTTCGGGGCTGGGTTACCCCCCAGGGGGTTGGAGCTCCTGAAGTTCCTTCACATTCCCAGGCTGCTGGGCTGAGTGTGCCAGGACGATTCTGTCCAGCTGTTAAGACCTTGTCCCTTTAAGACTTTTAAAAAGTGCCCGCTTTTCTTTTGTCCCAGGGCAGCCGGCTGTGGGGACCTGCTCTCAGTCTCCATCTCGGATTTTACTTTTCTGTTTCTCTAATATCCAGTACACCATGCAATGTGTGTCTGTGCTCCCAGTGCAGATGACTAGGGCTGGTTATTTAGCAGTCCTGGGCTCCCACTCCCTCCCTGCTCTGACTCCTTTCCTCCCACTGGTGAGCTGGGGTGGGGGGAGCGCTCAGGTCCTGCTCAGTTACGGCTTTGTATCTTACCCCCTTCTCGTGAGATGCTGAGTTCTCACAGATGTAGATGTAGACTGGCTGTTGTAATGTATCTTCTGGTCTCTGTTTTAGGACTAGTTGTATTTGTTGTATTTTCAAAAATATATACGGTTTTAGGAGGAGATTTCTGCCACCCTGCTCATGCCACCATCTTGAGCCCCTCCTGTTCTTTTTTTCTTTTTGCTGCTCTGATTGGGTGTGGTCCACTGCCTTGTCTTTGAGTTGACTAATCCATTCTTCTGCTTCAGCTAGTCTGCTGTTGAACCCCTCCAGTGTATTTTTTCCATTCAGCTATTATATTCTTCAGTTCTGTGACTTGTTTGGTACCTTCTTATGTTTCCATCTCTTTGTTAATGTTCTCACTGTGTTCATCCATTCATTTTTCTCAGCAATCATCACTATAACCACCCTTTGAACTCTTTATTAATAAATTGCTCATCTCCATTTCATTAAGGTTTTTTCCTGAAGTTTTATCTTGTTCTTTCATTTGGAATGTTCCTCTGTTTCTTCATTTTGCTTGACTCTCTGTGTTGGCTCCTATACAGTAGATGGAACAACTGCCTCTCCCAGTCTTGAAAGCATGGCCTTGTTTAGGAGATGAACTTCTCTACCACCCCTGCTCCATCTTTGCCATCTCTAAAACCTCTGTGTCTGTCCAAGGAGACCTATATTTTTAATAGCTCTAGGTAGATGAGGATTTGTCAAGACCTCTCTGTCCCAGGGGGGAGAATCTCAGCCCCTAGATTCAGGCAGACTAGATGCCAGGCCATCAGATACAACTTTTAGAAGTATGCAAATATATACAAGCTACAAATGTAAGCTCCACTGGCCCCCAGAGCCAGATAAAGTGGACGTGTCCCCTGGGTGGCAGGTACAAAACCAAGGCTCCAGACAAGTAGATAAGCTCCATGTGGGAGACACTGGCCAGCTGGGGCAAGGCAGAGGGAGAGTGCCAACATGGCACTCACTGACTACAGTCTTTGAGAGCGGCTCTGCATGGCCCGGGATGTGTGCCAAACCTGAAGCCTGCCCCTCAGGAGGGAAGTCTGGGACAAGCCAAGTGGCCTCACTCATAGAAAGACAGAGGGGTGTGCCTTGGTCTTCTGTGCGGTGCCTGGGGTTCCAGCCTTCCAAGAACTGTCCCTCCAACTGCCACAGTTCCATGGGACCAAAAAAGCCAAGAACCACGTGCATGCACAGCCCCCTTGGTATGCAGAGTGGAGGTGAGCATGGAGGCAGTGCCCACCCAGAGGTCTCTGCTGAGGGTCACAGTCAGCCCTGGGGTCAGGTTTTCATAGGAGCAGGAGAACTGCCTTCACGTTAAGTCCAGGCTTGAGCAGATGCCTCTGAGCTTGGACCCTGGGGTGGGTGAGTCCAAGTGCAGGAGCCCTTTAAGCAGCACTTCTCCGATCACTACAGTTGTGTGGGTCTCAGGACTTGAACCCCTTTGGTTTTCAAAATCAGATGTTTTGGGGGCTCAGCTCTCAGATGCATGTCTTAAAAGCCGATGTGCCTGATGTGGGGTCTGAGCTCTTTGCTCCTCGGGGAGCAGCTCCAGGTTTCGAGTTCCCTCCTGGGTGTGGGTGTGTTCCAGCATCTCCTACCCACTTTGATGTGGTTTTCTTCTCATTTGCTCTATATGTAGTCATCGCTCAGCCAGCCTTTAGGTTTTTTAAGAGGAAATTGCTTCCTATGTAAGTATAGGCTCAGTGCTGAGGGAGAAGGTGAGTTCAGGATTTTCCTATGTCACTATCATGTACCCTTCAGGTGACCCTAACAGCTGGTTCTTTGAAAAGATAACATTGACAAACCTTTGGCTAGACTCATCAGGAAAAAACAGAGGACTCAAATAAATAAAATCAGAAATGAAAGTGTTCTTGTTCCAACTGATAACAGAGATACAAAGGATTCTAAGAGATCACTATGAGCAGTGACCATACATGACAGAGGGACTTTGCAGAGGTGACTAAGTTAAGGATCTTGAGCTGGAGAGGTCATTCTGGATTACCTGGGTGGGACCGATGTCAGCCCAAGGGTCCCATTAAGGGAGAGAGGGAAGCAGGAGACTGAGAGAGAAGATGTGGCTATGGAAGCAGGGGTGGAGTGATGTGATCACTGGCTGGGAAGACAGAAGGGAGCCTGAGCCAAGGAATACAGACAGACTCTGGAACTCAGAAAAGGCAGGAAAACAGATTATCTTCTAAAGTCTCCACAAGGAAACCTGTTGAAACCTTGATTTTAGGACTTCTGACTTCCAAACTGTGAGATCATAATTCTGTGTTGCTTTAAACCGTTAGCTTTTGTTACAACAGCCATAGGACACTAACGTACCTGTGGGTTGTTTGCATTGTCTGTCCCCATTTTTTGCCTTCCTCTGTCCTACATTGTGGTTCCTCATATACCTAGGGTGGGGTCAAGTTCCCTGTCCTTGACTCTGGGTTTGCCAAATGGCTTACTTTGGCCAACAGAATGAACTAAAGTGATGGTGTGCTAGTTCCGAGCCCAGGCCTGAATGACCTTTCTGTGGTTTTGAGCACATCTACACATCTATCGCTGCCTGATGGCGGCAGGGCTGGGCTGTATGACAGGTCTGAGGAGGCAGGTGAGAGACAAAGGGAAGAGTGTCCCCAGGTGAGGAGGTCCAGCAGGCAGCAGAGCTGCATTGGCTGAGCCCAACCTGGGTCAGCGAGGACTCTCAAACTGACCCCAAGTTTTAATAATAAAGGGATTGTGGCTTTAATCCACTGAGTTTGGGGACAGTTTGCTATGCAGCAGCAGCTAAGTGATACAGTGCCTTATAAAGTAATGATGGCAACTTGCAAGCCATGCTCCACGTGCGTTTCACATGATCTCACTGTGATACCTGCTTCTGTTGAGTGCATGGGCCAGGCCACAATGCTTTAGGCAGCACATACCTGGCTGGCTCCAACCAGTCAGAACCTTCTCCTCTCACCCGCCTCTCCCCAAGGCCCACAAAGACTCTCACAGAGGCAGTGTGAAGGTCTCCTTTTTTATTAGTTTGTTGATTAAACTTGTAAAATATAATAAGTTACATACACAGAATTAGACAAAAAACATTGACAGTTAAGACTTCATTGGCTAAGGGCCATAGCTCTAGCCTGGGGTGTTTCCTAAATGCTTTTAAGTCTGGCAAAATAACGTCTGTCTCCATACAACATGGCAGGCGGGGTCCCAGCTTTGGTCAGTGGGGATCACTACAGTCTCGGTCTGAATTCCACAGTGGAGGCTAAAGTTCATAGCAGTAAACTTTTCTTGGATTTGTTTCCAAATAAGTAAATAACAACTGAATGTGTGACCATATAAGGACTGGTGCCTTAAAAACGGCCAAGAGTCAGTGAGACGCAGTCTGATGCTGCCTGGAACTCTGGCCCCAGAATCCCAACAGTGTGAAATGGGGCAAAGCCCTGGAGCCAGAGGACAGCTACACCTGCTCTCTCTCTGAGAACATGCTAGGGAAGCTGCAGGCCATCCCCTAGAGTAGCATGCTCATCACTTGTGACACCTGCAGTCGAATTAAGGGGAGGCTTGTATCGTCGTTATCACAAAGCAGAGGACAGGGGCGCTGCAGGATTTCCAAGAGAAGCTACAAGGATGGTTAAATACTGCTGTGGAGTAGTCAGCTTATAGGATACACCAGATAGATTCTGAAACACAGCAGCAAACAGACACAGCAAATGACGATACTAAATATTCACAACCTAATTATGATCCTATCGCAGTATGTTCTACATTCACTGGTGGGAAATTGCTTGTTGGCTTTAAAAATATTATGGATTTCCTCCTCCAAAGCATTTCTTCAGTTACGCGATGTAACTTTGAAAACATTGCTTTATAAATGAGAGACTATTTTTAATTTGGTAAAAACCACAGTCAGACCTATCAGTAGGGAACTCAGCAGTGGCACTACATTAACCCCCTGGCCTGCTCACCACCCTGGCTCTGCAGCACTGGACAGCTGCAAGTGTAATAAGAGAATTTGCCAAGAACAGTGCTGGTTTATTAACCTTATCTGTAAATGTATGCCAAACAATTATAGCTACTGTGAAAACCCCAAATCTGAGTTTTTCTGTTTTATTCCCATTTTACTTGATGACTCACACTGTACTCACTTCCAGGGAGCAGCTCAAAGACTTGGCATTTCCTGTAGCCCCACATTCCTTTTTGCTCCCCTGAGCCTTATTTTCCTGACTATAGAATCACAGACTAACCTCTCATTTGCAGAAGAGAAACAGAAGCCAAGGGAGGGAGAAGGAAGTGGCCCAAGTTGGCAGCACTAGAAGCAGGTCCCTGGACTCTAAGCCCAGGCTCTTCCCTCACTGCGGGGCTTCCTTCTCCTTCCAGCTCAGAAGGCTGGAGTCCGAAACTCTCATACCATGAGCTCATTCACAAGTCTCAGACACTCAAAATCTAGAATAGTGCATGGCTGAACTCTTAGGAAGCCACCATTCCCCTTTCTAAGCAGAGCTGGCCACTCATTTCTGTTCAGCAAGACATGTAATTTACATGGCTTGTGTCCTTGAGCACTGCTGCCCCAAAAGGGCCAAATCTGATTGAGGATGAGGGTGGAAGGCAATCCACATGTGATACAAAACCACTGGGCTCCTGGGCCTCGTACTTAGAGCAGGTGAGACTCCTGTACAGGTCTCCCGGACTGGACAAGCCGAGTGAGCTCCCCCATCAGTGACTGGAAGGGCTGTAGGAATACAACAACCTCAAGAATAGGCAGGGTTATCCTAATGAAGCCACATGGGATATTAACAGACTTGTACTGGACCCGAAACAACACACCAAATGGGGTGTCAGCATTTTGTGGCCATTTTACCATCACCTCAGTGGGAGGCCATCTCCCTCTCCTAGAACTTCTGTTACCTTTTCTTAGAATCCCCCTCATCCAGGTTGTTTGGTATCTTCTAGCCAAGGATCAGGCTGTTTCTGCCTTGTAGACATTACTCCTGTCTCTCCCTTAAAGAGAGGGACCAGACTCTTCATCTAGCATTCCACATTGTTTTGTTCCTTTGATACCAAATAAAGTCCCTTGAGTGAGTTAATGGTTGGCTGGCCGGCCGGTAGCTGGGTGAATAAATATGTGTTCTGCCTGGTGAGGTACAGGCAAGCTGTGGGGAGCATCCCAGCTTTACGCTTTGATCTTTGGCTAGACTGGAAGACAGGACTCCTGTCCTCTTGCTGCCTGGGACAGCCTAAGGCACGTCCTGGTGACAAGGCAGGAGCAGCCTGACCCCTGGCAGCCTCTGGCTCTGTTCACAGTTCCGGGTCCTCGTCAGATCCAGGCGCAGCCCAGGGAGGATGGTCCACAGGCCTGCTCCTCAGGGGGCAGCGGGCGGCTGGGAGGCAGACAGCATGACGCCAGCCCACTCCAGGATGTCCGCGCACAAGGACTCCACGGCATCCAGCCGCTCAATCTGTACCAGTTTTGTGAGCAGCTCTGGGATGCTGTAGCCTGCCGTGCTAATGCGGTCAAAGAGCTGCATGCCATCTGTCATGCCCCAGATCTCATCCCTCTTCAACCCAAAGCTCTCGGCAAGGTGGCGCCACGTCTTCACCACGGCCTTCTCGGAGTTGTACGTGGAGCTGAGCATTCGACTTGTCTTCTCAAGGCAATCAAATGGCAGCTCTGTGGGGCTCAGACCTGTGGAGTTGAAGGGCCACGGTCAGACATTGTCAATGGCAGTCAACAGAAGCTCAAAACCATAAAAATTACTTTAAAAACTATCTTTAAAAATTTGTAAAATAGAGGGAGGGGCGGAAGATGGCGGCGAGAGTAGAGCAGCGGAAATCTCCTCCCAAAACAACATATATCTATGAAAATATAACAAAGACAACCCTTCCTAGAATAAAGACCAGAGGACACAGGACAATATCCAGACCACATCCACACCTGAGAGAACCCAGCGCCTCGCGAACGGGGTAAGATACAAGCCCCGACCTGGCGGGACCCGAGCGCCCCTCCCCCCAGCTCCCGGCGGGAGAAGAGCAGGCAGAGCGGGAGGGAGACGGAGCCCAGGACTGACGAACACCCAGCCCCAGCCATCCGGGCCAGAGTGCAGGGCGCTCGATACTAGGAAAACAGGGCAGCAAGAACAGTGAGCAGGCACTGGAGGCTGGGCGACAGAGGACATAAGAAAAGCGCGTGACCATTTTTTTTTTGCTTTTTTGCTGTTTTGTTTTGGCGAGCGCTTCTTGGAAGTCTTAAAGGGATAGGGACCCCAAAACTAGGGAAACAGGGCAGAAAGACCGGTGAGCAGAGGCCTGAGGCTGGCACCGGAGAATAAAGAAAAACGAACGACCACCTTTTATTTATTTATTTATTTTTAATTAAAAACATTTTTTTTTTAAATTAAAAAATTTTTTGTTCTTTTTTTTTTTTGGTGGGCGTTGTTTTGTTTTGGCGGGTGCTTTTTGGAAGTCTTAAAGGGGCAGGGCGGGTCACTTAATCCAGAGGTAGGGAATCCGGGATCTCTGGGCACCCTAACCCCTGGGCTGCAGGGAACAGGGAGGCCCCTTACAGAGATAAATAGCCTCCCAGCCGCTCCCCCTCCAACGCGCATCCACCACTTTGGAGTAGCTGCCCGAGCCAGGCCACGCCCACAGCAACAGCGGAGATTAACTCCATAGCAGCTGGGCAGGAAGCAGAAACCCTGTCTGCGCGCAGCTGCGCAGCACAAGCCACTAGAGGTCGCTGTTCTCCCAGGAGAGGAGGGCCACAAACCAACAAGAAAGGAAGTCCTTCCAGCCGTCACTCGTCCCAGTTCTTCAGACTATTCCTATCACCATGAAAAGGCAAAGCTACAGGCAGACAAAGACCACAGAGACAACACCAGAGAAGGAGACAGACCTAACCAGTCTCCCTGAAAAAGAATTCAAAATAAGAATCATAAACATGCTGACAGAGATGCAGAGAAATACACAAGAGAAATGGGATGAAGTCCGGAAGGAGATCACAGATGCCAGAAAGGAGATCGCAGAAATGAAACAAACTCTGGAAGGGTTTATAAGCAGAATGGATAGGATGCAAGAGGCCATTGATGGAATTGAAACCAGAGAACAGGAACGCATAGAAGCTGACATAGAGAGAGACAAAAGGATCTACAGGAATGAAACAATATTAAGAGAACTGTGTGACCAATCCAAAAGGAACGATATCTGTATTATAGGGGTACCAGAAGAAGAAGAGACAGAAAAGAGATGGAAAGTATCTTAGAAGAAATAATTGCTGAAAACTTCCCCAAACTGGGGGACGAAATAATCGAACAGACCACGGAAATACACAGAACCTCCAACAGAAAGGATCCAAGGAGGACAACACCAAGACACATAATAATTAAAATGGCAAATATCAAGGACAAGGAAAGAGTTTTAAAGGCAGCTAGAGAGAAAAAGGTCACCTATAAAGGAAAACCCATCAGGCTAACATCAGACTTCTTGACAGAAACCCTACAGGCCAGAAGAGAATGGCATGATATATTTAATACAATGAAACAGAAGGGCCTTGAACCAAGGACACTGTATCCAGCACGACTATCATTCAAATATGATGGTGGGATTAAACAATTCCCAGACAAACAAAAGCTGAGGGAATTTGCTTTCCACAAACCACCTCTACAGAACATCTTACAGGGACTGCTCTAGATGGGAGCACTCCTAGAAAGAGCACAGCACAAAACACCCAACATATGAAGAATCGAGGAGGAGGAACAAGAAGGGATAGAAGAAAAGAATCTCCAGACAGTGTATATAACAGCTCAATAAGCAAGCTAAGTTAGGCAGTAAGATACTAAAGAGGCTAACCTTGAACCTTTGGTAACCACGAATTTAAAGCCTGCAATGGCAATAAGTACATATCTTTCAATAGTCACCCTAAATGTTAATGGGTTGAATGCACCAATCAAAAGACACAGAGTAACAGAATGGATAAAAAAGCAAGACCCATCTATATGCTGCTTACAAGAAACTCACCTCAAACCCAAAGACATGTACAGACTAAAAGTCAAGGGATGGAAAAACATATTTCAAGCAAACAACAGTGAGAAGAAAGCAGGGGTTGCAGTACTAATATCAGACAAAATAGACTTCAAAACAAAGAAAGTAACAAGAGATAAAGAAGGACACTACAGAATGATAAAGGGCTCAGTCAAACAAGAGGATATAACCATTCTAAATATATATGCACCCAACACAGGAGCACCAGCATATGTGAAACAAATACTAACAGAACTAAAGGGGGATATAGACTGCAATGCATTCATTCTAGGAGACTTCAACACACCACTCACCCCAAAGGATAGATCCACTGGGCAGAAAATAAGGAAGGACACGGAAGCACTGAAAAACGCAGTAGAGCAGATGGACCTAATAGACATCTATAGAACACTACATCCAAAAGCAGCGGGATATACATTCTTCTCAAGTGCACATGGAACATTCTCCAGAATAGACCACATACTAGGTCACAAAAAGAGCCTCAGAAAATTCCAAAAGATTGAAATCCTACCAACCAACTTTTCAGACCACAAAGGCATAAAACTAGAAATAAACTGTACAAAGAAAGCAAAGAGGCTCACAAACACATGGAGGCTTAACAACACGCTCCTAAATAATCAATGGATCAATGACCAAATCAAAATGGAGATCCAGCAATATATGGAAACAAATGACAACAACAACACTAAGCCCCAACTTCTGTGGGACACAGCAAAAGCAGTCTTAAGAGGAAAGTATATAGCAATCCAAGCATATTTAAAAAAGGAAGAGCAATCCCAAATGAATGGTCTAATGTCACAATTATCGAAATTGGTAAAAGAAGAACAGATGAGGCCTAAGGTCAGCAGAAGGAGGGACATAATAAAGATCAGAGAAGAAATAAATAAAATTGAGAAGAATAAAACAATAGCAAAAATCAATGAAACCAAGAGCTGGTTCTTCGAGAAAATAAACAAAATAGATAAGCCTCTAGCCAGACTTATTAAGAAGAAAAGAGAGTCAACACAAATCAACAGTATCAGAAACGAGAAAGGAAAAATCACGACGGACCCCACGGAAATGCAAAGAATTATTGGAGAATACTATGAAAACCTATATGCTAACAAGCTGGGAAACCTAGGAGAAATGGACAACTTCCTAGAAAAATATAACCTTCCAAGATTGACCCAGGAAGAAACAGAAAATCTAAACAGACCAATTAGCAGCAACAAAATTGAAGCGGTAATCAAAAAATTACCAAAGAACAAAACCCCCGGGCCAGATGGATTTACCTGGGAATTTTATCAGACATACAGGGAAGACATAATACCTATTCTCCTTAAAGTTTTCCAAAAAATAGAGGAGGAGGGGATACTCCCAAACTCATTCTATGAAGCTAACATCACCCTAATACCAAAACCAGGCAAAGACACCACCAAAAAAGAAAACTACAGACCAATATGCCTGATGAACGTAGATGCAAAAATACTCAACAAAATATTAGCAAACCGAATTCAAAAATACATCAAAAGGATCATACACCATGACCAAGTGGGATTCATCCCAGGGATGCAAGGATGGTACAACATTCGAAAGTCCATCAACATCATCCACCACATCAACAAAAAGAAAGACAAAAACCACATGATCATCTCCATAGATGCTGAAAAAGCATTTGACAAAGTTCAACATCCATTCATGTTAAAAACTCTCAGCAAAATGGGAATAGAGGGCAAGTACCTCAACATAATAAAGGCCATCTATGATAAACCCACAGCCAACATTATATTGAACAGCGAGAAGCTGAAAGCATTTCCTCTGAGATCGGGAACTAGACAGGGATGCCCACTCTCTCCACTGTTATTTAACATAGTACTGGAGGTCCTAGCCACGGCAATCAGACAAAACAAAGAAATACAAGGAATCCAGATTGGTAAAGAAGAATTTAAACTGTCACTATTTGCAGATGACATGATACTGTACATAAAAAACCCTAAAGACTCCACCCCAAAACTACTAGAACTGATATCGGAATACAGCAAAGTTGCAGGATACAAAATCAACACACAGAAATCTGTGGCTTTCCTATATACTAACAATGAACCAACAGAAAGAGAAATCAGGAAAACAACTCCATTCACAATTGCATCAAAAAAAAAAATACCTAGGAACAAACCTAACCAAAGAAGTGAAAGACTTATACTCTGAAAACTACAAGTCACTCTTAAGAGAAATTAAAGGGGACACTAACAGATGGAAACTCATCCCATGCTCGTGGCTAGGAAGAATTAATATCGTTAAAATGGCCATCCTGCCCAAAGCAATATACAGATTTGATGCAATCCCTATGAAACTACCAGCAACATTCTTCAATGAACTGGAACAAATAATTCAAAAATTCATATGGAAACACCAAAGACCCCGAATAGCCAAAGCAATCCTGAGAAAGAAGAATAAAGTAGGGGGGATCTCACTCCCCAACTTCAAGCTCTACTATAAAGCCATAGTAATCAAGACAATTTGGTACTGGCACAAGAGCAGAGCCACAGACCAATGGAACAGACTAGAGAATCCAGACATTAACCCAGACATATATGGTCAATTAATATTTGATAAAGGAGCCATGGACATACAATGGCGAAATGACAGTCTCTTCAACAGGTGGTGCTGGCAAAACTGGACAGCTACATGTAGGAGAATGAAACTGGACCATTGTCTCACCCCATATACAAAAGTAAACTCAAAATGGATCAAAGACCTGAATGTAAGCCATGAAACCATTAAACTCTTGGAAGAAAACATAGGCAAAAACCTCTTAGACATAAACATGAGTGACCTCTTCTTGAACATATCTCCCCGGACAAGGAAAACAACAGCAAAAATGAGTAAGTGGGACTATATTAAGCTGAAAAGCTTCTGTACAGCAAAAGACACCATCAATAGAACAAGAAGGATCCCTACAGTATGGGAGAATATATTTGAAAATGACACATCCGATAAAGGCTTGACGTCCAGAATATATAAGGAGCTCACACGCCTCAACAAACAAAAAACAAATAACCCAATTAAAAAATTGGCAGAGGAACTGGACAGTTCTCCAAAAAAGAAATACAGATGGCCAACGGACACATGAAAAGATGCTCCACATCGCTAATTATCAGAGAAATGCAAATTAAAACTACAATGAGGTATCACCTCACACCAGTAAGGATGGCTGCCATCCAAAAGACAAACAACAACAAATGTTGGCGAGGCTGTGGAGAAAGGGGAACCCTCCTACACTGCTGGTGGGAATGTAAGTTAGTTCAACCATTGTGGAAAGCAGTATGGCGGTACATCAAAATGCTCAAAACAGACTTACCATTTGACCCAGGAATTGCACTCCTAGGAATTTACCCTAAGAATGCAGCAATCAAGTATGAGAAAGACAGATGCACCCCTATGTTTATTGCAGCACTATTTACAATAGCCAAGAATTGGAAGCAACCTAAATGTCCATCAATAGATGAATGGATAAAGAAGATGTGGTACATATACACAATGGAATACTACTCAGCCATAAGAAAAGGGCAAATCCAATCATTTGCAGCAACATGGATGGAGCTGGAGGGTATTATGCTCAGTGAAACAAGCCAAGCGGAGAAAGAGAAATACCAAATGATTTCACTTATCTGTGGAATATAAGAACAAAGGAAAAACTGAAGGAACAAAACAGCAGCAGAATCACAGAACTCAAGAATGGACTAACAGGTACCAAAGGGAAAGGGATTGGGGAGGATGGGTGGGTAGGAAGGGATAAGGGGGGGAGAAGAAGGGAGGTATTAAGATTAACATGCATGGGGGGGTAGAAGAAAAGGGAGGGCTGTACAACACAGAGAAGGCTAGTAGTGATTCTACAACATTTTGCTATGCTGATGGACAGTGACTGTAAAGGGGTTTATAGGGGAGACCTGGTATAGGGGAGAGCCTAGTAAACATAATATTCGTCATGTAAGTGTAGAATAGTGATACCAAAAACAAAGCAAAAAAAAAAAAAAAGGGCAGTTCCTGTGTGGTAACTTCCAATGAGTTCTACACAAGGGTATAAAGGGCATATAAAAGTGTAGGCAAAGGGTCTGTTTGTGTTTATACAGAGGATCAAAGCCTAATTGGGCTATCCCGAAAATGAACTAAGATACGATATGAAAAAGAACTTCCAACATCAGCACTCTCTGGAAGACTCATGCCAGAAGATGATCATCAAAAAACCCCAACAAAGATCCACGCACTGCTACAGCTGTAGATGCACTCATCCCACCAGTTCCTGGACTTGCCATGGGAATGAGGAAGGAGATATCTAAGCTGGCGTTTGCATACAGTAAAACAACAAATTTGACTGGATCTATACTGTTGGAACTCAACCAAGAATTTGGAGAAGTGCAAATTGTAGCGCTCCAAAATCTTACAACTACAGACTATTTACTGTTAAAAGAACATATGGCATGTGAACAGTCCCCAGGAATGGGTTGTTTTAATTTGTCTGATTTCTCTCAGACTGTTCAAGTTCAGTTGGGCAATATCCACCATATCATAGATAAGTTTTCACAAATGCCTAAGGTGCCTAACTGGTTTTCTTGGTTTCACTGGAGATGGCTGGTAATTACAGATATGCTTTGGTTATGTAACTATACTCCTATTATGTTAATGTGTGTGCGCAATTTAAGTAGTAGCTTAAAACCTATATATGCTGAAGTTACTCTACAAGAAGATATGTCAAAGAAATAATCAATCTTCCCATGTTTTCTTCCGCCTGCTACTTCTATAGCTTTTCTTCTTCCTTCCTAACTACAACCCTTAAATAGAATTCGTGCCTCATATCAAATTTATAGAGTATCATAATTCTTCCAAGTGGTAAAGATACCTCAAGACAAATGCTGGGCATAGAAGCCACAGGGCATAAATATGCAAAGAAGTAAAAAGCTAACCTTTTCAAACAATAAGGCTTCCCTCTCACTTACCAACTTCACATTTCCCTGTATGGCCCCGGAAGATGACTGGTTAGCCAGAGACGGGTAAGATTCCTCAAGGGAGGAACAACCTAAGACAGGCATAGTCGCAGGGGGGCCATCAGGTGAGAAATTGGGGATCAACAGAGGTGAGGCTTAGAACCTCACCCCCCCTGTTCGGAGAGAAATCTTCTGCATACGTGGATGTCTTATTGCCCTGGTCTAGCTTGGATTAACACATAGTCTACAGGCACACACCTGATCATCTACATTTGCTCTCTTACAACACTAAACTATGTTTTCTACCTTTATCTTGTATCTACCTACCACTTCAGCATTTTATTAAAAATAATAATAATAAAGAGAGAAATGTGGTATCCACATATAAATCAAGTATAAAAACCAAGTGAGTATTCATATTTGGACTGACTGTTTATAGTTCATAATGCATGAGCAAAACCGAAAGTTTCTGTGATGACTGCCCTTTTACTGTTCACTATGTAACTTATTCATTATGTAAGAATTTGTTCTACATGTAAGAACTTGTTTGTTATGCCTCAGAAGATTGGAGACTGACGAAAATTAGGCTTGGAGTGGATTAATGATTGTGCATTGAGCATTGACTCCCCTATACAGAATTTTATTGTCGTTAACAACCATTTGATCAATAAATATGAGAGATGCCCTCACAAAAAAAAAAAAAAAAAAAAAAAAGGACAGACTTCCAATGGTAAAATAAATAAGTAACCGGGATGTAATGTATAGCATAAGGAATATAGTCAAGATATTGTAACAGCTTGGTAGGGTGATAGCTGGAACCTAGAATTATGTATATAAATGTTCTACCACTGTGTTGTACACTTGAAACTAATGTAATGTAATACTGTGCATCAACTACCCTTCAATAAAAAATAAAAAAAAAAATTTGTAAAATAAAACAGATGAAATGAAGAAAACCATGGAAAATAATACATAGCTTAGGGCAAACAACACTGAGGACTTTGCTGGCCACATGAGAAGCCTCTCCATATGTCCTGATACCAGAAGAGTCTGTCTCCTCCTATGAAAAAACTGCCTCACCAGCTGTTACAGTGATCTGCTCAGGACCATTTTCAGCAGCCACCAAAGGCTCAATACAGGCTGCCCTTAGTTGGGTAACTCTGCCTTACATGGAGCTGGGCTGAGAAGGGGGTCAAGGGACAGCATGATGTCCCTTTATGGAATAGCAGTCACCTTTTTGAAAGGTGCTCTCAAAGATAGCCCAGAGCTGGCGCTATCACAGCCAATGCAGCAGTCTAATGATTCCCAGTCTTCCATGCATGTCAGGTTCACCTAGGACCATTAAAAAAACTGATGTATTTCACTTCTGGAAGACAGAGTAAACATGCTTTCCCCTATTCCTCCTGGTAAGTACAGCTAAAAACCCTGGACACCGTGTACAAAGCAAACACAAGAAGACGCTGGACAGTGGAGAACAGGCAAACCAACAGGGGTTTCAGGCCTGGAGCAATGGCATGGCGGTGAGCTCCTTAGATTTTCTTTTGCCCCGTTATCCCACACATGGAGCTGAAAAGTCCAGCAATGCAGAAACACCAACAAATAAAACAGAAACAGCCCCAACAAAAGCCTGCTTCCTCTAGTCAGAACCTAGACAAAGAGAAGCTTAGCAAGAAAAAAGCATTCAGACAATAACTGCTTTATTATAGCCAAACATCACAGAAAAACTGGCCCTGCACCCCGCCAAGGCCAGGAAGGCTTGAATGGGGCCTGGATGTCCGTCTCGTGTTGGCTGTAGCACTGCACCAGGGTGGTGTTAGGAATGTCCAGGCAGGGGGCCTGGACTTTGTCATCATCCGTTGGTCATGAGCCTCCCACTCCCTGGAGACCACTTGGAGAAACAGATTTCCACCCTCTTCCCCAACCAGCAATATAAAGGAGTCCCTGCTGGGGTGTGAATGAAGACTGTGTGAGGACCTGGACGTCTACCTCCACCTGAAAGGAAGGGGCAGCACCCTCCTCCCTTCCTCCCCTGCCACAGAGGTATCAGAGGAAGCCAGCTGCCACACAAGGTGTGGATAAGCTCCAGAGTCTCACAACGTGACGTGAAAACATGAAGATCCCAAACGACTTAAAAAAGATAGGCAATAGCTGCCGACACTGAGCTAAGTTACAATTATCTGACAAGGATTTTAAAGAAGCCATGAAAAAAATGCCAAATATACTTGAAAAAAATGAAAAAATAGAAAGGATTAGCAAAAGATAGAAAATATAAAAAGAAGAGCCCAATAGAAATGTCAGAACTGAAAAATACAATAATCAAGATAAATAGCTGAATAGATATGCTCAACAGCAGAACAAAGACAGAGGAAGGAATCAGGGAGCTGAATAACGGAACAGAAATCACCTCACTGAACAGCAGAGATAAACATAGACTGGAAAGCACAGAGCCTCAGGGACCTTTGGGGCTGTGACAAAAGATCTCACATATGTTTCATGGGGCCCGAGGAAGAGGAAAGAAAGTGGGGCTGAAAAAAGAAAGAATGGCTAAAAACTTCCGAGTCTTGGAAAGAGACATAAGCCTACAGATTCAAGAAACAGAAAACTCCAAAGAGGATGAACCCAAAAAAATTCATATCAAGACACATCATCAATAAGCTTCTTAAAACTGAAGACAAAGAAGTCTTCAAAGTCTTGGAAGCAGCCAGAGGAAGACAACACCCACCCCACAGAGGAGAAGTGGTTTGGGCAGCAGTGCTTCTCTCATGAGAAACCTGGAGACCAGAAGAAAACTGAGAAGTATTTTCAAGTCCTAGAAGAAAAGAACTGTCAATCCGGTATCCAATACCCAGTGAAAATACCCTTTAGAATTAAAGGGGAAATCAAGACATTTTTAGGCTGAAGGAAAATGAAGAGAATTTGCCACCAGCAGACCTGCCTTAAATGAATAATCAAAGAAGATCTCCAAACAGAAAGGAAATGGTAAAAGAATAAATCTTGGAACATCAAAAAAGGACACAGTAAGAAAAATATGGGTAAATACCATAGGCTTTCATTTTCCTGTCATGTGTTCTGAATCATGTTTGCCAGTTGAAGCAACTGATGTGGCCCTAAATATATGCAGAGGAAGTATTTGAGACAACTGTAAACAGGAAGGACATAAAGGAAAGTAAGCTTTCCATACCTCATTCAGGCTAGTAAAATGATGGCACCAGGACATTGTGATCAGTTATGTATATATAGCACATAGAGAAACTACTAAAATAGCTATGGAAAAAGATGCACTGAAAACACATCAAATGTATCAATCAAAGAACATAAAAATGGATTTCTAAAACATGTTCAAGTGACCCAAAGGAAAGCAGGAAAAAGAAAATAGAGAAATGAAAACAGAGACAACAAACAGTAAACAAAAAATAAAATACCAGTCTTAAAACCTAACATGTCAATAGCTACATTAAATGTAAATAGCTTAACTGCCAACTAAAAGAGCTTGCATCTATAAGAAACTCATGTTGGGCAGGTTGAATGAAAAAAGAAGAATGGAAAAGGTATATCTTGTAAACTTTAATAAAAAAGAAGCAGAAGTGGCTATCATATCAGATAAAGTAGACTTCAGAACAAACGAAATTCCCAGAGACAGAGAGGGACATTATCTAATGATAAAGGGGTCAATCCACTAAGCAGACAAAGAAATCCTAAATGTGTAACCATCAAACCACAGAGCTCCAAAATATCTGAAGCAAAAAGGGACAGAACTGAAAGGAGAAACAGACAAGTCCACAAGTACAGTTAGAGACTTTTATACCTCTCCCTCAGTGATTAAAGGAATAATTAATCATCAAGAACACTGTCAACCAACAGAATCCAATTGACATTCATGGAACACTCCACCCAAGAGAAACAGAATATACATTCTTTTCACTAGTAGGTCTTAAACTTCAACAGAAGAATTTAAAAGAATCAAAATTATACAGTGACTGACCACAGTGGAATCAAACTATATTATCAGTAACAGAAAGATAGCAGGAAAAGCACACACTTGCAAACTAAACAACACACTTTTGGGGGTGGGGTGGCAGGGATTGAATTCGGTTCATTACATTTATTTCCCCAAGAAGTTAATGTATTTAAAGACATGGCTTATTTTTCAAGTGGAGAAACACTGTTTTCAGACCTTGATTAGGTTTCTGCCAGTTCCTTTGACTTTCCTTCCTAAAAATATTGATTTGTATGTATGGGTGGAGGGAGAAAAGATGTGGGGTCATCATTGTTCAGGGAGGTTCCAGAGCCAAAGGCTGCTGGTGCTTTCCAGGCAGGAGAGAGTCATCAGCTCACTTCCTGCTCTGTGTCCTGCACCATGAGGAGAGCCACTGGGTGGAGGGACAGCACAGTGCCGGCCTCCACTGCACTGCAGGAGCTCCATGCTGCAGCAGGCTGACACCACTGTGAATGCACTTGGTGCAGTTTAAGGACTACACAACACATCTCTAAATAATCCATGGGAAATTTTTTAAATGAATGAAATTCATTTAGAAAAATTTCAAGGGAAATTAAAAAAATGAAAATACAAAATATCAAAACTAGTAGCACAGTTAAAATAGCAACTGAGAGGGATATTTGGATCACAAACAATTACTCAAGCACCTAGGAAAAGTTTAGCAAAATAAACCCAAAGCAAACAGAAGGAATGATATAATGAAGATAAAGGCAGTAATCAAAGAACTTGAAAAGAGAAAAACAATAAACATGAAAAGACCAGTTCTTTGAAAAGATCAATAAAATGGACAAATCTCTAGTAAGATTGAAAAAGAAAAAATAAAGACACAAATTACCAACATGCAGTAATGAAAAAGGGGATACAGACCCTGCAGAAACAAAAAGATGCTACAGCAGTACTGTGGGCAACTGTACACACACGCATTTAACAAAAAGCATAAACTACCACAACTCACTCAATATGAAATAGATTATTTGCATAGCCTTATAACTATTAAAGAAACATAATTTGTAATTTTAAAAATCTCTCAAAAAGAAATGTCTATACCCATATAGTCTCACTGGAGAACTCTACCAAATGTTCAAAGAAGAATTAATGCCAAATCTACATAATTTCTTCTGGAAAGTAGAAAAGGAGGAAAGACTCTCCAACTTACTCTATGAAGCTAGTATTAGCTTGATGCCAAAACCAGATAAAGACAGCACAAAAAAACAAAATTACCACTATTCCTCATGAATATAGATGCAAAATCCTTCACAAAATTTTAGCAAACATGATCAACAACATATAAAAAGAATTATACACCACAACAAGTGAGCTTTATTCCAGGGATGCAATATTCAATATTTAAAAATTAATGTAATCAGTTCACGAAATTAATGCGTAACATCTGCAAAAAACCTAGGAATGTGAAAAACCAAGTGCTTTTACTTTGGGATCAGAACGAAGGCAGGGATTTCTGCTTTGATCTCATTTGACACAGTGTTGAAAGTCATAGCCAGCGCAATAAATAAAGAAATGGCAGACAGGTCGGATAAAAGCGTCCCCACTTGCTAATGTGATCATCTATGTATAAAATCTTAAGAAATCTACATTACTCACAGACCTTATAAGTGAGTTCGGCAAGGTCATGATACAAGATAAACATACAAAAATCACTTATATTTCTGTATGCTAACAATTAATAGACACTGAAATTAAAATTCATTAACAATTATTCAAAACACAAATGAAAATTTGGGTATTAATCTGGCAAAATATATACAGGACTTGCATTCTGAAACTACATAATGCTGATGAAAGAAATCAAAGAAAATCTAAATAAGAAGAGACCTACTATTTTCATGGATTAGAATACTTAGTAAAAATGTCAAATTTCCCCAAACCTTAGTATACAGGTTTGAGGTAATTCCTATCAAAATCCAGCAAAATATTTTGTAGATATATGGGAAGGTATTGTAAAATTTATATGTGGAGGCAAAAGAACTATAATAGCCAGAACAATTCTGAAGAGAAAGAAAAGTAGAAGCAGTCAGCCTATCTGACGTCAGGACTGAACCATATACAATAGGAATCGGGACAACGGTGTTAGAGGACCAGACACATGATCAGTGCGACACAACAGAGAACTCAGAGAACAGACCCGCACCAACACACCTGAGTTGATTTCTGACAAATACGCAATTCAATGGAGGAAAGGTAGCCTCTCAGCAAATGGTGCTGCAGCAAATGACTTCCAGAGGCAAAAAATGAATCTCAGCCTAAGTCTCATATCTTATATAAAATTAACTCCGACTGATCAGGGACTGAAATGCAAAACATAAACTACAAAGTGGAGAAAATGTGTGCAAATCACATCACAGGACTACTATCTGGAACTTTAAAAACTCAAAAATTGAACAGCAAAAAAATTATGCAGCCCAACTGGAAAATGGACAAAAGAAGAACATTCACTGAAAGGGACATACAGATGGCAAGTAAGCACACGCAAAGATGTTCAAACATCAGGAAAACGCAAATTAAAACCACAATGAGAGATCAAAACACATCTATCAAAATAACTAAAATAAAAAATAGTAACACCACCAAATGCTGGTGAGGAAGTGGAGAAACTGTACCATTCATCCATAGCTGGTGGGAAGGTATACTGTACGGCCACTTTGGGAAACAGTTTGGCAGTTTTTTAAAACTCTAAAAATGCAACTAACATATGACCCAATAATTATATTCCCAGGCATTTATCCCAGAGAAATGACGACTTTTGTTCACATAAAATCCTGCACATGACTACTCATGAGTTTCATCTCCATAACAGCCCCAAACTGGAAACCAAGATGTTCTAAAAGGGATGAATGATTAAATGGTGGTACCTCCTTAACATGGGCTACTACAAAGGAGGACAGGGACACACTCCCATATGTGCAACACCCTGTGTGAACCTCCAGTGAATCATGCTGTATGAAAAAGCCCTTTGCAGGAGGTTACACATGCCCAACTGTACTTCCATAACATCCTTGAAATGACACAATTACAGGAATGAGGAGCAGGTAAGTGGTTGTCCAGCTAAGGAGAGGGCAGGATGGGGGAAGTGGATGTGGCTGTAAAAGGGCAGCAGGAGGGCCAGATATGGAGTGGTGTGTCAGTGTCAGTGCCCTGGTTGTGACTTTTAGGGATGTTTGGCAAGATTTTGCCACTGGGAGGAACTTAGTAAAGGCTAAGAGGCAGTGTCTCTAACTGCTCGTTGGGAATCTCCAACGACCTCAGAATTAAATGTTCATTTAAATTCTATTTAAATGCCTGGGATTTAAATTCTATTGATGCCTGGGATTCTAACCCCAGACATTGCACCGTGGAGCAGGCAGGGTGGCTGGGCACCACTGGTCTGAGGTTCTCAGCCTTGGCTCTGTGCACATCACCTTGAGGTTATGAGGCACACCTCACACCTGGGCAGCCAGACAGTGGTCCTCCCCCACCCACTCTCACTGGCAGGCCCCTCTTTCCTGTGGAGTTCCTAAGATTAATTTGAAAGCCGCTGTCCCAAGGGTGTGGGCTCTTAAATCTAAGACATCCCTTGGAACAGAGAAGAGAGGTCCAGGCCGACAGACCAGCCTCCACTGGACAGCTGCAGGCCCAACCGCACCAGGCTTGGTAGACAGGCTAATCCTGGAGCATGTGCATTGAGAGAGCAGTGCCACCTGCCAGCAGGCAGCCAGGTACATTTCCTGGACCCTGGAACTTGCCTTCAGAAGTTATTTCTGGCCAATGATACCACCTCACCAGAAGGCCTGCTCCAGGCTCAGGGTGCAGGGCTGGGCCTGCACAGGGAGAAAAGAGGGCACCAGGCCCCAGGCCTGCTGAGAAGCTGACAGGGATGTGCCTGGAGGGACCCTGCCGGACCAGAGGCCGGCCACTGGACAAGGCAGGCGATGTGGGCCAACATCAGTGACGAGGGTTTCTATCTCCTGGAGATAGAAGGTAATTTAGAGACTGGATCTGCAAGACAATGGGGTATGGATTGCTTCAGATAGAAAAGTTTATATTCTTAGTCCTGCTGCCTTGTCCCTCCCATCCTCATACCACAGTAACAGTGAGACAGGCTGACTGCTTTCTCGGGAGGCATCTTCACAAAGGGGACACACCATGAACTTCTGGGGACACACGAGTTACCAGTGAGCCACCGACTGTCCAAGATTTCTAAGATGGTAATGCCTGAGGAGGGGACTCATGGCCTAGCACCTGGGAGTCCTGACCTCACGTTTCCCCAGGCAGGTTCTGCATGGGGCTGAGGGCTGAGTGTCCTGGAGGGAAGGGCCACGGCATGTGCTGTGGAAATGTGTTCAAACAGCTGGCAGCTTAACTGCCTCCCGATACGGACATGACACGCAGGGCAGGCGACCTCCTTTGCCCCTCCCAGGAGCACCCGGCCTCCGTCCTAAGGCGCCTCTCAGCAGCCAGCTGGGGCTGACCCTTGGGAAACCTGGGGTGGGGTGTCATCGAGCAGTGTCTCTGTGCTCACCTTCAACCACTCCACACACATTGGTGTACACATCCAATATCTTTTTCCTTCGACTTTGAATCTATGAGAAAAGAGAATGTTCAGGAAGGGAGACAGAGGTGGCAAACCAAGAACCAAGCCGTCTGTGTCAGGCTGGCTGCTGCCCCAGACTCCCCACCAGGAAGGTTGCCCTGAACCCTCCCGCCATCTCCACCACAATTCTCAGGGAGAGGGCCTCTCCTCTGGGCTCTCCAGAGGGCTTGAGGCTCCGCTGGGCGTGCACTCGGAGACCACCGGAGGCTTCCGAGGCTGTCTGTCGGGGCAGCTGGGAGCTGTTGCTGCTCCTGCCACAGTGCACAGAGCTGAGCAGGGCCGTCTTCTCCCCAGAGTGTGAGGCCCTCGCCAAACAGGTGCAGGAGCAGCCCTGGGAAGGCCCTGTGCCCTATGGGAGCCTCAGGCTTCCGGCAGTGCCAGGCCCTTTGCAGAGATCCTCCAGCTTGGCATCCCATCAGGACCCAGGCCAGGTCCAGCTTCCCAGCTGGACAGGTTTACCAAGAGCAGTGCTGCCTAGCAACAGCTGACGGTGTGACCATTCTCCAGCAGGGCAGGCCTGTGCTCATCTTTGCACATGCCCTAGGGCTCGTTCCAAGGTGCCTGCTTTAGGTGACCAGCCACGTGGACCACTGTCATGTGAAAAATGCCTACTGTGTGTGTGTGTACACCAGATATACATATTTGGTGGGATGTACACCAGTATGGTATTCTGGGCAATTAACCATTACCTCTTTGCTTATCATTCCTCTCATTTTCTTCTATAAACCTATATAGTAAGGGAAATAGTTTTCTATTTTTTTAATATCTTGTTTTAAACCTGCCACTTCCTCTAGGCTCCCGTGTTAGGCCTGTGGGAGAAATGCCACCTCCTTCCCCGGCACTTATCCCAAGAAGGCTGTGTCATCGGGTGCCTGAGCCCAGTGTGCGTGGCCTGCCAGACCTCACCCCAGCCATCTTGGTGGTGGCGGCTGGCTTCTCCCTGGCCAGGTGCACCAGTGACAGCAGGCATAGCTCAGGGGAGCCCTGCTTGTCGGGGGCGGGCTCCTCATCACTGTCCATGCTCCTGCCCAGCAGCTGCTCATTCTCAGACGAGGCGTCATTCTCACTGTGGAAACAAGAGGGTGTCTGTTAACAGGGCCATGCTGGGGACCATCAGGACTCAGTGGCCTGTCCCTCATGCTCTTCCTGAGCAGCTCATGCACACAAGGCATGGGGACACGAGCTGAGAAGCACACGCCCTGCTCTCTGCTCTTTTCAAAACAAGTGACCCAGTGCGGGGTGGCCCACAGGTGCTGTGTGACAGCACCACAAGGTACCCTGCCAGATCCTCAGGGTCATGGAGGTGCCAATGAGTTGAGAACAGCCTCCATGCATCTCTCCAGCCCTGCCAGGCTCCACTGAGGTTTTCTGATTACGATGCTCTTCCTACATTTAATCCAGATAAGCATCAAGTTCAGCCTGGTGTCTTCATTTAGCAAAAAGTTTACATGGCCAGGCTGCAGCCATGCAAGCTCTCTGGAATGACTGAAACAAAGCTGAACAGAACCTGTGTCTGGGGACTTGGCTAGGTGACTAGGGGTGACCTGGCTGAACTGTGTGGTCATGGGTGGGAGGGGCTTTGGGAAATCCCACAGGAAGGCAGGGGGCTCACTGTCCATGGCCCTCGGCACATGTGGATTGGAGCTTGACCTCTCCGAGTCATTCTAAGTGTATGAAAAACAACATTCTGTGGTTTAGCTAAAGTCTTACTAAGAATTATATTTGCTGGCAACTGGATAACGATAATGAAGCCTACATTCAAATGCAACCCTAGAGGCAGGATGGCACCAAGAGAAGAAGGGTGGGGGAGGCCCAGAAAGTCTCAGGGCCTCAGAGGGAGCTGGCTGGCCTGCCCCTGTCCCCAGCAGACAGCAGGCAAGGCACAAAGCTCTGCGGTCCCTGGAGACCACTGGGCAACCGCACGTCCTTCCCCTAAGACCCGAGAGCAGGCAGAGGGATTTGTCTTACATAGCACAATCGTCAGGTTTTAACATATTTAATATTTGTGTACGAGATGAGTATTATTTTTCCAAGTCAGATCCCCCAATTTTCTCTCAATATTTGGATGAAACTTAAGTCACAGGACACATCCCTGCTCTTTGAGCAACATTTTTTCTACTTTGGGAATGAGAGAAGGCTGGAGGGACAGAGGACAGGCTGCCACAGGACATGGAAGGGCACAGTGGTGAGCCCAGCCTGGTCTCGGCCCTGGGACGGCAGCCTGGGACAGGGTGCAGTCTATTCAAGG
Organism: Manis pentadactyla; assembly: GCF_030020395.1. Classification (NCBI taxonomy): domain Eukaryota; kingdom Metazoa; phylum Chordata; class Mammalia; order Pholidota; family Manidae; genus Manis; species Manis pentadactyla. The sequence continues at coordinate 142,844,048 of NC_080020.1, read as the reverse complement.
CGCACGGAGTTGCTTAGAGCATGAATTATCAGGGATCGAAGATGATCAGCGGCCAGAGGCACTTCAGGAAATACTGCTCTCTAAGGGCTGCCGAGGGGAATGCTCACAACCTGCTTTTCTTTTCCAGTATGCGAAGACAGCGTGACTGAAGTTTGCTTCCTGCCCTTGTCTCAGGAGTATTGAAAAATGCTGAAATTTTCCAAATGCAGGAGCATGTTTAGAAGTGCCTTACAAATGTCAAAGCTCCCCACCAACATCTGGATTCATGATCACTACCAAACAGGAAAGGCTTGTGTGTCCAGGCACCACGGAAGGATCCCAGGCAGGGCCAGGAGAGGGGGGTCCTGCACCGGCAGAGGGGCATCTCCTGGCCTCTATGTTGCCACCTGGCCGTGGGACAGAGGCCTGGCAGGGGACCAATGCCATGAGGTAGGTATTTGGAACCTAAGCAGGAGGACCAAGTCCAGGTGACCATCTAGGGGGCAAATGGCAAGTTAACTTCCCTCTATCCTGTATTATAAAGTTTGGGCTGATTCCACATCCAGTGTGTGGTAAACAGGGTAGAAACTTCATGTCAAAACTCTTCCTTAGGAGTCCTTACTTCACCATGTGTTGGTGGTTGGCCCAGAGCCTGCAGAGCACAGAGTCAAATGGGCTGCACTGGGTGCCCCGCCCGGCTGCGCACTGAGCACATGACCTCAAGCATGTGACAGCTTCCAGGCCTTGGCTTCCTATGAACAGGAAAATCTTAGCCCTTGCTGACAGGGCTCGGGGAGGTGCACATGCGGGCTTCACATGTGTCCTTCCAGCTGTGGCGCTCGTGGTGTCACGTCACTGTGGAGAACGCGCACGGGAAGCTCTGGGGCCTGCACATGGAAGGCAGGTGGTAAAGAGGAAGGCCTGGGGGCCTGGCCCTGGCAGAGGGGAGCAGGCCTGGCCCGGTGTTAACTGCTGGCCCTCATGCTGCCTGGTCCCTACTTCAGGTCAGGCGTGAGGCTGAGGCCTGGTGCAGGCCTGGACCCCTGTGCCCTCTGGAGCCATCCCACACCACCTCCAGGAAGTCACCAGGCTCCTTGGCGCACTTCCTGCCTGGAGTGCCCCATTCCCTTTCCTGCTCAGGACCCCAGAGGGTCCCTGACTGCAGCCTGGGGCTGGGGCTGCTCCACTGCAAGGGGCTGCCTTGGCTCGACTTACTTCTTGACAGCCTTTGCTGGGGCTGCTGTCAGCTTCTCGAATTCGTCCTTCTCAGAGAAAATCACCACACTGTCTGCAGGTAAATGAGAGGGCCAGAGGGGAAGAGTCAGAGTGGGCTCGGCTCCGAGCTTGCCCTTCCCTGTTCGCTTCCCCTCAACACACCTGCCTGGTCACCAAGCCACAGCGCCCCGAGGATGAAGTGCAACGTGGGCACCCACATGCCTTGCTGTGGCCCCGTCCCCAGGGCATGGGGCGTGAGCACCTAGGAGGGCAGGCTGCCCAGCGGTGGTGACATAGATGGACACACGCTCGGGGCACTCTGTGTGCTGACCTTGGGCCTCTTTCTTCTCCTCTTCCTGGCTCACTCGGGCTTCCACGCTCTTCCCCGGATGGCTGGTGCAGCAGGCTGGCAGGAAAAACAGGGCGTGAGCAGTCCGGCTCACCGGCAGGGCGAGGGGATGGAACCACAGAGGTGGAGGGTGCAGGGCAGGAGGGGGCGCGGGCGGAAGTCACCTGGGGCAGGAGGCTTCGTCCTTGTGATGTAGAACATGATTATGAGGACTATGGCGACGGCCATCATGAAGATGGTGGACATAGCGATGATGAGGGCTGTGGCCAGGTGCCCTTGGCCTGAAAGCTCTGCCAGGGTTGGGGAAAGAAGGCAACAATCAAGGGCTCCAGGGCCCCCCAGGAACTGCAGGCAGGCAGAGCCCCCCTCCTCAAGGCCCCAGCCCCCACCAGGGACACTGCCAGGGGACTCTTGGAATCCAGTATACTGGCTTAGTCTGAGAACCAAGGCCTGCAAGCATGCTCTGGTCACAGCGTCAGGGCCTCCTGAGCTGCCCTTGCTGGTCTCAACCGAGGCCCATCCAGACTTGCACAGGGTGCATGGTTTGGGTTCACTCCATTGTTCCTGGGGTGCCTGCTCTTGGGACTACTTTGGGGGAGCAAGGTGGGTTGTAGAGAGGAGGAGGGGCCTGGGAGAAAGTGTCCTGAACACAGTTCCAACCAAGTTTTTTCCAGGCAAAAGCCAGGATGCAAAATCACCTGTGAGAGTGAGAGATGTTATTCTGGATTTGGCCCTATCTTTGTGTCTTAAGCAGTTTAACATAAGTGTGATAGTGAGAGTCCCAGGGCAAAGGTGGAGCCCAGGATGACACCCCCGAGGCAGTCTTTGCCCCAGGGAAATTGCTCATTTCCCGAATGTCTGCTGTTGCCATGTAGAAGGCCCTGATGGTAGCTCTACTTCTCTGAAATATGCAAATTAGAGTCCCGTTCTCCTGAAGCAGGGTCCTGGTTAGCCACAGCTCACATGGAAAGAGACCAGTGTGGAAGGCACCAGGCGCTGCCTGAGGGAGGCCACCCGGTCGCAGCTGGGTGTCTGCAGGGCCAGCCTCAGGCCGTCACCATATAGCTGCCAGGTGTGGACGATTACAAATGTTTAATATTCGGTGTTGTGTGCCACTTCTCCTGGGTCCCAGTGGGAATGAGATTCATACTTCCTAGCAGAACCTTCCTACTCTGATGCTCCCTAGGGGTGATTGCCTAAGCATCAGGTCTGGGGGGTGACAGCGGGGCTGGTGTGCTCAGGGCACCCAGGGATTCTGACGTCCTCCAGCCCCACCGAGGCCTGAGCCTTAGATAACAACGGCATTAAAGGCATGAGGCTGTGTTCTCAATTGTGGACCTTGGGGGTCCCCCTTGATTCTTCCATCCCTAAGGGGTTAGGGAGTGAAGCACAGTCATTGCGAAGGACCCTGACACTGAGAGGTGGGCGGGCTCTCTGAGGCAGACCCGGAGCTGCTGTGGCGCAGGCGCAGCCAAGCCGCAGCCCCTGGCCGCCTGCGCCCAGCACCACGCCTGCCCCCTGGAACAGGAGTGCTTCTTTAGCAGCTCGTTCTCTGGTCCGGGCTCCCTCGGAGACTCCAGCTCCACTCCTCGCAGACATCAGCACTCCCCAGCGAGTAGGGTGCTGGCGCGACAGCCCCATCGGAGAAGCCAGGGGGAAGGGCTCCCAGCCATCCCGTGGAGTCCCCATCTCCCTGCACAGTCGCCTCCATCCCGCCTGCCTTCTTGGGGGCTGCCAGCCTCCGCGGCCCTTACCTTTGTGGGCATGCTGGAAAGGGGACCGGGTGCTGCCGCCCAAGGCATTGGGCACGTTGGCTGAGACCCCTGGGCTGGCTCCCGCACCTGCAAGGGGCACAGTCCGAGTTGCGCCGGAAGCCCTCTTTCAGACACCCCACGCTGGCCACAGCACCCACTCCCCCAGGACTCTGGGTCCCCGGGCTCAGGCGGGGGTGGGAGTGGGAGGCACCTTCATTTTGTAAGTGTTTGCTGGCCTCCCACTGAGGTCAGAACGGCCCTCTCAGTGGGAAGACACTCAGCAAATAAGCTAACAGCTCTGGGGGAGTGTGCGAACTACCAGATCAGCTTCCACTAAGATAAAATATATGTGATGTATGCCATCCACAGGGATGAAAAGGTGTGTGTAGCAGTATAATGGAAAACACACATGCACAAAATAAAAGAATTGCCCACAATCTCACTGTCTAAAGTTGACATTTTGGTGTATTTTCCCATGATTGGCTTTTTTAGAGTTGTGACCAAATTGTTAAGAGCAGAGATGACTTCTGCCTTTCCTCAAAATGGTGATTCATAAAACTCCCCTTCGATGTAAAAAACATCATGTAGCAGGGAGGAAATGGAAGGTAATTTTATGATCCATCAAGTCAGTGAGACAAACAAAAATGCTTTGCACAGAAAAGTCTACGTCATGATGGTCAGCCTTCCTTTAGGCCAGACTTGAGTTTTGCAATGAATAGAAATGATCACATTTCAGGTAAGTTTCTTCCTGTCTGGCTTTTGTCTCTACCAGTTCCGGAGTAATCCGTGAAGTGGGTTTGCATGCTCCTGAGTAAGGCCAGGTGAGCCAGCCTCCCTGGAATCAATGGGCACCGGTCCCCCTGGCAGCCCAGCAGGCGACCAGCCCACGCCAGGACGCTGGTCAGCTCATCACGAGGCTGCCAGGACTAACAGGCTTTATTGCTTTAAGCCAGGACATGAATCCTGGGAGTGGCTGCACCACCCTCTGCGCTGTGCACAGCTGGGCGGCCATCGCTCATTGGGGAAGGTAGCTGTCGCTGGGCCTGAGAAGTGGCAAAGACGCAGGCTCTTTAGGCTGCAGACCCCACTGTTTGGAAGCACCGAGTGGTGGGAAGACAGACACCCCCTCACTGACCCCAGGATGGGGGCTGGCAAGGCCCTTCCAGCCCACAGTTGGGCAGTTTTCCATGTCGCGTAAAACACCTGGTAGCCAAGTCGGATGCGCAGAACCAGCGGTGGTTCCTCTCTGATTTGCTGCTTCAGGAGCCCAGGGCCTTTATACTTCTCTGGAGCTCCTGGCCTCTGCCCCTTGCCTGGTCTCAATCACCTGTGATTGGCTCCAAGGCGGGCGGGCTGCCCTGACCACTGCACAGAGGACGGGGCAGCCCCTACCTCCAAGGCTGCTAAGAGTTCTGTGGTCCTGTTTCTTTCCTTCTTTCTCCCCAACGGCTGGTCATTGGGACAGCTTCTCAGCTCTCCCCGCAAAGCAGGGCACTGTTGAGCAGTGGAATGGGGTACCACGGGCGGAGGTGACCTGCTCAGAGCACCAGCGGCATGTCGTTACCAGGCCCCTGGCTCGTGTCCCTGGGGGCCGTCCTTCCTTCCTGTGATGGCCAGCTGGCATGGGACATGGGGCAGGGTGAGTGGTAGCGGGAGGCAGGTCGCTGATCATAGCTGGAAGGATCGCTTCTTCCTCCCTGCCCGGGTCTTCCTGCATCTGTGGTTCCCTGAGTGTGGCCCCTGTTGGTGTCCAGAGCCTAGAGACATTTCTTGGCTTTTCTGGAGGATAAAGAGAAGCTTTGCCCTGTCCTATCCCCAAACTCAGGATTAATCTCTGCTTTTTAATTTAACCTTCTCACCTGGCCAGGGCCTGTCAGGGAAGGTGCTGGGGGTGGGCAAAGAACAGAGCTGGAGGCCCTGCCTTTTACCCACAGACATGCTGATCCCTTGCAAGCCTTCCAGCCTGATGGGGTGGGCGTCAGATTCTAGCCCCATTTGCATCATGCTGGGAAGCAGCCCATAAAGCTTCATCCTGGCAAGTGAGAAAAAGCAGCATGGGGCACAGCTTCAAACATAATGTGGTTTCCTTTTCAAGAGCAAATGGGGCACAAAAAGTGAAGCTAGCTGTCTGTTTGGTAAGGTACTAATGGAGCTTAAGCTATGTCATCAGGAAAATAAAACAACCATGGGGTCTCTTTATGGGTTTATCTTTTTCTCTTTTTGTCTCTTTCAGCTACGGCTTGCTGACTGAGACTGGGTGACAGGGGATAGGCAGGGGACACAAATACGCCCAGGCTGCGGTCTACCAAGGGACAATGAGAGCAGTCCAGCAGCACACACACAGCAAATGCCTTTGCACAAATGGGCGGGGCTGGTTAGCAATGACATCACCAAACACCACAAGCAGGCTCCCGCAAGTCCATAATGAACATGTCACCTCACCCCATGCACCCCGGCCCATGCCTCTACCCTGATTTACTGGACATTGCCCCTAACTGAACAGCCCTGGGCTGCAGGTCTGGGTGGGCTGATCCCTGGGCTGGTCAGAAAAACGTTCTGTTCTGAGTATGTCCTGGGGTGAGAAGAAGGCTGGGCAGGAAGGCTGCATGACTAGAGGTCTATCTCTGAGGGATGGTGGTCTTAGGACACATGTCCTCCCCACTAGGAGCCTGCACAGCACAGTTTCCTGTGCCAGGTTCTGCTCCTGAGGATTAACTCAGCACTAATAAAGGCATTTAATGTCTGGGAGGTTTCCCTCTGTTCCAACAGGTGCTGTGTATTTTGGGTTCATCTGGCCTCCTTGGAATAGATTGTTTGATGAAAATGTTTCTCAGTTTGCGTGTTTAGGAACGACTGTGACAGCTGCCGAGTATGCGCGGTGGCTCCACACACCTAGGGGTAGAGCCTGGGGCGCTGGGTGGAGCCCCTAGACCCTGGCTGCTCACCATGGAGCCCCCGAGCTGGCTAGAAACTCAGTCTTGGAACTCGCCCCAGACCTGCTGCACTGCAGTCAGTTTATTAACAGGACCGTGGTGGCAGTATGTACATTCAAGGTTGAGAAACACGTTAGGAGCTGATGAAAACCAGCATTTGGGGATGTGAAACCAGCCAGCTCACATGCAAGTTAGCTCTGTGTTGGGCACACATGACGGTGTCCACACAGGAGCTCGCCACACGCTCCTGAGTGGGGTCCCCCAAAGGCGTGCGGCCCGCCCAGACCAGGGCTCATGGTCACTGACAAGCGATAACAAGAATGGCACAACGGAGCATAGGGTAGGTGCCAGACCCAGTGCCATCTCCCTGAACCCCAGCTCTCTGAGAGGCACTTGTGTCCCTGTGAGCTGGGCCAGGAGGTCAGGGTGAGGACAGCCTGCCTAGGGCAGGTGTGGCAGTGACACCACCACACTGTGCACGGCCCTCGGGGCACTGGAGCGGGTGCTGCATATGGCATCTCAGCCCCACCACTTGAATCTCCCCATTTTGTGGATGAGGAAAATGAGGTACAAAGTCCAGTAACTTTGCCAGGAATGGGGACTCCGTGAGACCCAAATCTCATGCCACATGGGTTGTTCCCTACATTTCACTGTGCCACCTCTTCGTCCCAACAGCTCGGATTCCAACAGGTGCCCAGGCACGCATTCTCAGGATGGCGAGGGGAACAAACACAACTGCAGGGTGTGGGCTGCCCCCAGCGGGTCTTGCTCCTGACTCAGCTGGAGAACGGCCGAAGGAGAGGCTGTCTGCTCACCCAGCATCCGGAAGGAAGGCAAGCCATGGGCAGGAAAGGGGAGTACCCCGCGGCATCTCCTGCTGCGCTCTGGGGGTTCAGGAAAGGGTCCCCGTTTACATTTGCTCTGTGCCTTCAACTTCCGAACAGTTTGGGGCACAACCGTTCAGTCCCGTGGGCACAGAGAGAGGATGCTATTTTCCTAATCATTCAGGAAAGCAGCAGGGCTGAGGGGCCGGGCTTGTCGCAGCCGAGCCCCAGCCCCCACCTGCTCTGAGGGGACAGCCTGCCCATCAGAACCAACGACGGCGTGCTGCCCTTCCCTCTGCTGCTTGGCGGGCCCGACACTGGAAGGCTCTTCTTCTGCTATAAAATAAGGGCATGGCACTCCTCCACCTCTCAGATGGCTGCTTGCAGGGTGCATGGCATCAGCCAGCGCGCCGGCTACACTCAGGGTGCAGCTCCATCCGGCCGCACAAGCCGCCCACTTTTGGCAGGCAAGGGAGCTGAGGCTCGGGGGTCAGAAAACTCATCTAAGTCAGCCAGGAATTTAAACTCCCAGGGAGGCTCCAGAGCCTCTACCCTACCAGCAGTTCTCACTGCAGAGCTGCTCAGGGATGTACATCCTCGGCCCCTGGACCTGCTGGGCCAGGGTCAGGCCAGTCCTGCATGATGCCATGAGATCACGGGCACTCTAAGGGCAGTCCTACACCACAGAGAGCCCAGAAGCACCACCCACTTAAGGATGGAGGAGCAGTTGTGCCCCCCGCGGGAGGACAGCTGCGGCCCCGGGACAGGCCCTGACATGAGCTGCCAGGCGCCTGGTCAGGCTCCTTGGCACAGCTGGCGGCCCGGGGCCAGCTGTCACCCTCTGCTCCACCCCATATGCAGGGGGTCACTCCCAGGACCCCTTCATCTCTTTGACGGTGGGCTTATACAATCCCCTAGGGCATCAGACTCTTACAGCAAGGGCCCAGGAACATCACTGTGGAAACCTTCTCAGGGTGGGGCAAAGGGGCTCCCAACACTGACATGGGCTCAGGAATGGGCACAGCCTGGTTGGACCTGGGTGGCCAGCCCATGACACCGGGGGCCTGGTGAACGGAGGTTTCAGAGTTCCAGGCTTCCCGGTGTGGGGCTGTGAGACCAGCCCTGTGAGTTTGGGTCTTCATGGAGGCTGGGGTCCTAACCAGCCCTTCTCGTTCTATGTTGCTCCTGAGCCAAAACGGTATCTGGTTGGAGGACTAGAGCGGACCCCGGAGGTGGGGAGGGCGACTTTCATGTCTGCATTTGAGCCCTAGGCCCAAGCAGGGCTCCATTCAGCTTGTGGCCCCACGAGGCTAGCTGCTTGGGTCTCCCCACTCCTCAGACGGGCACTCAGGGCTGTTGACGTGCCTGACTCTCAGGTTCCTCACTGGCCTCCCTCATGGCTGGATTCTATGGCTCTGCTCTGAGGCCTTCCTGGCTTTCAGTTAGGCGATTAAGAGCTGGGGCCTGGGGGATTGCACTCGTTTTCAAAGCCTCCAGGACTTAGGGCTTTGCTGGCTTTCCCTGTGGGGGCCCCTCGCTGTTGGACAGATGACAGGGGCTTCTCCCTGGTTGGCACTCCTCTGGGCAGCCCGCGGTCGGCGGAGACCGGGCGCTGATGAGCACGTTCGGTGTGTGTGAGCCTTCAGTCAGGGCCTCAAGGGCAGAGAGCTTATCCTAAGCAGGTAGGACTGTCTGCCACCTTCCCGCGAGGACTTCACCCCAGAATTCTCAGCCACCTAGCAGCCTCGGCAGGGGCAGATGATACACCTCAGGCCTGCTGGTGGCCCCCTGACCTGTGAATTACCACCAGACGGCTGGGTAGGAAAGCTCAGCTTGGAAAACTGCAAATCTATTGCCTGGCTCAGCCACTTGAGCGATTTGGAAGGAGAGAATGGCCCCCCCACTGCCTATGCCCAGGGCCCCTCCCCAGCTGATGGGGCCAAGTCAGTCCCCTCCCCTTGCTCTCTCTCCTGTCCTGGCACTTTTGACAGGCAGTCCTTTATTTTATTTGGTGAGAAAATGGGGTGGGCAGGGCCCTAGGGGGAGCCAGAGGGGAAACCCAGTGGGGCAGGGCTGGAGGGGGAGCAGGCAAGCACCTGCTGCCCAGCAGCAGGGCCCCCAGGGCCTCCCCGGCCACCGAGCCACCCTCCCAGGTGTCTCTCCTGACGCATTCTCTGGAGCAGAGGTTCCTGGCTGTCCTCATAAACAAATGCCACGAAAGCCAAGCCAAAATGCACACAGGAAAGAAGCAGGTGGTGTCCTAATCTCACGAGACTCCCCACTGCTCTGCTCTGTGAGCTCTCTCTCATTAATGGTGACACTCATATTTCCCTTGGCTCTTCTGGTTTAAAACAGTTACTAAATTCCTGGTATCTGTGACTTCATTAGTTTTCCAATATTCCCGCGGGACAGTTGGGAGTTTAGTGCCCCATACTCTAGCCGAGAAGGCTGAGGCCCAGAGGTTACGGGGCTGGTTCGGGGCAGTAGTGGCAGACCCAAGCCTGACTCATGGCTCAGCTCTGCAAACCTGCCTTCCTGGGCCTGCTGCCTGGCGGCCCGGCCGCTGGGACTGTTGCTGCTCTCGCTGGGTGCGAGCACCGGGACTGGCTGAGCGCTGGGACTGGCTGCAGAGGCAGCAGCGCTGGGGAAGGGCGGGGCGGAGCACTCACATTCCTTGGTGTCAGGGGGCGCCAGGAGGCAGGAGTAGCAGACCATGCCGTAGATGTTCCTGGGTCTGTTCTCCAGCATGTAGTAGCTGCGGGGAGGGCGACACGAGGCAGGGCGGTGAGCCGGGTGCTGCCAGCAGCAGGGCTGAGCCCTGCATGCCCACCACCCAAGCGGGAACCAGGCAGATCCCAGGGACACAGGAGCCTGCGAGCTGGCAGCTACAAGACCACTGAGCTTCCTCGGGGGTCCTGAGCTGGGGGTGGGACAGTCTTTTTCCAACACTGGGCCAGACTGGTCCTTTCTTTTAGTCTTTTCCCCTGTTGGTTCCTTTCACGGATGGGCGTGTTCAATGTGCATGTCCTCACCCTTCTCACCCATGTTCCCCCCACGAGGCCATGTGTACCCACCCTGTGTGGATCTTGTGGACTTCTCTGGGAGTCTCGGCAGCCCCCTGGGAGGAGGAGTACCCCCTCAGCACGCACTTGCTGCAGGGCCTATAGGCTGAGGTGACTGGCAGACATGCCCGTCCACCCCTGGGACACTGGGACCTCCCCAGACCACCTGGAACGCTTGCCGAGACTGAGCCAGCAATGTGGCTGCAGCAGACAAGCGGCCAACACAGAGGGCGGAGAGCTGGCCTGAGACACTCGGTCCTAACTGAGGTCCCTTTACTTCCTCCTCAGGAGGCATGTGGCCAGTGACACACAACTGAGTGCAAGTGCTCATGCAGGGGTTACACACAGTCAAAGGAAAGCACAAATCATTCATGGTGCGACTGTGAAGTCTTTTTCCCCAGAGACAGCCTGGTATGTTTTTGGAGCTCCCTGATGTCAATATGCCAGCCCCATGGCCATGCTAAGTCTCAGAATGCCCCTCAGAGCTTCACCATGGTGGGTCAGCATCTGCCCAGGCCCCCACCCTGCCTCCCCAGCTGCCCAGCTCCAGTCTGGCACTGCTCCTGGCACATGCCGATTCTCCATAAACACACATTCAGCCCATGATTGTGAAGCCATGCATCTCGTGAGAAGTCAATTAAGTAGACTGGGCTGGTGCCAATGCTTTCCCTTATTATATCTGAGAGAGGAATCCCTCTCTGCTATTGGATTTTTCCTTGGTTGCTTTGTAATTTACTAGCCGTGCACCCACATCCAGGGCCCCTGGGGGCCGTGTAAGCAGCAGTGCGGTGCGGGACTGCTGGGGGAGTCTTTGGACTCCAGCACCATGAGCTAGACCATTACCAGTTACATTATGAAAATTACTTGCCCTTCCTCAGAGCCTTTTATCCTCAGATCAGTGGTAAACATTAATTAACCAATTTCAAAACACCCCTCAGAGAAGCTACAACAGCCAGTCCCACAGTTAAGCCTTCTGGAAAAAGCCTCTCTCAAATGATACTCTGCTACCGTCCAGAAGCCATTTGTGCTCTGAAAGCAGGAGATAACTCTGGGAGGGGTGGGGTCCAGTGTGTCTGCTCCCAGGGGCTACACATCTGTGCATGGCCTCCCAAGGGTGACAGGCTCCAGGCCAGCCAGGCAGCCACCCTCAGCTGTCTTCCTCCAGATCTGGTGTTACCACCCCGGGGCCGTTAGTTACTGCCTCCTTCTCCACCTTAGGCCGCTCTTCTCCACGGGCCCTGACTGTCATCTCTGGCCTGGGAGTCCCTCAGGGACAGCCTTGCCCAGATTGTACTCCTAGTACCTTGTGCTAGGTTCTGAGGACGGAAGGTTCTAGGCAAATGATGGCTGGAAACACAGGTGAATGAGACCAGATTCTTCTCCACAGAAGCTCAAGGTGCTGAAACAACAAAAGCCCCAAGGGCATGTTGTGCACCCTTCCTCCCTTTTCTAGAAGGAGAGCCAGAGCTGAGCCCGTGCTGTTTCACACGAGAGCTGAGCTCTGTCTCAGGTGGAGATCCACAGCCACCTGGGGGCATAGAACGCATGTGCTGGGGCCCAGGGGCCCAGTGTGACCCAGGACCGCCACACTCCGTGCACCGCTGGGGCCCACCACACCCTTCTTCCCGCTCCAGGCCCTCCGGCCCCCCAGGAGCTCCGGGAAGCTGCAGTTGTGCCTGCTGCCTGGTGCTGTGTCGGGACCAAGCTGTGCAATATATTAAAGGCTGTCCATTACAGAAAGTCTGCCGGACCCGGGAGGGCATCACAGAACCGCACCGCCTAACTGGCCTGTGTGCTCACCGCGCACCTCGCCCAGCACAGCCGCCGCACAGAACCACATTAACCGTCAGTCCCTCTCCAGGACTAACTGCACCCAGGGTGTACCTCTTGTCTTGACTGACAGGAGTGGGGAACAATACTTCAGCTTTTTATCTGACAGATTTCCATCCCCTGGAAGCTGGGTGTCCATTTAGGGACCTGCTGCTCAGCCAGGGAGTATTGTGTCCTTTTATCTTGCTGTAAAGGCCAACTTCCCTACACTTTGATCTGTATTTTGACTTTTCCAGAGTTTTTTTTTCTCCTATTCTTCAAGGAAGGATTAAGGTGAGAGACTAAGACAAGGCTCAGTTTAAATGGGGCCTCTAGGACCTTCCATGTAGGAAATGACTTCCGCCAAGTCGCTCAGTGTAGAGATTTTCCCCAAAGAGCTCCTTTTCTCGGGCCTCCTAAGCCTGTAATGGATGCCACTGTGCCCTGGAGGCTCCCCTTCCATCTGCAATGTTGGCATGTGAACCTGAGCACCAAGCTCCCCAGGAGGCCCCAGCCGGCCCGGAACACCGTATGTGCAGGGGGGGCCACGGTGTGGCGTCCAGCCGGCAGGTGCTTCTCCCCGGGCAGCACAAGGCCCCAGGGGTCATGAACCTGACCTCTGCCCTCTCCCTCTCCCCACGTGTTGTTCCTGGCCCTCCCACATGCCTTTCTCAACAGGAAAGCCCCGCCCATGGCGCACTGTTCAGCTGGGCGTCTGGGCCACATAACTGACATACGGGAGGGCACGGAATGGGGAGAGAGGCCCTGCCAAACCGCAGGAGGAGAGGCCGAGGCAACCTGCTGTCAGGAGGACAAACAGGGGGCGGGCTGCATCCGCCGCCTGGGAACCACAGGGTCTCAGGAATGAACACAGCCTTTCATTGAGCTGACAGCACCACCTGCCAAATGCCTGGAATCCTCTGTACACACGAGAGCTGCAATTCGTTCTCTAAACCGGGGGCGTAAAATAGGAAGCAGAGGCCTCCGGTCTGACCCTGACAAGGCATTGGCTCCTTAGAGACAGGCTCTGGGGAGGGGTCCCTGGAGATGCAGCTGGGGCCTCTGCTTTGGTGGCCTTCGGGCCGGGAGCCTCTCATCTGAAGTCACAGCACAGTGCAGCCACGCGTTTCCCATCGGAGGAGCAGTGTGGGGACACACCGAGGTGGCTGCTGAGTTGAGGGTGCCTCCTGCGTGGCGTCTCCCTTCACTCAGCGAGGCTCTAGGACTGCGGGTCCTGGTGCCCAAGATAGCGTGTGCAGTGAGCAGGCCCCTCCTCCCGGGGAGCAGGGGGGACTCCCTGGAGACTTCAGAGCTGGAAAGAGGCTTTTAAGAGTACAGACACAGGCTCCCCACTGGCTCTGCGGGAGACCATCCTTCTCTTTGAAGCCTTCTAGAGGCAGGGAGCTCATGGCCATTCCAACCTCAAACTTCTCTGTGGTCAGTGTGCTGGTACCAAGCAAACTGTCTTTGTGCCACAGAGCAGCCTTTCTTGTGACCAAGCTGGCAGCTGCTATGGGATCATCATTCACTGCATTGGTCCAGGCAGTCCTTTCTGGCCAGAAAGTCTCAGTGGGTCTATGTAAGAATGCGGTAGGCTGCTCAGTGTGCACACTCCTGCCTGTGGATTGTCCAGGGCATGGGCACGGCTGCGCCCTGGGGGTGCACACACTGTGGCTGGGTCAGCCAGCAATGCTGTGTGCCCACCCCCCAACGAGCTGCCTCTCTGGAAGAGACTACCCAGACTAGCGGCCCCCACACCATTAATGCAGGGATGGTTCCAGATCTGGCCTGAGCTTCATGCCTGTCTATCTCTGGGTTGGAAATCTAGGTCTGGAGGTGACAACCACCCCAAGTCCCACACATGCACCCCATCTTTTTTCTCCACCTCCCCACCAAAAGTCCTCTTCCTCCTGTAGTCTACGTCTTGGCAGCAGATGACTTCAGGGTCCACACTCTGGCCAAGGCCATGTCTGAGAGTCCATGTCAGTATCTGCCCCTCCGGCCCTGCTCTTGACCTGCAAGTCTGCTCATGCTGTCTTGCAGAAAGCCTCAGACGCTTCCTCTCCCCCGACCTCCTGCACTCCTGCGCTGCCCAGTCCTCACCACCTCCACCTCATCCCTGGTCCCCAGGCTGCCACCTTTCCCTGCCAAGCATGCTTTCCTCACAGCTGCCGAGAGGACTGTCCCGGAGGCATGGCCGATGGTGCCCCACAGAAGCTGACATGTCTGCGAGTGACCTGCTTCAGCACCACGCTGAACACCTGAGCCTTCAGCACCCTCGTCCAGCGCCCTTCCCGTCCAGCTTCTGCCCCTCACTAGTTAGTCCACACCCCACCCGTGCACCTTCCGCTTGGCCACCCAGCCCACGGTCCACGTCCTCTCTGGCTGCTCACGCCTTTGGTCTTTGGCATGCACATCTCCACTTCCGTCCTACTTCTTCACCTGACTGGCCCCCACCCACCCCAACGACACACCCCCAACCACACAGAGGGGGTCATCCTCGACCTCTGGGACACCACGTGTGCCACCACCCTCTGTTGTGAGCGCTGACTTTCTTGTCTCATTCCTTCCTGTGTCCCACTAGTATCTACCTACAGGCTCCTAATTGAGGTTTATAAAGTAAACACAGAGTTGTTACGTAGGTTGCTAATGTCAGGCCAGATTCTCACATGGAGATGCTCTCAAAACAAGCTGAGGTTTTGCAAGGAGCACTGTTTTATTTCCAAAGTGAGCATGGCAAGCTGTGCATGCATGTGCTTGGCACGTCTATAGTTAATGAATGAGACTGCATTTCTTTCATGGATTATGCATCTACACCAGTAAAGACCAACCAAGTTCTAGGATGTATCGTTATCAGAGATTTGTTCTTGCCGTCTAACAAAACTGCTGAATTTCTCTCATTCAAGCACCGTGTCTGCACAGAGCAGTCCTTGAAGGGATGTCATACCATTGGGTGGGAATGTGTCAATCTGCTGCTTCTAACACAATAACCACAACAACTCAATATAAAACTGCCAGCTACAGAACTTTGATTTTTATCATATTTTCCAAGAGAATAGTTTAATACCTTGGGTATAGCAACTTGCCTTTCGCATACTGATAAGCAAGGTTCTATAGTAAGGTTCCCTGAGCTTTCCTCTGGGACCTTGACGTGGGATTGCAGATATTTACAGATGTAGGTCTAGTTCAGGAGACGAGTCTGAACTGAAGACAGGAAGCTGGGGAGACTGTCGTGGCGACAATCACCAGTAGAAACTGGGTTGGAAGCCAGGGAGAGGGATGCTTCTTAGTAACAAATCTGAACTAAGGTCAATTTCTGCAAGATCAAAATACCTCCTTTTTTTAAAAATGTTTTTGTAAACATTCAATTAAAAAATTTTTTTTATTTTGGTACTATTATCTACAATTATATGAGGAACATTATGTTTACTAGACTCCCCCCATCATCAAGTCTGCTCCCCATGCCCCATTACAGTCACTGTCCATTAGTGTAGTAAGATGCTGTAGAATCACACTACTTGTCTTTTCTGTGTTGTACTGCCCTCCCCGTGCCCCCACACACATTATGTCTCTTAATAATAATGTCCCCCTTTCTTCCCCCACTCCCCTTATCCCTCCCTTCCCACCCATCCTCCCCAGTCCCTTTCCCTTTGGTAACTGTTAGTCCATTCTTAGGTTCTGTGATTCTGCTGCTGTTTTGTTCCTTCAGTTTTTCTTTGTTCTTATACTCCACAGATGAGTGAAATCATTTGGTACTTGTCTTTCTCTGCCTGGCTTATTTCACTGAGCGTAATACCCTCTAGCTCCATCCATGTTGTTACAAATGGTAGGATTTGTTTTCTTCTTATGGCTGAATAATATTCCATTGTGTATATGTACCACATCTTCTTTATTCACTCATCTACTGATGGACACTTAGGTTGCTTCCATTTCTTGGCTATTGTAAATAGTGCTGTGATAAACATAGGGGTGCATCTGTCTTTTCCAAACTGGGCTGCTACATTCTTAGGCTAAATTTCTAGGAGTGGAATTCTTGGATCAAATGGTATTTTTATTTTTAGTTTTTTGAGGAACCTCCATACTGCTTTCCACAATGGTTGAACTAATTCACATTCCCACCAGCAGCGTAGGAGGGTTCCCCTTTCTCCACAACCTCGCCAATATTTGTTGTTGTTTGTCTTTTGGATGGTGGTGATCGTTACCAATGTGAGGTGATATCTCATTGTGGTTTTAATTTGCATTTCTCTGATGATTAGCGATGTGGAGAATCATGTGCCTGTTGGCCATCTGAATTTCTTCTTTGGATAAGTGTCTGTTCAGATCCTGTGCCCATTTTTTAATTGGATTATTTGCTTTTTGTTTGTTGAGGTGCATGAGCTCTTTATATATTTTGGATGTCAACCCTTTATCGGATCTGTCATTTATGAATATATTCTCCCATACTGTAGGCTGCCTTTTTGTTCTACTGATGCTGTCCTTTGCTGTACAGAAGCTTTTCAACTTGATATAGTCCCACTTGTTCATTTTTTGCCTTTGCTTACCTTGCCTGGGGAGGTATGTTCATGAAGAAGTTGCTCATGTTTATGTCCAAGAGATTTTTGCCTATGCTTTTTTCTAAGAGTTTTATAGTTTCATGACTTATATTCAGGTCTTTGATCCATTTTGAATTTACTTTTGTAAGTGTGGTTAGACAATGAACCAGTTTCATTCTCTTGCATGTAGCTGTCCAGTTTTGCCAACAAAATACCTCCTTCTTTTGCAGAGTTACGCACTTAGAGTGTGCAGTTGACCCTTGAACAACAAGAGTTTGAACTGTACAGGTCCACCTAAATGTGGATTTTTTTCCCAATAAATATACTGGAAAATTTTTGGAGATTTACAACAATTTGACAAAACATTTTCTTTTCTCTAGCTTCCTTTACTGTAAGACACAAGATACAATATAACATACAAAATATGTGTTAATCAACCGTTTATGTTATTGGTAAGGCTTCCGGTCAAGAGCAGGCTATTAGTAGTTAAGCTTTCGGGGAGTCAAACCTTATATATGAATTTTCCACTGTACAGGGGCTTGACACTCTAGCCCACATGTAGTTCAAAGGCCAACTGCATTCTTAAATTTACTGGTCTTTCTGTTTCCTTCCTAGAGACATCAGTTCTGACACTGGGTATATCCTTTTTACTTTCTCTCACCTTTTAATCAGATGCAGTGATCCAGGGGGATAACACGTGAGCAGAGATGGGCTGTCAATTATAGTGCACTCCTCAACCTCCTGCTGTTACCGCAGCCACTGCCTGCTCCACCTCCACCACCACCTCCACCCTCCCCATCACTGACCCCTCACCACCTCCACCATCCCCATCACTGCCCCCCTCACCACCTCCACCGTCCCCATCACTGCCCCTCATCACCACCTCCACCGTCCCCATCACTGCCCCCCTCACCACCTGCACTGTCCCCATCACTGCCCTCCATCACCACCTCCACTGTCCCCATCACTGCCCCCCTCACCGCCTGCACTGTCCCTATCACTGCCCCCCATCACCACCTTCACTGTCCCCATCATTGCCCCCCAACACCACCTCCACCATCCCCATCACTGCCCCCCTCACCACCTGCACTGTCTCCATCACCACCCCCCTCACCACCACCACCACCTCCACCATCCCCATCACCGCCCCCCTCACCACCCACCACCTCCACCGTCCCCATCATGGCCCATGTCACATGCTGTGGCCACTGCAGGGCCACGGAAGCAGGAGCTGTGCCTAGCCATTCCTGGGAGTCAAAGCTGTACTATCCTGCCTCAAGCAGGGCTTGCTGACGTGTCTGCCTCTAAGAGGGAACATTTTGTCTTTCTCTTTCAGGTTAATTACATTTTCCTTTTGCTTTTTGGGAAGACTTTTGATCCCATCACAGAACTGTGGGGGGATCACAGGTACCATATGACTCACATATTCCTATTAGTAGCTTTTACCCTCAGTTTTTTCTAGAATACTAAAAATAGTAAATATAATACATTTATATGGAATTTTAGTCTTCTTCCCTCCAAAGCATTCCATATGTGTTTTCTCATGTAAGTGTTCTATGACCTGTTTAATTTGGGTGGTGAGGATATGTCATCATGGCGAGTGTCCACTAAGAGATGCAGTTGCTGAGCCGCAGTGGCCTGCCTGTCCTGGGAAAGGTGGCAAGACTCACCATCCCTGACACCATGCCTCCCAACACCGGATGCGTGCCCTCTCCCCTGCCAGGCTGACCCTGGGAGAACAGGACAAATGGCAGAAATGGTCTACACTGCAGGCTCCCGGCGTCCCCCTGGGCCACACAGGGCTGTCTGCAGAGAGTGTCCTGCTTACCCAGGGAGACAAGGCCCACACTCGGCATCATTCTCCACGTCCCCCGGCATCAGCACGGTGGCCCGGAAAAAGCCTTCACAGTCTTTGTGGCGCCTGCATATCTGGTAGCCTCCTTTGGAAAACTTCTCCGCTGGGCAGGGAACACAGCCATAGTCCTCATCTTTGCTGCCATAGCCACAGGACTGGTGAGGAAGAGGACAGAGGACACAGGTGAGAGCACAGGTGAGGGCAGCAGCTACACTGCCATGACTGTGCATCGAGGGCACTGGCTGTGTCCAGAAGCTTCTCTGGCTGGGCCTTGGCTTCCTGACCTGTCCTGACTGCAAACCCCATGTCCCCACCTCTGAGCCCCTTTCCCCAGGGCTCCCGGGCTTCAGATGCAGCCCCTCTCCTGAGCGTCCTGAACAAACTCCCCAGCAGAGGTGAGGTCCTGCCATGATGTAGCCCTTGGCAGCCGACTTCCCAGCTTTCCGCAAGAGCCCCACATACTGAAGCTGAGGACACCATCCTTAGCACCTAACAGAATATACATACTCCGCTCTTCCCAAAGGAGATGGGAGACGCAGCCCTCAGGCATCAGTATGCTGCTCCTGGAGAGCAGTTCAGTCATGCTTCTGATTTAGGTGACCTGAAACCCATTTCATCAAGATGCAGCAAGAAAGTAATTGTCCTTTAAAAAATACTAAAAAATACTCCTGAGAGACCTGTTCCAAATGCTCGGCCTTCCGCCCACTGGGTAAGCATGTGCACTCTGCAGCTCGAACCATTTCATCCCGACATCTGAAGACCACGGACCACGGGCCCCATTGAGCGTGGGGGCCCCATGTAGAGCCATACAAGCTCGCCAGGCCTGGGGGCTGTGGCCTGGGAGCGGGCGGGGCCTTACCAGGTAGGGCTCCTCGCCTGGCCCACACTGCGGACACTCTTGGCACAGCCCCGTGGTCTGGTTGTAGTACTCGTTCTCACCACAGCTGGAGTATTCTGCTCTGGCCGGGCACATCAGGGACACCTGACACAAGAGAGGGGTCCCTTCGGCCTTCATGCCTCCTTGGAAATGCCCACACCAGAGGCAGCACACTGAGGAGTCTGGGAAGGAACCCCAGGGTGAGAGCCCTGCTCAGGCGCCCAGCGGTCACTCAGTGCCAAGGCCCCTGTGGGTCAGTGGAGAAGCCCTGCCTCCCACCACCTGGCCTCCCTCCTGCCTCCCAGACTCCACCCCGTCCTCAAGGCCTGTTCTCAGCCTTCACCCGTGAGGGCCCTCTTCGAACCTCTCCACGGCCATGGATGAAGCAGCGCCCCCAGGGGCGCTTCTCTGCCGGGAGCCGGGATGGACGCCTGGGTCTTTCTCAGCTGCATGACCCCCAGGAGAGCTCGCCACGCAGGCATGGGGTTGTGTACATCCCAACACAGATGAGCACTTAAGGACGTTTCTATCCATGAAGCCCCACAGAGCAGCCACCAGCCGGAGGTCTTATCCAAATCCAGGGTGCTGCTACCACGGTCCCCACTGCACAGCTGTGGAAGCTGAGGTACCGTCCCAGGCAGTGTGGCCAGTGAGGGACTCAGCCTCGGCAGAGCCCCACCGGAGCCATCTCTAAGAGCCCCTGCGGCGGTTTCTGGGCAGGTGCTTTGACCCACTTACCACAAGGACAGGGAGCCAGGGCGTCTGTCTGTGGCCTCCCGCATGGGCCATCCTCTCCTGCAGGTCTGCCTGAAAGACACGCTTCATCAGCACCAGGTGCCTGTAGGGCCCAAGGCCCCACCAGCAATGGCCAGCCGAGGGCCCGGTCCACCAGGCTTGCTTGCTCCCCACTGGGTGTGCGGGCCCTCCTGCGGGCAGAGCAGGGGAGGAGGCAGACTTCAAGCTGAGCCCCTGGCCACTCGGACAGGCCCCATCCATGGCTCCCAGCACCACTCCCACCCCTGGGGAAAAGCCCCAGAGCACGCTGGGGGCTGACTGCTGAGGCCAGGCATGGGTTGCTCAGAGAAAGCTGTCTTCACACCCACAGTGTTGAGCATGGGGCTAGGCCTGATCCTCTGGCTCTGGGGGACCCCGGGGAGAGTGGCAAGACTCAGAATCTGTCCCCCCCACCCAACTTCCTGCCTTCGCAGCGCCTGGAAGGATCTTGCCCGTCTCTGTTTGGAATGGGTCATCTATCAAAGTCACTCAAAGAATGTCTGAGTCTAACCACTTAATTTTAAACTGAGACAGCTGAAGCCCAGAGAGGCTAGTGACCTCCCATGGTCACACAGCAATTAACGGGCAGAGGGGGCCAGAGGCAGCTGTTCAGATGCATTCCTCAGCAGCCAAACGAAGGCACTGCTTTGAAGGAATGACGCAGAGCAGACATCTGCTTTGGGAAAAGCCTCTCAGACTTCTCATTAACACATCACAGAGAATCCCTTCCCTCGGTGGTGTGTTGACAGGCAGTTAGGGGTTCAGGATATGGAGTGGGGTGCAGAGGGGATGCAGCAACAAGGAAAGGAAAGCAGACTCCACGAACATGCATTAACACAGCCCTTAGTTCCCATCCAAAGGTGCAAATCCGCTCAACACACGTAATCTTCAGACCCCATCAGGCGGACCACCTGCTGGCTACAAGCATGGACCCCAGATGACTGAGAACCAAGATGCCAGAAGTAAGCCCCCATTACCTCATCACTAACTGGTCAGAGGATGTGCGTGAGTCAGTCATGTGCCCTGTGCCCCTTGCCTGTCATTCTGCTCTAAAAACTCCCACTTGTTACCCAGCAGAGAGCCTCCCTGGATGGCAATGCCAACACCTGCTGTCTCTGCACCTGGAGTCAGCAGTGGGCTGGGTGAGCTCAATAGCAGGAGGAGGTGGAGTTCTTCACTTTTCCCAGATCAAAACGGGAGCCCTGTGTTTCCAATTCAAAGCGAGTTTAACTGGGAGCCTGGCTGAACACAGAAGATGTGGTCATGTTGAGGCAGGCTAGAACAGGGAGCAGAGAGACTCAGGGTCCAAATCAGAGGGTATGGGACAACAGATGCTTGCAAAGTGCAAAGTAACAGGGTTCAATACGACAGGTACAAAATAACAGGATGCTTGCAGACTGGCACATTCCAAAATAAATTCTCCACGGTCTGCCTACCAAGTCTATTTCCTCTTAGGAGGAAACATTTTCTCTTTCCCTTGTCAGGCATGTGCAACCCAGCCCGTTAGGCCAAGCACCCACCCCAGCACCTGTGAATATTCACCCCATAGTTAATCAGACACTTTACAACCCCAAACCATGACACCCGTGCTGCTCGCCTCTTGAGCACACCTGCACTCCCCCCTTGAGTGTGTACTTTCACTTTAATAAACTCCTGTTTGCTCACACCTGACTGTGAATTCTTTCTTGACCAGAGTCAAGAACTGTCTCCAGGGTTGAGGGCTTAACTAGCCACAGGGACATCTCCCTGGATTGGACTTCCCAATGACACTGGGGCACCTAAATCCCTCAGCTGCCACACAGCGTCATGGCTGTCTTGCTTTGACACTGGTGGTGAATTTGTGGCAAAACACCATGCCCTTTTCTAAAGGCTGGGTTGTATAAGGAACCTTCCAGAATCAACCACTGATGTAGACCAGAAGTCAGATTGCTCCTCAGCAAGCGGCCATGAATGTGCACCCTGCTCCTCTGGCTCCTGGTCACGGAAACCCCAGTTCCCAGGACCACACACAGACTATTAGGGTAGAAGCCCAGCACACAGGAGAGCTGTACTTTTTTGAGAGAAAAGCCCTGAACGTTGTCTCTATCCCACATTATCCTAAAGGGGAAAAGCAGCCACAAAGTGATCTGTCAGACCTGAGGAAGGTGAGTGGGAGGCAGAGAGGGTGTCTATTCAGGAGGCAGGGACCCAGAGAGCAGGGCTGGGGTGTGGGAGAGGCGAACTCCTGGAGTGTCACTCAGCTTCTTGTCTAGGCCTTGCTCAGTGACGTCTAGGGAGCACCACCCAGTCCCTCTGTGTCCTCCTGGCCGCGCCAATGCGCCTCCCCTGGGAGGAGGCTGGATGGCCTCCGGGCAAAGCCTCGGCAGTCCGGCTGGCTTGCCATTACAAGGAACAGGAGCCCAGTGGGACATGGATTCTGCGTGGTCCTGCATGGAGGCCCTGCGAGAGGGAACCATGAATGGCTCTGGGCCATGCTGTCATGGTTCTGTGTGCACAGGAGCAGGTGTGCAGGAATGGCCAGCACATCTCCACCAAGGATTTCTGGCAGGGAGGGAAGTGGCTGTGGGGTGACTAAGAACTGAGGGAGGGGCATGGGAACACTGCCTTTTATACGGTTCCTACCAGCACACACAGATGAGCTTCATGATCAGAGAAAAGGCAGTGAGGACATTCCGGTTGGGAAGAAGCTTGTCTCTGCTCTGTGACCAGCTAGGAAAGGACTTTTCCGGGGTGGTCCCAGGAGAGGAGAGCCACTTAGGGACCCTGAGGGATGTGGGTGGGACCCTCCGGCCACCCGGATCTATCCCCTGTTGGAGTGCTTACCCTGGAGGTATTTCTCGCCTGGCAAATAAATCAGGTGGCCTTTGGGGAAGGGTTAGGATCCCACCTCTTGCAGAGACACAAAGCTGCCTTTCCCACCTTCTAGCACACTGTCTTGCAACTCAGAGCCATGCCTGAATAGCACTGAATGGATGCACTAAGGCAAGAATAAAGCACCTGGAACCCTAGCAGTGGCCTCAGGGTGTTCTCCTTCTAGCAATGGGGCAAGCTGGGGTAGGCGGGAGCCAGCGGGAGGCTGGCCTGCATGCAGCTCCAGGGCGGGGAGGGTGCAAGGTGAGTGTAGGAAGCAGCGCCCAAGCCTGGCAGTCCTGCCTTTGCTTAGGGATGGCAGGTAGCAGAGTTCCCAGAGTCTGCAGTGGGGTGGAGGGTCCCCCAGAGGAGGGCTGCAGCCGTGGAGGCCTTCCAAAAATGAAGCGAAGGGTTTCTCTGATTTAACTGGCCTCTAATTATAAAAGAGCCTGGAAGGTCTTCCCTGCAAGCACCAAGGTCTAGGCTGCCCACTTTGTGTCAGTCAGGAGCATTCACTGAAAGGCTCATTAAAGACATTCCCAGATGAGACCACGAGAACAAATGAATATATAAGGTAAAACAGAAGTCTGTGGGTTGGGTGCATTTCTATGATCACCAGTTCTCCCAGAAGGTGGCTGGGGCAGGGGAGAAAGTCACAGCAGCCCGGGCTGGCCCCATGACCAGGTCTGATTGGCTGCTGCATGGCACCCTCCTGCACCTGGGAGCCTGTGAGCCAGTGGGGTCCGTGCTGCTCCCAGTCATTACTTCCCAGTTATTTTTACTTTGGGGACCCCCGGCCCCTGTACAAGACAGTACCCATGCCCTCCAGCCATCAGGGGCATGGGTAGGAGGCTGAGCCCTCCAGCAATGACAGTGATGGGGACCCCTCTCCCCATCAGTGGCAGACGAGGCTGCTTCACTTGTGGGCTTGACCGCCTGACGCATGGCCCAGTTCAGGGTCGGCGGCAGTCTGCAGGTGAACCCAGCACTAGCCTGGTACTCCCACTTCCCTGCCTCGGGTGGCCTGGTGCCTCCAGGTGCTTCCTGACCCTGCCTGGTCCAACCAGGCCAGCAGGCAGTGCCTGCCATTGACCTTTACAGGAAGGCTCTGCACCCTGCCCCTGCTCTACTGCTTCTCCCTCCACTGACTCTGCTTTGGCCTTTTGACGAGTCCTTCAGTGCTGTTTCTCCCTGAAATAACCACACAACAATAAAAGTTGCAGCTTATGACAGAAGTGCATGGACCCTGCCCGCCCACCTGCCCTCACTGCTCCTCTGCAAGCTCCGGTCCGAAGGTCAGTGGGGAGGACAGGCGGGAACTGTGGCCCATTTGGAGATATATGCTGCTGCGATCATAGCACATGGTTTCTGGGCTGCCCTATGGCCTCAGCCCGTAGTTCCCGGCCTGCCCTTAACCAAATAGGAAAAATGTGTAGCAATTAAAAGCAAGGGATGAATCACATCTTGGGCAAACCTTGCCTACAAATGGGCAGAAGAGATTCTTAAGATGGCAGTGTGAGAAGTGTGGCGGAAATCTCCTCCAAAACCATATATATTTTGAAAATACAGCAAATACAACTATTCCTAGAAGAGAGACCAGAAGATACAATATATAGGCTAAATCTACATCTGCAAGAATTCAGCATCTCATGAAAGGGTAAGATACAAAGCCGTGACCCGGCAGGACCCAAGCACACCCCCACTCCAGCCCACTGGCGGGAGGAAAAGAATCAGAGTGGAGAGGGAGTGGAAGCACAGGACTGCTAAATAACCAGCCCTAGTAATCTGCACCGGGAGCACAGACACACATTGCATGGTGTACTGGATATTAGAGGAACAGAAAAGCAAAATCTGAAACTAAGGCTGTGAACAGGTTCCCACAGCTGGTTGTCCTGGGACAAAAGAAAAGCGGGTGCTTTAAAAGTCTTAAAGGGACAAGGGTTTAACAGGTTGACAAAATCACCCTGGCACACTCAGCCCAGTAGGCTGAGAACTATAAGGAACTTCAGGCACCCCAAGACCCTGGGTGGCAATGCAGCACCAAAGCCCCTCACGGTGATAAGCAGCCTGCCGTTCATTCCCCCCCAACCGGCACTGCAAGCAAACCAGCTGATCTGCCATTGCTGAGGAGCAACTGGGGAGTAGCCCCACCCACAGCAACCACACAGAGGCTCTCCCAGCAGGTGGCTAACCAGGCCAGACCCAGAGGCTGCCCCCCACCCACAGTCAACCGCCACAGACAGCGGACACTGGCACAGAGTCTGGAAGGCACAAAGGAGCTTTATTCATACAGCAAACACACGCAGCTCACCTGCAACCCCCACCAGTGCCCTTGGCCATCCAAAGGGCAGCCCCACACACAGGACCTCAGGGGATTAACCCAGAGGCTACCCCCTGCACGAGGCTGACTGGCAGGGGCAGAGGAAACTAACACGGAGTCTGAGAAGCATGTAGGGGCTCTGTTCTCACAGTGAACATGCACTTATTACCTGCAACAACTGCTAGTGCCCTAGGCCATTCCAAGGGCCACACCACCCACGGCAGCTCAGGGGATTAACCCAGAGGCTGCTCCCTGTATGCAGTTGACTGGCATGGGTAGTGGAGACAGGCAAGGTGACCAGCAAGCATAAAGGGACTTTCTTCTCCAGGCTGACACATGTGCCACTCTCCAGCAATCATTTCCATCACCATGAAAAGGCAGAACAACCTTGTTCGGTCCAAAATCCATCAAACACCTGAGAGAGGGCCTGGTGAGACCGAAATCACTAATCTTCCTGAAAAAGAATTAAAAATAAAAGTGATAAGCATGCTGATGGAGCTACAGAGTAATATTCAATAGCTAAGGGATGACTTCTGGAGGGAGACAACAGAAATAAACAAACAATGAAAGGATTTAAGAGCAGACTGGATGAGGTGCAAGACTGTTAATGGAATAGAAATCAGAGAACAGGAATACAGAGAAGCTGAGGCAGAGAGAGATAAAAGGACATCTAGGAATGAAAGAATATTAAGAGAACTGTGTGACCAATCCAAACCGAACAATATTCGCATTATAGGGGTACCATAAGGAGAGAAAAGGGGAAAGAAAGTGTGTTTGAAGAAATAATTGATGAAAACTTCCCTAAGCTGGGGAAGGAAATACTCTCAGACCACGGAAGTCAACAGATCTCCAACACGAGGGACCCAAGGAGGACAACACCAAGACATATAATAATTAAAATGGTAAAGATCAAAGACAAGGACAGAGTATTAAGAGCAGCCAGAGAGAGAAAAAAGATCACCTACAAAGGAAAACCCATGAGGCTATCATCAGACATCTCAGCAGAAACCTTACAGGCCAGAAGCGAGTGCCATGCTATATTCAATGCAATGAAACAGAAGGGCCTCAAACCAAGAATACTGTATCCAGCAAGATTATCATTTAAATTTGAAGGGGGGATTAAACAATTCCCAGATAAGCAAAAGCTGAGGGAATTTACCTTCAACAAACCATTTCTACAGGGTATTTTAAAGGGACTTCTCGAGATGGAAGTGCTCCTAAGGGTAATTAGATGTCACCAGAGAAAATAAAACCACAGATGAGAAAGTAGACAAGCCAAATACTACCAAATGCAAAATAAAATCAGCTATCCACAAAATCAGTCAAGGGAAACACAAAAGAGTACAGAATAAAACAACTAACATATAAAGAGTGGAGGAGGAAGAAAAAGAAGGCAGAGAAATAAAGAATTATCAGACTGTGTTTATGATAGCATAATAAGTGAGTTCAGTGAGACAATTAGATATTAAAGAAGCTGCCCTTGAACTTTGATAACTATGAGTCCAAAGCCTGCAATGGCAATAAGTACATATGTATCGATAATCACCCCAAATGTAAATGGACTGAATGCACCAATCAAAAGACACAGAGTAACAGAACAGATAAAAAAGACCCATCTATATGCTGCTTACAAGAGACTCACCTCAAACCTTAAGACATAAACAGACTAAAAGTGAAGGGATGGAAAAAGATATTTCATGCAAACAATAGGGAGAAAAAAGCAGATGTCACAGTACTTGTATCAGACAAAATAGACTTCAAAACAAAGAAAGTAACAAGAGATAAAGAAGGATATTACATAATGATAAAGGGGTAGTCCAACAAGAGGATGTAACTATTAATAAATATATATGTACCCAATACAGGAGCACCTACATATGTGAAACAAACACTAACAGAATTAAAGGAGGAAATAGAATGCATTGTATTCATTTTAGGAGACTTCAGCACACTACTCACTCCAAAGGACAGATCACCTAGACAGAAAATAAGTAAGGACACAGAGGCATTGAACAACACACTGGAACAGATGGACCTAACAGACATCGACAGAACTCTACACCCAGAAGCAGCAGGATACACATTCTTCTCAAGTGCACATGGAACATTTTCCAGAATAGACCACATACTACGCCACGAAAGAGCCTCCGTAAATTCAAAAAGATTGAAATTCTACCAACCAACTTCTCAGACCATAAAGGTATAAAACTACAAATAAACTGTACAAAGAAAAGAAAAAGGCCCACAAACACATGAAGGCTTAACAACATGCTCTTAAATAATCAATGGATCGATGAACAAATTAAAGCAGAGATCAAGCAATATATGGAGACAAATAAAAACAACAGCACAAAGCCCCAACTTCTGTGGGACTAAGTGAAGGCTAAGAGGAAAGTATATAGCAATCCAGGCATATTAAAAGAAGGAAGAACAATCCCAAATGAATAGTCTAAAATCACAATTATTGAAACTGGAAAAAGAAGAACAAATGAGGCCCAAAGTCAGCAGAAGGAGGGACATAATAAAGATCAGAGAAGAAATTAATAAAATTGAGAAGAATAAAATAGAAAAAGATCAATGAAACCAAGAGCTGATTCTTTGAGAAAATAAACAAATAAATAAGCCACTAGCCAGACTTATTAAGAGAAAAAGAGAATCTACACACATCAACAGAACCAGAAATGAGAAAGGAAAAATGATGACAGATACCACAGAAATACAAAGAGTTATTAGACAATACTATGAAAATTTATATGCTAACAAACTGGATAACCTAGAAGAAATGAACAACTTTGTAGAAAAATACAACCTTCCAAGACTGACCAAGGAAGAAACAGAAAATCTAAACAGACCAATCACTAGCAACAAAATTGAATCGGTAATAAAAAAACTAACCAAGAACAAAACCCCCGGTCCAGATGGATTCACCGCTGAATTTTATCAGGTTTAGAGAAGACATAATACCCATTCCCCTTAAAGTTTTCCAAAAAATAGAAGAGGAGGGAATACTCCCAAAGTCATTCTGTGAAGCCAGCATCACTCTAATACCAAAAACAGGCAAAGACACCACAAAGAAAACTACAGACCAATATCCCTGATAAACATAGATGCAAAAGTACTCAATAAAATATTAGCAAACTGAATTCAAAAATACATCAAGAGGATCATACACCATGATAAAGTCGGATTCATCTCAGGGATGCAAGGATGGTACAACATTTGAAAATCCATCAACATCATCCACCACATCAACAAAAAGGACAGAAACCACATGATCATCTCCATAGATGCTGAAAAAGCGTTTGTCAAAATTCAACATCCATTCATGATAAAAACTCTTAACAAAATGGGTACAGAGGGCAAGCACCTCAACATAATAAAGGCCATACATGTATGAGAAACCCAATGCCAACATCATACTTAACAGCGAGAAACTGAAAGCTTTTCCCCTAAGATCAGTAACAAGACAAGGATGCCCACTATCTGGCTTTTATTCCACATAGTACTGGAGGTCCTAGGCATGGCAATCAGACAACACAAAGAAATACAAGACATTCAGATTGGTAGGGAAGAAGCCAAACTGTCACTGTTTGCAGATGACATGATATTGTACATACAAACCCTAAAGAATCCACTCCAAAACTACTAGAACTAATATCTGAATTCAGCAAAGTTGCAGGATACAACATAAATACACAGAAATCTGTTGCATTCCTATACACTAATGATGAACTAGCAGAAAGAGAAATCAGGAAAACAATTCCATTCACAATTGCATCAAAAAGAATAAAATACCTAGGAAAAAACCTAACCAAGGAAGTGAAAGTCCTACACCCTGAAAACTACAAGACACTCTTAAGGGAAATTAAAGAGGACACTAACAAATGGAAATTCATCCCATGCTCTTGGGTAGGAAGAAGTAATATTGTCAAAATGGCCATCCTGCCTAAAGCGATCTACACATTCAATGCAATCCCTATCAAAATACCAACAGCATTCTTCAATGAACTAGAACAAATAGTTCTAAAATTCATATGGAACCACAAAAGACCACGAATAGCCAAAGCAATCCTGAGAAGGAAGAATAAAGCAGGGGTCATCTCGCTTCCCAACTTCAAGCTCTACTCCAAAGCCACAGTAATCAAGATAATTTGGTACTGGCACAAGAACAGATCCACAGACCAGTGGAACAGAATGGAGATTCCAGATATAAACCCAAGCATATATGGTCAGTTAATGTACAATAGAGGAGCCATGGACATACAATGAGGAAATGATAGCCTCTTCAACAGCTGGTGTT
Organism: Manis pentadactyla; assembly: GCF_030020395.1. Classification (NCBI taxonomy): domain Eukaryota; kingdom Metazoa; phylum Chordata; class Mammalia; order Pholidota; family Manidae; genus Manis; species Manis pentadactyla. The sequence continues at coordinate 142,814,615 of NC_080020.1, read as the reverse complement.
GGCAAAACTGGACAGCTACATGTAAAAGAATGAAACTGGATTTTTGTGTAACCCCCTACACAAAAGTAAACTCAAAATGGATCAAAGACCTGAATGTAAGTCATGAAACCATAAAACTCTTAGAAGAAAATATAGGCAAAAATCTCTTGGAAATAAACACAAGCAACTTCTTCATGAACATATCTCCCCGGGCAAGGGAAGCAAAAGCAAAAATGAACAAGTGGGACTTGAAAAAGCTGAAAAGCTTCTGTACAGCAAAGGACAGCATCAGTAGAACAAAAAGACATCCTACACTATGGGAGAATATATTCATAAATGACATATCCTATAAGGGGCTGACATCCAAATTATATGAAGAGCTCACGTACCTCAACAAAGAAAAACCAAATAAGCCAATGAAAAAATGGGCAGAGGATCTGAACAGACCTAAATTCAGATAGCCAACAGGCACATGAAAAGATGCTCCACATTACTAATCATCAGAGAAATGCAAATTAAAACCACAATGAGATATCACCTCACACCAGTAGGGATGGCCAACATCCAAAAGACAAACAACAACAAATGTTGGTGAGGCTGTGGAGAAAGGGGAACCCTCCTACTGCTGGTGGGAATGTAAATTAGTTCAACCATTGTGGAAAGCAGTATGGAGGTTCCTCAAAAAGTTTTAAATAGAAATACCATTTGACCCAGGAATTTCATTTGTAGGAATTTATCCTAAGAATGCAGGAGCCCAGTCTCAAAGACATATGCACTCCTATGTTTATCACAGCACTGTTTACAATAGCCAAGAAATGAAAGCAGCCTAAGTGTCCATCAGTAGATGAAAGGATAAAGAAGATGTGGTACATATACACAATGGAATATTATTCAGCCATTAGAAGAAAACAAATCCTACCATTTGCAACAACATGGATGGAGCTAGAGGGTATTATGCTCAGTGAAATAAGCCAGGTGGAGAAAGACAAGAATCACATGATTTCACTCATCTGTCAAGTATAAGGACAAAACAAAAACTGAAGGAACAAAACAGCAGAAGACTCACAGAACCCAAGAATGGACTAACAGTTACCAAAGGGAAAGGGACTGCGGAGGATGGGTGGGAAGGGAGGTTATATGGGGGGAAAGGGGACATTATGATTTGCACACATAATGTAGGCGGTGGGGCACACAGGGAAGGAAGTACAACACAGATAAGACAAGTACTGATTCTATAGTATCTTACTTCGCTGATGGGCAGTAACTGCAATGGGGTATGTGGTGGGGATGTGATAATGGTAGGAGTCTAGTAACCATACTATTGCTCATGTAATTGTACATTAATGATACAAAAAAAAAATTGGTATGAGTACAACCGCCCCAAGAAAAATAAAGTTCACTTGGATAGAAGTGGGAAAGACATTTCCTGGGATGGGGGTGTAGGTGGCCCGAAGGGACAGAGGTGAAGCCATGGGTGGTAGTAGAGGGCCGAGGTTGCAGTGGGCCTTGTGGAAGTCTGTGTGACAGACAGTGGCAGGACCAGCCTTTCCTTTGGTGACATAGGGGGGCCCCCGAGAGGGAGTGTGCAGTGGGAGCATCCCAGCACACACACAGACACAGACAAACAGCCCCCCCCACCACACCACAGTTGAGGTCAACTTGCACGGAGCAACATTTATCCTTACTGCCTGCAAAGGGCTGTGAGCTATTTTGTCCTGTTGTTTTTACTACATTTAAAGAGTGTTGAGAGTTGGAGCCCATGAAAATGATTTCATGACCCACTGCCAGGACAGGCTGATCATCCAAAAGTCACAGCTTTGAAAGGCAAGGAGGAATGGAGACTGCTAGCAGGTGATGGTGTCTGGCTGCCAGAGAAGCCAGCAGGCCCAGAGGGCCGGGACTGGGAAGACCAGGGGCTCAGGGCCTGGACCGGAGAGGTCCAGGTGGCAGAGTGTCCCATGACGCTGACCCAGGTCTCCACCAGGCTGCTGGGTGCCTGGGAGGCTCCTACTGGGCAGGAAGCAGGGGCAGGTGGGAGTGCCTGATGTGGACATACTGATGGGCCTCGAGGGCCTTCAGGAGGAAGCAGCCTGGGGCAGCTGTGCTTAGCTTATCAGAAAGGTCAGAGCTGGGGGAGACACGCGGGAACAGTGTCAGGCACCATGGGCTCCAGTGGGCCCGCCCTTCCTGCCCCACCAGACCACGACCTGTGACCTGTGCCTGCAGGGCCATGGTCTAGGCCTGCGGAGGCACAGAGAGCTCCCTGTTCCCACACACCTGCAGGCTGGGTGCTGTGCTGGCGGGGCCTGACCAGAACTCAGGAGGCGGCTGGAGTGTGCATGGGGGAAGCACACCCTCCTGGCCTGCGGGGGAACCAGGGGCCAAAGGTGCCACAATAGGTCAGATGACAGCGGAGGCTTGCAACATTTCTGTGCACTGGAAATCACTTCAGTATGGAAGGTGAGGCAAGGACATCACACCTCTCCATGCGGTGAGTGCCCTGGCACAGTTAACTAGGAGCTGAAGGGAAGTCCTGCTTACTTGAAAATGAACTGCTCTCAGCCCGTCTTCTAGAGGCTAAAAATGAGGTAGTGTTTTACATCAAGTGAAGCAGGCCCATATGAACAGAGGCCAAGGGGTCACCAAGCTGCAGCCCCCACCCAAGAGGCCCTTAGGGGCATGCTGGGCCCCACCTGGAAGGGGCCCATGCTGTGGTGTCGGGCCCCAGGGCTGGCATGCACACTCCTCTCCTCAGCCCCAGTTGTGGGTGGCACCAGCATGCAGTCAGCTTAGAACCCTCGCCCTCCTCACTGACATGCTCTGGGGGCCCTCATCCGGGCCCTTCAGCCTGTGTCAGCTCCTCTAGTCCTCACCACTGTGGTAGGACTGCTGTAACTCTGCTCATGTAGAAGCCAAGGCACAGAGAGGCTGTGTGACCTGCCCATGGCTGGGCTGCACAGCAGGCGGGCAGCGCCAGGATATGACACCATTTGGACCCCTAGAACCTACCCCCACTGCTCACCACTGGCCCCCATATGGAAGTAAGAGGTCTGCAGACTATGGGGCCCCTCAGGGGCTGGTCTCCGGTAGCAAGCACTCTACTGCAACAGGATAGCACAGCCTCCTTTCCAACTAAGTGAGCCCTCTGAGGAGGCAGGGAGACCCCACGTGTGACAGGGCATGGCTGGCTCAGAAACACCGTAAAGGTGAGGCGGCAGTGTCCCCAGCAGAAAACAGTGACCTCCGGGTGGCGACAGCTCAGAGCAGGGCATGTCTTCTTGGCTCAGTCACAGCAGGCAGCTGGGGCCACTGCCATCTTAGGACAGCAATGTTCTCTGTTTTAAGAGCTCTGACAGTTTCTGCTGCATCTTCTCTTACACTGATTCCTAGGAGGGTCAGGCAGGTGGTAGGGCTCCATGTTCCCAGAGGAAGCCCAGGCAGGGTGCAGGGCTTGTTCATGGTCAGGACCTGGCAGCCACAGGCAAGTCTGCGTTGGAAGAACCCAGGGGGCCCGCCTCTGACCACAGCCTGCAGCGGTCTGCCCAGGAGGTTACCTGGAGTCTTGCTGAGGGCTTTTCCAGGAGCTCGGTGATGTCGCTAACCCACTGTAAGACAGCACCATGAATGGGGGATCTTGCATGTCTGGGTGAGAATTGTTAGCTAGCCTCCTTTGGGGTCTAGGTGATCCTAGCGGGTGAGGCATGGAAAGCCTTTGAAAGTCCCAAGCCTCCAAGCGTGCAGGAGAGGTGGGGTGTGCCCCTCAAGCTGCTGCTGGCGCAGCCCTCTGCCTGGGACTGTGAGCTTCAGACCCCAGGAGGCGGACAGTGGGAGAGAGGTCCGCTGGGTTGCTTTCACACCAGCCACACAGACTACACCTTTCCCAGGTCTGAACTTTGCCTGGATATCACACAAGCCTGAAACATGGTAATGCCCACCCAGCTTGCTGCCCCCATGGGGCCCCCAAACCAGCAGCACCATCACTAGCAGCTTGTGGAAATGACGCATCTTGGGCCCCTCGCAGACCTGCTGCGTTTCATCCAATGCCCAGTGGTGGTGAGCTCAGCACCTCCCACCGACCTCACCCTCCTGCCCTGCTTGACTGCCTCTTGCAGACCCAGGCAAGGATTTCTTCCTGGGTTTCTCCCTCCTTACCAGTCCCCTTCGAAGGGATAAATGCCCCATCAGCATCACCAGACCCAGCACTGTGCATTGGTCACAATTTCCACACTTTGCTTCTGTTTGTGAGCTCAGGCCTCATTTACTCACCAGACGCAGCTGCTACTGTGCAGTGGGGTCAGGGATGGGCAGACAGGGCCCTGCCCCTGGATCTTCATCTGTGCAGGAGAAGACACTGACCACAAATACAACCACAAAAAACTGTAGGCTGCCTGCATTTCTAAGGCCCATGTGCTCATATCCAGCTTCTGGCTGGGGTTCAAGACAGGCTGTCCCAAAATATGCCACCTTAGCATATTGATTATTCTGAATTTGAAGTTCTTAAACAGCCAATGTAAAAAGGATGTGCTGACCCTCCTTTGTCTCCAGAAAGCAGGACATGAATCTCCCAGGGGCCAGGTGCCCTCTCTGTACCCTGAGGTAGGAGACATTCATCCTTATCATTGGAGAGAATTCAGCACCCAGAAGGTGGCACAACAGACCCCCTAACTCCTCATGGATTCGTTACCCCAAAGCCCAACTACCTTGTCCTGTCAATTCCCCTAGTTTTATTGTGTCTTTGTCTACAAGGTATAAAAGCTGCCTGCTCTGGTCACTTCCTTGAGTCTCATATTTTTATGAGCTCCTGTACCCACAAAGTTGAATTTGCTTTTCTCCTGTTCATCTGTCTTAAGTCAGTTTAACTATTAGAGCAGCCAGAGAACCGGGAAGAGGAGCGGGGGACGTTTCCCCCATCACCTGCCTCTGGAATGACCTTCACCCTCAGGGGACGGCTCTGCCTCAGGGACATTGTCATTGGAGCTGCCCCAGGGGCCCACGCTGCAGTGGCGGGAGGGAAGCACACTGAGCAGGAGGTGTCTCTGAGGCCCCTCTGTGGGGGGAGGCTGCCCTGCCCAGAAGGGCTTCTCTCTGCGAAGGCGCTTTAAGCCACAGAGCCACTCCTGGGCTCTGCCTGCCCGGGTCTGTGGGAAGCGGGCAGTGCCACTTGGGGAAGCCTCTGCAAGGAATAGGCCCTCACAGCTGCCTTCCTAAGTGTGGGGCTCGGGCATCCCTCTGTTTCTGGCCCCTCCCACCCAAGGGGGCTCTGAAGGTGGTGCAGCCCTTCATCCTCACTTGACTGCAGTGCCTGAGGATAGAGAGTCCGCTGGCACCCCAGGAGCATGGCCCCCATGGGGCCCTGTCACAGGGTGGGCAACAGGAGCTGGCACCCTGGTCCCCAGCAGATGCCCTCTGTGGAGAGAGGAGGTGCGGGCAACTGCCTGTGTCTGGTGAGGTGCCTGTGCAGAGCTCCCTGCCCCTGCCCACCACACTCTGCCCTTCTGCAGGAGGATGCTGGCAGGGGGTAGGGTGTGAATGCTGGTAGCCTCCACCCTAGATGCCCCAGAAGGCCTCCACTTCCCCAGCAGATGGACCTTCATTCACCCTCCCTGTGAGCTCATTATCAGAGCACTGAAACACCTGCATTTGATGTGATCTCTGGCTCCCAGGAAGCTGGCTGTTCTCATGGGGTAGTGCTAATTAACGTTGGACTGTAAGAGGCAGCTCACTCCACTTCACTTCTGCTTTAGTCAGATCTGTCCCTGGAGAGCTAGACTGGGCCTGGAGGGCACCCTGGGAGCAGGGGCCTCTTGCAGCCCAGGCTTGAGACCTCACCACCACAGTCTGTGGGAAGGGCCCACACTTCACTTGCTGTCTTGTATTCTTAGTGGTTTTTAAATGAGGAGCCCCTCATTTCCACTTTGCAGGGTCCCAAAAAGTAAATAGCCCATCCTGATCTCAGCCGCTCTGGCTGGGCAGCCCTGCTGGAGAAAGGGACCTTGAAGGGCAGTGTGGCCAGGATCAGGGAGAGCACAAGACAGCAGGCAGAGGTCCCTGTTCTTGTCAAACCGACAGGAGCCTTCCCGCCCTGCAAAACACATGCAGAATCCCAGAAGGGCAGAGAACAAACGCTGAGGGAGAAACACCCCATAGCAAAGTGGACAGGGTGTCTCAGAGCCTCGGAAAATGGACAACATAACATGACATGAAGGGCCTGAAGGACACATCTCTGTCCTGTGTCACTGCACTGAGAAACCCACTCAGAGCTCCTGGGTGAAGGTTTCAGGGCCATGATGGGCAAACTGACCTCCACCAACATCTAGGGACACAGGCAGTGTCCATACACTCTCTCAAGGATGTATTTTTGATTGGAAGTGTCTAACATGTATATTGTGTTTGTATATACATATATATGTGGGTATGCCTCTGTGTGTATGTGTGTATATAGTTTCTTTTAAAGGTCCAAGACCTTTCCTTGCCTGTTGGAGGCATTTTACTCAAGTGCCACCTGACTGTACCTGGGGACAATTCTAGGGCCCCAGCCTCTTCTATCAGCCTGTGGTGCTGTAAACTGAGCAAAAGGCAGCTGGGGGCTTTCACCCTAAGATGCTTACTTGACTCCTGTTGTATTCTAAGAGGGTTAACGCAATACAGAGCTGATGGATTTTCAAATGAAAGGAATAAATACAGTGACTTTGCAGTCTCAGGGGCGGTGGGGTGATGAGCAGGGAGCATGGGAGGAAACGGGGGTGGGGCTGCAGTGCCCACATGGAGCCTCTGAGAGGTGGGCACCCACCCTGCTGCACAGAGGCCAAGGCAGAGCCCACAGGGGCTGAACCCTTGGGAAGGGTTTGCCTAAAAGATGCCAACAATCTGGTGATTTGAGTTGAAAGTTTAAAATGAGAAACCCCAAGTTTCATTTGTTAATTTTAATTGAAGTAATGCTCAGAAAATAGATATTCCTGCACACATAGAGTAAGTATCATGCATGGAACATTTAATTATTTTTGGTTACTAGCTTTTTTTCTGCAGGGTCACCACTAACACTGACATGCAGCCCAAACTATTTTGACTACTCTATGGATCTTTAGCTCTTTGACAGCAGAGTCCAGGGAGGGACACAAGAGCAAGAAAAACCACTATTTCCAACATCTCTGTTCACATCTCATCTTCCTATTTGACTCAACTCTTCCTGTTAGCTTATTTTCCTACATATAAACCAGTGATGGTGGTAGTTATTTCTGAATTGCTGGAGACAGTCATGGCCTACAGCCATTTCCTACACACCCAGACTGTGTTTGTCAGCATAGCTTTGGGCTTCCCAGAGTACGAATCACATGGTGAAGCAGGTGCTCACGCATTTGTGCAGCCGGACCTGGGGCTGGAGCCTGAGAAGGAGGGAAGCTCCGTCTGCATTTGGACGGAATGTGGCATTCAGATGCTACTAACATCTGGATGGCTTGCTCATGAACATAGTGTGGCCAGCAAATACCCACCCAGGAAGTTCAGAGGGAGAGCAATTACCCCTCGCCCATGTCCAAATCTCCTGCTGCAAAGACAGGTGCTCACCATTTCATTTCTATTTCATTTAATGCCTCAGAGCTGCAAGGACCTGTGGAAGTGAAGAGCTAGGTGAAGCTTTAAAGCAAGTCCCTATTTTATTGCCTTATCAAAATCGAAGGAAACCCTTTTCAGGGTGAAATCAGGTTACTGAAACCATATGCTTTGCTTTACGTGAGATATAAAAGCAGCCACTCTCCAGCCCTGCAGTATGCATGCAATCCACCCATCCATCTGTCCATCCATCCTCCCAGGCATCCAGCCATGTATGAAGTCACTGAACACCTAGTCCAGACCAGGCTGAGCAGCAGCAAACGGACAGTCCCTGCCTGGATAGAGCCTTGCACTTTGATGGGGACTACGGCAGAGGCAGGCCTAGCACACGGGTGTGAGATGTGTGTGGGGGAACCAACACACTCATGGGGTCAGGGAGGATGTCCCCAGGCCAGAGGAGGGAGCCTGGCCAGGAGTTAGCCAGGAGCCACAGTGAAAGGTGGGGGTAGGAAGCAGCAGATGGACCTGGCCCGGGGAGGGCACGTCCCACCGGAGCAACGGCAGTTGTCCGGGACTCCCCCCAGGTCCTGCTCTGTCCTAAACTGTCTACCGGTGAAATCCAGAACTCCTTCTCATTCCTTGCCAAGGGGTTCTGTGCCAGGTTCTCCCTCAGCTGACTGTCCTCTACTTTGCTGTCATTAGCTCAGAGGTGTTTGGAGAGCAGCACAGTCAGCCCTCCCTATCACCCTCAAATACCGCTGTTGTGTGCAGAGTCCACCGATCAGTGATTGGCGCCTTAGGACACTCACACCGTCTTCGGGAGGTGAGGCCTGATGCATGAATTGCACCAATTTTGCCTAATGGCAGAACCCAAACAAGAAAATAATAAACAATTACTATAAACACACCACTAGAATCCCAAACCATGTCAACTGAATAAAAGGCATTAACCCGATGGCAAAGATGCCCAGCAAGCAGAGGAAGTTGAAAGAGATAAACCATTTATTGGCACTGGGATCAATAGATTCTAAATTTGCTGCAAAGCTGCAGTGAGCAGTGAAACAAGCAGGGGCTGGAAACCATCACTTTGATGATTCACCTGCAGGGCCATTGGAGAGCTCGTGGTCCTCTGAGGCTCGTTCCTGTGGGTAACTGGGGCGGCTCCCACACAGTGGCAGAGGCTGGGACCTGGGACAGCTGTCTGAAGGGAGAGGTGAGGGGGCCATGGGAGGCAGATGAGGGGTACCCCCTGCAGTCCGGCCCCATCAGGCATGCACACAGTCCCCTCTGCCCACCGGGCCTCCCTCTGAAGTCTCAGCCCCAAGAGCGAAGAGGCTCAGCGTAGCCTCCCACTCTGGGCTCTCAGGCAGCCCTGGGCCTCAGACGGAGGCCAGAGACAAGGTGGTCAGCTCTTCCAGAAGCCTAAGAGCACTCTCACCCACGTGAGCGGGACTGAAATGCAGGCAGGGGGAGGCTGCAGTGTGGACTCTGGCCAGCACACTGTGGCTACACACATGGCCGGGCACACCTGAGTCTGCATGTGCCTAAGAATCCATGGTTTATTGTTCTAGATAACGGCACATATTTTTATGTTCTTATTGCTAAGAGTATGCCTTTAAAAAACAACCAGCTTTGTTGAGGTATAATTAGCTCACAATAAAATCCACACATTTCCAGCATACAGGCTGATGACTCTGACCATGTACAGACCATGTAACATCTGTGCAATCAGGACACAGAACATCCTGTTGCTTCAAGGTTTCCTTGCACCCTCTGTGGCCCACCCGCTGGCCCATCTGATCGCGTGGGTCTGATTTGCCGGCCTGCTCTCGTGGCTCTGTGTGCCTGGCTGCCCTCCTGGGATGCACGTCTGCATCTGTCTGTGCTCTCCACGTTAGTGGCCTCCTCCTCTGTGCTGTTGAACAGTATTTAATGTATTGATATATCATGATGTTCACCCATTCACCCATTCAATATTTTTGCTAAAATTACATTTTAAAAATGGTCTTTGGTTGTTTCCTGGACCTGGGTTGGTCCTGACCTCACATCTGATGCAGAGACCAAAATATCAGGCAGGTTCCAGAAGGGTCTGCGGCTTGGTTTTGTCTAGGTCTGTTCTAGATGCTCCCAGACTCATGGTTACAGCCGCCTTCACTTCAAGCCACCCGAATGACTGGGAGGCAGCAACCTGGATCCAGCTCCCTGGCTGTTACCACTGAGATGTGCTCTGAAGGCTCCCGATGCGGCTCCCTCCCACTGGTGGCAGCCACGGAGATGCTACATGAAGTGCTCAGGGTTCACAAATAAAACCCACAGTCCCCTCCCATACCAGCAGTGAGCTTGGCCAAAAGGGAAGGGCCTGAGAAGAAAAATTGCAGCAATCCCCAGAGCTGACCCCAGGGGGAAGCTTATCAAAATGTTACTTCAGAAAGATTGTCAGTGAACTGAATGGAAGTGCAGCCCACTGGCCAATAGAAACAGTCGTTCTTGGCACAGCTCTTCTGCCCTAAGAGGCTCTCATACTCACACATACTGCTGGCTAGAGGGGAGCCAGCACAGAGCGCGGGCGCAGCCTCCCTTCCAAGGAGGCTGTGCTCCTGCAGGCAGGACTGGACCAAGTCCCAGCCCAGGACAGACATGTGGGTCCTGGGCCTAGGCAGGATGGTGGGCGTGGGTTTATCTGGTCACAGCCAGCACAACCCTGCTGCAAGGGGAGGCCTCTGCACTGAGCCCTTTCCCGGGTGTCTTCAGGCTTCAGTTTGAGGCAGAGGATCCAGGTGGGTTTTCAAAAGGCCGGTATCCCCTCAGCCCACAGAGATGGTTTATGGAGGTCGCCCCCGGGCTTGGGCTTCCCTGGGCAGGGGCCTCATTTGCGCACTTTTTTCTTTCATCCTCTGTTCATTACAATGTAGGCACTCAGGCTGCCCCCATTTAACTCGCTGACCCAGTGAAGTTCAGAGAGGCTGAGTGACTTGCCTGAAGTCACACAGAGGTGGGAAAGCTGGGCACACACCCAAATCTGCTCCACTTTCTTCTAAGCCTGGGGACCAGGGGGTCCCTGGAGCCATGGAGCAAGGCTGGGATGGCTGGGAGTACGGGGTGAGCCACCACCTCAGTGACAGAGGCCAGGTCAGCACAACGCCTCTAACTTCTGCAGACCTTTGAGTGCTGGACAATTCTTTAGGAGACCAGGTGGACCACGAGGAGTGCAGGTGCAGCAGCCCAGAGCAGAGCCAGGTGGTCTGTTGCTGTGCCTGAAGCTTCAACCGGGGCCTTTGGAAATTTCTAGAGACATTTGGTGGTTCCAGCAGATCCCTCTTATCTCCCCTCCTGTTTCAACATCATCCGGATCCATGGCAGCTGAGACTCCTGGGAGGGGCTGGGGGGCGGCTCCAGGCTGTCTTGGAGCCCAATCCTCAGGCTGCCTGGGCGCTTCTCCTGAGTTTCCCGGACCCCTGGTGTGGGTGTACCCAGCAGCATGGGTATGAGACACAGGAGACCCAGTGGGGCAAGGCTATAAATAACTCTAGGACCCTTTTGGAGAGGCCCCTTCCCCCTTGAATTCAAGTCCTGGCATGAAGCACTAACTTATGAATTTGGATCCTTCCTGTCAAACTCAGGGTCCTGTCCAACCGGTTTGAAAGAGGATTCGTTTTTCATGTTCTCTTTCAAGTACAGTAAGGGGACCCTCCAGGAGGGTGGACTGAGCAAAGGCACCTGGCAGGCTCATCAAAAGACCCCCCAGGATGATCCTGCTGATGAACCCAGAAACTGAGGCAACTTTGTATCCCTAAGCACTTGGGGATTGGGGGGGGAGGGGTGTTGAAACCTCTTGCTCACGCTTAACTCATTCAACACATGGTTAAATTGCACGTGGTCATGTTTCCGTAGGTGACACAGGCTGCGCTGCGCTCACTGAACATTCCCCTTCCCACCAGGGCCTTTCCTCAGCAAGGAGCTAAGTCGGTGCATGTGGCAGAGTGCCCTGCTCTGAAGCCCGACGGCAGCGGCAGCAGCAAGAGCGACCTGGATGATGCAGAGCCCTGCGAACGAGACCGCTGCAAGGTGGGGAGCGCGCCCCGGCCCGGTGTTCACCTCGGCCGCGGGGCCTCTGGCTGACGGCGCCGCCCATGCGCTGCTTTCCAGGGGCCACCCCGCCGCGCCGAGCCTCGTGCTCAGCAACCCCTCAGCTCGCCTGCCCGTGCTGGGTGCATCTCCTGAAGGGGTCTCTGAGGTAGCGCGAGAGGCCCAGTGCAGGACAAACACCCAGACCAGGGACACGGTCTTGCCCTGGAGGAGTTGACCCTAGGGAAGCCTGCAAGTCTTTTGACAGAAGCCGAGAATGTGGGAATTCGCTGCGGACTGTGGCAACTCAGGACCGTGCACAAGTGATCATGCCCGGCCACGCAGCAGGGAACGCCATCTGAAGGGAATGCCATTTATTCGCAGCAATGGCACTTGCTTTGAGAGAATTTAAGCCAACCTGGCCCTGACTGCAAGGATGTCGGCCTTGAAGCTCACACTGTTGCCTTTAGCTTAAAGCCACTGTTACTCTTGCCACGGGTGATGCCACCTCCCGGTCTGGTGAAGGGCTCCTTCAAAAGTCAGCTATTCCTCTGCTGGAAAGGATTCGCGATTCATGGGCTCTGCAGACCTTAGAGCAGCCGGGCCTGCCGGGTGCTGGGGTCTGGGTGCGGGTCTGGCGCGCTCCTCGAGCCCTGCCAGGTGCTACATGAGCCCGGGAAGCGGTCCTGCTCATGTCACCACTGTGCAGGTGAGACTGTGGCTCTTGCATGTATCAGACCTTCCTCAGGTCACTGGGTCAGAGGAAGTGGCTGAGCTCCACAGCTGACTGCAGAGGCCAAGCTCTTAACACCCAGACCAGGGACACAGTCTTGCCTTGGAGGAGCTGACTCTAGGGAAGCCTGCAAGTCTTTTGACAGAAGCCGAGCATTCACGGGGTCCTTACCTTTTTGCAGCTCTGTGGTTGCCCATAGTAGAAAGAAGCAAGGGTTTCCAGGATCACCATGTTATACCAGACTGGCAATTCCAGAAAATTGTACCCTACTTTCTGGTCTGCATTAGTCTGGAGCTTTCTGGCCCTGGAATAGCTGGGACTGTAGCCACAGTGCTACCTGCTTGTAGTGAGACAGTCGCACCCTGGGTGCCTAGGGGTCCCAGTGCAGGACAAACAGCTGTGTAGCTATCAGCCAAAATGAGATGGCAGTGGGGCTGAGCCCTCTCACTGTGGCCCTCACTCCCTGAGCCCTCCTGACCTAGCAGAGCACTGTGTACTCCATGGGCCAGCAGGGGATGCTATACCAACGCATCCAAGCTTATCACATTTAAAGACAGCTTTTATTAGGTGTTTCATTAAGCATTTCACTACACAGCACTTTGAATGCTATTTAGTCCCATATCAAGAGCCGTAAGATGATGCCAAAGTATTTGAAAATACAATATTGTTACTAAACTTTAAAAAATACATTTAAAGCTTGTAAACCTATTAATTAGAAAAAAATAATAATTCTTAAGCAGAGAAAATGTCCTTTAAGGGGAGCTAATTAGAAGGCTGGATAGAATAACACAGTTTGGTTTATTTGGACTGCCAGTGTTTTAAATGTCAACCAGCAAAAATGCCAGGAAATGATTAAAAAATAAAAACACAGCTAACAAAAATTTATATATATATATATTGTAAGATGCCATGGATCCCAAATGTATGAACAAAACATGGTATAAACATGCAATGGAGTACTACTCAGCCATAAAAAGGAAGGACATTCTGATATCTGGTGCAATGCGGGTGCACCATGAAGACATTATGCTCATAAATGGACATTTAACATTAGCAATGTTTTTTTCTGGATTGGAAGAGTTAGGAATTTTTCTGTTGCTTTCTTCTTCATACCTTTCTATATTGCTTTTTTTCCCTGAAGCACAGGATAATTGGAATAAAAATAGTAAAATAATTATTCCGAAAGAAAAAACAAAGGCACTGGCATTCACACACACACTCATGCACATGTGTGTGCGCACACACATGCGCACACACACACAACTCCTGATAACTTTGCTTTTCAGGTAACAGGAGAACATGGATACTGACCCTTCCAAACAGCTGTGATTGGCTGAGGCCCGAAGCCCATCAGTTCAGGATGACATGCCTGGTATATCCAGTCACTCTATTGACCACCACCTTCCTGCTGCCATGGCACCTCAGAACCAATCTCAAAACCAGTGCATGACCTATGATTCACTTTAGCATGACAACATTTTTTTCTTAACAATTGTGATGAGATCCCTACTCTTGCTCATAAAAAGAAAATCATTTAAGGTTTGGGGGCTGATCTGGGGCTTTGGGAAACTGATTGCACCAAGCAGTGGGCCCCCTTGGGTGACATCCCATGACACGCCCACCAACCCTGTGTGCCACATGGAAAATGGATGTCTCAGTTCTTCCCAACCTCCAAAGACTGACTCGTTTAAAACACTGATGTACATGGCTTATGATTTGTCATGAGCTAGGTCTTCATGCTGCCTTAGAAGCAGATGTGACTAGAAAATGACCTCAGAATAGTATGTCCCTTCCAAATTAAAGGTTCTATGAGCTCATGGAAGCCAATGTCTTCATTTCCTTAGGATTTTTGTTTTGATAAAACAAAGTAAACTTTAATTATTTTCAAAATTTAAAGGGAAGGCTGGTTTATAATAAGTTGGAATTGTGGCATTATTTTTTTCTTTGGTATCATTAATGTACAATTACATGAGCAACATTGTGGTTATTAGATTCCCCCCATTATCAAGTCCCCACCACATACCCCCCCATTACAGTTACTGTCCATCAGCGTAGTAAGATGCTATTGAATCACTACTTGTCTTCCTTGTGTTGTACTGCCTTCCCCGTGCCCCCCCCACTACATTATGTGTGCTACTGTAATGCCCCTTCTTCCCCTTCTCCCTCCCTTCCCACCCACCACCCCCAGTCCCTTTCCCTTTGGCAACTGTTAGTCCATTCTTGGGTTCCATGAGTCTGCTGCTGTTTTGTTCCTTCAGTTTTTGCTTCGTTCTTGTGCTCAACAGATGAGTGAAATCATTTGGTATTTGTTTTTCTCTGCCCAGCTTACTTCACTGAACATAATACCCTCTAGCTCTATCCATGTTGTTGCAAATGGTAGGATTTGTTTTCTTCTTATGGCTGAATAATATTACATTGTGTACATGTACCACATCTTCTTTATCCATTCATCTACTGATGGACACTTAGGTTGCTTCCATTTCTCGGCTATTGTAAATAGTGCTGTGAAAAACATAGGGGTGCATATGTCTTTTTGAAACTGGGCTGCTGCATTCTTAGGGTAAATTCCTAGGAGTGGAATTCCTGGGTCAAATGGTATTTCTATTTTTAGTTTTTTGAGGAACCTCCATACTGCTTTCCACAATGATTGAACTAGCTTACATTCCCACCAGCAGTGTAGAAGGTTCCCCTTTCTCCGCATCCTCACCAGCATTTGTTGTTCCTATTCTTTTCTATGTTGGCCATCCTAGCTGGCATGAGGTCATATCTCATTGTGGTTTTAATTTGCATTTCCCTAATAATTAGCGATGTGGAGCATCTTTTCATGTGCTTGTTGCCATCTGAATTTCTTCTTTGGAGAACTGTCTGTTCATATCCTCTGCCCATTTTTTAATAGAGTTATTTGCTTTTTGGGTGTTGAGGCATATGACTTCTTTATATATTTTAGATGTTAACCCCTTGTCAGATATGTCATTTACAAATATAGTCTTCCATACTGTAGGATGCCTTTTTGTTCTGTTGATAGTGTCCTTTGCTGTACAGAAGCTTTTTAGCATGATGTAGTCCCATTTGTTCATTTTTTATTCTATTTCCCTTGCCTGAGGAGATGCATTCAGGAAAAAGTTGCCCATGTTTATATTCAAGAAATTTTTGCCTGTTTTCTTCTAAGAGTTTTATGGTTTCATGACTTACATTCAGGTCTTTGATCCATTTTGAGTTTACTTTTGTATATGGGGTTAGACAATAATCCAGTTTCATTCTCTTACATATAGCTGTCCAGTTTTGCCAACACCAGCTGTTGAAGAGACTGTCATTTCCCCATTGTATATCCATGGCTCCTTTATCATATATTAATTCACCATATATGCTTGGATTTATATCTGGGCTCTCTTGTCTGTTCCATTGGTCTATGGGTCTGTTCTTGTGCCAGTACCAAATTGTCTTGATTACTGTGGCTTTGTATTCCTTAGGTTTTTTAAGAAACTAGTGTTATCTCGGAGTGAGTGGAATTCATTGCTCTGGAACTGAGATGGGTGCAGTAAACTGGACAAATCAATGAATCCAATGGTCATAATCATGAGCTCTGCCTAGGCAGCACTTACAGAGTGGTCTCTGGCCACAGGACAGAGCTTCCTAGCTGGGATCTGGATTACAAGGAATAGGGGAATACGCACTCCTACAACATGAAGCAGACAAGAGCCCTCCAAGACTCCTCTTACATGGGCTGTGGCCCGAAGAGCAGGGAAGTCCAGCCCGGGCCAGCTTCATCAGGGAAGTATGAATGACCATTTGTTCTTCCCTGTTCCAATGTAATGTGATGAAAAAGCAGGTGTGAGACTTCACACCACATGTCACCAGGGCTCTGATGAGACACACTGTCATTTGCCATGGTGGAGGCCCCTCTTTCCCATTATCCCGGCTATACTAAATCAGTTACCCTATTTGTGCTGCGTACTGAGTCATTTCAACATTCTTTTTCTGCATATGTCCAGGCTAATGGAGTCTAATTCCAAACCACCCATGGTACTGATACTAGAGAAACTCTAAATTTAGCACATGATAACAAAGAGCTGAGCTATCAGGAATTTGTTGTCCGGGCAGCACTGTACCCTAGGTCAGACAAAAATTCAACCAGGAAGACCAGGATGTCTTATGGGATTATTGCAGTAACATAATGAGCTTCAGGAGAATTGCAAGAAATTCAATATAAAGGACACTTTCATGGAAGAAGGTTAGTTTTACCAGAATTTAAATACATGCTTGAGATTCTTTGATTCAAATCTTACATTAATCCTATTTATAATCTGATATAGATATTGGTATATAGATAGAGGCAATGTGGTTTAGAGGAAGGAATTCTGGACCAGGGTGGGGCCCTGGGTAAGACACTGTATTAAGAAGCTTCAACTTCTTCAACTCTAAAAGGAGCCTATGATACTAGAGCATTTCTAAAGCCTGCTCCATCTCTACCAGTTCATGAAGTTCTCTTAGATCTGTGATATGTTGTGAAAGTTTGTGGCAACACTATTACCAGAATAATACCTGCATTATGACTATATTATTATACCATAGTTATATCACAGTTAATTCACCAAACCTTATCCTCCTAGGGGCTGCTGGGGTACCACAGGAATAAAAAGGTAAGACTGACCCTTGAGGCTCTTAGTTTCATAAGAAGGCACACACGGTACACAAATGACCTTGATGGTAGCACCAAGAAAGCTTCCATAAGCAAGCATGACCATGGAGTTTCTCTTGTTGTTTTGCCTTTTCATTGGTTTGTTTTTTTTGGGGTGGGAGAGCAAAAGAGAGAAATTACATTGCTGGTTGGGCACAGTGAGGAAAATTTCAATGGATGAAGTGGCATTGTCTTAAGGACCTGGGAAAGGGCAATGGATTTCAGATGTGGCCTCATGTGGGGAAGGGCTGAGGTGGGGAGGTAATAGGTGGTGCTGGTCTGCTTACAGTTTTGGTTGGAATGGTGACTGGGTATCGGGAGGGTATTTGGAGATTAGTTTGGAAGATAGTCTGGAGATTGATTGCAAAAGACCTTGAATATCAAGATTTAGTTTTCATTAAGTAGACAAAGTAGGAGATGAGGGTTTTCTGAACACTGGGAGGATATGATAGTAAAATGTATTTTTAAAAATCTCTCTTCTTTTAGATTAGATAATTTCACTTGATCTGAATTCAATTCATGGCCTCCTCCTTCTACAGTGTCCACAAGTTGCTAAACTCACTGGTGACTGTTCCATTTCAGATATTGTACTTTTCAGTTCTAGGTTTTTCTTTTTAAAAATGCTTTCACCTTTTCTGCTGAGAATTTCCATCTGTTCCCTCATTATGCCCAACTTTTCCTTTAAATTCTTGAACATGTTAATACGAAATGCCCGAAAGTCTTTGCTAGTTCCAACAACTGGGTTTTCTTGGGGTCTCTTTCTATTAACTACCCTTTTTCTGGATTATGGGTGACATTGTCCTTCTTTGTGTGTTTGATAACATTGTATTGTATGCTGGACATTATAATGATATGTTTTAGATAATCTACTTCAGAAGACTTCTGAGTCCTATTCTGGCAAGTGCTGACTTTTTGGCATATCCTCTGAGGCCTGTCAGCCTTTGTCTCACTCTTTAGCATGGCAGGACTACTTAGCTTTTTGTCTTTCCTCCCGAGGCATGATCCTAATATGTAAGGCATGGACTTTTCTGGGCCCGCAGTTGGAGGTCTAGTGCACTCAGGGAGGCTTTTCCACCCTGGCTGTGCCAGCACTCTAAAATTCCCAGCCCGATGAGACCCCTGAGCTCTGCTCAGCTCACAGCCCCACTGCAGCTGCTCTTTGCTGGGTTGTGCTGAGTCTTGGCCAAGGACCTCATGCTAATTTCTGGGGTTCCCTTTTATATAACTCTCTCCTATCTGGTATCCTGTCCTACAAATTCTAGATATTTTATCAGCCCCAAACTACCATACCTGCCTTCTCATCTCAGTGAGATGTCCTCTCTGAGGTCTGGAAAGTGCCTTCTGGCAGAAGCCTGGGTGAGGAGTGTGTTTCTCTTCAAGGTCACAGTTCTGTGCTGGCTGTGCCTACTGCCTGGAAACAGCTGCAGTTGCCTCCTACACTTGTCTAGTCCTGTAGCTGTTTTTGGTTGGCCTAGGACACGTGAAGATCATTCTTTGGGAATATTAATTTGGTGGTGCCACTGCAGGATGGCAAGGAGCAATGAGACACTGAAGGCAGGCATGTGAAAATAAGGGCCTACGGTAGGGTGGTGGCAATGGACAAAAAGGGAACATCTGGGGAATTGTTGGGAAGGGGCAAGTTAGACAGAAGAAAATGGTTCTGCAGTTTTGAGCCCATTCTCTGTTCTTTTACCACCATTTGCCCAAGTTAACCAAAGCCAAACCATTCTGGCATAAGGGACCAAGACAATGGAGAGTCCTTGAAACAATGCCTGTCTACAAACTATGAACGAGACAAAAAGACTCCCAAGATCCTTGCACCTCTCAGCTTTGTCCTGAAAAGTGTGACAAAAATTCTGGGGCCAGAAAAATAACTAAAAGAGTCCCTCTCTGTGCAAGACAATCTCCTCCAAGATTTCTCACTATTGTCTCTCTGAAGAAAAGTGGCGTTCACCACCCTCACTGCCTCCCTACAAAGTCCGTCAATTACGACAGTCTGGAAAGCACAAGATGCATTTCTATGGCATGAACTCTGTGCCCTGGACCACTTTCTCTCCCAAATAAGGATTCTGCTCCAGGACCAGCGGGAGGATGGTGGTGTGTGCAGCAGATGGTTATATATCAAGACCTATGATAAATGGGCTGAGATTTCATTCATCTCAATGTGTTTATCATTTGAATGATTCATTACTTAACAGAATCTCACAGATGTTCTGAAGCCAACCTGCCCTCTGTCTTCCAAATTTGGAGACCCTGCTAACTCTGAGTAGCTATGGCCTTTACCCCATCCATGAGGCTGCCAGCCCTGAAACTATGCTTGGAAAACAACTCACCAACTCCTCTTGGCAAAATTGTGAAACGTATGCTTTGCCCTTCCATCTTTTTTTTTTGTTATTAAGGCATCATTGATATACACTCTTATGAAGTTTTCACAAGAAAAACAATGTGGTTATTACATTCACCCTTAATATCAAGTCCCCCACCCCATACCCCATTACAGTCACTGTCCCTCAGTGTAGTAAGATGCCACAGAGTCAATACTTGTCTTCTCTGTGCTACACTGTCTTCCCTGTGACCCCACACACACCATGTGCACCGATCATAATACCCCTCAATCCCCTTCTCCCTCCCTCACCATGCACCCTCCCCCACCCCTCCCCTTTAGTAATCACTAGTCCCTTCTTGGAGTCTGTGAGTCTACTACTATTTTGTTCCTTCAGTTTTGCTTTGTTGTTACACTCCACAAATGAGGGAAATCATTTGGTATTTGTCTTTCTCTGCCTGACTTATTTCATTGAGCATAATACCCTCTAGCTCCATCCATGTTGTTGCAAATGGTAGGATTTGCTTCTTTCTTATGGCTGAAATAGTATTTCACTGTGTATATGTACCACATCTTCTTTATCCATTCATCTACTGATGGACACTTAGGTTGCTTCCACTTCTTGGCTACTGTAAATAGTGCTGCAATAAACATAGGGGTGCATCTGTCTTTTTTGAATCTGAGAAGTCATTTTCTTTGGGTAAATTGCTAGGAGTGGAATTCCTGGGTCAAATGGTGTTTCTATTTTTAGTTTTTTTGAGGAACCTCCATATTGCTTTCCACAATGGCTGAACTAGTTTACATTTCCAGCAGCAGTGCAGGAGGGTTCCCCTTTCTCCACATGCTCGCCAGCATTTGTTGTTCCTAGTCTTTTCTATGTTGGCCATCCTAATTATTGTAAGGTGATATCTCATTGTGGTTTTAATTTGCATTTCTCTGATAATTGGCAATGTGGAGGATCTTTTCATGTGCCTGTTGGCCATCTGAATTTCTTTGGAGAAGTGTCTGTTCATATCCTCCACCCATTTGTTAATCGGGTTATTTGCTTTTTGGGTGTTGAGGCATGTGAGTGCCTCATATATTTTGGATGTTAACCCCTTGTCAGGTATGTCATTTACAAATATATTCTCCCATACTGTAGGATGCCTTTTTGTTCTGCTGATGGTATCCTTTGCTGTACAGAAGCTTTTTAGCATGAGGTAGTCCCATTTGTTCATTTTTGCTTTAGTTTCCTTTGCCTGAAGAGATGCGCTCAGGAAAAAGTTGCTCATGTTTATATTCAACAGATTTTTGCCTATGTTTTCTTCTAAGAGTTTTATGGTTTCGTGACTTACATTCAGGTCTTCGATCCATTTTGAGTTTACTTTTGTGTATGGGGTTAGACAATAATCCAGTTTCATTTTCTTGCATGTAGCTGTCCAGTTTTGCCAACACCAGTTGTTGAAGAGGCTGTCATTTGCCCTTCCATCTTAGTAGATGCCTATCCCAGTGGATTTGTGCCTCATATTGTGTACCAGGCCCCTGAATTCTGTCTTTATCTGCTTTCCTCCACCATTCCCGCAGTGTCTTATGGAGCCAGCTGTCACTGGGAAGATAACTTTATACAGAAATTCATACTACAGATTGGCATATCTCCCCTAGGGAGGCACTCACAGCTGACTTTAATGATAACATTATGGGGTAGTGATTACACATACAAGACCGTGAAGTCAGATTTCCTAGGTTCAAGTTCTGGCTTCATCATTTACTAGCTCTGTGACTTCAGGCAAGTAATTTAATTATCTCTGTGCCTTGGTTCTTGTCTCATTAGAAAAATTATTATATTAATAAACCTATCTCAGAATGCAAGAATTATGTGAATGATATGTATAAAGTGCATTCTAATCGTGGAAAAGCTGGAAAATAAAAAGAGGAAAGAAAAATCATAAGCCATCCACTTGGTGCATTTTCTTCCTGTCTTATTTGTACAGATGTAGGTGTCTTTCAAAATGAAATTAGAACAGCAGTGTATCCACTACTGTGGTTTCACTTTTCCTCCCCTATATAGCCTTAATTATTCTTAAATTACATTCTGTATAATGGATTCTGTGTATTTCAGTGTATGGAGGGACCGTAATTAGATCAATGAATCCTCTAATACCTGACCTGCAGGTCAGTTCCCAATTTCCCTATTATAATTAATGTGCAAGGAACATCTTCATGCCTGTCTGGTGATGAGCTTATAAATACCATAAAGCTCAATTATAACGTTGCAGGACCTGAGATTATTCAGACCTGATGTGTGAGGAGGATGCCTGTGGAGGAATCCTTTAACCAGACATGAATTCTGGTTTTGTTTCCACTAAGAACACAATGTGGTTTTGAATACAGTGTTCCTGATGTCTGTCTGATCACTCCACATCCTCTGCCTGCTGTCTGCCAGCTGTGCAGTGAGTCATTCGGGCTGGAAGATTCTGACGTTTGTCAGTCCTTCTGGGTAGGACAGGGAAGGACATGGGTCATGGTGTCACGTAAGGGTTCTGTGGGTGCTTTTCTGGTGAGTAGGTTATTCAGTCAACCAATTAATATTTCCCTGTGGACTATGAGTAGCTGCTTCCTACTTGCTGGTCAGCCACTGTCTTACATCACCAGCATTTGCTAAAAATCTTTGGTTTATGATTTGTTTAGCATTTTTCTCCTCACCCTATACTTTCATGATTGGGATTTCAAGTTAGTGCCACCCCACAGAAAAGGTGACGCCTCACTAACTGTGAGACTTGGCACAAGTTTCCACAATTTCCCAGGCCTCGGTTTCTTTAGCTGTGAGTTGTCTCACCAATGGTTTTCAGCCCTGGGCAAGTTCACTATGGATTCATTGTGACCCAAGAAATGACAGTAGAACATTCTTGGGGTGAAAAGCTTATACCCAACTTTATTTCCACAGTGGCAGGTCATTCACTAAAATCCCGTTGACTCAGAGCAAATCTGCGTGCAGCAAGCCAATCTCTGCCTCTGGGCCCCTCTGCCCGCAGAGCCGTCCTCTGGGCCTCTGTCCTGGGCGCTGCCACCGCTCCCGCCTCTGCTCTGCTCTCCTGAAGCCTTGCAGCCCTGCCACCATGTCACCCAGAGCACTGGGTAGAACTCTTTTTATAGAGTCAATAGCAACGTATTGCCCCCACGTGTGTAGTGAGCTAGCCAACCAGGGCCAGGTGAGAATCCTGGCCATAGGAACTTTCATTTTATCCACAGAGTGAGGGGACAGGCTGGCCACACAGACAGATGGGTCCAGCCCTTATATTCATGGAGATGGTAGATCTCCATGAAATTTCCTAGTGGGCTCCCAGGTAGCCATTTACCAATGGCTTCCTGTAACAGATGAAAGCCCACATTCTTTTGTTCACAGGCAGAGGTGATGCCTTTTGAACTCTCAGTTAGAAGCCAGAGGTCTTCATCACCAGGTGAGGAAGTCAGGGGCGGGGCACGGTAGCTGATGGTGCCCGTTTGAATATACCTTATCAGCTTGGTGGGCATTTTCCTGACAAGCAGAAGGCTCCAAATAAAGTAGTCCCCGGCTGTGTCTAGCGCCCCCCAGCGGGCTAGCTGGTTTTCCCAGGGTCTACCTGCCCGCATTTGCTCACAGCCTTCCCTGCAGGGAAGGGCTTCAGACATGCAGCCACACACCTGGGTAAACTTGAGCTAAGTGAGGAGAGAGGTCTGGTGCCTCCAGCTGCATTTGAAGCATAATTAATGTGGTATTACAAACCACTTGGTGTCTAAGCCCATCTCTCAGCAGGCCGACCAGGGAAGGCTGGTGGAGGGAAGACACCTCATGATCCTTGCTTTTAATGCATCTGAGTTATTCCAAAGGAGAGGAGATTGGTTTTCCCTTTTGCTCCTCTAATG
Source organism: Manis pentadactyla (assembly GCF_030020395.1). NCBI lineage: Eukaryota > Metazoa > Chordata > Mammalia > Pholidota > Manidae > Manis > Manis pentadactyla. Next base: position 142,791,407 of record NC_080020.1, on the reverse strand, counting down.
GATGCAGCTGTTGCCTAGCCTCATCGGCATTAAGCTAAATATTATGTCTTTGTAACATTTTTGATCTTCATTAATTATAGCCCAGGAAAGCTGACAAAGGCAACTTGTCTCCTTAATATAAACAAGATTAATTGTATGGTTCTTGCAGAAAATGAACTACCAGCAGTTTAACAAAAAATATTTGTCTTTAAGCAGCTTCGGGATGAAAAAAAAAAAAAGAAAGAAAAGAAACTGTTACAGGAAGTGCCGAAGCTGCCAAATTGCCCTGCCCGGGAGCCTCGCCCTCATTATCAGACTGAACGGAGGTACCACGCCTGCACTTTCATCCTCCTCCAGCCCAAGGAAAAGAAAGTGGGGGGAAGAGCACCTTTGAACAAAGAAGTGTCTCTGAAGTCTGGAATGCACCCTGGCTGTTTGAAGACAAGATTTATACCTGACACCTTTCCTTAAGCTCATTGTTGAGACTCGCCTGTTTTCAAATCACCCGCAGACTGACTGCTTGAGGTACTTCATCTTATAACGACCACATAATCTAAGATAAATACACAAGGGATTGCTATCACTTTCACTAATAACCATGAAATATTCCTTCCTTCAGCAGGTACAAAAAAATAACAGGCAAATGCACCCAGCGGGCTGAGGTTGAGGGCCCATGGGACCAGGGTGGGCAGTGGCATAGGGCGGAGCAACATGCTCAGGGAAACCCTGGACAGAGGGCAGGGGTGCCCAGGCAGCAGGCAGCCCCTGCTTCTCCTCTGCCACCCCTCCCGTCTGGCTCTCAACCTCTGCAGGCTGGTGTCTGGGGAATGCCCTGAGATACCTGGCAGTCCAGGAGCCAGAAAAGCCTGAGTGAGGCTTTGGTTATTTGGGGGCGCTGCAACCCTAAGCCAATCAGCTCATCAGGAGAGTGGGTTCTACAGGCTCGTGGCAGGCTGAGGAAAGACACCAGGTTTGGGCAGGATGATGACACGGTCTGTGGAAGAATTTGGGAACTATAACTGCCTAATGAAATCCTGTCCTCCTCTGGCATGTCCACACGGCTGGTGGCTGATACAGTGGGAATTGGTACCCAGGGAGGATGGGACACTGCTTTCAAGGTCATGCTTAGGAAGTGGGTGAGACCAGAATCATCTGTGTCAGCATCTAGCACCCTGTGGCTTCCCATGAATTCCTGACTCTGAGAGCATGTTGGAATAATGCCGAGTGAAGGGTGGGCATGTGGGGGCAAAATCAGGGGGAGCAGAAGCTTCCAGGAAGCCAACAAGGTCACTGCAAGGTCAAGTTTGGGCAGAGGGGCCAATGATGCTCCATGTGACCTGTGTCTGGGGTGAGGGGATTCACAAAGACCATTGGGTGGAGGGGAGGGTGATTGGCAGTTGGCAATTTGCTTTCCCAGTGAGCAAGACAGGAGGAAAGGAAATTAGAGTTCCTCAGTGTTTGTGAAATGGAGGATATCGTGAGCCGGATGCCTGGAGGTGAGTCTGAAAAATGGAAACCAAACCACTGTTCAGCTAGTGTTCAGAAAGAGTCCCAGGAAGGGAGTGGGCTAGCATTGGCTTGGAGAAGTTAAGGTGTCATGTTCCCAGCTGAGAGGGGCCTGTCACATGGAATTCTCCATTCTCTGGTCCATTTTGGGGTCCTCCTGGTTTTTTATGACCAAAATATTGTATCTCTCAATGCTTTGGTTTTCTGTAATGTTCAAAACCTCTGCCAAAATGACTCAAGTTGTAAGGTTTCCAAGGGACCCTGGTTTCCATGGCAGTCATGAAGCTATGGGGAAGTTGGGGCCCACACACCCTTGGGGCACCCAGCCAGGCCAGCACCTAGGTGTGGGGTGCATCTTGAGAACTTAGCTCTGCCAGTAAATGGCTGCTGGGGACGATGTGCCAGGTACGGTGGGAAGCTGGCCTCACAGAAATGACTGAGGATAAGGCTTTCCTTGGAGTAAGTCTGCATGACATGAGTTAAATGGGCTACTCAGCAGCTCAGCAGAAAATACGACAAAAATCAGGAAGGTGTGTCTTCTGAGACACTAGCTTCTCCACAGGTCTGTCACCCTGGAACGTGAGCCTCCTCTTAAAACACATGCACAAAGGTATGAGAGTATCTAACTAAAATAAAAAGATTTACAAACCAACATTTACCCTTTCTACATGATATTTTCTACTCTGTTCCATGTTATACAATGCCATATTATGTATTCCATCCCATTCAAAACAAACACTAGTCTTGACCCACTCTATGGATTTCACAATGCACTCATGGGAGGCAAATGGCAGTTCAAGAAAACCTTCCCCTCTGGGGAGGAGGGATGGGAGTCCTTGATGAGCAACCAGGACGGAGCACAGCTCATGAGGGACTTCCCAATGTGGCAGCAGCAAGCAGGAGGGTGGGTTCCAGGCCTGGCTCCGCCTGGGCATCTCAGGCAACCCCCAGGTCTCACTGGGCTACAGTTTCTCCATTAAATGAGAGCAGTAAACTGACAATTCCCCAGAGTTCTCACTTCGTGTTTTCAGGACTGGATTTGACACTTTCCTAGGAGACGGAACAAAAAACAGGTGGTCGGTATCTCTGGATTTTTAGTGGAGAATGAGTTGAGTTCACAAGGTGGTCTTGATGGGGAATGCCTGCATGGATCAACTGTTATGTTCCTCCAACTGAACTAGACATCGGAATTTCAGATCATCAAGTATGAGTAGTCTCTAGAACTCTGAAGGAGCATGAAGAACCGGGGTGGGGACCACTTCTGTCTCACTGCCTTCTCAGCGAGCAAAGACTCGGCCTCAGCCCCTGACATTTTCTCATAATTTCCTGATGATGAACACAATACATACTAATTATAGAAAGTTTTCAAGTATGCAAAAATATAAGGAAGAAACCTAAAAATTGCTTGTAGTCCTACTATCTGGAAATATTATTGAGATTTTGATGTATTTTCTTCCATCATATATATCATATATAAAACTGAGAATCATATTGCATATAGACTTTTATGCCCTTTTTGCTCAATAACTTCATGAACATCTCCCTTGTCGTGAACTACTCTTCAGGAGCATGGCTCACAGTATTCCACCACATGGATGTACCACTGATGGGTAACCCATTCCCTGAGGTGGGACAGTCGAGTTTATGCCAATGTCTTTCACTATTATAGTCAATGTTACATAGTGTAAGGGACCCTAATCTTTCCTTAGAATGGAGTCCTGGGGACAGAATGGCTGCATCCAAGACCCACAGGTGGAGAGCTCAGCTACTTGCAGCCCCTCTCTCAGGGCCTCTCCTGGGGGTCCAGTTGGTCCCAGACTAGATTTTGGTCCCCAGAGTACAAAAGGACAGAGGCCATGGATGCATGTCAACGATGGTCAGGCCGACTCATTTTCCAAGTAGGTATTTGTAAGGAAAGCCCCAGCTGTGTTCAGGGAACTCAAGGGGGAAATGCAGTATATGAGTCACGAGTGATTTCTCAAAGCCCCCCATCCACAATATGAGTTTGGGTAAAATACGGGAGAGACTTTCTCTCTGTGCAGACTCTGTAAAGCACAGATGGGCATGCTACTAAAATATTCATGTGGGGTCTGCACTCTGTTGGGGCCCAGGAGGTGGGACACCTTCAGAGACCCATGCACTGGCCCTTTGCAGGTTGGAGGCGGAGCCAGCGCTCTGCCTGCTGCGGAGAGTCACTCTCACTCCTTCAGGGCATTGCACACACATTAAAGTTCCTGCTCCTGAGACTCCTGTGATATGGGCAGGCTTCTTGGTGCCCACCTGACACATAAGGAAATGGAGGATTGAAGGGGAAGGTCCACTGCCTAAGTTCACACAACCATCCTAAGTGATGAAAAAGGAACTCAAATCAAGGGTTTCCCACCCCAAGGCTGAGTTCTTGCAAGCGGCCACACACTGCTCCCCCATATCCCAGCACATGCGGCTCAAGGCCAGACTATCACTGTGTCTGAGAGACTGAGCAGGGACACACTGAATCAAAAGCATTAATTCAAAGATCCTCACTCTTTAATGGTTGTATTAAAGACCCACAGATAGCTCTAGTGTTTTTCTAGGATAAGACAGCCACACAAGGAAAGGGTTTGCCAGCTATGGTTGTTGTGTCCTACCTCTTGCCAGTAATGTCAGCAGCAATGATCCATCAAAGGGACCAAAATCCCGTGGCTCTGCCTGTCGTCCAGCCCAGTCACAACCCCTCGCAGCCTTCACAGCCCCAGACCTCCGAGGCTCTGCACCCTGTGTACTCTTGACTCCAATGGCTTGAGCAGTGCCCCTGAACCCAACAACAGACGCTTGAGTGGAAAACCACATTTTGAAGTTTTATGCTACATATTCTTATCTGAAATTCTGCAGCAAATGTAAATGGCTATTGTAAGCAAAACATGGTCATCAATTCCAAATTCAGTGAAATTGAAGTTAAGCTGTGAAGAAAAAATTCAGTTTTCCCCTAAAGGCCATTCATAATCTGTTTCTAGGGTGTTTAAAACGCAGACATTCTTAAATTCAAAAAGATCTGAATTGAAGAGCTGTAAGAGGACATTTAAAGAAATGAATGTTTTTCTTTTGAGGTACCTGTAGATTCAAATTCAGTTCTGAGAAGTCACACAGAGAGGTTCTGTGTCCCCGTTAGGCCAGTCGTCTCTCCCTGCAGAATTCTACAGTATGGGGTCACCCCTGCAATCGGGGTCAGGATCACACAGTCAGAACGCAGAACAGGTACAAGAAGAATTTTCAGAGACTTGTTTTACAAAGCGCTCTCTCTCACCTGCCACATTTCAGCAGCAGGATGAATCTGGGGGCTCATCAGGGTGTTGTGACCAATTTGGGGCAATGCCAGGCTGAGGGTCTCATGGGAGGGCTGGGACCCTAACCTGTGATCTGGAAACTTTCTCTCTGCAAGTTCTCGCCTTCTCCTGTGAAAGTGGGCACAGGAGGAGAGCACAGTGGGCTGTGAAGGCGCCCGCACCCTCTGCCAGGCGACGCTCGACCGTGTGCCTCGCTGTAATGTGCGGATGCAGCACTGAGCCTGGAGCTGGCCAGGATGATGCTTCCCCGGCCAGGGTGGCTGTGAGCACCTGAAATGGGGCTCATGGGACCAAGGAAGCACATCCACAGTGTGAACTAGCTTGACTCCACTAGACGTGAGACACGCTGGCTAGTGGCTGCCCCCCAGAGCACAGAGGGCATCTTCCAGGTCCTCTGGCCTCTCCCGTCCTCTGCCACACACCCAGGGCCCTCCAGACCCTTCCTGCTCCCTGTGGGCCGGCACTGGGCCTCAGTCCTAGAGAAACTCATGCTCACAAAGGCCCAGGTCTTCTCAGAGGCTCTACTGGCGAACCCACCCCAGGTCTGTGATCTCTACACCAAATCCCCATCCTTTGTGTCATGGCTCAAAACACGTACCTGTGACAAAAAGGAGTCGAGTCATGGAACTGTTCATCCCTCCCCTGGACTCAATATGAAACCCAAGATATGGGAGATGAAAGTTTATATTCTAAGAGAAAAGCAGGCACTTTCAGGAAAAACACCACAGCAATGACCAAAACGAGGATCATTTTGACAACTAAGAGGCTCTAAAGAACCAGGTTTCTGAGAGCAAAGTGGAACAGCAAATAGCAAACCAATTCCAGAAAGAAAGAAAGTTGCCAGTAAACCCCTATGGAAGCTTACAAACGCTGGTTTGATGCTGTCCCGTTGGGCTGATCTCACTGCTCCGCAGTGACAGCGCCAGCCCACAGGGGGCCTTCTGCTGAGACACCTCATCATAACCCTTGAGAGAATTACAGGTTCAACATGCTTGAAGAAATTCTACAAACCAGGTGGCATGATATAAACATGCTTATCAGCACATTCAGAATAAGGGATAATTCATTTACCCTAATTATACCCTATAAATTCTGCTTAATATTAAACATATACTTAATTATATTCTAAGGTTCTTTACCTTCAGTTACACAACTACTTTACACTAACTTCCTAAAAACTTACTCTTTATTTAACATACCCCCAAGTGTTTAAAACTTATCCCACCAAATCAGAAAACTGTGTGTTTTTCTGAGTCCCTAAAGTATCCTGGTTATATCTCTTAATGGCCATAAATGTCCCAGTCGTCCTCAGATCCAGTGGATCCTTAGACGGCTTTCTCCCCAGAAGGGTTTCCTCTGCCTGAGCTCTGCGGGCTTTTCACGGATTGGGGTGGTTTCCTCCTACCTTTGGGTGTCTGTGTGCGTCTTTCATTCTCCTTCTGGTGACCGCTCCACAGAGAGTCTCCTGGGTTTATGGTGACTGAGCGTTTGATGTGGGAGGGGCGGGCTCCATGCACATCAGCAGGGAAAGAGAGGGGGGCCTGGGGTTTCATCACATCACGGAGGAAATTCAATATCAGGCCTTTCATGTCTCACAGTCCACCTCCCCCAAACCCTCCCTGCACTCGCCTCCACCCTCCACCTTTTCCTTCTGCACCCCCTCTGCAACCCCCAGGCAAAGATGTATTTCCGAAAACTGGAAAAACCAGGCACTAGCAGCCTCAGATCCCTGCTAATTAAATCGGGTCATAAAATCAGGCCCAGTGCCCTTATCTGTGTGTGACTATCCCGCTTTCCAACTGGGCTCCCAGCATGCACAACGGAAGCACCTGATGTCACTGTCTCCTTGGCTCTGAGGCAGCTTCTGCCGTTGGCACAGCCGGTGTTTCCATCAGACTACCTCCCAGGCAACCCTCCTGGAGGGTTCTGCCCATTTTCATCCCATGTATTACATTTCATGTACTTCAAAGGGTATTCGTGTAGGATTTTTTCAGCTGCTCGAGTTCTGCCTTTGCTATTTCTAGTATTAATATATTTCTGTGTGAACACAAGGGCCACGGGTAAGGACGTAGCATTTCCGGACCCCAGCCTCCGGAAGCACAGTGACTCTGGGAGACTGTCATGGGGGGATCCCCTTTGGGACAGTGCTCCTCACAGGAAGTCCCATCAGGTGATGCTCTCTGGACCTCGATGCAGTCGTGTGGGGCAGAGCACAGAAGCCGTGGCCTCAGCCATACCTGTGCCCTTCCTCGTGTGCATGTGGGATTCCCGCCGGCCCTTGAGCTGCATGACACGGTGGAGAGCCAGCCCTGGGGGGTGGCAGAGAGGCAGGACCAGGTCCTTGGATCCCAGGATACCAGCTGCCAAGCAGGACAACCAGCTGCACAGGGGGCAGGGGGTGGGCAGGAGAGCAGCGGGGCAGAGGGTGGAGGGTGCAGGTCGGGCCCCTCCTCAGGTGCACCCTGGCACCAGCCAGCCTCGTACTTTTGAAAACCTGGGATAATCAGCCGGTGGGTTCATATTTCGCACAGAAAACCAGAAAAAAAAAGAACACTATCAAAGACTGGGATTTTTTTCTCTAGCACTTGGTGCTCTCCAGGCGGCTGCAGCGAGGGCCTGCGGACGGTCTGGGGCGGGAAGGCTGGGAAGGGGCACAGCCAAGGGGTGGCCTGCCACTCCCGGTCTTCAAAGCTGCTGTTTACATGTTTCTTACTTGGCTTTTCATCCTTTTCCTTTACAATCAAAGAGGCTTATAAAGTCCTGTGTGCAACAAGTAACTTCCCAGTCTTTCTGCCAGGACAAGGTGGCTGTAAAACTTGAGAAGAGCTGGGCGCTGCCATGCATGGGAACTGAGGTCTGTGCAGAAGAATTTAGTTTGAGTTGAATCCTTCAACTGCTTCGATTTTACTTGGTAAACCGATTTTCCTTTACCCTCAGAGTTTCAGACCACACCATCTGCTGGGTCATGCTGCCCCATGCCTGTGTCTGAGAGCTTCACATCTGGGCTTCGGCAAGGAAGGGGAGAGCCCACCGAGAGGTTTCTCTCCATGTGACAGTGTTGCTAAGAGCAGCGCCTTCTGAAGGGCACGGTGAAAAACAGGGGAGATTCCCGAGTCTAAGACCTGCCAGAGCAGCTGAGCCAAACCGGAGCGCCCACTGCTGGGCAGCAGCACCGCGGGGACGGCGGGGCCCGAGGACACATGGGGCTGGCCCACAGGGAGGCCCAGACGCAGTGTGAGCGCTGGCCACACTGGCCCGGCTACTGGCGGGCCAAGGCCACGGGCGAGTAGGCAAGAGGCCCACGCCCACCTCCGAAGCCTTCCTCCTGGCCCTGTGCACGCTGCGCGCTGCCAGGGGCTCTCACCACATTTCCATACAACACTGTAGGGGCAGTGCTGTACTGACCACGTTACAGACAAGGAAACGGGGACACAGAGAGGCTTCTGAATCTTAAGTGATAGGTAGGAGCTCCACCCCAAAAGCATGAGGCTGGGGAACTCATCTACACATAGACTCTTTTACAGCACTGAGCCCAAGTGAGGGAATGAGGACTGACGAGTACCCACGGCCCAGCTCCTGGTCCCAGGGAGCTGGGGTGCACACCTCCAGGCAGGCTGCCTGGGCAGCAGCTCCTACAGACTAGGAGGAGCCTGGCCTCCCCTCAGGGTGGTCCACAGAAGGGCCACCTCAGTACTACCTGAGGGCCATCAGAAGGCTCAGTCTTGGCCCCTGCCAGGCCAGCTGAGTTCAAATCTACATTTGAATCAGATTCTCAGGGAAGTCAGACACACCTTGACTGGTGGAGTTGGAGGGGATGGCACACAGGCCCCCACGCTTTCTCCGGTTGCACATCCCGAACAGGAAAACACTGAGCAAATGTCACATATGTGTGATACCTATTACACCCAGTGTATTATGTATAAATATGCACAAATATAGAAACTGAAAAGCTTAAGGTTTAGACAAAAAAAGCAAAGTTTACCATGGTGCAAAAATGGTGAAAACCATGGCTGTAGCATGTCGTGTGTGTAACAGGGAGGCCCCTTCTCAGGTCAGAACCATGAGCAGCTGAGGGACGTCCCTGTGCCTCGCTGGGAGCTGGCCCAGAGCGGACCAGAGAGAGGCTCCCGGTCACCGTCTGGGCCTGCCGCCTCCAGGCAGGATTTGGGGGTGGTGCTCTCCATGAGCAAGGCTGCTTCAGGCTCCTGGCAGGGGTGTGCTCTTTTCTGTCCTCCTTTCTTTTTTATATATATGTTTTAAATTAAAGTATAATGTTGATATACAATATCATATTGGTCTCATGTATACAACACAGTGATTTGGCAGTACTATTAAATGCTGACCCCAACTAGTGTAGTTACTTACTGTCTGCCAACATGGAAAGAGGGGAGAGGGGGCTGGCACCTCCTACACACTGGCAGAGAGGGCTTGTTTCCTCTACGTCTTAGGCCAGACCACCCTGGGCTAAAGCTTGACCTTGATTCAAAAAACCACATGCAACACTTACAATCAAGGCGGCCTGGAAGGGGCAGTACAGCCCTCCAATGACCAAGGGCTATCTGATGCCACTTAGGTTTCCCGAGGAGGTACCCTGGGCATGGCCTCGCTGTGGCCTGTTTGGAAGCCCAGTGCTGTGGGGCCACACTTCAGCTTGTAGATTTGGGCCTTGTAGGATAGATAACCCCAAAGGTAAGAATTTCTTTGCAGTCCAGCTCCCCCGACGCTCCTGGAAGCAGCTTTCCTGCCTTGTGGGCTCCATCAGTCAGTAGGAGGCTGGAGAAATCCCTGGCACAGTCCTCGCCCGTGCTGAGCCAGAGCCACACCTTCAGCTCTTAGCTACATTCTACAGGCTCTTCATTCTCCCGGAAAGAGCAGTGCAAGTCTGCCGTGACCGTGACCCACGCAGAGAGGCAAGCCCACAGGCAGGCACCCACTTCATGTGCCCCGGGGAGCGCATGAGACCCAGGTCATCTCAGTTTCCCCTCTGCGTCTGCTCTTCTCTGTCCTGGGTCCCAGTGCCTACCACCCTTTTTTAGATAAAGCTAGATAGTGCCTTTCCAAGACTTCATCCAAATTACCTGTTTCTCCCCTCAGTCTTGTTTTTCGGTTGATCTGTATGACTCCTGGATGTGATGGATGGCTTCCGTCCCCAGTGAGAAGAGAGGTTAGCAACCCACAAGTCAGGCACTTGTCAGATGTTCATGGGGCAGACAGCGGGCTAGGCCTCTGACGACTGTCAGATCACAGCCTTGAGGATTCACAGACAATTACTGTATAATTTGGCAAGAGCTACAAAATGGTGAAATTCGGTCTCCGTTTAGCTCTTTATTCCCTTTAGTTTTCAGACTAATTTTTGACTAAGTGTGGTAATTTCACCTGAGTCATTTAAACAAAAGACATGTACTAAGTGCCTAATAAAGGCATAGCACCATTTCAGTGCTGAAAGGAATACAAAAGAAGTGAAAGATGAGTAAGCCACAGTCCCTGGGGCCTCACCATCTAGTTAGGAAGACAGTCAGAAACATGTGAAAAACTGAAATAACAAGGCAGGCAGAGGGTCATGAAGAGCAAAAGCACAGTGGAGAATGAGTCGCGGAGGTGCCCGGGGGCGCAGGACAAAGTCAGAGTGGCTTGGGGGCCTGGTTTTGGTTGGGCCACAGGCATGGCAGGAGGCAGGAGGAGACAGGAGTGTGACCGGAGCGGAGAGCCCGGCAAGATAAAGCTCCGGCTACGTGGGACACAACGGGTCCCGGGCTGCCATGTGGGGGACGTGGCCAGGTCCTAGGGACTTTGGAAGGTCAGCCAAGTGAAGCTCATCTGAAGGCTCTTTGCTGCTCCAGGCTGGCCCACATCTCAGCCACACGGGAGGCATTTAGAGAGGTAAGCTCCCAGGCCCCAGCTGGGGCTTGCTGCATGGGAACCTACGCCGTCACACGCGAGTCTGAGAAGCACTTCTGCAGGGTATGGGGAGCCGTGGCAAGGCCAGGGGCCCGCTGCAGGAGAACTACTCTGTAGGTGGCACTTGAGTCAGAGTTCAGAGAGCCTGGGAGCCAGGAGATCGATGAAGTGTCTGTTTCAGTGGCTGAGCCCTGCAACAAGGAGGGTCCTGTGTCACCGTGGAAGTCCTGAGGTACTTGGTGCAGACACCTGGGCTGGCCTCAAGAGCCAGGCTGGGGCCGGCAGGTCGGTGTGCACGGCCACCCACATGTAGCAGTGAGCCCAGGGAATGAGATACGTCCTAGGGGAAGAGAATGACTGGGCGGGAGAGGGGTTCTGCTGGGAGCTGAGGTTCTAGGAGTCTGCCTTTTCCCTACGCAGGGGACAAGAGGAGGACCCAGCAGAGAGGGCAGGAACCTGTACGAGAGAAAGGACAACCAGGCCAATGGTGACTCACAGCTTTTCCTTAAAAGAATTTCACTAGAATCTCATAAATCTAGAATTTCACAGCATTAAAATAAGTTCAGAGAAATACTTTGCTAGTCGTGCCAATAAAAGCAGGCTCACTGAACAGCGAGACTGAATGAATACAGTCTCCAAGACTGAATGAATACAAATAATACATTTGCTAATATTTTCTTTCCCCATGGAAATAACTACTGTTTAGTAAAACAAACCAACTTGTGAGAGCCTTCCAGGGTCAGAGGCCCAAACTCCTCCCCCATCCTGCTGCGTGGAGGGAGGATGAGGGGCAGGGTGCTGGTGGGGGAGAGGCAGCGGCCCAGCTGGGAGCCCACGACGGGGGAGTCCCTCACCGCCTCAGACTCCATCCCCACTGCCAATCGTGGGGCTGCACTGGGCACTGGGATCACGAGCTGCTAGGTCCATGTCCGTATTTGTGTCTTCCCTCTCCATCTAGATCCTCTGCACTTTCAGGGTGGAATTACCTTTGCACTCCTGTACCCTTCCAGAGGTCTGATAGAAATGCAAATTCTGGGGCCTCCAGACCACAGTGCCCAAATCCGCAGCTTGGCCAGATGACTCTGTGCCCACTGAAGGTCAGGTTTACGGCGCTGGGACAACAGCCCTCAGTCCTGCCCGCATGTTAATGTCCTGGGGATGTTTTTAAGGACTGGTGAGTTCCTGGGCTCTACCCCAGGCCAGCTAAAACTGGATCTCTTGGGTGGGCTGGAGTGAGGCCAGGCATCTAGACAAGAGCTGGATGTGAAGTAAGAACTGAGCAAACGCTCAGTAAATAAATGCAGAGCATGAGTGACCTGCAGGGCGTGCGGGCCAAGGGGAGCTTTCAGGTGTAATGTGCCTTCTCGTTTGAGAGGAAGAACATGAGGTCTAGAGGCTGGGAGGCCACAGGTATGGTACAGACAAGCTGCCATCAGACACCAGGTGTGGTGCGTGAGAATGTGCGTGCCGCTTCTCTAACACAGCCTTCAAATGCTCCCTGAGGGTGGGCTGGTTTTAGTGATTCATTTCTAGCAAAGAGAAAAGAGCAGAATTTTTCTCTATCCCTTCCTGAGTGGGAGGCACTTCAGAGCCTAGCTGCAAGGCCCTGCAGATTTCCACCTGCTCTCCTGGATCACCCAGCTGCCACACAGCGGGGACTCTCGGGCAGCCAACAGAGAGGCGCATGTGGCGAGGAGCCGGGGCCTCCTACCGACAGCCAGGTGAGTGTGCCTTCCTGGGTGCGCCTTCCTGGATGTGTCTTCTGTGGCCCCAGTCAAGCCTTCACATGGTGCCGAATGCAACCTCATGACGCTCTGAGTCAGAACCACCCCCGGAGCCGCTCCCTGAACCTGACCCCAAAAAACTGTCTGACGTAGAAAAGGTTTATTGTTCAAGTTGCCAAGTTCTGGAGTTGTTTTTTATGCAACTGGGTGTTTCACCTTGAGTCCCCTGCTATACCAGCCACACCACAGGGAGACACCTGTGTGGTACCAACTTCTGGTCCATAGAACTTAAACAGACATGCTGACCCCAGTTCTTCAGAAACTTAGGATTCAAAGCAGACAATGACAGTGAAATCAAAACACAAGGGAGGTAGGTGGGCACTAGTGTAGTGTGGCCACCAGCCTGCACACATGCAGTCTCGCTACGGCCACCACTCCTTGCTCGAAGCCCCTCAGGCACCTGCCCAGCCCTTCTGGCTGGCTTCTGTGCCAACATTCCAGCCCCTGCCCTTTCCAGCCCTGCCAGGCTGTGAGAGTGCTGGGGGCAGGGTCAGGCCAAGGCAGCCTGGAAAAGCCAGACTGTACGCTTGGTTCAGGAACAGGATGTCTGGCCCTGCATGCCAAGTGTTGGCAGAACCAGTGTCTAAACAAGGCCGATGGGTTTCCCCTTCGCTGCGTGTCTGCAGCTGTGGCCGTGATGGCTGGAGTGAGAACTTGTCTGGCTCATTTCAAACACAAGCAACACTCAGCTGATTTGTTACTGACCAAACAATGGTCAATAGTCCAGGAAATAAATGCTGAGACTCAGCAAGGGAGTGAGTGAAGGTGGCCTCAGGCGAGGCTGGCTCCCCTGGTGACATTCTGAGTGGCCTCTTCCTCCACCCACTGTACCCAGTGAGTTGGATCCTCCTCTTGCCTTGTTGAATTTTCATCTAGAGCTTTCCAAGCTAGGCATGCCCAGAACACAGCAAGTTGTGTCCCAAGCCCCAAGCATTCCCTGTGAGGGTGCATTGCCTGGCATTTGTAATGCCACCTCCCTGTCAGTTTTGTGGGAACAGGGCTCCTGAGTGAGCAGCAGCCTGTCCCACAGCAGCTCCTGCCCTGGGGAGGCCCAGAGGTCTGGGCTAAGCAGGCCATTTTCCTAGTGCCTGAGGACATCTTGGCAGTGAGCGGGTGCCCCTGCCTTTCTGCGTGCCGCCGAGACAGTGGCACCTGCAAGCAGTGGCCCCCAGCACTCACTGTGCCTCTCTCCCTCCCTTCCTAGGTGCTGGCTGCCTCTGGGGCAGGAAGGCGAGGAATGTGGCTCTTGCAGGGCCTGTTCAGAGCCCAGGCTGCACCCAGTGCCCAGAGCCTGCTCGTGGCTTCAGACTCCAGACATTGGAAATGCCTGGCTTGGAGCCACCCGCTTGGCTTCCATTTCCTGGTGTTGGGCAGGAAAACAGACATGAGCTGGGCGTAAAGAGAAAAGGGCCAGGAAAGTTCACTAAAAAGACCCAGAGTTAATCAATTAAAGCTCAAAAAGCCAGGACAACTTGGCCCGGAATGTTTGAATACTCCCCAGATTAAGGAGGGTACCTCAGCACAGCCCGTGTCTTTATTATGTTTATCTTACAGGCCCAGCTTATTTTTTACCTTTATCTGTATGCTGTTTTTTTTTCTCCTTCCAGCCCTAATCAAGTAGTTTGTAACCTAGGCAACTAATTTAGCATGCAGGCCCAGCCATAAACAACATAGTGAAGGGCAGGAAGGATTCCATCTTAAAGATTGTATTCTAATACCTAAGAAGTTAAGAAGTAAGATTCTTAATTTACTCTTTAGCAAACAGACAGTAACTCAGCCCACCTTGGGGGCTGGGCAGACAGCCTGTTTGATCTCCTCCCAGACCAAGACTCTGGAGAAATCAGAGCAGGAATTTGCTTGTGTTAAGTTAATTCTAAGTATTCAAAGACCACTTAACAAGTCTGCACCCCCAGGCCTTAGTCACATTCCTGAAGAATCCCCAACTTTTCAGGGTGCTCCTCTCTCCGAGGTTGCCCGCACTTCCTAAGTGTGTAACCTTTTAATCTTAAACTTTCTCTGATCTTTCAGGGCGCCTCTCCTTGCTGAGGTGACCAGTGCTTATTCTCTTTAAGTAACTTTAAATATAACTTTTACTCTGCTTCACTACTGTGTCTCTGCCCTTCAATTCTTTGTCTCGGCGGGGACAAGGACCGAGGAAAATACACATGCTCCCCCAACACTGGGAAGACAAACATCAGAATTCTCAAAGGCCCTTTCTCTTGGACGCCCCACTGGCCTTTGATTTTTTGTTAATAACTCAACGACCCTTCCTGGGGTTCAAGATCAGCCCCACGGGGTATTCTCAGCACACAGGCCCATGCACCATAAGCTACGCATGGAGCTCTAAGCCTCAACTTGGTTTACAAAAGGCCCAGTGTTTTACCTCTAGGAGACCTAAGACCTGGCTATCCATTCATTTCCAAATAGGAGTAGTAAGAAAAACAAGGTGCCACAGGTGGACTGTGGATTCTGTGTTAGACAGTGGGGCACCCTCTTTACAAGCGGGGCACCCTCTTTACAAGCATTATTTCAATCCTTACACCATGAAAAGTAGGCTGTATTCCCACCTTACAGATAAAGAAATGGAAACACAGAGAGAAGGAACTTCAGCTAATGAGGGGCACAGGCAGACTTGCAACTCTCCCCACACGGGGCCTGGACTGCGTGTAGTTTGCATAGTGGTTTTCACCTTCCTGAGCTTACCCGCCTCTGGTGGAGACTTAGGCGGCTGCAGAGGCCGCCACTCAGTTGCCCTCAGCCTACCTAGGTAGCCAGTCTGCAGCCTCCTGCTAGGGCAGCAAGGTTGCAGCGGGCCTGGAGAGCCTATGCTCTTCACAGCATTTGCTTTTCCTCTGAGCCCAGCCCCTGTGCAAAGATACTGCCTGCAGGTATTGGGCAAGGTTTGGGGGCACCCTGGAGTCAGCACTCCCTAAGCCTGCAGGGGGAGGGGTGCAGAGTGGGTCTGAGCTAGGGACAGGGCATCAGGCAGAAGGGTGCAGGGAGCAGGTGGGTGTAAATGCCCTACCTGCCACCAGCCTGCTTCTGCCCTTTGCCTCCCGCCCAGCCTCCTATTGGCCAAATTCAACTGGAGGCCAGAGGGCAAGGAACCTGGGTGCAACTGTGTGGGACAGGCACCTGGGCCTGAGGGAGGAGAGGGCTGGGGGCAGAGACGGAGAGCCCACACAGCAAGGACAGGGCCCGTCCTCTGTGCAGGGGCCCCAGCTTGGGCCCAGCGTGCATCAGGTCCTCATCAATGTTGACAGAGAGGTGGGTGCCTGAGTGAGTGGAGGTGGGGGGTATGTAACACAGCCTCTGCGCCCCTCCCCAGCCCCAGATGCAGGGTCACAGCTCCAGGCAAACAGGCGGTCGCCAGCACCCACAGGCCTGGGAGGGGGCTGGGGGCAAAGGAGCTGGAAAAAGCTCTGGCAGAGAGCTGCTGGTCAGAGCCCCGTGGAGGCTGCTGGGAATCGCTTGGGGACATGAACTGATGGTCCAGCAAGAGAAAGCCTGGCACAGCAGTCTGGAGATGTCTGAGAGAGTGGGCCTAGGCGTACAGGGCAGGGAAGGGACAGAGCAGACAGAGCAGGATTTCTTGTAAAATTGTTCCTGACAGGTTAGAGAAGTCCCAGCTGCCTGAGCCTGCTGGGCCTAAGGACACAGCTCTTTGAGGCCATGGGCTGTCTCGCAGGAGAGGCCTGGCTCCTCAGTCTCCCCCATCCTGCTCCTACAGGGGAAGGGACCACCTGGAGAGGCAGTATGGGCTTTTGTTTTATTGCTAAGGAGCTCTCTCTGTGCCCCCTTGGCCAGTGGCCCCAGACTTGCTGATCACACCAGGGGCAGGAGTACAAAGTAAAAGGATGCCACCCTAACCCTAACCCTGACCTGGAAGGTCATAAGCAGCCTTGTGAGGAAAGGAGTTCCAGTGACACACACGGAGCACACACCACACACCACCCGCTGTTCTCGTCCTTCACACACGTGTGCTGAACCATGTCATCCCTGGGAGGCAGATCATCCTCGTTTTACACAGGAGGAAGTCAGGAGCTGAAGAGAGTGGGCAGCCTGCCCGAGGCCACTGAGCTCCGAAGGGGAAGCCCAGGGCTTGGGCGCGGGCGGCTGGCTACAGGGCGCACTCTGCCGTCAGGGCTGTCCTCCTAGGCGCCAGCCGGGAGCCCACAAGGCGGGCAGCTCTGTGGTTAGTGAGGACCAGCACAGGAGCACAGAGGAGTGTCTGAGCCTAAAGAACAGTTTCTTTTCAAATCAGCTTCATTTAGAATGGTGTCAGATTTATAGAACAGTTGTGAAATGCAGTACAGAGAGTTCCAGATACCCCAGCCCGAGCTTCCCCTTGTTAATAGTCTGATATGCTTGTCTCAGCTGATGAGCAGAGTCGTTATTAGCGGAAACCCCTATTTATTCAGACTCTAGTTTCCCCTTGTGCCTCTTTCCTGCCCCAGGATCCCACCCAGGGCACTACGCTCCATAACACTTAGTCACCACAGCCCCAGGCCCCTCTATGCTGTGACAGTTTCTCAGACCGTCATGGTTTTCGATGGTGTGTGGGCTGGTTTCTGTGGAACAGCTCCCAGCTGGGGCTCGCCTGGTATTTCTCATAGTTGGACTGGGTTGTGGGTTTGGGAGGAAGACACAGGGGCAGGGCCTTCTCATCACATCTCATCTCTTCACATCACATTACACCAGGAGTCTGCACTGCATCTCATCACTGCCAGCGGTGACCCTGAGCACTCGTGGGGGCTGTTTCCAGAAGCTTTCCTTCTGGCTACCTCCCCATCCACACTATTCTCTCTGGAAGGATGTCCCATGAGCAGCACACTTCAGGGGTGGGAGTTTTGCTCCCTCTCCTGGAGAGGCCGTTCGGGAGACTTGTCTCTCCTTCATGCATGCATTCCATGTATTATTCATTCAATCATGTTTCTATGGGTATTGTTTTGGGTGCATGGATGTTTATTTTAAACTCTGGACTGCAGTCCAGTACCACTTTATTATTTTACCACTCATATTTATCCCAGCTTTTTGGGGAGGGGGCTCTCCTGACTCCCCTGTGTGATGGCACACCCCCACTGCTCAGCTCTTCCTCACTTTCCAGCCACTGTAGGTTGCTCCAGGTCGCCTTGTACTTTCCCCACCCCAGCCCAGCCCAGGATGAGCCATTCCCCTAAGGACCTCTGATCCTTTTACTTGAGCATGGCATTGGAAACGCGGGCGTGGTGCTGGGTAAGGGAAGCAGGGTATTCTGGAGTGCCTGTTACACCCTGCAAGGCGGGGAGTGAGGGATGTGTGTGGCGGTCCCAGTGCTGTCCTAGTAAGTGGACAGTGGCATGCTGAGCATGCCGGTACCCCCACCAGCCCACCCTGGCCTTTTTCCAGACAGATAAGCACCAGATGAATGGAGGCATCCTGGACTCCTGGTCTGGGGCGCTGCCTTCACAGCTCATCAGTGCTCCCAGGAGCCTCCCTCCCAGGTGGTGACCTTCCTATCGGGGTCTTTGAAGAACCTGCCATTTCCAGAATCCTTAAACAGGGAAGGCGAGCCAGGTATTAAGGACTTGGCACATATGAAAGTCCTCTCTGCCAGTACCTGCTTCTCAGCTTAAAGACACACATTTCTGTTCTCACTGAAAGACACTTTGTTATTTCAACTGCTGAACAATCCCTGAAGACTCTAAATAATGCAAGACTTCAGAGTTGACCCTAGCAATGGGATTCAGTGTTTATGAGAGGCCAGCTGGGCCTCAGTATAGCTCCCACAGAGAAGGGAACACCATCATTTGTGGTTCCTTTTCTTGGCCAGTCTCTCATTCACAGAAACTAATCCTCTGTAAGTGCTTATTAAATGCAAGGCATCCTACTGTTCGGTGAGCTAAGGAGTCAAGTGGCATGTCTGTTCTTATCTGTAGGCAGGGTTTATGGCATCTGTGGACATATAAGACCCTCAGGAGCCTATTTATAATAAAGGCACTTCAACCAAACTTCACCCAGCAGAACAGGGCTGCAGTCAGTCACCCTTCCTTCTCCTAACAAAGGGCACACACATGGAACAGTGCTCATGCTCAGCTGCCAGCAAGCACCTTGGCATGGAGGCCAGGCTGCATGGGTCATGCCTCTCTTGAGAAGAGCCAGAAACCCGTTATTGGCCTTCGAGGCACAAAAGAATCTAGACCGGGTATAGGAGTAGCACTTTAAGGGGTAAAATATACTATCTAGGTCTAGAATGCCCCATTAAATCTCTGTGGTTCCCAATAATCACCATGTTATTTGGTAGCCTGGTCTCCTTAAGTCCAATTAACTATGGGAAGCTCATTAAAAAACCACAAGAAGACTGAACTTGGCAGGTTCTGTGTGTCTTTGCTAATCTGCACGATTGTCACGTTCTTTAGGAGACTGAATTCCAGGGTGTTTCTAAAGAGTAGGCCTCTAAGGGGGCTCCATGTTTATGGGTCACACAGAGCCTCCTGGCAGATGTGGAGGGAGAAACATCTTTTGTGTTGCAGGTTTGTTTCCAACAGTCATTTTTTTGAATAATTAATTTAACTATGAAAATATTAGAATGAATTTGTTAGAGTCCGAGATGCAGTAAAGTCAGAGGAAATGGGTTTTGTAGCACTAGGAACACACAGCACACAGTGCTCGACGCTGGGAGTGATTCACTATAGATGGTCTACCAGTAAAGTCAGAGAAAAGGCGTAGAAACATCCATTCTGAAAGAGGAGGGCGCCAGTGAGTTTGTTAGTACACCTGCAGATCTGGTTAAATTCAACCCAAAAGGAGAATATCCACACATGGAGTAGAAGAAAGTAGGTAATGTAAACTCAAATGAATGCAATTTGAAAGCTTTTCAAAAGGAAACCACTACCCCTCACAGGGCAGGGGTGCATAAGGACTAGACACTCTATTTCCAATGGGGCCTCAGGAGGCTTTGTGGAGAAATGCCAGCTTCAAAAATGTTCAGTGCTGTAGAAGACGAGATGCACCTAAAACTCCAGATAATGAACGGCCCAGCGATGCCCGCCCCCCGCGTTTCCTCATCATGCCTCCCAAGTATTTGACTCGTGCTTAAGGGACAGGCACACCTTGGTACTGGTTAAGGGAGAATGTGCAGCTTAGAGCCCAGACATGCAGGAAGTAAAGGTATCACTTGGCTGGGGGAGTTGGGAGCCAGATCTGCCACTTCCACTTGGTGACCCTCCACCCCTGCAAAGTCCTCATTTGCTGAGGCCACACCAGGCTGTCCCCCACCCCTCACCTCTCTTTCCCAGCCTGCGCCCACCTCATCCCAGGCTGATTTGCTTGCTATATTTCATACCCCTCCCTACCACCATGGCACCCCAGAGCAGCTGGGGTGGGGCTGGGGAGCGGTGATCGCAGAGCAGCACCTGCCCCAAACTCAGCGGAGTTTACCCATGACAAGGACAGGAGGTTGGAAGGATGGAGGACATTCCAGCTGTCAGGGTGGCAGGTTTGGGGCTGCTGAGACCCATGCTGCTTGTGGAGAAAAGAAGCCCCTCCTGCCTGCCCATCCAGTGATTAACTACAAAGGACACAGGGGCAAGATCCGAAGATCTGGCAGAGGTCCTACAGGTCTAGGCCAGGGAAGCCATTCAGGGGTGCTCAGGATGGGGGTCAGGGGGCTCTTCCCTTTGCCCTGACCTCACCTCCAGATTTACTGGCCCCTTGAACACAGCTTCTTCATTTTGGCCACCTGCCGTGAGCTGTGTTCCCTGATGGGCCCCCAGTGAGCTGTGTCAGGCAGCTCAGGGAAGCAGGGTGGTCCTGGGGTGGGTGAACTGGGGACGGCTGCCAGGGTGTGACGGAGTGTGACAATCGGCCTTCTCCACCCCAATCCAGCTGGCTGTGCGCTTTGGCAACCGCATGTGACCTGCACAGAATAGTGCAGCCTTGGGGGGTTCCCAGGTGTGGGCATGTGGGCCAGGGACCTGCTGCTTTCTGTCCTCAGCCCGAAGTCCTGCTGTGTCAGCATCTCCTGGCTGTTCTTCTTGGCTCATTCTGTCCACTTCCCTATCCGCACCACTGCCTCCAGGCAGATCTCCTGTGAGTGAAACCCCAGAAGGCTCCTGAGTCACATCCCAAAACCTCTGCAGAGGAGAGATCGGCCATGTGTGGCTCACAAACAGAGGAGGGAAGTCCCAACCTCTGGCAGGGTGCCCACCACTAGTCTCAGCAGCAAGCCTTATTCCTTATTTCTAAACAGACATTATCAACTGCCCACCAAGTTCTAGGCTCACATTCCCATGATGGTAGTTATGTTACAGTGCATTGTTAATAAAGCATCTAGTAATCAATGCCATTTGTGAGTTCTGGAGTGGGAGCTTCCAGTTATGCAGAGGGGCTAGGAAGGTGTGATGAGCACGCTTGTTAGCTGAGACCCAAAGGTAGTAAACGAGGTGCAGGCTGAATGAAGAGTGGGTGCAGCACCTGGCGGCCTGTGCGAGGGGCAGCAGGGGTCAGAGTGGCACTGTGGGGGTGACCAGGCAGATAACATGCTCCCAGGGCTCACGCACCCTGCCTTCCTCCTCGGGCAGCTGCCCCTTAGCTGGCAGAGTCACAGTGGTGTTCTGGATTGTGGCCAAGCTGATAGGTTGTCCCAGGGAAAGATGGACACCTCAGCCAGACTTGGCCTTGGTGACGTCAAAGTGGACGATGGACATGCAGAGGCAGGCTGACATATTAAGCTCACCCATGGGTGCATGTGGGGAACTGGCAGGATGGGAAGGCAGGCAGTGTGCCCTGTTCTGTGCTCAGGGCTCTCCTGTCTCAGTCATCCCAGGAGGCAAGAGCTGTCATCCTTCCTCAGGTGGCTGAGAGACACCGCCCCGCAACGATTGTCCAGACTCCCATCGCCACATGTCGGGATGCCAAGACTTGGCCCACGTCCACCAGAAGTTGGGAGCAGTGCTCTTCCCCACCCTCCCACCCTGTCCTGGCCTCGGCACCCTTCTAACTGGGCTGTGCCCACTTCCCATGGCTGTACCCCTCCAGTCCAATTCAACAGGACCCATCCAGCCTCACATCAGAGAAGAAAGGCTTCCTGAGTAGACCTGGCTGCTGTTCGGTCTCATGCAATTAGGATACTGCCGTTGTGAGGATGGCTGCCTGGGTCTGCACCAGCCTTGGGGGTGGAGAAAGGAGATTCTGTTTCTGCTCTAGCTCCCTGTATCCTACTGCCCTGAACAACAGGTGAGCAGGCTTGGGGGCCCAGCCACCAGGGTTTCTGCTCAGGGGCCTGGGGAGCTCAGACATGTCCAGGGTTTCTATCTGGGTAGAAATTGTGCCTACCCTGAATGGTTATGATGTAAAACTAAACTTCAGACTAACTTACAACAGCTCACCTCTTCCCAGATCTGATCTCTGAAGGAACGACACCAGGTTGAGTCCATGAACCTGGGCTGAAAGGCTGGCTGCCTTGAACCTGAAGAGAGTTCTCAGGCAATCATCCACCCCTTCAGGCCTTAATGGCACCTTTGTAAAGCAGTGATGATAATTTCTATTTTGTAGGATTGTTATACAGATTAAATGAAGAAAACCTATGAAGGTAGTAAGTGGCCAATAAAGGCTGGTTTATATAAACATTTACTGAGTAACTACTTTGTGCCAGGCACACACTAGTGACCCTGTAGAGATACTTCCCATCCTTAGAGGGAGCCAGTTCGGAGCAGTGCGGGGCCAGCCCTGAGCAGGGTAGTGCTGCTCGTTCCACTGCCTATGTTCGTTTTTCTTTCTGTTTGGTTACTTGTCCTCTTTCTTCCTTTCAGCACTGTGGGCCATGAGGAGAGGAGCCAGGCCTTCTGCTTCTCTTACAGCTTCTTATACAACCTGTAGCAGCATTTGGAGCACATCATCCTATGGCCAATGCAGTGGCCTTGGTAATTTAACAAGAGGCCCTCCAGGGAAGCCTAGAGAAGTGTTCTCAGGCCACCAGAGTAAACAGGAAAGATGCCCCCAACCCTGCTGTGCAGCCCACAATCGGGGAGCCCACGTCCTCAACCCCCATGCCCAAAAGCCACGGGGTGGGTGGAAGGATGCTCAGGGAGATGGAGGCCTGCATCCCAAGAGGCTTTTAACTGTGGGATGCTGTGGGAGGCGAACACCCAGCTCCTTAGAGAGTAAGGGACACGTGTGTGAGTGTCTGAATTCTCTTCTGTACACATGAGGAGCTGGGCAGTCTACTGCTCTTAGCTTTGCAACCTTCACAAAGTAAATATTTGCCTTCAAAGAGCAACTGTGATCATCACTGGGTAATATTCTAAAGCGCCACTTCTCTCACACACGCCGGGCGCAGAAGTTGAGTCACAGAGCTGTGTGTGGTCGGCTCAGAAAACGAGGTTCATGGAGAAGCCTCATGTTGGAAACCTACGGCCACAGGTCTAGACAAAGCCTGGTGTCTTGGCTTTTAAACGCGACTCAAAACCAAGTGTCCTAATCACTGGAGTCTCCCTGCCTTGGTTTCCCCTGATATAAAATGAGGAGCAAACTGCATGAAGTGCCAAAGGGGGATGAGGACATTTGCTCAGGGGCCTGGGGAGCTCAGGTCACAGTGGTGTTCTGGATTGTGGCCAAGCTGGTCCTGGCCAGACCCCCTGGGAGAGCAGGCATCTGCTGCATATTCCCATATTAAAAATGGATCTCTCTCTCTCCAAATCTCTTTAAGAACAAGCTAAACATAAAAAGGTCTTCTGCTGAATTTAAGAGATACCTTTTGAAATATTATCACCCATAAGGGAATCCACTGGGCAGAAACCACACAGCAAACCTAATGCTGCAGAGCTGACCCTGCCCTTCCCAGGTGCTGCGCTGCCCCCGGCTGCCACCGCCCCCCTCCCCACTTGGCTATGCTTCTTGGAGAGGCCAGCTTTCGGCAGAGAACAGAGCATCTAAGCAGCCGCATCCCCAAAGTCTTTATTCTGATCAACTTCTTCATTATGCACTGGAAGTTTTAGGAACAGCCATTTTAAGCCATTATTAAGGACTAAATCTTAAAGAAAATGAACTTTGAAAGTCCTCTGAGGTGCCTTTAGGGCAGTGCAGTATATTTCAATATTTTTAAGGATTAGGGCATTTCTGGGCCAGAGGTAATGCTTGTTATGCAAAATCACAGAGCCTTAATTAAAATATTAAACCATAAAACATTATTTCCCACGTAAGCAAAATCAGCCAAACCAATAGACTTGGCATCCCACCTGCATCCTCCGTGGTCTCAGGCCTTCCTGAGCTTCAGCTCAGCTGGATGCCAGGCCATGCATCCACGCCCTGCCCCTCCCTCTGGCCCATTCCTACACCCTCACTGCTTTGGCTTACCAGAGACGGGGTCTCCTCTAGGCTGACTTCCCACCTAATCGATCTCCACAGTCCTATTATTTGGAAGGAAATCAGACTTGCAGGTGCTGGCAGGCTGCATGCTGCACGGGGCCGAGCCACCAGGGTACTCCTGGCTCTACAGGGCTGTGCACTACAGACAGGAACAGCTCTGGCGTGCCAAATCAGGTGTGAACTGACCTCTAAATTAGTTTCCCAACAGCACACTCAGAAGAGGCACCTTCCTAAAGGAGCTGTCAGGGCACTGGGCAGTACCAACAGCAATGCTTCTCCAGCCACAACAACCCATCTCTCCCAGCGCTGGCAAGTGTGTCTCCATCTGTCCAGGCGAGAAACAGGAGTGAGTGGAGTGGCTCAGGCTCTGTGCTCTGGGCTGACTGTAGAGCCCCGGGTAGGGCTGCAGTGGCATAGAAGGAGACATTAGACTCTACTAGAATGTTAAGTGTTTTATTTCTAGTTTGAAAGAGCCCCTTTGCCATTTGATAGTTGCAAAGAGAACCTCTGTTGGGTTGAACGGATTGTCCCACCACCCTGCTAGCTTTTCCTGCTGCCGGCCCCTCCTGCCCTCTGCACCAGCCAAAGCAGCCCTCTCAAGGAGATGGTATCTAGAATATGAATCATGGTGGCTTCAAAATACATTGACTGGCATGCTGTGGGCATGCACAAATGAGCCTGCCACAAAGCAGCTGAGCTAAGGTACAGTCCATTTCCCTCCCAACACCCTCCGTGCAGTCAGACACCTTCCCGTGGCCTCCAGACAGCGTGCTCTGGCTCTCGGCCCTCCCTGCCCTCCCCTCCTATTCTCCCTGCCTTTCTCCCTGTGGTAGCTCCGCTGCCTACTGCTGGTGCCAGGATGCCCTGGGTTCACCCACTCCGGGGCCTCTGTGTGGCTCACTCCCTGACTGCATTTAGGCTTCACCTGGAGAGCACATCCCCAGGAGGTCCACCTCACTCCCACCTCAGAGCTTTCCCCCTGCTTGCCCTGCTCAGTCATTTCTTCACAGCATTGGATTTATCTGAAATTATACTTGTATCTGTGTTATGGCTTCTCCCTCCACATTGGAATCCATACTACAGGAAGCAGAGGCATTTTCTCTGCTCATGCACAGGACCACTGCATCACATCACAGCACAGTGTCTGTCACAGATGCTCAGAAAGATTTGCTGAGTGGGTGAATGCACAGGAATATCTCATTTTATTGTACTTATTTACAAATTGTAGGTGCGTGCCAACCCTGCTTTGAGTACGTCTATTAGCATCATTTTTTTGACAGCATTTGCTCACTTCATGTCTCTGTCACATTTTGGTAATTCTCACAATATTTTGAACTTTTAAATTATTTTACTTGTTACGGTGATCTGTGATCAGTGATCTTTCATATTAATATTGCAATTATTTTTGAACCATAGTCATATAGGACCATGCATATGAATTTGTGTGTGTTCTGACTGCCCCACCAGCCATCTGTTCCCCCACATCTCCCTTTCATGAGCCTCCCTATTCCCTGAGACACAACAATATTGAAATTAGGCAAATTAATAACCCTATGATGGCCTCTAAGTGTTCAAGTGGAAGGAAGAGTCACACATTTCTCACTTTAAACCAAAAGCAAGAAATGATTAAGCTTGGTGAGGAAGGCATGTCAGAAGCTGAGATAGGCCAACAGGCCTCTTGTGTCAAACAGCTAACTGGTGAATGCAAAGGGAAAGTTCTGGAAGGAATTAAAAGTGCTACTCTGGTGACTACAAGAATGACAAGAGAGCCAAACAGCCTTGCTGCTGATATGCAGGAAGTTTCAGTGGTCAGATGGAAGTTCAAACCGGCCACAACATTCTCTTAAGCCAAAGCCCAATCCAGGGTAGGTCCTACCTCTCCTCAGTTCCGTGAAGCTTGAGAGAGGGGAGGAAGCTGCAGAAGAAAAGCTGGAAGCAAGCAGAGGTTCATTCATAAAGTTTAAGGACAGAAGCCATCTCCATAACATCAAAATGCAGACCAGGCAGCAAATGATGGAGACGCTGCAAGTCACCCAGATGATCTACACTGAACAGCAGATTTTTCAGTGCAGATGAAACAGCCTTTTATTGCAAGAAGATGCCATCTAGGACCTTCACAGCTACAGAAGTCAATGCCTGACTTCAAAGCTTCAAAGGACAGGCTGACAGTCTTATTAAGGGCTAATGCAGCTGGTGACTTTAAGGAGAAGCCAATACTCATTTACAATTCCAAAAAAATTCTAGGGCCCTTAAGAATTTCTTTAAATCTGCTGTGCTTATGCTCTATAAATGGAACAATACAGCCTAGATGACAGCACATCTGTTTACAACATGGTTTACTGAATATTTTAAGCCCACTGTTGAGACCTATTGCTCAGGAAAAAAAAAAATTCCTTTCAAACTATTACTGCTCATTGACAATGCACATGGTTAGCCAGGACTCTGATGGAGATCTATGAGATTAATGCTGTTCTCATATCTGCTAATACAACCACCATTCTACAGCCCATGGAACAAAGAGCCATTTTAATTTCAAGTCTAATTATTTAAGAAATATATTTTGTAAGGCTATTGCTGCCATACACAGTGATTCTTCTGATGGCTCTGGAAAAAGTCAGTTGAAACCCTTCTGGAAAGGAGTCACCATTCTAGAGCCATTAAGAACATTCCTGACGCATGGGCAGAGGTCACAGTGTCAGCGTTAACAGGAAGAAGCTGGTTCCAGTCCTCAGGGATGACTTTGAGGGCTCATGGTTTCAGTGGAGGAAGTCACTGCAGATGTGGTGGACACAGCAAGAGAACTAGACTTAGAAGTGGAGCCTGAAGATGGGACTGAATGGCTGCAGCTCATGATCAAACTAGAACAGATGAAGAGTTGTTTCCTATGGGTGAGCAAAGAAAGTGGTTTCTTGAGATGGAATCTACTCCTGGTGGATATGCTGTGAAGGTTGCTGAAATGGCAACAAAGGATTTAGAATATTCTATAAACTTAGTTGATAAAGCAGGAACAGGGTTCTTCCAATTTTGAAAGAAGTTCTATTGTGAGCAAAATGCTATCAAACATCATCACATGCTGCAGAGAAATCATTTGTGAAAGGAAGAGTCAATTGATGTGGCAAAGGTCACTGTTGTCTTTAAGAAGTTGCCACAAGAAAGGGGAACCCTCCTACACTGCTGGTGGGAATGTAAATTAGTTCAACCATTGTGGAAAGCAGTATGGAGGTTCCTCAAAATAGACATACCATTTGACCCAGGAATTCCACTTCTAGGAATTTACCCTAAGAATGCAGCAGCTCAGTTTAGAAAAGACAGATGCACCCCTATGTTTATCACAGCACTATTTACAATAGCCAAGAAATGGAAACAACCTAAGTGTCCATCAGTAGATGAATGGATAAAGAAGATGTGGTACATATACACAATGCAATATTATTCAGCCATAAGAAGAAAACAAATCCTACCATTTTCAACAACATGGATGGAGCTAGAGGGTATTTTTCTCAGTGAAATAAGCCAAGCGGAGAAAGACAAATACCAAATGATTTCACTCATGTGGAGTATAAGAACAAAGAAAAACTGAAGGAACAAAACAGCAGCAGAATCACAGAACCCAAGAATGGACTAACAGTTACCAAAGGGAAAGGGACTGGGGAGAATGGGAGGGAAGGGAGGGATAAGGTGGGGAAGAAGAAAGGGGGCCTTACGATTAGCATGTATAATGTGGGGGGGCATGGAGGTGGGCTGTGCAACACAGAGAGGACAAGTAGTGAGTCTACAGCATCTTACTACGCTGATGGACAGTGACTGCAATGGGGTTTGTGGGGGGACTTGGTGAAGGGGGACCCTAGTAAACATAATGTTCTTCATGTAATTGTAGATTAATGATAACAAAATTTTAAAAAAAAGAAGTTGCCACAGCCACCCTGACCTTCAGCAATCACCACTCTGATCAGTCAGCAACCACCCACATCAAGGGAAGACCCTCTACCAGCAAAAAGATTGACTTGATGAAAGCTCAGATGATGGGCAGCATTTCTTAGCATTAAAATATTTTAAAATTAAGGTATGCACATTGTTTTTTCAGACATAATGCTACTGACACACTTAGTAAACTATAGTATAAACATGACTTTTATATGCACTGGGAACCAAACTTTGACTCCCTTTACTGTGATAATCACCTTACTGTGGTGGTCTGGAACCAAACCCAGCATACCTGTAAGGTATGCCCATGTGTTAAGAACAGAATGACATTGCAGCCAACTGGGCCAGGAGCCAGCCCCACCCACTAGCAAGCCTGCAGCAGTTATGGCCCACTCACAACAGGAAGGAGCACACAGCCCACACAAGGGTCACCCCTGGAGCACCTTGCTCTCGTGACCGGGGGGGTTGTGCTTCTGGGCCCCACAGGATGCCTTTTACATAAGGCCCCTATCTTCAAGACCAGAAGATGTAGCTGGCTGTCTAACACATATAAACACAGCTAGTCAGATAAAATGCAGAGATAGAGGCATATGTCCCAAAAGAAAGAACAAGACGCAACCTCAGTTAAAGAATTAAGTGAAAAAGAGATAAGCAATCTATCTGATCAGGAGTTCAAAGTAATGGTCATAAAAATACTTAACAGACTTAAGAGAAGAGTGGATGAACTCAGAGGAAACTTCAACAAAAATAGAAAATATAAAAAGAAACAATCAGAGAAGAATAGAAAACATGAAATAAAAAATACACTAGAGGGAATCAACAGCAGATTAGAGGATGCAGAAAATGCATCAGTGATTTGGAAGACAGGGTAGCAGAAATCTGAACAGCAAAAACAAAAGTTTTAAAAATGAGGATAGGTTAAGGGACCACTAGGACAACATCAAATGTCCAAATATTTGCATTATAGGAATCCCAGAAGAAGTAGAGAAGAAAGATGCAGGCAACTTACTTGAAGAAATAATAGCTGAAAACTTCCCTAACCAAGGGTGGGAAACAACTATCCAGATCCAGGTAGCCAGAGAGCTCCAAAGATGAACCCAAAGAGGTCCACACCAAGACACATAATAATTAAAATGTTAAAAATAAAAAATAAAAAATGAATCTCGAAAGCAGGAAGAGAAAAGCAATAAGTTATATACAAGGAAATACCCATAAGGCTATAAGATGATTTTGCAGCAGAAACTTTACAGGTCAGAAGGGAGTGGAATGATATAGTCAAAATGCTGAAAGGAAAAATACCTACCAACCAAGAATACTCTACCCAGCAAGGTTACCATTCATAATTAAAGGAGAGATGAAGAATTTCTCAGGTCAACAGCAGTTAAAGAGTTCATCACCACTAAACTGGCCTCACAAGAAATGTTAAAGGGGCTTATTTAAGTGGAAAAGAAAAGGCCAGAACAAGAGCAAGGAAATGATGAAAGGAAACATTTCTCTGGTAAAAGCAAACATAGCAAAGGTGTATGTAGGTCAACCACCTGTAAATCCAGGATGAAGGTTAAAGACAAAAGTAGTAAAATCAACCACATATACATTAATTAGTTAAGGGATGTACAAAATAAAAGTATGTAAAATACAACATCAAACACATAAAACATGGGTGGATGGAGTAAAATGTGGTGCTTCTAAGACTATTTAAACGTAAGCAACCATCAACTTAAAGTAGACTGCTATACATATAGGGTGTTATATATAACCTCAGGATAACCACAAACCAAAAACCTATAATAGATACACAAAAAAGTAGAAAGGAATCCAATCACAATACTAAATGTCTTCAAATCACAAAGAAAGCAAGAGAAGAAAGGAAGAGTTAAGAACTATAAAAACAAACAGAAAACAAGTAACAAAAATGGCAATAACTACACACCTGTGAATAATTACTTTAAACGGAAATAGAGTAAATGCTCCAATCAAAAGAGACAGGGTGGCAGAATGGATAAACAAAACAACATCCATCTATATGCTGCTTACAAAAAACTCACTTCAGACCTAAGGACACACACAGACTGAAAGTGAGGGGATAGAAAAAGATATTCCATGCAAGTGGAAGCAAAAAAAAAAAGAAGCAATACTTAGATAAAATAGACTTCAAAACAAAGACTATAATGAAAAACAAAGAAGAGCATTATATAATAAAGGGTTCAATCCAGCACACAGATATAACAATTATATGCACCCAACAGAGCACATAAATACATAGAGCAAATATTAACAGACATAAAAGAAGAAATTGACTGTAATATAATAACAATAAGGGACTTTAAACCCCACTTACATCAACAGATAGATCACTAGACATTAAATCAATAAGGAAATAATGTCTTTGAACAACACATTAGACCAAATGGACTTACCAGATATATACAGACCATTCCATCCCAAACCAGCAGAATACACATTCTTTTCAAGTGAACATGGAACATTCTCCAGGATAGTTTGTTCACATGGTAGGCCACAAAACAAGTCTCAATAAGTTTAAGAAGACTGAAATCACATCAAGCATTTTTTCCAACCACAGTGGTATGAAATTGGAAATCAACTACAAGAAAAAAATGGAAAATCACAAACACGTGGAGGCTAAACAACATGCTACTAAACAACCAGTGGGTAAAGGAAGAAATCAAAGAGAAAATCAAAAAATACCTTTAGACAAATGAAAATGGAAACACAATTTTTCAAAATCTTTGGGACACAGCAAAAGCAGTTCTAAGAGAGAAGTTTAAGTGTTACAGGCCTACCTCAAAAAACAAGAAAAATCTCAAAGAATCTAACCTTCACTTAAAGGAACTAGAAAAAGAAGACTAAAGCTCAAAGTTAGTAGCAGGAAGGACATAAAGATCAGAGTGGAAATAAGTGAAACAGAGACTAAGCAAACAATAGAAAAGATCACTGTAAAAAGATGGTGCTTCGAAAAGATAAGCAAGATATGGTAGAACTTTAACCAGGTTCATCCAGGAAAAGAAGGCACTCAGTTGAAATTAAAAATGAAAGACAGGTTACAACCAATATCACAGAAATACAAAGGATTATCAAAATCACTATGAATAACTGTGCCAGCAAATTGGATGACCCAGGTGAAATGGATAAATCACAAATAATGCTGCAATGAATATAGGGGTGCATATATTTTTTTAAATTAGTGTTATTATTTTCTCTGGGCAAATACCTCTAAGGTGGAATTGCTAGGTCATATGGTAGTTCCGTTTTAAATTTTCTTAGGCACCTTCATACTGTTTTGAGAGAGAAGATTTGGTAATGGTGTGACAGCTGTCCAAACTGTGACCTCTCATTTCTCATTTGCAGTCTAGTTTGTTCATCTTCTTTCATATCCTGAGAAAGTGTTTGATACCAGGGTTAACATGATGCTGGCAGAGTGACCTCCCTACTACTTTCAGTAGACAAATACCTTGTTTCAGTACTGAGCCTACCTTTTAGTTGCTCATGTATAGCTGTTGAATAGTATCATTTAGCAGTAGTGATACTAAAGGGCTGTAGAAATGCCACAGCTGAGCTCGGCTTGCAGGCACCCTGGGCCTCACTGCTATTAGTAAAGGCAGCACGACTGTGACTGCACTGCTCTGCTTGCTGATTCACTGGGACAAGCCACGGCACCTTCCTGCAGTGCTTAGTGCACAATGGCTTGTGAAGGGACTTGACATGATGTGGGCCCGCTGGGGGGCACAGCTGTGGCTGTCAGTGCAAATGCATCTCCCTATGCAAGTCTCCTTACCACCGTCCATTCCCACAGTGATCTGATTTGTCAGAAGTAGAAAACAAAGGCCTCCTGGCTAGTTGTGCGTGCAGCTGTGAACACAGACCTCTGGGCATTTCTGGAAGGTGTGGAGGCAGGAGGTCAGCTTCGGTCTGCTCTACCTTGTAGCCAGTGTGTTTAACATCCTTGGGCACCTAGCCTTTAAGAATGACACATCTCTGTACCTGGAAAGGGTGGTTTTGCCAGCTGGAATCTGTTTGCTTGTTGGCTTAGAGTACTTTGCTGTTTGGGCCACCCCTAACCCCCATGGTGTGAGTAGAAGGGGTGATGGGTTTCCTTTCTTTGACAAGAAGGATCCCATGCATTCCATCAGTGGGAATTTTCATTGAGTGCCGACTATGTGCTAGTGGGGACTGAGGACACCTGTAGTTACTGGAGTCTCTTATATGCTATCTAATGGAGGTCCACCCTGCTTCCAGGACCCAGGACAAAGCTTTCTCCTGAGCTCTGACTGTGGAAGGTGACCCCCTTTGGGCAATGCTTTGTGACTATCTCAGGACAAAGGATGACAAAAAGTTAAATACAGTGCAGTCTCACCTGTTTATACTAAAAGAGGCCAAGGGGTTTGTCAGGGCGCCTAAACCCCAAAGCCACCTGAAAACTTCTCTCTGTTACCAGAGGGTACAAGACTGAACCCGCCAAAGCTATATAGTCAACTATGTTTGCATTATGTACAAATCCGCTGTATTTTCCTTATTACCAAACCTTTCTGGGGATGGCTCACAAAGAACAAAACGTCGCTGTTCCCCTGCAGTGCTTGCCTCTGATGAGGACAGGAGGCCAGTAAGCAGTGTGGCATCTGGGTTGACAGGCCCCTGGGGACTGATGCACACGAAGGGGAAGTCTGCCCCCTCTACCCTCCCATTTACCTGGTGGTTGTCATAGCACCTTCTCCACCGGTCCTTACAGGGCAGGGGTGCAGCCAGAGGCAGGCACTGAGTCCTAGGTTCATGCTCCGAAGAGCATATTTCGTAGCACAAGGCCCAGCATTCTAGGTGCTCCAGGTCTGTTAGCTGTCATTGGTGCCATAATCATTATTTGTGAGTCATAGAACCTTTCTAAGCCCTATTTCTTATTTGAGAATAGGGAAGACCTGAATGAAAATGCTTTGTAAAGTGGTATAGGAATATAGGGCAGAGGTTAAATGACAGGACATCTATTTTTTCTCTTTTGCTTCATTTTTCAGGAAAACAAAAAACATTGAATGAAAGTCCAGCCTGCTATATGAGAATTCACTCAGGCCAGCATCCCAGGCTGTGATGGGAGTGATGGGCAGCAATGGGCAGTGAAGGGCCGCAGTGGGTGGCAGTCTCAGATGTAGGGACTGGGGCCTTTATTTCTTAATTGACCTAATGTGCTAAATGAACTTAATGTGAGTTAATTAACAATGTTATTGGTGTGTGCAATTAGCTAGGCACAGGCTAAGACAGCATCAAAGCAAGGAGCAGGTGTCCTCTAGGCTGAGGAAAGCTGCTAAGAGGCAAGGGCAGGACACCCAGCAGGCTGAGGGCGGGACGCCAGCAGAGGGGCCCAACCAGGCGACCACTGGGCTGGCCTCAAGAACACCAACCTGTTTATAGTTTCCATGCTTGAATTTCAGATTGACTTGAGTCTTTGAAGTTGAGTTCCTGGACATTTCCTTGAGAAGGAATTCCTTTTTTGGAAACCACAAAACTCACTCACCTGGACCCAGAAAGGAGACTCAGGTGACCTGGCTTCTATCTGTGGTCCTCTGGGACCAAGGCACTTTTGACGAGATGTTCCCAGTTGAAAGGTTAGTCTGGCTTGCCCGTGTGAGTGGGAGAGACCGGGCTCTGTCACTTCCCCAAGCAAACACTGGGCTTCTGCCAGTGGCAGGGCGTGCTAGGAACGGGAACACAGGGACACTTCAGAAAGAAGGGTGAGCCCCAGACCCTTCTGACCTTCACAAAGATCTATCTTCAACAAATGAAAATTCTGTTTACTTTTAGAAGCTGGGTAGTGGCCAGACAGAAAATCAAACATTTCAGGAAAATTTTATTTACTTTTCCTCCCAAAGACATGTGTTTCCAGGATTACCCTCCCAATGCGCTGTCACAATTGATACTCCACACCATGCAGGCTGGCTCACTTACAGACTGGGGGAGGTGGCACAGCACCCCCCCTAGCTGGCCCAGCCCCGAGTTCCCAGGCCTCCTCCTCAGCAGTGAAGGGTACACACCAGCAACCATCCACACAAACGCTGATTCCCAATCTTGATGAGTAACTCTTTTTGGTGAACTCAGTCAAAACGTAACTTTAAAGGCTTTAAGTGTCTGTGGCTTAGAGATCTCAGAGTAAGTACCAAAGCCAATTAGACATATTCTCTTAGTATATGAACTGACTCCCTTTCTCCTTTAATCTATTATGGCTTTTCACCTCATTAATACTTTGAATTAGCTTCAGTTTTATCATTGGTCAGAGAGTGTCTCACAAATGCACCTTCAGAATCACAGAGCAAGGCTAGTTGGAGAGCCGGGGAGGGGCCTGGCTTTCACTTGCCCCATCTCCCCACTCCTCATTCCTGTCACATCCCTGTGTCCCAACCACCCTCCAGTTCCCCTGGTGGACGGGGCTTCTGCCCTGCTAAGGTATCCCCTGCCCCGACCCTCCTGGGCCCTCCCCTGCTGCCCTCTCTGTCCTAAAACCTCAGTCTCCTCCACACAGGGGCGACTGCTGCAGGATTTTGGGACTCCCAGCAGGCGCGAGGGGAGGGACACGGACTGTCCTGTGGACTGTCAAACCCTCCTGGCAGGAAAGGAAAGTCTCAGTCATCAGAAATACATAACCCCTCCTCCCACCGCCTCCCCAGTCCCCCAAGACAGGGGTGATGACATCAGGTATCAGACTTGATTCAAAACTGCACCTGAAATGTCTCCACAGGTGTCCACAACACTGAGGACACCTGGGGGTGGGACGCGCATGCAGAGTCCAGCTAAAGGAAAGTCCTAGCTGCTGCCTGCCCTCCCCATGAGCCTGGCTCGGGCGCAAACCTGAGGCACGTCTCACGCTTCCAGGAGACACCGGTTGTCTTAGTAGCCTAGATCCTCAAGTTCGCTAAGCGCGCACACAGTTTGCCTCACTAAACCAAACGAGCGACCAATAGCAAAATCGGGTTTCCGATGTTTTCCTGAAAACAAAGGAGCAATCTCATGTCTGAGAATAGTAGCGCGGACGCACAGTAATGGGGGAAGCTTGTTCAAACGCAACCCAAAAATGACACGCATTTCAAAAATGCACTCAGGCTGTTTCTCAGCAGCTGACACCTCTGTCTCGTCCACAGCGAAGCGTATGGAAGGCTCAAAGGGAAGCACCGGGGCTTACCTGGCCGTGTTGGAGACCGGCGTCTACTCCGAGAAGATGGTCAGGGAGGACAGCCGGCTGGAACCCGTCTGGGCCCGCAGGTCTTGCAGGTGGCCGCCCGGCAGGGCTCTCGGAAGCAGGTGCTCCGGGCGCTGAAGGCCTGCGAGGCTGCCTGCCGCGAGACGCCTCTCCGCGGTCAGCTCGGCTTCGCTTCTCTTCCGAAGGGCTTCCCGGGACGCTCCCCGACCGCTCGCGTCCGGGGCGCACGCCGGGAAGCTAGGGCCTCGCCAGGGGCTTTCCCTCGCGGCGAGCTCGCCGGCGCCGCCTAGAGGCCGCTCCCCGGCGGCGACGCGGGCGCCCGCTCGGCCCGGGCCCCTCGGCAGCCCGTCGGCGCGCACAGTTGGCTCCGGACTTCCTGCCCCGCAAAAACACCAGCTGGGATTTGTAAACTCATTGATTTTTTTTTCCGGAGGAGGAGGAGGAGGAGGAGGAGGAGGAGGAGGAGGAGGAGGAGGAGGAGGAGTCTTGTCCTTACCAGAACAACCAGAGCCTTTAGGCACAGGAGTGCTAAATTAGCATTAAAATACCATTAATCAAGATACGTTCACCCGAAGACCCCCCACCGAGATGGCCACAGGCAGGGCCGCTGCTGCCTGCTTTCAGCCGTGAGACACCTCTTCAGGTTCGGGCACGTTCCTGTCTTCGCCTCCGCCACCCCCCACGTCTACTACAGGCTTTGAGTCACCAGGACTGCTCTTTCTCCTCTCCCCTGGCACCCCCGCCATCCGCACACACCCAGTACAGCTCTAGATAACCATATACACCCCGTGTAACTCCGCGTAAACGTACAGACCCATGTTAACTCCAGGCGACTACCTCATGTAAGTGGATAATCAGAAAGACATTAGAAACACAAACATTTTGAGAGGACATTGCTTTCAGTATTGGTCAATTCTCTCGCAAAAGTTGAGTAATTAGGAAAAACCCCTAATCTTTAAAGGAATGTAATTTCTCCTACCCTTCTTCCCCAGCCCCACCTACACACACACAGGAACAGAACAGCTCCTCTACCTTAGATTTCTATTCTCTCCTTTTCCATCTTGTCCCTCCTGCCCTAGGTACGTGCAATTTAATTCACACATGAGAAAGTAAAGAGCTTAAGGAAAAAAGAGAGACAAAATGTGTGGTCCTGGGGCAAGAAACCTGGATTAAAGACACATTCTGCTTCTTACGAAATTGACCAGAACCACATTTACTCAATTTCCTTGACCAATATGGACGTTTAATCAGATAATGCAGGTTCTCAAGTGAGAATTCTGACTCAGTGTTCACGCTTGCTTGTTTATACTGCCCATGCTGAATTTAACAGAGGGTTTATGATAAAATTACTAAAATTATCAAATTAGGAACCTAGGGAATCAAATGGCAGTAGGTATTCTGGGCTAATCTTTACTATTAAATATAATTTTGGCTCTTTGACATATTCATTTTGTAAGTGTAAGACAGAGATTATTTCAGGTGTAATTTTTTCTTTCTATTGGAAATTAAATGGTGATAGTAAATTAACCAAAGAGAGATGATGCTTACATTGCCAAAAGATAGGAGAAAAGGAGAAAAAATTAGCCATTTTTCTCCAAAAACATGCCACTAAGAAAAGATGGAGTTATCCCTCAATGTTCGATTGCCACATGCAAATAAATGAGTGAACAAATTAATTCAGTTCATTGAGAGAAAGAATTAAATGAGAGAGATTGTTGTTTATCTTCTTTATTTATGCCTCGGGAACCCTGAAGATAACATGGTTTTCTGCTTTGCACATTTCCTTAAAAGGCTGAGGCATAAATGGCCAAAGATAGCATTTTTGATACAAACATGAATCAAGATTGGGGATCACGGTTGGGCGCATGGGGCCTCTCAGAGTTGTGGAGAATGGAAGGTAATTTAGAACCCATGCCTGATGACATGGCTGACCCATGACCTGCCTGTCCCCCTCTTCCTCCAGTGTGCCCAGCAGGGCTGGAGCATACGGGGGAGGTACCCCTGGTTCTCATTTCCAAGGAGCCGCAGTTCTGCACATGATCATAGAGATTTGGTAGGTCTCCCACGTCAGCAGAAAACATGCCCAGACTGTAGCACATCAGAATTATCTCAGTGAGTAAAGCACAACCATATCCTGGTCATCATTATTTAAAAATTTGTGTCCTAACTATTAATCTCATGCTGGGCGAGCAGGAAGAAAACTCTTTATACCTACTCAACTCATTAAAATAGGGTTCTTCTCTTCTAAGGTATTCACAGATCATTTATTCATTCAGCAGATGCGCATGGAATACCTCTTGGAGTCAGGCACTATTCTGGTGTTGAGAAAGACCATTCAGATCTCTGGTCCTTAAACTGCCTATTCTTTGTTAGAGGAGACAGACAGTAGTCAGGTTGTCAAACAACTACGACGAAACGGGCTTTGTGGATGTGATAAGCAGGCACAGGGGAGAAGGTGCCTCGGTTCTGTGGGTGAGGATTATTACCCACCCACTGGTAAACAGATCCTGGAAAAGTGGCATCAGGCCAATACAGTGCACAAGGCGGAGGTTCCTTTCCAGTAGGTGGTCCCAGCATTTTACCTGTCTCTGCCTAGCAGGTCGGCACAATAAGCAGACTTCTGGTCACCTGCAAACAAAGTTTATCTGAGTTCCTTCCAGGAAATTACATTTCTTAAATCACAGGAAGTGCATGACTATTGTAGGACATGTTTATGCCCATGGTGGGTGCTCAATTAACACTCACTACATTATTCAGAATCAAGGACCACAGCCCTGTCTATGGCATGGAGTCTGTCTCAGAACCGGAGCAGAACTCGAATTGCTCTCCCATGTGGGAAGAGGACGGCAGGCTCAGCAGGCGGGGCCTGGCTCCACTCTTCCCCCTTCTCTGGATGCTGAGCCATGCTCTCTGGAGTCAGTGCCCCAGGAGTCCTGCCCACCTGAGAGATGGGCAGGCTAGCTGATGAAGCTTCACCTGACTTCCTGCTGGCCATGCATCACCATTCCACATGCAACAAACACAGGAACATAAAGATTTGTGGCCGAAACTCTTACAGTGTCTTCCTAAAAGCACAAATCCTGTAGAGGACCTTGGTTTGCAAACAGAAGCTCAAAATATCAGAACAGAGTTACGTGGTAGCAGGAGACAAGCAAGTAGTTGGCATTGAGGATAAGGGTGCGTGAGGGCAGTGCTGTGGCTGAGAGAGCGGTCAGGATTGGTCTGAGACAGAGGGAATCCTGCAGAGCAAGGGAGAAAGGTGTTCCACGTGGAACAAAGAACACATACAAAGGCCCTGAGGAAAAAGAGAACCAGACAGCTGGGGAAACCTAGAGAGGCAGGGAGCTGGTCTAGGAGGGCAGAGCCAGGCAGGGAAGGTGTGGGTAAAATTGCAATATTTCCAGAATCTCACCTGGCCTTAGTGTGTATCAGTAGGTGTTTCCAAGGGGTAGAGAGAAGTAGTCCATCTCTACACCAATAGGTAATCACAAGGGGGGTGGAGGGAGTGAGGGCATATCTGGACTGGAGGGGTTTGGTGGGGTCCTTTTGCAGCTGGGTCACAAGAGGTACAGGCGAGCAGGAGTAGACAACTGCTTGTAAGCAGTAAACCGGTTTCTCCCACTTTATTTCTCCCTTTGACTGATTTTGGCTTCAAAGCTTATTTGCCCCAGGTTGGAAACATATCCCCCCCGCCTGGAGTTACAGAAGGGCAGTGGAGACCATGGGCCACATAAAGGGATTTGGATCATGATTTAAATATGATGGAAACTTATTTTAGGACAGGAACAAGCCTCTATCCCTAGCAAAGTGAGGAAGAAGACACAGTCTGGGGTGGGGGTGGGGGGCATTTGCCCATGTTAGACCCTGGGTCTCAGTTAACTAGACATGAGAAATGAAGGGGTCAGTGATCCATGAATGCCTGGGTAATCTGTCCTTCCCTTGGACAAGGTCAGATGGGACAGCTCCAGGTCAGAGGCAAGGTAACCAGTTGGGCTTCCAGCAGATTTTGTCTCTTTGGAGAATGATATTCATATTTAGTTATTTAACTAAACTTTGCCATACCCAATATCCTGCTGCTAATGAAAAAAATTAAGGTTTTCCTTCCTTTACTGCCTGTTTGCCCACGATTCCTACCCTGGACAGTGTTGATCCTGAATTCGCCTGGATTTGGATCACTCAGCAATGATTCTAGTCACATAAGGAAGGTACCGCTGTGAGCCCTCTGTCAGGGATGGAGGGCCAGACCTGGGTGGAGGGGAGAGCTACAGGTCAGGGTGCAGTGAGGTCTCCCTGTGCTGGTCCTGGGCCCCCACCTCCCTTATGTAAGCAGTAAATGTCTAAGTATAATTGATCCTCACTGAGAATAACTTTGTGACTTGAACAGTGCAAAGGTCCAAAATGCTAAATCTGTGCAATGACCTGTAATACTGTCATTTAGCTGCAAGCATAAATCAACATGCCTTTCTAATA
This sequence comes from Manis pentadactyla, assembly GCF_030020395.1. Taxonomy (NCBI): domain Eukaryota; kingdom Metazoa; phylum Chordata; class Mammalia; order Pholidota; family Manidae; genus Manis; species Manis pentadactyla. Next base: position 142,751,982 of record NC_080020.1, on the reverse strand, counting down.
AAGGAACCAGGAGAATGTTATAAAACCTATTTCCTTTGTACCAGAAAAATTAAGAAATGAGGAGAACTGAGCTTGGAAATACGGAATGTTGATGTCTTCATTTGTCAGTCAGCAAATTCGTTCTTCCAATAGACAAGTTCACATTTTCACCATAATCCATGGCTTTGGGGTAACAGGGTTAGTAGTTCATGGGGTTGTCACTCTAGCGTCAGTGGATATTCATGGCAGAGGATGTGAGTCCACAGTATGAACATGTAAAACATCTGTTCTTGGGTTATATTTAATGACACTTACTGATGGCATTTTATCACATGTGTGAGAACATTTTATAGGTTATCTGTAAGGCAGAAGACTTGACAACATATGAGGGTTAATGTGGCCCTGGGGGGCATCTAACTCTACAGAGTATTGGGGACATCCTTATTCACCTACCACAGATACGAGCTCATTGTCCTCAAAACCTGTGATCCACAGAGGAAAACCAGAAATGGGGGACAAAAAAGTATTTTATGGGAATTCAACCATAAGAACTGCTACCTGCCACCTTCTGTCCAGCCTTCTGTCCCACAAGGAGCTCCCCAGCTCTACCCAGTGAGATGCACCTGGCTGAGTGGTAACCTTTCTCAGCCTCCTTGCAGCCATCCCCAGCGCCATGCTTCCACACCAACCCAGAGCCGCAGCAGGAGTATGTGGGACTCCCAGAAAGGCTGTGGAAAGAGCTGGTTTGTCTGCGAGGAGAGACTTGCAGCTGAGAATTGCAGCAGCCTTGTACATCCAGGGGGAGAAAACGGGGTTTGTGAGTGTCTAACCAGTCTCTGTCACAAGATACTTTCCTAAACTATTCTTTCTGTTTCACCAAACTTATCCAATTTCTGTCCCTTTTTCCAGATCCTTCTTCTAGGTAGCTGGACTGGAAAATAGGTGGCCTAGTATGAATATAAAAGATATGGTTGATGTCAGTTTAGAAACATCCAGAGAACATGTTTATTGCATGCTGAAAAACGATGTTTGTTGAACACTTACATAAAGAGGCAGGTGGCTGGCCTGACACCCTGGCCCTGGAGTCTGAAGACCTGGTTCTGAGAGCCTGTTCTGAACTTTGTTGCATGCACACGTGGGCTGAGCCACTCACCCTCAGAGCGTCTGTGTATGCATGTCTGACAACCATTGTTGCCGTTCATAGGTATGGATTTCACAATGAAACAGCTGTATATATTCTTCACTCTGATAGAACTTGGCTGTTGCTGTCCCCATGTTCTGAGTTTGCTCTTGCCTCGGTCACCAGGGACCTCCTCATTGCCAAAGCTGACAAGTGCCTTTTAGTCTTTATTCTCGAGGAGCTTGTTACCCATTGCCACTGAGACCATCAATCCCTTCTTCCCACATGACCCCCAACACCCTAGTGTTCCACAGTCCCTTGGGTTCTCCATTTCTGTCTCTGATGGTTGAGTCTTGGTCTTCTGGGCAATTCATCCTCAATCTCTCCTCGGTGGCAGCATTTCCAGAGTTTTTCCTACCCAGCCTTGGCATTCCCTGGTCATTTTGTTCTAGGAGCCACACCTAGGCTGATGGCTCCTACATGTATGTTTTAGCCCAGATCTCGTCGTTTGGGCTTCCATTCTCATACCCAGCTAAGTGGGAAACATCTCATTGGGAAGTCTCATAGATGCCGGGAACTAAACACATCCAGTAAAACTCACCATGACTCTGGAAACCTGCTCCTCTGCCTCATTCCCCAGCTCACTTGGGACCACCCCACAAGCCTCCTAAGGGGAGATCATGGGATCATTTTTAGTGTCTTCCTTCCTTAGCCCCCAAATCTTGCCAGCTTTGTTATAGTCGGTAGAAAGCCAGACGTGAACAGGGAGGGGGTCGGGGACTTTGGCTGCTGTTTACATTCAGCTAGATGCTTGTTTACATTCTAAACACACCTCTTAAACTGTTCTCATGGGATGTGGAGAGGGAGGGAATAGATATCAGATCTGCCAAACTGACTGGTTCCCACATGGAGGAGACATTAACCCCAACTTAATCTCCAAATATATCTTACGTTCATTAGCATACTAAAAGTCACACCCCTGGTGCCTGACAGGTCCGAGCAGGCCATATAAGGGCAAAAAGAGGAGTCGCCCTACTTCCCGGAAATCCCTTCCCTATACTGAGAAAACCCCACTACCCCGTGAGTATTCCACCCCTGCTCACACTCCAGCCATATAACCACCAACCGCCCTCGCCTCTGGGGCAGCCCACGTTTCTCGCTGACTTGCTGGACCTCCCTGAGCCCCGGTTTCCTTGCCTGTGAAATGCCCGTGATAATAGTATCAGCTCACAGGATTATGGGGAGCTTTAAATGAGAGAATATGTACATGAGGCTTGGCCTGGAGCTTGGCATATTTGTTAAGTAACATTAGCTACTATTCCTAATACTTAGAAATTATTCCATCTCTTTCAAACTGCCTAGTTCATTCCATAATTACCTTTGGCTATAACTAGTATGACTAGGGATTCAGCAGCTACACAGCAGCTCAGAACTAAAGGAATGATCCATTTTAGGTGAATTACCAGATGACTTTCCACAGGAAGTCAGAAGATGACTAAGCAAGGAAACCCTGGTTTAATCAGATATTAAGTACCTCCTTTGTTTTGAGACTCAGCCACTAAGTGGGGCTTTTTGATCATCTAGCACAACAGTAGTCACAGTCTTTATCTGGTGGTGACACGTGGGAATTATTGGGTAGGCTGACAGCAAAACCCACAGCTGTGGTCACATTTTCAGTTCGTTTTGTAGAGACTGTCAAATTGTCAAATCCCTATGATTAAGGATTTTAGGACTTTAAAAGGGCAGCATGTAGGGGGCGGAAGATGGCGGAGTGAGTAGAGCAGCGGAAATGTCCTCCCAAAACCACATATATCTATGAAAATATAACAAAGACAACCCTTCCTAGAATAAAGACCAGAGGACACAGGACAATATCCACACCACATCCGCACCTGAGAGAACCCAGGGCCTCGCGAAGGGGGTAAGATACAAGCCCCGGCCCGGTGGGAGCCGAGCGCCCATCCCCCCAACTCCCGGCAGAAGAAGAATAGGCAGAGTGGGAGGGAGACGGAGCCCAGGACTGCCAAACACCCAGCCCCAGCCATCCGGGCCAGAGTGCAGACACAGTGCATGTGCAGGGGGCCCTGGACACTAGGAAAACAGGGCAGCAAGAACAGTGAGTGGGCACTGGAGGCCAGGCGCTGGAGGACATAAGAAAAGCGAGCAACCAATTTTTTTTTTTTTTTTTGCTGTTTTGTTTTGGCGAGCGCCTTTTGGAAGTCGTAAAGGGATAGGGACCCCAATGCTAGGGAAACAGGGCAGTAAGAACAGTGAGCGGGCACTGGAGGACACCAGAAAAGCGAGTGACCACTTTTTTTTTTTTTTTGCTGTTTTGTTTTGGCGAGTGCTTTTTGGAAGTCTTAAAGGGATAGGGATCCCAATACAAGGGAAACAGGGCAGCAAGACCGGTGAGCAGATGCCTGAGGCTGGCGCCGGAGAATAAAGAAAAATGAGCAGAAACATTTTTTTTTTTTTTAATAAAAAATAATTTCTTTTTTTTTTTGGTGGTCATTGTTTTGTTTTGGTGGGTGCTTTTTGGAAGTCTTAAAGGGGCAGGGCGGGACACTTAATCCAGAGGTAGGGAATCCGGGGATCTCTGGGCACCCTAACCCCTGGGCTGCAGGGAGCAGGGAGGCCCCTTACAGAGATAAATAGCCTCCCAGCCGCTCCCCCTCAAACGCGACTCCACCACTTTGGAGTAGCTGCCCGAGCCAGGCCACACCCACAGCAACAGCGGAGATTAACTCCATAGCAGCTGGGCAGGAAGCAGAAACCCTGTCTGCGCGCAGCTGCCCAGCACAAGCCACTAGAGGTCGCTGTTCTCCCAGGAGAGGAGGGCCACAAACCAACAAGAAGGGAAGTTCTTCCAGCCGTCACTCGTCCCAGCTCTGCAAACTATTTCTATCAACATGAAAAGGCAAAACTACAGGCAGACAAAGATCACAGAGACAACACCAGAGAAGGAGACAGACCTAACCAGTCTTCCTGAAAAAGAATTCAAAATAAGAATCATAAACATGCTGACAGAGATGCAGAGAAATACGCAAGAGAAATGGGATGAAGTCCGGAGGGAGATCACAGATGCCAGAAAGGAGATCACAGAAATGAAACAAACTCTGGAAGGGTTTATAAGCAGAATGGATAGGATGCAAGAGGCCATTGATGGAATTGAAACCAGAGAACAGGAACGCATAGAAGCTGACATAGAGAGAGACAAAAGGATCTACAGGAATGAAACAATATTAAGAGAACTGTGTGACCAATCCAAAAGGAACGATATCTGTATTATAGGGGTACCAGAAGAAGAAGAGACAGAAAAGAGATGGAAAGTATCTTAGAAGAAATAATTGCTGAAAACTTCCCCAAACTGGGGGACGAAATAATCGAACAGACCACGGAAATACACAGAACCTCCAACAGAAAGGATCCAAGGAGGACAACACCAAGACACATAATAATTAAAATGGCAAATATCAAGGACAAGGAAAGAGTTTTAAAGGCAGCTAGAGAGAAAAAGGTCACCTATAAAGGAAAACCCATCAGGCTAACATCAGACTTCTTGACAGAAACCCTACAGGCCAGAAGAGAATGGCATGATATATTTAATACAATGAAACAGAAGGGCCTTGAACCAACGATACTGTATCCAGCACGACTATCATTCAAATATGACGGTGGGATTAAACAATTCCCAGAAAAACAAAAGCTGAGGGAATTTGCTTTCCACAAACCACCTCTACAGAACATCTTACAGGGACTGCTCTAGATGGGAGCACTCCTAGAAAGAGCACAGCACAAAACACCCAACATATGAAGAATTGAGGAGGAGGAATAAGAAGGGAGAGAAGAAAAGAATCTCCAGACAGTGTATATAATAGCTCAATAAGCGAGCTAAGTTAGGCAGTAAGATACCAAAGAGGATAACCTTGAACCTTTGGTAACCACAAATTTAAAGCCTGCAATGGCAATAAGTACATATCTTTCAAAAGTCACCCCAAATGTTAATGGGCTGAATGCACCAATCAAAAGACACTGAGTAATAGAATGGATAAAAAAGCAAGACCCATCTATATGCTGCTTACAAGAAACTCACCTCAAACCCAAAGACATGTACAGACTAAAAGTCAAGGGATGGAAAAACATATTTCAAGCAAACAACAGCGAGAAGAAAGCAGGGATTACAGTACGAATATCAGACAAAATAGACTTCAAAACAAAGAAAGTAACAAGAGATAAAGAAGGGTACTACATAATGATAAAGGGCTCAGTCCAACAAGAGGATATAACCATTCTAAATATATATGCACCCAACAAAGGAGCACCAGCATATGGGAAACAAATACTAACAGAACTAAAGGGGGAAAGAGACTGCAATGCATTCATTCTGGGAGACTTCAACACACCACTCACCCCAAAGGATAGATCCACTGGGCAGAAAATAAGTAAGGACACGGAAGCACTGAACAACACAGTAGAGCAGATGGACCTAATAGACATCTATAGAACTCTACATCCCAAAGCAACAGGATAAGGATTCTTCTCAAGTGCACATGGAACATTCTCCAGAATAGACCACATACTAGGCCACAAAAAGAGCCTCAGAAAATTCCAAAAGATTGAAATCCTACCAACCAACTTTTCAGACCACAAAGGCATAAAACTAGAAATAAACTGTACAAAGAAAGCAAAGAGGCTCACAAACACAAGGAGGCTTAACAACACGCTCCTAAATAATCAATGGATCAATGACCAAATCAAAATGGAGATCCAGAAATATATGGAAACAAATGACAACAACAACACTAAGCCCCAACTTCTGTGGGACACAGCAAAAGCAGTCTTAAGAGGAAAGTATATAGCAATCCAAGCACATTTAAAAAAGGAAGAACAATCCCAAATGAATGGTCTAATGTCACAATTATCGAAATTGGAAAAAGAAGAACAGATGAGGCCTAAGGTTAGCAGAAGGAGGGTCATAATAAAGATCAGAGAAGAAATAAATAAAACTGAGAAGAATAAAACAATAGCAAAAATCAATGAAACCAAGAGCTGGTTCTTTCAGAAAATAAACAAAATAGATAAGCCTCTAGCCAGACTTATTAAGAAGAAAAGAGTGGCAACACAAATCAACAGTATCAGAAACGAGAAAGGAAAAATCACGACGGACCCCACAGAAATACAAAGAATTATTAGAGAATACTATGAAAACCTATATGCTAACAAGCTGGGAAACCTAGGAGAAATGGACAACTTCCTACAAAAATACAACCTTCCAACACTGACCCAGAAAGAAACAGAAAATCTAAACAGACCAATTACCAGCAACGAAATTGAAGCGGTATTCAAAAAAATACCAAAGAAAAAACCCCCGGGCCAGATGGATTTACCTCGGAATTTTATCAGACATACAGGGAAGACATAATACCCATTCTCCTTAGAGTTTTCCGAAAAATAGAGGAGGAGGGGGTACTCCTAAACTCATTCTATGAAGCTAACATCACCCTAATACCAAAACCAGGCAAAGACCCCACCAAAAAAGAACACTACAGACCAATATCCCAGATGAACGTAGATGCAAAAATACTCAACAAAATATTAGCAAACCGAATTCAAAATTACATCAAAAGGATCGTACACCATGACCAAGGGGGATTAATCCCAGGGATGCAAGGATGGCACAACATTCGAAAGCCCATCAACATCATCCACCACATCAACAAAAAGAAAGACAAAAACCAGATGATCATCTCCATAGATGCTGAAAAAGCATTTGACAAAGTTCAGCATCCATTCATGATAAAAACTCTCAGCAAAATGGGTATAGAGGGCAAGTACCTCAACATAATAAGGGCCATCTATGATAAACCCACAGCCAACATTATACTGAACAGCGAGAAGCTGAAAGCATTTCCTCTGAGATCGGGAACTAGACAGGGATGCCCACTCTCTCCACTGTTATTTAACATAGTACTGGAGGTCCTAGCCATGGCAATCAGACAAAACAAAGAAATACAAGGAATCCAGATTGGTAAAGAAGAAGTTAAACAGTCACTATTTGCAGATGACATGATACTGTACATAAAAAACACTAAAGACTCCACCCCAAAACTACTAGAACTGATATCGGAATACAGCAAAGTTGCACGATACAAAATCAACACACAGAAATCTGTGGCTTTCCTAGACACTAACATGAACCAACAGAAAGGGAAATCAGGAAAACAACTCCATTCACAATTGCATCAAAAAGAATAAAATACCTAGGAATAAACCTAACCAAAAAAGTGAAAGACATACTCTGAAAACTACAAGTCACTCTTAAGAGAAATTAAAGGGGACACTAACAGATGGAAACTCATCCCATGCTCGTGGCTAGGAAGAATTAATATCGCCAAAATGGGCATCCTGCCCAAAGCAATATACAGATTTGATGCAATCCCTATGAAACTACCAGCAACATTCTTCAATGAACTGGAACAAATAATTCAAAAATTCATATGGAAACACCAAAGACCCCGAATAGCCAAAGCAATCCTGAGAAAGAAGAATAAAGTAGGGGGGATCTCACTCCCTAACTTCAAGCTCTATTATAAAGCCATAGTAATCAAGACAATTTGGTACTGGCAGAACAGCAGAGCCACAGACCAATGGAACAGACTAGACAATCCAGACATTAACCCAGACATATATGGTCAATTAATATTTGATAAAGGAGCCATGGACATACAATGGCAAAATGACAGTCTCTTCAACAGATTGTGCTGGCAAAACTGGACAGCTACATGTAGGAGAATGAAACTGGACCATTTTCTAACCCCATATGCAAAAGTAAACTCAAAATGTATCAAAGACCTGAACGTAAGTCATGATACCATTAAACTCTTGGAAGAAAACATAGGCAAAAACCTCTTAGACATAAACATGAGTGACCTCTTCTTGAACATATCTCCCCGGGCAAGGAAAACAACAGCAATAATGAACAAGTGGGACTATATTAAGCTGAAAAGCTTCTGTACAGCAAAAGACACCATCAATAGAACAAAAAGAACCCTACAGTATGGGAGAATATATTTGAAAATGACACATCCGATAAAGGCTTGACGTCCAGAATATATAAGGAGCTCACACGCCTCAACAAACAAAAAACAAATAACCACTTAAAAAATGGGCAGAGGAACTGAACAGACAGTTCTCCAAAAAAGAAATACAGATGGCCAACAGACACATGAAAAGTTGCTCCACATCACTAATTATCAGAGAAATGCAAATTAAAACTACAATGAGGTATCACCTCACACCAGTAAGATGGCTGCCATCGAAAGGACAAACAACAACAAATGTTGGCGAAGCTGTGGAGAAAGGGGAACCCTCCTACACTGCTGGTGGGAATGTAAGTTAGTTCAACCACTCTGGAAAGCAGTATGGAGGTACATCAAAATGCTCAAAACAGACTTACCATTTGACCCAGGAATTGCACTCCTAGGAATTTACCCTAAGAATGCAGCAATCAAGTATGAGAAAGATCAGTGCACCCCTATGTTTATTGCAGCACTATTTACAATAGCCAAGAATTGGAAGCAACCTAAATGTCCATCGATAGATGAATGGATAAAGAAGATGTGGTACATAAACACAATGGAATACTACTCAGCCATAAGAAAAGGGAAAATCCTACCATTTGCAGCAACATGGATGGAGCTGGAGGGTATTACGCTCAGTGAAACAAGCCAAGTGGAGAAAGAGAAATACCAAATGATTTCACTTATCTGTGGAATATAAGAACAAAGGAAAAACTGAAGGAACAAAACAGCAGCAGAATCACAGAACTCAAGAATGGACTAACAGGTACCAAAGGGAAAGGGACTGGGGAGGATGGGTGGGTAGGGAGGGATAAGGGGGGGAGAAGTAGGGGGGTATTAAGATTAACATGCATGGGGGGGTAGGAGAAAAGGGAGGGCTGTACAACACAGAGAAGGCAAGTAGTGATTCTACAACATTTTGCTATGCTGATGGACAGTGACTGTAAAGGGGTTTATAGGGGAGACCTGGTATAGGGGAGAGCCTAGTAAACATAATATTCGTCATGTAAGTGTAGATTAGTGATAGCAAAAAAAAAAAAAAAAAAAAGGGCAGTTCCTGTGTGGTAACCTCCAACGAGTTCTACACAAGGGTATAAAGGGCATATAAAAGTGTAGGCAAAGGGTCTGTTTGTGTTTATACAGAGGATCAAAGCCTAATTGGGCTACCCCGAAAATGAACTAAGATACGATATGAAAAAGAACTTCCAACATCTGCACCCTCTGGAAGACTCATGCCAGAAGATGATCATCAAAAAACCCCAACAAAGATCCACGCACTGCTACAGCTGTAGATGCACTCATCCCACCAGTTCCTGGACCTGCCATGGGAATGAGGAAGGAGATATCTAAGCTGGCCTGTGCATACAGTAAAACAACAAAATTGGACTGGATCTATACTGTTGGAACTCAACCAAGAATTTGGAGAAGTGCAAACTGTAGCGCTCCAAAGTCTTACAACTACAAACTATTTATTGTTAAAAGAACATATGGCATGTGAACAGTCCCCAGGAATGGGTTGTTTTAATTTGTCTGATTTCTCTCAGACTGTTCAAGTTCATTTGGACAATATCCACCATATCATAGATAAGTTTTCACAAATGCCTAAGGTGCCTAACTGGTTTTCTTGGTTTCACTGGAGATGGCTGGTAATTACAGATATGCTTTGGTTATGTAACTATACTCCTATTATGTTAATGTGTGTGTGCAATTTAAGTAGTAGCTTAAAACCTATACATGCTGAAGTTACTCTACAAGAAGATATATCAAAGAAATAATCAATCTTCCCATGTTTTCTTCCGCCTGCTACTTCTATAGCTTTTCTTCTTCCTTCCTAATTACAACCCTTAAATAGAATTCGTGCCTCATATCAAATTTACCGAGTATCATAATTCTTCCAAGTGGTAAAGATACCTCAAGACAAATGCTGGGCATAGAAGCCACAGGGCATAAATATGCAAAGAAGTAAAAAGCTAACTTTTTCAAACAATAAGGCTTCTCTCTCACTTACCAACTTCACATTTCCCTGTATGGCCCCGGAAGATGACTGGTTAGCCAGAGACGGGTAAGATTCCTCAAGGGAGGAACAACCTAAGACAGGCACAGTCGCAGGGGGGCCATCAGGTGAGAAATTGGGGATCAACAGAGGTGAGGCTTAGAACCTCACCCCCCCGTTCTGAGAGAAATCTTCTGCATACGTGGATGTTTTATTGCCCTGGTCTAGCTTGGATTAACACATAGTCTACAGGCACACACCTGATCATCTACATGTGCTCTCTTACAACACTAAACTATGTTTTCTACCTTTATCTTGTATCTACCTACCACTTCAGCATTTTATTAAAAATAATAATAATAAAGAGAGAAATGTGGTATCCACATATAAATCAAGTATAAAAACCAAATGAGTATTCATATTTGAACTGACTGTTTATAGTTCATAATGCATGAGCAAAACCGAAAGTTTCTGTGATGACTGCCCTTGTACTGTTCACTATGTAACTTATTCATTATGTAAGAATTTGTTCTACATGTAAAAACTTGTTTGTTATGCCTCAGAAGATTGGAGACTGACAAAAATTAGGCTTGGGGTGGAATAATGATTGTGCATTGAGCATTGACTCCCCTATACAGAATTTTATTGTCATTAACAACCATTTGATCAATAAATATGAGAGATGCCCTCACAAAAAAAAAAAAAAGGACAGACTTCCAATGGTAAAATAAATTAGTAACCGGGATGTAAGGTATAGCATAAGGAATATAGTCAAGATATTGTAACAGCCTGGTAGGGTGATAGCTGGAACCTAGAATTATGTATATAAATGTTCTACCACTGTGTGGTACACTTGAAACTCATGTAATGTAATACTGTGTGTCAACTACCCTTCAATAAAAAATAATTATTAAAAAAAAAAAAAAAAAAAAAAAGAACATAAGAGATGTGAACATTCCCCAGGAATGGGTTGTTTTAATTTGTCTGATTTCTCTCAGACTGTTCAAGTCCAGTTGGACTATATCCACCATATCATAGACAAGTTTTCACAAATGCCTAAGGTGCCTAACTGGTTTTCTTGGTTTCACTGGAGATGGCTGGTAATTACAGATATGCTTTGATTATGTAAGTATACTCCTATTATGTTAATGTGTGTGCACAGTTTAAGTAGTAGCTTAAAACCTATACATGCTGAAGTTACTTTACGAGAAGATATGTCAAAGAAATAATCAATCTTCCCATGTTTTCTTCCGCCTGCTACTTCTGTAGCTTTTTATCTTCCTTCCTAATTACAACCCTTAAATAGAATTCGTGTCTCATATCAAATTTACCGAGTATCATAATTCTTCCAAGTAGTAAAGATACCTCAAGACAAATGCTGGGCATAGAAGCTACAGGACATAAATATGCAAAGAAATAAAAAGCTAACCATTTCAAACAATAAGCCTTCTCTCTCACTTACCAACTTTACATTTCCCTGTATTGCCCCGGAAGATGACTGGTTAGCTAGAGGTGGGTAAGATTCCTCAAGGGAGGAACAACCTAGACAGGCACAGTCACAGAGGGGTCATCAGGTGAGAAATTGGAGATCAACAGAGGTGAGGCTTAGAACCTCACCCCCCCTGTTCTGAGAGAAATCTTCTGCATACGTGGATGTTTTATTGCCCTGGTCTAGCTTGGATTAACACATAGTCTACAGGCACACACCTGATCATCTACATTTGCTCTCTTATAACACTAAACTATGTTTTCTACCTTTATCTTGTATCTACCTGCCACTTCAGCATTTTATTAAAAATAATAATAATAAAGAGAGAAATGTGGTATCCACATATAAATCAAGTATAAAAATCAAATGAGTATTCATATTTGAACTGACTGTTTATAGTTCATAATGCATGAGCAAAACTGATAGTTTCTGTGATGACTGCCCTTGTACTGTTCACTATGTAACTTATTTACTATGTAAGAATTTGTTCTCCATGTAAGAACTTGTTTGTTATGCCTCAGAAGATTGGAGACTGACAAAGATTAGGCTTGGGGTGGATTAATGATTGTGCATTGAGCATTGACTCCCCTATACAGAATTTTATTGTTGTTAACAACCATTTGATCAGTAAATATGAGAGCTGCCCTCACAAAAAAAAAGAAGTACACACTTCCAATGGTAAAATAAATAAGTAACCGGGATGTAATGTATAGCATAAGGAATATAGTCAAGATATTCTAACAGCTTGGTATGGTGATAGCTGGTACCTAGAATTGTCATATATATAAATGTTGAATCACTATGTTGTACACCTGAAACTAATGTAATGTAATACTGTGTGTCAACTACCCTTCAATAAAAAAGAATTATCTACAAAAAAAAAAAAAGGGCAGCATGAATATGGTTTTTTTATCACAAAATTTTCCATTTATTCTTACAAAAATGTGGTATTGGTCACAGAGAGAAATGAAGACACTTTGGATCTGTGAACTTCTGTTAATGGCAGAAGCAAAGGGCTCGAGTGTAGGGCTGGAAAGGTGAAGGGTTTCATGAAGACAATGTATCTTACCTGCCCACATGGATTCCAGTCCCCTGCTGTGTTCCACTGTCCGGGTGGCTACCTTACACCTGCCCTGGTCGATAACCACCTGCACACAAAGGTACCCTGCAGGTTTTAGATAAACTTGTGTGTGCCCTTTATTAGCACTGGCAACAGGAGTAACCTCAGGCAGCATGAAGCTACCATCCTGAAATTCAGTGGAGTATGGACAGGGCAAGGGATGGAACGCAGAGTGTCTGTCTTGCACAATATTGCAGCCTAACGGGAGTTGTCCGGCAGGGCAACAGGGAGGCGAGCAGAGAAGCGATCCAATTAGAGCTGACAGAGTTGTGTATGTGAAGTCCTACTGATGCCAGGGTTCTTGTTTGCGGAGTTGAAGAACAAACTTAGCAAACACCCAAGGTAGGAGAGCCAGGGAGAGGCTTTTATTAAGAGATACAGTGAGAGGACAGAGCTCCCAGCTCACACCAGGAGGAGACAAGAGAGCCCAGGGTGGTGCGTTGTCTAGGGGGTTTATAGGCAGTTGAGGATTTTCAGGAACTGATAAGGGATTAGGGGTGTGGACTTGTCAAAAGTGGTCTTAGGATGTTTGTCCTTGATGAGACATTGACTTCTTTTTAGCATGTTACAGTGAATCTCACATGTGATTACAAATCATTAGCATAATAAGAGCATGGGCTACGCTGAGATACTTTCCTTTATCTGGAGAATATTAACTGATCTCACTGAAGAATGACTCTAGAGCTTAATGTTTAACACAGAGTTTTGGTAGGGGGTTTCCTTGCATGTTGTTACACTGCTCTAACTGTAATTATCCTGCCTTGCTTTTTCCCAAGGCCCTCACCCTACGCTGACTACACCCACAGTCCCTGTCTCACTACGAGAGCACAGGGCTGGACCTTAAAGGAGAGACAGTTATTACAGTGATAGTAACAACAATAACTATAATAAGACCAGCATCCAGTTATTCCCGGGCACTCAGCACTTTGCATGATAAACTCAAATAATCCTCATAACAACCATGTGGGACAGAAGACCTACAACCCCATTTAAAGGTGAGGAAAGAGGCTCACAGAGGCAGAGTACCTTGTCCCAAGTCACTGAGAGCATAAGGAGCAGAGGTAGAGCCCTGCCCTCCTGCTTGCCCATCAGGGCTCAGGCCCATGTGCGCTGTTTGCTGTGGGGTCTGAGGACAACGTCCACTTGCCTGGGAGTTGAGAAGCACAGGTCAGAGCCCTGGGGCTATCGGTTTTCTGTCCGGTGCTGATACTTCTCATCAGTAGCAAAGGTCTCAGCAGTTTGATTGCTGCATGAGTGGTTTTGTTCTGCAGGAAAATAGATATGAGCTAGATGGAAAGAGAACAAGGCCAGTAAAGTCCCCTAGAAAGGACTCAGTTAACCAGTTAAAACTAGAAAGCCAAAAGGTCTCAGAGTTAAATTTAATCAGTTAAAGCTCAAAAGATCAAGAGCAACTTGGCCTTGAATGTTTGACTATTCCCCAGATAAAGAGAAGTATCTGAGCACAGCCCATATCTTCATTGTGTCAATTAGATCATTGTAAGAGATACTCTAGCTGGCAAAAAAGGCCCACCTATAGAAGTGGATCCAAGATGGCGGCGTGAGTAGGACAGTGGGAATCTCCTCCTCACAACATATATATTTTTGAAAATACAACAAATGCAAATCTTCCTAAAAGACAGACCAGAAGATACAGGCAACAGCCAGACTACATCCACACCTGCGAGAACCCAGCGCCTGGTGAAGGCAGTAAGATACAAGCCCCGGCTCGGCGGGACCCGAGTGCCCCTCCCCCCAGCTCCCGGCGGGAGGAGAGGAGTCGGAACGGGGAGGGAGACGGAGCACAGGACTGCTAAACACCCAGCCCTAGTCATCTGCACCAGAGCGCAGACATACAGTGAATGGGGTGCTGGATACTAGGGAAACAGGACAGTAAGACCTGTGAGCAGGTCCCCGCAGCAGACGCCCCTGGGACAAAGAAAAGCAAATGCTTTATGAAAGTCTTAAAGGGACAGGGTCCCCACACCTGGCCGGAATCATCCCAGGACACTTAGCCCAGCAGCTGGGAATCCTGGGGAACTCCAGGTGCCCTAACCCCCTGGGCAGCAGCTCTGAGACACCTCACGGCAATAAACAGCCCCCGTCCATTCCCCCTCCAGCACCCCGCCACAGCAGAGCAGCAACCTGAGGCTGGCCACGCCCACAGCAAGGGAACTTCCTCCATAGTGGTCCGGCAAGAATCAGAAACCCAGTCTACGCACAAATGCCCAACACAAGCCGCTAGGGGTCGCCATTGTCCCAGTAAACAAAGGCCAGGAGCAAGTGGAAAGGGTCTTGGATCTCCAAGCTGACAGATGAGTCAATACCATACCACCGCATCTATCAACATGAAAAGGCAAAAAAATTTGATCAAGACCAGATTAACCCAGATATCATCCACATACTCTCCTGAGAAGGAATCTGGGGAGATAGATTTAACCAATATTCCTGAAAAAGAATTCAAAACAAAAGTCATAACCATGCTAATGGACTTGCAGAGAAATATACAAAAACTAAGGAGGGAGAATACAAAAATAAAACACTCTCTGGAAGGACATCAAAGCAGAATGGACAAGATGCAAGAGACCATTAATGGACTAGAAATCAGAGAACAGGAACACAGAAAAGGTGATGCAGAGAGAGATAAAAGGATATCCAGGAATGAAAGTATATTAAGAGAACTGTGTGGAGAATCGAAATGGAACAATATTTGCAACATAGAAGTACCAGAAGAAGAGAGAGAAAAAGGGATAGAAAGGGTCTTTGAAGAAATAATTGCTGAAAACTTCCCCAAACTAGGGGAGGAAATGGCCTCTCAGACCACAGAAGCACACAGAACTCCCATGACAAGGGATCCAAGGAGGGCAACACCAAGACACATAATAATTAAAATGGCAAAGATCAAAGACAAGGACAGAGTATTAAAGGCAGCTAGAGAGAGAAAAAAGGTCACCTACAAAGGAAAATCCATCAGGCTATCATCAGACGTCTCAACAGAAACCTTACAGGCCAGAAGAGAATGGCATGATATATATAATGCAATGAAACAGAAGGGCCTTGAACCAAGAATACTGTATCCAGCACGACTATCATTTAAATATGAAGAAGGGATTAAACAATTCCAAGACAAGCAAAAGTTGAGGGAATTTGCTTCCCACAAACCACCTCCACAGAGTATCTTAGAGGGACTGCTCTAGATGGGAACACACCTAAAAAGAGCACAGAACAAATCACCCAACATATGAAGAATGGAGGAGGAGGAATAAGAAGGGAGAGAAATAAAGAATCATCAGACTGTGTTTATAATAGCTCAATAAGTGAGTTAAGTTAGACAGTAAGATAGTAAAGAAGCTAACCTTGTACCTTTGGTAACCACAAACGTAAAGCCTGCAATGGCAATAAGTACATACCTTTCAATAATCACCCTAAATGTAAATGGACTGAATGCACCAATCAAAAGACACAGAGTAATAGAATGGATAAAAAAGACCCATCTATATGCTGCTTACAAGAGACTCACCTCAAACCCAAAGACATGCACAGATTAAAAGTCAAGGGATAGAAAAAGATATTTCATGCAAACAACAGGGAGAAAAAAGCAGGTGTTGCAATACTAGTATCAGACAAAATAGACTTCAAAACAAAGAAAGTAACAAGAGATAAAGAAGTACATTACATAATGATAAAGGGCTCAGTCTAACAAGAGGATATAACCATTATGAATATATATGCACCCAATACAGGAGCACCAACATATGTGAAACAAATACTAACAGAATTAAAGGAGGAAATAGAATGCAATGTATTCATTTTCAGAAACTTCAGCACACCACTCACTCCAAAGGACAGATCCACCAGACAGAGAATAAGTAAGGACACAGAGGCACTGAACAACACACTAGAACAGATGGACCTAATAGACATCTATAGAACTCTACATCCAAAAGCAACAGGATACACATCCTTCTCAAGTGCACATGGAACATTCTCCATAATAGACTACATACTAGGCCTGTAAAGGAATGCAGGAAACACCCTAGAGCGAGAGCCACCCAGTTTCCATACCCTAAGGGGGATGAAACTCGTGACAAGACGTTAAGGAATGTTTGTGCAAAGGTCAGGCAAGAGGCGGGTCCCTGTTTCAACTTTATTGGTTAAAGTATGGGATGTGTTTTAAGTTCACTGCTTGTGGTAATGTGTGGGCTTTGGTGCAACGGCTATGAAAATCTTATATAATCTATACCTAAAGTTGCTTGGGGGTCGACAGCTCGGACTCGACCTGCGTGTCAGTGGAGGTGCTGTCGGCCCCAGCTAGCTGGCTGAATAAAGACTTTGCTTGGATTTACATCTCCGTGCCTGTGTGGTTTGTTCTCTGGAGAAGCCCCAGAGTCCCGAACCCTAACAGGCCACAAAAAGAGCCTCAGTAAATTCCAAAAGATTGAAACACTCCCAAGCAACTTTTCAGACTACAAAGGTATAAAACTAGAAATAAATTGTCCAAGAAAGCAAAAAGGCTCACAAACACATGCTTAACATGTGTTAAGGCTTAACAACATGCTCCTAAATAATCAATGGATCAATGACCAAATTAAAATGGAGATCCAACAATATATAGAAACACATGACAACAACAACACTAAGCCCCAACTTCTGTGGGACGCAGCGAAAGCAGACTTAAGAGGAAAGTATATAGCAATCCAGGCATATTTAAAGAAGGAAGAACAATTCCAAATGAATAGTCTAATGTCACAATTATCGAAATTGGAAAAAGAAGAACAAATGAGACCTAAGGTCAGCAAAAGGAGGGACATAATAAAGATCAGAGAAGAAATAAATACAATTGAGAAGAATAAAACAATAGAAAAAATCAATGAAACCAACAGCTGGTTCTTCAAGAGAATAAATGAAATAGGTAAGTCTCTAGCCAGACTTATTAAGAGGAAAAGAGAGTCAACACACATCAACAGAATCAGAAATGAGAAAGGAAAAATCATGACGGACCCCACAGAAATACAAAGAATTATCAGAGACTAATATGAAAACCTACATGCTAACAAGCTGGGAAACCTAGGAGAAATGGACAACTTCCTACAAAAATACAACCTTCAAAGACTGACCCAGAAAGAAACAGAAAATCTAAACAGACCAATTAGCAGCAACAAAATTGAAGCGGTAATCATAAAACTACCCAAGAACAAAACCCCCGGGCCAGATGGATTTACCTCAGAATTTTATCAGATATACAGAGAAGATATAATACCCACTCTCTTTAAACTTTTCCAAAAAATAGAAGAGGAGGGAATACTCCCAAACTCATTCTATGAAGTCAACATCACCCTAATACCAAAACCAGGCAAACACCCCACCAAAAAAGAGAACTACAGACCAATATCCCTGATGAATGTAGATGCAAAAACACTCAACAAAATATTAGCAAACCAAATTCAAAAATACATAAAAAGAATCATACACCATGACCAAGTGGGATTCATCCCAGGGATGCAAGGATGGTACAACATTCGAAAATCCATCAACATCATCCACCACATCAACAGAAAGAAGGACAAAAACCACATGATCATCTCCGTAGATGCTGAAAAAGCATTTAACAAAATTCAACATCCATTCATGATAAAAACTCTCAATAAAATGCGTATAGAGGGCAAGTACCTCAACATAATAAAGGCCATATATGATAAACCCACAGCCAACATCATACTGAACAGCAAGAAGCTGAAAGTTTTTCCTCTGCAGTCGGGAACAAGACGGGGATGCCCACTCTCCCCACGGTTATTCAACATAGTACTGGAGGGCCTAACCCTGGCAATTAGACAAAACAATGAAATACAAGGAATCCAGATTGGTAAAGAAGAAGTCAAACTGTCACTATTTGCAGATGACATGATATTGTACATAAAAAACCCTAAAGACTCCACTCCAAAACTACCAGAACTAATACTGGAATTCAGCAATGTTGCAGGACTCAAAATTAACACACAGAAATCCATGGCTTTCCTATACACTAACAATGAACTAATAGAAAGAGAAATTAGGAAAACAATTCCATTCACAATTGCATAAAGAAGAATAAAATACCTAGGAATAAACCTAACCAAGGAAGTGAAAGACCTATACCCTGAAAACTATAAGACACTCTTAAGAGAAATTAAAGAGGTCACTAACAAATGGAAACTCATCCCATGCTCTTGGCTAGGAAGAATTAATATCGTCAAAATGGCCATCCTGCCCAAACCAATATACAGATTCGATGCAATCCCTATCAAATTACCAACAGTTTTCTTCAATGAACTGGAAAAAATAGTTCAAAAATTCATATGGAAACACCAAACACCCCGAATAGCTAAAGCAATCCTGAGAAGGAAGAATAAAGTGGGAGGGATCTCACTTCCCAACTTCAAGCTCTACTACAAAGCCACAGTAATCAAGACAATTTGGTACTGGCACAACAACAGAGCCACAGACCAATGGAACAGAATAGAGACTCCAAACATTAACCCAAACATATATGGTCAATTAATATTTGATAAAGGAGCCATGGACATACAATGGGGAAATGACAGTCTCTTCAACAGATGGTGCTGGCAAAACTGGACAGCTACATGTAAGAGAATGAAACTGGATCACTGTGTAATCCCATACACAAAAGTAAATTTGAAATGGATCAAAGACTTGAACGTAAGTCATGAAACCATAAAACTCTTAGAAAAAAACATAGGCAAAAATCTCTTAGACATAAAGATGAGTGACCTCTTCTTGAACATATCTCCCCGGGCAAGGGAAAGAAAAGCAAAAATGAAGAAGTGGGACTATATCAAGCTGAAAAGCTTCTGTACTGCAAAGGACACCATCAGTAGAACAAAAAGGTATCCTACAGTATGGGAGAATCTACTCATAAATGACAGATCCGATAAAGGGTAGACATCCAAAATATATAAAGAGCTCACACACTCAACAAACAAAAAGCAAATAAATAATCCAATTAAAAAATGGGCAAAGGAGCTGAATAGACAGTTCTCTAAAGAAGAAATTCAGATGGCCAACAGACACATGAAAAGATGCTCCACATCGCTTGTCATCAGAGAAATGCAAATTAAAACCACAATGAGATATCACCTCACACCAGTAAGGATGGCTACCATCCAAAAGACAAACAACAACAAATGTTGGTGAGGTTGTGGAGAAAGGGGAACCCTCCTACACTGCTGGTGGGAATGTAAATTAGTTCAACCATTGTGGAAAGCAGTATGGAGGTTCCTCAAAATACTCAAAATAGCAATACCATTTGACCCAGGAATTCCACTCCTAGGAATTTACCCTAAGAATGCAGCACTCCAGTTTGAAAAAGACAGATGCACCCCTATGTTTATCGCTGCACTATTTACAATAGCCAAGATATGGAAACAACCTAAATGCCCATCAGTAGATGAATGGATAAAGAAGAGGTGGTACATATACACAATGGAATATTACTCAGCCATAAGAAAAAAACAGATCCTACCATTTGCAGCAACATCAATGGAGCTAGAGTGTATTATGCTCAGTGAAATAAGCCAGGTGGAGAAAGACAAGTAAGAAATGATTTCACTCGTATGTGGAGTATAAGAACAAAGGAAAACTGAAGGAACAGAACAGCAGCAGAATCACAGAATCCAAGAATGGACTAACAGTTACCAAAGGGAAAGGAATTGTGGAGGATGGGTGGGAAGGAAGGGATAAGGGTGGGGAAAAAGAAAGGGGGCCTTATGATTAGCATGTATAGTGTTGGGGGGGCACGGGGAGGGCTGTGCAACACAGAGAAGACAAGTAGTGATTTTACAGCATCTTACTATGCTGATGGACAGTGACTGTGAAGGGGTATGTTGGGGGGACTTGGTGAAGGGGAAGCCTAGTAAACATAATGTCCTTCATGTAATTGTAGATTAATGATAGCAAAATAAAATAATAAAATAAAATGAAATAAAGGCCCACCTATAAACAGCTTAATAAAGACAGGGAGATCCCACCTTAAAGCCCAAATTGCATTTTGAAAAAAAACCCAGGAAGTTGGAAAGAAAGATTCTTAACATACTGTTTAGCAAACAAATAACTGTGCCCACCTTGGAGGAAGGGCAGACAGTCTTGATTGATATGCTCCCAAACCAGAAAGCTGCTATCCTCGGAGGGGACCAGAGGAGTAAATTTCTTGTATTAAGCTAATTTTGCAGAATTACCTAGAGGACTGATAAGAAACTTACTGTCTCATCAAAGATACTTGAGACCACTTAACAAGTCCACACCCCTAGCCCTTTGTCACATTCCTGAAAAATCCTTAGAAGGGGGAACCCCCAACCTTTCAGGGTGCTCCTCTCTCTCAGGTCACCCACACTTTCTAAGTGTGTAACCCTTTAATCTTAAACTCTTTCTCTCCTACCTTTCAGGGTACTCCTTTCTCTGAGGTCGCCCGCTCTTTCTAAGTGCAAAACTTTAACTTTTCCCAACCTTTCAGGGCGCTCCTCTCTCTGAGGTTTCCTGCACTTTCTAAGTAACTTTAAATAAAACTTTTACTCTGCTACACTACTGTGTCTCTGCCCTTCAATTCTTTGTCACTGCGGGGACAAATACACAATCGCCCCCACCCACCCACCCCAGCAGTTTGGCTGGGAAAGCCCGCGGAAGAAGTGGCCCGCTGTGAGCCAGGAGAGCATTCCCAGGCAGCCGGACAGGCCCCACCACGCCCCAGGGGCTGGGCTGCAGGGCAGGTTCTCTGGCACCCGGAACGATCACAGAACCCGGTTGTGGGTAAAACTGTGGTATTTCCAGACTATCTCACTAGGCTTTAGTACATCTGCATATTAATAGGCGTTTGGAGGTGGAAAGAAGTATGGCCTTAGTTCATTTGCATCATTCCTCAGGGGTGGAGAGAAGGTTATCTCCATATCTATGGGTAATTACCTGGGCAACTGAGGGCTTATCTGCACATGAGAGGTGAGGGGCTGCAGTTTGTAAGGAATAAACAGGTTTTAAACTTCATTTCTATCTTTGGCTGATTTTGGTTTTCAGAGGTATTTTGCCCTGGGATTTCCTTTCCCTGGACTTAAACACCAGTTCTTCAGCTAAAACACCCCTTCCAAGGTGCAGTGTGGGGATTGCTAAGGCTGAGGAGGGAGCTTGTCTGAGAAGGGGCTGGGGTCACAAGGGGGGCAGGAAGCTTTGATGTGGGGACAGGCAAGCCTGGACGGGCTTCCCTGGGGCTGGAAGCCAGCAGCCAAGGGAGCTGCTCTAGCTCCCCGCTGTCCTGTGCGGACCTAGCAGGCCTGCAGAGCCTGGGAGGTGGACATTCTGGCACCGCCACAGCCATAGGTACACCACCTGCAGCCCTCAGAGGGCCCCTTCAGGGAAGCAGGCACTGAATGGCCCTAAAAGCTTCACTCTGTGCATCCAGGAGGGCCTCTTTTGAATTTTCCCTCAGCAGCTGCCTTTTCCTGCTCCTGTGTCCTGAGGCCACACCACGCCCCTCCCTGGCCCTGTCTGTATGTCTTTCCCAGGTGATGCTCCCAGGAGGCCACTCACCATCAGGCTGCCTGAAGGAATCTGGCTAGGAGCTCAGGTATGCTTTCTTCCTGAAGGGCGCCTTCAGTCTGCTGCCCCGTGGTCACAGGCCTCATGAGCGGGAGTTGCTGGGATCTTAGGAGTTAAAACAGGACACAACACCTGCCTCTGCCTGCCCCGTGTCATGACGCCCAGGACCGCTGTGCTGGCCTCTCCATCCTCCACCCGCAGCTGCTCTGGTCTTGCTGTGATGCATCTCAGGTCACATCACTTCCCAGGTTAAGCCCTTTAGCTGCTCCCCATTGCTCTGGGCACCAAATCTCAGGTCGCAGCCCCAGTTACTAAGCCTCGCACTTGGCTGCCCATCTCCCACCCTGAAAAGTCCTTAAAAGGGAGAACCAGTGCTCTCTACCCTTCCTCCCCTCCTCCAGGCGGGGTGGCACCACAGCTCATGGACAGGCATTGATCATGTTCTTAATATAGGGCCGGATAACTGGGTGGGATTTGGTGGGATTAAAGCAAGCTCTCCTTCACTCTGCTGCTAACACAGAAGGCCCGCGCTGTTGCCCACCCCTGGCTGGAGGACACTGCTCCTCCCCTCTGGGAGCCCTCCCCTCTTGTCCAGGAGCCCTTTACTGAAGGCTTCCCAGATGCTGGGGGACTGTGTTCACTTGTCTGTTTTCTTCACCAGCCATTGGCTCTTTATGGGCAAAGAACAAGCCTTTCTGAGCTGAGCACAGTACCTGACACATGGTAGCAAGTCCTCAGTAAGTTCTGGAAAGTATGAATGAGTGAGTGGCAGTTGCCTCCTGTAAATGCTCTCATACTGAGCAGTCGTTCAGACCAGCAGCTGTGTGTCCTCAGGTGAAAGAGTATCTCGCCGTGACCCTCCTTACCCCAGAACGACTCAGGAGACCCAGGCCCATGCAAGAGATTTTATTATCTGAAAGAGAAAATGGCTACCCCCAGAGAGAGGGAGCAGCAGCTTGTAGGTGAGGAAACACATTTTTAAGGAGTAGGGGTAGGGTGTGTTCTGTGTTGGTGGCTGGATCTTAAGGGGTGGGAGTCTTAGCGTGCTGGAATTTGCCTTCATCAGGTACAGACTCAAGTGGCTTGTGAGTAAAATTGTAATATTTCCAGAATATCTCGCCTGGATTTAGTGCATCTGCATATCAACAGGCATTTCTCAGGGGTGGAGGAAGGTTCATCTTCATATCAATGGGTAATTACCTGGGCAACTGAGGGCTTATCTGAATCTGAGAGGTTAGGGGGAGGTCCTGGCTTGCTTCTGCCACAGTAGGAGAAAGAGATGGCCCTGTACTGCAGTTTGTAAGCAATAAATGGGTTTTAAACTTTATTTCTCTCTTTGATTTCAGTTTTAGAGTTACAGGCTCTATTCTGCAGCGGGAGTAAAAATGTGCTTGCAAGGGGCAGAGGGTAATGGTTCTCAGAGCATGGTCACATGAGCACACAAAGCATGCCACAGAGCTGTCTAGCTCTCCGTCGTCCAAGCTGGAGTGGCTTCCCCTTATTACCCACCAAACTGCTGGGTCTCCCAGGTTCCTGGAGCAGCGACATTCCAGTCTCTGCTAGCTGACATCAAAGAGGAATGGCAGGCATGGAGGCAAGTGGAGCGGCTGGGGAAAAAAAAACAGAGGAGATAGGCTTTCCTTATCTTATTTATTCTGAAAAGAATGTCGACGTCTATGTTTTTGTAGAAGAACATAAAATCATTGTGGTCACCAGGCTGCAAGCCCAGGATACATGGCTTTTTATGGCGGCTGCTCATGGGAATCCATTTGTAAAGCAAGTTCCCCAAGCTGAGCAGCTGACCTGGAGTCCCTGTGGGAAGGGGACCAAGCTCAGAGAGGATGCCTTTTTCGCAGAGTTCAGGCGCTCTCCAGTGCCACCAAGCCCACGGCACTAGCACCTCCAGTGGAGTGTGAGCAGGTGCGTGGTCAGCCTCTGAAGGCCCCTGAGCTGAGCTGCCCTGACTCTTGCACCAGCGTGGGAACAGCGCCAAAGCCCCAGCACCAGAGTGGCACGGTGGGAAGTGGAGAGGGCAGTGAGGGTCTTTCCTGGCTTTTGCTCTCCTGCTCTCTCTGGTTGTCATCCACACTCCCCCATCCATCTCCTACCTCCTCGGAGAGAAGCTCTCCTCTCTGATTCTGTCCTTACGTCTTCCTTGAGCTTTCTTTCCCCAACTAGCCATTTCAGCCTGCAGAGCTTGCTGCAGACTCACGCTGGCAGCGTCTAACCCCCACCCTCCACTCACTCGCTGTATTGCTCTCACTTCCTCTGTCCACCACTCTGGCCTCCTTCTGGCCCTCCCACTCATGGGCTCTTCTCCCCTCCCATTTGCACAGGCCATTGGGCCACAGGTTTGCGTGTAATCTCTTGCCCCTTGTTTTCCAAGTCCCTGGCCTCTACTCTAGTCAAGACCCTCTTCACCTCAGTCCAACTAAAAAAATACTGATTAGGCACCTAGTCCCTGAAGGGCACTGTACCAGTCCCACTGGGACAAAAGACAGAGCTCACACAGGCTTTGCCCTGGAGTGACCAGCTCCTGGACCATCACAGCCTTGCATTCCTCCTGCTGGCCTTCTCCTCACCACCAGCTCGCACACCATTGCAGGGCTGATCCCTAGAATCCCAGCACCCTGCTCGTAAGTTTTCTGTGCGTTCCTGTGCTGCCTAAAGGCTCAAGTCCAAGTCCTCAGCTTTACCGGCAGACCCTCTTGCTGCCTGGACCTCATCCTCCTAGTCCACTTCTCAGCATTCGCCAGCTGCCCTCCAAACTCTCAGGGACATCCCCCGAGCCCTGGGTCTGCCCACCCTTCTGCCTGGGATGCCCTCTTCCACCCACCCAGCCACAGAAAACCTGGCACTCTGCCCCCTCCCAGAAGCCTTCTGGGATAATCACAGTCTGCACAGCTTTCCTCCCCTTGTTTGGTACTGAACACATGCTGATCTTTAGTATGAATTAAATTTTTATATGCACTCCTGTCCCCAGAATTCAGCCACGGGGCACACAGCTCTCATGCTGGCATTTGCTCCTTCACAAAACCGGGCCTCACAGGGCGGTCAGCCTGCGCCACCTGAGCTGGGCTCCGTGCTCTCCTCTGACCACCTGAAGACAGCTGTAAGCACCCCATGTTTCAGTCTTCCTTCTCCTCCCAGTCCAGGGCCTTTGGAGCGGTGGTGTCCCATGACCCGCTGTGGCCCAGAAGAGCAAGCCTGAGACCAGTGAGCAGGTGTGGGTTGGCCATCTTCGAGGGGGCCGCCAGGCTTCAGCCCAAGAGGGCTGCATTACTCTGCCAAGCAGAGTGTAGCTCCAGCACACATAGGTGCACAAGGTGGGCCTAGGCAGGGGGCACTCATGTTGTCAGCACCCTCATCAGTTTCACCATTGGAAACACTTTCACAGACCCAGGCACCCTGGAATGATTTTGTTGGTTAAAGTGCACACGTGGGTTCCCAGCAGCCTGAGCTTCAACCTCAACTGGACATGAGGTCCTGCTGGTGTCCTGGCTGAGCCTGCACTTTGGATGAGGTCTGGAAGACAAAGCTGGGGTCGGCGGTAATAAGATAGCTGAGCCCCTGGCTGGCCCCCACCCACTCACCAGCCCTCCATGAAAGGCGCTGACAGCCCACAGCCAGCACCCGGGCACGTGCGTCCCTGGTAGCCCTGCACTCACTCAGCGTTAGCTGGGTTTGTTCCCAATCCTTAAGCCCATCATGCGTGCTACTTAAATCATTTAATTATTACCAAGTTAGCAGATGTTATGTAAACTGATGAGTAAATGGAAATATGAGTAAATATAATATTTTTAACACAGAAATTAATTTAATTAATTCGGAAAAGTTGAAGGTGAATTGCTTAAAAAATGTTTATCAAGATGTTTGTGAGACAACTGCAGGGCAAGGGTGGGGCTATAACAATGCAGAAGACACCTGACTCCACTTGCTTCAGGGCGTCTCTCAGTTCTGACTGTGCTTTGAAGAAACACAAACTGGAAATCAAATCTGATGCATCACACATGTGGCTTTTGTAGAACGGACCACCGAGACTCAGGAAAAGGCATTGGCCCAGGTTCAAAAGATTGCCACAGAAACGTGCTCACACGTGCTGTAGGTCGAAACAGTGATGGTGTGTTTTTAAATGGATTCCCCACTCTGACTGGCTCTTCTGCCCCAGCAGCCACCTAGTGGTCTGCAGCAATGAGGTGCTGCGTACAAGGGAGAGGACACAACTCCCGGGGAGCGCACTAAAGTCGCCCCTGTGAGGCTGATTAACTCAGCTTTCCGGTTCCCAGCAACTCCTCTCCTAGCTACACAGCATGTACCTCCGGCTTTCAGTACATCAGACTACGAGTCCCATTAGCTACTCCCAGACTAACTCAGCCCACATTTGCTGCCACCACTTATCAGAACAGTCACCCCTGCCACGGGCCCCTGTGTGAGGCTGCTCCACAGCCCCTCTCAGGGGCCCCCTCTGGCCCTCACCCCCTTGCTGAAGCAGAGTTGTGTGGCTTCAGGGGAAGCTGGAAAGGAGGCTAATATTACTTCAGGAGACTGGCTGCTTGAGGGTGGAAAGCCCCATTAGTAAGTGTTGTTTTGTTTGCATGGGTATGTGGAGTGATGCACGTCTCTTCTGTGCTTAAAACACAAAGTGCAGTTCTCTTACCCATGGGAAATGGTAGAGAGCAGCCTGCTTGCTCGCTCATGTAGCCAAGAAAGTGAGAAGAATGCGAGCCTGTCAGCGGCTGATGGACAGGGAAGCAGCGGCCAGAGCAGAGCGGCCTGGCAGGGGGGAGCTGGCCGCGCCACGTGACCTTTCCTGGGCTTAAACACTGTGCTTTCGAAGGCCCCACTTCTGTGAGATGGTAAATCCCACAGGAAAGGGCAACAAGAAGGTATTTTTCAGGCCCGACCGCACACTCAGTCACAGAGGTGACAGTCCCTCTTTCCCCTGCTCTCCCATCCTGCAGAAGCCCTGTGTGCCTTGCATAGCCTTGCCCAGTGTGAGTCTGTGTGGTGGTCATCCGGGAGCTCAGCTGTTTCCACTGCTGCAGTTTGAGCACCCTGAGGCCAGGGCCCATCTCTGAGGCCCATGTTCAGGGCGATGAGCAGGCAGCACGTGGGGGCTGAATGGTCCATGTATGCAGGGGGTGAATGCAGGAATGAGGTGGAGGAAAGGAAGCCAAGTTGGGAAGGAGGCTGGACTTTAGCCCATGTCCTCACAGTGCCAGTCCAACACCCAGCTGCGAAAACAAGCCCAGTGTCTCAGTGGAACAGCGCTCTTGCCACAAATGGCTCAGCAGTGGCTGAGGGGGCTGCAGAGAAAACTCATGTGCAATGGCCTCTCTTTCACACATAATACTGTTTACATTTTATATACTTAAGAAAAAAGATAGCCTGATTAATTTCAGTGGGGGATTTTTGTTATATGAGAACCTAAAAAAATAATTACACCTATTTTTTCCTTTCACTTTTAAGAGCAGTCTGGGCTTGTTGAAGATAATTTGGACAATATGGAATAACCTAAAAATTTCATAATCTCACCACCCACATCACCACAGTTAACATTTTGATATTAATTATTTCAAACTTCTTTCTCTGTGTTGTCTGGGTTCAGGGCTCGGATCACACTGTACATGCAGCTTCCTGCAAGGCCTCTTTAATCTATGATTTGAGCCTTTCCCTTGCCATTATAGATCCCTTGAAAAATAATTTTAATGGCTGCTGAACATACTATCACCTGTATTGAATTTAATAATTCTCTGAAGTTTGGACCTTGTGAACGGGTACTTCCACTAAAATATTTTAGTTATACCTTTACAGAGTTTGCAGACTAAACAGGTTCTTTGGGGCTTCTTGTGGGGGCAGCAATTCCTTGCCCCCCTTTGATCCTTTGAGGCAACCACTTTCTTTTCTTTTCATACGTTATTTGGAATTCATCTCCATATCTTCCAATAACACACTAATATAGGTACATCTTGTATCTTCAGGTTTGGGCATGAAGTGATGGCTTCCTCTGTGAAAGATGAATGTCTAGCCCTTAGTACCACTACCCCCTGCTCACCCCTACAGCACACACATGTGTGTGCAAATGGACACATGTGTGAAGCATGCAAACACAGGTGTGGGCACACACACGTACACACACATGCACACTCTTCCCATCCCCACATCCTCCGAAATTCATTGGTCCTGTAAGTGTGGTGTGAATGCTCCCAGCATTTACACTGTATTATGTGCATATAAACTCTATTCTCTACTAAGGCACGTGGGATGCTACGCTTACTTTTCCCTTCTTGCACATCTGTGCGTTTCCCTGGAGAGGAAATTTGCCCAGGACTCAGAGAAGCCCAGGAAGGAGAACCAGCAGGCGAGTGACAGGGTGTGTGAGCTGTGACAGTCCTGGGTGTGTACAGTGCCTTCTTTGCACTCGAAGACATGGCTGCTCCATGCTCGCCTTCCACACCTCATGAGCAATGTCTCTTCAGCCAAGGCTAATCTGGAATCTTTCAGGAAGGGGATCCTTGGGGGCAGAATCAGGAAGGGGATCCTGGGGGACAGAATCTGAATTCCCACTCAGCAAAGCTGAGCCAGTACAAGTGCAGCCCCGTCTTCTAAAGGACCAGCCCCCTGCTGTCTGGGCTGGCTGAGCTCTGTGCCCACTGAGCTGTTCCGTGCAGGGACCGCCTTCATTACCCAGGTGAGTAATTCTGCCTTTTTTCTTTCCACTATTTTTAATCCTGTTTTCTGGGTCCCATGTTTTCCCCTTATATGGTCTTACATTCTTGTTCTGTTGGACACATGCTCGGGAACACTTACAGAGCAATAGGAACTCACAGACAGTGAAGGACGAGGTCCTGAGTGTCTGAAAACACCTATTCTGTTCCAACTTGTATCTCATGGTTTGGATGGCATGCAATTCTAGGTTAGAAATCGTGCTCTTTAAGCAATCTAGCTTCCAGTGTTGCAGCTGAGGAGTTCAAAGGCATTCTGATTCCTGGTCTTTGTATGCAGTCTTTCTTAGTGTCTGTTTTCCTCTCCAGGAACTCACAGGGTCCTCTCCATTCCCCAGATTCTGAAATTGTGTGGTGACAGCATCCGCTTTCATCCCTTGTGTTGGGCCCCTGGGGGTCCTAACTTCATCTCCAAGGTGCTGGCCCTCATCTGCTCTGTCTGTCTCTCACTCTCTCTTTTCTACTGGAATATAGTTCATATACAATATCATATTGGTCTCAGATGTACGACATAGTGACTTGATGATCATATATACATTACTAAATGCTCACCACGGTGAGCGCACATCCCCCGTTACTATACCAGGATGTTACAATATTTTTGGTTAATTTCTCTCTGTCGTACCTCCAACCCTATGACTAATTTATTTTATGATTTGAAGTTCGCACCTCTCTCACTTCAGCTGTCCCCTCCTAATGGGCCCCCTTGTACGGACCCTGGAGCCCTGGAGCCCTGGAGCTGAGTCACATGTCCATCTCTCTCTGTTCTTTCCTTTTTGTTTGTTTGGCTGGTTGGGTGGTTCTGCCCTTTTCTTCCTTCTGGGGAATTTCGTTGGCTTTACTTCCAAGACCATCTACTGAGTTGTGATTTCTGCTATCACTTCCTAATTTCCAGGAACTCTTTTGTTCTCTAATTGTTCCTTAAAAATAACATGTGCCTGTGTCTGCCCTTTCCCCTTTGGTGCTACCCTCTCTGTCATCTCTCTGAAGATACTAATGCTAGTGTCTTTTCAAGTTACTTTCTTATGTTTTTTTGGTCTGTCTGGTTTTGTCTGGATATTTCACATTTGAGGCTTTACTGAGATATCTGGTTACCTTTAATCATCTTATCATGTTTAAGAGTAAGAGATTAGAAATCTAATTAGAAGCTCTGAGATTTCCCCACTTCAGGCTTTATCTTAGGGCAACAGCAGAGCCATCTGGGGGGCCCCCTGCACTGTCAGTGCCCTTGGGATGTCCTGAGAGGGTTCTCCCAGTCTCCTTCCTGCCTGAGTGCTGAGGCTGCCTGGGGGGGTCAACATCCCATGGTCCCCAGCTCCTCGCGGCACCTGCACTCAGCAGGCCCAGGTCCCCACAGCCCAAGAAACTGCAGAACAAATCTAGCGTTTTCTGTCAGTGCTCCAGTGCTCTGCGCCTCCTAGCCTGCCAGGCGCTGCTGAGCAGCAGGAATGAGGCAAGTCCAACCGCTTCTCCAGTGTGTGCCCCTACGCTGCGGAGGAGATGGACACACCCGCGTCGCGGGCCCAGAGCCGCAGAGCTGCCCCGCCTGATTGCCTGGGGGTTGTGCATAGAGAACTGAGCTGCACCAGTGTTGGGCAGAAAACAGATATGAGCGGGTTGGAAAGAGAGAAAGGCCAGGAAGTCCACTAAAAAGGCCCAGAGTTAATCAATTAAAGCTCAAAAAGCCAGGAGCGACTTGGCCTGGAATGTTTGAATATTCCCCAGATAAAGGAGGGTATCTCAGCACAGCCCGTGTCTTTATTGTGTTAATCATGCAGGCCCAGCTTATTTATTTATTTTTTATTTTGGTATCATTAATCTACAATTACATGAAGGACATTATGTTTACTAGGCTCCCCCCTTCACCAAGTCCCCCCCACATCCCCATTACAGTCACTGTCCATCAAAATAGTAAGATGCTGTAAAATCACTACTTGTCACAAAGTTCACAGTCACTGTCCTTCAACATAGTAAGATGCTATAAAATCACTACTTGTCTTCTCTGTGTTGCACAGCCCTCCCCGTGCCCCCCCAACAGTATACATGCTAATCGTAATGCCCCCTTTCTTTTCTTCCCGCCCTTATCCCTCCCTTCCCACCTGTCCTCCCCAGACCCTTTCCCTTTGGTAACTATTAGTCCATTCTTGGGTTCTGTGCTTCTGCTGCTGTTTTGTTCCTTCAGTTTTCTTTTGTTCTTATACTCCACATATAAGTGAAATCATTTGGTACTTGTCTTTCTCTGCCTGGCTTATTTCACTGAGCATAATACCCTCTAGCTCCATCCATGTTGTTGCGAATGGTAGGATTTGTTTTTTCTTATGGCTGAGTAATATTCCATTGTGTATATGTACCACCTCTTCTTTATCCATTCATCTACTGATGGACATTTAGGTTGCTTCCATATCTTGGCTATTGTAAATAGTGCAGCGATAAACATAGGGGTGCATCTGTCCTTTTCAAACTGGAGTGCTGCATTCTTAGGGTAAATTCCTAGGAGTGGAATTCCTGGGTCAAATGGTATTGCTATTTTGAGTATTTTGAGGAACCTCCATACTGCTTTCCACAATGGTTGAACTAATTTACATTCCCACCAGCAGTGTAGGAGGGTTCCCCTTTCTCCACAACCTCACCAACATTTGTTGTTGTTTGTCTTTTGGATGGTAGCCATCCTTACTGGTGTGAGATGATATCTCATTGTGGTTTTAATTTGCATTTCTCTGATGACAAGCGATGTGGAGCATCTTTTCATGTGCCTGTTGGCCATCTGAATTTCTTCTTTAGAGAACTGTCTATTCAGCTCCTCTGCCCATTCTTTAATTGGATTATTTGCTTTTTGTTTGTTGAAGTGTGTGAGCTCTTTATATATTTTGGATGTCAACCCTTTATCAGCTCTGTCATTTTTGAATATATTCTCCCATACTGTAGGATACCTTTTTGTTCTATTGATGATGTCCTTTGCTGTACAGAAGCTTTTCAGCTTGATATAGTCCTATTTGTTCACTTTTGCATTTGTTTCCTTGTAAATAGTGCAGTGATAAACATAGGGGTGCATCTGTCTTTTTCAAACTGGAGTGCTGCATTCTTAGGGTAAATTCCTAGAAGTGGAATTCCTGGGTCAAATGGTGTTTCTATTTTGAGTATTTTGAGGAACCTCCATGCTGCTTTCCACAATGATTGAAATAATTTACATTCCCACCAGCAGTGTAGGAGGATTCCACTTTCTCCACAACCTCACCAACATTTGTTGTTGTTTGTCTTTTGCCTGGGGAGATATGTTCAAGAAGAGGTCACTCATCTTTATGTCTAAGAGATTTTTGCCTATGTTTTTTTCTAAGAGTTTTATGGTTTCATGACTTACGTTCAAGTCTTTGATCTATTTCAAATTTACTTTTGTGTATGGGGTTACACAGTGATCCAGTTTCATTCTCTTACATGTAGCTGTCCAGTTTTGCCAGCACCATCTGTTGAAGAGACTGTCATTTCCCCATTGTATGTCCATGGCTCCTTTATCAAATATTAATTGACCATATATGTTTGGGTTAATGTTTGGAGTCTCTATTCTGTTCCATTGGTCTGTGGCTCTGTTGTTGTGCCAGTACCAAATTGTCTTGATTACTGTGGCTTTGTAGTAGAGCTTGAAGTTGGGAAGTGAGATCCCCCCTACTTTATTCTTCCTTCTCAGGATTGCTTTAGCTATTCGGGGTGTTTGGTGTTTCCATATGAATTTTTGAACTATTTTTTCCAGTTCATTGAAGAAAACTGTTGGTAATTTGATAGGGATTGCATCGAATCTGTATATTGGTTTGGGCAGGATGGCCATTTTGACGATATTAATTCTTCCTAGCCAAGAGCATGGGATGAGTTTCCATTTGTTAGTGACCTCTTTAATTTCTCTTAAGAGTGTCTTATAGTCTTTCACTTCCTTGGTTAGGTTTATTCCTAGGTATTTTATTCTTCTTTATGCAATTGTGAATGGAATTGTTTTCCTAATTTCTCTTTCTATTAGTTCATTGTTAGTGTATAGGAAAGCCATGGATTTCTGTGTGTTAATTTTGAGTCCTGCAACATTGCTGAATTCCAGTATTAGTTCTGGTAGTTTTGGAGTGGAGTCTTTAGGGTTTTTTATGTACAATATCATGTCATCTGCAAATAGTGACAGTTTGACTTCTTCTTTACCAATCTGGATTCCTTGTATTTCATTGTTTTGTCTAATTGCCAGGGTTAGGCCCTCCAGTACTATGTTGAATAACCGTGGGGAGAGTGGGCATCCCCGTCTTGTTCCCGACTGCAGAGGAAAAACTTTCAGCTTCTTGCTGTTCAGTATGATGTTGGCTGTGGGTTTATCATATATGGCCTTTATTATGTTGAGGTACTTGCCCTCTATACGCATTTTATTGAGAGTTTTTATCATGAATGGATGTTGAATTTTGTTAAATGCTTTTTCAGCATCTACGGAGATGATCATGTGGTTTTTGTCCTTCTTTCTGTTGATGTGGTGGATGATGTTGATGGATTTTCGAATGTTGTACCATCCTTGCAATTCTGGGATGAATCCCTCTTGATCATGGTGTACGATCCTTTTGATGTATTTTTGAATTCGATTTGCTAATATTTTGTTGAGTATTTTTGCATCTACGTTCATCAGGGATATTGGTCTGTAGTTTTCTTTTTTTGTGGGGTTTGCCTGGTTTTGGTATTAGGGTGATGTTGACTTCATAGAATGAGTTTGGGAGTATTCCCTCCTCTTCTATTTTTTGGAAAACTTTAAGGAGAATGGGTATTATGTCTTCTCTGTATGTCTGATAAAATTCTGAGGTAAATCCATCTGGCCCAGGGGTTTTGTTCTTGGGTAGTTTTTTGATTACCGCTTCAATTTCGTTGCTGGTAATTGGTCTGTTTAGATTTTCTGTTTCTTTCTGGGTCAGTCTTGGAAGGTTGTATTTTTGTAGGAAGTTGTCCATTTCTCCTAGGTTTCCCAGCTTGTTAGCATATAGGTTTTCATAGAACTCTCTAATAATTCTTTGTATTTCTGTGGGGTCTGTCATGATTTTTCCTTTCTCGTTTCTGATTCTGTTGATTTGTGTTGACTCTCTTTTCCTCTTAATAAGTCTGGCTAAAGACTTATCTATTTTGTTTATTTTTTCAAAGAACCAGCTCTTGGTTTCATTGATTTTTGCTATTGTTTTATTCTTCTCAATTGTATTTATTTCTTCTCTGATCTTTATTATGTCCCTCCTTTTGCTGACCTTAGGCCTCATTTGTTCTTCTTTTTCCAATTTCGATAATTGTGACATTAGACCATTCATTTGGGATTGTTGTTCCTTCTTTAAATATGTCTGGATTGCTATATACTTTCCTCTTAAGACTGCTTTTGCTGTATCCCACAGTACTTGGAGCTTTGTGTTGTTGTGGTCATTTATTTCCATGTATTGCTGGATCTCCATTTTGATTTGGTCATTGATCCATTGATTATTTAGGAGCATGTTGTTAAGACTCCACATGTTTGTGAGCCTTTTTGTTTTCTTTGTACAATTTATTTCTAGTTTTATGCCTTTGTGGTCTGAAAAGTTGGTTGGTAGGATTTCAATCTTTTGGAATTTACTGAGGCTCTTTTTGTGGCCTAGTATGTGGTCT
Source organism: Manis pentadactyla (assembly GCF_030020395.1). Classification (NCBI taxonomy): domain Eukaryota; kingdom Metazoa; phylum Chordata; class Mammalia; order Pholidota; family Manidae; genus Manis; species Manis pentadactyla. The sequence continues at coordinate 142,717,267 of NC_080020.1, read as the reverse complement.
ATTCTGGAGAATGTTCCATGTGCAGTTGAGAAGAATGTGTATCCTTTTGCTTTTGGATGTAGAGTTTTATAGATGTCTATTAGGTCCTTCTGTTCTAGTGTGTTGTTCAGTGCCTCTGTGTCCTTACTTATTTTCTGTCTGTTGGATCTGTCCTTTGGAGTGAGTGGTGTGTTGAAGTCTCCCAGAATGAATGCATTGCATTCTATTTCCTCCTTCAATTCTGTTAGTATTTGTTTCACATATGTTGGTGCTCCTGTATTGGGTGCATATATATTTATAATGGTTATATCCTCTTGTTGGACTGAGCCCTTTTTCATTATGTAATGTCCTTCTTCATCTTTTGTTATTTTCTTTATTTTGAAGTCTATTTTGTCTGATACTAGTATTGCAACACCTGCTTTTTTCTCTCTGTTGTTTGCATGGAATATCTTTTTCCATCCCTTGAATTTAAGTCTGTGCTTGTCTTTGGGTTTGAGGTGAGTCTCTTGTAAGCAGCATATGGATGGGTCTTGCTTTTTTATCCATTCTATTACTCTGTGTCTTTTGATTGGTGTATTCAGTCCATTTACATTTAGGGTGATTATTGAAAGGTATGTACTTATTGCCATTGCAGGCTTTAAGTTTGTGGTTACCAAAGGTTCAAGGTTAGCTTCTTTACTATCTTACTGTCTAACTTAACTCACTTATTGAGCTATTATAAACACAGTCTGATGATTCTTTATTTCTCTCCCTTCTTATTCCTTCCCCTCCCTTCTTCGTATGTTGGGTGTTTTGTTCTGTGCTCTTTTTAGGAGTGTTCCCATCTAGAGCAGTCCCTGTAAGATGCCCTGTAGAGGTGGTTTGTGGGAAGCAAATTCCCTCAACTTTTGCTTGTCTGGGAATTGTTTAATCCCTCCTTCATATTTAAATGATAATCGTGCTGGATACAGTAATGTTGGTTCGAGGCCCTTCTGTTTCATTGCGTTAAGTATATCATGCCATTCTCTTCTGGCCTGTAGGGTTTCTGTTGAAAAGTCTGATGATAGCCTGATGGATTTTCCTTTGTAGGTGACCTTTTTTTCTCCTTGGCTCCCTTTAATACTTTGTCCTTGTCTTTGATCTTTGCCATTTTAATTATTATGTGTCTTGGTGTTGCCCTCCTTGGATCCCTTGTCATGGGAGTTCTGTGTACGTCTGTGGTCTGAGAGGCCATTTCCTCCCCTAGTTTGGGGAAGTTTTCAGCAATTATTTCTTCAAAGACACTTTCTATCCGTTTTTCTCTCTCTTCTTCTGGTGCCCCTATAATGGGGATATTGTTCCATTTTGATTGGTCACACAGTTCTCTTAATATTCTTTCATTCCTGGAGATCCTTTTATCTCTCTCTGCATCAGCTTTTCTGCCTTCCTGTTCTCTCTTTCCTAGTCCATTAATGGTCTCTTGCATCTCGTCCATTCTGCTTTGAAGTCCTTCCAGAGATTGTTTTATTTCTGTATTGTCCCTCCTTAGTTCTTGCATATTTCTCTGCAAGTCCATCAGCATGGTTACGACTTTTGTTTTGAATTCTTTTTCAGGAACATTGGTTAAATCTATCTCCCCAGGTTCCTTCTCAGGGGAAGATGTAGCAGATGTTGAAGCTGTCTGGGTCAGTCTTGTCTGGATCAAATTTTTTTGCCTTTTCATGTTGATAGGTGCAGTGGTGTGCTATTGACTCGTCTGTCAGCTGGGAGAGCCAAGACTTTCCACTTGCTCCTGGCCTTTCTTTACTGGGACAACTGCGACCCCTAGTGGCTTGTGTTGGGCAATTGTGTGTAGACTGGCTCTATGTATCTTGCCCCGCCGGTATGGAGGAAGCTCCCTTGCTGTGGGCGTGGCCAGCCTCAGGCTGCCGCTCTGCTATGGCGGGGCCCCGGAGGGGTAATGGACAGGGGGCTGTTTGGCTGTTTACCTCCGTGAGGGGTCTCAGAGCTGTTGCCCAGGAGATTAGTGCGGCTGGAGTTCCTTGGAATTTCCAGCTTCTGGACTGTGACCTGGGATGCTTCCATCCAGCTGTGGCGTCCCTGTCCCTTTAAGGCTTTCAAAAAGCACTAGCTTTTCTTTGTCACAGGGGTGACAGCTTTGGGACCTGCTCAAACGTCTTGCTGTCCTTTTTCCCTAGTTTCCAGCACTCCACACATGCACTGTGTCTGCGCTCTGGTGCGGATGGCTAGGGTTGGGTGTTTAGCAGTCCTGAGGCCCAGCTTATTTTTTACCTTTACCTATATGCTGTTTTTTTTTTTCCTCCTTCCACCCCTAATCAAGTAGTTTGTAACCTAGGCAACTAATTTAGCATGCAGGCCCAGCCGTAAATAGCAGAGTAAAAGGCAAGAAGGATTCCATCTTAAGGATTGTATTTTAATACCCAAGAGGTTAAGGAGTAAGATTCTTAATTTACTCTTTAGCAACCAGACAGTAACTCAGCCCACCCTTGGGGGCTGGGCAGGCAGCCTGTTCGATCTGCTCCCGGACCAAGACTCTGGAGAAATCAGAGCAGGAAGTTGCTTGTGTTAAGTTAATTCTAAGTATTCAAAGACCACCTAACAGGTCTGCACCCCCAGGCTTTAGTCACATTCCTGAAGAATCCTTAAAAGGGGGAACCACCAACCTTTTTAGGCGCTCCTCTCTCTGAGGTGGCCCGTACTTACCAAGTGCGTAAACTTTTAGTCTTAAACTTTCTCTCTCCAATCTTTCAGGGTGCCTCTCCTCGCTGAGGTGGCCTGTACTTTTTCTCTTTAACTAACTCTAAATAGAACTTTTACTCTGCTTCACTACTGTGTCTCTGCCCTTCAATTCTTTGTTGTGGTGGGGACAAGGACCGAGGAAAGTACACAATGCTCCCCCAACACACTGCGCTGCATGGGGCTCTTCCCAACATTGAGGATGCAGCTGTGGGGACTATGGAGTGACCTCCTGTCTTGCCAATGGGTTTCAGCCCTGGGCAAGTTCGCTATGGATTCAATGTGACCAAAGAAATTGATGGCAAAACGTTCTTGTGGTGAAAGGGTTATACCCAACTTTATTTCCAGGTGGCAGGTCAGTCACTAAAATCCCATTCACTCAGAGCGAGTCTGCATGCAGCAAGCCGGACTCTGCCTCTGGGCCCCTCTGTCCGCTCAGCAGTCCTCTGGGCCCCTCTGTTCACACAGCCATCCTGCACAGCTGTCCTCTGGGCCTCTCTGCACAGTCGTCCCACATAGCCATCCTCCAGGCCTCTGTCCTTGGCGCTGCCATGACTCCAGCCTCTGCTCTGCTCTCCTGCAGCCTTGCAGCCATGCCACTGTGTCATGCCCAGAGCACTGGGCGGAGCTCTTTGTATAGAGTCAAATTGCCCACAGGTGTGCAGTGAGCTAGTCAACCAGGACCAGTTGAGAATCCTGGCCATAGGAACTCTCATTTTATTCACACCTTCCCTGCGCCCACCTGCTCTGCGGCCTCCATGTGCTCATACTGTTGTCTAAGCCCCAGCTCTCTGTCCTCAAAGGTTTGTGCCTTTTTGAAAACCCCTTCCTCTCCATTTTGGTGAGGTTTGGAGCAGGCAAAGGTCTGTATTATGGTCACTATCTTTAACTTGAAATCCTTTTCTTGGAACTCAAACAGTCTTTGTTCCTGGGTAATTCACAAACACGACCCATAAAGGAACTGGTTTAGCTCTGTGAGGCACCCATGCTGACCAGGATCCACTGAGTGTGACTCGTTTCTGCCTAATGTTCCTGGAGGAAACCCTGTTCTTCTTTAAAACAAACTTATTTTTTACCTTCATTCAAAAGAGGGGAACTTTGTGTACTTGGGAAAAATTATTGTAAAAAGCCAGGACTGATTAAAGAAGAGCTAGAACAGGGGTGAAAAGAGCTAGTTTGTTCTATCAGCCCAGGCCCATACTAAGCCCCATTTGCTTACCTCCAGCCAAGGCCCTTCTTTGACAACACAGTCTTGGTCCACTGGCTTCACAGGATTTCTTTACTTCTAGTCCTATTGATGTTGGGGTTCTTGCTCACGAAGGCTAAGAATGAACTTCACAAACGCTCAAGGTAGGAGAGCAAGGTACAGGCTTTTATTTAGAAATAAAGTGAGAGGAAAGAGCTCCTGGCTCACACCAGGAGGGAACAAGAGAGCCCGCGGTGGTGCATTTTCTAGGGGATTTATAGGCAGTTGAGGACTTTTGGGAACTGAGGGCTTAGGGTAAGGACTCATACCACCTGCCCTGCCCTCAAGGTGGGCTGGGTTGTTGTCTGTTTGCTAGGGCTGTTTACAGTGAAGTCACGGGTTATGCTGGGATAGCCTTGCTGGAACACTCAAACATTCCAGGCCAAGTTGCTCCTGGCCTTTTGACCTTTAACTGATCTCAATGAAGATGTGTATATTCCTAGTCTGGTATCTTTACCCTAGAGAATTAGTGTGACCATGACTTTGCATAATGCTGAACACAGGGTTTTGATAGGGACTTTACATTGTCACATTGCTCTGACTGTAAATATCCTGCCTTGCTTTTTCCGGAGGCCCTCACCCTCCTCTGTCTAAGCCCATGGTCTCTGTCTCATTCCCCCCTCTACAGATAGAGACCCTAGCTGCTGCTAGGGAAAGGGGGCGGCGACCGCTCTGGCTGCTTCATGCTGAGAAGGGGTGCAGTAAAGGGTGCCATTAGGTCTCCATCACTGGTCAGTTGAGAGGGTCTTGGAAGATGGGCACTTCTATATTCCAGGTTCCATTTCTATTACTATTTGTAGTTTTGTGGCTTTTAGGCAAGATAGAACAAATCGTATTATTAGATTAAGTAGCAACATCTGGAGTTGGATTTTTCATTCTGGAAGGACAAACTTGATGAGATTAAGAATGCATGGCTGAATATGAGAACTAGAAATAGTAAAACTTTAATTGGAATGATGGGAGAAAACTAACACATCTGGAGAATCATAGCCAGATATTTTGGGGAAACTAGAATTCTGAATTTAGTTTATGTTCCAATGACTAGTATTAGGATTTAGTATAGATAAAGCCTGCATTATTGAAACAATACTTTTCTGTAGAAAATAATTAACACTTGGGTTGATTATTTGCATAAGTGCGTCAAGAAGAGCAATTGATTACATAGGGTTTTAAAAATGTGCTTTGCTGGTATTTTTTATAAGAAATTTCAGATTGGACTTTTAAAGGCCTCTTGAGGCCAGAAAGCCAAGCCAGACTTGCCATCAGGTTTTGCCTGCAGTACCTGTAGATTTGGTTTTATTCCTCTCTTCTCGAGGTCCCCAAGACATCCTGAGGTTCCTGCACCTGCCAGGAAGTGACTTTCTTTACTCACCTGGTAAGGCTGGGCACCCTGTAAGCAAGGTACCAGGCCAGTTCTTCCAAGGGGCTTTGTTGGCTTTATAAAGTCAACCTTAGTTCCTTAAAGCTGTCTTTTCATACCTGAGTTTATGCACATGCCTCTCAGGTATGACATTCTAGTCAAAGCCTTGGTAATATAACCTGTGTTTTTAATTAGTCCTCTTACAAGGAAAGCGGATTCTTATTGAACTTATGCAAATAAACATACTGCCATGAAATATAAAAATAGTCACCGAGAGTTTTTAAATTATGGAGGGATCAGGTAGAGAGAAAGGTAAATGTTTCAATTCTGCTTATAAAGATATTGTCATTTACTATAAACTGTTGTCTGCTTAAAAGAAAAAGCTTAAAACACTTTATCAGCAACATTTGAAACAAAAAGCCACAAAATCATCTTCCTTAGTTTACTTAATCCTGTATAACCAATACCGGTTCTGCTGAAATCTAGTTGTTTACTAGTTTAGGAGTAATAAAACAATGACTATAAATGACAAAAGACTTACAAATGACAATGGTTGAAGATCTGATGAGAGCTTACTGTAAGACAGTTGACATAAGGGAACTGAGATATTTCTGTAACAAAAAAACATTCAGTAACAAAGTTTAGCATCATTCCCTGTGACAGTGCTTTCTAGGTAATTAAGCAGGTAATTATATATCAGATAAATAAGCCAAATTAGCCAAATACTTTCCTCAATGAGAAAAAAATTCATCTGACATGTTCCAGGGGCCATCTGGAAAATATCAGAGTTAACTAGAGGTAAAAGCACCTCTTTTCGAATTTGATTTTGGGAAGTTGTCAGAAGAAAGTTTCTTTGGCATTTGCTTAAATAGGATTATAGGTTGCCATGAAGCAATACTTATCCATTTAACCAGAATGACAATGAAATACCTCAAAGGCAAATACCAAAGGTTAAAGTTAGCAAAGCTTAGCTTTTAGTCCTTTTAATATTAAGATCTCATTTTCTTAAATACTCAGACAACTCATTGAGACTTTCAGCATGAGAAACTGCTTTGATAAAACAATTAGAGAACCCTTTACAATCTTTCAACGTTAAGAACAAACTAACAGTTTAAGAAAATTTTGTCTTTTTAACTGAAAACAAAATTCTAATTTTGTTGTGTACTTGATATCGAGACTGATTTGCTTTAATTTTATATAGCATGACCACATCAATTCTTCCACAAACTTTCCACAACTTCCTTTTACATTCAGAGTTCTCCCTCTAAATAAACAGCTGTACTTTAGAACAAAGTTACTTTCTTTTATCAAGACACATTCTTTAGCATGCAAAAATGTTTTATTGTTTTAAGTAGTTTTAATTAGAACTTAAAACCGTTAGGAACCTTGATTTTCAGTGAACACTGAGAAATAGGCTATTGTAAACTGTTACACTAGCATTCTTTAGATTGACAAATTTATGAACACATTTTATAATTTCTGGAACCATGTGCTTTACAGCACAATCTCACTAAGCACAAAATATGTGTAAACTTAGCAAAACTTTAAGGTTTTAGGTTACCACAAAGATTCTGAGGCCATTTGTAGGTATACACACTGTAATACACTGTAACACACTATTATTAAGATGTCCACTTGCTGCACTTCAATTTACTCATTCCTAACAACTATGCTAGATTACTTACAAAACCTTTACTGAACATTAGACAAAGTCAAGCCTCTAAGCATTTTATTCTTGAAAGATTAAACAGATAACATCAACTTAAATGACTTTAGGTAAACTTAGGCAGCTGATAACCATAAGGACATGTCTGTTTCAGTTCAACTTAAATTAGCATTAATGCTTAATATCTTTTATTAGAATTTTCTTGAAATTTTAGAATGCCCAGTTTTCACAAGCACTTGTCTTTAAATCAATTTTATTAATACCATCCGGAGGTAGAAAAATCTTTCATTTACATGCTTAGACACACAAACATACAGATTGAGATGTAATGACTACAGTTAGCAACACTTTTCATAAAAGAACATATACACAGACAAACTGATACAGAGATTTGAGTTACTGATATCCAATGCCTTTCCTTTTAGCTTATTTGACTGAAAGTATCTCAGTTTTCAAGAATACACTCTACGGGCAAGCAGTTCACATAACTGGGTTAAGGTTTAGATGGCCCCAGACTAACAGGGCCGATGAAGGCTCTGAACTGATAGGGACTGTGTGTGTCCAGGGGACTGGAAATGAAACACAAGTACAATTCTAACACCAGTCATTTAAAGCCAGGCGGTATTGCAGAAGATACATTTCTTCTGTTTCAAGGAGTCTAGTTTAAAAACCTCCCAGTTTTTGAAAATAACCCAATAAGTAGAATAGATTTTCACTAAAAAAATTTAGAAACTAGTCTCATATTATAGTAGTCCACAGGACTTTGGACTATTTCCCTTCCTTGCATTAAAATAAATTCAGCTGTATAACTTTATTATATTGTCTACTTCTCTCAGGGACCAAGCCTCTCCATTAGAGTTTCTATTGAGGCCAGGCTTGTGTGCAGAAGATAAGACACTTCTTCAGGGTCTGGGGATTGAATTGCTCCAAGTTCTTTAGAATGCAAGCCAGAGGCATGTATGGCTTTAGACTTGAAGAGGATGCTCCCATCTGAAAGAGAGAGAGAGAAAGATGGGTGTCCAGCACCTGATCAGCCTCTCTCTCTGTGAGTCCGTCCCCTCGCCTTGGAGCCTAGATGACAGTGGTTAGTCACCTCCTCTGCGGGTCTACTGGATTTAACCACTCCTTACCAGCATGGCCTGTACCTTGCCTTGATTCCCCTCTTGCCTTCCCACTGAGCAAGAGTTGCTTCAGAGCCCCGGATCTAGTGGGAACCTCACCAGTATACTCTTACTTTACGCCTCTGGGAGTCCTGATCCAGACCCTAGTTTCTCTGCACGGGCTTCAGCACAGTCCACTCAGGCTGCGGATAAAGAACTGCCGTAGCTCCAGGAAGACTGCCTGCAAGGAAGAGATCACTAGAGTAGAGCCATGGCTAGAATTTAAACGGGGCCATTTACATGTACAGTTATGGAGGGAGTGTCTATACTCAAACACCAGTTTCCGCCACTACCTGAGATTTAGCCAGTCACCCACTATAACAAATTTGACTGTGAAACAAGAGGTTGGGGGTCATCTGTGACTCTTGCATAGGCAGCAGGCTAGCTGGAGGTTCACTCAGCGCCATGGGATCAATCGACCAGAGCCGAGATCCAAGGGCCACTGTCTACTAGTCTGGTCTGCCCTCAGAGCCTGCAGATTAGGACAGGAAAGTAGGAAATTGGCTCAGCCACTCCCCAACATTCTTGTCTGTCCGGAGGCAGGGGACCAAGGACAGCCAGACCCTGGGAGACCTTTCACCCAAGACTTAAGACTGGTAGCCAACGCTAATCATCTTTTAAGTGGCTAACAGGTGCCCAGACACATTTTATGAGATAAAGAGTACAGCATTTAGTTAGAAAAAAAGAGCGAAGCGTGGATCTCCTACCTTGCAGTGGTGAGCATCAGGTTCCGTTAAATTGATGAAGTTAGGAGAGAGTTAGGAATAGCCCCTGCTTCAGCGAGAGGCCAGGGCAGCCTAAAGAAGCAGGCTAGAAGTCAAAGAGAGACAGAAAGAGAGACACTCCTCATGGATACCCAGTCGGGCTCTCGGGGTCTGATTCCAGACACACGGGCCTTTGAGAAGCCGCTGAAGTGTAGCCTCAGCCTAGGCTCTCGCAGGTGCCCATGGCCTTCCTCAGTCCCTCATATCCAGGGAGATGCCTCTGAAGGGGAATCCTGGCCTCCACGCAGGTGACTTTCCTGGCTCCCAAGGGAGATGGGGGATCCACTGAGGGAGACGCAGGAGAACCTGTCACTTGAGACTTTGAGATCGGCAGCCGGGCTAGTCCCATTTAAGTGGCTGATGAGCGCCCAATGTTGTGTGCCACAGACAGCTTCCTTCTGTAAGCACAGTGAAAGAAAAGGCAGGCTTGGATGCCGATACTCACCTCTGAAACTATCCCGGATGAGCCCCCAAAGATGATGCTAGGGTTTTTGTTTGTGGAGTCGAAGAATGAACTTAGCAAACACCCAAGGTAGGAGAGCCAGGGAGAGGCTTTTATTTAGAGATACAGTGAGAAAATAGAGATCCTGGCTTATACCAGAAGGGGACAAGAGAGCCTGGGGTGGTGCAGTGTCTAGCGGATTTATATGCAGTTGAGGACTTTTGGGAACTGAGGGCTTAGGGTGTGGACTTGTACCACCTGCCCTGCCCTCAAGGTGGGCTGGGTTGTTGTCTGTCTGCCTAGGGCTGTTTACAGTGAAGTCATGGGTTATGCCAGATACCCTTGCCAAACACTCAAACATTCCAGGCCAAGTTGTTCCTGGCCTTTTGACCTTTAACTGATCTCAATGAAGATGTATATATTCCTAGTCTCATATTTTTACCCTAGAGAATTAGTGTGACCTTGACTTTGCATAATGCTGAACACAGAGTTTCGATAGGGACTTTACATTGTCACATTGCTTTGACTAAATATCCTGCCCTGCTTTTTCTGGAGGCCCTCACCCTACTCTGTCTAAGCCCATGGTTCCTGTCTCACTATTAGCTCCTGACTCCTTCCTCATGATACTGGGGTTCTCATTCATGGAGCCAAAGAATGAACTTTGCAAACACTCAAGGTAGGAGAGCAAGGTAGAGGGTTTTTTTTAGAGATAAAGTGAAAGGACAGAGCTCCTGGCTCGTGCCAGGAGGGGACAAGAGAGCCCGTGGTTGTGCCATTGTCTAGGGGTTTTACACACAGTTGAGGATTTTCAGAAATGGGGTTAAAGGGCTAGGGGTGCAGACTTGTAAGACCGCCTGCCCTGCCACCAAGGTGGGCTGGGTTGTTGTCTGCTTGCTTGGACTGTTTATAGTTGAGATTGATTACTGTGGGTAAAATTGTAACATTTCCAGAATATCTCACCTGGCTTTGGTACATCTTTATATCAACAGGCGTTCAGAGGTGGGAAGAAGTAAGGCTTTAGTGCATTTGCATCTTTCCTCAGGGGTGAAGAAGTTCATCTTCATATCAGTGGGTAATTACCTGGGCTGTGGAGGGCTTATCTTTACCTGAGAGGTGAGGGGGAGGGCTGCTTTTGCTGCTGCTGGAGCAGGAGAGAGAGATGGGCCAGACTGCAGTTTTGTAAGCAATGAACAGGTTTTAAACTTTATTTCTCCCTTTGATTTTGGTTTTTAGCGGTATTTTGCCCCAGGATTTCCTTTCCCCAGACTAACAAGTAACAATTTAGTCTTTTGCCTAGATTGCAGATTACTTGATTAGGATTACAGAATGAAGAACAGCACATAGGTATAGTTAAAAATAAGCTGGGCCTTTTAGCAGGCTAAGGCAAATTTTACAGTGTCATGATCTAACTGATACAGTGAAGTCACAGGTTATGCTGAGATACTTCTTTATTTGCAGAACACTCAAACATTCCAGGCCAAGTTGCTGCTGGCCTTTTGAGCTTTAACTGATCTCAGTAAAGATGTCTATATTCCTAGTCTGGTATCTTTACCCTACCGAATTAGTGTGACTCTGACTTTGCATAAGGCTTGACACAGTTTTCACAGGGACTTCTTTGCATGTTGTTACATTGTTTTGTCTGTAATTATCTTGCTTTGCTTTTTTCCAGAGGCCCTCACCCTACTCTGCCTAAACCCACGGTCTCTATCTCACTCAGGAGAGCAATTCAGTAAGGACATCCATCCTGCTCTACTTGATATCACCTAGGGGCTCAACCTCTACAAACTAGGGGGTTAAACTCTGCAGGGAGGTCTTATCATTCATCCAGTTCATAGTTGAAAAATGAAGTCACATTCATGGCAGGTTTTTACAAAAGTATATTTTATTTTTCATGCTCCTTTTTTTCCCTATGTGATTTACTTTTTATTTTAGGATTTGTTTTTCATACATAATCTGTGATTATGATAGCCATGGTTTCCTTGGTGACTAGTTTTTAACTTTACAACCGATGTTTCTCAAGGAGCAAGTGTGCTGGAGCTTTGCTTCCTTTTGGAAAACTTTAATGGGATCTTGATAAAGGAGTGATTGTAATAGCCTGAGAGGCTCCTTCTCAATTCAGCGGTTTGTTGCCCTGAGGAAGCCCTTTACCTGATGTAGAGTGGCTGGTTCACTTTACAGGCACACCTGGTCGCTGCGAGAGGTTCAGGAGGTGCATCAGGGCCCTTGGGTTATGAAGACTGAATCATGTGCAAACACATCTTTAGAAAAACAGAGCAGCCTGTTGGTAAAGCAGTTCTTTGACATGCAGAGATGTCTATTTAAACGTGTATGCTGCAAAGTGCAGGGTAATCGCTTTCTGATCATTCTCAATGGCTTTTGCCTACCCACATTTCTGGCTTGTTAGCAGATAAAGTTTGAAGTTCAAAAGTAGGTTACAGTTATTTTATTCCCCACTCTTGAACAGTAGGGAGATAGTCCAGTTCTGAGCTTACTAGACAGCACCAGGCCAAGCGGACTTCCAGTGACTTAAGGACAAAATTTGATATACATTGTTTGTGGGTCAGCCAGCCTTACAGCTCTAAAATAATTTTTTAAATAAGCCATTGGAATTGATTATGTTCTCACCTACCACACAGTAAAGGTCTTCCACCCATGAAAACCAGTCCTTCTTCCAAAGTGGCTGCATCAGAAGCTATTGCTTTAGAAAAGTGCAGGTTGAGAGATACAAGGGCCAGGAATGGAAGCCAGGTAAGAGCTAGTGCTGGGCTGAAGGCCCCGGGAAGCCGGGATGGTAACTTGAGCTGTGCCTGTGCCCCAGGCAGGGACTCCCTGTGGTTTGGACTCTTCTTCCCTGTAGCTTGGGGCTCTTTCCTCAGCACCTATCATCTGTTCCCTGTGAGTAAATTTGTTATATTTCCAGAATATCTCACCTGGCTTTAGTGCATCTGCATATCAACAGGCGTTTCTCAGGGGTGGAGAAAGGTTTATCTCCATATCAATGGGTAATTACCTGGGCGACCAAGGGCTATTCTGAACCTGAGAGGTTGAGGGGAGGTCTCGCTTGCTTCTGCCAGAGTAGAGGACAGACACGGCCCAGACCACAGTTTGTAAGCAATAATCAGGTTTTAAACTTTATTTCTCCCTTTGGCTGATTTCAGTTTTAGAGGTATTTTGCCCCAGGATTTCCTCTCCCTGGAGTTACATACCATTAAACAAGAGGGAAAAATCACTGTTTAACGAATATCTGGGTGATTATCAGAAGAGAACTGTGTTCCTGAGCCAGTTTCTATTTTAGGCACAGCTAGGGACTCACTGGTGACCTTGGGCAGAAAAGAGGCCCCATTACTCCTTAGACAAGTTTCCAGGACTCAAACCAGAGTTACAAGCAGCATGGGCTCTGAAGAGACCCTTCAGCCTCGGAACTGTAAGCACCCCCCATGCCCCACTCTCTGAGAGTCTTTGCCACAGCGTTGGGGGCAGTGGGGCTGAGGGTGCGGGATGCAGGGCTGGGAACCCAGCTCCAATAGGCTTGCGTGTGAGCTTGGCTGCTTGCCTAATACCTTGCTCCTCGCTCACCTCCTCTGCAGGTAAGGATAGTAGTGGAGGTCAGGGTGGCAAGGAGCACGTGCACTTGTACACACAGGCAGGGGACAGCCCAGGGTAGTGGCTGAGAGTGTCGGCATTATCACTACTGTGGCCGTTTTCTCAGAGGCGTGCTTGTTGGTGTTTTTGTTGCCATTTACTCCTCCCCCCACCACATGGCTTTGAGGCTCCCCCACGTGGGGGGTGCACCTCCCCTGCCCCAGACTTGAGGCCTGGCCATGTGACTTCTCTGGCCCTTGGCTTGTGGTCGGAGTGTCAGCACACAGCGCTGCAGCCTGAGCTGCAAACAGCAGTTCCCCTGTGCTCTGAACTGGGCCGTCATTCATGAAAATAACAAGCCCCAGCCAGGTTTTGAATGGAATGGATCAGATTAGAAAAACGGTTTGGGGCGTTTGGGGCCTATGATTACATGCTTGGACCAAGTAAAGGTGCTCACTGAGTTTTGCCAACATGAAATCCCTATTTGGGCTCATACTGATGGGACAAGAGTCTCTCTCTCTCTGCTCTGTATCTATCCGTTTCCCTTTTAGCAATCTGGCAAGTAAATGGAGTGCATCTGGCTTGTGCATTATAACAAAAGGAAATCACATCAGAGATTTGTCCAATCTGGGGTCCTGTGTTTTGTGACTGAGTTTGGTCCCTATTCACCCATTCAACAATTCTTTGTAATAAATACAGTTCTGAGATAATAAATCAGTGTGGACAGGGCCAGTCTCCAGCAACAGAGCTCTGAGTGGCCTGCTCTGAGTGAGCGGTGTCAGTGAGCAGGGAAACAGGTGGAGGAAAGACAAGAGTGGGTCAGGTTTCGGGCTGTGTGTTCAGTGGGACAGCTATGTTTGAACAGGGGGCCATCTGGGATGTTTCTGCACTAGCTTTCTTGTGACTGGCTCCTTTTCCCGTAACTTCCTCACTGTTCATACCAGGGAGGGCTTTGGAGGGAGGGATGACATGTCAGGAGAATGGAAACAGATGAAGTGCTGTTTGCAAAGCTGTGAGTGGCTACCAGGCATGGTGAGTGGCAGGCACAGTGCCCGCTGGTAAGAGCCCAGCCATTAGAAGGAAGGTGGTGGGCAAGCCTGCGCAAGAAGCTGTCCGGCCCCCAGGCTGTAATGTGGGCAGGGGTTAGAGGAGGGAGGCCCGGGCTGGAGTGGCCTGCAAGGGCCTCACCTCTGCTCAGGGGAGAAAGCCGACCAGTTAAAGGGGTCAGGGCTGTTTTGCTGAACACAAAGAAGAGAAACCCTCAGAGAGGGAGATTTCAGTGTGAATGATAGTTATCTGCTGACCTTGGCCACCAATGCTGAGAGATTATCACAGTGCAGCAACTCTTCTGGACCCAGACAAGGAGAAACCCAACCGGATGTTAGTACTCACCTAACAATGAGGAACTGATAACCTGAGACAACAGCACCTGGTCAGGGGCCTGGCTGAGATGTGCCAAATACAGGCTTTCTTTATGAGAAAAAGAGACATGTACATGCGCATACTATGGTTAATACATGACAGTCAATACACACAACAGGGGACAGTCTTAGTTTTAACAGGTAAGGTCTCATACTATGGTCACCAGTGTGTCTGTGTGGAAGGCAGAGACTGCCTGAGGAACGGCTTCTGGCTGAGGTGGAGGCTCATGAGTCCTGAGGGCTGGGAGGGGAAACTGTAGAGGGGGTGTGACAGGGATGCGGTAAATTAGGCCAAGGTAAGGACACTGGCCTTTGGCAGCATCTCATTTGTTATCAGCTGCCTGGGGCAATAACGGTTTATGAACTGGGCCTTAGCACAGGGCAGCACCCCAGGCCAGTTAACAAGGAGATCACAGGAGCAGTCAGGTGGCTGTTTGGGAATCCAAGTGGCCTTAAAGATGACTTCCTGCTGAGGGGGAATCTGAAAGGACACCTTCACCCTTGGCAGGCAGTGAGCAGCACTGTGGGATGTCACCCAGGCCCTGCAGCCATTGCCCAGGCATGTGGCTCTTACACAGCAGCCCTTTGGCTGCACAGAGGCTTCCATGTTTAGAAAGCTTTCTGGAAACTATGCCACAGAGTCGTGAGGCCCGGCTTGTTTGCAATGCCAGCATCTGTGGGCACTGACAGCACCGTGTCCCCAGTCAGAAGGGCAGCATGCATGGGGCGCCCCAGGATAGCCCCTGCTGACACACCATCCCCTGTGCCCTCTGCCTCCAGCCTGGATGCAGGGCTGGCCTGCTGGGGCAGAAGAGAATTTCGTCCCAGCCAGCACTCCAAGGTGAGGTCTGCAGGTCCAGACTGCCTCCTGGGGTCACCAACACTACAGCCCGAAAGTGAATTCAGTTGGCAGCTATTTCCCCCCAGTACAAAACACCTTAATGGACAGCACGTGCCGTTCCCCACAACCCTGCTTCAACACCAGCAACGAGTCCCCTGATTCAGACAGCTGTGCGTGCTGAGGTGCCCCTCTGGCCACTAGGACCCTGGGGGAAGCAGCTATTGCTGCAGGCTCACACCACCGGGGTGCATGCATTCCAGGTCATGGAGGTCTCAAATTACTGCACTGTAAAAACTTTAAAAAGTCACTGTTCTCCATGAAGACCTCTGTAATATGTACAAACACTTCTGTGCTTCACTAAACAGAAAATACATAACGTAACTCACCTCCTCAGGACGACTCGGGAATGTCATTGTGAACACCAAGTCATGAGCTCTCAGTGAAGTGCTGAGCCCCAGGATTTACGGGATTTAGGAAAGGGCCGTTTGGAAGCGAGCAATATCAAACCTCAGTGAGGTTTTTTTTTTTGGAGGAATCCCCTAGAAAACAGGAGAACTAGACAGTTTTAAAAAATTGTTCTTCTAATCATAACAGTAATATATGTTCACTGCAGGAAACTGTTATGTACAAAATAATTTTAAAAATAGTCACTGAAATGAATTTAAAATAGCTTTATGTTGCTGGCCATTGCTGTCCCTGTCTGTCATCTGTGGCAACTCCTGTTGGATTCCCTGTCTCTGCCGCGTGGGGCCCGTCAGTCCTTCAGGGCATGTGACTGCTTTGGTTTCTGGGTAAAATGGTGCTGTGGTTTCAAAAAGAAAAGATAAATATTATCAAAAATGCATTAAAAATTTGTCTATACTCTTAATAAAAATATTAAATTAGGGTAATTTATAAACTGTGTCTTACAAATACTGTCAGTTTGTCTATAAGAAGCTGGTGAAATTAGCAAATACTAGTCCTTATAATCTCTTGGAATCTTTTACAGCTACTCTCAAAAACTTCAAAGTTTTGCGAGCAGGTTCTCGAATAGAATGGTGCTGAGTGTCTTAGTGTGCTCAGGCTGCAATAACAAACACCACAGACTGGGGGCTCAGCAGAAACTGGTTACTCAGCTGATTCAGTGTCCGGTGAGGCCCCCTTTCTGGTTTGCAAATGCTGCCCTTTCCTTGTGTTCTCCTATGACAGAGACAGGGAGAGGAAGCGCACGCCTCCATGTCTCTCCTTAATAAAGGCACCAATACCACCACCAGGGCTCCATCCTTGCAATCTAATTACCTCCCACAGCCCCCACCTCCTAATACCATCACATTGGGACTTAGGGTTTCAACACATGAATTTGAGGGGGACAAACACATTCAGGGTATAGCATTCCTGTAACATACTTTGGAAACATTATAAAAACATTTCAGTCAGTTAGAGCTTCATGCTGAGACTGTGGTGCGTGGTAACTCCCCAGATCTCTAGCTTCCCATAGTTTACCTGGGTCAGGCCTAGATGGCGCCTCCTGTCCTGGCATGATCGTTAGACAGCCTCATACAGGACATGATCAGGTTCCAGCCTCAGGCCACACACCTGCCCTGGCTGGGAGGCTGTACTGCACAGGGCAGAGCCAACTGGAAGAGAGAGGCAGCAAGTCAGTCCTCGGCTGCCCCACACCTGGAAAACATCTCCCAAGGGCTGGGTGTGTGGAAGGGGGCATATTTTTCTATGTGGCCTCCTTTTGCATGTCTGAGGTTTTGACTGGCCCTTGGTCCCCTCTCACCCATTAGGCAACGGGAAAGGAGACGGGCCAGCAGTCAAGATCTCCCGGCTCTGGGGTAGCCGTGGACAACACACTGGGTAAAGCATGCATTTAGGTAGGCACAATAGCCCCTATTCCTCACATCTTTAAACCTCAGAGCCCTTCAGACTGGGAAGAAGATCAAAACGGCTCCCCTCAATCATATTTCATTACAGTTGCTAGTTCAGAGTTGCCAAATACTTAAAAAGTCATGTAAAACACTTTAATGTCAGGAAAAAAAAATAGGTCCAACACCCCATGATATTAAGGATCCTGGCCACGGTCTCCGTTCATTCACTCACTCACTCAGGCAGCACTTACTGGGCACCCAGCTGAGTGTGTGCAGGTGAGTCTTGGTTTAATGTCACCTGGACATCTTTCTTCAAATGGAATTATTCTGCCACTAGCTTTCATCTGCTGCCCTGGAATGCCCCGCCTGTGCAAATACAATCTCAGGCCAGCCGGGACCCGAGGGCCTGTGAGGCAGCCCCTCAGCCTGCATGTGCAGCCTCAGTCTCACACCGCTTGCCACAGCAAATTGGATCCCTGCTTTCTGCTCTGCTTGCCATGGACGTCATGCTTCTGCACCAAATCCTCTTCTCTAGGAAGCCCTAGGCCCTCTCTAACCAAATTACGCTACACTACTTAAAATTCCTTAAATCTTTATTTTAAGTGGATTTCAGATCAATAAAGCAGGCCTTTAAATGTCATCAGAGAGGTTATTTCTAAATTAGGAGGTATGCCATGACCTGTCAAATGTGATAACGTATGTAACAGCCCCTGGCACAGTGCCTGGGGTGTGGTGGGTGAGCAGTGTTAGCTGAAGAATGAATGAATGAAATAGCTCCACCTGCTGGTGGCGGGGGGGGGGGAGGGTGTCGCTGAGGAGGAGGGATGGTAGACGGGTGGTGGAGCAGGAGAAGGCTCACTTGAGTAGCATTTTCCACGTGTGTGTAGAACTACCCTTTGCACCCTGTGTGCCCAAATTCCTGAACCGGTTTGCTTTATACACCAATTTGTTATCCACCTTCTGTGTCTTGACAGTTTTTGAAACCTTCCCCAAGACTTGGTTCTGTCCTTTGTAATACGACTTAATAATGAGTGTATGCACTCATAACCAGCAAGCACACTAACATGCACATGACTACAGTAGGCATATGAACCTTATACAGGAATATACTACATACTATTACATTACATGTACCTCTGTGCCCATTGTCTTACTGGGCCTTGGCGAGGCCCAGGGGGCTATCTGGCATGTGCAGCCCTTTGTGAAGATGTTCACAGCTAGAGAACTCAATCACAATAATTGATTGCTCTGGGTCCCAGCTTCCACTGTTTTAGCATGGCTCTGCGTCAACCGGACAGGCATCAGCTGCGTGTCATGGGACTGGCACCCAGGTCTGGCCCTTATAAACGTGGAGGGCTGCACAGCCCTGTGCTTTTCCACCATGGATGCACCCAGCATGGCAGAGTGGTCTCAGGCACTGTTCCAGCACCGGGCGAGGTGTGCGGTGTGATACCCATGCCCTAGGCCTTCAGTGGACCAGTGGCGGCTGGGTGCAGGCCCCTCAGGTTGGATAGGCTGCCCATCTTGGCCCCAGTTAACAGAGCTACCCCCACCCCACAGTGCGTGTTTTCTTCAGTAACCAGGCTTTTACTTTTGCTAAGTTTCCTTTAACATGAAAGCTGGGCTCACTCTTGCCCACCCCCTCACATCCGTTCAGTTCTTTGGCCTTCTGCCAAAAACTCCCTTTCTTGATGCTCAGCTGCCCTCCACCTCACCTCGTTTGCTCCCCACATTTCAGGCACTGTGAGCTCTTGTGCTCAAACCCCCTAAGGTTACGTAAACAGTACTTTGAATTTATCTTCCTTTTCCTTCAGTGTTTTGTTTCAGGTTCATTAGGGACTTCCTTAGGTGTAATTACTACCGGTCTGCTTGGAGTGCTGCCCACCTTGCCCTTATTTTGTTAAAAATGCATGGATTTGCTGAGGCTTCTTTCACTTTTAAAGTTAACTCCCTGTCTGCCTGCACATCAATCTTGTTGATCCCATTTCAAGGCATGTTCTAGAGTGAGCTTCTGCATAGCTGTTTTTCTGCCTGCTCCCCACCCCCTGCTTCTGTAGGAAGGTGAACCAGGACCGAAGGGCAGGATTAGAGCTCTGGAACCCAACCTGAGTCCTTTCTAGCCCTGTGTCTGCAAGCTGATGCCCTCTGACTTATTTGCAGTGAAATCCCCCTTGTGTGCGTGCAGCCTCCGTAGCCCTACCTTTATACCGTGCAAGCGCACCCTTTTCTCTCACATTCCTGCTCTATTACCCCATGTGCTGCCATTTTCTCTGAGATCACAGGCCTGGAAAATGGGATCTGTCTTCTGGGGGCTGTCCCACTTGAGCCACCTCTAACCTCTGCCTTGGGCAGGTGGCTTAAATGAAATCCAGATTGTGATCATCAAGCATTTGATTAAAGCTAACTTTGGAAATCACAGGTCACATGGAAAATTAATTTCCCTCAGGTACAGATGCACCTGCTAATGAACCATCACCTAATCCCGTGACAGAGCCCACTGGTTCTGCAGGCTTAAGGGCGGACTCCAGATGTGCCACTCGGAACCAACAGTTCTATCTTATGTGACCGGGAACTGATTTTCCCCGGATTCCAAAAAGAGGCTTCACATTTGACCATGTCATGGAAGGATGAGATGTAAATCTCTTCTGAGTGATTACAGCTGGCTATGTGGCCTTGGCCATGGGAAATGCACCTACTTTAGATTGGCTACTAAAGTCAGTTGGGTCTGCTCCTTGAGTGTGGTGGTGACCTCCCATGTTCCATCATCCATCACCAGGTCTTTCCTTCCCTAGGATGGAATAATGTAGCTGCATCAGGCTGTGAATGGATGGGACCTGAGCATTTGAAACTTTAATTCAGCTTAGTTTATTTCTGTGGGTGGAGATTTTGATTATTCACTTTCGATGCTCTCCTTGCAAAACAGAGCCATGGGGATGAATTGGAGCTCTGGGACAGCCACCTTTGGTTCGGGCCTATCCTAGAAGGAAGGTGCAGGGGGAACAGGATATGACGAAGTGGGAACCTGGAATGCTGGGTCAGCACAGGAGTCATGAAAAGAGGGTCTGGAGGAAGGGGGGGTGATCAAAGCAGCAAGCCAGCAGACTGAGGGAGGCCCAAGTGGAGCAAAAGTAGAAACACTCCTTGGAGTAGAGGAAGCACAGTCAACATTTCTTCTCTGCCTGCCGCATGAATCTCACTGAGCCATTGTCAGGCCAGATGGTCCTCGACCCCATCACACTGCACGTGGGCACACTGTGGCTTGTTCACCATTTCAGGGCCTCCTGGGATGCACTGAGGACAGCAGCAACTGGGGCTCATTCTGTGCCCATCACAAGAAGCCAAGGAAGCTTAAGTGAAACCTCCACTCTGTACAGAACATATGGTTACAAACGCCTAAACGGTAATAGTTAATCATTGGTTAGCATACCCACAAGAGAGGGTATGAAAAGAGCATGGGAAAATTTACAGAAAAATGAAGGGGCACATTTAAAGGGGGCAGAAAATGGGGCATTAATACAGATTAGTGAAGTCTGAAGCTTGTCAGGGGTTGTCAGCCAGGGAGCCTAACAGTGAAGAGCTTTCCTGGGTTTTGGAAATTAATTTGCCAAGTAACTTCTCTAAATCGGACTCCAGAAGGCTCAGCTTGCTGTGGTACACATCTGTGAGAAATGTAGTTTCTCTACGTGTAAGAACATGGGATAATTTGCTTGTTGGCATTCTTTTGTCTTCAAGTATGGTGGCCATCTTCTTTCTTGCCTTTTAACCCTTTTTAATAGTGAAATATAACTAGCATAGAGAAAAGTGCATTAAAACGTAAGTACTGACTTTTGGTTCCCCCCAGATGGAATAGCCCTATTCCTCTCCAGTTCTGCTTCTGACAACCAAAAATCCCTAAGACATCACACAGCAAGTAGGTGTGGGAAGACTGTAGAAAGTGGAAAGAAGGTAGCAAACAGCCTAGGTTCTTGGGACCTAAAGAACCATATGGTGGTGGGTTTCCTGGCCTCTTATCATCCCACTCATTCTGAGGTGCTGCAGAAGCCACCCTGAAATCCCCAAGAGGCACAAACAACAAAAGCTCTATTTATGCCCATTTCCTATGGGTAAAGGATGGGGAAAAGGGATGCATGGCAGCAAAAGGACTCCTTTTGGCAATATGCACCTTTCTCCAACAAGATGCCAGTGGACAGAGCAGGGAGCTTCCGGCCCCACCTGCTCCTGTTCTCCCTGCAAGGGCTGGTAGGCACTTCTACTCTCCGGAACATAGAACAGCCAAGCTGGAAGCTGGGAGCTAATCCTCCATCGCCCTGGCAGAGCAAATCCAAATAGGATAAACACAAGGAAATGATAAACTTCTCAACATCAAAACATAATATTAAATGTATGTTAATCAAAAACAAAGAAAAAAATCCTGAAAGAATCAGAAGAAAATGATACTTTACTTATGGAAACATCTCTGTGAATGACAGTGGGTATTTTATCTAAAACCATGGAGGCTAGAGGTAAGAGAGGCACACATTTTTCAAGCATTGAAAGAAAAGAACTGTTAACTGTAAATCCTATAATCAGCAAAAATATCCTTCATGAATGAAGGGGAATTCAGAGACTCTCAGATGAAGGAAAACAGTATTTATCACCAACTAAAAGAAGAGGGTCAATTCCTAGAAAACTATAAAATATCAAACTTAATCAGGATAAAATAGACAGCCTGGAAGTTCTATACCCATTAAAGGAACTGAAATTGTAAATAAAAACTCTTCAAAAATAAATCTTCAGATGAACACATTTTAGGAACAATTAATACCAATTTTACACAATCTACATCAGAAAGTGGAAGAGGAGAGAACATTACTCAATTTATTTTATGAGGCTAGTATTACCCTGATAACAAAACCAGAAAAAGACAGTACAAATAAGAAAGAAAAAAGAAAAGAAAGAAAAGTTATCAACAAAATTTTTAGCGAATAATATCTAGTAATGTATAAAAAGAATTATACACCATGACAAAGTGGGATTTATTCCAGGCATGCAAGGCTAGTTCAATATTTGAAAAAGTCAATCAGTGTAGCATATCAACATACTAAAGAGTAAAAATCACATGATTACATCAGTTAATGCAAAAAAATATACAATCTTATACCCATTTACAATAAAATCTCTCAGCAAACTAAGAATACAGGAGGCTTCCTTGTGTGGATAAAAGGAAGCTACAAAGAACCTTTAGCTAACATCATACGTGATGGTGAAAGATGGAATGCTCTTCCCTTAATAATGGGGAAAATACAAGGATGTCTGATCTCACAACTCTTATTCAATATAGTATTGAAAGTTCTAACTACTGAAATAAGGCATGAAAAAGAAATAAAAGACATAATAACATTTGGAAAGAAAGTAATAAAACTGCCCTTATATGCCAATAGCATGGTTATTTACATGGCAAATCCCAATGAATTTTTTAAAAACCTCCTAGAATTATTAATTTAAGTCAGCAAGATAGCAGGATACAAGAATACCAAAAAAATAAAAAATAAAATCAATGTCATTTCTATATACTAACAATGAACATTTCAAAATCAAAATTTTAAACTCAATACTATTTATAATAGTTCCCAAGAAAATGACATGCATAGGCATAAATCTAACAAAATATGTACAGAATCTGCATGCTGAAATTATGAAATTCTGATGAAAGAAATAAAAGACCTTAATAAATGGAGAGACTCACCTTGTTCATGCATCGGATCATTCAATGTTGTAAAAATGTCAATTCTTCTCAAATTTACCAATATGTTTAATACAAGTCTTATTAAAATCCCAGCAGGGGTTCTTGTAGACATAGACAAGTTTATCCCAATGTTTGGAAAGGCACAGGCCATCGAATAGCTAAAACCTTAGAAGCAATAAAGGGGGAGAAGGCAGTCTATCTATCAGCTACAGGAATGAAAAGAGGGTACTGTTGGCATAGGAACAGACCCATAGATTAATGTGACAGAACAGAAACCCAGAAAACAGAACCCCCCCACACACTTATCTGATTTTTGTCAAAGGTGCAAAAGCAGTTTAATAGAAAATCTGCTGGTTCTAGAGACACTGGACATCCATGGGCAAAAATAAACCTTGACTTAAGTCTTACACCTTATACGAAAATTAGCTCAAAATGGATCACAGACTTACATGTAAAGGAAAGACTTACTAATTGGACCTCATCAAAATTAAAAGCATGTGCTCTGTGAAAGACCTTGTGAAGACTATCAGAAGGCAAGCTACAGACTGCATGGTATTTACAAACTGCATATCTGACCACAACTCAGATCTAGAATAAAGACACCTTAAAACTAAGAGTCAACAAGCAATCCAATTAGAAAGTAAGCAAAAACATGAGCAGACATTTCAAAGAAGAGGATATACAGATGGCAAAGGCACACAGAAAGGTGGTCAGCATCAGGCTGTTAGGGAAATGCAAATTGAAACCACAGCGATACATCACTGCATACTTGTTAAAATGGCTAAAATAAGAACAGTGAGAATACTAAATGCTGGTGAGGATGTGGAGAAACTGGATTACCCACACATTGCTGGTGGGAATGTGAAACAATACAGCCACTCTGGAAAAGAGTTCAGCAGTTTCTTACAAGAGTAAATGGGCAATTATCATGTGACCATGTAATTGCACTGTTGGGCATTTATCTCAGAGAAATTAAGATTTATATTCACACAAAAATCTGTATATGAGGGCTCCTAGAAGCTTTACTTGTAATAGTGAAAACTGGAAACAACTGAGATAATCTTCAATGGATAAATGGTTAAGCAAAATGTGGTGAATCCATACCATGAAATACTATTCAGGGACAAAAAGGAGTGAACTATTGGTACACATGACAGTTTGGATACATCTCTGGGGAATTATGCTGAATATAAATAGATAACCTCCAACATTATATATGATGATTCCACTTACATAATATTTTTCAAAAGACAAAATTTTAGACTCCCTCTATTTATATTAATATCTGCTAACTTTTTTGCTAATCACATCCTTGCTTTTCTTCTTTTGCTACCTAACTGCATCCCTAAACATTAGAGATTTTTAAAAACTTAAAATGATTGGAATCATACAAGATACATCCTGTTTGGCTTTGTTCAGCCAACACAGTATGATGTTAAGATGCTTCTAAGATGTTGCATATATGTATACTTGTTTCATTTTCATTTGCTGTACATATTCTACTGAGTAGTAGACTGTAATTTATTTCTCCGTTCTTCTCTTGATGGACAGTTGGATTGCTTGCAATTCTTGGCTACTTTGAATAATGTTGATATAAACATTTTTGTGCATGTTTTCTCATGAGTATGTGCATGTGTTTTTTCTGGGTAAATACCAAGGGTGGTCATAGGTTAAGACTGTTAAAGTTGTTGAGTACAACTTTAGCAGTATATAAAACTAGCAGTATATGAAAGTTCCTGTTTCTCCACATTTTAACAGTTGATCTGTTGTCTTTTACACTTTAGCCATTCTGGTGCCTGTGTAGTAATATCCCACTGTAGTTTTAGTTTGCACGTTTTCCATTATTAAGGAGGTTGCATGTGAATGCTAATTTTATTTGTCAGATTGGCTGGGCTGTAGTACCCAGATGTTGCTTTTTAGATCTGATTGACATTTAAATTAGTAGACTTTTAAATCAGATTGTTCTCCATGATGTGGGGGATTCAACATGATTGGTCAAATCAGTTGAAAGCATTAAGAGCAAGAACTGAGGATTCCTGAAGAGGGAATATGCTTCCAGACTGCCTTCAGACTCAAGGTGGCATTAGCTCTTCCCTGGGTGTCCAGGTTTCTGGCTTTGCTTGCAGATTTTCAGACTTGCCAGGTCCCACAACTGCATATGCCAATTCCTTAAAACCAATCTCTGTTTCTCTCTATAGATATATTAATTACTATTGGTTCTGTTTCTCTGGAGAACCCTAACACATTGAGCACCTTTTCATATGTTTATTGTCCATTTTGATATCCTCTTTTGTTAAATGAGTATTCAAGTCCTTTATCCCCCCCTTTTTTTCTATTGGTGTATTTTTCTTTTTAATAGTAATTTGTAGGCATTTAAAAATATATTCTGCATGTGAACACAGTGCAGTAATATATGTTGCAAGTGTCTTCTCTTTTAATTTGCCTTTTCATTCACCTAGTCATGCAAATATTTAATGAATAGAAATTCATAATTTCAATGTAGTCTGTTTTGTCAATCTCTTCTCTAAGATAGTGCTTTTTGCATACTAACCCAATTTTCCCTAACCTAAAAACATGAAGTTATTTTCTATATTATTTTATAAAGCTTTTACTATTTTTCCTTCACAGATCTGCAATACACCTGAATCAATTTTTGTGTATGTCATGAAGTAGGGGTCAAGTTTCATTTTCCCCATATGGATATCTAATTGTCCTAGTTATAGAAAAGACCATTCTTTACATCCTTATTCCACATCTTAGTCATAAATCAAGTATCCATATATGCATGATGAGTTTCCAGGGTCTCAATTCTGTTTCATTGGTTTTATCTTTCTATCCTTGAACTAATATCTCATTGTCTTCGTTACCTTCTGCTTTATAATAAGGCTTAATATCTAACAGTATACACTTTTCCACCTTGTTAATTTTTTTTTTTAAGAGTGTCTTGGCTCTTCTTGACTGTATTTTTACATTAAGTTTTAGAATCAGTTTATAAAAGTGCACACACTCAAAGCCTGCTGGAACTTTTATTGGGATTGCATTGAATCTATATCAATTTGAGGAGAATTGATATCTTTATAACATTCAGTTTTCCAATCCATGACATGGCATCTTTTTCCACTTATTTAGATCTTCTTTACTTCCTTATTCATGACTTTCCATTTTGTCTAGAGGTCTTGCACATCTCTTGTTAGATTTTTTTCCCCTCTTTTTGATGCTATTTTATCTTAGGACTTATGCTATTATATCTCACATTTTGTATGTTAAATTTCATTTTTTGGTTGTTTGCTTATATGTAGAAATGCAACTGATTTTTAAAGTCCTGATTTGTGTATATCCAGAAATCTTAGTAAATTCAGCTACTGATTCTAATAGATTATTAATACCTTTTTTACATTTTTTATATGATTATATCACCCACAGATAATGGTATTTCTTTCCCTCCTTCCTTCTTTCTTTCTGTTAGACTTACTGATCTGGTTAAGTCCTCTAGAGAAATGTTGAGTAGAAACACTGACAGAGAACATCCTTGTCTTGATTCCTACTTCATAAAGAAAACGTTCCACTTTTCACTCTTAAGCATGATGATGACCCTAGACCTTCATGTACAGACCTGTGTGGTGAAGTGTGTCTACAGGATCTGCAGGGGGCCTGGACAGGGGGCTGCCTACCCCCAAGGGAAGGGTGTGGGAGGCTCCTCAGTTAATGAAGAACCAAGAATGACGAACAATTACTGAGTCTTTTGTATGTAAATTTTGGTTTCTGAATTAATTTATGACATTTATTCATCTAACAGATTGTTTTTTGAAATTTATTTACATTGTTCATTTGCTTGGCCAAGTTAAAAATTTTTTTTAAAGAGTTAAAGGTAATCTGTAGAGTAAACCACTACAGATTACCTTTGAATTACAGTAAAATCCATGTTTGCATAAGAGTGCCTCTATAGAGATATGACTTTATGATGTGACCATATTTTATAAGCATCTACATCACAATTGCTTCAATGTCACCTGCAGCCAGGCATTGAAAGACAGACTTCAGAAGATGAAAATGCATGAATCCTCAGTATGTTGGGAGACTATCAGGAGACTGGAACATCATGAGAAAGAAGCTAGATTTCATCCTATAGTTTGTTCTTACCTGGGTTCAAAGTCAGGAGTGTTTTAGAGAGGTAACCAAAGAGATGAGGCTAAGCTGGAGCTGGGCCACCTCGTTAGGAGGCCACTGTGGTCACGGGGACCAGAGGTGGCAGGTGGTGACCAGGAGACATGGGGAGTCAAGGCTGAAGCATTGCTTTAGGGGGAAGTCACCACCAGACTTATCCCCTGATCAGCAGGAGGAATAATCAAGAGAGAGAAATCAAAAGTGGCTCTTAGCTCTAATAAAGGAAATTAGAATTGTGCTTAAAGGACCTTTATCATGAAACAAAAAAGGAATTAAAAAATAGAATTATTTTATCCCCAAATAAATTATTAAAGGGAGAAAACCCATGATGTTATCTCTCATCATTGATTAATCAGAATAAATTTAAAAAAATAAAATTAATATGATACATTGCAAATTTCATTTAAAAACAGTATTTATGTGATTGTCTTTACCTGACTCACTTTGTTAAAATTAAAATTTACAACATCACAAGACTATGAAGTGGTAGAATTTAAACTTCTGAGGGTTTCTGGTATAGTGCTTTTCCATTCTAAGTCCCACTTTTTAGGATCTCTGTGTATGGGGGGTGGGATTTATACAGAGAAGGCAGCAGCTGGAGAAAATCACATTTGACTCCATGTCTGCCCAACTCGTGCTGGGAACTTCCACCTCAACTGAAACGGCCTATGTCTGCAAATCAAGCCTTTGCTGTTTTAAATGAAAGGCACCCCCAGAATATGTCCATCATACAAAGGGGCGATTTCTTTTGTACAAGCAAGTGACCCTACTGACGTGTTCACATGAAAAGGATTTGCTGTATTAGGTGCAGTAAACGAGGAAGCCGTGGGAACAGTTCCGTCTGACGCAGGTGCTCCCACACTGTACCTGCCTGTGACCAGCTGAATGTGCCCGAGGCGGCGAGGGGGTGCAGCCTGCAAAGCCCCTGTGAGGCCTCTGAATCCCTCTCTCAGTCTCATTCTGAGCACAGGGGCACCAGGGGAGGCCGCAGAGGGCAGAGCAGGCTGTGCACCTCAGGATATCTGCAAGGTTTGGGGTGTTGAGGGAGGGATGAGGAGGGTCGCCAGCGATGGAGAGGTAGGGGCAGGCTGAGGGAGCTGTCCGGGTGACCCTCCAAGTGTATCGTTAAGCTAAAGAAAGGTACCCAGACAGCATGTTTCCTGTCCAACAGGAATAATATAGGGAAAACATTAAAAATCAATTTATTTTTCATTGTTCCTGTACTACCTTTTACCATGAGGGCTCATCCAGGGGA
Source organism: Manis pentadactyla (assembly GCF_030020395.1). Taxonomy (NCBI): domain Eukaryota; kingdom Metazoa; phylum Chordata; class Mammalia; order Pholidota; family Manidae; genus Manis; species Manis pentadactyla. The sequence continues at coordinate 142,689,094 of NC_080020.1, read as the reverse complement.
ATTGCCACCCCTGGGGGAGGCAGGCACTTATGTACCAGAATCAAAGTTTGGGGCTGAACAGAGAATTTTCCTACTAGCCCAGTGAAGAGGTTTTGAAAGAGAAAGTGAGACATGAGTCCCAGGGGCGGAGGCCTGGTGTGAGCGGATGGTTCTCTCCCTGGGAGGGTGGAGTAAATGTAGCTCCACAGGGAGGGGTTTCCAGAGACTGGGTACTGGGTAGAAATCCCAGAGAGGGAGGGAGAGCTGAGACCCGGAGGAGATCCAGCCTGGGACGCCCTTCCCAAACCATCACTTCGGTCATGCTCTGCTTGGCACGCCAGGGAGGTGACGCTGCCACCTGCCTGCGAAGGGTTTGTTTATGTGTCCATTTTTATTTTTGTCCGTGAGCTTGGCCTGGATACGGAGGAGGCAGTGGCCCTGGAACACCAACCACAGAGCCACACACGCAGAGGCTGCTTCGGCCTGAAAGACGCCCAGCAAGGCAAGGACACGGTCGGGGTCGGGAGCCTGGGAGCGTCCTTCCTCAGCGGGGCTGGGGGCTCTCAGAAGACGAGCAGTCGCCGGGAACAGAGGACCTGTGCACCTGCAGCCCTCAGTCTGTGCATGAGGTGGGTCTGCTTATACGGAAGACACCCAGAAGAATTTTTGTTTTTGGTGCTGAGATCATGAGTGATTATTATATTTTACTATTTATTGTTCTTTATTTGCTTTTGAATTGGGTGAAAACTTTATGAGCCTGTATAGTTTTTATTTCCCAAAACAAAACTGAACATAAGCTATAAGTCTCTTTCCGCTTAGACAAACGGGAGAGAGAAGCATGCCTTTGTGGGTAAAATTGGAATATTTCCAGAATATCTCGCCTGGCGTTAGTATATCTGCATGTCAATAGACGTTCAGAGGTGGGAGGAAGTATGGCTTGAGTGCATTTGTATCATTCCTCAGGGGCGGAGAGAAGTTCATCTCCATATCAATGGGTAATTACCTGGGCAATGGAGGGCTTATCTGTACCTGAGAGGTGAGGGGAGGGCCGGTTTTGCTTCTGCTGGAGTAGGAGAGAGAAACCGCCCAGGACTGCAGTTTGTGAGCAATAAACGGATTTTAAACTTTATTTCTCCCTTTGACTGATTTCGGTTTTTAGGGGTATTTTGCCCTGGGATTTCCTCTCCCCAGACTTACAGCCTCTTCACTGAGCAAGTGCTCTGTGGGCTGCAGAGGCCCTGTTTGAACCACAGGGGGATTTCTGAGGTGGGTCTGGGAAGGGCAGCCAAGGTTGAAGGTGAGAGGGCAGCAGGAGGAGGCTGTGTCCCCTGCCCATCTGGGGAGGGGCGGCCTGTCCGGGGCACTAGTTCTGAGGCCCTGTCTTGACCAACTGGTGGGAAACCTGCTCCGTGGCCAATGGGGCGCCTCCTGGGCACTAGGTGGCCATCTCCCCCGCAGCTCTCCCAGGCCCTGCCCTGCGTATTCTCCCTGCTCTCCGCCCGGGCATCCCTCGGCCTCCCCCAGCAGCACCCACTGCTCCCCCATGGCCCTGCCTTGCTGCGCCCACCAAGGCTGGCTTGGCCGCCCGTCACAAGGCTGGAGCTGATTGGTGCTCAGGGCCGCCCACGGGCACTTGTAATGCTCAATTCCTCTGTGACCTCCTGGGGGCCTGAGGGGTCTTTGTTTCCTTTCATTTGAGGAGGGGATTCCTGACCACTCGGTGGGGAAAAGGGCATGCCCTGAGCCCTTCACTCCATTCCCACTTGTTTGGACCTGCCACAGTCACCTTGCAGGTCTCCAGATTACAAACAAAAAAGCTGAGACTTAAAGGACTTAACGCACAAACAAAACAAGAGCAAACAAGATGCTCATCCCACGTCCCCGGGTGAGCTGGGGCAGGGGTGGAACGAGGTGCCCCCACCCTGCAGAAGGGAGCTGCTCAGTGTGACCTCGCAGGCTTGCTGGGTCTAGTTCTGGGAGGGCGGCGGCTGATGGCCTGAGTGAGCCATTAAGTGTGCCCACGCTCTCCTGTCATTATTTCTGAGGACACATCATTGTCCCAGTGAGCAGTTATCACCCAGTGAAGTAAGAATTTATAGATCTCTGAGCAGTGGATAACTTGCACGACAAAAAGTAATTTGATAAAAAAATACTTAAAAATTCTGCATAATCAAGTTTTTCTAAGTATTTGGACCATTAATTTTGTCTGTAAATCTAATAGCTGCAGAATAGCTGGGTGTGCTTCTAGTGTGTCTTTTCTTGCTAGGCATTATTTATTTATTTACTTTTCAGGGTAATAATCATATCTTTGGTATTAAATATTAGGCTCAGACTCTCTCTCCCAAAAGACGTAACTTATAATATTATGGGGACATTCAGTTTAATCATCTTTGGCAATTTTTGATGCTATCCTGGAAAATTAGCTTAGAGCAGCTGCAAACATGAGAGTCAGGAGTCTTCATCTGCACTGTATTTGTAATAAAACAGTGGCTTAGAACTAGTCATGCAGCCCACTGACCTTCCCAGACACGGTGACCACGTGCCTTCTATGGGGTTTCCGTCATGGTAATTGAATTGCAGAGAATTCATGGGAAGCCTCCAGTGTCTGCTCTTTGGAGACCATTCATTTTCCTTTCCCATTTTTCTTTTAATTATGGTAAAAAGTCAAACCAATCTTTTTCGACTATGAACCTTTGGAGGTTGCTGTTCTGTATTCTGTAGACATCTCTACCACCTCTCACAGCTTCCTCCTAAAATAGTCCCACACTCCAGCTTTTCCTGTGGGTTGGAGATGAAATAAGGACACTGAGACCTCTTCTTGAACATATCTCCCTGGGCAAGGAAAACAACAGCAAAAATGAACAAGTGGGACTATATTAACCTGAAAAGCTTCTGTACAGCAAAAGACACCATCAATAGAACAAAAAGGTACCCTACAGTATGGGAGAATATATTTGTAAATGACAGATCCGATAAAAGCTTGACGTCCAAAATATATAAAGAGCTCACCCACCTCAACAAACAAAAAACAAATAATCCAATTAAAAAATGGGCAGAGGAACTGAACAGACAGTTCTCCAAAAAGGAAATACAGATGGCCAACAGACACATGAAAAGATGCTCCACATCGCTAATTATCAGAGAAATGCAAATTAAAACTACAATGAGGTATCACCTCACACCAGTAAGGATGGCTACCATCCAAAAGACAAACAACAACAAATGTTGGCGAGGTTGTGGAGAAAGGGGAACCCTCCTACACTGCTGGTGGGAATGTAAATTAGTTCAACCATTGTGGAAAGCAGTATGGAGGTTCCTCAAAATGCTGAAAATAGACTTACCATTTGACCCAGGAATTCCACTCCTAGGAATTTACCCTAAGAATGCAGCACTCAAGTTTGAAAAAGACAGATGCACCCCTATGTTTATCGTAGCACTATTTACAATAGCCAAGAACTGGAAGCAACCTAAGTGTCCATCAATAGATGAATGGATAAAGAAGATGTGATACATATACACAATGGAATATTACTCAGCCATAAGAAGAAAACAAATCCTACCATTTGCAACAACATGGATGGAGCTAGAGGGTATTATGCTCAGTGAAATATGCCAAGCGGAGAAAGAGAAATATGAAATGATTTCACTCATCTGTGGAGTATAAGAACAAAGGAAAAACTGAAGGAACAAAACAGCAGCAGAATCACAGAACCCAAGAATGGACTAACAGGTACCAAAGGGAAAGGGACTAGGGAGGATGGGTGGGTAGGGAGGGATAAGGGGGGGAAGAAGAAAGGGGGTATTATGATTAGCATGCATAATGGGGGGGTGGGAGAAAGGGGAGGGCTGTACAACATAGAGAAGACAAGTAGTGATTATACAACATTTTGCTATGCTGATGGACAGTGACTGTAAGGGGGTTTGTGGGGGGGGGGACCTGGTATAGGGGAGAGCCTAGTAAACATAATGTTCTTCATGATATTGTAGATTAATGATAACAAAAAAAAAGAAAGAAAAGGGGGATTACTCCCTGATAGGCTAAAACTAACTGCAAATAACTGATTAATGCATGCTTTAAATATCCTTGATTTTGATCATTTAAAGGGTGTAGGATGATCAACTATGGAAGTACATTTTTCTGATAATATTCCTTTCTCTTAAAATAAAAAACAAAGCAGTTCCTGTGTGGTGATCTCCAATAAGTTCTTCACAATGGTATAAAGGGCATATCAAAGTGTGGGCAAAGGGTTTGTTTGTGTTTATACAGAGGATCAAAGCCTAATTTGGCTACCCAGAAAACGAATTAAGATACGATATGAAGAAGAACTTCCAACATCAGCATTCTCTGGAAGAGTCATTCCAGAAGATAATCATCAAAAAACTTCAGCAAAGATCCTGGTGCTGTTGCAGTTGTAGCTGCATTCATCCCACCGGTTCCTGGACTTGCCATTGGAATGAAGAAGGAGATATCTAAGCTGGCCTGTGCATACAGTAAAACAACAAATTTGACTGGATCTATACTGTCAGAACTCAACCAAGAATTAGGAGAAGTGCAAGTTGCAGTGCTCCAAAATCTTGCGACTATAGACTATCTACTGTTAAAAGAACATATGGGATGTGAACAGTTCCCAGGAATCAGTTGTTTTAATTTGTCTGATTTTTCTCAAAATATTCAAATTCAGTTAGACAATATCCATCATATCATTGATAAGTTTTCTCAAATGCCTAGGGTGCCTAATTGGTTTTCACTGGATATGGCTGGTAATTGTAGGTCTGCTTTGGTTACGTAGCTGTATCCCTATTATGTTAATGTTTGCATGCAATTTAATTAGTAATTTAAAACCTGTACAAGCTTATGTTACACTACAAGAAGATATGTCAAAGAAATAATCAATCTTCCCATGTTTTCTTCCATCTGCTACTTTTATAGCCTCTCTTCTTCCTTCATAATTACAACCCCTAAGTAGAATTCGTGCCTCATATCGAAATTACCGAGTATCATAATTCTTCCAAGTGGTAAAGATACCTCAAGACAAATGCTGGGCATAGAAGCCACAGGGCATAAATCTGCAAAGAAGTAAAAAGCTAACCTTTTCAAACAATATATTGCTTCTCTCTCACTTACCAGCTTTACATCTCCCTGTATGGCCTCGGAAGATGACTGGTTAGCCAGAGACGGGTAAGATTCCTCAAGGGAGGAACAACCTAAGACAGGCACAGTCGCAGGGGGGCCATCAGGTGAGAAATTGGGGATCAACAGAGGTGAGGCTTAGAACCTCATCCCCCCTGTTTTGAGAGAAATCTTCTGCATCCGTGGATGTTTTGTTGCCCTTGTCTAGCTTGGATTAATACTTAATCTATAGGCACACACCTGATCATCTACATTTGCCCTCTTATAGCACTAAACTATGTTTTCTACCTTTATCTTGCATCTATCTACCACTTCAGCATTTTATTAAAAATAATAATAGTAATAATAATAATGGAGAAATGTGGGATTCACATATAAATCAAGTATAAAAATCAAATGAATAATCATAATTGACCTGATTGTTTATAGTTCATGACGCGTGATCAAAACCAAAAGTTTCTATATATCTATATGATGACTGCCCTTGCACTGTTCACCATGTAAGAACTTATTCACTATGTAAGAACTTGTTCACTATGTAAAAACTTGTTCTTTATGCTTTAGAAGACTGGAGACTGTTGAGAATTAGGCTTGGGTTTGATTAATGATTGTGCATTGAGTCCCCTATACAGAATTTTATTGTTGTTAACAACCATTTGATCAATAAATATGAGAGATGCCCTCTCAAAAAAAAAAAAAAAAAGAAATATGGACACTGAAATAAGGTGCAGGAACAAGAGGTCCACCTCATACATTTATTCCTGTATCTGGATTGTGAAAAAACAGCTGAGAAGAGTTAATGAACCTAAAAAATGAGCATTCTGTTTCCTCAGTTTTAGAAGAACTCTCACTCCCTGATGGGTACTCTGCTCCTCACTTTGGGACCATTCACAGCATTCCCTCTGTCTCCTTTTAAAAGAATCACCATGTTTACAGTGCTCAGTGTGCTCTTTGTGAATCAGGTGGGGAAGAAAGAACGGTTTTTCCTGAAGCACCCAGAAGGGAAGACTTTCAAACAGAAGGTGTTTTTACCCAAAGATACCCTAGGAGACCATGCAGTGGGGTCTTCCTCACTGAGCTAATTATGGGACGGCCCTGGAATGGGGAGAAGTGAGGAGGTGGCGCAGGTGGTGCAGAAGGCCCAGGGCAGGCGCACCTTTTCTGTGGCTGGGTGCATCCTTTCCTCACATGCACTCCTTTGTGGAACACGCCTCCCAGAGGTGTGTTTGGGTGTGCTTCTAGTGTGTCTTTTTTGCAGCAGCCAGTTACTCAGTTGGGCTCATAGGCCATTTCCAGTGAGCTTTTCTCTGCTTGTCCTAGTCAGAGAAAGCTTTCAGAGACAACCCTCGTGCCCTCTGAGAAATATCCCTCAGGTTTAACCATACAGAGGAACACATGCGGGCCAGGTTCATCTTGGACGGTATTTCTCTTGGTGTCTGATGTAACTGACACCCTCTTCCTCTTCGGTTTAATGAGCACTATGTGATCTGATTAAATTGCTTTTCATACTTATTTTTATCAATGTCGTGGGACTCTCATGCAGGCACCCGAGTTAGCCCCTCACTTCTGAGAAATTGCCTTCCTTCTTTGTCAAGCTTTTATGAAAACAGGAATTTATGGAGCTTTTACATAAAATCATGGCTCACACTAGCGCAGGACTGTTACCAGGAAATGTCACTGGACCTTCAGCTTCTCCCTCATTGCACGCACTCTTCATCTGCTCAGAATAAACACACCAAGAGTGCCAGCTCCGACCTGCCCACCTCGGCCACGGGGAGGGTTCTATCTCCTGCGGGTCCCAACCAGCTGCTGGCTGTGTTCACACACACGTGTGCGTGTGCAGTGTACCCAGGGCATCTAACTGGGAGCCATAAGCCACTGGGGCTTTGAAGTTTGGCTGGTCTAAATTGAGATGGGCTGTAAGTATAAAATACACACTGGATTTCAAAGACCAAGTACAAAAAAATTGTAAAATATCTCAATTTCTTTCTACATCTGATTAAATGTCAAAATAACATTATGGATATATTTAAATGAAACACTATTGAAATTAATTTTACTTATTTCCTTTTACCTTTTAAATTTTACCCATTTTTTCATTTTGGATTGGTTTGGGGTTTTACATTTTTATTTTTTTCACAGACACATGCAGCTTGCATCATCTTTGTCTTGGACAGCCTTGGCACGGGCAGTATAGCCCCCGCTTAAGAACCAAGGTGTTAAGGACATGCGATGCTATTCTGCCCCCAGGCAGCTAGTGCTGCCCGACACTGTCATTTGAGGTCCAATGAGTCTTTTGGACTCAGTATGTCTTTTTACAATACTATAAAATGTCAGATACACTTAAATGTTTTTAAGATACAATAAAAGTATTAACAATAAATAATTGAATCCACAGTATAAAAGGAGACTATGCACAGTGTACTGCATATTTAGGAGATGTATAATATGTATAAACATATAACTACTACAAACAAGATGAGGCCTAGTTAGCTACGAACTTCCCATTGCTCCTCACTAGACAGCATGCGCCCTTAGCTGGGGCCAGTGAATTGCACTCTCTGCCCAGGTTTCCTGCCCTTGGTCTCCCTGTTCATCCCACACTGCACGCACTGTTCTGGAATCCCTGCATCCTCAAATCAGGACTTCCAAAACCAATTGCAGAGATAGCTTTCAGTGTCTCTATGGGAAATCTCTCAATAGGAGGATTTAAAGAACATTTTCAAAAAATTTCTAAAACTATATTTCCAACAGCACTGCCTCTAAGGAGATAAACTCTGCTGACCCCACTCTCTGCAAAAGGCCAGCTAGAGGTGGCATCTCTTTGCATACTTGGTGTGCGGCTTGGTTCCCTCTCTCTGAATACCTTGCAAGCTGAGAAATCTGGCTGCTGCTGTCTGTAGCGCCTCTCTTGTCTGCCCTGAGTTGCTGACCTACAGAAGTCTCACTCCCCAGCCTGGTTTTGGGTGAGAACAGTTTCCACACTGATTCCAGAATGATTGGCTACTCAATTTGTCCACAAATATTTGGCTCTCCAGTGCTTTTCTGCTTTGCAATTAAATATGTCCTCCATCCCCATCAAAACCCCAAACAGTTGATCAAAATATTTATCCAATAAAACAGTTCTTGTTAGGAGAACTTCTCCACTTTAAGTCTGTTTCAGAGGCATCAAAACCCACTCTGGTTTCGAGGTATACTGGAGTGCTCTCCAATGTGCAGAAAAAGCATTCAGAATTTTGTTTTCAAATATTTTCGTGGGTTAAATCAGTATTGGGTATATCAACCTTGGAAATAACAACCTAAGAGGAAAACGGTAAGTTATATGAAATAAGGGGCTTTCCAAATAAAAATTAAGCAGCTGCTTTCGGTGACCCACCAGTGTCCTCCTGATTTTACTATAATTGCTCAAGAAAAATCTATGTTTGTGATTTCCTAAATTCTTTTTTGGGCAACTACAATTTCTGGATTACTTCAGGACAGCTCAAGAAGGTAGAGAGACAAAGACTGGGAGAAAAGCTTTGTGAATTGTTCTCACTGGTTGGAACCAACTGAGGTGAGGCCATGTGCTGGCCCACCCAGCAATTCTTCACAACGTTGGGCACAGGCATTTGCCCTCAGGGTCCACACTCCATCACTGGGTAGGGGCAGGGTTAATTTCTCTAAACCACTTCCCAACAGATTATGCATTGCAGGTCCTTGAGCTTTTAAAAATGATTTGGGGCACATGCCAAATAATAGGTGCTTAATAAATGGTAACAGAGTTTGTAAATAATTAAATGAAAATGGTTGTTCCCTTCTTGTCTTGGTTTTGAAATTTAATCACTGACAATAATCACAGTTTTTAACACTCATCACAAACATCTGTTTTCTGATGCTCCAGGAAGTCTCCAGTTTCCTAAGAAATGTCAGAAAGTCTTTCAAACTTAAGTTTAATTCCTTCTAATAAAAATAAATATAGATGGCATAATTTAGAGAAAGAGTGTAAGGTTGGAGGCACGGAGGGAGGGGTGAGCACGTCGGACACTGATGATGTGCCAAAGTCCCCAGCTGCTGCCCCCTCCCAACCTGAAAAATGTGCCTTAGGCTAGCCAATCCTTGCACTGCTGTAAATCTAAGCTCTCCCTCCCTCTACCTTCTTTAAAAACTCGCTGCCTGCCCTGCTGAGTGTGACTTCCCTGGCCGGTAACTAGCCAGACTGGGGAACATCACCAGGGATTGCGCTCAAATAAACTGCCTGGCCCTTTGTTGCCTCTTGTTGCCTGCTTATTTTGGCTAGAATTTATCTTACATTTGGTGCTGAAACCCGGGAAGGGGTGTGAGCGTGGATCCCTGACTGGCCATCGGCAGCCCCGCCCCCTCCTTCCCAACCCAGGACCTCAGCCTGCTCTCCGCTGCATGGACTATTTTCCGGTGAGTCCCTCAGTTTCTCCTGGTCTGTTTCCCTTCCTAACTCCATTTCACCTAGTCCGTCTGAAATTGTAGCTACGTACAGGTTGGGGCATCCGGCCCCTGGGCATCTGGCCCATCCACTGCAGGCATCCGGGATACCTGCCCTTGGCCCTGCGGTGGGGGAGATGTCCCTCACCCAGGCTCCCAGGCCGTCTCCCCTGACTTGGCGCACTTGGGACGCTGGGCGCTCCTCTCAGTGGGATTAGTTGGGAAGTGGTGCAGACATGAGGAACCAGCCCTTGAAAGCAGAGGCTCAGACCCCGCTGCAGTGTCTCATTTCTAATTTGGCTACTCTATATTTGTCCCGGGAAGTTTGCAAACGGAAGCTGGTGTTCCTTTGCTCTCAGGCCAGGCCTCAGTATCCCTTAGACAACCAATCTCGCTGACCCCCTGAGGGAACTTTTGATTTTGGCCTCCTCACCGACTTGACTAATTATTGTCATTGGAGGAGAAAGTGGGGTGAAATCCCATATGTGCAGGCTTTTTGGACTTTGTACTCCTGCCCAGACCTTTACATTAAGTGTTCAATGACCCAGGTTCTCCTAGCCCGATCTCCAGTTAAGGATTATCAGCCTCTTACTCTGCCCAGTCCTTCTTCCTTTTCAGATCCACTGGAGGACCTTGGTCTCCCACCTCTCTCAGCTCGCTACCCCCACCCCTCTCTGCCACTATCTTTAAGTTCTTTGTCCTCCCCCATGTTGCTGCCATCTTAAAGTCCTGCATTCTCAACCATGCCGTCGTCCTGCTCCTCTCCTCTTCCAGTGGCTGCACCATCCCCTGCCCCCTCCTTCCATCTTTACCACCCTCTTCCCACACCAGAACACGCTCTTCCTGCCCTCTGGTTCTGTAAGCCATGGACAAGACTCCTCCCAGCACAAACCTGCCTCCTTTCTCTCCCAACCTTACACCCCTCCCCACACCCACCGTTTTGTAAGTAGTCTGGCCTGGTTGTTGGGAGTGGGTGAGCTAGGCATAGCAAGTGAATATCTTAGTGATTGTGTATTGCAGTGTGTGTGCCTGTCTGCAGCATGAAAATTTTTGTAGTGACCTAAAATCTTAAAGTTTTGCTAAGTTAAGTAGACATATTTTGTGCTTAGACATTATGCTGTAAAGCACATGGTGTCAGAAATTATTAAGTGTGTTCATGAATTTTTTAATCTAAAAAATGCTAGTGCAATAATTTACAATAGCCCACTTCTCAGTGTTCACTGAAAATTAAAGTTCCTAATAGTTTTGAGGTCTAATTAAAGCTATTTAAAGAAAAAAATATCTCTACTTGCTAAACAGATGTGTGTTTTAATAAGAAAAAAGTATAAAGAATGGAAATTCATTTTGTTGAGGGTAAAAGAAGGTAATTGTTCTAAAGTACAGCTATTTATTTAGAAAGAGGGAGAATACTGAATGTAAAAGGAAAGTTGTAGAAAGCTTGTGGGAGAATTTAATATAGTCATGCTACAAAAAATTAAAGCAAATGAGTCTTGGTATCAAGTACACAGCACAGCAAAATTAGAATTTTGTTTTCAGTTAAAATGAAAGTTTTCTTAACTGTTAGTCTGCTCTTAATGTTAAAAGAATGCAAAGAGCTCTCTAATTGTTTAATCAAAACAGTTTCTCATGCTTAAAGTCTCAATGAGTTGTCTGAATATTTAAGATAATGATATCTTAATATGAAAAAACTAAAAACTAAGCTTTGCTAATAACTGTACAACCTTCTGTATTTGCCTTTAAAATCTTTTATTGTCATTCTAGTTAAATAGATAAGTATTGTGTCATAGTAACTTATGATTCTATTTAGACAAATGCCTTAAAAAATCTTTAACAGCTTCCCAAAATCAAATTCAAAAAGGTGCTTTTACCTCTAGTTAACTGTGATATTTTCCAGAGGGCCCCTGAAACATGTCAGAGGAATTTTTTCTCATTGGAGAAAGTATTTAGCCAATTTACCTTATTTATCTGATATAAAATTACCTGCTTAATTACCTAGAAAGCACTGTTGAAGAAAATAATGCTAAACTTTGTTACTGTATGTTTTGTGTTAAAGAAATATTTGAATTTTCTTATGTCAACTGTCTTACAGTAAGCTCTCATCAGATCTTTAACCATTGTCATTTGTAAGTCTTTTGTCATTTATAGTCACTGTTTTATTACTCCTAAACTAGTAAAGAACTAGATTTCACCAGAACAAGTATTAGTTACATAAGAAATAAGTTAAAAAGGCAGAAGAGGGACCCCAAACTCCACTCCGTGACCTGGTAACCATGGCCTTTAGTCTTTAATACCTGTGATGAAGAACATGAGAGGAGGACAGTATCCCGAACCTGAGCCTTCATGGTGGCCCTGTGGCCGGCAGGACAGGGGTCTCATCACACCAAAGACCGGTCCGGAGCTCGTGAGCCTCCGAGACCCTGCTTCTGCTGTGGCCAAGAAGACCACTGGGCAAAGAGATGCCCCAACCCAACAAGCCGACTAAACCCTGCCCAGTTTGTGGTAAGAGAGGTCATTGGAAAGTAGAGTGCCCAGTTGGGGAAGGTCATCCTCCCGTGACAGAGTCTTGTGGGAGGCAGGCCCCCCTGAGGGACTCCCCTCCAGACCTGCTGGGCCTACTCGAAGACTGAAGATGCCTAGACTTGAAATCCCTATCACCCTTGCTGAGCCCAGGGCCACGCTGTGGGTAGCGGGTAAGTCCGTCTCCTTTCTGGTGGACACGGAGGCTGCCTACTCTGTTTTACCTTCCTTTCATGGGCATTTACATCCTTCCCAGGTCTCGGTCATGGGTGTCACAGTAACCCCCTCTAAGCCTCTAGAGACAAGTCTGGTAGCCTACATGTTTGAGAGCCATCCTCTTACCCATTCATTTCTAGTCATCCCGTCCTGTCCCATCCCTTTGTTAGGGAGAGATCTCCTCTCCAAGCTTAGTGCCTCTATCTCCCTGCCTCTTGGTCATCCCCAACCAAGCTCACTCATCATCTTAGCCAATATAAGTTGTAACCCTGAGCCCTCCACAGACCCTCCTGTACCATCGACCAGCATTAACCCGGTAGTCTGAGACACCTCTACTCCTGTAGTGGCGAGCCATCATGCTCTGGTCCTCATCCGCCTCAAGGATCCATCCTCCTCTCCTTCTAGACCCCACTTTCCTATTTCCCAAGCCCATCACAAAGGCATCCTACCTATCATCAACCATCTTCTTTCCCAAAAGCTTCTAGTACCAACTAATTCTCCCTGTAACACTCCAATCCTTCCAGTCAAGAAGCCATCAGGGGCCTTCCAGCTTGTTCAAAACCTGAAGATAATCAGCGAAGCTGTAGTCCCTCATCACCTGGTCACCCCTAACCCTTATACTCTCTTATCTCAAGTTCCCCCGAACACCTCTCCTACCTACCTTACTTCTCACTCCTAAGAAAGATACCCCCTTGTCATGCCCAATGCTCATCTTTCCATTCTTTCATCCAGGCTGCCTGCTATGAACAAGCCTCAGTCTGTCTCTCATCATCCGAACTATAGTACTAGACAGGGCAAAGCCTGAGTGATCATGCTAGATATATCTGCCCTGAAAGATGAAGACAACATATCTGCTAGAACCTCCAGCCACTGATAGAGAAGTCAGACAGTAGAAGTGAACAAGATCATGTGGATACATCAGTACTCACCCCTTCCCTCCAAGCCTCCTCTGGCCTCCCACCAGCCTCAACCCTACCCGCACTGCCCCTCCTCAGCCGGAAGTAGCCAGATCGAGTCGCTCCCATTATAACCAAAAGGCTGGAATGTAAGGTTGGAGGCACGGAGGGAGGGGTGAGCACATCGGACACTGATGATGTGCCAAAGTCCCCAGCTGCTGCCCCCTCCCAACCTGAAAAATGTGCCTTAGGCTAGCCAATCCTCATGCCGCTGTAAATCTAAGCTCTGCCTCCCCCTACCTTCTTTAAAAACTCGCTGCCTGCCCTGCTGAGTGCGACTTCCCTGGCCTGTAACTAGCCAGACAGGGGAACATTGCCCGGGATTGCACTCAAATAAACTGCCTGGCCCTTTGTTGCCTCTTGTCGCCTGCTTATTTTGGTTAGAATTTAACTTACAAAGAGGTGGAGAGTCATGGGCTGTATCAGAGCTGTAAGCATGGGCTAAGCTTATTAAAATATTTGTTTTTGAGAAATTGTTACGGAAAATACTGAAAAACCTGGACTGGATCACTGACAGAAGAACCAAGTGGCACTTGGAGGTCTTGGAGTGTTGAGGTTTATTTCACACCAGCGGGCTCAGAGGGGAGTAATCTCTCAAAAGTCTGAGCCCCAAACAAAGGCAAAGGGAGCAATATATATCTCTCTGCTTCTGTATCTGTAACATTTCTACGTGCCCAGCAAGCGAGCAGGCAAGGGGGAGGGAGTTTAGGGAGTGAACCGTGGGAACCGGTGCTCAGCAGAGCGGGAAACTGAGGGAGTGTTTTTGTTGTTTGTGTTGAGGAGAGTAAGACAGAGCGGAGCCACTGGGCTAGACTGCTGTCCTTGTAAATTTTTCCCTATCAAAATCACAACTTTCTTTTTTGGAGTAAGCTTTGTCTCAGTATAGTCTGATTTTCTTAAAGCATCAAACAAGCCAGCTCTTAATTTTAAGTGTTTCTGGAGCAAAAATGGTAAAACATGAAAATTATCCAATTTTTAGAAAGGCATTCAGTGCACTTGTTTTAGCTTCCCCCTGGTTTCTGGGCCCAAGACTGATGCCGGAGTTCTTGTTTATGAAGTCGAACAATGAGCTTCACAAACACTCAAGGTAGGAGAGCAAGGTACAGGCTTTTATTTAGAGATAAAGTGAAAGGACAGAGATCCTGGCTCACGCCAGAAGGTCACAACTAAAGTCTAGAGGTTTTATTGGCAGATGAGGATTTTTCAAGAACATGGAAAAAAGCTTAGGGGTGTGGACTTGTTAAGTGGTCCCAGAATATTTACAATTAACTTGATATAAGTAACCTTCTGCTCTGTTGATTTCTCCCTGAGATACCAGCATCTTGGTCTGGGGGCAATGAAACAAGGCTACCTGCTCAGCCCCCAAGGGGGGCTGAGGTATTGTTTGCTAAAGAGGAAGTTAAGTGTAGTCTTATCTTTAAGGTGGAATCCTTGCCTTTTACTGTGTTATGGCTGGGCCTGCATGCTAAATTAGTTTGCCCGTTTTGCAAAAATCACCTCATCAGATCTGAAGGAGGAAAGACAGCACATAGGCCTGGGCCTTTTAGCATGTTAAAGTGAATCTTACACATGATTACAAATGACTAGCATAAAATAAACATGTGCTAGTCTTCTTTATCTGGGGTATACCAACTGATCTCACTGAAGAATGACTCTAGCGCTGAATGTTTAACACAGAGCTTTAGTAGGGGGTTTCCTTGCATGTAGTTACATGGCTCTGACTGCCAATATCCTGCCTTGTATTTTCCGGAGGCCCTCACCCTACTCTGACTATACCCATGGTCCCTGTCTCAAGAGCACAAAGCTGGGAGTGGGGTGCTAGGGGGTCTGCTTCTTAAGGTGTTTATAACCCTCTAACAGAAAGTGAGGCTGACTGCAAAGCCACCTTTGCTCACACGGTGTGCTGTCAGCTGAAGGCTCTGGGGTGCCAGATCCTGCCAGGATTCTGCCTGGCAAAGAGGCAAATAGCTCCTTGGTGAAACGTTTCCTGCCATGCTCAGCTGAAGCCCCAGAAACCTAAGAGAAGCATGCTCGCCTGAGTTTTCTCCACCAGAGGCTCTGGTAGTTCAGGCTCTGCTTCAGCTGCAGGCCTGGCAGCCAGCGGGTACATCAGGGGACCCCACAAGGCACCCTAGGAGTGGGGGTCTGGCATCCCCACCTAGTACAGTGCCCCGTTCCTGGGCACCTTCCAGTCAGCTTCACAGAGTGTACCCAAAACAGAGAGCCGGCACACAAACTTCTGAAGAAGGGGCGGCGAGTTCGGGACCAAGGCTTCAGTCCTGCCAGGGCCTGGTATCAGGGCTGGGTCTCAGGCTGGGCTGGGGTGCAGGTCCCCACACCTCCCTGCCTTGTCCGTGATGTGACGTGCCAGCTGCGGTCCTGGCACAGGTCGGTGCTTGGGGCACAGACAGGCAAACAGGTGAGCTCAGGGTGCGTGATTCTGGGGAGTGCGGCAGCCGGCTGAAGTGCCCACAGTGAGACACATGCTGCCTGCCCCCCTCGGCTGCCAGGCTCCCTCGGCTGCCAGGTTCCAGCGGCAGGCAGGGCGCACCTCCCTGTGGGCTCTCGTGGCTCCTGGGCCAGAGCCTCCTGCGTCTCCCTTGCTCAGGAGCTCCACACCCTGCAGGCCACCCTGGGCCAGGACGGTGAGAGTGCTGGTCCTGCGCCACGGTTTTCCCCCACGCCTGCTGCACTGCATCTCCCCCAAGCTTTCCCTGGCCCCATCCAGTAGTCTCCCCTACCACCCTCCCTCTGTTCACCTGCTTTATTTTCTCCCAAGGTTGCTCATCTCCACCTGACAACTGAGATACTTACTTCTCTATCTCCCATCAGAGTGATGCTGGGGTTCTTGTTCATGGAGCCGAAGAATGAACTTTGCAAACAGTCAAGATAGGAGAGCAAGGCAGAGGCTTTTATTTAGAGAGAAAGTGAGAGGACAGAGCTCCTGGCTCAGGCCAGGAGGGGACAAGAGAGCCCCTGGGTGGTGTGTTGTCTAGGGGTCTTATAGGCAGTGGAGAGACAAGGGGCTAGGGATGTACACCTGCTAAGTGGTCTCAAATACTTTTGAAGAAAATGTACACCTGCTAAGTGGTCTCAAATACTTTTGAAGAAACACTAAGTTTCTTATTAGTCTTCCTGGTTATTTACAAGAATTTTACTGTTCTGATTTCCTCCCAGGATAGCAGCTTCCCGGTTTGGGAGCCTATCACTCAAGGCTGCCTGCTTAGCTCCCAAGGTAGGCTGAGTTATTCTCTGTTTGTTAAGAAACGTTTTTTAACTAATTGAGTTTTAAGATGGAATCCTTCCTGTTTTTACTGTGTTGTTTTGGGCTTGCTTGCTACATTGCCTAAGTTGCAACAAATCATTTGTTTGGGGCTGGAGGAAGAAAAGCAGCACCTGGGTAAAGTCAGAAAAATAAGCTGGGCCCCCCAGCAGGCCAAAGCAAATCTCACAATGGATTATCTTGCTTTTGTTTTTTTACAGAAGCCCTCACCCTACTCTGTCTAAGCCCATGGTCCCTGCCTCAGAAGGACAAGGGTTTATCTAGTATGCTTACTGCCCAATCCCCATGTCCAGCACAGAGCCCAACATAAACTAGTTGCTAAATCCACTTCTATCATAAGTAATGCTGGAGTGTCGGATGCAAGAATCCATCTGGAAAGTGAGAGAGTATTGGTCAAGGCTATTACTACAAGAAAACCATCCCACTAACTCCTAGATGGTGCAGACCTTCCTTTGCCATTCAGTCAGCCATCATTGCATTTCCCAGGGAGCTCCACCAGGCACTGGGGAGGCTACTCCCTCTTGGGGCTCCTTACACCCCCTCTTCTCCTGCTTCTGAGTCTCACCCTGACAGAACTGCAGTGGGGACCACAGCACAACTAGCTGTGGATCCCCTGTGTGCTGAGGTCAAACTTTTGTGCCCTGCCCCGGTGCAGCCCCTCCTCCCATCCAAGTCTGGGGCCATGCTGGGATCACCAGGGCAGACCCCCCACTCCATGACCAGACCTCTCTGGAGCCCATTCCTCTTTTCCTGCCTCTGCTCTTACTCATTATCAGAAATGTCCAGTCAAGTTGAACTTGAAAAGGAAGGAGGCACCCATCCCAACTCTCCCTCTGGGATCCTCGGCTCTTTTGCAGATCTGCCCATGTGGATAAAATGAGAGTTCCTGTGGCCAGGATTCTCACCTGGCCCTGGTTGACCAGCTCACTGCACACCTGTGGGCGATACATGGCTGTTGACTCTATAAAAAGAGTTCTGCCCAGTGCTCTGGGCATGACACGGTGGCAGGGCTGCAAGGCTGCAGGAGAGTAGAGCAGAGGCTGGAGTGGTGGCAGCACCGAGGACAGAGACCCAGAGGATGGCTGTACGGGACGACTCTGCAGAGAGGCCTGGAGGATGGCTATGCAGACAGAGGGGCCCAGAGGCAGTGACTGACTTGCTGCATGCAGACTCGCTCTGAGTGAATGGGATTTTAGTGACTGACCTGCCACCTGGAAATAAAGTTGGGTATAACCCTTTCACCCCAAGAACGTTTTGCTGTCATTTTCTTTAGTCACACTGAATCCATAGTGAGCTTGCCCGGGGCTGAAACCCATTGGCAAGACAGCCCACCTCCTGCCTAACATCTTCCTTCTTTTAACTGAAGTATAATATACACAAAATAAAACACACAGATCTCAAGAGTTCAGTTAGATGTGTTTGGAAAAATACATACACCTGTGCAACTGCTGCTCCAGCAAAACATGGTACATTTCCACCTCCCAGTATGCTGCTCCTGCCCCTACCCCTGGGCCCCCAGCCCTCAATGGCACCCGCTGCTCCAGTTTCTGTCTCTAGGGCTTTGTTTTGTCTCTTCTGCAATGCCACACAAGGAATACACAGAAGGCATGCTTGAGATTCACCCATGTTATTCTGCATTTTAATACCTCTTTTATTGCTAAGCAGTATTCTGTTGTATGTATGTACCCCGATTTGTTTGACCAGTCACCTGTTGATGGACCTCTGGGTTATTTCCAGCTTTTGTTATTATGAATGAAGCCGCTACAACCACTCCTGTATTAGTGTTCGAGTGGACAGAGGTTTTCCTTTCTTTTGGCAAAATAGGACAAGAACTGCTGGCTCATCGAGTAGATTCATTTAATTGAATACCATACTGCTGAACTCCTTTTCAAAGTGCTTGTACCATTTTGCATTTTCCCCAGAAATGCAGGACACATGGTGTGATCGGTCTTTTTAATGTTTGCCACATTAGTGTGTGTCAAGTAGATTCTTGTGGTGGCATTCATTTGCATTTCCATGATGACTAATAGGCTGAGCATCTTTTCATGTGCTTATTAGCCATTCAGCTATTTTCTTTTTGAAGTGTCCAAGTCTCTTGCCCATTTGGAAGAACTTGGCTCCTCTAGTCTGTGCCTTGTTGCTTCATTTTCCTACATGTCCTCCCAGGGCATTTCGCTCGTCTTTGGGGCAATGCTGGTGCAGTTCTAATATTATCTGTTTTGATAATCTCCTTCATGCGGTGCCGCTCACAGTTCACTGGGTGGATGACTGCCCCACGACGGCAATTGGCTTCTATTCTTTACGCCTCTTCCTCCCGCCACCAGCAGAGCCCAGTGCATTCCCCCAGGGGGGAGCGCACTTGTTGACAGCTGGGTGGGCTTCCATACTGCTTGGTAGCCAGGTTGACAGATCTGCATTGTTTCCTTTTGAATTAAAAGCTGGCTGGGGTTTAGGATTCTTTGTTAAGTACAGCATTCTAAAGATAATTAGAATTTGAAATAATTTGTTCTTTTGGTCCCTAAACCCCATGGAAGGCAAGGCCTTGAATGCTAGTCTCTTGCAGCTCTCCACCATCAGCATGGTAGTGCCCGGCACACAGCAGGTGCTCATCCAAGATTCTTTGGGTGAAGTGAGGGCATATGCCCAGAAAGCACTTGTGTGGCCTCCAGGGTCCGAAGGAAGGACACACAGTCAGGCTCAGGAGGCTAACAGAGCGTGCCATTCTCCCTGTAAGTCACTGGGAGGACGGAAGAGTCTGAGAGGAAGAGAAAATTGCTGTGTTCCTGTCTTTCAGTCTCTTGGGTTTAATCTATTTCTCATCTTTGATTAGGAATGAAGCATTTCCTCATGTGTCTTTTTTCCCAGTTATCTTTTGAAATGAGTTTTGAATACCTAGGGTTTCAGGCAAGACATTTGCATATGTCAATTTCTGTCCCTACAGTATTGGCTTGAGAACATATTATGCAGGATAAGGTCTAATTAGTCCTTGTAAATCAATATCAGTGTCCCCCATAAATCTCCCGCTGTAATTCTCTCAACTAGAGCCATTTATTTTTCAAGAAAGGGGTCAGCATGTTTATTAACTTGATCTATGGTGCTCTATGCATTATGAAGGAGAAACTGGATTTCTATATTTTCAGTGATATAAATAACGATGTGATGCCTCAAATTATTTCTAATGTGGCTTGTGAGAGATGACGGTTCGTCCTTGTCTCTGACATTTTCGGAAGGATAATCGCGTCTAGTAAGTATCATGGGCCTGAGAGCCTCACGCAGACCTTGAGTTTGCTGGTGAAGCCTCCTTCTGATCCCTACAGGGACGGTCTCTCTCCCATGGAGCTCTGGGGAGCAGCGCCTTTCAGTGGCAGGCCTGGCAGCTGCGCAGCTAGCCAGCCTTGAGATGGGGGTGAGGGGCCAGCTGCAGCCCTTTCAGGGTCTCCCAGTAGCTGCTCTCACTTTAAGCAGCTGACAGCTGGGGGCCTTCTTTCTCAGCAGTAGTGGGTGCACCCCGATTTCTTCCCCTGCCCAGCAGGGGCATGAGCACCGATACCTGCATACCATAGTGCCAGTCCCTGGCAGCTCCTGTCCAGGTCTGGGGGCTGCCTCCTCCTAGGCCCCAGCACTGCTCGAACAGAGGGCTTAATCAGCTTTCCAGGAAGAGGATAATGATCTCCAGGAGTTAGTCATCATGTTTATTAAGTGTGCTAACAGCGAGGAGAGGTCTTTGCTGTGGAGGAGGGCTTTCTGCCCAAACCTGAACTAGAGATGTTTTGCGGCCCCACAGGCTTGAGGGCTCCTGGGTGGTGGCCCTAGACCAGCCAGGTGGCCAGGAAGCCAGGAAGCCATGGCTGGCCTGTGTGCCAGAGCAGTGGCCATGAGGTCCATCCTGCCTGTGGGCTCACACTGTGCCTGGCAGGTGGGAGGTCTCAATCACAAAGAGCACTAACCACATGCCCAGGTGGGGCTGTTCTCTGCACTGGAGCACATTCATGCTCGGCTTCTTCCGTGTGATCAACGACCAGCTGTACCCAGGCTGGAGGCACTGGATGTGGACTAGGGTTTCTGAACCCTGCATTTCACTGGAGTTTCTGCTGTGGTGCTGTGGATAAAATGAAGGTTCCTCTGGCCAGGATTCTCACCTGGCCCTGGTTCTCTCACTCACTACACACGTGTGGGCAATACATTGTTATTGACTCTATATAAAGAGCTCCACCCAGAGCTCTGGGTGGCATGGTGGCATGGCTGCAAGGCTACAGGAGAGCAGCACTGAGGACAGAGGCTGAGATGGCTGTGGGGGTAGAGAGGCCCAGAGGCAGAGACCAGCTTGCTGTGTGCAGACTCGCTCTGAGTGGATGGGATTCTAGTGACTGACCTGCCACCGTGGGAATAAAGTTGGGTATAAACCCTTTCACCCCAAGAATGTTCTACTTTCATTTCTTTGGTCACATTGGATCCATAGAACTTGCCTGGAGCTTAAACCCATTGGCAAGACAGGTGCCGTCCCTAGCGCAGCCCTGCTGGGCAGTGAATTCACCCCCTGAGCTGCATGGTGCCCATGGCCCTGAGGAAAAGGCAGCATCTCGGGACCATGACATTGTCCCAGAGCTCAACTTCCTGACCTATTTACAGGCCCTTGAAAAGCAGAGGGAGATCATGCAGCTGGCCTGAGATATGTACATAAATGTGACTATTAGATAATAACTGCGTCCCCAGCCAGCGCCCTCCCCTGCCCTCTCCCTGGTCCCTCATTCTTCTGTGCTCACCTCACCATTTTGTAATGTGGCTCATTAGACACTGTCTTGCCAGTGGGTTTGAGCCCTGCGTAAGTTTGCTTTGGATTCAGTGTGACCAAAGAAAATTGACAACAGAATGCTCTTTGGGGTGAAAGGGTTACATCCAACTTTATTTCCAGGTGGCAGGTCAGTCACTAGAATCCCGTTCACTCAGAGCGAGTCTGCATGCAGCAAGCCAGCCTCTGCCCCTGGGCCTCTCTGTCCACACAGTCGTCCCACACTGCTGTCCTCTGGGCCTCTGTCCTCGGCACTGCCACCACTCCAGCCTCTGCTCTCCTGCAGCCCTGCAGCCCTGCCACCATGTCGTGCACAGAGCACTGGGCAGAGCTCTTTATATAGAGTCAGCAGCCATGTATTGCCCACAGGTGTGCAGTGAGCTAGTCAGCCAGGGCCAGGTGAGAATCCTGGCCACAGGAACTCTCATTGTATCCACAACACCCACAATTTCTCAGCTGTGAGCTGAAGGCAAGGCCTCCTTTGGATCCTGACAGGGAGGGTATCTCTCCCACTTGGGGCTTGTGCCCAGATGCCACTGCCCCCTGACCTGTTAGGGAACATCCCATCAGGACTGGGGAGATCCATTTTTATAGACTGGGTAATTATATATCCCCTGGGCCTCTGAAGAGTTTGAAGGGTGGGATTGATTGGGTGGGGGAAGGCAGGGGCAGAGAGCAGTCAGGCCGTAGGGCAGGGCTCCTGGGGCTGGAAGCCAAAGGGGGCAGCTGGTTGGGGCAGGTTCGGGGAATGTGTGGTGTCACCGAGGGGGAAAGCTGCCTGCATAGCTGAGGAGGAGGGGACAGAACATGGGAGGCATGGGCACACGATGGCAGCAGCAGGAGGGGGCCGTGAGAAGATGGGCATGGCCCAGAGGGTGGGCAGTTAAGAGGACCTTCATCCACAGCCCTGGGAGAGGGCTTCAGTCAAAATATGGTTCAGGAAACAGACTCTCTACTGCTCCAAGGAAATAGGAGCCCCCCAAAATCATGGGAAGGCCCAGAGATGGGAAAGCCAGGTACCCCTGCCCCTGGCAGTGCTGAGTCAGACTGTAGAGCAGTTCTCCAGGGTCAGGAGGCTGACAGCTAACAAGTGCGGTTGTCACCAGAGCCTCTGGCACTGAGATGTGGGAGCCGGCACCACAGACACCTTGTTGGCCGGGCTTGCTCTTGGCCCACCGAGCTGCAGGCTGAGGGCTCTGTCCTGGAGCAAACCCACATCTGGGGGTGAGGGTGTACCACGTGCACATATGTAATGTATATACATGCATACATATGTACCCACACTGTATTAAGTTGCTCCTTTTACATATATATTTTTTCCAGGCAGGCTTCCTTTTCAAGTGCCATACTGACAGCAGTTGTCGACCTGCGAGTCCTCGCAGACATGCTGCACTGCACGCTCCCACTGGCCTTGCCTGGCTCATGCCACCCACCCGGGGTGCCTCCTGAGTTACTGCCTTGGGGCCTAAATTAAGGGAAGGTTGCTAACACACCCACTGTGTCTGAGTTTTGGTCTTATTTCTTTTGTTTCCCTAATTTCCTGGCACTCCAGGGGTATTGCTGAGGTTCTCTTACCTGCAGTGAAACAGTGAAAGCAGAGAAGCACAGCTGGTGACAGAGAGGCCACCAGTCTATGGCCTCCTGTCCCAGATAAGGAATATGCCTGCCAGCAAGGGGCCAGGCCTGCAACCCAGGAATCCCACCCTCTGGGTCTGCCCAGCGCAGCTGCTCTGCTCTGACCCGGCGCAGCCTTGGGCCAGGCTTCCGCAGTGTGGGTAGAGTGGTGCAAAGTCGGTGTTGAGTATGTGTGTGTGTGCACACACATGTGCACACTTAGGCACATGAGGATCCGTGCTTAGGCTGAATTCTGTAGAGCAACAGAGTCCGGTAATTCTAGGTACGTTTGTAAAGTATGTGCTAAGGGGAGCTGAGTGGAGAGCTCTGCTCAGGAAGACCTGCTCTCTGCCGGCCATGGTGCGGGCTTTGCCCCCCCTCCCCCGCCCCCAGCTGCCTGTCCCTCCCATTTGCGCTTGCTTCCTTGCTGGATTTACATTCAGCCCTCAGCCCTGCCGGGCTAGAGGAGGAGAGGAGCGAGCTGCTGGTGCTGGCTGTGGACGGGAGCCATTCACCTTGCACACTTAGAACGAGTCTTCAGACATGAGTAGATACCGCCAGGGCTGATAAACGCAAAATAATTTTCTTTAACCTTAAAAAATTTAACTTTATTTTGTTATGTTGGAGGGATATATGTGCAGGGATAGTACATTACCCTAACACCATCTAATAAATTACTGCACTGGCATGCTGAAATATTCCTCCACTGGTTTTCTTTTTAATTTTTAATTTTAATATTTTTTTATTAAGGTATCATTGATATACACTCTTATGGAGGTTTCACATGAAAAACATGGTGGTTACTACATTCACCCATATTATCAAGTCCCCCCACACCCCATTGCAGTCACTGTCCATCAGTGTAGTAAGATGCTACAGAGTCACTACTTGTCTTCTCTGTGCTACACTGTCTTCCCCATGATCCCACACACACCATGTGTACCAATCATAATACCTCTCAATCCCCTTCTCCCTCCCTCCCCGCCCAACCTTCCCACCCTTCCTCATCCCTCCCCTTTGGTAATTGCTAGTCCCTTCTTGGAGTCTATGAGTCTGCTGCTGTTTAATTCCTTCAGTTTTGCTTCATTGTTAGGGAAATCACTTGGTGCTTGTCTTTCTCCACCTGGCTTATTTCACTGAGCATAATACTCTCTAGCTCCATCCATGTTGTTGCAAATGGTAGGATTTGTTTTCTTCTTATGTCTCAATAGTATTTCATTGTGTATATGTACCACATCTTCTTTATCCATTCATCTACTGATGTACACTTAGGTTGCTTCCATATCTTGGCTATTGTAAATAGTGCTGCAATAAACATAGGGGTGCATATGTCTTTTTGAATCTGAGATCTTGTTTTCTTTGGGTAAATTCCCAGGAGTAGAATTCCTGGGTCAAATAGTATTTTTATTTTTAGTTTTTTGAGGAACCTCCATACTGCTTTCCACAATGGTTGAACTAACTTACATTCCCACCAGCAGTGTAGGAGGGTTCCCCTTTCTCCACATCCTCACCAGCATTTGTTGTTCTTAGTCTTTTCTGTGCTGGTCATCCTAATTGGTGTGAGGTGATATCTCATTGTGGTTTTAATTTGCATTTTTCTGACAATTAGCGACGAGGAGCATCTTTTCATGTGCCTGTTGGCCATCTGAATTTCTTCTTTGGAGAAGAGTCAGTTCATATTCTCTGCCCATTTTTTAATCAGGTTATTTTCTTTTTGGGTGTTGAGGTGTGTGAGTTCTTTATATATTCTGGATGTTAACCCCTTGTCAGATACGTCATTTACAAATATATTCTCCCATACTGTAGGATGCCTTTTTGTTCTACTGATGGTGTCCTTTGCTGTACAGAAGTTTTTTAGCTTGATGTAGTTCCATTTGTTCATTTTTGTTTTTGTCCCCTTTGCCCAAGGAATTGCGTTCAGGAAAAAGTTGCTCATGTTTATACTCAAGAAATTTTTGCCTATGTTTTCTTCTAAGAGTTTTTTGGTTTCATGACTTACATTCAGGTCTTTGATCCATTTTGAGTTTACTTTTATATTTGAAGTTAGGCAATAATCCAGTTTCATTCTCGTACATGTGGCTGTCCAGTTTTGCCAACACCAGCTGTTGAAGAGGCTGTCATTTCCCCATTATATGTCCATAGCTCCTTTATCATATATTAATTGACCATATATGTTTGGGTTAATATCTGGACTCTCTATTCTGTTCAACTGGTCTGTGGATCTGTTCTTGGGCCAGTACCAAATTGTCTTGATTACTGTGGCTTTGTAGTAGAGCTTGAAGTTGGGAAGCAAGATCCTCCCCGCTTTATTCTTCCTTTTCAGGATTGCTTTGGCTATTCAGGGTCTTTTGTGGTTCCATATGAATTTTACAACTATTTTCTCTAGTTCGTTGAAGAATGCTGTTGGTATTTTGATAGGGATTGTGTTGAATCTGTAGATTGCTTTAGGCAGGATGGCCATTTTGACAATATTAATTCTTCCTATCCATGAGCACAGGATGTGTTTCCATTTATTGGTATCTTCTTTTATTTCTCTCATGAGTGTCTTGTAGTTTTCAGGGTATAAGTCTTTCACTTCCTTGGTTAGGTTTATTCCTAGGTATTTTATTCTTTTTGATGCAATTGTGAATGGAATTATTTTCCTCATTTCTCTTTCTGCTAGTTCATTGTTGTATACATGAATAAATGCAAAATAATTTAAAAATATTCCACAAACTCACAGGAACTTTGGACATTATGGCATTTTTACTAAGGATACCACTCTTCTTATGCTGGGGGTAGACAACTTCAGAGCATTGAAAAGTAGTTAATCACATTACCAGAATATGGTCGACTGCCTTCCCTGCAAGCTGAGCCTTGGTGAGCCCTTAGGCTGGTTTCCTTTTGGTGAGTCACTGAGTGCAGGGTCAAACGGGCGCCCAGCAGCAGGTCCAGCTGGCTGCATGGCTTCCCTGAGCCTGTGTGTCCCTGGGAGGACCCAGAATGCCAACTCTATTGTTGTCTTCTCAGCCCCAGGCCCGCATGGCCCTCCCGCTCTCTGTGCCAGACTGTTGGTGGCGCTTGCTGCTTCTTGGTCTGCGGGCTATGTCATGATGTGGGAAATGTGTTTCCAGTTTCCCCTCCTCCCACCATCTCTTTAACATGCAGGTGATATAAGGAAACAGTGACTCTTGCCTAAGACAGAGCTGGAAGCCACAGGCACCTGTTTGTGCCAGTACAGCTTCCTACAGCTGTGAGATGGCCTGAGAGCAGATGTGTCCAGGGAGGAGTGCCCTGTGCCCCTGAAACCAGACCCAACTGAGGTGGTCTCCCCCGTCTCTGAGGGGTCCTGCACCGGAACATGTGGTGACGCATACACTCTCACATGTGCAGCTGGATGGACTTCAGCGTGTGGATGCATCCAGATAAGCAGTGCCCAGATCCAAACCCTGGAAGGTCTTAGGATATCCCACCCCCACAGCCCCCTTCAGCCAGAATACTGTCCCCCTTGCCCATGCAAGGCACTGGGCCCAGGGAATCTAGCCCAGCTGCACATCCCCCTGAGAGCTGACCCTTATTTACACTGCCCTCTGTGTAACTGAGCACAGGGCAAGACTGCTCATGCAGCCTGGGGAGCATTCTGGAAGCTTTGGCTCCTGAGTGCTGCAGTGGCACAGGGGAGGGAGGGTTTTGGCAGCCTCCCGCATCGTCTGCCTCGGGGAGACCACCTGTGCAGACAGAGCCCCTGTCAGCCCACAGCAGCCCACCCACCCATGCCACCCCTGTGCCAGCTGCACGCTGCGGGAGGAGGGCCACACACGGAACTGGAGGGCTGGGGCCCAGGGTCTCAGGACTGGGGGATGGGATGAGCTGCCTTCTCCAGGCTCCCTATGCCTGCTGTCTCTGCAGTCCCTTCCCTGCCTTGTCTACCTGCCAGAGTGCAGATCCTATCCATCCATGCCAACCCGGGAGCCCCCTGCCCTTCCCCTGGGGCTGCACTGCTTCATCCCTCTCTCCAGGGGCTTGCTGGGTTCCCAGGCTCTGAGTGAGACTTGGAGGTTTTCCAGCTGCACTTGTATATCCTCAGGGGCTGGGGAAGGTGAGAATGAGCTGCCCACTCCAATAGCCTTTGAGCATCCCCTCACTCCTCCCTCACCCATTGCCCTGTACCTGGGTTTTCCTTTCCTTTCCTCAGGCTTCTGGGACATCTGGACACTGTGGGGCCCATACCTGCAACACTGGCCTTCACTGTAGCCTGTCCTTCAGCCAGCACAGAGCTGCCCTTCAGCTTAGGAAAGAGCTCCTGGAAGGCCGCAGCTCACAGCCATGCTGCCAGAAACACCTGCTGTCCTCTGTGCACAGGGCAGAGGACTCCTGAGTGACCCTGCCCCGTAACGAGGCACAGAACTGCTCTGTGAACAAACAGCTGGAACTTTCCCTGCAGGCCTCGAGGCGTGTGCGTGCGTGCGCGCACACACACACACGTACCCCACACATGCACTATAAACTTCTGATTTTCTTTCTTAAATGGAATGTGACTCAGGACAAATCATGTCTAGTTAGTGGCATGTGTTGGAGCGGGCTGGCTAAAAGGGGTAACTGCAGGTAACAGAAAAACGGGCTTAGAATTTTTTTCTCACATAACACAAAGCTGTGGCTCTGATTCAGTGTTTTGGTAATAACTATAGACTGTCACTCTTTTGGTCTTATTTTCACGTGTTTTGCTGCATGGCTACAAAATGACTGCCCCAGCCCCTGCCTCATGTCTATTCAAAAGGGTCAGGTTGGTTAGTCGTTGTGCCCCACTGAGCTTAAAAGGGAAGAGATAACATGATTTCTAAGTGCCAAGCACTGTGTGTACAAGCATTATCACATGTAATCCTGTAGTAAGTAATTCTATAAGGTAGGTTCTAAAGTTATTCCCAGTTAGATGTGAGGAAACTGCAGCTTACAGAGACAGAACTGCTAGTGGCAGAAGCTGGACTTGAGCCCAGATCTCTCAGCGCAGGCCCTCCGTGTACCTCCATGTGAACTGAGGCTTCAGCACAGGGAGAGTTAATGTAGTTAATGTAACAGAGATACAAAGAAGTGTTACTGAGGTTCTTTAAGAAGTGAAGACCCCTCCTGGCTGGAGGAATGCACGAGGCGGCTGTGTGAGGGCGGGTCCTGGCGGAGGGCGTGACCAGGCCGGGGAGGAGAGATGGGTGCTCCGTCCCACTCGGCTGCCGCCTTTTCCATCCAGGAGAAGGCCTGGAAGCACTCATCTTTCCAGCCAGAAGGAACTTAGCGCTCTGCGGTTTCGGCCCCGTGCAGAATAGCTGTTCTCACCCTGCTGCTCCTTTCCTGTTCCCGGGGCAGTGCACCCCGGCCTGGACGCCTCCCTGAGCAAGCACAGGGCCCAGAGGGCTGGAGAGAGGCAAGCATTAGCTCAGTGTTCTAGAAAGGGCAGGAGGAAACTAAAAAACCTCTCAAGTGAAGTCAATTTTCAGCCAAATTCTTGGATAGATTTTTAAACAGATAACTTGAGCCAAAATAAACTAATTTTCTGATTGCAGCCTTCTAGAGCAGTAGATGTTTGTGTGGGTCATGGATGAACATGCCCTTGCAGCCAGCATTACTGGATGGAGGTCTCTTGTGATGTGCCTGGAGCCCTGTATTGATCTAGTCCTGTTTGACACTTTCTAATCAATAATTTTAAGGAAGACATAGGATACTTTAGAAATAACAGAATACAAATCTGGAAGGGATGACCTATGAGATGGACAATAACATAAACATTTCAAAAGATTTTGAAAGGCAGGAGCCCTGGGGGTTAAATAAATGAAATGGAATGCAATAGGATTCCTATGTCTAGCACTGTGACTCAAAAATGAACATAGGAGCACCGGCTTGTAAGTTTGTCGCTGGGCCGCATGGAAAGAGTCGAGCCGACCATAGATGGAACCCTAGCCATCCTGCCGGCCCCACTGCCAAAGCCCGTGTCGGGAGGCCTCCCGGCTGTGCTGTGCTCTGTGTTGCATGTGCTCTCGGAAGCCTCTGGTCCTTCAGCTCGTGGTCAGTGCACGATTTCACAGAGATTTCTGTAACTGGTCTTTTTAAATCACCTTTTTCTTGAGTTAGATTCACTCACTTTTGTAAAGTTTCGACCGTTTCCCAGAGCTCCAACAATGTTGATTCTGACAGTTTCTGCTCATTTGTCTTCATGTTTCTGTGGGGGTCACCACCCTCGGGGCGCTCTGGGCAGAGTGCAGGTGTCAGCCCTGCGTCCCCACTCTGGCCGCATCTGCTGTTCCAGGTGCTGGGGACTAGCTGGAGGTGAGCAAGCTGGCAAAGGGTCAAAACTGATGGTGCCCTGGCCCGGAAATGAGGGGGTCTCATGGGGGTGGCACGGTGGTCTATAATCCCGGTGGTCTGACACCTGCGGGGTCTGTTCCAAGGAGAAAAGTACGGGCCTGGGTGGGAAGTGGCAGAGATCTAGGAACCTGTGCAGAAAGGGAGGCGCCTGGTACCGCAGCGGGCTATGCATCTTGGCAGGTGTGTGTGCAGGCTCCCTTCATGTGCCCTACGTGCTGTCCCAGACTCCTCCTGGCGCAGCAGAGGGGAGGAATTCTAGGGTCTCTCCATCCAAGGCTGCTGCCGTCTGTCCACTATGTGGCTGTCACCGGATCTTGCTGATCCTTCTGCAAAGGCCTGTCCAGTTCAGCTTCTCCTCCCCACCCTCACCAGCTCCCATGCAGATGGCCAGAAGTTTGCCCTAAGCCTCCAGCCCCACAGCCTCCTGTCCCCTGCCCTGGCGGGAGGGAGCTGGCTCTCTCAAACAAAAATATGAGGGTCTCTCCTGGCTGGAAAATACACTTGGTTCATGCTGCCCAAGGGGTCAATTCTGACCCCTCAGGGGAAGGCTGTTCACTGCTGGCCCCGGCTGGCCTTCCAGACCAGGCCTTGCATGCCACCCTCTGCCCCGTCCATCCCTGCCCTCAGCCACTGGGTACATGGTCATGGTGCCCTCGGATGGGTGCCACCTGGGACCAGGGCTGCCTGGTTGCACAAGGCGATACCAACAGAGCTGAGCCTTAAAGGAAGGAGGTCATAGGTGACAAGGGGTAGGAGAGCAGCCCCAGATCACAGAGATCCATCCCCTTGGAGGTCAGACCCCACAGAATGGAGGGATGGCAGGGTGCTCTGACAACTGCGGGGTTCCACGTGGAGTCACCCCAATGATAGAATTTCCTTTCAACGTACTGATGTCCTACCATCTCCAAAGCATTTTGGATGCAGTATAGGAAACCTGGATGTCTCATCCCAGGCACAGACTTTGAACCTTTGCAAAAAAACAACTTAGAGCAGAGAAGCAAAACAAAGACGAATACAGGAAAAAAATCTGATGTTGCAAAGAAAGAATGGAGAGGCTGGGAAAAGGCCAACTCAGGGGGCGGTCAGGACAGGACACACAGTGAGGAGGACCCGCAGGTACCCAGGCTCCAGTAGGTCCTGACGGGACTTTCCTCGGTGAAAGCCACTGCGATAAGGGTCAGAAAAAGTCAGGCAATTTTGTCCTGCAGTAAGTAATTACCTCTCCATCCATTCAGCCTTGAAGAGTAAGTTATTGGTCCTGGAATTCACTATGGGCTGCAGCACTTTGAAGACCAGTCAGTCCCGCTTCCACCTCCTCTTCTGCTGAGAGTGGTTTGCACCAGAGAGGCAGCACTGGCGAGGGGACCAGCAGTTTGTCACCAAGAGGGAGGGCAGTGCTCAGGAGCCACCTGCCAGCTGCGTGTCTCCAGCCCCAGGTGACCCTGAGCAAACTGCCTCCCTGCTGCCTCCACCTGCAAAGTGGGGATGTGACGGCGCCCACCTCTTGGGGTGTTGAGGAGCGTCCGTGAATCTGTGTGCACACGCAGAACACTGAGAACACCCTACAGATGCAGGAGCTCCCCGTGACATCACACCAGCACCCCCCTCCACCCCCGCCTCTACTGGCCGCTCAGCTCTTCGCCTGCTCAGGCCGGAATTCTCGGAGGCGTCTTTGGTTCCCCTCTTCCTCCCACATCCCCTTCTGTCAGCAAATTCTGGTGGCTCCAGCCTCAAAATACATCCCGCCGCCACCCCGGTCCCTGCCTCCATTGCTATTACTCTGCTTGGACTCCCCCCATCTCCCCACCTCCATCCTTGTCCCCATGGGGGTCTCTGAGCCCAGCTACCTAGACCAGGTTGAGGGTGCCCCTCCTCTGCCACACGCTGCCACGTGCCCATCTCCCTTTGAGAGGCAGATGGAGGCAGCTCTGACGATTGTGCCTTCCTCCTCTCCAGCCACACTGCCTGGTGTGGTTGGGCGCTGCCTGGAACCTGTCTCCCCAGATATCTGTCTGCCATACCCTGCAAGCCCTGCTCCAGTGTCACCTTCCAAGGAGGGCCTCCCCTGACCGTTGTTGCTCATGTCCCCACTTGCCAGGTATCCTCCTTCCCTGGTACATTTTTGTCTGTAGTACATACTAACTTCTCACATAACACGCCACTCACTGTTTCCCTTTTGCTGCCCTCCTGGGCAGAGTGGGAAGGGTGCTAGACTTGGAGTCTTAGACTCTGTCTGAGCCCCAGCTCAGCCATTATGAGCTATGTGTCTCGGGGAAAGTCATTTAACTTCTCTGAGATTTCATTTCTTCATCCATTAGGTTGGAATTTTTTTTTTTAATGTGGCAAACCAATGGGATGAACAAATATGATAATGTCAAAGTGTAAACACTAAATACCTTTAAATTATTGCCATTATGTGATTCTTTCTGCAAATGGAATAGCTAATTGATTTTATCATGGCTGACAATCCTGATTATGAGGTGCCCATTATTTGGAGTCTATTTTTCATAATTTGGGAGGGTTTCCATTTCTACCCATATGGCACTCCTTCTTTAGGTATCTGAGAGAAGAAAAGGAAGAGGTGGCCTTTTAAAATACAATTCACATACCATCTATATTTCACTGAACAATGTTTGCATTTAAAATTCAGACAATATGCTCAAAATAGTACTAATAAATTTTCTGTCTTGAGTAATTTTTCTCAGACATACATAAAAGGAAAATAATTAAAGAAAGACCCAATAAACTAGAGATTGTAAAATAAAAGAAGGGGACTGTAAATCCCAGGCCTGGCCTTCCAGCTCTTAGAAAGGCTGCCTTTGAGTGCAAGGACCCCAGATGTTTGGTTTGGACACGCCTGCTCTTACAATATGATCATATTCTTCCTACAAATGAAACATCAAAACGCACGTGGCAGTAGATGCCCGCATGCAAAAATGTTGGCAAACGTGTCTTGGAGACCAAAAATAGCTGTCCATTATTCATGAAGCTCTTTGGAGCAAAGCCCTAGGGAGAACATTCCACCCTGCTGGCAATGAAAGGCTGCTCATGACAGTTCACTCAAGGGCCTGTGGCTAAAGATCTGCAGCATCAAAGAGTGGGTGGCTCACCTGAGACAACGAGCTCTCTGCAGGGGTCAGAGTCTCACCTTTCTGCCTCCATGGGGAGGAACCTGAAAGAGCCTTTAGAAAATCTGATATCAAATGAATGTAAATATTATTTACCTAGCAACATAATTCACATCTTAATTTCTTCTTTGTTTTTGTGGCTTCTCCAAGAAGTCATTGTTCTTTCCTTGAGTAATCAGTTCATTTATTCATTCAGTAATTATTTATTGAAAAATTTCCCCAGTTTTATTGAGATATAATTGACATACAGCATGTGTAAGGTATACAGCATAATAATTTGACTTGCATACATTATGGGATGATTCCACAATGTAACAGCTAACATGAGGTTAGTTAACATTCCACTCCACAGTGAGGTTAGTTAACATTCATCATCTCATATAGATATAAGAAAAAGAAAAAAATGGTTTTTTCCTTGTGATGACAACTCTCTTAACAACTTTCAAATATACCATAAAGCAGTGATAACTATAGTCATTATGTTGTACACTACAGCCCTATGCTTATTTATCTAATAACTAGAAATTTGTATGTTTTGGTTACCTTTACCCAATTCCCTCTCCTCTACCTTTAGGAGCCACAAATCTGAGCTGTTTTTCTATAAGGTTTTTTTTTTAAGATTCCACATGTAAGTTAGAACCTATGAAATCTTCCTCTGATTTATTTCACTTAGCAAAATGTTCTCAAGCTCCATTCACGCTTTCACAAGTGGCAGTATTGTCTTCTGTTTTATGGCTGAATAATATTCCATTGTGTACATACATACCACAACTTCTTAATCCATTCATATGGCAGTGGGATTTAGATTGTTTCCATGTCTTGGCTATTGTAAATAATGCTGTTATGAACATCATCAACGTATTGTTTTTGTTTTTTCAGCTATATTCCCAGAAGTGGAATTCTGGATAATATGGTAGTTCTATTTTTAAATTTTTGAGGAAACTTCGTATTGTTTTTCATAGTGGTTATACCAATTTACAATCTAATGTGTCTTGGAGACATGTTGCACAAGTGTTTCCTTTTCTTCACATTCTCACCAGCATTTACTCTTATCCTTTTTATGACAGTCTTCCTAACAGGCATGAAGTGACATCTCATTGTGGTTTTGATTTGCATTTCCCTAACAATTAGTGGTGTTGAGCACCTTTTCCTTCCCTGTTGGCATCTGTACGTCTTCTTTGGAAAAATGGTCCTTTGCGCATTTTTAAATTGGATTATTTGTTGTTTTGCTATTGGGTTGTATGAGTTCTTTACATATTTTGCATGCTAACCCCTTATCAGATATGTGGCTTGCAAATATTGTTTCCCATTCTGTAGGTTGTCCTTTAATTTTGTTGATCTGTTTTTTTTTTGGCTGTGCAGAAGCATTTTAGTTTGATATAGTCCCACTTAATTTTGCTGCTAGTGCCTTAAGTGTCAAATCTAAAAAATCATTGCCAAAACCCATGTCTTGGTGTTTTTTTCTTAGGAGTCTTATGGTTTATGATCTTACATTTATATCTTTAATCCATTTTGAGTTAATTTTTGTGAGTTGTGTAAGATAGGGGTCTAGTTTCATTCTTTTTCATGTGAATATCTAATTTTCCTAGCTCCATTTCTGGAAGAGACTGTCTTTTTTCTGTTGAGTATTCTTGACTTCCTTGTCAAGTATCAGTTGATGATATATCCATGGGTTTATTTCTGGGCTCTTAATACAGTTCCATTGGTCTATAAATCTTTTTTTATGACATTAATAAAATAAAAGAAAAAAATCATATGCATTTGACAAAATTCAACATTTGATTCATGATAAAACTCTTAGCAAATTAAGTATAGAAGGAACATACCTCAACATAATAAAGGCCATATATGAAAGCCCACAACTAACATTATACTCAGTGATTAAAAGTTGAAAGCTTTTGTACAAGTTTGATGACTATAGCCTTATAATATAGGTTGAAATCAGGAAGTGCAATGCCTCCTTTTTTGTTCTTCTTTCTCAGGATTGGTTTGGCTATTCAGAGTCTTTTGTGGTTCCATATAAGTTTTTTTTTCTACTTCTGTAAAAAATGTCATTGATATCTTGATAGGGATTTCATTGACTTGTTGAGTAGTATGGACATTTTAACATTATTAATTCTTCCAATCCACGAACATGGGATACCTTTACATCTATGTATGTCTTCTTCAATATCTTCCATTAATGGCTATAGTTTTCACTGTAGAGATCTTTCACCTCTATAATTAAATTTATTCCTAAGTATTTTATTGTTTGTATACCCTTGTAAATGATATTATTTTCCTTATTTCTTATTCAGATAATTCATTGTGAGTGTATAGAAATAGTTCTGATTTTTGTATGTTAATTTTGTATCCTACAACTTTACTAAATTTTTAAAATTAGATATAACAGTTGTTTGGTGGAATATTTAGGCTTTTCTATATATAAAATCATGTTATCTGCTAATAGAGACAATTTTACTTCTTCCTTTCCAATTCTGATGCCTTTTATTTCTTTTTCTTTCTTGATTGCTTAGGCTAGGACTTCTAGTACTATATTGATTAGACGTGTGGTGATTGTTTCTGATTGTAGAGGAAAGGCTTTCAAATTTTAACCACTGAATATACTGTTAGCTGTGGGCTTTCATATATGGCCTTTATTATGTTGAGGTATGTTCCTTCCATATTTAATTTGCTAAGAGTTTTATCATGAATGAATGTTGAATTTTGTCAAATGCATACGATTTTTTTCTTTCATTCTATTAATGTGACATGTCACATTTATTATTTGCATATGTTGAACCATCCTTGTATACTAGGAATAAATCCCACTTGATCATGATGGGCAATCCTTTTAAGGTGCTACAGAATTCAGTTTGCTTATATCTTATTGAGAATTTTTGCATCTATATTTATTAGGGATAGTGGCTCATAGTTTTCTTTTCTTGTAGGGTCCTTTTCTGGCTGTGGTATCAGGCTAATACTGGTCTCCTAAGATGAGTTTGAGAATGTTCTCTCCTCTTTGATATTTTGGAAGAGTTTGAGAAGGGGTGCACTTAAATCTTTTTAAAATGCTTGTTTAAATTCATCATTGAAGCCATCTGGTTCTGGGAGTTGCTTTGTTAGAAGATTTTTGATTACTTATTCAATCTCCTTACTAGTAATTTGTCTGTTCTTCCTGATTCAGTCTTGGTAGGTTGCATGTTTCTAATGATTTCCTCATTTCTTCTAGGTTGTCCAGTTCATTGGAAGAGAGTTGTTCATTTTAGCATCCTATGATCCTTTGTATTTCTGTGGTATTCTTTGCAACTTCTCTTCCATGTATAATTCTGTTAATTTGGGTCCTCTCTCTCCTTTCCTGGGTTAATCTAGCTAAGAGTTTGTTAATTTAGTTTTTTCTTTTTTACCAACTCTGTTTTCAAAATCTTTTCTATTGTCTTCCTCTCTATTTCATTTTTTTCTGCTCTTATCTTTATTATGTAATTTCTTCTAGATTTGGGCTGTTTGTTCTATTTCTAGTTCTTTTAGGTACAGATTTATGTTATTTATTTGAACTCTTTCTTATTTCTTAATGTAAGCTATTTATTAGAAGTTAATTTATTACTATTAACTTCTTTCTTAGAACTGCTTTTGCTGCATCCATAAATTTTGGTGTGCTGTGTTCCCATTTTCATTTGGCTCAAGGTACTTATGAATTACCCCTTAAAATTTTTCCTTTATCTGTTGATTGTTCAGAACAGTATTTAATTTCCATGTGCTCATGAGTTTTCCAGTTATTCTCCTATTGTTGATTTCTAGTTTGTGATCAGAGAAGATACTTGGTATGATTTTAATCTTCTTGATTTGCTAAGACTTGTTTTGTGGCCTAACATGCTCTATCCTAGAAAATGTTCTATGTGTGCACTTGAGAAGAATGTATATTCTGCTGTTGTCAGATAGAATGTTCTGTATGTCTGTGAGGTCTATTTGGTCTGTAGTATTGCTCAAATCTGCTATTGCCTTAGTGTCTAAAGGGAGTCTTTTAGGTTCTTAATTTTATGGTTTACATACTTTTTATTTTATGTATCCAATAACAGATTTTTACAGTTATGGTTATTTTTACTACATTTAATTTTTTTATTTTTAAACTAGAGTTATAAGTGTATTATGAACCACCAACCATATTACAGAGTCTAATTTTGCCTATATATTTACCATTACCAGTGAGTTCTATGCTACCTTCTTATGTTTTTATGATGATGATTAGTGTCCTCTTACTTCTACTCAAAGAGCTCCCTTTAGGATTTCTTGTAAGGCATGACTAGTAGTGATGAACTCCCTCAGCTATTGTTGCTTAGGAAAGTCTTTACGTCTCTTTCATTTCTGAAGGACAGCTTTGCCAGATATAGAATTCTTGATTGACCATTTTTCTCTTTCAATATTTTGAACATATTCTCCCATTATTTTGTTGCCTTTAAAGTTTCTGTCAAGAAATCCACCCGCAGTCTCTAAGGGGTTACCTTGTATGTAACTTTTTTTTCTCTACCTACTTTAAAAATCCTTAGTCTTTAACTTCTGACAATTTAATTATAATGTGCCTTACTGTAGTCCTATTCAGATTCAACCTATTTGGGGTCCTTTGGGCTTCATGGACCTGGATGTGCATTTCTCAACCCAAGTTGGGGAAGTTTTCAGTCATTTTTGCATTAAATATATTTTTTGCCTCTTTCTATTTCTCTTCTCCTTCTGAAATCCCCATAATGTATATATTGCTTCTTTTCATTGTGTACCATAGGCTTTCATTACTCTTTTTCATTCTTTTTTCCTCTGTCTGGATAATTTCAAATGCACTTTGTTCTAGATAACTGATTCTTTCTTCTGCATGGTCAAGTTGGCTTCTGAAACTCTCTATTGAATTCTTCAATTAAGTCACCTTTTTCATATTTTCCAACTTTAGTATAAAAAAATAGTTTATATTTCTTTGTTGAACTTCTCATTTTCTTCATGCATTGTTTTCTTAATTTTGTTCAGTTGTTTGTGTGTTCTTATAGTTCACTAAACTTCTTTAAGAAAATTGTTCTGAAATTTTTGGTGATTCCTTTGGTGTTGTCAGGTTTACCTGATTTTTTTGTGATCCACGATTCTTTATACTTGAACCTGTGCATTTGAGATAGTGTTTTCCTCTTCCAGACCTTACAGGTAACTTTGGCAGAGACAGTTCTTCATCAGTCAGCTCAGTTTGGGTTTCTGGATATGTCAGTGGGTAATGTCCTTGGGCAGGTGGGGTCTATTTTTGGGTAAGTCCACTGCCCAACGTCAGATTGTGTGCAAGGGGTTGCTGCTGGATGAAGACCATTGGATAGGATGCTGTCCTGGCTCCTGACCAAGGAAGGCTGCAGGATTAACTCTACTTTTGCCTGGCTTCTCTGGTCAGGCTTATTGATAGGCCCTGGCAGGGTAGCAGAACAAGCCCAAGGTCTGCATGACTTGTTGTTTGGGGCCTCAAATCAGGCAAGACTGTGCACTGAATTTCTTAGTCAGACAAAGCCTCTGGTTTTACTTTGAAGGTGGGGAGAGCCATAGGCTGCACTCTCTGTTCAAGTGTCACTGTAAGCAGAGATGTTGCATGTTCTATTCAGCTCCCATGTGCTCTGGTTAGGTTCCTTGGCTGGGCAGCCTGAAGGCCATGTTCAGCAATGGGTGGGGCTATGAATTTGTTTCCCTTTGTGGGTGGAGTCTCCTGAACTGGCTCCAACACTGACAAGGCACTCTATTTGTGGTCTTGACTTAAGCAGACCTGCACCCCAAATGGGGGCACTGCTTTTGCTCTGTGGATGATCAACTCTACTTGCTGGATTCTCCTCTCAAGTGTTTCTGATTTATGCTTTCCAGGTGTACCAGACAGACTTTGTGGCCAGGTTGCCTGGGCTCTGATTCAGCTCCCCTTCCTGGACTTTGGGCATCAGTGGGTGGGACAAACCAGTCTCCAGGGCCAGCAAGACTTTCATTTGAGGGCCCACACCCTGCTGAGCAACCTGTTCAGACCGAGCTGCTGTTTTGGCTCTGCAGATGAGAAAGCTGCTGTTTGGGATTCTACTTGAGCATTTCAGGTAAGAACTTGGCCTGTCAATCTGAGAGCTGGGTTTTGCTAGCCCTTCATGTCTTCTCACTCATAATCAGATTTCTAGTGGTCAAGTTCCACATATTTCCCCCAAATCCTTATGGCATGACACCAGAGTGGGGGGTTCCCAAGAAGCAACTCACAACACTAGAGGAGCTGAGTATTCCTCCTGGATTCTTGTTTCATGCTGGAGGAACCAGAAGCTCAGGGAAGACCTCATGGCATGGTGCTGCACTGGTCTGGGAGAGGCAGTGTAGTCAATGTGCAGCCACTTCTCCTACCCTTCTAATGTACCCTGTCTGGTCTCTGAGGTGCAGAGGATGCCTCAGCCTCATCCTCCTGTTCCAAGAGCCTCTCAGTGGTGTCTTGTCCATGAATAGTTTTTAGTTGTTCTTGTGATGGGCAGCGAGGACAGGAATGACCTGCATCATCATCTTGGTGATGTCACTCCTCCTATTGAATTCTTTCTTGTGCTGGGCAGTGTTCCAAGTCCTGGGACTTGTGTGGAAAACAAGACAGTTGAGCATCCTGCCCTCATGAAACATATGACCTGGAGACAACAGAATAACTGATAAACAAATCATCCAGCATGATTTCAGAATGTAATAAACACTGATCGAAGAGACCAGTCAGGATAGCTGGTATTGGAGCTGAGGCTCAAGTGAGAAAGGGAGCCAGCCTGCAACATGAAGGGCAAGGAGTGCTCAGAGAGAGAGGGGACTAAGTGTTCAGAGAGTCTGGGTGGGAATGCATTGGCCAAGGGCCTGGAGAAGAGCGAGGGAAGAGAAGGATGGGGGATGCTGAAGGTGTCAGCACTGAAGACCATGCTGTGATGAATTTGAATGTTGTTTAAGAGAAATAGGGAATTGTTGAATTATTTTAATACAGGAATGAGGTGTTCTGACTTATGAAAACCCTTCTGGCTTTTGATAGAATGGGTTATGGAAGTGGAAGGAGGAGGCAGTGAGGCTAGTGGGGCTGTCACACTAGTGCAGCAAGAGGCAAAGGGAGCCTGGCCTGGGTCCTGGCTGGGGAGATCGAAGCTGGGTTTGAGATATACTTTGATATAGAAAACCAGGCCTTATCAATGGGATAGTCACAAAGTGTAATGGAAAGGGAAAATTAAGGATGTCTTCGGTTCAAGCAACTGGGAAGAGAAATGTGGAAGACTAGGAGGAAAATGGTTTTGAGGCATAGGTTTGTGCAAGCAGCAAGTCTGTCTTAGATGTCTGAGATTTCC
Organism: Manis pentadactyla; assembly: GCF_030020395.1. Taxonomy (NCBI): domain Eukaryota; kingdom Metazoa; phylum Chordata; class Mammalia; order Pholidota; family Manidae; genus Manis; species Manis pentadactyla. The sequence continues at coordinate 142,649,392 of NC_080020.1, read as the reverse complement.
TTGCCCATCATGCATCTGGGTAGAGGTGTCTGGTCAGTGGTGGGATAAAAGTCTTGAGTTTTGGGGAGAGGCCAGGCCAGAAATGAAGATATGGGGTTCATCAACATGCAGACAGTATTCAAAGTCACAAGAGTAGGTAAGTTAAGGGAGAGAGTTAGATACAGAGGGCCAAGGAGCAAAAACAGGATCATCTAAAGGATGATGGAGAAGGAGGAAATGGCACAAGAAGCAGTGGAAGGAAAAGCAGAAGATGGAAGATGACAACAGAGAATGTCTCACAGAGGAGGGAGGGTTATGGAGCTGGAAGGAGGAGGCAGTGAGGCTCCATAACCCATATGTGTCAAATGCTGCTAAATGTGTTGTAGCGGAAGTAAACACCAGCTGCTGAGCTAATATGGGGGCAGCATTGCTTCTAGGGTGAATGGGGCCTTGTGCAAAATATTTGTTATAGCGCCCTCATCTCTATGAGCAACTGATTTACAAATGTATTTCAAATTCTTGGGACTTGCAGGATATAGTGATTTATCAATGATGATTTAGATAACAGGTAGGAAAAAGTACTTACGTATTTGTTTATTGACAATTACTACATTTGAAGATTCTTTATCTTGTGTCCAAAGTGATTGTGTCATCCCAAATCAGTGTGTCACTACCATTGTGGTGGCAATGGTCCATACCATCTCACACAAACCCATGAAAGAGATGCTGGGCTAGCCAGAGGGCACACACACACTAGCCAGACTCTCCTGGTTATGGAAGTCTGGATACTCAGGGCTTCTGGTTGACCACAGACATAAGGTAGAGGTGTGTACCCAGAAAGGTCTTGTTCAGGCTCAGGGTGATACACCCAGATGAAACAGCTGTCCCCATCAGGTCCCAGCTACCAGAGGGAATTTAGAAGGTTTCAAGGAAGCTACTCCAAAGTGTGGGGTCTGGAGCATGGTGCCTGCCTGTCCTGCCATAAGGAGGCAGTGCCAGCTGAGGCTGGGAAAGCTGAAGGAGGCATCACAGAAAGGACAGTGGTGTTGGGTGGTCACCATCTTCCAGCATCTCTGAGCATGCTCACTCACTGTGAGTCCTGCTTTCCAAATCCTACCTTCCCAAGGTGGAAACCAGACCCTCCTGCAGGCATGTGGCAGCGATGTGACTAGGTTCTGGCCATGGGACATAGACTTGAATTTGGATTCAGAGTGAGCCACATGAAGAAGGAGACGCACTCAGGGAAACTAGCCTTCTGGTGTGAGGAAGCCTGGGCTCGAGTCAGCAACCCTGGGCAGGTGACCTGGCCTCCCCATGCCTCTTCAGTGGGATGGGGATGATAGTCACCTTGCCTAGTGGGGTATGAGCTGCTGTACAGGAAACACTTACAGCTTCACACATGGTGCGGGCTCCCTGAACACTTCTGCTCTGTTGTTCAGCAAGTCTGGTGGTGGTGGCAGGGGCGCCGCCCTCTATGGCTGATGGGGCAGGGCTCAGATATGTCAGGGTGCACTGTGGTGGGCATCATCCCTGGCTGTGTAACTGTCTGTCGGAACTTCCAGAAGATTTGTGGGCAGTGTCCAACACTTATAATGAACTGCTTTTCTGCTTAGACTCCCCAGAATGGATTTTTCCATTTGGACTAAAAATCTTGACTAATAAATGATGTAGTATGAACTGGGCCTTGAGGATACTGGCTCTACCAAGTAGACAATGAAGAGGTGAATGCATCGGGAGGTCTGTCCTGGGAGATGAGGCACCGAGGCATGAGACCACAGGGCACATCAGCATGGCCACCATGTCATCTATCATCTAAGCCAGGGCCCTTTTGAGAGCAAAAGGAGACACATTTAATAGCCAACATGGAGCAACCAGCTAAAACTGGACTGGCTTGGGTAAACAGGAGTGAATGGCCACCCTAAGCATCTGGGGAAGAATGTATTATCCAGTACGACCACAGACCCCAGAGGCCAGCTGATGCAGTCACAAGCAAGGCATTCGTGAGCAATGGAGGATTTAGTGGCAATTTCATTAGGAAGAAAGAACAGATTTGCCTGTCAGGTCATACATCCCACATCTCACATCTAGCAATATTTTTGTTAATAATATTTTTATTTAATGTGCCCCTAGGGGTCTCAATCCCTGAGTATTTGATCAAATTACCCTATCTAACCCATAGAACCTTTCCCAGTTAGGGGTTTTCATACTAGCTGCAATGAAAATGTCCCCACATCTTTGCAACAGGGGCAAAAAGGGCACAGCTTAGCAGGGAGAGATGACTGGAAATATCAGGTGTGATCAGATCGTAAGGGACCTTGAGTGCCAGTGCAAGGAGTTATAGCTATAAAAACACCTTAAAATATTTGCATTTTTCTTGGAAGGAAGATAGGAAGTAAAGTGAACACTGAGGGGCCTTTATGACAGAACAAGCAAGACACATGAAACATCTGAGTGGGACCTAGGAAGAGCTTCACAACACAGTTAAAATAACTTATAGATTGGGATTGGGACAGTGGGAGTCAAAGATGATATGGACACCTCTTATTGACTATGATGGCTACTATCAACAACCCCTCCTCCAAAAAAAGCAAAGAAAAAATAGCAAGTGTTAGCAAAGATATAGAGAAATTGGACCCCTTGTGACCTGCTGGTGCAAATGGAGAATGGTGCAACCACTGGAAAACAGTAGGGTGGTACCTCAAAGTAGTCAACATGGAGTCACATGATCCAGCAATTCTACTTCTGGGTATATTCTCAAAAGAACCAAAACTAGGGTCTTACAGAAATATTTTTGCAGCCATGTTTATAGCAGCATTTTTCACAATAGCCAAAAGGGGGAAGCAATCCCAGTGTTCATCAAGGGATGAGTTGGATAAATAAAATGTGGCATTACACACACAATGAAATATTACTCATCCTTAAAAGGAAGAAAATTCTTAACATAATACACCATGGATTAACCTTGAGGACATGCTGTGAAATAAGCCAGCTACAAAAAGACACAACTATATGATCCCACTTATATGAGATATCTGGAGTAGTCAAATTTATACAGAAAGTAGAATCATGGTTGTCAGGAGCTTGGGGGCAAGAATGAGAAAATGGGGAGTGGTTTAATGCATGCAGAGTTTCTACTGTGCAAGATGAAAAGAGAGCTGGAGATGGGTCACAGAACAATACAAACACTAGGCATCAGAAAATAGCTACATGGTGAATTTTATGTAAATTTTACCATAGTTAAAAAAACAACATGGAATTCATCCCAGGGATGCAAGGATGGTACAACATTCGAAAATCCATCAACATCATCCAACACATAAACAAAAAGAAGGACAAAAACCACATGATGATCTCCATAGATGCTGAAAAAGCATTTGACAAAATTCAACATCCATTCATGATAAAAACTCTCAGCAAAATGGGTATAGAGGGCAAGTACCTCAACATAATAAAGGTCATATATGATAAACTGACAGCTAACATCATACTGAACAGTGAGAAGCTGAAAGCTTTTCCTCTGAGATCAAGAATAAGACAGGGATGCCCACTCTCCCCACTGTTATTTAACATAGTACTGGAGGTCCTAGCCATGGCAATCAGACAAAAAAAAGAAATACAAGGAATCCAGATTGGTAAAGGAGAAGTTAAACTGTCACTATTTTCAGACGACATGATATAGTACATAAAAAACCCTAAGGACTCCACTCCAAAACTACTAGAACTGATATCAGAATACAGCAAAGTTGCAGGATACAAAATTAACACACAGAAATCTGTGGCTTTCCTATACACTAACAATGAACCAATAGAAAGAGAAATCAGGAAAACAATTCCATTCACAATAGCATCAAAAAGAATAAAATACCTAGGAATAAACCTACCCAAAGAAGTGAAAGACCTATACCCTGAAAACTATAAGACACTCTTAAGAGAAGTTAAAGAGGACACTAACAAATGGAAACTCATCCCATGCTCTTGGCTAGGAAGAATTAATATTGTCAAAATGACCATCCTGCCCAAAGCAATATACAGATTTGATGCCATCCCTATCAAATCACCAACAACATTCTTCAACGAACTGGGACAAATAGTTCAAAAATTCATATGGAAACACCAAAGACCCCGAATAGCCAAAGCAATCCTGAGAAAGAAGAATAAAGTGGCAGGGATCTCACTCCCCAACTTCAAGCTCTACTACAAAGCCATAGTAATCAAGACAATTTGGTACTGGCACAAGAACAGAGCCACAGACCAGTGGAACAGATTAGAGACTCCAGACATTAACCCAAACATATATGGTCAATTAATATTCGATAAAGGAGCCATGGACATACAAAGGGGAAATGACAGTCTCTTCAACAGATGGTGCTGGCAGAACTGGACAGCTACATGTAAGAGAATGAAACTGGATCACTGTCTAACCCCATACACAAAAGTAAATTCAAAATGGATCAAAGACCTGAATGTAAGTCATGAAACCATAAAACAGAAAAAAACATAGGCAAAAATCTCTTGGATGTGAACATTAGCAACTTCTTCATGAACATATCTCCCCAGGCAAGGAAAATAAAAGCAAAAATTAACAAGTGGGACTATATAAAGCTGAAAAGCTTCTGTACAGCAAAGGACACCATCAATAGAACAAAAAGGCATCCTACAGTATGGGAGAATATATTCATAAATGACAGATCCGATAAAGGGTTGACATCCAAAATATATAAAGAGCTCAGACACCTCAACAAACAAAAAGCAAATAATCCAATTAAAAAATGGGCAGAGGAGCTGAATAGACAGTTCTATAAAGAAGAAATTCAGATGGCCAACAGGCACATGAAAAGATGCTCCACATCGCTTGTCATCAGAGAAATGCAAATTAAAGCCACAATGAGATATCACCTCACACCAGTAAGGATCGCCATCATCGAAAAGACAACAACAAATCTTGGCAAGGTTGTGGAGAAAGGGGAACCCTCCTACACTGCTGGTGGGAATGTAAATTAGTTCAACCATTGTGGAAAGCAGTATGGAGGTTCCTCAAAATGCTCAAAATAGAAATACCATTTGACCCAGGAATTCCACTTCTAGGAATTTACCGTAGGAATGCAGCAGCCCAGTTTGAAAAAGACATATGCACCCCTATGTTTATCGCAGCACTATTTACAATAGCCAAGAAATGGAAGCAACCTAAGTGTTCATCAGTAGGTGAATGGATAAGGAATATGTGGTACATATACACAATGGAATATTATTCAGCCATTAGAAGAAAACAAATCCTACCATTTGCAACAACATGGATGGAGCTAGAGGGTATTATGCTCAGTGAAATAAGCCAAGTGGAGAAAGACAAATACAAAACGATTTCACTCATATGTGGAGTATAAGAACAAAGGAAAAACTGAAGGAACGAAACAGCAGCAGACTCAGAGAACCCAAGAATGGACTAACAGCTACCAAAGGGAAAGGGACTGGGGAGAATGGGAGGGTAGGGAGGGATAAGGGCGGGGAAGAAGAAAGGGGGTATTATGATTAGCATGTATAATGTGGGGGGTAGGGGAAAGGGGAGGGCTGTGCAACACAAAGAGGACAAGCAGTGATTCTACAACATTTTTCTATGCTGATGGACAGTGACTGTAATGGGGTTTGTTGGGAGGGGGACTTGGTGTAGGGGAGAGCCTAGTAAACATAATGTTCTTCATGTAATTGTAGATTAATGATAACCAAAAAAAGGGGGGATTACTCCCTGATAGGATAAAATTAACTGCATATCAATGATTACTGCATGCTTTACATATCCTTAATTTTGATCTTTTAAAGGGTGTAGGATGATCAGCTATGGAAGTACATTTTTCTGATAATATTTTTCTCTTAAAAAAAAGCAGTTCCTGTGTGGTGGTCTCCAGTAGGTTCTTCACAGTGATATAAAGGTCATATCAAAGTATGGACAAAGGGTTTGTTTGTGTTTACACAGAGGACCAAAGCCTAATTTGGCTACCCAGAAAACGAATTAAAATACGGAATGAAGAATAACTTCCAACATCAATATCCTCTGGAAGAGTCATTACAGAAGATGATCATCAAAAAACTTTAACAAAGATCCTGGCGCTGTTGCAGCTGTAGCTGCATTCATCCTGCCATTTCCTGGACTTGCCACTGGAATGAAGAAGGAGATAACTAAGCTGGCCTGTGCATACAGTAAAACAAATTTGACTGGATCTATATTGTCAGAACTCAACCAAGAATTAGGAGAAGTGCAAGTTGCAGTGCTCCAAAATCGTGCAACTGTAGACTATCTACTGTTAAAAGAACATATGGGATGTGAACAATTCCCAGGAATGTGTTGTTTTAATTTGTCTGATTTTTCTCAAACTATTCAAATTCAGTTAGACAATATCCATCATATTATTGATAAGTTTTCACAAATGCCTATGGTACCTAACTGGTTTTCTTGGTTTCACTGGATATGGCTGGTAACTGTAGGTCTGCTTTTGTTATGTAGCTGTATTCCTATTCTGTTAATGTGTGTATGCAATTTAATTAGTAGTTTGTTAAAACCTATACATGCTTATGTTACTCTACAAGAAGTTATGCCTAAGAAATAATCAATCTTCCCATGTTTTCTTCCTTCTGCCACTTCTATAGCTTTTCTTCTTCCTTTATAATTATAGCCCTTTAGTGGAATTTGTGCCTCATATACAAAATTACCGAATATCATAATTCTTCCAAGTGGTAAAGATACCTCAAGAAAAATGCTGGGCATAGAAGCCACAGGGCATAAATCTGCAAAGAAGTAAAAAGCTAACCTTTTCAAATAGTATTGCTTCTCTCTCACTTACCAACTTTACATTTCCCTGTATGGCCCCGGAAGATGACTGGTTAGCCAGAGATGGGTAAGATTCCTCAAGGGAGGAACAACCTAAGACAGGCACAGTTGCAGGAGGGCCATCAGGTGAGAAATTGGGGATCAACAGAAGTGAGGCTTAGAACCTCACCCCCCCTGTTTTGAGATAAATCTTCTGCATCTGTGGATGTTTTGTTGCCCTTGTCCAGCTTGGATTAATACTTAGTCTATAGGCACAGACCTGATCATCTACATTTGCCCTCTTACAGCACTAAATTATGTTTTCTACCTTTATCTTGCATCTACCTACCACTTCAGCATTTTATTTAAAAAATATTTAGGGAGAAATGTGGGATTCACATATAAATCAAGTATAAAAATCAAATGAATAATCATATCTGACCTGATTGTTTATAGTTCATGATGCGTGATGAAAACCAAAAGTTTCTGTGATATGACTGCCCTTGCACTGTTCACCATGTAAGAACTTATTCACTATGTAAGAACTAGTTCACCATGTAAGACCTTGTTCATTGTGCTTCAAAAGATAGATTGGAGACTGTTGAGAATTAGGCTTGGGGTTGATTAATGATTGTGCATTGAGTCCCTTATACAGAATTTTATTATTGTTAACAACCATCTGATCAATAAATATGAGAGATGCCCTCTCAAAAAAAAACACATGAAAAATTTCTATAGAGTGAGTAGGCATATGGTGGTATTGTTCAATAATATATGGAAAATAGGAAGATATTGGTGAAGGATAATGTTAGTGGTGCCCAACGAACATGGGTGGCATGTCATGACTGAGGGCTCCAGTGGGAAGAAGGTGGAAAGCACTGAGGAGTGGTTGGGGGGAGAGAGAAGCAGAGACGTGCAGAGGGGTCAGTGAGGATTTCCACCTATTTGCAGTTACTTTGTTCACTCACTAAGCAAGCTATCACTGTGCTATGTGCTGGGTATACAAAGATGGATAAGGCTTGGCCCCAAATTTGTGGTGGGGGAGGCAAACACACACACATGCACCTAAGGCAATCCTGCACATGTAGACACGGCTCAGGCAGTGACGTGCCCACCCAACACAGCTGGGCCAAAGCAGAAGACTCCTGGGAGAGGGGTTTGCAGAGGAGTCAGAAGCATCTACATGGGCAGGCAGGAATTCCAGGCAGCGACAAGGCAGGCTGGGAGGCACTGGGGGCTGCAGGGCACTGCTAGAGCGTCCACCACATGGCAGGGTACAGTTGGGGCCACAGGCGTGAGTGTGAGGCCAATGGGCTATAATGGGCACAAGCGCACCCTGGGGCGAAGGAAAGTCAGCCATGGGTTCAGACCAGGAAGCAGTCAGGATAAGGCTCCCAATGCCTCCACCACTGGCAGAGGGATGGGGAGTGGCGTTGGAGCCAATATGTATTTGCAATTTGGTAAAACACAGCAGGATTTTAATGGCTGATTGAAAATGGGAGGTGGTTGGGAGAAAGGAGTAAAGTACCTCTCTCAGGAGTCTGGTTTCTAGGATGGTGTTGAAGTTGAGGGAGGGAAGCCTGGGGAGGATGGAGTTGGTTCCTGGGAATGGCAATGACCTCAAATACAGGTAATTTGAATTTAAGTGTGATATTACAGTATATATATCCAGCAACTGGATATCAAATCTAAATGTGGCATTACACACACAATGAAATACTACTCAGCCTTAAAAGGAAGAAAATTCTTAACACGATACACCATGGATGAACCTTGAAGACATGCTGTGAAATAAGTCAGCTACAAAAAGACAGATACTATATGATCCCACTTATATGAGATATCTGGAGTAGGAAAAGGGTTCAGGGTTGTGAATCATTTAGGATTGCATCAGGACAGGAGTGAATGAAAACTAGGCAAAACAATGACCCACCAATGTAAGGTTTCATTTTCCTCAGGTAACACAAAGTCTGGAGGTTGGCAGTCTGAGCCTCAGTGACACTGTCAGAGAACCTGGCTCCATATTTCTGCTTAGCCATTGGCACATGGCTGTTGCCTCCATGCTTTCTGCTTCCTGGCCATAAAAGGGCTGTCCCACCTCTGACCCTGAGTCATTGCTCATGAAGAAGGACAAGATATGAGGACAAGGCACAGCCTAGAAATCTCCCTGCAAGAGTTGTCCCCAGAGCTCCACTTAGCAATCTCCTGTACCCTCTCATGTCCAGACTGTCAGTGGTCACTCCCAAATGCAAGCAAAGGTACATCCTCAGCTTGACTTAGATCAGAGTTCTGTCTTCAAGGAAGACTCAATATGGGGTAGACCATGGGCAGAGACTACCAGACTCAGAGAACTCAGTGGAGCCATCAACAGATAGCTCTGTGGGAATTAAATCATAAGGGCAAATGAGATAAGATCACTCACAGTGAGTGTATAGCACAGAAGTGATGTAATCTGGTGCACACCCACAAGTACTGAGCAGCTGAAGGAAGAGGAGCCAGGGAGAGCTGAGGATACCAGGGAGCACAGCATCTGGGGCCTCAGGAAGAGGAAATGCCAGGCTGGAGGGATGTCAGTGATAGAGATGCCATGAGATGTTAACACTGAGAAAAATAACATTGGCTTTGATGCCACTGGTGACGAGTTTCAGCAGCAGGGAGGTGGCAGAAGTCAGCAGGTTGAGTAGCGAGTGGGGTTGGGAAATGGAGGCAGGCAGGTGGACCACTCTTTCAGGGGATTTACATGGGAATGGAATGGAGAAGAATTGGAAGGTCACCAGAGAAGTTTTTATAAGATGGAAGAATATGAAGCCTGCGTTATACAAACACGTAACAAAGTGGGTACATAAGGAATATACCTCACATAAAGCTCATATGTGACAAGCCCACAGCTAACATCATACTCAATGGTGAGAACTATAAGCCACTCTTTTAAGATCAGGGACAAGACAAGGATGCCCCCTCTCACCACTCTGAATCAACATAGTACTGAGGTCCTCGTTATGGCAATCAGACAAGATAAAGAGATAAAAGGCATGCAAATAGTAAAAGAAGTAAAACTGGCACTACTTGCAGATAGAATGACATTATAAATAGAAAAAAAGGCTCTACCAAAAAATCATTAGAATAAACAAATTTAGTAAAGTTGCAGGATACAAAATCAATCTACAAAAATCTGTTGCATTTCTATACACTAATAACAAATTATCAGATTCCCATTTATAATTTCATCAAAAAGAATAATACTTAGGGGGCGAAGCCCAGATGGCAGCATGAGTAGAGCAGTGGAAATCTCCTCCCAAAAACATATATATTTTTGAAAATACAACAAATGCAACTATTCCTAAAAGAGACACCAGAAGACACAGGACAACAGCCAGGCTACATCCACAACTGCGAGAACCCAGCGCCTCACGAAGGGGGTAAGATACAAGCTCCAGCCCAGCGGGACCCGAGCGCCCCTCCCCCCAGCTCCCGGTGGGAGGAGAGGAGTCAGAGTGGGGAGGGAGAGGGAGCCCAGGACTGCTAATCACCCAGCCCTAGCCATCTGCACCAGAGCACAGACACAGTGCGTGGGGTGCTGGATACTAGGGAAATGGGACAGTAAGACCTGTGAGCGGGTCCCCACAGCCGGTGCCCCTGAGACAAAGAAAAGATAGGGCTTTCTGAAAGTCTTAAAGGGGCAGAGACCCCACAGCTGGACGGAAGCATCCTGGGACACTTAACCCAGCAGCTGGGAATCCCGGGGAACTCCGGGTGCCTTAACCCCCCGGATGGCAGAGCAGTGTGGAGGCCCCTAATGGTGATACACTGCCTCCCGCCTGTTTCCCCTCTGACACAGCTTGGCCATATTGGAGCAGCAGACTGAGGCCAGTCACGCCCACAGCAACCCTGGAGCTTAACTCCACAGTGGCCCAGGCAAGAACCAGAGGCCCTGTCTGTGTGTAGCTGCCCAGCACAAGCTGCTAGAGGTTGCTGTTCTCCCAGGAGAGGAAGGCCACAAACCAGCAAGAAGGGATGTTCTCCCAGCCGACACATGCACCAGCTATGCACAACTACCTCTATGGCCATGAAAAGGCAGAAGAATTTGATACAGACCAAAATCACAGAGTCAACCCCTGAGAAGGAGATAGACCTAACCAATCTTCCTGAAAGAGAATTCAAAATAAAGGTCATAACCATGCTGACAGAGCTGCAGAGAAATATGCAAGAGCTAAGGGATGATGTCTGAAGGGAGATAACAGAAATGAAACAATCTCTGGAAGGATTTGTAAGCAGAATGGATAAGATGAAAGAGGCCATTGATGAAATAGAAACCAGAGAACAGGAATGCATAGAAACTGATGTAGAGAGAGATAAAAGGATTTCAAGGAATGAAATAATATTAAGAGAACTGTGTGACCAATCCAAAAGGAACAATATATGCATTATAGGGGTATGAGGAGAAGAAGAGAGAGAAAAAGGGATAGAAAGTGTCTTTGAAAAAATAATGGCTGAAAACCTCCCCAAACAGGGGGAGGAAATAATCAATCAGAATACAGAAGTACACAGAACTACCAACACAAGGGACCCAAGGAGGACAACACCAAGACACATAATAATTAAAATGGGAAAGATCAAGGACAAGGACAGAGTTTTAAAGGCAGCTAGAAAGAGGAAAAAGGTCACCTACAAAGGAAAACCCATCAAGCTATCATCAGACTTCTCAACATAAACCTTACAGGCCAGAAGAGAATGGCATGATATATTTAATGCAATGAAAGAGAAGGGCCTTGAACCAAGAATACTGTATCCAGCATGATTATCATTTAAATATGAAGGAGGGATTAAACAATTCCAAAAAAAGCAAAAATTGAGGGAATTTGCCTCCCACAAACCACCTCTACAGGGTATTTTAGAGGGACTGCTCTAGATGGGAGCACTTCTAAGACTAAATAGATGTCACCAGAGAAAACAAAAACACAGCAAAGAGAAAAGACCAACCAAATACTAACTAATGGCAAAAAATAAAACCAACTACCCACAAGAGCAGTTAAAGGAAACACAAAAGAGCACAGAATGAAACAACCAACATATAAAGAACGGAGGAGGAGGAATAAGAAGGGAGAGAAATAAAGAATCACCAGTGTTTATAACAGCTCAATAAGTGAGTTAAGTTAGACAGTAAGATAGTAAAGAAGCTAACCTTGAACCTTTGGTAACCACGAATCTAAAGCCTGCAATGGCAATAAGTACATATCTTTCAATAAACACCCTAAATGTAAATGGGCTGAATGCACCAGTCAAAAGACACAGAGTAATACAATGGATAAAAAAGCAAGACCCATCTGTATGCTGCTTACAAGAGACTCACCTCAAACCCAAAGACATGCATGGACTAAAAGTCAAGGGATGGAAAAACATATTTCATGCAAACAACAGGGAGAAAAAAGCAGGTATTGCAGTACCAATATCAGACAAAATAGACTTCAAAACAAAGAAAGTAACAAGAGATAAAGAAGGACACTACATAATGAAAAAGGGCTCAGTCCAACAAGAGGATATAACCATTATAAATATATATGCACCCAACACAGGAGCACTGACTTATGAGAAACAAATACTAATGGAACTAAAGGAGGAAATAGAATGCAATGCATTCATTTTAGGAGACTTGAACATACCACTCACTCAAAGGATAGACCCACTGGACAGAAAATAAGTAAGGACATGGAGGCCCTGAAAAACACAATAGAACAGATGGACATGATAGACATCTACAGAACTCTACATCCAAAAGCAACAGGATACACATTCTTCTCAAGTGCGCATGGAACATTCTCCAGAATAGACCACATACTAGGCCACAAAAAGAGCCTCAGTAAATTCCAAAAGATTGAAATTCTACCAACCAACATTTCAGACCACAAAGGTATAAAACTAGAAATAAATTTTACAAAGAAAACAAAATGGCTCACAAACACATGGAGGCTTAACAACATACTCCTAAATAACCAATGGATTAACGAACAAATTAAAATAGAGATCAAGGAATATATGGAAACAAATGACAACAACAACACAAAGCCCAAACTTCTGTGGGACGCAGCGAAAGCAGTCTTAAGAGGAAAGTATATAGCAATCCAGGCATATTTAAAGAAGGCAGAACAATCCCAAACGAATAGTCTAACATCGTAGTTATCAAAATTGGAAAAAGAAGGACAAATGAGGCCTAAAGTCAGCAGAAGGAGGGACATAATAAAGATCAGAGAAGAAATAAACAAAATAGAGAAGAATAAAACAATAGAAAAAAATCAACAAAACCAAGAGCTGGTTCTTTGAGAAAATAAATGAAATAGATAAGCCTCTAGCCAAACTTATTAAGAGAAAAAGAGAATCAACACACATCAACAGAATCAGCAACAAGAAAGGAAAAATCACGACAGACTCCATAGAAATACAAAGAATTTTTAAAGACTACTATGAAAACCTATATGCTAACAAGCTGGAAGACCTAGAAGAAATGGGCAACTTCCTAGAAAAATACAACCTTCCAAGACTGACCAAGGAAGAAACACAAAATTTAAACAAACCAATTACGAGTGAAGAAATTGAAGCGGTAATCAAAAAACTACCCAAGAACTAAACCCCCGGGCCAGATGGATTTACCTTGGAATTTTATCAGACATACAGAGAAGACATAATACCCATTCTCCTTAAAGTTTTCCCAAAAATAGAAGAGGAGAGAATACTCCCAAACTCATTCTATGAAGCCAACATCACCCTAATACCAAAACCAGCCAAAGACCCCACCAAAAAAGAAAATTACAGACCAATATCCCTGATGAACATAGATGCAGAAATACTCAACAAAATATTAGCAAACCGAATTCAAAAATATATCAAAAGGATCATACACCATGACCAGGTGGGATTCATCCCAGGGAAGCAAAGATAGTACAACATTCAAAAATACATCAACATCATCCACCACATCAACAAAAAGAAGGACAAAAACCACATGATGATCTCCATAGATGCTGAAAAAGCATTTGACAAAATTCAACATCCATTCATGATAAAAACTCTCAGCAAAATGGGTAAAGAGAGCAAGTACTTCAACATAATAAAGGCCATATATTATAACCCCACAGCTAACATCATAATGAACAGTGAGAAGCTGTAAGCTTTTCCTCCAAGATTGGGAACAAGACAGGGATGCCCACTCTCCCCACTGTTACTAAACATAGTACTGGAGGTCCTAGCCATGGCAATTAGACAAAACAAAGAAATATAAGGAATGCAGATTGGTAAAGAAGAAGTTAAACTGTCACTATTTTCAGATGACATGATATACTACATAAAAAACCCTAAAGACTCTGCTCCAAAACTACTAGAACTGATATAGGAATACAGCAAAGTTGCAGGACACAAAATTAACAAACAGAAATCTGTGGCTTTCTAATACACTAACAATGAACCAATAGAAAGAGAAATCAGGAAAACAATTCCATTCACAATTGCATCAAAAAGAATAAAATACCTAGGAATAAACCTACCCAAAGAAGTGAAAGACCTATACCCTGAAAACTATAGGACACTCTTAAGAGAAATTAAAGAGGATACTAACAAATGGAAACTCATGTCATCCTTTTGGCTAGGAAGAATTAATATTGTCAAAATGGCCATCCTGCCCAAAACAATATACAGATTTGATGCAATCCCTATCAAATCACCAACAACATTCTTCAATGAACTGGAACAAATTGTTCAATAATTCATATGGAAATACCAAAGACCCCAAATAGCCAAAACAATCCTGAGAAGTAAGAATAAAGTGGGGGGGGGGGATCTCCCTCCCCAACTTCAAGCTCTACTACAAAGCCATAGTAATCAATACAGTTTGGTACTGGCACAAGAACAGAGCCACAGACCAGTGGAACAGAATAGAGACTCCAGGCATTAACCAAAACATATACGGTTAATTAATATACGATAAAGGAACCATGACATACAATGGGGAAATTACAGTCTCTTCAACAAATGGTGCTGGCAAAACTGGACAGCTACATGTAAGAGAATGAAACTGGATCACTGTCTAACCCCATACACAAAAGTAAATTCGAAGTGGATCAAAGACTTGAATGTAAGTCACAAAACCATAAAGCTCTTAGAAAAAAACATAGGCAAAAATCTCTTGAAAATAAACTTGAGCGACTTCTTCATGAACATATCTCCCTGGGTAAGGGAAACAAAAGTAAAAATTAACAAGTGGGACTACATCAAGCTGAAAACCTTCTGTACAGCAAAGATCACCATCAATAGAACATAAAGGCATCCTACAGTATGGGAGAATATATTCGTAAATGACAGATCTGATAAAGGGTTGACATCCAAAATATATAAAGAGCTCACGCATTTCAACAAACAAAAAGCAAGTGAGCCAATTAAAAAATGGGCAGAGGAGGTGAACAGACAGTTCTCCAAAGAAGAAATTCAGATGGCCAACAGACACATGAAAAGATGCTCCACATCGCTTGTCATCAGAGAAATGCAAATTAAAACCACAATGAGATATCACCTGACAGCAGTTAGGATGGCCAACATCCAAAAGAGCAAACAACAACAAATGTTGGCAAGGATGTGGAGAAAGGGGAACCCTCCTACACTGCTGGTGGGAATGTAAATTAGTTTAACCATTGTGGAAAGCAGTATGGAGGTTCCTCAAAATGCTCAAAATAGAAATACCATTTGACCCAGGAATTCCACTTCTAGGAATTTACCCTAAGAATGCAGCAGCCCAGTTTGAAAAAGACATATGCACCCCTATGTTTATCACAGCACTATTTACAATATCCAAGAAATGGAAGCAACCTAAGTGTCCATCAGTAGATGAATGGATAAAGAAAATGTGGTACATATACACAATGGAACATTATTCAGCCATAAGAAAAAAACAAATCCTACCATTTGCAACAATATGGATGGAGCTAGAGAGTATTATGCTCAGTGAAATAAGCCTGGTGGAGAAAGACAAGTGCCAAATGATTTCACTCATCTGTGGAGTATAAGAACAAAGGAAAACTGAAGGAACAAAACAGCAGCAGAAGCACAGAACCCAAGAATGGACTAACAGTTACTAAAGGGAAGGGGACTGGGGAGAATGGAAGGGAAGGGAGGGATAAGGGTGGGGAAGAATAAAGGGGGTATTGCAATTAGCATGTATAATGGGGGGGAGGGCATGGGGAGGGCTGTGCAACACAGAGAAGACAAGTAGTGATTCTATAACATCTTACTATGCTGATGGACAGTGACTGTGGTGGGGTTTGTGGCAGGGACTTGGTGAAGGGGGGACCTTAGCAAACATAATGTTCTTCATGTAATTGTAGATTAATGATAACAAAATTTTTAAAAAGTTAAAATGAAAAGAAAAACAACTTAGGAATAAATTTAAACAGGTGACAGACCTGTAAACTGAAAATTGTAAGAAACTGGTGAAAGAAATTAAAGAAGACACAAATAAATGGAAAGATATTCCATGCTCATGGATAGGAAGAATTATTATTTATTGCTAAGTTGTTTTTCTTTTCATTTTAACTTTTTTTAAATTTTGTGTCCATACTACACAAAACAATCTATAGACTGAGTGCAAGCGCCATTAAAATTCCAACAGCATTTTTCACAGAAATAGAACAAGTAATAATCCTAAAATTTGTATGGAACCAAGAAGAGCCTGAGTAGATAAAGCAATCTTGAGAAAGAAGAATAAAGCTGGAGGTATCATGCTCCTCCTTTCAAACTATATTACAAATAATCAAAACAGTAGGTATTGGCATAAACACAGACACATTGATCAGTGGAACAGAATAGAGAGCCCAGAAGTAAACCCATGCATTTACAACTGATTGATTTATGACAAAGAATCCAGGAATATACAATGGGGAAAGCATATCCTCTTCAGTAAATGATGTTGCAAAACTGGACAGCCACATGCACCACCCCAGGGCTCTCTTGTCCCCTCCTGGCCTGAGTCAGGAGCTCTGTCCTCTTGCTTTCTCTCTAAATAAAAGCCTCTGCCTTGTTCTCCTAAAAAAAAGAAGGACAGAACAGATATTTTGCCAATGACACACAGATGGCCAACAAGCACATGAAAGGGTTTCCAGAATCACTAATCACCAGGGAAATACAGATCATAACGTCACACCTGTCAGAATGGCTAGTATCAAGTGAGGTTGTAGAGGAAAGAGAACCCTCATACAGTGTTGATGGGAATGTAAATTGGTGCAGCCACTGTGGAAAACAGTATGGAAGTTCCTCAAAAAATTAAAAATAGAAATACAATATGACCCAACAATTCCATTTCTGGGTATTTATCTGGGGAAAATGAAAGTACTAGCTCAAAAGATATATGCACCCCACGTTCATTGTAGCATTGTTTATAATAGCCAATATAAAGAAACAACCTCAGTGTCCATCAATACATGAATGCACAAAGAAGAGACAATACAAATATACAACAGAATATTATTCAGCTATAAAAAGGAAGGAAATCCTGACATTCGTGACAACATGGATGGGTGTTGAGGGCATTATGCTAAGTGAAATATGTCAGACAGAGAAAGACAAATGCTGGATGATCTCTCTCTTATTGGTGGAAATCTGGAGCTTACCACTTTTGTTTTCTTCTAAGAGCTTTATGGTTTCAGGTTATTTATCAAGTCTTTAAACCACACTGAGTTAATTTTTATGTATGATATAATATAGTGGTTGATTAAATGTGATTAAATAAAATATTTGAAAATTAATTTCACCTGCTTCTTTTTACTTTTTAAATGTAGCTACTAGAAAATTTTAAATTACATATGGGAAAATGGTACAACATAATATCCTGTTTTCTAGTGATTAAAGCAAATCACAAGGCTCCTTCTGATTGTCACGGGGAAAGGAAACAGATGTCACCTCAGATGAGGGATTTGGAGGCTGTCTGTGGGAGCATCTGAACATCTTGAGCAGCACTGCCTCAGCCCCTGCTTTCTGTATGGGCTTCAGCATCTTTTGGCTAACTCAGTAAGTGGCCTGGTTAGAGATGTGGCCAGATCAGTTCAAGACCCTGTTATGTTTAGAGCTTTTGTTGCACACATCATTAGGGCCTTTGTGGGCTACTCATCTCCTTTGGTGCTATGGAATCAACCTCATGATCAGGTCTACAACCGCATTTCCTGTTATCAGTCAGAGCATCTGGTAACCAAGCCCATCCTCTGCCTGCTACGATGGCCTCATCCACCTTGATCCAGCATCTCAGTGCCACAGCTTTGCTGCGGCCACCCAGGATCACACCGGGAGCCCCACAGAGCTCATTGCGACCACAGTGCAGTGCCTGCCAACAGATCCAAGCCTGCAGGGGACACCCACCCTGGGGCTCCCACATGGGCTGCTCAGCAGAGCATCTTCTGGGCCCTCCTGGGGGCTGGTGACTGGAGGACGGTGAACAGTTTACAGAGGGTAAATTTGCTCCAACAGTCCTCATTCTTCATGTCTCCCCTTATCCACGATGTTCATGTGGATCTTCAGCATCTCCACTTCATGGGGATGCTGCTTGTTTCCAGGCATCAATCACCCAGTAGTGCAAACTATCAAAACCCCCTCAGTTGCTGTAGCTGACACACCCAGGCTAGAAACTCCCAATCTCAAATTAAATTTCTGCATCCCTGTTCTAGTGTGCCCCAGAACCCATTTCCACTTGTACCCACCAGACTTTGTAGCTGAAAAGCAGTAACAGTCTCTAAGGCCTTGGACATTAAGAACATCTTCCAGACTTCAGACTTCTCCTCAAGTGTCAGCTCTGAGCCAAGTGAGACTCCAGACCTCATTCAACTGCCAGTGTTTCATGGCTTGCCTTAATAAAATTGAATTTTCTTATTTTGAAATAACTATAAAATGAAACTTACCATTTTAGACATTTTTGAGCATACAGTTTAGCTCAACTCATATTGCTGTGCAAGCATCTCCACCATCCATCTCCAGAACATTTTTATTATCCCATTATACACTACATGTATTTCTGTGCTCATACAATACACACTCATTGCACATTATACAATGTGGGAAGTTGGGGTTCCTATGGCCAGGATCCTCACTGAACTTAAACCACCTGATGATGTAACTGACCTGTTGCTAGGCTACTGCTTCCACACCTTTAGCCAATAAGCTATTATTGCGCTATATAGAGAGCTCGGCCCAGTGCTCGGTGCAGGGACAGAGATGCTAGTGCTCGACCTACCGCTGGGAGAACAAGCTGGGTAATAAGCCCTTTCACCCCAAAGAACATTTTGTTGTCAGTTTCTTCAGTCACATCGAATCCATAGCAAACTTGCCCAGGGCTAAAACCCATTGGCAAGACAATTGGCAAAAGTTGGCAGGGTTCATTGTTAACCAAGGAAAAAGACAGGCTGCCCTTATGGGAGGGGTGTTTCAGTGGGCTGCCCCTGTGAATGGGGAGACAGTGGATTGCCCCCAATGAGTATGTGGTCTGAGGTAGCTTGCCTCCTAGAGGACTGGGCCCCACCCCAGGACTGGAGGCAACTGGAGGTGATACCTGAGGCTGTAGGGGTGGTCCTTGGTATAGTAAGTAGGTCTTTTGAGAGACAGAGTGCCCATGAGGCAGCAGGGACTGTGGGTTGGCTGCTTCTCACTGTATTTAAAAAGTCTACAGAAGAGAAGGACATGCTCCTGAAAAAGGCCCAAGAAATGGCAGCACAAGAACGTGAGCTGCAAACTTCTGTGGATTTCCTGAAGAAGGAAATGGCATTGATGCAAGAGGAGACAGCATGAGAACACTGGCAGCAAGGTGCCATTAAAGAGGTAAAAGATTCCTTACAGAATGAGACAGCAGCACTGCCAGGTGCTCTGAAGGGAGAAAAGGCCATCAAGGAAAAAGACAATTCCTGAGGGAAGCACAGGTAGAGGTGGTACAAGAACCCCAGCTGTGAAGCATTGATGTGAAGATAAGAGAGCTGCTGAAGACTGAGCTGGCATTGCTGTGAGGCACTGTAGAGCAGAGGAGGCACTTGGGGGAATGGAGAGAAAGGTGCCATCAGCCCCAGAAGTGGAGGAGCTGGGGAAGGATGAAGGGGTGGTGCCAGAGGCACTGACTCCTCCTGTATTGAAGGCATGCCCAGTGGTTGTAAAGAAAATAAAGACACAGCAGCTGAAAGTTACCCAAGGAGAAGAGCAGCCCCCTCCCCAGGTCGTGGAGCACTCTATGCTCTGCCCCTATACTCAGACTGAGCTGGTGGATCTGGGCTCCCGGCTTAGGCAGCAGCCCTCGGAGTCAATATCAGCTTGGCTCCTGCATCTAGGGGACTTAGGGGTAGATGGAATTGTTCTGTCTGGAACACAGATGGAAAAGCTGTCTTCCTCTACAGAGCAGCCTGCCTTGTGGCAGTGATTACAAAATGCACATCAGACCCCAGAGAGTCACTCCCTCCTTGATTGGCTTATGGCTGGAGTTCATGCTGTGTGGTCCAATCAGGGTGATCTACCATCCTTTCCTATTAGATGGCAGATGTATGCTGAGCTCCAACAGGTGTTACAAGAGCTAGGCATAAGAAATGCCATCTATATTCCAGGAAATTATGGCCCAGATGAAGATATTTTCACTACTGGGATGAGAAATATTGTGCTTCAAATGGCTCCCACATCCCTCTTTGGGTCTCTAGTGGCCATTCTTTCCCCTCACTTAGGGCATCCCATAAGCAAAGTGACACATACAGTAGGAGACTTAGGAGAGGCTGAAGCAATGAGAACACAGAAAGAAATATGGTCTGCTACTCTCAAGAAGAATTTAAAGGGCCCCATGAAGGTCATGAGGACCCAGATGTGGGTTGATTTAATATGGGCAGGAGAAGATGGAAGGAAATTAGAAGGGAAGTCAAATAGGATCTTACTAGAGCTGTGGCAACAACTGAAACCAGAGAAGCAGTTCCAACCATTAAGACCAAAGAGGCAGAGGTCAGAGACAGAGCCACGAGTCTGGCCTGTGTGTTTGCAAGACTTCCTGCTGGAGAGCGAGCCAACCTCACTTGAGCCCACACAGGAAGGTGATTGGGGAACAGTGTTTAACTGAGAGGAAGGTTGAGGTATCTGCCCTGAGGGACCAAGGGGAACCAGAGGCCACATGTTGAAATAGCTATCCATTGGTACCCAGTGAACATACAATGTGTCCTGGCTCTGGTGGACACAGGGGCTGAACGTTCACTGATTCATGGTAACCCTGAGTGGTTCCCTGGGACACCCACTATCATAGATGGATATGGGGGTAAGGCTATCAGAGTGAAAAAAGCCCAAATCCCTTTGGGAATAGGGCTTCTATCCCCAAAAGAGTATACTGTGTATATATCTCCTATCCCTGAGTATATTTTTGGGATTGATATCCTGCAGGGTTTATGGTTGCTGACCACTGCAGGTAAGTTCAGACTGAGAGTACGTGTGGTGAAGTCAGGTCTGAGGGGACATGCTAGGCACCCACCCATAGCTTTGCCTGGGCCTTGGCAGGTGACTAATACCAAACAATATAAACTGCCTGGAAGGCATAAAGAGATTGGAGAAACTCTCCAGGAGATGGAAAAGGTGGATTTTATAAAGCCCACCCATAGTCCTTTCAATTCCCTAATGTGGCCAGTAAGAAAGCTAGATGGCTCCTGGTGTATGTGGATTACAGAGAACTGAATAAAGTCATACCCCCTATATGCTGCTGTCCTCTCTATTGCAGGCCTGATGGATACCCTCAGCCATGAACTAGGAACATACCATTATGTGGTAGATCTTGCTAATGCCTTCTTTTCCATTGACTTTGAGCAAGAAAGTCAGGAACAGTTTGCCTTCACATGGGAAGAATGGCAATGAACTTTCACAGTCCTCCCACAGGGATACCTCCCCAGCCCCACCATCTGTCATGGACTTGTAGACCAGGACTTGGCTACATGGGAGAAACTGCCAATGGTGCGGCTGTACCATTGTACTGATGATGTCATGCTCATGTCCAATTCTCTTTCAGATCTAGGATGTGCAGCACCTAGACTGCTGCAACATTTACAGGATAAAGGATGGGCTGTGAACAGTACCAAGGTTCAGGGACCTGGTTTGTCTGTCAAATTCTTGGGGGTCATCTGGTCAGTTAAGACCAAAGTTATACCAGAAGCAGTTATAGATAAAGTCCAGGCCTTTCCTACCTCTACAACTGTAGCATTGCTACAGGAGTTTTTGGGTCTTCTAGGCTACTGGAGAGTGTTTATCCCACACTTGGCACAAATTCTGAAGCCCTTATACTGGTTGGTATGAAGGGCGTCAGGTGGGACTGGGATGAGACATGTGCATCTGACTTTACTACAGCAAAACAGGCAGTCAAGGCCGTGCAGGCCTTGAGTGTGATAGACCCATCAAGGCCCTGTGAGCTGGATGTTCATGTGACTGAAGTCAGTTATGGCTGGGGTCTCTGGCAGCAGCTTAAATGAACTTGCCAACCTATTGGATTCTGGTCACAACTCTGGAAAGGGGCAGAGGTACAATACACTTTGATAGAAAAACAACTGGCTGCCGTGTATCATGCCTTGCTGGCTACAGAACCCATCACTGGAATACCCCCAATAAAGGTAATAACCACCTATGCCACTGTGGGGTGGGTACGAGACTGGACCCAAAAGCCGAGTGGTGCGGCACAAATGCCCGCACTAGCCAAATGGGGTGCTTACCTACAGCAGCATAGTGCCCTCTCTAGTAGCCTCTTGAATGAAGAACTCCAACGCTTATTGGGGCTGGGGACATATACTAGTGAAAAGCAGGAAGAAATATTTTTGAACCATTAGTAGCAGAGAGTCCCTATCGGGAAGGAAGGGCCCTTATACCTGAAGATGCATGGTACACGGACGGCTCCAGTTGTGGGGAGCCCCCAAAATGGAGTGCCATAGCTTTCCATCCTAAGACTGAGACAATATGGATGGAAGATGGTGAGGGGAAGAGCAGTCAATGGGCAGAGTTGTGGGCTGTGTGGCTTGTGATCATCCAGGAGCCCTCCCCTATAGTTGTCTACACTGACAGCTGGGCTGTCTAGCAGGGCTTGACCCTGTGGCTACCAACCTGGTACCATGCCAACTGGTGGTTGGTCACTGACCGCTTTGAGGGAAAAATTGTGGCAAGACTTGTGGGCCTGTGGTCAGACTAAAATAATTACAGGATACCATGTGACAGGTCATTTGCCACTGGCATCCCCAGGAAATGACAAAGCAGATAATTGGCCCTGATATGTTGATTAGAAGGAAGACCTGCCTCTGATGTAGCCCAATGGTTGCAACAGAATTTGTTGCATGTGGGGCAAAATACAATGTGGGCTGTAGCCTGTCATTGGGGCTTGTCTTTGACCTTTGAAGAAGTTAGTAGACCCTGGCATGAGTGTGGCGTGTGCTCCAAAAGGGACTTACACTGAATTCCGCAGCATCATGGGACAATAGCTACGGGGCCTATGTCCCTCGTGAGGTGGCAGATATTGGGCCTCTACCTGTGTCAGAAGGCTATTGGTACGTGATGACTTGTGTGGACACAGCTACTGGACTTCTGGTTTCTTTTCCCCTGTTGTGCAGACCAGCAGATGACCAAAAGAGGCCTGGAGTGTCTCTTTGCTGCCTATGGCTGAGAACAGGTAATTGAGAGTGATCAGGGTGCCCATTTTACTGGACATACACTGCAAGAATGGGTGTGAAAGCTGGGAATCAAGTGGAAGTTTCATGTGTCATACAATCCTACCACAGCAGGCATGATAGAGAGGCACAATGGCTTGTTAAAATCCAGAATGAAGTCTGATACCAA
The DNA here is from genome assembly GCF_030020395.1 of Manis pentadactyla. Lineage (NCBI taxonomy): Eukaryota > Metazoa > Chordata > Mammalia > Pholidota > Manidae > Manis > Manis pentadactyla. The sequence continues at coordinate 142,625,778 of NC_080020.1, read as the reverse complement.
TAGCCTGCGGGGACGGTCAGTCCACTTATGGACCATGCTACGGTGTTTGAATGAGAGACCCTGAAAGGGAGCCCTGAGCCCCATAGACATTTATGTTAACACATATGGCTGCCTCCCCTGTAAAACTGCAAGTACAAATGAAGGAAGAATCACTGACGCTGAGGTTCGGACACCAGAATTAAATCTTGCTGCCAGCACCAACTGAACCCCAGAGACTCCATTGAATGGATGTGACCTTGACCTTTTGACACATGGACCAATGATGTCTGGCTCTCCTGGCACATTGGGGAAAAGGCCAGGAAGCTGGCCTCCTGGGTATTCCTGGAATAACAGCAGAGTGACCCCCAAAGGTCACAGTATTATATCCTGAATGGCCAGAAGGAAGGAGCATCTTACCAGGGAGTTTTGTCTAATCATTATGGCCAGTGCATGCACCTCCAGTAGCACTATATATAGACCCTTCAGTAAACCCCATGGGGAAAGGACTAAAAGTATGGTATGCTAGACCTGGAAGGGACCCCCTTCCTGCTACAATACTATCACAGGAACACCGTCTTGCATGCATCGTACCTGATGGACAAGATTTGCTTATGTTGGTGTCATTAGAACATGTGTCTTATCGCCCCTAATGTCTTTGTGGATTGGGGACTTCCTCTGGCTTGAGGATTATTATAATTTTTGTTATTAGTAACCTCCTCTGGCTTGAGGATTCTTTTTTTTTTTTTTTTTGGTATCATTGATGTACAATTACATGAACAACATTACGGTTACAAGACTCCTCCCATTACCAAGTCCCCACCACATAACCCATTACAGTCACTGTCCATCAGCATAGTAAGATGCTATAGAATCACTACTTGTCTTCTCTGTGTTGTACTGCCTTCCCTGTGCCCCTCCCCCACATTATGTCTGCTAATTGTAATGCCACGTTTTCCCCTTTATCCCTCCCTTCCCACCCATCCTCCCCAGTCCCTTTCACTTTGGTAACTGCTAGTCCATTCTTGGGTTCAGTGAGTCTGCTGATTTTTTTCCTTCAGATTTTTGTTTGTTCATATACTAAACAGATGAGTGAAATCATCTGATACTTGTCTTTCTCTGCCTGGCTTATTTCACTGAGCCTAATACCCTGTAGCTCCATCCATGTTGTTGCCAATGGTAGGATTTGTTTTCTTCTTATGGCTGAATAATATTCCATTGTGTATACATACCACATCTTCTCTATTCATTCATCTACTACTGGACACTTAGGTTGCTTCCATTTCTTGGCTATTGTATATAGTACTGCAATAAACATAAGAATGCATATGTTTTTTTCAAACTGGGCTCCTGCATTCTTAGGGTAAATTCCTAGGAGTGGAATTCCTGGGTTAAATGGTAAGTCTATTTTGAGCATTTTGAGGAACCTCCATACTGCTTTCCACAATGGTTGAACTAATTTGCATTCCCACCAGCAGTGTAGGAGGGTTCCCCTTTCTCCACAACCTCGAGAACATTTGTTATTGTTAGGCTTTTGGATGGTGGCGATCCTAACTGGTGTGAGGTGATATCTCATTGTGGTTTTAATTTGCATTTCTCTGATGATTAGCGATGTGGAGCATCTTTTCCTGTGCCTGTTGGCCATCTGAATTTCCTCTTTGGAGGACTATCTTTTCAGATCCTCTGCCCAGTTTTTAGTTGGATTATTTGCTTTTTTTTTGGTTGAGGTGGATAATCTCTTTATATATTTTGGATGTCAACCCTTTATCAGTTCTGTCATTTATGAATATATTCTCCCATACTGTAGGATGCCTTTTGGTTCTACTGATGGTGTCCTTTGCTGTGCAGAAGCTTTTCAGCTTGATGTAGTCACACTTTCTCATATTTGCTTTTGTTTCCCTTGCCCGGGAACATATGTTCATGAAGAAATTGCTTGTGTTAAGGTCCAAGTGATTTTTGCCTGTTTTCTTCTAAGAGTTTTATGGTTTCATTACTTACATTCAGGTCTTTGATCCATTTTGAGTTTACTTTTGTGTATGGGGTTAGAAAGTGATCCAGTTTCATTCTCTTACATGTAGGTGTCTGGTTTTGCCAACACCAGTGGTTGGAGATGCTGTCATTTCCTCTTTGTATATCCATGGCTCCTTTATCATATATTAACTGACCATATATGCTTGGGTTAATATCTGGACTCTCTATTCTGTTCCATTGGTCTGTGGCTCTGTTCTTGTGCCAGTACCAAATTGTCTTGATTACTGTGGCTTTGTAGTAGAGCTTGAAGTTGGGAAGCGAGATTCTCCCTGCTGTATTCCTCCTTCTCAGGATTGCTTTGGCGATTTGGGGTCTTTTGTGGTTCTATATGAATTTTAGAACTATCTGTTCCAGTTTGTTGAAGAATACTGTTGGTATTTTGATAGGGAGTGCATTGAATCTGTAGATTACTCTAGGCACCATAGCCATTTTGACAATATTAATTCTTCCTACCCAAGAGCATGGGATAAATTTCCATTTATTAGTGTCCTCTTTAATTTCTCTTAAGAGTGTCTTGTAGTTTTCATAGTATAGGTCTCTCACTTCCTTGGTTAGGTTTATTCCTAGGTATTTTATTCTTTTTGATGCAATTGTGAATGGAATTGTTTTCCTGATTTCTCTTTCTGCTAGTTCATCATTAGTGCATAGGAATGCAACAGATTCTTTTTATTTATTTATTTCATCTTGCTATCATTAATCTATAATTACATGAGCAACATTATGGTTACTAGACACCCCCATCATCAAGTCCCCCCCACATACCCCTTTACAGTCACTGTCCATCAGTGTAGTAAGATGCTGTAGAATCACTACTTGTCTTCTCTGTGTAGTACAGCCCTCCTAGTGCCATCCACCCCCTGCATTATGTCTGCTAATCATAATGCCCCTTTATGCACCATGTCCTTCCCTTCCCACCCATCCTCCCCAGTCCCTTTCCCTTTGGTAACTGTTAGACCATTCTTGGGTTCTGTGAGTCTGCTAGGAATGCAACAGATTTCTGTCTATTAATTTTGCATCCTGCAACTTTGCCAAATTCCGATAATAGTTCTAGTAATTTTGGAATGGAGTCTTTCAGGTTTTTTATGTACAATACTATGTTATCTGCAAATAGTGACAGTTTGCCTTCTTCATTACCATTCTGGATGCCTTTTATTTCTTTGTTTTGTCTGATTGCTGTGACTTTGACTTCCAGTACTATGTTGAATAACAGTGGGGAGAGTGGGCATCCCTGTTTTGTTCCCAATCTTAGGTGAAAAACTTTCAGCTTCTCGCTGTTAAGCATGATGGTGGCTGTGGGTTTGTCACATATGGTTTTTATTATGTTGAGGTACTTGCCCTCTATACCCATTTTGTTGAGAGTTTTTATCATGAATGGATGTTGAATTTTGTCGAATGCTTTTTCAGCATCTATAGATGATCATGTGGTTTCTGTCTTCTTTTTGTTGATGTGGTGGATGATGCTGATGGATTTTCGAATGTTGTACCATCCTTGCATCCCTGAGATGTATCCCACTTGATCATGGTATATGATTCTCTTGATATATTTCTGAATTCAGTTTGCTCACATTTTGTTGAGTATTTTTGCATTTATGTTCATCAGGGGTATTGGTCTGTAATTTTCTTTTTTTGTGTGGTCTTTGCCTGGTTTTGGTGTTAGAGTGATGCTTGCTTCATAGAATGAGTTTGGAAGTATTTCCTCCTCTTCTATTTTTTGGAAAACTTTAAGGAGAATGGGTATTATATCTTATCTAACTGACTGATAAAATTCAGTGGTGAATCCATCTGGCCCAGGAGTTTTGTTCTTGGGTAGTTTTTTGATTACTGATTCAATTTCATTGCTGGTAATTAATTGGTCTGTTTAGATTTTCTGTTTCTTCCTTGATCACTCTTGGAAGGTTGTATTTTTCTAGAAAGTTGTCCATTTCTTCTTGGTGATCCAATTTATTAGCATATAGATTTTCATGGTATTCTCTAATAATTATTTTTATTTCTGTGGTGTCTGTCTTGATTTTTCCTTTCTCATTTCTGATTTTGTTTATGTGCGTAGATTCTCTTTTTCTCTTAATAAGTCTGGCTAGGGTTTTATCAATATTGTTTATTTTCTCAGATAACCAGCTCTTGGTTTTAATGATTTTTTTCTATTGTTTTATTCTCCTCAATTTTATTAATTTCTTCTCTGATCTTTATTATGTCCCTCCTTCTGCCGACTTTGGGCCTCATTAGTTCTTCTTTTTCTAGTTTCGATAATAGTGAATTTAGACTATTCATTTGGGATTGTTCTTTCTTCTTTAAATAGGCCTGGATTGCTATATACTTTCCTCTTAGAACTGCCTTCACTGCATCCCACAGAAGTTGGGTCTTTGTGCTGTTGTTTTTATTTGTCTCGATATATTGCTTGATCTCTGCTTTAATTTGGTCATTGATCCATTGATTATTTAGGAGCATGTCTTAAGCCTCCATGAGTTTGTGAGCCTTTTTGTTTTCTTTGTACAATTTATTTATAGTTTTATACCTTTGTGATCTGAGAAGTTGGTTGGTAGAATTTCAATCTTTTTGAATTTACTGAGGCTCTTTTTTTTGCCTAGTATGTGGTCTATTCTGGAAAATGTTCCATGTGCATTTAAGAAGAATGTGTATCCTGCCGCTTTGGGGTATAGAGTTCTGTAGATGTCTGTTAAGTCCATCTCTTCTAGTGTGTTGTTCAGTGCCTCTGTATCCTTACTTATTTTCTGTCTGGTGGATCTGTCCTTTGGAGTGAGTGGTGTCTTGAAGTCTCCTAAAATGAATGCATTCCATTCTATTTCCCCCTTTAATTCTGTTAGTATTTGTTTCTCATATGTCAGTGCTCCTGTATTGGGTGCAGTGATATTTATAATGGTTATGTCCTCTTGTTGGACTGAGCCCTTTATCATTATGTAATGTCCTTCTTTACCTCTTGTTACTTTCTTTGTTTTGAAGTCCATCTTGTCTGATACAAGTACTGCAACACCTGCTTTTTTCTCCCTATTATTTGCATGAAATATCTTTTTCTATCCCTTCACTTTTAGTCTGTGTATGTCTTTCGTTTTGAGGTGAATGTCTTGTAAGCAGCATATAGATGGGTCTTGATTTTTTATCCATTCTATTACTCTGTGTCTTTTTTTTTTTTTTTTGGTTTCCAGAGTTCAGCTTTATTGTGCAGTACAGAAATCATTGGAGCCATTTTGAGACAGACATCACTGAAGGGAAGGTGCTGTCAAATCAATACTGCATTGCAGCTTGGGCCACCAAAGAAGCCACACCTGGGATACAAAAAAGCTTCTACATTTACCTGCTTTATGATTGGTTTCTTTCCCCTTTGTTCTCATCAGTTTATTAGGTTGAAACACTGCGCACATGCTTCCTCCAAAATGACTCTCAAAGTCTGGAGCTGAGTTAGAATTTTAGGTCCATATATACCAAATGTGTGGCTATGCTACAGGGGCACTGTCATAATACTTGATGCAAAATATTGAGGTATAGGGAAAACTCTCCCAAATTATGGAATATTTGATTTGACTTTTCAAATCTCCTTGTAAGTCAAGAGGATAGATGGCACTCAAACTGTACAGATCCAGCTCTTGAGCAGAAGTGCATAATTGCAAAGGCTGCAAGATACAAATACTGTATCAAGTTCTCTGCATCAACATCACATTTTTTTTAAAACTTATCCTTCACTAGAAAAAAAAAGCCAGTATTGGTTAAATTGAACAGAATGTGGTAACTTGCCAATTCTGAATAGCCACTCCATGAAAACAAGTTAATACATGATATTAGAAAGGGGAGGAATATTTACTGGTACAGTGCTCTGCAATCTGTTTTGATTACAAAAGCAGGCCTTTATTGATTTCAATACAATACGCATTATTTGCCAAATCTTAAGTTTGTCCTAATTAGGTAACATGTACTGCTGTTAGTCTTCCCCATAGATGTCATTTTTCTTGCACTTCATTTCCTCAAAGTCAAACTCTGATCCTGTCATCCTCTTATAGATGTCCTTAATGTCATCACAGGTTGTCTCAAAGTGAGTTGTGGCATCATATGTGTAAGAAGAAAAGATCTGGCTTTCTGTTCCCAAATCTTTTGGTACAAGGAGGTCACTGATGCTAACAAATTTCTGTTCAGCTGGTTCCAAGAGTTCCAAAGCTGGTCTGATTTCTTTCTTGGGTTCCTTGGTCTCCACAGTAGTACTAACTATGGCAATGTACTTCCCTTGTGCTGCCACATTGTGCGCAGAGGAAATCATGCAGACATAGATATCTGACTTGCGATTGACTTGGTTCTGTGGAATAATGATCTGGCAGGAGTTGGCATCATTGGTGTTTTTGATAGGGTGGCTGAGGATGCAGATGACCCTGATCACCTGGCTCACTTTTGCTACCTGATCTTTTACATAGCTGGGATCACAGATGAGCTGCTTACAACGAGCAATCTCTCCTTCAGATTTCACACCAATCACTTTTCCATTTTCCATAATGATTTCTTCAATTGGTTTATTGAGCATGTAGGTACCTCCATAAATAGCACTTAGCCTTGCAAATCCTTGTGGCAGTTCTCCAAGGCCATAGAGTGGATAAAGGTATGGGCTTTTGCCGTATCTTGCCAAAGACTCACTGTAAAGTTTAATCCTATTAATGGTTTCACAACATGACTGATCTAAATAGTCGTCAGTTCTGTAAAGTGCCAGGGCATGCCCGGTAAAATCTATGACATCCTGTCCCAAGTCAAACTTCTTGTACACCTCTCACATCGTGGTCTTCTGAGGATCAATGCCTTCAAATGTTCTACCATCTTTTTAATCGAAATTGGCAACATATACTAGGAATTTTCTGAAGCGACGTTTTTCAAAAAGCCCCATTAAGCTAGATGCCAGGGCTTCTGCTTCAGTGGAAGGAACCTTGTAGATTTTTCCTCCCTTATAGACAAAGCTCCCTTCAGTCACTTTGAAATCCATATAGCGAGTGACCTCTGTATAAAGCAACATCTTAACCAGCTGACCATTAGCCATGAGGAACTTGGGAATTAAGTCAACATTCCAGTCTCTTCCTCTCCCCATTGATGCTGGTGGTGCTCCTGGTATTTTAAATCTTTTGTATAAATCTTCCAGAGGTGTTATAGATGCTCTCTCTCCTCCATAATATGGGTTTCTATCCATGTGAAGAACTTTCTTTCCATTCACTGACATTATACCTGACAGGATACATTCCGTCAGGCCGGTGCCCAGGACGATCACGTCGTACTCCTCATTCATGGTGGGGCCAGGCATGGACTGTAGCCCAGTGAAAGAAGAGAGGCAGAGATTCTAGAGGCAGGGGTTGTACAGCCACCCTGAGAAGGCAGGGGAGCGCTCAGGCTGGTCTCGGTGCTGAGGAGAGAGGGAAGCCAGGAAAGGGACACAGAGCTGGAGAAAGGGAGGTCCGCCACCTCAGACAGGAAGGGAAAAGCAGGGCGGGGGCTACTCTGTGTCTTTGGATTGGTGAATTCAGTCCATTTACATTTAGGGTGTTTATTGAAAGATATGTACTTATTGCCATTGCAGGCTTTAGATTCGTGGTTACCAAAGGTTCAAGGGTAGCTTTTTTACTACCTAACCATCTAACTTTACCTCACTTATTACACTATTATAAACACAGTCTGATGATTCTTTATTTCTCTCCCTTCTATTTCTTCCTCCTCCACTCTTTATATGTTACATGTTTTATTCTGTACTCTTTTGTGTTTCCCTTGACTGCTTTTGTGGGTAGCTGATTTTATTTTTTGCTTTTAGTTAGTATTTCATTGGTCTGCTTTCTTTGCTGTGATTTTATTTTCTCTGGTGATATCTATTTAGCCTTAGCAGTACTTCTATCTAGAGCAGTCCCTTTAAAATACCCTGTAGAGGTGGTTTGTGGGAGGCAAATTCCCTCAACTTTTGCTTATCTGGAAATTGTTTAATCCTTCCTTCAAATTTAAATTATAATGTTGCTGGATACAGTATTCTTGGTTCAAGGCCCTTCTGTTTCATTGTATTAAATATATCATGCCATTCTCTTCTGGCCTGTGAAGTTTCTGTTGAGAAGTCTGATGATAGCCTGATGGATTTTCCTTTGTTGGTGATCTTTTTTCTCTCTCTGGCTGCCTTAAGTACCCTGTCTTTGTCTTTGATCTTTGCCATTTTAATTATTATATGTCTTGGTGTTGTCCTCCTTGGGTCCCTTGTGTTGGTAGATCTGTGAGCTTCCATGGTCTGAGAGACTATTTCCTTACCCTGCTTGGGGAAGTTTTCAGCAATTATTTCTTCAAAGAAATTTCCTATCCCTTTTTCTTTCTCTTCTTCTTCTGGTACTTGTATGATGTGAATATTGTTCCATTTGGATTGGTCGCACAGTTGTCATAATATTCTTTCATTCCTAGAGATTCTTTTATCTCTCTCTGCCTCAGCTTCTCTGTATTCCTGTTCTCTGATTTCTGTTCCATTAACAGTCTCTTGCACCTCATCCAGCCTGCTCTTAAGTCCTTCCACTGTTTGTTTCACGTCTGTTATCTCCCTCCAGACCTCATCCCTTAGCTCTTGCATATTTCTCTGCAGCTCCATCAGCATGGTTATGACTTCTATTTTGAATTCTTTTTCAGGAAGATTTGTTATATCTTTCTTGCCAGGCCCTCTCTCTGGCATTGTTTGAATGATTTTGGACTGGACCAGGTTCTTCTGCCTTTTCATGGCAATAGAAGTGATTGCTGGCATGTATCAGCTGGGAGAACAAAGTTCCTTCCTGTTTGCTGGTCGCCATGCCCTTCTCCACTGCCTGTGCTAGTTACCTGCACACAGGGAGCAGTCTCTGAGTTAATCCCCTGAGCTGCTGTGGGCAGGGCGGCCCTCAGGATAGCCTAGGGCAGTGCCAGGTGTTGCAGATGTGAGCCATGTGTTCTCCTGCCAGAACGGCACCCCTTCCCACCTTCTGGACCTTGAGCCAGCTTCCTCTGTCTGTGCCAGGCAGCTGCGTGCTGGCAGCAGCCTCTGGGTCTGGCCCAGTTAGCTGCTCACTGGGAGAATACTCTGTGTGGTTGCTGTGGGTGGGGCTGCTCCCCAGCTGGGCCACAGCAGCCCAGCAATGGCAGGTCAGCAGGTTTGCTTGCTGTGCCAGCTGGGGAGAATGAATGGCAGGCTGCTTATCGCTGTGAGGGTCTTTGGAGTTGCATTGTCAGCCAGGGGGTTAGGGCGCCTGATGTTCCTTAAGATTTCCACCCTGTTGAGCTGAGTGTGCTGGAATATTTTGTTCATCTGTTAAACCCTTGTCCCTTCAGGACTTTTAAAGCGCCTGTTTTTCTTTTGTCTCAGGGTAGCCGGCTGTGGGGACCTGGTCGCAGTCTCTGTCTTGGATTTTACTTTTCCCTTTCTCTAATATCCAGTACACCATGCAATATGTGTCTGTGCTCCCAGTGCAGATTCCTAGGGCTGGTTATTTAGCAGTCCTGTGCTTCCACTCACTGCCCATTCTGATTCTTTTCCTCCCGCTGGTGAGCTGGGGTTAGGGGTGTGCTCAGGTCCCACTGGGTCATGGCTTTGTATCTTATCCTTTTCATGAGATGCTGAGTTCTCACAGATGTAGATGTAGCCTGGCTGTTGTCCTGTGTCTTCTGGTCTCTCTTAGGAATAGTTGTATTTGCTGTATTTTCAAAATATATGGTTTATAGAGGAGATTTCTGCTGCACTAGTCATGCCACCATCTTGAGCACTCTTTGGCTTCAGGATTATTATAATTTTTGTTACCTGTATCAAAATCTTGTTGTATCTTAATTTTTAAAATTATTTCTAAGTTGTTATCCTCTGTTGCTGTTGTGGAATCTGGTTACAGTGCTCCAGCTTTCTCACCCAGGGACCATTGCAGAAGATTGAGAGTGTGTAGATTGTAAGGTGAGAATCCTGGAGGGGTGGAGTGTGGGGAAGTTGGGGCTCCTATGGCCAGGATCCTCACTGAACTTAAACCACCTGATGATGTAACTGGCCTGTTGCTAGGCTACTGCTTCCACACCTTTATAGGCAATAAGCTATTATTGCACTATGTAGAGAGCTCGGCCCAGTGCTCTGTATGGAGGCAGAGATGCTAATGCTTGACCTACTGCCAGGAGAACAAGCTGGGTAATAAACCCTTTCACGCCAAATAACTTTTTGCTGTCAATTTCTTTGGTCACATTGAATCCATAGTGAACTTGCCTGGAGCTGAAACCCATTGGCAAGACATACAATAACCCCTACACCCCTCAGCAGTTACCATTCCACTTTCTGACTTCCTAGATTTGACTTTTCTAAGGACCTTGTATAAGTAGAATCACACATATTTGTCTTTTTATGTCTGGTTTATTTCACTTAGCACAATGTCCTCAATATTCACATGCTATGGCATGTGTCAGAATTTATTCCTTTTTAAGGGCTGAATAATATTCCAGTGTGTCTATATACCACACATATATTTATCCTTTCATCCATTAATGGATGGCTGAGTGGCTTTCATCTTTGGCTGTTGTGAATAATGCTGCTATGAACATGGTATACAGATAACTTTTTGTGATGCTGTTGTCAATTCTGTTGGATATACACCCAGAAGCAGAACTGTTGGATCATGCAGTAATTCCACATTGGCTGTTTGAGGAGTGGCCACACCATCTCTCACAGTGGCTGCAGCAGTGTGCTGTCCCACCGAAGGCGCACCGTCATGGCGTTCCCTCTCACCAGGCCTCACTGCTTCCCTTCCTCATTTTCCTCAGCAGCTCTTCCAAAACATTTTTCAAGTTCCTCAAGCTTCTCTCTTTCCTGCCTACTATTACCCTCTCCTTTTCAAAGTAAAACAAAAACAAAAACAAAAAAACAAAACCTCACCCTTATCCAGCAGATGATTCAGCCTGATGGCAAAAGTACTGGCAACATTAGCAGTTTTGAGCGAGATGATGTTTTACCTTTTTCTGCCCTGATCTTGATGCTCTGTGGCCCCCTTCCCTCCAAGGGTCCTGGAGCTATTGCGAACTGACTGCAAAGCAGATCCTTGCTGGACTTCAGCAGTTACAGTTCTCACAGGTTCACTCCCCAGGTAAGCTCCCGCCTGTGGTTCCTGGTACCACTCACAGACCCTTCTTCTCCCTGTTCTGGAGGAAAGCCTGCAAGGTAAGGGTCCCAGATGGAAAATGAACTTGCTAGGTGCCAACTTGTCCTTGTTTTTCTCGCGTTCTAACTTGAGGTTGATGTCAAACTTCATCTGGATGCTGATACATTCGAAACATCCAGGAAAGTCTTCATATTGATGAGCAGAGTGGTGAAAATGTGGAGAATGAAGAACTAAGGAGATTTATTTTCAAATGAGAAATGGACCTGCAAAGCCAGACCTTCTCTGTTTACTGACAGCAGCTGTACATCTTTCAGGAAAACAAAAGGCAAATGTTGTTGCTTCAGGCAAGGGATGTTAATGGTGTAAAACAACCAGACAGAACAGACTTCCTAGTCCTTCAAATTCCCAGAGCTTTGTATAATAGGAGTTGGCCTGAGACCAAGTTGAGGTTGGCTGTGATATTGCTGTCCCTGCAGGATTCTAAAAAGAGTGTGGCTTCTCATCTCTGCCTCCTGCAGATGTGAGAGGAGGTGGAGTGACCCAGATTTCATCAGAATCATGCCAGGCAGGTTCAAAGTTAGAATGAACTGAGGTTTGTCTGTTACAAAAAACACAAGAGGGCTTTCCTGATCCCAAAGACAAGGAGAAAGGCATAGGGCCTACCACCGGTCATCAGAAGATGACAGTGTGGACACAATATTCATGTTTTGTTTGCTTTCTTTATCCAGGAACTCAATGCTGAAACAATGCAGGGTGGAAGGTACACTGCAAAGACCACACTGCAGCCTAAGGCAGAAATGAAGGTAGCTGCAGGGAAGACCTCCTCCATAGACCCTGCAAATTACAGTCAGTGTTCTGGGAGAATCGGTGGTACAGATACCTGAACCAGGGCTGGCCATCCCTGGGCAATAATAGGGCAGCTGTCCTCACTTGGGTGCACACAGCAATCACCTGGGGTCTTGTTGAACAACACATATCTGTCTCCTGCCAGTTAGGAAGTCATCCAAAGCAATAAGAATCCACAAAGCTGAAGCAAGAAAATGCCCTAAATTTTAACAAGGTGGGAGAAGTAGACTCAGGGAATTTCCAAATATTTCTCACTTAGACAGAAGCTGTCTCTGCCTCAAAAGGGTGGCAGGAGCTTCCTTGCTGAGACTGTGCTGTGGGAGCACCTGAACCGCAGTGAACTCGGGCTCAGATGTGGCTGGGAGAATGCGGGCGCTTGCAGTCAGGAGCACCTTGCCAGCTCAGGTGTCCCAGAGTAGGGGCTGGGCCGCTCTGCAGGGCAGGCATATCAGTGATCAGATCATCGATTCTTTTCATTGTGGTGAAAACACACATGACAAAAACTTGACCACTGTGGATAAAATGAGAGTTCCTGTGGCCAGGGTTCTCACCTGGCCATGGTTGACTAGCTCACTGCACACCTATGGGCAATACATTGTTGTTGACTCTATATAAAGAGCTCTGCCCATTGCTCTAGGTGCTACACGGTGGCACGGCTGCAAGGCTGCAGGAGAGCAGAGCAGAGGCTGGAGTGGTGGCAGCACTGAGGACAGAGGCCCAGAGGACAGCTGTGCGGACAGAGGGGCCCAGAGGCAGAGACCAGCTTGCTGCATGCAGACTTGCTCTGAGTGAACAGGATTTTAATGACTGAACTGCCACCTGGAAATAAAGTTGGGTAAAACCCTTTCACCCCAAGAATGCTTTGCTTTTCAGGCTTGGGAGGTTTCTAATGATGTATCTTAAACTTGGAGATTCCTTCTTCAGCCATGTTCTGTTAACTAATAAGACCATCTGAGGCATCTTTCCTTTCTGTTACAGAGTTTTTGATTTCTAGCATTTATTTTTGGTTCTTCCTTGCGATTTACATCTCTCTGTACATATTGCCCATCTGTCCTTGCATGCTGTCTACTTAATTCATTAGAGCCCTTAGCATGCTAATCATAATTGTTTTAAATTCCAAGATTGATAATTCTAATGCCCCTGCTACATTTGGTTCTGACACTTGCACTGTCTCTTCAAATTGTGTTTCTTGCCTTTTAGTATGCCTTGAAACTTTTTTTTGAGAGCAGGATATGATATACCAGGTAAAAGATACTGCTGTAAAGAGGCCTTCGGTGGTGTGGTGGGTGGGTGTGGGGGAGAAGAGTTCGATGGTCCTGCAATTAGACCTCAGTCTTCAAGGGACCTAGGCTTCTGGACTGTGAACTTCACAAGTGTTTAGCAGATTGTTTTCCTCTCCTTTTAGGTAGGAGGGGTGACTAGAGTGGCTGGAGATGGGTTTTTTCCTTCCTCCAGGTCTTTGGCTCTGATAATCCCCCAGAAGGCTGGGCTTTGGCTAGCTAGCTTCTTCTGAAGGTAGTCCTTGCTAAGGAGAGCAGAGAGTGCTCTGGGGTATCTCAAAATGGTTCCATTTTCCCTCCTTCTGCCAGAAGCATAAGGGGATATTCTAATACTTACTGTGGGAACCTGGTGGAGTTCCTGGGGATAAATCTCACAGTATATTGGGGCCCCCCACAATGACTATACCCCCATATTTTTAACTTTCAGACTGGTTCACACTGAGCCTCTCATAATTCATCTTTGAATGGAAGCTCCTAATTTTAATGGAATTTATCAGTTTTTTCCTTTGTGGTTAAACTTTTTATATAATGTTTAAGAAATCTTTGTTTACTCCAAAGTGAAGAAGATATTCTCTCAGAAGCTTTATTGATTGCTTCTCATATTTAGAATTATAGTCCATCTGAAATTTATTTCATGTATAGTGTCATTCTGTAACACTATACACAAAAGTTTAAAAGATGTCACTCTGTTACCTTCTGGCTTGCACAGTTTCTCTAAAAGAAGTCCCTTGTAGTCTTTGTTCTTCTGTATGTAATATATCTTTTTATCTTTGGCTACCTTCAAGATATTCTCTTTGTTTGATTTTTAGTAGTTTGAATATGATGTGCCTATGGGTGTGTGTGCCCACATGTGTGCATGTGCGTGTGTTGGTATTTATCCTGTTTGGTGTTTATGAGCTTGGTAGATGTGTAGCTTGGTATCTGTCATTCATTCTGGAATATTCTCAGCCTTTAAGGAAGTAAGTTCCTTCTGGAATCCTAATTACATATATGTTAGGCCATTTCATATTGCTCCATAGTTTTTAGGTGCACTCATTGTACTGATTCCTCTCTTGGCTGTGTTGAGTTGGCTGATGAAACTGTTGAAAGCATTCTTCATCTCTGCTACTATAATTTCTTTTCTATGATTTCCATTGGTTCTTTCTGATAGTTCCCATCTCTCTGATGAAAATACACACCTGATATTGCATATTCCAACTTTTCCATTAGATCCTTTAATATATTAATCATTTTTATAATTATTTGTCTGATGGTTCCAAACCCTGTGTCATATACATTGATTTCATTGTCTTTTGGTGATGTGGATCTTTTCTCTTGCTTTTGTATGTCTTATAATACTATATTGAGAACCTGACACTTGTATGATCCTATAGAGATGCAGGCAAATACATTTTATGCCTGGAAATGGACAAACCCTTCTTCCACTGAAGCTTGTATGGGGGTGTGAGTCACTCTAGTCAGAAGTTGAGATGGGTTTGAGATTTATTTTTTCTGTGTTTGCTCTCAATAGACCACAAGTTTTAAATTCCTCTAGTGGTTTTGCATTTAAGGTGAGCCTGGTTTACCAGAGGGACTTTTTTGATCGATGTCTGCTCCTCCCTTGGCTTCAGGTCTTCCTTTTGGGTTGAGCCCCATCTTCACCTTTTTCCACTCCTTCACCCCATCCCTGCAGGACCTGTTCCTAGTCATCCAGTGCCTGTTGGCCTTGTGGATGAAAGATGGGAGGAGGGTGCTCTCCGTCTTGGGCCTTCACTGGGTCTTGATGGGTCTTTGCTGACATGGGGTTTGACTGTCCAGCTGAAGTACTGGGCCCAGCACGTGTCCTACCCTGCAAAAGGGGTAGGGAACTATTTCCTATTCTTTTGTCCCAGCTGCAGTGGGGTACACTGTAGCCCTAGAAGTCAAAGCTTTTGTTCTGAGGAGAGTGGAAAGGGGGATCTGTGCGGTCCCGCACCTTTCCTGGGTGTGCATCACCCAGGCTGGCATTACAGGAATTCTTCCCTCAGGACTCTGTCAGTCATTGTGCAAACACTCTGTGAAGTAGGTAGGAAGACCTCCAAGAACCTATTAAACCTGTGACCTAAATGTAATCCCCCTAAACTGTGACCATGAGCAGCCCACACTCAGCCTCTAATGATCCATTAAGAATTTTAGCCCGATTCTTCTCACCGGTGAAAAGGGGTGAGTGGCATCTGCCTCCAGTAAGCAGGTGCTCATGTCTGTCTCTCCTTGGAAGTGCCTGCTGTTCTGAGACTTGGGTTAGAGGGCTGCCTTGCAACCTCAAATCTCTCAGGAGTTCAAGAAAAGTTGTGAAGCTGTAGGTTGCCTGACATTTTTTCTGTTGTTGTAGTAAGGGTGGGAGCTATGCTTTTCCCGGCTTCCTAGATCTGTGAAGAGAGGATCCAGGCGGAGTAACTGTGCTAAACCCCATGTCAGCAAACCAAGACTTAACACCCAACCTAATTGCATGTTCAGCCTCTCCCAGGAACGCAACCTGTAACCAGACTGGAATCACCTGGTCAGCACTAGTGAGGTCATCCACCCATTAGACCCTTAGACCCTTTCTGTTCCCTTAGGAAGGTGACCTTGTCTAAAACAATCCACTCTGCTGGAAACTTCCTCATCCCACCGTCTGCCTGTACAAGCCCTCCATTCTACACAGCGCCTCAGAGCCCTTTTCTGCCACCAGATGAGGGGCTGTGTGATTCATGAATCACTGAATAAAGCCAAGTAGATCTTCAGACTTACTCAGTTGAATTTTTTTTTTAACATATCCCAACTAGACTTGGGGGAGGGGTGTTGACATCCTTCTTGGGCAGTCTTTTCCTCTTCCTCGGACTTGAATTCCCATGTTTATGTCTGTAGCCATCCTTATTCCTATTCTCTTTCGGTCTGTCATTCTGTTATCTAAAGCAGAGAGAATCATGGCCCTGCCATCTTCACAGGAACCACGAAGACACCTGGTGCCAGGGCTCTCTAGCTGCACAGTCCCCCTACAGTAGCTTCAGGCACAGGGCACGTACTGGTTTGGTGTTCAGTTTTTGTTGTGTTTCTTGACTCTGAAAATGTTAGTTATGTTGTATCCAGATTTTTCTAGGAACTTACAAGAGAATTTTAAGGTAAAATAGATGATTGCATTGCAGGATCTGGATATCACAGAAAATAGTGCTCAATCTATCAAGTATGAGAGAAGATAAATCACATTTTTCAGAGCTCAGAAAGTTTATATCCTGTGCATTCTTTCTTAGAAATTCTTGGGGATGGACTCTAACCCAAAGTAGGAATAAACCAAGAAGGATGTAAACAGGGACTCTGTCCCAGAAGAGCATGAAACCTTCCAAGGATGACGGCAGCAAAACCAGCCTTGAAAAGAGCCCAGCCTGAACTGGAGGAGGGGATGGGTGGCTCCCTGCAGGAGGTCTGCAGGAAAAAGGAAGGCCTCAGAGGGGGCTTGATGATACCATGCTTGGAAAAGGTGGAGGATATACTAAACACAAATAATGCAAGAAAAAGGGATGCAATAAGGAATTTCAGAAAACAACAAAAAATTGAACCAGAAGCTCATGGTTCAAAGAAAAGGTGAGAAAAACATAAGGCTGTTGACATCATCAGCTTCCAAAACCTGGAGTTGGGCCTCATGGTCAGCACTGCGGGGAATGCAAGCAGGGATTTAAGCCAGTCATGTACCAAGCTAAGTGATGGACTGCCCGGCGATGGAGAGCGGCTGCGGGGCAGGGCCAGAGGGCTGAGCCCTTGTGCTGATTCAGGGAACTGCCTGGGGCTCGTGGCCAGGAGTCAGGTAAGGATGTGAGGTGAGCTGAACCTCAAGGGAAACAGGCAGAAGCAGGTGCAGGAACCGTGGTGGTGGCACCTGAGGGGCGGGCATCGGGTGTGGGAGGTGAGGGCCGCTGAGTCCCCCATGAAGCTGTACTTACATTGCTTTGATAAAAATTTAAAAGAACCCCCACTGGGTAGTTCATCAATATTATTTATGTGATTCTGGTGTGTGACACACGATAAAAAGTTAAAAATTTAAGATACAGAAGCAGAAATAATTAAAAAAAAAAAGGAAAAGAAAAAAGAAACGATGGAGAGATTTGTTGTAAAAAATAGGGTCAAGATGAAAGGGCAGTTCAGCCTGCAGTGGAGACGTGCCCCGGAGATGACGGGGAAGCAGCAGTGGCCAGGATGCGGTTGCCCAGAGGCAGGGACACACTTTGCGACTTTGGAGTGTTTTAGACTCTCCTGACACCAGTTTTGTATCCAAAAGATGACTAGGGAGGTGCTTTCTGAGACTATATGCCTGGGATGGCCACCCTCTAGCCTCCAGTGGGAGGCTTGCCATCCTCTGGGTTGGCAGGGCAATCCTTCCATGCCCAATTTCTAAAGATTGTAATGAAAATCTGAAGTATGTATAGAGTGGGAAAATAAGTCAGAAAGGCACAATGTTTAACAACATGTCTTTCTAAAAGAATCCCCATAAGAAGAAAAGAAAAAAAATCAAACTAGGAGCATCTCAGAATGTATCTTAAAAAGAAAAACTCTGCCAAGTTCTCAACTTTTAATCCCAGAACACTTAGATACTTTAATGAAGCAAGAAGAACACTTAAAAATTACTCTCACTTGACATAGTCTTCCATAGTTTGGAATAATAAGCTTAAGGAACTAGAGCTATTTTCTCAAAAGCCTATCCATCACCTGTCAAAGCGCACCTGGCAGACCCTTGCAGGTGGGCATGGAAGCAGGACTCTTAGTTGCCGGCAGGTGTCCAGGCGTGCCTCTGCGCCCGACTGTGGGAGAAGTCCTCGTCTCAGTGCCAGAATGGTCCAAGCCACTAAGTGCTTCCACAGAACAAAGGTGTCCCTGGAGGTAATCTAGTTGTCCTCAAGCCCAGCAGCCCACCTGGGAATCCAGAACTTTTATTTAGGGAGCATCTTCTCTTACTCACCAGTTCAACCTCCAAAATGAGCCACATTTTGGGGTAAAATAATCCTATGCCCTTAGTTTCTTTCCCCACTGGTCCTGTGTATAGCTGGTGTTCTCTGCATCCTCTCCATTTTCTGTAGTGCCAAAGACTTTCAGAATCAAAAAGACCTCAGTGACCATTGAGAGATGAGGACAAAGTCAGGGAGTCCCCTACTCTCAGGAATAAACACAAGTAGAGCTGGGCCAGGCAAGGTGATCGCCCCTGTGTCCCATGCCTGAGTGGGGTGAGGGGTTGTGGGCACCCCGTCTCCAGTCCCCTCACTCCCAGGACTGCTGCACCTCTCCATGAGGTTGTCCTCTGCTGGAGCAGAACGTTCTGCCTCTCTTTACCTTCATCAGTATTACTCACACAGCTCTTACTTCTGCACGGAATGCCTACAAAGTCGTGACCCTAATGGTCCAGTTTCAGGGAGATGGGATCAGAGAAACTCGGCCCAGCAGCACAGTGACATTTCAACATAAGCTCTTGTTCCTTTAATTCTGTGAGCAGGATATTTAATCCACAGCAATCACAGCAATCATTTAAGAGCCCCCCTGCCATTGATTTATGCTCAGACGAGGGGCACTGAAGCCGGGAGTGAGCAGTAGTGCTCACTGTGCTGCCACGACAGGGCTGGTCAGGGCAGGAATAGCGCCGCCACCTTGCGTGGCGCAGAATACGGATTTCCTGTAGGACAGGAGGAACCTGACGTGGGACTGGTAGCTGAGGAAGAGCCCCTGGAGCTGTCATCTCACCTCTGTGCTGGCCTGAGGCTGCGGAGTGGCAGCAGGAGGAAAGCGGAAGGTCGCAGGGGAGCAAGGAGATGGGAGACCGTCTTCCCTCACCACCCCCACCCTCAGCCACGGCGCTGACCTGCCAGAGCAGCTGGGGCCTTCCACACGGCACTGGCCAGGGCCCAGGGGCCCAGCTGCTGCCCAGAGACACCACTGGCCCACAGACAACTGGGTGGACCCTGGCCCTCCACCGACCTTCACAGCAGTGGAGAGAAAGCATGTGCTTTGCCTCTGCCTCCCAGTCTTGCACGCTTCCATCTGGTGTCAACCTCAGCCTGGAATCATGCCTGAGAGGCTGCTGGGACTCGGGGCCCTCGTTGGCTGAGTGGACACAGTGCAGTCACAGGAAGAAGACACATGGGTTGAGAGTGTATGGGGCTGGCAGGCTGCATGGTCCCTGCAGATGTCCCACAGCCCCTTGGGTCCCTCCCCTTCTCAACACCCTGTAACTGCTCACCAGGTCTCAGCCCGCCCACTCTGGTCTTCCCTGTGCTGCCTTCCGTTCCTCTCTTCTCTGCATTTCAAAGCCTAAGAACTGGCCCAGAAGTCTTGTCTGTGGGGGCGCAAGGGGAGGGGCTGCCAAGAGTCATGCAGTAGAATCCCTGCCCCTCCTGGTCAGTACAATAACACAACTAGGGGCTTGTGGGCATAAGGGCTGCCCAATGCTTACTATGTGGTGTTACTTTGCAAACTTGATTCCTCTATGTAGTAAGTGTGTACTTAGTGCCTACTCCATGCGGGGGTGAGGTCTGGCCACGCTGTCAGTGTGCCCTTAGCAAGGGCCTGCCAGTGTTCGGTCCACCCACTGAGTGAGTGACAGTGGGTGAGTGGACAGGCATAATGAGAACTCGTCAACCATGGGGACACTGAGGAGGTTTGCCAGTTTATCCATGAAGAGTGTGGAGAGTGGTCCAAGACGTCCCCTTAAGGGACTACAACTGGAGCACGTGCCCCTCCTGGCCCACCTCACACCCTCATGGTGATGCTGGGCAGAGGCCTGAGTGGGTGTGGACTAGTGTGAGCTCTAACTGAATTCCACTGCTAATGTGGATTTAACTCAGGACCTTAATGGCATTTAAAAACAGCTTTTATAGTTGATTGAAGATAATATAGGTGAGAAGAGGCAAGCTTTTACTTAAAGGCAGGCAGACATAGGAAATCCAAGAGCACTAATAGGTTTTTAATGACCAGTTTATGTATTGTATTGCAAATTTAATTAAATTGCTTCCTTCAAATGCAGCTCATTGCTGATTAATAAAAATGTTTTCTATTTACATGATACGAATACTTAGGATCCCATCATACTTTATACGCAAAATAAGACTTCATAAATGTGAGTGCAAATTATATTTAATTTGTATCAATAGATTAGAGATTCAACTCTAGTAATCCTGATGCAATTAGGTAAACTTAAAAAGACATTGACTCAATTTTCTTTTCCTGAAGATCATAGGCTTGGAACGATTCTTACATTTTTCTATGGTCCTTATGTTCTTATTAGTATAAAAAGAACATTTGATCTTAAATTCTGCCACCCCAAATAAGGGAAATTGAGCCCATGAATCCTGCAAACCCCTTTTCCCCTGAATCTCTGCCAAATGTTGTCTAGAGTGGACCCTGAGAACAGAAACCAAGCACTGCTGCTGCGCCACACCATCTCTCTCCTCCCAGACATTGCAGCTCCCGGGAAGTCCCTTCATCTGCCTCCCTTGTCATCTGTGCCTGAGTCTTGTTTACGACAGAAGGCTTGGCGGTAGACCGGGGGTGCTGGAATCTAATACACACAGGTAGGTTTGTATGACAGGTACAAAGTGGGTTATAAATGAAATCCTGTTTGCCCAGTAGTGCCTGGTGTCTACATATTCTCCTGGGGCCCTCAGTAAGCAGGATTCATTGCTTGCCCTCCTGGAAGGAATGGGAGGACTGCTCGGGGCAGTGGGGCTGGGATGTTGGAAATCACAAGGCCTACCGATGAACCACTACCACAGGCAGGTGGCATTCACCATGCTTGGAACTTGACAGAGTTCCAAGATATCATCCTTGCCCTCGTGAGCACTTACCCACGGCTCTCCGAGATGGCCAGGGTTGCTGAGCGTCCTCCCAAGTGGTACTCCAGAACCAAGAGGCAGACCAGTGTCATCATCCCTCAAAGTCACACCTGGGAGGGAGAGAGATACCCTCCCCACCCTGTTTCACCTATGCTTAAAGTTGATACTGTTGTAGGAATGATACACTCTTAAAGTAGTAGGAACCTTCAAGACAATTGCCTCAATCTCTTGGCCAATGCCAGAATTCCCTCTGCAACCCAGCTGCGACCAAGCCAGGGGGCCAGTCACTAGACGTTCAGTTTCCTCTTCCACAGTGTGGAATCGTCCTGGAAGGCACCTATCCATGTCTGCTTGCATCAGGTGAGACCAGGTGACCATTTCCCCAGGGTGACATGTCACTCAGGCACAGTCCTCTGGCTGGAGGTGGGGGCTCCAGGCCCTGCAGCAGGGCAGAGTGGTAGAGTGGTACAGGGTGGGGTCCCTACACCACCAACCGACCAGCCACCATCCTCACACTGGGTTGAGTCAGAAACTTTTCTTGTGTTCAGGCACATACCATTTGGGGTTTGTTTATTATGCAACTAGCAGTACCCTAACTAAAGCACAGAGGTTGATTCACTGCTTGAATATTTTCATGCTGGGAAACTTCCTGCCTTAGAGGCAGTCCACTTTGTCTGAGTTAACAGATCACCATTCTTTGTCATGCTTCAAAATCCCCCTTCTCTCTGCCTTTCATATTCAGTCCTCAGCTTTGCCACACACAATGATCCAAATCCCATTATTTACATGCAGATCTGTACTTGCCAAAGTTTATATTTATTGATAGTCAAAATACAGCTCTACGTGGGAATTCTAATGCATGGAAAGGGGTACTACACAGTCACCACACCACTGGATATTTGAATATCAGAACGTGACCAGAGTGCATTATGACTGGAACCAAAGGGACCAGTCATAGTCTGGAACGGTGAGATGCACAGTCTCAGATACAAACCCTCTGTCCCCTGCCACGGCCGCACTGGGTCTCACATCTTTTTCAGCATTTTCAGAGTAAGCCCATCTCTAGAATGAGGTTGCTAACCCATGTGGTTGGGAGACGGTATTTTCCCAAAGGGCTACAGAATCGTGTCCTTCCAAAACCTCGGGCTTCCCCCATGAGGAGGTGTGGTACATTTCCCCAGCTCTCTAATGTGGGTGGGCCTGTGACCACTGCTGTGGCGGCCTGGGCATGGAAAGCAGAGCAGGCCATTCTGTGTGACTTCTGCCGTGATGAGGCTTCCACCAGGCTAGACTGCTGGGGACACTCACCTGGGGACCAAGGCCACGTGGAAAGGCTGTACACCAAGGTCAGCCACACTGACAGCCAGGCCCATGGGTGTTCCAGCTCTAGTTCCTAGTGTGGAGCTGAGCACAGGAAGGGGAGCTATTCCCACCAAGCCCTGCCAAATGACAGATGTGGGAGCAAAACAAATGTTTTTAGCCTGGGGTGGCTTCTTCCATGGCAATATCTGACTGGAACATTTTACAAGCCATTCTATGACAAAGCCTACAAATTGATTCTATCCTGGGTGAGCAGAGCAAGCATGGTGACAGACTCCACAGCAGGCCCACCAGATGATTTCACTCAGGAAAAAACCAAAGAAGTCATGATTTCAAATATTTGTGGAGTCATGTGGCCAGGGACCACATTCATTCCTGGTTTCTTAGAGAAAGAGAAAACAGGAAGTTTGCTGGATGGCTAATGCAGGCAAGGTGTGTGGAAGGACTTGCCGGGTTGTGGCACCTGGTAAGAAAGTGGAGTGAGGATGGTGATGGCCCGTCAGCAATGTCCGTGCAGAGGTAGAGGCCCTGTGCTGTAGGGACGCACGGGAGACATAAGGGGCAGAAAAGGGACATTCTAAATTTGATTGCGATTCTATAACCGACTCACCTTTGCTGTCTTCACAAAGCTTCTCTGGGAAAGTTCATCATAGGCACACATGAGGCTGTGACCTGGCTTTTCGAGGAAGTGTCCCACAGCCCTCTTTCAGTGGCAGCCCTGGGGAAGTGCGGATAATGGCTTGTCTGCCCTGGAGTCTCTGGAAATGGCATCCACTGAGGCACACACCAACTCTCACTATGTGTTTTATTCTAGATAAATTCTAGGTCTATGTATTTCACCACAGCTCAGAATGAAAACAACCCTTGGCAGACACTCAATTCTCAGAAGGAAGCGAATACCATCTTCTCTGTGGAGAGATTACATTACTCTCCCTCATGAGATTGATTATTCCACTTTAGCTCCATATCTTTTATAAATCATCTCACATTTTTCTAGAAAACACATCAGTGTTATTTGTAATTGGCAACCTCCTCTTGGATGATTTAGGAGGTACTTCTGCGAAGACATGAGTTCAGATATTAAATATTATTCAGTGTCAATTGTTCTGTGACTATTCTGGAAGCTTTTTTGTATATTCAATTTTCACTCATTTTGCTTATGACTGTAATTTAAATAAGGCAGTTCTCTATTGTGTTAAACATATTACCAATGCAGGGCTTTAGTTTAGTACCTGTACTGTGCATACAAGTTTAAGTATTTTCCAACCTCTCGAGCCAAATGAAAATAAAGTGTGTTACAGCTCCAAATTGGAGGAGAGAATTGATCATAGTTCCTTAGGCTGTGAAAGGAACTATAGATGACTGCACGGTTGTTTCTGATGCTGAGGAGGAACCTGAGACATTTCGGTCACAGCGCAGTGGAGGCCACAGCCAGCGACAAGGAGACACCTCTGCAGAGTGAAATGTTTGTTGCTTTAGAGTTGAACAAATTGTGATTTTTTAATTTAACTGAATGACCTATCCCCTCAGTTTGAAGAAATCCATGTTCAAAATGTTAATGTTCCCAGTAATACGTAAGCCTCCAAATCATCAAATGAGGAGAAGTCCCAAATGGGTCTTGAGACCTCCCTATGCTTTGTCCAAGAATTACCCAGTCTTAGGGGTGGCTCTGCTCCCAAAGTATGCAGGGGGACCTGAAGGGGGGTTAAAGAGTAGTTCGTGTTCTGCCTAACCAGGTGTCCAGGTATCTCAACCTTGAGAAACAGACGTGAGCTTCTGTAGAGCAACAACATAGCTTGTACTTCTACTAATGACATTTACATTGCAATTACCGAGAATAACTGCTTCAAAAAGTAAAAAAAAGCATGGCATTTACTTTGTAAGCTTAAAAACATTCCTCTGTCACCCTCTGTAATGGAAGGGCAGCATCTGTGCAGCACTAAATTACATCTGTAAAGCATTTTGTAACCTGCAGATGTAAAGTGTTATGTGTAACCGTAATGGCGGGCGCCAGTGAGCCCCCTGCTATGGGCTCCTCCACTGCTCAGGCAGTGGGAAGATGCTCCCTGCAGGCTCCAGGGCAGGGACAGCACCAACTCTTCTCACCTGTGGCTTCCTCCATCACCTCCAGGAAAACGACTCCCAGGCTCCTATCTACAGCTCTGCTCTCCCTCCGGGCTGTATCCCTGACTTCCAGAACCCTGCGTCCCCTGCCTGTCAGCACCTCAAAGTCTCGTGCCTGTCTTGCCCTTAAGCTGGCCCCAGTTAAACTGAAACTGCATTTCCCTTTTCTGTTGGGGGCATCCATGATTCCTCCCCTTCTCTTTCTTCTTGTATCCAACCAGTAGGAGGAGGTGTCTATTTTTTCATGAGTGTTTTCAACAAGTGTTCACCAAGTGCCTGCTGTGTGTGAAGCACTGTGCTTGCTAGTGGGGAGGACTCAAACTTCAATCTGATGCTCAAGGAGCTCAGATCAGAAAAGGAGGACAAAGCCTGCATGCTGCATGGAGAGGGGGGAAAGTCAAAAGGAAGAGAGCAGATACCGGCTCCAGAGAAACAGGAGCTGAACGCACTTTTGGTGAAGGTTTGGGTTTCCCCGGAAAGAGATCCTAAGAGAAGGATCTGAGGGCAGGAAGTTGATTTGGGAGGGGACCCTAGGAAACACCTGCAGGGCAGGGCAAAGGGACGCAGAGAGAGGAGTCAGCCAGTAAATTGTTCCACGGAGGGCAGGAGCGCTTCACCTGCCAGGAGCTCAGGACCATGGTGGAGCTATCTTTGCCATGGGGCAGGAGAGCTGCCCTGTGCCACTGCTGAGGGCTGCTCCTGGCCTCTGGGGTCTGCTGCATGCACATGAGCAGAGCAGGCTCCAGGTGGCCGGAGAAAGCTCCCAAGTGCAGAGCCCCGGGCCAGGCATGGGCAGGGCAGAGAGCACCCAGAGGGCTTTGACGGCCGCCACCCCACACCAATGCCTGGCCTGCAAATGGGAGGACAGGTTTGACTACTCTCACTTTATATCTGCAGCCTTGGGCAGCCTGCTAACTTGCACAGACAGCAAACTGGTCATGACAGAAAAATGTTTGACTTCATGCCTGCTGCACTCTGCAGCCCACAATGTTGGCTGGACAGCACACAGCTGAAAGATGTAGCAGGCTGCATGGAGGAGGAGGCACAGGAACAGTTGTGAATGTGTGTGGCTCTCCTGAGGCTTGCAGGCCACCTCGCTGCTTTCAGCTACCTTGCAGGCTTTCAGTCAGTGACACCTTTTCCTTTGTGCGCTGACTAGTGAAGAGACCATGGGTTCGCAACACTAGTTCTTTCCTGGCTTTCGTGGCCTTTCTGTCTCCACCTTCCTCCCCTTCCCAGAAGCTCTGAGCTCTCCAGGGCTCTGCCTTTGAAAGGCTTCCTTTCTTGCCTCTCAGATGAAAGCAGCACTCCCCTGGGGCTTCCCACTGCTCAGGAGGTGTGGATTTTGATTGCATGTTTAGTCTTCTCCCCCTGAGAGTCCTCTCCTTATTCCTGAGCCCCAGGAGCTGGGAGACTATTAGATACACTCTGGAGCTTCACCTTGTGGATGCAAACCCTGACTCTTCCCCTGAGTAGCTGTGTGCCCTTGAACAAGTCCCTCACCCTCTGTGCCTCCCCAGTTTCCTCTCTTGCCAGGTGGACTCAGTGCACAACCACCACCCGACAGGGCGTCATGGAAGATGAGTGAGTCCTCCGTGCAGAGAGCGTAGGCCTGTGCCTGGCAGCTAGTTCCCACCTCCACGACATGCTCCTTGTTACTGTTCTTCCACCAGCATGTTGCACGTGGTCTCGCATGCCGAGGTGCTCTGCACCCAGTCCCTACTCCTACGTTAGGCTTTTAAAATTCTTTAAAAAAAAATTGTGGTAAATTAAAATATACATCAAATTTGTCATTTTAACCACTTTAGTGCTCTGGGGCATTGAGCTCATTGAGTTCATTGTTGAGCATCTTATGTTACTTTTCAACCCATGACTTCCGATCTTGTGTCTCTCTCCATCAGATTTCTCTTTGCCCCACATGACTCCATTCAGGGATGCCCAGCTAAACCTCCCTGAAACACTGCCACATCGGGGCCACCCCTGTGATTTCGCAGGCTGCCAGGCTTAAGCCAATCCTCTGAGCCTGACTTCTTATGCTTTGTGATGTGCCTTTGACTTACCCTTCAGAGCCACTGCTCCCTATTCTCCTGCATCCCACTCCCGCCCCCAGGCTGCGCTAGGACTTTGCACTCGCTCTTCTCCCCACCCACCTCAGCCCAGGTACAGCCCCATCTCGAGGTGCTCCTGGCTGACTCTCATTTGTCCTTCAGGGGAACACGTTTCTGTGGCTGGCCTGACTTCACAAGTAGATATATATGCTCTGAGGTCTGGGGCCCATACAGTGCTTACAACCTGAATGGTGCTTGCATGCTTGAAGATGGACTTGCAGTGCTAATTACACATGGTGCTTGTTCGTGAGACAAGGAGTCAGCAGGGAGATGCTGAATGAAGAAGAGGCCATGTGCTCTGCAGAGGAGAGAGAACTGATGTCAAAAGCGAGGCATCTGCTGGGAGGTCCCAAGGCTGTGACACGCCAGGGTGACTCCATCTGCCTTCTCTCTGATGCAGACAGGTGGGTACTGGGAGCTGGGTCCTATAGCTGTAGGGGGACTGCTGTTGCCCCATGACAGCTCACACAGTACACACCATGTTAAAATGAGTTTGAGAGCTTCACTCCTTTTGATAAAAAGAAACTGTGGCCAAGGAAAAAAACAAGTATCAAATGATTTCACTCATCTGTGGAGTATAAGAACAAAGAAAAAACTGAAGGAACAAAATGGCAGCAGACTCACATAACCCAAGAATGGACTAATAGTTACCAAAGGGAAAGGGACTGGGGAGGATGGGTAGGGAGGGATAAGGGGAAGGGGCAAAGAAAGGGGGCATTACGATTAGCATGTATAATGTGGGGGAGGCATGGGGAGGGCTGTGAAAAACAGAGAAGACAAGTAGGGATTCTACAGCCAGCATCTTACTACGTTGATGGACAGTGACTGTGAAGGGGTATATGGGGGGGACTTGGTGATGGGGGGAGTCTAGTAAAATAACATTCCTCATGTAATTGTAGATTAATGATACCAAAATTAAAAAGAAAAAGAAACCATGGCCAAAAGTCCAGCTCTCAGATGCTGAAAAACAGTACGGCTTTGTGCAGGCTCGGAATGAAAGGGAAGTTAGAGGTCAACTCGTTCAGCCCCTGCAAACTCAGTCAGTCCAAGTCTACAAGCACCTGTGAAGTGCCACCACACACAGGACCTTCCCTGAAGACCAGCAAACAGTGTTTGTCCTTGAGGAGTCTGTGGGCTGGTGCGGGCTACAAGACATGCAAAGCAAATGTAAGTCAAGGCAGAAGATGAAAGAAGCAGGGGAAAGAGCCAAGTGGGCTCAAGAGAGGCCATCCAGATGGGCTTCCTGGAGGAGGTGGGCTGGGACACAAGTAGAGTTCCAGCAAAGAGCAGGAAGCGCCGCGTGAGTTGGCACATAGAGGCGGGCAGGTGGGGACGGGTTTGGGAAAGAGCTTGGAAGACAGAGAAGAGTCACGGCTGGTGGAGAGGTGGCAGCCCTGGGAGCTGGGAGCAGAGCTGGCTGCACACTGTAGACAAGTGGGCAGGGGAAGCTGAGGACAGAGGGACCACCGTCCTGATAGAGGCTGTGATAGCAGAGTTGATGGCAGGGGAGATGGAGGGACTGTGGATGGATGCGAGTGTACTAAGCTGTAAAGTCAGTCCCGAGGGGCACATGAGGGGCTGGGAGGCCTTGAGGGCAGGCTACTGTCGTGACCTTGGGTAACTACGTAAATGGGGTCAGGGCAGCTACAGGGAAGAATGATTTGGTTGAAATTCATTTGGTTTCAAGTGACAGAAACTCTATCAAACTGGTTTAAGCAGAAGGAGGATTATACTGGCTCAGGTATGTGGTAGGCACAACTTCACCCATGAACCCGAACGGACAATTGTTGCCAGTAGGACTCTCGTGCTTCCCCTTCCCACCTCCCGTCTCTCCCCACAGACCCCCCTCCTTGTTCTCGCACCCCTACCTATGCTCTAGCAGGCCTTCCTCACGGCAGAAAGGAGCCACTGAAATCTTGAGGCTCAGAATCCCTCTCCCTTCCCTTCAGTGTCTCCAATTATTTACCAGATCTCAGCGTAGGAGCTTCTTGGTGCTACTTAGTTCCGAGACAGCCCTGAACTCATCTCCAGGGGTGGACGGTTCTGACTGGCCAGCCTAGGCCACGTGGCCTGTGGGGACACAGGTGCAGGTGTGCTGAGCTGCCATCTAGGAGGGCCACATGGGCTGGGGAGGAGGAGGTTCCCCAAGGGAAAGGGCGCTGGGCTGACCAGTGCCATATGTCCACAGAGGTGCCCTGTGGGAGGGAAGAAGAGATCACAATTGATCTCTTTTATGAGATTCCTCACAGACACAGTTTATGCTTGAATTCTGTCTGTGATGGGGGCTCCTCCTTCCTGCTCGTGCTGTTGGAGACTCAGCCTGCTAAGAAGCCCTTCGCTATGTTTAGCTGGAAGCTGCCTCCCCTAATAATCAGGCAAAACAAATAAGCCCTTCCAGTATGATACTCAGGCAAGCCTCTAAGGAGGTGAAATATTTTCATCTTCCAGTTTATGTAACTTCCAGAAGATGTAACTGAAGTTCACAGAGGTGATGTCACTTTCCTGAGTTAGCCCCGCTGCAGTTCCCGTGTCCCCAGGGACAGGCTCCAGTCACTGCACAGCACCTGGTCTTGGTCTGCAGGCTCTGCTCTCACCTGCCACCTGACACATAGCAGACACTCACAAACTATTTGTTGGATGAACATATGGTGCTCTGAGTGGCTAACTTCGGTAGCTCTCCAGCATGAAGACCAGTTTGTCTCAGATTGTGGGCCTTCTTTGGTCTCTGAATTGATAATACATGATGTGTCCCAGTTAGGGTTTCCTACTGCAAACAACAGAAACGCACTCTGACTGATTTAACAAAAGAGGAACTAATTTAAAAAACCTGGAAATCCACAAGATCACCAGGATGGGCGGCAAAGCAGTGGAGGCCACACAGCCCAGATGCACCCCAGTCAAGGCTGCAACCATTGGCGCCGCTCCCTAAGGTAGGCCTGGCTGGCCCACACTGGGTGCTGCACTTGCGGACCCCCCACTCCTCCTCCCCTCACCTCTGCAGCTTGGACTCCATGAGGCACCACCGTCTGCCACCCTCTTGGGAAAGGGATGGGGGCGGCTTTCAACTGGCTAAGCCTGAGTCACACAGCCTCACACCCTAGCTGGGAAAACAGATATCTGACTTTTACCAAGTGGAGAATCTCCCAAATCTAAGGAGTTCACATCCTGGGCAGCCCAGACCCAGGCATACAGCTCCCCATCCTGCTTCCTCTGAGCCTGCTCTTCTTTGGACAGACACTGTCTTCCCTCATCCTGAATTCACTGGATGAGGTCTCCAGATTCCTTTCTGCCATGTCATTGCTATTTGGTACCCAGAATAGAAAGCAAGCTGCAGATGGGGCCTGACAAGCCCAAGTGATGATGGGGTTCTTTCCACAACCCAACTGTTAACTTCGGTTAATGCATCATAAGATTTCATTACTTTTCTAGGCAGCCACATTGCAGTGGTGACTCACCTTGGCTCAGATTGTGCTTGTGATCGACTGAATTCCCGAGGTCTTTTCATACGAATGGCTGCTAAGCCAGGTCTGCTCAGTCATTTCCTTATATCACTGAGTTATTGAACATGTGCAAATTCAAACAAGTAATAGAAAACTGTATTTCTAATACTTCAACTGTTTGGTTCACACCCTTAAATTCCTTTAGACTGTGGTACATTTTACTTGGCTACTTCAGCCAGAAATTGCAAACTGGTGCCCTGTGGGCCAATTTGGCCACACTTTCATTTTGTTTGGATAATGATTGTGTTTTTTTGAAAACTGAATTGGTTTGCCAACTGTTGAATATCAGGAGATCTCACATAAAAGTGGGCCTTCCGACTGCCGGAGTCCAGCTCACGTGAGTCCAGGGGTCCCTGAAGGAGGAACGGCATTGGCAAAATGAGTGAGGACAGGCACTAGCAAAGATGCTAAGCTGGCTGGGCCTGTTTATTGACAGAAACCTCAAGCAATATATAGGAGACTGGGTACATGAAATCATCATAAAATCATCAAATGCATATGTCATTCAGTGATTCATGGCATAATCTACTTCTCGAAATGTTCCCCTGCTTTCCCAACTGTGATATGTTTTCTTCTTCAAGATTTTTTTGTTGCTCTCATACCTTTAGATTCTAATCTCAGGTTAAATTTCTACAAGGCACCACAATGTTTTCTGAATGTGTCTAAAACTTGCTCAACTGAACTCTCACTTAGGCTCTCTGTGGGGGCATGTTTTTTCCATAGTTCCCTGAAACCATTTACAGTAGAAATAGCAGCATTTATTCTATTGATCTTGACTATAACAATGCATACTGTAATTTCTATAGTAATTATTCAAAGGGAACTCTACCAAGATTTTCCCACCTGTTTTCCTGACCCACACCCCACGTTAGTCACCTCTTGTTTCTCCTTGAGGAGAAGTTTGCCAGGGAGTTGTACCCTGAAGTCACCTGAACTTTCTTCTATTTTCCAGCCTAGGGATAATAACCCACCAACCTGAAGGGAATGTGCAGGGTCACAAGCTGAGTTTAAGGACTGCTTTGCAACCCTTAACAGTCTTTTCTCTAGGGGCTTGTTCTGATTCAAGAGGGCTGTTCGGACTGGAGGAATGGTCAGATTAAGCAATAGAAGAAATACCAGTAGCTTCCCCTCTGGAGGCCTGCTGTGCGGCATCCATCCACCGGCCTGCTGGGCTGTGCCATCAGGCAGGCCAAGTAGGTCGGCTCCCGGCTTCCAACTTCTCTTGTAAAGTAGAAATATTTGGCAATATGAGGTCCCCATGTCCTCCAGGCAGTGTGTGGTGGGCTGGGGCTGAACAGATGGCATCCCTCCAAGGCCCAGGATCACATGGCTGCAGTCACCATCATGCTCTACCACTTAGCTTTCTCCTGCCTTGCTCATTCCCATGCCTGCCCAGCTTCTGACTATGCCAGGTGTGCGGCCTGTGTGTCTCTGGAAGTTGGTGAAGGCAGGTGGTTCAGGGGAAGAATGGGAGCAGAGGGTCCTGAGAAAGGTAGGGTTCCTCGCTCTGTGTTTGCTCTGGTGTGGCCCTGGGTGTGCACAAGAGGGAAGCTGAGGGCAGGCAGGTGGTTCTGAGCTCCTGGCGTAGGCATCTCTTGCTGTCTGCCTAGCATGCCAGTTGTTCTGGAAATCCTCACCTGTCCTGAGGGTGCTGCCAGGTTGCGATGATCCTGCTCTGGTGGTCAGTGCACCTTGGTTCAGACTGACCACCTGGGAAGGCCACATTAGGTGATAGGGTTTTAAAACTTTCAGATGTGATAGCATCAGAGGAGTATCTTTTGTTAGTATCTGAAGCCATTGGAAATGCTTCTGGAAATTTGGTGGTGGTTCCCATCACATGAGGCCGGAAGCAGAGGCAGCTGGTGCAAGAAGGGGAAGGGGTATGTTGTTATTACCTAGATGGAGAGAGGGGTGGGACCTGGGGTCCTAGCTGCACTGACTTGGCCCAGCTCTTAGCCACGGGTCCTTTGAGCAGCTCCTGATTCTCACAACCTCTTCTGCTCTTTTTAAAACTTGGTTAGCATGGGTGTCTGTTGCTCTCATTAAACCCCCAGAGCACGTCATCACAGGCAGACCCTGCTCTCTGCGAGCCTTCCCAGTGTCTGAGGGCTCCCCATTCCCACTCCCCACTTGTTCTGTGTCCAAGCCACCTTCTCTTGGATAAAATATTCTGGGTTCTCTCGAAAAATTCCTCAGTTGTTGCT
Source organism: Manis pentadactyla (assembly GCF_030020395.1). NCBI lineage: Eukaryota > Metazoa > Chordata > Mammalia > Pholidota > Manidae > Manis > Manis pentadactyla. Next base: position 142,593,483 of record NC_080020.1, on the reverse strand, counting down.
GAGGGAGGGTCGCAGAGTAAAGGAGGAGAATGAAGGTGTCCCTGGGGCCAGGTTTGATTAGCCAGGCAGCTCGTGGATGCCTTCCACCTCACACAGCTGCCAGTGCTGATGCCAGTAACACCTACAGAAATCCACACCACTGAGACCTGTCCTCGAAGCCCTGGGAGTGTCTCCTGCTGCCATCAGGAGCAGTTACCAGGGACAGGCAGCCTGAAATGAGTTCAGTATATCTGGAATGGAGATGCTAAGATTTGCATTTAAATCGCTATAGATGATGATTCTGAGACCTTTTATTCATTATTCAACAATATTTATTGAGCACCTCCTATGCCAAGTACTGCTGCTCTAGCTCTAGGCACTGGGGATATTACAGTGTAAAAATACACAGTTTATCGGGAGCTTATATTCTAATGGAATATGATCTTTTCTATGTGTTGTCTGTAGATATAAAAATCAGCCCCAATGACTTCATAACTATAAGCCTCACCTTCCTCACCTGTAAAATGAAGTTCAAATAATTATTTCACAGGGCTATTTAGAGCATTAAATAAAATAATGCAAAGGCGCATTCCTGCATTTAAGTCTCAATAAGTAATATTTTCTCCCAGAAAAGTCGAGTTACTCAACTCCACTCACCACAGTCTGACTGTAGGTGCCTTCAACGCCCCTGTGATGCTCGACCCATCCAGAGCCAGCGGCCTTGCAACCGCCCTGGACCAGGGCTTCCGCAGCGGGGGGTGGGGCCCGGGCGCGCGGGGGACACGAGCGGCCACGAGGGGGCAGCGCACTGCAGGGAATCTCTGCGTCGCCCCCCAGCCGAGAGCCAAACTTCCCGGCGGCTGAGGTCCGCCGTACGCACTTCCGCTGCTCTGACGCTCCCGAATGAAGCCCCGCGCTGGGAAGGAGGCGCGAATCCCCTTCCTGCGCTGCTCCCGAAGAGACCCTGGAGCGGAGCTTAGCAGGCTGCGCCTCAGCGGGCGCCGGCAAGGGTGCGGCGCGGAGCCGGGGCCCGGCGCGCGGTGCGGTACAGGGGGCAGCGCCCGAGGAATCCGAGCGGCCCCGAGGCGCCCCGCTAAACCCAGCGCCTCCCTTGCGGCTCCGCGGGCGTTCCCGCACCCAATCCACAGCCCAGGGGTTGTCATCTCTGCGCGCTGCCTGGAGAGGGGACCGGACCGGGAGCGCTCCGGGGCGTCTTCCAGGAGGATGCCCAGGGGTTGGCAATGTCCCCAGATGGCCTGCCGGAGCTGGCGAGGAAGGCAGCAGTGATAACACCGCCCAAACTTTCCTTCACGGCAGCGGCGGGAGGAAGCATCTCTCTCTAAGGCTCGCGGAGAGCCCAGGGGAAACCTCGGGGCGACCGGAGGGGACCGGGCCAAGCCTGCGCTGGAGGGCGCGCGCGGGGTGGCCGGGAGCCCTGGAAGTGCCCTCGGGCAGGGCTAGCCGCCAGCGTTCTTCCGGACGAAGGGAGACCAGCGGGCTCGGCGTCTGCTTTCCTGCGCCCCTCAGTGACCGTGACCTCCGCGCGCGCCCCGCGCACGTGCTCGCGGCCGAGGAAAAAGCAAGGGTCTGGCCGAGCCCGCTGGGGGCAGCGGCTCGCGGCCAGGCTCAGGGCGCATGGAGGCGGCGCGGGGGAGCGCGCACGCTGCGCCCCGGCCTCCCCGGGGACTGGACCGGCCACTCCTGGCACTTCCTGCCGCGGGGCTGCCGGCCGTGGGCGGCCGCTCCGAGCGCAGAAGCCGCTGACTGTCGTGCCCGGCGGCGTCCCGGACCCCGCGCGGGCGGACACGCGGCGGGACAGGTGGAGCGGGCAGTCGCGGACACCTCACTCAGGAAGACCGAGTGGGCCCGGTTGGCAGAGAACTGGCTCTCGGGGCGCGGAACTGAACTCCGGTCCCCACGCAGGCCGGTGGGCGCGCCGCTCGCACCGCCGAGTCTCAGCCTCGGGCGGCAGCCGGGGTGACGGAAGTGCTGGCGGCGCCGGGCTTCACCTCCGCCGCCCAGGCGCGATCCTGACGCCCGCTGCCCGCGGCGGACTCCGCTCCGGCCCCGGGACCTAGGCAGCTGCGCGCGGCCGCTGGCGCCTCCCCCATGCTGCTCGGGGCGTCCTGGCTGTGCGCGTCCAAGGCGGCCGCCGCTGCTGCGCAGAGCGAGGGCGACGACGACAGGCCCGGCGGGAGGCGGCGGCGGGTGGTGGCAGGCGAGGCCATGGACGAGTCGTCGCTGCTGGATCTGCTGGAGTGCTCTGTGTGCCTGGAGCGCCTGGACACCACGGCCAAGGTGCTGCCGTGTCAGCATACCTTCTGCCGCCGCTGTCTGGAAAGCATCGTGTGCTCGCGCCACGAGCTGCGCTGCCCCGAGTGCCGCATCTTGGTGGGCTGCAGCGTGGACGAGCTGCCCGCCAATATCCTGCTGGTGCGCCTGCTGGACGGCATCCGTCAGCGGCCCCGCGCCGGCGCCAGCCCGGGGGGCAGCCCGCCCGCGCGTCCGGGGCCCGGCGCAGGGGCGGCCTCGGGGCCGGCGGGCGGCGCGGGCCGCGCAGCGGGCAGCGACCCCGGCTCTCCCGTCTTCATCCCTACGGCGGCAGGCAGTGCCACAGCCAGCCTGCGCGAGCTGGCGACCAGCAGGAGCGCGCCCGTGGCAAAGGTGGGTATCCGCTTGGCGGCGCGGCGCCAGGGTGTGCGTGGGTGCGCGCGCGAGTGGGGGCATAGGGGTAGCGGGAGGAGAGAGCCAGCTCCATGCTCTCCTTCGCTCGCTCGCTCGTCTCCGTCCAACTTGCTTCCCTCCGAGGACTCGGGGAGGGAACCTTTCACATCCGACTTGCCAACTCCTGGACAGTGTTCCCCCACTCCGCCTCTGCTTTCTGAACTTACAGCCTGCTCCTGCCCTTCGGCACCCTTCTCCTGGAATGTCTTTCCCACCACCCACACTCGCTCTGTGACGGCCTGTGATCCCAGGGAACCCGGCCGCCTGCTCCCGCGTGGGTAACACCCCTCCTCCCACAGCGCGGCCGCGTTTTCTGTGCCCTGTTCACCTCCAGACCCTGCAGTCCCTCTGCGGGCCGGGCTCCTTTCCCCATCTTTTCAACTTGCCGGGCCCTCCCATCTCCCCCAAAACGGTTTTCTCCTGGATCCCCAGACTAGCCTCTGGGGTAGAGTTAGTGCTTAGTGTTTCCCTGGGCCTGGCACTGGGAAACCCGTGGGCCTCCTGCCAGAGTGCCGGCGAGGGAGGGTTGGGCAGACGGAAGCGTGTGGTTGTCGTGGGGGGTTGTAAGAACACAGATTACAATGTAAGAGGAGGAATGCTGAGCTCCGCCCTTCTTGGACTCGGTCTGATAGGAAACCCTCGTTCTTCCCGCCTTTAGGGAGGCTGGCGTTGCCCCTTATTGGAATTTTGTGTGTGCGCGCGCCCGCGAGCAACTGCACTGTACAGCGTTCACTGCTCTGGTTAGGGACCTTATATGAAGGTTTCAGTACTTTTGTTTTAAAAGCTATTTAGAAAGTGTCATTTCACAGCCTCTGCCATCTTGAGAACTGTTATCATCGGGGGAGGGCAGCCCGTGGAATGCTGCTGGTTTAAGTGACAAGTACCCATGTTTTATGTTTCCTTTAAATGTAGAAAAACCCATGTAAAGGTAAAAACATACATTGTTGATCTATTGGAATTACCATTCAGTTCAGAAAACACTTGTATTCCTCTGCTTTTGACCGTTTAAGGATCTGGTGGTGCCTAAACCATGTAATTAATCCTTCCAATGTGTTTGGTACTAGAATGCTGGGAAAATTCTTCCATCAGAATTGCTCAGTACTGTAACATCTTTGAGGGTAGGAACTTAAGCCCTAGACTTTGAGCTCTAGCATATAATGCCATACTTTGCCACACTGGGTTTTTGCTATGGATCAGAAAGAATGGGGAGTCAAGAAGCCAAGGAACATTTGTACTTGGCTTCAATGCTGAAGGGGAATTAAGTAATTTGTCTTTGATTTTAATTGTGATTAAACCCAGTTACAAGAGTTCTCGTTACAGATCTTCAAACTTTTCCTTCCTGTCCTCACTGTTTTCATCTATTATAATTAAAGGTCTTTATTTACAAAATAAGCAGGTTATTTCCTGATGGGAGAACTAAGTGACTTTTGGAATGAGGCTCCTAGTAAAACACTAGAACATTTTGGTGACCATGTATTTACAGATGTCCTCCCAGTTCGTCTTGTGTGAAGTGGGTTGGAATCAGGTGGTGAGGAGCTCTGAAATGTGAAAGGCCATGGTCTGCAGGCAGCTCCTCGAACTCTGTGGCATTTGTGGCATTTAAAAATATTGTCACAAGGGGTTGAACTTGCAACTTTTAGTAATGACACTGAGTAGCAGGAAATTAATTGGATTTTGGAATTATTGGTTGACTTTCTCTATAGGCATATGCAACTATTTAGACTGTGGTCCTCTGAGCATTAGGGAACTTCAGGACACATTTTTTCTTTTTTGTGGGTGTGTTAACTACATGTGACCCTCAATCCTTTCTTCACAGGCCCACTTCATAAGGACTAAATTTGGGCAGTAAGAGGAGTCTGAATTACGTCCAATCTTGTATTTTTATCATTTTCAAAGAGGAAAAAGCAGTGGAGGTGGAGACTGTAAGATCATCTAGCTTTGTATCCACTGATTATTAATATATTAATAGTTGGTGGGAATCTTCTTGGGCAAAGTCCCGCACAGTGTTGCACAGTAAGCAACCCTGTAAGTTTGGCAACAAAGATTTCAGCTGAAAACTACTGCCAAGGAGGCTTTTGGCACTTTACTGTGCGTCAGAATGACCTTGACTCCTCACAGTAAAGCTGAATGCTGGATGTTGCTGCATGTCGCTGAGTGGATGGGCACTCGGGTTCCTAATCAGCAGATGTCATACATCTTTTAGTAGCAGGAGACCATAAATACAAGACAGTCTGCTGTTTTCCTACAAGAAGCTCTTCTAGCCTTCTTTTGGGCCAGCTGGGATATGTAAACTTTTCAGGCATGTAAATAAATATCTGCTTAGGTTGTCTATTAATTTAGTTATGGTTAGACATGGGGAATGTGTTGTGTAAAAGATGTGTTAATTCCTGTTTGGTTCTACCTGGAGTTCATGATACAATTTTCTCTCACACTCTTCACTTGCATCTATACCATCAGAGTTTTGATTATCACCAGTCACTTGGAATCGTATAACTGGTTAGCGGAGCCCCTCAGCTCTGCTTACACCACAGCCATTTGAGATGAGGCATGTTGTGAATCAGTTAATTATGCTGCTCTTGAAAGTTTTATACCAGGTACTCAGTACCCACTGTCCAAAGTCTGGACTGCTGCTCTCTCTTTTGCCTCTTGGCAAATGCTTGTCATTATGTGTTACTTCTTTTTTTTTTTAAATTAATTTATTTGTTTTGTTGTCATTGATCTACAATTACATGAAGAATATTATGTTTACTAGGGTTCCCCCTTCACCAAATCCCCCCCCACAAACCCCATTACTATACTGTCCATCAGCATAGTAAGATGCTGTAGAATCACTACTTGTCTTCTCTGTGTTGCAACAGCCCTCCCCATGCCCCCCCCCACATTATACATGCTAATCATAATGCCCCCTTTCTTTTTCCCCACCCTTATCCCTCCCTTCCCTCCCTTTCTCCCCAGTCCCTTTCCCTTTGGTAACTGTTAGTCCATTCTTAGGTTCTATGATTCTGCTGCTGTTTTGTTACTTCAGTCTTTCTTTGTTCCTATAGTCTTTGGGTTTGAGGTGAGTCTCTTGTAAGCAGCATAGAGATGGGTCTTGCTTTTTTATCCATTCTATTATTCTGTGTCTTTTGATTGGTGCATTCAGTCCATTTACATTTAGGGTGATTATTGAAAGATATGTACTTATTGCCATTGCAGGCTTTAGATTCGTGGTTGCCAAAGGTTCAAGGTTAGCTTCTTTAGTATCTTACTGTCTAACTTAACTCGCTTATTGAGCTATTTTAAACACTGTCTGGTGATTCTTGCCCTTCTTAGTCCTCCTCCTCCGTTCTTTATATGTTGGTTGTTTAATTCTGTGCTCTTTTGTGCTTCCTTTAACTGCTTTTGTGGGTAGTTGATTTTTATTTTTTGCCTTTAGTTAGTATTTGTTTGGTCTGCTTTCTTTGCTGTGATTTTATTTTCTCTGGGGACATCTATTTAGTCTGAGGAGTGCTCCCATCTAGAGCAGTCCCTCTAAAATACCCGTAGAGGTGGTTTGTGGGAGGCAAATTCCCTCAACTTTTGCTTGTCTGGGAATTGTTTAATCCCTCCTTCATATTTAAATGATAGTCGTGCTGGATACAGTATTCTTGGTTCAAGGCCCTTCTCTTTCATTGCATTAAATATATCATGCCATTCTCTTCTGGCCTATATTGTTTCTGTTGAGAAGTCTGATGATAACCTGATGGGTTTTCCTTTATAGGTGACCTTTTTCCTCTCTCTAGTTGCCTTTAAAACTGTCCTTGTCCTTGATCTTTGCCATTTTAATTATTATGTGTCTTGGTGTTGTCCTCCTTGGGACCTTTCTGTTGGGAGTTCTGTACACTTCTATGGTCTGATTGATTATTTCCTCCCCCAGTTTGGGGAAGTTTTCAGCAATTATTTCTTCAAATACACTTTCTATCCCTTTCTCTCTCTGTTCTTCTTCTGGTACCCCCATAATGCAGATATTGTTCCTTTTGGATTGGTCACACAGTTCTCTTAATATTGTTTCATTCCTGGAGATCCTTTTATCTCTCTCTGTGTCAGCTTCTATGAATTCCTGTTCTCTGGTTTCTATTCCATCAATGGCCTCTTGCATCTTATCTATTATGCTTATAAATCCTTCCAGAGATTGTTTCATTTCTGTAATCTCCTTCTGGACATCATCCCTTAGATCTTGCATATTTCTCTGCAGCTCCATCATCATGGTTATGAGCTTTATTTTTAATTCTTTTTCAGGAAGACTGGTTAGGTCTATCTCCTTCTCAGGGTTTGCCTCTGTGATCTTGGTCTGTATCAATTTCTTCTGCCTTTTCATGGCAATAGAGGTATTTGTGGGGAGCTGGCGCGTGTGTTGGGTATGAGAAAGTCCCTTCTTGCCAGTTTGTGGCTTTCCTCTCCTGGGAGAACAGCGGCCTCTAGCGGCTTCTGCTGGGCAGCTGCATGCAGACAGGGCTTCTGATCTTGCCCGACCCTATGGAGTTTATTTAGCTCTGCGGTTGCTGTGAGTGTGGCCTGCCTCAGGCTGCTGTTCCGATATGGCGGAGCCGCGTCGGAGGGGGAACAGGCGGGAGGCTGTTTATCGTGGTGAGGGACCTCCACGCTGCGCTGCGGGGGTTCGGGTGCCCAGAGTTCCCCGTGATTCCCAGCTGCTAGGCTAAGTGTCCTTGGGCACTTCCGTCCAGCTGTGGGGTCCCTGTCCCTTTAAGACACTTTCAAAAAGCACTCGTTTTTCTTTGTCCCCGGGGCACTGGCTGCGGGGACCCGCTCACAGGTCTTACTGTCCTGTTTTCCTAGTTTCCAGCACCCCACGCATGCACTGTATCTGCGCTCTGGTGTGGATGGCTGGGGCTGGGTGTTCAGCAGTCCTGGGCTCCCTCTCCCTCCCCACTCCAACTCCTCTCCTCCCGCCGGGAACTGGGGTGAGGGGCGCTTGGGTCCTGCCGGGCCATGGCTTGTATCTTACCCCCTTCACCAGGCGCTGGGTTCTTGCTGGTGTGGATGTAGTCTGGCTATTGTCCTGTGTCTTCTGGTCTCTCTTTTAGGATTAGTTGTATTTGTTGTATTTTCAAAAATATATGTGGTTTTGGGAGGAGATTTCCGCTGCTCTACTCACACCGCCATCTTGGTTCTCTCTCCTATGTGTTACTTCTTAAAGTGATCTTTAAAAAGTCCTGTTTTAATGGCACTGTGCACCATTGCTACTGCTAAATGTGTGCTGTGTTTCTCTAAGTTGTTTTTTGTTTTGTTTTTACAGTTTTGCAAGGTGACCCCTTTGACATCCCTAACTAGCATTGATCAAGGATTTTTAGGGCAACATGTCTTTCTAAAAGTATTTTATGGTTCCCTTAATTAAATTACTCAATTGAGAATTGAAAGAATACTTTTTAATATGCTCTAATAAGGATTCTAATATAAGACAATTCCAACATTTTTCTGGTAATTTTTTTTTTTTGAAAATCTATTGCTGTATGTTGGGCACACATAGGACGTACTACATACTCACACTGTGCCAAGCACCATTCTGGGTGTGCTGAACCTGCATGCCCTCTCCTGATGGAGCTGACATTGAGGGGCTACTCTGCTCCGTGCGTGGGACACTCCTGTGGGTGCTGGATTTTGTTGTCACTCTAGAAACCTATGAAGCTTAAGGGCAAAGCCATTTTCACAAATAAGAAGAACTATAACAATCTTGGATGATGCTTTCAATGATACAAAACATGGGCGTTAGAGCCCACTTAGTTTGTACATGAGTGCTGAAGCACTTCAGGAGAGTTTACATGGAAATCTCTTCTGCATCTCTCAGCCAGTGTGACTGGGACCCAGTAATGGCAAAAGCTAAATAAATTGGAGAATTGTATAAACAGTATCCATGAAATATTTTATTTTTTAAATACACACATATATGTATTTGTTCACCATTTTTTGGATGCAGGTGCTAAGGACTTTTCTCAGTTCCAACTTGTCTTTCTAGCTTAAATTGCATGCACGGTTCATTCATGATTGTCTATTTGTTTCTCCAGATGGAGTGAGAACTAAGAGGCTTTCGAAGAACTGTGCGGAGCATCTCCTAGACTTTAAACAACCCACCCCCAGTGTTTTATGTTTTTGTGCTTGGCCGATTGACAATTCCATGCAGTCTCCCTTTGGTGAGATTTCCCTAAGCGGTCAGTGTGGTGCTCCTTGGGGTGACTGGATTGGCACTCAGACTGCTCTGGTTGACATGACGCTTGATCAGGTTGATATTCGCTGCGATAAGTGCACTTGTATGGGTATGGCTGGGCCTTGGGTGTACTCAGGCCTCCCCTGGCAAGAGTGATAGCCTGGGCAGAAGCCAGCCAGCCTGCAGCCTTCTGTGGGGGTGGGCACCTTAGGCCACCCTGAGTGGAGATGGGGCACCACCAGTCCAGCTGGTCAGCTAGTTGGAGGCCCGTTCAGAGAGTGTCCACTGTATCTGGAAGAAAATCTGCGTGTTCTTAGTTGGAAGTTGAGCAGCTTATACTTGAGATTTTCTATTTTAACAACTACCGTGTGCTGGGCACTTTGACATATATTATATCATCAAAAAGTCATCATAATCATGAGAATTGGTTGGTATGTTTTGAGACCCAGAGAGATTGATATGGGCAAGTGACCGAGTCAGAAAGCTGGTATGTGAGTGGGTCAGGATGTGTTCCCAGGCCCCATCTCTGCCCTCTCTGCTCCACTCAGCTCACTGCTATGTTTTGGCCTTGGCTGTAATAAGGACTTCCGAGGAAAAGGCCCAGCCCCTGAAGGCCCACATAGAAAGCCAGACAGCTTGCAGGAGAGTAGGCAACGGATTGACCTGTGGTCACCGTGATGACAAGCTCCAGACCCTGGCCTTTGGAGACGTGACAGAGGAGTCACAGCGAAGTCCTTTGGGACCTGTTTCCAGCAGGCTCTCTGGCTGTGGAAACCTCTGAGACTCAGTGCAGTGTTGTGTTTCAGCCTGTGGCTGGCTGGTGAGTAATCTAAAGTTACCGTCCCGAGCACCTGCATGTGCTGGGTGTGTCAGATGACTTATGCGTCCCCCTGTTCCATACCAGGGCTCAGCAAGGTAGTCGTCAAGTGGATTGGGTGCTGAGGTGTCGGGCTTCCTTGCTTCCAGGCATACAGTTAATAGGGGTATAGTTGAAAGATGAGCTTCAGCTCTCTGCTAATAGCTTGGTGGTTAGATGAATCCTCTTACTGACAAACCCAGGTGATGGGAGACTGAGGCCCCCTGGGTGCACTCTGCCTGTGGCTGCCCGTGCTCTTCTCACTCAGCCACCTCCTGGCAAACCCAGGTTCTAGGGCTCCTGGGCAACTGGCAGGACCCATGCAGAGTAATGTGGCCTTGAGCAAAGGGCATCATATCCGTTCTGGCCATGGGCGCAAGTCACAGGCAGCCCCATGCAACAATGTGAGCCCACATCTGGGGTCCGAATGGGGATTCCAGGGGACTCCATTCTGTCTGCAGGGATGCACACACGGTCCTCCTGTGCTGCCACCATGTGGTCTAAGCCCCACCCACTGAATCTGAAGACAGGTGCAGGGGCCCAGCAGCATGTCTCCCTGATAGCACTCAAAAGCAGAGGAAAGAGGGTCTCCCTCTCCTGTTCGCTAAGTCCTGAGCAAACCGTGAGTTGGCCACCTTCATGCACTGCCTCTCACCCCTCAGGGGCCAGGGATGCATCCCAGGCTGGAGCCTGAACACAGGCTCCTAGGCTGAGTCCTGCGAGGAAGGCAGCTAAGAGGTAGGGACCTGGGACTTGGTGGGTGGCCACGAGTGGCACAGGAGTTGGGAGCCCCAGCACAGATGGCTTTAATCTTGAGCTACTCTCTTCTTCACTGCATGCCCTAGGCAAATGGGTTAGCTTTTTTTAGCTAATGGTTTAGCTTCTTATCAGTGAATTAGGTGTCCTTATCTGCATTACGGGATAAATGAGACCATGCCCACGCAGTGCCTAGCACATGTAATTGGCTGTTTTTCAGTGCCCGTTACTAATACAAAAATCTCAAAATCTTGTATCATCAATGAGGCCCACTGCACAGGGCCTGCCTTACCGCCCATGGAGTCACTTAGACGGCACCCTGAGTTAAGGGTGTGTGTGTGTGTGTGTGTATGTGGACTCTGATACTGTGCTTTGCCTTCAAATTCAGTCAGCCTGTTATGGTGTCTGGGTGTTGAGCATTAATGGGCATCTAAGCCAGGTGCTTGAATCTGTTTGTCTCACCTTTAAATTGCTTTCAAGTTTTATCTTTGTCATGAACTTGAGGTTTATAAACAGAGTCAGTGTTGCTCATCCTTACAGGCTTCGTTACAGTGAAAGAAGCCAAACTATGATCTGTTCTTGAAAGGCAGCAGGGAAAGTAAGCCTGCGCCGTCACCATACCTGTGGGCGGGCTCAGACGAAGCCCACCTCCTTCATGTGCAGGGCACAATAGCCTAGTCTACAACTGCCTAGAATTAGGCTGCCCAGGGTGGGGGAGCTGAGCAGAATTACACCCTGCCCTGAGAGCCTGCTTGCTCGCTGGAGCACAATGAAACTGGGCCTCAGTCACACAGTTGCTTCAAGTGTGTATTTCAGCTCAATCTGCATTTAATCTCTATTTTTGCAGTTAACACACTCTTTTTTGAGGCACATTTTTGAAATCAAACATCATCAATGATTTAGTTGGGGAGAATGCTCTTTATAGCACCTCTTGAAGAGGTCAAGGTCACTTTATATCAGATTTGCCTTGCTTGGAAGGTCTGCAGATTTGATGAATTAGAAATGCATGCTTGATATGTATCCTTTTGGAATTCTAATTAACCTTAAAAGAACAGGGTGTCAAACTGAAGGTATTGACGGCAGTGAATGGTTTAAAAACTGTGCTAGCACTCTATAATGTGGGGCTCCCTCTCCCACTGAGCAGAGGTAGAATAAAAAAGCCTATGAAGTAGTTGGCACAATTCGGATTCTGCTAACAGGTTGCTGCCTTCTTTAAACTTGACTTTGGCCCTTGATGGCTTATGGAGGTTTAGAGATGCCATGGTCCTTTGGAAAATCACAAAGGCGCCTGAGAGGAGTTGTTTCTCTCGACTTCCAGGTGTGTGTGTGTGGTTAACTGATGCTCATCTGCAGATGTGAAGATATTATGATGTTTGCGTTTCTGCTCAATGTAATGTGTGGATAATGCTCACGTGAATTTATATGAGTTTAAATGCATTAGGATATGCTGCAGGGGTTCAGGAGAAGTAGTAAGAGACAAAAACACGCGGGCTCCAGGAGTGCATGCAAATGTCCCATACTCCTGGAGCTGAGGGCAGAGAGCACATCCCCAAGGGCGCTCACAGGAGTGAGCCAGGCTGCGGCACAGGAGTTCCTGACAGAGGGCCCCAATGCATTTCTCTCTTCCACTTAGCTGGGTACATATTGGAGTGCCTCCTATGTACCAGGCACCACAGTAAGCAGGGAATAAAAATTATATTGGCCTTTAGAAAGTGACCCAGAATTTGCTTGGCACCTGGGCAGCAAACAGGACCCCACGCACGCCAGCAAAGCGGTGCTGAATTGTCAGCAATGACCGCTAAGCTCCCAGCCTTCATTTCTTCTCTGCACTAAACTGAAGCAACACCACCTGTCCCTACACATGTTTTAGAAATTTCTATGTAAGAAGTAGATATTTTCTGTTTATGGATAAACCACTGGCTTCTTTAACAATTTATAATCATACTCCAGATTCTGCATAACCTACAAATGGCACCTATTACACCTATTTCCTCCTTACCAAGCATAGCTAAAGGCCATTAAAGCCAGATGTGTTAGTGCAAGGTGAAGTGTGAAGAGCACCAAGAATGGTGTGGACACGTAGCTGTGCAAGTTAACATCACTTTAAAACAGATAACCAGAGTGGCTCGCCTTTGTCTACCAAGTTCATGATGCCTGTGGTTAATCTCATCATTAGCAACAGTCATCTGGACCAAGTCTGTATTCTAAACATGTGCAGAATGAGAGGCAGATGCCCTAGAGAAAGGACAGCCTTCTTACTTTGCTGAGTAGCAGTGCTCTTGTGCCTTCTGTGGCTGAATTTGTGTTGTGTGGTTCTTACGGATTTGGGAAGTTATCTGGTGTCCCCGCTGGACAAACCAAGCTTTGACATCTGCTCTGCAGTAGCCCTTTTCATGGAGTTCAGTTGTTGCCCCAACATCTCAAATGAGGTGATGGTCTTGATTCTGAGAACTTGCATCCCTGTTGTCGGGATGCCTCATGCCAGGCAAGTATCACAGCCTTCTCAGCGGTGGATCACAGCCCCAGCACTTTACAGTCAGTCCTTCACAGAGGGCAGCCTGTCCCACCCCTGGGGGTGATGCCAGAGATGTGTGGATCAGGCTCCACCAGCCTGTGGCTCTGTGGGTGGTGGTGTGTGTGATTTGCGCCCACAGGCCCGTGGAGGAGGCCTGTGTCAAATACGGATGCACTGACGAAGTGGAGTGCTTTATTGGCCAGAGGTAGGGACTCCTAGGATGTCCACCCAGGGCCCGCCATACTCGGAGGGCAAGGCCAGGGCTCAGGGGACATGGCCCGCCATGCAGGGGCAACCCCTTGCCAAGGTCTGGGGCTGGTGTGTGGAGTGGGCACCATCTGTCCAGCACCAGCTGCTGGCCCCTGTTTCCTTTGTCCTTTGTGAGCCATGGTCCCATTTCAGGTCCCTTTACACACTGATGGTCTGTCTTCCCTAAACTTTAGCAACTTCTTGCATTTTTTATTTAGGTGTTATAGGAAATACAATTTCCTTTTTCCCTTCAGCAAAAGGCATACATACTCACAGGGCTCCTGGCCAGTTGTGCAGGGGAGGGGTGGATATTAATTGTAGTGTTTACCCAATGTCTCTAACCAGTCTGCGCACTGGTTCTAAATGCTCGGCACCCACGGTCTGGCCCTGGTGTATGGGTTTCCCAGTCCGTGCTGTAGTTGCCAAAATCAACCTCACAAGTTTGAATCCCTTTCTTCTGTAACCCCTGGCTGCCCATCTGGGGGGCGTTCACCCTCTGTGGGTGGTCCTGGGGACCGAGGGGACTTCTGTTACTCCCCGAGGATACCTGGGGACTTAGGTGCTTCTGAGGTGGCATGGGCACCATGCAGTGTCCATAATGAGGGGGTCATTCAGCATCAGGCTGGTGACCCTGGCCCAGCCTGCCTCATCCAGGTGAAAAAATGTCAGCCAGCAGCCCACCCACCTCAGCCCAGTCTCTAAAGGCCCTTTTCTCTGGAGCACACCTTTTCTGGTCTGCTGTAGCATCCTCAGCCTGTCTCCGTGTTCTCTCTTCTCTGCCTGCTTCTGTGGACTGCGTGCTCTCCCAACAGGGCTGTGGTGCTGGCATCCGGCTTCCCGGACAGCCGGGCCTCTGCCCTGCTGCGCTGCCGCCTCTGGCTCAGCGAATCACGGCGCTCTCCTCATGTGCTAAGCAGCTGCGGAGGGGACTGGGTGCGCTGCCACGGCCAGGCCAGGCCAGGCCAGGGCTGCCTCTCCTTCCATGCCTGCTGGGCTCCCTGTGCTGCGCAGGGCCAGTGTGCCCCTGGACGAGGACATTTTCATTACCCCGCCATTGCACCGAGTTTGTGTGACAGCGATTTTTGCCTTTGGATGAGCGGACCCGGGTGTGCAGCCTGATGCTCCTGGTGGTGGCCTGGGGGACACACCCGGCCAGGTCATACCAGCCTGAGAGGCTCTGCATCCCTCTTTGGGGGTCCTTAGGCAGTACAGGCCTTCCCTGCTCTCACCAGGAGAGGTCTCAGGGGCAACTTCCTCTGCCTCATCACCTCTCTCTCCTGGCCTCACTGGTCTCTCTCCAGTTCCCCCAGCTCCTGGGTGTCTCTGGTGTGTCCCCACGGCTCTGGCCGGGCTTCATCTCAGGGCTGCCCTGGTGGGAAAGCCCAGTGGGCTGGGTGGTATGTCCCAGCCTGGAGCAGCCCACGGTGCTGAATCAACCCCTTGTCCCAGGGCCCCTGCTAGATTCTGCTGCCTTCACACTTGATAACCCATGCACCCCCATTTCCCTGCTGGCTGCCCCCTCCCCACCCACACTCTTTCCACAGATGTTCTTCACAGGAGCAGGTGTTTATTTGTAGCCTTATATTTTCTTCTTTTTTTTTATAGATAATTATTTTTTATTGAAGGGTAGTTGACACACAGTATTACATTACATTAGTTTCAGGTGTACAACACAGTGATTCAACATTTATATACATGATAATTCTAGGTACCAGCTATCACCATACCAAGTTGTTACAATATTTTGACTATATTCCTTATGCTATACATTACATCCCAGTTACATATTTATTTTACAATTGGAAGTGTGTACTTTTTTTTTTTTTTTGTGAGGGCATCTCTCATATTTATTGATCAAATGGTTGTTAACAACAATAAAATTCTGTATAGGGGAGTCAATGCTCAATGCACAATCATTAATCCACCCCAAGCCTAATTTTCATCAGTCTCCAGTCTTCTGAAGCATAACGAACAAGTTCTTATGTGGAGAACAAATTCTTACATAGTGAATAAGTTACATGGTGAACAGTACAAGGGCAGTCATCACAGAAACTTTTGGTTTTGCTCATGCATCATGAACTATAAACAGTCAGTTCAAATATGAATACTCATTTGATTTTTATACTTGATTTATATGTGGATACCACATTTCTCTATTATTATTATTTTTAATAAAATGCTGAAGTGGTAGGTAGATACGAGATAAAGCTAGAAAACATAGTTTAGTGTTGTAAGAGAGCAAATGTAGATGATCAGGTGTGTGCCTGTAGACTATGTGTTAATCCAAGCTGGACAAGGGCAATAAAACATCCACGTATGCAGGAGATTTCTGTCAGAACAGGGGGGGTGAGGTTCTAAGCCTCACCTCTGTTGATCCCCAATTTCTCACCTGATGACCCCCCTGTGACTGTGCCTGTCTTAGGTTGTTCCTCCCTTGAGGAATCTTACCCGTCTCTGGCTAACCAGTCATCTTCCGGGGCCATACAGGGAAATGTAAAGTTGGTAAGTGAGAGAGAAGCCTTATTGTTTGAAATGGTTAGCTTTTTACTTCTTTGCATATTTATGCCCTGTAGCTTCTATGCCCAGCATTTGTCTTGAGGTATCTTTACCACTTGGAAGAATTATGATACTCAGTAAATTTGATATGAGGCACGAATTCTATTTAAGGGTTGTAATTACGAAGGAAGAAGAAAAGCTATAGAAGTAGCAGGTGGAAGAAAACATGGGAAGATTGATTATTTCTTTGACATATCTTCTTGTAGAGTAACTTCAGCATGTATAGGTTTTAAACTACTACTTAAATTGCACACACACATTAACATAATAGGAGTATAGTTACATAACCAAAGCATACCTGTAATTACCAGCCATCTCCAGTGAAACCAAGAAAACCAGTTAGGCACCTTAGGCATTTGTGAAAACTTATCTATGATATGGTGGATATTGTCCAACTGAACTTGAACAGTCTGAGAGAAATCAGACAAATTAAAACAACCCATTCCTGGGGAATGTTCACATCCCATATGTTCTTTTAACAGTAAATAGTCTGTAGTTGTAAGATTTTGGAGCGCTACAATTTGCACTTCTCCAAATTCTTGATTGAGTTCCAACAGTATAGATCCAGTCAAATTTGTTGTTTTACTGTATTCACAGGCCAGCTTAGATATCTCCTTCCTCATTCCCATGGCAAGTCCAGGAACTGGTGGGATGAGTGCATCTACAGCTGTAGCAGTGCGTGGATCTTTGTTGGAGTTTTTTGATGATCATCTTCTGGCATGAGTCTTCCAGAGAGTGCTGATGTTGGAAGTTCTTTTTCATATTGTATCTTAGTTCATTTTCGGGGTAGCCCAATTAGGCTTTGATCCTCTGTATAAACACAAACAGACCCTTTGCCTACACTTTTATATGCCCTTTATACTCTTGTGTAGAACTCATTGGAGGTTACCACACAGGAACTGCCCTTTTTTTTTTTTTTGGTATCACTAATCTACACTTACATGACGAATATTATGTTTACTAGGCTCTCCCCTATACTAGGTCCCCCCTATAAACCCCTTTACAGTCACTGTCCATCAGCATAGCAAAATGTTGTAGAATCACTACTTGCCTTCTCTGTGTTGTACAGCCCTCCCTTTTCTCCTACCCCCCCATGCATGCTAATATTAATACCCCCCTACTTCCCTGCCCTTATCCCTCCCTACCCACCCATCCTCCCCAGTCCCTTTCCCTTTGGTACCTGTTAGTCCATTCTTGAGTTCTGTGATTCTGCTGCTGTTTTGTTCCTTCAGTTTTTCCTTTGTTCTTATATTCCACAGATAAGTGAAATCATTTGGTATTTCTCTTTCTCTGCTTGGCTTGTTTCACTGAGCATAATACCCTCCAGCTCCATCCATGTTGCTACAAATGGTTGGATTTGACCTTTTCTTATAGCTGAGTAGTATTCCATTGTGTATATGTACCACATCTTCTTTATCCATTCATCTATCGATGGACATTTAGGTTGCTTCCAATTCTTGGCTATTGTAAATAGTGCTGCGATAAACATAGGGGTGCACTGATCTTTCTCATACTTGATTGCTGCATTCTTAGGGTAAATTCCTAGGAGTGCAATTCCTGGGTCAAATGGTAGGTCTGTTTTGAGCATTTTGATGTACCTCCATACTGCTTTCCACAATGGTTGAACTAACTTACATTCCCACCAGCAGTGTAGGAGGGTTCCCCTTTCTCCACAGCCTCGCCAACATTTGTTGTTGTTTGTCTTTTGGATGGCAGCCATCCTTACTGGTGTGAGGTGATACCTCATTGTAGTTTTAATTTGCATTTCTCTGATAATTAGCGATGTGGAGCATCTTTTCATGTGTCTGTTGGCCATCTGTATTTCTTTTTTGGAGAACTGTCTGTTCAGTTCCTCTGCCCATTTTTTAAGTGGGTTATTTGTTTTTTGTTTGTGAGGCGTGTGAGCTCTTTATATATTCTGGACATCAAGCCTTTATCAGATGTGTCATTTTCAAATATATTCTCCCATACTGTAGGGTTCCTTCTTATTCTATTGATGGTGTCTTTTGCTGTACAGAAGCTTTTCAGCTTAATATAGTCCCACTTATTCATTTTTGCTGTTGTTTTCCTTGTCTGGGGAGATATGTTCAAGAAGAGGTCACTCATGTTTATGTCTAAGAGGTTTTTGCCTATGTTTTCTTCCAAGAGTTTAATGGTTTCATGACTTACATTCAGGTCTTTGATCCATTTTGAGTTTACTTTTGTATATGGGGTTAGACAATGGTCCAGTTTCATTCTCCTACATGTAGCTGTCCAGTTTTGCCAGCACCATCTGTTGAAGAGACTGTCATTTCGCCATTGTATGTCCATGGTTCCTTTATCAAATATTAATTGACCATATATGTCTGGGTTAATGTCTGGATTCTCTAGTCTGTTCCATTGGTCTGTGGCTCTGCTCTTGTGCCAGTACCAAATTGTCTTGATTACTATGGCTTTATAGTAGAGCTTGAAGTTGGGGAGTGAGATATCCCCTACTTTATTCTTCTTTCTCAGGATTGCTTTGGCTATTCGGGGTCTTTGGTGTTTCCATATGAATTTTTGAATTATTTGTTCCAGTTCATTGAAGAATGTTGCTGGTAGTTTCATAGGGATTGCATCAAATCTGTATATTGCTTTGGGCTGGATGGCCATTTTGACGATATTAATTCTTCCTAGCCAGGAGCATGGGATGAGTTTCCATCTGTTAGTGTCCCCTTTAATTTCTCTTAAGAGTGACTTGTAGTTTTCAGAGTAAAAGTCTTTCACTTCTTTGGTTAGGTTTGTTCCTAGGTATTTTATTTTTTTTGATGTAATTGTGAATGGAGTTGTTTTCCTGATTTCTCTTTCTGTTGGTTCATTGTTAGTGTATAGGAAAGCCACAGATTTCTGTGTATTGATTTTGTATCCTGCAACTTTGCTGTATTCCGATATCAGTTCTAGTAGTTTTGGGTGGAGTCTTTAAGGTTTTTTATGTACAGTATCATGTCATCTGCAAATAGTGACAGTTTAACTTCTTCTTTACCAATCTGGATTCCTTGTATTTCTTTGTTTTGTCTGATTGCCGTGTCTAGGACCTCCAGTACTATGTTAAATAACAGTGGGGAGAGTGGGCATCCCTGTCTAGTTCCCGATCTCAGAGGAAATGCTTTCAGCTTCTCACTGTTCAATATAATGTTGGCTGTGGGTTTATCATAGATGGCCTTCATTATGTTGAGGTACTTGCCCTCTATTCCCATTTTGCTGAGAGTTTTTATCATGAATGGATGTTGAACTTTGTCAAATGCTTTTTCAGCATCTACGGAGATGATAATGTGGTTTTTGTCTTTCTTTTTATTGATGTGGTAGATGATGTTGATGAAATTTCAAATGTTGTACCATCCTTGCATCCCTGGGATGAAACCCACTTGGTCATGGTGTATGATCCTTTTGATGTATTGTTGAATTCGGTTTGCTAATATTTTGTTGAGTATTTTTGCATCTATGTTTATCAGGGATATTGGTCTGCAGTTTTCTTTTTTGGTGGGGTCTTTGCCTGGTTTTGGTATTAGGGTGATGTTAGCTTCATAGAATGAGTTTGGGAGTATCCCCTCCTCCTCTATTTTTTAGAAAACTTTAAGGAGAATGGGTATTATGTCTTTCCTGTATGTCTGATAAAATTCCGAGGTAAATCCATCTGGCCTGGGGGTTTTGTTCTTTGGTAGTTTTTTGATTACCGCTTCAATTTCGTTGCTGATAATTGGTCTGTTTAGATTTTCTGTTTCTTTCTGGGTCAGTCTTGGAAGGTTGTATTTTTCTAGGAAGTTGTCTATTTCTCCTTGGTTTCCCAGCTTGTTAGCATATAGGTTTTCATTGTATTCTCTAATAATTCTTTGTATTTCTGTGGGGTCCGTCGTGATTTTTCCTTTCTCGTTTCTGATACTGTTGATTTTTGTTGACTCTCTTTTCTTCTTAATAAGTCTGGCTAGAGGCTTATCTATTTTGTTAATTTTCTCGAAGAACCAGCTCTTGGTTTCATTGATTTTTGCTATTGTTTTATTCTTTTCAATTTTATTTATTTTTTCTCTAATCTTTATTATGTCCCTCCTTCTGCTGACCTTAGGTCTCATTTGTTCTTCTTTTTCCAATTTCGATAATTGTGACATTAGACCATTCATTTGGGATTGTTCTTCCTTTTTTAAATATGCTTGGATTGCTATATACTTTCCTCTTAATACTGCTTTTGCTGTGTATCACAGAAGTTGGGGCTTAGTGTTGTTGTTGTCATTTGTTTCCATATATTGCTGGATCTCCATTTTGATTTGGTCATTGATCCATTGATTATTTAGGAGCGCGTTGTTAAGCCTCCATGTGTTTGTGAGCCTCTTTGCTTTCTTTGTACAGTTTATTTCTAGTTTTATGCCTTTGTGGTCTGAAAAGTTGGTTGGTAGGATTTCAATCTTTTGGAATTTTCTGAGGCTCTTTTTGTGGCCTAGTATGTGGTCTATTCTGGAGAATGTTCCATGTGCAC
Organism: Manis pentadactyla; assembly: GCF_030020395.1. Classification (NCBI taxonomy): domain Eukaryota; kingdom Metazoa; phylum Chordata; class Mammalia; order Pholidota; family Manidae; genus Manis; species Manis pentadactyla. The sequence goes on along the minus strand of NC_080020.1, from coordinate 142,573,181 downwards.
TTGAGAAGAATGTATATCCTGTTGCTTTTGGATGTAGAGTTTTATAGATGTCTATTAGGTCCATCTGCTCTACTGTGTTGTTCAGTGCTTCCGTGTCCTTACTTATTTTCTGCCCGGTGTATCTATCCTTTGGGGTGAGTGGTGTGTTGAAGTCTCCTAGAATGAATACATTGCAGTCTATTTCCCCCTTTAGTTCTGTTAGTATTTGTTTCACATATGCTGGTGCTCCTGTGTTGGGTGCATATATATTTAGAATGGTTATATCCTCTTGTTGGACTGAGTCCTTTATCACTATGTAGTGTCCTTCTTTATCTCTTGTTACTTTCTTTGTTTTCAAGTCTATTTTGTCTGATGTTAGTACTGCAACCCCTGCTTTCTTCTCGCTGTTGTTTGCTTGAAATATGTTTTTCCATCCCTTGACTTTTAGTCTGTACATGTCTTTGGGTTTGAGGTGAGTTTCTTGTAAGCAGCATATAGATGGGTCTTGCTTTTTTATCCATTCTATTACTCTGTGTCTTTTGATCGGTGCATTCAGCCCGTTAACATTTAGGGTGACTATTGAAAGATATGTACTTATTGCCATTGCAGGCTTTAAATTCGTGGTTACCAAAGGTTCAAGGTTAGCCTCTTTAGTATCTTACTGCCTAACTTAGCTTGCTTATTGAGCTGTTCTATACACTGTCTGGAGATTCTTTTCTTCTCTCCCTTCTTATTCCTCCTCCTCGATTCTTCATATGTTGGGTGTTTTGTGCTGTGCTCTTTCTAGGAGTGCTCCCATCTAGAGCAGTCCCTGTAAGATGTCCTGTAGAGGTGGTTTGTGGGAAGCAAATTCCCTCAGCTCTTGTTTATCTGGGAATTGTTTAATCCCACCATCATATTTGAATGATAGTCGTGCTGGATACAGTATCCTTGGTTCAAGGCCCTTCTGTTTCATTGTATTAAATATATCATGCCATTCTCTTCTGGCCTGTAGGGTTTCTGTCGAGAAGTCTGATGTTAGCCTGATGGGTTTTCCTTTATAGGTGACCTTTTTCTCTCTAGCTGCCTTTAAAACTCTTTCCTTGTCCTTGATCTTTGCCATTTTAATTATTATGTGTCTTGGTGTTGTCCTCCTTGGATCCTTTCTGTTGGGGGTTCTGTGTATTTCCGTGGTCTGTTCGATTATTTCCTCCCCCAGTTTGGGGAAGTTTTCAGCAATTATTTATTCCAAGATACTTTCCATCCCTTTTCCTCTCTCTTCTTCTTCTGGTACCCCTATAATACGGATATTGTTCCTTTTGGATTGGTCACACAGTTCTGTTAATATTGTTTCATTCCTGGAGATCCTTTTATCTCTCTCTATGTCAGCTTCTATGCGTTCCTGTTCTCTGGTTTCAATTCCATCAATGGCCTCTTGCATCCTATCCATTCTGCTTATAAACCCTTCCAGGGTTTGTTTCATTTCTGTAATCTCCTTTCTGGCATCTGTGATCTCCCTCCAGCCTCCATCCCATCTCTCTTGCATATTTTTCTGCATCTCTGTCAGCATGTTTATGATTCTTATTTTGAATTCTTTATCAGGAAGACTGGTTAGGTCTGTCTCCTTCTCTGGTGTTGTCTCTGTGATCTTTGTCTGCCTATAGTTTTGCCTTTTCATGGTGATAGGAATAGTTTGCAGAGCTGGGACGAGCGATGCCTGGAAGAACTTCCCTTCTTGTTGGTTTGTGGCCCTCCTCTCCTGGGAGAACAGCGACCTCTAGTGGCTTGTGCTGGGCAGCTGCGCGCAGACGGGGCTTCTGCTTCCTGCCCGGCTGCTATGGAGTTTATCTCTGCTGTTGCTGTGGGCGTGGCCTGGTTCAGGCTACTGCTCCAAAGTGGTGGAATCGCATTGGAGGGGAAGCAGCTGGGAGGCTGTTTATCTCCTTAAGGGGCCTCCCTGCTCCCTGCAGCCCAGGGGTTAGGGTGCCCAGAGATCCCCGGATTCCCTACCTCTGGATTAAGTGACCCGCCCTGCCCCTTTAAGACTTCCAAAAAGTACCCGCCAAAACAAAACAACGACCACAAAAAAAAAAAAGAAAAAAAAAAGTGGCCACTCATTTTTCTTTATTCTCCGGCACCAGCCTCAGGCATCTGCTCACCGGTCTTGCTGCCCTGTTTCCCTAGTATTGGGGTCCCTATTCCTTTAAGACTTCCAAAAAGCACTCGCCAAAACAAAACAGCAAAAAAAGAAAAAAATGGTCGTTCGCTTTTCTGGTGTCCTCTGGCGCCAGGCCTCCAGTGCCCGCTCACTGTTCTTGCTGCCCTGTTTCCCTAGTATCCAGGGCCCCCCGCGCACGCACTTTGTCTGCACTCTGGCCCGGATGGCTGGGGCTGGGTGTTCAGCAGTCCTGTGCTCCATCTCCCTCCCGCTCTGCCTATTCTTCTCCCGCCGGGAGCTGGGGGGAGGGGCGCTCAAACTTGGAATCAGATGTGTTTCCCGTGACTTCCCACAGCCCTGGCCCACCCGGCTCCCTCGTGGTCTCTCCTGGGCACAGCTGGGGAGCTGAGCGCCAGCATAGCTGGGTTCTGGGTTCTAGCAGCAAGAGAGCGCTCCGTGCGGGAGGCTTTGCCGTGGTGAGTGGCTAGAGCCTGCAGTGATGTTCACAGAAGGAAGGTCGTGCATGTGGCTTTGCTGTGGCCTCACTGTTTTTGGCAGCCTCGCTTCCTTCCCTGGCTGAGGAGTGGCTGTTTCTAGGCAGCACCACATGCCTCCCCGTTCTGAAGTGTGGTCGGGCTGAGGTTTATTTTCTAGTGGTTGGTGTCTGACTGGCCCTACTGCCCAGGAGGGGTTTCCACTCAGTGAAGGAAGTACTTCAGGCTTGTCAGTAAATGCGGGGAATGGTGGCTGCCACCTGGGGATGCTTTAACCTAAATGCAAGTGGGAAAAATCTGTCAGGTTGAGGGATGTTAAAGGATGTCAGTATTCCAGCTGACAGCAGTCATGTTGAGGAGCAGTGGGGGTTACATGGACGTGCATCTGGCTAGTGGAGGGTGCCATGGGGTGCTGCGTTCCTGCTTGGGTCCGGGGATGCCCAGCACCCCACGATGGCTGGTGCTACACTCCATGTTAATGTTTGTCTTTATTTTAACAGCCCCTTCTGTTTATGTGAAGCCAGCCACTTAAAAAAATGATGGCAGTTAATATGCAGTTTCATTCAGAAACAAATTTAAGTAAAAAGTGAGTAAATTTAAAGAAACTCATGCAGTAAGTATTGCAAAGATGAGGCATGAATGAATGTCGTTTGGCTGAGGCCAGAACAAGCCAGAACAAGCAGACATTGTCTGCCTGGGGCACCCAGACCCTCCCTCTTCAGGCAGGCTCCTCCGTTTCCAGGCGAGCCAGGGCTGCCCGTGTGCTGAGGAGCAGTGAGAGGGCAGGGGTGCGTGAAGGTGGGTGAGGCGAGTCGGGCAGTGTCTGGTGCTTGGAAGCCACCTTTTGGGAAGATTGCCTTTTAAATATATCAACCCAATAGCAAGTTTGAGAAACAGCCTTTAAGATTTGTTTTGGGCTGAAATATATATTGGGCAAGAGGCGTTCAGAGTGATGTGTGTCCTGAGCCCTTGTGCTCACTGAGCCTGCAGGTCTGGGTGGGGCCCTCCTAATGCCCACCTGCAGATCATGGTACGTGGCAAAGAGCCCTAGTCACACCCATTTGAACCGCTCAGGCTCCAGGCTGGTACCTGAACTTGGCAAAGTGTGACCATGGCAGGAGAGTGGTGCAAGTTTCAGAACCAAGCAACAGCCAAGGGATAGAACAGATGGTCCAGGCAGACTCTCCCACTGCCTGTTGTCCTGGGAGCCTCAGTGTTTTGGCGGCAGGCATGCTGCAGGTGAGCCCTGGGGCAGGCAGGCTCCAGCGCTCATCTCAGGGCAGTGGCACCCATGCTCCGGCCCCCTGTCTAAGGAACTTCGGGCAGGTGCAGGCGTCATGGCATGGCTGTCTGGATAAGCTCAAAACAGAGTTGAGCTGCAAGGGCCTGACTAGTATTGACATCTCATGGGGCTTGAGTCACCTTTGACCTTCCCTCATCAGCTGTGTTTGCATCACCAAGCTTTGGCATTGCTTTCTCTCAGGAAGGACAGATGACTCCTTCCTTCCTGCTTCTGGGAGAGCACCAGGCTCAGCTGCACCCCACCCGGCCAGTCCCTCCTGGCCACACTCCCTGCCCACGGGTACCCATGGCCTGGGAGATCGTCCTGCCACGAGGGCTGAGGGAAGGCAGATCTTGAATATCACTTGGTGTGCTGTGTGCACAGGGAAGAAACACTGTACCTACATGTATTTATTGTATTTATTATTTTCCATCTGCTGTTGGTCAACAGATCTGACAAGGAGCCAGCACTTGAGTGAGTTATCTTGCAGCACTCAATGGAATTCTAAACATAGTCCCATAAAGGGTCCAAGGGTCCAAGAAAAGATGCCTCATCAGTTATTCAAAAGGAACATGTAAAGATCTCATGGCTTATCATTATTCCCAGTTCTTTCAAAAATGATTTATTTGTTAATAAAGTGACCTTTTTAGTTTTATTTTTTCTGTTTCTAGGTCTTAGGGCCCTTGGTTTAGTAATTTGAGTCTTTCTTATAAGAATGCAGAAAGTAATCACCAGTTGTTTAGGAAAAATGTCTGGAATTAGAGCCTGACCTGTTCATTATTCAATCAATAACTAATGCATTTCAATATATGTAATTACATGTGTATATATATATATATATGCATATAAATTAACACACAGAGAGCATACTTGTGCATTTATAATTTTTATATTATTCACTTGCAGTTATTAATCTGATTGGCATTTCATCCCATTGAATGAAATTCTGGGGACCAGATGGTTCCTGCTGAGCTTTAGGTTTGCTTATGACCACCTAGCCCTTCAGAATTTGTCATGGGATGACCAAGGTAGTCTGGGTGGGCCATTGTGTGGTGACCTTGGAGTCCAGGAAAGGGCCCCTCTGTGCTGCCCACCCTGTCCCTGTCACAAGGGTGGGATGCCGGCCCCACTGCTGCCTGTTGGAGGCAAGTTGCTTACCTCCCAGGGTATCCATTTGCTCTTCTGTTCGTGCCACCTGTACAGTGAGTGCTGGGATGGGTGGGGACAGACTGGTTGGTAGTGCTGTCATGCCAACTCACCGCGTGCTGGTGTTAGCGGGTTCCTTACATGGTCTCCTTGGATGATTGGTGAGATGCGGTGGCTCCAACTGTATAAAAAATCTCTGCATGTGCTGGCTGTTACTTTTGAAAAATGAAAGAAGGGTTGAATAATTGGCTCTAGGGATTATGATTGCTGACTGGGGCCATTTTGATGAGTAATAGACTCCATTAGATCACAATAAAATACTTGATGATGTATAATTAAAGATGGCATTAGTCAGGAAGAAACCACAGCATTTAAATTCTTTCCAATGCCAGGAAGGACGCTTCAACCGCAGCAGTGGATCAGAGGTGTCTCTGGGGTTCTCGAGCCTGTTATAGTCAGGTTGCTTGCCTGGCAGAAGAGCTGGTGTCTCTTTGAATCGCAGATATTGGCAGTGACCACAGTGGTTTAAAAAAAAGCATTTTAGGTGAATTAACAGCTTGTGGAACAGTTCTGATGGATGGTTTACCAAAAACAGCAGTCCTGTCCGTTTTCCATGGAGTAGGCAGGGCCCAGGTACACTCTGGGGCTGAGTCTTCCCCTTGCATTTCCTGGCTCTCAGCCCCAAATCTCTTCCTTCCTCCCCTTCTCTCTTGCATTCCTTTGTTTCTTCCCACATCTGGAAGCTTTGCTGTGTCCCCTCATGCCTGCCAGAACTGGAGCTGGCTCCAGAGAGGGTGGCTTGGCCTGCGGAGCCCACAGCCCACCGAGTGGATGACACGCAGAGGCTGTGACCTGGGGGACCAGCGGCTGTCCTTGCCCTTGTGGCCTCTGTGGCCTTCGTGGATGGCAGGCACGCTGCTCCTGACATTATTCCAACCTCTCCGCCCTCTGGGCCCAGTGCTCCAGCAGACCCTGGCTCTGCCCTGTGATGTCTCTGGCTTGGCTTGAGCTCCTTCACTCTGTTTAATCAAGAGTCAAGTGTCTGGCAGACAACCCCAGCTATTAATAATGCTGCTGTTAATATTCATATTGACAGTCATTTGCACTTCTAAAGCTCTTTTCTTCTCAAAGGTTACCGCAGCATTTCGTAAACCACAGATGAATGGCTTCAAACAAGGCGCAGGGCACCCTGCAGCGAGGGGCAGAGAGGGGAAGCCCAGGGGAGTCCAGAGTCCAGGGAGCGAGTGTTGCCCAGCCAGCCTTGCCCCTCTCTGTGCACCCTGTGTGGCAGGCCTGTCAGCTGTGGGCTGGGAGAGGGGATTGTGCTTCACACCGGGTGTCCATGTGGCACCTGTGTGTGCTGGATATGGTTGTATGTGCTGGCAACCTCGCGTAGAGCAAGATAAAGTCTCTGACCCCCCTGGAGCTTACATTTAGTTGGTGTGGTAGGGGTGACATCAAGACACTGAATAAAACGTCACTTGAAGAATTTCAGGTGCAATGGAGATGTTTTGTAATACATGTAGTTTTGCACTCTAATTGAATTAATTCAGATTTAAGAAAACCAGTTTGTTCTCTTTGCAATTGATTGATGATTTTTTTCTCCTGGTGGAAGATTAAAATCATTCTCTGAAACGTTGCAGCTCTGTTCCTTTATTAACCCAGTGGTGCTTGCCTGGGCTGCCTCTTGAGATCCCTGGGGGAACTTTCTTAAACGCTGAAATGTGGTCACAGCCCAGAGGTCCTGACTGACTGGTCTGGGTGCAGCTGGCACCTGAGGGGTGCTCATGAAACCCTGGTCTGAAGTGTGGAACACTTGAAACAGTTGATGGAGTGGAGGTGTGGGTAAAATTGTAATATTTCCAGAATATCTCGCCTGGCCTTCGTGCATCTGCATCCTTGGGTGGAGAGAAATTTGGCTTTAGTGTATTTACCTATCAATAGGCTTTCCTCAGGGGTGGCGAGAAATTCATCTCCATATCAGTGGATAATTACGTGGGCAATGGAGGGCTTATCTGTACCCGAGAGGTGAGGGGGAGGGCTGGTTTTATTTCTGCTGGAGCCCGAAAGAGAGAAGGGCCCAGACTGCAGTTTGTAAGCAATAAACGGACTTTAAACTTTGTTTCTCCCTTTTACTGATTTTGGTTTTAGAGGTATTTTGCCTTGGGATTTCCTCTCCCCAGACTAACAGGAGGAAACTTTCTGGGAGCTCACCCCTGACCTGCTGAGACTTGGGGAGGGCTGAACAGCAAGGCCTGGCGACTCCTGGCAGACCTGTGCCTGCCTGGCCTGGAGAAGAGGGAGGGAGGATGCTCTTGCAGAGGGAAAGGAGCGCAGGCAGGGAGGCCTGGAGTCCTGGTGCTTGGCTTGAATGCGGATGTGCAAGGAAGTGATTGTGGACCCACTGAGGGGTCACGTAACCAGCTAGGGATAAGGTCAGAGGGGACGGAGGCACTTGGTGCACGACCAGGCTGAGAGGGTTTGGGCTTTTACCTGCTGCAGTGGGAGCCATTTTACTTATGAGCCTGGCATTGTTTTGCTCATTAGTTCATTTAAGAAATGATTTTTCAGAAAAGCGATTTCATATGAAAACAATGAATTCAACTCACTAATTCACTTGGTCCATGTACCTCAGTGAGACAGGGGCTGTGATTACCCCATTTTGCATATTCGGAAACTGAGCCCAGAGAAGTCGAGCAGCTTGTCCCACAGCTGGCGGCGGTGTTCCGGGATGAGTTCTCTGCACGTGTTCCACCACGACAAAGAATTGAAAGGCACAATGAAATTTCTATCTGAATCCATTCCAAGAGAGGAGCGGCCTGTCCAGATAGAGAGCGGCCGGGAACTTGTAGGGGAGGGTGTTTATCACCACCTGACTGGGAGGCGCTGCTTTTGACTGACAGGGTGAGTTCATTTGACTGACAGCTGTAGTTCTACAGCCATTCCTCTGGCTGCGCACGTCTTTTCCCAAAAGGCACACAGGAAAGCCCGTTGGGGTTGGGGTAGCGAAACAGCAACTTTATTTTAATGAGATTATGAGGAGGTGTGGTTTGGGCGGTTCGTAGTTTTGTTCCATTGTTCCTGCATTGGGACCGGCCGGGACCAGTTTACTTAGTTAACTCCGTGCAAATCCTTTGTCGTCTTCACGTGGGACCCCCTACCTGGGCAGTGTAAGATAAATTCTAGCCGAAATAAGCAGGCAAAGAGAGGCAACAAAGGGCCAGGTAATTTATTTAAATACCACCCCCGGGTGATGTTCTCACGGCCTGGGTACTACAAGCCGGAGAAGTCACACCGGGTTAGGGAGGTGGGCGCTTATAAGGGATTAGGAGGGGGAGGAGTGGGCAAGCTATCCTAAGGGGTGTTGAGAGGTATGATTGGCTAAAGGTGACATAATAGTCAACTAGAAACTTTTTTCTTTCCAAGAGGTAGGAGGCTGACATCCGGGTCTTAGTTGGCACATCAGGATGGAATTCAGGGAGAGCTGTCCCCTTTCCATATATGGCACGGACTTTGGGGTCTGGTCTGTTCTCCCCCTATGGCATCTCTCTGTTCTGTTTGCATGTCCTGGTTTTTCCTTTCTCCAGCCTAACATTCCAGCCTTTTGGTCATAATGGGCGATGACTCAATCTGGCTACTTCTGGCTGACAAGGGGCGTCGTGGGGGTTTGAGGCTGGTATTAGGCCGAAGGAGGGGGTTCAGTAGGAAGAGGTGCGTAACGGTGAAGTAACATCTGGTTGGTGGAAACTCGGGTCATCTGGGTTAGCTGCTGTTGGAGGAACCTGAGGACACAAGGGTCAACTAAGAGTAAACCACAAACTGTTATTAAGGGGCCCAGTAGGGACATTAGCCAGGCTATTATGGGGGACTGGAATTCTGGATTGAGTTTACATCTCGAAGACTAGTATTAGGATTTAGTGTAGATAAGACTGAATTATTGAAACAATACTTTTCTCTAAAATCACCCTAATTTATATTAGAAGTAGTTAGATTAAGAAAATAATTAACAGTTGGCTTGATTATTTGCATAAGTGCAGCAAGAAGAGCAATTGATTACATGGGCTCTTTTAAATATGGTTTGCTGGAACTTTTTGTAAGGAATTTCAGATTGAACTTTTAAGGGCTTCTTGAGGCTAGAAAGCCAAGCCAGATTTGCCATCAGGTTGTGCTTGCAGTACCTGTAGATTTGGGTGAATTCCTCTCTTCTTGAGGTTCCTGCACCTGCCAGGAAGTGACCTTCTTTACTCACCTGGTAAGGCTGCTGGGAACTCTGTAAGCAAGGTACCAGGGCCAGTTTTTCCAAGGGGCTTTGTTGGCTTTATGAAGTCAATCTTAGTTCCTTAAAGCTGTCTGTTCATACCTGAGTTTACACACATGTCTCTCAGGTATGACGTTCCAGTCAAAGCCTTGGTAGTATAACCAGTGTTTTTAATTGGTCTTCTTACAAGGAAAGCAGGTTCTTATTGAACTTATGCAAATAAACATACTGCCATGAAATATAAAAATACTGAAAGCTTTTAAATTCTTGAGGGGTCAGGTAGAGAGAAAGATAAAGTTTCAATTCTGCTTATAGAGACAGTCATTTACTAAACTGTTGTCAGCTTAAGAGAAAAAGCTTAAAACACTTTATCAACAACATTTGAAACAAAAAGCCACAAAATCATCTTCTTTAGCTTACTTAATCTTATGTAACCAATACCTGTTCTGCTGAAATCTAGTTCTTTACTAGCTTAAGAGTAATAAAACAGTGACTGTAAATAATAAAAGACTTACAAATGACAATGGTTAAAGATCTGATGAGAGCTTACTGTAAGACAGTTGACATAAGGAAATTCTGATATTTCTGTAATACAAAACATTCAGTAACAAAGTTTAGCATTATTCTTTTTGACAGTGCTTCTTAGGTAATTAAGCAGGTAATTATATATCAGATAAATAAGCCAAATTAGCCATATACTTTCTCCAATGAGAAAAAATTCCTCTGACATGTTCCAGGGGCCCTCTGGAAAATATCAGAGTTAACTAGAGGCAAAAGCACCTTTTTGAATTTGATTTTGGGAAGTTGTTAAAAAGTTTTAAGGCACTTGCTTAAATAGGATTATAGGTTGCTATGAAGCAATACTTATCCAATTAACTAGAATGACAACAAAGTACTTCAAAGGCAAATAAAGGTTGCACAGTTATCAAAGTCTTAAAAGATTTAGTAGATAACATTGACTTAAATGACCTTAGGTAAACTTAGGCAGCTGATAACAAGGACATGCCCGCTTCAGCTAAACTCACATTAGCACCCATGCTTAACATTTTCTACTAGATTCTCTGGAAGTTCTAGAATGCTCAATCTTCACAGGCGCTTGTTTTTAAATAAAATATTTTTCATTTATACACTTAGTCACACAAACGTACAAACTGAGATACAACGACTACACTCAGCAACACTTTTTTCATAAAAACATATACACAGATAGACAAACCGATACAAAGACTTAAGTTACTGATATCTAATTGCTGTCTCTCTCCTCAGCTTCCTGTCTGTGGCTTCCAGAACCAGAGGGCGGGAGGAGCGTGTTCTGGTGGGGGAAGAGGGTGGTGAAGGTGGAAGGAGATGGGGAGGGGGTGGTGCAGCCACCTGAAGAGGAGAGCAGGACGACGGCATGGTTGAGAATGCAGGACTTTAAGATGGAGGCGACACGTGGGAAGACAAAGGACTTAAAGATGGTGGTGGAGAGAGGGGGAGGGGATTGCGAGCTGAGGAGGCGGGCGACTGAGGTTTTCTGGCGAATCTGAAAAGGAAGGACTGAGCAGAGTAAGAGGCTGACAATCTTTAACTGGAGATCGGGCTAGGAGAACCTGAGTTATAGAACACTTAACATAAAGGTTTTGACGGGAGTGCAAAGTCCAAAAAGCCTGTACATGTGCGATTTCATTCTACTTTCTGCTCTGGTGGCAATAATTAGTTAAGTTGGTGAGGAGGCTAAAATCAAAAGTTCCCTCAGGGGGCCAGCAAGATTGGTTGTCCAAGGGATACTGAGGCCCGGCCTCAGAGCAAAGGAAGACTAACTTCCGTTTGCGGACTTCCCAGGACAAACAGAGAGTAGCCAGATTAGAAATGAGACACCGCAGCGGGGTCTGAGCCTCTGCTTTCATGGGCTGGTTCCTCACGTCTGCAACCACTTCCCAAAAAATATCCTGCTGAGAGGAGCGCCCAGCGTCCCAAGTGCACCAAGTCAGGGGAGATGGCCTGGGAGCCTGGGTGAGGGACGTCTCCCCCACCGCAGGGCCAGGGGCGAGTATCCCGGATACTCGCAACGGATGGGCTGAATGCCCGGACCTGGACGTAGCTACGATTTCAGATGGACCAGGTGAAACCGAGTTAGGAAGGGAAGCAGACTGGGGAAACTGAGGGACTCACCGGAAAATAGTCTACGCAGTGGAGAGCAGGCTGAGGTCCCAGGTCAGGGAAGGAGGGGGTGGGGCCGCCGGTGGCTGGTCGGGGCCTCACGCTCACACTCCTCCCGCGTTTCGGCACCATATGTAAGCCGAAAATTCAAGCCGAAATAAGCAGGCAAAGAGAGGCAACAAAGGGCCAGGTAATTTATTTAAATACCACCCCCGGGTGATGTTCTCGCGGCCTGGGTACTACAAGCCGGAGAAGTCACGCCTGGTTAGGGAGGTGGGCGCTTATAAGGGATTAGGAGGGGGAGGAGTGGGCAAGCTATCCTAGGGGGTGTTGAGAGGTATGATTGGCTAAAGGTGACATAATAGTCAACTAGAAACTTTTTTCTTTCCAAGAGGTAGGAGGCTGACATCCGGGTCTTAGTTGGCACATCAGGATGGAATTCAGGGAGAGCTGTCCCCTTTCCATATATGGCACGGACTTTGGGGTCTGGTCTGTTCTCCCCCTATGGCATCTCTCTGTTCTGTTTGCATGTCCTGGTTTTTCCTTTCTCCAGCCTAACAGGCAGAATGTGCGCAGTGTTCTCCATTAACCGTATCTCCCCCTTCCCTGGCTACTCCTGTCTGTCTTTCTGCCTAGCAGTGGGACTGGGTTCTGAACCCAGGCCGACGCCCATTTCGCTTTGGGCTCTGCCTTGTTGTGGGTTGGTGCCGGAGCCTCACTGCACAGGAGGAAAGCAAGGTACGAGCGGGATTAGGACTCGTTTCTGGTTGCCTTAGAGTTCACAGTATTTCTTCCTCACCAGGCTGCCCAGATGGGGGAGAAATTAAAATATTTTGCACTGTGCTGTACTGCTAAAAAAAGTATGTATAAAGATGCAAGTTAGTGGGAGAATTTTGCAGCTGAGCATGAGGAGCACGTTTGTCATTTTGTACGAGGATGATGGGGGCAAGGTGGGAAGGAAGGTTCACTTCTTCCACAGCCCAGATGGTGATGGCACCCGCCCTGCTTTGATGGCTCAGTGTGGGGAGAGGCTCTCTAAGGGAATGGCATGACTGCACAGAGGCCAGTATACACGGGATGTACTTGCACTGTATTTGGGGCCCTCTGGTTCTTGCTTATGTTGGAAGGGTTCTCAGTTCACACGGTGAAATGAGCATTATGGAAAATGTGTACAGCGACCAGGATGCGCTGGCCTGTTGATGCTGTCTTTTCACATAGGTTGCCTCTCTCAGTCATCTGAGTCTCCTCTGGACTGACTGTTAAAATAAGGCCCAGATGTTTGTGGCGCCCCACATTTGTGGCCATGGAGACAGACAGAACACAGAATATTTTTTCCTGGGACACATGCGCTTACATGTCTCAAAAATATTTACAGAAAGCTAATGGATTAACATGTGTTCAAATAAAGTCTTTTGGTGACTTGAATTCTTAATTTTATACTCCAAAATAGCACTGTCCGTAGAAGTAGAGTGTGAGCCACATGGATAATTTAAAATTTTCTAGTAGCCACATTACAAAAGGTTAAAAGCAACAGATAAATTAGTTTTAATAACATACCTTATTTTATGCACCGTATCCTAAATATTAACATGCAAGTATCAGCACTACAGAAATTGAGATTTTTTTTCTCTCTCTTTTTAAAAAATTTTTATTTTGGTATCATTAATCTACAATTACATGAAGGACATTATGTTTACTAGGCTCCCACCTTCACAAAGTCCCCCCCACATACCCGTTCACAGTCACTGTCCATCAACATAGTAAGATGCTGTAAAGTCACTACTTGTCTTCTCTGTGTTGCCCAGCCCTTCCCGTGTTCCCCCTACACTATACATGCTAATCGTAATGCCCCTTTTCTTTGTTTCTGGCCCTTATCCCTCCCTTCCCACCCGTCCTCCCCAGTCCCTTTCCCTTTGGTAACTATTAGTCCATTCTTGGGTTCTGTGCTTCTGCTGCTGTTTTGTTCCTTCAGTTTTCTTTTGTTCTTATACTCCACATATGAGTGAAATCATTTGGTACTTGTCTTTCTCCACCTGGCTTATTTCACTGAGCATAATACCCTCTAGCTCCATCCATGTTGTTGCGAATGGTAGGATCTGTTTTTTTCTTATGGCTGCGTAATATTCCATTGTGTATATGTACCACATCTTCTTTATCCATTCATCTACTGATGGACATTTAGGTTGCTTCCATATTTTGGCTATTGTAAGTAGTGCAGCGATAAACATAGGGGTGCATCTCTCTTTTTCAAACTGGAGTGCTGCATTCTTGGGGTAAATTCCTAGAAGTGGAATTCCTGGGTCAAAAGGTATTTCTATTTTGAGCATTTTGAGGAACCTCCATACTGCTTTCCACAATGGTTGAACTAATTTACATTCCCACCAGCAGTGTAGGAGGGTTCCCCTTTCTCCACAACCTCGCCAACATTTGTTGTTGTTTGTCTTTTGGATGGTAGCCATCCTTACTGGTATGAGGTGATATCTCATTGTGGCTTTAATTTGCATTTCTCTGATGACAAGCGATGTGGAGCATCTTTTCATGTGTCTGTTGGCCATCTGAATTTCTTCTTTAGAGAACTGTCTATTCAGCTCCTCTGCCCATTTTTAATTGGATTATTTGCTTTTTGTTTGTTGAGGTGTGTGAGCTCTTTATATATTTTGGATGTCTACCCTTTATCAGATCTGTCATTTATGAATATATTCTCCCATACTGTAGGATACCTTTTTGTTCTATTGATGGTGTCCTTCGCTGTACAGAAGCTTTTCAGCTTGATATAGTCCCACTTGTTCATTTTTGCCTCTGTTTCCCTTGCCCTGGGAGATATGTTCAAGAAGACACATTTATGTCTAAGAGATTTTTGCCTATGTTTTCTTCTAAGAGTTTTATGGTTTTGTGACTTACATTCAATTCTTTGATCCATTTCGAATTTACTTTTGTGTATGGGGTTAGACAGTGATCTAGTTTCAGTCTCTTACATGTAGCTGTCCAGTTTTGCCGGCACCATCTGTTGAAGAGACTGTCATTTCCCCATTGTATGTCCATGGCCCCTTTATTGAATATTAGTTGACCATATATGTTTGGGTTAATGTTTGGAGTCTCTATTCTGTTCCATTGGTCTGTGGCTCTGTTCTTGTGCCAGTACCAAATTGTCTTGATTACTATGGCTTTGTAGTAGAGCTTGAAGTTGGGGAGTGAGATCCCCCCCCACTTTATTCTTCCTTCTCAGGATTGCTTTAGCAATTCGGGGTCTTTGGTGTTTCCATATGAATTTTTGGACTATTTGTTCCAGTTCATTGAAGAATGCTGTTGGTAGTTTTATAGGGATTGCATCGAATCTGTATATTGCTTTGGGCAGGATGGCCATTTTGACAATATTAATTCTTCCTAGCCAGGAGCATGGGATGAGTTTCCTTTTGTTAGTGACCTCTTTAATTTCTCTTAAGAGTGTCTTATAGTTTTCAGGGTATAGGTCTTTCACTTCCTTGGTAGGTTTATTCCTAGGTATTTTATTCTTTTTGATGCTATTGTGAATGGAATTGTCTTCCTGATTTCTCTTTCTATTAGTTTATTGTTAGTGTATAGGAAAGCCACAGATTTCTGTGTGTTAATTTTGTATCCTGCAACTTTGCTGAATTCTGATATTAGCTCTAGTAGTTTCGGAGTGAAGTCTTTAGGGTTTTTTATGTACAATATCATGTCATCTGCAAATAGTGACAGTTTGACCTCTTCTTTACCAATCTGGATTCCTTGTATTTCTTTGTTTTGTCTAATTGCCATGGCTAGGACCTCCAGTACTATGTTGAATAACAGTGGGAATAGTGGGCATCCCTGTCTTGTTCCCGATCGCAGAGGAAAAGCTTTCAGCTTCTCGCTGTTTGGTATGATATTGGCTGTGGGTTTATCATATATGGCCTTTATTATGTTGAGGTACTTGCCCAGAAATTGAGATATTTTGTATTCTTTTTTTCCATGCTAGGTCTGAAACCTGGTGTGTGTTGCGCACTTACAGCACGTCTCAATTCTGACTCAGCCCATTTCAGGTCCTACAGCCACAGGTGGCTGGCAGTATTGTGTCGGACAGCTGGGCTCTGACTCTGGAACACTCCAGATACTGTAACAGAGGTTCTGATGCTAGTGTACTTTTTAATTACTTTAAAGATTTGTAGCCACATAATGTGCTTTTGGACAGTTTGTGGGCAACCACATGAAGGTCCCTCTGATTTCTGAATTGTCACTGAGATAGAATCTGCAAACAACTGAGTGCATTTTTGGTTTGCACTTAATGTAATACCAGCCTGGAGGGCTTATAAAAGGCATGTTGGGAATTTGGTCTGAAACCCAGAATGGGCATATTTTTCATACTCAGCTGATTATTTAAATTTCCCAATGGGAATTTGTTACTTCTCTGACACATCCATGAGCAATCTCTTTTCAGTGGTCTTGATAGACATGGAGTCTGTGTTTTTTTCTTCCAGCCCCTTTTGAATTAAAGGGAATGAAATTCAGTATCTGGATTTACATTCCTTCGTAGGAAGAGTGCTCAGTGAAGTAAGTGATTATGAAACTGTCACCTGCCAGGCTGTCCGTTTTCTGAGGTGACAGGCAGTACCAAAAGGGGAGGTGGATATTTTACTCTTCTTTGTCATCCTGTTATATCTTTATGGTTTGGGGACTGTGTATTGGGGGCTAGCACTTTCTCTGATCCACTTGTCAAATCCTGCATATGCTGTTTGTGTTAGATGATGCACACAGTGCAATAAGTAAATAATTCTGAGCTCATATCTCAAATGAAGAACGTGTATAATAGCCTTGTTTCGGAGGCCTGATGGGCCTGCAGTGGCATGAGACCACTTAGAAGGAAAACTGGTTTAATGGAAACAGTAGTGTTGGACAGTTCACTACATGGAAATTGGATTTTGTTGTTCATTATTTACATTGTAAATTATTAGGTTTATATTTAAGGCTAAGGATTACCATCCCTGTTAAATGGCATTGTTTAATAAAGAGCATTTCATTGGAAATCCAGTTAACAGGTCCCAGCTGCAGTGGGCATGGGAGGCGACCTGTGGTGTCCCCTCGTGTCCTCTCAGTGTTCTGTCACTCCCAGAGAATCTCCTGCTGTTTCAGAGCTGAGGAGTGAATCCCAGCACATGCTCCCTTCCCTCCATCATAGGCTTGGTGCACCTGGTTCCCGCTTTAACCTGTGGGATGGAACCTCTCCAGGTAGAGGCGGTGCTGACCACTGAAGCCGTTGATGTGGTGTGAGGAGGTCAGATGCCTGGGCTGCTCCCACAAGCAGGTTTCGGTGGCAGGAATGGGCCTGGTCTGCAGTCACTGTGACACATGCTGGAAGGCCCCTCCTAGCGGAGTGAGATGCAGTGTGGGGCAGGTGTTCCCCCAGAAGAGAGCTGATGTTGGTTAGGGTCAGCCCGGCACCCTGCCTGTGAGGTAGGCCAACAGGCACGCTCTTTTCTGATCAAAGGAACTAAATCTGTCCGAGTAAAGTGGCGTTTAAGGAGTAACCAAGAATGTGTGTTTTTGTCCACTTCCTTAGTGATTTTTAACTTGTATTTTTGATGAGAGCTGAAAAGGTAGTTATGCTGGTGGTGCCGGTGGTGTAGATGGAGTGGCTGGAGTGGCTGGTGTGGGCGGCGCGGGTGGAGTGGGTGGAGTGCCTCCCCTGTGGTGCTTTGCCCTGTTTCATGCTTCCCTAGGGGCCCAGACCAGCCAGAAGCTGGGACCTGCAGGAGACCGGGGAGGGGGTGTGTCCTGGGACTTCTCGGGCAGGTGAGGAGGCAAACACCCGCCAGCCATCTGCCGGGCTCCGGGGAAGCAGCAGCCTTGCTGGCGGGGCTCCTGAATGGGACCCTCAGCCCTTCCTGATAGCCAGGGCTCGGCGGCCCCTCAGCTGGCTTGTGTTCTTCATCGTGGGGGATCAGAGCTATTCTTCTTTTTTTTTTTTATTAAAGTATCATTGATACACAGTCTTACGCTCAGGTTTCACATGAGCAACATTGTGGTTACTAGATTCCCCCGTTATCAAGTCCCCCCCACATACCCCATTACAGTCACTGCCCATCAGCGTAGTAAGATGCTGTAGAGTCACTACTCATCTTCTCTGTGCTGTACTGCCTTCCCCGTGCCCCTCCTAAGTTATGTCTGCTAATCGTAATGCCCCTTATTCCCCTTATCCTTCCCTTCCCACCCATCCTCCCCAGTCCCTTTCCCTTTGGTAACTGTTAGTCCCTTCTTGGGTTCTGTGAGTCTGCTGCTGTTTTGTCCTTCAGTTTTTGCTTTGTTGTTACACTCCACAGATGAGCTGAACCATTTGGTACTTGTCTTTCTCCGTCCAGGGCCACTCTTGCAACTGGAACTGGCCCAAGACCCTGGCCAGGCTGCCCCGCTAGAGCTCATGGGCTGCACTTCATCTTGTGCTGGCTTCGGGGTGGATTTAGGCCTCACTGCCAAGCTGCCTAGGGTTTGGAAGGGGCTGGTTGGGGCCCGGTAGGTTTGGGCTCTTGCTTAGGAGTTTGCAGAGCACATTTTTGGAGGCTCTTCCCCCACTGGGGCTACTGGCGTTCTTGCCGTAGTTCCTGAGGATGGCTCCGCATCCTCCATTTAGTCATGTTCAATGACCTCATCTGGAATGGCGCCAGCCAGGCATCCTGTGGGATTCACAAGCCAGGATGAAGTAGCTCCGCAGGTGCCC
Source organism: Manis pentadactyla (assembly GCF_030020395.1). Classification (NCBI taxonomy): domain Eukaryota; kingdom Metazoa; phylum Chordata; class Mammalia; order Pholidota; family Manidae; genus Manis; species Manis pentadactyla. The sequence goes on along the minus strand of NC_080020.1, from coordinate 142,555,034 downwards.
CGTGGAGCCCTGGTGCTTCTGCCACCGGAGGTCCAGCTGGCCGCTCAGTGAGCCCTGTGACGGCGCTAAATAAATGGCGACTTGCTCTGCTGGTGTTGGGTGCTTTCTGCTCAGTGTGTGTGTCCTGTATTTATACCTGTAAATGGTATTTGGGGTATAATTTTACTCTTTTAAATGATCATAGAATTTTGAAGTTTTACCTTTGCTTTGATGACACAATGTTTGGTTATTTATGATTTATTTCGAAAGAGTGTCCGGCCTGTAATTCAGTCACCATGCTTTGTATGGCTTCCAGTAGTACTTTAGGACGAGATATGAGGGCACGTGCTGCTGCATGTAGGTACCGTGGTCGGTACCACTTGCGTGCACTCCCATGTTGCCGGGCTGTACTTTAGCTGCCTTATCCGAGTCTTTCTAAAATTGTTATATGACTGAACCCAGTATATTGTGGGTTAGATTTGAGTGGTGACTTGGGTCATTCTGCATGTCTGTTCAAACTTGTGATTCAGGGGTGCCCTTCGGGCTCCTCAGCTGCCCTGAGGGCCTGTTTGGCACCTGTGTGAAACAGTCCATATTGTTGAAAGCGGGGGTCCTCTCCACCTTTTCTGTCACCTTAAGAACACTGGCTCTCACAGGCCTCGCAATTTCTACACTCTGTAATTTGCCATCCACCTTGGTGGATTGAAGCCAAGCTTGTAAAAGTCATGAATTTGGCACTGGTGAAAACCAGCCTGACGAATTGTAGGGGGAGGCTCAGATACACTCTTACTAAGACGGTGTGCACAGTTCACGTGCTGCTGTTTTCTGTTGTCAGTACCCCCACCTGGGTTATGACTTCCTATCCTAGATAAGGACCTTGTAGAGGGAGCAAGTGCCTGTGTAGGCTTTTGTTTTGGGACCTTTGAATGATTCAGGGGGGAATCACTGAGTATGAACACTGAGTTGTGAGTTTTAAGTTTTAAAAAGATGATGTGAAGGGTTGCTGTAGCTTACCTGATTATGAGTTTAAAACCAGCACCAAGCTGAGCTGTGGGAGCAGAGGACACACTTCTGATTCATGGGCAGTGGCTAAGGAGGCACTTACTGCCTCTTTCCCAGTTCATACACTATCTCTTATTTAATGACTACCACATATAGGTTAATGAGGGTGGTTTGTCCCTGAGATCACAGAGAGGACACATATTACTTGAGCCTGCTTCCTCTGCATGGAAGGATCTGCATCTCTGACCCTGGGAAGGGCTCCTCTGTCTCGGGTGGATGTGATCGGCTTCATGCTGGCAGCAAGTAGGACTCCGGAACCTTGTCCTCAGCTGGGGTGAGCCTCTTGACTTTGATTTCCCAGGTTGCTAGAGTGTTATCAGAGGGAATTACATCACTGACTCAAGACCTTTTCATCTTTCATTCTGACTCATGTTCTGTAGACCCCTATGCACTGTCTTTAGAGTCATGAAGGAGGGCCCCCTCCCCCACCATTTTATGGATGGTAACAGAGGGTTGCATGAAGTGTGAAGGTCCCATAGCTCGTGAGGGGCTGAACCAGGACCGTGACCTAAGTTAAAACCTGTGCAGTTTCGCACTAGGGCACTGCGGCAGGGAACAGGCTGGGATGGAGGCCTCCCCAAGGGTCTGGCTGGCTGGCGGCAAAGCCAGGCACTGGGCTCCCACCTGCAGCTCTTATTGTCATTGGTGAAACGGTGGGGTGGGGGGGACAGCTGCTCCTCAGCCTCCCGAGCAGGGTGTCTGCCATTCACCCCATTTACCCAGTAGCAGTGATTGTGGGGGCACTGTCACCCCCCAAGACCCCTTGGATGGCGCCCACATCCACCTTGCTTGAGAGCCTCAGCCATGGGGCAAGGCCAAGGGGAGGGATGTGGGTTTCCAGGTGGCAGGCCAGCTTGGAGAGCTGTGCCCAGAGTCTGACGTGGATGAGGACTTGGTGGGCCGTGAATCTGGGGAGGGAGGGACAGGCAGGGCTGTTTCCTTAGAAGAGAAGCTTTTTGAGACTTCCTGAAGGGCTCTGTACAAAATCATGTTTCTTTTGGCTGTGGAGTAGCAGTTAGACCATATGTGGCCATTGAAGGGCATGGAATTGTCACTCCTGGGTCAGGCCTGAACCCACAGTGTGCAAGTGAGGCGAGTTTTGGCCACTCGGCCAAGCAGCGGGGTGGCAGGAGTTGGGGTATGGGAGGTGCGCAGTGTGGGCCACTGCAGGCTTGTCTGGCACCCACTGGATATGCGACTGGCTGCGGGGCTGCCTCTCGGTGCCTCCACTTTCCTCCTGTCCAGTGCGAGCACCACTTCCGCGGCGGCCTGAGGATTAGGCCCTGACATGCTCTGGGCCTGCAGGCGCCAGTAAGTACTGCCCCTGCTCCAACCTTCTCGGCGTGTGTCCTCGAGGTAGGAGGCAGGTGTGGGGGCTGGTTCAGTATTGTTGCTGGCTGGCAGGGCAGGAGCTGCAGAGGACATCTGATTTCCTCTACAGATGCCTTTGGCTCCGGAGTGGACTGTGGGAGACCATGTACTCACCCCAGAGCTCGCCCTGCGTGGTGCCTCACCACAGCCTTCATTGCGGTCCACTGAGATGAGCAAGTCTTCTGTGAGCACGGGGCATCTCAGCTCGGCTAAAACCCCTGCGAGGCAGTGGTGTAAATAAAACTGCTGCACGAAGTTGCTCTGATGACTGAGCAGGGCCCCCTCACTGCTCCAGCAGTTCCCCTGTAGCTTTAATAGGACAGCAGAGGCAGTTCCTTGACCAGGTGCTTCTCAGTTTAGGTGCCATAAGGCCAGAGACCACAGACAAAAGTCAGCTTCCTCCTAGAGTTGCCTGGTGTGAGAGAGTCTCTTCAGAAACGCTGCTGCCTTGAAGGGGGTGGAAGTGGTCGTGCGTCTCAGAGGTTCACAGCCCCTTGCAGACTGAGAGGCCGCTCTTGTTTGGAGGGAAAAGCTCAGGGTTATTGTCCTGATAGCGAGCCAAGCTGGATGCACAGGTCCTGCCCCATGGAGGGCTGCAGCAGAGCAGGACTTAGCCTTGGCAGTCCAGGCAGTACATGGCCCCAGTGGAGGGGCCTGTGCAACCCGGGAGCCCCCTGGCCTCAGAAGCAGGAGGAAGAGTTGCTCGCAGCTTCAGCCAGAAGGTATTTGTGGTGCATGGTGTGATAACTGTGGGTGCCTTGATGGTTTCTTCCCTAATGAAACAGATGAATACAGTTTGGGGAGAAGAGATGTGGTGAGTGGAGCTTCAAGAGCTCTTGGTGGGCAGACGAGGCCATCGGAGGGCAGGCAGGGCCATCGGAGGGCAGGCGGGGCCGTCGGAGGGTAGGTGGGGACGTCGGAGGGCAGGTAGGGCTGTCGGAGGGCAGGCAGGCCTTTCCCTAGACTCATGGAAAGCATGTTCTGAAGCTTGGGACTTCTGTGACCCCAGGGTCAGACACACAGCGCACAAGTGAAGTGCCCAGTCATCACCCCACTTCCTCCTAGACAGCGTTTTCCCTGATCTCTCTGGTCTGTGCCAGCCGTTTGTGGCTGGACCAGATAAGAGTAATGACTGTGCATGGAGCTGATGGTGGGCCGGCTGACTCCTGTTCTGTGCCGTGGTGTGTCTCTCTGTGTCCTTCCCCCGCCGCCCGCCCTGGGCCTTTGGATCATTTAGTGCCGTGAGATTCTTCATGGCCTTGCGTTTGTACTTGCCCTATGGCTCACCCCACTGGCTGTGAGGGATGAGGGCCCTTCTTCTCCCACTGAGGTCGAGTCCTCAAGAAATTCTTGGTGTCGGACAACTCTGATGTCCCCTTCATTTCTTTTTCTGTGCAGTCCGTGGCTGAGCCTGGCAGCTCCCCAGTTCACTGCTGTTTGCTCTGCCCACTCAGCTTTGGCTTCCAGGACTTTCCTAGGCTGTGATGTGCCGGCAAAGGTTTAAACACTGGATCTCTGGGCGGGGAAAAAGGATGGCTGATTCATAGCATTTGCCAATTTTCAAGGGGCAAATACTCATGCCACAGTCAATTTCTAGCTACCAATGTGGTGTCGACTGGCTCACAGAGCCTCCGAATTCAGGTCCCCCTTGAGCTGGCTCCGGCTGGCTCCAGCCGCCGTGGGCCAGGACCTGGGTCCCTGCCTTCTCCCTGCCCTCCCCTTCTGACACATGCTGGAAGTCACTGTTTGATTTCGGGGGTGCCCGATGGTGGTCCCCACGCCACGACTGGACTGTCACAGATGCAGGTGACCCGCCATGAAAGGTTATCCTGTCCTGCTCTCTGGAGCCTCTGAGTCAGACCTGTGGCTGGGGTATGGCTGGAAGCAGCCCAGTCCCTCTGCGGGTCGTTTCCACCCATCGGCAATGGCCTTGACAGAGCCTGGGTGCTCCCTCCCAAGACTGGTTTCTCCTGGCGTGCCCCGCCTTTTGATGAGGACAACCCAGCCATCTGTCCTCAGCTGCTGCCAAACCTGAGTAAAGCTGTCATGCATGCAGCTGAGGGAGATGGTGCTGATCCTGCTAACAGATCTGTGCCACATGGCTAAGGTTGGTTTTCATCTGGGAAGGAAGAGTGACCACGTGTGGACTGCCATCTGGGGCCAGTGTGAGCACATCCCTCTCACCCCTGCCTCAGGTAGGGACCAGGCAGGAGTGGGGAGGGTGCACCATGCCCTTCACCACCGCAGCTGGGAGAATGAGGCCCAGGTGGAGAGGACATAAGAAGGGGCCTTACGGTGGGGGGCAAACACCAGCCAATGGTGGCTGGGATGCCACACCCGTGGTTTGATGCTGTCCCAGTACAGAGTGGAGTAGCTATGACAGGGAGGTGGGCCCATGAAGCCTGGAATGTATTCTCTGGCTCTTGACAGAAAACACTGCTGACGCCTTAAGGCAGCCATCTGCGGACTGTCCTGCCACGCGGTGGGCTTGTCGCACAGAAGCCTGGCTAGCAGGCCTCTCTTGCCCCAGAGACACTGCAGGACGGGGTCCCTTCACTGGCTGCCTCGCCCCTCAGGGGCTTTGTTTTTTAGGCACACAAGGATCCTCACTTGGCATGCGTGAAGTAAACACATATATTTCAATACGTTCCAGCATGTGATGCCACACATATGTCCCTTGGAGGGGCATCTTGCTGTGGTGTCTGAGAAACAGGCCGTGACTGATTTCATGCTTTAGTGTCTGGCATTAGCTGTGCTTCCCTTGCCTTCTTTCTTCCACCATTGGTTCCTCACATTCCCTTGCCCGCTTGTTCTGTAGGTAAATGTTCTTGTAAGCTGCATGGAGACGGGGCCTCTTAGAGCACAGACGGCAGGGGCCTGGCCAGGGGATGGGCTGGCACAGGGCTGCCTCTGCCCTGAGCCCGGAGTCTAAGGAAATGCTTTCCCTGCTGTACTGAGTCGGTTGTTATGCTCTGTCTCTACCGAAACACTGTCAATCTTGCTGACTTATGGCAGAGTCGTAAGAAAGGGTTATTCAGGACAAAACTTACCCAGAGTAATTTTTTAAAGGGGATTCCAGTAGGGGAAGTGAAGAGGAGAAGTCCAGAGCAGGAAGAATTTAGAGAACAGGAAATAAAAAACCTTAAATTCTTCCTCGAAGCCCTATGGACTGTCTTTTTTTCTTCTTTGTTCATCTTATTGGCAATTGTAGTGGAGTCTGGTGTTGTGTAAGACTCTAACTTCAGCTTTTAACTATGTATGTTAAAACTCCAAGTATGAAGCTATAGTTAACTATAAAATTCTGTCATCCCCATACTTTTTCGCTGTAAGTTATGCTTAGGGCTTACTGCTTAAACAGAATGTCACTGTGCTTATACATTCAACATGACGTGCACATCTGTCTTCCTGTAAAATGTGTGTTCCCACAGTCTGGCCTCCTGCAGGCTAGATGGCGGGCATCCTGCGGAGGTGTCCAGGGTCCATTTAGTAGCAGAATTGGCTCAGGGGTGCTCCTGAGTGTGCTGTTATGATATGGTCCTGGCATGTGGGGCTTTATTCTTCCACTTTTCTAGAACCAGTGTGGCTCTAAAAAAGGACAAAAGTGGCATTTTAGTCCCAAACAGGACTTCCAGTTATTTAGGTACTCCAGAGAAATTGGGGCAGGAGATGCGGTAGAGAATAGATGAATCTGCAGCTGGTAGCCTGACTGATCATCAGTGGTCGCTGGTCTTGGCCCATGTTTAATCAAAGAGTATGGAAAGGTGTGGCAGTTTACAGCCTGGTGAGGGCGCCCTGGGAGGGGTGGGCTCAGGACAATCCACACCTCCCCACTGGGCAGGCACAGCAGACGGTTTCCACAGCTGGCATCTGCACTTGCTGCAGGCTTTGGGGGCACAGAGCCAGGCTTTGTGTGGGCTCACATCCCTCACATCCACCAGGGAGATGGCTGTGAGGTGGGGGAGCACAGAGTCCAAGGGGACCCCTCTAACGTGGGACTTCAGAGAGAGGCCTCTTCCTGCAAGGTCTCCATGAGACTTCCCTCTGCTGCAATGAGGTCTGCAAACCCTCGTCGGAGGGGCCTGCCCCTGAGCTTTGGGTGCATCCTTGTGAGGCTTGAATGTCTGTCCTCATGGAGTCAAACAGCAGTGAGTACTCTGGCTGCAGACATTTCATTGCCAGGTTACAAATTCAGCGTCTTTCTGGAGGGACCAAAAGTACATGTCTTGATCATCTGCTCAAGGTTCTGGCTGTTGGGAAGCAACATTCACGTTCTCACATGAATTCTGGCCATTTGGCAGCTGATCTCAGGGCGCAGGGCTGGGAAGAGTTGGCCAGGTTGTCATGCTTAGGTCAGAGCCCAGCTACAAGGAGTGATGAGGGTGGGGGTCGATGCCAGGACATGGAAGATGGGCTCTGGGCAGGAGGAGGGGGTTCCCTGGTCAGAGGGGGCCACTTGTAATAACTCCTCTGCTTCCTGTCACCTCCTCCTGACTCTTGGTGGCACATAGCTGTCCTTTGAGAGCAGAGCTGGCCGTGATGCCCCAAGGTGGGGGTGGGCCACGTGGAGCCCTCCCCTGGGGTGTTGCAGCTTCATCCGGACAGGACAGGCTCTTGAGAGCCCCTGGACCATGACTGCTGCCCAGACTGACTGGTCGAGCTGGGTATAGGTGGTTGTGATCCTTCACATCTTGTTTGTCTGGGTCATTAAATTCCCTGAACTCCAGCTTTATTTAGGCTGAGTCATTTAGAGTAGCTCTTTCCTTCAAGCAGTTGGTGCTTTTCTCTGGGAAGACACTATACATCTGAAAGCAGAAGCAGACCTCAGGGCCTGCATTTCTTGTCTCATGCACCTCGTGGTGGGGAGGGGTGCGAGGATACTCTGCTGTGGTCACTTGGGGTGACGGGATGACATGCAGTCATGGGACGCTGTTGTTGGGTCTCCCATGTCCCTCCTGGGCTGGGAGTGGTTCTGCCCTCGAGAACCCCATCTTTAGATTTTCCCTGCTCACACTTTTAGAATAAAGAGGAAAAATATTTCCCAGACTTCTAGGTTAAGTTAATGATTTGTTAAGATGCCTTTGAAAGTCGTGCAGGCAGGTCCTGACCGCCTGGGTGGGCTTTGGCAATATTTTCACATTAACTCCTTATAGGTAAGAGGCACTTATAGATCCTTATGGAGGTATGTTCAGTTTTTACCTTCCAGCAAGGATGGTGCCTGTGCTCTGCAGCTGAGGACTGACAGACACTGGAACTGAAACCCTTCCATTCAGGAGTGAGTCCTCTGCTTGTTCTTTGGACCTCCTCCACCCCTTTCCTCCCCGCCACCCACCTCAGAGAGCCACTGACCTGTTCTCTGTATCTGTGAGCTTGGGTTTTGATTTTTAGGTTTCACAGTAAGTGAGATCATCCAGTATTTATCTTATTTCACTCAGCATAGCATAGTGCTTTCAGGGTCCATCCATGTTGTTGCAAATGGCAGAATTTCATTCCTTTTTTATGGCTGAATAATATTCCTTCATATACATGTACTTCTTCCTCATCCATTCATCCATAGATATAATATTCCATCATATATATGTACTTCTTCCTCATCATTCATACTTAGGTCTCTTCCTTATGTTGGTTACTGTAAATAACGCTAGATAAACATAGGGGTGCAGATACCTTTTTGAGTTAGTATTTTCATTTTCTTTGGGTAAATATTCAGAACTGGAATCACTGGGTCATGTGGTATTTCTACTTTTAGTTTTTTGAGAAACCTCCATGCTGCTTTCCACAGTGGCTGCACCAACTTAACATTCCCACCAGCAGTTAGGGCTCCCTTTTCTCACATTCTTGCCAACTGTTATCATTTATCTTTTGGATAGTGGCAGTTCTGACTGGTGTGAGATAATACCTGATTGTGGTTTTAATTTGCAATTTCCCTGATGATTAGCGATGTGAGTCATCTTTTCATGTGCCTGTTGATCACCTGTATGTATGTCTTCTTTGGAAAACTGTCTATTCAGGTCCTCTGCCCATTTTTTAATTGGAGTGGGGTTTTTTTGCTGTTGTTTTATGCATTCTGTATGTATTTTGGATGTTCGCCCCTTATCAGATATAGGATTTGTTCTCCCATCTATGGGTTGCCTTTGCATTTTGTTTATGGTTTCCTTTGCTGGGCAGTGAGTGTGCTTCATTTCCAGCCTGTTGCAGCCTGCAGTGCTTCGCAGGACTGACTTGGTGAGGGGCCCTCAGCACTGAAAACCTTACTCATGGCCTGCTTCATAGTAAGTCCTGAAAAGGACATCTCAGTCTTCCCAGTGTTAAGACCCTCAGTGAGAATGGATTTTGCAAACAATGGTTCAGCTGCACCCTGATGGCCCCCCTGCACTGTCCTGGGGCTCCTTGCTGACCCCACGCTTCCTCAAATCCTTTGAGGGCAGCAGGGTTGAGGTCCCGGGAGGAGGGCAGCCCCTGGGTCTGTGTGAGGGCCCCTGGGTCACCGACATTTCCTTCCTCCTCACTGGGAGGTGGGGAGCCCTCGGAGAGCTGAGCATTCTCCATAGAGCCGTGGTGCTAGGGTCTCTGCACATGTGTCTAATGATACCGAGTTGTAGCTTCCATTTTGGTTAAAAATCAGCTGTGGGACAATGCTGGTCTGTCTCCTAGATCTTAACATCCTTTGGGATGTATTTGCACTTGTGGGGAGGCAGGTATCTTATCTTACTTTGCTGAATTCATAGTACCTTCCTCTGGTGGTCTGGCAGTAATTTCCAAGCCCACAGGAATTTCAGGAAGGGTTCCCTTGCTCTGTGCACTGAGGGTGATGGTGGTGCTGATGGTAAGGCTCCCTGATGTTGGGGGGAGGGCGCTGCGGGGGCTCCTCGGCTGCTCTGCTAACTTGTTCGCTGCCTGTTTTCTGTCTGCTTCCTCAATGCCACATAGTCGCTTTGTGCTGAGCAAACTGCCTTTGGCAGGTAGTACACCCTGTGGGTGTGGTGGGGTGGGCGGTGTGTCTGCATGTGACACTGTTGTTGTAACTTTCTGTGTTAAGTGGCAAAAGTATGTGAATTTCTTTAACTTAGACATATTAATATATTAGCTGATAAGGGAAGAAACATCACATCCTGTTTCTTTGGAGATACCTAACTTAGGCCTTTACTTTTATATAGCCCGTAGCCATTGTAGTTTTGATAACTATGGCATTTTGGCCAAAACATCACTGGAAGCTGTAATTCACATGTCTTTGAAAGTTTCTTTAGGGTACTAGGAGTTCTCGAGTGTGGCTCAGGGCTAGCAGTGTAGCAGAATTCAATTCAGATCCCTGGATTCCAGCAGCTTGCCACTCACCAGGGCTGTCATTTTGCACCCCCATTACCGTGGCTGGCACTTTCCCTTTGCTGCAGATGAGTGGGCTGAGGATTCTGAGAATCGGTCCTGCCCCGAGTCTGAGGTAGCTATTCATTTATCAGACAACTCTTTGTTGAGCACTAATTGTGCTAGGTGCTGGGGTGAGTGTGAAGAAGCCCCATCAGCTCCCTGGAAGCTCGAGTTCAGTTACACGGGGCAGCTTTTCAGGTGGGTAGGAGATGCATGTGCTTCCCCGCAGAGGGCAGCTGCTGCCCTTCCTGGGCTCAGAGCAGCAATCAATGCATGCTCTCATCAGACAGCAGCCTGTACCTCCGTCGCCGTGCTGAACCTGGTGCAGGAAAACAGAGGCGCTTCTCTGGAGCAGTGAGCCTTGATGGGCAGCCCAGACCCGATGCCGTGCCTGCAGCAGGCTGTGCAGCAGAAGCCAGCCGAATGTGGTGAGGGGGTGTCTGCATCCTGTCTGCCCTCATTGAAGTCCCACTTCTACGGAACTTCCTTACTGTGCAACTGGCCTTTACCTGAGCGATTTACAGACCAAAAACAGCTCATATTTCTCTGGTTGAATGTTCTTTCTTTTTTTAAATTTCATTTTGGTATCATTAATCTACAATTACATGAAGGACATTATGTTTACTAGGCTCCCCCCTTCACCAAGTCCCCCCCACATACCCATTCACAGTCACTGTCCATCAATATAGTAAGATGCTGTAAAATCACTACTTGTCTTCTCTGTGTTGCACAGCCCTCCCCGTGCCCCCCACACACTATACATGCTAATCATAATGCCCCCTTTCTTTTCTTCCCGCCCTTATCCCTCCCTTCCCACCCATCCTCCCCAGTCCCCTTCTCTTTGGTAACTGTTAGTCCATTCTTGGGTTCTGTGCTTCTGCTGCTGTTTTGTTCCTTCAGTTTTCTTTTGTTCTTATACTACACATATGAGTGAAGTCATTTGGTACTTGTCTTTCTCCACCTGGCTTATTTCACTGAGTATAATACCCTCTAGCTCCATCCATGTTGTTGCAAATGGTAGGACCTGTTTTTTTCTTATGGCTGAGTAATATTCCATTGTGTATATGTACCACATCTTCTTTATCCATTCATCTACTGATGGACACTTAGGTTGCTTCCATTTCTTGGCTATTGTAAATAGTGCTGTGATAAACATGGGGGTGCATATGTCTTTTTCAAACTGGAGTGCTGCATTCTTGGGGTAAATTCCTAGGAGTGGAATTCCTGGGTCAAAAGGTATTTCTATTTTGAGCATTTTGAGGAACCTCCATACTGCTTTCCACAATGGTTGAACTAATTTACATTCCCAACAGCAGTGTAGGAGGGTTCCCCTTTCTCCACAACCTTGCCAACATTTGTTGTTGTCTTTTGGATGGTGGCGATCCTTACTGGTGTGAGATGATATCTCATTGTGGTTTTAATTTGCATTTCTCTGATGACAAGCAATGTGGAGCATCTTTTCATGTGTCTGTTGGCCATCTGAATTTCTTCTTTAGAGAACTGTCCATTCAGCTCCTCTGCCCATTTTTTAATTGGATTATTTGGTTTTTGTTTGTTGAGTGTGTGAGCTCTTTATATATTTTGGATGTCTGCCCTTTATCAGATCTGTCATTTATGAATATATTCTCCCATACTGTAGGATACCTTTTTGTTCTATTGATGGTGTCCTTCGCTGTACAGAAGCTTTTCAGCTTGATATAGTCCCATTTGTTCATTTTTGCTTTTGTTTCCCTTGCCTGGGGAGATATGTTCAAGAAGAGGTCACTCATGTTTATGTCTAAGAGATTTTTGCCTATGTTTTTTCCTAAGAGTTTTATGGTTTCATGACTTACATTCAAGTCTTTGATCCATTTCAAATTTACTTTTGTGTTTGGGGTTAGACAGTGATCTAGTTTCATTCTCTTACATGTAGCTGTCCAGTTTTGCCAGCACCATCTGTTGAAGAGACTGTCATTTCCCCATTGTATGTCCATGGCCCCTTTATTGAATATTAGTTGACCATATATGTTTGGGTTAATGTTTGGATTCTCTAGTCTGTTCCATTGGTCTGTGGCTTTGTTCTTGTGCCAGTACCAAATTGTCTTGATTACTATGGCTTTGTAGTAGAGCTTGAAGTTGGGGAGTGAGATCCCCCCCACTTTATTCTTCCTTCTCAGGATTGCTTTAGCTATTTGGGGTCTTTGGTGTTTCCATATGAATTTTTGGACTATTTGTTCCAGTTCATTGAAGAATGCTATTGGTAATTTGATAGGGATTGCATCGAATCTGTATATTGCTTTGGGCAGGATGGCCATTTTGACAATATTAATTCTTCCTAGCCAGGAGCATGGGATGAGTTTCCATTTGTTAGTGACCTCTTTAATTTCTCTTAAGAGTGTCTTATAGTTTTCAGGGTATAGGTCTTTCACTTCCTTGGTTAGGTTTATTCCTAGGTATTTTATTCTTTTTGATGCTATTGTGAATGGAATTGTCTTCCTGATTTCTCTTTCTATTAGTTTATTGTTAGTGTATAGGAAAGCCACAGATTTCTGTGTGTTAATTTTGTATCCTGCAACTTTGCTGAATTCTGATATTAGCTCTAGTAGTTTTGGAGTGGAGTCTTTAGGGTTTTTTATGTACGATATCATGTTATGTGCAAATAGTGACAGTTTAACTTCTTCTTTTCCTTGTATTTCTTTGTTTTGTCTAATTGCCGTGGCTACAACCTCCAGTACTATGTTGAATAACAGTGGGGAGAGTGGGCATCCCTGTCTTGTTCCTGATCGCAGGGGAAAAGCTTTCAGCTTCTCGCTTTTTAGTATGATGTTGTCTGTGGGTTTATCATATATGGCCTTTATTATGTTGAGGTTCTTGCGCTGTATACCCATTTTGTTGAGAGTTTTTATCATGACTGGATGTTGAATTTTGTCGAATGCTTTTTCAGCATCTATGGAGATGATCATGTGGTTTTTGTCCTTCTTTTTGTTAATGTGGTGGATGATGTTGATTTTTCGAATGTTGTACCATCCTTGCATCCCTGGGATGAATCCCACTTGGTCATGGTGTATGATCCTTTTGATGTATTTTTGAATTCGGTTTGCTAATATTTTGTTGAGTATTTTTGCATCTACGTTCATCAGGGATATTGGTCTGTAGCTTTCTTTTTTGGTGGGGTATTTGCCTGGTTTTGGTATTAGGGTGATGTTGGCTTCATAGAATGAGTTTGGGAGTATTCCCTCCTCTTCTATTTTTTGGACAACTTTAAGGAGAATGGGTATTATGTCTTCTCTGTATGTCTGATAAAATTCCAAGGTAAATCCATCTGGCCCAGGGTTTTGTTTTTTGATAGTTTTTTGATTACCGCTTCAATTTTGTTGCTGGTAATTGGTCTGTTTAGATTTTCTGTTTCTTTCTGGGTCAGTCTTGGAAGGTTGTATTTTTCTAGGAAGTTGTCCATTTCTCCTAGGTTTCCCAGCTTGTTATCATATAGGTTTTCATAGTACTCTCTAATTATTCTTTGTATTTCTGTGTGGTCTGTCATGATTTTTCCTTTCTCATTTCTGATTCTGTTGATGTGTGTTGACTCTCTTTTCCCCTTAATAAGTCTGGGTATAGGCTTATCTATTTTGTTTATTTTCTCGAAGAACCAGCTCTTGGTTTCATTGATTTTTGCTATTGTTTTATTCTTCTCAATTTTATTTAATTCTTCTCTGATCTTTATTATGTCCCTCCTTCTGCTGACCTTAGGTCTCATTTGTTCTTCTTCTTCCAATTTCCATAATTGTGACATTAGACCATTTTTGGGGGATTGTTCTTCCTTCTTTAAATATGCTTGGATTGCTGTATACTTTCCTCTTAAGACTGCTTTTACTGTATCCCACAGTAGTTGGGGCTTTGTGTTGTTTTTGTCATTTGTTTCCATATATTGCTGGATCTCCATTTTAATTTGGTCATTGATCCATTGATTATTTAGGAGCATGTTGGTAAGCCTCCATGTGTTTGTGAGCCTCTTTGCTTTCTTTGTACAGTTTATTTCTAGTTTTATGCCTTTGTGGTCTGAAAAGTTGGTTGGTAGGATTTCAATCTTTTGGAATTTACTGAGGCTCTTTTTGTGGCCTAGTATGTGGTCTATTCTGGAGAATGTTCCATGTGCAGTTGAGAAGAATATGTATCCTTTTGCTTTTGGATGTAGAGTTCTATAGATGTCTATTAGGTCCATCTGTTCTAGTGTGTTGTTCAGTGCCTCTGTGTCCTTACTTATTTTCTGTCTGTTGGATCTGTCCTTTGGAGTGAGTGGTGTGTTGAAGTCTCCCAGAATGAATGCATTGCATTCTATTTCCCCCTTTAATTCTGTTAGTATTTGTTTCACTTATGTTGGTGCTACTCTATTGGGAGCATATATATTTATAATGGTTATATCCTCTTGTTGGACTGAGCCCTTTATCATTATGTAATGTCCTTCTTTATCTTTTGTTACTTTCTTTATTTTGAAGTCTATTTTGTCTGATACTAGTATTGCAACACCTGCTTTTTTCTCTCTGTTGTTTGCATGAAATATCTTTTTCCATCCCTTGACTTTAAGTCTGTGCATGTCTTTGGGTTTGAGGTGAGTCTCTTGTAAGCAGCATATTGATGGGTCTTGCCTTTTTATCCATTCTATTACTCTGTGTCTTTTGATTGGTGCATTCAGTCCATTTACATTTAGGGTGATTATTGAAAGGTATGTACTTATTGCCATTGCAAGCTTTAAGTTTGTGGTTACCAAAGGTTCAAGGTTAGCTTCTTTACTATCTTACTGTCTAACTTAACTCGCTTATTGAGCTATTATAAACGTAGCCTGGTAATTATTTCTCTCCCTTTTTATTCCTCCTCCATTCTTCATATGTTAGGTGTTTTGTTCTGTGCTCTTTTTAGGAGTGCTCCTATCTAGAGCAGTCCCTCTAAAATACCCTGTAGAGGTGGTTTGTGGGAGGCAAATTCCCTCAACTTTTGCTTGTCTGGGAATTGTTTAATCCCTCCTTCATATTTAAATGATAATCGTGCTGGATACAGTATTCTTGGTTTGAGGCACTTCTGTTTCATTGCATTAAGTATATCATGCCATTCTCTTCTGGCCTGTAAGGTTTCTGTTGAGAAATCTGATGATAGCCTGATCAGTTTTCCTTTGTAGGTGACCTTTTTTTTCTCTCTGGCTGCCTTTAATACTCTGTCCTTTTCTTTGATCTCTGCCATTTTAATTATTATGTGTTTTAGTGTTGCCCTCTTGGATCCCTTGTCATGGAAGTTCTGTGTACCTCTGTGGTCTGAGAGGCCATTTCCTCCCCTAGTTTGTGGAAGTTTTCAGCAATTATTTCTTCAAAGACACTTTCTATCCGTTTTTCTCTCTCTTCTTCTTCTGGTGCCCCTATAATGGGGATATTGTTCCATTTTGATTGGTCACACAGTTCTCTTAATATTCTTTCATTCCTGGAGATCCTTTTATCTCTCTCTGCATCAGCTTTTCTGCCTTACTGTTCTCTGTTTCCTAGTCCATTAATGGTCTCTTGCATCTCGTCCATTCTGCTTTGAAGTCCTTCCAGAGATTGTTTTATTTCTGTATTGTCCCTCCTTAGTTCTTGCATATTTCTCTGCAAGTCCATCAGCATGGTTACGACTTTTGTTTTGAATTCTTTTTCAGGAACATTGGTTAAATCTATCTCCCCAGGTTCCTTCTCAGGGGAAGATGTAGCAGATGTTGAAGCTGTCTGGGTCAGTCTTGTCTGGATCAAATTTTTTTGCCTTTTCATGTTGATAGGTGCAGTGGTATGCTATTGACTCGTCTGTCAGCTGGGAGAGCCAAGACTCTTTCCACTTGCTCCTGGCCTTTCTTTACTGGGACAACTGCGACCCCTAGTGGCTTGTGTTGGGCAATTGCGTGTAGACTGGCTCTATGTATCTTGCCCCGCCGGTATGGAGGAAGCTCCCTTGCTGTGGGCGTGGCCAGCCTCAGGCTGCCGCTCTGCTATGGCGGGGCCCCAGAGGGGTAATGGACGGGGGGCTGTTTGGCTGTTTACCTCCGTGAGGGGTCTCAGAGCTGTTGCCCAGGGGTTTAGTGCACCTGGAGTTCCCTGGAATTTCCAGCCACTGGACTGTGACCCGGGATGATTCCATCCAGCTGTGGGGTCCCTGTCCCTTTAAGACTTTAAAAGCACTCACTTTTCTTTGTCCCAGGGGCGCCAGCTGTAGGACCCGCCTACAGGTCTTACTGTCCTGCTTCCCTAGTTTCCAGCACCCCATGCATGCACTGTGTGTCTGCGCTCTGGTGTGGATGGCTAGGGCTGGGTGTTCAGCAGTCCTGGGCTCCCTCTCCCTCCCCGCTCTGACTCCTCTCCTCCCACCGGGAGCTGGGGTGAAGGGCCTCAGGTCCCGCCGGGCTGTGGCTTGTATCTTACCCCTTTCACCAGGTGCTGGGTTCTCGCAGGTGTGGATGTAGTCTGGCTGTTGTCCTGTGTCTTCTGTTCTCTCTTTTAGGGATAGTTGTATTTGTTGTATTTTCAAAAATATATATGTTTTTGGGAGGAGATTCCCAGTGTCCTACTCATGCCGCCATCTTGGCTCCACCCTCTGGTTGAATATTCTTTTATCTCCCTGCCATTTCTGTGTCTTGTCTATAGTCTATTAAGAATTCAGAGTTTTTGTCACCTTCAAAGGAAACAGTGTGATTTGCTATTAGTCACTCTGTATGTGCAGAGAAAATTAGATGTCTATTGACTTGAATGCTCTTCTCCAGCGAAGATGATTTCCCCCCACTGCACACCGTTGCTTCTTTCTTCCTGTCTTATTGGTAAGGATGCTCGGTGCCTGGGCTTGCAAGCACGTGAGGACTCTCAGCCCCCGTGGGACAGGGAAGTGGTGAGAACACAGAGCAGGTGATGCCATTGCCTTCTTGCCTTTGATGACTGTGCGGAGACACAGCAGGGACATTTCCTGGTGGGGGTAGTATCCAGGGCTCTCCAGGCTCATTTCATCTGGGCCTTTGGGCGTCTGGTTTCGGCTGTGCCTTCTGGCAGTCCTGCCCCTCAGAGTGCCCACTGAGGCTCAGACCTCTGTCCCCCAGATGTCTTTTCAGCACACATTGGGCCCAAACAATTCCCACTTGGGAGGAAGAGTATGCTGCTTGCTCTGAGCCGGCATCTCTTCCACAGAATGAAGTATCCTACTCATATTTTATATGGATTCATTTGTGAAAACCTTATTTTGTGTTTCCATAAAATACATGGCTGTGCAGAGAGCTGAATCCTAACTCCCTCCTTGGGGTGTGGTGAAACTGCTCCTTTTCCATGTGGTTTGGAGCTGAGTTGCCCATTACATGATTGGAGGCAGTGTCAAGGGCCTGGGCTTCCTGACGGCGTCTTTGGGTGCTTGGTGTGGAGCTGGAGGAAAACCTGATACGTGTGGCATTGCCGGCGAAATGACCCAGAGGCAAAGTGGGTGGAGAGCGTTGCTCTTTGTCCACACCATCTGCAATGTGCTGATGAGTGAGCTGGCAGCTTAGGGCCGAGTGGCAAGATTCTCAGGCTCCCAGTTTGTTGAGCACAGCTGCTGATGGCACTGAGTCAGCACGTGCCTCACCTGCTGGAAAGGCTGCTCGGACCACCGTAACCAGCGCTGCGCGTGCGTGTTCCAGAAAACACCTCTCAAACTCCCCTTGGATTTAAATAAGCAAACCAGTGCGTCCACGGTCCCTGCTCACTCTGCACTCCCCAGTCCTTCTCCCTGCCTGTGCTGGTCTCCTTCTGTCTGTGGCTGTGTTTGCAGCTTAACATTGAAAAATATTTATTGCAATGTCAAAGGTATCCCCATTCATTCATGAAAAACATGAAAAATACCCTTTAGTTGCTTAACTTCCCCTCCCTCTTTCTTCCTCCCTTACTAGATACGCTGTTCTAAATAATGGGAACTGCTCTATGCTCTGACCACCGAGTTGATGATTTTAATCAGTGCTCACTTGCTGGAGCCTGGACGGGGAGCTGTCTATAGAGTCTGGGTGGCCATCTGTGGGGCTGTGGCCCTCGTTTTCTCCCTGTCACTTGAAATGAGGTGACACATCTGCCCAGGTGTGGCTCTGGCTGGGGTACTGGACCACACGTGGATGGCAGAAGTGGTCTCAGATTCCTAGTCCCCACACTTAGCCTCAGCTGGTATGTACTCTAGAAGAGGATTGCTTTGGGAAAGGCCAGTATTTCTTTTCCAAAAATAGTATGCAAATTCAAAGTAATTGCTTGGCTGTGGATATAACCACTGTGGCTAGTACACTTGTCACATGTCACATTGTGTGCCTCTTCACATAGATGTCCCTAAGACTTCACCAAAACAGGAGTGCCGGCCATCTCTGCCTGGTGGGACCCACGGGGGTTTTAACTTTCTTCTCCATTTTTTCTTTGGCTTATTTAAGTTTTCATAGTGAGTATGTATTACTTTTTTACTCAGATTAAAAAAAACTTACAAGAGTTTTAGGATCTTTTTCTTTTTGGAGATTGAGTACAGACTGAGTCACAGGTTTTAGAATCATAGAATTATTGTAGAGTCAGAAGGAACCCTGAAGACCGCCGACTCAAAGCCCCTAATCCGCCGAGGGGGCCGAGCCTGCGCCTGGGTTTTCCCAGTTGGGTCCCAGCTCCTGGGCACTTTCCATCATGAGCCAGCCAGCCCGACCTGTGTGTCTGTTACGTGACTGTTTCAGATAAAGGTGGCTGTTCTGATTTGGGACAATTGGACAAATGCCGTAGTTGGTCTTGCCGTTTACAGTGAAGGCGGTATCAGAAAATGTTTGAGACTAAGGCTTGGCGCACCACCAGCCAGCCTCCTGTTTCTGGAAGCAAGGTCATTGTTACCAGAAAATTGCTACACTCTTCATTTGTGTTGTCTGGGGCTATGTTGGGCCCCAAAGCAGAGACTAGTAGTTGCAGTAAAGATCACATAGCCTGTGAGCCAAAGGAGTTTTTTTCTGGACTATTCTGATCCAAGTTTGTTGACTTTAAAGACTCATAGTAACACAGGAGGCCTGGGACAGGAACCCTAAGAATAAGAATGGGAATCAGGTCTTTGGAGTGACTGTCCGGGAGAAACCTGAGGTGTGTGCTAGGGCCCCTGTGCAGTTTGGGCCCTTGACCAGCAGTGTCTGGCGGGGCTGGGAAGCTGCTCTCGTCCTTCGAAGTGGATATTAAACTCTCTTTGTTACTCCATCTGGAATGTTCTCATTAGGAATGCAGATCTGGCATGTCTTTTAAAGCAGATGTCAAGTCCAGGCTGTGGGCATTGAGCACTGGAGTCTGGCATCTGCAGTGGAAAACAGTGTTTTGGCTTAATTCAGATCGAGTATCAGAGGACGGCCCTGCAGCACAGGCAGGCTGCTCCTGTGTTTCTCCACACCGTCCCCCATGCAGTGGTCCCTGGGATCCTCAGGGCAGGAGGGACATGTTCACAGAAGGGCTTCTCAGCTACACGTTCCTGGATGCCTGGAAGACTCCCAGGCCCACAGCCATTTTAGTGTTCCCCAGATTGCATGGACTTTGTGCAGCAACTTGTGGTGGAGAGAAAGAACATGTTGCTTGTTTTGGCAAAAGGAGGAAAGGAACAAACATCTGAGTACACACCCTTTGTACCAGTCAGTATACTGGATATTTTTAATCTATTTTTTTCCTTCCCAACACCTAATTGCAATTGTTCAACACTGATGCGATCTAATGGGTAGGTGCCTTCAAGTTGCCTGAAAGGGATGCAGTTAGTAGGTGGTTTCTACCTGTTGCCAAGACTCTCCACTTTGGCTGAGGGCCCAGCCAGGACTGCAGCCTAGGGCCATGGTCTTTTCACTCTGACATGGAGTCTGGAATTCCCTTGGTGTGGCAACAGGTTCATATCCAGGGGGCAGAGGTCTTGGCTGGGAACTCGGTATGTTTGGAAAGGAATGGGAAGATGAGTGGTAAATAAATGCAATTTATTTGGAAGATAAACGTTTTTCCAAGATGGACCCCATGAATTGAGATGATGTGGACTTTAATGGCATCTCAGTGGAGAAGTTGGGACTTCACCTCATTGTGTAACATGAGTCCCTGCAGACAGACAGGCTGGGCAGACCCTGTGCTGCCCAGGCTGTGGGGCCATGTTTCAGGTGCAGCAAGAGCACTGGTGGTTTCTCTCTCCCTCTCCACATAGTTTGGATTGTCTTTTGGGCTTGTTCAACATTGATATCATTGAATGGGGGGATTCCTTTCAGTTGCCTAAAAGGGGATACATTTACAAGGTGGCTTCTACCTCTTTCCAAAATAATATATTGTACAATTGTCTTTAGGCTTCCTTGAGTAGCCTGTACTTCAGTCTGGCAATAAAACCCATACTTCAAGTATTTCAAGATGTCACTAAGAAATGTCTGTGTGCCTGCTGTGGTCCTGGCCATGGGCAGCCCTACTGAAGCCTGGGACCTACCTGCTCATTGTCCTGACTGGGAACCCGATTTGTCGGCGCCAGGCTGGTGCTGAGGTCAGCGTGGTGTCAGTGGCTGTGGAGCTAGCTCCCCAACTGCTCTACCTGGTGCTCACATTTTATTGTTTCCCCTTTCTGTCCTTTGGGGTTCTAATCTTTGCATAGCTTCATCTTGATGAATGTCTGAGGGTTCTGTATTTCAGCCTGTGTCATGGAAATAAAAAAGGCTAGCTTACTGACAAGTAATGCTGTAGTGGTAGGAATCCTTGAAAGTAAATACACATATCTTGGCTTGTCTGTTCAACCAGGAAGCATCGTGACTTGGCAGGTGGCTTGTACACCTGTTTGTCCATTTACTCAGTGAGTATTTACTGAGAGCAAAGAAGGGTGAGCTCCAGCATCCCTTCACAAGGCTGGTCCTGTGAGCATGCTCAATGAGCGGCAAATCTGAAATCTTATGTTATTGCTTTGGCTTAAAAGTGAGATCTGAGCAGAAACCTTATTTTTAAGGGTTTCTAGAATCAGCAAAAGGGCATATTTTGAGTTGCCTCTATTTGGCATTTTTCTAGGTAGAGTTAACTTGCCACCAAAATGAATAATTTTGAACAGCATGACCTAGAAATTTAATAGAAAGACAACCTGAAGTAGGGGCTAATTAATTTTTTTTATGAACTTTAACCTGGCAATGCCTGTACATAAGATTTATTATTATGCATTTTAGTTTCAAATTTTAATTATTATTGGATAAGCACTGATTTCTTTTTCTTGGGAGTACTTTGACTATTTTATGGTAATGCTTCATTTATCTGGATCACTTGCATTGGAGCAAATCAGAGAGCAAGCAGAAACGATCCATGTGATCCACAGGATACTCTGCATTTATATCCATGAGAGACCCCCTGTCTTGACTTGGGGCCTGTGTCCTTTAGCTTTTGGTTAACAAACAGGAAAAATTCGCTTAGTCAACCTGCATCACCTGGGTGCCTTCACTTGGCACAGTGCTAACTGTTGTGAATCCAAAGGGTAACAGCCAATATACAACCTAGTGGGTAAAAAACAGACGGCACCATGATTATTTTGTAATGCTTGAGTAAAGTGGTAATTAGAGGCTCCTGAAATATATAAAAAAGCAAAGGACGAAGTCAATTAATTGAAAGTTCATTTCAGAGACAGCTGGGTAGAGGTGCTTTGGAAGAAGATGGATGAATAGCTATGAAAGAGGTATTCCGAGTAGGGCAAGTACCATGACAAAGGCATGTCATGCTTTTAGACCAGTAGCTGTGCACAGTCTGGATCAAATGCTAATGGGGCAAAGGAGCACGAATGAGGCTGTTCTGTCTTAGGGAGTCAGGCTCAGCTGCGAACCTTATTTTGTAGGTGGTGGGACATTGTTGAATGGTCTGTGGCAGAGATGATGTGTATTTAGCAGAGAGAGATCCCTGCAGCTGGTAGGTGAGAATGGTTTGTCATAGGCAAAGGAGACCATGTGGGAGACTGCATTCCAGAGGAGGCATGGCGGCCTCCCCTGAGGTCATGGGTGGGAGAAGAGACAGATGAGGACTGTGTGGTGGAGAGAGCCCTCCACGGAGTTAGGTGATCAGGCTCCCGGCTCAGTCACCCCCTTGCCTTGTGACCTGGGGGCAGTTACTTTTAGTGCTCCAAAATCTGAGACAGAAGCTCTCTTCACAGGGAAAGGTCACTCATGTGGGAACCTATTGGTCAGTATGGTGAGATTATCTCAGAGACATCTTTTCCTTAAAGGCACACCCAACCCTAGGGTCAGAATAAGGGGGGCTATTCTTCTCATATGTAAAAGCAGGAGGTGCAGGAAGATTAAATTCTAGCCTGAGGCTGATTCATCAAAGGAACCCTCATTTCTAAAAAAGACACTTGTGGTGGAACCAATGAATGCATCCAAGTGGGCCGCACCCCAGCATGAATTAACTGAACATGAAATAGTCTGGGTCAGGGATTTCTTATCTTGGGACCTGTGGCTCCCACGAATGGATTTGGAAGGCAGCTTGAATGACCCTTGGGACTGTATGTAAAGTCAGTGTTATGACTGCCTCATGGAGCTTTTGCTTTCCTGGGGAGCATGGCTGTCAGATTCTCATGGGGGCACACGATTCCCGCAAGGCGAGTCAGTGGTCTAGAAGAAGAGCAGGGGTCCCATGGTGTGTGGGGCAGTGTTGGGGGAGATGCCTAGGCGTCCGGACCACTCTGAGATCCGGCCCCTGTAAGGGAATCTAAAGACCTCCAAGTAGCCCAGGGTAGGGGTACTCCGCAGGATAGTGACAGGACCCCCTTCCACTTGATCCTCTAGCAGATTTTAGATGTGAGAAATATCAAAGCCTGTCTGGCAAGGCAATTTGATTTATTCTGGCTGACTGCCTGGTGACTTGCAGGTCAAGAGCAAACAAGCGTATTTGCTTAATCCATACTCTTCCCTTGACATACGATTTCATTACTAAATGGGAAGTTTCTAGGGACCAGGAGTCTCTTGTCTTTCTGTCTCCCAAAGCATCTAACTAATCAGACAGCCAGAGGACCTAACGACCTGAATCTTTTCTCCTAATTGCTCAAGTGTGCTTCTGAGTTAAGGTATAAGCAAAACAAACATCCTAAAAGCAAACCACTCTGCCTTCCCCATGTGAGCCAGGTCCGCCCTGTGACATCGCACATCTGGCCCTCTGGGTGGAGCAGGATGACACAGCTCAGCTCTGCAAGCCTGCCTGTGCGTTTCACGCTTTGCAAAGTCAGGCTCTACAACTTCTTCAGGAATATAGGGTCACATGTTTATCCTCCTCATCGCTATAGTTTTGACAGCCCTTGGTGTGTGTTCTCTGTCCCAGTTGGAAGGGCTCAGTGAGTGTATAGTGTCTCCTGTTGGCCTGGCATACAGCGAGCGCATTGGAGGAACAGGGTTGGCTCAGCAGGACCCCTTGTCATCTCCTGGAGCAGATGCTCTAGACACACCATTCTGGATGATGTACATTCTCTCAGTAGATCACTCAGGGATTATTCCCAGCACCACAGTGTATTATTATGTCACCTTTTTGACCCAAGACCTTTGAACTCAAATATGGTGTTTTTCAGAATTGAGAGTCCACAGTGGGAGAGGATGGCTGACTGCACAGCTGTCAGCCTACTTCTTGTCAGATTCCTCTTCCTTTCCTCTCCTTCCTTGGAATTCACGTCTTAAATTTCCTGTGCTATTCACCAGATCTAATTAACATTTTTGTTGGTGTGTTATGTTGTTCTGGAACCTGCTTATTAGATTTCATAGGTGTCTCTGGCAGCACAAAATGTTTAATGAGCAAACATTGTGTTATAGTGAAATGAATGTGTATCTATTCACTGAATTAATAAACGAATTAAGTGATGACTTATGGAAACCTCCTGAGAAGGTGGTTCTGGACCTCCTCTGGGCATAAGGTTTTGGAATTGTGTGTGGAGGGGTTTTGGAAGAAAGAAATGTGCTTTTTCTTTCAGTTGATTTAATCTGTGTATATGTTTAACCCGACTGAGGATCTGTAAGTACCTTGGGTTCATGCCCTTGGAGCCTCTGGGGAGCCAGCCGCCTGCCTTGGCAGCTGAGAGGCACATGCTGAGCCGCATCTCTGCTAGGGAAACAGGTGCTGTGTGGCTCGTGGAAATGGCCACAGTCAGGTTAGGGTTGGCTCCCTGTCATCAGCCAGCCCTTCCCATTCTCTGGCTCTGGAGGGGTAAGGGTGATTTAAAGACAGTCCAGAGAGTTTTGCGGCTGCTGAGGCCAAGTCTAAGTCCAAAGGAGATGAAGAAGCAGAGTCCTCGAGGCCACGGCCTGCATGGGGCCCTGATTGTGGGGCAAGGTCCCTGAGAGCTCCTAGTTAAGAGCTGGGCCCTCGTCCTGAACCATGCTGTCTCCCCCAGAAGCTCCCCCTTGTAAGGGTGCAGGGGGACCAAAAGCAGCTCAGCTGGAAAAGAACAGCAAGCAAGAGGCTGGCTCGCTCTGGCCCAGAGGTGTTTTTTACAAACTCTTGGTGGCGAGAAGCAGACCCACTCAAACCCTTCCAGTGGTGGGAGCTGACACACCTGCGTGGGGGCCCAGCTGACCACTGGGGCTGGGGTGGGAGCTACGGGAGAGCCTCGCCAGGCAACTCTTGCACACTGGACTGTGGGGTGCTCTCCCCCCTCTGCTCCGCCCCTCACTGCCCACTTCCCTCCCGTCCCTCCCTTCCTATTCACAGTCCTGCTTTGCTTCCACCAGCCCACGCTGCCTGATATGGCCAATAGTGTCTGTCGGTGGCTATCCTTGTCCTGTTTCCTGATTCTAGCCAATTACATCAGCCTCAGAACAATTCTGCAGCAGGCGTGCCATGAGCCGGCCCCTCTGGGTCAGGGGACTTTCTGTCCACCAGCTGACAGTGCAGTGTCATGGGCCTTGGGGCAGAGCCCGGGACAGGCTCCTGGGAAGGGGGCAGCTCCTGGTGGACCGTGCCACTGGGTGGCCAGCTCACTGTGAAGCTGGCTTTGCAGGCAGATAAAGCTCTAACCCCACCTTCCTCACTGTCCCTTTTTGCCAAGGTGCCTTCTGGTGGGCTGGCCTGCTGTGCTCAGACTGCACTCAGTGGGACCCCCTGGGCGTGGGCCAGGCAGAGGACGTGAGGGGGAGGCTGGCAGGTCTGTCAGCTCATCTGTTTTCAGTGTTGCACTTCCATGGCAAATGCTTTCAAAAGCTTGTTATTATGGAATAATTTTAGATTTATGGGAAACTTGAAAAAACAGCACAGAGAATTCCTGTGTGCCCTTTACCAGTCCACTCATGTTAGCACCTTGTGTTACCATGGTACATGTGTCACAGCTAAGAAATTCACATGGTACATAACTTTTTTAATTTAATTTAATTTTTTTGTAGATAATTATTTTTTATTGAAGGGTAGTTGACACACAGTATTACATTACATTAGTTTCAGGTGTACAACATAGTGATTCAACATTTATATACATGACAATTCTAGGTACCAGCTATCACCATACCAAGCTGTTACAATATCTTGACTATATTCATTACAACCCAGTTACTTAATATTTTACTGTTGGAAGTGTATACTTTTTTTTTTTTCTTGTGAGGGCATCTCTCATATTTATTGATCAAATGGTTGTTAACAACAATAAAATTCTGTATAGGGGAGTCAATGCTCAATGCACAATCATTAATCCACCCCAAGCCTAATTTTCATCAGTCTCCAATCTTCTGAAGCATAACGAACAAGTTCTTATGTGGAGAACAAATTCTTACATAGTGAATAAGTTCTTATATGGTGAACAGTACAAGGGCAGCCATCACAGAAACCTTCGGTTTTGCTCATGCATTATGAACTATAAACAGTCAGTTCAAATATGAATACTCATTTGATTTTTATACTTGATTTATATGTGGATACCACATTTCTCTCTTTATTATTATTATTTTTAATAAAATGCTGAAGTGGTAGGTAGATACAAGATAAAGGTAGAAAACATAGTTTAGTGTTGTAAGAGAGCAAATGTAGATGATCAAGTGTGTGCCTGTAGACTATGTGTTAATCCAAGCTAGACAAGGGCAATAAAACATCCACATATGCAGAAGATTTCTCTCAGAACAGGGGGGGTGAGGTTCTAAGCCTCACCTCTGTTGATCCCCAATTTCTCACCTGATGACCCCCCTGTGACTGTGCCTGTCTTAGGTTGTTCCTCCCTTGAGGAATCTTACCCGTCTCTGGCTAACCAGTCATCTTCCGGGGCCATACAGGGAAATGTAAAGTTGGTAAGTGAGAGAGAAGCCTTATTGTTTGAAATGGTTAGCTTTTTACTTCTTTGCATATTTATGCCCTGTAGCTTCTATGCCCAGCATTTGTCTTGAGGTATCTTTACCACTTGGAAGAATTATGATACTCAGTAAATTTGATATGAGGCACGAATTCTATTTAAGGGTTGTAATTACGAAGGAAGAAGAAAAGCTATAGAAGTAGCAGGCAGAAGAAAACATGGGAAGATTGATTATTTCTTTGACATATCTTCTTGTAGAGTAACTTCAGCATGTATAGGTTTTAAGCTACTACTTAAATTGCGCACACACATTAACATATTAGGAGTATAGTTACATAACCAAAGCATACCTGTAATTACCAGCCATCTCCAGTGAAACCAAGAAAACCAGTTAGGCACCTTAGGCATTTGTGAAAACTTATCTATGATATGGTGGATATTGTCCAACTGAACTTGAACAGTCTGAGAGAAATCAGACAAATTAAAACAACCCCTTCCTGGGGAATGTTCACATCCCTTATGTTCTTTTAACAGTAAATAGTCTGTAGTTGTAAGATTTTGGAGCGCTACAATTTGCACTTCTCCTAATTCTTGATTGAGTTCCAACAGTATAGATCCAGTCAAATTTGTTGTTTTACTGTATTCACAGGCCAGCTTAGATATCTCCTTCCTCATTCCCATGGCAAGTCCAGGAACTGGTGGGATGAGTGCATCTACAGCTGTAGCAGTGCGTGGATCTTTGTTGGAGTATTTTGATGATCATCTTCTGGCATGAGTCTTCCAGAGAGTGCTGATGTTGGAAGTTCTTTTTCATATTGTATCTTAGTTCATTTTCGGGGTAGCCCAATTAGGCTTTGATCCTCTGTATAAACACAAACAGACCCTTTGCCTACACTTTTATATGCCCTTTATACTCTTGTGTAGAACTCATTGGAGGTTACCACACAGGAACTGCCCTTTTTTTTTTTTTGGTATCACTAATCTACACTTACATGACGAATATTATGTTTACTAGGCTCTCCCCTATACTAGGTCCCCCCTATAAACCCCTTTACAGTCACTGTCCATCAGCATAGCAAAATGTTGTAGAATCACTACTTGCCTTCTCTGTGTTGTACAGCCCTCCCTTTTCTCCTACCCCCCCATGCATGCTAATCTTAATACCCCCCTACTTCCCTGCCCTTATCCCTCCCTACCCACCCATCCTCCCCAGTCCCTTTCCCTTTGGTACATGTTAGTCCATTCTTGAGTTCTGTGATTCTGCTGCTGTTTTGTTCCTTCAGTTTTTCCTTTGTTCTTATATTCCACAGATAAGTGAAATCATTTGGTATTTCTCTTTCTCTGCTTGGCTTGTTTCACTGAGCATAATACCCTCCAGCTCCATCCATGTTGCTACAAATGGTTGGATTTGACCTTTTCTTATAGCTGAGTAGTATTCCATTGTGTATATGTACCACATCTTCTTTATCCATTCATCTATCGATGGACATTTAGGTTGCTTCCAATTCTTGGCTATTGTAAATAGTGCTGCGATAAACATAGGGGTGCACTGATCTTTCTCATACTTGATTGCTGCATTCTTAGGGTAAATTCCTAGGAGTGCAATTCCTGGGTCAAATGGTAGGTCTGTTTTGAGCATTTTGATGTACCTCCATACTGCTTTCCACAATGGTTGAACTAACTTACATTCCCACCAGCAGTGTAGGAGGGTTCCCCTTTCTCCACAGCCTCGCCAACATTTGTTGTTGTTTGTCTTTTGGATGGCAGCCATCCTTACTGGTGTGAGGTGATACCTCATTGTAGTTTTAATTTGCATTTCTCTGATAATTAGCGATGTGGAGCATCTTTTCATGTGTCTGTTGGCCATCTGTATTTCTTTTTTGGAGAACTGTCTGTTCAGTTCCTCTGCCCATTTTTTAAGTGGGTTATTTGTTTTTTGTTTGTGAGGCGTGTGAGCTCTTTATATATTCTGGACATCAAGCCTTTATCAGATGTGTCATTTTCAAATATATTCTCCCATACTGTAGGGTTCCTTTTTGTTCTATTGATGGTGTCTTTTGCTGTACAGAAGCTTTTCAGCTTAATATAGTCCCACTTATTCATTTTTGCTGTTGTTTTCCTTGTCCGGGGAGATATGTTCAAGAAGAGGTCACTCATGTTTATGTCTAAGAGGTTTTTGCCTATGTTTTCTTCCAAGAGTTTAATGGTTTCATGACTTACATTCAGGTCTTTGATCCATTTTGAGTTTACTTTTGTATATGGGGTTAGACAATGGTCCAGTTTCATTCTCCTACATGTAGCTGTCCAGTTTTGCCAGCACCATCTGTTGAAGAGACTGTCATTTCGCCATTGTATGTCCATGGTTCCTTTATCAAATATTAATTGACCATATATGTCTGGGTTAATGTCTGGATTCTCTAGTCTGTTCCATTGGTCTGTGGCTCTGCTCTTGTGCCAGTACCAAATTGTCTTGATTACTATGGCTTTATAGTAGAGCTTGAAGTTGGGGAGTGAGATATCCCCTACTTTATTCTTCTTTCTCAGGATTGCTTTGGCTATTCGGGGTCTTTGGTGTTTCCATATGAATTTTTGAATTATTTGTTCCAGTTCATTGAAGAATGTTGCTGGTAGTTTCATAGGGATTGCATCAAATCTGTATATTGCTTTGGGCTGGATGGCCATTTTGACGATATTAATTCTTCCTAGCCACGAGCATGGGATGAGTTTCCATCTGTTAGTGTCCCCTTTAATTTCTCTTAAGAGTGACTTGTAGTTTTCAGAGTATAAGTCTTTCACTTCTTTGGTTAGGTTTGTTCCTAGGTATTTTTTTTTTTGATGCAATTGTGAATAGAGTTGTTTTTCCTGATTTCTCTTTCTGTTGGTTCATGTTAGTTTATAGGAAAGCCACAGATTTCTGTGTGTTGATTTTGTATCCTGCAACTTTGCTGTATTCCGATATCAGTTCTAGTAGTTTTGGGGTGGAGTCTTTAGGGTTTTTTATTTACAGTATCATGTCATCTGCAAATAGTGACAGTTTAACTTCTTTACCAATCTGGATTCCTTGTATTTCTTTGTTTTGTCTGATTGCTGTGGCTAGGACCTCCAGTACTATGTTAAATAACAGTGGAGAGAGTGGGCATCCCTGTCTAGTTACCGATCTCTGCATAACTATTAACTAAATTATAGACTTTGTTCAGATTTCGCCAGCTTTCCCACCCATGTCCTTCCTCTGCTCCAGGATCTGACCCAGAACATCACTCTTCTTCTAGCTGTCAGGCTGTGTGTGAAGACAGGATCTCACTACTAAGCACAAACACACACACACACGCACAACCCCCCATGCAGACACCCCCCACACCACACACTCACATGTGCACACACACCACACAATCCACTAATGACACCCTCACATGTGCACACACACACCTACTCACCACACACACACACACACACGCACACACACAACCCCCCATGCAGACACCCCCCACCACACACACACCACACACACATGTGCACACACACCACACAACCCACTAATGACACCCTCACATGTGCACACACACCTACTCACCACACACACACACATGTGTACCCCACATGCACAGACATGTGTACCCCCACCACACACACACCAGCCCCCGCCACGCCACACACACATGCCATAAACACATGCACACACACACACACCATACACAAATGCACACACACACCCCAGCACAAGAAACCCGGAAGTCAGCCTGCAGTCCCCTTGCCTCCAGTCTTTGTGGTGCGCCATGTTTTCACTAGATTCCCATTTACTAGAAGCCATTCCTGTCACCCTTCTCTCTGGCTCAAGAGCCTGCAGTGGGCATCTGTGGCTGAATGTGCACATCCAGATGTGGTGTTTAGCACATGATTCTCAAAGAGCGCATCTTGTCCACTGCTGACTGGATTAGTTTCAGGCTCGTGTGTTGCCAATGGTGGAATCGGGAGAGTGCTGTCCCATGTGAGAATCCGTGCAGCAGACCAGGGGGTGGCCCCTCGCTGGCTGCCTGCTGGTTCAGGAAAAAAGCTTCACCCCCGTCCAGGAAGACCCACACTAGGACACAGGCCCAGACAGGTGGCCTGGCCTTTGAGGCTGTGCCTTTCGTGTGTGGCGGGACCGGGACCAGGACATGGGAATCCTACCCCCGCGGCTCACGATTCCGTCTTTTCTGTCAGAAGAACATAGAGATTCGCTGTTCCTGTCCTGCCTGTCTGCTCAGTCTTCTACTGTGAAAATGTACAGTTCACTCTTCAAATCAAAATCAAACCTCGGCCCCCTCCCAGTACAGTTCTACGCGGAGTGTCCGACCCCGACGGCAGCGCCCTCAGGTCTGGAGCGGCCTGTTCACTCTAGAGGCTCAGTCAGCTGCCCGGGGGCGGGGCCAAGGGCCCACGCCGGTCGCTTGTTGTGCCTGGGGGCCACGCTCACTCTGGGACCAAGTTCTGCGACGTTCCTCACCCGCCGCCTCACTGCCTGGGGGTAGGTGCCTCAGCATGTTGGAAGCTGTCTTCCTCAGGTGCAGACTGGAGAGGTGGCCCTTACTGGGGCTATGGACGCGGTGCGCGCTGGGTTCTGGCCAGGTGCCGTGGTCTCCCCTTGACGTGTGTATGCTGGAAGCTCCTGGAGGCACCCCATGCTTTGCAGGCACCTTGTTGTGCTTCCATGCGCCACTGGTCTGCCTCGGCCGGCCTGCTACGGTGTCTGGGTGGATACCCACCCCTTCAGAGTGGTCTCCAGTTCCACTCTGGGTGGTTCAATTACTATTAAAGCCTGTCTCTTCCCCTCTTCAGTTGAGCGGCTTCAGACCCCTGTTCATAAAAACACATTTACCACTCAAAGGCCTGGCGTTTCCTTACAGAATGAAACCCAGAGAGGCCGTGTTTCCTGTGCTGGAGGTGGGCAGAGCGGGTGTGCTGCATGCCTGGCAGCAGCCTGGGGGGTTGCTGGCCTCCACCCGGTGCTGGGCCTCTGCCCTCTGTCTCTAAACTAGGGCTCAGCCGCAGGCCCCTCCCTCCCAGGCCATTTGCAGATATCCCCTGGGTCCCGTGAGCCTCCCGGCCTCCCTGCACTAGCTGGATCCCTCCTGCCCCAGGCGAAGGCACCTTCCTAGGAGGGTCTGTGGGTTTCTGCCCCACAGGCTTCTGGTTGCGATCTGCTAGCTGGGGAGCCGTGGCACAACCCAGAAAGGGTCTGCCAAGCCCAGCGAGGCAGTTATGTGGTTGTCCAGAACCTGCACATAATGTTTGCCAATGAGATGAACCCGGGGAGACCATGGCCTCATCCAACAGCAGAGAGTAAGAAAATGTGTGCATATTCCATTTGTGTCCCCTCGGGAAGTACAGGAAGTATGAGGGCAAGAGCTGTGCCCACCTGGCAGTTGCACCGCCCTGTGGTGACCTGCTTCTCTCCTTTCTCTGTTTCCTTTGTTTGGGTCTGAGTTCTCCCAGTAGGCTCATAAATGTGATCAGAGTAGGATAACCCATTGGCAGAGAGTTTGGGTTGCACCGGAATGCTTTTCCTGACGGCAAAAAGTCCCCTTCTGTCGGAACTTGAGGGGTGATTATTTTCTGAATGTTGACCAGGATAATTTGAAAGGGCCATATTGTTAGGTAAGTGTTCTTTCTGATTGAAATCAAATCCATGTAAGACAATTTAATGTGTGCGCATTTTTTTTTAACAATAAAAGGTTGGACTGTTAGAGCTTCAGTAAGAGCGAAGACAGCTGTGCTTGTTTTCTTTGGGAACTTAAATGAAAAGTCTTGTTTAAATCCTTAATCCGAAGAGGCAAATTAATTTGACATCAGCCTGCCTGGAGCACATGCTGAGAGAAGTGCAGACGTCGTGGAGGATCTGGTGCCTCTTGGAGTGGAGGGTGGGGCCGGTCTCCCTGCCCCCCGATGGCCAAGAAGCCCCAGCTGGGGCCACAGCCAGGGCAGCCGAGGACACGCCTACTGCGCCTTACCTTACTAGGCAGGAAAGACCGTGTTCCTGGACAGGAAGTGCGGGGAGCTTAATAAATTTTAGACAAACAAGGCTCCTCTGGGATTTCATGTTGCGATTTTAAATGATTAATTTTGTAAGTAAGTTTCTGTACCTTGGTGGGAGAAATGGGGCAACGGTGTCTCCTAATTAAGGGCATCCTTGTGTTCCTGGAAGCAGCCAAGATACCTGTTCGTGTAGACACCGTCCACTGTGCTGCTGCCCTTTGTCCCACACTGGTTCCATTAAGGCTGCACCGTGTCCCGGGCTCGGCCAGTGGCGGCCCACCTTGGCTGCTGGGAGCACAGGTCACGCCATTTCCTGCTTGAGACTTTTCCCTTAGTCACTAGGGTGGCTATTTTGTGCACTGGGCCCAGTGTTGTCATCCGTATTTTACATTCCCAGAGTGGCTGTTACTTCAGAGAGGGCAGGCCAGTCTCTGCGTCCCGGAACATGCCTTTCAGTAGCCCTCCCATAGAATGCCACCCCTGCGATCTGAGCTTTTGCCTGCTGAGGTGCAGGTGATAACCGACTGCTTACAGCGCCCTCAGAGTCAACTCCCAGCAACCCTGCAGATGGCCCTGCCATCATCTCTGGCCTGCAGAAGAGGGCACTGAGGCACAGAGAGGCTGAGTGGCTTATGTGTGGTCACCCAGCACTAAGAGGTGGAGCCTGAATATGAACCCCAGGACGGAGCATTAGCGTGTGTATTCACTGAGGCGCTGAACCATGCCATGCAAGTTCAAGACGGGTGTTAAGCCAAAAGTATGTAGGGCCACTTACTCAAACTTTAATTTAGAAACTCATTTGTGTTTAACATTTCCAACAACTGCTAAAACAAATAAATATTCCCCTGCCCTCAAATGAATTAAAAGACTGTTCACATTTTGAGTGGGGTTGTAGATTGGAATAGAGAATCTATGATGTCACTGTAGATTTATCTTTTTAGCTTTTCTCCTAACAAAGAATCCCCATATATGGCTCTGAGGCGAACACTTTCCTTATGGCCCACTTGTGGGATTTGGAAACGTGTGGGAGAGAGAAGGCCTCTGCTCTTTTTTTTTTTAATTAAATTAAATTTAATTTAATTTTGGTATCATTAATCTACAATTACATGAAGAACATTATGTTTACTAGGCTCCCGCCTTCACCAAGTCCCCCCGACATACCCCTTCACAGTCACTGTCCATCAGTGTAGTAAGTTGCTGTAAAATCACTACTTGTCTTCTCAGTGTTGTAGAGCCATCCCTGTGCCCCCTCCACATTATATATGCTAATCGTAATGCCCCCTTTCTTTTTCCCCACCCTTATCCCTCCCTTCCCACCCATCCTCCCCAGTCCCTTTCCCTTTGATAACTGTCAGTCCATTCTTGGGTTCTGTGATTCTGCTGCTGTTTTGTTCCTTCAATTTTCCTTTGTTCTTATACGCCACATATGAGTGAAATCATTTGGTGCTTGTCTTTCTCTGCCTGGCTTATTTCACTAAGCATAATATCCTCTAGCTCCATCCATGTTGTTGCAAATGGTAGGATCTGTTTTTTTCTTATAGCTGAGTAATATTCCATTGTGTATATGTACCACATCTTCTTTTTTTTTTTAATTTTGGTATCATTAATCTACAGTAACATGAAGGACATTATGTTTACTAGGCTCCCCCCTTCACCAAGTCCCCCCCATATCCCTGTTCACAGTCACTGTCCATCAACATAGTAAGATGTTGTAAAATCACTACTTGTCTTCTCTGTGTTGCACAGCCCTCCCCGTGCCCCCCCAACACTATACATGCTAATCGTAATGCCCCCTTTCTTTTCTTCCCGCCCTTATCCCTCCCTTCCCACCCATCCTCCCCAGTCCCTTTCCCTTTGGTAACTGTTAGTCCATTCTTGGGTTCTGTGTTTCTGCTGCTGTTTTGTTCCTTCAGTTTTCTTTCGTTCTTATACTCCACATATGAGTGAAATCATTTGGTACTTGTCTTTCTCCGCCTGGCTTATTTCACTGAGCATAATACCCTCTAGCTCCATCCATGTTGTTGCAAATGGTAGGATTTGTTTTTTTCTTATGGCTGAGTAATATTCCATTGTGTATATGTACCACATCTTCTTTATCCATTCATCTACTGATGGACATTTAGGTTGTTTCCATATCTTGGCTATTGTAAATAGTGCAGCGATAAACATAGGGGTGCATCTGTCTTTTTCAAACTGGAGTGCTGCATTCTTAGGGTAAATTCCTGGAAGTGGAATTCCTGGGTCAAATGGTATTTCTATTTTGAGCATTCTGAGGAACCTCCATACTGCTTTCCACAATGGTTGAACTAATTTACATACCCACCAGCAGTGTAGGAGGGTTCCCCTTTCTCCACAACCTCGCCAACATTTGTTGTTGTTTGTCTTTTCGATGATGGCAATCCTTACTGGTATGAGGTGATATCTCATTGTGGTTTTAATTTGCATTTCTCTGATGACAAGCGATGTGGAGCATCTTTTCATGTGTCTGTTGGCCATCTGAATTTCTTCTTTGGAGAACTGTCTATTCAGCTCCTCTGCCCATTTTTTAATTGGATTATTTGGTTTTTGTTTGTTGAGGTGTGTGAGCTCTTTATATATTTTGGATGTCAAGCCTTTATCGGATCTGTCATTTATGAATATATTATCCCATACTGTAGGATACCTTTTTGTTCTATTGATGGTGTCCTTTGCTGTACAGAAGCTTTTTAGCTTGATATAGCCCTACTTGTTCATTTTTGCTTTTGTTTTCCTTGCACTAGTTCAATAGGTAGAGGGGAGATATGTTCATGAAGAAGTTGTTCATGTTTATATTCAAAAGAGTTTTGCCCTATGTTTTCTTCTAAGAGTTTTATGGTTTCATGACTTAACATTCAGGTCTTTGATCCATTTTGAGTTTACTTTTGTGCTTGGAGTTAGACAGTAATCCAGTTTCATTCTCTTACATGTAGTTGTCCAATTTTGCCAACACCAGCTGTTGAAGAGGCTGTCATTTCCCCATTGTATATCCATGGCTCCTTTATCGTATATTAATTGACCATATACACTTGGGTTAATATCTGGACTGTCTATTCTGTTCCACTGGTCTATGGATCTGTTCTTGTGCCAGTACCAAATTGTCTTGATTACTGTGGCTTTGTAGTAGAGCTTGAAGTTAGGAAATGTAATTCCCCCACTTTGTTCTTCCTTTTCAGGATTGCTTTGGCTATTTGGGGTCTTTTGTGGTTCCATATGAATTTTATAACTATTTGTTCTAGTTAATTGAAGAATGCTGTTGGCATTTTGATAGGGATTGCATTGAATCTGTAGATTGCTTTAGCCAGGATGTCCATTTTGACAATATTAATTCTTACTATCCAAGAGCATGGGATGTATTTGCATTTATTAGTGTCCCCTTTAATTTCTCTCAAGAGTGTCTTGTAGTTTTCAGGGTATAGGTCTTTCACTTCCTTGGTTAGGTTTATTCCTAGGTATTTTATTCTTTTTGATGCAATTGTGAATGGAATTGTTTTCCTGATTTCTCTTTCTGCTAGTTCATTGTTAGTATATAGGAAAGCAACAGATTTCTGTGTATTAATTTTGTATCCTGCAATTTTGCTGAATTCAGATACTAGTTCTAGTAGTTTTGGAGTGGATTCTTTAAGATCTTTTTATGTACAATATCATGTCATCTGCAAAGAGGGACAGTTTGACTTTTCCCTTACCAATCTGGATGCCTTTTATTTCTTTGTGTTGTACTAATTGCTATGGCTAGGACGTCCAGTACTATTTTGAATAAAAGTGGGGAGAGTGGGCATCCTTGTCTTGTTCCCAATCTCTGATTAATTTTAATAGTTGATTTAAGTCAGGAGTCTGCAAATCTTTCCTTTAAAAGAGTGGACAGTAAATATTCTAAGCTTTGTGGGCCCCACATAGTGTAACCTCTGATGTTATAGCAGGAAAACAGTGTAGGCACTATGTAAATGAGTGGGAAGAGTAAGGGGGATGCAGGTGGGGCAGAAGGGTTCCCTTTGTGCCAGGGACCGGAGGATGGATGGGGACAGTGCCACTGAAGGGAAGTGGTGGGGGTGTTAGGAAAGCAGACACAGGGGAGGGGGGTGATTGTGACAGTCACATGAAGGGTACAGCTCAGTGGGTTCAGTGTAGTCAGATAGGTGTAGCCATCACCACCATCAGCATCGCAACATAATCTAGGAAACTCCTAAATTTTGGAAATTTAGAAAGTTTCAGTATTGGGAAGAAGTATTAGACAATATGTTCATGACCTCAGCAAGCTACCCTGCACCCCTTACTATCACTCCACCCACTCCACCAGCCCTTCCCCAGCCCTGAGCAACCACGAATCCTCTTTCCATCTACAGATTTCCCTCTCCTGGGCTTTGGGTGGATGGGATCATCCAGCCGATGGCCTTTTGTGACCAGCTTCTCTCACTCAGATGGTTTTGTGGTTGTCCATTGTGGCATGTGTCAGTGTGGATAGTATCATGTGGCTAGACCACGTTTTGTTCATCCACTCATCAGTTGATGGGCATTTGGGTTGTTTCCACCTGTACATTTATTTTTAGTGATTGGGTAGAAAGATAAATATGTATACTATACACTTTGAGATCCAAATCATTCTTTTTCTCACATGAGAGCTGGCTGTCAACTCAAAGGAAAATCCTGGGGTGATGCTGGTCCCTCACAGGGAATGTCTCCTGCACAGCACCCCCTTAGCCCCTCACCTGACCCCGGTCAGATGACAGTTTGGGTAGATTGCAAGGCTTTCCTCAGGTCTCCTAGCCAGTGAATGCTGACGGCGCTTTAGAGTCCAAATGCCTGCCTCTTCTGGTGCACCAAATGAATGACTGATTCCTAAGAATAGACTTGCAAGGCTTCCAAACTGCTTGTTCCACCTGTGCATGCACGCAGCATGCCCAGTCTCTGCAGCAGTGTGCTCTCACAAGCATTCTCAGGACGCTAGACTCATGGACAGCTGCTGTTGGTGAACTGTCCTCGGACTTCATGTGCTCTGCCAGTGCTTCGAGGACCCGAGAAGTGTTCTCAAGTGTGTGCATGACAGCAGTTTGGGTACTTAGCATCAGCAGCTTCAAGAAACAGGAGGATGTGGAGCCCTGGAGATGCTGGTCCTGGCACTACTCACCCTCGTAAAGCCTCCAGAGCTCAGGCTGTGGTCTCCCTTGGATGTGCCCGGACCTTGGCTTCCCTGGAAGCAGTGTGCAGACCCTCTGTGAGCCCTCCCACTGCTGGCAAGGCACCCTGCCATCCCCTCCTGGGGTGAGAGGCAAGCATGGAACTCTGGTGCCACCTCATCTCCCTGACAGCCAGTCTTTGCTGAGCTGGCCACAGGCTAACGACAGCCATTCATAGCTGCTTGTTGTGGAAAAGCCCACGGATATTCTGAGTCTGTCTGAGTCTGGGGAGGAGGGCCCTGGTTTGAGGGTATGAAGCATCCACTCAGCATGGGCCTGGTGGCTGAGGCAGCGCCTGCCTACATAGGTGCCTGTGTGTATCTTTCACGCACAGGAACAGGTGTGGGCCTGGCAAATACTGGAAGTTATGTGTCTCTAGGGGAGGTGATGCGCTTCCTTTTCTCCACCCTGAAGACTGGTATGCAGGAGATAATTCCTAATATTGAGTGTTTTCCCCAGGAGAGAATGCTCTAGATGCTACACAGAGAGCCTCTGGCCTACTTAGAAGCTCAATTTGTTTTTTTAATGCTAGTTGGAGAAGAAAAGAAAGAAAAGTCCAGGACAGGGAGAAAGGAAGGGACTATGGGTGAGAAGGTGGGGGAGCCACACAGCCATCTCTGAGATCCTGGTCCCCAGATTTGAAGACACAGGTCTTAGAAGCAGGGGGAATGAAACTGAAAGGGCGAGATGATGTGTGAAAGGAACGCAAATGATTTGGCTCCTTGACTGACAAGCAAAGCACTTACAAATACATTTGCAGCTGGCAGATGGTTAAAAAAAAAAAGACAAACTGAGCTGCTTGATGTGGGGGTGTCCTTGGAGATAGGAGTAGCTGAGGGCAGATGTCTTCCTCTGCAGCTCACTCGTCCTGAGGAGGCAGAGGGGGGGAGCAGGCTTCAAGCTGGTTCTTGTGCACGTGCAGGTGGGAGGTGACCTCCAGGGCCCCGGATTTTGGGTGCCCGTGAGGAGCAGGAGGCAGAGGACCTGGCCAGCGCCTCTCTGAGCCCCCCGGCCCAGGAGGGCCTGGGCCTGCAGACAAGTGTCCATTCCCACTGTCCAGCCAGGGACATCCCATGCCTCTGCCTGGCGTCCAAAGATCTGCCTGTTTTATTTGGGAAAGCACGTTCTTTGCAGGCCTGTTTAATTAAGTTCCTGTTGGCACCTAACTCTGGCATACGTGGAGGATTTCTCTCATTGGAGCTATTTTTAGCTTGTTTTCTGGAAAGGTGCCTCTTTCCCTGCAGGTAGCCTCTGACTGTGTGCCAGATAGTCAGCTTTTGTTTTACTTGGTGCGTGCTTACTATTTTTGTGTTTGTGTTTTTCTTTCTGGTTCTCATTTGACCTGGACTTCTGAAAAGAAGTTTTAAAGTAGCCTGTGGTCCTCCTGTGGGCTATTGACTGGCCTTTTAAAATTACTCTTCCTCTTTAAAATGTCTGCTTTTGGTATCCCTTGATTGTGGAATGCAGGAAGCCCAAGTACGTGGGGGCTTCTCTGACTTCCCTTGCACCTTGGGGTGTTGACTTGCCCTGTCACCAGTGCTCATCTGTGGTGACATGTCCATCCTGTGAGACCTCTGGAAACTGATGCTAGAAACTTCCAGACATATTGTGTGTGATATGTAGGCGAGCATGTTTCTCTAGTGGGAATCCATGTTATATCAAGAGTCTCTGCATGCCATTTGCAAGCCATCTTGTCCAAAGCCGCCTTTCTGGGACCGGGGACAGAGGGGTGGAGTCTCACGTGAGGCCCTCCAAGGGCACCAGCTGGTCAGCTGAGGTGGAGCTGGCTCTCTGGAGTCCCCATCGACCCCAGTAGCTGGGTGATCAGTCACTGAGACAATCACAGGGCCTCCTCTGGGGGTGGGGATGCTGTCCCTGGACTATGGTCCTTGGCAGCCCTTCCTGGGCCTGGTGTCTCCCTGGCCTGTCTGGGGCTGGGTCACAGCCGGGGTGCCCTTGCTGCATGGCCTGGCATTTGGCCCTGGCATTCACTGTTGTTTAATCCCTGGCAGGCGGTTTTTGGCCCAGACTGTAGCTCCTGCAGCTCTGTGCTAGCCTGGGGTGGCCCTGGGGGAGGGGAAGCAGATGGCCCCTCTAGTCTTGGGGAGACTCCAGGACCAGTTCTTAAAACATGAGCTAAGAAGGCCTGACTGTCCCCCTGTGAGGGTGGCCCAGGCAGTGGAGGATTTGCACAGTGTCATAGGACCCAGCCTCTTGTCTGCAGGGGCAGTGTGTTTTTGTGATCGCCAGCTAAGCCCTGAGCTGGGTGGCATGGTCTGCTGCACTGACTGGGATAGATGCTGGTGTGACTGGTGCTGGGAGTGAGATGTGCCCTGGTAGCTGGGGAGACAGCCACAGCACACACCCTCCCCCCACTGGTAGCCAAGTAACAGGACCTGACTGGCCCCTGGTACATGAGGGCGCAGCTCTGGGGTGGGGATTCCTGCACACAGATGCGGGCCAGCCCAGACGGACATCCTCTGAGGCCCTGGGCACAGGTGTGGGGCATGATGTTACTGCCGGGCAGTGTGACAGCTCCCACTTACCACCAGTTCTCTGTGCTGGGCCCCGGTCACAAGTGCTTTTAATTCGTTTTGTGAGTTCATAGCTGTTAATCCGTTTAGCCTTCTCCGCAGCCCTGTGAATGGGTGGCACTGTTTTACCTTTTTCTGCAGATGAGCACTCTGAGGGGGAGTAAAGGACTTGCCCAACGGAGAGGTAGTGCTGAGGCCAGGCAGTGGTCCTGTGCACATCCCCACTTCCCCTGCAGAATTCAGCAGAGGTTGGAAACCCCCATCCATTGCCCTCTGCCTGCCCTGGGAGAGGAGGAAGGGGCAGAGGGGAGGCGGCTGTGGGGAGGCCAGACCCACACGCACGGCCACCTGTGAGCTTTCTGAGCACCGTCGAGCTGGCAGCATTCTGGGGCCCCTGTTTTCTCCATCAGTGAACGGGGATGAGGACCCCTGTCTGTGAGCAAAGGAGATACTGCATGTCAGAGTGACTTGGGACCCACATGTAAGCAGGTTCCCTGGAGCCGGTGGCCTGTGGTTGGGGCCTGAGCAGTGCTGCTAGAGAAGTGGCTCTGGCACCCCAAGGGCTCCTTGAGCCTGGGGCATAATGCTGTGTGGTCCTGCCTTTGGATTTGCATCTTGTGGGTGCAAGAGGACAGTGAGCATGCCGGGGGTTGGTGCTTGCAGTGGGACACAGTCCCGCCTTCCTAGGGCAGCCGTTCCTTGGTGGGGTTGCCCCCACCTGCCCTGAGCCCAAGGTTGTGCCCTGGCCCTGCCCCAATCTCCCTCCTAGAAATGGAACAGCAGGAAGGACACAGGGACAGGCAGGGGACATGATTCCAGAGGGAAGGAATGCCTCCCTTCTGCTCTTTGCATCAAGAATCTCACTGACTTTGAGCAGGTCCCACAGGTAATGAGAACAGCTCAGTTATTTGGGATCTAAGAGCAGGGGCTGCAGATTTTCATGGCACTGGGCCTGTAATTGGTGAGGGGCAGGTTTCCAAGTTCAGCTCCCCTGTGGGTAGACCCAGCAGCCCCAGGCAGGCAGGCCGTAGGGGGCGGGCTCCCCTTATGACTCGGGAGTGTGGGGCCCCGAGGCTGGCAATTGCTGTCTCCCTACCCTGAATGGCACACTTGGAAGTCCCTCCTGGACCCCAGGGCGGTCACATCTGGGACCTTCTGGGACTGTAGTGACATTGACTACATGTGGTGTAAATTAAAAAATAAAATAAAACAAACCCACAATCTAAGCCCTGTGGGATTACAGCTGCAGCATAGTATATATACATGCTGTACAATTTCGGCTCCAAGAATAAGTTCCCAGCAGTCAAGATAGGGAGTGCTTTAAAACTCCATTGTTTTAAAGTAAATTGCAGTGAGCCGGTGTGTTTGGGAGGTGGGGCATGACTGCTGCTTCTCGGAGCCTGGAGACTGTGCCCCAGGGGGACACTGGCAACATCTGGAGACAGATCTGGTCGTCACAGCTGAGGGGGTGCTGCTGGCATCTAGTGGGGGTAACAAGGGGTGCTGCTTAGCACTTGGCGCACAGGACACCGCACCACAACGCAAGGCCACCAGTGCCAGCCTGCGAACCCACCTCTCTCTTTAGAGACAGGGGCAGTTGCTCTCACACACGGTCCCCACGCACACTCAAGACGGCTCCGTGAGTGTGACCTTTCCAGTTCACAGAGAACAGAAAACCAAAACCC
Source organism: Manis pentadactyla (assembly GCF_030020395.1). Lineage (NCBI taxonomy): Eukaryota > Metazoa > Chordata > Mammalia > Pholidota > Manidae > Manis > Manis pentadactyla. Next base: position 142,513,610 of record NC_080020.1, on the reverse strand, counting down.
CAGAGCCCCCTCTCTGCAGAGATGCCCTGTGAGGGGTGTCCTGAGCGGCCAGTGGAGTGAGGGTTCGGCAGGGGGGTTGTCAGTGGTTGGGTTAGCTCCGACACCCATGCAGACACCGTGACAGAGAGCCCCCGCTGCCTCCCCTAGAGTCTGCACTGAGCGCTGGCTTTTCCTCAGACTGTCCTCATCTTTCCAGGCTCTTCTCTTGCTCTCTGATGGCTCTGCACCCCTCCTGGTCCCCAGTGTGGCTCTGGCCCAGGGCCCTGGGTGGGTCAGGGCTCTGAGCCCCCACCCTGGCCTGAATCTGCAGCCCTGGACCCCAGCCCTGGGGTGCCTGCCGCCCCTGTGCCTGGAGATTCTGCCAGCTTCCCAAATGAGCCTCTACGGGAGCCTCCTGGGCACAGAGGGAAGCCCTCCCCGATGGCCGTCCTTTGGGGACACCACTGTCTTTTCAGTTTGTCTGCTCCAATGCCTGGTCCTTCCTGTCCCCCCAACCGGGTATCCACTCTGTAGCTAGACCCTGTAGGCCTGGAGCAAAATGTAAATGCAGGGCCCTCTGTTCTGCCAGGAGAAAAGCCCTTTCCTTTCCTGGCTCTCCCTCAGCCTGTCCACCTACAGTGGGGTTTTCTGTCTGCCTGGGGGAGTGCAGATCCTCCTCAGTGTGGGCCGCGTGGGCCAGACCTGACCCCAGCCCTCCCTGCACTGGTGGCCTGGTGCCATGGGGACAGGTGGTGGCAGGGGAACAGGAGATGGGGGAGTGAGAATGCTCGGAGCCAGGAGGCAGGTGGGGCCACTGGGAGCCATGCCTGTGCCCCACCTCTCCATCTGCGCACCCCCGCCCCGATGTGTGTTGTGCCGCCCTTTGTATCAGCCTGCTGTCGTGGCCATGCCTGTACCTGCCTCCCTCTAGTCCATCCTGCTCAGCCTGAAAGGCTTATGGTCCTTCCTGCCCTTTAAAACTCTCTGTGCGCAACGAACACCCCTGGAGCCCTGTTTGAAACCTCCCTCATGGCCCCAGTGCTGCTTGGTCACTGCTGCTTCTCTGTGTGCTGTGAACACAGGCACCAGCCCAGGCTCGTCCTCCACCTCCTGCCTGGGGTCCACGTCCCGCGGCTGCCGGGCCCCAGGTCCTGACCTCTCAACCCTTCAGGCGGGCCCTGCTGGAGGCCACCTCCCTAAGCTCGGAACAGAGCCTGTTCTGGCCTTCCTGCTTGCAGGCCTGGGTGGGGTCTGTGTGTCCCCCCCCCGGCGCTTCCACCCCACGGCCTTCCTCATGCACGCTGTTTTGTGGGTGCAGTTCAGCTCTGCCAATGCTCTATGGCTCATCCCGTGCAGCTGCTGAGGCGCTGCACCCAGAGGCTCGGGGCAGCGAGACAGGACTGGACGCCGGCGTGCTGTGCTGCTGTGTGGGCCCTGCCTATCTCCCCACGTTCTCCATGTGGGAACACAGTGCCCTCCTAGGAGACATCCATCCATCCTGTGCTGTAAGTGGGCAACATCCCACCAAACACCTTTGAAATCAGTACATGGGTACACAGAGTCAAACAATGTTGGCTGAAGGGCAAATATTTCAGTGAAAGTCATTGGCTGTATGTCCAGAGAAAGTAGGGGACACACAGGCAGTGTGTGGACTTGCCTCAGGGCTGGGCCAGGTTTGCTGCAGCGCCTCAGGGCAGGTGCACCCACGTCCCTGCAGGTGACCTTGGACCAGCTTGCCCCTCACTTACGGGCAGATAGATGGGTTTGTTCAGACTGTAGATGGAGGGATGCGCACAGCCCCTCTCTCTACCCCCGTACCTCCCAGGTCATCTGTGCCCTCCTGTGGGCCACAGCCCCTGGCCTGTCAACATCCGCAGGACTGCTCCGAGCATCAGGACACTGGCATGCCACCTGTTTCTGGGTACAGGGAAGGGTCCTGAATCCTTTAAGGTGAGGCTGATAGTGGAGCTCTCTTGTGACCGGGTCAGCTGCTACAGGGCTCTCATGTCTGAGTCACCGATGAGAAGCCGTATTGTGTGGATGTAACTTGTGTGTTTTTGTTGGGTTTTCTGCCTGCGTTACTGGAGCTGCACCCTTTCTGCACGTGGCGGGACAGCTGCTGAATGACGGGCATGGCTGCTTGCTCCCCAGCCCTCCTTGGTGTCTTCCTCCCTGCCGGTTGGCAGTCACCAGTGAGAATTCCTGCTGCAGAGCCTAGAAGCTGTAGCATGGGGGCTGGCTCCGCCACCCTGGGCCCAGGGTAAGCCAGCCAGCAGTTGGGGGAGCACGCCGCCTCCCTGCCCTCCATCTTCCCACCTGCATCTGAGGCTGTTGGAGGCCCCTGCAGATGCTCCGCACTCCTGGTGCAGTGAAGGGGAAGAGCCTTGCTCCTGGGGAGGGCCACCCTAGGTCTTGTTTGCAGAGCTCATAGAAATAACAACCACTTGGCTCCCAGCACATTTTCTTGTCCTGATGGTAATATTTTAGAGCACACATTACGTGGAGAATGAGAACAGGATTTCACCGTGGCATGTTACGGGAGAGCTGTTGTGTCCTAACTGGTGTCCGGGGACAGAGGCCCGGTCGTAGCTTGCGCTGCTTACAAGGGAAGGGGGTCTCTGGGTGCTGCACTCTGTAGTGGAGAGTGGCATGGGCCTGCCTGGGGCCAGCCTGCACCCCGCACTGGGCGGGCTCTGGGCCTCATCATCCGGAGCACTCTGACTCTGTCAGGCGCTTCACTGCAGGACTGGGGAAGAGAGCCCGGGAGCCTCCTCGGGGAGCTGTGTGGCAGCACAGGGCAGTGGCGGATGCGCAGCTGTTACGCAGGCAGATGCGGCCCCTGGGGCGGGTGCCCTTCCCAGCCCTTCGTGCCAGCCCTTCGTGCCAGCCTGTTGAATAGTGAGTGGCTTGGCTGGGGCCATCGCCGTGCCTGCGGGCGTGTGAACCGAGGCCAGGTGATCACTGCGTCACTGCTGGACGCTTGCTCCTCAAGCTGCTTCTTTGTCCCAAAGGCTGAGGCACCTGCTTGCCTTCCAACCCAAGCTGCTCCGGTCCTGCAGCCTGTGGGCGCCCAGGGCCACCCCGTCCACCCAGCTTTGGGTGACCCCGCACCTTCTCACTTCGGTACACACATCGCCCCTGAGTTATCCTCTTGTTGCTGCTGTGCTCCATGCTGTGGCTGCCAGCGCCTCTGCTCCTGCCCATCCCAGAGCAGTGCACGTGACACTCATCTTCCATGAGGCCTCTCCAGTCCTTTTCTCCACACTCACCCCTGAACCCCGTAGCATTTCTTCTCTCACCTGGGTGCCCCCGTTTACAGATTGTAGGTGTCTGGAGGGCCAGGTGGATGTGTGTAGTGCAGGGCCTCCGAGGCCTCCCCGCAGACTGCCTGCGTGGCATTCAGATGCACACACGCTGACATGCAGGGAGAGGCTCTGAATGTGAACACCAGAAATTTCTACACTTTTGAAAATGTCAGAAGGCTGTTCGCTAAGGGCCTCGTCTCACCTCTTACTAACCGGATGCCAGGAACAATTCCAAAAGGAAAAGATATCAGAAAGTTCCGGTGAATGCCTCTATCTCCATCTCTTATTCTCAACTATTGATTTCACCACATTTGCCCTTTTGTACATGTCCATCCATCTTGTCTGTGTGCTGTCTGTCGTGGGCGACCCAGGAAACATCATCATGCGTCTCTGGAGAATGGGGGCGCTCTTGTACAATACTGTTTCCCTCCTGAGGGAACTGGCAAGCATCTCCTCATGCCATCAGCATCAGATCGGTATCAGACAGCAGCCCACACCTGGGTCTCCCCAGTTGTCCCTTGGAGCTCTCTTTCAGGCTGTTCAGGCTGGGTTTTCCTTCCCTGCCCCTGTGGTCTCTCTTACTCTGGACCCGAGTCCCCCACCAGCAGCGTGGCTGTCCCCACACCCGGGAACACCTGGGCTGAGCAGCACCTTGGCCCCACCGTCCCGGTGCCAGTCCTGGAAAACCGTCTCCAGACATGCCAGGTGCCTGCTGGCAGTGGATGCCTTTGTCTGACGGCCACTGTTCTGGAACGGTCCCCCCAACTTTGTTCCCAAGGCATTGACACATCGAAGACACCAGGCCGGTGGTTCTGTGAAACGTCCCCATCCTGGATTTGCTGGCTCTTTGGGGTCATTAACTCACGTAATTCCTGGTACTTTCTGTAAACTAAGGCTTACTGTGCCCTAGTCAAAGGGTTTGGGAAGTCACGACTCATGTGATGCCAGATGGGGTGAAGAAGGATGCGCTTCTCACATGTGGGAGCCCCCAGAGCAGCTGGCTGGCGGCCACCCACAAGTCAGCTGTCTTCCCAGTGTTCAGGCCGTGCTGCGCACCAGACCTCTCACTCGCTGGAGAGTGAGGGGCTCCCCTTTGTGGGCAGGCACAGTGCTCAGCACCGCTGGGTCTCGAGCTGCAGGGTTCTCCTCTCTACGTGGTCTTATTCCATGGAAACGAGTGGCAGGCTTATGCATGATTTGTTTTCTTAAAAGAAAAAGGTAGCCATGTCTCTCTCAGTTCTGTGCAATACTGAGATTCTCCTGTTTACTTTTAAAAGGTGTTTGAAGGCCAGATGGCATTTAGGACCTTTCGGGTGCATTTGCTTGTACTGTGAGGTGGCTCTAAAGCCTCTGCTCTGGCTCTTGGGTTACTTTATAAACTGCAGGTGTGTGAATGCGGGGCCAGACAGGCCTCCTTCCGTGGGGACTCTGCTCAGCATTGACTGTGACTATAAGGACTCTCTTGGGGGGGTTTTAGCCAGGGTTGTGAGCTAGAGGATTCGGGGTGAGAGACTTAGCCTTTGAATGCTCTCCCTATTTCTGTCAAAGTTCACTGAGCTGAGCACCTTTTCTGCCCAACTCTGAGCCAGGAGTCTGTTCACAGCTGCAGTCAACCTTGGCACACCTGTATCTGGCTGAGTTCTGCCTTTGCAGGAGGTGAGAGCTGAACCTGAGCTCCAGGTGCGTGGGGCAGGCCCTGCCCTGGATTCTCTGGAGGGAAGGACATGGGGGGCTGTGTGGGCCGAGCAGGGGGTGAGGTGGTGTGTGCAGCTACAGAGCCTAAGTGAGGACGAGGGCGCCATGACGATAGAGCTCTTCGGGCATATTTTATAATTACTCCACCATCAAGTGTAAACAGAGAGGTCTGTTTACAGAGGTTCATTTTTATGAGCTACAATTATTATTTCTAGATAATTCTGGCGTGTGGTAATCATTAGAGTAAGCTGTGTATCTGATTAAATAAAGAATTTGTCTCTAATTTATGACAATTTAAAAATGTCTTCTGTGTTCTCTTTGTCTCTGGGGGAGGGGAGGCAGGTTGCTATGGAGATTGCATAAGAAAAAGCGACAGGCAAGAAAGCTTAGCAGATTTTGACAATGTTTGTGATGTAGGTAATTATATATGTAATAATGTTATCAGCAGAGCCATCTGCCTTTAAGAAGATGTGTGCCATGGAATTTTCAGTGAAACTGTTTCCTTAAAGAGCAAGGTGCTATTTGTCTGTGTTAATAGGATATTGAAATTATGACCCATAAAGATGCAGAGGAGTCCTAACATTGTTCCCAGGGTGCAGCCTCCTCATGCTGTAACACACCACCTGTAGAAATCGGAAATAAAACATTCACATGGTAAGACTACTTGAGACTCCGTCAGGTATGTAATGTGGTAAGGGGCTGAATTCAGTTTCACTCTGGTTAACAATGAAGTCTGATCCACTTAAAGGGCACCGTTTTCTGTCTCCTTTTTATTAGGCTCTATCTCATATTGTTTGGGGACTAAGTCAGCAAATTAACACGTGGCTGTTTCCCTCGAACCTCATCTTCCCAGGCATTTCGGTTTTGTTTTGCTCTAATTGGAATTATTTCTTTTACTCCCATTGTGGATAATCTCCCACCCACTCTGTTTTAGAATTACAATGCGATATTAAAGAAAAAATGACTGTAGTATGCAAATTGTTGTATCGAACAGTTCAGCACATGCTTATTGAATTCCTGTGCCAGAGGCTGCGAGCCGCTCGGCCCCTCTGCAGTCTGTACCCCAAGGCCGGCCTCTGCTGGGGCTTGGTATGACTGTCCTGGCCCCTCAGAGACCCCTCTAGCAGAGCCGAGGTTTTATGTACATCTTAAGGCAGTAAGTGCAAATTCGGGGACACTCGTGCCATCCAGAGGGAGGCACATCCCCTTCTCTTAGAGACAGACCCTGGCTGCTTTGACCAAGGACCGTCGCTCAGGCAACTTTGTGCCAGTTTCTGGGCCCAGGCCAGAGCTCAGCAGCTTCACTTTATCTCCTGGAACCCAGCCACCCTGTGAGGAGGCGCAAGCAGCCCTGTGGAAAGGCCCGTGTGGAGAGGAGCAAAGGCTCCCAGCTGACAGTCCTGGCTGAGCTCCCGCAGCCAGTGTTGCGGTGCCTGCTGTGTGAGGGAGCCTCTCCGAGGCAGATCCTCCGGCCCCAGTTGATCCATCCACTGTTCTTATGTGGACCAGAGATGTGCTCTTCCTGCCAAACCCCAGTTCAGGCTGTGTATTTGTAAGCGAAGCTGAATGTTGTTATTTTAAGCCACTGAGTTTTGGGCTGGTTCGTTACACAGCGGTAGATACCCAGAGCACTTAGATTTCCCTCTCACCTCGGTCCTATTCTGGGAGAATGCCAGGGCCAGTTAGGCTTGTCATAGGAAGTGAGGGAGAGGGATGCCTGCCTGGGAAATACATGTGTGGGGCAGATATCTCAGGGTGATGCCCAAGTATATCCAGGAAAGGCAAATTCTGCATAATTACCTCTTACTGTAACGTCTGTTTTATTGGTTGGTAGGGAGGCTGCTTCCAGAGGTCCAATGTGGGAGGAGAAGGCCTGAGGGACATAGGCTACCTTTGGCAGAGAGGCTCCCATGGAGGTCCCCCCTGATGGGGACACACCCAGGGTGGGCAGGGCTGAGCCTGTCACACGAGGATTGCTTGGCAGTGGGCACACAGCCAAGCCCACAAGCATGCCCACCTTTCCTTAATACTCCCCGTGGGCACAGACAGCATTCTCAGGGTGCCCGTTGGGGGTTCTGTTTACTTAACCCCCCTGCTCGGTCTGCACCGAGCAACCTAAGGATGAGGTGTGGGCCCCTGGTGAGCATTGCGTGCTCGAGATGAAGGGCACATGGCCTCCTCCCCCTCCCTCTGCACTGTGCTCCAGCTGGTGTCACAGTTGCAGCTGAGGCGTGATGGTCTGATACCCTGGAGGGTCATAAGTTCTTTCTGAGCTGTAAGAAAACCAAGAGGGCATCAGACTCAGAAGTTCCCTCATGCCAGGTCACGTGCAGGTGAGTCTTGGGGAAAAGCCCTCGTACCATACACCAGTTTTGGGGGTGTGAGTACTGCCACCATGGTTGATTCCAAGCTACAAGCTACTGCCATGATGGCACTGAGTTGCGAAGAGACATGCACTGCTGGCTTCCCGCTGGCTCAGGCCTCTGGTGGAATGAGGGGGCCATGCGTGCACACATGCAGCTAGCTACTATGTTCCCTCTCACCTGAGCAAAGGTACCGACCGTCAGAGATGATTTCATACCTCCTGAGCTTTCTCTCCATTCCTCCTTTTTGGTCTTAAAATAGCTTTACTTCTATGAGTTGGTGGTATGGGTAGATGGTTTGTTTAACTGTTGTGCTTACTTGTAAAATGACAGATTGGACAAGCCAATATTTAAATAGTTTTTGTTATTATTAACAGCACACCTTGGAGATATTGCAGGTTTAGCTCCAGACCACTGCAATAAAGTGAATATCACAGTAAAGCTAGTTGAATGAACTTTTTGGGTTTCCCAAGTGCATATGAAAGTTATGTTTAGACTATATTATATAGGCTGTTAGGTGTGCAGTAGCATTATGTCTAAAAGAACAATGCACATACTTTAATTAAAAAATACTTTGTTGCTAAAACATGCTCACCATTCTCTGAGCTTTCAGGGAATCGTAATCTTTTTGCTGGTGAAGGGTCTTCCTTGATGTGGATGGCTGCCGATGGAGCAGGGAGATGGCTGCTGGAGGCTGCGGAGATTGTGGCAATTTCCTAAAATAAGATAACACTGAAGTTTGCTACATTGATTGACTCTTCCTTTCACAGATTATTTCTCTGCAGCATGTGATGCCGTTTGATAGCATTTTACCCACAGAACTTCTTTCAAAGTTGGAGTCAGTCCTCTCAAATGCTGCCACTACTTTTTATCAACTAAGTTTATGGAATATTCTAAATCCTTTGGTGCAATTTCAGCAACCTTCACAGAGTATTCACCAGAAGTAGATTCCATCTCAAGAAACCACTTTCTTTGCTCACCCGTAGGAAACAACTCCTCATCTGTTCTAGTTTGATCATGAGATGCAGCCATTCAGTCCCATCTTCAGGCTCCACTTCTAAGTCTAGTTCTCTTGCTGTGTCCACCACATCTGCAGTGGCCTGTGAGTCCCGAAGAACACATCCCCCTGTTGTCCCTGGGGCCTCAGAGGGGTGAATGTCCCCTGGGGCTGGAGCTCTGTGGTGCTGCCCAACTCTGTGACTTCCAGGCCAGAACACTCAGGCCCTTCTCCTCCAGGTTCTGCTGCTGCTCCGGGCCACCTCACCCAGGGCCTGTGGACAATGACGTGGGTCATGGTGGAGGGGACAAGTATCCCCTGGAGGGCTTTGGATGCCTTGAGACAGAAAGCTGTTCTGGTCTCCTTTCTCCCTAGAAAGAGTCCTGCCTGGCTTACTGGCTTTCTGGGACACATGACAGAGCCTCATTTTAATCAGGGACTGTCACTGACAGGTGCAAGGACATTTTGGTGCCTGGGAGTTTGTGGCTCCCCGCTATTGGTTTCCTGGCTTGAAGGAAGGCGTGGGTTTCTTCCAGTTCACCACAGGGTGTCCCACTGATGTGAAGCCTGAGCCTCCACACTGCTGGAGGAAATGCTGTGAGCGAGGCACAGCCTGTGAGTGAGAATGTCTCGCACGGTGGAACCGCGCTCCCACTTCCGCTCCTTCGGCCCTGCGGACCTGCCTGGCTGCTGAGGGGGAACAAGAGGCGCCCGACAGGTGTGTCACTGTGCCTCCCGACCACATAACCATACCAAGGACCGGGGCGCCGCCGGCCACCAGCCCCCTCGCCTTCCCCAGGAGAAGCACACAGACTGCAGCCTGGGTGCAGGGTGGAGCCGTGGCTGATGCACGTTCTGGCCTTTCTTTGAGCGAAAATAGTCGCTGCCCACTCAGGCGCTGACCACGTTTGCTGTGGGTTCACTGCTCTGCCCAGCTGAAAACATAGCTGAGGTGAATTTAAAAAAACAGCCTTGGATTAATGCAGTTAGAAATGTACATGAAGGACATTAGATAGGAGGGGAAACAGCCTGGAGGGCCACATGTGCCAGGGGAGAGATCATCCCCCTTCTAGAACTTTCTAGGGGCCGAAGAGAAAGGAAAGCTGGCGGTCCTGGGGCAATGCTGTCCCCTCGGCTGAGGCTGCCCCTGCAGCAATGGGAAGGCTGGGGCGGGAAGGCTGGGGCAGGAAGGCTGTTCGTATCCATGCACAGTCCCTGGAAGGGGCAGACCCAGGGTGAGTAGGGGAGGGTGGCTGGGGCTCCACGGGCCCGCTCCTCACCAGCATGGCTTCTCCACCACAACAGCCCTGGCATGAATGTAGGGCATGTTTTGTCCCTATTTTACACTTGAGATAATTGGAGTTCACACAGCAGAGACTGATCCCAGAACCATCGCCCTTAACCTGAGGGCTATAGGCCTCATTTTCACACCTGCAGGTCAGAGCCTGTGTGTTTGTGTGTACACATGCATGCATGTGTGTGTGTGCGTGTGTGGGGGGGATGATGTGTGAGCATGTGTGTGTGTGTGGAGCAGCACTTTGCAAATGCATCAGATCTCAGGGGGCTTATGAAAGCACAGATTGCTGCTGCCCCTGACCCGCAAGTTTCTAAGGCAGCAGGCCTGGGGTAAGGATGTAATGGCATTTTTCTCTTGTTCCCTGGAACCCTGCTCTGAGAGCACGGGTCTGAAGTGCCCCTCCACTGGCCTTGGTGTGTCCTGTGTTCTGCCAGTTCTCCTGCGCAGAGAACACAGATTCCAGGCACAGCTCCTTTACAGAAGGCACAGGGGCTCTTCCCAGGGTCACTAGTGATTCCCACAGAGCTGGGACGGGAGCCCCAGGCCCTGACTCCAGGCCAGGGCTCCTCTCATGGAACCACAGTGAGCAGGATGCCTTCCCGGTTGAAGAAATCCCAGCCTCACCCAGGCACTGCAGGAGAGGGCCACCCACACCCAGGGAGGTAAGTGGGCCTTGGGGAGGCATCAGCTCACCATCGCCCTTAATTCCTGTCTGTGTACTGGACCTCCACTCATGACATCACCTTGCAACAGCATGGGAGTTCACACTGTTCCACACAAGTAATCTTACTCATCCTCACGACAGCCCCGTGGGTGGCTGGATAGGCCAGACATTAGCCACACTGGGGTTAGAGAAGGCCGGGAGGCTGGGAAGCTGGGCCAGGCTCCTGGCTCAGTGCTGGCCTGCATCTGGGCCTCCACCTCTAATTCCTCACTGCCCTGCAGAAGGCCAGTCCTCCCTTCCACCACCACCTGTTTGCCACCACTGTTCATCCCTGAGTGTGTGACACACGAAAGGGGTGGGTGGGGAGAGCAAGGAGCAAGACTCCCTAAGGTCTTTGTGACCCACGGGGGCCCACAGTGACAGAGCAGAGGTCGGGGTGGCACGGTCAGAAGGCGCACTGTCCCGGGTGGGAGGCGCTGTGTGCCAGCTCAAGCTCAGAGCCCCCACCTGCCCCACTAGGATGGGGGAAGAGCCCTGCCTTCTCGGCAGCGCCTGAGCTGTGGACTGGCGCGGCTCTCCTCCCTTTTGGGGATTATGCCCCTTGTGCTTGCCTGTTCTGCTCCCCAGGCTGGAGTGCTGCTTGGGGCTTGAGGCTCACTTAACCACTCTGATCCGGACTAGTTCCAGCTTGCTCCCCGCCTCCCCTGCTCAGGCAGACTGGCTGAGCCCCAGTCTCCCTAGTCCCACACCCCCCCAAGTGGGGGTGGAGGGGGCACTGTTGCCCGAGAATCAGGGGATCATGGGCTGGTGGGGGTTTCTGTGGGTATCCAGCACAGTCATCGTCAGGTTTGGTTTTTGATCAGTATTTGTTTTTGGCCAAGTATTATTTATAAAACATTTTGTGTAACTGTGTAGTTTCTACCTGTTCATTTTGCCAAGTAAAAATTAAAAGTTTTGCATTAACATTTTTTACTATCATTTAATAGAATAATGAACATTTTAATATCACAAAACTAGAAAGGGCAACTATTTCTATTCAACATAGTGTAGAAGTTCTGTAGAAATTAAGTACCAGAAATAAGAGGCATCCAAATTGGAAAGAAGTAAAATTATTTGCTTGCACATGACATGATCTTATATAGAAAACCCTAAAAAATCCTCAAAGAAGTTAAAGGTAATAAATGAATTCAGCAAAGCTGTAGGATATAAAAACAACACTCGTATTTCTATACAATTGCAATGAACAACCTGAAAGAAAAAAAAATCCATATTCACATGCATATACAATATCATCAAAAAGAATAAGATTGTTAGGGATAAATTTAACCAAGTCGGCAAAGGACCTGTACACTGAAAGATACAAAATATTTCTGACACAAATAGATGGAAGGGTACCCTTGCTCCTGGACTGGGACATACACTGTTGTTAAATGTCCCCCTTCCCAGAGTGATGGCCAGATTCAGTGCACTCCCTATCAAAATCCCAATGGTGCCTGGGACGCAATGGCCTCCCCAGTGGTGGAGGCCCAGAAACAGTAAAACCATCCTGAAATTCACATGGGATCTCAGGGGCTCCCGGATAGCCACAGCAGTCTTGACAAAGAAGGACGAAGTTGGAGGAGTCACTTCCTGATTTCAAAAATGTAGATAGAACTACAGTAATGCAAACGGTATAGACTGGCATAAGGATAAATACACAGGCCAGTGGAATAGAGTGGAAGGAATGCCTGCATACGTGGTGATCTCCGACAGGGTTCCAAGACCGCTAGTGAGGAAAGGACAGTCTTTCCAATAAACTGTGCTTGGAAAACTAGATGTCCACATGCAAAAGAGTGAAGTTGGACCCTTTGCAAATTAACTCAAAGTGGATCCATGACCTAAATGTAAAGGCTCAAACCTAAACTTAAATGTTTTATAAAACTCTTAGAAGAAAACACAGGTGAAGATCTTCTTGGTCTTGGATTAGGTAATGCTTTCTTAGATGTAACATCAAAGGCACAGGCAAGCGAAGAAAAACTAGATACCTTGAACTACATCAGAATTAAAGACTTCTGTGCATTAAAAGGCACTATTAAGAGAACAAAAGCCCACAGAATGGGAAAAATATTTACAAATCATACGTCTGTTAGGGGATTACTATCCAGAGTATATAAAGAACCTATGCAACTTAACAACAAAAAAACCCAAGCCAATTCGAAGTGTGCAAAGAGTTTAAGTAGACACTGCTCTTAAGACAAAAAAATGGCCAACAGGCACGTGAAAAGAACACTCAACATCACTAATCATTTGGGAGATGCAAATCAAAACTACAGTGAGACGTCACTTCATGCTCATTTGTTTTATCATAAGATTGCTGCAATAAAAACAAACAATACAAGTGTTGTCAAGGATGTGGAGAAATTGGAACCCTTGTGCACTGTTGGGAATAAAAAGTGGTGCAGCTGCTGTGGAAAACAGCATGGCACCTCCTCAGAAAGTTAAACAGAATTACTATGTGATCCAGCAATTCCTCTTCTGGGTATATATCCAGAAGAATTGAAAGCTGGGTCTCAGAGAGATAACTGTACAGCCGTGTTCAGAGCAGCATTATTCACAATAGCTAAAATGTGGAAGCAGTCAAAGTGTCCAGCCAGTGGACGAATGAATGAGTAAAATATGGCATATCCACATGATGGAATATGATTCAGCCTTTAAAAGGAAGTTAATGCTGACACAAGCTACAACATGGGTGACCGTTGAGGACATTATGCTGAGGGAAATAAGCCTGTCACCAAAGGACAAATATTGTATGGTTCCACTTGTGGGGTCCCTAGAGAAATCAATTTATCAAGAAAGAAGGTGGAATAAGGTCACCAGGCGCTGAGGGAGGGGGAATGGGACGTTATTACTTAATGGGTACAAGTTGTTGCTTGGGAAGATGAAAAGTCTGGAAATAAGTAAGTGATTGTTACATGCAGTGTGGATGTATTCAGTATCACTGAACTATATACTTAAAATGGTATATTTTCTGTTATATATATTTTGCCATAATAAAAACATTTTATCAATTAGGATGAACATAATCTGAATAGTATGACTGTTTCTGAGAAGACACTAAGCAGCCTTACACAATACAGCATAAAGAAGAGAAAGAATGTGCTAAGTTTGAATGGAGAAAAGTTGCAATGTAAAACACTGTGTCTGTCTGTGTAATTGCTTCTTGGTATGAGGTCTTCCGTTTGGGAGTCATATTGGCCAGTCCAGTGTTAAAGCATGGTTGAGCCATTCCGGTTTTCTCCCTACGGCCCCTACCCACTGTGAGATAGCTGTGCCATTGCACACAGGAGCACACAGTCTGCATGCCACCTTCCTGTTGTCACTCGGATTTATTACACCCACTTGAGCCAGTGCCTCTGGCCCTGCTCCTGGAGACCTCAGTGAAATGGGACAGGAAACCTGGTCCAGAACTTGCTCCCTAACTGGAGTTGAGCAGGTATGATGTGATTGGTGTGCCCGGTCTAGTAAAGGAGCTGTTTCCGCCATCCACCATGAGATTTGCAGACTGGAGAAAGCTGTATATCCAACTTGCCAGCCACATACATGTCGTGGGAAGCACGACATCAGACCACTCTCCACGGTTCAGAAGTAAGCAGCTTGGCTCTGAGCACAGCCAGTTTGCAGAGCTCCAACCCTCAGCTTCGTATCTAGGTGGGGTGTGGTGAGAGGGTGGGAAGGCAGGCGTCTCCCTTGCTGACTCATCCCCAGCACATGTCCTTGTCCAGGGACCACGGAGGGAGCAGATGCTGCCCCAGTGGCTGAGGGATGGGGGGCTGGGGGCGCTCTGCGGACCACTGCCAGTCCTGTAAGGCCCTCCAGCCCGTTCCTGGCTTCTTCTCCCTAAAACTCCAGGATTGAATCAACTCATCTCTTCAGGTTCCAACATCCCAGTTTTCATGAAATTAGGCGATTTGCCTAAAGAGTCTGCCAACTGCTAAAAGCTAAACAAAGCACACAGCAAACGAGGCCCATCCCCAGTTCTCAGCCATGAACTCTGCTTTCCTGCACCCTCTGCTGTGGCCATGTGTCTCCCCTGCTGAGATTCAGCTGGTGCCCCCATACCTCCTGTCGGGGGCCGTGTCTGTGAGGGGCTGCTGGCTGGCCTGGGCGCCTGTGAGTGCCGCCCACCCCACTGGCCATCGGACCTCCGCCACCCTGGCCCTGCTGCTTCTCTGCACACAACAGGTTGAAAGGAAGTGGCTGGAGAGAGGCAGGAGATGTGGCCGTCTCCTCAGCTAGAGCCAGACTGTTGCTGGTAAGGATGGTGAATGCTTGCCCCTCACTCCTGCCATCCCACCTGCCCTTGGAGCCAGAGGCTGGTTGTCACTGACTTGAGAGCCCTTGCATGGTCCGTTTCACCCCCCACCCCCTGTTGGTGAGGAGCCCTGTGCATTTGTTCCCAGCCCCCGAGCACAGGGGCTGCTGTGGGCTGGCTTTCACCAAGTTGTGAAGCACTTTGAGTCCCAAATTACTTAAGGCAGCCCCCTTTGGGAGGGGGAGGGTCTGCTCAGGGCAGCCTCCAGGTCACAGCTGCTCATGAGCTGTCAGCAGCCTCCTCTCCGAAGCGTGGAGGCACACAGCCTTGTGCTCAGCTGTCCACTCAGCCTACGTGTCTGCTAAGGGCCACGAGCCCTGTGGAGTCAGCCGTGGCTCCTCTGTGCCCTCCTCTCCACTCTGTCCATCCAGTGTGACAGCGTCTGTGTGCTTCTCTCTCCTGCTACATAAAGTTTGTGCCACATGCGGCATTAGAATGCATCAGCCCTGCTCATAAAAGGGTGGAATGTTAGAGCTGGCGTAGGCCTGGCCTCTTCCTCTGCAAGAAGAGAAACTGTGGCCCCAGTCCCTAGTTTCTTCCCCCTGGTCAGCAGATCCAGTGAAGCGCATTGGACATACGCAGGGAGTGTGGTTGCCCAGAGTACACTTCGCTTGTATAGCTAATCAAATATATCAAAATCAGGTTTTTACTTAGCAAACCAAGACTTTTTCGGCATTGCTATCAGCAGTTCTAAAACCTTATGTCATATCTTGGGTAAATAAGGTTTGTCGACGTGCATGGTGGTTTTCCATTGTCTGCTGAGTTTAAGCCTTTTAACCTACATTTTCTTCTGTAAAATAGAACTGACAGGGCCTCTTGGAAGCCTGTGCAATGAATATGGGAATGTTCCATGTCTCCTCTGTCCACAGGGAAGCCAGTCACCACGTGTGGCTGCTGAGCTGGGGAAGTGTGGCACGTGAGACTGAGGAAGTGGACTTTAATGATGTTTACTTTTAATCAATTAAAATTGAAATTGAAGTAGCCACATGTGGGTGGTGGCTCCTCTAATAGGGAATTGCACTGTAATCTTGTCTTGTTATTCTATTTTTGTTCAATCTAATTTTCAATGAGTTTTGTGGAGTTGAAGGAGCCATGAGGTCTGGAAGAAAGCAGTGGCCGAGCCATGGCTTCCTGCCCCCTGGTCTGGAGCTCCCTTCACGGAGGTCTGGCTCCTCTTCTAGCGGTGGCCGGAGCTTCTCCAGCCTCCAACTCACGTGAGGTTCTAGGCTGCTGCTAGTTGGGAAGTCCATCTCTTCATTCTTGGCCACTGGGCCTCAGGAGAGCCCAATGTGAGTAATACTGATGAGAGTGATGACAGTGATAAAGGTTATCAGCACCGGGGAGCCGTGCTGACTGTCCCTCTGTCACTGCACCCTCAGCCGCTGGGCAGGCCTGGAAACAGTTAGGCTGACTTCAAACAGCAGGCTCTGGACTCTCCCAGACTTCACTGCTCAGAAGCAGGAGCTGTGCATTTTCGCAGGATTCCTGGCAATTCTCACAAATGACTCCCTTTAAAGGGGCCTTGAAAGCCACCTGTCCTGCCTGACCTTCAAGTGGACACTGAATGGAGTTTTTCTGAACGTTGTGGCTGGGATGGGTTCCCATGTGGATGCTCTGAGTAGGGTGCCTCCCCAGGCCCAGCCGGTGTGATAGCCTACATTACTTTCACACTTGAATTCAGAAAATTGGAAGGTCACCTCTTTCTCTCCTATGAATGTTGCACACAGGAATGAGAGCAAATCTGTGCATTTGTCCTTATATAGCCTCTAGTATTTGTAAGTGAGCTTAAGTTTGCTTTTAAAGTGACCCTCTCTAATCTCCTGTGTGGGGGCCTAGCTGCAGGGAGTCACCAAAATGTGAAATAGTATCAGACTATTACCTTGGCGTGAGAAACAGACATGAACGATTTACCTCTAACTGCAGTCCTGTCATTTCTGACCAAGGCCCTACTCCTTCTTTGTTTCCAGGGGGCATTTGTTCCAAAGCTGTTACCTGTCTCCCAGGTACATGAATCCAACTCTAAGCTCTGCTTGTCAACATCTAGAGGATTTAGACTGCTCCTTAAAGATTTTCCTTCTAACAGCTCATGCAAGAACAGCTGTGTGAACAGATCATTGAGCTCATTTTACACTTGACCTGCTGCCATTTCAGGCCAACGCCACACTTAGCTGTGAAAACTCCTTCGTGGTGCCTCTGGCCTCAGGGACCCAGATCCACACATGTCACTGTTTGCATGGGTGCAGCCCTGTGTCATCGTCCTGGTTAAGGTGCCCCACTGACCTCTCAGGATGCACATCACAACCAGCTGTAGCTGCTGCCTGTTGGAAGCCCTTTTAAGGTTTTGCTCTCCACTGCCCCTTAGGACATGTCTCTGCCATCGCTGGCTTCTGCCCATTCCTTCTTGAACCACCCCACCTCTGAGTCTCTCCATCTCCCATCCTGCTTCTGCTCACTCAGCGGCTCAGTTCAGCCCCTGCTGCTTGTAGGATGCATACATGGAGGCACTGTGTTGGGTCTGTGGGGACGCTCAGCTGTGTGTGACATGCTTGTGGCCTGCTGAGCAAAATGTTTGGTCACAGAAATGAACCAGGATTCTCAGAGAATCTGACTTGGGCAGCCCAAATGCAGAAAGCAAGCAGGTGATGTTAGTGGTGTAAGTGACCGAGTGTCCTGAGACCGATGGCATCTGTGGGCAGATGATGCTGTCAGCACGTGGTCTCTTTGCAGGGCTGGGCCCCACCTGAGGCTCCTAGTGGTGGCTTGGTGGCTGCACGGTCCTCATCACTGGAGCCAGGTGGTGTAGGGTTTTCATCCTTTCTCTGGAATCTTTCTGAGTCTTTCCTGGCAGCATCTACGCACCCGTGGTACTTGCTCTGTGGTTGGGTGAACCTGTGGCACGAATGGCTTAGGCTTCTGTCCTGTGCTCCCTCTGGGAATCGAGTGGCTTCCACCTGGCCTGCAGACTGAGCAATGGGGAGGAGCGGCTACGGCAGAGGAAATCAGCGGCCTTGCCAGAAGGCAGTGAGGGAAGGGTAGGCAGGTGCTGGTATGTACGCCTTGCACACCCACTCTGGGAAATGACTATGCTGAGGGACTTTAGAAGCTACAAGTCAAGTGAAAAGCAGCTGTAATGGCAGTGCTGGAGATAGAGATTTGGGGAGAAATTGGAGACTTAATTCATGGGTGGT
The DNA here is from genome assembly GCF_030020395.1 of Manis pentadactyla. NCBI lineage: Eukaryota > Metazoa > Chordata > Mammalia > Pholidota > Manidae > Manis > Manis pentadactyla. The sequence goes on along the minus strand of NC_080020.1, from coordinate 142,495,771 downwards.
CCTGGGCCTGACTGGGTTCCTGACCCTCATCCATACCTGTTTCCCTGGGAAGCCACTGACTTCTCAGGATTGCGTCTGTATGGAAGATACTCCTGGAGCTCACCTGGCCATGCCGCCAGCTCCTTGGCACGCTCTGGCAGGCCCTCCTCTCGTCCTACCCTGTCCTCCTGCCATCACATCATCCACCCCCTGCAGACAGCCTGACTGTACAGTCCCCCAGCCCAGCCCCGCTCACCCCTCTCCTGTGCGGATCCCCACCCCAGCCAGCTGAAGTCCACACTGCCTTGCCCAAATCCCAGCCTGTCAGTGACCCTGTGGCCTTCCTGTGCTGCTCTTTTGGCCCATGTGTCTGCAGTTGTGGTCACCTGTATGCACCCCTGGTGGTTACCATCACTTCAGATGCCCCCAGATTCCCCAGCCCCCACCCCTATGTTGGTGCCATCCTGGCTCAGAGGGGCATTGTGGGTGACAGAGAGAGTGGGGAGCAGCTTAGCATTTACCTGTCTTTGGGGAGAATCGTGCCAGGACACTGCTGTGTGAATCTGGTTTGATGCTTTGGCTCCTTCCTGGTTGCTACACTTGGTCTCCAATTGTTAAATTTTCTTGCTGCACATTATGTACTTGCAATGTTTGGCAAACATTGCACCACTTGCTTATAATACTGTCAGAAATTCAATCAGCGGCCTTCACAGTCCCTGGAATGTGCTTCGTGGCAGGTGTTACACTGTGCGTATCTGTCCCCCCCCCCGAGGGCTTTTACTGTCTTATTAATGAGCAGGTGTGATAACTTGTATTGTAGGCAGCATCTCTATCAGTCTGAGGGTGTTTGGGGATGTGTATTCTGTCTCCACAGGCCACTCTGTCCCTTTCCCCCTTTCAGTAACCTTTTTATTGTAGGACAGTTACCAATACGGTAGTGAGGTTCCTGCACCTCACGCCCCACTGCCCTGCTGTTAACACCTTGCATTAGATAGTGCATTTGATCCGTTATGGTCACTAACATCCATACGCTATTGGGGTAGCTTTTGCTTTCCCCTGTGCCCCTTACCTGTCCCAGGATCCCACCCCGGGCACCACGCTCCATGACACTTAGTCACCATGGCCCCAGGCCCCTCTATGCTATGACAGTTTCTCAGACGGTCACTGTTTTTGATGACTTGAGTTTTGAGGCATGTGGGCCGGTTTCTGTGGAATGGCTCCCAGCTGGGGCTCACGTGATGTTTCTCGTGGTTGGACAGGGCTGTAGGTTTGGGAGGAAGACACAGGGGCAGGGCCTTCTCATCACATCTCATCAGGGGCAGGTACTATCTTTCTTCTGTTTTTTTAATCTATTTATTTTTATTGTGGTAAAATACACATACGCACAACATTTACCACTTTAACCGATTCCAGTGTACATTCAGTGGCAGTAAGCACATGCACATTGCTGTGCAGCTCCCACCACCGTCCATCTTCCAGAACTTTTCCTCTTCCTCCAGAAACTCTGTCCCAGCTGCACACAAGCTCCTCATCCCCCACTCAGGCCCTAGCCCCACCTTCTACTTCCTGTCTCTATAGATGTGACTGACTGTTCTAGTGTTTCAGTATAGGTTCTATTATATTTCAGGTATAATGAGGCCAGCAGATCAGGAGGTGGCTGCCGTTGAGAAGAGAGTTACCCACTGACCCCAAGAGGAGGGCTAGCCACGCCAGGCAGGGCCACAAGGGGAAGCACCCTGGGCAGTCAGGAGCAGGGGAAGGTGGGCAGGAAGCTTGACTGCACTTTGTCGGGGGAGGAACGGCCAGTAGGAGGGCAGGGGGAGGGCTGCGGGGGCAGGCGTGGGGTAGGCTTGTTTGCCTGACGTCAGGGGCTCTGGGACATAGTAGTCTGGTCCTGACCTGGGAGGATTGGGACAGGTGGACAGTGGCCCAGAGTGTGAGCCTCAGAGAGAAGGTGGCATGGGGGCCTGGACTGGCTGCTTTGCATTGGGAGGACCCATTCATGGGCAACGTGTTTACTGCCTCTGGAAACTGGCTGACCTGGGAGGGCTGTCCCTGCAGGGTCTGCCAGGGCCCAGATGCCGGGGCATCAGGAGACAGAACCTAAGGTGTGGCTGACCCATCCAGTCCTCACAGAAGTGGAATCATACATCATCTGTCCTTGTGAGAGGCTTATTTCACTGAGCATAATGTCCTGAAGGTCCACTCACAGTGTAGCCTGTGTCGGAATGTCCTTCCCTTTTTTTTTTTTTCTGGTTGAGGTTTTTATTGTTTGTTTATTTTGATATCGTTAATGTACAATTATTTGAACAACATTATGGTTACTAGACTCCCCCTATTATCAAGTCCCCCACACATACCCCATTACTGTCACTGTCCATCAGCATAGTAAGATGCTATAGAATCATTACTTGTCTTCTCTGTATATACTGCCTTCCCTGTGTCCCCCCCACTATATTATGTGTGCTAATCGCAATGCCCCGTTTACCCACTTATCCCTCCCTTCCCACCCATCCTCCCCAGTCTCTTTCCCTTTGGTAACTGTTAGTCCATTCTTGGGTTCTGTGATTCTGCTGCTGTTTTGTTCCTTCAGTTTTTTCTTTGTTGTTATACTCCACAGATGAGTGAAATCATTTGATACCTGTCTTTCTCCACCTGGCTTATTTCACTGAGCATAATACCCTCTAGCTCCATCCATGTCATTGCAAATGGTAGGATTTGTTTTCTTCTTATGGCTGAGTAATATTCCATTGTGTGTATGTACCACATCTTCTTTATCCATTCATCTACTGATGGACACTTAGGTTGCTTCCATTTCTTGGCTATTGTAAATAGTGCTGTGATAAACATAGGGGTGCATATGTCTTTTTCAAACTGGGCTGCTGCATTCTTATGGTAAATTCCTAGGAGTGGAATTCCTGGGTCAAATGGTATTTCTATTTTTAGTTTTTTGAGGAACCTCCATACTATTTTCCACAATGGTTGAACTAATTTACATTCCCACCAGCGGTGTAGGAGGGTTCTCCTTTCTCCACATCCTTGTCAACATTTGTTGTTGTTTGTCTTTTGGATGTTGGCCATCCTAACTGGTGTCAGGTGATGTCTCATTGTGGTTCTAATTTGCATTTCGCTGATGATTAGTGATGTGGAGCATCTTTTCATGTGTCTGTTGGCCATCTGAATTTCTTCTTTGGAGAACTGTCTCTTCAGCTCCTCTGCCCATTTTTTAATTGGATTATTTGGTTTTTGTTTGTTGAGTGTGTGAGCTCTTTATATAATTTGGATGTCAATCCCTTATCAGATATGTCATTTATGAATATATTCTCCCATACTGTAGGATGCCTTTTTGTTCTACTGATGGTGTCCTTTGTTGTACAGAAGTTTTTCAGCTTGATATAATATCATTTGTTCATTTTTGCTTTTGTTTCCCTTGCCTGGGGAGATATGTTCATGAAGAAGCTGCTCATGTTTATGTCCAAGAGATTTTTGCCTATATTTTTTTCTAAGAGTTTTATGGCTTCATGACTTATATTCAGGTCTTTGATCCATTTTGAGTTTACTTTTGTGTATGGAGTTAGACAGTGATCCAGTTTCATTCTCTTACATGTAGCTGTCCAGTTTTGCCAACACCAGCTGTTGAAGAGGCTGTCATTTCCCCATTGTATATCCATGGCTCCTTTATTGTGTATTAATTGACTATATATGCTTGGGTTTATATCTAGACTCTCTATTCTGCTCCACAGGTCTATGCGTCTGTTCTTGTGCCAGTACCAAATTGTCTTGATTACTGTGGCTTTGTAGTAGAGCTTAAAGTCAGGGAGCATAATACCCCCTGCTTTATTCTTCATTCACAGGATTGCTTTGGCTCTACAGGGTCTTTTTTTGTTCCATATGAATTTTGGAACTATTTGCTCTAGTTCACTGAAGAATGCTGTAGGTATTTTGACAGGGATTGCATTGAATCTGTAGACTGCTTTAGGCAGGATGGCCATTTTGACAATATTAATTCTTCCTAGCCAAGAGCATGGGATGAGTTTCCATTTATTAGTGTCCTCTTTAATTTCTCCTAAGAGTGTCCCATAGTTTTCAGGGTATAGGTCTTTCACTTCCTTGGTTAGGTTTATTCCTAGGTATTTTATTCTTTTTGATGCAATTGTGAATGGAATTGTTTTCCTGATTTCTCTTTCTGCTATTTCATCATTAGTGTATAGGAAAGCAACAGATTTCTGTGTATTAATTTTGTATCCTGCAACTTTGCTGAATTCAGATATTAGATCTAGTAGTTTTGGAGTGGATTCTTTAGGGCTTTTATGTACAATATCATGTCATCTGCAAAGAGGGACAGTTTGACTTCTTCCTTAGCAATCTAGATGCCTTTTATTTCTTTGTGTTGTCTGATTGCCATGGCTAGGACCTCCAGTACTATGTTGAATAACAGTGGGGAGAGTGGGCATCCCTGTCTTGTTCCCGATCTCAGAGGAAAAGCTTTCAGCTTCTCCCTGTTAAGTATGATGTTGGCTGTGGGTTTGTCATGTATGACCTTTATTATGTTGAGGTACTTGCCCTCTATACCCATTTTGTTGAGAGTTTTTATCATGAATGGATGTTGAATTTTGTCAAATGCTTCTTCAGCATCTATGGAGATGATCATGTGTTTTTTGTCCTTCTATTTGTTGATGTAGTGGATGATGTTGATGGAGTTTTGAATGTTGTACCATCCTTGCATCCCTGGGATAAATCCCACTTGATCATGATGGATGATCTGTCTGATGTATTTTTGAATTCAGTTTGCTAATATTTTGTTGAGTATTTTTGCATCTATGTTCATCAGGGATATTGGTCTGTAATTTTCTTTTTTATGGTGTCTTTGCCTGGTTTTGGTATTAGAGAGATGTTGGCCTTGTAGAATGAGTTTGGGAGTATTCCCTCCTCTTCTACTTTTTGGAAATGTTTAAGGAGGATGGGTATTAGGTCTTCACTAAATGTTTGATAAAATTCAGCAGTGAAGCCATCTGATCCAGGGATTTTGTTCTTAGGTAGTTTTTTGATTACCAGTTCAAGTTCTTTGCTGGTAATTGGTCTATTCAGATTTTCTGTTTCTTTCTGGGTCAGCTTTGGAAGGTTGTATTTTTCTAGAATGCTGTCTATTTCTTCTAGGTTATCCAGTCTATTACCATATAATTTTTCATTGTATTCTCTTGTAAATTCTTTGTATTTCTCTGGTGTCCGTTGTGATTTTTCCTTTCTCATTTCTGATTCTGTTCATGTGTGTTGATTCTCTTTTTCTCTTAATAAGTCTGGCTAGAGGCTTATCTATTTTGTTTATTTTCACAAAGAACTGGTGCCTGCTTTCATTGATTCTATTGTTTTATTATTCTCAATTTTATTTATTTCTGCTTTAATCTTTACCATGTCCCTCCTTCTACTGACTTTGGGCCTCATTTGTTCTTTCTTTTCTAGTTTCATTAATTTTAAGTTTAGACTGTTCATTTGGGATTGTTCTTCTTTCCTGAGGTAGGCCTGTATTGCAATATGTTTCCCTCTTTGCAAGGCCTTCACTGCATCCCACAGATTTTGTGTTTTTGAATTAGAATGTCCTTCCCTTTTAAGGCTGAGTAATATTCTATGTATAAGCCATACACTTTGTTTACCATTAAATATATTTATTTTTGAGAGGACAGAAAATTCTGTTATCATTTCTAAATCTCCTGGGAATCACTGGCTGCTCAGCCTCCCTTTGGGGCCTTGTTCCATCCCGCCTGGAGACAGCATAGGCAGGAGGGCAGGAGAGGCCAGACTCACCCGGGGTGGGCCTCGGACCGACTGCAGGATAAAAGCCCACCTTATGTGTAGTTTGGCCTCCTGTTCCTGAGTGCCAGCCTCCACACAGAGTGGGAGAGCTGGTTCTGGACTGCAGTTACTGTTCACTGCCTGTGACTGTGACAGGCCTTAGCGGTGTGTGCGCGCACCCAGCCTGTTTCCCTCAGGAGCAGCCCCTTCAGTGCACCTTTGAAAAAGTCTCAGGCAAGAACACTTACTCACCCAGGCACTGCTTCCTGCTCTAATTATTGCTCTTTATTCCACAGCTGAGAGGAATTGGTGGGCGGATGTGGGAGAGGCAGGTGACGTGATGGCATGTTGACAAGTGTGTTACAGTGAAAAATAACTCCCACAGGAGAAGGTTAATGCACTTAACAGCCACGGTAGGTCGGCATGCTTAGACGTGTGTCTTTTTGGGGCAGGATGCCTTTCTCATCTTGAGCAGACCAAGTCTCACCACATTCTAATGTATAGTGTTTGAATTTCTTTTCCAGAAACATCTAAGACTGAACGTCATTATCTGCTCTTAGATTTTTCCACGGGGGTTTCTGCTACATTTCTTTACTCTATGTTAGGCTTCTTTCCACCTACTAGTCAACTAGGCTGTTTCCCTCTGCTCTCAGCTGACATGTGACCAAGGACTACATGCTAATTTTAACATTAGCATAAGTAACAGTGTAATTAGTATTTTCAGTCTGTTTCCAAATTGAATGTTACCATGCTCTAAAGGCAGCTATGGTGCACTAGGATTTATCTGTTGGTTGGATCTTCTATTCCTCGTTCCCCTCTTACACATTTTTAACAATGTAGAACTTGCTGAAACTGGGATTGGTATGCACCATTTTTTAAAACAGCCATATTGAGATATAATCCACATACCAAATAATTTGCCCACTTACAGTGTAGGGTCTGGTGGCTTTTAGTATATTCAGAGTCCTGCACCATCACCACAATCAACTGTGGGACCCTCATTCTTTTCGTTGGCAGATCATATTCCTTCACATGAGCAGACTGCATTGTATTCTTCCACTCTTTAGGTGATGGACATTTGCATTACTTTTGCTTTTGGGTAATACTGCTGCAAACAAGCATGTGAGGTCTGTGTGTACCTGGGAGTGGGGCTGTTGGATCGTAGGATAACGTGTAACTGTCTAAGGCACTGGCAGACCTTCCTTCAAAGCAGTGCATTGTTTTACATTCCCCCAGCAACGTGTGAAAGATCCGGTTTCTCCACATCCTCACCCACGTGACTCCTCCTCTGTAGCCAGCCAAGTGGTATCATTTCTTCAGCACTGGAAGACAGGGTTGTTCGAAGTGTAGATACGGTGCCGGTTATTCTGCTACCACTTACTGACTGCATAGCCCGGGTGAGTTGCCTAATTGCTCTGAACCCCAGTTTGCTTGTCAACAGGAGATCACCACACCCATCTCACAGGATGCTCGCAGGGGACAGTGGGATGTGAAACCATCTTAATGCTCAGGAAATGTGAACCCTTGTCACTATGCGGAAAATGATGCAACTGTGGGTCTTTACTCTTCCCTTCCAGCCTGTCTACCCTCCTCTTTGGAATGAGGTGATTAGCTAACAGTATGTCATTGAGAAGCATGGGGTCCTCGTGGCTGAGCAAGATGAGTTCACTGGGGTCAGGCTGGTGAGAGCCAGGAGTGCTAAGAGCTGTCCCCACATTTTCCCTGATGATGCTTAAAGGGGTCACTTAAACACAGCTGGCCCTTCATTTTATACCTGAAATTAAGTTAACAATGCAGGTTTTATTGATGTATAGTGTATGTGCAGCCATTCTCAACTTTTGGTTTCCAGATCTGTGAGTTTTGACAAATGATTGCAGTCGAGTGACCATCACAGTCAAGACATAAAACTCCGAGGTCTCAGCTCTGGGCAATTCCATCCTGCCTTTTTGTCGTCGTGCTCTCCTCCGCCCAGCCCCTGACAACCAGTGCTCACTCTTCTGTTTCTACCGTTTTGCGACTCTACAATGTCATATAAATGGGATCACATGGTAGGTAGCCTTTGAGTCTGGCTTGTGTTGCTTAGCGCACCGCACTGGAGACTTACCCATCTTGTGTCTGCTCCCTTTTTGCTGAGTGACGTCCCACTGTGTGGATGTGCTACAGTAGTATGTCCGTTTTACATTTAAAGATGTTTGAGTTGTTCCCAGTTGGGCAATTATTAAGTCACTATAAACATTCACATAAGGGATTTCATGTGAATGTAATTTTCCATTTCACTTCGATAGATATTTAGGAGAGGGATGTTGGGTCATATGATGAGTGTATATTTAACTTTGTAAGAAATTGCCATTTATACTTTAAACAATAAATTTAACAATTATATTTAACACACAGTCTGTGGACAGATTCATGTGGGAAAACTTAAAGTTAAATGAAGTTAAACTATTTCTTTATTGCAGGACATTTATTATCTAAAACCTGTGGCTCTTCAGGAGGGAGATGAAGTAGAGGCAGGTCTTCTAAAGTCTTTTGACAACAGTGTCTTGTGGAGCCAGTGTTCTTTGGCACCAGTTCTGGGGAATGCTGGGCTGAGTGCACAAGCCCATTCCCCCTGGAACGTCCCATTGGTCAGGTTGGGTTCCTCTGTGTCGCACTGACAAACAGCCCTTTTCTCGCTGTTTGAAGCCACACAGGTTCTTTCTCATCAGAGCTGTATGTTTATCTCAAGGTTAGGGGCTCTGCCTCTTGGCCCCGCTCAGGGCGCAGGCTGGCGAGGGCATGCTGCAGCACACGTTGGCTCTTGAACTCTTCTGCTGAGAAGTGACACATGCTATATCCATGTTACCTTTATTTGCCGAAACAAGTTACATGACTGCACATGACGTCTTGGGGGAAATTCAGCCATAAAATGTGCCTGGAAGGAGGAGCAATGGAGTATTGTCCAGCTGTCTTTGTTACCACCTCTAATTCTAAAGGCCTCAAGGCAAATTATTTTGTTCTATTTCATGTACTTACACATCTGAATGGTTGGACACACACCTTTACCTCAGCGCAAGCTGTCACTTGACCCCACACTGACCAGGCTATTGGGTGTCTGTATCTGGATCTTTGGAGGCTGCCCCAACTCCTTCAGGCCCAGAGGCCATCATTCTTTTTGTTTCGGGGAGAAATCAGACCACAGAAGGGGACCATTTTAGGGTTAGATGCTGGTTGGCCTTCTGTTTCCAAACACATTGTGGCAGAAGAAACCTTTCTCAAGAGAGAGCTTACAGGGGATGCCAGCATGTAGGACCAAGCCTCTGAGTGGCTCCGGGAGAGGGGAAGTGGGGGCAAGGACCTCTCTCTGCACCTCCTTCCTTTCTCCTCATGCCCCTCTACCCCAGGGCAACCAAAGAGGCCCCAGTTTGAGAGAACCCAGCCATTCCTAGCCCTTTATCTGGTAGCTGAGTAGGGTGGGTTTGTACCATCTAAGTCAGGACTCACACTGGGGTGACAGGTTTAATGGGCACCCTGCTGCCTGGCCACCTGGGCCTGAGGGAGCAGGGTGCAGGTGACTGCTAGGTGGGCCCTCAGCCGATGTTAGAGATGCTGTGTGCACTGGGCCTCCCAGACTGGTGTTTTCTTGCTTTTGTTCTTTGGTGCCAGCAGAGGAAGAGCGGGAGGGTGTGTATGCTGACCACTGCAGGGATTTAAGATCTGCAGTCTGGGCATCCCTGGGGAAGTGTCAGCTCCAGTGGGCCCCCATGTGAGTCTGCACACTGCCTTTCTGTCTCCATTCACCCTGCATCCAAGTGCTTCCTGCACCATCTGCTTAAGCTTAGTAACCTCTAACCCCAAAACAGTTGCATGGAAGGGAGGCTCTAAGCCCACTGCCTTCTCCCTGGGGGCTGTGGGATATCCCTGACCTAGCATAACATGCATCAAACCTTTTTGAGGCTTAAACCTCTCTGAGATTGGGGATTTGTTTCTGGGGGACATTGTTCAAGCTGTTAATCACTCTTTTTTTTGTATCATTAATCTACAATTACATGAGTGAAATTATGGTTACTAGATTCCCTCCATTATCAAGTCCCAACCACATTCCCCATTACAGTCACTGTCCATCAGCATAGTAAGATGCTGTGAAATCACTACTTGTCTTCTCTGTGTTGTATAACCCTCCCGGTGCTTTCCACCTCCTACATTATGTGTGCTAATCGTAATGCCCCTTTTCTCCCCCTCCCCCTTATCTCTCCCTTCCCACCCATCCTCCCCAGTCCCTTTCCCTTTGATAACTGTTAGTCCATTCTTGGGTTCTGTGATTCTGCTGCTGTTTTGTTCCTTCAGTTTTTGCTTTGTTCTTGTACTCCACAGATGAGTGAAATCATTTGGTACTTGTCTTTCTCCACCTGACTTATTTCACTGAGTATAATACCCTCTAGCTCCATCATGTTGTTGCAAATGGTAGGATTTGTTTTCTTCTTATGGCTGAATAATATTCCATTGTGTATACGTACCACATCTTCTCTATTCATTCATCTACTACTGGACACTTAGGTTGCTTCCATTTCTTGGCTATTGTATATAGTACTGCAATAAACATAAGAATGCATATGTTTTTTTCAAACTGGGCTCCTGCATTCTTACGGTAAATTCCTAGGAGTGGAATTCCTGGGTCAAATGGTATTTCTATTTTTAGTTTTTTGAGGAACCTCCATACTGCTTTCCACAATGGTTGAACTAATTTATATTCCCACCAGCAGTGTAGGAGGGTTCCCCTTTCTCCACATCCTTGCCAACATTTGTTGTTGTTTGCTCTTTTGGATGTTGGCCATCCTAACTGGTGTCAGGTGATATCTCATTGTGGTATTAATTTGCATTTCTCTGATGATTAGCGATGTCGAGCATCTTTTCATGTGCCTGTTGGCCATCTGAATTTCTTCTTTGGAGCTTCAGCTCCTCTGCCCATTTGTTTATTTATTTATTTATTATTTTGGTATCATTAATCTACAATTGCATGAAGAACATTATGTTTACTAGGCTACCCCCTCACCAAGTCCCCCCCACATACCCCTTCACAGTCACTGTCCATCAGCATAGTAAGATGCTGTAAAATCACTACTTGTCTTCTCTGTGTTGCACAGCCCTCCCCGTGCCCCCCCTACACTATACATGTTAATCATAGTGCCCTCTTTCTTTTCCCTGCCCTTATCCCTCCGTTCCCACCCATCCTCCTCAGTCCCTTTCCCTTTGGTAACTGTTAGTCCATTCTTGGGTTCTTTGATTCTGCTGCTGTTTTGTTCCTTCCGTTTTCCTTTGTTCTTATACTCCACATATGAGTGAAATCATTTGGTACTTGTCTTTCTCTGCCTGGCTTATTTCACTGAGCATAATACCCTCTAGCTCCATCCATGTTGTTGCAAATGGTAGGATTTGTTTTTTTCTTATAGCTGAGTAATATTCCATTGTGTATATGTACCACATCTTCTTTTTTTTTTTAATTTTGGTATCATTAATCTACAGTAACATGAAGGACATTATGTTTACTAGGCTCCCCCCTTCACCAAGTCCCCCCCATATCCCTGTTCACAGTCACTGTCCATCAACATAGTAGGATCTGTTTTTTTCTTATGTCCTCTGCCTATTTTTTAATTGGATTGTGTGATTTTTGTTTGTTGAGGTGTGTGAGCTCTTTATATATTTTGGATGTCTACCCTTTATCGGATCTGTCATTTATGAATATATCCTCCCATACTGTAGGGTACCTTTTTGTTTTATTGATGGTGTCCTTTGCTGTACAGAAGCTTTTTAGCTTGATATAGTCACACCTGTTCATTTTTGCTTTTGTTTCCCTTGCCCAGGGAGATATGTTCATGAAGAAGTTGCTCATGTTTATGTCCAAGAGATTTTTGCCTATGTTTTTTTCTAAGAGTTGTATCATTTCATGGCTTATATTCTGGCCTATGATCCATTTTGAGTTTACTTTTGTGTATGGAGTTAGACAGTGATCCAGTTTCATTCTCTTACATGTAGCTGTCCAGTTTTGCCAACACTAGCTGTTGAAGAGGCTGTCATTTCCCCATTGTATATCCATGGCTCCTTTATTGTATATTAATTGACCATATATGTTTGGGCTAATATCTGGACTCTCTATTCTGTTCTACTGAACTGTGGGTCTGTTCTTGTGCCAATACCAAATTGTCTTGATTACCGTGGCTTTGTAGTGGAGTTTGAAGTCAGGGAGCGTAATTCCCCCTGCTTTATTCTTCCTTCTCAGGATTGCTTTGGTAATTTGGGCTTTTGTGGTTCCATATGAATTTTAGAACTATTTGCTCTAGTTTATTGAAGAATGCTGTAGGTATTTTGATAGGGATTGCATTGAATGTGTAGATTGCTTTAGGCAACATGGCCATTTTGACAGTATTAAGTCTTCATAACCAAGAGCATGGGATAAGTTTCCATTTATTAGTGTCCTCTTTAATTTCTCTTAAGAGTGTCCTGTAGTTTTCAGGGTATAGGTCTTTCACTTCCTTGGTTAGGTTTATTCCTAGGTATTTTATTCTTTTTGATGCAATTGTGAATGGAATTGTTTTCCTGATTTCTCTTTCTGCTAGCTTATGTTAATCACTCTTCCACAAAGAAATCAGTCTCCTGAAAGTGATAGCTGGCTCCTGATGACAGGGTCACATGGGCTTTTGGTTAACCACCAAACTCCCCTGGGCTGGAGAGACTGGCATGTTCCTGCAGCCTTTAGGTGATGCCAGGAGGTGTCTGCCTCTGGGGGGGTCTCCAGCGCCCCCCAGTGGAGACCTCAGCGGCGCCCTCAGATGTCCTCTCTCCTTCTGTGTAGCCGGAGGCACCACTAGTGAATGAAATGCTGTCTCACGTGGTTGGGTTAACTGGTTCCTCTCTCTCATTCTTGTCCCTGAAACACACCACAGGCATGGGATCGTGCGCTGAGTCTGTTAGGAAGCATAAGAGATCATCTCCATGGGCCAGTGAGTTTTGGAAACAAAGGGTGTCTTCTGCTAAGGTTATTCCATTGTGGGCACTTGGCTGAAGATGGTGAGGATTGAGGCTCTGTCTCATTTAGAACAAATAAACTGCCACTAGAGGAAGCTGCCCAAATGGGGAATTTAAAGAAACCAAAAGTCAGGGTAGAGGAGAGGAAATCCTGGCCACTCCTGCCCTGCCCCCAATCTTATTTTTCCTTCCTGACACTGTGGCTCTGCTTCCTGTTTGCACACTGAAGCTGGAGCAGGAACTTGACAGGGGCCAGACTCATGAGCCTGCAGAGCAGCTGCACGGTGAGGGGACTCTGACCCGGGCGGTCGGAGCCTGTGCTGGCCTGTGCTCCTGGGCTCATGTGACAAAGCCAATCTCTAGCGAGCCAACGGGGAGGAGCAGCCCCCACATAAATTCCAGCTGGCCCAAGGGTTGAATACCGAAGGTCCAGGCCACAGAAAGACCAGAAGAAAGACACCTGTGCAGGACACCTGTCCAGTTGTAATGGGGGCAGTACAGCCAATGACAACAGTGTGGTCCTGCCGGGTGCACACAATTCTAAGAGCAAGTTAAAAAGCCCGTTAAACTAAAAGACAATATGCATTGAAAAAGATACGGAGTATATTTCAATGATTTAATACTTTTAATATAGGAATAATTTGTTAAAAGCACTTGTTTAACATACCAAAGCCTGGTCACATACAACAGTAAAGAGCATATAGAAATAATTCATAGTTCATGAAATGGCAATAATTAATGTTGGAAAAGATTTGAGCTTGGTAATCTGAAAATACATGGAAAAGTATTTGACTTAAATCATCAACGAGGTACACATTTAAAAAGCAGTAGCGTGCAATTTCTCCAGCGTCGAATTAACAGAGTGTAAGAAAGTGTGCAGCCCTGATAGGCCATGGGGAGAACAGTGAGCTAAGTTAGGAACCCAGCAGGATGGATTGAAAGCCTGTAAAACATCGTGTCCTTGACTAGTGATTACACGTGGGGGTCTTCTGGAAGAAAATAGTCCTGAAAACAAGCACAGAACCAGATCCTCTTACACAGTTCACTGTGGTGTTGTGAGATGCAGCCGTGAATAGGGGAACCTCAAATTCTCTATTAATTATGTGGGGATTGCTGAATAAACTACTGCATATGCTGTCAGTTCAATGTTATTGATCCAATTTAAAATGATTTTTATTAATACTAATTCAATAGAAAAGTGCTGGTTCTTAGAAAGAAATGGACACCAAATGGTATATACACTGATAGGAATATTTTTAAAAACCTCATAAACCTGAGCACAGGGAAAAGGCGGAGGACAGCTGGCAGAGTGTCAGCAGGTGGTGATGGCACTTGAGAACAAATTTCTTGTTTTCTGTATTTTACGGTTTTCTTAATTACTATGTGTTTTTTTGGTCATGATGAAAATAGAACTTCATCTAAGCTGTATGCCATGTAGTGTCAAGAGTTCCTTGTTCTCATGCAAAATGTTGGTCTAAGAATTCCTGACTTGATATGTGGGCTCCTCTGCCCAGTGGCTGGGAGTTGGTGGTTTTGTGCGGTGGTTCCGGAGAAGGACTCTGTGTAGTTGCCCTTCTCCCTTTCAAGGCAGCCCTCGCCCAAGAACAGCTTGGGAGGCGGTGGGTGGGTTGAAGGCTGGTCCCTTTGATGGGTCACTGCCGGGCCTGCATCTCCCAGGAGGGCTTGTGTGATGGCTATTAGGAGGCCAGACAGAAGATGGGAGGAGCAAGCTCCCTTCCTGAGCAGCTGAGTTTGGACATCTCCCACTCCATGGAGAGCGTGAGGGCAGGGAGCCCAGGGTGCAGTGGGGAAGTGAAGGCCAGTTCTCCTAACTTTGCTCCATGAAGGGTGGGACAGCTCAATGCTTCACTTCCTGTGAAAATTGCTCGTGATGCCCTTACTATGCAGAATTAGAAAGTATAGGGAGGAAGATTGCCTACCAGGCTCCAGAGATGCCCTTGTTTCAGAGCTCCTTATACCCAGGGTGTGAGGTAGGTGACTTCTGAGGGGTTAGATCCCTCCAGGGCAAGTGGAGATGTCCCTCATCTTCTCCACACGCAGCCGTTGGGTGCTGTCCCTGCCCTTGTTGTGCCCATACACAAGGGGTGGCTCTGGTGGCCAGGGAGCGTGCCCAGGGGGCTTCTGGAGCTGGGCAGCCGGCTGCCCTGGAACGGGAGCCAGGGGGCCTCTGTGCGGCATTTGGCGCAGGGCACTCTTCTGCTTACTTGTCTGTTCTTGTCCTTTCTCTTTGTGGAGAAGTGCTGCTGGGGGTAGGGCACTGGGGACTCCAGGCCGGGTGCCTCCGCCCTGTGAGGGCATGGGAACCTGTCCCCGCGGAGCCATCAGCCCACACCAGGCCTCTTCCTCTCCACCGTGACTCAGGCGTGGAGTCAGCAAGTGAACTTGGGGCAAGCAGAGCCGGTGCAGGATGAAGTCCCAGTTGGGGATGCTCATGGCTTATCGTTGGGGGCCTCTGCAGGAAGCGTCTGTGCATTCCTGCTGCTTAAGGGGGCACTTTGCTTGCTCACGTTTCCAGGGGGCCGTTGTAGGGTAGTCATTTCCTCCTCTCACAAAAACATGTCGAATAAGCACATGTCACTGGTGAAAAGCTGGATCTTTGTTCCTCTCTGTTAAGTAAGAATTTTTCAGATCAAATGAGCTGCTGCTTTTCTGAAGAGATGTTGAGCGTAGACCTTGATTTGACTTTAAAATCTGATGGGGAAAATGGGGTTAACATGCAGGCAGTGTTGTTTGCAAACCCCAGCTTGGATGTGACCATCCAGAAGAATGGAAGAAATAAGGCCAAATCAGGGGTGATGACTGTTAAGAATGTCCTTAGTGGAATAACGGGTTTTAGGGTAGGGAATGCCCTCCGACTGAAACAGAGCTGCCTGCGGAGAACAACGGGCCGACCCCGCAGGCCACTGTCTCTGGAAGAGAATTCCCACGGCCACCTGCCTTTCGTCACCACATCTGTGCTGGAGCCTCCGCCGCTCATCTCCAGGGCTTCTGGCGGTTTTCCTCTGAAGCTTAGAAGGTGTGCTGAAGGGTGCCAAGTCGCCCCATCACCGGGAGCCTGGCCACGGTCACCTGATTCGGAAACGGCCTCTGGCCGGCCAAGGGGCTGGCGAACCGGGTGCCAGGCTGCTCTCAGAGGGTGTGCTGGCTGATAAGGGCCAAGCGCTCGCCCCCAGGGGCTGCCAGCCTCAGTCTGGGTCCCGGTCCCGCCTCTGCTTCCTCGAGTTGCAGGTGTTATGCGGTGCAGTGGAACGGGCTGTGCTCGAGCTGGCGCCATCGTCCCCGCCCCACCCCTGGAACCATGGCTCCCCGCTGTGCACGCCAGGCTGTGGGTGCCCTCTAGAATCAGGGCGGCCGCGAGGCCTCACTGCCCACACGACCGTACCCAGAGACAGACCCTCACACACTACCTCAGGACTTTTTTCACCTTGAGAAGTAGGTTTTTGTTGCTGTGGTTTCAAACCTTCAACACCTCCCATCCGCCCTCGCGCTGGCACACCCGCCCTCATCCAGTCCCGAGGCCGCTGGGTGGGAATGCGTTCCTCTGCGTTGGTGCCCCCCCTGCTGCCGCTCCTGTCGGGAGGCCCCCCGCCCCGAGGGTCCCCGCCCTGCCGGGACCCTGGCCCGTCTCCCGGCCACATCCAGTCCAGCCTCGTCTCCCCAGACCAGCCCGCACCCTCCTTTTGACAGAGGGAGCTCTATGGAGCATGAAAAAAATTACTGAAAGGTATGTTTAGAATGAGTGACCTTAGTAATACAGTCTGAGAGTTAGAGCGCTCATCTAATAAATTCATAAAATTAGTATTTGGTGATGACAAGAAAAGAATGAGACACATTAAATTTCCGAAACAAGTTGAAAAACAAACTCTCAGAAAAGCCATTTCTCTAAACCTAGAAGAGGTACACTCCATCTTTGATCTGGGAATTCCAGCCTGAGAATCTAACCAAAAAACAAAAAGAAAAATGAAAAACAAGAGGACAGAGATTCATTTATTCATTTGTACAGAAGTTTGTTGTAATGACAAAGCCATTATAAAGGATGGAAGGATATCAGAACATCTTAAGTAAGAAAAAGGATACAGAATTATCTTTCGTAATGTGTCCTCCCCCTTTTTCAGTGCCTTTATGTATGCATTGGTAAAGAGATTGGAAGGAGTATTTTAGGAATGCCTATTTGATAAATTTGTTTATTTATTTTTTGGTGAATGTATGCCTCCATCCAGTTATTAACACTGCCAATTCCTCACATCTTTATCTTTTTTTCTTTTTTGGTGGGGACATTTTAGTTCTACTCTCTTAGCAAATTTCAGCTATACAACACAGTGTTATCACCTACATCTAGCATGTTATACACTAGATCCTCAGACCTTATCCATCCTAATGCTGAAAGTTTGTACCCTTTTGCCAACCAACCCCATTTCTTCTATCCCCCAGCCCTTGGTAACCGCTTTTCTACTCTCTGTTTCTATGAGTTTGACTTTTTTATTTAGATTCCACATATAAGGGATACCATTCAGTGTTTTCTTTGTCTGCTTTACCTTATCTGGCATAATATCCTCTAGGCCCATCTGTGTTGTCTCAAATGGCAAATTTCTTTCTTTCTCATGGCTGAGTAATAGTCCATCATGTATACATGCCACATCTTTGTCTCTTTATCACCCCTCGGGCACTGAGGCTGCTCCCGTGTCTTGGCTGTTGTCAGCAGTGCCGTGGTGAGCATGGGGTCACAGGTTCCATTCTGAATTGCTGATTTTGTTGCCTCAGGATGAATACCCAGAAGTAGAATTGCTGAATCATATGGTATTTGTATTTTAATTTTTTGAGGAACCTCTGCATTGTTTTCCACAGTGGCTGCACCAACTAACATTCCCACCAGCAGGGTAGGAGGGCTCCCTTTTCCCCATGTCCTCGCCACACTTGTTATCTCTTGTCTTTTGGATGTCGGCCATTCTGCCCTGGTATCTCACTGTAGCTTTGATTTGCATGTCCCTGATGATTAGTGATGTGGAGCATTTTTTCATGTCTCTGTTGGCCATTTGTTTTTCTTTGGAAGAAATGTCCTTTCAGGTCCTCTGCCCATTTTTTAATTGCATTTTTTTGTTGTTGCTCTTACAGTGTTGTATGAGTTTCCTATGTATTTTGGACATTAACCCCTTATCAGATAAGTGATTTGCAAGTGTCTTCTCCCCTGCTGAAGATTGCCTTTTTGTTTTGTGGATGGTTTCCTTTGCTGTGCAGAAGGAATGTCTTCTTCTTTCTTTTCATATTTTGGAAATTCTTACAATGAACTTTTATAACATTTTTCTAGCAGAAAATCAGATTTTAGAAACGCCACTCCTTGTCCTCCTCCACTCACGTGCACACCTCGGACCTCGGTGTTTACCTCTGCCTCCTCCAGACTGTGTCCCTGGGCCATGCTGCTCTTGCCGTGCTCCCCTCTCCTGGAGTTCTCCCCACTCTGCATCTCTAGACTCTTCAGGAGCCTCTTTCTCTGCTCAGGCCTGAACACCAGCGCCAGGTGCTGATCTCACAGAGGATTTGCACCACACCCTGGAGCAGTCCGACTCAGGCCAGAGGCTCCGCCTCCTAGCACTTGCTCCGGCAAGTAGCTGCCTCATGTGAAAAGGGGTGTCGTGTCCTGCCCACTGTGTCACACGGCCAGCTCGTAGCCCCCTTCCTTTCAGCATCAGTTCTCGTTCCTCCCATTGTCCCGCTCACAACCGGCTCCCACGCAGGATCCACGTGCCTCTTACCCGTGTTGCTGTCCTTTCCTTGATGTCCTTGCCTTCCTGAGCTGACAACTCGGGCAGCATGGGGACATTGCCTGGAAGCTTCAGGAGTCCTTGGCTCAACCCCCACCCCAGCAGTTTTGGGGACATTGGTGCTGGTGGAAATAGGGCTCAGGGCCCCGCCCCCCATGTGTGTGCTGGCGGCAGGGCTGGGCACCCCCCCACCTGGTGCCTCACTGGATTGTGGATGGTCACGTACCCTGTGCGTGCAGTCTCTGGGGTCCTGAGCCTGGGATGTCAGGACACTGCAGGCTCCCGTCCCCCAGCACGGAGCTCTGGCAGACAGGAGTGGACGGGAAGGAGCCTGAGCCAGGAAGTCTGTGGCTCTGCCCAGCTGGCCTAGCTGGCCACTCGATGAACCCCACAGACCCTGCCTGGCCCCACCCCTCTGGGGTGTGCTTCCCATCTGGAGGAGCAGCTTCCCAGCCCTGCTCTGTGGTGCGGGGCTCCCTCAGAGTCACCGAGGCCACCGCAGTTCCTCAGAAGGGCTGCAGCACACTCAGGCTTGGGGCCCGGGCTCTGCAGGCCAGAGTCCCCCACCCTCAGCTTACCTGCTCGCGAAGGGAGCAAGCATCAGGAAGCTGCAGAGCGGCATTAGGAAGTCGGGATCATGGCCAGAGGGACTCCTGTTCTCCGTGTGAGGCTGGTCTCGCTTCCCTGACTCCAGCTCCGTGGTGTGTGGTGTATGAGGCCAGGAGAAGGAGCTCAGAGTGCCATGATTCGTGAGGAGGACCAAGTGGACTGTGCGTGTGCCTGTACAGGCAACCGAGTTGGCCAGTCCAAGCTGAGCAGTGGCGGTGGGAAGAGAAGTAAGACATTTTCTGGAGGAAGGCCATTCACCTCTTCAGGTGCTTTGTGAGGGCTGGCAACAGTGTCTGGCCGTGCATGGGCATCAGTGGGAGGTAGCAGTAGGTGTGGACTGTAGGCTGGGGCCAGAGATGCTCCTGGGAAGGCGGGCCCCAGTGGCTGCCAGGATGCTTGGCGTGCAGCCAGGCCAGCGTCACTCACATCAGGGCAGCTCGCATCCCCCGCTGGCTTGCAGCCTCTGAGCTGACCTTCTTTCCACCCCTTCCCGTCCATCCACAGGCCAGTGTCGGGGTGTCACTACTCCAGCATGCTGGGTGGTGAGCCAGGAAGAGGATGTCCCTGCTCCCACACATTTATACTCCAGGCGGGAGGGATGGAAATGAAATAAGTAATGAAAGAAAAAACTGGATGGGGGCAGGCAGCCCGCAGATGGTTAACAGCACAGGGAAGTGTAATGGAAAATGACAACATGATGATTTTCATGTTTGGTGTGTGGGGAGTAGCCTTGAAGAGGCAGCATAAAAGCCAGTATCTGAAGATCGAAGTGAGGACAGGGAGCCAGCCAGGCAAAAGCCAGAGGTGGGGCAGGGGGCACTTGAGCCCAGGTGGTCCGGCAGGAATGGCCTCGGCATCTCCGAGAACCACAGCGGCCTGGGTGGTTTCCAGCCCAAGGAATGAAAGGCTTTAATCAGAGCAAGGCTCGATCTGGTTTTCTTTAGAAAGATCTTGCTGGCTGATGCTTGGGGGACACAAGGAGCGAGCCGAGTTTGAGGCAGGTGACCAGGTACAGGTGACACTGCATCACAGGCAAGAAACAGTGATGATTTGGACCAGGCTGAAGCAGTAGAGATTAAAGTAAGTGGGCACACTGAGGGTTGGTTTGGGAGAATGTTGAACAGGTTTTGCTGAACGTTAGACATTTGGCATGATGGGGAGGTAAGTCAAGGATAGCTCCGAGAGTTTTGGCTCTGGCAACTGGGTGGATATTAATGTAATTTCCCAAAGTTGCAAAGAATGCTAAAAATCCAAAGGGAATATAAAAATTTCACATTGACTTATGAAATGGTGGGGGTATCCATTCAACATCAAAGGACAGAGAGATGGGAAACAGTCAATTGGTGATATGAGTCAGAGACATAGATTGCTGGAGTCGGTGGCATCTAGGAGGAAGACAGCACCTTCTAGGGCAGTCTCCCTGTACACCTGCTGTCCCAGCGTCATTAACTCCTTTTACTGTGCTATAATTTATATCTCCATCTGTCGCAGAGACAGTATTAAAGCCCTGGGGCTGGAGAGGTCACTAGAGGGACGGTGCCAGTGCAGACAGAGCCCAGGGCACGTCCACGTGCCAATGTGGGGAGACTGAGAAAGCAGCTGCCAGAGTGAGAGAAAAGCTGAGAAGAGGCGGAGCCGTCCAGCCGCGAGGGGAGAGTGTCTGGGAAGGACCGCACAGTCCCGCTGTGAGAGAGGGCACACGGGACCGCTGCACGCAGCAGTGCCACAGGGGCCCTCGTGGATGCAGGATGTCAGACGCCCACGTGACCTGACCGAGAGGCTTGACTGCATGTTATGCTTGCTTCATTCCCCCTGATCCCCTTCTTTTCAGACCAGAATCACACTCTCAGGAAGCTGACTTAAACGTCATCCCCACCACCAGAACTTACCTCAGGTTCCAGCAACCAACTGGTTGGCATTAACTGCCCTTCCTTGTTTGCAGCTTTCCATGTGACTTTTGAATGGTTCATGGTGGTGCTATGGTCTTGCGTGCATGGCTATCTCCTTACTCAACTATGGGCACTTGAGGGCAGGGACAATTTCCTTTCCATCTTTATCTTCTCTCTCAACCTGGCCTTTCACACTCTAGTGAACCTAGCAGACAGTAGAGAAATGGTGAACAGATTTGTGAGCTATCAGGGAGGGAGTGAAAGATTAGATCCTGCACACTAGTGCCGAGCACAGGTGTGGCCTTGGGCTCTGGGTGTTGCCCCTGCCCAGCTCATTTGTGCACAAAGCTTCCTGCACCAGCCAAAGGCCCTTAAACACTGCAGTGACTAATTGTGGGGAGGTTGTTTTCTATCTGTTGGTCCTAGGCTGCCTATTATTCTGATGGAAGCAATAGTTTACTTGAACTGAAAATTTAGTGAATCCTCTTTGGCTATTTTTCTGTTTTCCCTCTGCTGTTTGGAGGATGTACTATTTATGGACTACAAAACAATAGATTCTAATCTGAGCTAGATACAAACTGTAAAGGGAGCATAAAACATTTAAGAAGCACACATGAATCACAACCGAGCATTTATGAAAATGCTTTCTCAGGAAAATGAGCACATTTTGCATTTAGCAGCAGCTCCGCAAAGCAGTGCATAGCTGACTCGTTGTAATATATAAATCTCTGGTAGTATTAGGAAAATAAATAAATACTATATTAAGTCTTTAGGCAAAGCCATCAGTTCTGGTTTCCACCAGTGAATGCAATTCTGTTTTCCTGATGCGTTGGAAAGACCCCCAAACAAACGCCAAATATGAGACTGAAAATTAAATTTCCAGGACCCTCAGCTGTGTGGAGCTGTTTTTTGATGAGAGCTGTTCTACTACTATTTGCTTTAGGAATGAGCTGGGACAATGAGGAAAACCCAGGAATGCCAGTCTGTAAGAGACGTCATCACCACTTCTGTGAGGCAAATACATGGAGGAAATCTGGGAATGGCATTATCTGTGTCTCTGAAAGTCCCAGCTTAAAGACACTGGACTAAGAGAAACACAGAGCCTCGATGCCTCCGTCCTTGCAACAGCCTGTGGCCCAGGACAGGTGCCTTCCTGCCACTGGCCTCTTGGGGGGCCTGAGACTGGCCCTGGCTGCCACAGCCAGGTGGGGTTTCATACACCTTTCCCATGGCGGCCTGCACGCCGTCACCAGTGGGGGCCTGCTTATGGTGTGGAGATGAAGTAGCAGCAGCTGGCCCTGGGCTTGGGTGTCAACCCTCAAACAGTGCCTGGTGTCGCTAAAGACATGTGTGGCTCGAGCGGTCCTGGCCACTGGAAGGCATCCCCTTGAAATGCTTGCTCATGTGGCTCTGGGCAGCCTTCCCGAGGAACCTGCTGCCAAGGCTCATCTGCCCCCGTCTCAGCAGAGGGAAGGGGGCCTCTGTTCTTGTCAGAGCTCCCTTGGCGTTGTACATCATGTGCTGGTGGCATGGTGTCCATGCTCCCATCAGATATGCAGACCCTGCCCTCCCCGGGTCAGCCGGCTGCTGCTCTGAGGTTTTCAGACACCAAGACGGTGCAGAGCCGCGGTCAGAACGAGGTCTGTGTGGCTGCTTCCTGCACCCCAGCGCATGGCCGTGGCAGCCCCCACTATCACTGGACCCCTCTTGGCGCTCAGAGGGAACCTGTTTCCTCGTGTCGATGTTAGAACACGTGGACTCCCAGAGGCTGGCACAGCAGTGGGCACTTCAGACTTCCTATGTGAATGGGCTACTCTTTTCTTTCCAAATGTCAGCTGGGAAGTGAAAGTAAATTAATTTTTATTTTCTTTGGACAAGCTGCCTCTAAACTGACCTGTTGTTATAGGAAATTGATCTTTGAGGGGGACAGATTTAAGGCTATCTATGAAATATCCTCAGGTTTTTTTTTCTTTTTTTTTTTTGATATCATTAATCTACAATTACATGAGGAACATTATGTTTACTAGACTCCCTCCATCACCAAGTCCCCCACACATACCCCTTCACAGTCACTGTCCATCAGCATAGTAAGATGCTGTAGAATCACTACTTGTCTGCTCTGTGTTGCACAGCCCTCCCCATGCTGCCCCCCCGCCACATCATTATACATGCTAATCATAGTGCCCCTTTCTTTCCCTCCCCCCACCTTTTTCCTCCCTTCCCACCCATCCTCCCCAGTCCCTTTCCCTTTGGTAACTGTCAGTCCATTCTCAGGTTCTGTAAGTCTGCTGGCTGTTTTGCTCCTTCAGTTTTTTTCTTTGTTCTTATACTCCACAGATGAGTGAAATCATTTGATACTTGTCTTTCTCCACCTGGCTTATTTCACTGAGCATAACACCCTCTAGCTCCATCCAAGTTGTTGCAAATGATAGGATTTTTCTTCTTCTTATGGCTGAATAATATTCCATTGTGTATATGTACCACATCTTCTTTATCCATTCATCTACTGATGGACACTTAGGTGGTTCCCATTTCTTGGCTATTGTAAATAGTGCTGTGATAAACATAGGGGTGCATCTGTCTTTTTCAAACTGGGCTGCTGCATTCTTAGGGTAAATTCCTAGAAGTGGAATTCCTGGGTCAAATGGTATTTCTATTTTTAGTTTTTTGAGGAACCTCCATACTGCTTTCCACAATAGTTGAACTAATTTACATTCCCACCAGCAGTGTAGGAGGTTCCTTTCTCCACATCCTCGCCAACATTTGTTGTTGTTTGTCTTTTGGATGGTGGCGATCCTTACTGGTGTGAGGTGATATCTCATTGTGGTTTTAATTTGCATTTCTTTGATGATTAGTGATGTGGAGCATCTTTTCATGTGTCTGTTGGCCATCTGAATTTCTTCTTTGGAGAACTGTCTCTTCAGCTCCTCTGCCAATTTTTTAATTGGATTATTTGCTTTTTGTTTGTTGAAGAGTGTGAGCTCTTTATATATTTTGGATGTCAACCCCCCTTTATTGGATCTTTCATTTATGAATATATTCTCCCATACTGTAGGGTACCTTTTTGTTCTATTGGTGGTGTCCTTTGCTGTACAGAACCTTTTCCATTTGATATAGTCCCACTTGTTTATCTTTGCTTTTATTTCCCTTGCCCAGGGAGATATGTTCATGAAGAAGTTGCTCATGTTTATGTCCAAGAGATTTTTGCCTATTTTTCTTTCTAAGAGTTTTATGGTTTCCTGACTTACATTCAGGTCTTTGATCCATTTTGAGTTTACCTTTGTGTATGGGATTAGACAGTGATCCAGTTTCATTTTCTTTCATGTAGCTGTCCAGTTCTGCCAACACTAGCTGTTGAAGAGGCTGTCATTTCCCCATTGTATGTCCATAGCTCCTTTATTGTATATTAATTGACCATATATGTTTGGGTAAATATCTGGACTCTCTATTCTGTTCTACTGGCCTGTGGGTCTGTTCTTGTGCCACTACCAAATTGTCTTAATTACTGTGGCTTTGTAGTAGAGCTTGAAGTTGGGAAGCAAGATGCCCCCTGCTTTATTCTTCCTTCTCAGGATTGCTTTGGCTATTTGGGCTTTTGTGGTTCCATATGAATTTTAGAACTATTTGCTCTAGTTTATTGAAGAATGCTATAGGTATTTTGATAGGGATTGCATTGAATGTGTAGATTGCTTTAGGCAACATGGCCATTTTGACAGTATTAAGTCTTCATAACCAAGAGCATGGGATGAGTTTCCATTTATTAGTGTCCTCTTTAATTTCTCCTAAGAGTGTCCTGTAGTTTTCAGGGTATAGGTCTTTCACTTCCTTGGTTAGGTTTATTCCTAGGTATTTTATTCTTTTTTATGCAATTGTGAATGGAATTGTTTTCCTGATTTCTCTTTCTGCTAGTTCATCGTTAGTGTATAGGAAAGCCACAGATTTCTGTGTGTTTATTTTGTATCCTGAAACTTTGCTGAATTCAAATATTAGTTCTAGTAGTTTTGGAGTGGTGTCTTTAGGGTTTTTTATGTACAATATCATGTCATCTGCAAATAATGACAGTTTGACTTCTTCTTTACCTATCTGGATGCCTTGTATTTCTTTGTTTTGTCTGATTGCCGTGGCTAGGACCTCTAGTACTATGTTGAATAACCGTGGGGAGAGTGGGCATCCCTGTCTTGTTCCTGATCTTAAAGGAAAAGCTTTCAGCTTCTTGCTGTTAAGTATGATGTTGGCTGTGGGCTTGTCATATATGGCCTTTATTATGTTGAGGTACTTGCCCTGTATACCCATTTTGTTGAGAGTTTTTATCATGAATGTATGTTGAATTTTGTTGAATGCTTCAGCATCTATAGAGATGATCATGTAGTTTCTGTCCTTTTTGTTGATGTGGTAGATGATGTTGATGGATTTTCTAATGTTGTACCATCCTTGCATCCCTGAGATCCTTAGGTTTTTTGTATGCGCTTCTTATCTCTTAAACTGAGACCATGTTCTTTAAGATTTTCTCTGGAGGTGGTCGCAGGAAACATTCTGACCAATTCTGGAAATCCATCGCAAATCATTGCTTTTGCTGTAATTCCTTGAACCTCAGTTTTTCTAGCTGAAGTTGCCTCCAGGGACTCTCAGATCTTTATGGAGTCTGTAAATGCCCTGAGGTTGAGGCCTCGGGATTGCTTTGGTTCATGTGAAGGCTGGATGCTTTGGTTTAGACCACCGGGAGGCAGCAGGGTGCAGTGGGGCACAGGAGCAGAGGTGCCGGGCAAGCCTGGCAGCGCCTCATTCCTTCTGGGTTGAAATGTGAGTGTGGGCTGGACGTGTTCCTGGGCTGCGGGAGTGTGGCAGCACTTATGGCGGGCAGCCTTTGGCATCCTGGTGACTTGCGGTTCAGGGAGCACTGCAGCAGAGCCGTGAGGAGGTCTTTAGTGGGGGAGGAGCCACTGCCAGGACGGTCAGCTCTACCAGTTAGACTGGCCGTTGTTGAGGGCGATGTGACACGTTTCTGGAATCACAACTGCATTCAACTGTTGCCCTTTTTTACCTTTTCATTTTCCCTTATTTGGGGCAGGGGACTAAAATCCCACAAGGGGATAGTATCCAGGGACACAAAACTTGTAGTTCGGAGTTGCAGGGAACAAGGGGGCAATGAGATAACAGAGAACAGAATTAAGTCACACCCCGGAGGGATGCTTGTGGAGTAAGTGTTGTGATGACTCCAGGATGGCTTGGGAGAGCTTTACCCTCCCTCCAGAACTCTGCAGCCCCCCTCCCTGAGTCTCCAACAAGTTTACTGTCTAAGTAAAACCAGCAACCATGCAGGACTCGCCCTGCCCGCAGCTCACCACCCCACCACATCTCTGCCCAGCCTCATGGGGACACTCCCCCAAGTGCCAAACCAGCCATCCCTGATGCCTGCGGGAGCAGGGCAGTCAGCTTCAGTGTCCCTTCTGCAGAAGCTCTTCCGGCTGCCTCCAGGGTCTCCTCCTATAGATGTGCCGGAGTGACCCCAGCCCCGTTCTGACAGACTGGCTGCTCAGTCCGCTCTTCCTCCAAGCTCCCTTTCTTGATAAAGGTTTATTTTTCATATTAGCAAACTGAGCTTTTAATTATTCCCTGTAGATATTTAAAATTTGGGAAATACAGCACCTGGCAAAAGAATATATAAACATGCCAAGTGAAAGAAACCAGTCACAGGATATATCGTATCACCATATTTTCCTATTGACGTGAAATTATCTGTGTCTTTGCACAGAATAGGGAAGCCTAGGACAGAAAGTAAACCAGTGGTTGCTTAGGGCTGGGAATAAGGGTTGGAGTGATAGTTAAAGGGCACAAGGATTCTTTTCAAAGTGTGGAAAATATTCTAGAATTGACAGTGGTCATGGTTGCCTCTGTCTGTAACACATGAAAACCACTGAATCACTTAATGGGTGATTTGTATGGTATGTGAACTATATCAGTGAAGCTATTAAAAATGAAGGCAAAATAATATTTTATGACAAATAAAAAACATGTACAGAATTTAAGAGACAATAATGAAATGAATCTCACCAGCCAGAACCAAGCAGAATATCACAGAGCCCGAAGTCACCTTTTCCCCCACAGGTAACCACTGACTTCCATATTGTGTTCATGGCCATGCATATATGTATCTGTCCCTAAACTAGGTATGGTTTAATTGTACCTACTGGTCAGTTTTGTACACATGGATTCATACAGTAGTGGTTTGGCGACTTGGTTTTAAACACTATGGTTTAGATGTATTCGTAATACATCATCCACATTCCCTGCTGTATATAATCCCCTTGTATGAATAGAACACAGTTCATGCACCTGTTCTACCATTGATGGCATTTGAGCCACTTGCAGTTTGGGGTCATTATGGGCAGTGCTTACATTGACCTTACACATGTGCAAGAATTTCTCTAGAAACATTTCTAGTAGGAGATTGCCAGGCTGTAGAATCCATGCATTCTTATCATTAATAGATAACAACTCTTTTTCAAGGAGGTTGTACTGACTTGTGCTCCTAGCAGCAGGAGTGAGAAGTATTGGTGTTCTATGTCTTCAGCAACACTTAGTGTTCTCCAGCTTATCTAGAGGGTGTGAAGTGGTATCTCATGTGTGCACTTCCCTGACTGCCAATGAGGTTGTACATTTTTTGTGGGTGTTTTCCAATGTTAGCATTTACAGCATAGCAAACACTCCCACAACTTAGAAGCTTAAAATAACATCCGTTTCATTTAGTTGACAATTCTGTGTGTTGGTCAGGCTTACTGGATGGCAGGAATGGCTGGGGCCCCTCTCCATGTAGTTTGTTCCTCTAGAAGGCTAACTCGGGCTCTTGCATGTGGTGGGCAGTATGTTCCAGTGAGCACCCAGACAAGGCAGATTACAATGTGCGCGTTTGAACACACTGAGGCTAGGGTCAGTGTGGAGCAGAGCTTCCCGAGGGACTACATCCAGGGAACAAAAACCTGGGGTGTTAACCGTATAGCCTCAGCAAGAGCCACTGCCTGTTTCTCTTGGATTGTCAGTCTTTATTTTGACTGGTGGGGGGTCTTTATAGAGTCTGGATAACAATCATCTGATAGTTTTATGTGTTGATTTTGAGTCAATAGAAGTTCTTAATTTTAATAAATGAGACCAAAAAATAATAATAATGGTGTGTTTTCTGTGCTGAAATTTGAAAATGTTACAATTGAAACAAATATGGAAAACTTATTTATCTCAAAGGAGGAACTGGGATCAAACTATGAGAACTTACAAATTTAACTTCTGCATCTGCTGTAGTTTAGTAATTATTTTAGGAAAAGTGCTGAAGTAGAGATTTAAGCTTTTCAGGAAATTTGAAGTTCTAGGGAAAATTATATGCAGAGTTGGTTAATTGGAGCAAAAAGTCAAATCAGTTATTTGGGAAAATTCAAACAAATGCAACTCTTTTTAAAACTTGTAAGTTAACCTTGTTCAGTTAGGAATATACATTGTATTCTGCATAACTTGGTTTTCTTCATAAAATTATCTTTTAATACTGTATTTGATATATTCAGGAAAATACAAAGTTTCTAATATTTTTTAAAATACATGAGGTATAAGAGGATAGATATTAAGATTTTCGAGTTTGAAGTCTCTTCCCCAAGTTCTTAAATAAGCAAAAATATCACTACACACCCCCCAATGCAAGAGAAATATTTCAACATTATAACAGGAAGAACTGTTTGGGTTCAATGTAAAAATGTTACAGTGTCCAACAGAAGGGGAGTTAACTTTTTTCAGAGGAGTATCTGAGTGAAGACTCTCCAGATTTAATTGAATTTAATGTCGACATCTGAGGTGATTTCCTTCTGTTTGTTTTTGGAGTTTTCCCCAGGAGTGCTTCGTCATTCCGCAGGGTTTCAGTTCGTCCCCTTCACAGATGCCCAACTGGGACTGAGAGGCACAGGGCGAACAGACAAATTGGAACTGTTGGTTACCCTATTCTTCAGGAATTGTAAAAAGCAGAATGTATTGGTTTCGATTTATACCCACGTCTCTAGCCTTTTATTTGCTTAACTTAGTCTTTTGATTGGGCTTTTCCCTGGCACAAATCAGACCTGCTGGAGGTGGGAGTGTTCGGGAAGCAGGAAGCTCCAGGATTGGTGGTTTGGGGAGGGTGGGCTGCCCGCAGGCAGGCTGGTACCCAACATTGATATTTTTCAAGCTTTGTACTTGTTTTCTCATCTAGGCAACATGGTAGCGTTGTTTACATTAATGATTTTGAGGCAGCATGTTCTGATTTTTCTTATTTATTTGGTAGTCTCTTGGTTTAGATTGTACTCTGGGCTGTGCTTACAGTTTTGACAAAAATTGGTTGTATCTAGGTCATTTGGAAAGGAGGGGATTTGACTGTCTGGATAAACAGAACATAAAACAGGTGGTTATTAAACCACCAGACCAAGAGGAGATCATGATTTCCCTTTGATTTAGGTGCAGATATTGCTACATAGATTGACATATAAAGACTTATAATATATAATTTAAGCAAATAATTACTCAAGATGTAGAGGCCAGGGAGTATATATGAGCATTTTCTTCATTCTAAAACCATTATGCCCTTTAATCCCCCTCACACAGCTTCTAGGCTGCCCTGTGAGGTTGTGCAGTGTGTGTACTGCACAACTTGGGGGTGGGCACCCACTTGCTTCACATTTATCCTAGATTTGTCTAGAGAAAGGGGTGCTTTCTCTGGCTTGCGCGGAATTCTCCTGGGCAAGTGGCAGCCAGTGTGACTGCCTCCCCTGCCCTGCCAACTAAGGTGCTTAGAGGAAAACCTGAAGGAAATACAATTTTTCTTCTGCTAACATTTTTCAGCCCTCCCTTCTGCTACTCTGTCATGCCTCTGCCCCGAGACACCCCATACTTTCCTAGTTCTGCTCGCATGGCAGCACAGGGGGTACAACACAGAACCTGGGTCAGTGTTGCAGTTTCCTACCTGTGCAATCCAGGGCAGCCTCCTTGCCTTGTCTGTGCCTCAGTTTCCTCCTCTGTAAAATCAGGACGGTGCCTTTCTCCTGGGCTGTTGGGAGGCTTAAATGCATTGAGTGTAAAGTCTGTACAACCGTGCATGACATGTTGTATGTAAATGCTACCAGCCTTGGTCACTTAGCATCTGACTCTCAAACATTGATTAACATCAGCGTGTGATGTGAAGGCACAGGTAGAGAGCTCATGACCTGTTCCCTTGATCCCATGAGAAAAAGTCCAGGGAAAAATCAATTCCTTTGTCTGTTTTCCTCAGGGGGCTTGCTGCTCCTGAACCCAGCAGTTCCTCCCTCGTGTGTGGCTGGCTGGCTGTGTGTCAGCCGCCCCCATGAGATGGAGCCCCTTCTGTGTACTCCTCAGGGCTTCACCAGGGGCCTGGTGGGGCTCCAGAGGCACCAGGCTCCATGGGCAGCCGGGGCTCCCTGCGGTTGGGGGCGCCACATCTTTGAGGCAGTGTTATCTCCCTATGGCATATCTTCTGGGCAGGCAGGCTCAGCAAGGCAGTGCTCACCACATGCCCCATTCTGGTCTCAAATGCTCTGGGAGGATATTGAATGTCCACACAGGGCTCTGTAGTTTGGACTGGATCAGGTAGCGCAGCCAAGATGGCAATTTTGACCTTGAGTCTGAGTTGAGACCTAATCAGGAGAGGAGAGAGCTGACCCTAAAGAGGAGAGAGGGGACCTCTCTGAGGAGCTGAATGAGCTCACAGCCCTCATAAGGCATCATGCCCATGTCACTGTGGAATCCTAGAGACTGGGGTGTGGCGCGTGCACGTGTGCATGTGTGATTCCTCGTGGGTGTGGGTCGCTTGTTCCTGGTCAAATGTAGGCACCCTGCTGTGGTGTTCCCATATTGAGCCTGACACACCAGGATTCTAGGTGACACCATATCACTTATTGAATGAAACTTGAATAAAGCTGCTCTATGAACAGAGAGTGCTGGACATAATTTTTTCTGTCAACTTTGCCATAAACAATGAATCTCTGGGTGATCAGTATAAAGATCTATGAGGCTGTGGCCACATTTAGACTTGGTTGGGGATTTCAGTCACAGAAGACACAAAATGAACAAATAACCCCATTGCAAGAATCTTGATGTTCTTACCAGAGATGCCATCACCTCTACAGGTCTGAAAATGCTAAATTAAGTGGGCCTAATGATTCGCACAACTTGGTTGAGCATAAGTCACGGAGGCAGGTCCGTCTGTGACGTCAGACCTGGGGTAGCTCTGAAGGGTTCCCGACGTGGTGACTTCGAGTTGATTTTATCTTTGGGTTACAGAGGACAATGCACTGCTGTCTCCGGAAAGCATTTAAAGATCCAGTCCATGGTTTATTTAAACACAGGCCACGGCTGCCTTAGTGGCACAGGGAGCTCCCGGCCAGCTGACACTGCCAGGTTGGCCACTAGCCACCACACATGTAGCCTGGGGCCCTTTGCTCTGGGTGTATTGGGGCTTTGAGAGCCTCTGCAGAACTTGCTTGTGGGTTTGTACCAGACTTTTTATTGTTACTTTTTTCTAGTCTTTAGTACTGAAATTTTATTTTCTAAATCTTCCTTTTCTCATTTTGTTTGGGTGGAGTTAAATTTTCTCCGGTGAAAGGAAAACTTCCAGCTATTGATGAATAAGTGACTGGAGGAAACAGTAAAGGGGGGTGTTAGGTCACCTTAGGTGCCAGGTACCAGGCCACATCATCCCTGTGTCCCGTTGCCCTGGAGACCAGCTGGCAGCCTTTGCGAGTCTTCCTGTGGCTCACGAAGGGGGTGGACCAAGCCTGTGAACCGGCAGCAGCTCCTCTGGCTGGGAAGGCGATATGCCACCTCTTCTCATCACACTGCCAGGGCCTGCATTTTACTGCCTTTGAATCCACTCAGAGCCCATGGGTTTTTGAGTCTTTGAACCTCTCAGTCTGGGCAGCCCCAAAACCACCAGATCCCATCTTGTCTTCCCCAAATCCTAGAAAAGTTCCCATCGGTTCAGGAGCCATTCATGCCCATGTGGGTACAAAGATTAGTCCTTTTTGGAGAGGCTAAAAAAAATTCTGTCTGTCATGTGACCAGGAAATAATAAGTCCACTGTTCTGCTGTTAGCTATGTAGGCTTAAGGAAAAGAAGGAAAGAAAGCAAGGAAGCAGGCTCGCGGCCTTCCTGAAGGGCGGCTGCCCCATGTCTGTGCCAGGCACGCAGGGAGGAGCAGAGCGAGCCCGTGTCTGCACAGGGAGGAGACTGCCAGGAGGCCAGACCCCAGCCACAGTCAGGAGGGGCAGGCAGCTGGGAGCAAAGCCAGCACTACTTCTTCCCTGACTGCTCTGGGCCAGAGAGCTCTGTCAGCCACGAGCTTCATAAAGAACTTCTCTCTCCTTGACGTCTTGGTATGTACTTTATGAAGGCTGTTGACATGTTATCCATTTCCTGAACGACACAGCCAGAGCTTCCCCATCTCAGTTTCCAGAAAAAGCAAGGGGCCCAAGTGCAGAAATCAAGGCTAAGAATATATGTTTTATGTAAAGGAGACAAAGACTCAGTTCAAGGGGAGACCTCTTTGGAAATCTGCCTCCTCACACAGGTCCCCATGAACATCGGCACGCCGCCTCCCGGCACCAGGGTCAGGGCTGCCCCGGGGCTGAGCGCGAAGCCAGCCAGCCTGGCTGTGTGCCATCTACTTCAACCTCCTCGGCAACTGTGTTGGCACCGCGCTTACGCACACATACAAGCCCACATGCATGCGAGCCCTTCATTTTCTGTCGTCCCTGCGCTGCCCAGGAATCTACCTGCCCCTGGAAAG
Source organism: Manis pentadactyla (assembly GCF_030020395.1). Lineage (NCBI taxonomy): Eukaryota > Metazoa > Chordata > Mammalia > Pholidota > Manidae > Manis > Manis pentadactyla. The sequence goes on along the minus strand of NC_080020.1, from coordinate 142,462,913 downwards.
CAAGCTCCTTATCAAGACCAACTTTCTGATTCAGGAGAAAAGTATGGTCGTGGTGCTTCTTGGTCCAAACGTTAGAAACCACAAGTTGCTGGTGGCTGCTAAGACTTCAGCCCATCAACCTACACTTGGATAAATCTGAGTAATTCGCCTTAGTAACCCCTACAAATAAAAGCCTAGTGGCAAGATTTCCAGGGGTCATTTGTAGGGAATGACATACATTTATTGCAGGGATCCTGGTGGGGCCTGGTCAGTATGACAATCCGAGGAGACTGTGCCCCCATTTTAAAGAGTGAGACACAGAGGGGTCCAGAGGCCCACTGAATATAGAGAAGCCAGCTTCAGTGAAGGTCTCTGGAAGCTCAGCCCTCATAAGCTTCCTCTTTCCCCTGGGTGTGGGCAGAGCCTTCCTCAGGCCCTTGACTCCCTCCTGTCAAGGCCACACCAATCGTGTAGAGTGGCCAGGGCAGTGAGATGTGAATGACATGGATGGTGTCACCAGTCCAGGTCCTCACGGGTAATCCCCTCACCAGCTGGAGATGACTCCTGTCATGGCTACTTCTGCAGCATGCCCTTCATGTGTTGGAACATGGTGCAGACTGTGGCCTGCTCTGCCCCTAACATGTTCTGGTATGGTTGCAACAGGTCCCCTGCACTCTGTGAGCCCCACGGCAGCCGGTGGCTGGGCTGTGACTGTCAGAAAGTCCTGGTTTGCAGTCCGTGTGCATGGACTGGCAACCCTGCCTGACCCAAAGGTCTACTCTGTGCTGTGCCTCAGCGCAGGCACCCCAGGTCAGAGGGCACCCCAGGTCAGAGAGCACCCTGGGTTGGGAGCAGCCCTGGGTCAGAGGGGTACCCAGCATGGGACCTGCACCAGCTCCCAGGAAGAGTGAGCCGGGAGCTGCCCTCTGGGGAGCTGCCCTAGTAAGGTGACCAGCTGTGCTGTGTTCAGCCAGAACATTCTGCGGTTAGGAGTTTGCCTTTCAGCACGAGAGACCTGTAAGCCGCACTTTGCCTGATTTTGCCCATCAGGTACTCACCGCGCCTCTCTGCCTGGGTGAGAAAGGGAGTGGTGATGCCTGCTTTCAGAAAGGAGAGCCGGCCTTGGGCTAGGAGGAGATCATTTTCACAGGCTTCGTCATGAGGTTCCTCATACACACTTACTGTCAGATCCCACACAGTCGGCACAACTCACCCACAGGCCCCCAGGGATAGACCCTTATGAAAGCCGAGTTGGGAAGCGGTGGGGCTGGTGGGGCCACATGCTCTGGCTTCTACAGCCTGCAGGGGCTGCTGAACGGGCCATGGGCTCGGGAAGCATCCCAGGCTGAACAGGTCCTACGGTGAAGTGGCACTGGCTCTGTGGACAGACAGAGGCCTGGCTCTGACCCCCTCTGGGCCGCCTTCCAGAGCTGGGGGCTGGGGTGTCTGCTGGGATTCCTGCAGCCTTCTGTTCTGATTTCCTGGGCGGTGTGTCATAGTGACACATTGAGGGGACTTGCTAGGGACCTGGGGCCCTCTTAGGGGACAGCTGCCTGCCTACAGTGAGGCTGCAGCCCAGCCTGCTGCTTTCCCTGAGACTCCAGGATCTGTCTGTTTTAATACCCTAAGATCTTGTTCATAGAGCACATTTTTTTCACAATGCCCTGGAGTTACCCTGCTTCAGAGGCACTTTATTTAGGAGGAGTTGGTGACAGTAGGAGACTGAACTAAATTAGAACACAATGATTTCTGTTCTGGTTCTCATGACCTATAGGAGTTTTTGTTTCTTGATTTTGTTTATTTCTTTTTGGCTCCATGGAGCCTTCAGGTGGGTGCATGCAGAAGGAGGCACATCAGCAGGGGGCTCCCCTCGCATGTCCACGCTGCTGGCTCAGAGCATCAGCATTTGCACAGTCTGGTGGGAGGGGCAGGCCCAGGAGCCTTCCTGGTGGTGCGCGGGACCCTGAGGAGCAGCTCCTGAACACCCAGATCACAGGCCAGCGGGTTTTTCCCACTCTGGCCCCTGGGTCACAGAGCCTTTGCACATACACTGTGAGTGCCCTTTGGTGGGGAGATGCTTGCAATGTTGACCATAGCCCTCTTGGAGAGCAGAAGTTCTTCAGATTTTTCTGTTTTCCAGATTCTCAGTGCATTTGGGAGTAAATGCATTCCCGATTCCATCCTGGTGGCTGTTTATAAACCTGAAGGCCCACCCTGTGATTTGGCCCCCAGCTCCCTAGTGGGAAAGCATGCAAACTGTCGCCTGCTCTCCAAGGCTGGTGCACAATCTCTGCTGGCCCTCAGCGGGGATGCCAGGCTAGGGGGTTGACAGGGACAAGTGGCCCAGGTCAGGGAGCTGCAAGCTCCTGGGTGGCCCAGGTGGAGTGTCAGAAGAGCTTGGTGGACCCGGTGCAGTTGGTAATGAGCGGCTGGTGGGCAAGGGTGTTGCTACTTAGCAGTAAGACTGAATCCTGCTCAGGCTGAATTGGGTGGGAGACAGCGGAAGGCAGCAGAGGGACACGTGCCCACCACAGGGGCCTGAGCTGCTGGGGCCTTGCAGGTCCTTCTTGGGCGCCGAGGAGCTGGTGGGCAGGACTGAGCCTGGGTCCTCTGGAAAGCTGGGCAAGCAAGCTCTCCAGTGTTCTCTTGGGGAGTCCAATTGAAACACTGTGGGTGGGCTCTGGGGCAGCCCCTGGAGGGAGGGAGCAGGGCTGCGAGGAGGCATGGGCCGCAGGCTCCCTCTGACCACTTGTAATGCTTTGAGGCTCAGAAAGCACTCTCAAGGAGGCTCCTTGCTCCTCACAGCTGCCCTGGGGAGCCATCCCGGCTATGGAGCCTCGTGCAAGACCCCTCTCTCTGCCTACTTGGTAGGGCTGGGCTCTCAGGAACCCCAGTCCCATGCCTACCGCCCCACCCTTGATCACGAGGTCCATGGTGGAGAGTGGGAAGTGGCTGCGTGGGGAGAGAGCCTCAGCCCCCAGAGCCGCCGGGCCCAGGCACTCGTCTGCTCTGCTCTATGTCGGCCTCCATGAGCTGCTACACCCCCACCGAGCTCGGTGTTTTCTTCTGTGAAGTGGGTACAGGACAGCTTGTGTGAAGTGCTGCCTTCGGGAGGAGGGCTAACGGGTCTCTGGGGGCTAAAGGAAGCAGCGGGGAGGCTACCTGCATTCAGACAGGGAGAGAGACTGGAGTGGGTGCCCCAGCCTTGTCCCAGACAATCCCAGTTAGGAATGAACTAAGCTTCAGGTAACCTCATGCTGTGTTTGAACAGAGTACCTAAGTGCACGGTCAGGGTAGAGAGCCTGCCTTTTCCTCCTCTGCAAATACTGAAGGTCCGTGAACCAGGCCCCATGGCAGGTCGACTTCCCGGCCAGGCCCGGCTCCTCTGGGGCAGGAAGTCCGTTCTGTGAAGGGACCTGAGCAGCTGGGTTAAGGGCCCTCAAGAGCCTGGGCGAACTCCTGCTCTGGACTGTGAAGCCGCCCCTCCCGTCAGCAGGGCCATGTCTGCCAGAAGGAGGGCAGCAGAGTGAGGACTCTGCCTGGGACACTGTCAGTGCAGCCCTTCCCTGGGCCCTCACACTGCGTAAGAAACACGCAGCAGGGGGGCTCATCAGTCCTGAAGACTGCATTTGTTTGTCTTCATTGTAATGGCAGCAGAGCGGTAACTACCACCTGTGGAATTAGACTGCAGAGTGCAGACGGAGAGTGAGGACAGGCGCAGATGTCAGGAAGGGTGCTCGCAGCTTTGAAGATGTCGGCCCGTCGCTGTGCGAGTCGTACTTGGGAAGCGTCTTCAGTGGGCGCAGACCCGTTTGCTGGCATGCCCCCTGCCCTGTGTGTGGGGAAGGGAGCCAGCTGCCTCCTAGCCATGGTGCACAAGAGCAGTGTAACACCAGCAGGTGCGTTCCAAGGGCAGCGGCCTGGGGCGGGAGGGCCTGGGACTGCAGAGTCTTTACCTGGCTCCTGCCCACCCCTCCCACCCCCTGGTGGAGGAGGAGCACCCACAGAGCAGGAAGGGCTCCCTGGCTCTCCATCTGACCAGTGCACAGCATGTTTCTTCCTGAGCTGCCTGAGCAGGGCCAGTGGCTCAGTGAGCTATATGCCGGTGAAGTCGTGGGTGGGGACGGTGTTGAGGCCCGACTGCCCCTCGTATGGGAGCAGCAGTTGTCTGGGGAGAGACCAGGGACCACGCACCTCACACTCCCGCGGCTTCCCCAGTGTGTCCCTGGCAGAGTCAGCTGCCCTGCAGCCCCCTGTTTACCTCTGCTACAGGATCCCAGTGTCCAGCAGGGTGGAGCCTGTGAGCGGAGCTCCCTGTGCAGTGGTTGGGCCTTGGAGCTGAACAGAGAGGCTGCGACTGCCCTGCCTGGAAAGGGCCTGCAGAGGATGGACAATCCTTCCCTTTATGAAAGCATGTGCTGTTTTGTCCATTTATTAGTTACATTGCTGAATGGGGCACCTACTTAAGGTTTGACTGGTTGAGAACTGGTGTCAGTGGCAGGCATTTCTAGCCTTTGTCAGGGGCTCCTACAGTGTTTGGGGCTGGGAGCATCCTCTGGGCTGGGGGCCCCAACCCTTCACTTTCTGTGGGGAAACAGGCCCTGGAGGGCCACTTGGCCTTCACTTCCTTTATGTTCTCTATCTGCTGACGCAGGAGGCATCCTGATGCATTAGATACAGTGTGTACGAAAATCTGCCCGTGCACATGCAGCATTTTACTTCATTAGATCAGGAGGAAAGGCCACAGGGCTCTACAAAACCAGATCCCCTAGCAGGACGAAGTGTGGCCAGAGCAGGACAGGGCCAGCTGACAACCGGCTACGAGAACACAGGAGCATTGATGTACATGTGGGCCTTGGTGCGGAGATGGCCTGGGAGAGGATTCCTCTGGGGCTAGTGCCAGGGTCTTCCCATTAGGGATACAGGTGTATTTTTCAATGATGTCCTGTTTAAAGAAGACCATCAGTAAGATTCTGCAGTTAGATACCTGAGGCATGGAAGCTTGCAGAGAAACCACTTGGCAGTGCCTGTGGATGTGAGGGACGCCTGTCTCAGACGGCCGTAACTCAGAAGCACCAACAGACTGTAATGAGAGCAGGGGCTCCTCGCAGCACGTGGGGTCAGCCGGCCTAACTGCAGGGCTTGGGGGTCACTGCCTTCACACCTGATTTGATACCCCAGTGGCCTCTCATGGTACCCATGGGGGACCCGAGGGTCCAGCGACAGATTTCGGGGCCCCTACTCTGCAGACAGGTAAAGCTATCCAAGTCTTCCCCTCGCAGCTTGGGATTGGAGGTGGATTCGTACCTCACCCCTTCAGAGATTTGTAAAGAGTAGGTAATTAAGTGGCTAGAACATGGAGACTTAAAAAAATACTCTGGGTTAGAAAGCTGAAGCATTGAGTGGTTTGGTCTCTGCTTTTCTTTATGAGGAGCCAGGCAGACCAATCCACTTGACGTTCATTGCCAAGCAAAGCTGGTAGACAAACTCTCCCTGCTCTCCTAGGAAAGCCTCTCAGGGAGGACATGGTGCTGCAAATGGCCATGAACTGTGACCTGTCAGCCCATGTCTGTGAGTCTCCCCGCTGTCCCCCGAGCCTGCAAGTCTCCCCGCCCTTCTCTTAGCCTGTGAGTCTCCCCGCTGCCCCCTTGGCCTGTAAGTCTCCCCGCTGTCCCCTCGGCCCGCGAGTCTCCCCGCCATCCCCTGAGCCTACGAGTCTCCATGCTGTTCCCCGAGCCCGCGAGTCTCTCTGCTGTCCCCCGAGCCCGCGAGTCTCCCCACCCTTCTCTTAGCCTGTGAGTCTCCCCACTGCCCCCTTGGCCAGTAAGTCTCCCTGCCATCCCCTCGACCCGTGAATCTCCCCACCATCCCCTCAGCCCGCAAGTCTCCCCGCCATCCCCTGAGCCCGCGAGTCTCCCCGCCCTTCTCTTAGCCTGTGAGTCTCCCTGCTGCCCCCTTGGCCTGTAAGTCTCCCCGCCATCCCCTCAGCCCACGAGTCTCCCTGCCGTCCCCTCGGCCTGCGAGTCTCCCCGCCGTCCCCTCAGCCCGCGAGTCTCCTCACCCTTCTCTCAGCCTGTGGGTGCTCCCTATCTACCTCAAAACACGCTCCCATGTGTCCCTCAAGGCCTCCCGATCAGCTAGTGCCCCTGCCATGGAGTGATCAGTCAGGGGTGTCAGAAGACCCAGATGATCTTGGTAGAGACTCAGTTTTTATACATGAATTGGTGCCCTTTTAAGGGTTTACTTGCTGTTGTAATACCTCAACGACAAAGCTCACAAGCCTCCAGAAGGGGTGCAACATGGATTATTTCAGGTTGTGCATTTGAGGCAGCACTCAGTTTGGGGAGCTCACGAGGTGTGTACCCCAGAGAGGGGTTCAGCTGCTTGGACTTCAGCTCCTGAGGCTTTTTAGAATGGGATGATTGTCTTTTCTTGTTATTAAAAAGGAACAGTAAGAAAACCATGAGGATGGAAGGGAAAGTGTGGAGGACAGCTACATATTAGGGTTAAAAGCCCCAAAGCAGGAAGAAGCTGCAGTGGGTACCAATGGCAGCTTGTGGGTGTGTTCACCACCTGAGGAAGAGGAACAAGGTTTGAAAAACAAAATACCGCAAAATGGAAGAAAAATTGACTTCTCCTATTATTCTTTCTCTTCACATAATTAAACTCTCCAAAAGCAGTATGGTGGAAGCAAACACCCTAATTCAAACAGCCCCCAGATCTCAACATTGAGCCTGTGCCTGTGCCTTACAGCAGCAGTGGTGGCCCAGTGTGAGGCAGTTGGGCTTCTGCCACCAGTACTGCTTCATCTGTGGAGTGAGAGGCTGTCGAAGGCCAGAGGCCCAGCCCCAGTCCCCCCAAACCCCAGCCTCATTACAGGCAGGACAGGCTGCTCCTCCCCTGGCAACGAGACAGCATGGGGAAGCTGGTGTTTGCCCTGGCAAGGTGACTGACCCTGCCACAGACCGATCCTGTGCTTTGGGTGGAATTTATAGCCAGTTATTTATTTGGAAGCTCTGACAAGCAGTTCAAGGTTTTTTATTAACAAAAATGATAAAGTTATTTAATGCAAGAGATTGATGCATAAAAGCTTTCTTACGTGGGGTGTGCAGGGCAGGAAAATATACCAAGAGGTGACAGCCAGAGGAGGCACAGAGCTCCCTCCAGTTCCAGATGTGCTCTGTTCTGAGATAGTTTTGGGGGTGAAAGAGGGGAAATGACCTGCTGAGCCCCAGAAAAACTCACAAGTGCAAAAGTGTGCATGTGCCTATGTGTGCCTGTGCTGTGTGTGTGCATGTGTACGCCTCTGCCTATATGTGCCTGTGTGTGCATGTGTATGTGTGAGCCTGTGTTAGCCTATGCCCATCTGTGTGCCTGTGTGCACCTGTGCCTATGTGTGTGCATGTGTGCGTGAGCCTGTGTGCACCTGTGCCTGTGTATGCCTGTGTGTGTGCATGTGTATGTGTGAGCCTGTGTGTGCCTGTTTGTGTGGCTCTGTGCGTGCCTGTGTGTGTGCCTGCATGTGTGTAAGCTTGTGTGTGCCTGTGCCTGTGTGCCTGTGTGTGTGCATGTGTGTGTGAGAGCCTCTGTGTGTCTGTGCCTGTGTGCGCCTGTGCCCATGTGCGCCTGTGCCTGTGTGTGTGAGCCTATGTGCACCTGTGTGAGCTTGTGTGCGCCTGTGCATGCGTGTGCCTGTGTGTTTGGTGTCACAGGAGAAGCATCCACTGCATCAGACTAGTGCTGCCTGAAGCCAAGCTTCCTCTCCTGTGAACAACTTGTTCTCAAATGGAAGGCATGACCAAGGACGCCCACATTTGGAAATGCATTCCTGAGGCACCTTTAATCTGCCCTTCCTCGTGCCTCTGGCTCTGGTGAGTGAGGCCCTTAACCACTGGGGACACAGAGAGTGGCTGCGCTGGCACTGTGTTAACAGCACCTCTCTAGGTGGGGTGGAGCACAGCCTGCGAGTCCTTCACACTCAGCAGGGCAGCTCAGGAGCGAACACAGGAATGGGTTTAGAAGGGTTTTGTTTCAGGCCTTTCCTTCCCTTTGAGCAGTGACTGCATGGCCCCAAGGTTACCTCATCAAAGCATATGAATATGGTACATCAAAAGTAGAACAGATAACTAAATTATAGTTATTTAATTTAAAAAATAATAAGAAAGAAAAGTGAATGTGGGAGCACACGTGTCCTGAGTGCTGCAGAGAGACTGACCCCACACCCTTTAGTCGCCCTCCACGTATTCAGAGCTGAAGACCAGCCAGCCACAGACAAGGATGAGTTACATCCACTGAGCCGTAAAGGCTATTCTCTATGAGCTGATTTATTTACAGATTTATTTTTTTTATTTATTTGATTTATTTATATAAAAATATATAATTTATTTATTTGATTTATTTACAGATAATTACAGGTAAAACTACCAAATATAAGACTTCAAAAGAAAATAATACTACCTGTAAAAAGACATGGATAAAAGCATAGACCAATATTTTTACCGTTTCATTGAGATACAGTGGGCATGAAACATTGAATAAGTTAAAGAGGTTCAGCATAGTGATTTGATATATGTAGACATTATGAAATGATTACGTGATAAGTTTAGTTAACATGCATCACCACACATACACATTTTCCCTCATGATGAGAACTTTTAAGATCTACCCTTTTAGCAACAGCATTGATCAGTATTGAGGTACATTTTCAGCAACAGCATCCTGAATGCCTCCGATGGGGCCTCTCCCTGGCTGACAGTAACCAGCCAGGGAGGTGGTTGCACTGCGTCCCTTCTTATTCGAGTTCCTTACCCTGTATGTGCTGAGATTTGTCATTTTTTTTAAGGAATCCTCCCTTCATCCAAATAGGAAATACACGTGAAGGCAAACAAAGGAAGCAGACGGCTTCCTGTCAGCTGTGTGGGAGGTGCCCCCACCCTGTGGGCAGGCAGGACCCAAGCACCAGTGCGGCCAGCGTGAAGGAATCCCGGACAAACCCAGTAGATGGAAACCGTGTGGCTCATCCCGGATCCGAGTGCGCCGGAAGGAACCCAGGGCCGGAGAGCCACACCCTCGGTGCCCGCGGGGAGAAAGCCTTCCTTTCGGACTGCTTCTCGCAAAGGCCGAGTGGACCTTCTCGGAGGGTGAGGAGCCTGGCTGCGCTCAGCGCCTTCGGGTGTCATGACTCCCTTACGCAGAACCGCGGCGGCGCCGTGCTGGGGCTGCGGCTGGGGGGCCATGGGGCGAGGAGAGGGCATGGCCGCCGAACAGAAGTCCCAGGGACGCTCCTTTCCCTCTCCTCTCTGCACTCGCCTCTACAGGGACTTGTTAAAGGATCTGCGCTGTGCCGGCGGGGAGTCAGCCGGAATGCCCACCTCGGGTCTCGCGGAGGCCCTGGGGGATGAGGCGGAGACTCCCGGAGGCTCTGTGTGCCCGAGGGCTCTGTGTGCTGGGGCCGGTGCTGCGGTGCCCCCGGGCTTCTGTGGGAGGGCACCGAGCCGCCTCGCTTTTGGCCCGTCCCCCACAGGTGCTGGCAGGCCTGCTGCCTGTCAGTGACAATGCCTGTTTGGTCTAAGGATTTTTGTCCCCTGGAAGTCCTGCCTCAAGTGAGTAAAAGCAGCAGCTTTTAGACCCAAATCTAGTCCCTGATGGTCCTCCCTGACCAGCGGTCTGCAGTGCTCAGATGACGCGGCCCAGCTGTCGTAGTCTCTGCTGTGCCCGCACCTTCCTGTGGTGCTGCAACCTCATGGGGGTAGGGGGGCCGGCAGGACCACGGCCCAGGGCGAAGGCAACTTCCCAGAAATGACTGACCCTGTGGTGCATGGTGTGACATGGGCTGTGTGTTCTCGGCTTTGGGGGCCTGCTTTCTCCCACTAACAAGGGCTGTAATGTCCCCTGGAGCTGAGTGTGCTCACCTTCACAGTGAAGGAATCACCAGGGGCTCATATGTTCCCTATTAAGCTACTGGAAGAAGTTAAAAGCGGGGAAGAAAATACTTCTTTTCAAAAATTGGCTTTTAACTTTACCACTGGGATAGAGACTCACACAATTGCTGACAGAAGTTGTTTGCTGAGTATTCAGGGTTGAAGAATTGTTAGTTCCTGATGACCATCTGGGTGACTGAAAACACATTTTTGAATCCCCTGTAGGAGAGATGAAGGTGCTGCCCATCGACTAGTAGGGTCATAGGCCCACCCGAGGACACCCACGTGCCTGTGCTGACAGCACCAGCTGGCAGCTGTGGACGGCCAGGCACACATGACCCTCTGGACCCTGCACGGCCCCTGAGGCAAAGGCTTCTGTAGCCTGTCTGGGAGGAGCGCCCCTTGGGCAGCCCAGGTACATTGACAAAGGGACTCCTAAACCACAGGTGAAGGAGCAAGGTCATAAAGGGGACATGTGTCTACCCCCAGCAGTGAGGCTGAACATAGGTGAAGGAGAAACAGTCAGAGCCTGTGGGACGTGCCATTCGAGGAGCAGGTTAATGAAGCCCCTCCTTCAGTGTGTGCAGCATAAACGTGTGCTGGGCTGGCCATGGTGCATGTGCTGGGGCGGGGGCAGGCACAGGTCCCCCCTCTCCCGGAGCTCATGGTTTCATGATGATGATGGCAAACATCAAACACACAACTGCTGGGTTGCAGGAGGATTCCTAAGAGCTGTGCTGCCGCAGGGGAGGGGACCGCCTGTCGGGTCCCGGCTTCCCCTTGCATGTGGCCACAGTGGGGTGTGGGCTGTGATGTGAATCCAGGAATTGCTTGTCATAGACCTGACTGCTTATCAATGGGTCATTTGACACGAGAGAGGTGGCTTGCTAGTTGAGAATCAGGGCTCTGGCTTGATGGGCCAGGCTGCCTCGCTGGCTGCGTGACTTTCTCCACAGAGGATGGGGTGGCCGTAGTCCTGGCTGTGGGGTCCTGAGCCGAGCGCTTGCTTGTTATGTCAGTACCAGCACCTTCTGTGTCTTACTGTCGCCACCATTACTACGCTGTTACTGCATTTGTCATTCTGTTGAGCAGACTTCTTGTGCTAAGAGCAGTCCTGGAGCTCTGGAAGTCTTCTAGGACCTCAGTTTCTCAAAGGTGAAAATTTGCTATGCCTGGGAACAAACATTGCACATTTGAGATTTCAAGATTATCAGTCCTTAGCACATTATAATATTGGGGACGTTGTGTATCAAAAACGAGTTCTAGAAATTCCACTTGGAGGCATATGCCCCCCAAAATTGAAAACAGGTGGTCAAAAAATACTTGCTCACTCTTGCTCGGAGCAGCAGCACTCACAGTGGCTGCCCAGCGGGAGCAGCCCGAGTGCACACAGCAGGTGGATGGAGGGGCAGACTGCAGACTGTGCATTCAGGGGACTGCTATTTATCCATAAAAGAAAATGAGGTACCTGTACATGCTACATCTCAGATGAGACTTGAAAACATTATGCTCGAAAAAACCGTCACAGAATGTCACATATTATATGATTCCATTTCTACAAAATATCCAGGATAGATAAATCCACGGAAATTGAAAGCAGAGTGATGGTTGCTAGGGGGAGGAGGAGGAAGGAATGGAGAGGGAATGGCTTTTTATTTTGCCATAATGAAAATGTTTTGGAACTAGATAGAGGCAGTGGTGGTTGACATGCCTGTGCTACATGACTGAACTGGTTACTTTATAAGTTATTTTTATGCTATGTGAATTTCACCTCAATAAAACTAGTCAATTCTACATACCACTTACATTTTAGCAATTGTGGATTATCACAGTATCTTCTTGATATGACTTCAACTTTTACAAGTCATGCAAAATTGTCTTCTCTGAACATCCGACTCAGACCAACTTCCACCATTAAAAATCATGCTTCTGTGCTTGTCTGTCTCACTCCACTGATGGCAAGGAGCCCAGATTGAACCTCATGCTTTGGAGGGTCTCCATGAATATGTTTAACACTCTGCTATAATATGGTAAAGCTACAGGAGCTGCCAAGTGGGAGATACCCGGCGCTCTCTGTGATCCTGGGCGATAGGAGGCTTGTGGCATCCCAGGTGGAGTCAGATGGCCAGACTTCCCTGGACATGTTTGTGATAATAGTAGTAAGTTGCCCCACAAGGACGGCCACCAGTGTGATCTGAAGGGGGCCCTGGGACCCTCCCTTCGGTTGGACAGACATGGGAAGTAGGCTGTAGGCCAGAGGCTGGACCGATGCAGACATCAACGCCCTGCCTTCAGCCTTGCCCTCTGTGCTATGGGGTGGTGAGTTTTTCGGTGATTTGGGTGCTGTTTATTTGGGGGTTGTAAGTTTTTCCAAATGGCGAGATATCTGGAAAGCTCAGCAGGAAATGTGTGGCTCAGTTGAGAAGCACTCCCACTGCACCTGGCCCTTCCCACACCAACCCTCTCCTTCTGTGGGTGGCATAGTAGCCATGTCCAAGCCCAGGGGTGAGCCAGGGTTTGCTGCTTGGCCAGCTGAGGTGCTTTCACAGGAAGCCCGATCTCCATGCGCTTCTTGCAGCCCCCTTCCTCCCCAGCACAGCCGCCTGCCCACCTCCCCTTGCCAGTAGTTTATGGGGGGGGGCGGCATAGTTAGAGGGTCTGCAGGGTTCAGAGCAGCTGGTGATAGGATCTAGGCTCTTCCTTTCAAGGTCGCTTAGTTGTTTAAATCCATGCTGGGTTTGTGGAAAGTGAATTCATTACAATCTGACATTCCTGGGCTGTGGCCATGCAGTGGATTTATAGCCCTGGCAATCCCAGCTGGGCGTGGGAAGACAGCACACTCCCATTCAGTCTGGCTGCAGGGCCCCTGGGCTCATCCCAAGAGGATTCCTGGTTGGGTTGCTAGAGTGGGACCTGCAGCCACTCCCTCAGATGGCATTTGCTCTCCCAGGAGATGGCCAATGGTGTCTTTTGGCTGCAGGTTGTTTAGGAAGACCTTTGTTCCCCAGGGTTAATGTCTGACTCTGAGGAGCAGACATTCAACTGGAAACCAGAGCAAACACAAATACTCTCCCACATTACCAAATATGCAAGAATGGTGTTCTTGGAGATGGTAAAACTCTCATATCCTAGGGGACTAAAAAGTCATTTGCTCTAGATAAATTAGACTGACAGGGGATTAGCTCTTTGGGATATGAATGACATTGATGGCAAATATGTGTCCCTCAATAAACATAGCAGCTCTTTAGGGGGCAAGCCCAGTGGTGATGGCCGGAGCATGACTGTGTCCGGGTCCAGGCTGGTCTGAAGAAGGTACATGCCCTCCAGGACCCATGGAGGGCTTGGGGCCTTGTCACTGCTACATGGAGGCCCTTGTTCAAGCCACTTAGTGCTCTAGTTAGTCCACTGTGAAAGGGGTGCGGTGACTGGAGAAAATTTGTATTTTGCATATATATTATGAAACTGAATGGTTTGATTGTCATCATTATGCCACGAGTGCTTTGAGCTCAGGTGCTGGGGAGCTCTGAGCTGTTTCCAGGCAATGTCTAAGTAGCATAGAAAACACCTGTAAAAAATCTCCTTCACCCCAGCATCACTGATGTCTTGGCTTCCTCTGTTGTTTCCCTTCCAGAGAAGTCAGTTTTGATGTAACTTATATTCCACCTTGTTCCTGAAAGGATTTAAGGCAACTTGTAGAATTAATACACTTATGCAAGGTAAAATAATCTAAATTGACATGAGAAAAAATGAAGTGAAGACAATAGAGGTGAAGCGTGAAACGTCCAGCCAGGCCCTGTGTTTGGGAAGAGTTCAGGACGGGAGCACTAGCCTTGAGCGCCTCTCCCTGGAAGGGGACTGAATCAACCCACGAAGTCGGTTCCTCACAGGCTTCCCTCAGCTGCACAGGGCGCAAGCTGGCGGGCTGGGCCTGCCATGAGACTTCATTATTTAGCTGGAAGTGGATTTCCAGAACCTTAGCACACTGGTGCTGGGTGTGTTGCCATTTTGGGTTTTTCACTGGCCTCTTTGTGCAGGAGCCTAAAAGTGATTCTGGGATTGGTATTACTAGGTTTGCAGATAAGGTTTGATTGGATTTGAATTGATTCTTCTCCCGCTGTCATTGCATTTATGTGCCCCAGGGCTTGGCTATGGAAATGAGCATGCTGTCTGTGTAGTTTCCTAAGATTAGCATCTTCTGTGAAGAGCCCTACTTGTCAGGGTATCAGGCCCCTGCCTGCACCCCTGAGCAGACCACGGAATGCCAAGTAACAGGCGGTCCTGGTGAGCATGCCTCCTTGAGACGTGCCGTGTGCCTGGCATATCCACTCCCCTGCAGCGGACCTCAGCTTTAGCTGTGGATTACACACTCAGCACTGGGGCTGGGACTCCACCTCCCCACTCAGGGCACCCCCCTTCATGAGGAACCCCAGATGCGTTGTGCAACAACAGACAGACACAGGTTTTGGGAAACAATTACTTGGAAAATTACATTCTTCTGCCTGATGGTCACATACCTTGAAAGTGTGGAGAAACAGTGGCCAAGTGACCTGGACTCCTTCCTCATGAAAACGGTTTACAAGGGGACATTTCTTTGGTTAAAGCCAGTCTGCAATCCTCCTGGACTATTTTGCCTGCACTTGCTTGTGGGGGATGGTCCTGCGAGCCCACCATGGGCACCATATTGGCAGGGCTGGTGCACTAGCAGAGCCAGCTGCTGCCTGCAGCAGGTGGGGCTCGTCAGTTTGTAGTGGTGATGGCATTTCTGAGTGTACAGGGCATCTCTCCCTCCACCTTGGCATTCAGTGCCCCTCCCTCAGCTACCGTAAAGGTGCCCAATGCACAAAGGCCCCTGCGGACCCCGAGGCACACAGGATCGACAGTGGGGAAGGCTGACTGTGCGTACAGGATGGGGACGATCATCAGCCACTGCCCCATGCACTGTGTGACCATCCGCCCCAAGAGTCCCTGGCACACAACAGTCTTTGCTGCTTGCTTGTGCTTGTGAGTTCTGGTTGACATGTGCATGGCTTGGCATGCAGCTCTGGGTGGGTCCAGCTTCTCTGCATTCACCTTTCACCTTCTCTGGGCCAGCGGCCACCCGAGCCACATTCTTATGAGAAGAGACTGGACTGCAAGGAAGCAAGCCTGACCACACCCAACCAAGCACATCTCAAGCCTTTGCCGTCAGTGTCTCCCTGGCCAGAGCAGATCACATGGTTGAGCCCTGAGTGAAGGGGTGGGGAAATGCACCCCATGCAAGTGGGGCTGGCAGGAGAATTTGCTGAGTGATAGTTTACCAAGCACTGTGCGGACACGTACTTTCAGCACTAGAGGGAAGACTGGACATTGTGGCTCATAGGTTTCCTCATGCAAAGTCAGTAGGTATGTGCTTGACTTTGAGCTGATTTTTCTGCCTGGATGTGAAGCATGAGAAAACGTAAGGGACTTGGCGATGGCCATGGTCATTCAGCTTATGCCAGAGATATGGATTGCCTGGAGGATCACCCCATGGTGAGTGCACATTCAGAGCTGTGGCCCAGATTTCATGCAGGCATTTTGGAAAGGGGTCTAGATATTCTGTGCCAGTCTGCTTGCTGAGAGATATATTTATGTCTGGTGGAGGTGACTTAACTGCAGCCCTTCATACCACCTCTGTGGCTTTCAGAGCTGACAATAAGAAAGGTTCCAGCGGCCAGTGAAGGGCTAGTGGCAGTGTAGGCAGGCTGAACATTTGGCTACACCCGCAGCTGTGGGGCTGCTCAGCTGGAGCCCTCTGTGTCTGCTGCCTCCTGCCTCCCAGGTCTTCCTGCACCCCGCTTTGATGCTGCTGAGACCCCTGAGTCTGACTGTCGAGACATCACCAATGCCCCCCACACCCAAACATTCCATGGGCCCTACCTGAAGTGAGGAGCATGCACAGATGCCTGTTGGGTGGGATTTCAGGGAAATAGCCTATATTGCCCCTCTGCCCTTCACCTTTTCCCAGAAATGTCCTCACCACCCTTTCTTTTGGAATTCTATCATTGGAATTTCCACTTTTTACAACTCTTGTCAGCTTGTATTTCCTCTGACACTCAATGCCCTTGGTTGGGAGGAGTGACTCGAAACCATTGAGGATGCTGACCTGCCTGCCGGCTCTGGGTCATCTGAGGGATTTCAAGCTAAAACAACTTAGATCCACATGGTGAGAAGTGGTAGAGGCCTGCTCTTGGGCAGAAGGGTAGGGATCTGTCCCAGTGTGGGAGTCAGGGTATGGGCCAAGGATGGGGGCCACTTGGTAGCTGGGGAGGGAGGGCACAACACGGGCTGCGAGCCCACGGCTCCTGCTAAGCTGCTTTGGGGTTGGAGCCACAGGGGCTGCAGACTTCAGAACGCTGCACGGGCTTCTGCTCTTCTGACCCCAGATCCCAATCTAGTTTTTCTTCCTGTGCCTTTCAGGGGCTCTGTCTTTCCTGCTTCCCGCCCAGGCAGAATCATAAATGACTGGCTTCTACAATTATCTGCACCAGTGGAGGGAGGAAAAGCACGTGAAACACAAACTAACTGGTCACTGAGAATTCAGCATAACATCCGAGCTTGTTAGTCCTGGAGGGGAGCCCAGAGATACCTCAGTTTAGCTCACTCAGTTTACATGCAAGGATACTGAGGCCCAGAGAGGGGAGGACTTGCCTGGGGTCCTACAGCCAGCTAGTGGCAGTTGACTCTGGAGGGCTCTGGAAGGCAGCTCCATGTGCCACCACCATGAATGCTGGGCTGGGCAGGGTTGTCAGGGACCCAGTCTAATGGACAGACAACAGTGGGGTGCAGACGCCACAGGGAATCCTTCCTGGGTGGTTGCTGACCAGACAGGGCTTGATGCCAGTGATGTTTCTAGCCCCAGTAGGAATGGTGTGCAGGGACCCAATTTCCCAATCCTTGCAAACCTCTGTGAGAGTTTCTAAACTCAAAAACCTCACACCATTAGCCAGCCAGATAATCTCAAAAGACTATTTTGAGACAATATGGGTAACAAACCATTCTGCTAGTTAGCACCAAAATGTGAGTGCCTGCATGATGCATCTGGATGAGTTGAGGTGGGGTTTGCCCCGAATGGGCTGTGAATCTGTGACTTGAGAGTGCTGGGGACTTTGTTTAGAAAAGAACCCTGTTTCTCCCTCCACTTCCTGAGGACATAGCTGTGGGCAGCTGCCCTCTGTCCATTTCACGTTGTCCTATACTGTGTATGACACGCCTGTGGAAGTGGTACATCTTCCTATTACAAATGTGGAAACTGAGGTGCTGGACCACTAAGAACTTGCTGGGGATCATGCAGGTAGAGATGGTGATGCCCAGTCAAACACAGACCCACAGTATTCTTGGCCACAGAAGTCATGTGGCTACGCTTGAAGTCCGGGTGCGGAGTGCTCCCCACAGAGGTTGGGGGAGGGAGTTCCCCATGGCCACCGAGACTCCTGTACCTAATAACTGAGCCCTGCTGCAGAGAACAGAGATGCAGAGACAGGGAGCTGATTACTGAGAGACAGGACCATGTCCAGCCGTCACCTGTGTATTGAGAAGTGGAGTCTGCCTTGACACGGTCCTGGGCTCCATTCATCCTCTGTGGGCGGTCTGCCTCCCCTGCCCCATGCTCCTTCATGCTCCATTGCAAAATGGGAATCTGCTGAGGTGAGGGAAGTGAGGAGAGTGAGTGGTCTGGCCTCCCTCTGCTGCTGTCACCTTCCCCAGTGGGTCCTCCCTCTGGTCCCTGTCAGGCACACGCAGGCCAAGGGAGCCCTGGAGTGGGCGAGTTCTTGCAGGTTGAGTCTGGAGCAAGCATTTCCCAACTGCTTGGCAGCTGTGAAAGAATGGCCATGGGTGACTCACTGCTGAGGAATTAAGGATGGAAACCCTTTTAATCAAGCTCGAAGTCTGCTCCCTAGAAAATTGCTTTACTTAATCCAAATGCGATGCGTTTTGAGGAGCAGCTGCCAACTTTAACACAGTTCTTTGATCAGGGAAGGGCCAAATCAAGACTGTGCCTCAGTTTTCATGATGGTGGAGTGGCTGCAGACCCTCAAGGTGATGCTGTGCAGATGGGCAGCCCTTCATCCCAGGGGCGGGGACGCACGGGCACGCGGACCTTCTCAGGGTACTCCCTGGCTGTTCTCAACGGTGGAGCACTGCGACCATGGGGGGCCGCGGGGGGCCAAGCACACACAGACTGTCCCCGAGGTTGGCTACAATACACATCGTCTGCCCCCAGGACACAGTTCTTAGAGGTGGCAGTGTGGGTGGGACAGAACGGCCGGTGCTGTGGGTTTGGAGAGTAGGGACCCTGGGAAAAGTCTTCATGGCTGCCCTCACTGCTTCTGCCAGCCCAGGGTGACCCAGGCCCCAGTTCCACATGCTGCCCCCTGCTCTGTGTCAGAGGGGGGCCCAGAAGGGCCAGACCGGGTGCGGCCGTCTTTGACTGAGAGTCCAGGGAGGGAGGGCAAGCTGATCTGCCTACTTATTTATACAGCTTTTGTTACTTTCTTGCCTTCCTAAGTCAACAGTTTCTGACTTTTACTTTATTTTATTGCTTATTGGGGCTCAGTCTTCATCTTCCTGTGCACATTAGTGAAGGGTGGGAGCTGCTCTGCGAGTATGTGTGGCCCAGGTTGCACCTTTTCGTCATGATCTTGGTTGGTACAAGTCGCCTGCTTTCTCTTAACCAAAAGAATCCACCCAGGGAAGCAGTGCGCCTGGACTTGGTGATCCCAACACATGGGTGTGGAGTGAGTGGGGCGCTTGGGGAGTCATGGCCACATCGAGAAGGCCCTGGGCTCACCGAAACAGTGCTGCTGGCCTTCAGGGCCGGACCCCTGGCTGGGGGCTCTGCTGTGTAGGGCTGCTCCACGGCCCAGGGACCCGCAGGGCTTGGGGCGATCAGCTGAAGAGGCGCAGAGACCATGGAGTTCAGTCCAGCACTCATACTCATCTTTATGATGGAGCTGTTTGCATGGCCGTGGGCTTGGCTTAACTCTCTGCTCATTTTCTTTCACTTTTCAACTTTGTGTGTTGTCCCATGCTTTAGTAATTAGAAAGACCATGGAGCGCAGCACCAGCACACAGCAGTCCACGTCTGCGTCCTCTGGGGTGAGGGCGCCAGCGAAAGAGGGAGGGTGGAGGCCGGACACAAGCAGAGGTCCTGAGCTGATGTGGCCCCGGGCAGGCCCATGGCGGGTGTTGGGCGGCCTGGCCCATCTCACTAAACCCCAGCTCCTCACTTGGAAGTCAGAGGAGCGATGCTTGCAGGCTGGGGTAGTTCCCAGGGCTCTGTGTTCACAGACCTGGTCCAGGACTGGATTCACGTGACAGATTCTGAAAGGCAGCTGGAACACCTCGTGTTCAGAGTGGCTGCGCTATTCCACAGAAGACGCCTGGGACTGCAGCCCAGCCCTGCTCCCTGCCTCCCCCAGGGTGGTGGGCTTGCACTTGGGGGAGTGGGCCCTCAGCCTCCTTCCACCCTGCTCAAGCCCACCTGCTTGGGGAAGCCTCCCTGGACACTGTCCCTCCTCCTGGCCCCCCGGCCCTGTCGCTGGCCTCCATGCAGCTCACGGGCTTGAAGTGGTCTGTGCAAGGCACTCCTGAGGGCGCAGGCTGTACCACCTGGTACTGGAGAGCTCAGACGTGCCAGTCAACCCACCCTACCAGCACTGTGTCACCCTGCAGGGTCCCAGGGGTGTCACCAGGGACGACCTGAGGGCGAGATGGGCTGTGGTGGGTGAGTGGTGGCTGCCCGCCTCCGCTGGGCTGTGGGGGAGCAGTGGTGGGGGGCTCCTGCCCTGCCTCTCAGTGCTCACCATGACTCTGGAAGGAGGGGGTGCTGGCCCCCGAAAGTAGATGATGAATTTGGGAGTTGGGGATGTTAAATCAAGTCATGGAGAGGTTAAGGGGTGGGCTTGGGATTTGAACTTGGCTTTGCCTGGTTCCAAAACATATGTTGGTTTTTTAAGCCCCTCATATGACTCCCTCACCCTCCAGAGCTTCCGTCCCCAGAGGACTGGCCAGGGTGGGTTCTGAGTGGCCAGGGAGCATGTGTGGAACCTTCTTTCCTGCGCACCTGACTGAGGCGCACATCGAATGGCCTCAGACGGTCTTCCTCACCAGCGTTCTGAGTTTCTGACCCTCCCCACGAGTCTGTGTAGAGGTGCCATCCCAGGAGAGCTTGGCTTGCCCTGGGGAAGCCCTAGGGGCACGTGGCAGAGGTGCCCCAATTAGCATGTCAGGGCTATTCCTTTGCCCCCAGGCCCTCCTACCTCTGCCTGGGATGGAGGCTTGAAAGAGCAGGACCGCAGGACTCAGGGGCAGCCCGGGGACCAGGTCAGAGACTGGTTGGCTCACGCAGGGTCCCTCCGGGGGCTTCTTTCTGGGAGCCGCATCATTTGGGTGCTGCTGGTTTTCCTGGACCCTTCGTTCTGTTAATAACTGAATACCACTGCAGGGCATTTTTGTTCTGGAAGCAGCCAGGGGACAGATAGTGACTAAAATTATAAAGTAAATGTAAGTGAACCTTGGTGGTTCTTGGGGCAGGCTCCTACCTCCAGGTTAGGACTTCACTCTCAAAGGCAGCTAGTCCGGGGAGTGCAGACGGGGGCAGCCTGATAGAAGCGGGCACAGACTCCCCACTGCTCCCCGACATCACACCGCCCGACTTTGGGGAAGCCACTTGAGATGCTATAGCTGTAGGAACCTTGTGTTTAAGGCCCTGGGGAGCAGTGACAGGTGGTTTGGGCTGGAAGGAAGGTGGGAGTGGCCCCCGTAATCCAGTGGGAGGCTCTGCCAGTGTTATGGGCCCGATGAGTGAGGCTTTGGTAACTTTCTGACTCTCCTCCCCAGGTGGTGCTGCTCAGACCCCTTAACTGGCTGACACCTGAGGACAGTTCCACTGGGTGGCTTGGCATGTCCCTATGGAGCATGTGTGTGTGTGTGCGTCCTAGGGTTTGGGCAAGTAAGGAAAGACACTGGTCTTAAAATACCGAAACTGTGCACAATGCAGGAAACGGCTGCCCCTTTCAGGGCACGTGCCTGTGCGCTCTGCAGAGGGCTGTGCCCCTCTGACTATTACCCAGAGAACCAGCTAGACGCAGTTCATCATCCCACACCAGTTGTGCAAGAACCCTGGGGAACGAAGGGTATGTGAGCCGGAGCTTTCCATGGACAGCTGCTTTACAGAGAAACCGAGGCCCAGGTGTGGGGGGTGTGCCCCCAGTCATGTGCTGGGGGTGCCACTTGGTGTGCAGCTGAGTGCCTGGGGACTCCATATGGGCCACAAAAATCAAGTGTTAACAGCTGGAGCAAGCAGCCTGTCAGTCGGCAGTCCCACTGCAGGTGCACACGCCAGCCCTGACAGGACTGAAGGCACACCCTGTGCCCTGTGCTTGTGTTCCCCGGGTGGATCCCATCACTCGCACACTTGGAAGCGCTGTGCTGGTGGTAATGCAGGCCACCCACACTGCAGAAGATCATGAGAATGGTGGAGGGAGCCTGTGGTGGGTGGTGAGCCTTGCGAGGCCATGCCTGGGCTCTGTGGTGTGTCTGCCTCGTGCCCTCTGAGAGCTCCGTGGGACAGAGGCTCCACTGTGGCTGGTGAAAGCGTGTTTGTGCATCTGTTGAAGCCTGTGGACTGGGGTGGGGAAGCTGGTGCCTCGTAGGTCCTGAAGAGCATGTGAGGATCAGACCAGGCTCCCTCCTCTGCCTGGCTCCTTGCTGCACTTCTGACTGTGGAGACCAGGCACCAGGTGGCTTGGGGCCCTGAGCTCTCCCTTCCTGCCCATTGGCCCCATTTCTCCTTTCCCTCTCATGGCTGTGGCCTCATCTGCCCAGCTTTTCTCTTTCCTGCTCTGGGTTCTAAGGTTGTGTGGCCTGCAAGATAGTTGCCTAAGATTAGCTGTGAGATGGAAGTACAGTGTCAGCTAAAACCTGACCCCATACCCACCAACGTGATGATGTTTCTGGCGTGGAGAGGACGTCTAGACAAGTGTCCTTACGTGGCAGGAAGGGAGTTACATGGTGATCAGAGCCCTGTGGTGCCTGTCTGGATGACCAAAGTAACTTTTCCCCGGTTTTATTTCGTGCTCAGTCCTACAGTGGGGGTAGGCGAAGGGTGGGACAGCTCTCCTGGTCACTGTGTGGGAGGAAATGTGAGTGAAGCGTGGACCTTCCTGTGGTGACTAACAAAGTGGTCGGGGTGTGGTTGCATCCTCCTCCTGGGAAGAACAGGGACAGCACTGTGCCTGCCATGCGCCCCACACTCCTCCCTGTCCTGGGAGGATGCTGAGGGCCTGCACAGTGTCCTGTGACCTCAGCACCACCTCCCGCCATCACACAGCAGCCTATGGGAGGTGATGCTGTCTGACCCCGAGTGGTACAGGGGAAGTAACTAAGCCTGGAGAGAGTCAGTGGTTTGCTCCAGGTCAGGCAGCCTCGGAGCACCGGCCTGGAGCCCGGACTCAGGCCCTGGGCCATGTGGGGACCCTTCCTCACAGCTCAGCACCAGATCGGCCACCGGGGTGGGTCCGAGGCCAGCTCTGCAGTCCCTGGGACCCTGGGCCTCCTCAGTTAGAGCGGCCCTACATCAGCTCCCTCATCCATAATTCTAGAACCCCAAAAGCTCTGAAACCTGAGATGTGATTTTCCCCATGTTGACAGCAGCGCTGCCGCGCGCTCCCCTGATTCCGGGAGAGGCAGTGGTGTGTGATGTGTCGCAGTGGACGTGGGCCACACAGGCAGGGTGCAGCCACCTTCCCAAAACTTGAACATGTCTGAGCTCCGAGGGCATTCGGCAGTGATGTGTCTCTGCACTTGAGAGGATGAGGGAGCAGCTTCCCGATGGCCCAGGTCTCCCTGTCAGCCTGCCTGCCCGGGAGCTGTGACATGTACCCACTGCAGGCCGCCCACCCGTCCACATGTGCTTTGGCTTCAGTTACTTACCTGGAACACTCGCCCCCTCATGAGGGGCGGGTGGATATTAAAGGCTGTGATCACATGACAGAAATTTGCATCCAAAATTTGCATTTAAAACATTTCTCCAAGGGATTGGTTTCTGCTGGGTCCCCTGAATAGTTGCTTGATGTCCCTTGTGTGGGTGTGGGGTGGTTCCTGCACCTGCTGCATGATCACAGCTATCTTGACTCCTGGTTCCTGGGTGGAAAAAGTGGGCCGCCTTGGTGAATATGAGCAAAGGACGTGTTCATCTGTGGTCTTATCAGCAGCATAAAAAATCATTTTTTAAGGTTCTCAGACCTCCCAAGGCTGCCCAAGAGTTTCTGAGGGCACTGTTCCTGGGCAGTTCCATGTGTCCCCCGATCCAGTGTGTGCCCAGGAGGTGAGCTGTCTGGGCCACATCCTGGGCAGGTGTTGGGACCGCCCAAAGCAGGCACATGCTCTCCTTCCCAGGATGTTTGCTTCCTGATGCCTCCTTCTGCAGGGGCCCCTGCTCCTGCCAGGAGGCCCTCTGCCTGGGCCCTTCTCTCTGGGCCCAAGAGGCTGGAATCGTCCCAGCAGTGCTAGTTGTAGGGTGACACTCTCCCCTAGTGTGATCTCCCTCCCCCTGCTGTACTCCTGTGATCTTTCCTTCTAGAAACTCTCCTCAGCGCCCAGCTGAGTGCACCATCTGCGTTCTTCTTTATCAGGATGTGCCTGATAGAACTACCCAACCAAAACAATGGTTTGGTTCCTGGAGGGGCAGTCCTCTGAGGCCTGGATGCTTGTCACCAGCTGGTTGAGTTGTCCCATCCTGATGTTGTTGGTCTTAATACAGAGTCATCTGTTTGTACCCCTAAGCTAATGTTCATCCAAAAGGTGAGCTACCCGGAAAACACTCTGAACTTCTGTCTGCAGGAAGAACTTGGGAAACCTAGATACACAACACTTGCAACCATTCAGAAAGAGGGAAAGAATCCAAATCCACAGGCCTCATAAGAAAAGGAGGTTGACAATCAGGACTGTTATTAGCTGTAATTGCTTTTGCGTGACTCCAGTTAGAGTTTGGCGAGGCTACCTTAGCTCTTAACGCATCAGGGCACATGAACACTTAGAGACACTATCGTTGCAGACCAGTTCACAGAGGAGGCATTTAATTTGAGCGTGCCAGCTCTTAAAATTGGATGGAGCCAGAAAGTATGTTAGCCTACAGAGATGTCATTAAAGAAATTTGTCCCCTGCATTATTAGTCACTCCAGGTGACCACCCAGAACAGAATTGTTGTTAGTAACCTCACTCCGCTCCCTTTCCTTTGAAGGCTGTTGTATGTTTCCTGACAGCACACCGGGGTTTTTGCAAGGCAAGGCATCGTCACCAAAGGAGGCTGACTTATTTTTACTCTTTGCTGCCATTTTTTTTCTCCTTGCATGATGGAATCCTGCCAGGAGCCTGGGAGATGGCGGCCCCTGATCGTTGCCTGTGGAACAGGGGCAAAAGTGGTTGTCGCAATGGAGGACACACGGGACAAGATGGCAGATGCTGGAGAGTAACAGAAATCACTTTCTTATTTAGTAGCTTCTGGAAATCTTTATGCCCACGTGGTAGAAAAACAGATGGAGGTGCCGCAGAGAAAGCCAGTGTCTGCAGAACATGGGAAGGCATCTTGACTCTAAACCACAGCAATGAATAAATTGACAAATTTATTTGTGGTTTTATCCAGGACATAAAAAAATCATTCTGGCTGGCAAATGAAAATGGCATTGTGTTGTTCACTATCATCCATTCGTCAACTGTTCTTGGAATGGGTGTTAAATTATAACTGAGGAGCTGGCAGTTTAAAGCCAAGCTGGGATTTGCCAAGCTGTCAAATGAAAAGAAAACTACTAACTATCTCTCCTGTACCCTTCCTCTCTCCCCTGCAAAGCACCCTTTCTTTGCTGTCACGTGGCCTGGAAGGCATGCTCCCGTGCATAGTGCTGAATAGAGTGTCACATTTTCACCAACCGGCTGGAGATATTTCTTCCCATTAGTTACTTCCAACTGGAGTAGAATTTCAGATCCTTTGCTTGTACACAAAGGAGTCTTAAATTGACCATTTCACATAGCTATTTGGCTGAGAGCTGATGTACTACTACTATTCAGCAGAGAAATTGTTCATATGTGAGTGTGGATTTTCTTGGTGTTGTTTATCTCAGTTTGCTGGAAATGAGTCTAGGATCTCCCTCTCCTACAAGAACCGTTGGCCAAACGTTGGGCATGGTAGGAGTCCGTGTGGAGGGCCCAGTGATTTCAGTCACCACGATGGAGTGCGAGGGTGTCTCACCTTGCACTTAGAGGTCCTGGTTTTGGGCTCATGGGAAGCCGCTGAACCACCCTCCCATTGGCGGCTCTCTGCTCTGGGGTGGCGTGTGTGTTGTGGCGTCATGTTACAGCATGGAAGGTGAAGAATGGCGGGCCCCAGGGTGCAGGCCAAGGGAGGACATGTGGCTGTCGTTGGCTTGGGGGATTTTAGGTGACAGTGACTTAAAAAGTGGAAAAAAGGAAAATAAGCTGACATTTCAGACCCCATTTCCTCATCTAGCACACTGTGGGGTTCAGCTAGATGGTTGCTGGGGCTCCTTCCTGCTCTGGGCAGAATTCTTGGGTTCTAAACCTGTGGGGCTCTTGACCTGGGTCAGTGCTGCTAATCTAAGGTCTTTCAGGTGCTGACTGACCACTGGGGGATCTTGTTAAATGCAGATTCTAGTTCTGTAGATCCTGGGGGATGCCTGGTAGTCAGCATTAACAAGACCCTGTCTGGTGGTGCTGAATGCTGCTGGCCCCGGGACCACTCTGAGTACACGGATGTAGACGGACAGCTTGCTTGGGCCTGGGAGGCTGAGTCCTGCCTCTCTCTTCTTCAGGTCTGCAGAGCTCATCATGTTGTTCCTTCTCTCTGACTAAAGAGAGGAAAAGAGGTCAGTTGAGAACTTCTGTTTCTGGTGACCCAGTGCATTGCACCTAGGCACACAAGAAATTCTACGCTAATTGGGTGGGAGAAGAAATGCGTGCATTCAGGCACCGATGTCCCATAGCATACTCGAGCTCTCTGCCCACATGTGTGTGCACATGCGCGCGCGCACACACACACACACACACACACACCAGGTTCCATTACCTGGAATCGTCTGGTACCCAGCCCACCTCGTGTCCTTATTCTACATATGTCCACTGTCCTCCTGCCTTCTACACAGACCACGCCTGGGTACATTTCCTCCGCCTAACACGTCTTGTCCCCCACCTAAAGCCCATCATTTCTCTAGGTCAACTCAAGCCCTGACTCCCCCTCAGAACCTTCTGACTGCCTCGCCCTGGGTCCCAGCCCTGGGACGAGCCCCTTGGGCCAGGTACCGCCCCGCCCCGCCTGTGCTCCCAGGGGGGCTGCTGCTCACACAGCTCTCTCGACCTTGGGACGGGGCTC
The DNA here is from genome assembly GCF_030020395.1 of Manis pentadactyla. NCBI lineage: Eukaryota > Metazoa > Chordata > Mammalia > Pholidota > Manidae > Manis > Manis pentadactyla. Next base: position 142,436,609 of record NC_080020.1, on the reverse strand, counting down.
CTGAGTCTCCACGACGTAGTGCTCTTGCCAGCCTCTGACAACTGCTGGGAATGTCTCCTCTGACCTGGTGTAGGACCTAAATATTATCTCTATTCTTTGTGTATGTATTTTCTGCCTCTTTGGCCAGATGGTAATTTGCTGAGAATGGAGAGTGTGGGGGTGGCCACTACTCTACCTCTGCTCCCGGGGTGCCTGGCAGAGCGCCACATGCACAGGAGGCGTCATCAGCGATGCCCCTGGCTGTTTGGGGCCACTCTGGTCCCAGCCTCCTATGCTCCTTCTGATGCAGCCCTTTATTCCCTTCCCAGGACGTATCAAATGGAACTTATTTGAGACACTTGTTCTCATGAGTTGGGGTGGAGGAAGGGCACGCTTAACACAATGCTGCCAAAGGCTGAACAATATTTGATACCTATTAAATCTGAAAATAATACGCATTTTTAAATGTTTCCTTCTAACTAAAAACATTTATGCTCACTACAGAAAATGTGGAATGTATAAATGTATAAAAATAATGCCCAGAGGCAGATATAGAACTTGCCCCTTCCCTAATCAAGAGGAAACCCTTGTTAGTATTTTGGTGCTCTGCATGTGTGTTTATTTTGCAAACGTGATTGTGATCAATAGTGTTAAACATGAAGTTTTGTGTCCTGGTCTTTTTACTTAATGCTGCATTAGAGTATTTTCATTTCATTGAAATGTTTTTAAAATGGGCTATTTAATAGCTATGAAATAAATCATTGTAAATATTTCCCATAATTTATGTAACCATTCACCTATTAGACATTTGAGCCTGTTCTATTTTTTCTCTGTTTCAAATAATGTTAACCTGTTGTTTCAAGTTGCATTTTCTAATTTCTATTTCGGAAATTTTTTTTGTGGATCCATTTTTCCTTCCTCTTTTGCCAAGTTTCCTAGCCACACACGTTGCCTGGAAGGCGCCTGTCTTACTGAGGCAGCGTGCAGGACAGGGCACCGGCCTGGCTTGCCTCACAGCGCCGAGCCAGGCGTGGAGTGTGCAGCCCTGCAGCAAAGAGGCAGGGGGCAGGGCTTCTTCAGAGACCCAGCAAAGACAAGTGGGTGGCAGGAAGGCGGTGCCCCCACTGCTTCGGGCCCAGGAGGTTCCTGCTTTGTGGCGAATTCCCCAGGGTAGGTCAATGGGGCCTCCTGGCCAGCCACATGCCACGAGACACACAAGGGATTGCACTGCCTGGGGATGGGCACATCAGGGAAGGCAAGGACACCACCCTTTAGAAGCATCCAGCATGGGCGTGCCAATGCCCAGGTGAATTGCCAGGCTGGGTCTGCATCCCGGCCTGTAGGACATGGTGGTGCCCGTTCACACAGTGGGAGGCCGTCGACATCTGGGGAAGGGGCAACGGCCCTGGCCCACCTTTCCTGACTGACAGGCATTCGGTGTACTGGGCACCAGCAGCAGAGGGCTCCCTCACCTCACCCACATGGCCACCCCCACTGCCTGGTGCGGGTTGGCTCTCCTGGGGCAGCCCCCAGCTGCTAGGAAATGAAAGTCATGAAGAACCTGCCAACCAGGGGCCCCTTTCTCAAACTGGTCCAGTGTCTCAGGCTCATTTAGGTGACCTTGGGGCAGTGCCTGCCCAGCCTGGGAATGAGCCGTGTCAGTGAGGTCCCACCCTAGTGTTGCTGCCCGGCTCTCAGGCCTTCCTGTAGCAGATCCATTTGGCAGGATGCCCCAGGCTGGGCAGAACGCTTGGGCTTGATTTTCAGACCAGGAATCGGGCACCCAGAGCATGGCCTGGGGTCTTACTCCTGGCCACATTTCCTGCCCTGGGATGGCATGGTTAGGGTAGCCCTCATTCTTGACCAGTGGCCTATGACCCCTCTGTGACCTCCCGGAGCATCCCTGCAGTGACACTGTCTGGGGACCGTGGCCCCACCAAGCAGCCAGTCATTCCATGGCCCTCTTATCATGGTCTTTCCTCTCACTGCAGAGTAACCACCAGTTTCTCCTTCTGAGCCACGTGGTGGGGCTGTCTGTGGTTTGTGGCTGCTCCCTGGGCCCCTCCATGCGGTAAGGCTGCAGTGTTTCGGAGGGGAGTCTGGGTGCCCTGGGCAAGATCTCCAGGTGCTCTGTGCACATCGAGGACTGTCGTGAGAGCCATCTTCATACTTCCTTCCATGATTGGCAGACATGTGCACATCTCTGGCATGATCCAGGGACTCGGCTAGGGGAAGGCAGTAGTAGCCCCTGCTGGAGGAGCAGCATTCCATGTGCCCTGGGGAGGACTGCTCTAGGGCACGCCCATCTGGAGGAGGTGTGGCTCAGCCTGGGCCTCAGCCAAACCCCTGACATGGAGCCCAGAACATGTATGTGCTGATGGATGAGAAAGGGGACTTGGTGAGGAGAGACGGTAGAGGGAGTGTGTCCGTAGTGGATACAGCATTTTCCCTGTTATTTTAGCTAGTGTTTGCTGAGTGCTTTCCTTATTTAGGTTGCAGCATGAATGAACAGGGCCTGGGAGCCTGCACCCGGAGTCCAGCCACGCACCCCTTTGCTCACTCGCTCCCGTGCCCATGCTCGCTGGGCCTCGGTGCACGGCTCAAGTCAGTCTGCTTGCAAGAAGCCTCCGGCTCAGCTAGTTGCAAACACCTGAGCAGTGGGTCTGCAAACAGTGCCTCAGGGACACAGCAGGGAAGAGTGGTGAAGGGAGCACGGGAGGCATCTGCATGGGTGGCTGGGCAGAAATGGGTCTCTGAGGAGCTGGGTCCCCAGGTGGGTCCCTTTCCCCTTGATATGATTTTTATATTTCTACAATTGTTAAATGGTAGAAAAGACTGATTTCTGCCTGCCTCCTTTGAGGTACACTTTGCTGAAAGAGCTGAAAGGAACCCACAGGGAGGGGAAGGGAGCTCAGTGGAGGCACTCACCTGGGTGGGGAGAGCCTGCCCAGCCGCCTGGGGAGGCGCCAGCACAGGCCCTGACGCCCAGGTGCTCCCCTCACAGTCAGGAAGACAGCCTGAAACAGCCTCCGCTGACCCACCCAGCCCCCACCACCAGTGCCTCGTGGCCACTGGCCCCCACCCACCTGCTGGCAACCCTGGGCCCTGCCCCTGACTCCCAGGCAGCCCCCCACCTCAGGACATCTGTACGTGCTCTTCCCACTGGACACCTCCATGTCACCTCCCCTGACCACTCTGCTTAAAACTGCGACCCTGCCACCTCATATTCCTCCTGTTCCCTGCACTGTTATTTTCCCCCAGAGGGCTTCTCACCATTTAGCCTCCTCTGTAGGTTATTTGTATATTTTGTTATGGTCTGTCCTTTCCCATTAAAATTTGGGGTCCAGGAGAGCAGGGAATTTTCTCACTTTAATTGCCACTGTAACCACATATTCAGGAATGGGGCTTGGCATTGAGGAAAGTCTGCCAGCCTCTGGGCCTTTGGAAGGAGGGGAATCAGGATTCACCCCAGGCCTTTGACCTTGTGCCCCTGGGACAGGAGGGCTCCAAGAACCGCCAAAGGGTGACATTGCCTTTCATTTCCTAACTTTCCCTCATGTGAGCACACTGGAAACCTTGAATTGTAGGATGTCTGTCTCTTTTGCCCTGTATTTGATGAATCTAAAAGCTGGTTCTGTCTGGAATATTCTCAATAATCAAGGGAGAAAAAAGAAAATCCTTTAGCAAGGCTTTTCTTTGCTCACTCTGTTCTGCTGTCAGCAGCAGATGGAGGATGTGGCCATGGTGTGGGCTAATTTATTTATTGATTAAAATGCTTAAAAAACCCAGCATGTACAGCCAGGCTGAACATTCAATTAAAAAGCCTGAAATGAAAATTCAGAACTTCTATATGAGTAGGATGTGCAAAGCCAACTTAGAAAGGAATAAAATGATAAAGCTTAAAGCAGACAAGGATTTTTTCTACTTATTCATTTTTCTCTTTCTTCTGTAATCTGGAAACTAGAAAGCACTGTGCATGGTTGGTGTGCAAATGAGCGACTGAATGAGAGCTCACGCAACATGAAGATGACCAACTGTTCACACAGCAAGGGTGTGAGAGTTCCTGCAGCAGCAAGGATCCGGGGGTAAGCTAGGCATATCAGCATGAGTTTCTGTACCATGCTGGCCCCTGAATGAGGAAGAGGCAGGAATGCGAGCTCAGGGACACCAGGCACCATCTCCACAGTGTGGGGTTGAGTGTGCCATTGGTAAGATGCATGGGGACAGTGATGCACCCCCACCTGCCTTCACCTGTGCAGTGCAGACTTGAGAGTCTGCAAGGTAAGAGGGCTTCCGCGGGGGTTTGCCTGCAACAACTTGCTCACAAGTGGGGGTGACCTACAAGTCTGAGGCCCTCCTCAGCTTCCTGGGCTCCTGCTAAATAGAGCAGCTCTTGAAAGAGGCAGAGCATGCTGGTCTCGGCGCCCCTCCAACTGGCCAGCCCAGCCCACTCCTGGCTCGCCCACTCCAGGCGGGTGGGTCCCTGCCCCTCCTCCATCTGCAGTGCCCCTGTGGCCTGGAGAGTGCTCCGCACAAGCAGGCCAGATGAGGCCACGTTGCTCCTGTGCACAGAAGCTCAGCCAAGCACATTAACTGAACTGGATGGTTTCTGAGGAGAATGGTTAGCAAAGGTCCTTGATTAAGCTGCATTTGTGAAGATGTCCTTGCACACCTGGCCTGGCCTACTGGGAGGGTGGCCCCATAAACACCATCTTCCCTGTCCTGCCTCTCTAGGATGTTTAATAAGTTTGGACCAAACAGAGCAAGGTTTGCACTCTAGGGCATTGCCCCAAATAGCTACTAACCCTTTGGAGGCCCAAACGTGCTGTTCCCTCCAGCACCCTGCCCCCAGGCGGGCTCCTTCTTGTCTTGGGCCCTGTCAGGAAGCCACACAGATGCCTGGCCTGTGTTTGCGTTCCCAGAATTTCAGTGTCTGAGGGTTCTGCCTGCTTTTTTCTCCCCTCCTCACCTACCTGCAATAGAGAGGACCTGCTGAGTGTTTATTTTCCTTGACGGCTATCCTGAACATGCATCTCCAGAGCTGTGCGTGCCCACAGGGACGTACCAGGCACATGCAGTCCGGGGCTGTGACATGAAGTTGCTAAGTGTGTCGGTTTGGCCTATCTGGATTCTGGAAGGTGTTTTGCAATCTTTGTCGTCAATACAAATCTCTCTGATGTGTGGGTCAGGGTGGGAAAGGCAGGGCTGCAGTCACCACACTGAAATCAGTAATTCAGAGCCCTGCGTCTCCCGCTCATGCCCACGTCCCAGGGCAGCTGGTGCCTTACTGCTCGCCTCTGTTGTCCTCACTTGGTAGAGGATAGCTGCAAACCGCAGTGCCAGGCTGCACATGTCCCGGAAGGGACAGGGTAACAGGGGAGGCTGGAAGTGACAGTGCTTACACCCAACACAGGGCTGGGCGTGGGGGCGCCACCCAGCCATGCCCAGGCCGGCAGACACAGAAGCAGTGTCCCTCAGGCCTCCCGCAGGCCTCTGCTCTCACCGCCTGAGGGTCATTCTGTCCCCCTTGAGGGAGCCGCAGGAGAGCCCACGGTGTGGGAGCCTGGTTTCCCTGCTGCTGGCAGGCTGGCCTCGATGGGCGGCTGCACTGGCCCAGGAGGGGCTGTCTCCTTGATTTCCTTACAGCCTGGCGCGGGGGCTGATCCCAGAGATGAGTCGTGACAGAGCTCTTAAGTTCCTTCTTTGGACACCAGATGCCTCCTACCCTTCACAGGCTGAGATTAGGTAAATGCGGGCATTTGGGGAGGGAAATTACAGAGATAAACACTAGGCGAGGGGTGTGAAGCGGAGCTCCAGCCTGCATGCCCAGTTTTCTGTGAGCTGCCTGGCCTCCCTCTGAGGAAGGCCTTTCATCAGGCCCTGCTCTGCTCCAAACCTGGCCACAGGGTGGGTAGACTCCAGGACAGCCTGCGGAGAGCCACACCTCTGAAGTGGGCAGAGCCGGGAGGACGTTGGGGTCAGTTCTCTGAGCATGTGTGCAGAGGCCACCCACCCACCCCAGCTGTGCAGATGGCTGATGGCTGATGACTGGGAGAGAGCAGCTGAGGCACGATCGAGGGGCAGCGAGACACTCAAGGACCCCTCAAGAAGATGCAGGTGAAGTCACTGAGCTGAGGCCTGATGGCTTCTGTCCTTTCTGTAAGAGCAGTGACAGCTTGTAGAAATGAGAGCCTAACATGCTGATTTATCAAATGCCTGGTTACTCGGGTACTTCCCAGGCCTCAGGGGGTCTCCATCTGAGTGTCCTCTGCATCTACACAGTGGGCATTTTGCTTACTTTTGATAATTTTGGTAGTACTGATCTATTAGGAAGGAGTGCACATTGGGAATGTGTTGATCTTCCCCTGGATTGGTTCCCAGCACTGTGATGCCTTAATATATCTGCTCTTCAGCTGTTTTATCACTTACCAACTGCTTCTTGCTCTTAGGTTTGGTGACTTATACTAAAGTGAAATATTTTTACTGAAGCAGGTGGTAAAGTCTCGTGAGAGGATGAAGCACCCTCTCTGTGTGCCGCCCACTCACAGGGCACCACCATCCCTCACCTGCACATGGCGGAACACTCAGGAGCCAGCATGTATTGCCACTCTTTAAGACTGCAGATATATGCATTTCACTTTGTAACCTAAAAACCCAAGGTTTTCTGCCCAGAAATGCTCATGGTAACATGTGGGCACACTGGACAGGCCACATTTGGTGATGTCGCTCTGTCCAGTGCAAAGGCTCAGAAGAGAACATAACCCATGGACAATCAATATTTGACATGGGAACTTGAATATCAGTGGAGAAAAAATAGTCTCCTTAATAAAAGGCACTTTTTAAGGTGTTCCTTGGTCCAGCTGCTGTACCATTGATCTGAGTGACGGGGTGAGAGTGCTCGTGGCCTGGGCTCCATTTGTATGCAGTGTTTCATTCCTGTCAGTGTTCCTGAGAAGCCACAGGGCTTACTGGAAGTGGTCTCAGCGGCTGGGGACACTCGGTAACTCTAAGTGAGACAAGTGCACGTGGCAGAATGGGAGGAAATCGCACGGAGCTCTTCCTTGCACTGGTGCGCCGCCGAGCTGGGCCCCTTGGGCTGCTCCCCAGCTGCTGGCTCCTGTTCACCCTGCACAGGGTTTACTGCACTCCCAGGGGATGCAGGCGTTCTTCAGCCATTGTGGCTTTGGGCGTGGCTTACTGCCTTCTGATGGGCTTGCGCCAGCCCTGTGGGATGTGACAGGGAGACTGTCCTCAGGCTGCAGCTGCACCAGCTGACATCAGCAGGAATCAGCTACCACATTCATCTACATGTCGCTTTCAGGACCCACCAAGCAGTGGGGCGGACCACTTCCCAGAGGAGATGCAGCTGGCAAAGCACATCCCTGGGGGATGTCGGGGTAGGCACCAGGTGGGGGACACGGGGCGACACCCTGCACTCAGGTTGTGCACTGCTCTGTCTGTCCTGCCCTGAGGAGCATGAGCCTCACAGCCTGTGGCATGGTTTGCAGGTCCCTGGGAGGGTCCCGAGGCCCCCTTTCCCCGCTGTGCTTCTGCAGGCAGGCTACACACATGGAGGCCTCTGGACTGAGCTGAGCGCAGGTGGTTTCAGGAAAAACAGTCTCAGAAAGAGGCTGGCAAGAGACTGCTTCCCGTGGTCTTCCCCTATCTGCAGACCCAATGAGGCAAGGGGAAAGGGCTATGCTTGCTGTCCAGATGCCCTTCCTAGCACCTTGATGACGTGACTCATCATGAGAGAAGCAGACTTCAGATATATTTTTCCAGCTAAGGCACTGGGCCCTGACCCCTGACCTGGGCCAGGACCTCTGCAATGGGAACAGCCTGCTGCGATGATGCACTTTGGTTTTAGGGGGTACCCACCCAGAGGGGGCCACAGGGCCAGCAGAAGCCTGCATCTCCTGTGATCCTTAGAGGGAGGAGGGCAGGTCCCCTTGTCTGTGTGTGTTTGTCCTGCCCTATGGAGGTTTCTCTGATGGCACTGGAGCTGGGGGTGCTCTTCAGGCATTGACCTACAGGCATCTACAGGCATCCACCAAGACTCATGGTGATCAGGTGCTCAGAGTGACTTCAAAATAACAGTCCATTGGCTCCAAATGTACTCAGTGACTCAGCAAATCTAACCTGAAACAGCAGGGTCCCATTTCCTATTGTCTGGGCCCCTATTGATAATATATCCCCCTGGATTGCCAAAATTGGTGTGTATTTTGAATAAACAGCAGGAGAGCTGAAGCGTGGCTCACGTGTGTGTGTGACACACTCCACATGCCCTGCTGGCTCTCTGATTTAGTCACAGAAATTATTTGCTCAGTGGTCTGTTATTTGTCTGTATGGCTTAGGTAACATAATTAAAGTCACCCATGATTATTGCAGTATGTCTTTAGTTTATAAATGGGAGACCTTTAATGTATATTTCTTGATTATATAATCAACAGAATCTATTTTTTTCTTATAGTGGTTTGAAATAAAAAAAATTTATACCTGTCACACTATATATCAAATAATGTTCATATTTAGTTTCCATTGCTGGAAGATGCATATTGGAAAACTGAATATACATAAGTACCTTTTCACAAATTGGACTTTAAGGTAGTCAACTTGATTTAATTCTTAAGCCCTTATTGTAGTATTCACATTGGAGATGGTCTGCTAAGATCAGTGCAGGCGCACTGTGCTGGGCAAAGTTAGGAAAGGTGTGATTTTGAGGGCAAGTGGGCCACTACTTCTCTGTTCAGCGCCCTCCTTTGCTCTGTGCTAAGCTTGGAATAAGACTTTTTGTCCTAAAAGTAGTGTCTGCTTGAAGGATGGTGTCACACTTGATTAGAGGTCGGGTCTGTGCAGATACCTTATGATCCATGTACCCAAGAGGCAGCTGTATCTTTCCTTGTCTGGCTTCACTTTGAAAACAGCACTGATTTCAAGTGATGAACGAATCCCATCAAAGCCAATCATAAGGCATAACCAGTGAGCTTTCCTAAAACAGTGGCTTCCCTCGTTTATTATTATTGTTTAAATATGATGTTTGCTCATTCTCCTCTACCCACAGTGGGTGGGATAGAGTTACCTAGACTTTAGAGATGGTGTTTTCTATAAATCACAACTCTTGCTTTTATCCAAAACGCCCCTCACAATGTGAGTCCAGGCCAGAAGCGCCCTCTGCTGTTCGTGCTGTTCATGGAGTCGACCCAGCATCATAGCAGCCAGTCTGAGGTCAGGCGCCAGCCAGGGGAGCAGAGGGGGTGCTTCTCGGTTACCTTGAGTATTGTTCAATCAAAACTACGTCACCTATTCAGAACTGGCAGTTTGGTTATTTCAGTATCGAACTCTTACAGAGAGTCACAGAGTTTAATAATGAAATATAAAAGGCCTAAGGAACAAAACATCACAGCTCAGGGCCTAGATCTTGCTGCCTTGTCTGGTGGATGAGGTCCTCAAATCAGCCGGCTCCTCTCTGTGATAGCTTAGCCAGATCAGCTCTTGGGTTTTTATTAATTCTCGTTTTGGTAAAATACACATACTATACAGTTCACTGTTTTAACCATTCTCGGTGCACAACTCTGTGACATTTAGCACATTCACTGTGCTGTGCAGCCACCATCTGTGTAGTGCCAGAACCTTTTCATCCACCCCAAAGGCACCCCACAACCGCCTAGCCGTCACTCCCCACTACTCCTCCCAGCCCCTGACAACTCTGTTCTCTTTCTGTATGAATTTGACTGGTCTGGGGAGTTCATGAGGTGGGTTCACACAATATTTGTCCTTTCGTATCTGGCTTATTCTGTCTTCAAGTTTCACCCATGGATAACACAGATGCATTAGAATTTCATGGCTTTTATCTTGAGAAAGAAAAGCAAAGCTGGAGGCATCACATGCTGTGATTTCAAACTATATTACAAACCTTAGTATTCAAAACAGTATGGTGCTGGCACAAAACAGATACATAAATCAGTGGAATGGAACAGAGAGCCTAGAAGTAAGGCCACATTCATATTACTCCACGATAAAGGAGGCAAGAATATTCAATGGAGAAAAGACAGTCTTTTCAGTAAATGGTGTTGGAAAGACTGGACAGCTACATGCAAGAGAATGAAACTGGATTACTATCTTACAGCATATGCAGAAAAACCTCAAAATGGATTAAAGACCTAAATACAAGAAATGAAACTATAAAACTCTTTAAAGAAAACATAGGCAAAAATCTTTTGAATGTAAGCCTGAGGAATTTTTCCCTAGACACATCTCCTCAGGCAAGGGAAACAAAATAAAAACAAATGGGCTGGTGAGCAGGGATTCAAGATGGAGGCATGAGAGGTGAGACAGAGAACTCTTCCCAAAACCACATAGAGTACGAAAATATACTTAATACAACTAACCCTAAAACAGCAACAGGAAAGAGGGCTGCACCAGACTGCATGCAGACCTCACGAACAGAGCAGACCTCACCCAACAGGGAAATGAATGAAGGCCTTGATCCGGCGGGACCCGAGCTCTTCCCTGGACCCAGTTCACTGGCTGGGGGAAGAGAAATGGGGCCGGGAAGGGGGTGGAGACCCAGAACTGCTGAACACCCTGCCCCAGGGCTCTGCTTTGCAAGCAGAAACCTACCTTGTGTGGTGCTCCGGAGGTTGGTGGGGTTGGGGAGCTGGGACAGGCAGAGTGCTTGAGAGACTCACATTCTGGTAGTATGTGGAGGACAGGATCCACATCTGGGTCAAAGGAAAGGCAGGCAGTCTGAGAGGCTTCCTAGAAGTGAGAGGGCTGCTGAAGGAGTGGGGTTTGCACGGAGCTTGCTGTGCAGGAGAAGGGATAGGTGGACAAGGTTCCCTGGGTGTACTCTGCCCAGCAGTTTGGGGACTTTAAGCAGCTTCAGATGCTCCATACCCCTCCCTGGCTACTCAGCTCCAAGGCCCCCCACTGTGACACGCAGCCTGCTGTGCCTTCCTCCTGGCCAGCCAGCACCAGCTCACAAACCGGAAGTCACTGTGCTGGCGTTGGGCCAGCCAGAGGGAGACCCCCCACCTACAACAGCTAGAGACACAAAGCACAGAGGCTTACACCTGTGTGCTCGACCCACTGGCTCTGACACTGGAGACAGGCACTGCAGCTCGGAATCAGAAAAACAGCTCTTTCTTCCTGCCAGGCACCAGCACAACTCCCCTGTTACCCCCAACTTCACTCCAGGGGCTGAGCAGCCCCAGATACTAGAGCTTCTGGGCACTAGAGGGCACCACATAGAAATACAAAACATCAAAGGAACCTGTTTCAGACCAAAAGCTCACAAACCCCAGAAAAAGGGCCAAATGAAACTGAACTCACCAATCTTCCTGAAAGAGAGTTCAAAATAAAAATCATAAACATGCTCATGGAGGTACAGAAAAATATTCAAGAACTCAGGAATGAATTTAAGATGGAGATTAAATCATTGAGAAATTCCACATCTGAAATGAAACATACAATTGAGGGATTTAAAAGCAGATTAGATGTAGTAGAAGAGACAATAAATGGAATAGGAATTAGAGAAGAGGAATACTAAGAAGTTGAGGCACAGAGAGAAAAAAGCATCTCTAAGAATGAAAGAATATTGAGAGAACTGTGTGACTAATCCAAATGGAACGATATCCATACGGGGTACCAGAAGAAGCAGAGAGAGAAAAAGGGATAGAAAGTGTCTTTGAAGAAATAATTGCTGAAAACATCCACAAACTGTGGGAGGAAATAGTCTCTCAGACCATGTAGGTGCACAGAGAGAAAAAAGGATCTCTAAGAATAAAAGAATATTGAGAGAACTGTGTGACCAATCCAAACGGAACAATATTCACATTATAAGGGTACCAGAAGAAGACAAGAGAGAGAAAGGGATAGAAAGTGTCTTTGAGGAGGTAATTGCTGAAAACTTCCTGAATCTGGGGAAGGAGATAGTCTCTCAAGCCATGGAGGTGCACAGATCTCCCAAGGGATACAAGAGAGACAACATCAAGACATAAAATAATTAAAATGGCAAAGATCAAGGATAAAGACAGACTTTCAAAAGCAGCTAGAGACAGAAAAAAGATCATACGAAGGAAAACCCATCAGGCTATCATCAGATTTCTCAACAGAAACCTTACAGGCCAGAAGGGAGTGGCATGATATATTTAATGCAATGAAGCATAAGGGCCTCAAAACAAGAATACTCTACCCGGCAAGGTTATCATTTAAATTTGTAGGAGGGATTAAACAATTTTCAGATAAGCAAAAGCTGAGAGAATTTACCTCCCAGAAGCCACCATTACAGTGCATTTTGGAGGGACTGCTATAGATGGAAATATTACTAAGCAGATGAAAAATCAAATCAACTACCCCCAAAGTCAATCAAGGGATAGACAAAGAGTACAGAATATGATACTTAACATATAAAGAATGGAGGAAGAAGAAAGAGGAGGGAAAAAACCATTGGGTAGTGTTGGTAATAGCATAAAAAGTGAGTTAAATCAGACTGTTGGATAGTAAGAGAATTCCCTGAACTTTTGGTAACCACGAATCTAAAGCATGAAATGGCAATAACTACATACCTATCAATGATCACCCTAAATGTAAATGGCCTGAATGCACCAATCAAAAGACATAGAGTCACTGAATATATAGAAAAACAAGACCCATCTATATGCTGCCTACAAGAGACTCACTTTAAACCCAAAGACATACACAGACTGAAAGTAAAGGGATAGAAAAAGATATTTCATGCAACTAATAGGGAGAGAAAAGCAGGAGTTGCGGTACTTGTACCAGACTTCAAAACAAAGAAAGTAACAAGAGACAAAGAAGGACATTACATAATGATAAAAGGGTCAGTCCAACAAGAGGATATAACTATTATAAATATCTATGAACACAACACACAGTCACCTACATATGTGAAACAAATACTAACAGAATTAAAGGGGGAAATAAAATGCACTGCATTCATTTTAGAGACTTCAACAGACCACTCACTCCAAAGGACAGATCAACCAGACAGAAAGTAAGTAAGGACACAGAGGCACTGAATGACATATTAGAACACATGGACCTAATGGACATGTACAGAACACTCCATCCAAAACCAACAGGACACACATTCTTCTCAATTGCACATGGAATATTTTCAAGAATAGATCATATACTAGACCACAAAAAAAGCCTCAGAAAATTCAAAAAGATTGAAATTCTGCCAACCAGCTTCTCAGATCACAAAGGTATGAAAGTAGAAATAAATTACACAAAGAAAACAAAAAAGCCAACAAATACATCGAGGCTTAACAACATGCTCCTAAATAACTAATGGATCAATAACCAAATAAAAAGAGAGATCAAGCAATATATGGAGACATATGACAACAACAGTTCAAAACTGCAAAATCTGTGGGACGCAGCAAAGGCCATGCTAAAAGGGAAGTATATTGCAATACAAGTCTACCTCATGAAAGAACAGTCCCAGATGAACAGTCTAAACTCACAATTAACAAAACTAGAAAAAGAAGAACAAATGAGGCCCAAAGTCAGTAGAAGGAGGGGCATAATAAAGAGTAGAGGAGAAAGAAATAAAATTGAGAAGAATAAAACAATAGAAAGAATTAATGAAACCAGGAGCTGGTTCTTTGAGAAAATAAACTAAATAGATAAACCCCCTAGCCAGACTTATGAAGAAGAAAAGAGAATCTACACAAATAAACAGAATCAGTAAAGAGAAATGAAAAATCACTACAGACTGCACAGAAATGTGAAGAATTATGAGAGAATACTATGAAAAATTATATGGAAACAAACTGGATAACCTAGAAGAAATGGACAACTTTCTAGAAAAATATGTCCTTCCAAGGCTGACCCAGGAAGAAACAGAAAATCTGAATAGACCAATTACCAGCAACAAAATTGAACTGGTAATCAAAAAACTACCAAAGAACAAAATCCCTGTACCAGATGGTTTCACTGCTGAATTTCATCAAACATTTAGTGAAGACCTAATACCCATTCTCAAAGTTTTCCAAAAAGTAGAAGAGGAGGGAATACTCCCAAACTCATTCTATTAGGCCAACATCACTCTAATACCAAAACCAGATAGAAACCCCATGAAAAAAAGAAAATTACAGACCAATATCCCTGATGAACATAGATGCAAAAATACTCAACAAAATATTAGCAAACCGAACTCAAAAATACATTTAAAAGATTATCCATCATGATCAAGTGGGATTCATCCCAGGGATGCAAGGATGGTACAACATTCAAAAATCCATCAACATGATCCACCACAACAAAAAGGACAAAAACCACATGATCATCTCCATAGATGCTGAAAAAACATTTGACAAAATTCAACATCCATTCATGACAAAAGCTCTCAACAAAACGGGTATAGAGGGCAAGTACCTCAACATAATAAAGGCCATATTTGACAAACCCACAGACAACATTGTACTTAACAGCAAGAAGCTGAAAGCTTTTCCTTTAAGATTGGGAACAAGACAAGGATGCCCACTCTCCCCACTTTTATTCAACATAGTTCTGGTGGTCCTAGCCATGGCAATCAGATAATACAGAAATAAAAGGCATCCAGTTTGGCAAGGAAGAAGTCAAACTGTCCCTGTTTGCAGATGACATGATATTGTACATAAAAATTCCTAAAGAATCCACTCAAAAATCACTAGATCTAATATCTGAATACAGTAAATTTTCAGGCTACAAATTTAATACACACAATTGGACTCAAGATGGTGGCATGAGTAGGGTGGTGGAAATCTCCTCCCAAAACCATATATATTTTGAAAATACAGCAAATAAAACTATTCCTAAAAGGGAGACCAGAAGACACAGGACAACCAGGCTACATCTACATATGCGAGAACTCAGCATCACACAAAAAGGGTAAGATACAAAGCCATGACCCGGCAGGACCCAAGCCCACCCCCCACCCCAGCCCACTGGTGGGAGGAAAAGAATCAGAGTAGGCAGGGAGTGGAAGCACAGCACTGCTGAACAAGCAGCCCTAGGAATCTGCACTGGGAGCACAGACACATATTGCATGGTGTATTGGGATATTAGAGAAACAGAAGATTTTATGGAGACTGTGAGCAGGTTCCCACAGCTGGTCCCCTGGGACAAAAGAAAAACGGGCACTTAAAAACTCTTAAAGGGACAAGGGTTTAATACGTGGACAAAATCATCCTGGCACACTTAACCCAGAAGGCTTGGAATTTTAAGCAATTTCAGGCACTCTAACCCTCTGGGTGGCAACGCAGCTCTGAAAGCCCTCACAGAGATAAGCAGCCTGCAGTTCATCACCCCCCACCGGCACTTCAAGCAAACCAGCTGACCCACCATTGCTGTGGACCAGCCGAGGCACAGCCCTGCCCACAACAACCACACAGACACTTCTCCCAGTGTGCAGGAAACCAGGCCAGACCCAGAGGCTGAACTCTATGTGCAGTGGCATGGCACAGGAGAGGAAGCTGGTGCAAAGTCCGGAAGGCATGAAGGGGTGCCGTTCTCACAGGAGAACACACGGCACTCATCTGCAATCCCTGCCAGTGCCCTAGGCTATCCCGAGGGCCACCCTGCCCATGGCAGCTCAGGGGATTGACCCAGAGACAGCTTCCTCTTTATGAGTAACTGGCATACACAGCAGAGACGGGCAAGGCGATCACCAAGCAGGAAGGGACTTTGTTCTCGCAGCAGACACATGCGCCACTTGCTGGCGATCACTTCTTTGGCCATGAAAAGGCAGAAGAACCTGGTCCAGTCCAAAATCACACAAACACCAGAGAGAGGGCCAGATCAAACATATATAACCAATCTTCCTGAAAAAGAATTCAAAATAAAAGTCATAACTGTGCTGATGGAGCTGCAGAGAAACATGCAAGAGATAAGGGATGAAGTCCGGAGGGAGATAACAAAAATGAAACAAACAGTGGAAGGACTTAAGAGCAGACTGGATCAGGTGCAAGAGACTGTTAATGGAATAGAAATCAGAGAATAGGAACACAGAGAAGCGGAGGCAGAAAGAGATAAAAGGATCTCTAGGAATCAGTGTTAAGAGAACTGTGTGACCAATCCAAATGGAACAATATTCACATTCTAGGGAAAGGGATAATTGAAGGAATAATTGCTGAAAACTTCCCCAAGCTGGGAAAGGAAATAGTCTCTTAGACTACAGAAGCCCACAGATCTCCCAACACAAGGGACCCAAGGAGGACAACACCAAGACATATAATAACTAAAATGGCAAAGATCAAAGACAAGGGCAGAGTATTAAAGGCAGCCAGAGAGAGACAAAGGATCACATACAAAGGAAAACCCATCAGGCTATCATCAAATTTCTCAACAGAAACCTTACAGGCCAGAAGAGAATGGCAGGATATATTTAATGCAACAAAACAGAAAGGCCTTGAACCAAGAATACTGTATCCAGCACAATTATCATTTAGTTTTGAAGGAGGAACTAAATAATTTCCAGACAAGCAAAAGTTGAGGGAATTTGCCTCCCAGAAACCACCTCTACAGAGTATTTTTAAGGGAATGCTCTAGATGGGAGTACTCCTAAGGCTAAATAGATGTCACCAGAGAAAATACAATCACAGCAAAGAAAGCAGACCAACCAAATACTAACTACAGACAAAAATTAAGATGAACTATCCACAAAAGCAGTCAAAGAAACACAAAAGAGTACAGAATAAAACACCTAACATATAAAGAATGGTGGAGGAAGAATGAGAAGGGAGAGAAATAAAGAATCATCAGACTGTGTTTATAATAGCTTAATAAGAGAGTTAAGTTAGACAGATAGTAAAGAAGCTGACCTTGAGCCTTTGGTAACCATGAATCCAAAGCCTGCAATGGCAATAAGTACATATCTATTGAAAATCACCCTAAATGTAAATGGACTGAATGCACCAATCAAAAGACACAGACTAACAGAATGGATAAAAAACAAGACCCAACCATATGCTCCTTAGAAGAGATGCACCTCAAACCCAAAGATATACACAGACTAAAAGTGAAGGGATGGAAAAAGATATTCCATGTAAACAATAGGAAGAAAAAAGCAGGTGTTGCAGTACTAGTATCAGACAAAATAGACTTCAAAACAAAGAAAGTAACAAGAGATAAAGAAGGACATTATATAATGATAAAGGGGTCAATCCAGAAGAGGATAGGAAGAGGATATAACCATTGTAAATATATATGCACCCAACACAGGAGCACCAACATATGTAAAACAAATACTAACAGAACTAAAGGAGGAAATAGACTGCAATGCATTCAATCTAGGAGACTTCAACACACCACTCAAAGGACAGATCCACCAACAGAAAATAAGTAAGGACACAGAGGCACTGAACAACACTCTAGAACAATTGGACCTAACGAACATCTACAGAACTCTACACCCAAAAGCAGCAGGATGCACATTCTTCTCAAGTGCTCATGGAACATTTTCCAGAATAGACCACATACTAGGACACAGAAAGAACCTCAGTAAATTCAAGAATATTGAAATTCTACCAACCAACTTCTCAGAACACAAAGATATAAAAGTAGGAATAAATTGTACAAGGAAAACAAAAAGGCTCACAAACATATGGAGGCTTCACAACATGCTCCTAAATAATCAGTGGATCAATGACCAAATTAAAACACATTTCAAGCAATATATGGAGGCAAGTGACAACAACAGTACAAAGCCCAAACTTCTGTGGGACACAGCGAAGGCAGTTCTAAGAGGAAAGTATATAGCAGTCCAGGCCTATTTAAAGAACAAAGAACAATACCAAATGAATAGTCTAAATGCACAATTGCTGAAACTGGGAAAAGAAGAAAAAATGAGGCCCAAAGCCAGCAGAAGGAGGGAACATAATAAAGATCAGAGAAGAAATAAATAAAATTCAGAAGAATAAAACAATAGAAAAAAATCAATGAAACCAAGAGCTGGTTCTCTGAGAAAATAAACAAAATGGATAAATAAACTCCCAGCCAGAAGTTTTATTAAGAGAAAAATAGAATCTACACACATCAACAGAATCAGAAACGAGAAAGAAAAAATCACGACAGACCCCACAGCCATACAGAGAATTATTAGAGAATACTATGAAAACCTATATGCTAACAAGCAGGAAAACCTAGAAGAAATGGACAACTTCCTAGAAAAATACAACCTTCCAAGACTGTCCAAGGAAGAAACAGAAAACCTAAACAGACCAATTACCATCAACAAAATTGAATCGGTAATCAAAAAACTACACAAGAACAAAATCCCCACACCAGATGGATTCACCACTGAATTTTATCAGACATACTGAGAAGACATAATACCCATTCTCTTTAAACTTTTCCAAAAAAGAGGAGGGAATACTTCCAACCTCATTCTATAAAGCCAGCATCATCCTAATAACAAAACTAGGCAAAGACCCCACCAAAAAAGAAAATTATAGACTGAAATCCCTGATGAACATAGATGCAAAAATACTCAACAAAATATTAGCAAACCGAATTCAAAAATACATCAAGACGATCATACACCATGATCAAGGGGGATTAATCTCATGGATGCAAGATTGGTACAACATTCAAAAATCCATCAACATCACCCACCACATAAACAAAAAGGAAAAAAACCACATGATTGTCTCCACAGATGCTGAAAAAAGCATTTGACAAAATTCAACATCCATTCATGGTAAAACCTCTCAACAAAATGTGTATAGAGGTATGTTTATCAACACAATAAAGGCCATATATGACAAACCCACAGCCAACATCATACTAAATAGTGTAAAGCTGAAAGCTTTTCACTTAAGATCGGAACAAGACAGGGATGCCCACTCTCCCCACTTCCATTCAACATAGTACTGGAGGTCCTAGTCACCACAATCAGACAACACAAAGAAATAAAAGGCATCTAGATTGGTAAAGAAGAAGTCAAACTGTCACTATTTGCAGATGACATGATACTGTACATAAAAAAACTGAAAGACTCCACTCCAAAACTACTAGAACTAATATCTGAATTCAGCAAAGTTGAAGGATACAAAATTAACACACATAAATCTGTGGCTTTCCTATACACTAACAATGAACTAATAGAAAGAGAAATCAGGAAAACAATTCCATTCACAATAGCATCCAAAAGAATAAAATAATTAGGAATAAACCTAACCAAGCAAGTGAAAGCCCTATACCCTGAAAACTACAAGACACACCCTTAAGATAAATTAAAGAGGCCACTAACAAATGGAAACTCATCCCATGCACTTGGCTAGGAAGAACTAATATTGTCAAAATGGCAATCCTTCCTAAATCAATCTACCGATTTAATGCAATCCCTATCAGAATACCAACAGCATTCTTCAACGAACTGAAACAAATAGTTCTAAAATTCATGTGGAATCACCAAAGACCCCAAAGAGTCAAAGCAATCCTGAGGAGGAAAAATAAAGCAGGGCAAAGCTCGCCCCCAACTTCAAGCTCTACTACAAAGCCACAGTAATCAAGACAATTTGGTCCTGGCACATGAACAGACCCACAGACCAGGGGAACAGAATAGAGAATCCAGATATTTACCCAAACATATACGATCAATTAAAATACGATAAAGGAGCCATGGATATACAAGGGGAAATGGCAGCCTCTTCAACAGCTGGTGTTGGCAAAACTGGACAGCTACATGTAAGAGAATGAAACTGGGTCATTGTCTAACCCCATGCACAAAAGTAAATTCGAAATGGAGCAAAGATGTGAATGTAAGTCATAAAACCATAAAACTCTTAGAAAAAAGCATAGGCAAAAATCTCTTGGACATAAACATGAGCAACTTCTTCATGAACATATCTCCCCAGATAAGGGAAACAAAAGCAAAAATGAACAAGTGGGACTATATCAAGCTGAAAAGCTTCTGTACAGCAAAGGACACCATCAATAGAACAAAAAGGTAGCCTACAGTATGGGAGAATATATTCATAAATAACAGATCTGATAAAGGATTGACATCCAAAATATATAAAAAACTCATGCACCTCAACAAACAAAAAGCAAATAATCCAATTAAAAAATTGGCAGAGGAGCTAAACAGACAGTTCTCCAAAGAAGAAATTCAGATGGCCAACAGACACATGAAAAGATGCTCCACATTGCTAGTCATCAGAGAAATGCAAATTAAAACCACAATGAGATATCATCTCACACCAGTAAGGATTGCCACCATCCAAAAGACAAACAACAACAAATGTTGATGAGGTTGTGGAGAAAGGGGAACCCTCCTACACTGCTGTTGGGAATGTAAATGAGTTCAACCATTGTGGAAAGCAGTATGGAGATTACTCAAAAAGCTCAAAATAGAAATACCATTTGACCCAAGAATTCCACTTCTAGGAATTTACCCCAAGAATGCAGCAGCCCAGTTTGAAAAAGACAGATGCACCCCTATGTTTATCACAGCACTATTTACAATAGCCAAGAAATGGAAGCAACCTAAGTGTCCATCAGCAGATGAATGGATAAAGAAGATGTGGTACATATACACAATGGAATATTATTCAGCCATAAGAAGAAAACAAATCCTACCATTTGCAACAACATGGATAGAGCTAGAGGGTATTATGCTAAGTGAAATAAGCCAGGTGGAGAAAGACAGGTATCAAATGATTTCACTCATCTGTGGAGTATAAGAACAAAGAAAAACTGAAGGAACAAAACAGCAGCAGAATCACAGAACCCAAGAATGGACTAGCAGTTACCAAAGGGAAAGGGACTGGGTAGGATGGGTGGGAAGGGAGGGATAAGGGGGGTGTGGGAAAGAAAGAGGGCATTATGATTAGCTTGTATAATGTACGGGGGGCACGGGGAGGGCTGTACAACACAGAGAAGACAAGTAGTGTTTCTATAGCATCTTACTACACTGATGGACAGAGACTGTAATGGGGTATGTGGTGGGGACTTAATGATGGGGGGAGTGAGGTAACCATAATGTTGCTCATGTAATTGTATATTAATGATACCAAAATTAAAAAAAATTAATACACAGAAACCTGTTGCATTCCAGAACACTAACAATGAACTATCAGAATGAGAAATCAGGAAAACAATTCCATTCACAGTTGCATCAAAAAGTATAAAATACCTAGGAATAAACCTAACTGAGGAAGTGAAAGACCTATACTCTGAAAACTACAAGACACTCATGAGAGAAATTAAAGAAGATACCAATAAATGGTAACACATCCTGTGCTCATGGATAGGAAGAATTAATATCATCAAAATGGCCATCCTGCCTAGAGCAATCTACAGATTTGATGTAATCCCAATCAAAATATCAAAGGCTTTCTTCAGTGAACTAGAGTAAACCATTCTAAAATTCATATGGAACCACAAAAGACCCCAAATATCCAAAACAATCCTGAGAAGGAAGAATAAAGCTGGGAGATTATGCTCCCCAACTTCAAGCTCTACTACAAAGCCACAGTAATCAAGATAATTTGGTACTGGCACAAGAACAGAACCATAGACCAATGGAACAGACTAGAGAGCCCAGATATAAACCCAAGCATATATGGTCAATTAATATATGATAAAGGAGCCATGGACATATAATGGGCAAATGAGAGCCTCTTCAACAACTCGTTTTGGCAAAACTGGACAGCTACATGCAAGAGAATAAAACTGGATTATTATTTAAACCCATTCACAGACGTAAACTCGAAATGGATCAAAGAACTGAATGTAAGTTATGAAATTATAAAACTCTTAGAAGACAACATAGGCAAGAATCTCCTGAATATAAACATGAGCAACTTCTTCCTGAATGCATCTCCTGGTGCAAGGGAAGCAAAATAAAAAATTAACAAATGGGACTACATCATGCTAAAAATCTGTACCGCAAAGGACACCTTCAGCAGAACAAAAAGGCATACTATTGTATGGGAGTATGTATTTTCAGGTGATATATCTGGAAAAGGGGCTAATATCCAAGTTATATGAAGAACTCACAACTGAGCACATAAAAACATATAATCTGACAGTTTTCCAAAGAGGGCTAATAGGCACATGAAAAGATGCTCCTCATTGCTAATCATCAGGGAAATGCAAATCAAAACCACAATGAAATATCACTGCACACCAGTCAGGATGGCCAACATCCAAAAGACAAGAAATAGTAAGTGTTGGTGAGAATGTGAAGAAAAGGGAGACCTCCTACATTGTACTGTTGAAAATACTATGAAGATACCTCAAAAACCTAAAAATAGAAATACCCTTTGACCCAGTAATTCCACTCCTAGAAATTTACCTGAAGAAAACAAAATCACTGATTTGAAGAGACATATGCACCCCTATATTTATCACAGCAGTAGTTACAATAACCAAGACATGGCAGCAACCTAAGTGTCCATCAGTAGATGAATGGATAAAGAAGAGGTGGTACATATACACAATGGAATACTATTCAGCCATAATAAAGAAACAAATCCTACCATTTGCAACAACATGGATGGAGCTGCATATGGAATTATGCATAATGGAATATTTTTCAGCTATAAAAAGGAGAAATCCTGCCATTTGCAACATGTATGGACCTAGAGGGTATTACACTCAGTGAAATAAGCCAGGTGGAGAAAGATAAACAATGTATGATTTCACATATTTGTGGAATTTAAAAACAAAACAAAATGAATAAAACAGCTGTAGACTCAAACATAGAAAAGACTATTGGTTACAGTACTGGAGGGGAGTTGGGGATGGGTGAAGTAGGGGAAGGGGATTAAGAGGGGCAAACTTCCAGTTATGATGTAAATCAGTTATTGGGGTGGAGGCACAGCATGGCTCAGAGTGTGGTCAGTTATATGTAATACCTGACAGATTGGGCCTGTGCATCCTGTGGTCAGCACTTACAAATGTGTGTGATAGTTGAATCCTGTGTTGTACAACTGAAATAAATATAATATTGTATAACTACATTTCAGTAAGAATTAAACAGTGTCACTGCTTTTTTTGGTGTTATTAATGTACAATTATATGAGCAACAATATGGTTACTAGACTCCCCCCATTATCAAGTCCCCACTGTATACCCCATTACAGTCATTGTCCATCAGTGTAGTAAGATGCTCTGGAATCACTACTTGTCTTCTCTGTGTTGTACTGCCTTCCCCGTGCCCCTCCCCACTACATTATGTGTGCTAATCGTAATGCCCCTTTTTCCCCCTTATCCCTCCCTTCCCACCCATCCTCCCCAATCCCTTTCCCTTTGGTAACTGTTAGTCCATTCTTGGGTTCTGTGAGTCTGCTGCTGATGTTCCTTCAGTTTTTGCTTTGTTCTTATACTTCACAGATGAGTGAAATTATTTGATACTTGTCTTTCTCCACTTGGCTTGTTTCACTGAGCATAACACCTCTTGCTCCATCCATGTTGTTGCAAATGGTAGGATTTGTTTTCTTCTTATGGCTGAATAATATTCCATTGTGTATATGTACCACATCTTCTTTATCCATTCATCTGCTGATGGACACTTAGGTTGCTTCCATTTCTTGGCTATTGTAAATAGTGCTGTGATAAACATAGGGGTGCATCTGTCTTTTTCAAACTGGGCTGCTGCATTCTTGGGGTAAATTCCTAGAAGTGGAATTCTTGGGTCAAATGGTATTTCTATTTTGAGTTTTTTGAGGAACCTCCATACTGCTTTCCACAGTGGTTGAACTCATTTACATTCCCACCAGCAGTGTAGGAGGGTTCCCCTTTCTCCACATCCTCACCAGCATTTGTTGTTGTTTGTCTTTTGGATGTTGGCCATCCTAACTGGTATGAGGCGATATCTCATTATAGTTTTAATTTGCATTTCTCTGATGATTATTGATGTGGAGCATCTTTTCATGTGCCTGTTGGCCATCTGAATTTCTTCTTTGGAGAAGTGTCTGTTCAGATCTGCCCATTTTTTAATTGGATTCTTTGCTTTTTGTTTGTTGAGTTGCGTGAGCTCTTTATATATTTTGGATATCAACCCCTTATCATATATGTCATTTATGAATATATTCTCCCATATGGTAGGATGCCTTTTTGTTCTATTGTTGGTGTCCTTTGCTGTACAGAACCTTTTCAGCTTGATGTAGTCCCACTTGTTCATTTTTGCTTTTGTTTCTCTTGCCCGGGGAGATATGTTCATGAAGAAGTTGCTCATGTTTATGTCCAAGAGATTTTTGCCTATGTTTTTTTCTAAGAGTTTTATGGTTTCGTGACTTATATTCAGGTCTTTGATCCATTTTGAGTTTACTTTTGTGTATGGGGTTAGAGAATGATCCAGTTGCATTCCCTTATATGTAGCTCTCCAGTATTGCCAACATCAGGTGTTTAAGAGGCTATCATTTCTCCCTTGTATATTCATGACTCCTTTTATTGTATATTAATTGACCATATGCGTTTGTGTTAATATATGTACTCTTTATTCTGTTCCACTGGTCTGTGAGTCTGTTCTTGTGCCAGTACCAAATTGTCTTGATTACTGTGTTTTTGTAGTAGAGCTTGAAGTTTGGAAGCAAGATCCTCCAGGTTTATTTTTCATTCTCAGGATTGCTTTGGCTATTCAGAGTCTTTGGTGGTTCCATATGAATTTTAAAACTATTTGTTCCAGTTCATTGAAGAATGCTGTGATATTTTGATAGGGATTGCATCAAATCTGTATATTACTTTGGGCAGGATGGCCATTTTGACAATATTACTTCTTCCTACGCAAGAGCATGGGATGAATTTCCATTTGTTAGTGTCCTCTTTAACTTCTCTTAAGAGTGTCTTGTAGTTTTCAGGGTATAGTTCTTTCACTTCCTTGGTTAGGTTTATTCCTAGATATTTTATTCTTTTTGATGCTATAGTGAATGGAATTATTTTCCTGATTTCTCTTTCTATTAGTTCATTGTTAGTGTATAGGAAAGCCACAGATTTCTGTGTGTTAATTTTGTATCCTGCAACTTTGCTGTATTCTGATATCATTTCTAGTAGTTTTGGAGTGGAGTCTTTAGAGTTTTTTATGTACAGTATCATGTCATCTGCAAATAGTGATAGTTTGACAACTTCCTTACCAATGTGGATGCCTTTTATTTCTTTGTTTTGTCTGATTGCCGTGGCTATGTCCTCCTGTACTATGTTGAATAACAGTGGGAAGAGTGGGCATCCCTGACTTGTTCCCAGTCTTAGGTGAAACACTTTCAGTTTCTCACTGTTATGTATGATGTTGGCTGTGGTTTGTCGTATATGGCTTTTATTATGTTGAAGTACTTGCCCTCTATGCCCATTTTGTTGAGAGCTGTTATCATGAATGGATATTGATTTTTGTCAAATGTTTTATCAGCATCTAGGGTGATAATCATGTGGTTTTTGTCCTTGTTGTTGATGTGGTGGATGATTTTGAAGTCTCACTGTTTTTAAGCTAACATTCCGTTGTGTACACACCCAGTCTTTTCATCCATTCAAGCAAGCGTGTACACTTGGCTGTGCCCTCCTTTTGGCCCTTGTGCATGGAGCTGCTCTTACCACTCCTGCTTGAGCAGTTAGTTGAACAGTTTTCCATTCTTTGAGGTGTAAGTCTCAGAGTGGAATTGCTGGGTCATGTGGTGATTCTTTCTCATTGAGGAGCTGCCATGCTGTTTACCACAGCAGCTCCTGGGGTTATGTTGCTTGGCTGTGACATGGAAGGGGAATAGGTTGTGTGTAGCAGGTAGGCCTGTGTACAGCCCTGAGAAGAGCAGAGGGCAGGTACCCTGTCAAGCCCACTCTGCATTGCAGTGGGGTGTCCATGTTTGTCGGCCCTTTCCGCCTGCATGGACTGGGCTGTGAGGAGGCAAAGGGATCTGGAAATGGCCAGGGAGCTGTTTGTACCAACGTCCTCAACCCTGGCATGATGTCAGTATCCACCTTCTTCTTGATGATGCACACTGTACCGCAAAGCATGGAGCACACCTCTAGAGGGGGCCTGGCATCTGTGTTCCTTGCTGCATTAGTGTTCATACGGTTGATCAGGGCACACAGCCTGGGGTGAGAACCACGGCTGACATGTCAGGTTAAAGGTTGCGCTCATGAGAGACACTGATTCAGGGCTGGCATCTGAGGGCTCACCATGCCAACTGCTCTCCACCTTGATGCCAAGTGCATCCAGTCATCTTGTGCAAATGAGAAAACCAGAGCCCAGACAGGCTAGCGCAGGCACACAGCTGAGAGGGGCAGACAGGGCTCCGGCGCAGCTCTGGCTGCCTCTGCAGCTTTGCTCCCACGCAGGGGAGAGCAGCCTGGGCTCTGGGGCTCCAGGGCAGGCGCTCACTCTGCTGGCCCCAAGGGGTGCCTTTCTCCAGTGGTGGCGTTTGCCTTGAGACCTGAAAGATGCTTTGAGTTTACTTGTAGAGATGGGGGGTGAGCAAAGGCACAGGCCTGGGGCCTGGGTGCACTGGAGGGACAGCGCGGCTTAGCCGTCTCCAAGAGGGTTGGTGGAGAGACATTCAGGATGGTCCTTCGGGGCCTGTGTTCAAGGTCAGTGTGAGCAGTGTGTGGTGGGGTGTGAGGCACAGCTGGCATGTTTGGCGCAGGAAGGGAGGGGGCACGAGGAGTCCCAGGACCAAAGGGCCCTGCAGCAGTGCGAAAGGGAGAGTGCTGTGGGGAAAAGAAGGTCCTGAGGACCTGGGCCATGTGGATTTGGGGGCAGCACTGGGCTTGAGCAGCCACCCCAGTGTGGGCTGTAAGACACGGGAGAGCAGAGGTGACTCTGGGGAGCAGAGATGGCACAGAGATGACGCTGGGTCAGAGACATGTAATGTTTAAGAAAGCAGGGCTTGGAATACAGATTAGACTTCATTTTTCCCGAAATGGTTATGTTGACACATCCCCAGTTATCCTAGAGGCCCAGGATTCCAAATGATGGACATTCGAAGGGGCAGATCCCATGGACCTTGTACAAGTGATGATCACACTTTGGTGAAGCCAGGTGAGCAGAAATGGAGAGTGAGGACCAGGATCCCCAGGAAGTGGTCAGACCTAATGGTCGACCTTTGACTTCCCCTCCCTGCAGAGCCAAATCTCTCCACCATATGGATAAAACCCTTAGCTTATTCATTTTTATTATTCCTGTTACCTCATGGATAGTGTCCCCGCCTTAATTTGCATATGTCTGTCACTTTGCAGCGTCTTTAAAGGTTGTGTATAAATTTGTAAATTAGTCCTTCTTTGCATGTGTGAGGCAAATGCTCCTTAATGAATCACTTGATGAAGCTTTTTGAAAGTTCACCAGCCAATGTCTGACTCTAAATTTTTTTTGCCATTTTGGTTTTGTTTAATGTGGGAAATAACCGTCCTGGCACCACATTTCTGTCACTGAGCAGGAGTATTGGAACACTGCATTAGATGAGGCCAGCATAAACCTGCAGTGTTGGTAGGAAGTGGAGTGTAGTTAAAGCATCGCTGGCCACTGGAGGGGGCTCCCAGCACCACCCCGTGTGACTGCTGTTTGAGGAAAGCCCTGAGCTGTAGAAACCTCAGCCTGCCTTCCCCACCGGAATGCGCAGTGAGAAGCTGTAAGGGCAGCGAGGCCTGGCAGTGGCACGGGCAGGGGTAGAGCTCACCACCGGTACAGAGCGCCTCTGGGGTGGCCCTTCTCCAAGGCAATGCAGGCAGACACTGCAGGTTTTACTGGAATGACTGTTATTGGCAAATATTTCGTTTTATGATTTATTCTTTGGATTTCCCTTTGTCAAATGTCAGCCCCACAGCTCATCAGAGAGCCACCAGTCTCTCCATAGGAAGGCAGAATTGTCCAATGGGTAAAGCCCAGCGATTTAAAAGGCCCCCGGTCTAGCCCCAACTGTGGCCTATTGACTGAGTAATACTAAGCAAGGTAAATTGCTTTTCCCCTTGGGTCTTGCAATTCTTTTAGTGATTAAAAAGCAAAGGAAAATAAACTCCTATCTCAGTAGGCTGGTTTGAGGGAAACAATAGCTTCTGTCTTTAGAATACACTTACTAAGAGGCAGCAGTGTATCTTAGCATGAAAACAGACATATGTAACTGCCGTCAGTTTTTGGTGTAAGCAGAGGGGACAGTGCGTGTGTGCGCCCTGCAGACATCAGAAATGGTCATGTACAGAGACATGCATGCCCAGTAAGGGCATGCACGAGCTTTCCTAAGAGCTGGTGGCGGAGGAGTGCCTGTCTTAGCCGGAGCTTCCCCGTCCCGAGCCTGCCTTTTGAGCTCTGGCTCAAGAAGTGGTCAGACCTAATGGTCAACCTTTGACTTCCCTCTGGGGAGGCCAGGTGCTGTGCTCTGTTCGCTGCCTGGGCACAGGTGAGCCTCTGCCAGCATGGACAGGCTGGTGTGGCACACCCATCCTGGGTGGTTCACTCGCTTTCACATGACACGTCCCAAGGCTCTGGGCACCAGAATTCCTCACCAGAACAGCTGTCTGCCCCTAGGTCATCCTACAGAATGGGGAGCCTTGTGAGATGTGTTTGAAGGTTTTTTGGTCTGTGTGAGATTTCATGCAAATGTGTTGAGTTTTTTCACCTAAATTGCAGAGATGTCTAATATTGAGGGATTTGATGTGGTCAAAAAATACCTTTCTAGTATGCAGTTCCAAAGCAGAAAAAGTAAGGCCTTCAAAGGAGAGAGAGGCAGTGGGGCTATAGGAGGCGTTCAGAGCTGGTCTTGCCGGACTTGAGGGCTTGGGAAAGCCCCACTGACACCTGGTACTGGTCCTCGTTCCTTACGGTGGACCCAGCTGTCAGCGCCAGGAGGATGAGGATGAAGTGAGGAGTGGGGCTCACCCTTCCTTTCTGGATTCCCATTGACGCTGACCTGGGAGAGGCTGTCCCAGGAGGTGGCCAGGTCTGCGTGCCTCCTGCTGGCAGAGAGGGCTCAGTGCACTGGTGCTTCCCCTGCAGACACTGGCCTCCTATCCATCCCACAGCATGGGCATTGTGTCACTGTGACCCTCGCCACACAGCTGGCCTTTAACAGCACCACCTGTGACATGAGACAACGTGTCACTCAGCTTAGAGATTCCCTCTGCTTTTTATTTTTCTTAATAGACCTTATTTTTAGAGGAGTTTTAGATTCACAGCAAAATTGAGAGGGAAGTGCAGAGATTTCCCATGTACCCCTGCCCCATGGGCACAGCCTCCACCGTTACCAGCATCTCCGCCAGACAGGACATTTTTTACAGCCGGTGACTTTACCTTAGGTCACTGTCACCCAAAGTCCATGCTTTACCTTAGGGCTCAGTCCTGGTGTTATAGGTTCTGTGGATATGGACAAATGTTTAACAACATATCTCCATCATTGTAATATCCTATAGGATAGTTGCACTGCCCTGAAAATCCTCATATGGTTGATCCCTCCCTCCCGACAGCCCCTGGCAACCACTTACCTTTTTACTGTCTCCATAGCTTCAGCTTTTCCAAAATGTCATGGAGTTGGAGCCATGTGCTATACTGTGTGGCCTCTTCATATTGGCTTCTCTCACTTAGTGGCGTGCACTTGAGTTCCTTTATGTCTTCTAATGGCTTGATAGCGTTTGCCTTTTCAGTGCTGGGTAGTATCCGCTGGTCTAAGTGTCCTGTCACCCATTCACCTGCTGATGTGTTTCTGAGTTTCGGCATGTGGGGGGAGGGCTCCTGACCTTGTTCACTGCTCTGAGCAGGCTGAGTGTCGGAAAGGCTCCCGGCAAGCAGAAAAAACATTCTAGTGAGACAGAGTAAAGGTTGAAATCCTTGCCTAATATCAAATTAAGCAAAACATAAGCATTTGGCAAATGCCATGATTGCAAAGCTGTGCAAACAGAAGAGTTGCTTTGAAATCTGAAGCATGGCCCAGATGTTTGGGCATATTTCCACTGGGCTGTCCCCTTGACGTGGCTGGCTGCATACCTCCCAGATGGTGTGGCCTGTCCTGAGGGCTTGCCCTCTGCCTGTTCACTGTGCACACCTGTGTGTGAAGAAGGAATGCCATGGGCTGGCTGGTCAGAGAGGCTTGTGTGAGGTGAGCATGTCAGGGTTACTGTCAAAATACTCATTCATTAGACCGATTGAATCAAAGCTCTTTGGAGCTCTGGATTTTGGAATTTGTGGGCTAAAGGATGTCAGACAACTGTCGTTTGCTCTTGTGGGGTGTATTGGTTCAGAGTCAGGGTGAATGTGATCAGATTCTGATAGGGATATTAATGTGTGCCGACTCTCGGGCAGCATTTCTTTTTTTCACTCAGTGAGGTCGGTGGCCAGAAACTAGTCCAGATGCCAACCTGTTCAGGTGATGCCATCCAGTCTAAAGAGAAAGTATGAAAGATGAGACCCAGTTAGCTTAGCCTGAGGCCAGCCCTTGGCTCAAAGGCAGAGAATAGCTTTAGAAGACAGAGGATTCGGGAGCCAGACCAAGTGGGATTTCTTGCCTCCTGTAGGTACAGCCAAGTGGATTAAATATGCAGTGAAAATTTGACTTCAGAACTTCTCTGGGAACATCCTTATTTAAAGCCGCTTTTCCAGAACAGATCAAAGCACTCATCTGACTAGGAATAAAGATGGGAAAGTGAGTTGACTCTCCATTCTCAGAACAGCGGCCATGAGTACAGCGTGCACTCGGAGACATGTGCAGGGCAGGCTCTCCCGTCCCTGCCTGGAGGGGCATGTCTTGGTGTCCTCGTGAATACCTTTCTAAGCTGTCGCCTGTGCATGGTAAATAGTGGCAGCTGCAGAGTCTTGCAAGGGCCAAGGGCATTATTTGGAATTGAGAGAGAATTTTTCCCTACAGCATCCTGATGTGAACTTGACGTTTATTTCCCCTTTCCCTGAACTAGTGAGGGCTGTGGTTGGAAAGAGACAAACAGTCCTCAGCTGAGCCTGCTTGCAGGCCTGGTGGAGAGCCAAGGTGGCCCAGGGCTTGCTTCCCTTTAACTGTCCTGAGCAGTGCTTGGATTTATAAGCATTTTGCTCTTTCATTCCTGCAGCTTCTTGCAGTGGTGACTGGACAAGAGAAATACAAGTTAGTATGGATCTGTTTCCACGCCTAAAAGGCGAGGGGCCCACATGGCAGAAACTGACCCCATGGGGCCTGTTGCCAAGCAGAAAGCACTCCCCCCATCATTCCTGTTGTTTTTAATCTTTGCCTTTATCCACCATCCCCCCTTTTAAAATGTGCTGCCTCGTGGAAGCCCAGCCAGAGCCAGGTGAGTGTGGCTGGCTCTCCCAGACCTGGCCTGCCCTCCTGTCCTGACATGCTGGCCATCCCCTTCTTCCCCTTTTCCTGCTTGGAGCTTTCTCCAACCAGACTAAGACATTTCTGTCCCCTTGGATGAGAGAGAGCTGATAATAATGTTGGTCGTTTCCCTGATTTGGGATTGAGAAACTTCCCCTGACGGCATGTGAAGGGTTAAGAGGCCGTGTCTGCGAGTGTCACTCTGGAGTCCCCAACTGGAGCAGCTTCCGTTTTAAATCTTCAGTGAGCTCTGCTTCAGCCTAGCCTGGATCCCAGTCCCTGGAATGGGGAAAGGCTTTTTGTGCTAACTTGGATTCCGTTGGCCAGCCACCCCCCAGGCAGGCTGCAAGGAGGGGAAAGCAGTCCTCTGGCTGCCAGCTCGGAGCTTCACAGGCAGCTGGGAGTGCTGTGCACAACCTCTGTGCCCCACACAGTGAAGTAACACAGCCTTGGGATTGCACACCTGCAAGTGAGTTTGTTCTGTATTATTTGAATGAGATGTATTATCCCTTATGACCTGAGGACTTGACCCTGCGGTCCTCGCTGCCTCCCTGACTCTCATTCCTACTTACAGGAGGTGGTCGAGCTGCATCTCCCATGCTCCCTCCTCTCCCCTACCTGGCAAACTTCTGCACATCTTCCGAAGCCTGAAATACCACCCGCTCTGTGCACCCACCTTTGACCCTCAGGCCGTTGAGCTATTTGCATGTCTACTGCCTACCACGCCTTCACCATGGTCTCCATAAAGGCACCATGCCATATGGCCCCTCTCATGGGTTTTTGGTGAGGGCTAGAAGGCATGCTGTCCCCATCCCCACCCCATAGTGTGTCTGTGGGGTAGAGGCGGCCGCTCCCTGATGTCCATCAGCCCTGCTGCCCTGCCTGAGTGGCTGTCTTTGGAGGGTGGCCGTGTGGGGAGGGTGCACATGAGGACCCCAAGGAGAGTGTTGCATCCACTTCTCTGCACAGTTGAGGGGCCTCCTGGGCTGCTGAGGAGGGCCAGGCCCTCACCCTTTCTTAGTGCCTCTGAGGCAGCTCATGGAGCACAAAACATTGTTTCCTGAAAGCAGAATGAGTCCAGGTATGCATGGCTCACACCCCACCAGTGAGTCCTAGCTGCCTCTGCGCTTTCTGACCCAAGGCCAGTTTCCATGCTAAAGAAGAGGTTATTCTGACTGTGGGATCCACATGTGTTATCTGGAAGCAGTTTAGGCCTATCCCAACCTAACCAAAATATCTAAGACCTCTGCTTACCAGGTCATCAGAATCTGTTATGGATTCCAGCTCTTTAATTTTAATACCCAATATGTGCTCTTACTGCTCCTATAAAATTATTGGTACTTCTCTGCTGTAAAATGTCAACTCAGAGGCACATACTGCAGGTGAGTAAGCAGAACCATGCACAGTAAGTTATTTCTGGAGGAAAGTCAAGCTCTCGAGGCATTGTGCTTTGATGGGCATATGTGGACAGGTGGAGTGGTCCACGAGGGTACCCAGTGACCTTGGACTTTGGTGCCAGACCCAATTCAAACCCCTGCCCTACTCTGTAGGGTCTGTGTGAGCCTATACACTTTCTAAAGCTTTCTGAACTGCACACCCTTCATCTGTAAAACGAGGTTTTAAAGTAAGAATTAGAATGTACATAAAGCATCTAAGATTGTTTCACAGGAGCTCAAAAATGGCTGCTATCAATGATGTTATAGCAATGTAAGTAATGATTATTCCTGATCAGTTTTAGCAATAGGAAATAGTACTCATGAAAGCGACTTCAGGACACATGAGACACCAGGTCCATGAACACATCCCTCAAGAGCTTCTGCACTGTTCTTTGCATTCTCTGAGGGGTGCAGTCGGTAGTGGACCTCAAACCTTACATCCTCAGATTTGCTTTTTAATCAAACTGTTCTCATCAAAACCCCATCCCTTTACTATCTTGCCTTAATTTAGTAAATTGGTAGAGCAAATGTAGCATGCAAATTGCCTCTTCCTCTCACTCCAGAACAAAATTTATTTCCAAAGCCAGCATGGATTGGAAGCATTTGAAGTGGAAATGAGTTGAGTCAGGGCATACATTTGTCATATTTTGAGTATCTGCTTACAGTATTTTAAACATTAGATGATGTTGGGGGTGGAATAGATTTGATAAATATGAAAAGTGTGTAGCAAAGGCCACCGTTGGCCCCCTGCATGCAATTCAAAGACAGAGTTCTAGAGTGGAGAGTGTCACTTCCAGTGACCCTTATGAATATTGGAAGAGACGTGTAAGTACGGGACTTGTGCCATGCTGACATCAAACACTGGCCACGAAAATCCCCAAGTTCTGCCCAAATTCTAGTGGGTGACCACTGCTTACACACGAGTCCTGGTGTGGCCAGGATCCCAAGGCTCCTGTGAAGTGGAGAGGGATTTTCTGGCGCATCTCAGATCTGATTATCAGTCCTAAGGATCCAGCACCAGAGCAAATACAGCATTTCTAGGAATGGATGGCTCTCTAAAAAAAATTACCTTGACAGCTGGAAGGTACAGTGGGGAAAGAAAGGGAGAGGTGAGGAGAAAAGTATAAGGAAGAGACAGACAGACATACAAAATACCTGGTGTGGCTTCTGAGAGCCTGAGATCCCCAAATAATAGCCACCCCTCCACCTTTTTTTAGCAGAACTTTGTATGTCGTGCATATCCTGTCAAAGCCTTAAGTCCAGATCTTCCCCTGTAAACCCAACCAGGCAGGGGGAGACAGAGCCAAGCCCAGAAAGGGCTCCCAAGAGTGGCCTGGCAGCTGGAAGGGCTGAGGACGCTGAGCTGAGAAGCAGGGGTGCTTCTTGACTCTGAGTTGAGCCTAAATCAGCCAATAAAATTGTTAGTCTTAAGGAAGCTTAGATTTCTAAGTAAGGCTATAAATAATTTCACAAGTAGGGCCTGTGCTGTAGAATAGTGTGTGCTGATTTTTGAGAGCTACTGCAAGAATGAGTTCGCTGAATGAGTGAATCCGCAGGGGTGGCCAGTCAGATGAGGAAGGATGGGCCAACACAGAAATGGCCTTTAAGAAAGATGCACTGACTGAGCACAAAGGGTGCCCATCTAAGTGATTTCCTTCATTAAGGGGCAGACTAGCAGCTCATTCTTTGGTTTTTCAGCAGCTAAGAATTCAAATGAGGGCCCTCTCCAACTTGGAAATCAGACTTCTGGTGTCTGCCTCTCTCACCACATTAGGATATGGGCAGACAGCTTTTCTGCCATCAATTAAAGTTCTGTGCACAATGTTAAGATGAGGCCAAGAGGTGGCTTTCCCTGGCTAGATTGGAGTAGGCAGACATCATAAAAAGCTAAGTATGGAATGTGGGCATGGCTGTTAAGCTATGTTGCAGAGGGATTTTCCTGTGCTGTGTCAAGTCTTGATCATCCTGCCCCCATGGTTGTTCCATTAAAATGTTGGAGCAGAGGCAGCAGGGGATTTGTGGGTGGCCTGCTTCCTCCAGCCACATATGGGCTCCTGGTATGTGCCCGAGAGGGAGGCCTTGGCTTCCCCAAATGGCGCTAGGATCAGAAAGGGGAAGTGTGTGCCTCTGAGGTGTAGGGAAGAGTCAGGCACCGTCAGGACCCTCTGGCTCACCAGGGCTTGGCCTGGAGGTTGTGGGTGTTGGGGCACACCTGTAAAGCAGGTGAGCAAGAGAAAGATGTGGTGAGGAAGAGATCTGTGAGACTCAGCTGTGGGCTCTGCATTTTCTCCATGAGTGGGGATTTGTATGAATAAAAGATCACATATGCATACACACACCACCCCAAAGAATGTTCATGTTCAAGAACACTTAAAAAAATTAGCCACCCAAGTGCATTCTCTGCTAATAATCTGTAGCTCCCAATCCCTCACCACCTCTCTCTTGTTGACTGAAATGAACATGGTTGTTTTATTTAAAAAGAAGTAATTCATAGTCCTGCTGAGGATTACAGCCAACCTACGGCCTGGGAGGAGTTTGGGCATATGGCTGCAGGGCCCCTTCGTTTGGACATAACGGAATGCCTTTTCTGCAGCAGGGGGTGTGTAAATACATCAAGTGGCATGGCAGGGATGCATCCAGTGAGATGGTTCCATGCACACTCCAAGGCCATCTGTGTATGTGAGAGGAGGCAAGGGTCAGGACTGGGCAGGAGGGTCTCATGGGGGTGTCACCTCATCTTCCTTAGGGGTTGGAGGGGGCACTGTGACAGACACTGCCCAGAAGGTTCCTGACCGACTACACTTCCGGGGGAGGGTGAGACCAGTCAGGGCAAGCATGAAGCCCTGCTGTGGTGGCTTGGCCTGGCAGAGGTGAGACCACACTGGGCCTGTCTTTCTTTTTAATACTCTCCATGAAGAATATTATAAGTGGTGGTGGGTGGGGCATAAAATTTAAGTCTGGACAAAGCATCTGTAGCATGGCCTGACCAACTGTGCATCTGCACCTGGGCTGGTGGCCTCTGGATGCCCAGGGGTTTCCATGTGGTTCTGCTGGACATGAGCGTGACCCTGTGCCCCACCTTCCTGCACATGGCCCTACAGTTCAGACAAGGTAGTGGGCATGAAGACATTGATCTTTTCACCTGCTTTTCACATTATTAATGGCTGTTATTTTAAGTCCCCAAATATCTCAACATGCTAATCTTTTAGCTTTTTAAAGTCTACATTTTATCTTCTTAAGGTAGTTTTTAGTATAGTCACAAAATCCTGCAAGTACCACCACTATCTAATTCCAGAGCATTTTTGTCACCTCAGAAAGAGACTTCATATCTGATAGCAGTTGCTCTGTATTCCCCTGCCCTGGCCCCTGGAAGTCACTAATCTGCTTTGTCTCTATGAATTTGTCCATTCTGAACATTTCATGTAAATTGAATTAGAAAATATGTGGCCTTTTGTGTCTGACTTCTTTTGTTTAACATGGTATTTTCTAAGTTGGTCTTGGTTCTCACATATGTGAGCACTTCCTTCTTTCTGCAGCTGAATTATAATGTGTTACACGGATTCACCACATTTGTTTATCCTTCTGTCAGAAGAACACTTGGGTGGGTCTCAGTTTTTGACTATTGTGGATGCCCAG
Organism: Manis pentadactyla; assembly: GCF_030020395.1. Taxonomy (NCBI): domain Eukaryota; kingdom Metazoa; phylum Chordata; class Mammalia; order Pholidota; family Manidae; genus Manis; species Manis pentadactyla. Next base: position 142,400,326 of record NC_080020.1, on the reverse strand, counting down.
CTACAAACATTCATGTGCTTTTGTGTGTGGACACAGGTTTTCACTCATCTAGGAGAGGAACTCTGCTTAACCTTCTGAGGACCTGCCAGGCTGTTGTTCAAGGTGGTGCCACATTGTAATTTCCACCAGCAGAGTAGGAGGGTTCCAGTGTCTCCACAACCTTGTCAACATTCATTATTGTCTGTATTTATGGTTGTAGCCATTCTTGTGGGTGTGATGTGGGTTTCATTAATCTTTTAGATTTTAAAATAGTGAAGGTTACAGTCACCAACCTTGGAAAGAAAACTGTGCTGATGATCTGTCAACTAATATCTATAAAGTGCTAATAAATTATTTGAAGATAGTATTTTAAGAAGGCAGAGTTGGTCCTTTATCCTGGAATTCCTTGCCAGAAGCTGTTGCCGGTAGTAAAGGAGATGGACAGGACAGCACTGTATGAGCACCAGAGTCCTAAGGAGCAGAGGGGTGTATGTACGGGAACAGAGCCTGGCTAGAACTCTGCTTCCAGGCTGAGGAGTGGTGTTTCATCCCCTGCCATGCAGCACACGTCGGCATCTCATCTCTGGCAGGCAGCAGTTGAGATGTCACTTCCCCAAACCCTCCTCCCATTTCTGAATAGTAATGACTAATACAGGAAAATGCAATAACACACTTTGGCAAGAAGTCTACTCTGGGACAGGACTTCAGCTTTCATTAAGAAATGTTTTTGTAATGTGTGTGGTTTTGTGTCTTGGTTTTTCTAGGGGCTGGAAGGAGGATGTGATGACTTACCAGGCCCTAGAGGATGGCCCCATTTTCTCTTCAGTGCTCCGAAACAGTGTGCTAGTCTTTAACTTTGTCTGACGACTAGAGCCTCCCTCATCCCTCTAGCTGACATTGCAGGAGTCAGGCTGGGTTGGTGTACACAGAGCAAGCCAAGAAATCGTAGCATCTCGGAATGGAAGCAAGTCTCAGGGACCACCTACTCTGTTTGCTTTCTTGGTGTCCACCTAGCCCTGCCCTCAGGCCCTTTGCCACATTCCCCCAAAGTATCTCTTGCATGTTTCCAGTCAAAGCACCCACTGCCTCCAGAGGCAGCCCCTTGCATTCTCTATTCTGACTACTGGAAGGTTCTTTCTATGTGGATTCCAAGTCGGCTTCTAACCTCCACCCGGAGGCGTGAGCCCATCCATTGGGCTTCTCTGCACACATTTGTCCCACTCTTTTACATGATGGCCCTTGGTTTAAAGTACTTACCACCAGGCGTCACCCCCATCCTGACTAATCTGGTCTCCTGGCTGGACCTCCCTGCCCGTTTCTCCCTCCACCCCTCTGAGTTTCGGCAGACCACCAGCCTAGAGCGGTGCGCTGACAAACGTTCTCGCACCCGCCCTCCTGTTACTGCCACAGACCGCGGTGCTGATCTGAACGTGGACCTCATAGGCTTTCATTCCACACTGCTGCTGGTAGAAAGCTCCTGGAGGGTGAAAAGGATCTGTGGTGTTTAGATTAGAAATGAATAGTGTTTACACTTTATTTTTAACAGAACAGTTGACCCTCGAACAACATGGGGTTTGGGGTGCCAACCCCCCTATGCGGTTGAAAATCCACATGTAACTTTGACCTGCCCAAAAAACTAAACTATTAATAGCCTACTATTGGCCAGAAGCCTTACTGATAACATAAACAGTTGATTAACATATTTTGTCTGTTTTATATTATATACTGTATTCTTAAAATAAGGTAGAGAAAGTGCTTTTTTCAAGTCCTTGCAAACCTCCAAAACTTTTTCTAATATACTTATTGGAAAAAACCCACACATGAGTGGACTCGTGCAGTTTGAACCCATGTTGTTCAAGGGTCAGCTGTATATTCACTGTGAGGCGTATTACAAATAAAAGTCTGTAGAAGGTGCATGGACAGTACAAAGGCCAATAATACAGCAAACACCAGCGTGCCTCCACCCAGCCTAAGAGCACCGAGACCTGGAGGCCCTTTGGGCAGCTCTTCCTGTTCTTTTAATTTCTCCTCTTCTTTACAGTGGTAAGAAGCATGTCTGTGTCTCTAAATAGTTTACATTGTTTTATGTAGCTATGCTTCATGCCGAACATTATATACTTAGAATCATTAAGTGTCTGCAACTTTCTTCCTCCACCCAGCAAAGTATCAGGCATGTGGACAGGTGTGGATATTCATTCATTTTTCCTATGGGACAGTGTTCCATGATTTGAGTATATCACACATTATCTACTGCAAGTGGTGGGCATTCGGTTGCCTCTGTGTTTTGCTGCACACACGGAAGTGCGCTCCTGCTCTAGAGAACACTGGGCCAGGTTGCTCTGAACCGAAGAGCTGGGCCATGAGGCGTGCTTTCCACTCCAGGAAGTGGTGACACACATTTTTTCCTGCTCCTTAGCCAGCACTTGCTTTTGTCAGACTTTTCGATTTCTGCCAGCTGGTGGGTATGAAATGGCAATCTCTGTTGTATCTTTTCATGTGTTTCTGGACCCTTTGTGTTTGTCTTTTATACCATGCCTGTTGGAAACATTTGTCTCTCCCTTGAAGACAGTATTTATCTAGTGTTTACTCTGCTGTCACTGTTCTAAGTGGATTTCCTGGTGAAGTAGGCTTCCGTACGGTGGGCAGAACCTGCGGGGCAGGCAGGGTGTCTGGCTCCGTGCCCGGAGGGTCGGAGCTGTGCCCGGGTGGCAGCTGGCACTGTCTCGCGAGTGTGCTCCTCAGCACAGTGCTGCTCTGCTGCCAGGATAGCTGTACGTTCCAGGTGCCAAGCCCTCATTTCTGAAATGGGTTGTAAATACCTTCCTCCAGTCTGTGGATTGTCTTTTTCCTTTCTTTCTAGTGTCCTTTGATGAACAGAAGTTCTTTAAAATTTTAATGTTGAACTGAGCATGTTTTCTTTTATGTGCAGTGTTTTGTGTCTTATTTTTAAAATCTCTTCCTACCCTGGAGCCTTCTATTAACTTCTAAAAGTTTCAGTTTTGCTTTTCATGTTTAAGACTTAAATGTGGCTAGAAATAATTTTTGTACATGGTGTGAGGTAAAGGTCTGTTTTTTCCCTTATACATAACCCAGTTTTGCCAACACCGTTTGTTAAGGGCCTAGGCTCTCCCTGCCGATCCACAGCACACACTCATGTCGAGTCGTCTGTGTGGTACTGGTTCTGGACTGGCTCAGTTCCCTCCACCTATTCATCCCTAATTACTATAACTTACTTAGAGCCTAGATATCTAGTAGATGCGGACTTTTCTGTTCCATGTAAGCTTGAATTGGTTTGTCTACTACTTCAAAATCCTGCTGAGATTTACCTTGGAAATGCATTCCAACTATATATCAATTGGAGAGAGAATTCCAGCTTTGCTGAATCTTCCTACTCAAAAACACTATTTCTTTCAACTCATGTAGGTAAGTTCATAATATTCTCCACAAAGGGAATGCACATTTTGGTTAAATTCACTCCTAGTACTATTTATAATAGCAACAAAAAAGAAGTCGTTAAAAAATTATATACTCTGCTTGTTGGCTCTGTTTAAAAAAAACAGTTGGCTTCTGTATATTGGTGGTCAAATCCAGTCAACTTCCCAGATTCTTATTAATTCCAATATTTCTGGGTGGTTTTGGGTTTCTACATAGATAATCATATCATCTGGAAGGGCCTGTAGTTGGGTTTCTCTCCTTCCAGCCTGTGTCCCTGCTCTCTCAGAGCAGCGGTGGACAGGACCCCACACAAGCTGCTGTGCCTTGTTCTTGATCTCAAAGGCACTGTGTTCAAGATTACCCACGAAGAATGATGTTTATTCATTGTGGGAGTTTTGTTGATACTCTTTATCATGTAAAGGAAAATCTCTTTTGTTTCACTTTACTAAGGTTATTTAAAATTAAAAGTCAGCTTTAAGTTTTATCACATGAGTTCTCTATAACTTTTGTAGACAGAAGAAGTAGCTTTTCTCTTTCAATCTTCAGTGTGCCAAACGAGTAATTGTTCTAATGTCAACCAGCCTTATATTCCTGGAATATCCAAGTAGCCACGACGTGTTATGATTTCTTACACATTGATGAGTCAGTTGGTGAGTCTTGCATGTAGCAGACTGGCTTTCAGTGCCACCAGCATAGTTCCCGTTCTTGTTTTCACTAGGGGGTTGCCCGTTAGAGCCCAGAAGGCTCTTTCTCACAAGGCTCCCACTGCGAACAAGGCTTCACAGCCTACCCTGTCCAAACATCAAACAGCCCAGGGGAAACCTTCCACGACTGGCTTTGGTGCTTGCTTCCCAAGGTCCTGTTGCTGCTCGCATTGGCTTTTGCCTGATCCTGCCTTTGGTGTCAGCTCTGTGATGTGGTTCTTTTTCTTGTGATGATGGATACTTTCAAGCATTCAGTAGTGGGGGGTCTGGCATAATGGCCTGTGCAGCCAGAGCCCAGGGTCTGCAGCTATAATCATTTGCCAGTCTAATTTCTTATCTCCTACCACTTTGTTTCTGGAAATCTTTTAAAGCAAATTCCAAACACATATTACTTCATCTATAAATTCTTCAGTATACATCTCCAACAGATGAAGTGCTAAAAAAAAACCATAACCACAATATCATTATCACATCTTTCAAGGTGAATAGTAATTCCCTAGTATCGGCCCATGGGCAGACTTCCCTGGTGGTCTCTGAAGGGCCTGTTCGTGGTTTTCTTGTTTAAAATAAGGTGCACTTAGGGCTGGAGCATGTCTCTTCCATTTCTTGTCACCTCCAGCAGCTCCCTCTGCCTCTCCATGCCATGCTGAAAAGACCTCGCCGTCTGCCCTGTGTCCCCACAGACTTGATGTTGCTGGCTCTGTCCTTGTGTTACTGATCATGGTCCTCCATCCCCGGAATCTCTGGGAACTGGTTTAATTGATCTGTTTGTTTGCTGGTTTGTTTTTTCCACTGCTTCACAGGTGGTGCTGTGTGTCCCAACAATCTGTGCCCTTCCTAGCAGAGCATTCCAGTTGCTTCAGGGCGGAGGTCGCCCAGGTTGCGCAGCCCCCATCTTCTGGGGATGCGACTGCTCAGTTCAGCTCTGGGCTGCACGTGGCCCTGCCCTCTGGTAACAAGGCTCTCCTCGTCCCCAAACCTGTGTGCATACAGACCAGGGAGACTCAGGATCACTTTGGTGGCAGGATGTGACAGTACCCAACGTGAGCATTAGGTGTTGCCCAGAGGTGGAAATGCGCCAGCATCAAAGGTGTGAGCCAACAGGTCACTTCTGAACCCTGGGACCCGGGATGGTGAGCTCGGCTGTCCTCCCGCAGGGTGCCGCTGTGGGGGCCTCAGCCAGCCCAGACTGCTGCCTGCCTTGCTGCTGTCCTCATGTGTGCACAGAGGCCACCTTGCTGGCACAGTGACCGGGAACCCCCATCCCCCATTTTCCTGCTGAGACTTCTCTTCTCTTCCTCTTCACCTTCTCTCCTCACCAAACGTTGCTCCTCCCACTGCATTTCATTTTCTTTCATATGCACCTCTGCACATGCTCACCATTCTCCATGCCTCCGTCCTCTTCTGGTGTCCCCAGTTCCTAGGCCCAGTCACCAACTGACCCCACCAAGCACAGTACCTTGGACTGTCTCTAAATCTCCCCATCTGAGAACTAGCCTGAACAGTTCTGAGCAAAGGTTAACTCATGGCGTCAAGGGCTTTTGCACTGAGAACAGGTCCCCTTGAGGAATACTTCTGGTCCCAAAGACTGGGCCTGTGGGAAGCATTCTTCACTAGGAGCTTCACAGTGGATGCAAATCCCTGGAGTCTTTGCCCTGAGAGGGGAATGGCTCCAGGGTGAGCAGGAACCATGCCCATGCCCCCTTCTGCAGCCCCACGTTCCTCAGGCATGTTCCGGGTCGACAGCCAGCCAGAGCCCAGAGCTGGCATGCCAAATCAGCACAGGAAGCCTCAGCATGGGGCTTGGACACTGCCAAGGGCAGGCGAGGGCAGCGCTCGGCTTGAGGTCACCAAGAAGCAAAAAAATGGAGAGGAGGGGCATGGGTGGTGGCCTGACCGACCGAGGCTGTGGGCTCCTCCTGCCCTTGGCTGGCTGCACCTCCCACCACCCTCCCTCTGACTCCCTGTCTTTGGGCAGCTCTGTATGCAGTGTCTGGTGTCCAGCTGAAGAAGGAAGCTACACTGAAGGGGATGCTTTCCAGAAGTCTCGCTGGAGAACCCATTACCTTTGGGTCCAGATAATTCACATCATTTTTCAACAGGTTCTTGGACCACCAGTCACTGAGCTAGGCACTGGGAAGGCAACACCGTAAGGGTACAGTGTTCCCGGCCCTTCAGGCACGTTTAATTGCATCTAGATGAAGCAATGGCTAGAACATAAAAAGCTGCATATGTGATGCTTGCATGCAGTATTCCCTGATGGGCAGACTGCCCGCCTCCTCCTGCACTGGCTGGTGTGGTGCTGAGGGAAAGTGCTGGAAGGGGCGCCTTCTGCCCAGTTTCTGACGTGCTGGAACCTGTGCTGAGTCTCCCCAACATGGGGGCCTGCAGGAAGAACACTGCCTGTCCTCAGTTCTGGCTTACATTTCAAATGCTGCTGCAAAACTGAAGGAAAAGAGCAAATGTCTGCTCCTTCCTTTTTCCTCTGCCCACCGCCTTTCTCTGTTTCTCATGCTGGCATAGCTCGAAAGTACCCATGACTATTACTCTGTAGATTTTCTTGAAGTCACATATGTTCTGTATATTATTGATCTAAATAAGCATTCCGTCTTCCTCACAGACTTCAGGAGAACAGGGGGTGTGTCAGCCCTGTATTGCTGCATCTCTCTTGTCTCACCCAGAGCCTGGCAAGAGGTACCCAGTCAGTGGGCAGATGGGTGATGATAAAGAGATATTTCAAATATGTAGATACACAAATAGACCATCACTCCCAAGCCCCTAAAGAGGGGTGTGTGTGCGTGCACGTGTGCACACTCCCCAGCTCCCTTAATAGGCAGTGGTAAGGGCAATTCCTCCGGGAAGGGGCACTCGTCCCTGTGGTGCTAACCCCTTGTGCAGTACCTTACACGGAGTGTCCCAGTAAATATATGTTGGGTAGAGGTTGTGCCCCACATGGAAAGCCAGCTTTGTAGTATCTGCTGTTGACTTTGGGCCCAAATCTAAAAACGACTGCTCAGCTTTTCTCTTGAGCAGAGGAACGTGCTTCCCAGGACTCCCCAAAGATAGCCTGAAAGGACACTTCTCCCCCAACCTCAGCACCCTGTCTGTGTCCCTGGCACTAGGGATGCTGGCGTTTGGGCTCCTGACATCGAACCAGGCTACAGCACCACCCTCGCCCGTGGCTAGGCCTCGGGGGGCTCTCGTCTATCGTCGGGTGACAGCCCCCAAACCCTCTGTCCTGCCTTCCCTGCATCTGTTCTATCTCCTCCTTTTGCATCATAAAGCAACTGATTTGAGGGTGAGAAGAGAGATCCACAAAGGCCAGGGACCTTACCAGGACTTGCAGGGCCTCCCTGCCTCAGGCTCATCCCCCAGAAACCTCAGGTCTCGTCCAGGTTCTTTGGCCCCTGACTTAAAGGAAAACTGCAAATTCAGCCCCACTGACTATTTTACGCTCTTCCCAGGTGCCTTTTCCTGGAGACTGACTGTCTTCGATATGCTGCATGTGTTCAGGGGTTTATTTTGTGTATGCCCCTCTCCCTTTCTGAAATGTCTGTTCCCTCAGGGCAGGGACATGTTTTGTCTGTTTCATATCTGACATGTTAACAGTTCCTAGAACTGTGTGGCACACACTAGGTGGCCTGGCAGATGACCACACGTACTGACCGGAGGTCTTGAATCTGCATCAAAGCACTGTGGGAGGCGCTGGCCATAGGACGAGTGGGCCCCAGGCTATGGCCTGCACATGCTGGACTGGCACCCCTCACAGTCTACCTGCTGCGGGGCCATCCACCCATGGTCATGGTGCCAGCCCAGCCCACTCACCTGCAGTGAGAAGACAGCATGATTTTTGCCAGTTTTCCCAGTGCTTCTGTTTGGTGTGTGTCCTGGCCAAGGCTGACTGTCCAGCAGCTGCCCTTTGCCTCCAAGAGGGCAGGCCTCACCCAGCGCCCTCCTGCAGGCCGACTGCATCCAACCCCCCCCCCCCACCTTCTGGCCTCTGCAGATCAGCGAGGGGGCAACCCTGTTGTTTACCGCTCTCCCTCATCACCCCGCGCCATCCCGTGAATTCCTGAATCCATTTGTACCAGGTGTTGTGAAGGCTGAGGCTTCCTGGCTGCTTCACTAAATTCCCCACCATCTCTGCCCCCAGTCAGCCCTGCCAAGCGGCAGTGCTGGGGCCTTCCTGGATGGCCCTGGGCCCAAGCAAGGCAGGAATGGCATGAAGTTCCTTCATGCTGCCTCTGACCCCCACCTGTTCCCAGCACTGTGTGTGGGACAGAGGGACAGAGCCTTCTCCTGCCCCCAGCTGCACCCCAGGAGCCTCTCTGCTCAGCTTCAGTCAGCCTGGGTGCCCTCCCTAGATTGCTGGGGTGCTGAGGAGGCCAGACTCAGCAGGCAGGTGCCCTCATGGGCTGGCAGAGGTGACCAGCAGATGGGTGCTCTCTCACGGGCTGGCAGAGGTGACCAGCGGGCGGGTGCCCTCTCACCTGCTGGCAGAGATGATGTGGGCCTCACTCTGCCAGGTGGCTCTCAGATACGCTGGGGCCAGTGCACAACAGTTCTGTGTTGCCCATTGGAAATCTTGAGCCCTCGGGATCTCCTGCTTGAATTGGCCCCGTATGCTAGTTGCATTCTTACAGAGGTGTTTTTGCCATGAAGAAGGAGTGGTTAGAGACTGGGGGTTTCCTCTGAGCCATTCTGATGCAGTAGACAGAACTGAGCAGAGCCTGGGCAGCCCTGACGCCACTGTGTGCAGGGGCGAGTGCAGCCTGCTGCTCATGAGCCCCTGGATGGCGGCATCGGCTGTGGCCTCAGCCTGGGTCGGTGGAAGGGAGGGGACCCGGAGCCTGGCCTTGCTGGAGCGGCATTCATTCCCCTCCGGTCTGACTCCCTGGCTCTGCCAGGAATGGGGAGCGGCCACAGCCTGGGTCATTTCCTGGGAGAGACCTTGTCCAAACCCTGAACTCGTCTCCTGGGTCTGATGTTGCTTAGGGCTCAGTCTCATCGGCAGCCAGTACCAGGCCTGCACCTCACAGGAAAGGGATGGACTTGCCTGTATTTGTCAAGTTCAGACATTCCCCTGCCTGCAGGTTAAAATTTTACCTTTAAAAATCCCCAGCATGTCCTTGTTGGACCTATTAATATTGCCTCATATTGCTAAAACACACAATGACCAGTATGAGTTGAGCATCCATTAATCCACTGATTTCTTGCTTTTAAAAACACAAAATTAAACAAATCTAGCCTGCTTCTCCATCAGCATGACTTGGGAACAACTTGAGGGCGAGCACATTTTGCAAGATGCAAAGTGAGGCAGCATGCGTATGTCGGGTAGTAAGGCATGGGCTCCTGGCCATAGCCTGAACAAGAGTGCCATAGCTGGCGGGTCCCTGTGGTGAGCACCCACAGCTCCCTGTGCTCCGAGGGTAGGGACTCGTGTGCAGGAGTGAGGGGCTCCCTATCACAGTGGAGCAAACCATGCAGGCCCCTCGTTACTGTGAATGCCGGGCCCAGGGCCCAGCCTGTGAACACGTCTGCGTGTGTGCATGTCTGGGTGTGCATGTGTGTGTGTGCTTTCCACAGAATTATCTTCACTCTCAGTGTTTCCATTAATGTTGGCTGTAAATCTCACCAAGTAGGAAAAAAAAAAAACACCCCCTAACTGAGCTATTTTCTTGTCAAAAGCAACTTTTTCTAAAACTGGTTTCCCAGTCTGTTTTTAGGTGACCTTAATTTGGATCTCGCCCTCTCTTAGCTAGATTTAGTTTGCTGCTCGTGTTTCTCCTCTTTCCATATGTGAATAGCCTAGAAATTGGCTTCACATCCTTGGAAGGGGGATTCAGTTTTTTAATCATAAATCCTTTGAAGAAGAAAGTGCTATTTTGAAAGAGGTTTATGTCCTCTGAAATGATGGTTTTATTATAAAGCTATTATCAGCTGACTGATTTGAGAAGAGTTCAAAGTGCCACATCCCTTATATGGCATAACAGTGACATTGTTTACATATTACCATTCATCTAGAGGAGCCCAAAGGGCCTCACCCCTTCTACATACAAATGGCCCCACCCAGCCCAAACCAGGTGTTTCTAAGGCAGGAAACACTACTCCTAAGAGTTCAGAAGGGAAGGTAGGCCCAGCCACCTCCCAGCAAAATACCGCTAATATCAGCAAGTTTCCTGCAAAGTGGAAGGGGCAGCAGGAGAACTGGAGAAGGGGACTTTTGACAAAGTCTGGGAAAAAGAAAAAAATAGAAAAGGAGCTTACATGTGCTTTTTGGTGCCCCCGATCTTGCTCAGATATGGAACTCAACTGAAGGCAGCTGTTGGCTGCGGACACCCTGTCTCCATGATCACATCATGCTATGGATCTTCCCTAAATTCTTGGGAGAACAAGTACACAACCATGGGGAAGGGAGAAAACCATCAAATAAAGAGTGAAAGAAGCAAGGAGCCAGCCCCTGAGGAGCAACTTTTATTGAGAAAAAGGGAAGAAAGGGGGGCTTGAAGCAGAAGCAGCTGAAAGCCGGAGCCCGGGCCCTCTTGGCTGGGGTGTGACGTGGGCACAACTTCATCACAGACCAAATTCGTAAACCAGAAGGTGCAGACATCCCAGTTCAGTATGTTATTCCCCATGTGATGAGACCAAGAAGTGCCTTTTTAGACACTTCCAGAAGGCGAGTGCGCGAATGTTAACCCCTCACTGCTGCCAGAGTAGGTACTGGGCTCGGAAACCATTCACGAGCTAAAGTGCCGTAAATCGCTCCTCAGATTCCTGGATCAGCCAGGATCCAGGCTGAGCTGCTGAAGAGATGATCCCGGGGCCTGGCGGTCCCAGTAAGGTGAAGTCTCTTTCTTGTCATGTCAAGTCCGTGGCTCTGTCCCACAGGCCATCTGAGGACCCCACTCCTTCCCTTGGTGTGGAAACAGTCGTGCACCCCACACTGGCCCTCCAGGCTGGGGAAGAGGGACAGGAAGTAGAACTTCCGTACAAAACACTGTCCAGCTCCTCACAGACCCTTCACCAGCCTGTGATGCCTGGCCACTGCCTCCTGTGTGTGAGGCTGGGAAACGGAGACTTCAGCTGGGCACTGGCGGCCCCAGAGGGACTTGAGATAGTCTCTGACAAGGAGCGTGTGGGTGTTGGGGACAGAGAGCTGTCTCTGTCCCCTTCATGACCTGCTCTGCCTAGCTGTTGGCTGTTGGCAGTCTCCCCACTCTAATCTGCTCTCCATCCCTGGAATTTGCTCACCAAACCCATCAGGATTCATCTCCCCAATGCATGTCGACTCTGCACCCTCTGGGGGGCCGGCATCCATGCCTGCTTCCAAGTCTGGGCCTTTTCTCAGGCTAGATCCACCGCTGGAAAGCCCTGCCTCTCACTGAGGAGTGTCAGGATCACCCCATGGGGCTCATAACTCTGGTGTCCCTCTTTTGGAAACATGTAGTTGGAACCTGACACATCTGTGAGGTTAGGAGGAGGTGCCTGGAAGCTGTGGACAAGGGATGACCGACATCTCAGAGTCCAAGACTAGTGAGTCTTGGTCCAGGCTCTTCGCCCCCATGTGCCTGGGAATCTGGAGGCCGAGACCCACACCCCAAATGCCCCAGGCCAGCCGCGGCATCCACCCATTCCCACGGAAGCTGGTGTGATTTAGGGCCTTGCCTGCAGCATGGTGTAATGGAGGCACCTTTGTCAAAGCCCCCAGTGCATCAGTTCCGTAGAAGATGGAGAGAGCGCTGTATCTGTGTGTGAACACCCACTCTCTGCAGGGTAGGACATAAAGCCCACGTGAAGATTTGTGTGCTGCATCTGAGTAATGAGCCATGAAATTGACATTTATAAGTTTTAATTATTATTAATGCCTTGCAGGGATAGCTAGTGTTAATTATCACATAGGCATCCCAGATGTTTTCCGTTCCCTTATTCCTTTTCCTCAGTGCCTGAGTCCATACACGGGTAGGGCACAGCACCCCAGGGGGAGCGCACAGCGTGCGTGTGACCGTGAGGAGCCTCTCTGGGGTAGAGGCGAAGAGGCTGTAGAGACACCACTGTTTCCTGGACTGGACAGGTAGGCTTGTTTCACGGTGCTCTCCCTTGCTGCCTCTAGGCCCTTGTCGTGGGCTAATTAGTTAATCTTATAAAGGGCTTTGAAGTTGAAAGCCATGTGGAGGTGCTGAGAGTCCCCATTTCCAAGCATTTCCTAACAGCAGGAGCCGGATTCCAGCTGCCTCTGCCCCCAGCATGTCTCTGGCTTTATCATTTGCCTTTGGAAATGGGTCCTGCATCCTAAAAAGGTCTGTGGCCTCCACGTTTTGTTGTATGAGACGCTGATCTTGGCATTCTGGGGAGGGGGTTAGTGCGAGGACCCACTCCTCTCTTCCCTGCTTCCTCTCACCCCCGCCCTCCTGCCAGCTGGCAGAGCAGACCAGGTGGGGGTGGAGCCGCCAGGCTGTGGCCAGAGCCTACAAGTGGCCTTCTGTGCTCCAGCGGGGGTCAGGCCCCCATGGGGCCTTGGGCACCCCCTGCCCCAGCATCTGCTGCTCCGGGTGGGCTCTGGCCCCTCCCCATCCCAGGTGTTCATGCTAGAGCCCCTGCTCTTTCGCACCTCTGTGTGGAGCTGGGCTCAGCGCCCTGTCCCTGGATCTCTGTGAGGCAGGCTGGTTTGGGGCGGTTGCCACATCAGATCTGTCTGTCATTTCTAACTTTCCTGGTCCCTATCCCTACTGAGGCCCCATCACAGGAGAGACCTGAGCTCACTTGAGCTGACAGCATGCACAAGACTCCTACCATGTGTCAGGACTCTCCTGGGTGCTGGGGTGGCCAGGCAAACACTGCTTTCTGGGGCCTTGGTTTAATGGGGTGAGTGCAGTGGCCTGGATGGATTAGAGGCTCCCAGGACAGACGAGGGTCCAACCGGGGGTGCTGCAGGGCCTGGGAAGGGGAGAGGCAGAGGAGAAGCAAGGATCCAGAGGTTCCAGAAGCACATGGTCTCTGTAAGTGCGCTGCACCCTCCATGGCTGTGCGCTGGTGTCAGGGAGGAGGCTGGAAGTGTGCCGAGGCCAGTGTGCGGATCCTTGGCGCCATGCTAAGGAGCTTGGGGACCCTTCCCAAGGGTAGTCGGTAGCTACTGGAAGCTAAGCAATGTACTGGACATCCAGCCTCCCTGGGCACATGGAGGTGGGAGAGACGAGGGCGAGGCGGTGGGAGTGAAGTGTGCAGCAGTCTCTCCTTGGGAGCTGCGGGGACAGGGAGATGGGAGGGTGCAGGCTGATGCTGACAGAAAGGTGGGAGTAGTGGTTACTGGGGCTGCTTGCAGAGCGGTGCTGGGGTGCCTGTGGCCAGGAAGCAGAGGGCAGGGCGTAGAGACAGATGATGGCTCCGGTGAGCCACTGGACCTGCAGCTGAGATGTCCAGCGAGCTGTTCAGCTGAAGCAGGTCCACTTCTCAGAAGGCAATTTGGAAACACAAAGAGAGGCAGGTAGGGCTGGCTGGCCTGGAGGCCTGAGGCCACGGCGCCCAGATGGTGGGCAGGCCCCTTCTGGAGAGCAGTGAGATGGAGGAGGTGGGAAGACATAGTGCTGCACACGGCAGGCCCAGGGAGCTGGGCCTCACTCCCCTCCTCTGCACCGCAACCACCCACACCGCACATCAGGCAAGGATTGCGTGGCACACATGAGAGTGGTGCTTACAGGCGGCCCTGTCAGCCGAGCTGGTGAAGCTAGTGATGGCAGGGCAGAGAGGGAATGCCAGCATCCCCTCCCCACGGGGAGGGTTGGGCGTGCACTCAGGCGGCAGGGCCCCAGACCAAGTGCGGAGCTGGCCGCTCGCCCTCATCAACGATCAATGCGACAATGAGCAGCAGAGCACAGAGCCACAGCTCCTAAAAATCGCTCTTGAGCATTGCCCTCCTGGTCTGGGGGTGCCAGGAAACGAGTTCATGACTAAGTGAAGCTCTCGGTCCAGCACCCAGCTGAGGCCAGTCTCAAGTGGAGCACTGAGTCCTTCCCTGTCCCTCTAACACCTCTGACCTTGACAGGATCTCAGCTTTGCTACGTGGTCCACAGGGAAAATACTCATGTCCAGAAAATAAGTGTCATATTCAACTTCTAAAGTTGTGATAGACTGAGTTCAAATAAAGCAAGAGAGCTGCTCTGTCTTTCTGTAAATGCAACCCGGCAGACCATGGCCAGCTTCACTACCTGGGCACTGTTCGCATTCTGGGTGGCGTGGCTCTGTATTGTGGGCTGCCATGAGGATGTAGGGTGCAGCCCTGGTTTCTACCAGTTAGATGCCAAGAGCACCCCACCTCCCAGCTGTGACAACCAAAAGCATCCTCAGGCATTTCCAAAGTCCCCTGACTGAGAGTCCCAGGCCTGGGGCTGCTGGGCCCCAGGGTGGCAGTGGAGTTCTGGAGGCCCACAGCCCATGGCCTCTCCCATTCTTTTCTGACCGCAGGACTGGGGTTGCACCTACTCCTTTGCCTCGGCATCTAAAATCAGGGCCTGTTACGGTCCTATTGTGCTGGTACAAAGCTAACCAGGACAAGAGTGAATGGAAGCAAACTGATTTTTTTCTCATTGAGCTTTGCAACAAAAAATCCTCTGGTGTTACTATTTAATTGGTTAGTGGCGGCTGTTTGTCAGTTTGCCAGCATGTTCCCTCTTAACTGCTGTCATTTGACATTGCAGAAACATAAATGCATAATGATCGAGTTGCCAACATGCTATTGAGTCCTCTACAAAGGGCTTTCGATGTACTACTGCTTCAGGCTTTTGTGGTTCTATTGATGGATTTGAATACTAAAGAAATGCTTGGCACAGGCAGCCTGTGGGAAAAGTTAGCTCCTGTTAGGAGCATGGCAGACACAGGGACAATGGAGGTTTTGTATGGCCTTCTCTGGCATAGACTTGGCCTTTGGCAAAGCTTCCTCAGTTGAGTGGGTGTTGGCCACCCATACAGAAGAGGAGAAACCCAGGTGGCCACTGGTCTTTGTAGAGAAGCCTGAGATATCAGAGGAACCCAAAAAGGTACCATAATGTTGGATCGGGGTAGCTCAGTAGACTCCTGACGCTGCAAAGCAGGGCTGCCAGTGCTTCTGTTGGGGTCTCAGGGCCAGTCACTGGGTCAGCGATGGCAGACCACTTCTGACAGGATGACAGGAGCTTCCCACGATGTTAAGATGATATTAGATTATGCTCTTGAAATTATACTTGTAGGCCGAACTGTTTCATGCATCCACAGATATGTGTCATGGTTGTACAGTCTGTGACAGCCAGGGACCACTTCTAGAGACTTCGAGGGCACTGGGGACCCACCCTGGGCTGGCCTCCACCTCCCATGGCCAGACTGTGCACCTGGCTGAACGTTACAGACCTGTGCCCCCAGTTGTGAGGCCACGATTGGGGGGCACACACAGCTGTGCAGTTCTGTCCCCCAACCTGAAAACCCCTATGTGAGTAGCTGTGAAGGTTCAGAGATGAAATGAGGAAGATTTTGTTGGATAATAACCGTTGGAAATCTGGCAGATAGAAATAGCACCGAGGAAGCAGAGGGTGAGAACATTCTGGAGGCAGACGCCTGGGTCAAGGAAGGCAGCCGGAGGCCAAGCCCTTGGGCCTCCACTGCAGGGGATGTACCTGGTGGCTCCCAGGATAGAAATCAAAGGCAGGTGCAGCACGAAGCAGATTTACTCAGTGAAGAAGGCATAGAATGCAACGATGCGAAGCCAGCTACCGCACAGGTAGAGCCGCCCAGTGGCCTATCCGAGCTCTGGTTGTAAGTGGGAGTGTGTAGGGCCGGGGCGGAACCGTCATGATTTCTCTGGGGAGATTCTCAGAAAAGGAGCCTGCAACTCCAGGGAGAAAATTCCAGAGTAAAGTACCTTTGAAACCGCAATCAGTCAAAGGGAGAAATAAAGTGGGAGAAACCCATTTACTTCCTACAAGCAGCCGCCCCGCATCCCTTGGGACCCGGCTGAGGAGGAAGAGCCCCACCGACCTCTCCGGTCTACGGACACCCTGGCTCGCCCACGCCATCACCTGTTGATAAGGAGGTGGCTACTGCTGCCCGCCCCGTGGAAACACCCATTGCACGGAGGCGCACTAAGGTCTGGCGAGGATTCAGGAATATTGCAGTTTCACCCCAGGAGCTTCTCCTTATTAGGTCCCTCACTGTGGTTGTCATTACGACTGTAAACTCTTGGCATTGTTGGTCATGAGTCTTTATAGGTAAACGAGACTTGAGTGAAGCTAGAAGTCTATTCCCAGTCCCACTGGACCATGCTGGTTTGGTCCAGTTCTGGAGGGTTCCAGCGGCATCTGCTGACCGGTCTCCGGCCACCCCGCCTGCTCCTCTCCTCTGGCTCCCGGCAGCTCAGGCCCACCCTGCCTGGCCCTGCCACCCCCCTCCCTCCCGCTGCCCTGCCGGGTGGGGCTCTGCCTTCTCTCTCACAGTCTGGGTCCCTCACCCATAAATGGAGACAGTTCAGCTCCAGCCCAGAGAGAGCTGGTCCATGTGGAAGGCCTGGAGCAGTGGCCTGGCCCGCACCAGTGCTGTCTGTGGGGGGTCACCTCTGTAGGGACCCCTTGTCCAGGCGGAGCTGTGGCCTCATGTTCCTGTGATGGGCGTCTGTTCCTTGGAAGTCCTTCCCCTCCAGGGCACTCTGTGTGTGCCCCCAGGACTAGGAGCCCCGGAAGCTGTGCGGCAGCAGGAAGGCCTCACTGAGTAACCAGATGTTGTGTTTTGCTTCCAGGATCTTCCCCAGCTTCCCTGCAGCAAAGCCCTGCACAGCCATGAGGGAAGGGAGCCTGGCGACCTCAAGTTCAGCCAGGGGGATGTCATCGTCCTGCGGCACAGGGTGGACGAGCGCTGGTACCACGGGGAGCTGCAGGGTGCGCACGGCCTCCTGCCCGCCAGCTACATCCAGTGTGTGCGGCCCCTGCCCCAGGCCCCGCCCCAGGGCAAAGCACTTTATGATTTTGAGATGAAGGACAAAGACCAGGACAAGGACTGTCTGACCTTCACCAAGGTAAGAGGGGCCTCTGTGCGCCTTCCACAGGAGCAGTTCCCAGCCGGGAGCCTGGCCCCACCTTCCCTGCATGGAAGCCTGGCTCCTACCTGGAGCTGCCACCTCCCTGGGTCTCAGAATGGGAGGGGAGCCGGGGTTTCCGCTCCCTGAGTTTTTATTAGGTGGAATGAGATGCCCACAGCTGGGCAAACGGCTCCACAGGAGCTACAGGGTGCTGGGTGGGTCACAGCAGCAGGGTGCTCCACCATCCGAGGCATGGTGTCCAGGTGATGACTCTGGGACCCAGGAATGGAGCCCTTTCGGGACTCACCGCCCTGCAAGGGCACTCACTGGAGAAACACCACAAAGGCCCCTTCCGCTCTCAGGGAAAGGTCATTGGGCCCCGGAGGGAGGCACACGGGTGTGAAGCGGCTGGGTCAGTCTTGCCAAGAGGCACCTGGGGTGGCGGCAAGCTAAGAACTTTCCCCGTGGAGCTACAACAGCTGCAGAGGGCCTGGCTTCGGGCCACCCGTCGCAGGCCTCAGGGGTTGTAAAGCATTCAGGGCACAGAGGCGGTGGCTTCAGGCCTTGCTGCTCCCTTTGGAGCCGGGACCCCCAGGTCTCAGGCTGTGTGGATGGCCCTCCTTCTCACATCCCTGGGCAGGGAGTGGAGGGGGTGGTGTGGAGCCTCCAGCTGGTGGCAGTCACCTAGGGTCCGTCATCTGCACGTGTGTTTCAGCATCACTACTGCTGTGCCCCTCACCAAGGCCAGCAGTGGACTGCCTGCTCCCGGTCTCTCCTCCTTCCCTCCCTCCACCCCTGCTAGCTCGATTGCACACACATACAACACAGTCGTAAATAACAGAGCTACAATTCTAACTGAAATCTCTGACTTTAAAGTCCACGTTCTGTCCACTTCTGAGAGGCCATTCTTGCCCTCTGTCTCTCTGTCTCTGTCTGTCAGTCTCTCTCTCCCCATCTGCTTTGTGCAGAGCTTGGCTGTGGTGCTGTGCTCTCTGGGGGGCTGCTGGAAGACTGCGCACACCATTTTTTAGCAAAACTGGCATGTCCTGTGCACGGCTGCTATTTATGTCTCATTCCATTGTTCCATCTGACAGTGAATAATCTGTTCTTTGTTCAGAAGTCCACTCTTCCTTCCTTCCTTCCTTCCACGGAGGTGTTCTGATGCTAGCTGCGATCGTCACCTGGCTGCCGTAGCTTCCTAGGAGCAGATGCAGGCCTCTCTCCTGCTCTCCGTCCCTGCCTCTCTCTCTCTGAGGCCTAGGGTGGCAGGTTGCCCGGAGTGCAATGGCAGACAGATAGGACCCCGCTTGGCTCCCTGCGCAGCCCAGAGGACACTGGAGAGCCTAGCCCAGGGGAAGCCGTGGGGCCTGCGATGCCATGTACCATCTCCCGTAACCAAGATCAAGGGCTCCATGCCCTCTCGGCATTAGGTGGGCCCAGGAGACAGGGTCTGTTGTGGCTCTAGGATTCTCTGAGCTCCCCTAGCTCCAAGGGCAGACACAGGCCCTCCCCACTCTGAGCCCAGGAGAGCCTCTCAGCTGAGAGCTGCACAGTCTGGAGCTCCAACCTCTCCCGGTGTGAGCAAAGGCCCTCCTTTGTGGCCATGGCCACGGCTGGCTCCATTTTGCGAGCCTCTGCCTGGGACACTCAACTCTGGGTGAAGATCAGAGCCCCTGGACAAGAGGACAGAGGGGCATTTGCCCACCTATCAGCAGCGTGAGCTGGCCCCGACTCTGCTGGGAGCTGTGCTGTAACCAGGGACACAGGCAGGCTAGCCGCCCTCCTGGAGCCTGAGTCTAGACGGGGACCAGGCCGGAGCATTTCAAGGAATGAGTGTTCAAAAGAGTTTCAGAGAACCCTGAGCTCTACTGGTCACCCAGGGGCAGACTAACCATTTAGTAAGGCTTCCAAGATATTCAATGGTAAAATTTCATGTTGGGTATTTCAAAGAAACGTTAAAGTGGTCCTCCAGGAACTAGTAGAACTCTGTTAGGCTTCCCCAGATGCGTTAGTGGCTGGCATTGCTTTTACTTTGGGTATGTTCCAGGGGTACCATGACCACCCCTGGGGTGAAGGAGACCACTGCTGAGGCGGGGTGTGGTCATGTGGGCTCACTGGAGAGGGGGCATTCAGGTGGAGATGCAGGGGTCTGGGGTCTCCTGTTACAGACTGTGGTGCTGTTCCCGCGGGAAGCCGTGTGAGAATGCAGTGTCGTAGGATGTTTTCCAAGGACTTCCTTTTCTTGAATCCTGTAGGTTAATGTAGAAGCTTGCAGACATGTGGGTATGATTCCCAGTAAAAGTCACGCTGGACCACCCCCACCACTCTCACATACCCGTTCACAACCAATGCCACAGTCAATCTCCCACCTTGGACTGGAGCACAGCCACCCCTACCATGCACCTGTTCTGCCCACATATCTTACCTCTAAACGTTCCCAAATCCAGCCTCCGAATCACGTGGGTGATATGCCATGACTCCCCTGCTCTGCTTACACTTCCCAGCACCTGCACCACTTGGCCTGGGGCTGCCCTCCCACACACTGATGGGACTCGTCCCATGCCTGGGGTGCTGCATCCTCTGCCAGCCTCAGCTGCTCTGCAGCTCGGGCAGCCACACACTTCTCTGTGCTTCGGCGCCACTGGCCCAGTCCAGCTTGGCTTCTCCTTCTAGGAACGTTTTGTTGTTTGATGTGTTCCATTCTGGAGTCAGCAAGGAAAGAGGGTTCTCTAAAATCTGTGGCTGGTGCTAACTTACCTTTAAAAAGCATCCTTGTGATGGGATGGATTGATTGGGTTTCAGAGGCATAAAGCAGGGGAATCAAAGCAAGATTTTTACCTTTGGTGTTGGCTTTTGAACAGTCCTGTTAAAATCGCATTAATTAAAGTAATTCTAAAACCAAAGTCTTACTTCCTTTAAGCAGAGGATGCATATTACTTTTTGTAAAGCAGCTATAAAAAGCTCATTTTGTGACTTATTAAAGTCACGCTCCAAAAAGCTGTGACTGTGCAAATAAAAAGACTAAGGGGAGAAGCGCTGCGGCCCTGAGCCCTGTCAGCTGGTGCCCACAAGCTTGCACAAGGCCTGGACGTGTTCCGCCCTCCACCTGCACAGGAAAGGCTGGCTTTGGGGGGCACGTGCCTTGGTGCAAGGACTTTGTGGCTGGGGTCCCATGTACAACCCTAGCAAAACCCTCACCCTTGTCGGGCCAACAGCTCCTCCTCATCCGGGTCAGGGCACTGGCACCTGCCTTGGGATGTCAAGGTCTAAGGGAGCCATGCAGAGCAGAGTGCTGGGCTCAGGGCCTGGCAGGCAGAGGGACCTTGAGTCCCATTCTTTGGGTGGCAGCTTACTCCACATTATGTTCACGCAACACAAGATTTCACATGTATTTATTGAGCCCTGTCTCTGTGACTTCCAGCTAAGAGGATGTTTCATCACCTTGCCAGGCAGCTGTTTTGGATGTGAAGGGCCAGGGCCTGCCCTTTGGCGAAGTCACTGTAATGCTCAGAAATCCTCAAAGGCTCAGGCAGTGCCTGGCCGGCCACAGAATCACTTCTGCTCCGGACTTGCAGCCGGGACCCAAGCTTACCACACCGGCCTGTATCCCCACCACAACCACCGTGTGGAGAGGCCGCAGAGCTTGTGGGCATGGGGACAGCCCCCTTCTCATCCTCGTCTCACCCCCGAGTCCTCCAGGGCCTAAGGGGTACTTTGAGTTGGGAAAAACCCTTTGCCGGTGTCCCCTTAAGGCCCTTCCATATGATCCTGTTATGCTGCTGAATGTTTAATCATCACTTCCCCAAAGTGTGGGGCTTCTCTGTGAATTAACCCAGCAGTAATCCCCAACTGTGTTCTGACCAGGGCACAGGCTTTGATAAAGATCAGATGTAGACAGAGTTTGGGCTGTAGAACCAGGTAGACGAGGATTCAAATTATGACACTTTCAAATTGTTATATGGTGACTTTGGGACATTTACTTAGCCTTTGAGTTTGCTCTTTAACTGTAAAGTGGAGTTGATAATAGGGTTCAATGAGCTCACTGAGAACTGAGCTCAAATAGACATTCATTTGTTCTCTGCCCTCTGCTTCCTTCTTGTTTCAGGAAAAGTTGTTGTTGTGTCAGATACATACCCCTTTTATGTTAGCCCGGATGCTCACAGGAAAATGAACATCCTCCCTAAGGTGTTTAATACTTGCCAAGCTGAGAATTTCCAGGGTTAGTCAGCTATACCTTTCTGGTTCTGGTGCCTACAGCTCAGGCCCTATGTCACCCCTGCTGCTTCCGGGGGGTATTCAGGAAGCCCTCAGGCCTGGAAGCCTCGGGAACCAAGGTGGGTTGGCAAGGAGAGCCACAGCTCCTGCTCCGTTCTCTCCCCTCATGGCCCCAGCACGGGTGGCCCTGGAGAGGGTGCCAGAGAAAGCCAGCCACCTTCTTGGATCTGGATCCTGGGCCCGTCCCCCACTGGGCAGTAGCCAGGCACCTCTGCGTGCTGCTGGGCCTGTGTGGAGAGGGTGCCTGCACTATGGGGATGAACTCAGAGCTCAGAGGAGGTGATGGGGCAGGGGGACAGCCAGGGCTGCTAAAGGATGTCCTGCCCAGGCCCCTCTTCTGACATCAAGGTGGGAGTCACAGTAACTACAACGGATCACTTTGCCTTATCGGTGAGGCTTGGGGAGTATCGGAAGTTGTGTCAAGAAATATTTTCAAACCTGTCCTGAATGTGAGCTTGTCTCCCGGGAGAGGCCTTTCACTATGTGCCCTACTCCACTGTCCTCCGGCTTTCTGCAGATGCCCCCCAGCATGTTCTCCCCTCCGAGGCTGGAATGGGTGAGCCTTTCAACCTGTGTCAGTCTGTGCCGCCCCTGCCCAGACCCCCGGCCCGCCCTCCTCGAAGCCAGCATCAGAGTCTGCACTGTCTACTGGGCCCTGACCCAGCGCCCACTGGCCTCCCGGCTTCTCTCCAGCTGAGCCTGTGGCTCCCCAAGTCCTCCGCGGCTGCCTGCCCACGGCCTGCATGCCCACCCGCCCCCCCGCCCTCTGCCTGTCCCCAGCACAGGACAGTGGGGGCACACAGGCTCTGAGTACATGTCTGACAGCGAAGGGTGCTAGGCCTCGTCCTGGCAGGGGGTCAGCCGTTCTTGCCATGGCCTTGCCGAGATGCTCACCCAGGCTCTTGCATGGTCCGTTCCTTCACTCCCAGATTTATCAACCCCAGGTTGTGTGCTGGGCGGGCATGGGGCTGTGTCAGCCCACTGGGTGGGCACAGAGAGCCCCACCCTCAAGTGCTACAGTCCAGTGGCTGAATCTGGAAAGGGCTCCTCAGGGCCCCTGCCCTCCACCTTGCTGGAGGGTGTGGGCACATGAGGTATGTGCAGCCCATGTATGTGCATGTGGTGTGCACACGTGAGTATGTGTACGTGAGGTGGGGAGAGCTCCAAGCACTGAAGAGGGAGCCGCCTCTGGCCTCAGCCTCTCCACCTCCACCCGGCTCCCCTCAGCCCTGGGCCCGAGAGTCCAGCTCTCATGTGTGCCATCTGCTTTGAGCAGCTCAGGCCTCTGGCAGCCTCTGGAGTAAGGACAGGGTGACGGCACAGGCCGCTGGAGCAAGCCCCAGGACCCTGGGGAAGCGTGGATGCCTGGGGCCTCAGCAGGACAGTAGGGGACCCGTGGCTGCTGTGATTCCATTAAGAGCCTGCTGAGAACTGCCCTCCACTGTCTCAGGAACGGTGCTGTGTTGTTGCAGCACAAGGCTGAGGGGGTGCACTGCTCCTATGTAATTGCCCCTTCTCTCTGCGAAACAGTCTGTGCCTGGCTAATGCTCCCAGGAGGGCCATGTGTGACAGGCCAGGTCCCCAGGCACTTAGCCACCCTGAAGGCGCTCCCTCCCAAAGCCCTTGACAGCAGGTGCAGGGGGCAGGGTGGGAGAGGCACTCCAGGAGCATCTGCGTGCAGTGCGTGGCCCTTGCAGGCCCTTCCGCGCCTGTTCTAGGCATGTCTCTGATGTTGCCATGCCCCTCACTTCAGAGTGAGGCATGAGGCCCTCGGGGGCCGGCTTACCCAGAGCTCTAAGAAGCCCCATGAGCTCCTCAGTGACCTGGTCTTTCAGGGGAAGCCTGATGTGTGAGCTGAGGCATTTACTGAGATGCACCTTTACAAAGGCACTGAAGGACAGTGTGCTCTGCCAGCCGCCTTAGTGACAAACAAGGGCTTCCGTGCGGCACAGATACACCAGCCTCGAGGCAGGTCAGGAAGGTAGAGCTTTGGTGTGACCATCTGTTTGTCGCTTTGCTTTTTCCCAGGTAGAAATGAGTGCACAGACCCCAGGAGAGTTGGGAAAATGAATTAGAAACACAGCTTACAAGCTGCTGTTAGGTGGTGGGCCTACCAAGGTACCTGAACCCTCTGAAAACATGTTACCCACTGAGCCTCGGAAAGAAAGGCGTTTATAGCCTTTAATAACCACATTACATTCACAGCCCAGACATACACTCATTTGGGACCACCCTGAGACCACCTGAATACAAAGGAGAGCTGCTGCCATATTGCAGTGGCATTCATGCATTTTCAGAGCTTGGACATGTCAGGAATGGGGAGAGCAGCCTGTGGACGTCTGCTGGCCACAGTGGTTGTGAGCACTTTACATGAAACCTGTGAATGAGATGGAGTCATGCATCTGAAAGTGAAATGCCACAGTGGAAACCACTCCCATTCATAAAATCTTAAAATGCTGCCATTCATAGAATACCTTGAGTGGCCCAGAAATGTGTCCACTCTCTGATATCAGAGATGTATATGGTATCCAATTAGATTGTGTTTGCTTACCTGCATCAGGCAAGGGCTGGAAGACCAGGGCACACAGGTAAAATCCTGCCCACCTGCTGCATTTCTGTAAATTAAGTTTTGTTGGCACACAGACTCCCTTCATTTATGTGTTGTCTCTGGCTGCTTTCATGCTAAAACAGCAGAGCACAGTATGTGACAGGCAGTAAGGCCAGCAGATCCTGAAATGCTAACTGCCTGGCCCTTTCTAGAAAGTCTGCCCACCTGGGACAGACAGCATAGCTCAGTGGAGGCCATCCATGCACACGGTGGTTCCTGGCACATCCCCCGGGCATGGCTTTGTCCTGAGGTTGGGGCCAGCTGCCACATGGAGGGCAGTTTGCAGGAGACCATTCTCTATGAAACAGCAACTGAAGCCGTCCAGCCGGGCAGGTCAGCCGTGCCACTGCCGTAGATAAGCCCACACAGCGTTTGGGGAGGACGTGGCTGCTCATATTCCAAAGAGACCATGGAGCAGGTCGGTCTCCTTTCCTCGTTCCAAAAGCGCTGGCTCCAGGTTTTTGAAATGCGACAGCAAATTGGAATCTGATGCAATCCAGCCATGGGAAAGCACCCGTTGTGGCCCTGGCCCTGTGTGGGGGACAGGTGTCAGGACGGTTTCCTAGCACTGCAGATTTCAGGCTGGGGACATGCTGGAGTGGACACTCTTGCTGCCCAGCACTCAAATGTTCTCACTGGTGGTCATCTCCTTTGTGTGAGTTGGGTGGACACAGAGCTGCAGGAAGCACCCCTCAGCTCTCACAGGCACTTGGTGACCCCTTCCTGTGTGCAGTGAATGACTATACATACAAACAAGCATGCTTCCAGCCTAGTCTCCCCAACAAAGTGAATGCCACAGCAGTAGGAGCATTCTAGACCCTGCCCCTGGCCTGAGGTGCCTGCAGCCCTGAGACCAAGAATCACCCCCATCACGTTTTAAGTCAGATCAGACACTTGCTGCCAGCTGCCGCCAAGCCACAGCTGGGACCACAGTGGATTGGCATTTGATGGGCAGATGGGGCTGTGCGGGCTCCACCTGCTCATTTCATTAATGTCTCAGAAGCACTTGGGACATGATTAGATTTTGCATCCCGTTGTATTCGGGTGGGGGTTTTCTGTGCTCACATTCTATTAGGTGATGTCCATCTCTGTATCAGTAGGCCTTCCCCACCAGGTGCTGAGCTCTTCCTGAGAAGGCGTCATTTCCTCCACACGCCTACCACTTAGGTAGGGGATGCTCATATATTGGCAGCTGGATGAGGCCAAGTTGGCTCTGCTTAACACTTGGAGTGATGATAGATTCCCTGGCCTAGGAGGCAGGCTCATGTTTGGACAGGTGCCCCCATGTGGAGCTGTGTCCTCTTCTCAGTAACTTGGAGCCCTTAGTGCTAATCCCACCCTCCTGGGCGACTCAGAATGAGCCCAGCCCTTCAGCATGGGAATGAAGATCAAAGACAGTAGTCATGCCCCATCCTCCTGCCCCTCATTTCCCAGGCTCATCTATCCACCTTTTCTGGCTCTCTGTGACTCGATCTCAGGCTGTTCACATAACGGCTGGCTTCCTCAGTATGGGATCATGTATATCAGAGACGTGTCAGGACCGACTGCAGTACTTGAGGTGTGCTGTGACTTGTCCACATTGCATGAACTATTACCTTTTAAAAACACCTTTTTATCTAAGTATAGCATAATATACCAATACCACTGATCAAAATCATGCTGCTTGATGATTGGAGATATATTTACATATATATGTAATTTATCCTTCTAATCATTACCCAGGGGAGAAACAGTGGGATGCCAGCGCCCCAGGCCCTCCGCTCTGTCTTCTAACATCATAGATGGACTGTATCTGTTCTTGAACTTCTAATAAATGGATCATGCAGAATTTGTGTGTGTGTGTCCAGCTTCGTTTTCTCTCAAATTATATTTGTAAGCTCCACCTATATTCTTACAGGTACCTAGTTTGTTCATTTTCATCACTCATGTTATTAGCTTTTTTAAAAAATAGACTTAATTTGTAGAGCAACTTTGACACCTGAATTGAGCAGAAGGTACAGAGTTCCCATATGCCCCCTTCTCCCCAACACACATTTGTTACAGTTGATGAACCTACACTGACAGATCATTGTCACTCAAAGTCCATAGTTACATTAGGGTCACTCTCTGTGTTGCACATCCTGTGGGTTTAGACAAATGTATGGTGACATGTGCCCACCATTATAGTTTCATACAGAATAGTTTCACTCCCTTGAAAACCCTCTGGGCTGCTGATTCCTCCCTCCCTCCCCCCAACCCCTGGCTACCATTGATCTTTTTATTGTCTCCATAGTTGTGCATAGTTTCGCCATTGCCAGAATGTCATACGATACGAAGCCTTTCCAGACTGGCTTCTTTCACTTAGTAATAAGCATTTAAGTTTCCTCCATGTCCTTTCATGACTTAATAACGCATTTAGTTTTAGAGCTGGATAATGTTCATTGTCTGGATGTACCACAGTTTATCCATTCACCAACTGAGGGGCATCTCGGTTGTTTCCAAGTTTTAGTGACTTTGAATAAAGTTACTATAGTTATTCTTTGCATGGTTTTGTGTGGAGGTAAGTTTTCAGCTCCTTTGGATAAATACCAAGGAGTGTGAGTGCTGGATTATAAGGTAAGAGTATGTTTAGTTTTGTAAGAAACCACTAAACTGTCTTCCAAAGTGTCTCTACCATTTTTCATTCCCACCGGCCATGAATGAGAGCTCCTGGTTATCCACATCCTTATCAGAATTTGGTGCTATAAGTGTTCTGGGGTTGCACTCTAATCGGTATATAATGACTTCTTGTTTTAATTTGCATTACCTTAATGCCATATGATATAGAGCATCTTTTCGTATTACTTGCCATCAGTGTATCTTCTTTGTTGAGGTGTCTGTTAATTGTGGCCCATTTTTAAATTAGAATGTTTGTTTTCTTATTGTTGAGTCTTAAGAGTTCTTTATCTTGGATAACAGTTCTTCATCCGATGTGTCTTTATGATTTTGTGTTTTATATTTAGTCTGTGATCCATTTTGAGTTAGTTTTTGTAAAGGGTGTAAGGTCTGTGTATGGATTCATTTTTTGCATGCGGTTGTCCCCTTGTTCCAACACCTTTTTTTGAAAGACTGTCTTTTCTCCATTGTATTGCTTTTGCTCCTTTGCCAAAGATCAGTTTCTTTATTTATGCAGGTCCATTTCTGGATGCTCTGTTGTATTCCATTGGTCTATGTTTACATTCTGTCAGTAATATCACACTGTCTTGAGTACTGTAGCTTTAAGTAAGTCTTGAAGTTGCATAGTCTTTGTTCTTCTCTTCCAGTATTGTATAGGGTTTTTTTCCTGTCCATATAAATCTTAGAATCAATTTGTCAATATTCACAAAATAACTTGTGAAGAGTTTGATTGATATTGCCTTGAATGAAGTTGAGAAAAACTGACATCTTCACAATTTTGAATCTTCTATCTGTAAACATGGAACATCTCTCCTTTATTTTGTTCTTTGATATCATTCATCAGAGTTTTGTAGTTTTCCTCCTGTAGCTAAGTATTTCATTTTTTAGGTGGTAACATAAACAGTATTGCATTTTTAGTGTCAAATTCTACTTGTTCATTGCTAGTATATAGAAAAGTGTTTAACTTTTGTATTAATCTTATATCCTGCATCCTTGCTACAGTTGTGTATTAGTTTCAGGAGTTTTTTGTTCTTATTGATTCTTTCAAAATTTCTACATAGACATTTATGTCATCTGCAAAGACAGCT
Organism: Manis pentadactyla; assembly: GCF_030020395.1. NCBI lineage: Eukaryota > Metazoa > Chordata > Mammalia > Pholidota > Manidae > Manis > Manis pentadactyla. Next base: position 142,372,570 of record NC_080020.1, on the reverse strand, counting down.
TTATTTCTTCCTTCTCAATCTATATACATTTCCTTTTCTTGTCTTATTGCATTAGATAGGATTTCCAATATGTTGAAAGGGTGTGGCTAGAGAGGAAATCTTTGCCTTTTTCCTCATTTTAATGATAAAGCTTCCTTTTTTTTTTTTTTTTTTTACAGTTATACATATTAGCCATAGGCTTTTTGTAAATGCTTTTTAAGTTGAGGAAGTTTCACTCTAATCCTAGTTTACTGAGAAGTTTTTTTTCTAATCATGAATGAGGGTTTGATTTTGTTAAATGGTTTTTCTGCATCTATTGATGTAAGGATATGATTTTTCTTCTTTAGCCTGTTGATGTTATGAATTAGCACTAATTGATTTTGGAATGTTGAGCCCACCTCGCATACCTGGGATAAATCCCACTTGATAGTGTTGTATGATTCCTTTTATACTTTATTGGATTCAATTTACTAATATTTTGTTAAGAATTGTTGCATCTATACTCATGGGAGACATTGGTCTGAAGTTTTTCTTTTTTTAAAAAAATTTTTATTAAGATATTATTGATATACACTCTTATGAAGGTTTCACATGAAAAAACAATGTGGTTACTACATTCACCCATATTATCAAGTCCCACCCATACCCCACTGCAGTCACTGTCTATCAATGTAGTAAGATGCCACAGATTCACTATGAGCCTTCTCTGTGCTACACTGTTTTCCCCTTGATCCCCCACACATTGGTCTGAAGTTTTTCTAAAGCCTACTGTGTCTTTGTTTGGTTTCAGTATTAGTGTAATACTGGCCTCATAGAGTTAGGAAGGAAGTAGTACCCCTGCTTCTATCTTCTGGAAAAGATTGTTAGAGAATTTGATACATTTTCATCCCTAATATTTGGTAGAATTCATCAGTGAGTCCATCTGAGTCTAATGGTTTCTGTTTTAGAAGTTCATTAACTATTTATTCAACTTCTTTAATAGGCTATAGGCCTATTCACAATAGCTATTTCTTCTTGTGAGATTTGGCAGATTGTGCCTTTAAAGGAATTGGTCTATTTTATTTAGATTATCAAATTTGTGGGCATAGAATTTTTCATAATATTCCTTTATTATCCTTTTAATGTCTACCAGATCTGCAGTAGCGCCCCCTCTTTAATTGCTGATATTAGTAATTTGTATCCTTTCTCTTTTCTTATGGTTAGCCTGATTAGAAATGTATTGATTTTATTGATCTTTTCAAATAACCAGCTCTTTGTTTGGTTAATTTTTTTTCTCTATTGATTTCCTGTTGTCAATTTCTTTGATTTCTTCTCTAATTTCCAGTATTCCTTTCTTCTGCTTGCTTTGTATTTAATTTGCTCTTCTTTTTCTAGTTTCCTGAGGTGGAAACTTAGATTACTGATTTTAGATTTTTCACCTTTTCTAATATATGCAACAATATTATAAATTTACCTCTAAAAACTGCTCTCACTGCAGCCACAGATTTTGGCAAGTTGTGTTTTCATTTTCATTTATTTAAAAAGAACCAGAATTTCTCTTAATATTTTTTCTTTGACCCAAGTTTATTTAGTATTGTGTTAATTTGTAAGTATTGTGGAACTTCCCAGTTATTTTTGTTATCAATTTATAATTTAATTCCATTGTGGTCTGAGAGCAGACATCGTATGGTTTCTGTTATTTTAGCTTTGTTAAGGTGTGTTTTGTGGCCTACAATATGGTCTGTCTTAAATGTCCCTGTGAGCTTGAGAAGGATGTGTATCGTGCTGTCCTTGGATGCAGCAGTCTGTAGATGTCTGTTCTGTCCAGTTGAGTGATGGCTGGTGTTGCCTTCAACTATGTCCTTGCTGATTTTCTCTCTGCTGGATCTGCCCATTTTTCTGATACAGGGGTTTTGAAATCTCCAACTATAATAATGGATCCATCTATTTCTCCTTGCAGTTCTATAAGTCTAGCCTCATGTGTTTTGACTCTCTGTTGTTAGGCACATACACATTGAGGATTGTTATGTCTTCTTGGACAGTTGACTCCTTTATCATTATGTTATCACCCCTCTTTATCCCTGATGGTGTTCGTTGCTCTGAATTCTGCTCTGTCTGTAATTAATGTAGGTACTCTCACTTTCTTTTGACTAGTGTTAGCACAATATATCTTTCTTCATCCATTTACTTTTCGTCCATAGGGATTTTTATATTTACAGTGGGCTTCTTATAGCAACATACAATTGGGTCTTGTTTTTTGATCCACTACAAGAATCTCTGACTTTCAATTTGTGCTTTTAGACCATTGACATTCAAAGTGATTACTGATATTATTAGATTAATATTTACCTTATTTGTTTCTGTTATCTATTGCCCTTTATTTTGGTCCCTATTTTGATCTCTCATTCTTTTTTGCCTTTTGCATTTTTAATTGAGCAATTTATAGCATTTCATTTCTCTCCCTCTTAGCATACCAGTTGTATACCTTGAAAAAGAAATTTTAATGTTTGCCCTAGAGTTTGCAATATACAACAATTACAAGTTCACTTTTAAATAACACTGCACTATTTCATAGGTAGTGCAAATACCTTATAATAATAAAACAATCCTAACTCCTCCCTCCTGTCCTTGTATCATTGCTGTCATTAACATCACTTATATATCAGCACACATAAGATTACACATATATACGCATATGTATATGATATGCACATGAACATCATTTTGAACCATTACCTGTTAGATCAATTAAGAATAAGAAAAAAATCTTTTATTTTATCTTAACTTAATCCTTTTCCAATGTTCTTCCTTTTTATAGATTCAAGTTTTTTACCTATATAACTTTCCTTCAGTTTAAAGAACTTCTTTCAACATTTCTTGTAAGGCAGGTTTACTGGCAACAAATTCTCTCCATATTTGTCTTAGAAAGTCTTTATTTCTCCATTGCTAATTGAAGAATAATTTTTCAGAGTACTGAATTCTAGGTTGGTGGATTTTTTTGTTTTTGTTTTTTTCCTCAGTCTTTTAAATATCTCACTCCACTTTCTTCCTTCTTGCATGATTTCTGAGCAGTCAGGTGTAATTCTTATCTTTGCTTCTCTATATGTATAGTATTTTTTGCCCCTCTGGCATCTTTCAGTATTTTTTCTTTATCTTTGATTTTCTATAGTTTGAAAATGAAATGCATAGGTGTAGGGGTTTTTTGGAGGGATTATTTTGGGGTGGCTTTTTTTTGGCCTTTCTTACTTGGTGTTCTCTGAAATTCCTGGTTCTGTTGTTTGGTATCTATCTGACATTAATTTGGGGAAATTCTCAGTCATTATTGTGTCAAATATTTCTTCTGTGCCTTTCTTTCTTCTCCTTCTGATATTCTCATTATGCATATGTTACACCTTTTGTTGTGGTCCCACAGTCCTTGGATATTCTGTTCTCTTTTTCTTTTGTTCTGTCTCACAGTCTTTGCTCTCTGCTTTGCAGTTTTGGAGGTTTCTATTGTGATATCCTTAAGCTCAGTGATTCTTTTGTCAGCTGTGTTCTGTCTACTAGTAAGTCCACCAAAGACATGCTCTGTTTCTGTTGCAGTGTGTTTGATCTCTAGCATTACTCCTTGGTTCTCATGTATGTAGACTTTCCATCTCTCTGCTTGCATTGCCCATCAGTTCTTGCATGCTGTCCACTTTACTCATTAGAGCCCTTAGCATACTAATAAGAGTTGTTTTAAATTTCCCATCTCATTTCCAACATTCCTGCCATATCTGAGTCTGGTTCTGATGTTTGCTCTGCCTTGCATTTTCTAATGTCTAGTAATTTTTTCTGACAGCCAAACATGATGCTCCAGGTGAAAAGAACTGCTGTGAACAGTCCTTTAGTGATATGGTGGTGAGGCTTGGGGAGAGGGAATACTTCTACAGTCATATGATCCTTTTATGCAGTCTCCATCCTCTAAGGGGCTGTACCCCCCAGATAGTGAGGCCCACCTACGCATCTCCATCCCCCTGCTCCTCAGGTAGTATTCTTAGGTGGTCTGGGCTGGGTAGGGTGTTGGGTGGACAACACCATATTCACTTAACCAACCCTTATTGCTGTCCATTTGTCTCTAGTTTTTCTTTAGCTGAACACACACTGTAATAAAGGCCCTCAGAGTTAAATCTTTTCACACATCTCTGAGCTTCTTAGGATAGAGTCTCTAGAAGTGTTTTTGTGAAATCAGTGGGTATGCAGGCTTTGAGTTTTGATAGAAATTGCCAACCTGCCTGCCATGAATTTATACTCACATCAAAATTGATAAAATGCCTATTCCCTGCATGCTGACCAACACTGAGTTGGCTTTATGTTCATCTTTGCTAATTCGATAGGCATAAAAGAACAAAGAAAAAAGAATCTTTTGTTTAAAATTGTATTTTTTAAATTATTGGGCATAACATTTTAAAATGTGTTCAATGGCAATTTTTTTTTTCTTCATGTGAGTTGCCTGTTTGCCTTTGGCTGATTTTTTTCGTAAAGTATTTGTCTCCTTTTCGTATTGTGACTTTAAGTATTTATATAGTAGCATAGTAAGTCTTTGTCTCTAAAATATCCTGCAAAAATTTTTCTAGTTTGTCTTTTTGTTTTGTTTTTGCTGTTTTTAGGTTTTCATCTTTTGGTTTAGAATTTCATCTTTCTGTAGCCAAATTTTTGTTATCATTTCAAAATATGATAGCTCAAGATTAAGCATCTGTTCATATTTTCTTTTGGACATTCAAGTTCTTTTTTTGTAACATTTACATTTTTAAGCATTATGGAATTTATTTTAACATGCACAGTGAATTAGAGAACTATTTTTTTTAATGGTTAGCCAATTTTAATCACACTTTCTAACTGATCATTGTTGGTAGAATAGAAACCCAGTGATTTTTATGCATTTGTTTTAAAATTAACAGCCCATGTCAAATTTACTTACTCTAATTTTTAGTTTATACTCTGTTTTTATAGGGAGAAAATTGTATACTCTTCTTCCCAGTATTTATAGTTCATCTTTTATTTTCTTTTATTCTTCTTGGCTCTAATTTCTAGACCAGTCTTAAATAATAGTGTGAATATTATGGTATTTTCTTTTTTTTTTTAAACCAAATTATCTGGTATTTTCTTCTTTTTTAACATTATAAAATTGAATGTCTTTTTTTGTTTGTTTGTTTTTGCTGTTGGAAAAACTCTGATTTGTAGGAAGCCTTTAATTCCCTTTCCTTTTGCATGATCAGCAGTCTTAGGGGCCTTCCTTCAGCTGAACCTGACTTGAGTTCCCGGTGGCCTCAGGGCTCGCCTGGTTGTGAACCTGTGAGGTGAACAGGGTGTGGGAGTCAAGGGGCTTCCTCCATGCACCTCTCCCCAAGCCAGGTGGTCACATGGGCCCTCAAGGCTGTCAGGAAAGGTGCTGAGCATCTGCTAGAAGGAAGTCCTCATCAATGTCCTTCTGTAGCCTGAGCCAACTACCTTGGATGGCAAAATGGAATGGTTCCCTTACAGTGTCCTTCACGTTTTTCTGGCTTACATCAATTGGGGAAAAAAACATGCTAAGGTCATAAATCATTTTATAATTTTTGTATTTCTTAAAGCTGGGAAATTGGGGCTGAGGACAGGGTGAATCAGGGATGTGATTGTCCTTAACCTTTCCCTGTGCTCCTGGGAGACAGAGGTTTGGAGGACACTTTGGGGTACTCCCTACACACTCATCCTTGGCTCTCCCTCTCTGTGTCCCCCAAAAGGCATACCCAGTTCCCATTAGATCATTCAGCCTCACCCCAGATGAACACCCCAAACCTGTGTGGTCCCTCAGTTCTGAGAATTCCTGAAGTCTACTGGCCTGAAATGTCCCTTTGCTCCTGAGAGGGCCCTACAAGTCCCACATTCCTGCTTCATGCTAAAGTGTGAAGGGCTTGTTGGGAAGGCGGACGGTGCATTCACACCCAGCTGGGGTTGCCTGTGAGGCTGCCTGGCCACCAGTGCCTCAGCACAGTGTGTCCCAGATGGCCAGCTGGTCTTCTCACAGATTCTTGAGGGACAAACAACAGAGAGGTGATGTGTGGGCTGTAGTCGGGGTGGCCAGGAGCCCTCGGGGATTGCTCTGTCCACCGCGGGTACCGAGGAAGGTTGGTGAATGGAGAGGGAATCGGGTGTGCCACCAGCTTGCTGTCATCCATGTCACCTTGTGACCCTTGCTGCAGCCTCCCGCCCCCGTCGTAGTCCCGCTTGCCTGGCATCCCTTTTCAGTCTCCCCACCACCCCCATCATTAGGGTCTGCAGCTCACAGCACCTGTGGAGGCGTCCGGCCTCTTGTCCTGCCGTCTGTGTCTGCTTTGTGTGTCTGTACTTGGTGCTGTGGGGGAGGCGGAGAAGGCAAGAGGGTTGCTCAAACCTTTACATACCCACAGTACTCAATAAATGGAGTCAGATTGCATCATTGGATCATTTTTTTGTTCTTTGAGGGAGCCAGAAACTTGAAAAGTTTTAAACTAGCTGAAGTTAGATTTACTCAGCATAATTTTGTTAAATAAATACTTCATTCATAATTATTTGTTTCATTAAATAAATTCATTAAATAAACAAATAGTAAGAGCACAAATTTTAACATATGTACTACTAAGTTCCCCTGCTTTAACAGGCGAGGTTCTTTGCAGCTCTGATCAGCACATAAAAGAACAAGAGAGAAGCCGGGCAGGAGGCAGGCTAGCTGTTCTCATGTGTCTGATCTTGGAATGGATCGGAAGCCGCTCTTTGAATCATCTTCACTTAGCCTCAGCAGCACTAACGGGCCTCTTGTTCTTTTGTGTGTCCACGTGCATGTGTCTGCGGCGGGCTGGGCGATCCCAGGATGAAGTCCTGACCGTGATCAGAAGAGTGGATGACAACTGGGCGGAGGGGATGCTGGGGGACAAGATCGGGATCTTCCCGCTCCTGTACGTGGAGGTAAGGCCGCCAGACCGCCGCCTCTTCACCTCGTTGTGTGCTTCCCCAGAGCGGGCTGACCTACCAGGACTCCCTTTTCTAAGGAAGAACCCACTCCACCATGATCTAAGGGTAGCCAGGGCTGCGTCTGGAGCCTCCCCAGTCGGGAGGACGGAGGCCTGGCAGGAATCTGCAGTGTGCCTGCGGCCGTCACCCTCCTGAGCGCTGTTCCTGCACCAGTGTGTGTGCTTGGAGTGGGCTGAGGCTGGCAGGGCCGGAGCTGTGTGGGCGGGGTGCCACCAGGTCTGGCACACGGGAAGTCCCTGAGAACCAGCCCTAGCCTGCACTCCCCAGGGTTCGCCCTGTAGCCCATTGGTGACAGGCTGAGACCCCTGTGTACACTGCGGTGCTGTCTGGTCTCTCCTGCTCTTTCCCAGCTCCCCTGCCCCCACCACACTGGACAGCACCCCTCGGCTCGCCCAACAAGGCCTAGATTCCATCCAATCCCCTTTCCTCCCTCCCTTCCCAGATCTCCTGGGCCATCACTATCTCTGAAGACCTTTCTCAATTTAGAAATGATATAATGTGATTTAATGTATAATGCACAGCCACTGCACTGCTGAACACAACAGTAAACAGAGTCCCTTACAGAATGCACTTTCTAATATGGGGGGATGACAAGAATAGGTCAGCTGTATTAACACATTGTAACGTGATACCATAATGGAGAGAAAAATGCAGCAGGAGTGGGGACATGTTGGTGAGCATTCCAGACAAGGAACAGCCAGTGCAAAGGACCCGTGCCAGGATGGTGCCAGGCTGTCAGGGAGTGTGAGAAGGGCCAAGGGGCTGGCCCAGTGGGCAAAGGGACAAACAGCAAGAGATGGGGTCAGTCAGGTAAAATGGTCAGGTCAGAGCATGAAGACCAGGAAGCTATAGAAGGGCTTCTGGCCTGATGGTCTGCCTGGGGTCTTAATGCATCACTTTGGCACCACTGCTGAGTTCATACTGAGTGGAGGCCATGAGTGGAAGAGGAAATAGGTGGTGAGGCCATTGCACTGTGCAGATGACAGATGAGGCTGGCCCAGGCCACGGTGGCAGCCATGAGGTGAAAACCATCAGATGCTGTGTGCTAAGGGAACCAATAGCATGTGGGGATGGGTGGGATGGGACATTTCAGACCCCAAAGGGAGCCACAGATTCCTCCCATTCTGGCTTGAGCTACTGGAGGGGACAGATTGCCATGAGCAGAGATGGGGCAGAGGGCGCAGTGGATGGAGCATGAAGAAGCTAGGAGGTCGTTCTGGGCTGACAGCCAGAGGTGTGGGGTGACTGAGCAGGATGTCACATGGGCAGGTGACTGCTGAGAAGGAAGCTCACAGGGGTTTGTGCTGGAGATATTTACTTGGGGCCTTTGGCCTACAGACAGAATCAACCTCCCAAGTGCAGACCGGCCCACCCACAAAGGGGTGCAGACTGGGAGGAGGCCAAGAGCAGGCCCCCCAGCTCCAGCCTCCCCATCTGTGTCTCTTTAGAGGAACTCCTGGCCCCTCCCACCCTACCCCGGCCTCCTCCCACTGGTCCGCCCTCCTCGTTGCCACTGAAGTTCTATTTCTCTTAAACCTGCCTGGCCCGGCACCCCTACCAGCCCAGCCTCCCTCTCCCCTCCCAGCGCAGCTCCTGCTGCTCATGGATGGTGATTTCCAAGCCTGTCATGAAAGGCAGAGATCCTGCCCAGCCTCTCACACCCCAGCCCCTCTACATGCACCTTAGATTCCAGCCACCTGAACCCCACCATGCTTTTTCCAAGCCAGGCTTCTGTGCAGGGACCTTCCTCACTTTCTGAAACCCAGTTCAAATGCTCCCCACCCATGATGCCAGTCACTGAGCCTTGGTCTGCTCATGGGGAGGGGCAGGGTTCCCAGCACCTCCTAAACATCTCCGTGACCCCCACTCAGGACCTCACCTTGCTCATGTTAATGTCCCTAGTGTTCGGCAAAGTGACTGCACACAATGGGCACTTAATTCGTGTTTGCAGGAGTGACAGCTTGTCAGGAGATTAGCAGCCCAAGACTTGGCCAGGTGCCTTTGTGGGTTTAGCCAAACACAGCGGCTGTCCAGAGCCAGGGCTGCTGGGGGCTTGCTGCAGGCTGGGAGGGCGAGCTGGTGCTGGGCTGGTCTCTAACTTTGAAGAGAAAACACGAGGCACTCAGAGGGTGCAGCTCTGGGACAGGTCGTCTCAAAGCAGCAGGAAGAAGCAATTGCCTTGCCCTGGATTTTGAGTTGACCACATCTGTACAGGCAGACCCAGCCTCCCCTCACAGCCACATCTTTGCTGGCACCAAGTTCCCCTCCCCCGGGGAGCTGGGGGAGTGGGCTGCTAGGGCATCCCTCCACCTGCAGCATTATCGCTGCCTCACTCAGCCCCCACACCCTCCGAGGAGACCCCTGGCTCCACCCTGCCTCTGCCCAGTGAGAGCTCATCTGTTCTTGCAACCTCTGTACCACCCAGGCAGAGCTTGGGGTCGTGTGTCCCACCCACAGAGAGCTCCCTGCAGGCCAGGCTTCATCTCTCCTCACGTCCCCAGGGCTGGGTGCCCAGAGAGGGAGGGTGCAGAGATGTGTCAGCAGACGGGCTCCCCAGGTCTGTGTTACACCAACAAGCAAATGCACAGAGACTGGTGGCGGCAGGGGCAGGTGGAGACGTCTGACAGAGGGAAGCCCCGGTGCAAGGGAGGGCTGGGGCTGTTCTCCTGCGAGCAGGCAGGACTTGGGGTTGGCAGCGGCAGTCTGTCCCACCTCTTTTGTATGTCCTGTGTTGTTATTTAACTTAGACATGTTAGTGTGTTTCTTGTTTTGTGCTCTGATGTGGGTAAGGAGATGAGCCTCAGAGGTGTGGGTAAATGGTCAGTGGGAGTGGGCTCGCCTGGGGTTCCTGATGACCATTTACTAGATGGCACATGGAGGGACAGTGGCTGCCTCTGCCACAACATGAAAGGGGTGGGTGGGCCCTGGTGTGGCCGGGCAGCCACGTCTGGGGAGGTCTCTCCCTGCGCACAAGGTGAAGCACTAGGAGAAACCTCAACCTGGATGGGGTAAGGGTCTTGACTGGATGAGAAAGAAGTCTCGAACAGGTTGGACAAGTGTAGATAAAGAGGAATTTATTAAACCAAGAGCCGCAGGGAATGGCAGCTGCTTTGCAGGCAGCAGAGAACAGGAAAGTCCAGAGGGAAAGAGGGAAAGTTCTTGGCCTAGGGAAGATTCCCTTGCCAACTCCTGAAGCCAGGGTCACCTGGCATCCTGTGTCTGCTTGGATCTGCATGGCATGGGGAATAGACCCTACCACCCCAGGATTTGGGGGAGCCATGGAGCACAGGATGGAGTGAGATTATGTTTTGAGAACTTCCCAAAGAAAGAAGATTTTCAGGCAGGCTACTAAGAGCAGACCATACAGCTGCATTTCCGTCTGGGTCACCCAGGAAACAGAAACATGCAGGCCCAAATCTGAGCTCTTAGCAGCTCCTTCCTACTTATTAGAAGTAAAGCATAGACAAAGTGAAGACTTGGAGGTAAAATGAAATAGTAAAGAGACAAAATGCAATAATTTGAGCAGTGAGAAAGCTTTATTTGAAAGTATGCACTTAAAGAAAGTGCGGGTGTCCTCAGAGAGGAGATGCATGGAAAATTTGAGGATTCTGTCTTTCACGGCTTTCAATAATGGGGCAAAGGACTATTTACAATAGCCAAGATATGGAAGCAACCTAAATGTCCATCAGTAGATGAATGGGTAAAGAAGATGTGGTACATATACACAATAGAATATTACTCAGCCATAAGAAAAAAATAGATCCTACCATTTGCAACAACATGGATGGAGCTAGAGGGTATTATGCTCAGTGAAATAAGCCAGGCGGAGAAAGACAAGTACCAAATGATTTCACTCATATGTGGAGTATAAGAACAAAGGAAAACTGAAGGAACAAAACAGCAGCAGAATCACAGAACTCAAGAATGGACTAATAGTTACCAAAGGGAAAAGGACTGGGGAGGATGGGAGGGAAGGGAGGGGATAAGGGTGGGGAAAAAGAAAGAGGGCATTACAATTAGCATGTATAGTGTATTGGGGGTATGGGGAGGGCTGTGCAACACAGAAGACAAGTAGTGATTTTACAGCATCTTACTATGCAGATGGACAGTGACTGTGAAAGGGGTATGTGGAGGGGACTTGGTGAAGGGGGGAGCCTAGTAAACATAACGTTCTTCATGTAATTGTAGATTAATGATACCAAAATAAAAAATAATAATAATAATGGGGCAAAGGGCAGAGAGGGGTGTTGGGCATAGGCTTGACTTGTGGTCTCAAGATGCTTATCTCTGGTGAGACACTGTGTCTCCTTTCCTTTATTATCAGTCCTCCAGCTAATTCTGCTAAATAAACCCAACACAAGGGACTTATTTATTCTCTTCTTCTTCAAGATAGTGATTACCCTCAAAGAATGGTGACACATCAGTTAAGGGCCTGGTGAGACAGATATAACCAATCTTCCTGAAAAAGAATTCAAAATAAAAGTTGTAACCATGCTGGTGGAGCTGCAGAGAAATATGCAAGAGGTAAGGGATTGGAAAGAGAGGATTAAAGATGGCAGTGTGAGAGGTGAGACAGAGGCTTCCTCCTAAAACTGAATATAATACGAAAATATAATTAATACAAGTAATCCTGAAAGAGCAACAGGAAAGAGGGCTGCACCAAACTGCATACACCTGGAGAAAAGAATAACCCTCACGGAACAGGGTAACGTACCAAAGTCGTAGCCCGGCTGGACCCAAGCCCTTCCCCGACCCCAGCTCAAGAGTGGGAGGAAGAGAAACAGAGCAGGGAGGGAGTGGAGGCCTGGGACTACTGAATACCAAACTCCGGAGATCTGCTCTGGGAGCACAAATCTACATTTCATGGTGCTTTCATGGTATTCTTGTGATTAGGGGGTTGGAAAGCTAAGACAGACAGAATACCTGGAGAGAATGAAATTCCAGCCACTTGTGGAAAGCAGGGATCCATATCCGGCTGCTCTGGGACAACAGAAAGGCGGGCAGTCTGAGAAACTTCCTAACAGCAAGAGGGCTGCTAAAGGGGCAAGGATTGCACAGAGCTTACTGCTCAGGAGAAAGGACAGGTAGACAAAATTGTCCGGGTACACTCTGCCCAGCAGGTTAGGAACTTTCTCGATCTTCAGGCACTCCAGCTCCCTGGCTGGATACACAGCTCGAAGGACCCCCTCCATGATATGCAGCCTACTGTGCCTTTCTCCCAGCCAGCACCCGCTGGCTCGCAAACTGGCAAACCCTACCCTGGCGTTAGGCCATCCAGAGGGAAGCTCCATCTACAACAACTACAAACAGAAAGTGTAGAGGCTTATACCTGTGTGCTTCGCCCACTGGTTCTGGCAATGGAGAAAGGCATAGCAGCCAGGAAGCAGGAAACAGCTCTTTCCTCGTCCCAGGCACCAGTACCGCTCCCCTGTAGCTCCCGACATTGCTTCAGGGCCTGAGCAGCTCCAGAGAGTAGAGCTTCTGGGCACTAGAGGGCGCCATATACAAATAAGAAACACCAAAGAAACCTGGTTCAAATTAAAATTATGAATACAAACCCTGAGAAAGAGTCAATTGAAATTGACTTCATAAATCTTCCTTAAAGGGATTTCAAAATAAAAATCATTAACATGCTCATAAAAATCATTAACATGCTCATGGAGGTACAGAAAAATATTCAAGAACTCAGGAAAGAATTCCAGTCGGAGATCCAATCATTGAAGAGCACAATGGAGGGTATTAAAAGCAGATTAGATACAGTGGAGGAGACACTAAATGAAATAGAAATTAGGGAAGGAAAATACAAAGAAGCTGAGACAGAGAGAAAAAAGGACCTCTTAAGAATGAAAGAATATTGAGAGAACTGTGTGACCAATCTAAATGGAACAATATTCACATTATAGGGGTACCAGAAGAAGAAGAGAGAGAGAAAGGGATAGAAAGTGTCTTTAAGGAGGTAATTGCTGAAAACTTCCCTAATCTCGGAAAGGAGATAGTCTCTCAGGCCATGGAGGTGCACAGAACTCCCAGCACAAGGGACCCAGGGAAGACGACACCAAGACATACAGTAATTAAAATGGCAAAGATCAAGGATAAGGACAGACTATCACAAGCAGCCAGAGAGAGAAATAAGATCACATACAAAGGAAAGCCCATCAGGCTATCATCAGACTTCTCAGCAGAAACCTTACAGGCCAGAAGAGAGTGGCATGATGTATTTAATGCCATGAAGCAGAAGGGCCTGGAACCAAGATTACTTTATCTGGCAAGATTATCATTTGAAGGAGGGATTAAACAATTTCCAGATAAGCAAAAGATGAGAGAATTTACCTCCCACAAACCATCTCTACAGTCTATTTTGGAGGGACTGCTATAGATGGAAGTATTCCTAAGGCTAATAGCTGTCACCAGAGGTAATAAAACCACAGTAAAGAAAGTAGAACAGTTAATTACTAAGCAAATGCAAAATTAAATCAACTATTCCCAAAGTCAATCAAGGGATGGACAAAGAGTACAGAATATACCTAATATATAAAGAATGGAGGAGGAAGAAAAAGGAGGAGAAAAATACAACCTTTAGGCAGTGTTTGTAATAGCATATTAAGTGAGTTAAGTTAGTCTCTTAGATAGTTAGGAAATTAACCTTGAACCTTTGGTAACCACAAATCTAAAGTCTGAAATGCCAGTAAGTACATACCTATCAATAATCACCCTAAATGTAAATGGACTGAATGCACCAATCAAAAGATACAGAATAATAGAATGGATAAAAAAGCAAGACCCATCTATATGCTGCCTACAAGAGACTTACTGAAAACCAAAGACATACACAGACTAAAAGTGAAGGGATGGAAAAAGATATTTCATGCAAAGATATTTATTAAGGAGAGAAAAGCAGGAGTTGCAGTACTTATATCAGACAAAATAGACTTCAAAACAAAGAAAGTCATAGGAGACAAAAAAGGACATTGCATAATGATTAAGGGGTCAGTCCAACAAGAAGATATAACCTTTATAAATATCTATGCACACAACACAGGAACACCTACATATGTGAAACAAATACTAACAGAATTGAAGGGGTAAATAGAATGCCATGCATTCATTCTAGGAGATTTCAACACTCCACTCACTCTGAAGACAGATCAACCAGACAGAAAATAAGTAAGGAGACAGAGGCACTGAATAACACATTAGAACAGATGGACCTAACAGACATCTAAAGAACTCTACACCCAAAAGCAGCAGAATACACATTCTTCTCAAGTGCACATGGAACATTTTCAAGAATAGATCATATACTAGGCCACAAAAAGAGCCTCAGTAAATTCAAAAAGATTGAAATTGTACCAACCAATTTCTCAGACCAAAAAGGTATGAAACTAGAAATAAATCACACAAAGAAAATGAAAAATCTCACAAACACATGGAGTCTTCACAACATGCTCCTAAATAACCAATGGATCAATGACCAAATGAAAACAGAGATCAAGCAATATATGGAGACAAATGACAATAATAATTCACCACTGTAAAATCTGTGGGATACAGCGAAGGCAGTGCTAAGAGGAACTTATATTGCAATACAGGCCTACCTCAGGAATGAAGAACAATCCCATATGAATACTCTAAACTCACAGTCAACAAAACTAGAAAAAGAAGAACAAATGAAGCTCAAAGTCAGTAGAAGGAGGGACATAATAAAGATTAGAGCATAAATAAATAAAATTGAGAAGAATAAAACAATAGAAAGAATCAATGAAAGCAAGAGCTGGTTCTTCGAGAAAATTAACAAAATAGATAAACTCCTACTCAGACTTATAAAGAAAAAAAGAGAATCTAAACACACATAAATAGAATCAGAAACAAGAAAGGAAAAATCACTATGGACACCACAGAAATACAAAGAATTATTAGAGAGTACTATGAAAAATTATATGCCAACAAACTGGATAACCTAGGAGAAATGGACAACTTTCTAGAAAAATACAACCTTCCAAGCCTGACCCAGGAAGAAACAGAAAATCTGAACAGACCAATTACCAGCAACAATATTGAATTGGTAATCAAAAAACTACCTAGGAACAAAATCTCTGGACCAGATGGCTTCACTGCTGAATTTTATCAAACATTTAGTGAACACCTAATACACAGCCTCATTAAAGTTTTCCAAAGAGTAGAAGAGGGAATACTTCCAAACTCATTCTATGAGGCCAGCATCACTCTAAACTAAAACCAGGGAAAAACACCACAAAAAAAGAAAATTACAGACTGATATCCCTGATGAACATAGATGCAATAATATGCAACAAAATATTAGCAAACTGAATTCAAAAATACATCAAGAGAATCATATACCATGATCAAGGGGATTTATGCCAGGGATGCAAGGATGGTACAACATTCGAAAATCCATCAACATCATCCACCACATAAACAAAAAGAAAGACAAAAACCACATGACCATCTCCATACATGCTGAAAAAGCATTTGACAAAATTCAACATCCATTCATGATAAAAACTCTCAACAAAATGGGTATAAAGGGCAAGTACCTCAACATAATAAAGGCCATATATGAAAACCCACAGCCAACATTATACTTAACAGTGAGAAGCTGAAAGTTTTTCCTTTAAGATCAGCAACAACACAAGGATGCCCACTCTCCCCACTTCTGTTCAACATAGTACTGGAGGTCTTAGCCATGGCAATCAGACAACACAAAGAAATAAAAGACATCCAGACTGGCAAGGAAGAAGTTAAACTGTCCCTGTTTGCAGATGACATGATATTGTACATAAAAAACCCTAAAGACTCCACTCCAGAACTACTAGAACTGATATCTGAGTTCAGCAAAGTTGCGGGATACAAAATTAATACACAGAAATCTGTTGCGTTCCTATAAACTAATGATGAACTAGCAGAAAGAGAAATCAGGAAAACCATTCCATTCACAGTTGCATCAAAAGGAATAAAATACCTAGGAATAAACCTAACCAAGGAAGTGAAAGACCTATAGTTTGAAAACTACAAGAATTCATGAGAGGAATTAAAGAAGATACCAAAAATGGAAGCGCATCCTGTGCTCATGGATAGGAAGAATTAATATTGTCAAAATGGTCATCCTGCCTAAAACAATCTACAGATTCAATGCAATCCCTATCAAAATCCCAACAGCATTCTTCAATGAACTAGAGCAAATAGTTCTATTTCGTATGTAACCACAAAAAACCCCAAATAGCCAAAGCAGTCCTGAGCATGAAGAATAAAACTGGGGGGATTATGCTCCCCAACTTCAAGCTCTACTACAAAGCCACAGTAATCAAGACAATTTGGTACTGGCCCAAGAACAGAACCATAGACCAATGGAATAGACAAGAGAGCCCTGATAAAAACACAGCTATATATGGTCAATTAATATATGGTAAAGGAGCCATGGACATACAATGGGGAAATGACAGCCTCTTCAACAACTGGTTTTGGCAAAACTGGACTGCTAAATGCAAGAGAATGAAACTGGATTATTGTTTAACCCCACACACAAAAGTAAACTCAAAATGGATCAAAGACCTGATGTAAATCATGAAACCATAAAACTCGTAGAAGACAACATAGGCAAACATCTCCTAAATATAAGCATGAGCAACTTCTTCCTGAATGCGTCTCCTCGTGCAAGGAAAACAAAAGCAAAAATGAACACATGGGACTATATCAAACTAAAAAGCTTCTGTACAGCAAAGGATACCATCAGCAGAACAAAAAGGCATCCTACAGTATGGGAGAATATATTTGTAAACAACATATCCAACAAGGGGTTAACATCCAAAATATATAAAGAACTCACACACCTCAACACCCAAAAAGCAAATAACCTTATTAAAATATGGGCAGAGACTATGAAGAGACAATTCTCCAAAGAAGAAATTCAGATGGCCAACAGACACATGAAAAGATGCTCCATGTCACTAATCATCAGGGAAATGCAAATTAAAACCACAATGAGATATCACCTCACACCAGTAAGGATGGCTGGCATCAAAAAGACTAAGAACAACAAATTCTGGTGAGGATGCAGAGAAAGGGGAACCCTCCTACACTGCAGGTGGAATGTAAGCTAGTTCAACCATTGTGGAAAGCAATATGGAGGTTTCTCAAAAAACTAAAAATTAAAATACCATTTGACCTAGGAATCCCACTCCTTTGGATTTACCCAAAGAATACAACTTCTCAGACTCAAAAAGACATATGCACCCGTATGTTTACTGCAGCACTATTACAATAGCCAAGATATGGAAGCAACCTAAGTGCCCATCAGTAGATGAATATAAAGAAGATGTGCTACATTTACACTATGGAATGCTATTTAGCCACTAGAAAGAAACAAGTCCTACCATTTGCAACAACATGAATGGAGCTAGAGGGTATTATGCTCAGTGAAATAAGCCAAGCGGAGAAAGAGAAGTACCAAACGATTTCACTCATCTGTGGAGTATAAGAACAAAGAAAAACTGAAGGAACAAAACAGCAGCAGAATCACAGACTCCAAGAAGGGACTCATGGTTACCAAAGTGGAGGGGTGTGGAAGGACGGGTAGGGAGGGAGGGAGATGGGGATTGAGGGGTATTATGTTTAGTACACATGGTGTGAGGGGTCACAGGGAAACCAGTGTAGCACAGAGAAGCAAACAGTGAATCTGTGACATTTTACTGCACTGATGGACAGTGACTACATTGGGGTATGGGTGGAGACTTGATAATATGGGTAAATGTAGTAACTACATTGTTTTTTCATGTGAAACCTTCATAAGAGTGTATATCAATAATACCTCAATAAAAAATAAAAAAGATTGCTTGCCTTGCCTTAATGTAAGCTGTTGGCTGATTACTAAAGAGTATATTAGGAATCTTACTTTTTAACTATCTTTTTAAAATGGAATCTTAGCCTTAAGATTGGGTCCCTCCTGTTCTCACTATACTGTTTATATCTCAGCATTTTCCATCATAGGCAGGAAAATTTCATCATGATGCTTTTCCCAGGTCCCTGCCTTCCCTCATGGGACTCTTCCGCAGGCCCCCCTTCACCTCGGCGGTGAAGACTGAGCCCAGGAAGACTGAGCCTGGAGCCAAGGGATGGGGGGCTTATGAGCAGAACAGTGAGGTCAGAATATTTTCCCAACCCAAGGCAAAATAACTTTGAATGGAAATCCATCAAAGGGAGAAATAAAGTGGGAGATGGATGTTTATTGCTTACAAGGAGTTGTGCACTTCTGCTGGCCCATGTCTCTCTCATCCCAGCTGCAAAAAGGGACCCCACCCAACCTCTCCAGTCCAGATAAGCCCTAACTCCCCCTACCTGCCCCCCTAATTACCTACTGATATGGAGATGGACTACTTCTCTCCACCCCTTGGAAACACCTACTGATATGGAGATGCACTAAGGCCAAGCAAGAGATTCTGGAAATGTTGCAGTTTTACCCACAGTAACACTACCCCTGTGGCAGTGAATGCTGAAGTCCTACAGCCGAACCAGGATGGAGGCTTATTCTGGCTGCTCTGGTTGGATAGGCTGAGGCGGGTAGAGCTCTGCTGTGCTCAAGCATTAGGGAAGCCGACCGTCAGGAGCTCCTTAACACACGGGGAGTCATGGTAAAGCAGAGGTTGGTGGGCCAGGCTCAGCAGTGAAGGCCAAGCTGTCACTGAGCACAAGGAGCCAGCCCTGTCACAGGATGGAAGGGGCCACCCACTCGGAGTGCCGTGGTTAATGGTGTGCAGTGTGTGTTTCATTAGCACAGAGAAGGAAACGGCATGAAATGACAGGCCTTGTTCAGGAGACCCCTCAGGAAAATCCCTCCTCTGTCGGAGCATCCACCCCCTCCCCAGCATGGAATAGGCACTGGATTGCAGGGCAGAACAGCAGTCTGGAGGGACAGTGGGACAGGTGTGTGCTCTCTGAAAGGCAAGGAGAGGGCCGTAACCTAAGAGGTTCTCAGAGTGGCTCAGTTTGTGACCGGATGTGGCTGCAAGGAGAGGCAAAACCCGAGGGAGTGGAGGGGACCTTGGAGGTGAGATCCCACTCTGAGGCAAGGAGCTCGAGAAGGCCTCCTTGGGGGTGCAGAGAAGCAGTCCTGTCTGGGCACCATGACTACTCCTGCCACTTCATCCTGACCACAGCCATTGGCTAAAGGTGAAGTGCTGAGGGTGGTGAGGTTCTGGACTTGAGAGCAGAGGCTATTCAGAGACTCACGTGGGGATGTAGAAAACAAGGAGGAGGGACATGGGCCTGGCCTCCTGGGTGGGCCCAGGATGCAGAGAAGCCGCAAGGCCGCGTGTGTAGCCCTGCATGGCGTGGCTGTGTGGCCAAAGTCGTCTGCCTTCAGCTGCAGAGCTGGGTGGTGATCAGTGATGGTAGTTCGGAAGGAAGAGGTGGGCTAGAAGAGAGAAGGTTCCCATAACCAGGGTGGGATTATGGTTATGATGGCAGAATGCCCAGGTCCAAACAGGTGTAGGTGCTGGGCAGACAAAAGTAAGTGCTGGTGGAGGGGGGGTCTCGGGTCAGGGGCCTTCTTCTCTCCCTCTGACCCTGCAGATCCGATCAGAAATAGCACTGACATTCATCACTCCACGCTTGGCTGGACAGATCCCGGAGTGGCTTCTGCAGAAAACCTGAATCCCAAGCCTGTAGCTGAAGTGCTGGCCCTTGGTAGTCGGAGCTCCGGCTCCTGCTGCCCAAGGACTGCTCAGCCCATCCCGTTTCCTCTCCTTGCATGCCCCACAGGCTGGAGTCAGACTCCTTCAGGAACTCCCTCCTTGTGCTTTGTCCCTTACCACCTGAGGGAAGGAGCCTTCGGGGCCCATGTCCTCAGGACACGGGAGGCCTGGAGCACCTGCAGGCCTGTCTGGACAGCAGGAGGGATAGGGCGGAGGGGCAGGCTCATCGTGGCCCATGGGAGCCCGAAGAATCCTGGTGCTGGGTGACCAGCTCCACCCTTTGTTGGCACCAGGTTTGGTGCGCAACAAATCCCATGTGGCTGCAGGGAAAATGGCTGGTGTGTTGTGATGCCCTTTACAGATCCTGGAGAAGTGGTGAGGCAGAAACTAATGACTGAGCCAGGTAAATGTACCCAGATGCAGCAGTGGTTGAAAGCTATTGCCCATGAGAGTCCCCTTGCTCTGAGGGCAGTGGTGGGGGACGTCATTAGACTGTTTGTCCTAAGCCTCCATCGATGTGATGTTGAACTCGGGTCACCTGCCCCCGGAGCGTGGCTGTACCCTTGTCATGTTACTGTATGGCTTTGAAGTTGCGACCAGCCCTTCTGTGTGTTGGATCCGCCATCACCCCAGTCTAAGAAGACTCGGCTTGTTATTTCTTGAACTTGAAAGACTGGGGCAGGCAGTGTTTTCAGAGTGGAAGGAGGTCTGTGGCTTTTCATGGGACGCACGTGTCCAGGTTCATGAGGGAAGCAGCAGAGACCCGGAGCCCAGAGGCCCCCTTTGTCCTTTTGGGGCCCTGCACAGGCCCTACATCCTAGCTGGGACACCAGGTGGGCAGATTCGAGGTGCATTCCTGCCCACAGGGAGCATGCGCATAGTCACCGGTCTTGGCCTCTGCTTCTCCCTCGGCCCAGATGTCAGCGGGCGGTGGGAGAGGAAAGGGCCCCCTACTCCGCTCCCCTGGCCTGCCTCTCCCTCCCTCCCTCTGACCTGTTGTTCCCGGTCTTGACTCCAGAAGCCGTGCAAACGGGCTTTATCAAGGCGTTTCGCGCTAATGCACTGAATTTCCCCCGCGGAATGTGCAAGGCGCTGCGTCAGAAAGCCTTGTCGGGAGACCCGGTGAGACAGTGACAGGGGCGGCCCCGAGCGGGCGGCCCAGCGTCTCCCAGGAGGCTGCGGTTCTGGAGCTCCAGCGCCGGCGTGTGCCCGGGCCGCGGCTCCTGACCGCTGCTGAGGGGCCCCGCCAGCCTCCGCACACTGTCCGCAGCCTGATGTGCGGGGCAGCGGCTCCGAACCACTGGGCCTCGCCTGGATAGAGGGCATCTTGTGGCGGCGGCGCTCCCCTTTCCGGCCTGTGCCATTATCGCCGCGACCTGCGTTCGCGCTCCGCGAATCCCACCCCCGCCCACGGCCCGCGCCGCCGCAGACTCGCCCTGGGCCCTTCCTGTAGGGCCACGCGCGGGGCCGTGAGAAGGTCAGGGAGGCGCGCGGGTCTGAAGCGGGCGCCGGGCCCGGATTCCCCGGGGAGCCCGATTCCGGGCCGAGGCCTGACAGGACCTTAAATATATTTCACTCTGAGGCGGTTTTAAAGCCAAAGACACGCAGCCGCGTGTTCGTGTTTCACTGCAAAGCAGTGAGGGGCATTCATGCCGCTGCATCTGCGGCCGCCCTGGGGGCCAGGTCCCCGCTGGGGGGCGGCGGCGGGCCTGACCCAGAGCCCTCTGTAGGGATGGTCCTGCACTCTACGGAGAGGTCTCCCTGACCTCACTGATTCTTGCTGCGGAGAAGCGTCCTCCCTGCCCTGGTGGAAAGCGATGCCGGGGGCCTGAGTGAAGGGGCGCTGCAGGGGTGTTTGGTTTAGGTGGCTCAGTGAGTTTCTCACAACCTTGTTCATCTCTAGAAGCTGGCGGGAGTCTTTCTTACCTCCTGTGTCCTCACCACTTCTCGCTCTGCTTCTGTGCACCAGGAAGCTGTCATAGGAAGTGTTCCCACGTGCGTCCACGAATCCTATCTTCTCTCATTTCTAGTTCTTTGTACTGACTCAATTTTCTCCACTACAAATATCTATAAAATTGGTTATAGTTTGCATTTTTCGACTCCTTTGCATGCCTGGTACTTTTAATTGGATGCCAGCTTTGTGAATTTTGCCTTTTTGGGTCCTGGATGTTAAATTCCTACAATCATTCTTAAGCTGTGTTCCAGACTGTCACTAAGTTGTGCAGAAATAGTTTGATGCTTTGAGGCTTGCTTTTAAACATGGTTCCACGGGATTAGGGCAGGGCTAAGCATCCCTACTTCTGAAACCATTACCCCTACTCCACGTCCCACAATGTATGAGGTTTTCACTCTGGAAGGTGGGAATGCAAACCATCCCCAGCTTTGTGTGAGCCTCAGGAATCATTCTGCCTTCTTTGGTGGGTCTCTCTCCAGTGCTGGATGATTGCTTCCTATGAATGCCCTCGTCAGTACTCAGCTGAAGGCTTGAGGGTGACCCTCGGCCAGCCTCTGCTTTCCAGGACGCTGGCCGGCAGACTCCAGCCACTATGGCCTTCCCAGACTCAAAGCTCCATCTTCTCAACTCAGGAAGAAGCCCAAACGTCTGGAGGCAACCACGGTGCTCACTTCTTGGGCTTTGCAGCGCTCAGCATTTCCTGTCATGAGCTGTCTGGTGTCCCATGTCTGAAAACCACGTTTCATGGACTTCTCAGTGTTCCGGGCAAGAATGTAAATAGAATACTGTTACTCCATCTTGAAGAAGTGGGTGATGGTTAAGAATTTGAAATAAGGCTGATAAGTCATCGTGTTGGGCACCTGAATCTAGCATTCCGTCATGTGCCAATTATATCTCAACCAAAGGTGGGGAAAGAAATACAGATGAGAAAATTAGAATCAAAGAGGTATTTTTGGCAGGACAGAAAATTATGGGCCAGCTGTGGCTGTGAAGTGCTGGACCTCCCCGCTTCAGGGGTGAAGGGTCAAGGACTTCTCATCGGAGACAAGAGGCTGGCAGCTGCCTTCAGTTATCCACTGGGGTGTCTGTTCCAACCAGGTTCCAGCCACCTTGCCCAGCTTCTCAGGGGAGCCAGCAGCTGTCTGTTTTGCTGCTGCCTCCATTTCTCCTCCAGAGGTGAGCCAGGCTTCCTCACCCAGATGCTGACAGGCAGGATGCTCAAATCCCCCATACCAGGGTGATGTGGGAAAGCCTCAGGAGTATGAGGAAGGAACCTCTCAGGTTTTCTGCCACACAATGCTGGGGGGAGCTGTGATTTTGCTTCAAGTTTCACTTCATTTTTTTTGCTTCATGTCCTGTTGATCACAAGCTTTATAGCAGTGGGCGGATTGTGGCAGGCATCCCCTCTGCCTCTTGGCTTGGGTGCACATGTCCTGCCTGCGATTCTGGGTCCAGCCATGGACTGCGCCTCCATGAGGACCTAAGACACTGAACTCAGAGGGTTGTGCCCATCGCCAGGAGAGTGCCAGGCTAGGAGGCTGGGGGAGGGAAGGAGGGAGGGCCTTGGCAGGGCAGGCAGGCCGCTCTGCCTCTGAGCAAAGCAGTCTGAAGACACATTCTCAGTCCTCTCTGGAGAACACATGATGGGCCTTGCCTTCACCTACTGCTTCCCCTGCCCTACGGTGGAAGGACTGATGTAAACAAATGAGTGAATGTAGAGAAATGGGACAATTCCATGGGAGAGAGACTTCTGTCTGTTCACTGACCCAGTGTGGTCTGGGTCTTCCTACCAGATCTGCACCCCATGGTGTGATCCATGCACACATGTGTGCATTCACTAGAACTTTTCCCCTGCAAAAATAGGTGCATAGGTGCCAACTCATCAGGCTTCTCCCTTCTTTAACTCTTCTGTGTGAAGTTAACATCTTGTAATGTAAGGTCTCCCATTCCATAATCTCTGGGGGCTTGTTTGCCTCCTAACCATGTAAGGAACAAAACCTTACTAGATATGCAGTCTTTTTCCCTCCTTGCTCCTGGCATAGTGCACAGCACATAGTGGGCAATTAGCAGGGTTATAGTCAGTTTCTCACAGGGCTAATTAATCAGAGTAGGAGAGTAACCCATTGGCCATCTCTGCAAAGGCCTCGCTCCGAGGCTTTCAGCATGCTCTTCTTGGAAGCACACAGCAGGACTCAGCAGGTCCTGTGGAGCCGCTTGTTCCTGCCCACTCATCTCCCCAGGAACATCTTTGGGACCAGGAAGTGGCCTGAGAGGTGGGGCTGCAGGTGGGCCCAGGAGAGAGCAGGAAAGACTGACATGAATTTCCACCTGCAAGAGACAAGCTCAGACTGAAAGTGTCTCAAGCTGGGGTCAGTGAAGACACAGGTATGTCAGGACAGAGCCGCCATGCCTCCCTCTCAGCTGTGGCCTGGCCTCAAGCTACCCGGCAGAAAGGACGCCGTGCCAGCTGTGTGTCCAGCCGTCCTGTTCAGGCCCCAGCTGCCTGCCTTCCTGCCATCGTGCGTCCCTCATGGGCAGTAATGACCCTGCGCACCAGGTGGGGAGGGATGGGATCAATTGCAGCTCCCTTGAGTGCCTCCCAGGGCCCTTCCTGATCGGAATGTCCTATCCCCACCCTCTCACTCAGGGCACTACTTCCCAGATGACCTCCACAGGCTGCCCTGCTCTCCATCACGTGAGAGCACGGAGCCTTGGCTCAGCTTCTCTCTTGAGCTTCCACATTCTTGTCTTCATTTCTGCCTTTCCTAGCAGAGCATCAGAATCACCTGGAAGGCTCTGGGCCCCAGCCTCAAGAGAGCCTGAGGCAGCAGGTCTGGGTGGGCCCACATCCAAGAAAGTAGAAGGGGAAGAATGTTGTTTCATTGGATTCCACTTAGCCCACAGGTGAGCCTTGGCCAACAGCTGGGAGCTGCCTGGCCAGGCATACACCTGCCCACAAGCCTGTTCCCATGGATAGGCCATGTTGGAGGGGGCTGCTTTTCAGGGTGAAAGTGAAAGCATGCTAAGCCATGGAGAGACATGGCCCAGGTGTTGGTAAGGTGACAGCAGAGTATTTCTTGGCTGAGGTTCAGGCCTGTGTTTAGTGCACAAGGAAGGGGGTGTCTGATTGGATCCAAAGACATCCACCTGGAGTCACTGGGCCTCTTCCCTCCAGAGTGGGGAGAGCTGCCATGCAGTTCCCATTAATTCTCAAACTCAACAGTGAGTCGGTTCCAGGGTCAGCCCTCTGGGCTTGCTGTAGAAGCAGCCCCCCGGTGCCTCATCATGCTTCCCTCCAGTGCCATTCGTGAGCATTTCCTGTCCGGAAAGCAGGAGTGGACGTTGCTGGTGGCCAGGACACGGAAGATTCGGGTGAAGTAGTCCTTGTCATTTCTAAGCCTACCTCTGCCTTTGCCTAGGATGTTTGAGTATAAAATGAACTTCTGGACTTAAAGTTTCCAACTGTGCATGTCTGAAGGACCATAGGGCCTTTGGCCCCAGGGCAGCCCACCCAGGCATGGCTGTTATCGCCCCATCATCTCTACACTATTTGCTCCTCTCCTCCCAGTGGTGCTCACACGGAGACCAGGACTGTGTCTACAGAGATTTGCTGCTCAGCGGCCTCCCTCCAGATGCTTAGAGCCTTCAGTGGGGCCCATTGCCCTTAGAATGAATCCAGACCCCCCACCTCAACCTACATGCCCCTGGGCCACCCCCCGCCCCATTCTCTGTCCATGGCTGCACCGGCCTCCTCTGTGCCTCTGACAGCTGGGCCCCTGTCTGCCCTGGGCCTCAGTTTCCCCATCTATGCTGTGGGGATGATAACACCTCTCCTGCCTCATGGGGTTCTGGTGGGGGTAAATGATGGAGCAGTGCCTGGACAAGTGAGAAGTGTCACAGAAGTCACCATCCCCTTCAGCATCGCTGCCAGGCCCACCCAATTCCAAGGCCCCTGAGCCCCAAGCCCCTCCTGGGGAGCAGCAGGAAGTGGCACGTGGTCTTGGGGAACTGCTTTTCCTGCTAGAGTGTGGGTTTGAGGCCATTATGATTAAGGAAGAGCATCCACCCTTTAAAAGAGACTTGGAGGAGCCTGCCCTTCACTCACGGGGCCCCCGGAGAGCAGGGAGCCAGCCTGGGCGCTGGGGGCTGCCCAGCTCCTGTGCGGGGGAGCGGGTTCCAGATCAGAAGGCCGGGTGGGGCGGCATGCCCAGCCGCTCCCTGCTCCCCATGTAGGGCCCTGTGCTGAATGGCATCAGGGCCAGACCCACAACCACCATGGAAGGTGCAGAATCACCCAAGGCAGGTGCAGAAAAGTGACCCAGGGGTCAGATTCCACTTGGGTGAACCCCTCTTTATTTAGGTGAAGATGAAGATAGGGTTGAAATTGCTCTTGTTCACATTTCCCACTGCTGGGTTTGCAGCACACTCCATGTGCTAACATATTCTTCAATATCTGCATTCTGGGGAGAGTTTATTGAGTTGTCATTGGGGTTTTGTCACATAACTCTCCATCCCTATTCTGAGATCCACCTGAGGAAAAGAGGGTGTCTGAGCCTGGGAAAGGGCAGTGTTAGCTTTATTACAGACCATCTCAGAGGCAGACCGTAGATCAGAGCTGGAAGCAGTGGGCCCGCCAGTTCCTCGTCCTCCCAGCACAGAGCCGGGACCTCCTCCCCCGAGAGCCAAGTCTGGACACTGACACCCCACCTGGACGTGCTGTTTCGGACTAGCACCAGGGGTGGGAGGGAGGAGGTGAGACCCCAGCCAGCAGCTTCTGAGACCAGCTCCGCCCCATAAGCGAGTTGGGCCAGCCACAGAGGGTGGCTGATGATGAGCTGTCACAGGCGGGATCTCCTGGTGTCTGCAGTTTGCTTTAGGACATGGAGAGAGGCAGGGGCAGGCAGCCTGTAGAATGAGAATGGCAGGGAGCCATGGCTGCTGGGCTGGGGACGGCCTCCAGTTTTCTGTCGGTTACAGAAGTTTAAGTCCTGAGTCAGACTGTCCCGGCAGTCAGGTGGGCAGGGGCCGAGCAGGGGCAGGTGCTATCCAGTCCGGCTGCCCATGTCCTACAGCTCTGCCCTGCTGAGGCAGAAGCTGCCAAGCCAGTAGGGGAGCAGCCTGGCTGGGCCTCAGTCACTGCGTGCAGCAGCGAGCATCAGGCTGGGTGCAGCCGGTGGGCGTGGTTTGCTGGCCCTGCTCTGTCCTCTCCTCAGCCTCTCTGCCTCCCTGTCCGGTGCATTCTTTCCCAGCCTCTGAGCTCTGGTACCATGGGGCAGCCCGTGGGAGCACGGTGCAGGAGCAACCTCCCCAAGGACTGTGACGCCCGGCCTGTGCCCCCACATTGGGCACCACCACTCAGCGGGAGCTCGAAACCAAACCCCTCAGGAGGGGCCCATGCTAGACCGTCCCTAAAACATCATACCCTAAAAACACTGCATGTCACTGAACTACCACCACCACTTTATGGCCCCTCACACTTCCTACAAAATGGAAAACCTCAGGAAATCTCACCATGGGTGGATAAAGGCCAACTGGCTTTTTGTTCAGTTTTTAATGACTCTGAGAATAATGCCTGGCTATTGCTCAAAACAGGGAAACTCAGAAAAGTGCAAAGTAATTAAAATCACCTATGATCCTGCCAGGAAATATAAACATATATGTAGGAAAAGAATAAATGAAATCAAATGTTGTTCTCTATGTAAATTTACATGCAAAGTCAACAAATTTAGGATTGTGTCATATCAGAATTTCCCATTGATGTTGCGTCAGCCCTACTGTCCTCAGCACAGTTGTGGGGACCCTGTTGAGTGTGTGTCAGCTGGCCCTCTGCTGCTGTTGGCCCCCATCTCATGCAGAGGAAAGCCTCCCAGTGGCCAAAAATCCTGGCCTGCAGCTCCCCGTCACCTCTGACCTTGCTCCCACCCTGAGTCTGCTCCAGCCACCCTGGCTTCCTATTCCTCCTCAGACATGCCAGCACTGCCCCCACACTACAGGGCCTTTGCACCTTCCATTCTCAACCCCTGTCACTCTGCCCCCAGATGTCAACAGCTTCTCTTGCTCAACCTTTCTCCCAGGTCATTTCCTCAGTGAGGCCTTTCCAAGGTGCCCTGTGTGACATGTTTCCCTGCCGCCAGTCCCAGCTTGTCTCCTTGAATACTTCTCACCACCTGATGCACTGAATATAAAAGAGTATTTATTTGTTAATTGTCTGGGTCTCCATGAGGACACATCTTCTATCTGTTTTTCTCACTAAGGTATCTTCAGTGCCAAGCAAAGCCCCTGGCATGCAGGAAGCACCTAATGCCCGTGTGCTCGGTAATCAGACCTCTTCTGTAGCACCAGCCCCAGGAGGTCTGGGGGCTCTTCTCCGCGGCCAGCACAGCTGGGCATGCTCCTTCCCATCTCATCCCCATTGGCCCTGAGAACCCCACCCAGATCTTCCCCACCAGCTTCCATACCAACTCTGTGGAGCCATCTATCTCTGCTCAGGAGTTGACAGGAGCTTCAAGTCACATCCTGACTCTTGTTCTGTCTAAAAGCTCCACGATTGAGCCATTGACAGCAGCCCTATACAAACGGCACACACATACATGCATGCACACACAGCATGGAGACACATACATATACATGTGCACACACACACACAAGCATGCACACACAGCATGCAGATACATGTGCACACACACACACACAGCATGCACACACATACATATACACACAGAAACACACAGCGTGCACACATGCTCTTGTTCCTTCATGCACCTCTCCCTACCTGGAAGTACATCACTTTTGGTCCCTGTCCTTAACCATTGAAATTAAGTTACTTTCTCACTTAGCCCCATGTTTCTCTAATAGATCTTTCACTGAATTTGTTAGTTAGTTCTTATGCCCCCATTGTGACCATGGAATACATTCCTAAGAAAAGGTCTTTCTGTGAGCAGCTGTGCATGAGTGACTGAAGTGGACTGCCTGGCTCTGGCAACAGCCCAGTCCCCCAGCACACCCTTCCAGGGAAGGCGGCTTGACTTCTCTCAGCTGCTGGGTCTACATGTGTAAAGTGGGTGTGAGTTACAGCTCCCTCAAAGGGGCTAATGAGGGCACTTGAGACAAGTGCTTAACACACATTTAGATCACACTTAATAAATAGCCTTATTGCACGCATATGCAAATGCTAATTGCAGTTATTCACTGAATGGGCATTCACTGAGCACCTACTATATGTCAGCACTGAGCTTATTAACCATCTGTGAAATGAGATGATTGCAAGAGGGAGAGTAGGCTCTGATTTTCAGAGCTCTCTATCAGCTCTGCGATCTGTTGCAAGGGTTGACCTGAGATCTGAGAGAGAGAGAGAGAAACAGGAGACAGAGACAGAGCAGGGGAAGCAGAGGGGGAGACACAGAGAGAAAGAGAGCGTGGGGAGAAAGTGCTTGCCCCCTGAAGCTCTCTATGTGGTTGGTTGAAGGCTGTTTAGGTTAAGTGGTGATGAGAGGTCAGGTTAGAATGTCAAGGCTGTAATAGCAGAACAATTCCACAACTGTCTGGCTGGTGTTCCAGAAACCATGGCCGAGCATTTCCCTTCCTTTGGCCATACTGGAACTTGCCCGCAGCAGGGTCCTGGGCCTCAGGCCACACAGATCCTGCTCACTGGTTTTGGGAGTTGGTTTCCAGTCCCAGAGGCACTACGTATAGGATGGCCCTGCAGGTGCCTGGTTGCCCAGGGCCCATGAGGACAAATGGGCTATGGTCACAAATCCAAACATAGCTGGCAAGTTCAAGGATGTTCTTCACCAGAGGGGACAAGGAAGTCTGGGTGGATTCAGAGGCAAGATCAGTGTTTCCAGATCAGTGTCCTCTGCAGGGAGCCTGTGATGCCAAGGTTCCCCCAGAAACCCTCTTCCAGCCATCCAGGAAGAGCGCTCTGTGGTGGGCCAGGGCCTGCCCCTCACAGCACCTGACAGGCACACCCATGCAGATGGGAAGCAGGGACACCTTCTCTGGGGAAATGGCTGTCTTCTCCCCCCGGTGCTCATGGCTTTCAGGCCTTTTGGTTGGTGACTCACAACGAGAAACACATTCTACATCCTGGCTAAGGGCACAGGTGCCAGTGTGTATGTGAAATGGGCAAATGCCTCCTAGAGCTACATTGACCCTTAGCACATATGATGTTTTAATTTTTATGTTGTGTGTTTTAATGATTTATGTAATACAGTGGTACACTAGAAATATATATAATTTCCTGGAGGTATATGCCCAGAAATGCTTTCCTGAAGCGGATGCTCAGTCAACAAAACGGGGCTAGAGTCAGTCCAGTCAGGGACTAGAGGCCCTTGGACTGGTCACCACAGGTGGCCTGGCCCTGAGACTGCTGTCTGCATTCTGAACACATCACTTTATAGCACCCTCTTCCTCTGTCCTGAGCTGCGGAGGATGTGTGACTTCCAAGGCAGAAGGACCAGAAGATTATCTTTCGGCAAAATTATCAGAGAGTTCTTATAGTGATCTCAAAACTTCCAATAAATGGTCCCCTTGCTTGTGGGACACACAAAGGTGCTAGTCCTACCTCTCTCCATTGCTCATGGGCCTGGTTCTGACCCTCACACACCCCTAGCAAATGAGTAAAGTTTTCTGTTTTGCCATTTTAATGTGTATCAGACTTTGGGTGAAATCTCCCTTCCCTCTGGCCGTGATGCTGAAATGGTTGCTGCCGCTGGGAAGGACCAGCACCATATTAAGACGCTGAATTCCAAGAAGGGGCCGCTCATTCCCCATGGGTAATTGGGGTGAGTGCCCAGGAAGGAAGGGGTGACACTTTAGTGGAGGCCGAGGGAACCATGCACCACAGAATTGAACTAAACCGTGTGCGGTTTCTGGTTGAAGGGGGAGCGGAGGGACCCACTCACCAGTAAGGATATGCTTCCCTTCTGCTACAGGCAGCTGGGGAGGCTGCGTGGGGGTGGCAGGGGTGAGGTCCCTTCCTGGACTCACTGCCATGTCTCAGTCGTCATAGAGGATTGGAGGACCTCATCTAATGATCTACATGAAGGCAAGGGCAGGGGCAGATTCTCCGAGGCAGTCCATGCCCGGCCGAGCTGCCCCTGGCCAGGCTACCAGCACAGCGGAGCATGTGTGTAAACAGCCCCTGCTCGACTCGCGCACCCACTATAGGCCAACCTCCAGTGCTCCCCTCTCTCCTGGGAAGTGCCCAGTGTCTGATGGAGTTGGGGCTCTGGGCCTATGGCAGCGGGGCTCCTCCTGCCCCGCACATTGATTGTGAGTCACCCTCTCCCCCAGTGCCCCTGCCTACACAGCATCTCCCTCAAACACTCGGCCAGTGTCTGTGCAGTGCAGACACACACCTTAGTTTGTCTTGATTGCTGCATGTTTCTTGTTTCAAACCTCAGTTATGTGAGGAATTACCTCAGTTCACCACTTTGGCAACATAGCTATGGCCTCACCTGCACATTTCTGTCACCTGGAGCCTCGGAGCAAGGACTGAGCGCAGACAGGAGTAGCAGAGTGGGAGTGAGGCGACTGCTTGCGCCGGGTGGGCTGTGGTCCCACATAGGCTCCCAAGCAGCGGGGATGACCGCCCCTCGTCTGGGTTTCCACCACACCACTACGCCTTGCTCACCACTTTGTAAAATGTTTAATTCTAAGGACAGGAACCCAAGGATAGCAACCTCTCCCATAGCAGGTGCACACCAAATACTTGTGGAATGCATGGGGAATGGACAGTCCAGAGTATTGGCTCATGGTATTGCCCATGTCTAGAGTTAAGCATTCCCCATAAAGGTCGACATTGTTAACAGGCCTGTGAGGTCATCACCACAGAACTGAACTAAAGAAAATGAAGTAGCCCTCCACCCCCAGTAGCTGCATCTCCCAGTGTGAGGCTTTGCCTGACTCAATTTTCATGACAGAAAAAGGGTCTGATTTTTTAAAATCTGCATTGGAATTTCCAAAATGAACCCAATTCCCCCCCCCCAGTATCCAAAGGCATAGATATGTCTCAATGAATACATTAGTTTTGTGGCCTGAAGATTAGGAAGTATGCCACACTCGGCTGCAAAAAGTGATGGACTGTAGGTCCAGTGAGCCAGGACAGCAGTCCCCAGACAAGCCCTGGGCCCCCTGGGAGCCCCTGTTTCCTCTGTACAGTGGCCACGCTGATACCGCTCAGGTGGTTGACATCAGGGAGCCCTTGTAGTCTGGAGGAGGATCCCAGGTGTGGCATCATCACCAGCACAGTCCCGGCAACAGCCTGCACTTTGGTGGCCTTTCCCACGAGAGGCTCTAGCTGTGCCTGGATGCCAGCTCTGGGGGCTGAGCAGGAAGGAGCCCTGCTCCCACCCACCTCCTGAGGGCAGTTCGGTCTTCACAGCTAAGCATGGTGTTTCGCCACCAAGGAGCTGATCAAAATGCAGAGCAGCCGTCCTTGCTGGCCCATCTCACAGACGCGGGAAGCCCCTGAGATTTCTGACAGCAGTTACAGGTGCATGGAAGCCAATCTTCCTCCGCTCTCGAGTGCGTGAAGCTCTAAGGAACAAGAGACCAACCACTAGGCATGGTAGCCTCTCCTGTCCTCCCACCAGGTGGGAGCCGTGGGTCAAACGCAGTGCCAAGTGAAAGCTGCTGTCTGGTCAAATGGGTGTTTCCTGGGGAGGGTGCTTCCGCTGTGAAGCCGAGGTTGCAAAGCGCTGTTCCAGAAGCTCTCTCAAAGGGGATCTGCCAAGAGCAGCAGAGTCTCCTGGGAGCTTGTAGGAACGCAGGAAGTTAGGTGTCGTTCCAGACCTAGTGAACCAGGACCTGCCTCTCTAGAAAGCTCCCTGGGTAACTCAGCCCACACTGAAGCACGAGCTTTATCCCAGGCTCTCCTGTCCACACCCCAGCCCCTAGAACAACCTCAGCATGGCAGATGCTCAGGAGGTGCTTGTTCTCTGAGTGGTGCCTTCTCTTTAGTTATGAGCACTTGCCCTGTAGCATCACGACCCGGGCTTCCTGGTTCTCCGCAAGAGAAGGCACACTGCCTTGCCTCAGGTCACTTCACAGGTTCCGCCACCAGGTTTCACAGGCCTGAGGCTGCCTGCCCTACCTCTGGGTCAGGATGGGGGGGTGGATGTGCACGCCCATCTCCCCAAGGCTTTGCCGAGGGCCCATCCCCGCACTGTCCTTTTTTCATGTTCTCTCTGCTATCACGCTGCAGGTCAGGTTTTTCTAATCTTACTTCTCGTTTAAAAATTCCTCCTACACACATTCAGTTTAAAATCATCTCGATTGCAGCCAGGGTTTTCTGGGGGACCATGCTTTGCCCTAGGTCCCCCAGTCTGCCGCTGTCCTGGGCCACATGCCCACATCCCGGGCTGGCCTCAGCTCATCAGCTCGTGGCTCACTCAGGCCTGCAGGTGAGAGCCTCTCTTCAGCCTGGCCCCCAGATCCAGCTGCTACACCCAACTTTAAGAGACCCTCCAGGAGGAGTAAACAGTGGGAAAGAGAAACTTCCGTTCCTGTGTTTCTAGATGGTTCTGTGATTGGAGGAATAATCACACCCGAGCTGCTCAAGTTGGTGAGACAATGTCCTGGGAAAGAGGCCCTGACGGGGAGCTGCCGTGACCCAGCATCCCTTGGCCAAGCACCCCCTGGCAGCACTGGACCCATGAGGAAGAGACCCTGACCATGCACGCATGCCTCCTCCTGTTCCCTGTTCCCAGGAGCACCTGGATTAGGGGTCAGCTCCTGTAGAGGGTCTGTGCAGCAGGAGCAGGAGCAGTGCAGGGATGGGCACCTCCTCTCCAGATGCCAGCCATGGTCCTCGTGACGAATGAACAGGCTCTTCAAAGTTGCCGCCATCTCTCTGTCTCCCTTTAGTGTAGAAGTTGAAAACGTCTTCTGTTTCCATCAAAAAATAGTTGAAACTGGAGTTACTGGATGTGTTGGTTAATCACCAAAGCTTTTGTTATACAGGCAGAGGAGGCAGTCAGGGTCTGTGTGGGTAGGAGGCTCCCACTGGAGGACAAGTGAGGTGGCTGCCCACGTGCGGACCAAGAAGCAGAGCGCTTCCTCTCCAAGTGGACGTGTTGGCGGGAGGGGTCACCTGGGTGCAGAATCCCAGAAAGCTCCAGTCACTTCACCACATACCACCCTGCCCAGCCGGCCCGGAGCAGCCGCTCACAGAACATTCCATCATTCTACTTGCGGGGGTGCTGGTAGGGAACTCCACTCTCCACTCGGGGCCTCCTCGGCCCTCCCCCAGGACACCAGGCTAAACGGCCGGCATCCCCCAGGCCTGGTGAGGCAGGGCGGCAGCACCCACTTTGGACAGCCGAGACTGAGACACCTGGCTTCCTGCAGCGTGGAAGCCTGAGGAAATGGGAAATCACGGCTGCTCCCAGCAGATCTGATGCAGGAGTCACTGGGGGCAGATGCTGGCAGCCGAGGGGGTCTGAAGCAGTAGGACAGTGTGGATGCGCAGGCAAGAGGCCTTCCAACTGGGATGGCACTGGGTACCAGCTGCCGGGCCCAGCCTAAGCATCAAGAGACATGGGCACTCGGAGCTTGGCAGGGAGACAATGGCAGCCTCCTGAGTTGCAGTGGTCATCTTGGGCTGTGCGGCCCAGTCTGGCTATTCACTTGTCTAAATCTTGCAAGACAGGCTTTCCAGTCGTGGATGGTGCATTCCTGGTTCATCCCATATGTGTGTATACATGCTCCAAGAAGCCGCTTTTTACAGAAGCTCAGACTTGCTAACACAGAGCCGAGCTGTGTCCGGAGGGCCTGGGTAGTTGCTGGCAGGTAGGACTGCTCTCTCCTACAGCGTGCTGACACGGTCCACCTCGGTAGGGGTCCAGCACCTGAGCAGGAGTCAGACCTGCAGGTTGTCAGACCTGAGCAGGAGAGGCCTGCTGCCCCTGTTCCGGGCCCTCAGCAAGGAGGGCCGTCCAGCAGGCACGTGGCCCTTGGGAGACATACAGAGGGCCAGGAGTGCTGGTGGAGAGCTGAGTAGCAGTTGTACAGGAAAGGCACTGCCAGGGCAGACAAAGCAGAGCTCTTGGCTGCTGCGGCATCAGTTTAAATGATGGCTCCGCCTGGGCACCTGGGTTCCCTGATCTTACAAACAGGGTTTAAAATACTGACCCCACAGCATCATGGGAAGCTAAGTGAGAGACTTGAGGTCTGTTGCTTTGCAGAAGACAGAATTATTCCAGCCCAGCTCCATGCGTTGGTGCTGTTATATGTGTAATAATGTGCCCGGCGGAGACAGAGGGTAGGTAGTACATGGACCATGTTCTGGTGCTGATAAACAGCAGGCTTTGCACCTGCTGCTTCCTGCTTCACTCTTTTCCTTGTGGCCCCACAGGGTAGGCACAGAACTTGGGTCCTGGAGGCCCAAGATATTCTCAGCACCCCAAAAAGGGTTGTGAGTGGGAACAGGCACGGTTCGTTCTTTGAGCTGGCGCTGTTGGGGGAGCAAATGAATATAGCCATAAAATAGAGCAAAATGGCTGAGCCTGCTTGGAGGGAGCATTTCAAAGGAAATAATCCTGGATTTAGATCACACGTTTTGGGGCCTGGAATGGGTTTTTTCAAACCTTCCACTGAAGGATGGGTATTTGTAACAGAAGTGCTGACAGCCTTGTGCCTGGGCTGTCTGAGCACAGCTGGAGTCCCACTACCACCGCATGTGATCTTGGCCCCACAGACATGCAGCCGCCTAGTTCTCACTACGTAAATTCAGCAGACTTTTGTTGTTGTTGTTGTAGTTGTTATCATTAATCTACAATTACATGGAGAACATTATGTTTACTAGGCTCCCCCCTTCACCAAGTCCCCCCCCCACACCCATTACAGTCACTGTCCATCAGTGTAGTGAGATCCTGTAGAATCACTACTTGTCTTCTCTGTGTTGCACAGCCCTCCCCATGTCCCCCCCCACATTATACATGCTAATCATAATGCCCCCTTTCTTTTTCCCTGCCCTTATCCCTCCCTTCCCACCCCTCCTGCCCAGTCCCTTTCCCTTTGGAAACCGTTAGTCCATTCTTGGGTTCTGTGATTCTGCTGCTGTTTTGTTCCTTCAGTTTTTCCTATTTCTTATACTTCACAGATGAGTGAACTCATTTGGTACTTGTCTTTCTCCACCTGGCTTATTTCACTGAGTATAATACCTTCTAGCTCCATCCATGTTGTTGCAAATGGTAGGATTTGTTTTCTTCTTATGGCTGAATAATATTCCATTGTGTATATGTACTACATCTTCATTGTCCATTCATCTACTGATGGACACTTAGGTTGCTTCCATTTCTTGGCTATTGTAAATAGTGCAGTGATAAACATGGGGGTGCATCTGTCTTTTTCAAACTGCGCTGCTGTATTCTTAGGATAAATTCCTAGAAGTGTAATTCCTGGGTCAAATGGCACGTCTATTTTGAGCTTTATGAGGAACCTCCATACTGCTTTCCACAATGGTTGAACTAATTTACATTCCCACAAGCAGTGTAGGAGGGTTCCCCTTTCTTCACAACCTCGCCAACATTTGTTGTTTGTCTTTTGGATGGTGGTGATCCTTACTGGTGTGAGGTGATATCTCACTGTGGTTTTAATTTGCATTTCTCTGATGACTAGCCATGTGGAGCATCTTTTCATGTGACTTGGCCATCTGAATTTCTTTGGAGAACTGTCTGTTCGGCTCCTCTGCCCATTTTTTAATTGGATTATTTGCTTTTTGTTTGTTGAGGTGCGGGGGCTCTTTATATATTTTGGATGTCAACCCTTTATCAGATCTGTCATTTATGAATATATTCTCCCATACTGTAGGGTACCTTTTTGTTCTATTGATGGTGTCCTTTGCTGTACAGAAGTTTTTCACCTTGATAGAGTCCCACTTGTTCACTTTTGCTTTGTTTCCCTTACCTGGGGAGATATGTTCATGAAGAAGTTGCTCATGTTTATGTCCAACAGATTTTTGCCTATGTTTTTTCCTAAGAGTTTTATAGTTTCGTGACTTACATTCAGGTCTTGGATCCATTTCAAATTTACTTTTGTGTATGGGGTTAGCCAGTGATCCAGCTTCATTCTCTTATATGTAACTGTCCAGTTTTGCCAGCACCATCTGTTGAAGAGACTGTCATTTCCTCACTGTATGTCCATGGCTCCTTTATCATATATTAATTGACCATATATGTTTGGGTTAATGTCTGGAGTCTCTATTCTGTTCCACTGGTCTGTGGCTCTGTTCTTGTGCCAGTACCAAATTGTCTTGATTACTGTGGCTTTGTAGTAGAGCTTGAAGTTGAGGATTGAGATCTCTCCCCGCCCCACTTTATTCTTCCTTCTCAGAATTTCTTTGGCTACTCAGGGTCTTTGATGGTTCCGTATGAATTTTTGAACTATTTGTTCCAGTTCGTTGAAGAATGTTGTTGGTGATTTGATAGGGATTGCATCAACTCTGTATATTGCTTTGGGTAGGATGGCCATTTTGATGATATTAATTCTTCCTAGCGAGGAGCATGGGATGAGTTTCCATTTGTTAGTGTCCTCTTTAATTTCTCTTAAGAGTGTCTTGTAGTTTTCAGGGTATAGGTCTTTCACTTCCTTGGTTAGGTTTATTCCTAGGTATATTATTCTTTTTCATGCAGTTATGAATGGATTTGTTTTCCTGATTTCTCTTTCTATTAGTTCATTGTTAACCTATAGGAAAGCCACAGATTTCTCTGTGTTAATTTTGTATCATGCAACTTTGCTGTATTCCGATATCACTTTTAGTAGTTTTGGAGTGGAGTCTTTAGGGTTTTTTATGTACAATATCATGTCATCTGCAAATAGTGACATTTTAACTTCTTCTTTACCAATTTGGATTCCTTGTATTTTTTTGTTTTGTCTAATTGCTGTGGCTAGGACCTCCAGTACTATGTTGAATAACAGTGGAGAGAGTGGGCATCCCTTTCTTGTTCCCGATCTCAGAGGAAAAGCTTTCAGCTTCTTGCTGTTCGATATGATGTTGGCTGTGGGCTTATCATATATGGCCTTTATTATGTTGAGGTACTTGCCCTATATACCCATTTTGCTGAGATTTTTTATCATGAATGGATGTCGAATTTTGTCGAATGCTTTTTCAGCATCTATGGAGATCATCATGTGGTTTTTGTCTTTCTTTTTGTTTATGTGGTGGATGATGTTGATGGATTTTCGAATGTTGTACCATCCTTGCATCCCTGGGATGAATCCCACTTGGTCATGGTGTATGATCCTTTTGATGTATTTTTGAATTCAGTTTGCTAATATTTTGTTGAGTATTTTTGCACCTACATTCATCAGGGATATTGGTCTTTAATTTTCTTTTTTGGTAGGGTCTTTGCCTGGTTTTCGTATTAGGATAATGTTGGCTTCATAGAATGAGTTTGAGAGTATTCCCTCCTCTTCTATTTTGTGGAAAACTTTAAGGAGAATGGGTATTATGTCTTGTCTGTATGTCTGATAAAAGTCCGAGCTAAATCCATCTGGCCCAGGGGTTTTGTTCCTAGGTAGATTTTTGATTATTGTTTCAATTTCTTTGCTCGTAATTGGTTTGTTTAGATTTTGTTTCTTCCTTGGTCGGTCTTGAAAGGTTGTATTTTTCTAGGAAGTTGTGTGTTTCTTCTAGATTTTCCAGCTCGTTAGCATATAGTTTTTCATAGTAGTCTCTAATAATTCTTTGTATTTCTGGGAGGTCCGTCATGATTTTTCCTTTCTCATTTTTTATTCTGTTGACGTGTGTTGATTCTCTTTTTCTGTTAATAAGTCTGGCTAGAGGGTTATCTGTTTTGTTTATTTTCTCAAAGAACCAGCTCTTGGTTTCATTGATTTTTTTCTATTGTTTTAGTCTTCTCAATTTTATTTATTTTTTCTCTGATCTTTATTATGTCCCTCCTTCTGCTGACATTAGGCCTCATTTGTTCTTCTTTTTCCAATTTAGAAAATTGTGACGTTAGACTATTCATTTGGGATTGTTCTTCCTTCTTTAAATATCCCTGGATTGCTATATACTTTCCTCTTAAGACTGCTTTTGCTGCATCCCACAGAAGTTGGGGCTTTGTGTTGTTGTTGTCATTTGTTTCCATATATTGCTTGATCTCTATTTTAATTTGGTCGTTGATCCATTGATTATTTAGGAGCATGTTGTTAAGCTTACATGTGTTTGTGGGCCTTTTTGCTTTCTCTGTACAATTTAGTTCCAGTTTTATTTCTTTGTGATCTGAAAACTTGGTTGGTTGGAATTTCAATCTTTTTGAATTTACTGAGGCTCTTTTTGTGGCCTAGTATGTGGTCTATTCTGGAGAATGTTCCATGTGCACTTGAGAAGAATGTGCATCCTGCTGCTTTTGGATGTAGAGTTCTATAGATGTCTATTAGGTTCATCTGTTCTAGTGTGTTGCTCAGTCCCTCTGTGTCCTTACTCATTTTCTGTCTGGTGGATCTGTCCTTTGGAGTGAGTGGTGTGTTAAAGTCTCCCAAAATGAATGCATTGCATTCTATTTCCTCCTTTAATTCTGTTAGTATTTGTTTCACATATGCTGGTGCTCCTGTGTTGGGTGCATATATATTTATAATAGTTATATCCTCTTGTTGGACTGAGCCCTTTATCATTATGTAGTGTCCTTCTTTATCTCTTGTTACTTTCTTTGTTCTGAATTCTATTTTGTCTGATACTAGTACTACAACACCTGCTTTTTCTCCTTGTTGTTTGCATGAAATATCTTTTTCCATCCCTTGACTTTTAGACTCTGCATGTCTTTGGGTTTGAGGTGAGTCTCTTGTAAGCAGCATATATATGGGACTTGCTTTTTTATCCATTCTATTACTCTGTGTGTTTTGATAGGTGCATTCAGTCCATTTGCATTTAGGGTGATTATTGAAAGATATGTACTTATTGCCATTGCAGGCTTTAGATTCGTGGTTACCAAAGGTTCATGGTTACCTTCTTTAGTATCTTACTGTCTAACTTAACTCGCTTATTGAGCTATTATAAACAGTGTCTGGTTATTCTTTATTTCTTTCCCTTCTTATTCCTCCTCCTCTATTCTTTATATGTTGGGTGTTTTATTCTGTGCTCTTTTGTGTTTCCTTTGACTGCTTTTGTGAGTAGTTGATTTTATTTTTTGCCTTTAGTTAGTATTTGGTTGGTCTGCTTTCTTTGCTGTGATTTTATTTTCTCTGGTGACATCTATTTAGCCTTAGGAGTGCTCCCATCTAGAGCAGTCCCTCTGAAATACCCTGTAGAGGTGGTTTGTGGGAGGCAAATTTCCTCAACTTTTGCTTGTCTCGGAATTGTTTAATCCCTCCTTCATATTTAAATGGTAATCGTGCTGGGTACAGTATTCTTGGTTCAAGGCCCTTCTCTTTCATTGCATTAAATATATCATGCCATTCTCTTCTGGCCTGTTAGGTTTCTGTTGAGAAGTCTGACCATAACCTGATGGATTTTCCTTTGTAGGTGACCTTTTTCTCTCTAGCTGCTTTTAAAACTCTGTCCTTGTCCTTGATCTTTGCCATTTTAATTATTATGTGTCTTGGTGTTGTCCTCCTTGGGTCTCTTCTGTTGGAAGTTCTGTGTACTTCTGTAGTCTGAGTGATTATTTCCTCCCCGAGTTTGGGGAAGTTTTCAGCAATTATTTCTTCAAATACACTTTCTATCCCTTTTTCTCTCGCTTCTTCTGGTACCCCTATAATACGGATATTGTTCCTTTTGGATTGGTCACACAGTTCTCTCAATATTGTTTCATTCCTGGAGATCCTTTTATCTCTGTCTGCATCAGCTTCTATGAGTTCCTTTTCTCTGGTTTCTGTTCCATTAATGGCCTGTTGCATCTCACCCATTCTGCTTTTAAGTCCTTCCAGAGATTGTTTTATTTCTGTAGTCTCCCTCCCAACTTTGTCCATTAGCTCTTGCATTTTTCTCTGCAGCTCCATCAGCATGGTTATGACCTTTATTTTGAATTCTTTTTCAGGGAGATTGGTTAGGTCTATCTCTCCAAGCTCCTTTTCAGGGGTTATCTCTGTGATTTTGATCTGTATCAAATTCTTCTGCCTTTTCATGGCGATAGAGGTAGTTGTGGGGAGGTGGCACGTGTGTCGGCTGGGAGAACATCCCTTCTTGCTGGTTTGTGTCCTTCCTCTCCTTAGAGAATGGCGACCCCTAGCATCTTGTGCTGGGCAGCTGCATGCAGACGGGGTCTCTGATTCTTGCCTGGCTGCTGTGGAGTAAGCTCTGCGGTTGCTGTTGGTGTGTCCTGCCTCTGGCTGCTACTCTGCAATGGCAGAGCCGTGCTGGAGAGGGAACGGGCGGGAGGCTGTTTATCACTGTGAGGGGCCTCAGTGCTTCACTGCCGCCCAGGGGTTAGGGTGCCCAGAGTTCCCTGAGATTCCCAGCTGCTAGGCTGAGTGTGCTGGG
Organism: Manis pentadactyla; assembly: GCF_030020395.1. Classification (NCBI taxonomy): domain Eukaryota; kingdom Metazoa; phylum Chordata; class Mammalia; order Pholidota; family Manidae; genus Manis; species Manis pentadactyla. Next base: position 142,331,517 of record NC_080020.1, on the reverse strand, counting down.
ACGCTTCCGTCCAGCTATGGGGTCCCTGTCCCTTTAAGACTTTCAAAAAGCACTCACTTTTCTTTGTTCCTGGGGCGCCGGCTGCAGGGATTCACTCACTGGTCTTACTGTCCTGTTTCCCTAGTTTCCAGCCCTCCACGCATGCACTGTGTGTCTGCGCCCCTGGTGCGGATGGCTAGGGCTGGGTGTTTAGCAGTCCTGGGCTCCCTCTCCCTTCCCGCTCCGACTCCTCTCCTCTTGCCGGGTAGGGGTGGTCCTCGGGTCCCCCCAGGCCTCGACTTGTATCTTACCCCATTTGTGAGGTGCTGGGTTCTCGCAGGTGTAGATGTAGCCTGGCTGTTGTCCTGTGTCTTCTGGTCTCTCTTTTAGGAATAGTTGTATTTGTTGTATTTTCAAAAATATATGGTTTTGGGAGGAGATTTCTGCTGCTCTACTCATGCCACCATCTTGCCTCCTTCAGTAAACTTTTTAACTCATCAAGACGCTGCCAGCTGCTCACCCTTGTAGTGTGTGCTTAGTGGGAATTTGATGTTTCCTCCACTGTCACAGGGCTGGGGGGATTTCCAAAGCAGGCCTAACATCAGACTCCACCATCCTGGCACGGCCCTGCCCAGCTCCAGCCTGTGTTCCAGGCCCAGGCAAGGGCTTGGTCATGGCCCACAGCTGGGACCAGATCACCTTTACCTGACTGAAGCACCTCCTGCCTTGGCAGGACCCCTCAGTGGCCCTCCACCCTGGCTGCTGGCTGCCAGATGAACCCCATGTGTCCTTCCAGACCCATGACGGCTTCCAGCTACCCCAGTGGCCACGGTGGACTCTCCTCTAGCCGGGCACCTGGGGCCTTACCCTCAGGCTACACTCTGCACACTCCATGGTCTTTCCTTCCCTTTGACCCTCTGCCCCACCTGGTTTTCCAGTGTGTTCATGCCCTGGAAGGGCCCTGTGTTCTTCCTCTTGGGTAGGGCTTCTGCCAGCAGCCTGAGTATTCTCCATCTGCAGTCCATTCACCCTGCTGTGTTCAGTCATGTTCTGAAGTGTCCGTGGTGCCCAGAAGCTGTGCCCTGCTGCACGTGAGGTGGGGGAGCACGCCGGGTGCCGTTTGCCCTCCAGGAGCTTCCTCTGGGAGCCTAGCATCTCCTGTGGCAATAAAGCCTGTCCCGAAGTGGGCAGAGGAAGAGTAGACTTCAGTGCAGCCATGAGCCTTTCACTGTCCCTCACCCCTGCCCCTGGCGGACCCTCCCTGGACACTACATGCCATAGTCCCTCCCTGGAAGACCTCACCAAGCCAGTCCCGTGCCAGGCCCTAATCAGGGGACCTCTGTCCCCATGGCACTGCTATGGGGCTTGGGGAAGGGGGCACTTTCCTTAGCCCTGCCTGGACTTACAGAAACCCTGGGTCTCTGGCTTACGGCTCATCGGTCAGCTCAGCCCTGCTGACCCCAGAACTTCTGTCTGTGGTGGGGACCTCCTGTCTCCCCCCGTGTAGGAGTGTCACGTGAAGCCCTCTCCCCGACACTGTGGCAGGACAGCCTCACAGAGCAAGGGCAGCAGGGCCTGCTCAACCCCCGGCCTGCCTGAGCCGGCGTGTCTGCCTTTCTCCTCCTTTTTCCTCTTCCAGTCTTACTGTCATGGCAGCAAGGCAACAAGCCCACGCACTGCAGCCAAGTGTCCTGTGGGGCATCATCGCCCTGCCCTGGGGTGGCTTATCCGTGAAAGCATCCTGCCCACCCCACCTGCTCCTCACCCCCCGAGCACCTGGAGGCTCCTCTCCATCAGGGCCCAGAAAGGGCGTGCTGCTCTTGCCTTATTCTTCATGTGGACAACATGGCTGAGGCCCTTGAAGCAAGTCGTAGGAGAGCAGGTGTTCCTTCAGAGTAGAGAGACCCTTCCACGTTTGAGCCCACTGAGGAGAAATGGAGGGACTGGGGACATTCCTGCCCACCTGCAAGAACATAGCCAGCTCCTGGCTGTCCCATCTGCCCATGTCAGGCCAGGGAGGTGTGCCTGGGGTCCTAGAGACCCTTAGGCTTCTCTGTCACCTGCCCCTCGATAGCAGAGCTGAGCTGGGCAGCACTGTCTCCAGGGTGTTCTGAAGAATTAGAAATTGGGGGAGAGAAGAAAGGTGAGACGGAGGAGGAGACAGCCTTGGACAGCCAGCAGGGGCCTTGCTGGGCTGGCTATCAGCCTGTCAGGGTCCAGCTGCATGCTGACTGTCAGGAAGCTGGGCTGGGGCACCTGTGCTCTCTGCTGTGTCACTGTGACCCTGCTTCACAACACCAGCAGCCGAGTCACGCTGGCTGACACTGCATGCCAGGCCCGTTCCAGCCCACGACCTCCAGGGCCCACGAGCCCCAGGCCCTATGACCTGCAGAGCCTATGACCCCCCAGGGCCCATGACCCACAGAGCCTATGACATCCCCAGGGCCCGTGACCCCCAGGACCTATGACCCCACAGAGCCCATGAGCCCCAGGACCTATGACCCCCCAGGGCCCATGACCCACAGGGCCTGTGACCCCAGGCCCTATGACCCCACAGAGCCCATGAGCCCCAGGACCTATGACCCACAGTGCCTATGACCCCCCGGGGCCCATGGCCCCCAGGACCCATGACCCCACAGCTATTTCTGTTTTCTGTGGAGTTCTCCCAAGTTCAGCCCTGTGCTTCCTGAGGCCAGTCCACTGCAGGACTAACTGGCATTGACCTAATTCCTGCTGCCCCTGAAGAGGTGAGGAAGAAGGATGGATTCTGCAGGCATTTCGCTAGCACAGTGGCATTTACCTACCGCGCCTCATTGGAGAGGATCCCAAGCTGGTTCTCACATCCCCTTCCCTCCTGGCCACACCAACCACAGTAACCATTTCCCTCTGCTTCATGCCATCAGTAACCACCAGTGCCCCATTAGCATGGACGCAAGAGCCGAGAGCAGCTTCAGAAGGAAGGGGCTCCTCATCCACCTCAGATGAAAACCTGGCTTGAGGTGCAGGAGTCAGGGGACTCCAGGGCTGTCAGACACTGAGCTGACCTTTCCTATAACCCAAGGCCCTGGAGGCACCTGCTCCTCCCATGGCCCGGCCAGCCTCTGGGTCCGCCCAGCACAGCCCTGAGAGCAGGGCCTCCCAGAGAGCTGATGCCACAGGACCGACTGCTCACAGACTCACGTCCACCTGCCCTCCCTGATGAGTGTCCCCGGCATCAAACCTCTGCTATAGGCACACTCTTCCCTGGAAAGCACCTGCTGTTTTGTGGACAAGGTGGGGAGAAAAGGGAAGGCATGGCGCCTGAGTCCTTGCGAATCGCTGGAGATGATAGTGCTGAGGCCCCCCGGAGGGGGTCAGGTCGGCTGAGGACGGAGGCTCTCACTGAGACGCCCGTGACTCCCTGTCCCCAGCTCGCCTCCCTCACCTGCAGTCTCCAGCAGCTCCAGAGTGTGTTCTGGTTGCAGGCCTTGAGTTCACAGGAGTGACCGGAACCATACCAGCCAGGCCAGGCTCCTGTGGTTGTGCTGAATGTGGGGGCACGGCGGGGCTCCTGTGCCCTCCCCTCCTTCCTGCAGGGCTGCCCTCCCACCAAGACATGGCAGCCAGGAAAAGATGGGGCTGCACTGGGGCAGGCGGACCCAGAAACCTTTCAGTAAGGTCTGTAGACAGCACTCCAGGCAGCGATGCTGTCAGAAAGGTGTGGCCATGTGAACACTGCGTCTTCCCTGTGAGCTTGGGCTGTGGGCCACACAGAGCAGGCGGAGCGTGACCACCATTTAATGCAGCCTCCCCTCTCCCCTTTCTCTCTCAGCTCAACGACTCTGCCAAGCAGCTTATTGAGATGGACAAGCCGTGCCCAGCCACTGGGTCTGGCTGCCACACCTCCTCACCTCCTGACCCTGGTGCGGTGGCCAGCATGGCCCCAGGTCCCACTCTGAGCAGCTCAGGGGCTGTCAGTGCCTTTCAGCGGCGTGTGGATGGCAAGAAGAATGCCAAGAAACGCCACTCCTTCACCGCACTCAGTGTGACGCACAAATCCTCACAGGCCACCAGCCACAGACACTCCATGGAGATTAGTGCCCCAGTGCTGATCAGCTCCAGCGACCCCCGAGCCGCAGCCAGAATTGGGGAGCTGGCCCACCTGTCCTGCAGTGCTCCTGTCCAGGTAACATCTTGAGGGCCTAGTCAGAGGGTGTCCATCCTGGGGCCTGGGGGTTCCACCCTCAGCATCCCGTCCCCTGAACTAGCGTGAAGGAGGCCTTGATGGCTGTGTCCTTTGGGGTCAGCTGTGTCTATCTGCTCGCTGCCTGGCCTCAGGGAGCCCTAAGCCTTGGCAGGAAGTGTCTCCTGTCATGGCTGGAGCAAGTACCCGACTGGCACTGTCAGCATTCAGAAGGCCATCTCGGTGGTGTGAGAGCTCTCAGTAGTCCGTATTGCAGCCTTTGGATGGCACCGGCTCAGCCCTTAAGAAGCCTTCCCGCCAGTCTGCACACAGTCCATCTGACTGGGGGGGCCTTGGCCTAGAGCTGTGCTTGTAGCATCTCTATGACACTGGCTAACGCCCTTACTTTCCTGAAAAGAAAGGGCCAGAGCTCAGGACTTTTATTAGTCCCTAGAAACTGAGGGGTTGGGGGGTTATAGGCTCTCAGTATGCCTAGTACTTTTGTTATTTTTTTACAGATATCTTCTGTTTCCAGGCACAGCACAGGTTCCACTCCACTACTTAGGTAGAGGAGAGGGGAGGGATTATATTTCCAATCAACCAGCCAAAAGCATCCCGGGAGCCACCAGGCCAGTGCTTGCCCCACAGGCTGCAACTCGTGGGTAGTAAGTACAAGGCCCAGGCTCCCTCAGTGTTCCCGGGGGCCCTGACATGGGGGGGCAGGCAGGGCTCATGGATGCTGGCAGAGCTCTCTGTCACCTTTCTACTGCTCCACAAAGCACAACAGCCCAAGTGGGTGGGGGTCTGGGGTTCCCTCCCCTCTCCTTCACCATTCCCTGTGCTCTGACCTCCTGTTCCATGACTTCTGAGTCAACGTGAGCCCAGGGAAAGATCCCCAGCTCTGCAGACAGGCACATTGTAGACAGCCCCCAGGGAAAGGAGGGGTCAGGTCTTTAAATGTGTGCCCCACTTTGTTCCACAAGGATTTGAGTGCTGAATCAGCTTGTTGTTAGGGGTTACTAGGACCTGGGATGCATTTCCAGCAGTCCCATTCCGAGTGAAAGTCATGACCAGGCTCTGGACTCCAGTGAGGGTCATTGAAAAGGTGAGACGTCATGTAAAGCAGTTTCCACTTCCTGTTTCCCATCCCAATTTAATTCAACTACTGGGAGAAGTCAAGAGCGGCCTTGAGCAGCCATGAGTTTAGGGTGAGTCACCACCCGCTGGAGAGTGAGGGTGGCTGTCGTTAAGGAGTCACCAGCCTCTCATTGACCACTACTCTGCAGAAACAGTGTCTCTGTAGAAAATTCCCAGAACAGACCTCTGCCCTGGGTGAGCACCCGCTGGAGGTGAGGAGGGGCAGCGAGCTCCCAGGCTGGTGAGCGTCGCTCCAGCCGAGTGCATCCATGAGACAGGCTCTGACGGTGACACACACTTGTGTGAAGGTGACTACAGGTCAGAAAGGACCACCCAACAGGAGGTGATCGTGCTGCTCTTCAGGTGATTACATTCTAAACCTTGGAGGGTGAGTCCAGTGCAAACACACGCACTCATTGGCACACAGAGCGTCAGTGTAGACCTGCACACAGAGGGGCCGGGACGGGATGCCCCTCAGCCAAGGAGTAAGGGCCCATCAGCATTAGCATTCTTCTCACTCTCTTTTGTGGAAAGGAAAGAGGTGGGGGGCTAAGGTTTCCATGGAAACAGCTTGAAAATACTGTAGCTGTGAGGCTCAGGGTCCTAGCCTACCTCCTGGAGGACCCTGAGGCTGGTGCATGACTGTGGGCAGCAGGCCTCCTGGGTCACCATCCAGGAACCTGTCTGCCCTGCTCCCTCCTTCACCGACCTCACCTTTGCCCAAGTGGGCTCTTGCCACATCTCACCATCAGTGAGCATTTCTGTTTGCATGTGAGGAAACTGAAGCCCAGAGGGTGCAACATCTGGGAGCTGCCCTCCTGGCCCCCTTGGGGTGGTGTGGACACGATCTAGCTGGGCAGGTCACTCACCCTTCAGCTTCCTCTGCCAAGTGCACAGGCTGACCCCGCACCATAGGGGCAAAGGAGGAGGAGGCGAGGCCACTGGGCCCTGCAGAGTAACCAGTGCTCCATCCAGGTGGGCCCACCTCTCCCCTTCTCTTTCTCTCTGTCTGGGACCTGGTGCCAGGAGGGTGGGCGGAGGCTCCTGGGTGGAGCCTGGGTGCCCTGCTCACTGGCTGTGTCCTCCTGGGGGGCTGCAGAGCCTCTCTGAGCCCTTAGTTCCCACTGGAGTTGCCAAGCCGGTGGCACCGCCTGACCCTGGGAAAGCCAGCCAGCCTATTCCTGAGCCTCAGTCTCCTGTCTATTAAGCAGAGCTGCCTTGAGGGAGGAATGCCCCAGGGTTTGTTCTGGAGAGCCAGGGCACAGGGAAGGTGCAGTGGGCCTGGGCGAACGGCTGCCCTGCCAGAGGCTGCTGGCCCTCCTGGGGGGCACAAGGCAGGTGGCTGGGGGCTGGGGCAGAGAAGGGGAAGGGTGGGGACCCCCATGGAAGCCTCCTGGCCTGTCCTCTCCACCACGCACACGTTGGACACTGTGGACACACTCCTCCCCACGCGTCTGCCCCTTTGCTTCCAGGCCCTTCTCTCATGGCCCTGAGCGCTCCCTTGCCCCTCCACTGGAGCCCTTTCTCTAACCCTCACACAGTGCTCCCTGACCTCTGCATCCTATGCACACTCTCCCGTATTGTCTCACCCAACCAGAAGCTAAATGCCAAACTGTCTAGACTCTGCCCTCCAAGGCCTTTCCTAAACTGTAGATGCTTTTTCCCTACTGCCTGTTGCTTCACCTGGAGGGACCTCCAGTTCAGTTATGCCAGAAGAGACTGGCTGCTGTCCCCTCTCATGCCTGCTCTGCTCCTTCTCCCATCTGACCAGATTCCCAAAGCCAAGACCCTATGCTTCCAAGTGCCTCTCTCCCTGTCACCTCTGCCAACCATCAGGTCTCAGCTCAAATTCCAAGCTCCTCTCCACTGAGCTGGCCAGGATGAGGAAGGTCACCCATGGGGTCTAACCTGGTGGATGCTTATTGTGTGTGTCTGCAGCAGGCCAGTCACTCTCCTGAACCAAGTGCTCAGGCAGTGGTGGGGTGAATGGCCTGCTCCTTCCTGCAGTGATGCATAGTGACAGCAGGGTGCCTGCACAGGACAGAGGGGCAGAGAAGGCACTTGGCATTTAGCCGCCTCATCCCAGAAACATTGCTCATCAGCACTACCCTTGATTCATTTGCCAGAAGTGGCCATCCGGCCCAGCTTAGCCTAAGGGAGCTGGTTGTGTGGATTAGCAGGTAGCTATCAGGCACACTCTGCCATCCCCCCACCCTGGCCCCTCCTCTTCTGGCACCTGTTCCCCTCTGGGTCAGACCCCTCTCAGCCATCACCAGGATGCCCCACTGATTCCTCACTCTCTGCTTCTGGGTTCCTTCTTGAATCCACGTGTAGTAAGTGTGACCTTTCCATGAGTGCTCCTGGAGCTTCCCCATTGCCTTAGGATAAACTCCAGTCTCCCAGCTTGAGTGGTGAAGCCCTTCAAACTCAGCCCCAGATTGTCTACTCAGCCTCCCCACAAGTTGCAGCCACTCCTGCACAGCCTGCACAGAACCTCTGCCTAAACCCACCTTAAGCTCTGGCTCACGGCTCCCCGACACTGGTAGTTGGCCCAGACAGTCCCTCTTCATGCTCACTGGTTCCTTTCTCATCCTGCCCACCACACAACACACAGACTCACCCCTATATGGAAAATTCCTGCTCACCTTCTGGGGCCATCAGAAATGTTCACTTCTTCTCTGTAGCTTCAATGGCTCCAGATCACCTTCCCACCAGTCAGATTAACTCCTCCATTGTACCTGTGCCTGCAGGACATTTTCCATAGCAGCTGTGCTCAGATGGCCTGTCCTGCTCACATTTGCAGCCTTATGAATTATTTCTCCTGCCAAGTGGAGAGGTCAGAGGGTCAGTTTGGTCCCTCCTGAATAATGGAGCAGCCCTCACGTCACCTCCTGTTGTGGGGGTAAGGCCATCGGAGGAGAGGAGAGGAAAAGAGGCTGTTCAGACCCACTCCATCTTACAAAGGTCATTGGATCAAATCAGGAAAGGATTACTTACATTTAGAACAGTTCCCTCATAAGCCAAAGAAGAAACCAGCAAGTGACTCAAGTTGTCATCGCCAGGCTGCCTGAGACACTGGGGGTGCCCTCAGCGGTAGGGCAGCCGTGTGGGTCCTGAGTGCCCAGCTGTGCCACAGCCCTGCCCCTGGAGGCCTGCCTCCCACCCACACTGTGTGCCCAGCGGGGCAGCATGGGCTCTGCTGCACGGTGACCCTCCCAGGACACCCGCAGGCAGCCGTGGGCCGAGCCTGGCAGAGCCCGCACGGGCAGCCATGTAGTAGCTGTGACAGAGATCATAAGAGCCACAAAGCCTACAGCACCCATTTTCTGCCTCATACAGAAACCCCTGGCCTTCGTCTAGGATGTCCCCAGACACTGTGGCATGTAGTGCGGTGGCCCTGAAGGGCTTACACATGGAGGTGACACCTCCCTGCTGCTTATACTTCAATGGCCAAAGTGAGTCCTTCAAGCTCTGCTTGAAAGGGTGGGAAGTAGGGCCCCTTGGGTACCTGATGGGGGGCAGCAGCCCTATGACACCACTTCCCCCAGCCTCAGTATCTGGTTGGACGCCTAACTGCATAGCATGGGTCCAGGAACCCGGCAGGGCCTGCAGACAGCAGTACAGGCCACACCAGCGCTTCCAGACCAGGGCCTGTGTGTGTGCCGGCTGCTCCTGGGATGTCTGTGGGGCCCAGCACCCTCATGGGAAGGGGCTCCCCCGGGCACAGTCTGGGAGCAGTGGGATTGCATGCAGGCTGACCCCGTCCAGCCGAGAACAGGCTCTTCCACCAGACCTGTGTGTGTCTCAGCTTCAGAGAGCCCTATGGCTTACAAACCAACTCAAACAGGCAAACAACCCTTCAAATGCCTAAAATGCCCTATGAAATCAACAGAAAGGCAAGTGTTTGAAAACATCAAAAGAGAACATTTCTTGAGCACCTTCACTGTGTCGGAGAAGTAAACTAGCAGGACTCTGCTTGGAAGCTTCTGGGGCATCTTTAAAACGCATCCCCACCTGCCATACTTTGGAGGGACACCGTCGTCTCAGGGCAGCCCATCTTGCGGGCTGGGTATCCTCGCGGCCTCTGGATGACACTGTCGGCAGGAGACAGGGTGGGGGACTGAGGCTCTGCTTGGCCTATAGCCTTCTGGCTCCACGCTCACCTGCAGAAAGCAAACTCACGAATGGCAGAGAACTGGTGCTTATTTTTAACATTTTCAGGAAATACAAATATAACTCCGTGCCTTACAAGGAGCCCAAAAATAAAAAGTACCAAGTGATGTGGGAGGACCTTGTTGAGAAGAACTTTCTCTTACAAATCTGGGAATTGCTGTAAGTCTGTGGCTTACCAGCCATGCCTTTAAGGTGTGACTGCTGTGGCCTGGCCATTTCCAGGACACCATGGCTCGGGTGCCAACCCTGTTTCCTTGGCTGCTGCAACAAGACAAGAGCAACCCTAGCAGGTTCCACATGTGCCTCGGTGTCTGCTGGTGAATGAGGATGGAACACATCAGGGCAGATCCTGGCCCCTCCACCCATCCTCTCAAGTTTGATGAGTTCCTTGTTAAAGGAGCACCTGTGACAGATACAAAGGGGGGTCCACCCTGCACTCCAGCCTCCGGGACCCACCAGGTCCATGCTACAGAGTGGAGAAGGTAGGGAGCACCACAGATCAGCACAAGGAAAGGGCCACAGCAGGTCCGAGGAGCAGGGTGGATTTGCCCAGGAAGGAAACGAGGAACAGGTGAGAGCGGGTGCTGAGGATCTGTGAGGTGGGCTTCTGCAGGGCCTTCTGCGTCTCCTCCAGGCTCCAGGCAGAGGCACAGCAGTCCTGCCCAGAGGACCATAAGGAATGCAGAAGCCCCCCCTCCTCACTCTGGACTCCTAGCCACCTTGACCCCCCGCCCGGCCCCTGTCCCTCCTAACCTAGGCGTGGTCTGGGTGCACAGAAGCCGGGGCTCCAGCTACCTCCCTTGACTCTCTGCCTGCCCGCCCAGGAGCCGCACACCCAGGCCGGCGAGCCCACAGCCTTCATGTTGTCCATCTTCAAAGGTCAGCAGGGCAGCCAGTGAGCTGGCAAAGATGAAGTTCTGCCTGCCCCTGGGAGCCCGCTGCACAGGGAGCTCTGGCACATGGCTGCAGGCCAGACACACCAAATCTGAGTTGCCCCAGAGGGTCTGAAGCCCTTCCTGCAGCCTTCCTGTGCCAGAAGCCTCCATTGGGAATGCAGCAGATAGGCCATTGGGATGTGCATATCATATGTTTTGTGCTAAGCCAGCGAAGATGCCTTTGGTCCTAGGGACTCCCACAGTGGAGGAGGTTCATGGCAGCACTGGTGCCTCCTGGTGTCTGGGACCACCATGCCAACGGGTTTGTGTGCAGGGGGCCAAGCTAGAGGAGAGTGGCCGGTGGAGACCCACCCAGGCCTCCCTGTGGTGAACAAAGGCCTCAAGGGCTGAACCTGCTGGTATAAGTGGCAACTCTGCAAGCCCCAGGTAGGCAAGAAGTAGATCCTGTGAGTGCCTTGCAGTCCCTCATTGCTTTGAGATTTTCATTCCCTGAATTGGAGGTGCTGCTCCCATACCCACCACCTTTCCTTGGCCGTCCCCCTCAAGAACGTCCTGGGGGCGCCATGTCCATAGCTTCCCACACAGCCATGGCTTTCTTGATCCCAACTGTTGACCCAGGAGATTAGGGCGGAAACTGGGGGTCTGTCCTCTGACCACGGACACCTGGCAGATGTGAAGACTTGGTGGGCCATGTGGTCTGGGCCACAGCTGCGCAGCCTGCCCTGAGGCATCAAAGCAGCAGAGACCACAGGAGTTGGGTGGGTGGGGCTGGGGGGGGCAATAAAACTTTATTTACAAACTCAGGCAGCCAGATTTGACATGCAGGGAGTCTGTGGAACCCCGAGCAGATTGTGGGGACACGTGAGGGGCCTGGTCACACATACCTGCTATCAGCTCAGAAGCTTGATGCAGACTTGGCGCCCCTACAGGAACAGACCTGGGCCGTTGGCAGCGCCCGGGGCATGTGCGGGCAGCCAGCCGACTTTCCCTAGGGCTAAGAGAGGACCGTGAAGCTTCTGTGAGCACAGAACACAGCATGGCCCTTCCAGGACAGACCATCTTGTTCAGGCTCTTTGGCCTCTGACCCTGAGCCACCAGCAGGAGCCACCCAGCCCAGGCCCCACCCTGGCCGGCCTGCCTGCTTGCCTCACCAGCCCCAGTGCCCCCCCCAGGGAGCAGGGAGGCACCCCTGGCCTGCCAGCTGTCTTTTTGGAACCAAGCAGAAGATTCAGCCATGAATCTTTTATTCTGAAGTTTTCTTTGGGAGGCGTGTTCCTAAAAGTCTGCTTTACACTGTTACAGGGTGATGGCGTGTCATGGTAAGACATGCTCACTTCACTGCTCCATAGGGTGATGACTGTGTTTTCTGGACTCATATCAAAAATTGAAACAAGGAGATGTTTCTTCTTAGGGTCTTAGTCTATGCCACTGTGTTGAGGAAAGTGACTTGGGGCCCCCATGCTGCCTGCCAACCCATAGACCCCCGTTGTCCCTCATATTTAATCCCAACAGGAAAGTAAAGTGACCTGTTTTCCACTACTCCTCAGAGGCCCCATTGAAATGCAGTGGCAAGGCCTCTAACAACCTGAAAACCAGCATCAGGGGTTCGTGGCCACAGCACTGCAGCCAGAAGCTGACACTGGGCTGAGGCATCTGCAGCAATATGCAGGCCACTGTGAAAAATGACAGCCCAGCTTACTGCCCTCCACTGCAGGGGTGTGTGAGCGACTTGTCATGCAGTCCCCAGGGTTCTGTGTTTCATAGGTAGGAACAGGAGGGTGGAGGGTGAGCAGCTTGCCCAGGACCAGGCATCGCAACTGCCTGGGCCCCACCTCCTGACCCATCAGTGGCTGTGGGCAGTGGGTGTGTGGCACCAGGGGCAACGTCACAAGGCTCCTCGGCCTGCCACCCATTTGCTCACCCCTGGGTAAGGTGCATCTGATGAGAGCCTGGTCTCTAGCCTGGGCCCTGCTGGCTGACCCCATGCACTCAGCCCTGTCTCAGGTTTGTGGGCTGTTAGAGCCAAAGGGGCTGTTCTTTGGGGTCAGTGGCTCCAAGGGCCAAGCCACCGGCTTCCTCTTCTTGTTGGCTGGCTCCCCCACATCAGGGGTGCTCACCTGCTCGGGCTGACCCCCGTGTGTGTCTTTTGGAGCAATCTGAAAAGAATACAGTATGAGCCCATTTCCTCCCTGCCAGAGAGAGACCTTCCCCGTGATGGACCAGCAGCATGGCCGTGGTGCTGAGGGCGCGGCCAGGCCTTGAAGTAAGGGCACAGGTCTCTGCCAAGCAATCTGAGAGACGGGGGGATGTCTGTTAGAGGGAAGCCTTCTGATTGTTTTGATCCAAAAGCAGCTGGAGCCCCTTGTCCTTCCTTATTTATTTATTTATTAATTTATTTATTATTAAGAGACTATCTCACCTAGTCTACCTGGTTTTTTTTTTTTTGGTATCATTAATGTACAATTACATGAGCAACATTGTGCTTACTAGACTCCCACCACCACCAAGTCCCCCCCATACCTCACTGCAGTCACTGTCCATCAGCGCAGTAGGATGCTGTAGAATCACTACTTGTCTTCTCTGTGTATACTGCCTTCCTCATGCCCTGACTGCCACTACATTAAATCGATCTCAAACCAGACTTTGCTTGTCCTGTGTGGTCTGGGAGCTATTCATTCAGGGCATAGAGGTGCCTGCATCAGTGTGGTGGCTCCCAAGGCGCACAGGATGCTGGCAATTTGAAACCCTTTGGGTGCCCTGTGCTCATGGTTTCTAATCCAGGCCACTTGGAGGAGAGCCCGTTTTTGCTGTGATTCCTGCCAGGGGTTAGCAGTGCCCTGCTGCCTCTCAGGATGTCCTCCGTTATGCCTGGCCCTCAGCTGCTTATGGCTAGCTGTCAGTGGGGGTGCCCCCCTCCCACTGTGGCAAAAAGACCTGATTCAGCGTAAGGTGGATGGAAGCCCTGTTGACATCAGGAAGTCCCAACACTGCGTTTTCAACTCCTCAGGGGCAGAGCCCTGCCTGGTGCACCGTGGCTCAGCAGGAGGTCTGAAAAGGTCTTTGCCCTGGGCTCTGCACTGCCCTGCACAGGCAGCGGGACAGGAACCACGCAAAGCTGAGCATCAGTTTACATCGTCTCCATTCTGACCTTCACAAAAAGCCGTTTTCACAGGCCTGGCCTCTCTCTGCTCCTCCACCCCAGCTCCAAGTCATAGTTACCTGTAAACCCCACATACGTGCCTTGCAGCACCTGTTGTATGAAGTCTCACCTGATGGCCAGGTCCCCAGCAAGGCCACCGGGACACCTCCTGCTAGCTTTCTTTAGGCGGGGCGTCTGTCTCAGGGTGGCCCACTGGCTTCTCCTCCGGTCCACGTGCCTGGGTAAGCCCCCAACCTGTCTTGACATCCTGCTCTGTGGGCTGATCTGTGTCCACTCACCTGGGGAGCTGGCGGACGCTGGCCAAGACTGGGTGGGGAGCCCAGCTGCCATCACCTCGGCCCATCCCCAGGCCAGCAGCCACCTCTGCCCTGCAGAAGGATCAGTCTTCTCTGTCCCTCCCAGCCACCTGCTTCACTGCCTCCTATTCAGTTAAGGGCCTGTGTGGCTCAAGGACATTGAGAGGTTGGGAGCCCAGACCTGCTGCCTTGGAGGAGCAGTGAGACTCGGAGCAGCCCCCACCCTGGGCCACTGGTGTCCTGCATGGGAGGCACCAGACCCCACTGGTCTGGCTGTCTGACAAGTTTGAACAGGAGGCGTGCTGAGAAAAGCTGGGTCAGGAGCCAGGGCCACTGCCACGCCATCATGTTGAGAGCCTGCTGCCTGGGGCCCTGCACACTGCTGCCAACCATCACTTGGGTCTGGCAGCAGAATTCCCTGTCCCATGGGCCACCCCACGGCCCTCTCCTGTGCTCTCCAGGCATCCCCCACAAAGATGGCATGTAGGGAGTCCCAGAAAACAGAGGGTTGCTGTCAGCTGGAGCTGAACCTTGAAACAAACCTCAAATAACTGAGCCCTGCTACTCTTTCCATATTTGAAAATGTGTCAGAAAGACCATTGCCACTTGTCAGCAGTAAGATGACAAAAAATTTGAACATACAGATTTTTAAAAATTTATCCCAAATCCCAACTACCTTAAATACCAATGTTATCATTTGATGTGTGAAAATCCACAGCTTTTTTTCCACGGGAATGCTTGTTTCTTTTACAGAAATGAGAGAACCTCATACACCCACTTCTCTGACCTCCTTTTCTGTCATCTTGTGGTGTGTGTAGTGTGGGGCGCCCTGACATTGAGCCCTCACCACCGGCCCCTCCCCCGCTGTGGTTCAGGTTTTGTACCTTCATCCTGCCTCCTTTAAATATTTTACGGCTCATTCTTAATAGGAAACTGCTGGTCAGCAGGGTACCCCCCATCCCCAGAAATGAGAGTTTTGTCTAGGATTTGGGGTGGCTATGGGAACTGCTCCAGCCCCATCCAGTGCCCTCCCCAGTCTGTAGACAGGGCACACACACACACACGGGCATGCCATGGGGGCCGTAGCCAAGCCCGTTGGAGGTGAGAGACGAGTTGACCACAAGGCCCAGGGAATAGGGCCTCAGGGAGTGAGTCTTGTACAGACTGTCATTTGTGCCTCCTGGGAGGCAGGGCCCCAGGAATGAGCCACATGGCCATCCAGCAGTGACAGTTGCCAGCCCTGCAGTCATATGATGCATTCCCGTGTCCCCAAATGGAAGGGTTGCTGGCGACCAATTTCCTCAGCCTTCTGTAGCATTCACATGACTGCCACCTGCTTCCCCTGGACATTTGTGTCCCTGGAGGCCAAGGCAGCAGCATTGTGCTTCCTGCGCCCCTTTACCCATCCTCTGCATGTCCACAGGCTCAGTCTCAGTGCACACCCTCTCCTCACCTCATGTGCTCCCAGACCACCCCATCCACTCCCACCCAGGCATCTCCCAGCATTAACTGAGAGCTCATGATGAGCTTTAAATTATCACATTTAATATTTCCACTGGCGGAAGAGATGGGAGCCCTTATGACCCTGTTTCCTCTACTCCCCAGGGTCCTCCTTGCTTGATCTCCAAAGTCTGGGGACCCACTGATGCACACATTTTGCCTGGTTTCCCACTTGTTTCAGGTCGGGTGGTAGATTCAGTCCTGCGACTCCATTGGTGGTTGAGAGCAGAAGTCTGTGATGCCCTCCTGAAGAAGAGCAGACATGAGCTTGTCCAAGGCCACAGACACACGTCTGCACGCTTGAGTGTGGAGGGCATCGCTGTGAGGCTGCCTCGCCTTGTCCATGGACCACCTGCTGATGAGCCCCAGATCCCCACCTCAAGGCCGGGCCCTCTGAGCCCCTGGCTTCTGTCACCAACTGCCCTCATCTCCAGGGTCTCCACTCTGCATGCTTCCCCCAGTGCCATGTGCCCTTTCTCTGTGAATGGCCAGTCACTAAGGCCAGAACCCTGCCCATCCTCCTCCCTCGCCCGCAAACCCACCGGTCCTATTGGTGGACGGGGTATGAGAGCCCCCAAACCTCTCTGTGTCCTAACCCCAGAACCCTTGAATACTGGCAAGGTAGACAAGAGAGGTGATCCTGGATTATCCAGGTGGATGCACTGAACTCACACGGGTCCTTATAGGAGGAAGGCCCTGGAAGTGGTGGTCAGGAGAGACTGGAAAGTGCTGCTCGGCTGGCTCTGAAGACAGGGGAAGGGGCTGTGACCTGAGTGTGGCAGCCGTAGAAGCCGGAAGGGGCATGGAGGGGAGATGGTCTCTTCTCACCTCACTGACCAGGGCTGAGCTTGTTTGCCACCAAGGTCCACACTGGAGATGCTTGTCCATGCCTGCAGACTGCCTCCCACGTGGAGCCACGCCTGTTAGCAAGGCCTTGAGTGGGGGAGTGGATGAAGGGCCCGATGGGCTGCCCCTTTCCATGACCATACAGGTAGAGTTGTGGGTGCCTGTTGCCATTTCTCCATGACCCGGGGGTGGGGGCCTGGAGCCCAGTGGCTGCACTCTCCCTGAAGCTCAGTGGGGAATGGTCCCTGCCTGTGGAGCCCTCACTTACATCTCGATGAAAAAACAATCCCAAGCCTCCTGGTCCCTGTCCCACTTCCTCCTAGGAGGGTAATGTGACGAGCAAACGAAGTCCCGGCATCTGTCAGCAGAAGGAATGCCCCTTGCAGGCCAGTCCAGAGCACCCGTCAGTCCGGCGTTTGAGCGTCCCCACAGGGCGGATCAGGGAGGGCGGCCCTTGGGGCCCAGCCTCCTCCCGCAGGCACGGGCACGTGCAGCGGGGGTTACCTTGGAGGCACGAGGGCAGTCTCGATCCCCAGCTGCCAGCTCTCATCCTGTGGCGCCCGTTCAATCAGTAGGAGGCAAAGCCTCTAACTTTGGAGGCCGATGTGGCTTTTCCCGGCATCTGTGCAGGAGGAAGCTGGCCGCCAAGGAGGCGTGGGTGGCCAGACCAGCCAGTGAGTTGACGAGAGTCCCCTCCACGGGGTCAACATGGTTTGGGCTGCTCTACCCAGGTGGCATGTTCTAGGTGGTGCTTCCATCCCACTTTTGTGACCTGTGCCCTCTGAGGACCCACTGCGGTGGCACGCCTCCCTTTCCCAGCCAGGGCTGCTTGCAGCCCACGGCCCCAGCTGCCTTCAGCAAGGGCACCAGGCTCCGGGGCCCTGCCCAAGCCGCCCTGGCTCCCTGTGTGTCTGCTCCCAGTTCCTCCAAGATCCCTGTCCTGTCCTTTGTAGGGGAGCCTGGGAGGGACCCTAGAGGAGGGGGGACCCCAGCTCCCTCAGTGGTGAGAGTGTGGGCTCCCCCGTCCTGCAGTCTCCCCTACATGTCCCCATCCATGCTAGTTTCGGGGGCCGCTGTAACTGAACCGCAGACTAGGCAGCTCAAAGCAGCAAGAAGTTAGTCCCTCAGCTCTGGAGGCTGGAAGCCCAACTGCGAGGTGCCGGCAGGGTGGGCTCCCCTAAGGGAGGCCGCCCCATGCCTCTTCCCAGCTTCCAGAGGCCCCCAGTGGCTTCCAGGATTCCTTGGCTCAGGTACAACCACCCAGTCTCTGCCTCTGTCTCCACAGGGCCTCCCTTCCCTCAGGGTGTCTCTGGCCTCCTTTTCTGTCTCTCATAAGGACACTTGTCATTGGAATTAGGGCCCACCCTAATCAAGGGTAACCTCATTCTGGATCCTTAGATTATAGGTGCAAAGCCCTTATTCCAAATGCGGTCACCTTCACAGGTAGCAGGTCTACCCCTGGGTGCATCTTTTAGGGGGATACAGTTCAACTCACTGTGCTAATACCTCTGAGCAGGAAGACGGGGTGCTGTCCGGGAGGGGGGGACTTGGGCAGGCAGGGTCAGCTGGGTGGTGAGGGCGCCTGGGGTCAGCGCTGTCCCTCATGGGCTGGGTCTGCAGGGTTCCTGGTGCAGGGATTGCCTCAGCAAGGCCAGACCCCTCTACTTGGCCCTCAGCCACTTCCCCAGGCGGCGGGGCATGCACATGGCCCTGAACAGGAGTAGACCTTCTATGCAGTCATTTCCGTAATAAGCCCTTAAAGCCCTGGGCCCCTGGGCCTGAGGGGAGCTGCCATGCTCTCCCCACAGTCACCCCTCTGTCCATGGCCAAAGGACCGATTTTCTTTAGAGATTAATCTTCAGTTCCTGTGAGTACAGTTTTTAAACAAGCTCACACTTTGTAGCATCAGAGGGTTTCTCTGAAATTTCTTTGACAATCACAAGAATAATTCAAGTTCTAAAAGTAAAAACAGGCCTCCCCATGGTGGCTTCCTCTGTGCAAAACACAATGTGCTGTGGATCAGCCCAGACACGGGCTGAAGCACAAGTTCTGGACTGCTTCAGGAAGGCTCCTGAAAGCCTAGGGACAGGTGTCACTGGCCGCCACCCTCTGTCCAACGGGCTGAAGAAATGCTACTTGCAGCCCAGGCAAGCAGAGCCTGGGAATTGGGGGCCAGAGGCCTCTGAGAGGAGAGCAGGTGTCCTTGAGCCCCACCCGCCTTGCTCCCCAAGGCAACAGCCTGCTGTCCACTAACTCCTATCTCCTCTTGTCCATCTCCAGGGCTCCTGCTCCTCAGCCGGATCTTCCCCAGCGGTTGAACAGCAGGGCACAGCTCTCAAAGTCCAGCTGCCCCTCAACGTGTGAGCTGCCTTTATGTTTTGGGGGCCCCTCACCTCCAGCCTCTCCCTCCCACCCCTGCAGATGTAATGTAGGATTTCTATAGGATGCTCTCATTTGTCACTAGCTGGTCAGCCTAGTCATGTGAATCTAATTATACTGCTCACAGGAGAGAGTGGAGAACCAAGGGCCAGCAGATTCTTTTAATGTCATTGTTTGTAGGACATTTATTATAGGCAGTTGGTGTTCAGAATACAGGCCCTGCAGTTAGGAGAGGATGCCACAGCAAGGAGAGACCCAGGGACACCTGAGAGGTCGGGGCAGGCCCCAGAGGGCAGTGGGTGGCCGGAGCAGCCGGTGTTCTTGCTTGTCTGAGGCAGCAGCCAGTTACCAACTGCTCAGAAGTAGCTCAGATTTTTCAACCACTGCGGCTGCATCAGTTCGCAGCAGCTGCAAATCACCCCAAATATAACCAGATGAATCACTGCCAGGAAGCCAGGTGCTTATCTTGTTTAGAAAATCTGCTCTTGTTAAAGTACAGCTCTTAAATGATATGTGAAGTTTAAAAATTCCCCACTTAAACATTTTTCTGAAGAATTAGACTGCCTTCTACTCTTATCTGGAGAGTTCAGTTACTTGAATGCGTATTTTAAGGTGGAGAGTTAGGAATTCAGTAAACAATATGGGGAGGCAGAAAGTTCCAGAGATCTGATACAGATAAGAGGGACGCTTAGAACCTGTATCGTTGCAAAATGGAATGTATTTCAAGCAAAAGCTACTGTTTGAAAAGCAGCTTGCCAGCTTCGAATCCTTCCCCAAAGTCGCTTCCCGGCACCGGCATGCAGTCACGGCTCCGCAGCCGCAGGCCAGACATCCACCTTGTCTGGCGGCAGCTGGGCCGGCCCCGGGTGTCCTCCCTTCATCTGCCACTGCTGTGCGTAGTTATTGCCACAACAGGCTGAACAAAAGGAAATTGAGACTCACATTTCTTTTTATTAAAGTATCATTCATATGCAATCTTATGAAGGTTTCAAATGAGTAACATTATAGTTACTACATTCCCCCTTATTATCAAGTCCCCCCCACACCCCATTGCAGTCACTGTCCATCAGCGTAGTAAGATGCTATAGAGTCACTGCTTGCCTTCTCTGTGCTACACTGCCTTCCCTGTGACTCCCCCCCACACCATGTGTGCCAATCATAATACCCCTCAATCCCCTTCCCCCTCTCTCCCCACCCCTCCGCTTTGGTCACCACTAGTCCCTTCCTGGAGTCCGTGAGTCTGCTGCTGTTTTGTTCCTTCCATTTTGCTTCACTGTTAAACTTCACAAATGAGGGAAATCATTTGGTACTTGCCTTTCTCCGCCTGACTTATTTCACTGAGCATAATACCCTCTAGCTCCATCCATGTTACTGCAAATGGTAGGATTTGTTTTCTTCTTATGGGTGCATAATATTCCATTGTGTGCATGTACCACATCTTCTTTATCCATTCATCTATTGATGGACACTTAGGTTGCTTCCATTTCTTGGCTATTGTAAATAGTGCTGTGATAAACGTAGGGGTGCATATGTCTTTTTGAGTCTGAGATCTTGTTTTCTTCGGGTAAATTCTTAGGAGTGGAATTCCTGGGTCAAATGGTATTTCTATTTTGAGTTTTTTGAGGAACCTCCATACTGCTTTCCACAATGGTTGAACTAATTTACATTCCCACCAGCAGTGTAGGAGGGTTCCCCTTTCTCCACATCCTTGCCAGCCTTTGGTGTTTCTTGTCTTTTGGATGTTGGCCATCCTAACTGGTGTGAGATTCACATTATTTTTACCCAGCTTCCTGAAGGGAGCAGAGGCTAGTAAGCTACCTCCTTAATGTCTTAGGCTGAAGTGCAAGTGTCCATCAACACCAGACAGACAGAGATGCTCAGTTCTGCCCAAGTCTCAGGGTGAGCTCCCCAGCAGGGAGGGTCTAAGGGGCGCACAGGATGGGTGCTGTGGCCTTGCCTTTTCTGAAGAAGTGGACGCAGGACCCTAGCCCTGAGGAAGGAGACCTATGTCCACAGGAGACCCTTAGACTCTAACATCATTCCCCAGAGTGGGGGAGGCATGTGGGGAGGTCTTCAAGGGCGAGGCCCAGATGTTGTCCCCCAAAATGAATGCCCAGTGCACAGACTCTCAATAACTTACTTGTCCAGTGAGAGCCAAAGCTGCCCAAGAAGGCTACTCCATCTTTGAGACTCGCAAGGCAGTGCAGCACCAGGGATGTCATGCCCCAGGTGGCATAGATGCGTTCTGGAGGCTTGGCCTTGCACTCCATCTGTGTGGTGGAGGCTTTGAGTGGATGTGGAGCATGGAGGGCCCTCTCTCCCCACTCACCTGCCACTCCACCCTGTGCACAGCGCTCCCCGTTTGGGTACCAGAGGGGGACTTAGTACCAGATAATGGCCTTCAGAGGGTGATGAGTATTTTGGCAGGAGTGTGTCCGCTGGTCATGGCAGGATGTGAGCTTTTGGGTAGCTTGTGTCCAGCAATAGCTGGCTGGCTGCTGTAAGTTACACATGTGCGTCCGTGGCTGTTTATCCTGATTATAAGCGCCCAGGCTATTAGCACTGTGCACTGTCTGTTTTGAGAAATGACCTTTGAGTCACTTTATCATTTCATCTGCAGGGAGGCATAGTCAGGCCCAGCTTATCAGCCTGTCCAGTGGGGGATCAGCCTGACAACCCCCCCATCCTCTTTAGCTCCAGGAAGTTAGCTGTCCCGTGTATACAGGGACAGGTATTGGGGGTGGGGATACAGCTGCTCTTTATCTGATGGTCCTTCCCAGGACAGTGCCGGGAGTCTGGCTACAAAGTCTGAGATCGAACATGAGGTGTGCCACCTTCACGTAAGACACTGAAGCCCACTGCGGTGAGCCGGGGGCCTACCAGCCATGATTCTGGGGCTCCAGGGGTGCCCAGCGGGCTGAGCTGCAGGTCAGCAGGGGAGCACAGCCCAGCAGGCCCTCATGCTATTGTCCTCATTAGACCTGTGTGTGACTTCCGCACATCAAGTTGCCTGCCTTACAGCATGAGCCTTGTGATGCAAATGCCTGACAAAGGGATTGGCTCTTGTAGCAGGATGTTGTCCTTACCTGTCTTCTGGTGAATACAATGTCCCTGTGTGCAGATCTCTGAAGGCTCAGGTCATTAGCCCACCTAGTGCCCGGAGGCGCTGCTCATCCTCAGCAGCCTGCGGGATGCCTGCCCTCCTCTCCACTCCTACAGTCAGAAGCTACCTGAAGCCCACTTTCGGGCTCTCGGGCTTGTCTGCCCTCCATCGGCTTGACCTGCAGTGTTTCTGGGGCAGAGGGAGTGTCGTGGAGGCCATGCTGCAGGTCAGACAGCCCCTGTGGGCAGTCCAGGGTTCCTGAGAGCAGCAGTGAACAGGCCAGGTCCTGGCTGGGGGCTAGTGCCCATCTCTGTTTCTCTGGGGACATCTCAGAGCCAGGTGAGTGGCGTGAAGGCCAAAAGCAGGAAGAGAGCAGAGGCAGGCCCTGCAAGGGCTGAGCCATCTACAAAGGCAATCACATGCCCCCCTCACTCAGCCATGTGTCTGGAAAGCTCTGCTGGGGAGTCTCGGGGCTGGAGGAGGTGGGGAAGCCCAGGTGTGAGGTGGACGAGCCCCAGCGGGGCTGCGGCTCCCTGCTTCTCCAGGCACTGTTTGGTGTCTGCAGGCCAAGGGCAGGCGTGGCTCTCAGCTGCAGGGGCCTCCCTCTGGGGCCTGAATGCCACCCACCGTCTGAGTAGGATGCTGCCCCTGGCAGATGCATGTGGCTCACCCTGTGGGGAAACCAGAAGCCTCCTGCCGTGTGTGGCTGCCCAGCACCTCCTGGGGGGTTGGGTCGGGCTGGGGTCTGGGAGTCTGTCATGGATGCCAGAGGCAGGGTGCCTCTGTAGATCCAGGAAGGGAAGCCCAAAGGGGCAGTGGGCAGGCTGTACCAAAGGCAGGGGTCCCTGAACCGGGCAGAAACGGCTCCCGTGAGACCCCCTGTGGTCAGGGCGGCCTGCAGGCCTAGTTGTGGTCAGGTTCTCTCCTTGTGGCTTCACCTCTATTTGTCCTAAGGGTCAAGAGGTCCCCACGCTGTCCAATGACAATGCAGCCCCACGTTCTGTGACAGAAAGGGACTGGTGACCAGATCACACCCCACACAGCAAAGGGGTGTCTTCACCACAAATCCATGACACAGTGTTGGTTCTGGGTAGTGTTCTGTGATGGGATTGATCAGTGTGCACTCAGCACACCAGGACCCAGTATGTGGCCCTCCTGGGATGGGGCACCACCCACAGGGTGAGGAGAGGTGCCCCCTGCAGGCCTGACTTGCTGATCCCCTTTCAGGGAGAGCAGACCCAGAGCTGCAAGCAGTTAGGGAGTGGGGAGAATTACATGTGGGAAAAGCAGGAAAAGCACCTTGAGAAGTTCCCTAGAGCAGAGGGGAGAGCCTTGTGAAGGTGCTATCAGGGTCGCCTGCAGCCTCCTGGAAGGAGATGTTTCTGATGAGCCAGCCTGGGGCCCCAGGCAGCTGGCAGAGGGCTCCCAGGCCCCAGCCCTGGAGTGGGTGCTCCTGGGGCAGGTTCCTCCTGGTGCCCCTGGCTGTCAGTTGACTGACATCTATGGAGTGGAACAGTCAGTGAGTGGGCACGTGTCTCACTGACCAGAAACCCAGGAGCAAGAGGACTTGAACAGAACCTTTCACTTACTATATGAGAAGCAGGTGTAAGCCAAGGGTGGGTGCACAGGGAGTATGGGGTGCTTTGTCATCCTGGGAGCAGATGCGCAAAGCCTGGGTAGAGAGCCGTAGGGTCAGGCTGACAACAGGCCGCCCCCCTCCATTCAGGTGCGCTCCATCTGCAGCTTTCCCTTTAGTCATTCCAGAAGAAAAGTGGATACTGAATGCACAGCCCCCCTGCCCCACAAGCCACAGGCCAGATCTGCAGACACCATGTGCAGAATGGGACCCATTCATCCATCTGTGGTATCCAAAGGAAAATGCACGCAGTGGCAGAGGTTTTTCAAGGTGAAGGTAGATATGTTTACATTCTTATTCACCCAGCAATGCTCACCTATAGGCTGAACTTGAAATATCAAGACCAGAGGAGGGATTACTCATCAATAGAACACATTTAAAATAAAGATGAAGGGCAGAGCCAAGATGGCAGTGTGAGTAGAGCAGCAGAAATCTCCTCCCAAAACCACATATATTTTTGAAAATACAACAAATACAACTCTCCCTAAAAGAGAGACCAGAAGACACAGGACAACAGCCAGACCACATCCACACCTGCGAGAACCCAGCGCCTCACAAAGGGGGTAAGATACAAGCCACGGCCCGGCGGGACCAAAGTGCCCCTCACCCCAGCTCCCGGCAGGAGGAGAGGAGTCAGAATGGGGAGGGAGAGGGAGCCCAGGACTGCTAAACACCCAGCCGTAGCCATCCGCACCAGAGCGCACACACAGTGCATACATGGGGTCCTGGATACTAGGGAAACAGGGCAGCAAGACCTGTGAGAGGGTCCCTGCAGCCGGTGCCCCAGGGACAAAGAAAAGCAAGTGCTTTTTGTAAGTCTTAAAGGGACAGGGACCCCACAGCTGGACAGAAGCGTCCCGGGACACTTAGCCCAGCAGCTGGGAATCCCAGGGAACTCTGGGCACCCTAACCCACTGTGCAGCAGGGTGGCTCGGAAGCACCTCATGAAGATAAACAGCCTCTTGGCTGTTTCCCCTCTGACACGGCTCTGCCATATCAGAGTAGCAGCCCGAGGCAGGCCACACCCACAGCAACTGCGGAGCTAAACTCCATAGCGGCCAGGCAGGAATCAGAGGCTTGATCTGCATGCAGCTGCTAAGCACGAGCCGCTAGAGGTCGCTGTTCTGCTAGGAGAGGAGGGCCACGAACCAACAAGAAGGGAAGTTCTTCCAGCTGTCACTCATGCCAGCTCTGCAAACTATCTCTATGGCTATGAAAAGGCAGAATCTAAGACAGACAAAAATCACAGAGACAACACCTGACAAGGAGACAGACCTAACCAGTCTTCCTGAAAAAGAATTCAAAATAAAAATCATAAACATGCTGACGGAGATGCATAGAAATATACAAGAGCTAAGGGATGACGTCCAGAGGGAGATTACAGAAGTGAAACAATCTCTGGAAGGATTTATAAGCAGAATGGATAAGATGTAAGAGGCCATTGATGGAATAGAAACCAGAGAACAGGAACACATAGAAGCTGACACAGAGAGAGATAAAAGGATCTCCAGGAATGAAACAATATTAGGAGAACTGTGTGACCAATCCAAAAGGAACAATATCCACATTATAGGGGTACCAGAAGAAGAAGAGAGAGAAAAAGTGATAGAAACTGTCTTTGAAGAAATAATTGCTGAGAACTTCCCCAAACTGAGGGGGGAAATAGTTGCTCAGACTACGGAAGTACACAGAACTCCCAACAGAAAGGACCCAAAGAGGACAAGACCAAGACACATAATAATTGAAATGGCAAATAACAAGGACAAGGACAGAGTATTAAAGGCAGCAAGAGAGAGAAAAAAGGTCACCTACAAAGGAAAACCCATCAGGCTATCATCAGACTTCTCAACAGAAACCTTACATGCCAGAGGAGAATGGCATGATATATTTAATGCAATGAAACAGAAGGGCCTTGAACCAAGGATACTGTATCCAGCATGATTATCATTTAAATATGAAGGAGGGATTAAACAATTCCCAGACAAGCAAAAGTTGAGGGAATTTGCCTCCCACAAACCACCTCTACAGGGTATTTTAGAGGGACTGCTCTAGATAGGAGCACTCCTAAAAAGAGCACAGAACAAAACACCTAACATATGAAGAATGGAGGAGGAATAAAAAGGGAGAGAAATAATTACCAGGCTACGTTTATAATAGCTCAATAAGCGAGTTAAGTTAGACAGTAAGGTAGTAAAGAAGCTAACCTTGAACCTTTGGTAACCACGAATCTAAATCCTGCAATGGCAATAAGTACATATCTTTCAGTAATCACCCTAAATGCAAATGGACTGAATGCACCAAACAAAAGACACAGAGTAATAGAATGGATAAAAAAGCAAGTCCCATATATATGCTGCTTACAAGAGACTCACCTCAAACCCAAAGACATGCACAGTCTAAAAGTCAAGGGATGGAAAAAGATATTTCATGCAAACAACAAGGAGAAAAAGCAGGTGTTGTAGTACTAGTATCAGACAAAATAGAATTCAAAACAAAGAAAGTAACAAGAGATAAAGAAGGACACTACATAATGATAAAGGGCTCAGTCCAACAAGAGGATATAACTATTATAAATATATATGCACCCAACACAGGAGCACCAGCATATGTGAAACAAATACTAACAGAATTAAAGGAGGAAATAGAATGCAATGCATTCATTTTGGGAGACTTTAACACACCACTCACTCCAAAGGACAGATCCACCAGACAGAAAATGAGTAAGGACACAGAGGCACTGAACAACACACTAGAACAGATGGACCTAAGAGACATCTATAGAACTCTACATCCAAAAGCAACAGGATACACATTCTTCTCAAGTGCACATGGAACATTCTCCAGAATAGACCACATACTAGGCCACAAAAAGACCCTCAGTAAATTCAAAAAGATTGAAATCCTACCAACCAACTTTTCAGACCACAAAGGTATAAAACTAGAAATAAATTGTACAAAGAAAGCAAAAAGGCCCACAAACACATGGAGACTTAACAACATGCTCCTAAATAATCAATGGATCAGTGACCAAATTAAAATGGAGATCCAGCAATATATGGAAACAAATGACAACAACAACACAAAGCCCCAACTTCTGTGGGACACAGCAAAAGCAGTCTTAAGAGGAAAGTATATAGCAATCCAGGCATATATAAAAAAGGAAGAACAATCCCAAATGAATAGTGTAATGTCACAATTATCGAATTGGAAAAAGAAGAACAAATGAGGCCTAAGGTCAGCAGATAGAGGGACATAATAAAGATCAGAGAAGAAATAAGTAAAATTGAGAAGAATAAAACAATAGCAAAAATCAATGAAACCAAGAGCTGGTTCTTCAAGAAAATAAACAAAATAGATAAGCCTCTAGCCAGACTTATTAAGAGAAAAAGGGACTCAACACACATCAACAGAATCAGAAACAAGAAAGGAAAAGTCACGATGGACCCCACAGAAATACAAAGAATTATAGAGAATACTATGAAAACCTATATGCTAACAAGCTGGAAAACCTAGGAGAAATGGACAACTTCCTAGAAAAATAAAACCTTTCAAGACTGACTGAAAGAAACAGAAAATCTAAATAGACCAATTACCAGCAATGAAATTGAAGCAGTAATCAAAAAACTACTCAAGAACAAAATCCCCGGGCCAGATGGATTTACTTCAGAATTTTATCAGACATACAGAAATGATATAATACCCATTCTCCTTAAAGTTTTCCAAAAAATAGAGGAGGAGGGGATACTGCCAAACTCATTCTATGAAGCCAACATCACCCTAATACCAAAACCAGGCAAAGCCCCACCAAAAAAGAAAACTGCAGACCAATATCCCTGATGAACGTAGATGCAAAAATACTCAACAAAATATTAGCAAACCAAATTCAAAAATACATCAAAAGGATCACACACCATAACCAAGTGGGAATCATCTCAGGGATGCAAGAATGGTACAGCATTCGAAAATCCATCAACATCATCCACCACATCAACAAAAAGAAGGACAAAAACCACATGATCATCTCCATAGATGCTGAAAAAGCATTTGACAAAATTCAACATCCATTCATGATAAAAACTCTGAACAAAATGGGTATAGAGGGCAAGTACCTCAACATAATAAAGGCCATATATGATAAACCCACAGCTAAATCATACTGAACAGCAAGAGGCTGAATGCTTTTCCTCTGAGATCAGGAACACAACAGGGATGCCCACTCTCTCCACTGTTATTCAACATAGTACTGGAGGTCCTAACCACGGCAATTAGACAAAACAAAGAAATACAAGGAATCCAGATTGGTAAAGAAGTCAAACTGTCACTATTTGCAGATGACATGATATTGTACATAAAAAACCCTAAAGACTCCACTCCAAAACTACTAGAACTAATATCAGAATTCAGCAAAGTTTCAGGATACAAAATTAACACACAGAGATCTGTGGCTTTCCTATACACTAACAATGAACTAATAGAAAGAGAAATCACGAAAAGAATTCCATTCACAGTAGCATCAAAAAGAATAAAATACTTAGGAATAAATCTTACCAAGGAAGTGAAAGACCTATACCCTGAAAACTGTAAGACACTCTTAAGAGAAATTAAAGAGGACACTAACAAATGGAAACTCATCCCATGCTCCTGGCTAGGAAGAATTAATATCGTCAAAATGGCCATCCTGCCCAAAGCAATATACAGATACGATGCAATCCCTATCAAATTACCAACAGCATTCTTCAATGAACTAGAACAAATAGTTCAAAAATTCATATGGAACCACCAAAGACCCCGAATAGCCAAAGCAATCCTGAGAAGGAAGAATAAAGTGGGGGGGGATCTCGCTCCCCAACTTCAAGCTCTACTACAAAGCCACAGTAATCAAGACAATCTGGTATTGGCACAAGAACATAGCCACAGACCAGTGAAACAGAATAGAGACTCTAGACATTAACCCAAACATATATGGCCAATTAATGTACGATAAAGGAGCCATGGACATACAATGGGGAAATAACAGCCTCTTCAACAGCTCGTGTTGGCAAACCTGGGAAGCTACATGTGAGAGAATGAAACTGGATCATTGTCTAACCCCATACACAAAAGTAAATTTGAAATAGATCAAAGACCTGAATGTAAGCCATGAAACCATAAAACTCTTAGAACAAAACATAGGCAAAAATCTCTTGGACATAAACATGAGCGACTTCCTCATGAACATATCCCCCCGGGCAAGGGAAACAAAAGCAAAAATGAACAAGTGGGACTATATCAAGGTGAAAAACTTCTGTACAGCAAAGGACACCATCAATAGAACAAAATGGCATCATACAGTAATGGGGAATATATTCATAAATGACAGATCCGATAAAGGGTTGACATCCAAAATATATAAAAAGCTCACACACATCAACAAACAAAAAGCAAATAATCCAATTAGAAATGGGCAGAGGAGCTGTAAAGACAGTTCTCTAAAGAAGAAATT
The DNA here is from genome assembly GCF_030020395.1 of Manis pentadactyla. NCBI lineage: Eukaryota > Metazoa > Chordata > Mammalia > Pholidota > Manidae > Manis > Manis pentadactyla. Next base: position 142,302,768 of record NC_080020.1, on the reverse strand, counting down.
CAAACGGCCAACAGACACATGAAAAGATGCTCCACATTGCTTGTCATCAGAGAAATGCAAATTAAAACCACAATGAAATATCACCTCACACCAGTAAGGATCGCCATCATCAAAAAGACAAACAACAACAAATGTTGGCGAGGTTGTGGAGAAAGTGGAACCCTCCTACACTGCTGTTGGGAATGTAAATCAGTTCAACCATTGTGAAAAGCAGTATGGAGGTTCCTCAAAATGCTCAAAATAGAAATACCATTTGACCCAGGAATTCCACTTCTAGGAATTTACCCTAAGAATGCAGCACTCCAGTTTGAAAAAGACAGATGCACCCCTATGTTTATCACTGCACTATTTACAATAGCCAAGATATGGAAGCAACCTAAATGTTCATCAGTAGATAAATGGATAAAGAAGATGTGGTACATATACACAATGGAATATTACTCGCCATAAGAAAAAAACAGATCCTACCATTTGCAACAACATGGATGGAGCTAGAGGGTGTTATGCTTAGTGAAATAAGCCAGGCAGAGAAAGACAAGTACCAAATGATTTCACTCATCTGTGGAGTATAAGAACAAAGGAGAACTGAAGGAACCAAACAGCAGCAGAATCACAGAACCCAAGAATGGACTAATAGTTACCAAAGGGAAAGAGACTGGGGAGGATGGGTGGGAAGGGAGGGGCAAGGGCGGGGAAAAAGAAAAGGGGCATTATGATTAGCATGTATAGTGCGTGGGGGACACGGGGAGGGCTGTGCAACACAGAGAAGACAAGTAGTGATTTTACAGCATCTTACTACGCTGATGGACAGTGACTGTGAAGGGGTACGTGGAGGGGACTTGGTGAAGGGGGGAGCCTAGTAAACATAATGTTCTTCATGTAATTGTAGATTAATGATACCAAAATAAATAAATAAATAAGAAATAAAGATGAAGCGAACAAATGCATTTGCACACTGGTGCAGACCAGTGTAGGCTCCCTGTATGGGGGACCACATGCCTGGCTCAGAACTCAGCGCCCCCTGGCCATCCCCGGTTGGCCCTTCTTGTCTCTTCAGCAGCCCCTCACTTCGCCCTGCCCAGCCCCGGTGCTGCAGAATCCAGCCTGCCTCTGCCTCACCGCCTAAACACAGATTCTCTTTTTGAGCCTGTTTCCTCAGCTGTGAAATGAGGGGCGATCCCAGCCTCAGTCTGTGCAGGACTTAAGGAGACTGTGGGAGACTGTCATGTGACCACTGCCCCTCGTCTGCCCTTCTGCCCTGTCCTGCCTCAGCAGGGGGCCCGCACACCTGTGGTGGGGGTGGAGCCCTGCACCACTGTCCTTAGGGCCCTCAGACCTCAATTCCTTATAAAGATGTTGAAACCAGAGTCTTTGGCTCTGATGACATTGAGAGCTGTTCTGAGGAAGGAAGCATGTCATCCCTTGGGGTGGGACATCCTTGGAGTGGCACATCCTTGGAGTGGTACCTGTCTGCACTGCCTGCTGTTAGGCACTTAAATCCTCTGCATCACTGAGCATCTATTAAATAAAAGACCTGAAATTGCAGAAGAAATGCAACTCCCTGTGTGCAAGAGGCATGCAGTTTATCGGGCTCTTTCTGCAAACCAGCTTCAGTGGTGCCATCTCTCAGCTCTCCCTGTGCTGAGATGTGCTCCAGGAAGTGGGCATGGCTCTGATGTCCTTGCCACATGGCAGTGGCCTCACACTCAGTCCATGCTGGACAAACTGGGCAGCTGGTGTCCAGCCAAGTTCTCCCCAAGGCTGCCCATCATCCTGCCATTATTATTTCCTTAGGAACCATGTGTGTGTTTATCTATGACAAAAACAGAATTGGAAAGAACATTTTCTGAATTAAAGGTCTTAATGAGATGACTTGAGGCCCACAATCTAAGAAACCTTCATTTTTATTTTGTTGGGAAGGTAGAAACTCACCTTTTATGCTGAGAAGTGAATGCAAAGTCTTTGTTCTGCTAAATGGCATGGAGATCCTGAAATGCTAAGGAAAAGATATTCAGCTTATTCCCAGAAGACAGTTCACTTTCCATTATTTGATGGCTCCTCCCCCAGGATCACAAACATGACTGTGAAACAACTCAGTTGGTTGGAAGGGTATCAATCAGTGGCTAACACTTGCTTTATTTTTCGCTGGAGTGAACTCACAGCTGTGGAAGCAGCATGGTCATGGATGTGGCTCACAGGGCCAGGTGTGGGGGGGTGTCCCTAGTCCCCAGGCTGCCGAGCCAGCATAAGCCTTATCTGCATGGCCTGGGGTCAGCCCTCTCTCTGGCAGGGACAGTGCATCATTCGGGAGGTGTCCCCTCGTCCCCATCTTTACACTTCACTCGGCAGGTGCACACTGGTGGCCCACTAACGTCACCCAGGTCCCAGAGGGTGGAAGGGGAGGCAGGGGGCAGAGAAGGGCCCCAGTCACAGCCACTGCCTTTTCCAGGCTGCCCACCAAACCCTGCTGGAGGGAACCTGGACACCTCCCAAGCAAGGGAGAGTTCGGTAAACCTGCTAAAAGAGGCCTTTCCAACCCCAGGTCTCTGCTCCTCTTCACCTCCCCTCCCATCAGTCCATTGCCTCCGCCCCACCGGCCATGGAGGGGGGAGGTGACCCCAGGTCAGCAGGTGGCACCTCTTTCCTGGATCCCAGCTAAGGACAGGTCAATGTGTCACAGGTGGACACAGCTGCTCAAAGCAGCTCAGACCGCACACCGGTGGGGGCCATGACCTAGGACCGTAGGGCTTTAACTTCCGTGTCATGGTCCCTCCTTGAGGAGGGCTGCCGGCATGAGGCCTCCGTGTTTGCAAGGAGCCTGCAGCAGAGGCAACAAGGCGGCAGAGCCCCTACAGGGGGACCCTGAGCCATGAGTCTCGCCCTGTCACAGGTTCTGTGACCTGAGGCCACGTGCGCACAGGCAGTTGGGATACCAGGGGATGGCCCAGTGCCCAGTCCTTCATGGGACCTGTGCAGCATCGGTAGCCCAGAGGGAGGGGGGATGTGCTTGAGGCCCACGGGACTGGTCTCCTCCTGGGCCTGGGGGTCGAGGGCGCAGCTGGCACAGCGCAGGCCAGCGGGGGACCCTGGTAGCCCCAGTGGATGCTGCACGTGCCCCAGGAGTGAGTAGGATGGTACTTGAGCTGCCAAGACTTGTTCAGGGGGTGAGAGCCCCATGTTTGCCGCACCCCCCACTCCCGGCAAGGGACCACGGCAGCACATGGCTTCCCTCCCTGACCAACCAGTGCAAGTGGGCGCTGAGGTCTGTGTGGCACAGCCCCCACCAGGAGCCGCCACCCCAGCCTGGCCTACCCCTGGCCACAGAACCTGCCCCAGTACCCACGGCCACAGAATCGTGAGAGACAGGGTGAGGCAGACAGGATCGCGTTCAGTCACACTCCCTGAGAGCAGGTGCAGAGGGCCGTGCAGCACAGCCTCTGGCGGGGCCCAGCCCTGCAGCCCCTCCTCTCCTCCCTCGGCCCCTGCCCGTGCAGGGCACGCCCCAAGCCCCTGAGCTGCCACCTGGCTTTTCTGTTTGTAGGAGTTCCTCCATCACATCAAAGAGCTCTCTGAGAGTCATCAAATGTGAGACAGAAAGACAAGGCCCTGGGCTCTCTGCCCTTGTCACTGGGCATCAGATCCTGAATGCCTCCTTATGCCCTCGGCAGGCAGGGGGGCTTCTCTGTGGCGGCTTCATTAACTCTCCCCAAGGCCCAGAGTTCTGCCTAGTTGTCGGGGATGTGTATCTTTTCATCAGAGGAAGATGTAACCAACCTGTCATCCCACAGGGAGGGGAGGGAGGGGCCCTGTAAGCCAGGAAATTACCAAGGTGAGGAAGGGTGGCAGGTTTTACCCGATTTTATCTTCACTCTCCTCGGGGCTCTCATTCTGTTCCAGGGTGTCTCTCACTAGGCCTCTGGCCCAGGAGGCCTCCTTCCTTCTTGCTGGGACCCTTGGGTGGGTTCTACTTTGTATTCACCTGCTGAGAAGGCCCTCCCTAGGGACGTGAGGTGCTCGGGGGTCTGAGAGCTTCCTCAGCTCCCCAGAGACCTGCCCAGGGCCCCTGGAGTCTCAACGTGCGCACCACGTAGTCCGTCCAGGAGGAGGTACATGAGAAGCCACTCCTTTAGAATTCCTCTTTGGTTTCTTAGTGCCCTGAAGCACCCACCAGCATTCCTGCCTGGATCTTGGGAGCAATACAGCTGTCTGTTACAGTTCTCTCCATCGGTACAAAGCCAGCTCATCCTCAAGCCCTCAAAGGAGCAAGCACTTTGCATGTAGTAAGCGGTCCCTGCACGTACCCCCTGAGGCTGGGGAAGGAAGTCATTAAGCATTTTTCAAGAGGGGCTTGCCCATGGTCAGGGGCTAAGTTAGAGGCACAGTGCCTAAACGCCAGGCCAGGATGCACACCATGGAGTGCATTCTTCACTTGTCCTCAAATAGGCTTAGAAGAGAAGTAGATTTAAATAATTAGCATGATACGAGTATTGTAAGGAAGGATGCAACCAAGACTTCCCCAGCTGAACTGCCTTTTATTTGAAGGGGCCTCTGCAGTGTCTTCCAGCCCAGGCTGACTGGGCAAGCTTGGCGTAAGCCTCGGCTGGTGGAGATTAAATGAGGGAAACACTCTCGGTTTTCCCTAGAATGTTCTCTCGCCCAAGCATTAGGCCTTAGATGGTTCAGAGAGCAGGAAAATGATGAGGCCTAAAGGTCTGGCCCCCAGCCATCTACTCGGGACACTGGTGGGGCTAATGCAACCTGCCCAGGTCAGCGTGGAGCTGTGGAGTGACCGCAGCCTCTGGGACCTCAAGGTAGGGTGTGGTCTCCCAGGGCCTGGCTCTCCAGGTGTGTGATCCATGTGGGATCCTCCCTGTCCTACCACCTTGCTGGTTCCCTGCAAAAAGCAGGTGGGACATGGTGTGCACCAGCCCGGCCCCCAAGTCACAGGCTCCTCGGCGATGGGCTCCCCCGTGACCCTGGGGGTGCTGGGTGCCCTGACCCACCCTGCCAGCCCCATGACCCTTGGCCCCACATCCACCCCCCGCAGGTACCTTGCACTCTATGCCTATAAGCCCCAGAAGAGCGACGAGCTGGAGCTGCGCAGGGGTGAGACGTACCGCGTCCTTGAGAAGTGCCAGGATGGCTGGTTCAAGGGCGCGTCCTTGAGGACCGGGCTTTCTGGGGTGTTCCCGGGCAACTACGTGACGCCTGTCTCCAGGTGAGGCCCTGGCTGCCTGGGAGGGGGGAGTACAGCCCCAGGGCCCTCCGGGGCACCCCTGCCTCCCACCAGCTCCGAGCACCCCTGAGCAGGGCTCCCCTCAGCGTTTCACCTCCTGAGCTGGGTTTTGCTGTCTTCCCCTCGGTGGACACTGCCTGCGGAGGCAGGAGAGGGCACAGAAGGAGCTGGAGTCAGGGCCGCAGCCCTCAGCAGGGAGGGGCGGTCACCACAGATGGTGCCAACAAGTGAGTGTGAGCACGTGGGGAGTGTGCATGTCCTCACATAGAGACCTGTGTACACACGTGCATATATGCAAAGGAAAAAGGCCACATCCCAAAAGGTAACGATTATTGAAGTAGCATTATGGGCAATTAACATTTTTTCTTCTTCAAGTGTTTTCCTGCCTTTTGCAGGTTTACTGTTGTACTATTTTTGTAAATAGAGAAAGTAATCTTTAGAGTTTGAGAAAGAGGAAACACAGAGTTGTCTGAGAACTTTTCATTGAGATGAGGAATCCACTATTGATTCTGTCAGTCTGATTCATGGAACCCTCTCCGGGCCCAGCCCTGAGTTAGCCCTGGATGCCAGTGAGCTGAAGACATGGCTCCCCTTAGAGCCGGACTGCCATGAGAAAAGTTAATGTCCAGGCTTGCATTTGTGGCAACACTGATTCATACTTTTCAAAGCTCCGAGGGGACCAGTGCTGGCTTGGAGGTGGGCCTCTCATTGTGTCTTCTAACAGCCCTCCCTGGAAAGGCCCATAATTTGTGAGCCCACTTTAATCAATTTTTAAAAATTGTTTCCTGGGGTGAAAGTGAGCAGATGTCACTTAAAAACTCAGTTTGGGCTGGCCAGCTGGCTGAGTTTCTTGCTAGAGGTGAATTTCTACGGGCTGAGCACGATGCTGCCCGTGGTCCAGGTCCCAAGAGGCTGTTTCCCCAGTGCTGTTCTGCAGAAGCGCTGGCTCAGCGCTGCAGGCTCCTCCCTGGCTGGAGTCACAGCCCAGCTGTACCAGCTCGTGGAGATGGGGCCCTCCAACCTGGCCAGAAGCCATGGCCCTGCAGTGACACTCCTCTCCCACGCATGGCTTCCCCTGCCTCATGACCTAGACCTGAGGGGACAGCAGGGAGGTTGACACAGCGCTGGGACCCACAAAAGCTTCCAAGCTCCCAGATGCTGCCAGAGATTGCCCCCGTCAGCCAGCACATGGGTTTCACGCATGAACAGGTATGGCCAAAGGACTATTAGCCTGTTTCCAGAGTCCCAATGCTCCTTTTGTATCTCTGAACAACTCTCTGGTGTCCTCTGAAGCCCAGGTGAAAGGGCATCTGCATCTGGTATGAAGCCGCAAGCTCCCTGGCACCCCCAGCAGAACGTGGTCTGTCTGCGCCTCTTCCCAGAGACCGGCAGAAGCAGGAGGGCACGTCCAGGAGGAGCTGGGTCCTTGCCATCACTCCCCACGTACCAGATGTGTCCGAGCCTCGTGGGTGCGGCTGAGTCATCTGCTCTTGCTGGACGTGTTTGGGTACACACAGCTGCTAGAAAAAATCTAGGCAGAAGCTCTGATACAGAATATCCGATTGCCTTGATCCTGCCTGTTTCTCAGTGTTCTTTTACTATTTCTTCAATGGTAACCGGGTCTCATCACACCCAGATTTAGCCCCATACAGTTTTATTTGGGTGAGCTGCTGTCAAGCTTGAGCTCTGGGCCCCATATTCCTCCAGGGATTTGCTTCAGGGTCTGAGCCCTGGACTACATGACCTTGCCTTGCAGAGCCCCGAGCACCAGGTGAATGGGCCTCTGCCAGCAGCCTGCGCCATGCAGCATCTGTGCCCTCTCCTGACTCGATTGTACTTTATGTCCTCAGGGTTCCTGCAGGAGGCCCCACGCTGCCCCGGAATAACGTGGCTGCAGGGTCTCCACTGGCCAAAGGGATCGCCACAACCATTCACCCAGGTGGTGGGAGTCTGAGCAGCCCGGCACCTGCCATGAGACCCGCCCTTCCCCTCAGCACAGCCCAGTCCCCTCACCAGGCAGCTTCTCCTGCAATGGGCACTTGTCTGCGGCACTCAGCCCAGCCAGCAGCCGGCCAGGCCCACAGTGCTATCCCCACAGGTACGTACAGGTGCCAGGGGCCTTACTCTGAGAAGGGGAGGTCTTGGGGGCACAAATCATGAGAAACATTTTGGCCCATGTCTCAAGCTATCCATGGTGGGGCAAGTTGTATTTGCTAATCATAACCATAAACTCTTGGTAATCTCCTGTAAATTTATTGACTGACCATATTTCCCTATCCTGGCAGCTGAAAAGGTTTAGAGAATTCACAAATATTTACACATTTCATTGCAGCCAGAGGCCTGCATGGACTAATAAGATTAACTGTGGTGCCTTTGGATGACCCCACAAGGCCCCGTGGGCCAGCTGTGAGGGCCTTCCCTGTGTCAGCGCCCAGCATGTCTCTCCAGGGCTGTGACAAGGCCCAGACCCAGAGCTCCTTCTGAGATGCTTTGAGGCTGGAGGGAGTGATGGTCATTGACCCTTGCCCTCCATGCTGGCTTTATCCAGAGACTGACTGAATTCAAACAGCATTCGTTTGCTCCCTATATGGTGTAGATGAAGAGAAATTATGGGGTGGGTCTGAAAGGCGTAAAGAAGCTTAGCACTGAGCTAACAGGCTGGATCTTGACTCACGGATGGGGACCACCCCAGTAATTCCGACACCGTGGAGCCAGCCATGCCACCTCCGAGCTCTGAGAGGAGCCCCGGGCAGGAGGAGGTGACTCTGGATTACATCCAAGTGCACAGGATTCCTTTTCCCACCCCAACCTTATCCTCTCAGAAATCATCTCTCCTCCAAGTAAGGCCTTGTGTAAAATCTTTGGAGCAATAAAACCCACTGTTTTTAGAATCTAGCCAGAAGATGGCTGTTACAAGTGCCCCAGAGAACATCTGAGTGTGAGAAGACAACACAGCCCGCAGCACAGTGGGGCTGTCTCCTTCCAGTCACAGCTGGCGGGACATGAGGCCGGGAAATGCATGTCAGTCCACTCATACCCATACACACTCTTGGGACACAGGCCCGCATGTCGGCAGGCTGATGCCACCTGGCTCCCTGCAGCAGGAAGAATTGCTGTGCCCCTGGAGGGTGCTGCATGTGACACAAGCCACCCTGGGGACCCGGAGCCGGGCCCCTTCTGTCAGCCTGTGAAAAGGACCACCCCAGCTCTAGGCCTCGAGGACTGGCAGGCTGGGAGGAGGGGCCATGTGGCACCTGGTGACACAGAGAGGGCTGGCGAGGCCCAAGAGGAGGAAAGCAGCAGTCAGGCACGGGAACAAGGAAGGAGCCCTTGGAGGGAGGAGGAGAGGAGCAGGCAGATGGGCGGAAGCGGGAGAAAGCGCATTCCTATTCTGGAGATGGGGCAGAGGCCTGGCTGGAGTCGCGTACACACAGGCGCAGATGGACCCGTGTGTGAACGCTGGGGCCACATGACTGCCATGGCCCCCATTCCATCCTGTGTAAATGGAGCTTAGCTCTGGGCCACTGTGTGAGGACCCTCTGGCAGGGCATATCTAGTATACAGTAAGTACGCGGTAGCTGTCTTTATTCCAGAGAATAAGCATCTTACTGGAGAGGCCGAGGAGTAAATACAGACTGTCACCCAAGATCTAGAAGGCTGAATTCTCTTATAAAGGCCATGGACACCCACTGAGGGATTTTAAGCAAGAGGATGACACTTAAGCAAATACCTCCAGGCACCGTAGGGAGGAAGAGTTGGTGTGGGCCAGCCTGAGGCTGGAAGCCCGCAGAAGGGTGTTGCTATCCCCTTGTGAAAGAGGATGGTGGGCCTGGCGCCCCAAGTCAGGTTGCAGAACTAGGGCAGAGCAACGAGATGTTCAGAGACAGAACAGTCACGAGTAGGAGACGGGCTGCATGGAAGTGCTCGCAGTGAGCACGGAGCAAGTCCAGTTTCGGGTCTCTGGGCTGGTACACAGAGAGGGTGACAGTAGTGTCCCCCGACCCACAAGAGATCGGAAGGGCCCTGGCTTACGGGGACAGTAATGACATGTGGCTTTGAGAGGTGCTGTGGGCACTAGCCCCACTGAGCCCCACTGGCTGATTCAGAAGAGCCTCCTTATGTGGGACCCACATCCCATGCGTGTGCCCCACCCGGCCATAGTACAAAGTGGCCCCTGTCTGTCCAGCCCACCTTACAGGCAAGGCACAGACACGTGACCTAGGCCCCAGGAACACACTCCTGCATGTGACCTCCATTCAGAAGACAAAGACCTGAGAGGTCCCCTTTGGGGGATGGAGGTGGTGGTGTAAGCGTGCAGCTCTTCACAGCAGCAGGGTGGACATCTGGCCTCATGCTGGGTGGCGTCCACGCTCTCCTGGGGCCTTCTGGGTGGGCCGGGTCCTGCCCTGGGCATAGAGCTTCCAGGACTGACTCTGCCATTCCGAGGCTCCATCAGTGCCTAATCATCTCTCATGTATATTATTTTTGCTTAAATTAGTCAATGATGAGTTCTTCATTTTTGTTTGCAACTCTGGCTTGTGGGACCCTGGTACAAAAAGAGCTCTTCAGTCATATTACCTGGTGCCGGCCTCCGCCCCGACCGTTACCTTCCAACCAGACATGCTGATAGCACAGCTTGAGTTCATCTGGTGGTATTTGCTGGGAGCCTCTTGGTAGGGATGCCAAGTGATGGGGTGAGCCCACACAGAGCTTCCTGACTGGCGTGCCAAGGCTGTGTGAGAAGCATGCCAAGATACTGATTTCCCTGACCCTGAAGCACACAGGCAGGGCAAGTCCCAAGCCAGGGCCCCCTGATTACAGACACCTTGTCCAGTCACCCTAGTGTGCCACCCAAAAGGTTCTAAGTACACCGTGACTAGAAAGCTGGGCAGCCTGCCCCTCACTGGGAGTGCTCATGCCAGCACCACACCCTTCCCATATCACACCTTGTTAGCAAATATCTCAATTCCAAGAAGAAAATGAGACCTGCCACTCATTTCCTCCTCTGTGGAATAGCAAGCAGAATGAAAAGAAATTGGCATGGCTAGAGGCATATCAGTCACTGCATCTCAGTCGATCGCCATAGTAACCACATGGTGTGGAAAGCATTCTCTGCCATCGGTTCAGTTTTACATATGGGAAGAGGAAGATTCAGGATGGTTAAAGCTACTTCTCCAGCATATCCCAACCTGATGCCAGTCCCCAACAACTGCTGTCACAGCTGGGTTAAAGAATGGCTCCCACACATCATATCAGTAAATTAAATGTCACTGAGTTCCCACAGCATTTTCCACTTCATTCTGCATTTAGAGAGAGAAAAAACACTGTTGACAGTACAAGTAATGGATTGTTCACTGCAGTAATTGCCCATTTCAGCAGACCCCAACCCAGGCAGTTGAGAGGCATTTCATCAATGTTCTCATCTTCAGCCAGAGGCAGGCAGTTTGACAAAGGCTTAATTGCATTGGCCATAACATCCAATATGATTTGTTGTACTTGATTAATGTAACTCCTTTTCCAAGGGCAGAACTCTCCCCGGAAAGTTCCAGCATCCACACACCCTCATAGCAGTGCTTAGCAGGTGCAAGAACCTTCTCCAGCCATTTATCTACGAGCAAAAAGCACTGAAAGTGAGCTAGATGCACATAAGGCACTCTGTTAGGGTCTGGAGATGCAGAGAAGAATCACAGAGACCCCATTTCTACCCCCATTATAACGAAGGACAAGAAAACAAATGCTCATAATAGAGTTTGAAAGGCACTGTGGCAGAGGCATAAGGAGGCTATTAAGAAAGCACAGAGGAGAGAAACCTCATTCAGCTTGGGAAGGAAAGTGGAAGAGAGAAGTCTGTGGGAAGTTTTCAAGAGGAGGTGCCGCTGCCTGGATTCTTACAGTACCAAAAGGAGCCATCTCAGCAGAGTTCCACCAGAAGAACAAGCAGGGGCAAGGGCGTGGCAAGGAGAGAGGCTGTAGCCTTTGGGTGACTTTATCTGGATGTGATTGAACAAAGATACAGAAAGAAGGTCAGGGTGCTGTCGGCAGTTTCTCTGCAGGAACCAGATTTATGTCTGTGTCTTACAATGGGCAGAATATAGCATCAGCAGTGGAGCCAGGTGAGAATGGAGGCATGGATAGAGGACCGGGCTGGCAGAGGACAGGTGCCCTCGGAAGCTGACATGAGGCCAGGCTGGGGAACAAAGACAGCAAGAGGACGAGTGTCTTGTGGTGAAGCTGAAAGGTAAGCAGAGGCGTTTCATGAAGGCTATTTAGACCACGTCAAGGAATTTCGGTGTTTATCCTAAAGGCAATGGACACATTAGAGGGTTTTTAATAATAGCTATAATCATATTTTTGTATCTAAAGGATAAAGCTAGACTTCTACTTACGCCCAAGACAAAGTGATGAGGACAGTCTTTACCCTCTCGGTGGAAACAACTAAAAGCACAAATATATGAAACAACACTGCATGAGGCACTGGCTATTAGTAGACGAGGGGCAGTGATTCATGAGAAATGGGAAACAAAGACATGAGCCCCAGCTTACTGGCTGCAGAGAAGTGCCAGGCATTGCACCGGCAGGCTCCCAAGGTGATGATGTGCAGTTGAGAGTCTGGGCAACAGACGGCTAGAATTTGAAGGATGGAACACCAGAGCCTGAAAGAAAGAAAGCCCCAGAGCACACACTGTATCCTCTGAGTGACATCTGAGAACTAAACAGCGTATGCAAGTGAAGAAACCATGCAAAACCAGGAGAACAATGAAAGAGGACCAGTGCCATCTGCCCTGCACACACAGAGCACTGGGAATCGTATCTGTTCCCACCAGCCAGACTGGGAAAAGCAGCAACACAGGGCATGGACTAATCTGCACAGAAGGGTCTTGCCTCAGTAGTGAGGAATGTTATCCCTGGACTGAGTGCTATTCTAGTCCCATCTAACCAATCTTAAACTCAAAAAGAGCAAACTGTTTCCTATTAATTTAACTGTCCTAGAACTAAACTCAATAATATTTATAGGAATACAAAAATATCCAGCTCTCAACAATAGAAAAATAACAATGTCTGATATCAACAAAAAAATTACAGGCATACAAAGAAGCAGAAAAATACGATCCATAATGATGAGTTAATCACAACTGACCCAGAACTAACACAGATGTTAGAATTTGCAGACATTAAAACAGATATTATAATTGCATTCCAAATGCTCATAAAGTAGAAACATGGAAGATATTTGAAAGGCCCAAATGAATTCTAGAAATAAAAACTACAGTGTGGATACACTGGATGGAATTAATGGCAGACTAGATGTTACTGAAGAAAACATTAGTGAACTTCAAGGCATAATAATAGAAACTATGAAAAATGAAATGGATATGAAGAGAATTTTTTTTTTAATGAGCACAGCATAAGTAAGCAATGGGACAACTTCAAGCAAACCAATATACATGTAATTGGAGCCCTCAAGGTAAAGGAGAAAAAGGTTAGGCAGAAAAATTATTTGAAGAAATAATGGCCCAAACTGTCCTAAATTTTATGTGAACTATAAACTCACAAATCAATGACAGTTGATGGGAGAATATATTCATAAATGACAAATCCGATAAAGGGCTGACATCCAAAATATATAAAGAGCTCATGCACCTCAACAAACAAAAAGTGAACAATCCAATTAAAAAATGGGCAGAGGAGCTGAACAGACAGTTCTCCAAAGAAGAAATTCAGATGGCCAACAGACACATGAAAAGATGCTCCACATCACTTGTCATCAGAGAAATGCAAATTAAAACCACAATGAGATATCACCTCACACCAGTAAGGATCACCACCAACCAAAAGACAAACAACAACAAATGTTGGCGAGGTTGTGGAGAAAGGGGAACCCTCCTACACTGCTTGTGAGAATGTAAATTTGTTCAACCATTGTGGAAAGCAGTATGGAGGTTCCTCAAAAAGCTCAAAATAGAAATACCATTTGACCCAGGAATTCCACTTCTAGGAATTTACCCTAAGAATGCAGCACTCCAGTTTGAAAAAGACAGATGCACCCCCATGTTTATCGCAGTATTATTTACAATAGCCAAGAAATGGAAGCAACCTAAGTGTCCATCAATAGATGAATGGATAAAGAAAATGTGGTACATATACACAATGGAATATTATTCAGCCATAAGAAGAAAACAAATCCTACCATTTGAAACAGCATGGATGGAGCTAGAGGGTATTATGCTTAGTGAAATAAGCCAGGCAGAGAAAGACAAGTACCAAATGATTTCACTCATATGTGGAGTATAAGAACAAAGAAAAACTGAAGGAACCAAACAGCAGCAGAATCACAGAACCCAAGAATGGACTAACGGTTTCCAAAGGGAAAGGGACTGGGCAGGAGGGGTGGGAAGGGAGGGATAAGGGCAGGGAAAAAGAAAGGGGGCCTTACGATTAGCATGTATAATGTTGGGGGTGCATAGGGAGGGATGTGCAACATAGAGAAGACAAGTAGTGAGTCTACAGCATCTTACTACACTGATGGACAGTGACTGTAATGGGGTTTGTGGGGAGGGACTTGGTGAAGGGGGAGTCTAGTAACCATAATGTTCTTCATGTAATTGTAGATTAATGATAATAAAATGAATTAAAAAATAATAATAATAATAAAAATAAATCCTAAGAACTGCGAGAAAAAAAAATCAATAACAGTTGGTATCCCCCAAGTGCAAGAAACAAGGGGAAAACTACACCTAATTATATAGATTTTTGTATAAAACTACAAGGCAAATTATAATGAAATTGTTCAAAATCTTTGATATAATCTTAAAAGCAACATGAGGAAAAAAGATACACTACATTAAAGTAGGAGAAAAATAAAGATTAAAGTAGATTTCTTGTCAGGAACACTTTAGATGAGAAGACAGTGGCATAACTGAAAGAAACAAATCTATCCAGTTAGGATGCTAGACTCAGCAAAAATGTCCTTCAAAAATGAAAGTAAAGAATTATTCACACATTGGAAAGCTAAAAGATTTCATCACCATTGGGCCCACACTATGAAAAGTGTTTTAAAGTTATTTTTGGTAGATGGAAAACGGTATCAGTTGAAAACATGGATCTATACAAAGAAATGAGCGCTAGAAATGTAATTGCATAGGTAAATATATGTTTTTTCTTATTATTTAAATATCTTTAAACTGTAACTGTTTAAACAAAAATAAAAACAATGCAGTTGGGATTTAAGACCTAACTAAAAGTAAAATACGTAATGCAAACACATAAAGGTTGGGAGCAGAGAAATGGAAGTACCAGATGCTATTAAAATTTATGGCCTCACTTGATAGACAATGATACGTTAAAGATGTGAGCAACCACTAAACATCAAAATGAAGAGCTACTACAAATAAGCTACCAGATTATAAGGAATCACAAAAACCTCCAATCCATCTAAAAGGAGTCGTAAGGACAAGGGAAGAGGAACACAGACCACACACAAGGTCAAACAGAACAAATGTCATGAAATGTAGGCTTGAACCTACTCATACAAATAATCACATTAAATATAAATGTGACTCTAAATAACTTGAAATAGAATGCAGAGATTGTCAGGTAGTATTTAAAATAGAAAGAAAAGAAAACAAGAGCCAACATACGCTGTGAAAAGGAAACATTTTAATTCTTAAATACAAACACACAAATAAGTTAAAAATGAAAGGATGGAACAAGATATACAGTTGATTCTCATTATTCACAGTAGCTCTGTTCTATAATGTTTCTATGAACACTGAATTAGTGAATAGTGAACTATTGCTCCCAAGTGAAATATGTGCATGTATCTCACATAGATTAAAATCTTAAATACTAAAAATAACTCATTCTGGTAGCTTTTTTATTTTACAAAAGAGAAAATGGGGTTCAGAAATGTTAAGTGACCATGCCCCTAACAGATGGCAGTCAGACCCATCCAGCTGGCCCAGAGCTGGGGTTTCTTGCCCTGCCTGGCCCCTCCCATCTCCATCCCTGGGCATCTCTGTATGAGCCAAAACTAGACAGAGCATCACCCAGCTGCACCTCATTGGGGAACATGTGTGGCAGTGACTCAGATTCTTTACTGAGAATTTGAGAATGTCTGAGAATGACTGCAAAAACACCACAGGCTTTGATTTGGGGGTTATAAATCAATTTTAGCTTATAAGTGAATTTGCATATCCATCTCTGAATAATGAGGGTCAGCTGTACCATGCCAATACTAATCAAAAGAAATCTGGGGTGGTTATATTAGTGTCAGACAGAGTAGACTTTAAAACAAATAATATTATTACTAACAGGTAATTTCATAATGTTAAAGGGGGGATCAGTTCATTGAGAGAAATAAATGCATCAAATAGCAGAGCTTCAAAATATATAAGAAGTTACTGATAGAGCTGCAAAGCAGAATAGACAAATACACAATTATAGTCAAAAGAGCTTTTCAAAACTCTCAATAGTTGTTAGAACAATAGACAGAATATTGTAAGAATATAGAACATTAGAACAACACTATGACCAACCTAACTGACATGGAGAACTCAATCCAACCACCGCAAAGCACACATTCAGGTGCACACAGAACACACTTACCAGAGCAGACCTTGTTCTGGGCCGTAACATTTAAATCTCAATAAATTTAAAAGGATTCAGGTCACACCAACTCCATTCCCTGACCACATAGAGTTAGAACACAAGATATCTCCAAATATTTGTAAACTAAATGGCGCACTTCAAAATAACCCATGCATCAAAGAAATCAGACATGTTACTAGGAAGCGTTGTGAACTGCATGAAATGAACACAGCATGTCAGGCTTCCTGGGATGCCAGTAAAGCAGTGCTTAAGAGGAAATTTATGGCACTAAATGCCTCCATTAGAAAATAAAGTCTCAAATCAATCACTGCAGTTTCAGTTTAAGAAATTTAAGAATTTAACCAGCATGTGGAGCAGAGATGGAAACTACTGTGGAGCAAATGCAGATCACACAGAGCAGGGAATGCCAAGTGAGAAAGAGCCAGCATAGGCCGAGGGGAAGAGGGAGGGGAGAGATTGGGAGAGATTTTGAGGACATTTCAGGTGTAAGAAGCCCAGGAAAAGGAGGTACTAGCTATGAGAAGACAAGAATAGCAGGAAGTCGATTGCATCAGTGGGACCCACTTACCTCTGTTGGTAAGTCACAGGTGGGAAGCTAACAGAGCTATAAGGTTGGGAGGCTGGGGAAGGACTCCACCTGGGGACCTGCCCTCGAGGCCAGAGGGCTGGGCCACATGCAGAGGAGTTGTAGAGAGGGGGCCTGAAGCTGTGGGGGACCCGTTTCCCTTTCCTCCATGAAGTGGGAATGGTGAACTGGGGTAAGGGAAGGACAAAGCTGACAGAGACATAGGTCATGCATCTATTTGGCTCATTATAGAGCACCTGCTGGGGGCCAGGAACATTCCCGGACACTGGGACAGAGCAGTGAATGGACGAGGGCTCTCGGCGCTCAGGGCCCCAGACTACTGAAGTACTCCAAAGGGTTAAGGAGTGGAGGGGATCCTGAGGCAGGAACAACAGTGCTTCTCAAGCAGCCTGCCTCTGTGGGGTGGGTTGTTGAGCAAGTAGGATCACTAGCGGGATAGCCGTCTGGGTCAGCACAGGGTCAGGTGAAATTAAGGCACATCCTACTGGCCATCAATGGGGTCCCAACATCTTCTGCTCCAGCGTCATGAGCCGTGCTTCTCCTCACGGGCACTCTTTCTCCTCTAGCAGTTCTGTTCTGTGCAGTCTGTCAAGATGTTTCAGATGAGGTTCTCTTTCCTCAAAGACTCATTCATTCATTCAGAAACTTTATTAAGCCCCTTCTGCATGCCAGGCACCATTCCCGCTGTTTGGGCCAGTGCCCCTCCCTCGTGGAGCTTGCACTGTAGTGGGGGACAGACGGTGGACACTCAGTATGTAACAAAGGGCATATTCTATGGGTCCTCAAAAGGAGGTAATGCCAGGGAGAAAGAAACAGTATAAGAGGGCAAGAGGGGCCAAGACTGGAGAAGACAGGTCATGCTGTGGCTGGTGGTTAGGACGGGAGTCTGAGAGGTGGTGTCCAAGCTTTCTGGGGGAGGGCAGTCTGTGCACTCACATGCTGGCACCAAGCGTCCGCAGTGAGAGCCAGCATGCGTGCGTGATGGGCAGCCAGGGACCAAGGTGGCCGAGGGGAAGAGGGAGGGGAGAGATTGGGAGAGACTGCGGAGAGATTGCATGGCAGCAGGAAGACCTGGGGTACCATCCCTCCTCGGTGTCTGTTAGCAAGGCCACTTGGCAGGCTTGTGAGGGCTCACCAGCCCTAGCCCTCCGCAGGCGGCAGGAGCCAGAGCAGTCCCTACAGACTGTGTTTTCAGATGCCCTCCCTTCCCGTTGCGGGGCCAGCGGGCTGGGGTGAAGGAGAGTTCAGGCAGCTGGGAGGGGCAGATAAAAGGCCCCAGGAGCACAGTCCCTGTGCCGGGCTCCCTCGGGGTGATTAAGGGAACCAAGCAACTTCCTTGGTCTGCATAACTGCCTGACCTGGTCTTCGGAAATGGCAGAGACATGTTGAGTGAATATCTAAACCCATCCCAACCCCAAGTAGTTTCTTAAACCCATAAATCAGCCTTTATATATTTCACCTCCTAGAAACAGAGGCCAGGGCCTGAGCGCTGGAGAGCCCGCAATCGTACAATTAGATCTCACCAGCTCTGCCTGGGCAGCTGTCGGAGGAGCAGCCAGCTGCAGGTGGTGGGGCTCGAGCTCCTTCACACACCCGGGATGTGCATCAGGACTGATGAGCACCCTGAGCATCCACACATATCGCAGGCTTAGAATGTTGTTTTATTGCACCATTTTTTTTTTTTTAATAATTATTTTTTATTGAAGGGTAGTTGACACACAGTATTACATTACATGAGTTTCAAGTGTACAACACAGTGGTAGAACATTTATATACATAATTCTAGGTTCCAGCTATCACCCTACCAGGCTGTTACAATATCTTGACTATATTCCTTATGCTATACATTACATCCCGGTTACTAATTTATTTTACCATTGGAAGTCTGTCCTTTTTTTTTTTTTTTTTTTTTTTTTTTTTTGTGAGGGCATCTCTCATATTTATTGATCAAATGGTTGTTAACGACAATAAAATTCTGTATAGGGGAGTCAATGCTCAATGCACAATCATTATTCCACCCCAAGCCTAATTTTTGTCAGTCTCCAATCTTCTGAGGCATAACAAACAAGTTCTTACATGGAGAACAAATTCTTACATAGTGAATAAGTTACATAGTGAACAGTACAAGGGCAGTCATCACAGAAACTTTCGGTTTTGCTCATGCATTATGAACTATAAACAGTCAGTTCAAATATGAATACTCATTTGGTTTTTATACTTGATTTATATGTGGATACCACATTTCTCTCTTTATTATTATTATTTTTAATAAAATGCTGAAGTGGTAGGTAGATACAAGATAAAGGTAGAAAACATAGTTTAGTGTTGTAAGAGAGCACATGTAGATGATCAGGTGTGTGCCTGTAGACTATGTGTTACTCCAAGCTAGACCAGGGCAATAAAACATCCACGTATGCAGAAGATTTCTCTCAGAACGGGGGGGTGAGGTTCTAAGCCTCACCTCTGTTGATCCCCAATTTCTCACCTGATGGCCCCCCTGCGACTGTGCCTGTCTTAGGTTGTTCCTCCCTTGAGGAATCTTACCCGTCTCTGGCTAACCAGTCATCTTCCGGGGCCATACAGGGAAATGTGAAGTTGGTAAGTGAGAGAGAAGCCTTATTGTTTGAAAAAGTTAGCTTTTTACTTCTTTGCATATTTATGCCCTGTGGCTTCTATGCCCAGCATTTGTCTTGAGGTATCTTTACCACTTGGAAGAATTATGATACTCGGTAAATTTGATATGAGGCACGAATTCTATTTAAGGGTTGTAATTAGGAAGGAAGAAGAAAAGCTATAGAAGTAGCAGGCGGAAGAAAACATGGGAAGATTGATTATTTCTTTGATATATCTTCTTGTAGAGTAACTTCAGCATGTATAGGTTTTAAGCTACTACTTAAATTGCACACACACATTAACATAATAGGAGTATAGTTACATAACCAAAGCATATCTGTAATTACCAGCCATCTGCAGTGAAACCAAGAAAACCAGTTAGGCACCTTAGGCATTTGTGAAAACTTATCTATGATATGGTGGATATTGTCCAACTGAACTTGAACAGTCTGAGGGAAATCAGACAAATTAAAACAACCCATTCCTGGGGACTGTTCATATGCCATATGTTCTTTTAACAATAAATAGTTTGTAGTTGTAAGACTTTGGAGCGCTACTATTTGCACTTCTCCAAATTCTTGGTTGAGTTCCAACAGTATAGATACAGTCCAATTTTGTTGTTTTACTGTATGCACAGGCCAGCTTAGATATCTCCTTTCTCATTCCCATGGCAGGTCCAGGAACTGGTGGGATGAGTGCATCTACAGCTGTAGCAGTGCGTGGATCTTTGTTGGGGTTTTTTGATGATCATCTTCTGGCATGAGTCTTCCAGAGGGTGCAGATGTTGGAAGTTCTTTTTCATATCGTATCTTAGTTCATTTTCGGGGTAGCCCAATTAGGCTTTGATCCTCTGTATAAACACAAACAGACCCTTTGCCTACACTTTTATATGCCCTTTATACCCTTGTGTAGAACTTGTTGGAGGTTACCACACAGGAGCTGCCTTTTTTTTTTTTTTTTTTTTGCTATCACTAATCTACACTTACATGACGAATATTATGTTTACTAGGCTCTCCCCTATACCAGGTCTCCCCTATAAACCCCTTTACAGTCACTGTCCATCAGCATAGCAAAATGTTGTAGAATCACTACTTGCCTTCTCTGTGTTGTACAGCCCTCCCTTTTCTCCTACCCCCCCATGCATGTTAATCTTAATGCCCCCCTACTTCTCCCCCCCTTATCCCTCCCTACCCACCCATCCTCCCCAGTCCCTTTCCCTTTGGTACCTGTTAGTCCATTCTTGAGTTCTGTGATTCTGCTGCTGTTTTGTTCCTTCAGTTTTTCCTTTGTTCTTATATTCCACAGATAAGTGAAATCATTTGGTATTTCTCTTTCTCCGCTTGGCTTGTTTCACTGAGCATAATACCCTCCAGCTCCATCCATGTTGCTGCAAATGATTGGATTTGCCCTTTTCTTATAGCTGAGTAGTATTCCATTGTGTATATGTACCACATCTTCTTTATCCATTCATCTATTGATGGACATTTAGGTTGCTTCCAATTCTTGGCTATTGTAAATAGTGCTGCAATAAACATAGGGGTGCATCTGTCTTTCTCAAACTTGATTGCTGCATTCTTAGGGTAAATTCCTAGGAGTGCAATTCCTGGGTCAAATGGTAAGTCTGTTTTGAGCATTTTGATGTACCTCCATACTGCTTTCCACAATGGTTGAACTAACTTACATTCCCACCAGCAGTGTAGGAGGGTTCCCCTTTCTCCACAGCCTCGCCAACATTTGTTGTTGTTTGTCTTTTGGATGGCAGCCATCCTTACTGGTGTGAGGTGATACCTCATTGTAGTTTTAATTTGCATTTCTCTGATAATTAGCGATGTGGAGCATCTTTTCATGTGTCTGTTGGCCATCTGTATTTCTTTTTTGGAGAACTGTCTGTTCAGTTCCTCTGCCCATTTTTTAATTGGGTTATTTGTTTTTTGTTTGTTGAGGCATGTGAGCTCCTTATATATTCTGGACGTCAAGCCTTTATCGGATGTGTCATTTTCAAATATATTCTCCCATACTGTAGGGATCCTTCTTGTTCTATTGATGGTGTCTTTTGCTGTACAGAAGCTTTTCAGCTTAATATAGTCCCACTTACTCATTTTTGCTGTTGTTTTCCTTGCCCGGGGAGATATGTTCAAGAAGAGGTCACTCATGTTTATGTCTAAGAGGTTTTCGCCTATGTTTTCTTCCAAGAGTTTAATGGTTTCATGGCTTACATTCAGGTCTTTGATCCATTTTGAGTTTACTTTTGTATATGGGGTTAGACAATGGTCCAGTTTCATTCTCCTACATGTAGCTGTCCAGTTTTGCCAGCACCACCTGTTGAAGAGACTGTCATTTCGCCATTGTATGTCCATGGCTCCTTTATCAAATATTAATTGACCATATATGTCTGGGTTGATGTCTGGATTCTCTAGTCTGTTCCATTGGTCTGTGGCTCTGCTCTTGTGCCAGTACCAAATTGTCTTGATTACTATGGCTTTATAGTAGAGCTTGAAGTTAGGGAGTGAGATCCCCCCTACTTTATTCTTCTTTCTCAGGATTGCTTTGGCTATTCGGGGTCTTTGGTGTTTCCATATGAATTTTTGAATTATTTGTTCCAGTTCATTGAAGAATGTTGCTGGTAGTTTCATAGGGATTGCATCAAATCTGTATATTGCTTTGGGCAGGATGGCCATTTTAACGATATTAATTCTTCCTAGCCACGAGCATGGGATGAGTTTCCATCTGTTAGTGTCCCCTTTAATTTCTCTTAAGAGTGACTTGTAGTTTTCAGAGTATAAGTCTTTCACTTCTTTGGTTAGGTTTATTCCTAGGTATTTTATTTTTTTTGATGCAATTGTGAATGGAGTTGTTTTCCTGATTTCTCTCTCTGTTGGTTCATTGTTAGTATATAGGAAAGCCACAGATTTCTGTGTGTTGATTTTGTATCCTGCAACTTTGCTGTATTCCGATATCAGTTCTAGTAGTTTTGGGGTGGAGTCTTTAGGGTTTTTTATGTACAGTATCATGTCATCTGCAAATAGTGACAGTTTAACTTCTTCTTTACCAATCTGGATTCCTTGTATTTCTTTATTTTGTCTGATTGCCGTGGCTAGGACCTCCAGTACTATGTTAAATAACAGTGGAGAGAGTGGGCATCCCTGTCTAGTTCCCGATCTCAGAGGAAATGCTTTCAGCTTCTCGCTGTTCAATATAATGTTGGCTGTGGGTTTATCATAGATGGCCTTTATTATGTTGAGGTACTTGCCCTCTATTCCCATTTTGCTGAGAGTTTTTAACATGAATGGATGTTGAACTTTGTCAAATGCTTTTTCAGCATCTATGGAGATGATCATGTGGTTTTTGTCTTTCTTTTTGTTGATGTGGTGGATGATGTTGATGGACTTTCGAATGTTGTACCATCCTTGCATCCCTGGAATGAATCCCACTTGGTCATGGTGTATGATCCTTTTGATGTATTTTTGAATTCGGTTTGCTAATATTTTGTTGAGTATTTTTGCATCTACATTCATCAGGGATATTGGTCTGTAGTTTTCTTTTTTGGTGGGGTCTTTGCCTGGTTTTGGTATTAGGGTGATGTTAGCTTCATAGAATGAGTTTGGGAGTATCCCCTCCTCCTCTATTTTTTGGAAAACTTTAAGGAGAATGGGTATTATGTCTTCCCTGTATGTCTGATAAAATTCCGAGGTAAATCCATCTGGCCCGGGGGTTTTGTTCTTTGGTAGTTTTTTGATTACCTCTTCAATTTCGTTGCTGGTAATTGGTCTGTTTAGATTTTCTGTTTCTTCCTGGGTCAATCTTGGAAGGTTATATTTTTCTAGGAAGTTGTCCATTTCTCCTAGGTTTCCCAGCTTGTTAGCATATAGGTTTTCATAGTATTCTCCAATAATTCTTTGTATTTCTGTGGGGTCCGTCGTGATTTTTCCTTTCTCGTTTCTGATACTGTTGATTTGTGTTGATTCTCTTTTCTTCTTAATAAGTCTGGCTAGAGGCTTATCTATTTTGTTTATTTTCTCGAAGAACCAGCTCTTGGTTTCATTGATTTTTGCTATTGTTTTATTCTTCTCAATTTTATTTATTTCTTCTCTGATCTTTATTATGTCCCTCCTTCTGCTGACCTTAGGCCTCATCTGTTCTTCTTTTTCCAATTTCGATAATTGTGACATTAGACCCTTCATTTGGGATTGCTCTTCCTTTTTTAAATATGCTTGGATTGCTATATACTTTCCTCTTAAGACTGCTTTTGCTGTGTCCCACAGAAGTTGGGGCTTAGTGTTGTTGTTGTCATTTGTTTCCATATATTGCTGGATCTCCATTTTGATTTGGTCATTGATCCATTGATTATGTAGGAGCGTGTTGTTAAGCCTCCATGTGTTTGTGAGCCTCTTTGCTTTCTTTGTACAGTTTATTTCTAGTTTTATGCCTTTGTGGTCTGAAAAGTTGGTTGGTAGGATTTCAATCTTTTGGAATTTTCTGAGGCTCTTTTTGTGGCCTAGTATGTGGTCTATTCTGGAGAATGTTCCATGTGCACTTGAGAAGAATGTATATCCCGCTGCTTTTGGATGTAGAGTTCTATAGATGTCTATTAGGTCCATCTGCTCTACTGTGTTGTTCAGTGCTTCCGTGTCCTTACTTATTTTCTGCCCAGTGGATCTATCCTTTGGGGTGAGCGGTGTGTTGAAGTCTCCTAGAATGAATGCATTGCAGTCTATATCCCCCTTTAGTTCTGTTAGTATTTGTTTCACATATGCTGGTGCTCCTGTGTTGGGTGCATATATATTTAGAATGGTTATATCCTCTTGTTGGACTGAGCCCTTTATCATTATGTAGTGTCCTTCTTTATCTCTTGTTACTTTCTTTGTTTTGAAGTCTATTTTGTCTGATATTAGTACTGCAACCCCTGCTTTCTTCTCACTGTTGTTTGCTTGAAATATGTTTTTCCATCCCTTGACTTTTAGTCTGTACATGTCTTTGGGTTTGAGGTGAGTTTCTTGTAAGCAGCATATAGATGGGTCTTGCTTTTTTATCCATTCTGTTACTCTGTGTCTTTTGATTGGTGCATTCAACCCATTAACATTTAGGGTGATTATTGAAAGATATGTACTTATTGCCATTGCAGGCTTTAAATTCGTGGTTACCAAAGGTTCAAGGTTAGCCTCTTTAGTATCTTACTGCCTAACTTAGCTCGCTTATTGAGCTGTTATATACACTATCTGGAGATTCTTTTCTTCTCTCCCTTCTTGTTCCTCCTCCTCGATTCTTCATATGTTGGGTGTTTTGTGCTGTGCTCTTTCTAGGAGTGCTCCCATCTAGAGCAGTCCCTGTAAGATGTTCTGTAGAGGTGGTTTGTGGAAAGCAAATTCCCTCAGCTTTTGTTTGTCTGGGAATTGTTTAATCCCACCGTCATATTTGAATGATAGTCGTGCTGGATACAGTATCCTTGGTTCAAGGCCCTTCTGTTTCATTGTATTAAATATATCATGCCATTCTCTTCTGGCCTGTAGGGTTTCTGTTGAGAAATCTGACGTTAGCCTGATGGGTTTCCCTTTATAGGTGACCTTTTTCTCTCTAGCTGCCTTTAACACTCTTTCCTTGTCCTTGATCTTTGCCATTTTAATTATTATGTGTCTTGGTGTTGCCCTTCTTGGATCCTTTCTGTTGGGGGTTCTGTGTATTTCCGTGGTCTGTTTGATTACTTCCTCCCCCAGTGTGGGGAAGTTTTCAGCAATTATTTCTTCTAAGATACTTTCCATCTCTTTGCCTCTCTCTTCTTCTTCTGGGACCCCTATAATACGGATATTGTTCCTTTTGGATTGGTCACACAGTTCTCTTAATATTGTTTCATTCCTGGAGATCCTTTTGTCTCTCTCTATGTCAGCTTCTATGCGTTCCTGTTCTCTGATTTCAATTCCATCAATGGCCTCTTGCATTCTATCCATTCTGCTTATAAACCCTTCCAGAGTTTGTTTCATTTCTGCGATCTCCTTTCTGGCATCTGTGATCTCTTTCCGGACTTCATCCCATTTTTCTTGCGTATTTCTCTGCATCTCTGTCAGCATGTTTATGATTCTTATTTTGAATTCTTTGTCAGGAAGACTGGTTAGGTCTGTCTCCTTCTCTGGTGTTGTCTCTGTGATCTTTGTCTGCCTGTAGCTTTGCCTTTTCATGGTGATAGGAATAGTCTGCAGAACTGGGACGAGTGACGGCTGGAAGGACTTCCTTTCTTGTTGGTTTGTGGCCCTCCTCTCCTGGGAGAACAGCGGCCTCTAGTGGCTTGTGCTGCGCAGCTGCGCGCAGACAGGGCTTCTGCTCCTGCCCGGCTGCTATGGAGTTAATCTCCGCTGTTGCTGTGGGCGTGGCCTGGCTCGGGCAGCTACTCCAAAATGGTGGAGTCGCGTTGGAGCAGGAGCTGCTGGGAGGCTATTTATCTCCGTAAGGGGCCTCCCTGCTCCCTGCAGCCCAGGGGTTAGGGTGCCCAGAGATCCCGGATTCCCTACCTCTGGACCAAGTGACCCGCCCTGCCCCTTTAAGACTTCCAAAAAGCACCCGCCAAAACAAAACAACGACCACAAAAAAGAAACAAGAAAAAAAATTTTTTTAATTAAAAAAAAAAAAAAAAAATTTTTAATTAAAAAAAAAAAAAAAAAAGGTGGTCGTTCGTTTTTCTTTATTCTCCGGTGCCAGCCTCAGGCCTCTGCTCACCGGTCTTTCTGCCCTGTTTCCCTAATATTGGGGTCCCTGTCCCTTTAAGACTTCCAAAAAGCGCTCGCCAAAACAAAGCAGCAAAAAAGCAAAAAAAAAAAAAATGGTCGTGCGCTTTTCTTATGTCCTCTGTCGCCCAGCCTCCAGTGCCTGCTCACTGTTCTTGCTGCCCTGTTTTCCCAGTATCAAGGGCCCTGCAATCTGGCCCGGATGGCTGGGGCTGGGTGCTCGGCAGTCCTGGGCTCCGTCTCCCTCCCGCTCTGCCTGCTCTTCTCCCGCCGGGAGCTGGGGGGAGGGGCGCTCGGCTCCCGCGGGGCCGGGGCTTGTATCTTACCCCCTTCGCGAGGCGCTGGGTTCTCTCAGGTGTGGATGTGGTCTGGATATTGTCCTGTGTCCTCTGGTCTTTATTCTAGGAAGGGTTGTCTTTGTTATATTTTCATAGATATATGTTGTTTTGGGAGGAGATTTCCGCTGCTCTACTCACGCCGCCATCTTCCGCCCCCTGCACCATTTTTTTTTTTTGAAGCATGAATGCCATGAATTCTGGTGGTAGAAAGTAACAGCAGAAGAAAGTCACTTTCCTCTGGCATAACAATGCAAAACCAGCTGAGTGTGGGCTGCATGATATTAGATGGGACGCTGGTCTGACGGCTGCCTGCTGCCCCTGCCCATGGCTTTCTCTCCCTTTGGGTGAGACCAGCCCAGGCTATGACCACTGTTTCTCTGCTGTGTCTCATGCTCTCCTCTTTGTTGGTAATAAGGAGGCAATTCTTCACGCAAGCTATAGAGGATTAATTTTAAAGTGGTGCTGTGGAGAGAGGAAACTTTTCAAATGGCAGATTTTTACAAATGTTATGCATTTAGACTGCAACGTCTTTAGGGGCGTTTTTGCGGTAGCGGGGGGGAATTCCTAGTGTAAAGGCCCTAGTTCTGCAAACCCAGGACCCCTGTGGCTACGATGTGCAGGCAGATGGCAGGCTCTGGGCTTCACCTCAGGGTCCAGCTGCTTTCCCACTCAATCGCCACCAGCTGAGTAGTCCCGCATGCCCAGCTGGGTCAAGTGCTGAGGGTGAGAGAGGAAGTCTGCCCCAGATTGGGGCCAGCCTACCTGATGGCACTGTGGGCAGGACCACCTTCACGCAGCGGATCTCACAATTCGGGGTCATCTTGAGGCTTCTTCAGCATCTTTTACAGGCTTTGCTTCTATGAATGTTCTAACAAGGATGTTTTTGAAAATCTCCTGAGGTATTAGCTCATCACAGCCGAGAAGAATAGTTCAAAGACTTCACAGAGATCTGGGAACACGCTGTGCCCATGGTGGCCTTGGGACACACCTTCCAGGTCCTCCCTGGGAAGAGGGGAGACAGGGGGGTGCCCTTTCAGGGTTGCTCAGCCCTGAAGTGGGGCCAGGCCTGGAGACAGAAGGCTGTGGATACTGGGAGGGGAGGCCAGGGAAAGTCCTGTCCTGCACTACAGGTTGCAAACTGACCTCTCAACCCCACTCTCTGACCCGTGCTCCAGCTGCCCACGCCTCAGCTCAGGCTCAGGATCGACCAACAGCCACAGTGTCGCCTCTGCGCACCCAGAACTCCCCATCCCGCCTGCCCACCACCAGCCTCAGGCCCCACTCGGTGGTGTCCCCACAGCACGTCCACCAGCCCCTGGTGCACCTGGCCACCGGGACCCTGTGCCCCCGGCCAGCCATCCTGCTAACGTCAGCAGCATCAGCCATCACACCTCCCAACATCAGCGCTGCCAGCCTCAGTGGGGAGGCCGGAGGGGGGCCCGTCAGCAGCGTGTTGACATCCAGCCCCACCAGCACGGGATGCAAGCCAGATGAAAGGAAAAATGAAAAGGTAAGTGGCCCATCCTGGGCAAGCCCATTGTCACCCTGTGGACCAGACACCAATGACACTCAGCACAATTGAGACCTGAAAGCAGGCACTGTCCTGCCGTTGGTGTACCAGCTCAGGGCCACTGTGCTGCTGTGGCCAGGTGGGCCCTGGGGGCCGGACCCTCAGCAAGGGACTATCTTTGTATTGGCTTTGCTGTATGAATAGTATTTGCACTTCCTCTTGGCCATACCACATTTGTAGATCTTTTAAAACCTTTCTAGCCATGTTTTGGATGAAACACTCCACACTTAAGTTGGGGTAGTCAAGGCAAGGACGGCCTCTCCTGTTCCTTGGGGACAATATCAAAGCTGTTAACTGTTCAGTCCTCTGCCCAGTCCCCTGGAGGCACACCCACCTGCCTGCCACCCTGCGCACTGACTCCTCGGGGCCCCTGGACCGTGCTCAGGCCTGGTCACCACCTGTCTCCTCTGGTCCATGCTCCCTGGTGTGGACAAGGCCTCAGTCACAGCCACTACTCCTGCCAGCAAAGCTCAAGAGTCCTTGAGACCAACTGGGAGCCCTGGCTGAAGTGAAAAGCTGCCTTGCTTTGTGTCCATGTCTGTTTGAAATTCACTCAGGCCTCAGGCTGCTCTCTTGCACCTTACAGCCTGGCTAGCAGATGCAGCTGGGTCTCACCAGGAGACAGAGGGGGGTGCCCCCACCTTCATTCTTGGCACCCTCCCTGGAAGACTAGATCCCTCAAGCTTCTGAGCTGCTGAGAGAAAAACAGGGAATACACTTAGAAAGGGAAAGGTCATAACCGTTCTGTAAACATTTCTGGTTCTTTACCAAAAACTGTCCTCTGTCCAGTTTGCAAAACAGGTAGGGCTGGCTTCCACATGGCTCATTAGTGAGTGCAGTCAGGCTTGTGAGAGTGATACATTGAGAGTGATATTGTTCCGTATCTTAGCCTCCTAAGTGTGCAGCTAATGAAAACCAGTCCTGGTCTGCTCCCAGCATCCCCAGCCCATTGGCATTGGCATGCATTTTGCCTTCACGCAAGGTTTACTCTCTGCTCACAGTTCCTACATCTGCATGGAACAGGGGGTCCATGGCACACCCAAAGGGTCCCTTCCAATGAAGGACTCCTGGGAGGAAGGCTGCTCCCAGAAGGGAAGCAGCAGATATGTCAGCATAGCTCTGACAGCTCCCCAGGTGGGCGTGGCAGCAGAAAGGCCCAGGCCAACACCAGCCTGTGCTCAGCCAAGCTCAGGGCTCACAGCACGGGGGTGTTCATGCTGTGACCCTGGGCAGGGAGTCAGGTGGACTTCATGGGGTGAGTGAGCGCGTGTCCAGCCCCAGGGGGCAAGTCCAGTGTCCTTCCAAATGCTCTGTGTGGTTTTCAGTCCTCACCTCTCAGACAAAGAGAAAAAGAAGCACTGGTCTGAAACACCACCTGTTAATATTTTTCCCTTCTGTATTTTCACTTGAAATTTTTCTAACTTATAGTAAGGTGCAAAACATCTGCACTGCCATTTCTAGCGGAAGAGCCAAGATGGTGGCTGTCCGAGTGCCTGCAGTGCTGCCCGAGCCGGCACTGCGCCCTAGCGGGGAGCCTTGGCTGCCATCTCCCCAGGCCCACCGGGACCACAGCCAGGCAGATTCCACAGGGAACACACAGCCCGGCCTTCAAATCCATTTCTGGGTAACACCATCCTTGAAGTGAGCATGTCTAAGTATGGTGAAAGGATTCCTCACAGAAATTGGCAGTGTTGTTCAGGTGGTTCTGTTACTGAATTTTCCCCAGGAAAAGCCCCACTGTCCACAGAGACCCAAACCCCAGCGCCTGGGTGTTCTCCTAGTGTGAGCTCACCGAAACTCCATCCAGGCACTTCCTGCACATGCACAAGAGACAAGACCACAGCTGATGGGGCTCCCAGGCCCCTGCGGCAGGGGCAGGAGTGACTCTGCTAAGACCATGGGGATTTATACCCTGACGTTCTGGGTGTGGAGAATGAAGAGGCCTCAAACCAGCTCATGTGCATCCGTCGCCCTGGTGGACACCCTAGGAGGCTGGCACTTTGCTGGCTAAGCCTCAGGACCAGGCCTCAGCCCTGCTCAGACCATGCACATCGGTGGGGAGCCTTCCTATAGATGGGTCCTGAGCCAGGATTCCTCTTCTTGAGTGTTCAGCCCCCAGCCTGCTCTCCCAGATGCTCTTCCTGCCTACCTCCTGATGCTACTGGCTCCCCACAAGGGCTCCCCACCAGCACCCAGCAGCTCTAGCCTCCTGGAGGGCCGACGCTTCCACCAGTGGTGCACAATTCCACAGTGCCCCCAGTGCTGACCACAGCAAGCCCTGGGGTTGCCCCCCCAGGCACCCTGCAGAGGGAGGACTGAGGACCACCTGGGGAAGGGCTGGTTCTGATCTCAGCACTCCAGGCGGCATTAGGGGCTGCTCTTCAGTGCCTGGGTTCCCTGGGGCTGACCAGGGGTCTGTTCTGTTTGGGGACTGATCTACCTGGGGTGGCCCTGGGTGCAGGCAGGCCTCCCCTTCCAAGGAGATCTGGGAAGGACACTTACCTTGAAGCTGCCAGTCTGCAGCACATCTCCGGGGCAGCTATCGAGTGCAGGATAGCCCAGGCTGCATGGGCCCCATCCGGTCTCCCAGGCTGGAACAGTCAGAGCAGCCAGGGCACATGGAGGATCCTGGGGCATGCAGAAGACCCGGGGTATGGAACCTATGGAGGCAGCTATCTTTACAAGGGGTGTCAGGTAGGCACCCCTTGGCTTTCCCGTCCCAAGGCTTGGGTCTAGAGCTTCTGAGGGAAGGGACTGGATACAAGTTTTGGAGGCATCTTTGTAGCACCCACAAATCACAGAGTAGAAAGAAAGTCTTGGAAGACTTTTAAGAAGATGATCTGTAGGATTAAAGTTAACTCTTTTGCAAAAAAGCATTTTAAAAATAAATTTTGTGCTTAAAACAATCACCAAACACCACCTGTAATAGCGTCAGTGGCTGTTTCCTGTTTCTGATCCCCATGAACATATCAGCCCCAAGTGATATGTACCTGCTGTCCCTCAGGGTGACTCTAGGGCCAAGTCATCAGAAAGGGGACTCTGTGCCCTTGGGCTGAGCCACAGGGAGCTGGTGGTGAGTGCAGGAAAGAAGAAGCTCCTGCAGCCATGAGCCTCTGGTCCTGTAGCCTTCCCCTGCCACCCAGCCAGAAGTCCATCCGTCCCTCCCTGGCCTGTGTGCTGCAGTGAGTAGGTGCTGGGTCCTGGGGGCCTTATAGGGAGAAGGGGCAGCCTGGCCTGGAGGAGCATGGAGTCTAGGATGGTAATATAGACTGGGAAACAGGCAACAACTGCGACAGTGTGGTGGCCTAAGGACAGGGAGCAGAGGGAGTCTGGTCAGCCTGGGGGCAGGGAGCAGAGAGCATCTGGTCACCTGGGGGCAGGGAGCCTCCTGGGGGAGCTTCTGCCCACAGGTGGGGTGCCCACCAGATGAGGGACCACCCCGAGCAAAGGCCAGAGGGCTGCCCAGGGCTGAGGCACCACAGACAAGTGGCAGTAGGTGGCGGCTCCCACAGGGCAGCTCCATGCACTGGTCGGCCTGGAGTCATCTAGCACTGGACGGACAGTGAGCTGGAGGCCTGGCCTCCCCCTCTGGCAGGGGTGCCGCATGCCAATCTACCCCCTCCCTGCCCCTCCCAGTGTGGCGCAACTGCACTGACCTCCTCCCTCCCCTTCAGCTAGCATGCCCCCATCCCTGAGAGCTCTGCTGCCATCTTGCCTGCCCAACGCCCTCCTTGGCATCACTTGCCTTGTCCTTGGACTCCATGGCAGTGTCTTCCAAACACACTGGAAAATGACCATTCAAGAGTCCCAACACCAATTTCATGGTTTGGGCCACCATGTTTTAGATCAGACGGGATACACAGAATGGAGCAGAGGGACCAGGTGAGCCTGCACAGCACATGGTAGGGTCAGGGTACTAGGGAAAACATTGTCGTGTGCTAAGACCTGACACAAAACTTAGTTCAAAAACGTCCCAGAGCCTTAGCAGGCCCTGGAGAGAGCTTTGCCCCTGGGAGGCATCTGATGATGTTTGTAAAGAAAGCTGGGAAAACTGCTGCCAGTAACTTTTCACTCCCATGACTTGCGAGGAATCCTTTATGGACCTTTCTGCTTATGGATGAGATAGTTTCAGTTCCACAGAATGATAGAGTATTGGAACTGGTAAGAGCTTCTTCTGAAGACCTTTTTATTAAACTCTTCGTTTTCTTGGTGCTCCTGAGGCTCAGAAATGTTGAGAGGTTTGCCAGGGGCTGCACAGTGTTAGCTGAGGAGCCGGTCCAGGCACTCGGTTCTCCCAGGCCCTGTGACGCTGCTTCTGCAGGCTCCGATGTGCTGGCATGAGGGGCTCTGCAGCCGAGGCCTCGGCTGTCCCGGGCTTGTCCAGGAGGCACAGCAGGGAGTCTGGGCCAGCTGCTGGCAGGAGGCTCTGCGGTAAGCCCAAGGAGGGGAACCTGAGTCTGAGGGGGCTTCCACCTGCAGTCAGAGCCCACGTGACAGCAGAGCGCTTGACCAAGTCCACGTGGACGGCATGACCTTTATTGTCAAGGTTTTGGGGATGGGTTGGTGGGAGGGACAGAGACCCTGCAGCCCAGCCCATGACAGCAGGGGCCTCGTGGGAAGTGTGCTGGCAGAACTTGCTCTTTACTATTGAAGCCCCAGCCATCTGAGAGCGTGTATATCCGTGGGATAGGTGACAAAAAAGCTTGTATTACAGAGGGTTATAATTACATTTTCAATGAGAACCCAGGGACATGCAGTCTTAAGGAACCTTGAGGAGGGAGCTCCTTAGAGCAATCAGGCAGCTTTGTCTAAAGTGCAGAACCACCGGTCAGGACCTCACTTTCTCTCTGGCTGGGGCTCAGTGAGCAAACCTTCACAGCTGCTGCCCTGACAACGCAGGCGGGGGTGGCCTGCGGTAGGCTCTGCAGCTGGTATCTCAGTCTGCCGGCGTGTTTCCAGTTTGGGGACAGGCAGGTGCCTTCCTGCCATCACATGCTAGCTGCCTGAGTCCCCCCAGCTACACCAGCAGCGGGGAGGGGTCCTGCGCCCCTGATGTTGCACTGGAGATGGGCATGCTCTGGGTCTGACCTCACCATAACTGAATCCCTCCGTGGGCCGGCCTCACACTGGTCTCCGGAGGGATGGCTTGTCCCTGGCTTGTGTGTCAGGCCAAATGCACAAAGACTGCAGACGGGGGCCATGTCTCAGATGCCGCCGAGAGAGGAGGGGGCGGCTCATGAAGTGCTCTGGGCCCCAAGCCCACGGGCCCATCCCTGTGGGCTGTGGAAGCCCACCTCCTGGGGACACTCACACTGGGTGCCTCTGTCCACCACTGGCATTGGCATCAGCCCCCTGGGTGTCCCAGCAACTTCAGACCCTCTCAGCTCCCTGCAGTTGGGCAGCCTTCTGTGGGAGGAGGAAAGCTGGCAGTTGGCTCACGAATGATGTTCAGGCTGCAAATGAACCCGTCCTAAAAGCACAAATCAGCTGTCAAAACAAGGGCATTCTGAAGTTTTATAGGCAACTTATTTTTGGAAGGGGGCATGCTGCTGGCGCTTCACTTCCCTAGTGACAAGGGCGGCAACCCCCTCCTCATGCCCATCGAAGCAGAGCACTGAGTGGGACAGGACAGGGCCCGCCGGCCTTGGGAGCCCTCAGGGGCAGCCTGAGGACCTTCTCCTGGCATCTATCTACTGTCTCCAGGAAAGCACCCCCAGGCCTGGCCATCCCCCAGCTCTGACATAGATGCCCCTGGCCTTTGCCCTGGGGTGAGGGCATCTCTGTACCCTGAAGAGCTTGTGAGTGTCAGCTTGGTGGAGTGCTGGTGACCCACCCAGGGCACAAAATGAGGGTGCAGAGAGGGTGACCTGTCCCCTGCCAGGCGGGAGTGAGAGCAGGCCCTGGGTGCTCTGCTGAGTGGGTGCTCCCTCTCCTCTGCTCCGGTTGGCCGGCTCCTACTGGGCGCCGAGGGCTCAGGGCACTGAGCCATCCGAGTGTGGCATGGATGAGGACAGGAAGCAGAAGCCAAAATCACTCCGACAATGCCTGAACCTTGAATTTGACCAAAAGGAGGCACAAGCTGATTAATGAGCCCAAGGGCTGGCCTGGGGCGGTGCTGCCTGGGGTAGGCCTGCCTCTCCGCCTGCTCTTCCGCTCTCCCCCACCTCCGCTCCCTCATCTGCGGAATGGGGCTGATGCCACCCACCACCCTGAGTTTCTGGGAGGAGTAAGTGAATTAATCCTCACAAATACTTGACATAGTATTTGGAATAAAAACATCAGAAATCATTAAGAAATTGATAGTTAATTGAAGGCCAGAGCCCATAAGAACTGCAATCGATACCCCTGAGGCTTCTAATTAATTATTAAAAGAGTTCTTGATTTTGCAGTTTCAGAATAAAAGACACAACACTGCCACGTGAAGAGATGGAGGCTACTCAAAAGTGAACCTTGAGTGGCTGGTGTAATCTGCCACAGAGGTGGTATTTCTTCTTCTCCTCAGCCACTGTAGGTTCCATTTCTGGGTCCGTTTTTCCTATGCCCTCTGAGAAACATGCATATAAAGGGTTCTTTTTAAGGTGTCAGTTTCATACCTAACAAATAGCTCGATCAACTATTTAGCCTAAATAGTGGATTGAGCCCATGAAAAATATTTTATTTAGAAGTTGGGTTTCAACTGCAATGCATTAAACCAAAATTCATTTTAAAAATAGTGATAAAGGCTAGAAATGGAAAGAATTTGTGAATCACCTGTAAGAGCCATGGGGGTCTATAACCCTCCCTAGTGGTCAAAGGTTATCATAACTGATCAGGATTGTTGGAGATTCACACTCCAGTGACACATGGCCAGCCCCCTAAATAACCAGGCAATGGCCACGATAGCATGGCTGGTGGACATGGATGTTCAAGTGGCCATGAGCCACTGGGCACACTGGATTTCCACATCAGGTCTGGATTCTGCTCTGCAAAATTCTGCCACTGTTACCACCTCCCTTTTCAATTGATGTACCCTCACATTGCTCATAAACACGGGATATTTTTTCCAGTCTTCCAGGCCCAGGAACTCCATTGATGGAATCAGTTCAAACGAACAGCAGACACACACACCCCATAAAACACACCAGAAGGTAGTGCCCTGAGTGGACCCAGTCGCTGCCCTTCCCAGAAGGACAAGGGCAGCACGAGGGGTGTCTCTGTGTCCTGGAGAGCTTGTGAGTGCTTTTCCATTTGTCACGTAACCAAGGGCAACACCAAGAAAGCAGACAGGACTCCTGTCATCATTTTGTCTGCTGTGGTTTTGTTTGGTTTTGTTGAGCACCAGGGTGGTGGTGTAGGCGAGGGCATTCTGTCACCTCACTTATGTAAGACAACTTTGTGCCATTATTTCCTGCTCGGTGAAGTCACTCTAAAGGCAGACTTGAGTTTTGTTTGCCTGCTATTTTGTGTGCTTAATAATTCCTTCCAGGCCATCTTAATGACTTACAAGACATTGGCATATAGCGTGAGGATGAAGTTCATTAATCTTTTTGGAGCATTCACACTCTTTCTATCCAAATCTCAAGTAGAACTAATGGATCCATTTAATGAAGATGTTATTTTGTTAGGATCTCTTTGTATGACTTGTAGTAGTGGCTGGATTTCTGGATCACACCACCGCCGTCTGCCTCCAATGTGCTCCCTCCTTCACTCTGTACCATTTTAGGTAAACCCCTCAGAATCCAGTTTGTTTAGCATTAAAATGGGAATAATGTCTTCTGCTAACTACTAGAAAATCGATTGTAAGTTTGCATCAGACAGGATTCTCCAGAGAAACAGACCAATGGGAGACACAGATAATAGATATAAATATTGGCTTTAAGGAATTGGCTCACACTATGACTGTGGAGGCTGGCAAGCTGAAAATCTGTGGGGAGGGCAAGCAGCCGAAAGCTCAAGCAAGAGTCTGTGCTGCAGTCTCAGAGACACAGAACTTCTTCTTCCCCAGGAAACTTCAGATTTCTCTTGAGGCCTTCAGCTCATTGCATGAGGCCCACCCACATTATCAAGGCACATGCTCTAGGTAATCCCTTTTACCTAAAGTCCACTGCTTGGAGCAGTTAACCACATCTACCGCATATTCACAGCAGTATCTGGGCCAGCGTTTGCCTGAGCACTGGTGCCACAGCCTAGCCAAGTCGACACATAAACCTAACCATCACAGTCCACCTCTTGCCACAGTGGTGCCCACAGCACTCTCTGTACACCATACTCAGTCTTTAAATAAAGACAACAGTGAAGTCAAGCGTCTACTTAATATGACACAGCTACCCTGCCTACAACTGAAAGTGCACCAACCCTTTCTCCAGAAGAGGATGCAAAGTCCTTAGATGGTTTCCACTCTTCCCCTTCCTATTCTGTAACTTAATACCGTGATATAAAGTTAACAATACTTACACTGTGATATGACATCAATACAACAATGCAACTTATGGTACATGATTAAAGGATAAGAGAGGAAGGAAAAAATATTGTGTACACACACACACACACACAATCAATTCATAACAAAATAAGGAGGAAACCCTCACGACAGTTGCAGCCCAATTCTGTAGCTGGTCGTGCAGTCAGAGCTGGTATTCATGACTACCTGCTGCTGCTCATTCCGCACTCCCTTTGCCTTCAGCATCTCAGCTGGTTGTGGTTCTTAGCCTTGTGGGTGATTCAAACTGCTACTCCTGAAGGTTTGGGCCATTAGCAGTCCTGACTGGATGGGGTTGGATTTTCCATGGACCTTAATCTCAGGGCATGGTAATACTAAGAGACGCCCCCAAGGGATGCCGTGTTCCCGACATGCTCTTCCTTACCTCCACTGTGGAGCAGCAGTTCGTTGTCCCCTTGATGGGCAGGGGCAGTCACCCGGCCAGCACAGGGATTCCCCTTTGTTGATTCAGTCATGAGGTACCCAAAATGGCCAGGCGACAGTCAACTTGCAGTTCAATGGATCCTTGTTGTGTCTCCTGGTGGAAGCCTTCCTACCTTTGGAACTAAGGCCTCTAGACCAGCAGAGCATAAGACCATGGTGAGAGACACAGAAAATTTTCTTAATGGGTCACTAGGAGCAACAGTGATTGGTGCCAATCCCATTTCCACCCCTTGATTCCTGGCTTGTGAGTCCCAGCCTGGGAGAAACGGCACCTTACGTTGGAGCTGATTCAGAGAATACACAGCCTCCTGGGGAGTCTGGCCCCCAACCCTGCAAGGCATCGCCCCTCAGCTGGCTCTGCAACTGAGTCTTCAAAAGGCCGTCCCACAATTCTACCAAGCCAGCTGCTTCAAGGTAGTAAAGAACGTGATAAGACCAGTGACTTCCATAAGCCTGGGTCTATTGCCACACTTCTTTTGCTATGAAATGAGTTCCTTGATCAGAAGCAATACTGTATGGAATACCATGATCATGGGTAAGGCATTCTGTTAGTCCACAGATAGTAGTTTTGGCAAAAGTATTAATGTGCAGAGAAGGCAAATCCATATTCAGAGCAAGTGTCTGTTCCAGTGGAAACAACATGCTGCCCCTTCCATGGTGGAAGCTGCCCAGTGTAATCAACCTGCCAGCAGGCAGTTGGCTGATTGCCCCACAGAATGGTGCTTTATCGGGGCTCAGTGTTGGTCTCTGTAGCTGGTGGATTAGGCACTTGGCAGTGGCTAAAACCAAAATGGCACTGGTGAGTGGAAGTCCATGGTACCGAACCTGTGTATGATCTCTACCCTGCCACTGTGGCCACTGCGACAGGGCTGTCTGGGAAAAGCGGTGACTGGCACCCAGAGAATGGGTCATTACCATCCCCCCCTACTGATGCCAGCCTTTATGGAGCATTCACACAGGACACACATTTATTTCAACATTTTTTGCCCATTCATAGAGATCTATCCAAATACCACTTTCCCAGACCTTGTCACCAATTTTCTGACATGTTCTTTCCAAGTCCCTGACCATGTGGCCAACTCATTGGCCACAACCCATGACTCAGTATGTAATTGCACAGCTGGCCACTTCTCCATCAAAGCAAAGTGCACAGTCCTGCCCATGGGGAGGATTTCTTTCACCTTGTCCTCCAAGGATAGCCCAGGGAATGGTCCACCATGGGGTGGTGCCTGCACATTGTGCAGAACCATCTGTAAATGAGGGCTGAGTCCTCTCTTTGTGTTAATCGATCATAGAGAAGTCCCTGTGAAGTCACAGGTGCAGACTGAGAGAGAAAAGACAGCAGAGTGGGGACCATGGGTGTTCAGGCTACTCCTTCATGTAACTCACCTGTGCCTTAGGGCCTGCTTGACCCGATCATGTATGTACCTCTTCCATTCAATGATGGAGCACTGCCGTGCAGGCCCAGGCTTGTCATCTGATGGGTCAGGTAACACCCCATTCCTGGTGGCAGCTCAGGCTGTGTGGCAACTTGGTGACCCATGGCTAAGCACTCAGTCTCTATAAAGGCCCAGCAGTAAGCCAAAAGTTGTTTTTCCAGAGGAGAGTAGTTATTTGAAGAGGTTGACATGGTTTTTTCCAAAATGCTAAGGGCCTGCACTGAGATGCATCTGCCAAACATCTGGGCCTATCATTGTTCCGAAAAGCATCCCTATTGGCCACTGACCCTCAAGCATCACTGGCTTTGCTGGGTCACACGGCCCGAGCGGCAGAGCGGCTTGCACGGCAGCCAGGACCGGTGGAGAGCCCTCTCTGGGTCCGGGTCCCCTCAGACCCACAGCTTCCTCAGGCCCTCTGCAGGTGGGCTGGATGAGCACACCCGAGTGAGGACTGTGCTGCTTCAGAAACCCAGAGGCCCACTAGGCCTCGTTTCTCTGCCTTGGTCGTGGGAGGCACCAGATGTGATGACTTACCCCTCACCTTAGGAGGGGTGTCTCAGCGTGACCACGCTGCACCCCCTAGAAATCGCACTGATGTAGAACCCTGAATTTTTTGAGGTACATTTCCCACCCTCTGACACGCAAGTGCCTAACCAGTAAGTCTAGAGAAGCTGCTACTCCTTGCTCACTAGGTCCAATCAGTGTAATGTCCCCATGGTAACTGATCAGTGTGATATTTTGTGGAAGGAAAAGGCAATTAAGATTCCCGTGAACTAAATCATGACACAGGGCTGGAGTTGATGTACCCAGAGGTGGGACAGCGGAGTGTATTGCTGGCCTGGCCAGCTGAGAGCAAACTGCTGCCGGTGGTCTTCACTAACAGGTAGAGGAAAGGCACCTGCCGGATGGATAGCTGCACACCAGGAGCCAGGGGGTATGTTATTTTGCTCAGCAATGAAACCACATCTGGCCCAGCAGCTGCACTTGGAGTGTCCACCTGGTTACGCTCATGATGAATAACTGTCATTCTCCAGGATGTGTCTGTCTTCTGCAAAGGCCATGTAGGAGGCTGAGTGGGGATGTGGTCCCTCATCTCTCCAAGTCCCTCTGGGAATGTGGCACTGCATTTGGACTCATTTCCTGGGTAGAGGCAGTTCCAGCGGCTTTCACTTGGCCTGTCCCACCACCATAGCCCTCACTCCACAGGTCAGGGGCCCAGGTGGGGACTCCGCCAGCTGCTGAATATGTTTACTCCTAGCACACATTTCAGGACTAGGGAAATAATCACAGGGTGGGTTCAGGACCCACTGGACCCGCTGTGAGACAGACCTGAGCTAAAACATTGATCACCTGACCTCCATGAGCCCCTGGTCTGACTGGGCAATCACAGTGACTCTTGGGTCCCCTGAAATTAATGTCGTCTAGAGCTGACATTTCCCCAAGATTCTGATTGTTTCCTTCTCCCTGTTGCACAATTACACTGGTAAATGGCTGCAGCCCCCTTGGGAAAGGCTCGGGAAAGATTAACAGTACAAACTGTCAGCAGTTCCTCCTTCCACAGGAGGACCCCACTTTCCCTTCATTGAAAGCATTCCGGGTCTTTAAACTGTAAGTCTGGGAGTTGATTGAGAGGCTGTCACTCTGCTTTTGTGATTCTAGTTAGATTTCTGTTCAATAGATGTAGAACTCTCCTGCTTATACATACCAAGTCAGGATTTAATAGACTGCCCAGCCACTTCTCTTCTAGGGGCACCGGGATCAAGCACCCAGTGCTGTGGGACAACATAAGGCAGGCCTTTCTGTTCTGACTGAGTGTGCTGTCCACTGTGGAGACCATGACCATCTTATCCTGGGTGGCTAAGTGCCACCCTTGGCCCTGCACTGCAGAATCTGCTTGCTCCCACTGCATTCTGGTTTCCTGATTCCTTGCCACAGTTCTCACTGTAGGTCCTGCACAGTCTGGCTTCCCCAGCAAAGGGGTCTCAGAGCCCTGCAAGGATCCTCCAGCTCTTTTCACAAATACGTTTCTCACAGTGAGTTTGGAAAGTGGTCCCCTGGACTGTCCTGGGAATGAGCAGGTCTTACAGGATACATCCATCCTGCCTTTCAACCTAACCCACTGCATGTCACCTTTCGGTCCATGTTGCAGCCAGCAGCCAGCCAGCCAAAATACTGGAGCCCTCCTAATTCCTTGAATGTCAAATCCAGAGTCCCTGTTAAGTCAGCCTGTATCAATAAATTCAGGCTGCTCTGACTCTATGTTTCTTTCAACACTGTCCTGCACCCTTAATACCGATCCCTGCACTTGGAAAAGTCACATGGTTCTGTTGGAGTATTGCACACCCCTCATGGGCCACACTTGGTTCCCCCTGTTTGGGGCCTGCTCAGACTTGGGTCTAGTTACAGGTCTAGAGGCAAAGAGTCAATATTGCATCTTGAGGCAGAGTTTCTTCTTCCCCAGGTAACAGGTTTTGCTCTTTAAGCCTGTCAGCTGAATGGGTGAGGCCCACCCACACTATGGAGGGTAATCTCCTATGCTTAAAGTCAGGTGACTGGTGTTTTTCACCACATCCACAAATGCCTTTCTGGTAACATCTACTGTAGCCACTGGCCACCACAGCCTGGCCAAGTTGACATCTAAAATTAACCATAGCAGGTTACTATCAGTAAAAAGCTGTTAACTTACTAGATGAAATATTACTAAGAATTTCCAAGGGTAGTATTACTTAAATGAGAAATGTTGCTAAGGCTGGTCTTTTATTTTCCACGATTTCACAATGAATATGCTGACAGCAGTTATTTCTTATTTATAGCTCTATACAGAATCATCACTGGGCAATTTGGGAATGAAGGTTTAAACTTGTTATGCAAAGTTATAGGTAAAGTAAAGTGCATCCTGTTGGGGAATATAAATCACTTCAGATTTCTGATTATTATGCAACTTGGTAACAAATTGGTATTTTGGAAGCTATGGGGAAGAAACCATAAATTTTCCAGACAAAAAAGAAAGGTGTACCATCTGTTTCCACTACAATCAAACTGTTTATAACATGTAGCAGTTTAGAAAGACATGGCTTCAATTGTTTATATTGGGAAAATACAAGGTCATTAAAAAGGATTCCCAAGGCAATACATGAACGTGTGAGGAAACTGTTCATTTCTTGGCATGGATAACTATTCTTGCTCAGTTAGGGCCTCTCCCTCACCCTCTTCCCTGCGTTGGGCTTTCAGGAGTCTCAGACCAGGCAGTGAACATAGGTAAGGAAGGAAGGGGACACTCACGAAGTCTTCTCTCAGGAAGAGGCACCTGTAGGAAGGGCTCCTGGCAAGAGTCACCAAGAAATGCAGAGACCCTCAGGCATGAGCGCCCCAGACTCAGAGCTTAGAGCCAGAAGAGAGTTCACGTGTCATCTGGGCTGAGCAGACCTACCAGCCCTCCGCCAACTCAGCAGTCTTGTCTGCAATTCCTGAAGAGGATCATTCAGGTTCTGTCGCAGTACCTCTAGGGACAGGCACTTGCTGTTGAATGAAGGAGCCTATTCTGTGGGTTGGCCTATTGCTAACAAGCCCAAACTCTTGTGGAGTCACAATCTACAGTCTACACACATACATACACATGCACATAAACCTGCACACATACACACATATGCACGCACTCACGGAAGTACCCATCCTGCTGGGTTGACCTGCTTGTGTGGGTCTACCACTTCACACTCCATTTCCTCTTCTGAAACTAGCCCTTCTTAAATTGTAAGTTACCCTCCCAAAGACTTATTTAAAATAGACTTTATTTTTTAGAGCAATTTTAGACTCACAGCAAAACTGAGCAGAAGTTGCAGAGATTTCCTGTGTATCTCTGCCTACAGTGACACACATCATCACCCCAAACCCACAGGTTTACATTACAGTTCACTCCTGGTGTGCATCCTGTGGGTTTGGACAGATGTGTAATGACATGTACCCACCATTATGTATCATACAGAGTAGCTTCACTGCCTAAAAATCATCTGTGTACCACCCGTTCATCCCTCTCCCCAACTGCCTAGCTACCACTGATCCTTTTACTCACAGAGAAGACTGAGTGTCCAGTATACAATGGACCTTTTCACACTGAATTTGTTCATTTAGTAATACACATCTAAGTTTTCTCCATGTCTTTTCATGGCTTGATAGCTTATCACTTTTTAGTGCAGAATAGTTTCCCATTGTCTGGATGTACCATTGTTAACTTATCCATTCACTTACTGAGGGATTCTTGGTTGCTTCCAAGTTTTGGCAATTAGAAAGGAAGATGTTGTAAAGGTCATGTGCACATTTTGTACGAACACAAGTTTTCAACTTATTTGGGTAAATACCAAGGATTGTGATTGCTGGATTACAACGTAAGAGCATGCTTAGTTTTGTAAACACCAAAACTGTCTTCCAAAGCAGCTGTATTATTTTGCATTCTCACCAGCAATGAATGAGAGCCCCTGTTGCTCCCCATCCTCACCAGATCCATAAGTGTTTAGGATTTCACCATTCTAATAGGTGTGTAAGAGTATCTCATTTTCATTTTAATTTGAAATTCCATGATGATATAGAACATTGAACATCTTTTCATATGTATATTTTCCTTCTGCGTGTCTTTGCCCACTTTTTAATCAGGTTGTCTGTGTAAGATAAATTCTAACCGAAATAAGCAGGCAATGAGAGGCAACAAAGGGCCAGGCAGTTTGAATGCAATTCCCGGGTGAGGTTCACCAGTATGCAGGGATGCAGGCTGGGGAAATCATTCCCAGGAGGGGAGGCGGGGAGTTTTTAAGAGAACAGGGAAGGGAGGGGGAAGTGGGCCGAGCTAGGGGTATGTAGGGAATTTTTATTGGCTCAGGGTCAGGTGATGGACAGCCAGAGGTCTCCTCCTTCCAGATGGAGAGGGTCTGCATCCGGGGTTTGTCAGCATGTCATGGGACTGGGATCCAGGAAGAGCTGTTCGTTCCTTCCCCATACGGCACAGAGCTACTTGGTGCTGTCTGTCCTCCACCTGCATTGTCCTCACCCTTCTCCCTCCAGTACCTCCAGCCTTATAGTCTGCTTCCTTATTGTTGAGTTTTAAGAGTTTTTGTATGTTTGGGATAATAGTCCTTTATCATATTTGTCTTTTGCAAACGTTTTTACTAAACCAAAGGTCATTAAGGTTATATTCTAAGGGTTCTA
Organism: Manis pentadactyla; assembly: GCF_030020395.1. NCBI lineage: Eukaryota > Metazoa > Chordata > Mammalia > Pholidota > Manidae > Manis > Manis pentadactyla. The sequence continues at coordinate 142,259,567 of NC_080020.1, read as the reverse complement.
TGATTTTGCATTTTACATTAATGTCTATGATCCCTTTGGAGTTAATTTTCTGGGTAGTATAAGGTCTGTGTCTAGACTCTTTTTTTTTGCTTCTTTCTTCCTTTCTTTCTTTCTCTCTCTCTCTCTCTCTCTGTCCTCTCTTTCTTCTCTTTGTCTCTCTCTTTCTTCTTTCTTGTTTAGTTTGTGGATGTCAAGTTGTCCCTGCACCATCTGTTGAAAAGACTGTCTTTTCTCTATTGGATTTGTTAGGGAGAGTTCGGTTCCGTGACGCAGGAAAGTCAGAGGACGAAGTGAGAAAGGAATTCATTAAAGTAAGAGTTAGGGAATGACAGATCAGAATAATACAGCAAGTGCATTGAACAGCTACTCAGCATGGGGCACGCCCCCTGCTCACTCCTTAAGCCAGGGTCACCTGGCATCCAGCATCTGCTTGGATCTGCACGGCGTGGGAACTGAGTCCCTACCACCCCAGGCTTTGGGAGAGCCTCAGAGCTCTGGATGGAGTGATATTATGTCCTGCGAACTTCCTATAAGTAAAGAAGGGAGACTTCCAGGCAGGTTAGTAAAGAGCATGACTGAACTGCAGTCCCCGGTCACCCTGGCGACAGTAATTTGCAAGCCCAGGTCTGAGCTCTCAGTAGCCCCTCCTTACTTGTCTGAGGTAGGATAGAGTGAAGGGTAAAGCCAGAATTGGGAGGATTAGAATGACAAAGCAAAACAATAAAACACTTACTACTGGAAAGGCGCAGAGACAGTGTGTTTAAGTGAGAAGTTTATTTAAGGCAAAAGGAGCACGCTTGGAGAAAGGGGAGTGTGGGCTGCCCTAGAGAAGAGGCACCCCTGAAAGTTTGGGGAAAGATTAAAAGGATACGCACCTAGAAAGTGTGGGCGAACCCGGAGAGAGAAGCGCCCTGAAAGGCTGGGAGTTCCCCCTTTTAAGGATTCTTTAGGAATGTGACTAAGGGCTGGGGGGCAGACCTGCTAAGTGGTCTTTGAAGACTTAGAATTAACACAAGGAACTTCCTGCTCTGATTTCCCTGGGATGCTGGTGTCTTGGTCTGGGAGCAGATCAAACAGGCTGCCTGCCCAGCCCCCAAGGTGGGCTGAGTTATTGTCTGTTTGCTAAGGAGTAAGTTAAGAATCTTACATTTTTAACTTTCTGGGTATTAAAAAACAATCTTTAAGATGGTATCCTTCCTGCCCTTCTCTATGTTGTTTAGGGCTGGGCCTGCATGATTAACACAATAAAGACATGGGCTATGCTGAGGTACCTTCCTTTATCTGGGAAATATTCAAACAATCCAGGCCAAGTTGCTCTTGGCTTTTTGAGCTTTAATTGATTAATTTGGGGTCTTTTTCTCTTTTCCACCCCACTCATATCTATTTTCCTAACAATTTATTTGACAGATCTCACAAGCTTTAGTGATTTGTTCTCTGGTCTTTAATATACTACTACCTGCAAAAATACTTTTGGACATCTGATAGGTATTTTGTATACCTAAATGGAAAGTCTGGTGCAAAGTTTTAAGAACTTTCCATTCTGTACTCTGAGGCAAATAAATTTTCTCATCCTCTGTCTGAAGCCAACCAGAGGGAAAGAGAGAACTGCCTTTGGAGAAGCCATCTTGCAGCTCTTTTTACTATAGCTGGGGATAATATCAGCCGGCACACCTGTCTGTAAGAGCCAGGCTTGGATAGGTGCCTTATAAGTCTCCCGAGCTGCCTCTGGCTTTTGTATCAGCTCGCCTGTTTCCTTCTGTTACTTCATCCATTCCTTTCTGGTGGCCTCTGCAGTGAATAACTGCTACCTGTTTAGGCTTATGTACTGCTTGTATTAGCTGGTTAATTTCACTATGGTATTTGATAGGGGAACCTTCAGAGTTTAAAAACTCTTTCCATATGACTGCATGGGCATGCAGCACTAGGTAGGCATACTTAGAGTCGGTATATATATTGACCCTCTTTCCTTTCCCTAGTTCAAGGGCTCTAGTGAGAGCTATTAATTCTGCCAGCTGGGCACTCATGCCTGGTGGAAGTGGTTGGCACTTGAAATAGTATCCCACAGAGTGACAACTGCATAGCAGGCTTTCCGCTGGCCCTGCTCAATAAAGGAGCTGCCTTCTGTGAAGAGGACAAGCTCTGGGTTCTCTAAGGGGCTGTCTTTTAGGCCTTCTATGGCAGAATAGTTTAGGGCAAGGACCTGTTGGCAGTCATGCTCAGGTCCTTTACTCATGGATTCAGGTAGAAAGGTAGCTGGATTTAGGGTGGAGTATGTCCGCAGCTGGGTGACAGGGCCCTCAAGGAGGAGTGACTGATAATTTAGTAGCCTGCTGTCTGACAGCGACAGGTCCCCCCCGGGTGTTCAATAAGCTGGTGATATTATGGGGTGCATGCACTATCAGGTCTCTTCCCAGGGTCAGTTTTGTGACTTCAGGTACTAGCAGGGCTACTGCTGCCAGTCTCAGTGTGGCCAGCCCTTAGCTACTGGGTCTAGTTCTTGCTTAGATAGGCTACAGGCTGCTGCATTTCTCCTCGAGGTTGAGTTAGTACTCCCAGTGCCACTTCTGATCTCTCAGTAACAAATAGGTTAAACTGGTTTCCAGTGGTCAGGCTTAAGGTGGCGGCCTGGAGCAGAGCTTCCTTCAAAGCCTCATAAGCTTTAATAGCATCAGGTTCCCACTGCAGTTTTATGGTGCCTTCCTTTTAGGCTTCCTTAAGAAGTTGGTAGAGGGGTCTGGCTAACTCTCCATATCTGGGGACCAAATTCTGCAATACCCAGTGATGCCCCCAAATCCCCTCAGGTGCCTGATGGTAGAGGGCAATGGATGGCAGAGAATGGGTCATATTCTCTCTTCCCCCAGGGCTCTGGTTCCTTGAGAGAGGTAAGGCCCAGATATTTTACTTGCTGCTGACAGATCTGTGCTTCCTGACAAGAGACCTTATAGCCACAATCAGCTAGAAAATTCAGTAATTCTGAGTCCTTCCTGACACTCTGTCTCTGTGGTGGTGCAGAGAAGTATATCATCCACATATTGGATGATTTCTGCCTCCCTTGAATAAAAGGAGGCCAGGTCCTTGGCTAAGGCCTGCCCAAATAGATGTGGGCTACCTCTGAATTCCTGGGGCAAAACTGTCCAGATTAATTGAGCTGAGGGATTTACAGGATCCTCAAAAGCAAAGGGAAACTGGGATTCAGGTGCAAGCAGGATACAAAAGAAAGCATCTTTTAGGTCTAGTACAGTAAACCATGCTGCTCCCTCAGGAATTCTGGATAACAGGGTATAGGGATTAGGTACTACAGGATGTAGGGGCACAACTGCCTCATGAATGGCTCATAGATCTTGCATAAGGTGCCAGCTTCCATCTGGCTTTTGTACTCCTAATATGGGAGTGTTGCAGGGGCTGTTACAGGCTATCAAGAGGCCTTGAGTTTTTAGGTTATTGATAACTGGTTTCAAGCCTACACGAGCTGCTGGTTTTAAGGGATACTGTCTCTTATGAGGAAAGTTATTAGGGTCTTTAAGATGACTCTGTACTGGTTGGGCTGATTTTGCTCTTCCAATGATTCCATTAGTTGCCCAGACCTCAGGATTAATGTCTACCTCCACTAGGGGAAGACATCGCTCATCCCTTTCTATGTTCATATGCACAGAGGCTTGTACTTTAGAAAGTATATCACGGCCTAGAAGTAGTGTTGGACTTTCTGGGACCACTAGGAAGGCATGGGAGAACAGCACTGAGTCCCATTCACAACTTAAAGGCTGAGTAAAATATTTGGTCATGGGCTCCCCAGATATGCCTCTAAGAGTAGTTGACTGGGAGGAGGGAGGGCCAGGATTATGGAGGAGGACCGAATAGGCGGCTCCTGTATCGAGCAGGAAATTGATGGTGTGGCCTCCCACAGAGAGAATCACCCAGGGCTCCTGTGGGGTTATGAAGGTGACAGGAGCCAGCATGGGTAGCCCCGGGCCCCTTCAGTCAAGTCCGACCCCAGTTGCCTATGCCTCTGAGGGCAGTCTCACTTCCAGTGGTCTCCTTGACAGAGCGGGCAGGGCATTGGCGGTTTGGAGCTCCTGCCCCTGGGGCACTCTCACTCAAAATACTCCTCTCTGCCACAGAGGAAACAAGCCGCCTGGGGCCCGGTCCCTGGGGCTGGTCTCCCTTTCTCCAACCTTGGAGGCCCAAAGTTAACTCTCTGCAAGGCCATGGCTAATGCCTCTGCCTTTCGGTTGTCTCTCCTGTCCCGGTCCCTCCTTTCCTCCTCGTCTCTATTATAGAAAATTGATGTGGTGACCTTCAGGAGGCTCTCCAGATTTTGTTCTCGGCCAAATGCCAATTTTTGTAACCTCCTCCTGATATCTGGGGCTGACTGGGTGATGAATTTATCCTTGAGAATGACTTGGCCTCCTGGGGACCCTGGGGACATATAAGTGTGCTTCACCAATGCCTACCTGAGCCATTCCAGAAAGGCTGAGGGGCTTTCTTTTTCTTCCTGCATCACCACTGATAATTTAGAGTAAACTATAGGTTTTACTCATGTTCTTTTCAGCCCTTCTAAAATACAAGTTTTAAAGTGGTTCCTGTGCCAGTTACTAGCATCGTCTGTATCTTGGCCCCTCTGTGGGTCAGTGAATGGCACTGCCTGACAGCCAGTGGGTACTCGGGTTAGCTCCTCTGGAGATTTGCCATTTGCATTTATAGTGTACCATTCATCTCCAAACTCTAAGGCCCCTCTGATTAACTTTCCTTTCTCCCCTGCAGTAAGGCTTTGGTTCAGTATAAGCATAACATCCTTCCAAGTCAGTTCAAAAGTTAAGGTAAGCCCTTGGAAGGCTTCTATGTACTTGTCTGGGTCATCTGAAAATTTACCCATGTTCTGTTTAATTTGCCTCAGATGTTGGATGGAGAAGGGGCATGGACCCCAGCCAGTCCCCACTGTCTACTGGCTATTTCCTATAAGGGCAATAAGGATGGGTATAACTGTCTTATCTTCACCCCCTGGGAAGCCTGGTGCAGTGATTGGGCCAATGATGCCTGGGGTGGAAGTTCTCCTGTGGTCTGAGTTTTAGGGTTCTCGGCATGTGGACTTAGATCTGGAAAAGGTGGGCATGGCAGAGCCAATGGGGGACAATTAGGGTTTGGAGTAGGGTCTGGAATTAATCCATCTTTCTGGCATAGTCCTTTACTTTCCCTAAGGGCAAAGAAGTCCTGTACATATGGGACTCCTGACCATTTCCCTTTCTTGTGGCAAAATAACTGTAGCTGCATGATCTTATTATACAGTATACTTCCCTCTGGGAGCCAGGCCTCACCATCAGAGAGTTTGTATTGAGGCCAGGCTTGTGTGCAGAAGAAGGCACTTCAAGGCCTGGGGATTGAATTGCTCCCAGTTCTTCAGAATGCATACCAGAGATGTGTTTGGCTTTAGACATGAAGACGATACTCCCATCTGGAAGAAAAAGATGGGTGTCCAGCACCTAACTGGCCTTTCTCTCTGTGATGGCATCCCCTCACCTCGGAGCCTTGGTGACAGTGGTCAATCACCTCCTCTACCAGGCCTACTGGACTTAACCACTCCTTACCAGCATGGCCTGCACCTGGCCTTGATTCCCCTCCTTCTTGCCTACTAAGCAAGAGTCACCTTGGAGCTCTGGATTTAGTAGGACCTTACCAGTGTGCTCCTACTTTACACCTTTTGGGAGTTTTGCTAGTTTTCTCTGCACGAGCTTTAGTAATTCCTTGAGAGCCCCCTGCCTGTCCTATAAGTGCAGGGACTGTGTGACCTCTCGCTGCCTTAGCCTTGGTCAGAGACACAAGCCCGTTTTGCTTCCCTGGGGCCACAGAAAAGGAAATGCCTAGCCCCAGGATGACTGCCTCTAAGCAAGGGAGATCAATACAATAGAGCCATGGCTGGAGTTTAAACAGGGCCATCTATATGTACAGTTATGGAAGGGGGTGTCTATACTCTTAAACACCAGTTTCTGCCACTGCCTGGAATTATTTAGCCAGTCACCCATTGTAGCACATCTGATCTGTGAGTTGAGGTCAGGGGTCATCTGCAACTCTCGCATAGGCAGCAGCCTAGCCAGAGGTTCACTCAGTGCCATCGGATCAATAGGCTGGAGCTGAGGTCCAAGGACCACTGTCCACTAGTCCGGTCTGCCCTTGGAGTCTGCAGATTAGGATAGGAAAGGAGGAGATCAGCTCAGCCACTCCCCGACATTCCCGTCCATCCGGAGGCGGGGGATCAAGGAGCGGCAGACACCGGGAAACCTTTCACCCGAGACTTAAGACTGGTAGCCGACGCTAATTGTCTTTTAAGTGGCTAACGGGTGCTCAGACACATTTTATGAGATAAAGAGTACATCATTTAGTCAGAAAAAAGAGTGAAGCGTGGATCTCCTACCTTGCGGTGGTGAGCATCGGGTTCCATGAATTTAATGAAGTTAGGAGAGAGTTAGGAACAGCCGCTGCCTCACTGAGAGGCCAGGCTGGCCTGAAGACGCAGGCTGGAAGTCAGAGACAGAGAGAGAGACACTCCTCATGGATACCCAGTCGGGCTGTCGGGGTCTGATTCCAGACACGCAGGCCTTTGAGAAGCCGCTGAAGTGTAGCCTCAGCCTAGGCTCTCGCAGTTGCCCACGGCCTTGTAGAATGAATTAGGAAATCTTCCCTCTGCAGCTTCTGTTTACTGGAAGAGAACATAGAGAATTGGCATAATTCTTCCTTAAATGTTTTATAGACTTCACCAATGAACCCATATGGGCTAGTGCTTTCTGTTTGGGGAGATTATTAATTATTGATTCAATCTCTTTGATAGATATGGCCTATTCAGATTGTCTATTTCTTTTTGTGTAAGTTTTGGTTGACTGTGTCTTTCAAGGAATTCGTCCATTTCATTTGGCTTATCAAATTTGTGAGCATACAATTATTCTTAATATTCCTTTACTGTATTTTAATGTGCAAAGGATCTGTAGTGATGTCCCCTCTTTCATTTCTGATATTAGTAATTTGCATCTTCTCTTTTTTTCTTAGTTTGCTTAGCTAGAGGCTTATCAACTTTATTGGCCTTTATAGAGTACCAGCTTTTGGTTTCTTTAATTTTTTTCTGATTTCTTGTGTTCAATTTTATTGATTTCTGCTCTCATTTTTATTATTTCTTTTCTTCTGCTTACTTTGACCTTAATTTTTTCTTTTTATAGTTTCCTGTGATGGAAGCTTAGATTACTGATTTTAGATCTTTCTTTTCTAATATATGTATTCAGTGCTATAAATTTCCCTCTAAATGCTGCTTTCACTGCATCCTACAAATTTTGACAAGTTGTGCCTTAATTTTCATTTAGCCCAAAATATTTTTTGTTTTTCTTGAGCTATCTTATTTGACCCATGTGTTATTTAGAAGTGTATTGTTTAATTTCCAAGTATTTGGGATTTTCCAGGTATCTTTCTATTACTGATTTTCTTTTTAATTTCATTGTGTTACTGATTGTTTAATTTCATTGTGGTCTTAGAACACACATTGTGTGGCTTTTATTTTAAATTTGCTAATGTGTGTTTTATGGCATAGAATGTGATCTATCTTGATGAATGTGCCATGTGAGCTTGAAAAGAATGTGCATTCTGCTTTTTTGGATAAAGTATTGTCTAGACGTCAGCTCCATCCTGCTGACTGGTGGTGTTCCTTCATCTGTGTCCTTACTGGTTCCTTGCCTGCTGGATGTCTTTCTGATAGATGTCTTTCTGATAGATAGCTTCCCACGTTTGAAGTCTTTTAAAATCTAGATTAAACAAACCCAGATCATGAAATAGTCCCCACACAGTGGGGCTCCCAGTACCCTGGACATTTATTTATCCCAGAACTGTTTGGTGAGTACTGAGCCATGTTTCTAAGCCTTGGGACCCAGTGGAGAAAGACAGATATGGTCCCTGCCCTTCTGCAGCTACATTATAGTGCAGGAAAGATAAGCATACAAAGAATTAACAATACTAGGTGGAATGAAGAAAATCAAGCAGAGCAGTGGGGAAGGGCGAGGTGCTTTAGAAGCCAGAATGGAGAAATGAGGTCGCTATGCAAAGGTGACACGTGTTCCAGGCAGGGGACAGCAGGAGCCAGGGCACTGAGGAGACCAAGCTTGGCACATTTGAAGGCAAGAAGACCAGTGTGGCCAAAACAAGGTCAGTGGCCACCACAGTGGTAGGAGAGGGGGACAAGAGGTCCACAAGCTGTCCAGAGAGACTTCATGGGGAATTTGGACCCTAAGGGAAAGGCAGAGCCCAGCCTTTAGAGGGCTCTGAGCAAGGGAGTGACAGAGTTGTACTGATTGTCATGAAACTCAGAGGGTACACTGAGGATGGCAGGCAGTGCAGGTGTGTGAGGCTTTCAGAAAGATGTAGGCAGCATGGAGTGGGATGGACTGCTTTTGTTGTGGAATAGGATGTAAATAGCAAACACAGTTACATTATTGTTAATGATGGGGAACTGGGAACAGAATATAGATTAGAAAGCTATTTGTATTGAGGATAAGGCCAGAATTTTTTCTACAAGACTTGTCCTTATTTTTACATAAAAACTTACTCCCTTGTGTGTGTGTGTGTAGGTGTCCATAGTCAGTGGAGGAGGGAGAGAGAGGCTGAGTATTTAAGGGATTAGTTAGAGAACTCTTACCCACTGCTGGTGGGAATGTGAAATGGTACAATCACATTGAAAAATAGTCTAGCAGTTTTTAAAGAAATTAACCATACCACCTGTGGCCCATCAATTCCACTGCCAGAAGACACAGAGACACATGCCTGTACCAAGACTCTACATGAGTGCTCATGGCGACTTTACCTGTAACAGCTCCAAAGCAGAAACAACCTGAATGTCAATCATCTGTTGAATGGTTGAACAAACAGCGGTGTGGCTGTGCAGTGGGACACCACTCAGCAATAAAAAGAAATGAGCCTCTGGTCCACACAATGATGTCGATGAGGAACTGGGTCCTTAACAAAGCCAGACAGAAAGAAGAATACATACTGGATGGTTTCATTTATGTACAATTTTAGGAATAGGAAACACAAAATAATCTACAGTGACAGAAAGCATATGGTTTCCTGGGGCAGGGCATAAGCAAGTGAAGGACAACGGCAGGGCAGGAGTGGACATGCAGTGGGTGGGACTGCATGGGTGTGCCACAGGGGCGTGCTCACGTCAGCACCCACCAGTCATAAAATGAAGGTAAGACAGTGCCTCATTTAAAAAGGAGCTTGTGTATTTTTGTGAATATATTTTAGAGTCAGAAGAAAGAGTATGATTTTTGTATCTATTTCAGAAACTGCCTTTGCTTTGATCTGACCATTCTACAGGCTGTCTTTGTATCTATCACATGATGGAACAAACCCAAAACATGAGCATCTTAAACAATGGTTTATTTGTCATGCAAACCTTGTGTCATTTGCCATTTGGCTATAGTCACTAATCCAGGTCCCCATTCTCAGACTCAGGCTAACAGATCCTCCATCATTGCTGGCTGCTGGCGGGGGGAACAGACCCCTGACAGGTCCCCTGTGAACAGTTAAATAGCTCATCCCAGAAGTGGCACATGTTACATTTGTTAACAAATTTTCCATGACTATTTCCTCAAAACTAGATGCATGGCCCCACCCATCCCAAAGGCCAGGAAGGAAAATGTTCTGGTGTGCCTGAAAGGCAGCGTGAACCAGCCATTACTTCACTCAATAACAGAGAAGCAGAACTCAGAGCTGTTTCTCATGATGAGGTTTGCTGACCCTCTAAGACTGTAATCCTGGAACTTCCTTCCCACTTGTACCCTCCTAGGCTGTTAGAAGCATGTAAAATTCAAGGCATTAAAGCTACTGGCTGGTTGTCTCATTTGCCTCTTGCCCAGGAGACTAAGGGATCAAACCAGGAGGGAACTGCGACTACTCGGCAGCAAGTCCAAGACAGCCTCCACAGTTGATCACTGATCACGTGTGAAATTTCGGGCCAGGAGCTTGTGCACTGTGACTGTAGACAACTTCAGCCATGCTTCTGTGGAGCATCTGAGTTTACACAACAGGGTTCTTGGGGGTTTTCTGAAGTGCAAGCAGCAAAATGAACCTGTGAGCAGATGTGTGAATTATCCTGCTGGGTGGAATTACTTAATGTTGACCATTTTAATATTAGAGAATCCCGTTTTAGGTGATGATTATAACTAAGCCCTTCCTAGCTATGGGCAGGCACCACTACTGTCTTCTGGTTAGTTCTCACCCATTAGGAGTCTCCGGGTCCCTTCCAGCGTGGAACGGCCATGTCTTGCAGGCTAAGGCGTCCTCCCATCAGAAAGCCCAAGGACTTTACTGCAGAAAGAAATGAGCTTCCTGTGGGATTACCTCTTTCCTCCTCAATGAAAGAGGGAGTTGAAAGGTGATCTTCAGAGCCCTCTCCAGCTCCAAGGATACGAGCTGTGTTTCTACAGGCTCCCACCGACTCACACCATCTGTAAGTCTGCTTTTCCAGAGGTTGGCTAGATCTCAACAAGAAATGCCTGATGCACCTTATCAACCTATGGTCTCCAGAGTTCACCCTTTCCTTGTTGCAGCAATGGGAAGACATGCCCACCTTTGGTGTTGCTCTTGGGTCACTCATTTTTCATCCATGGACAGCAAAATACTTGTGGAGCATCACCTGTGTGGTAAGCCCTGGCTCAGAGCTCAGGCTGAACTGCTCAAGGTGGCTCAGGGAGGAGGGCACCACATATGGGTGCCGTGAAACCCAGAGGCAGGGCCTCACCCAGGGGTGGTGTGCGTGCAGACGTGTAGAAGAAGAGCTGGAGGAGGAGGCTTCAGGGCTGCAGCTGCATCGGCTGTAGGGACACGCTTTGCAGAGACATCTTCACTAAATGGAGAGAAACTCACAGAAAATAGAGGGTCCTGGCATTTAATTCCTCTTCCCTGATTACAAGTAATCACTTCTGTTGCCCGAGGTGCTCTGTGGTGCTAGGAGCACTTCTGGGGAGGAGCTGCTCCTGTGTTACCTGCTCCAGGACATGTGGTGGGGCAGGTCTCAGGGCCTTCCTTCCACCTCGACCTCCACATGCCTGATAGAAACAGGGCCAAGAATAGGTATAGGTCACAAAAGGTAAACTAACCTTTCTGCACAGAGCATCCCTCAGTAAGCTTTTCCCACATTCGCCTTTGCTAAGACCATCATTCCAGGGGAAGGCAATACCTGGCAACTCTCCAGAAGGATGAAGCTTGTGGACAGCCATGTGCAGATGGGTCTGGGGGTGTGACACATCCTCCACAGTCAGTTTGGGAGTTGAGGAAAGACTGCAGTGCGCACCTGGACCAGGTGGGCTGCAGCCCTGAGATTGCCTGGGTCCTGACACCCCAGCCTCTTCCAAATTTCCATCCTTTTCTGATCACTGTGACATGATAACCACACATGACCTCATGATGATGGCTCCTTCGAGAAAGCTAGGAGCAGTTGCCAATTTATGACTGTACACAGACAAATACCCAAATCAGGGCCCGTCTGCCCGGCAGTGCTGCAGGCCAAGGTGTGGGTCCCTCCTGGCCCTTCCTCACCTGCACCTCTGAGCGGCTCTCCGGGCTGGGTGTACACCTTACAATTCCTGAAGAGTCTGTCTTCAGAAGCACACAAATACAGGGAGAAAAGTCAAATATGCTGCAGCGTTTGCAGGGCCACCTGCTAGCAACTGGCCAGCTCCCAGCCTGTCATGAGTGCTAATGCGAATGATGGCTTCAAGTCCTAACCGAGTCCCAGGAATCCTGCCTCCCACTGACAAGCCTGCTGCTCCTCCTGGTGGAACGTCCGACCTGCCGCACCTCCCTGGGTCACGTGAATGAGTCCATCTGTTTGGTTTTTGAAGTCAGAAAGCACATGAGCTTGGTGCACCTGAGCAAATAAAGTGTTTAATTGTTCTTGTGTTTAATCTTTCAGAAGGATGCCAGGTTTTACAGAGATTACACCCGAATACCATTCACTTAATCTAATAATTTGTGGTAATGCCGCATCTGTTCTATAGGAAGCAAGCCAGAGGCTGGTTAGAAATCCAAATATGAGGCAAAGTCACCCTGACAGGACAAAGCCAAACTCCCTAGACATCCTAGAGCAGGCAGGGCTGCTCCAGTTTCTTATCTCTGCCCGTCTGCTTTTTGGACTAATCTCCTTTGAAGCAATTGTAAAGAAAGTAATGTTATACTGTAAATTCTACTGGGTTAAGAGCCTTCCTACCTCAGTGGAAAGGTGAGGGGTCACTGGGATGAGGAAGCCAGGGGACAGGGCCACACGTCACTGCGGCTTCTCAGGTGCTGAGGCCAGAAGAATCTGTGAAGAACTGAAGCCTCAGCATTTTAATCCTCCCTCATTCAACAGTATTAAATCCAGCTGACTCTGCCTCAGTTCTGGGTTGTTTGCCCTGGAAGGATGGCTTCTTGCCCGGAAGTAAGAGAGTGCCTGAGAGGCCTGGCCTGTTCTCCAGGCCGCGTCCAGGCCCCTCAGAGGCCTCTGGGTGGAGCACCCTTTCGGCATGGGCACAGCTGCACTGTGGGCTCCAGGCCACTGATCAAGGCCAGTTGTTACACATTCAGAAGATGGGTGCCTAAGGGCACCATCAGGGTTTGCTTTTGTACACAGGACAGATCGATGGGGTTTGTGCCCTGTGGTCTGTTGCTGGGGGAGGGAAAAGGAGCAAAAAGTTGGGAGAGTCTGCAGAGGGCCTGGGGGCCAGGGATGGTGTGCGGCCAGGGCACATTTCACTCATCTTTCCCACTGATAAAGTTTCGGTTGAGCAAGGTGAATTAGTTCCAGAGATCTGATGTACCCTATTGCACCCATAGTCAATAGTGCTGAATTGTACACTTAAGAATTTGTTAAGTATTCTTACCAAGATAAAATTTAATTTAAAAAAGTTTAGCTCCTTGGCATAGTAAAGGTTCAACACTCTCCTGGTACCTTCCCTCCATCCCAGCTGTTCTGACTGAATCCACCAGGCCGCCTCACTCCCACTAGCCCCGCTAACTTCCTACAGGGTGAAATTCTTAAGGGATGCTGAGGATGCAGGCATAACGGGCTTGGGGTCTGGGTGAAGATCAAACAAGGTCATGTGTGTGAGTCTTTGACACTGTGGCATAACCCAAAGGTAAGATGCTATCACTCAGAGCATCTCAGACTTCAGACAGTTGATATAATGAGATCCAACACAACATATCTGCACTTTGTGTGAAGCTCAGTGCTATGGCGTCAAGGACTGAGGGGCACTGGTCTTCCTCGTGGCTTCTCGAGTGCCCTTGGGCTCTGATGGATGAGGCTGACCCTGAATGACCACATGCCTTTGGGAACTGGGAATCCTGGAGACTCACACCCTTTCCCCCAAGCAGGGTCCCTGGCAGCATAAACCTCACATTACATGGTGGCTGTTAGGAACCAACCCAGAGGAGAGAAATTGCTCCCCGCTTCCTCACAGAGGCTCAGCCATCAACCCCAAAGGCCACAGGTTCTGCTCTCCCGGAACAGCGGGCTGCATGGGGTCAGCGGCACATCACTCACTCCCTGAAGCCGTGGTCCTTGGGGGGCCCTGACCAGACCCTGATGCCCTCAGAAGGAGAGCAGAGAGTTGTTTCGGCTACGTGGAGGGGCAGGAGGAGCTGCCCCCACCCGAGGACAGGAGGTGAGAGAGGGAAGTGACGGGTCACAGCCCCACAGAGCCACCTTCAGTGCAGGCAGGACAGAGGACCCTGCTTGTAGGGCCCCTGCACGCTCCGCCTCCTCACATTGAGACCCTGGGGACAAAGTTCTCTGCACATCCAATTCCAACAGCCATGAAAGGGCCTCCCAGCCAAGGGGGAAATGAGCTGCCTCGTTGAAGACCTGGTCTAGGCCAAAGGCTTGAAATGCCTTCTTTGCCCTAATGACCGTGTTAAGTTTCATGTCCGAGACCTTGGCTGTATTTTTCATTCCTTCCCTCTTTCTCAGTTCCTATAAAGCCATCTCGCCATCTCATTGGTACATGTGAACTTGCATGGTTTGGATTCCTGGGTTGTCTGCAAATGCACCCTCCAGGTAAAACCCTTCTCTCTCAATTTCCAGTTGTGCCCCAACATCAGGACAGGGCCTCCTAGCTTCTGAGCACCTCCAGTGTAAACGTCACCTTGGTTTCTAGGATCCTGCTGTTTGATGTGATTGCATTTACTTATCAAATCTTCCTATTTCCAGGAAAGATATATGGAGGCTCGGTTCTTGGCATCTCTCCTCAGAATTCTTCTCATCTATTATTTGGATCCTGCTTTGCCTTCAGTCACAGGTTCCCAATACTTCTGTAAACTTTTCCAAAGAAGTCTGTTGGGAGGTGCTCTCATTTTTCCATCCCACACTTATCAAAACTACAGTGTGCATGTATGTGCACATGTGTGTACACATGCACACATGTGCGTGTGTGTGTGTGGCACCCACGTGTAAGCTCTTTGCACTCGGAACAGCAGTGCCTCACTCCCACTGTGCAGGTACGGCATGTGGTCGGGTGGGGCATCTCTTGTACAGTCAAAGGGAAACCTGTTCGTTCCTCTTGTTCCTCTTTCTGCTAACCAATCGCCCTAAAATTCAGCGGCTGAAGACAGCAGTCCCTTTGTCATGCTCATGTTCTGCTCATACTCTGTGGTTGAGACCTTGGGCAGGGCATGCCCAGAGACTGTCTGTGCCCCAGTGTGTTGTGGCCCCAGTGAGTGGATGGCTGTGGGGACGGTGTATGGCTGGGGCCACAGCTGTCTAAGGCGTGCTTGCTCTCATGTTTGGTGGTTGATACTACAGTCGGCTGGGCCCTTAGTTGGCTGCCTGATCAGTGCCAGCAGGTGGCCTCCCCATGGTCACTGGGCCTGGGCAGGTGTTGGCTTCCTCCCAGCATGGTGGCTGGGTTCCAAGGGGGAGCACATGGCATCTCATGCCCGGGCGTCACAAATGGTGTTTCCACTGTGCTCCACATCACAAGAAGGCCATCACAAGTCTCCTGCACTCAGTTAATGAGAGGTGCACCCCAGTTGCTGTGCATGGTGGGGGCCAGTGGGAGGCCAGTGTTGCACCATGGAACTCCAGGTCCC
The DNA here is from genome assembly GCF_030020395.1 of Manis pentadactyla. Taxonomy (NCBI): domain Eukaryota; kingdom Metazoa; phylum Chordata; class Mammalia; order Pholidota; family Manidae; genus Manis; species Manis pentadactyla. The sequence goes on along the minus strand of NC_080020.1, from coordinate 142,244,471 downwards.
TGCTTAGCTCTTCGCCCTGTTCCTGAGTGCAGACAGAGCATTGACTGTCTGCACCTCCCTCCAGGTCAGTGCTTTTTAGTTAAGTACAGAAGTAAATCCTGTTATGCCCATTACCCCTGGAGAGGCTTGCTTTCCAGCTCCTGCTAACATCACGGGCAAAGGAAGCTGCGGCCTGTGCCCTGGGTGCCCCCATCAGACTCTGCAGCCTGGTCCAAGCTGTTGTTGGTCTGTGCCTGCACCCAACACCCTTTGTCTCCTCATCTTCCAACTGAATTAAACCATCAGTTTCTTAATATCAGGGAGGGGGCATGGGCAGCTTTCAAACCTGCTCCACACCTGCTCCCAGTTTGCAATTCCAGGATCTCACAGACCCCCAAACCATCTGTAGACCACCAGTTGAGACCCCTGGACTTGCCATCTCTGAGGGCCTCCTCGTTCGAGCACCTAACAAGCCCGAGCCATGGAAGCAGATCAGAGAATTTGGTTCCTGCCCCAGGCTGCTGACAGGCCCCTGCAGCTCAGTGCCAGCAGTGATGTGCCCCCTCGGCCACCCCGGTAGGAAGGGTGGCCTCGCTGGCTGCCTGTGAGGACTGTGGTTTTAGAAGGTGCCATCCTAGAGCCTTGCCTTTGGCTGAGACCTGAGTACCACTCATGCCAGGACTTGTTCCTGCAGCGAGAAGGTATCATATCCAAGACCTCTGTGGCCCAGAACATCTATTTTGTGACCATACTGAGAAGGAGGGTGCTTGTGACAGTGGCAAATGTGGCACGTCCCAGGCATCAGGCATCTGGCACACATTACTTCATTTGCTCCCCACAACTCTCTATCACAGGTGCTGTGGAAACTGAGGCAGAAGGCCAGTTAAATCACGTGTGCAAGGGCACGTGGCTGGCAGGTGGTGGAAGCTGGTGCGGCACATGGGTAGCCACCTCCTACCCTTTGTTTGCGGGCTGCCTTGCCTGCTTCCCTTCATCATCCAGAGCCTTAGTCTGGAGTCAGAAGGAGCACCTGGCACCTTCAACAGGTCATTTCCAGTGCACACCACCAAGCCTCGACCACATCTTCCAAGCCAGGCTGAGCTGTTTTACTCAGGGCTTTTTAAGCTGTTTAAGCCCTTTACTCAGGGCTGCCTTGCTGTGGCCTCTGTGACCCCTGCCCAGGGCTTCTTGATGCTGGCCTTGCAGGCCGGGTGTGTCACAGTGTCATGTGCCCACCTCAGAAGTTGATGTGTGGCTGTGACAGGCCACCAGGCCTGACCCCGGTTGTTCCCTTTGTGGAGTCTGGCAGGCTGGGCCTAGGGTCCAGGGCTCACGCAGCCCCCTCAGGAAGCCTCCGGCAGCCTGTGGGGCCGAGGGGAAGAGCGTGAGGGGAGAGGAGCCTGGCCGGCAGTCCCACCCAGACAGGCTGAAGCAGATCTTGGGCTGGGTCCCATGGCAGAAGGGGCTGGTTACTGGGAGAAACTCCTGTGACCCTTGCTGAACATCTAGTGACCCCTGGGCCAGGTGGGAGGCACACAGGAAGCTGTCTACCAAGTCTGAAGGAGCATGGGTATGGGAGCAGCCAGCACACCGGCCTGGCTTGGTGCCAGAGCTCACATGCAGTCACCCCGCTCTGGGGAGGAGTCAAGGGGCTGGCGGGGAGGGCACCTTGCAGAGCCGGGGCTCGGCTGGGAGCTGCAGAGCCTATGGGAGAGTCAGGGCCAGTCAGCCTGGAGGTGAGCTGTGTGCTGGGACAGTAAGTGAGCGCAGGCAGCCTCAGCAAACACGGGAGTGCCTTCAGAACTTCAGCCAGGCCCTGTTGTGCCGGGCAGATTAGGGGCAAGAGGGCCAAGCCTGCAGCCTCTGGCCACTTGGGTAACAAAGGAATAAGGATCCTCACTTGCTCACCAGCTGCAGTTGGCATAGCAGGCTGCCTGGCAGGCAGAGAGAGCCTGGAATCCACACCCAGAGACATGGGCCCAGCTGCACCCATCTCACTGCTCTGACCTTAAATTTTCTCATCAGTAAATGAGGGAACTTTGTCCCTTACACAGCAGCTATGGACAGGACTAAATGTTCATATCCCTCAAAAAGTTAAAAGCTGAAGCCTTAGCCCCTAGTGTGAACTGGGGCCTTGGGAATAATTAGGACTGGGTGGGCGGCCCTGTCTCTGTGCACACACAAGCTGAGGCCACGCAGGCACCCCAGGGAAGGCTGTCTCCAAGCCAGGAGGAGGGTCCTCATCAAAACTCGGCTGCGCTGGCGATCTGGCCTCTGACTTCCCACTTTCAGAATTGTGAGGAAGTGAGCTTCTGCTGTTCAATCTGCCCAGTCCCTGGTATGTTCTCGTAGCAGCCCCAACCAACTAGTACAGATTTGGGGACCCTGAAGGGGGATTCTGCTGTTATTAATACCTACAAATGTGGAAGCAGCTTTGGAACCAGGCAATGGGCAGAGTCTGGAAGAGTTTTGAGATGTCTGCTCAATATGAACATTAAGGGTGACTGTGGTGAGGGTTCAGAAAGAAAAGAACTGAGCTGCAGAGAATGCTTCCAGCTTCTTAGCGAACATGTAAATAATGGTGCACAGAGCGCTGGTAGAAATATTGATGTTAAGGAATATTGCATTGGGGATTCAGGCAGAAATGAGCATCACATTATGGGAAAGAAAGGCAGTCCTTGCTATAAAGTGGAGAAGAATTTCCTGAACTGTATTCTAGTGTTTTGTGGAAGGTAGAACTTGAGGGCAATGAGACTGAATGTTTAGCCAAGGAGATTTCTAAGCAAGCAGGAGGGGGTGGTTTCTTCTGGAGGCTTTCAGTAGATGCAAGAGGAAAGAAATGAATTGAAGAAGGAATTATTAACCAAAAAGGAACCAGAACTTGGCTATTGGGAAAATTCTTGGCTTCCTCATACTGCAAGTATGAGGAAGCATGTTCTGAAGAGAATGGTAAGGGTGCAGATGAAGAGCCATGAGGTCTTTGTGTGGCTCATGGACTTATCCAGCCATCCCAGCGAGGCCAGGAGGAGAGATGCAATAATACCAGCCATGTCAGTGGCAGCTGGGACTAGGGGGTCAGAAAAAGCAGGCTGGAAGGAAGGGTGTCTATAGGACTTCTTGGAGTCTACAGGACTGCACCATAGAGCAGCTCGGCTCCACAGCACCCTCCTTCAAGGAAAGGGGGCCCCAAGGCAACTCACAGATCAGCAGGCCTGCCTGGGCATCTGCAGGTGACTGACCCTTGCAGGAGGATGTCCACAGCCAAAGAGGATTATGTTCTGACTTTAGGGTCTAGTGGGCTAGCCTGACTATGTTTCAGACTTGCTTGGGCCCGACATCCCTCCCTCTTCCTGCCTCCTCTTTGGAATGGGAAAGTCCATCCTGCACATGTCCTATGACTGTATTTTGGAAGCACAGGCCTCATCTGGCTGGGTGGGTTCACAGCTGGAGAGGAATCGGCCTCAGGGTGAAGCAGACCCCAAGTCTTACCAGCATCTAATTTGGATATTTAGACAAGACTTTGGCCTTTAGACTTTACAGTCAATGCTGGAACAAGGTAAGACTTTCAGGGCTGCTGGGATGGGATGCATGTATTTTGCATGTGAGAGGGACATGAATTTGGGGGGTGGGGTAAGGGCAGAATATTGTGGAGTGAATGTTAGTGTTCCCGCCAAGTCAAAGCCCCAGCCTCCAGTGGGATGATGTTTGGAGATGAGGCGTTTGAGAGATAATCATTAGATGAGGTCATGATGGTGGGGCCCTGTGCTGGGATAAGTGGCCTTATAAGAAGAGGGGAGAGGTCGAGGTCATAGTGTCTTCCCATATGCATGCAGTAAGGCCCTGTGGTGACATAGCAAGAGGGCGGCCATCAATAGCCAGGCAAAAAACCCTATCCAAGACTGGGGTCCTGCCTGCACCTTGATGGCCTCCCAGCCTCCAGACTATAAAGAGACATAACTGATGTTTAAGTCCCTGGCCTGTGGCACCTTGTTATGGTGGCCTGAGCTGACCGAGGCAGGTATATTTACATGGACACAGAGCAGGAAATGCCATGCACGGGGTTAATGCTCTCTGTGCTCATTTGCCTAGCTTTATTCCCTCCTATAAAATAGGGGTGTGGGGATGGGGCACTACTGCCTATTTGACAGAGAAGGAGACAGATGAGAGCGGGGCCTCTGGGGACCCAGCCTACGAATGAAAGAGGCTGAGTGCCATCACGTCACGTGCAAGCCCAGGGAAGCTGAGGCTCCACCGAGGTGTGCCCCACAGACCTGAGCAGCACAGGGGCCTTCAGCAGCTGCCCTGGGGAGGAGGAGGAAGCCTGGTGTACAGGGCCAGGGTGCTGGGCAGCAGGTCATGCGGAGAGCTCAGGCTCCCAACCCCACCTTGGCCTCACTCCCTGCCTTCTCTGCCCCTTGGGTCCCTGGCTCACCTGGCCACTTGCCTGGGTGCAGGGACTGGGGAACCCATCGCTCCTGCCTCCCTCTCACTGGGGCTGAGTTGGGGCCGTGCTCCTCAGTCCTCCCACTGAGAGCTTTGGGGGTCTTTTGATGTCTTTATTTATGTGGTTTCTGTCTTAAAAGAATGTCTAGATGAAGTTGCAGACAACAAACCCAGATTTTATATGAGATGTTGGGGCTCAGGAGATGCTTCCTCCCCAGAGGGAGAATGGGGTGGCCATCCTGAGTCAAATCTTGGGGCAAGCAAAGGGTGGGAAAGAGTCTAGGAATGTCTGCACCTAGGGCCAAGTGCTGGCAGGGAGAACCCAGTAGGTGTTCAGAAAGGAAGGGAGAAGAAGTCAGAGCCCAGTGTCCATAAGCTGAGAGGAGAACTTCTCCGTGGGAGGAGATGAAGCGCACAGAGCCTTGGAGACGTCAGGGCCAGGGTGCCAAGGGGCCAGCTGAGGTGGCTCACCTCTCTTTGCACCCAAGTTCTAGTTGCCATCACATTATCACCAGCCTATGTAAATACCTGTGTGCCAGAATGAATGACCCAAACAAATGGAGATCTGCACAGTGCACTACGGGAGAGGCGGCTGCCTAGGAACGCCGGACTGGTCACATGCTTATCACAGGTGCTGTCCTTAAAGTCTTGAATTGAGTCTTGGGTCCAAATTCAGGTCGTGCCGCTTTCCTGAGTCTGTTGTGTTGCATCTCAGAGACTCCAGTTTTTCTGTGGGGTTGTTTTAAGAGCCATGAGCTAATGTATGTACATGACATAGAACAGGGCCTGATTCATAGTGAGCTCCCAAGAAATAGCTTCCAGTATAGTTAGTTTTATATATAAACTAATTAGTCCATTTTACACAGGAAGAAACTGAGCCTAAGAGCATTTCAGTAACTGCTCAAGATCAGTCAACTAATAAATGATGTTGGCCCACCTCCATCTGTCTGGAGACTGTCAGGATATGGCTGAATTCTTCCTTGGGGAGACAGTATTTTCCACTTCAGGAGCTCTTTCCACCGCGGTGAACCTGGCTGGTCACCCAAAACCACTTGCCAGACCCAGCTCCCACCTGTCCTCCCCCACTTCTGAGTCTGGGGAGGCGCTGTGTTCACAGTTCCCAGGATCCGTTTGAAGGATGGTGCCCCAGTACCTGCAGCTCCCATTTGCGGAGCACCCAGGCCAGAGCCCCAGGCAGACAGGCACCAAGCAGGGCAGACAGCTTCCTGCCTCGCCTTGGGAAAAGCAAGAAGAGCAGCACCCTGCAGGCATCTCCCAGCAAAACAAAAGCTGGAGAAAGCACGCACAGTTGGGCAGCTCACTGTCTGCTGCTTCCCTCAATTGTCATGGATCAATCTTCCTTATCTTTCAAGAGGGCAGTATTTTGAAGATGTGTTTTAATGTTTAAAATAGCCAATAGTTAAATGCTAAACCTCCTGTCTCCTTGAGTCAGCTTGTTATGTGTTCCTCTTTGTTTATTATAAACCTTCTATCCTGTACCTTTCCTGAAAAATGCATATTTACGTCAATGGAAGCCCTTCTCAGTCCTATGTAAGTGTTAGAGGCATAACCAGAGATGTACCTTTCACATCAAAATTTCAACAGGGCATAGCTTTTAGTCACTGTCTTCCCATCTCCAATAGGAAACTTTCCAAATAAAATTCCAGTCAAAATCCTTCCAAGTATAATTTACTGCCTGGGAGCCATACCTGAAAAGATAGGGACACACTGTGTCCCTTGGCTTTTAATCAGAATATCTCAAGGTGCCTTGAAGCCCCAGCATTTCTCGTGCCCTGTTCCTGTTCCTGTGGATCAGGCCTCTGACCACAGCTGTGTCCCCCAGCATCTCCCGAAGTGCAGGACTGAGAATTACAGCCCCTCCTTGGGGCTCTGCTTCCCTGTAGGCCACGGATTTTCCCCATGCCACTTGCCTGACTGCCCACGGTTTGATGTGGCATCTAACAATTGTTGGACTGTCTTGCTAGGCTCAGTTTGCTTCCTTCACTGTTATCTGCTATGTCAGCTGGAGCCCGCCGCAGCCATGCGGGCACAGCACCCGTCTCCAGCTGGCAGGAGCTGCGTTATCTTCCCTCTAAAGGCCCTGTGACTGTCACCATCACTGTCACCCACTCAGGCACCTCAGTGCCACATCCTGTGGACCTTGCCTCCTCAGATCCCTCCCTCAGCCGGCCTACTCCTCTTCACAGCCTCTACCTCCAACACAGACCCCCAGGCTGAGTCTTGCAAATCAAGCCCCTGTCTGTGTGCTGCCCACCATACCTAGCCCAGACTGCAGGGTGTGTCTTACCAGTGATTTCAAGAGAAATGGTTCCATGGCCACCTCCTGCAGTGTGGGTTAGTGAGGGACACAAATGTGGGACTTACAGACCACACTTACAGGCTTACTACATTTTAGTGAGATGAATTGTATCCCTGAAAGATTTAATGCCACATTTTTAAAAATTTTGGTATCATTAATCTACAATTACATGACGAATGTTATGTTTACTAGACTCCCTCCTTCACCAAGTACCCCCCCACATACCCCTTCACAGTCACTGTCCATCAGCGTAGTAAGATGCTGTAGAATCACTACTTGTCTTCTATGTGTTACACAGCCCTCCCCAAGCACCCCCAAATTATACATGCTAATCGTAATGCCTCCTTTCTTTCTGCACCCCCTTATCCCTCCCTTCCCACTCATCATCCCCAGTCCCTTTCCCTTTAGTAACTGTTTGTCCTTTCTTGGGTTCTGTGATTCTGCTGTTGTTTTGTTCCTTCAGTTTTTCTTTGTTCTTATACTCCACAGATGAGTGAAATCATTTGGTACTTGTCTTTCTCCTCCTGGCTTATTTCACTGAGCATAATACCCTCTAGGTCCATCCATGTTGTTTAGGATTTCTTTTCTTCTTAGGGCTGAATAATATTCCATTGTGTATATGTACCACATCTTCTTTAACCATTCATCTACTGATGTTTGGTTTCCATTTCTTGGCTATTGTAAAGAGTGCTGCAATAAACATAGGGGTGCATCTGTCTTTTTCAAAGTAGGCTGCTGCATTCTTAGGGTAAATTCCTAGAAGTGGGACTCGTGGGTCAAATGGTATTTCTATTTTGAGCTTTTGAGTAACCTCCATACTGCTTTTCACAATGGTTGAACTAATTTACGTTCCCACCAGCAGTGTAGGAGGGTTCCCCTTTCTCCACAACCTCACCAACATTTGTTGTTGTTTGTTTTTTGATGTGGCGATCCTTACTGGTGTGAGGTGAAATCTCATTGTGGTTTTAATTTGCATTTCTCTGATGACTAGCAATGTGGTGCATCTTTTCATGTGCCTGTTGGCCAACTGAATTTCTTCTTTGGAGAACTATCTGTTCAGCTCCTCTGTCCATTTTTTAATTGGATTATTTGCTTTTTGTTTGTTGAGGTGTGTGAGCTCTTTATATATTTTGGATGTCAACCCATTATCGAATCTTTAATTTATGAATATATTCTCCTATAGTGTAGGATGCCTTTTTGTTCTACTGATGCTGTCCTTTGCTGTGCAGAAGCTTTTCAGCTTGATATAGTCCCACGTGTTCATTTTTGCCTTTGTTTCATTGCCCGGGGAGATATGTTCATGAAGAAGTCACTCATGTTTATGTCCAAGAGATTTTTGCCTATGTTTTCTTCTAAGACTTTTTATGGTTTCATAACTTATATTCAGGTCTTTGATCCATTTCGAATTTACTTTTGTGTATGGGCTTAGACAGTGACCCAATTTCATTCTCTTACATGGAGCTGTCCAGTTTTGCCAGCACCATCTGTTAAAGAGATTGTCAGTATGTCCATGGCTCCTTTATCAAATATTAATTGACCATATATGTTTGGGTTAATGTCTGAGTCTCTATTCTATTCCACTGGTCTGGGGGTCTGTTCTTGTGCCAGTACCAAATTGTCTTGATTACTGTGGCTTTGTAGTAGAGCTTGAAGTTGGGGAGCGAGATACCCCCCACTTTATTCTTCCTTCTCAGGATTGCTTTGGCTATTTGGGGTCTTTGGTGGTTCCATATGAATTTTTGAACTATTTGTTCCAGTTTGTTGAAGAATGCTGTTGGTAATTTGATAGGGATTGCATTGAATCTGTGGACTGCTTTGGGCAGGATGGCCATTTTGACAATATTAATTCTTCCTAGCCAAGAGCGTAGGATGAATTTCCATTTGTTAGTGACCTCTTTAATTTCTCTTGAGAGTGTCTTATAGTTTTCAGGGTATAGATCTTTCACTTCCTTGGTTAGGTTTATTCCTAGGTGTTTTATTCTTTTTGATGCTATTGTGAATGGAATTGGGTTCCTGGTTTCTCTTTCTATTAGTTCATTGTTGCTGTATAGGAAAGCCACAGATTTCTGTGTGTTAATTTTGTATCCTGCAACTTTGCTGAATTCTGATATTAGCTCTAGTAGTTTCGGAGTAGAGTCTTTAGGGTTTTTTATGTAAAATATCATGTCATCTGCAAATAGTGACAGTTTGACTTCTTCTTTACCAATCTGGGTTCCTTGTATTTCTTTGTTTTGTCTGATTGCTGTGGCCAAGACCTCCAGTACTATGTTAAATAACAGTGGGGAGAGTGGGCATCCCTGTCTTGTTCCCGATCTCAGAGGAAAAGCTTTCAGCTTCTCGCTGTTCAGTATGATGTTGGCTGTGGGTTTTTCATATATGGCCTTCCTTATGTTGAGTTACTTATCCTCTGTACCCATTTTGTTCAGAGTTTTTATCATGAATGGATGTTGAATTTTGTCAAATGCTTTTTCAACATCTATGGAAATGATCATGTGGTTTTTGTCCTTCTTTTTTTTTTATCTGGTGGATGATGTTTATGGATTTTCAAATGTTGTACCATCCTTGCATCCCTGAGATGAATCCCACTTGGTCATGGTGTATGATCCTCTTCATGTACTTTTGAATTTGGTTTGCTAATATTTCATTGAGTATTTCTGCATCTACGTTCATCAGGGATATTGGTCTATAATTTTCTTTTTCGGTGTGGTCTTTGCCTGGTTTTGGTATTAGTGTGATGCTGGCTTCATAGAATGAGTTTGGGAGTATTCCCTGCTCTTCTATTTTTTGGAAAACTTTAAGGAGAATGGGTATTATGTCTTCTCTGTATGTCTGATAAAATTCCGTGGTAAATCCATCTGGCCTGGGGGTTTTGCTCTTGGGTAGTTTTTTGATTCCCAATTCAATTTCATTGCTGATAATTGGTCTGTTTAGATCTTCTGTTTCTTCCTTGGTCTGTCTTGGAAGGTTGTATTTTTCTAAGAAGTTGTCCATTTCTTCTAGGTTTTCCAGCTTATTAGCGTTTAGGTTTTTATAGTATTCTCTAATAATTCTTTGTATTTCTGTGGGGTCTTTCATGATTTTTTCCTTTCTCATTTCTGATTCTGTTGATGTGTGTTGACTCCCTTTTTCTCCTAATAAGTCTGGCTAGAGGCTTATCTATTTTGTTTATTTTCTCAAAGAACCAGCTATTGGTTTCATTGATTTTTTCTATTGTTTTATTCTTCTAAATTTTATTTATTTCTTCTCTGATCTTTATTGTGTCCCTCCTTCTGCTGACCTTAGGCCTCATTTGTTCTTCTTTTTCCAATTACGATAGTTGTGACTTTAGGCTATTCATTTGGGATTGTTCTTCCTTCTTTAAATATGCCTGGATTGCTATACACTTTCCTCTTAAAACTGCTTTTGCTGCATCCCACAGAAGTCGGGGCTTTGTGTTGTTGTTGTCATTTGTTTCCATATATTCCTTGATCTCTATTTTAATTTGGTTGTTGATCCAGTGATTATTTAGGAGAATGTTGTTAAGCCTCCATGTGTTTGTGAGCCTTTTTGCTTTCTTTGTACAATTTATTTCTAGTTTTATACCTTTGTGGTCTGAGAAGTTGGTTGGTAGAATTTCAATCTTTTTAAATTTACTGAGGCTCTTTTTGTGTCCTAGTATGTGGTCTATTCTGGAGAATGTTCCATGTGCACTTGAGAAGAATGTGAATCCTGCTGCTTTTGGGTGTAGAGTTCTGTAGATGTCTATTAGGTCCATCTGTTCTAGTGTGTTGTTCAGTGCCTCTGTGTCCTTACTTATTTTCTGTCTGGTGGATCTGTCCTTTGGAATGAGTGGTGTATCGAAGTCTCCTAAAATGAAGGCATTGCATTCTATTTCCTCCTTTAATTCTGTTAGTATTTGTTTCACATATGTTGGTGCTCCTGTATTGGGTGCATATATGTTTATAATGGTTATATCCTCTTGTTGGACTGACCCCTTTATCATTATGTAATGTCCTTCTTTATCTCTTGTTACTTTTTTGTTTTGAAGTCTATTTTGCCTGATACTAGTGCTACAACACCTGCTTTTTTCTCCTTGTTGTTTGCATGAAGTATCATTTTCCATCCCTTGACTTATAGTCTGTACATGTCTTTGGGTTTGAGGTGAGTCTCTTGTAAGCAGCATATAGATGGGTCTTGCTTTTTTATCCATTCTATTACTCTGTGTATTTTGATTGGTGCATTCAGTCCATTTACATTTAGGGTGATTACTGAAAGATATGTACTTATTGCCATTGCAGGCTTTAGGTTCGTGGTTACCAAAGGTTCAAGGTTAGCTTCTTTACTATCTTAACTCGCTTATTGAGCTTTTATAAACACAGTCTGATGATTCTTTATTTCTGTCCCTTCTTATTTTTCCTCTTCCATTCTTTATATGTTAGGTTTTTTATTTTGTGCTCTTTTGTGTTTCTTTTGACTGCTTTTGTGGGTAGTTGATTTTATTTTTGTCTTTAGTTAGTATTTGGTTGGTCTGCTTTCTTTGCTGTTATTTTATTTTATCTGGTAACATCTATTTAGCCTTAGGAGTGCTTCCATCTAGAACAGTCCCTCTAAAATACCCTGTAGAGGTGGTTTGTGGGAGGCAAATTCCCTCAACTTTTGCTTGTCTTGGAATTGTTTAATCCCTCCTTCAAATTTAAATTATAATTGTACTGGATACAGTATTCTTGGTTAAAAGCCGTTCTGTTTCATTGCATTAAATATATCATGCCATTCTCTTCTGGCCTGTAAGGTTTCTGTTGAGAAGTCTGATGATAGCCTGATGGGTTTTCCTTTGTAGGTGACCTTTTTCCTCTTTCTGGCTGCCTTTAATACTCTGTCCTTGTCCTTGATCTTTGCCATTTTAATTATTATGTGTCTTGGTGTTGCCCTCCTTGGGTCCCTTCTGTTGGAAGTTCTGTGGGCTACCTTGGTTTGAGCAACTATTTTGTCCCCCAGTTTGGGAAAGTTTTCAGCCATAATTTCTTCAAATACACTTTATATCCCTTTTTCTCTCTCTTCTTCTCCTGGTACCCCTATAATGCAAATATTGTTCCTTTTGGATTGGTCACACAGTTCTCTTAATATTCTTTCATTCCTGGAGATCCTTTTTTCTCTCTCTGCATCAGCTTCTCTGCATTCCTGTTCTATTATTTCTATTCCATTGACAGCATCTTGCATCTCTTCCATTCTGCTTTTAAATCCTTCCAGAGATTGTTTTATTTCAGCATTCTCCCTCCCAACTTGATCCTTTAGCTCTTGCATTTGTCTCTGCAGCTCCATCAGCATGGTTATGACCTTTATTTTGAATTCTTTTTCAGGAAGATTGGTTAAATTTATCTCCCTAGCTTCCCTCTCAGGGGATGTCTGTGTGATTCTGGTCTGTATCAAATTCTTCTGCCTTTTCATGGTGATAGAGGTAGTCATAGGCAGTTCCCACATGTGTCGGCTGGGAGAACAAAGTCCCTTCCCACTTGCTCATCGCCTTCCTCTCCTGCGAGAACGGCGACCCCTAGCGGCTTGTGCTGGGCAGCTGCGCGCCTACAGGGCCTCTGAGTCTGGCCCAGGCAGCTGCACGGAGAAGTCTCTGCACGGCTACTGTGGGCGAGGCTGCTCCCCTGCTATGGTGGGGCTGTGCTGGAGGGGGAATGGGCGGGAGGCTGGTTATCGCCGTGAGGGACCTCAGTGCTGAGCTGCTGCCCAGGGGGTTAGGGCACCTGGAGTTCCCCAGGATTCCCAGCTGCTGGGCTAAGCATCCCGGGATGCTTCCGTCCAGCTGTGGGATCCCTGTCCCTTTAAGACTTTCAAAAATCACTCACTTTTCTTTTGTCCCAGGGGTGCTGGATGCAGGGACCTGCTCACAGGTTTTACTGTTCCGTTTCCCTAATAGCCAGCACACCACGCACTGTCTGTCTGTGCTCTGGTGTGGATGGCTGAGGCTGGGTGTTTAGCAGTCCTGGGCTCCCTCCCCCTCCCCGCTCCAACTCTTTTCCTCCTGGCGGGAGCTGGGGTGAGGGGCGCTCAGGTCCTGCTGGGCCGTGGCTTGTATCTTACCCCCTACGCAAGGTGCTGGGTTCTCGTGGGTGTGGATGTAGTCTGGCGGTTGTCCTGTGTCTCCTGGTCTCTCTTTTAGGAATAGTTGTATTTGTTGTATTTTCAAAAATATATATGGTTTTGGGAGGAGATTTCCACTGCTCTACTCCCGCTGCCATCTTGGCTCCAGCCCCCTTAATTGCCGCATTTTATAAGTCAAACTCTATTACCTTTGACTCCTTTTAATTTCAGACAAATTTCCATAATTTCTGATTGAATTTTAACTGGCAAGATTTCTTAAGTTTTAAATTTCTTTCTTCTTTTGCCAAGTTTTTACATTAATGTTCTATGAGACAATTACAGACCCTAGGGAAGCCCCTATCTTAATCATAACAGAAAAAACTTATTTTTTTACTATTTGTAACATGTTTCACAGTTTTCCTATGATGAATGAACACCTTCAAATAGCTCTTTTCTATTATTAGATTTCTAGATGATTCTTTTAAAGTAGGTTATGAGTAATTCAGGGTGTTTATACATAAGTGTGAGTGTGTGTGTGTGTGCACACATAATTCTTTCTTAATGTACTGCATATGCTTTACATCCCTGACATGATGCTTTTCTGTTTCTATGCCCAGAGAGGCATTCAGGTCTCAGTGTGTGTCCCGAGGACCAGAGCTGCTGAAATAGTCCCATCTCACGCAACTGTCCTGGCTCCCAGGGCATGACCTGCCCAGTTTACTCAGACATGAGCCCATGCCACTCAGCACTGCCAGGAGAGTGGCCTCTTGGGCAGTCAGCTGGACGCTCAGTCCTTCAGGGCACCCCAGCCCCCTGCGGCACTACTGTCTACCCACATGGTCCCCAGCTTGGCATGCAAGAGAGGCTCAGCAGGCCCTGGCCTCCCTCCTCACTGCCACCCAGGAGGCGGGTCCTGCCTCTGTCCCATCACGCCCTGTGGTCCTCTGACATCCCTCACCACGTGGCATGAATCACCACTGGCTTCAAACAGATCATTCCTGGTTTCTGGACCAGACTCCCTTTTTTGCTCCCCATTTCAGACCTGCTGAATCAAAATCTTTAGTGGGGGGGCCCAGATTTACATTTTATTGAACTCCTTCATTGGTTTTGTGCCCAAAGTTGGGGTGCTAAGAACCCCCGTGTTGACCATGGGCTGTCCCAAGGCAAGGCAAGGGTTGAGGGTGCGCATCTGCCTTTTAGAGGCAAAGGTGATTGTATTACCTCACAAAAATGTTTTGGGAGCTAACTAGGTCCTGGGTATTTTGCAAGACCTTAAAAATGTCCAAACACACAACAATAACACAAACAAGTGGGTCACAGTTTGGAAAGCACTCACATCTGTCATGGCGCCCAGACCAGGCGTTTGCAGGCAGAGCTAGGCCTCCCTCTCCAGGGCCCTGTGCCCCCACCTGCCTCAGAGCACAGGCACTGCTGGGGAAGCACTGGCACGTCAGCTGCAGTGGGGCTTCATGCCCAAGAGGCTGGCCCGCGGGGATGTGTGAGCCCTGGAACTGCCTTTCCCTGCAGATCCCCACCCACCCCACCACCCACAGCTATACCTGAGAGCCAGGGGCCCTTCTGTCCCAACAGTTCCACTGGCTCAGGTTCCCCAGCAAGACTGGAATGACTGGACAGTGGCCTTCAGAGGGTCTCTGGGGTAAACAGGGTCCCATCCTCAGGAGAGGGAGACATAAGCCTCAGGAAGATAGCAGACTGCAGGGGGGAATGCTGGGCAGGACAGCAGTGACTCCCCAAAAATCTTTCAGAAATGAGTTACCCCAGAAAAAGTAATGGGGTCACTGTTCTCTCCATTTCATGGAGCTGAGGCAAGTCCCCGGGAGTAGTGCCAGCAAATCCCTCTCTCCTGTGGACCCTGACCACACCCCCTAAAACCTCTCTGTGTCCCATGGTGCTGTCCCCAACCTTGACCAAGAAGCTGGGGGGCCTGTTCCCACCACCTCAGAGGCCCCCCAGCTTCTTGTTGCCTGTGTCCCCTGGGGGCAGGGTGGGATGCCTGCAGTGTTCTGCCTGCATGTGCCTGGCACTCACTGACACCACGGGTCCACAGCAGTTTGAGCACAGCACTGACCGCAGTAGCAGTCCTGTCTTGATGGCAGACATGAAGCGGGTTTTCTAGTCATGATGACCCCATTTGCCAAGGTCCACCTAAGAAAATGATCAGTCATATTTAATCATGGAGAAGACAGGAAAGTTATCCATCACCTTGTGTACCTCTTTCCAAACTCCCAGCTGAGGCTGGTGTCACTGCAAATGTGCCCAGTGGCCTTGAGGCACCAGGGTTTATGTCCTGTGGTGGCACCTTGCAAGCAAGTATTTGTTGATTGAATCTGTTCCCTCCCAAGGAGGCAGAGGGAGCCCTCACAGGGACCCCAAGAGTGTTCACACAGTCCCAGCCCACTTCACGCAGCAAACAAGCCCTGAACACCAAACTCCGCCATGCTGGACACCAGGAGACAGCAGGGAACAGAATAAGCAGGACCCCACTCCCAGCATGCAGAGTTCGTGGGAATGGAAAAAGCAACCTGGACAGTCTTGGGGGAGAGGGGGTGGTGCGTGGAAGGTGGCAAGGGAGCGCCCGGCAGAAGGGCGAGCAGGCCAAGACTCTGGGTGACGGCCATGACAGCTGGCCCCAGTGACTTCCTCTCCTTTCCGACCCGCTTCGACCTCCTAGGAAAGGCCGCAGTTCCACCTCTGACACTTCAGAGGCAGAGTCCCACCTGCCTTGGGCAAGCTCTCTGTCTCCTTGCATCTTTATTCCATATGCTACAGAGGCCTCAGACTCTGGCCCTGAAGCAGGTGAGATACACGATTCTGGGGCCAGGGCTTGTACCAGTGTCTGCAGAAGCCCTCCTCCGGATGGAGCCCCTGTCACCAAGACACTGGTCGGCATCCTTCATGCAGGTGCTTCCCTGGCATGTGCGCCTGACCCAGTGGCTGAACAGCACACCCTGGCCTCACAGCCTCCAGGCACTGCGTCTGCTCCAGCCCCCACGCTGCCCGGCCACTCACACAGGGCGGCCACCTGAGGGTCCAGGCTTCGCCATCTGCCCTGGGAAACCCACTTGGCCTGGCACCAAGGCTGGCCCGTCCCCGCCCTGTGGCCTTTCAGGGTGGCCCAGTCCAAGAGAACCTGCAAGGTCAGCACCCCCAGGGGCTGCAGCCACCCCAGGGTCCTTGGCTCGGGGCCCGGGCAGGGCTGTGGGCCGTCCACACCGTTCCAGCTGTATCGCTGCTCACACACACCCGCGGCCGCACCGCCTAAGGCTTGAAGGGTTCAGCCTTGCTATCCCATTTGACTAGTAACCACAGTGTGGCCGCTGATAGGATCTGTTTGACAAGTGACCCGGCACGTTTGGGTGTCTGTCCGGGTGAGCTTGGCGCCCCGGATCCAGTGGGCAGGTTCACCCCTCCAGAGTACCTGAGGCGGGGCCATCAGACGCCAGCCCGCACACCCACACACTGTGTGCTCCCACGTCCTGTGTGCCCCCTTCACGGCTTCAGGGGGAGACTGTCCTCACAAGGAGCCAGCGCCTCTCAGCAGTGGTGGCCCCCGAGCCCTAGCTGTTTAGGGACACAGGCACCTCTGAGCCAGCTGCGTGGCGCCCTCTGGTGGCCAAATTGTTGATGCTCTCCTAAGTGTTTCACAAGCTCTTCCTCATGGATGCGGAGGGGAGACTAGCTAGGCCATCAGCAGACAGGGCTGCGCCTGCTGTGTCACCCCACATCCACCTGGGGTTCACCCATGCCAGCTTTCCGCATTATGGGCAGCATTTAGGACACACGGGACCATCCTTTCTATCAATCAGTGCTCGGCATAGGAAAAACATGTGAACTTGTTCATACTAGTGTTTTTGAATTAGCATTAAGGATATGCACACCCCTAGATACGTGCATTTTAAGATTTCAGCACCACTAACCCTCCCCACCCCCGCCGGTAGCTTCTGACCTTGCAGATGAGGAAAGCAGAAGAGGGAATCTCCTGTTCACCGCCACAGGGCCCCTGAGGCCTGTGGCCACAGCAGGCCTTTCAATGGCCATCACCTATCCAGTGGCTATAGTTTAAGACTTCGTGCACTGCCACTGATTCACACCATATCCCCATGTGCCTCCGTATGTGAGGAAGCATGGCCTGTATGTTGTCACATCCCATTACAGTTTTTTCTCTTAAGGAAAGTTAGCCATCTGCTGGGGGAAGAGATTTTATCAGGACACTTCCATTGAGGGAGTTCAAGGTGTGAGGGGTTGACCTCATCTCAGGGACAAGTACTCCTCCCTGGCCTGCAGATGACTCCCCCAGGGAATGTATGAGATGAGCATGTGCACACACACACACACATGCACGCACACACACTGCAGATGTCCAGGGTAGCCCCCGTGCTCTGTAGAGGAGAGCTTGCACACAGTGCCCTCTGAGTGAAACTGGGCCCAGGATGTGTGGACTTTGGCTGCTCGCCTTTGGAGAGCTAATCTCAGGAAGCCTGATGTAGGATGATCAATCCCTATGAGGAGAGGCATGCTATCTGCTGGTTCCTCTGATCCTGCAAGTGAAGCTGCCAGGATGGGCTGGGGTCCTGCGGTGACTAGGGGCGTGTCATAGGGAATGGCCCCGACAGCATCCTCTCCCAGGAAGGGCACCTCCTGGTCTGCCCCCAGGCCTCCTGTGTGCTCTGGACACTTGTGCCAGGTTTGGGGAAAGGAGGGAAAACAAGGGCTGGAAAAGCTTTCTATCTTAGCTTTGTTTTCTTCCTCTAACCAGTTTTATGAGATTGTGTTTAAAGTTTCCAAATAGGATTATACACTCCTGCCCTGTTAACAACAAGCATTTAGAAATATTAACACATTTGATTTCAATTTTGCATCCCTGTAGAAAGAGAAGAAGAGTGGGCTGCTGAAGCTGCTGGCTGGGGCATCCACCAAGAAGAAGTCTCGCTCCCCGCCGTCCATCTCTCCAACCCACGACCCCCACGGGGCAGTGGGTGCCTCACTCCAGGGTGCCATGGGGCCTGAGGTGTGCGCCCTGTCCGCCCACAGCAGGGCGGGGTCCTGCCCTGTAGAGAGCGAGATGCAGGGAGCAATGGGCATGGAGCCACTGCACAGGAAGGCGGGCTCCTTGGACCTGAACCTCTGCTCGTCTCCGTCCCAGCAAGCACCTCTGTCCATGGCTGCCATGCGTCCCGAGCCCAAGCCCCTGTTCAGAGAGAGGTAAGGCGGCCTTTGTCCTCGGGCACCATGGAGCGGGCTGGTCTCTGAGGTCTGCGCCCACATGAGGGAACAGGGACAGTGCAGGTTTTCCAAGGGTCACACACACACACACTGCACATGAAACCACACACAACACAACATACATAACACAACACACCACACAATCCACACACCACACTACACACATATTCTCCCTCCCTCTGTCCCCATAGGAGCCTCCGCGCTTTCAGCCCTCCATGTCAGAACTTTCTTCCTTGTATGGGGCCCCCCATGGCCTCATTCTCTGCCCGTGGCTCCCTGTTCCTCCTCCCCAGGTCACGGTCCCCCCATCCCCAGGTCATGGTCCCCCCTCCCCAGGTCATGGTCCCC
Organism: Manis pentadactyla; assembly: GCF_030020395.1. Lineage (NCBI taxonomy): Eukaryota > Metazoa > Chordata > Mammalia > Pholidota > Manidae > Manis > Manis pentadactyla. The sequence goes on along the minus strand of NC_080020.1, from coordinate 142,226,068 downwards.
CCTCCCCAGGTCACAGTCCCCCATCCCCAGGTCATGGTCCCCCCTCCCCAGGTCACGGTCCCCCTCCCCAGGTCACAGTTCCCCCACCCCAGGTCACACTCCCCCATCCCCAGGTCATGGTCCCCCCTCCCCAGGTCACTATTGGTGACTCCTGAGAACAGCAGACTTCAGATGTGCCTGAACTGCTCCCATGCCTCCACAGCTGTCTGCTCTCCCAGACCTCTCTACTTCCTAATCCCTTAATGAAAGGTCTCAGGAGATCCTGTTCTAGAAATTCATGGTGTCTATGAGTAACTGGAAAATGCTGAGACACTCTCCCTTCTCACAGCATTCTGTCCAATCGGGGCGGTGGTGCCCAGAGCCACCTGGTGCCCTCCTTGTCCCCAGCACTCTGCCTGCTCATTAGTGACAAGAGTTTCCAGAACACAATCCAGAAACCAAACTGCTGCCTGGTGAGCCCCGAGTGCCACCTTCCCTTACCCACAGCCGTGGCTGCCCTGTCCCGGGAGCAGAGGCTGGGGTCTGAGGAAGACAAGATGCTTAATCTTGGGGCTTGGGGAGCTCCCGAAAGCACTTGCCTTGAGCCTGCAGGCTTGTGGATAAATCCCAGCCACGGAGGTCCTGTGCTTTCACGGAGCGCCTGCTATGTGCACGGCCCCGTTGGACCACGATGGTGGGAGAACTGGTGGAGGGCAGGCTGGGATCAGACCAGCCTGCAGGGTCCTCTGGTCCCATGCAGCCTGCGGGTCTTAGGTGTCTCGTCTGCACAACCACTCAGATCCAACCGATTCCCCTCCTGAGGATTTGGGAAGGCGACAGGAGCTGCCCCCCTGCTGCTCCCTGGGGAAGGAAGTTTGGGGTGGATGGTGCTGTAGAGGGGACTCATGCCCTAGCAGGCAGGAGGGACTCTCAGGTGTGTGGGAACCAAGCCAAAGGACTGATGTGTACACGAGAGTGCCAGGTACCTCCCTTCCTGGGGAGCCTAGCCCTGGGTCATCCAGATGTAAGCTCACCCTGTGGACAGTGCACAGGAGCCCCACTTCTGGTGGTGTCTGGGGAACTCCTAATAGCAGGTGTTTCTAGGGTCAGGTAAAACTGGCCGTGCCCTGTCTCCCCAGCAGGGCCTTGCCGAGCTGGGATGGTCCTGCTGAATTCCTGGGTTAGCAGCCGTGTGCCTGCTTACTGCCTCCTGTACTTTGGCAACGTTGTGGGGAGGCTTTGAGCAAATACACACACTTGCCACTTATCAGCCATTTCACCCCAAACAGAAGGCTGTTTCTTTGAGTTCCAGTTCCTGCATATATAAAATGGGTACATAACACCTACCTGATAGTTACAGTATTTGTAAAGTGCCTAGAATTTTTTTTAATTTTTTTAATTTTTAATTTTGTATCATTAATCTACAAGTACAGAAAGAACATTATGTTTACTAAGTTCCCCCCTTCATCAAGTCCCCCCCACATACCCCTTCACAGTCACTGTCCATCTGTGTAGTAAGATGCTGTAAAATAATTACTTGTCTTCTCTGTGTTGCACAGCCCTCCCCGTGCCCCCCACGCACTATACATGCTAATTGTAATGCCCCCTTTATTCTTCCCCACCCTTATCCCTCCCTTCCCACCCATCGTCCCCAGTCCCTTTCCCTTTGGTAACTATTAGTCCATTCTTGGGTTCTGTGATTCTGCTGCTGTTTTGTTCCTTCAGTTTTCCTTTGTTCTTATACTCCACATATGAGTGAAATCATTTGGTACTTGTCTTTCTCCACCTGGCTTATTTCACTGAGCATAATACCCTCTAGCTCCATCCATGTCATTGTGAATGGTAGGATTTGTTTTCTTCTTATGGCTGAGTAATATTCCATTGTGTATATGTACCACATCTTTGTTATCCATTCATCTACTGATGTACATTTAGGTTGCTTCCATATCTTGGCTATTGTAAATAGTGCAGCGATAAACATAGGGGTGCATCTGTCTTTTTCAAACTGGAGTGCTGCATTCTTAGGGTAAATTCCTAGAAGTGGAATTCCTGGGTCAAATGGTGTTTCTATTTTGAGCTTTTTGAGGAACCTCCATACTGCTTTCCACAATGGTTGAACTAATTTACATTCCCACCAGCAGTGTAGGAGGGTTCCCCTTTCTCCACAACCTCACCAACATTTGTTGTTGTTTGTCTTTTCGATGACAGCGATCCTTACTGGTGTGAGGTGATATCTCATTGTGGTCTTAATTTTCATTTCTCTGATGACAAGCGATGTGGAGCATCTTTTCATGTGTCTGTTGGCCATCTGAATTTCTTCTTTAGAGAATTGTCTATTCAGCTCCTCTGCCCATTTTTTAATTGGATTGTTTGCTTTTTGTTTGTTGAGGTGTGTGAGCTCTTTATATATTTTGGATGTCAACCCTTTATCAAATCTGTCATTTATGAATATATTCTCCCATACTGTAGGATGCCTTTTTGTTCTATTGATGGTGTCCTTTGCTGTACAGAAGCTTTTCAGCTTGATATAGTCCCACTTGTTCATTTTTGCCTTTGTTTCCCTTGCCTGGGGAGATATGTTCATGAAGAGGTCACTCATGTTTATGTCCATGAGATTTTTGCCTATGTTTTTTTCTAAGAGTTTTATGGTTTCATGACTTACATTCAGGTCTTTGATCCATTTGGAGTTTACTTTTGTGTATGGGGTTAGACAGTGATCCAGTTTCATTCTCCTACATGTAGCTGTCCAGTTTTGCCAGCACCATCTGTTGAAGAGACTGTCATTTCCCCATTGTATGTCCATGGCTCCTTTATTGTATATTAATTGGCCATATATGTTTGGGTTAATGTCTGGAGTCTCTATTCTGTTCCACTCGTCTGTGGCTCTGTTCTTGTGCCAGTACCAAATTGTCTTGATTACTGTGGCTTTGTAGTAGAGCTTGAAGTTGGGGAGCGAGATACCCCCCACTTTATTCTTCCTTCTCAGGATTGCTTTGGCTATTCGGGGTCTTTGGCTGTTCCATATGAATTTTTGAACTATTTGTCCCAGTTCATTGAAGAATGCTGTTGGTAATTTGATAGGGATTGCATTGAATCTGTATATTGCTTTGGGCAGGATGGCCATTTTGACGATATTGATTCTTCCTCGCCAGGAGCATGGGATGAGTTTCCATTTGTTAGTGACCTCTTTAATTTCTCTTGAGTGTCTTGTAGTTTTCAGGGTATAGGTCTTTCACTTCCTTGGTTAGGTTTATTCCTAGGTATTTTATTCTTTTTGATGCTATTGTGAATGGAATTGGGTTCCTGGTTTCTCTTTCTATTAGTTCATTGTTAGTATATAAGAAAGCTACAGATTTCTGTGTGTTAATTTTGTATCCTGTAATAAAGTGCCTAGAAAATAAAATACCTGGGAATTTGTGAATGCAGAAAACACAGCAGCAAAAATAATAACATGTGAAGTGATATGTATGATAATGTTATATAATGTGACAAATATAGTAATACCTATTGGATGATGATGATCGGGCCTCTGATGCCACCTTCCCGCCCTCCTCCCCTTTTGACTGGCAGTCTTTCTTCCCAATGTTCACTCAATCTATTCATGCTCACCTCTTGCTGGCCTGCAAATTGTTTGGCTTTGTTAGGATTTAAAAGCTTTTTCCTATTATGTGTCATGGTAGGCAGAGTGATGGCTCCCAAAGATGTCTCTGCTTCAATCCCCAAACCATGGCCATGTAACCGTATACAGCCAAAGGGAATTAAGGCTGTGGATGGAATAGTTTGCTATCCAGCTGTCTCTAAAATAGATTATTCCAGGTATTTGGGAGGGCCTCAGGTGGCCACAGAGGGAGGCAGAAGAGGTTGGGTGGTGTGTTGGAGGCAGGCCTGACCTTCTCACTGGCTTCGAAGGTGGAGGAGGGCCACCAGCTCAGGAACACGGCAGCTCCTGGGAGCTGGGACAGGCAACGAAAGGGGTCTCCCTGGGGCCCGCATTCTGATGTCAGCCCCGTGGGGCAGTAGACGATGTCTGACCTAGAGAACTGTGTGATGAGAAGTTTGTACTGCATGACCCTGAGTTTGTGGACGTTGGTTACACGGCAGTAGGCAGCTGATACAGGTTCGCTACTAGAGCCTGGTGGGTGGGGAGCAGGTGCACCATCATCTGCAGTCCCTGGGGGCGCACGGCCCTGTGGTGACCTCATCCCCCACTCAGGGCTGCGGCCCGTGCTCCACAAGGGCCCCGAGACCCCTGGTCTGGGGAGCAGGTCACACCGGAGGGGACCCTGCGGTCTTCCCACGTACAGCTGCCTGTGTGTGCAGGGAGAGGAGTTCCTGATTCTGGAGTGGCAGCCACGCTTCTCCCTTTGTGCCTGTAAGGGGAGCATCAGGTAGGTCACTGCCCAGGAGGCCCCAGAGCTGGGGATGACCTGGGCAGAACTCTGAGCACTCACGTCACGTGCGCTCAGCCACACCACCCAGCTGGGCCCATTCAGTCTGTGAATAGCTCAGAAGCATCCAATTACTTTTTTTTCTAACAGATTACATTTTTTAAGTTGCTTTCTTGTTTCACATCTGGCTGTTGAGGCAAAAGCCAAAACTTGGTTCTGAGCCTGAGAAATCATCTCTGCTTTTTTCCCTTGAGGAAGAGGGAGGAGGCAGGGGTCAGGAGAGGCGGTGGGGGACCCAGGAAGCCACGGGCGGGCCGCGCTGCTCTGTGCAGTCCAGGACACACCTGAGCCTGGAGGCGTGGGGACAGCCGTCTGCGCAGACCTGGCCCTTGCACCTGCGGTGCGGATCCCACAGCCAGGGAGCCTTTGCAGAGCCTCTGGGCTGGGAGGAGCACGGGAAGCACTCTCTCCTCCCTCTTCTCTTCTGCACCCCAAAAGCCTCCCTCTGTCCCTTGAGGACACCATTGTGCGGTTTACAGGGCTTACTCAGGAAGAGGCCCAGGACCCTGTGGGTGGGGTAGGCCCTGCCTTGAGGGGGCGCAGATGGGCCTGAGAGCGGGGACAGCGGGGCAGGACCCGGCCCCTAAGCAGAGGGTAGCCCTGAGCTGCTCTCCCCACCAGCCTGCTGAGCACGCTTCAACTCCCGTCATCTGCCATTGCCCAAGGGGTGGGGTGCCAGCCGGACAGAGAGTGAGGGGCACAAGGGCTGGCCTTCCGGGGCCCTGTTGTCGTGAACACGAGAGGAGCAGGGAGGAGCCCCTGGGGGGCTGTTCATGGGGAGGTGTGGGGCCCGAGTCCAGCTGAGCCCACGCCCACGGCCGCAGCACCCCCGACGGCCTCAGCAGCTGGGCCTGGCCAGCCTTACCTGACCTGCAGCCGCTGCTCCTCCAGGCCCCGGGAGCACCTCCTCCCACCCAGCACACCCACCTTGCACCCTGGCCTCCCCTGTGGGCCAGCCGTGCTGTGGCAGACAGCTGTTGCTGGGGCTGAGGGCCCAGCGCCGGCATAGGTCACGCTGCCTGCAGAAGGCGGGCAGGCAAGGCAGGCTGGTGTGCTGTGACAGTGCAGCCAGTGGGCCCAGGTCCCAGGTGGCATCCTGGGCTGCAACGGGTGGTTGAGGAACATGGATCTTCCGCGGTGCCTTCACCACTGTGGAATCTATTCTGAGTGATGGAAAACCACTGGGCATTCTGAGCAGAGAGCCCAACCTGTGGGTGGTCCATGTGCAGCAGCTGCATGGAGGAGCTGACGTGGCAAGGGGGACGCAGGGAGCTGCTGGTGGGGTCAGCGGCCAACCCTGAGGGCCCCTTGGGGGCAGAGCCGGGGGATGGGCCAGCTTCCGCCAGCCTAGCCGGTCAGCGGAGGAAGGTCATGGAGCGCAGGCCCCTGTCCCTGCCACCTCAGCCAAGGTACTGGGCGGCTCCCAGCTGGGTGGTTTCCAGGGAGTGGGAGCAGCTGCCCCTACCTGCAGAGGCCCAGCTCCAGCCAGGCTGGGCATCGGGCCCGCAGGGCATACGGGTTCACCCTGGTGGTGTTTGGAAGAAGGCTGGTCCTTGGAGTGAGCACAGTTCCTCCTTAGCCTCACTCCTCCTCCTCTAAGGCTTGACAGACAGGTATGGGGTATGAGGTGCACATCAGACCATCCTGTGCTCACCCTGGGACTCCAGGGCCTTAGCTGGGTGCCACCTGGAGGGTCAGAACCTTGTCCCGGCTCCTGGAGCTGTCAGGGCCAGCGCGCATTGCCCACAGGGAGGCAGCAGGCGTGTGAGCTTGGCCAGCCTGAGCCTGCAGCTCCCTCTGCCGGTGCAGAGCTGAAAACGGACTCTATGAAGGCCTCAGAGGCTGCAGGGAGTGTTCCCAGGTTTGGGGGAATGAGAGGTGTGAAAACTCAGTGTGAGTTCATGATGCAACTTCAGCCAGTTCAGCTGCTCAGACCACAAACCTTACAACTGGGGGCACATCTAGAAAGAGAGACCATTTCATCAAGAGTGTTTAAAGCACCTTCACCATCATATGGAGTAACTACCTAAGAGGTGTCCTCCAGTCCGCCTGCTCTTCAGAGACACTGACCCATGGACAATGGACACAGCTAGCCCAGGGTCGCCACCAGGAGGGACAGACCCATGTTCACGGCTAAGCATCCTACCCTACCCCAGAGCCTCCCAGGACCGAAGGGGCCTCCCGCCCCACTCCAGCCCTGGGAGGCCCCGTCCGAGGGTGCTGGAGAGACGGGGTGATGCAGAGGCACTGCACCCTGGCAGAAATATCCCAGCTGCAAAGATCAGGGTCTAAAAGGACACCACAGGGAAAAAACTTATCTTTTAATTTTAATAAAAAATGGAAACGTTTATAAAAATTAAAATGAAAGATAAGTAGAAAGTTTAGAAAGTGGGAAAAGTAGACCCAAATTGCAGTAATTTATGCTGGCTTGGGAGAAGGCAAAGAGGAGCAGAGAGAGGTCTTCCAGGTAGGCCTGGCCTGGACCTTGGGGAGGGGGCCACAGCCTGTGGCCAGGCGGCCCACTGTCTGTCCGTGTCCCCTCAGGTACCGCGTGGTGGTGTCTTACCCGCCCCAGAGCGAGGCAGAGATCGAGCTGAAGGAGGGAGACATCGTCTTTGTGCACAAGAAGCGCGAGGACGGCTGGTACAAGGGGACCCTGCAAAGGACCGGCCGCACGGGGCTCTTTCCAGGCAGCTTCGTGGAGAGCTTCTGAGGCTGTGCTTTCCCCCTGCTCCCAGGGACAGAGGCCCCAGGACGCCCAGTGAGCCCAGGGTGCGAGGTCCTGCCTCCACCGCCATCCCGGCTGGGAGCACCTCCCTCCATGTGAGCTGTAAGGATACCTTGGAGAGAAGAGGACACTGAGACACAGGGATTTGCTGGCCAAGGCAGCTCCTGTTGGCCACCGGGGCTGGCCAGAGGTTGCAGAAGGGCCGTAGGGCTGGGAAGGCGGGCGCTGCCTGAGCGTCCCGAGAGTGTTGTTCTGGGCCTCACATGGGTCGCCTCTCTACATACCTCAGTCACTGCTACCTGGCCATTCAGCAAGGTGTTCCCGGCACAGGGGGCTTCAGCGGGGGCTGGCGTCCTGTCACAGCTCCTGTTGGGGGCACACAGGGCCCACTTGGCGTGGGCGCCTGCCTCTCTTGCCACCACGTCCCTTTGCATTGCTCCCTGCTTACATATTTTTACGGAAAGTTGTTAGACTCTGTATTTCTAATAGGTCATACATTGCCTATTTTTCATACATCTGGTGCTGCCTCTTTGTAAAATCAGTGATGACTTGGTTGAGCTTGAAAGAAAAAAATGTCTGAGGCGACATCACCAGGGCAGGATTTTTATATGTACCACGCGAATTTTGGAGAACTCCAAAGAGCCTGCGTCTTCCCCTCACCACGTCGGCTCCTGCTCCATGGATAAGAGGGGGCTTGAAAAAAGCCACTTTTTAAAAACCCTTTCTAAAGACCTGCACTACATCACAACTTTGTCGTTATTATCTAAGAACTGGCAACAAATGGAGGAAAGGTCACTGTAATGGTCTTTTGTGTGGCTGGAAAAAGAACAGGAAGGTGGACCCAGCCTGGCAAGGCAGAATTTTCCTTTTGTTGTTTCAGGGAGAATGACTACAGTCAGCATTGTCAAAATATGATTTCTAATTAGTGAAATGTGCAATTTTTACCACAGTTCAGATTTACCACATTGTGAGGGTTTTGTCTTTTTTTTTCTTAATAAGTAACTGCTCCCTTATCAGGTGGTACCAACCTTGGTCTAGAGACGAGAGGTGCGAGGAGGGCGTGGGTGATTGACGGCATCTCTGCAGACCTGCGGAGTCAGAGGAAGCTGGGGGCAGACAGGAGGAGGGGCCCCCTCAGGTGGGTTCCAGCGGCCACTTCCACAGCAGACCTCAGGAACCGGGTCACCCAGCAGCCTCATTCTCAAGAGGTTCACGCCTTAGGAATACGTTCTTATCAGCTCGGAGTCACAGTTCGTAAACCTTTCTCTGTATATTTTTGCAAAACCACTCCAACTTAGATTAGGCTGAATATTTAGCCTTTAGGAACTTAGGGTCTCCCTGGTTTTCAGGAATGGAATGAAATTCAGAAACCCATTCCCTTGCTGGGCACGGTGCCTTTGAAATACGGAGCATCCGTTTTCGGGGTTCCTGTTCCGGGATGTGACTTGGCTATTTGTTACTGCCTGGTGGCTGCTGTGCCGGTGGGATCATGCCTGAGAAAGTCTCTTTTCCTCTCTCCAGATGATAATTGATTTAATAAATGAGAAATTTGTTCTGAATCAAAGAAAACAAAACAGTTTAAACATAGGAGCCCTGTGTATGGAGTTACAACAACCAGAAGGTGTCCATGTGCCAGCAGTTGCTGAATTAGTTGCCCACCATGCACAAAATCATGAGCGTGTTTAAAATCATGTTATCACCAGAAGCATGTGTTGATTAACACGTGAGTGAAACGTGTGCTCTCTAGTGAAACCAAAACTAACTCAAACCCTAAATAAAAAGGAAAGTCTTTTTTTTTCTTATTAAAGGAAGGTAGTCACCAAGCAGCAGAACAGACTCATTTGGACCTTATTTCCTCTCTGGCCACCACCCCCAGGACACCCACAGAGCTAGAACTTGCCGAGCCGCCTGTGACAGTGGGCCCCCATCCTTCACAGTGGAAAGCTGGGAGTCCAGGTGCCCAGCGGGCACCAACTGGCCCTCCCTCGGCAGTCGGGGTGGACACTGCAACAGCTGTGGGAAGGACAGGGTGATGCCATGACCCGGCCAGCACCAGGGCATCCTTTCAGGGCTGCAAGAGCTCCCATGCAGCCCCCGAGAGCAGGCAGTGCAGCAGCAGCCCCCGCATTTGGGTCTGAGTGTTTCCAGACATGTTTGTCATGCATCAGCTTTCACGGCCATCTAGCCTGCAGACAAGAGCAGGTCCAGAATCAGACATGTCTTCCAGGCCATCCTGCCCATTCTGGCTACTAGGATGGAACCCACATATTGTCTGAACACTCACATTCCATCCTGGCCCAGCAACTTACACTCTCAGTTGTGGGGGGCATTTGGCAGCCAAGGTCATGTACTCTGAGGAGTGCGGTAGAGTCCAGAGCCACCACCGAGTGAGGTCAGGGGACACCCGGGTCACCAAAGGGCCACAGAGGCAGAGAGATGGCGGGCACTTCCCCAGCAGCCTGTGGCATGAATGCCAGGCTCTGGAGCCCCAAACAAGCTTAGCTGACTGGTTGGGAAATTCTTTGTACTTTGCACAGATCACACACACCCTGCTGTTGTTACACACAAATGTCAGCGTGTGATTTGGAAGGACTGACAGTGATGACAAAGTGCCATGCCTGTGTTTCTGAGACTTCAAATAAAAATGAACATGGAGAGGCCTTGTGTGTTGATGGCAGGAGCAGTGAGGGCAGGGCAGAGCCCGGGCGGCCGGGGTAGAGCACCCAGAGGGGTAGGAGGAGCACCAGGCAGGCACCATGCCCAGAGCCGGTCAGCCCCGTGAGGAGGGAGGTGGGCCAGAGCAGGGGAAGCCAGACCTCTCCCTTTAGGTCCGGGCTGTCCGTGCGGAGGCCTTGTGACCACTAGAACCCTGGACAGGAGGGTCCCAGAGGCTCCCAGTCCTGGACACCCAGGGAAGGCCTTGTGACTTCACAGGATGAGGTCAGGGTGCTCAGGTCCAAGGGCAGAGGGAAGAAGTCCATGAACCTTTGCCCTAGGCCAGGGAGGCTCAACCGCTGCCGAGCCAACACAGGGCAGGCTCTGCCCTGGACATGCAGCCCTGCTCATCCTGCTGCCTGGCCACATGGGGGCCCGTGTCCACCCTCGGCTCTGGAAAGCCCCAGCCTGGGAGATAGCAAGCTGGGACGACATCATCCCAGATGGAAGCTCACTGTAGGTGGAGGTGCCCGCCACCCTCACCTGGCTCTGCTCACCCTCCTGGAAACCCTCTGCTCTAGGATCCCGCTGGGACAGCCTGAGCGTCCGCCTCGCTTCCCCGGGCGCTCCATCTAAAGGGCCTCCTGTGACTGAGGACTGCACACCTGCACCTCCGCCTGCCACCCCTGAGCCGAGGCACAGGGCCTGACTGCCCGCCCTGCACATCCACTGATGGGCACAGGGCCCCATGTGCCCCGAGACTCACGCCCCCGACCCCTGGGCTCAGCAGGAGCCAGCTAGCAGGGGCAGCCCCCTGGCCCTCCATCCTGATGTCCAGTCCCCACATCACCTCCCTCCCCGCCCCACTCCTTCCTGCCCTCCTGGGTGTGCCCAGGGATGGCCCCACAGTGACATGGCCCCATTTGACCGCTCAGGGTGCTCTGTACTGGCCCGAAGGGTCTTTAATGTCCCTTCTGCTTGCTCTCACCCTGATCTCCTCTTCCACATGTTCTCCAAGGGTCCTTCATAGAGACCAGCACCAAAATGAGGCAGGAGCTGTGCGCTAGGTGGTGTGTGAGGGGGGTGAGCTTGAAGGCTGAAGAGGGGAGGGTGGGGCCTTGCCAGGGGTGGTGGTGAGGCTGAGCCCCTGGGGACCTCTGGGGCTATCTGCTCTGACCTTTCTTCTCAGGGGCACACCCATCTCCCTGAAGACATCCCCACAGGGTGCCCCTGATGCTCACAATACTCCTCCTCTTCCTGAGCTGCCAGGGCTGTTTCTTGAAAGCTAAATAACCCAGTATCCCCTCTGGCATCCTCTAGGGCCTTCTGTTGCTTTGTTGTTGTCATGGCAATGGGCTTTGCTGTGTGTCCCCTGGCTGTCCCTCCCCTTGCTGCATCTTGGGGCTTTTCTGCCAGCCCAGTAAGGGAAGCCTTTAGAGCCTGCACAGCACCTACACATGCAGAGAGTCGCTGGTGCGAGGGGACACTGGACGGACGCCCCGTGAACTGGGGGATACAGACCTTCCATCCCACAGGACGATTCTGAGATCCCTCCTTCTTAGGCTGGCTCTCCAGGGCCTCCATTTCTGTTCCCTGGAGTTCCTGCCCAAGAGACAGCACCTGCACAGCAACCTGTGCCTCAGCCCCAGGCCACACACACACACACACACATCATGCCTCCTTCCAGCTCCCTGCACTGCATAAAGATGAACAAGAGGGCCACGGGGGAAGGAGGAAAGTAGGGGCCACCAGGAGCTTGTAGTGCATACCCCCCTTGCCCAGGGCTTCCTGGACCCCTGAAGCTGAGGTGCAGGGGAGGGGGCATCACCGCAAATCCTGTGCTCACCCTCCCCAGCCCAGGGATCTGCAGGACCTGATGCTGGCAGATGAACAAATCCTGGGGAAGCAAGCCACCCATCTGGAAGCTGGCAGCCCTGGGCTGTGGCCTCTCTGTTCCCAGGGAGTCTTCACCTGGCCAGAGTTCTCTGCTCCACCTGTAGTGAGCACCAGAGAAGAGCCTCAGATGGCACATCCCCATGTCCCTCGTGAAGGCAGCAAGCCCAGTTTCTGTCTTCTCCATCAAGCTCTCTCAGGGCTCTGAGACCTGTTTGAAAATTAAACTCCACATCAAGTTCCCCGGGCCAGAGTTCGAGCTCATGTAACTCGCTGAAATTCCCATATGTTAGCCTGGCTGCTCCTGGAAACCTCTTGGCTATGGATGGGGAGCCTCAGTGCGGCTCTGAGTGGGTAAATAGAGAGCATCTGCTTTGGACTCAGAAAACCACGTCATAAAACACAGACTAGGGCATGTAGGAAAATACAGCTTGCCACTCTGGCCCAGCCAGCCCTCCACTTCCCCACTTCCCATGAATTAAGACTTGTAAGCAGCTCTGGGGACCTGTAATGATCAAGCTCAGGACATCTTTAGCTTGTGTCTGCGGAGCAGCCCGGTCCACACAGGTGGGCAGACAGCTGCTGGGAAGATGCAGGTCCCAGACACCAACCCTTAATGCAAACACCTTCCCACCACATGCAGCCCCCTGGGCCCTTGGCAGCATGGCCTGAACTTCCCACCCAGGCCCCAGACCTCAGCTCTCTGGCTGAGGGGACAAACGCCAGCACCCCTCAGCAGCCGTGTGCATGGCCACAGCTGCTACTGAGGCATTCTTTACCCACGATCTACTGGTTGGACCGGAACTCTTCTCTCAGTTTTGTTTTTTTTTTTTTTTTGAGAGGATATCTCATATTTATTGATCAAATGGTTATTAACAACAATAAAATTCTGTATAGGGGACTCAATGCACAATCATTAATCAACCCCAAGCCGAATTCTCAACAGTCTCCAATCTTCTGAAGCATAACTAACAAGTTCTTACATGGTGAACAAGTTCTTACATAGTGAATAAGTTCTTACATGGTGAACAGTGCAAGGGCAGTCATATCACAGAAACTTTTGGTTTTGATCACACATCATGAACTATAAACAATCAGGTCAAATATGATTATTCCTTTGATTTTTATACTTGATTTAAATGTGAATCCCACATTTCTCCCTTATTATTATTATTTTTAATAAAATGCTGAAGTGGTAGGTAGATACAAGATAAAGGTAGAAAACATAGTTTAGTGTTGTAAGAGAGCAAATGTAGATGATCAGGTCTGTGCCTATAGACTAAGTATTAATCCAAGCTAGACAAGGGCAACAAAACATCCACGGATGCAGAAGATTTCTCTCAAAACAGGGGGAGTGAGGTTCTAAGCCTCACCTCTGTTGATCCCTAATTTCTCACCTGATGGCCCCCCTGCGACTGTGCCTGTCTTAGGTTGTTCCTCCCTTGAGGAATCTTACCCGTCTCTGGCTAACCAGTCATCTTCCGGGGCCATAGAGAGAAATGTAAAGTTGGTAAGTGAGAGAGAAGCAATATTGTTTGAAAAGGTTAGCTTTTTACTTCTTTGCAGATTTATGCCCTGTGGCTTCTATGCCCAGCATTTGTCTTGAGTATCTTTAGCACTTGGAAGAATTATGATACTCGGTAATTTCGATATGAGGCACGAATTCTACTAAAGGGTTGTAATTAGGAAGGAAGAAGAGAAGCTATAGAAGTAGCAGACGGAAGGAAACATGGGAAGATTGATTATTTCTTTGTCATATCTTCTTGTAGAGTAACATAAGCATGTATAGGTTTTAAACTACTAATTAAATTGCGCACACACATTAACATAATAGGAATACAGCTACATAACAAAAGCAGACCTAATATTACCAGCCATATCCAGTGAAACCAAAAAAACCAGTTAGGCACCCTAGGCATTTGTGAAAACTTATCAATGATATGATGGATATTGTCTAACTGAATTTGAATAGTTTGAGAAAAATCAGACAAATTAAAACAACACATTTCTGGGAACTGTTCACATCTCATATGTTCTTTTAACAGTAGATAGTCTATAGTCGCACAATTTTGGAGCGCTGCAACTTGCACTTCTCCTAATTCTTGGTTGAGTTCCAACAGTATAGATCCAGTTCGCAGTTTTATTATGTCATATGACGTGGATAGTTTGACTCCCTTGGTGACCTGGGGTGCAGGCAGAGGGTGTCCCTCTGTGAGTCCGGGGAAAGGAAATCCTGGGGCAAAATACCCCTAAAAACCAAAATCAGTCAAAGGGAGGAATAAAGTTTAAAACCCGTTTATTGCTCACAAACTGCAGTCCCAGGCCGTCTTTCTTCTCTGCTCAAGCAGAGACGTCCCCCTCACCTCTCAGGTACAGATAAGCCCTCTGTCGCCCAGGTAATCACCCATTGATACGAGGATGAACTTCTCCACCCCTGAGGAAAGATGCAAATGCACTAAAGCCGTACTTCTTTCCACGGCTGAATGCCTATCGATATGCAGATATACTAAAGCCAGGCGAGATATTCTGGAAATGTTTCAATTTTACCCACAATCCACCCCTCCAGAAATCTCGCCTTACAATTTCTCGATCCCCCTCTTCTGACCAATCTAGTAACATGTAATAGCAACAGCAATAAAATCTTGATAATCCTCAAGCCAGAGGATTCAGCCTATGCAGATTAAGCAAATGTACTTTACAGCACAAAGCACAAAATACGTTTCTACACTTGTTTACTCATCCTAACAATCATACTTGATTGCTCACAAAACTTTCACCAAACATTAGACAAAGTCAAGCCTCTCTTTAAACATTATTTTCTTGACAACAGCAACACAATCATAATTCTCAAGACAGAGGATTCAGCTAGGTTCAAAGTCCCATGCAGATTAAGTCCAAAACTCGTCCAATCCGGCCATCACATGGCAGCTGCAGCCAGGGGGCGCATCCAGGACTCAAAGACCATAGAAGCAAATAACCATGATTGTCAGGGGCCAATTTGCTGTTATTACACAGAAGGCCAGCTTCCAGGCCTTTTTCCCCAAGGTGCCAGAAGAGCCAGCCATCGCTGATCTATGTGTTGAAATGTCCAGGGCCGCGTCCATTTTACTCCTAATTGCTGCATCCATCCTTGCAATACATGTTTAATAAAGTGGGTACCTTGAGCACTCTCAGTAACCAGTGACTGACCATAGGCTGCAGAGAGACGCTCTAGGCCCCTCTTGGTGGTTTACTGATCTGCACAATGTGCAGGGCACTTCTTCCGGGCTCAGCTGACTTCTTCAAAGGTGAAAGACAAGCCACACCGATGGGCTCACATTGTCTTTTGAGGTGTCTGTGCCACGCCACTCAGTGACCTTTGGGTCCAGTCTTGCATCCACCCCGCAATGGGATAGGAGGTTATTACCTTGGTTGGAGCTGTTCTGGCAATGGGCTCTGTAGCCAGTAAGGCGTGGTACCCAGCAGCCAGTTGCTTCTCTATCAAGGTGACCCAGACCTCTGCTCCTTTCCATGGTTGTGGTCTGGCTCCGGCCGGCAGCAAGAGCAGCAGCAGTGGCAGAAGCAGTAGCCTTAAGCTTGGGCCACGGGCCGGGGTCGGCGTGGCCAGCAGGGGTGGTGGCGCCTCCACGACTACACAAGTGTAGATACATGTCTGTCGGTGCGAGCGCCGCTTCTCCCCATCATTTCTAGGGGTGGCCCTCCCAAAGGTTGCACCCATTATGACAGATTTTGGGTTCACAGGAATCCTGTTGACTATGCCAATTGTAAGAGCGGGGAAAGGAAATCCAGGGGCAAAATACCTCTAAAAACCAAAATCAGTCAAAGGGAGAAATAAAGTTTAAAACCCATTTATTGTTCACAAACTGCAGTCCCAGGCCGTCTTTCTTCTCTGCTCAAGTAGCAACCACACCAGCCTCCCCCTCACCTCTCAGGTACAGATAAGCCCTCTGTTGCTCAGGTAATTACCCACTGATATGGAGATGAACTTCTCTCCACCCTTGAGGAATGATGCAAATGCACTAAAGCCATACTTCTTTCCACCTCTGAAAGCCTGTTGATATGCAGATATACTAAAGCCAGGCGAGATATTCTGGAAATGTTTCAGTTTTACCCACACCTTCCCCACACACCTGACAGAGATGCCTTGTCTCCTGCCTTCAGACTGAGAGCTCCTTCACAGTGGCTGCATCGTCCAGAACAGACAGTCCAATTATGTCTCCACAGTAATTGTTTAAGTGCCAAAAATCATTTGTCACTGCTCGTTAGGCAAAATGGATCCCAGTTGCTGGGGGTGGGGTGGGTAGCCATCCCATAGAATCCCTGGCCTCAGCCTACTGAACCACCCCCCAGCCCAGGTCACATTCAGAAATGGTGATGGCAGGTACTGTGGAGCTGACTTCCCAGCAAAAGCCTTCCAGGGATGCCAGCCCCACCTGTGCCCCAAGGCCCAGAACCATCCAGAACCACTGTGTCCTGGGGGATTGGTATTTGGGGAGAAAAGCCTCAGAAGGCAAGACCTAGAATGAGAAAAGATATGCAGGGGCCATAGTAGCCCACCTCCCTCTGGGAGTGGCTGCCCCCTGTCCCCCACTTCCCCTGGGCTGGGTTAGCCAGCCCCACCCACCTCCGGATGCTGTCCGCCCCAGTGGTTTGCATGCCCACCACCCTCTGTAACAGGGGACCACCCAATGCCTGGAGTGCCATGCCTGCTCAGTAAAGGCTTGATGGGGTCACTGATCATTAGCAGTCTGGGGCCTCTAGGACCTTGCTCGAGTGTCCCTCCTCAGAGCATCAGCCCTACCTCAGCAGGGGAAGCAGACAGGTCAAGGGAAACCAAAAACCCCGGTGGCCAGGGCTTTGCAGGCCAGCAGAGGCACTGGGGGAGACGGACTTGGACAGCCCTGGGGCTCTGGTCCATGGCTCTCCTTTCCCAGCTGGCTTGCTGAGTCAAAAGGAGGTGCGACCTCATACTGCCCTCGGGACCTGTCACCCACTGCCTTTCTTCTGCATTTGCTTCAATTCCCCTCATCAGCCACATGCTGGAATCACCCAGTTTTTGAAGGTTCTGACACTGGGTGCCCACCTGAAATTCTGATTCTTGGGGTGTGGGATGGAGGTCTCCCAAGTGACCCAATGCCCAGCTCAGGTTGGCACCCACTGCACTGCATGTATGCACACTCATAAACATGGGGCCAGCTATTTCACGTGGACTGTGCCATTTCTGGGGGCCCACTGTAACTTACAGGGTGGCTCTCAGATTCGTTTGCACTGGTGGAGGCTGCAAAGCTGACTGAGCATGTCCACTCAGAGAAGTTGGGAAAGAATAGATCAAAGAATGCTGGCATGGAATGTCACCTTATAGCTTCAGAGAGGCAAGCATGGGTTAAAATGGAGCAGGGTGACATGCTAAGGTCCTATTGCTCTCTGAGCTGCAATTCACCTGCCTGGTCCAGAATCGTGTTCTCAACCAACAGCCTGTTTCTCTAAGTGGCCTCATTAGAGTCCTTAAAAAAAAAAATCCTTAACAAATAGCTTTCATGATAGAAAAATAAGAGTGTGCAAACAGCTCTTGCATTAGGCTTAGACACAGATGCATGCCATGTAGATCAAAACTGGAAAAGTTACCCAATTGCCCATAAGTCTTACTTCTCCTGCTAAACCATAGGCTCCCCCGAGGGAGAGGAAAACTAAAAGTTGTGCTTTTTAGTGTTACACATGGTCTTCGCTGTCATCACTGAGCACTTACACAATGATCTCTTTAATTTTATGAGAGCCCTACACATAAGCACATTGTCATGAGTTTCACTGATGGGAAAGCAGGGGCTCAGGGAGGTTTGGGGACTCCCTGGAATTCTCACAACCCACAATCCACTGAACTAAGAGACACAGCCTCCGCACACATTCAGACCCATGAATACATATTGTATTGGTTGTCTGTAGGTGAGAAGGCATCTGCTTGGAGATCCATCCTGTGTGATTTCTAATGGACAATCTCATGATCAACCCTAGTCAGTGAAATTCTGTGGAAGGTAAATATGCGTACACTGAATCAAAATTTCCCACTGAAATTTGCCGGAATTTTAAACATGCATTCTCCCAGACAGTTTGGGCTCCAATGCATATTTATTACTCCATGACTCCCCCTCACTTTTATTTCCAGGATCACTGACCCCCTGTGTCATTCCTAAGGCTGAAGCAACAGCCCAGGCATAGGGAGGGGCCCCAGCAGGGGCCTCTCTGAGCTCCACACAGCAGGGTCCCTCCAACTGTTGGGAAGATTGCATTGGTCTCCAGGGTCACTCTTGACCTGAAAATGCTACATTTGCACCCCTTTAAAGAAAAGAACAGATATGCATAACAAATATATAATCACAAATGCATGGATGCTACTCAGCTGAGTATCATTTCACAGACAAGGGCAGGGCCTGGACAGGCTGAAAGCAACGGGATGTTAGATGTGCTTTTGTTGGGGTGTGAGGGTGCCACACTCTCTGCCGAGCTAGCTGAGGCGAGTGCACCAGTCATGCCAGTGACAGATATCCCAACAG
This sequence comes from Manis pentadactyla, assembly GCF_030020395.1. Lineage (NCBI taxonomy): Eukaryota > Metazoa > Chordata > Mammalia > Pholidota > Manidae > Manis > Manis pentadactyla. Next base: position 142,207,817 of record NC_080020.1, on the reverse strand, counting down.
AGGGCAAGAGCCCTCAGGTGGGGGGAGGTGGACCAGTAGGATGAGGCATGGGGACGGGGTGGGTGTTGGGGTGGCTATGGGGCAGCGCCAGCCACTGGGGTCTATCTTGAGGCCCCTTTTGAAAACTAGTTTCCACAGACTGGAAGGGAAGGTGACAAGTATGAGTGGAATTTCCCATGCACCCAGGGCCTTGGGTATATGGAAATACTTGATGGTGATGCAAGACCCAGATTTCCGGGGCTCACTACTCTCAGCAAGAATTCTGTTCTAGGTTTAGAACTCGCTTGGGGTGGGGACAAAGAGACCCCACAGGTATGATCCAGCACTGGCTGGGGGCAGAGCAGGAGGAGAGCTGATGTGCTGGCTTTGTGGGGAAGGAGCTGGATGGGGAGGCCACCCCGCAGCACCCTGCTGCTTTTCACAGGTTAACATGTGCTGTTGGCCTTCTTGCCTGAGACAGTCAAAAACTGTGCACAATATACATTAGCCAGTACCAGAGTCGGTCAGATGTAACATTGCCATGTTTACTCAAAGGGATTCATCTCTGCCTTCTGACTTCCCACAGAGGGCCAAGCAACCCTAAACAAGATGGGAAAAAAAGCACATTTGAAGAGAAGTCAGAGAAGATGCCTGCTGAGGCAGGCGTGGGGAAGCCCAGGGCAGACACGGCACCTACACCTTCCAGGGCAGCTAGGACAGCTCTGTGTTGGCCTGTGTCATCTATAGAAGAGGAAAGGCAAGCCAGCTGGCCTTCCCCTCGGTCAGCAGGAGCTGTGTGCATGACGGCCACCACAGGGAGCGGGCAGCAGATGCCAGCATTCACGGGCTGGTCCAGAGCACTTGTTGGCCGGCCGTGACCTGGGTGAGGAGCCACTGGGGCACAGCGGCCAAGGAGAGGCACATTCAGGCCTGAGGCTCAGAGCTACCCCAGGGGTCTGTGAGTGAGGAGGTGGGCTGTTCAGGGAGGGCTGGGGCTCCTTGCACAGCAGCTGCTCCCTGTGGGCGCTCCCATCACCCTGACAGCGCACTCCTGGGTCACTCACCTGGCACCTCTGGGGGCAGCACACCCACTCTCCCTCCTCAGCCCTGCCTTCCCGGGGAAGGAACTGGGAGGGGGCCTGGTCCCAGGATGGGCTGCTGTGGCGGGGAGTAAACCCATTCAGGTAAAAAGTAAGGTTTCCTCCAGGAGTCAGGGAGAAGGTGGCCTCCAGTCCCACAGTCCAGTGCATGCCCCCACTTTAGGGAACCCCAGAGCCAGGCACCTACAAGACAGGCCTGAGAACAGGGAAGTTAGATGGGCCCTGTGGAAGTGCTGGATAGGCTCAAGTCTTAGGAAGGAGGCAGAGGCAGGCTTGCTGCATAACTGTGGTGGGGCTTCTGCCTCATGCTCAGTCCCCTACAGGCTGCCACAGTACGCCTGTCCCTGGGCTCAGGGCCAGGACATGACTCTGGTCTCGTCACACCTTTGGTGAGGTTTGGAATGCAGGGGTCAGGGATTTTAAGGCAGCTAAAATGCTGGGGAGGGGCAGGGTCCATCCTGCCTGAGGAAGGCCAGGCACAGCTTGTCAGGAGAGACAGAGGCAGGCGAGGGCCATGAGGAAACTGGAGGTAAAGAAGCACATGAAGTACAGCTTATTTTCAAAAGGGGAGAAAGGAGATGGCCAGCAAAGGGTTTATATCTAGAATATGTAAACAGTCTCTCAAAACTCAAGAATAAAAAAACAACTTAATTAGAAAATGGGCAAAGGACATGAGATGTTTCATCAAAGAGGATGCAGAGATGGTAAATAAGCACTTGAAGAGAGGTTCAGTATCACTAGCATTAGGAATGCAAATTAAAGGAGACACCACTTCACACTACCTGGCTAAAATAAAAAACAGTGACAACACCAAGTGCTGGGGAGGAGGTGGAGAAACTGAGTCTCCCAAACATTGCTGGTGGGAATGGAAAGTGATATGACCTCTCTGGTAAATGGTTGGCAGTTTCTAAAAAAATTAAACATGTAACTGCCATATGACCAAGAGACGTACATTTTACACATTTATCCTGGAAAAATACAAACACAGAAATCCTGTACACTAATATTCATAGAAACTTTATCCATAATAGCCCCAAATTGCAAAAACCCAAATGCCCTTCGGTAGAGAAGGCTGTGGTCCATCCATCCCACAGGATATCAGCAGGGCAGGAGCAAACCTCTGATGCAGGCAGTACCCTGGGTGGCCTCAAGGGCACCACACTGGCTGAAAAAAAAGGCAAATCCAAAAGGCACAGACTGCATGATTCCATTTATATGCGGTCTTGACATGATACAATTATAGAGCTGGATAACAGATTAGTGGCCTCCAGGGGTCAAGATGGGCTGAAGGAGGGGGGTAGGTATGTGACAAGAGGGCAGTGGGGATGGGGCACATCTGATCTCAGTGGTAGTCACAGAATCTACACATGGGATCAAACTGCACAGAACTAAAAAGTGCACCCCCCCACACACACACAGTGCAAGAAAACAGGTAAAATCAATGGATTGTGTCAGTATTGATTTCCCGACTGAACTGGTACTATGTAATTTTTACAAGGGAGGGTATATGGACTCTCTCCATGTTATTTATTAAAACTGTATATGAATACACAATTATCTCAAAATAAAGAGATTTTGAAAAGGGAGGAGAGGTTGGAAATGAGTTTAAAGCAAAATGGTGAAAAAGTGGGCAGGATAAGAGCCTGCTTAAGAATTATAACGTTCAAGATGACAGATTAGAGGTAGGAGGACACTACTGTGTGCATCTTCCCATCAAGGAGAATGATCTTTAGATGAGATGGAGGGGACAGGGACTGAGGTGCCCCCTGAGGGGCAGGCATTCCAGGGCTGCACTGACACAGTGATGACCTGTTGGTAGTAACTCACCAGTTACCCCTCAAGCCGGCCACACTGCCCCAGCCTCCCAGTGAGTGTGGTGGGGAGCATGCTCGGGAAGGTCCAAGATTTCCTGAGGCTCTTTGGCAGCACTATCCAGACAGGCACATGGTGGGGCAGGAGCTCCCCACCCTAGAGGTGTTGCAGAAGAGGTAAGGACGTGCCTGCTGAAATTGATGTTAACTCTGAGCCAGCCTACAGGGTGTGCTTCCTGTCCAGTGATTTATCTCTCACTTAGGTCTATTCTGTTCCATTGTGTTCTATTCATTTTCACACTTTTCATTTGAATCTTGATGTTTTTGATAATCAAAAGAAATCACTAGCTGAGAGAGTCACCTGGGAACACCCTTTCAAACATCAGGAGTCTTAACATCCACAGGAACCATGCAGCCCTTTATCTCCTTGGGGCCCCTGTGGTCTCATGACAGATTCAACCCACATACACTAAGTACCTCCATCAGTACTGGTCTAGTCCAGGCTAACTGGGGTGGTGGTGGGGGGTTTCTTAGGGGAGAGAGGCAGGTGCCATCCTATCTGCTGCTGTGCCTGTTGATCCCTGGGCTCTGACCCCTGGCCAGGGGCTAAGCCCTGCTTGGGTGAGACTATGCTGCTCCCAGAGGGAGCTTTGACTATGGAACATTAAATGTTTCAGTGGAGATTTTCTTCAAAATTTAATTTAAAAAGATACTGCAGGATGAACATATGCAAATAGAAATGAGGCTCCTACAGTTGAGAACACTAAAAAATTAGCCAAGGAGTGAGGAGGCATCTTGTATCTGCAGCTGTCTGTACCTGTGGCTCTCAGCTGAGCTGATTCCAGTCCTGCCCAGGATCCTGGTCCAGTGTGCCGGGAGTGGGCCAGCCACCAGCATTTCCTACAAGCCTCCAGGGACTCTAACTTGCCATTGAGAGTAAGATTGTTCCACCTGCATTTAAAGAAACAACTTGGCAGTCAGTAGGGCCAGCGCCAGAGTGGCTAACACACAGCAGTCAGCCCCATAGGGTGCCAGAGAGGAGTGAGCCAGCATGCACCTAGGCAGAGCTGTGAGAATTCAAGTTCCAGTCAGGAGCTGTAGCCTGCCCCAAAAGAAAGTGCTAAGAGGAGCAGATACTCCTGTATGTGTGAGCAGCTATCAGGTCACTTCCTGCTGTAACTGACCTTCACCACCAGACCTTTGTGGATTAGCTTCCTCCCTCCCACAGGCTGCCCTGGATCATTTTCATGTCTGCAGTTTATCCCCACAGCCTGTTTTACACAAAGCTTTATTGAGCACCTCCTCTGGGCACATTGCTGGGGACAAATGAATTGTAAAGTGCCATCTATCCCCTAAAGCACGTAGATTATGGACCATCTCAGGCTCTGAGTGCTGACTCTCCCAACATATGGTGTCAGGCTGTGCACTCCCTCTGTTGGGGGAGCACTGTGTATGTTCCTCGGTCCTTGTACCCACCACAACAAAGAATTAAACGGCAGAGACACAGTAGTGAAGCAGAGTAAAAGTTTTATTTAAAGCTACTTAAAGAGAAAAAAAGTATGGCTAAGGAGAGGCACCCTGAAAGGTTAGAGAAAGTTTAAGATTAAAAGGTTACACACAGAGGAGCCAGGATGGCGGCGTGAGTAGGACAGCGGAAATCTCCTCCCAAAAACATATATATATTTTAAAACACAACAAATACAACTATTCCAAAAAGAGACACCAGAAGATACAGGACAACAGCCAGGCTACATTGACACCTGTGAGAACCCAGCGCCTTGCGAAGGGGGTAAGATACAAGCCGCAGCCTGGCGGGACCTGAGTCCCCCTCACCCCAGCTCCCAGTGGGAGGAGAGAAGTCGGAGTGGGGAGGGAGAGGGAGCCCAGGACTGCAAAATGCCCAGCCCTAGACATCCGCACCGGGAGCACAGACACACAGTGCACAGTGTGCTGGACACTAGGGAAACAGGACAGTAAAACCTGCGAGTGGGTCCTTGCAGCCGGCGCCCCTAGGACAAAAGTAAAGTGAGTGATTTTTGAAAGTCTTAAACGGACACAGGCCTCACAACTGGACAGAAGCGTACCGGCACACAGCCCAGCAGCCGGAAATCCTGGGGAACTCTGGGCGCCCTAAACCCCTGGGTGGCAGTGCAGTTCTGAAGACCATCATGGCCATAAACAGCCTCCCACCTGTTCCTCCTCCTGTGCAGCCCCGCCATAGCAGGGCAGCAGCCTGAGGCCAGCCACACCCACAGCAGCCACCCGGGCCAGACTTAGAGGGCCCACCTCTGTGCAGCTGCCCAGCACAAGCCACAAGGGGTCGCTGTTCTCCCAGAGGAGGAATGAGAGGAGCAAGCAGAAAGGGATTTTGTTCTTCTAGCTGACACACAAGCCATCTGCCCATCTCCATGAAAAGGCAGAAGAATTTGATTCAGACCAGAATCACACAGACATCCTCCCCTGAGAGGGAACCTGGGGATACAGACCTAACCAACCTTCCTCAAGAACAATTCAAAATAAAGGTCATAACCATGCTGATGGAGTTGCAGAGAAATATGCAAGAGCCAAGGAGGGAGAATACAGAAATAAAACAATCTCTGGAAGGACTTAAAAGCAGAATGGACGAGATGCAAGAGTCCGTAAATGGAATAGAAATCAGAGAACAGGAACACAGAGAAGCTGATGCAGACAGATAAAAGGATCACCAGAGATGAACGAATATTAAGAGAACTGTGTGACCAATCCAAACAGAACAATGTCCGCATTATAGGGGTACAAGAAGAAGAGAGAGAAAAAGGGATAGAAAGGGTCTTTGAAGAAATAATTGCATAAAACTTCCCCAAACTGGGGGTGGAAATAGCCTCTCAGACCACGGAAGCGCACAGAACTCCCAAAACAAGGGACCCAAGGAGGACAACACCAACATACATAATAATTAAAATGGCAAAGATCAAAGAAAAGGACAGAGTATTAAAAGCACCAGAGAGAGAAAAAAGGTCACCTACAAAGGAAAACCTATCAGGTTAACATCAGATTTCTCAACAGAAACCTTACAGGACAGAAGAGAATGTCATGATATATTTAATGCAAAGAAAGAGAAGGGCCTTGAACCCAGCATGATTATAATTTAAATACAAAGGAGGGATTAAACAATTCCCAGAAAAGCAAAAGTTGAAGGAATTTGCCTCCCACAAACCACCTCTACATGGTATTTTAGAGGGACTGCTCTAGATGGAAGCACTCCTAAGGCTAAACAGATGTCACCAGAGAAAATAAAATCACAGCAAAGAAAGCAAAACAATCAAATACTAACTAAAGGCAAAAAATAAAATCAACTACCCACAAAAGCAGACAAAGAAAACACAAAAGAGCACACAAAACAAACAAATAAACAAACAAAAACACCTAACATACAAAGAATGGAGGAGGAGGAATAAGAAGGGAGAGAAATAAAGAATCATCAGACTGTGTTTATAATAGCTCAATAAGCAAGTTAAGTTAGACAATAAGATACTAAAGAAGCTAACCTTGAACCTTTGGTGACCATGAACCTAAAGCATGCAATGGCAATAAGTACATATCTTTCAATAATCACCCTAAATGTAATGGACTGAATGCACCTATGAAAAGACACAGAGTAATAGAATGGATAAAAAAGTAAGACCCATCTATATGCTGCTTACAAGAGACTCACCTCAAACCCAAAGAGATGCACAGACTAAAAGTCAAGGAATGGAAAAAGATATTTCATGCAAACAATAGGGAGAAAAAAGCAGGTGTTGCAGTACTAGTATCAGACAAAATAGACTTCAAAACAAAGAAAGTAACAAGAGATAAAGAAGGACATTACATAATGATAAAGGGCTCAGTCCAACAAGAGGATACAACCATTATAAATATATATGCACCCAACACAGGAGCACCAGCATATGTGAAACAAATACTAACAGAACTAAAGGAGGAAATAGAATGCAATGCATTCATTTTAGTAGACTTCAACACACAATTCACTCCAAAGGACAGATCCACCAGACAGAAAATAAGTAAGGACACAGAAGCACAGACCAATTACCAGCAAAGAAATTGAATTGGTAATCAAAAAACTACCCAAGAGCAAAACTCCTGGGCCAGAAGGATTTACTGCAGAGTTTTATCAGACATACAGAAAAGACCTAATACCCATTCTCCTTAAAGTTTTCCAAAAAATAGAAGAAGAGGGAATACGTCCAGACTCATTCTATGAAGCAAGCATCACCCTAATACCAAAACCAGGCAAAGACCCCACCAAAAAAGAAAATGACAGACCAATATCCCAGATGAACATAGATGCAAAAATACTCAACAAAATATTAGCAAACCGAATTCAAAAATACATCAAGAGGATCATACAGCATGATCAAATGGGACTCATCTCAGGGTTGCAAGGATGGTACAACATTTGAAAATCCATCAACATCATCCACCACATAAAAAAGGACAAAAATCACATGATCATCTCCATAGATGCTGAAAAAGCATTCAACAAAGGTCAACATCCATTCATGATAAAAACTCTCAACAAAATGGGTATACAAGGCAAGTACCTCAACATAATAAAGGCCATATATGAAAAACCCACAGCCAACATCATACTGAACAGTGAGAAGCTGAAAGCTTTTCCTCTAAGATAGGGAACAAGACAGGGATGCCCACTCTCCCCACTGTTATTCAACATAGTACTGGAGGTCCTAGCCATGGCAATTAGACAAAACAAAGAAAACAAGGAATCCAGATTGGTAAAAAAGGAGTCAAACTGTCACTATTTGCAGATGACATGATATTGTACATAAAAAACCCTAAAGACTCCACTCCAAAACTACTAGAACTGATATCAGAATACAGCAAGCTTGCAGGATGCAAAATTAATACACAGAAATCTGAGGATTTCTTATAAACTAACAATGAACTAATAGAAAGAGAAATCAGGAAAACAATTCCATTCACGATTGCATCAAAAAGAATAAAATACCTAGGAATAAACCTAACCAAGGGAGTGAAAGACCTATACACCAAAAACTACAAAACATTCTTAAGATAAATTAAAAAGGACACTAACAAATGGAAACTCATCCCATGCTCTTGGCTAGGAAGAATTAATATCATCAAAATGGCCATCCTGCTAAAAGCAATCTGCAGATTTAAAGCAATCCCTATCAAATTACCAACAGCATTCTTCAACGAACTGGAACAAATAATTCTGAAACTAATGTGGAACCACCAAAGACCCCAAATAGCCAAAACAATACTGAGAAAGAAGAATAAAGTGGTGGGGATCTCACTCCCCAACTTCAAGCTCTACTACAAAGCCACAGCAATCAAGCCAATTTGGTACTGGCACAAGAACAGAGCCACAGACCAGTGGAACAGAATAGAGCCTCCAGACATTAACCCAAACATATATGGTCAATTAATATATGATAAAGGAGCCATGGACATACAATGGGGAAATAACAGCCTCTTCAACAGCTGGTGTTGGCAAACCTGGGCAGCTACATGTAAGAGAATGAAACTGGATCATTGTCTAACCCCATACACAAAAGTAAACTCCAAATAGATCAAAGACCTGAATGTAAGCCATGAAACCATAAAACTCTTAGAACAAAACATAGGCAAAAATCTCTTGGACATAAATATGAGTGACTTCTTCATGAACATATCCCCCCAGGCAAGGGAAACAAAAGCAAAAATGAACAAGTGGGACTATATCAACCTGAAAAACTTCTGTACAGCAAAGGACACCATCAATAGAACAAAATGGCATCATACAGTAATGGAGAATATATTCGTAAATGACAGATCCGATAAAGGCTTGACATCCAAAATATGTATAGAGCTCACACACATCAACAAACAAAAAGTGAAGAATCCGATTTAAAAATGGGCAGAGGAGCTGAACAGACAGTTCTCCAAAGAAGAAATTCAGATGGCTAACAGACACATGAAAAGATGCTCCACATCACTAGTCATCAGAGAAATGCAAACTAAAACCACAATGAAATATTACCTCACACCAGTAAGGATCACTGCCATCCAAAAGACAAACAACAACAAATGTTGGTGAGGTTGTGGAGAAAGGGGAACCCTCCTACACTGCTTGTGGGAATGTAAATTAGTTCAACCATTGTGGAAAGCAGTATGGAGGTTCCTCAAAATGCTCAAAATAGAAGTACCATTTGACTCAGGAATTCCACTCCTAGGAATTTACCCTAAGAATGCAGCAGCCCAGTTTGAAAAAGACAGATGCACCCCTATGTTTATCACAGCACTATTTACAATAGCCAAAAATGGAAGCAACCTAAGTGTCCATCAGTAGATGAATGGATAAAGAAGATGTGGAACATATACACAATGGAATCTTATTCAGCCATAAGAAGAAAACAAATCCGACCATTTGCAACAACATGGATGGGGCTAGAGGTTATTATGCTCAGTGAAATAAGCCAGGTGGAGAAAGACAAGTACCAAATGATTTCACTCATCTGTGGAGTATAAGAACAAAGGAAAAAACTGAAGGAACATAACAGCAGCAGAATCACAGAACCCAAGAAAAGACTAATAGTTACCAAAGGGAAAGGGACTGGGGAGGATGGGTGGGAAGGGAGGGAGAAGGGGGTGAAGAAGAAAGGGGGCCTTAAGATCAGCATGCATAATGTGGGGGTGGGCACAGGGAGGGCTGTGCAACACAGAGAAGACAAGTAGTGATTTTACAGCATCTCACTACACTGATGGACAGTGACTAATGGGGTATGTGGGGGGGACTTGGTGAAGGGGGGAGTCTTGTAAACATAATGTTCCTCATGTAATTAAATATTAATGATACAAAAAAAAAATAAGGTTACACACATATAAAGTGCACGCAACCTCAGAGAGGAGCTCCCCAAAAGGTTGGGGGTTCTCCCTTTTAAGGATCTTCAGGAATGTGACTAAGGGCTGGGGGTGCAGACTTGTTAAGTGGTCTTTGAAGACTTAGAATTAACTTAACACAAGGAATTTCCCGCTCTGATTTCTCTCTGGGATACTGGCGTCTTGGTCCGGGAGCGTATCAAACAGGCTGCCTGCCCAGCTCCCAAGGTGGGCTGAGCTATTGTCTGTTTGCTAAAGAGTAGTTAAGAATCTTACATTTTTAACTTCCTGGGTATTAGAATACAATCTTTAAGATGGAATCCTTCCTGCCCTTTACTGTGTTGTTTATGGCTGGGCCTGCATTCTAAATTAATTGCCTAGGTTACAAACTATTTAATTAGGGTGGGAAGGGAAAAAAAACAGCATATAGGTAAGGGTAAAGAAAGCAAACTGGGCCTGCATAATTAACACAATAAAAACATGGGCTATGTTGAGGTACCTTCCTTTATCTGGGGAATATTCAAACATTCCAGGCCAAGTTGTTCTTGGCTCTTTTGAGCTTTAATTGATTAATTTTGGGTGTTTTTTAGTGGAGTTTCTGGTCTTTTTCTCTTTCCACCCTGCTCATATCTGTTTTCCTGCCTAACGTTCCCCGCTCAAGCAGTTGGGACCCAAATCATTGTGGTGAGGGGCAATGACCACTCTGGCTGCTTCCTGCTGGTGAGGGATGGTGTGGTTATTTGGGTTCCCCTGCTTGCTGACCATCGTGATGGTGATTAGGGTAGGAAATAGGAAGAGCACCAGTTAGGGGTTTTAGTTGCTTGCTGTCCGCAGAGACAAGGAGGCCTCAGATTGGCTATAGGGATGTCCATCAAGTGGTCCCATGAAGATGGAGGTGTGGTCATTGGAAGGTATAGGTGGGAGTGCTTGTCTTAGGACTCTCTGTAGTTTGATTGCTTTTAGGTGAGAAGACATAAATTTGATTAGAGAGTTAGGTAAGTATAGTCCAAATCTGAGGGTTAATATTACTACTCCAAGGAGGGAGGTGAAAGTGATGCCGGGGTTCTTGTTCACCAAGCCGAAGAATGAGCTTCACAGTCAAGGTAGGAGAGCAAGGTACAGGCTTTTATTTAGAGATAAAGTGAGAGAATAGAGCTCCTGGCTCATGCCAGGAAGGGACAAGAGAGTCCAAAGTGGTGCATTGTCTAGGGGGTTTTATAGGCAGCTGAGGATTTTTCGAGAACATGAAAAAAACTTCGGGGTGTGGACTTGTTAAGTGGTCTCTAAATATTTAGAATTAACTTAATACAAGCAACTTCCTCTGATGATTTCTCCCTGAGATACCAGCATCTTGGTCTGGCGGCATATGAAACAAGGCCACCTGCTCAGCCCCCAAGGTGGGCTGAGGCATTATTTGCTAAAGAGTAAGTGAAGAATTTCTAACGTCTTAACTTCTTGGGTATTAAAATGCAATCTTATCTTTAAGGTGGAATCCTTCCTGCCTTTTACTGTGTTGTTTATGCCTGGGCTTACTTGCTAAATTAGTTAACCAGCTTGCAAAATCACTTCATCAGATCTGAAGGAGGAAAGACAGCACATAGGCCTGGGCCTTTTAGTATGCTAAAGAGAATCTTACACACGATTATAAATGGTTAGCATAATAAAACACGTGCTACTCTTCTTTATCTGGAGAACATTAACTGATTTCACTGAAGAATGATTCTAGAGCTCAATGTTTAACATAAGAGTTTTAGCAGGGGGGTTTCCTTGTATGTAGTTAAACATTGCTCTGACTGCAAATATCCCACCCTGCCCCCTCCGGAGGCCCTCACCCTACTCTGACTACATCCACAGTCCCTGCCTCAAAAGGGCCCAGCAAGGCCACACAAACCCCCATGAGGGAATTAAAGATTTGGCGTAGCCAGGAGTCTTGTGGGGTTTTTTTTTGTGGCAAGTTCATTAAAATTAGGAGGCTGGGGCACTAGGCTTCTTTTGGGCTGATGCCACATTTACTTATCCAGGATGGAGCCTAGGTTAGGTGGCTTCCCAACTGCTGGGAAGGGGGTATTGTTAAGAACTAATATGTCTGGGATGGCTGCAATTGTTGAGCACTTTCTTTTCCATCCCACAGGCAGGGTTAAGCACACATTTGCTCCACAAAGGAAGGAAAGTCCTGTTCCTACCAGTGTGGCTCCAGTGGACCACCCTTGTAGCCTAGCATTTTCACATGAAGTTAGGAGGCTATTCTGCTTGTCTAAAGTAGAGGGTCCCCGGTCTTCCAGGGTTAAAAGTAGTGGGTTGTATGCCTGCCAGGAGGAGAACTAGTAAGCTGGGGTTAATAATAACGATGGCATGTTTAAGGCCATTTTCTTTAAGATTAAAACTTAATAGGGGACCGGGGCGGAAGATGGCGGCGTGAGTAGAGCAGCGGAAATCTCCTCCCAAAACAACATATATCTATGAAAATATAACAAAGACAACCCTTCCTAGAATAAAGACCAGAGGACACAGGACAATATCCAGACCACATCCGCACCTGAGAGAACCCAGCACTTCGTGAAGGGGGTGAGATACAAGCCCCGGCCCCGCGGGAGCCGAGCGCCCCTCCCCCCAGCTCCCGGCGGGAGAAGAGCAGGCAGAGCGGGAGGGAGACGGAGCCCAGGACTGCCGAACACCCAGCCCCCGCCATCCGGGCCAGAGTGCAGGGCGCTCGATACTAGGAAAACAGGGCAGCAAGAACAGTGAGCAGGCACTGGAGGCTGGGCGACAGAGGACATAAGAAAAGCACGCGACCATTTTTTTTTTTTGCTTTTTTGCTGTTTTGTTTTGGCGAACGCTTTTTGGAAGTCTTAAAGGGATAGGGACCCCAATACTAGGGAAACAGGGCAGAAAGACCGGTGAGCAGAGGCCTGAGGCTGGCACCGGAGAATAAAGAAAAATGAACGACCACCTTTTTTTTTTTTTTTAATTAAAAACTTTTTTTTTTTTTTTAATTAAAAAATTTTTTATTCTTTTTTTTTTTTTGGTGGTCGTTGTTTTGTTTTGGCGGGTGCTTTTTGGAAGTCTTAAAGGGGCAGAGCGGGTCACTTAATCCAGAGGTAGGGAATCCAGGATCTCTGGGCACCCTAACCCCTGGGCTGCAGGGAGCACGGAGGCCCCTGACGGAGATAAATAGCCTCCCAGCAGCTCCTGCTCCAACGCGACTCCACCATTTTGGAGCAGCCGCCCGAGCCAGGCCACGCCCACGGCAACAGCGGAGATTAACTCCATAGCAGCCGGGCAGGAAGCAGAAACCCTGTCTGCGCGCAGCTGCGCAGCACAAGCCACTAGAGGTCGCTGTTCTCCCAGGAGAGGAGGGCTACAAACCAACAAGAAGGGAAGTTCTTCCAGCCGTCATTCGTCCCAGCTCTGCAAACTATTCCTATCACCATGAAAAGGCAAAGCTACAGGCAGACAAAGATCACAGAGACAACACCAGAGAAGGAGACAGACCTAACCAGTCTTCCTGAAAAAGAATTCAAAATAAGAATCATAAACATGCTGACAGAGATGCAGAGAAATACGCAAGAGAAATGGGATGAAGTCCGGAGGGAGATCACAGATGCCAGAAAGGAGATCGCAGAAATGAAACAAACTCTGGAAGGGTTTATAAGCAGAATGGATAGGATGCAAGAGGCCATTGATGGAATTGAAATCAGAGAACAGGAACGCATAGAAGCTGACATAGAGAGAGACAAAAGGATCTCCAGGAATGAAACAATATTAAGAGAACTGTGTGACCAATCAAAAGGAACAATATCCGTATTATAGGGGTCCCAGAAGAAGAAGAGAGAGGAAAAGAGATGGAAAGTATCTTAGAAGAAATAATTGCTGAAAACTTCCCCACACTGGGGGAGGAAGTAATCGAACAGACCACGGAAATACACAGAACCCCCAACAGAAAGGATCCAAGAAGGGCAACACCAAGACACATAATAATTAAAATGGCAAAGATCAAGGACAAGGAAAGAGTGTTAAAGGCAGCTAGAGAGAAAAAGGTCACCTATAAAGGGAAACCCATCAGGCTAACATCAGATTTCTCAACAGAAACCCTACAGGCCAGAAGAGAATGGCATGATATATTTAATACAATGAAACAGAAGGGCCTTGAACCAAGGATACTGTATCCAGCACGACTATCATTCAAATATGACGGTGGGATTAAACAATTCCCAGACAAACAAAAGCTGAGGGAATTTGCTTTCCACAAACCACCTCTACAGAACATCTTACAGGGACTGCTCTAGATGGGAGCACTCCTAGAAAGAGCACAGCACAAAACAACCAACATATGAAGAATCGAGGAGGAGGAACAAGAAGGGAGAGAAGAAAAGAATCTCCAGACAGTGTATATAACAGCTCAATAAGCGAGCTAAGTTAGGCAGTAAGATACTAAAGAGGGTAACCTTGAACCTTTGGTAACCACGAATTTAAAGCCTGCAATGGCAATAAGTACATATCTTTCAATAGTCACCCTAAATTTAATGGGTTGAATGCACCAATCAAAAGACACAGAGTAACAGAATGGATAAAAAAGCAAGACCCATCTATATGCTGCTTACAAGAAACTCACCTCAAACCCAAAGACATGTACAGACTAAATTCAAGGGATGGAAAAACATATTTCAAGCAAACAACAGTGAGAAGAAAGCAGGGGTTGCAGTACTAATATCAGACAAAATAGACTTCAAAACAAAGAAAGTAACAAGAGATAAAGAAGGACACTACATAATGATAAAGGGCTCAGTCAAACAAGAGGATATAACCATTCTAAATATATATGCACCCAACACAGGAGCACCAGCATATGTGAAACAAATACTAACAGAACTAAATGGGGATATAGACTGCAATGCATTCATTCTAGGAGACTTCAACACACCACTCACCCCAAAGGATAGATCCACTGGGCAGAAAATAAGTAAGGACACGGAAGCACTGAACAACACAGTAGAGCAGATGGACCTAATAGACATCTATAGAACTCTACATCCAAAAGCAGCGGGATATACATTCTTCTCAAGTGCACATGGAACATTCTCCAGAATAGACCACATACTAGGCCACAAAAAGAGCCTCAGAAAATTCCAAAAGATTGAAATCCTACCAACCAACTTTTCAGACCACAAAGGCATAAAACTAGAAATAAACTGTACAAAGAAAGCAAAGAGGTTCACAAACACATGGAGGCTTAACAACACGCTCCTAAATAATCAATGGATCAATGACCAAATCAAAATGGAGATCCAGCAATATATGGAAACAAATGACAACAACAACACTAAGCCCCAACTTCTGTGGGACACAGCAAAAGCAGTCTTAAGAGGAAAGTATATAGCAATCCAAGCATATTTTAAAAAGGAAGAGCAATCCCAAATGAATGGTCTAATGTCACAATTATCGAAATTGGAAAAAGAAGAACAGATGAGGCCTAAGGTCAGCAGAAGGAGGGACATAATAAAGATCAGAGAAGAAATAAATAAAATTGAGAAGAATAAAACAATAGCAAAAATCAATGAAACCAAGAGCTGGTTCTTCGAGAAAATAAACAAAATAGATAAGCCTCTAGCCAGACTTATTAAGAAGAAAAGAGAGTCAACACAAATCAACAGTATCAGAAACGAGAAAGGAAAAATCACGACGGACCCCACGGAAATGCAAAGAATTATTGGAGAATACTATGAAAACCTATATGCTAACAAGCTGGGAAACCTAGGAGAAATGGACAGCTTCCTAGAAAAATATAACCTTCCAAGATTGACCCAGGAAGAAACAGAAAATCTAAACAGACCAATTACCAGCAACGAAATTGAAGCGGTAATCAAAAAACTACCAAAGAACAAAACCCCCGGGCCAGATGGATTTACTTCGGAATTTTATCAGACATACAGGGAAGACATAATATCCATTCTCCTTAAAGTTTTCCAAAAAATAGAGGAGGAGAGGATACTCCCAAACTCATTCTATGAAGCTAACATCACCCTAATACCAAAACCAGGCAAAGACCCCACCAAAAAAGAAAACTACAGACCAATATCCCTGATGAACGTAGATGCAAAAATACTCAACAAAATATTAGCAAACCGAATTCAAAAATACATCAAAAGGATCATACACCATGACCAAGTGGGATTCATCCCAGGGATGCAAGGATGGTACAACATTCGAAAGTCCATCAACATCATCCACCACATCAACAAAAAGAAAGACAAAAACCACATGATCATCTCCATAGATGCTGAAAAAGCATTTGACAAAGTTCAACATCCATTCATGTTAAAAACTCTCAGCAAAATGGGAATAGAGGGCAAGTACCTCAACATAATAAAGGCCATCTATGAAAAACCCACAGCCAACATTATATTGAACAGCGAGAAGCTGAAAGCATTTCCTCTGAGATCGGGAACTAGACAGGGATGCCCACTCTCTCCACTGTTATTTAACATAGTACTGGAGGTCCTAGCCGCGGCAATCAGACAAAATAAAGAAATACAAGGAATCCAGATTGGTAAAGAAGAAGTTAAACTGTCACTATTTGCAGATGACATGATACTGTACATAAAACACCCTAAAGGCTCCACCCCAAAACTACTAGAACTGATATCGGAATACAGCAAAGTTGTAGGATACAAAATCAACACACAGAAATCTGTGGCTTTCCTATACACCAACAATGAACCAACAGAAAGAGAAATCAGGAAAACAACTCCATTCACAATTGCATCAAAAAGAATAAAATACCTAGGAATAAACCTAACCAAAGAAGTGAAAGACTTATACTCGGAAAACTACAAGTCACTCTTAAGAGAAATTAAAGGGGACACTAACAGATGGAAACTCATCCCATGCTCGTGGCTAGGAAGAATCAATATCATCAAAATGGCCATCCTGCCCAAAGCAATATACAGATTTGATGCAATCCCTATGAAACTACCAGCAACATTCTTCAATGAACTGGAACAAATAATTCAAAAATTCATATGGAAACACCAAAGACCCCGAGTAGCCAAAGCAATCCTGAGAAAGAAGAATAAAGTAGGGGGGATCTCACTCCCCAACTTCAAGCTCTACTATAAAGCCATAGTAATCAAGACAATTTGGTACTGGCACAAGAGCAGAGCCACAGACCAATGGAACAGACTAGAGAATCCAGACATTAACCCAGACATATATGGTCAATTAATATTTGATAAAGGAGCCATGGACATACAATGGCGAAATGACAGTCTCTTCAACAGATGGTGCTGGCAAAACTGGACAGCTATATGTAGGAGAATGAAACTGGACCATTGTCTAACCCCATATACAAAAGTAAACTCAAAATGGATCAAAGACCTGAATGTAAGCCATGAAACCATTAAACTCTTGGAAGAAAACATAGGCAAAAACCTCTTAGACATAAACATGAGTGACCTCTTCTTGAACATATCTCCCCGGGCAAGGAAAACAACAGCAAAAATGAGTAAGTGGGACTGTATTAAGCTGAAGAGCTTCTGTACAGCAAAAGACACCATCAATAGAACAAGAAGGATCCCTACAGTATGGGAGAATATATTTGAAAATGACACATCTGATAAAGGCTTGACGTCCAGAATATATAAGGAGCTCACACGCCTCAACAAACAAAAAACAAATAACCCAATTAAAAAATGGGCAGAGGAACTGAACAGACAGTTCTCCAAAAAAGAAATACAGATGGCCAACAGACACATGAAAAGATGCTCCACATCGCTAATTATCAGAGAAATGCAAATTAAAACTACAATGAGGTATCATCTCACACCAGTAAGGATGGCTGCCATCCAAAAGACAAACAACAACAAATGTTGGCGAGGCTGTGGAGAAAGGGGAACCCTCCTACACTGCTGGTGGGAATGTAAGTTAGTTCAACCATTGTGGAAAGCAGTATGGAGGTACATCACAATGCTCAAAACAGACTTACCATTTGACCCAGGAATTGCACTCCTAGGAATTTACCCTAAGAACGCAGCAATCAAGTTTGAGAAAGACAGATGCACCCCTATGTTTATTGCAGCACTATTTACAATAGCCAAGAATTGGAAGCAACCTAAATGTCCATCAATAGATGAATGGATAAAGAAGATGTGGTACATATACACAATGGAATACTACTCAGTCATAAGAAAAGGGCAAATCCAATCATTTGCAGCAACATGGATGGAGCTGGAGGGTATTATGCTCAGTGAAACAAGCCAAACAGAGAAAGAGAAATACCAAATGATTTCACTTATCTGTGGAATATAAGAACAAAGGAAAACTGAAGGAACAAAATAGCAGCAGAATCACAGAACTCAAGAATGGACTAACAGGTACCAAAGGGAAAGGGACTGGGGAGGATGGGTGGGTAGGAAGGGATAAGGGGGGGAGAAGTAGGGGGGTATTAAGATTAACATGCATGGGGGGTAGGAGAAAAGGGAGGGCTGTACAACACAGAGAAAGCAAGTAGTGATTCTACAACATTTTGCTATGCTGATGGACAGTGACTGTAAAGGGGTTTATAGGGGAGACCTGGTATAGGGGAGAGCCTAGTAAACATAATATTCGTCATGTAAGTGTAGATTAGTGATACAAAAAACAAAGCAAAAAAAAAAGAGGGCAGTTCCTGTGTGGTAACCTCCAACGAGTTCTACACAAGGGTATAAAGGGCATATAAAAGTGTAGGCAAAGGGTCTGTTTGTGTTTATACAGAGGATCAAAGCCTAATTGGGCTACCCCGAAAATGAACTAAGATACGATATGAAAAAGAACTTCCAACATCTGCACTCTCTGGAAGACTCATGCCAGAAGATGATCATCAAAGAACCCCAACAAAGATCCACGCACTGCTACAGCTGTAGATGCACTCATCCCACCAGTTCCTGGACTTGCCATGGGAATGAGGAAGGAGATATCTAAGCTGGCCTGTGCATACAGTAAAACAACAAATTTGACTGGATCTATACTGTTGGAACTCAACCAAGAATTTGGAGAAGTGCAAATTGTAGCGCTCCAAACTCTTACAACTACAGACTATTTACTGTTAAAAGAACATATGGGATGTGAACAGTCCCCAGGAATGGGTTGTTTTAATTTGTCTGATTTCTCTCAGACTGTTCAAGTTCAGTTGGACAATATCCACCATATCATAGATAAATTTTCACAAATGCCTAAGGTGCCCAACTGGTTTTCTTGGTTTCACTGGAGATGGCTGATAATTAAAGATATGCTTTGGTTATGTAACTATACTCCTATTATGTTAATGTGTGTGTGCAATTTAAGTAGTAGCTTAAAACCTATACATGCTGAAGTTACTCTACAAGATGATATGTCAAGGAAATAATCAATCTTCCCATGTTTTCTTCCACCTACTACTTCTATAGCTTTTCTTCTTCCTTCCTAATTACAACCCTTAAATAGAATTCGTGCCTCATATCAAATTTACCGAGTATCATAATTCTTCCAAGTGGTAAAGATACCTGAAGACAAATGCTGGGCATAGAAGCCACAGGGCATAAATATGCAAAGAAGTAAAAAGCTAACCTTTTCAAACAATAAGGCTTCCCTCTCACTTACCAACTTCACATTTCCCTGTATGGCCCCGGAAGATGACTGGTTAGCCAGAGACGGGTAAGATTCCTCAAGGGAGGAACAACCTAAGACAGGCACAGTCGCAGGGGGGCCATCAGGTGAGAAATTGGGGATCAACAGAGGTGAGGCTTAGAACCTCACCCCCCCTGTTCTGAGAGAAATCTTCTGCATCCGTGGATGTTTTATTGCCCTTGTCTAGCTTGGATTAACACATAGTCTACAGGCACACACCTGATCATCTACATTTGCTCTCTTACAACACTAAACTATGTTTTCTACCTTTATCTTGTATCTACCTACCACTTCAGCATTTTATTAAAAATCATAATAATAAAGAGAGAAATGTGGTATCCACATATAAATCAAGTATAAAAATCAAATGAGTATTCATATTTGAACTGACTGTTTATAGTTCATAATGCATGAGCAAAACCGAAAGTTTCTGTGATGACTGCCCTTGTACTGTTCACTATGTAACTTATTCATTATGTAAGAATTTGTTCTCCATTTAAGAACTTGTTTGTTATGCTTCGGAAGATTGGAGACTGACGAAAATTAGGCTTGGGGTGGATTAATGATTGTGCATTGAGCATTGACTCCCCTATACAGAATTTTATTGTCGTTAACAACCATTTGATCAATAAATATGAGAGATGCCCTCACAAAAAAAAAAAAAAAAAAAGGACAGACTTCCAATGGTAAAATAAATAAGTAACCGGGATGTAATGTATAGCATAAGGAATATAGTCAAGATATTGTAACAGCTTGGTAGGGTGATAGCTGGAACCTAGAATTATGTATATAAATGTTCTACCACTGTGTTGTACACTTGAAACCAATGTAATGTAATACTGTGCGTCAACTACCCTTCAATAAAAAATAATTATTAAAAAAAAAAAACTTAATAGGGGCAGGAATACTGCTAGCTAAAGGAAAGGGGTTTTACAGTAGCATAGGAAATGAGTAAGTCCCACTCTCACAAGGATGCCCAGAAGAGTTAGGGAATTGGTGTTATGGGGTGCTTATCTTACGCGGCTGTCGCTGGAAGGGGATATTTCAGATCTTCTGCAGGCTCACAGGTGTAGCTAGGTCTTTGGGTCTTGTGACTCTGCACTGCTGGATCTTTCCACAGCTGGTGACTTCAGGGACCTGGACAGCTGAGGACATAGGACAGGGTAGGGTCCTTCCCAAATAGGCTGCTGAGATTGGGGCGACCCATCTTTCCAGACTTTGATGAGGACTTGGTTCCCTGGGTTGTAGAGAGGCTGGTTCTCTGGTGGGTCAGAGGCTGTGATCTGGGTGAGCCCAAATTCTCTTAAAGCCTGTTGGGACTGATGTACAGACATGGCATATTCTGATAAAGTACTGGCTTCAAGAAGTTGGCTGACTTATCAGTTGGTAAGGGCTTGAATTTTCAGGACAAGAGGACTTTAAATCTCGAGGGACTTTGTCTGGAAAAAATTAATTTAGTTAAGAGGTTTAGTAAGCGTGGTGCACACAGTGGGGCAAGTAAAGCATTAGTAGAAGTTTAGCAATGGGTAGTAGCCAGGATGTCTAGTTCTAAAAGTGGAACTGAACTTATTATTCTGAGAGCCTCTGATGAATCTGAGACTTGATCAGCTAGTTTCTTTGCTGCTTGTCAGAGACAGAGGTTGAAATCCTTGTCTGAGCAATCTCAGATGTCTGAGAAATCTGGAGTTGGATTTTCCATTCTGGAAGAACAAACTTGACAAGGAGATTAAGAATGCATGGCTAAACATGAGGATTAAGAATAGTAAGATTTGTAACTGAGATGGGAGAAAACATTTGGAGAGTCATAGACAGGTATGTGAAGAAACTAGAATTTAGGATTTAGGTTATTTCATAATGACTAGTATTTGAATCTAGTATAGGTAAGCCTGCAGTATTGAAACAATACTTTTCTCTTTATAGCCACCCTCATTTTTATTAGAGGTAACTATATTAAGAAAATAAGTTTAGTTTCAGAATACTTGGCTTGATTATTTGCATAATTACAGCAAGAAGAGCAATTGATCACATAGGATATTTTAAATGTGCTTTGCTGGAACTTTTTTATAAGGAATTTCAGATTGAGTTTTTAGAAAGGCCTCTCAAGGCCAGAAAGTCAAGCCAGACTTGCCATCAGCTTTTGCCTGCAGTACCTGTAGATTTGGGTGAATTCCTCTCCTCTTGAGGTTCCCAAGACATTCCTGAGGTTCCTGCACCTGCCAGGAAGTGACTTTCCTTACTCACCTGGTAAGGCTGCTGGGAACCCTGCAAGCAAAGTACCAGGCCAGTTCTTCCAAGGGGCTTTGTTGATTCCATAAAGTCAATCTTAGTTCCTTAAAGCTGTCTGTTCATATTTGAGTCTATGGATGTCTCAAATATGACTTTCGGTCCAAGCCTTGGTAATAACCAGTGTTTTCAATTGGTCCTGTTTCAAGGAAAGCAGATTCTTATTGGACTTATGCAAATAAAAGTATTCCCATAAAACAGGAAAATAGTCACTGAGAGTTTATAAATTCTGGAGGAATCAGGTAAAGATAATTGTTACAATTCTGCTTATAAAGGTATAGTTTACTGAACTGTTGAAAGCTAGCTTAAGAGGAAAAGCTTAAAATAGATAGGTTTTTGTTTAAGAGATTAGCAATATTTGAAACAAATGTTATGAAAATTAAAATTATCCTTTTAGTTTACTCAGTTTTAGGTAATTAATTTTTGCTTTGCTTGAATCTAGGTTTTTCATTCGTTTTGGAATAAAACAGCAATTACAGATTATAAAAGACTTAGAAATGGCTATGGTTAACACAACTGACAAGAAAACTTGGTTATTTCTGTAATGGGTAACAGTTTAATAATCTAAAGTTTAGCATCATTCATTTGACAGTGGTTCCCAAGTAATTACATATTAAATGTGTAAGCCAAATTAGCCAAATATTTTTCCCCAATGAGAAAAAAATTCCTCTGACATGTTCCAGGGGCCCTCTGTAAAATATCAGAGTTAAGTAGAGGTAAAAGCACCTTTTTGGATTTGGTGTTGGGAAGTTGTCAAAAGAAAGTTTCTAAGGCACTTGCTTAAATAAGATTTTAAGTTGTTATAGAAACAATGTTGCATTATTCATTTAACCAAAGTGACAATAAAGGATTTTAAAGGCAGATACAAAGGGTCACATAGTTGTTAGCAAAACTTAGCTCTTTAATATTAAGATGTTTGTCTTTTCAAGTATGCAAACATATTTCTGAGACATTAATTGCAAGAATAAGCTGTTGTAAACTGTTATGCTAGCATGTCTTTCTGCACAGGAAGAAGGATTTTTTTCCCACAGAACATCTTTGTTATTATAATTTCCATTAGGGCCTACTGAGCGACAGCAGTTCAGTGGGAAACTGTATCAGACAAGTGAAGGCTCCTAGTAAACTTACAAGCCTCTTTAATAACCCTTTTGCTCAGCTAAGGTCAGTTTTAATCTGATTGGGGCAGAAGTAAAGTAGGGAGAGGAGCAAAAAGAGGATTCTATCAAGTATTCCTGGTTGCCCATCTAGGAAGGAATAAATGGGTTAGAGAGCCCAGCATCCCAGGGTCTGTCCCAGAGGTCTCAGAGTCCCAAGACCTGAAGAGTGAGGCCTGTTTTTGGACGTCTCCAATAACAGGAAGGACAGAAGTCATTGGCTTCCTAGCTTAGAGTTTAGGAGGTTTACCGTGATCTGGGTTGATCCCGAGAAACAGAGGCAGTCGAAATTCGCTTCCTAGCTTAGGGCTTAGGAGGAATAAGCCTCTTCTCTCCTGCTTCTGAGAGAAGAACACTGAAGAAGGTGCAAGTGCAGAGGAAATGGGAGAAAGGATTCTCAGCTGGTTAAGGTTTTGGCAGTAATGAAAGGTGCCAGGGTAAAGGTGGAAGAAGGGAAGAGAGGTGGCTTTTAAATTGAGCTCTTAAGAGTCATTAAAGGGAGTGGTCTGGCCAGGCAAGCCTCCTGGAGATCTGGGAGCCTCGTCAGGGGACACTAGGAGGTTAAGGTCCCTGGGGAGCATCTTGGGTTGCCTGGGCTGATGTAGGAAGCTGCTAGGGGAAACTGCTTTGCTGAGAAAGAGGTTTTGGCCCTAGGTTATGGTGCTCCTTGCAGGCTGCAGGCTAGGCTGGAGAGGTAGGCTCTCAATGGGAGGTCATGTTGGATCTCCTCACCGGAGGACGCCACCCCAATTCACTCACGGAAGGCGTCTCTTGATGCAACAAGCAAGAGGACTTTATTCAGGAACCAGCTAGCTGGGGTCCAAGTGTCAGCCCGACGCAGTGGGTTTCAACAAGGACCCCGAACACTCAAAGGCAGAGGTTTTTATAGCACTTTCAAAGGGACAGTATTTTTCCACAAGCACATAACAGTGTTTCTCCATAAACACATAAATTTTCAGCTGGCGCCACATCCTGGGGTTTTAGCAAGATAACATCATTTTCTAAGGGTTAGGGGAGCTTAGTGAGATAGGCTTGGTATGTATGATTAACTTGTTTTTCAAGGCCTTACCTAATTTCAGTTTTTCCCTCTAAGTCACATATTCAGAAATAATGGCTTCTAGGCCTTTTAAGATGGCTACATTTATGCCATATTTCGGTTTTCACCTAATACTAGATTCTACAGTCAGAGTTAAGTGGGAACTGCAGATCTCAGAGTAAAAGTCTGTTTCCCTCTAAATGGAAAATAGAGAAAAGAGAGGAGACATGATGACAGAAAGATCTTAGTGCAAAAAGGACAAAGGGTCACAGAATAAAGGCGAGTGAGAAGGCTCTTAGTTCCTGCAG
Organism: Manis pentadactyla; assembly: GCF_030020395.1. Lineage (NCBI taxonomy): Eukaryota > Metazoa > Chordata > Mammalia > Pholidota > Manidae > Manis > Manis pentadactyla. The sequence continues at coordinate 142,183,625 of NC_080020.1, read as the reverse complement.
GGAGCTGTTGGAGAGGAGGAGAGTAAAGGGAGAACTCTGGTGCTCTGGGTGACATTCCCTAGGACCCAATGGTGACCTGCCTCCTAGGGAGGGGTTCCCCGCAAGGCAAGCACATGTTGGTGCTGCCTCCAGCCGGGCCAACAAGATCATGAGATTGGGGTCCTTGGGGTTTGTCCCAATTAGCTGACCAGTAGATAACACAAAAAGCTTGGAGGAGGTTAGAAAAGAAATGCAGCGAGTAGGCGAAATTTGAGAACACAGAAAAGGAAGTCTCTGCATGGACATATTAAACCCTGCATGGGGACTTGCCACGGGATTGGAAGTGGATGTTTTACAGTGTGCCTCCGTTGCGTGGACATTGTCTTGCGGTCAACAGGGTGCCTAATGCAATCTTCCCTGGCCCACGACCAACTTACCCTGTCCCGGGAGTCTTCCGGCGAGTGCCCTGTGGCCTTTACTGCTCGACCCGTGCCCAGAGTGTGGCTGTTTCGGTCCACAAGAGACAGAGAAGGAAGGGAAGGATTCCCAGAGAAGAGGTAGGTAGAGAGTGAGAGAGTGCCTTCAGCCAGAGGGAGCGGCACATGCGGCTTACTGGTGTTGGATTCTTCCAGAGGAGGACGCCGCCCCAAATCACTCACGGAAGGCGTCTCTTGATGCAACAAGCAAGAGGAATTTATTCAGAGGCCAGCTAGCTGGGGTCCATGCATTAGCCCGACGCAGCGGGTCTCAACAAGGACCCCAAACACACAAAGCCAGAAGTTTTTATAGCATTTTCAAAAGGGGCAGTATTTTCTACAGTCACAATACAGTGTTTTTCCATAGACACATAAATTTTCGGCTGACACCACATCCTGGGGGTCTGGTTAGATAAAATCACTTTCGGAATGTTTAGGGTGGTTCTAGCAAGATAAGCTTAACTGATTGAGGTTAGCTAACTAAAGGTCACTACAATTAACACAGGCTGACTAACTTGTTTTTCAAAGTTCTAGTAATTTTTTCTCCTTCTAGGTTAGAAAATGGTGTTTGAGCCTTTAAGATGGCTGTGCTTATGCTAACTTTTGATTCTTCTGGTTCTACATTTCCCCACTTCTCTTTAAGGGCATTCCAATCATGGAATGTTTGTATCTTCCTGTTGGGTGAGTGAATGATATTGTTGCTGCAACATTAGTACATGAATGGCACTCACTCTTTCTCTAACAAAAGTTATCAGCCGATTTAATATGCAGGGTCCCAAGGTGAGGAGCAACACAAAGATGAGTAAGGGCCCAACCAGAGTGGATATCAAGGTCATAAACCACGGGGACCTAGTGAACCAAGATTCAAATAGCCCTTGGCCGGCTTCTCGTTCTCTCTTTCTCTGGTCTAGCCTTTCCCTAAGCTTTGACATTGAATCTCTTACTATTCCGGAATGGTCTGCATAAAAGCAGCATTCTTCCTTTAAAGCTGCACACAATCCTCCTTCTTTTAGAAACAGCAGATCCAGCCCTCGTCTGTTCTGCAAGACTACTTCAGAGAGGGAAGTCAGAGATTCTTCAAGTTTAGTAATGGATTGCTCTATGGTTTTTAGGTCTTTATCAATAGCTGTCCTTAGTTCCTCATAATGTTGGTTCCCTTGGATAATAGCGGCTGTCCCTGTTCCTACTCCGGCTGCGACTCCTATCCCTAACAACACAGCTAAGGTCAGCGAGACCGGCTCCCTCCTATATCTATGCCTAGGTTCAAATTCAGCTACAAATGAGAGGTCATCATGATACATCAACCTGGGCACCAGCTGAACCATGATACAGAAATCACGGGAGGAGTTGAAGGCAGAAGTAGAGACACATGGGGTCACTCCAGTGTTACAAGCCCACCACCCTTCGGGAGGAGGGACTAGATACTCATTTTCACCTGAGGAGGTCACAGCTATGGTTTCATTACACAAAGCTTTATGGGTGGGGGGGACTGAACCTAAACATTTTCCTCTTCCAGTTACTTCAGTCAGAGTTAGCTTCTTGTGGCTTCCCCAGCTACAGATCTTATGATGGGTTGTCCTGTTAAAACTGCCTAACAATCCCAATCCTTCATAATAAGGTGGCCCAGAAGAGAAACACAACCAACAGGATTCAGTAGTGTTAGGGTTGGTGGTATTTAAGACCTGAAAAGCCCCTTCAAGGAGGTTGAGAAGGCGTTGTCCGGTGCCAGGAGAGGAGGTGACTCAGCCAAGAGTGGAGGCAGAGGGAGTGGTGGCAGAGTCTATAGGTGGGGCTAGGGCCTGTTTGGGGCTGGGGCTGGGAGATGCGGTTGATCCCGCAAGACAGCGTTGGGTCCTACTGGGACAGCCGGAAGAGTCTCTACTTTAAGCCTGAGCATAAACAAGACTCCATTATCATAGCCACTCTGGTAGAGTCTTAGTCCCCACATAAGCCCTTTTTCCCAGTTTGTTGCCCTTTTTCCTGCATCTGTGAAAGAGATGTCAATAGGGTTGCAGGTGGGATTAGTCGTGCATTGGGCACGAGCGGTATTCCACTGGATTTTTATGAGGCCTAGAGGAGATCTCCCTGCGCTTCCTGTCAGCCAATGGCATGTCCCTGTTTGTTCACAACCCCAATTTTTGCAGAAAAAAATCTGTCTTCCCACCACACTGTGAGGCCTTGGCACTATCGGCTGAGGGGACTGGGCATACATAGAAGCAGGTATTCTGGAGCTCTTTCATGGTCCCAGAGCCCCAATGCACTGTATAATCCCGAGTACCACATCCGGGTACCCCAACTTTATCTTCGTACCATGGGTCTTGTTTGAAGAGAGTGCACAAATCTACAGTGAGGGTAGGCCACCAAGTTCCCCTAGGGTGTTGTCCTGTTAACTGGACTACTACTTGTTGGGAAGCCGGGGTAATGATTTGCCATGTGAGTAACCTGGGTTCATGGGGGTTAGGGTTCTGGAAGGTGGGAAGTAACTGGGTCATTAGAATTAGAATTGTTAGTGACACAATCATTTTTACACAAGCGAAATTTAAAAGGGTTATCAGTTCGAATTACTCGCCAGTCCGGGTCTGGTTGAGGCGCTTTCTTCAGATGTGAAGCATGTATCCAGGAAGAGATGCCATCTACTTTCACAGCTGTAGGTGTGGTCAAAAGGACGATGAAGGGTCCTTTCCACCGAGGCTCAAGATTTTCCGTTCGATGTCGCCTTACGTAGACAGAGTCTCCCACTTGGAATGGGTGAGGTACTGAAATGTCCTCTGGCCGATAGGCTTCTCGGATAGAAGCCCACACTTCTTTCTGCACAACTTCCAGAGCCCGTAACCTTTCAAGCAGAAACTTATTAGTCACAGATTCAGGGGATACGTGGAGGTGAGCTGCATTTAGTGGAGCTGGGGCTCCAAACATTATTTCAAAGGGTGTTAGTCTAAAACAGCTGGGGGTGTTTCTAACTCGGAATAAGGCGAAGGGAAGGAGGACCAACCAATCATATAAACCAGTCTCTATGGATAATTTAGTCAGGGTCTCTTTTAGAGTTCTATTCATCCTTTCTACCTGTCCTGAGCTCTGGGGCCTGTATGCACAATGCAATTTCCAATCCACCCCCAAAATCTTGGCCAATCCCTGACTTACCTGGGCAACAAAGGCAGGGCCGTTGTCGGAGCCGATTACCTTTGGGATTCCAAACCTGGGAAATATTTCTTCAAGGATCTTTTTAGACACCGTCTGAGCTGTCTCAGTTTTGGTGGGGAACACCTCTGTCCATCCTGAAAATGTGTCTAGGAAAACTAGAAGGTACTTATATCCATACTTAGCAGGCTTGATCTCAGTGAAGTCAACTTCCCAGTAAGCTCCTGGGCAATCCCCTCGAAGTCTTTTCCCGGATGTTACTGGATTTTTACTCACATTTACTAATTGGCAGGGAACACAATTTCTTACAACCTCGTCAGCCAGTTTTCCTAATCCAATAACATGATAAGGGGAGTCTTGAACCAAGGTCTTTAGGTTTTTTGCTCCCAAATGTGTCAATTGATGCAATTGCTTTAAGTATTCTTCTGCCTCTCTCTGGGGCAGGACAACTCTCCCTTTTTCAGACTTGTATATCTCGTGGGGTGAGGAATTTTTAAACCCTAATTTGTTTATACAAGCGAGGTCTTCGGGTGTATACTGGAAGCTCTTAATACAAGTGGCCTCCGGGTACACTTGGAGGGGTAAGATATTCATTCCCTGGGCTGCTTGTTTTGCAGCTTGGTCCGCCCTTCTGTTTCCTTGAGCTATTAGAGAGTCGCTTTTTTGATGCCCAGGGCAATGTATTATTGCCACTTCTCTAGGTCTATGGATGGCTTATAACAAATTAAAAATTTCTTGTTTGTTTTTAACATCTCTCCCAGCAGAAGTCAATAACCCTCTCTGTCTATAAATAGCCCCGTGTATGTGAGCGGTGGCAAAAGCGTATCGGCTGTCGGTATAGACGTTAAGTCTCTTACCTTCTGCCATCTTTAGAGCCTGAGTCAGAGCGACGAGCTCTGCTCGCTGTGCAGAAGTGCCCGTTGAAAGTCCACTGGCCCACACGATTCGGTTATCATCCACTACTGCAGCTCCCCCCATTCTCTTACCATCCATAATGTAACTGCTCCCGTCTGTATACCAAGTCAGGAGTCCTGGTCCTTCTAAAGTCTGATCTTGTAAGTCCTGGCGGGTCCCCATCTCCTCAGCCAGGATTTCCTGGCAGGTATGAAGTACTTCTTTTCCCAAATCGGGGAGCAGAGTAGCTGGGTTTAGGATGGCGGGTGGGGCAAATTCCACACGATCACGATTCAGGAGTAAGGTCTGGTAGAGAGTCATTCTGGCATTTGACATCCATCTTTCGGGTGGTTGCCGGATTATGCTCTCCAACGCATGTGAAGCAACCACAGTGAGTTTTTGTCCCAGTGTTAGTTTGTCAGAATCTTTAACTAGGAGGGCCACAGCTGCTACTACTCTCAGGCAGGCAGGCCACCCACTACTCACGGGGTCTAATTTTTTTGACAGATAGGCGACAGGTCTCTTCCAAGGTCCCCATTGTTGGGCCAACACTCCTCGAGCTACTCCGCTCCATTCGTCCACGAAAAGGACAAATGGCTTAGTTATGTCTGGCAATGCTAGAGCGGGTGCTGAGAGGAGGGCTTTCTTGATATCATCAAAGGCCTGTTGTTGCTCAGATCCCCAAACAAACGGGGCTGTCCCCTTGGTAAGAGGGTACAGAGAGGCGGCCAAGGAAGCATGTCCGGGTATCCACAATCTACAAAACCCCGCTGTCCCCAGAAACTCGCGAACCTGGCGTGCTGTAGTGGGGACCGGAATCTGCATCACAGTCTGCTTCCAGGCTTCAGTAAGCCACCTTTTCCCTTTTCTCAGGGAATATCCCAAATAAATCACTTGTTGTTCGCAGATCTGTGCCTTCTTAGCAGATGCTCTATACCCTAATTTGGCAAGTTCAGTCAAAAGGGCTTCAGTGGCCTCTTGGCAGGTCTCCCGGGTGGGAGCGGCTATCAATAAGTCATCAACATATTGCAGCAAAGTTACCTGTGGGTTTGAAGCTTGGTAGAAAGCCAAGTCCTGATGTAAAGCCTCATCGAAGAGGGTGGGTGAGTTCTTGAATCCTTGTGGCAAACGAGTCCAGGTCAATTGCCCAGTAGTTCCTGTGGTGGGATCTTTCCACTCAAAGGCAAACAGCGGTTGGCTGTTCTGATGCAAGGGCAGACAAAAGAAAGCATCCTTTAGATCTAAAACTGAATATCAGGTGTTTTTTGGGGCCAGGGAGCTTAGTAGGTTATAGGGATTTGGCACGGTGGGGTGAATGTCCTGTGTCCTTTTGTTAACTTCTCTTAAATCTTGTACTGGTCGGTAATCTCCCGTTCCTGCCTTTTTTACAGGCAGCAAGGGGGTGTTCTATGGGGATTGACATTTTACTAATATTCCCTGTTCCATAAGTTTCTGGATATGTGGCCTAATTCCATCCCTGGCTTCTTTACTCATTGGATATTGCCTCACAGTCACTGGCAAGGCTGAAGCTTTTAGTTCTATGATTACAGGGGGCTGGTTCTTGGTGAGCCCCATGCCCGCCGTCTCCGCCCAGGCTCCTGGGAATCAGTCAAGCCACTCCTAATTCGGGAGGGCTCTGGTTCCATAAAAAGATAGTATTCGTCTTCCAATCTTATGGTCAGAATACTCAAGTCCAAAGGCTTATTTTCCTGATTAGTCACCAGAGGTTTCTCAGCTTGAAAAGATATTTGGGCTCCTACTTTGGTTAAGATGTCCCTTCCTAACAGGGGCGTAGGGCATTCTGGTATAATGAGGAACGAGTGACTTACTCGTCCTACTCCTAAGTCTACTGCTCTTCGGGTGGTCCATGCATATTGTTTCTGGCCTGTAGCTCCAATCACCCAAGACTTTTTGCCAGAGAGAGAGCCCTTGTCTTTAGTTAATACAGAATGTTGAGCACCGGTGTCTACTAGGAACTCAACGGGTTGCCCCTCCCCTTTCAGAGTTACCCTGGGCTCGGGGAGGGGTTCCGAGCCCCGTCTTCCCTAATCTTCGTCTTCCAGCAGAGACAACACCTTTTTTGGAGGCTTCTGCAGTGGCTTTTTAGGGCATTCTTTCACCCAATGTCCTTTCTCTTTGCAGTATGCACATTGATCTTTATCCAAAGGAGGCCGGTTGTCCAGGTGCCCTGCCTTACTAGTTCTACCACTAGAGGGCGGGCATCCCTTACCTTCTACTACTGCGGCCAAGATTTTTGTTAAATTTCTCTCATGCTTCCTATCCCTCTTTTCTTCTTTACTTTCTCTTTCCTTTTCCTTCTTTAATTCCTTCTCTTCCTCAGTCTCTCTCTTATGATAAACTTTCTCAGCTTCTTTCACTAAATCCTGTAAGCCTTCTAGTCTCTGAAGCTTCTTTCTAATATCAGGCGCTGATTGCCCAATAAACCAATAAAGGCAAGAGCCACTGAAGCACTGTGTTCCTCAGAAGTGGGGTCAAAAGGAGTATACCGCCTGAAGGCTTCCATCAGGCGTTCTAAGAACACTGCGGGTGCCTCAGCAGCTCCCTGACTAACCTCTCTTACCTTGGCTAAATTGGTGGGGCGCCTTGCAGCCCCGCTAAGACCTGCCACCAGAGCCTGGCGATAGATGGTTAGTTGCTCCCTACCTTCTGGAGAATTAAAGTCCCAGTTGGGTCTGGTCAGTGGGAACCCCCTTTCTATATCATGAGGGAGTTGCGACGGTCGTCCGTCAGCTCCAGGCACGTTCTTTCGCGCTTCCAGGAGGATCCTTTCTCTTTCTTCCGTGGTGAAGAGTACCTGTAAGAGCTGCTGACAATCATCCCAAGTGGGCTGGTGAGAGAACATCAGGGAATCTATCAGTCCCATTAGTCTCTGTGGTTCCTCTGAAAAAGGAGGGTGGTTAGCTTTCCAATTATATAAATCAGCAGAGGAGAATGGCCAGTATTGCAGAGGTTGGAAAGGCGGGTCTCCTTCTTCCCCGAGAATGGGGGCCCCATAAGACCTGAGGGGAAAAATACCTGATGGGTCCAATGCGGCCCCTCGGCACCGCCGAGTTCCCTGGGCCGGTCCCGGGGCTGGTCCCGATGCCTCGGTACCAGAGGCTAGAGGCATCGGAGGTGCCGGGGCCGGAGGTACTGGGGCCTCGGCCGCCGGGGCCTCGGGTGCCGGGGCAGAGGCAGGAGGGTAAGGAGGGGGATCATCAACCATGAGCAAGTCTTGAGTGTCAGGGTGTATTTTGGTGGTCTCTTTCCCTTTTCCCTGAGGTTGAGCCTGAGCCAATAAGACTCGAGAGTTCGCTTTCTTTCACACCCAGGGCTTTACCCAGGGCGGTGGATTTTCCACCAATTCTTGCCAGACCACAATGTAGGGCTGCTGATCCGGATGTCCCCGAGTTGAATTCTGGAAAACAACAGCTTTTACTGCAAGCAGAGTGGAGAGGTCAAAAGTCCCCTCCGGGGGCCATCCAACGTTAAAAGTGGGCCACTCGGAGGTACAGAAAGTCTGCCACAGCCCTTTTTTAACTTCTACCGACAAGTCATGCGCCCTTGCTCTCACTTCTGTCCAATGACCTAACGTCAGGCTAAGGGGGGTCGTCACTGTCTGTCCCATTGTCAGTATAACAATTATTAGACACGTAAAGGACACAAAAAACAGAGACACACAGAGATTAGACACACAGCGGCCGCTTTTTGTCTTCCTCAGATTTCTGACCAAGAACCGGAAGGAATCAGTGGGCTGATACTCTCGGCGCCCAAAAACCAACCCTATCTCATCCGGTTCACTTTTGCGGAAAAACAGGTGGGAGGCCACCAGGCGTCCCTGGCCCTCCAAACTCCCCAGGGCGTCCCCCAGGGTTGCAGCCTGCGGTGCTCCAAGTACGTCTACCGACTGCAGTCGCGACCCCTTACGGGACCAGGACGGCTGCCAGACAGAGGGTACCCTTTTCAGAACTCCGACCAGTCTCACTGAAAAGCAGAACACAGAACACAGATAACTCAAGGCGCCACTAATCTTACCTCTTCCTCCAAGAACGGCTTCGGGAGTGAAGCGGGGTGAGCGCACGATCCCGGACGAGCCCCCAAATGTTGGATTCTCCCAGAGGAGGACGCCGCCCCAAATCACTCACGGAAGGCGTCCCTTGATGCAACAAGCAAGAGGAATTTATTCAGAGGCCAGCTAGCTGGGGTCCATGCGTTAGCCCGATGCAGCGGGTCTCAACAAGGACCCCGAACACACAAAGCCAGAAGTTTTTATAGCATTTTCAAAGGGGCAGTATTTTCTACAGTCACAATACAGTGTTTTCCATAGACACATAAATTTTTGGCTGACACCACATCCTGGGGGTCTGGTTAGATAAAATCACTTTTGGAATGTTTAGGGTGGTTCTAGCAAGATAAGCTTAACTGATTGAGGTTAGCTAACTAAAGGTCACTACAATTAACACAGGCTGACTAACTTGTTTTTCAAAGTTCTAGTAATTTTTTCTCCTTCTAGGTTAGAAAATGGTGTTTGAGCCTTTAAGATGGCTGTGCTTATGCTAACTTTTGATTCTTCAGGTTCTACAATAAGTGTAGGTAAGGAAGGAATTCATTAGAGCGAGAGCAGTAGTGAATGGCAGTGGCCTTGCAGGCAGCTGAGGGCAGGAAAATGCAGAGATGCGGAGGGAGGGAAAGGAGGTTCACTGCACAGGGTCCTCTAGGGAATGGGAACTCGCAGGCCCCAATCTGAGCTCTCAGCAACCACTCCCTATTTCTCAGGAGTAAAGTACAGACTAAATGAAGACTTGAAATAGAAAAGAAACAAAGCACCTACTACTGGAAAAGTGCAGAGAGACAAAATGCAACTAAGCTGAGCAGTAAGAAAGCTTTATTTGAAGGTGCACACTTAAAAGAACAGCGCAGGCATCCTCAGAGAGGAGGCACACTGAAAGGCTGAGGTTCCTGTCTTTTGAGAATTTTTCAGGAATATGACAAAGAGGAAGGGAGTGTAGATCTGTCAAGTTGGGCCAGGGACCATGGGCTTAGACAGAAGCTCTCTGGGAAAAGCAAGGAAGGGTATTTGCAGTCAGAGCAACGTAACTACATGCAAGGAAACCCCCTACCAAAACTCTGTGTTAAACTGTGAGAGGCTGAAGCAGTTTCAGACATAAAAGTAGGACACAAAGCTCTATGTAAAGTTAGCTCCAGACCGTAGTCACATACCAACTTCTGAGAAACTAAAGGAAAAGATAAAAATCCCATGAGAAACAGGATGCTCAACTAACCCCAGGCTATTTTTGCCTCTATACATTGCTTTGTTAGAGACCAGCAGTATCACATGTTGCCTGCAGCAGGTGGGCAAAACAAGATGCTTAAGCCCCCCAGCACTAAACAAGGAATATAGCTTGCTGAATTTAGGCGAAGGTGGAAAAGTTGCAAAAACTAAGCAGGATGCCGTAAAAATGCTTAAAAGGATGTGGTAATAGGGGCTCGGGGCTGCACTTGGAGAGCTTGCTCCTTGGCAGGCGCCGGCCAGCTGAAATAAAGGCTCCCTTTTTATAATTTACTTTTCTGTGAGGACCTGTTTCCTTACTCCTGCTCCGGCGTGCCCGATCTGAGACCCATAACATTTGGGGGCTCATCTGGGATCAGGCACAACCTTTGAGCAGTTCTTTTGAGACCTTGAGATTGCTGACCACCCGTGGGCCCACAGGTATCAGCGCGTCCTCAACTGTCAGTTTCTAAGGAGCCATCTGGAAATCCTCCGGAGGTGAGTCTGGTTCTGGTTCTAGTTTGAGTGCTCATTTGACTCAACGGGGAGGCTGGACACAGCATTAATCCCCGAGTCAGGGACAGAGGCGAGACATCGCCCTCCCCATCTGTCTGGTTCTCTGTGGCGGCCACCTGACATTCGCAAGCTGTATAGTGTGTCTTATATGTTCTTTTATGAGAAGTATTGCTAACTGTAGTCATTACTTCTCAATCTGTATGTTTGTGTGTCTAAGTGTGTAAAGGAAAAATATTTTTCTACTTCCAGATGGTATTAATAAAAATTGATTTAAAGACAAGTGCTTGTGAAAATTGGGCATTCTAAAACTTGCAGAAAATTCTAATAAAAGATATTAAGCATTAATGCTACATATAAGTTAAACTGAAATGGACATGTCCTTATGATTATCAGCTGCCTAAGTTTACCTAAAGTCATTTAAGTTGATGTTATCTGCTAAATCTTTCAAGAATAAAATGCTTAGAGGCTTGACTTTGTCTAATATTCAGTAAAGGTTTTATAAGTAATCTAGCATAGTTGTTAGGAATGAGTGAACTAAGTGTAGAATGTGAACATCTTAATAATAATTGTGTTACAGTGTGTTCCACTGTGTATACCTACAAACAACCTGAGAATTTTTGTAGTAACCTAAACCCTTAAAGTTTTGTAAGTTTAGACATATTTTGTGCTTAGTGAGACTGTGCTGCAAAGCATGCGGTTCCAGAAATTATAAAATATGTTCATAAATTTGTCAGTCTAAAGAATGTGAGTGTAACAGTTTACAATAGCCTACTTCTCAGTGTTCACTGAAAATTAAGGTTCCTATTGGTTTTAAGTTCTAATAAAACTACTTAAAGTAATAAGGAAAACATTTCTCCATGCTAAAGAATGTGTCTTTTGATAAAAGAACATAACTCTGTTCTAAAGTACAGCTGTTTATTTAAAGAGGAAAAACTCTGAATGTAAAAAGGAAGCTGTAGAAAATTTGTGGAAGAATTGATATGGTCATGCTATATAAAATTAAAGCAAATAAGTCTCCATATCAAGTATACAGCAAAATTAGAATTTTGTTTTCAGTTACAAGGACAAAGTTTTCTTAAACTGTTAGTCTGCTCAATGTTGAAAGATTGCAAAGGTGTTCTCTAATTGTTTTATAAAAGCAGTTTCTCATGCTTAAATTCTCAATGAGTTGTCTGAGTATTTAAGAAAATGAGATCTTAATATTAAAAGGACTAAAAGCTAAACTTTGCTAACAACTGTAACCTTCTGTATTTGTCTTTGAGGTATTTTGCTGTCATTCTGGTTAAATGGATAAGTATTGCTTCATGGCAACCTATAATCCTATTTAATCAAATGCCAAAGAAACTTTCTTCTGACAACTTCCCAAAATCAAATTCAAAAAGGTGCTTTTACCTCTAGTTAACTCTGATATGTTCCAGAGGGTCCCTGGAACATGTCAGAGGAATTTTTTCCCATTGGGGAAAGTATTTGGCTAATTTGGCTTATTTATCTGATATATAATTACCTGCTTAATTACCTGGAAAGCACTGTCACAGGGAATGATGCTAAACTTTGTTACTGAATGTTTTTTTGTTACAAAAATATCTGAATTTTCTTACATCAACTGTCTTACAGTAAGCTCTCATCAGATCTTTAACCATTGTTATTTGTCTTTTTTCATTTATAGTCACTGTTTTATTACTCCTACACTAGTAAAGAACTAGATTTCAGCAGAACAGGTATTGGTTAAGTAGGATTAAGTAAACTAAGGCAGATGATTTTGTGGTTTTTGTTTCAAATGTTGCTCTTAAAGTGTTTTAAGCTTTTTCTCTTAAGCTGACAACAGTTTAGTAAATGACTGTCTTTATAAGCAGAATTGAAACTTTATCTTTCTCTCTACCTGATCCCTCCAGAATTTAAAAACTCTCAGTGACTATTTTTATATTTCATGGCAGTATGTTTATTTGTATAAGTTCAATAAGAATCTGCTTTCCTTGTAAGAGGACCAATTAAAAACACTGGTTATATTACCAAGGCTTTGACTGAAATGTTATACCTGAGAGGCACGTGTGTAAACTCAGATATGAACAGCTTTAAGGAACAGGTTGATTTTATAAAGCCAACAAAGCCCCTTGGAAGAACTGGCCTGGTACCTTGCTTACAGGGTTCCCAGAAGCCTTACCAGGTGAGTAAGGAAGGTCACTTCCTGGCAGGTGCAGGAACCTCAGGAATGTCTTGGGAACCTCAAAAGGAATTTGCCCAAATCTACAGGTACTGTAGGCAAAATCTGATGGCAAGTCTGACTTGGCTTTCTGGCCTCAAGAGGCCTTTAAAAGTTCAATCTGAAATTCCTTATAAAAAGTTCCAGCAAAGCACATTTAAAAAAGCCTATGTAATCAATTGCTCTTCTTGATGCACTTATGCATCAAACCAAGTGTTAATTATTTTCTTAATCTGGTTACTTCTAATAAAAATGAGGGTGATGTTAGAGAAAAGTGTTGCTTCAGTAATGCAGCCTTTATCTATACTAAATACTAATACTAGTCATTGAGACATAAACTAGATCCAGAATTCTAGTTTCTCCAAAATATCTATGATTCTCCAAATGTGTTAGTTTTCTCCCATGATTTCAGTTAAAGTTTTACTATTTCTAGTTCTTGTATTCAACCATGCATTCTTAATCTCATCAAGTTTGTCCTTCCATAATGGAAAATTCAACTCCAGATATTGCTATTTAACCTAATAACACAATTTGTTCTATCTTGCCTAGAAGCCATAAAACTACAAATAGTAATAGAAATGGAACCTGGAATAGAAGTGCCCATCTTCCGAGGCCCTTTCAACTGACCACTGATGGAGACCTAACTGCATGCTTTATTGCGCCCCTTCTCAGCATGAAGCAGCCAGAGCGGTTGTCACCCCCTTTCCCTAGCAGCAGCTAGGGTCTCTATCTGTAGAGAGGGGAATGAGACAGGGACCATGGGCTTAGACAGAGTAGGGTGAGGGCCTCTGGAAAAAGCAAGGCAAGATATTTATGTCAAAGCAGTGTAACAGTGTAAAGTCCCTATTGAAACTCTGTGTTCAGCATTATGCAAAGTCAAGGTCACACTAATTCTCTAGGGTAAAAGATACCAGACTAGGAATATAGGCGTCTTCAGTGAGATCAGTTAAAGGTCAAAAGGCCAGGAGCAACTTGGCCTGGAATGTTTGAGTGTTCTGCAAGGGTATCTCAGTATAACCCGTGACTTCACTGTAAACAGCCAGTCTGCCACGTAGTTTGCTTGTACCAGCGGATTAAACCCTTGTTTGAGCAATTAATAACAGCTGGTGTAGAGGAACCAAGGGTACCTGAGCTCTGTATTTTGGTTCACATCCTCCCTCAAGTTTACCTCTATAATGGGGAAGCTCGTAGGGAACACATGGGCTTAGTATATTTCCTTAGAACAAAAGGAGCAGCCCCCATCCTAGTGCCCCTCCTATTTGGGCTAAGAATAGCAGGATCAGTAGCAGTAGGGACTGCTTCTTTTGTTGTAAATGATGCCAATTTCAAAGTGCTCAATAAACAAGTAGATAGAGATCTAGGGATGTTAGAGAGCTCGGTCCATCAGTTAGAGTCAGCTGTAGACTCCCTAGCAGAGGTAGTCTTGCAGAATAGGAGAGGGCTGGACCTCCTATTCATGAAACAAGGGGGACTTTTGCATGGCATTAGGTGAAACCTGTTGCTTCTATGCAAACAGATCAGGCATTATTCGGATACCCTGGCTATGGTGAGGCAGAACCTCAAAGAAAGAGAGGTTCAGAGGGAAGCAACAGCAAACTGGTATCAAGGCCTGTTCTCATGGTCCCCTTGGCTAATGACCCTCCTGACAGCCCTTGCAGGTCCCCTCGCTCTCCTTCTGCTTATAGTTACTGTAGGGCCCCGTGTTATGATTTGCCTCATGAGTTATATTCAGAAGAGACTAGCGGCAGTAAAGCTACTTTTTGTTAGAGAACGTTAACAAGACTGAAAAAAAAAAACCTGAAGAGTCAATGGTTTGACTCTTGTTACAAGGAGAGGGGGGAATGTGAGAGCCTGAAGCAGTTTCAGACATAAAAATAGGACACAAAGCTCTGTGTAAAGTTAGCCCCAGACCCTAGTCATGTACCAACTTCTGAGAAACTAAAGGAAAAGATATAAATCCCATGAGAAACAGGATGTTCAACTAACCCCAGGCTATTTTTGCTTCTATACATTGCTTTGTTAGAGACCAGCAGTATCACATGTTGCCTGCAGCAGGTGGGCAAAACAAGATGCTTAAGCCCCCAGAGCACTAAACAAGGAATATAGCTTGCTGAATTTAGGCGAAGGTGGAAAAGTTGCAAAAACTAAGCAGGATGCCGTAAAAATGCTTAAAAGGATGTTGTAACTGGGGCTCAGGGCTGCACTTGGAGAGCTTGCTCCTTGGCAGGTGCCGGCTGGCTAAAATAAAGGTTCTCTTTTTATAATCTACTTTTCTGTGAGGACCTGTTTCCTTACTCCTGCTCCAGCGTGCCTGATCTGAGACCCACAACAAAACATTCACCTCTGGAGTCATTCTTCAGTGGGATCAGTTAATATTTCCCAGATAAGGAAGAGTAGCACATATTTTTATTATGCTAATCATTTGTAATCTTGTGTAAGATTCACTTTAGCATGCTAAAAGGCCAAGGCCCATGTGCTGTCTTTCCTCCTTCAGATCTGATGAGGTGATTTGCAAAGTGGGCAACTAATTTAGCATGCAGGCCCAGCCATAAACAACATGGTAAAAGGCAGGAAGGATTCCACCTTAAAGATAAGATTGCATTTTAACACCCAGGAAGTTTAAGAAGTAAGATTCTTATCTTACTCTTTAGCAAACAGACAGTAGCTCAGCCCACCTTGGGGGCTGGGCAGGTGGCCTTTTGATCTGCTCCCGGACTAAGACGCCACTATCCCAGGGAGAAATCAGAGCAGGAAATTCCTCATATTAAATGAATTATTAATATTGAGGGACCACTTAAGTCCACACCCCTAAGCCTTTTTTCACCTTCCCCAAAATCCTCAACTGCCTATAAATCCCCTAGACAACGCACCGCCCTGGGCTCTCTTGTCCCCTCCTGGCATGAGCCAGGAGCTCTGGCTGTCCTCTCACTGTATCTCTCAATAAAAGTCTCCCTGGCTCTCCTACCTTGACTGTTTGCTAAGTTCATTCTTTGACTCTGCAAATAAGAACCCCAGCATCAAAGTGGTCTCAAAATGCTTATCTCCAGTGAGAGATACCTTGTCTCCTCTCCTCTATTATCAATCCTCCAACTAATTCTTCAAAACAAACAACATATGAAATTTATTGATGACTTCCTCCCCAGGATAGCAGCTTCCCTCTGGTAACAAATCAGTCAAGACCACCTGCCCTGCCCCCAAGGTGGGCTGAGTTATCTATTTGCTAAAGAGTACATTAGGATTCTTACCTCCTAACTTCCTGGCTTTTAAAATAGAATCTTAGCCTTAAGATGGAATATCTCCTGTTCTTACTATACTGTTTATATCTCAACTTTTTTGGGAAATTAGTCTTGATGCCTGTCTCCTGTCTCTGCTGTATCTCTAGATGACCTGGAAGGTTGGCCAGTGACTCCGCAGTTTCACATTTTATGGAGCAGCTGTAGAGTTTGGCCCAGTGTACCAAGATCCTTGAGATGTTTACACTCTGGTCTTTGGGAAATCTAACCAGGGAACTAATCAGAGTTGTAACAAAAAATTATGTCAAAGGATATTTGCTGAAGCATTATCCATATATTGAAAAAAATGATGAGGACATTTCCCACCCATAGGAAGTTGTCTGACACCTGGGATGTGTGAGAACATGCAGCTAGTGTCTGTGGGGCCGGATGCAGGACAGGGTGTAGGACATGACAGAAGAGCACAAGCAGGTGAACTCTGTGATGCGCCCATAGATAAAGTCCTGCTCAAAAAAATAAATGGGAGACATGCAGCAAAATATTCCCTCTGGGCCTGAGGGTTACACATGGTTTCTTGGTTCTTGGTTCTTCTTCCTTATTTTCTATATATTTTATAAGTTCTCTGTTTCAGAAACTTGTTAATTTTAAAAGTATAAGGCATCTCCACCTAGTGGGGCTGTCATACATGTGGCCACCAGTCATGGTGCTCAGAGTGCCTGTGTCCTTGTCCCTAGAGCTGGTACATGGGTGTGTGGATGGCTCAGCAGCAGGGCCACACCTCTTGGTCTCCTCAAAGGACCCAGTTCCCAATCCTTAGCGAGGGGAGTCTCCCATGGGTGGCCTTCAGGTAGCCCCAGGCAGTGTGGCAATGTTACTTTGCTGCTTGCTCTAAGGACTATGGTGGCCCATCACCCACACCTGGCAGGACCCACATGCACCTGCCCCCAATCCTGGCTGGCCATGCCTAAGAAGAGGTCAGCAATGGTCACCGCAGAGGCTGAAGAGTGCTTGTGCTCAGGGCAAACTTTCTCTTTCTCCTGGTGCCTCCTCTGCTGCCTGGCACATAGGCCTGCTGGGGAAACACAGCTCAGCTGACAGCTGGGTGAGTGCCATGCATGGGGTCCCAGGAGCCAGAGGCATTATGGCCCACAGAGCCCAGCCCCAGCTGCAGGCTGGTGAGCTGATAAAACGTGGGTGTTTTCAGGCATTGCATGAGTGGTCTGATATGAGATAGTAGACAGTTGAGTCAGGAACGTGGCTGGACCCCAAATCCTGGCTCCCTGGCCTCACCTGCTGGATTTCTGCACAAGGTAGAGTATGGATTCCTGAGTCCCAGGGGGGCTGGCAGGTGCACAGGGAGCAGCCCCAGTGCTTGCCTCATTGGAGGGAGAGGGCCACACTGTCCCCAGGCACCCAGCCTCACAGCTGTGATGAACACAGCACCACCAGGCAGGGACGTGGGCCATGGGTGTTCACAGACTTAGGCTCAGCAAAAACTGCTGCAATTAGAGCAGAGAGGCAGGGCTGTTAGGTGCAAACAGAAAAACCTGAAAAAGGATGTTTTAGGGGAGTGTTGTGTATTTTCCTCAGTTCTTATCCCCACCACAACAAAGAAGTGAAGGGCAGAGACGCAGTAGTGAAGCAGAGTAAAAGTTTTATTTAAAATTATGCACTTAAAGAGAGAGAAAGTGTGGGCAAGCTCAGGGAACCGATGATGGAGGATTGGGAGGCAGTCGCTTTAGAGACACAGGGAAGTCAGAGGACAAGGTGAGGAAGGAATTCATTAAAGTAAGAGTGTCAGGGGATGACAGATCAGATTAATAAAGGAAGCTTATTGTGCTGCTACTCAGCATGGGGCACATCCCCTGCTAACTCCTTAAGCCAGGGTCACCTGGCATTCAGTATCTGCTTGGGTCTGCATGGCGTGGGAACTGAGTCCCTACCACCCCAGGCTTTGGGGGAGCCACAGAGCACTGGATGGAGTGAGATTATGTCCTGCGAACTTCCTAGAGACAAAGAAGGGAGACTTTCAGACAGGCTACTAAAGAGCATGACCAGAAGCTGCAGTTCCCGGTCACCCTGGCGATGGTAATTTGCAAGCCCAGGTCTGAGCTCTCACCAGCCCCTCCTTACTTATCTGAAACTGGACAGAGGACGTGAAGGTTTGAGCTGAAATCCAGAGGATTAGAATGACAAAGAGAAGTAATAACGACACAACCACTGGAAAAGCGCAGAGACAAAATGTTATAAGTTGAGCAGTGAGAAGTTTATTTAAGGCAAAAGGTGCACACTCAGAGAAAGGAGAGTGTGGGATACTCCAAAGAGGCATGCCAAAAGATTGGGAAAAGACTATGCACTTAGTGCAGATGAGAGAAGAGTGCCTAAGGGCTTGGGGTCAGGGGTTTTATAGGAGCAAAACTTAAAGAGGAGTGTGGACTTGTTAAATGGTCCCAGAATGTTCATCTTTGATAAGACATAAATTTCTTCTTTTAACTTAACACAAGAAATTGACTTCCCTGATTCCTTCCCAGGATAACAGTTCTGTCTGGAAGCAGATCAGTTAAGACTGTCTGCCCTGCCTCCAAAGTGGGCTTGATAAGGAAAATATTCAACACAGCTGTCAAGGTCAGCAAACCGCTTTTTTCCTCCAGTTGGCAAAGCCCTCCCAGCTCCCCCCTCCCCTCCTCCGGGCTCCTCTTTTGCCCTGCGCATGCTGAAATGCCACATAGCAAATAATACAAATTGCTCCCCTTGCTTGTGCTCAGGGCTCAGACCTTGGGAGATGACTCCCCTCTGAGCCCGCAGGTGTGAAATAAACCTCAGCCCTCCAAGACCTCCGAGTGCCGCTTGGTTCTTCCGTCAGAAATCCAGTCCAGGTTTTCCAGTATTTTCCGTAACAGGCTGAGTTATTGTCTGATTAAAATGCTATCTTAGCTTTAATATAGAATTCTTACTGAATAAGCTGGGCCTTTTAGCAGGTGCTAATTGATACAGTGAAAATATAGGCTATGCTGAGATACTTTTCTTTATCAGGGGAGTATTCAACATTCCAAGTCAAGTTGCTCCTGGCCTTCTGAGCTTTCTGTTTTAAACTGGTTAACTCTTTGAGGCCTTTAGTGGGCTTTACTGGCCTTATTCTCGTTCCACCCCACTCATATATATTTTCCTGCTTAACAGATGAATCTTGAGCTGAGTGGAAGTCTGTGTCCCAGTCCCTGAGGCATTAGCTACATACAGTGACACGGATGCTTGCCAACCCTGCTGGGACATGCTCAGGCAGCTTAGGCAGATGGGAGGGCTGGGAGGAAGCACCTGGGACAGCGTGGGCCCTGGGGGATGGAGGCCATGTGGGGGAGGCAGCCATGGTCCCCACCCCTTGGGTCACCTAAAGAGTTAAGGAGCTGGTGTTGTGAGGTGTCTGGCATGAAGGAAGCGCTGACGAGAGAAATCGTGGGCATTGTGCATCTGCGTGGTACATCCCGGGAGACTGCTGAGCACAGTCTGGCCAGAGCGGCCGCAGCTCTGTGGACCAGGGCCCTTCTGAGACAGACCCTGCCCCCAGCAGTCCCACAGGACCACGGAGTCGCCGTGTGGGACTGGTCACCTCCATCCTTGTCCACATGCCTTCTGGGACATGGCCCCTAGCACCTGACCTGGGAGCTGGGGCATGCTGCCTGCTCCTTGGTTCCCACTTGCCCCAGTGCCTCCCAGGAGGCCTTTCTGACCAGGAACTCCTGCACCATGGAAGAGCATAGCACTGCAGTTGCCTCAGGCCATGTCCCAGCTAGACAGAGGGAGACTCCAGGATGCGCCATATAGACGCCCCTACCAGCCTCCTCACCCCTGCGTCAGGACCATCTGCTTCAGCTCCACCCTGGGGAGCATGCCCACCCATTGCTCTGCCTTCCATGCTGGCTCTGAAAATCCCAGCATCCTTACAGGCTGGGAATGACACAGCCTGGCCACTTGGCTCTCCTAGGCTGGACGGTTCCCCTAGGGCCCCCTGGAGATGCAGGAGTGGAGCACCCAGAGTCTTCTCCACCAAACGTCACCTGCAGCTAGACGCAGCCTCAGCTGCTCCCTGAATGCACAGCCTCCCATCCCAGCTCCGGGCAGCCTGGACTACCTCCAGCTAATCAGGATGGCAAAATGAAGTAATCAGACTATACCCTCTCAGAAAATGATTCTTCCATGGAGGGAAGGCAGCCGGTGCAGATTCAAAGTCTTTCAACTCTAGGGGATCTCTGGCAAGGTCTGCTCTGACCACCCCATTAACTGAGCTCTCCAGGAAAACAGAGCCTCTCAGGCTCCCTGCAGCCACTTCCCTCCACTTATCTCCTTGCTTTCCCCCCTCCTCTTTGCTTCCCTCATTGACTCATGCCATGCAGCTGACCCCATACTTCTAAAACAAATGATTTTCAGCCCCCAGTTCCCTCCTGGAGGCAGTGCCTGACTGCTCAGGTCTTGAAGGAGCCCAAGTATATGCTGGTAGGAAAGTACCGAGCCTGATGGGCCCCCATGCCCAGTGCTCCTGGCAGTTAGAGCACATCATCCCCGAGGTCCCAAGGACGGGACAAACCCTCAGTGACTCCCTGGCCACCTGTGGGGGCAGCTCGAGACAGCATGCTTAGAGGTCATAAAATGTCAGGGAGAACAGTGTCCCCAGGGCTTAATGCAGGATGTTACTCTGCTGGCCATATCCTGGCTTCAATATTTCCTCTTCGATTTGCACATAGTTGTATAGGAGAGACAGGAATGTGTGTCAGCATTTATCCACAGGGCTCAAGGTTCCTTTTCATGGCTTCTCATTCAAACGCCATAGCACTGTCCATTAAGTGAACTGACCAGCCCCATAGACTACTGGTGCCTGGTATCAGGCCAGATTTGAACAAACCATTGTACCTCTCTATCATGCCTGCCCTGGTAGGATTATATGGTACATGAAACATCTACTTTCTTCCTAATTGCTACACCCATTCTTGTAATGCAGGTCCAGTAAAGTGGGTGCCTTGATCGCCCTCAATCACCTGTGGCCGGCAATAGGCTGCAAAGAGATGCTCCAGGCCCCTCTTGGTGGTTTGCTGATTTGCATGACATGCAGGAAAAGCAACCAACAGTCCCGTAGCCATGTCCACACAAGTCATGGCATCCTGATATTCTTCTCATATGGGCACAGGTCCAATATAGTCTATCTGCCACCTGACAAGGGGTATCAGCCACTTTACTATTGTCCCATGTTTCTGTGGGACTCGGTGTAAGTCCCTAATAGAGCAAACAAGGCACTCCTTCGGGGCTCGGGTGACTTCTTCAAAGGTCAATGCCAATCCCCACCGATGGGCTACAGCCCACATTGTCTTTTGCCCCATGTGCAACAAATGCTGATGTAACCATTGGGCCACATTAGAGGCAGGCTTTCCTTCTAGCCAGTGCGCCTGGGCCAATGTGTCTGCTTCATCATCCCCTGGGGATGCCAAAGGCAAATGGCCAGTCACATGATATACAGTAACTGTCTTAGTCTGACCAGAGGCCCAAAGGTCTTGCCACAACTCTTGCCCCCAAAGGGGCCAGTGACCAACCATCTAGTTGGCATGATACCATGTCGGTAGCCACAGGGTCAAGCCCCAACAGACAGCCCAGCTGTCAGTGCAGACAACTATAGGGGAAGTTCCTGGGAGATTGCAAGCCATACTGCCCGCAATTCAGCCAGTAGGCTGCTCTTCCCTTCTCCATCTTCCATCCATATTGTCTCAGTCTTAGGATAGAAAACTATAGCCCTCCACTTTGGGGGCTGCCCATGACTAGAGCTGTCTGTATTCCAAGCATCTTGAGGTATAGGGGTTTTTCCCTCCTGATAAGTATTCTCAGCTACCAATGGCTCAAAAGCAAGTTCTTCCTGCTTTCCACTGGTAGAGGTCACTGGCCCCAGTAAGCATTGGAGTTCTCCACTTAAGGAGCTAGTAGAGAGGGTGCTACACTGCTGTAAATATGCATCCCATTTGGCCAGTATAGGTGTCTGAGCCACACCACTCTGTGGCCTTTGGGTCCAGTCTCACACCCACCCTGCGATGGGATAGTTATTACCTTGGTTGGAGCTGTTCCAGTGATGGGCTCCGTAGCCAGCAAGGCATGGTACACAGCAGCCAGTTGCTTCTGTCAAGGTGTACCAGATCTCTGCTCCTTTCCATAGTTGTGACCAGAATCCAATAGGTTGGCATGTCTATCCAAGTTGCTGCCAAAGACCCCCTCCATAACCATCTTCGGTTACATGAACATCTAGTTCACAGGGCCTTGATGAGTCCATTACACTCAAGGCCTGTACGGCCTTGACTGCCTGCTTGGTAGCAGGAAAAGCAGCTGCACATGTCTCATCCCAGTCCCACTTGATGTCCTTTCATACCAACTGTTTAAAGGCTTCAGAATTTGTGTCAATGTGTGGGATAAACACTCTCCAGTAGCCCAAAAGACTCCAAAACTTTTGCAATACTGCCACAGTGGTAGGGGTAGGGAAAGCCTGGACCTTGTCTATGACTGCGTCAGGAATAAGTTTAGTTTTACCTGACCAGACAACCCCCAAGAATTTTAGAAAAACCAGGTCCCTGAACCTTGGTGCTGTTCACAGCCCATCCTGTTTCCTGTAGATGTTGCAACAGCCTAAGAACTGCCCCTTCTAAATCTCAAGAGAATCAGATGTGAGCATAATGTCATCAATGTAGTGATACAGCCACACCATTTGAGGTTTCTTCCATGTGGGTAGGTCCTGGGCTGCCAGTCCATGACAAATGGTGGGACTGTGGAGGTATCCCAGCAGAAGGACACTGAATATCTACTGCCAGCCTTCCCACGTGAAGGCAAACTGTTCCTGACTTTCCTGTGCTATGTCAATAGAGAAGAAAGTATTAGCAAGGTCCATAATATAATGATATGTCCCCAGTTCATGACTGAGGGTGTCCATAAGGGCCACTATAGAGGGGACAGCAGCAGTGCAAAGTGGTTGTGACCTTACTCAATTCTATGTAGTCCACAGTCACATGCCAGCAGCCATCTGGCTTTTTCACTGGCCACACTGTGGAATTAAAAGAACTGAGTGGGCTTTATGATGCTTACCTTCTCCAACTCCTGTAGAGTTTCTCCAATCTCCTTGTGCCCTCAGGCAATTTATATGCTATTTGTCACCTGCCAAGGTATAGGAAGAGTTACAGATGGGTGCTTAGCATGTCCCCTCAGAACTGCCTTTACCACACATAACCCCAGTCTGAACTCACCTTGCAGTGGTCTGTAACCACAGGCCCTGCAGGATATCTACCCCCAAAATATATTCAGGGATGGGAGAAATGTACACAGTATACTCCTTTGGGGGTAAATGCCCATCCCCAGTGGAATTTGGGCATTCTTCACTCTAATTGCCTTACCCCCATGGCCATCTATCATAGCAGGGGTCCCAGGAAAACGGTCAGGGTTGCCATAAATCAGAGAACACTCAGTTCCTGTGTCCACCAGTGCCAGGACACGTCTACATTCATGGGGGACTAATGAATTGCTAATTCTACATGTGGCTTCCGGTCCCCAGCACGTCCCCCAAGTTGGGGACCTTGAACCCCCCCCAGTCGAACTGCGATGCTCAATTGTCACCTTGTGGGGGTGAGGGCCCAGGCGGAGCCTGAGTACTGTCCCCCAGGAAATCTTGTGGGACACAGGCTGGACATGGGACTTTGACTCCAGCTTTTGTGTCCTGGACCTCAATGGCTGGAACTCTGGCTTTAATTGGTGCCACAGTTCTAACAAGATACTATTGGGCTGTCCATGTTTTTCTTTCACTACCCTGGCCTTTATTAGATCAACCCACATCTGGGTCCTCAAGACCTTCACGGGGCCCTTTGCACCTCTCCTTTCAGTTGAAGCCCATACTTCCCTCCGTGCTCTTATTGTTTCAACCTTCCCCAGATCTGCTAAAGTACAAGTAGCCTCACTTACGGGTTGCCCTATGTGGGGGCAAGAATAGTCACTAGGGACCCAAAGAGAGATGGGACAGTTGTACGGAGCACCAGATTTCTCATTCCTATGGTGAAGAACTCCTCACTGGGGCCCTTTGGGTCCATATTATAGATGATATTTTTCATGTCCAGTTCCTGCAACACCTGTTGGATCTCTGCATACGTTTTCCAGCTAGTGGGTAAGTATGGTAAATCACCCTGATTAGGCCACACTGCCCTGATGGCAGCTGTCAGTCAATCCAGAAGCACCTGATTCCCTGAGGTGTGACGGACACTTTCAACCACTGCAGAAATTTGAAATGACCATCAGAGCCAAACAAGGACAAATGAATAGAAAACAGTGAAAAAGCCTATGTGGTCTGTGTGATTCCATCTAAAGAACAAATATTAAGAATAACATAGGTTCCCAAGGAGAAGAGAGGGAGCAAAGGGTTAGAAAGTTGTTTTGAAGAAATAATAGCTGAGACATTCCCAAACAGAGAGAGGATTTGGACATCCCAATTCACAAAGGTAACAGTCACCCTTTATCTCAATGGATAAAGACCTTCTTCAAGACACAGTAGAGTGAAACTGTAAAAAATCAAAGTAAAGAGAAGCTCTCAAAACCAGACAGGGAAAAAAGATGGCAACCTACAAAGGAACTGCATTATGTTATCTGTGGGTTTCTCTGCAGAAATCCTGCAGGCCAGGGGAGAGAGGGAGACATATTCACAGGGTCATGAGAAAAAAATTTTCAGACAGGAAAACTCTGTCCAGCAAGGTTATCATCAGATGTGAAGGAGAAATAAAGACTCCCCGACAAACAGAAGCCAAAGGAGTTTATCACCTTTAGATCTGCCTTGGAAGAAATGCTGAGAGTTCTTGAGGCTGAAAGAAAAGACAAAAATCAGTGAGAAAATGCATGGAGCACACACCATGGGCAAAGGCCAGTAGTCAGTGAGGTTGGGAAAACGAACTCTGTACCGGTGGTGCCAACCACTCAACTACAGTATAAAGGTTAAAGGGGAAGAGCATGAAAAATATTTACGGCTACAAAAAAAAAAAAAAAAACAATGAGAGAACTAATGACACCAAACATACAAAAGGGAGGAGTAAAATTAAGTTGCCATCAGCTTAAAGTAGACTGTCTCCTTTGTGAGATGTTCCTTGCGATCCTGCGGTAGCCACAAAACAAAACGTCCCTGGACGGGGAACCGGCGCTGGGACCAGAAGCTCCCCACCCCCTGCCGCCGTGTGGAGAACGGGTGCACAGAGGGCGGGCAGGGAGCCTCTGCAGTGCCCGGGTGCAGGCTGACGGGGGCACAGGCCTGCGCCCCCTGCCTGCCTCTCACCGTCCGGTGGCTCTGCAGCCCCTCCCGCCTCGGGGCCAGGGCGGCGAGGCGGGGCCCCGGGAGCCCTCCGGGGTCGCGGGAGCCCTGTGCCTGCGCCCCGCCTCCAGCCCCAGGCGCGGGCCCTCCCGGTGCGGAGCGCGAGCAGCACCGAGTGTGGGCGCGCAGGCCCGGCCTGGCTCAGGAGCCTGGCCTTGAGCCGTAGGCCTCCAGCCGACCCCACGTCTTGTGTGAAGTACAGACGGGTGCTGCCTGGAGCCACGGCTGCGGTGACACCTCTCAGCCGCTGCTCCTGCAGCGCTCGGCCCACCCAGCCCTCCTGGGGAAGCCGGGGGCGCCCCTCACCCCACCGACCCCGCCGGCGCTGCGGGCCCAGGGCACCGAACGAAGGCCGTCTTGTTGTGCCCAGTGGCCGAGAAGTCGGGGCTCCGTGTGCCTTTCTTGGGCCCCAGCAGCACTGCACACGGGCTGCCTTCAACCTTCAACACGCTCCTCAGCGGCGGGCGCCCCGCCCGGGCTACTCCCCCTTCGTGGTGGGCCCGGCCTCCCCGCCTCTCCCCCTGGCTGCTGCTTCCCTCTGCCCGTGTGATCGATCCCTGGTGAGCTCAACCCCAGGCCTAGTACCACATGCGCTTCACCACCCGACCCTCCGCCCTGCGGTCCCGGCCCTGCAGTGCTCCTCGGGCCTCCTCCCCTCTCTCCCGGCACCTCCACTGGCCACCGTGCCCCATATCTGCGCCTGTTCCTGGCTTCCCCTCCCCAGGCCACAGCACCACCTCGTGCCCAGCTGACCGAGCTTAAGTCCAGGCAGCCCCGCTCTATGCCCTCCAGGCCCATCTTGCAGCTCTGCCTTTCCATTGCCCTCGCCCAGCTTTCCTCTGTGCCCAGCCTACATCACCAACAGCGCCTGGAGCCCCCAGTAGTCCCCATCCACCTGAGCCCCGGCCCACCCTTTGCCATGGGCTGTGGAGACTTGTTTTCACCGCAGATTGGATCAGGTCACACCCCTTATTGAACTCTGCTGTGAGGTCCAAAGCCTTTCACACCACCTACAAGACTTCCTGCCCCAGTGCTGTGATTAACTTTTCCTGCCTACGATGAAAAATGCTCAGATATGAACGGTATAGTAAGAACAGGAAGGACCCCATCTTAAGGCTAAGATTCCATTTTAAAAGCAGAGAGTTGAGAAGTAAGATTCCTGACATATTCCCTGGTAATCAGACAATAACCCAACAACCTATCTTAAGGCAGGGCAGGGAGTCTTAACTGGTATGTCCCCACTGCTTGAGGGTAACCACTATCTTGGAGAAGAACAGGTAAATAAATCCCTTGTGTTGGGTTTATCAGGATTATCTGGAGGACTGATAATTTAGGAGAGGAGACATGGTGTCTCACCAGAGATAAGCATCTTGAAACCCTAAGTCAAGCCTATGCCCAACAGCACTACCCCCACACCCCACCTGCCCCTTGCCCCATTCTTGAAAGCCTTAAGACAGAATCCCCAAACTTTCAGTGTGCCTCCTCTCTGAGGACACCTGCACTTTCCTTTCTTTAAGTGCATACTTTCAAATAAAGCTTTCTTATTGCTCAAATTACTGCGTTTTGTCTCTTTGCTATTTCATTTTCTTTCCAAGTCTTCACTCTGTCTCCACTTTACTTCTGGTAAGTAGAAGAGGCTGCTGAGAGCCCAGATCTGGGCCTGCATGTTTCCATCTCCTGGGTGACCCAGACAGAACTGCAGCTGTGTGATCTGCTTAGTGGCCTGCCTGAAAATCTCCTTTGGGAAATTCTCAGAACATAATCTCACTCCATCCTGTGCTCCACGGCTCTGCCAAATTCTTGGGTGGTAGGGGCGTAGTCCCCATGCCATGCAGATCCAAGTGGACACAGGACACCAAGTGACTCTGGCTTTAAGAGTTGGCAAGGGAATCTGCCCTAGGCCAAGAATTTTCCCTCCTTCCCTCTGCACTTCCCTGCTGCTCTTGCTTTAATAAATTCCTTCCTTAGCTACACTTGTCTGACCTGTTTGAGAATTCTTTGTTGTCCAGAGTAAAGAACCCTCCTCCATCCGGGTTGAGTTTTCACCTAGTGCACAGGGAGAGACCTCCCCAGATGCAGCCACCCAGCAACAATGGGATGGGGTAACCCTGTTGGGTGGGGTTGCTTACTCACACCCCCTTCTCTATCCAGGCTAATCCAGCATCCTTTAGGCCTTAGTGTGGGAGTCCAGGGCCCCGGCAGGTGCAGACCAGGTGTGACATTTGCAAACTTCAGAAGCAGCCTGAGCTTCCACCCAAAGTGCGTGAGAGGAAAGGAGTAATTAGACCTTTATTTCCTATGTATGCAGCTTACACATACGTTCTGTCAAACCAAAATCAAGAGACACAATCAGTTTTATGGTGAAAACACATGCACATATTTTAAACTATCAGAAACCCTACAGGGGAGGCAGGGAGCTTAGTATGCCAGGAATTAAGGGCAACTTACTACCCTCATTGTACTCAGATCCCGAGCGCCAAAGCCAGCAGAGGAGGCGCGGCAATTGCATTCTCACAGATTTAAGATGGGGCAAAGCCTGACTTCCAGCAGGTGCTAGCTGCTGATGGAGATGAAAACATGACAAGTTGCTCATGGAAGAATTACATAGCTGCCCTGTATGCTTGCTAAAGCAGTCTGTAAGTTCAGATGCTCTCACCAAGCATACGAGGCTGTAAGCGTCACCACCATGCGTGTCAGGACTGTGGCCAGCTCACAGGTCCCTGAGCTAATGCTATCAGAAGCAGTCTGTGGATGGCTTCAAGGAGAAGACACACAAGCCACCTTGTACAATAGTGGCTCCAAAGTTCCACAAACAACATGCTATATTTCTTTAGGAAAAAAGAAATTTAAACAGAGAAAAAATTATCTTTTTCCATAGGAAATGGAAGGAGAGCCATGTGGGATCTTTCTGTTACACTGGGGGTCTGGAGGGGCCCTGGGAGAGAAATGAGGTGTGAGTCTGGGTCCAGAGCTACATCTGTCCTTGGGTGAGAGGTCCAGAGCTAATAGCACCTGCCAGGCAGGGTTCTGGCTGCACCTCTCTCCATGAGGCAGCCTGTGTGCCTCCTGAAGTGGGGCACAGCCCTACCTGCTCCAGGCCAGAGGCAGAGGGAGACCCTTTGCAAGGAGCCTGTCTCACAGAGGATGGAACTCAAGAATGAAGTCAGCTCTTCTGAAGATAAACAAGTAAAATAACTTGGAAAAACCCTCCCTTCCAAGCTGTCAGGTCTCATGTATTTATTGCTTAAATCATCACATGTAACTGCACCAACTGTGAGTACATCACCTCTCGACTTCAAATCCACCCTTCATCACCTGCCCTGTGAAGATTAAATGGACCCTTTAAATATTGTCATTTGGCAGCCAATGCCACTTTGCGGTTTGATGGTTGAAGGCACTGGAACAGGCGCTTTCCTTCCGGGTTCATGTAGGCCCCTGCCCACAGGTCCTGCCGTGTCTGTAGGCCAGGAGCCTATCCACTCAAGAATCTGTAGCCCAGAGTGTTTGGTGAGATGCCTCCCTGTGGACAATTTGCTGGCACTCTTCAGGGTGGATTTCCATCCAGTTGGTCATTCCAAGCCGCCAGTGGGGCTTTGGGGTGGGGTAGGGCTCCTCCTGGGGCTCCACTCAGCTCTGGGTAGGGGCTGCTGCTTAGAGATGCAGTTATTATACTCTGGCATTTTTCTACCTTTTATTAGCCAAATCCTCCTCAATCTTATTTTTTCTACTAAATTTTCCCTGCTTTCTGTGTGGTTTCTCCTTACTGGTCCTGATAATTGTATCTAGTAGAAACATTTTCCTCAGCAATTAAAAATGATCTTGTATAGAGCACACCAACACCATTTTTAATGCCAGCGGATTGGTATCATACATCCTGCTGACAGCTGAGTGGAGGCCAGGCCCTGGAGCTGCAGAGACAAGCGCATGTGGGCCCTGACCTGAAGATTTTGTGGGAGTACCATGTGGGGCTCCAAGAAGGGGCCCCAGTAAACACCAGGGCCTCCCCCACCTGTCCAGGCTCTAGTCCACTCCTTCCCACTCCTCTGCAGCCCACATGCTGATGCTCAACAGTGCACACTTAGACCCCTGCACTGGTGTCGCTGCCTGCCCCCCACTGGTGGAGTCTCAGGCCCCAGCTAACCCGGGGCCTCTGCAGGCCTCAGCCCAGGGTACATCTCCCAGGCAGTCCAGGTTCCCTGGAGTGGACTGAGGGTAGGCAGGAGCAGCTTGTGCGTGTGTGTGTGGGGTGGGGCAGAGGCGGGGGTTGGGAGGGTGAGATCCACGGCCCTGTGCATGTTAGAACTCCAGTCTGAACAGAGGGGCAGGCTGCAGGCTGCTGCCCAACATTTGTCCTGTCCAGAGGCTCCAAGCCTCCCAAGCCTCTCCCTAAAGCCCACACTCACAGGAACTGACTGCTCTGCTCCCACATCTCCCCTCATCCATGCAGGAAAAGCCTGGCTGCCCTCTCTGAACTAGGAAGCTCTCCCCTCTGCCCCCAGGAAGCTGTGCCAAATAAGAAACAGAGACTTGGTAAGGCAAGGCTCTTCAGGACTGGAGGGGATTGGGGCAGGGGAGGGGGCACTGCAACAGTGAGAGTGTGTTGATCTCCATATTATCAGTAAAATCTTCCAGGAACTCAGGGTTAGGAAAAAGGGTTTATTTGTCCTAGGGATCAGCGAACCAGGCCAGCTCGACTAGCTGCTGGCAGGGGGGTGAACGGGTGGCATCAGATAAGTCGGTGTGGCCGGCCTACTCTGTGAGGCTCGTAAGGGGACTGCGTGTGGTGCCCTGGCTAGGGGGGAGGGGGAGGGCAGGGCCCCGGGCGGACACCGACTCCCGCAGCTGCTTCCCTGCGGTGCGCAGAGCCCCCTCTGCTCTCCCACTGTGTACCCAAGCCCTGCGCTGCATTCCTGTGAATTCACTGGTGTGGCCCCCTCTGCCCAACTGGACCCTGTGGCCAGGCTGCAAGGCAGCTGCTCCACCCTGCTGGGTTTCCCTTCACTCCCTCAACCCAGACACAGATCACCCACAGGCGGCCAGCCCCCTGGACACAGCAGTCATGGGCCAGGGGCCCTCCTGGGAAAGGAGGTCAGACACAGGTGGGGTAGGCGCCAGAGCCTCCCAGGGGTACAGCCCAGAGGACTGGGGACCCACACAAGGGTCCGAGGGGTCGTCCGTGAGCCAGCCTCAGGTGCCCAGGACAGGAGGGGAGGTAGCCATCACAGGCCACTGGGTGTGTTGGGCGCAGTGGACCCCACAGGTAGGTATTTCCAGCAGGTGGCTAGAAATATGGGTCTGGTGCTCAGGAGAGGGGCAAAGGCCACTGGCACATGGCTGGGGTGGAGTGTGGGTGACATACACGGAGGACCAGGACAGGGAGGGCGGGCTGTAGCACTCCATGACTGAGGGACTGGCCAGCACATGGAGCGAGATGAGCTCTCAAAAAGGTGGGAGCAGGTGAGATTCAGGCTCCATCTGCCTGGACTTTGTCTCATCATCATCAAAAGGGGAAGAAAAGCAACTACCTTTTGGTAGTACCTTTTGGGGTACTCCGAGGTTAAAGGGCATAATAATGCAGTGCACCTGGGTAGTGCCTTTGTTCAGAAATTCGCACAAAACCACTGATGATCATCAAGGAGGCTGCATGCGGTCCAGCAGCTGGACGAGATGGGCAGCCACATGACTCACCATAGTCACTGGCAGATGCCACAGACACGCCAGGTTTGTGAAGGAAATCATTCTGGCTAAAGCACTGTATATATTTTCACTAGGCAAGATCTAGCACCACAGAAAAATTATTTCTGTTGTTTTTGAATGAGAAGGAAAAAAATGAAAATGGCTCACATTTAAGAGGATGGTTCTCAAGAAGCATTTGAAAAATTGACATACCAATTCATACAGTGACCTGTGTGCACACATGCATGAGCCAGAGACCGCAAGGGAACAGCAAGGCGGGAACTCAGCCTTTGTGTCATTGCACTATTGGTTGCCTTTAAAAGAAATACAAGACACATTTTTCTTTCTGTCGTAAAACACGATTAAGTTTCATTTGCATCTGTCAGTCAGAACAGCAGAACATCTGTCCTCTCAGCAGAGGTTGTGATGTGGAGTCCCTGAGAAATGCCAGTGAGGCAGTGGGCCTGCCAGGCTGTGGGATGGGAAAGCGCGGGCATGTGGTACTGTTTGCATTCTGGGGACACTCTCAAGTCACACTCACGTAGCACACCCCCTTTTTTTAACAGAGTAACTTCCAAAACATTTTTTATGCTTTAAATAAGCTCTTAGCAAATAGAAACAGGTAAGAATTAGGGTAATGCAGTGTCATATGACCTGTGAGTCCACTTAATCCATGTAACATAATTTCTAACCATCACAGAGCCAAGGGCCTTCACTATGATGGGCTCAGACAATACGAGGGCTGGGGAGGTGCTTTCAAAAGCTCCGTCCGCATTTCCCAATATTCCTGAAACCCCACCTTGCAAATACATTCAAGTCTTGACTTTTCTTCTTTAAGCATCTCTTTTTAAAGCTGTTATTTTCCCCCATGGGGGGTAACACTTAAAAACACTGAACTTAACTCCACAATGCAAAATCACAAATGACCAGAGGTATAGGGACAAGCCCTGAGAATGCACTCGGTGTGGTGAGGGGAGGCCAGTTGCCCTCCCTCCTGTGCTGTCTGACCTGAGGAACAGTCCCCAGTCTCCAGATCCCCTAAGAGGCTCCCTCAGCTCACTTCTCCAGGAGACGCTCTCTCTACGGACAAGCCTGTGTTAATGTCCAGGACTGTCAGAGCCAAGTTCCATGGCTTGTCACTACTCCAGGCCCCGCTTCCCTACCTGTCCAATGGAGACCCCGCCCACCTGCTTCCTTGAGTGCAAGTAGGGGCACAGGCATGGAAGCAGTCCTCTAGAACTTCTGGGAGCCCAGCCCCTCCACACCCTTTCACCCTGGGAAACCTGTGTCAGCCTTCTGACCTCCCAAACTCTGAGATGCAGTTTATGAAGCCTGGAGTTTGTGGTACCTTGTCAGAGCAGCCAGTGAAAGCCAGCACAAAGCCGCCCGGCGCTGGTGCACTGTGCTGGCCACCCCACCACCCACACCCACCTCTTTGGTAGTGTCAGGTTTTTTGTTTTTAATTTTAGCCATTCTATGCCGCTTTTCTTCTTGGTCATTTCCCCCGTTTTATCAACCTTAACAATCTTTTAAAAATACAAACTTTTAATTTTTTTCCTATTTCATCAATTCTGCTCTCACCTTTAATATTTTTCTTTAGTTTGGTATTCTTTTCCTAACTGCTTGAGATGAATGTGTAGAGCACTGGTTTTCAGCCTGTTTTCCCTTCTAGTAGGAGCATTTAGGACTATAAATTTGACCCTAAGATGACTTTAGCTGTTCTTACAAGTTATGATATATATTTTCATTATTGTTCAGTTCAAAAGATTTCCTAATGTCCCTTTTGGCTTCTTCTCTGGCCTGTGGGTTTATAAGTACATTTCTTATTTCCAAATACATGGGGATGTTTGTTATTACTGATTCTTACACTATGATCAGAGCCCACACTCTGTATGATATGCTTCTTTTAGGAGGTATTGAGTCAAGCACGCGGTCCATGCTCACAGGTGTCGAGTGCACGTCACAGCAGTGGGATGGGACGCGCTTGGGCACATGCTGTGTGGTCCACTGAGCCCAGGCTGTCAGATGTTTTCTGTGGTCCTCCTGTGTCTGCTCTGATGTTTGGTCGGCTTGCTTTATCATAGAGATGTGTTAAAACCTCCCGCAAGTGTGGTTTTGCATATTTCTTCACGTATTCTCATCAACTTTTGTTTTACAAATGCTGAGGCTATTAAGTACATACAGATTTGCAATTGTTCTACATTGTCATGTTTAAAGTGTCCATCTTCATCTCTAACCATGCTTTTTGCTTTAAGGGTCTTTTTTTTTACAGAAAGTACCGCCACACATTAGCTTCTGGTTAGAGTTTGCATCATGTACCTTTTCCTATCTTCTGTCTATAAAGGCAGAAAGTTTGAAACATCTGTTTTATAAAGTACATATAACAGGATTTTAAAACCTTTCATCTAAGAAGATTAGAGCATGTAATCCATGTAACTCATTTACTTGGGTCTTAATCTACCAAATTACTAAATGCTTTCTAGTTGTCATACCTTTTTATTTCCTTCATTTTCGTTTGGATTCTCATTTATTAGGCTGGTTTTCCTCCCACTTGGCCATACTTACACGCTGCCAAGTCTCCCGCTGGCTGGCTGACGAGGCCCATCACCCTCCCACTGCGAACTCGCTCCTCTCCACCTGTAGTTCGGTTCTCTCTGTTTCCCTACTCCACATTATCATTGTTTGACAGTCACGATTCACTTAGGTTTATCCATACAACTACCTCTTTGCTCTATGGTTTTTATGTTTTTATATATATGTTCCTTTCCACATCAGTGTTTTTGTAAACATGACTTAGTTGTTCTGCTGTTTACTCCTGTACACAGTGTTAACAACTCCTGGCCCAGACTGTTGTCTCTCTAAAGGGCCAGCCTGCTCCTCCTGCGGTGAACTCTGGAGGAGCACCTAACTGTGTGAGGCCAAGTCTAGCCATGGCTCCTGCTGCCTGCTTGGACGAGAGTCCTGAAGACTAGAGTCTTCACCTGCTCCCACCTGCTTCTAAGACTGCACCCCGCTCTTGCTGCCACACTTCACCTACACTCTCTATTTACATGTAGCTACTTTCCATGGCACACAGGTTTTATTAAAAATGTGCTGTTGTACCTGGATTGCCTTTCCCCATTCCTATATGTGGACAGTTGCTCCCAGTCCTCCCAGACCCAGCCACATGAATGCTTTCCACACGCACACAGTGGTTTTTTGACCTGTGACCACTCTGGTACTCCCTGAGGGTGTGGATGGCCTTCATCACGCTGGTGTCCCCACTTCCAAGCCCACTAGGAAAGCAGAACCTAAACTGAGTCCCTTCAAAATGCGGTAAGAATTCATCATGCTTTTCCCTTTACTCTGTTTAAATCAGTCTTAAACACCACAGAAGTAGGTACATGATTAATGTTGGTCCTGAGAGGCAATTCTATTTTACATACTTTATGGAAAAATAGTAACCAACACATGTCTAACTTAATTTTGTTACCAGGAAATTGACTAAAGCATCAGCAGATACTAGCTCCCTTTGTAACCTTGTGCCTGAACAGTGCAGAATAAACTAGCTTTGTAAGGAAACTTGAATGTTACAGTGTGACTTTTAAAGACTTTCTCCTTTGCTGGGCAAAGTGGTGGTGAGTCTTTCTCTCAGCAGAGTCATTAGCAATACAAAATGATTACCCTTCTATTAAGTTCAAACTCTCAGGCAGGTGTCTGTAATCTTTTCAGCTGGAAACTTGAATAACGGTTTTAACATGTCAACAACCAATCTGGCAACTCTAAATATTTCATTGGAGTTTAGGATAGCTGTTTTATGCACAGTTTGTTATAACATGGCCATAAATAGCTACCACTCACCACATCACTGGGCCTCTGGATGGCTCTCCTCAGCTAGTGCTTTAGCGCAGTAGTGCTGGCCTGGCTCTGCGCCACAGGCTGCCTGCCCTCAGGGACTCACACACTCTCCTGCTCCCACCTTCCAGACCTTGGGCATTACTGATCCTGAGAAGAGAGTTTAGAACTTTTTCTATGGTTCTTTTAACTTCCTTTTCTGAGGTTTTAAAAGGCTAAGAGACAGTGGTGAATTTCAAATGCGAAAATGAAATTGAAAGTGTTTGTCCAGATAAACTGCACTATGAAATGAAGGGTTTTATTTGCAACTTATACAACTTCATGAAAACATACACTGCTCAGAATCTGATACAGGCTAAGTGAAACATCTATCATCTGGAAAATACTGGTAATATTCCCCACCTTAAAATGATTCAAGCATCATTATATGAACTAATTTTGATAAAATGCTTAAGATGACAGTTTGAAAAAAGAAAAATTAAAGTAGTTTAAACATTTTAGTAAATACGCAGATGTATATTATTGTCAAGACTAAATGTCAGTTTTATTTAAAATATTCATGTACAAAAAATGAAAAACTAAACACCTATGACTGTTACGAAAAAGTTAGAAACCATTAAATTGCTCTGAGAATACCACTAAGGCACTGAAGCCAAATAACCTTAAGATCTGAATTATCTAAATTCTTATATCTGTAATATTCAGATGTTCATTGTTATTTCTCAAGAAATAGTGTTAATAAGATGACTCAACCTTATTATTTTTTCCCTGGAAGAGTTTTAAACAGTATGTATGCAATACATCCAATGAAAACAGTATGGTAATACCCAGGTTCCAAGTCACTTATCCTTAGAAAAAGGGTTTAAATACATGGATGTTTTTACTTTTAAAACATACTTTGTTTCATCACAACAATACACGAGCCACAGCAAGGCATACTGAAGCATGGAAGGCCATCATGTTATATAATGTGATATAAAAGGTTAGGATCATGTTACCAACTGGATAATTATGTCAAGAATTAAAAGTTCTATAAAACTACTGAGAGGTTAGAGTTTCAGGTACCTAATAAAAACATATCCCCAAAATACTAGTTTGTGTGCACCCCAAAAAATGGTTCATCTTGGATATAAATGCAATCAGGTAACCATCCTGAGTGAGTTCTGCGTTTTCCACAGCGCAAACACTTTGAGCTACTGTGCACTGCATGTGACCATAACTGGGTAGCAGGAGAGATGATCCAGATTCACTGCAAACCAGCAACTTCGGCCCTTCAACAGCAGTGACAATATACCTGATTATCGGCCACTCTGGCTTTTGTATTGACCTGATACTTAAATGGCAGTAACTGTAGCCATTTGCCAGGTACTGAATAAGTGATACAGCAAATAAAAACAGAAGAAAATCAAAACATACTTCTAACATTTTAATAACTTTTGGTTGTGATGACCTTCTGTGATCTGGAACCTTAGTTTTATATAAAATTGGAGCTGGAAAGAGAACAAAAACTTTTGATTGGTATAATGAAAAAAACATTTAGGAAATAAAAATTATTAGAATCATTAGTTTTACAAAGGTTTGTACAGAAAGAGCTAACATACATCTAATATACTAAAGGATATCCAGCTGTAGGATTTTGGAGATAAAAGAAATAAAAACAAACACCAAACACTACTTTCTTAAGAATTCTTTTGACCTCCCAAAAAACTACGGTCTAGGCCCTGGTTTTGTCAACAATAGCACATACTAATGGTTCTCAAGTGGAAAAGAGTGACAGTTTTTACAAGGGATATGTAAACTGTCTTTCATGTATGGAATAAAATTGGGAAATCCAGTTAGTACTAACACTGGATTAGGATGAAAGAATAAGAAGGTACTGAGCTTTCTAATTTAAAGCATACTGAAAAGTACACGAGCAAACAAAACAAGACCCATGCCCTCTAGAGCTTATGTTACAAGATCACACGTGAAGACTCCTTTCTTCCCACAAAACTATAAAATCCACCCAAACCTGTGAGTTTACTTCCCCAGAGGTCAAAATTGGAACATCATGGACCACTGTTCAGTTCTCTTAACCATTCTGAAGTTGAATTACAGTAGTCTGAAAATGCTGGGGTTGAAGTAAGACGTGGGGATAAAATGTAACCAGCAGTACTGCTCTGTGCAGCACATAGGGGGACCTGTGCTGCCCGGGCTGGGGGAGGGGGACCGGCGCTGCTTGGGCTGGGGGGTGGGGCCCGCGCCCCAGGGTCAGGGGGATGGCAGAGGCTGAAGCAGAGACCACAGAGGAACACCCTCAGCAGAGCTGGCCAGTGATGACTTTCAGGAATAGTCAAATAAGCAAACTGATAAGGACATCTTAAGTGGGAGAAACAAAAGAAGGGCACAAAGTACAGAAGAGGAAAGAGCTCATATTCTGAAGTTTGGCGACTTCGGTTTTGACACATACCCCGCATCTATAAGCTTTGTGATTAGCCACGCGCTTCTCGTGCTGCCCCGCTGTGCCGGGGCCCTCTCTACCTTCCTCTGCATCTTTATGTCCACCACTGGTTTCACAAGCTCTGACATCAAAGCACAGGAGCTCGAATTGATAGCCTGGTTCCCTTATTGAAATAAAAATTCTCATAAAATCACTATCAGTAGAATTTGGTTAAATGTAGTTTTTTTTTCAAGTTTTATTTTACATCTTATGATTTGCCAATAAAGTGTACAGCTTCCCTTTAGACATAACTAATGATAGATCAGGAGTAACAGATGTGTACAAAGCCCCA
This sequence comes from Manis pentadactyla, assembly GCF_030020395.1. NCBI lineage: Eukaryota > Metazoa > Chordata > Mammalia > Pholidota > Manidae > Manis > Manis pentadactyla. The sequence goes on along the minus strand of NC_080020.1, from coordinate 142,146,281 downwards.
GGCTGGCCTCGGAAATCACACCGTGAACTTCCCCAAGGTGACTGACCCTTTCTACACTGATTTTTTTCGTTAACTTTGTTCACTCTTTCACTTGCTCATTGTGGCACCTAATGATTTACTGGTCCCCTAACATGTGCCCGGTGCTGAGGTAGAAGCTGGGGAAGCGGCAGTGAGCCAGAGGGACAGGTGTGCTCTCAAGCTGCTGACATGGTAGCTGCAGAAGCAGACAAGGAATGAGGGAACAGACAGTGAGCAGGTGCTACAAGACCCAACAGGGCAAGGAGACAGCAAGTGACCGGGGAGGGCTGCCAGGGACCAGGGCTACGTGAGGTGGCTTACTTCTTACGGTCCTTGTCCTTCAGGTTGCCACCTGACGCTGTGTAAGTCTGACTCTGGTATATCTCAGACGTAGCTTTCGTTTTAGAGAAAGTGATGATTTCTTCTTCCAAAAGTCTTCTCTTTTCTTCAAGCTTCATTCTCTCTTCTTGGTGAATTCTCTTAAGATGCTCGAATTTGGCCTGTAGCTGCGACAAAGGTGCAATTCCCAGGAGTGACACAGGGTGGCAGCACACGCCCAGGAATGTTCTCTGGCCCAAACCTGCAGCTAATGCTCATCGGGAGGGATCTACTTACTGGCTCTGCCTGACATCTCACAAGTTCATACTTAAAGTAAAACCTTACACAGGGAATTGCCTTTGTAGCTTTAATTTTAAATGCGTTCCCATGAAAAAAATGCATGCATGGAAATTAATAAAATCAGAATCTCACGAACAATCCTGTTTTTAAAACATTTGGCTTCTTCTTGGAGTTTTTATTTTCTTGCTCCACATTTCCCCACCAAACCTCTCCAAATGAAGTTTCTAAAATGCATGCTCAGTAAAAGCGAGGGACACAAATTAAAGAAGAAAATTACGGAAAAGGAAAAAATTATTTTCAAAATGAAATTACCATGTGTAGTGAAAACAGTTGTTGAAAGTTAAACCTGTTTGGAAAGCAAGCGTCAAATGATCAATTTAAATCAAAAACCTTAAAAATCTATTATATTTTTACAGTCATTCACCTTCTTGAAATGTAAGATAAATCAAGAAATCCTAAGTTCAGATGAAGTTTTATATATAAAAATACTCGCTGTAGTATATTCACAATGGGAAAAACTGTCTGTGTCTAATAAAGCCAAAAACTAAATTTATGTTAAATGTACTCAAGGCAACCATTAAAATGAGGTTTGCAAAAGTCTGTAGTGTTACAAGAGCACTCCCCAGTTTAATTACTGTTCACCTGAAAAGAGAGACTAGGGAATGCAGCAAACCCTTTGTGCGTCGGCCATGCGCCAAGCTGCTAGGAGCACAAGTCCCACATCTGGATCTGGACCAGAAAGGAGAACCTTCTTGATCCCCTGGTTTGCTTAGATGAACTTAAATTAGTATTTTCAGTTCTGGGAGGACACTTAGCATTCATACAAAAAGGAGGACTTATTTTCTATAAGAGATGGTATATGATAGTTGAGGAAATACTTTGCCAAAAATCAGAGGCTGAGGGTAGAAACTGGAGAGAGCTAAACTCCATCCTAGTATGATTTAAATATCCCAAATACGGGACAGGTTGACCAGTGAGTCAGTAAAGCCCTGACAGGACAAGTATTTAAACAGAGACAGGACAGGGTTGGGAGAGATTAAGTGAAGCCCTTCTACCTAAGATTCCTTTATTTCTGAGGATGCCATTTCAGAGAAGGATAAGGTCCCTGGTATATGCTTATTTACATGGTTCCTGCTTTTATAAAATATGTGTGTGTGTGTGTGTGTGTGTGTGTGTGTGTGTGGTGTATTTAAAGGGTGGGATTCATCATGCTGTCATTCAAATCAGTGGTATAAATACAGTCACACTCTCTGAGCATGTGCACAGCCCCTATAAATTTGGGAGAGAAGCAAAGCAACTCACTAACTGGGAGAAAATAGTTACAAATGATCTATCTGACAAGGGGTTAATATCCAAAATATATAAAGAATGCATACAACTCAACACCAAAAAGCCAAATAATCTGATTTAAGAAGTGGGCAGAGGACCTGAACAAGTATTTTTCCACAGAAGATAATCTATTTATATATCTATCTATCTGTATATCTATATCTATCTTTCTCTTTCTCTAAGAGAGATGGCCAACAGACACACAAAAAGATGCTCAATGTCACTCAAGATCAGGGAAATGCATATCAAAATCACAATGAGACATCACCTCACACCTGACAGAATGGCAAGTACTGAAAGGCAAGCGGTAACAAGTTTTGGTGAGGACGTGGAGAAAAGGGAGTCCTCCGACACTATTGGTGTGAATGTAAACTGGTGCTGTGGAAAGCAGTGTGGAGGTTCCTCAAAAAATTAAAAGTAGAACTACCATATGACCCAGCAACCCCACTTCTGGGACTCCACCTGAGGAAAACAGAACCACTAATCTGAAAAGGTGTATGCACCCCCATCTTCACAGAAGCATTATCTACAAAAGTCAAGATATGGAAGCAACCTAAGTGTCCATCAGTACATGAGTAGATAAAGAAAAGGCAGTACACAGTGGAATATTATTCACATAAAAAGAGAGAAATTCTGCCATTTGCTACAACATGGATGGAGCTAAAGGGTATTATGATCAGTGAAATAGGTCAGACAGATGGAAACAAATACCCTAAGATTTCACTTACATGTGGAACCTAAAAACAAAGGAACAAACCAAAGAAGAGAAATAAACTAAAAAAAAATACAGAGAACAGTAGTGGGAGGGAGATACGCAAAAGAGGTGAAGGGAATAAGAGGTACAAGCTTCCATTTATAAAGTAAGTCATGGAAATGAAAAATACAGCATAAAACATATAGTCAATAACAACATAGGAATTTTGTACGGTGACAGACGGTAACTACACATACTGTGGTGAGCATTTGGTAATGTATATAATCGTTGAATCACTATGCTGTACACTGGAAACTACAATATTGTACATCAACTACATATACTTATAAATAAATCAATAAGACCCTATTCCAAAATACAGTCACATTCAGAGGTACTGGGGATTAGAACTTCAACGTATGAACTTTGGGGGACTATAACTCAGCCCATTACAGTAGCTTTCACCAAAAGTATTCGTTAAACTCTAAACATTCATATGTTTAAAAAAAATGGAAGAAAAGCAGAGTGGAGGTAAAGCCTGGAAAGGGAGGGTACGGGGCAGATTACATTACATGAATAGAGATGTATCTCTGTTACTCAAATGGAGGTTGTGTACTTTATATGCACACTTAAATATCCTGACAGGTTATAGGGTATTTTGTACGTCACTTCTAAAGCTGACTAAAAATCCCAGGGAAACTATAGAAAGAGAAATGTGTTAGAAAGGGGGAGAGGGGAGGTGTGAATGTGACTATCATCCACATTTGTGCAGTCAAGGCTTTTGAGGGTAACAATCTATTCCACACACATGCAGCCCTTACCCGTGGTTCCATTATTTGTAACCATGGGTTTAATTCAAACGTATTTCCAAATACTCAAAAAGGCAAAGGCAAGAGGCCTTTTGTGCTGTTGGTAACTACTCACCATGCCCCTAAAACTGTACCACCAGTATGGGTGCTGCTGCACCTTTTATAAACATTCCTAAGATTATTATACATTCTGCTATTCGATGATCCTTTTAAAAGTACCCATTTTTAGAGAAGAAAGCTAGAGACAGAATTCCTCTTTTTGTTAGACTCTTTCATCTGAGCTCTGCCCGCACAGCTGGGGCCCTTCCGGCCCTGACTGCCAGGCTCTCAGCGGCAGCTGTGTGCCCACCTTCACACGCTCTCTGATGAGGTTCCTGCACGCTCCTGCTCAGGATTATAAGGTAGCTGAAGGTTTTTTTTTAATGAAAATTATCTAAAATACCTTTGAAAATAGGAGAGGCATACATATTAAATGAAAAATGAACCAAGAAAAGACTTACATATAAAATTGGGAAGTAGTATTTTAATGATGGTTATGTACTTTATTTGAGGGATAACTGTAAACTGTGTGCTTTTTCCTGTGGTGTGGGAAATAAATGTGACATACATAGCATGCCTCATAGATACATCTAGAATTATGTTAATAAAGATGTGGCAAAGGTCACATTTAAACAGTATTTCAAGCTCACATCTGTTTTGGGCACCCTCCCTAAGCTAGTTATCCAAGGTTCACAGTGTTTTCAGTAGCAGTATATGAAAGTCCCAATTTATACTGAAGATAAATTAAGAGTTGTTTAACAACAGTACTGGCAGGGTATGTTGAGTAACAAGGGCCTGAAATACAGCATCAAATAATGCTTTGGGTTATCAGAAATGATCTTTTTATTAGTGACTACCAGTACCTCAATGATATAACTAGACTTAAAATGTCAGCAGCCAAGTATTGGGTGACAAAATGTCCCCATTTGCTCAGGAGAGACCTGGTTTACACCTACACATCCCAGCATAAGTATTAATAAGCCTCCCTTCCCTCTAAAACCACAATCATCAAGACAATGAGTTGTACGGTCCTCCATATTATCAGTCCTTCAGCTGATGAGTTTTGGCCTCAGGGAGTGATGATTATTGACTGGATGTCCTTCTTCACAACTGACCGACTCTAAAGTATGAGAGGTACTGGCTTTACAGTATGGAAACTGGGTGTGAAGTCCTCATAGTGTGAATAAAACAGGCCCTAAGCTATTTAATTCCAGGCTTAGAACAGCTTTGGTGCTGGTGCCTCAGGTTTAAATTAACTTCGTCATTAGGTTAATATATACACATAACACAAAGATCTTGGGCTGTAAAAATAAAAATGTACAAAGTACACTATCAAATAGTATTTCTTTCTTTCAACCACTTGGTCACTCTGAATTTTCAATTTCCTTTTAAGTAAGACACATGTAAGCAAAATATTCTTTAAAAATATTCTTAAAAAATTTGAGAACTAGACTATAAACTGTTCCTATACCTTCTCTCCACATTGGAGAAACTAAGAATCATGTGATATGAGAGATAAGCTCTTAAGAGTTTTGTTCCACCTCCACCTTAAAGATGCATCTACTAAAGAAATATCAGCATCCTTGTCTCCCACTCATCACAGCCCCTCCCTCAGTATTTATGCTTAAAAATAACTGCAAACTTGGGACTATTCTCGAATAAAAGAGAAGACAAACAGAACACCCACATGCAATGAGACCCGTGACTGAATTCTGGTTCAAAAACAAACCAAAATATTCATCAAACAAAAAGAAACAAGGGAAGACCACTGTGGAGCAAGAGGGAGGTGTGAACGTGAGCTGCAGATGGGTGGTGTGTGGCACTCCTGTGCATTCCCCCAGGTGTGAGGTGGGTGCTCCAGCTGTGGAGGAGACACCCCTGAGCTTGCAAGATGCACAGTGAAGTGCCAGGAGCAAAGAGCCATGATGCCTATAGCCAGCTTCCAGGCACACCCGGGCACACCCAGCCCCACCCAGCCACACCCAGGCACACCCACAAAACAAAGGGCAAAACGTCCAGCTAAACTAGGTGTGGGGAGGGACACAGGGACCCTGTACTTTCACTTTCCTGTTGTTTGAACTTTTTCAAAATAAAAGATCAAAATTCAAATAATACATCATATATTTCAGTAGGTTAATTTAACAAACCCACTTCCTGCTGGATTCGTTCAGATAGCAAGGACTGACGTGCACCTGAAGAAACAAACCTGTAGAGCTCACACGACTTTCCAGGAACTCTGTGCTTCATCGAGTTTGTTGGCACTGACGTTTCCGACTTCTCTCAGAGGCTCCCTTTGGGGCTAATCTTTTTGGGTCCTCATCTTAAATGTGCCCATTTACTTAAAAGGAGCCACTGCAGTCAGGTCTGTAGGTCTATAGAAGATAGCTTCCCTCAAATAAAAGTAGAGTTGTTGTTTGAAAAACTAGAATCAAACAAAATCATGGAAATCTGCTGGTGGTTTGTTTGGGCACCAAGGCTGTCAAAGGCCCTCTGCCACTAACTCTTCGGGAAGGCCTGAGCTAAACTCAAAAGGCTGCTGAACAGGCCTCAGAGTCACTGTTTCATGGGAGCAAAGTCACAAGAACTCTCAGAAACTCTCCTAAAAGGCTTCCTCAAGCCATAGCTACATTTTGGGCTCATGGTTAAGACACTTAAAGCACTTCTCAGTGACCTGCTCCACTACAAGTCTTTATGAGGGAGAGAAGGGACAGGGGACACCATCATGATGAACGTTTCCTGCCTAGGATGGAAAATGCCAAGATACAGACAGCATAGTAAGAACAGGAGGAACTCCAACTTAAGGCTAAGATGTCTTAAGGCTAGGAGGTAAGATTCCTAACATATTCTTTGATATGCAGCCAACAACCTGTCTTAATCTAGGGTGAGCAGTCCTCAGTGAGATGTTCCCAGGGCTCGAGGGTAACCATATCTTGGAGAAGAACAGGATCAATAAGTTCCTTGTGTGTAGTTTATCTTACAGAGTATCTAGAGGACTGACTATGGATGGTAACACAATGTCTCTCACCAGAGACATCATGAGACCACATGTCAAACCTACACACCCCACTTCCACCCTTTGCCCCCTTCTTGAAAGCCTTAAAAGACAGAATCCTAAGCCCTTAAGAGCGCCTCCTCTCTGAGGTTGCCTACACTCCCCTTTCTTCGAGTGTATACTCTGCCTTAAATAAAGCCTTCTCACTATTCAACTTATCTGCGTTTTGTTTCTGAGCTCTTCCAGTGTTTAGTGTCTTTATTACTTCACTATTTCATTCCATTTTCTAAACTTAAGCACAAGTCTTCAGTCTCTCTGTCCTACTTCAGACAAGTCGGGAGGGGCTCCTGAGAGCTCTGATTTGGGCTTGCAAGCTCTTGTTGCCTGGAGAACCTGGGCCGACTGCAGCTGCCCAGTCACGCTCTCTAGCAGCCTGCCTCTAAATCTCCTTTGCCTTTGGGATGTTCTCAGAACACAATCTCACTCCAACCAGTGCTCTGCAGCTCCCCCAAATCCCGGGGTGTTAGGGGCCTAGTTTCCACACTGTGCAGATCCAACTGGACACTGGACACCAGGTGACCCTGGTTCAGGAGCTGTGCAGGAATCTGCCCTGTGCTGAGCAGGAGTTCAGTGAGCCTCCCTCTCCTCCCTCTGCTCTCCCGTGCTCTCTGCCGCCTGCACAGCTGCTGCCATTTGCAGCTACTCTCACTTTAATGAATTCCTTCCTTACCTGCACTTGTTCGATCTGCTCGAGAATTCTTTCTCATCCAGAGTCAAGAGCACCCCCCATCCAGGCTGAGGGGTCACCTGGTGTGCAGGGAGAGAACCCCCACCCCCAGACGAGGCTGCAAGGCAACACTTGGCAAACCATTTCTAATGGAAGACTACCTGCTCAAAAAGACCACATTTTTCAGTTGATTTCAGACTGTAATGTCTGTGTCCAAAGACTGTGTGTTAAAATAGCAATTTTTTAAAAAAAAAAAACAAGTAGTCTCCAAAGGCATCTAATTAAATTCTCAAGATAAATCCCCCAAATTAACAGGACACCTAAAAGACAAGTGCAGATCACACCACGTCAGCATACTTGCCTCTCTCTCAGCTTCTCTCAATATGGCTTCTTTCTCCTTCACTCGCTGGACAAACACCTGCTTCATCTCCTCCTCCTTCCGCTGACGTTCTCCTTGAAATTCACGTCTTTTGGCTTGGTAGGTGTCTTGAAGACTGAGAAGTTATTTGGGTACTCTCATGTTAGAAAAGATGACGTAACAAGCTTGTAAGAACGCAAACACCTGGGGTTAAGCCTCAGGACAATAGTAACGTGCACCGCACATCATGCAGAGGAATCCGGACCATGGAGCCTCCTGCAGCCCGAGACAAACAGCCCGAGACAAACAGCCCGAGACAAACAGCCAGCCATGCGAGGGCTCCCAGACAGGACTAGAGTTCTAAGCCCTGCTTCCACGGCCTTCAGGAGTGCTCTCACCTCACCGCAATGGTGCTCTCTCAGCCCTTGCTAACTAACAGCACTGTGCCCAGGGGCCAGGAAGTCATCTCTGACTCTCCCCTTTCTCTGATCTCCACAGCCGACCGCCAAGGGCTGTGAGCACAGCCTGGGACTAGGACATCTTTTGATTCCTACACACCCCCTGCTCCGGCCCCGCTGGATCTTTGTGGCGTTCGGCCTTCACCACTGCTGCAGTCTAATCGGTCTGGGCTTCTAGCTTCTCTTTCACTTTGCTCTTCTTGCCACTCCTCAGATTTTAAAAACACGTATCTCACCTTCTTTTTTCTCTGCATTACAGTTATTATGGCATCTGCAAAACAAGGTCCCACCTCCTTAAAACAGCCCTTCAGAAACTTCATGAACTGGCCGAATTCTCCCTTTCTAGTTTCATTTCTTACTACCCAAATCCAGTCCCTCTAGGGTTCCAGCCACACCCACTTACCCACTGCTCCTACATATGTCTCACATCTCACGCTTTACTTTGTTATGTCTTGGGCTTCCAATACCACGGCTCGCTTCCCACCCCCCGTTACCCAGCTGATCTTCCATCCCTCAATGCCAAGTTCACACGCAGCTTCCTCCAGAAAGCCTTCTCTGGTATCCCTGGCTGGAACTAACCGCTCCTCCTGTGCACGTTCAAGGCACTTTGTTTATACCTCTGCTTTGGTGTCTACATCCCACCTGCCCTCTCTCCTAACATATAACCATCTTTGTGACCTGACTGTGCAGCAGGCATTCTACTTTTTACCAGGTTTTTTGTTTTTCTGTTTGTTTGGCCTCTAAATCTGTCAGGTTACTTTCTCCATTTTCAGAAACCTCTGATCCTATACTGGATTCAGTCTTTAAGTCTTTAATGACAAACTTGGTTTAAATAATGTCTTGAGTTCATATTATATGTAAGTTTTTAAAAAGTTCTCATTAGTCTATTTATACAAGCACATGAGTTGCTTAGGAGGGAAATAAATGTATGTGGCAAACAGTAAAAAGACCTAACATCTGTGGATACCTGCTACTGGCAGATGCTCTGCTGGACCCCTTCCACTGTCTAACTGCCATAGCAACCAAGTGACATGCATTAACACTGTTTTACAGGTAGGAAACAATCTCAGGAAGGTGGTCTGCCTAAAGTGACACAGTTGGTAACAAAAGGCTGGGATTTGGGCCAGATCAGACTGGCCCCACAGCCCACCTTCCTGACCACAATAAACACAACGGCCCCAGTGATGTTCCAGCAGCAGACCATAAAGTGATACTCTGCTCCTGCCTGTTTTCCACCGCATCGCACCGCATTCCAACTCTGGCAACATAAATTTACAAAGCCAACAGCGAGAAAAGAAACCCACACATCTCTCAAAAAGTGGTGAAGAGACATTTCAAAGAATTGGAAAGGAATGGTTTACAGAGTTAGTATCGTAAAACTAATGCAGCCATTGTTTTCTATCATGGGTTTATTTGTTAAATAAAATGAAACAGCTCTCTTGCCATACTCCTCCCTTTTCTAGTGTAGAAGTAGCTTGCTCTGGTGAGTACTTAATGCAACATACTAATATAGCTGCAAATATAGAACTAATTTAAGGCAAAACTGAAAATCAAAGAGGAAGAAAAAAAATTCTCACATGCTCATGTTCGTCAAGAAATCACCACAGGCCCTTTATGTACAGTTCTAACAAGACTGGTGAATGTTTCCACTTCTACTGTAGACCAAATGCAGCAAGTTAACTATTTCCTGAGAGTTCCAAAGACACAATGTAATGACACAAAAAATCACGTCAAACACTTAAGTAATTCTAAAAGACAAAAACCCTTTCAAAACTATAGGTCTCATAGCACCTGCAATGGCTGAATTTGTAGTTGAACGTTAAAGGTGATTAACCATGGGAATGGGACTGGTTACACCAATCTAAGATAACCTGGGGATTTAAGAAGGTTTATAAAAGCATGTTTCATATATTTTAAACCACTGAAGATCAGGTCATTAAGATCAGAAATGTGTGATGCCATTTACTTGGACCTCTTGATAAGCACATGGTCAGTGGAGCCGTTCAGTAAAATAAATGTATGGAAAACAGGCTGGAGGTCTGGCAACACAGAGGGCCAGGAAACAAAGGGGAACAAAGGTCACACTAACAGGTCGTGTGACTGCCTTTTCATTGATATACATGATATTGAGGGGCAGGTTTTACATGCTGACCAAACTATGGTGACTACTGTCATATACACCCCAAATTAAATGGGAGAGACTCCCCATAACATAAAACATTTATCTTGAATCTATAAAGGTAAAACCTTCCTAAGACATCGGGCTATAGTGAGTTATAGAAGCTTTACCAAGTAACTCACAGAAGAAGCACCAAGAGAAGAGATGCCCTGCAGTGCCTGATCCAGAAACCCCACCAGATGAGCCTTCCCACCTCAGGACAGCGGGCCTCACACTGACACCCACTTCCCCTGCTGCTTGTCCTCTGTCTGCACACAACCCGCAGCCCCTGCTCCCTCCCCAGTTGGCAACCTGGCCTAAACTGAAGAACCTCCTCTTCCAGTTTTGTATTCTTCACTGAAGTGAGCAGATGCTTCCCAAACTGAAGAAATGCTCAAAACATGGAGGTTCTGGGAAATCTTTGATTCTGACCACCCACTGTTTGTCTACTTCCTTTTGATACTATTATCCTGATTCTCTCCTTCATGGGATACACTCTGATGGGGCAATTACTTCAGTTCATGGCCATCCCTAGCCAGGACATGGGTCCATGTCCTAAAATGGGACTCCTGGGCTAGAAATTGTTGAGTGGTTTCAGTTCATTCATTCCACTGCCAGCACTAGAGTAAAATTGGTTTCTACCTACTCTAAGCCTTCCCTATGAACTCTTAAGTCCTGGCCTATGCGGTCTCCCAGCCATGGCCTTTTTTGTTTTAGAGGGAGTGGCCTTCATTACTTTCAAAGAAGCACCTGGTTTGTACTGCATTGAGTGCTTCTACAGCAAACACCAATGCTTAACTCCACTAATGGTGACCTCTCCTTTTGTGAAACCTTCCTTGGCATCTAAGACGTGATACTGATGCCAGGGTTCTGTTCATGGAGTTCAAGAGTGAACTTCACAAACACTCAAAGTGGTAGAGTAAGTGTGAAGCTTTTATTTAGAGATAAAGTGAGAGGACAGAGCTCCTGGTTCATGAGGAGAGGACAGGAGAGTCCTTGGTGGTGCGTTGTTTAGGGGATTTATAGGTGCCTGAGAGACAAAGGGCTAGGGATGCAGGTCTGCTAAATGGTCCCCAAATGCTTACCTTTGAAGAGACATTAAGTTTCTTATCACTCTTTCAGATTATTTTGCAGAGTTAATACAAGAAATTTACTGCTCTGATTCTTTCCCAGGATAGCAGCCTCTTGGTCTGGGAGCATATCAATCAGGACTGCGTGTCCTGCTCCCAAGGTGGGCCGAGTTATTGTCTGTTATGTTAAGAAACCTATTTTTTTACTTCTTGGGTTTTAAAATGCAATCTTATCTTTAAGATGGAGTTTTTTCTGTTTTTACTATGTTGTTTATGACTGGGCTCGCTTGCCATATTAATTGCCCAGGTCGTAAATTAATTGATTTAGGGCTGGAGGAGGGAAAAACAGCATCTGGGTAAAGTTAAAGAAAATAAGCTGGGCCTTTTAGCAGGTTAAAATAAATTTTACAATAGCATGATTTAATCGACAAAAATGAGGACATGGGCTATGCTGACCTCATTTTCTTGTCTGGGGATATTCAAACATTCTAGGCCAAGTTACTCCTGGCTTTTTAGTTTTAACTAATCTCACTGAAGAATGCTTATATTTCTAGTTTGCTATTTTACTTTAGAGAATTAATGTTACTCTGACTTTGCTTAATTGTTTAATACAGAGTTTCGGTAGGGGTCTTTTTCAGGAGGCCCTCACCATACTGTCTAAACCCACGGTCCCTGTCTCAACACTCCTGGTTTTCCTCTTTTCACTGCTCAAAACTTTTCTGTCTCTTCTACCTGCTTCTCCTGCAGACAAATATTAGAGAGGCTCAAGGCTGCTTCCAAGGCACTATTCTTTCCAGATGTACTTCTCTCTCCAGGTGATCTCATTAATACTAATTATGTTTAATTAACCACCTAAATGCCTGACTCTTAAGATTATTCCGTTGGCCCAGCCCTCTTCTCTGAACTCCAGATATGTACCCAAAATGCCTATGCACCCTGACACTTAAATGTTTCAGATGAAACTCAAAGTCAACAGGATCCACACTGAGCTTATGATCCCCATTATACCATGGCTGCTGCCCCCACAAAAGCTAGTCCCTTTCAGAGATACCTGTCTTGATGAGAGGTACAACCATCCACCTAGCTAGTGAACCCATAAATCCAGGAGACAGGAAGTCTTCTAGCATCTTCTGTCATCGCCTGTTTCTGTTACCTTATCATATCCAAACAATCACTAAGTTCTTCCAAGTCCATCTTCTAGATCACTCTCAAACACATCCAGTTCTGTTTTTATGGCTATTACCTTAGTCTAGGCAATACTCACCTAAATGGTCCCCCCGAAGCATCTTTAATACCTTCTTTACTTTGCAGCTAAGAGTGATTTTTCAAATGCAGATGTAACACCACTCCTTCAGTTGCTCTGTCTTTGAAAAGGACTCAGACCAAAATCCTTAGTGGCCCCTAGGGTGTGACTCCTGCCTACCTTTCTCTCAATCCTTATGCCACCCACACTTGTCTGCTCTCCAGCTACTCATCTTCTTTGGGCCCTTGAAGACATCATTGTCCCTCTGTCTTGAGGGTCTCTGCATATGTCTTGCTGTTTTCCCCATGTTGTTATAGTTCAAAACAGTAAATGCCTCAAAGAAGTCTTCCCTAGTTTCCCAGATCAAATCAGCATACCCTCTCCCCAGTACACTCTCTCTCCTTCAGTGTGCATTTCACAATTGTAATTTATTCTGCAATTAGATGTTTGATTTCAACTCCATGAGAGCCAGGGCTATAAGACCTTATCAGTACTATATCCCCAGCTCTTTGTCCAGAGCCTGGCAAATAATAGGCACTTCAAACAGACTTAAGATTTTACACAGGCTATTCACTGTAGACTCCCAAATTATTATCTCAGCCTTAACTTCACTCTAAGCTCCATTTTCGTTTATGCAGTAACTTATTCAAACTCTTGACCTGAATATTTAACTGGCAACTTAATTTTAACATGTCCAAACCTCTTAATTACCAACCACAACCCCTAAAATCTACCCCTTCCCAGTCTGGCCCCTATTAATAAACATCACCATCATTCACCCAGTTTCTCAGGTCAAAAACCATGACTGAAATCATCCTGAGTCCTCCCTTTCCTTGACACTCTTTCCTAGTAACTCTTACCTTCAAAGAACCTAACTACATTATGCTCTGACCACCTCTACCACCACCCCCTATTCCAAGCCTGTCTTTTCATGCCTGGACCACTACAGCAGCCTCCTGACCTGGTCTCCCATTTCTACTTTTGATCTCCCCAACACCTAGTCTCCACACAGGGCCAGAGTGTGCCTTCCTCCCACCCACCCCCAAAACTCTACAAGGCAAGGTCTTTGCTTAACCCCACAATGCCTGTACACCTGGTGATTAGCGTCTGCTGAATGACTGAGTGAGGATTTTAACTTAAATGCAGGTCCTGAGGTTTCATCCTGGAATTCTGAACCCGCACCTCTCCATCATTCACAGGGGACTGCTGGTTGACACGAGAGGCAGCCTGACCCTGCTTCTTGCAGTGTGTCAAGACTGGCCCCCTTGCTCTCACCCAGGGCTGTGTCATGTAATACATATGACTGACTCTCAGACTTGTGTTAGGAAGAAAAATAGACATGAGTGGGGTGGAGAAAGAATAAAGCCAGTAAAGCTCACCAACAGGGACTCAAAGAGTTAACCAGGTAAAACCAGAGAGCCAGAAAGGACTCACAGACTTAATGAGTTAATTAGTTGAAGTTTCAAAGGCCAGGAGGGACTTAAGAGTGTCTGGATATTCCTCAAATAAAGAAAAGTATCCAAGAGCAGCCCATGTCTTCACTGCCTTATCAATTAGATCATGCCATTGTAAAATCTACTTACCCAGCTTATTCTTTAACTTAATCTATATGCTGTTTCTCCTCTTCTCCTACACCTTAATCAAGTAACTTTGTAACAAGGGTAGGAGACAGACCTTAGAACTGCAAATAAACCTATGTGGACAAAGAATGCTGAGATCCAGGCCAACAGTCACCTAAATAACCCTATTCTTTAGACAAAACATCAAAGGAATTATAAATTCCTTTATAATTCTTGTAATTCTATAAACCTGTACACATCATGCCTTATGCTGACTCTTACCCAGGAAGCCCTGTAGAACTCCAGGCCCGGCACCCTTAAGCATGCCTCTTCTCTGAGGTTGCCTGCACTCCCCTTTCTTTGAGTGTGTCACTCTGATAAGCAGAGAGGGGCAGCTGAGAGCTCTGACCTGGGGCTTTCAAGCTCCAGTTGCCTCGGTGACCACCACAGGACCGCAGCGGTACGACTGTGCTCTCTAGCAGCCGTCTGAAAACCTCCTTTCTCTGCTTTTGATAAGTTCTCTGAACATCATCTCACTCCATCCAGGGCTCTGCAGCTCCCCCAAATCTTGGGGTGGCAGGGGCTTAGTTCCCAGGCCAGGCAGATCCAAGTGGACACTGGGAGCCACGTGACACAGGCTTTAAGAGTTGGCAAGGGATCTGCCCCACGCTGAGCAGTTCGTTGTTCAGTGAGCTTCCCTCTCCTCTCAGTTTTTCCTTCCCCTCTGCCTTATTCAAGTAAACCTGCTTTGTCCACCTTGACTCTGGTCTGCTCGTCCCTTGGAGTGCATTCAAGCAACACCTTAGCTGTCTTCATTACTGTGTCTCTGCCCTTCAATTCTTTGCTGTGGAGGGGACAAGAACCAAGGAGAATAAACTCAAAACCCAACACTTGGAATAATGAAGTGAAGTCTCCCTCTGGGAAACACTAGGGAAGCCAAACTCTAGATGATGTATCCTCAACAGAGATAATCATCATTTTATCAGAACTGTCCCATAACAGGAAGCACAGCATGTCTAAACTCGTGAGGAGGGTTAAGGATGTAATTCTTAATTTACTATGCTACCAGAACTGAAACACTAATTAAATCCACAGATGGAAAAAAATTAAAACTGTAACTTCATCTATCATTGCATCTTCCCAAGGGTCATATGTAATAGCAACATCCATTTAATGCCCCCTCCTCCTCATGTTTACTCTGGTGCAAATACTAGTGGCCAGGCAAAAGCCTGAAATGAACATAATCAAATGGAAAAGGAAGCCTTCATCTCATAACGGAGTTTCTAATAATGTTCGTCATAAGGATCTCATGCTTTCCTCCACACAAAAACTGTTCTGGAACACCACATCAAGTCAAATTTGATTTAGTTAGGGATTAGAGTTTTATGTTTACATATCTTAATAAAAGTCAGGAATATAGCAGCATATAAAAGTAACAAGCAAATTTATAACAGTATTTAATGCTTTAATCACTGAGCAAGAAGGTCATCAGGTTCTAAAATTCTTACAATTCTACTGTAAAATGTTAAAGTCAAATCACTGCATTCCTACAAGCACTTTCACTCTCCCTTTACAAGATACTTCCGTAAGCTTAAGGTACTCCAAAACTCACCTTCCAACTTCCTTTTTAATAATAGAAACATACTTTCATCCTTTTCATATAAATAAAAAACCAAAACCAAATAATGAGATTTTCCTTCAGTTATTCATTTGAGCATGTGCAGAAACAGTGGATTGTTGCCAAGTGATCTCCCTCCACTTTACTACTTGGTTTGGAGAAGGAGTCAGAGACCCTCAAAGCAAGGACACCTGGGTAAGAGCAGCAGGCCAGCTGCTCCTTTCACGCCCCTGCTCTGCCCTCTCGGACCCGTCCCTGGTGGGCGCTCACCTGCGCGGCTGCTTCCCGGGGCCCACATCGGCAAAGCCCATGGCGCCTAGCTTGCGGCGCCGGTACAGCTCGTAGTGGCGCATGTGCGTCTGCTCCCGCAGGTCCTCCAGGTTGGTGCAGAGGAGCATCTCCCGCAGCTTCACAAAGTCGCAGTGCGCCTCATTCTCCACTGCCCGGGAGACACGAAAACGGTGGCACATTTAATTCCTGACACAATCAGCGTTTGCGGAGCGAGCAGGGGAGAACAAATTTCACACATCAGCCAAAATAACAAACATGGGAAAGTGGGTCTGACTGCCAGCTGGTCACTACAGGGAAAATGAGCATCACACACTGAGTTAATTAACAGACCAGGCCTGTGCTTTCAAGTTAGTGGCCGTGGACAAAGAACTAGAAAGGAAACGCACTGTGTTGCCATATGCTTCAGCTACTTCACCAGTATTTTGTTGGCAGCTTACAAATTATCCTCAGGACATCTCAAATAGTGCTTAAAAAGGTGTTACACCATCTCACCCAAACCTCAAAGTAGTAAATTCTGCCTGCTTTTTATAGTGCTGCCTTTACGATCCTGTGTTATGCACTACTCAAAATTAGTTAAGTCATCTTAAACTTACATGGTCTTCCTCCTATGTTTATGGCATCCAGAAGGCCACAATAAATGTGCTGTGACCAACACTGTTAATTATCAGTTTTATAGTTTTATACATTAAACATGTTTTGTCAATACTTTTCACTGATTACAAAACATAAAATTTTTAGAAAGCAGCAGTGGAACACTAACACTAGTAGGAATAATCCATTCCCTCTTAGTAGCACAAGCAAATGAACCAGAGAGTACTACTTACTAATTTTAATGCTTGATAAATCCTAAAATATTTTAGTTGGCTGTTTATTTTGGAAATAGCTAGCAATACTTTAAGGAACAGAAATATATAAGTTTACAAGATGGTTTATTGTCCTAAAATTACCTAGTAATTAGTTTAAGTATTATGTTTACACTCAAATTTTGTTCAAACTACCCAACCAGTGCTTCGCCCTTCTGAACGTTCTGGCACACCTGGCTGGGGAGGCATGGTGATAGGATGTGGACCACAGGGAGGTTCTGCCCCGCCTCTACACGCTTGGCTAAAACCAAATGCAGCCAACTCTTCTGACAACCCACCACGATCCAAGGCAGGCCTCACCCCAGAGGGCGCACCCCATGCAGCTCCCAGCGATTCATGCTGCATCCAAGTCACCATTCTCTCATTACCTTGAACAATACCCCAGGGGTACTGGCGAGCTTTGACCATCTTATTTCCAACTTTGACCTCATCCATACTTCCCACTACGGCAAAGGGCAAGTGTCCCTGGAAAGGAACCATGACATCGATCACATCTCTCACCAGTGTGTAAATGACCAACTAGAGAAGTTTTATGCAAATTACAGAATGAACACCTATTAAATAACAAATTTATTTAAAAACAGAATGACCTGCTAGGCCTCAGATTTTAAAACTTGGCAGTGAGTATGTGCCAACTATTCTATAAGAGTCATTTTCAGGCCCAACAAGGAAATTACTTATTGAACACCCCCACATGCAAGGTATTGTGCTATAGGAATGGCTTAATATTTAATAACTGACATTTAGCCTCTTAATAATGCCTTTCTGAAAAATTACTCCAGGTGGTCTAAAGAAAAAATTAGATCTAAAGACAATTGCACACAGGAATTACCCAACACTTCCTCTACATTAGTCAGCTTTCTATACATTTAGTTTAAGTATCTTAATATAAATGGAATGAACAGTTACTTAACATCACCAAGTTAGGCAGTGAATGAAGGCTCTACCCTCACAACAGTCCTTAACAAAGGTATGAATTCCCCAATTTTGTAGATAAGATAAAGTCTCAGGGGGCTTAGTTCCAGAAAACCGTATCATCAAGTCTGTCTGACTCCAAAACCTATTATCCTTCAAAAGATAACCAAATATTTCACAAATTGTGTAGCCTCAAGGAAGTAACACAAAGAAATCTGTTATCTTCAATTACATTAAGCTAAAAGTTGTGTGAATATTTAATATGTATGTATGACAACGCAAGGGAGAATGAGCTTAAGTATCAGATTAGAAAGATCTTCTCAAAGGTTTTAAGATTCTAAAGCATTCCAAGGGAGGCTTCTATGTTTTTAAAGAGGATAAAATAGCCATCTTTCTAAGGCAGTACGTATGGTTCTACAAAAGGTGTATCTCCACCTCACAAATGTACCACTTTATTTAGGTGAAAGTGGGAAGGAAAGAAATGCTCAAAAACATATTATCATACTTTTCCCAACTCTAGAAAATAAACATTTTCCTATACTGAGCTTTTTAAAAATTCTGTTTGCTTTAAGTTTTTTTGAAGAAACAACTGAAAACATATTAGTAGCACTGTTACTTATAAATTATGTTTTTTCACATGTTAAATAGAATCAGTATTCAATTAGGAGCTCACATTCATTGCAGCATTGATTTTAGCAATACTTTCATCATCTGTTGGGAACTGGTATATCTGGACAGCATTACTGACCAATTCACTCATGAGCTTGATCTTAAACTTCTGTAATTCAGTTTTAGAAATTGCATCAGCTTTGGCAATCACTGGTATAATGTTCACCTAGTAAGAATAAAGAAAAACAAAATCTCATAATTGAGGATTTATTTTTTAATCCTGTAGTTTCTGCTTTCAAATCCATTCAGTCTCTCACAAATTTTCTTAACCTGGGTTAGGAGGGGACAGGCAAACGATGGTCCAGTTCACTGCCTGTTTATATAAGCAGAGATCTGCTGGAACACAGCTGGCCCCATTCACTTACATACTGTCTACGGCCACTTTCATGCCACAGCAGCAGAGACGAGTGGTTACTCGAGACAACATGGCCTGGGAAGCCTTGCCGACTCCTGACTTAGATAAGCACTGGCTATCGTTCTTACGAGACACCTCTATACAATCATTCCTGCAGAGGCTGCCTTGCAATAACTGCTTTTAAAAAGGAGCCCTTACAGTATTTCCTCTGAATAGGTTTAGAAATCTCACATTTTCTTCCCTCCTCTCAAAATCTATCATATACAAAATAAGTAAATATAGGCAGTAAGCTGAAATGTCTGCTTACTTCACTAAGGATGCTTTACTTCTTAATAATCTAAGCACTAACTAATGGGGGATTGATCCCCAAGCAACACTTGCGACAGGTTAAGTCTCTGCAGCCTCTCAAGCAGCAGGTCCCACTTTCCCGATTAATCCATCCAATCTGCACCCGTCATCAGACTCTCACCTGGTTGTCTAAGGAAGGAGATTTTATGTATACCAACCAAAAATGTTCACGGCTTTAAGAAATAATTTTCTCAGCATTAACTGAAGTCTTATCACTGTCCAGAAGAGAGGTGGGGTCATGAGGACCAACAAAACCTGTGAAGCTGCTTCTGTAAGATTAATGTCCCACAAAAGAGTGATGACTCCACAGATTTAGGGATCTGTTGATTTTTGGTTATTTAGGTTTTTTTTAGTGGAAAAACTTCAGGCCAGTCATGTGTGTCAAGAGAATGAGGTATCAATGTAATTTTCAGAATGAGTGAAAGGTAAAAATCATATTTCTTATTCTATCCTTAAATGTCTTTCTCTTCTCCAATTTCACAGATTTACTGTGTATATTTGGATTTACTATTCCTAAATATGCTTCAAATAAGATAAAATTTCCCCAAATATCCATAAAATGTATGGCAGAAGACTTTCCAATAATTGTGGGTAGTTTTCATGTTAAATTTGTCAAAATACATAAAAATGTGATGCCAAGTTCTTGGTTTCAATGTTAAATACTTAGGTATTCAATAAATTGTGCCAAGTTAATAACTTATAAATAGCTTCCACAATAAATAGCAGAACCAGGCTTTAGTGTAAGTGCCTGACAAGCTTTTCAATTGCTGAGGCCCCTATCTCAGACATTCACATGGAATGCACATATCACCAGCCATCTGACACAGCTGCTAGCAAAACAACAAAGGAACCAGGCCACTTCTCCCTTCTCTCACCCTAATTCCCTGCCTGATGCTTTAAATTTGTTAACGAAGCATGAGCCCAAGAAGCTCTAGACACCCCAACCTCAGACCATGATAAAGGCCAAACCAGGTTCGTGCTCGCCTCCCTCCTCCTCCTGATCTCTGTGTGGCCCTTGGGTGTGCTGTGTATCCTCCAGGATCCGTGAGTAACAAACCTTATTTTCCAAAGTTCCTGGATGGTTTCTTGCTGAAGTGCATCCTGTGATCACAGTAAGAACCACAGGCACCGCCTAGCCTTGGCATTGGCCCTGGTGGGGGGAGGATGTCTGCAGGCTCACTGTGAGTACACACAGCTGAGGTACTCCTCAGGCATTCCCAGCCAGGAACACTACAAATGTGCTGGGCACAGCGTGGACTGAAAGCTAAATGTAACGCTGATCTGTTTACTGGAGGAGCGAAAGTAACAAGTGTGCCCAGGGATGGCAACCTGGCACTCAATGCAAAAGATAAGGTAACTTTCCATGCCACACTGCATAGCGTTCTGCTTTTAAGAATACAAGTTAAGGATAAACTAACAACTTAATTAATCATCACATCTGCCCCTTGAGGTAGGTAATTCTTCCTAGTTTTTATTTCAGTGATGGGGAAACTGAGGCTCAGAGGGCTAAAGAAATTTGCCCAAGAACACATAGCTATTAAGTGACGGAGCCCATATTTACAACCAGCCTCCACCAACACCAGTTTCTATGACCTTTACACAAACGATGCCATCTGGCGCTTTTGTCTGGCTATGACGAAGATGCACACTATTGTTTTTATGCTCCTTTAATAAATATGAATTTCTACAAAATCAGACTCAACTATAACTGTAACTGGCTAAATGGCTAGAACATCTGATCAGATGACCAGACTCCACATAAGCTTCTCCAGGTTTTGCTAAAGCCAGGGGACTGTGCAACTAGTCAAAAGTCAATCAATCTACATACCAAGGCTTCACTAAGCAGTTCTTCATGCTTTCCATGCTGATCTCTATACAGAAAGCAGACATGGCCAGTGTGCCATTTTTTATGAATCCTACCTTATAAAATTATTAGCCTGGATGATGAAAGTTGCAATTGACACACCATCAGAGTTTACAGGAAAACTCTGGAGATTTTCTAGTGCAAGATACCAGTCTTTAGCCATCTTTTAATCTAAAAAAATCTGAAGTGAGTTCATTTGCAGATTACATAATTTTATAGCTCCCTGAATTTATATATAACTCACTAGCTCAGAAAATCAACAATAGGTTTTCCTGGGAAGGTTCAAAGTAAGACATAATTTACATAATACATGACAACACATCAGATCTTAATCTCTGCCAACTCTTTTCACTTAAGTGTCACAAAGTAAAATTAGTGTCCAATAAGTTCTGTATTTAAAAATGTAAATGGAGACCCACATTCTGGCAATTACTAAAGGGGGGCTGAAATTTTATGTTAAAGTTTTTTCTTTGCATCTGATCTTCCAAATGGAATTTCTCTGGAATATAACCTAAGATAGCTATGAAATGCTTTCAAAATGCACAGAATAAAAGTTATGATAGGTATACTCATCACAAAGAGATTTTAATAGTTCAAAATGAGCCTGCTGCATTGATTGCTTTTCCAAACCCACCCTGCTGTCAAGGCTCTTCATGGTTAAGAGGTCCAGTGTCTTCAGAGAGTGGCCCGTGGGTGAGATGAAGTACAGGCACACGTGGATGCGAGAATCATGGTAGTTAAAGAGAGAGCGTTTAATCTTCAGTTCCTCTTGGAGATAAGCCTCAAATTGAGCATCTATGTAGTCAACTATTGGTTGGTAGCTAAAACATAATTATTTAAATAGTTAACACAACACATTCATGTTACCCTAATAAGATATTTATGTACCTGTACATTTGAGATCTATATTTTCACCAATTAATAAAGTTAGTATCTATCTAAACAACTTCAGTAATAAAACAAATTGTGCAGGGCATGCACGCACAAAGGCGGCACTTCAGAACCATCAGGACAACTTGCGCTTTACACTTCTTTGTAGAAATGACATTCATTGGATTTACCCCAATTCAGTTTCACAATCATTTAAATACTGGGTCCATTTGCCTTCTCACAAAAGTTCCCACATCCCCAGACTGCTGAATGAGACTAGGCATCTCATTGTAACCAGACTGGGCCACACACATTTAACTGGGAGAAGGCATGAGCAATAATAGCTAAAAATGTATTTGTAAAATTCCATCACTTCTGCTTCTTAAATCAGATTCATACAAAGCATTAATGTAGTAAGGAGGAAAGGCATGGTTTCATTTCCTTTAGTTATAAACAAAGGACAGTCCCATCACACCCTGAGCTCTGAATGCTCACATCAGAGCTCCTTCTGGCATGCTTTTTCACTTTAGTTGTTTCTTTCTATCCATTCTTCAAGATGCAAATCATATCCAACTGTGCGTGCACAGCACCCTGGGAATCACTTCCGGATTAGGTTGTGAAAGGTCCACTTCATTTGGGTAGCTAAATCACTGCCTATACTACTCTAGTTGCTACTCTTGGCTATTCTCATTAAGTGACTTTTGGTTTCCACGTGAAAGTAACAGCAAACGTTCCTCTGCCAAATTCCCTGGACACCTTCATAATGACCTTTGTTTACTGGAATATAGTTGATATACAATATTATATTGGTTTCAGATGTATAACATAGTGACTCTATAATTACATATTTTACTAAATGCTCAACACTGTTTAGTGTAGTTACCCCCTGCTACCATACCAAGATACCATACCAAATTGGTTCAATTGTCTATGCTGTACATTCATTCATATAACTAACTGATAATTTTAAGTCTGTACCACTTTACCAACTTCACCTATTTCACCCATCCCCCACTTCCTCACCTACTGTAACCAACAGTGCATTGTCAGTATTTATGGGTCTATTTCTCTTTGTTTTGTTTTTTAGATTCTACACATAAGTGAAATCATACAGCATTTGTCTTTTTCTGTCTGACTTATTTCACATAGCATAATACCCTCTAGGTCCATCCAAGTTGTGGCAAACGACAAGATCTTTTTTATGGCTGAGCAATATTGAATTGTGTATATGCACCACTTCTTTATCCATTCATCTATTGATGGCACATGGGTTCCTTGCATATCTTGGCTATTGTAAATCATGCTGCAATAAACCTAAGTGTGCATATATCTTTTCAAATTAGTGATTTTGTTTTCCTTGGGAACTTCCGCATAAATGGAATTGCTGAGTCGTATGGAATTTCTATTTTTTAGCTTCTTGAGGAACCTCCATGCTGCTTTCCACAGTGGTTGTACCAATTTACATTCCCACCAACAGGGTAGGAGGGTTCCCTTTTCTCCACACCCTCCCCAACACTTGTTATTTCTTATCTTTTGGATAGTGGCCATTCTGACCAGTGTGAGGTGATACCTCATTGTGGTTTTGATTTTCATTTCCCTGATAATTAGCGATATGGAGCATCTTTTCATGTGCCTGTTGGTCATCTATATGTCTTTTTTGGAAAAATGTCTATTTGGGTCCTCTGCACATTTTTAATTGGGCTGTTTTTGGTGTTGTTGAGTTCTTTATGTGTTTTGGATATTAGCTCCATATTGGATATATCATTTGAAAATATATATTCTACCATACTATTGGTTGCTTTTTTGTTTTATTGGTTTTCTTTGCTCTGCAGAAGTTTTTTAGTTTAATGTAGTCCTATCTGTTCATTTTTCCTTTTGTTTCCCTTGCCCAGATGTTTCTAGAAAAAATTATTCATGCTGATGTTCAAGAAAATTCCTGCCTATGTTTTCTTCTATGAGATTTTTACGTCTTAATCCATTTCGAGTTTACTTTTGTGTATGGTATGACAGTGATTTAGTTTCATTCTCTTGCATATAACTGTCCAGTTTTCCCAATGCCATTTATTGACGAGGCTTTTTTCCCCCATTAGATATTCTTGCCTCTTTTGTCATATATTAATTGATCACATATGTGTGGGTTTATATTTTGGCTCTCTATTCCATTCCATTGATCTTTGGGTCTACTCTTGTGCCAGTACCATACTGTTTTAATCACTGTAGCTTTGTTAGTATAGCTTGAAATCAGGAAGTGGGATATACCCTGCTTTGTTCTTTGTCAAGATTGCACTGGCTAATTTTTGTGTGTGTGGTTCAATACAAGTCTTAGGATTATTTGTTCTAGTTCACTGAAAATACCACTGGTATTTTGATAGGGATTGCACTGAATCTGTAAATTGCTTCAGGCAGCATGGCCATTTTGACAATGTTAATTCTCCTATCCATTAGCATGGGACAGATTTCCATTTATTTGTGGTTTTCTCAATTTCTTTCATCAATGTCATGGTTTTCAGAGTACAGGTTTTTCACCTCCTTGGTTAAGTTTATTAGGTATTTTGTTCTTTTTGATGTAATTGTTCTCTTGATTTTTCTTTCTGCTAGTTTGTTATTAGCATATAGAATGCAACAGATTTCTGTATATTGATTTTATATCCTGCAACTTTACTGAATTCATTTCTTAGCTTTAATAGCTTTTTGGTGGAATCTTTAGGTTTTCTATATATAGTATAATGTCATGCAAATAGTCTCAGTTTTACTTCTTCCTTACCAATTTGGATGTCTTTTATCTCTTCATTTTGTCTGACTGCCATGGCTAGGACCTCCAGCACTGTGATGAATAAAGTTGGTGAGGGTGGACATCCTTGTCTTGTTCCTGATCTTAGAGGAAAAGCTTTCAGCTTTTTGCCACTGAGTATGATGTTGGCTGTAGGTTTGTCATATATGGCCTTTATTATGTGATGCAGTATATTCCCTTTATACCCACTTAGTTCAGAGTTTTTATCATGAATGGATGTTGAATTTTGTCAAATGCTTTTTCAGCATTTATTGAGATGATCCCATGGTTTTTACCTTTCCTTTTGTTAATGCAGTGTATCACATTGATTCATTTGCAGATATTGTACCATCCTTGCATCCCTGGAATAAGTCCCACTTGGTTGTGGTGAATGATCCTTTTCATGTATTTTTTAATTCGGTTCCTTAATACTTAGTTGGGGATTTTTGCATCTATGTTCATCAGGTATATTAGTCTGTAATATTATTTTTCTCCAGTGTCTGGTTTTGGTATTAGTAATGCTGGTCTCACAAAATGATTTTGGAGTATTCCTATCTCTTTTATATTTTAGAATACTTTAAGGAGAATGGATATTAGCACTTCCTTAAATGATTGGTAGAACTCACCTGTAAAGCCATCAGGTCCTACACTTTTGTTTGTTGGGAGTTTTTGATTACCAATTCAATTCCGTTACTAGTAATCAGTCTGTTTAGACTTTCTGTTTCTTCTTGGTTCAGTCTTGTATGTTTCTAGGAATTTAACCATTTCTTCTAGGGTGTCCAGTTTATTGACATATAATTATTCATAGGATTCTCTTGTAATTCTTTGAATGTCTGTGGTGTCAGTTGTAACTTCTTTTTCATTTCTGATTTTATGCCCTTTTTTTCTTGATAAGTCTGGCTAAAGGTTTGTCTATTTTTGTTTATCTTCTCAAAGAACCAGCTCTTGGTTTCACTGTTTTTTTAGTCTCTATTTTATCCATTTATGCTCTGATCTTTATAATGTTCTTCCTTTTACTAACCTTGTGGTTTGTTTGTCTTTCTTTTTTTAGTTCCTTTAAGTGTAAGGTTAGATTGTTGAGACTGTTCTTGTTTCTTAAGGTAGGCCTGTAATGGTATGAACTTCCCTCTTAGAACTGCTTTTGCTGCATCCATTTTGAACCATTTGTATTTCTTTTTTGACTCCATGTACTGTTTCATTTCCTTTGATCTATTCATTGATTATTTAAAGCATGTTGTTTAGCTTCCATGTGTTTGTTTCCCGTTTTCTCTGTAATTTCTAGTTTCATAACATTGTGGCATGAAAAAATGCTTGATACAATTTCAATCTTCCTAAATCTGTACAGATTTGTTTTGTGCCCTAATATATGATCTACTCTGGAGAACATTCCATGTGCAATGTGTATTCTGTTGTTTTTGTTTTGAATGTTCTGCATAGACCTGTTAAGTCCATTTGGCCTGAGGTGTCATATTCAATGCCTCTGTTTCCTTATTTATATTGTCTGAATAATCTAGCCACATGTAGGTGGGGTGTCAAAGTCTCCTACTATTATTGCATTGCTATATATTTCTCCCTTTAGGTCTGTACTTGCTTTATATATTTAAGTGCTCTTATGCTGGTTGCACAGATATTTATAATGGTATATCCTTTTGTTGGACTGATCCTTTCATCATGTCCTTCTTTGTCTCTTGATACTTTCTTTGTTTTGCAGTCTACTTTGCTCATGTAAATATTGACCCTCCAGCTTTTTTTTTCATCCCTGTTTGATTAGAATATCTCTTTCCATCCCCTCAGTTTCAGTCTGTGCATGTCTTTAAGTTTGAAGTGGGTCTCTTACAGGCAGCAAATAGAAGGGTCTTGGTTTTTTATCCATTCGGTCACCATATCTCTTTTGATTGGAGCAGTTAGTCCATTTACATTTAAATTATCAATATGTATGTACTTATTGCCATTTTGTTAAATGATTCCTGGTTATTTTTTTAGCTCTTCTATGATCCTTTCTTCCTCTCTTTTTTTGTGTTTTATGACTTTCTTTAGTGTTATGGTTGTGTTCCCTTGTTGTTCTTTTTTTGTGTATCGTAAGTTTTTGGTTTGTCATTGCCATGAGGTTCTTACATGATATCCTATGAATATAACAATTTATATTACACTGATGGTCACTGAAGTTCACATGCATTCTAAGAGTACATTTATTACTCCCCCTCCCCATGTTTTATGTATATAATATCTTCTTTTACACTTTTTAATTTAGTGATTCCCTTAACCAATTCTTAGATGTAATTGGCTTTGCTATTTTGGTCTTTTTGACTTTCATACTAGCTTTTAAGTAAACAGATCTTCTACCTCTGCTATATGTTTGTGTTACCAATGGAAAACTTTCCCTTTCTTACATTTCTTGCTTTTAGTTAGGATCTTTTCTTTTCCTCCTAAAGAAGTCCCTTTTTAACATTTCTCATAGGCTGGTTTAGTATTGGTGAACTCTTAACATATTTATCTGTGAAGTTCCTTATCTCTCTTTCAATTCTGAACAATAACCTTGATGGGTAAAGCATGCTTGGTTGGAAATTTTTTCCTTTCAGCATTTTGAGTATATCATGTCACTCTCTTCTATCTTATAGAGTTTCTGCTGAAATATCAGCTGATAGCCTTATGGGGTTTCCTTTATATATAATTTGCTGCCCTTCTCTTGTGGTTTTTAAGATTTTTGTCTTTGATTTTGCATTTTAATGACAATGTGTCTTGGTGTGACCTCCTCGGGGTCATCTTGTTTGGAGCACTCTCTGCTTCCTGGACCTGGGAGACTGTTTCCTTCCCTAGGTTAAGAAAGCTTCCAGCTATCATTTCTTCAAATAAGTTTTCCACTCCTTTCTCTCTCTCTTCTCCTTTTGGGGCTCCTATAACACAGATGTTAGGACATCTGATGTTGTCCCAGAGCTCTCTTACCCTACCCTCATCTCTTTTAATTCTCTTCCTTCTCCTATTCAGTGTGAGTGTTTCCCTTTAGTCCATCTTCCAAGTCACGGATCCATTCTGTATCCTCTGGTCTGTTGTTCATTCCCTCTAGTGTACTTTTTATTTCATCTATTGAATTCATCATCACTGATTGGTTCCTTCTTAGATTTTTCTATATCTTTGTTGAAGTTCCCCTTGAGTTCCACCATTGTTTTCTCAAGTTTGGAGAGTATCTTTAAAACCACTGCTTTACAATATGGGTGGCCAACAGGGCCATGAAAAGATGCCCCACGTGGCTAATTATCAGGGAAATGCAAATTAAAACCACAATGAGATATCACCTCACACGAGTCAGAATGGCCACTATTCAAAACACAAGAAATACCAAATGCAGGCGAGGATGTGGAGAAAGGGGACCCTTTCTCCTGTTGGTAGGAATGTAAACTGCTGCAACAATTGTGGAAAGCAATATGAAGATTCCTCAAAAACCTAAAACTAAAAATACCATTTGAGCCAGTAATTCCACTTCCAGGAATTTACATGAAGGAAACAAGATCCCCATTGTGAAAAGACGTATGAACCCCTATGTTTACTGCTGCACTATTTACAATAGCCAAGATATGAAAGCAACCCATTTGATTAAATATCTCTTTCCATTCCCTCAGTTTCCGTCAATAGATGAACAGATAAAGAAGATGTGGTACATACACATAATAGATTATTATTAAGCCACAAAAAGAAAAAAAAATCTTGCCATTTGCAACAACATGGATGGATCTAGAGGGTATTATGCTCAGTGAAATAAGCCAGGTGGAGAAAGACAAATGCCAAATGGTTTCACTCATTTGTGGAGTTTAAAAACAAAGCAAAACAGAAGGAACAAAAAAAGCAGTAGACTCACAGACACCAAGAAGAGACTAGTGGTTACCATAGGGGAGGGGCTGGGAATGTGGGAGGGGAGGGAGAAGGGGATTAAGGGACACTATAATTCATGATCACAATATAGGTATGTCACTGGGATGGTAGTACAGCATGGAGAATATAATGACTCAGTATCTTACTATGTTGATAGTGACCACACTGGAGGGGGTGAGGACTTGATAATATGGATGAATGTTGAACCACCATGTTGTGAATGTGAAACCATCAAAAGATTGTATATCAACGATACTTTAATAAAAAAACTGCTTTAAACTCCTTATCAGGTAAAATGATTAACTCTGGTTCATTTAGCTTTTTTCCTGGGTTTTTTTCTTGTTCTGTTGTTTGGAGCATATTCCTCTGTCTCCTTATTTTGTCCGACTTTCTGTGCTTGATTCTATGAATTAGTTGGAAGGGCTCACTCTCCCAGTAATTAAGAATTGGCTTTGTATAGGAATATCCCTTGAGTAGCCTTGAGCCTCACGGCTCTGGCAGGCTGGCGTTGGATTAGGTGTGAGACAAACTTTTCCTGATGCTGGGGCTCCCAGGGCATAGTTTTGGCAGGCAGAGTATGGTGGGCTGTTGAAGGGGCTTCTGGGTGAACATCTGTTGGTTCTATACTGATGAGGAAGGGTCGTGGGCAAGTGGCAGGTAGGAGGACATGCCTGGTAACTTCTGGGTTGGCACCAGCTAAGCCTCTGTGTCTCCTCACACATATGCGTGCGGGTGCTCTGTGCCACTCTGGGGAATTCTGGCACCAGGGCGCCAGCCTGCAGTTTTGTGCACACTCCCTGTCGGGCTGGTGGATGGCAGCAGGTACCAAAGTGGAACTGCTGGATCTTCTGTAGATGTTTCTGGGTATAGGCAAGGGCCAGGAGGCCGCCCAGACCACATCTGAGATTGGCGTGTGCACCCAGACCCTGCTTCTGGCCCTCCTAAGATGTGTTGAAGGAGCACAAACATGTGCTGGTAGCTCCTTCCATCCGGGATTGCTTCCAACAGTTTCCTTGCCAAGCAGTAAGTGTTCAGTTCTGAAAATTGGGTTCTTTCACTTATGGTCTAGCCACACTTTGAACCACAAAGTACCTCAGGGCGGGGAGTTCATACCTGCTCTCTGGGATGCTCTCCCCTACCCCCTGGCCAATGGGGGTGGGGTTCCCATGTCTCCATCTTGCCTACTGCTTTTTATTGATCATTCTGTCCATTACTGTAAAGAAAGTGCTCACTTCGGTCTCTGTTCTTCAATAGGGTAAAATGTTCTGTGCGTAGGTGTGCATTTGGTGTGCAATTGGGAGAAGGTGCAGTCAGGCCCCCTCAACTCCTCCAACTCTCCAGAATCCCCATAATGATTGTAGCCCCCAAGTGGAGCAGCACCTTGTGTGGCTGAGGTACTCAACAGAATTCATAAAATTGAATTCCTCCATAAAGTTCCCTGACCTGTCTAATCCTTACAGATCATCACCTCTTCTTTTTTTTTTTTTGAGGGCATATCTCATATTTATTGATCAAATGGTTGTTAACAACAATAAAATTCTGTATAGGGGAGTCAATGCTCAATGCAAAATCATTAATCCACCCCAAGCCTAATTTTCGTCAGTCTCCAATCTTCTGAAGCATAACGAACAAGTTCTTACATGGAGAACAAATTCTTACATAGTGAATAAGTTACATTGTGAACAGTACAAGGGCAGTCCTCATACAAACTTTCGGTTTTGCTCATGCATTATGAACTATAAACAGTCAGTTCAAATATGAATACTCATTTGATTTTTATACTTGATTTATATGTGAATACCACATTTCTCTCTTTATTATTATTATTTTTAATAAAATGCTGAAGTGGTAGGTAGATACAAGATAAAGGTAGAAAACATAGTTCAGTGTTGTAAGAGAGCAAATGTAGATGATCAGGTGTGTGCCTGTAGACTATGTGTTAATCCAAGCTAGACAAGGGCAATAAAACATCCACGTATGCAGAAGATTTCTCTCAAAACAGGGGGGGTGAGGTTCTAAGCCTCACCTCTGTTGATCCCCAATTTCTCACCTGATGAGCCCCCTGCGATTGTGCCTGTCTTAGGTTGTTCCTCCCTTGAGGAATCTTACCCGTCTCTGGCTAACCAGTCATCTTCCGGGGCCATACAGGGAAATGTAAAGTTGGTAAGTGAGAGAGAAGCCTTATTGTTTGCAAAGGTTAGCTTTTTACTTCTTTGCATATTTATGCCCTGTGGCTTCTATGCCCAGCATTTGTCTTGAGGTATCTTTACCACTTGGAAGAATTATGATACTCGGTAAATTTGATATGAGGCATGAGTTCTATTTAAGGGTTGTAATTAGGAAAGAAGAAGAAAAGCTATGGAAGTAGCAGGCGGAAGAAAACATGGGAAGATTGACTATTTCTTTGACATATCTTCTTGTAGAGTAACTTCAGCATGTATAGGTTTTAAACTACTAATTAAATTGCGCACACACATTAACATAATAGGACTACAGTTACATAACCAAAGCATACCTGTAATTACCAGCCATCTCCAGTGAAACCAAGAAAACCAGTTAGGCACCTTAGGCATTTGTGAAAACTTATCTATGATATGGTGGATATTGTCCAACTGAACTTGAACAGTCTGAGAGAAATCAGACAAATTAAAATAACCCATTCCTGGGAACTTTTCACAACCCATATGTTGTTTTAACAGTAAATAGTCTGTAGTTGTAAGATTTTGGAGTGCTACAATTTGCACTTCTCCTGATTCTTGGTTGAGTTCCAACCGTATAGATCCAGTCAAATTTGTTGTGTTACTGTATGCACAGGCCAGCTTAGATATCTCCTTCTTCATTCCCATGGCAAGTCCAGGAACTGGTGGGATGAGTGCATCTACACCTGTAGCAGTGTATGGATCTTTGTTGGGGTTTTTTTGATGATCATCTTCTGGCATGAGTCTTCCAGAGAGTGCTGATGTTGGAAGTTCTTTTTCATATCGTATCTTAGTTCATTTTCAGGGTAGCCAAATTAGGCTTTGATCCTCTGTATGAACACAAACAGACACTTTGCCTACACTTTTACATGCCCTTTATATCATTGTGTAGAACTCATTGGAGGTCACCACACAGGAACTGCCTTTTTTTTTGGTATCATTACTCTACACTTGCATGACGAATATTATGTTTACTAGGCTCTCCCCTATACCAGGTTCCCCCTATAAACCCCTTTACAGTCACTATCCATCAGCATAGCAAAATGTTACAGAATCACTACTTGCCTTTTCTGTGTTGTACAGCCCTCCACTTTCTCCCACCCCCCCATGCATGCTAATCTTAATATCCCCCTTCTTCTTCCCCCTCCTTATCCCTTTCTACCCACCCATCCTCGCCAGTCCCTTTCCCTTTGGTACCTGTTAGTCCATTCTTGAGTTCTGTGATTCTGCTGCTGTTTTGTTTCTTCAGTTTTTCCTTTGTTCTTATACTCCACAGATGAGTGAAATCATTTGGTATTTCCCTTTTTCCGCTTGGCTTGTTTCACTTAGCATAATACTCTCCAGCTCCATCCATGTTGCTGCAAATGGTAGGATTTGCCCTTTCTTATGGCTGAGTAGTATTCCATTGTGTATATGTACCACATCTTCTTTATCCATTCATCTATTGATGGACATTTAGGTTGCTTCCAATTCTTGGCTATTGTAAATAGTGCTGCAATAAACATAGGGGTGCACTGGTCTTTCTCAAACTTGATTGCTGCATTCTTAGGGTAAATTCCTAGGAGTGCAATTCCTGGGTCAAATGGTAAGTCTGTTTTGAGCATTTTGATGTACCTCCATACTGCTTTCCACAATGGTTGAACTAATTTACATCCCCACCAGCAGTGTAGGAGGGTTCCCCTTTCTCCACAGCCTCGCCAACATTTGTTGTTGTCTTTTGGATGGCAGCCATCCTTACTGGTGTGAGGTGATATCTCATTGTAGTTTTAATTTGCATTTCTCTGATAATTAGTGATGTGGAGCATCTTTTCATGTCTCTCTTGGACATCTGTATTTCTTTTTTGGAGAACTGTCTGTTCAGTTCCTCTGCCCATTTTTTAATTGGGTTATTTGTTTTTTGTTTGTTGAGGCGTGTGTGTGAGCTCTTTATATATTCTGGAAGTAAAGCCTTTATCAGATGTGCCATTTTCAAATATATTCTCCCATACTGTAAGGTTCCTTTTTGTTCTATTGATGGTGTCTTTTGCTGTACAGAAGCTTTTCAGCTTAATAGAGTCCCACTTGTTCATTTTTGCTGTTGTTTTCCTTGCCCGGGGAGATATGTTCAAGAAGAGGTCACTCATGTTTATGTCTAAGAGGTTTTTGCCTATGTTTTCTTCCAAGAGTTTAATGGTTTCATGGCTTACATTCAGGTCTTTGATCCATTTTGAGTTTACTTTTGTATATGGGGTTAGACAGTGGTCCAGTTTCATTCTCCAACATGTAGCTGTCCAGTTTTGCCAGCACCATCTGTTGAAGAGACTGTCATTTCGCCATTGTATGTCCATGGTTCCTTTATCAAATATTAATTGTCCATATATGTCTGGGTTAATGTCTGGATTCTCTAGTCTGTTCCAT
Organism: Manis pentadactyla; assembly: GCF_030020395.1. NCBI lineage: Eukaryota > Metazoa > Chordata > Mammalia > Pholidota > Manidae > Manis > Manis pentadactyla. The sequence goes on along the minus strand of NC_080020.1, from coordinate 142,113,184 downwards.
TGGTCTGTGGCTCTGTTCTTGTGCCAGTACCAAATTGTCTTGATTACTATGGCTTTATAGTAGAGCTTGAAGTTGGGGAGTGAGATCCCCCCTACTTTATTCTTCTTTCTCAGGATTGCTTTGGCTATTTGGGGTCTTTGGTGTTTCCATATGAAGTTTTGAATTATTTGTTCCAGTTCATTGAAGAATGTTGCTGGTAGTTTCATAGGGATTGCATCAAATCTGTATATTGCTTTGGGCAGGATGGCCATTTTGACGATATTAATTCTTCCTAGCCATGAGCATGGGATGAGTTTCCATCTGTTAGTGTCCCCTTTAATTTCTCTTAAGAGTGACTTGTAGTTTTCAGAGTATAAGTCTTTCACTTCTTTGGTTAGGTTTATTCCTAGGTATTTTATTCTTTTTGATGCAATTGTGAATGGAGTTGTTTTCCTGATTTCTCTTTCTGTTGGTTCATTGTTAGTGTATAGGAAAGCTACAGATTTCTGTGTGTTGATTTTGTATCCTGCAACTTTGCTGTATTCTGCTATCAGGTCTAGCAGTTTTGGGGTGGAGTCTTTAGGGTTTTTTATGTACAGTATCATGTAATCTGCAAATAGTGACAGTTTAATTTCTTCTTTACCAATCTGTATTACTTCTATTTTTTTGTTGTGTCTGATTGCCATGGCTAGGACCTCCAGTACTATGTTAAATAACAGTGGGGAGAGTGGGCATCCCTGCCTAGTTCCCGATCTCAGAGGAAATGCTTTCAACTTCTCGCTGTTCAATATAATGTTGGCTGTGGGTTTATCATAGATGGCCTTTATTATGTTGAGGTACTTGCCCTCTATTCCCATTTTGCTGAGAGTTTTTATCATGAATGGATGTTGAACTTTGTCAAATGCTTTTTCAGCATCTATGGAGATGATCATGTGGTTTTTGTCTTTCTTTTTGTTGATGTGGTGGATGATGTTGATGGACTTTTGAATGTTGTACCATCCTTGCATCCCTGGGATGAATCCCACTTGGTCATGGTGTATGATCCTTTTGATGTATTTTTGAATTCTGTTTGCTAATATTTTGTGGAGTATTTTTGCATCTACGTTCATCAGGGATATTGGTCTGTAGTTTTCTTTTTTGGTGGTGTCTTTGCCTGGTTTTGGTATTAGGGTGACGTTAGCTTCATAGAATGAGTTTGGGAGTATCCCCTCCTCTTCTATTTCCTGGAAAACTTTAAGGAGAATGGGTATTATGTCTTCTCTGTATGTCTGATAAAATTCCGAGGTAAATCCATCTGGCCCGGGGGTTTTCTTCTTTGGTGGTTTTTTGATTACCGCTTCAATTTCATTGCTGGTAATTGGTCTGTTTAGATTTTCTGTTTCTTTCTGGGTCAGTCTTGGAAGGTTGTATTTTTCTAGGAAGCTGTCCATTTCTCCTAGGTTTCCCAGCTTGTTAGCATATAGGTTTTCATAGTATTCTCTAATAATTCTTTGTATTTCTGTGCGGTCCATCGTGATTTTTCTTTTCTCGTTTCTGATACTGTTGATTTGTGTTGACTCTCTTTTCCTCTTAATAAGTCTGGCTAGAGGCTTATCTATTTTGTTTATTTTCTCAAAGAACCAGCTGTTGGTTTCATTGATTTTTGCTATTGTTTTATTCTTCTGAATTTTATTTATTTCTTCTCTGATCTTTATTATGTCCCTCCTTCTGCTGACCTTAGGCCTCATTTGTTCTTCTTTTCCAATTTCGATAATTGTGACATTAGACCATTCATTTGGGATTGTTCTTCCTTTTTTAAATATGCTTGGATTTCTGTTTACTTTCCTCTTAAGACTGCTTTTGCTGTGTCCCACAGAAGTTGGGGCTTAGTGTTGTTGTTGTCATTTGTTTCCATATATTGCTGGAACTCCATTTTGATTTGGTCATTGATCCATTGATTATTTAGGAGTGTGTTGTTAAGCCTCCATGTGTCTGTGAGCCTTTTTGCTTTCTTTGTACAGTTTATTTCTAGTTTTATGCCTTTGTGGTCTGAAAAGTTGGTTGGTAGGATTTCAATCTTTTAGAATTTTCTGAGGCTCTTTTTGTGGCCTAGTATGTGGTCTATTCTGGAGAATGTTCCATGTGCACTTGAGAAGAATGTGTATCCTGTTGCTTTTGGATATAGAGTTCTGTAGATGTCTATTAGGTCCATCTGCTCTACTGTGTTGTTCAGTGCTTCCGTGTCCTTACTTATTTTCTGCCCGGTGGATCTATCCTTTGGGGTGAGTGGTGTGTTGAAGTCTCCTAGAATGAATGCATTGCAGTCTATTTCCCCCTTTAGTTCTGTTAGTATTTGTTTCACATATGCTGGTGCTCCTGTGTTGGGTGCATATATATTTAGAATGGTTATACCCTCTTGTTGGACTGAGCCCTTTATCATTATGTAGTGTCCTTCTTTATCTCTTGTTACTTTCTTTGTTTTGAAGTCTATTTTGTCTGATATTAGTACTGCAACCCCTGCTTTCTTCTCGCTGTTGTTTGCCTGAAATATGTTTTTCCATCCCTTGACTTTTAGTCTGTGCATGTCTTTGGGTTTGAGGTGAGTTTCTTGTAAGCAGCATATAGATGGGTCTTGCTTTTTTATCCATTCTATTACTCTGTGTCTTTTGATTGGTGCATTTAGTCCATTAACATTTAGGGTGACTATTGAAAGATATGTACTTATTGCCATTGCAGGCTTTAAATTCGTGGTTACCAAAGGTTCAAGGTTAGCCTCTTTAGTATCTTACTGCCTAATTTAGCTCGCTTATTGAGCTGTTATATACACTGTCTGGAGATTCTTTTCTTCTCTCCCTTCTTATTCCTCCTCCTCCGTTCTTCATATGTTGGGTGTTTTGTGCTGTGCTCTTTCTAGGAGTGCTCCCATCTAGAGCAGTCCCTGTAAGATGTTCTGTAGAGGTGGTTTGTGGGAAGCAAATTCCCTCAGCTTTTGTTTGTCTGGGAATTGTTCAATCCCACCGTCATATTTAAATGATAGTCGTGCTGGATACAGTATCCTTGGTTCAAGGCCCTTCTGTTTCATTGCATTAAATATATCATGCCATTCTCTTCTGGCCTGTAAGGTTTCTGTTGAGAAGTCTGACGTTAGCCTGATGGGTTTTCCTTTATAGGTGACCTTTTTCTCTCTAGCTGCCTTTAAATCTCTTTCCTTGTCCTTGATCTTTGCCATTTTAATTATTATGTGTCTTGGTGTTGTCCTCCTTGGATCCTTTCTGTTGGGGGTTCTGTGTATTTCCGTGGTCTGCTCGATTATTTCCTCCCCCAGTTTGGGGAAGTTTTCAGCAATTATTTATTCCAAGATACTTCCCATCCCTTTTCCTCTCTCTTCTTCTTCTGGTACCCCTATAATACGGATATTGTTCCTTTTGGAATATTCACACAGTTGTCTTAATATTGTTTCATTCCTGTAGATCCTATTATCTCTCTCTATGTCAGCTGCTATGCGTTCCTGTTCTCTGGTTTTCAATTCCATCAATGGCCTCTTGCATCCTATCCATTCTGCTTATAAACGCTTCCAGAGTTTGTTTCATTTCTGTAATCTCCTTTCTGACATCTGTGATCTCCCTCGGGACTTCATCCCATATCTCTTGCGTATTTCTCTGCATCTCTGTCAGCACGTTTATGATTCTTATTTTGAATTCTTTTTCAGGAAGACTGGTTAGGTCTGTCTCCTTCTCTGGTGTTGTCTCTGTGATCTTTGTCTGCCTGTAGCTTTGCCTTTTCATGGTGATAGGAATAGTTTGCAGAGCTGGGACAAGCGATGGCTGGAAGAACTTCCCTTCTTGTTGGTTTGTGGCCCTCCTCTCCTGGGAGAACAGCGACCTCTAGTGGCTTGTGCTGGGTAGCTGTGCACAGACAGGGCTTCTGCTTCCTGCCCGGCTGCTATGGAGTTTATCTCCGCTGTTGCTGTGGGCGTGGCCTGGCTTGGGCTGCTGCTCCAAAGTGGTGGAGTCCCATTGGAGGGGCAGCGGCCGGGAGGCTATTTATCTCCATAAGGGGCCTCCGTGCTCCCTGCAGCCCAGGGGATTAGGGTGCCCAGAGATTCCCGGATTCCCTACCTCTGGATTAAGTGTCCCGCCCTGCCCCTTTAAGACTTCCAAAAAGTGCTCGCCAAAACAAAACAGAAAAAAAAGAAAAAAATGGCCGCTCGCTTTTCTTTTGTCCTCTGGCGCCAGGCCTCTGGTACCCTCTCACCGTTCTTGCTGTCTTGTTTCCCTAGTATCCAGGCTCCCATGCACGCACTGTGTGGTCCGGATGGCTGGGGATGGGTGTTCAGCAGTTCTGGGCTCCGTCTCCCTCCCGCTCTGCCTACTCTTCTCCCGCTGGGAGCTCGGGGGAGGGGCGCTCGGGTCCCGCCGAGCCAGGGCTTGTATCTTACCCCCTTTACAAGGCACTGGGTTCTCGCAGGTGTGGATGTGGTCTGGATGTTGTCCTGTGTCCTCTGGTCTTTATTCTAGGAAGAGTTGTTGTCTTTGTTATATTTTCATAGATATATGTGGTTTTGGGAGGAGATTTCCGCTGCTCTACTCACGCCGCCATCTTGGCTCCACCCCTCATCACCTCTTTTAAACTCATAAAATACCTTTTTCTCCCCGTGCAGTTGGTAAGCAATGTGAGGACAGAGAGAGCATCTTAACCTCAGTGTCCTCACAGTGACTAGCCTTGAACATTATCAAATGGACTATTAGAAACACCATCCTTGAGAAACTGGTCTAATGTGACCCAACATGATTCCTTCCCCAAAGTAATAAAATACAAAAAATTTATCTATAAGTACATATTTAGCAAAGAAGGTTCTATTAATGACTAAAATATACAACCTATTTTTTATACCTAAGCAAATAGCCATAAATGTTCCTCTATCTGAATGTTCTACATTACGCTTGTCATAAATACAAACCACAAACAATTTCTGCTAAATAAATTATAGACCATTATTAGGTATTCTCCCACAGTAATTTGCTTGAGGTTTCCATTTTGAGTAAATTATGAACTCACTCTTCTGATGAACTGAAAGATACTGGCTTAAAATATAAAAATCACCTTCTTTAAAACATCAAAGTACTCAAAATGTGGTATGGGATTAACCAGCTCAAATCGAAGAAAGTGGAGACTGAGAGGTAAGCAGAGGACGAGGGTAGGGTCGGTACTGGGACATGCCCAGCCCGATGCGTGTTTCTGTAAGTAAAGTCTCACTGACATACTTGACCATTTGTTGACATATGTGCTGTGATGGCAGAGGCGAGGAGTTTGGGCATAGGCCATGCAAGCTGCAAGACCTGAGGTATTTACTATCTGGCCCTCCGCAAAAAAAATTTACCATCCTTTGCACTAAAAGCATCAATGCTAGTTGTATCCTGAGGCCACTTGTCAATCTAGCAGTCCTTGGGCTTTGCTTCTGAAGGACTTGTAGGACAAGAAGGAAGAAATCAAAGGCCAGGGACCATGAAGGTGGGAATCTACTAAGAGATCACCTTCCAAACTGAGCTGAGATCCTACAACCATACACCTTCAGGGAAAGAATGAACTGAAGTAAACCAGCCATTGCTCCCCAGTCCTGGAGCATCTGTACAGAAGGTGGCCCTGGCAATAAATGAAGCAGGGAAAAGAAATGGAGAAAAACCCCATCCTTTGTAAACCTGTGGCCACAGGGTCAGTCCTGACACACATCTGCTGCCCAGGTTCATGCTGCCTCTTTGACTCTGGGAACCCTAAGCCATGGAACAGGGTTAGGGACCCTGGGAGGATCAATGCCCAGAGGGCCCTAAAGCAAATCCAAGTCTGTTCAAAGGAGACATCTTCACCTTAGACCTGGAGTGTCTCTCTGCAAATACCCTGTTCAAACACCATGAAAACCAAAACAATGACCCAGCACATAAGAAAGACAAATCACAATGAGAGAGAACCACAGCAAAAAGCAAGCATTAGTAAATAATTACCATGTTAAATGCAAAAGGCTGAGAATCAATGAGAAATTGGAGCAAATTATATCAAAACCCAAAGAAAGGTAAATTATAAGAGCAGAGATTGATGAAATTTAAAATTAGAGGATCAATAAAGCCAAATTTGAAGACCAAATAAACTTTGTCAATGCTGATCAAAGAGAAAAGAAAATAAACACAAATAATATCTGAAGAGGAAAAACAGACATCATTACAGATGATGGACACAATAAATGAAACTAGGAGTATATCATCAACATTTTAAAGTAAATATATTTGAAAACTTGGATGAAATGAGCAGGTTCCTGGGAAACTGTAACTTACCACAACTGTCTCAAAACACAACTCTAAACTGTCCTATAATCACTGAAGAAAATTAGTAACTCAAATTCTCCAAAAACTCCAAGCCTATATGGTTTTATAGATGAATTCCACCACTCATTCCAGGAAAAAATAAGTCTAATCTTCCACACATTTTTTTTCCAGAAAGTAGAGTGAAAAAAACTACCCAAACTCATTTTAGAAACCTAACATAATCTTGTTTAAAAAAAAGGAGAGGAGGGGGCAGAAGATGGCGGCGTGAGTAGAGCAGCGGAAATCTCCTTCCAAAACAACATATATCTATGAAAATGTAACAAAGACAACCCTTCCTAGAATAAAGACCAGAGGACACAGGACAATATCCAGACCACATCCGCACCTGAGAGAACCCAGCGCCTCGCGAAGGGGGTAAGATACAAGCCCTGGCCCCGCGGGAGCCCAGCGCCCCTCCCCCCAGCTCCCGGAGGGAGAAGAACAGGCAGAGCGGGAGGGAGACGGAGCCCAGGACAGCCGAACACCCAGCCCCAGCCATCCGGGCCAGAGTGCAGGGCGCTCGATACTAGGAAAACAGGGCAGCAAGAACAGTGAGCAGGCACTGGAGGCTGGGCGACAGAGGGCATAAGAAAAGCGCGCGACCATTTTTTTTTTGCTTTTTTGCTGTTTTGTTTTGGCGAGCGCTTTTTGGAAGTCTTAAAGGGATAGGGACCCCAATACTAGGGAAACAGGGCAGAAAGACCGGTGAGCAGAGGCCTGAGGCTGGCACTGCAGAATAAAGAAAAACGAACGACCACCTTTTTTTTTTTTTTTTTCAATTAAAAACTTTTTTTTTTTTTTAATTAAAAAAATTTTTTTTTCTTTTTTTTTTTGGTGGGCATTGTTTTGTTTTGGCGGGTGCTTTTTGGAAGTCTTAAAGGGGCAGGGCGGGTCACTTAATCCAGAGGTAGGGAATCCGGGATCTCTGGGCACCCTAACCCCTGGGCTGCAGGGAGCAGGGAGGCCCCTTACGGAGATAAATAGCCTCCCAGCAGCTCCTGCTCCAACGCCACTCCACCATTTTGGAGTAGCTGCCCGAGCTAGGCCACGCCCACGGCAACAGCGGAGATTAACTCCATAGCAGCCGGGCAGGAAGCAGAAACCCTGTCTGCGCGCAGCTGCGCAGCACAAGCCACTAGAGGCCGCTGTTCTCCCAGGAGAGGAGGGATACAAACCAACAAGAAAGGAAGTCCTTCCAGCCGTCACTCGTTCCAGTCCTGCAGACTATTCCTATCACCATGAAAAGGCAAAGCTACAGGCAGACAAAGATCACAGAGACAACACCAGAGAAGGAGACAGACCTAACCAGTCTCCCTGAAAAAGAATTCAAAATAAGAATCATAAACATGCTGACAGAGATGCAGAGAAATACGCAAGAGAAATGGGATGAAGTCCGGAAGGAGATCACAGATGCCAGAAAGGAGATCGCAGAAATGAAACAAACTCTGGAAGGGTTTATAAGCAGAATGGATAGAATGCAAGAGGCCATTGATGGAATTGAAATCAGAGAACAGGAACGCATAGAAGCTGACATAGAGAGAGACAAAAGGATCTCCAGGAATGAAACAATATTAAGAGAACTGTGTGACCAATCCAAAAGGAACAATATCCGTATTATAGGGGTCCCAGAAGAAGAAGAGAGAGGAAAAGAGATGGAAAGTATCTTAGAAGAAATAATTGCTGAAAACTTCCCCACACTGGGGGAGGAAGTAATCGAACAGACCACGGAAATACACAGAACCCCCAACAGAAAGGATCCAAGAAGGGCAACACCAAGACACATAATAATTAAAATGGCAAAGATCAAGGACAAGGAAAGAGTGTTAAAGGCAGCTAGAGAGAAAAAGGTCACCTATAAAGGGAAACCCATCAGGCTAACATCAGATTTCTCAACAGAAACCCTACAGGCCAGAAGAGAATGGCATGATATATTTAATACAATGAAACAGAAGGGCCTTGAACCAAGGATACTGTATCCAGCACGACTATCATTCAAATATGACGGTGGGATTAAACAATTCCCAGACAAACAAAAGCTGAGGGAATTTGCTTTCCACAAACCACCTCTACAGAACATCTTACAGGGACTGCTCTAGATGGGAGCACTCCTAGAAGGAGCACAGCACAAAACACCCAACATATGAAGAATCGAGGAGGAGGAACAAGAAGGGAGAGAAGAAAAGAATCTCCAGATAGTGTATATAACAGCTCAATAAGCGAGCTAAGTTAGGCAGTAAGATACTAAAGAGGCTAACCTTAAACCTTTGGTAACCACGAATTTAAAGCCTGCAATGGCAATAAGTACATATCTTTCAATAGTCACCCTAAATGTTAATGGGTTGAATGCACCAATCAAAAGACACAGAGTAACAGAATGGATAAAAAAGCAAGACCCATCTATATGCTGCTTACAAGAAACTCACCTCAAACCCAAAGACATGTACAGACTAAAAGTCAAGGGATGGAAAAACATATTTCAAGCAAACAACAGTGAGAAGAAAGCAGGGGTTGCAGTACTAATATCAGACAAAATAGACTTCAAAACAAAGAAAGTAACAAGAGATAAAGAAGGACACTACATAATGATAAAGGGCTCAGTCCAACAAGAGGATATAACCATTATAAATATATATGCACCCAACACAGGAGCACCAGCATATGTGAAACAAATACTAACAGAACTAAAGGGGGATATAGACTGCAATGCATTCATTCTAGGAGACTTCAACACACCACTCACCCCAAAGGATAGATCCACTGGGCAGAAAATAAGTAAGGACACGGAAGCACTGAACAACACAGTAGAGCAGATGGACCTAATAGACATCTATAGAACTCTACATCCAAAAGCAGCGGGATATACATTCTTCTCAAGTGCACATGGAACATTCTCCAGAATAGACCACATACTAGGCCACAAAAAGAGCCTCAGAAAATTCCAAAAGATTGAAATCCTACCAACCAACTTTTCAGACCACAAAGGCATAAAACTAGAAATAAACTGTACAAAGAAACCAAAGAGGCTCACAAACACATGGAGGCTTAACAACACGCTCCTAAATAATCAATGGATCAATGACCAAATCAAAATGGAGATCCAGCAATATATGGAAACAAATGACAACAACAACACTAAGCCCCAACTTCTGTGGGACACAGCAAAAGCAGTCTTAAGAGGAAAGTATATAGCAATCCAAGCATATTTTAAAAAGGAAGAGCAATCCCAAATGAATGGTCTAATGTCACAATTATCGAAATTGGAAAAAGAAGAACAGATGAGGCCTAAGGTCAGCAGAAGGAGGGACATAATAAAGATCAGAGAAGAAATAAATAAAATTGAGAAGAATAAAACAATAGCAAAAATCAGTGAAACCAAGAGCTGGTTCTTCGAGAAAATAAACAAAATAGATAAGCCTCTAGCCACACTTATTAAGAAGAAAAGAGAGTCAACACAAATCAACAGTATCAGAAACGAGAAAGGAAAAATCACGACGGACCCCACGGAAATGCAAAGAATTATTGGAGAATACTATGAAAACCTATATGCTAACAAGCTGGGAAACCTAGGAGAAATGGACAACTTCCTAGAAAAATATAACCTTCCAAGACTGACCCAGGAAGAAACAGAAAATCTAAACAGACCAATTACCAGCAACGAAATTGAAGCGGTAATCAAAAAACTACCAAAGAACAAAACCCCCGGGCCAGATGGATTTACCTCGGAATTTTATCAGACATACAGGGAAGACATAATACCCATTCTCCTTAAAGTTTTCCAAAAAATAGAGGAGGAGGGGATACTCCCAAACTCATTCTATGAAGCTAACATCACCCTAATACCAAAACCAGGCAAAGACCCCACCAAAAAAGAAAGCTACAGACCAATATCCCTGATGAACGTAGATGCAAAAATACTCAACAAAATATTAGCAAACCGAATTCAAAAATACATCAAAAGGATCATACACCATGACCAAGTGGGATTCATCCCAGGGATGCAAGGATGGTACAACATTCGAAAGTCCATCAACATCATCAACCACATCAACAAAAAGAAAGACAAAAACCACATGATCATCTCCATAGATGCTGAAAAAGCATTTGACAAAGTTCAACATCCATTCATGTTAAAAACTCTCAGCAAAATGGGAATAGAGGGCAAGTACCTCAACATAATAAAGGCCATCTATGATAAACCCACAGCCAACATTATATTGAACAGCGAGAAGCTGAAAGCATTTCCTCTGAGATCGGGAACTAGATAGGGATGCCCACTCTCTCCACTGTTATTTAACATAGTACTGGAGGTCCTAGCCACGGCAATCAGACAAAATAAAGAAATACAAGGAATCCAGATTGGTAAAGAAGAAGTTAAACTGTCACTATTTGCAGATTACATGATACTGTACATAAAAAACCCTAAAGACTCCACCCCAAAACTACTAGAACTGATATCGGAATACAGCAAAGTTGCAGGATACAAAATCAACACACAGAAATCTGTGGCTTTCCTATATACTAACAATGAACCAACAGAAAGAGAAATCAGGAAAACAACTCCATTCACAATTGCATCAAAAAAAATAAAATACCTAGGAATAAACCTAACCAAAGAAGTGAAAGACTTATACTCTGAAAACTACAAGTCACTCTTAAGAGAAATTAAAGGGGACACTAACAGATGGAAACTCATCCCATGCTCGTGGCTAGGAAGAATTAATATCGTTAAAATGGCCATCCTGCCCAAAGCAATATACAGATTTGATGCAATCCCTATGAAACTACCAGCAACATTCTTCAATGAACTGGAACAAATAATTCAAAAATTCATATGGAAACACCAAAGACCCCGAATAGCCAAAGCAATCCTGAGAAAGAAGAATAAAGTAGGGGGGATCTCACTCCCCAACTTCAAGCTCTACTATAAAGCCATAGTAATCAAGACAATTTGGTACTGGCACAAGAGCAGAGCCACAGACCAATGGAACAGACTAGAGAATCCAGGCATTAACCCAGACATATATGGTCAATTAATATTTGATAAAGGAGCCATGGACATACAATGGCGAAATGACAGTCTCTTCAACAGGTGGTGCTGGCAAAACTGGACAGCTACATGTAGGAGAATGAAACTGGACCACTGTCTAACCCCATATACAAAAGTAAACTCAAAATGGATCAAAGACCTGAATGTAAGCCATGAAACCATTAAACTCTTGGAAGAAAACATAGGCAAAAACCTCTTAGACATAAACATGAGTGACCTCTTCTTGAACATATCTCCCCGGGCAAGGAAAACAACAGCAAAAATGAGTAAGTGGGACTATATTAAGCTGAAAAGCTTCTGTACAGCAAAAGACACCATCAATAGAACAAGAAGGATCTCTACAGTATGGGAGAATATATTTGAAAATGACACATCCGATAAAGGCTTGACGTCCAGAATATATAAGGAGCTCACACGCCTCAACAAACAAAAAACAAATAACCCAATTAAAAAATGGGCAGAGGAACTGAACACACAGTTCTCCAAAAAAGAAATACAGATGGCCAACAGACACATGAAAAGATGCTCCACATCGCTAATTATCAGAGAAATGCAAATTAAAACTACAATGAGGTATCACCTCACACCAGTAAGGATGGCTGCCATCCAAAAGACAAACAACAACAAATGTTGGCGAGGCTGTGGAGAAAGGGGAACCCTCCTACACTGCTGGTGGGAATGTAAACTAGTTCAACCATTGTGGAAAGCAGTATGGAGGTATATCAAAATGCTCAAAACAGACTTACCATTTGACCCAGGAATTGCACTCCTAGGAATTTACCCTAAGAACGCAGCAATCAAGTTTGAGAAAGACAGATGCACCCCTATGTTTATTGCAGCACTATTTACAATAGCCAAGAATTGGAAGCAACCTAAATGTCCATCAATAGATGAATGGATAAAGAAGATGTGGTACATATACACAATGGAATACTACTCAGCCATAAGAAAAGGGCAAATCCAATCATTTGCAGCAACATGGATGGAGCTGGAGGGTATTATGCTCAGTGAAACAAGCCAAGCGGAGAAAGAGAAATACCAAATGATTTCACTTATCTGTGGAATATAAGAACAAAGGAAAAACTGAAGGAACAAAACAGCAGCAGAATCACAGAACTCAAGAATGGACTAACAGGTACCAAAGGGAAAGGGACTGGGGAGGATGGGTGGGTAGGGAGGGATAAGGGGGGGAGAAGTAGAGGGTATTAAGATTAACATACATGGGGGGGTAGGAGAAAAGGGAGGGCTGTACAACACAGAGAAGGCAAGTAGTGATTCTACAACATTTTGCTATGCTGATGGACAGTGACTGTAAAGGGGTTTATAGGGGAGACCTGGTATAGGGGAGAGCCTAGTAAACATAATATTCGTCATGTAAGTGTAGATTAGTGATACAAAAAACAAAGCAAAAAAAAAAGAGGGCAGTTCCTGTGTGGTAACCTCCAACGAGTTCTACACAAGGGTATAAAGGGCATATAAAAGTGTAGGCAAAGGGTCTGTTTGTGTTTATACAGAGGATCAAAGCCTAATTGGGCTACCCCGAAAATGAAATAAGATACGATATGAAAAAGAACTTCCAACATCTTCACTCTCTGGAAGACTCATGCCAGAAGATGATCATCAAAAAACCCCAACAAAGACCCACGCACTGCTACAGCTTTAGATGCACTCATCCCACCAGTTCCTGGACTTGCCATGGGAATGAGGAAGGAGATATCTAAGCTGGCCTGTGCATACAGTAAAACAAATTTGACTGGATCTATACTGTTGGAACTCAACCAAGAATTTGGAGAAGTGCAAATTGTAGCGCTCCAAAATCTTACAACTACAGACTATTTACTGTTAAAAGAACATAAGGGATGTGAACATTCCCCAGGAATGGGTTGTTTTAATGTGTCTGATTTCTCTCAGACTGTTCAAGTTCAGTTGGACAATATCCACCATATCATAGATAAGTTTTCACAAATGCCTAAGGTGCCTAACTGGTTTTCTTGGTTTCACTGGAGATGGCTGGTAATTACAGGTATGCTTTGGTTATGTAACTATACTCCTATTATGTTAATGTGTGTGCGCAATTTAATTAGTAGTTTAAAACCTATACATGCTGAAGTTACTCTACAAGAAGATATGTCAAAGAAATAGTCAATCTTCCCATGTTTTCTTCCGTCTGCTACTTCTATAGCTTTTCTTCTTCCTTCCTAATTACAACCCTTAAATAGAATTCGTGCCTCATATCAAATTTACCGAGTATCATAACTCCTCCAAGGGGTAAAGATACCTCAAGACAAATGCTGGGCATAGAAGCCACAGGGCATAAATATGCAAAGAAGTAAAAAGCTAACCTTTTCAAACAATAAGGCTTCCCTCTCACTTACCAACTTCACATTTCCCTGTATGGCCCCGGAAGATGACTGGTTAGCCAGAGACGGGTAAGATTCCTCAAGGGAGGAACAACCTAAGACAGGCACAGTCGCAGGGGGGCTCATCAGGTGAGAAATTGGGGATCAACAGAGGTGAGGCTTAGAACCTCACCCCCCCTGTTCTGAGAGAAATCTTCTGCATACGTGGATGTTTTGTTGCCCTGGTCTGGCTTGGATTAACACATAGTCTACAGGCACACACCTGATCATCTACATTTGCTCTCTTACAACACTAAACTATGTTTTCTACCTTTATCTTGTATCTGCCTACCACTTCAGCATTTTATTAAAAATAATAATAATAAAGAGAGAAATGTGGTATCCACATATAAATCAAGTATAAAAACCAAATGAGTATTCATATTTGAACTGACTGTTTAGAGTTCATAATGCATGAGCAAAACTGAAAGTTTCTGTGATGACTGCCCTTGTACTGTTCACTATGAAACTTATTCATTATGTAAGAATTTGTTCTACATGTAAGAACTTGTTTGTTATGCCTCAGAAGATTGGAGACTGACGAAAATTGGGCTTGGGGTGGATTAATGATTGTGCATTGAGCATTGACTCCCCTATACAGAATTTTGTTGTCGTTAGCAACCATTTGATCAATAAATATGAGAGATGCCCTCACAAAAAAAAAAAAAAAAAAAAAAAAAAAGGACAGACTTCCAATGGTAAAATAAATAAGTAACCGGTATGTAATGTATAGCATAAGGAATATAGTCAAGATATTGTAACAGCTTGGTAGGGTGATAGCTGGAACCTAGAATTATGTATGTAAATGTTCTACCACTGTGTTATACACTTGAAACTAATGTAATGTAATACTGTGCGTCAACTACCCTTCAATAAAAAATAATTATTTAAAAAAAAAAAAAAAAAAAAGGAAAAAAAGGCAGTAAAGGAGGAAAATACAGGATAAAAAAAACCCCTCACTTACAAGCATAAGATGGAAAAATACTAAAAGGAAAAAGAATCAAATATAGCACAATATAAAAAGAATATCAAATGGTATCCATGATGGCAAGGTCTAATTTGCCAAAAGAAAAATCAGTTATTGTAGTTCACCTTATTAAAAGATTAAAGGAGATAAATTACCATCTTCTCCAGAGAATGCAAAAAAAAAAACCCGTAAAAGTACATATTCAAGATTTAAAAAAACAACTCATACTAATAATAAAGGAACTTCCTTATTATAATTAAAAAAGAGAAAGTTAGCAACATGGTAAAACTGAATTTTCCCTTTGGAGTCAGAAAAAGCAAGGATGCCCACTAACACTGCTGACTGTCCAGCAAAATTCTGTAAGCCCTGCCCAGTGCAATCAGGTATTAAAAATGAAAGAAAGAAAAATAAAAACTACCATCCCAGCTACCAACTGGGACTGGATTTATCCTCCTACCTTAAACAAGTAGAAACTGGGACAAAATATGCTAATAAATGTTTTTAAACATCAGACAACAGGCAGCATAAAACTGTAATCACTGAGAAACAGAAATAAATGAGGGGCTCAGGCTTTTGTCCTAAGCAAGATAGTAGGAGACAAGTTTCCAGGACCCAGACAGGAGAGCTCAGGGCCTGTCCGACTCACTGAGATGAGGAGACAGAGGCCGGAGCCCAGACAGGCCAAAGCAACTAGGATTTCTAGGGTAGAAAGGAGAGAAGGCAGCTGGAGACTGAAGGGGGTCCCTGCCAGCCCCTGGTGGAGCACTGATCTGTACAGGCATATGAGGAAAGTAACCCAGGATCAGAAAGTAACCAATTTCCTATTACAGTCATGGGTAGGGTTTTACAAAACTATACATTTGACAAAATTAGAGGAACTGTACACTTAAAAAGTCAGTGCATTTTATTTATCCTATGTAAATTATACATCAATAATACTTATTTAAAAAGGAAGACACAAAAAACTAGAAAGGAAGAAATAGAAACATTATTTGTACATAATGCTATTACATACACAGAAAATCTATACAAATTTAGAGATGAATTATTTACAAATTCTGCTATATGCAAAGCTAATTATATTTCTATAAAGCAAATAGAAAATGAAATATTTTAAAAAGATACCATTTATATAAAAAATGTCAAATATCTAAAAAGAAATTTAACTAAAGTGTATAAGATCTCTCTATAGAAATTATAAAGAAGTTAATAAGATTTAAAGCAACAGGGGATTAAAGATGGCAGTGTGAGAGGTGAGACAAAGACCTCCTCCTAAAACCACATATAATACGAAAATATAATTAATACAACTAATCCTGAAAGAGCAATAGGAAAGAAGGCTGCACCAGGCTGCATACACTTGGAAAAAAGAGCAGAACTCATGGAACAGGGTAATGTACCAAAGTTGTGACCTGGTGGGACCCAAGCCCTTCCCCCACCCCAGCTCACTGGCAGGAGGAAGAGAAACAGAGCTGGGAGGGAGTGGACGCCTTGGAACTGCTGAACACCTAGCCCTGGAGATCTGCTCTGGGAGCACGAACCGACATTGCATTGTGCTCTGGTGATCAGTGGGGATGGAAAGCTAAGACAGGTGGAATACCTGGAGAGAAGGATATTCCAGTTGTTTGTGGAAAACAGGAATTCATAACTGGCTGATCTGGGCGGGCAGTCTGAGAGACTTCCTAACAGTGAGAGGGCTGCTGAAGGAGCAAGGATTGCACAGAGCTTACTGCTCAGGAGAAAGGACAGGTAGACAAAATTGTCTGGGTGCACTCTGCCCAGCAGGTTGGGAGCTTAAATGATCTTCAGGCACTCCATCACCATGGCTGGCTACGCAGCTCCAAGGCCCCCCACCATGATACGCAGCCTGCTGTGTCTTCCTCCCGGCTAGCCTGCACCTGGTTTGCAAACTGGCAGCCCCTGCCCTGGTGTCAGGTCAGCCATAGGGGAGCCCTGCCTATGGCAGCTACAAACACAAAGCACAGAGGCTTACACCTGTGTGTTCGGCCCACTGGTTCTGGCAGTGGAGACAGGCGTAACAGCCAGGAAACAGGAAACAGCTCTTTCTTCCCCCAGGCACCAGCATCACTCACCTGCAACCCCCGACATTGCTCCAGGGGCTGAGCAGCTCCACAAACTGGAGCTTCTGGGCACTAGAGGGTGCCACATTCAAACATGAAACATTAAAGGAACCTGGTTCAAAGCAAAATCTCAACACCAGAAAAAGGACTGAATTAATAAATCTTCCTGAAAGAGATTTCAAAATAAAAATCATTAACATGCTAATGGAGGTACAGAAAAATATTCAAGAATGCAGGAATGAATTCTGGTCGGAGATCCAATCATTGAAGAGCACAATGGAGGGTATTAAAAGCAGGTTGGGTACGGTGGAGGAGACGATAAATGAAATAGAAACCAGAGAAGAGAAAATACAAAGAAGCTGAGGTACAGAGAGAAAAAAGGATCTCTAGGAATGAAAGAGTACTGAGAGAACTGTGTGACCAATCCAAACGGAACAATATTTGCATTATAGGAATACCAGAAGAAGAAGAAGAGAGAAAAAGGGATAGAAAGTGTCTTTGAGGAGGTAATTGCTGAAAATGTCCCCAGTTTGGGGAAGGAGATAGTCTCTCAGGCCATGGAGGTGCACAGATCTCACAACATAAGGGACCCAAGGAGGACAACACCAAGACATACAGTAATTAAAATGGCAAGATCAAGGATAAGGACAGACTATTAAAAGCAGCCAAAGAGACAAATAAGAACACATACAAAGGAAAAACGATCAGGCTATCATCGGACTTCTCAGCAGAAACCCTACAGGCAAGAAGGGAGTGGCATGATATATTTAATGCAATGAAGCAGAAGGGCCTCGAATCAAGAATAATTTATCCAGGAAGATTCTCATTTAAATTTGAAGGGGGGAATTAAACAATTTCCAGATAAGCAAGCACTGAGAGAATTTAGCTCCCACAAACCATCTCTACAACGTATTTTGGAGGCACTGCTAATTGATGCAAGTGTTCCTAAGGTTAAATAGCTGTGTCACCAGAGGTAATAAAAAGGGATAGACAAAGAGTACAGAATATGATACCTAATATAAACAATGGAGGAGGAAAAAAAGGAGGGAGAAAAAAAAGAACCTTTGGATCGTGTTTGTAATAGCATACTGAGTTAAGTTAGAATATTAGATAGGAAGGAACTTACCCTTGAACCTTTGGTAACCATGAATCTAAAGCCTGCAATGGCAATAAGAACATACCTATCAATAATCACCCTAAATGTAAATGGTCTGAATGCACCAATCGAAAGATACAGTCACTGAATGGATAAAAAAACAAGACCCAACTATATGCTGCCTACAAGAGACTCACTTCAAATCCAAAATACACACACTAAAAGTGAAGGGATGGAAAAAGATATTTCATGCAACTAACAGGGAGAAAAAAGCAGGTGTTGCAGTACTTGTATCAGACAAAATACATTTTAAAAGAAAGAAAATCACAAGAGACAAAGAAGGGCATTACATAATAATAAAGGGGTCAATCCAACAAGAGGATATAACTATAATAAATATCTGTGAACCCAACACAGGAGCACCTACATATGTGAAACAAATACTAACAGAATGAAAAGGGGAAATAGAATGCAATGCATTCATTCTAGGAGACTTCAACACTCCACTCACTCTGAAGGACAAAACAACTGGACAGAAAATAAGTAAGGACACAGAGGCACTGAACAACACATCAGAATGGATGGACCTAACAGACATCTACAAAACTCTCAACCCAAAAACAACAGGATAAACATTCTTCTCAAGTGCACATAGAACATTTTCAAGAGTAGATCATATACTAGGCCACAAAAACAGCCTCAGTAAATTCAGAAATACTGAAATTATAACAACCAACTTCTCAGAACTCAAGGGTGTGAAAGTAGAAATAAATTACGCAAAGAAAAGAAAAAAGCCTACAAACACATGGAGGCTTAACAACATGGTCCTAAATTACCAATGGATCAATGACCAAATAAAAACAGAGATCAAGCAATATATGGAGACAAATGACAACAATAATTCAACAACGCAAAACCTGTGGGATGCAGCGAAGGCGGTGCTAAGAGGGAATTATATTGCGATACAGGCCTACCTCAGGAAAGAACAACAATCCGATATGAACAGTCTAAACTCATAATTAATGAAACAAGAAAAAGAAGAACAAATGAGGCCCAAAGTCAGTAGAAGGAGGGATATAATAAAGATTAGAGCAGAAATAAATAAAATTGAGAAGCATACAACAATAGAAAGAATCAATGAAAGGAAGAGCTGCTTCTTCGAGAAAATAAACAAAATAAATAAACCTCTAGCCAGACTTATCAAGACAAAGAGAGTCTACACACATAAACAGAATCAGAAATGAAAAAGGAAACATCACTACAGATACCACAGAAATACAAAGAATTATTAGAGAATACTATGAAAAATTATATGTTATCAAACTGGATAACATAGAAGAAATAGGCAACTTTCTAGAAAAATACAATCTTCCAAGGCTGACCCAGAAAGAAATAGAAAATCTGAACAGACCAATTACTAGCAATGAAATTGAACTGGTAACCATAAAACTACCTAAGAACAAAATTCCTAGACCGGATGACTTCGCTCCTGAATTTTATCAAACATTTAATGAAGAGCTAATACCCATCCCCCATAAAGTTTTCCAAAAAGTAGAAGAGGAAGGAATACTTCAAAACTCATTCTATGAGGCCAGCATCACTCTAATACCAAAACCAGGCAAAGACACCACAAATAAAATTACAGAACAATATTCCTGATGAATAAAAATACTCAACAAAATATTAGCAAACCAAATTCAAAAATACATAAAAAAATCACCCATCATGATCAAGTGAGACTTATTCCAGGGATGCAAGGATGGCACAACATTAGAAAATCCATCAACATCATCCACCACATCAACAAAAAGAAGGACAAAAACACATCATCATCTCCATAGATGCTGAAAAAAGCATTTGACAAAATTCAACATCCATTCATGATAAAAACTCTCAACAAAATGGGTATACAGGGCAAATACCTCCATATAATAAAGGCCATATATGACAAACCCACAGCCAACATAATACTTAACAGCGAGAAGCTGAAAGCCTTTCCTTTAAGATTGGTAACAAGACAAGGATGCCCACTCTCCCCACTTTTATTCAACATAGTTCTGGAGGTACTCGCCATGGCAATCAGACAAAACAAAGAAATAAAAGGCATCCAGATTGGTAAAGAAGAAGTTAAACTATCACTGTTTGCAAATGACATGCATTGTACATAAAAAACCCTAAAGAATCCACTCCAAAACTACTATATCTAATATCTGAATTCAGCAACATTGCAGGATACAAAATTAATGCACAGAAATCTCTTGCACTCCTATACACTTATGATGAACTAACAGAAAGAGAAATCAGGAAAAGAGTTCCATTCACAATTATATCAAAAAGAATAAAATACCTAGGAATAAGCCTAATGAAGGAAGTGAAAGACCTATACACTGAAAACTACAAGACACTTGTAAGAGAAATTAATGAAGATACCAATAAAATGAAACACATTCCGTGCTCATGGATGGAAAGAATTAATATTGTCAAAATGGCCATCCTGTATAGAGCAATCTACAGAGTCAATGCAATTTCTTTCAAAATACCAACAGCATTCTTCAGTGAACTAAAGAAAATAATTCTAAAATTCACATGGAACCACAAAAGACCCCAAATAGACAAAGCAATCCTGAGAAGGAAGAATAAAGCTGGGGGCATTATGCTCCCCAACTCAAGCTCTACTACAAAGCCACAGTAATCAAGACAGTTTGGTACTGGCACAAGAACAGACCCATAGACCAATGAAACAGACTAGAGAGCCCAGATATAAACCCAAGTATATATGGTCAATTTATATATGATAAAGGAGCCATGGACATACAATGGGGAAATGACAGCCTCTTCAACAGCTGGTGTTGGCAAAACTGGACAGCTACATGTAAGAGAATGAAACTGGCTTATTGTCTAACCCCATACACAAAAGTAAACTCAAAATGGATCAAAGACCTGAATATAAGTTATGAAACTATAAAACTCTTAGGAAAAAACATAAAAAACATAGGCAAAAATCTCCTGAATATAAACATGAGAAACTTTTTTCTGAATGTACCTCCTAGAGCAAGGGAAACAAAAGCAAAAATGAACACACGGGACTACATCAAACTTAATAGCTTCTGTACAGCAAAGGTCACCATCAACATAACAATAAGGCACCCTACAGTATGGGAGAATATATTTGTAAATGACATGTGTGACAAGGGGTTAACATCCAAAATATTTAAAGAACTCACACACCTCAACACCCAAAAAGAAAATAACCTGATTAGAAAATGGGCAAAGGATATGAACAATTATCCGAAGAAGAAATTCAGATGGCCAACAGGCACATGAAAAGATGCTCCACATTACTAATTATCAGGGAAATGCAAATAAAAACCACAATGACATATCACCTCATACCAATTAGGATGGCCAGTATTGAAAAGACTAAGAACGCAAATGCTGGTGAGGATGTGGAGAAAGGGTAACCCTCCTACACTGCCCGTGGGAATGTAAGCTAGTTCAACCATTGTGGAAACAATATGGAGGTTCCTCAAAAGACTAAAAATAGAAATACCATTTGACCCAGGAATTCCACTCCTAGGAATTTACCCAAAGAATATAATCTCTCAGATTCAAAAAGACATATGTGCCCCTATGTTTATTGCAGCACTATTTATAATCGCTAAGATATGGAAGCAACCTAAGTGTCCATCAGTAGATGAATGCATAAAGAAGAGGTGGTACATATACACAACGGAATACTACTCAGCCATAAGAAAGAAACAGATTCTACAATTTGCAACAGCATGGATGGAGGAGGATACTATGCTCAGTGAAATAAGCCAGGTTGAGAAAGACAAGTACCAAATGATTTCTCTCATTCATGGAGTATAACAACAAAGCAAAATTGAAGGAACAAAACAGCAACAGGCTCACAGACTCCCAGAAGGAACTAGTAGTTACCAAAGGGGATGGTGTGGGAGGGCAGGTGGGGAGGGAGAAGGGGATTCAGGCGTGTTTATGATTGGCACACATGGTGTGGCGGGGATCAGGAGGAAGACAGTGTAGCACAGAGAAGGCAAATAGTGACTCTGTGGCATCTTACTATATTGATGGGCAGTGACTGCAATGGGGTACGGAGGGGACATGATAATGGGTGAGTATAGTAACCACATTGTTTTTTCATGTGAAATCTTCATAAGAGTGTATATCAATAATACCTTAATATAAAATAAATAAATAAAATAAAATAATAAAATAAAATAAAATAAAATGATTTAAAGCAACAGGTCATAGGACTTTGCCTCTGCCACTAAGCTTCTTAGAAAGTTCTCACATAGTTCTTGAAATTTAAAGAACACACAACTGTGCTAAAAAGGCTCACATGTGTCATAAAGTCAATCATGCAAAATATTTTCCCTCTAAGGCAAACCTCAGCAAACTAGGAAATTAATAAAAACAATACAAACATTTCAAAAAGGAAAAAGAACAAAAAGTTATTGTTTTACCCCAATCCACTTCCCCTTTAATAGTTTTAAGTTTCACATAGAATCTGTTATCAATCTTTATATCCTGAGAAATAATGACATAACATGAAATAAAAATTTCATTATCAAATCTCTCCTGCATTGCTTAATAATGCATGTGTCTAATTTGGTTAGAATTTCACAAAAAACATCATGTGCCACAGATTTGACCATTATATTGCCATTGTATGTCTTGGTTTTCTTCCTCAATAAGAGAAGTCCTACCTGAATTAGTAAAGTACTCAATACACACTGAATAGACATATGAGGAAATCAACTATTTTGCTGAAATACACATTTTAATATCAAATTATTCTAAATAAACTAGACAACTGGATAGAAAAACATAAATTTGTTAAAAATGTCTGGGAGGAAAGGTATGGTTTCTACAGAAGAAAGTCAAATCATAGCCTCTAGGGAAAGAAGGTGTAAGTCCTAAAATAAGAAAGACATGTTTTATTACTAGAAAACACTTACCTGTCTTCTTTGTTTATTTGGTCACCAAATCCTACTGTATTCACAATGGTCAGTGTCAGTTGAACATTACTTTCCTGGAGGTCATATGTCTGAGCCTCTAGTCTAACGTTTGAGTAAAAATGTGAGGATTCCTGGTCTTCAAAATTAGTATTAAACATTGTGTCCATCAGTGTTGATTTTCCAATTCCAGTCTCCCCTGAAGGAAACAAAGGTACATCTTCACAGGCACACAAGATGGATGAGGAAAAAAACTTACAGTGGTTTTAAGGAACCCAAATATTTCAAGTATGTCAAAGTCTGTGTTGTCCATGAAAGACATACATGCTAAGACTGGTCCACTGAGTAATTAGCAGAGCATTAAAAAAACCTCATCCTAGTAATAAAGGAACTTCCTTATTCTAACTCAAAAAGAAAAATGTTTGCTAAGTTACTCAGTACTCTGAAGAAAGTATTGAAATATTTAAAGAAGAAACAAAATTAAAGTAGTACAGCTAAGAAAAAATAACTGATAAAATTTAAATAACAGAAAAAAAAATCTGTGATCATGATTTCAAAATTGATGATGTGGGTATCACACTGCTAATAAGATGAGGTGAGCAGGGGTACTACAAGGGAGAGTGGCCCTTACCCACACAGAGAATATTAAAACAGAAGCCTTGCTGAATGGATCTGTTCACCAGCTGATCAGGCAAATTCTCAAAACCAACATGGCCAGACATAATTAAAGAACGAACATTTTCTTTTTGCTGAAAGGAAACAAAAACACAGCAACAATTTAAAAAATTTCTACTAGATTAGAATATAGGCACATTTGAAAAGATAAATATAATTTACCAAAGAAACTAAAAAAGATGTTATGATTATTATACTCCCCCACTTTGGGAAACAGATGGGTAGTTTCTTATCAAGTTAAATACACACTTACTATACAACCAAAACCCCATTTGTAGGCACAAAAGAAAAATAAAAACATGCATACACACAACAACTTATGAATGCATATTCATAGCAGCTTTACTACAAAAATCATCAAAAACTGGTAACAACCAGATGTCCAACAACTGGCGAATGCATAAATAAACTGCAGTAATCTGTACAATGGAATATGTAACTACTGAGACATACCACCACATGATAAATCTCAAAACTAAGTATCCAAACAGGGATTTATGTACTACTTTTTTTTTTAGGTTAAAAAGAAAAAGATATATTTTTCCATATTTTCTCAAATATAGTGAATATAGGTAAAAATGACTCAAAGTGTAGTAACAGCCTACTAGAAGTAGTCCCCATTGGGTGTGTGGGCTTGAAGGTTGAGGGAGTGTTCTTTGAGGTGGAGGTGAGAAAGTCAATTTTACTGTATAAAGTGGGCATAATTCTAAGATGAACCCCAAGATTAGAGGTTCCAGATATACCTACAACCTTCTAGTTATCCAAACACTAATCTAGGTGCTGCTGTGAAGGGATTTTGTAGATGAAATTAAGGTCCCAAATTAGTTAACTTTAGAAGCGGGTATTATCCTGGGTGAACCTGATGTAATAAGGTAAGCCTTAAAAGAGACTGAAAACTTCTAGATGAAAGGGATTTGAAACTTGAAGGGGATTAAATATTCAAGTTCTCCCTTGTTGTATGGAATAGAAGGCGCCATACAGCAATGACCTGAGAATGATCTCTAAGAGGTAACAGCAACCAGCTGGCAAGAAAGAGATTTCTGGAACAACCAGGAAGAATTTGGAAGGGCAGCCTCAGATAAACCAATGTGAGCATCACCCTGAGGGTGAGACCATGAAGAGAAGAGCCAGCTGTGACAGGCCTGGCTTCCAATCAACAGAACCGAGGACTAATACACAAGTATTGTTTTAAGCAGTTATATTTATGGCAATTTGTTATGGAGCAACAGAAAACACACTGTATTCTCTTTTCTGCCTTTTGAATCCCTTTTAGTTGTGTAAGTATGTTCTCTTTATGACTACAAAAAAAGTGAGGAAAACAACATCCTGGATTCAAAAGACATACGTACCCCTGTTTATTGCACCACTATTTACAATAGCCTAGATACGGAAGCAACCTAAGTGTCCATCAGTAAATGAATGGATAAAGAAGATATAGTACATATACACAATGGAATATTATTCAGCCATAAGAAGAAAACAAATCCAACCATTTGCAACATGGATGGAGCAAAAGGGTATTACCTTCAGTGAAATAAGCCAGGCAGAGAAAGACAAGTACCAAATGATTTCACTCATTTGTGGAGTATAAAAACAAAGCCAAACTGAAGGAACAAAACAGCAGCAGACTCACAGACTCCAAGAAGAGACTAGGGGTCACCAAAGGGAAGGGGGTGGGGAGTGTGGGTGCAGAGGGAGGGATAAGGGGATTAAGGGGCATTATGATTAACACACATAATGTAGGGGGGTTGTGGGAAAGGCAGTATAGCACAAGAGAAGACAAGCAGTGACTCTACAGCATCTTACTATGCTGACAGACACTGACTGCAATGGGACATGGGAGTGGGACTTGATGATAAGGGTGAATGTAGTGACCACATGTTACCTATGTGAAATGTTCATAAGATTGTATATCAATGATACCTTAATAATAAAAAAAAAGATGTGCTACATATATACAATGGAATATTGGTCAGGGATAAAAAGCAAAGAAATTCTGCCATTTGCAACAACATGGATGGATCTAGAGGGTAATATGCTCAGGGAAATAAGCCAGGTGGAGAAAGACAAGTACCACAAGATTTCACAGATTTATATTTATATTCAAATATAAATATGTTTTATATTTGTGGAATATAAAACAAAACAAAACAGAAGAACAAAACAGCATAACAGCATTAGATTCAGACACTGAGACCTCACTAGTGCATACTAAGGGGGATGGGAGTGGGCGGGGGCGGGGGAAGGGGATGGGGACTGTTGAACCACTGTGATGTACATTTGATAAAATATTTTTTAAAAGTAAGGAAACAAGAAAAGAAGAAGTCAAACTGTCACTATTTGCAGATGACATGATATTGTACATATAAAACCCTAAAGACTCCACTCCAAAACTACTAGAACTAATACCTGAATGCAGCAAAGTTGCAGGATACAAAATTAATACACAGAAATATGTTGCTATCTTATACACTAACGATGAACTACAGAAAGAGAAATCAGGAAAACAATTCCATTCACAATTGCATCAAAAACAATAAAATACCTAATAATAAACCTAACCAAGCGTGTGAAAGACCTATACCCTGAAAACTACGAGACACTTTTAAGAGAAATTAAAGAGGACACAAACAAATGGAAACTCATCCCATGCCCTTGGCTAGGAAGAATTAATATTGTCAAAATGGCCATCCTGCCCAAAGCAATCTACAAATTCAATGCAATCCCTATCAAATTACCAACAGGATTCTTCAACGAACTGGAACAAATAGTTCTAAAATTCATATGGAACCACCAAAGACCATGAATAGCCAAAGCAATCCTGAGAAGGAAAAATAAAGTGGGGGGGGGGGGGTTAGGGGCAGATCTTGCTTCCCAACTCCAAGCTCTACTACAAAGCCACAGTAATCAAGACAATTTGGTACTGGCAAAAGAACAGACCCACATACCAGTGGAACAGAACAGAGAATCCAGATACTAACCCAAGCACATATGGTCAATTGATATATGATAAAGCAGCCATGGACATACAATGGGGAAATGACAGCCTCTTCAACAGCTGGTATTGGCAAAACTGGATAGCTACATGTAAGAGAATGCCTAACCCCATACACAAAAGTAAATTTGAAATGGATCAAATACCTGAATGTAAGTTATGAAACCATAAAACTCTTAGAAAAAAACAGGCAAAAATCTCTTGGACAAAAATCTCTTCATGAACATATCTCCCCGGGCAAGGGAAACCAAAGCAAAGATGAATAAGTGGGACTATATCAAGCTGAAAACCTTCTGTACAGCAAAGGACACCACCAATAGAACAAAAAGGCATCCTACAGTATGGGAGAATATATTCATAAATGACAGATCCGATAAAGGGTTGACATCCAAAATATATAAAGAGCTCATGCACCTCAACAAACAAAAAGCAAATAATCCAATTAAAAAATGGGCAGAGGAGCTGAACAGACAGTTCTCCAAAGAAGAAATTCAGATGGCCAACAGACACATGAAAAGATCCTCCATATTGAGTCATCAGAGAAATGCAAATTAAAACCAGTGAGATATCGCCTCACACCAAATGTTGGCGAGGTTGTGGAGAAAGGGGAACCCTCCTACACTGCTGGTGGGAATGTAAATTAGTTCAACCATTGTGGAAAGCAGTATGGAGGTTCCTCAAAAAGCTCAAAATAGAAATACCATTTGACCCAGGAATTCCACTTCTAGGAATTTACCCTAAGAATGCGGCAGCGCAGTTTGAAAAAGACAGATGCACCCCCATGTTTATTGCAGCATTATTTACAATAGCCAAGAAATGGAAGCAACCTAAGTGTCCACCAATAGATGAATGGATAAAGAAAATGTGGTACATATACACAATGGAATATTATTCAGCCATAAGAAGAAAACAAATCCTACCATTTGAAACAGCATGGATGGAGCTAGAGGGTATTATGCTCAGTGAAATAAGCCAGGCGGAGAAAGACAAGTACCAAATGATTTCACTCATATGTGGAGTATAAGAACAAAGAAAAAACTGAAGGAAAAAAACAGCAGCAGACTCACAGAACCGAAGAGTGGACTAACAGTTACCAAAGGGAAAGGGCCTGGGGAGGATGGGTGGGAAGGGAGGGATAAAAGGGGAAATAAAAAAGGGGGCATTATGATTAGCATGTATAATTTGGGGGTGGGACATGGGGAGGGCTATGCAACACAGAAAAGACAAGTAGTGATTCTACAGCATCTTACTATGCTGATGGACAGTGACTGTAATGGGGTTTGTGGGGGTTGCTTGATGATGGGGGGAGTGTAGTAAACATAATGTTCCTCATGTAATTGTAGATTAATGATACCAAAAAAAAAAAAGTGAGGAAACACTGTGCTTCCCAGATGAAAGTATTCAAAATTAGAATAATACTTGTTAAGAGTTCAGTTCTATTTGATAAAAGTTGAACTAAATGTCCTAGAGACTCCCATCTGGTTCTTTATCTATGATTTTAATGTCAAGGAAATGAAAGAAGATGCTCTCTGAGCATCTCTGAAATCATAGGGTCATCTGGAGCACAATATGGGTCTATTTAAAAGTTATACTCACTCTCTGTTCATCATCAGACACTGGTGAGGACATACAAGCTGTTTTTGTTGGCACATGAGGCTGAAAGAGCACGAAAAGAAAAGATTATTCAAAATAACTTGGTATCTAAATAATATATTTATATAAAAAATGAATAATAATATTGTCACTATCACCAAGTTCAACTCATAATCTATACAAGTGACTCACGCTTAAAACTGGTGTTCTTGCTGGATAGGTATTTGCAGAAGTAAATAATACATACAACACATAATATACAGCAATACACTTAGACACAAAAATATTTTAAAACATAATAAACTTCCATTTGCATCCAGAAAAACAAAAGAACATTATTTTTATTTAGAAGATACTACGGGATTAAAAAGAGGGAATATGCTGTTCTACTCAATAGTCTAGGAATCAGGAAGGCACTCAAACATATTCCTCTGTCGCATGCCTTGAAGGAGAAATGTTAATGCTCTAATTTCAGTATTGTTGGAAAGCAAGGATTTTAAAATCTGAACAAGTTCCTTAATTATCCAACTGAAAAAGAAATAAGTGTAATTTATATCCTATCAATATGCTAGCTTGTTTTTTTTTTGGTATCATTAATATACAATCACATGAGCAACATTGTGGTTACTAGATTTTCCCCATTATCAAGTCCCACCACATACCACATTGCAGTCACTGTCCATCA
Organism: Manis pentadactyla; assembly: GCF_030020395.1. Classification (NCBI taxonomy): domain Eukaryota; kingdom Metazoa; phylum Chordata; class Mammalia; order Pholidota; family Manidae; genus Manis; species Manis pentadactyla. The sequence continues at coordinate 142,084,356 of NC_080020.1, read as the reverse complement.
GCATAGTAAGATGCTATAGAGTCACTACTTGCCTTCTCTGTGCTATACTGCCTTCCCTGTGCCCCTCCTCCACATTATGTGTGCTAATCATAATGCCCCTTATTCCCCTTCTCCTTCCCTTCCTACCCACCCTCCCCAGTCCCTTTTCCTTTGGCAACTGTTAGTCCATTCTTGGGTTCATTTGAGTCTGCTGCTATTTTGTTCCTTCAGTTTTTGCTTTGTTCTTATGCTCCACAGATGAGTGAAATCATTTGGTACTTGTCCTTCTCAACCTGGCTTATTTCACTGAGCATAATACCCTCTAGCTCCATCCATGTTGCTACAAATGGTAGGATTTGTTTTCTTATGGCTGAATAATATTCCATTGCATATATGTACCATATCTTCTTTATCCATTCATCTACTGATGGACACTTAGGTTGCTTCCATTTCTTGGCTATTGTAAATAGTGCTGCGATAAACATAGGGGTGCATATGTCTTTTTGAAACTGGGATCCTGCATTCTTAGCGTAAATTCCTAGAAGTTGAATTCCTGGGTCAAATGGTATTTCTATTTTGAGTTTTTTGAGGAACCTCCACACCTCTTTCCACAATGGTTGAACTAGTTTTGCATTCCCACCAGCAGTGTAGGGGGGTTCCCCTTTCTCCACAACCTCACCAGCATTTGTTGTTCCTAGTCTCTTCTATGTTGGCCATGCAAACTGGTGTGAGGTGATACCTCATTGTGATTTTTATTTGCATTTCCTTGATGAATAGCGATGTGGAGCATCTTTTCATGTGCCTGTTGGCCATCTGAATTTCTTCTTTGGAGAAGTGTCTGTTCATATCCTATGCCCGTTTTTTAATAGGGTTATTTGCTTTTTGGGTGTTGAGGCATATGAGTTCTTTATATATTTTGGATGTTAACCCCTGTCACACATGTCATTTACAAATATATTCTCCCCTACTGTAGGATGCCTTTTTGTTCTGCTGATGATGTCCTTTGCTGTACAGAAGCTTTTCAGCATGATGTAGTCCCATTTGTTCATTTTTCTTTTGTTTTCCTTGCCCAAGTAGATGTGTTCAGGAAAAAGTTGCTCATGTTTATATTCAGAAGATTTTTGCTTATGTTATCTTCGAAGAGTTTTATGGTTTCATGACTTACATTCAGGTCTTTAATCCACTTTGAGTTTACTTTTGTGTATTGAGTTTGACAATAATCCAGTTTCATTCTCTTGCATGTAGCTGTCCAGTTTTGCCAACACCAGTTGTTGAAGAGGCTGTCATTTCCCCATTGTGCATCCATGGCTCCTTTATCGTATATTAAAATTGACCTTATATGCTTGGATTTATATCTGGGCTCTCTAGTCTGTTCCACTGGTGTATGGCTCTGTTCTTGTGCCAATTCCAAATTGTCTTGATTACTGTGGCTTTGTAGTAGAGCTTGAAGTCGGGGAACATAATCCACCACCCCCCCCGCTTTATTCTTCCTTCTCAGGATTGCTTTGGCTATTTGGGGTCACTACGCTAGCTTATGAAGTATATTTTCTTAAGCTTTACAACAGATTTGAGCTATACATGTTATATTATTATTCCCACAGTCTAAATGAGAAAATTAGTATTCTGGAAAGTTAAATAACTTTCCCACATCATACAAGCCAATAAGCTGTAGACATAGGTCTGATCAGACTGCAAAGCTGGTGTTCCTTTTACCACTGTCCCAACTGTAAACTAAATACACAGTCACTGTGTGCAGCATTAAGGGATGGGAGAAAAGAGTACAGGAGGAGCTATGTGCAGCCATGGCACCTCTCCAGGCATTGGTCTCCACCTCTGAGGGTAGCACAAGAGACCGAGAAAATGTGGCATTTTAAAAAAGCAATATTAACATGCATGTGGCAAAGAAAACAATGCTAACAATGCCAATGAGAGAACACTGCAAGTTAGGTTCCCTTCCTGCCTCTGACTCCCTAGTTAGTACTGCAGTAGTTCCCTTTCCCAGAGGCCACCTGACTCTGCATCCTGGACAGTGTTCTGCTTTCCCAGAGGCCACCAGGTCTCTGCATCCTGGACAGTGTTCCACTAGTCCATGGCACTACCTCATAGTGCTGCTGTACTATGGCACATATAGAGATGGATGTTCTACCTTTATTTCGGCAGTCCCTTCATCTTTAATTACAATGAACATGCTGCCACAAACAGCTTTGCCCATAGGTATGATGAAAGGGAGAACCTTACCACTGTAGCAAGGGAGTGGTACTTCTGGCACCTCAACTCCCTGCCACCCTATGGATTAGGAATGCAATCCCACAGAGGCCCACAACATGCATCATGACCAGAAGTTACAGAATGCTAACAACATTCCTCCGGTACATTCTGGGTAATTCAAACTTTTGAAAGCTGGCCTTGTGACTTAACCAATACACATACAGTGTTTTCAAATCCTGAGCAGCTAACAGACCACACTGTTCCAACATGACATGCCTCTTTTCAGTTGGAAGATAGAAACACATGAGAGCATATAAAAGTACACAACAAAAGCTGGTGATAAACACGCAGGTATGTGCTATGTTTTCACAATTTAATTAAAATTGAAAATATGTAATAACAAGCACATCAAAACTGACTTACAGTTTTTTTGTTAACTATACACATATTTCACCTTACTTCCAGCCAGTCCCCTGCATTCCCATAATCTCCATCACCCCAGGCACTGTGAGGCACTTAAGCAGTAGATCACATCCCTTTCCTATGCCAGGACAGAAAAGTGAGAGTGAACAGAGAGTCATGGTAGTTACAGACGTCTGGAGAGTTTTCGAAGACGACAATGATGTTGAATAGAGTCAGGGAAGTGGTAAAGCATCAGATTAGGTGGCATTTAAGGCAGAGAAGTCCCTGAGCACCAGAGGAAGGCAGAAGTGAGCAGAAGAGGCTGGTGGGAATAAAAGGGTTCATTGGTCTCCTGCTGAAGTTAGGAATGAGGTAACAGATTAGAGACAACAGATGAACAGCTGATAGAGGAAGTCTGAAGAGTCTGACTTGAGAGGGAAGATGGAGAAGTGCCATGGAAAACACCTGCTCAGGGCCCTGTGTGGAGCCTGTGTTAGCTGGGCCGAGTGCAGGAGTACAATATCCTCACTCAGTGTGGCCTCCTGATGAAATGCTCCATCTGTTCACAACACTGATACGAGGAGGTGCCACACATCTAGTTAACTGAAGGCTGTATTATTTCAACCTACCAACTACAGAACTTTAATTAAAATCAAACATTAAAAAAAATTATGGTAAGAAAGTAGTTTTTTTGTTGTGTATCATTAATCTACAATTACATGAGGAACATTGTCTACTAGACTCACCCCATCACCAAGTCCCCCCACATACCCCATTGCAGTCACTGTCCATCAGCATAGTAAGATGTTGTAGAATCACTACTTGTCTTCTGTGTTGCACAGCCCTTCCTGTGCAACACCACATTATACATGCTAATCGTAATGCCGCCTTTCTTACCCCACCCCCTTATCCCTCCTTTCTCACCCATCCTCCCCAGTCCCTTTACCTTTGGTAACTGTTAGTCCATTCTTGGGTTCTGTGAGTCTGCTGCTGTTTTGCTCCTTCAGTTTTTTCTTTGTTCTTATACTCCACATATGAGTGAAATCATTTAATACTTGTTTTTCTCCACTTGGCTTATTTCACTGAGCATAATACCCTCTAGCTCCATCCATGTTGTTGCAAACAGTAGGATTTGTTTACTTATTATTGCTGAATAATATTCCATTGTGTATATGTACCACATGTTCTTTGTCCATTCATCTACTGATGGAGACTTAGGTTGATTCCATTTCTTGGCTATTGTGAATAGTGCTGTGATAAACATAGGGGTGCATATGTCTTTATCAAACTTGACTGCTGCATTCTTAGGGTAAATTTCTAGGAGTGGAATTCCTGGGCCAAATGGTATTTCTATTTTGAGTTTTTTGAGGAACTTCCATACTGCTTTCCACAATGGTTGAACTAATTTACATTCCCACTAGCAGTATAGGAGGGTTCCCCTTTCTTCACAACCTTGCCAACATTTGTTGTTGTTTGTCTTTTGAATGGTGGCAATCCTTACTGGTGTGAGGTGATATCTCATTGTGGTTTTAATTTGCATTTCTCTGATGACTAGCGATGTGGAGCATCTTTTCATGTGTCCGTTGGCCATCTGAATTTCTTCTTTGGAGAACTGTCTGTTCAGTCCCTCTGACCATTTTTTTAAAATTTTGGTATCGTTAATCTACAATTACATGAGGAACATTATGTTTACTAGGCTCCCCCCTTCACCAAGTCCCCCCTACAAACCCCATTACAGTCACTGTCCAGCAGCGTAGTAAGATGCTGTAGAGTCATCACTACTTGTCTTCTCTGTGTTGCACAACCCTCCACATGCCTCCCCCCACATTATACATGCTAATCATAGTGCCCCCTTTCTTCCCCCCCCTTATCCCTCCCTTCCCACCCATCTCCCCAGTCCCTTTCACTTTGGTAACTGTTAGTCCATTCTTGGGTTCTGTGAGTCTGCTGCTGTTTTGCTCCTTCAGTTTTTTCTTTGTTCTTATACCCCACAGATGAGTGAAGTCAGTTGATACTTGTCTTTCTCCACTTGGCTTATTTCACTGAGTATAATACCCTCTAACTCCATCCATACCCTCTAACTCCATCCATGTTATTGCAAATGGTAGGATCTGTTTACTTCTTATAGCTGAATAATATTCCATTGTGTATATGTACCACATCTTCTTTGTCCATTCATCTACTGATGTACACTTAGGTTGCTTCCATTTCTTGGCTATTGTGAATAGTGCCACGATAAACATAGGGGTGAATATGTCTTTATCAAACTTGACTGCTGTATTCATAGGGTAAATTCCTAGGAGTGGAATTCCTGGGTCAAATGGTATTTCTATTTTTAGATTTTTGCTCCTCTGACCATTTTTTGATTGGATTATTTGCTTTTTGTTTGTTAAGGTGCATGAGCTCTTTATATATTTTGGATGTCAACCCTCTGTCGGATCTGTCATTTATGAATATATTCTCCCATACTGTAAGATGCCTTTTTGTTCTATTCATGGTGTCCTTTGCTGTACAGAAGCTCTTCAGGTTGATGTAGTCCCACTTGTTCATTTTTGCTTTTGTTTCCCTTGCCTGGGGAGATGTGTTCATGAAGAAGTCGCTCATGTTTATGTCCAAGAGATTTTTGCCTATGTTTTATTCTATGAGTTTTATGGTTTCATGACTTACATTCAGGTCTTTGATCCATTTCAAATTTACTTTTGTGTATGGTGTTAGACAATGATCCAGTTTCATTCTCTTACATGTAGCTGTCCAGTTTTGCCAACACCAGATGTTGAACAAGCTGTCATTTCCCCATTGTATGTCCATGGCTCCTTTATCATATATTAATTGACCATATATGTTTAGGTTAATGTCTGGAGTCTCTATTCTGTTCCCCTGGTCTGTGGGTCTGTTCTTGTGCCAGTACCAAATTGTCTTGATTACTGTGGTATCTAATAGAGCTTGAAGTTGGGTAGTGAGAACCCCCCTGCTTTATTCTTCCTACTCAGGATTGCTTTGGCTATTCGGGGCAGTTTTTGGTTTTTAATGTAATGGACAACATGTGGCCACTTTTGTGAAATGCTACAAAGTAAGCAATTTGGTTGGTAAGTAAAATTTGCTTAGAAAAAATAAGAAAAGTTCTGTACCTTATCATTAAACTTTTACTAATAAAACCTTGATTTAACTTATGTCATTTAAGTTCATGTCAAATACCCACTTATTATTCATTTCCTGTGTTTCTGAACACCTGCCAAAAACCCCACATAACAATCTCTGTGGGTAAATGTTTTGTTCAGGAAGTATGAGTCACATAAAAGTATTATAAACAATTATTTTTAATAATTTCCAGTAGTACAACTGAACTAGTCAAATTTCCAAAACAAGTTTTAGAATGAAAAGTTTTCAATAAGTTAATAGGACATTATTAAAGATAATAAGGGGACAAGAGCTGACCAAGTCCCTCCAGTGGCAAACCCTAAATTGAAAAAAAAAATCTGGAAGTAGAACTTTAGTGTTGTTCCATTGGTAGGCAAGAAAATAGGTATGAGCAGGGTGGAAAGAGAATAAGGCCAGTAAAGCCCACTAGAAGGGACTCAGAATTAACCTGAGGAGCAACTTAGCCTTGAAGCTTGAATACTCCCCAGATAAAGAAAAGTCTCAGCATAGCCTGTGTTTTCATTGTGTCAATTAGAACATACCATTGTAAGATTTACTTTAGCACATGCTAAAAGGCCCAGCTTATTCTGGAAGAACTGTATCTTAAAGCTAAGACTGCATTTTAATCAAATGGACAGTGGCTCAGCCCATCTTGGAGGTAGGGCAGACAGTCTTGACTGATATGCTTCCAGACAGAAACTGACATCCTATAAAGGAATAAAAGGAGTATATTTTTTGTGTTAAGTTAAAAAAAGAAAACAGAAAAGAAAGAAACTTAATGTCTTAACAAAAATAAACATTCTGGGACAATCTGGCCAGTCTGCAGCTGGCCCTGCCTCACATTCCTGAAAATCTTCAACCACTTATAAAATCCCAGACACTAAACCTTTCAGTGCGCACCTCCCTCTGAGGTCATCCATACTTTCTAAGTGCACAGCCTTAAAACTTTATCTCAACCTTCCAGTGTGCCTCTTCTACGAGGTAGCTCACACTCCCCTTTCTCCAAGCATGCACTTGCTCTCTTTCAATAAAACTTAAACCTTTCAGGGTGCCTCTCCTCTCTGAGGTCACCCACACTTTTTCTCTCTTTAAGTAACTTTAAGCAAAACTTTTACTCTGCTTCACAACTGTGTCTCTGCCCTTCAATTCTTTGTTGCGGCAAGGAGAAAAACCCAGGAAAATACACAATGCTCCCCCAACATTATCACTGACCACCTACTTGCTATGCGCAAATCTCTGTGCTGGGTCCTGGGGTCTCAAGAGGAGTAAGACATAGCCCTTGATCTTAAGAACTTACCTCAGAGAAACACACATTCACATCAGGCAATCACAATCTCATTCCAAAGTGCAAGGTGGACCAACAAAATCACTATCCACACTTGACCACAGTTGGTTTGCTTTTATTTTAAATATACACATACAACATACATACAAAAACACATGTTTTAAAACCTGTACACCTACTCCCTAGAAGGAAAGAAACTATATACAGATTACCCTTAACTCCTGGCCCAGTCTAACATTTATTTTTTACAGGTTGTAATATACAGTGAATCACAGAAAACAGTGCAGAACATTCTGGGAAAGGTGGAGGCAGGTCAGGTTCTCCACTTTCTTGAAAATTTCAGTTTGGATAGTTCTAGCAAAACAGTGGAGGTAGCACACATTTGTCCTGGGGTGGGGTTCCTGAAAGACATGGAGCAGATGACTTCCTTCCTATCAGACAATTCTGGGAAAACATTTAGTGATTCTTTCACAAAGGACCTTAGTTAACAATTTTTTTACCCTACCTGGGAACATTGCTGAAACTGCCTGATAGCCTCTCTCTGGATAGAAAAATGAGCCTTGGAGAAACAGAATTCAGACCTGGCTTTTACAACAGCTTTTAGCTTCCCTTTCCCACAATTTTTATCTTTATAAAGTTAATCCAAGAAATAGAATCAAAGTTTTCAAATTGTCCCCTGGTGTTTCTTGGAGTTCTTTAGGACAAAAAAAATAAAAGTAATAGAATGAAAAGCAGAGTGGTCAAAATAATGATCTGGGCCTAATTTACGGGTTTTGCAAGGACAGGATTCTTTGGCATTAAACAATACTCTGAAAGATTATGCAGACCTGTTATTTAAAATCATTTTATTAAATCTTCGGTTAAGGAAACTTTAAGATGAAGTTGATAGTGCTGATCTAAAATTTTCCTAAACACAAGTAGTACCATTATCTATTCAAATTATGCAGAGGAAGATCCTAGAAGTCAATGCTAATTATAACCCAGTGGGGAAAAAGGAATCTTACTGAAATCAGTAAAACTGGGCAGCTTGAGGCTAAGCAACTGTCAGCCTCCTGGGGGCACATCCTGCCTCAATCCCCCAGCATAGTCTCAGTCCAGGCAGCTCAAAGCCCAAGTCCCCTTAAAATATCACCTCAATTTTACCATCATCTCCAACAAGCACAAAAGTTAAAGGTAACTACAAAGTCTAATATTCAGCCTTGAAAAATCATGAAGACAGAAATTTTTGATAGTAGTTCATGTAAAAAAGGGGGATTTCAAGCTCACCAAGAGCTTATTAGAGTAATACATGTGACTGCTTAAAATACAAACGCAATCTTATTTTGTAATTACTTTCCCCCAAAATCAGAAAAGAAGTATTTTATGTTTATTCTAGGAAAAAATAACATTTCTAATTGTGTCACTTTAGTAGTACTGCAAAGAATATCCCTCTTGTGGAACTGAAGAGGTGAGCTACTCAGATCTCCCTTCAAACAAGAACTAGCCCTTTGGCTACAAAGAATGAAGTTCACTGCCAGCCTCCAGCTGCTGAGCCTTAAAGATTTGTATAATATTCAACCCAAGACCACTCTGCTACCAGGTAATCACAGCCAAGCACTGCACACAGTGGGGTATCAGGGCATGGCCCCTTCTGCCCTAGGCAGGCAGAGCTCTGCACTGGGTGGACCCAAACTTGCCAGATCTGCATGGCCTCTGAGACTCACGGCCCAGCTCTGCACCCTAACCTCTTCCCTTTCAGAGCTGTCAAGATCTGCATCAGGGGCCTGAAGCCTTTTCCTCTCCTTCACAGGTATTACGTCCCTCCCATTTCCACCCTTAATCAATCTCTAGCACTCTTAACCCTTCAGCATCTGCTTTCCAGTGGATTCAGAGGGACACCACCTGTATAAGAATCAAACATTCTACACATCTGATAATTTCCTTGTGATAAATTCCTAGCATGTAATTACTAATCAAATGTATAAACATACTGCCAAACTCCCCCTCAAAGAGGCTGTACCTACTTACATTTCCAAAATTAATACAAAAAATGAAGTGTCCAGGGGATTCCTCAAGATGACAGTGTGAGTGGGGTGGCGGAAATCCCATCCCCAAACCATTGATATTTTGAAAATACAGCAAATACAACTATTCCTAAAAGAGAGGCCAGAAGATACAGTACAACAGCCAGGCTACATCTACATATGCGAGAACTCAGAATTTCATGAAAAGGATAAGATACAAGCTGCGGCCAGGCAGGACCCGAGCACTCCCCTAACCCCAGCTCACCAGCAGGAGGAAAAGAAAAGAATTGAGTGGGGAGGGAGTGAAAGCACAGGACCACTGAACAACCAGCCCTAGTAATCTGCACCAGGAGCACAGACACACAGTGCACGGTGTACTGGATATAAGAGAAACAGAAAAGTAAAATCTGAGACAGAGACTGCGAGCAGGTCCCCATAGCTGGTTCCTCTGGGACAAAAGAAAAGTGGGCACTTTAAAACTCTTAAAGGGACAAGGGTTTAACAGGTGGACAAAACTGTCCTGCCACACTTAACCCAGCAGCCTGGGAATTTTAAGCAATTTCAGGCGTCCTAACCCTCTGGGTGGCAACACAGCTCCACAGGACCTCACAGCGATAAGCAGCCTGCAGTTCATTAAACCCCACCAGCACTGCAAGCAAACCAGCTGACCCACCATTGCTGTAGACCACCCGGGGAGCAGCCCTGCCCACAGCAACCACACAGAGTCTTCTCCCAGTGAGCAGCTAACCGGGCCAGACCCAGAGGCTGACCCCTGCATGCAGCTGCACAGCACAAGCAGAGGAAGCTGGTGTAAAGTCCGGAAGGCATGAAGGGGTGCTGTTCTCACAGGAGAACACACACCACTCATCTGCGACCCCAGCCAGTGCCCTAGGCTACCCAAAGGGCCACCCTGCCAACAGCAGCTCAGGAGATTAACACAGAGACTGCTCCCTCTGTGCGGGCAACCGGCACAGGCAGAGGAGAAGGGCAAGGTGACCAGCAAGCAGGAAGGAACTTTGTTCTCCCAGTGGACACACGTGCCACTCACCGTCAATGACTTCTATGGTCATGAAAAGGCAGAAGAACCTGGTCCAGTCTAAAATCACTCAAACTCCTGAGAGAGGGCCTGGTGAGACAGATACAACCAATGTTCCTGAAAAAGAATTCAAAATAAAAGTCATAACCATGCTGATGGAGTTGCAGAGAAATATGCAAGAGTTAAGGGATGAAGTCCAGAGGGAGATAACAGAAATGAAACAAGCAATGGAAGGAAGGACTTAAAAGCAGACTGGATCAGGTGCAAGAGACTGTTAATAGAATAGAAATCAGAGAACAGGAATACAGAGAAGCTGAGGCAGAGAGAGATAAAAGGATCTCTAGGAATGAAAGAATGTTAAGAGAACTGTGTGACCAATCCAAATGAAACAATATTCACATAATAGGAGTACAAGAAGAAGAAGAGAGAGAAAAAGAGATAGAAAGTATCTTTGAAGAAATGATTGGTGAAAACTTCCCCAAGCTGGGGAAGAAAATAGTCTCTCAGACTATGGAAGCCCACAGATCTCTCAACACAAGGGACCCAAGGAGAACAACATCAAGCCATGAAATAATTAAAATGGCAAAGTTCAAAGACAAGGACAGGGTATTAAAAGCAGCCAAAGAGAGAAAAAACATCACCTACAAAGGAAAACCCATCAGGCTATTATCAGACTTCTCAACAGAAACCTTACGGGCCAGAAGAGAATGGCATGATATATTTAATGCAATGAAACAAAAGGGCCTTGAGTCAAGAATAGTGTATCCAGCAAGATTATCATTTAAATTTGAAGGAGGGATTAAATAATATCCAGATAAGGAAAAGCTGAGGGAATTTACCTCCCACAAACCACCTCTACAGAGTATTTTAAAGGGACTGCTCTAGATGGAAGCACTCCTAAGGCTAAATAGATGCCACCATGGAAAATAAAATCCAGATAAGAAAGCAGTCCAACCAAATACTAACTAAAGGCAAAAAATAAAATCAGCTATCCACAAAAGCAGTCTAGGGAAAAATAAAAGAGTACAGAATAAAACAACCTAACATATAGAGTGGAGGAGGAAGACTAAGAAGGGAGAAATAAAGAATCATCAGACTGTGTTTATAATAGCATAATAAGTGAGATAAAGTTAGACGGTAAGATAGTAAAGAAGCTACCTTGAACCTTTGGTAACCACGAATCCAAAGCCTGCAATGGCAATAAGTACACATCTATTGATAATCACCCTAAATGTAAATGGACTGAACGCAATAATCAAAAGACACAGAGTAATAGAATGGATAAAAAAGCAAGACCCATCTATATGCTGCTTACAAGAGACTCACCTCAAACCCAAAGACATAAACAGACTATAAGTGAAGGGATGGAAAAAGATATTTCATGCAAACAATAGGGAGAAAAAAGCAGGTGTTACAGTTCTTCTGTCAGACAAAATAGACTTCAAAACAAAGACAGTAACAAGAGATAAAGAAGGACATTACTTAATGATACAGTCCAACAACAGGATAGAACCATTATAAATATCTATGCACCTGACAGAGAAAGGATTAAAAATGGTGTGAGAGGCGAGATAGAGACTTCCTTCTAAAACCATATACATATAATACAAAAATATAATTAATACAACTAATCCAGAGAGCAACAAGAAAGAGGACAGCACCAGACTGCACACACCTGGAGAAAAGAGCAGACCTCACCAAACGGGGTAATGTATCAGAGCTGTGGCTCCGCGGGACCTGAGCCCTTACCCCACCCCAGCTCACTGGTGGGAGGGAGGAAGAGAAACTAAGTAGGGAGGGAGTGGAGGCTTGGGACCGCTGAATACCTAGCTCCAGAGATCTGCTCAGGAGCAAAAACCTACATTTCATGGTGCTTTCATGATACTCTCATGATTATGGAGTTGAAAAGCTAAGACAGCCAGAATTCCTGGAAAGACTGAGATGTCAGCGGCTTGTAAAAAGCAGGGATCCATATCTGGCTGCTCTGGGACAAAAGCTTATACCTGTGTGCTCGGTCCACTGGCTCAGGCAGTGGAGACAGGCACAGCAGCTGGGAAGCAGGAAACAGCTCTTTCCTCCCCCCAGGGCACCAATCCCACTCCCCTGTGACCCCCGACATTGCTTCAGGGGCTGAGCAGCTCCAGAGAGTAGAGCTTCTGGACACTAGAGGGCACCATACACAAGTATGAAACACCAAAGGAACTTGGTACAGAGTAAAATTAATAGAACCCCTGAGAAAGATGACATGGACATTATGACTCTTCCTGAAAGAGAGTTTCAATCTCCCTGAAAGGGAGTTAAAAATAAAAATCATTAACATGCTAATGGAAGTATGGAAAGATATTCAAGAACTCAGGAATGAATTCTGGTTGGAAATTTAATTGTTGAAGAGCATAATGGAGGGTATTAAAAGCAGATTGAATACGGTGGAGGAGACGATAAATAAAATAGAAATTAGAGAAGAGGAATATAAAGAAACTGAGGCACAGAGAGATACCAGAAGAAGAAGAGAGAGAGAAAGGGACAGAAAGTATCTTTGAGGAGGTAATTGCTGACAACTTCCACAATCTGGGGAAGGAGATAGTCTCTTAGGACACGGAGATGCACAGATCTCCCAACATAAGGCACCCAAGGAAGACAACACCAAAACATACAGCAATTAAAATGGTAAAGATAAAGGATAAGGACAGACTGTTAAAAGCAGGCAGAGAGAGAAATAAGATCATGTACAAAGGAAAGCCCATCAGACTAACATCAGACTTCTCTGCAGAAACCTTACAGGCCAGAAGGGAGTGGCATGATGTATTTAATGCAATGAAACAGAAGGGCCTGGAACCAAGACTAATTTATCTGGCCAGATTATCATTTAAATTTGAAGGAGGGATTAAACAATTTCCAGATACGCAGAAGCTGAGAGAATTTACCTCCCACAAACCATCTCTACAGTGTATTTTGGAAGGCCCGCTATAGAAGGAAGTGCTCAAAAGGTTTAGTAGCTGTCACAAGAGATAATAAAACCACAGAAAGGAAAGTAGAACACCTAATTACTAAGCAAATGCAAAATTAAATTAAGTATCCCCAAAGTGAATCAAGCAATAGACAAAGAGTACAGAATATGATACTTAATATACAAAGAACGGAGGATGAAGAAAAAGGAGAAGAAAAAGGAAAGAACCCTTAGATTGTGTTTGTAATAGCATATTAAGTGAGATAAGTTAGACTCTTAGATAGTAAGGAAGTTAACCTTGAACCTTTGGTAACCACAAATCTAAACACTGCAATGGCAATAAGTACATACCTGTTGATAATCACCCTAAATGTAAATGGACTGAGTGCACCAATAAAAAGACATAGAGTCACTGAATGGATAAAAAAACAAGACCCATCTATATGCTACAAGAGACTCACTTTAAACCCAAAGACATACACAGACTAAAAGTGAAGGGATGGAAAAACATATTTCATGCAACTAATAGAGAGAAAAAAGCAGAAGATGCAGTACTTATATCAGACAAAATAGACTTCAAAACAAAGAAAGTCAAAAGAGACAAAGAAGGACATTACATAATGATAAAGGGGGTCAATCCAACAAGAAGATATACCAATTATAAATATCTATGCTCCCAACACAGGATCACCTACATATGTGAAACAAATACTAACTGAATTAAAAGGGGAAATAGAATGCAATGTATTCATTCTAGGAGACTTCAACACTCCACTCACTCTGAAGGACAGATCAACCAGACAGAAAAGAAGGAAGGACACAGAGGCACTGAACAACATAATAGAACAGATGGACCTAACAGACATCTACAGAACTCTATAGCAAAAAGGAGCAGAATACACATTCATCTCAAGTGCACATGGAACATTTCCAAGAATAGACCATATACTAGGCCACAAAAAGATCATCAGTAAATTCAAAAACATTGAAATTGTACCAACCAGTTTCTCAGACCACAAAGGTATGAAACTAGAAATGAATTACACAAAGAAAATGAAAAATCCCAAACACATGGAAGCTCCACAACATGCTCCTAAATAACCAATGGATCAATGACCAAATAAAAACAGAGATTAATCAATATATGGAGACAAATGACAACAATAATTCAACAGTGCAAAATCTGAGGGACGCAGCCAAGGCCATGCTAAGAGGCAAGTATATTGCAATACAGGCCTAGCTCAGGAAAGAACAATCCAATATAAGCACTCCAAACTTGCAATTAATGAAACTAGCAAAAGAAGAACAAATGAGGCCCAAAGTCAGTAGAAGGAGGGACATAATAAAGATCAAAGCAGAAATGAGATCGAGAAGAATAAAACAATAGAAAGAATCAATGAAAGCAAGAGCTGGTTCTTTGAGAAAATAAACAAAATAGATACACCCATAGCCAGAATTACCAAGATAATAGGAGATACACACATAAACAGAATCAGAAATGAGAAAGGAAAGACTACTATGGGTACCACAGAAATATAAAGAATTATTAGAGAATACTATGAAAAATTACATGATAACAAACTAGATAACTGAGAAGAAAAGGACAAGTTTACAGAAAAATAGAACCTACCAAGGCTGACCAGGGAAGAAACAGAAAATCTGAACAGACCAATTACTGTTCAGACCAATAATCTGAACAGCAACAAAATTGAACTGGTAATCAAAAAACTACATAAGAAAAAAACTCCTGGAAGAGAAAGATGGCTTCACCGCTGAGTTTTATCAAACATTTAGTGAAGACATAATACCCATCCTCCTTAAAGTTTTCCAAAGAGTAGAAGAAGAGGCAATACTTCCAAACTCATTCCATGAGGCCAGCATCACTCTAATACCAAAATCAGGCAAAGACAACACAAAAAAAAGATATTACAGAACAATATCCCTGATGAACATAGATGCAAAAATACTCAACAAAATATTAGCAAACCAAATTAAAAAATACACCAAAAACATCATCCATTATGATCAAGTGAGATTTATTCCAGGGATGCAAGGATGGTACAACATTAAAAAATCCATTATCATCAGCCACCACATCAACAAAAAAAACAAAAACCACATGATCACCTCCATAGGTGCTGAGAAAGTATTTGAGAAAATTCAACATCCATTCATGATAAAAACCATCAACAAAATGGGTATAGAGGGCAAGTACCTCAACATAATAAAGGCCATATTTGACAAACCCACAGCCAACATACTTAACAGTGAGAGGCTGAAAGCTTTTCTATTAAGATCAGGAACAAGACAAGGATGCCTACTTTCCCCACTTCTATTCAACATTGTACTAGGGGTCCTAGCCTCAGCAATCAGACAACACAAAGATAAAAGGCATCCAGACTGGCAAAGAAGAAGTTAAACTGTCCCTGTTTGCAAATGACATGATATTTATTGTACATAGAAAACCTTAAATAATCCACTCAGAAACTACTACTTCTAATATCTGAATTCAGTAAAGTTGCGGGATACAATATTAATAGACAGAAATATGTTGCATACATATACATTAACGATGAACTAGCAGAAAGAGAAATCAGGAAAAAAAATTCGATTCAAAATTGCATTCAAAAGAATAAAATACCTAGGAATAAACATAAACAAGGAAATGAAAGACTTATACACTGAAAACTATAAGACACTCATGAGAGAAATTAAAGGAGATACCAATAAATGGAAACACATTCTGTCCTCATGGATAGTAAGAATTAATATTGTCAAAATGGCCATCCTGCCTAAAGCAATCTATAGATTCAACGCAATTCCTATCAAAATAGCAAGAGCATTCTTCAATGAACTAGAGAAAACCATTCTAAAATTCATATGGAAGCACCAAAGACCCCAAAGAGCCAAAGCAATCCTGAGAAGGAAGAATAAAGCAGGGGGAATTAAGCTCCCCAACTTCAAGCTCTACTACAAAGACACAGTAATCTAGACAATTTGGTACTGGCACATGAACAGACCCATAGACCAATGGAACAGACTAGAGAGCCCAGATATAAAGCCAACCATTTATGGTCAATTAATATATGATAAAAGAACCATGGATATACAATGGGGAAATGACAGCCTCTTCAACAGCTGGTGTTAGCTAAAGTGGACAACTACATGCAAAAGAATGAAACTGGATTATTGTTTAATCCCATACACAAAAGTAAACTCAAAATGACCTGAATGTAAGTCATGAAACCATAAAACTCTTAGAAGACACCATAGGCAAACATCTTGTGAATATAAGCATGAGCAACTTCTTCTTCAACACATCTCCTTGAGGAAGGGAAACCAAAGCAAAAATGAACTCATGGGACTACAACAAACTAAAAAGACTCTGTATGGTAAAGGACACCATCAACAGCACAAAAAGGCATCCTACAGTATGGGAGAATATATTTGTATATGACTTACCTGACAAGGGGTTAACATCCAAAATATATAAAGAACTTACATGCCTCAAGACCCAAAAAGCAAATAACCTGATTAAGAAATGGGCAGAGGATATGAAGAGACAGTTCTCCAAAGAAGAAATTCAGATGGCCAACAGACACATTAAAAGATGCTCCACATCACTAATCATCAGGGAAATGCAAATTAAAACCACAATGAGATGTCAGCTCACACCAGTACGGATGGCCATCATTGAAAAGACTAAGAACAACAAATACTGGTGAGGATGCAGAGAAAGGGGAACCCTCCTACACTGCTGGTGGAAATGTAAATTAGTTAAACCATTGTGGAAAGCAATATTGAGGTTCCTCAAAAAACTAAAAATAGAAATACCATTTGATCCAGGAATCCTACTCCTTGGAATTTACCCAAAGAATACAACTTCTCAGATTCAAAAAGACATAAACACCCCTATGTTTATCGCAGCACTATTTACAATAGCCAAGATATGCAAGCAACCTAAGTGTCCATCAGTAGATGAATGGAAAAAAAGATGTGGTACATATACACAATGGAATACTATTCAGCCGTAAGAAAGAAACAAATCCTACCATTTGCAACAACATGGACAGAGCTGGAGGACATTATGCTCAGTGAAATAAGCCAGGCAGAGAAAGACAAATGCCATGATTTCCCTCATTCGTGCAGTATAACAATGAAGCAAAACTGAAGGAACAAAATAGCAGACTCAGATACTCCAAGAATGAACTAGTGGTTACCAAAGGGGAGGGATGTGGGAAGGCAGGTGAGGAGGGAAGGAGAAGGGGACTGAAGGGTATTATGTTTAGTACACATGGTGTGGGGGATCATGGGAGAAGAGTGTAGCACAGAGAAGGCACAGAGTGCATCTGTGGCATCTTACTACTCTTATGGACAGTGACTGCATTGGGGTATGGGTGGGGACTTGATAATATGGATAAAAGTAGTAACCACATTATTTTTTCATGTGAAACCTTCATAAGAGTGTATATCAATCATACCTTAATAAAAAAAATATCTATGCACCCAACACAGGAGCACCGACATATGTGAAACAAATATTAACAGAATTAAAGGAGAAAATAGAATGCAATGCATTCATTTTAGGGTATTTCAACACACCACGCACTCCAAACGACAGATCAGCCAGACAGAAAATAAGTAAGGATACAGAGGCACTGAACAACACACTAGAACAGGTGGACCTAACAGACATCTTCAGAACTGCACCCCAAAGCAGCAGGATACACATTCTTCTAAAGTGCACGTAGAACATTTTCCAGAACAGACCACATACTAGGCCACAAAAAGAGTTTCAGTAAATTCAAAAAGACTGAATTGTACAAAGCTCTCAGATGACAAAGGTATAAAACTAGAAATAAATTATACAAAGAAAACAAAATGGCTCACAAACACATGGAGGCTTAACAACATGCTCCTAAATAATCAATGGATCAATGACCAAATTAAAACAGAGATCAAGCAATATATGGAGACAAATGACAACAACAGCACAATGCCCCAACCTTCGTGGGACACAGCAAAGGCAGTTCTAAGAGGAAAGTAAATAGGAATCCAGGCCTATTTAAAGAAGGAAGAACAATCCCAAATGAACAGTCTAAAGTCACAATTATTGAAACTGGGAAAAGAAAAACAAATTAGGCCCAAAGTCAGCAGAAGGAAGGACATAATAAAGATCACAGAGGAAATAAGTAAAATTGAGAAGAATAATAAAACAACAGAAAAAAATCAATGAAACCAAGATGTGGTTGAGAAAATAAACAAAACAGATAAACCCATAGCCAGACTTCTTAAGAGAAAAACAGAATCTACACACATCAACAGAACAAGAATGAGAAAAGAAAACTCATGATGGACAACACAGAAAAACAAAGATTTATTAGAGAAGACTATGAAAATCTATATGCTAACACACTGAATAACCCAGAAGAAATGGGCAACTTTCTAGAAAAATACAACCTTCCATTACTGAACAAGGAAGAAACAGAAAATCTAAACAGACCAATGACCTGCAACGAAATTGAGCTGGTAATCAAAAAACCACCCAGGAACAAAACCCATGGGCCAGATGGATTCACTGCTGAATTTTATGAGACATTTAGAGGAGACATAATATCCATACCTCCTTAAAGTTTTCCAAAAAATAGAAGAGGAGGGAATACTTCCAAACTCATTCTATGAAGCAAGCATCACTCTAATACCAAAACCAGGCAAGGACCCCACCAAAAAAGAAAATTACGGACCAATATCCCTGATGAACATAGATGCAAAAATACTCAACAAAATATTAGCAAACCGAATTGAAAAATACATCAAGAGGATCATACACCATGACCAAGTGGGATTCATCTCAGGTATGCAAGGATGGTACAACATTCGAAAATCCATCAACATCATCCACCACATCAACAAAAAGAAAGAGAAAAATCACATGATCATCTCCATAGATGCTGAAAAAGCATTTGACAAAATTTAACATACATTCATGGTAAAAACTCTCAACAAAATGGGTATACAGGGCAAGTACTTCAACATAATACAGGCCACATATGATAAGCCCACAGCTAACATCATACTGAACAACGAGAGGCTGAAAGCTTTTCCTCTGAGATCGGGAACAAGACAAGGATGCCCCTTCTCCCCACTGTTATTCAACATAGTACTGGAGGTCCTAGCCACAGCAATTAGACAAAACAAAGAAATACACGGAATCAAGATGGTAAAGCAGAAGTCAAACTGTCACTATTTGCAGCTGACATGATATTGTACATAAAAAACCCTAAAGACTCCACTCCAAAACTACTAGAACTGAGATTGGAATACAGCAAAGTTGCAGGATACAAAATTAACACACAGAGACCTGTGGCTTTCCTATACAATAACAATGAACTAATAGAAAAAGAAACCAGGGAAACAACTCCATCCACAATCGCATCAAAAAGAATAAAATACCTAGGAATAAACCTAACCAAGGAAGTGAAAGACCTACACCCTGAAAACTACAAGACACTCTTAAGAGAAATTAAAGAGGACACTAACAAATGGAAACTCATTCCATGCTCCTGGCTAGGAAGAATTAATATTGTCAAAATGGCCATCCTGCCCAAAGCAATCTACAGACTCAATGCAATCAATATCAAAATACCAACAACATTCTTCAGCGAACTGGAACAAATAGTTCTAAAATTCATATGGAACCACCAAAGACCCCGAATAGCCAAAGCAATCCTGAGAAGGGAGAATAAAGTCAGGGGGGATCTCACTTCCCAACTTCAGTTCTACTATAAAGCCACAGTAATCAAGATAATTTGGTACTGGCACAAGAACAGAACCACAGACCAGTGGAATAGAATAGAGACTCCAGATATTAACCCAAACATATATGTTCAATTAACACACAAAAAAGCAGCCATGGACATACAATGGGGAAATCACAGTCTCTTCAACAGCTGGTGTTGGCAAAACTGGACAGCTACATGTAAGAGAATGAAACCGGATTATTGTCTAACCCCTAACACAAAAGTAAATTCAAAATGGATCAAAGAACTGAATGTAAGTCATGAAACCATAAAAATCTTAGAAAAAAGCATCGGCAAAAATCTCTTGGACATAAACATGAGTGACTTTTTCATGAACATATCTCCCCGGGCAAGGGAAACAAAAGCAAAAAATGAACAAGTGGGACTATATCAAGCTGAAAAGTTTCTGTACAGCAAAGGACACCACCAACAGAACAAAAGGCATACTACAGTATGGGAGAATATATTCATAAATGACAGATCCAATAAAGGTTTGACATCTAAAATATATAAAGAGCTCACACACCTCAACAAACAAAAAGCAAATAATCCAATTAAAAAATGGGTAGAGGAGCTGAACAGACAGTTCTCCAAAGAAGAAATCCAGATGGCCAACAGACACATGAAAAGATGCTCCACATTGCTAGTCATCAGAGAAATGCAAATTAAAACCACAATGAGATATCACCTCACACCAGTAAGGTTTGCCACAATCCAAAAGACAAACAACAACAAATGTTGGCGAGGTTGTGGAGAAAGGGGAACCCTCCTACACTGCTGCTGGGAATGTAAATTAGTCCAACCATTGTGGAAAGCAGTATGGAGGTTCCTCAAAAAGTTCAAAACAGAAATACCATTTAACCCAGGAATTCCACTCCTAGGAATTTACCCTAAGAATGCAGCAGCCCAGTTTGAAAAGACAGATGCACCCCCATATTTATCGCAGCACTATTTACTAGCCAAGAAATGGAAGCAACCTAAGTGTCCATCAGTAGACGAATGGATAAAGAAGATGTGGTACATATACACAATGGAATATTATTCAGCCATAAGAAGAAAACAAATCCTACCATTTGCAACAACATGGATGGAGCTAGAGGGTATTATGCTCAGTGAAATAAGCCAGGAGGAGAAAGACAAGTACCAAATGATTTCAGTCATATGTGGAGTATAAGAACAATGAAAAAACTGAAGGAACAAAAAAGCAACAGAATTCCAGAACCCAAAAATGGACTAACAGTTACCAAAGGAAAAGGACTGGGTAGGATGGGTGGGAAGGGAGAGATAAGGGGGGAGAAAAAAGAAAGGGAACAATAGGATTAGCATGTATAATGGGGGTGCATGGGAAGGGCTGTGCAACACAGACAAGAGAAGTAGTGATTCTACAGCATTTTACTACGCTGATGGATAGTGAATGTAAAGGGGGGAGCCTAGTAAACATAATGTTCCTCATGTAATTGTAGATTAATGATACCAAAAAAAAGAGAAAAATCCTAAAGGATCCACTTCCAAACAACTATAACTAGTATCTGAATTCAGCAAAATTGGAGGATACAAAATTAATATACAGAAATCAGTTGCATTCTTATACATTACCGATGAACTAGGAGAAAGAGAAATCAGGAAAATTCCATCCACAATTGCATCAAGAATAAATATACCTAGGAATAAACCTAACCAAGGAAGTGAAAGACCTATACCCTGAAAACTACAAGACACTCTTAAGAGAAATTAAAGAGGACACTAACAAATGGAAATTCATCCCATGCTCCTGGGTAGGAAGAATTAATATTGCCAAAATGGCCATCCTGCCTAAAGCAATCTACAGATTCAATGTAATCACTATCAAAATACCAACAGCATTCTTCAATGAACTGGAACAAATAGTTCTAAAATTCATATGGAACCACAAAAGACCCTGAATAGCCAAAGCAATCCTGAAAAGGAAGAATAAAGCAGGGGGGAAGTCGCTTCGCAACTTCAAGCTCTACTACAAAGCCACAGTAATCAAGATAATTTGGTACTGGCACAAGAACAGAGCCACAGACCAGTGGAACAGAATAGAGAGTCCAGATATTACCCTAAGCATATATGGTCAATTAATACATGATAAAGGAGCCATGGATATACAATGGGGAAATGGCAGCTTCTTCAACGGTGGTGTTAGCAAAACTGGACAGCTACATGTAAGAGAATGAAACTGGATCATTGTCTAACCCTATACAGAAAAGTAAACTAGAAATAGATGAAAGACCTGAATATAAATCATGAAACCATAAAACTCTTTAAAAAAACATAGGCAAAAATCTCTTGGACATAAACATGAGTGACTTCTTTAAAACCCCCAGGCAAGGGAAACAAAAGCAAAAATGAACAAATGGGACTACATAAAGCTGAAAAGCTTCTGTACAGCAAAGGACACAATCAATAGAACAAAAAGGCATCCTAGAACAGTATGGGAGAATATATTCTTAAATGACATATCCGATAAAGGGTTGAAATCCAAAATATATAAAGAGCTCATGCACCTCAACAAACAAAAAGCAAATAATCCAATTAAAATAAAGGGCAGAGTATCTGAACAGACACATCTCCAAAGAAATTCAGATGACTAAGAGGCCCATGAAAAGATTTTCCACATCATTAATCATCAGAGAAATGCAAATTAAAAGCACCGTGAGGTATCACCTTACACTAGTTAGGATGGCCACCATCCAAAAGGCAAAGAACAACAAAGGTTAGGGAGGATGTGGAGAAAGGGGAACCCTTCCTACATTGCTGGTGGGAATGTAAATTAGTTCAACCATTGTGGAAAGCAGTATGGAGGTCCCTCAAAAAACTAAAAATAGAAATACCATTTGACCCAGGAATTCCACTCCTAGGAATTTACCCTAAGAATGTAGCAGCCCAGTTTGAAAAAGACAGATGCACACTACGTTTATCGCAGCACTATTTACAATGGCCAAGAAATGGAAGCAACCTAATTGTCCATCACTAGATGAATGGATAAAGAAGATGTGGTACACATACACAATGGAAGAAAAGAAATCCTACCATTTGCAAAAACATGGATGGATCTAGAGGGTATGATGCTCAGTGAAATATGCCAGGTGGAGAAAGACAAGTATCAAATGATTTCACTCATCTGTGGAGTATAAGAACAAAGCAAAACCTGAAGGCACAAAACAGCAGCAGACTCACAGAACCCGAGAATGGACTAACAGTTACCAAATGAAAAGGGACTAGGGAGGATGGGTGGGAAGGGAGGGAAAAGGGGAAAAAACGGGCATTACAACTATCACACATAATGTAGGGGCGGGGCACAGGGAAGGCAGTACAACACAGAGAAGACAAGTAGTGACTCTATAGCATCTTACTACGCTGATGGACAGTGACTGTAATGGAGTATGTGGTGGGGACTTGATAATGGGGCGAGTGTAGTAACTATAATGTTGCTCATGTAATTGTACATTAATGATACCAAAAACAAAAATGAAGGGTCCATTTCATTATATGGGCATGAATGTAGTGTATTAACAATTTTTAAGTGTTTGTCAATCTGATAGGAAAAAACTGACATCTTAATTTGACTTGTTATTTTGAACATTTCTTTTCAGTTTAATGGCCTGAAAAGTATATAGCTTATTTTCATAAATCACCAGTTCAAGTTTTTCCCATTTGCCTATTTTCTCTTATTATCAAAGGCTGTTGGATATAATTCTGTTTGCCATGTACACTGTAAATATCTTCTCCTGATTTGCCAGTCATCCTTTCAGTTTTTATGGAGTCCAATCTACCAATCTTTTCCTTTATGATTTCTTCCTTAAATGTAAATCTTAAAAAAATCTGTCCACACCCTGCAGTTTAAAGAAACAAAAACTGCACCTAAATTTTGCCAAGTTCTTTTATAGTTTCATGTCTCACAGAGGAATTTTTAAGCCTTCTAAAAGTTACTTTATAGTACTGAGTTAGGGTAATCTTACTTTTCTCACTGCTAGCCTAGTGCCCCATCAAGGGACAGCATAATATATTCAAACATCTATAGTCTGACTTAGAGAAATCAATCTCCCAGGGGAAAATGTAGTTTCCCATGAACAGATAAGAGAAGCCACTTGACCCAGCAAGGAGGAACTCCTGAGGGGCCAGAGCTGTCCTGCAACAGTGGGACAGGTTCCACTGGGAGGGATACAGCTGCTGGCCCTCGGGGGCGTGGAGGGAAGGGTGGTTCAAACAGTGACACAGTCATCATCAACTGGGCTAACTGTAAAGCTGATTCATGCACTGAGTGAGCAGCAAAAACAATGACCTTCAAAGGTCTCTTTCAACTCAGATTTTACCACTGTATAGTCTGAGCAAGCAATGAGGAAAAAGTGTGTGATGTGATGGAGAATGATGAGTGAGTCATTGCAATTGCATGTACAGACAAGGTGGATTAAGGAAAGACATGACAAAATTGCACCTAATTGACTAGAAAGACTTCTCAGAACTAAATCTCAAGGCTTATTTACCTGAAAAGTAGATGGCTTAAATTCCTGGGAGAGGGAGCATGTTCCATGCAGGCTAGGTGATAAAAATGTCAAATTTGAGAAGTCATTTATTTAACTAACAAAAAAGCACATGGGAGAGGAGCTGAGCAAAGGAGAGGGCAGAAGAAACTCATTAAAAGGTTACAGTTGACAAGGAACATTTCAGATAAAAGGATACTGAGGAATCAGTGTGAAGTGTATTAATACACGCTGTTTTTCATTTGTTTCACCAACACACACAATATTTACTAAAAGGCCTTATATTTTCAGGAAAGAATAACAGACCCTGGGTGTTGGGGACCCATGTTGAGTAAGTGAATATCCTTGCAATTTAAGCGGCAGTACAGGTGGGAGACGTGCATGCATTATGGACAGGACACAGTTGTAGCTCAGCCTGTGTGGTCAGAAAAGGCGTTGCCAAGAAAAAGCTTGAGATGAGACTTGGAGAAACAGAAGTTTCCCAGCAAATGAGAAAAGAAGGTAAGAGCCATCAATGTGTGCAGAAGCATGTGAGCCTACTTAGCATGGTGGGAAAACAGTAAGCTCATTATCATTTATGCCTAAGGAGGCTTAAGTTTAGTGCAAGGAAAGGAGGGAGGTGAGGCTGAAGAGGACAACAGGGGGCTGGGCATCCACCCTGCCTCAGAGTGAGGCCCAGATGCCTTCAAATGTCCTAAGCTAAGCTAACTTGACAAATGTTACTGTGGAGCAGGAAAGAAAACATGAGGTTAAATAAGCACAGGTTTGATGCCATTTTGGAAGTACCGAGTTTAAGCTTCCCATGAGTACCTTGGATCCCTCAAGAAGCTTCCACCTAATTGCCAGAATCTCTAGTCAGGTGTATAACTAACCTAAGGTAATTTTTACATGACTATTGAGAACAAATACAGAAATTGTATTTCTCTTGAAGTTCCCACTGATTCTGTAAGACTAGAATTCTACCACATTGACAAGGCATTAAAAGTTCAGCTCAATTTGCTAGCTGGTTAGGCTTTCCTTTCAGACTGAACAGTTATTACTGTGTTACTAGGAACAGGCTGCAGTTTAGAAGATATTATCCCATTTTATAAGTCATGAAAAGTCTTCAAAAGGAAGGAAAAAGTTGCATATATTAAGAATCTATACTGAAATATATTGGCTATGGGGAATATTACTACAAAGATGAGAAGCAATAATTATGGAAATCAAGAGAAATGATGTGATATTAAGTGGCAAGAGAAGAATATAAGACTCTATTGACACCAGGGTTACAATGGGAAGAGGGAGTTCCCATTTACTGGAACTGGGAGACAAGAGGGGCACTGGGGAAGATCAGTTCTCTCCAGAACATGCTAAACTCTCCAGTGTGTTCTAATAGATGCCTATTAGATTCTGAAGAGAAGGCAGTTAGTAGGTGGCTGGGCAAACAACTCAGGAGTGAAGAGATGTCTGCAGTGGAGACATGGGTGGGACTTAATGTGGTGGGACAAAAGAAATCACCTGGGGAGTGAAAATTTTAGAAAAGATGAGAGGACCACAGAACTGAGCCCTGGGGGGACTCCAACATTTAAAGGTTGGGGAGCTGGGGAGCAACCAGTCCAAGCAAGTGAGAAGGAAAAGCCAAAGAGGGTGAAAAAAATCCAGAAAGTGCAGAAACCTGGCAAATAGGAGAAAGCCCTCTCGGGGGAGAGAGCCCCTCCCATTCCTCCTGTATTGTGTAGTGCCTTTCAGGCCACAAGGACAGAGTCACACAGCTGTGATAGAGACCATATGGCTCACAAAAACCAAAACTATTTACTCTTTGGCTTTTTAAAGAAAGTGTTTGCCAACCCTTTATCTAGAAGGATGAGAGAGGGTGAACACACAAGGAAAATGCAGTGCAATTTTTAGGCAGCATCAAGGCCTCTCAAGTTTAGTGGTCACAGGTTAAAGTGAGACCACTCAGCATGCTTTCCTCTCTCACATTCCACTGTGAGGGCATGAGAGTGGACTCCAGGGATGGTTTAATTGAACTGGGTGTGGGTTCACTAGGGGAGTATGATGGAGCAAGAGAGGAACTGAGATGTGCAAGGAAATAACTAATTGTCACAAGGATGGATTTAAGATGGGTGTAAAGGGAAAAGATGGCACGAAAGATATGGGAAAGGAAAAAGCCTTTGACTTTGGCGACCTGGGGGACCTGAATGAGCCACCAGGCAAGGCAGGAGGTGAGGTCAGAGTGCAATGCCTGGACATGACAGTGCAAGGGGTCACAGCTGGAATGTCAAGGCCCAGGTATTAATTCCAAGAAGGAGAAGCTGAAGTAGGTCAGAAAATACAAGACATTGAAGAAGAGGAGGCCTCAAACTGAAAGACAGATAACCAAAAGGATCATTTAAGAGGATTCTGGGAAAAAGATGGCAGAGTAAGAAGACATGGCAGAAACCTTCTCCCAAAATCACAAAGAACATGAAAATACAGCAAACACAACTAAACTTGAAAACGACTTGAAGACTGCAGAACTGACTACCTACATCTGGGGAAGAAGAGAAGACCCTACAGAAAAGGGTAAAGTGGCAAAGCCAAGATCCAGTGGGACCCAAGCCCTCTCACTACCCCAACTCACAGGTGGAAGAATGGAGTGGGGAGGAAGTAGGAGCCCAGAGATCTGCTCTGGAAGCAGGAGCCCACATTACATCGTGGTGCTCTGGTGATTAGTGGAGCTGGACAACAAAGACAGGCGGAACACTAGGTGAGGCTGAGACTCCAGCCACTGGTGGAGAACAGGCATGCTCTACGAGCCCCATGAAACAAAAGCAAAGTGGGCAGTTTGAAAGACTTCCCAGCAGTAGGAGGTGTGCCAGAAGGGCAAGGATTACACAGAGCTCTCTGCTCAGTAGGTAGGGCAGGTGGGAAATACCTCCCCAGCCCACCCTCAGCCCAACAGGTTGGGAACCCTCAGTAGGTTCAGATGCTCCACCTGCAGCCCTGAGGCTCCTCCCTGTGTGAGTAGCCTGCAGGTGGCCCACTTGGCCTGGCAGTGCTGTCAGACGTTGCTGCTGGGAAGTCAGAGGGAGATCCTCCCTATTTTTTCAGCCCTGTTTTGGCTCAGCCAGGGAAGTGCTGCAGGAGTCAGCCCCAGGAGCTCCCTCCTCCTGGCAGGTGTTGGCCCTGCTCACATGCAGCCCCCGCCATTGCTGCAGGCTGGGCAGAGATTGGCTCAGCCCATAGCAACTCCAGTGGTACAGCCTGAATTTTCTCCCTGCATGTGTAACCAGCTGAAGGCCCACACAGCCCGCCTGAAATCAGGTCACTACAAGCCAGACGAAAGGCTCCCCACCCATGACATGCCAACAGCTGGGGCTCCTGCACTGGAAAGTGAAGTGTCTTGAGTTTCTGGGCACTGGAGGGCACCTCCTCCATAAAGCTATTACTCCATAGGAAACACTGAAAAAATAAGGAGGCAGAGGAATTTGTTCCAAACAAATCCAAAGACAAAACATCAGACAGAGGGCTGAGCAAAACTGAAATCATCAATCTTCTTGATAAAGACTTCAAAGTAAAAGTCATCAACATGCTCAAAGATTTACAGAAAAATACTCATGCTCTCAGGGAGGGCCTCAACCAAAAGAAAGATGACCCGGAAAAGAATCACTCCATTGAAGAATACAGTATCTGAAATGAAACATACAATGGAGGGACTTAATAGCAGACTTTCACAGGTTGAAGAAATTTTAAGTGATATGGAAATTGGGGAGCAAGAAAACTGAAGCTGAAAAACAGAAAAAAAGGATCTCTAGGAATGAAAGAATAAAAAGAGAGCTGTGTGACCAATCCAAACAGCACAATATTCACATAATAGGGGTACCAGAAAGAGAAGAGGGAGACAGAGGAATAGAAAGTCTCTTTGAAGAAATAATTGTTGAAAACTTCTGAAATCTGGAGAAGGAAACAGACACTCAGGTCATGGAGTGCAGAGATCCCCTAACAAAAGGAACCCCAGGAAGACAACATCAAGACATATAATCGTTAAAATGGCAAAGATCAAGGACAAAAAGAGAGTGTTGAAACCAACCAGAGAGAGAGAAAAGAGTACTTATAAAGGAAAACCCATCATGCTGTATCAGCAGACCTCTCAGCAGAACTTCACAGGCCAGAAGGGAGAGGAATGATATAATTAATGTAATGAAACAGAAGGACCTCCAACCAAGAATCCTCTACCCAGCAAGATTATCATTTAAATTTGAAGCAGAGATTAAGCAATTTTCAGATAAACAAAAGTTGAGGGAATTCACCACAACTAAGCCAACCCTAAGGATATATTAAAGGGACTGTTATAGATGGAAATGTTCCTAAGGTTAAATAGCTGTCACCAGTGAAAATAAACCCACAATAAAGGTAGTAGGCCAATTAATTACAAGGCAAGTACTAAATTAAATCAACTGCCCACAAAATCAGTCAAGGAATACAAAAAAGTACAGAATATGACACTTATATATAGCGTGGAGGAGAAAGAAGAAAGGAGGGGGATACATCTAGATTGTGTTTTAAATAGAGTAATCAGTAATTTAAGAAAGACTGTTGGATAGTAAAGAAGCTATCCTTGAACCTTTGGTAAAGACAAATCTAAAGCTTACAATAGTTAAAAAAAAAAGAAAAAGAAAAAAGAAAATCTAATCGCAACACTAAATAAATCCATCAAACAAGACTATAAAAGAACAAAAAAGGGACAGAGAAGAGATATAAACAAGCAGAAAACAATAAAATGGCAGTAAGTACATATCTATCAGTAATCACCTTAAATAGAAATGGACTGAATGCACCAATCAAAAGACACAGAGTGGCAGAATGAACAAAAAAAAAACCCAAGACCCATCTACATACAACCTACAAGAGACTCATTTCAGACCCAAAGGCATACACAGACTAAAAGGGAAGGGACAGAAAAAGATAGTTCATGCAAATAGGGAGGAAAAAGGCAGGAGTAGCAGTATTTATATCAGACAAAATTGATTTCAAAACAAAGAAACTAACAAGAGACAAAGAACAATACATAATGTTGCCAGTCTGACAAGAGGATATAATCACTATAAATATCTATGCACCCAAAAAAGTAGCACCTAACTATATAAAACAAATACTAACAGAATTAAAGTGGGAAATAGACTGCAACACTGTCATTTTAGGAGACTTCAACACACCACTCACACCAATAGATCAACCAGACAGAAATAAGTAAGAAGACAGAGGTACTGAACCATACCTTAGAAAAGATGGACTTAACAGGTATCTACAGAGCATTGCACCCAAAAGCGGCAGGATACACATTCTTCTAAAGTGCACATGAATTATTTTCCAGAATAGATCACATACTGGCCACAAAAAGACCTCAATAATTTCAAAAAGATTGAAATTGTACCAAGCAGCTTCTTAGACCACATTGGTATGGAACTAGAAGTAAATTACACAAAGAAAACAAAAAGCTTACAAAAACATGGAGGCTTAAAACATGCTTTTAAATAATTAGTGGATCAATGATCACATTAAAACAGAGATCAAGCAATACATGGAGACAAATGTGAACAACAACTCAACAGGCCAAAACCTGTGGAATACAGCTAGGGCAGTTTTAAGAAGAAAATACATAGCAGTACAGGCATAACTCAAAAAACAAGAACAATCCCAAATCAACAGTCTAAACTCACAATTAAGGAAACTAGAATAATTACAAATGAAGCCCAAAGTCAGTAGAAAGAGGGACATAAAAAAGATCAGAGAATAAATAAATAAAATTGAAAAGTTAAAACAATAGAAAAAAAATCAATGAAACCACAAGCTGATTCTTTGAGAAAATAAACAAAATAGATAAACTGTTAGCCAGATTTATCAAGAAAAAAGAGACTGTACACACATAAACAGAATCAGAAACAAAAAAAGAATAATCACAACAGACACCACAAAAATTGAAATTATTAAGAGAAGTTTGAAAAATGGCATGCCAATAAATTGGACAACTTTCTAGAAAAATACAACCTTCCAAGACTGACCCAGGAAGAAACAGAAAACCTGAACAGACCAATTACGAGCAATGAAATTGAACTGGTAATCAAAAAACTACCTAGGAACAAAACACTTGGACCAGAAGGTTTCACAGCTGAGTCTTATCAAACATTTAAAGAGCTAATACCCATTCTTCTTAAACTAATCCAAACAGAAGTACCACCAAACTCATTCGATAAGGCCAGCATCACTCTAATACAAAAAACAAAGACACCACAAAGAAAATTATAGACCAATATCTCTGAACACAGATAGAAAAATACTCAAAAAAATATTAGCAAACCAAATCCAAAAATACATTAAAAAAAGATCATCCGTCACGATCAAGTGGGATTTATTACAAGTATGCAAGGATGGTAGAGTATTTGTAAATCAATCAATATCATACACCACATTAACAAAAAGGGCTAATAAAATCACATGATCATCTCAACAGATGCTGAAGAAGCATTTGAGAAAATTCAACATCCATTCATGACAAAAACTCTCAACAAAATGGTATAGAGGGTATGTACCTCAACATAATAAAGGCCTTATATGACAAATCAACAGCCAACATCATACTTAATAGCGAAAAGCTAAAAGCTTTTCTAAGATCAGGAGCAAAACAGAATGCTCACTCTCACCACTTTTATACTGGTTTTATAGTACTGATATATTTATAAATATACCACATTTATAGTGCTGGAGGGTCCTAGTCATGGCAATTAGACAACAGAAAGAGACAGAAAGCATCCAGATTGGTAACAAAGAAGTTACACGGTCACAATTTGCAGATGACATGGTATTATACATAGAAACCATAAAGACTCCACCAAAAACTACTAGAATATCTGATTTCAGCAAAGTTGCAGGACACAAAATTAGTACACAGAACTCTGTTATATTCCTATATACTAACAATGAATTAGCAGAAAGAGAAATCAGGAAAACAACTCCATTTACAATTGCATCAAAAAAGAATAAAATACCTAGGAATAAACCTAACCAAGGAGGTGAAAGATATGTACTCTGAAAACCACAAGACATTCATGAGAGAAATTAAAGAAGACACCACTAAATGGAAATCTATCCCATGTTCATGGATAGAAGAATTAATATTGTCAAAATGGCCATCCTGCCTAAAGCAGTTTACAGATTCAATACAATCCCTATCAAAATACCAACAGCATTCTTCAATGAACTAGGACAAATAGTTCTAAAAGTCATATGGAACCACAAAAGACCCCAAATAATCAAAGCAATACTGAGAAAGAACAAAGCTGGGAGGATTATGCTCCCTGACTTCAAGCTACTACAAAGCCACAATAATCACAACAATTTGGTATTGGCACAAGAACAGACCCATAGATTAAGGAACAGAATAGAGAGCCCAGAAATAAACCTACACATATATGGCCAATTAATATATGATAAAGGAGAGGGGGCGGAAGATGGCGGCGTGAGTAGAGCAGCGGAAATCTCCTCCCAAAACAACATATATCTATGAAAATGTAACAAAGACAACCCTTCCTAGAATAAAGACCAGAGGACACAGGACAATATCCAGACCACATCCGCACCTGAGAGAACCCAGCGCCTCGCGAAGGGGGTAAGATACAAGCCACGGCCCCGCGGGAGCCGAGCGCCCCTCCCCCCAGCTCCCGGCGGGAGAAGAGCAGGCAGAGCAGGAGGGAGACGGAGCCCAGGGCTGCCGAACACCAAGCCCCCGCCATCCGGGCCAGAGTGCAGGGCCCTCGATACTAGGAAAACAGGGCAGCAAGAACAGTGAGCAGGCACTGGAGGCTGGGAGACAGAGGGCATAAGAAAAGCGCGCGACCATTTTTTTTTTTTTTTTTTTTTTGCTTTTTTGCTGTTTTGTTTTGGCGAGCGCTTTTTGGAAGTCTTAAAGGGATAGGGACCCCAATACTAGGGAAACAGGGCAGCAAGAACACTGAGCAGGCACTAGAGGCTGGGCGACAGAGGACATAAGAAAAGCGCGCGACCATTTTTTTTTTGCTTTTTTGCTGCTTTGTTTTGGCGAGCGCTTTTTGGAAGTCTTAAAGGGATAGGGACCCCAATACTAGGGAAACAGGGCAGCAAGAACAGTGAGCGGGCACTGGAGGCTGGGCGACAGAGGACATAAGAAAAGCGCGCGACCATTTTTTTTTTTGCTTTTTTGCTGTTTTGTTTTGGCGAGCGCTTTTTGGAAGTCTTAAAGGGATAGGGACCCCAATACTAGGGAAACAGGGCAGAAAGACCGGTGAGCAGAGGCCTGAGGCTGGCACCGGAGAATAAAGAAAAACGAACGACCACCCCCTTTTTTTTTTTTTTTTATTAAAAAAAAATTTTTTTTTTTTAATTAAAAAAATTTTTTTTTATTATTATTATTATTTTTTTTTTTGTGGTCGTTGTTTTGTTTTGGCGGGTGCTTTTTGGAAGTCTTAAAGGGGCAGGGCGGGTCACTTAATCCAGACGTAGGGAATCCGGGATCTCTGGGCACCCTAACCCCTGGGCTGCAGGGAGCAGGCAGGCCCCTTACGGAGATAAATAGCCTCCCAGCAGCTCCTGCTCCAACGCGACTCCACCATTTTGGAGTAGCTGCCCGAGCCAGGCCACGCCCACGGCAACAGCGGAGATTAACTCCATAGCAGCCGGGCAGGAAGCAGAAACCCTGTCTGCACGCAGCTGCGCAGCACAAGCCACTAGAGGTCGCTGTTCTCCCAGGAGAGGAGGGCCACAAACCAACAAGAAAGGAAGTCCTTCCAGCCGTCACTCGTCCCAGTTCTGCAGACTATTCCTATCACCATGAAAAGGCAAAGCTACAGGCAGACAAAGATCACAGAGACAACACCAGAGAAGGAGACAGACCTAACCAGTCTCCCTGACAAAGAATTCAAAATAAGAATCATAAACATGCTGACAGAGATGCAGAGAAATACGCAAGAGAAATGGGATGAAGTCCGGAAGGAGATCACAGATGCCAGAAAGGAGATCGCAGAAATGAAACAAACTCTGGAAGGGTTTATAAGCAGAATGGATAGAATGCAAGAGGCCACTGATGGAATTGAAATCAGAGAACAGGAACGCATAGAAGCTGACATAGAGAGAGACAAAAGGATCTCCAGGAATGAAACAATGTTAAGAGAACTGTGTGACCAATCCAAAAGGAACAATATCCGTATTATAGGGGTCCCAGAAGAAGAAGAGAGAGGAAAAGAGATGGAAAGTATCTTAGAAGAAATAATTGCTGAAAACTTCCCCACACTGGGGGAGGAAGTAATCGAACAGACCACGGAAATACACAGAACCCCCAACAGAAAGGATCCAAGAAGGACAACACCAAGACACATAATAATTAAAATAGCAAAGATCAAGGACAAGGAAAGAGTGTTAAAGGCAGCTAGAGAGAAAAAGGTCACCTATAAAGGGAAACCCATCAGGCTAACGTCAGACTTCTCAACAGAAACTTTACATGCCAGAAGAGAATGGCATGATATATTTAATACAATGAAACAGAAGGGCCTTGAACCAAGGATACTGTATCCAGCACGACTATCATTCAAATATGACGGTGGGATTAAACAATTCCCAGACAAACAAAAGCTGAGGGAATTTGCTTTCCACAAACCACCACTACAGAACATCTTACAGGGACTGCTCTAGATGGGAGCACTCCTAGAAAGAGCACAGCACAAAACAACCAACATATGAAGAATCGAGGAGGAGGAACAAGAAGGGAGAGAAGAAAAGAATCTCCAGACAGTGTATATAACAGCTCAATAAGCGAGCTAAGTTAGGCAGTAAGATACTAAAGAGGCTAACCTTGAACCTTTGGTAACCACGAATTTAAAGCCTGCAATGGCAATAAGTACATATCTTTCCATAGTCACCCTAAATGTTAATGGGTTGAATGCACCAATCAAAAGACACAGAGTAACAGAATGGATAAAAAAGCAAGACCCATCTATATGCTGCTTACAAGAAACTCACCTCAAACCCAAAGACATGTACAGACTAAAAGTCAAGGGATGGAAAAACATATTTCAAGCAAACAACAGTGAGAAGAAAGCAGGGGTTGCAGTACTAATATCAGACAAAATAGACTTCAAAACAAAGAAAGTAACAAGAGATAAAGAAGGACACTACATAATGATAAAGGGCTCAGTCCAACAAGAGGATATAACCATTATAAATATATATGCACCCAACACAGGAGCACCAGCATATGTGAAACAAATACTAACAGAACTAAAGGGGGATATAGACTGCAATGCATTCATTCTAGGAGACTTCAACACACCACTCACCCCAAAGGATAGATCCACTGGGCAGAAAATAAGTAAGGACACGGAAGCACTGAACAACACAGTAGAGCAGATGGACCTAATAGACATCTATAGAACTCTACATCCAAAAGCAGCGGGATATACATTCTTCTCAAGTGCACATGGAACATTCTCCAGAATAGACCACATACTAGGCCACAAAAAGAGCCTCAGAAAATTCCAAAAGATTGAAATCCTACCAACCAACTTTTCAGACCACAAAGGCATAAAACTAGAAATAAACTGTACAAAGAAACCAAAGAGGCTCACAAACACATGGAGGCTTAACAACACGCTCCTAAATAATCAATGGATCAATGACCAAATCAAAATGGAGATCCAGCAATATATGGAAACAAATGACAACAACAACACTAAGCCCCAACTTCTGTGGGACACAGCAAAAGCAGTCTTAAGAGGAAAGTATATAGCAATCCAAGCATATTTTAAAAAGGAAGAGCAATCCCAAATGAATGGTCTAATGTCACAATTATCGAAATTGGAAAAAGAAGAACAGATGAGGCCTAAGGTCAGCAGAAGGAGGGACATAATAAAGATCAGAGAAGAAATAAATAAAATTGAGAAGAATAAAACAATAGCAAAAATCAATGAAACCAAGAGCTGGTTCTTCGAGAAAATAAACAAAATAGATAAGCCTCTAGCCACACTTATTAAGAAGAAAAGAGAGTCAACACAAATCAACAGTATCAGAAACGAGAAAGGAAAAATCACGACGGACCCCACGGAAATGCAAAGAATTATTGGAGAATACTATGAAAACCTATATGCTAACAAGCTGGGAAACCTAGGAGAAATGGACAACTTCCTAGAAAAATATAACCTTCCAAGATTGACCCAGGAAGAAACAGAAAATCTAAACAGACCAATTACCAGCAACGAAATTGAAGCGGTAATCAAAAAACTACCAAAGAACAAAACCCCCGGGCCAGATGGATTTACCTCGGAATTATATCAGACATACAGGGAAGACATAATACCCATTCTCCTTAAAGTTTTCCAAAAAATAGAGGAGGAGGGGATACTCCCAAACTCATTCTATGAAGCTAACATCACCCTAATACCAAAACCAGGCAAAGACCCCACCAAAAAAGAAAGCTACAGACCAATATCCCTGATGAACGTAGATGCAAAAATACTCAACAAAATATTAGCAAACCGAATTCAAAAATACATCAAAAGGATCATACACCATGACCAAGTGGGATTCATCCCAGGGATGCAAGGATGGTACAACATTCGAAAGTCCATCAACGTCATCCACCACATCAACAAAAAGAAAGACAAAAACCACATGATCATCTCCATAGATGCTGAAAAAGCATTTGACAAAGTTCAACATCCATTCATGTTAAAAACTCTCAGCAAAATGGGAATAGAGGGCAAGTACCTCAACATAATAAAGGCCATCTATGATAAACCCACAGCCAACATTATATTGAACAGCGAGAAGCTGAAAGCATTTCCTCTGAGATCAGGAACTAGACAGGGATGCCCACTCTCTCCACTGTTATTTAACATAGTACTGGAGGTCCTAGCCACGGCAATCAGACAAAATAAAGAAATACAAGGAATCCAGATTGGTAAAGAAGAAGTTAAACTGCCACTATTTGCAGATGACATGATACTGTACATAAAAAACCCTAAAGACTCCACCCCAAAACTACTAGAACTGATATCGGAATACAGCAAAGTTGCAGGATACAAAATCAACACACAGAAATCTGTGGCTTTCCTGTATACTAACAATGAACCAACAGAAAGAGAAATCAGGAAAACAACTCCATTCACAATTGCATCAAAAAAAATAAAATACCTAGGAATAAACCTAACCAAAGAAGTGAAAGACTTATACTCTGAAAACTACAAGTCACTCTTAAGAGAAATTAAAGGGGACACTAACAGATGGAAACTCATCCCATGCTCGTGGCTAGGAAGAATTAATATCGTCAAAATG
Organism: Manis pentadactyla; assembly: GCF_030020395.1. Lineage (NCBI taxonomy): Eukaryota > Metazoa > Chordata > Mammalia > Pholidota > Manidae > Manis > Manis pentadactyla. The sequence continues at coordinate 142,047,732 of NC_080020.1, read as the reverse complement.
GCCATCCTGCCCAAAGCAATATACAGATTTGATGCAATCCCTATGAAACTACCAGCAACATTCTTCAATGAACTGGAACAAATAATTCAAAAATTCATATGGAAACACAAAAGACCCCGAATAGCCAAAGCAATCCTGAGAAAGAAGAATAAAGTAGGGGGGATCTCACTCACCAACTTCAAGCTCTACTATAAAGCCATAGTAATCAAGACAATTTGGTACTGGCACAAGAACAGAGCCACAGACCAATGGAACAGACTAGAGAATCCAGACATTAACCCAGACATATATGGTCAATTAATATTTGATAAAGGAGCCATGGACATACAATGGCGAAATGACAGTCTCTTCAACAGGTGGTGCTGGCAAAACTGGACAGCTACATGTAGGAGAATGAAACTGGACCATTGTCTAACCCCATATACAAAAGTAAACTCAAAATGGATCAAAGACCTGAATGTAAGCCATGAAACCATTAAACTCTTGGAAGAAAACATAGGCAAAAACCTCTTAGACATAAACATGAGTGACCTCTTCTTGAACATATCTCCCCGGGCAAGGAAAACAACAGCAAAAATGAGTAAGTGGGACTATATTAAGCTGAAAAGCTTCTGTACAGCAAAAGACACCATCAATAGAACAAGAAGGATCCCTACAGTATGGGAGAATATATTTGAAAATGACACATCCGATAAAGGCTTGACGTCCAGAATATATAAGGAGCTCACACGCCTCAACAAACAAAAAACAAATAACCCAATTAAAAAATGGGCAGAGGAACTGAACACACAGTTCTCCAAAAAAGAAATACAGATGGCCAACAGACACATGAAAAGATGCTCCACATCGCTAATTATCAGAGAAATGCAAATTAAAACTACAATGAGGTATCACCTCACACCAGTAAGGATGGCTGCCATCCAAAAGACAAACAACAACAAATGTTGGCGAGGCTGTGGAGAAAGGGGAACCCTCCTACACTGCTGGTGGGAATGTAAGTTAGTTCAACCATTGTGGAAAGCAGTATGGAGGTACATCAAAATGCTCAAAACAGACTTACCATTTGACCCAGGAATTGCACTCCTAGGAATTTACCCTAAGAACGCAGCAATCAAGTTTGAGAAAGACAGATGCACCCCTATGTTTATTGCAGCACTATTTACAATAGCCAAGAATTGGAAGCAACCTAAATGTCCATCAACAGATGAATGGATAAAGAAGATGTGGTACATATACACAATGGAATACTACTCAGCCATAAGGGCAAATCCAATCATTTGCAGCAACATGGATGGAGCTGGAGGGTATTATGCTCAGTGAAACAAGCCAAGCGGAGAAAGAGAAATACCAAATGATTTCACTTATCTGTGGAATATAAGAACAAAGAAAAAACTGAAGGAACAAAACAGCAGCAGAATCACAGAACTCAAGAATGGACTAACAGGTACCAAAGGGAAAGGGACTGGGGAGGATGGGTGGGTAGGGAGGGATAAGGGGGGGAGAAGTAGGGGGGTATTAAGATTAACATGCAAGGGGGGGTAGGAGAAAAGGGAGGGCTGTACAACACAGAGAAGGCAAGTAGTGATTCTACAACATTTTGCTATGCTGATGGACAATGACTGTAAAGGGGTTTATAGGGGAGACCTGGTATAGGGGAGAGCCTAGATTAGTGATACCAAAAACAAAGAAAAAAAAAAAAAGGGCAGTTCCTGTGTGGTAACCTCCAACGAGTTCTACACAAGGGTATAAAGGGCATATAAAAGTGTAGGCAAAGGGTCTGTTTGTGTTTATACAGAGGATCAAAGCCTAATTGGGCTACCCCAAAAATGAACTAAGATACGATATGAAAAAGAACTTCCAACATCAGCACTCTCTGGAAGACTCATGCCAGAAGATGATCATCAAAAAACCCCAACAAAGATCCACGCACTGCTACAGCTGTAGATGCACTCATCCCACCCGTTCCTGGACTTGCCATGGGAATGAGGAAGGAGATATCTAAACTGGCCTGTGCATACAGTAAAACAACAAATTTGACTGGATCTATACTGTTGGAACTCAACCAAGAATTTGGAGAAGTGCAAATTGTAGTGCTCCAAAGTCTTACAACTACAGACTATTTACTGTTAAAAGAACATATGGCATGTGAACCAGTCCCCAGTAATGGGTTGTTTTAATTTGTCTGATTTCTCTCAGACTGTTCAAGTTCAGTTGGACAATATCCACCATGTCATAGATAAGTTTTCACAAATGCCTAAGGTGCCTAACTGGATTTCTTGGTTTCACTGGAGATGGCTGGTAATTACAGATATGCTTTGGTTATGTAACTATACTCCTATTATGTTAATGTGTGTGCACAATTTAAGTAGTAGCTTAAAACCTATTCATGCTGAAGTACTCTACAAGAAGATATGCCAAAGAAATAATCAATCTTCCCATGTTTTCTTCCGCCTGTTACTTCTACAGCTTTTCTTCTTCCTTCCTAATTACAACCCTTAAATAGAATTCGTGCCTCGTATCAAATTTATCGAGTATCATAATTCTTCCAAGTGGTAAAGATACCTCAAGACAAATGCTGGGCATAGAAGCCACAGGGCATAAATATGCAAAGATGTAAAAAGCTAACCTTTTCAAACAATAAGGCTTCTCTCTCACTTACCAACTTCACATTTCCCTGTATGGCCCCGGAAGATGACTGGTTAGCCAGAGACGGGTAAGATTCCTCAAGGGAGGAACAACCTAAGACAGGCACAGTCGCAGGGGGGCCATCAGGTGAGAAATTGGGGATCAACAGAGGTGAGGCTTAGAACCTCACCCCCCCTGTTCTGAGAGAAATCTTCTGCATACGTGGATGTTTTATTGCCCTGGTCTAGCTTGGATTAACACATAGTCTACAGGCACACACCTGATCATCTACATTTGCTCTCTTACAACACTAAACTATGTTTTCTACCTTTATCTTGTATCTACCTACCACTTCAGCATTTTATTAAAAATAATAATAATAAAGAGAGAAATGTAGTATCCACACATAAATCAAGTATAAAAACCAAATGAGTATTCATATTTGAACTGACTGTTTAGAGTTCATAATGCATGAGCAAAACTGAAAGTTTCTGTGATGACTGCCCTTGTACTGTTCACTATGTAACTTACTCACTATGTAAGAATTTGTTCTACATGTAAGAACTTATTTGTTATGCCTCAGAAGATTGGAGACTGACGAAAATTAGGCTTGGGGTGGATTAATGATTGTGCATTGAGCATTGACTCCCCTATACAGAATTTTATTGTCGTTAACAATCATTTGATCAATAAATATGAGAGATGCCCTCACAAAAAAAAAAAAAAAAAAAAAGAAAAGGACAGACTTCCAATGGTAAAATAAATAAGTAACCGGGATGTAATGTATAGCATAAGGAATATAGTCAAGATATTGTAACAGCTTGGTAGGGTGATAGCTGGAACCTCGAATTATGTATATAAATGTTCTACCACTGTGTTGTACACTTGAAACTAATGTAATGTAATACTGTGCGTCAACTACCCTTCAATAAAAAAATAATTATTAAAAAAAATATATATATATATATATATGATAAAGGAGTCATGGATACACAATGGGGAAATGACAGCCTGTTCAACAACTGTCATTGGACAAACTGGACAGCTACATGTAAGACAATGAAACTGTACTGTTGTCTAACTCCATATACAAAAGGTAAACTCGAAATGGATCCAAGACCTGATTGTAAATCATGAAACCATAACACTCTTAGAAGAAAACAAAGGCAAAAATCTCTTGAATATAAACACAAGCAACTTTTTCCTGAACATATCTCCTCAGGCAAGGGAAACAATATTAAAAATAAACAAGTGGGACTACATCAAACTAAAAAGCTTCTGTATAGCAAAGGACAGCATCAGCAGAATAAAAAGGCATCCTACAGTATGGGAGAATATATTCGTAAACAACTCATCCAATAAGGGGTTAGCATCCAAAATACATTAAGAATTCATATGCCTCAACACCTAAAAAGCAAATAACCTGATCAAAAAATGGGTGGAGGACCTGAACGGACAATTCTCCAAACAATAAATTCAGATGGCCAACAGGAACATGAAAAGATGTTCCACATCACTAATCATTAGGGAAATGTAAATTAAACCACAATGCGATATCACCTTCATACCAGTTAGGATGGCCCACATCCAAAAGACAAGGAACAAATGCTAGAGAGGATGTGGAAAAATGGGAAGCCTCATACCCTGCTGGTGGTACTGCAAATTGGTGTAACTGATGTGGAAAGCAGTATGGAGGGCCCTCAAAAAAATAAAAATAGAAATAGCATTTGACCCAGTACTTTCAGTTCTAGGAATTTACCTAGGAAAACAAGATCCTGATTAGAAAAGATACATGCACCCCTGTGTTTATTGCCACACTTTTTGCAATAGCCAAGAAATGGAAGCAGCCTAAGTGTCCAACAATAGATGAATAAAGAAGATGTGGCACACATACACAATGGAATATTATTCAGCCATAAAAAGAAATTAAATCCTATCATTTGCAACAATATGGATGGATCTAAAGGGTATTGTGCTCAGTGAAATAAGCCAGGCAGAGAAAGACAAATACTGTATGGTTTCATTTATTTGTGGAATATAAAAACAAAGCATAAGAGAAGGAACAAAATACAACCAGACTCATAGATACTGAGAAGTGACTCTTTGTTATGATCGGGGTGGGGAGTGGGAGGGAGGGAGAGGAGAACTGTTGAATGGTTGTGATGTACATTTGAGAAAATATTTTTTATAAGTAAAGAAATGACTCAAGGTAAACATTTTTTCCATATAAAAAATAATCAACACCCTGTCCTCAAAGGTATATGATTATTGCTGTGAAGGATACAAAGAATATTACAAATTGCTTTTCCTGGAGACAGATTATTTACTTGAGGACAGAAAAATGCAAAGCTCACTGAAATTTAATTGATGCAAGAAGCTAAGTAACAATTCAAAACATAAATTATGTGACTCCATATAACTAAGTGTAGAAGAGCAGTATGACAGCTGCCCAGGGATAGTACTCTCAGGGAAAGCTTCCAAAGGAGGTGGGACAGAAACTCAGTCTTTCATTACCCCATAATGATTATAGGTTCTGGATCAGTGGTAAAGAAGACGTCTCTCTTGATGGGGAAATGAAAATACACAGAGGCACTGAGGTGGTAATTAACTCCAAGACATGAAAGGAAAGATTTAAGAATCACACCTTGAAGACAGTAAAACAAATGAGGGAAGCCTGTAAGACACCAGGGTTATCCTCACTGAAGGACAACTGAAAGGAGCAGAGGAGTACAGAAGTATTACAGCTCAAAGAGGAAATGACAGTGCAGATAGGAAATGAAAAGGCTTAAGACACCTCTTAGAAGCTTTGGCAAAGATAGTCTGAAGAAGGAGAAAATTATTGAGTACTTTATCAGAGACAAGAAAAGGTACTCATTATATTTCAAGACCCTCTATGGCAATCAGCAATAAATAACCATACAGTCAAGATCTCGTCAATCAAAAAACATCTGTATCTACTAAGTAACATACTGGAGAGAGTGGGAGAAACGATATGGCCAACAGTAGCTCTCACCATCACTAGCTGTGTGCAAGATACCAAACCTCCCTGAGGCTTAATGTCCTCTTTAGTTAAATAAAAAATTCTTAAAGTCTTTTAAGAGTATCAAGTGAGATTTAATACAGCTCTTAAAAAAATAAAGGTAGAATGAAAATGAAAATACAACATACCTAAATTTGTGCGTCATAGCTAAAGCTATGATGAGATGAAAATTCATACCACCAAGGGCATACATTAGAAAGGAAGAAAAGTCTCAAATCAGGGCCTCCCCTCCCCTCAGAAACTTAGAAAAGAAGAGCAAAATAAACCAAAAGCAAGCAAAAGAAAGGAAGATCAGAAATCAGTTATATTGAAAATAGAAAAATCAAGAAATATCAACCAAAGTAAGCTGGTTCTTTGAAAAGATGAATGAAACTGACAAACTTCCAGCAAACAATGACAAAGAAAGGCAGAAGATTCAAATTATCTATATCCAGAATGAAACAGAATATCATCACATTCCCTAAAGACATCAAAAGGATAAGAGAATTCTGTGAACTCTACACAAACAAATCTGACAACTTGGAAGAACTGGATCACAAAACCACATAAAATCACTCAAAACAAAATAATATAAGTAGCCAGATAACTATTAAGGAAATTAATTTTGTAATTTTAAAAATACCAAAAAAGAAAGCTCAAGGCCCAGATGGTTTCACAGAAGAATCCCACTAAATATTTGAAGAAAAATTAAAACTAATTCTACACAATTTTTTCCAGAAAAACAGAAGAGGGAATACTTCTTAATTCATTTTATGAAACTAATATTACCCTATACCAAACCAGAGTACAAAGAACCTACAGACCACCATTCCTCATAAACTTAATAAAAATCATCTAGAAAACAAAACCTACAGCTATGATTGGTACAGACTGAATGCTTTCCCCCCAACATCAAAAATGAGGCAAGAAAATCTGTTCTCACCACTCTTCAAATAATGCTAAAGTTCTAGCTAGCACAATGAGGCAAGAAAGAAAAGGCAAACTGAAAAGGAAGAAATAAAATTGTCCCTTTATTGTCCCTCAAATGTCTCTTTGAGTATACATGACATGAGTTCCTATGTAGAAAATCCTAAAGAATCTACTACGTGTCCTAAATCCGAGAATATGAATTTAGCAAGGTCAAAGGAAACAAAATAAACATACAAAAATCATGTATGTTAACAAAGAATATGTGGACAATGAAATTAAAAATGTAATCTCATTCACAACTGCTAGTAAAAAATGAAATGGGTGTAAATATAACAAAATATATGTTAGACTTTTAAGTTGGAACTATATAATGCTGATGAAAGAAATCAAAGAAAATATGAAGAAATGGGGAGAAATACCATGTCAATAAGTTGGAAGACTCAACACTGTAGAAATACAATTCTCCCTAAATTGATATGCAGACTGAATGTAATTCCTATCAAAATCCCAGCAAAATGCTTTGCTGATATAGACAGACTACTTTTAAAGTTATAATGAAAGGGATATGAACTAGAATAGCCAAATTTTTTTTAAGTAAGCAGAGTGGAATCTACTCTGTTACAAGACTTACAGTATCAAGGCTGTAAGTGTAAGCCCAGGGAGAGGAAATCCCAGGGCAAAATACCTCTATAAACTGAAATCAGTCAAAGGGAGAAATAAAGTTTAAAATCCGTTTATAGCTTACAAGCGGCAGTCTGGGGCCGTTTCTCTTTCCTGCTCCAGCAAAAGCAAAACCAGCTGTCCTCTCTCCTCTAGGGTACAGATAAGCCCTCCTTGCCCAGGTAATTACCCAATGATACCGAGATGAATTTCTCTCCACCCCTGAGGAATGCTGCAAATGCACTAAACCCATACTTCTTTCCACCTCTAAACGCCTATTGATATGCAGATGTACTAAAGCCAGGCAAGATATTCTGGAAATACTGTAATTTTACCCCAGGCCACCCCTCCAGAAATCTCACCAAACTAATGACATACAATAGCAACAGCAATAAAATCATGATAATCCTCAAGCCAGAGGATTCATCCTATGCAGATTAAGTAAATGTATTTCACAGCACAATCTCTCACTAAGCACAAAATGTTTCTACATTTGTTTACTCATTCCTAACAACCATGTTAGATTGCTCACAAAACTTTTACCAAACATTAGACAAAGTCAAGCCTCTCTTTATGCATTTTTTTCTTGACAACAGCAACATAATCATGATAATTCTCAAGCCAGAGGATTCAGCTAGGTTCAAAGTCCCATTTAGATTAAGTCCAAAACTCGTCTATTCCAGCCATCATGTGGCAACTGCAGCCAGGGGGCACATCCAGGACACAAGGACCGAAGAAGCAAATAATTGTGATTGTGGGGGGCCACTTTGTTATTCTAGGAATACACAGGAGGCCAGCTTCCAGGCCTTTTCCCCAAGGTGTCAGAAGACCCAGGCATCGCCAGTCCATGTGTCGAAATGTCCAGGGCCATGTCCATTTTATTCCTAATTGCTGCACCCATCTTTGCAACGCATGTCCAATAAAGTGGGTGCCTTGATTCTCTCAATCAAAATCACCGGCAACCAGCCACAGGCTGCAAAGAGATGTTCTATGTCCCTCTTGGTAGTTTGCTTATCTGCACAATGTATAGGGCACTCTTTGCAGGATTGGCTGACTTCTACAAAGATCAATGGCAAGCCCCACTGATGGGCTACAGCCCACGTTGTCTTTTGCCCCACATGCAACAAGCACTGATGTAGGCATTGGGCCACATCAGAGACAGGCTTTCCTTTTAGCCAGAGCACCTGGGCCAATGTGTCTGCTTCACCATTCTATAGGGATGCCAAAGGCAAATGGCCAGTCACATGATATACAGTAGGTGTCTGTGCCACACCACTCCGTGGCCTTTGGGTCCAGTCTCTCACCCACCCCACGATGGGATAGGTGGTTATTACCTTGGTCGGAGCTTTTCTGCCAATGGGCTCCATAGCCAACAAGGCGTGGTACACAGTAGCCAGTTGCTTCTTTATTAAGATGTACCGGACCTCTGCTCCTTTCCATAGTTGTGGCCAGGCTCCGGCCGGCAGCAGGAGCAGCAGCAGTGGCAGAAGCAGTAGCCTTAGGCTCAGGTCACAGGCTGGTGTCAGCGTGGCCAGCAGCGATGGTGGTGCCTCCACAACCACACGAGTGTAGACACATGTCCCTCAGCACAAGCGCCACTCCTCCCCATCATTTCCTGGGGCGGCCCTCCCAAAGGTCGCACCTACTATAACAGATTTCGGGTTCAGAGGAACCCTGTCGACTGTGCCAGGTATCCGGGGAAAGGAAATCTTGGGACAAAATACCTCTAAAAACCGAAATCAGTCAAAGGGAGAAATAAAGTTTAAAACCTGTTCATTGCTTACAAAACTGCAGTCTGGCCCATCTCTCTCTCCTGTTCCAGCAGCAGCAAAACTGGCCCTCCCCTCACCTCTCAGGTAAAGATAAGCCCTCCACAGCCCAGGTAATTACCCATTGATACAGAGATGAACTTCTCTCCACCCCTGAGGAATGATGCAAATGCACTAAAGCCATACTTCTTTCCACTTCTGAACGCCTATTAACATACAGATGTACTAAAATCAGGTAAGATATTCTGGAAATACTACAATTTTACCCACAGGGTCATAGGCTTTAAATGTAAAACATAAACTATAAAACTTTTAGAAAAAAGTAAGAGAAAACCTTTGGGTTCTAGGATTAGGCAATTCTTAAACTTAACACCAAGAATACAATCCATAGAAGGAAAACTTAATAAAGTGGATTTTATCAAAATTAAACTCTTTTACTTTGCAAAAAACTCTGCTAAGAGGATGAAATAACCTGAGAGAACAAAGCTAAGAGAAATAAAGACAGAGAAAACATTTGCAAACTACATATCAAGAAAGGACTAATCACTAGAATACATTTTTTTAAAACTCTAAAATCAACAGTAAAAAAAAAAATTCCAATTAGAAAATGGGTAAATTAAGAGACATTTCACAAAAGAGAACACGCAGATGGAAAATAAGCACAAAAGGATATTCAACATCATCAGCCATTATGGAAATGCAAATATATCTCACTACATATCCATCAGAATGTCTAAATAAAAAATAAGAACACCAAATGCTGGTGAGAAGTGGAGAGACTGATCTCTTACACATTACTAGTGGGAATGGAAAATGGTACAGAAGCCCTGGGAAACAGTTCAGCAATGTTTATAAAAATATGCAACTGCCCTGTGACCCAGCGACTGTACGCCTGGGCACTTATCCCAGAGAACTGAAGACTTTACTTTTCATTATGCTACATTATGTGTAATAATGTACATTATGCATACACAGATATTTACAGCAGCTTTATTCATGATAGACAAACAATGAAAAGCCAGATGTCCCTCAAAGTGTGGTCCATTCACACCATGGAATATTACTCAGCAATCAAAAGGAACAAACTAATGACTGTAAGGCTGGAAGCACTGGAGGGAGGAAAGCGAGGACAGTGCAAACGAACAAAGACAGCACCAAATAGCTCTGTGCCATATAAGGAAGGAACGGACAGCTCTTCTGGGATTCCAGTCCTGTGACTTGCCGACAAACTCCGGATGTGGACCCCCTCCATCCAGAAGGAGGAGACCTGTGGCTGTCCATCACCTGACCCTGAGCCAATAAAAAATTCCCCACATACCCCTAGCAGGGCCCACTTCCCCCTCCCTTCCCTGTTCTCTTAAAAACTCCCCACCTCGCCTCCTAGGTGCTAACTGCCCCCGCCCCCCCCCCCCCGTGTTTCAGACTGGTGAACCTCGCCAGGGACTTGTGCTCAAATAAACTGCCTGGCCCTTTGTTGCCTCTCATCGCCTGCTTATTTTGGCTAGAATTTATCTTACAATGACCTGCATGAATCTTTGGAGAATTTTTAAGTGAAAAAAATCCAACCCCAGAAATTTACATACTGTGTGATTCCATTAAGTAACCATCTTAAAATGAGTAAATTACAGAAATAAAAAGCAGATTGGTGGTTAAGGGGTTAAGGACGAGGTAGGGTGGAAATGAAGTGGATGTGGCTATAAAAGGTCAATCTGAGGGGTCCTTGTGTCGGAAAGTCCTCTATCTTCACATTATCAATTCCAGTGTTCTGGTTGTGGTCGTGTACTATGGTTTTGCCAAGATATTATTGAAGAAAAATGGGTAAAGGACACAGGGTATCTCTTTATTTCTTAAAATTGAATGTGATGGTATGGGGGGGATCATGGGGAAGACAGTGTAGCACAGAGAAGACAAGTAGTGACTCTGTGGCATCGTACTACACTGATGGACAGTGACTGAAATGGGGTATGGAGCGGACTTGATAATATGGGTGACTGTAGTAACCACATTGTTTTTCATGTGAAACCTTCATAAGAGTGTACATCAATATACCTTAATAAAAAATTGTTTTAAAAAATTGAATGTGAATCTACAATTATCTCAAAATAAAAAGTTTAATTAGAAACTAAAGGTAGCCTTATTATTACAAAATAAATACACCAATTGAAGAGAAATCCAAAATCAAATGAAGTCTTTCTTCAGCCCAAGTTTAATTCTGAAAAACACTACACACATTTTCCTCACCCATGAATGCACACAAATACAGCAACTGTAATAAGGCAGTAGATAGAAAAACTGAGGATTTCTCTAAATATAAAGTACAGCGGAGAGAAACCTGGGCTGAACTGGGGAGAAACACCCTTGTCCGGATTCTATCAAAGAAACCTTGGATACAACGGCCTACCTCTCAGGCTGCAATGTGAACTCTGTTCCTACAGTCCAAACTTCTAGATTAGGAGATTGCTTAGATCAGTAGTTCTCAAACTTTTTGGTCTCAGTTCCCCCCTCCCCCAATGCATTACAATCATTAATATTTACAGTGTTAGAAATTAAAGTTTTTAAACATGTACATAAAGGCACACATTCTATTAGCCCTCAGAACGGTGACCTCATCTCACATCGCAGCCTATGGGAAATTCAATGTACACTCAAGAGAAAGAGAGTGAAAAGGCAAATAACGGCTTGGTATGAAAATGACAATTCGACTACACTTTGAGAGCCATTAGCTTACTATCAATTGAAACAAATACATAAAAGCGATCTGAATGATATAAAACACTCAACAAATCAGTCACACGTATTCTTTTAATGTACAAGGGTGCCAAGACAAAAAAGGCTCAAATCCTAACGGAGGACAACTTGGACAAGGGCGGTGGGCTAAAAGCGCGGAGCTCCTGGGAGAGGCCATGGAAGCGCGGCGCAGCGAGCTGCCCGGGGAGTGCTCACGACTGCGAATCGGCGCGCTCGGACCGTTACATCCAACACGGACCAGTCACTGTCTCAGACTCAACTCCGGGCACAGACCGGGAGCCAAGAGAACACTTGCGGCCGCTCCTGGACCGCGCCCGGCGCTCTGGGAGGAGTCGACCCCGCCGCCGGCGCCTGCGCCAGCCTCCCGTCCCGCGCCCGCTGCCCCACCGCCGGCGCCCGCCTCCCCTCCCGCGCCGACCCGGGCTAGAGCGTCCGCTTCCCGCCCAATCCGCGCTCCGCCGCGTTAGTTCGGGAGGGGCGCGGGTACGACCCCCGCCTCACTACCGTGCCGAGCCGCCGCAACAGCCCCGGGGCCGGGAGAGGCGGGCGGGGCTCCGGGAGGCGGCCCGGGGGCAGCGGGACTCACCTGGTGCCGAGCCACCTCGGAAGTCATGGTCCCGAGCGGCAGCGCAGCGCAGGCGGGCTGAGGGAGGCGGAGCGAGGATCCGGGCCCCGGCCCCCAAGAGGCGCGTCCCGACGGCGAAAGGAGCGGTGGGGGCCGGGGGGTCTGACGCGCGGCGCCGGCCGGAGGCGGGGGTTAGGGGCGGGCCTGCGTCTGCCGGGGGTCTGGGAAAGGGAGGGGCCAGGCTCGGGGCGCTGTGAAGCGGGGCTGCCCGGGGGGAGCGCGCCGTCAGTCGCGCCGGTCGTTACGCGCGCAGGACGATGCTGTCGGAGGAGTGCGCTCGACGTCTGAAACGACGCGGAACACAGGGAAAGGGTGAGTGGAGGGGGTTCGCGACGCGAGGAAGACAGGCGGACACAAGGCAGGACCCCTTAGCCAGCCGGCCGAGACCAGCGGGCGCCGGACAGCTGCTCGCGTGGGCACCGGAAGTGGGTGGGAACGGGGCGGGGGCGTGCCCGCCGGCTGGAGCACCAGCGCGGGGGCCGGAAGTGGGCGGGACGGGGCGTGTCCGTCCGGGCGCGGCCCCGCATCGGCGGCCAGGCTTCTCCAGCCGCAGACGTTGCGGCGAGGATCCTGAGGATCTGCGCTTGTACGCGTCCGTCGGGAGCCGAAACTGGGCGCCGCAGTGATGGGGCCGGGTTGAGCTGTGTGCCTCCGGACAAGCTGCGCGGCCGCGGATGGAGGGCCTTTCGGAGCTGGGGCCCGAGGAGGTGCTGCGCTTTCTGGCGGAGCGCGGGGGCCGGGCCCGGCACGCCGAGCTAGTGCAGCACTTCAGAGGCGCCCTGGGCGGCGAGCGCGAGCAGCGCACCCGCGCCCGCGCCCATTTCAAGGAGCTGGTCAACGCCGTGGCCACTGTGCGCACCGACCCCACCGACGGCTCCAAGTACGTGCACCTCAAGAAGCGGTTCTGCGACGGGGCCCCTCCGCCCGAGGCCGCGCCCCCGCCGGGTCTGCCCCTCGTCACGGTGACCGAGCCCGAGCCCCTCGGCCGCAGCTCTAGGTCGCCCGGCGGCGCGGCCGAGCCTGAGCGGAGCGGCTTGTGGCCCGCGGTGGCGCCTCCCGAGTCGTTCCCGGACCGGGGTTGCGAGTCGCGCGGCGGGGAGTACGCGGGGCCAGGAGGCGGGGTCCGGAGGAAGAATTCGCGGCGCGAACTGCGGGCGCCGCCCCGGGGACAGGCCCCCGGCAACGAGGACCGGGAGCCCCCGCCCGAAGGCTGCAAGGACGCGGACGGGGGCAGCTCGCTGGGCGGGGTCGCCGCCCAGAGGGCCGCCCGCCAGAACCTCCGTGAGCTTGTGATGGGCGGCTCCCCGCAGCTCAGGAGGAGCGGCTGTCCTGGGGGCAGCAGCCCAGGGAGCTCGTCCGCTGGGGGACGCGGCAGGGGTGGGGGCGACTCGGACAGCGCGTCCGTCGCTTCATCGTCGGCTGAGGAGGAGAGCAGTGGCGGGGGCTCGGTGACACTGGACCCTCTGGAGCATGCTTGGATGCTCTCAGCCTCCGATGGCAGGTGGGACAGCCTAGAAGGGTTGCTCACCTGTGAGCCCGGCCTGCTGGCCAAGAGGGACTTCATCACCGGCTTCACCTGCCTACACTGGGCCGCCAAGCATGGCAGGCAGGAGCTCCTGGTCATGCTGGTCAACTTTGCCAACAAACACCAGCTGCCAGTGAACATCAACGCCAGGACCAGCGGAGGCTACACGGCCTTGCACTTGGCAGCCATGCACGGGCACGTGGAGGTGGTGAAGTTGCTGGTGGGGGCTTATGACGCAGACGTGGACATCAGGGACTACAGTGGGAGGAAGGCCTCTCAGTACCTGAGTCAGAGCATTGCCGAGGAGATCAGGAACTTGGTGGGAGCCCTGGATGAAGAGGAGGACGGAGAGAGCACCACAGGCAGCTGGGGTGGGCGCTGGAGGCTTTCAAAGGTGCTCCCCTCGCACCTCATCAGCTACAAACTCTCCCACGCCCTGGAGGATGGAGGGGACCATCACCACCACCTCCACCTGGTTGAGGGATGGGCTGGAGGCAAAGCGAAGGATCCAGGTCGCAAAGCTTCAGGCAGTTCTAGTGGAAGGATAAAACCCAGACTGAACAAAATCCGCTTCCGAACCCAGATCATCCACACTACACCCACTTTCCGAGACCCAGAGCAGCCCCTGGAAGAGGGGGAGGAGGAACAGGAGGAACGGTCTTTCAAAGGCCACTCATCCTCATTCAAATTGAGACCCAAGTCCAATGTATTTGGGTAAAAATTTTCTTTAAAAGATTCTGAAGGTCAGGTCAAAGTTGAAATGCAGGAATACTAATTAGGGAATGGTATCAGTAAGGATGGTATCCTATTTGTATAGATAAGTAATGTTCAACTATTTAAGGCAATTTCAGTTTTAATCACTGACCACTAAAGAAATAAGCATATACTTTTGAATTAGTAGTGTGGGTCCCCCTTAACTATCTCTAATAGAACTGCACTGAGTATTAGGGTCCACAACAACACATTTTTGTTCAGAGAAAACAATCTATGGTACTTTTAAGTAAAATACTGCCTCTGGTTCTGATTCTCACAAACTTCTTTTGCTATTATTCTAAAAGTCTAAATTTTCTGGACTTTTCATTCTGGGGACCACATAACCATTGGTCTTATTAGATGTGGCCCTGTTTGATGGTGCCTAGAGTTGAAATGCTTACAGAAAGTGTTCTAGTTCACACGATCAGCAAAAATTGGCATAAATGTTAGCGAGTCTATGCTTCTGTGAAGTAATTATTAAATCAACTTAATGATTCTCACATAAGGTTACACTTTTAACTTTATTAATAAAATACATTCATAGTCTCTATGCTGCCTAGCAATGTTTTGTAACTGTTTAAGATACTGAATCCCTTCAATTTTCCAATGTTTCCTTGAATCTGTTAGAGACATACAGTGAAATTATTGGAAAGCTGGATAGTAAATCTACCCAGTTAAAAAGAGCACTTTATAAAAGGGAAAAGAGAAGAAATGGTACTATTTCTATATCTAAGTGATACTCACTATTGAATTCCTTTGCATATAAATGAAAAATACCATTCATTACAATGAAAGACTTGCATAAGCATTCTTTATTACATTTCATCCAAATGTGGAAAGGGGAAATGTCTTTATAGTTACTGTAAAATGTAGCTCACAAGCATATTAGATCTGTTTGTAACAAGATTTAAAACTTTTGTGGGAGACTAATTTCAACGAGTTCTTGGTCTTCTTGGTCTCGTAACTGCTGAAATGTAAGTACCTAACACCCATAGAGACTGAGGAGGAGTTAACAGCTTAGAGTGAGTGAACCAATATATGAACTGCACAGCACTGCACTGTTTAGAGAGTTCTTAGAGCTTTAATTTCCCAAGTTGTAGAAATTTCTAACAACTTTGTCACGCCTCTAGATAGCAACAGATAGTAACTGAATTTGTTTAAAGACTAATGAAAAATATTCACATAAAATATATCAACTATTTGTGTGCCTTTACTTTTAGGATCATGGAAAATGGGCCATGTATATTTGAGAAGCACTTTTATCCATACTAGTGGGTGAAAAAATTAATTTTATATAAATTAAAAATAGACTCCTTGAAAGTGAAAAGCAGTCATTTGTTCTGCATCATATACATAATACTTGTATGTAGTGCAGAATAAGCTGTCATTCACCATTGAGGAATCCCCACATTTTGTGGACATGTAAAGCTAAAGTGAATTGTGAAGAGTAGACACCTCAACCACCTAAACTGTTGAAGTGAATATTAATCCCTTAAATATGTATGTTAGTAATTAATTGCACAAAATCTATGATTTGCTAGATCTTTAGAGATTGAGTCAATACTTAAGTTGCTTTTCCCACTAAAGACTTTAACTTTTCTGATAAAATATACTTTAATTTTTCAAAAGTCATTCCTTCGGGGGTACTACTTCCAGCATTCCTTGTTATGATGTGCTTGTGTGCAATAAGTGTAACATTTTCAGCTACTTAACTCTACATTCCTCTTATTTTTCAGTTTTCAAATGGAGATTATAAAAAGCAAATGATTTGTGTAATTTGATATTTGTGGAGTGGTGCCCAACGTTAGAGGAAATGTGTATGTCAGTTACTTAGGTATTTATTGATATATAACTGTGTGGTTGATAGTAAATCCATCATGTCCATGTGTTTCTTTCTTAGAGGTACACTTAAAACTAGTGAATGTCCCAAATCTCTTCACTTTTACCATATATAAAATGCAGCTAGCTTATATAACTTGAAAATCTGGTACTATTTTATTCACGCCTGAAATCTTGTTGGAATCCAGGATGCCTTGTCTCA
The DNA here is from genome assembly GCF_030020395.1 of Manis pentadactyla. Lineage (NCBI taxonomy): Eukaryota > Metazoa > Chordata > Mammalia > Pholidota > Manidae > Manis > Manis pentadactyla. The sequence goes on along the minus strand of NC_080020.1, from coordinate 142,031,037 downwards.
TTTTTTAAATAAGTGAAACTTTGTAAGTCTAGGATGTAAAATTTGTATTTTGCTTTGTCAAAATAAAAAGTTCACACTAGATTTTTTTTCTCTTAATTGTCTAAATATCTGTAATTCTTTATATGTTTTACCTGTATAGTGTTTTATGATTTACAAAGTGCTTTTTGAAGTTTCAGTTTATTTGCTACTTTGTTATCCCTTAAAGTTACTGGCCATATATCCCTAATTTGCAGTTAAGGAAATGAAGGTGGATGGCTGTTTAGGGTCATGAAGTAGATGGGAGTTAGGAAGATCTTAAGATTCAGTGCTTTTCTGCAACATTATCTTCTCTTCACTTTTCAAAAGTTGGCAAATTTGGCAAAACTGCTGTAGTTTGGCACCAGTAATGGAGGGATCAACTTGGGGAGAAAGTAGTACCTCCACCCGTGCCTTAAAAAAAAAACAGCTCTGTGACTCATGCACAAACCACCTGCCATAAACTGTCCCTGCCCAGACCAGATCTGCAGCAAGGTAGGGGAGTGTCTTTTTCCATTTCTTCAGTACCATCAGGCACTGGACATTAGTGAATTCATTTCCTCATCAAGGCTGCCTTTGATCTTTAACAAAACTCCCCTCTATCAGATGGCAAAAGGATGTGGGGAACCCCTGATGCAGTTGTTTGCCATCACTCTCTCTTGAGAAGATCCGCATGACTGCTGCTAGGGTCTTTGTTGCCACTGTTGATCTGTGACAACTTACAAACATTTTTCAGTGTAACTGAAGGACTGGGTAAGTCTAGTTTCTGTTTCTAGGATGACTTCTTTCCTTGAAGTATATATATCTTACAAGGATTCAGTAAGCAGTCCACTTGAAAATACCCTTGTAATTTTCCCTAGTGAAAAAAAAAATTTTTTTCTGTTGCTAAATAATGGCACAGTTTGGAGTTTCTTATAGGCAACAACTAAAAGTAGATAGTCTGGGAATTTGCTGCAAATCATTGTTAATAATGAGTCAGATGTTCATGAGATACTTAATTCATGGCTGGAAGGTGACACTTGTGTAGACTTGTTTTTCAGGCTAAACTACCTTAAGTTTTTCCTCTGAAGAATATTGCTTTCATGTTACCATATCTTTTTCTCCGTAATCTTCTCTTTAAATGTCAGTTTCATCTCAGGAATGGCTTCCTCACTCAGTTAATAAATTACCTATTTTTCCACATTCATTGGTGAGGAATATGTAAGAAGTGCTCCCATCATTGCACAGTGCCTGATATACTGCAAGTACTCAGTCGGTGGTGGTTTTTGTTTTGTTTTGTTTTTTGAGAGGGCATCTCTCATATTTATTGATCAAATGGTTGTTAACAACAATAAAATTCTGTATAGGGGACTCAATGCACAATCATTAATCAACCCCAAGCCTAATTCTCAACAGTCTCCAATCTTCTGAAGCATAATGAACAAGTTCTTACATGGTGAACAAGTTCTTACATAGTGAATAAGTTCTTACATGGCGAACAGTGCAAGGGCAGTCATATCACAGAAACTTTCAGTTTTGATCACGCATCATGAACTATAAACAATCAAGTCAGATATGATTATTCGTTTGATTTTTATACTTGATTTATATGTGAATCCCACATTTCTCCCTTATTATTATTATTATTACTATTTTAATAAAATGCTGAAGTGGTAGGTAGATGCAAGATAAAGGTAGAAAACATAAGTTAGTGCTGAAGAGGGCAAATGTAGATGATCAGGTGTGTGCCTATAGACTAAGTGTTAATCCAAGCTAGATAAGGGCAACAAAACATCCACGGATGCAGAAGATTTCTCTCAGAACAGGGGGGGTGAGGTTCTAAGCCTCACCTCTGTTGATCCCCAATTTCTCACCTGATGGCCCCCCTGCAACTGTGCCTGTCTTAGGTTGTTCCTCCCTTGAGGAATCTTGCCTGTCTCTGGCTAACCAGCCTTCTTCTGGGGCCATACAGGGAAATGTAAAGTTGGTAAGTGAGAGAGAAGCAATATTCTTTGAAAAGGTTAGCTTTCTACTTTGCATATTTATGCCCTGTGGCTTCTATGCCCAGCATTTGTCTTGAGGTATCTTTACCACTTGGAAGAATTATGATACTCGGTAATTTTCAATATGAGGCACGATTTCTACTAAAGGGTTGTAATTAGGAAGGAAGAAGAAAAGCTTTAGAAGTAGCAAATGGAAGAAAACATGGGAAGATTGATTATTTCTTTGACATAACTTCTTGTAGAGTAACATAAGCATGTATAGGTTTTAACAAACTACTAACTAAATTGCGTACATACATTAACAGAATAGGAATACAGATACATAACAAAAGCAGACCTACAATTACCAGCCATATCCAGTGAAACCAAGAAAACCGGTTAGGTACCCTAGGCATTTGTGAAAACTTATCAATAAAATGATGGATATTGTCTAACTGAATTTGAATAGTTTGAGAAAAATCAGACAAATTAAAACAACACAGTCCTGGGAACTGTTCACATCCCATATGTTCTTTTAACAGTAGATAGTCTATATATAGTCGCACGATTTTGGAGCACTGCAACTTGCACTTCTCCTAATTCTTGGTTGAGTTCCGACAATATAGATCCAGTCAAATTTGTTGTTTTACTGTATGCACAGGCCAGCTTAGATATCTCCTTCTTCATTCCAATGGCAAGTCCAGGAACAGGCGGGATGAATGCAGCTACAACTGCAACAGTGCCAGGATCTTTGTTGAAGTTTTTTGATGATCATCTTCTGGAATGACTCTTCCAGAGGATGTTGATGTTGGAAATTCTTCTTCATATTGTATCTTAATTCGTTTTCTGGGTAGCCAAATTAGGCTTTGATCCTCTGTATAAACACAAACAAACCCTTTGCCCACACTTTGATATGACCTTTATACCATTGTGAAGAACCTATTGGAGACCACCACACAGGAACTGCTTTTTTTTTTTTAAAAGGAAGAAATATTATCAGAAAAATGTACTTCCATAGCTAATCATCCAACCCCCCCCTTTGCGAGGCGCTGGGTTCTCACAGGTGTGGATGTAGTCTGGCTGTTGTCCTGTGTCTTCTGGTCTCTCTTTTAGGAAGAGTTGTCTTTGTTGTATTTTCAAAGATATATGTGGTTTTGGGAGGAGATTTCCGCTGCTCTACTCACGCCGCCATCTTGGCTCCACCCTGATTTCTGTTTTTTAAATGAAAAATGCTAAAATATTTTGTAATGTTGCATCATACAGATAATTTCAATAATATACATTCATACCAAGTGAATAAAGATGAGTATTTTTCATATGACTGCCAGCCAACTACTTCATCTGCAGCCAGCAAAAAGAACAGTCTATTCTAACCCTGGAGGTAAAATTGGCTTTATTAGGATTTTACTCTAAGCAATTTAGGAGGTTTTCAAGAGTAAATTTGATTATAAGAAAATTTTACTATACAAGTTGGTGCAAGTACATAATCCCTAGGAGAATCCACTCTAAGTGGCTTTAAATATTCTAAGAATTATTGTGTATACAAACGACTCCTATATTCTGAAAACCCAAAGAGCAAAGGAAGAGGGGTATGAAGTTTAGCCTAGAGAACTTTGTAATGACCATTTTGAACATACCATGGACTGTCTCAGGAGGTAGAACACTCAGCTTTTAGAAATAATTAGTCAAAGATTACATGAGCACCTAAGAAGTTAAAATAGATTATTTTAAAGCACCATTGTGACAGATTCTGTCTTGAGAAATACTGCCCTAGGCCATATTCATTCTGACCAAAGGATTAGCCAAAACTGTCCTGACTTAGAATGAAGTAAGTTAACTAGTGAAGTAGGACCATAGAAGTTTTTTTTTTTTTAAACCCAGCTTCATGCTGTTCTGATCAAAGAACCTAGAAGCTCCTGTTAGAATACTCTTATGGACCTCTAAGAAACTGAGTTTAATAGTACAGAAATATAACTGAGCTTCCTTGATAGTTGTTCAGAAGTTTCTGATATTGATTAATGTGATTTTTTAGTTTGTTTTAGTCCCTTTGGGCTGCTGTAACAATGCTACAGACTGGGTGGCTTATCAACAACAGACATTTATTAGTGTTCTGGAGGCTGGAAGTCCTCAAGAGCAAGGTGCTAGCAGTTTTGGTGCCTGGTGAGAACCTGCTTCCTGTTCATAGACAATCATCTATGCACTGTGTGCACAGGTGGTGGAAGGGGCACGGAGAGCTATGGGGTTTCTTTTATAAGGGCACTAATCTCATTCATGGGGGCTCCTCCCTTACGACCTGATCATCCCTAAAGTCCCCACCTCCTAACACCATCACATTGGGGATTAGGTTTCAATGTAGGAGTTCGGTTGGGAGAGGGGGCAACACAAATATTCAGTCCATGACAAGTTTGCATTCAAGGAGTAATTATTTGGTTGCAGTCAGCAATTTACTGCTTTGGCTTCATGCTGAGCTGCCCTGAGGAGTTCTACAACTGGGTGCAGGTTTCCTTGGTTGTATAAGTACTTCCAGAAAACTTACTTCAGATGGCAGGCAAAGTTTTAAGCCCTTCATGAAAAGTTAAGCTGTTTAATTTTCCCAACTCTCCTCCCCATTCAATTCTAGTACCTCCATTTTATTGATGGGAATTGAGGTGCAGAAACAGGCTACTTGCCCATGTTAACAAAGCTAGTTGTTTGCACAGCCTGGCCTTGAGCTTGGGCAGCTTGGCACTAGAGTTTATGGAAAGCACTGGCCTATGCCACTTCTCTGGGAACATAACCTACACTGGATAGCCTGTAAGCTTACAAAGCTTCCACTAATGACACAGTGCATAGATGATTGTCCCTGAGGCCCACTTTCCCTCTCTCCAGCCCCTGCCCACCATGTCATGAGATTAAAGGTCAATCTGGAGGAAAACCAGCAACATAGCATCTGTGTTCCTTACCATAAATTTATAAATTTGTGGTCCACTCACTCTGAACTTTGATAGCTCATTTTGGAATAGCCAGAAACTTACCTTTGCTCCATTACAAAGGGTGATATTTGAATGTTTTTAAGAACACAATCCTTGCTCGTTGTTTGCAAACTGTTCTTAAAAATGAGTCACTTGCTACAAATTTGACACCCCCTTAACTATACATGTACTTCAAATAAAAATGCCTTGCTTTCATTTATCAACTTTTTATATAAAAATGTAATGTATGCTCATAGATTTAAATGAATGGCAGGCCACTAGTAGATGGGGTGAAGAGTAAAAGCTGCTCATTTCTCCCGTATCTACATTCCCCAGCATAGCTCCTGCTAAGAGGTCCTTCTATACTTGTGGGTATTTGACTGTAATTCAGTCTGGCCTCTTGATTTAAAACAACTTAATCAATTTTTACAAGGTTATACCTAAGGCAGATATTGAAGTGAAGAAAAGCTAGTCCTTAGATTCTTACTAAGGGACACCATACCTAGAGGCTTCAGAGATGAGAGCAGGACTGGTGAGTGGGGGTCCCGGCAAGCACACCCAGGGCTGCGCTCCACCGCCCTCCTCCCACCTCCGTCTGCAGCGCCCTTTCCAGAGGAACTTCGGCGAACAAACGTCACCCGCAAGGCCTTGGATTAACAAAGCTTTCGTGGTTTCCTGGGGCCTACTCTCTACTTTTTAGCTCACCTCCTGCCACTCTTATCTCCTCCCTGCCCCCCAACCTCATGCTCCCCACACAGCAAACTCCTTGGAGTTCACAGAACACATGGGGCTCTTTCTGGCCTCTGCAAAAAGAACTCGCCCTCCTGTCCCTGCCTTTGAATCTCTGCTCACCTCCTCCTTGATTACCTCCCCAACCCATCTCTGACAGGTTGACAAAGTTCTCCCCTGCGTGTCCCTGTCTCATGGAACCCTGGTTTTCTTGCACACTGCTTGTTCTCAAGTTCAGGCATCAGTCAGGCCCAGCCATCCTGACAGTCACTCTCAGAGCTGTTGAAAAACTCAAGGAAGGAAAGACCCTTCTTGCCAATAAGCCTTCCACAGTCTATACTTGACCCGCAACTTCTGGATCTCTAAGAGTGGGATATATCTGGAGCTTCTTTTTCTCAAAACCAGGAGTGTATAGCTCCCGGGAGGTGATGTTATTTATGTAAAAGCTGGCACATTCCTGGGTTTAGAGTATCTTCCCATAGGGACCCTGTGGGAAGTTCCTTCCAGGATGGAAATGCCTTAATCCACAATTAACCACTAGAAATCAACAGGAAACCATGGAAATCAAAAGAAATCCATGAATTCCTTTAGCAAAAAGGTGAATATCACCTTTGAAGCCAAAATCAGTCTCCTAAAAAAACTCATAAATAAGACTTGTAAGTTTGAGGTGGAGGGAGGACAGGAGATGAGAGAAAAGAGAGGACATAGCCTTGGCTGGTGGCATCCAGGCAGCAGAGGGGCCCCAGGGGTCCAGGGATGCTCTGAACGGCAGGTCTGCGCAGGGTCTGCTTCCATCATCTTTATGCCATTATGTGCAAAACCACGAGGGCCGCTCTTCTGTGCTCCTCAAGGCTGGGCATCCCTGCTCTGGTCCACAGAATCCTTGGGAGAGGGGCTGGGGATGCCTCACCACACTCCACACCCAGGGTTCTGCATGTGATAGTTGCTTAGTCATCGTGAGTTCAGAGGAGGCCATGGGAGCATAGATGGTGGTCTGAGGCTAAGATAAAAGTAAATGCCATGGTTCAGCCCACAGTGCAAAATTATCCTATGTGACCTCCACTCTGAGGAGGCTCCGGGGAGGGTTCAGAGGAGACAAGCATATGAGAACAGGTAGGGGCCATCTCAGAAGGCTCTGAGTGCCAGGCTGCCAACCTTATCCATAGGCTCAGGTGGGGGGAGGTTGAGGACCACAACATGATGTGTATTATATTTTAAGAAAATTTATCTCACAGAATCAATTGCTTTTATTATTCTGACCACCATTCTGGACCATGATATATGCTTTCAACCTGCCTTGCCCATTGCTTAAACATTACCTCACTCCTAGACCATTCCCATTCATGTCCCTCTGAAGCTGTCAGTGAGTGTGGAGCAGGGGCTTGGGCTTTGCTCCTGTTTGTCAGGGATCACAGGTGTCACATAGCCCTGTGCGATTCTTACCCAATTGCTGCTGATTCTCTCTCTCCCTCATACCTCCAAATATCTCTCACTGTCTCTTGGTTTTACACAGGAAATCTACTTGTTGAGATTTGGGCTACATTGACATTAAGCTCTTAGCTGATTATGAAGAGGTATTTAGGTAAGCAAGTAAACAAAATAAAGGAGTATGTAAAGGGAATGTCGCCAGATGAGGAATATGAACTTTGCCTTGAAGGCTAACACTCCCCTTCGTGTGGGATCTTGAGGAGAGAATTTCTGAGCTGAGTGGAAAGTAGGACAGGATAAACGTTGAGGTCATTTTACCTTGAAAATTCTGTGATGCTTATTCTCATACCCCAGAACTCTGGCTGCAGGTCACCCTAGTGCTCATTAACACTGGGACCTATAATGAAGCAGAGCTTTGTCAGCTTAGTTTGAGTTCACTAAATAGCAATGGATTGCACTTGTAACATCCTATCATTCAGATTTTCAGCAATTCACATAGATCTGACCCCCAATCAGTACAGATTATAGTATTTAAAAATATTGACTTAAATATAATTGACTCATGCAATACTAGGTTCTTTATTTTCTCTTTGAAAGTGACCACTATTTCCTGATCACTGGAAAACTGATCTTCCATTCTGCCATTTCTGCTAAACTCATTCTTTTTTCCCCCAAAGCTATCTGCTTGTTTTATATGTTTTTCAATTTATCTACATTTTGTTTCAAGGTATTTCACCAAAATGATGACAGAAGAGAAAAAAACATCAACTGGAAGATATGTTTGAAGAAATTATCTAGACTATAGCTCAAGAGAGACACATTTTTATAATGTGAGAAAGAAGTTAAGAGACATAAAGGATAAGGTGAGGTCAAACATGCATGCGCTTAGGGTTCCAGCAGGAGAGAATAGCAAAGGAAGAAGAAGCAATATTTAAAGAAATAGTGGCTGTAAATTTTCCCCAAGTGATGAAAACCCCAATCACTGATCAGGAAGCCCAACAAATGGCAGGCAGGATAAATGACTAGAAACTCATACCACAAGATATGTGCTTAAACTGAAGAACACCAAATATAGAGAAGACATTAAAATAAGCCAGAGAGAAAATATAGACTGCCTTTTTGAAAAATGAATGATCAGGCTGAGAGCTAATCTCTTAATCACAGCAACAAGAACCAGAAAGCGGGGGGGCCATAGCTTCGGTGCACTTCCCGGAATCACTGTCAGCAGTGGTGAGAGGTGAACCTAAGACCGCTCTCAAGACTGGAGGCAAAATAAAGATATTTTCAGACAGTAAAAACAGAGAATTTGCCTCCAACACAATTGTTCATTAAAGAGGTATATTGAGAGAGAACCAAAGTAAATCCCAAATGGAAGGTCTGAGCTGTCCATGGTGATGTGTATACATGGGCAAATCAAAAGAATATTACTGCATAATACAATAATAGCAATCTTTGTACTGTTAAAAATTAAAAGAGAACTAAAGAAAGTTATATCAGCATACAAAAAAAATTGACCAATGTTCACTATAATACTAATTATTTGCGTATAATATAAAGTCACAACCATAAATGAGTATCCATGAAGAAATTAAAAAACTGGTAAGCAATCATGATCCTCTCTTTCTGATTAATATTCTGTTGCCAACCTATTCATTTATTTTGTTTTCTGCCCGCAACCTCTAACACAGAACACTGCAAGAGCCTGTGGTGACACCAGTTCATGGAAAAACCTGAAACATGGTGTTCTAACCTCTTCTGAAAATTGCAAAAACACAGTTTTTTAATATGAATGATATTCATAATTCTTTAACCAATTAATGAGACTCCAGAGTTGAGTAGAGGTGAGAGACCCTCTTGGCATATTGTATCTCAACCATTTATTTATTTAGTGATGCCAACATTCTGAAGGATGAGCGGTGTTTTATCAACGTGAGAATGTTTTACCCACAACCCTCCAGTGGAGCCACTTGCCATGTCCTAAGAGGGGGCTGTGGCAAACAGGACTGTCTGGCCCTGTCTACACTGAGGAAGAAGCCGAGATTGAGGGGACGCAGAGCAGAAACCAAAAGTAGAGATGGGATGTGAAGATGAGAGAAAGTGTTCTTTAATTTCTTCACTCCATAGGTATTATTGGGTGCCAGCCAGATCTCTTGCACTCTGCTGGTCGTTAAGTTGTAAACACACCCTCTACTTTCTCTGCTACTGGAAAGTGATAAACACAGAATTGTACCACAGTCATTAAGAATCTGATGGTGATTTGGAATTCTTACTCTTTTTTTTTCACTGAGAAGAGCATATCAAGATATAATTTTTCTGTTAAAAATTATTATGCATCAATATAATATGCCTCCTTATTGGATGCACTGAAAAGAACACATTTGCCCAAAGTGCACAGATCTGAAATCCCTGCCACAGGTGCATAACCTCTGCAGAAAGTGCGTAACTTAATGGAACAATTAGGAAATGTCTGACAAACCCAAATGGAGGGACTGCCTGTGCTATACTGACACGTTGTCTTTAAAAATGTCAATATCATAAAAGACAAAGACCTAGCAGCTCTTCCAGATTAAAGGAGACTCATGAAATAATGACAACTGAACACAACATATGACCTAGACTTTTCTTTTGCTGTAAGGTACATTATTAAGATAATTGGCAAAATCTGAATATGGTCTGTAGATAATGGTATTATTGTATTGATGCTAATTTCCTGGTTTGATCATTGTTTTGTGTTTATGTAAAAGAATATCCTTCTAGGAAATACACACTATCTTGGCTAATGAGCATCATGCCTGCAAACTACTCTCAAATGGGAATCAAAAGGAATAGATAAAGCAAATGTGGTAAAATGGTAACATTTAGGGAATCAAGATAAAAGAATATATGGAAATTCTTTGTGCTCTTTTTGCAGTTTCCATTAAAAATTAGGTAAAAGAGCACAATTATCATGAAGGAGTTCAGATAAAAGATTTTCAAGTATCTGTAACACTCACTAGAAGCGAATTAAGTTCACTCAGAGAGTGGTGGACACTAGGTTTGCTCTCTGAAAACATTTTCCATATGAGAATTAATTTTCCCCTGAAACTTTCTTTTTATGTTCCATAAAAGCAAACTCAAGTAGCACATTACCCTCCAAGTGCATGCCATGTGTTTGGACGGCTGTGTTTGTAGTTTTCCTCCACCTGGTTTCAAAGGTGACCTCCAAATTGGGACTGAGCCATCTACAAAAAGACAACAATCATCGAATTGCTGGCCTTCTGTGTGGTCTCCTTCCACTGACTAGTTTAAAAATCAATCCAGTAAGATTTAGCTTTCACATGTGTGTTAATAAAATCAATTCCTTATTTCCCATGTAAATGTAGCGGGTCTGGACCGTAATAACTTCTTTAAAATTGTGCTTCAATAACAGGACTACCATTTTTCAATTCTCTTTTAGATTCTCTTTTTCAACCATAATTAATATGATGCCACTGTAGTGATAACCAGTAACTTTATCATGTTGCATAATTACCCTTTCTTTTTCACCAGTAAGTTCTAGCCCCTTAGCTAGACTGATGATTACAATGCAACTTGGGCATCTTTTAGATTCTTTTAATGGCTCATTCAGGAGGGCTTGATCTCAGCTACTCCTAGGAGGGGTTCTCCTCAGAATCACCAAAACTGTTCAAAACAATTTCAGATGGGGGCACGGGGAAGGCAGTATAGCACAGAGAAGACAAGTAGTGACTCTATAGCATCTTACTACACTGATGGACAGTGTCTGTAATGGGGTATTGTAGTGGGGACTTGATAATGGGGGGAATCTAGTAACCATACTGTTGCTCATGTGATTTTATATTAATAATACCAAAATTAAAATAAAACAGTTTCAGATGCCTAGGGAATTGCATTGTTGAGATTATTCTCTTGGGAGTCTCCCTGGTTCTTATGCCAACCCCCTGAGACGATTGTTCTTGAAACAAACAAACTGAAGACTGTCTTGCCTCCAGCAGAGCTCTGGCCATGCTCCAAACAAAGCCAGACCTACAGATGCCGCTGCTACCAAATCCCTTTACGGCAGACCCCAGAGCAATCTGAAAGAGAAGCTGCCCAGATTTTCTGTCCAATCTTCCTGGAAGGAAGGAGCCTGGGGCCTGATGCTGAGATTGCTTTCTGTAACAATTACAGGCCTTTCCCGTGGCAAAGCCATTGAGTGGCAGCTCCTCCTCATGTGCAGAGATTCACGCTGATTCTCACATGCTTTCTTCGCTACCTTCTGGCTGAGAAATCAGTACAAGTCGGTGAGGTTTGGCATGAAGCCCTGTCTGTGCTAAGATGGACATCATGAATAAGGAAAATTCCCTCCAGCATCTTCTGAAGGCTTTAAGTAACTGGTTGGTTGACTCTAGAAATCATTTGAGGAAATTGATTATAATCTAGAAGTTTTGTCCTGCCTTTTACAAAAGGTTATTACCAGGTCATTTGTGTTTCTGACAGTACTAGATCAAGAGTGAAGGAGAACCAAGAAGCTTGCTGCTCAGAAGGGGCTGGGAATCCTTTTTCTTCTGCCTATTTTTTTCTGAAAGAGTGCATTAAGCGCAATTCGGGAGTCACATAAATACCTTGTGTGGTAAAATCATAATATTTCCAGAATATCTCGCCAGGCTTTAGTGCATCTGCATATCAACAGGCGTTCCTCAGAGGTGGAGGGCCGTAGTTCATCTCCATACCAGTGGGTAATTACCTGGGCAACCAAGGGCTTATCTGAACCTGAGAGGTTGGGGGGAGGTCGTGCTTGCTTCTGCTGGGGCAGGAGAGAGAAAGGCCCCAGACCACAGTCTGTTAGCAACACACGGGTTTTAAACTTTATTTCTGCTTTTGACTGATTTCGGTTTTAGAGGTGTCTTGCCCCGGAATTTCCTTGCCCCGGAGTTACACCTAGCAACTTATGGTTCCTTTTGTTTTCAAAGCCTAGCCCTCCTCTAGTGTTTAATCTTTCCTCACAATAGCTCTGAACAGTGAGCAGGCATTACAGGACCCCTTTTCTAAAAGCAGGCAAATGTAAGGCAGGGCAGAGTGGGTGACTCACTGAGGGCCACGCATGCTTCATTACCGCAGTGTGTCACCATGGTCCCCAGCCCTGCTCTGTGGCTTTCCAGCTACCCTGGGAGTCACAACCACTCTCAGCCCTTTCCAGACAGGAGGCTCTGATCCTGGGGTCCTCTTTTCTCCCTGTGCAACTGCTCTTTCTGAACAGTCATTCCAAACCCTCAAGCCTAGAGACCGAAGCATCTGTTATTCTCAATCAGCCCAGGTGTAGCAGGAAGGACTAAACCAGATGGCTGAGTGCTTATCCACACCCACCTGGCCCCTGCTTCCAAATCAGCTCTGACACTCCTCTAACACTCAGAAGTTGTTGTTTAATATGGGGCTTGTCAAATGCAAAAGACTGAGAAGAAATCCTCTGGAATTGCATTAAAAAATAAGAGGGGGAAGAAGGGAAATACTCAGAATCCCTAAGAAGTGTAACTGACAATGGCTTCCAACGTGGGTTGGGCTGAGTATATAACCAAAAGAATTGAAAGTAGGTACTTGAACAGGTCTTTGTACAGCAATATTTATAGTGGCATTATTCACAAAACACAAAAGGTGGAAACATCTCAAATGACATCGATAGATTAGTAGACAAACAAGATGTGGTCTTATTCAGCTAAAAAGAATTCTAACATATGCTACAATATGGATTAGTTTTGAGAACATTATGCTAAATAAACTAGGTTAGATAGATGCAAAACGACAGATACTATGATTCCGCTTAAATAAGGTCACTAGAGGAGTCACATTCATAGAGACAGAAAGGAGATGGTGGCTGCTGGGGGCGGGGAATGGGGAGTTAGTGGGGAATGGGGACAGAGTTTCAGTGTTGCAAGATGAAAAACTCTGGAGAGGGATGGTGGTGACGATTGCACAGCAATGGCATGTATTTAATGGTATTGAACTCTTCACCTAAAAATAGCTAAAATGGTAAATGTTATGTGTAATTACCATGTTAAAAAAATGTATGGATTGGGGAACAAAGGGACAAAATCCTAGCTAGTCATGTAAATGGCAGAGACAAGCTTCCCATTTCTCAAATAATCTTATTTTTCTTTGGTTATTTGAGGTGCATTTTACAAAGGAATTAGGATTAATGAAAGGAACTGAGTAATGGCCACTTAATGAGGGTTTTAGGGTGTTTCAGCCAGACGGTGTGCTTTGGCAGCTGAACCTGTGGGCCAGGCTGAGGTATTATTCTGTAAGCAGGAAATGAAAGTCCCTTGTGTGTGCACAAAATGGCTCTGTGCTTGAGAGTCCAGGAGGAAATCTGTTATTATTTGCTAAGGTCACATGACAAGTCTTTCCACGCTAAGCCCGAAGTATTCGGAAGGCTGTCACCAGGTAGTTTTTCTCTCTTCTGGGCAGACTGCCTCATTTCTAGTTTTTCTTTTTCCTAATTTTATTTTTAGATATCATCATGTTTTTCCTTTCAAAGCTCTACCTCTAGCATCTAATTGAGTGATTATATCCACTTAACTAAACCATATTTATTGATCACGTACTGTGTTCTGTGTGTACCAGTAAGTACAAAACAAGGTTTTTAGTCTCAAGGATTTATAACCTAGATAGGAAGGAAAGCCACATGCACACAGAAAGCTTACACAATATCAGTGCTGAAGGTGAGATACACATACTAGTGTGTCATGACATTCAGAGAAGAGAGAGTACCCCAAAATGGAAAGCACTGGAGGAGACAGACAGGAATCATGTACTTGGAGTGATGACAGAAGGATTGTTCCAGCAACAGAAAACTATAGTGTATATTCCAGACTCAAAGTCTGGAATCTGCATTTGGCTAGAACAAACATGTGTACTGCTGAGAAATAAAAGATAAGTAGGACATAGGAGCTGTTGTTGAAAGACTGCGGGTCCTAAGCACCAGACATTATTTGGTAGGAAATGGTTAGCTCTGGGTGTTTTTGTTGTTTACTTTTCATTTTGGAAAATGTCAAAGACACAGACAGGTGACTATGAATCCCAGTGTACCCACAAACCAGGTTTCACATTTATCAACATTTTGGTCAAATTTATGTTCCTTCCCACTTTTCCCACCCTATGTGATTTTGAAGCAAATCCCAGACATCGAGAAAAGTGGAGTTAATGAGCACTGTCAAGATGCTTAAAACTTCTGCTGGTCACTTTAGTAACATAAATTTTGAAACCTATGGGCCAGTTTTGTACAAAAAGCATAAAGAAAGGACCCACTGTGGTGCTGAGCTGTGCAGCACGAGGGTGTGTGTGGTGAGACATGTGGAAATAGAGGTGGGTGGCACGCCTAGGGAGGCTTCCCATTCCTCTCTGGAATATTTAGATTTTTAAGTACCTCATAAAACCCAAGATTAAAAGGATTTGTGTCTCTAAAAGGTAAGTGTGTCCATGCACACACACATGATCACAGTATCTATTGCTCTTAAATTATTAGCAATAGTTCGTTAATATCATCAGATATTCAGAGCGTTCAAATATCCCCAATTTTCTCATACTTCTAAACAGTGAATTTTCAAATTAGAATCCAAATTAGGCTAATGCATTTCCATTGCTTGACATGTCTCTTAAGTCTCTTAATTCATAGGTTCCTTCCCCCAGAATTGTCGCATCAGCATTAAAAAAAAAAATCTTCCCTTCATTTGTTAAAAAACTGGGTCATTCTTTCTGTAGTCTTCCCACAGTCTAGATCTTGCTAACTGTGTCCCATGGTACTGTTTAACATGTTCTCCTGCCTCCTTTTCTTGAAAGTTGATATTTGTATCTAGAGACTGAATCACATTCAGATTGCATTTTGTCAAGAACCCTTTCTAGGAGGTGTTGTGCACTTTTATCAGGAGACCCTAATGTCTGTTAAGAGTGAGTGTGATGTTAGCTGGTTTGAAGATAGGTGCCAGGTCCATTACTTCATTAGGGTTCAGAGTGGTGATCTAATTCTATCATCCCTTCTTTAATTATTAGCTGGATGGCTTCTGTAAAAAGAAACGTTCTCATCACCTGTGACCCTGAGGTATGACTCACCTGGGAAATGAAGAATAAATACAGTTTTCCCCCTTTACTTGCCCATTTTCCAAATAAAATGGTTTCCTAGCATCTTCCAAAGGTGACAGTGAGCTGGAATTTTAAAGATGTTATTATGAACTCTGGGCTTTAACATATTGAATGTGTCCCAACCCTCTCTAGTTATTTTTTTTAATTTATAATTTTTATTTTGGTATCAATCTACAATTACATGAAGAACATTGTGTTTACTAAGCTCCCCCATCACCAAGTCCCCCTGACATACCCCTTCACAGTCACTGTCCATCAGCGTATTAAGATGCTGTAAAATCACTACTTGTCTTCTCTGTGTTGTAGGGCCCGCCCTGTACCCCCCACACACTATACATGCTACTCGTAATGCCCCGTTCCTTTTTCCCCGCCCTTATCCCTCCCTTCCCACCCATCCTCCCCAGTCCCTTTCCCTTTGGTAACTGTTAGTCCATTCGTGGGTTCTGTGATTCTGCTGCTGTTTTGTTCCTTCAGTTTTTCTTTGTTCTTATACTCCACATATGAGTGAAATCATTTGGTACTTGCCTTTCTCTGCCTGGCTTATTTCACTGAGCATTATACCCTCTAGCTCCATCCATGTTGTTGCAAATGGTAGGGTTTGTTTTCTTCTTACGGCTGAATAATATTTCATTGTGTATATGTACCACATCTTCTTTATCCATTCATCTACTGATGGACATTTAGGTTGCTTCCATTTCTTGGCTATTATAAATAGTGCTGCGATAAACATAGGGGTACATGTGTCTTTCTCAAATTGATCTGCTGCATTCTTAGGGTAAATTCCTAGAAGTGGAATTCCTGGGTCAAATGGTATTTCTATTTTAAGCATTTTGAGGAACCTCCATACTGCTTTCCACAATGGTTGAACTAATTTACAGTCCCACTCCCACCAACAGTGTAGGAGGGTTCCCCTTTCTCCACAACCTCGCCAACATTTGTTGTTGTTTGTCTTTTGGATGGTGGCGATCCTTACTGGTGTGAGGTGATATCTCATTGTGGTTTTAATTTGCATTTCTCTGATGACAAGCGATATGGAGCATCTTTTCATGTGTCTGTTGGCCATCTGAATCTCCTCTTTAGAGAACTGTCTATTTGGCTCCTCTGCCCATTTTTAAATTGGATTATTTGCTTTTTGTTTGTTGAGGTGTGTGAGCTCTTTGTATATTTTGGATGTCAACCCTTTATCACATCTGTCATTTATGAATATATTCTCCCATACCATAGGGTACCTTTTTGTTCTATTGGTGGTGTCCTTTGCTGTACAGAAGCTTTTCAGCTTGACATAGTCCCTGTTCATTTCTGCTTTTGTTTCCCTTGCCTGGGGAGATATGTTCATGAAGAAGTCACTCATGTTTATGTCTAAGAGATTTTTGCCTATGTTTTTTTCTAAGAGTTTTATGGTTTCATGACTTACATTCAGGTCTTTGATCCATTTCGAATTTACTTTTGTGTATGGGGTTAGACAACAGTCCAGTTTCATTCTCCTACATGTAGCTGTCCAGTTTTGCCAGCACCATCTGTTGAAGAGACTATCATTTCCCCATTGTATGTCCATGGCTGCTTTATTGTATATTAATTGACCATATATGTTTGGGTTAATGTCTGGAGTTTCTGTTCTGTTCCACTGGTCTGTGGCTATGTACTTGTGCCAGTACCAAACTGTCTTTATTACTGTGGCTTTGTAGTAGAGCTTGAAGTTGGGGAGTGAGATACCCCCCACTTTATTCTTCCTTCTCAGGATTGCTTTGGCTTTTCGGGGTCTTTGGTGGTTCCATATGAATTTTTGAACTATTTGTTCCAGCTCATTGAAGAATGCTGTTGGTAATTTGATAGGGATTGCATCGAATCTGTATATTGCTTTGGGCAGGATGGCCATTTTGATGATATTAATTCTTCCTAGCCAGGAGCATGGGATGAGTTTCCATTTGTTAGTGTCCTCTTTAATTTCTCTTAAGAGTATCTTGTAGTTTTCAGGGTATAGGTCATTCACTTCCTTCATTAGGTTTATTCCTTGGTATTTTATTCTTTTTGATGCTATTGTGAATGGAATTGTTTTCCTGATTTCTCTTTCTACTAGTTCATTGTTAGTGTATAGGAAAGCCACAGATCTCTGTGTGTTAATTTTGTATCCTGAAACTTTGCTGAATTCTGATATTAGTTCTAGTAGTTTTGGAGTGGAGTCTTTAGGGTTTTTTATGTACAATATCATGTCATCTGCAAATAGTGACAGTTTGACATCTTCTTTACGAATCTGGATTCCTTGTATTTGTTTTGTCTAATTGCCATGGCTAGGACCTCCAGTACTATGTTGAATAACAGTGGGGAGAGTGGGCATCCCTGTCTTGTTCCCGATCTCAGAGGAAAAGTGTTCAGCCTCTCACTGTTCAGTATGATGTTAGCTGTGAGTTTATCATATATGGCCTTTACTATGTTGAGGTACTTGCCCTCTATGCCTATTTTGTTGAGAGTTTTTATCATGAATGGATGTTGAATTTTGTTGAATGCTTTTTCAGCATCTATGGAGATGATCATGTGATTTTTGTCCCTCTTTTTGTTTGTATGGTGGATGATGTTGATGGATTTTCAAATGTTTTACCATCCTTGCATCCCTGAGATGAATTCCACTTGGTCATGGTGTATGATCCTCTTGATGTATTTTTGAATTCAATTTGCTAATATTTTGTGGAGTATTTTTGCATCTACGTTCATCAGGGATATTGGTCTGTAGTTTTCTTTTTTGGTGGGGTCTTCACCTGGTTTTGGTATAAAGGTGATGTTGGCTTCATAGAATGAGTTTGGGAGTATTCCCTCCTCTTCTATTTTTTGGAAATCTTTAAGGAGAATGGGTATTATGTCTTCTCTGTATGTCTGATAAAATTCTGAGGTAAATCCATCTGGCCCGGGGGTTTTGTTCTTGGGTAGTTTTTTGATTACCGCTTCAATTTCATCACTGGTAATTGGTCTGTTTAGATTTTCTGTTTCTTTCTGGGTCAGTCTTGGAAGGTTGTATTTTTCTAGGAAGTTGTCCATTTCTCCTAGGTTTTCCAGCTTGTTAGCATATAGGTATTCATAGTATTCTCTAATAATTCTTTGTATTTCTGTGGGGTCCATCATGATGTTTCCTTTCTCATTTCTGATTCTGTTGATGTGTGTTGATTCTTTTTCTCTTAATAAGTCTGACTAGAGGCTTATCTATTTTGTTTTTTTTCTGAAAGAACCAGCTCTTGGTTTCATTGATTTTTTTCTATTGTTTTATTCTTCTCAATTTTATTTCTTTCTTCTCTGATCTTTATTATGTCCCTCCTTCTGCTGACCTTAAGCCTCATTTGTTCTTCTTTTTCCAATTTCAATAATTGTGACATTAGACTATTCATTTGGGATTGTTCTTCCTTCTTTAAATATGCCTGGATTACTATATATTTTCCTCTTAAGACTGCTTTCTCTGCGTCCCACAGAAGTTGGGGCGTTGGGTTGTTGTTGTCATTTGTTTCCATATATTGCTGGATCTCCATTTTAATTTGGTCATTGATCCATAGATTATTTAGGAGCATGTTGTTAAGCCTCCATGTGTTTGTGAGTCTTTTTGCTTTCTTTGTACAATTTATTTCTAGTTTTATCCCTTTGTGGTCTGAAAAGTTGGGTGGTAGGATTTCAATCTTTTGGAATTTACTGAGGCTCTTTTTGTGGCCTAGTATGTGGTCTATTCTGGAGAATGTTCCATGTGCATTTAAGAAGAATGTGTTTCCTGTTGCTTTTGGGTGTAGAGTTCTGTAGATGTCTATTAGGTCCATCTGTTCTAGTGTGTTGCTCAGTCCCTCTGTGTCCTTACTTATTTTCTGTCTGATTGATCTGTCTTTTGGAGTAAGTGGTGTGTTGAAGTCTCCCAAAATGAATGCAATGCATTCTATTTCCTCCTTTAATTCTGTTAGTATTTGTTTCACATATGTTGGTACTCCTGTATTGGGTGCATATATGATTATAATGGTTATATCCTCTTGTTGGACTGAGCCCTTTATCATTATGCAATGTCCTCCTTTATCTCTTCTTACTTTCTTTGTTTTGAAGTCTATTTTGTCTGATAATACTACTGCAACACCTGCTTTTTTCTCCCTGTTGTTTGCATGAAATATCATTTTCCATCCCTTGACTTTTAGTCTGTGCATGTCTTTGGGTTTGAGGTGAGTCTCTTGTAAGCGGCATATAGATGGGTCTTGCTTTTTCATCCATTCTATTACTCTCTGTCTTTTGATTTGTACATTCAGTTCATTTACATTTAGGGTGATTACTGAAACATATGTACTTATTGCCATTGCAGGCTTTAAGTTTGTGGTTACCAAAGGTTCAAGGTTAGCTTCTTTACTACCTTACTGTCTAACTTAACTTGCTTATTGAGCTATTATAAACACTGCCTGATGATTCTTTATTTCTCTCCCTTCTTATTCCTCCTCCTCCATTCTTCATATGTTTGGCGTTTTGTTCTGTGCTCTTTTTAGGAGTGCTGCCATCTAGAGCAGTCCCTCTAAAATATCCTGTAAAGGTGGTTTGTGGGAGGCAAATTCCCTCAACTTTTGCTTGTCTGGGAATTGTTTAATCCCTCCTTCATATTTAAGTGATAATCGTGCTGGATACAGTATCCTTGGTTCAAGGCCCTTCTGTTTCATTGCATTAAATATATCATGCCATTCTCTTCTGGCCTGTAAGGTTTCTGTTGAGAAGTCTGATGATAGCCTGAGGGTTTTCCTCTGTAGGTGACATTTTTTCTGTCTCTGGCTGCCTTTAATACTCTGTCCTTGTCCTTGATCTTTGCCATTTTAATTATTATGTGTCTTGGTGTTGTCCTCCTTGGGTCCCTTCTGTTGGGAGTTCTGTGTGCTTCTGTGGTCTGAGCAACTATTTCCTACCCCAGTTTGGGGAAGTTTTCAGCAATTATTTCTTCAAAGACACCTTCTATCCCTTTTTCTCTCTCTTCTTCTTCTGGTACCCCTATAATGCGGATATTGTTCCTTTAAGATTGGTCACACAGTTCTCTTAATATTGTTTCATTTCCGGAGATCCTTTTATCTCTCTCTGCATCAACTTCTATGCATTCCTGTTCTCTGGTTTCTATTCCATTAATGGCCTCTTGCATCCCATCCATTCTGCTTTTAAGTCCTTCTAGAGATTGTTGTATTTCTGTAGTCTCCCTCTGTACTTACTCCTTCAGCTCTTGCATATTTCCCTACACATCCATCAGCATGTTTATGATTTTTATTTTGAATTCTTTTTCAGGGAGACTGGTCAGGTCTGTCTCTATGGATCCTCTCTCAGGGGTTGTCTGGACTATTTTGGCCTGGACTAAATTTTTCTGCCTGTTCATGGTGATAGCAGTGGCTGTAGGCAGGTTGTGGGTGTGTCAGCTGGGAGAAGAAAGTCCTTTCCTGCTTGCTGGGTGCCTTACCCTTCTCCGCTGCCTGTGACAGTTACCTGCACTCCTGGAGCAGCCACCGGGTTATTCCCCTAAGCTGCTGTGGGTGGGCTCTCTGTCAGAGCAGCACAGAGCCCTGCAGGGAGTGGCAGGCATGCTGGCTGCCCTCCTCTGCAATAGCAGCACCTCTGCCGGGCAGCTGTATGTGTGCCAGCAGCGGCCTTTGGCTCGGGCCTGGGCAGCTCTGTGTCGGGCTGGGATTCCAGTCAGCTGCTGGGAGCGTGGTTGCTCCCTCTGGCAGTGCTGCAGGTGCACGCAGGCCTCTCCTGTGTCCCTCTTAGGCCACCGCCACCAGTACGCACGGGCTGCTCCTAGGCCGCTCAGTCGCCGCCACTGCAGGCTCACGCAGGCCTCTCCCATGACCCTCTGGCACCGTGGTCACTGGTGCGCGCAGGTCGCTCCAGGGCTGCTCAGTTGCCGCCATGGCGGGCTCGCACGGGCCGCTCCCAGTCCCATCTGGCGCCGCCACCCCCGGCGCGCCCTGCTGCTCTCCCACTACTTGGCCAGTGTGTCGGGGTCTGTGCCATTTTGGGAATGACTGGCAGGCTGCTTTGTGCCATGAGGGGCTTCAGAGCTGCACTGCCTCCCTGGGGTTTAGGGCGCCTAAGGTTCCCCAGGATTCCCAGCTGCTGGCTATGTGTGCTGGGACAACTTCGTCCAGCTATGGGGCCCCTGACTCTTTAAGACTTGCAGAAAGCACTTGCTTTTCTTTTGTCTCAGGGGCACCAGTTGCGGGGACCTGCCCGCAGGTTTTGCTTTTCCGTTTCTCTAATATCCAGCACCCTGTGCACCTTGTGTCTCCACTCCGGGTGTGGATTTCTAGAGCTGGTTGTTTAGCAGTCCTGGGCTTTCACCCCCTCCCCGTTCCGACTCCTTTCTCCCTGCCGGGTTCTGGGGTTGGGGGTGGTGTTCAGGTCCCGCCAGGCCACGGCTTGTATCTTACCCCCTTTGTGTGATGTTGAGTTCTCGCAGATGTAGATGTATCCTGGCTGTTGTACTGTATCCACTGGTGTCTCTTTTAGGAATAGTTGTATTTATTGTATTTTCATAAATATATATGTTTTTGTGAGGATATTTCCACTGAACTACTCACGCCACCAACTTGGCTCCACCCCCACCTCTAGTTATTTTTGATGCTCTAACTTTCTTGTTATCAGCCAACTCAAGAGGGTCTCTGAACTTTGATGGCTCTGGAGTTAATGGCTTGTAGCTTATTCTGACATGACTGCAGCAGCCACTGTTCCCACTTTACTTTCTGATATGACAACATGTTCATCCTGTGCACTTCCTTCTCCTCATCTGGAGGAGAATGTTTCTCTAAGGAAAACTTTTTTTTTTAATGAGAAAAGCTATCAGGACATCAGGGTGCCATTGCTATTGGGTTTATAATTGTTTCTAGGTCTTTCAGAGCACTGTGGTACAAAATACACTTTAAAAATAAAATATATTACTAGTGTGAGAACTAGATTAAATCAATTTACTTCTTTGAGCCTCAGTTTTCTCATCAGCAAAATAAGGAGGAATAATACCTACCATCTCATCACCCTGCTATGGGAATATAACAAGATGGCATATACTAAGTTTAACTCAGATGTCCCACTACACAGCCTGGAATGCAATTCATAGATTCCAGTTTCATCTTTGATGAACAATTACTTAAGCCCTTTTTTGCTTTTGGTAGGTAACAGCCTTGAAGTGCAGTGTGTTCTCTTCCAAAACACTATCCCTTCCTCTTGAAAAGCACAGAATATCCCTCATAATAATGAGGCCTCTAAGGACCTACCTTCTTTTGAGATGCAACCTACAGGAGATGGTATGGGTGTGGATGGTAAGAAGATGTTAACTCTGAAAAGACCTATTCCAGTATCTGTCACTTCCTACACCCAGAACCACTGGCTCCCCACATCCTCAACTTCTTGCTGACCAAAGTCTGTTAGATAATTTTTCCTTAAACTGTCGAAACTCAGAAGATCTTGTTTCATCATTCTCCTAAAACATTCAAGAGATGACTGGCCCACTCTTAGACTAAGAATTCTCTTTCCTGCCTATGCTGTGCAACAGCTGGCATTTTCTCTTTACAGGAGAAAGTAAGAGTCAAGACAGCATCTGGCAAGGCTCCTTTATGGCAGAACATCCTGCTCCAATCCAGGCTGGTAGGGTGGTGGGAAGGGTGGTCCTGAGAGGAAGAAAGGATGCAAGTCAAGGTCAAGAGCCCATCTCAGGATGACCTTGGCTCCATGTCTGATCCCAGCAGTGAGGTGGCTGCTTATGCTTTTCTGATGCCTCCTTTCCTGTCACTATTCTTGCCCCTTATCTTCAACCAGGCCCAACTAATCATGCTGCTGCAATTCTCCCACTGACTTTGTAGACTGTTTCATTAATTTTGACATGAATGATTCTGAATTGTAGAGTATTTAAAGTAAGTAAGACACTTGAACCCACAGATTATCCATAGCTCCACTAAAAGTGGTGTGATGAAGCAGGATATTTTCAGCAGTACTTCTGTACTATTCCTGCCATAAATAATGGAACCCCTATCCCATCAAGCCTGTTATCAGAAATAGCAGGAGGCAGTGAAATGATTTAAATGACACTATGAGGATGTCATCCATCAAGCCAGTATGTGGGAAACTCCACGGGACAAATGACCACGTCCCTCGATACCTAATGGCATACAAAGGGAGGGGAAGGATGGTTACAAAAGACCCAAGGCACAAACTACCCAAATTCAATATGTGGAATTTGCTTGCATCCTGATTCCACCAGAGCAATTTTTAAAATGAGGTGTTTTTTTTTTTTTGAGAGGGCATCTCTCATATTTATTGGTCAAATGGTTGTTAACAACAATAAAATTCTGTATAGGGGACTCAATGCACAATCCTTAATCAACCCCAAGCCTAATTCTCAACAGTCCCCAATCTTCTGAGTCATAACAAACAAGTTCTTACATGGTGAACAAGTTCTTACATAGTGAATAAGTTCTTACACGGTGAACAGTGCAAGGGCAGTCATATCACAGAAACTTTTGGTTTTGATCATGCATCATGAACTATAAACAATCAAGTCAGATATGATTATTTGTTTGATTTTTATACTTGATTTATATGTGAGTCCCACATTTCTCCCTTATTATTATTATTATTATTTTTTTAATAAAATGCTGAAGTGGTAGGTAGATGCAAGATAAAGGTAGAAAACATAATTTAGTGCTGTAAGAGGGCAAATGTAGATGATCAGGTGTGTGCCTATAGACTAAGTATTAATCCAAGCTAGACAAGGGGCAACAAAACATCCACGGATGCAGAAGATTTCTCTCAAAATGGGGGGTGAGATTCTAAGCCTCACCTCTGTTGATCCCCAATTTCTCACCTGATGGCCCCCCTGTGACTGTGCCTGTCTTAGGTTGTTCCTCCCTTGAGGAATCTTACCCGTCTCTGGCTAAAAATGAGGTTTTGAGACAACATGTACAATATGAAAAGATTATTGTTAATCTTGTTAGATATGAAAATATTATGGTGCTTATGCTTCTTAAAACTTTCTTGCCAGTTACAGATGCATATGGCAGTTTATGGAAAAAATGGCTTGCTGTAAGAGATTTGCTTTAAAATATTCTGAAACAAAATACCAATGTCTGTGGGGAAAAAAAATTAAAAATGCTGATTTTTTTGAAGGTGGACGATAGATATATGGAGGTTTATTCTCTTTACTTTTTATATGTTGGAAACTTTGCATAATAAAAAGGTTTTTTAAAACATAAAAAGTAAAAGTAAATAAGTGGCAGATAGCATGTATTGGGGGGCTCACCATATAATCTAGGTGAGAAACTATGACTCCCAGGTTTGGGCTGAGAATACAGTGGGGGGAGGCAGAATGTTGAGAGAGGTAGGCAGGACTTAGAAGTTCGGTCTTGGCTACTAAGTTTGAGCTGGGGATTAGAAATGTCAATCTACAGTTGAATGTTCAGCTCTGAAGCTTGGGAGGGACATTGGACCTGGAGTAATCAGCCGACAGATGGTGTTTAAAACCACAGGATTAAATACGGTCACTAGGGGAGAAAGTGTAGCTGAAGAAAAGCAGTTTTGTGTTTTTGGGTGAACATTTCATAATGTATATAATTGTCAAATCACTATATCAGATCATCCAACAAGAGGATATAACCATTATAAACATCTATGCACCCAACATAGGAGCACCTACATATGTGAAACAAATACTGACAGAACTAAAGGGGGAAATGGAATGCAATGCATTTGTTTCAGGAGATTTCAACACACCACTCACTCCAAAGGACAGATCAACCAGACAGAAGATAAGTAAGGACACAGAGGCACTGAACAACACATTAGAACAGATGATCTAACAGACATGTACAGAACACTTTACACAAAGCAACAGGATACACATTCTTCTCCAGTGCACCTGGAACATTTTCCAAAATAGATCACATTCTAGGCCTCAAAAACAGCCTCAGTAAATTCAGAAGGATTAAAATTGTACCAACCAGCTTCTCAGACTACAAAGGTATGAAACTAGAAATAAATTATGAAAAGAAAACAAAAAAGCCCACAAACACATGGAGTATTAACAACATGCTCCTAAATAATCAATGGATCAATGACCAAATAAAAACAGAGATCAAGCAATATATGGAGACAAATGACAACAATAACAACACTGCAAAATCTGTGGGATACACTGAAGGCTGTGCTAAGAGGGAAGTATATTGCAATCAGGCCTACCTCAGGAAAGAAGAACAATCCCATATGAACAGTCTAAACTCACAATTTATGAAACTAGAAAAAGAAGAAAAAATGAGGCCCAAAGACAGTAGAAGGAGGGACCTAATAAAGATTAGAGCAGAAATAAATAAAATAGAGAAGAATAAAACAATAGAAAGAATCGATGAAAGCAAGAGTTGGTTCTTCAAGAAAATAAACAAAATCGATAAATCCATAGCCAGACTTATCAAGAAAAAAAAAGAGTGTACACACATAAACAGAATCAGAAATGAGAAAGGAAAAATCACTACGGACACCACAGAAATACAAAGAATTATTAGAGAATAGTATGAAAAAGTATATGATAACAAATCGGATAACCTAGAAGAAATGGACAACTTTCTAGAAAAACACAAGCCAGACCCAGGAATAAAGAGAAAACTTGAACAGACCAATGACCAGCAATGAAATTGAATTGGTAATAAAAAAAACTACCCAAGATACCCAAGAACAAAATCCCTGGATGAGGTAGCTTCAACACTGAATTTTATCAAACATTTAGTGAAGACTTAATACCTGTCCTCCTTAAATTTTCCAAAAAGTAGAAGAGGGAATACTTCTAAACTCATTATTTGAGGCCAGCATCACTCTAATACCAAAACCAGGCAAAGACACCACAAATAAAGAAAATTACAGACCAGTATCCTAGATGAACATAGATGCAAAAATACTCAACAAAGTGTTAGCAAACCCAATTCAAAAATACATCAAAAAGATCATCCATCGTGATCAACTGGGATTTATTCCAGGATGCAAGGATGGTACAATATTTGAAAATCCATAAACATCATACACCACAGCAACAAAAAGGACAAAAATCACATGATCATCTCCATAGATGCTGAAAAAGCATTTGACAAAATTCAACATCCATTCATGATAAAAACTCTCAACAAAATGGTTATAGAGAGTAAGTACCTCAATATAATAAAGACCATATATGACAAACCCACAGCCAACATCAACAGCAAGAAGCTAAAAGCTTTTCCTTTAGATCTGGAACAAGACAAGGATGCCCACTCTCCCCACTTTTATTCAACATAATTCTGGACGTCCTAGCCATGGCACTCAGACAACACAAAGAAATAAAAGGCATCCAGATTGGTAAGGAAGAAATTAAACTGTAACTGTTTGCAACTGACATATTGTGTACATAAAAAACCCTAAAGAATCCACCCCAAAACTACTAGAACTAATAACGTAATTCAGCAAGGTTGTAGGATACAAAATTAATACACATAAATATGTTGCATTCCTACATACTAACAATAAACTAGCAGAAAGAGGAATCAGGAGAACAATTCCATTTAAAATTGCATCAAAAAGAATAAAATACCTAAGAATAAACCTAACCATGGAGGTGAAAGACCAATACCCTGAAACTACAAGACAGTCATGAGAGAAATTAAAGAAGACACCAATAAATGGAAAAACATCCCATGCTCATGGACAGAAAGAATTAATATTGTCAAAATGGCCATCCTGCCTAAAGCAATCTACATATTTAATGCAATCCCTACCAAAATACCAGTGGCATTCTTCAACGAACTAGAACAAATAGTTCTAAAACTCATATGTAACTACAAAGACCCCAAATAGTCAAATCAGTCCTGAGAAGGAAGAATAAAGTGGGGGGGATTATGCTCCCCAACTTCAAGTTCTACTGCAAAGCCACAATAATCAAGACAATTTGGTACTGGCACAAGAACAGACCCACAGACCAATGGAACAGACTAGAGACCCCAGATAGAAACCCAAGCATATATGGTTAATTAATATATGATAAAGGAGCCATGGATATACAATGGGGAAATGACAGCCTCTTCAACAGCTGGTGTTGGCAAAACTGGACAGCTACATGTAAGAGAATGAAACTGGACTGTTGTCTAACCCCATACACAAAAGTAAACTCAAAATGGATCAAAGACCTGAACATACAAAACCATAAACTTATAGAAGAATACATAGGTAAAACTCTCTTGAATATAAACATGAGCTACTTTTCCCTGAGCACATCCTGGGCAACAGAAACAAAAGCAAAAATGAACAAATGGGACTACATCAAACTAAAAAGCTTTTTTACTGCAAATGACACAATCAGCAGAACAAAAAGGCATCCTACAGTATAGGAGAATATATTCATAAATGATTTATTCAATTAGGGGTTAACATCCAAAATACATAAAGAATTCATATGCCTCAACACCCAAAAAGCAAATAACCTGATTAAAAAATGGGCAGAGGATATGAAGAGACAATTCTCCAAAGAAGAAATTCAAATGGTCAACAGGCACAGGAAAAGATGCTCCACATCGCTAATCATCAGGGAAATGCAAATTAAAACCGCAATGAGATATCACTCACACCAGGTAGGATGGCCAACATCCGAAAGACAAGGAACAACAAATGCTGGTGAGGATGCAGAGAAAGGAAAACCCTCCTACACTGCTGGTGGAAATATAAATTAGTTCAACCATTGTGGAAAGCAGTATGGGGGTTCCTCAAAAAACTAAAAATAGAAATACCATTTGACCCAATAATTCCATTCCTAGGAATTTACCCAAAGAAAATAAGATCCCAGAATCAAAAAGACATATGTATCCCTATGTTTATCGCAGCACTATTTACAATAGCCAAGATATGTAAGCAACACAAGCATCCATCAGTAGATTACTGGATAAAGAAGAGATGGTATATATACACAATGGAATATTATTCAACCATAAGAAGAATACAAATCCTGCCATTTGCAACAACATGGATGGCGCTAGAGGGTATTATGCTCAGTGAAATAAGCCAGGCAGAGAAAGACAAGTATCAAATGATTTCACTCATTTGTGGAGTATAACAACAAAGCAAAACTGAAGGAACAAAACAGCAGCAGATGCATAAACTCCAAGAAGGGACTAGAGGTTAGCAAAGGGCAGGGAATGGGGTGGCTGGGTGGGGAGAGAGAAGGGGATTGAGGGGAATTATGATTGGCATACATAATGTAGCACACGGGGAAGGCAGTGTAGTACAGAGAAGACAATTAGTGACTCTATAGCATCTTACTACGCTGATGGACAGTGACTGCAATGGGGTGTGTGGGTGGGACTTGATAATATGGGTGAATGTAGTAACCTCAATACTGTTCATGTGAAATGTTCATACGATTGCATATCAGTGATACCTTAAAAAAAATCACTATATCATATACCTGAAACCCGTACAATACAGTTGTGTATCTACTGTACTTCAATTAAAAAATGGAGAAAAGGTAGTTTGCACTAGAGTTAGAATTTTCTAGAATCTAAGATGAGTACTAAGAAACCGTCTGCAAGATTTCTCTAAATCAGGCTTCAGCAGTAACCAAATTTAACCCGTGGGAGCTGTGACTTGGCTCTGGGTCTCTGCCCCCAAGGGCACCAGAACACTGTTGCTGGACAGTTGCCACAAACCTGCCGGGATGCAGCCATGGACTGGAATTTACGCCTGCGGCCAGTACTCCACTTTCTGAGCAGTGCCACTGTCATCCAAACATGGACCTTGTTTCCTGCCCTGCTTCTCCAAGTGCTTGTCAATATTTGATTTCCAGATCATAAGACCCCATCCTTTATGAAGTGCCATGGCCTATCACTTAAAACAAACAGAAGAGGACGTCAGCAGAAACCACTCTGGTCAAAGCGCCCACTTCTCAGGACTTTCCCTAGTTGGTTCATCCCTGCTCATCCCCGCCCCCAGGAATAGCAATGCAGTGCAAGCTCTGAGCACCCTTTGTTCGCTCCTGGGAGTGTGTGGCCCTAAGAGACAATGCTGGGATTTATAAGCCAGAGAGATGGTAAATGTCAGTGCAATGCTAGCAGCTAGATTACACAGCAATCTGTTGGTAAAATCCTTCAGGTTGATATTCCATTTAGAGAGATTGGAGGAAGGAGGTGGGGTGGGACTCACATTGCAAATCCTCACCAATTTAGCCAGGTATTTCAGCTACCTCTCCCAGAGCAGAAGTAATGTGTGAATGGACCGAGTGGGTACCCAGCCTCTCAAATCCCTGATGGGTGATGCCTTAAATTGACCTTTCAGCCTAGATTTTGTTCTCTAAAGCCAATTGCTGCTCCCATTAGGAGACCACACCCTATTAAAGTAAACCCAGGTCCTCCTAAGTTCCTATGTGAAAGGAGACTTCCAGGTGCCACACTATGGCTGAGTGACCTGCCCAGAGGTGGGCAGGCACACTGGTCTGTGCACAGGGCCTGGAGTCACTGTCCAGATTGGAGCCCCCATCTGTCACTTAACTGTGGACCAACACTAAACAAATTAACCTCCCTTCTGCCTCAGTTTCCTAATCAGTTGAGGAGGTATACTAACACTGTGTACCTTGCAGAGCCGACGGGGGTAGCAACTCGTTAATGTAGGTAACACCGTTCCCACAAGGTGTGCCTGCACAGAAGGGCTCTCAGGCTGGCGGTGAGGGGGACTGGGTGAGACAGACACTTTGCTTGTCTTCCAGCAGGAATGAGGATGCCAGTCTTCTATCTCTAACTTAAATAACAGATGGCATTTAGTTTTTATGGGTGGCGTGGCCATTTGGAGCCTCCCAGAGTTATTGACACCTTCCATACTTAGGTCTTAGAAATCATTTTGGCGTCCCCAGTACAGTCAGTGGTCAGCTTCTCTTTATTTCAAAATAATAAATTCTGTTTTTATATAGTAAAATATTTAAACTTAAAATAGTGCTGTGAGTTTCATAAACCTATGTTTTTTCAATAATTTGACTATTTTAATGTTCTGGTAAAAAAAAGTTCCTTAAAAAAATACATAAAAATCTGCAGGAGGTATGCACTTTTCCCCCTTGCCTCAGGCTGCAGCTCGGCTGCTCTGCGGGGGCTGGGCTTGCTTCCAGGCTTAGCGATTGGCACGTGTGTGTGCCCTCTGGGGTCTGCCCGCCATGGCCCTCCTGAGCACACCTGCCTGCTTGCCTGCACCAAGCAGAGTAGGTCTTGCTTGAGACTTGGGAACCAGGGACCGACTGGAAAAGCCATTCTGCGCTGGCCACTGCTCAGGGATGCATTAGCCTGGAGGTGACAGGACGGCTGTGTGTGAGCATCTGCAAGGACAGAAAATGGATGCCATGCAGACAGAAATGGAAACAAGCAGCCATGTGTCTGGGAGCAGAGCTTGGAAACAATTTTCCAGGTCCTGGTGTTCCCTTATGAGGCTGCCTTAGGGTTCATGATCTACACACAAGTCCTTATAATCAGGTCCTTTTCTTCCCCTTGAGCTGGGGTAAGTAGATTTCTATTACTTACATTAAAAAAAAAATTCTGGAAGAAAATTTGTGGAGACCTAATAACATAGCTGCAATTTGTAAGGCTGTATTGGCAGTGACCGTAGATTGGTCAGCAATGGAAGGTCACATTGCTGTGCCAGTTAGCAGGTATGAAGCAATTCAGGGATCTTTCTGTCAAGCAACTGCACCATGCCTGATTGCCTACCCTTCAGGTTGCAGTTTAAACACGACTTCAAGGAGCACTTCCCTGACCTCCATACTAAGCTGAGTCCTCCCAAGATTATGTAATCAAATATTTATAAGAGTATGTTCACCTTCTCTGCTAGAATGCAGACACCCCAGACAGGGGCCTGCATCTGTTTGCTCTCCTTCTATCCCCAGTACCTAGCACTGTGGGTGGCAATGCCAAGTGCTTAGTAAATACTAGTTTACTAATATAAACAAACACATCCTTTGGGCAGAACACTACCTTTCTGTGATTTCATGACCCCAAAGCAATCCTAGATGTCACAAACACAGGGTTATGAGGGTCCCATTCTTCACAAATACATATTCATTCCTAGAATGTGAGTGCTATCTGCTTATGTCTGCCCTGCCAGCAGCCCTCATGGCTCCCACTCCAGTCCTGAGAACAGCTCCACAAGGCAGCCAAAGCAGGGCTGGGGCTTGGCCAGCCGTGCAGCCTGCAGGCCACACTCCCTCTGCAACAGCTGGTGAATCGAATGAATGAATGCTGAGGTGGGACTGAAGCAGTTTCAGGGACATTAGTCACTCAGACCTCATTGTGAATAGAACACCTGAAAAAAACATAGACCAGAAGAGGACTGGCCTTGGCCCCTGGGAGGAGGGAGGTGTAGAGACACAGAAATTACTTGCATAGAGAGCAAGGAAATAAAGACACAACACAGCAGATGGTACCTTAGGGACCTAAGAGCAAAACTAGGCTTGTGCATATCCCCCAAGGCCTTCGGTACCCACACCTATGCCATCCAGGTCTAACTGAGCTTTTGAGAACAGCTGTCATTCCACAAACACTATCTGGTCACCTCATTGCACTCTGTTCCCCATGCGAGTCCCTGCGACCACAGTGACCCCCATTTCTGCCCTGGAATTCCTCACAGGCAGTGGGGAGGCAGACAATAAACAAGTAAATGGACATATATGTAGTAATCACACATCAGAGGAATCTCAGAAGGAAGCAAAGAGGATGAAATAACAGAGGGACCAGGTCTAGCTTCTGAGGGAAGGCTGGGAGGCGATGCCTGAGAAGCTCCTGAAGTGTGGACACCTGGCGTGAATTGCAGGCTGCACAGAGAAGGTGGGCCATGGAGCGGGAAGCAGAGGCCCAAAGGGAGGAGGAAGGGAGTCCAGGTCGCCTGCTGGAAGCCCTGGATCATATTCTCCCTGTAGTAGGAAGCCCCTGGAAGATTTTAAGCACTGAATGACATTGTCCAATTTATACCTTGTATTGCTAGCTGCTATTGGGGGATGGGCTGGGGGTGAAGGTGGGCCCAGGCCGGCAGCTGTTACAGCCCCAGCAACACCAGAGCCCTGGGCCAGGCAAAGGTGTGGATATCTGTTCTGGAGTTATCCTCAGTACTCCTTAGCAGATTGGGTGGAGAAGGTTAAGGAACAGAATCAAGAATGAGTCCCAGTTATATTTTCAAAAGAGATTCCTATTTTTTAGAGATATATACTAAATATATTTGGGTGAAATGGGATGCTGTCTGGTTCAGAGAGAGGAGTGGGTGGAGGTCTCTATGCAAAGAGACTGATAATCACTGAAACTTGGTTACGGGTGTGTGGGGGTTCAGTATACCATTCCCTCCACTTTTGTATATGAATGACACTTCTCATAAAACATTTTTTAAAAAAGAAAGAGTTAATGCTTATATGACACTTGATCCTGCCAGACACTGTTCTGAGTGTACATTACCACATTTGAATGCTTTATTTATCACCATCATGCCCATTTTACAGATGGGGAAGCTGAGACACAAAGATGTCATTTAAACTTAAATGGTGACCCAAGGTTCAGACTCAGCCAGCCTGGTAAAAGCACCCCACTGCATCAATGTCCGTCTGGTTTGAAGAATTAGGTTCCAAGTCACTTAATGTGACATTCTAATATTTTTGAGATGGTCATAGATAAATTAGCATGTAACAGTCTCAGGGAATATTAAAATAAGCTGGAAAAACACAACACGTGTACAAAAATACTAAGAGTAACCTAAAAAGGTGAGGTAATATCAGTGCAAATATATTTCGAACCGGGCAGGGCCCAGTCCCTGGTTTTTGAGTCCCTGGCTCTTATGAGGCCGCCAGTGAGCTACAGCCGCTCACCCAGAGCCCCTGGGAGCCGCCCTAGTCACTGCACTCCCAAGGGGCCATGCACCAGCTTTCTCACATCCCTGTTTATTTTGTCTGCTTGGAGTCATTACATGTTAAAAACTGATGAGTAACGTGGTGGCTTTATTGGGAGGAATAACCAGTGACAGGAACAAGTCTCCGGGGAAATGATGTTACATTTTGGAACAGGTTAATTTTGAGGTGCTTGAGGGATGTCCAGGTGGAAAGGTAAAGCAGCCACTTAAAGATCAGAGCCTAGGGTGGAGCTTGGGGTGCCTAGGGCTCACAAATGCTGGGCTGAGCTCACCTGGGCCGGCCTGCAGATCACACCTTCCCTTAGGTGTACTTCCGGGAGGTGGGGCTGGTGGAGAGGCCAGGAGAGAACCCTCTGTTCTCCACGGAAGTTGACTCTGTGTCACCGTGCAAATATGTAATGGGTCAGGCTCTCACCCGTCACCATTTCCTGGGGGCAGGGTGAGTGTTACAAAGGTTGGCGTCTGGAGAATGCAGGGCTGTATGTGGCCCCACTTCCGCAGGGGGCTGCTATCCTGACCAGAGTGTCTTCCCATCTCTGAGCCCCTATCAGAAGGTGGAGGAATTTGGGCTGCCCTCCTCCAGCCAGCCCCAAGCACACTAAAGGTGAGTAGCTGTTATGATGGGGTGTGCTAAGAAATGATAAATGGATAAAGCAGCTGCAGGGCACCACTGGGCCTGTGCTTTGCAGTGTTCTTGCTGTGTGAGTAGCAGGGTTACTCTGTTATTAGGAGGCCTTCAGCTTAAGTTCCAAAAACAGTCCAAGCCAAGTTGTCTGAGGGAAGAGGATTTATTTCCTCTGATTGCATGGCATTTGGGAGGTGGGACGGTCACTCCATGGTGGCATCAGGGACCCAGGTTCTTTCCATCGCTGTGCTCTGCCATCTCCAGATGGTTGCTCAGACTGACCCCCTCCAGGGCTGCAAGATGTGGGCCCCATCACAGCCAGACCCTGCATCTTCCTGGAGCTTCCTTTTAAGAGTGAGGGAGTCTTTCTCAAAGACCCAGCCCACCCCACCTTCCCTACATGTCTAAGCCAGAACTGGAGCAGCAGGCCCCTGCGTGGGGAGAGGTCTGTGGCTGACGCCTATGTTTGATAGTCCCCTCAAGCTGCTGTAGGGAAGGCACACAGAGACGGCATCCAACCTCAGCTATGACCCTGGACTGGATACTGGCCCCTGGGCCCTTGCTGCTCAGGCCTGGGGTGGCTGCTTAAATAGGGGCCAGCCGTTCACCCACCTCAGGGAGCTCTAACAGGACAGATCTGCTTTTCTGCCTATTGCTCTTCTGGCCACAGTCAGGAGAGATCATCACACAGCAGGAACAGCACTTCTCCAGGGTGCTGAGAAAGCACTCTCTCCTGGGGTGCCAGCTGCCTGGACTTGCTGCCAGTGGACAGGACAGGAAGAGGGACAGTTATGGGGGGTGGAACCGTTCCTGATGTCTGCATCCCACCCCTGCTGGCCTCCAAGGAAGATGATTCACTGGCATCCTCTCCAGTGGACTTGGGGAGAATCCATCCCCTCAACCGGAACAAGGAAAACTGCTTCCTCTGGACTCAGGTGGGGCTTCCAAGGCAGCCCGGCTGCCACCTCCCCAGCAAACAGCAGACTGGGAGGCAGTGGCCCTGGTGGGCGCTCCCCACCCCTCCCATCACCCTTCTTCCCTTCTGCCCCTTGCATGGTCCAGAAGACCCCTGTGCCCTCAGATGTCTGTGTGCCCTACTCTCCACGGGGGCCCGTGGCTGCCTTCCCTGGGCAGCGCCTCTCTTCCTGGTTGTGCTCAGGAAGCCACTGTTGGGAATTGCCCATCACAGGGCTCGCTGCCTGGCCAGGTAAGGTTTAGGCGAAGGCCAGCGACTGCTCCTGGCTAATGAGCGTGTGGGAGTCTGTTGGACGGTGCTGGAAAAGAGCCCCTCTTTAAGGGACACTGACAGGGTCTACCAGAGCTGGGAAGAGAGCTACTGCTGAGCCCGCAGCCTTGCTGAGAAGGAGGCAGGGGAAATGGGTGTCCACGGTAGTCACTGCAGTTTCTGAAGAGCCGGAGGTGGTTTTCATGCTGTCATGGTTGTGGGAGGCAGGAGACAGCTCACTCCAGACAGAGCATGTGCTTCCCTGCTGTCAGCTGCTTCCTCGGATGTGGAGGCCCTGTAAGCCCCAAGCTGCCTCTGCTCTTCCTTCAGAGCTATGACTCGCCCCAGACAGCCACCGCTGGAGCCCAGATTCAAACTTCAACATTGTGTGCTGGCCATGGCTGTTTTAACTTTTTATTGCTTTAGCAAAACCTCCACACCCTAAAGCATGCTTCTCAGACTTGAGTGGGGACGTGGCTCACCTGGGATCCTCACAGCACCTGGCGGAAGAGTGAAACTCCAGGCCAGATCGCCCTCATTAGAGCTGATCCGCTTCTGTGGCTTCCCTCATGCTGGCCTGTTAACTACCTTCACCTTATGAAACAGATAAGACACAGTGTTTACTAAAATTTAATGTTTCAGTGCTTTTTTTAGGACTAGAAAATAAACTCCTGAGTACTAAGTATTAAGAGGACAAAATGAAAACGGACAAAGGAGCTTCTTGTAAGCTGGGAACAGCACACAGACATTGCTTAGAAAGCAAGAGTGATTTAACTGCACCCATACCCAAAGTCCTGCCTGCCAAGTGAAGGAAGCTGAAGCGAGGCTGCCTAATGTGAGGTGTGCTTCTGATAACAGGGATCTAGTATTTAAAGGTATTAGGAATTTTATATTTCCCAAAATTACCAGTATTGTTTGTAAAGCATATGATTAAAAACTCATTTACCTATTTTAAAATGTCAAGTATTTATATTCCATTTTCTTAAAAGTTGATTTCTAGAGCACAGTTTCCCTAGAGGACATTTTCCCCTGTGTGTTCAAGAGGAAAGAGTGGCTTTGTAGGCAGGGATGAAGTTGGGGCCGCTGTCACAATGGCCACCAGCTGCTGGAGGCCCTGACCCCTCCTGCACCCCGTCACACTACACGGGATGAAGCAACACTTCCAGGGAGCAACCATCTGCTGTGAAGCAAATGCAATCTTTCCTTAGGACAATGTCGCAGTGCTTCCCAATTTTCCATCTCAGTTCTGGATGTCCTTGCAGGGCACTGATGTGTGTGACTTTGATTTTTTAACTGATTCACAAACTGATCTGTGCTCAGTTAGACTTTATGGGAAACAAATCAGGAAGATGGGAATTTATAGGGCTTATCACCTCACTCTAGGGCTGTGACAGCATAGAAAGTAGCCGCCAGGCTTGGGAAACAACCTAATCCCCACAGATCAACTGTGGGAATTTAACGTGGGGGATCAGGAACAAGGTGTGAGGAAACTGAAGGCAAGGCATCCCAGACATTCATGACTGCAGGAAGCCACCGCCTCCCTAGGGTACAGAGGACCCTGAGAGGATGTGAATGAAGCCAGGTGTCCAAGAGCCAGGGCCACCCATGTGAGCTGGCGCCACAGAGGCTGTCTGGCTGGCGCTGGGCTGTGGGAGAGGAGCCGCCTGGCCAGAGTGGCAGCACAGACAGCTGGAAAGGCTGCAGGAGCAGAGAGAATGGGGAGGGGCAACCAGCTCCTCTCACTTTCCTCCCTGCCAATCTCCCGCCAGTCCCTCCCGATGGCTAGCCCTAACTGGAAGCTGGCAAGGAAGTCTGGGAAATGTAGTCTGATGGAGCAGGTCTGGGGGTTGGGGTCAGGGGCAGGATGAAGCCTGGGAAGGGTTGAAAGTGACTGCAAATAACTCGCACAACTGCTTCTTCTGTGGCTAGGTACTTACCCATATATCTACCCATACTTAGCTGCCATTCAGTGACTCATGAGTCCAGGTATCAGATCAGCTCTCCTTAATACAGCCTCTGTCCCCAAAGAGAAACACAAAGTCCCAGCCATCTCTGGATCCAGCTCAAAGTCCAACATCTCTGGTGATCCCAGTTCCCTAGTCATGCACCAGTGTGGCCTTTCCTTCAGATGAGGTCTATGAACTACATCAGTTAAGTGCCACCAATTCTCCTTATCTAAAATAATAGGCAATGGGTAAAGTGGAAATAGAGGCATGTGTGTATAATTTTCAAGTTTGTTTTTACACAATGTTTATTTATGTATATATTTTTCATTAGTTTTTACTGCTTAAAACTTCAGCAGTTCTTATTTCTGTAACTGTCATTAGGTTGATATTATTACTTTTTTTTTTTTTACCACCCATTCCAAGGTCCCTCTGCTATCACATGATTGGCACTCTTCACCTAGTAGGATGACTTCCTTCTGTGGTTACTCAGGTTTCCATTGGCCAAGAATTTTTCTGCCTGTATGGTGTAATACTTTAGTAGGGTGCTCACTTGATTGACTTCAAAGGTAACTGTGGTCCTTACAGTTCAAACTTAAGTCCTCACCCTTTCTGCACATTCTATAGTTGTGCCCATCTTATCTGCTGGTTAAGCACTGTCTGGGAACTCACTGCTGCAGGACCCCATTATTCCCACTAAATCAGGAAGCCCATTTCAGGGAGAAGGTCTGCCAGAGTCCAGCTCCAGCAGGGGGGTGTGAAGCCCGAAAGGATGAGACGGAGTCGGTGCCGGAGAGACAGGACACAGAGTCAGATGGAGGTGGTCTCTCGACAAAGTGCCGATGACAGCTTTATTTATACCATTTTGCACAAGGATATTATTATTTTTTATTGTTCTGTTGATTAATTGGTATAGGCAGTCTTTAATAGATATAGGCAAGCTTTTTTCTTTCTTCTTCTTTCTAATCTATTCATGGTTGGTCAAGTGTTAGACAGGTGATCGTTTTCTGTTCCTTGACCAAAACTTTTCCTAGCAACATGTACTCTATCATGTTTTACGTTTCTATGCAACGCAGTTTCTAAGTAGTGCATGTGACTGCAGGAGCATGTAGTATGTAGCAGTGACTATGGAGTCTATCAGCTCAGGGTGAAATACAGGTCACCTACTGCCACAGTTAGCTAGGATTCTTTCCCACAAAAATATTCTTAGAGGCTTTAATAAATTTATAATCAATCTAAAATCATAAACTCATATCTTCACCATACACCCCCTTTATAGGGCTCAGTAGGCAGCAAGCTAAATTTCCCCTTATCTACATTTCTCTTTCTTCTGGGTGGATACCAAAATCTCCCTGACATATAATACACAAGTCTCCATGACTCCACTACTGCAGGGACTAAACAAGTTCTTACATGGTGAACAATGCAAGGGCATTCATGTCATAGAAACTGTTTCTGTTTTGACTACAAATCTTAAACTATAAACAATCAAGTCAAATATGATGTATGATTATTCATTTGATTTTTATACTTTATATGTGATTCTCACATTTTCTCCTTTACGTTTCTAATAAAATGTTGATGTAGTAGGTAGGTGCAGGATATAGATAGAAAGCATGATTTAGTGCTGTAAAAAAGCAGGTGTAGATGGTCAGGTCTGTGCCTATAGACTAGGTATTAATTCAAGCTGGACAAGGGTAACAAAACTTCCACGGGTGTAGACAATTTCTCTCAACACTGGTGGGGGGGTGAGGTTCTAAGCCTCACCTCTGTTGGCCCCCATTTTCTCACCTGATGGCCCCCCTGCGACTATGCCTGTCTTAGGTTGTTCCTCCCTTGAGGAATCTTACCTGTCTCTGGCTAACCAGCCATCTTCCGGGGCCATACAGGGAGATGTAAAGCTGGTAAGTGAGAGAGAAGTAATGTTCTTTGAAAAGGTTAGTTTTTCACTTCTTTGCAGATTTATGCTCTGTGGCTTCTATGCCCAGCACTTGTCTTGAGGTATCTTTATCATTGGGAAGAATTATGATACTTGGTAATTTCACGTATGAGGCAAGAACTCTAGTAAAGGGCTGTAATTAGGAAGGAAGAAAAGCTATAGAAGTAGCAGAGGGAAGAAAACATGACAAGATGGATTACGTGTCAGACAGGGTTATTCTATTCAATATTCCCTCATGATTCTATTTCTCTAATTTTCTTATAAAACTCTTCATCACTAATTTCACTAGCATTGTGATAAAAAAAAGGGGGCATTCCCACTTAGTGGAGATGGGGTGGTCAATGTTTGACTAACTAACAGTAGGCTTTGGTATTCTATGCCAAGATTGCCATCTGGCCCCTGCGTTTTCCATTCTTTAGGAGCACTGTCCTGAAAAGCTTCTGGGAAACTCATGTTGTCATCTTTTCCACACTGCTCAGCAAAACGCGAGCAAAGCAAAGCCAATAGTATAATGGAGGAAAACAAAATCAATGTGGGTAATAGGGGGAGCCAGCTGCAAAGGCCCTTGATTTGTGGGGGGTCTTCCTCCAGCCTGAGCTTTGCTACACAGCTTGAGTAGCATGGCTCCCGGCAAAGGTCCTGTTATCATTTTCATAGGCTTTCTAGGCTGCTGGTCTTCTCACCAAAGCATTTCTCAGAGCCTTAATAAAAGGGCATCTCTGGATCCTCCTGGGAGACAGTCAGATGGTAAATAGATGATGTGCACAAAGTAATTTCAACTTCCTCACATCCCTAAATTTTTTGGAGTCCTTCCTTGACCTTATCCCAGAGAAGTTGTAGCCTCTTTGCTTTGTTAAATGGAGGCCACTGCTGGTCCCAGGTTTCAGTCAAACAACCACCAGATTGTCAGGGCTGCTCCCAGCTCTTCGAGCGAGCACACGATGTCCAGAATCTTGGATGAGTACCACACGTGTGGTCCAGTCCAGTATTTCTTTTCACCTCAGATTCGTATGTGTATAACGTCCCAGAATCTTGCTATTGTTGATATTGTTTTGATGTATAAACTTTCTCCTTTAGAAGCTGAGCTAGGCTGATGGTTCTGACTCTAAATATGAGCTTGGAAGTAATGAGCAGAGGTGATGGTAAGTCTTCAGAATGCGTATTTCCTGGAAAGGTTATTAAGTCAGGTGAGTGGTCTCAGATGATATGCAAAGGGGTGTTTCTCCTGGTAAGGGAGTCTCAGTGGACCTGGGGTACAAGGTTCTCAGATTCTTGAAAACCCAGCCAAATGCCCTCATCTCAATCTCAATGTCCCATATGCCATACTGACAATTTCCTAACCTTAACAAAGAAGACTTCTTGACAAGGCTGAAGGCTGAACATGTTTTGTAATTTGGAAGCTTACACAACTAGATTTTGGATCTAGCCCTCAGTCTGTGATAAGAAATTCTATTAGGGCCACCATGAAGTTCTCAGCTTCTTTGACCATGATTTGACTTAAGCCTAAGAGTTTAAAGCCCTGAGCTTAGCTTCTTTTTTCCTTCATGAAATGTCTAATGCAACAGAAGCCAATCCTTCATTACTACCATAATCATCCTTACAGCATAACCATCATTATACCAGAACCAACATTATTATCATAAGTATCCTTGCACTGTAACTATCGTTATATCCCAACCATCCTTACACCATAACCATCATTACTATATAATCATCCTTTATACCATAACCATCATTACTACATAAGCATCCTTACACCATAGCCATCATTACTACCCCATCTATCAAGTTCAGTAGCTATTTCTTGTCCCACAGTCTTCTTTCTACTGGTCCTTCATCTCAATCAGCACAGATGGTAATTTAAGTCATTGTGATGTCAGAAATTGTCAGAGCTCATACTGCATTTAAGCTCAAATAGATAGGCAATCTCAGAGTTCCTGAATCTTAGAAATCCTGGGACCACTTCTGGATTCGATCAGGAGCCAGTCAGGACAGAAAATGCATCCAGGACTGGACAGACAATTTTCTGGCACAGTAATGGGGCCAGAGTTTGTACGTGATGGCTTTCTAGTTGTGTAATCTTTGGGATGTCATGTGCTCTCTCTGGGCGTGCTCTCACTTGTAAAATGGAAGTGATATTAGTTCTCTGGCCTGCTCTCCGCCCTCACTGCTTCCAATCACAGTTGCATGGAACTGGGTGTGTCAGACCAACAGCTAATAAATGACTGGCATGAAGGGCTCTGCCCAGATAGAAGAACTGCTCCAGCTGAGTGTCCAATTAGAGAAGAAATGAAAGAAGCCAGAAGCTCCTCAGGCTTGGAAAGTTTTGGGGCCCTGGGCAGACTGATGAGGAAGCAATGATGACTCACTCTAGGAAGAGAAGGATGGAGGGGAGAGGAGGAGTAAGGTGAGAATCAGAGCGGGGGAGACTGAGGGCCCCCATCGGCACCCCTCCCACCCTGCACCCACAAGTCTACCCTGCTTCCTCACCTGGGTTCCCCGAGGCACCCACCCACCTATATTTTTAAACAGAAACAAACAAGCAAAAACAGAGGCAACAACATAAACTGTCCCCTTCCCTTGAACTGTGCGCGGTTTCTCATCCTTAAAATCAAAACATCCTCGCCTGGGAAAAAGAGCATCTTTAATAAAACAATTGGGTGAAAGCCCAGCTATACTGGAAAAATCAAACTTTTTTTCAGAATCAGCTCAGAGTTCAAATCCTGGGTCCATCACTTATTCTTACAGTGATCCTGGGTGGCTTAACCTCCTGGCATCTCAGTAAATGAAGATAATCCATTGGATCCCCTTCAGACCTATCAGTTTTCACTTGCAAACCCATTCTTCAAAGCCTCGCTCAGTGACATCTCCACAAACCCCCCCCAGTTCCCTAAGGGGGGGGTCACCTCCCTCCTCTGCCTCTGAAGAGTGATCCTATTCTGCCTCGTATGCTACTCATTTGCACATGTGCCTTGTCTCTGCTATATGCCATGAGCATCCTATAGTTGGGGGCCATGTCCAATCACCCTTTATCCCCAGTGGGCCATGACAGAGAGCCTCTCTGAGAGGAGGTATGCAAGAAACGTTTCTCTAATGAGTGAAGTGTCTATTGTCCATAAAACCCACATTCTTTCCTTTTATTTTCAAATCCTTTTATTAAAAATAAAATTCCAAAGGAAGCCCAGATCCATTTATCCATGTACTTGTTATATACAATCATTTCTGAAATATATCTCATTCGATAGTTAGTGATTATAAAATTAATTTGCCCTTTGACATTAATTAATGTCATGTGAGTATTCTGGTTATTATTCAGGTCAAATTTTAGTGAATACAGAATAAGGCCTCAAGGAATGGGAAAAGCTAAAATATAGACTATTATGATTCTGATAAGATATCGGGAAGAGTTTTAAAAAGTTGGAAGTTCATAGGAGAAATCAAGATCCCCAGTGGAGAGCAAAAAGGCAGGTGGTAAAAGTTAAC
This sequence comes from Manis pentadactyla, assembly GCF_030020395.1. Lineage (NCBI taxonomy): Eukaryota > Metazoa > Chordata > Mammalia > Pholidota > Manidae > Manis > Manis pentadactyla. Next base: position 141,988,728 of record NC_080020.1, on the reverse strand, counting down.
TATAGGATGGGGGTGCTCTCTTGACCAGTTATTTCAACACTGGGGCCAAAAAAATCTGTTATACAATTTGAAAGATGAAGTCATTGCTGGTAAATTAGAAACAACTTCTAGATACCCTGCTTTCATTAATGGCCTGAACCTAGATGTCACCTGACTGCTAGATGGCTGGGAACCAGGCTCTGTGGGGACACCTGAGACATCCCTGCATTTCAACATGCCAAATAGCTGTTAGGTAAGCAGAACTGGGGCACTCTTAACTGTGTTCTTTCTCTATATTCCCAAAGAAGGAAAATTATAAGATGTGCAGAGTGAAGTCCAACTTGAAATATTTAAATTTCTCATGTTCAGTATGTTTATTAATAATTAAGAGCAGTATAAAGGAGAGGAAGCATATATTCTCAAAAAGCAGTCCTACTTGGATGGGCAGTGACTGTGAAGGGGTATGTGGGGGGGACTTGGTGAAGGGGAGAGCCTAGTAAGCATAATGTTCTTCATGTAATTGTAGATTAATGATACCAAAGAAAAAAAAAAAGCAGTCCTACTTGACCTGAAATCCCCAAGGACTCGACCCAGCTGAGTCTGTCCCTGCTTACTCGGTATGGAGGTCTTAACCCAAGTTCATAGCTTTGACATCAGCCCGAATCAGAATCCCAACATTCTCTCCTTTAAACAGACTATTTAGTGCTAAGATCCTGTTAGAAAAATGTTGAGTCATAGTGAAAGGGTCTTATTAAATCTGGTCAAAGACTGACAAACGATACCAGTGACATCTCAGAAAGGAAATCAGATGACAACAGAAATCAAAGAAGCTCAGCTGACAGGAACCCCAGCAGCCGGGGACCCATTTCAGAAGCAAGTGTTGGTGAGTAACAGAGCCCCGCCTTCTGGGCGCTCTGATTCATCCTTGATGGCTGTGATAGGGCAGGGGCTTGCTGCTGGACGGACAGTGGGGGTGCCGTGAGGGGGACACAGCCCTGAGCAGGTACTGAGCGTGAAGAAGGCTTGTGAGGCTGAGGAAGTGTGGGAACGCTTGGCTCAGGTCGGAAAGGGAACCAGCTGGGGCTCCAGATGAGGTGGAGACTCTCTAATACGAAGCACAGGGGCCAGGGCTGGGGGGTGGGGACGTGTCTGCTTGCAAACCCCAGTCCTCTGCACCTACGATGAGAACAGCAAAGCAAAGCTCTAGTCAGGGTTGGGGCTGATATTTCAGGCAGATTAGTTGGACAGGCACTTGGTCTCAGGGTCTGGGCCATAGCCCAGTGAAGAGGGTGGGGACACGAGGCGAGCTGAGTCTCAGCCTCAGGCAGATGACCAGATGACCAGACGGCTGACCCAGGGTCCTGGTGGGGGCGTGAAATGAGCAGCAGGAGCTTAGTTTTTGACTCAGGCCAAGACTGATCCCAGGAAATGAAAGGCAGGAGGACCTGAGCCAACAGGGAGGGGCCAAGCAGTCCCGTAGCTAGCAGTGGGGTAATGAAAAGATGGGCTGCAGAGGGCGCCAGCAGAGGAGTGCTGGCTCTGATTCTGCCACCGAAAGACCACATCTCTCAGAGCCTAATCTACCTCTTCTGAAAATCAGTGGCAATAACATCAGTCCCTCCTAAGTCTGGGTTATGGCCCCCTGTCCCTTGTGACCTTCCTGGCCCCTGGAGGCAGAGGTGTCAGCTGGTGTCCCTCAAGCTTCCTCCTCTCTTCTCTACTCTCCCCGCAGTCTCCTGGCTGCTCCTACAGCTGTGTCTTTAGCCTGGCCTCTCTCTTGGTCCTCTGTGTGCTAGTTAGGGGTGATTAGGTCAGTTAGGGCTGGCTTCTCTGCTGTAGCAGATAAATGATAAATAGGCAATGGCCTAAATGCAATAGAAATGTAATTCTTGCTCAAGCGAGCAGCCCAAGGACATGCGAGGTGGGCGGAGTGACTCCATCCCATGTGTCATTCAAGGACTCAGGTTGATGGTGGCTCTCCCATGGCAACATGTGGTTTCAGGTTTGTCCTGTCAGGGCTGTCCCTGCTGGTGGAAGAGGAAGGGACATGGAGGAGCATGAGAAGAAGGATTCAAGGGCCAAGGACTAGGAATGGCAGTGGCACACACTTTTGCTTATGTTCCTCTGTCTAGAACTCACATGGCAGCAGCTAACTGCAAGGAAGGCTAAGAAATGTTGACAGTGGTGAGCCTAGAAAATAGGGACACAGGGTTTAGTGAGCAGCTGTGCATCTTTGCTGGTTCATCCTTGATCTCCAGCCATCTTCAGGATATACACCCTGGATACTCCACAGGAAACTCAAACTAGACCTCACGCTCACTATTGCCTCCAGTAAAGCCTTCCTCTCTCCAGTACTATCATCACCCTGACACCACCTGCAAACCCTGTGTAATGCTGACTTTTCCCTCTCCGGGCAGTGTTGGCAGATAGCTCATGTCTCCTGCTTCAGGAGATGATGGGCTGGAGGCCCCAACTGCTGAAGACCCCTTTGGCCTCTCTGTGTGTGTACTGAGCCACATGCCAGCTGGTGAGGAGCACATACAGCCAACTTCTGTGACATGTGGCATTCCTTCAGAGGGAGCCCGTGGTTCCAGCACTCCCCCTCAGCATGGCAGAAACTTCTCTGGGCCTGCTGCATCTGAGACTCTGCCCTCCAGTCCTGCCTCCTTGTCTCCACCAAGATCAGGCCAGTTTGTGATTGGACGACTCGCACCACCTTTATGTTTTACAGGTGTTCTCCCAGAAAATCTCTTGCAAATTAGCCTAGTACTGTATTGGTAACTGCTTTTCAGAAGCTCCGAACTAAGACAGGGTTCAAAACTGTCCTGCCTTCCATTCCCATTGTCAATGCCCAGTCTCCTCTCCCTGTACTTTGCAAAAGCTCCTAATGGTCTCCCTGCCTGCAATCTCATCTTTCTCAAACAGAGCATATAAGGGGCCACAGAGTCCTGTTTCCAGAGTATAGATATTGACATGTCCCTTCTCTGATCAAATGCCTTCAGTCCTTCCCACCTGCCGCCTATGGAATCCACCTACATTTTCTGGAATGTGGGTCAGAATTCTTCACCCTCTCTCCTCAGGCTTGCCTGTTCCTACTGTCCTTGCCGTGCCTGTAACCCTGGTCTCCACGTGAGCCTATAACATTCCCCCTCTGTCTGGGCTCCTCCCTCTACCTGAAATGGCTTCCACCCATTTCTCATTCTATTTCATTAATTAGAACCCAGCTCAAAACCCTTCCTAATCCTAAAAAACCTGTTTCTTCTCTCTTCTGGGTTCTCATAGCATGTTGCCCACAACCTTTACCTTAAATGCATGTCCATTTCCTCCACTATTTGGAGATCTTTGAAGGCAAGGAGGGGGTTCCTTCCTTCCTTCCTTCCTTCCTTCCTTTCTCTCTCCCTCCCTCCCTCCCTCCTTCCTTCCTTCCTTCCTTCCTTCCTTCCAGCAAATAGTTATTGAGTGTCTTCTGTGCCCTGGTTCTGGACCTGGATATTGGGGATAAATTTAAATGGACAGATCTAAAAAAAAATCTCTGTCTCCTAATGTTTCATTATAGTATATCCTGGTGCTGGCTGGTGCTCTGGCAGAGAGCAAATGCCACACTGTTAAATAAGGAAAAGGAGATCATAACTTAAAATATTCTACTGGCAAAATATACAGCTAATAGAATGCTGAAACTCACATATATCTTAGGAGGGAAAATAGTATTATGGTTGAGAATGTCTGCAGAAATTACAGAAGAACTACACAAACAAAAGTGATATAAGCCACAAATGTAGGCCAAGAACATTTGAGTTGAATGACAGGAAGGTTGACAGAATATCCAGATGGAAAAGAACAGCCTTTGTGTAGAAGCTAACAAGAATGCATGTCAGAAAAGAGACCAAACATGACTATGAATCATTTCCAGAAATAACCCCTCCTCCAACTGGCTTTGGGGAAAATGCTCCTGTGACATTGAGATGCTTCCCAAATTCCACTGGACAATAGCCGGCCTGAAGTACAGTCATGGACTCAGACACATGGACGCTGAGGTCTGGGAGGTGTACAGGATGAACAAATCCCCTCAAATGCTTGGACACTTTCAAAGTGAGGCAATCACTCCTTTGTAGAGCAGACGCTCTGTTCTGTTGCTGGGCAGTCCTCATGACATTTATTCCTCTTTTAACACATCTTGGCTTTTGTCCATCCTTCCTGGTGAGCAAGATGCCTGCATTATAGTTCTATAATGATGCACATATAGTTCTAGAAATGATTCATTTTATAGAAATACAAGCAATAGTATGAAGAAAATTAAAATCACCCCAAATCCCACCAGCCACAAAGAACCTTCATGAATATTTAGTGAACATCTTTATTGAAATCTCACTGAATACCTAAACATAGATAAAAATAATTATATCAAAATTTATTTAAAACTTTTGCTTTGAAGGACAGTATACATACAGAGGAGGGAACAAACCAAAACTGTTAATGCAATGAATTATCACAAAATGAAGATCTGTGTGGAGGCTCTACTTAGGTTAGGAAAGAACATAGCCAGCACCCCAAAGCCCCACTCCTGCCTTCCCATGAGTTTTCTTCCCCACAGTGCTTCCATGCTGACATCTGACACTGGAGCCCACTTCTGCCTTTTCCTTTTAAATTTTTATAAAAGGATCATACAGTAGGTATTATTTGTTATTTTTGTTTTGTTTTGTTTTGTTTTGTTGTCAAGTCCTTTATTAAGAAATATCTATCATACATTTTTTTTAAACTTTGATTTTTAAAAATTAATTTACTTTTATTTTGGTATCATTAATCTACAATTACATAAGGAAAATTATGCTTACTACGCTCCCCCTTCACTAAGTCCCACCACATTCCCAATTATAGTCACTGTCCATCAGTGTAGTAAGATGCTATAGAGTCACTACTTGTCTTCTCTGTGTTGCACAGCCCTCCCCATGCCCCCCCATATTATACATGCTAATCATAATGCCCCCTTTCTTTGCCACCCGTTATCCCTCCCTTCACACCCATCCTCCCCAGCCCCTTTCCCTTTGGTAACTGTTAGTCCATTCTTGGGTTTTGTGAGTCTGCTGCTGTTTTGTTCTTTCAGTTTTTCTTTGTTCTTATACTCCACATACGAGTGAAATCATTTGATACTTGTCTTTCTCCGCCTGGCTTATTTCGCTGAGCATAATACCCTCTAGCTCCATCCATGTTGTTGGAAATGGTATAATTTGTTTTCTTCTTAGGGCTGAATAATATTCCATTGTGTATATGTACCACCTCTTCTTTATCCATTCATCTACTGATGGACACTTACGTTGCTTCCATTTCTTGACTATTGTAAATAGTGCTGCAATAAACATAGGGGTGCATCTGTCTTTTTCAAACTGGGCTGCTGTATTCTTAGGGCAAATTCCTAGGAGTGGAATTCCTGGGTCAAATGGAATTTCTACTTTTAGTTTTTTGAGGAACCTCCATACTGCTTTCCACAATGGTTTAACTAATTTACATTCCCACCAGCAGTGTAGGAGGGTTCCCCTTTCTCCACCTCGCCAACATTTGTTGTTGTTTGTCTTTTGGATGGTGGCGATCCTTACAGGTGTGAGGTGATATCTCGTTGTTTTAATTTGCATTTCTCTGATGACAAGTGATGTGGAGCATCTTTTCATGTGTCTGTTGGACATCTGAAATTCGTCTTTAGAGAACTGTCTATTCAGCTCCTCTGCCCATTTTTTAATTGGATTATTTGCTTTTTGTTTGTTGAGGTGTGTGAGCTCTTTATATATTTTGAATGTCAACCCTTTATCACATCTGTCATTTATGAATATATTCTCCCATACTATAGGATATATTTTTATTCTATTGATGGTGTCCTTTGCTGTACAGAAGCTTTTCAGCTTGATATAGTCCCACTTGTTCATTTTGCTTTTGTTTCCCTTGCCGGGGAGATATGTTCATGAAGAATTCACTCATGTTTATGCCTATGAGATTTTTACCTATGTTTTTTTCTAAGAGTTTTATGGTTTCATGACTTACATTCAGGTCTTTGATCCATTTTGAATTTACTTTTGTGTATGAGGTTAGACAGTGATCCAGTTTCATTCTCTTACATGTAGGTGTCCAGTTTTGCCAGCACCATCTGTTGAAGAGACTGTCATTTCCCCATTGTATGTCCGTGGCTCCTTTATCATATATTAACTGACCATATATGTTTGGGTTAATATATGGGGTCTCTATTCTGTTCCACTGGTCTGTGGCTCTGTTCTTGTGCAGGTATCAAACTGTCTTTATTACTGTGGCTTAGTAGTAGAGCTTGAAGTTGGGGAGTGAGATCCCCCCCACTTTATTCTTCCTTCTCAGGATTGCTTTGGCTATTCGGGGTCTTTGGTGTTTCCATATGAATTTTTGAACCATTTGTTCTAGTTCATTGAAGAATGTTGTTGGTAATTTGATAGGGATTGCATCGAATCTGTATATTGCTTTGGGCAGGATGGCCATTTTGACAATATTAATTCTTTCTAGCCAAGAGCATGGGATGAGTTTCCATTTGTTAGTGTCCTCTTTAATTTCTTTTAAGAGTGTCTTATAGTTTTCAGGGTATAGGTCTTTCACTTCCTTGGTAAGGTTTATTCCTAAGTATTTTATTCTTTTTGATGCAATTGTGAATGGAATTGTTTTCCCGATTTCTCTTTCTATTAGTTCATTGTTAGTGTATAGGAAAGCCATGGATTTCTGTGTGTTAATTTTGTATCCCGCAACTTTGCTGTATTCCAATCTCAGTTCTAGTAGTTTTGGAGAGGAGTCTTTAGGGTTTTTTATGTACAATATCATGTCATCTGCAACTAGTGACAGTTTAACTTCTTTACCAATTTGGACTGGTTGTATTTCTTTGTTTTGTCTAATAACCGTGGCTAGGACCTCCAGTACTATGTTGAATAACAGTGGGGAGAGTGGGCATCCCTGTCTTGTTCCCAATCTCAGAGGAAAAGCTTTCAGCTTTCCACTGTTCAGTATGATGTTGGCTGTGGGTTTATCATATATGGCCTTTATTATGTTGAGGTACCTGCCCTCTATACCCATTTTGTTGAGAGTTTTTATCCTGAATGGATGTTGAATTTTGTCAAATGCTTTTTCAGCATCTATGGAGATGATCATGTGGTTTTTGTCCGTCTTTTTGTTTATGTGGTGGATGATGTTGATGGATTTTCGGATGCTGTACCATCATTGCATCCCTGGGATGAATCCCACTTGGTCATGGTGTATGATCCTTTTGATGTGTTTCTGAATTCAGCTTGCTAATATTTTGTCGAGTATTTTTGCACCTACGTTCATCAGGGATATTGGTCTGTAATTTTCTTTTTTGGTGGGGTCTTTGCCTGGTTTTGGTATTAGGGTGATGTTGGCTTCATAGAATGAGTTTGGGAGTATTCCTTCTTCTTCTATTTTTTTGAAAAACTTTAAGGAGAATGGGTATTATATCTTCTCTCTATGTCTGATAAAATTCTGAGGTAAATCCATCTGGTCTGGGTTTTTTTTTCTTGGGGAGTTTTTTGATTACTACTTCAATTTCTTTGCTGGTAATTGGTTTGTTTAGATTTTGTGTTTCTTCCTTGTTCAGTCTTGGAAGGTTGTATTTTTCTAGGAAGTTGTCCTTTTCTTCTAGGTTTTTCAGCTTCTTAGCCTGTAAGTTTTTATAGTATTCTCTAATAATTCTTTGTGTTTCTGTGGGGTCCGTCATGATTTTTCCTTTCTCATTTCTGATTCTGTTGATGTGTGTTGATTCTCTTTTTCTCTCAATATGTCTGGCTAGAGGCTTATCTATTTTGTTTATTTTCTCAAAGAACCAGCTCTTGGTTTCATTGATTTTTTTTCTATTGTTTTATTCTTCTCAATTTTATTTATTTCTTCTCTGATCTTTATTATGTCCCTCCTTCTGTGGGCTTTAGGGCTCATATGTTCTTCTTTTTCCAATTTTAATCATTGTGACTTTAGACTATTCATTTGGGATTGTTTTTCCTTCTTTAAATATGCCTGGATTGCTATATACTTTCCTCTTAAAACTGCATTTGCTGTGTCCCACAGAAGTTGGGGCTTTGTGTTGTTGTTGTCATTTGTTTCCATATATTCCTTGATCTCTATTTTAATTTGGTATTTGATCCATTGATTATTTAGAAGCATGTTGTTAAGCCTCCATGCGTTTGTGAGCCTTTTTGCTTTCTTTGTACAATTTATTTCTAGTTTTATACCTTTGTGGTCTGAAAAGTTGGTTGGTAGGATTTCAATCTTTTGGAATTTACTGAGTCTCTTTTTGTGGCCTAGTATGTGGCCTATTCTGGAGAATGTTCCATGTGCACCTGAGAAGAATGTGTATCCTGCTGCTTTTGAATGTAGAGTTCTGTGGATGTCTATTAGGTCCATCTGTTCTAGTGTGTTGTTCAGTGCCTCTGTGTCCTTACTTATTTTCTGTCTGATAGATCTGTCCTTTGGAGTGAGTGGTGTGTTGAAGTCTTCCAAAATGAATGCATTGCATTCTATTTTCTCCTTTAATTCTGTTAGTATTTGTTTCACATATGTTGGTGCTCCTGTATTGGCTGCATATATATTTATAATGGATATTTCCTCTTGTTGGACTGACCCCTTTATCATTATGTAATGTCCTTCTTTATCTCTTGTTACTTTCTTTGTTTTGAAGTCTATTTTGTCTGGTACTAGTACTGCAACACCTGCTTTTTCCTCCCTGTTGTTTGCATGAAGCATCTTTTTCCATACCTTGACTTTTAGACTGTGCATGTCTTTGGGTTTGTGGTGAGTCTCTTGTAAGCAGCATATAGATGGGTCTTGCTTTTTTATCCATTCTATCACTCTGTGTCTTTTCATAGGTGCATTCAGTCCATTTATATTTAGGGTGATTATTTAAAGATATGTACTTATTGCCATTTCATGCTTTAGATTAGTGGTTACCAAAGGTTCAAGGTTAGCTTCTTTACTATGTTACTGTCTAACTTAGCTTGCTTATTGAGCTATTATAAACACATTCTGATCATTCTTTATTTCTCTCCCTTCTTATTCCTCATCCTCTGATCTTTATATGTTAGGTATTTTATTTTGTGCTCTTTCGTGTTTCCTTTTACTGCTTTTGTGGGTAGTTGATTTTATTTTTTGCCTTTAGTTAGTATTGGTTGGTGTGCTTTCTTTGGTGTGATTTTACTTTCTCTGGTGACATGTAGTTAGCCTTAGGAGTATTCCCATCTAGAACAGTCCGTCTACAATACCCTGTAGAGGTGGTTTGTGGGAGACAAATTCCCTCAACTTTTGCTTGTCTGGGAATTGTTTAATCCCTCCTTCATATTTAAGTGATAATCGTGCTGGATACAGTATAGTTGGTTCAAGGCCCTTCTGCTTCATTGCATTAAATATATCGTGCCATTCTCTTATGGCCTGTAAGGTTTCTGTTGAGAAGTCTGATGATAGCCTGATGGGTTTTCCTCTGTAGGTGACCTTTTTCTGTCTCTGGCTGCCTTTAATACTCTGTCCTTGCATTGATCTTTGCCATTTTAATTATTATGTGTCTTGGTGTTGTCCTCTTTGGGTTCCTTCTGTTGGGATTTCTGTGTGCTTCCATGGTCTGAGCGACTATTTCCTTCCCAGTTTGGGGAACTTTTCATCAATTATTTCTTCAAAGAGACTTCCTGTCCCTTTTTCTCTTTCTTCTTCTTCTGGTACCCCTGTAATGCGGATATTATTCCATTTAGATTGGTCACACAGTTCTCTTAATATTCTTTGATTCCTGGAGATCCTTTCATCTCTCTCTGCATCAGCTTCTATGCATTCCTGTTCTGTGATTTCTATTCCATTAACGGCCTCTTGCACGTCATGCATTATGCTTTTATGTCCCTCCAGACATTGTTTTATTTCTTTATTCTCCCTCCCAACTTTGTCCGTTAGCTCTTCCATTTTTCTCTGCATCTCCATCAGCATGATTATGACCTTTATTTTGAATTCGTTTTCAGGAAGATTGGTTATATCTATCTTCCCAAGTTCCCTCTGAGGGGATGTCTGGGATATTCTTGTCTGTATCAAATTCTTCTGCCTTTTCATGGCGATAGAGGTAATCATAGGCAGTTGGTGTCTGTGTCAGCTGGGAGAATAAAGTCCCTTCCTGCTGGCCTGTTGACTTCCCTTCATGTGAGTATGGCAACCCCTATCAGCTTGTGCTGGGAAGCTGCACGCCGACAGGGCCTCTGAGTCTGGCCCGGGAGGCTGCAGAGGCTCTGCGCAGCTGCTGTGGGCATGGCCTGTCTCAGACTGTTGCTCCACTATGGTAGGGCTGCACCAGAGGGGGAATGGGCAGGAGGCTGTTTATCACCGTGAGGGGCCTCAGAGCTGTGCTGCTGCCCAGGTGGTTAGGGTGCCCAGAGTTCCCCAGGATTCCCAGCTGCTGGGCTGAGTGTGCCGGGATGCTTCCGTCCAGCTGTGAGGCTCCTGTCCCTTTAAGACTTCCAAAAAGCACTCGCTTTTCTTTTGTCCCAGGTTCACCAGCTGCGAGGACCCACTTGTGGGTTGTATTGTACCATTTCCCTACTATCCAACACACCACACACTGTGTGTCTGCGCTCCCAGTGCGGATGGCTAGGGCTGGGTATTTAGCAGTCCTGGGCTCCCAATCCCTCTCTGCTCTGACTCCTCTCCTCACACCAGGGATCTGGGGTTGGGGGGTGCGCTTGTGTCCTGCCGGGCCTCAGCTTGTATCTTACCCCCTTTGTGAGGTGCTGGGTTCTTGCAGTTGTAGATGTAGCCTGGCTGTTGTACTGCATCTTGTGCTCTCTCTTTTAGGAATAGTTGTATTTGTTGTAATTTCAAAAATATAGGGGTGGAGCCAAGATGGCGGGGTGAGTAGTACAGTGGAAATCTCCTCCCAAAAACATATATATTTATGAAAATACAATAAATACAACTATTCCTAAAAGAGACACCAGTAGATACAGTACAACAGCGAGGCTACATGTACATCTGCGAGAACTCACCATCACATGAAGGGGGTAAGATACAAGCCATGGCCCGGTGGGAACTGAAAGCCCCCCCACCCCAGAACCCGGCAGGAAGAGAGGAGTTGGAATGGGGAGGGAGTGAAAGCCCAGGACTGCTAAACAACCAGCTCTAGAAATCCACACCCAGAGCACAGACACATGGTGCATGGGGTGCTGGATATTAGAGAAACGGAAAAGCAAAATCTGCTGGCAGGTCCCTGCAACCAGCACCCCTGAGACAAAAGAAAAGCGAGTGCTTTTTGCAAGTCTTAAAGAGACAGAGACCCCCCCAGCTGGATGAAGTTGTCCCAGCACACTTAGCCAGCAGCTGGGAATCCCAGGGAACTTTAGGTGCCCTAACCCTCTGGGCAGCAGCACAGCTCTGAAACCCCTCATGGCAATAAGTAGCTTGCCAGTCATTCCCCCAAGTGGCGTGGACCCCGACACACTAACCCAGTAATGGGAGAGCGGCAGGGCGCGCTGGGGGCGGCGGCATCAGAGGGGACAGAGAGCAGCCTGCAGGCACCGGTGGTGCCAGCAGGGACTGGGAGCAGCCTGTGCGAGCCCACCGTGGCAGTGACCGAGCAACCCAGGAGTGGCCTGTGTGCACCGGCAGCCACGGCGGCAGAGGGGCTGAGGAGAGGTGCGTGCAAGCCTGCAGCGGTGGTGACCGAGTAGCCCGGGAGCAGCCCGCATGTGCTGGTGGTGGCGGTGCCAGAGGGGCATGGGAGATGCCCGGGCACACCTACAGTGGCACCAGAGGGGCCTGGGAGTGACCTGTGGGTGCCAGTGGCAGCGGTGGCAGCGGTGGAGGAGCAGCGCAGGAGCAGCCGTGCCCCCAGCAGCCACCCGGAATCCCAGTCAGACGCACAGCCACCCAGGCCAGACCCAAAGGCCACTGCTGGCACACAGCTGCCCAGCAGGGGTGCCACTTTCATGGGGGAGTGTACCCAGCATGCTTGCCACTACCTGCAGGGCTCTGCATTGCTCTGATGGAGACCCCGCCCACAGGACCTTAGGGGATTAACCCGGTGTCTGCTCCAGGAGTGCAGGTAACCGACACAGGCAGCGGAGAAGGGCAAGGTATCCAGCAAGCAGGAAAGGACTTTCTTCTCCCAGCTGACAAACCCGCTACCTGCCTACAGCCACCGCTATCACCATGAAAAAGCAGAAGAATTTAGTACAGTCCAAAACAGTCCAGACAACCCCTGAGAGAGGACCTGTGGCGATAGACTTAACCAGTCTTCCTGAAAAAGAATTCAAAATAAAAATCATAAACATACTGATGGATCTGCAGAGAAATATGCAAGACCTAAAGGAGCAAGTACAGAGGGAGACTACAGAAATAAAACAATCACTGGAAGGACTTAAAAGCAGAATGGAAGGGATGCAAGAAGCCATTAATGGAATAGAAACCAGAGAACAGGAACGCATAGAAGTTGATGCAGAGAGAGATAAAAGGATCTCCAGGAATGAAACAATATTAAGAGAACTGTGTGACCAATCCAAATGGAACAATATCTGCATTATAGGGGTACCAGAAGAAGAAGAGAGAGAAAAAGGCATAGAAAGTGTCTTTGAAGAAATAATTGCTGAAAAGTTCCCCAAACAAGGGAAGGAAATAGTTGCTCAGACCACGGAAGCACACAAAAATTCCAACAGAAGGGACCCAAGGAGGACAACACCAAGACACATAATAATTAAAATGGCAAAGATCAATGCAAGGACAGAGTATTAAGGGCAGCCAGAGAGAGAAAAAACGTCACCTACAGAGGAAAACCCATCAGGCTATCATCAGACTTCTCAACAGAAACCTTACAGGCCATAAGAGAATGGCATGATATATTTAATGCAATGAAGCAGAAGGGCCTTGAACCAACTATACTGTATCCAGCACGATTATCACTTAAATATGAAGGAGGGATTAAACAATTCCCAGACAAGCAAAAGTTGAGGGAATTTGTCTCCCATAAACCACCTCTACAGGGTATTTTAGAGGGACTGCTCTAGATGGCAGCACTCCTAAAAAGAGCACAGAACAAAACACCAAACATATGAAGAATGGAGGAGGAGGAATAAGAAGGGAGAGAAATAAAGAATCATCAGGCAGTGTTTATAATAGCTCAATAAGCAAGTTAAGTTAGACAGTAAGGTAGTAAAGAAGCTAACCTTGAACCTTTGGTAACCACAAACTAAAAGCCTGCATGAAAATAAGTACATATCTTTCAATAATCATCCTACATGTAAATGGACTGAATGCACCAATCAAAAGACACAGAGTAATAGAATGGATTAAAAAGCATGACTCATCTATATGCTGCTTACAAGAGACTTGTAAGATTAAAAGTCAAGGGATGAAAAATGATATTTCAGGCAAACAAAAGGGAGAAAAAGCAGGTGTTGCAGTACTATTATCAGACAAAATAGACTTCAAAACAAAGAAACTAACAAGAGATAAAGAAGGACATTCCATAATGATAAAGGGGTCAGTCCAACAAGAGAATATAACCATTAAAAATATATATGCACCCAATACAGGAGCACCAACATATGTGAAACAAATACTAACAGAATTAAAGGAGAAAATAGAATGCAATGCATTCATTTTGGGAGATTTCAACACACCACTCACTCCAAAGGACAGATCTACCAGACAGAAAATAAGTAAGGACACAGAGGCACTGAAACAACACACTAGAACAGATGGACCTAATAGACATCTACAGAACTCTACATTCAAAAGCAGCAGGATACACATTCTTCTCAAGTGCACATGGAACATTCTCCAGAATAGACCACATACTAGGCCACAAAAAGAGCCTCAGTAAATTCCAGAAGACTGAAATCCTACCAACCAACTTTTCAGACCACAAAGGTATAAAACTAGAAATAAATTGTACAAAGAAAGCAAAAAGGCTCACAAACACATGGAGGCATAACAACACATTCCTAAATAATCAATAGATCAACAACCAATTAAAAAGGAGATCCAGCAATATATGGAAACAAATGACAATAACAACACAAAGCCCCAACTTCTGTGGGACACAGCAAATGCAGTTCTAAGAGGAAAGTATATAGCATTCCAGGCCTACCTAAAGAAGGAAGAGCAATCCCAAATGAATAGTCTAATGTCACAATTACTGAAGTTGGAAAAAGAAGAAGAAATGAGGCCTTAGGTCAGCAGAAGGAGGGACATAATAAAGATCAGAAAAGAAATAAATAAAATTGAGAAGAATAAAACAATAGAAAAAAATCAATGAAACCAAGAGCTGGTTCTTTGAGAAAATAAACAAAACAGATAAGCCTCTAGCCAGACTTAAGAGAAAAAGAGAATCAACACACATCAACAGAATCAGAAACGAGAAAGGAAAAATCACAACGGACCCCACAGAAATACAAAGAATTATTAGAGAATACTATGAAAACCTATATGCTAACAAGCTGGAAAACCTAGGAGAAATGGACAACATCCTAGAAAAATACAACCTTCCAAGACTGACCCAGAAAGAAACAGAAAATCTAAACAGACCAATTACCAGCGATGAAATTGAAGCGGTAATCAAAAAATTACCCAAGAACAAAACCCCCGGGCCAGATGGATTTACCTCAAAATTTTATCAGACACACAGAGAAGACATAATACCCATTCTCCTTAAACTTTTCCAAAAAAAGAGGAGGAAATACTTCCAATCTCATTCTATGAAGCCAGCATCATCCTAATACCAAAACCAGGCAAAGACCCCACTAAAAAAGAAAATTATAGACTGAAATCCCTGATGAACATAGATGCAAAAATACTCAACAAAATATTAGCAAACCAAATTCAAAGATACATCAAAAGGATCATACACCATGACCAAGTGGGATTCATCCCAGGGATGCAAGGATGGTACAACATTCGAAAATCCATCAACATCATCCACCACATAAACAAAAAGACGGACAAAAACCACATGATCATCTCCATAGATGCTGAAAAAGCATTCGACAAGATTCAACATCCATTCAAGATAAAAACTCTCAACAAAATGGGTATAGAGGGCAAGTACTTCAACATAATAAAGGCCATATATGATAAACCCACAATTGATATCATACTGAACATCGATAGGCTGAAAGCTTTTCCTCTGAGATCGGGAACAAGACAGGGATGTCCACTCTCCACACTGTTATTCAACATAGTACTGTAGGTCCTAGCCATGGCAATCGCACAAAACAAAGAAATACAAGGAATCCAGATTGGTAAAGAACTTAAACTGTCACTATTTGCCGATGACATGATATTGTACATAAAAAACCCTAAAGACTCCACTCCCAAACTGCTAGAACTGATACTGGAATACAGCAAAGTTGCAGGATACAAAATCAACACACAGAAATCTGTGGCTTTCCTATACATTAACATTGAACTAATAGAAAGAGAAACCAGGAAAACAATTTCATTCACAATAGCATCAAAAAGAAAAAAATACCTATAAATAAACCTATCCAAGGAAGTGAAAGACCTACACCCTGAAAACTACAAGACACTCTTAAGAAAAATTAAAGAGTTCACGAACAAATGGAAACTCATCCCATGCTCCTGGTAGGAAAAATTAATATCGTCAAAATGGCCATCTTGCCCAAAGCAATATTCAGGTTCAATGCAATCCCTCTCAAATTACCAACAGCATTCTTCAATGAACTGGAACAAATAGTTCAAAAATTCATATAGAAACACCTAAGACTCCAAATAACCAAAGCAATCCTGAGAAGGAAGAATAAAGTGGGGGGGGTCTCGCTCCCCAACTTCAAGCTCTACTACAAAGCCACAGTAATAAAGACAGTTTGGTACTGGCACAAGAACAGAGCCACAGACCAGTGGAACAGAAGAGAGACTCCAAACATTAACCCAAATGTATATGGTCAGGTAATATATGATAAAGGAGCCATGGACATACAATGGGGAAATGGCAGTCTCTTCAACAGATGGTGCTGGCAAAACTGGACAACTACATGTAAGGGAATGAAACTGGATCACTGTCTAACCTCATACACAAAAATAAATTCGAAATGGATCAAAGACCTGAATGTAAGTCATGAAACCATAAAACTCTTAGAAAAAAACATAGGTAAAAATCTCATAGGCATAAACATGAGTGAATTCTTCATGAACATATCTCCCCAGGCAAGGGAAACAAAAGCAAAATGAACAAGTGGGACTATATCAAGCTGAAAAGCTTCTGTACAGCAAAGGACACCATCAATAGAATAAAAAGATATCCTATAGTATGGGAGAATATATTCATAAATGACAGATGTGATAAAGGGTTGACATTCAAAATATATAAAGAGCTCACACACCTCAACAAACAAAAAGCAAATAACCCAATTAAAAAATGGGCAGAGGAGCTGAATAGACAGTTCTCTAAAGACGAATTTCAGATGTCCAACAGACACATGAAAAGATGCTCCACATCACTTGTCATCAGAGAAATGCAAATTAAAACAACAAGATATCACCTCACACCTGTAAGGATCGCCACCATCCAAAAGACAAACAACAACAAATGTTGGCGAGGTGGAGAAAGGGGAACCCTCCTACACTGCTGGTGGGAATGTAAATTAGTTAAACCATTGTGGAAAGCAGTATGGAGGTTCCTCAAAAAACTAAAAGTAGAAATTCCATTTGACCCAGGAATTCCACTCCTAGGAATTTGCCCTAAGAATACAGCAGCCCAGTTTGAAAAAGACAGATGCACCCCTATGTTTATTGCAGCACTATTTACAATAGTCAAGAAATGGAAGCAACGTAAGTGTCCATCAGTAGATGAATGGATAAAGAAGAGGTGGTACATATACACAATGGAATATTATTCAGTCATAGGAAGAAAACAAATCCTACCATTTGCAATGACATGGATGGAGCTAGAGGGTATTATGCTCAGCAAAATAAGCCAGGCAGAGAAAGACAAGTACCAAATGATTTCACTCATATGTGGAGTATAAGAACAAAGAAAAACTGAAGGAACAAAACAGCAGCAGAATCACAGAACCCCCAAATGGATTAACAGTTACCAAAGGGAAAGGCACTGGGAAGGATGGGGGGAAGGGAGGGCTAAGGTGGGAAAAAGAAAGGGTGCATTAAAATGAGCATGTATAATTTTGGGGGGTACGGGGCGGTCTCTACAACACAGAGAAGACAAGTAGTGATTTTACAGCATCTTACTATGCTGATGGGCAGTGATTGTGAAGGGGTATGTCGCGGGGGGGGACTTGGTGAAGGGGGGAGCCTAGTAAACATAATGTTCTTCATGTAATTGTAGATTAATGATACCAAAATATATATATGTATATATATGGTTTGGGAGGAGATTTCTGTTTTCTTACTCATGCTGCCATCTTGGTTCCTCCTCAGTAGGTATTATTTTGTGTCTGGCTTCTTTGGCTCAAAACTATGTTTTGATAAGATTCTTTGACATCATTGCCTATATCCTAGCTCATTTCATGGTTCTGTAGTGTTCCACCATATGTGCATTCAGCTGTTAATGTGAAGCTACAGATATTCCTGCTAAGTTTTTGGCGCATATGTACACATTTTGTTGGTTATTACCCAGGAGTGGCATTGAGTCACAGAGCACACATATGCTCAACTTTAATCCAGAGAGGCCAAACAGCTTACCAAGATCGTTTTATTTATATATTGTTACAAACAGTATATGAGAATTTCAGGGATCCCCTATCTTGTCTACACTTGACATCACCAGATTTTTTTTTCTTTCCTCATTTTAGCTATTCTGTGAATAATGTGGTACCTCACTGTGGGTTTAATTTACATTTATATGAAGACTAATGAAGTTGAGTGCCTTTCCACATATTTATTGACCACTTGGGTTATATCTGTTTTGTCGGTTCAAGTCTTTTTTCCAATTTCTTGACTGAGCTGTCTGCCTTTTTCTCATTTATTTGTAGGGTTTATGTTGCAAATACCTTCTCATGCACTCTGTAAAGTGTGAAATACCTTTCACTCTCTTAATGCTGTATTGATGACAGCTTTTTATTGTGTCAGTCTTTACAGTTAGTGCATACATGCTATTTTTTTGTTATCATTAATGTACAATTACATGAGCAACATTATGGTTACTAGACTCCTCCCATTATCAACTCCCCACCACATACCCCATCAGCATAGTAAGATGCTATAGAAGCACTACGTGTCTTCTCTGTGTTGTACTGCCATCCCCATGCCCTGACCCCTACTTTATGTGTGCTAATTGTAATCCCCCCTTTCCCCCTTATCCCTCCCTTCCTACCCATCCTCCCCAGTCCCTTTCCCTTTGGTAACTGTTCATCCATTCTTGGGTTCTGTGAGTCTCCACAGATGAGTGAAATCATTTGATACTTGTCTTTCACTGCCTGGCTTATTTCACTGAGCATAATACCCTCTAGATCCATCCATGTTGTTGCAAATGATAGGATTTGTTTTCTTCTTATGGCTGAATAATAGTCCATTGTGTATATGTACCACCTCTTCTTTATCCATTCATCTACTGATGGACACTTAGGTTGTTTCCATTTCTTGGCTATTGTGTATAGTGCTGCGATAAACATAGGGGTGAATCTGCCTTTTTCAAACTGTGCTCCTGCTTTCTTAGTGTAAATTCCTAGGAGTGGAATTCCACAGTGGTTGAACTAGTTTACATTCCCACCAGCAGTGCAGGAGGGTTTCCCTTTCTAAACATCCTTGCCATCATTTTTTTTTGTTTTTTTTGGATGGTGGCCATCCTAACTGGTGAAAGGTGATATCTCACTGTGGTTTTAATTTGCATTTCTCTGATGATTAGTGATGTGGAGCATCTTTTCATGTGTCTGTTGGCCATCTGAATTTCTTTTTTGGAGAAGAGTCTGTTCAGATCCTTTGCCCATTTTTTAACTGGATTATTTACTTTTTAAAAAATGTTTTTTATTAAGGTATTTTGATATACACTCTTATGAAGGTTTCACATGAAAAAACAATGTGGTTACTACATTTACCCATATCATCATGTCCCCACCCATACCCCAATGCACTCACTGTCCATCAGTGCAGCAAGATGCCACAGATTCACTATGTGCCCTCTCTGTGCTACACTGTTCTCCCTGTGATCCCCCACACCATGTGTACTAAACATAATACCCCTCAATCCCCTTCTCCTTCCCTCCCCACCCACCCTCCCACACCCCTCCCCTTTGGTAACCACTGGTTCATTCTTGGAGTCCCCGAGTCTGCTACCATTTTGTTCCTTTAGTTTTGCTTCATTGATATACTCCACAAATGAGGGAAATCAATTGGCATTTGTCTTTCTCTGCCTGGCTTATTACACTGAACATAATGTCCTCCAGCTCCATCCATGTTGTTGCAAATGGTAGGATTTGTTTCTTTCTTATGGCTGAATAGTATTCCATTGTATATATGTACCACATCTTCTTTATCCATTCATCTTCAGATGGACACTTAAGTTGCTTCCATATCTTGGCTATTGTAAATAGTGCTGCAATAAACATAGGGGTGCATATGTCTTTTTGAATCTGAGAAGTTGTATTCTTTGGGTAAATTCCAAGAGTGGGATTCCCGGGTCAAATGGTATTTCTATTTTGAGCTTTTTGAGGAACCTCCATACTGCTTTCCACAATGGTTGAACTAATTTACATTCCCACTAGCAGTATAGGAGGGTTCCCCTTTCTTCACAACCTTGCCAACATTTGTTGTTGTTTGTCTTTTGAATGGTGTTGATTCTTACTGGTGTGAGGTGATATCTCACTGTGGTTTTAATTTGCATTTCCCTGATGATTAGTGATGTGGAGCACCTTTTCATGTGTGTGTTGGCCATCTGAATTTCTTCTTTGGAGAACTGTCTCTTCATATTCTCTGCTCATTTTTTAACCAGGTTACTTGCTTTTTGTGTGTTGAGGCATGTAAGTTCTTTATGTATTTTGGATGTTAACCCCTTGTCAGATATTTCATTTACAAATATATTCTCCCATACTGTAGGATGCCTTTTTGTGCTGTTGATGGTGTCCTTTGCTGTACAGAAACTTTTGAGTTTGATGTAGTCCCATGAGTTCACTTTTGCTTTTGTTTCCCTTTCTCAAGGAGATGCGTTCAGGAAGAAGTTCCTCATGCTTACATTCAGGAGATGTTTGCCTATGTTGTCTTCTAAGAGTTTTATGGTTTCATGACTTAAATTCAAGTCTTTAATCCAGTTTGAGTTTATTTTGTGTATGGGGTTAGGCAATAATCCAGTTTCATTCTCTTACATGTAGCTATCCAGTTTTGCCAACACCAGCTGTTGAAGAGGCTGTCATTACCCCATTGTGTCCATTGCTCCTTTATCATATATTAATTGACCATATATGGTTGGGTTAATATCAGGGCTCTCTAGTCTGTTCCACTGGTCTATGGGTCTGTTCTTGTGCCAGTACCAAATTGTCTTGATTACTGTGGCTTTGTAGTAGAGCTTGAAGTTGGGGAGCATAATTCCCCCCTCTTTATTCTTCCTTCTCAGGATTGCTTTGGCTATTCAGGGTCTTTTTGTGCTTCCATATGAATTTTAGAATGATTTTCTCTAGTTCATTGAAGAATGCTCTTGCCATTTTGATAGGAATTGCATTGCATCTTTGATTGCTTTAGGCAGGATAGCCATTTTGACAATATTAATTCTTACTGTCCATGAGCACGGGGTGTGTTTCCATCTTTAATTTCTCTTGTGAGTGTCTTGTAGTTTTCCGAGTATAAGTCTTTCTCTTCCTTGGTTAGGTTTATTCCTAGGTATTTTATTCTTTTGGATGCAATTGTGAATGGAATTGTTTTCCTGATTTCTCTTTCTATTAGTTCATTGTTAACGTATAGGAATGCAATATATTTCTGTGTATTAATATTGTATCCTGCAACTTTACCAAATTCAGGTATTAGATGTTGTAGTTTTGGTGTGAATTCTTTAGGGTTTCTTATGTACAATATCATGTCATCTGCAAACAGGGACAGTTTAACTTCTTCCTTGTGAATCTGGATGCCTTTTATTTCTTTGTGTTGTCTGATTGCCATGTCTAAGACCTCCACTACTATGTTTAATAGAAGTGGGGAGAGTGGGCATCCTTGGGTTGTTCCCTGTCTTAAAAGAAAAGCTTTTAGCTTCTCACTGTTAAGTGTAATGCTGGCTGTTTATTATGTTGAGGTACTTGCCCTCTATACCCATTTTGTTGAGAGTTTTTATCATCAGTGGATGTTAAATTTTGTCAAATGCTTTTTCAGCATCTGTGATGATCATGTGGTTTTTGTCCTTTTTGTTCATGTGGTGGATGATGTTGATGCATTTTCGAATGTTGTACCATCCTTGCATCCCTGGAATAAATCCTACTTGATCATGTTGGATGATCTTTTTGATGTATTTTTGAATTCAGTTTGCTAATATTTGGTTGAGTATTTTTGCATCTATGTCCATCAAGGATATTGTTCTGTAATTTTTTTGTGTGTTGTCTTTGCCTGGTTTTGGTATTAGAGTTATGCTTACCTCATAGAATGAGTTTGGACGTATTCCCTCTTCTTCTACTCTTTGGAAAACTTTAAGGAGGATGGGTATTAGGTCTTCACTAAATGTTTGATAAAATTCAGCAGTGTAGCCATCTGCTCCAGGGGTTTTGTTCTTAGGTAGGTTTTTGATTACCAGTTCAATTTCATTGCTGGTATTGGTCTGTTCAGATTTTCTGTTTCTTTCTGGGTCAGCCTTGGAAGGTTGTATTTTTCTAGAAAGTTGTCCATTTCTTCTAAGTTATCCAGTTTGATAGCATATAATTTTTCATAGTATTCTCTAATAATTCTTTGTATTTCTGTGGTGTCCATAGTGATTTTTCCTTTCTCGTTTCTGATTCTGTTTATGTGTGTAGACTCTCTTTTTGTCTTGATAAGTCTGGCTAGGGGTTTATCTATTTTGTCTGTTTTCTCAAAGAACCATTTCTTGCTTTCACTGATTCTTTCTATTGTTTTATTCTCAATTTTATTTATTTCTGCTCTAATCTTTATTATGTCCCTCCTTCTACTGACTTTGGGCCTCATTTTTTCTTCTTTTTCTAGTTTCATTAATTGTGAGTTTAGACTGCTCATATGAGACTGCTCTTCTTTCCTGAGGTAGGTCTGTATTGCAATATACTTGCCTCTTAGCATGGCCTTGGCTGCATCCCACAGATTTTGCAGTGTTGGATTATTGTTGTTATTTGTCTCCATGTATTGCTTGATCTCTGTTTTTATTTGGTCATCGATCCATTGGTAATTTAGGAGCATGTTGTGAACCCTCTATGTGTTTGTGGGATTTTTCATTTTCTTTGCATAATTTATTTCTAGTTTCATACCTTTGTGATCTGAGAAACTGGTTAGTACAATTTCAATCTTTTTGAATTTACCAAGGCTCTTTCTATGGCCTAGTATATGATCTATTCTTGAAAATGTTCCATGTGCACTTCAGAAGAATGTGTATTCTGCTGCTTTTGGGTGTAAAGTTCTGTGGATGTCTGTTAGGTCCATCTGTTCTAATGTGTTGTTCAGTGCCACTGTCTCATTACTTATTTTATGTCTGGTTGAATCTGCCCTACAAAGTGAGTGGTGTGTTGAAGTCTCCTAGAATGAATGCATTACATTCTATTTCCCCTTTTAATTCTGTTAGTATTTTTTTCACATATGTAGGAGCTCCTATGTGGGGTGCACAGATATTTATAGTGGTTATATCCTCTTGTTGGACTGACATCATTATGTAATGTCCTTCTTTGTCTCTTGTGACTTTCTTTGTTTTGAAGTCTATTTTGTCTGATACAAGTACAGCAACACCTGCTTTTTGCTCCCTGTTAGTTGCATGGAATATCTTTTTCCATCCCTTCACTTTTAGTCTGTGTATTTTAGGTTTAACATGAGTCTCTTGTAGGCAGCATATAGATGGGTGTTGTTTTTTATCCATTCAGTGACTCTGTGTCTTTTGATTGGTGCATTCAGACCATTTACATTTAGGGTGATTATCAACAAGTATGTACTTATTGCTATTGAAGGCTTTAGATTCGTGGTTACCAAAGGTTCAAGGTTAACTTCCTTACTATCTAAGAGTCTAACTTAACTCACTTAACATGCTATTACAAACACAACATAAAGGTTCTTTTTTTCTCCTCCTTTTTCTTCCTCCTCCATTCTTTATATATTAGGTATCATATTCTGTACTCTTTGTCTGTCCCTTGATTGACTTTTGGGATAGTTGACTTTGTTTTGCATTTCCTTAGTAATTAACTGTTCTACTTTCTTTACTGTGGTTTTATTACCTCTGGTGACAGCTGTTAAACCTTAAGAACACTTCCATCTATAGCAGTCCCTCCAAAATAGACTGTAGAGATGCTTTGTGGGAGGTAAATTCTCTCAGCATTTGCTCATCTGGAAATTGTTTAATCCCTCCTTCACATTTAAATGAGAATCTTGCTGGTAAATTATTCTTAGTTTGAGGCCCTTCTGCTTCATTGCATTAAATATATCATGCCACTCCCTTCTGGCCTGTAAGGTTTCTGATGATAGCCTGATGGTCTTTCCTTTGTATGTGATCTTATTTCTCTCTCTGGATGCTTTTAATAGTCTGTCCTTATCCTTGATCTTTGCCATTTTAATTACTATATGTCTTGGTGTTTTCTTCCTTGGGTCCATTGTGTTGAGAGATCTGTGCATCTCCATGGCCTGAGAGACTATCTCCTTCCCCATGTTTGGGAAGTTTTCAGCAATTACTTCCTCAAAGGCACTTTCTATCCCTTTTTCTCTCTCTTCTTCTTCTGGTACCCCTATAATGCGAATATTGTTCTGTTTTGATTGGTCACACAGTTCTCTCAATATTCTTTCATTCTTAGAGATCCTTTTTTCTCTCTGTGTCTCAGGTTATTCATATTCCTCTTGTCTAATTTGTCTCTTTAATTGTCTCCTCCACCATATCTAATTTGCTTTTAATACCCTCCGTTGTGGTCTTCAACAATTGGATCTTCAACCAGAGTTCATTCCTGAGTTCCTTTTTTACCTCCTTTGACATATTAATGATTTTTATTTTTAAATCCCTTTCAGGAAGTTTCATGAGGTTCATTTCATTTGAATCTCTCTCAGGTGTATTAATAATTTTACTTTGAACCAGGTTTCTTTGGTGTTTCATATTTGTATATGACACCCTCTAGTATCCAGAGGCTCTACTCTCTGGAGCTGCTCAGCCCCTGAAGCAATGTCAGGGGTTGCAGGGAATGGTACCTGTGCCTGGAGGGAGGAAAGAGCTCTTTCCTGCTTCCTGGCTGCTATGCCTGCCTCCACTTCTGTAACCAGTAGGCCGAGTACACAGGTATAAGTCTCTATGCTTTGTGTTTGTAGTTGCTGTTGATGGGGCTTCCCTCTGGCTGGCCTAACACCAGGGTCTGGTTTGCCAGTTTGAAATCCAGGTGGGGCTGGCCAGGAGATAGGTACAGTAGGCTGCATATCACAGAGGGGGTCCTTTTAGTTGTGTAGCCAGCCAGGGAGCTGGAGTGCCTGAAGGTTGATAAAGTTCCAACCTGCTGGGCAGAGTGCACCCAGACAGTTTTGTCTACCTGTCCTTTCTCCTGAGCAGTAAGCTATGTGCAATCCTTGCCCCTTTAGCAGCTCTCTTGCTGTTAGGAAGTCTCTCAGACTGCCCACCTTTCTTTTGTCCCAGAGCAGCCAGATATGGATCTCTGCTTTCCACTAGTGGCTGGAATCTCAGTCTCTCCAGGTATTCTGCCTGTCTTAACTTTCCAACCCCCTAATCACAAGAATACCACGAAAGCACCATGAGATGTAGGTTTGTGCTCCCAGAGCAGATCTCTGGAGTTAGGTATTTAGCAGCACCAGGCCTCCACTCTCTCCCCACTCCGTTTCTCTTCCTCCTGCCAGTGAGGTCCCACCAGGCCACGGCTTTGGTATGTTACCCTGTTCCATGAGTTTATTCTTTTCTCCAGGTGTATGCAGTTTGGCATAGCCCTCTTTCTTGTTGCTTTTTCAGAATTAGTCGTATTAATTATATTTTCACATTATATGCAGTTTTAGGAGGAAGCCTCTGTCTTACCTCTCATGCCACCGTCTTTAATCCTCTCTCTCCACTCCTTTACCTCTTGCATATTTCTCTGCAGCTCCACCAGCATGGTTATAACTTTTATTTTGAATTCTTTTTCAGGAAGATTGGTTATATCTGTCTCACCAGGCCCTGTCTCTGGTGTTTGAGTGATTTTAGACTGGACCAGGTTCTTCTGCATTTTCATGGGGATAGACATGATTGCCGGCGAGTGGCAGGTGTGTCCACTGGGAAAATAAAGTCCCTTCCTGCTTGCTGGTCCCCTTGCCCTTCTCCACTGCCTGTGCTAGTTAACTGCACACAGGGAGCAGTCTCTGGGTTAATCCCCTGAGTTGACATGGGTGGGGCAGTCCTTGGGATAGCCTAGAGCACTGGCAGGGGTCCCAGATGAGCGGCTTGTGTTCTCCTGCCAGAACAGCACCCCTTTGTGCCTTCTGGAATTTGCGCCAGCTTCCTCTGACTGTTCTGGGCAGCTGCACGTAGGCAGAAGCCTCTGGGTCTGGCCTGGTTAGCTGCATGCTGGGGGAAGCCTCTGTGTGGTTGCTGCAGGCAGGGCTGCTACCCAGCAGGTTCACAGCAATGGAGGGTTAGCTGGTTTGCTTGCAGTGCCGGCCGGGATAATGACTGGCAGGCTGCTTATCGCCATGAAGGGTTTCAGAACTGTGTTGCCACCCAGGGGGTTAGGGTGCCTGAAGTTGCTTAAAATTTCCAGCATGCTGGGTTAAGTGTGGCAGGACGATTTTGTCCACCTGTTAAACCCTTGTCCCTTTAAGAGTTTTAAAGCACCTGCTTTTCTTTTGTCCCAGGGGAGCTGGCTGTGGGGACCTGCTCACAGTCTCCATCTCGGATTTTACTTTTCTGTTTCTCTAAGAACCAGTACACCATGCTGTGTGTGTCTGTGCTCTCAGTGCAGATTACTAGTGCTGGTTATTTAGCAATCCTGTGCTTCCACTCCCTCCCCACTCTGATTCTTTTCCTCCTGCCCCTGCTGGTGAGCTGGGTGGGGGGAGTGTTTGGATCCTGCCAGGTCACGACTTTGTATCTTACCCTTTTTGTGAGATGCTGAGTTCTCGCAGATGTAGATGTAGCCTGGCTGTTGTACTGTATCTTCTGGTCTCTCTTTTAGGAATAGCTGTTTTTGTTGTATTTTCAAAATACATGTGGTTTTGGGAGGAGATTTCTGCCACCTTACACCGCCATTTTCACGAGCAGAGACCATACATGCTATTTTAAACAATAAATATTGAGTGTAATTTCACTTTAACAGAAAAGGAAGTAAAAAACTGTACTTTAACCAAAAAAAAAAAAAAACCCCAGAAAATAATCAAAGGAATTTCTGAATTTCAGAATCCTCACCATGAAAAAGTAACAGTTTCTAAAATAAATCTGCTGAAATTAAGGAAAGGGCTGAGGAAAAGCATTTATAGGTAGCAGCTATTTTGAAATGTGTTTTAACTTTGGATGGTATCTACTAACTCCTTGTTACGATAAGGAAATTAAACAACCTTCCATTTTCTCTTCCCTTATTTCTCCCAAATAAATCTTCCCAGATTTATTTATCTATAAATCCTGAGTTTGCCAGTTTTATGCTGTTGAGATTCACATTTTGTTCTGAAGCCACAATTTCTCCATATTGCAGTCTTAGGTCTTTGTGTGGAGTTATCCCTTTTACCCATCTTTCCACCATGGCTTCTCCCTCCCTTAACTGTTAATTTTATTTCATGTCTTGGTTGCTAGACTTCATTTTCAATTAGGGCTCTCAGGAATGTCTCTTCCCTTCAAACTTGAAGGGCAACTTGGCAAAGTCTGAAGTAGGTGGCAGAGCCACTGGATGAGATCAGCCAGGTGCCTCCTACAGCTCCTGCTTTACAAGCCCAGGGACTGTGAAGTCCTCTGGCACTGTCTTCCCTTCTCAGCACCCTGAAACCATCGCATTCCTGCATTCCAGAATAATTCACAGAAGCCAGACCCTGAGCTGAGCAAGGAGCCACACAGCCCTGAGGCTCAGGGCCAGCCATGGCCCCCCCTACTCGCTCCATCTGTGTCTCTTTACCTAGGGCTGGGTCTGTGTGAATGTGTGCAGTGGAACCGTCCTAGGCGGGTGGCTGGTCCTGGAGCGCATGCAGTATGGAACAGAGTTAATGTTTCGCTGTGACATGAACTGTTTGGTAGCACTGGCAGGTGCATGTGTCGATAGGTCACAATGGCAATGAGGAAAGTGCATTTATTCACTCACATCCTCCATGCATTTATCTCCAACAAACGTTTGTACCTGAGGAGGTTCCTCCAGTGTGACATCCATCACAGTCTTGCTTTGCATGGGCAGTGCTCAGGAGAAGCTGGAGGACAGGAGCCCATCAGCACTGCAGTGGGCTTCCTGGCCCTGACCCCGCCAAGCCCGTGCGTGGGAGGCACTGCCCTGGACTCTGCGCTCTCCTACTCCCACCCACGGGGCCCTGGAAGGCAAGGTGGCAGTGGGAGCCCACTTTTCCTTGCCATCTTAATCGTGCATTGAAAGGCAGCCTTCCCCAGCACCATACTCCACCATGCGGCCATGCTGGCTCCCGGCCCTTGCTCTCCTCGGCTACGAAATGTTGCTGAGTGCGCTTTGTCTGCAGCTCTCCAACAGAAGTGAGAATCTCGGGCAGGCACATGCAGACCAGAACACGCTGCCCAGGCTCTGGGATGTGCAGCACTCAAGCAAAATTTGCTGCCTGTTCAGATCTGCCAGGTAGGAAGCTCCAGCTTGGCCCTAAGCCCTGAGGTCACCATGGGGCTGATGTGGCAGGCTGAGTGCAGTAGATACTGGCTAAAGGAGGTCAGAAGCCTGCTGTGGAAAGAACAGGAAGCATTTTTCTCTCCAAAACAAGGAGGCAAGCAAGACATGAACACCGCAAGTACAGTACTTTTCAAATTCTGTCTTAAGAAGCAAGATAGCACAGTGTTCATTTTGCATGAGGGTGGCATTCTTCTGTGGGCACTGGGAGGCAATTGGAGGCCAATCTCTGGGGGGATCTGTGGATACACACTTAGACAGCAGTGGGCTTTTCTTTGGTGTCTGTTTCTATCCATAGCTACCTATCTGCCTGCTTATCTATCTTCTATCTGTTGTCTGTAGCTATCATCTATCATCTATCATTTACTGACCTGATCTACCTCTACCTCTGATCTACCTTTCATCTACCTATTATCTATCACATCTATCTATCATTATCTATCATCTATTTCTCTGGAGTGACACTCTTGAAGGTAGAGCCATATTCACTGTGAGATTTGAATTTGAGGGGAAAGTGCAGTTGTCTTTTCAGAAGCTGGAATGTCATCTGAGGTTTCCACCTTTGCTCCACTCTTTACTAAATGGAGCCCATTGTTCTGTGACACAGTCTCCATTCCCGAGGTCGATCCCCTGATTTGCAGGTGACCGTTGGCTCCCTTTGCTTCTGGTCTTGCCCCTTCCTAGGGGCTCCTCCCTATGTTCTTCCCCTCTAGGAGTCCTCTGGGGAGGCACCTCCTCTGGGCACCTGCCCCTGACTCCAGGCTGATCAGAGCCCCCCACCCCACCCCAATGTTACCAGCTTGGTGTCGGCTGGGGTCTCACCACCCTGCTATCTGTAGAGAAGTGGCTCAAGTCCCATCACCCAGCTTCTCAGACCGCAAGTCAGTGCCTGCCCAAGATTTTTCTGAATTTGTGGAGAGGGGTTTGTGTTCTTGAGGTCACAGTTGGGCCAATTTCCAGCTGATGCCAAACTTTTCTTTTCTCTGAATGTTGTGGCTGTCATATCACCGCTGTCTGACATCAGCTCTTACAGCCAAGGCCCTTCTCTTTGACCACTCCTTCCCAGGGAGCAGTGGCCCAGGTGCTGCCAGGAGCAGCAGGGTTTACTGAAGGTTTCTGGGCCATGGGAGAAAGGAAGTGCTTTCAAAGCAGAGCCCTTAAACTGAGCGCCCTGAATGCCGTCGGCCAGGCTTATTTCCCTCCTTTTCTTTGCCTCCTTTCAGGAACTCAAGTTACCTTCCACATAAAGCCAGTTCCCTCCCGTGAAGAATTCGGGCCAACCACTTAGAGTTCGTTTTGGTCCAACAGCAGCTACCCACAAATCACAGCTGCCGACCTCCCCGTCTCTACAGCCAGGGACTCTCACTGAAGGCAGAGACCCCATCTTTTGACCTGTGTCCCCTGTGCCTGGCACAGGGTCTCATAAATGCTCAATACACCCACCAGTTTCAAGGATGAACAGCTGCAGGGAAGGGGACACAGGGAACTGGGCCTGTCAGGCTGCACAGCACAGCCTGCTGCAGTCCTACTCACCAGGGTGGCAGCCAGAGGGGCCCCAGGCATCCCATAGCCCGGTGACTGTGCTTCAGAGAGACAGAGTCCTGCTGCTCAGCGACATTTCCTCACTCTCCTGTCACTCAGAACATACAGAGCGAACAACTCCTCCCACAAGGCTAGGACTTTTGGCTTACCTACTTAAAAATAGATAAGATCTTTCCTCTTGTCTCTGCTCAAAATATGTAATTTTTTTCCAAGGACTACAAGGCAAAAATACTGAGGATCTCAAATATTCATACCCCAGGATCTGCTTCATCCGGGTAACTGAGGCAAGAGGGACATTGGGAGGATCTCCAAGAGCCCACAGCTCCGGACCCTGGAGGAACTACAGTCCCTGTGGCTGGAACGCTGCACCCTGAGCACAGCCTGTCCCTGCTGTGGGCGGCTCATCGTGGGGCTGGACCCAAGTTGGCTGGTCACACCAAGGACAGACGTGCCTTCTGAGTGTGGCTGACACTTCCCTGAGCAGCATAGCTCTGGAAGAACATGCAGAGTTCTGCCCATCTGAAACCTAGAAGACCTTTGTATGTTCCCTTGAAACATTTGCACTGAAAAAGTTGCCCATGAGTCAAATAGTCATAAATAAACGACCTGACTGCCCACTGTTCGGAAAACACACGATGCACTTTGTGAGTCTGTTTCCTTTTCTTGGTTTCCTACTTCTTCCACAAAGAGAAGCTGGTGGGGTCTAGGGAACTGGATGCTGGCTGTGGGCATGGCAGGAGGGTTCCTGACAACTCTCTGTGGGTGCGGGAAGGCCCCACAGAGCCCTGGAGTTCCAGGTCAGACTCAGCATGTGCTGGGGACACAGTCAATGAATAGGCCTGGAGCCATTCGATCCCTCTGCATTCAGCAAACACTTGCCAGGACCCTGTGCGCTGAGGCAGAACAGCAAAGGCAGAGTGGTGCCACGAGCTCAGAGCCCTGGCCTGGCAGGGAGCCAGGCAAGGAGCTCCTCCGTATGACCTCACAGCCCTCCCCACCCTTACCAAAAGTTACAGTCCAGAAAGTCACAGTGAACTCTGAATTCAGGAATGCTGAATCACTGCCCCTAGGGGACATGGAAGGGTGGGTCCTGTGAGCACAGCATTTTCCTCAGCTCAATACAGAACATTGTTTTATGAGAGTTTTTGTTTACAGTCACCTTATTTAATACACATTTTTGATTCATTAACTTTGAACGCATGACATCAGCCATGCAAGTTGAGCCTGAAAGAAGCCCATGTAATGCCTTTCTCCCCCAGCACGGCACAGTGTTCCAGAGCTGAGGACATCTAGTCAGCCCTCTGGCAGCCTGTGTGGGGGCCGTTTTCAACAGTGAAAACCTCCCACAAAAAGCACAGATGTGAAAAACATGGCACTAAACGGACCTCAGAGAGCACTTGTGTTCACAGTGTGAGAGCTGCAGCAAGCAGCAGACATCGCTGGTTTGACCTTGGCTGGCAGCTTTCTCACAGGCACTCAGATGTTTCTCCACCTTGAGCACATCCACAAATGACAACAAAAGCAAGTATTGGTTTGGGGTTACAGATAAGTTTTAGAGTTCACAAATACAGTCTGAATAACAAGGATCAACTGTATGCGTGTGTGTGTGTGTGTGTGTGTGTGTGTGTGTGTGTGTGTGTGCGCGCGCGCACGCAACTCTGGGTAGGGGGGAATCCTGGGGCAAAATACCTTTAAAACTGAAACCAGTCAAAGGGAAAAATAAAGTGGGAGAAACCCATTTACTTCTTACAAGCAGTCCATTTCTGCTGTCCTGTGTCTCTTCCAACCTGGCTACAGAAAAAGAGGGCCCCACCCAACCACTCTAGGCCAGGTAAGCCCTTGCTCACCCATGTAATTACCTATTGATGTGGAGATGGATACTTCTTTCCATCCCTTGGAAACATCTATCAATATGCAGATGCTCTAAAGCCAGTCTAGAGATTCTGGAAATATTGCAATTTTACCCATAGCCCATCCCTCCAGAAAATCTTGCTTAACAATCTACTCATTCCCCAGCTTCTGCAGTGGCCCCTGTGTGGGAAAACTGGAGCATTGAAACCAAACTAATGACATACAATAGCAATAGCAATAAAATCATGATAATCCTCAAGCCAGAGGATTCAGCTAGGTTCAAAGTCCTATGCAGATTAAGCCCATCAATTGCCCACTCCACAGGCAGTAGCTGAAGAGGTAGGGAGTTCAGAGCAATCATGTGGCAGCTGCAGCCAGGAGGCGCATTCAGGCTACAAGGACTATAGAAGAAAATAAGCTTAAAGGCGATAAGATACATGTTTTAATGACACCAGTGTAGGCAAATCTTGTCCATCAAATAGGATGCGTGCAAGAGAGTGGTCCTGTGATAGGACAGTGGCAAGAATGGGATCTAATCCTGGTCTAGTATACTAGACTTTCACCCTCCTCCCTGTGGGAATTACAGATGGCTTAGTATATAGGGCTACAGGAGGTACATACACTGGCCATAAAGTTAAAACAAAACTTCTCCATAAGAAGCTATTACCTCCTGTGCATTTTGGGTACACTACTATGATCTTTGGGTGCCACTCTGCTATTATTCCAGGAACACACACGAGGCCAGCTTACAGGCCTTTTCCCCAAGGTGCCAGAAGGGCCAGCTATCATTGGTTCATGTGTCGAAATGTTCAGGGCCAAGTCCACTCAACAGTGTCTCCAGGGCTTAATGCAGTTGGGGCTGACAGCCATATCCTGGCCATATCCTGGCTTCAATAACTCTTCTTTGGTTTGTACATACAGTTGAATAGGAGAGGTAGCAATGTGTGTTAGCATGTCCACGGGGTTCAAGGCTCCTTTTCAGGGCTTCTCATTCAAACACAGTAGCACTGTCCATAAATGAACTGCTCAGCCCTGTAGATTATTGGTGTCTGACTTAAGGCGAGATTTCAACAAAACCATTGTACCTCCCTATCATGCCTCCCCCAGTAGGGTTATATGGTACATGAAACTTCCACTTTATTCCTAATTGCTGCACCCATTTTTGTAACACATGTCCAGTAAAGTGGGTGCCTTGATCGCTCTCAATTACCTGTGGTTTGCTGATCTGCATGACATGCAGTAAAACCAACCAACAGTCCAGTAGCTGTGTCCACACAAGTCATGGCATACTGATATCAGAAGGATATCTTCCCCTCTCTGAATCACATGTGAGCAATATAGTAATGCAGCCAAACCATTTGCTATTTCTTCCCTGTGGCCAAGTCCTGGGCTACAAGTCTGTGACAAATTGTGCGACTGTAGAGGTATCCCTGTGAAAGGGCAGTGAAAAATCCATTGACGTCCTTCCCACATGAAGGAAAACTGTTCCTGACTTTCCTCTGCTATGTCAATAGAGAAGAATGCATTAGAAGGTCCACAGCATAATCATACATCCCTAGTTCATGACTGTGTGTCCTTAAGGGTTGCTCTAGGGGGGACAGCAGCATGCAAAGAGGGTGCAACTTTATTCAATTCCCTGTAGTTCACAGTCATATGCCAGGAGCCATCTGACTTTCTCACTGGCCACACTGGGGAATTAAAAGGACTATGAGTGAGCTTTATGATGTCCACCTTCTCCACCTTCTATAGAGTTTCTCCAATTTCGTTGTGCCCCCAGGCAATTTATACACTTAGTATTTGTCACTCGCCCATTTATAGGCAGAGCTACAGGTGGGTGCTTAGCATGTCCCCTCAGAACTGCCTTTACCACACATACCCTCAGTCTGAACTCACCTGCAGTGGTCTGTAACCAGAGGCCCTGCAGGATATCTACCCTCAAAATATATTCAGGGATGGGAAAAATGTACACAGTATACTCCTTTGGGGGTAAATGCCCTATCCCCAAAGGGATTTCAGCTTTCTTCATTCTAATTGTCTTGCCACCATAGCCATCTATCACAGCAGGAATCCTGGGAAAACACTCAGGGTTGCCATAAATCAGAGAACCCTCAGCTCCTGTGTCCACCAGCGCCAGGACACGTTGTACATTCACAGGGGACCAATGAATTGCTAATTCTACATGTGGCCTCTGGTCCCCAGCATGTCCCCCAAGGTGGGGACTTTGACCCCCCCAGTCAAACTGTGATGTCCAATCATTCTGTGGTGGTGAGGGCCCAGGTAGAGCCTGAGTACTGTCTCCCATGAAGTTTTGCAGGGACACAGGCCGGGCATGAGGCCTTGCCTCTGGTTTCCGTGTCCTGGACCTCAGCATCTGGAACTGCTGCTCTGGCTTTAATTGGTGCCACAGTTCTAACAAGATCCTGTTGGGCTGCCCATCAAGTTTTTCTTTCACTACCCCGGCCTTTATCAGATCAACCCACATCTGGGTCCTCAAGACCTTCACGGGGCCCTTTGCACCTCTCCTTTCAGTTGAAGCCCATACTTCCTTCCACACTCTTATTGTTTCAACCTCCCCCAGATCTGCTGAAGTACGAGTAGCCTCACTTATGGGTTGCCCTATATGGGGGCAAGAATAGTCACTAGGGACCCAGAGATAGATGGAGCTGTAGGGAGCACCAGATTTCTCATTCTTATGGTGAACAGCTCCTCATCAGGGCCCTGGGGGTCCATATTGTACAGGATCATTTTCATGCCCAGCTCCTGTAACACCTGTTGGAGCTCTGCATACATTTTCCAGCTGGTGGATAAGTATAGTAAATCACCCTGATTAGGCCATCCTGTCCTGATGGCTGCTGTCACCCAATCCAGAAGCGCCTGATTCTCTGAGGTATGAGGGACACTTTGCAACCACTGCCGGAGGGAAGGGTGAGTCGTCAGGGAAGCCAGTCTACTCATTTCAAAACTCAGCATAACAATGTTTTCCACCCCCGTATCCCAGAGACATTAAAGCCACACAGGCAGAGTTTCCAATGGCTTCTGCCAATCCCGGTTGCTCATGTCCACCAGCTCATCCTGGGTACAGGGGCAGCTCCCCCCCACGAGGAGTCTGTGGTTGTTGAGTTTTTATTTTCTTAATTACAACTGGGTGGGCTTTTAATATAGGAAAGGCTGGTGCCTCAGGCGGTGGCCTCAGCAGCAAATCAGCCCTTGGCCCCACCCCCTCATCCTCTCCTAACATCTCCTTTACCGTCTCCAGGGCTAAAGGCACTCCCCTTTCCACCCACTCCCCCTTGACCTCCTGCAAGGGGGATTCTCCAGCTGCCTCCTCCCTTGCTGCTAATGTGTCTTCCAGGAGCGTGCCCATCTTCTCAATAACTGTCTCTCTTTCTTAAGGGCATCCCATAGGTCACTGGCCCAGCTCCTCTAAGCTACGTCGAGTGTGTCTTCCCCCTTGATAACACTTTCCAGGATCTCAAGGAAAAGATATCTCACAATCCCAGCTGCTACATGGCCACTCAGGGCCTCTAAACAGTCTTCTGTCTCATGGAGGGCTGATTCCCCAGCTTCTGGTGGCTCCACACTTCCCCAATTCTGGGGAAGGTCCCACCCTTCTAGGAGGTGTTTACCATAGACCAGTTCCCTCCTAGGGGTTCCCCAATTGGAAGCCCCACACATAGGGGTTTCCTGGGTGAAGCAGGACTCTCCACTGCTGCAGCCACTGTGGCCTCCCCACCATCCACGGGGTGGGAGGTGGTTCCAAGCATCTCTCTACCATCTGTAGGGGCAGTCTGCCCAAGGGTCACACCCATGTAGACAGATTTCATGTTCGGATTTCCTGCTTACTACTGCCAGGTGTAACTCTGGGGGGAAAACTAGGGCAAAATACCTTTGAAACCAAAATCAGTCAAAGGGACAAATAAAGTGGGAGAAACCCATTTATTTCTTACAAGCAGTCTACATTTGCTCTCCCGTGTGTCTCATGACCTGGCTGTAGAAGAAGAGGCCCCCACCCAACCTCTCCAGTCCAGATAAGCCCTCGCTGGCCCTTGTAACTACATACTGATATGGAGATGGACTACTCTCCATCCCTTGGAAACACCCATTGTATGGAGATGCACTAAAGCCAGGCAAGAGATTCTGGAAATATTGCAATTTTACCCACAGTATGTATGCATGGGTGTGCGTATGTACATGTGTGTGTGTATGCATGTCTGTGTGTATGTGCACATATGTGTGTATGTGTTCATGTATGCATGTGTGGATCTGGCATTATCAAAGTTGACTACACATACACAATAACAATGCACACCTGACTCCTATGTGCATAGGCATGTATGACAGGGCTGAGTTCCTTCTCCTTGGTCCTTGTCCCCTCTGCAACAAAGAATTGAAAGGCAGAGACACAATAGTGAAGCTGAGGGGAAGTTTTATTTGAATGCACTCCAGGGGAGGAGTGGGCCAGAGTCCAGTAGACAAAGGCTCTGATCTGTGAGGTGGGAGAACTGTGTATTGCAGTCTGACAAGGAGGGGCCTCTTTGATTGACAAGGCGGGGTCATTTGACTGACAGGTCCATCCCTCTCAGTGAGCATGTCCTTTCCCATGATGAGGTGTGATCTGGGCTGTTCTTAATTCTTTTCAATCCCAATCCCTTTGGGATCTGGTTGGGAAGGAAATTACCTCCCTGCAAAGCATTTGCTGTCTTCATGGGGACCACATGCCTGGGCAGAGTTTGGGCAGCTTTTTCTTTGAACCTTATCTTTCCCTTTTCTGGCTGCTCATGTCTACCTTTCTCCTAACATTCCTAACATGTATGGATTTATAAGGTTAATCCTTGTAAATCATTAAAGTCATTATACCCCTCATTCCACGATGAGAAGTTCTCGCCCATCATATGCCACCTCCCTTAGCTGACTGGAGCAATCTTCTGCTTATTTGGTTTCAAAACTCTTTAGGGCAGAAACTTCCGACTCTAAAAACCCCACACCACCTCAATCAGACTGTCCTGCTTATATAAAAGTTTCCAGGAGACCTTGTTAAAATTGTGTGCTCATAGGCCCTGACTCCATCCCTGACCTACTGAAACAGAATCCGAGACAAGAGACAGCTGGAGACTAGGAACATGAGTCTGTTTTTACAGAGTTTACAAAGCTCATGCATGACTCAGTTTTGAGGCCCACTGTGAGGAGGTTCCTAGCCAGTTAAAGAAGTCAGGCCCTGAAACTTTATGTCTGAACCCAAGGCAAGAGGCAGATTGCAGACCTTCCTCCCTACTCCCCCCACATGTGAGCAGATGAAACCAGACTAAATCTGACCTCCAGGAATGACTGTGGGGGCCCAGTGGGAAGTCCCATTTAAGGCAGGGTCACCCAGGGGGGGTCACCTACCTTCTCTGCCTTCCTTGTGCGGTGAGGGTGGTGAGGGCACTTGTCTCTTGGGCTTATCATACAATTAAATGTATTAGTAGAATATGTAGAACAGTGCTTGCATGTAGAAACACTCAACAACCATTTATTATTATTATTAATTATTGCTATGAGCTCTGTCATCTGAACTCCAGTCAGACCCGTGCAGTCAGGCATCACCGCTTTCCTCATGCTTACTTTTCCAGGCACATGAATCTCACCTTTTTTTCAAACCTTCCCTATTCCAGTCTTGGTGCCTCTGTTTTAAGTGGTTTATTTGCAAAAAAATTATTAAAAACAAAATAGGACTACATGGTTTACTATTATTATTATTTAAAAGAAAAGCATCTTGCATACGTGGATGGCTAAATGTGGAAGGCAGACTGTGCCCAGAGCAGCGAAGGTGTGTAGATGGAAGGCTTTTCAAACCTTGCTGTTGGAAGTATACATTCGTAAGTCACTTTCAAAAGCTGCTCAAAAAGATAAATATGTAGAAAGCAGGCAAAAAATGAAAGTGGCATATTTAGGGGTGACATGTTCTGACTCCCTTTGATACATTCACTGAAACACAAGTGCAAGAACATTGTTAGTAATAATCCAAAATTAGAAATAGCCTAAATGTCCATCAGCAGCAGAATGGATGTATAAGCTGGGATGTCCGTTTCGAGGGCACTCTAGGGCGACGGGAGGAGTGACCTCACTGTGGTTAGTCCCACAAACAGAATGAAGGAAGCCTGCAGAATGCACACTGTACTGTCCCACGTGTACAGGTAATGTTAGAAGTCAGGAGCGGGTCCCCTTGGAGGGGCACTAGAGATTTGAAGGACAGATGAGGGGATTTCTGGGCTTTGGTGAGGTTCAATTCTGTGCTGTGGATACATGTGTCTGTATCTTGTGAAACCATCTTTAGCTGTTTGCTTATTTATGCAATTTATCAAACTTATATGCTGTTTTAGTGGAAATTCACATTTTAAAAAGGCAGGTTTATGAAGCAGTTGGTGTTTGGAGGTGGGGATCAGTGTCGAAGATATTCTTTTTACTCAAAGAACAATTGAGTAAAAACAAAGAGGAAAATATCAAAGGGACTTAATGAAAACTGTTTCCTGTAATGATGTTGAATTACTAAGCCCAGAAAACCAAGAATTCAGAGAAAATTCACAGGGCGCTGACCTGATGAGTCCCAGCCAGGAGGTGGGGCTCAGGGTGGCCTCCAGAGGTCGCTGGCAGTGGCCCCAGAAGTCCTCCACCTGAGACGGTTCTGGTCTACTGTGTCCCAGCATCATGGACCGTGTGTGCTTAAGGTACAGCTGTAAATGCTTCCTGGAGGGAAGGCGTTCTGTCCCAAGGTCACTACATTCACTTAGCCAGCAGAGATTTACTCTGTGCAGAGCAACTCTTTTTCCATTTGCCTTGAGCCCAGTGGAGACAAAATATCTCCCAGGTGGAAATGACAGGTCTGCTTGCTGGAGCAAAGAGTGGCTTCTTACCCAGGGTTTCCCAGACCTGCCTGTCCATCAGGATCACCCGAGGTGCTTGCCGAGGACACTGCTTCTCAAGCCTGTTTCCTGGGGATTCTGATTTGGTTGGTTGGGGTGGGATCCAGGACCACAGGCCTTCTTCCAATCAGATGAGCTCAGGAAATGGTGCTCTAGTGCAGATAAGCACATTATTGTAAATAGTGAGATGATGCTTTGAAAATAACCTGAAATATTGTAATACTATTACAATCTCCTTTCACACAAAAGGAGAATGTGAGGTCCTGACAGTGAGCCCAGCAGTAAAGTTGCAAGTTAAAATACAGGATGTCCAGTTAAAATTGGGTTCCAGGTAAACAGTGAATACTACTTAGTATAAGAATGCATTAGCTATACTTAGACTAAATTCTTGTTGTGTTCACCTGAAATTCAGAGTTAGCTGGGCACTCTATTTTTATTGGCTCCAACTGGCACACACCTGGGAGGTGCTGAAGAGGCACAGTGTGGTTGCTCAGGCTGATTGTAGATGGAATGGCAGGCTGGGTGGGTCAGAGGTGGCAGTCAGGACGCTAGAATGATGACAGGAACATTTCCTGGCTGTCCCCTGGGACCAGACTACTGTCAGAACTTTACATTATTACACTTACCCCTTACACTAACATATAGTGTAGGCAGGATCCTTATCCCTCTTTTACAGATTTGGAAACTGAGGCAGATAGTGGCAAATCACCCCAAATCACTGCAGCAAGGAGCCAGAGGAGCAGGAATCCCCCCAGGCAGTGTGATCCTGTCCCCTCATGCCAGCCACCAACCTGGCTGCCAGCACGGTACAGAGCAAGGCTTTCTCTTGTTAAAGAAAAGTTTACTGAAGTCACTTTGAGATAAGACAGAGTTTTATTTGAGCCAAACGAGGACAACACTGGAGACACAGCTTCTGTGGACGTAAGTGTTCCGAGGGGCCACAGTCACGGGACGCTTAGGAGAAAAAAGGGTCGGTGCTGATGCACATCCTGGTGCCAAGGGTTACTACAGGGAAGAACAAACATTCTTGCTTATCTCATCTTCTGTCCTTGAGTGACAGATTGTCTTACTGATGCTGGCTGGAAAATTCCAGACTGACTATATTTCTGGGGGAGGTTGAAACAGCGATTAAGGTTGGGTATTCATTCCTATTAGTAGTAATTATCAGAAGTTTGAGGTTTGGTGACTTAGCCTTGCAGAATGACTCCATGTTGGGCCTGTGGTTTAACACTCTAATACAGGGGCACATGGCCATAGGATGGTCCCTGTGTCCTCCATTTATTAATGTTTTCAATGAACACTCACTGTGGGTCTACTGTGTGCCGAGTACTGGCCCAGGACTTGTGGGATGTGAGGGTGAACACACAAATCTAGTTCCTGCTTTGTAGAGCCCACAGTGTGTGTGTGTTTTGGAGAGGAGGGGTGTTGTCATAGAAATTCCATCAGAGACTCAAGTAAGCCCTAATTCCCCACCCCCAGTGGAAGATGGAGCCACCTTCCCTCCCTCACTCATCTCCCCATCTTTCTCAGACCTAACATGGTCTGGCCCAGTGCTGTCTGTCTCCTATCTTCCTCTGGAGCTTCATGAGTTTATGTCTTTTCCCTTTGTGTTCCTACTCTGCCCTGAGAGACGGAAGCAGCATGCTGTCCAGGAGGCAAGAGGCATGAGCCAGCCAGCTCCCTGGAGCAGACTCGTCAGAGCAGGGAGCTTGCTCAAGCCCTCCAAGCAGATGTCGGTCAGGGAGAGAGGCAGGTGGGGTTGCTGGCTGTGTCCGGGAGGCCTCGGAGCCCAGCCTGGAGGCTACCCACCCTGGGGCAGGTTTCCCACCTCTTTTCCTGGTGGTGATGGCCTTTGCTCAGCACCACCAGAGGCGGTAGGGAGAGAGCCTTTACAGCATCTGCACCCCCTGCCCTCCACCTCTGCCTTGGCAGAGCCCTGGTCCTTCACGCTCTCTCCTGCTGCCCCACTCTGGTGGCAGTTTAAGGCTGCCAGTTCTTGCTTTTAGCACAGCACTTAACACATGGCTATTACTAGGATCACCATGAAGAAAATGCAGATCAGAATTGTGAGGCCATGTTTCACATATCAGACCAACAAACATCTTAAAGGGTGATGTTGTCATGTTGTGTAGGTGGTGTGGGAAGACAGATCTTCTCATATGCTGCTGGGAAAAGGTAATTGGAACCCATTTTTTTGGAGGGCATTTTGGTAATATTTACAAAAATTAAAAAGACTA
The DNA here is from genome assembly GCF_030020395.1 of Manis pentadactyla. Classification (NCBI taxonomy): domain Eukaryota; kingdom Metazoa; phylum Chordata; class Mammalia; order Pholidota; family Manidae; genus Manis; species Manis pentadactyla. The sequence goes on along the minus strand of NC_080020.1, from coordinate 141,948,318 downwards.
TACCCTTTGACCCAGGTGCCCTGTAGGAATTCACCAGACAGCATAACCCAAGATATTTGTAGGAGGATGCTTCCTGCAACACTGGATCAGAAATGATAAACCCAATGTCCATGATTGAGGGGAATTGTTAAATAGATTTCTTTATAAAATAGAATTTCATGTTGCAACATCAAAAAGAATGAGCTAGGTCTCTATACACTGACTTGGAAAGATGCCTAGGATACAGTTCTTCTTTTCTTCTACTACTGAATATTTCATCTGGCAGTCACCGTCTTCCTATGTTCCAGGCACGGAGTAGCCTGAGAAGCCTCAAATTCACAAGACGTGGTAAGAATGGTCCAGGGGAAGGGGTGAGGCTGGCAAGGAATAGGGAGAGGAGGAGGATGGGCACCTGCCAGGGTCAAAGGATGCCAGAAAACAGTTAGAAGAGGACTGGACTGCACTGTGCTTTGAACTTAGTGCCTGGAAGCCAGGGACCTTGGCAACCAGTGTGGACAGACACCAGGTTAGGAAGGGCTGGGAAGAAACAAGCACGTAGACAGAACTCTGGAAAACAGTGCACAAGAGAACAGAAATGAGGGGTGGATGGAATTGGGTGAGGGGAAGTGAAATCCACTTTTTAAATAGGCAAGACTTGAATATATAAAAACCAATGGGAAGAACTCAACTGCAATGTGCTGGTAATTAAAAAGCAATAGCCACAAATATATATACATGCAATCACATATCTATTGTGAAATTAATTAAGGGAAACCTCACTGACATGGCATTGGAAGGCCTGCAGGAGAAGCTCAGACCCACCACTGTACATCTCAGATCCCATTGGAAGAGATGGAGGCCACACTGTTCTAGCTGCTTTACTCCCCAGCAGGAGGAAGGAGGTTTCCACCTTCTTCCCCAAAAGGGCCCAGCCAATGAGAGACTGTCACAGCTCAGCCAATGAGAAGCCATGAAACGTGGGAAGCCCCTTCCCCTGGAAGCCATGAAACGTGGGAGGCCTCTTCTCCTTCCTTCTCCAGACATGCCTGTGGTTCTGCTGCAGCTGGCATGTTCCAAATTGTGATTCTCTGCTTCCAATTAAATCCATTTTTGCTGGTAGGATAACTGGTTGTTTTTAGGTTAACACTATATAGTATAATATAGTATATGTGGTATAATTTAGTATATATGTACGTATAATCCCTTTTGTGTAGAAGCATAGAGGTTATTCATATGCTGGTACTACATATATATGGAAGGACACATAAGAAATTATTAATATCAGCAACCATTATGAATCAGTAATAGTGATAAGCACTTTTACCCTTGAAGAGAGCTAGAGGGGTGGACGAAAGGCATGATTTTTACTTTTCATTTTGTACTTCAGAACTTTCTTCTTCCTCCCTCAACCCAAATTCCTAATTTTCAGGGTAGCTGATCTCAGCTAAGTAACAAGAGGAAAGCAATCTGAATTAAAGGAGTCCAAGGCATCCAAGCTTAGGAGTCAGTGGTTAGTGCTTGTCTTTCCCTGGCTTCCCCTTGCCTCAGGGGCCTGGCGCTTTAATGCAGCATTCCTCTTCATCCCAGGAAGCTGTGTGGGGTCACAGGGCATGGGAGGAGTTCCAGGAATGCGAGGCCAACGTGCCCTTCCAGGGTGCTGTGTCACTGCTGGCTCCGCCTGGAAGCAGAGCGCAGTCGGCAGGAGCTGCTCTCAGCGCTGGCCGCACGGTGAAGTGCCCTGGGGAACTCCAGAAACACTGATCTATTACCACAGCTGGTCCGATGAATCTGAACCAGGGGCGGTGGGGTCCAGCTGTCATCGTCTTTGAAAACGTCACTCAACCAAGAGTTTATAGCAGTGACTGTCAACCGAGCCACACATTAGAATCACTTGGGCCATAGACAAATATTAATGTCCATATCAGTCTGCTCAGGCTACCAGGACATAGTGCCGCAGACTGGGGGCTTACCAACAGGAATTTATTTTATCACAGATCTGGAGGCTGAAGTCTGAGATCAAGGCCTAGGCAGGGCTGGTTCCTCCTGAAGCCCATCTCCCGGGCCTGCGATGGCCATCCTCTGCCTGGGTCCTCACATGGGCTTCCCTCTGTGTGCCCATGGCGCAGCCTCATCTTATAAGTGTTGTTGGGCAGCTGCATCTGGGGATGTCTCTACCTGAGCACTAGGTGAAACCTCAGCCTGGTTGGGAGAGGGTTCTTGAATCTGATAGAGGAAGAATTCTCAAACAGCTTAGACAAGTGTAGGTAAGGAAGGAATTCATTAAAGCGGGAGTAGCAGTGAATGGTAGCCCCTGTGCAGGTGGCAGAGAGCAGAGGGAGGAGAGGGAAGCGCACTGAACTCCTGGTCAGCACAGGGCAGATCTGTTCACAGCTCCTGAAGCCAGAGTTCCCTGGCGTTCCAGCATCTGCTTGAATCAGCATGGTGTGGGAACTAAGCCCCTACCACCCCAGGATTTGGGGGAGACACAGAGGCCTGGATGGAGTGAGACTATGTTCTGAGAATTTCCCAAAGGCAAAGAAAGGAGATTTTCAGGCAGGCTGCTAGAGAGCATGGTCGTACAGCTGCAGGCCTGTCTGGGTCACCCAGGCAGCAGAAACTTTCAAGCCCAAATCAGAGCTCTCAGGAGCCCCTCCCTACTTGTCTGAAGTAGAACAGAATCCTAAGCCTTTGAGCACATCTCCTCTCTGAGGTTGTCTGCACTCTTCTTTCTTTGAGTGTGTACTTTTTACCTTAAATAAAACCTTCTCAGTGCTCAACTTAATTGCCTTTTGTCTCTGAGCTCTTCCAATGATAAGCATCTTTGTTACTTCACTATTTCATTCAATTTTCTAGACTTAAGCACAAGTCTCACTGATTTCGGGGTTCCCATCCAGAGATCTTGCCCTAACTGGTGTAGAGTGAAGGGAAGGTCCTGGGACCTTTCAAATCTGAGATGGGTTTGACCCCACTGCTCTGACCTGAGTTCACGTGGGGAATGTGGGAGCCAAGGTGGGGTGCTTCTGAGTAAAGCTGAGCAAAACTGGCATAAAAGGGAAGGTGACTCCTGGAGTCAGCATGGGCAAGGCCAGCCCCCAGGATGTGGTGGGCAGTTCTCTGGGAGTGGCTGGTCCCAAGGAGCTCAGTTCTAGCTAGTGTGGGAGGTGGACCAAGGGCCTGGGCAATTTGACCTCATTTCCTTATTCAAAAATGACCTGATGGCTTCATGCACCGGAGGAGCTGGTATGCATGTGTGTACGTGTGCAGTGGTGACAGGAGATGGAAGGGTGACACTTTGGCTTGGAATCGGGTGGAAACTTGGGCTTTCCAGGAAGAAGCAGAGGCCTGAAGGCCCGCCTGGTGTGAGCCTGTGGCACGCCCATCCCAGCCAGGTTGCTCTGTGATGGCCTCTGCTGGGGCCTCCCCACGCGGGCGTGAGCTGGGCTCTGCTCCCTGACTCAGACTCTTACAGGCGGCAGATGCCAAGCCTGCGCTGGGGCGCACGAGGGGACCCAGGGGCAGGGGCGCTAAGGCCACAGGAGCACAGATCTTGGTGGGGGCCCCTGTGCCCATGTGGTGGGAGCTGTCAGCCCGGATGACAGGTCCCAGTCATGGAGATGTCAACCTGAGTGGTGACCCTGGGAGGCCCCAGGGTCACCTTATGGGACATTCCACTTTCCTTGGCAGACTTGCCTGTAAGGATCAGGGCTTTGGATAAACCACCCTCTGCTTTGTTTTCCTCACTTAAATAAGATGTCTGTACCCCTGGAATAGTTGGGCGGGACCCAGTGTCTGGAGCCCTCAGGGAGCAGCCTCTGGGAGCACAGCGGGCCTGGCTTTGGCCTGGTAATGGAGAGGAGGGGCAGGTTCAGTTGTTCAAGGAGCTCTGCTGAGGATCTGCTCAGGGCTGCAGGGGACACGATGCGCAACGCTGCTTTGACCCCGCCCCTGAGAGCCTTAAACTTGTCGGGAAAAGAAGACTAAACTGAATAATGTTAGAGAAGTTAAGGGTTAAATTGTGTACTACTACCTGTAAGAACCCCTAAGTAGAGTGGGAAGAGCTAGCTAACACGGTCTTTGTGAGGAAGTCGGGACGTGACTTTGGCGTGGAGAGGTGCACAAGTTCAGCCTGCCGGGCAGGGCAGGCGTGGTCAGGATTGGGGTGGGACCAGAAATCCCGGAGCGGTGGTTACTGGCAAACACCGACTCACGGCTGCTCCAACCCACCCCACTCCTCGGGCAACTGCCTGCCCGCCCCCACTGCAGCCCCTGTGTCTTGTGGCAGTCTGACCTGATGTGAATGATGTTACTTCCAGGACACGGCCAGGTCACTTCTCATGCTGGTCCTGAATCCCTCCATCAACGAGCATCCCCCCCCAAATTCATTTCTCATGCTGGTCTTGAATCCTTCCATTAATGAGCATCCTCCCCCAAATGCTGGGGTATTGAGCAATAAACACACGGTTTCCAAGGGCAGACTTCACTGGCTGGCTGGCATTCTGTGGACATTTGCCCCAAGCACTGCTAGGGCTGCCTGCTCAGGCAGGCATGCGCTGCTTGACCTCCGAGGCCCTCTTCCCCCTTCCCACTGTCCCAGGCCCCTTGGGGGACTATTGTGGGGGTCCCATGTGGCTATTTCACTATATCTATTCCTATCGTTTGCCAACACTCATTCATTTTCAGTCTGAGTAAAGACTGTTTCACGTTCCATTGTGTCTCAGAAGGAATAAGCACAGTGCCTGGCCCACAGTGGCTCAAAATTCAAAATTCAGTAATCCTTTCACTTCCCCCAAGTTCATCAGAGTAAAAAACCATGCATATTTTTAATATTTTATTGTTTAGAATAGGTTAAGTGTGCACATGAACAAAACTGTGAAGGTGCAGGAGGGAAAAGCCAGCTTTCCTCTCTCTTCTGCCTTTCTTTCCATCTAATTACCTCTAAGGCACCTGCTTCTTGGTTTCTTGGGACTCCTGTGAGAAGCACCTATATGTTTATGAGCGTCTGTGAGCATGTTATCTATCACATAAATGGCAATACACCACCCCACTGCTCACATGTTGTTTTTGTCACTCATCATAGTATCTTGCAGCATTTTCCCAAATAGCCCTGACTTTTTTTAATTCCACTGTGAGGATGTGCAAATGGTTTATTTAACCTGGTCACCATTGATCAACATGTTGGGCAAACAATGTTTCAATGAATATGCTTATAAACACATAATTTCATACTTGTGGCAGTCTAACTAGACTGGTTATAGTCTGATGATTGCTGGAGGGCAGAATTCCTGGTGCGCAGAGCACATGTAGTTGGAACTCTGGCCGTTACGGCCAGACTGCCTTTGTAGAGGTCACATTGAGTGCACACGCACAGGCAGTGTATGGGATGCTTCCTGCAGCAAAGACATACCAGGCCTCGTCCCGTAGGCACCGAGGTGCTTGTGCTGTGAACACCATGCCCACAGGGTGCCTCTGTAGGTGGCTGCCTGGGTTCCAATGCTGGGCAGCAATGACGTTGGCCCCGAGGGACAGGGGCTTGCATGGACCTGGGGGCCACTGGGTTACTGTGGTTCTAGTTTTCTCTGAGATGGCTCTCAGTTTGTGGCTGGGTCATATCACAGTGACAGGAGGAACAGCGCCTGGAGGGCGGGACCGTGAATGGGACGCAGAGGGGACAAAGGCTGGATGGCTTCCGGAGTCACCAGCCAGACTGGAGAGCCGGGAGTGCCATGAGAACAGGTCATTTTGGGGAAAAGAAGCCTAAGTCATGAGGGGAAAGTTGGGGTTTAAAAAAATTCCTGATATTTTCAAAGAAATAAGGTTTTAGAGAGGTTTGTGGTTCATTTTGTCAGTTTTGCCATTTTCTCACTCCCAGCCTCTAGCTTTCATATCTCATTGCCTTTTTTTAGATGGTTTTATCATTTTCCGACTGGCATGCGGTGGCTGATGTCAGTATCTTGGGAGCACTAGTGTTGGGGCCCCTTCAGGATGGGACTGAGAGGCCTCCAAGCAAGTCAAAGCCCTGAACCGGAGACCCTGGAAAGTCCAGGGGTCTCTGATTGCTTTTAGATGAGCCTGGAGCATTGAGCTCAGATTTTACTTAGGCAAGCTGGCCTCATACTGAACCCACCTATTTCTAGTTGTTTACCCGTGTAATCTTAACTCGCTGGTTTGAGCAGGAAAGGGCTTACATCTTAAACATGCCTTTGTAAAATAAAAAATTGCTCATAGTCTCTTAAATGTTTTAAAGAAGGCATTTGTCCTTCAGATGCAGCCTCCTTGCCTACATAGGGAGCACTGCATTTCTTTTCACATGGAAGTATTTTATTTATGCAGCCATTGTGCACTTAACACATTGGTCTGCATGTATGGACTGAGCACTGATCAGAGGCAATGCATTCGATTAAGTTACTTATTCCATTATTTATTTAGATTGATTTGGACTCAAGAATACTTATTTTATTGGGGTTATAATCCAGTATTGTCATTATTTATTTTGTTCCCACAGTTTCCCAGCACGGCCATCAGGAGGCCCCTCAGCTGGGCCCTTGAGCCTTTGATAAACCCCTGTTTGGAATTTTGAGTACCTCCTTACTTTTTGGCAACACAGAACATTTAGGCTTATCTTGTATTTTCCTTGCCCCATCTCAGAAACAGATCCTATCTCCAAGGAGCCCTGGTTCCTGTTCTTGGCAAAGGGGTTTGGGGTGACAGACTGTCACTGCTTCTGGACCCACCTGGTGAGCAGGAAATGCACGGAGTGCAGTGACCGTGCACACACCCGTTCTGATGTCCATGACTGTCTGTGTGCATATGTCTGTGACACCATGAGTTCCCCCTGACACCCCTCATGTTCATTGCATAGCACAAGTTCATTCTAGCTGCACATGGAACATCTTTCTCCAACATGGGACACCGGCTCTTTATTATCTACAGCACATTTCCTTATTTGTCGACCCTACTATATTTGTAGTGTAGTTTCAGAATTGCTGGCCTGCACCACTGTGAGGAAGAGCTTACATTACAGAGTCTGGGGACTGTTCTTTCTGCTTTAGCCTGACTCTGAATCCAGCCACAACATTGCTTTCCCGTTACCCAGGTCAGGGTAAGAGCTGGTCTTACAGATGTATATGAGCCAGAAACAGGGAAAGGTGCTGGGAGCTGTGTGGGAGAGCAGGGGTGTGCAGAAGAAAACGAAGGCACTACTCATGTCCCGCTAGAAGCTGCCCACCATCTGGGAGCTGTGGTGTTGAGTTGGGTGCTCTGGGTAGAATCGTGTGAGGGTTCCTGGTGGCATTGCTCTTCCTAAAGCCCCTGATACCTATGTGTCAGAGGCCCAGGGCTGCCAGGCCTCCACAGCCTGCTCTTGGGACAGCCGCTGTGCAGATGCCATGCCGTGGTCCTCCCAGGGTTCCCAGGCCTCCAGATGGCTTTGCCTTCTGCTCTGTGCAGAGTCTAGAGTGAATATAAGTTCCTCCTGAAGCTCTAGCAGGATCCTGGCACCCCTGCACTTCCTTCAGAAACAGGACAATGGCTGTTCTCTGGAGGGAGCCTCCTTTGAGCTGAAAACAGATCTAGTTGTGTTTCTACTTTCTCCTGTAGAATTAATATGAAATGGTTCCCTCCTCCTTGACACTGTTTCAATATCTTCTTCACCTGGCTGACATTTGGTAGAAACTTGTTACCATCTTCTCCAAAATCCGGTAGGCAGTTAGACCCAGTGAGCCAGAGCCAGGCTGAGAACAGAATGCACCAGAGACAGAGGGAGGAGCCAGCTTGCAAAGGCGGTCAGCAGCATCAGGCCTTTCCCAGACCTCCAAGGTGGGCCTCTGTGGCCTGCCTCTCTCACAACAGGGTAGAACTTAAACAGGACATTGTTATCTCGCAGTGCCAGCATCTGGGGTCAGTACCCATGTAAGAGGGCAAAGGTCAGCAGGAAACAGTTTGTGGAGAGATTTTCAACTAGCTGAAGCACATTTCTAGTACCTGCTTTTCATTAGCAGTGACAGAATCCAGCCTCGCCCTGACTTGGCAAAGTCGCCTTTCCCTCTCCTGCACTCTGGTCCAGTAAATTCCAAAATTCCTTCTGCCAAGGGTGCTCTTTCCCTCCTCCCCCTATCTCTGCTCTATTTCTCAGAGCATGCCCAAGCATTTACAGAGAAACTTGATCCATATGGGTTGGACCATCTACACTTAACTCATAAAAACTGCTCCTTTGAAAGAGTTATTCCATTGCCAAATGTCTCTGAACAACAATAAAATGTTTTCCTAGAACAAGTTTATGTAGAATAGCTGAACTCTAAAAATTATATTGGTACTCTCCCTTACCTAAAATTTCATTCATTTTAGCCATCATTTATGAAATTTCCCAATCTGTATTAGGTTCATGTTGAGGTTCGTACCTAGGGGGACAAAGAGAAAGGCTACCTGGCTCTTGTTCTCCAGGAGTTTTTAATCTAATGACAGAAAGAAATATACTGATGATATTAGCATGTTCCTGGCACATGTGGCATGGGAGGCCACTGGGCACAGAAGAACTTCAGATCACTGAGCCTGAGTGATGTGTGCAAGGTCCCTCAGCAAGTGGGAGACCAAGCCGTCCTGTGGGGCCTGGCTGCCTTCACGCCAGCCTCGCTCACCACCCATAAGGCAGTGCAGCCGCTGACAGCCACCCTGGGCAGTGGGGAAGAACTTGGTCATACCTGTCCTGGCCTGATCTTGCTTTCCCTTCACCCCACCTTCGTCCTTCCTGCACAGCAGTAATCAGAGAGTTCTGGACATTGCTCTTTGGTTGTCCCTTCTTAACTCAGGCATAACTTTGTTTTTTGCTTCTCATGCCAGTACGGGGCTCCTCACCAGGTCAGGGACACCTGATTCTGCCAGTTTTACAGGGTCCACTCACCAACACCAGACCAATCAGCCCTGTCCTGTGGCAGGTTCTTTACAGATGACAGTGCTAAGACCTTGGGTCTGTCCCAGCACTGCCAAACTTGAGGCTAAAATATGTAGGACTGAAGTAAAGTGTTTACAATGGCTCTGCCAGAAGCCCAGCAAATGTGTTTAAAGAAAAATACACTGACTTTTAGGTAACAGAACCAGCCAGGGTCAGCTGTTGGGAAAAATTTCCCTCAAAGAACAAGATCTTAGTGGATGCCACATAATGATGGTGGTTTCAGCCTAAACACAGAGATGTGGTGGTAAGCCACCTAGAGACGTGGCCCAGGGATCAGTCTCTGCGGCAGTGCGGGCACAAAGCCCCACCAAGCGCTGCTGAGGGCCTGCAACTGGCTGGGGTCCGGGGCTCTACTCTGAGCTGGATGGCAGCGTAAATGCCAGAATGACCTCGGCACTTGGCTAGGGGCCAATCTACGACTAGAACAGATTTTACAGAGCACTTTGCAAGTGCTGACAGCTCTCTGAAGATGGGACCTGGAGTTGGCTAGGGTGGCCTCTGGGTCTCAGGCTCTGGCTCCTTCTCCACCTTCCCCTGCCCCTTAGTGGTGGTAAGGGTGGAGATAGGGTCAGACGCACCATCGGAAGGCAATCTGTACAGTAGAGCTGAATCCTCTGTGGGTGTCCTGGATATACCAGCCCTATTTCCACCTCCAACTTTAAACATCCTGGAAAGTTTGTGATCAATTTTAAATTTCTGCCTATCAAACCCCAATTTACCTCTTGCAAGCTTACTGCTGAGGCCAAGGAGCATTTGTGTTCTGGATCAGGTGCTGATCGAATGTGGCAGCAGAAAGGAGACAGACATGAGAGGCCATGTGTCATGTGGTTCCCCTTACATGAACTGTCCAGAAAGGCAAATGCACAGAGACAGAAAGGAGATGTATGGCTGCCTAAGGTCAAGGGGTATGGGGAGGAGGGGAAACTAGGGTTCATGGCAAGGGGTGTGCAGTATCTTCTTGGAGTGATAAAATGCCCTAAACTGATGGTAGGGGTGGTAGATGCACAGATCTGGGAATAGACAAACCCACTGAGCTGTACACTTTAAAAGGGTGAACTTTATGGCATGTGAATTATATCCCAGTAAAATGTGAACGTGACAGCAGAACTGAGGCCACTGTTCCCCTGCCACAACCACCCCCTCTCCACCTCCGTTCACACTTGGGGCCTGCCACATCTTCCCAGAGCCAAGAGCAGACTCCTCAGGACAGCTCGCACACTCCAGGGCCTGCTGAAATCATTCAAACCAGCTAACACTGACACTGCCTGTACCTCCCATGGAAACCACATGAATTCTCTTGCCCAAGTTTTCCCTGATCCCTGGTCCTGGTGCTTCCCCATGTGGATCTGCATGGCATGTCCCCTGTTTCTAGGCATCTGTGAATATAAAATCTTCTTGCATGACAGTCATTTCCATGTCTGTGTGTCTTACTACACCTGATTAAAACAAATACTGGGTCCCCTTAAAAGATGAGGACTTTGGCTTCTGCCTTGAGAGAAATGCAGAATCCCTGGGTGGTTTAGAACAGAGGAGGGATGTGTCTCAAGTCATTTCTAAGGGGCCACTTTGGCTGCTGTGTTGAAAGGAGAATAGGGGGCAAAGATGGACTTGGGGCTGCATGATCTTGCTGGAGACAGTGTTGCTGGGACCAGAGAGTGTCTCTGCAGCTATGTCATGGATGCAAGCCTGCCCAATTAGACAGGAAACACGGAAGAACAAGGGGGATTGGAGTGACTCCAAGGTTGCCCTGAGCAGAGGAAGAATGGCACTGGTCCTGACCATGATGAAGAGGCTGTGGGCAGAGCAAGTTTTGGGAGAATGACTTGATTCAGAATTTACCTTTGGGGGTGTTGCCAGTGATTAAGTTCTTTGGGGACAGATATTTCCAATCTCTACTAGGTACGGATAGATGACAGCTATAGACAAGATGACCATATAGGTTTTCACCCAAAATGAGACATTTTGAGAGTGAATGGGGGTGCTGTGAGCAATGACAGTGGGCATAGATCATGAATGTTTAGCAAGCCTTGAATGCAGAGTTGGGAAGAGATGAGAGGCACACCATTGTGTTTACGCCACAAGGTGCAATAGATGCAACCTGGGGAATGTAGGTGATAGTGAGTATTCAGAAGTGATGAATTTAACTTAGAGATAAGATTAGTGTGCATGAAAGAACAGTGAAATACGAGGTTCATTTCAGAGTAGTTCTTGAGCAGAACTGAGGGAGGGACATCAATGAAGTGCTGGGAAGGTCTCAGGAAAGCCCCTAAATGGGGCATCCCAAGAATAAGGACAAAGGGGATTAATAGACAATGGTCATGCTCTTAAGCAAGGAGTTGTGGACACTTAGTTGTCTGCCAAGTGTCTTGTGTATCCTTCCTCTTTTCTATTAGTACTTGGATGTTGCAGGTGAGTGACCTGGGAAAGTGTCCATCACTCCAGTAGTGGGTCCTGTTCAGTCTAAACAAACTGCCTTGCTGATCCCACCCTGCCTTGTCAGTGACTGGTTCAGGGATCCAGGCTTAAGCCAATCAAAGCATTGCATTCTTCTGGTAACCATTAGAGTCTAAGGATGAGCAAGTGGGTTCAGCTGGCCCATCAGCACCGTGGAGAAGGACAGCTATTCTGCACCCCAAGGAGAGGCGTTAGGCAGGGCAGCTGCAACTGTGGCCCCAATGGAAGGCTGCCAAGGGTGTAGCCAGCATAGGACGTAGGGCAGAGAGAAGGCTTATGGAGCTTTGGAGAGGGAGCCTAACGGCATCATGCTCAGACCTTCCCTGTGTTGGGACTTCAGCAAGCCCATCCACTTTCTTCTTATTAAAGCCACTTCAAATTCAGCCTTTTGTTACTTGCAGCTAAGAACTTCCTGAGTGATTAGTCAGGAGTGCCAAAGTGGGATCACCCATCCCAGAAAGATAAGCTGAAGGAAAGTGAGTGAAATATACAGGCCTTGTTTAGGAAAGCTAACTGGCTTTTTCTTTTTGATATACACAACTCCACAGATAGATGATTAGGAAGGACAACAAATTAGGTGAGAGGAACTTGTACTTGGGTGACAATCAGTGCCCAGGGTCAGGTTTTAAGGAGATTCAGAGCACTGCCAGGGCATGGCTCACGTTCCTCTGTTCTCTGCCTCTGACTGCTGGGTGCTGATGCTGGCTGGGGGGCTGCAATAGCTGAGAGTGTTCAAGCCCCTTCAGGCAGAGGACTCACGGGAGTAAAAGACCCATAGAACCATGTGGCTCTGGGTGTCCTGAGAGTCCCATTCCAAGGAGTCTAGTCCAGAGAAGAAGAGGCCCTTAATATTGGCAAGCCCTAGAAATGATGGCTACAATGGGTAGGGAAAACCTAATGGAGGAAGCCAGCTTTGAGGTGGCTATCAAGTCCTTTTATTATTTGCTGCCATTTTTAAAAATAGAATTGCTAATTTTTTTCTTCTTCTATTGAAGTATCATTGATATATAATCTTATATTGGTTTCAAGTGTACAACACAGTGGTTCAACAGTTACCATACTATTAAATCCTCACCCAACTAGTGCAGTTACAATATAAGAAGGTGTTACAGAATCATCAGTTATGTTCTCCATGCTGCACTTCCATCGCTGTGACCAACTTAAATTATGACTGAGATTTTTGTGCCCCTTTATCTCCCTCATCCTCTCCACATACCCACCCCAAACCCTCCCCCATGGTAACTACCAGTCACCTCTCAGTGTCTGAGTCTACTGCTATAGAAATGCCAATTTAAAAAGTAAAATATTTAGAGCTTCTTGCTTAAAACAATAAAATAATATTATTAGGTTGCTCTTACTGTTCCTTTGTTTTTGTTATTGCTGCTGTGGGTCAATGGTGTGATAGAAAGGGCTCATCCCATGTTATCAGTAAAATCTACATCAATAACTCACGCACAGGAAACCTGAAAGGTAACAACCAGACCCTCTTGTGTGGACACTCTGGATGGCCCCCGACTGCCAGCACTATGGCCCTAATGCCCCCCAGACCTGGCCTGCTTTCTTTTTCCTCCCACATCCCACATTAGCAGGTCTGCACTTGTACAGCTCTCCAAATAACCCCTCATCACATTTTCCTAGCTCTCTCAGCTGGAGTGCTCTTCCCTGCCTGCCCCCTGGTCACTTCTGTCCCCCAGGGCCCAACTCAGGTCTCACTCCCTCCAGGAAATATTCCCTGGCTCCTCCCCTCCAAGTGCCCTTGGGAGATGGCACTACGCCTCCTGCAGGCTCGCCCTTCAGGCTCCATCCCCGCTGTTAGCTCTCAGCGATTTCTGCCTTTGGATAAACCAGAACTTTTGCCTGTTCATGCAGATCCCATCTTGCTCTTGCTATCTTAAATCAGGAAAGGTCTGGAAAAGCTGAGGGCTGGGGATGGAGGTGGGGCCTTACCTCTGGGCCCCATGGGGCTGGGCTGCCAGGGCCTTTCCAGAGCCAACACTGCAAAGGTGAGGCAGCCCGTTGGCAGGAGGCTGCCGAGATCCTGGAAATGGGGGCCTTGCCCGCCCTGCCCAGGACTCATGAGTCATGAAAACCCAGCAGATTGTAGACCCAGGAACTGCAGGGTACGCTGAGGACAGCTGCTGCTCCAGTCACTGGCTCTCGCAGTTGCCAAACGCCTTGTTCCGCCTCAGCGCGGTTATGGAGGCCAGAGGGAGCGTCCTGACAGGGTTTCATCTGGGAAATTCCTTCCTGACTTGTCGTAAATCAGGAAATGGAACAATCAGTTCTAACCAGCACATCCCACGAGGGGGCGTGCCAGCAGGGCCCAGAGCACAGGAGCAGGAGTCACTCTTGAGGCGAGAGGGACCCTGAGGAAGGAAGGGCAGCCCCTGTGCTGGGTGCCCGGCGCACAGTGGGAACGTGAGGCCCAGGTCCGGAGGCAGAGAATGGCTTCCCACCCGGTCACTGAGTGACTCTCCCGCTGTCTTCCTACACTGTAGCAGGCCAACTATCACAGGATATTTTACATTTTATCGTAGGCACCAGACGCGGAAGATCACGAGGCAGCGTGAGAGGGCAGGGGCCGCCCGAGTGAGCGCAGGCCCGCGGGGCGGGTGGGCGGCACTGGCTGGGCGGAGCTCTCCTCAGGGCGGAGAGGCGGCCCCTGCCCTCCAGGTCTCTGGCGTGTCCCCCCGCTGCCCCCTCCCTCCCACCTCTCTTGGCTGTCGTGTGCCCTCCTTCTGAATCGACACTTTGGTATGCTCCCTGCCAGGAAACACGCATTTTCTCAGTGGGTGTTGGGATCATAATTCAAAACCAAAAATTATTTTCCTTCAAGAGCTCAAAGTGTTGTTCAGCCTCAAACCTTTTAATACGGAGGGCGGAGATCACATGATTTCAGGACTTTCTTCTAGAAGCAGAAAGAAAAGCAGATTGTAATTGTCAATTGTGTATTTTGGAGAGCCCCTCATCCGGTGGTGAGGCTTTATTACGATTGGATTCAGGGACAAAAATGGGGGAGTGGCCGCTGAGGGGCGAGGGAGAAGGGCCGCTCTTCCCGGGAAGGCACAGTCGGAGCTGATCGCCACCGCTCCTCCTGAGTGTTTCTGATGAGGAAGGACTGTCGAATTTATGAAAACAGTACTTCTATTTGCATGGAGGAACTGTTTAAGTAATCGTGGTCCAAGTTCAGTCCTACCCACAGACTCTGGGTGTGTCAGGGACAGAGATGGGGACAGCCCGAAGTCTTCCCCTGTGCCGGGACTAGTGACCCTTTTTCTCTGTCTGAATATTCCCCCAGATAAAGATCTCACACCTCTCCCTCAAAAGGAAGTATGAACATTGGTTTCCTGTGGCGATGAAAGGCTTTGGATCCTCCTTGGGTGGAGGTGCTGTGAGGAAGACCGCAATTAGAAGCGCAGGCTCCGACCCTCCTCTGGAGGCGCCCTGTGATCGGCCAGGCTTGGCCCCAGTCCCTGCGGATTAGCTCTGAAGTCAACATATGACACCAAAATTGATCGAAGTATTTCTACACCCCCAAATCATGGCACTGACTGTTATTATATAATTTGCAAAAAATAGTTACTTGTGAAGTTCCAGGAAATAACATGTAATTTCTAATATCTTTTTATTCAGGCATCATTGACATGCAACCTATTAATTTCAGGTGTACACAACATTATTTGATATTTGTGTATATTGCAAAGATCACCACAATACACCTAGTTGACCTTCATCATCATACATAGTTACAAAAAAGTATTTTTTATTGTGATGAGGACTTTTAGGACCTACACTTTTGGCAACTAAAGTACAGCAGGGTGACTATAGTTAACAGTATTGCATAATTGAGTGTTGCTAAGAGAGTAAATCTCATATTTTTTAAAAGAAGTATCTTTACAGTCGTTTAACCAAATACCATAGCATCATTTATTCCCTTATCTGTATGGCTTCTTTTATTGAAGTATCATTGATATACAATCATTTTTTTCTTTTATTTTGTTATCATTAATATACAATTACATGAGCAACATTATGCTTCCTAGACTGCCCCCATCACCAAGTCCCCCCCACATACCCCATTGCAGTCACTGTCCATCAGCGTAGTAAGATGCTATAGAATCACTACTTGTCTTCTCTATGTTGTACAGCCCTCTCCGTGCCCCCACCCCTACATTATGTCTGCTAATCGTAATGCCCTTTATGTTGGTTTCCAATATACAACACAGTTGTTCAACAATTACCCACATTATTAAATTCTCACCCCCTCTAGTGCAGTTACTATCTGTCAACACAGAAAGATGTTACAGAATCACTGAAATCATTGACTATATTCTCCATGCTACACCTCCATCCCCATGACCAACTTATACTATGATTGAGTTTTTTGTGCCCCTTTATTCCACTCAACCTCCCCACTTACCCACCAACCCCTCCCCCATGTAACCACCAGTCACTTCTCAATGTCTATTGCTGTTTTGTTCATTCTGGTTTGCTTTGTTTTTATATTCCATAAATAAATGAAATAATATGGTATTTGTCTTTCTCTGCCTGGCTTATTTCACTGAGCATAATACCCTCTAGCTCCATCCATGATGTTGCAAATGGCAGGATTTCTTTTTATTTTAATGGCTGAATAACATTCCATTGTATATATGTACCACCTATTCTTTATCCAGTCATCTACTGATGGACAGTTAGGTTGCTTCCATATCTTGGCTATAGTAAATAGTGCTGTGATAAACATAGGGCTGCATATGTCTCTTTAAATCAGGGATTTTGTTTGCTTTGGATAAATTCCTGGAAGTGGAATTACTGGGTCAAATGGTATTTCTATTTTTAGTTTTTTGAGGAACCTCCATAATGCTTTTCACAGCGGTTGCACCAATTCACATTCCCACCAGCAGTGTAGGAGGGCTCCTATTTCTCTATAACCTCACCAGCATTTGTTGTTTCTTGTCTTTTGGATGTTGGCCATTCTAATCAGTGTGAGGTGATATGTCATTATGGTTTTAATTTGCATTTCCCTGATGATTAGTGATGGAGAGTATCTATTCATGTGCTTATTGACCATTTTAATTTCTTCTTTGAAAAATGTCTGTTCAGGTCCTCCACCCATTTTTCAATTAGGTTATTATTATTATTATTATTACTATTATTTTAGTGTTGTGGTGTATGAGTTCTTTGTTTTAGATATTAACCCCTTATTGGATAAATCATTTATGAATATATTCTCCCATACTGTGGGATGCCTTTTTGTTCTGCTGATGGTACCAAAGTTTTTAGTTTGATGTTGTCCCATTTGTTTCACTTGTTCTTTTGTTCCCCTTGCCGAAAGAAATGTGTCCAGGAAAGAATTGCTCACATTTATGTTCAAGAGATTTTTGCCGTGTTTTCTTCTATGAATTTTACGGTTTCACAACTTACATTCAGGTCTTTGACCCATTTTGAGTTTACTTCTGTGTATGGAGTTAGACAGTAATCCAGTTTCATTCTTTTGCATGTAGCTGTCCAGTTTTGCCAACACCAGCTGTTGAAGAGGCTGTCATTTCCCCACTGTATATCCATGGCTCCTTTTCCCTGTATTAATTGATCATATATGCAAGGGTTTATATCTGTGCTGTCTATTTTGTTCCATTGATGTATGGATCTGTTCTTGTGCCAGAACCAAATTGTCTTGATTACTGTAACTCTGTACTAGAGCTTGAGGTCAGGGAGTGTAATCCCTCCAGCTTTATTCTTCTTTCTCAGAATTGTTTTGGCTATTTGGGGTCTTTTGTGGTTCCATATGACTTTTAGAACTATTTGTTCTAGTTCATTGAAGAATGCTGTTGGTATTTTGATAGGGATTGCATTGAGTCTATAAATTGCTTTAGGCAGGATGGCCATTTTGACAATATTAGTTCTTCCTATCCATGAGCATGGGATAGATTTCCATTTATTTGTATCTTCCTTCATTTCTCTCATGCTGTAGTTTTCAGAGTACAGGTCTTTTACCTCCTTGGTTAGGTTTATTTCTAGGTTATTTTATTCTTTTTGATACAATTGTAATTTTATGGCTTTGTTTTAATAAAGGTAATCTAGGTTCATTGTAAACACTGCAGGAATATAAACATAGCAATAAAGCAGGGGGAAGGTCACCTATTACCCCACCATTCTAGGATACTATTGCTATCATTTGTACAGTTTTTCAGGTTTTTTCTCTGCACATATACACAGACACTTTTTACTATCCAGAGACAGGGTCATATTCCACATACAGTTCTGTTAGCTTGCTTTTTAAATTTTAACAATATATAATGAACTTCTTTCTATTCATGTCAGTTTACACAGTTCAATGCAGCCAGTTATAATAACTACATGATATTTCACTGAATGGATGCACCATGAAGTGTTCATTCACTTCTACTGATGGACTCTTAGGTGGTTCCCACTTACTACTAGCATTAGTGGTGCTAATGAGTATCCATATCTCCATACCTGTACACTTGTCTGGATATTTCCAGAGGAGAAATTCCAAACAGTGGGACTGTTGGGTCAATGGGATACACACATTAAACATTAATATACATTACCACACTGCCTTCCAGAGAGCTTTCATCAAGGGGTCCATTTTCCCACACCTGTGCCAATATACATATCTACACATATATTTAGCTTTTGTTTTACTTATGTGTTTATAAGAACTTTAGTAAAAATATTAACTTTTGATTACAAATATTTTCCTCCAATTTTCTTTTAACTATACTGATAGCTAAAAGACTCATTTTTACTGAGTCATATATTTACCTTTACCTTGAGTCTGGCTTCAGTGATGAACTTTTCTTTCTAAGTGTTTGTCTTGAGATAATTGTAAATTCACATGCAGTTGTAGGAAACACTATAGAGAGGTTCTGTCTACCCCTCACTCAGTTTTCTCCAATGGTGACTTGCATAATATAGTAAGATATCCCAGCCAAGAAACTGACATTGATACAGTCCACTGACCTTACTTGGATTTCATCATTTTTCCATGTACTTGTTTGTGTTTGTGTATTTAGTTCTGTGCAAGTTGATCACATGCTGATTCATGTGACCAACCCCCTCAGCCCTGTCAGCACACAGAACAGTTTCATGACAAAGAGCCCTAATGCCTGTGAGCCACATGCACTCCTGCCAAGCATTAAATCTGTCCTTCGTTTCTAAATTTTGTCATTTCAAGAATTTTATATAAATGGAATCACACAGTGTATGTAACCTTTGGAGGCTGGCTTTTAAAAATTCAGTGAAATGCCCTTGAGATCCACCCAAACTGTGTATCAGCAGTTTGTTTCTTTCTTGGTGAGTGGTTTTCCAAGGTATGCACATGCATAGTTTGTTTAACCTTTCACCCACTGGAGGACATTGGGGTGTTTTGCAAGTGTTGGCTACTTCAGCTATGTGAACATTTGTGTACAGGTTTGTGTGTGAACATAAGTTTTAATTTCTCTGGGATAATGCCCAAGAGTGTAATTGCTGGGTCATACAGTAAGCACATATTTAGTTTTAGTGAAAACATGTTTATACGTTTCCCCAGAGTGACTATACTATTTAACATTCCCACTAGCAGTGAGTGACCCACTACTTTCACATCCTGGTCAGCAAATTTTTACTTGTTATTTTTTTTTAATTTATAATTTTGGTATCATTAATCTATAATTACATGAAGAACATTATGTTTACTAGGCTCCCCCCATCACCAAGTCCCCCCCACAAACCCCATTACAGTCACTGTCCATCAGCATAGTAAGATGCTATAGAATCACTACTTGTCTTCTCTGTGTTGCAAGCCCTCCCTGTGCCCCACACACACACTATACATGCTAATCGTAAGGCCCTCTTTCTTTTTCCCTGCCCTTATCCCTCCCTTCCTACCCATCCTCCTCAGTCCCTTTCCCTTTGGTAACTGTTAGTCCTTTCTTGGGTTCTGTGATTGTGGTGCTGTTTTTGTTCCTTCAGTTTTTCTTTGTTCTTATACTCCACATATGAGTGAAATCACACTTGTTATTTTTATCTTATTATTTTATTAAATTTTTATTTTTGATTTTAGCTGTTCTCTGATAGATGTATAGTGTATCTTGTGGCTTAAATGTGGATTTCCCTAACGGTTAATGATGCCAAACACCTTTTCATGTCACATACATCCTGTTTGGTGATGTATCTTTCCAAGTATTTTGATATTTTTAAACTGTATTTGTGTTTACTGTTGAGATTGGAGAGTAATTTACACATGCTCTAATTCCACATAGTTCTTGGTGCAGGCACATTCAGGACTTATGTCTTTTTGGTAAATTGATCCTTTTATTGTTATATGATGTCCAACTTTTTCTCTAGTAATTTTTTTTCCCTCAGAAGTCTGCTTTATCTGATTTAATATAGCCAGTCCTGATTTTGTAACAATTAATGTCTGCATGGTACATCTTTTTACACCCTTTTACTTTCTACCTGCCTGTATTACATTTGATTGAATTTCTTGCAGACAGCACATTGGATTTTTTTATCCACTCTGCCAATCTCTGTCTTTTCATTGGTGTATATGGACCTTGTATATTTAAGGTAATCACAGATATAGTAGAAGTTAAGCTTGTCATTTTATTACCTGTTTTCTGTTTGTTTCCTCTATTTCTTGTTCCTCTGTTCTCTTTTTCTACTTTTGTGTGGGTTACTTAAACATTTTGTGTGGTGTTTTTGAGTATATCACTTTGTGTAGTTTTGCTTTAAAATATAGTTCCTGAAGTATTTTCTCTACACACATCAAATACCACATCAGATGGAATGTAACTTTTGCTTCAGCTATCAAATATGATTTAAGAACCTCATGAGAAGTAGGATAGTCTACTCTAGTTACCTACCCAATGCTTGCCTTTAACTCCTGAAGTCCCAGGCCTTCTGTTGTCTTTTCTTTTCTGGTTTTCTCCATTCTCTAGGGGCAGATTTTCCAGCCACACATTATCTTATTTTTCCTTCATTTGAGAATGGCTTTGTTTCTTCTTCATACCTGAAGAAGCTTTTCATGGTCAACGGTTCTTTCAGCACTTGAAAAATGTGCCACTTCCTTCTGGCACTTACAGTTTCTGATGAGAAATCTGAACTGGTGTTCCATCACTGATCACATGTCATTGACGGCTGCATTCAGGGCTCTTTCTTTGCTGTTGATTTCCATATGGTCAGTTTTGATGTGTCTTGGCATAGATTTTTGGGTTTATCCTATTTGGTTTCCCTTAGCTTCTCTAAAGTGTAGCTTTATTATTATTTTTTTTGCCAAATTTTCAATTTTTTGACAATTATTTCTTTGCATACTTTTCAGGTCCATTCTCTCTCCTTTGCTTCTGGGATTCCAATGAAAGGAAAGTTTGCTCTTTTGTTATTGTCCTACAGTTCTCTGAGACTGCTCTTTTTCTTTGCTGGGATTTTTTAGTTTTTTTTCATTGAAGAGAATTTCTAATTGATTGGTTAAGTATTTTTATGATAGCTGCTTTAAAATTCTTGCCAGATAATTCCAACATCAGATTTATTTTGGATTTATTTTGGTATTGGGTCTGCTGACTTTTCTCACTCCAGTTGTGATTTTCCTGATTCTTGATATGATGAATGATTTTCAGCTGTATCCAGGAAATTTTGGTTATTATATTATGATACTCTGGATCCTATTTAATCTTGTTTTTTATCCAGCAGTTCCTCTGTTGAGATGTAATGTGAGGGCTAGATGGTTTATTTCAGCTTCCATGGGTCTTGCCAGAACCACTTCAACAAGTGTAGCCAACAAGCACTTGGGGGTGGAGGTGGTGGTTCAGCTTAATGCCAAACCCCACTGACACTACCTTGGTGGGGAAATTGGACAATCATCTACTTCTGCCAGGTGACAGATGGAGTGGTGCTTTTTGTTTCAGCTATCTGATGTTTGCTCAGGCCTGCTGACACCACTAGGCAGAAGTGGAACTCTGCTGCTTGATTCCAGAGGACAAAGAGAGGGGGTAAAAGACCAGCTTCTTGCTCAGTTTTGTGGAAACTATAGATGGTGGGGGCAGTTTTTCCATTATGCTGTTGGCTGGAATACAAGGGGCAATGCCAGAAAAGGGTTTCTTTTAGTAGTCTATTCTTTTTCTCAAACTGGTTAGGGAAAACAGGCTTTTCTAAGAGTTAGTTTCCTTCCTTCCTTCCCTCCCTCCCTTCCTCCCTTCCTTCCTCCATTTCTTCCTGCCTCCTACTGTTGATAGTTCTGGGCTGGATGCTTCTGTAGCTTTTTGTCCAGGATATATGTGAAACAATAAGGAAACCCAGGGAACTCACCACAGGCTGTTCTCGCGTTCTGAGGTCCCTAAGCAGCCCATCTTCCTCTTTCCACTTCTCAGTGTCTTCCTATGCTTTTTTTGTTGTATTATATGCTTAGCGTTTTCCAGTTATAGAAGGGAAAAACTGGAAGGAAGGGAGTTATTTCATCTTATCGAGAAAGAGAAATGGACAAAGAACTTCTTTTTAAAAATGTTACTTTTAATAGCAGGCGGGGGGGACACGGGAAAGGCAGTATATACAGAGAAGACGTAGTGATTCTATAGCATCTTACTACACTGATGGACAGTGACTGTAATGGGGTATGTGGAGGACTTGATAATCGGGGGAGTCTAGTAACCATATGTTGATCGAGTAATTGTACATTAATGTTACCAAAAAAAAGCTGAAAAAAAAATTACTTTCAATGTATTTTTTAAAAAACATGAATATTCCCAACCTGTAACCTACTAACACATAAAATTTCTAGTCATTCAATATTCAACCATTCTTTTGTATTTTGAAGATAATTTGCAACAATGAAAATGATTACAGTGGTAGTACAGTGAGGGTATGAATAAATTTAATCAGCATTATTGATCTATAATTAAATCTAATCAAGTTCACTCATTTTAACTGTACAGTTAATGAGTTTTAATAGACACATCTGTTTGTGCAGCTACAACAATGATTAAAACATAGAATGTTTGCACCAACCCAAAAAGTTCCTTTCTGTTCCTTTTCAGCCAGTTGCCTCTCCTACCCATGGCTTCTGGCAACTACTAATTAGCTGTTACTGTATCTTCTCAAGAATCACATATATATATGAAATTATGCAGCATATTTTCTTTCTGCCTCTGCTTTTACTTAGTTAATGCTTCTGAGATTCATTCATGTTGCATATATCCTTTTTGTTCATTTTTATTACTAATTAGTATTTCATTGCATGAATGCACCTCAATTGATTTATTTTTTCACCACTTGAACATTTGGGGTGTTTCCAGTTTTCAGCTATTTGAATAAAGCTTCTATAAACATTTCTGTAGACACAATTTTTTTTTGTAGTGAATATGTTTTCATTTCTCCTGGATACATAAACATTAATTGCTGGGATTATGATAAATACATGTATAATTCTGTAAGAAACTGCCAAAGTGTTTTCCAAACTGGCTGTTTTCATTCTCACATCCAGTGTAGGAGAAATCTAGTTGTTCAGCATCCTTACCAACATTTGGCATTGTCTGTCTGAAATTTTAACTGTTCTAGTGGATGTGAGGTAATATCATAATGTGGTTGGTTTCAAATTGTATTTTCTAATGAGTGTCTTTTAATGTGCTTATTTGCCATTTCCATATCTTCCTTGGTGAAGTGTCTGTTCAAGCATTTCACGTATTTTTGGAGCTGTTAGTTCTCTTAGTAGTATGTTGTAAGTGTTCTCTGTGTATTCAGGATACAGTCTTTATAGATGTATGTTTTGCAAATATTTTCTTTGGCTTACATATTTACTTTCTTAGCAGTATCTTTTGAAACGAGTTATTCTAACTATATGTAACAAAAAAGATACATAATTTTCAATAATAGCTTCGTTGAGATAAAATTCAGGTACCTCACAACTTGCCCAGTTAAGTGTACAATTTAAAGTTTTCATTTTAATGGAGTTCAACTCACCAATTTTTGAGTACAGTTCTTGCTTTTTTGTATCCTCTCTATAAACACTTGCCCAACTCATGGTCATAAAGATTGTCTCTTGGATTTCCTTCATAAGTTTTATAGTTTTACCTCTTCTATTCAGGCCTATGATCAATTTCAAGCTAATCTTTTATATGTATGAAGGGTTGAGGTTCATTTTGTTTCCTTTTCAATATCTAATTTTTCCATTACCAATTGTTGAAAAGACTCTCTTTTGCCCACTGGAGCTCCCTGGCACCTATATCAATCAATTGAACATGTGTGGGTCCATTTCTGGAATCTCTATTTTATTCTGTTTATCTATATATCTATTTTTATGTCACTGCCAGTCTTTGCTTTAGTTTTGCAGTCTTAAAATTGAGTAGTACACTTTCTCTAACTGTTCTTTTTAGAACTTGTTTTGGCTATTTTTTGTTTCACTTCCACTTAAATTTTAGATTAAAAAAAAAAACCTACTGAAATTTTATTGCAGTTGTTTTGAATCTACAGATAATTAGGGTTAAATTAAAATTTTCTCCCAGTGGTATTTTGTAGTGTTTAGTGTTTGATTTATCCCTAAGAATTTTGTATTTGTCTATGCCAATATAAAAGGTTTTTTTCTCCTGAATTTAAACTTCTAAGTTTTCATTGCTAAAAATACCTTATATCCTGTGACCTTGCTAAACTCAATAGTATAAGTAGTTTTTTTGTGGATTTTTTTGGAATGTTCTATATTGACAGTCATGCCATCTGCAAATAAAGACAAATTTGCTTCTTTTCTGATCTGTTTACCTTTTGTTTCTTTTCTTTGCCTTATTTCACTAGCTAGGACCTCTAGTATCATGTTAATTAGAGGTGGCAAGAGCAGCCATCTTTGCTGAATTCCTTACCTTAGGAGGAAAGTATTTATTATTTCACTATTAACTATGTTAGCTTCAGGTTTTTTTGTCCATCTCCTATATAGGTTCAAGAAGTTCCCTCAGCTCATTTGCTGAGTTTCTTCCATGAATGGGTATTGAATGTTTTCCATTTTTTCTGTATCTAAACTTATGTGGGGCTTTTTTTTTTTTCAGTTTGTTAATATGGTAAATTACATTGATTTTTGAATGTTATACCAATCTTGCATTTCTGGCACAAACTTCACTTGGTCATGATATATGTGTTTCTGAATTTGATTTGCTAATATTTTCCTAAGTATTTTTATAGCTATTTTCATGAGGATTATTCTTCTGTAATTTTCTTTCAAAATCTTTGATTTTGCTATCAAAACCTCATTGGTTTTTGTTGAAATGTTTTGTTATCAAAATAGTTGTCTCCTTAAGTTATTTGGAAAAGACTAGCACTTCTATTATCTGGTAGTATTGGCAGAAAATTGATATTATTTCTTCCAAAAATATTTGGTAGAATTCACCAGAAGAACCATCCAGGCCTGAAGTTTTCTTTGTGCAATGTCTTAATCTGCAGATTCAGCTTTAAAATAGATGCAAAGCTATTCAGCTTCTCTACTTTTTATTGAATGAGCTTTAGTAGTCTGTGTCTTTCAAGGACCATGTCCATCCCATCTAATTTGTCAAGCTTATTAGCACAACATTGTTTATGATTATTTTTTCATCATTTTAATGTCTATAGGACATGTAGTGATAATTTCCTTATCATTTCCTCTTATTGGTCATTTGTGTATTCTTCATTTTGTTTTCTTGATCTGTCTGCTGAGAGGTTTTTCCACACTATTGGAATATCAGCTATATCTTTTTTTCCCAGTGGTTGCATTTGAGTTCACAATATACATTTTAAAGTCATTACAGGCAACCTTCAAATAATATTATATCACTTTATGTGTAGCATAAGGACCTTACAACATTATGATTCCGTTTCCTGTCCTTTAGGCTATTTTTGTCATTCATTTTGCTTCTACATATGTTATAACCTCCACAGAACAGTTGTTACTTATGCTTTGAGCAGCCAGTTATCACTTAAAAGATATTTTAAAATGAAAACAAGAAGTGCAGTTTTCTTTATGTATATTCCGCTTGGGTTTCATTAAGTGTCTTGCATCTCTGGATTTGCACTTTCCATCAGTTTTGGAAAAACTTTGGCCATTATTCCTTCAAATTAGACTCCCTCCTTCTCTCCTTCTATGATTCCAAAGGCACATATATTACACAGTTGTTGCCAAATGGGTCACTGATGGCCTTTTGATTATTTTTCAGTCATTTTTTTTCTCTTTGTGCTTTACTTTGGATCTATTGCTATGTCTTTAAGTTAATTAATTTCTTGCAGTGTTTTTGTTCATTTTAGACATTGTATTTTTCATCTCTAAATATCCTATTTATGCCTTTTATACATAGTACTTATTTCTTTCCTCAAAGTGTTTTCCTTTAGTGCATTGAAAATATTTGTAATATTTATAGTAGCTGTTTTAAGGTTCTTGTTTGCTGATTCCATCACCTGTGTCAGTTTGGGGTTTGTTTGTATTAATCGAGATTTGCCTGTTTTATTGCAAATGTTTACCTGTTGGATGCTGGATTTTGTTGTGTTCCTTTATAGAACATTGCACTTTGTTTTCAGTCATTTCCTGCAGGTGTTCCTATCTGTTGGTTTTAAGGCTTTGCATAGGTGGGGGCCAGGCAACCTTTACTACAGGGTTACTATAACCTCACTACTAAGATGTGACTCTTCTGAGGAGTCGGCTGCTTCCTGTATGTTAGAAAGTGCGCATATCTCTCCACCTGCCTGAGTGAGCTCTGGCAGTTGGTCCATCTACTACATTCTAGTGGTTCTCACAACTGGTGGAATTTCAGTTTACACATGTGCTGGTTAGTTCTCAGACAAAGGCACCTCCTGCAGGCCTCTGAAGCACTTTTCCTTTGCAGTCTTTTTTAGGACGCTTCCCTATATTTTCCAGCTGCCTTGGCCTCCCCAAACCATAATCTTCTCTTCTCTTTCTCTGGGATGTCTTTAGTTCCCTTCTCCCTGATGCAGCCTGCCCACTGGCCCCAGGAAGTAGGTGGAGGCAGTCACAGGGCTATAATGTTCCACCCTCCTCTCTCAGGGATTGCTTTCCTACATTGCTTGTTGTTCAGTCTCTAAAAACAGCTGCTCATTTATTTTGTTTGTTTTCTAGTTTTTATGGTAGGAAGATACTTCCTGTAGTAGTTTATCTTTCATGGTGGAGGCAGACATTCTGGATTATTTTTTAAATTGCAATTATTATATTGTTTTAGAAAGTCCTCACCAAAAGGAAATCTCAAGTACATTTGAAGTTGAATAGCATACAGTGTCCAGATTATTTTGTAGTAAATTAAGGTTAAAGTAAAAACAATAATTATCATACTTGCAAACTAGTGTAAGTATTTGACCATCTACAGATGTTGAAGAGATTAATTGTACTTCCTGTGGAGATAAAACACTCCTATATTGAAATGTAGTTATGGCTAATAAGGATGTGGTATACAGAAAAGATGAGGAAAAGCCCATCAGAGCCAAAAGGAAGTAGGCATAGTTATAGGACAGATGCTTGATGGCTTCTTTCCTTTAAGGAAATGGCAAAAGAACAAATCAGAAGGCAATGCAGGAGGAAAGCTGGGGGTCTAGGGAAAGACAAGGGCAAAACAAATCATTTCAAAGCCAACCCAGGACGTAGGTTTGGGACTGAGGGAAAGAAGTGGATCCCAGTGTACAGGAGACAAGTTCTCAGGAGCCTGGGCACTGGGCTCAGCGTTGCCACCTATTTTACAGGAAGAAACTGAGCTCAGGAGAATCAGTCACCTTCTGCAGTCAGAATACAACAAAATGAGCCTGAGTCAATGAGGATCTCTACATGCAGTTGGATGCAATTTCTTTATACAAGGAACATCAGAAAAAAACGACAACATGTTATTTCATCTCACAGTGATTTTGCCTTTGGTTTCCAAAACAAGTATTTTGAATCTGAACCTTTACTTGTGTTGACTGAACGTGTATAGATTTTTCCTTTTAGGAAATCACAAAGGCCAATCAGTCCCTGAGCATCTACAGACTCTTTTGTTTCCTTAATGACTGTACTTCTGTGCCTCTCACAGCACAACTTTCAACAGTCTGCTATAGAGTTAAACAATCATCTACAGGATCTGAGCTGAGGGAGATGTGGCAGGCCACCTGCCTGAAGGGTCATTTCCATATGTCCACCAATGCCAAAGCTCTCATCTTGTAATGCCTCCTAGAAGGAAGATATGGTGAGCAGGCTGCACAGTGGTCACACATCAATTTCCTCATGACAAATGCCTGAGACCTGGCCCCAGAGCTGGGTGGGTGGTAAAGAAAGGAGTGTAACTTGGGACATGGAAAGCTCTCTAGAGGACAGGCATGCAGGGTTGGGGCCTGGAGTTAGCTTTAGGTTTTAGGTATTGTAAGGTATTGAAGCAGGAGATTGAAAGAGCATGCGGGGAGAGCAAGCGCACACTCTCCCAGCACGTGTGTGCCCCAGGCAGGCCCCACTCCCGTGGCTCACTCCCCATCACTGGTTTATACTCCTGGATTTTCAGTCAACTGAAGGCTCCATGGGTTGAGCTGCCACTGACCCACCTGGCATCCTGGCCCAGGAGTCAGGTGTAAGCCAGAACATGTCCCATACACCTGCCTGTGTGACCACAGTCCTCCCCAAGTCCCACAGAAAGGCAACAGACGGAGAGCCACACAGTAACTCATACTAGGAGAATTCATTTCAGTACATTCCTTCCCTCTTGTTCCTATCTTAGCTTTACCTGACCACTCAATTTATCTTGTAAGAGTTCCTATCACTGGCATTGGAGGGTTTATATTGCTTGGTGGTTTCAGGAATAGGCTGAAGTTCATGACCAGTTCATTTCCTACATCTTTCCTTCTCTCACCCTATATTCTTTGGGTTTGAATCAGTCACTTTTTATGACAGCCATGTCATAGGTATATTGGCTTTTCCTGCGTTATGTAGTGTGGCAGTGCAGGTGTGGCTCATTAAGGATGATCTGCTCTTCCTAGAGGCCTTTGCTCCCTCATGAGAGTGCTCGCTGTAACCTCACTCACACCATCACAGAGCGCCATAATAATTATATCATAAAGAGCGCCAAAACAGTCAGGTTTGGGGGCAGAGCTAGGAGTGGATTATACAAAAGATTTGTCATTCTGTCAAAGCTACATATTAACCAAGAAACATTAAGCACTAATTAAGATCCAAATGTTTATAAATAATAGTTGGCCTGGACATGAAATTGCTGAGCTCCCAAGTGATGAGATCAGTCAGTTAACGTGAGGAACTGCTAGGTTTGAATTGTTAGCAATTCACACTGCATCCTGAGCCATTGTGTGTAAACTCTATAAAAAAGCACTGTCTCCTGAGCATACCTGTTGCCTAACAGGATGAGTTCATATTCACTCAGATATCATCTAAAGTTTACATGCGGTAGTCTAGTTTTCTTTTCTACATGTTAATCTTTCACCTTGGTGATTTGCTTTTAAAGTATCTTTCCAGCTGAATCTCCCTCTTTTACTGCCTTCCTTCCTCCCTCCACTTGACACACAGTATCGGTATAAAATTCCTACAACACCACCTTGCAAATGTCCTCCTCCTGCTCAAAAACATAAATAGGTTTCTAATACCTAGTAGCTAAGTCCAAGCCACATAACTAGCCACTTTTGGAGTAGCACAGTGACTTGCAAGGTGAACTTCCATCCTGGAATTATCTGGATGGTATATCCTTGCTATAAAAGATACTAGAACTGCCAATCATTTCTTCTACCATCACTTCCTCACTGTTTCCTTCCCTCCTTATCAGAGAATCTATCCAGGCTGAGGGTAGTGGTCAAATGAACTGACCCTGCTCACCAGAGTTTATTGGCCCAGGGGTAGAAACTAGATCTGTCAGATTAGTTAGATGATCTCTCCCACACATTTGTAAGCAGGCTCAGAAACCCCTGGTAGTCTATGGGGAGCCTTGAAGGAGCTGCTAGGCAGCCATGTGTGTATCCCATGCATTACATGGCACAGAGAACTGACTCCAGAGAGACAAAAATAAAACAGTGATCAAAAAGTCAATAAGACAAATAGCAACCATTCAGTGTCAGAACTCATACAGGATAATTAAACCCCTCTAGGAATGATAAACATGCAAATGAAACAACAATAGTTTTCTGCCAGTCAGATATGCAGTGAGGACAGACAGTGGGTAGGAAGGAAGACATGAAACTATGCAGATGCAGAGAGAGTGGGGCCTCCTCAGCTGCTGCTGGAGGCTTTCTTGCTGCCTCCGGAGTTGCTGTATGCTTGCTCCTGCTCAGTGCTCTGTGCACATACCTGACAGGGCGCGCTCCCTCAAATACTCTACATGGCTACAGCTCCCAGAGGTAACCTTGGCACTCATCCATTACTGTCAAAGCACAGACCTGATCAGTGTGGCTAGGTGCTAGACCTGAGCCCAGGGCTAGGCAGACCCTCTGGCCTGGTACCTGGCCCTCCCTGGGACTGCCACAGAGCCACTCTGATGCAGCCCAGCAGGCTTTTCCAACTTTAAATTTGGAGGCAGAAATCAAAGTCTCAGTCCCCACAGAGATCTGGGACCTATACAAACAGAGTCACGGCCTCTGCAGCTCTGCCGATTGAGGTTTCAGGGAATAATTATCTAGTGGGCATCTCAAATCCAGACTTCTAAAAGGGAAATTCTAACGTCAGTCCCCTGCAAAACAAACAGCAGGACTCCACCTGCCCCTTCTCAGGTAGAGGTAGTTCCAGCCGCTCATGTAAACAAGCCAACAAGGAGCCCTGGTGTCATTCTGGATTCCTCCTTCTCAGATTCATACCCGGACTACTATATTCTTCAAAATGTATTCAATATTCAGTCACATCTTACAGCCCACACGTGGGTGGGAGCTGCTAGCCTCTCTCACCTGAGATTTTCCGTGGCCTCTAGGCCACTCCTCCTGTTCTGCCACTGGAGTCTATTCTCAAGCACAGAAGACATAATTTAGGCCAGGCCAAGCCCCCTGACATTGGCTTTGGTGCACATTCAGCTCAGATGAGGAGCCAGTCTCCCCAGGAAGTCCATGTGACTTCTCTGAAGTCTGTTCCACTCCAGCAGCTGGCCCCTGCTGGTCCTTGGATATGCCAGGCACAGCCGTGCCTCAGGGCTTTTCCAAGAGCTGTTCCCTCTGCCCACAAGGCCCTTCCTCAGAAACCCGCGTGGCTGATCCCTTCTTCCTCTAAGACGTGGTCCCAGTCTCAGGTACCACTGAGGCCTGCTTTGACCACCGCCCTCCCCAACACCTCTGCTCCACACCCTGCTAGGCCTTTAGCCCACAGGCACCTACCCGTCTAATATGGTATGATATTCTGTTATTTTCTATGAATATTGTCTTCCTCATAAGATTGAAGACCTTTCTCTTGCTCACTAAGGGATTCAGAGCATTTGGAAAGATGCTTGGCACACAGTAGGCACTCACTACATGTTCTCTGAATGAGCGAGTCAGGGAATGTGAGCTGGGTTACACCTTTCACCTCCAGGGGGTGGTCGACCGCCACCTCAGATTCCAGTCCTTAAGCACGGAGCTGCGGGGGCGCGCTGGGCGGGAGGGGCTGCGCCTGGAAGGGGCCCGGAGGGCGCCGCTGCGGCGCGTGCGCACACCGGATGCGCGCGGCCTGAGACGCTGGCGGTGCCGGGAGCCGGCGCCAAATTGCTCGCAGCTCCTGTGCGAGCAGAGGGCGCTTCAAGGACAAGCGGGAACTTTCACTGCTGCCTCCACGTAGATTTGAATTGCTGGGGGTTTTACTATTCAATCACTATCCTTTTATAATTAAATAACTTCATGTTTTAGAGGATAAATTCAATGTACAGAGAGAAGCAGACAGTCAGAGGCCAGGAGAACTGCGAACAGGGAGGCCGGGTCCTACCCCCCAGGCCTGGCTGCAGGCACCCCTGCCAGGCCGCTGGCGGCCAGCGGAGAGCTCCAGGGAATGTTGTTAGATGGAAGCCACAGAAACCGGCTGCCTGGTTTAAGCAGCCAAGGAATTTATGGCAAGGACTTTCCGATGCAGGCTTGAGCGAAGGGCGAAAACAGCGGCAACCCCCCTCTGCCTGAGCCGCAGCAGACACGCCGCGGCAGATGTACCTGCCCAGCGCTCTGCAGGGCTGCCGCCCTCACCACCACCAGGGAGAATTCCCCCAGCTTCCCGGCATTACTGGCTCTTGTTCAAAATCTCTGGGTGCATCTGATCGCCACGCTCCTCTGGAGGCAAGGGAGGAGGCTGGGAATGAGTGTCTGTTTTTTCAGCTCCCACAGTGGGGGATTCTGCAACTAGAAAGAGCATTTCAGAAGCTAGGCAGCCAAAAAAGGCCAACAGGTATCTGTGACCATCATTCTCCCATTGTGAGGATCAAACAATCCCTGCCTGGGATTGAAACACATTTTGGGTTGTTTTAAAGGTTAATCTGTTGGGAACTGAATGTAAGATAAATTTTAGCCGAAATAAGCAGGCGAATAGAGGCAACAAAGGACAGGTAGTTTATTTGAGTGCAACTCCCGGGTGATGTTCTGCAGTCTGGGTATTACAGGCTGGGGAAAGTCACACCTGGTCAGAGAGGTGGGGGCTTATAAGGGATTAGGAGGGGGAGGAGTGGGCAAGCTATTCTAGGGGGCGTGGAGAGGTATGATTGGCTAAAGGTGACATAATAGACAACTAGAAACTTTTTTTCCTTCCAAGAGGGAGGAGGCTGACATCCGGATCTTAGTTGGCACATCGGTAGGCTGGAATTCAGGAAGAGCTGTCCCCTTTCCATATAAGGCACGGACCTTGGGGTCTGGTCTATTCCCCCCCTATGGCATCTCTCTGTTCTGTTTGCATGTCCTTGTTTTTCCTTCCTCCAGCCTAACATTCCAGCCTTTTGGTCATAATGCGTGACGACTCAATCTGGCTACTTCCGGCTGACAAGGGGAGTCGTGGGGGTTTGAAGCTGGTATTAGGCCAAAGGAGGGTGTTCAGTGGGAAGAGGTGCATAACGGTAAGTAATATCTGCTTGGTGGCGACCCGGGTCATATGGGTTAGCCGCTGTTGGAGGAACTTGAGGACACAAGGGGCAACTAAGAGTAAACCACAAACTGTTATTAAGGGGCTCAGTAGGGGCATTAGCCAGGCCATTATGGGGGACTGGAATTCTGGATCAAGTTTACATCTCAATGACTAGTATTGGGATTTAGCATAGATAAGACTGCATTATTGAAACAATACTTTTCTCTAAAATCACCCTCATTTTTATTAGAAGTAGCCAGATTAAGAAAATAATTAACAGTTGGCTTGATTATTTGCATAAGTGCAGCAAGAAGAGCAATTGATTACATAGGCTCTTTTAAATATGCTTTGCTGGAACTTTTTATAAGGAATTTCAGATTGGACTTTTAAAGGCTTCTTGAGGCCAGAAAGCCAAGCCAGACTTGCCATCAGCTTGTGCCTGCAGTACCTGTACATTTGAGTGAATTCCTCTCTTCTCTGAGGTTTTCAAGACATTCTTGAGGTTCCTGCACCTGCCAGGTAGTGACCTTCCTTACTCACCTGGTAAGGCTGCTGGGAACTCTATAAGCAAGGTACCAGGCCAGTTCTTTTAAGGGGCTTTGTTGGCTTTATAAAGTCAATCTTAGTTCCTTAAAACTGTCTGTTCATATGTGAGTTTACACACGTGTCTCTCAGGTATGACGTTCCAGTCAAAGCCTTGGTAATAAAACCAGTGTTTTTAATTGGTCCTCTTACAAGGAAAGCAGATTCTTATTGAACTTGTGCAAATAAACATACTGCCATGAAATATAAAAATAGTCACTGAGAGTTTTTAAATTCTGAAGGGATTAGGTAGAGAGAAAGATAAAGTTTCAATTCTGCTTATAAAGGCAGTGATTTACTAAACTGTTGTCAGCTTAAGAGAAAAAGCTTAAAACACTTTATCAACATTTCAAACAAAAAGCCACAAAATAATCTTCCTTAGTTTATTTAATCCTATGTAACTAATACCCGTTCTGCTGAAACCTAGTTCTTTACTAATTTAAGAGTAATAAAACAGTGACTATAAATAATAAAAGATTTACAAATGACAATGGTTAAAGATTTGATGAGAGCTTACTGTAAGGCAGTTGACATAAGGAAATTCTGATATTTCTGTAACACAAAACATTTAGTAACAAAGTTTAGCATTATTCTTTTTGACAGTGCTTTCCAGGTAATTAAGCAGGTAATTATATATCAGATAAATAAGCCAAATTAGCCAAATACTTTCTCCAATGAGAAAAAGTTCTTCTGACATGTTCCAGGGTCCCTCTGGAAAATATCAGAGTTAACTAGAGGTAAAAGCACCTTTTTGAATTTGATTTTGGGAAGCTGTTAAAAGTTTTAAGGCACTTGCTTAAATAGTATTATAGGTTGCTATGATGCAATACTTATTTATTTAACCAGAATGACAACAAAATACCTCAAAGGCAAATAAAGGTTACACAATTGTTAGCAAACTTTAGCTTTTTGTCCCTTTAATATTAAGATTTCATTTTCTTAAATACTCTGACAACTCATTGAGACTTTAAGCATGAGAAACTGCTTTGATTAAACAATTAGAGAACTTTTTGCAATATTTCAACATTAAGAGCAGACTAACAGTTAAGAAAACTTTGTCTTTTTAACTGAAAACAAAATTCTAATTTTGCTGTGTACTTGATATTGATACTTATTTGCTTTAATTTTATATAGCATGACTATATTAAATTCTTCTACAAACTTTCTACAACTTTCTTTTTCATTTAGATTTTTCTCTCTAAATAAACAGCTGTACTTTAGAACAATTACTTTCTTTTATCAAAAGACATTTTTTAGCATGCAGAAATATTTTCCTTATTACTTTAAGTAGTTTTAATTAGAACTTAAAACCATTAGGTACCTTAATTTTCAGTGAACACTGAGAAATAGGCTATTATAAACTGTTACACTAGCATTCATTGGATTGACAAATTTATGAGCATTTTATAATTTCTGTTAACCATGAGCTTACAACACATCTCTCACTAAGCACAAAATATATCTTTTTAACTTAGCAAAACTTTAAGGTTTTAGGTCACCACAAAGATTTCTAGGCTGTAGATAGGTATACACACTGTAACACACAATTAAAAAGGTGTTCACTTGCTACACTTATTTAGTTCACCCATTGGTAACAACTATGCTAGATTACTTATAAGACCTTTACTGAATATTAGACAAAGCCAAGCCTTTAAGCATTTTATTCTCAAAAGATTAAGCAGATATCATCAACTTAAATGACCTTAGGTAAACTTAGGCAGCTAATAACCACAAGGACATGCCCGCCTCAGCCAAACCCAAATTAGCATTAATGCTTAACATTTTTTATCAGATTTTCTGGAAGTTTTAGAATGCCCAATTTTCACAAGCACTTGTTTTTAAATCAATTTTTATTAATACTATCCAGAGATAGGAAAATATTTTTCATTTACACACCTAGACACA
The DNA here is from genome assembly GCF_030020395.1 of Manis pentadactyla. Classification (NCBI taxonomy): domain Eukaryota; kingdom Metazoa; phylum Chordata; class Mammalia; order Pholidota; family Manidae; genus Manis; species Manis pentadactyla. The sequence goes on along the minus strand of NC_080020.1, from coordinate 141,913,486 downwards.
CAAACATACAAACTGAGACACAACAACTACAGTCAGCAACACTCTCCACACAAAAACATATGCACAGACAGACAAACTGATATAAAGACTTGAGTCACTGATATCCAATTGCTTTCTCTCTCCTCAGCTTCCTGTCTGTGGCTTCCAGAGCCAGAGGGCGGGAGGAGTGTGTTCCAGTGGGGGAAGAGGGCGGTGAAGGCAGAAGGAGAGGGGGAGGGGGTGGTGCAGCCACTGGAAGAGGAGAGCAGGACGACAGCATGGTTGAGAATGTAGGACTTTAAGATGGCGGTGACACGTGTGAAGACAAAGGACTTAAAGATGGTGGCGGAGAGAGGGGGAGGGGATAGCAAGCTGAGGGAGGCGGACGACAGGTTTTCTGGCGGATCTGAAAAGGAAGAAGGACTGAGCAGAGTAAGAGGCTGACAATCTTTAACTGGAGATCGGGTTAGGAGAACCTGAGTTATTAAACACTTAACATAAAGGTCTGGGCAGGAGTGCAAAGTCCAAAAAGCCTGCACATATAGGATTTCACCCCACTCTCTGCTCCAGTGACAATAATAAATCAAGGTGGTGAGGAGGTTAAAATTGAAAGTTCCCTCAGGGGGCCAGCGAGATTGATTGTCCAAGGGATACTGAGGCCTGGTCTCAGAGCAAAGAAACACTAGCTTCCATTTGTGAACCTCCTGGGACAAATATAGAGTAGCTAAATTAGAAATGAGACAGTGCAACGGGGTCTGAGCCTCTGCTTTTGAGGGCTGGTTCCCCATGTCTGCATTCACTTCCCAACTAATCCCACTGAGAGGAGCACCCAGCAACCCAAGCGCACCCAGTCAGGGGAGACGTCCTGGGAGCCTAGGTGAGGGACGTCCCCCATTCCGCAGGGCCAGGGGTGAGCCAGATGCCCGCAGAGGGTGGGCCAAATGCCCCACCTAGATGTACGTATGATTTCTAATGGACCAGGTGAAACGGAATTACGGAGGGAAACAGACTGGGGGAAACTGAGGGACTCACCGGAAAGTAGTCCATGCAGCGGAGAGCAGGCTGAGGTCCTGGATCGGGGAAGGAGGGGCCAGGGCCACCGGTGGCTGGTTGGGGCCCCACGCTCACGCTCCTTCCCGGGTTTCAGCACCAAATGTAAGATAAATTTTAGCCGAAATAAGCAGGCAAAGAGAGGCAACAAAGGACCAGGTAGTTTATTTGAGTGCAACTCCTGGGTGATGTTCCGTGGTCTGGGTATTACAGGCCGGGGAAGTCACACCCGGTCAGGGAGGTGGGGGCTTATAAGGGATTAGGAGGGGGAGGAGTGGGCAAGCTATGTTGGGGGCGTGGAGAGGTATGATTGGCTAAAGGTGACATAATAAACAACTAGAAACTTTTTTCCTTCCAAGAGGGAGGAGGCTGACATCCGGGTCTTAGTTGGCACATCAGGATGGAATTCAGGGAGAGCTGTCCCCTTTCCATATAAGGCACGGACCTTGGGGTCTGGTCTTTTCTCCCCCTATGGCATCTCTCTGTTCTGTTTGCATGTCCTTGTTTTTCCTTCCTCCAGCCTAACACTGAACCTTTAAGGAAATGTCCCCTGTGACAGACACCCTTGTTCTGTGGCTTGTCAATGGAGTGAGACCTTCCTGAACAGCCTTGGGAGGCAGAGGGAGGCATGCCAGGTGATCAGACAGTGGTGGGCCTTCCCGGGAGGGGTGGCAAGGAGCAGCATGCTAGGTCTAGGGCTGGGAACGAGGTTCCCTAGGGCCATGGCCAGGCTGGCTTTAGTTTGGGGAGGAAAGACAATGACAGAAACAGGGAAGGAGCTCTGCACGGGCAGCGGAGTGAACAGCTGGGACATGGTGGGAATGAGGACAAAGAGGGGCTTTGTGGGCCACTTAGGCTGGTTTTCTGGCCCAGTGGCCAAATGCGGGGTTGCAGGCCATTGGCAGCTGGCTAGGCCCTGCAGCTCCTGCCTGCTGTCTCTGTCTACCAGCCCACTTGCTGACTGTCCCTGCCAGGCCAGGAGCACTCTGTCCCTGAGCTTCCAGCCTGTATCCCTGCCCTCAGTGTTCACTTTCTCCTTTCTTGTCTTCCTTCAGAGTCCAGCTTACTGGCAGTTTCTCAATCCAGTGTATCCAGCCTTTCTTACCAAAGTGGTCGCCCACTCCCTTGACCAGCCCTGGAACCTGCCTTTGGGTCAAGTCCGTCCTGTTCTGCATTTGTTGTCCCCAGCCTCCCTCCCCTGACTTTGTCAAGACCTGTTACTGGGAGTCTGCCATCAGGGTAGGGGGTGCAGGTCACCGGGAGTACTCAGCTAGGTACTGAGTTCCCCACAGAGAGTATCTGGGCAGATCTGGGAGCACGGAGTGGAGTCACCTTACCTGAAGGGGAGATTCTAGTTAAGTATTAAAAAATACATTTTGGACAGATTTGGAGTTTTTCACAGACTGGATATGTCCGGGGAAGGACCAGGAAGGTGAAGGAAAGGCTCTCATGTTTCTCACTCCACTTCAAGCCCAGCCTAGGCAGGAAGGGTAGGGGCCTCCTCTCTTTGCCCCTGTGTGCTTCTCTCCTTGAAGACGTGATTTCACCTCCCCAGCAGAGTGCAGTCATGGTCATAAAAGCTTCAGGGATAATCCACAACTTGTTTCTATAGACACATTTTAACTTTAGATCTATTGCCTACTGACCCCTTGCAAGAAATTGGTATTTTTCCTAACCAATGACATGTTTTGATGGGCTTTTTTAAAGTTAAATTCATTTATTAAAACCACTTAGAGGTTGTAGCACAATTGCTTACAAAAAATCCAAATAAGTCTTTCTTTTTTTTCAGTTGGTTCTTTTCTTGCTTTCTATCCTCTAAGACTTAATATCTGCTTCCCCTCAGATTTGACAGCCCTGTTCCTTCCTGTACATTTCCCAAACAAACCCAAGGAGAAGGCTTGCTAAGATTATAAACCCATTGAAAAATGGTCAACCCCGCAGGCACCTCTGGCATTCAGCCAGCTGATGCCCACTCAGCAGGCAGACGTGGAGCCTGGGCCAAACCCAGAACCCGTGGTTATCTTGCTGCTGCTCATTCCCCTCCCACCATGACCTGGCCAGTAAGGGGGGCACCAGGCTAACATCCGAGCTAACTGGTCAGTGCTCATGCCAGGTTGGTTGGTAAACAATTTCAGTAGCTCCCCTCTCCATTTAAACAATGTCTTCCCCCAAAATTCAAAGCTCTTTAGTCTCATGATTTTCTCTGCCAATCATACTATTTTGAAATGGTGAGTAGATACCTAATGTTCAGATGTAAATGAGAGAACAAAACCTTTCTGGCTTGAACCTCTCAGACAAGCTGGGGCCTTCCACAGCTCCATGCAGGGGCAGAGCCCAGCTGGCTGTCCCACAGAGAGTAGCTGCAGGACTGCCTTGGGAGGGCGACAGAGGGTTGGAAGGCCATCTGGTCCCAGGTACCAGCACAGTGAAGGTGGTCTGTGCACAGGAACGTTGGTCAGGGCTAGAACCCCTCCTGAGCACATTTGTGCTGAGAAGCTGTTTCTTTGGGTCTCCAAAGCAAGACCTCAAGTTCCCTAATCACTTACGGATGGCCCTTTCCCTGGGCCACTCTCTGTTTACAACTGTCCTTGTGGCTTAATTATAAATAGCATCTCTCTCATTCTAAAAGTACCGTACTTAAGATGAAAATTTTTTTTTACATTTTTTTATTAAGGTACCATTGATATACGTTCCTATGAAGGTTTCATAAGAAAAACAATGTGGTTGCCACATTCACCCATATTATCAAGTCCCCCCCACACACCCCATTGCAGTCACTGTCCATCAGTGTAGTAAGATGCCACAGCATCATTACTTGTCTTCTCTGTACTACACTGTCTTCCCCGTGACCCCACACACACCATGTGCACTAATCATAATACCCCTCAGTCACCCTCTCCCTCCCTCACCCCTCCCTTTTGATAACTGCTAGTCCCATCTTGGAGTCTGTGACTCTGCTGCTGTTTTGTTCCTTCAGTTTTGCTTCGTTGTTATACTCCACAAATGAGGGAAATCATTTGCTATTTGTCTTTCTCTGCTTGACTTATTTCACTGAGCATAATACCCTCTAGTTCCATCCATGTTATTGCAAATGGTAGGATTTGTTTAGTATTCCATTGTGTATATGTACATCTGCTTTATCTATTCATCTACTGAGAGACACTTAGGTTGCTTCCATTTCTTGGCTATTGTAAAAAGTGCTGCAATAAACATAGGGGTGCACATGTCTTTTTGAATCTGAGATCTTGCTTTCTTTGGGTAAATTCCTAGGAGTGGAATTCCTGGGTCAAATGGTATTTCTATTTTGAGTTTTCTGAGGAACCTCCATATTGCTTTCCACAATGGTTGAACTAGCTTACATTCTCACCAGCAGTGTAGGAGGGTTCCCCTTTCTCCGCATCCTCACCAGCATTTGTTGTTCTTAGTCTTTTCGATGTTGGCCATCCTAACTGGTGTGAGGTGATATCTCATTGTGGTTTTAATTTGTATTTCCCTGATAATTAACGATGTGGAGCATCTTTTCACGTGCCTGTTGGCCATCTGAATTTCTTCTTTGGAGAATTGTCTGTTCTTATCCTCTGCCCATTTATTAATTAGGTTATTTTCTTTTTGGGTGTTGAGGCATGTGAGTTCTTTATGTATTTTGGATGTTTACCCCTTGTCACATATGTCATTTACAAATATACTTTCCCATACCATAGGATGCCTTTTTGTTCTGCTGATGGTGTCCTTTGTTGTACAGAAACTTTTTAGCTTGATGTAGTCCCATTTGTTCATTTTTGCTTTTGTTCCCCTTGCCCGAGGAGATGTGTTCAGGAAAAAGTTGCTCATGTTTATATTCAAGAGAGTTTTGCCTATGTTTTCTTCTAAGAGTTTTATGGTTTCATGACTTACATTCAGTTCATTTTGAGTTTACTTTTGTGTATGGGGTTAGACAATAATCCAGTTTCATTCTCTTGCATGTAGCTGTCCAGTTTTGCCAACGCCAGCTGTTGAAGAGGCTGTCATTTCCCCATTGTATATCCATGGTTCTTTTATCATATATTAATTGACCATATATGGTTGGCTTTATATCTGGGCTCTCTAGTCTGTTCCATTGGTCTATGGGTCTGTTCTTGTGCCAGTACAAAATTGTCTTGATTACTGTGGCTTTTTAGTAGAGCATGAAGCTGGGAAGTGAGATCCCCCTTGCTTTGTTTTTTCTTCTCAGAATTGCTTTGCTATGTGAGGTCTTTTTTGGTTCCATATGAATTTTAGAATGATTTTCTCTTGTTCATTGAAGAAGGCCTTTGGTATTTTGATAGGAACTGCATTGAATCTATAGATTGCTTTAGGCAGGATGGCCATTTTGACAATATTAATTCTTCCTATCCATGAGCATAGGATGAGTTTCCATTTATTGGTATCTTCTTTAATTTCTCTCATGAGTGTCTTGTAGTTTTCAAAGTACAGGTCTTTCACTTCTTTCATTAGGTTTATTCCTAGGTGTTTTAAGATGAAAATTTTATAGCCACCCTACTTATTTCTCACTGCCTTTATGGGTCTGGAGGAGGCAGTCACTGCTGGCTCAGTGGAGTCTTTCAACAGTGAAGAAAGAATTTATTACAAGGCCTGGGTTCATCGCACTGCTCTTGAGAATGCATGGCTGTCTCCAGTTTGTTTGTCTGGGCTCCTACAGGCTCACAGAAACATTCAATGGGATGGAAGATGTCTAACAATCCATGCTCACTGTCACAGAATAGAAACTATGGACCGCTGGCTCTTCGCCAACATTAGCACTCCCCAGCTCTACCCCCTATTAAATGGTCCCCTAATGCCACCAGCAAGTGGAATTCAAAAAAAGGTAGTGTTTTTAACTTTGTGTTATTTTCTGGGGAAAAAAGTGTTCATGGCAATAATTTAGAAAAGCAATAAAAAGAAAAATATGTTAATAATCACCCATAATTTATGTTCTACAAGGCAGCATTCCTGGAATCTTCCAAAAATCACTGTCAGGGGAAATCAGTGCAGTGATTGTTTCTAGATTGAAAAAGACTTACAAAGATTACATAGCAACCAAATGCAATACATAAACCCTGATTGAATCATGTATTAGAAAGAAAAAAGCAGAAAGAAAAGCCTTTTGGAGGCATTCTGAATATGGATGGATAATTGATATTATGGGGTAATTGTTAGTTTTCTTAGATGTCATAATGGGTCAAAATATGTGCACACATACAAAGAGAATTCAAATATGGCAAAATGTTAACTAGTGGTATATCTGGTTAGAGGCCATGTTGATATTCATTAAGCTATTCTTTTAACCTTTCTTTCATGTTTGAAAGTTTTCAAAATAAGTTGGAGCCATATCCACACATAATCATACCACAGAAAGGTAGTCACCACTAACATCATTTTTTAATATTTATATATATTGCAAATATATGTTTTAAGTAAAATTCAGTTATTTATACATAATTTTATAACCTCTTTAGAGCAATATGTCTACACTGAAAATTTAAAAATTAAAATTGAATAACACTATTTTGTAATCTCTTATTCTGACTATTGTGAGCATTTTCTTGCCAGTAAATATCCATAGAAAACGTAACTATTAATGCTGCCTAATATTCTACCATGTGTCTATGTCCTAATCTACTTAATCATCTTCTGATTTGTCTTCCACACTAATAACTCATTATGAACAGCTTTACATGAATCTTTGTTCTTTTTTGTGCATTGTCTGTATTTTACAAAATATCTTACCATATCCAGGTTACTGGAACCTTTTCCAAATCCATGGTACAGCTACCTTTATTGATACTCAGTTGCTTGCTATGCCCTTGGCAAGTTAGTCACGGGTCAGTACAGGCAGTGGCCCTATGACAACTGGCTGTGTACTGTCACAGCCATGGGGTGGATGGCACCCTCAGTAGTCCAGACCTTTTGGCATAGACTTAATGAATCTCTTCCATAGCTTGTCAACCCAGGCAAATGTTAGTCATCACAGAACAGCATTGAGAGGCATCTTCTACTAGCAGAGGTTTTCAGAGACTGATTTTCTATTTCTATTCCCATATCCTTTTAGGCTATAAGTGGGATGAATTTAGACCTTCTGGCCAGCCTCAACACTGGCCCAGATGGACCCACATGAAGGAAATAAGCTAACTCTAGAAGGGCCTTAAAATGCAATTTAAGCTTTTACTGAAGTCTCCTGAAGAGAGATATGTGCTGCATGACACACAGGAAGATGCTCCTAGACCCCATCCCTATGTCTCACCAGGCATGACCTCGCCCCTGGCTTTCTCCCTCAACCTCCCATCTCTGGCTTTGCCTTTATGCCCTCTTTCTGCTAACACTTGAGCCCCCCACAACTTTCAGATCTGACTGCCTCTTTCTGTGAGTGGTTTCTTGCCCTCCCTGATGAAACCAGCCTGCCCCTACTGATGCCTGTAATTTCCTTCTTTGCCTCCTACATGGACCCTCCACCCATGGAGGCCTCCAAGCCAGGCTGGACACGAGGACCTCGCATGGATCAGGGGAGGTTTAAATGTTCTGTGCTAATATTTCTTCTGCCGTAGTCAGGTCACAAGCTTCCTCAAACACTACTTGGAAAGGGCCAGGGTAGAAGCATTTTGCCATGCACACTTACTAGTGCCAGGTCCTAATCCTGTTGGGGTTAGTGCGTAAACAAGTACACACATGGGCTCACCTTTGGAGGTTGTAGGAAAGGTGCTAAGCCCAGAGTGAGAGACAATCCACTACAGTGATGGGGCAGAGCAGTGCTTTCTCTCATCCACACCACAGCACACACAGGAAAGGCTCATCTCTGCACTTGAGTCAAGATGGTACATGTGTGTGTGTATATGTGCATATAAACATTTTCTTCAGTCCTAACAAGATAACAGCTTAAAATTCTTCAAAGTCAATCTTAAAAACAATAAAATAATCATTAAAAAACAAATAAAACCAAACATTTAAAACCCCTAGATTTATGCAATTAGAGAAAAAGAATTGAGAAAGCTTAAAATACCAGGACTTTATGGACAGAAGGTATTTTACATAGGAGTAAGTTTAATGTTCAATTCTGTTCAGTACACATAGAATTCTATTTATTCAGTTTTTAAAATGTTGACTTTTAAGGAACAAGGCTAATTGGCTAAGCTTTCCAAATTAAAAAATAGAACAAGAATTATATGTAAAACCATTCTACTGCAATCCTAGGTATTTGTTTAGTTAAGCCTTGATGGCTACTCCTGGGAAGGCGGTGATGGCCTGAGTGTGGCTGTGGGGTGAGATGCAAGGTGACATCAGGACACATGCCCCTCTGTGCTGGAGCAGGCTGGTCTGGCATTATGACCTGTTCCTCACTGACTCACTCTACCACCTCAGGTTGCTTCACCAGGCTGAGATCCTGTTCCTTATCTAGGCATCTACCCTACTGGATGGCTGGAGATGATAAGAGAATGCACAAGGTGCACTTGGCTCTGTGCCTACCACACGGGAAGTGCCTGTAAAAGTTATCAGCTGTAGCACATGACCATTTACATATGGAAGTAGGTCTCTGATCATACTTAAAACATATTTTAAAAATAAGCACTAGTTAAATTAATGAAATAAAATAATTTTAAGAATAACCCACTCTATCCATTCCAGTTCCCACTCTCCACCTCTAACATGAATTTGTGTGAAATGGTAGCCTTTTTAAATTAAGGTATAATTGATATACACTCTTATGAAGGTTTCACATGAAAAAACAATGTGGTTACTACATTTACCCATATTATCAAGTCCCCACCCATACTCCATTGCAGTCACTGTCCATCAGTGCAGGAAGATGACACAGATCCACTCTGTGCCATCTCTGTGCTACACTGTTCTCCCCGTGATCCCCCACACCATGTGTACTAAACATAGTACCCCTCAGTCCCCTTCTCCCTCCCTCCCCACCCACCCTCCCCTTTGGTAACCACTAGTTCATTCTTGGAGTCTCTGAGTCTGCTGCTATTTTGTTCCTTCAGTTTTGCTTTATTGTTATACTCCACAAGTGAGGGAAATCATTTGGGACTTGTCTTTCTCCACCTGGCTTATTTCACTGAGCATAATGTCCTCCAGCTCCATCCATGTTGCTGCAAATGGTAGGATTTGTTTCTTTTTTATGACTGAATAGTATTCCATTCTGTATATGTTCCACATCTTTATCCATTCACCTACTGATGGACACTTAGGCTGCTTCCATATCTTGGCTATTGTAAATAGTGCTGCGATAAACATAGGGGTGCAAATATCTTTTTGAATCTGAGAAGTTGTATTCTTTGGGTAAATTCCAAGGAGTGGGATTCCAGGGTCAAATGGTATTTCTATTTTGAGTTTTTTGAGGAACCTCCATACTGTTTTCCACAATGGTTCAACTTGCTTATATTCCCACTAGCAATGTAGTGGGATCCCTGTTCTCCGCATCCTGCCAGCATTTTTTGTTCCTGGTCTTCTCTACGTTGGCCATGCAAACTGGTGTGGGGTGATATCGCATTGTGGTTTTAGTTTGCATTTCCCTGATGATTAGTGATGTGGAGCATCTTTTCATGTGTCTGTTGGCCATCTGAATTTCTTCTTTAGACAACTGTCTCTTCATATCCTCTGCCCATTTCTTAATCAGGTTACTTGCTTTTTGGGTGTTGAGTGTGTAAATTCTTTATATATTTTGGATGTTAACCTCTTGACAGATATGTCATTTACAAATATATTCTCCCATACTGTGGGGATGCCTTTTTGTTCTGTTGATGGTGTCCTTTGCTGTACAGAAACTTTTGAGTTTGATGTAGTACCATGAGTTCATTTTTGCTTTTATTTCCCTTGCTCGAGGAGATGCATTCAGGAAGAAGTTGCTCATGCTTGTATTCAGGAGATGTTTGCCTATGTTGTCTTCTAAGAGTTTTACGGTTTCATGACTCACATTCAAGTCTTTAATCCATTTCGAGTTTACTTTTGTGCATGGGATTAAACAATAATCCAGTTTCATTCTCTTGCATGTAGTTGTCCACTTTTGCCAACACCAGCTGTTGAAGAGGCTGTCATTTCCCCATTGTATATCCATGGTTCTGTTATCATATATTAATTGACCATATATGGTTGGGTTAATATCAGGGCTCTCTATTCTGTTCCACTGGTCTTTGGGTCTGTTCTTGTGCCAGTACCAAATTATCTTGATTACTGTGGCTTTGTAGTAGAGCATGAAGTTGGGAAATGAGATCCCCCCTGCTTTATATTTCCTTCTCAGAATTGCTTTGGCTATCCGAGGTCTTTTGTGGTTCTGTATGAATTTTAGAATGATTTTCTCTAGTTTGTTGAAGAAGGCCATTGGTATTTTGATAGGAACTGCATTGAATCTATAGATTGCTTTAGGCAGGATGGCCATTTTGACAATATTAATTCTTCCTATCCATGAGCATAGGATGTTTCCATTTATTGGTATCTTCTTTAATTTCTCTCGTGAGTGTTTTGTAGTTTTTTTTAAATTTTATTTTGGTATCATTAATCTACAATTACATGAAGGACATTATGTTTACTAGGCTCCCCCCTTCACCAAGTCCCCCTCACTGTCAGATCCCTGTTCACTGTCACTGTCCATCAACATAGTAAGATGCTGTAAAATCACTACTTGTCTTCTCTGTGTTGCACAGCCCTCCCCATGCCCCCCCCACTATACATGTTAATTGTAATGCCCCCTTTCTTTTTTTCCCACCCTTATCCCTCCCTTCCCACCTGTCCTCCCCAGTCCCTTTCCCTTTGGTAACTGTTAGTCCATTCTTGGGTTCTGTGATTTTGCTGCTGTTTTGTTCCTTCAGTTTTCTTTTGTTCTTATACTCCACATATGAGTGAAATCATTTGGTACTTGTCTTTCTCCGCCTGGCTTATTTCACTGACCATAATACCCTCTAGCTCCATCCATGTTGTTGCAAATGATAGGATCTGTTTTTTCTTATGGCTGAGTAATATTCCATTGTGTATATGTACCACCTCTTCTTTATCCATTCATCTACTGATGGACATTTAGGTTGCTTCCATATCTTGGCTATTGTAAATAGTGCAGCAATAAACATAGGGGTGCATCTGTCTTTTTCAAACTGGAGTGCTGCATTCTTAGGGTAAATTCCTAGAAGTGGAAATCCTGGGTCAAATGGTATTTCTATTTTGAGCATTTTGAGGAACCTCCATACTGCTTTCCACAATGGTTGAACAAATTTACATTCCCACCAGCAGTGTAGGAGGGTTCCCCTTTCTCCACAACCTCGCCAACATTTGTTGTTGTTTGTCTTTTCTATGGTAGCCATCCTTACTGGTGTGAGGTGATATCTCATTGTGGTTTTAATTTGCATTCTCTGATGACAAGCGATGTGGAGCATCTTTTCATGTGTCCGTTGGCCATCTGAATTTCTTCTTTAGAGAACTGTCTGTTCAGCTCCTCTGCCCATTTTTTAATTGGGTTATTTGCTTTTTGTTTGTTGAGGTGTGCGAGCTCTTTATATATTTTGGATGTCAACCCTTTATCGGATATGTCATTTACGAATATATTCTCCCATACTGTAGGACAGCTTTTTGTTTTATTGATGGTGTCCTTTGCTGTACAGAAGCTTTTCAGCTTGATAGAGTCCCACTTGTTCATTTTTGCTTTTGTTTCCCTTGCTGGGAAGATATGTTCAAGAAGAGGTCACTCATGTTTATGTCTAAGAGATTTTTGCCTATGTTTTTCTCTAAGAGTTTTATGGTTTCATGACTTACATTCAAGTCTTTGATCCACTTCAAATTTACTTTTGTTTATGGGGTTAGACAGTGATCCAGTTTCATTCTCTTACATGTAGCTGTCCAGTTTTGCCAGCACCATCTGTTGAAGAGACTGTCATTTCCCCATGGTATGTCCATGGCTCCTTTATCGAATATTAGTTGACCATATATGTTTGGGTTAATGTTTCGAGTCTCTATTCTTTTCCATTGGTCTGTGGCTCTGTTCTTGTGCCAGTACCAAACTGTCTTGATTACTGTGGCTTTGTAGTAGAGCTTGAAGTTGGGGAGTGAGATCCCCCCCATCTCAGGATTACTTTAGCTATTCGGGTCTTTGGTGTTTCCATATGAATTTTTGAACTATTTGTTCCAGTTCATTGAAGAATGCTGTTCGTAGTTTGATAGGGATTGCATCGAATCTGTATATTGCTTTTGGCAGGATGGCCATTTTGACGATATTAATTCTTCCTAGCCAGGAGCATGGGATGAGTTTCCATTTGTTAGTGACCTCTTTAATTTCTCTTAAGAGTGTCTTATAGTTTTCAGGGTATAGGTCTTTCACTTCCTTCGTTAGGTTTATTCCTAGGTATTTTATTTTATTTGATGCTATTTTGAATGGAATTGTCTTCCTGATTTCTCTATTAGTTTATTGTAAGTGTATAGGAAAGCCACAGATTTCTGTGTGTTAATTTTGTTTCCTGCAACTTTGCTGAATTCCGATATTAGCTCTAGTAGTTTCAGAGTGGAGTCTTTAGGGTTTTTTATGTACAATATCACGTCATCTGCAAATAGTGACAGTTTGACTTCTTCTTTACCAATCTGGATTCCTTGTATTTCTTTGTTTTGTCTAATTGCCATGGCTAGGACCTCCAGTACTATGTTGAATAACAGTGGGTAGAGTGGGCATCCCTGTCTTGTTCCTGATCTCAGAGGAAAAGCTTTCAGCTTCTTGCTTTTCAGTATGATGTTGGCTGTGGGTTTATCATATATGGCCTTTATTATGTTGAGGTACTTGCCCTCTATACCCATTTTGTTGAGAGTTTTTATCATGAATGGATGTTGAATTTTGTCGAATGCTTTTTCAGCATCTATGGAGATGATCATGTGGTTTTTGTGAGTGTCTTGTAGTTTTGAGGGTATAGGTCTTTCACTTCTTCGGTTAGGTTTATTCCTAGGTATTTTATTCTTTTTGATGCAACTATGAATGGAACTGTTTTCCTGATTTCTCTCTCTGCTAGTTCATTGTAATTGTATAGGACTGTCACAGATTTCTGTATTAATTTTGTATCCTGTAATGTAGCTGAATTCAGATATTAGATGTAATAGTTTTGGAGTGGATTATTTAGGGTTTTTAATGTACAATATCATGTCATCTGCGAACATGGACAGTTTAACTTCTTCCTTGCCAATCTGGATGACTTTATTTCTTTGTGTTGTCTGATTGCTGTGGCTAGTACCTCCAGTACTATGTTGAATAGAAGTGGGGAGAGTGGGCATCCTTGTCTTGTTCCCGATCTTAAAGGAAAAGCTTTCAGCTTCTTGCTGTTAAGTATGATGTTGACTGTGGGTTTGTCATATGTGGCCTTTATTAGATTGATGTACTTGCCCTCTATACCATTTTGTTGAGAGTTTTTATCATGAATGGATGTTGAATTTTGTCAAATGCTTTTTCAGAATCTATGGAATGATCATGTGGTTTTTGTCTTTCTTTTTGTTCATCTGGTGGATAATGTCGATGGATGTTTGAATGTTGTACCATCCTTGCATCCCTGGAATAAATCCTACTTGATCATGATGGATAACCTTTTGGATGTATTTTTGAATTCAGTTTGCTAATATTTGGTTGAATATTTTTGCATCTATGTTCATCAGGGATATTGGTCTGTAATTTTCTTTTTTGGTCGGGTCTTTGCCTGGTTTTGGTATTAAAGTGATGCTGGCTTCATAGAATGAGTTTGGAAGTATTCCCTCCTCTTCTATTTTTTGGAAAACTTTAAGGAAGTATGGGTATTATGTTTGATAAAATTCAGCAGTGAAGCCATCTGCTCCAGGGGTTTTGTTCTCAGGTAGTTTTTTGATTACCAGTTCAATTTTGTTGCTGGTAATTGGTCTGTTCAGATTTTCTGCTTCTTTGTGGCTCAGCCTTGGAAGGTTCTATTTTCCTAGGAAGTTTTCCATTTCTTCTAGGTTATCCAGTTTGTTAGTATATAATTTTTCATAGTATTCTCTAATAATTCTTTGTATTTCTGTGGTGTCCGTAATGATTTTTCCTTTCTCATTTCTGCTTCTGTTTATATGTGTAGACTCTCTTTTTTTCTTGATAAGTCTGGCTAGGGGTTTATCTATTTTGTTTATTTTCTCGAAGAACCAGCTCTTGCTTTATTCTTCTCAATTTTATTTATTTCTGTTCTGATCTTTATTATGTCCCTCCTACTGACTTTGGGCCTCATTCGTTCTTCTTTTTCTAGTTTCATTGATTGTGAGTTTAGACTGCTTATATGGGATTGTTCTTCTTTCCCGAGGTAGGCCTGTATTGCAATATACTTTCCTTTTAGCATGGCCTTGACTGCGTCCCATTGATTTTGTGGTGTTGAATTATTGTTGTCATTTGTCTCCATATATTGCTTGATCTCTTTTTTTATTTGGTCATTGATCCATTGTTTATTTAGGAGCATGTTGTGAAGCCTCCATGTGTTTGTGGGATTTTTCATTTTCTTTATGTAATTTATTTCTAGTTTCATACTTTTGTGATTTGAGAAACTGATTGGTACAATTTCAATCTTTTTGAATTTACCAAGGCTGTTTTTGTGGCCTAGTATATGATCTATTCTTGAAAATGTTCCATGAGTACTTGAGAAGAATGTGTATTTCTGCTGCTTTTGGGTGTAGAGTTCTTTAGATTTCTGTTAGGTCCATCTGTTCTAGTGTGTTGTTCAGTGCCTCTGTGTCCTTCTTTTCTGTCTGGTTAACGTGTCCTTCAAAGTGAGTGGAGTGTTGAAGTCTCCTAGAATCAATCCATTGCATTCTAGTTCCCCTTTTAGTTCAGTTAGTATTTGTCTCACATATGTAGGTGCTCCTGTGTTGGGAAAATAGATATTTAGTTATATCTTCTTGTTGGAATGACCCCTTTATCATTATGTAATGCCCTTCTTTCTCTCTTGTGACTTTCTTTGTTTTTAAGTCTATTTTGTCTGATATAAGTACTGCAACACCTGCTTTTTTCTCTCTATTAGTTGCATGGAATATATTTTTCCATCCCTTCACTTTTAGTCTGTGTATGTCTTTGGGTTTAAAGTGAGTCTCTTGTAGCATATAGATGTGTCTTGTGTTTCTATCCACTCAGTGACTCTATATCTTTTGATTGGTGCATTCAGTCCACTTACATTTAGAGTGATTATTGATAGGTATGTACTTATTGCCGTTGCAGACTTTAGATTCATGGTTACTTACCAAAGGTTATGGGGTAACTTACTATCTATGAGTCTAACTTAACTCACTCAATATGCTATTACAAACACAATCTAAGGGTTCTTTTCTTGTTCTCCTCCTTTTTCTTCCTCCTCCATTCTTAACATATTAAATATCGTATTCTGTCCTTTTTGTCTATCCCTTGATTCACTTTGGGGATAGTTAATTTAATTTTGCATTTGCTTAGTAATTAGGTGTTCTACTTTCTTTACTGTGGTTTTATTACCTCTGGTGACAGCTATTACACCTTAGGAACACTTCCATCTATAGTAGTCCCTCCAAAATAGACTGTAGAGATGGTTTGTGGGAGGTAAACTCTCTCAGCTTTTGCTTATCTGGAAATTGTTTAATCCCCCCTTCAAATTTAAATGATAATTTTGCCAGATATAAATTAATCTTGGTTCCAGGCCCTTCTGCTTCATGGCATTAAATACATCATGCCACTCCCTTCTGGCCTGTAAGGTTTCTGCTGAGAAGTCTGTTGTTAGTCTGATGGGCTTTCCTTTGTATGTGATCTTATTTCTGCCTCTGGCTGCTTTTAACAGTCTGTCCTTACCCTTAATTTTTCCCATTTTAATTACTATGTGTCTTGATGTTGTCTTCCTTGGGTCCCTTGTGTAGGGGGATCTGTGGATCTCCATGGTCTGAGAGACTATCTCCTTCCCCAGATTGGGGAAGTTTTCAGCAACTACCTCCTCAAAGACACTTTCTATCCCTTTCTCTCTCTCTTCTTCTTCTTCTTCTTCTGGTACCCCTATAATGTGAATATTGTTCCACTTGGATTGGTCACACAGTTCTTTCGATATTCTTTCATTTTTAGAGATTCTTTTTCTCTCTGTGCCTCAGCTCCTTTGTATTCCTCTTCTCTAGTTTCTATTTCATTTATTGTCTCCTCCACCATATCCAACCTGCTTTTAATACCCTCCATCATGTTCTTTAACGATTGGATCTCTGACCTGAATTCATTCTTGAGCACAGCTTCAATTTTGTTTGTTGAATTAGTTTTGTCATTTAAGAAACCCAGAATATTTTTCAATAAAAACTAAAACTAAGATTTATGATAGGTTATATTAACCCCCATTTCTCTGAAAATATCTTATTTATTACTGTAAATAAGAAAGGTGGTTTCACTGGATATGACTTCTGAGACTTCTCTCCTAACCTATCTTCTCTGAAATCAAATGTGATACTTTTGTGTGAATATTTTCAGTTTGAAAGGTCCTATAAGATATTCCAATAGTCAATTCTTATTTAAAAACTACCAACCATGTTGTTGATACTAAGTGAAATATTTAGGGAAAATTAAAGGAAATGATAAAAGAAAAGCCCATTTATGCTTTGGAAATACTGCCACTGTTTATGTATGTATGAAATTCATACAGAAATTCACATTTATAGTTATGTTGTCATTTTGCTGAAATTTTAATGTAAACAAAGCACAAGGAAAGTTGCAGTAAGACCTCATATGAGCCTCAACTGAGGCGTCCTCTGATGGTGTCTCAACCTGGAGGACAATTCTTGGTTCATCTGGAGGCTGAAAGCAATCTTCAAACAGAATTATTATGCATCTAGAAATAACTAGCATTCTCTCTGGTTCCACCTCTATTTTCAGATGACTGTTTCTTATCTGTACAACCAATAAGCAAAAAGTACAGAAAATATAGGTGTTATGATGTTTTCAACTCATACCATGGGTATATCACGGCCTTGGTAGTTGCCAACTGACTGAGCCCAAACTGCTCTATAGTCATGTACTTCACTTGAAATGTAAACATGAGCCCTAAAAATCAAGTAGCAACTCAAAGCACTGTAGATTTATTCCACTGTTTCTTTTATTATTTTTATCTTATGTATATCTATTATCAAAATAATATATAATATAAACCACCACAACCAATCTACCATATTAATATAGCCATTGTAAGTATTAGTTCAACTCACTTTAAGTGTGATTTGTCTTTATTTTATTCAACACCTCATAAGCATTTTTCTGCGTTAATATTATCTTTATAGCCATAATTTAAATGGTTGAGCAAGATTTTATTAAGTGCCTTGGTCATAAGCACTTAATTATTTTAGACGGTTAGGTGTTTTAAGCCATTATAAACTATGCTGTAATTAACATATTTATGCATATTGCTTTTCCTGTATTCAGGATTTCTTTTCTCTAAATTCTCTAAATTCTTTGCTTAACATTTTCAAAAATCAATATATACTTTCAAATTGCTTTCCAAAATGCATTAAAAATGTATGAGAGTACCACTGCACTTCTGGCAATAGTATCAGCCCTATGCCAACATTTTACCTGGTTTTGTAGAACAAAAAGGCCTTAATTCATATATTGAAGTAAGGCTACACCTAAGATACTAATTAGCACTCTTTAACTCTGAGCCACTAGGTGGAGCTAAAAATACAAATAAAACAGTACCAACACTGTTACTGAAATACTATAGGCTTTTCTTTCACTGATAATTTTGAAGCATAAGAGATGGAACTTTAGATTAAATTTTAAATATGCAAGATGAAATCAGGCAGATTTATGAATTCTGTACATGGCACAACTACATTTTTCTAACAATTTATATGTGTTTCTATCTTCCCATCTTGAATGAGAAACATAATTGAGATAATTTTTAGAGGCAAGTAACTCTCAAAGCCAGTAATAAAGACAGCTGTGCCAGAGAAGTAGCAACACTCTATTTAGGTGGAGTTTTTAAGAACATATTTTTTTAATATAAATGAGGTATTCTATTTTTATCACAAGAACTGTAGAAGAGAGAGGAAAGTCTATGGGCCAATTAATGGTCCAGAAGCAATGACAATTTTTAATAGACAAAACCATTAGGCACGTGTTAACTTACAATGGACCAATGGACCTAAGACCATCCCAGCTGCTGGGAACTTATGGCTCAGGAATTCTGGAACACAGCATTCAATCCTGGGTACAACTGACATTCTACTGCTACTCAGAACAAATGCCTTTCCTCTCTTCCTTTCTCCAAATCTTCCACCCATTGTTCTTTCTCCAACACACACACACACAGCCTCAGTACCTTAAAGGATACAAGTGAATTTAGGGATTCCAATTCTAACATATATGACCAAGAATAAGTAAAATAAATAAAGATACATCTAGAAATAATATTTTCAGCTGAACTCTTCATGTGTGTAAAACTGGTTTTACCTTCTCTTTTCCAGTAATCTACCAATCTGTACAGTTCCAGACCAAGGATGAATGAATAAAGTATATTCCTGATCCTTTTCCCTTGTCTCTTCCAAGCAATTACTGAAGTTTTTTCTTTCACTATTCAACTTTTTCTCCAATTTATTTAGGTACAACTAGGTACACAAAAGAGGTGAGGAAGACAGAGCCAGAGCTATCCTTTTACAATTCAACTGTGTTCATGTAACTCCACATCATTCCTCTAGCAATTACTACTTAAGTATATTCCTTTAATATATCACACTCATTAATTTTAAGGTTCATTACTGAATCAGTAATTTTAAAGAAAAAGAACACACTACCAAAACTAGAATTAAGCAAAATGGTATTGCAAAAACAATCTACTGCCACCTCTGTCATCATGAAAATATATTTATGAAATGATTTTGATGAAAGCAAATACTAGCACAATTACTTTTTTCTATTACTTACACCTTTTGTTCTAAGAGTGCTTTGTGGAGGGAGACCGTCTGTTCAAGCTCCCAAAGCTCTAGATCATGTTGTGCCTCAGCCTGCGTCTTGATTTTCCTCTGACATACATTCAACAGCTCCACTTCCTGCTGCTGCTGCATTTTCAAAGCTTGGCATTCTGCCTTCTGTGCTTCATCCGAACGTGGCTGAAAGAGAGAAAGAAAACAGATCTATCCTACTGTGAGCTATCTTTTCATGACGTATGGAAAGGAGGAGGTGTAAGTTAAGACAGACTACTCTTCTATAGGGCACAACTGTTCTCTCTTACATCTTGGAGTAAACAACTCCGAAAAAGGAAAGCATAGCAACCAATGAAGGCATTATAAAAATAAAACTATCATAAGCTATTTGGATGATGCCTAAATAATTATTATTTTTTTAAAGAAAAATATAGAATCTGATTGCTATAACTGAATCTCTTCTCTCCAATGGAAATAACTACAGAACAGGGACAAGCATGCTACAGCTATGGGCCAAATCTGAACAGCTATCTGATTTTTTGTTTTTGTTTTTGTTTTTCAATAGCCCACTAATTAGGAATGGTTTTTACATTCTGAAATGGTCATATTTTAAATGGCTATGTATACTCACATCATAACCTCAATTTTTCCTCCTGGCCCACAAAGCCTAAAATACTTACTATCTGGCCCATTAAGAAAAAGTCTAGAAACTTACATAGCAAATATTTTGTACCTGCACTCAAATGTGACCATCTGGATTCCCAATAAAGTACTACTTTTGAACACTGCTTAACAAAGCTGCTTCTCCAATCTTCATAAGCTGTTGGTATATGTACTAAACCCCTGCAAGGCACCAGCAGAGAGCCTATGTAGAACCTCATGTCCAAATGTATCGAAGAGAATTATGTATACATCATGCATATTTCCAAGCAATGCTGAGAACAAGAAGAATATGGACTACCATCACTATTTCCCAAGGTGCAACAGAGTTTTCATTTCCAACTTAATATTTTAATTGTTGGGATTTCATTCAGGTGGTGGAAGGAAAGGGGCACTAAATTTGTTTTGCCTAAGTAAAATAAACTTACGGCTTGAGTAGAGAGCATTTCACTAATGTTGTGGTCATACTGCTCAGTTAAGATGGCTAAGTTCTGGGCCTGTTCCTCCTTAGGGTTTACTACTTAGCACCATGAGCAAAAACCTGAAAGTCAGTTAACTAATCTTTCAAAGGTCAAAGAAAAGTTATGAGGGAAGGGACAACCCTTCTTGCGGTAATGATAACAGACATGAACTACATAAACATTTTTGAGATAAAGTAATTTGAGTTCAGAAACAGATTAACTCTGGCTTTAAATCACAGGTTAATTATTTTACGAACTCAAGTTTTAATGAAACTTAGTAAGAGGAGATATATTTTATAAGGTATACCCATCAAGCCTACAAGTAACAACACTCATTTGCTATACAAAGGCAGAACCTGTAGTTGAAATTATTTACCTTAATATATATACTGCCAGATATTGAATGGTTGACTGGGTGTGCAAATGCATGTATGACAAAACACCCTTGTCAAGGAACTAGTTCACACTCTTTGCTCCAATACAACAAAATCAAATATATATCCTTTTCTGCATTTTACACCAATTGAAGCTAAGTCATAATCATGTACCTTTATTTTGTAAAGGGTCAAGAAATGTCTAGCTAGAAAGACAAACTCTTGGTTTAGTTATGCTTAGCACTACTCTTAAATACTGCCCTTGGTTAATAAAATTCCTCCAAGTTAGCAAGGAATGGAACAATGAAATTTAGAATTCTCTTCTGACTTTGTATAACAGCCTCCATTCTTTAAGACACTTTTAAATATTCAAATATTTTGCCAAGAAAACTATAGTCACTTCATATCACTGGCTAATGACAAAAAGGAATGCCCTGAATATTTTTTTTCAACAGGATTAATACTTATACCAAGAATAAACAATATCCCTCAATGTTTGGCTCAAGTGAAAGCAGGATAAACATGTTCCAGTTATTTCTTTTTTTTTTTTTTAGATAATTATTATTTATTGAAGGGTAGTTGACGCACAGTATTACATTACATTAGTTTCAAGTGTACAACACAGTGATAAAACATTTATATACATAATTCTAGGTTCCAGCTATCACCATACCAAGCTGTTACAATATCTTGACTATATTCCTTATGCTATACATTACATCCTGGTTACTTATTTATTTTACCATTGGAAGTGTGTCCTTTTTTTTTTTTTTTTTTTTGTGAGGGCATCTCTCATATTTATTGATCAAATGGTTGTTAATGACAATAAAATTCTGTATAGGGGAGTCAGTGCTCAATGCACAATCATTAATCCACCCCAAGCCTAATTTTCATCAGTCTCCAATCTTCTGAGGCATAACGAACAAGTTCTTACATGGAGAACAAATTCTTACATAATGAATAAGTTACATAGTGAACAGTACAAGGGCAGTCATCACAGAAACTTTTGGTTTTGCTCATGCATTATGAACTATAAACAGTCAGTTCAAATATGAATACTCATTTGGTTTTTATACTTGATTTATATGTGGATACCACATTTCTCTCTTTATTATTATTATTTTAATAAAATGCTGAAGTGGTAGGTAGATACAACATAAAGGTAGAAAACATAGTTTAGTGTTGTAAGAGAGCAAATGTAGATGATCAGGTGTGTGCCTGCAGACTATGTGTTAATCCAAGCTAGACAAGGGCAATAAAACATCCACGTATGCAGAAGCTTTCTCTCAGAATGGGGGGGTGAGGTTCTAAGCCTCACCTCTGTTGATCCCCAATTTCTCACCTGATGACCCCCCTGCGACTGTGCCTGTCTTAGGTTGTTCCTCCCTTGAGGAATCTTACCCGTCTCTGGCTAACCAGTCATCTTCCGGGGCCATACAGGGAAATGTAGAGTTGGTAAGTGAGAGAGAAGCCTTATTGCTTGAAATGGTTAGCTTTTTATTTCTTTGCATATTTATGCCCTGTAGCTTCTATGCCCAGCATTTGTCTTGAGGTATCTTTACCACTTGGAAGAATTATGATACTCGGTAAATTTGATATGAGGCACGAATTCTATTTAAGAGTTGTAATTAGGAAGGAAGAAGAAAAGCTATAGAAGTAGCAGGCGGAAGAAAACATGGGAAGATTGATTATTTCTTTGACATATCTTCTTGTAGAGTAACTTCAGCATGTATAGGTTTTAAGCTACTACTTAAATTGCACACACACATTAACATAATAGGAGTATAGTTACATAACCAAAGCATATCTGTAATTACCAGCCATCTCCAGTGAAACCAAGAAAACCAGTTAGGCACCTTAGGCATTTGTGAAAACTTATCTATGATATGGTGGATATTGTCCAACTGAACTTGAACAGTCTGAGAGAAATCAGACAAATTAAAACAACCCATTCCTGGGGAATGTTCACATCCCTTATGTTCTTTTAACAGTAAATAGTCTGTAGTTGTAAGATTTTGGAGCGCTACAATTTGCACTTCTCTTAATTCTTGGTTGAGTTCCAACCGTATAGATCCAGTCAAATTTGTTGTGTTACTGTATGCACAGGCCAGCTTAGATATCTCCTTCATTCCCATGGCAAGTCCAGGAGCTGGTGGGATGAGGGCATCTACAGCTGTAGCAGTGTGTGGATCTTTGTTGGGGTTTTTTGATGATCATCTTCTGGCATGAGTCTTCCAGAGAGTGCTGATGTTGGAAGTTCTCTTTCATATCGTATCTTAGTTCAGTTGTTTCTTAATCACTTAATACTGACATAACATCACCTGATGGCAGATGAAAAAATGGCAGACAGATAATAGGTGTTTACCCAAGTTATTCCACAGAAATGGTGCCCCAGTGTCTACAAATACTGTCAGCTTACCTAAGTGTACAAACTGAAGTCCTCCTATCCCCCTTTAAAGTCTTGGAGAAAGTTGGAATAGATGCAAATATTGAAGTTAAACTATTACTTAGTAAATAAAAATTTACCTAAAAATGTTGCAACTGTTACTTAAGTAAATGAAATGACCTGGTGTTAAAACAGAGTCTGTTTTTCCAAGAAGGGACTAGGGTTACCAGAGGGAGGGGGTTGGGGAGTGTGGGTAGAAAGGGAGGGAGAAGGGGATTAAGTGGCACTATAATTAGCATTCACAATATAGGTGGGTCACAGGGAAGGCGGTACAGCATGGAGAAGACAAGCAATGACTCTATGGTGTCTTACTATGCTGAGGGAGAGTGACTGCAATGGGGACTTGATAGTAAGAGTGAATGTTGAAACCACAATGTTGCTCATGTGAAACCTTCATAAGATTGTATATCAATACCTTAATTTTTTTAAAAGTCTGTTTTGTTCAAATTGTGCAAGTAGATAGATACATACAACTAAGAGGAACATGGTGATTTTCTTTCCCACTAAAGTAACAGAACAATTTCTTTTACAGAAAATCTTGAGCTTATGTATCATGAGAAGGAAGCTTTATATCTGAAGTCTGACTATGATTGTGAAACATTATTTTTCCCCTTGATTTTTTAATAGTATCTGTGAAAGTCAGACTAGTGTCTACAAGCTTTCAAACGGAGAAGGCTGCAACAACAGGGGAAAAAAAGGAAGGGTTAAACAGCAAACAACTAACCTATTTCAAGCCCCAGAGAAATGAGTCGTATTAGCTTTATGGTATGACCAAAGAAAATGAACAAACTTTCAGTTTGGTTTAGTTCTGCGTGCTGCTTACTTTAAAACTGTAATTAATTTTATAGACATGCTTTAAATATATTTTGGTGGGAAACTACTGTGTAGCCACTACAAAGAAAAAATAAATCTGGAAATTCATTATGAATTCTGATTTTTATAAGCATTAACTAATGACGGTTATGTGGGTAGTCAATTTATGAGCCACTCTGTAAACGATGTTCATTAGCTGTTTTGAAGACACAGCAAAGTAAAATTTTACTTGGATTCACAAGGAAAGGGTGAATCATAGCTTTGCTTCTGTATTTTGTTCAGGACAACTTGTATGAATGGAGTTGAATAGGAATCAGAGATATCACGAGGTGTGGTTTAGCTCTGGTTTGGACACAGACTACTTCTGTGAGTGAATTTCACTCCACTTCAGAAGAGTTATTCAGGTAAGTGTTGTTACCTGATAGTGTTATAGTTAAATTGTCAAAGAGTTTGAAAAAGGGGGTAAAGAGGATACTGTGGAACCTGGGCCTTATTGGGTGTAAATAGAAGTTTAAAATGTGCAGACATGTACAGATTAATTGAGGTACTACTATGGATGACAACATATATTATCATTTTGTTTTTTATTAAGATTCATGTATTTATACTTCACACATTTTTATTTTTTAATTTTTATTATTTTTTCCTTTCCCCCCTTGTTTTTCATTTTATTATCATTAATCTACAGTTACATAAAGAACATTATGGTTATTAGATTCCCCCCTTCACCAAGTCCCCCACCACAAACCCCATTACAGTCACTATCCATCAGCATAGTAAGATGCTGTAGACTCACTACTTGTCTTCTCTGTGTTGCACATCCCTCCCTATGCACCCCCCACATTATAGATGCTAATCATAAGGCCCTCGTTCTTTTTCCTCGCCCTTATCCCTCCCTTCACACCCATCCTCCCCAGTCCCTTTCTCTTTGGAAACCGTTAGTCCATTCTTGGGTTCTGTCATTTTGCTGCTGTTTTGTTTCTTCAGTTTTACTTTGTTCTTATACTCCACATATGAGCGAAATCATTTGGTACTTGTCTTTCTCCACCTGGCTTATTTCACTGACCATAATACCCTCTAGCTCCATCCATGTTGTTGCAAATGATAGGATCTGTTTTTTTCTTATGGCTGAGTAATATTCCATTGTGTGTATGTACCACCTCTTCTTTATCCATACATCTACGGATGGACATTTAGGTTGCTTCCATTTCTTGGCTATTGTAAATAATGCTGCAATAAACATAGGGGTGCACCTGTCTTTTTTAAACTGGAGTGCTGCATTCTTAGGGTAAATTCCTAGAAGAGGAATTCCTGGGTCAAATGGTATTTCTATTTTGAGCTTTTTGAGGAACTTCCATACTGCTTTCCACAATGATTGAACTAATTTGCATTCCCACCAGCAGTGTAGAAGGGTTCCCCTTTTTCCACAACCTCACCAACATTTGTTGTTGTTTGTCTTTTGGATGGTGGCAATCCTTACTGGTGTGAGGTGATACTTCATTTTGGTTTTAATTTGCATTTCTCTGATGACAAGCAATGTGGAGCATCTTTTCATGTGTCTGTTGGCCATCTGAATTTCTTCTTTAGAGAACTGTCTATTCAGCTCATCTGCCCATTTTTTAATTGAATTATTTGCTTTTTGTTTGTTGAGGTGTGTGAGCTCTTTATATATTTGGGATGTCAATCCTTTATCGGATCTGTCATTTATGAATATATCCTCCCACACTGTAGGGTAGCTTTTTGTTCTATTGATGGTGTCCTTTGCTGTACAGAAGCTTTTCAGTTTGACACAGTCCCACTTGTTCATTTTTGCTTTTGTTTCCCTTGCCCGGGGAGATATGTTCATGAAGAAGTCACTCATGTTTATGTCCAAGAGATTTTTGCCTGTGTTTTTTTCTAAGAGTTTTATGGTTTCATGACTTACATTCAGGTCTTTAATCAATTTTCAATTTACTTTTGTGTATGGGGTTTGACAGTGGTCCAGTTTCATTCTCTTACATGTAACTGTCCAGTTTTGCCAGCACCATCTGTTGAAGAGACTGTCATTTCCCCATTGTATGTCCATGGCTCCTTTATCATATATTAATTGACTATATATGACTGGGTTAATATCTGGGGTCTCTATTCTGTTCCACTGGTCTGTGGCTCTGTTCTTGTGCCAGTACCAAACTGCTCTTGATTACTGTGGCTTTGTAGTAGAGCTTGAAGTCGGGGAGCAAGATCCCCCCCCCCACTTTATTCTTCCTTCTCAGAATTACTTTGGCTATTCGGGGTCTTTGGTGTTTCCATATGAATTTTTGAACTATTTGTTCTAGTTCGTTGAAGAATGCTGTTGGTAATTTGATAGGGATTGCATCAAATCTGTATATTGCTTTGGGGAGGATAGCCATTTTGACGATATTAATTCTTCCTAGCCAAGAGCATGGAATAAGTTTCCATTTGTTAGTGTCCTCTTTAATTTCTCTTAAGAGTATCTCGTAGTTTTCAGTGTATAGGTCTTTCACGTGCTTGGTTAGGTTTATTCCTAGGTATTTTATTCTTTTTGATGCAATTGTGAATGGAATTGTCTTCCTGATTTCTCTTTCTATTAGTTCATTGTTAGTGTATAGGAAAGCCACAGATTTCTGTGTGTTAATTTTGTATCCTATAACTTTGCTGTATTCCGATATCAGTTCTAGTAATTTTGGAGTGGAGTCTTTAGGGTTTTTTATGTACAATATCACGTCATCTGCAAATAGTGACAGTTTGACTTCTTCTTTACCAATTTGGATTCCTTGTATTTCTTTGTTTTGTCTAATTGCTGTGGCTAGGACCTCCAGTACTCTGTTGAATAACAGTGAGGAGAGTGGGCATCCTTGTCTTGTTCCCGATCTCAGAAGAAAAGCTTTCAGCTTCTCACTATTCAGTATGATGTTGGCTGTGGGTTTATCATATATGGCCTTTATTATGTTGAGGTACTTGCCCTCTATACCCATTTTGTTGAGAGTTTTTATCATGAATGGATATTGAATTTTGTCGAATGCTTTTTCAGCATCTATGGAGATGATCATGTGGTTTCTGTCCATCTTTTTGTTCATGTGGTGGATGATGTTGATGTATTTTCAGATGTTATACCATCCTTGTATCCCTGGGATGAATCCCACTTGGTCATGGTGTATGATCCTTTTGATGTATTTTTAAATTCGGTTTGCTAATATTTTGTTTAGTATTTTTGCATCTGTGTACATCAGGGATACTGGTCTGTAATTTTTTTTTTTGGTGGGGTCTTTGCCTGGTTTTGGTATTAGGTGATGTTGGCTTCATAGAATGAGTTTGGGAGTATTTCCTCCTCTTCTATTTTTTGGAAAACTTTAAGGAGAATGAGAATTATATCTTCTCTGTATGTCTGATAAAATTCTGAGGTAAATCCATCTGCCCTGGGGGTTTTTTTCTTTGGTAGTTTTCTGATTACTGCTTCAATTTCTTTGGTGGTAATTGGTTTGTTTAGATTTTCTGTTTCTTCCTTCGTCAGTCTTGGAAGGTTGTATTTTTCTAGGAAGTTGTCCATTTCTTCTAGGTTTTCCAGCTTCTTAGCATACAGGTTTTCATAGTAGTCTCTAATAATTCTTTGTATTTTTTTTCAGTCTGTCATGATGTTTCCTTTCTCGTTTTTGATTCTGTTGATGTGTGTTGATTCTCTTTTTCTCTTAATAAGTCTGGCTAGAGGCTTATCTATTTTCTTTATTTTCTCAAAGAACCAGCTCTTGGTTTCATTGATTTTTTCTATTGTTTTATTCTTCTCAATTTTGTTCATTTCTTCTCTGATATTTATTATGTCCCTCCTTCTGCTGACTTTAGGTCTCATTTGTTATTCTTTTTCCAATTTTGATAATTGTTTTGTTAGACTATTCATTTGGGTTTGTTCTTCCTTCTTTAAATATGCCTAGCTTGCTATATACTTTCCTCTTAAGACTGCTTCACCGCATCCCACAGAAGTTGGGGCTTTGTGTTGTTGTTGTTGTCATTTATTTCCATATATTGCTGGATCTCCATTTTAATTTGGTCATTGATCCATTGATTATTTAGGAGCGTGTTGTTTAGCCTCCATGTGTTTGTGAGCCTTTTTGCTTTCTTTGAACAGTTTATTTCTAGTTTAATGCCTTTGTGGTCTGAAAAGTTGGTTGGTAGGGTTTCAATCTTTTGGAATTTACTGAGGCTCTTTTTGTGTCCTGGTATGTGGTCTATTCTGGAGAATGTTCCATGTGCACTTGAGAAGAATGTGTATCCTGTTGCTTTTGGATGTAGAGTTCTGTAGATGTCTATTAGGTCCATCTGTTCTAGTGTGTTGTTCAGTGCCTCTGTGTCCTTACTTATTTTCTGTCTGGTGGTTCTTTCCTTTGGAGTGAATGGTGTGTTGAAGTCTCCTAAAATGAATGCATTGCAGTCTATTTTCTCCTTTAGTTCTGTTAGTACTTGTTTCACATATGCTGGTGCTCCTGTGTCGGGTGCATATATATTTATAATGGTTATATCCTCTTGAGCCCTTTATCATTAAGTAATGTCCTTCTTTATCTCTTCTTACTTTCTTTGTTTTGAAGTCTATTTTGTCTGATACTAGTATTGCAACACCTGCTTTTTTCTCCCTATTGTTCGCATGAAATATCTTTTCCATCCCTTGACTTTTAGTCTGTGCATGTCTTTGGGTTTGAGGTGAGTCTCTTGTAAGCAGCATATAGATGGGTCTTGTTTTTTTTTTTTTTTTTTTTTTTTTTTTGCTGCTTTTTTTTTTTTTTTTTTTTTTAGATAATTATTTTTTATTGAAGGGTAGTTGACACACAGTATTACATTACATTAGTTTCAGGTGTACAACACAGTGATTCAACATTTATATACATGATAATTCTAAGTACCAGCTATCACCATACCAAGTTGTTACAATATTTTGACTATATTCCTTATGCTATACATTACATCCCGGTTGCTTATTTATTTTACAATTGGAAGTGTGTACTTTTTCTTGGTTGTTGTTGTTAGGGCATCTCTCATATTTATTGATCAAATGGTTGTTAACAACAATAAAATTCTGTATAGGGGAGTCAATGCTCAATGCACAATCATTAATCCACCCCAAGCCTAATTTTCATCAGTCTCCAATCTTCTGAAGCATAACGAACAAGTTCTTACATGGAGAACAAATTCTTACATAGTGAATAAGTTACATGGTGAACAGTACAAGGGCAGTCATCACAGAAACTTTTGGTTTTGCTCATGCATTATGAACTATAAACAGTCAGTTCAAATATGAATACACATTTGATTTTTATACTTGATTTATATGTGGATACCACATTTCTCTCTTTATTATTTTTAATAAGATGCTGAAGTGGTAGGTAGATACAACATAAAGGTAGAAAACATAGTTTAGTGTTGTAAGAGAGCAAATGTAGATGATCAGGTGTGTGCCTGTAGACTATGTGTTAATCCAAGCTAGACAAGGGCAATAAAACATCCACATATGCAGAAGATTTCTCTCAGAACAGGGGGGGTGAGGTTCTAAGCCTCACCTCTGTTGATCCCCAATTTCTCACCTGATGACCCCCCTGCGACTGTGCCTGTCTTAGGTTGTTCCTCCCTTGAGGAATCTTACCCGTCTCTGGCTAACCAGTCATCTTCCGGGGCCATACAGGGAAATGTTAAGTTGGTAAGTGAGAGAGAAGCCTTATTGTTTGAAATGGTTAGCTTTTTATTTCTTTGCATATTTATGCGCTGTGGCTTCTATGCCCAGCATTTGTCTTGAGGTATCTTTACCACTTGGAGGAGTTATGATACTCGGTAAATTTGATATGAGGCACGAATTCTATTTAAGAATTCGTTGTAATTAGGAAGGAAGAAGAAAAGCTATAGAAGTAGCAGGCGGGAGAAAACATGGGAAGATTGATTATTTCTTTGACATATCTTCTTGTAGAGTAACTTCAGCATGTATAGATTTTAAGCTACTACTTAAATTGCGCACACACATTAACATAATAGGAGTATAGTTACATAACCAAAGCATACCTGTAATTACCAGCCATCTCCAGTGAAACCAAGAAAACCAGTTAGGCACCCTAGGCATTTGTGAAAACTTATCAATGATATGATGGTTATTATCTAACTGAATTTGAATAGTTTGAGAAAAATCAGACAAATTAAAACAACCCATTCCTGGGCACTGTTCACATCCCATATGTTCTTTTAACAGTAAATAGTCTGTAGTTGTAAGATTTTGGAGCGCTACAATTTGCACTTCTCCTAATTCTTGGTTGAGTTCCAACAGTATAGATCCAGTCAAATTTGTTGTTTTACTGTATGCACAGGCCAGCTTAGATATCTCCTTCATTCCCATGGCAAGTCCAGGAGCTGGTGGGATGAGTGGATCTACAGCTGTAGCAGTGCGTGGATCTTTGTTGGGGTTTTTTGATGATCATCTTCTGGCATGAGTCTTCCCGAGAGTGCTGATGTTGGAAGTTCTCTTTCATATCGTTTCTTAGTTCATTTTCGGGGTAGCCAAATTAGGCTTTGATCCTCTGTATAAACACAAACAGACCCTTTGCCTACACTTTTATATGTCCTTTATATCATTGTGTAGAAATCATTAGAGGTCACCACATAGGAACTGCATTTTTTTTTTAATCATTAATCTACACTTACATGACGAATACTTTGTTTACTAGGCTCTCCCCTATACCAGGTCCCCCCTATATACTCCTTTACAGTCACTGTCCATCAGCGTAGCAACCTGTTGTACAATCACTACTTGTCTTCTCTGTGTTGTACAGCCCTCCCCTTTCTTCCACCCCGCTATGGATGCTAATCTTAATAACCCCTACTTCTCCCCCCCTTATCCCTCCCTACCCACCCATCCTCCCCAGTCCCTTTCCCTTTGGTACCTGTTAGTCCATTCTTGAGTTCTGTGATTCTGCTGCTGTTTTGTTCCTTCAGTTTTTCCTTTGTTCTTATACTCCACAGATGAGTGAAATCACTTGGTATTTCTCTTTCTCTGCTTGGCTTGTTTCACTGAGCAAAATACCCTCCAGCTCCATCCATGTTGCTGCAAATGGTTGGATTTGCCCTTTTCTTATGGCTGAGTAGTATTCCATTGTGTATATGTACCACATCTTCTTTATCCATTCATCTATCGATGGACATTTAGGTTGCTTCCAATTCTTGGCTATTGTAAATAGTGCTGCGATAAACATAGGGGTGCACTGATCTTTCTCATACTTGATTGCTGCATTCTTAGGGTAAATTCCTAGGAGTGCAATTCCTGGGTCAAATGGTAAGTCTGTTTTGAGCATTTTGATGTACCTCCATACTGCTTTCCACAATGGTTGAACAAGTTTACATTCCCACCAGCAGTGTAGGAGGGTTCCCCTTTCTCCACAGCCTCGCCAACATTTGTTGTTGTTTGTCTTTTGGATGGCAGCCATCCTTACTGGTGTGAGGTGATACCTCATTGTAGTTTTAATTTGCATTTCTCTGATAATTAGCGATGTGGAGCATCTTTTCATGTGTCTGTTGGCCATCTGTATTTCTTTTTGGAGAACCGTCTGTTCAGTTCCTTTGCCCATTTTTTAATTGGGTTATTTGTTTTTTGTTTGTTGAGGCGTGTGAGCTCTTTATATATTCTGGACGTCAAGCCTTTATCGGATGTGTCATTTTCAAAGATATTCTCCCATACTGTAGGGTTTCTTTTTGTTCTATTGATGGTGTCTTTTGCTGTACAGAAGCTTTTCAGCTTAATATAGTCCCACTTGTTCATTTTTGCTGTTGTTTTCCTTGCCCGGGGAGATATGTTCAAGAAGAGGTCACTCATGTTTATGTCTAAGAGGTTTGTGCCTATGTTTTCTTCCAAGAGTTTAATGGTTTCATGACTTACATTCAGGTCTCTGATCCATTTTGAGTTTACTTTTGTATATGTGGTTAGACGATGGTCCAGTTTCATTCTCCTACATGTAGCTGTCCAGTTTTGCCAGCACCATCTGTTGAAGAGACTGTCATTTCGCCATTGTATGTCCATGGCTCCTTTATCAAATATTAATTGACCATATATGTCTGAGTTAATGTCTGGATTCTCTAGTCTGTTCCATTGGTCTGTGGCTCTGTTCTTGTGCCAGTACCAAATTGTCTTGATTACTATGGCTTTATAATAGAGCTTGAAGTTGGGGAGTGAGATCCCCCCTACTTTATTCTTCTTTCTCAGGATTGCTTTGGCTATTCGGGGTCTTTGGTGGTTCCATATGAATTTTTGAATTATTTGATCCAGTTCATTGAAGAATGTTGCTGGTAGTTTCATAGGGATTGCATCAAATCTGTATATTGCTTTGGGCAGGATGGCCATTTTGACGATATTAATTCTTCCTAGCCATGAGCATGGGATGCGTTTCCATCTGTTAGTGTCCCCTTTAATTTCTTTTAAGAGTGACTTGTAGTTTTCAGAGTATAAGTCTTTCACTTCTTTGGTTAGGTTTATTCCTAGGTATTTTATTTTTTTTGATGCAATTGTGAATGGAGTTGTTTTCCTGATTTCTCTTTCTGTTGGTTCATTGTTGGTATATAGGAAAGCCACAGATTTCTGTGTGTTGATTTTGTATCCTGCAACTTTGCTGTATTCTGATATCAGTTCTAGTAGTTCTGGGGTGGAGTCTTTAGGGTTTTTTATGTACAGTATCATGTCATCTGCAAATAGTGACAGTTTGACTTCTTCTTTGCCAATCTGGATTCCTTGTATTTTTTTGTTTTGTCTGATTGCCGTGGCTAGGACCTCTAGTACAATGTTAAATAACAGTGGGGAGAGTGGGCATCCCTGTCTAGTTCCCGATCTCAGCGGAAATGCTTTCAGCTTCTCGCTATTCAATATAATGTTGGCTGTGGGTTTTTCATAGATGGCCTTTATTATGTTGAGGTAGTTGCCCTCTATTCCCATTTTGCTGAGAGTTTTTATCATGAATGGATGTTGAACTTTGTCAAATGCTTTTTCAGCATCTATGGAGATGATCGTGTGGTTTTTGTCTTTCTTTTTGTTGATGTGGTGGATGATATTGATGGACTTTCGAATGTTGTGCCATCCTTGCATCCCTGGGATGAATCCCACTTGGTCATGGTGTACGATGGTTTTGATGTATTTTTGAATTCGGTTTGCTAAAATTTTGTTGAGTATTTTTGCGTCTACGTTCATCAGGGATATTGGTCTGTAGTTTTCTTTTTTGGTGGTGTCTTTGCCTGGTTTTGGTATTAGGGTGATGTTAGCTTCATAGAATGAGTTTGGGAGTATCCCCTCCTCTTCTATTTCTTGGAAAACTTTAAGGAGAATGGGTATTATGTCTTCCCTGTATGTCTGATAAAATTCCGAGGTAAATCCATCTGGCCCGGGGGTTTTGTTCTTTGGTAGTTTTTTGATTACCGCTTCAATTTCGTTGCTGGTAATTGGTCTGTTTAGATTTTCTGTTTCTTTTTGGGTCAGTCTTGGAAGGTTGTATTTTTCTAGGAAGTTGTCCATTTCTCCTAGGTTTCCCAGCTTGTTA
Source organism: Manis pentadactyla (assembly GCF_030020395.1). Taxonomy (NCBI): domain Eukaryota; kingdom Metazoa; phylum Chordata; class Mammalia; order Pholidota; family Manidae; genus Manis; species Manis pentadactyla. The sequence goes on along the minus strand of NC_080020.1, from coordinate 141,880,281 downwards.
GCATATAGGTTTTCATAGTAGTCTCTAATAATTCTTTGTATTTCTGCGGGATCTGTTGTGATTTTTCCTTTCTCATTTCTGATACTGTTGATTTGTGTTGACTCTCTTTTCCTCTTAATAAGTCTGGCTAGAGGCTTATCTATTTTGTTTATTTTCTCGAAGAACCAGCTCTTGGTTTCATTGATTTTTGCTATTGTTTTATTCTTCTCAATTTTATTTATTTCTTCTCTGATCTTTATTATGTCCCTCCTTCTGCTGACCTTAGGCCTCATTTGTTCTTCTTTTTCCAATTTTGATAGTTGTGACATTAGACCGTTCATTTGGGATTGCTCTTCCTTTTTTAAATATGCTTGGAGTGCTATATACTTTCCTCTTAAGACTGCTTTTGCTGTGTCCCACAGAAGTTGGGGCTTAGTGTTGTTGTTGTCATTTGTTTCCATATATTGCTGGATCTCCATTTTGATTTGGTCATTGATCCATTGATTATTTAGGAGCGTGTTGTTTAGCCTCCATGTGTTTGTGAGCCTTTTTGCTTTCTTTGAACAGTTTATTTCTAGTTTAATGCCTTTGTGGTCTGAAAAGTTGGTTGGTAGGATTTCAATCTTTTGGAATTTACTGAGGCTCTTCTTGTGTCCTAGTATGTGGTCTATTCTGGAGAATGTTCCATGTGCACTTGAGAAGAACGTGTATCCTGTTGCTTTTGGATGTAGAGTTCTGTAGATGTCTATTAGGTCCATCTGTTCTAGTGTGTTGTTCAGTGCCTCTGTGTCCTTACTTATTTTCTGTCTGGTGGATCTGTCCTTTGGAGTGAGTGGTGTGTTGAAGTCTCCTAGAATGAATGCATTGCATTCTATTTCCTCCTTTAGTTCTGTTAATATTTGTTTCAGGTATGTTGGTGCTCCTGTATTGGGTGCATATATATTTATAATGGTTATATCCTCTTGATGGACTGAGCCCTTTATCATTATGTAATGTCCTTCTTTGTCTTTTGTTACTTTCTTTATTTTGAAGTCTGTTTTGTCTGATACCAGAATTGCAACACCTGCTTTCTTCTCTCTGTTGTTTGCTTGAAATATCTTTTTCCATCCCTTGACTTTAAGTCTGTGCGCGTCTTTGGGTTTGAGGTGAGTCTCTTGTAAGCAGCATATGGATGGATCTTGCTTTTTTATCCATTCTATTACTCTGTGTCTTTTGATTGGTGCATTCAGTCCATTTACATTTAGGGTGATTATTGAAAGGTATGAATTTATTGCCATTGCAGGCTTTAAGTTTGTGGTTACCAAAGGTTTAGGGTTAGCTTCTTTACTGTCTTACTGTCTAACTTAACTCGCTTGTTGAGCTATTATAAACACAATCTGATGATTCTTTATTTCTCTCCCTTCTTATTCCTCCTCCTCCCTTCTTCATATGTTGGGTGTTTTGTTGTGTGCTCTTTTTAGGAGTGCTCCCATCTAGAGCAGTCCCTGTAGGATGCCCTGTAGAGGTGGTTTGTGGGAGGCAAATTCCCTCAACTTTTGCTTGTCTGGGAATTGTTTAATCCCTCCTTCATATTTAAATGATATTCGTGCTGGATACAGTAGTCTTGGTTCGAGGCCCTTCTGTTTCATTGCATTAAGTATATCATGCCATTCTCTTCTGGCCTGTAGGGTTTCTGTTGAGAAGTCTGATGATAGCCTGATGGGTTTTTCTTTGTAGGTAACCTTTTTTTTCTCTCTGGCTGCTTGTAATACTTTGTCCTTGTCTTTGATCTTTGCCATTTTAATTATTATGTGTCTTGGTGTTGCCCTCCTTGGATCCCTTGTCATGGGAGTTCTGTGTACCTCTGTGGTCTGAGAGGCCATTTCTTCCCCTAGTTTGGGGAAATTTTCAGCAATTATTTCTTCAAAGACATTTTCTATCCCCTTTTCTCTCTCTACTTCTTCTGAAATGCCTATGATTCTTATATTATTTCTTTTATATTGATCACTCAGCTCTCTTAAAATTCTTTCATTCCTGGAGATCCTTTTATCTCTCTCTGCATCAGCTTCTCTGCGTTCCTGTTCTCTGTTTTCTAGTCCATTAATGGTCTCTTGCATCTCGTCCATTCTGTTTTGAAGTCCTTCCAGAGCTTGTTTTATTTCTGAATTCTCCTTCCTTAGTTCTTGCATATTTCTCTGCAAGTCCATCAGCATGGTTATGACTTTTGTTTTGAATTCTTTTTCAGGTAGACTGGCTAAATCTATCTCCCCAGATTCCTTCTCAGGGGAAGATGTAGCAGATGCCGAAGCTGTCTGGGTTAGTCTTGTCTGGATCATATTTTTTTGCCTTTTCATGTTGACAGGTGCTATTGACTGTCAGCTGGGAGGGCCAAAATTTTCACTTACTACTGGCCTTTCTTTACTGGGGCAACTGCGACCCCTAGTGGCTTGTGTTGGGTAATTGCGTGTAGAGTGGGTCTTTGTGTCTTGCCTGGCCGGGAGGGAGAAATTTCCCTTTCTGTGGGCGGAATTTGTCTCAGGCTGCTTCTCTGCTTTCGCAGCGCCCGGTGGGGTGATGGATGGGGGGGCTGCTTGACTGTTTGCCTCCGTGAGGGGTCTCAGAGCTGTTGCCCAGGGGGTTAGTGCACCCGGTTTTCCCTGTAATTTCCAGCTGCTGTACTGTGACCTGGGTTGTTTCCGTCAAGCTGTTAAGTCCCTGTCCCTTTAAGACTTTCAAAAAGCCCCCGCTTTTCTTTGTCACAGGGGCATCAGCTTCAGCACCCGCTCAGAGGTCTTACTCCCTGTTCTCCCAGTATCCAGGGCCCCCTGGGCATATACTGTGTCTGCGCTCTGGCCCGGATGGCTGGGGCTGGGTGTTCGGCAGTCCTGGGCTCCGTCTCCCTCCCACTCTGCCTATTGTTCTCCCGCCGGGAGCTGGGGGGAGGGGTGCTCGGGTCCCGCAGGGCCGGGGCTTGTATCTTACCCCTTTCACCAGTCGCTGGGTTCTCGCTGGTGTAGCTGCAGTCTGGCCACTGTCCTGCGTCTTCTGGTCTCTCTTTTAGGGCTAGTTGTGTTTGTTGTATTTTCAAAAGTATATATGTTTTTGGGAGGAGATTCCCACTGTCCTACTCACGCCGCCATGTTCGATGGGTCTTGTTTTTTTATCCATTCAGTGACTCTATGTCTTTTGATTGGTGCATTCAGTCCATTTACATTTAGGGTGATTATCGATAGGTATGTACTTATTGCCATTTCAGGCTTTAGATTCATGGTTACCAAAGGTTCCAGGTTAATTTCCTTACTATCTAAGAGTCTAACAACTCACTTAGTATGCTGTTACAAACACAATCTAAAGGTTCTTTTCTATTTCTCCTCCTTTTTCTTCCTCCTTCATTCTTTATATATTAGGTATCAGATTCTATACTTTTTCTCTATCCCTTGATTGGCTTTCGGGATAGCCAGTTTAATTTTGCATTTGCCTCGCAATCAGCTGCTCCACCCTCCCTACCATGATTTTACTACCTCTGGTGACAGCTATCCACTCCTAGGAACACTTCCATCTATAGCAGTCCCTCCAAAATAGACTGCAGAGATGATTTGTGGGAGGTAAACTCTCTCAGCTTTTGCTTATCTGAAATTTGTTTAATCCCTCCTTCAAATTTAAATGATAATCTTGCTGGATAAAGTAATCTTGGTTCCAGGCCCTTCTGCTTCATGGCATTAAATATATCATGCCACTCCCTTCTGGCCTGTAAGGTTTCTTCTGAGAAGTCTGTTGTTAGTCTGATGGGCTTTCCTTTGTATGTGATCTTATGTCTCTCTCTGGCTGCTTTTAACAGTCTACCTTATCCTTGAGCTTCCCAATTTTAATTACTATGTGTCTTGGTGTTGTCTTCCTTGGGTCCCTTGTGTAGGGGGATCTGTGGATCTCCACGGCCTGAGAGACTATCTCCTTCCCCAGATTGGGGAAGTTGTCAGCAACTACCTCCTCAAAGACACTTTCTATCCCTTTCTCTCTCTCTCTTCTTCTGGTATCCCTATAATGCAAATATTGTTCCATTTGGATTGGTCACACAGTTCTCTCAATATTCTTTCATTTTTAGCGATCCTTTTTTCTCTCTGTGCCTTAGCTTCTTTGTATTCCTCTTCTCTAGTTTCTATTTCATTTATTGTCTCCTCCACCATATCCAACCTGCTTTTAATACCCTCCATTGTGCTCTTCAATGATTGGATCTCTGACCAGAATTCATTCCTGTGTTCTTGAATGTTCTGTACCTCCATTAGCATGTTAATGATTTTTATTTTGAACTCCCTTTCAGGAAGAGTCATGATGTCCATGTCATCTTTCTCAGGGTTATATTAATTTTACTCTGGACCAGGTTCCATTGGTGTTTCATATTTGTGTATGGCATGCTCTAGTGTCCAGAAGCTCTACTCTCTAGAGCTGCTCAGTCCCTGAAGCAATGTCGGGGGTCGCAGGGGAGTGGGATTGGTGCCGGTGGGGGGGGGGAGGAAAGAGCTGTTTTCTGCTTCCCAGCTGCTATGCCTGTCTCCACTGCCTGAACAAATGGGCTGAGCATGCAGGTATAAGCTTTTGTCCCAGAGCAGCTGGATATCAGATCCCTGCTTTCCACAAGCTGCTGAAATCTCAGTCTCTCCAGGAATTCTGCCTGTCTTAGCTTTCCAACCCTGTAATCACAAGAGTCTCATGAAAACACCATGAAATGTAGGTTTGTGCTCCCAGCACAGATCTCCAGAAAACATATTCAGCAGTCCCAAGCCTTCCACTCCCTCCCTGCTCCATTTGTCTTCCTCCTGCCGGTGAGCTGGGGTGAGGGAGGGGCTCGGGTCCCACGGAGCCACAGCTCTGGTATGTTACCCCGTTCGCTGAAGTCTGCTCTTTTCTCCAGGTGTGTGCAGTCTGACGCGTCCTCTTTCCTGTTACTCTCTCAGGATTAGTTGCACCAATTAAAATTTCTAATTGTATCCAGTTTTAGGAGTAAGCCTCTGTCTCTCCTCTCATGCCGCCATCTTTAATTAATGGATCACATTATTCTTTTTGACAGTGCTTTCTAGGTAATTAAGCAGGTAATTATATATCAGATAAATAAGCTAAATTAACCAAATACTTTCTCTAATGAGAAAAAGTTCTTCTGACATGTTCCAGGGTCCTTGTGGAAACTATCAGAGTTAACTAGAGGTAAAAGCACCTTTTTGAATTTGATTTTGGGAAGCTGTTAAAAGTTTTAAGGCACTTGCTTAAATAGGATTATAGGTTGCTATGAAGCAATACTTTTCCAATTAACTAGAACGACAACAAAGTACTTCAAAGGCAAGTAAAGAAGGTTACACAGTTGTTATCAAAGTTTAGCTTTTAGTCCTTTTAATATTAAGATCTCATTTTCTTAAAGACTCGGACAACTCACTGAGACTTTAAGCATAAGAAACTGCTTTTATAAAACAATTAGAAGAACTTTCTGCAATCTTTCAATATTAAGAGCAGATTAACAGTTAAGAAAACTGTCTTTTTAACTGAAAACAAAATTCTAATTTTGCTGTGTACTTTATACTGAGACTCATTTGCTTTAATTTTATATAGCATGACTATATTAAATTCTTCTACAAACTTTCTACAATTTTCTTTTTACATTTAGACTTCTCTTTCTAAATAAACAGCTGTACTTTAGAACAAAGTTACTTTCTTTTATCAAAAGACATATATTTTAGCATGCAGAAATGTTTTCCTTACTACTTTAAGTAGTTTTGATTAGAACTTAAAACTACTACTTTAACCTTCAGTGAACACTGAAAAATAGGCTACTATAATCTGTTATACTAGCATTCTTCAGACTGATATATTTATGAACGTATATTATCATTTTTGGAAATGTGCTTTATAGCACAATTTCTTATTAGGCACAAAATATGTCTATATAACTTAGCAAACTTTAAGAATTTTGGTTACCACAAAAATTCTCAGGCTGTTTGCATATATATACACTGTTATACATTAATATAGTATTATTATTAAGATACTTATTTGCTAGGCTTGTTTACTTATTTTTAGCAACTATGCTAGATTACTTACAAAACCTTTACTGAATATTAGACAAAGCCAAGCCTTTAAACATTTTATTCTTAAAAGATTTAGCAGATAACATTGACTTAAATGACCTTAGGTAAATGTAGGCAGCTGATAACAACAAGGACATGCCCACCTCAGCCAAATCCAAATTAGCATTAATGTTTAACATTTTTATCAGATTTTCTGGAAGTTTTAGAATGCCCAATTTTCACAAGCACTTGTTTTTAAATAAAATATTTTTCATCTATACACCTAGACACACAAACGTACAAACTGAGACACAACGACTACAGTCAGCAACACTTTTTACATAAAAACATATACACAGATAGACAAACTCATATAAAGACTTGAGTCACTGATATCCAATTGCCTTCCTTCTCCTCAGCTTCTTGTCCATGGCTTCTGGAACCAGAGAGTGGAAGGAGCGTGTTCCAGTGGGGGAAGAGGGTGGTGAAGGTGGAAGGAGAGGAGGAGGGGGTGGTGCAGCTACCAGAAGAGGAGAGCAGGACAACGGCATGGTTGAGAATGTAAGACTTTAAGATGGAGGTGACACGTGTGAAGACAAAGGACTTAAAGATGGTGGTGGAGAGAGGGGGAGGGGATTATGAGCTGAGGGAGGTGGGTGACTGAGGTCTTCTGGTGGATCTGAAAAGGAAGGACTGAGCAGAGTAAGAGGCTGACAATCTTTAACTGGAGATCGGGCTAGGAGTACCTGAGTCACTGAACACAACATAAAGGTCTGGACAGGAATGCAAAGTCCAAAAAGCCTGCACATATGGGATTTCACTCTACTCTCCACTCAAGTGGCAATAATTAATCAAGGTGGTGAGGAGGCTAAAAGTGAAATTTCCCCCAGGGGGCCAGCGAGATTGATTGTCCAAGGGATACTGAGGCCCAGCCTCAGAGCAAAGAAAGACTAGCTTTCATTTGCAAACTTCCCGGGGCAAATATAGAGTAGCCAAATTAGAAATGAGACACCGCAGTGGGGTCTGAGCCTCTGCTTTTGAGGGCTGCTTCCCCATGTCTGCACCACTCCCCAACTAATACTGCTGAGAGGAGCGCCCAGTGTCCCAAGTGTGCCAAGTCAGGGAAGACATCCTGGGAGCCTGGGTGAGGGACATCTCCCCCACCACAGGGCCAGGGGTGGACCAGATGCCCACAGACATCCTGGGGCCTGGGGTAGGGACGCCTCCCATACCGCAGGGCCAGGGGCAGGCCAGATGCCTGCAGAGGGTGGGCCACCTGGACGGACGTACGATTTCTAATGGACCAGGTGAAATGGAGTTAGGGAGGGAAACAGACCGGGGGAAACTGAGGGACTCACCAGAAAATAGTCCATGCAGCTGAGAGCAGGCTGAGGTCCTGGGTTGGGGAAGGAGAGGGCGGGGCCACTGGTGGCCGGTCGGGGCCCTGTACTCACACTCTTTCCCGGCATTTCAGCACCAAATGTAAGATAAATTTTAGCCAAAATAAGCAGGCAAAAAGAGGCAACAAAGGGCCAGGTAGTTTATTTAAATGCCACCCCTGGGTGATGTTCCGCAGTCTGAAACACAGGCCAGGGAAGTCACACCCAACGGGGCAGGCAGCAAGTTTTTAAAGAAGGCAGGGGGAGGGAGAGCAAAGGTGTACATTGGCGCGAGGATTGGCTCATCTAGGGTACGCGGGGGTCTCTCATGGGCCTTTAGCCAGGTACTGGAAAGTTACCACTAATCCTTTAGCTTGGGGGAAGGGCTCTAATTGGGAAGGTTATCCGATCAGGCTCTGGAATGTTGTCAGACCGGAACCTGTTGGTCTCTTCATCTCGTTTGGTGAGGCTTGAGCTTGCCCAGCAGGCTCACCCCTTCCCCTGATGCCTGCAGCCTAACATACATTAATGATACCAAAATAAAAAAAGTAAAAAGAATAAAAGTATTTATTTCATCTTCCACTTGCCCCTTAGCAACCTCTAACATACTTTCTATGAATTTGACTATTTTAGATATTTCATAAAAGTGGAACTCTAATAACATTTATCCTTCTGTGTCTGGCTTATATCACTTACCATGTTTTCAAGGTTCACTCACATTGTAGCATATATTAGAATGCTGTTCCTTTTCACAGCTGAATAATATTCCATAGTGTGTATATACTATGGTTTATTTATCCATTCATGTGTTGATGAATACTTGGTTTGGTTCTATCTTTTAGCTATTGTACCTAGTACCTTTTTGGTAATATTGAAAGCAGTGAAGTTAAAAAGAAAGCATTCGTATCAATTGCAAAAGGAGTTACCTGACCTTCAAATGTTTTCAAGAAAATTTAAAATCTTACATGTGAAAGTGCAGCAAACATCCATATTTCCTAAACCAAGAAGTAGTAATTTTTCACAATTACACTCAGTTTTATTTTTAAAATGCAAACATTATGGAAAAAGCTAAAATCACTTTTGATTATCACCCACCTGAAACCTTTCTCCACTTCCCAAGGGCAACCATCATCACTAAAATCATGTTGTATACTTACTATTTTTAAATACCTTCATTTTCATCTAGGTAACTTCAACTAAAGCATTATATGGTCTTTCTTTCCTTCCTTCCTCCCTCCTTCCCTCCCTCCCTCCCTTCCTTCCTTCCTTTCTCTCTCTCTCTCTCTTTCTCCCTCTTTCTTTCTCTCTTTCTCTCTCTCTTTCTCTTTCTTTCTTTCTTTCTTCCTTCCTTCCTTCCTTCCTTCCTTCCTTCCTTCCTTCCTTCCTTCCTTCCTTCCTTCCTTCCTTCTTTCTTTCTTTCTTTCTTTCTTTCTTTCTTTCTTTCTCTCTTTCTTTCTTTTTCTCCTTCCTTCCTTCCTTCCTTCTCTCTCTCTCTCTCTTTCTTCTAAGATTTAAAAAATATTCTTTTTGCATTCTCAAAACATGTTTCCTAAATGCAGACATTAAACTGGGAATTAAAAAGCCTTTTGCCATTTTTAAATAAGTTGCCTAAAATTATGTTCCAAGCTTCTGAAACATCAAAGAAAAAAAAAAACCTAAACTCTTAAACTAATCAGACTAAGAAAATTAGTTACCAAAGTTGAAATTTTTTTACTGAAATCCAAATACTCATGGGTTTTAAATGGATGACAGAACTATTAGACATGACTGTGTGGTCTCCCTCCATCATGTCTAACTCACTCTTGTCATCCAAGGCATCTGGAAGACTGTTAACACAGCTGTTTTGACTACTGGCCCTGTTGGACATGCTGGGAATAGACCGATTACTTCCAACACTATTCACTGTCCCTGTCCGTCCAACACCGTGATCTTGTTCCTGAGGGAAAAGAGCATTAGATTCAAATATCTTTATCTGCTGAATTTTTTATTATTAGCACCTAGCACACTGCTTGGCACACAGAGTCTTCAGAAAGTTAGTGTTCTATTTTGAGAAATTCCTTGTGTTTTCTAAGACCAGGAAGTTTATCACTTTTACTTGACAGATAAAAAAATGACCAACAGGTAAATACCAAAAAGCCTAACCAACTATGTGAAAAAGTTAATCAATTCCGAGTTATTTCCAAAGTGTAGTCTTTTCTCTAAAAATTCTGACATTAGTTTGAAATCCATTTCTACTACACATCTCATGGGGTACACACAGATGCTGCTCATTTCTCGATTCCAATGGTGAAAACAAACCCCAACCTTTTTTAATCCTATAAACATCCTTTTTAGTTATTTTTTATTGAAGCCTTTTATATTTCTTTTCTTCTCAGAATATAGTCTTTAGCATAAACTTCTTCCACCAAGTAATTTAATATTAATTCCATTCTATTTTTATGTAAAATTAAAAATTGTATATATATTTAATCATAATTAGAAGACTGTTCTTCTGAAGAAACCTGGCAAGCTTTGGTATCTGGGCACCAATATTATAGTCTTACCATACCAACATTCTTTAAGATATGCAGAATAATAAATATAGACCCATGGTATATAGAGAATCTTTTCTTACATCCACGGCCTAAAAAAAGTTGCTGTTATTCGAATGTTTAATGACATTAGAATTTTATTAATTTCACTTTCCTAAGGTATTTCATATACCTAAAAGAGACCCAATTTTCTAGTGACTACTGTTAGAACTAAAAAATATCAAAAACACCAAAACTGTATGTAAGAAAGTCTTTTATTTTATAGTTCATTAATTACGTTAAGTGCTATTAAAAAGAAAAGTTACCACTACTCTCGTTTTCAGAATACAGGGATATTTCTCACTAGAAAGCAATAAAAAAGAATCAAAGCTTTGGCATTGTGACACAAGCAAAGAAGAAAACAGAAAATACTTTGACTAAAAAAGATAGTGCCACAAATAATAAGCTTTATTTTTTCCTTGTGAGGAAGTTCTGTAACATTTCTACTGCAAATATGGAAACACGGCAACATGGAAAGAACTTGGTATCAAGAGTAATATATGAATCCAAACCCATATGCTTCTACTGTAAGCTAGTTAACCACTCTGAGCCTTACTTTACTCACCTATAAAATGAGTATTTCAGAACCATGTGGAGGAATGAATCCCTATACACAACTGAAAAGAATCGAGTGTTCTTGGTAACAGAATAAGAATGCTTGGTAATTTTTTTCCCCCAGGATAAATTTAGCTAACTCATATGTTTATTTATTTATTTATTTTTAAAGAAGAAATTTCCAATTTAATAAACACTTATCAACATTACATAAAAGGCACTGAGGGAAAGGATAATACAATAAACAAGATAAGGAAAATGGTGGTAATCCTAATGACTTCTGTGTGAGCACCGTCAACTTCCAAAGCCTGTAATTTTAAATTTTTCCAAAAGCGTGTCCAATGTCATCAGACAATCAGGCAAAAAAGTGTTCAGTGGCCCAGAATTTTGAGAGGGACTAGATTAAATAAAAGCTGAACAGGTTTCTTTAATAAAAGACTTCACAGAGCTTTACTATGCTAATGTACACTACCAAGAGTTTGGTTTAAAGAATGCAAAACCTTTTTCCCCACCTGGGACCTTAGAGAATCACTGTGAAGACACAATCTGGAAACCGCTGATATAAAATATTCTTGGCAAGAAATGTTGCATAAAGAAAGAAGCCAATAAAGAGACCCCAATATTTGAGCCATTTCTAAGTTACTACCTCTTCTTCTTCCTGTGTTTCTACTTCTGGTCCATTATGTGCCTCCTGGAAAAGGACCTTCTTCTTCATTTGATACTGCAGATTGTCCAGCTCTCTTTCTGCATCCTTTGTCCTTTGAATGAGATCTATTAACACTGTTTCAGGGTGCTCCTGAAGAACAAATGCATGCTGGTTAAGAGTAGAAGGCAAAAGTCAGGTTGAGACCTATATATTTTTTCATTCAGAACAAATGAATCCCTTCTTAGACCCTAGAGTTACTATCCTAAATAATGATAGATAATGCATGTAATCTATAGCTAATTCTAATATGCTTTTTACTTCTTATATTTGTAAAATTTAATTTACAAATATACACTCTGTGCCTACATAACTTCCCCCATACTTTTTATGAAAATTTTGAACATGACACCTTTGTTGGCCAACTGAAAATGCAGAGTTGAAATAATCAGAGTCTAAGTGAACATTAAGAATTAAGTCCAATTAGAGCCCTAAGTAAATGCTCACAAATTCTTAGAACTGATTTCATAGAGATACGTTCAGTTCTGAATTACATTAGATTTCAACAGGAATGTATTTACTGATGGTGAATTACATAACATACCACTTGGGTATTATGGGTTCCTTTACGTTGCTTATATAACACTTCATAAAACAATAGCAGTTGATTAAAAGACATTATGTACTAGTGATTTTTACCATTAATATTTAATAAAGTTTAACATTATCAAATATAGAAAAGTAGAAAGAACAATTCTATCATAAGATTATCATTGTTACATTTGGTATTTTTTGGATATTTATTTCTTCTCAGAGATGTTCTGTGTATATAGATTTGTTTTGTAGTTGCCACACAGATTGCAGAAAGATGCCTTGTGAACTGGAGTTCATGAGATGATCTTGAAATCTTTTAAGACATTTACCTCCTTTATTAGCTCAAATTTATTTCTTCTCTGAAGTTATAACTATATATTATTCTTTCTTCATTTTTGTATTATGCTATTTCAATTCGTGAACATAATGCCTACAGACTATTTCATCAAATGTTCATGCCAATTTTACATAATCATTATTCTAATTCTGGAATATTATTTTCAATTTTTCATTCTGAGATAAATAGCTTCATACAGTAAGTCACTTTTTTCCATTTTTTTTCCTTATGACAGACTGCAACAGAAATGTGATTAGGCCAAAGGGAAGGATGCACTTGATAGATACTTCCTATCACTTCCACTAAGGTCAACATACAAAATGGACCAGGTACATGAATATATATGCAGGTTTGGGATCTGATCACCCAAGGCCAAGTATCCATTCCTGGAGGGTTGGGTTTTTACCAAAAGAGCTTCTTTTGTCTTCATTAGGCAAATGTAAGAAGCCAGTCACATTCTTCCTTTTCCTGAGCCTTAGCTTGGTATGTACCACTATTTATGATATTTGGTCTTTTTTATCTGAAAGTAATATATCTTGTAATTCTAAGTTATTTAATAGTTTTCTACAAATGGATCCTGCTTATTTTTCACTAACATAATTCATAGCTATACTAAACCTTTTGTTGCTATTGTGAATACCTATTTCTTGGGCTTTCATTTGAGACTGTAACTGTGCGTAAGGCCTAGAATTTCCTAAGTGTTACTGAAACTTTTTACTGCTCTTCTACATACTGCAGTAGCAAATAACCCTACTGAATACATACATGATCCTTTCAATATCCTTGCATCTTCTTGAACTGCATGTTGAAAATAAACTGAACTTCTTTGAAATTCTAAAACATTCATGCAGAAAGTCTAATTTTCTAGTGAAAAATCCACAAAATTCCTTAGGGTTACAAAGAGATAGAGTCAATTGCTACTCACTAATGCCTTATCTAGATGTTTTAAGAACTATATTAATTTGAACAATACTATTATTGCTATTAATAAGATGTCAACCTCTAAATGAAATAAAACATTTTTGAGAACAGAAAGCATATACTAAAAATTTATTTAAATTAGGTAACCAAACCTATTGAAAAATGAATAGAATTCACATTACTTTTAAAATATTTTCATTGCTAAGTTAGAAAAACATATATCTTAAAAGGAAACAAAAATGTGACATCCATTTCTAAGAGTTCTTTTGAAATCTCTTTCTCCCACAGTATTTATGTAAATGTATTACACACCATTTCTCTTACTTTCATATTACTTTACATAGGACAGATTGATATATAATGTTGGTAGATACAAAAATTAAATCCAAAGTTAAACTATGCTTTGCCACCTCTGAAATGACATTGTTCCACATGAATTAAAATTTATAGTTGTAACTCATGAATATATTTTGCACATATAAAAATTAAGCCATTTAGCTGGGCATAGAAGCCACAGGGCATAAATATGCAAAGAAGTAAAAAGCTAACCTTTTCAAACAATAAGGCTTCTCTCTCACTTACCAACTCTACATTTCCCTGTATGGCCCCGGAAGATGACTGGTTAGCCAGAGACGGGTAAGATTCCTCAAGGGAGGAACAACCTAAGACAGGCACAGTCGCAGGGGGCCATCTGGTGAGAAAATGGGGAGCAGCAGAGGTGAGGCTTAGAACCTCCCCCCTCATGTTCTGAGAGAAATCTTCTGCATACATGGATGTTTATTGCCCTCGTCTAGCTCGGATTAACACATAGTCTACAGGCACACACCTGATCATCTACATTTGCTCTCTTACAACACTAAACTCTGTTTTCTACCTTTATCTCGTATCTACCTACCACTTCAGCATTTTATTAAAAATAATAATAATAGAGAAATGTGGTATCCACACATAAATCAAGTTTAAAAATCAAATGAATATTCATATTTGAACTGTGTATAGTTCATAATGCATGAACAAAACCGAAAGCTTCTGTGATGACTGCCCTTGCACTGCTCACCATGTAACTTATTCACTATGTAAGAATTTGTTCTCCATGTAAGAATTTGTTCGTTATGCATCAGAAGATTGGAGACTGACGAAAATTAGGCTTGGGGTGGATTAATGATTGTGCATTGAGTATTGACCCCCCTATACAGAAATTTATTGTGGTTAACAACTATTTAATCAATAAATATGAGAGATGCCCTCACAAAATATATATATATAAACACACTTCCAATTGTAAAATAAATAAGTAACCGGGATGTAATGTATAGCATAAGGAATATAGTCAAAATATTGTAACAACTTGGTATGGTGATAGCTGGTACCTAGAATTATCATGTATATAAATGTTGAATCACTGTGTTGTACACCTGAAACTAATGTAATGTAATACTGTTGTCAATTACCCTTCAATAAAAAAAAAAAATTAAGCCATTTAGTACTACTATATTGAATATTTAACTATATATTCTATTCAGACATGGTAAAAGCAGTTAATTTTAAAAAATGAATGAAAAAACTTAGCATCTAAGAAAATTTCCAAGAAAGAGCAGTATTATGAAATTACTATTTTAGCAAAACCCAGTACGGCATACTTAATACTGATTCAGAATCAAAGAAGAATAAAACACATTCTTTAAAATAATTTCTTAGGTGTACAAAACAGAGTATAACTGACCTTTAAAAGTTCCTCTGATGTAGGGCAATTTTTAGGGATTTTCTGGAGGCAAGAATCTACAAAGTTGTGAAAACAATCAGACCTATTGTAAAGGAAAGTATCAAGTGAACATATTGCTATTTCCTTTAAAAACACATCCACAAAACAAGACATGTGCCTATGGGTGGGAGGGAGAATAGAAATGATTTTTAAAAAAAGGCAGACACAATACACTATATATTTCATCATGTAAGTCTATAAAAAGCTATGCAAAGCAATTAATGAATCTTCACCATTTTCCAAAGATGAATTTTCACACATTATTTTAAAATCCTGCTCTCACATACTTAAGTATCAAAACTCATTCTACGTTGAGGTAAATTAGGGAAGTCAATCATTATCCTTTTTGCATTCAAATCTAAGATAATTTTTTTCATTTCTCTAGCCATGTCTCTTTCTTGCTTGACCCTTGGATCATCTTCCATATAGCATGTTTCAGAACATCACACTATTTGTTTTGGAAGGAACATTTTTTATACCTAAGTATTTAGTGTCCTTGAGCAAATGGATAAAAGTTCCAGAAAACAGTAAGATTTTTTAAAATATTAGAATTCTGTAACATACTATTATATAGCGTTACTGATGAGAGTTCAGCAAGGCAGTAAGTAAAATATATGCCATCAATGCCTGTCATCAATATTCAAATAAGATTTTTAATTCTTTTATACAAGAATGTTTGTCATCAATATTCAAATAAGGTTTAATTCTTCTATACAAGAATTCTTTTTTGAATCCCCAAAGTATCAACCAGTGTAAAGACAGCCTGTGTTTAGTGTATTTATTATTCAGATGTACCATAATAAACTCTGTGCCAAGATTTCTTCAAAACATCTCTGCAGAAGCAGCAAAGACCTGTGAACTTGCCTTAATTACATAATGATAAAAAATAAATTATTGCTACTTTATGCATCTTACTTGTGAATTTTTAAGTATTTGTTAAGTACAGTAGGTAGTTCCCTAGAACTTTTCAAATGCTAGATACACCTGACGAATTTCCCATTAAAATTTTCTATCACTGATGAAAATCCTGGTTTCCTAAAATTGTCCAGCTGTTCTCAATAAATTTCTTTACATGAATAACGGTATTATCAAAGAAGCGATGCAACATCAACCCACATTCTGAATAATAAATACTAACAATTAGAATGATCCAAAAATTATGAATTATCTGGAAATTCTGATAAATTATCAAGTCATTTTTACCTATGTTTTATACCATATCAATTATAAACTATTCCTCAATTAAATATCTCTACAGGTTGTGGCAATCTATATATTCATTTTGGACTATGTGCAAGAAGGCATTTACTGTACTCATTTCGTATAAAGGAGGCTTCATTTCCGCTATAAAAGAAAGAAAACGTCCTGTTAAAATATGTGCCTGTTATATAGGAGATTGGAAGTAGTTAGTTGTGTTTTTTTTAAATAAACCCCACCTAGCAAAAAAGTTGCAAGTAGAGTTCAGAGAACTTATTCAAGTGAGTCAATAGAAAGTAAATTGCAGCCCTTATGCACAATATTCCTAAATATTGTATTTTTCCAATAAACAAGAACATTCTAAGAGAACCTAATACATTCATTAAATCAGACCATTAATATGAATACATGATTATTATCTAATCCTCAAACTCCATTGTAGTTTCAATCAAATGTCCCAATAATGTTCTTTGTAGCAAAAATGAGCTTCGATCATCCACATCCTTCAAGGAAATTGTCCATTTTTTCTAAATTTTAAACTTACATAAAATTGTTCATAAAATTTCCCTATAATCCTTTCAATATGTGTACAGTCTGGAGTTATGTCCCCTGTCATTCCTGATATTGGTCGTTTGTGCTTTCTTTCTGCTCAATCTAGCTAGAGGTTCATTAATTCCATTCATTTTCCCAAAGAACTAATTTGTGATCTCATTGATGTTCTCTATTGTTTTCTATTTAATTGATTTCTGCTTTGATCTTTTGTGGGTCTATTTATTCTGCTTACTGTGGCTTGAATTTGCCCTTCTTTTTCTAGTCTTAAGGTGACAGTTAAAGTCATGACCTTGACAATTCACAAGCATACAATTTGACTCTCGAATGTCCCTCAGTTTGGCTTTGTGCTGTTATTAAATTTGGTTTACACATCTCTGGCAGGAATATCACAGAAGCGAGTGTCATGCTTTTCTCAGTGTATTCTATGATGTGGTCCATGGTTTCAGATCGTCTTGTTAGTGATGGTGTTCACTTTGATCTTAAACTTAAGGCCATTCCACAAGGTTTCATGGTAAAGTTTCACTTTTTTCCTTTGTAATTATTGAGTATTTTGAAAAGATACTTGAGTCTATATAAATATTGTTTTGCATAAAGATTTCATTTTATTCTCTTATTGTATGGATTTAGATTCTTCATTTAATAACTTATAACCTGCTATTATCATTTATTTTGATTTGAAATTGCTTCATTTCTGAGCTGTTAAGAACCTTTTTAAGCTGACTTCTGTCTTTCTGGCATGGCTCTGTCATTCCCTGATCAGTTCCTTGCTTTCTGGCACACTTAGATGTTCCAGGATCATCTTATGCTTTCCCTACTGTAGACACAGCTCAACCATTTCTCCAAGGAGCTGTGGCAGTCAGTGTGCTCACTGCTACTGCACGTGTCACTTCTCTTAGATCCTGTCAGTGGATAGAGGATGGGTACACACACATCCCTCATATATTTGTGTTCATACTTGCACATTAAATATCTTTAGTTGTTTATTGAAAACAACTGAGTTCACTACAATATCTCCAATCCAACACTATAGTACTATTTATTTGAGCATCCTCTTTCCATTATTTGTAAAACCCTTCTCTGACAGTAAGAAACGTCACTCTCATTATCCTTAATATATTTGATGAATCGCCCCTGTACATAGCAAGTCTCCCATCCTGGCCACCACCCTTTCCCCTTTTCCCCATCAAGTTTTCAAACCCCATTCCAAGCCTGTCTACAGTGTGAATGTCCACTTCATCCATGCAGTTTCTGACACCCCATCCGAACTGGATCACTTTCTGCAGTGAGGCCCTCCTCATCAGCCCTCAGGAGGGAAGCCCCCTTCCTTTCAATCAGGCACTGCCACTGTGTCAGGTTACCCACCCTAATATAGATGTGCTCCTTGGCCTCTGACACCCCATGCTGGGCTACTTTCAGGTATGAATGCTTTGGTTACCCCACCAGGACTCTGAATCTCCAAACCTGACTGCCCCACTCCCTGCATACCTGCATAGGTTCTGCTTCCACATACAACAAGGCAGTCTGTCTGTGGAACTCCCTCCTCTACTCACAGGACTCTGACACACCATGCCGGGCTACCATGGCTCAGCAGGTGACATGGGCACCTACTTCATACTGTCCTCCCAACAGCTTTAAGAATGAGTAGTTTGATCCAGGAAGGGAAGGGGATTACTGAAGAAATTCTTAATGAAAAAAAACACTTGTGTTTCTACTGTGATTTATTAAAGTATTCAAAAATTCTAAATGGTTTACCATCAGTATATCAATCCAGAGTACGATTTTTGATTCTGTCATTTACTATAAAGCTGAACATCTCAATTTAGTCAAAGAACACTGAACTTAGCTAAAAACCATAGAGATTTACTAAATCTAAACTGTGGCAGACTTCAGTGGATTCAAAGGATATTTTCCATTTCAAATATTTTTTAAATTGAAGTATCATAAATATTCAATCTTATATTGGTTTCAAGTACACAACACAGTGGTTCTACAGTCACCCATATTAAATCTTCACCCCCTCTAGTGCAGTTACTGTCAGCATAGGAAAATATTACAGAAGCAGTGCTTGTATTTTTCATGCTATTCTACTATCCCTCTGACCAACTTATGACTGAAAAGTTTTGTGCCCTTTTACTCCCCTCACCCTCAGCTACTCACCCCAACCCCTCCTCCATAGTAACCACAAGTCACTACTCAGTGTCTGTAAGTCTAGTGCTGTTGCATTCATTTTGTTTTGTGTTTAGATTCCACAAATAAGTGAAATCATATGGTGTTTTGTCTCTGCCTGGCTTATTTCACTTAGCATACTACCCTCTAGGTTGATCCATGTTGTTCCAAATGGCAGGATTTATTTTCTTCTTATGGCTGAATAATATTCCATCATGTATATGTACCATCTCTTCTTTATCCACTCCTCTACTGATGGACAGTTAGGCTGTTTCCATAACTTGGCTACTGTAATGCAGCAATAAACAGAGGGGTGCATCTATCTTTTTGAATCAGGGATTTTGTTTTCTTCAGGTAAATTCCTGGAGCTCCACATAAGAATTACTGGGTCATATGGCATTTCTATTTTTTGTTTTATTAGTAACCTACACACTGCTTTCCACCATGGCTATATCAGTTTACATTCCCACCAACAAGGTAGCAGGGTTCCCCTTTCTCCACATCCTTGCCAACACTTGTTTTTTCTTTTCTCTTGGATAGTGGCCATTGTAACTGGTCTGAGGTGATATCTTATTGTGGTTTTAATTTGCATTTCCCTGATGATTAATGATGTGGAGCATTTTTTCATATGCCTGTTGGCCATCTGTATTTCTACTTTGGAAAAATGTCTGTTCTGGTCTTCTGCCCATTTTTAAATCAGGTTTTTCTTTGGTGTTTAGTAATATGAGTCCTTTATGTATTTTGGATGTTAACCCCAAATAGGACAAATCATTTACAAATATACTCTCCCATACTGTAGGTTTCATTTTTGTTCTGCTGATGGTGTCCTTGGCTGTACAGAAGCATTTTGGTTTGGTATATAGTCCCATTTGTTCATTTTTTATTTTGTTTCCTCTTACTGAGCAGTTGTGTACAGGAAAAAACTGCTCACACTTATGTTTGAGAGATTTTGCCTATGTTTCTTCTAAGAGTTTTATGGTTTAATTTCTTACATCTAGATCTTTGATCTATTTTGAGTTTACTTTCGTGTGTAGAGTTGTAGACAGTAATCTAGTTTCTTTCTCTTGCATGTAGCTGGCCAGTTTTGCCAACACCAGTTGTTGAAGAGAGTGTCCTTTCACCATTGTATACTCATGGCTCCTTTATTACACAGTAAGTGACCATATATGCATGGGTTTATATCTGGGCTATTGTGTTTCATTAATCTATGGGTCTGTTCCTGTGCCAGTACCATATTGTTTTGATTAGAGTTACTTTGTAGTATAGCCTGAAGTCAGAGAACATAATATCCCCCAATTAAATTCTTATAAGCGACTCCTACTAAACTAATGTGATTTAGAAAAAATTTAATTTTTAAAAAGTTAGAGATTCTATTCCTTGTTATCTTGTATACATTTCTCAAATATGTTTATCCATAAATGTGGATTGCTTGCAGTTTCATTCTCTTACATGGAGCTGTCCAGTTTTCCCAGACCAGTTGTTGAAGAGGCTATGTTTTCCCCACTGTATATTCATGGCTTCTTTATATTATTGTATTAATTGACCATAAATGTATGGGTTTATATCTGGGCTATTTTGTTTCATTCATCTATGGATCTGTTCTTGTGCCAGTACCATATTGTTTTGATTACTGTAGTTTGATAATAGAGCTTGAAGTCAGGGAGTATAATCACCCCAGCTTTGTTCTTTCTCAGACTTGCTTTGGCTATATGGGGTCTTTTGTGGTTCCACATGAATTTTAGAACTATTTGTTCTAGCTCATTGAAAAATACCATTGGTATTTTGATAGGGACTGCACTGACTCTGTAAATTGCTTTGAGCAGGATGGCCATTTTGACAATATTAATTCTTCCCATCCATGAACATGAGATTATTTCCATTTATTGGTTAATTTCTCTCATGAAGAAAGTATAGGTCTTTCACCTCCTTGGCTAGGTTTATTCCTAGGTATTTTATTCTTTTTGATGCAGTTTTAAATAGAATTGTTTTCCTGATTTCTGTTTCTGCTAGCTTGTTGTTAGTATATAGGAATGCAACAGATTTCTGTGTATTAATTTTGTATCCTGCAACTTTGCTGAATTCAGTTAGTTATTAGTTCTAACCATTTTTTGGTGGAGTCTTTAGGGTTTTCTATATATAATAACATCATGTCATCTGTAGACAGTGATAGTTTTACTTCTTCCTTCCTGATCTGGATATCTTTTGTTTCTTTTTCTTGTCTAATTGCTTTGGATGGTATTTCTAATACTATGTTGAATAAAAGTGGTGAGGGGATTTCCTTGTCTTGTTCCCAATCTTAGAGGAAAAACTTTTAGCTTTTAGCTACTAGGTGGGATATTAGCAGTGGGCTTGCCATTTATATATGGACTTTATTATGTTGAGCTTTCTTCCCTTTACACTTATGCTTAGAGTTTTTATCACAAATGGATGTTGATTTTAGTCAAATGCTTTTCTGTGTCTAATGAGATAATGACAATTTTCAGCCTTCATTTTGTTAATGTGGTGGATCACACTGATCTGCAGATATTGATCCATATTTGCATCCCTGGGATATGTCACAGTTAATCATAGTGTATTATCCTTTTAATGTATTGTTTAATTCTGGCTTCATAAAACAAGTTTGGAAGTACTCCCTCCTCTTCAGTTTTTCAGAAGAGTTTGAGAAGGACTGGTATTACTTCTTTACATGTACGTTAGACTGCAGTAGTGAAGCCATCTGGTCCTGGATTTTGTTTTCTGGGAGGCTTTTGATTACTGATTCAATCTCTTTACTAGTAATCAGTCTCTTCAGCTTTTCTATATCTTCATGATTCAATCTTGAATCATGATTGTATGTTTCCAATTTATCCATTTCTTCTATGATGTCCAATATGTTGGCATATTAATTGTTCACAGTAGTCTCTTGTGATCCTTTATATTTCTGCAAAATCAGTTGTAATACCTCTTCTTTCATTTCTGATTTTCAGTCCTTTTTATCATGATTTTCAGTCCTTTTATTCTAACTAAAGGTTTGTCTATTCTTTTTATCTTTTCAAAAAAAGAGCTCTTAGTTTCATTGATCTTTTCTGTTAACTTTTTAGTTTTTATTTCATTTATTCCTACTCTCACTTTTTAATTTCCTTCCTTCTCCTAACTTTGGGTCTGGTTTATTCTTATTTTTCTCATTTCTTGAGGTTTTAACTAAGGTTGTTTACTTGAGAAACTTCCTAGTGTCTTAATGTAGGCATTTATTGCTATGAACTTCCCTCTTAGAACTGCTCTTGGTGCATCCCATGTGTTTTAGTATGTTGTATTTCCATTATTTGTCTCCCTATATTTTTTTATTTCTTCTTTGATGCATTGGTTGTTACAATAGCATGTTGTTTAATCCCACATAGTTGTAAATTTCCCATTTTTCTTCTTGTAACTGATTACAAGTTTTATACCATTGTCTCTGGAAAATATGTTTGATATAATTTCCATCTTCTTAAATTTATCAAGACCTGTTTTGTGTCCTAACATATGATCTATCCTGGAGAATGTTCCATGGGTGCTTCAGAAGAATGTACATTTTGTTGTTTGGGGGATGGCATGTTCTATGTATGTCTGTTAAGTTCATCTGGTCCAGTGTGCTGTTAAAGGCCAGTGTTTCCATATTGATTGTTTTGTCTGAATAATCTGTGCATTGATTAAAGTGGGATGTTAAAAGTCCCCTACAATTACTGTACTGCTGCCTATTTTTCCCTTTATGTCTACTGATATTGCTTTATGTACTTAGGTGTTACCACTTTGGGTGCATAAATATTTACATGTTATATCCTCTTGTTGCACTGAACTCTTTATCATTACGTAATGTCATTGTCTCTTATTAATCTGTTTTAAAGTCTCTTTTGTCTTTTGTAAGTATAGCTACCCCAGCTTTCTTTTGGTTTCCATTTGCACGGAATATCTTTTTCTATCCTTTCACTTTCAGTCTGTATGTATCCTTACATCTGAAGTGAGTCTCTTGTAGGCATCATATACATGGGTCTTATTATTTTTAATCCATTCAGTGACTCTGTCTTTTGACTGGAGAATTTAGTGCATTTATAATTAAAGTAACTTTAGATAAGTATGTACTTATTTCCATTTTGTTCATTGCTTTCTGGTTGTTTTGTAATTCCTTTGTTCCTTTCTTTTTCCTCTTGCTCTCTTTCTTTCTTTTTTTTTTTTTTTTTTTTTTTTTAAATAATTATTTTTTATTGAAGGGTAGTTGACGCACAGTATTACATTAGTTTCAAGTGTACAACACAGTGGTAGAACATTTATATACATAATTCTAGGTTCCAGCTATCACCCTACCAAGCTGTTACAATATCTTGACTATATTCCTTATGCTATACATTATATCCCGGTTACTTATTTATTTTACCATTGGAAGTCTGTCCTTTTTTTTTTTTTTTTTTTTTTTTTTTTGTGAGGGCATCTCTCATATTTATTGATCAAATGGTTGTTAACGACAATAAAATTCTGTATAGGGGAGTCAATGCTCAATGCACAATCATTAATCCACCCCAAGCCTAATTTTCGTCAGTCTCCAATCTTCTGAGGCATAACAAACAAGTTCTTACATGTAGAACAAATTCTTACATAATGAATAAGTTACATAGTGAACAGTACAAGGGGAGTCATCACAGAAACTTTCGGTTTTGCTCATGCATTATGAACTCTAAACAGTCAGTTCAAATATGAATACTCATTTGGTTTTTATACTTGATTTATATGTGGATACCACATTTCTCTCTTTATTATTAATATTTTTAATAAAATGCTGAAGTGGTAGGTAGCTACAAGATAAAGGTAGAAATCATAGTTTAGTGTTGTAAGAGAGCAAATGTAGATGATCAGGTGTGTGCCTGTAGACTATGTGTTAATCCAAGCTAGACCAGGGCAATAAAACATCCACGTATACAGAAGATTTCTCTCAGAACAGAGGGGGTGAGGTTCTAAGCCTCACCTCTGTTGATCCCCAATTTCTCACCTGATGGCCCCCCTGCGACTGTGCCTGTCTTAGGTTGTTCCTCCCTTGAGGAATCTTACCCGTCTCTGGCTAACCAGTCATCTTCCGGGGCCATACAGGGAAATGTGAAGTTGGTAAGTGAGAGGGAAGCCTTATTGTTTGAAAAGGTTAGCTTTTTACTTCTTTGCATATTTATGCCCTGTGGCTTCTATGCCCAGCATTTGTCTTGAGGTATCTTTACCACTTGGAGGAGTTATGATACTCGGTAAATTTGATATGAGGCACGAATTCTATTTAAGGGTTGTAATTAGGAAGGAAGAAGAAAAGCTATAGAAGTAGCAGACGGAAGAAAACATGGGAAGATTGATTATTTCTTTGACATATCTTCTTGTAGAGTAACTTCAGCATATATAGGTTTTAAGCTACTACTTAAATTGCGCACACACATTAACATAATAGGAGTATAGTTACATAACCAAAGCATATCTGTAATTACCAGCCATCTGCAGTGAAACCAAGAAAACCATTAAGGCACCTTAGGCATTTGTGAAAACTTATCTATGATATGGTGGATATTGTCCAACTGAACTTGAACAGTCTGAGAGAAATCAGACAAATTAAAACAACCCATTCCTGGGGACTGTTCACATGCCATATGTTCTTTTAACAGCAAATAGTCTGTAGTTGTAAGACTTTGGAGCGCTACAATTTGCACTTCTCCAAATTCTTGGTTGAGTTCCAACAGTATAGATACAGTCAAATTTGTTGTTTTACTGTATGCACAGGCCAGCTTAGATATCTCCTTCCTCATTCCCATGGCAAGTCCAGGAACTGGTGGGATGAGTGCATCTACAGCTGTAGAAGTGCGTGGATCTTTGTTGGGGTTTTTTGATGATCATCTTCTGGCATGAGTCTTCCAGAGAGTGCAGATGTTGGAAGTTCTTTTTCATATCGTATCTTAGTTCATTTTCGGGGTAGCCCAATTAGGCTTTGATCCTCTGTATAAACACAAACAGACCCTTTGCCTACACTTTTATATGCCCTTTATACCCTTGTGTAGAACTCGTTGGAGGTTACCACACAGGAACTGCCCTTTTTTTTTTTTTTTTGCTTTGTTTTTGGTATCACTAATCTACACTTACATGATGAATATTATGTTTACTAGGCTCTCCCCTATACCAGGTCTCCCCTATAAACCCCTTTACAGTCACTGTCCATCAGCATAGCAAAATGTTGTAGAATCACTACTTGCCTTCTCTGTGTTGTACAGCCCTCCCTTTTCTCCTACCCCCTCATGTATGTTAATCTTAATACCCCCTTACTTCTCCCCCCCTTATCCCTCCCTACCCACCCATCCTCCCCAGTCCCTTTCCCTTTGGTAACTGTTAGTCCATTCTTGAGTTCTGTGATTCTGCTGCTGTTTTGTTCCTTCAGTTTTTCCTTTGTTCTTATATTCCACAGATAAGTGAAATCATTTGGTATTTCTCTTTCTCCACTTGGCTTGTTTCACTGAGCATAATACCCTCCAGCTCCATTTATGTTGCTGCAAATGATTGGATTTGCCCTTTTCTTATGGCTGAGTAGTATTCCATTGTGTATATGTACCACATCTTCTTTATCCATTCATCTATCCATGGACATTTAGGTTGCTTCCAATTCTTGGCTATTGTAAATAGTGCTGCAATAAACATAGGGGTGCATCTGTCTTTCTCAAACTTGATTACTGCGTTCTTAGGGTAAATTCCTAGGAGTGCAATTCCTAGGTCAAATGGTAAGTCTGTTTTGAGCATTTTGATATACCTCCATACTGCTTTCCACAATGGTTGAACTAGTTTACATTCCCACCGGCAGTGTAGGAGGGTTCCCCTTTCTCCACAGCCTCGCCAACATTTGTTGTTGTTTGTCTTTTGGATGGCAGCCATCCTTACTGGTGTGAGGTGATACCTCATTGTAGTTTTAATTTGCATTTCTCTGATAATTAGCGATGTGGAGCATCTTTTCATGTGTCTGTTGGCCATCTGTATTTCTTTTTTGGAGAACTGTCTGTTCAGTTCCTCTGCCCATTTTTTAATTGGGTTATTTGTTTTTTCTTTGTTGAGGCGTGTGAGCTCCTTATATATTCTGGACGTCAAGCCTTTATTGGATGTGTCATTTTCAAATATATTCTCCCATACTGTAGGGATCCTTCTTGTTCTATTGATGGTGTCTTTTGCTGTACAGAAGCTTTTCAGCTTAATATAGTCCCACTTACTCATTTTTGCTGTTGTTTTCCTTGCCCGGGGAGATATGTTCAAGAAGAGGTCACTCATGTTTATGTCTAAGAGGTTTTCGCCTATGTTTTCTTCCAAGAGTTTAATGGTTTCATGGCTTACATTCAGGTCTTTGATCCATTTTGAGTTTACTTTTGTATATGGGGTTAGACAATGGTCCAGTTTCATTCTCCTACATGTAGCTGTCCAGTTTTGCCAGCACCACCTGTTGAAGAGACTGTCATTTCGCCATTGTATGTCCATGGCTCCTTTATCAAATATTAATTGACCATATATGTCTGGGTTAATGTCTGGATTCTCTAGTCTGTTCCATTGGTCTGTGGCTCTGCTCTTGTGCCAGTACCAAATTGTCTTGATTACTATGGCTTTATAGTAGAGCTTGAAGTTGGGGAGTGAGATCCCCCCTACTTTATTCTTCTTTCTCAGGATTGCTTTGGCTATTCGGGGTCTTTGGTGTTTCCATATGAATTTTTGAATTATTTGTTCCAGTTCATTGAAGAATGTTGCTGGTAGTTTCATAGGGATTGCATCAAATCTGTATATTGCTTTGGGCAGGATGGCCATTTTAACGATATTAATTCTTCCTAGCCACGAGCATGGGATGAGTTTCCATCTGTTAGTGTCCCCTTTAATTTCTCTTAAGAGTGACTTGTAGTTTTCAGAGTATAAGTCTTTCACTTCTTTGGTTAGATTTATTCCTAGGTATTTTATTTTTTTTGATGCAATTGTGAATGGAGTTGTTTTCCTGATTTCTCTTTCTGTTGGTTCATTGTTAGTATATAGGAAAGCCACAGATTTCCGTGTGTTGATTTTGTGTCCTGCAACTTTGCTGTATTCCGATATCAGTTCTAGTAGTTTTGGGGTGGAGTCTTTAGGGTTTTTTATGTACAGTATCATGTCATCTGCAAATAGTGACAGTTTAACTTCTTCTTTACCAATCTGGATTCCTTGTATTTCTTTATTTTGTCTGATTGCCGTGGCTAGGACCTCCAGTACTATGTTAAATAACAGTGGAGAGAGTGGGCATCCCTGTCTAGTTCCCGATCTCAGAGGAAATGCTTTCAGCTTCTTGCTATTCAATATAATGTTGGCTGTGGGTTTATCATAGATGGCCTTTATTATGTTGAGGTACTTGCCCTCTATTCCCATTTTGCTGAGAGTTTTTAACATGAATGGATGTTGAACTTTGTCAAATGCTTTTTCAGCATCTATGGAGATGATCATGTGGTTTTTGTCTTTCTTTTTGTTGATGTGGTGGATGATGTTGATGGACTTTCGAATGTTGTACCATCCTTGCATCCCTGGGATGAATCCCACTTGGTCATGGTGTATGATCCTTTTGATGTATTTTTGAATTCGGTTTGCTAATATTTTGTTGAGTATTTTTGCATCTACGTTCATCAGGGATATTGGTCTGTAGTTTTCTTTTTTGGTGGGGTCTTTGCCTGGTTTTGATATTAGGGTGATGTTAGCTTCATAGAATGAGTTTGGGAGTATCCCCTCCTCCTCTATTTTTTGGAAAACTTTAAGGAGAATGGGTATTATGTCTTCCCTGTATGTCTGATAAAATTCCGAGGTAAATCCATCTGGCCCGGGGGTTTTGTTCTTTGGTAGTTTTTTGATTACCGCTTCAATTTCGTTGCTGGTAATTGGTCTGTTTAGATTTTCTGTTTCTTCCTGGGTAAATCTTGGAAGGTTATATTTTTCTAGGAAGTTGTCCATTTCTCCTAGGTTTCCCAGCTTGTTAGCATATAGGTTTTCATAGTATTCTCCAATAATTCTTTGAATTTCCGTGGGGTCCGTCATGATTTTTCCTTTCTCGTTTCTGATACTGTTGATTTGTGTTGACTCTCTTTTCTTCTTAATAAGTCTGGCTAGAGGCTTATCTATTTTGTTTATTTTCTCGAAGAACCAGCTCTTGGTTTCATTGATTTTTGCTATTGTTTTATTCTTCTCAATTTTATTTATTTCTTCTCTGATCTTTATTATGTCCCTCCTTCTGCTGACCTTAGGCCTCATCTGTTCTTCTTTTTCCAATTTCGATAATTGTGACATTAGACCATTCATTTGGGATTGCTCTTCCTTTTTTAAATATGCTTGGATTGCTATATACTTTCCTCTTAAGACTGCTTTTGCTGTGTCCCACAGAAGTTGGGGCTTAGTGTTGTTGTTGTCATTTGTTTCCATATATTGCTGGATCTCCATTTTGATTTGGTCATTGATCCATTGATTATTTAGGAGCGTGTTGTTAAGCCTCCATGTGTTTGTGAGCCTCTTTGCTTTCTTTGTACAGTTTATTTCTAGTTTTATGCCTTTGTGGTCTGAAAAGTTGGTTGGTAGGATTTCAATCTTTTGGAATTTTCTGAGGCTCTTTTTGTGGCCTAGTATGTGGTCTATTCTGGAGAATGTTCCATGTGCACTTGAGAAGAATGTATATCCCGCTGCTTTTGGATGTAGAGTTCTATAGATGTCTATTAGATCCATCTGCTCTACTGAGTTGTTCAGTGCTTCCGTGTCCTTACTTATTTTCTGCCCAGTGGATCTATCCTTTGGGGTGAGTGGTGTGTTGAAGTCTCCTAGAATGAATGCACTGCAGTCTATATCCCCCTTTAGTTCTGTTAGTATTTGTTTCACATATGCTGGTGCTCCTGTGTTGGGTGCATATATATTTAGAATGGTTATATCCTCTTGTTTGACTGAGCCCTTTATCATTATGTAGTGTCCTTCTTTATCTCTTGTTACTTTCTTTGTTTTGAAGTCTATTTTGTCTGATATTAGTACTGCAACCCCTGCTTTCTTCTCACTGTTGTTTGCTTGAAATATGTTTTTCCATCCCTTGACTTTTAGTCTGTACATGTCTTTGGGTTTGAGGTGAGTTTCTTGTAAGCAGCATATAGATGGGTCTTGCTTTTTTATCCATTCTGTTACTCTGTGTCTTTTGATTGGTGCATTCAACCCATTAACATTTAGGGTGACTATTGAAAGATATGTACTTATTGCCATTGCAGGCTTTAAATTCGTGGTTACCAAAGGTTCAAGGTTAGCCTCTTTAGTATCTTACTGCCTAACTTAGCTCGCTTATTGAGCTGTTATATACACTGTCTGGAGATTCTTTTCTTCTCTCCCTTCTTGTTCCTCCTCCTCGATTCTTCATATGTTGGGTGTTTTGTGCTGTGCTCTTTCTAGGAGTGCTCCCATCTAGAGCAGTCCCTGTAAGATGTTCTGTAGAGGTGGTTTGTGGAAAGCAAATTCCCTCAGCTTTTGTTTGTCTGGGAATTGTTTAATCCCACCGTCATATTTGAATGATAGTCGTGCTGGATACAGTATCCTTGGTTCAAGGCCCTTCTGTTTCATTGTATTAAATATATCATGCCATTCTCTTCTGGCCTGTAGGGTTTCTGTTGAGAAATCTGACGTTAGCCTGATGGGTTTCCCTTTATAGGTGACCTTTTTCTCTCTAGCTGCCTTTAACACTCTTTCCTTGTTCTTGATCTTTGCCATTTTAATTATTATGTGTCTTGGTGTTGCCCTTCTTGGATCCTTTCTGTTGGGGGTTCTGTGTATTTCCGTGGTCTGTTCGATTACTTCCTCCCCCAGTGTGGGGAAGTTTTCAGCAATTATTTCTTCTAAGATACTTTCCATCTCTTTTCCTCTCTCTTCTTCTTCTGGGACCCCTATAATACGGATATTGTTCCTTTTGGATTGGTCACACAGTTCTCTTAATATTGTTTCATTCCTGGAGATCCTTTTGTCTCTCTCTATGTCAGCTTCTATGCGTTCCTGTTCTCTGATTTCAATTCCATCAATGGCCTCTTGCATTCTATCCATTCTGCTTATAAACCCTTCCAGAGTTTGTTTCATTTCTGCGATCTCCTTTCTGGCATCTGTGATCTCCTTCCGGACTTCATCCCATTTCTCTTGCGTATTTCTCTGCATCTCTGTCAGCATGTTTATGATTCTTATTTTGAATTCTTTTTCAGGGAGACTGGTTAGGTCTGTCTCCTTCTCTGGTGTTGTCTCTGTGATCTTTGTCTGCCTGTAGCTTTGCCTTTTCATGGTGATAGGAATAGTCTGCAGGACTGGGACGAGTGACGGCTGGAAGGACTTCCTTTCTTGTTGGTTTGTAGCCCTCCTCTCCTGGGAGAACAGCGGCCTCTAGTGGCTTGTGCTGCGCAGCTGCGCGCAGACAGGGTTTCTGCTTCCTACCCGGCTGCTGTGGAGTTAATCTCCGCTGTTGCTGTGGGCGTGGCCTGGCTCGGGCAGCTACTCCAAAATGGTGGAGTCGCGTTGGAGCAGGAGCTGCTGGGAGGCTATTTATCTCCATAAGGGGCCTCCCTGCTCCCTGCAGCCCAGGGGTTAGGGTGCCCAGAGATCCTGGATTCCCTACCTCTGGATTAAGTGACCCGCCCTGCCCCTTTAAGACTTCCAAAAAGCACCCGCCAAAACAAAACAACGCCCACCAAAAAAAAAAGAAAAAAAAATTTTTTTAATTAAAAAAAAAAAAAAAAAGGTGGTCGTTCGTTTTTCTTTATTCTGCAGTGCCAGCCTCAGGCCTCTGCTCACAGGTCTTTCTGCCCTGTTTCCCTAGTATTGGGGTCCCTATCCCTTTAAGACTTCCAAAAAGCGCTCGCCAAAACAAAACAGCAAAAAAGCAAAAAAAAATGGTCGCGCGCTTTTCTTATGCCCTCTGTCGCCCAGCCTCCAGTGCCTGCTCACTGTTCTTGCTGCCCTGTTTTCCTAGTATCGAGCGCCCTGCACTCTGGCCCGGATGGCGGGGGCTGGGTGTTCGGCAGTCCTGGGCTCCGTCTCCCTCCCGCTCTGCCTGCTCTTCTCCCGCCGGGAGCTGGGGGGATGGGCGCTCGGCTCCCGCGGGCCGGGGCTTGTATCTTACCCCCTTCGCGAGGCGCTGGGTTCTCTCAGGTGCGGATGTGGTCTGGATATTGTCCTGTGTCCTCTGGTCTTTATTCTAGGAAGGGTTGTCTTTGTTATATTTTCATAGATATATGTTGTTTTGGGAGGAGATTTCTGCTGCTCTACTCACGCCGCCATCTTCTGCCCCTCCCCTCTTTCTTTCTGATTTGATTTTTTTGGTAGTGGTATGCTTAGATTCCTTTTTATTTTTTGTGTATCTACTATAGTTTTTAACTTTGTGGTTACCATGAGGCTTGCATAAAACTAATATTTATAATTATCTATTTTAAATTGATAATTTGGAAAGTATTTTAAAGTTCTACATTTTAATTTCCCATATGCTTTACACTTTTGATGCCATAATTTACATCTTTTTATTTTGTGTATCCTTTAACAAGTGACTATAGTTACTTTTACACCTTTTATATTTCTGAAATTTTATACTCTCAACATGTACTTTTATAATCAGAAAAATGGCACATTTTATTTTTATACACACAATTGTGCAATCATGCACACAGCCTGAAAAGCAACAAAATTCAGATCTTCTTCATCAAATTATGAACAAACATATAAAGTCACCTATGAGAAAATTCAAGTTATTTCAACCTCTATGATAATAAGGTATGAAAGTCATATTTATTTAGAACTGTATTTATTTAAGTGAAAGACAGTACAGTTGATTTAAGTTTTGTTCTCTTACCTACCCTGTAAGAAAAGTTTGCTTTAATTCATTATCCTTAATTATTTAAAGTAGAAGAGCACATAACATATATTTCCCAAGACAGCAAATCTAATTTGCATTAAAAAGAATCAGGCCTCTATACCTGTTTTTTGTCTAAAAGGGCAGCTACATGTTACTATTTAAATGCAAACTTATTTTTTATACAATATTTTTATTAAGGTATTATTGATATAGACTCCATTTATGAAGGTTTCACATGAAAAACAATGTGGTTACTACACCCATATTATCGAGTCCCCTCAATACCCCATAAATGCAAACTTATTTAAATGAAGCAAAATTGAAAATTCAGTTCCTCAGTTGTTCTAGCCACATTTCAAGTGCTCAAAAGACATGCAAATACAGAATATCTCTATCACTATGGAACGTTTTATTGGCCTGTGCTACTCTGGTCTTTCTCCTGGAACCAGAGTCAGGTTCTGGTTCATGACATTTCAGAATTCAAAACAGCTGTAAGCAAAAATTTTAAAAGTAATCTAAAAGTTGAAGATGCCACATGCATGCCTAAAACTCTAAGAATTTCTTTGAAATGTCTCACTCCTTTAAAATTATCTAAAGGCAGTCACACCTGAAGTTGCTTTGTTTTAAGTGTAAAAACTCTCATTGTGAAGGAAGTCTATTTTATGAACTATAATAAGAAACTAGAAAACATGGAAAAATAAGAATCCATCCCATAGAAACTCTAGAGTTCATACATTTCTTTCTGAGCAGTATAATTAGCCAAGGAATACTTTCTAATCAAATGAATATCAAAATATATCAATGATATCTAAAAGGATCATTAATGCAATTTCACCAACCAAAAGGGGCACATATATGCATCAACCACATAGCCCATAGCCAGAGTATATTAACCAGCTTCTGTACATTTACACCCAAGTTTCTTAAGAAATTAATTAGGATGTACTGCTAGGAAGAAGAATCAGGAGTAAAGAACAAGAGTTTAAGATACTTAAAGATATTTTCAAATGGAAGAAACACTTTGAAAACCTCAAATTGAGACCAAAAAATCAGAAGAGGATAACATGGTAATCTCCAAATCTCCCTTTGCTGATGTCAAGCTTTAAAATATATCTGATGATAGAGCTTGAAGGGAATGAGTAATGTAGAAATCCTAACAAAAGTGAAAAAATCTAATGGTTATATTATTTTGAAAACATATTAGATTGCAAGATAGAAACAGCCTGGTTATAATGGAAATTATAGTATTTATTATGTAATGATAAGCAACCTTTTACTTTTATTTTACCTCAATTTCCCTATCTGCTTTTTTTACTACTGACAAACTCAGGTTGATGATTTATCCAAATGACACATGAATTTTACTTTTAACGTGTTATTTTCCATCTTTGGTCACTCCTAGAATGGTTCAATTAAATATTCCCAGTATTTCCTACTATTAAATAAAGCTTAAAGAAAAAAATGGGAAGGTATTATGGACTGGTGCAGGGAATCAAGAGCAAGAAGATGGCCATCAGCTTCAATTACAGAGACAGTTCAATTACCCACCTGGCTCACTTACAATGGGAGTATTAGCAAAGTTTTGATGGTCCACTGCCTTAAGCATAGTTCCACTTAGGGCAACAGTATGCAGCCTGATATTCGAATTCCTCATCCCTAACACAAAGCATTAAGTATCCTAAGTAGCGGTAAGTAATTCATGAATGCTTTAGAGACCCTTCATAGATGGTAAATCTATAACCATAGACATATTCTAGGTGTTTAACAAATACTCATTAAATGTTAGACACAGATACCTCAAAATTAATACCACAGTAGAAACTATTTTAGACCTAATTTAATACAGCAAATATAATATACCTAAGCTATATATATATGAAAATTGCCAAATAACCAAAGTAACAACTTTAATAGATTTATTGCTCCCCTTAAACACTGACATAAAAATAAAAATCTGTAATTTGGTACAGAAATTGGGGTAAAACATTTATTAAAATGTACTACACACTAATAATGAGCAATGCAGCCCTGCCAGAGTGGAAGCACATGGACTGCCCCAGTATGCGGGGGCCCAGGCAGGTGGGGGCATCTCAGCAACCTTCCTGGCAACATAGCCTGGTGGGTGAGGGTCCCACGCAGCCCCTCCAAGGTGTGTTCTGGCACAGGTACCTCTGAGTACAGCTGGAACCTCGATTCCATTTCCATTTTAACTGGGCGCACTGCTAGTGAGCAGCTGAGGCCACAGGTTGTGAGGTGGGACCCCTGTTGTGGCAGGGGTGCGGCCAATGGGACAGTGCCCTCCCGGCAGGAGGTGACATAGTGCCAAGGAGAGCTCTGCACCTGTGGAGGAAGAATTCATGTGTGGTCTGCTGGTAACTGTTTCTTTGTTACTTTGTTTCAAGGATGGTATGTTCCAAAGTTTAGGAACATAAATAAATGGGATTTACTTTCCCATGACCTGATTGTACTTCTCTTACTTGGTCTGTGGGGTCCAGGATGTCACCTATGCACCCCACCCAGGAAGCCAGCTCCTGCCACCCTAAGGGGATGTGGCCCTGGGCCTAACTCTGGGGTCTGCCCAGTCTACACCCACATCCATGCCACTCACCCTCAAGTGATGTCACGGGCAAAGTCCCACAGCCTCATGCACACACCTCACCTGCCTGACAACATGGGTTTCAGCCCTTCCCCCCAAGGGACTGCAGGGAGGGCAGGCCCTCGGGCACCAGTGGGTGGCAGCCCCACCTGGCACATCCATTGGCCCACTCCCTCCTCTTTTCACACAGCCTGTCTCTGTCTCCAGCTCTGTCTCTGTCTCTCCGTCTCCATCTTTGTCTCTTTCTGCCTCTCTCTCTCTGTCTCCCTCTGCCTCTGTCTGTCTCTGTCTCCCTCTGTCTCTGTCTCTCTGTCACTGTCTCTCTCTGTCTGTCTCTGTCTCTGTCTCCCTCTGTCCCAGCCATGACCCCCAAGACCAGCGTGGCCCTGCTGGCCTGTGAGGTAACTGCCCAGCCCTGCCCTCAGCGGTGATGTTGGCAATGGTGTCTGGTCATGAGATAATCATTTGACACCCATCAGTACTGGGTACCACTGGAGGAATTTTTTTACTCCTCTTAGGTCTAAGCTGGGGCTCTGTAACAAAAAACAGATTAACAAGAGAAAAGCACACAATTTATTTCATGTAAGTTGTGCATGCGATGGGAACCCCCATAAGCAAATGAAGACCTGAAGAAGTGGGCAGCCCAGGGGTTTCTGTACTAGGTGGAGTGAAGAGGCAGTTGTGGAAAGGAAGTCCCACCGAGGAGTCTGTCAGCAAAGAGCTCCAGGCCTGCCTCTGGTGACAACACTTCTTTCTTCCCAATACGGCGGTATGAGTGCACGACTCTCACTGGAGTTTCTGCTCCTGTTTGGGAAGAAGAGAGGGTCAGTGCCCTTATGCTTGCTGCTTCTCAAGAACCCTCAGCTCAAAATGATCCTGGCGCCAAGCAGCATAGGTCAGGCTCTGGGTTCTGCCACCCTGCAGACACCACATGGTGGACTGTCACATCTCACCTGCCACCAGGTCCTGAGTGCAGATAAGGAGATGGACTCAAAGACAGGCAGACCCTTGGGCTGGTGGCAGCTCTGAGCTCGGCCCCTCCCAGCCCACCAGGCCATGTCACATGTCCTCCCAGCTCACTCCGGCCATGGTTCCTCCCGTGGAAGGTGGGGAAGCCAGAGCCTGCCCAGGTCCTCAAGGAAGACAGAGGAAGAGGAGGGAGGAAGCAAATGGAAGAAACACTTGTCAGTAGGGCCATCCCCATTCCTGGTACCACATCCCCAGAGCCCAGACAAGTCAAGGGTGGGAGTCCAGCCCCGGGGCCCCTGATGAAGTTTGTGGCCCAGGGCCTGACTTCATTCTCCGCGGAGGGGCCCAGATGTGTTCCATCCGGGGCGCGGGGCCACCTCCCGACAGCCCTGCGGCCAGAGCCAAACAGGCACCCGGGACCAAAATAACCGTCAGATGACTGCAGCACTGGCTGGTACCTTCTGCCCAAAAGCAAGCAGCTCAAGCAGCTGCAGCTAAAAATAGCGAGAAGGGCGCATGCCCCTTGGAGAAGGAGGAGGAGGGTGGCCAAAGACAAACAGGATGAGGTCGCTGCGTTCCTGTTCTGCTGAGGCCCTGGTGTCCCAGCCCCAGGTGGCCCGGCGGAGCCTGGACGCTGTGGCCCACAGCGTCTACCCGCTCCTGTTCAAAGCCAGCTACTTTCTGGAGCAGGCAGAGGTGATCCGTGTTCTGCTGGGGCACTGGCCGCTGGAGGAGTTCAGACTGAGCGCCCTGCTGGGGCCCAGCGCAGAGTATCCAGTGGACCTACGGGACCGGGCCTGCCGGGCCTGCCTGGAGGCCTGTGTGCAGGGCCTCTCAGACTACGTGCTCCATGCCAAAGGCTGGAGGCGGCTGCGGATGGCCGACCTCACAGGAGTCCGAGATGTGGAGGTGCAACAATGCCCCTGTGGGAGGGCGCTGGGCAGGTGGGGCCGCACAGAGCTGCTGTGCAGGACCTGCTGCCAGCTGCAGGTGGAGCCCTGCACAGCCCAGAGGCCCGTCCAGGTCCTCGCTGATCTCTTTGTCACCGATGGCAACTTCAAGGTGGTGGTGCAGGCCCTGGGGCCGATAGGCCCCACTCCCCTGCAGCTGCACTGCCTCTCCTTCAGGGCGGACAGCCTGGACCCTGGCCAGCTCCTACACGTCCTGCGTCTGGCGGGGCCCCAGGAGCTGCACAGGCTGGAAGTGGTACACAATGTGCGGCTGCATGCAGGTCACGTGCAGCAGCTACTGACCCAGGTGGGCTTCCCCCGGCTGGCCTCACTCACCTTGCCTGCCAAGGCCTTCGACCCTCCCCCTGGCAGCCCCCGAGCCCCTGACAGTGAGGACCCCTTCTTCACCTCCATCTCCTGGGAGCTCAGCCAAATGAGCCAGCTCACTGAGCTGAGTGTGGCCTTCTCCACGCTGACTGGGAAGATCCAGAAACTGCTTGGGTGAGTCTGGAGCGATAGCATGGGTAGCCCCCAGCGTCTCAGTGGGGTCAGGCTCACACAGGGCCTCCTGGGCAGGTTGAAGATGCACTGAGGGGCCATAAAATGGGACATGGCCATGAGGCAGGGTTAGGTGGGTATCTCAGCCTGGCACACAAGAGGCCAAAAAGGGGCAGGTGTTTAGCATGAACCACACTGTTCATACAGACAAGTGGGCCAGAGATGCCGCCCAAATCCAAGCTCCCAGACACAGGCCTCCTAGGCTTGGCTGTCAGGCCTGTTCCCTCGACCCTTATATGAATCCAGATGCAAGGTGCAGGTATGAGTGGGGCAGGTGGGGAGAGGTGCTCAGCCCGGTGCCTGATGTGGATGAGAGTCGGTGGGGCTTCCTTGTGGGTGGGGGAGGGGGTAGGAAAGATGCAAGTAGGAACGTTTTCCACCATGCAGGGCTGGGCAAGGCTGCAGAGAGCTCGCTGTGGGGTAGATGCCAGGGGCTCCATGCAGGTACAGGGGCGAGAGGTGGGCAGGAGGCTATCTCAACAGGAGGACGTGGGGACAGACAGCAGGACCCTGGACATCCTCCTCACTGAGCACTCAGCCAAGTGACACCAGACCCTGGTCCAGTGTGCTGGAGGGCAGGGGACCAAGAAAGTACCCAGATAGGGGTGCCACTCCTCACCAGCCAGAGCAGAGCCTCACCCAGGTTGTGCATTTACTGGTGCCAGCTGCCCACCCCACCAGCATCAGGACTCAGCGGGGTCCCAGGCAAGGCTGAAGCTGGGCTAGATGGCTCCAAGGCCCTTCCTGCCCTAAAACCATGGGCTTCCTCTCTCCACTCAGAGGGAAAACAGTGTTTCAGTCCCTGCCAAGCCACACATCTCCCCCTCCAGCAGACACGGTGCGCTCGGCAGGGAGCCGAACATGTCCCCACACTCAGAGCATGGTGGCTCATTGACAAGACGGATCTGCCGTTCTAGCCGCTGAAGACAAAGCCAGGCCTGTTTTCAGGTGGAGGTGATTCTTCACCCGCAGGGCCACACAGTCTCAACGCCTCGGCCCTCCCACTGGGGCCACGGGGCGGCCACAGCAGCCTGTAATGAATAAGCGTGGCTGTGTTCCTATAATGCTTTACTACCTATGGAAACTGGCATGGGAATTTCATATAATTTTCACATGTCACTAAGTATTCTTTTGATTTTTTTCAGCTATTTAAAGGTGTAAAAACCATTTCAGCTCTCAGGCTGAGCTAAGGCAGTGGGTGGATTTGGCCCAGGGGCTGCAATTTGCTGGCCTCTGAGACAGGCTTAATCGGTCTGCACCTAGAGTCCCTCTCACCTGTGCTGTCTTCTCACAGAAACCTAGGGACCCCACTGAGAGTGCTGGACCTGGCCAACTGCTCCCTGAACCATGCGGACATGGCCTTCCTGGCGGCCTGCACCCATGCTACCCACCTGGAGGTGCTGGACCTCAGTGGGCACAGCCTTGTTGAGCTGTTCCCCTCCACCTTCTCCAGGCTGCTGGGCCGGGCCGCCCCGACACTGAGGGTCCTCACCCTGGAGGAGTGCAGCATCCAAGACAATCACGTGGGCATGCTGGGGCTGGCACTGAGCCCCTGCCGCCAGCTCCGTGAGCTCCGGTTCCTAGGGAACCCGCTGTCGGCTGTTGCCCTGAGGCGCCTCTTTGCCACTCTCTGCGAGCTCCCGGAGCTGCGGTGCATAGAATTCCCAGTACCCAAGGACTGCTACCCCGAGGGTACCGCCTACCCCCAGGATGAGCTAGACATGTCTAAATTCGACCAGCAAAAATATGATGAGATTGCCAGGGACCTGCACGCACTGCTGCTGCGGGCTGGCAGGGATGACATTCGGGCCTGCACCCCAGTTTTCGGAAGCTTTGACCCAGACATTCAAGAAACGAGCAATGAACTTGGAATGTTCTTGCTGCAAGCTTTCAAAACTGCTCTGGAGAACTTCTCCAGAGCACTGGAGCAGATGGAGTAGGGCCTTGCACAGGCCAGGGCGGGTCTCACACCTCAGCTGCCAGGTGGCCTGGGCTGCACATCTGCTCCAAAGCATTTCTTAATGAACACTGCACACAGCATCCATTAGGTGCCGTCGCAGAGGAAGCCCTGGCTTCCAGGAGTCACCTGAGACCACTTTAGCATGAGGGCAACTTACAGCTGAGCCCTAGAGCGGGAATGCTGAGGGGTCAGCAGGAGCACCCCACACAGAGGTAGGCATCAGAGAAGCACTGAGAACCAAATCAGCATGGGGTGGGCGCCCGGAGGGTGGCCAGTGCGAGGCTAGCAGGAGGCAGGAGGATCAGTGCCGGCCCATCACAGGACTTGGCTGGGCTGAGCAGAGGGAGGGGCAGGGAACGACCAGATTGCGTGCCTGGCAGCCTCTCCAGTGGGTGTGGGAGGCAGTGACGTGTTTGCACACTTAAAACCTCCAGTCCAGCACGGGACAAGGGATTTGGTTGTTAATGGCTCCTGTCTGACCTTGGAGGGCATGAGCAGCAGGCTTGGGCTCTGCTGGCACAAGGCTGAGCCTGAGGGTGCAGGGTGGCTTCTGTCCCTGGAGGAAAGACAGTAACTGTGAGGACGCTGCCCCCCATCTCCCACCTCCAACAGGACCCAGACCCTCTGCTCAGGCCCAGAGGAGTCTCCTGCATGGTTATTTGAGTCCTAGCACTTGAAGGGTGGTTAATTTCAATATTGGGACTTGGTTTCTACCAAGATCTGACCTGTGAAGGGTTGAGCATTATGATGATTACATACTAATAAAACAGGTGGTGGCTTATTCAGCTGTGGCTTTAATTTCAATGCAATTCAGAATTTTTAAAAGGACCTGAGTCTGAAAATAAAGTGTTTTCTGAAGGTAAAGGCCAGCTCTTGATGGGGCCAACCCCTTACCTGAACCACTGCAGTGGAGATGGGGGTCCTTGTGTGCACATCCGGTGTCCCACCAGGACACCAGTGCAGGGCGTGTGAATGCTACAGCAGTGCGCCTGGCCTCTGGCCTTTCTCCACTGTACCCATGCCCTTAGGCCACCCCAAGGTCTTGCCTTCTCACCGCCGTGAGGTGCTGGGCACCCACTGAGGTCTCTGGAGGGGGCTGCCTGGGCCATGTGAAGGGCTCACATGAATCGGGGTTCCAATTCTCAAGCTCCCCACTGATGTCCCACCCAGGCTCAGGCCTCAACTCTTCGGCATCACAACTCTGGTGTGGGACCCATCAAGGCTTTGAGTGCACTGCTTGCCATCCATCACCCTCACGAGAGGCTTGGTTTCCCTGAGGACTGCAGGAGGCCACTGCCTACAGAGCTGCCACAGAGGCCCGTGGCTCCCTCTGCACACCTGCAGGGAAGGTCGGCTTACGAGTCCTTTTCTTTTCTCAAGATTTTCCATGAGGCTAACAAAAGACACCCCCATTTTTCCCACTCCCACTCCATTCAAATGCTCAGCGCTGTTTAACCCAGGGGTTCCCAGGCCTTGCCTCACTCAGAACCGTCAGGACAGAAGCTCAGGAGTGGTTCTGACCCTGAGACCCAAGAAGAGCAGGCTGTTTGCAGGGAGAGAATCAGAACACACGCTGAGCCGGGAGCAAGGAGGCCCACTGCCCCAGAGTCCCTGGTGGCTGTTTATTCACCATTCCTGGTTCCTCTCTGAAGTCTGGCCTTCATTCTCCATTATCACCCTGAGGCTCCATGAGCCTTAAAATAAACCCCCTTGTAAACTAGCTTGAACTGATCAATTCTGAGCTAGTTTGACTTGATCTCTGTTGCTCACAACCAGGGTCCTAATGTAGAGAGACTCAGAGCGGCTGTTTCTGTCATTCCTAGGATGGATGAGAGTTCTTCTGGCATCAGCCCCTGGACCCAGTTCAGACATGCAGGGAGGACCTGTCTCGGGTGGATCAGGCACGCCAGCAGGCCCATCTAGCTGGCCTCCAAAGCTGAGCTGCAAGGTCCAGCAGGACCCAGGAGGGCGCATTTCCACCTGCAGTACCACTTCTGCTGTGCCCATTGCCATCCCTCATGCTTGGTCACGAGACACCCAGACCTTTATTAGTTCATGTACACTTATCACATATTTGCTTTTATGCAGTAAGACTGAGACAAAGCCGCTAATCAGAAAGCCTTTCCTCTCCTGAGATGATCTCAGTAAATTATTCAGCTATCAGATTTCTTAAAAAATTCAGCCTGGAATGCATAGCTACATATTGTAATTAGATACTTTTCTCTTTTCAAGAACACAGTTTTTTTGGTGATGTTTCTCCCCTGTCACAATATCACATCCTTGGTACAGTGTTTGCAATTATTTTGTTATCATTAAATCAACATTATCTTCCAATCCATATATATATTTTACACAGAGAAATACATGTAAGAATTCTATAGCTATCCCTATGAATTTTAACAAGGGGAAAAAGGCTATTGAACAGATGAACTGACTAGATCAACTCAGAGTTATAGCCTGCTCATTTTATTTTTGGAACGTCCAGGTCAATCCTGATACCTTCTAACTTTATTCCAAAATAGAGCACCTGAAATAGGTACTTCCACAGGAAGCCCAATTAGAAAACAAAATCTGTCCCCTGCCCCCTGCCCTAAAGCCCTTCCAAGCCAATGCAACCTCATCCACAGTGTGACATCACCAAATCAATGAAGAACACACTCCCAAGGAATGGCAACCTCTCTCTACAGCAGAAAAGGCTCCCTCCAGGGGTGAGGACCTGTCTCCTGCAGGATCCTGTACCCCAGAGCACTCTCCTCACCTTGGGGCTCAAGGTTTCGGTTTCTGCGACTTCAGGGAAAGGGAGGGCAAATAATGTTTTACACTAAAGTCTCTGCACACACATCAAATAGCTCTTGGGCTCCGAGTCTTTGTCCTAATTATACAAACCATTTTAGCTCAGTACTGTTCCACTACAATCTCACTTTATCCAGACTCCTCTTGGGACCCCTGTGAAATCATTACAACATGGAAACATTCCAAAACTAACAAAATCAGTTTTAAAAGGAAGAATGACATCAAATTAACCCTAATTAAACTTGCTAATGGAAAGCAGC
Organism: Manis pentadactyla; assembly: GCF_030020395.1. Taxonomy (NCBI): domain Eukaryota; kingdom Metazoa; phylum Chordata; class Mammalia; order Pholidota; family Manidae; genus Manis; species Manis pentadactyla. The sequence continues at coordinate 141,838,643 of NC_080020.1, read as the reverse complement.
CATGCCACACAATACAAACTCTGCCCAGTATCATTTTCTATAGAAAACTGGTCTTCCTGCAGTCTCAAGCCAGTATCTAAACTGATTTGAATGATCTGAATATGTTTATCTAGCTATTCAAGGAGGCTACACTGAAGCATGCTGGACATTCGAAAACTGGGTAAGAGTTAACAATTCACCCTGAAAATCATTTACATTCATTTACTAAATGGCTGGCTGTATTTTAAAGACAAAACCAAGAGAAAAGCATTAAGAGGGTTATCCAAGGCAAATCAGTGGCATGACAGGAACTATAACACATCCCACTCTAAGCAAGGGTGTAAACCTCCAGGAAATAACACCAGAGAAACTTTTTAGTCCATATTTACCTGAAGAAATTATGCTCAGATCAAGTGGTGGCAGTGCAGTAGGCAGACGGCACTCCAAGCCACGAGAAGCATTCTGAGCAGAGGCCCCAGGACGTATTGGGTGACTTATTTCAGCTCTCTTAACTGGTTCCCTGATCTCTAAAATGGCACCAAAGGTTGAAAACACATGGAAGCATGAATTATATAAGCTTCAGTGTGTGATACTCAACAAACAGCCACTCTAATCATTACTACCCCATAATTAAACCGGTTTCCTTTAAGTTTAGTATTTTAGAAGTATGTGTTACCATACAGACAGGATTCAAAAGCAGACGGACCTTCCCCCAGTCACTGCTAGACCGTCCAACAACTGCATGGAGGGCACCAGCATTCTGGAGCCAAACTGCCTGGGCTCATCCCGGCCCACATTACCCACATGACTTCACCAGGCTGGCTTTTCCACACCTGCTCTACTTCCCTCATCCCTGTACAATGAGGGTGCGCAGAAGAGATCACACGGCAGGCCTAACACTGAAGTCCTTTCAAAGGCCTGCTCACCAGGCTGACTCTTGGCTGGCCTCTGGGAACCTGGATTTTGGGAGGGCTCCCACCACCATTAAACTAGTCAGAACAGGTCGCAGTGCCTCAACTTTGTGCTAAGAGCTTAGAAGCGCTGCTTTCCTTCTGGGAGTTTAGAACTGGGTATGTGCCAGGCAGAGGGCACCTGCATGCCAGCCCTCCGTGGAAGCCCTGGGTGCTGCTCAGCAACATGTCCCATGTGTCCTCGAGACTTGTCACCAGGGGAGCGAGTGGATCTTGGGCGGCTGCATGGGAGGGGGCTCTGCAGGCCAGGTCCCCTTCCTCTGCCCTATGTGCCTTCTTCCTTTTGATTTTGCTTTGGACCTTCCCACGTAACACAACTAAGCTGTGGAGCAACTAACCCTCCGAGACTTCCCAGCACGTCATCCAGCTGAAGAGTGGGCTGGGGGGCCCCTGACCCGAGGGTAGTAGCAATCTGTACCTACTGCCTAAGATCAGGACTAGGACGTAAAGCACAGTAAAGCCCGATTCACAGCAGCTTCATGAACAATGGGGCCACAGGGGCCTGCCTACCTTTCAGTTTGTGGTAAGAATTCAGATGTATGTAATAACATTTTGCAAATAATAAAGAATGACACACATAAAAAGCACTGATACTTTTAAATGGCAATGCTTTTTTATTGTCACTGCTAATAAATACTATCTGCTTATTGAATACAGACACAAGCCAAATTCCAAAAACACTAGGGTATCAATACTAGAAACACGTTTTTTCCCCCTTTGCAGGGAAAGCTCTTCAAAACAATATAAATCCTTGACACTTTCTATTGTCATCTGTTAGGCAGTTTTAACCATTACTGACAAATGCTAAATGTAATTTTAGGAGAGAGAAAAAGAATTTGAGGAGAAAACAATTTAGGGGGTGATAAAAACAGAATATTACTTTAACAGTGAAGATCTGTAATTGAGTTTCTTAAAAACAATTTACCATAGAGCTAAAATAGGACATTATACTGTTCCACTCAGTAAAATTCTGATGGCTTAAAAAATACTTCTGGGAAACTGCATCCTTAACTGCAGAGGAAGATCAAGGGGACACCCTGTGTCCTGAGGCCTTGATGTCCTGCTCAGAGGGCAGGTGGGCTGTATGCACACAAGGCCACAACATAGGCAGCAGGGCAGGAGAAGGAGGGAAAGCGTGGGGCACCCCCAAGTGGCCTGTAGTCACAAGAAGCAGCTTTATATTGGCTCTCACCTCACTTCTCCAGTAGGGCCCTCTCTACTCTCTTAAACGTCTTCAGTTGGACCATCAGCTCCCAATATTTGAGGTACAGCCACATGAGTCTCCCATTCTGGCGTCTGTTGGTATTCCAGACATTACCACAGTGTGTATCATGCTGAAATATGTCGGCCAGGCCAGTCGCCATGTCCAGGTCGGCAGCAACCGGGTCAGAGGCCGCACGGACCAGCAAGCTCTTCTCTATGCCCAGCCGCTTGCTGCGAGGGACGATCAGGCTGCAGTAGATGCTCTGCCGTTCTGTAAGAGCATCTTCAAACTCTTTCAGCAGAAGCCTGGCTCTTCTCTGCCAGTCGTCTTCCTTCTCCAGGTAACTCAGGTAGGCACTTCCCAAGGGCTGCAGCTGTCTCTTTTCTCGCATGACCCGAGCCTGTTCCTGTTCCAGAAGCTTCTTTTCTTCTACCAACTTGCGCCCCTGAGAGATGAGGGCTTCCCGGTAGCTGGCTGTCCTGTTTTGTTCCTTTTCAAGTTCCAAAGACAACTGAGCAACTGCACGCCGATTTTCAGAGATCATGACATGGTACTTGGCCTCGAGGTCCCGCTGGAAAGCAGCTGTCCTACGGTGGTATGCTTCTCTCTCCTTCTCTATTTCTTTCTGGGACTCCCTAGACCAAATCCAACCTGACGTGAAGAAATTGGGGGAGAAAAACACACATAACAAAACATCAGAGCTGAAGTTCTCTGATCTTTATTCAAAGACAATATAATGCTAAGGGCAGCATTTCAATGAAGTCTTATGCACTTCTGCTTCTGCTGAGAGGTATGAAAAATATAATATTTTGTATGAAATCATGTAATATGCCAAGTTCTTATCTTAAAATCAGGTAAGAGCTCCCAAGAGACTAGTCTGACAAGACTGCATCCAGGGATCCCTCCGTTGCCTGATTTTCTATGGCTAAGAACTACCACTGTTTGCTTGTGCTCTCAAACCTACGCCAACTGCCCCCTCTGGCCACAATACCCCACATGCTATTGGCGAGGTTTAAAAATTAACACAGGTGTAGAGGGCTGGAAGCAATATCACCCCGGAGGTGATGTCACTCCAGAAGTGACATCTGGGCACCACGAAGTGCTATAACCGAAAGCGCTATCACCAGAAGCAGAAGTGACAACACCAGATATTAGATTAGCCTGGAAGTGACATCTTTGTGAGCCTGTGCTCAGAAATAAAACTGTAACACTCATTTGCCATCAGCGGGCAGTGAACCTCCTGATCCCAGCTTTGGTTTCCATGTCTTTTTTGTATCTTTCTCTGTGTTTTCTTTAAGCTCTTCATACACTCCTCTCAAGTTCAGCTGGTTTGTGGAGCTGGTCTCCGCACATGGGCATGCTTCAAATATTATTGGCCAAGTTATTTCAGAACTGAATAAATTTCAAAATGTGTTCCACTACTGATGATCACTAGTAAGCAGCTGAAGTCTGATAGGGTACACAAGTGGGGTGGAGTAAGAAATTCAACCTCAAGACATGGTTTGGCTGCCTTGCCCCAAACTAGAGCATCCTGGGACAGAGAGTGAGCGGAGGCTGGAGTGGGCAGTCTCCACTCGGCCCCGCTGCACAGCAGCAGCCAGGCTTCGGCCCTCTGCTGTGCCCCAGGTCCAAGGAGAAGGAGGTGCCGGTTCTGCACAGGAACACCTCCTCTCCCCGCACTATTGCACATCGAAGTTCCAGGTGCTTCAGTATAAAACAGAAGCCACTGTGGTGACAGGCGACACTTTCTGGTGCAGGAAACCAGCACATTCGGAACCAGTGCCACATGCCCAGGCCCAGCACAATTGTCAGTCCCAGTCCCAGCACAAATGTCGGAGCCACATGCCCAGTCCAGGCACGAATGTCAGTCCCAGTCCTGGCACAACTGCCAGGGCCACAAGCCCAGTCCTGGCACAAACGTCAGGGCCACACGCCCAATACTGATTCCTCACAATCGCAGGTTCAGCCTGTGCAGGACACATGTCCTGCATGGACTCATCCCTTGAAGACAGGACTGTGCAGCAAGTCTTCAAAGCCCAAGGTCTCCAGGCCACCAAGGGCGGCAGTCCGGCTCTGAGGGGTCACCTGTGCGGGCTCTCACACACAGCCAGGCTGCCCCCATGCTGCTCTCCCACCCCTGGGAACCACTGGAGTGCCTACAGCCTTCCTGGTCCCCTCCCTCCTTTTAGTGTCCCTTCCCGCTCCTCCTTTTGCCAGAGGCCACAGCAGGGGAGCTGATCTGTACAGGAGCAGCTTCGTGTAACTGACAGGCATGGAAAGGTGGGCAAAATGCAAGGCGGAGAGAGGAAAGAAGAGCCAGTGCAGTTTGAGGTGGGTTCAGGGAAGGCTTCGTAAGTCGGTGGATGTGAACAGAGTCTGGATGGCCAAGTGTGACTTGGGAGGAATGCTCCCTCTGCGCAGGAGTAAGTACAACTGAGCAGATCACGTGCCTGTGCAGACAGCAGACAGCTCCCAGAGGAGCTGGGGCAGTCACTGGGAAAGCCCCCACAGATGCTGATAAGGAAGTGAAATCGGACCTGACACCACTCTGGTGTGAGCAGAGGGTCAGAGGTGAAGGTGGAAGATGGGCAGGGCCACCTCCTGTGCTGGTCTAGGCGCAGTCTTGTTCAGGCCCTGTACTGACACACATGAAGTGGTGCAGACACAGGGTACCCTGGACCACACGGTACAGGCTGTAGTCACCAGGAGTTCTGGGTGGGTGCCCTTAATCAGGAGGTCTCCAGGAAGACATGCCGGGTGGAGATCACGAGGGAGCATCAGAGTTAGTAGCATGTCAGTCCAAAAATGCTCAATTCTGGGTCTGAACTGGAACACTCTTGCCTTACAACTTTAGGCAGACACAACTTTCTGGAGCCTTAGTTTCAAAAGGCAGAGAAAAGAGAGCTGTGGCTCCCACCTCTGGGACAGCAAAAGTGCTCTCCCTATTCATTCTGCTGAAAACAGCCACTGGACATCTGTGCACAACAAGCAGCTGACTATGAAAGGCAGACAGCAGGCAGATGGGGGACTCTGGGACCCACAAACACCTGGGAGTGTGCCCTGGGACTCTGTTTTGCCTCTAGATAAAACTTGATGCTTAAGTGCCAATGGGTGCAGATTTTCTTGTAAAAGCCCAACAAAAATCTCTCTGCCAAAGGACTAGGCAAGGGGCCCCCGTAAGACAAAAAATGTTTAGGCAATGACCATTCTACTCACGCCAAACCGTTAGCAGACAACTGTATCCCCACAACCCCTGGGTGGGCAAAGGCTAGGGGAACCCTCCTGGTCCCCCCTGGGGTGGTGGCAGAGGAAGCTGTGTGGGACGTGGCAAAAAGATGTGCCCACCTCTCAGCTCTCCAGCCACCTGGGAGAGCCCCAGTGGAGGCCTGGGTAGCGGGGCAGAGGGCCTCCTGCTCGGGCCTTCTTCCTGATGCCAGTGGGCTGGAGGCCCAGCGGGAAGCGTGACCTTCCATCCCTGCCTGCAGGAAGGAGGCAGCCACCCCTTTCCCCTGATGAGCACTGTCAAAGAAACCAGCCTGGTAAAGATTGAGTAAGAACCAGAATGTCACAACATAATACTCAAAATGCCCAGGTTTCAATCAAACACGAATCAAGAATATCTCAAATTGAATTAAACAAATATAATCAGTAGATACCAATACTGAGATGACAAAAGATGTTATCATCTGATAATTAAAAGTTTAAAGCAGCCATAAGATGTCTAAACAAAGAAATAGAAAGTTTCAGAAATGAAATAGAAGACATAAAAAACTAAACAGAAATATCAGAACTGAAAAATACAATTAACTGAAAAATTCTTAAGGATCCACAATAGGTGTGGGAAGAGAGAGAAGCTGGTTAAAGGGCTAAACTACTCAGTATGTCCCTTATAAACATGGACAAGACATTCTTAGCCAGACACTGGCAAATATATTCTACAATGTTTAAGAAAAATTATATTGCATGATCAAGTGGGAATTATTCAAAACACACAAGGCTGGTTCTACACTCAAAAGTCAATTGATATAATCCAACATGTTAGTGGCCTAAAGAACAAAAAGCACATGATCATATCAACTGACATAAAGACAAAACTCAACACCCATTCATGATAAAAACTCAGAGAAAGAGGAAGGGAAGGGAATGTCCTTGCCTTGATAAAGGCATCTATGAAAACCCACAGCTAACGCTGTACTTGATGGTGAAAAGACTGAATCGTTTTACTCTCACATCAGGAACCATTTAAGAGTCCTGCAAGTTCCAGCCAGTGCAGGAAAGCAAGAAAAGGAAATAGAAAGTAAACAGATTGGGAAGGATGGAATAAAACCTAAGTTTTATGGACTCTCTTATCCCCTCCTGGTGTGAGCCAGGAGCTCTGTCCTTTCACTCTATCTCTAAATAAAAGCCTGTACCTCGCTCTCCTACCTTGACAAAAAAAAACAAAAACAAAAAAAAAACACACCTAAGTTTTCTAAGTTAAACAGAAATTAACTCAAAATGGATCATGGACTTTTATGCAAAAAGTAAAACTAAAACTTTAAGAAAAAAACAGAGGGGGGAGTCTTGAGGATGTAGGGCTAGGCAAAGAATTCCCAGACCTGCATGCGAAGCATGATCCTTACAAGGGAAAACTGATAAACTGGACTTCATCAATATTAGAACCATTGTTCTGTGAGAGATTCCATAAATGGAATGAAAAGACTCCATGTCCACAGACCAGAGTCCAGCTCTCACAGCCCAACAATCCTATCAGAAAACGGCTGGCAGACCAGAAAGGACATTCCATGCAGAGGACAGACTGATGTCAAGTACGTGAAAAGCTGCTCCAATCTTTAGCCATCAGGGAAATGCAAATTGAAGCCACAGCAGAATGGGTAAAATAAAACCACAAAATAAAAATAATGACCACAACAAATACTAGCAAGAATACCAAGAAATTAGATCACTCACACCGCTAGAGAGAGCTAAAACCCTGCAGCCATTCTGGGAAACGCTCAGGCTCCTCCTTAAAAATTAAACATCACCTCCCAGGAAGGCTGACAACAGCAGGCGGATCATGGCTCAGTGATCTGCACAGGGCCTGCAGACCCAAATCCGGCCCTGAGGGTACTGCCATTTAGAAGCTCAGGAGCCTGCCGCCTTGCAAAACACCACTTAAAAGTCGGAAAGGTGAGGAACCTGGTGAGTGAGCTGAAGGCTTAGAATCGCACTGACTCCTGTAGTCATCAGAGGCCCTGAGGTGACTCCCACTTTCCGTCTGTTTTCAGACCTATCTCCAGCTTTATAGCCTTCCCCAGTAATCTTTGCTTCTGATGTTCTTGCCTTCTTGGACTTTTGAAATGATGCTTTGTGATCCTGAGAAGGGTGGAGAAGTATTTTTTCTTCCTGATTATTTTGCTTAGGTAATGTGATTGAAGAAAAATTTTAACTTTGCAATCTTATAAGAATTCTCCAAAAATGTGTCATTACATAGTTAAGAAGTTATATTACAAAATATGGGCATCAACTAGCCTCCTAGCTGGTCCACGAATAGCCTAGAAGTAAAGGCAGACAAAAGAGTAGTTGATAAATGCCACTCTTGCTGGCTTCCACTTCCCGTATGAAACCCTGCTGACCTGAGAAACCCAGTCCACAGCAAGTGCCAATGCAAACAGAGGGCAGCTTCTTCGATTCAATCCCTCAGTTCCTCACATTCTTAAGTGCCAGCCCAGAAGCATGGGATGTGGGATACAACTCCTGAATATTAGGAAATGTATCATGTAGCGGGGATAATTACAATTGACTTGTGGCCAGTAATTTCCCGAAGTAGTACACAGTCAAACTGGTGAGGATTTCTGGCCAAGATAAGCAGAGGTGTCACAGATGAAGTCTCCCAAAGACTAATTTTCTAAACATTAAACAGACACCCAAGACTGGTTTTCTTTCATGTCCATTTTATTCTTCTCCATCCGTCCTTACAAAAGCAATGGGAGCAAGGGAGCCCCTTAGGGCAGTGAAGCCTCAACAGGGCGCTAACAGTTACTGACACCCACTCCACACAATCCTTCTGAATATATTGTCTTATTCACCCTCACAATGCATCAAGGTAATCATGATGCTACCTGCCCTGGACAGGGAAAACAAGCTCAGAGGGTTGAGTAATTTGCCCAAAACACACTGTATGAGACAAAACTAGGGTGTACACTTTCATCTGTCAGGGTCCATTTCCAAGGTCTTTGGGCTCCCTACCTTCAACCCAGAAAACACAATTATTAGGAAAACGATAACTTACGAAAAGCAGCCAATCCCAGCATTGGCACCAACAAGGCATAATTCCATCTGCTTCCTTCACCCCCATCAGCCCTGGAATTAGGCCGAATATTCCAATTTGGGGGGTCATTTAGGTTATTCATGGAGATACACCTTGAGGCAAATAACAAAACTATTAAGCACACAATAGGAATAAAATACATTTGTCACAAGTGTAGCATCTACAGGCTCACATGAATCCCTTTTTTATTTCCAAAAACTTTTGTTCAGTTTCACCTGAGTATTGTACAGGGTAAGCCTTATGGGATTCAAAGGAGAAATAAACAATACCTTAAGACAAAAGCAACTCACACTGTAGTCAGGACAGAGACATGCCTCACATAACTGAGATGCAAGTAGAATGAGATATGTTTTCTAATGAAAATGTTTAAAAGTACGGTTGTAGGTAAAAATCCATAAATAGGAAGTTGTGAAAACACTTGACTGCTTCAGAGAATGGTGTATAGGGCTGAGAGGCCGAGGCAAAGGGTGTGTGGGAGACACTGGTGGCGATGAACACCAGAACTACAGGCATTTCTGCTTAAAGCTCACGCTGCCTCAATAACTAGGCTGGGACCTAATGTTAACATGAATTTACCAATTTACTAAGTACCTACACTAGGTTGGGCATTTTCACAAAAGAGTCGTGAAAGCTTTCAGCTTATTTCTACAGACTGCCACAAAAAATGCTGATCGTAACAAATAATCAAATAAGAAAAAGGAACTTAGTTTGAAAATTTTAATAGGGTTTTCAATAAATAATTAACACCTAGAAATATAAAGTTCTAATTGGCAATAAAGAAATGCCAAAAAAAAAGGTGACTCATGACATAATGTTCAGGAGTTTGTGGTAACCAAAGAACAGAAACATTGGTTATCTAATAATTCTAACTTTTAATGGTGCTCATTCCCTCCAAGGCAGTAAAGCCCAGACTGTGGAATAAGTAATTCCAATAAACGCAAAGTCAGTGCACACATATTTTTTATGGCCTTAGTTACCAGTAGCAAAAACTTTAAGAAAAAACATAAATGTCAATATAAGGGGCCGGTCCATTGTAAACATAATGAAATAATTCAAAAATTATGTTTGCACACAATTTTGCACCAGGAAGGTCTTAATAAAGTTAGATGAAAAACAAAATAATGGTTACAGGAATTATGACTACTGGTTTATTTTCCACCCCACTTCTTTCCACAGATGTCAGATATCTGACATAAACACTCGAAAAAAAGAACACTCTGTGGTCCGGGGGTGAATTAAGCGAGTCAACAGGGACACCTTAGCCCCGGGGGCTGAACCGGGTCCACAGAACCGACCCGGGCGCCGCCCCATCCCCGGCCCCAGACCCACGCGACATCGGCCCGCTCCCACCGGACCTGCCCCCAACTCCAGAACCCATTCCGACACCAAATGGACCCCCGACCGCGGCCCCGCTCCGGCCCGCAACCCACCCTCGGTGCCAGACTTACCCCTGAACCCCCAACGCACCCCCGGCCCCCGAACACCGCCACCTTCCGGGCCCGGAACCCCGGACCTACCGCAGGCCTAGAGCGCCAGCTTCTGCGGTCCTCTCCGCGCAGGCGCGGGGAACCCCTAGCGATCACCCCGGATTGCGGCAGGGTGCGCAGGCGCAGTGCCCCTGTTCGACACGGGGGGGGCGCGTCGTCGTGCGCAGGCGCGGCGCGAGGACTGGTGGGACGGTGCTGCGAAGGGCAGATATGTCGCGGGTCCGGGTGGTGTCGCGGTTGCTGCGCGCCCAGCGCTTGGCGCTGACCAGGCCGGTAAGTTGGCGGCTGGCGGTCCCCGCTCCTCCGCCCCGGGCGAGACTATTGGGCCGGGGCGGGAAGGAGGCCGCTCGGGGGCAGGGGCCGGCGACTCCGGCCGGGCCTGCGAAGGGCACGACCCCGCGGACCGCCCCGGGCCCTCCCCTGCGTCCGCCCGGGGCCCCGCGGGCTGAGGCCGTCCCCGGCTCTGCGGGCGGGCCGTCGGGGCAGGTGGGTAGGCGTGGTGGCCGCCGTGCGCCCTCTGAAGGGCAGGGCTTTAGCCCCGACGGCGGAAACGGCCGGGCGAGGTCGTCGGGCTGGCTGCGCGCGGTCTGTTGACGCCGAGGGTCGGTCCTCCGAGGACGGCCGTCGGGGCTCCGCTGTCCCGGCCCCGGCCCCGGTCTGTGCCCTGCGCTTTTCACGACCCGTCTTCTGGCCCTGCCCTCCGGGGTTCCTCTCGAGCACACGAGGTTTAACCGTTGCCGTTCTGTTAAGTGACTTCGCCCCCACCACCACACCCGCCAATTTAGTGATTTAACCTTAAAAGTCCTGAGGAGCCAAGGTATTCAATAATATTGACTTACACGTGTAGTATTTTACCTGAAGTTTTCATTTTGAAATAGGGATATTAAAGATGATAGAAAATGTGAGAAGGTTTAGTCAAAGATCCCTCCAGCCCCCGGAACTCCCTTCCCCCACCACTCACCCTTTGTCAATTCATGAAAAAACATTGTTGTCCTTTTATCTGTGCGGGACTAGAGGAATTCTGGACGTGAGCTTCTGAGAGTGAGAATAATGTTCAAGCACAGGTCACAGCGTGCAAACCTCTCCTTTCCTATTGGCTTGATTAAAAGAGATCTGGGTTGAGTCATTTGTCAATGCCAGCACTTTACCTTCAGTACCTCTCTGAACCTTCACCTCTGTCCTGTGTTTAGGTACTTGTAAACCTGATGGCAAGATACAGATAACAAAATTGAACCACAAGTTGGGCCTTCTAAAGATGGTTTTGGGTTTTTAGGAAGTGTTTTTATCTTGAAGCTAGCTTATCCTATGAAAATTAATTCTACCCCCAAGCAATATAATTTATTGGAGTTAAAGATTGTCAAGAAGAAAAGCATCCAATTATTAGAACAAAAAAAGAACTTTATGATCACTGACAGAGAAATGCCCGTGGAGAGCAGATGATGAGGATAATTTGAATAAAGTCGACAGAGTTCTCCTTTGTCTCATTTTATTCAATTCTGTGATGTTTCCGAGTCATTGTGTATTTGCAGCTCCTCTCAGAAGTTAGAAAATTATCAAACCAGTTCTGCTTTTATCCTTTTCAGTTGCCCCAAGGGCACTGATGGAATTTGCAGATTGTTCCAAAGTCATTTAATGGAAAGGAAAGTAAAACTGAGAACTTTAATAGTTAGTGAACTGCTCACTTCAGATGAGATTTTTCAAAAACTTTAAGAGGAATAGCCCAAGTATTGTTCTAGAATAGGGCAGTCTCTTTTCTTTGAATGTATTGTTTTGAATGTTTTAATGGTGTGTCCAGAATTACTTTATTCAGGCCACTGTAGCAACCTTGTTTTGCTTCATGGGATAATTACAGTGCAAGTGGCATTCATTTCTGCATTCTGTGTGATGCTTTTCCTGGGTCCCTTGAAAAATTGTGGTTTGGTTTTAATACATAACCTGGATGTTTGTTAGTTTGGAGTACCAGAGATTTTTCCAAGCCTCCTTGAATAGTGGGGAAAGTACAGGATTTGTAGCCAGCCAGGCTGACTCAAGTTCAGACCCCACTTACTCTGGATAGACTCACTTTTTCTGTGTGGGGTTAGGGAGTGTTCTGTGAAGTAACATGCAATCTTTGTGTGGTGCTCCTCACAGCCTCTGCTCTGTAACCTTGTGAACTGTGTTTTAAGCATCTCTGTTTTTAAAACCTTTAAATTTTTATAGGGAATATTTACACCTGGTTGTAAAATAATCAGCAAGTATAGAAGGCCTTATAAATGAAAAGGACTAAGACCTCCTGCTTCCACAGACGTGTTCCCAATTGGAATCCATTCTGAACTGTTTCTGGTATTGGCCCCTGGCACTTACCTCCATTTCCTCAGCTAATATGCAAGTGATTTTTATTCATTTTTGACATTGACTTTTGCTGGTAAGTCAGGATTTCATTCACTTAAGCCTGCTTCCCATATCCTCAGTCCTCCCACTAGTTATGCAACCACTTTCAGATCCTTTATTGGCTACCTTTGTAATTGTACAGATGGTACTTACCAGTAGCTTCTGTTCGTGATTTGTAGGCATCTTTTGTTAGATGAGGGCTCCCACTCTGCTAGATTGAAGATATCCTTATGTCTACCCTTCTCCCTTTTGCCCAACTCAGCCATCTGTGCTTTTATGCTATTAAAAGGTCTAAGTGTTCCTTTTAATTCTACCTTAGGGAGACTTCCCCATTATTCTTCATATTGCCCTATGAGAAAATTGATAGTTTTGTTATCAAAACCACAGGAGTTTTATCTAGACAGAAATTGGGTTAAAATTGGGCTTTTCAAATTCTAAAATCACTCTCCAAATCAGATTTAGATGCAGTTAGTATTACTGTTTTCCACAGGGAAATAGTGTTGTAATTTGTTAAAGATTTCATTATAGCAACTGCCACTTTTTAACCTAGTGTGTGTGTGTGCATGTGTGTGTGTGTCTGTGTCTATTCAACATGAATATCCTAGAAAGAAGAAATAAATGCTTAAGGAATCTCACTGTTTTCTATTTTAATTTCAGTCTGGTATTACAAAATATACTGTTAGTATTGGTACCATTACCTATATTTATGTTGTAACATATTTTTAAGAAAATTCATTCAGTGACTTAGTTCTTTGTTAAAATTCGATTTTAACATGTAAAAAATTACACTAAAACAAGTTTCTTTTTGCTTTTTAATTAACTTTCTGAAAGAAAACAACTAATTTGGTTTATGGCAATAACAAATGTACTTAAAATGGAAATTAGAGAATTCAACAATATCACTCTAATCAATTCAAATCTACTTAAAAGTAGGAGAAACTGTTTTGTAATTGGCGCTAACCCTGAAATATTTGCGCAGGCCACCATACGGTCCCAGAGGAGCCCAGGAGGTGAGAGCCACCTTGACTTTTCTCACAGGGGGTCTTGCGACCCTGGCCTGAGCCTTCTCATCATAGAGCCCTTCAGTGTAAAATAGCTCAAGAGTTCGTTTTTTATTTTGTCAAACTCCTTCCTGTATTCCTCACTTTTTTATCCTATAGAATAATTTTTTTTAACCCACAGGATAAATAATGTCTCTTCCTGATTACAGAATACACGAAGACTTCTCTCACATCCCCCTTTGTTTTTGGACATACCTTTTTCCTAAAACCATTTTGTATGATATTTCTAAGACTCTTGGTTCTATCAGTAGTCTTCTAAAATGCATCAGCACGCCAAAAAGACTGTGCCCTAAGGGCTGACTGTGTTTAGCGTATGAAGAGTGGCCTCTCATGTTAGGCTCTTGTAGAGAAAATGGAAGCTCTGTGGCCAGGATTCCTAACTGACCCCAGTCTGCTTGCCCGCTGAGGAGAGAAGGGTTAATGACTTAGTGTTATAAGTGTTATAAGTCCCTGTTTTTAAGAGGCTTTGCTCTCCCTCCCTCTCAGCAGGGGCCGGCAACTGCGCAGACCAGAACCCGAGGCTTTCACTTCACTGTTGATGGGAATAAGAGGTCGTCTGCTAAAGTTTCAGATTCAGTAAGTTTGTTGTGTTTTGTTCCATTATAAATGATTTTCTAGGTTTTACAGGACTAATGTCTGTACTAGTTTTTAATGTATTGGAGTAATACACAGGTCTTACAGGAAAAATTTCTTATTCCAGTGCATGCTCACATTATTTTGGGTATAATAATAATTATAGTACAAATATAAACATAGATATTAACAGTTTTGCTGATAGCTGTTATGTATTTATTAACCAGATTAAATTTAAGTGAAGCAACGACAAAAACATACAAAACAGTAAGTGACAACGTGTAGTATTTACTGTGACAGATGATCAAGCAGGACCATACCCACTTGTGTGTAGATAGCCTCTTGTAGGTTTGGTGGGCCATTCTGCTCCCTGTGAGGAAACCGAAATTTGCTTGCAAGTTTTCTCATAAGTCCACAATAGCTGTTGAACACTAGTTGGCGCCCCCTCGGTGGTCGTGAACAGAAATGCTGTCCTGAAAGCAGTAGTAGCTCTCAGTTCTTAGGTAGTCTCCAGCTGGAATGTGGACCTCTGTGATTGGTGTCTATTCCTTTCATTGTACCCTGTCATGGGAAACGGAGGTCACAGGTGGAGACTCACGATCGACACCACATTATCAGTTTAGATGTATAGATGCATATGTTTATGGGTATTAACACACAAAGGGATGGTAACTAAAGTGACAGTTGGAAAGAAGCCACTCTTAGAGCTGGTGTTTTTGTCCCTGTTGCTGCTTCCCTCTGCTGCTGTCCCCGTGTGAGGTGTACTTTTAGTTCTCAGCATTTCACCTAATGGTGGGTTTCCTAGTCCCACAGGGTAGATGCTCTGCCATTCCTGAGCTCTGTGTGCTGGCCCCTCTCACTGTGAGGGTACCCACCACCACTCACGCGACTCCAGCCTTTGTAGCTTGGAGTCCCAGTGCAAGATGGAGGTCCTCGGGGTGCAGCTGCTTTGTTTTTTGTGGTACCTCTTGGACTTTCTCCAAGCTCCAATGTAACCAGTCTGAGTGGTGTAGCTGAACAGGTGACTAATGGGTGAACCTCTCTTTTGCAGATTTCGGCGCAGTACCCAGTAGTGGACCATGAATTTGACGCCGTGGTGGTAGGCGCCGGAGGAGCAGGCTTGCGAGCTGCATTTGGCCTCTCAGAGGCGGGGTTTAACACAGCCTGCATTACAAAGCTCTTTCCGACCAGGTCACACACTGTCGCTGCCCAGGTAGGAGAAAGGGGCTCTGCTGGTGCTCTTGGCACCGGCACAGCCCGGCTGTCTACCTGATCAGCCGCCTGCCCCAGGCCACCTTGCCACTGTGCTCCACCTGCACTTAACCTCTTTCTGCTCTTTGCACCCACTTCGCTCACTTAGCGTGGGGGGTGGGGGTCCCCTGCCTACTCTGCCCCCTGAAGCTGCTGCCTGGATCCTGCTGTCACTCTGTTTCTGCCCCAGTCACACTGGGTCTTGTGTACCCATCCAGTGCTCCCTGCCCCCCTTTCATGGCTTCATCTTCACTGTGCTCACCCGATCTGGTGTGAGCTGGTCTGTGATTCATACCTCCTGCCTCATACCCAGGCAGGCCTTGTTAAGTGTGAGGGTGATGACCTTTGATGATAGCCTGAGTGTGCAGGACAGAAAAATGGTGGCCACTGAATACTCTGAATTTAGGGAAAGGGTAAAAGTAAGGTGACGATTACACATGGTGAAATTATAATTTTGTTCCGTCATTACAGGCACGCTGTAGGTAGTCTCCAGCTTGTATTTGACAGTGTTCCAAAGTCATTTGACTGTCTTTTCTGGTATTCGGAGCACATTTCCTCAGGGACAGCAGTGTGTGGCAACTTTCCAGGGACCAGTAAGCACCACCTAATCATCTCTAGCAGGAACAAACTGTATCAGAGTCCAGCAACATTCTCAGGCCCTTAGGTGCCCAGGTACTTTGTTCTAAAGCTGTACTTCATAAACTAAAGAGCAAATAATATGTATCTTTGGAGAATTTTTTGTGTAAAAGGAAAAGTATGTGTAAACATCATTCTAAATTATGTTGCAAAACTGTTTGGATAGTGCAGTGTGAGTAAAGTGAAAAGAAAAGGATTGCTGTACTTGAGTGGTGGTTCTTGAGGGAAGAAGGTTTAGTGGTGGAAGGGTGAGCAGGTGGGGCCCCACCCAGTGTGTCCCTGAAGCACCCGGGTCTGCGTGTGCCAGAGTGATTGTTGGTGTTACTTCAGACCAGCTTTCTACAGTCTCCTGTCACTCTGCTCCTTAAGATCTTTATCAGCATGGTGTTTAGGTTCAGTGGCGGGAGGAGGGGTCAGGGAAGCGAGGAGGGGTGAGTGTGGTAACTTGCTGCAGGTCTGCTACGAGGTTCTTGGCTCTGCTGTGACTTACCTTGTAATTAAAACGTAAGTGGGAAACTGAGGCACAGCAGCACCGAGTAGGGAGGGAATTAGAATGTGGGTCTGCTTGGCTCAAAAGTTGTGATTGAATAACTGTTGGGAGAAGAGAAGGACATTCGCAAATGTGCTTTGTGAAAAATTCACCTGTGAAAAAGATATGGTCTAAAGAAGACTGGTCCAGTGTTAAGTTGGGGAGGAAAAGGGCTGTGGTGTTTTCTGTGACTGAGAATGGAGACAACAGGGTGAGGTGGCTAGGGGACAGGGCACAGCAGAGGGAGGTGCAGTGTGGGTCCTGGAACTCTGTGTTTGGAGTTTATTACTTGACAGTAAACACTTCCTGTCTTTAACACTTGCCCCTAAATATTGTTGGGAACGTTTTGTCATAAAACTATGCAAATGGGGTTGTTGAGTATCTCTCATGTGCCAGGTTTGGTAAGCAGTAAGCACTGTGCATGTAAATTCTCACTTAAGCTTCCAGGCAGCTCTTGGAGGAGTCTAGCTTCATGTCCCTTCCATGGATTGGGAGGCTGAGGCTGAGGGATGCTGTAACTTGGCCCCCGTCACTAGCCTGGGAGTCGAGGAAGTGAGACTTGGAATCTGTCAGGCAGAGCCGCCTCCTCTGTAAGAAAGGTCCCACAGCCTATTCGCAGTCAGCCCCCTTGCGCTTTTCTCACAGGTGGTTGGCTTTCCTGAGGGGGCAGCTGAGAGCTGAGCCTGGAAGACGTCCCTGGGATGCCCACCCGTAGCTCCTAAGCTTACTCTGTGTTTTCAGGGAGGAATCAATGCTGCTCTGGGGAACATGGAGGAGGACAACTGGAGGTGGCACTTCTATGATACCGTGAAGGGCTCCGACTGGCTGGGGGACCAGGATGCCATCCACTACATGACAGAACAGGCCCCTGCCTCAGTGGTTGAGGTGAGCCCTTGAATGGACTGTCCTAATGCAGAAGAGGGACCAGGGCAGATGTGGCTGGCCGGGAGGATGGCAAGCTGGCCAGACGAGGGAAATCTCTCCTGTTATTAACCATTCGACTCACTTAACAGAGAAACTCTTCTCTTGATGTAGTGCTGAGATTTTCATAGATGATATGAGTTTCGGGTTTGCAGGGTTATATTGAAGTTGTTCAGTGTAAACTAGCATGAATATCATGATTCTTTTAAGTTTCTAGGTGTGTGTGTTTGTGTTTCACAGCTGGAGAATTACGGCATGCCGTTCAGCAGAACTGAAGATGGGAAGATCTACCAGCGTGCTTTTGGTGGACAGAGCCTCAAGTTTGGGAAAGGCGGGCAGGCCCATCGGTGCTGCTGTGTGGCTGACCGCACTGGCCACTCGCTGCTGCACACCTTGTATGGAAGGGTGAGGCCTCCCTGAGAGTGCAAGGTGGCAGTGTGTGGTCTGGTCAGCCCAGACGTGTCCATGAGTCAGAAGCTTGCTCCTGGGGTCACATTAGCAGCAGCATGTCCTCTCAGGGTCACTCAGACAGTGGCAGAATGACTTGATAGGCCATGTACTCTAAGTTTAATTTGTAAGTGTGTATCTTAGAAAGTGGTGATCATTACACACCAGGCTTGAGTTCATGATCTGTCTTGATGAAAGTGTTAGGAGAGTATTCCCAGGTCCATCTGAGTTTGTGAACCAATTGATCTATTTTCATACTTAACTGTTAAAACTGGACTAAGCCTGCAAGGGCAGGAGTCATTGGCTAATGGAGGCCAGCTTTGGCCTGGCCAGACGGTCAGTATTCCGAGTAATATTGAGTAGGTATAATCAGTGTTCTGAAGTCTTGCTTTCAGATGGGGACAGTCATTGACTTGCAGCTGTTAGGACACCAGTGGCTTCTGTGGCCCCGTGTATAGACAAATATGTGATAGGACCTGCCCATCCCTCTGAATTGTGTATTGTGCAGAGAGCTGCAGGTTCACGAGCCATTTCTGTTAGCCGAGGGGACTGTCAGATCCAGGGCCTGGGCTGGCTCTGTCCAGTTGAACCTTCTGCTGTGGTAAACTTGCTTCTCTGTGCTGTCTAGTCCTGCAGCTGTCAGCCACATGTGGCCATTACAGATAACAGCCATTGTGCTGAGGGGCTGAGTATTTTATTTAGATCAAGTTGCCGTGTGTGGCAAGCAACTCCCTTAGAGCACAGCCCAGTCCAAGTCGAACCTCGTGGTCCGTGGGCCCCAGCTCTGGTGTCACTGTGAAGGGAGCATAGTCTGTGTGCAGAGACAGAAAACCTGGAATGCCTCTTAGGGTCGTGTGGAAGTAGGATGTGTTACCATGTTACTGATCCTCTCCTGGCATGCACTGATGTGCTGTCTGTCCTTTTATGGTTGGTTTATGCCACTGAGAGCAGGGTGCCTTCTGTGTTACACCAGCATCCATACTGTCATCTGGTTGAGTGTGTGCCCTCTTCCCAGCCTGGCGCTCTCCTAGGGTTTCCCTAATCCATCCTCCATGATCTAGAGCAAGGTCTACAGGCTGTTCACATGGGCAACACCGCCGTAAATACTGGTTTTAAACAGTTTTATGCAGTTGAAAACGGATCCCTGTTTTCTTGTTTTTCAGTCTCTGCGATATGATACCAGCTATTTTGTAGAGTATTTTGCCTTGGACCTTCTGATGGAAGATGGGGAGTGCCGTGGTGTGGTCGCACTGTGCATAGAGGACGGGTCTATCCATCGCATAAGAGCCAAGAACACTGTTGTAGCTACTGGGTAGGAGTCTGACTTCTGTCTTAACCAATTTCTCTGTGGGGAAGTTGAGTTTCTCCTTTACTGTCCTGATGGAGGCTTTAGGGAGTAATGGTTCAGGCACAGGCCAGGGCCTACCCCAGTAGGGATAACAGGCTTGGCCAGCCTCAGTCCCTCATCTTCGTGGGCGGAGGGGGGGGGATGCGAAGGAACACTGCCTTGGAGTTGCATGAGACAGTGTCACTACCTCACAGCTGGGAGAGCCTGAGGGGAAGCTGGGTCTAGAGAGTCCCATGACATTTCATAGAACAATATCTTTTTTGCTTTGGTGGGTGCTGTGTCTTTGCTAATAGTAGATAGGTGCTTGTTTTCATATGGTGAAAATGAGTGAATTCCATTTTATATACCATCAGTCTTTTACCTTAGCCCTTCAAAGAAGTGAGTCCATAAACATTCAGGATACAAAAGTAACACACGTACCAGGGAAATCATTCACGCAGCATGAAGAGTACTAAGGTGCAAATGCAGGGGCCTTCTCCATACCCCAGGCTCCCATCCCAGTTGCCCAGGGCCTTCTGTGTTACACCAGCATCCGCACCACTCCCTTGGGACCATTAGCAGGGAGGTCCTAACGGGATGTTTGGGCAGTCATTCTCTGCTGGCCCATCTGTTTCCCAGAGGCTACGGGCGCACCTACTTCAGCTGCACGTCTGCCCACACCAGCACCGGCGATGGCACAGCCATGATCACGCGGGCGGGCCTTCCCTGCCAGGACTTGGAGTTCGTTCAGTTCCACCCCACAGGTAGGCCAGCACTGCCTGTGGGCCGGGGACCTTGTCCTCTGTACCTGTGGGATGCTCCTCTGTACTTGCAGATGCTAACACCTTTCTGATTACCTGACTACTCATCTCAGACCCACCCTGTCCTTACCTCAGGATCTTTCCCTGTTTCTCCCGCGGCAGTCCAAGTCACCATCCCAACCCTAAACTGTCTCGGCAGTATTCAGCCCTGGTGGGGAGCCACAGCTGTGAGGCAGCACCCCTTTCCTCTCCAGGATGCCAGCTGCAGAGGGTAGGGACGGGTCTGTCTCATTTCCTGGTGTCTTCACAGTGCCTAGCACACAGTAGCGCCTCGGTGTTTACTGAGTGTATATCCTATGAGGAAGGGGACACATTTGACCAAAAGACTGGCCTGGGCAGACTGGAGGGCTGTAGGGAGGGCACTGGGCTGCTGGGTCACAGGGCAGCAAGCTTGGATACAGCTGTGAAAGGCAGCTCTGGGAGGTGCCAGTCGTGGGTGGGGGTGGTCTCCTCTAGGGTCAGGGTGAGGCTGGAGGAGCAGGTCTGGGAGAGCTTGGGGAATGTCATCCAGAAGCAGATCTGGGGGTGGGGGAAGTGAGAGCAGCCTCCTGGGGGAGAGGAGATTCTTGCTGGACTCTGGGTGGCTTCTTACTACCTGTCAGCTGAGGAGGCCCCACACAGTAGCAGCTGCCACTGTGCTAAGGCGCTAGGCCTGTTACTCCTCTTCACTGTCAGCATGTTCTTCCTGATCCTTGTTAGAGTTGAAATATATGAAATGTATTAGGTGGGGTTTTAATTATTATTTTTAATCAATAAAATGTCTGAGACATCTGAATTACCTCTAATTTATTTAGAGCTCCATTTCTTGATTCTTTTCTGTGAACCCACCACTGGGGAAAATGCCATTGAAACTAGGAAAACTGAAGGACAGATGAGATGCAGGGATCAGCATGCTTGTTCCAACAGCAGGACACCCCTCTGTGCATTGATGAAGGCTGGCTGTCCAGTTGCATTGGTTTATGTATTTATCTCTTTGTAAAATGCAAGTGAGTGCATGGCATTCTTGTTTCATTACATTGAGGTACGACGCTGAGGCTCAGGGCTCAGACCCTGCTGTGTTGTCAGGGTTGGACTTGGGCTCTGCCCATTGAGCTATGGGGTGTTGCCGCAGTTCCTAGTTTTGTGTATCTCTGAAAATGGGGAGAAGCATCTGGGTTCACTGTAGAACTAAAGAATTGACTTTATCAAGTACCACGAAGTATTAACCGCAGCAGTTATGATCATTGTTTGATTACTTTAGGTACAGACTTTTGAAGCTGGTTTCCCAACCTAAACAGGTAACAATTTTATGGTGCAAAAGGGCGCTCAAAAATTAAAACAAAACCTGGATATTTAGCATGCACTTGGTTGTGGTGAAAGTCTAGAATAGTGTCATCAAAGTGCTCAGAGCTGCGTCACCAGTTAGGTAGCTGTCCCTTCTCATTGCTGTGTTCATACTTCTTGTTATCAAAACTTGCCACTACTGTGGGGGATCTCATTCCCCAACTTCAAGCTCTACTACAAAGCCATAGTAATCAAGATAATTTGGTACTGGCACAAGAACAGACCCACAGACCAGTGGAACAGATTAGAGACTCCAGACATTAACCCAAACATATATGGTCAATTAATATTCGATAAAGGAGCCATGGACATACAATGGGGAAATGACAGTCTCTTCAACAGATGGTGCTGGCAAAACTGGACAGCTACATGTAAGAGAATGAAACTGGATTATTGTCTAACCCCACACACAAAAGTAAACTCGAAATGGATCAAAGACCTGAATGTAAGTCATGAAACCATAAAACTCTTAGGAAAAAACACAGGCAAAAATCTCTTGGCCATAAACATCAGCGACTTCCATTAACAACCTCCCTGGGCAAGGAAAACACAAGCAAAAATGAACAAGAGGGACTATATCAAGCTGAAAAGCTTCTGTACAGCAAAGGACACCATCAAGAGAGCAAAAAGGTACCCTATAGTATGGGAGAATATATTCGTAAATGACAGATCCGATAAAGGCTTGACATCCAAAATATATAAAGAGCTCATTCACGTCAACAAACAAAAAGCAAATAATCCAATTAAAAAACGGGCAGAGGAGCTGAACAGACAGTTCTCCAAAGAAGAAATTCAGATGGCCAACAGACACATGAAAAGATGCTCCACATCGCTAGTTATCAGAGAAATGCAAATGAAAACCACAATGAGATACCACCTCACACCAGTAAGGATGGCCATCATCCAAAAGACAACAACAAATGTTGGCAAGGTTGTGGAGAAAGGGGAACCCTCCTACACTGCTGGTGGGAATGTAAATAAGTTCAACCATTGTGGAAAGCAGTATGGAGGTTCCTCAAAAAGCTTAAAATAGACTTACCATTTGACCCAGGAATTCCACTTCTAGGAATTTACCCTAAGAATGCAGCACTCCAGTTTGAAAAAGACAGATGCACCCCTATGTTTATCACAGCACTATTTACAATAGCCAAGAAATGGAAGCAACCTAAGTGTCCATCAGTAGATGAATGGATAAAGAAGAGGTGGTACATATACACAATGGAATATTATTCAGCCATAAGAAGAAAACAAATCCTACCATTTGCAACAACATGGATGGAGCTAGAGGGTATTATGCTCAGTGAAATAAGCCAAGCGGAGAAAGACAAATACCAAATGATTTCACTCATCTGTGGAGTATAAGAACAAAGGAAAAACTGAAGGAACAAAACAGCAGCAGAATAACAGAACCCAAGAATGGACTAACAGTTACCAAAGGGAAAGGGACTGGGGAGAATGGGAGGATAGGGTGGGGAAGAAGAAAGGGGGTATTATGATTAGCATGTACAATGTGGGGGGTGGGGGAAAGGGGAGGGCTGTGCAACACAGAGAAGACAAGTAGTGATTCTACAACATCTTACTATGCTGATGGACAGTGACTGTAATGGGGTTTGTGGGGGGGACTTGGGGTAGGCGAGAGCCTAGTAAACATAATGTTCTTCATGTAATTGTAGATTAATGATAACAAAATAAAATAAAATAAAAAGCTTCCCACTATTCCTTAACTTTTCCTCTTACTCTGTTTTAAAATGCCCTTTGCCAACCCTTTTCCACCTTTGTCCCAAAAATGTCTTGAAAAAGATACTTGCATTTGAAACAGACATGGCAGTTGTCAGGTCAAAACACTGAGTATGTCGCATCCTTCACAGGCATATATGGCGCTGGTTGTCTCATTACGGAAGGTTGCCGTGGAGAGGGAGGCATCCTCATTAACAGTCAAGGCGAGAGGTTCATGGAACGATACGCCCCCGTTGCAAAAGACCTGGCGTCCAGGGATGTGGTGTCTCGGTCCATGACTCTGGAAATGCGTGAAGGAAGGTTTGTGTGACTATCTTCAGAGTTGTTTGAGAGCACACCTGCCTTACCTGGTGGCTCTTGTTCACATCTGCATTTAACATGGGGAGGTGTGGTTTCTGTGTTTCACAACCTGCCCCAGCCCACCTCTGTCCTCTGCCTTACGTGCGACGCCATCTTACCAGGGGCTGCGGGCCTGAGAAGGACCACGTGTACCTGCAGCTTCATCATCTGCCCCCCGAGCAGCTGGCCATGCGCCTGCCTGGCATCTCAGAGACGGCCATGATCTTCGCGGGCGTGGATGTCACCAAGGAGCCGATCCCCGTCCTTCCCACTGTGCATTACAACATGGGTGGTGTCCCCACCAACTACAAGGGGCAGGTGACAAAGCCAAGCACTCCCACGGAGGGAAGGAGGGCAGATCTGCGGGCCTGCCACACCATTGTGCCTTTAGTCTTCATTAGAGGAGAAGACGGATGTTTTCCCCAAGGAAGCTTTGTGCCATGTGGTCGGCTGCACCAGCTTTAAACTGCTCCTCCTGGAGCAGGTACAGCCTTGGTTACCTTCTAGTTTTTGGATTCGGTCCTTAATTAATTGCTAATAATTTATTAATTCCTCCTTAGTAGATAGTACTAGATTTAATATAATTTGACTTTTTCCAGTGTATAATTATTTTCCTATAATCTAGTTGTTTTTACAGTGACCTTAAGTTCTTTACAATGAATACACTTTGATGGTTTGCAGTTCACAGAGGACTTTTCAGTTATTTTAGCCTCATCAGGTGAGGTAGGTAGGAATTTTATTCTGATTTTATAGACGAGTAATAAGTTGGAAGGGTCTGAAATACAACTCAACTCCTCTACCTCCCATTTTAATGTTCTTCTACCTGCCCTATTCCTCTTATCAAGCCCAAAACGATTGTGGAAATAAAGGGGGTTAAGTCAGAAGCAGTGGGCAGGGGATTAAAATTGCAGGTCTTAGGTATAAAGAACACAATTTAATTTGGCTCCTTGGCTTGGGATAACCAAGTACGGGACCAGGATGGATGTGTTGGGATTCCCTGTAGACAGAGGACATGGGCCTTCACTTCCTCTTCCTTCCCTGACACTGACAGGCCCCCGTTGTGGGGAAGTAGCCTATGCAGAATGCACTGCTTAAACCTCCTGTGTCTCCCCCACAGGTTCTGCGGCATGTGGACGGCCAGGACCAGGTTGTGCCTGGCCTGTACGCCTGTGGGGAGGCTGCCTGCGCCTCCGTACATGGTGCCAATCGTCTGGGGGCAAACTCACTCTTGGATCTGGTCGTTTTTGGCCGGGCATGTGCCCTGAGTATCGCTGAATCCTGCAGACCGGGTATGCATCGTCCCAAGTAGCCAGGCTGTGTCAGAAGCAGGAGGTCTTTATTTATAAGACTTTGATTTGTAATTGGAACTTTGCTCAGTGATCATACGGTGGTGGTCTGGTTTTATCCCCTAGAAGTGAAGAAACATTCAGAGATTGACACGGTGATAGACTTGAGACTCGATGCAGGCTAGGTGGGGGTTCTGAGAGTTCAGAGGGTGACTCTTTTGGGCCAGATTTTTTTTTTTTTTGCAGTCATTATGTTCTGCTTAGAAAAGTCACTATTAGGAAATAATTATTTTGAAGGGAAGTTTATGTACATATTACTTGTCTGATAAAAATTACTTATATTGACATTTTAAATAGCAAGTATGAATATAACTTCTTGATACTTACAGAAGAAGAATTTAGGCTTTTCTAAAAACAAAATACAACCAATCAGTCTATTAAAGGAGAAAGGATGGCTTAATGCACATTAAATGAAGGATTGGGCCACAGCTCTCCCTGCAGTGATATAACAGACTTCAGTCTATGACTGATTTTTTGTGCTGACGTAATTTGCCAAGGAAAAGACACCATGGGCTTGATGTGCAAGTACTACCGAGAACAGGACAGTTACTGTTGCTCAGACCTTCCGAAGGAACTTCATGTTGGTTATCTTGTCCCCATTTGCTCAGAAGAGGGTGTGAGGTGCAGACATTGTTGCCAGAGTGAGGACAATGGGAGCACAAGGCCTCTGACCTTATTACACTTCATTAGTGTTAGTGGTTCAGATCAGATCTATTTCTCTTAAACAAAAGCTTTTTGTATTGATTTCCTCTTTTTAAAGGGCTTTTTTTTATTATTAATATATCATTGATATCTTCTCTTAGGAAGGTTTCACAAGAAAAACAATGTGGTTATTACATTCACCTTTATTATCAAGTCCCCCCCATACACCATGGCAGTCACTGTCCATCAGTGTAGTAAGGTGCTATAGAGTCCCTATTTGTCTTCTCTGCTATACTGCCTTCCCTGTGCCCGCTCCCCCACCTCGTTTTGTTGCATATGTTTTTTTGAATCTGAGAAGTTGTTTTCTGAGGGTAAATTCCTAGGAGTGGAATTCGTGGGTCAAATGGTATTTCTATTTTTAGTTTTTTGAGGAACCTCCATGTTGCTTTCCACAATGGTTGAACTAGTTTACATTCCCACCAGCAGTGTAGGAGGGTTCCCCTTTCTCCACATCCTTGCCAGCATTTGTTCCTAGTCTTTTCTATGTTGGCCATCCTAACTGGTGTGAGGTGATACCTCATTGTGGTTTTAATTTGCATTTCCTTATGATTAACGATGTGGAGCATCTTCTCATGTGCCTGTTGGCCATCTGAATTTCTTCTTTGGAGAAGTGTCTGTTCAGATCCTCTGCCCATTTTTTTAATAGGGTTGTTTGCTTTTTGGGTGTTGAGGCATGTGAGTTCTTATATATTTTGGATGTTAACCCCTTATCAGATATGTCATTTACAAATATATCCTCCCATACTGTAGGATGCCTTTTTGTACTGCTGATGATGTCCTTTGCTGTACAGAAGCTTTTTAGCATGATGTGGTCCCATTTGTTCATTTTTTATTTTGTTTCCCTTGCCCGAGGACATGTGTTCAGGAAAAAGTTGCTCATGCTTATATTCAAGAGATTTTTGCCTATGTTTTCTTCTAAGAGTTTTATGTTTTCATGACTTACATTCAGATCTTTGATCCATTTTGTGTTTACTTTTGTGTATGGGATTAGCCAATAATCCATTTCATTCTCTTGCATGTAGGTGTCCAGTTTTGCCAACAACAGTTGAAGAGGCTGTCATTTCCCCATTTGTATGGATTTTAAGTTGGCAAAAGTGATGTAATTGACCTACTAGTTCAACAGAGCCCTTAGTATAATTAGAGGCTGCACCCCCTTTCATACCTGTAGTTACCAGGATGCATAGAATGAAAAGAACAGGTTCCATTTTCAGACACAATGTGTCCCTTGTTCTGACGACAACTCCAGGCTGAAACGCACAGAGGCGAGGTATCCCATCCCTTGGGAAGAGAGGCTGCCAGCAACCCTACTTTACCTGCAGACCTTGGTCTCCTGGATCTCATATCTCTTGCACTTATTACCTATTGAAGAAGATACCTTTTAAAACATGTTGTCCCCTCCCAAAGAAACTTTAAAATCCTTAAAACATGAATTTTTTTAGAAAGTAAGAACACCAAATACTGAGGTTTAGGGAAGAGGATGTGAGGTTCAGGATCAGCAGGAGATGAGTTGGAGGAAGCCAGGCCCCTCCATGTCCCTTATGCTGGTGGCTGAATTGCTGAGACTGTCCTCTGGAGGATGCCATTTTTACCTTCAGAGAGTAACCGTACAAGATGTGTTTGCATCAATCTAATTTTTTAATTGAAGAGATGACTCCTGTTTTGTCCTCTCTGAGATTATTTACTGAACACCTACTCTTTGCCAGATATTTTGTCTTGATGTTTGCTCTTTGCCCCAAGTCAGTAGGTGGTCCCTCAGGTGCAGGTCTGTGCAGAGTATTAGCTCAGGTTATGTGTGCATTTGCCAAACTTCCTGAAAGGCTATAATACACACTTCTTATTCAAAACCCATCTGGTTTTTCTCAATAGTGTTCCAAAGTTAAAAATTCTTGTTTTCTCTCTTTTTTAGGAGATAAAATTCCTCCAGTTAGGCCAAATGCTGGGGAAGAATCTGTCGTAAATCTTGACAAGTTGAGATTTGCTGATGGAAGCATAAGAACGTCAGAACTACGACTCAGCATGCAGAAGGTAGGAACCTAGATGTGCTGTGCAGTGCACAGACGGGGCTCATCAGGAGCCCTGCTGTGGGGCCTGGGGAAGCAACAGAGGATGTGTGTGTGGTATCAAGTAGGATCGTAGCAGGGATCGGGCTGGAAGAAGACAGAAGTGCCTGTCCTCCCACATGGAAAGCTAGAGGCAGCTGTGCTGCAGCAGGGACTTGGCCTTCCCTTGTGTGCTCCGGGGTGCTTGCATGCGGCTTCCCTCCACAGATCATCTCTGGCTGTCATGTGTATGTCACAGCCTGAAGGAGGAGGGACACGGGAGGTCCAAAGAGCTTAGTTCCCAGCCGGAGCTTCCTTTAATAAGCAAGTTTCCTGAAAGCCAAGCACATCTCATTGCTGAGAAACTAATCCCATCCATCATCCAATCTAGCTTCCAGTAAACTCTGGGAAATGTCCATGAACTGGGCCCATTGACGCCCCTAAATAAAATCAGGAAGAGGGGAGCACAGACAGTGTGTGGGAAACATGATCTGTGTATTGCTTACTATAAGAGTGTTTGCTTTCTGGATTAGCACGTCCATAGGAACGTGACGTGAGGATGGAAGTGCTCTGTGTCTTTGACCACACACGACTGTGGAGCATATGAAATGTGACCAGTCTGACTAAAGAAGTGAACCTTACTTAGTTTTAGTTTGAATATAAATAGCCACATTTGATTTCCAGCTACTGCATTGGATAGCACAGATACAGAGCAATAAAAATAATATGTAAAGTAGCTAGGAATCAGTCAGATTCTTCTAACAGGGATTTTGGTCCATGAATGAGATCTTTGCCCATTTGAAATTATTTGCAGGAATTTTTGTGCGGGGACATTTTCTGGAAAGGATCCCCTTGCTTTAGTCATATTCTGAAAGTGGTCCAGTGGCACAAACACACAGGAACCACCAAAAGAAAAAAGTTACATACCTCCATTCTCTTAAGGCTGTGTGGTCTCTCTTCAGTTGGCACTGGGATTCAAGGAGGCTTCGTGAAATGGTGAGGACAATAGCACAGTATGTTTCAGGACAGCCAGTCAAGTGACACTATGTAGGACATTTGTAGGGTGCTGATAATCGGGTTGGTGACCAGCTAGGACGAATAAGATCATTGCATTGGACAATAGGAACCCCCACTCAGTCACTGAAATGATGAATCTGTGAGAAATATTGAAATAGGAATTGTTGGAGGCATTCTGACCATACACAGCAGGTACAGCCCTTCCTCAACTTCCATTGGGGTTGTGTCCCAATAAACTGGTAAATTAAAAACACTGTAAGTCATAAATGTGTTTAATACACTCACCTACATCTTAGCCTAGTCCACCTAAACGTGCTCCAAATACTATATTAGCCTACAGGTGGGCACAATCATCTAACACAAAACCTGTTTTTTAATAAAGTGTTGACTGGCCCATATAGTACATTGAATACTGTACTGAAAGTGAAAAGCAGAATGGTTGTACAGATACAGAATGGTTGTCACTGTGTCAGTTGTTCACCCGTGTGATTGTGTAGCTGATTGGGAGCTGTGGCTCGCTGTTGCTCACACCCCAACAACATGAGAGAAGACCATACTGCCTAACACTAGCCCAAGGAAAGATCCAAATTCAAATTTTGGGGTGCAGTTTCTGCTGATTGCATATTCTCCCACCATTGTAAAGTTGGAAGTCAAAAAAAATAACATGTTGAATGATCATAACTGGGGGACTGTCTGTACTAGTGTCTGTGTGTGCCAGGCAGTGTAGCATTCGAGATGCTAGACTCAGCACTGAACAAAACACAAAAAATTCCTCCCCTCGTGGGATTCACATTTGAGTTGAGGGGAAAGTAATGTTTCTGCTGATTCCAGCTTGATAAGAAACAGAAATGCGGTAAATATTGAAAAGGAATAGACAGAATTATCATCTTACAATATGATTACCTAAAAATTCTAAGAGAATAAACTGAAAAACTAGTAACAATACAGTGTGAATTAAAGTGCCTGGATAAAAGATTCATATACAAAGGAATCTGTTGCATTCCTGTACACTAACAATGAACTAGCAGAAAGAAATCAGGAAAACAATTCTATTGACAATTGCATCAAAAAGAATAAAATACATAGGAATAAACCTAACCAAGGAAGTGAAAGACCTACTATCTCCTGAAAACTACAAGACACTCTTAAGAGAAATTAAAGAGGACACTAATAAATGGAAATTCATCACATGCTCTTGGCTAGGTAGAATTACTGTTGTCAAAATGGCAATCTTTCCTAAAGCAATCTACAGATTCAATGTAATCCCTCTCAAAATACCTACAGCATTCTTCAATGAACTAGAGTAAATAGTTCTAAAATTCATATGTTCGGAACGACAAAAGACCCTGAATAGCCAAAGCCATCCTGAGAAGGAAGAATAAAGCAGGGGGAATTATGCTCCCTGACTTCAAGCTCTACTACAAAGCAACAGTAATCAAGACAATTTTGTACTGGCACAAGAACAGACCCATAGACCAGTGGAACAGAATAGAGAGCCCTGATAATAAACCCAAGCAAAAATGGTCAATTAATATACGATAAAGGAGCCATGGATATACAGTAGGGAAATGACAGCCTCTTCAACAGCTGGTGTTGGCAAAACTGGACAGCTACATGTAAGAGAATGAAACTGGATTATTGTCTAACCCCACACACAAAAGTAAACTCGAAATGGATCAAAGACCTGAATGTAAGTCGTGAAACCATAAAACTCTTAGAAAAAAACATAGGCAAAAATCTCTTGGACATAAACATGAGTGACTTCTTCATGAACATATCTCCCCGGGCAAGGGAAACAAAAGCAAAAATGAACAAGTGGGACTATATCAAACTAAAAAGTTCCTGTATAACAAAGGACACCATCAGTAGAACAAAAAGGCATCATACAGTATGGGAGAATATATTCATAAATGACAGATCCAATAAGGGGTTGACATCCAAATGATATAAAGAGCTCACACACCTCAACAAACAAAAAGCAAGTAATCCAATTAAAAAATGGGCACAGGATCTGAACAGACACTTCTCCAAAGAAGAAATTCAGGTGGTCAACAGACACATGAAAAGATGCTCCACATCCCTAATCATCAGAGAAATGCAAATTAAAACCACAGTGAGATATCATCTCATACCAGTTAGGATGGCCAACATCCAAAAGACAAACAACAAGAAATGTTGGCAAGGGTGTGGAGAAAGGGGAACCCTCCTACACTGCTGGTGGGAATATAAACTAGTTCAGCCATTGTGGAAAGCAGTATGGAGGTTCCTCAAAAAACTCAAAATAGAAATACCATTTGACCCAGAAATACCATTTGACCCAGGAATTCCACTCCTAGGAATTTACCCTAAGAATGTAGGAGCCCACTTTGAAAAAGACATGCACCCCTGGTTTTATCACAGCCCTATTTACAATAGCCAGGAAATGGAAGCAACCTAAGTGTCCATCAGTAGATGAATGGATAAAGAAGAGGTGGTACATATACACAATGGAATATTATTCAGCCATAAGAAGAAAACAAATCCTACCATTTGCAACAACATGCATGGAGCTAGAGGGTGTTATGCTCAGTGAAATGAGCCAGATGGAGAAAGACAAGTATCAAATGATTTCACTCATCTGTGGAGCATAAGAACAAAAGAAAAACGGAAGGAACAAAACAGCAGCAGTCTCACAGAACCCAAGAATGGACTAACAGTTACCAAAGGGAAAGGGACTGGGGAGGATGGGTGGGAAGGGAGGGATAAGGGGGGAAAAGGGGCATTACGATTAGTAGACATAGTGTAGCGGGGGGGACACGGGGAAGGCAGTATGTACACAGAAGACAAGTAGTGATTCTATAGCATCTTACTACGCTGATGGACAGTGACTCTAATGGGGTATGTGGTGGGCACTTGATAACAAGGGGAGTCTAGTAACCATAATGTTCAAGTAATTGTACAGTAATGACATAAAAAAAAAGATTCATATACAAAAGTCAGTTGCTTTCCAATATGTCAGCAGTAATCTGTTCGAAATTATCATTTGCAGTGCATCCAGAAGTTTAAAATGCCTTAAATAAACCTAACTAGAAATACATAAAAAGCATACAAAAATGACCCTGAAAACATAAAAGGCTGTTTTAACTAATATTTACTAGATTCAAAGATAGTTTTTCTATTTGCTCTTCCTGAAGAACTATGACATTGATGGTGAATCCTACAATCTTACAATTATGTATCTTTCCAAAGAAATTAATGTGTATTGAACAGAATTGAAGTGTAAAGCTATGTTAGTAGAATGATAAAAGGGAAGATCTCAGTAGATGTTAGGAAACAAAGGTAGATTATACTTCCCAGCCTGCCCAAAGTCTCATGTTTATTTCATGTCACACATGAGCATAAATAATAAAACTATAAAGGTACTTAATATATGAGGAGCTTTTATAAAATAATCAGAGGAGCAAGCAGTCCTGGGCCTTTTTCTTCTCCTTCCTCTACTTCATGACCTTCTACCCCAACACCCACTGCTAACCACCTCGAATCTTATCACCACTTTTCAGTCTGTATCACCAGGGCACATCTGTTGGTTCCCATCACATGTCACCACCAGGTCTCCGTCAGGTGAGAAGGTGTCCTGTGGCCTGCACAGAGCTGCTGTCTCCTCAGGAATTTGGGGAAGGGCACTTAATGCCCTTTAGTCTACCATTTCATATATCAGGCCTCAAGAGGAGCCTGCTTGGGATCATTGATCCTGGTGTTCCACAAACTCTGCCTGCCAAAAATGTAAATGTTCCGCTTTAAATAAGGTATGGGAATGTAAGTTACACACTTAATGGAAACAGAAACGTTCTTTAAAAGCTTTACTCAAAAGTTCATTTAAATGTCCATTTATGATGAAAACTCTCAACAAAGTGGATATAATGGGAACATGCCTCAACATAATAAAGCCATATGTAACATATGGTAGCATCATACTCAATGGTGATAAGACCAGGAAGAAGATAAGGATGCCCACTCTCACCACTTTAATTCAACACAGAATTGGAAGTCTTAGCCAGAACAATTAGGCAAGAAAAGTAAAAGTCATCCAGATTGGAAAGGAAATAAGTATAAAACTCACTATTTGCATGTGACATAATATTATGTAGAGAGAACTCTAAAAACCTCAATCAAAATACTGTCTGAACTAATGAGTTAAGTAAAGTTGGATGATACAAAATCAGCATACAAAAATTTGTTGCATTTCTATACACTAGTAACAAACTAGCAGAGAAATTAAGAAAATAATCCATATATAATTACATTTTTAAAAAAAAGCCCTAAGGAGAGTACACTGATAACTGTTAGACATTAATGAAAGAAATTGAAAACAGCACAAACATGGAAGGATATCCCATGTTCATGGATTGGAATAATTAATGTCTTTACAATGTCCCCTCTACCCAAAGCCATCTACAAATCCAGTGCAGTCACTATCAAAATTTCAATGACATTTTTTACAGAAACAGAACAAACAATTCTAAAATTTGCATGGAACCACAAAAGACCCCAAATAGTCAAAGAAATCTTGAGAAAGAAGAAAAAAAGGGAGGTACACTCCCTGATTTCAAACTATATTACAAAGCTATGGTAATCAAAACACTAAAGTATTGGCATGAAAACAGACACAGTAACACAGAAAAGACCAGTAACACAGAATAGACAGCTCAGAAACAAATGCTTTATATGGTTGATAAATTTACAGCCAAGGAGGCAAGAATATATGATTGGGAAAAGACAGTCTCTTCAGTCAGTGGTGTTGAGAAAACAACTCAGCTGCATGCCAAGGGATGAAACTGGATTACCATTTTAGACAAAAAATTAACTCAAAATGGATTAAAGACTTGGAATATAAGACCTAAAACCATGAAACTCCTAACAAAAAACGCAGGTGGTGAGCTCCTTGCCATAGGTCTTGGCAATGATTTTTTTAGATTTTACACAAAGGGAAAATAAAGTGGGATTGTATCAAACTAAAAAGCTTCTGCACAGCAAAGGAAACAATAAAATGAAAAGGCCACCTACTTACTATATGGGAGAAAATATTTGCAAACCGTGTATCTGATAAGAGGTTAATATCCAAAATACATAAAGAACTTACACAACCCGATAGCAAAAAACCATTTTGATTAAAAAGGGTGGAAGATGTGAATGGGCGGGTTTCCAAAGAAGACATACAGGTGGCCAACAGATACTTGGAAAGGTACTCCACATTATTAATATCAAGGAAATGTAAATGAAAACCACAACGAGATGTCACCTCACACCTGTCAGGATGGTTATGATGAATAAAGACAAGAAGTGTTGGTGTGGATGTGGAGAAAAGGGAACCCTCATGCACCATTGGTGGGAATGTGAGTTGGTGCAGCCACCCTGGATACCAGTACGCAGGTTCAAAACACAGTACCCTATGATCCAGAGAAAATGAAAACATGAATTCAAAAAGCTATATGCACCTCTGTTCACTGCAGTATTGATTACAAAGTAGCCAAGACATGGAAACTTAAATGTCCACTGGTGGATGTACATACACATGGTGGAATACTAGTCACCCATTAAAAGAAGGAAATCCTGCCATTTATGCCAACATGAATGAACCTAGAGGGCATTATGCTTAGTGAATTAAGTCAAGAGAAAGAGAAATACCATATGATCTCACTTAATATGTAGAATCTGAAAACAAAAAATGAATTTCATAGATAGATATAGAGACCAGATTGGTGGTTGCCAGGGTTTGGAGGGGTGGGGGTCGTGGGTGGTTGGTGAAGTAAGTGAAGGTGGTTCAAAAGGCACAACTTGCCAGTTATAAAATAAGTCCTAGGGATATAATGTACAGCATGGGTACTATAGTTAATATATTGCATATTTGAAGCTGAGAAAGTAGATCTTAAAAGTTCTCATAAAACAAAACACTAAATTTTAATATTCAGTGTACTAAAACTCATGGTCTAAATTTCCTAGTTTTTCTGCTTAATTCATGTATTTTATCAAGAATTAAATACTTAAAAAATTCTAAAAGACTTAACAGTTCTTGGCACAGCTTCATCCCAGAACAAAAAGCTGACAGTGTTTTGTGTTGCAGTCGATGCAGAGTCACGCAGCAGTGTTCCGTGTAGGGAGTGTGTTGCAGGAAGGCTGTGAGAAAATTAGCCAGCTCTACAAAGACCTAAAGCATCTGAAGACATTTGACAGAGGTGAGCAGTCTCTCAGGCTTCTGCGCACACCAGGGTACTCGGTGTCTTTGGGGTGGGCTGCCCAGGGCACTGTCTGTCGCAGCCACATGGGCTCAGTTGTCCTGGCTGAGAGGACGCTGGAGGGCACCTGCCTGACGGATATCATGTGTTCCAGGGATGGTGTGGAACACTGACCTGGTGGAGACGCTGGAGCTGCAAAACCTGATGCTTTGTGCACTACAGACCATTTATGGAGCAGAGGCCCGGAAGGAGTCACGCGGTGCTCATGCCAGGGAGGATTACAAGGTGCGCCTGCGCGGCCCAGCCTGTGTTGTGGCCCACCGGGAGGTGTCTCCTCCCGGCTGGTATTGCTGTCTGTAACACCACCTTCGCTGCCCTTGACGCCACTTTTCCAAAGTAAACTGAAAAATGCCTTTCTCCTGATAATTTTTCATACCTTTGTTCTTGCCGAGTTCGGGACCACTAGGACTGTTTCCTTGCTCTGGAGCGGCATGTTCTCCTGCCAGTAGTGGCATCTCTAAGCAAAATGCAGCTGGTCCTCAGGAGAGCAGAGATGAGTGAGCAGCCCCAGTACTGTTGCCAGAAAATACTAACTTGGTGACTTAAATGATGAGGAAGTCGTCTTTTCAGACCTGCCTTCTGGTTTGGGAGAATTAGGATTAGGGTCACTGTTTGTTTAAATGAATGAGTTTTATGCAAAGTAGAATCAGATTCTTCCTAAGAGCACTCAGCATGTTATGGCAAAAAATCACAGGACAAGGCGAAAGGGGGCCAGTGTGGGCTAGGGATGCAGCAGGAAGACCAGAGCCCCTACCTGCTGACAGGCACAGGCCTTGGCCCAGGCAGCCCTGCCAGGCATGTGGACTCAGTGTCTGGGGACATTGGCTGAGAGGAGCTAGATTTTGACTTGCTGTGAAAATGTATTGATCTGTCCCCCTCCAAGTGGGGCTGGGTGAGATGTGCCTTGTAGTTCGTTTAAAGAACAGATTGCTGAGCACACTTTGCACTGCAGGCTGGTAGCTTCTCCAGCCTGGGTTGGCCGTGTGCGTGGCTGAGATGAGCAGATCCTCATTTTGTTCAGTCACCACAGATAAGCAGGTAGAACCCACTAATGCTGGGAGAGCTCATCCTGAGGTTGTGTGTTTAGGAATAAGGGACTGCACTGCAGCCCCACTGGCCCCAAGAGGTCTCTCCTCTGCCCCGCCACACTCCTCCTGTAGAACACCAGGCATGTATCTTTTGGTTTTTATTTGAAGAGGCTCTTGTAGGTCTCCATTACCATGTGCAAGGCAGTCTTTAATAGCATTCAGCTTCTCTTTGAGAGTTTTTGACAATTGAATAAAATTGCTGGTTAAAACATTTTAACAGCGGAAAGAAGTAGAATTTCCCAGAGTACACAGCAAAAAGTATTTGATAACTTTTAAGTCCATGAAAGATCACCTAATTCCAATATCCACCCACTAGGAGTCGTAGAAAGGAAATGTGCAGAAGCCCAGCCCTGGATTCACTACTTAGCCAGGCTCTGCACGTGCCAGCGTGGCTGTGGTAGAAACAGAATGTGGACACACATGGGAGGCCTTGACTGTGCTGGCACAGTGAGGGGCTTGTCAGTAGTGAGAGGACTGACGGCTGGCTGGCCCGTTTGATGCTTGACTGCACCGTGTCTCACATTGCTTGTTCTTTTGGATGGGACATGGTCTTACATGAGACATGGATGCAAATGTCTTTCATTAGGAATCGTAAAGTTGGGTTGGAAAATGATCTAGGAAGGTCCTGGTCCTGAATAAGTCAGCATGGGACAGTGGAGACCTTGTTGAGTGGGGTCTGGGATTCAGATTAGAGCAGTCTCTCATGTTTCACTTAAACGAGTGTGCCATGTTTTTGGGTTACATTATTCTTTTATGTAACAAGCAGTCTGGAATGTAACTGTTGATTGTATTTTCTGAAATAAGTGTATTCTCTGGCCTCAGGAGCGGATTGATGAGTATGATTACTCCAAGCCCATCGAGGGGCAGCAGAAGAAGCCATTTGAGGAGCACTGGAGGAAACACACACTTTCCTATGTTGATTCCAAGACTGGGAAGGTACGTGGGAAACTTGTTCTGCTTGTGTGTGCACTCACATACGCTGTCCTGTGTGTTCTGCAGTTGAGCATTTAATGAACTGGGACAAGCAGCATGGATGTAATTGGCTGTTGACAGATTTGAGACACCACTGAGAAAGGCACATTCAGGCTTAACCCAGCATGGATTGGGGTGTTCTGAGGGGCCAGCCATCCACAGCTTTGGCCCTGGGCTGGGAGTGTTGCCCAAGACCTCGTGGCAGGGAGAAGATGCTGGAGCCCATTGAGGTCCGAGGTTACATTAGAGGCACAGAACAACACCCCTCCCTTCCCAGGGGCTAGACCACCTGGAAGCAGCCCCAGGGAAGTCCAGGAGATGCTCTGCAGCTCTTACCATCCCCTGCACACAGAGCAGGTGTGGGGGCATGGGGAAGGCAGGTCCCTGGGAGCAGGTACTGAGACAGCAGGACTGGCTCAGGGTCTCACACCACTGAAATTCACTCACTGAGCATTGGGCAGTAAGATTCAGAAAAAATTAAGTTTGTCGTTGTAAAACCAGTCCAGTGAGTACCTGAATATTTGTCTGCAAATCTGCATGTACAGTTAATTTTTCAAGAGCACAAGAAAGTGCTGTTTGTACTCTAACCACTGCTCCTCTTTCTAAGGTCTCCCTGGAATACAGACCTGTGATTGACACCACACTGAATGAGGCTGACTGCGCCACAGTCCCTCCAGCCATTCGCTCCTACTGACGAAGCCAGGGCAACCCGCTTTTGTAATTATGTACAGGACCTTATGCATGTGTTCAGGCCATGGGTGTCTTTTTTAAATTGCACACTGCACCCAGAGAGTACAGAGTGCAGTTAGAATAGAGACTGTCTGTTCAGTGGCCAACAGCTTGCCAGTAATCAACAGCCAGGAAGTGTTAAGCTTGCCTTTATCCCTTCTTTTGTGCTTGTGAAATACAAAACTGGAGATGTTTCTTAAATAAAACAAATTACAAAGTTATGGCCAAGTCCATTTAAAATCTTAACACTGTTTGATGTTAGGCATACTTGCTGACCTAAGAAATGAAATGTGATTATCTTTTTCTTCTGTTCCATTGAAATCTGGAAACTGTTGTAGTATATATTTAAGTAGAAATGAATTGTGATGCCTGACAGCATAAGAAGAAAACAAATGTCTCCTCGCTCTTAGTGAGCAAATGGTTTACTATGTGAACATGTGCCCGAAGGTATTTAAACAGCTGAACACTAAGCTGATGTGTATGTAAGTGGATTTCTTCCCTCCCCATTTCCTCTCAGATGCTACTCAGGGTCACCTTCCAAGTTCCCATCTTGGTAGGCTTCTGTAGAATCCAGTCAAAGACTATTAGGTTCATTCATTTCAGATTCTGCTTTTCAATTTGAGAGATTGTCTTTAAAAATGTAAACTTTGTAAATACTTAAAACATTTACATGATTTCAAAATCAAATGTATTCAGAGGTCACCTGCTTAAATTGTCTCTACCATCAACCACCCCTCCTTCATAGCAACCACTTTAGCTTATCTTTCTAGTGTTGTAAGGGAAAAGAAAACAAACATACGTTTGCACTGTGTTTTGTAGACTCTTCCGCACCTTTTCCCTATACCCTGAGCTTGACTCCTTATCCTCATAGTCCTCCTCCTCCCTATGGCCGTGTGAACATACCTCATGCCTAGTGATGGGCATTGGTAATCTCCAGTGTTCAAATGCCACCATGTGTATGAAGTCACTTCTTTGCCAGTTTCTCTAAGGTGGAGCCCTAGAAGTAAAATTGCTGGGACAAAGGGCAAATCGACATTCAGTGTTGCCAAATTGTCTCACACAGGGCATGTGACAGTCTGTATTCCCACCAGCAATGTGTGAGGGCAAAGAAAGCATGATGGCAGCTTTTGGGTGTTTACCAATGAGATAAGAAGTAATTTTATTTCAGCATAGCTTGTTCATTGTTAGCATTTTGAACTGCTCTTTTTACATACAAGTGGTAGAAGATGATGGACTTATCTCTACCCCCAAGTTTCTCTTACCCCTTTGGAATCTCCTCCCCACCTCCTCAGCCATCCACAGGGGACCACTGATCTGAATCACATCACTGTAGGCCAGTTTGCAT
This sequence comes from Manis pentadactyla, assembly GCF_030020395.1. Taxonomy (NCBI): domain Eukaryota; kingdom Metazoa; phylum Chordata; class Mammalia; order Pholidota; family Manidae; genus Manis; species Manis pentadactyla. The sequence goes on along the minus strand of NC_080020.1, from coordinate 141,799,847 downwards.
TCTCTGTGCTTTATGTAAATGTGATCATACAGCACCTACTCTTACTGTGTGACCTCTCTTACTCAGCACAGTTTGGAGGTTTGTCCACACTGCTGAACTAGTAGCTCATGAGTAAGGGGGATGGTTCGTTTTGTGGGTTGTGGGCTGCATGCAGACCCTGCCCATGCTGCACTTTTACCCCAAGAGAAAGCCCTCAGACAGAGTCACAGGCGCTCAGGGCAGGACACTGCTGCTCGCACAGGTCTGCTGAGGGCCAGAGGGTGGGCAGGCCATACAGCACCGAGTGTCTGCGCCCCGCTGCAAGTCTGGCTGTGATAGCCTCAGAGGCAGTGTTATTTCAAGTGGCATTGGTACCTAGCACTTCAAATCTACAACTGTGAAGACAAATAGAGCCACTAATAAATCTCAGTAATCTCTCTATTAGTAGTAATGTTGGTATTCACCCTTTGAAATTGTGTAGTGTGAGTTAAAGCTAAGTAATTACATTAATGTTAAAACATTTTTCTGAGAAAGGATACAAGATCAGAGAGTTAGGTAAAAATCCTATAATAAATTTGAAATAGAAAAGTAGGTGTGAATTAATTCTTTTCTTTGTTCCTTTAAAATACATAGTTCCTAACTCTGATCCCATAGTGGTAGACACCCCAAGACCCTGGATTGTAAAGATGCTTTACATACCCCACTGAAAGAAAGTAGGGCTCCTGGGAGAATTACTGTTTTCTGCTCTGGGGGAGGAAATGTGTAAGATGAGCCTACAGTGGTTTCTGGGCCAGAAAGCGAGGAAACCACCAAAGAGCCCTGGACCCTGTCAGAAGGTGCATGGGAGTCAGTGGACAGTATGACCAAGTGTGACTGGAAAAGATTGAATATATTTAAAATGGAATTAATGATGATAGTTTAAAAAAAAAAAGTAAAACAGCAAAACAAGCAAACAAAAATATAAGTGGTCACTCTCAGAAGTAAATAGTGTATTAACTCCTAAAACTGGAAATGGACAAAGGAAAATAAGGACACGATTATCTGTTTTTATTTGCTTTTTATTTGCAAATTGCAATTTAGGATAACATTTGCTTAGGAGAAGCTTTTTAGAGGAATTCCAGCAAATAAATGATTAAGGAATGATAGAATTTAAAGATGACCATGTTACAATCCCTAATGCAGTGTTTCTCCAATTGAGAATCACAAGAATCTCCACATCAGAATCACAAGCAGGGCTGTAAAGAAATTCCTGACTTCACTCCAGAAGGTTCAGCAGGTTCTAAGTTGGGCCTGAGAAGGTACATATGTAACATGTCTTGGGACCACACTTTGAAAACCACCTGCATGGCATGATGTGGCCCACAAACACGTAGGAGGTAATTCTCAGGAGAAAGTAACAGGTGGAAAGATAACTGATAGCCTCAGATAGCATCATCCCAGCCTGTAATGGGCTTCTTATATCTGCTACTTCTGTACCAAAATCTTCAAACTCTTTTCATGAGTATTCTGAGACCAATAAAACCAGCCAGAAGTGGGTAGTAAAAGTGTAAGTTTCTGCCAAACTCATCAGTGAGCCATGGGACAGAATACTTCACACTGGAAAGTTTCTGTAAGGTGTGTTCAGTTTTTCTAAGGAAACCCACATGTGTTAGGGGAATCAAATCAGAGAAGTAAGAAGTGGGTCAAGATAAAAAGGAAACAGAATACTGCCCAGGGAATGAGAGATTCAAATGGCAGCCTAAGAGGTTAGACAGAGAATTCCTCCCAAAACCACATATCATGTGAAAATATAGTTAATACAACTAACTAGTTCTAAAACAGCAACAGGAAAGAAGACTGCACCAGACTGCCCACAGACCTTATGAACAGAGCAGATGTCATGAAACAGTAACATATGAAAGCCTTGATCTGGCGGGACCCAAGCCCTTACCCCACCCCAGCTCACTGGCGGGAGGAAGAGAAATGGAGCAGGGAGGGAGTGGAGGCCTGGGACTGCTGAACACCCAGCCCTGGAGGTCTGCTCTGGAGCACAAACCTACATTGTGTGGTGCTCTGAAGGTTGCTGGGGTTGGGGAGCTGGAACAGGTGGAGTGCTCAAGAGACTGGGATTCTGGCCGTTTGTGGAGGACAGGGATCCACATCCGGCTGCTCTGGGACAAGGGAAAGGCAGGTGGTCTGAGAGGCTTCCTAGCAGCGAGAGGGCTGCTGAAGGGGCGGTGTTTGCACAGAGCCTGCTACACAGGAGAAGAGATAGGTGGACAAGGTTGTCTGGGCACACTCTGCCCAGCTGGTTGGGAACTTTGAGGAGCTTCAGGCGCCCCATCCCCCTGGCTGCCTACTCAGCTCTGAGGCCCCCCACTGTGACACGCAGCCTGCAGTGCCTTCCTCCTGGCCTGCCAGCACCTGCTTGCAAACCTGCAGTCATTGTGCTGGCATCAGGCCAGCCAGAGGGAGGCCCCACCTACAACAGCTAGAGACGCCAAGCACAGAGGCTTACACCTGTGTGCTTGACCCACTTGCTCTGACACTTGAGACTGGCACTGCAGCCAGGAATCGGGAAACAGCTATTTCCTCCCCCCCAGGCACAAGCTCCACTCCCCTACGACCCCCAACCTCACTCTAGGGGCTGAGCAGCTCCAGAGACTGGAGCTTCTGGGGACAAGAGGGCACCACATAGAATTATGAAATGTCAAAGGAACCTGGTTCAGACCAAAATCTCACAAACCCCAGAAAAAAGGGCCAAATGAAACTTAACTCACCAATCTTCCTGAAAGAGAGTTTAAAATAAAAATCATTAACATGCTCATAGAGGTACAAGAAAATATTCAAGAACGCAGGGATGAATTTAAGATGTAGATTCAATCATTAGGAAATTCCATATCTGAAATGAAACATACAATGGAGAGATTTAAAAGCAGATTAAATGTAGAAGAGACAGTAAATGGGATAGAAATTAGAGAAGAGGAATACAAAGAAGCTGAGGCACAGAGAGAAAAAAGGATCTCTAAGAATGAAAGAATATTGAGAGAACTGTGTGACCAATCCAAATGGAACAATATCCACATTATAGGGGTACCAGAAAAAGAAGAGAGAGAAAAGGGGATAGAAAGTGTTACTGAGGAGGTAATTGCTGAAAACCTCCCCAATCTGGGGAAGGAGATAGTCTCTCAAGCCATGGAGGTGCACAGATAACCCAACACAAGGGACCCAAGGAAGACAACATCAAGACACATAATAATTAAAATGGCAAAGATCAAGGATAAAGACAGACTTTTAAAAGCAGCTAGAGAGAGAAAATCACATATAAAGGAAAACCCATCAGGCTGTCATCAGACTTCTCAACAGAAACCTTACAGGGCAAAAGGGGATGGAATGATATATTTAATGCAATGAAGCAGAAGGGCTTTGAACCAAGAATACTCTACCCAGCAAGATTATCATTTACATTTGAAGGAGAAATTAAACAATTTTCAGATAAGCAAAAGCTGAGAGAATTTACCTCCCACAAACCATCTCTACAGTGCATTTTGGACGGACTTCTATAGATGGAAGTATTCCTAAGGCTAAATAGATGTCACCCAAGGAATAGACAGAGTACAGAATATGATACCTAACATATAAAGAATGTAGGAGGAAGAAAAAGGAGGAAAAAAATGAACCTTTAGGTTGTGTTTGTAATAGCACACAAAGTGAGTTAAATTAGACAGATAGTAAGGGATTACCCTTGAACCTTTGGTAATCACGAATCTAAAGCCAGCAATGGCAGTAAGTACAAAGCTGTCGATAATCACCCTAAATGTAAATGGTCTGAATGCAGCAATCAAAAGACATAGAGTCACTGAATGAATAGAAAAAGCAAGACCCATCTATATGCTGCCTACAAGAGACTCACTTCAAACCCAATGACATACACAGACTGAAAGTAAAGGGATGGAAAAAGATTTTTCACGCAACTAATAGGGGAAAAAAAAGCAGGAGTTGCAGTATTTGGATCAGGCAAATTAGACTTCAAAACAAAGTAACAAGAGACAAAAAAGGACATTACATAATGATAAAGGGGTCAGTCCAACAAGAGGATATAACTATTATAAATACCTATGCACCCATGACAGGATCACCTACATATGTGAAACAAATACTAACAGATTTAAAAGGGGAAATAGACTGCAATGCATTCTTCTAGGGGACTTCAACACACCACTCACTCCAAAGGATATATCAACCAGACAGAAAATAAGTAAAGAGACAGAGGCACTGAACAACGTATTAGAACAGATGGACCTAACAGACATCTACAGAACACCCCATCTAAAAGCAACAGAATACACATTCTCCTCAAGTGTACATGAATATTTTCAAGAATAGACCATATACTAGGCCATAAAAAGAACCTCAATAAATTCAAAAAGACTGAAATTTTACCAACCAGCTTCTCAGATCACAAAGGTATGAAACTAGAAATAAATTACACAAAGAAAATGAAAAAGCCCACAAACACATTGAGGCTTAATAACACACTCGTAAATAATCAATGTATCAATAACCATTAAAAACAGATATCAAACAATATATGGAGACAAATGACAACAATAATTCAACATTGCAAAATCTGTGGGACACAGCGAAGGCCGTGCTAGGAGGGAAGTATATTGCAATACAGGCCTACCTCAGGAAAGAAGAACAATCCCAAATGAACAGTCTAAACTTACAATTAATGAAAATAGAAAAAGAAGAACAAATGAGGCCCAAAGTCAGTAGAAGGAGGGACATAATAAAGATTAGAGCAGAAATAAATAAAATCAAGAAGAATAAAACAATAGAATCAATGAAAGCAAAAACTGGTTCTTTGAGAAAATAAACAAAATAGATAAACCCCTAGCCTGACTTATCAGGAAAAAAAGAGAGTCTACACACATAAACAGAATCAGAAATGAGAAAGGAAAAATCACTATGGACACCACAGAAATACAAAGAATTAAGAGAGAATACTATGAAAAATTATACAGTAAAAAACTGGATAACCAAGAAGAAATGGACAACTTTCTAGAAAAATACAACCTTCCAAGGCTGACCCAGGAAGAAACAGAAAATCTGAACAGACCAATTACCAGCAACAAAATTGAACTGGTAATCAAAAAACTACCTAAGAACAAAACACCTGGACCAGATGGTTTCACTGCTGAATTTTATCAAACATTTAGTGAAGACCTAATACCCATCCTCCTTAAAGTTTTCCAAAAAGTAGAAGAGGAGGGAATACTCCCAAACTCGTTCTACAAGGCCAACATCACTCTAATACCAAAACCAGGCAATGACACCACAAAAAAAGAAAATTACAGACCAATATCCCTGATGAACATACATGCAAAAATACTCAACAAAATATTAGCAAACCAGATTCAAAAATACATCAAAAAGATCATCCATCATGATCAAGTGGGATTCATCCCAGGGATGCAAGGATGGTACTACATTCGAAAATCCATCAACATCATCTACCACATTCACAAAAAGAAGAATAAAAACCACATATTATTTCTATAGATGCTGAAAAAGCATTCGACAAAATTCAACATCCATTCATGATAAAAACTCTCAACAAAATGGGTATACAGGGGCAAGTACCTCAACATAATAAAGGCCATATGTGACAAACCCACAGCCAACATTATACTTAACAGCAAGAAGCTGAAAGCTTTTCCTTTAAGATTGGGAACAAGACAAGGATGCCCACTCTCCCCACTTTTATTCAACACAGTTCTGGAGGTCCTAGCCACGGCAATCAGACAACACAAAGAAATAAAAGGCATCCAAATTGGTAAGGAAGAAGTTAAACTGTCCCTGTTTGCAGATGACATGATATTGTACATAAAAAACCCTAAAGACTCCACTCCAAAATTACTAGGACTAATATCTGAATTCAGCAAAGTTGCAGGGTACAAAATTAATACACAGAAATCTGTTGCATTCCTATACACTAACAATGAACTAGCAGAAAGAGAAATCAGGAAAACAATTCCATTCACAATTGCATCAAAAAGAATAAAATACCTAGGAATAAACCTAACCAAGGAAGTGAAAGACCTATAGTCTGAAAAGTACAAGACACTCATGAGAGAAATTAAAGAAGATACCAATAAATGGAAACAAATTCCATGGTCATGGATAGGAAGAATTAATATTGTCAAAATGGCCATCCTGCCTAAAGCAATCTACAGATTCAATGCAATCCCTATCAAAATACCAACAGCATTCTTCAATGAACTAGAGCAAATAGTTCAAAAATTCATGTGGAACCACAAAAGACCCCGAATAGCCAAAGCAATCCTGAGAAGGAAGAATGAAGCTAGGGGCGGATTATGCTTCCTGACTTCAAGCTCTACTACACAGCCACAGTAATCAAGACAATTTGGTAGTGGCACAAGAACAGAACAATAGACCAATGGAACAGACTAGAGAACCGAGATATAAACCCAAGCATATATGGTCAATTAATATACGATAAAGGAGCCATGGACATACAATGGGGAAATGACAGCCTCTTCAACAGCTGGTGTTGACAAAACTGGACAGCTACATGTAAGAGAATGAAACTGGATTACTGTCTAACCCCATACACAAAAGTAAACTCGAAATGATCAAAGACCTGAATGTAAGTCATGAAACCATAAAACTCTTAGAAAAAAATACAGGCAAAAATCTCTTGGACATAAACATGAGCAACTTCTTCATGAACATATCTCCCCAGGCAAGGGAAAGAAAAGCAAAAATGAACAAGTTGGGACTATATCAAGCTGAAAAGGTTCTGTAAAGCAAAGGACACCACCAGTAGAACAAAAAGGCATCTACAGTATGGGAGAATATATTCATAAATGACATATCCGATAAGGGTATATAAAGAGCTCACACACCTCAACAAACAAAAAGCAAGTAATCCAATTAAAAAATGGGCACAGGATCTGAACAGACACTTCTCCAAAGAAGAAATTCAGGTGGTCAACAGACACATGAAAAGATGCTCCACATCCCTAATCATCAGAGAAATGCAAATTAAAACCACAGTGAGATATCATCTCATACCAGTTAGGATGGCCAACATCCAAAAGACAACAACAAATGCTGGCGAGGATGTGGATAAAGGGAAACCCTCCTACACTGCTGGTGGAAATGTAAAATTGTTCAACCATTGTGGAAAGCTGTATGGAGGTTCCTCAAAAAACTCAAAATAGAAATACCATTTGACCCAGGAATTCCCCTCCTAGGAATTTATGCTAAGAATGCAGCAGCCCAGTTTGAAATAGACATATGCACCCCCATGTTCACTGCAGCATTATTTACAGTAGCCAAGAAATGGAAACAACCTAAGTGTCCATCAGTAGAAGAATGGATAAAGAAGCGGTGGTATATATACACAATGAAATACTATTCAGCCATAAGAAGAAAACAAATCCTACCATTTGCAACAACATGGATGGAGCTAGAGGGTATTATGCTCAGTGAAATAAGCCAGATGGAGAAAGACAAGTATCAAATAATTTCACTCACCTGTGGAGTATAATAACGGGAAAAACTGAAGGAACAAAACAGCAGCAGACTCACAGAACCCAATTATGGACTAACAGTTACCAAAGGAAAAGGGACTGGGGAGGATGGGTGGGAAGGGAGGGAGAAGGGGGAAAATGGGGCATTTACAATTCGCACACATAATGTAGGGGGTGGGGACACAGGGAAGGCAGTATAACACAGAAGACAAGTAGTGATTCTATAGCATATTACTACGCTGATGGACTGTGACTGTAGTGCGGCAAGTGGTCGGGACTTGATAATAAGGGGAGTCTAGTAACTATAATGTTGTTCATGTAATTGTACATTAATGATTGCAAAATAAAAAATTAATTAATTAATTTAAAAAAAAGAATACTGCCCAGTGAGAAGATGTGGATAATTTCTAATATGGATCAAAAGAAGCAAAAAGGAAGGATACTCAGACTTGCACCATCCATAGTAATAATAGCCACATGGGTGTTTACAGCTAATTCATTAAAATTACATAAAAGTTAACATTGTGTTCCCCAGTCACCTTGAAGCACTTAAGGTTCTCAGTAGGTGCACATAGCAAGTGGCTACGACATTGGACAGCAGATACAGAACAATTCCGTTGTAGCAGAAAGGTCTGTCCGCCATTGCTAATGTGCTTGTTTGCTAGTGTCTTACACTGAACAGCATGTATTTGACACACTGCCACTCGGAGAAGCCCAAGTATGAAGAGGCAAATCCTTCTCTTTCCTTTTGATTTCTGGCATGATACTGGTTGGGAAGAAAGAAAGGGGTGAGCTGGGCGCAGTTGGCTTTAGAATTCTAGACTAGAGACTGTAAAAGGGAGAATGACTGAAAAAGGACAGGTGTCTGTGCAGGTGTCATTACAGGGCAAACGGGGCGTGGGTGGCCGGGTGAGAGGCACGGAGGCCGCCTCCTGCCCTTCCTCACACCCGTCCAGTGACTGCCAGACCCAAGAATGAGCACGTCCCCGCACACACGCCCCTCTCCGGCGGCTGCGGGATGCAGCTGCGGTGGACTCGCGGGTCTCGGGGTCGTCCCGCACACTCTAAGCCTACGCCCCGCCACGTCCTGCGCCGCCGGGGCGTCGCCTGGCAACGGGCCGCAAGGGGATTGGCCATCCCCAACCCCGTGACTGCAGTAGCACGCACTTCCTGTATTCCAGGAAGTGGCGTCAGCGCCCGGTTCCGCTCCCGCAGAAGCGGAAGTGGATCCGCCTGAGCCTGTTGTGTAGCCGGCGGCCCCTCAGTCTCGCAGCGCTCGGCCCATGGCCGCCTACTCCTACCGCCCGAGCCCCGGCACCGGCCCCGGCCCTTCCGCGGGCGCCGCGCTGCCGGACCAGAGCTTCCTGTGGAACGTTTTCCAAAGGTGAGGCGGGCACCGCCCGCTCTCCTGGCTCCCTGCCCAGGGCCCTCGGCCTCCTCCTGCCCTCCGTTCCTTTCCTGTCCACCTTGTCCTGCCTCGGCCCCCGTGGCCCCCTGCGCCGATGCCTCCTCTTGGCCTCTCTCCTGCCCTGGCCACCTCGGCCTTTGCCCGGCCACCTCGTTCTCCTCCTGGCCTCCTGCGCCTCCACAGCGGCCTCCCTGCCGGCCTCTGCCCCAGGCTCCTCCCTCGCGCCATCCTTCTCCCTCAGCAGCCAGGTGTCCACAGCCGAGGGGCACTAATGCTCCCCTGGGGATGCTTGCTTTAGGTAACCAGGAGCATGCTCTCCTGCGCTGAAGGCCTGCAGCCCAGAAGAGGCGGCAGCTCAGGGCAGGTGACTTACTGCAGCGCCTTCTGTCCCTGGTCACCCTCCCAGTGAAGGAATGACCGAAACTTGAGTGAGTCATGATTGGAGGAGACTTAATTGCCTGAGGAGATGTTTTCCTGTTTGTGAAAAAGAGAAACAACTAGGTGGAATTCACCTGCGGAGGGAACGGGGAGAGAGGCAAGCGCGAGGGAGAGACGACCCCATCTCTTTGGGGAGAGCCGCCCGGGGCCAGCGCTCGCGGGGGGCAGGGGAGCGCCTCCGGAGGCGCACGACTGCGCAGGGTCCACGTCGGTGCCGCCTCAGGCTCGTCCTGCGCTTCTGGTCGCCGCCACCTTAGCTGCTCTTGGTTTTGTAGGGTGGACAAGGACAGGAGCGGCGTGATATCGGACAGCGAGCTGCAGCAGGCGCTCTCCAACGGTGAGTGAGGCCGTCTGCCTCAGGAAGTGACTCTACAACCTGCTCTCCCAGTACAAAGGGGTCTTGTGCTTCTGATTTTGCCAGGTGGTGTCCTGACTGTCGTCAAGCTGCCCTGCGCGCCTTGAGCCAGCCCAGCAACGACAGGGATGGCTCAGGAGAAGTGAAGTTGGGGGGGTCTAGGAGGGATAGGAAGCGAGTTTGTACAGCAGGGATCTTTCAGATACACTGAAGATCGTGGAGTTCTAAGGTAACTGTGCCTTTGTGACCCTTCTCGGGAGGAGTACCTGGCCCTCGAGGCACTGGTGGGGAAGTGATGGGGATATCACAGGCGCTGCAGCCAGATTGTGGGGAGGTCGTCTTATGGGGGGGGTCATGGGCATTCTGATGGGCAGACAAGGTGACAGCTCCCATGTGGTGATGTGGGGGCAGCCCATGGAGTTACCCTCTTGGCAGTCCCAGCATGATTGTGCCCTGGAAGTACAATTCACGACCTTCTCTTCATCAAACACCTGGCTGTGCTGTCCTTTGAGCCCCAAAGACACTGCCTTCTCTGATTGTGTTTGTCCCTGTCCTTTGCAGCGGTGTGCTTCTAAGCTAGAGAAGGGGTTGGTTGGTGTGAAGATATCCAAAGGCCCACCTTCAGCAGCAGAGGCAGTGTGGTATGGGAGGACTGGGGCGGGGTGAGAGGACAGGTGCTGGCAGTGCGGAGGCCCTCACAGGAGAGCCATGTCCCACCTTGCTCCCCGCCCCTCATGATGTGACAAAGCTGAGGATTTGTATTTACTGACTGACATGTTAATTTCATACGGCAGTAGACGCCACTGATTTCAGTTTTGCAGAGCTTAACATACAGGAAACACAGGTTCTGGCATATAACTTCATGTGTATTCATGTATATTGTTTTTAGGAAATTAAGGAGTTCCATTACTTCTGCCTTGACGATTATGCCTTCTTGTTTCCTCTCAGATAATTTTTAGTCCCTTCTTGTTTATCTGTGTTCAGAGCTTTAGTCACACTCAGGAGAAGACAGGGTTACAGTCTACAAATCCTGGCTTCATAGTTTCTAGTGTTGACTGAAATGAATGAATTTACCACATAGGCTGAGTGTGCTTACATGTTACGGTGTGGTCCCTGCAGCGGGACTGCCTCTCAGGTAATGCTTCAGAGACATTCCTTCCAAGTCCTTTTTGTGTCACCATCCATTTCACATCCCGTTTCTGTTCATCTGTTTCAAGTTTTGGGAATGCTGCCCAGGTTTGGCACTTGTGTGAAACCTCAACTGGGGGTGAAGGTCAAATACTCGACCTCATCAGCATGGCAGTTTTCCCTGTAGGGGTTAGGGCCCTGGGGCAAGCCTGCCTGGGTGCAAGTCCTGGCTCCACCAGTTCTAGGAAGGTGACTTTGGTCAAGGACATGGCCTTTCTGGGTACAGTGTCCCCACAGTTACTAGGAGGGTAAATTGAGGAAATGTATGCAAAAAGCTTGGTGTGGTGCCTGGCACAAAGCAAGGGCTGAGTGCCGAGATCAGTGGTGCAGTGATGCCCAGGAGAGGTCTATAGTCTGAGGGCTGCTCTTAGCTGGTGACAGTGACTGATGCCCTGCTTACTGAGCCTCCGCTGCTATGGACATGTGCTGGGCACTTCGCAAACCTCCCTCACCCTTGCCTCAGGCTGGCACTGTCGGTTGAGCCCTGAGGGTGCATGGAGGGGGGTCCTTCTATCCTGACCTTTGGTCTGGGCTTCCGTATTTCACTCGAGGCTGTCAGAGGACTGCCCCTAGTTCAGCTGGTTGTTAAAGGGTGTGGCTCTTTACTCGGTCAGAAAATACTCTTGCACTCTACTGGTACCAAATATCTACCAGGAAACTTCCGGGCGGGAAAGGAATTGTAAAGGATGTTCAGTGCACCCTTCCAAAGATACCTGGAAATCAATACCTGGTTTAACCCACTAACACGTACATAAACAAGACCAGGTCACTGTGGCCTGTGTGGAGTCCCTTTTCTCGAATTGCCCTGCGAAGTTCTGTCAGTGTTTGCTGGGGGTGTGTAAGAACTGGCCCTGCAGAGCAGGCATCTCAGTTACCGCTGTGCAAGGCAGCGGCACATCCAGCATGCCCTCTGGGGGCAACTGCCAGGGCAGTGGCCATGTCTCCTGGAGAATGTGGCACTTCTTGTGCTTAGGCAAATGGTGGTGGTGGCTAGTCTTGTCTTGTTTGTGTTTTGTAAACCCGGAACCTTTTAACCAACTACATTTGCCTCTTTAAATTAGCTGCTAAAAAATTTAGGTTTGTCTTACTAGTGGCAGGAGCTTAGAATTTTAAGAGGAGAATTTTATTGACCTAATCTTAGACTCCTTTTCTTATACTCCTACTTTTCTTCTCCTGGCCAGCATAGCTAAAATCAACCTTATTCTGCCGTGAATATTTTTGTATGTGTCCTTAAGTGTTGTCTTGTAAAGCAGGTTGTTAAGGAGTACAGATGTCCGTCCTTTTCACAGCCACAGAGCATGTGGTAGCCTGGGTGCTGTGCTTGCCGAGGCACCTGTGGTAGCCCTCAGGTGGCAGGGTCAGGGTTTAAATCCACATGTGTGGTCACTGCACTGCGGGGCCTTGCTCATGTTCCGCTTTGGGGTGCCCCTCGGTGAGGCGTGCCCTCTGAGCCCTGGTGTCCCCATGTTGGCATCCACTGAGTGCCTCCATCCTTTGCCCTGGGTTCCTGCCACCTCTCTCCACTCGCTGTCCTGCCTGCCTCCTGCCCTTTTCCTCTAGAGGTCTGCGCACTGCCCCTTCCTGCCCTGGAACCACTGTGGCAGTGTTTGTCTATCTCTGATGCTGTCCTTTCTCTTTGCTCTGTGGGGTGCAAGTTGTAGCTGCCTCTGGCTGCCTGGCTGTCCCTTTTGTAAACGAAGGCCGAGCGGGCCTCTTGCCTCTGGAGTTGTGTGCAGGCATTAGTCACTGGGTGGACACTTGAAACCCTCTTTACGCCTGCCCTTGAATTCCTGTAGCTGATACGATTAAAGGTATTTTGACTTATTTTTCTCCCAGGAATGGGCTTCTGTTTTCATAGTGGAACTAGAATGTTAGGCTATTTTAGGAAATTAGTTTAATCTGTTTATTACTGGTGGGAAAACTAAAACCACAAAATAGCATGGTTTTTCACTTTTGTGAAATCTGTGCCTCTCTGTGCTCTGTTAAAATCTAGTTGAAACCATCCTGAAAATATATTTGTAAGTCCCCTACAGTGCATCCTTTATTAGACTTGTTTCCATAGGAAAGCTTCTAAAAATGCCTGTTCTCAGGAAGGCCTGCAGTTAATAGGAATGAAGACAGAGGGCTGTTCTCTTGCCTTCTTTTTAAAGTAACATGTCACAAACTCTTGATTTTAGGTACTTGTTACTTTCACATTATTTTTTGGAATTATGGAAAATTAATTTTGCTCAAGCCTTTTTTTTGTGCTTCTGAAGGTTTACTTTAATATGGCATATTGTATTTTGAGAAGGTGTTTTTTACCTGTACTGTAAAAATAATAATTCATATATTCTTTTTAAGAAGTTTTTATCAAAATAGAGTTCCAGCTCTCTTGGGGATCCCATATTAAGAAATGAGAAGTCAGAACCACATGAGCAGACAGCTCCTTGCAGACTATGCACCTCGCCACTGCCCCCCAACAGGCCCCGTTTAGTGGCCTGTTTGTTTGTTTGTTGCCCCAGTGATGTGATGGGGGCTTTGGGATTGACTTCAGCTCCCATTTGCTGTGCAGGGCTGCCCAGAGCCTGTGCGTTCCCAAGAAGGGCCTGCTTTCTGTCACACTCGGATGGCTCAGCGTGCTGCCAGTGCATCTTTCCGACAGTGTGACTTCCGGAAAATGCCTGCTCTCCCTCTGGATGTCTGGAGCTTCTGTGATGCCCCCCAAAACAAACCCTGGGTCCCCAGACTCAGGGGAGCTTCCCTGGATGACACCTTGTGTGTAATCCCAGCTCGTCATGGGAGTTTGAAGTGCCTCTTGTGCTGCACTGTGGGGCCCAAGGCTGGGTGCCCCAGAGACTGGCTGGGCTCCCCAGGCCTACCTGTGCCTGTCTGCATCCTTTCCCTGTAGCAAACCTCAGCAAGTCACCGAGCCTGATGGTGGTCTTAGGGACCCCACTGCAGCCTGTCACATCTGCTCTTTCCAGAAATTTGCCCAGCCAGTTTCAGATAGAAACAGAGGAAGGCTGGGATTTGGCAGACCTAGCTTTGCTGAAGGTCCCTCCCTGGCCTTGCTTGGGCAGGTCACAGCATTTGTGGCCTCAGTGTCTTGGGATATAAAAATAGGAAAAATGGCAGGGAGTTTAGACCCCTTCCCCTGAGCCGAGCGTCTGCCCTCCAGATCCTGCATCTGCTTGGTACAGACCTAGGGGATGCTGTCTGCATCTGCCAGATTTGAATTTACAGTGATTCACAACTAGATATTTAGATTGTTTCTAATTTTCATTAACATAAGTAGTGATTTCTCCCAAATTTTCATAAAACAAGTTTCTGGAAGTGGTATTTATCAGACCTAAGGGTACAGGCACTGTTAACGTTGTTGATCAGTATTCATATTGCTTTTCAGAAAGGCCGTATTTCCAGTCATGGCTATTCGAAGCCGTAATTGGAGATAACCAGTGAAATGCGGAATTTTGCTGAACCTGAAGAGACACCAAAGTCCTGGCAAATTTCATGCGTTGACCACAGGAGCCGTGTGCCAAGCCCACGGACTTCCTAACCTCTTCTTACATAGTTCCTGTCTGCCAATAAAGTGGAAAGACTGTGCCAGCGATGATGTAAAAGTCTTGATGATTTTCCCCAAAAGATCCCAAGTAGTTCAGTATTTCAGTTGTAGGTATGCTAGACACCGTGAAGCCGTGACCCTCCACCACTCACTGAAGTCTTTATCAACCAGAAGTTGAGTTTGTGGTTAACAGGATATGATTTCAAGGAAGAAAACTTGGGAGACTCAAAGGGTGGAGTGTATGTGGTTGGGGGCAGAGTGGGATTCTCCCAGCAGGGAGGCAGCTGGGAATTCCCAGAATCATTGTGTGCTTAGGTTGAAGTGGGCAAACGCTGAGGCACCCTGACAGCAGAGCTTCAGGCTAAGTGCCACACGCAAGCCGGCACTGCTCGTTCGGTGGCAGCCCGAGGCTTCCAGCTCTGTCGCGTGCGCCTGTGGCGGGGCAGTGTGTTTTCCTGCAGAGCTGTTCTGCGGAGCATGAGCCTGTCAGGCTGACGCTCAGGTGTGGTCAGTCTTAGTGTGGCTGGAACGTTAGATGTCCACCCGTAACAGCATTTCCACATCATTGTAGGTTGAACTTTGATGCTTAGTCTGAGATGGGACTGCAGGCCCTGTGCACTGTAAGCTGTTAACGCCAGCTGCTGTTATTAGCCCCTGGTTTCTGGGGAGAGTCAGCGTATTTGGGCAATGATGAGTGGAGGTACCAGCAGCCTGCAAGCCACCTTCCTGTTTATCAGCCCTGCAGGAAACCTGGGAGTCTTGTGCGGGAGGGATGGCCCCTCCCCATCCTGACTCAGCCCATCATGACGCTGGGCCCCCTGTGATCCTCAGAACCCTCCAGCAGGGTCACCAGATTCCCCTGGGCCTTGTCTCTCAGGGATGTGCCCTGTTTGTGCTGCATGCATCCAAACCAGGTGACACCTGGTTTCACCACAAGACGCGCCTGTGTTTGCAGCATTTTTTAGCTATTTTACTTGTATTGCTTCTGTTTAGAACTTGGTTTGCCAAGTCATTTGTTGAGATGATCCAGCGGTGCTTCTTCTCTGGTGCAGCTCCTGCCCCCAGTCAGGATGGGCTGGGGGGACAGCCTCACTTTGAGAGATCGTTTCAGCTGTGCAGTCAGCTCAGGTCAGCAGGCACTCATGGGCTGTCCGTCTGGCTGTGGCCTGTATTGGAGGTGGTGAGGACAGGAAAGATGCAGGGGGGCTCCAGTCAGTGCCCTTGGTTCCTTGGCCCCGTGTGGCTAATGGCAACAGCCGGTACAAGGGGGGCGAGCAGCTGCCTGGGGATGTTAACACTCTCTGTGTCCAGGCTTCTGTTAGTGTTGAGTTCTCTGTAACAGGTTTTGTTAGTGAAGTATAGTTGACGTAATACTAGTTTTAGGTATACAACAAAGTGATTCAGCATTTGTATACATACAAAATGCTCACCATAACAAAAGTCACACCAGATGGTTTCATATTTTTGACTGTATTCCCTGCTGACCTTCCATCCTGTGACTTGTTAATTTTATCCCTGGAAGTCAGTGCCTCTTGTCACTCTCACCGATTTCACCCGTCTTCCCCCTCCTCATTCCCTCTGGCAGCCACCAGTTTGTTCCCTATATCTGTGAGTCCACTTCTGGGTTTCCGTTTGCTCATTTTGTTTTTTGAGAATCCACATGTAAGTAGGTCATAGGGTATGTGTCTTTCTCCTCCTTGCTTATTTCACATAGCACAGGGCCCTCCCTCTAGGTCCATCCATGTTGTCGCAAGCAGCAGGGTTTCCTTCTCTCTGTGGCTAGCACTCCACCGTGTTTGTACTGCATCTTTATCTGCCATCTGTCCACGGCTTCTCAGGTCGCTTGCACGCCTGGCTACTGTCACTGAAGTGGCTGTGAATGTAAGCATAGATCTTTTCAAATCAGTGTTTTCCTTTTTTGGGGAAAATTCTCAGAAGTGGAGTTGGATTGTGTGGAATTTCTATTTTTAGTTTTTGAGGAACCTCCATACTGCTTTCCACAGTGGCTGCACCAGCTTACGTTCCCGCCAGCAGTGCACAAAGGTTCCCTTTTCTCCACATCCTCTCAGACTCTTGTTTCTTGTAACAGTTTTTTTACAGTGGTTTTCCATAATACTGAGTTTTTCTAATACCTTTATGTATATTCTCCTGTCCACCCTGTCCCCAGCATCTTCAAAGCCTTGGCAGAGGTGCTTGCCCAGCACCAATGTGTGCCAGGCTCAGGGAAGGAGGCCCTGCCTTCCCGGGAGGAGCGCCTTCCTGGGATTATTAGGGTTGCTGTGTTCCCAAGGGCGAGTTAGAGGGCGGTTGCTAGAGCAGGTAGATTTAATTTAGGGACTAGGAGTGAGCTCTCAAAAGCTCCCCTGAGGAAGCATTTCATCTGAGGCTTAGACGGTAGTTGGAGGGAAGGGTGTGTGTGCTGGGGCCACACTTCAAGTTGAGAGGAGCCTGCCTGAGGCCTGGCCGCTGGGGGGCCCGGCATGGGGGGAGGGGTGCTGAGCTGCAGATGTGCATGTAAAGTGGGTGGTCTCTGTGCCTCCAGAACTGGCACAGTTATTGTATAGAAGGAAAACTGGGGTGGTTAACAAGTGGGTTTGGGAGAGACACTGCCTTCCCTCCACATCAGAGATTTTTTTATGAGTATAAAATTTGATAAAGGAACAAATACTGTGAAAACAGATTCTTAGGCATAAAGGAATCTGGTCATCACAATTGATAAATGGTTCTGAGTTCTCAAGTCCATCAGATTCAACAGTCCCCTTACAACATCGCTATTACTAATCTGAAATGAATCATAGAACATTACCTATCTTTTCACAATCTGAAGGGAAATAGTGTAATGCCAGACTGAAATTTCAGACTGAGAAGTGTGGTTTTTGGTGTGTTTTCAGTGTTCTCAGGCACGATTCCTGCAGGGAACTTGAGGACGTGGCCTGTGTGCAGAGTTGTTACACCATTTCTTCGTTACATAGTAAATAAGAGTAAGCTTCCAGGCTCAGATAAACAGCTTGTTGGAACGGGAGGGACTCCTGTACAAACCATGAAAGGCCTACAGCCTCTCCTGGGGGTCAGGCAGCCCTCAACAGTTCCCTGGGGAGTGTCTCCTGCTGAGAACGGTGGCCTTGGGACTTCATGCTAAAAGCAATTTCATTAGCTCCTGATGGTGTATATTAGGAACTCAGTTTCCTGGGGAAACCATTTTCTCTTACTTTAGTTCCTGTTTGCTTTCAGGCACGTGGACTCCATTTAATCCAGTGACTGTCAGGTCAATCATCTGTAAGTACTGGCGCTCGTGTCTCCCCTTGCGGCACAAGCCATGTGCCTGCCTCACTCTTCCCTGGGCACCAGTGAGGTGGGCATGGGGCTCCCACTCTTCCCTCACTGCCCTAGTCTTACTTGGAGTTTACTGTCTGTCCCATCCTTGTGTGTCATCCGAGATTTCACATGCACGTGGGCCCACCACAGCCGGCAGCCGGGGTGGTCGCTGACAGGGGAGTTGGTCCTCAGTCTCTCCCCTGACTGTTCCCCATGTGCGATTTCACTGACTTGTGTGTGCTTCTGGCCAAACCGAGAACACTCGCATTAGTCTCTTAACCTGAAAAGACACCAAATGGTTCATCGTTTGCACTGTAGCAGTCCAGACAGTTCTCCTTTATTTCTGTAACATTGTGCAATTACATGCAAATGTAGTTGCAGGTCTTACTAAGAAAAGATCTAAAGCCAGTGTGTCTTGTTCTCACCGGCATGGGCCTCCCTTGACAGAGGACACCTGTGACCGGCACCTTGGCTGTAGGTCCCCTGCAGAATGGAACTGTGACCCAGCCCCGAAGAGGAGCGGGGCAAGGAGTGGGGCAAGCTGCTCCACCTGTCCGCACCTCTGTGCCCTCTGGCAAAGCAGCAGCACCCAGCAGAGGCCACTTCAGTGTGAAGCACGGTCTTTAGGGTGTTGGCACTTTCCTTGCATCTGTGTTATCCTGCAGAGGTGACCTGGCTCCCCACTCAGTGAATTTATCAGCAACACATAGGGATTCACTGGCTGAGCACCACGCAGGTCCCCTGGTCTAGGAGACATGTGGAAGCTGGCTTCTGATGCCTGTCGGGACTCCCTTCGCCACTCACGCTGCTTTCTGTCTCAGCCATGTTTGACCGGGAGAACAAGGCTGGCGTGAACTTCAGCGAGTTCACTGGAGTCTGGAAGTACATCACGGACTGGCAGAACGTCTTCCGCACCTACGACCGGGACAATTCTGGGATGATTGACAAGAACGAGCTAAAGCAAGCACTCTCAGGTTTTGGTAATTTACTTACCTTGATTGTGTAGCATATTTCATTTTGGAACCTTGAAGCCATTCAAGTTGTTTTTACTTTGTTCAACCTGCAGATTTTTTAACACAGTCTGTGTGAAACTTTTGTTTACATCATGCAGATTTGTAGTTTGATACTGTTTCCATCCAGGAGGTTTATAGTTGACGTGGAGACTTTTATGCATTTTTCATCCAAAATGAGATAAGGGCTATGCAATCGTTTATCTTTTGTGAAATGGAATGATGTCACATGCACATTGAGAATGTTGCTTTTAGAACAATTCAAAGTGAATAAGTGAAAACAAAATGATATATGGCAGCCTGTATTTCATGACACATCAAAATACACAAAAAAGATGATAAAGTGCCCACAAGAGATGACTTTGTGAGCTGCCGTGCAAACTACATGTCTCAGCGTCTTAGCGAGCACATGGCTCCCATTCTCAAGGGCGTGTCCGCATGTGTGCACACCCTGCACACATGCCAGGCCTGAGTGTGTGCTGTGCTCCGGGTGTCTGGTGCCTTCCAGAGTGAGTCAGCAGGACCTCTGACACCAGTGTGAGTCTGAGAGGAATTGGGGTTTTAATGGAGGAAAACAGGCACGCTGCGGGACTGGTGAGCCTGGTGGGAGGCATGTGGAGATTCCAGTCAGTTTGGGACAATCTCACTTAGCCCTCTGTCCCTGGGCCCATATCGCCAAACCCCTGCTGTGTTTGCTTGAAAGTCTGCTTACAGAAGCCTTCTAGAAGAAACAAGAGAAGTTAAATTATAGATTTAATAGTACAAAGTACATTTCAGGTCTGTGTTTGGCGTGGCTTCTGACCTCCCCATTCTCTGGGCATGTACTCAGGCTCTTTCTTCTCTTCCCTTTGCTGCCTTAGAAAGTCATCCCGAGTTCTTAGAGGCTCAGGGACTCCACAGAGATCTGTGCTGCGAGCTCTCCAGCCAAGGGTCAGGATTTAGGCAGGATGTTGACCTCAGGCCCTCTGCATTGGCACTTGGCATTAGCTGACCTTGCTTTGCCCTCAGGTGGGGGCCATATGGAATTACTTCCAGACAGGTGACCCCAGAACATGGCATTACCTAAACGTGTCAGGCCCAGAGTCTTCTTTTTACTGTGGGGTCCTCAGAGCTCACAGTGGAAATGCTGAGGCAGATGGTGCCCCTGGCCTCCTGGGCCTCTGTGTCCTGGGCAGACCCAAGGTGTTTGCAGGCATGGTGCAGACATAGGTTACATGCAGGAGATTGATCCTTTATGGTCAAGAGCAGTAGGTTCTCTTAGGCTGGGCAATGCCAAGACCCTTCTTGACTTCCAGGCTTCTTCTGGAGAAAGTAAATATTCTGTGGCAGCATTACTTCAATTATTCTGAGACGTTCCTTCATGAGATGGGTTATCCCCAGGGCCAGCTATGAAAGGAACATTGCCATCCTTTTTGCATGCTGGTTGGTAGATGCTCAGTAGTCACTGTTGGGAAACACGCCTCAGAGTCAAAGTTCAGTTTTGACTCCTAAGAATATTTTGGTTGGCTAAGCTGGGGGCTGTATTAAAGGTCAGCAGATGCACAAGGGGGTCGGGTTGAGCCTAGGGTGCCCTCTGACCTCCAATGGCTCCACATAGGTGTCTTGAGCCAATGGGCTGGATTTAATAGTTTGCCCATTGATTTTTCACATTTTGATTCCTATTAACATGTTGTGCGCCAGGTGCAGAGGCCAGGCGTCCACTCCCGCTGGCCAGGGGCCAGCCTCCCATGGTGGAAGTCCATTCCCACACTGAGTGCAGTCTGCCTTCTGAGGGCTCCATGCTCCCTGCAGAGGCTCCAAGCCACCACAGCTTTCTGTGACAAGGCTATGAAGCCACATCCCCATTCCTCATGGTCCATCTCTGCCTTGTGCCCTCTTTATGCCGAGGAGTCGAGGCCTGTGCCGTGTTATTCCAGCACACCTCGCCTGCAGCCTGGGACCTGTGCACATCTGTCCATGAAGTTTGCCATCAACCCATTGCCCCAAGTTAGCAAAGTGTCTTTTCACGGTGGGTTTTCCTGATTAGGGTCCCAGCAGGCCCACGAGTAGCCCCACCCTGTTCTTGCCATTGGCCAGTTGTAGACACAGGTCTGTGCCCTGTTCCAGATTTATCCCTTGTGACAGGGTCCATACACTGGGTAGATACTGAGTGGTGCCAGCTCTTTGGAGGTGTGCTGTCAGCACAGCACCCACGAAGCTGCTGGCCGCTCTCCCTGGTGCTGAGAGTGGGCAGTGGGTGACCAGTGGTGTCATTAGGGCGGCCCTCCCATGCTTGTTAGCTCTTAGGACAGAAGGACTTGCTCCGTCACTCAGAGCCATGTGTTCCCGGGAAGTACAACTGCCTGTGGGGGGAGGCCTCCCCATGCTCTGATGAGCTGTCAAGAGCTGGCAGGGAGGGTTTGGCATGTAGGGGACATTTCCGCCTGCCTCCCTCTGACCTAGGACCGGTGCTGTGAGGGGAGGCGGGTCTGTGTCTCAGTTTGGAAGAGGAGGAGCAAGCCAGGAGGTCCCAGGCTTGGCTGGGGCCAGCAGAGCCCAGTCTGGCACCAAGCCATGCTCTTGCTACCCCGGACAGGTCGTAGCAGAGCTGGCCGTCTGCACCCTGGTTGTGGCAGGAGGAGGTCATCTATGTGGTGCCCAAGATCTGCCATTGTCACCACTGTATACCCTAAGTCAGAAAGTTTTGTCCAGAAGGAGAGTGTGGCAGAGGTGGGGTCCTTCAGCCGGCATGCTGGGCCCAGCGGCTTCCGTCCTGACCACCACAGTCTGGCCACACAGAGCCCAGCCATTCTCAGGCTAGTGGGGTCGTCGTCACATGATTTCACCAAAGGAAATTTCTCGAGAACAGTCCCCTGGGTAACTCCTCCTCACAGTTCATTTGTTCATCATCTGTTTTTCTTGTCTGACTTCTTTGGTTTTATTCTTACAATGACTGGACACCAGGGAAATTGGAGGTTAATCCCAGGGGCAGCAGAAGTCACTTCTGTTTTCTGTACAGATTGTGGAGATCCTGTGTCTTACCATCTAGCCTGTCCCTTCTCACCTGGGCAGCCATGGCCGTCTCCTCTCTGCAGCCTGCCTGGGCACTTCCCTGGCACCAGGCACCATGCCCAGCCCACACCAGCTGGGCCTCTTCCCCACAGGCATGGTGCGGGGTGTGAGGAGCCGGGGCTCCTAGGTGTCCGTCCAGGACCTGCTTCTCTTTTCTGACTAGGTTGGGAGTCTGTCATCTACTCAGCTTGCAGGGAAGTGGGCCTAGGTTTAAGTCACAGAGGCTTGTGGCATGTGCTGACTGCTCTGGAAGGCACTGTCATGTGCTTGCATGTTGAATCTTTTTTGGTGATTAAGTGCTCATGCAGGTGATTAACTGAAATTCACTCAGACAGTAGGTGTGTATCCTTGCAAAGATCCACTGGGGCTGAGAACTGGTAAGCAGGCTCTGGTACATGCTTGTCTTCTGCATGAGCAAGGATCCACGGTCACACAGGAAGGGTGCGGAGGGAAGGTCAGCATCCCTGTGTAGTGGGGTCACCCCGGAGACCTTCTCAGGACTCACACACCAAGTTGGAAATGGAGTCAGCGAGTCTGCCTAACATTTGATGACCCTTCAGTGGTTTTGAACTTCGTGAGGCTGCCTTGCCCCTTGTAATCTCCCATTTCCTGATGTTGAATGGATTTACAGGGGAGTGTCCATCTAGGAACCTAGTTCCTTAATTCACCTTTTGTTTAACAGGAAGCCTTCAGTGATAAGCCCTTTCAAAGCACTCTCTAGTAGCAAGTTCCTGGGCAGTTCAATTACCAAGAACTTTCATGTCTCAGTTAATAAGCATAATAAAGTTCATCAGTAGAGGACTTTGTGAAACGGTAACTCCACTGCATTCAAGAAACCGAGCCCAGCTGTCCTGTGGAGGCACAGCCCCATAGCACAAATGTAGGTGATGTGCATGGGTGATGAGTGTCCACACCTTCAGCTCCTACAGCAGCTGCTGCTGTCTTCACTCAGCCACTTTGCTGCCTGGAGGAGGGCAGTTACGAAGTGCGTGACTTCGTGCCCAGGGTGCGTGTACATCAGTGTGCCTGTCTGCCACTGCCTGATCACAGTCACCTGCTATTGTGGAAGGCTCTGGGTGTTTTGGTGGGAGACTGTTGATGGTGTTGCTCTCCTGACCCCTCTTCATCCTGATTTGCATCTTCAAGGGTACCGGCTCTCTGACCAGTTTCACGACATCCTGATTCGAAAATTTGACAGACAAGGGCGGGGACAGATCGCGTTTGACGACTTCATCCAGGGCTGCATCGTCTTGCAGGTAATCGGGGGCTCCTGGGGTTGTAGCATGAGCCTGCAGAGTGGGAAGGGAACCACAGCAAAGCGAAGGGAAGGGAGGTGCCGTTCCAGAATTTGAAATTTAATGGAGCCAGACTTGTGGATGCTAGTGTCGTCTTCAGAGAAGCACCTGCTACTGCTTTCAGATGGCATGCACACAGCAGCTGGTCTCCCCGTGGGGCTCTGCAGAGCGGCCCACTTGGGGGAGGTCATTGTGTTAAGTGGGTTGTCAAATGGATACCCTGGTGTTCTTGTTGTACTTAATTCCAAGGAAATGGCTGAATTTTCTGTTTCCATCTTCACTGTGCCCTGCCTTTGAGTGTGAGTTGGCTGTGGGCAGCAGGGCCCTGCTTGGGGTGGAAGTATTCCCAAGCAGCGTCCAGCCCCTGTACTCCACATTTCACCCAGTGCTACTGCAGTCTCCGACTGCCGCGGGAAAAGTGTGGAACAACCACAGGGCCTGCTCCAAGGGGCAGGAGCATCCTCCAGACGCAGGTTGCCTGGCCGGTTGCCAGGTCAGGACTCAGCTGCCACCCAGGCCCCACGGCTCCCATGCACACCCAGCTGCTCCCACGCAGGCCCAAGCTCCCGTGTCTGGGAAGGATCCATCTGCCATACATTTAAGCTTCAGAAACATGCTGAATTGATGAACTCTATGTGTCTTTCAAAGTTTTTATAATGACATCTCAAAAACAGCAGCAGAGATACAGTGTAATGGGCCTGTGCTCACCACTGAGACCCAGCAGTTGTCAGCATCATGCCTTCATGACCCCACCTTGTTCCAAAGCAGAATTCCATTTATGGAAAGCAAATGCTTTTTCCATGAATATTTCAGTAGAACCTGTCTCTAAGAGATAAGGCCTTGCAGTTTGAATCCAAGTTGAGGTGACATCTTGTCAGCTGAGATGTGACCAGCATGAATCCCAAATTGTAAATGCAATTTGGAATTTTGGAAAACATTCTCAGATTTTTTTCCCCAGTAAAATCAGTAAAAGTGAAGTTTCTCTGACTGGTGGTCAGTGCCTTGCTGGATAGCCAGGCCCGTTACATTTAAGCTTCAGGTTATCTGCTTCAGGGTCTAGTGAGACCAGGTCACATTTCCAGGATTGTCTGACACTTAGGAAGCCTCTCGTGATGTGGGGTTTTCCTTTGAGGTAGGGGTGTGTGGGTTTTCCTTTGAGGTAGGGGTGTGTGGGTTTTCCTTTGAGGTAGGTGTGTGTGTGTGTGTGTGTGTGTGTGTGTGTGTGTGTGTGTGTGTGTGTGTGTGTGTTAGGGGTGTGTGGGTTTTCCTTTGAGGTAGGTGTGTGTGTGCGTGTGTGTGTGTGTGTGGTAGGGGTGTGTGGGTTTTCCTTTGAGGTAGGTGTGTGTGTGTGTGTGTGTGTGTGTGTGTGGTAGGGGTGTGTGGGTTTTCCTTTGAGGTAGGTGTGTGTGTGTGTGTGTGTGTGTGTGTGTGTGTGTGTGTGTGTGTGTGTGGTAGGGGTGTGTGGGTTTTCCTTTGAGGTAGGTGTGTGTGTGTGTGTGTGTGTGTGTGTGTGTGTGTGTGTGTGTGTGTGTGTGTGTGTGTGTCTTGCAAACTTCTGACCTTTATATTTCTACTGAAGCGAAGGTCATTGCACAGCTCCCAGCAGCTGGGGAAGTGCCGTCCAGTCGTGCACCCACGTGGCAGAGTGCAGGCCCCTGACCTCATACTGGCTTCGTGTTCTCCCCCACCCCAATCCCCAGCATTCTCCAGGGTGGACGGGCCTGACTTGGTGGGTGGCCGGGGATGTCTACCAGTGCCTCCCTGCTCTGGTCTCCGTCAGAATTAGAGGATGTGGAGACGTCAGTGCTTCTGAAATTGGGCTTGCAGTTGTCTATTTTCCAAATACAGTCTGTTCCTCTGTTAGCGAACATTAAGGTCTAAATGCCTATTGTTTCTTCCCAGAGGTTGACTGATATATTCAGACGCTACGATACGGATCAGGACGGCTGGATCCAAGTGTCCTATGAACAGTATCTTTCCATGGTCTTCAGCATCGTATAACACTGGCCTTTTTAAAGCGAGACTCTCAGTAAAAAGACTGAAAATGCCAAATCTCTTACCTTTAACGAGATGGAACACGGATGCAGTTAGACACTGTTCTTTAGACTTTATGTGACTAACATTTGGGGACCCTCTGTACATATGTGGATAAGCTGGTCAACGTTTCTGCAGTTGTAACGAGTTACATCGTTTCGGTTCAGACATTAGATTGGGGATTGTTTAATCGTGCCATGAGTTAAGGTGTAATAATGTTTCAGGAATTCTGCATGCAAAAAGTTTATCATATGCTTGTCTCGATAGCCCCAGTTCTATACTGGAGATACTTTTAGTAGCCAATAGAAATTTAAAAATAATATAAGGTTGTGTGGGAGGCTTTTCATGTGCCTTACTTTTTAAAAAAGGGACTGTATTCATCTGCATATGCAGCAAAAGCAATAAAACAGTTGTGCCCCAGTCCTCACCCGTCCTGTACACTCGTAGGAGCTCTGAGGGTCGGGACACCTAGGAAAGGAAATCAAGAGCCTTCGACCATCAACCTCTCAAGAGCCATCAACCGCAGTCAGGCGGGTTAGTTTAATGCTATAAAACTCCTTCAGATGTGCAAACACAGATTTGGTTTAGAAGCTCCTGGGTTCCTGTCATTTATTAACAACTCTGCTCTGCCTTGCAATGGTCTGTTAATTAGGGCTTTGAAACATGGAAACAAGTAGTGTGGCCAGTCCACATGGTGGCTCCTGTCACCTGCAGTCAGCGCAGGGCTGACCCAGGGGAGCCCCCACCCCGCCTACAGGGAACTGCTCTAGGCCAATTCTGCCTCTCCTCCCTTGAAGTGTACTTCCCAGGACCAGAATTTGGGGCAGGTGTTATGAGGACATGGGTTCTGGATGGGTATCAGTGACTCATGAAGGAGCCTGGAGCTCTCGGATGGGGTATCCAAGCTCTGTTGTTAGGGGCCTGTGCAGCTGTGGATGGGGGCCTGGGTGCTTGTGCATTCCTTCTCTATGGCCTCTGATGAGAGGGATCAGAGTGGCGTGATGGCATGTGGGGGTACTCGGTCTTGGGGCCTGGCCTGGTGAGCTTGGTGCAGGGTGGTCCCACCCCTTCCACACTGGGCGCCCATCCAGGTGTCTGTGTGCTCGGGAACTAGCACCAGCTCATGACGTCCAGTCCTCCAGGGAGGGCAATGGCCTGACTCTGACCCAAATTCCCGACTCCAGAGGCCTCCGGCCCCAAACCCCAGACTCCCAAGAGGCTCAGGTCCACACATCCAGATCCTCAAGTGACTTCTCCCTGGGTTCCCATGGACACCTTGGCCTCAGTGTCTTCCAGCTCCCAAACCACAGGCCCTCTCCCCCAAACCACCCCATAACCACCTGCCACTCATCCCTGTCTGCACACTGTGACTACCCAATGGGCTTCGGAAGACACTGCTGTCGTTTCTCCCTTGACCTCAGGCCTGCAAACACCCCCAGCTTAGAGTGAAGGCAGCAGCGAGGCCACCTCCACGTGCCCCATCCACCCTCCTCTCTCCCCCCCACCTGCACCTGCAGCCCTCTCAGCTGGTCAGATGGCAACCAAGGGCCTCGGTGAGGTGCTGTCCCCAGGTACACAGTGGTGTTTGGTCTCTGTCTGGATGGTGGACACCAGAAGTCTGTTCTTTGACCATCAGCCACAGTGAGGGAACTGTGTACATGCGTGATTGGCTTTGCCTTCCCTGGTGAGGCGAACAAAGATGAGCCGTGGAGTCTGACCTTCATTAGCAGGAAGGACTATTCCTCTAATGAAGTAGTGTGGCCTAACCTCACAGGTGTGAGGGGGAGAAACAGGTAGGGACATGCACTCAGGTGAGGGACAGACGTGCACAGCCCTGACCCTTGGTGGGAGTTGGGTTTGGCCAGTGGAGGCACATAGGAGGGGGCATAATACAGGAACGGCAGTGGGGGTGTGAGAGCACCATCTCCCATTATGTTGGAATACATACAACAAAATTCACCATCTTGAACATTTTAAGTGCACAGTTGAGGGCATGAGCACATTCAGTTCACATGTGCAGCGTCCCCACCACCATGGGACTTTCCATCTCCCCAGACTGAAGGTCTGTCCCCACTGAACACTCACCCCCTCCCCTCCCTGGCCCCACCGTCCACTTTCTGTCTCTGTGGATCTGCCTCCTCCAGGGACCTCGGATGAGGGACCCAGGATTTGTCTTTTGTGACTGGCTGGTTCACAGGCACAGTGTCCTTGGGGTCCAGCATGCCGTGGCGGCGCCAGGACACCTGTCTTTAGGCTGCATCACATTGTGCTCATCCATTCGTCAGGTGTGAGTGGGGGCAGCTGTGCCCTCTAGAAGGCCAGAGAGGCCGGTAGGCTTCAGGGGTTGGGCCGTCCTGCTGGGGAGCCCAGGCAGGCAGAAGGGCACCAGTGAGGGTGCCTGTGCTGGGAGCCACACGCAGCCCACGAGTGCCAGTCGGCCACACGGGGGCAGTGTGCCCACACCCTGGAGGGTGCCCTGGACACCATGGACCTCCCCGCATGAACCTAAGGAAGCAGCAGGGACTGGAGAACAGAGCTGCCCAGGTGCTCTGTGCTCAGCTGATTGAGTCCACCCGGTAGGGTTTGGGATGGGGTGGGTGGAGTGCCACAAGGGAAGTGGCCTGGCTTCGGCGGGGCTCACAGGGAGACCAGTGTGGGAGCCAGGCCAGCTGCTTCAGCTGCCCGCAGAGCCGGATCACCTGTCCCCCTGCCCCCCGGGTACCTGCTCTCTCACACTCTCTTGCCATTTGAACAGCATTGGTGACCCAGCTCCTAGTTTGACTTATGGGAAATTGAAGAACCTGCTCCAGGTATCTGAGTTCTCAGCTTCACACCTGGACTCTTGATGAAGAGGAGAATCCTACAGAGTCAGCACAGCCCCACCTGTAGCCACTGCCCCGGTCATCAGTAAAGCCAGCCTAGCCAGAGTCAGCTGCCCCAGTCTGGACGAGCCAGGTCAAGGAGGGCAGCAGGAGGTGTGGGGACAGGGGATGGTCACCGCTGGGCCCAGAGATGGGGGCTGTTAACCCCTCACCGGGGGAGGGTTGGGTCTGCAGGTGTAGCAGATGTCAGAGGCACTCCTGTCACCCAAGGTCCCCCCTCATGCTGCCCTGGAAGGTGGGGACAGAGGGGCTGGGCAATGTATACCCTCCTCACACACAGCTCACCACCACCTGACAGATGGGCTCCAGGCTCACGACGCTTCTCCATAGCATTTAAGTGCAGTCTGCACATGCTTGCACACACGTGTGTGAGTGTGTATAATTTTTGATCAATGTCTGACCCCCACTAGACTAGAGGCCCCAGGAATCTAGCCCCTGTCAGCCTCAAAGAGTGGGAGCTTACATACCTGGTGGATAACTGGGGAAAGGTGGGGATTCCTATGTGGTGTGTTTGTGTCAAAATACACATGGTATCAGATTCACCATCCTAACCACGTCAAGTGCGCAGCTCAGTGTGTGAAGCACATTCACATGTCGTGCAGCGTCCCCACCACCACGGGACTTTCCATCTCCCCAAACTGAAGCTCTGTCCCCACTGAACACTCACCCTCTTCTCTACCCTCCCTTCCCCTCCCCTCCCCTCCCCAGCCCCACCATCCCTTCTGTCTCTGTGGATCTGCCTCCTCCAGGTAGCTCGGAAGAGGCAAGTAGGATTTGTCTTTTGTGACCGGCTGGTCCACAGGCACAGTGTTCTGGGGTCCAGCGTGCCGTGGCGGGGCCAGGGCTCCCCCGTCTTTAGGCTGCATCTCGTGCTCATCCACTCGCCTGCTGAGGATGTTCGGTTAGTTTCCAGCGTTGGTAATGGTGAGCACTGGTGTCCCACTCTCTCTTCAAGCCCCTCCTTTCAGTTTGTTTGCTTTTATACCCAGAAGTGATGGACCACGTGGTGATTCCGTGTCTAACTTCTGGAGGCTCTGCCACACCACTTTCTGCAATAGTCCCATTTTCTCCCCATCCTTGCCAACACTTGCTTTTTTTGTTTTTGTTTGTTTTGTTTTTTGTTTTTACTTTTTATTATGGAAAACTTTCAAACAGATAGAATAGAAAAGACAATATTAATAATGAACCTCCCTTCTATCATCCAGATCCAAAAATTATTCATTCATAACCAATCTTGTTTATTTATAACCCTACCCACATCTCCCTCTCCTATATTATTGTGAAGCAAAACCCAGACATGCTGTCATTTAATCTGTTGATACTTTAGCATTGTCTCTAAAAGGTAAAGACTGTTCTCCAAACATAACCCCAATTATCACACCTAAGAAATAAACTCTATTCCCTTAATATCACCCAATGTCTAGTCAGTGTACAAACTTCCCCCATTGGATCATTTTTTTTTCTTTCTGTAAGTATTTTTTATTATACACTGATCATTAATACACTTGCTTTTTTATAATAACCCTAACAGTGTGAAACTGTGGTTTTGACTTGCATCCCCCAGTGATGAGTGATGAAAAGCATCTTCTCACATGTTTACTGGCCATTTGTGTCTCTTCTATAGAGAAATGTCTATCAAGTCCTTTGTTCACTTTTAAATTGGTGATTTTTTTATTGTTGAGTTGTAGGAGATCTTAATTATTCTGGACATGAATCCCTTATCAGATACATGATTTTCAATATTTTCTTCCATTCTGTGATAGGTTGCCTTTTACTCTATTGTTGGTGTTCTTTGATGCACAAAAGCTTTGAATTTTTATCTAGCTCTATTTTTTATTACTTTATTTTTATTATTTGTGTATATTTTCTTTTGTTGCATATGCTTTTGGTGTCACATGTAAGAAATCATTGCCAAAACCAATGTCATGAATTTTCTCCCCTCTTTCCTTCTAAAGTTTTATCTCTTATCGTAGGTCTGATAAATTTAGAGGGAATTTTTGTATATGGTGTGAAGTAAGGATCCAGCCTCATTCTCCGGCAGTGGATGTCCACTTTCCCAGCACCATTTGTTGGAAAGACTGTTTTTTTCCCATTGAGTGGCCTTGGCACCCTTGTTGAAAATCATCTCACCACATAGGTGAGGGTCTGTTTGGGGGCTCTTCTGCCCCATTGGTGTATACTTACCTGTTACATCAATAAGAAATGAGGATCAGGGAGGGCCCATGATTTGGCCAGTCATGTGATGAACAGCAGTGAGGCTGGGATTTGGTCCGAGGGCACCCTGGACCTCGCCCTGTTCAGGCAGGGAGGTGAGAGTGCAGAGGGCACACCTGACCTGCCAGTTCTTCCCACCAAATGGCACTCCAGACCTGCTGGCTCCACCTCACTTTGTTTGAAATAGGTTCAAATTGGCTACCAACAATTCAGGGAAGTCTTAAGATGGTAAAATTCCTCTTGAAATTGCCTTCAAACCACACAACAACCCAGAGAGAGGAAAACAAAGTTTCAGCAGCTGGTAACACAGGGGACACCTGGCCCTGGGCTCTGAGGAGGACGATTGCAGGGGGAGGCTGCCAGTCCCCAGAGCCTCAAGGCTCAGGAGGGCGAGCCCATGGCAGAGAAGTGGGGTGAGGGAGGCCTGAGGGCTTCTGCAGGTGGGCCCCTCTCCCCCCAGGGCAGTGTAGCACTTGTGAATGAAGCCCGGGGAAGGCCACCTGACATCTGTCAACGAAGCAGTTAAGGGATCAGAAGCAGCATCTCAGAGAGAGGACCAGACATACTGCAGGAAAGAGACAATACAGAATGAGAAGTAACTGTGACAAAGTAAAATTAGGATATCCAGAAGGGAAAAAAGTTATTAAAGCACAGAGAAAACTGTAGGGAAGAAAATTTCAGAACAAATGAGGCATTTTCTAGAACTGAAGGAAGTGCGCTAGTCTGGCAGGGAGCGCCAGTGCCCAGCACCAGGGGCCATGGCTGCTCCGAGGACTGTGAGAGGCCCTGCCCCTCCCAAGAGGAGGGAGATTGTCTCTCCCTTTTTTCTGTCCTTGGTCAAGCCATCCCTCAGCTGTACAGGTAGACAGTTTTTAAGACATTTTCCTCCTATGCTCCTTTAATAGGAATCTCCTGGAGGATGTGCTCCAGCAAAACAGTAAACTGGGAGGAAGGCCTGGGGTCAGGAAATGGAGCAGCACAGGGACAGCGGGAGGGCCGGAGGGCCGGCTGAGCAGTGGTCTGGAGGCAGCTGTCCCTGCCGGCGTGGGGCTCACACCAGCTGGCTCACGGACCCTGCGGAAGGCTGGCTCCACAGGGCCACCAGAGGACGCTGGGCGGCAGTCAGCACAGTCCAGGGGTGCGGGGGGGCTGTAGGAGCAGGTCAGCTACGGGCACTGCACTACGTGGGGACTGAGCTGCAGCTAATCGGCCCCCCTTCCTTCGCCTCCCCTCCCACTCCCTCCTCCTCCTCTACTTTCCCTCCCCTCCTGCCCTCCCCGTCCCTCCCTCCTCTCCCTCTCCTCTCCTCCTCCCTCCCCTGCCCCTCTCTCCCTCCTTCACCCTCCTCTCCCCCTCCCTCTCCCCCCCCTTGTTCTGCAGTGGGTGCTGGAGCACCTCCCTGGACAGAAGGGAGGAGTAAAGACTCCAGTCTCAACCTCAGGGCCACCAGGTGGACAGTGGGGCCCCCTCTGGGTGGACGCTGCGGGTGGGCTGGCCCTAGGAGTCTGGAGAAGAGCATTTCCCTAAGGTCCTGGGGACACATTTTGGTTCAAGGCGCATAGGGGAGGCCGGGCAAGAGGATGGGGGCTTCCGGGGAGACTGCTCAGAGCCTGGTGGAGGCCTGGAGGACACCCAGGCTGCAGCTGCAGAGCGTGGAGCCCTAGGGCTTGGATGAGGACAGCAGCGGTGCTAAAGGGCCGCTCCTGGAACTGGGCGTGGGAGACGGGCCGGTGACCCCCGGCAGCCCTGGGGAGGGCGGTGACACTGGAGCGGGCTGCAGTCTCTGGGGGGCCCTCGGACGTTGGAGGAGACCTCAACGTGTTAGTCCAGGCTCACGGGGTGTCCTGGGCTTCCGAGCCCCATCAGGTGGGGGTCGGGTGGATTCAGAGTCCGAAGTGTCCCTCGGGACGCAGGAGGGGAGGGGGCCAGGGACTGTCGGGGTGGAAGAGGAGCAGCGGGCGGGGTCCCCACTGTAGGTCCAGAGGGCGCGGGCTCCCGGAGTCGGAGCGCGGGTCCGGAGGAGGGCGTCCACGCCGCGCGCTCCGCCGGGTGGGACTCTGAGAGGCCCGGGACTGGGACGTCGCAAGAACGACGGGGCAGTTCCTGGGAAGCTCAGGGTCCAGAGTATGATATTAATATTTTACAGTTTGTAAAGCCCATCAGTCCTTTAGATTTTATCCACGACCCCACGCGACCAGGCGGCGCGGGACACGCTAACTTCACGTTACCTATTAGCACCGGGGCAGCAGCGATCTCGCGGCTTGGGGAGCCAGGGCCGCGCACTTCTGCCCCAGGGGCGGGTGTGCGCTCAGCCTCCGCCGGCACGTGGCTCTGGGGGAGAAATAGGGGGGCACCCGCAGGGGGCGCTGGCGGCTCAGTGGGTGCAGGGAACTCTGGAGCGGACAGACTTTGGGGAGACCACAGGGCCTGGAGGGGCGCAGGGCGCGCCCCGCAGAGGCGCGCAGACCCGGCAGGGCGCGGGGTGGCGCGGCGCGGGCCGGGGCGGGGATGCGCGCGCGCCCTCTGCCGCCTCCTGGGCTGGGTCGCCTCCGGGGCGGGGCGGGCTCGCGTGCCGGGTGGGGCCGCTCTTGCTCGCCCGCCGCCGCCGCCTGGTCCCTGAGATGCTACCGCCGGCAGCCGCGCAGCCACAGCTCCCGGGCCGTGCGCGCTTCCCCCGTGGGCGCGCCTGAGCCTCCGTGCCCCGCCGGCCCGGGTAAGTGCCCTGGGCGACTCTGCCGGCCCCTGTCCCGCGATGGAGACCCTCTTGTAGACCTCTCCTCCCGCCCCATCCTCGCGTCGCCAGGCCCTGGGGTCCGAAGGGCGGCTTCTCACCTAAAAATAAAAAGGCACTTATGAGGGAAGCCAGTCTGCTCCCACCGCTCGTGCCCTCTCAGGTGCCCTGCCCGGGGGCATCAGACCCCGACCCCCCACACCCCTCTCACTGTGAACGGAACCCCCTGCCTGTGACCCGCTGCCTGAAGGATCGCGCTAAGCGCCCTTTGCGCTTGGCCTGCTTTCTTGGAGAAGCGTTTTGGGCAGATGCTGGCGGGGCTCTGAACGGGCCCTCCCAGGACCGCCGGTGGGGCCAGGCCAGACCTGGGGACTCCCCAAGCCGGGTGGCAGTTGGGCCCTCTCCTTCCAGACGTGGAGACAGTTCTCACTCTTGGGAAGGGTGAAGGGCCAGTGTTCCAGGAATTCGCTGGGTTTCAGTTAATGGCACCAAGAAGTATTTTCCCCCAAAGCCTCAAGTTCCCAGACTGTGAACACTTTGTGAGGGACACACTCATAGGGAGGTGACCGCCTGGAATCAGAGGTCAGGGCTGTGGGATCCCCTGCCCTCGGATCCCTCCTGTCTTTTCTGGGCCTTCCCCAGGGGCTGGGGCCGGAAGCACCTGCTCACCCTTGGGAGTGCCCAGCAGGCCTCAAGCTGTGGCTGCACAGTGTGGCCGTGGGGGAACAGCCCCCATTGATCACCCACAGCCTCTGTGGGAATGGCCACAGGCTCTGGTCCTCGAGGGGCTCTGTGCAGAAGGGGCATGTGAGGGGTGCCCTGGAGCTTCAGTCCCCAAGCTCTGGGTACGTGGCATGTGTGTGACTGGACTTGTAGCCTGGTCCGCGCCTGGCCCACACAGGGTGCCCTGCAGGCCACCTTGGCTGGCCGGCCTCCACCGACCTTGGCCATTAGGGCCTCGTGTCTGTCTCTGTGGGCTCCTGGGCCAGGGTGGCCACGGTGGAGCTCTCAGAACTGGCATCAGAGACCTGAGGTGATGTGCCGATGGTCCCCACATGTGGACAGAAGAGTGCCCGGGTAGAGGGCCTTACGTGGGGCTCTGCCCTCTGCTGCGGCCCTCAGCAGCCTTATGAGGACTCTGAGGCCAGTGGCTGGCGGGGTTTGGACTCAGCCCGTGTATGCTGTTTCCCTCTGGTGCTGCTGGCCCAGAGTGCCGGAAAGAGGGCCAGGGGCATGCACCCAGAGGGAATGGGGCTGCATGCGGGGCTTTTAATGTTTGACTTTTGGTTTTCTGTTTTCTAGAACAGGCATCTCTTACTTCCACCATAAGAGGAAGGGACTCACACAAGTTCAGATTTCTCTGTGAAACACACCGTCAGCTCAGAGCTTAGTGGGGTTGGGAGGCCCACACACCACCCTGTTGGGCCCAGCTCACATCAGTGTCTCCTGTGGCGCTCAGGTCCCTGGCCAGCACCCTAGCACTGTGGATGACTATAGGAGGGACCCTGGCAGCTCATTGGGGTGATGGGATCTCCTGGGACTGGTGTTCCCTTTACCTTTAACTTGGTGGCTGCGTGCCTAGCCCTTCTCAGGACTCAGGGAAACCCCCCATCCTCCTCCCCGCTCCAGTGGGGACTGGGCCTGGGATAGCCCAGCATGCTGGCCTCCAGCACCACTGAGGGCCGACCTGGTTCCCAGAGAGCAGGCATGGTGGCCAAGCCACAGGGTGAAGCTGAGAAGCCTGGACCCTCCCAATCACCCACCCACCTGCTCCAGCCTGTGGCCACTGGAGCCCTGTCCCAGCTCGCCCACACCAGCCCACCTCTCCAGCCCTCCTGTTCCCTAGTGCATCCCCATCTGCTTAAGCTGCCCTCATCTGCCCCCACTGTGCAGACCTCCCTGCAGGCATTTCTAGCATTGCTGCCCATTCCTCCCCTGCCATTCTCTTTCTTACTGTTCTGGACGTTCTGTTTATATTTACATGTAACTTGTGTGCTGTGTTTTTTATTGAGGTACAAGTCACAGAACAACACCAACACCTTGAAAAAGCACTACTCGGTGGCATTTATTTAGTATATTGCCACAGTTGTGCAAGCACCACCTCTGTCTCATTCCAAAACTTTGTTCTCCCCAAATGGAAACTGCTCCCAGTAAGCCCGTCACTGCCTGTCCCTTCATCCCCAAGCCCCTGGCAACATAATCTACCTTCTGCCTCTGTGGATCGGCCTGTTCTGGACATTGTAGAGAACTGGGATCGCATATGCAGACTTTGTGTCTGGCTTCATTCACACAGATTCCAAGGTTCATCTGGGTTGTCCTGTGCCTCTGAACACCATTTTTTACATGGTTGAGTAGTATTCCCCCTTTTGTTTAGCCATCAGTTGATGGGCATGTGCATTGTTTACACCTTTTGGCTGTTGTGAATAATGATGATATGAGCATTTGTCTGCCAGATTTTGTTTGAACATGTTTTCAGTTCTCTGAGGCATGTACCTAGGGGTGCAATCGCTGAGTCAGGTGGTAACTCTGTGTGTTGCTTTTTGAGGAGATGCCACAGTGTTTTCCACATCAGCTACACCATCTTACATCCACACCAATGGAATACAGGGTCCACATCCTCACCTGCAGTTATTATTTTCTGTTTCTTGGGTAAAGCCATCCTAGTAGGTGTGAAGACATGCTGGGTTTGATTGACATGTCCCCAGCGACCTATGATGCTGAACATCTTTTCATGTGTTTGTTGACCATTTATCTATTATCTTTGGAGAAAGGACTATGCGAGTACTTTGCCCATTTTCAATTGGGTTGTTTATCTTTCTATTGTTGTGTTGTAAGAGTTCTTTATAAAGTCTGGATACTAGAACCTTATCAGATACATAATTTTTGATATTTTCTCCCATCTGTGAGTTGTCTTTTCTCTTTCTCAATAGTGTCCTTTGAAGCACACGTTTTTAAATTTTGATGAAGTCCAATTTATCTATTTTTTCTTTTCTTACTTGTGGTTTTGGTGACATAGTGTGATGGTGAGCTTAACTCCTTTTGGGTTCCTGGACCTGATTCCAATGTGTGTTGGCAGGGTGGAAGGGGAGGTCTTCCCACACACAACACCAAGCAATTCTCAAACACCAACAGGGTGTCTGAGAACTCAATTCTGACACTAGCTGCCCGGAGACAGCACCAGATTCCCTAGGTTGAGGGCTCCATCCTGCAAGACTGCCCTCACCCCTGACTGCAGACTCTGGTCACATGCCCCAGGCAGTTACCTGTTCTTCGGAGAGATTGGAGGTTCCCACCACCTTGCCCTTAGGTTCGATTAATTTGCTAGAGTGGCTCAGAGAAGTCAGAAAAACACTTACATTTACCAGTTTAATAAAGGATACTGTAAAGGACACAAGTGAACAGCCAGATGAGGAGACACACAGGGCGGGGTCCCAAATACAGGAGCTTCTGTCCTGGAGGAGCCTGGGGCCTGGCTCGGGGGCACGCGGAGGCATTTGCTTCCCCAAGTGTGGAAACTCTCCCCAGCAGAGCATTCCGAAGCAAGGTGCAAAGAGAGAGACACACTCCTCTCAGGGGTTTTGTGAGAGCTTCATTGCAGTCATGATTGACTAAATTATTGGCCATTGTCTGACTCAGCCTCTAGCCCCTGCCCTTGGTCCCTGTCCAAAAGTCTCTTATTAACATGACAAAACACCCGTTTCAACTTTAAGACTGCAGTGTTTCCAAGAACTGTGGATGAAGACCAAATATATCTGGAAAATACATATTTGGTCATCTGAATGACCAAATTATATCACACATAGCTAAGACCCGAATGCCAAATATAAGGTCATGAAGATATGGCTCTATGTTTGATTCAAGGGTTTTATAGTTTCAGCTCTTACACTTAGGTCTAGCTTTGGTTAATTTTTTCATCCAGTGTGAGGGAGGGTGAACTTCATTCTCTGGCACATGGGTGTCCAGTTGTCCTAGTGCCATTTGTCAATGAGACTGTTCTCTCCCCATTGACTGGCCTTGTTACCCTTGTCCCAAACCAATTGACCACATACGTGTATCCTTATGACACATTTTTTCTCTTTTTAATGCTTTAAAAAAACTTTTTGTTGTGGAAATTTCAAACCTTTTAACAGAAGTGGGGAGAATTTTATCATAAGGCCAGTTCATGCACCCACCAGCCCTGGCCAGACAGCCTTCCATACTGGCTGATCCACTTCCACTCCAGATCATGTAGAAGCAAACCCCTGACATATCCTTTCTCTCATATATGTTTTAATATGTATCTCTAAAACATGTGGACCTAAAAATATCTGTTTCTATGTTTTAAACTTAAATGTTTTGTCTGAATTGAGAGACTTCAATATGTAGCAGTACTAACATTGGAGTAAGTGCAGAGGTGGCATGAGGACCTTGTAGGGTGCCCAGGTGGGGGCACATGCCCAAAGGGAACTTGGAAGAGTTCCTTCCCTGGAATGGGAAGTTCACCGAGTTCCCAGCCTCTGGCAGTGCTAAGCAGCGACAGAAAGAGGAAGCCCTGGCTCCGAAGCCCAGACCTGATGGCTCCCCACTGGGCCGGCCACCAGAGGGGCCTCCCTGTGCTCACTGTGGGGGGGAATGCTTGACAGGCCCTGTCTCTCAGTGGAGAGCAAGCAAGGAAGGACGGACTGGCGCCTGGAGGCAGTGGTGGCACCCGCCCGGCTCTGGTTCCCTTCACACCACTGCACGAATGGGATGGGAGACACAGCGGGGCACGGTCTCCCTCCTGCCCTGGCCTTTCCACTTTGGCTGTCAGTCCTTTGGTGGCTACTTGGGTCACGAACCACACAATGCGTTGCTGTCTTTGTTGTTTAAACGGTCGGTTATCTTTGAAAGATATTCGAGTAGAGAGAACAAATTGCGTTCACCCACTCTGTCACCATTGGTACCGCTTCCTGCAGCCTGAAGACACCCCATTACATGCCTGTGGTGTGGGTCCACCGGCATGCCTGTGGTGTGGGTCATTTGCACCACGTGTCTGTGAGGCAGTGCACCTCCATCCCTGGGGTGTGGAATTCTTGGTGTCTGGCTCTTTCTTCAGCACTTTAGAGGTGTGGCTCCACCACCTTCTTGCCCACGTGTTTCTGATGTGGCATCTGCTGTCCTGTTTTCCTTTGTTTCTGAGTTCCTGTTGCCATTTTCTCTGCAGCTGTTAAGACTGTTCTATCGCTGCTCTGAACAGTTTGATTAGGATGTGCCTTGGTGAAATTTTCTTCATAGTTCTTGTGCTTCTTGTAGGTTTACAGTTGTCACTACATTTGGACACATTTCTGCTATTATTTCTCAATTTTTTTCCCACTACTTCCCTTACTCCTCAAGTTAATTAAGTTCCCTTCTATTCCTGGTTTAATGAAAGTTTCTATTATTATGAGTGGATTTGGATTACAGCAAATCCTTTTTTGTATGTGTTGAGATAACCACAGGTATTTTTTCTTTAGTTTTAATACAGTGAATTATAATAATCAAATTTTGGATGTTGATGCAGCCTTGAATTCCTTGGATAAACCCATGTGTTGTGATGTATTGCTCTCTGTATGTATTGATGGATTCTATTTGCTAACATCTGGTTGAGGATTTTTGTGTCTGTGTTCTTGAAGGATATTACTTTGTACTTTTATCATTTTGAAATATCTTTGGTTTTGGTATAAGAGTAATGCTGAACTTAAAAATAAATTGGCAATTTTCAATTTTCTGCCAGAGATTGCAGAGAATTGGTATTATTTATTCCTTAAATTTGTACAACTTACTAGTGAAACCATCTGGACCAGAATTTTTTTGTTTTTTATTTGTTCTTGTTGTTGGGCTACATACAGGACTGAATAAGTTATCTATTTTTTCTTGAGTGAGTTTTGGTATTTTGTGTCTTTCAAGGAATTGGTCCATTTCATCTACATTGTTGAATTTATGGGGATAGTATTTGTCTTAGTCTGTTTGGGCTGCCTTAACAAAACACCACAGACTGGGCAGTGGGGGTGGGGGGCTTAAACAACAGAAATTTATTTTTCATAGTTGTGGAGGCTGGAAGCCTGAGATCAAGATGCCAGCAGATCTGGTTTCTAGTGAGTCTCTTGGCAGGCAAATCGCTACATTCACGTGGCAGAGAGAGAGCTCTGCTGTCTCTTCCTCTCTGATAATGGCAGTAGTTCTGCAGATCAGGCTCTACCTTTATGGCCTCATGTACCCTTGATCACCTCCTCAGAGGCCCCATCTCCACGTACAGTCAAATGGGGAACCAGGGTTTCGACATAGTGATCTGGGGGGACACCACTAACTTCATAGCAGTATTCTCTTATTTTCCTTCTAATGTTTATGGGATCTGTAGTGATGTCTTTCTTTCATTCCTGATATTGACAATTTGTGTCTTCTCTATTTCTTGATTAGTCTGCCTAGAGGTTTATCAATTGTGTTGATCTTTAACAAAACCAACTTTTGGTTTCATTGATTTTTATCTATTTTTCTGATTTAAGTTTCACTGATATTTCCTCTTTATTATTTCCATCTTTTTACTTGATTTTGATTCATTTTCTCTTCCTTTAGTTTCTCAAAGTGAAACTTACTTATTTGAGGCCTTTAATTTTTTCCTAATATAAATGCTTAATGCCGTCAGTTTCCATCCAAGTACTGCTCAGCTGTATCCCACAATGTTAGGTATGTTGTATTTTCATTTTCATTCAGTTCAAAATACTTTTAAATTTCTTTGAGACTTTCTCTTTGACCCAGTTTTATTTAGAAGTGAATTGCTTTCCAAATATTTGGGTATTTTCTGTATATCTAGCTAGTTTAATTCCATTATTGTCTGAGAACATACTGTGTATGATTTCTATTCTTTTGTGTTGAGGGTTGTTTTAAGTCCCAGAATGTGGCCTCTCTTGCTGAGTCATGTGCAAACAAATGCAGACCCTGCTCTTGTTGGATGGAGTGTTCTGTCAATTCCAGTTGGAGTCATTCTGTTTTTGTTTGGGTCCTGATTTTCTGTTTACTTTTTCTTTTGATTACTGAGAAAGGAATGTCAAAGTCTCCAGTGAATGATCTTTTCAGTCTTACTAGTTTTTGCTCCATGTATTTTGGAGCTCTATTGTTAGGTGCATACATATTTAGGGTTGCTCTGTCTTCTTGGAAAATCAACCCATGTCATTAAATAGTGACCTTTGCCCCCGGAAATGTCCCTCTTCTGATGTCCACTTTGACACTCATACAGCCTCTCCAGCTTCTTTTGACTGGTGTTTGCATTGTGTGCTTCCCACCCATTTGCTTTACCCACTTATGTCCTTACACTCAAAGTGTGTTCCTTGCATGTAAAGCAGGCAGGGGCCCCATTCCTGACGCCCTCACAGCGCTTCCTGTCTGGGGTGGAAATTGCGTGTTTTTGTCGGCCTCCTCTTCCAGGCTGCGCTTGCTTGAGGCTGGGTGAGAGCTCTCCATGGCCCATCTGCTGGCCTAGAGCCCAGCACTGTGGGTTCACTGCATGCTGTCTGTGGGGTGTCTGTCTGCACTGCACAGGGGGGGTCAAGACTGATGCCCCTGAGGCGACAGCTGGGCATCTAGCCTGGCATTGAGTGGGGGATTTACATAGGAAAGAGGAAGCTTTTGGCCCAGACTCCAGGGCCACGGAGGGGAGGGTGGGAAGAGGAAGAGGGATGGCCACAAGCCCGCAGCCATGAGCACTGATGTAGCACACAGGCCCTTGGTACTGCTGGTGGTGTGTCCTGCTCGTGGACCCTGGGGAACGGCTTCTGTTTCCTGGTGACACATGCAGGATGTCTGCCTGCCATAAGCATTCTGAGCCCAGGGCTATTTCTCTGGAGCAGAAGATGACAGGGTGCAGTTAGGCGTCCACAACGCTGCCTGTCGAGGGGCAAAACATGGCGGGGGTGCGTGTACCCTTCACACCTTCCTGCCCAGCAAGATACACAAGTGGTCCACACTGCAGGCTCAAGCTGGCAGTGCCCAGAGCTCCTTGCTGGACGTGCCCGTGAGCCTTGGGGTTGTGTGTGCCCCATTTGACACCCCCTTTCTTTCTTAGGCCAGAGACAATGATCCCACCGGGTGAGTGCATGTATGCTGGGAGGAAGAGGAGGAAGCCTGTCCAGAAGCAGTAAGTGTCCCATCTTCCATTGTGATGGATTCCTACTGATGGAGGGAGGTACATGTGTGTTCATTGAAGAAAGTGAGTTTCAGGAAAAGTGGTGGAGGGGGAGGATTCGGTGGAGATGTTCTGGTGGGGGGATTTGCAGGAGCTGCAGCGCCGAGCCAGAACCCACTACCTTCCTTCCACCAGCCCGCCTGGCCACCGTGCTAGCCTTGGCAGGCGGGGGCGTCCGTCCGAATGCCACCTCAGTGGCCAGAAGCCAAGTCTGGGCTGAGCCACCACCACAGGCCACATGTTTGTCTTTGATGTTGAGTGTGGGGCCCACATGCCTGCCACCCCTCCTGCGGTGCCAGTGGGCACCCTCTGGCCAGGTGCACAGTGCCCCCCATCCCCAGTGCCTCACATCCCAGCTTCAGGCCTGGCCTTTGTGGGTTGGGGGTGAGCAGTGGACTGCACATGCACATCGTATGTCCTGGGAGAGGGGGACAGCAGAGGAGTGGGACCCACCTGGATACAGGTGCCACTGGGTCCTGGGCCAGAGCCCACCCCAGAGAGGCCACTGGGCTGGCACAGACATCGGCTGGAGCCTTTCCCCAGCAGAGCCCCCACAGCCTTCCCTCTTTTTCCCAGCCTTGGAATCAGGTCATGTGGGTTCTGAGGGCAGCACCGTGTCTGGTACTCACCTGGCATGGCACAGCCTCCTCCTGCTGCCTGCCTCCTCGTCCTCCATGGGCTGTGATTGGAGCTCACTGAACTGCACACGTACAACACGCTCAGTCTGGCTGTGTCTGACAGCACAAACACTGTGAAGCTGTCCCTGAAATCAAGGTCACAGACACTCCCATCTCCTTCCCTGTCAATCCTCTCTGTGTCATCCCTGGCAGCCTCATGAGTTCTGCCTTGCACACTGGCTTGTGTGTCCTGGAATCTTCTATTGATAGCTTGTGGCCTTCTTTCACTTGGCATGAGGTTTTGAGATCCATCCACACGTGTGCCTGTTCCTGGCTAGGGGCACTTCACCCTGTGCCCTCACCCGCAGGTGGCTGTTGGGCCACCCCCACTTTGGGGCTGTGAACATTTACGTACAAGTCCTTGTATGGACGTGCCTTCATTTCCCTTGGGTACAGCCCAGGAATGGGGTCGCTGAGTCATGCGGTACATGTGCATCTAACTTTTTAAGAAGCCACCAACCTCTTCCAAAGTAGTGCATCATTTATGTCCTGGTAGCAGGACATCGGAGCTGTTTATTCCATGGTGCTGTGTCCTCCTGGCCTAATGTGTGTTTCCCTAATGACTGAAGATGCTGAGTACCTTTTCATGTGCTTATTTACCATCTCATATCTTCTCTGGTGAAGTGCCAGTTTAAATAATTTGCCCATCTCATTTGGGGCTGTTAGTCCTCTTGTTAAATCGCCTACTTCTTTATATTTTCTGGACACAAAATCTTGTTGTGAATATGTTTTTCCAATCTGTGGCTTCCCTTTTCTTTGTCCTAATGGGGTCTTTCAAAAGACACTTTCATCTTTTTGATGAAGATCAGTTTATCAATTTTTTACTTTATGTTTTTTTGGTGTGTGTTCTAAAAGCCTTGGGCTACCCCAAGGTCTCAAGGATTTTCACACTATTTTCCTGTAAAGTTTTGCAGTAAGCTGTAGATTTAGATCCATGTCCATTTTGAGTTACTTTCTGGGTGTTGTGTGAGGTAAGGGCTAATGTTCACTTATCTTCCTGGGTGTCCAGGCCATGTGACTCACTGGAGGCCCTTCCCTCCCTATCGAATCGTCTTTGCATCTTGGTCAGCTGGACCGACCAGAACCATGGGGGTCTGTTCCTAGACTCTCTGTCCCATTGGTCTGCATCTCTGTCTTTTCTCGAATACCAAACTGTCTTGAATCTTGTTGCTTTAGGGAAGGGTTGAAATGAACAGGTAAGTCCTCCAACTTTGTTCTTCTGTAATTGGCTGTTTTAGGTCCCTTGCATCTCCTTGTAAATTTTAGAATCACTTGTCAATTTCTGTAAAAAGTCCTGTTGGAATTTCTGTTGAGATTACATCAAGGCATCAATCAGCTTAGGGGAGGCCTGCCACCTTGACAACACTGGGTCTTCAGTCTCTGAACAGGGGTAGCTTTCCATTCTCCAGGTCTTTTAGATTTTGTCCCAGCAGTATTTTGCAGTTTCAGTCCAGATACCATTAGATTTATTCCAAGTATTTTACACCTTTGTAAATGCTGAACAGTACTCTCCCTGCAGTAAAGGTGCGGGTCCCTGTCCCTGATGAGCAAAACTCCTGCACGTGCCCCTGGGCTCCAAGCCTGAGCCCAGCCAGGATTGCTTCCCTCCACATGGCCCCTCCCCACCCTGGGCAGGTGGTGGGCGGTTCCTGCTCCCCTTCAATGTGGGGAGCAGGGAGGGAGGTGTTGGAAGTGCATCTTGGGACAACCAGTGTCCTCAGGAGGGCTGAATGAATGAGCTGTGCTTCCTAAGCAATTCCGACACTCATTTCTTCAGCTGGTGAGTCCCTCCCCCGGCTCCCTGGGAGTGGTTGGATGAAGAGTCAACTCAACAGTAAAAAGCCAAACGGCCCAATTTAAACACTGGGCACAGGACTTAGACAGACATCTCTCCCAAGGGTATATACAGATGTCAACAAGCTTGTAAAAGATGCTCGACATTATTGGTCATTGAGGAAATACAAATCAAACCACAATGAGACATCGCTTCACACCTCTGAGAATGGCCACTCCGTGAGAAAGAGGAAGAGAAGCATAGGTATTGGTGTGAGGCTCGGACCTGCCTGCACTCTGCTGGGAGTGCAGTCTCCCAGAGTCAGGCATAGGCCTGCATCTTGGCCCAGCTGTCCCACGAGGCACATACCCAGGAGAACTACAAACATATGTTCAAGCAAAAACCAGGGCGTGAATGTTGACCTCACTGCTCCTTGCGATACCCATAAAGTGGAAGCAACCCAGAAGGCCACTGCTGGTGGTGGGGGCACATGCAGTAAAGCCATGCAGTGGAGTATTATTTAGCCTTGAAAAAGAATGGCGTCTGACCCAAGCAGCGCCAGACACAAATCTGGAAAGCATGATGTCGGGCGAAGGACGCCTGGCATGGGGTGCCTCACACTGCATGGTCTCACTGACAGGAGAGGAGGCAAATCCATGGGACAAAAGCGAGGGCTCAG
Source organism: Manis pentadactyla (assembly GCF_030020395.1). NCBI lineage: Eukaryota > Metazoa > Chordata > Mammalia > Pholidota > Manidae > Manis > Manis pentadactyla. The sequence continues at coordinate 141,755,559 of NC_080020.1, read as the reverse complement.
GGGCGGGGAACCAGGCCTTACTGGCAGCAGGGTTTTATCTGGGGGATGGGATGTCTTGGGACATGGCAGAGGAGATAGCTGCGCAACGTATGAATGTGCTAGATGCCATGGAACACTGCACCATAATTAGCTTATGTTATGAATTATTTCTCAGTTAAAAAGAAAACTGAGGTGGTGCTGGGGTGGAGCTGCAGCTCCCTTGAGGCTTCTGTGTCCTGTGTCCCCCACAGCACGAAGGAGGGCGGGGCCCTGAGGCTTTGACAAAAGGGTTCTTTAAGGCAGCTTATGGGAACTGACTGGCAGGCACAATCGAAAATGGGGACTTCTGGAGGAAAGAGGCCCAGACCCCTCAGAGCAGCAGGACTCTGCAGCCCACCAGGCACCATGACCCAGGGTGGTCCCGAGTTCCAGGGCCCCATGTCAGCGCCTATCGGAGGCCCCTGCCCAGCCCCTTGCATCTCTCCTGACTCTGGCTGTCGGTTCAGGCTCAGTGCTTCCCATGATGGCATCTAGGAAGGCCGTAAGCGGACCTTCCTGTGAGGAGGACAGCAGGTCAGATGGGAGGTGACGGGCTGGGAGGGCAGATGGGGAGGTGAGAGGGGGTGAGAGTTCAGGTAGGGAAGTGATGGGCTGGAAGGGTAGATGGGGAGGTGACTGGGGCTGGGAGGGCAGATGGGGAGGTGACTGGGGGTGAGAGGGCAGATGGGAGGTGACTGAGGCTGGGAGGGCAGATGGGGAGGTGACTGGGGCTGGGAGGGCAGATGGGGCGGTGACTGGGGGTGAGAATTCAGATGGGGAGGTGACTGGGGGGCAGGTTGGGCCCCAGGGTCAGCTGTCCCCAGGGAGTGTTGGTCAGGGCCACCCTGAGCAGGGCCACCCTGAGGGAGAGCAGGTCTGAGGTGGGGGACACAGGGCCCAGCCTTGCCCTCCAGGCCTTGGAGATGGGTGCCCTTGGTCTTCCACCATCTTGGCCTCAGCCCCTTCCAGCCCCGCTGTGTGGACAGGGAAGTGAAGCCCAGAGAGCCTCTCCAGCTGATGCAGGGCTGGGAGTCATGGGTCCTGAGAAGGTCGTGTGTCCAGACACCAAGGAGGGCCTGAGGGCTGGGCAAACAGGTGGTCAGGGGCCCTTCACCACGGGGGGAAGTGAGCACAGGAGTCCGGCACCTGCTGGACTCAGCAGGCAGGGCGTCCCCATCTGCCTGGTCATCCGTCCCTGGCGAATGGCTGACTGCCTGCACAGCACCCTGAGGCAGCTCCCTTTGAAGCCGACTGCTCCTCCCAGCGTCGCTGGCAGGGACAGTCTCCACAGTGGGGCTGGGACCCTGGTGGGCCCTGAATCTGACTCCTCCATCCCCACAGGAGGCCCCCTGCTGGGGCCGAGAGGACAAACCCTTCCAAGCGGCACCGGGACCGTCTCAATGCCGAGCTGGACCATCTGGCCAGCCTGCTGCCGTTCCCACCTGATGTCATCTCCAAGCTGGACAAGCTTTCAGTCTTGCGTCTCAGCGTCAGCTACTTCAGGGTGAAGAGCTTCTTCCAAGGTAGGACTCGCATCTTTGCCCACCCAGGTCTCACTTGGTTTCACAAGGTGGGCCCATTTGTGCCTCTTGTCCTGGGTAACCGTTTAGAGGGGATTTGGTGAATGCTGATGAATCACAGCTGCTCAGCGGATGGGGCAGGGGCTGGCCCTCCCTCTGCTTGGCTTCACTGGCTCCAGGGCCTGGGGCTTCCTTTCAGGGCCCAGCAGTCCAGGGAACCAGGTGGACCCACCTCATGGGGCAGCAGACAGGCTGAGCTCCAGAGTCCCTGTCCCGCTGTTGGCCAGTGGAACTGCTGGGTGGCCAACCTATTGCTCTGCCTGTCCTGGGGGCACTGTGAGACCTGCCAGGTGCCAGCCCCCTGCACGTGTGTGCTGATGTGTCAAACCCTCCAAATAGCCCTGCTTCCACACCCAGAGCCCCAGGACAGACCTTAGTCTCCATGTGGCTTGGGTTAAGTCTAAACTTCTTCCAAAATCATGAACTTACTATCTGTCTTTGGGGGCAGGTAAGATAATGTCTGAAGTAGTCGGGTATGGGCAATAGGGAATGGTGGGGACTGTGGCAAACTGCAGAACTCATGGTCTGTGGAAGAGGCAGCCAACTTCACATATCCTCGACAAACCTGAACAGAACACCTGGCTGCTGTGAGGATGGATGGTAGCGAGGCTCTGGGACTGTGTGCCCAGATCTGTCCCTGCTCTCACACCCGTGGGAACAGTTTGCCTGGTGTGGCTATAGCTAGGCCTGGGAATCCTATCCAGGTGGGTCAAGTGTGGCTCGGCCACTGCATGTTGCTGGTTGTCCCTAGCCCCCAAGCAGGGGGTGGGGGGCAGCATTTTTGAGGACTTGGCCAGAGCTGCAGGGTGCTCTGCCTGCTGTGTACTCCAGCAGGGCCCCGGCACCCCTCTGAAGGGCCCCATGGAGCAGGAACCCCAAACCCTCTGGTCACCACTGGCTGTTGAGACCCCACTGTGTGTGTGACAGTTCTGCATGGGAATCTCAGTTTCCTCCCTACCTGTTTGATACCCCAGAATCCTGGAGGTCCACACCTGCTCTAGGATGCAAACCCCCTGTTGGTAGTGAGGGCTGGTCCTGCATCGTGCTCTGCCCCATAGTGGAAAGGCTGGCTGCCCCCAAGGGGAGGTGGAGCACACAGGTGGCATGGGGTGGCTGAGCTGGGTCAGTCCTGGGGCCTGGGGCTCGGGGATGCAGGGTCAGCTGGGGGCTCCTCTGGGCCATCCCTGCTCCCCACACCTCCCCTTGCCACCTGCTGGTGTCTGCCCCCCACAGGCCTGTGGCATCTGAGTTTATGGAGCTTGGTGCTTCCCAGCAAACTACATGCTCTTCCTTTGGGTTAAACAGTGGCTCTGATGCCACCCTTTGGAGGGTGGCAGAAAATGGTGGGAGCTGTGGTGGGAGATTCAGTGGAAGTCACCAAGAGGGTCGTGTGGGCCGTGGGCTTCCTGGAGGAGGCGAGGGGGCCAGGTCAGTCTGCAGGCTGCACTGTGCCATCTGTGGCTCAGATCCCATGCGTTCCTGCATGTTGGGTGGGGCCTCCTTGGTGTTCCTCCCACACGTAGTGCTCTGGGGCCCTTCCTAGGGACAGAGGGCCTCCCCAGCTGCATTGGGTTTCATGAGGTCCTTGGGTGCCAGGGCTTGCCACCCTCCCCAGGCCTGCACTGGGACTCTCACCAGCCCCCTCTGCCCTGGATGCAGCCAGTGAGGTCTCCAGAGGAGCAGTTGCCCATGGGTGCACATCTGTATCCGAACCTCTGTAGGAACCTCTGTCTGCTTGCTGGCCCATTCAGAGCTGTGTCTGAATTCTGTCTGACTCTCCTTCACAGTGTCCACAGTGCCTGGCTCGTGCCCTGTCTCTGCCCAGACCTGCATTTCCTTAGATTTCAGGCTGTTGGTTGCCTGGAGACCTCAGATCTCTGACAGCCTCAGATTTTTACAGTTTGCAAACTGCAACCCTATGTTGTCAGGTGGTGCAGGCCCTGACTGACTTCCCCTACAGCATTTTGAGTTATACTTTTTAAGTTTAAAATCAGCAGACACCCGGCAGAGGGGTCTCTGAGTGGCTGGAGGGCATGTAACCAGTCCAGGTCAGCTGTGGGCTCAGCACTGGCCGCTGGGTCCTCAGGGGCTTCAAGGAGCCCAGAGACTTCACCAGTTTTCTGACTTGGGTGGGGGTGCTGCACAGGCCTCTCCCAGCCCCTCCTGGTGTCCCTTCTGGGAGGAGGGTCTGTCTTGGGTGTGAGCTCACCGCCACTGCTGTTGGTGTAAAGGTCCAGGCTCCTTGTCCTGGCCACCCAGGCCATGATGGGGCCAGGCAGGTAGTTCAAATCAGTCAAATTGTGGTTGAAATTATCATTTGGTTGCTTTTGTGTAAGTATCATGACTGTGCATTACATGCACAATTGAAGATGGCCAGGCATCCACGTGCGGCTCCATGCTAACATGCCGAGTAGATGGTGGAGCCAGAGTCACCAGGCAGCCCCAAGTTGGGGCACACAGATCCTGCTTTGGAGAACTTTGAAGAGGCAGAAGGAATTCTGTCTCATCAGAGAAAAGCTACATGACCTTCAAAACAGACAGAACAGAAGTCATGGGGCCCTGACTGTTGGCCTGAGGGCTTTCAGTACGGTGTACGGGGAGGATGGGGTTATGGTGAGAGTTAGGGTCTGGCTCTGATGTGAGGGCGAGGGCGAGATTGAGGTTCAGGGTTATGGTGAGACATGGGTGACATCAATGGTGATGGTGAGGGGTCAGGTCAAGGGGCCAGGGCTAGGGTTAGGGTGAGGTGTTCAGTAAGGTATACGGGGAGGATGGGGTTACAGTGAGAGTTAGGATCCAAGTTTAATGTGAGGGTGAGGGCAAGATTGAGGGCTAGCCCAGGGAGTTCCAGAACAGAGCAACTGCCATTAGACTGCTCAAGCAGGGGCTGCTGGTTCTCAGACCTCCTTCAGACACCCTCACACCCTGGCTCTGATGCCAAAACTCCCCATGCGTAGGACTCTGTCCGCACAAACATGCCTGGAACCCCTCCTATGCCCAGAGCCCATCCCCATGCCCAAGACCCCATCCCCATGCCCCATCCCTATGCCCAAAACCCCATCCCCATGCCTGAGACCCCATCCCCATGCCTGAGACCCCCATCCCCGTGCCCGAGACCCCATCCCCATGCCCCATCCCCGTGCCTGAGACCCCATCCCCGTGCTCAAGATCCTATCCCTGTGCCCAACACCCCATCCCTGTGCCTGAGACCTCATCCCTGTGCCAAACCCCATCCCCATGCCCGAGACCCCATCCCCATGCCCGAGACCTCATCCTCATGCCCAAGACCCCATCCCTGTGCCCAAGAGACCCCATCCCCGTGTCCAAGACCCCATCCCCATGCCTAAGACTCCATCCTCATGCCTGAGACCCCATCCCCGTGCCCGAGACCCCATCCCCATGCCCAAGACCCCATCCCCATGCCCAAGACACCACTGTGCCCAAGACCCCATCCCCGTGCCGAGACCCCATCCTCATGTCCGAGATCCCATCCCCATGCCCGAGACCCCATCTCATGCCTGAGACCCCATCCATGTGCCTGAGACCCCATCCTCATGCCTGAGACCCCATCCCTGTGCCCGAGACCCCATCCCCATGCCCCATCCCCATGCCCGAGACCCCATCCCCGTGCCTGAGACCCCATGCCATGCCCAGGGCTGTTGGTGGTCACTCAGCTCTGGTGGTGTTGAGGTCAGCTTACTGTGTCACTTGGAGCATTATCAGGTTGTCAGGACCAGTGTTCTCTTCTAGGATGTCATTAGGAATTGACAAGTCATACAAATGTGAGGAAAGTGTAGCGTAAGATGCCAGGACAGGTTGAGGGAGTGGTGCCCTGACCAGCCTTGGGAGGCACCTCTTGCACAGCTGTAGGACTGGGCTAATGCACCCCCTGCACAGTGACTCATCTGGAAGCTCAGGCCAGGTCTGGGGCCTCCCCAAGTGGGAGGTCAGCTCACCCTCCTGCACTGGCACACCCCGTGGCCTGGACCTCCTGGCCAGGGGACTGGGGGATGGGCCACTCCCAGACGGCTGTCCACATGTCCACCTGAGTCCTACTTCTTAACCAGAAGCAAGTGACTTTCCCCTTTTATTGCCAATCCCACACCCTCCCCCGAATGCAGGCGAATGCCCCTTGGGTCTGCCTGAGCCTTGATGGCCAACTCCACGCTTGTGCTATGGGCCGGTCTGTCTCCGCAAAGCACATCTGTGTCACGGGAGGTGGTGATGGGCACGTGTGGAGGATGACATAATGAGCTTGACTCCTCCATCACACTTTTTCTACCAAGGATTCTGAAGCTCGTAAATCCCCCCAAGTGTATATTTTAGAGAAAATTGTAAAAACTTTCCCTGAATTCATTTTCACTGCATAGTTAGAAAAAGTTAAGCTATAAAAACTGTATCTTAGTCTGTGCTTCCTGACTCAGAAATGGGCGAGCTAATTTCATCAAAGCTTCCATAAAAAGTCACCTTTAAGAAGGACATGAACTGGAAAGTTTCAACCTCAAAGGGTAATGATGACCTGAAATTTTACTTGTAATGTTTACATTAGTGTGACTTTCATGAATTCTTAAAAGGGAATGGGTTTATTTTATTTTATTTATTCGGTTTTTGCCTAGAGCAAGGGGTTGGAGCGTAAGCTGTACATCCCTCTGCTTATGGGCAACAGTGGGATTTTCCAGGCTTATAAACTGCACAGGGTTGAACTGCAGGTTGATAAAGGGGAGGGGAGGGGGCAGAGGAGATGCATAAAGGCCCCAAGGTCAGGGAGCAGAGCAGGGCACCTCCAGGATGTGTGGTCAGAGAAGCCCCCATGCCCCCACATAAGCCCCGAGGTCTGTTAGGACCACCTCCCCCTGCAGCATGAGCTCGCTGGGCCAGAGCGGTGGAGAGCCACGCAGGGACAAGGGGCCTTGCAGGTGGACGGCGTTCACTGAGAAGCACGCGATGGAGCATCAACCTGGGCAGATGCAGAGGAGCAGCAAGGTGCAGTCAGCGAACAGAGTGGGCGAGGCAGGAGGAAGCAGCTTCTGCTCTGTGAAAATGTGAGCACTATTCACCCGTGATGAGGCTGCCCTGAGGGCTGTGTCTGGGCCCTGACCCTTGGCACCCTGTCTACCCCACATGGCCGTCCCAGAGCCCTGCCTGGTGGGTCCTGGTTCCCTGCTCGCCTGGGCCAGTCAGGTCTCCCCAGCCCACATGGCTGGGCAGGTCCAGGGGCCACACACAAGTGCGTCCCAGGACCTCCATGTGGTTGGCACATCAGGAACACATGCTCCTCAAGACCCTGGAAGGTCCTGTAGCCAGGGTGGACATGTGGACAGCTTTATGCTAAATGGCACCAATTTTCAGCTCTCTCCTAAGAGCAGTATTTCTCTGCATGAGCCTGCAGTGGACTGAATGTGGATGCACTTGGAGATGAGCCTCTAGCGAGGTGACTGAGGCTAAGTGTGAGGCCATACAGTGGGGCCTGATCCCATAGGGTTAGTATCCCTGTCAGAAGAGACAGCAGAGAAACTCTGCCTGCCCTCCCCTCCCTGCAGGCTGAGGAGAAGCCACGTGAGGACAGGGCAGAGGGGAGCATCTACGAGCCAGGACAGGAGCCTCGCAGGCGGCACCTGACCTCAGACATCCAGCCCCAGGAGTAAACCTGTGTTTGAGCTGCCCATGTGTGGTTTTGTCATTGGCATGGCAGGGGCCCAGAAATCACCCTTCTCTGCTGGTGTGGACGCATTTCCAAAGGGAATGGTGGGTCCCTGAGTTTCTCTTCCAGCTCTTCGCCTTCCCGCAACCCTTCCTCTCCACCACTGACCCGGCAGGGAAGACAACTTCCCCTGGGGGGCATTTCCAGCCAAGACACACAAGTTTTGAGCCATTCGGGATAGAGAGCCCCCCTGCTTCTCACCTCAGGGTCCCAAGAAGCCCACTAGTGGGGGAGGGGCACTCTTGATTATTTTATGCACTGGTTTTATTTTTCCTACCATCTCTTAATTACTTCTAAAGACAGGTCTGGCAGAAGCGGGAGCAGGCTTTGCTCGTTAACACATGCACCTGCTCTCTCTGCCTGGTACCTGTGCCACACAGAACAGCAGAGCCAGGAATCAGGGCCAGCATGACCAGCCACCCACAGATCTTTGTGGACCCCGGTAGCCCCAGGGCTTCTCTGGTCCCTTCCAGGTGATTCCCTGCCCTCTGCTCAGGTGGGTTGCCTGGCAGGCTGAGCCTGCTGCCAGTGTGGTCAGTCTAGTGAAATGGTTAAAACTCCTCTATCCTTCAGGTGTGAGCTCCTCCCCACCCTCACCTGAGGTCAGGCTGGCTGCAGTCCCACCCTTCCCATTTGGAGCAGCAGCAGGGAAAAAGGGTGCAGCTGGGAGAAGCCGGCATCACTTTAGGTGGAGCACACGGCCCTGCAGGGACCCAGGGAGTCTTTGGCCAATGCAGGCCATGCACCCTCTCCCTCCAGGCCCCTCTGCCTCCTCCTCAGCCCCAGGTGTCGAGACCTCCAGCCCCTCCTGCTGAGGACTCTTCCATGCTCCTTCCTGGGAGGATGAATCTTCTTAGGCCAGCATTTAGGCACTGTGGTCCCACTTGCTGCCCAGAAATGTGCACCTTGGACCCGCCAGGTTGGTCCCATCCAGGAACTCCAGATGCAGCCTTTGCCTTTTGGACTTCTCAAGTGTCAAGAGGCACTGGCCCCAGGAGGCACATGGCAGGCCCAAGCAGGGGTCCTTCTGAAGCCCCTGTCACTGGATATGCGGTGAGGAGAGAAAGGCCTTTCCTAGTGCAGGTAGGGATGTGGGACTGAGTACAGCCCCTCCAAGGAAACCTTGCTCCTAGCCTTGAGCATCTCACCTCTGACCCCTCCCTAGTCACCTGGGGTCTCATCGTGGGACTTGGGTATAGTTGGTACCTGTTGTTGTGGCACCTCAGCCAGAATTCAGACTGAAAGAGTCACATATTAACAACCTGTTATAACAGAAGAAAACAGGCCGCCATGATCCCCACCCTCCTCTATGCAGTCTAGTGGGGAAGCTGTGCTGCCACACTCAGCCTTTGCCATCTCCAGCAGCACAGCAGACCAGTGACCGGCAGTCCTCCTGCTGATAACAGCCAAAAGTACAAGATAAGATATCTGTGACCTTCAACAATATTGTTGCAAAAAGAGCTTTATTAAAGAAAATTTCAAAGGATGTGCTTCATGCAGAGGGAAGGGAATTCCAGGTGGGAGGTTTGAGGTGCAAGAAGGAGTGAAGAAGGAGATGACAACGTGGGTAAGTCAGAGCAGACACTGATTGTGTAAAACAGTGATGCTGATATTTTGTGAGAACAACAACAAAAAAGTGAAATAAATTCCTAACCATAATAGCATATAAATTCAGAGAGAGAGATCTAAGTTAAAGAGCTCAATGTTTCTCATATTAATTGCCTTTGGAGGTTGGTTAGCTAATTCATAATAGAATGTCAGGATAACCAGTAAAAAGAGAGAAATGGAGTTTATCTATTAAACTAGTGGAGAGAAAAAAGTAGAATGAGAAAATGCAATCAATCAAAAGAAAAAAGACGAGAAAAAAGAAATGTGAAAGGGTGGAGAAGAAAGTAGAAATTACAAATCTGTCATGAATTATAGTAAACATAAATGGACCAAACATGACAAATAAAAGACAAGGATGATGAGAGTGATCACTATGTCTGTTTACAGAGGCACAGAAAGAGTGGAAGTAAAAAGATTTAAAAATGCCGACTGAAAGAAAGCTGTTGAAGCTCTATTAATGTCAAGAAATTGATATGGGGTAAAAACATTATTGGACATTATGACAGTGTCACTACCTAATGATTAAAAATTCATTTCATCAATCACACAATGTGTGTACTTCCAATAACATAACCTCAAAAATACAAAACAAATACTGACAGAACTATAAGTAAAAATACATATTCATCATTAGAGAGAAAGATTTTAAGTAACTGTATTTAATAGGTAAATTAAAAAATCAGTAAAGATTCTAGAAGATTTGAACAATGCAAAAAAGGGGTTTGAGGGCTGAGCGAATGGACATACATAAAACAATGTCCTCTGAAACTAAAGAATTCACATCTTTTCAGGCCTAAATGGAACTTGTAAGTACATTGAAAATATATTGGTCAATAAAGCAAGTTTCAGTAAATTTCAAAAGACAAAGTGATGAAAAATGCATGGTGAGACCTCAATGCAATTAAGCTGGAAATCAATAAAATGAAGGCTAGAAACCCTCAGATTTGGAAATAAACACACTTGCAAATAACTCATAGATTAAAGAAGAAAACATGGTGATTTTGAAAATATTTACAAACCCAAATGCCCACATGCAATATAATACTTTGAAATAAATAACCTTAAGTGTTTATATATAACAAGAAGGGCTGGAAATCAGTGAGCTAAGCATTCCATTTTTTTATAAAGAAAAGCAAAATAAAAAGTCAAAGAAAGGAAATTATAAAGTAGACTGTTGAAATAGAAAAGACACATACAAAAGATTTCCTTTAAAATTTACAAAGATCTGGTGAGATAAGCAAGGAAAAAGGAATAAATAGTTCTGGGAATGTAAAAGGAACACAATTATAGGTGCAGATATTTAAAAGATGATTTGAGGCTGTGAAGAACAGATTTATGCCAATAAATTTGAAAGCATAAATGAACAAATTCCTAGAAATACAGCTTACTAAAATGACTCAAGAAAAAATGGAAAACCTGAGTAGTCATATGAATGTTAAAGAGGTTAAATCAGTAGTTAAAATCTTCCCACAGGGAAAATTTAAGCCCAGATAGTTTTAAAGCAATTTCCACCAAATAGTAAAGGAAAAATAATTCCACTCTGTACTGAATCCTGTGGTGTCGATTGGAATTGGGACTATTGCTGTAAACTCATGGTTTTCAATACATAAAGATGGGTGCAGATGTAAATATGCATGTATAAGTGTATGTGTGTGTTTTCTGTGTCTGCTATGGCTCTGGGAGCAGTGATACCACAGTGGCAGTGAGCACAACATACATTTAGATCTTGGTTTCTAGATACCACTCACTGTTAAAGGAACAAGGGGTTTTTAGCCTCCTTCAAGAGCTGGAGCAGATTAAGTACAAGATAAGCTTAGAACATCTCACTCCAGCTAGCAAGGCGGTGCTCAGAGAGTGTCCCAAGACAGAGCTATCCTGAAGGGCTCCCACTGGCCAGGTCAGGGACAATTCCAACACTACGATGAATAAGGATAGTAATAGATTATAACCCAGTGAATAAAATAGGACTCTGTAAGTCCACACTGATACAAGTAAATGAATGAATAAATAACAAGAGAAAGCTCCTCCTCACAACAGTATGCTAACTAATACAGACAGGAGAGAATATGCTAGACTGCTGACTTGATGGAGGAGGTGAGACATAAAATCACCAGATGTAATAGTACAACTGTAAGTATATATAATAAAACAACCAGTACAGTGATGACTCAGCAAGAAACTTCAGCAGACGTTGAAGCGGTGGAGGTTGGTGATCGCTGTAGTCCTAAACCATCTCCCAACAAAATGTGAATCAGTCACAAAGTGGAGAGACCCTGTGTGTGCCCTAGATGGTCAATGTGACCCACCAGCGGGACAAGTTGACATGCACCATGCGACAGAATGCACGAGAAGAGCACACCGTCCCTTCTGTGACATTCCTATCGAAGGTGGATAACCTTGGTCTAATCATGAGGAAGCTCCCCACAGCCCAGCTGAGGCCAAGGCCATGAGAGTCGGGGAAAGGCAAGGAGCCCTCAGGACAGGGCCATCAGGGACTGCAGTGCAGCTGGGACCCAGGACCAGAACTGGTAAAAGGATGCTAGTGGAAGTCAGTGAAATTTGAGTGGAGTCTCTGGGCAAAGGGTATTTGGGGAGCTCTGTACCATTCTGATAGCTTTCCTGGCAGCTGGACATTGTCTCAAAATAAAACAGAAACAAGCAAACAGAAGGAGGAACAAAAGAAACTGCAGAATGGAGAAACTGCTGAGGGGTGAATCCTGGCTGGCTCCTGGAGGAACAGGTGGGAAGAACAGGTCCTTGGGAGCAGGCGGCCACGTGGCCTGGAGTCCCAGGGAGCATGTGGGTGGGGGTGTTTGTGAGGTAAGTCCCATTCAGACCTTTCAGAGGCACTTGGCATTTGGGGATGTGCAGTCCTTTTGTAAGTGAAATATAAGCTGGCGCCTCCCATCAGCAGTCGAGGGTCTGAGCAGCGAGATGGGGAGCAGGCGAGTGGCTGCCATGGGGTGCATGGGGCTCGAGGCGGGGTCTTACTGTGCCTCGTGGGGCTGCTCCCCAGATAACCTGCTCACCTGCAGCTTGCCCACGGCCAGGCCCTGGCTGGCCCCTCAGCTCCCACAGGGCTCAGGGCCTTCTCCGTATGTCCCCAGGGCAGGCTGGCGGTACAGAGGCTGGGGAGTTGGGCTGCAAGAGCTGGCTCTTGGTGGGGCGGGTGGTGGGTCCTGCCCGCAGGGTGGGTGCTTGTCACCACACTGTACACCTGCTGTTATTAGCTGAATAAATATTTGGCTTTTTTAAAGCACCAGAACAGTTTGTTTTTGTTCTTTTTTTTCTAAACGTCCCTGGAACCCTTGGTTTGTTGTTGGCGTATCTTTCTTCTAATGTGTTGAAACTTAACCCAAATAGTTGGCTTTTCCAGATGTTTCACACCATGAGGAGAACATGGGTCCACAGTGTGTATAAACAATATTCCTTTCTTTTTCTTCCCAGGAGCTATTTTTTGTTGCATCTTGCGTGGTAGCGTGCAGAGTAAAGGAAGGGGTGCATTTCTCTGCAGGACTTGGAGTCCCCCGGACTCCCGGGACAGGTGCCCTCAGCAGTGGTTAGAGAAACGTGGATGTGGCCTCCCCATCATTGCCGGCTCTAAGGAAATGTGTTTTCCATAGTTTTTTTGAGCCATGTCAGAGTGTGGAATCTCTAAAGCTCATATGGTGTGTTTTGGAAAATGTGGAAATTCTTCCTATGGAAGATCAACAACTTGAGGCGATATATATCTTGGATGTGCCCTTATCCTCAAAGCACCGCGTCTGCATGGAGTGAGCAATTTGGAGCTGCTTCTTCCTGGAGGGAGCATGGGGCTTTGAAGGGCAGTTGTGATCCCCCATCCCCACAAACTTGCATGTTGAGGGCATACACCTACGCCAGCACCCAGCTGCCAGGATCCCCCGACTGGCTTGCTGGCTCCCTCCCCCCCATGTGAACATCACATGCATCTTCTCACCCTCCGTTAAAACACTCTTGCAGCGCTGTGCCGAAAGCCACCTGCACAGAGGCATGTTTCTCCCGCCCTTCCCCAGATTGTCCGTGCTTCGCCCACACGACGTTCCCACCCCTCACATCTTGCAGGCTACCCCCACTCTGCCCACCCTCCAGCCTGCGGGCCCCCTGGTGGGATAGGAGGGTCAAGGGATGACATGCAGCATGTGTGTGATTCAGCAGTCATGTACGGCTCTGGCGGGGCACTGCCTGGGCAGGGCTGGTGTGGCCAGGACACAATGCCCCCTGGGTGGCAGGGGGAGGACCAGCCGAGGAGAGGTCCCCACTGGGTATTTACTGGCCTCAGCCCCGCACTCCCCCTCTGGGGTCTCCAGTCCACAGCCTGGGTGAAATGGGGCTTTCAGGAGAGGGGCCCCCGTGAGCCCCCCTTCAGAGACTGCACTGTGTACCGCCATGGAAGAGCACTGGAGCAGCCCTTCATGCGGGCCGGGCGTGACTAACCCCTGGAACCATGGAGGGACCCCAGTTGAGGCCACTTCTTTTCAAAAGCCCCGGGAAATGCTCATCTGTCTGCCTCCTCCCAGCGGTGAGAGACCCACCCTCACTCCCCAGATGGGGCCAGGATGTCCTCATCCTGGGGACCCCGGGCTGATATGCCTCTGTGGGTGCCCCTCCCAGGGCTCCTGCAGACCCACCAGGGCAGCGCTCTGCTCCCACTCCCCTGTTTTCTAGGAGGGCCAAGGGCTCTCCTGGACCCTCACCTTCCAGGCCCCTTCCCAGACACCCGCCCTGACTGGTGGCCTTGTCCCACAAGTGCCGGACTCCCCAGCTTTGTGTGTGAGCACACACGCGTGTGAGCACAAGGCCCGCTGTGCTCAGGCTGCCTGGGGCCTTCCCAGAGACACTTCCTGCTCTTCAGGCTCAGCCTTTGTTTGGCTGCATTTGCACGTTTCCTGACACTACCTGCATGGACTCCCTCCTTCCTGCAGCTGCGAGGCCTGTGCTCGGCCACAGTCTCCTGCAGGGAGGACCCTTGGGTAGTTGCCAAAGCATCTCCTGCCCCTGCCCCGTGCAGAAACTGGGTTTCTGCTGACGACAGCATCGCAAACCTGCTGGCTGCCTGGAGAGCAAAACGAACAGGCCCTCATCCTGGGTGCAGAGATGACCCTCCGAGAGGCAGCAGGCAGGGTCTCCTCTGCAGGTGCGACCCGTATCCCTCGAGAAGCGCTATATAACACTTCCCTCCAGTACGTGTCTGAAGTTTATCGTTTAGGGAAACCTGAGTTCATCTTCCAGTTCTTGAAAACTGAATGGGAGGATGGTTTGAATGTTTGAAACTGTGAGGTCATAGATAGTCCATTAGTTTAAGGTCAAAACTGCAGAGGGGTTTGTAGACACAGTTGGAACAGGATGGGGGCGTGTGTCTCCCCTGATGCCCCCAGCTCCCCACCCCCTTGGCCTCCCAGTCCACCCTGCTTCCCCAGGCCTCCCTACACCCCTGGCCTTACCTGCCCCCTGGCCCTCCCCAGCTCTCCTCATCCTCCCCAGACCCCCAGCTCCCTTGGAACCCCCTGGCCCCTTGGCCCTGTCCCCTGGCTTTCCCTGGCCACCCACCCCCGGTGTCCCTGAACCCAACCCTAGCCCCCTGGTCCTGCACCCCTGGATACCCCAGCCTCCCTGGCTCCCTGGAACAACCCCCAGCCCCCTGGCCCTGCCACCTGGACCACCTTGTCCCCCCCGGCCCCTCTGCACACCCTGTCATGGTTGGCCCACAGGACCCATCAGTCTCAGGGTGGGGGCAGGGGGTGCGTGGGGAGCCAGGCACCCCCGTCTCTCCAGCCCAACCCAGGCCAGTTTCCTAGCTGCACAAAGCTGATGGCTACCTGCAGCACATGCAGCCCCAAGGATAGGAGCAAGCTCCCTGGCCTCTCATGAGGGCTCAAATCCCACTGTGGGGGCTCTGCCCTCACTACCTCATCACCACATCCCATCGCCTTGGGGGGAGGATCTCCAAGTGTGAATTTAGGGGGCACATTCAGCCCAGAGAACTACCTGGTGGTGAGTGTTGGTAGCAATGAGACTCAGCAGTAAGCTGCCCACTGGGCACCTGCTGCCCTGCCTGCATGAAGCACATCAGGTGCGCAGCCCTGTCGGACCTGTCCTGCCTAGGGGCTGAGGCTCCGGGGCTCCTGCTCTGAGCTGTGCGTTCTCCTCTGCTAAGCCTGACTGAGGGGCTCTGGGCTGAAAGTTAGCTTCCTGGCGAGAAGTGGGCCGAATCAGGAGGGCACGCCCTCTCCTGGGGGTCCCTGCGATGCTCCAAGCTCAGTCCTTTCCCTCCACCCCTGACTGCTGGCATAGCGTGGGGAAAGCAGAGCAGAGCTGTGGTCACACCCACCTCCAGAGGGATGCACAGGCGGGTGGAGACGTTGGCTCTGAATGGCCTGTGGCAGGTCGCCTGTCCTGGCTCCCCTGACCTGTCCACTGAGAAGTAGCCTTCACCTGGACCGGGAGCAAAGTGGCTGCCACCCTCCGGGCACCACAGCGCCATCCAGAGGCAGAGACAGGAACCCTTGGCTCCTTCACTCCCCCCACCTCCCACAGGAGATCCCCATTTCCTCCACACAGGCTGGTTAATTCTCAGCCAGTTGGTGGACAGCTTGGATCTGTGTGGCTGAAGGGGTTCAGGTGACTCAGAGTGGAGGAGGGAGCCGAAAGGACAGAGGGGCCCGGCTCCTGCGGGGCTCAGGCTGAGCTGTGAGTCTGTCCCTCCTCCTGCCCTGGGGCCCCAGCTTGGTCAGCCTCAGGTTCATCCTCCAGGCAAGGACAGCTGTGAACGGAGGCCTTGGAGGTAGTCGCCCACCTCTCACCGGCCCAGGGTCCAGGTGGCCCGAGGTGGGGTGGCTGCCTGCACGGTAGGGCCAATGGACTGTGGGCCCTGGTGGGAGCCCATTACCCATGGCTTGACCCCCTCTCTGAGGACAGGGCAGGGCCAGCAGGTGGGACAGAAGCTCCCAGGGGCACAAGGCGCTTGGATGCAGATGGGCCTCCTGTTCCAGGGCTGGTCTGGCAGGGAGCTACCCTCTCCGCAGGCCTTGGTGCCCTTCCCCGCCTGGGACCTCCCTCCTCTCTGCCTCCTCACCAAGCCTGGCCTGGGGGACATACTGACTTTCTCGTACACTTTCATCAGCTTCCCAAACGGACAGGCCCTCACTGCTCCCTGCTAGTCTTTCTCCCTGACCCAGTACCACTGGCACAGGGGGAGGGGACTGGGAGCCATGCCTTGTCCCTTGTCACAGAGGAGGCCGGGCATGCAGACGTGGTACCCTCCAGAGAGTGCCCAGCAGTGGGGCTGTGCTCCAGAGGCCTCCATCCAGAGCAAGCAGCCCTGCCCACAGCCCAGCCTACCCTTCCATCCCCACTCAGGGGCCCAGGCCCCTCGCAGTCAGAGGCTCAGATGAGACCAGAGTCACAGGGAGAAGAGAGAAGGGCAACTCAGGGGGGATGAAATGACAGACCCAGGGTGATGGGCAGAGCTGGGGACGTAGCTGCTCGGAGGAGTGGGATGGTCAGGGGGAGAGGGCTGCATCTAGGGTGTGGCTGCGTCTCTGATGGGGCTGCGTCTCCGGCAGGGCTGCTCCCCAGGGCCCTGTTGCTGTGTCATTACCTTTGCCCACTGGTAAGGGAATCACAGGGACCCCAAGCCTGTGGGCTCTGGCTGGGGCCTTCCAAACACTTTGGAGTTTGCTGCCCTGTTTCAGCATCCCTAGTGCCCCTGAACTTGGGGACCTGGGAAGTGAGGGGGTAGGCACCATCAGATCAGATGGATTTTCTGGGAAGCGGCCCCTCAGTCCTGCAGGACAGTCTCTGAATCGCATTCAGTCTCTTTCTGTCTTGCCACAGGCCTGGGGGTGGGGCGTACTGGCGGCCCTGCTCGCACGCGAGGACCTGGCCAGGGTCCAGGTGGCTGCCACTGCGGTGCTGACAGCCCCATCGCGTGACAGGAGCCCAGGGAGGCCCCGCTGGGCGTGCCCGCCGGGATGTGGCTGCGGAGGAGGGGAAGTGGGGTGGGGGGCGGGGGCGGGAATGCTGGGGAAGCTGGGGAGGGGGAGAATTCTATTAGGTGGGGGTGCCCCTACTTTCCTCCAGGGGGTGTGGGTGGGTTAGCACAGAGGCCCCTGTGCATCTGGCCACATCAGAGTGTGGGGTGGGATCTGGGTGGGCTCTGGGTGGGAGTCAGAGCCCTGCTTTTTCTGGCCCTAGATGCCCCCCAGCCTCACAGCTGTGGGTGTCAGCATCCCCCCCATGGGGTCTGCAGGGCCGAGCAGGAGGTGACGGGCCTCCCCTTCCCCTCAATTAGAGGGTGTATTGGGGAGGCCTGGGAGCAGGACGCTGGGTGGGCTGGGGCAGCCCCTGCAATGGAACTCTTGCTGTAGGGTGGCCTTGCTGGGATGTGGGCCAGGACCCCGGAGCTCCAAGGTGGTGCCCTGTTCCTGCCCCATTACTGCCCCTGGCCTTCATCTAGCCCCAAGGCTCCTGGGCACTTCCCAGGCTCTGTCGGCGCCCGACCTGGGTGGCCCCCAGTCCTGGGGGGAAATGTGGCTTTCTGGGCGGTTGTAGGTCAGGAGCCCCTGGGTAGGCTGGTGAGCCGGCCTGGCCTGGGAAAGCACCCCCAGGCTGCGGGGACAGTGTGCCCGGCCCCTGCTGGACACTCTCAGCCAGTGTTCCTCCCACTTTGTCTTCTCGGCCACTGAGAACACAGGGTGGGGGTGTGACCCTGTGTCAGAGGCTTCCCTCAACCTTCCTGGGCTTCTGCGTCCAGGTTCCCTTGGGGTCCCGGCCCCTCTTGGCATGGCTTCTGCAAGCCGGGGGGTGAACTGCACAGAACCAAAGCCGGTGTCTCACTGGCTGGGGGGCAGGTGAGGGCATGAGCTCGGTTGCTGGTGAGGTTTTGTGGGGGTGGACCCCACGCCTCTGCTGTGACTGCTTGTTTCTTGGGGTACACCTGCTTTCTGGCTGAGGAAACGGTGTGTTCTTTTTATATTTAGTACAATGAATGGGGGTCCGGTGCTCGTGAGCTGTGGGAGAGGAAGGTGGTGGAGAGCCTTCCCAGGGAGTGGGGATCAAAGCCGGCCTGTGGGTGCTTGGGTCTCCAGCATCTCTGCATCGGGAACCGTGGGTGCAGATGAGGGGGACCAGCATGGCCTCTGCCTATGGAAGGGATTGTAGCCCAGCAGTCATCAGCTGGTGAAGGCAAGGGTCAGGGATCTCCATCAGCAGAGGGGCAGGGTGCCATCTGGCAGGAGGAGGGTTGGACCGAATGTCTCAGCCTGGGTTGTAGCAGGACCTGCTGTCGGGGGCCCGGCCTGCGGCCTGTGTTTCTAGCAGGCTCTGTGGGGAGCAGAGGTGCCCGTCCCACAGCAGCCAACCCTGGGCTGAGCATGGCTCAGTGGGGATGTGAAGGCCTTGGGTGGTTTTCCACAGTCGGGAAGTAACAGACCAGGCTCCCGGAGGGAAAGGCTGCTGGTTTTGAAAGAAAACGTGGGAGATTTAGGGCCTAAACCAGAACCAGAGCGAGTGTCCCTTCTGCGGGAGCCACAGGCCAGGGACTGCAGGTACCCCCGGTCACCCAAGCTTGCCTGTGAATCCTGGAAGTGAGGGGGCTGGGCGCCTCCCACGTGCCCTCCATCCAGCTCCAGGCTGGGCCCACTGTGAGCGGGAGTGTGGATGACGCCGGGGTCTGTCTGACCTGCATGTCTGTAGGTCCTGGCTCTCCGCTCCAAAGTGGAGATGGTCCAACTGGGAGGTAGGGACGGAGGTGCCAGTACACTGCTGTCTGCGGGTGCCCGAATGCCAGGAAAGGGTGGTGTGCTCAGCAGGGTGTGCCCGGCCCCTGGTGGGGGCTGGGGCTGAGAGGAGCTGAGGGCAGGCTCCAGCGGGAGGGGAAAGGCACATGGTGGTCAGAGCCACCGAGCTTGGGTCTGAGAGGAGCTTCGAAGTGGGTGGGGCTCGAGGGCTCCATGGAGGGCAGAGAGCAGTCTGGGGAGCAGGGGGCATCCAGCCTGACCTCCCCATCTCCTGAATGTCACTTGGTGCTCCGAGGGGGGCCCTGCCTCAGCTCCCCCTGTGGCCTGGGGTCTGGGCTGCCCACTCAGCATGGGGGTCACTTCAGTGGCGGAGATGGGCAGCGAGGAGGCAGGCAATGGGGATGCAGGCCTCAGCCTAGGCGCCCACCCACCTGCTTGTTCTTCCCTGACAGCCATGTGGGAGAAGAGCCCTCGGCCACCGGCAGCTGGAGCCCCCTCACCAGGAGACAGTCCCCACAGACGGTCCCCCGTGCTGGAAGGAAGGCTGCTGCTGGAGGTGAGCCTCTTCACCCTCTGATCTCACGGTCTTACCCGGGCACCTGTGCAGACCTGCAGGTCTACAGCAGGCTAGAATTCAGGGCTCTGAGCACTAAGGGGTATAGCTCTGGGACCTCGGCAGCACAAGGCTGGGACTCCACGTGCGGTTAAGGGCCTCAGGAACAGGAGGTTGGGGCTGGAGGCTCTGTGTGCGGTCAGTCCGGTTGGGACAGAGAGAACCAGCCAGTGACGTGTCAGCCCCTGCATTTCAAATCTGAAAATTGTTTTTCGTTTTTTTCCCTGGTTTTACTTGTCAACAGAGAACCTAGTAAAAAATTAGGCAGGTTTTGTTATTTTTGTTTTTTCAAATCAGACAGAAAACTGTGTTGAGCTTCCCTGGGTCTGGCAGGCGTGCCCACTGGCCCACTTAACATTACATGTTGGACACTGTGGGCCTAGTCACTTGAGATGGACCAGCCCCCCCACCCCGCTATTCTGGTTGCTCTGCTTTCCTGACACCCACATGCGCCTGTTACAGGTGGGCTGGGGAAGCTGTGGCCAGTTTCTTAAGCAAGTCAGGATGGCGTGGGGGCTGTTTCATACAGCAAGGGGATCACTGTCTCTGCCAGCAGCTGAGAGGCAACCAGAGACCCTGGCCCTGGTTGGCAGCATCTCAGGAGGGGCTGCAGGAGGCAGGTGGGTGTGGGGCCGAGAGGGAAGCCTAGGGAAGCTGCCAGCCCCTGTTTGCCTCCCCACATTCCATCCTTAGCTGACTTGAGGGCCGAAAGGGCAGGGCACCCGACTGCATGTGCTGGATGGAGCCCAGCTCTGCTCTCCTGCTTCCCAGCTTGGGAGTGACCCCATGTCTGCAGCACCTAGGGGGCAGGTGCAGTGAGGGTAACAAGTGGACAGACTGACAGAGAGACGTGAGATGGACTGGTTTCAGAGGTCAGGGAGCTAGAGCTGCTTGCCACCCGGGATTTGGGGGCTAGCACCACATGTAGCTGGGTGGCTGTGTTCCCACGTGACCCCCATGGTCCCATGTGGCCCCATGTGGACTCTGCGACCCTCCAAGACCCCCCATGCTTCTACCTTGCTGAGGGGGTTGGATGTGCTCTCATGAGGATCAGGGAACCTATAATTCATTTCCTTGTTAAAAAGTTAAAACATGAGGAAGTGCAGCCTGCGTTGGCTGGGTCTGCGCTGGATCTCAGTGAGCTGCACAGCTGGAGGGGTCACTCTCAGCTCTGCGGGCAGCAGAGCAGGGAGGTGATAGCACACCACTTTTGGAAACACTGTGTTTTCAGTAGAGGAAATATTCCCATACTTCATTATTTATCACACTTCTTAAATATTGTTGATGTTTCCTTTAAAATCATTCTTTTCTGTCAGTGCTAGTAAACTTGGAGCTGGAAAATGTACCAGTCTGAATTTTATTCCTGGAAAAAGACTATTGGCTTTGCTCTTTTCTAATAAAAAGATGATGAAGAGATGACACAATCTTAATCATAAACTTTTTAAACGGTCCCAAGCTGTGCAGGAAGCTCGTGCACACAGTGCCCAGCCCTGTGAGAGCTCAGGGGACTGTTCCTCACTTCCTCACCTCTGCTGCCTAGGGCCCCCTACACGGCTTCTCTGCTGGGTCCCCAGGGCTGTCCTGTCCCCACGGAGGTCTTTTCTCGGCATTCCTGGAGCTTGCTTCCAGCCCTGGTTGGACTAGGTCTTCCCTAGAGGCCTTGGGCTGTGGACTGACTGAGGCTGAAGCCCAGGGAAGGACCAGTCCTGGCTCCTGGACTGACCCTCTCCCCCGTGGTCTGGGAGGGTGGGGAGGCCAGCCCTGCCTGGCTACCTGCCAAGTTCCCTCTTCGGTGCCAGCATGAAGGCGTTGGGGGCAGGCATGGGGGACAGAGATGCTATGGAGCCACCCTCCTCAGCAGGGATTTCTGGGGAAGAGGCCATGGTCCGAGGGGCCAGAGTATGTT
This sequence comes from Manis pentadactyla, assembly GCF_030020395.1. Taxonomy (NCBI): domain Eukaryota; kingdom Metazoa; phylum Chordata; class Mammalia; order Pholidota; family Manidae; genus Manis; species Manis pentadactyla. Next base: position 141,734,375 of record NC_080020.1, on the reverse strand, counting down.
GCCCATTGCTCGGGTTTCCCTGGCCAGGCTGGAAAGGTGTCCATCCAGCTCCATTTTGGAGAATGAGGTGCAGTTCCTGAATTGGGTTAGGTCACAGGGCGAGGGGTTCCCTCTGCAGCATTTCTAGGGTGGCGATGCTCAAGCTTTGGGATCAGGACTCTTCTGAAGTTCAGAAATAATTGCCAACAGAGAAAAATAGGTGAACAGTAATAAGGAAATCCAGCTTTTATTTCCAATCTTCAATTTCTTGAAAATAAACTGGAAAAAAGGAGAAGTTTAAAGCAGAGCATCATAAATTCATAAATATTTAGAGCTGGCGCAGACTTTAGTGTGTCTGTGATCTAATGTCTGCCATTTGAAAATGCAGAAACCAGGATTTGGAGCCATTAGGGGCTCACCCAGGGCCCCCATTGGGGCTGGGACTGGACCCAGCATTGCTGTGTCTGCCTTCAGTGGCTCTGGGATCCAGTGGCCCTCGGCTCCCCCAGGAAGTCTGCGTGGATGGGCAGCTGCCTCCGGGGAGCAGTCGGGGCAGGCACTGCACAGGGTGGGGAGTATGAGGGACAGAGGCTGCGTGGGCAGAGGCCATGGCCAGCAGGATGGGAAGGTCTGGGTACACACGTGGGCTGTGTGGCTGGTGTGGCCTGCTGGCCACCAAATTGGTTTCCTGCAGCTGCCGTAAGAAATTACTGCAAAATGGGGGTTTGGACAACAGACATACCACAATTCTTGAGACGGGGGGCTCCTTCAGGTGGCTCTAGGGGACAGAGTGCTCCATGCCTGGGCATCTGCTGGCATTCTTCTGTGACTGTGTCTCTGGGTCCAAATTTCCCCCTCACAAGTACACCCCTTGAATTGGATTTCAGGCCTGCTAATCCAGGAGACCTCATCTTAATTTAGTTATATCTGCACACATCCCGTTTCCAAGTAAAGTGACCTTCACAGGCTCCAGGTCAGCACGAATTTGGGGGCCACTATTCATCCCAGTAGCCAGTCCTTTTTACAGAGTCCTCAGGTGAGAGCTCAGTTGGGGGCAGAATCTCACACCTCCCCGTCTCTGAGGCCCACGTGCTGTGCTGGGGCTGTTCCGAGCCATGGGGCGCAGGACCATCGACTGGCACAGCGGACGCTCTTCCTGTCTCTGGCTCACAGCCAGGGGTGCTGAGGCTCAGGGGGGCCCAGTGTCACATCCTGGTAAGGGCAGAGCAGCTGGCAGCCCCCTCTGCCTCTCCCTGTGGAGCCCTCCAAACCAGGGGTCCACAGTGGGGCCTGAGCTGAGGGCTCTGCCCCAGGTGGCCCCATGGAGCTCGGCAGTGTGAAGGCTGGTGTCAGAGGCTGGGCCTTGTTCCACTGTCAGCCAAGACAAGGACTTAGCCCAGAGCCCCCTGCCTGCCCTACAGAGCATTTTTGAGCCCTGGTTTCAATCCTCAAAGCCACTGGGGACAGACTGCACTGAGTGGATCGTGTCAGGCTCTAGGGTGCTGTGCCAGAGGCCTCTGGTTCCCACCAACCAGACGGAAACAGGAAGGTGGCAGGAAGCGCTAGGCCGCTGGGGCCAGGCACCTGGAGGAGGCCAGTCTTCACTGCAAACCCGCATCAGGGGGGATTTTCTTGGGACATTCTACATGGAAGGTAAGACAGAGCCCAGTCGGAACCCAAGGGCGACGGACCCCTCGTCTCTGGCCTCCGTAAGGGAAGGCTGGTGGTGTGCAGACCATGCACAGGCCTCCTGGAGTGCCACGCACAGGGCACGCCCCAGGACCGGGGTGCCGGGCAGGTGACCAGGTCTGGTACGACTCTCAGCTCCTCAAGGAAGAGCATCAAGTGAACTGATGGCAACACAGGCGAGGTCCCAGGGGAGCCCAGGTGTGGGGATGCTCACACCGGGGGCGGCTTGCACAGTATGGGCAGGGGTATTGCCATCAGATCAGCAGAAAGAGTGAATGTTAAATGGAAAAAAGCCATGAATTCAAGCACTGCTAGTGATAGGGTCACAATTTCCCATCAAGTCCCTGAAAACTGAAGAGAATTAGCCTCTGAGGCTGTTGGATGGTGGGGGCCTGGCACCTGACACCAACTCTTCTTGAGGAGAAGGAGAGTGAGGCCAAATGATCACAAGGGAGCACCAAGCACCTCTCTGCCTGGACTCGGGTGACCGTCGAGAATGTGCTGTGAGCCCATAGCTGCCAGGCCCTCCTGCAGCAGAAGCTCATGCGCCCTGCCAGCAGCGTGGTGGAAGGCACACACTGGGCTGAGCCCTACCCTTATTTCGGCCCCAGAGCACCGACAACCTGGGAAAGGCCAAGGTGCCAGCATCAGGGCTGCCCACCAGAACTGCTGTGCCGGGTTGGCACCAGGCCACTGGGCGCTGTGGTTCCTGGTGGCTGTCCTGCTCCCACTCTCACAGGAATCAGGACCCTTCAGGAAAGGGGCTCACGGAGCAAAGCAGGGTCCAGGAGGATACAGGTGTGCAAAGGGCAGGAGCTGCCAAGCATCAAGCTGCCAGGCTCCCCAGACAAGCGGTGGCAGAGCTGCATCCAGGGAGGGTGGGCCACACTGCCAGGACACCCAGGGACTCACATAGGAGTTCAGCAGTTAGACACAGGAGAGCAAAGCATGGATGCCCACAGAAGGTGGGATGCTGGAGTCCAAGGGGCCTTTCTAAGAGTGAATGGAAGGTAGATGGGGAGTTCCGGAGAGCCAGCTTTGGCAGACCCCCTGGGACCTGCCGGGTGCAGCCGACTGGGGAGGAAATGGCCATGGAGGCCTAAGGGGTGAGCTCCCTGCCTGGAGGGTCCCACATGGCGAGCACAGGGGTGGGAAAGACCAGGGCTTTCGTCCTCCGACATCCCACACACAGGACATGAGAGCACCCTAGATGCCCGAGAGAAAAAGAGCAGGCTTCATGGAGGCATCGAGTTGGAAGTCCAGGCTTGGCAGCAGGAGACTGGGCGGCCGAGAGGAGGTGCCAGGTGGGGACTGCACCTCCTCCAAACAGGCAGCAGCGAATGTCCCACTTGGGAGGTGCCCCTTCCTCATACAGCGACCAGGAGGTTCCCCACCAGAGCCAGGGTGATGGTGAAGCAGCAGGCGTGGGACAAGCCCAGGCCCACCAGGAGGGCGCGAGGCTCCTGGAGACATGCGGACAGTGCCAGAGAGGAAGTTCTTCCTTCGGGAGATCTGGGGGAAAGTCAGGACCTGGTAACCAAGTCAGGTGTCCCGGCTGTGCAGGCCCACAAGGGTCACACGCCCACCTGGCTGGGCTGAGAAGAGGCTGTGGGAACCCAGACACTGTGGGCTGTGAGCATTCACAACACCTCAGTGGCCAAGGGAGTGGATGCCAGCAGATGCCAGAAAATGTCTGAATCGGGAAACCAAGAGCAGCTGTCACATAAGCTGCTGGGCGCCAGGGAGCACCAGCCAGGGCCAGAGTGACTGGGCGGTGGGAAGGGGGCCACAGGCCCGGCTGGCCGTGGGCTTCCGGCTCTGCAGTCCTTCCCATTTGACCTCAGGTCTTGGCTGAGCCCCCTGCCTGATAGCTTGTGGCTTGTGGCCGCAGGATGGCTCCTGCCCCCCCTTCTGTTCCTGCCTTTCTGTCTGTGTGTGCCTTGGGTGCCCTAGGGGCCCTCCTCCCCTCCCGTTTGGGGGCTAATTTCTGTCACTGTCTACACTTTGCGCTTAGTCTACTTCCTCCCTTCTCTCTGGCCCTAGCAGATGGGACCCCCTCATGCTGGTTCCAAAGCCACACACGCCGCATTTCCCGTGGGGTTGCCTCTCTGTGTTGGCTCGCTCCCTGATTTCTCAGACTTACCAGGTCGAGGATGCCCAGACTGCCTGGCTGGCACACCCGGCCCCTCTGCTCCATTCTCACCAGCTCACGGACTGTGTCTGGAAGTCTGAATCCTGGGCGACACAGACTTTTGTCTTCCTGCTGCTTTACAGACTCGCCGGTAAAATGTGCCCCACCTCCGGTCCCGCCCCTGTCAGGTCCTGCACTGTGGTGAGCACTCCCCACAAAGTGCCTTCCCTGCGGTCTCGGTGTGACTGCTCCCGCATGCTGGAGAATGTCACACATTCGCATTTCGATAATAAGTTGACCAAATAAAGTATTTCAGGTTCAATGTTTTCTCCCTCGATTTTCAAGCACGTCATCCCCTTGCTTGCAGCTGCTGTCGAGAGGCCAGACATCTGTCTGATGCTCCCTCTGTGGTGATGTGCGGCACCCCAGCGCCTTCTGGGAGCTTTTATGATTTTCCTCTATCTTCAGTTTTACATCTCATGGCACTGCCATGTTCCACCTGCCTGGTACTCTGACTTCCTCCCAGGTTTCTGTCCTCAGTCTGGACGTTCTGTTTCCATCAGCGCATCAAACGCTGCCCCTCTCCAGGTGCTTTCTACCCCGGCTGCTGTGGTCCACTTTCGGACCCAGCATGTCCACGGGCCTCCCTCTGTGCTCCGCCTGGCTCTCGCCAGCCTCCAGGAGGGAGCTCCAGCCCATCCACCAGCCGCGGCTTCCAGCACCCGCTCCTTTGTTGCTTTTTCATGCTCAGCACTTCCACTTGTATCATTCTTGCTCTCCCTTCACTTTGCTGCTGCCTTTTCTTACCCCCCTGAAAGTGTTCACCAAGTCCAGGCCTGTCTCAGTCTGGGCCCCTCGTGGCGTCTCCAGGCTCCTGTGCGCTCTGCCCCCAGCAGGTGTCACACCCCAGTGCCTCTGATGCGCCTGTGCCGGGACAGCAGGGGCAGCCCTGGTCGGTCAAAGGGTCAAGCAGCGGCTGGGCTGGGTGGGTCTTCTCCTTAGTCGGGGGTTCCCCTTGGGAAAGGCCACCTTGGGTAGGAGCCATGGCCTGGGGGTGGCACCAGGAGCAGAGGAGTGGGACCCGGGGTGGCTGCTCAGTGTACAGACTTCTCTCTCCCGCTGGCCCTGCAGCCTGCCCTGCCCTGCTGGCCCACCCGGCAGAGGCTGTCCCCAGGCACCTGGGGGAGGGGCAGCAGAACAGAGCAAGGATCCCTCCCACCCACCTGGCTGCTCCCTGTGCAGCCCCATCTCCACTCCCCCAGCCCCCCTGGACCCCCTGTTAACCCATGGGTGCTGACAGAAGAAGTTCTGTGTCCGCACTAAGTGGAGGCGGAGGCGGAAGCAGCCCGAGGGGCTGCACACTCCGTTGGTTGTGCTCATCGCTGAGCCCCCAGCTGCAGCAGAACCTTCAAGGGATGGGCTTCACCAACCACAGGCCCTGGATGGGTGACCCACACAGGGCGCCATCCGCCCGCTCCGGTTCCACCTGTCCTGGGCCAGTGGGAGCCCTTGGGGCCACATATCACTCAGCAGACCGCCATCAACCCATGGTTTCTGGCAGAGCCGGCACAGTGCCTGGGAAATTCCCTGGAGCCTGTGTGTGTCTCCCTTCGGTGAACTGGAGCTGGGGCCACAGAGGCTCTCACCTGCAGGCCAGCAACTCTTCCAGAGAAAGACCTGGAAGCTCACTGCCCCCTGGCTGCGGCCTCACGTGGAGCTGGGAGGCTCCTCTGATGACCCCCGCTGAGACACTCACTGGGCACACAGCCAGGCTTAGGAGGCCACCGGTCCTCCAGGGAACTCCCGACTGGATCTCGGGGGCTTTCCAGTGCAGAAGGGGGGGCACCAAGGAATCAGCCCAGGAGGGCAGCGCTGACCCTGCAGGGCTGGGAGGGGCCAAGAGGTGGGGGAGACCGGTCCCAGCCTACCGAGGGGACTCAGACTCAGACAGAGGGGTCCTGAGCCCTGGGATTGAGCCTGGCCCCCAGGCTGGGACAAGTGTGGGACTGCCCTCCAGCGGCCTCTGCTGGCCTTGGAGCCCTCTGGTGGGCAATAAGGTGAACAGCAGGCTGTTGGGAGGGGGGCCTCTGACCCTACTTTTGAAGGATGGGGTGGGGGGCCTTGGGCAGGCACCTGGGTGAGGCAGACGCGTTTCTGAGTGTCCTTGGCGGGAAACCCCAGGCTCCCCACTCTCCTGCGCAAGAGCCTGTCTGGGAGCTCCAGCAGGGGCTGTGGTGCACTCGGCCAGGGTCCTCTGGTCTTTCTGCTCAGACAAATCACATTCTGTTGCTGTCGGCTGTAACTTCCAGGCCTCCGGCTCTGAATGCACTTTCCTTTCCACAGACAGGTGGGTGGGCAGCTACAGAGGCTTCAGGGGCTGTGAGAGGACACAGGCGGCCGGCTTGCCCCCAGGACAGCCTCCCCCTGACCCCTTCCCCCTCCCCTGCCTCTTCGCCAGCCTGATGATGCACACAGGACACCCCAGCCTGCCCTGAGGGCCAGCCACCGCCACCGGCTCTTGAAGCTTCTGAGCGTCCACACAAGCCCCTGACTGTCCACTGCTGAGAGCCCGAGGCCTGACCCTCACTGTCCTGGCACCTCCACACCCCATGTCTGTGACACTGGGAGGTCACACACTTGGAAGAGAAGACCTGGGAACCCAGGCAGTGGATTAACAGGGCAGGGGTGGGGCTTGCACAGGAGGCCTGGTCCCCTAGTCCGGCCTTCCCTCCATCTGCATGGTCCTGCCAGTCAGCCAACTGCATCTTTTGAGAACCATTTTCAAGGGCTGTAGCCATTTCGTGGCAGAAATTCAAGGCTGAGTTTACTGTTTGTGGGATCTATAAACAGCCAGTCACTCTGCTCCCTGAGCAGGAACGCCGCCTCGCACGCACACGGGCCCCATGAAGAGGCTCAGCGAGTGATCTGGCTCCAGCAAGGCCGGGCCAGCTGCCCCAGCACCGCCAGTGCCCGCTGGCTCGCGTGACTAGCAGTCTCGGCCTCCTGCTGTTGCTCCATAACCATGGCAACAGCTCCCAGGGGAGTCCACTGCTCCCAACATCCCAGTCTTCCAGGGAGGAGCGGGGAGAGGGGCTGTTTAGGATTGTTCCCTTTCCCTCTTGTTTTTCCTCTGCCATGACCTTGACAGAATGGTCTTTGAAGTACTTACTGGCTATTTTTTTGGCCATGAGGCTGGGAGAAATCAGGATATGCCAAGAGTCTGCTGGAGGAAGTTTCAGCTTGCTTAAGCCTTTTGCCTTTGTGCTCACCCAGAGCTGCAGGTGGCGACAGTGTCTGGTGGGGCAGAACTTCGCCTGCCTCCCTCTTGTCTCCTGGAATGGCAGGTGCACGTTTCGTGACTTTCAGTCATTGAATGGAGATGTGATTTTTTTCCCCTTAAAAAACTACAGTCTTAAGCTTGGGGCCAAATCCTTTTTTCCACTTGGAAAAGTGATCTCATTTTCCATGTACCATGTTAAAAAACACAAAACTCTTGTAAGATTAAAAAGAGACAGGGAGAGAAAATAAACAAGCATTTGAGATGCATATTTGAGAGATGGTCCCACATGTGTAAAAGTATTTGGCCTAATGATCCTGGACCAGTTGTCTATCTGATATTGAATCCATATGACTCGGCAAACAGCATTTTATGGTCTTTTAAAAAATTTCTGCCTTGTGAGTTAAAATTAGGGTTGTTTTTGATTGTGACTAACCTTGTAAAATCTTTTTTAAGAAGGCATTTTACATACTCAAGCCTTGAACCTTTCTTTGGTCTTCGAGCTATTATTAGCAGGGCACCATCAATATGCAGCCACTGCAAACTGGAAAAAGCTGGGTGGCTGGCGGCGCAGCTTGGGTGCTCCCTCGACTCCGGTGGCTCTGGGACAAAGCTGCCCTGCCCACAATGGCCGCACACCTTCAGCTGCCACAGGAGGAGGCTGGGCCCTTGCGGTCACCACTGCCTGGCACCACACCGGGAGCTGGCCTCTGACCGCCCACGGATCACCATAGGTCTCACGTTTTAGTGATTGTCTGCCCGACTTGTTTCTAACCCCTCAGGATCCCAGCACCCACCTCCGGGGCGGGGCTGCAGGGAACCCCCTCCAGGGATGCTGCTGCCAGCTCCTGATCAGGCGTGAGCGCCTGGGGTGCCTGGCCACCCACTGTCACTGAGCCCTGTCACTGTCACCGCATGGGAAGCAGTGGCACCAGGCATGTTCTCTCTGCCATGCCTGAAGCCCACCTGTCTGCCAGCACCAGCCCCAGAGCCTCAGCCACACCCAGACCCTGCCCAGCGTGACTGGGAGGGAGGGGTACAAGCCCTGGCTCAGATCAAACCCGGGGAGCTTCCGGCCGTCCAGGCAAAGCTCTTGGTGGCCAGCTCAGGGAGCTCAAGGCTGGCTGCCTCTGCTTTTGAAAAAGGCCTGCCTCTCTGCAGGCTGCAGCCTGTCCAGAAGTGCTTCTGCATCTTCCATACCAGGCAGGGCAGCGGGAAGAGCCGAGCGCTGGGACCATCACTCTTTCTCAGACACCCTCCTGAAGGCGTGCTTACCGTCTGACCGAACGTGGGCTTGGGGCTGTGGCCGCTGCTCGTGGCAACCAAAGGTGGGCTTATCAGGCCACAGAGACTGGATGGTAGGCTGGGGTGCAGGGGCATTTAGTGGTGCAGAGCTTCAGTTTGGGAGGATGGAAAGTCCTGGAGATGGTGGTGAGGAGGCTGCAAACATGTAAATTTGCTTCATGCTCTGAACTGTGCACCTAACGGTGGTTAAGATAGTGAGTTTTATGTTATCTGTATTTTAACACACCTGAAATAATTTTTTTAGGTTTTAAAAAAACAGTTACAAAAAAAAGTCTTTGTTCGGTCATTATCTGAGGAGCGCAGAGCCCTGGGCCTCAGCATGTTGCAGCCTCACCCCGGTGCTCAGACAGGCTTGTTAGAAGGCATCCAGGCAGGTGGAAGTGGGTGAGGAGTTCTCACACTTCTGGGCGAACCTGGAGGGGCACCAGAGGAGGTGAGAGAGCGTCCAGACTGGGCACCCATGGAGGATGCGACCCACCTGCTCAGGGGAGCCCCCACACCTCCATGTCTGGCAGCCGTTTCCATTCTGTGGCTCTTCGTTAGGGGCAGATTCGGTCCCTTGTTAAGATATATAAACAAATGAAGCCCGCATGTTTCGTGGGTGCCCTGCCCCCATGAAACGCTGCATGTCTGAGAAGAGAGGCAAGTGGGGATTTAGGCACATTTACAAACTCAAATTGCTGAAGAAGAGGAGATCCAGGCAGGTACTGGGTGTTCGGCTTACAGCTCCGAGATCTGAGGGGTGGGACACACGCCCCCGGGGCTGCAGAGGAACTGCAGTGGCAGTGAGGTCTGTCAGGCTCCGGGGGACGTTCTGGTGGATGCACACATTGTGCGGGGGCTGTTTCCTGTTCTTCAGAAGGACCCTGGGGCATGGGCGCAGGGCCAGACCACTGTGAGCAGCAGCCGCAGCTGGGGAGCTGCGTGGGGCTTGCATTTCTGCTCAGAAAACAGCACCATGTTAAGTCCCATTGTGCAGTCCCCATGCTCACATGTTGGAAAAGTTATCTGAAACTTTGAAATAAGGCAGAAGGCTGATGGCACATCCTTTCCAAGCCGTGTGGGAGGAAGGCCACTCAAGGATCGTTCGGGGAACTTAGGTTTTGCCTCTGGTGCTGTAGTCTTACCTGACGCCCGTAAGCCCCCAGCCGCTCACTCGCTCGCCTTGCAGATGGGCCTTAACACAACCCTGATTCCCTCTTGCACAAGGTTTTTGACAAGTGTTTATTCTGTTTCTGTGAATGCTGTGACTTCTTCTTCTGAGTCTTCTTTGCGTGGCCAAGACTGTGGCTTTGCAGCAGAATGTGGCGGGGCCGCTGCACCTATCCCCCTGAGGAGCTTCCCTCCGGAGCACTGCGCTGTGACGCCGCTGGGAAGAGCACCCAACCCCTGACTTGAAGTGGCGCCTCCACAGCTCCCGTGCCCCCGATACCCAACAACAGATAAGCGCACATGCTGGGAACAAAAGTGACGTTCTGCCTTGAAACAAATAAGGCAGAAGATCTACGACAAATTAACTGAGAAAAGAAAGAGTGGGGAGCACAAGAGAGGCTGTGAGCTGCCCAGGAGACAGTTTCGTCCAGGCCCCTGCGACAGAAGCCCCAGCACAGCAGGGGGCAGGCAGGCCAGCTCCTGCAGGTCTTGACGCAGGAGTGCCTGCTCTCCCACTGCCGGGCAAGCCTACCGTCCTGTGCAGGGGCCGAGGGGAGCTGCCTGGCGGCCCCCAAGTGAAAAAGGGTCTTCCAGAGCCCAGCCCTGCCCCGCACCCAGACTGCAGCATTTGTGTGGGGGGTGGCATTACTCTGAAAGTGAGTTCATCCTTGGGGGACTGTGGAAGAATGCGACGGGTATCTGATCCACTTGCTTTTACAGACAAACTTTCAGAAACCTTTGAGGAGCAGAAAACACCTGTTCAGCTAATATCATGAAGCCAGGAACTCCTGTGCTGCGTCAAAGCCTGGCAGAGCCGGCACGAGGGAGAAGTGTGTCCGGACCACCCTAAATAGAGCTGTGGCTAGTTGTCTCCTCCTGTGTCATGAAATAGTGGGCCGCAGTGGCCACGAGAAGTCCTGGGATGGGGCGGCATGCCAGGCCAGGAAATATCTGCCAATGTTCTGACTTAATATACTGAAGGAGGAAAGCTCACCCCGGACAGTTATCCAGCCCCGGTTAGACAGACAGACGACAAAACACTGTAGAAATAAAATCTCAGCAGAGCACTGTGCATTGAAAAGCCCGTCTTTGTCCCAGTGGTTTGAGAGGATCCCCTTTTTCCCCCACAGATCTTAGCATATGATGAAAAGCTCAATGAATTTTGCCGTGTGTGCACTCATGTAACCACCTCCCAGATCAAGATGTCAAACATTCCCACTAATTTTTCCCCTTCGCCTATTTTCCCCACCCACCGCCCTCTCCCCTAGTCAACCACCAGTCTGTTCTCTGTGTTTATGAGTCTATTTCTGGGTTTTTTTGCTTGTTCGTTTGTTTTGTTTTTAGATTCCACATATAAGTGAAATCATATGGTGTTTGGTTTTTTTTGTACCAAATTTCCATTTGTACTTGGACCTGTTTCTGGATTCCTACTCAGGTCCACTGACTTACTTGTCTGTCCATGCCCGGTACCCAAGGATTGTACTAGTGGAAGCCTAACAGTGCATTTGAATACTTGAATAGACACCCCTCCCCCCATTCCCAGCTGCTGCCCATGGCCCTGGAGAGGGAGACAGTAGGCATCCCTTGCCTGGCCTCCTGATCTTACTGGAAACACCTAGGTTTCCCCACTGAGAAAGCTGTTGCCTTAAAATAAGACAGATGGACACACCCACACACATGCACATACACATGTTATCATGTTAAGAAACTGTCCACAATTCCTATTTTCTTGAGCATTTTTATTAGGAACAAGTTTTGAATTTTGTTGAAATCTTTTCACCATCATGTAGATAATCATATAGAGTTAGTTTGCATGTTTTAAAGAATAGAGTTAGTTTTCTCCTTAGATCTGTAAATGTGGTGCATTATATTAATGAACTTCCTGATACCAAGTCAGCCTTGCACTCCCGCAGTAAACCCACTTGCTCACGATGTATTATTTTCCTCATGTGAAATGGGAGTCTGGATGCAAACATTTTATTGAGCATGTCTGATTCATAAAGGACTAGTTTTATTACACTTGCCTTATCAGACTTCAGTGTAACTGTCAGACTTCTGAAACTAATCAGAAAACTTCCTTCAATCTCCCACTCTGGGGAAGTTTATGGGGCATTGATGTCTGATCTTTAAAGATTTGGCAGAATTGTGTTTTAAAACCGTCCAGCTCTGGTGCACTTCAGTGGAGGGGTTCCTCAATGATTCTCTGTTCCCTCTGGGGAAATCGCTCTTTTAAGGTTTCTATTTCTGGTAACTTGTATTTTTCCAGAAGATATATACTTACCTATGTCTTCAAATTTACTTGTATTGGGTTTTTTCTCCTACCTTCATTTAATTAGCCCCCTCTGCATCCCTAGGGAGCCCCTCTCTGATGTTTGTCACAAGCCACTTGTGTGACCTGCTCTTGGATTTTGCATTCATAGATGCACAGTGATATACTTTGGGCCTGATTTCCTTCACTTAACACAATGCTTCTTGAGATTCAGCTTTTGCATGACCAGTAGTGTGTCCCTTTGCTCATGTGTTAGGGCTCCATGTACAATTATTCTGCAATGCGCATTCTCCAGTTGCAGACATTTGGGTTATTTTCAGCTTTTGACTGTTACAAGGCCACTCTCATTCCTGTGTCTTTGTGAACTTGCCCATTTCACGCGGGTAAACACTCAGAGCGGGACTGCCGGTTGTGGGCTGGATGGATGTTGCTCTGCGGATGCCCCTTACTCACACCAGCATTAGTGCTGCCAGTTCTTCCCACTGTAGCCATCCTAGTGTGTGCAAAATGCCATTTTAATGTGGTTTTAATTTGCATTTCCCCAATGTCTAATGATGCTGGACACATTTTCATATCCAGGGCATTCTTATATGTCCTTTTGTAAAGTATCTGTTCAAGCCTTTTGCATGTTTTAAAGAATAGAGTTAGTTGCTCATCTTTTTATTTCATTTTTGGAAAAACTTTTGTCAACAAAGCCCTTATTGAATAATAATCTCATTTTCCCCCATTTTAACTAATTAGTGGCAGGTAAAACTGAATAGCAAGATTTGGTATTATCACATGATAACCAGTATTACTATATTAAATTGTGGATACAGTTAAAAGCAAGGGAATATATTTATTCATTCATTAAAAAAAAAAACCCTGGATACACTACCAACCATTAAATCAATTGGTATGGAAGTAAAATCAACCCCTTTTCCCTTAACATCTGCCCAAAATGTGCCTAGACTGGGCAATAAGAGAAGAGAGGTGAACCAGACTTTTGAGAAAGTCATTATCCTCATCTTAAAAAAGTGGCTCCAGAAAATGAAAGAAGGGAAGAAGTCCATTTCATCTCTGATGATCAGGGGCCTTGACACTGAGATGAGGAGAAAAGCTGTAGGCCGGCTTCTCCTTTGGTGCGGAGACTCACTATTAAGGGAAGTGGGTCTGCTCCATGAACAAGTGAGAGATTCAGGTTAGATAAAGTTTACCCCATACGTGCAAGAACGAGTCACCATATGGACCTGCCAGGGTACCGCACCACGTGAATACAGACATTTTACGTGGTTGTTTCAGTAGATGTAGAAGAAGCACTTGATGGAGTTGCACATCTTTTCATGATAATGACTCTTAGGAAACCCACGACAAGGCGCAGGAGGTTGTGATGGGGACGGGCACATGGGTGGGCAGCAGCTCCTTCCCTGGCCCGCACTCTGGCAGTGTCATGGCGCCATGTGACTTTTTACGCTCCCTAAAACAAACTCCTTGATCCTCAGGAAAAGAGGAGCCCAAGTCTCAAGCTGCTGAACCATGACCCAGTTCCCAAGTCATCTGCCAACCTGGAACCTATTGCAAAATGGTCATAAATGAATTAAAAGTGGGTGTTTGCAGAGGTTATGAACACGGACCACAGAGTTGGAAGAGCTGGTTGAAAACTCAAGCACAAGCAGTGTTTCGTCTGAGCCCCAACCTCATTTTCTGTTTCTTCCAGTCCCTCGATGGCTTTGCACTGGTCGTGAGTGCGGAAGGAATGATATTTTATGCATCAGCCACGATTGTGGACTATTTGGGCTTCCACCAGGTAAGCGGCTGTATGATATGCTGCCCGGTAGGTTCTGCCACCTTGTAAATCTTACTGTCTTGAGGGCTTAGACATCTTAAAATGAAGCTGCTTTGCCTGCCGAGGATTCCCGCATCCCTGCTTTGTCTAGGGCTGTGGGCCATGGCAAGAGGTGACCGTGTCCAGGGCTTCCCAGGTCTCGTGGGCAGAGACTTGTGCTGACAGTGGCATGGTGCCTGTCACTCTCCTTGCCAGCAACATCTGTGGCATAAACCCCAGATATGTGGTGCACTCAGGATATAGTGAGGTCTGGAAATGCCCTTACTGCCACACAGACGATTCAGTCGATGCCTTGCCCAGGCCAGCCCAGTTTGTACAATTCCAGATATTGGGCAGAGACCAGGGGTTGAGACCCCCTCAAACTCTGGGATCTTAGATGGGTAGCTTCTCCAAGAAAACATGCAATAAAAGTCCCACCAAGGCCCAGGAAACACAAAGGAAACTTCTCTGGCCTCTGGATGAAAAAGGAGCCCCTTGTGAGAAATCCAAACCCAGGCATGCCCCCCCTGAGCAGGCCCCGAACACGGAATCAAACTGGCTGTAGGCAAAGTAGGTGGCTGCAGACCAGGAGAGTTCAGTGGGACCCCAGGCCGCCCTGCCAAAGCACCCCATAAAAACATCCTCTTTGAAGAGGGCTCCCACACAGAATCATGGACACACAAGGAAGCCACAGGCTGTGGCAGAGGTGACCCCCTCCACGAAGAGCCTAGGACCACAAGCAGGTGGGTTTGAGAAAGGACAAAACAGAGCTTTGGGAAAAGAAGGGCACATCTGCTAGTGTTCCATCCAGAGGTAAAACTGGAGGCAAAAAAACTTATATATGGTAAGTATATTATATGTAGTGTAAAGTACATAATATACAATACATAATATGAGGAATTAGTGTAAACATAGTTATAAAGAATTATTAACTAGTAACACAGTGAGCAATAAAAGGGTGCAGACACAACTCACGGGGGGCAGCAAAGCACAGCCAGGCATCCCAGCAATGACCACATTTTGGAGTCCACCCTGTCCCAGGCCAGGGCTAGGCCGCAGGAAACTGCCCACTGGGGTGCTGGCGACTCAGGGGAAGATGGCCTGTGTGGCCCTCAGACACCAGCATGTGGTGAGGGATAATGTGCAGAGGGCACTCCATGGGTTGGGCCATCCTGGCAGGTAGGAGGTAGTTCTTCCTCCTCCCGGTGGCCAGCACAGCTGTGAGAGCACATGGTTGTAGACCAGCCTCTGGACTGGCATCCCCACTGCCGGGGTGCTGCCCAGGGGCTTCTCCCCTTGGCCACTCCTATGGGCAAGTGCCTCCACGGTTGTGTGCAGGCACTCTCCTGAATGCGAGCTGTGAGGTCTTGTGATGGGACAAGCCACTGGTCCCTAAGAGCCGCTCCAGGCCCTCCTCCCTCTGTCCTCTGCCTCGGTGCTGGGGCGCCTCTTCATGCAACTTGTTGCCCCATTTGCACGGAAGGGATGGGTGGGCAAGCTGGGACAGGGAGTTCCCTCCGGGAAGCACTCACACCGCACAGGGTGAGGGTGTGGACATGACAGGTTCTGGCCCCCAAGTGGTGGAACCCCCCGACTGCCTCCCCTTGACTGTGCGTGCAGGGTCTGAATCTAGAAAAACACAGTTTGATCTGCCTTTGCAGTGGCAGAATTTCCTTTAGTTCCAGTCACCATCTCCTGAGTTGCCCTCTGGATTCTCCAGACATGCCCAGAGCTGCCTGCCTTTTGTCGTCATTCGGAGATTTTACCACAGGGCTTGGCTTCAGCGATAAATGCAAGTGTCCTGCAAACAGCTTCAATTCCACACATAAACTTGCTGACTGGATCTTTGGTTTTCTTGGAGCTTAGTTATTTTCCACCAAACATTAGAGGTAAAAATAGTTTTGCCTTTTATTATAACGAGATTGTTTCCAAATACCATTCAATCAGGCATTGCCTCTAGTTTATGCAAAATATTTTGAGATAATATTAGAACAGCTTTGTGCTCTTTTGAGCTTCTTGTCCAAAGTGCTCCACAAACCATCAGGAACCAGTTGTTTCCTATCAGAGACTGAGTACATCATTTCAGCCTCGTCACCTTCAGCACACTTTGCAATTAGAAATAAGTTCTAGAGTATATTGCAATGACTGTTGACTTGATTCAGGAAGCCGTCCACTCTTTCAAAGGTCAGTGCTGGGGAAGTGCCCCTGTGACCTGGGGTGGACGGTCCAAGCTGTTGGAACCCACGGGCATGGGCAGCAGATATGTGCAGACTCTGTAGGCAGCAGTGCAGACACCAGGACGGGCAGCCAGAACCAACAGGCTTCTAGCACTGTGAGTGAAGGCTGAGCCGCAGTGAAGGCTGGCCTCAGAAGCAGCGTGTTTGCCTTGCTCCACCCAAGTGACTCCCGTATTGCTGTCTCCCCACCCTATGTGCCCCCACTCATTTCTCCTGACCTCGCTTTGTCGGGGTAAGTCTCCAGGGGCTTAGGACCAGTGGTCAGTGTGCCACACTGACTGTTACAATATGGAACCGTGCTTCCATCTAAAGGCCTTGTGCTGGAACATCCTTATTACTCTCTGCTCCAAGTTCGCTGTCTGACAGGCCGAGCCGCAGACTCACTCCTGGCACATGAACTGCACCTTCCCCTGAATTAGCTGAGGTGTGTGGAGATTCACAGGACATGCAAGGAGCTGCCAGCGGCTCAGTGCCTCCCAGGACCTACACAGCGTGGGGCCACCTACCAACACTCCCGAGAGTTCACTGTCTGCTGTGGGGATCACGATGACCTGGGGCTCGGGGTCAGCACAATTGGTCCTTAATCAGCAGAGGGAGACATGCCCTCTGGCCACAGCAGGAGAGAGACGCAGGTTCCCAGTAACGAGGCCATCAAGCGCTGTGCAGTTTTCCATGTCAAGACATTATTTAAAGAAATTAAAGAAGATACAGGTAAATGGTGGTGGGGGTGTCATCATTGTGAATTGGAGGAATCAATACTATTGTTACAAAGGTGTTGGATAAAGTTACAGAGTTAACGGCATTCCCATGAAAGCTTAAGCGGCTTTTCTGGGCAGAAATCGACATGCTAACTGGAAATGCGGGGCGCTAAGCATATCCAAGCCGGTCTGGAGAGGAGGACAGAATGGGGGTCATCCGGGATCTAGGGTCCCAGAGACGAGGATTCCTATAGAATCAGTAGTGAAAGTGGTGTGAGATCTGTGCAAGCGCAGGCAAACAGACCCATAGGCACACACCACAAGCACACACATCCAAGACCAATAAATACTCAATTTATGTCCAATTGTATCCGCTCATGACAAATCAAAGCCACGGTCAGAACCACCGCACACCCACACCGTGGCTCAAATGGAAAAGGCGGAGACGCAGGCAGCTGCCGGGACGCGCATCGGCCGGGCCTCTGAACACGCCGGCCTCACTGGATATCCGCGCGGTGTTGCCTCCCGAGCCGAGCCTTGCCACCCCGTGGCCCAGCGATCCCGCTCCATGTGTGTGCCACGGAGGTGCCCTCAGCTCATTGGGGAGATGCCAGGGCGCCAGCCGGGGCCTGGCACGGATGGAGCGGCAAACACCGTGCCGCCGTGTGTCACGGCAGGGAGCCGGCAGACAGAGGCGCACACAGCGCTCACGGATGTGTGGAACCGGCCCCGGGGGCCTGGCCGCCCAGGTGGAGACAGGCTCCCGACCCGCAGTGGGCGTCCTGCCTCCTGCGGTGGAGTTAACAGCGGGTTCACGACAGGCGCTGTTCAGCGAGCGCCGCCCCTGGTCACGGGTTGGCTGGGAAGGCGCCCCTGGGAGGGCAGCACACTTGGGATCATGCAGCCCCTGGGGCTCGGGCTGGAGGGCGGGCCTGGGGCGCCCCTTCCGCCTTGAGCCGGTCTCTGCCCGTCAGCCCCACGTTCCCGCCTGGAGCCTCCGACCCCGGACGACGCTGATGACCGTGACCTGCACCGCGTCTTCCTGTGGAAACCCGCTGACCGCCTCTCGCCCCTTGCAGACGGACGTCCTGCACCAGAACATCTACGACTACATCCACGTGGACGACCGCCAGGACTTCCGTCGGCAGCTCCACTGGGCCATGGACCCTCCGCACGCGGCGCTCGGGCGGCCCCTGCGCTCAGAGGCAGGTGGGTCTGCCGCCGCCGGGGAAGGCAGCACGCTCCGCGGAGATGCGCCGGCCCTGATCCCCCTCCGCCTGCACCCTGAACGCGGTGCCCCGCGCCCCCTCCCCAGAGGAACCCGCCGCGGTCCCCGCGCCCGCGAGTCGGCGGCTGCCCCGTGCTCGGCCAGGGTGCCAGGTCCTCGGCGGGAAGCCTTGAGCTGGCGGCTCAGCGCAGCCGGGCCCTCGGGGCAGCCTTCCGGGAAGGCCCTGGGGCCACATTCGGTTTATTAGTGTCCGCCGACCTCGGACCGCAGGGGCGGCGCGGTTCCCTCTCACGCGGGGGGCGGAGCCCCGCCCGGGAAGCCCCAGGCGCCCCACGCGCCACGGCCCCGAGTCCCGCGCGCGGCCGGTGGCGCGGATTCCAGGGCGGAGGGCGGGCGGCGGGGGGGCCTGCGCTCATCTCGGTCTCTCCCGCCCGGCCGCGCGGTGCCGACGCCTCGGGCAGCGGAGGACGCCGCGCTGGGGAGGCTCCTCCGGGCCCAGGAGGGCGGCGCGGGATCGCCCGCCGAGTACTCGGCCTTCCTGACGCGCTGCTTCGTCTGCCGCGTGCGCTGCTTGCTGGACAGCACCTCGGGCTTCCTGGTGAGTGCGGGGGGAGGGGGGGCGCTGGGGAGCTGCTGGGGGCTGCGGAGAGGGCGCTGGGGGGCTGGGGGGTTGCAGAGTGGGGGGTCGGGGGTCTGCAGGGCGGGGGGAAAGCAGGAGGCGCTGAGGGAGCTGCAGGGTGCGAGGGGATGGGGGGAAGCTTCCCGGCAGGTTTCAGATTAGTAGCCGGTCCTATTTGTGTCTAGCTCTTCCACCACCAAAACTCCTTTGAAAAGCTCTCCCAGTGCCTACACCCAGCAGTGAGCTTGGGGCACCGAAGCCCAGAGGCCTCCTGCCTGGTCCTGGCTTCCCCACTTCTCTTGCAAATAGATGCTGGGGTTTCCACTCCCCATGCTTGACCAGCTCCTCCAGGAAAAGATAGATGGAAGAAGGAGATAATCTCCTGGGAGCTGAAAGGCATGCACCTCAGGCCTCCACACAGACCCAGAGCCTCACCTGCTGCCCCCGCCCCAGCCCATCCTGCGACTCTCCCAAGAGCCCCCGGCTAGTCCTTGAGGCAACAGTACAACACCAGGACCTCTGACCCTGGGGCCCCTGGGCCTGTTGCTGCTGGGCAGGCCACCAGGGAGCTTCTCCCACTCCCAGGACCTCTGCACACCGGTCCCCAGCCCCACTGGGGGTCAGTGTCCCCCACCTTGACTTTGGGATCCTGTGGGGGTCATCCTGGAGTTTAGTTTTAGGCCAGAGTTGGCGACTTCCCTCAGGGCTCCCAGAGGGGAGTGGGTGTTAGGTAGATGTCTCCTGATGGCTCTGAAGAGAGGGCCCTTCAAAAGCCCCTACAGACCAGGGTGAGCCCAGGATCGGCCCAGCCACCCCTGCAGGTCTCAGTGTCCTGCTCCTGGAGGGCCCCACCACATTTCGTGGTGCACGAGGGCCTTTCCAGGCCACAGGCCTGAGGGGCTCCATGGCTCCTCCAGCCACCCCAAGCCCCAGCCCACTTTCGGGAGATGCACACCCAGATGGCTCCTAGAGTCGTCCGTGGGTCCTGCTGAGGAGCAAAGCCCCTTAGAACATGTGGCCAGCATCCCCTTGCCAGGTGTGGGCAGAGGGCTGTAGTTTCTACTGCCTTTCCTGTTGGTTAGTTTTGGTTTTGTATGAACTTTTTAAAAATGTAAACGTTGCTTGTACATAGTACAAATCCAGTCACTTCACAAGAGCAGAGAATGAAGACCAGAATGAACACCCTTTGCGGGTCCCCAGCCCCCTTCCCGGAGGTCACCGCTCCGACCCCATGTACCTCCTGAAGGGGCCCCCAGCCTCCTGCTCTCCACTGACCTGTGTGAGGGAGCTGAGCTTGGGGGCCCTCCCCAGGACTCAGGGTCGTCCCCCATTTCTGTGTGTGCTCTGGGCCCTGAGCTTCACCTGCTGACCCCTCTCCAAACCCGGGTCCCCACTGGGGATGCTCGGCCTCCAGAGGACCTGTCACCTGCCTCAGGCCCCCAAAACTGCCGAGCTGCTTTCTTGCAGAGTGGGGGCAGCTTACCGAGTGGCTCCAGGCTGCCCCACAGCCTTTAAGGCAGTAGTCTGGCTTCACCCATCAACAGTGAAGTGGTAGCTTCACGCTCCCTGAATTCATTCCCCTGATCCCAAGGGACAGTGCCGAGGGTCCCTGGTGGCTGACAGTGAGGACCCAAGCCCAGCTCGGCCCCACAGCAGAGGCTCCTCCTGTGTGTCTGTTTCTGCAGGATTTTCACCTGACCTGGACCCTTCCTAAGGAAAGCACATGGGTCCTGGATCTTCTGCTACCACACATACCACTAACTGCTCACCTTTCCTTAGGCAATTATTGACCATAAATAATTTTATTTTGATAACACTTTGATCTACATTTGGTGGAAACTATGATAGTTACTATTTATTGGCTGATAATGTTTTTCATTTTTTTCAATTGGGCAACCAATTCCTAGTAAGTTAGAATCTCTTATTTCCAGAAGAACTAAAATTGGAGGGATCTTACTTCAGTCAAGCAGAGGTTGAAATGTAGGTTGAATTGAAGCTATAAAACAAAGCAGCAAATAAGCAAGTAGTTTGTAAGTGGGTGATTACACGTCACGGTTGAATTCAGCGCTGCAGCCCTGGAAAGGCCCAGGCCCCCCAGCACAGGAGCTGAGTGCAGGCCCCATGTGACCTGCAGGCTCTTTCCAGCCCCACCGTGACTGCAGAGAGCCACCCTTTCCCCGGGTCTGGGCAGCACTGTGTTACTGCCCAGGAGAGCCCATGGGTAGAATATCAGGAATCTGGAGAGCTGGTTGACATTAGGCTGGTAGACTGAGATCAGCTACAATGGAAATAGCAAAGACATTGGCTAACACTACAAACCAGGGCTTTTGTCTGGAGAGCTGGATGTTAACATCCCAGCACAGCAGTACTTTGAATCTTCCACATCAATGAGACTGGCATCAGCGAGTGCTTTACAAGTGTTTGCTCACAAAATAAACCCATATACAAACAGGGAGACAGAGAGGTGAATGGGTGAGTGGTTGGAAGGAGGGATGGATGGAAGGATGGGAGGGTGATGGGTGGTTGGAGGAATGGAAGGTGGGAGGATGGACGGATGGATGGTGGATGATGGATGGGTAGGTGTTGAATGACGGATGAAGGAATGGAAGGATGGAGGATGGGAAGGTGATGGATGGGGAGGTGATGGATGATGGAAGGACAGATGTTGGAAAGACAGGAACAGAGTGGGGCCACATTGTTCTTCCATCAAGGGAAGGAGGACCCTCAAAAGTGTTTGGTAACTAAGTCAATTATAGATTAGCTGTTGCATTATAGTGAGATCTTTTATGTTTTATCACAAACCCCTAGATATTTGTTGTTTTTAACTCACACTATAAAGTCTAGATAAACAAAATCCAATTGTCACTAAGTTTATCATCATGAATAAAGGACTAATAATTTGGAAATGGAGGGTTACAGCTAGAACGGTCCTTGGGGACTTTTGCTCCAGCAAATCCTACTCAGGGATTAACTGGTGGCTCATGGGTCAGCCCAACTCAGTGCACCTTCCCTGCCAGCGTGGGGAGGTCGGCTCACACATCCACACGCCCCAGAATGCATGCACAGGAGCATGCTTGTCAGGGCGTTCAAGAGAATCCAGGAAACCTGAGTCATTCCGAAGGCCCCCGAGATTCTGAGCATGTAGGGACTGCTCGCTCACATCTCCTTAGTGACTGAATAGATGGTTCTCCAAGTTTCCATCCCAAGAATGTGTTCTGAGCCCTTGATGGTGCCCTCATTCATTCTGCAAATAGGTCTTTGTTTCTGTCTCTGAATTGCCAGGCGATGCAGTTTCAAGGAAAACTGAAATTCCTGTTTGGACAGAAAAGGAAAGCTCCCTCAGGGACTGCTCTGCCCCCTCGGCTCTCGCTGTTCTGCACCGCGGCACCTGCCCTCCTTCCCTCCACTGCCGAGACGAAAGTGAAGAGCACATTCTTGAAGCTGAAGCACGGGGCGGACATCTCAGCCCTGACGGATGCAAGGTAAGAGTCAGGGTTGAGACAAGTGCTTTGGAATTGGTATTTTCTGTCTGTTTTCTTCATTTCCAGCAAGCAATAAAATGAGAGCTTTTTTATTTTAAAGCTAGTACAGTGTGTAGGAAACCACTCTTAGAAAAATGATGCACTTTCAAACTAATGTTTGTGACCTGTGACAGGCTGCATGCTGCCTTCATCACCGAGTCCCTGAACCCAGATGCAGCTCAGGAGAGGCACCCAAGCCTGTGTTTGCCATGGGGTGGAAGGTCAGGGCCAGCAGCCTCCTCTACTTCTCTGGGCCACGCCCCCTTCATACACAGTGGTGCCCAAATGCCAGAGGTGATGTCCAGGAGGTAGGGATATGGTACCACTGCCTTTCAGGAACAAAAAAATCAGCCTTTCAGGAGCAAAAAACACATTATATGAATTTTTGTAGGCAGCTCACATCTGTAATTTCTTGGAATGGGTTAGGTGCAGGATGTCAAAAGGTCCCTGCGTACCCAGTCTATTTCTCTGTCCCTTGTGATGGTCCCCACAGTGGGGTCGAGTGGAGCTAGCAGCTGCAGAGGAGCCCCCCCGGCCCTGCCCCAGCTCACCCCTTAAGTGCTGCATCAGCTGAGAGCTGCTGGGCTTGGAATAGCCACTCGAGTTGGGCTGAGTGCTGGGTCGACCAAGCATGGACCCAGCTGCCAGGCCCCTGGCACTGGCCGGGAGAGCCGCTCTGCACTGGCTTCGTGTGGGGCCAGCAATCTGGTGCTGGGACTCCTGGGCTCGCGGCCTGCCCAAGACAGCCTCAGGAAGACCCTGGCCCCACACCCGGCTCCCACTTACACTGAGAGCCGGCAGCTGCCCTTTTAGGAGGTGGGCATGCAGCCCACTCCCAGGAATCCCTGTTCACCCATCCACAACCCTGGGAGGGGGTGAGCCCCACGGCTTCCTTGCAAGCCCCCGGGCTCCTGTATGTCCCCACTGGGGTGTGAGTGTTCACTCCTGGTCAGCACCCAGAATTCATCTTTGGCTTCCTGGGGCAACTGTCTGGCCAGGTGGGAAGCTGAAGTTGCATGGGGAGGGTCATTCTGCTCCCTGTTCCTTGGGGTCACCTCTCATTTTTGCAACTCGGATGTGGTTGGCCTCAGGTCTGCAACTGGAGCCTCTGCCTCCGTGGCAGAAGCTGGTCAGGGTGCATGGATGGAGGGTGGCTGAGCTGCCCCTCTGGGCACCCCGACACGTGCCAGCGTGCTGAAACTGCAGCTTTCAGAGTGTATTAAATATGCATACTTCCTTAATTTTAGAGATACACAATGTCATGAGGGAGGGAAAACAGAATCCACGGAAAACTGTGAAGTGAGTGGCAAAGCAGAACCTTGCGAGTGAGCCAGGTGCAGAGGCCACTGCCAGGCTGCCATGTGCATGGGGCCCAGGGCGGAGGCCTGACACTTGTGTTCTGTGCATTGCTCTGCTTTCATTTACTGTCTCAGAGGTTTCTATTTTTAAGGCTTGCTTATCTTGACTGAAGCGCACAAGGAGCTTTCTCTTTACCACGTGTGTCTCCAGTACTAAAAACAAGAAGGGAAATCCTACCTCCCCACTTCCCTTAGAGGTCAGGGTGCAGGCTGGGCTCCCAAGCCCCCCGGGGCACAACACAGGGAGGTGCAAGCTGCACACGTGCTGTGAGCTCTGTGGGCAGCAGGTGTGGATGGCAGAGCGGGCACCTCCGTGGACCAGATGCCTAGACTGACCTCAGAGGCATGTGAGGATTTGTACATTAAGCTTCACATAAGGCCACTGAGATCAGTCCATATGCTGTACGAACACTTACCTCGGGATTGCAGAGCTGGGGCAGCGCAGAGAAGGGTGATTCCAACCTGTCTTAGGAAAGGCGCTCCCTGGGGTCCTCACAGCTCTGAATTCCCACCTGCCCCGACCTGAATGCCTGCCTAGCTTTCAGCCCCAGCACCACAGCCGCCTCCCTCTGGGCTCAAAAACCCGTCTGGGGTCTGTCCACGTCAGAGCTCTGGTGAGGCCCCGCACTCACGGACTGTCTTCCTGGGCCCTGCGTGGCCTTCCCGCAGGAATGCGCTTGAAATCCTCCCGCTGCTGCAGCCTGTTTCTACTTGGATCAGTGCTTGGGCTCTGAGTCACTCCTGGGAGGTGCAGAAGGCAAAAATGTGAGCTGCCCACCTGCACCATCCCAGCTGAGCAGGACCTGCCTCCTGTCTCTCCTCTGGTCCCTGCTCCGCCCTCTCCTCTCTTCCCCGCCTCCCTCTCCTTTCATCCAGAAAAAGCAAAGGCACTGGGAGTCATCCTGTGTGGACTAGGTCTACTTTCTGGAGCAAATTTGTCAGCCCTTCATTGACTTGAAAAGTGACGTGCATTGAAATTGCCAGCAAGCCTGAGGAAAGACTACACTGGGTCACACTTCAAAGGTGTGAGTGGCCCTGTCTGCCCCCTCAGGCGTGACAGTGGCCCTGCCAGGCTGTGTCTGCCTCAGCACACATGTGACCTCCTGTTTGTTATCTGTTCTTTGCAGAGCAAAAGCCCAAAGTCAGTGTGAGCCAGAATCACACGTGAAGCCCAACCACTCAGCAGGTACTTTAACATTTACCTTCTCAACTCCTAAGTGGGTAAAACTCATGTATCGCTCAGCAGGCTCTCCCTGTCCCTGGTCCCTGGTTCCACACATGTGCTATTCTGGAGGGCCTTGGTGTCTGGGCCCAGAGCCCAGGTCGTCGCCTCCCTGTTTGGGATACCGTGGGTCTGGGTGCTCAGGTCCCCAGTGATGGCTCTACCCTCCCCTAAATCCCCGCAGGAAGAAACAGTGCAGAAAACGGCCTGTCGGTGTTCAGGGCACAGACGGATGGTGACCGCTGGGCCCAGCTTCCTGCCAGAGCCACGTGCCCTTGCCTCAGGGGTGGCCCCGACAGTGTCCTGGACCCCAGGGTGGCCTCAGGGTAAGTGGTGCCCTGCCCAGCTGGGCGCCTCACTAACTCACAGCTGGGCTTGAGGAAGGAAGAGCTGGTGGCTGGCCTGGCAGCCTCAGGCAGGAGAGCCAGGCCTTGCTGCTGCAGAACCATGCAGATCCACACACATGCCCAACACGCTTCTCCCTGGGGAAGCGGTCATTACACTGCTGGGGCCCGGAGGGCAGTAGGGACTTCCGCCGGGACTGCCAGGTTCCACAGTCCCCTGCTCACACCACCCCTCACCACCTCACTGTAGCCAGGACACTGGGTGTCTGCCCAACCTCTCCCTTTACTGAGAAACTGTCTGCACCTCTCCTCCACAGCCCACTTACAGATGCCCCTGCCTGCTGTCCCACCCCAGCTCTACCCAGGGTCTCCTCTTGGAGGACTGGTCTGGCTGCCTGGCCTCAGGGCACCAGCCCCCGTCCCTGCATGTGCCAGCCCTGGTGCCGTGCAGTGCCGGGAGGGCTTTGGTGGCACTGCCAGGGACTGTATCTGTCTGCTCCACTTTCTGAGGGGCCCTTTGCACCAGACCCCCACCCCTTCCAGTGTCTGTAGCAGTGGGTTTGTGTGACCCTGGTCCTGTGGTGTGTACCCCAGCGACATCTGGAGGAGTCAGTGGGCGGCACACACTGCTTCCTGCACCTACCCCGTCCCTGGACCCTCAGAGCCTCACCTGGCCATCCAGGAGACCGTGGGAGGGTCAAGACAGAAGAGAAGGTGCTGGGCTGGCACCACAGGGTGCCAGGGGGTAAAAGCCTTAGTGTACCATGGGCTGGCCCGTGGCAGCCCGGCAGCTTAGTCAGTACCGCTTTAACTTGGTGCCTCTGCAGACCCCTCCGTGCTCTGGTGACAGCCATCTCCCCTCTGCAGGGGCGGGGCAGGAGAGGGCCGCGGGAGGGCGCCCGGAGGCTCCAGCACAGCGAGGTGGCGCAGGGAGGGTCACGCCTATGATCGCCACTTGGAGGCAGCAGGACCAGCTCAGCAGCTGCACTGGATGACTGGGGCGCTAGGGCAGGAGGGTGGCACCAGGCTGAAGCTGGAGCCCAGCATGGGGGGTCCATTCCCTGGGCAAGCAGGCGCCCAGGGCATCGTCCACACTGACAGCTTCACTGCTTCAGGTAGCCCACTTGTCTCTCACCCATCAAACCGTCTCCCCAGTGCCTACACTGGCCGGCTGGGCAGAACCCTGCGGGACGGAGGCCAAGCTCAGGGGCTGCCTCCCGCCAGCTTCCCCCTGCCCCAGAGGAGCCTGGAGAACGGGCTCCCTCCTCCTCGAGGACAGCGGCTTGCGGTGGGGGGCTACTGTACCCAGGACACCAAGTTTGGAGGCGAACTGGTGCCCCCCGGAAGTCTGTGCAGCCCCACTCTGTCGCTTGATGTGCCTATCAAGATGGAGAGTGACTCTGGATCTGATGATGCAGCAGACAGCTACTCTGTGTCCCCAAGCCAGGTGTGGCTGGGGGCCACTGATGTGGTCAAGAGACAGCTGGTTACTTTCCCTACCAGGATGCACCTCAAAACAGAGCTGGGCCACAGACACCAACTCTGTGCCCCGCACCTGGGGCACAGTGTGCTGGGGGCAAACCCCAGACCTGGCTGCAATCTGGCTCTGTTCCACCCCACACGCTGTGCCTGCCTGGAGCACGTGCACTGTGTTCCTGAGCCAGAGCCGCCCCCCAACTTCTGTGCACAGGGCCACCAGCCCCCAACTCTGGGCCGCAACTGCAGAGCCCCTGGGACCCTGCCTGTCATCAAGCGGGAGCCCCTGGACTCACCCCCATGGGCCACTCACAGCCAGGGTAGGGTGTCCGGGACATTCCCCAAAAGTGCCTTGGCGACACTGATGCTGCCTAAAGCTCCCGAGGGCACATTCCTGCTGTAAAGCAGAGCTTCTCCCAGAACTGACTCCTGCCCACGCTGATTTGCCCCTTGGCCAGGGGTGGTGTGGCATCAGAGCTTCTCCTGGTGGCCCCCTCAGAGCTACAGGAGTTCAGTCCTTGGTTGTGTGGGCAGGTATGCAATGTTGAATTCCGCACTTCATAAAACACCACAGAAATTCTTAAATGCAAAGTGCTCTTAGGTCGGTTCGAATATCACCATGTTTCCCTTGGAGGAATCAGAACTTCTCAGAAAGCAGCCACAGTTAGACCTGTTGGCTTGGTGGGCATACACACTCTGAGGCATCTGCAACAGTCCCAGCAGCTGGCAGGCCACTCCCCAGTCCCCCAGGGCTGTGCAGAGCAGCGACCCAGGTGGAAATTCGGGACATAACGTGCTGAGCCACAGTGAGCACGCTCCCACTCATGGACAGCATCTGGGCAGTTCCAGGCACCGTGGCGGCTGCAGGCGCTCCGTGACCCCCCAGAGTGGACACCGACAGGACGATGCCCCTGCCAGCCACCTCTGCGGCTTCCAGTAGGCACCTGAGGATGGTCGGTGCTCATCTGTCTGTCGGCCCATGTCTCCAGGAGCTGACGGAGTCTGGGTTTGCAAGTGTAGAGAAAAGAAATAGCAAGTTGAGTTGCCTGTGGAGGCCGTTCTGCAAACTGTCTAGTTTTTCAAATGAGGATTCCAGTCATCATCCCAGGAAGAATTATTAGGACAAGACAAGTAAAAATTTTTTTAAGGTAGTACATTTTGATCATAGGAAATTTGGATACAAAAGCATAAAGCAGAACATGAAGGTCACCCACAGCCCCAGCCAGAGATGGTCACCTCTCACATGGGATAGACACCAGGGTATAGAAATCCCCACCAAGCAGAAGGTGCAGCAGGAGGGCCTCCAGGTCAGGGTCCCTCCGCAGTTGCCCACCTGTGCTGGGGTGGACAGACACTCCTCCTCAGGGACAGGGGCATCTGTCTTTGAAGTCACCTCCATTGGAAGTGTCCAGAGATGGCAGGAGCCCCTGGGCAATGACTGGCTGCTCCACCATCTGGTACGTTCTGCTCCTCAGCTCGGGTCCCTCCATCATCTGTGGCTTGGGGTGTGTGTCCTCAGCTAATGATGAGGCCAGTTGGAACGTGCCTGTTCACCTCATCACAGCTCAGCACTCGCTGGAAGGACTGGGTCTTCTGGACACAGGACTTAGGCACAGCCCAGGGTGCCCATGCTCCTCGGTTGCCTCTCATGGGAGGGTGTCCCCTTAGGGTATGGCAGTGGCTGAAGGTCTCCTCCCAGTAATGTCAGAGGGTCACCTGCCAGAGCCCAGGGTCGGAGCAGTCAGTCCATGGCTTCCTGGGACCTCCCTCACAGGGCCCACCCAGCAGCTTCTCCATCTCTGCTCAGCCTGCTGGGCCTTGCAGAAGGTGACATCATCAGGACTGTCCTGTCCTCACCACCACTGCCAGTCTCCCCTCCCTTGTTATGAGGCAGCACAACCCCCAACCACCTGCTCCCATGGGCCCCCAGGACTGTGTCCCCTCCCCACCCAGTTCTGTGCCAAGCACAGCACACCTCTGCTTTCTGTGCACCTATGGACTCAACCCCTAAGATGTGAAGTGTATTTCGGAATCCCTGTCCTTCCTGTGCAAACCACACGCCCAGCCCTCATCATGGAAAGCCCCTACACCATTTTTCACATGCAGTAACCCCCAGGGTCAGAGGGGACACTAGGTTCTGTCCTCACTTCATGCACCTGAGAGCCATGCACCTGACCCAGCTGGGAGCATGTATCGTGTAACCGGGAAAACAAGGGATGGAAGAGACGCCCCTCGGTGACATCACTGCATGTGTGCACACTGTAGCAAATCCCCACATGACCAGAGCTACAGGCTGATGCCACATGGGGAGCCTCTCCGAACACATGGCTGTTCCTGCCACAGGGCCCTGGTGTCCAGGCATTCATCCACTCTCCCAGATGGCACAACCAAACTGGCCGCAGACGGCGGGCTTATTGATGTGGAATTCGGCGCCCAGGCATGGGCTCACAGGCTTGTGCACACTTGTGCCCAGGCCCTTCCTCTGTGGGTGGGCGCGACCCCCAGAGTCAGCACCGCTGCTGTCCGACAGCCATGCCCTCCTAAGAAGTGTGGGGACGGTGGTGGGATGTAGGGGGTGCAGAGGGGCCATTTCTGCTTCAAGATGTCATCAGTGCTAATTACAGGCTCATGTTGGCTGGAAGCTTTTGCCTATATAGCTGAACAAGTATTAAAGTCAAATATAATGTGGGAGGGAGATGGATGGAAGGAAGCAGATAAACACATTATATTTTACATTTTTATAGTTTCTACTGGAAAAAAAAGTTTTCAGTATCTAGACTGACTTGTTGAATTTTTAAAAGTGGATACACTATAATGAAACCTTTTATATTGTTTCCTCAGTGCCTTTAAAGAGCTTTCAAATATACTTCTGATACTCTTGTATTATTGATGTAAAATAAATCACGTTTACCATAAAAACATCTGCTTGATTTTCCAAATGAAGTCACTTTATTTCATGTTGTAAGGAGGCACTTCCTGGATAGAGTGCAGCTGCAAACGTAAGAAACCACCTGCCGCTGCTGCCAGAGGTTGCCAAGGAGGCAGACTGACTGCCTGAGGCCCCGCTCATCCTGAGGGCTGAGGCCTCCCAGGTGCCGTCAGGACACCCGGGCCCCACGTGCCTGCAGAAGGCAGACGCCTGGTGTGTGTGTGTGTGTGTGTGTGTGTGTGTGTGTGTGTGTGTGTGTGTGTGTGTGTGTGTGTGTGTGTGTGTGTGTGTGTGTGTGTGTGTGTGTGTGTGTGTGTGTGCCCTCCCATGTGTGTGTGTGTGTGTGCGCGTGAGCCCTCCCGTGTGTGTGTGTGTGTGGGGCAGACGCCTGGTGTGTGTGTGTGTGTGTGTGTGTGTGTGTGTGTGTGTGTGTGTGTGTGTGTGTGTGTGTGTGTGTGTGTGTGTGTGTGTGCCCTCCCATGTGTGTGTGTGTGTGTGCGCGTGAGCCCTCCCGTGTGTGTGTGTGTGTGGGGCAGACGCCTGGTGTGTGTGTGTGTGTGTGTGTGTGTGTGTGTGTGCCCTCCCATGTGTGTGTGTGTGTGCGCGTGAGCCCTCCCGTGTGTGTGTGTGTGTGTGCGCGCGAGCCCTCCCGTGTGTGTGTGTGTGTGTGTGAGCCCTCCCGTGTGTGTGTGTGTGTGCGCGCGAGCCCTCCCGTGTGTGTGTGTGTGAGCCCTCCCGTGTGTGCGCGCGCGAGCCCTCCCGTGTGTGTGTGTGTGTGTGTGTGTGCGCGCGCGCGTGCGAGCCCTCCCAAGTCCAGGGAGTAGTAATTTTGTTTTCTTTGGCCAAAAAGCACCCAGAAATGGAGAAGCCTCAGCACAGTGCATGGACCTGCCCCTGCCTACAGCAGGTCTAACCTTGGCCAGGCCTCCTCTATGTGCCCTGCTGGTCACTACTCCAGTTCCTGTTCTAAGACTCCTGTGTCCTTCCCAGGGGAGGCCAGGCTTCCTGCCCCCCACTCCAGCTGCTCCCTGTCTCTTGTGGCCACCTGCCAGCTTGTGGTCCCCACAGCTTCCCTGTGTCCTCCAAACTCTACACTTGTCTGTGCTGAGACCTTCTGGTGGACTGAACATCCCCACTGCAGTGGGGCTCCAGCACCACTCACCCCGCTCCTGCTGCTGGACAGGAGTGAGTCTGGACTCCTCTACACATGCAGCAGCTGCCCACCCCTGGGCCGGTGCAGGCCTGAGGAAATGGCCAGCATGCTGGTAGTGCTCACAAATTCGCTAGGTGCTGCCTCCAGGCCTGTTTCAGGCTGCAGTGACTATAGCAACCAGGTGGCATTCGGCAGCAGACAGTGTCTCACAGTAGTTCTGGAGGCTGCAAGTCCCCTGTCAGGGAGCCAGCAGGGACCTCTATGGGGTCACCTCCTTATGGACACTGATCCCATTGTCATGGCCTAGTCCTCTCCTAAAGGCCCACCTGACACCACCAGGGTTGGGTTCAACATACGAAGTTTGGGGACACACATCCCAGCACCCACGGGACCTCAGGCCCCCAGCCTCAGTGGTGAAATTGGATGATAGGACCCCGGATTTGGTGTCAGATGAGGGGCCTGGCAGTTGGTTTGCATGTATCTCCAGTCCTTCCTCAGCAGTAGTCGAGCCCCCTGCTGAATACAGGCCCTGTGACAGCACTGGGACTGGGACACAGTAGGGAGGAGGGGTGACACCCCTGGTCCATGGGGTGGGGTGCAGACAAGCATCCAGGGAAGTCCTGCAGGTCAGGGAAGAGACAGGCACAGCACAAGCGGACTGGGGTCCAAGGCTGTGTGGGGAGGTGGCCTGTGGAGCCAAGACCTGGAGCCCTGCTGCAGGTGCAGGAACAGCAGTGTGTGGGGTGGAAGAGAAGGGCTGGGGAGGAGGGGACAGGGTCCCGTAGGCACTGCAGGTCACAGGAGGGTCTGAGGGGACAGAGGGGCCCCCCAGCCTCACCCTTTCTGGCTAATTTGCCAGCCTCTATACTCTGAGGGCAGTGCTCCATCAGTAACAGATTTTCTGTCTGTGGCTTGCTTTTTCATTTAAAGATTTTTCAAAAAATAATGCAAGAGTGAAAAGCTTAGCATGGCAAACTCTTTGTGTCTGATGAATTTAGCATCTCAAAAAAATAACTGACGGTGCTTCTTAAACAGCCCGTTTGGTGTAGTTCTGCCCAGGTTTTCCCCCACCGGCCAAGTCGTATGCAAACCGCTTGCACGCCGATGCACTCTGTTCACATGTTCTGCTTTTGTCATTCTTTCGGGGACTGAGTTCATTTTTGACTCGAGCGTCAGCCGACAGCGCACTAAGGGGCTGCCACGTAACGCGGTGGGCGTTGGTCAGCTAGGTGTGGCGCAGCCCACCTTGCTCGTGTTCGCTTAACATCTGCCACCTGCCAATCACTGGTCTGGGGAGCGCTGGGGCCCCGCGAAGGGAAAAGGCCCCGCCGCATCTGGGTAAGAGGTACACCCAGGTGCGCGCAGCGCGTCCGCAGAGACGCGGGTGAAGGCACAGCGCGAGGTCGGGGAGGCTCCGGAGAGGACACCGGAGTAGGGCAGGCACTTGGTGCCTGCGGGGGGGTCCCTGACGGAAAACTGTGGGAAGGGCGGGAGAAAGTGCGCTGGGGGCGGCAGGACGCCCCGCACCCCAGTAGCCACCGGCCGGAGGGTGCGCAGGCGGGCAGGGAGTGGGCTGGGCATTCCCGCGCGCTAGGCCACGCCCTTCCTGTCTCGCCGCCGGAAGCGGAAGTGCCCTGTCCTCCCATTTCCGGTCGGTCGCAGCGCGGCGGACGGTGAGTGGACTGCGGGCCGGCGGGGGCTCCAGCCCCGACCGCCGAGCGCACCGGGTGGACGGGCGGTGGGGACTTCGAGGTCGCTGCACCGCGAACCCGGTGAACCCACGCACGCGGGGACCGCGGGCGCCACGGGAGCGCTGAGGGGCTTCCCTGGGGTGGGGTTTTCGGCCGGTTGCCTCCGCATCTGGCATTTTTCTGTCCGGTGCGGATTGCTGCGTTGGTGCACATAAAAAAAAAACCGAGAACGGAAGCGCGTGTTTGCAGAATGTGTCCCTGTGAAAGACAAGTGAGAAGGCGTGTTCCAGAGACACAGTTTAACCAGAGCCCTTAGTGAAAATCCTCTATGGATTTGAGTGTTTTCTGAAAGCAGGTGGGAGTGGGAATAAAGAATTTGGGGGAAGGGTGGATCTTTTTTTTTTTTTTGAGAGGGCATCTCTCATATTTATTGATCAAATGGTTGTTAACAATAAAATTCTGTATAGGGGACTCAATGCACAATCATTAATCCACCCCAAGCCTAATTCTCATCAGTCTCCGATCTTCTGAAGCATAACGAACAAGTTCTTACATGGTGAACAAATTCTTACATAGTGAATAAGTTCTTACATGGTGAACAGTACAAGGGCAGTCATCACAGAAACTTTAGGTTTTGATCACGCATTATGAACTATAAACAATCAGGTCAAATATAAATATTCGTTTGATTTTTATACTTGATTTATATGTGAATCCCACATTTCTCCCTTATTATTATTATTATTATTATTTTAAATAAAATGCTGAAGTGGTAGGTAGATGCAAGATAAAGGTAGGAAACATAGTTTAGTGCTGTAAGAGAGCAAATGTAGATGATCAGGTGTGTGCCTACAGGCTAAGTATTAATCCAAGCTAGACAAGGGCAACAAAAACATCCACGGATGCAGAAGATTTCTCTCAAAACGGGGGGGTGAGGTTCTAAGCCTCACCTCTGTTGATCCCCAATTTCTCACCTGATGGCCCCCCTGCGACTGTGCCTGTCTTAGGTTGTTCCTCCCTTGAGGAATCTTACCCGTCTCTGGCTAACCAGTCATCTTCCGGGGCCATACAGGGAAATGTAAAGTTGGTAAGTGAGAGAGAAGCAATATTGTTTGAAAAGGTTAGCTTTTTACTTCTTTGCAGATTTATGCCCTGTGGCTTTTATGCCCAGCATTTGTCTTGAGGTATCTTTACCACTTGAAAGAATTATGATACTCGGTAAATTCGAGATGAGGCACGAATTCTATTTAAGGGTTGTAATTAGGAAGGAAGAAGAAAAGCTATAGAAGTAGCAGACAGAAGAAAACATGGGAAGATTGATTATTTCTTTGACATATCTTCTTGTAGAGTAACTTAAGCATGTATAGGTTTTAAACTACTAATTAAATTGCGCACACACATTAACATAATAGGAATACAGTTACATAACCAAAGCAGACCTACAATTACCAGCCATCTCCAGTGAAACCAAGAAAACCAATTAGGCACCCTAGGCATTTGTGAAAACTTATCTATGATATGATGGATATTATTGTCTAACTGAATTTGAATAGTTTGAGAAAAATCAGACAAATTAAAACAACACATTCCTGGGAACTGTGCACATCCCATATGTTCTTTTAACAGTAGATAGTCTGTAGTCGCAAGATTTTGGAGCGCTGCAACTTGCACTTCTAATTCTTGGTTGAGTTCCAACAGTATAGATCCAGTCAAATTTGTTGTTTTACTGTATGCACAGGCCAGCTTAGATATCTCCTTCTTCATTCCAATGGCAATTCTAGGAGCCGGTGGGATGAATGCAGCTACAACTGCAACAGCGCCAGGATCTTTGTTGAAGTTTTTTGATGATCATCTTCTGGAATGACTCTTCCAGAGTATGTTGATGTTGGAATTTCTTCTTCATATCGTATCTTAGTTCATTTTCTGGGTAGCCAAATTAGGCTTTGATCCTCTGTATAAACACAAACAGACCCTTTGCCCACACTTTGATATGCCCTTTATACCATTGTGAAGAACTTATTGGAGGTCACCACACAGGAACTGCTGCTTTTTTTTTTTTTTTTTTTTTTTAAGAGAAAGGAATATTATCAGAAAAATGTACTTCCATAGCTGATCATCTGACAGAAGGGTGGATCTTTTTTATCTTTGAGAAGTTGCATACAGAAAAAATGAGTAGAGGTGGGAGTGAAACATATGAGGTCAAGGGGACAAAGGCGTGTGAAATGCTCTCATTTGCCAGACAGTCACCAAATACCCCTTTTAGCCCCTCTCCCCCTGGGCTATTGGGAGAGCTAGGGCTGAAGGCAGGTTTGTTTGCTGTCTGAGCACCTGTGCACTGTACCTGTGCTTTCTGCCCTGTCACCTTTATTTGTGGGAGCTGTGAACTAATAGGAAATAGAGTTTTGGATACTGCAGGCACTGGTCTTTTTCAAGGGGCTCAGGACATGTGCTGGGCCTGCAGCTCTGGTGGTGAGGTATGTACTGTCCCTGTGCTGCTGTGTCCTCTTTGAGGCCTCCTGGCACAGCTGCCCCACGGTGGGCCCGGTGGGTGATGTGAGGGCTCAGGAAATGAGAAACTGCCCCTGTTTGGGACAGAAGGGCCTTGGGCTGACACGTGATGTGAGCTTTCTGGGGCCCACAGAGACGCCACCACTGCCCTCCTCCTGCCTGTAGCCTGTAAATGCCCCTGCCCCACACGTTTGCAAAGCTCTCCCATATTTGAGTTCTGAGGGTTTGCATTTTTTACAGAGGGATTTGTAATCCTAGTTCACTGATTAATGACCTCAAATGAACTCCTTTTAGCTCCTTTGTGAGCAACTGACTTTGATGGGGGCGAGTTTTGTCCTTGAGGTTCCTACCTACCTGATGCATCTTCCCTCCCACCTCCTCCCCAAGCACCAGCACACCTCTAGCATGACAGATGCAGAACCCCTGCCTGCTTTCTGACCATGAAGGAGACGGACCGGGAGGCTGTTGCGACAGCAGTCCAGAGGGTTGCTGGGATGCTTCAACGGCCAGACCAGCTGGACAAGGTGGAGCAATATCGCAGAAGAGAGGCCCGGAAAAAGGCCTCTGTGGAGGCCAGGTTGAAGGTACGAGATCAGGGAGGCCAGGACACCTGTTTTCACTCCCAGGCAGGACAGAGCATGTATCTCGAGTTCCAGGTTCCCGCTTACTGTAATTTTACCAAATTAGAAATTAGACTTCGTGATGATCTGTATAGAGGTATAACATGACCTTTATTTAGCACATTCTTTCCAACAATTTATTACCAATCAATGAGATTTACAAAGCAGATTGCAGAATATTGCAAACACTGAAGGAACCACCTTTTTAAGCATTGGGGAGTAGCCTTTTAACTTTACAAACAGCTACTCTTCTTTATTAAAACCTCTTCTGTGGAATGCCACCAGAGAGCATTTCGTTTAGGTTATTCCAGCATGTGCCGGACTGGGTGCCAGGCATTCTGCTGGCCCTGGGTAGGAAGAAAGAGGACACACTTACTACGAGTGTGTGACAGTGAGACAAAAAAAGGAAATAGTTCACTCTTAAGGATTTGAGGATTCAGATTGGCTTTCAGCGTAATTCATTTGAAGAAGGAGGGTTTAGTAAAACACACATCTAGCATAGTTATGTAGTAGTACTAACACCATCAGTAGTTATGAAAAGGTTGCGACCATGGCTTGCTGTGGTTGACAGGCAGCAGTGCAGTCCTGGAGATTTGAGAGGATGCCTTTGGGGAAGTGAACCCTCAGGCTGATGTGACGCTGAGGGCACTTATCACTTGGCGACACTGTTAGCACCCAGGAAATGGCAGACTGGATGAGGCAGGGTGGAGGTCATTCATTTGTGCAGAGAAGCACCCAGAGACCTGATGGGCTAATGCTACATTTTTCATCAGAATTTCAATGTTTTAGAAGCTTGTGGGATTAGCAGTTTCATTAGTGACTTAGAAACCTTGTGTGATCTGCTGCAGTCGTCATTGGTTACTTGTAAATACATCTTAAGGCTCCTGGGTGAAAGGTGCCCCTGGCTTCAGTGGGGCTGCCTGGCCTTGCCCTTCCCTTCCCCATCCACCTCTGCTCCTCTCCATGCCCTCTCCACCTGCCGCACAGCTTGCCAGAGCACATTCCAGTGGGCGTGCAGCGAGTCTGCCTCTCAGAGGGACCAGTTCTGTGCAGTGGGCTTGCCATCCTAGTGCTGTGTCTGGTTCTTCCTGCGTGGCAGGATCCCCCCAAAGCTGATGAGCCAGTCCTGACAGTGTTCTGCACTTTGATAAGGCCTGCAAGGAAGCCAAGGGACGCTGTAAGATGGTACGTGCTGTCTTTCTCAGTACTGCTGAAGCGGCAGCCACGGTGCTGAGGTGTGCCCACAGTGGTGTCTGGTGTCTTCAGGCTGAGAGGCTGGCTGAGGAGTGTTGGGAGGTTTTCACAGCGATGCTTTAAAAAGCATTGTTGATCTGTTTTGAGGCAGCAATGGAATGAAAAGCAAGAGTTGCTTGTAGATAAGCTAACTCCTTGTTGAATTATATTCTCTCCCCTCTGGGTGTTGACTTCTCCCTGATACTGAAATGTCTCTTTCCTGCACGTGAGCCTGGGGCAATCTGCTCTTGGCGTCCCTCGCTCTGCTCACCTGCCAGTGTCGCCCCTAGGCCGCAATCCAGTCGCAGTTGGACGGGGTGCGCACTGGCCTGAGCCAGCTCCATAACGCCCTGAACGACGTCAAGGACATCCGGCGGTCTCTGGGCGATGTCAGCAAAGACTGGAGGCAGAGCATCAACACCATCGAGAGCCTCAAGGACGTGAAGGATGCCGTCGTGCGGCACAGCCAGCTCGCTGCAGCTGTGGAGAACCTCAAGAACATCTTCTCAGGTAGCCAGGTGGATGGCTGGGGATGCGGTGCGCTGCTGAGCTTGTCCACAGGATGCATGTGTCGTGCTCTGTGGGTGGGGCTTCCGCTTGGCATGTTCTGCCGGCTGGCCTCGGTGGGCAGTGGTTAGGATTCCTGCCCACGTAGCTGCTTACCTGGACTGTGGATGGCAGTGATGAGTTGAGCAAGTGAAGGCTGGTAGACCGCCAGCAACTCTTTGTCAGAACCAGGATAGAGCCACTGAAAGAGCTGCATGCAGTCTGGCTGTCAGAGGAGCAGACCAGCTGGGACTCTGCAGGAGGAGAAGACGCCACATGTGTGGAAGGGGTCTGGACTGTGATCTGGCAGAGAAGCCGCTTCCCCATGGGAGGGGTGCCTAAGGAGAGCAGCATTCCCAGGAGGAGGAGAATGGGCGTGGCCTGGGTGGGAGGCTCACCCCGGAGTCTGTTGTGTTCGGAGCAGGGCCTGGTGGTTTGGGGCCTGAGAGCATGGCCGTGGCTCTCCTGGAGCCACATCCCAGCACCTGGCTCCTGGGAGGAAGTGTTGGGGAGCATGCCAGTGCCACCCAGCAGGGCTCCTGTGGTGTGCAGCGTGGCCTCCCCACCTGCTGTGATGGCAGCTCCTCTGCCCCCAAAGCCTGCACCTCTCCTGTCCCCTCGCCTCTGGCGGGGTCACCAACAACCCAGTGTGAGGCCTCGGGACGGTCTGACCCCACCCCTCCCTGTGTGCCGGGTCTGGTCTCGGAGTTCTCTGTCCTTTCCCAGACTTTGCTCGGCCCCTGCACACTGCCTGGTGTGGTTCTTCCACCCACATACACTGTGAGGCCTCAGCTCCATGGCCTTGCTCCTGCCACATGGAGTCGTGGTGACCTATGTGCTGTTCATCTTTGTTCCCCTGGATTCTTGCCACTCACCCCTGCGTCTAATGGCAGCGTTGTAATGTGGCCTGCTGCTCTGCCGTGTCATCTTCCCGGGCCTGACACTCAGGGCCATGACCCAGGTTCCTTCTCACGCCCCTGATGAGTGACACGCACCCCACTACAGGTGCTCGGGAAGCAGCTCCTCTTGGTGATGGGTGGCTGCCTGGAATTGGGGCACAGTCCCCATGCCCAGATATCCTTTCTGACATTCAGCCCCACCTTCTTGTTTATTTTCTCACCTTCTAATTTCCTGTTGATTGGCTGCATTTCCTTCCAGGATGATAAAGCTAATGCTAAATGACCAGAAAGTTGCTGGAAGCATTCATCCACAGAAGTTGAAAATAATTTTCATCCCCTGATGAAAATCAAGGGTACAATATATACGAATTATCTGTAGGAGAAGGATTTCCTGGGGACACAGTGTGCTTATTGGGTCCCTCCAGGCCCTTGTCATTTGTAACTCAGGAGTCCTTTCCCCACCTTTTTTATTTTAAAATACACATACAGTAGAAGTTCCCCTCCTTATCACTTTTAAGTGCGCTGGTCTGGGGTCTGAAGCACTTTGGCACCGCCGTGTAGCCATCACCACTGTCTGTTTGCAGGATTCTTCTCTTGCTGGACAGACTTCATGTCAGTTACATTTCAGTGAGCTGGGAAGAGCCGCAGGAGCTCTGTGCCCACTCGGGGATCCCGCCCCACTGGTCAGGGGTCTGTCAGTGTCCTGTTGGTTGGGTGTTCAGTCTCGGTGTGCCCGGCATCTCCAGGGGCTCGCTGCGTCTAGGTCGTCTCCAGTTTGTTGGCGTGTGATGGTCACAGTGCCTTTAGCGGTCTTTTTATTTCTGTAGAATGGGTAGAAATGTCCCCACTTGCATTTCTGATTTTAGAATTTGAGTCCTCCTCTTTTTTTCTTACTCCGTCTAGCTTAGATTGGTCGGTTACCCATCTTTTGAAGGAGCCACCTTTTGGTTTTGTGGTTTTGTGGTTTTCCCTTGTGATTTCTTACTTGACCCATTAAGAGCATGTTAATTTCCACAATTTTCAGGTTTCCAGTTTTCTTTGTTACTGATTTCTAACTGTCGATTGTGGTCAGAGAGGATATTTTGTATATCTTTCACAATCCATTGAGATTTAATCTGTGGCCTCACCTATGGTCTGTCCTGGAGAATGTCCCGTGGGCCCTGAGAAGAGCGGGTGTGCTGTCTGGGTGGCGTGCCCTCGTGTGCCTCAGACCTGGTGGGGTGGTGGTGTCCAAGTCCTCTGTTTCCCTGCTCGCCGCCTCTGCTTGTTCTGTCCATGCTAGTGGCCTATAGAAGTCTCCAGCTGTTGATTACAGAACCATCTGTATTTCCAGTTCTTGTCAGTTTTTGCTTTGTTTGTTTTGATGGTCTGTCATTGGGTCCACAAATGTTTATGGCTGTATCTTCTTGCTGGACTGAACCTTTTATTAATACACAATTTCTTTTTTGTCTCTTGTAACCGTTTTTGATCTCTAGTCTGTTTTATCTGGTACTAGGGTAGCCAGCCTGCTCTACTATAGTCACTATTTGCATGAGTATCTTTCCCAGCCTGTCACTTTCAGCCTGTCTGTGTCTTTGGATCTCAAGCGAGTCTATTAGACAGTGTAGGGTTGGATCATGTGTTTTAATCCATTCTGTTGATCTGTTTTTGATTGGAGAGTTTAACCCACTTACATTTTAGGTAATTACCTATAAGGAGGGACTTAATTCTGTCATTTTCCCATTTGATTTCTCTGTTCCTTCCAGCTTTTTGTCTCTCATTTCCTGCATTACTGACTTTTGTGTTTGGTTGATGTTCGGTAGTAGAATGAGCTCCCTTTCTCATTTCCTTTTGTGTCTATTCTGTAGCTATTTCCTTTGCTTTCTGTAGAGGTTACATTTAACGTCTTATAGTTAGAACACTCTAATTTGTATTTATACCAGCTTAACTTCAATAACATACAGAAACTCTGCCCTATTCAACTCTGTCTCCACCCCTTATTGATGCCCCAAATCACATACACTGTATGTCCCAAAACATAGACTGTGTTTATGCATTAGTCTCTTAAATGACATAGAAAGCAAAC
Source organism: Manis pentadactyla (assembly GCF_030020395.1). Taxonomy (NCBI): domain Eukaryota; kingdom Metazoa; phylum Chordata; class Mammalia; order Pholidota; family Manidae; genus Manis; species Manis pentadactyla. The sequence continues at coordinate 141,694,422 of NC_080020.1, read as the reverse complement.
TGTGGAATTATAAGCCAAACTTACAGTAATAGTAGCTCTGTTCTAAGAATAAAAAGCTCTGTTTTTGTCTCTAAAGGTATCAATCTTTTAAAATATGTAGAACAAAAAGTAAAGTTAAAAAGCAAAGTTACAATAATACCTCTCTTTGCAGATGCCTGAGCATTCATCTTTATTTCTCCCGTCAGCTTCCTGTTGCCATCCAGTGTCCTTCCACCTCACCTGCAGGACCCCCTTGAGTGCGTCTTGCAGGGCAGGGCTAGTGGTAACCAACTTCCTTGGCTTCTGTTTATCTGAGAATGGCTTAATTTCTAATTCACTTTCAATTTTAAGGACAGTTTTGCTGGATGCAGCATTTGGGGTGGCAGTTTTCTTCTTTTAGCACTTGGAGTATGCCAGCCCACACCTTTTGTCCTCCAGAGTTCCTGCTGAGAGCTCTGCAGACGCCCCCGCTGAGGACTCCTTGGATGTGGCAGTCGGCTTCTCCCTCGCCACTTTTGGCATTCTCTCTCTTTGCCTTGGCTTTCAGCAGTTGGACTGAAATGTCTTGGTGTGGGTCTTCTTTGAATTTTTCCTGCTTGTAGTTTGTTGATGTTTTGGATGTGTATCTTCATGTGTTTCATTAAATTTATTAAGTTTTTGACCATTAGTCAAGTAATTTCTCTGTCCCTGTTTCTCTTTTCTTCTCCCGGGCCTCCCACGAGGAGCATGCTAGGCGCCTTGGTGGTGCTGCAGGCTCCATTAGTCCTTCTTCTTCCTGCTCCTCATTGATAATTTCCACTGTCCTGTCTTCAGGTTTGCTGATTCTGTCTTATGACTGCTCAAGTCTGCCTTTGAAACCCTGAAGTAAATTTTTCATTTCAATTATTGTAGTTTTTATTTTTAGTTCCAGGATTTTTGGGGGGAGAGGGGTCTTTTAGCTTTTCTATCTCTTCATTAACATTTCCATTCATCTGTCATTTTCGGGACTTTCTCCAAGTCTTCTTTCAGCTCTTTGAGCATCTTTAAGACTTGTTTTAACGTCTTTGCCTAGTAGGTCTGCCAGCCAAGTCTTTAACAGGGTTGGGTCTGTTAATTTTTTTCCTTTGAATCTCCATACTTTCCTATATCTTGGCATGCCTTATGATTTTTGGTTGAACACTGGACACTTGAATCTAATAACATGGTAATTCAGGAAATCAGATTTTTCTATTCCCCAGAGTGTGCTAATTTTTGTTTATTGTTTTTGTTTTTTGGATTGTTATACACTGTTTGTGTGCTGAGGATCAGGCTGAGGTGTAAACTTAATGTCTTCTCAGGTCTTCTCTGAGCCTGTCTGCACCTTATGCTGAGCATGGGAAAGTGGTCACTTCCTTCCTTTTTTTTTTTAGTATCATTAATATACAATTACATGAGCAACATTGTAGTTACTAGATTCCCCCCATTATCAAGTCCCCACCACTTACCCCATTGCAGTCACTGTCTATCAACATAGTAAGATGCTATAGAATCACTACTTGTCTTTTCTTTGCTATACTTCCTTCCCCATGTCCCCCCCCACATTATGTGCGCTAATAGTAATGCCCCCTTTTTTCCCTTATCCCTTCCTTCCCACCCATCCTCCCCAGTCCCTTTCCCTTTGGTAACTGTTAGTCCATTCTTGGGTTCTGTGATTCTGCTGCTGTTTTGTTCCTTCCATTTTTGCTTTGTTCTTATACTCCACAGATGAGTGAAATCATTTGGTACTTGTCTTTCTCTGCCTGGCTTATTTCACTGAGCATAATACCCTCTAGCTCCATCCATGTTGTTGCAAATGGTAGGATTTGTTTTCTTCTTATGTTTGAATAATATTCCATTATGTATATGTACCACATCTTCTTTATCCATTCATCTACTGATGGACACTTAGGTTGTTTCCATTTCTTGGCTATTGTAAATAGTGCTGCGATAAACAGAGGGTGCATATGTCTTTTTCAGACTGGGCTCCTGCATACTTAGGGTAAATTCCTAGGAGTGGAATTCCTGAGTCAAATGGCATTTCTATTTTTAGTTTTTTGAGGAACTTCCATACTGCTTTCCACAATGGTTGAACTAATTTACATTCCCACCAGCAGTGTAGGAGGGTTCCGCTTTCTCCACAACCGTGCCAACATTTGTCTTTTGGATGGTGGCCATCCTAACTGGTGTGAGGTGATAACTCATTGTGGTTTTAATTTGCGTTTCTCTGATGATTAGCAATGTGGAACATCTTCTCATGTGCCTGTTGGCCATCTGAATTTCTTCTTTGGAGAAGTGTTTGTTCAGCTCCTGTGCCCATTTTTTAATTGGATTATTTGCTTTTTATTTGTTGAGGTGCATGAGCTCTTTTTTAATATTTTGAATGTCAACCCCTTATCGGATATGTTGTTTATGAATATATTCTCCCATACTGTAGGACATCTTTTTGTTCTACTGATGGTGTCCTTGGCTGTACAGAAGCTTTTTAGTTTGATATAATCCCACTTGTTCATTTTTGCTTTTGTTTCCCTAGCCTGGGGAGATATGTTCATGAAGAAGTTGTTCATGTTTATATTCAAAAGATTTTTGCCTATGTTTTCTTGTAAGGGTTTTATGGTTTCATGACTTACATTCAGGTCTTTGATCCATTTCGAATTTACTTGTGTGTATGGGGTTAGACAATGATCCAGTTTCATTCTCTTGCATGTAGCTGTCCAGTTTTGCTAACAGCAGCTGTTGAAGAGGCTGTCCTTTCCCCATTGTATGTCTATGGGTCCTTTATCATATATTAATTGACCATATATGCTTGGGTTAATATCTGGGCTCTCTAGTCTGTTCCACTGGTCTGTGGGTCTATTCTTGTGCCAAAAGTGGTCACTTTCTTAAGTCCCCTATATATGAGGTTGTTTTTAAATGTCCTAATTTCTTAACATCTGGCTCACAAAAGGGAGAAAGAGAAAAATTAAGGCCCTTTAAATCACCTGGAAGTCCCTTCAGCTGGAGGGAGAAGGACTTCCAATGAATTGGGGGTCAGCAGCATTGTCACCTGCCTCTGTGTCTGCACCTCTGCAACCATAAGCTGCCATCAGAAACCGGAGTGCAGGCTCCAGGCTTCAGAGGACGGGGTCTTGCTCGTCTCAGCTCCCACAGGTTGTGTGCGAGCTGCTATAGGAACATGGGGCGGGGGTGGGGACTGGGGCTGGGGGCAGGTAGCTGCTATTGAAACCAGCCAGAATTGACCAGAATTCCCCTGGAAGCCACAGCCTTCATTCAGCACCAGTGCCTGGGAGTTTCTGGATAGGCTGTGTGCGGGTAGCTGTCCGGGGCTGGCTCCGGAGGCATCCTGCCTGCCTGCCATCCTCCCAGGATCCTGCACGGCCCTCTGTCTGGTTTTTTACAGTGCCTGAGATCGTGAGGGAGACCGAGGACCTCATAGAGCAGGGGGCGCTTTTGCAGGCACACCGCAAGCTAATGGACCTGGAGTGCTCCCGGGATGGGCTAATGCACGAGCAGTACCGCCTGGACAGTGGGAATGCACGCGACATGGCCCTCATCCATGGCTACTTTGGGAGCACGCAGGGGCTCTCTGATGAGCTGGCCAAGCAACTGTGGGTGGTGCTGCAGAGGTCGCTGGTCACTGTCCGCCGCAACCCCACCTTGCTGGTCTCGGTTGTCAGGATCATCGAAAGGGAAGAAAAAATTGATAGGCGCATACTTGACCGAAAAAAGCAAACTGGCTTTGTTCCTCCGGGGAGGCCCAAGAATTGGAAGGAGAAAATGTTTGCCATCTTGGACAGAACCGTGACCACCAGGATCGAGGGCACGCAGGCGGATACCAGGGAGTCCGACAAGATGTGGCTCGTCCGCCACCTGGAAATCATAAGGAAGTATGTCCTGGATGACCTCATCGTTGCCAAAAACCTCATGGTTCAGTGTTTTCCTCTGCATTACAATATCTTCAGAAGCCTCCTGAGCATGTACCACCAGGCCCTGAGCACACGGATGCAGGAGCTCGCGTCAGAGGACCTGGAAGCAAATGAGATTGTGAGCCTGTTGACGTGGGTCCTGAACACCTACACAAGGTAACCCCAGCTTTACGTCTGCAGAAAGTGCATAAAAACATGCCAACAAGACAGTTTCTAAACAGCTAGAGTGGTTTTGCTCCTGGTGTGTGCTTGACCCCCACAGGTATCGTTCCCTGGCCAACAGAAGTCCCCCTTTGGGTCGTGTGAGGGTCTTCGGCTGTGTGGATGCTCCGTGTTTGGGTGGTGCCCCTGCCCTTGATGGCCAGTGCAGTGACGGGCTTTTCTGTGACACTGAGTGCTTGCTCTGCACTCACATCCTCCATGGGTGACCCCTGGACAAGTGGTCTCACACCCCTGGACAGGGGAGGCCCAGCCCCATGATGCCCCATGACCTGCATCGTCCTGTGGCTGGTGGGAGACGCCAGCTCTCCTCCCAGCTTCTGACGACCCTGGATGTGGGCTCCTCTCACCAGCACCCCAGAAAAATCACTTCTGCCTTGTGTCTTTCCCCTTGAGTTTGGTCCCTTCCTGGAGGGGGTGTGGGCTGCTTTGTGCGTGTGTGAGTCTGAGGTAGAGTTTGAAAGTCGGGGCAGTGGTGGGGTGTTTGAGTTCTCTGAGATCAGCCAGCTCTGAGGACCTCGTGGTCTGTGAGTAGAGGATAGCATTAATACCACACTGGGGTTTTTGTTTGAGCCTATCTTGTCGCTAGTGTGTAGGAATCAATCAGCCCTCTTGTTTTAGCAGTAAGGTCTTGGGATTTTTTTGTGTCTTTGGCCACTACAGTGGTAGAGAATGTGTAAGGACATGGAGAGAAAGGAAGCATCTCCCACCCGCAGATGGTCGTGGCCACCATGGCCGTGTGGGCCAGGCCTGGCCTCAGTGCCTCCTGGCGCTGCCCTCACCCGACCTGTGGTCTGCAGGGCCTTGTCCACTCTCCCCATTTCCCCGTGTGGGCCTCAACTCCCTTGTGTCGTTCACATGAGGAGGGCTTCTGCAGTGGCCCTCTCTCCTTGTGAATGAGGCTCAGGAGTGGCGACTGGGCTCACAGGCCGTCTGGGAGGCAGGACTGGGATCTAGGCACGGGACCTTCACCAGCCCTCCTGCCACCAGGCCGAGGTGCATGTCCATGGGGGGGCAGTCTGTGCCTGCATCTAGTTTCCGGCACACTGTGAGCGTTTCCCCCTTGGGCATTCTGTGGCCTCACCCTGGGCATCCCTGCATGGTGGATGTCCTCATGGGAAAAGGCGAACTGCTTCTGTGATGGAAACATTCTGTGCTGATTACGGCTCTGGGGGTGAGAATAACCTCGTCTTCTAGTATTTGCAGGATCATGTTAAGCGTTTTTCACTCAGGAAGACCTTGGGCTTCTCACAGACACTAGACTAGCGTTAATGTCCCGTGTCATCACTCTAAACATACATGTAGGGAACTGGCAGAAGTCATACGAATTTTTTGAGCATTCAAACCCTGGACTTTTAAGAACCTAACCACATACATAGGCATTAGCTGTATTTTATGAAAACTTTTTCTGAAGCAGTCCACGTCCCTGCCTTTGGCCCAGTAGGCAGCCAGGGACACTTCCTCACTAATGCACCTCCTTACAAGCCTCATGTCGCCCTCCTGCGGGAATTAGCAACATTAACCTCAGCAGTTCATATTTCTGAATTACAGTACTTGCTTATTATTGCACATCTACTGGAGCGTGTGTTCAGCATCTGCTGTCTGCCAGGCACTGGCCTTCCCCAGAACGACAGAGCCCATCCTCACCAGGCTTCTCTCCCAAGTGCAGTCTCCAGCTCCCATCGTGCGGGCACAGCACACTGAGGCTGGGGGGTGTGGTGCCCTCGGTGGCCGCCTGGCACCGCCCAAGGCCCGGCCCACCCCTGGCTTCTGGCTGGGCATCTGTGTGTCAGAAAAAACAGTAACACTTACTGAGGATTCTCTTCTTCCCTCACAGCTAACCTTTCTCACTCCTGGTTTTCACTGTAGTGCAGAGATGATGGGGAACACGGAGCTGGCCCCAGAAGTGGACGTCAGCACCCTGGAGCCTTTGCTTGCTCCAAACGTGGTCTCTGAGCTGCTTGACACGTACATGTACACTCTTACTGTGAGTAGAGCAGCCTGCGGTCCCCAAAGGATGTCTGGTACCATGGCCGCATGGGCTGAGATCAGCAGGCAGGAGGCAGGGGGGCCTTGTCTTGGCGTTGGCTTCCTAAGGATTCACGGGCTCTGGAACTGGGTCCTCAAATGTGTGTTTGCCAGTTAGATCAACGGGGTGGTCCCTCCTCTGGCCCTGGGTCTGGAGACTGCCTGGGACTTTTGTCCCACAGAGGAGTAAGCCTGTCCTCGTTCTAGTGGGTGTGGGAGACCCAGGACGTCCCGCTGACGTGTGGTGGTGCCTGCCAGCCATGAGGCTGAGCCCTGGACTGTTAGGGTGGCAGATAGGGGAGATGCCCATGTAGTCTCCAGAAGATGCGGTCAGGGCCTGCTTCCGGGGGCAGGGTGGGCCCAAGCGTGACAGCACTGTGGCTGAGAGGCAAGGCCCGCACCTAGAAGCAGAAAGGGGCTTTGTGCCCCCCAGGTGATGATGGGATGCCTTGTGCACCGTGCACAGGCCTGGCAGAGGTGGGGGCCTCATGCTCCCCGACTCCTGTCTGGCTCGGCCTCTCCTCCAGCATCAGTCATCTGAGATGTCAGCTGGGTAGAGGCCGGCCTGCTGTGCAGGTGGCCCGTGGATGGCCTGTCTGTTGTCCCCCTGCTGTGGTGCAGGGACTCCGGGTTCTGTGCCTTTCTGGTACTGCAGCTGTACCCCAAGGAGAAAACCCTGTTCTTCCCTTTCTTTCCCTGTGATGCTGGACTTGCCTAGTCAAACATCATCGCCTGGCTGAGGAAAGCGCTAGAAACAGACAGAAGGGACTGGGTAAAGGAGAGCGAGCCTGAGGCCGACCAGGATGGGTACTACCAGACCACGCTCCCCGCCATCGTCTTCCAGGTACTGCCTGTGCTCTTGAGGCCCAGCCCCGGGTTTCGAGTGGAGCCTGTGGGGTTACGCATGGGTCACATGCTTGCTGAAGCCAGAGCCTCGCCTCCCGAGGGCTGCCTGGGCCTCCTGCTCTGGATTCTATCTCGAGCCTGATTGTACATCATTGCCTGTGATGTGTGAGTTGGAGTTTGCTTGTTTGGTGTTTCCTGATATTGTGAATAGCCAGGATTTGTCACCACCCTCAGCCCCCTGGTGTCGTCCGGGCGGTTGTCTTGCTCTCTTTCTCTTCTGGCCCCTGCGCTTTCCTTGAGCAGCACTGCTGATGGTGGAGGCTGAACCCCACCCACATGTTGCTGGGGGACTCTGTCTGCTGGCATTCCTCTCTGGGTGTCACCAACAGGTAGCCACGGCGGTCCCTACCCTTCCCTATAGTTTGGAAACTTTGACATCCTCACAGGCTGCTTGTGACTAGGACCTGGGGTGAGCTGTGCCTGTGGCATTTGCCGTGTCCTCCCAGTTCTTAAGAAATCCACAGCAGAGCCCAGACCAGCCCTTGGGGCCCATGTGACACCAACCACTCCGGCACCCTGGGCCTGTCTCCCTTTCAGCTCAGGGAGTGTGTTCCTGTCCCCCTTAGTGGGGACCAGCCCATTTGCAGGCAGTTAGGAAATGATCCACTTGGTTTTTTACCCAGTGAGAAAGGTGCTTATTTATTTATCTAACTGTTGTTTTTCAAGTGGTTTCATTTTTATCTGAATGTGGACTGTCCTATCAGCAGATGGGGCTTTTATATGAATGGAAATCTGCACTCTTGTGAGTTTATGTCAGAATTCATAAGTTCTCCAATTTCTAGATGTTTGAGCAGAATCTTCAGGTTGCTGCTCAGATCAGTGAAGATTTAAAGACAAAGGTGCTGGTCTTGTGTCTTCAGCAAATGAATTCTTTCCTGAGTAGGTAAGTATTCTCACCACTGTGCTAATTTAGAAAGCATATGTTTCCAAAAACTAAAATCAAGAATAAGTTGATCCTCATATGCTCAATATTAACACAGAATTTAAGCCTGGATATCTGACACCTTCTTTTATTAGAAACACAAGCCTTTTCTTACTACCTTCTTTTGGAGTGGGTGATGCTGTCCCCAGACCTCAGACCCACAGGTTTTGCTGAGTTTCCTAGGCTGGGGAAGACACCATGTGGCTTATGCCTAAAGATTTTCAAACCTACGCAGAAGGAGGAAGAATGGCATAAAAAGCTGTTCACCATCGCCCTTAGGGCTGCCCCCCTACACTGCCCCCTCCGTCCCCTCCCCTCTCCCCACCCCACCCTTTTCCCTGCCTCCCCTCCCCTTTCTCCCCCTCTTCCCCCCACCCTACCTGCACCTCTCTCTCTCCCCTCCCCTCTCCCTCTCCCTCTCCCTCTCTCACTCTCTCATCCAAAGTTCTCTAACCCAAGTGCCAAACAGTGTTGTGTTTCAGCCCCTACATTCTCCACCCATACTGCAGGGCCATCAACCACATAAAATGTGGGTAGGACGGTCATTCCATAGAGTCACCTGACACTGAGCTTGTGCTTGGGTTTTCCCGTGGCCTCAGACACGTCTTTCTGTCCTTACCACTCAGAAGGCACGTCATGTGCTCTTTGGGTTGCTGGGAAGCCCTGGCTGGTGATCTTCCGTCCTGTCCGTCGATGCCCACCCTGGTCCTTGGGCTGCTGCCCATGAGCCACCAGTTGGCTCCGAAGGCTTGTGGGAGCCTCAGTGTGCTTATTGTTGTGCGGGAACCTGCATGGAACCCCCATGACCTGTGTCCTGCTCAGGTGGCTCGGCTTCGAACAGCCAGCCCCTTCCTGAGGGTCTCCCTCGGCCACCCTTTGGGGCTTCAGCCTGGGTCAGTCATTTCTTGAGTCTTTGCACCAGTGTCAGCCATTTGATTATCTGAACTACACTTCGGATAGAAAGGTGGAATAAATGCTTAATTACTTCCCTTTAATCACCAGTTTTCCAATTTGCTTCTTTCTTAAGGTATATTAAAAATATATACAGCACATCGCACTGCTTTTCTTCTCCTGGATATGTCTGAGAATATCCGTGATAAATTCAACAGTTCAATAGTGTTTTGTCTTCTTGGCCTCTAAAGAGTCTAATTTATTTTGTTTGATTTCTTCAGGGAAAGCTTCAGAAAGGGACATATAATGTAACATTTGATAGTGTTTCTAAGATTGTTGTGTTTCTAGATGAATTGTTTCTCAGATATAATACCTTCCCAACTATTCACAAATGTTGCAGAATACTGTATAGTCAGAATACTGAATGGTATCTCAAAGCCTGATATGAAATTAAGTTTTTATAATCAAATTAGAACGATCAGCTTCTTGGCTCTCCTGGTAGTATAGATCATCCAGAACTGTTTTATTTTAAATGCCCCTCCAGTCGCACAGCAGTGATGGGGACCCATGGGGTGTGACATCACTGTTGTGTTGGAGACGCCTCCAGGCTTCCCTCCCGTGACCTGCCTGTGGGGCTGTGTGCTTGCAGGTACAGAGATGAGGTCCAGTCATACAAAGAAGAGCATCTGAGGAACCGTCAGCACCCGCACTACTACGTCCAATACCTGGTCGCCGTCATCAACAACTCCCAGACCTTCAAGTGAGGGGCTGCAGCCACCCCATGCTTGGGAGGAGGACAGGCCTGGGGCGCTCAGCCCCACATTGAGCAGCAGTGTCTCCTTGCAGAGAATCCATAGTCAGCTTAAAAAGGAAGTATTTGAAAAATGAAGCAGAGGAAAGCACATCTCTGAGCCAGCCCAGCGTGGACGGGATCCTAGACGCCATTGCCAAGGAGGGCTGCGGCAGTCTGCTGGAGGAGGTCTTTCTGGACTTGGAGGTGGGTGCTAGTGCTTCCTGCCCCCTTTTCTGGGCTGAGACGTGGTGTTTCTCATCTGCCCTCTTGGTGCCCCACGGTGAGTGTCCTATGGATGGTGCACTTGAGCTAAGTGGCCCCCAGGTTTGTTCCCATCAGGCTGGTACCTCTGCTTTTCTGAGGTATGTGCTTTGTATGGCACAGGCCTGGGCTGGGGTCTTTCTGACACTCAGCCAGTAAATTGGAAAGAGACATAACTCAGTGGGTCCCAAGTTAGAAATAAGTGTTTAGAGAGAGACTTGAGTGTGAGAAGTAGTGAACTCTTGATACTAAAACTAAATCGAGAATGTGTGCATGCATGCACATGTGTCTCATAGATCAGTCTCAATTTTGAAGAAAAATACAAGCAAAGTCATTAACATTGCATCTAGCATCATATCAAAGGCATACACATTGTGAATAGTAAGGTTTGTTTCAGAAATACACGTGACTGCACTGTGGAGATGTAGGCAGAAACCAGAATGTACATAAAGCAAGCTGTGATGTCTCTGCTCCTGGGAGAGAGCTCCAATGGTGGGTGGGGTGACGGTTTAGAAAACAAAAGAAATGTTTGCACTTGGAATCAGCATATGAAAAAGACAATGTGCTAGAAAAGCCAGCGACAGGCAAGACTGACCATTTCACAGAGGGGTTGCAAGTGTCCTGACTGGGAAGCAAATGCTAATCCTGCCGTTCTTCATAGAATTGCAAATTAAAACTGGGTAGATTTGTTGCCTAGAATGGCAGTGGTCAAGAACTGATGCGGGCCTGAGAAGAGTTGTTCCCTGAATTATGTGTAAAACTGGGACTCGGTACAGTTTCTGGAGGCAGTTTGTAAACAAGGTTATCCAGGTTAGGTTTTAGTTTGCATACTTTTTGACTGAGCAGCCCCTCTTCTAGGAATTTAACTTCCAGAAATATACATTCACTGCAGCATTCTTTATAACTATAAAACTTGCCAAGTTTTCAATGTCCATCAGGATTGGGTAAGTTCCAGAGTATCTGCATAATAAACATTTAATAGTCATTAACAGTACAGCATGTGCTTGCAGACACCTGCCCGTGTGAGGTTGCGACCTCACGGGAGGTGTGTGGTGTAAGCATAATCTGTTAATGTGGTTTGCGGATAGCATTGCACTAGTTTAACGTGGTTTGTGGGTAGCATTGCACTAGTTTTCCCAGGAGCAGGTGTGGAAGTAACCGTTGCTCAGGCCTCACGAGTTTGGCTCTGCAACACTTCCCTCCTGGTGCAGTGACTTGGGGACACTGTCCAGGTGATGTTTTCTGTGCTCTACACTTCTCAGCAACATCTCAGTGAGCTGATGACCAAGAAGTGGCTGTCGGGGTCGAGTGCTGTGGACATCATCTGTGTCACCGTGGAGGACTATTTCAACGATTTTGCCAAGATTAAAAAGCCATATAAAAAGGTAGGGATGTGGGGCACAGTGGCGTGTCAGTGTCCAAGTGGAAGTGCACATGTGGCTTGGTCAACGTAGAGCAGGCGGGAGACACCAGGCCTGAAGACAGAGGAGGGCGTGGGCTTCTGCGTGGAGACCGAGGCTGTTTGTCCAGGACCCCTAGGCCCGGAACCCCACACATGGCAGGGACCTCCTCAGCAGCACCAGGGCCCCTCGAGGGCAGGCCGCTGGCCTCTCCACCTGGCAGAGGACCAAAGGGTGCTAGCTGCGTGACGCAGAACCCGTGAGAGCCCAGAGCCCCATGGCAGGTAGGGGAGCAGAGCCATGTGCAGAGCACATGCCGGTCTGATTCTTCTCCAGGTCTTACCAGGGGTGGGGGACCTCTTCCCCCACTATTCTCAGAACGTTGTGTTGTTTTTGCTGCTGTTACCATCAAAAGTGTTACCATTTTAAAGTGAGGCGTTCTACATGTTTGTTTCCGGTTTGTGAAATGTAGTGGTTCTGCTAAGTCGCTCTCAGGTCCAGACGCGTGGTGAAGCCGTCTTTGTTCCCAGGGTTTGCTGTCTCTGAGCGCGGACGTGTTTCCCTGCTGGCCCTACGGCTTCTCCCCGCTCGCCGTGGCTCCCTGCCTCATGGCCAGTGTAACTGCTCTGCTGTTAGAAGTGATGCTTGCCAGGACCCACATGTTCTAAACCCGCCCCTCCCAGCCGCTGGGAGCCGCGCCATGTGGGGCCGCCCTGCTCACTCCGAATTTCTGCTTGCACAGCGTTTGGCTTCACCTTTTTTGTCTGTAAACATCACTGTGCTGATGAGCCTGAGTGTGTCTGTGGAGCCCGCAGGCCAAGTGCTCTGTGCCCGGGGAGATCACTCTCAGTCTCTAAGGCTGGCCCTTTGCTGTGTGCACCTGCTGGACGCCTGTGGGGTACCCCCAACCTTGGCGCAGGGAGTGGAGCCTCCCACAGGTAGATGGGACCCAGCTTCTGTTGGTCTCAGGGCCCAGATGCCGCACACCCCTCACCTGTTTCATGTGCACCTCTGCAGGGTGTCTGGTGCCTGTTTCCCACTGGTGGGGGGGCTCACGCTAGTGGGAGCCTAGGTCTCCCATGTGTCCCCTTTACTGGGAAGAACCCATGTGTGGATTTGGGGTTCCTTGGAAGCACCCCTGGCTCCAGTGCCAGAGCCTAGTTCTGGGCACATCTGCCCTGCAGAGCACACACTCTGCCCTCGGGCACCATGCTGAGGTGCGTGTGGCAGGGATCCCAGAATGGCTTGGAATGGGTGCTGTGCTGCCCCTGTTGTGCATTTGTGTCCCCAGAGCGGCGGCGAGGCTGCAGGCAGGTGCTATTGGTGCTCACCTGCTGGCTTTCCAGATAGGAGCTCCAGCATGCATGCGTGTCAGCACCTGTGGGCGCCACCCACAGGCCGCTGGCCAGCCGCCCGCAGGCGTGCTAACCTTCCCTTTCACTGTTTACTTTGATGGAATGGTGAATGTGGTAGGGTTTTCAAAACAAGGTCAGGCAGACCAGGGCGCCTCTTAAGCTTAGCGCTCACTCTGGGCTCCTGCCGTGGAGCAGTGGGAAGTGCCCGGGTTCACCCAAAGCCCACGTTTGCCCCACAGAAGATGATAGCCGAGGCACACCGGCGGGTGGTGGTGGAGTACCTGCGGGCCGTCATGCAGAAGCGCATCTCCTTCCGGAGCCCGGAGGAGCGCAAGGAGGGTGCGGAGAGGATGGTCCGCGAGGCTGAGCAGCTGCACTTCCTGTTCCGGAAGCTGGCCTCCGTGAGTGCGCTGTCCCGGCAGCTGCCCCCGCTCTCCCCGGGGCTCCGCCGCTGAGAGGCATCAGTGGTGTCAGAACCAAGTAACAGCTGGTTCGTTTTTCTGGAAACAGGACCTGCCCGCAGATGTGTCTGAGCCTGGGGTGGGGCACATGTGTGGAGGGCTGTAGCTTCTAGACTCTGGGGGCGGCACAGCAGCCTTGCTCTGAGATGGCGCTTGAGGCTCACCCTTCCTGAGCGGCTGCTGTGCTGTCCCGAGATGCTGGGCTGCCGAGGCAGTAGGTGCCCCCAGCCTTCCGTCCCCTGCCTCCTTCAAAGGAGCCCAGCCCCCATGGCAGAGCAAGGCTTGTTTGCTGGAAGGGGGAGCCACTCGGGGCGTCAGCCAGGGGTCTTGACGGAGACACCGGTGCCTCTGACGAGCGTGGTCACCGCCCTCCAGGGTTTTGGGGAGGACACAGACGCGCACTGTGACAGCATCATCGCCATCGCAGAGGTGATTAAGCTCACAGACCCCTCCCTGCTCTACCTGGAAGTCTCGACTCTGGTCAGCAAGTACCCAGACATCAGGTAAGACAACGTGTCTTCCCATTCCAGCCGGAATAACAAGAGGGGAGCAGCGAGGTCGTTCGTTGCTAGGGTCCCTGCCATAGGCGTGGGTCTGGTGGGCAGCAGCGGTCCGGGCACCTGGGAGGACCGGCCCTGCAGACAGCAGCCACGGGCAGGGCATCAGGAGCCTGCTGTGCTCCCTGCAGCCTAGGCTTTAGGCCGGCATCTGCCGTGCAAGCCCCTTGTGCCCCTCGGCTGGTTCACCCCAGGTGCTTTTGTGAGCCTGTCCCCTCCTGCCTCCTCTGCCCAGCACCTGCTCTGAGCTGGCTTTGGGGAACCTGTGCATGGGCAGGGAGCATGCTTCTGCCCGCCAGCCTGGGCCTCTGTCATCTGGAGCGTGCTGGGCGTGGGGCAAGCACTGTGGGTGCCCGACGTGCCCCTGACGTGGGACCCCACCCACAGGGATGATCACATTGGCGCCCTGCTGGCCATGCGAGGGGACGCCAGCCGGGACATGAAGCAGACCATCATTGAGACACTGGAGCAGGGCCCGGCGCAGCCCAGCCCCGGCTACGTGCCCATCTTCAAGGAGATCGTGGTCCCCAGCCTGAATGTGGCCAAGCTGCTCAAGTAGGCATGTCGAGGCCGCGCTCCCGCCCACCCTCAGCCCTGCGTGTCCGCTTCCTTGGCACCAAGCGCACGCTGCCTGAGGAACATGCCCTGAGGCCATACATCCCCAGCGGCCTGTGTGGGCGCCTGCGCGGCCTGTCCTCACGCTGCCCTGGGCCGCTCATTCCGCTGCACACCTGTCACGCTCTGCTACTTAATAAAGAGCCTGAACTCCTGCCAGGAAGCAAAAACATGCAGTTGTGCGGGTTTTCTTACTAGTGAATGTCTTGCGCTGCTTTCCAGTTGCCAGACCTGCCCTCGGGGTCACCCTCTGCCTCAGCGTGGAGCCCCTTAGGCACAGGTCCCTGGACTTGCGCCTCAGCTCTCACCTCCTGGGTCACAGCTCGTCCTCCCACCCGGTGCCGGGCAGTCAGCAAGTGGATGAGCCGAGTGCGTCAGGTCTGGTACAGCGAGCGAGGATGCGGCGGTGACGTGCACCTGGGCCACCGCTAACCTGGCTCCGGAGCCCTTTCTGTTGCCACCATCTCTCTGCAGCACCTGCCTCAGCAGTGGCCTCAGGTTGCACCTTAGGGTTTAATTTTACACCCAGTTAACTACCAAAAAACACCCAAAATAAACATCCTGACCCTTCCTCATGCCACATCTCAGTGGACGGCCGGCTCTCGTGTAACCATGTGACACTGGGACAGGAAGTTGAAGGGCTCTGCTGGCAGGTCCCGCCACCCTTGCTTCCGGGCCCTGGGACTGGCTGGCCCCTTCGCCGCGGGCCGCGAGCCTCCCTGGGGACGTGCCGTGCAGTGTGCTCTCTGCCTGCTGCTGCAGGACATCCTGGGTATCATGTCAGGCTGCGGCCACAGGTGTCAGGTCTGTGTGACATGGGTTTTCCTCTCGAGGCATGTTTGAGACAGCAGTTGGTGCTGCACTGTCATTTCACCCTCATGAGACATGAAAAACTGACTAGGGGACTTGCTCTTGGGTCTGAACCTAAATGGAATTTGGGGGTGTAGGAGCCAGACACAGCTCTGGTGTTACCTGCGCAGGACAGGTGTGGTCCTCCTGAAGGGGTGTGGCTGCTCTGCTATTCCCTGTGTGCACGTTCGTTCTGACAGGCCCCAGACGCTGCTCAAGTGCTCAGTGCTTTTATTGATAGTCATTAATTACTTAGTGCCTCTTATAATAAAAAATGTTTATTTTTCCACTGGCTGAGAGAATTTTTACTCCAGGTTACTTCTGGAAAAAATACCAAGGTGAGCATTCAGTGACAGGCCGGGTGTCACGCATCTGCTGGTGTTTGACGTCACATTGCAAACCATGGGGACATGTGACTTTGGAGCAGGACATTGGCCGGGATGGGCTGGGCAGTGGGGGCCACGGCAGAGGGCCATCTCCCAGAGGGTGTGCATGCTGACACCCAGGGGAGGGTCATGTTCAGGCAGGCCGCTTAGTGAGAGACCAGTGCATGGGACCCCAGGGCCCGTCGGCAATGGGCCTAACAGGACAGGGAGCCTGCAGCCCCTCCCAGGAGCAGGTTCATCTGCTTGGGCCACCACAGACTCCCTGAGTCTGAGACTCATTCTGCATGAAATCACTTTGCCATTCAGTTGGAAGAACACAAGCTAGGAAACTTCCTTGGCTCGGTGTTATTCAGTGGGTTTCCAGGGAGTGGGAAGAAGGGGCTCCTGACTGTTAACCAGTGGGTACGTGGCTCCTGCCAGCCCAGCTGTCACCTGCGTGCTGTCCCTGTGTCTAAGGCACAGTCCAGGTGGCTCTAACGAGCACACCCCAAAACGCGAAGCCTGAGCACGGGGCTGGCTTCCTTTGCTGTGGGGGTTGGTCCGGGTTGGGGCTTCCAGCCGCCCTGCCTGCCCATCTTGTGGGGCACAGCTCAGCTAGGAATGCCAGGGAGGACAGCCTGGGAGGTCCTCCCCTCCTGGGAGCAGACCCAAGGCACAGTGTGAGGGGAAGCCAGGGAAGTGGCCCCCTGGAGTAGCTGAGCTGGGGGCCCTGATCCCGCATGACTGTCCTCTCGAGGCCCAGGTGAAGGCATGTGGGGGGTGCTTTTCCCAGCCTCAGAGTGCTAGGACTGCAAAGTCAAAGGACTCATGGGGCTCACAGGGAGTGAGGCCCTACCCACACCTTGATTTCAGACAGGCTCCCCGGTTGGGGGCTTCCTTGTGGCAGCCCCAGGGATGAGCACACTCCTTGGGAACTCTGCCCCCTTTGAAATGGCTGTTTGCTGGTTAGACCTCTGAGGATACCTGTGGACTCGACTTTCACTTGCTATTTTCTTTTTATGATACTTAAAATTTTAGCTGTTGAGGGGTATGTTTCTGTGATGCTGAGACCTCAAGGGTGACTGTTGGGCCTGCGTGTAGGGCCGGCCCTTGTGGCTTTGCCTGCTGGGAGCTTCACTGGAATCCACCTGCGGGGCAGGGGGGTTGGTGATGACAACAGGATGCCCCGTGACATTTAGGGGCAGGTACACTGGTCCCCTCCCTTGGGTCCACCCACATTTCTGCCCCTGCCACCACACTTGACCCCACCAAGGCCCTTGCCCACCCAGGCTCTGGACCCCACTGTCCCTGTCCACCTCCTTACAGTCCCTGGCCCACCCCCTCCCCATCTGGCCGGGTGGGCACTGCTCCTGCCCTTCCCAGGGCTGCCGACTGTGTGCAGCTATGCATGTGAGTGGTGGCTGGCTGCCCATCTCTGCTGGGGAAGCCTGGGTTCCCAGGGCCCAGGCTGTGCCTGCAGCCATGTGTCCAATGATCTTGGATACCCAGAAGGGGCTTCCTGATACACACACATGTCAACCACTTTAGTGCCAGCACAATGCCTGCAGGGATGCCTTAAATTCTCCTCAATACGATTTCTCATTTAGAAACAAAATGCTCACTCAGAAATGCCTTGGAACATTTTTAATAGGCTTGATCAAGCAGTCACGGCAGGTTCTGTGATGGGATCCTGCCCAGGACACATCCATGTGGCGCTTTAAGGCACATTGTTTTGTGATTAGGGGCAACACAAGTTTGACTAAAATTACATTCACAAAATCAACAATGTCCATGACTTGTAACTTAAAATACATTTCAATTCCAATGAAATTCTTCCTTAAATATCTTTTTGCAATAGATCAATAGCGCACAGTGTGTGAGCACTGTAACAAAACTATTTTCAAAAAAACAAGTGAGAAATAGCTAGTTATATACTTTATAGTACACAAAGTGGGCCAACGTTCAGTATTAAATAAATAGGATTCTTTCCTAATAAAAAAATTTTACAACAGTTTTCCTAAGGAAATACATTCATAAGACTATGTACATTCTAGTTTACGATGACGAGAACAGCTAAGATTCTCAGTTATGAAATGCGTCCACAGTACTGGGGTTCATAACACTGACTCTGGAGGGCCGAAATGGGGGGATCTGTGCATCGGGCTTCCTGCCTGCCTTCAGTTCCACGCGGCTGTGCTTGCCCTGTGCAATCCAATGCAGAAGATCTGCCTTCCCACCGCAGAACACATGGGGCCATCAAGGTGGCCAGAGGCATTTGTCATGCTGATTCACCACCTGGCCATTCAGTAGCTCTGGTGTGGACTGGGGTGTCTGGGAACTGTCCCTGAGCCGCTTTCCCAGACTGACTCAGGCTCCGGCTCTGCAGCTGGGGTCAAACTGGCCTCGCAGCCCAGGTGAATGTTAAGGCAGCTGAAGGTACTGGCCCAGTGGAGCCACGCCTGCAGGGAGCCCTCCTACAGATGTGCTGGGTGGCTGGGTGCCTGGCTAGCCTGGGTGCAGTGGGGTCACCAATGGGTTTGGGTGTGCAGGGAATGGCTAGATTGTGCTCTGAGTTGGTTAAAATTCACAGCATGTGGAGAATGGCTACGCAAAGCCAAACATCACCTGTTTATCTGTGGTGGCGGAGCTCATGACTCGAGTAATGAGCAGGTCCTCACCTGGACTCACGTGCATTGTGAAAACAGACTGCTAGTAATCCTGGGCTCTGACAGCTGGGAGGACTTGGCCATCAGCACAGTGTGGCTGGTCCTTTCCTGAGCAGGGCTGAGTCTAGCTTCTTCAGAGAAGCTCCTAGGGCATCTGGAAGCCCACTGCTCCTTATCCTTTACCACCTGTGTGTGAAGGAGAGGGCAGATGGGGGCCGACCGTGCAGCTCCGTCCCTGACTCACTGTGCAGCTGCCTTGCCCCACTCCCCACTGCACCCCCCAGGACAGCTGGACTGTGGTCACCCTCCAGAGGAGAGGAGGTGCTCTGCCCAAGGCTGCACCCCTGAAACCTCAGCGGGGTGGGAGGGAGTCTATCCTACAAGGTCCTCTGGGCAGGCCTAGGGGTCCTACAAGCCTCTGAACCTCCTGCCAGTCCCTGGACTCCCCACGAGACAGCAACTCCTCCCCTGCTGTCGTTGAGGGGCCAGAGCAGCCATGGGGCCCAGGTCCCTAGGGATGGGCTGTGACTCTAAAGATTGCTTGCTAAGCGAGGGTCCCCACTCGAGCTGTGCAGTTGCACCCACATGGGCGGTGCACCCTCTAAGCCAGCCTGGCCATCCACCAGTGTTGAGGGGACAGCTCAGGCTGGAGGGCAGGTGTGTGGGGATGGGGCGATGCCTGGTGCCCAGAGGCCATTACACCAACACCTGGGTGCATGCAAGACAACTGCTGGGCTCTGGGAGGATGAACAGATGGAAGATGTTTCTGCAAGTGTACCTACAATCCATAGACTGACAGGTAGCTCAAAGACCTGGCAAGTGGCTATCAAGGTATCATGGGGGGCTCAGATACCCACAACCCCAAACCCAAGGCCTGGGAATTGCTCCCGGACTCAGGGCTCCCACCCTCGCTGGGGTAAGCCCAGGGGAGCTTTGAAAGAGGCAGCCAGGGCCTGGAATCTTGAATGGGTATCACGTCGGGAAAATCTTATTTTGTGCATGCCTCAGTTTCCCTGGCAGTGATGATAACATGGACACAACGTGGCAAGAACTCAAACACGAAGCCTAGCCTCTGGGGCCCAGGACCCTTCTTATCCCTAAGTAGGGGCACAATGGACAGAGTCGCACACAAGTGCTGGCTCAGTTCGCAACCAGGCAGGTGGACAGAAGGACCCGCACAGGGGCACCTGCCCAGGCCCCGCCCCCCGGAAGCTGGAAGGGGCTGGGGAGATCCAGCTGCCGGCCTTCAGGTCCTCTCTGCAGGCGGCCCCACTGACTTCCAAGGTTCATGCCTGCCGGCAGGACTGATCCCTGGGGCCCACTCTAAACCAGAGTCCAGCTCGCTGGCCGCTCCAGCACCTAGAGGCTGGACGGCTGAGCGCCCAGGGCTACTCCAGGAGCCAGACGGGAGGGCCCTGAGGCGGAGCCGTGGACGAGGACCCCCCCGGTGGGCGGGGCCGTGGGGAGCGGATCCCCCGGGTGGGGGAACGTGGAGGAAGAACCCCCTGGGGGCGGGCCCGTGGGGGACGAGCCCCGGGAGGTAGGGGCCGTGGCGGGCCCGGCCCGCGCCTGTCACAGCGGCGTCTCCTCCTGCTCCAGAGAGTGCGGCGGCGTGTGGCACGACGGCTGCAGGGACGCCAGCTTGAGCAGCGCTGGGCGGCGGCGCGCGCGGGGCCTCTGAAAGGAGCGCCGGCTGTGCACGCGGCGCGCCGCCGCAGACCGCGCGTGCGAGCCCGGCAGCCCACGGCGCTCCGGCCCCGCCCCCGGCTCGCGGTCGGGCGGCACGGGGGGCGCGGCCGGGGCCGGGCTCGGGGCGCGCACGCGCAGGGTCCGCTCAGGCGGCCGGGCCCTCTCAGCTGCGGGCGGGGCTCCCCGCGGGGACGAGCGTCGGGTCAGCGGCACGTCGGAGCCCGTGTCACCTGTGGGAGAGGCGGCGTGAGCGCGGAGACCGCCGGGGGTCGGGCGGGGAAGAAGGCTAGTGCGGCTTGGTGACCCGGGGGCGGGGTCCTGGGGGCCTGGGGGCCCCGGGGCCGGCCCCCAACATACCCAGCCTGAATCCCGTCCCCACTACTTGCAAGGCTCTGGCAGTTCCAGGCCATGCCCTGGTTGTGCCCCCTCCCGCCCCGGTACACAGTGACAGGGTCAGCCGAGGACCCGACTCTGCAGCCCTACCATCAGGTGCCCCTTCCACGAGAGGGAGCCCAGCACCATGCCCGCCCTGCCGTAAGGACCCAGGCAAGAGGGAGGGGAAAGTATGAGGTTCAGACACAGAAGCCAGAAAAGGCAGAGGGGCAGCAGAAGCACAGGCAGGGGGTCCTGCGCTCGGCATTGTCATCTGCCCCCAGCTCACTGCAACTGTCACTTTTCATCCCCACGAGGGGACGTCCCAAGAGGAAGCCAAGGGAAAGGCTGGTTTCCTGCTTCCTCCCAAGTGCCCACCGAATGCCCAAAGGGAATGTGAAATGATCCCACACCCTGCCCAGGGGATGGGGGGCCTAAGAACCCTTCCTTGCAGAAGACAAAGTGGCCGCACCTTCCGGGGACCCAGCTGGAGCACCCCTGCTGGGGAAGTACCTTCCCTCCCCTCCTCTCCTGAACCAGAAGCCCCCATGGGCCGGGGCAGGGCTGGCTGGTGGGCAGGCCAGCTGTCGGCCTGCTATCCTCTCCATGAGGCTCGAAGGTGCGGCAGATTTGGACCTGGATCCTGCTGCCCTGTAGGCTTTCCCAGGGCCAGGGCCTTAGCGGGAAGACATGTCCCTCCCCATGCAGCCCTGTCCGCTCCCTGCTCAGCCTTCATCCCGGGCTGATCGCCAGACTGAATGCTCATCTCAGGTAAGCGGTGATCAGCCAAGAACCCAAGAGCACATCTCCTAAAATCAAACATCTCTCAGCTGGAGAAGCAGAGACACAGACGCTCTCCTAAGGAATGTGCGCTGGAGAAAGAGGCCAGGGGGACAGGTTCAGAAGGAGGAGTAGCTGCGCGAGGTGTGCAGAGGGTCCAGGGCATGAGGCAGGCCTGCAGAGGAGCTAAGGAGAGAGCAGGTGTTAAACGGTGGAGTGGGGGTGCTGGTTACATGTGTGTGGACTCAGGCAGGGCCTTCGGGGGCCCCTCCTCAGTGCTGTCGGCCAGCAGAAAGGAGTCCACGGACTTGCTGCTGAGGCGGAAGGGTGCCAGGCGGTGGAAGTGTCCTGGAGAGCAGGGGATCTGCACACGGGCCCTCTGGGAGGGCACCACCGTCTCCCCAGGAGACAGCCAGGGCGGCACCCTGGTGAGGATGCTCAGGTCTTCATCCGGGGAGAACACGGGGTTGTCAATTCCTAGGAGAGAGGCAGCGGCTGATCAGCATCCTGGGTCCCCCCTCCAAGGTGGCAGAGAGGGAGGGTGCTGCCTGGGGGCCAGACACCAGCCTGTCCTGCAGCCGCCACCTGCCGGGTCACCTGGAAGATCAGGGTCACATGCCTTTGGGGGTCAGGCCTTGCTCCACACGGCACAGGTAACAGCTCCCTTCTCCTGCAGTAGAGGCCCCTGTTGGCCACCTGCAGCCTGTGGGCCAGCCGGGGACTGCCCCACCCTCACCTGAGGGGGAGTCTGTGGCTGCGTCCTGCGTGACGTGCGCCAGGAACTCGATCCCCCCGCTCATCTCCTCAGCGTCATGGTCCGGGGCCGCGTCGGTGTCAGAAAGTTCCATATCTGGTGTCAAAAGGCAGGAGCAGCGTGAGGGAAACGGTCTGGGGGCCGGACAGGCCTAGTCCGACACTGCTGACCAGCACCTTGACCAGTGTGCACCCTGAGGGCTGTCATTGCTGCCACCCCACCCCAGCCGCGCCTGGGCACTCAGTGGGAGGCAGTTCCCAGACTGTCATGCAGGCAGGGATGGGGCGGGGGCGGGGGCGGCGGCGCCTGCTCCCCAGCTGCACCTGGCCTTTTTGAGGAGGGGGGCATGCTGGACAAGAGGCTGGAGCCACAGGGCCAGAAGGGCAAGGGCCTGAGGAGGGGCCCTGCTTGGAGGGGTACTTGTGGCTCAAACACAGGTGGGGATGAGGGACAAGGGGACGAGGAGCCCTCCTCAAGGGCACCGCCTTCCAGAGGCTGCGGCCCTGCAGTCCCAGCCCCCACCAAGGTGGGACAGGCCGGGCAACAGCCTGCAGAGGGTCCTGGGAGCCAGGGGAAGGGTCTCCCTGGAAGGACAGCCCTCTGCACCTGCCCCATCACAGGTCCCCAGCCCCTTCCGGCCAGCATCTCTGCCACGGCCCTGGCAGTACCTTTCTCCTTAATGGTGAAACTGTGTACTGAGCTCTCCATTGGCAGTTTTCCATTGGGAATGCTGCTATTCCTCTGGGAAGTGAAGGAGGCCACTTAACACCCGGGCAGCATGGGGTCCCCACTGCCCAACCGCACCTGCGGCCCAGGCCGCCCCAAAGGCCGCGCTACCCGCTTCTGCGCACGCTCCCTCTTATACAGCTTGGCGGCCTTCTTGTTCTGGTTGATGCCCAGCTTGGTGGACTTGAAAGACTCCAGGCGCTTCCGCATGGTCCGGTGGAAGATCTCCTTGTCCTGCTTCTCATCCTCGGTGGGTGTCAGCTCGTGCCGGCTGTACAGGTGCTTGTACTGGGGGAGCCGAGAGCCACAGCTGCAGGCACCTGCGTGGCTGGGCACTGGGGGATCCCCAAGCCCAGCACTCCCGGCCCAGCCCGCCTCCTCTCAGCCAGAGACTGGGTGCCCACCTCCTGCCTGGGCTTGTACAGGTACTGCTGCAGCGTGTGGTGCGTCACCATGTCCTCCGTGTCGCGGATGCTCCTCCTCCGCTGCTCCAGGGACTGCATGTCCAGGCACACGGCACTGACGTTCTCCCGCCTGCACAGGGACCCACTGAGCGGGCAGCGCCCTCCCGCCCCACACCCCATGCCCCGCGGGCTTGTCCTGGGCTCCTCCCATGGGGGTGTAGTCAGACTGGCCCCCGCAAGGCCTACCTGCCTCCTACTCAGGGTCCCCACTCCCCAGGGCCGCCCCTTTCCCCCCAAGGCCTGGCGTGAGCCTCGCCTCCCAGCAGCTGTCCGCTGGCTGACAAACCCAGGGCAGCCCCCACTGGCCACGGGCCCACCACACAGCAGAGTCAGGGGTCGCGCAGGCCAGGGCCAGGACACAGCGTGGCCTCTGGTCCCACACCTGTTTCCCTGACTTGTTGTCCAGCCCGGCCTCCCTGCATGTTGCCTGTGTCAGTGAGAACTTGAGCATGCTGACTGGCTAAGGAAGGGATTTGTCTGGGCAGGTCGCCGCCCATTTCCACACCCCTCCCTGCACACCGCCATTCCCAAGCCCAGGCCTGCAGCCTCTGCTCCCCTATTCACAATCAGTTGCCCCTAGATGCCCAGTGGCTGGCGTCTGTCCAGAGGGAACCATGTCAGAGGGTCTGGGGAAGCGCTGGTCAAGGAAGAACCCTGCCCTCAGCAGCCTCCAGGGCCGTGGTCAGAAGCAGCCAGGCGGGGCTGGCCTCCTGAAGGGAGCAGTGGGGACTTGTGCACACGTACAGGAAGTAGGAAACAGAGGCCTCCACGGTTGAAGGGCGTGGTGTGCTGAAGTCCACATTGACCATGTTGTCGGTGCTTGGGGAGCGAATGAAGGCCAGGGACCCCCGGCGCTCTCCCTGTGGTGGGAGAGACGACCCGTGTCAGCAGGCAGAGGGCCCTCAGCCGCGGTGGGAGCGGGAGCCGGGGGGCCACAGGGTGCTGTTCACCCGATTCAGCAGCCCCCAGCCGCTGCTGAGCAGAGGTTCCAGAGGCCACACCCAGGGCTTGCCTGAGCCAGGCAGTCAGCAGGCTGTTACGTCCAGGAGGAAAGTCAAGACAGCTGTGTGTGCAAACACAGTACCTCCCTGGGCACCTGGGCGAGTGTCAGAGAGGCACTGCGACCCCAGAGAGCTCCCAGCCCACTCCATGGCTGGGCATGCAGGCGTGTGGCAGGGGCCATTACAGGGCACAGGGGTGACCCCTTGGGGAGGGTGGCAGGGTCAAGACTTCACTTGTGAGGGTCCTGTATGCACTGAGGACACTCCATGGGGGGGCAGCTGGGAGAGGGGAGGCTGAAGCCCTGTTGGAGGCTGTATCACCCACATCAGGGGATGGGGACCATGGGGGCACCCAGGGAGGGAGTGCTGGGCCAGCAGAGTGGGTAATGGCCAGTGAACACTGCCTCATGGCACCCCCAGAGACCCTTGCCCTCCCACCACCTCTGAGCCATGAAGGCGGCTCGTTGACAGCAGGGGCTCGTGCACTGGACCGACTGTGCCCGGTCAGGGGTGCAGACGACAGTCCCTCCACTCTGACCATGGCCACACAGGCAGCCTCAGCCCTGCCAGAGCAGGTGGAGCAACTGTGGGGCGGCTGGCTCAGCGGACGGCTTAGGGGCCTTCCGCCTCATCTCCTCTGCCAGGAAGCACATCTCCCCGTTGGAGCGACCCCAACAGTGTGGGTCATATTGGGGCTGGATGCACCCCAGGAGAACCATTTGCCCTTGGACAGACAGCATTCTGCTCCAAGCCCTGTGTGAGGCCCAAGGGGTTTGCTGAGACACCCCATCCCTCTACATGGAGTGCAGATGCCATCTGGCTCAGGAGGGGTCAAGAGGAATGCAGAGACCCTTAGTTTCAGACGTTCAGGAAAGGTGGAGTCCTAGCTGGGCTTGTCCCCACGCTTTGTGGCTCCCTGTGGTCGGGCTGCCTGGGCAGAGCCCGCCTGGCAGCTGCCAAGTGACCTTGCCACCCTGGGGGCCACCTGGATGGGCAGTTGTCATCTCAGGTCACATTTAGGGGCGTGTGTGCAGCATGGACATGTGAGCACATGCATGTGGGTGTCTATGGCCCCTCGATCACCTGCCTGGCCTCAGACCCCAGACCCACCAGCAGCATATCATGTTCTGAGAGGCATGGGAGAGGGTTCTGTTTTCCGTGAGCGGCGCAGCTGTGACATGGCCTCCTCTCAGCATGTAAAAAGACCCAGGAGCCTCACATGAACGTGGGGGTGGCTCAGCAACCCCCCAACACACACAGCAGCCTCGGCTGCAGGTGGATCCCTAGACCCCACGTCTGTCCACATGCCATGTCTGTGGCTCACTGTAGCCCCTGACACCAACAGAGAGAACATGGAACGCTCTGGCACCTCAGCCACATAGCTGATGGCATCCTTCAAGTTGAGCTCGTGGAAAACATTCAGAATCCGGTCTCGTGACTTCTGGGCTGACCTTCTCATGAGGATTTTGCTGAGGAATTTCCTATCAAAATTGGACCACCTGGGGGTCAAAGCAACATGGGGTCAGCACTCAGGCAGGCAGTGAACAGGCTAGGCCTGGCTACACCTGGGGACGGGGCTGGGCTCCCACTCCATCCCCCAGACTGAAGATGGACAAGGTCTCCCGGGAGCCAGGCCAGGCATAGCAGACTCTCTCCCTCTTATTTTTATTTACCAAAATGATGACAAGGTGAGTTTTAAAATAAAAAATAAACCTCCACCATGCCAATTCCACCATCCTGTACTTGGTTCCTACCTCCCCGACCTGGGCAGTTGTCATCAGAATGGACATGAAATTGGGGCTTGTTCTCTCATTTAATGTGATACGGCAAACAGCTTCCCCCGTGACCATCCAACCCTCCAGTTGTGTGGGCTGAGGCCTGGTGGGGCCATGGGGCTCTGGCTGCAGTGAGGGGGCACCTCTACCTACATGAGGGACGGGCCAGGGAGGAGACCCCTGAGCTCACACACAGAATCAGGCTGGCCAGGAGGTTGAGTCCAGCACAGAACATTGACCAGTTACTCAGGCAGAAGAGGAGGTGGCCAGGCCAGACGTGAGGAGCGTCTAGATGAAACCCAGTGAGCTGGACTCAGGGCCGGGGATGCCCAGGGGAGAAGGGGCTCCAGGGGGCAAGAGGGGCCTCAAGGGCGGAGTAGGCTGCAAGGGGAGAGGGCTACAGTGGGGGAGGAAGGGGCTGCAGTGGAGAGGGGGACACACTTTGGGGGTGGCCTTCTCAGCCCTCAGAGCAGCACTGCCCCATCATCAGGCCTCTGTGAGCTTAGCTTATGGGTCACGTCATGGTCTGTCTGACCCTGGGAGAATCCCACAGTCCTTGGTTAGAGGAGGACAGGGAGCTGACAGCCGGGACAGACGTGTGTCTGAGTTCCCCACTCAGGCCGTCCTGGCGCTGGGCCCACTTACTTGTCTCTGAGGTAATTGTGTCCAATTTGCCCAGATATGTCCTCGATGGCCGAGAGGATGTGGTCGAAAGCCTGTGGGGGACAGCCGAGTGGGGATGGGTTAATGTCACCTGGCCTTCGCCACCCCCTTCCCCAGCCCAGCCCTCCTCTCCACCCCCCCCGGCCCTCCCCTACAGACAGGCCCCCCAGCACCCCCTACCCTGCTGTGCAGCTTCTCGTTGAGCTTCGGCTCCCGGTGTTCACTCCTCTTCACCTTCAGCCACTGCACCAGGGGCTTGATGGTCAGGCCCTGGGAGGGGGGATGTGCTGACCCCGAGGGCTGGGGCAGGCCCGCCCCACACCCCACTCTGGCCCGCGAGCTCTGAGTGAACCAGACAGGTGCGCCTGGCTGCCCTCCCCCAGGGACGGCTTCTGTGCTGGACTCCAGCCAGAGGGCACCGCTGGGCATGTGCACACCCTGAGGGCCCAGCCCAGCTCCGCAGATTCGCCAAAAGCAGGCAAAGGGGTGCCTTCCCAGCCGTCTGTCCGTGAGACGTTCCCTGGGGTCTTGTTGAGCAGCCATGCTGAACAAGGACAATTTTAGGCCTAAGTGTGCTGCATCCCCTGTGGGGCCCCATGAAACCTACATAACGGCTCCTAGTTACTAAAATTGTAAAACTCAATTAGGGCCTGGAGCCTGGGAAAGCTTGGCGTGGAGCGCTGTGACGGCAGCAGGCCAGGCCGGTGGAGAGTGGGGCCCACACGCTACCTGGAAGATGACGGTGAAGAAGACCACGATGATGGTGGTGCTGACAAACAGGTTCTTCTCCTTGACCTTCTCCTCGTCCAAGAGGACCACCAGGGCGAAGGCCACAGCCCCGCGCAGGCCACCGTAGGACATAACCACCTGGTCTATGATCTCCAGCTGCACCATCCGGTACCGGTTCAGAACCCAGGTCTGCAGGACAACACCTGCGGGCGCAGGGCACGCTCAGCTCTGATGGCCGCCTGCCGCCTCCTACGCACCTTCTAGGGGGCATTGGACCACGGCCCTCCCCGCCCTTCCTGGCAGCAGTGTCTGGGAATCCCCCAGGCCGGAGACAGCAACAGGTTACACCCCAAGCACAGAATCACAGAAACTCCATCCTGCAGCCACACTCATCCACAGCTCCTGCCTCCCATAGACACACTGCACCCTCTCTCGGCCAGTCAGAGCTGCCCCTGTGGGCACCCCGGGCATCCCAGTCTGGCCAGCGGCTCAGCAAACTCTCAGGCTTCCACGTGGCCATTGTACCTCAGACAGCTGCAGGGCCAATCACCACCGCCTGCCTGAGCGTCTGCCCCCACCCCCAGCAGCAGGCCACTGGGAAACCAAATGGGTTCCCTGGGGTCCAAAACCTTCCAACTGACCCCAGCTGTCCTACCTCAAGCTCAGGGCAAAGAGGCCATGAGGAGGCCTGATTTCCCTGAGGGTGGCAAGCTGCTGGGCTGGGTCCCCAGGGGCTCCCGGGCCTGCCATTCTCTGGGCAGGGGGCTCCCTGCAAGGTGCTGCTGCCTCTGCCACACCCTGCTTCCCATGGCCACCCCGTAGCCAGTTCCCATTGTCTGCGCCATCCCTGCCATCGGCCCACCCCACAGTCCCCACGGTCCTGCTTGGCACCCTCACCGATGGCCCGGTACACAGAGATGAAGACCAGGGTCAGGAGCACGAAGGCCGTGTTCCACTTCCAGATGAGGGGGTCCACGGCCGAGATGCCCAGGAACATGAAGATGATGGTCTCGGCCCCGCTGGCCAGCATCTTCATGGTGTAGCGCACGGTGGTGGCCGACTGCTCAGAGATGTTGGCCTTCACGTACTTCTGGCAGCAGATCCCGCAGAAGGTGATGCTGGGGGTGGGCACACCGTGAGGCGGGGGGGGGGGCCTCTGAGTCCCGGGCAGACCCCCATCCCTTAGCCAGCCCTTCCCTGAGCTGGGGCGCCTGCTGGGTCTCTGTGCCGTGAGCTGGCACATGCCTGTCCTCACAGCCACCGAGCCCCGAGCACAGCAGCTGCATCACTTGGCGGCTCTGGGGGGCCAGAGGCAGATTCCAGGCCTGGGTCGGCGGCCTCCCCCTCACGGCACTCGAGAGGGGCTGCCCAGGGCAGGCGCTGCAGCTCTGCTCATTCTGTGGAAACGCCTACCCCTTACTGAAAACCCAAATAGATCAAATTCTTCACCCCCACAGTGAACTTCCAGCCCCGTGGGGAAGCAGGCCAGGCGGAGGGCAAAAGCTGAGGATGGCTGCAGGGGAGCCGGGCTCTGTGTGGGGCGGCTGGGGTTCGCGCTCTGGGGGGCACTCACGCCAGGATGGCCGACAGGGACAGCATCTCAGAGGTGAGGTAGGACAGGTAGGAGAGGACAAAGACAAAGCCGGGCTCGATGATGCGCACGTGCTTGGTGTAGCGGGTCACCAGTGAGAGCAGGAAGGCGAAGATGACACCCACCAGCGTGCCCCCCAGGCTCACCACGAAGAAGGACACTGTGGGCAGGGACGCTGGCCTGAGCCCCTGAATGGCCCCTTGTGGCTGGGCCCCCGCAGTTGCCTGGTGACCCCCACAAAGGCGCCTGAAGCTCAGCAAACAAGAGGCTGATTCTCCTCTTGCACCAGCCCCGATGTGGAAGTGGGGGCAGGGGTGGTCCTGCCACGGGCGCCAGGCCCCCAGGGACAGCCGAGGTCTCTGTCCCCGCCCAGAGGAGTTCCCAGCCCTCCTGGGGCACCAGGACCACACCCTCCGACCAGACATCCTGTGGGTCTAACGGGGAAATGACCCTCACCGGCTGGGGACCTTGGGACCCAGGACAGGAGGGCCGATCATGGAGACCCTTAGGGGGAGAGACCTTTTCCTACATGGCTGCAGGTCTCAGGGCAGGCTGGCTGCCAAGGCTCCACTCAACAATGATGCTGCCCAGCAGTGGTCCACCTGCTATGGGGAAGTTCCACCCGCACTGCCCCACGCACAGCCCCGCCGGCCACACACCTATGCCTTTCACGCAGTCCACACCAGTCACCTTGTCACCGCCCAGTGTCACAAAAGATTCAAACACATTGTACAGCACCTGGGGAGACAGAGGCAAACAAGCCATCAGGTCAGCCCTGGGTCAGCGCTGACCCCTCCCGACCTTGAGTCCAGGCTTTGTGCACTCAGTGCTGGAGTAAGGAGCCCACAGCAGCCATCAGGACACCAAAAACCCCTGGGAGGAGAACCATCTCAGGGTAAAAGTGGTTGACAGGAGGAAGGCCAGAAACTGCTAGCAGGGTTTCTATGAGAGGAAAAGGACTGCAAGTTCTGGAAAGACCTGGAAACTTCTGGAGCAAACCTGGCCCTTGCCTACCTGCAGCAACCAAGGCGGCCACAGAGCCAGCCCACTGTGTTCAGTTCTCAATTTCAAAGTTCCACTGTCAGTGGCCTTGCTGTTCTGTTCACCCATGTGGCTCCCACCCCTGCATCTCCATGCTGATGTGTAACCCTTATCCCGCCAGAACTTCGAGATAAAAAGCCCAGAAACCTCATGCTGGGCCACAGTTGTGGAGACGCTGTTTTCCAAGCCCAAGCTCTCTTAAAGGGCTGGGGTTCCACGCAGAGGAGCCCAAGGGGCTGCCCAGGGTGGGCCTGTCTGTGCCCCTAGTCTGCACCCCCTGGCCTGTTCCCGGAAACAGAGGGCCCCCAGGGCTGGGTGTGAAGCCATCCTCCAAAGGAGGTGCACGGGTCATGGGGACTGTGGCACAGGCCATGAACGTCATTACAGCTCAGCTGGCTTCCCTGTGGCAACGTGGGTGGGAAGGGAGATGTGAGCAAGAACCCGTGGGCTTCGCAGAAGTGGATACAAAGGCCACAATACAGGACAGCTGCAGCCTGGAAGGAGCTACCTGCCATGTTTCCGATTTAGTCTCCAATTAATTCTCAATTTCCCCCAAGAATATCTTATCTGCCACATAGGAAATCTGGTGCAATACAACCTTAGGGTTTTTCGCTCTCTAAACCCTGAAGGAACATGAGAAAAGGAATTTGTTAAAGAGGCCATGGGTCCCGCAAGAGCCCAGGAGCTTCATGTCTCACTGTCTGCAAATCCGTGGGGCAAGGCGGTGGACGGCGGGGCTGCGCACAGGCCAGGTGCACAGACACCCCCTTGGCTGGCCTGTAGGGAGGTCTGCATGCCCCCACCATGCCTAGAGATTTACCTCCATGGATGCAGTGGCCTGATTTGGGGGTTGGCGTCAAACATTTCGTGTCATCTGTCGAGACAGCACCCTCAGTTTCATGAATGTCCCACTTGCTCTGTGTAGAGCTGGTGTGGCCTCTCGTCCTGGGGGCAGTCCTGCAGCCCCTGCCCCCGGGCCCTGCCAGCTTCTGGGACACCACCTCTGACGGGTCACCGCCACGAACAGACCAGCTCCAGCTCTCTGTCCTTTAATCTGGGGAGACTGCTCCTTTACTGGTTCTCTTAGGGCAATCATTACTGAGGCTGCAGTTGTGCACCTAAAGCTAAGGCCCCCGCTCTGCGCAACCGTGGGCTCAGCAGTGCGACCAGTGCGGTTGCATGAGGAACAGCTGACGACATCTAGTTGAACAAGCCAGGACTGCAGGACAGCCACGAGTGGCCAACGGTAGGGGCCAGGCCTCCAGCGTCGGAGGGACAAGTCCGTGACAGGGTCACCTGGGCCCGGTGGGCATTTTTCACACGACCTTCCCATCCCCAGTGGTGCTGAGACACTGGGCAGGCCCCAGACTCACCACTGTGACAGCATCGTTCAGCAGCGACTCCCCGAAGACTATGATGAACAGGACCTCGTTGACATGGACCTCCTCAAACACAGCCAGGACGGCCACCGGGTCCACAGCGGCAATCAGGCTGCCGAACAGCAGGAAGTCCAGCAGCCCGACCTTCAGGTCGCCTGCGAGACAAGCAGAGCTGTGGTGGGATGGCCTTGGGGACCGGCGGCCTGGGGGGCCAGGCCAGCCTCCACACATCCTTTGTGGGCACTGTTGCAGGCGGCAGGCCTGGGGACTGATGGGCTGGGAGCCCCCGGGTGAGGACCCTGGTTCTCCTCCATCTGGGGCTGGCTCATGGGGACCTGGGTCAGGCTGCCTGCCCTTCACACTGGTTCCCCCCCCAGCAGGGAGTCCCGGCCTGTCTGCAGGGGACTGAGCCCCCCGGCTCTCTTCTTTGTCCCCCTAGGCCTGTCTTCTCCTGGCTGGCCCACTAGAGAGCCCGCTGCAGGTGGATGAGGGGCCCGGCGGCCTGGGCATGTACAGCATAGAATCAGACACAGATGGGGCAACCTGGGTGCACAAGACGGTGCAAATGCTGGGAAGTAATGGGGTAGGGCAGGTGGCTGCCCTGAAGCCATCTCAACCCAGACAGGGGCAACCAGGCTCTGCCTGATGGGAGGGGAGGGGACAGGCCTGCCTCCTTGGGCCCAGTGGCCCTGCCCAGTGGGTCTCAGCCCCTGAGGGGAGGTGTCACTGGATATGCACCTTCACCCTCCGAAATCCTTCCAGATTTATCTGAGGTTCCAGATCCCATAGGCGATGTGCAGATCCCGTTTCCCACCGATGGTCTCCCAGGGACACCTGGCCAGCCTGGTGTCACACCTGCTCTCAGCTGGGCTTGGTGGGGGAGGACCTTGCTCAGGGGCTTGGGGGCCTGTCTTGCCTTGAGGGAGAGGCCCACCAAGGGAGGGGGAGGCAGGCCTGGATGCAGCTCCCACAGAAGCCCCGCTCCCCCTCAGGGCTCGCCGCGTGGGCAGGATCCCTGGGAGAAGCTTCCCTGCGGGGGAATGTGCCCCCGAGGGAGTTTCCTGTGAGCCTCACGCCCGCAGCCTGGCGCCAGGGCCCTGAGTGGTCAAAGAGACAGTTTCCAATGAGTGCGAAATGCCCCTGCCATTTTAAACCCATGGGAATCATAGGTTTTGCTCTTCCATCCTAATGCTGCTTGCTGCTTATTGGTGAAGCAGATGGGAGCTCACACTCCTTCCTGGACCTAGACACCATGGTCCCAGATACACAGTCACCTTGGACATTAACCTTTGCAAGCCTCCTGCATGTCGGCCTCTCACACCTGAGGACCCTGCAGACCCAGTGGTACATTCCAGGAGACAGCTACTCTGAGCAGGGGATGGCCCAGGGCCAGGAGCAGTCTGCCCTCCCCCCTGGCAGGAGAGTCCACCAACAGCCGGAACTGGAGGTGGGCTCATGGCCGCCAGGACCCTCTGCACCTCAGACAACACCCTCAGCCTCCCCCACCTGAGGGGGCTTCTCCAGCCCTGGAGCTTCTGTAGGGCCTGTCCCCGGGGGGCTCGCCTCGGAGGGGTGCACCTGGCCTTGACTTCACCTCAGCTGCTGGCCTGCACAGACCAGTCCCTGGCCGCCTCAGCTCCCAGCTCCAGGTGTCTGGAGCCAGGACAGACCCAGTGCCCCCTGGGAGCAGCTCTGCTCTGTGACAGCTGATGTCTGGCCCTGACCAGCTGAGTCCTGGGGGCTGCAGCCCCTCAAGGGGCAGGAGTCCTTGTTCTGAAATCTGAGACTTTCCCCTAGAGTTACCTTAGGCATATCCCAACTACTAAAGGCATCTCCAGTGAATGTAATCCTGAATCCTGCAGCTTACACATGTGTAAGGCTGCCAGGCCGCCGTCAGTGGGCTTCTCTGGGTGGTGCCTGGTGGCGCTGGATGGCAGCAGGGCCTCAAGGCATCAGCCATGCTCCCCAGGGGGAAAGGTCAAAGGTGACATGTGCCAGGCAGAGTGGCTATGCCCAGTGGGGACTTTGGCCCCTCTTTCTCAATGTGCCTCCTTCATCTTTAAGATTTCAAGGCCCTGATCCACATAGTGAGGGCTGTGGAAGGCTCCTCCTCCAGTCAGATGGAAAATGGCCCATCCGGCCATCCCTGTGAGGCTGGCTCCTCGGGGCGAGTGTCTGGGGCTGAGGCTGAGCGTGGAAAGGTGTCCCCTCCCTGGTCATGCCCGATGGTGGAGTTAAAGCCACAGCCCCAGAAGGCAGCACACAGCTCCTCCTAAGGCCCCAGGCAAGCTCCTGGCCCCAGCACCCAGTTTCCCAGGTAGATAATAGCTGGTCCCAGGTGGGTGGGGTGCCCTGGGAGATACGCCAGGAGGAAATAAGTAACCCAAACTTGGGAAATACTGGCGAGGGAGGCACTGCAGACTCACATGCTGGGGAAGAGGCCCCACGGCTTCTCCTCATGGGTTTGAGTACAATGCTCTGCTCAGGTGCATGTCTGCCTGGCTCCACGACCTGGCCCCTGCCAGAGGGGCCTTCTTTCCCTGGGGGTTTGGTGGCAAGGGACAGAAGCCAACCCCACCTCCCCGGCAGGCCAGCCAGGACCTCATTCCCAAGCAGGACACCTGCCTCTGACTGGGGACGCCTGGCTACTGGTGAACTAAACCTTATTCCAAACATTCCAGGAGGGTTCAGCAGGCCACTCTATTTAACCCGTTTGGGTCCATAGTCTGCATCCTGGGCTTCCTTAAGTGGAGCTGCCGGGAGCCTGCCCCTCCGGGCCAACCTCCATGGTGCCCGCCCAGGGAGGCCCAGGGGATGGTGGCGCCCACTCACCCATCAGGCCGCTGAGGAAGATGCCGTAGAGGGACAAGCCGGTGGTGGCTGCATTCCACACGGTACCGATGACGGCGTATAGCAAGATGGTTCCCAGGTTGCCGAAGAAGAGCCGGTTGGGCATGAAGTAGCCGGCGTCCAGCACAATGGGCGGCAGCAGGTAGAAGAAGAACACGGTGGGTGTGAGGGTGAAGGAGGCGCTGTGGTTGGCTGCCCAGACGACGCCGCCCAGGAGCAGGCCCAGCACGATGAGCAGAGCGCTCTCGGGGACCACGCTGGTGACCTTGTGGGACAGGTGGAAGCCTGCAGGGGACCGAGGGGTCAGTAGGCTGTTGACCTGGAGCGGCCAGGCGCAGAACTTCAGGGCAGGGAGAAGGGTGTCAGGGACCCGACACCACGCCCAGCAAGGCTCTGGTGGCAGTGGCCCAGCCAGGTGGCCCCATCTGCATGGACATGGTGGTGGAGGCCCTGGGCCCCCCAAAGCTGGCAGGCTATGGGTGCTGAGGCTGAGGCTCCCCGCTCCCTGGGCAAGACTGGGCTCTGCCAGCAAGCAGGTGGCCTGCCTGCTGGGCTTCCCTGTTCACAAGTGGGAGGGAGCTGCCAGCCACCGCCTTGGGGGGGTTCCCCTGGCAGCCCTGAGGGCATGGAGGCCAGCCCCCACTGGATCAGATGGGCCAGGAAGCCAGGCCCACGTGGATGCCTGCTGGCCACACAGACCACTGCCCCCTCGACCTGGCCCAGAGACACCCCCCTCAGAGGTCTCCTCACCTCCAGCCGAGGAGCGGCCCCTCCCTTTCCTCGGCAGCCCCCCAAGCTGGTGAGGTGGGGGTTGGGGGCGGACAGGCCCCCATGGTGGGTCAGGCTGGAGGACGATGGGCCGCACTGCGAGGGCAGAGCGCAGGGCCCCAAGCCCCATGTGGCCCATGCTGTTCCTCACCCCTCCAGTAGCCAAGGCACAGCACCACCCCACCTCATTCTGCCTGGCCATGCCCGCTCCCTGCCTGCAGCCCAGATGCGCTCTGATCTCCCTCTGCCCGGCTCTCCTGGGCTCATGATAGTACCCCAGGAACAGAGCCTAATAAACGAGGGTCCCCAGGGCTCCCCGACAGGCACTGGCTCCTCTGCGCACACTGGGACTTGCGGATGCAGGAGGCCCCAGCAGTCCCCCCACTGACGGCCGCCTCGGCCCCCTGGCCCACCAAGCTTGGAGGACCTAGGCATAGAGGCCCTACCCCTGAGCCAGGGCCCCGTCTCCGCCCCACAGACCTAGTGGGACCCCTTCTCCCTTGTTCTAGTTTAAGACTCAGGAAAAAGGGTCCCAATGCCTTCCAAGCCTGATTGCAAAGTTGGCAGTGTTGACAGGAGGCAGGATGCCTGAAGCCTGAACCAGTTTGGGATGATCACCTTTCCGACCTCAGAGTCCTGCTCACTAAGGGGTCTGAAGTCACAGGAGGCCCCCTGCTGAGGTGCCCAGGCCCCACGCACACCCTGCCTCCAGGCAGGGCAGGAGTGCAGGGGGGTGCCCAGTACACAGCGGTTGGGGCTGACCTGCAACCCTTCCTTGGGGGGCAGGAGGGTGGGCCGACGCCTGCCTCCCTGCTGGGCCTGCGGGCCTGGGGGTGCTGCATGCTGGCTCTCGAGGGGCCCTGAAGGAGGCCCCACGTCGTGGTTGTTCTTTGCCCAGGGACTGTTCTCTCCAAGTTTGGTTGAGAAGCCGCAGGATAGCCTCCCTGACCAGGTCACCTGCACAGGGCCCGCTCTGAGCCTGGCGTGGCATCAGCATGCAGGGCAGAGGCAGAAGGGGTGGATGCTTCTGGGATCTGAGGGCCCACCGGCCCCCACCCCTGGCTGCTGGCTGCACATCTTGCATTCCCATCACGGTTCCGATTTTCTCGGAAAGTTATCACGTTAGGTGGAGTGTCATCTCTGCTCCCTGAGTGGGGCCTCCAGGAGGCTGATGGATGGAGGCCCACCTGGTGGGGAGGCGTGACTGGGGATCATCTAGCCACCCCGGGGCTCACGTGACAAATGGCACTAGAGGGTGGCTGCCAGCCGGAATGAGGGAGGCTGTCTCTGAACATGGGCCCGTCCCCTGGGAGTCCCCAGGGCTCATCAGCAGGAAAGCACCTGGAGGGCTTGCCCCGCTGAGGTTTACAGGCTCATGTCCCCCTGGGGTGCACCCCAAGCTTGGAGGGGCTGTGTTGGGAGAAGAAGGGGCAAGCGTGCAACACCCCCAGCCCACTCTGCACACACACACGGCAGCACCTGAGAGCCCCCAGATCTGGGGAGTTAGGGCTGGCAGCCTGCAAGGGCAGAGAAAGATGCACGTCTGGATGTGATGTGGGGCCCCCATGCTGAGGAAGGGGACCTGCAGGCCATGCCCCCCAGCTCACGGCCCAGCAGCAGAGCACAGCACAGCCCCAGAGCCCTGCAGGCCCCGGGCCAGCCCAGGAATCTGCAACCAGCCAGCCCTGAAGGCCCCTCAGGAGCCAGACTGCAGGGCCCTCCTGGGGGTCCCTGCAGCCCACCTAAGTGATGTCACAGAAGGCCTGCGGCACATGACCCTGCCCCTGCCGCTCCCCACGGCACTGCCCTTGGGGTAGTGGCTGACCCCCCACATCTCTGTCCTGGGGGTCATCAGCAAGGGTGCCCTTTTCTCTGGGGTGGATGCAGTGTCCTCTCCTGCCCCTGGGAATTCCCAGCCAGCCCTAAGCAAGCTGTGCAGGGCCACCCCTCCCAGGGGCTCCACTCCCTATGCTGTTTCCTACAAC
Source organism: Manis pentadactyla (assembly GCF_030020395.1). NCBI lineage: Eukaryota > Metazoa > Chordata > Mammalia > Pholidota > Manidae > Manis > Manis pentadactyla. The sequence goes on along the minus strand of NC_080020.1, from coordinate 141,657,668 downwards.
TTGTGCGTTTTCTGCCTTTCTTGGAGTCCCACCCAGGGTCCCTCTGTGATGCCTGTTCTGGTCATGTGATGGCGCTTGCCCAGGAAAGCTCACAGACATGGGGTGCACGCTGCCTGGGGGTCTCTTGGGAGACAGAACCACTGACCAAAGGCAGTGTATCCTCTGAGGTGAGCACCGCAGGTCACAGGGCCCAGGTCAGGCTCCAGAGCCCTGTGTGGCCTCCGAACTCCAGAAGGGCCCCTGCTGAGGGCTGGCCCAGTGCTGGCTGGGGCCAGATGCTCAGTACTTCCTACAGTCCCTCCCCAAATTAGCACTTTGCCACAGCCCCCATCATTGTGAATTCAGCTTTGATGGCCGTGGGGCTAGCGGGCCAAAGGGGCCCGGGAACAGGCTTATCTCTGAAAAGAGCAGCAACTCTGCACTCAGGGACCCCAACTGCGCAGACGCGTGCCTAGCTCTCTGCGCAATCCTCTATGGCAGCTGGTTCCTAGGCAATCTTACTAATTTAGAACACGGTGGATGAGGCAGTCGCTGACTTCAGACCACATGCTCTTGCTCACAGCAAGGCCTGAAAATCCACAGAAAAAAAATTTCAACTTGTCACTAAGAAGGAAACATGTGCGTGTGTGCGTGTAGCTCAGCACAGATTCCCAGGCTCTGCCCATCACAAGTACCTCTGTGAAGGGTGGGAGCGTGTGCACTTGGAAGCCGAGGAATGGCACACCTGCCCCTGGGGCACACCTGGCCCCCATCCGAGGCACGGGAGCAACTGCATCTCCTGGAAGAGCCCGTCCAGCTTCCTCCCGGCTGAGTGAAGCTTGGGCATCTTTTCCTACCCCTTCTGTGAACTGTCTTCCACCGCAGGTGCCCTTCTCCACCAGGTTATCAAGCCCTTACTTCTCGACATGTAGCTCCTCACAAGTATTTCCCATTCTTTATGTGGTTTTGCTACGTGCAAACACCTATTTATCACATTTATCGGTTGTTTGTTTTGTGGCTTCTGAGATTTGTGTTTTGTTAAAGAAGCCATTCCTAATTCTTTTCTACTAAACGTTAACACTCAGTTTAATTTACTTGAATTTCACTGAATTCATAATGAAGAAAACATTTTTAAATAGTCGTGAAACTGAAGGGCCTGACCACTCCCAGAGAGAGTCCCCCCACAAGGGGTCTGCTCCCGAAGTCCCTTGGGTCTGGGCATCTTGGCCACCGTCCAAGCGCCCCCCTGCTGGGCTGTGGCACCTTACCCTTGGGCAGCACCTGTCCATCTCTTCTCTCTGCCATCTCGCTGCACGGATGTCTGCAGGGACCCACAGTGCGTGTTCCAGCCTCAGGCTCGCTAGCCTCGGGTGCCACACAGGCTGCGGCCCGTGGCCCGGAGTGGGGCCTGGAGGGAGGAGACCACACCAGCCTGCCCTCGCGCACTTGCATCACCGCACAGGGCTCTGCTTCCTCAGCTGTTTCGGGTCTGGTTGTGGGAAGGCCGTTTCGTTCCCGAGCATGCCCTGCAGCCAGGGCCCATCTCCACACCCCCTCCTTTCCCTGACAAGGGATCCTTGCAGCCTGGCCCTCCTCCATTTCCACTCCCCTGCGCCCCATAGCGCCCACTGCCCACCGACCCCAGCTTGGCTGTTTTTCTCCGAGTGTGCATCAGCAGCTGAGATCCGCTGTGGCCCACACGGTGCCCAGGGGGTGCCAGGCTCACAGTTCCCAGGCAGCACACAGCATCCCATGGGCTTTCCCCCCATGACGGGGCACCTGGTGCAGGCATGCCCAGGCCCACCCACGCATGCGGGGAGTCATGCTCACTTGGAGGTGGCGCTCTCCCCACCCACCCCGGCCCATGGCTCTCCCCACGTCGGCCGCCTCCTGCTCATCTGGCACTGCCCTCCTCTGAATCCTGGAACCCTCACAGGCCTTTCTGTCCTGCCAGCAGTGGGCTCTGGACAAGCCCACGCACTTTCCAGCTCCTTCCTCAGGCCTGACATTTGTGTTGGCCTCTCACCCACCTCCTCAGCCCTGGAACCCTCCTCTGTCCCTGCCTCACTGTCCCTGCTCCAGCTTGTTTCCCTGGGCTGTATGCCAACTCCCTTCTGCGAGGAAAAGCTCATGGAACTTTTCTGTTTCTTGGGCAACATTTTGTCCCAGGTGGGGTCCAGCCTGTTTCCCAGGGTCTGGTGTGGCCACCAGGTGTTTTCTTCTCTCACGTCCACCTAATGGGGCTGCCTTGTCCACACTCCAAGGTGGGGGCTTCAGTATGGGGCACCACCTGCTGTGGGCCCAGTGGGCCACGTATCTTCTCCAGACCCAGTTTGGGCTTGGGTGCTGCTGTCCGTCCCCTGCAGTTGCCGTGCTCCCAGCAGGCGGCAGGGGCCTCCTGGGCCCTCGTTCCATGCCTCCACCTGCAGTGGGAGAGCAATGCAGCCCCAGCCCCTGTGCCCGTCCCGTGGCCTGGTCCACCTGGACAAACAGCCTCTAAGGATGGGGCTGGGGGTGCGAGGAGGCAGCCACCTGAGTTCTCAGTCTTTGCCCCGAGCTCAGGGGTCCAGATGATTGGGATTCTTCTTGAGCGACTCTGGCCAGCGCAGGACAGGCAGGCCCAAGGGCAGCCCTGTGCCCCCCGAGATGGCAGTCCGCATCGGAATGAGTTCAATGAGCTGAAGACTCGGTGGACTTTAATGGCAGTTTGCTGGTGGTTCACCAATTAAGTGCATAATGGGCGTTTAGGTCAATCCAGCCCCTGCCCCAAGAACCCTACTGCAGCCACCTCCTGCTGCAGCTGGTGGCGGGCCCGCTGGCCAGAACCGGGTGTGGCCCAGGCAGGGGCTGCCACCCCCTGTCCTGCTGCAGCCCCATCATCAGGATGGGGTGGTAATGGGCACATGCCAAAGTCACCCTGAAAGTCACCACGTCCTGGAGCGGGAGGGGGCAAGACCAGCGCCTTCCTCCTGCTAGTGCGTCGTCTGTGGCCTGCAGCCGCATCCCAGGGGTCAGGGAAGACCCCTTGCCTGCTACCTCTGCAGCAGCCTCCCTAACAGTGGGTCCCCACCACCCAGGCGGCCTGGCTTCTGGGGAGGCACCCAGCCTGGCAGGAGGGTGGGTGGGGGTCTGCAGGCTTCCTGCCTGCTCCTCACCACTGAGCGCCAGAAAACTCAGCACCTCAGTCCACACAGTGTGGGGAGATCTTTCTCTCCCAGCCTTTGTTTCCTTTGCCCCCAAAGATATATGGTCCACAAAGAGGGTCTGAGCTCCCCCTCAGGACCCAGCCTCTGGGGCCACCACATCTGGCCTGTCTCAGAGGCTGGGCCACAGACATGGAGGGCAGCCCGGGGTCCTGCAGCCACATGCAGCAGGGGGGCCACGACCTTGGGAAGTGAGGCGACCTTCTGCATCAAAGTTCCACGCATTTCCCAGGAAAAGCCCAACCCTTTAGGTTGGAAGGGCAGAGGGTGTCGCAGCACAGAGGAAAGCACACATCAGAACTGGCTGTTGCTTGTGTGTCTTGCATGGAAGGGCAGTGAGCCAGAGCATCGTGAGCTGGGCTCTGCCGGCTGCGGCTTACCCATGTAAACTCCAAGTCAGCAAATATTTGAGGTCCTGCTGCAGGGGACATGCAGCACAGACTCCCAGGACAGAGAGTGGCAAGGATAGTAGGAGACAGTGTGGGGTCTGTGCAGAGGACAAGAGTGGGGGGGGCACCAAGAATGCAGAGGCCACAGAGGTGCCAGCTGAGGCCAGGTCCGGAGCCCCTGCTGTGGGGACATTGATGAAGTGGCTTCCAGACCCACAGTTAACTCACTCCCAAGGTCTGGAGGGTCACAGCCAATTAAGCACAAATGGCGCAGCCACAGGATGGTAACGACTGGGGAACACACGCTTTTAGTTCTAATTACAAACCCTCTGACTGGTGTTGAAGGTCAGGAGGCGCTGGCCAGCCAGCCGGCCATTTCTGGAGTGGGTCCCAGACCAAGCGGTGCCGGGGCCTCAGGAGGGCCATCACTGATGTGCGTCACGCCCCCTCAGAACACAGCCGGGACCTGGGGCCCAGGGTCAAGCTCTGCATGGCCACCGCCTCCAGAGACCTCTCAATGAGATTCAGCTGAGTCCATGCAAATGGCCAGCACAGTAAATCCTCTGGTTTTACTTTAACGCAGAGGAGCTGGGTAAATGAAACCCTGCCTGACAGGCAGCCAGACCTTCAGCCACAGCCTTTCCAGAGAATGGGAGGGGACGGCACTCGGGACCCGCACTGCATAGTAGGACCAGCTGGGCAGGTGTCAGCCAGAAATGTCACATGCTCAGGAACACACACACGCTTACAGGCACAGATGCACAGGCACACACACACGCACGCACACACAGATACACAGACACAGGCTTATAGAAACAGACACAAAGATACATACACACAGATGGGCACAGACACTCGGACGTATATGTGTGTGGGTTCCCAGCACTGACTCTCCAGCATTCTCTACAGACAGGGCATTTATAGGGTCCCCAGGCACTCTTCTGGGACAGGGTCCAGTTCTGGCTTCCCCTCTCCACCTGTCCGTGAGGAGAGGGGGAGACCCTCTCTCCCTCTGACCTGGGCGAACTTGCCACCACATGGTGACTAGTAGTAAATGTGTCAGTTGCCCAGCCCAGGACTTGAGGTAAAGATATTTATAGTATCCACAAATATTATCTAAATGACCCCACACCTCCTGCTTGCAAGACTGTTCCAGATGAGAGCTTGGAGGTCACTGTCAGGCGGAGCGAGGCTGCTGAGCAGGTGGCGCTCACCTGTCTGGAGGCACCTCCTGGTCCTACACCACACGTGGAAGGCTTCAAGGGTCATGTAGCCCTTCTGCTCACAAACTACAGAATATTTTGGACATTATATGTTTACAAAACTCTGTCAATTTTTAAATCAAAAAATGGAAATGATTAGCAGCCTCCCAGGGAAGTCATGGATTTTCCAATTCTGAGCCATCATGGACAGCAAACATGAGGGCCAAGGAAGGCTGGGCTGCAGGGTGTCCTGGCCATCTTCATGCACAAGGAGCACTTGATTTAAAATAAAACCCTCCTCCTATATGCAGGATGTGCACCCTGGATGCCTGTCCTCAGAGCAGGCAGCAGCCACACCGGTGTTACTGATGATGTCATACATAACTACATACATTAATAGTAATAAGTGTAGCTGCTGCCAAGTGAGCCCAGGTGAACACCTGGGCTGGCAGCAGGTCCACGGGGGCCGGAGCAAGCACCCCAAGCCTGCACCGGCGCCCCACCATGCCGCTGCTCCCCAGTCTCTCCCTCTGGGTCATTCTGCCCCCAAAGTGCTCCATGTACAAAGGAGTTCAGGTTTTAGACTTTGATTTCTTCTGATCTCAGAATGGCTCTGACTTAAAAATCTGAGAGAAGGATTTGTGACAATCACGACTTACAGCTGGGTGTCAGCAGGAATGCTCCTGTTGTACCAACTGTCCCCCAGGTAACAACTATAAACTCTGGGAAAAAAACGAAAGACAACAACTTAAGACACTGTAGGGAGATCAAAAGGAGGATGAAGGGTCTCTAGGCTTTGAGGGGGAGAGCGGCACGGGCCACCTCCCTGTCTGCATGGCTTTTCTTGGGGGTCAGGTGCAGGCCATGGCCATGCAGAGCAGCTGAAACTCAAACAGAAGCCTGTAGTCTTGCTGGACTGAAAAATCAGAGCCCAGAGATGAGGTGGTCACCTCAGCTGAGAAATGGGAGGGCAGTGCCCAATTCTGTGTATGGACTCTCCCCAAACCGCTGGCCGATCCTCAAGGAACATGCAATGGAGGCAGGTGCCGAGCTACCAGCAGACGATAATGGTCCAGAGGTTTCAGCTGCTGTCCCCACAGGATTCCATGCTCTCCGAGGAACATGACAGGATGGAGTTCCTACCATGTATCAGTCCCAGTGTCCTGGGGACGATCCAGAACTGGCAGGCATATGAAGCAGCAGGAAAATGGGATTCATGAATCAGAGATCTCAAGATGACCCAGATGTCAGAATTAGCACACAAGGATTTAAAAACAGCTATTATAGCTGTGCTCAGGGATGTGAAGGGAAATCACTTGTAATGAATTAATAAATAATAAATCTCAGCAGCCAAATAGGACAGAGAGGGCAATTTTTTTTTCTAAAAGAGACAGAGAGTTAAGTTGTCTAGCCTTGTGGCCTGTAGTCTATTTTGCAGCTGAGTACCGAGCTCCACCACTCCAGCCTGAGAAGAGCCACAACGGGGGGCCAGCCTGTGGGTGGTAGGCTGCTGACCCCTGAAACAGAAGACATCTAGAAGAACCAAATGGAAATTCTAGAATCGAAGAATTCAATATCTGAACTAAAAAATGCAATGGGTAGGCCTAACAGCAGACACAGATGATGGGAGATACAGTGAACTTCATGACAGTTCAGTAGAAACGCTCTCACCTGGAAGACAAAGAATGATAAGAAAGTGAGCAGAGCCTCCGTGGCCAGTGTGGTGATGGTGAAAGGTCCAGTACATGTGCAACCAGAGTCCCAGAAGGCGGGGACAGAGGATGGGATAGAAAAAAATCTGAAGAAATAAGGGCCGAAAATGTCCCCAGCTTGGTGAAAGATAAGCACGTATGGATGTGAAGCTCTTCAGACTGGGTGATTTCTATGGCTCTGTTCCCGTGGCTGGAAAGGGCGGGCGGAAGCTGAGCACCCAGGGCAGGTGAGTGTGGGTGGGGCCCATTCCTAAAGGCCACAGGGCAGAGGCGAAGTTGGGGGAAAGCTGAGGGTGGGCGGGCTGCCCGGCCAGCCCTGAGCGGAGCCCCACGCATCTCACTGACGGCGCCCAGTCAGTGGGGGCAGCACACAGGGCCCAGTGGTGGCGTGGCTGCGGGAGGGCCCCAAGACCCTGACCAACAAACTATCGAGCTCGGCCGTGACAGGCACACCAGCAAGGACACGATGGCAGGGGAAGTGAGGGCACACACAGACGCAGGACCTCGGCCATGCCCGCGGCACAGACCGGCTCCATCACTCTGCTGGTGACAAGGAAGCCAAAGCCCAGCAGCTCTCGGAATGAGACAAACCAGAGAAGGCATTCTCTTCAAAGTTTCAAGTTCCAAGACCACAAAAAGCTAATTATATCACTGGAAGCCATGCGACAGGGGAGAAAAATCTCAAGCTCAGTTGGGGCCGGTGATCGGCTGGAGTCTGGAGATTGCTGGTAATGATCCAATTCATTGTAAAATCCACTAAGGCCAAGATACAAACACATTTCACCTTGGGGTGGGGCTGGGAGGATGTGGGGCCCTCAGAAAGGCTACCAGGACTTGGCCAACATTCCCTGTAGGGGAGCACATTCAGATCCCATTGACCTGTACACCTTTGTGTGAAAAATTCCAGCAGGCCTTTTCCTCTAAGGACATCTTTCATGCAGATAAAACGTGTGGGCAAGGTCCCTAGGCATCGTAAACCAAGCCTGCGCCTGCTCCGTGGCTGCCCTGTCACCACGGTCACCACCGTCAGAGCGCTCCTGCACCGTCCCCTGAAGCACCGCCTGGACACAGAGCCACAGGAAGTGAGGCAGACGACTGATGTTTGGTGTCAAGGCAGCACTGCCAGGAGACAAAGGCTCCCAGTGGGATGACAGTCAGACAACTGCCACCGGGAGGCCCCTGTGCGGGCACTGGGCCTCCCGGAAAGCTGCACTGTGGCAAGTAAACCATTTCTGGGGCAAATGGCACAGAAAGTCCTCACATGGCATTTGCACCTCCTGGGCCCCACCGCTTACCCCAAATGCAAGACAGTCAGGGGCAAAGGGCATGCCCTGTGGAGCAGCCTGGCTGGGCGCCACTGCCCCTCTGGGAAGGGACAGGAGTCCTGGTTTCCCCACAGTTGAAGGCGTCTGCTGAGGTCCTGTCTTGCCACTTCCTAGCAAGTTACCATGGTAAGAAGATCGTACAGAGCTTCCTGGGCTGCTGCACAGACACGGTCTGGTCCCAGCAAGGCAGACACCGTAGCTTCCCACCCAATGACAGCAAAGGGGGTCAGGGGTCATTTATTTTCTCTAATTGAGTTTTTGGGCCAGGCCAATAGGAAAGAGGGGTCTCCCTGCCCTCCACAGTCCACCTGCTCCCTGGGAAGCTGGGACGTCCTCCTCCCACATTCCCGGACCAGATCTGCTGAGGGTGGGAGGTGGGCATGGAAGCCTCAACCACCAGCCCACAGGTGACAGAAGATGCTCTACCCTCGACAAGAGAGTCACTCAGAGATTTAAAGGCTTCTTGTTGGCAGTCTGAGAACATGCGAGAGCAGCAGGTTAATTCAAGAGCTGGAAGATGAAGTTCTCGCTCAGAACAGAGCAGAAAGATGGAGATGTGAGAGGCAGGAGAGGAGATTCACGGGCAGAGGCTGGCCCAGCGGCCGGCAGTCAGGGGCATGTGGAAGCAGTGAGGAGGGACATGGGGGCACCCAGACCCTCCGCGACAAAGGGCTTGTGCTTTTGAGACTCAGTGCCATGCATGGAGTCAGCCGCCCCCCGAGGCACATCATTACCAAAGACAGGAGTCGGGGGCCCCACACAGGGTACCAGCAAGGGGGATGCTGTGGAGGCTCGGCGCCACTGGAGGGGCCACGGTGGTGCCTCACTGCCACGCTGCCCTCCTGCACCCCAGCAGAGACCCAGTCGGGGTCCCTTCAGGTGGTCAGCAGCTGCTCTCCATGTTTGGGCACAGCCATCCCCAAAAGGAAGAGGGTGAAAAGCCGCATTTGGTGGATGAGGCCCCAGAACAGTAGGGCTCCCTGACAGAAGGCATGCGATGTAAGGGGCACCCAAGGAGGGGAGAGGGTGATGGGAAGTGCGGAGCCCAGGGGGACTTTACATCTCATGAAGAAAATGAGAGAACACCTGGGTGCTTGAGCACATTGCAGAGTGTGGCAGCCTGCTGGGAATTTTAGGGAAGATTATTTAAATACATAGAAAACTGTGCCAACAGCAACTAATCATTAACTTCAGGTAAAACAAAAGGTGGCACAGGAAATGGACAGGGAATCACACGGCTACAGAGATGGTTCATCTAGTCACAATAATGTATAGCAGTGGACTTTTGGTAGGAAACACCAGAACTTGGAAAGCAAGCATGTGGGGGCAGGTTCCAATGCTGCCGCCCCGGCCAGAGCCCCACATCTGATGAGCTCACATCCCAGTGACTTCCTGCCTTGCCCTCCCACATGTACGGTCCTGGACAAGACAGCCTAAACTGCCCAACATACATCAGCAAAGCCAACATGCCAACCTTGCAGGACAGGGAGGGGCAAGGGCAAGACTCTGTCTCAGAGAGCAAGATTGTCTGTGTAGAAAATCCCAAAGAATCAACTAAAATCCCCTGAACTAATAAGTGATGACAGCAAGCCTGCAGGATATGCAGTCAATTGTTTTCCTATATACCAGTTGTGAGCAATGGAACTTGAAATTTTAAGTACAATACCATTTACATTAGCACCCAAAAACCCACCTAGGTATAAACCTAACAAAATATGTACCCATCTTATATGAGGAAACTTCTAAACTTGGTTGAAAGAAATCAAAGGTCTAAATAAATGGAGAGCTATTCAATGTTCATGGATAGGAAGGCTCCATACAGCCAAGATGTCAGTTCCTCCCAACTTGATCCATGGGTACAGTGCAATCCCAATTTTAAAAAATTCCAGCAAGTTAAGTGGATATTGACAACCTGCTCTAAATCTCCTGTGGAGAGGCAAATGACACAGACACAGAGCCGCCTTGGTAACACTGATGGAGAACTACTTTGCAGGATGCACACCCCACCTTCAGGACTCACTATAAAGCCACAGGAATCAACTGAGACGGCATGGTGCTGGGGAGAGAGTGGACAAATAGATCGATGGAACAGAACAGGGAGCCCAGAAACCCACAGCAGAGACCCACATACAGTCACAGACCTTTGGCGAGGGAGCAAAGATGGGGCACACAGGGGCCTCAACACACCGTGCTGGAACACCTGGACATCCACGTGCAAAGGGCTGAGCCTGGACACAGACCTCGCACCCTCACAACATTCACTCAAAAGGGTCACAGACCTAAGCAGGAAATGCAAAACTATGAAACTCCTAGAAGCACAGGAGAAAACCTAGCTGACCTGGATGGTCCTGCCTTTTAAGGTACAACACCGAAGGCATGATCCACGGGAGAAAGAATTGATAAGCAGGGCTGCGTTGAAATAAAAAACACCTTGGCTCTGAAAAAGACAATGTCCAGAGAGTGAGGGGTCAAGCCACAGACTGGGGGAAAGTATTTACAGAAGACCTGCCTGATAAAGAACCGCTATGCAGAATATAGAGAGAATGCCTAAAATTCAATGATAAGAAAACAAGCCAATTTAAAAACGGGCCAAAGACCTTAACAGAGTCTTCACCAAAGATGTACAGATGGCAAACAAGCACATGAAAAATGCTTCACCTCATATGCCATCAGGAAATGCAAACTACAACAATCAGATCCCACTACACACCTGCTAGAATGGCCAAAATCCAGAACACCGACACCACTGAGCGTGGGAGAGGATGTCGGGCAACAGGACCTCTCTTAACTTCTGGCAGGAATGCAGATGGTGCAGCCACTCGGGGAGACAGTTACGTTTCTTACAAAACTGAACATATTCTTACCATACAGTCCAGCAGTCGCGCTCCTTAGTGTTTGCCCAAAGGAGCTGAAAGTGAACATCCACACAAAAGGGTGCCCACAGATATTTGCAGTGGCTTTATTCATAACTGACAGAACTCGGAAGCAGCCAAAGTGCCCTTCGGTGGGTGAATGGATAATAAGCTGGTCCATCCAGACAGTGGGACGTTATTCATTCAGAGCTAAGAAGAAATGACCATCAAGCCATGGAAAGCCACGGAGGAGCCCTGGATGCATCTTACTCAGTGGGAGAAGCCAGTCTGAGAAGGCTGAATACCGGGTGATTCTGACTCTGACATTCTGGAAGGGGCAGAACTGTGAGACAGTAAGATCAGTGGGGGGCGGGCAGGGGTGGGGAGGCGAGCAGGTGGGGTCCGGAGGATTCCCAGGGCAGTGCCCAGGCTGTGTGTGGTGCTGCGGTGCTGGGCACATGTCATCACACATTGGTCCAAAGCAACACCACACACCACTGAGACTGAGCCTTAATGTAAACTATGCACCTCAGTTAATAAAGTATCAATATTGATCCATCAGTTGTAACAAATGTAACACACCAATGCAAGATGTGAAGGACTGGGAACTTGTGCAGGGGAGGGGGTGTTTTGGGGACTATGTACTATCTGCTCAATTATTCTGTACAATACAATTTTACTAAAAATATTAAGTCTACTAATTTTTTTTTGAGGCACCTCTTGTTGGGCTGTGGGGGTGTGGGGGCGGGGTTTTGTGCTGTGATGTGCCCTTAGCAGGCCCAGCCAGGTGCAGAGGTGATGGCATTTTAAGGACAAGAAAGTGGGAGGTAGGCAGGCCGGGAAACACACCTGCTGTTCATCCAGAGAGAACCAGATGCAAACAGCCTGCAATTTCATGCCCCCTCGTTAACTCTCTCTTGTGATTCTCCTGTGCTGGCACTGCTGTGCGCTTTCATCAGAACTTGAACAAAAGCCCCACTTTCGCTGAAAAGGGCATTGTCGCTGCCCCCAGGGAGGCGTTCCACTGACCAGGACAGTGAAGTTTGGGATCCTGGATCCAGGACAGCACAGTGTGGGGGTGCTGGGGGCCCAGGTGGGAGGGCCAAGGAAGCCAGAGGTCAAGAGAGGGCACGAGCCAGCATGCAGGTGTGTGTGCATGCCTGCCTGGGTGTGCACCAGTGTGTCAGTGAGTGTGAATGTGAGCAAGTGCAAGCGGGTGCGGGTGTGTGAGTGAGTAGAGGAGGGGGCCGCAGCCGCCCAGCCGCACACCCAGTGCGGTGTCTCGGCCACACGGTCTCCTCCCGGCTGAGGCTGGAGGCATACTTGTTTCGGGTCACTGGTCCTTCAGGGTTTTGGGTCTGGCACACCTGCCATGGTGGAGAGCTGCAAGCTCTGTGTGGCATGATCTGGGGACAGAGAGCTGCCCTGGGAGACAGGCTAGTCTGAGCACAGTGGCCTCACTCCCCTCCCTGGACTCAGGGGTCAGAAGCCTTACACACTGCACATCCCCCTGCTTTGACAGTCTCCCCGAAAACTGCCTGACACGTGGCTCCCAGGACAGGGAGCCGGATGACGACATGAGAGCACACGCCCTCCACGGGCTGTCTGAGCGGCTCTGCGGGGCAGGCAGCCAGCGCTGGGCCGGGCCTCTGGAGAAGCACAGGCTCTCCCCACCCCCCAGGTGGAACGCTGGACGCCATCCCCCTGGAGCACACCGTGAAGCAGAAGGACCTTGTTCCCGGGAAGGCAGGCAATTTGCCGTTTAACTTTAACTTCCCACAGTTAAGCATTGGGGCCCAGCCCATGGGTTTAGGCTGAGAACAGCTAAACGTGCCCATGGGCCTGTATGGGCAGCAGGGCTGGAATACAACGCCCTCCCTAATTCAAGGGCTGCCTGCCCTCAGCATCTCTGTCACCACAGGCCCGAGGGAGGGTCAGGTCCTCCAGGGCAGCTGGATCCACTCCTGGGAGCCCACAGCTGTGCCACATCAGGCCTGAGATCAGCTTGGCAGTTCAGGATTGTGGGCCAGCACCTGGCCTGTGAAGGCACTCCACTTTCTGGCACTAGGTTACTTTCCCGATCACATGCAACTCATCGACACTAAAACAAATACTGCGATCATGAGAAAGCTAGGATTATAAACAGAAAGCCCACTGGGTAGGGGCCTAGGGAGGGGGAGGTACAAAGACAAATCCCCTTGGTCTGCACCCCCTGCTCCAGCTAACAGATGCCAGGGCCAGGAGGGTGGGAAAGAGGATCCCAGAGCATAGCCTGGGGGCGGCTTCTTGACACTGAGCTGGTGGTCAGAGAATGGAGTGGCCTCTCTGTCCGGTGAAAAGAGCATGTCTTTGTCCCCATGCATTAGCCAGGTGTGCCCACCCTGTACCTGCCGACACCTCTGTGGGGGCCCTGGGTCAGCTGGATGGGGGCTGGGCCAGGACATGCTCCTCTAAGGCGTTGGGGCCCTGAAACGCAGGGCACAGCACAAGGCTCATGCCGGCCCAGGGCTGAGGGTGCCTTGGCTGTCAGAATGTTCTCAGCATTACTGAGTTAATGAGTGAAGGATTTTGACAACAGAGGCTGTACGCTCAACACCAGAGAACTTCTCAGAAATGTGGAACTGCTTCCTTTACCAGTTTATACCCAGAAAGGTAGGCTGTCTTGGGGGACACACATGGACATGTGTGCTTACACCTGCCGCACATGGTGACCCACACCCTGAGCCCTGTTCATATACTCACTACATGTTTAAGCGGCAGTCAGATGTCCCCCTACATCCCAGCCACGCTGACCTGGAGATGCCCAGCATGGGCGGGCACTCTTACGCCGAGGACAAAAGGGAAGGAGCAGCTATGGCTTGAGGGCCTCCTGCACACCCTCGGGTCCACCCTTCATCAGCCTGGCCAAATCCGAGGAACACCCTTGCTAGCTGGGGACTCAGTGGGCCAAAGCGACACCTGCCAGGGTAAGGTCACAAAATCATTCCCGCCCCAGGACAGGTGAGGACAGCAAACGCAGGTAACAGGTGCGAGTGGGGAGCAGAGCTGCGCCCCCTCCCCACCAGACATAGAAGGACACTGGGACCTGCCCTGGTGGGTGCTGTGCGGCCCTGGCTGGCTCCCCACCATCCTCCTCAGATGCAGGTGTCTGTAGCTGTTGTGCAGCTGTCTTGGCATTTTTGTTTTTATTCAACTATTGTGGGCTGATCCCTCACCACAGCTGGAGCCATGCGGAGAGACCACCACATTCACAGAATGCCCACCAGGCCCTGGGAAGGACCTTAGGGCCATCTGTGCACCTGCCTGAGTCCCCCCTCACGGCCACACCTCAGGGGAGGTGGATGCTGGCCATGTGCCTGCCCGGCGGGGGGGTGCCCAAGGAGTTGGAGGGGTCAGCAGTTTGCCCACAGCCAAGGCCACCATGTGTCCTCTGAGATGCAGCGAGAGACCAGGAGCCAGGGTGTGGGAGACCCCGCAGGGTCCTCAGCTCCTCAAAGGCACAGCAGAATCCATATATGTCTGGCGGGGTGGTGCCTGCCCTGGGACCACGACCACCCTGCCCTCCTGTTTCCACTCTGGAGACGCAGAGTTTGGGTCCTGGCCCTAGCCTCACGCCAGATGCTCTGACTCAACATGCCAGGGGCAGCCCTGGCGCTGAACTGGACAGAGCCTGCAGGTCCCGCCAGGCTTCTCCCCTGCTACCCAGAGGCTGCAGCTAGAGATGCCCTAGCGACCCAGCCTCACTGAGTCCACGGGGGCAGCCCCCACCAGCTGGTGGTCATGTTCCCAAGCTGCCAGGAACAGGCAGCCCCAACTTTCCCATTCTGCCTTTGCAAGAAGCCTCCTCCTAGCTGAGAACTCAAAACTGGTCGGACTTTGGCTTGATGGCTTGGCAGGTGGTGAATGCATCGGAAGTTTCCTGATCTTCCCAGCAAGGGAAGGAACAGAACCTGGCCTTCTCCCAGAAGCCCTACACCAGCACTACCTGAGCACCATGCTGGCCTGGAAGGACCCCGGGCTGTTTCTGCCCCCAGAAGCTGGGACCCCTGGGGTGTTCACAGGACCCCCTTCTGGAGGTCACACTTGGCTGGCCTGACAGGGTTGCTTCTGTACCTGAAACAGAGCCTTCAGTGGGTGGGGACATGTGAGACAACTTGGCTCCACACCCCCCACCCTGCTACATCTGCACCTTTCAGCCAGCCACAGCCCCCACCCTCCAGCCCAGACCCCAAAACCTCTGAGCCCGACCGGGCCCTCTGGCTGGCACATCCTGCCACCTCCCTCCAGCCCACCCTGCTCTGCCCAGCCCCTCCCTTCCTCTGTGGCCCATCTCAGCTGCCCCTCAGATGGGAAGCCTACTCCCTGGCCACAATCTGAGTGGAGCCTGGACTGTGACCCTCGGTGTCCAGCAAACCACAAGGTTCTCAGTCCTTCTAGAACCACTGAATGAACACCTGTGCTATAGATGTGGATTCAGGACACAGCGAGCTGCAAGGCGAGGCCAGTGTGGGCGCGTCCAGGACAGACCCCAAGCCCAGGAGGGCGCCTCGTGTGACCTGCAGAGGCCAGCGCAGTGCTCAGAGGTTGGCATGTGCAGACACCCCCCTACAGGCAGGGCAGGCCTGGCAGAGCGGGGTGGCACCGAGGACCCCCCACCAGGGGCCCTCCCCCCAGACCCAGTCCTGTGCGCTCCTGAGATGCTGGAGGCACAGAGGCCAAAACAGGGCAGCCTGGACAGGGCCCTTTAGCACTCACAGGCCTGTTTCTTGGGCCTTTCCCCTTTGGGTGACCTTGACCTCTGATCAGATCTAGAGCACATATGGGTTGGTTTTCTGATATGTTTATATCCCTTGTTGGACTGACCCCTTTATCATTGTGTAATGTCCTTCTTGGTTTTCCGACATGTTTATGGTAAGGATTTTACAAAGTCAAAGGGACTGTGCCAACATGACAGACGCCCCTGGGCAGGCTCAGCTCATGGGTGACAGGGCCGAGCCGCCCTCCTGCCTCCCTGGAGCTTGACCCCTCGGTGGGGCAGGCACGCATGCGCTCATAAGCCCGTGAGCCCACTGTCCCTCTCTGGCCCCTCCTCCTCACCCCCCACCCCCACTGGCTTCCCTAGTTCCTCAAACACACGCCTGCCTCAGGGCCTCTGCACTCGCTGTTCCAACCCTGAAAATGCTTTTCCCCGTGCCCGCAGGGCTCGCACCTCTCTGCCTCACTGTTCGCCTTTCTCATTGCCCAAGTGCTATTCATAGGACACAATTCCGCCTGTCTGTCCTTCAAGGGCATGGGACACCTGGGGAGGCTGGGTCTACTTTTCTGGACCTACAGGAATGACTGGCACACAGTGGCACTAGTGTTTGTTATGTGACTATTAAACTGGGGAGGGCTCTGCCAGGGCCCAGAGCTGTGGCTGCTGGGCTACGTTAACAATGTAAATCAGACCATTCAAGCTCAGAAAAGCTGTGGATGATCTGAGGGTTGACCTGCCTGGGATGAGTTCCAGGCTCTGTCCCAGGAAGGCCAGAGAGCCAGGACATACAGGCCTGGTGCTGGCTGGGCAGATCTGCTTGCCTGGTTCCAGGGACAGAAGAAGGCACGGGGCAGCAGACTTCAGCATGTGGTGGGGTGCGCTTCAGGCTTCTCAGGGACCCATGGCCCAGTGGGCTCTGCGTGGGGTGGTGGGCTCCCCACCCTGAACCCCAGGCAGGTGCTGGGCTGACATGGGCATTAAGAGTCAACGCCTGGCCCCAAGGGTGTGTCAGAGGCGGGCTGCTCACAGGAGGCCGTGTAGCAGTTTGGGGAAAGAATGTGGCCATGGAGCTGCTGGTGCTGAGGGGGCATCCTCAGGAGCAGAGTGGGCTGCAGGCGCTGAGCTTGCTCAGCAGGGGATGCTGGTGGGCAGGTCTCAGCTTCCCCTGGAACCTCAGGGGCCCACTGCTGCAGTGGGTGTGGGCTGCCGTGCTCCTCCTGACACTTCTGCTGCCCCTCGGCCCTGCCCCAGCCCCCTCTTCCCTGTCACCAAGGGCCAGCGGGCCCCCAGCGCACACACCCTGGAGATGTCCAGTGGGCTCTGCAGGCAGGGCTGGTGTGGGGAGGGGCAGATAGAGAAGGTATGAAGAGGAGATAGAGGAGGGGCAGGAGATAACAGAGAGGCTGGAGGTGGCTGGGGGCAAAGGTGCAGCATGGGGCGGGGGCCCGCCCACCTGGGGCTGCTCAGACACTCTCAGTGCCTTCAGAGTGTCTCCCTGTACAGGCCAGAGACCCCAGCTGTGCCCACAGGCCAGGCAGGACACCACCCACTCTGGCCTCCAGGTCAGACATGGCTGGGGACCCTGCTCAGACTGTGTGTCCACGACCTAGTGCCCAAGACCTGGCCCCTGAGCCCTAAGCCCTGAGAGTGGCATGCTACAGGGCTCGGCCACACACTCTCCAGGTCGCAGGGCAGAGCCAGGCGAGCCCCTTACCTGAGACACTCTGAGCACATGCAAGGCGGGCCGTGCCGCAGAGGCTGGAGACAGCCAGTGCTGACCCTGCTGACCCCGACCCCACCCCTCTGTGGTACAGCCCAGGTAAAACTGGATGCCGAAAGGGACTCTGACCCTCAGGAGACAGTGCAGGGATGGGAACCCTAACTTCAAATGCACCCCAGACCTCAGCTCCACAGCACACATGGCCAGGGGTCCAGCAGGTGGGCAGGAAAACCCACCTCCACCCCTCTGGGGCAGATAGGAACCCACAGCCCCTCCTAGGGAGCCCTGGCAAGGGCAGGAGGTGGGCCTGACACCCTGGAGTGCTCTGTGCCCGAGACCCGGACCCATGCAGGCTGACCTGGTCCAGACTCCGCAGGGGGCTCAGGGTCTGGGGAGCAACGTGGTGCTGCTCCTGGACCCCTGTTCGGGAAGTTGGCCCAAGTGGAAGTCCCCTGGGGAGTCCCTTCTAAAGCAGGCAGGACTGGACGCTATCAGCGATTCCCAACCTTTGCCCCTCTTCTCAGGATATGGCGATGCCTGGGGATTGTTTTACAGCCTGTGGCTAATTCCCCTGGGGACAGTTCCTGAAAAGTGAGACTTTATACCTTCAGCATGGAGCCCTCTTTCCTGTAGACACTTTTGGGAGATTCCTTAATTCTGGACCTGGGATGATGGGTCCTGACTCCAGACCCATCTGACTGCACCTGACCTGCAGGCCCCCTGACTTGTCTGTTGCTGGGAAGATGGGGTCCCATGGGGACTCTTCCTGCTCACCCTGCCTTCTAGGCCACCCTCATTCCCTAGACCCCCTCACCTATTCCTGCCAGGGAAGTAAGGGAGATTCGGTGGGACTAGGTGGAGATGCCCAGAAGCCTACAGGAGAATGGGACAGGGGCAGGAAGTGTGCCAGGGCCTCCTGGTCTCAGGACCTGTGCACATGAAATAAAAACCACAAGCTTCTGGTTTCAGCCACAGGAGGTAAACACCATCCCAAGGCTTCCTCAGCCTGGGGACACAGCTCAGGCAGACACCCAGTGCCCGACAGCTGTGCCTTGGAGGAGTCCACACATTAGGCCTAGATTGGCCACACAGCCAGTGGCCCAGGCTCCCCGAGGGCCCTGGGTGAGACACCAGGTACGGGCCGAGCGCCCGGGGAGATCCCAGCCCCCGGGGGTGGCAGCGGGGCACTGCACTGCAATCCTGCTGCCCAGACGCACAGCGGCTCAGAGGGGCCTGGAGGTTGCAGAGTCCAGATGGCTAAGGCACACACCCAGAGAGGGGTGTGCTCCCACGGTGGGCCAGCTGGGGGCTAACTCTGTGGAGGGCAGAAGGTGCCCAGATCACAGTGTCAGGCTTGTTGGTCAGGAAAGACCCCGGCAGGGGCCAATTCCTCCACAGTCAGTGGGTGGACAGAAAGGCTGCCCACTGCGGGGGAGGGCGGTGCCTGCAAAGCCCCCAGGGACAATGAGGGAGGGGCCTGGAGGTCCCAGGGACGTTCTGCAGCGGGACAGGCAGCAGGGCAGGTGGGATGAAGAGACCACCCACCTTCCACTCCAGCCTCCATCCTTGGAATCCAGGCAGGCCCATCAGCCATGGATGCCCCTGGGGCCTTTCTGTGGGGATTGGGGGCAGCCTCTCCCTCCTTGCAAGTGGGGTGTGATTGGGAAGCTGCCCTCTTTTCTGCAGAGGGTATGAGAACAGCAAAGATCTGGCCCTGCAATGAAACTCAGCTTGCCGCCTCAGGACTCCAGCTCAGAAAGGGGTGTTACCACTTCCCAGAGGCATCTAAAGTTGGGGTGCCCTTTCTCACCCCCTCAGCACCCCAAGCTCCACTTCTAGCATGTGTCCCCACACTGGGCATCTCACTGGGTCACCCCTGCCAGGCACCATCGCCACCTCCAGTCCATTCTGTCTGGGTGGCTCAGCTCCTCACCAGCACGGTCTCCCCCAGCACTGACCCCTCACTGACCTGGCTGGGTGACCCCTCACCCTGGGGCCTGCTGGGATGTCAGCTGGACACCAGACCCATCCCTTGAAGGGTCCTTCTGCTAATGCTTGGAAACAAATGGACCAGGCTGACCTGGAACTACCCCCAGCCCAGCTCCATCCTCTGCCCTATGGCCAGGGCAATGGTCTGAGGACATGGATCCGTCCAGTCCCACCATCCATGCCCTTTGGGAGATCAAAGTCCTCCAGTGACTGGGCTGGGCTAGGCTGGGCTGGGCTGGCCTCCCTCAGGCCTCCTACTCTCCCATCTCCCCCCTCCTACAGGAACGCCCTTCCTGGCCACTCTGACACCTCCAGGGCTCTGTCTCCAGAAGCTGCCTGGACCCGTTCCCAAGCAAGGCCCTTCAGAGCCTCACAATCAGGTGCTGGACCCAAGCTTCAGCCCCCAGGGGAGGCCCAAGAAGAGACAACAGGATGAAGGAGAGAAAGCCCAGCCCAGCCCAAGGCCCAGAGTGACCTGAGTGGACACTGCAGGCTCAGGACCCCGCAGGAAGTAATACCTCCACCCACTGCAGGAGGGTCCTCAGCCCCTCAGCCCTGCAGGCTCCACCCTGCCCTGTGCTGTGGAAGGGCTGCCAAAACTGGCAGGGGAACCCCAAACACATGCAAATGGGGGGCCCGTAGCAAGTCCTTCACTGAGCCCCAGATACAGGGCCTGGTGGGGTCTGGGGGCTCAGCAGTTGCACTGCTCCTCGCCTGTTCAAAGATGTGTGGCTGCCTTGTTAATGGCTGCGACCTGCCCCCTGGCCTTTCCCAAGCTGCAGACATGAGAAGCTGTCACGGAGCATTCATGCCAGGCATTGCCTTGTTTCAGGGTCCCCTGCATCTTACTGCTGCAACGAGGTTCCAAAGGCTGGAAGACATCTGACCTCTTTAGCACAAACAGGTATGTGAGTTGAACATACAGAGCCAGGTGTAAGACACTCCACAGATGTCTGGAGATGCACAGTGATACAGCTCCTCTCCCCGTCCTGTGACTTGAGGTGAAAGGGTCCAGACTACCCACTACCATTCTGGAGATGAAAGGGGCCAAAGAACTTCAGAGCAGCGAGGCCTGGACTGTGGGGCCGGGGGAGGCACATGGGGAGCCCATCTCCCTCATTCGTGCACAAACTGGACACGTTGCCATGCAGCCACCAGGCCTGCCTGGGTGGGGCAAAGGCTGAGAGCTCAGTGGGGCTCCAGGGACAGGGTGCCGGGGTTGGGGCCTGGGAGGCCACCAAGGGTGCAGGTCCATGGTCAGCACCTGACTACAAGCGCCGAGTCCTGGGGGGAGCCTTACGGCAGGGGGCTGGGTGAGCAGGGGCCCCGTTTGCAGGCAGGGAGGTGGGTTGGGCAGTGGGGAACCAAGTCAGATCTCTGCTTTCACTGCAGGGAGGACAGGGGTTCTGGGGAGCAGGGGTGGGCTCTGGGGCCAGGGCATGCACCATGGGGGTGGGGCCTGGGCTATGGGGCAGGACCTGCACCCTGCTCAGTGGACTCAGTGGGTCTGGTCTGGTCTGGATGATCGTGACCACTGGGACGAGGTGACTGGTTTCATGTGACTCGGCTCTGGGGGCTGACTATGAGCAAGTGGGTCTGGCTTGCATGCTGAGGTGGGTTTTGGTTCTGGGTCCTAGAGGCCCAAGAGGATCGGGGGCTGAGGGGTAGCCTGTCAAATGGGAGAGAGAAAGCCCAGCCCAGTCCAAGGCCCAGGGAGATGTCCTTTCAGAGGCACCTGGTGGGCAGCCATACTTTTGGGGAACACTGGACTGGAGGTGGGGCCCCAGCACCATGTGGATATAAGCTCAGGGCCCCCCAGGAAGGTGCTGGGCTTGGGGCAGTACCAGGAGAACAGTCAGGGGAAGGCCCAGGGCCCGGCTGAGGATCAGGTCCCAAGGTGAACAGGGAAGGCAGCCAAGGGCGCTGGGAGCAGGGACAGGGTGAGCGGGCGGCCTCTGGAGTGAGGGCACAGAGGTCACTCGAGGCCCCTGTGAGCCACCAGGAGGGCCATGGAGTCTCTCTGTGGTGCCAACTGTCCATGGGCAAGACCCGATGCCAGCATGGCACGAGCCTCCCCATACAGTGTAGGCAGGGCCAAAGGCTGGCCCAGGGCTGGAGGGCACTCCAGGGGAGGCCATCTGGCAGCCATGTCTGTGGGGCCCCCACCCCAGAGCCTCCCCACTAGGTGGGGCAGCACCCCCCCGCACAGCAACGCTGGTGTGGGCATGTGGCCCTGCGACGGCAGCCTTTTTAAATGATTGTGCTGGCAGGCAATCACGTTCTGGGCCTGCCCTGCCCACGAGATGGGGCTGGCTGGAGTGGGTGGCCGCCCCACCCTGGGGAAGGCCCTCTCGGGGTGAGCCCGACCACTTGGGAGACCTCCCAGGGTGAGTAACAAGCTCGGGTCAGTACCACCCTTCCAGCGGCTTCCCCGCCCAGGCTGCCAGGCCAGCAGGTGCCCTGGTGGCTGTCCCTGGGCTTCAGGCACTAGGCTCCACACCGATGTGCCAGGACTGGCTGCTCCCGCTGCATGTGCACACCCGCTTTGCACCCGCCCCAGGACGGAATGGCGGGGTCTTCCCATAGACACAGCATCATACTAATGGTGGCTTCACAGAAGAGAAGGTGGCAGCAGAGAAGACCCCTCTTCTGCCCCAGAAAGAGGTCACTCAGAAGGGAGAGCCCCAGGCTGCTGCCTAGCAAATGACCACAGAAAGTGGCCAGTGGGCCCACGCTGGCGATGCCCTGCACAGACAGCCTGCAAGGCCCCATGTCTACGTGCCCATTTCACTCCCACCTCTCGAGCCCCCACCCCAAAACCTCCGTGGGGGCAGAGTGAGCCTGCAAAGGAGGGCCAAGCAGCTAAACAGACACCCAGCAGAGGAGAGAGGAGGGGGCTGGGTGACCGAGAGAGCTTTTAAGAGACAGAAGCAGAAAAGGATCTAAAGGAGGTCCCCGCATCAGCCGGACACACAGCAGGCAGTGTCCAAGAAACTACAGGCCCCCTGCAAGTCCTCTGACCCTCTCTCCCAAAGCCTGACCTCCCCCAGAGGGCCCTCTCCTCTGCACCTCGCACCTCCCCATTCGAAAACCACGGGAAACTGCCCACCCGCTGTTTGGGGGAAGGAGGAGGGTGTCCTCAGACCCCACCTAGTAAGTCACACGTGCCCGTGGGTCCCCACCACCTTCAGGAAGGCCGCGCTGGTGATGACCAACGCGCTGAAACTTTGGTCCTCTTGTCCTCTTGAGCTCTTAAGAAAGCTGACCTTCCCGTCACCTTCCCCGGGAGCCACCTGCAGCCCCCACTCCAGCGGCTCACTGGAGCGAGTTATGAGGAGAGAAATCCGACAGACCAGGGTTTTTATAAGAGCCGTCATTGGAAAAGTCGCTCCTATAAATAGGACTTTACTGGGTTTGATCTTGAGCTGCCCCGTTTTCTGGCTGCTCTGGGAACAAAATATCACTGGGGTGCTTGACGGCAGGACAAGGCCTCTTAGCGCATTAAGCAGCGCGGACAAGCCCGACAGAAAACCCGGCTGCGGCAGCCCCAAGGCGCCTGCGGCCCAGATGGGGCACCGCGGGGCGAAGCACGGAGACCCGCCGAGGCCGCGCCCGCCCTGCCACTCCGGGCCCGGCCGGGCTCGCGCGCCCCAGAGCCGCGCCCTGCCCGAGCCCAGGGCCTGACTCCCGGGGCTGGCCGCCGCGCTCCGACCCCCGGCCGCGGGGAAGGCGCGCGCCAGCAGAGGCCGGAGGAAGGCGCGCGCGGGCTCCCAGCCCTGCCCCCGGGGCGCAGGCGGGATCCGCAGGCCCCGCGCCGAGGGGAGCGGGCGCGAGGGTACGTCGCGGCGGGGCCGCTCACCTATCTTGGCCAGGCTGGCCACGAGGATCCACAGCGCGATGATGTACGGGTCCTGGACGTGCTGCCACTTGAAGGTGACCACCTGGAAGCCCTGGCTCTCGCCGTGCGCCTCCTCCTCGAAGCCCCGCGCCCGCGGCAGGACGCCGAGCGCCAGCAGCAACGCCAGCCGCAGCCCCCAGCCGGAGCCCGGGGCCCCACGCCCCGACATCGCCGCCGCCGCTCAGCGCCCCGTCCGGACGCTCATGGCGCGGGCTCCTGTGCGCTCGGCGGGGCCGCTGGACGTCCCGGGCGGACGCGACTCGCTCGGGCGGCGCGGAACCGAGCGCGGTGCGGCTGCGGGCTGCTGTCCGGGCCCCAGCCCGCCGGGGTGGCCTTTAATCGGGCGGCCCCGGGGCGGGGCTTCCCGCCCCCGCCGCGCGCACGCGGGCACGGACACCGTGGCCCGCTCTCGGCACGCCCACCGCGGCCGACCCGCAGCCGGCCTCTCCTCCTCGCCCACTGCGCGCGGTGGCCTTACCCCTGACCCCCACCCCGCGCGCTCCCCTCCTGCTCTCTGCTGGGTCCGCGGGGGCCCGGCGACGGGGAGCGGGCCGGGCCACCGTCTCCCTCAGGGGTGAGCACCGCGCGGGGTTGGGGCTGAGGGCCAGGTGGCGAGCCAGGCCCGGGGGTCCTGCGGGCGGGCTACCCGGCGGGGGGCTCCCGGTGCTCAGGCGGCCCTCGGTGGCTGCGCTCAGCTCCCGAGTTGCCTGAGGCAGCAGTGGGCACACGGGCCCAAAACCTCCTTACCCATAAGGGCCGGGCCTGGGGCTGTGCGGACCCCACAAAGGCCACAGGTGTTGGGGCAGCAGGCCTGGAGCCGTCTTCAGCGGGAAGCTGCACTTCCTATCAGGGTGGAACAACTTGTCAGAAACTGGGGACTCCTCCTCCCCAACCTCGGGTAGAGCAGGACGCACACCTCCTCCACCCCCACACCCTCCACCCCCACACCGGTGCGCACTCCGTGCGGGGCGCCCTGCTCCTCCTGTGAGGGAAGCTCTGCCCCGGACCTCGGAGCCCAGTTGCGCCCACTCAGACCTCCCGTGTAGGGGCCGGAATGCCCTTTCTGCTCCCGGCTCGGTCTCAGATCGGCATCCAGGCAGGACCTCCGCTTTGCAAGCCCTCCCACCCAGCCTGCGTGCGGATGGGTGGCTCACAGTGCATCTCACATTCAGTGGCCCCCCTCGAGTCTTCCCCAAGCCCTGCCTGCAGCCGCAGCACCAGTCAGCTTCCTTCCAGCAAGCGAGCCTGCCCGGAGCCCCTGGACGCACGCCTGGCTTCTGCGGCCCTGCTGTTTCCCGTATCTCAGCACACCTGTCCACTCCACCTTCAGAATGCAAAGGAAATGCCATGGCTCCCCAGCACCTCCAGCCACCACCTGGCTGCTGCCAAGGCCCATCAGAGGTCCCAGTCCTCTTAGGACACAGGCCTCTCCCTGACCTCCTCCAGGCCTCCCTCCTGGGCACCTCCACTTGGGTACCCATCATTTCCCTGGTGTCAGCTTCTTTTTATCCCGTAGCTGACCTCTCAGCTCACAGCCACGACAGCTGAGCGTGCCCTGCACCTTGAGTCACTCCATGCCTTCTAAAATGCTATCCCCTCAGTTTGTCTGGATCGACTGCCCTTGCTATGGGAATCTGTGTCCAGGAGTGAGCGTCCGCAAAGCCCATGAGGCCCGTGGTGCAGAGGAGTGGGTGGGCAGTTGGGCGGATGGGTGCGTCTTCTGGTACTTGAGCGTCTGTTGGGGTCCCGGGAGGCCTGAGCAGGACAGTGCTGAGCTGGGCCACTTCATTCCTTAGTTCTGACCCCAGTTCCTTGCTGACAGGCCAGCAGTAGGGTAGTGGGGAAACAGAGAGGGTTCAAATCATGCTCAACTGGGTGACAGCTGGGTGGCTGAGCACTTACTGGCCAGTGAAGCAGGGTGACCATGTGGAATGGTGCTGCAGAAGGCTTCAGGCTTCACTGGGTGGCCATTGAGGACTTCCCAGCTGTAAGGGCCTCTGTGGTAGCCCAGGGGTCCATGGTAGGGGGAGGAAGACCAGCCTCCAGGGTCACTGTGAGCACCTGAGGTGCGCGGGCTAAGCACAGGGTCTGGCACCCAGCATCCAGCACCCAGTAATAGCAGTGTGTGACTGGCTGCCAGGGCTGTGGTGGGCCGTGGAGGCTGTAGAGTCACTCCCAGCTCAACTGTGTCCCAGTGTCTGGCCCCAGCTCCACTGTCAGCCTCACATCCCTGAGACTGAGCCGGCTAGACAAGATCGGAGTTGCCTCCTGCCCAGACACTACTTGGTGTTTTTCTCGTGGTTCCCAGGTGAAGCCTTCAGGAAGAGCGTCCTCCTTGAAGATGCTGCCCGTGCATCCCCAGCAAGGCCACGTCCCACCAGCACAGGGTGTGCTGTGGTGCTCAGTGTCCACGGGGTGTGCTGCGGTGCCCAGTGGCCCTCCAGTCATACCACCCTCAGGGGCTTTTATCTGAGAGCCTGTCCTAAGCCCATGACAACTCCTGGGAGGGCTGCTGCTGAGACCCAGGAAGCAATTCAAGGGCAGAAGAGCAGAGCATCATGTGTGGGCTTGTAGGTCGGAATGATCGCTGCACCTGTCCTTGGCCCTGGATTGGATGGCAAGCTGGAAGGGGTGGCCACAGGAGGCCCAAGGACGAGAGGAAGATGCCCAGTGGAGAGTGGAAAGGCCACGGGCCCTGGAAATGGCATGGGTGTGTGTATGTTGTGACCACGCAGGACACATTGCTCTGGGGAGAGCGTGGCTGAGGGCAGGATTTGCAGCTGTTTGTAGGATGAAAAAATCTGTGGTCCAGGCTGTTGGGAGGCTCTGGGTCAGTGGTACTGCTCAGGCCCGAGTCTGAGAATGGAGCTGCAGCAGAGGTCTGAGCCTCACTTTCCTACAAGCAGAACTCAGGGCAGTGGAGCGTCACAGATGGAAGGCGAGCACATGATGTCTTCAGAGAAGTCAGTTGCAAAACACTGGGCCGAAAGAGCTTCCACGTGCTGAGCCTGCAGTGAGCCCCTGGGCCTCAAAACTGCGAGACACAAGTGAGAATCCTCACACCAGTTGTCAGGGGGACTTCCGGTTCTGGATCTCATGTGGTCTGTGAAAAATGTCTTCTGAATAAAGAGGCAAAAGGTTTAGGGTCTGTTTCTGCTTTTGCCAACAGTACACCAGAGATGGAAGCTGAGTTTTCAGTGTAACTTTAAGGCTGCACAAGGCATCCACCACACCTACATCCCCATTTATTTTTAAACTCTAGTGGTCCCACCCTAACTCTTCCTAAAGGTGGGAAGGAACCTGGTTTCTCATATTCCCAGCCAGTGTAACCCCGGTATGCCCTTGGTCCATTTACTGAGCACCTACTTGGCACCAGGCATGGCCTACACAGGCCAGAGCCCCAGGGGCTGACCAAAATGCCTGTGTGGCATATTCACCCTTAGGTGATTGCTGGAATAAACTGCATTGCCTACAAAGTGTGAGCACTAGTCCTTTGCCACTTGAGCTGGGCCTGCAGGTAGGGGGAGGGGGGGGCCTCTGGGAAACTGCAGCTGGAGCCACTCCAAGCAGCAGCCCTGTGTTTCTGCCTTGGTCCGCGATGTCCCCAGGACATGCTGACCTCACCCTGCAGATGACAGCTGCCTACAGATTCCAGCCCTGGTAAGAATCACCCCAACATGGCAGGGGTGGCCAGGCCAGGATCCTGGGGGTGGCCTGGGTCACAGACTACTGCGTGGTGCATAGAGTGAGGGTCCAGGTCTGGGGCACTGTGGGCCAGGGCAACGGGCTGGAGCAAGGCACCACCTCAGAGTGTCAGACCCCTGCCGTCCACCTGCACGTAGCTGAGACTTTGGGGTACCTGCCCAGGACCCTAACCTCTGCTCAACCCTGAACTCTGCCACATCCAGGGACCCCCAAACCCACCCAACCTCGACTCTCATCCAGATTTCTGACCCCTACTAGGACACCCCTAATCCCCACCTCCACCCAGAGCACCCCATGCCCTATGAAACCCCATCTGCACCCCACTGCACACCCCACCTGCTTGACCAGGTAGGGGCTGTGCCTGTCCTACCCACCCTTGGGGATCTCCCCTGACAGTGACCCCCAGACTCCACTGAGCTCTACAGCAGCACCTCCCACCCCCACTACTGACGTCACACCAACCCCCACAGAGGGAACCCCTCTCTGGTATACAGCCTAGGCCCAAAGCCCCTGTCAGCTGGGCCAGTGACCCCAACTCCTATGCTGAGGCCCCAGAAAGACCCCCAGGGGACAGAGTGACCAGACCAACAAGTGTGCCCCCATTCAGGAGCAGAATGGGGGCCCAACATGGGGTGCCATGGCCCTGCACGAGAACAAGGGGACCGTGTGGGCGAAGCTGCCCCGGGCCCAGCCAGTGTGTTCAGGGCAGCCAGCCAGGGTCCATGGAGGCAGGTCAGCTTGGCGAGACTGGTCACTCGGGACAAGACTCGAGAAGGACACTCCCAGCAGCTTAGGGAGAACAGATGCGTCGGGGCCCCCCTCCCTGAGCTCAGCTCCAGGAGTCTGCTTGAGGTCAGGGACTCGCAAGCACACACTGCCCGTGGCCCAGCCTTTACAGGAGCCAGAAGGGAGGAAGGGAAGGCGTAGAGCCACTCCCAGCATGGGGGCCTGCGCCACGGGCAGCCCCAAAGGACTTACAATTATTAGAATCAAGAGAGTGAGGCTGTGAGGCTGCCGGCTTCAAACCCGCACACAGACTGTTTAGAGAAGGAAAGTCAATTTAAAAATACTACTTACACATCATCAAAAGTACCAAATACCTAGGGGGAAAATCTAACAAAGATTGTGTGAGACACACATGGGAGAAACCCCCAGCACACCACCAGCAAAGCCATCTGGGCCTGGGCTTTTCTAGGGGGAACTATTTTAAATTATACATTTAATTTCTTTAATAAATTCGTGACTATTCAGACATGGTTTCTTTTTGTGTCCATTTTGGTAAATTGTAGCTTCAAGGAATTTGCTCATTTCATTTAAGATTTTGTGTTTATGAATGCAAAGTTCATAATACCCTTTTTATGTCTCAGACTCAGCTGTGATGTTTCCTTTTTTCTTCCTCCTTTTGGTAATTTTTGTTTTCTCTCTTGTTAGTGATCAATATTGCTAGTGTTTTACCAACTTTATCAGTCTTTTTCCCAGAATCAGGTTTTGGTCTTGATTTCCATGCTGCATTTCTGTCCTGTTTCACAGGCACCTCATACTCTCTGTGCTTGTATTTTAATGCCCTTTTTCCAGCTGCTTAAACTGGAAGCTTAAGTCACTGATTTTCAGTATTCCTCTTTTTTTATTACATGATTTTTACCAGAAGCTGTCAAGTTCCCTCTGGTAACTACTTTTGTGCATTCCAGTGGTTTTACTATATTGGATTTTCCTTATTTGGTTCAAAATATTTTCTGGTTTCTCTTGTGATTTCTTCTTCATCACAGGTCATGTACACATGTTGCTTGAGTGGCAATGGCTTAATTTCCAACACTTGGAAGCTTTTCTGCTGTCTTTCTGTAACTCTGAGCTCTGACACAACCCACTGCAGCCAGAGAAATGCGCTGTGTTATTTCAGTCCTTTTACCTCTTTACGAGACCTGATCTGTGGGTCAGAAGCTGGGCTGGTTTGGAAAGCAGCCGTGTGCCCTTGGTGAGAATGTGTGCGCTGCCGTCCTCAGGTGGAGGGCTCTGTGTTTGTCCATTTGGTCAAGCTTGTTAATTGTGTTGTTTAAATCTTTTATATTCTTACTAATTTCAGTAACTGAGAGATGCAAAAATCTTTGTGATGGTGACTGTCATTTTCCGTCTCTGGGCTTTGTTTGCAAGGCCGTGAGCTGTGCTAACAGGATCGCTGCACCTTCGGGCAGAGATGGCTGCTTATCGTCCCGGAATGTCCTTGTTCATCCCATCAGTCCACTCTGATATTCATATAACCACGCCGGTTTTCCTGTGGTTAACACATGCAAGGTGTGTCATTTCCCAACTGTTTGCCTTCAGTCTGTATCTATATTTAAAGTACATTTTCAGTTTTCTTGTCAACTCTGAGGAAGTTTATCTCTGTGCAGCTCTTCCAGACTAGGAACATCATCTTAGTGTTCGGACCTGAATGTTGTGCCTGGGCCTCTTGCTCTCACACATGCAGCAGGTGAGTGTGTCACTGCTCACAGTGCCAGGGATGCACCCGCTCACAAGCTCACAGCAAACCAAGCATGCTCTGCACCTGACTCACGGGCATTTCCCTGCCCTCTGTGCCTGTTAATCTTCCCATGCACCCCTCTCGTGGGCACTGCCCTTCAACAAAGATTTGCTCGGACCATTAGGGTCTGTGCAGCACAGACACGCGCTCAGACTGCTTGGTCAGTGTGGAGGATGCAGACACGCGCACGTGGATGTCAGCAACAGCACAGATGAGTTGTGAGCCTGGAGGCACAGAGGGCAGATCTGGGAGGCAATGGTCACAGTGCAGACCTCACCTTGGCGCCCCGATCCAGGCTGGCTCACCCCTCTGCCCCGCTGTGTTCCGAGCCATTGTTCACACAGAATGCAGCTGTCTTGGTGTCCCTGGGGCTTCTCATACTTGAGTGACCATCCAGGTCTCCTCCTCAGCTTCCTCCAGGCCCAGAGGACCCTGGGCTCTGAGGTGTGTCCTGGCATGTGCCCTGCTTTCCCGGGCTGAGCCACAGATCTGCCTCATCTGTGGATTTTCCTGCTTCCAGACTTGCTCTCGGTCCCCACCCCCATCTTGCCAAGCCCACCTTCTGGAAGAGCTCATTCACCCTCACAGACAATGCTGCTTGTCCCCAAGATCGTGTGCTGGCTGAGGGCCTCAGACCTGGGCCCCGGGTACCACTGTGGCTGTCCACGAGGCCTCTGCCCTCTGGCTGTGTCGGTATTGCCGCGGAGGGCAGGGGCGCACCAAGAGGCACCTGATGACCTGATGCCCACCCTCACTCATGACAGACGGCCCCAGAGAGCTCACGTGGTCCCCACTCCTCCACTCCCCATGGCTTCTGTTTGAACCAGAAGGGCCAGAAGCCCCCAGGTATTTCTGACCAGAAGCCCAATGTGGGACTCAGAAGTGCTGGTGCCCGTGGGCCCAGGCCCCCACCCACCTTGGGTGAGTGCTTGTTTATATTAATAAGCCTCAGTTTTCCCCGTGGTGGGGGCACAGGTGTGAGCGGGCTCTGAGTTGGACCACAGGCCTCCAGCACACCCATGCTGTGCACCTGGCAGGCCCTGTCCCCAGAGCTGGGGATGACTCAGGGCCAGCCTGCCAGCCTGTTCACTGCTCCTCAGGCCTCCCAGATGGGGAGTGACATGCAGCTGGCCTGCTGGCTGGGGAACCTGGGACCCCTCACTGAGCCTGCTGGAGGTGAGCCAGGTCCCCTTGGGCCTGAAAAATACCACCCTCCCAGTGCGGCCAGCCCAGAGCCCCACCTCACCGGGTGATCGATAGTATCAGGCCAGGCCCAGAGCAAACAGGCAGCCCTGAAAGGCCAGTGACAATAGCTGGACAGGGTAGAGCGGGGCGCCTGGGCTTTGTCTCTGGGCTGATATGCTGTGTGCTAGAGGATTTAGCAGGCTCTGGGGGCCTCTGACAGGTGCCGCCCCGGTAGCACAATGGGAATTGTGCTCTTGTAGAGACTGCCCCTTACCGGCTGAGCCCAGGGCCCCGGGAGCTTCTGGGATGAGCCCTCATCCACGGAGGATGGGGTAGTTTTGTTAACAAGTTGACCCCTGATAGCATTTCTTCTGAAGGAATCCTGAGTGGTTTCTCCAAAGAACGGCAGTTTTGTCAATGGGGATCACTTTAGAACTCCTGCTAACGTGCTATGAAAATTGACCATTAACATTTTCAGGCATTGGACCTTTTAGTCACACTGTCCAGTGTAAGTGAAAGGTAAAGTCTGGCTGGCAGTCTCCACATCCACAGAGAATTTGAGACCTCCAAGTGAGCGATGGATTCGGGCACCCCCACAGGTGCTGTGCAGACCTAGTGGGGATGGAGATGGAGGGAAGCAGTGGGACCCTGCCTGCGGTGGGGTGGGGTCACAGCCTGCCCATGCTAGAGAACCTGGGAGTGGTGGGCACCTGCGGTCACAGGGACGGGCTGGCCTGGGGGCATGGCTGGACCCCGGGGCCTCTGCCCGCAGCTCAGCAGGGCTGCAGAGGAGCACAGAGAGCAGGGGCATGGCCTGTGGACCCCACATGGTCCCTGTTCACCTCCATCTGTCTTGCTTCCTTTGTGGACTGCCAGGAACCGTGATGGCAAAGTCTGAACCTGGTCACCCAGCAGTGCAGCCGGGGCAGCAGACCCCGTCCTCCCCGAGGGAGGTGTTAGCCACAGCTCTCTCCAGGTGCCTGTCACTGTCACCAGTGGGACTTCCCCATTTAGGAAGCATGCCGTGAATGCCATATGACCCCCACTTTGGGGTCCTTTTGCAGGGCACTCACACCAGCCCAGGGCAGGGCCCCCAGGGACATCTGGGTGGGGGGACTGAGGCCACAACCAGTGTCTGAGTCCTGAAGCCACCCCAGGAGCATGTGGTCCCCTCCCCCACTGCTTCACTGAGCCTTAGAGCAGCGGGTCAAGGCCTTCCAGCCGGGAGACCCCAGGCCTGTGGTCAGGGCAGTCTGTCCCTAGCCTCTGTCAAGGACTCTGACCACCGCTGGTGTTGCCTAAACCCAAAGAGTGGGAGCAGAAGCGTGGGAGCTAGGCCCCCCATGTGGACAAGGGTGAGTTCCCCCATCGGGGCTCACCTGACAATGGAAAGTTTTTGTGGAGAGGAATGTCTGCCATGTGTGGGCTGGGACAGTGAATTCCTAGGTAGAGGCCGTGCAGGGAGCAGAACACTCATTTGCACAAATTAGCCTTTCAGATGGGAATGTCGCTCATGCAAGACCTGGCTGGCACAGAAGGGCTTGGGGGGTGGGGGCACTCAGTGTCCGAGGGCACAGAGTCAAGGTCTGGCATCCGAGGCCCAGCCCCCGCTTCCCCCACACAGCCTCTTCCCTGAAAGGTGCTGGGCACAAAGCCTCCGTCCTTCATCAGAAGGGCCCTGGAAGCAAAGGCCTCACATCCACCTTTGTAGATGGTCAGGGGCTGGCCTTGTGCACCCGCAGTCCCCTGGCCTGACTCTGCTGGTGCTTCCAGGAAAGCAGGAGTGACTCTACAGTGCTCTCAATGAGAGCACCAAAGACCTGCTGTCCCACCGGACCCTCCGTCGGTCCTCACTGTCCTGCAGGCTTCATCAGTGGCCAGGCAGGAGGTAGGCCCTGGCCCAGGACCCACACAGTCCCACCCAGTCCCTCCTCTGCTAGCGCCTGGGTCTGGGAGGCCTGAGATGCTGTGGGAGGGAGGCTGGCACGGACAGAGGCCCTCTGGGAGGAGGCCAGCAGGAAGACGGTCCTTAGTTGTCTGGACACCAACATTGAGGCCCCCACACACCCCTTGCCTCTGCCCTGCCCTTGCCTCTTGGGGTCTGTGTTAGATTTCAGGGATGCAGGGGCCAGGATGGGAATCAGCCAGACCCCCAGCTTCTCAGTGGGTCGGCCTCTGCCCTCGGAGCATGTCTACCACAAGACCATGCTGAATTAGGGCTGCTGGGCAGCAGGGCCACACAGGCAGCCATGGGGGGCCCAGCTGGGTGCTGTGCGCAGACCCCTGTTGTGCCCCTGGAGGCCCTGAGTTGGGTATGGCATGCCGACCCTCACTGTCCTGCCAGGGACTGTGCCGCACAGCAGTGCCTTGGCTGGGCCAGCTTGTCCCCAGGGCGGCAGGCCTGGGTCTCCGACCTGCAGTGGGGCACCATCAAGGCCAGGCTCGCCACGACACAGGTGCCTGGCTGAGAGGCCATGGAGCATGCCTGGGCACATGTCCTCTCTGTTCCTCAGCTTCCTGTCTGTACAGTGAGGGTGAGAACAGGACTGAGGGGGGCTGACCTGAGAGCCTGCACCTCCCTTTTCTAGAAAGGGAAGCAGAGGCACGGAGAGCCGGAGGTGTTTCCCTAAGACTACATTGCCGATGCAGACTGTCCCCTGAGCTATCCCTATAGCCTCTCACTGGCTTCCTGGTCCCAGGTGTGTGGGGATCCCACTGTCCTGGGTTCTTCGGGGGCCCTGTAGGCAGAAGCCAATACCAGCTCCGTGGGCCCTCACCTGCTGAGGTCCAGTTCGAGGGGGTGCAGGTGACTCTGGGCCCACCATCCCAGTGAGCCGCCCGGAGGACCACTTGGCCTCCTCTCCGCAGACAGGGTGGCGGGTGGTAGCCCAGGGACCCTTCTGAGTTCACCTGCCCCCAGCCTCCATGCCTTTCCTGGTGGAGAGGCCACCTCCATCCTGATCTGTCCACTGAGCCCCATGCTTACCCCCACCTGAGGCCTCGTGGTACATAACCCGCAGCCTGGACCCAAGCACCCACCCAGGGCTGGGCAGCAAGGCCACTGTGGGTACAGGCTGTCCTGGGCCAGCCCTAGCAGGACCGAGGTCAATTGGGCTGTAAAGGAGATGCAGCCGTGTCGGGCATAAACCAGGACTTCTCTCCAGAACCAGGAGTGTCTGGGTTTACTGAGTGAGTTCTGAGGACGAGTGGGAGCTAGCCCTGTCTGAGTCACTGCTCAGTGTCCCAGGAGAGGGTGTGGAAAGGCCAGAGGTGTGGGGCTCACCCTGCCTTGTTCCTGGGAAGCCCCCAGGCCAGGCCAGGCAGAGCAGAGGCCACCACAGCTGTCTTCGGAAATTTGTGCTGGAGCACAATACGTAAATTTCAGTTTTTCTTCCCAGTTCAAATGTGCCTCCTTGACTGCTTCAGCCAAGCCCCAGGTGGACGCTGGTGTCCTGAATCTGAGATACCGACAAAGCCATGCTGCTGGGAGGTGCTAGTTGCAAGT
Source organism: Manis pentadactyla (assembly GCF_030020395.1). Taxonomy (NCBI): domain Eukaryota; kingdom Metazoa; phylum Chordata; class Mammalia; order Pholidota; family Manidae; genus Manis; species Manis pentadactyla. The sequence goes on along the minus strand of NC_080020.1, from coordinate 141,623,730 downwards.
TCAGGTTTCAGAAGTAGTATTTTCAAAAATCTCTCCTGCTTCTGCCGTCTTCGTTTGTGAAAACAAGGGTGTCTTCCTTGGACACAGACATGAGTCCTGCATTACAAGCCACGCATCGTCAGGCCCCTGGCCGGCTCTCCTCGGCAGGGCCTCCCTGACCACTGTCGCAGATGCGACCAGCCTGGTCAGGTGAGATGTGCTCACCACTCCCCTCACGTGGAAAGGCCCACAAGCCTCATGTCGGTGATTCTGTGACTCTGACACATCAAATACGTAAAGCTCTGCCCAGGCGGGCACCAGCTCGCAGGCAGACTATCGATGCAGGGCTTCATCAGAGCCGGGCCAAGGCTTTGGGGTTGCCCTCCTTTACCTAACACAGACATCGGCATTTATGGAAACGCACCAAGGGAGACTTCACCTCCCTCTGAAACGTGTGTGCATCCACAATACGGCACAGATCTGGCTGGCATGGGAGCTCCAACTTAGGATGTGCTTGTCTGCCAATGAATACGCCATTGTTTTGCCTCTGAACTTCCCTATTTTGAGATCAGGTATTATATATACAGAAAAATAACAACAGGTCCGGCCACTTACCCCACGTACGTCCCCACCCCACGTTTCATTTGATACCCATGGGAACCCTATGCAGAAGGCCTGCCTATCACCCACTGCGCAGGCCTCCTGATCCCATTGTAAAGCAAGGGGGGCTGAAGGCAGTGCTTCACGGAGATCACGTGGCCACAGAGCTGGCGTGGAGCCCTGCCTGACTGTGTTGCCTTGGGGGAGTTGCCTCGCCTCTCTGTGTCCGAATTCCTCATCTGTCAGACAGGGAGATGGCAACAGCCCGCTGCCTGAGGGGCCACCCAAGGGCCCAGCGTCTGGGCCAGTGGAAGCAGGTGTGGGGACTGGCCATCCCGTGCAGAAGGGGCTTTCTGAGCACAAAGGCCACCTGTCACCCAGGCGTGGGACAGCACAGGGCTTCACCTGGCTGAATAATCCCCACTGCATGCTGAGCTGGTCGGGGGCTGGGGTGTGGTTGGTTTAAGGACAATGATAGTGAGAACAGTAAACTGGTTCAGTTTGCCCAGATGGCCCCGGGTACCTGCTAGTGGGTGGCAGGCCCCCAACCGTGGCCATTGGCCCTTCCCTGGCACCTACAGGCCTCACCGTGAGGCCCACCCCCTCTTTGCACAGCACAAGGGCATCCCAACTTCCCTCCAAAGCCTGGAGTCCCTGATAGGAGGAGAAAGAGGGCTGCGAAGGGTGGCTTGGGGCAGCAGCAGTGTGTGGGGGCTGATGTGGGGACCCGAGTAAGTCCTTGACCAGCAGCTGGAACCTGTCACATGGCAGATCTCAGGAGACACACTGAGAAAAGTTCATCCTTATCTCTGCCCCGTGTCTGCAGAGGACGTCGCCTGCAGATGCCCCAGGACTCCTGTGGACAGAGCCGCCCGGAGCTCGTCCCGTCCAGGTGTGCACAGGCGTTTGGGGACATGGCCTCAGCTGACTGCTCCATACCAGGCTGGCCAAGTGACTATTTAAATATTTGCTGATGATCCCAGTCGTTTTTTTATTAATGCCACAAATGGCCCAGAGGTGCGGCCTGATGTCAGCACCATGGCAGCCATGGTTCAGGTTGGCCAGAGGCTGCCCAGGCTCTGGTAGCTTCTCTCTGGGGCTGTTTCTCCAGGTTTTCCTGGATCCCAGCTTCCGCAGAGCACAGGTCTGTCTGTGCTAAGTTTTTGGAGGTGGGGAGGCCAGGCCTGGAGCTGGTACCAGGCATGCACATGCTCCTCCCATGCCTCTTGTCTTCCAAGCCAGCACTGTCCAGGTACCCGAGTGCTGGAGACAAAGGTAGGGCAGGGTGGGGACTGACTCACTAACCACATTTGTATGGAGAGCTGTCCTTGACACCAGGACCAGATGTCTGAAACAAAGCTGTATGTGCATGCGTACATGCGCCCTGAGAGGGGACAGTGACCTCTGCACCTGCAACTCAGAGCAGGCCCTTGGCCAGTGCTGGCCCGTGGAATAGTCTGCAGGGACTGTCCTCTGACATGTGTGTGCTGAGCAGGACCTTCTGTCTGCCCGTGGGACAGCATCTGAGAGGGGCCTTGCCTGAGGGTTGTGGGGGCCCTGCCTTCTCCTAGAGGGAGGATGCCACAGAGGACTCTTGGCTTGGGCACAGAATCCCTCACTGTGTGGCCAGTGGCCAGAGGAGGGCAGGTCAGGAGAGGGGCCCTGGTAGTTCTTTTCCTGAGATGCATTCTTCTGCTCCCGGAAAAGGCTGTCACCCCACCCACCACACCCTTGCCCCACCCTGGCAGACTCATGTGTGGAACGGCGGTCTCGGCACTTAGTCACCATCCCCGGGCCCCACTGGCAGCCAGGCCCATAAACAGGCAGTATGCTGACATCTCCCGGACTTGGGCCAGGCTGGGAGGTGAGCCCAGTTTACGACGCACCATATTCTTGCCTTAACCCCAGTGCCCATGCTCTGCCAGCCCCCCACCGCCGCCTTGACCTGCCGAGGGAACTGCTTGTACCCCAGGATGGATGACCTTACCGTCACACTCCCTGACCTTGCTTCGCGGGACTGCTGCCTGTGAGCCAAGAGGGAAAACACGCGGATATGGGAGGCCTGGGTGCCCGGGTGACCTGTGAGGACATGTCCCTTGTCAAGGCCACAGCCAGAAGAGATGTCTGTGTGGAAGAGGAAGACAAAGCAACCTGAACTTCCAAGAAGACACGCATCACCCCAAAGCCCCCCACCGGGCACATGCAGGCACGGCGCGGGGGCGCCCGTGGTGGATCGTGTGGGGGCAGCAGAGGGGCAGGCTCTGTGCCTGCCCGGGACCTTGGCGCTCGCCACAAGAAAGGCCCTTATCGGGAGCTTTCCCTTCCTTCTCATTAAGACCTTATCAAGAGCAGCGACGGTGCCAGCGAGATACCCAGGGGTGCAGAATTACACATTAACTCGTGCTAATTAATGTTTACTCAGTGGTTGACAGCACAGGGCGCCTTGGACCACCATCAGCAGCCACAGGACAGCCAGGCTGGCCGCACCACCCCTCAGCTGCCCATCTGCTCAGGGAGCTGGCCCGGACACCTCCTGGCCTCCCCTCTGAAAGCAGCGGGAGTGACTGGGTCCCCCCCTTCTGAGCCCCTCCACAGTCTCAGCCCCAAAGGCCCATCTCCCTTCCAGTGTGGGGGGAAAAGCCACCTGCCATTTCTGAGCCCCTCCACCTCAGCCCACTACAAAACAGTCTCCAACCCGCGTCCCTCCCCTTCACACAGGAGCCTGGGGAGCCACACTGACTTCCACACCCTCCACTTCCCCTTGACCTGCCACTCTTGAATCCACTTGGCCAGGCTATCCCTCCCTGCCCTCCCTGCTATTCTGGAGCTGGCCCAGTGCTGCCATGACATCCCCATGATGGTGACAGCCATATGTCCACAGCTGTGGTGAGCGCAGCCCCCCAGGCATCTCCTTCTGCCAAGGCCCACCTCAGGTTCTGAGGGGTGGCCGCCAGCCTGCCGCAGGGAGAGTCCCTGGGCAGATGGAGGTGCCCGGTTGGCGGAGGGTGTCCGTGGGAGCAGGCGTTGGGGAGCCCCAGCCCAGGGTCTGCCCTGAGGCCTCCCAGGAGGTCGGGCCAGCAGAGGCACCCAGCAGTGCCCCCTTAACCAGAAGCTATGTGTGCAGAATGGCCTGGGGGTGCTGGCGGACCTGCTGGCTAGGCTGGGTGCCCAGGGGGGATGATCAGTGGGCTGTAGGTGTTGGGGACCTGGCCAACGGGGGGACGGGAGCTGGGGGTGAGATGGGAATAGTGGGGGCTGGAGGACGGTCAGGCTGCAGTGTCCCAGCCTGAGAATCAGCTTGTCAGTGAGACCCCAGGTTCTGGGCAGGGAGAAGGGCACCCCTTCTTGAGGGCTGGTGCGTGCAGAGCACAGACCCTCAGACTGCCCAGGTGCGGGTGCCCCCGGCACCCTCATACCTGTGCGCCCCCAGTCCCCCGGCTCTCAGGTGTCGGCTCCCTGTTCCCCCTAATCCCCCTCCCACGGGCTGCAGGGAAGGTGGGGCCTGAGGGTGGGGCCTAGGGGCCTGGGGAGGGTGCTGGGCCCGCCCTGTCCCCACCCACAGGTTGTCTCGCGGGGCAGCACCACCCAGCATTGGGTGGCAGTCCCAGAGTGCAGGATCAGGAAGCCAGCCCACCCCCCACTTGGGGGCCAGAGTTAGCTGGCTGAGACTGGCCCCACCACCCCAGGCAGAGAAGGCCTGAGAGCCCAGGGCCTTCTGCACCTCCTGGCAGCTCAGCAGGTCCTGGCTGAAGGCCCCTCCCGCTCATGGCCCAGGGCTCTGGGTCTGGACCCTGCCTGAGTTTTGATCTGTGCTAGGGTTGCTGTGCTGGGCACCACGGATCTGGGTCATCTCCGTGGGGAGAACAATAGGCATTCTAGCAAGGAAGTCAGAAAGCTGGTGGCCTTGCAGGTCTGCGGGCAGAGCAGGCGTCTGCTGATGCCAGTTCCTGGGCTGGCCTTCGAGTCTTGCACACCTAGGCTGAGCCTTGGTGGTAGACTTGGCACCCAGGCCCCCTCCTGCTGTGGACACTGGCTCCCAGACCCTGTCCTCCTGTGGACTCATCCGGTGGCCTCGCATGGGAAATGAGCCTGGGGTCGGGGGATTCAACAGTATTTTGACTTCATAACAAAATCGGCATTGATTCCCTGAGAAATCCCTGCTAATCACTGATTACTCAGGGAAATATTCAGGTGGATTTGCTTTTCCTGGGGTGTGCACCCTGAAGGGGGGTGCAGGGTGCCCCACAGAGGCTGATCGGGGAGACAGCAGCCTGGGGGTGGGTGCATGTGAAAATCAGCAAAGGGAACCTACTGACATGCAGGGGCTCCGGCCCACTCTCTCTGTCCACCAGGCAGCTTTGGCCGCAGGAGGGAAGGAACCTATTCCCCTAGCAATGAGAGGCAGTCATAGCTCCTGACACAGGACTCCCAGGTCCTCCAGTGGGCTTTCTGCTTGGAATGGCCCAGCCCCCTTCTCAACCCTCCAGTCTCTGCATTTGCCTGCGGTTCTGGTGCAGCTGCTTGTCCTGAATTGCAAGTCTCTGCTGTTCTGAATAAACCCAGAAAAATAACTGACAGTTTTACTTTTAAGCTTAACATCATTAACATCAGCCAGAGCGCAATGTATTTATGGATATTGACAACCTGCTCTAAATCTCCTGTGGAGAGGCAGATGACAGAGACACAGAGCCACCGCGGTAACACTGACAGAGAACTACGTTGCATGATGCACACCCCGCCTTCAGGACTCACTATAAAGCCACAGGAATCAGCTGAGATGGTGTGGTGCTGAGGAGAGAGAGGACAAATAGATTGATGGAACAGAACAGGGAGCCCAGAAACCCACAGCAGAGACCCACATACAGTCACAGACCTTTGGCGAGGGAGCAAAGATGGGGCACACAGGGGCCTCAACACACCGTGCTGGAACACCTGGACATCCATGTGCAAAGGGCTGAGCCTGGACACAGACCTCGCACCCTCACAACATTCACTCAAAAGGGTCACAGACCTAAGCGGGAGATGCAAAACTATGAAGCTCCTAGAAGCACAGGAGAAAACCTAGCTGACCTGGATGGCCCTGCCTTTTAAGGTACAACACCAAAGGCATGATCCAAAGGAGAAAGAATCGATAAGCAGGGCTGCATTGAAATAAAAAACACCTTGGCTCTGCAAAAGACAATGTCCAGAGAGTGAGGGGTCAAGCCACAGACTGGGGGAAAGTATTTACAGAAGACCCGCCTGATAAAGAACCGCTATGCAGAATATAGAGAGAATGCCTAAAACTCAATGATAAGAAAACAAGCCAAATTAAAAACGGGCCAAAACCTTAACAGAGTCTTCGCCAAAGATGTACAGATGGCAAACAAGCACATGAAAAATGCTCCACCTCATATGCCATCAGGAAATGCAAATTACAACAATCAGATCCCACTACACACCTGCTAGAATGGCCAAAATCCAGAACACCGACACCACCGAGCGTGGGAGAGGATGTGGGGCAACAGGACCTCTCTTAACTTCTGGCAGGAATGCAGATGGTGCAGCCACTCGGGGAGACAGTTACGTTCCTTACAAAACTGAACATATTCTTATCATACAGTCCAGCAGTCGCGCTCCTTAGTGTTTGCCCAAAGGAGCTGAAAGTGAACATCCACACAAAAGGGTGCCCACAGATATTTGCAGTGGCTTTATTCATAACTGACAGAACTCGGAAGCAGCCAAAGTGCCCTTCGGTGGGTGAATGGATAATAAGCTGGTCCATCCAGACAGTGGGACGTTATTCATTCAGAGCTAAGAAGAAATGACCATCAAGCCATGGAAAGCCACAGAGGAGCCCTGGATGCATCTTACTCAGTGGGAGAAGCCAGTCTGAGAAGGCTGAATACCGGGTGATTCTGACTCTGACATTCTGGAAGGGGCAGAACTGTGAGACAGTAAGATCAGTGGGGGGCGGGCAGGGGTGGGGAGGCGAGCAGGTGGGGTCCGGAGGATTCCCAGGGCAGTGCCCAGGCTGTGTGTGGTGCTGCGGTGCTGGGCACATGTCATCACACATTGGTCCAAAGCCACGTAACTGAGCCCCGTGGTTTCTGCGGAATGATAACGTATCATCGACTATCAAGTGTAGGTTCATCGACTGTTACAAGTGCAACATCCCAGTGGGGGATGACCATAACGGGGTAGACTGTGTATTTTGGAGAGATGGGGTGGTATATGGGAAGTTCCCGAACCTTCATCTCAATTTTGCTGTGAACCTAAAACTGCTTTAGAAAAATTAAGTATTTTTAAAAATAGGGAAATGCAACAAAAAGCGGCTCTGGATGGGCAGTGGAGCTTAGCTAACCCCCAAGGAGGAGGGGACTTGGTAATGGGCGCCAGGCTGCCTGAAAACAAGGCGGGTGGAGGAGGACATGCGGATCGGGCTCACCGCTGTCCCTGCCTCCCAGCCGTCTCTCCAGCCCAGTCCATGCCCGTGGCCCCCGAGGAGGTGATGGGGCCTCCTACATGGCGGGTGGGGCATCCAGCTTCTGTTGTTCCTTCCCTGGAGAAGCAGCAGAGGCCACTGAGGCCTGCCCTCCCCTGATGCCGCAATGGGTCCCTGGTGCTGGGAGTGTCCCTGCGTGTCCCAGGCAAGGCAGCAGAAGAGGAAGGGCCAGTGCACGCCGGGCGGGGGTGGGGATGGGCACGCTCCTCTCGGAACCAGTGATGACTTGGCCCGGGAGGGGTCTCAGCCGCTCTGGGTCCCCCGGCGCTGCCCATCACAGACCCCTGCCTTAGAGCTGTGGCAGTGACTGTGTTCAGGATGCTCCTTGCTTGTTTCTGGGAGCCACTGAGTGCCTATGGCCCCGAGCCAGGGTGCAGCCTCCACAGCACGCCAGGACACAGTGCTGGCAGCAGGGCCTGGGGCAAGGAGAGGCGGGGAGGGGATGCCTCGGCTGGACGTGCCTGCTCTGGCCCCCAGGCCCCGCACAGGTCTCCTCACACACTCTCTGGGTCTTTTCCACCGTCAGGCCTCAGAGTGAATGTGTTCAGGGGTCCAGGTGGGCCAAGGGCCTCAGCAACCCGCCTGTGGGACCGTGGAGCTCCTGGGCAGCTGGGCGTGTGGGATGGAGAGTCTGGGTGGTGGCCAATGGGACTGCTCCTGAAGACGCTGCACAACTGGGCCACCTTGGGCAGCGAGGGCCCCGGGTCTGCTCTGTGTGTCCAGCCACGAGCCTCCTGTGGTTTAGGGTGTCCTGTCAGCAAAGGAAGAACGATCACCTGCCAGAGCGACTGACGGAACCGGACATTACACTGCTGGAACAAAGCGTAAAACACAGCCTTGGCAAAACTGCTTGCTGAGAGGGCCTATGGTGGGCCAGGCACCTGCCAAGCTGAGGGTCAGCAGATCATTTTACCATCAGGTCCCCTTCAGCCAGCCTCCGTCTTTAGAAGGTGAGGGATCAGTGCAAGGAAGTGAGCGCCAGCTATGTGCTCTGCCGAGCTCCGGGGGTGGGCTGGCGCCTGAGGCTTCTGCTTCCTTGCCTTGTGAAGTTTTTATATGCTTCATAACCCTGCACATTAGTGGGGAGGTCAGGTGGTGCCTGCAGCTGAAGATAGGACAATGTGGGCTTCCAGAAGGCAGAGCCCAGCATATCTGCAGGGGCATGGGCACACAGTGGCTGCACAGGGCCCTCTCCCCAGGGACAGGAGGCATTGGGGGACCTGGGCCTGCTTCCTTCCTGTAGCTATTGCACAGCTGTGACAGGGGCCTCAGGAGGACTGCAGATAGCCCACAGCCACCCCACAGCCACCCTCAGGCGCCCCTTGGGGCTCACGTCCAGCTCAGTGCAAGGTAGAGTCGAGCTGTCACGTGCCTGGAGCATGAACTCATACAGTGCCAACTAGACTGCCCAGTCCACCCAGTGAGGTCATCTCTCACACAGGGGCCTGCCCTGGAGGGCAGGGCTGGGGGAGGCCCTGGTGCCCAATGCCTGCTGGGCATGGCACCTTGCCCCTCCAAGTACCATCTGCTTCCAGAAGGCCGACACGGTTCCTCACAGGCCCTGGTGTTCAGGGCTCCAAACCCACTAGAGGGGACTGTCTAAGAGCGGACCCTGTCCCCGGGGGTCCCGAAGGTCAGCCGTGTGCTTTGTGATGGGCAGCATCCCACTTCCTTCCAGTGTGAGTGAGGGGCTGCCATGGAGTGCTGAGTGATCAGTGACCCATCCTCAGCTCCTCCACGCACAGCTTTGTGTTGGGAACCATTTCTTGCTTGGTATCACTGGGCACAGGTCAGGGCCCACCAAACATGCATGTGGACAGGGCCTGGAGCCCAGAGATGGAAGATGACCCTGCCTGGGGGTGACCTCAGGGTGGTGTGGGACTGCCTGATCACTGATGATGGCCAATGACCCAGAGCTTCGCCTTCCTTGGCTGGCCAGACCCACCGGAGGGTGATGGTTGGGGTGGTCGAGGGCAGAGGGCAGAAGGCCCCTCCTCCTTCCCTGCCCGAGTGGGACAGGGGCCCTGGGGGCAGGCTTTGCAGCTGCTTGCAAGCATGTTGGATCTGGGATGTTCCCCAAAAACCCATTGTCTCTGCCCAACAAAAAGTGTTTGTGGAGCCCTTTGTTTGGCTGTCTCTGTGCCCCTCTTCCTCAGCTCCTCTCTCCTGGGGCTTTGCTCCTGCGTGCTCCTGCAGAGCTGCTCACCCCATCCTTGTAGGGGTCCTGCAGCTCCCGGCAGCAGAAGGCCCAGGGGTGAGAGCTTGCGAGCTGCTGCATCCCCATCCCCCTGAGGCCTTGAGGGTACCTCACCCAGCAAAGCCTGCAAAATCAACCAGGGACCCCACCGGGCACAGGGTCAGGGACGTTTCCAGAGCCCACACACCCCCTCCTGCTGCAGTTCTCTGCAGGCTCAGCCCTGGCAGTGCGGGGAAGGCACCTGGAAATTCAAGCAACTGTCCCACTCTGCCAAGGCCTAGGGTGGCTGCCGGGGGCCTGTTGGGAGGAAAAGCCGCTCGCCGTTGTGCGACCTCGCCCGACTTTAGGAAGCCCACACCAGGGCTTGCTCACAAGAGCATGGCCAAGGCGCTGAGTGGCGATGGGCTAGGCCAGGCTGTACCCCTGCACTGCACAGTCTGCTCTGGGCTGAAACACCACATACTTGGTGCCAAAAGCACTTACAGAGCTGGGCACATGGGCCCAGGAGCGGCCTCTCCTGCCAGTGGACTTTGTGATCTGGTTATTTTGGGCTCAGGCCTGCCGTTCTGACTTCCTGCTTCCTGATAACTCGGGAAGGAGAGGTGTCCCCGTGGCTCAGGGCCACACTGGAGCTTCCCGGATGGTCTGCAACACAGGTGCTGCCTGCTGCTGCACCCTGCCTGAGCATGGTTAGAGCTCACGAGCCCACCCTAGAGGGACGAAGGCCATCTGAGGGTGCACAAAGGACCCCCAGGTGGAAGGCAGAACCAGATATGGGGCCTAGGAGGCAAGGGGATGCTCCTGGGCACCTCCAAGGAGTCACGAGGGCCCTGGCGAGGAAAGGTCTCCCTCCTGCCCTGGACGAGCCTGCTGCTGTGGGAGGTGGAGAGACCGTGCCCCCTGCTCCCAAAATCCACCCGCCTGTCCCCTGAGACCCACCCAGCCAGCAGTGGGGACGGAGCATTATCTCCAATTGGAGTGTTAGTATCTTGGGGACCAGGCAGCAGGCTCATTGAAGCAGGCCCTTGGCACCTACAATGACTGAACAAGGAGCCCCTCTTTCTCACCAGCATGCCCACATGGCCTCAGTGTGCCCAGGCTCAGTCACATTGCCCCATACCGCTGGCCAAACCATCTAGTCCAGCAGCTCACACAGCCCCAGAGCCGAGAAGGGGTCAGACCCTTTCCTCTGGGTGTGGTCAGGGGCAGCAGCAAAGATCTGGCTGCGGGGGCCCAGGCAAGTGATCCTGAGCGCCAGACCCCCCTTGAAGCAGCAGCCATAGCCCAGAGGTCAAGGGCAGCCCACAGGGCTCTGAACTCAGACACCGGCTGTTGGGCAGTCAGCTGGGCCTGGCTGGGAGGAGGGCTGGCATGGCAGGATGGGTGGTGAGGTGCAGTGCTGGGGCTGGGGGCCGGCTGCCCCAGCAGGCTCTGCTCCTGGGCCCCTGCAAGCAGGCCACCCTTTCCTGGGACCAGGAGGGGAGCAGCTTGCTGGGGGTGAGTGTTCCCTGCCCCCAGGCAGTATGCAGAGCAGCCACCCCACGGAGTGGCCGGCTCAGGACATGACCCCCTGGCCTGCCCAGGGCACCCTGCTGTGGCTCAGGTGAGTCCAAACGACTCTTGCACACCTGAGGCTGAGCCTCCAGATGCAGAAAGCACCCAGTCTGCTCATACCTGCACTGGGAGCAAGTGCTCGGCCCCTCGGCCAACATGCTACAGGACCCGAGCTGCGGGCACCTCCTCACCAGTAACACGCAGAGCAGCTGCAGAAGGACAAACGGCCCGGCTTTGGGGCTGTGCGGGGTGGGCCGAAGCAGGCAGACGAGCGCCCCCTCACCTCGCCACCTGTGTCTGAAGGTACCAGTTCTCTAGGTAAGGGCCCAATGAAGAGTTGTCCGTTCAGCCCGATGATTAAATACGCATCTATACCAACGTTACTACTGCCACATGGCAGTCTTGGCTTTGGACCAGGCGCAGTTTATAGGCCCCTGGTTTTGCTGCAATTATTATTTTCTCTGGCAATTCTGGTAAGTCCAGATGGATTGTGGTGAGCCAGCAAACAGAGCCTTGAAATCGCAGTTGCTTCTCTGAACAGCCCTGGGGCTGTGAGACCTGCCACTTCATCTATAAGGGATCCACCTGTTACATGCATTCAGGAGACTAGCCACGGGCAGGTCTCTGCACAAAAGAAAGGCGAGCCTGTGAGGGCCTCTCTCCACCTGCAGGCCGAGCGTCCACCAGGGCCTGGCTCCTGCCTTTGGGATGCTCTCAGAGCTCCCAAAACATTTCAGCTCAGTACAGGGTCTGCTGGGATGTGAGGGCCCCCGTGGGCCCCAGAGGGAAGGCACCTGGCCAGGGATTCTGGGGGGCTTCCAGAGCAGGGGGCATAGGGTGGTGTTCACAGTTGAAGGAGAGAAGGTGCCCTGGCAATCCACTGACCTAGAACAAGTCACTCATTCCCACATGGTTTACACTGGCAGAGGAAAGGCCTTGTTTGCCGAAGGCCTTGCTGGTGATCGCTTGGTCTGGTGGAAAGAGCCTTGGTCCCTGGGCCTGCATGCAGCCCGCGTAGGGCCCCCAGGCCCCCTTCAAGGTCCCTGCCCTCTTTCACAGCTTCTTTCCACACTGACCACCTTCTTGAAATTCAGCAGACTAAATGGTCAACTGCGTGAGTCAGATAGGCATGTGCAGCTCTGACGTGTCTGTAGAGTCGTCCAGTGCTCATGCCGCCGCCCCAGGTGAGCTGGCCCCTAGCCTCCCTGCCCAGTGGCTCCTGAATGGAGGTGCTTCCATCGCAGGAGGCCAACATCGCAGACCAGTGTCCCCACCTTCCTGGTGGGGATGGTCCCCGTGGCCTCCGCTACAGGGTCACAACATTATGGAGCTGGAGGGGGCCCTAGTGGCCGCAGCCCAGCCCCTCCTACATGCAAAGGAAACAGTGCCCAGAAAGGCAGGAAGAGTTTATCTGTGGGAAGCTCATTTTACACATAAAGGTGTAGAAATGATGAAAGACCGGAAGAGAGAGCGTGCCACCCTCTTCAGAGGAAGCTGGTTGACTAAATTAATGTCCAAGTGGAAGCAGCCCAGACATGCCCCCGTGGTGTAGTGCATACGGGTGCTGCGGGTATGGTGGTACGCAGCCAGGCTATGGAAAGGAGCAGACCTGGATGTGTGCAAGGACATAGATGACCCTCCGAATGGCTATTCTGAGTGAAGTAAATTGGGCCAGAAAAAGTGGAAAATACCTACTCATCAGTGGGACAGAAAGCAGGGCACAGGCCGTGAACAGGGAGGAGATGGAGGCAGGGGTCACAAAGGGGGACGAGGATCTCAAGGGGATGGAGAGGGGCCTCGTTTTGTTTGTGGTGACACATGTCAAAGGCAGTGAGTGGACACTTTATGTGCTATTACGTGTCCATTGTAGCTCAATAAAGCTGGTGAATAAAAAGTCGATGAGTGACAAATTTTATATTAGCTCTTATAAAAATATGACCTCTCAACTTAGGTGATATGCACTTCTGGGTGGCCCGCACCCGACTGCCTGACCAAAGTCAGCGATTGTTCATGCTCTGGAGCAAGGTCCAGATGCCCTTCTGTCCCTGGGGCGAGCACAGCTGGTGTGAACTGGAGAACAGGGCCTGCGGTGGGCGAGAGAGGGAGCTGTGGCTGGTGCCCACGGAGAAATGAGGAGGAGCTCGCAGAGGAACGTTTCTGACCTAGGGGACAGGATGCAGCAGCCTGAGGCACAGCGAGGCGCGATGCCTGGCATGCAGCCTGCTCCAGCAAGTGTCTTTCTCGTGATGGGTTGTTTGCACAGCAGTACCATAGATTTGTTTTGCAGACTGAACTACGGACGCTGGCCACACTCCTCCGAAGAAGGTATGAGACATTAGGCAATCTATTGTCCACACCCGGTTCTGCTATTTCAGGCTGTTTCCTGCCCAGCTGGGAGTCTTGTATGCAAATCGCTTTCTTTATAATAAAGCGCTAAAGTCCATGAGAAGAATCGCTGTGAGGGGTTCCAGCAGCTAGATTTGCTACTTGCCACATTTTCTACTCAATATTATGGCAGCGTGTTTATGACCCGGAAACAAGGACCCATTTCCTTTCACTGAACCACTCTGCTTTATTTATTTAGGGTGTGCACCCCTATCTGCTTCCCAGAGGAATTTGGGGTGGCTTATAAAGTCATGCTTAACACAGAACAAGACCACTATAAATAGAAAACAAACAGAGCGGTGAGCCCAAGGTTGCTGGGTGCTGGGGTGGGTCCTGAAGATAAGCACAGAGGGGAGCTCAGAGGTTACTGGGTTTCCTTGTGGCATGACCTTGGTGAGGTTGCTCAACTTTTATGAAGCTGAGCTTTCTCACTCACAGTGGGGATATCTCTGTCCTGTGAATAATCTGTGCAGCAACTAGGATGCACTGGTCCTGGGCACAGGGGTGGCTGCCCAGTTTCCTTTCCGGAGGGACCCAGGTTGGGAAGGGTTGGTGGATGACACCTCTCAGATGAGGCCCTTGGGTTACATGCCTGCCGTGAGGAGGGCAGCCTGGCTGCAGGGCAGGGATGAACCTGGATACAGCCAAGGGTGGGGGCACCAGATTTTTGGGATTCGGCGGAGCCCCTGCAGGGACTTCTGGAGTCCCCAAGTGGCTACCTGCCCACACTCAGGTCCCCGAGCTCTCCCACACACTGACGTCCCCAGGAACCCAACGGGGTCCATGCTGCACATGGCAAGCGTGACGTCAATGCCCATTTCCCCCTCTTCCCCTTGAGCACACACGGTCTCTTTCCAAAAAGAAACAACCCAGCATCCCAGCTGAGTCCTGGGAACACAGAGCTTCTCTGCAGGCAAGCAACACCAAGATGCCTGTCCACACGGGTCTATGTGAAGGGCGACATACGCTGTTTTATGGCCTCTGGAACTTCCTATTTAAAACATCTGGTACTGAGATAAGAACACAGTCACCAATATTTGCAGTGAAAAACAGCCAGAAATGGAGATGAACCAGAGGGAGCCCAGCGGCCCCAGGAAGGCAGCAACGAGGAGGTCTCAGTCTGCCCGAGGGGTGCAGCTTCTCTGCCAGGTGCCGGGGGCACGGAAGGGGGTGCGGCCAAGACGAGGGGCCAGGCAGAGGGACTCCCCGACCATCTGGGGCGAGGGGGCGTAGGGCAGGTCTGCAGCGCGAACACAGTCGGAGAGCTCCAGACCGGCTCCTGGCCATGGAGCCTTGGCCCACGACTCCTGCTCCGCCATCCCAGCTGCCACCGGTCACGTGCACTTGAGGACAGGTCCCCAGGACGGAGAAAGCGCCTGAGAGGGGCTCGCCTGGGCTGGCTGAGCAGGGGGTGCTGGAAGCCCACTGCCCTGGAGGACGAGAGGTGGGAAGCCGCTGTGCCTTCTGTGCTGTTCATCGTGGAGACACGGCCTGAATCCCCCAGGTCATGTTCACATCCCCAGGCTGGGAAGGTAAGAGATGTGGAGAAGCGTGTGGGGGTGTCAGAGTGAGACAGTAAGGTGCATGACTGCATTACCGAGGAGTCTGGGAGCATCCCTTCTCTGACCAGGTCGGAGGGCACAGTGAGGACTTGGGGTTCAGGGGGTGAGTGCTGCCCAGGACTTGCATGGTCCTGGAACTTGTCTCCATGGAGGCCAACAGGGAGGAAGGTGAGTATCTGCTGCAGGCTGAGACTCACGGGGTTACCCCTGGGCTCATGCCCTGAGCTTCGCCCTTGGCCCTGCCAGGGTCACAGCTGCACAGCTGCGGGCCTCCCCCTGCCTCTCCCTGAGGAGGGGATAGCCAGCACCACGTCCCCCTGCCAGGGCAGCCTGCTCTCCTCGGGCAGGGCTACTCGGCTGTGCCCACAGGACCTGATGCCCACCCTGAATTCTGATTAAGTAAAAAACCTCAAGACAACAAACAAAACAAGTGCCTATGTTCCCAAGATACACAGAGGTGATGGGACAGCAAACTCCTTTCTATGTCAAGCGATGAGGAGAGAAGGGACAGGAAGGAAGGGGACCTGGTGATGGGCCTGCCACCTACCAGAGAGCTCTTAGCGGCCGCGGCCAAGGCCACTGGATGACTCGGGACTGTGGCCTGGCCGAGATGCCAAACCAGCAGGCAGGGTGTTCAAGCCACACTCCACAGCGCCACCAAGGACTGGGTTCCGGCCGGCCTCACCTCAGCCAGACCCCACCCTGTGCGGACCACCCACCGTGCGCAGACCGTCTACATCGCTCAGGGCCTTAGTGGATCTGCCCCTTAAGAAAACAACAGGAGTTGATGCTGTGGATGGTCAGTGCACCCGGTGAACAGCAGTCCCCTCGTCTTCGCCACATCCAGTCGGGCAGGTGCTGTTATGCTGCATTGCAGGCAAGGAAACGCAGCTCCATCCCACCTGTGACTGGACAGTCCTTCCCAGGGATGAACGTGGTGTGACACTCAGGGGGTCTTCTCTGTCACTGAAACCATTAAGGTGAGACGGGGTCCTCAATTCTTGCTGCGTACATGCCAGTCGGGCAGAGCTGGGCCAGGCATTGTAGGCAACAAGATGATTCCATCTCAAGAAGTATCGTTCTCCAAATTAGGCTTGGGGTTGATTAATGATTGTGCATTGAGTCCCCTATACAGAATTTTATTGTTGTTAACAACCATATGATCAATAAATATGAGAGATGCCCTCCCCCAAAAAAAGAAGTATCGTTTTCCACACTTACACTATCTTGCACTCTCTTACAATTAATTGACTGAATGCATTCACATTTGCTAAAACAAAAGCTAAATAAGAGCCATTCAGCCCTGGCTGGGTGAGGTGGAGGAGACACCATAAATGAAACAAAACAGCTCAAAGCCTGGGTTTAAGAGTGCTAGTATCAGATTTTAAAAACTTCTCTTCAAGAAAACACATCTTAAAAATAAAATTTATAAAAGCTATCAACTAAGGAAGGTATTGGCAACTCACAAGATTTGTACCCATAAAAATGGATCTTCTGTAAATCAGTATGAAAAAGACAGAAAATTCAAATATTTTGCCTGAGGTAAGAATCCTGTGCTGTTGGCCTTTCCTGAGCCAGTGGGGCTGGTGTCTCTGCCCTTTGTGCCCTGGCAGATCACCTTGCCTGCCTCGCCCATGTTCTGGGCTCCTCTGAGCCCCTCAGCTTCATGTTGTAAAAGGAAGAGCAGTCTGCCCTGAAATGCCAGGAACGTGAGCTCTGCTGCAAGGGGATCCGGTGCCCTCCAGCGGGTGTCCACGCAGGAAGCCTCCAGAAGAGCTGGCCCTCGGGTACCACACAGCCTCCTGCTTTTCTAGACAGCCCCAGGGCCGCAGTGCAGTTTCATTTGTATTTTGGTAATTAAACTCCTCGTGCTTCAACAGGGTGAGTCTTCCCTTTGTTGCTCAACAGATGAGTATTTCAGTAGGATTCTGGAAAATCTGCCAACTCAGATTCCACACTTTGGAGCCTAAAGCCACGTTGCATTCCCTATGGCAGGTGATTTGGGGCACAGACCTTCTAAGGTCTCAGGAATCTGATGCCTGTCTGTCCAGGGGGCTCTGGACAGCACCCCAAATCAAATACACTTGTGGAATGTGAGTAAGTGAGAAATAAAGACTAGATATCATTCAGCCCAGATTTTGCACCAAATGAATTTCCAGGTTTCAGGGCTGCTTAGATCTCAGGGACAGATAAGGGGCCAGAGATCAGAGTTAGGAGTCTTTGCGCAGTTCCTGGCAGGTTCCCACCTGCTCAGAGCCCTCGGCTTGCCCAGAAGGAGGAGCTTGTCCCCCACAAGCCTGCGCTCAGCAGTTCAAACAGGTACCCAGGCCAGACAATTTCCACCTCCCACTGGGATCCCAGGGAACAGTTCCTTCTGCCACAGCCGCAGAGGGACACTGGCACACATGTGGTTGTGCGGGGACTTTTGTAGGGTGGGGGAGACTGGCTGTGCTCAAGCCAGGCAGCAACCGCCCTTTGTCTGCTGACGGCCCCATGTGCTGGCCTCAGGCTACTTTGCAGGTGGCCCTCCATCCACGGAGCACGCCACCCCCATTTCCCTCTCAGCCTGTGCGCTGGGCAGGACCCTGCTTCGCCAGAGCCCGCCAGGCCCATTGTCAGGGAAGAACGTGGGGCCACTAGGCAGGGCTGGAACCAGACCCTCCACCTCCAGACCCCAGCCCTGCCTGCTCCCAGCCACGGTGATAGGCCCTCCCGGGGACCAGCTCTCTGTGCGGGGAATTTTCTGGGCAAATCAGTTTTCTGTGAAGAGATCACTGGAATCAGACAATGGAATACACTTTCTTATCTTAATTTGATCACATGCTGGGCAATCAGTTTTTAATTTAATTTGATACTATAGCCCCCAAGTTCAGTTTATGCTTAAAGCTGAATTATTTACTCTGCATGACTTTACAAGAGACTTTATGCTTTATCAGGAATAAGCACAAATTCAGACTCTGCTAATTTGAAATTTGTAAAAATATGGGGCACTTGGTCTTAATCTTTTCATTCTCAATATAAAGAATACACGAATGTATCAAGAGTTGCAAGGGAGCAAATGACCCACTGTGCAGGGGACGTGTCCTGTGTGTGTGTGTGTGTGTGTGTGTGTGTGTGTGTGTGCCGACACGTGTGGTCCAGTCCCTCAGCCCCCTCTGTGCACTGCCCCGAGGTGCTCCACCGGGCTGCTGGCACTGGCCAGGACAGTGCCTGTGTGACACCTCAAAGGGGCCCCTGAAGCCCAAGGGGCTTCACATCCCAGCCTTTCTCCTCCTCACCTAGCTGGGCAGGTGCCAGACTGAGTCAGCAGAGAGGGTGCCAGGGCCTCGGGGCACCTGGGGGGCAGGGACGCTGAGTGACCAGGGCCCAGCCACCTGCCAGGGCCTGGGAAGCCGTTTGTTGTTCCGAAAGAACTGCTCTCAGTGGACCACTGTTTACACGGTGCAGGGAACTGCGGACTGGAACCAGAAAGGCCATGAAGACCGACCCAGCCACGCACTTCTGAGGCCTGCTCTGTGAGCCGGCACGGAGACCCTCCCGTGGCAAGGCCTGCCTACCCAGGAGGTACGAAAGGGCCATGAGGGTCCACAGGCTGATGAGGAAGGGGCCCCACGTGGAAGGCCACTGGGACGCTGCTGCTGTTCCTGGAGGCAGAGGGCTCTGGCCAGCAAGTGCCCATGAGTAGGCAGTGCCCATCAGCCATGCCAGCAGTGCCACGGCGCACTGGCTGGACCCCCATGGTTGCACACCGGGCACAGGCTCCAAATGTCTTCCATGGCAACCTTGTCTCTGCAGCGAACTGCCTGGCTGGCTGCTGGTGGCACCCAGCCGCACTTCCCTCTGGCCTCCTCACCCTACAGCTGAGCCAGCTCTGCCCACAGCCTCCCCACAGCCTCCCTTTGCTGACCAAGCCCAGCCTGTCCTGGGCAGCCTGTGGCCCCCAGGTCATCTCCAGATAAGCCCCCTTCCTTCCTGGCCATTCGTTCTGCCAGCGGGCCTGCCAGGAGGCTGGCTGTGTCCCAGAGGAGTTCAAAGCCTTTGCTGGGCCAATAAGGGGCCCACCCATCCCTTCAGGTGATTAGGCTCTGCCTGTCACATAAAATAAAAGCAGATGAGGAAATGGCCTTTAACGGGTTCTTTATCAGGTGCTTGGGTCTTTGGAAAACTGCCCCAGGCTGGGGGAACCAGGAAAGGATTTACCTCCCAGAACGGCACCTCCCTGGCAAGCCCAGTGCCAACTCTACAGCTACCATTTTGGGGTCTGCACCCTAAGCCCCGTCCCACCTCCTTGGGGCTCCTGGTGCCAGAGGCCCTCCTCCAGGTCAGGCTCGCACTTGTCCCCTCATCTTAGCTGGTTCCCTGACTGCTCTTCCCACCACTTAACTGCGCCTGGGTGGCCTTGCCCACAGCAGGTGAAGACCCCACCTCCGCCCCTGAGACGCCGCAGGGCCGAGCCTGAGCACAGGGGCAGGTGGGGCTGCAGACAGTGGCCTGGCTGGGCCTGACACACGGTGCTGGACGACAGGCAGGGTGAGGGGCAGTGTAGCTCCGGAGGGAAGGGTGCTCCCAGAAGGGGGGCAAATGAGCCAGTGGGGCCGAAATTAGTCACAGGAAAGGCAGGTGGGAGAAACCCTTTTATTGTTCACAGGAAGGCCTGGCCCCAGCCCCTCCGGGTGCTGCCCTCCCCTCCCCTCTGGCCCCTTCTGGGAAGAACTCCGCAGGCAGGGCAGGTCCCCGGCGACTGACAGGCATCAGACCAGTTGTGCACCAGGATGGAGAGGACAGCTGTGCTGTCCTCCCTTCACCCCCTGCCCGGAGGCTGCGGGCAGCTGCACTGGTCAACATCTACTGATACGTGAACAGACTAAGGCCAGGTGAGAGGTTCTGGCAGTTCTGTGCTTTACCTCACAGGCATCCCCGCAGCTGACCGAGTGCGGGCATCAGAGCCCAAGCCAGCTGAAGAGAGCGTCCTGGGGGGCAAAAGGGCGGGGTGGTGCCAACAGGAGATGGGCTTCCTGAAGGAGGGCAGGCCGGAGCAGGTGTATCCAGGCAAGGGGAGCTGAGTCTCCTACCAGCAGAAAAGGGATCATGGACTTTGAAAGGAAATCACTACAGACTCTGACTTGGATTGGAATTGGTGATACCTGTGTGACTGATGATTTTCAAAATACATAGGTGGATATAGACTGACTATAAATGTGGTAACGGTGTGTTCCCCACCTCTGCCCAGGGGAAAGCCAGGCAGCAGCATGACAGCAGCCCTCATGGGCAGCACCTGCCCCAGGCTTCCGCAGCTCCCCACCAACACGGACCCAGAAGCCATGGGGGTGGCCGGCTCCAGGGCAGCACCAGCGCATGGCCAGGAGAGCCGAAACCCAGCATCAGAAAGTGGGCAGCTCTTTAAGGGACAGCGAGGCCAGCTTAAATCGGTTGAATCTGGGGCACTTTGATCAAGAAAATAAATAATGATAGTAATGAATCACAACCCAATGAATAAAACCAGAATCCGTAAGTCCATGCTTACATAAATAAATAAGTGGAACACTTGAGCAGGAATGTGATATTTACAGAGACTCAGAAACCCTGTCCACAAAATGCTTATTAATTACACGGGGCATAAAAGCAATATTACGTAAAGATGCCTGAAAATACTACCTTAGTGTGAAAGGTCAAGGTGAACACATGATCCTCTCAGCCCAGGACCAGGGGACAGTGTGCCGTGTAGTAGAATTCCATGAGAAAGACAGTGTCACTTCCACGATGCTTCTGCCATGGATTCAGTACCTGCATCTGGTCACAGGGAACATAAACACGCCCAGACTGAGGGGCTTCCTACCAGCCGCATGGACTGTAACCATCGGGGGAGGCTGAAGCTATGCGGCAGCCGGAAGCAGCGCCTGATTTCAGGTGGGATTCCATCTAAAGGACACTGAGGACACCTGGAGAAACTACATGTCAGTGAGGGTGGCTGCAAACTAACCTCCTCACTTGGAGGTCGGGGCTGATGACACGTCGTGTTGGCAAGCTACTCTCAAGGGGTCAGGAAAAAAGATCCTCATACTGTTCTTGCAACATTTCTGCCAAACTAAAAATTAAAAAATATGCTACTTTAAAACGTACTACAAATAAATGTTTATTTTAAAAAGTACACATTTAACTTCTGCTTTAATTACAATGTATAAAATCACCAGAGACTATATATTCTCCCCTAATAACCTCAACAAGCTGGTTAAGCTATAAATTCATAGCCTTGAAAGCCCATCAAAGAGCTGAGGATCCAAGGAAACTTAGTGAATCAGGCCACAGGCAGCGAGGAGCCTGGAAAGGAGGCTGGCAGGGGCTGAGTGCTCTGGGAATGTCAGAGAAATAGCCAAGTAACCTAAAACCCTTGTAAATGGAACCCCAACCCAGGAGAGGAGAGGGGGTGGGTGGAAGCAGCACTTAAAGAGGTAAAGGCCTAGAATTTCCAAAATTGAATAAAGATGTCAAGCACACCTTCACGAATCCCTGGGAAACCCAAGCAGGATATGCCCACCAAGATCACACACCTGGGGCAAACCAACACCAAGGAAAAATCCTAAAGGCAACAGAAGTTAAAAGACACATTTTCCTGGGGGGCCAGCAATCAGAATGTCAGCTGTCGTCCCAACACACACAAAGCAGGCGGACAACAATGAAGGATGCCTTCCACTGAGCTGACCAAGAAGGAAAGCCTGCAGACCTGGACTTTTATACGTGGCACAATGTCCTGCAGACACTGAAGATGAGTAAGATATTGACAGGCAATAACAAGAATTTGCTGGCAGAAAAACTCACGCGATGAAATAATACTTCTCAGGCTGCAAGAAAATGGTCCTGGACTGGAAACAAAGAAATGCCCGAAAGGAAATTATGTAGGTAAACATAAATACAGTCCATGGTCCACTGACTGAAGCCACAAGAACAGCCACATCCTGTGGGGAGGCAACCCTCTTGTGGTGCCAGGAGCAGAAGTGGTGGCAGGAGGTGCCGGACACACACCCTGCAATTCTCCTGCTTTGTTCAGATTTCACTTAAAATGGTAACAAAAGTGATGCAATCTCTGTGAATGATCTTGAGTCAAATCTACATGAGGAAAATTTTAAAGTGCTATTGAGGCTCCCAAAGAATATGTGAACAAATGTAGAAGCACATAATTCTTGGATACAAAGACTTCATATCCTCAAGATAAAAAATATAGCTAAGCAAATCTACAGAGTTAAGGTGATCCCAATAAAATAAAGGAATATTTTGAATCATACTGGCTCTTTTTAAAGTTTAAGGAAATAAAGGGTTTTCTGGCTAAATAAATAAAGGCTGGGGAAGTTTGTGGACAGGAAATAGCGGTGGAGCAGGACTGGCTCTGCCCTGCGAGGACACGATGAAGCCTAGACAGGCAATGTGAGAGCTGGTGCGTGAACAGACCGATCACGGGGCCGCTGTCCCACAGAGATGCTCCCACACAAAGAATCTGGTTTATAGCAACGGCACCTTTCACATCAGCAGAGAAGCCATGGTGTGGAAGCCTGTGCCAGTGGGAGAGAAGAGAGTACTGTGGCATAAGTCTCCAGGAGGGTAGGCACCAATCCCGTTGGCATTAACCCACTTCTTCTGGGGTGTCAGTTGGGTGGCTAGGGGACCCACTCTTCTGAGTAAACGCTTTCATCCCCTTTGAATTTTCTGTCATATACATGTGCTCTGTTAAAAAACAAATAATACATTATTTCAAAAAGTGGTCTAGTGTTAGTTGCTTCTCTCCTGGCCCCCAAGCTGTCCCTGCAAGGGACAGAGAGAGGGTTGGACCCAGCTGGCCAGTGGCTCTAACCAGGCCTCCCCACCAAGCCTGGCCCTGTCCCCACAGATGCCGCACACCCTGCCCAGGTCCACACCTCCCTCTCCATCAGACGTTCCCAAGGGACTGGCTCACTCTGTGGCTTAGGTCTTTCACACAGAGGCTGTTCCGTGAAAGGGGGCTCCTAGTCTCTCTGGTGAGAGGCTGACTGGGGTGCTTGTGCCCTGTTACCCATTAGTGGGCTTGGCTCTGAACGTGAGATCCTCCACTGATCAGGATTCTGCTTTGATCAAGCAGCACCTTCCTCCCAACAGCAAGTGTCCCTGGTGTGTGGCTCCATTCCAGGAGTCCGCAGCAGGGGTGCCTGTCATCTGTTGCATTTTCTTTTTTGTTTGTGTTTTGTTTTGTAAAAACAGCTCTACTGAGACATACTTTACATACACTATAGTTCATCTATTACAAGTGGTGGTCCCCAGACCTGTGCATCCATCACCACAACCAATTCTAGAACGTTTTTAGTTCCCCAAAGAAACCCCACTCCCCTGAGCTGTCCCCTCCCAACATCCCACTGCAGCTCTAGGCCACCACTAACCCACCTTTTGCCTACAGAATTGCCTGTCTGGGTGTGTGGGGCAGGGGAACCACAGGGTGCCCGTTGAAGCTCTGCACTTCACTTTATTGCCAAATAATGTTCCATCACGTGGATGTGCACGTTGGGCAGATCCATGTGTCGTCTGTGTTCAACAGGGCTGCTTCTGCCCTTTGGCTGTTAAGATACCATTGAGGGGAACATTCCCGTATGTGTTTTTGTGTGGGCACACCTTTCCACTTTGGGTGTCCACTTAGGACTGGATACTGTACAGCCTACTGGCCACCTATTCCTCCACACTAGATCTATTCTCCTCAAACACCTTTCTGTCAATTTTTTGGCGTGTAAGGTACACATAACTGAATTTACCCAGTAGTAATTCTACTTGCTAGAAACCCCTGGGGTGCTCCCCTGGGCCCATCCTGCGCCTGTGAAGCCCCAGACATTTCCCCGCCGGCCCGGCCCCAAGGCTGTGGCTGGACCAACCCTTGAGGTTCTTATCATGACTGTAGGATGCACCTCAGCAGCAACCACCACGGAGCTTGGAAAAACGAAGTTCATCGCTCACAAGTCCTGAAGGGTACAGGAGGTACACGGGCCTGGCCTCTGCCTTTATTGCGGTCAAGGGAAGATGCCTGGAGTTTCAGGGCTTCACTCTTTGTTGTGAATTTAAACCCAAGAGCAGGAATGAAGGCAAGGGAAGGGAACCCGGTCTCTCCAGCCCTCGGCTAGCAAGGCTGCCCCAGGCCCCCTAAAAGGGGACTTCCCGGTGGGGCACCTGGGCTCTATCTCCTGCTAGCTGGCACCCTGCTTCTTTGAGATGGGGGTTTTGATAATGGAGGCCTTGGCCACCAAAAGCTCAATGCCCAGCACTTACACTACAATGCACACAACACATTTTGCGCATCCGTTCAGTTGTCCGCGGGCACGTGGTTATGGTATAAAATACAACCAACACTTGGTGAGTCATGTCTGCTGCCCTTCTGGGGAGCCCTGATGCTCCTGAGGCATATGGGTCTGCGGGGCCTTATCTTCCAGCACCTCTGCCTCGCTTTGGTGTCAAGGTTACGCTGGCCTTGTTGGAGTGTGTCAGGAAGTGTTCCCTCCTCTTCAGCTTTTGTGAAGAGTTTGAGAAGCGCTGCATTAGATCTTTATCATTTGGTCAAATTCACTACTGAGGCCATGAGTCCAGGGCTTTTGTCTGCAGGGAGATTTCTGATTACGAATTCAGCTCCCTCTCTGGTCAGCAGTCTGTGTTGGTGTCCTGTGTCTGCGGATTCAGTCTCACTGTGCTTGGCGTCTCCAGGGACTCGCCGTGTCTAGGTCGCCCAGGTTGGTGGTCTTTTTATTCCTGTTTCTCGGTCAGAGGGAGCTTCTCCGCTTACAGAACCAGATGACTCCATGTGCCCCCAAGCCAGGCCCCAGGCTCCTTGAGGACAGAAGCTCCTGTATTGGGGACTCCGCCCTGTGTCTCCTTTATCTGGCTGTTAACTTGCATCCTTTACAGTATCCTTCATTAAACTGGTAAACATAGGTGTTTTCCCGAGTTCTGTGAGTCGCTCTAGCAAATTAATTGAACCTAAGGGGCATCGTGGGAACCTCCCATCTGTAGCCGGTGGGTCAGAAGCACAGGGAATTGCCTGGGGCCTGAGGCCCGCGTCTGGAATGGGTGGGCTGGTGGAGGGCAGTCCTGCAGGATGGAGTCCTTAACCAGGGAATCTAGCGCTGTCTCGGGCAGACAGCATCAGGATTGTGTTGAGGCCTTGGACACCTTGCCGGTGTGGAGAACTGCCTGGTGTTTTGTGTGGGAAGACCCTCTCCCATATGTTTATGCACACTGGATTCGGGTCCGGGAACCTGAATGGAGTTACACTACCATTACTGCTGTGTGTAGTATTGTCATTGTCATACATGTATGTAGGTAAAAAAGACACCATGGCATTTGGTGTCAGATGAGTGGGAATCACAGCTAGAAAGACTGATCAAAGGAAAAAAAAGTTATGTTACCAATATCAAGAATGTAAGAGACAATATCACTACAATCTCTCCATACTTTAATAGGACAATATCAGAATATTATGAATAATTTTATACCCATAAATTTGACAAATTATTCTTTATTCTTTCAAAATTCTTTTAAGAACACAACTTACCAAAATTGACACAAGCTGAAGCAGGAAATTTGAATAGCCTATATTTTTTCCTAGATGAGAATTTTAATGAACACTCTTACTGACAGCATTATATTTATTAAAGAAATAGAATTTGTTATCAAAAACCTTTCCATAAGGAAAATTGAGCTAGATGACTTCTAAAGTAAATTCTATGAAATACTTAATGAAGATATGATGCCAATATTTCATAAACTATTCCAAAAACTAAAGAGAAGAAGTCTTTCCCAACCTGTTTTACGAGGCCAGCTTGACTCTGAGGTCAAAACCTGGCAAAGAACTCATAAGACATTTGATTACAGATGAGCATCTTCATGAGAAGAGATGTAAAAGAAAATGAACAGAATAACGAGCAAATGAACCAGCGACATATAAAAAAGGCAATGCATTGTGACAAAGGAGGGTTTTTCCAGGACCACAAGATTAGGTTAGTCTTTGAAAATTAAATCAATGGAATTCACTATATTGACAAAATAAAAGAGAATGCCATATATGCATTGCAATGGGGCAGGGAAGAGCCACAATTCAAATCCACACAAGGAAGAAGCCACAGCCACGGAAGACAGCTGAGGACAAAACGTGCTGCTTCTCCTCTGAGGCCAGACGGGCAGCAGCTCGCTCCACCCATTTCACATTCTACAGGAGGTGTCACCGCAATCCGGGAAACAAGGGATGAAGATCGTTCGGCAGATGTGGGCCTGCGTCCGTCTTGTCCCTGCTGATGTAGCTGTCGCCGTGAACGCGCTGAGTCTGGGGACCAGCAGCCCTGGCGGGTTCACCTGTGTCTCGGGGCAGGACGGGACGCCGCAGTCGGCTACGTGTCCGCAGGCCAGCAGCAAACACTTGGTGATAGTCCGCTTCACAGCAGCACCAAAACCGCAGTCCTCGGGGCGCGTGCAACACGAGGGAAGGGAGGTCTCTAGGAGCTTGCCGAGAGCTACAGCGCCCAGTAAACAGAGGGACACTCGCGGCTAGGGTGCCAGTCCGACCCACATTCCTGGGCAGACGCACCCAGTCCCAGTGGTGATCTGAGGCCGACGGGGGCAGACGGACGCCAAGCAGGGGCTCCCTGATTAAAGTCAGGCCTCCAGCAGCCGCGGGAGCTGTGCCGGCACTGCCCACCTCCCCACGGCTCGCAGGGGACTGGGAGCTGCTACTTCGGTCACCCTTAGTGGGGAGCCTGAGCACAGAGAGGTTGCTCCACCTGGCCGGAGTCACACAGCTGGCCAGGCCGGTGGCACTGGGCTCTCGAGTGTGTTGTAGTTACATTTTCATTTCCTTATCACCCTCTTGTTCCTCAAAGGGCTAAGGGGGATCTTAAATATTATCTACAGTTGTCTTTTTTGGGATTACTCAGAATCGAGAAAGAGTCACTGATTGTGGCCTATGTGCCCTAGAGACCCGGGGTCTTGGGTGTTGTTTGTGGTGGTGTCGGGGTCTGAGCAGCCCCCAAAGAGAGGCTGCCTGGGGGATGGGGCCGGGTCCTTGGCTCAGCGCTGGAGGGTCCCGGGCCCTCGCGGGCCTTCTGTCTGATGCGGCTTTGGCCCCGGCCTCCTGTGAGCTCAGGCAAGGTCCGTCCTTGCGGAACCCGGGAACCACTGCCTCCGAGCCAGCCCTGCGCCAAACCCGCGTAGTGTGGGTGAGCCCTCGCCGCCGGCCACCCGTTGCCAAACCCCTCCCCACGAGCTTCCAAGAGCCCGGCAGGGTGGTCACCGACTGCCTGGCAGCGCTGCCCGGCATCCCCCCAAGGATGAGCACCCCAGACAAAGCCGAGACCTGCAGAGAGTCGGCCAGGGAGCCCGCAGGCGGATGCGCGCAGGGACGCGACCTTCTGTCGGAGCGAGGGGCGGGCAGGGCCCTGTGGGCAGCTGCGCCTGGCCTCCGGCTGCATCAGCCCCCCTGTGCGCGGGCGTGTCTTCACACCTGCTGCCCCAGAAGGGCATTCAGAACGCCGGGCACAAGATATCACCTTCTTTGCACCTCATTCTGCACTTTCTGCGGACACTTGACTTTTCCAGTTCCCGAACCCTCTCCGGGGGGTTCGTGCTTGTTTGCTCAGCACTAAAAAGCCAAGAGAATACATCCGCCAGCGCCATTTGCATGCCGGGCCCTGGAGGCCTCACCTGAGCTGCCTGAGCAGGTGTCTGGGCGTGGTGGGTAAGCGGCGGGATTTCAGGCAAGTGCAATGTGGACGCCATTTTCAACTGTAATTTTTCAGCAGATTTATGACCCAGAGTCACTGCGGACATTAAAGCCATTGCATTTCCTCTTGGAATGACGTGTTTGTTTTAAAGGTGAATTTTCACTCCGACGTGTTGTTGTTAAAGCGTAAGTGGACTTCCAGGGCTGGACTCTGCCTTTTTCAGTTTGAGAAGCGGAGGGGCAGGCAGGTAGTACAGCACCGTTTGGTGCCACGGGAGGAGCCCGGAGAGGGGGTGGGGTACAGGGACTCCCGGTGACAGTGACAGGCCCCACTGGGGCTGGACTCCATCACTTCACCCATCACTTCATTGCTTTCCCAAAACATAAGCAGGGTTTCTGGGCCTGGAGAGCAGGGGCCACCTGTTTCCAGGTGCTTTTCTCCAAACCACCTCCTCAAAGCAGCAAATGCTGTGAGCACCTTGGCTGGGCTTTTGGCACAGTTGGCATTAGGACTTATTGGTAAGGGGTCATGGCATCGGGATTCACAGGAAACCGACCTGATTCTGTGGAAACACCTGTCAAAGCACTGAGGGGGAAATGCCATGGCCTCTGCCCGTTGACCAAAACCTCCCGCGAAGCCCGGATGAAGCTGACCTGCTGGGTTAAGGTGTCCATGGGGTGCTCCTCTCTCTGCCTTTGTGTCTGTTAAAAGTCTCATAATTAAAACATTTTTATTGGGAAAGGTGCCAGGGCGCCTGCCCCTCCCGATGCACCAGGGCAGATGGGGCGCCCAGGGGAGGCCCTGATGGGACCTTGCGCGGACGTTCATCACGTAGCTTTTCCAGATCGTTCTGGAAGGGACGCCTTCCAGAAAACCCCGTGTGTCTCATCTTCTGGGTTCAATTGAATGGTCACAATATTTCTAACACTGCTCATCGCCCCACCCCTTAAGGGAGTCAAAAACCCCTGAGGAGGAGGGCTCTGGTCCCGCCCCCACCCTGCAGGCTGCCCCGCACTGCAGCACCTCGGTGATTCAGATGTTCAACCAGCTGTACCCCGCAGCCAGCCTGCCCGGATCTTTGCTGGGTCTGAACAAAGTGATCTTGACCTGGGGAGGGTGGGTGGACAGCGGGAGAGCACACGTGGTCCCTGGGTACCTTCTGGGCAGAGCCTAGACCTCAGCCCAGTGAGCAGCTCAGTCGCAGGCTGGGGCCCGGGAGGTGAGAGTGCGGCAAAGGCGGCCTGTGTGGATGCCCTCCTGGGCCCTGCTCTGCAGCTGGGTGAGTCGGCATGCAGAGGCTACTCCCCTGCCTGTGGGTCAGGAACCCTGTTTCCGTTGACGCCCGGCCCCATGGGTGTGTGGACCTCATCTGAACAGTAGTGAGAACACAGGTGGTCTCTGCCCACTCTGGTCAAGAGGAGAGTGAATCTGAGGTGCTGGGGTGTCACTGGCCACCTCTGCCTGTCCTTGCACACCAGGTAGCTCACTACCAAGATTCGGGAAGACAGGTGGCATGTCTCACGGCTAGCAGGCCAGAGAAGCTGTCTCTTAACCCAGATCTTCAGAGTGTGGGGCTAAGGGCCCCAGGAGCACTGTGTGTTCAGTAGTTTGTCCAGGACGACAGCTGGTCATGGGAAAGTTCAAACATCACTGTCAGGTCTTCCCACTGACTCTTACGCCTCCTGAGGCTGCCATGCTTTCTGCCAACCTCCTTTTTCTCTTTTTCGATTGAAGTATCATTGATATTACAATCTTATACTGGTTTCAAATATACCACACAATGGTTCAACTGTCACCCACATTATTAAACCCTCACCCACACTAGTGCGGTTACTGTCTGTCAACATAGGAGGATGTTACAGAATCATTGGCTATAGTCTCCATGGTGTACCCCTATCCCAGTACCAACCTATTTTATGGTTGAGAATTTTAGCCTCTTTATCCCCTTCACCTGTTTCACCCACCCCAACCCTCCCCCACGGCAACCACCAGTCCCTTCTCAGTTTCTAAGTCTATTACTGTTTTGTTAATTTTGTTTTTAGATTCCACAAATAAGTGAAATCATACTGTATTTGTCTTTCTCCACCTGGCTTATTTCACTGAGCATAATACCCTCTAGATTCATCCATGTTGTTGCAAATGGTATGATGTCTTTTTTACTGCTGAAAAATATTCCATTGTATACATGTACCACATCTTCTTCACCTAACTCCATACACAAAAATGAACTCAAAATGGATCAAAGACCTGAACGTAAGTCATGAGACCATAAAATTATTAGAAGAAAACATAGGAAAAAATCTCTTGAACATAAGCATAAGCAGCTTTTTCCTGGACTCATCTTCTCAGACAAGGGAAACAAAATAAAAAATGAACAAGTGGGATTACATCAAACTGAAAAGCTTCTGTACAGCAGAGGACACTGTCAGCAGAACAAAAAGGCATCCTACAGTATAGGAGAATATATTCGTAAATGACATATCCGACAAGGGGTTAACATCCAAAATACATAAAGAACTCATATGCCTCAACACCAAAAAACAAATAACTCAATTAAAAAATGGGCGGAGGGCCTGAACAGACATTTCTCCAAAGAAGAAATACAAATGGCCAACAGGCACCTGCAAAGGTGCTCCACCAACCTTCTTCCAGAAGCAGCAACTCAAACTGTCTTCGATATATCATCCAGCAGAAACCCTCAACAGATGCCTCACTGTTTTGCAAGTTGTCAAATTGAGTGGTGAGCATGTCCAGACCCTGCGCTCCTGGGGCAGGCATGGTGGGGTAGGTTCTGCACTGGCTATGGGCACGGAGTACAGGTCAGAGGGGACCCTGTCATAATGAAGGGGGGATGGCTGCACGTGATGTGGGGGCACGTCTGCTACAAGGGTAACTGAACAGCATGAGAGCCAAGCATGTTGGTGTTGTGGAGCATTTGGGTGGGATGTGTGGCATTCGGGCATTTTAGGTTTGATAGTCATGCATTTTATATTCAGTGTTGGATATCTCCTATTTTCAAAGTGCAGAGGCATGTACACAGGAGTGCACACACATCAGTTCTTTCCCACAGGGTCAGACCTGCTCTGACACTTCTGTTTTTTATTCCTTGACATGCTCTCTGGAGACCATCCCCGGGTCACTGGCCCTGCATGTCTGGCAGCCATCACGCTTCCTGGGTGCTCACGACGTGCTCACCACGACTGCCTGGTCTGAGATGATCATCTCTGTGTGATCCCTCCTCTAGCGTGTGTGCCTAATTTTTGTTTCAGGAAAGAAGATATAAATTGGAGCAAAATTTAAAGAAACACACATAATAGCTGACATACCACTCACCCTGTGCCAGGCACTGTTTCAAGGGCTACATGTGCATTAACTCATTCACCCCCATGAGCTCCATGAGGAATGAGGTCACACGACACAGACTCCTGAACGGCCGGCCCAGCTGTGGTGTGTGAGCCGGACAGCTGAGGGCCACACTGGCCAGGGCCAGCTGGCGTCTTCCCTGCTGGGGTCGCCCAATCTGACCCGTCTGGTCCACCCCCAGCCCAAAGCCTCAGACCTGAAACTCCCCCGGGATGGTGACCAGGGCTGGAACCTTCGAGGACAACCCAAGGATGTCCTCTGATTTGCAAGAGTAAAGCTGAAACAAGTGTAGAAGTCCAGTGGCACCTCGCGCCCCTCTGCATCCCACGGGTTGGCATGCCTCTGTCTCTGTTCTCTCCACTGGGAGACCCCTGCTCCTTTCTTTATCCTGGGGAACTCGCTGTCTCCAAGATACAGGTGCAGAACCATTTCTGCAGTAACCACCCCGTGCAGCTATCCTCATTTTTTCCTCCGGAATTAGTGGTTAGAGGCATTTGGGTGGAGGAGTCCCACGTCAGCTAAGTGTGGGCAGGGCGGTCAGGCAAGTTTCTTTAACCCAGGGCCTCTTGAACACGTGAGGGCATCTTTCTCAGCGGAGCCCTTCATGAGTGCTTCCGGTGCCCCCAACCGTGGAGCACCTGTACCCACCTCCTGGGCTCTGAAGAACCCAGAGTCATTATGCCCATCATTTCACAGGCAAGGAGTGGAAAGCACCACCAGTCCATGACCGTGTATGTTAGAAAGCTCTGAAATGCTTGTGTGTATTAGATCTAAAAATAATGATGTTTTCAGTGCCTAACCTTGAAATGAAAATGACAGAGACGCCCACCCGGCCACAGAGGACTTGCTCTCACCAGGGCCCCTGTGATGCAGGCCGTGCCTCTGAGCCCCGAATGCAGGGGATGAACCGTTCTACATACCCACCCCTGTCCCATGAGGCCAAGACATCGAGGGGTCACCTCGGGTTCCCCGGCTCAGTGGGAGGGTGAGACCCCACGGTTACTGGCCCCGACCTCAGGGCGCCAGCCAAGCAGGATGTCATGCAGTGGGAGCCAGGTGCTTTCACAATGGCCCGTGGGCATGCTGTCATCCACATTCTCGTTTGGCAGCCCGGCCATTGCTTTGCTAAGTCATTAACAGTGCGGTTGGAAGCACGTTGTTTTGGCTCTGAAGACAGGTAACTCCCAAGTCACCGCTCACACGCGAGAGAGGAAAATGGCAACCATCTGCAGAATTCGCACCTCCGCCTCGGCTCCGCCCAGACCATTCCATTAGCAGGAGTAGTTATCTATTGCTGCATAGCAAGTTACCCTCAATTAGCAGCTTGAAACAACAAGCGTTTGTTGCCTCACGGCTCCTGTGGGTGAAGATTCTGGGAGTGGGCTGGCTGGGCGGTCGGCCTCTGCTGCTCTGGCACGCTGGCCCCCCGGGCCGGGGCTGTGGTCTCCTCCGGGGGCTCCATGGGGTGCTGGCCAGCCTGCCTCCGAGCTCACTCACGGGAGGTTGGCAGGAGGCACCAGCTCCTCTCTGGAGGCTGCTGGAGCATCTCAGAGCCAGTGACCCAACAGGGAGCAGAGAAATTGTCCCTCACAGCCTGAAGGGTGTTCCTGCACACTCGCCTGTGCCTACCGGCCACACAGTCCAATCCCGTGTGATGAGAGAGACAACTGCCCGAGTTGTGAGCCCAGGAGTAGGACTGGGGCTGTCCAGGAGGCTGCCACGAGCAGAGGGAGAGCACTTAGGTAGGTTTCCTTTGTTTTAAATAAGCATTCATTGTCTGCCTGATAGGTTTCTAACGTTCTGCTAGGTGTTACAGCAAAAAAATATGTAACTGGCAGGACCTTAAGCAATTACGTGGTTTAATTTACATATTTTGCAGTAGCAGGAACTGGCCATCCAGAAAGGGTCAGCAGCCCAGGTATAAAGACGCAATCAGCCAATGACAGACCCATCATCAGAGTTTGTGTGTCTAATTCTCATTTCTTTGTCACTCCTTACAGTTTCTAAGAAAAAGGCACAACCCTTGCCTTTAAGAAGAATGTATGAAATTTCTTGAGAAAGTAAATGCTTTTTTAATGAATGAATGAAGAACCATTTTCCAAAAGCCATAAATGAAGTTACTGTTTACAGTGGAGGTCATAGAGGAGCATGGGGCATCAGCTTCTGGGGGCAGAGTCTGGAGTAATCAATACAGAACACCTGCTCAGGAGTATGGGAGAAGTAAAAGAGGGAAATGAAGTCACCAGAGCCATGAGGAAGGGCCACATCACGTCAGAGCTCTTGTGACCAAGAAGGAATGTGTTAGGTATGATTAGACATGTTCCTTGACGCCCAGAAGAGTAATTTTCTTATTAATAATGTTCATTTGTGAGGATCTGGTGTAATGGAATTTCACTTGACATTTGAAAACGTAGATTATGATAAACCTCATGTATCAGTGAGGCCAAAGTCAGGAAACCGAAAGCACAACAATTATTTGAACACAGAGAATTGAATATAAAGGATGTTAACTGGGTATGAGGCTTGCCAGGTAACTAATAGGGATCTTGGAGGTGGAAATGGCCAGAAGAAGCTACTCTGCCTGTGGCTAAGGAAACAAAGGGAAAATATTAGAATGATTACAATTTTAAAACTCAGATCTCTGAGGAGTGGGCAGCTGCCAGCTGGGACTGTGTGTCAGGGCTCAGGGCAGAGGTCCCATGGCAGGCAGAGGGAGAGGTTTCACTTTTTTCCATGCAGATATGAAATTGTTCCAGCATTATTCATTGAGAAGATTGTGTTTTTCCCACTGCTTTGCCAGCATCTTTATCACTCTCCCAAGAGTTTTGTTTTCTTTCATCTGTAGTATAAAAATTCTTTATGTTACCATTCTTGAGTGACATTTTTTTACTGGATATAATATTCTGGGCTGGGAGTAATTTTTCCTTTTGTATATATAGCATTTAAAGATATTATCCCATTGCGCCCTGGATTCCATGGTTTCTGTTCAGAAGTCAGATGTCTATTAAATTGTTGCTCCTTTTAAAATAATCTTATTTTGTCTTGTAGCTGTTCTGGGGATTTTTCTTTTTGTTTAGATTTTCTGAGGTTTTACTATAACATGCCTAAGCTGTGGATTTCTTTTCATTTTGTTTGAGGTTCTTTGGGGTTCCTAAATTTGTAGAAGAATCTCTTTATCTACTTTTGGAAATTTCTTGGCCATTATCCCTTTGGTATGGATTCTGAGCCCTTCTCCCCTGTTTCTTCCACACTCTAGTTGTATCTACATTAGACCATCTCAACTGGTGCCTGTGTTCTTACCTCTCTTCCTTATATTCCTATCTTTCTTCTCTCCTGACTTCATTTTGGATGATTTCTTCTGACCTATCTTCCAATTCATTATATCTCTCTTTTGCTTTTACTGATCTTCTATTACACTTTTATTTTGAGTTCTTAACTTTTAATTATTGTAGCAAACTTATGTTCTAGAACTTCTATTTGTCACTTGTTCAGATTTGTTGTTTTTGATAGTTTCCAGTCCTGTGTTGAAATTTTCATTCTTATATCCATCTCCTTGACCATAGTAAGCACCACTATTTAAAGGCTTTGCATGATAATTCCCATACCTGGAACCTCTGTCATGGGTGCCTTCCCGTTAGTCATCTCTGCTGGTTTGTGTTCATTTCTGATTGCCTTTTATGTGCTTGGTTATTGTTGATTTTGTGCAGGCAATCTGTGTGAAATTTTATAGAAATAATTTGAGCCTCATACCATGTTCTCTTTCTCCAGTAAGGAATTTTGTTTGCTTCTTCCCAGAGCCTGGAACCACCAGCAGTATGGGATCACTTTGATTCAGTATCAGGGAGAGATTTTCTGGGTCACCCAGATGACTCAAAGCTAGGCTGTGGCTCCAATGGGCTGGTTTGCCTCGGTTTACCTTCCTCCTCAAGATGTTCAATTGTTGGTCATGCTAAACGCAAATTAACACCAGGATGTGATACTGCTCTGCATCTATTAGAATAGCTTTCATATTAGGGAAAAAAGAAAGAAAGGAGAGGAAGAAAAGGAAGATACTTGACATTATCAGGTGCAATGAAAACACTGAGCAACTGGAATTCTTCCATTGCTGGCAGAATTGCAAAGTGGCCCAGCAACTCTGGAAACAGTGCGATGGCTTCTTTTAAAGCTGAACATCCACTTACTGTATGAATCAACAGTCCTGTCCTTAGACATTTACCCTAGAGAAATGTAAAAGTATTTCACAGAAAAATCCATACATGACTACTTATAGTAGCTTTATTCATAATCACTGAAAACTGGAAAGAACTTTCTCTCAGGTGAATGGACAAAGAATATACAGCCATACAATGGAATATCACTCAGTAAATAATAAAGAGAACTAACTATTGATACATATAACAAATTGGATGAGTCCAAAGACATTCTACTGAAAGATGCCAGCCTCAAAAGGTTAAGCTCAATGACATTAGACAAAAGACAAACTTTAGAGATGGAGACACAGTGGAGGAGGGATTTGATTGTAGAGGGTAAGCCCAGTGTTTGGGGGGTGGGATTGTTTTGTGTCCTGATCTTGGTGGTCATTTCAAGAAAAAAGTGAATTTCATGGTGTGCATGTAAATTAACTAATTAACCAAATTAAAATGAAAGTAAAGAGTGTAGGTATTAAAAGCTTAAGAAATATTGCCAATTGGCTGGTCAACCTACATCTCCAAATCCTTGTTCTGGATCCTGTTTCTAAGTCACCAGTTTACATTCTGGGTTCAGACTTTGGATTCCAGATTCTGTGTTCAAAATCTTGAATCCAAAACCAGACTCCAAATTCTAAATCTTAATCCTGAGTCGGCAGCCTGGTGTTGATGCCTCCCCAGCCAGTCTGGTTGTCTGAGGGAGGTTCTCTTGGACAGAGACCAGCAAAATGGGACTCAGGCCAAAACCAAGCCCTTTGCTTGTTCTGATGAGTCCCCAAGTCAGGATGGTTTTCAGAATCTAAATGACTATGTATCTACATAATGTCCTCAATTTGCCTCTTGGCCCACAGAGCCTAAAACATTTACTATCTAGCATTTCAGGACACATTGGCTGGCCACAGCTGTCACAGCTTCCCTGGGGAGGCTCGTGAGGACACCACCCTGAGTCCGGGGAGTTCGCAGTGTTTGTCCGCTGCACTCATGTTAACACTTAGGTCAGTTGGACAGGATAGAAAGTCCCTGGCCTATGCCCTCTTTCCCTGGTCATCTTATATATATGTCACTCTGATGTCTCTGGCAAGAAGATGGCACCCTGATTTTCTTTCCTTTATAAGTGACTTGGTCCTTTTGTCTTATGACCAAATAATTTCTCTTTCTATCAAGTTCACTGGTTTTGTTAATAAATGCCCCAGTGCTGGGCACCCTGAGTGCTTCCCCAGGACTTGACACGCTCTTCCAACATAGACCTGTACCACCTCCCCTGCACAGTTCCTTCCCTGGGGACAGCTGTGTGCCCACTCCATCCAGAATGTTTCTACCTCCTCCTACATTATTTTAGTCTAAAGAAACCCTTCATTTCTTTTATTTAAGGAAACATGCATTGCAATTGTTGAGTCTTATCTGAAGTTTAAAAATATTTTAAATTCTTTCCTGAGTTCACATCACCTGACTTCAAAACATTCACTTCCTCCAGCCCTACATGTAGAAGTTGTTCTAAGTCATGTTGTTCTTCCATAGCTCCTGTCATTTTCTCTCCTTTCAGTTCCCCTTGAAATACTGGGTAGTGGTTTCTGTCTGTTTTCTAGGCTGGCCTTCTGAAGACACACTCACTACAGTGTGGGTCAGAAATGATCCCACAAACCAGTTGCGAGTTCACTTCAAAAACTAGATAATGCTGGACTTGCCATTGGAATGAAGAAGGAGATATCTAAGCTGGCCTGTGCATACAGTAAAACAACAAATTTGACTGGATCTATACTGTTGGAACTCAACCAAGAATTAGGAGAAGTGCAAGTTGCAGCGCTCCAAAATCGTACGACTATAGACTATCTACTGTTAAAAGAACACATGGGATGTGAACAGTTCCCAGGAATCAGTTGTTTTAATTTGTCTGATTTTTCTCAAACTATTCAAATTCAGTTAGACAATATCCATCATATCATTGATAAGTTTTCACAAATGCCTAGGGTGCCTAACTGGTTTTCTTGGTTTCACTGGATATGGCTGGTAATTGTAGGTCTGCTTTGGTTATGTAGCTGTATTCCTATTATGTTAATATGTGCACGCAATTTAATTAGTAATTTAAAACCTATACATGCTTATGTTACACTATAAGAAGATATGTCAAAGAAATAATCAATCTTCCCATGTTTTCTTCCGTCTGCTACTTCTATAGCTTCTCTTCTTCCTTCATAATTACAACCCCTAAGTAGAATTCGTGCCTCATATGGAAAAATTACCGAGTATCATAATTCTTCCAAGTGGTAAAGATACCTCAAGACAAATGCTGGGCATAGAAGCCACAGGGCATAAATCTGCAAAGAAGTAAAAAGCTAACCTTTTCAAACAACATTGCTTCTCTCTCACTTACCAACTTTACATTTCCCTGTATGGCCCCGGAAGATGACTGGCTAGCCAGAGACAGGTAAGATTCCTCAAGGGAGGAACAACCTAAGACAGGCACAGTCACAGGGGGGCCATCAGGTGAGAAATTGGAGATCAACAGAGGTGAGGCTTAGAACCTCACCCCCCCTGTTTTGAGAGAATACTTCTGCATCCATGGATGTTTTGTTGCCCTTGTCTAGCTTGGATTAATACTTAGTCTATAGGCACACACGTGATCATCTACATTTGCCCTCTTACAGCACTAAACTATGTTTTCTACCTTTATCTTGTATCTACCTACCACTTCAGCATTTTATTAAAAATAATTATTATTATTATAATAATAAGGGAGAAATGTGGGATTCACATATAAATCAAGTATAAAAATCAAACGAATAATCATAATTGACCTGATTGTTTATAGTTCATGATGCGTGATCAAAACCGAAAGTTTCTGTGATGACTGCCCTTGCACTGTCCACCATGTAAGAACTTATTCACTATGTAAGAACTTGTTCGTTATGCTTCAGAAGATTGGAGACTGTTGAGAATTAGGCTTGGGGTTGATTGATGATTGTGCATTGAGTCCCCTATACAGAATTTTATTGTTGTTAACAACCATATGATCAATAAATATGAGAGATGCCCTCTCAAAAAAAAAAAAACTAGATAATGAACCATTTACACAAACCCAATTAAAAATAATACATCAGCATAGGAATGTGTGAACAACCACATTGTGAACTACTGAAAATTTAAAACACCTGCTTCCATATTTCAGTTATTTGTCTAATCTGCTCCTTCGGATTTCCACTCCAAACCTTTATTTATTTATTCTTCTAATATGCATGGTTATTTCTATTCAAGGGCATTAGATTAACCATTTGACTATCTAAATAACTAAATTGTTTTAAAAAAAACAGAATTGAATACATTCTGGTAAAACCTGCAGGTCTGTACAAAGATGGAGAAAGACCGAATGTGCCAAAGGGTGAAGTGGGGAAGCGAGTGGCAGGAAGGGGAACACAGGTATGACTCGGGCTCAGGCTCCCAAAGGTGCCGATGTGGGCCAGGGGGTGCCATTCCAAGTGGCCACTGTGGTTACCATCCGCCTGACTGGGATGCCTGCATCAGGACCGCACCTGGCCTTTTCCTCCACCCCAAAAGGCCTTCCCCAGAACCCTGCGTGTGGACAGCTAACACCTCAGTTGGGGCTGCATAACACAACCTCCCCTACTGGGTCTATCTGTGCACATTGAAAATCACAGCCTGCCCCCACCTGTGACCAGCCCTGCCCCACACTGTTGTCCCAGAGCTCCTCCTGGGCACCCTGAAGGATGCCCACGTGCCTGCTTCCCACCCTGGAACCCAGGCTCCCCTCCTGCCCAGGACCAGAGCAGGAATAAGGAGGCACTTGATTGATATTTGAATTTTGGGAAGGAAGGCTCTTTCTGCAGAAGGGAGCAGGTGCCATACCCCCTAGTCTTGTTCTCGCCCACCCGTCTCCATGGATGCAGGCAGCCATGGACAGAGGAGGAGTCAGGAAACAAGGTGAGTCAGGGTGCAGTGCACAGGTTGGTCAGAGAGGCTGGAAGCTGGGTCAGGAGCTCCTGGGAGGAAACTGGCAAGAGTGTGGTGGGGTGTGAGGGGCTCAGGATGCACCCTTCCCGGGCCCCCTCCTACCCAGACCCATGCTTCTGGCATTCTTCTCCAAAGGGCATGTCATGCTGTGCATCCCTCCTTGTGGCTCAAGATGAGGGATGTGCAACAGATTAAAAGCCCATTTCTGAACACTGCTAAGTTGGTGAGAATTCAGGTGCATATCTGGGAAGGACCTCCCTGCCCCTCCCTGCCACGGTGCAGCTGCCCCACAAGGATATCAAAGGTGCCGGGAGGAAAGGGGCTGCAGGGCAGCAAACAGGTGAGTCAGCCCCATTGTTCCACGTATCTGGAACATCAATTGCGTCCAAAGTAAAAATATTTATTTAATGAGCAAAAATGTGTGGCTAATTGGTTTTTAAAAGGATATTGCTTCCTGCTCCTTGAGACTGAAAAGGAGCCTTTGAAGAAAACTGTTTACAGAGGTTGAGTTCTGAAGATGGTTAGAGAAGGTTAAATATGTGCAGAAAATAGCATGTAACCCACAGGAGACAACTGGGGCTTCTTGGGTACCGAGGATAGCAGACGTGCTCAGCGAGGCCCTCCCCACGGTGGTCTGCACTGCCAGGACAGGGACATCACAGGCTGCTGCAGGCTGGTGTCTGTGTGACCCTCCCCACCCTTGTTTTGGGTGTCCTGGGGTCTGTACACTGCAGGCCTGCATCTCCCTGAGGGGTGGTGAGTAATGAGATCCAGAGGAAGAACCGGGTGTTTCTCCTGTCAGCCTCAGATCCCTCCCCTACATGGGTGTGAGACAGCACTGGCTCCTCTCCGGGGACCCTGTGGCTGTTGCCCCTGACAACCTGCTGCCTGAGTGGCTCAGCAAGGTGAATCCACACCTGGCAGGGCCTGCTTCTTTTGATGCCCTCCTGCATCGGCCCTGCTGCCCCGTTCCTGGGTGACTCACTGGCATGTACAGGAGACAGAGCAGGACGTGGCTGGGGCCTCTTGGTCCTGTCCAGGTGCCCTTGAGATGTGAGAAGACACAGGACCCTGAACTGTTTCCCTGGTGACTCACGTGCAGGTTCATTGTTACCATACGGACAGGCTCTTGGACAAGACCCCAGAAGATCCATGGCCCTCAAAAACGAATCATCCCACTGTCTTTGGGACTATGGCAAGACATTTAACGTCTGTGAACATCAGTCTTCTCTAAGGGGGCTGCTCTAGCTGACTTCCAAGGCCTTTTTGTGTTGTGATATGAGACTGAATTTGGGATGTGTGTGTATTAGTTTCCTGCAGCGAATGTGATACATCTCCACAGGCTGAGTGGCTGAAAACAGCACAGATTTACTCTCCGGGCTTTGGGGCCAGAGGTCTGACATGGAGGTGTTGGCAGGGCCATGCCCCCACCAGAGGCCCTAAGGGGATCTGTCTGCCTCTTCCTGCCTCTGGTGGCTCCACTGGCCTGTGGGACCCCCCAGCTCTGCCTCTGCTGTCATGTCAGGCCTTCCTTGTGTGTCTTTCTGTGTCTCCTTTTCTGTCTCTTATAAAGACACGTGACTGTATTTCGGGACGTCCTACAGAATCCAGGATAAACTCTCAAGATCCTGTGATTAATTTCATCTTTTGCATATAAAATAACATTTAGTGCCTCCAGGGATTTCACATGGATTTTTTTTGGGGGGGGGCATTTTTCCATTTTCACAAAGGTTTTCCCAAAATAGGCCTTTCAAGCACACACTATCAAGTAAACTGTATGCTTCTGAAGGCAAAGACCTTCTCTGCTTCCCTTCTGTTTTTCTGGAAGCAACCCATAACATCAAATCTAGTTGGGTGGGTGTGGCTCCAGAGGGTCATCATCAACCTTTTTTCTTTTTTTATTAAGGTATCATTGATATACACTCTTAAGAAGGTTTCACATGAAAAACACTGTGGTTACTACATTCACTCATATTATCAAGTCCCCCCCACACCCCATTGAAGTCACTGTCCATCAGTGTACTAAGATGCCACAGAGTCACTACTTGTCTTCTCTGTGCTACACTGTCTTCCCCGTGACTCCATGTATGCTATTTATTTCAATTACTGACAGTTACAAATGGCCAAGGGCAGGAGGGCTGGCTATGGGAATGCTCACTCTCTAGAGGGAACCAGCAATTAGGTTTCTGTCTGCACTTCGCCCTGACCTGCTCCGTTCTCTACACAAACTGCCTGCACTAGGCTGGGCAGGACCCTCTAGGACCCCCATCAAGGTCTCCGGCTGAGCCCTGGGTGTGCTGGGCCCTCCCCAACTCCCCTGCTTGCAGCACCGGACCCTCCTCTGGGACTCTGGCCTGTCTTCCCCTAGTGGAAAGGGAGCCCCCCCTCCAGCGTGCTCCCCTCCATGTCTGCCTCACAGTTACGTGTCTTATGAGCATTCTCCACTAGCACTCTGTGGCTCAGGCTATGTCAGCCACATTTCATCCAGGACCTCAGTAGACCTCAGAATCCAGCAGGAATGCATTCAGCCACAGCAACCACCACACCACACTATTTCTATTCTCTCTTAGCCAAAAGGCTAGAGGAGGCAGATACTGGCATTGCTTTTAGAACCTATGTGATGCCAAACTTTCCTCAGTGCCCCAAGACAGCTGCTGCACCCCAGGCATCACAACTGTGTCCAATGCAAGAAGGAGGGCATGGCATGTGTCACCTACATGTATTCCTTTTTCCAGAAACTCAAAACTTTACCCCAAAAATGCCACTGCAGCCTTATGCTTACTTCTCATCTGGAAGTGGCCAAACATAGCTATAAGCAATGTAGAGGTTCTCCATCCTGTAGGCTGGAAGTAGGCAAGGTCGGAGAGGGCTGGGGACCAGGGGTCCCCTCAAGAGACCTGTTGATCTTTTAGAGGTGAGAAAGCTGGTGTTCAGAGAATAGCTTGCCCCTTGCCACGCAAGCTGGCGAGCCTGCCCATGGCACCCTGCTCCTTCTCTGGCCCCACAGGGCCCCATGCTGTCCTTTGAAAGAGATGAGTTGGCAAAATGATGTCCTGACAGCACAGGAACACTACCGTTGACCTTTACAGTTAGAAATGCAGGCAGCATGATGACCCAGTTGGCAGGACCACGGCTCAGGGCAAGCTGCCTGCAGGCAGAGATGGTGGGAGGGCAGGGGGTGGGGGGCACGCACCGCCCCTGCGCAGCTTCTCTCCCTGCGAGTGCCTCTGCACACGCTGGGGTATGGGCAGGGGATGAAGCCAATCCTGAGACAGCCAGTGAGCATGCTGCACCGCATCTGGGGTGATGTTCGGTCCACAGAACACTGGCAGCTCCACAGAGCTTTGTGCTGCCACGGGTGGGCTCCCGACACATGGCTGGGGTGAGGCTGTGGGTGTGTGTGTGCGTGCATGTGACCACCTGTGGCTCAACTTCAGCACTTGGCGGGTCTGGTGCAGACACCTCGGCTGACCTGACACTGACTTTGAGTCCAGTGACTCCCACTCGGCCACTCTGCTTACTTCCTCTTGGGTGTAGTAACAGAGACGGCTTTCATCACAGGGTGGAGGGTGATGGACCCTCTGGCTAAGGAAACATTTTAGGAGGACACAGCTAGCACTCCTTGGCCACAATGGCCCAAGGGCCTGGGATGAGCTCCTGCTCTGGGGGAAGGTGGGAAACCACCCCAGATTCCTTTTGAGCACACTGCAGGTCACCTCCTGCTGCCACCCCTCCCCGGCCACACAGACCCTGTGGTATGCCACCCACAGGATTGAGGCTGAAGGACCAGAAACCTCTGGAACATTCTAGAAAGCTGCAGACAACTGCATACAGTGGAGAGCTCAGTGCAGAGGGGGCCAACCCACCCTCCCACATCCTGCACATGGTGGCCTGGGCTTCCCTGAGGCTTCTCCAGTGAGGCCCCCTACGCTGGCCACTACTCGCACCTCTCCAGATTTTGATCTCCTTGGCGGCTGGGACTGCCTGCTGGGCTGGATAGAGGCGTCCCCAGTTTCAGGGCCACACTCGCAGGGTCATTCCACAGGCCAGTCGGCAGGCTGGGAGGGGGTGGCCCTGCAGTGGTCCCATCAGCCCTCCACCTCCTATTTACAACCCCCCACACCTGTCTACACCTCCACACCCGTCTATATCTCCCATATACTCCCTATCTACACCCCCCCACACACCTCCTATGTACACCCACTCCAGGTCAGCAGGTGAGCCCAAGGTCGGACCTCACACGGCACCCGGAAGCTGAGGATGGGACGAGGACCGGCGGCATCGGGGTGACCTGGGCAGAAGAGCGCCAGGACTCTACCTCTGGGAGTCTGGGTAGAACCTGGGGGGCCGGGCGCCCATGACGCCAGCAAGGCTGGGAGTGGGGAGGGTCCTCAGGGGGGGGCAGGCCCTCAGGTGGAGCGTGTCCAGGTGGGGAGGTCCCCAGGAAGGGCAGATCCGGGAATAGGGGTCGGTCTCCTCGTGGGGGAGGGTCCTCAGGGGGCGTGTGCTGAGGTGGGGCGGGCCTCCGGAGGAGATCGGGCCTCCGCGGGTCCCCACAGGCAGGCGCGCGCTCTGGGGGAGGCCACCGCAAGCACCCCGGAGCACGGCAGGCCGGACCAGCCGCCCCTCGCCCGGCTGCGGCCC
The DNA here is from genome assembly GCF_030020395.1 of Manis pentadactyla. NCBI lineage: Eukaryota > Metazoa > Chordata > Mammalia > Pholidota > Manidae > Manis > Manis pentadactyla. Next base: position 141,580,096 of record NC_080020.1, on the reverse strand, counting down.
GAAGCTCGACCAGACCCCACAGCTCCGGCCCCGCCCACTCCGGGTCCGCCCCGCCCCGCCCCGCCCCGCCCCAGGCTCTGGCACCGCCCCTCACCGCCCCGCGGCGGCCCACTGCGCAGGCGCAGCGCGGGTGCCGGCCGTTTGGAGCGTGGCGCCGGCGGGCCCGCGGCTGGTTCTCTGTGAGGAGAAGATCCGGGAGAAGAGCGGCCTGGTGCCGCACCGCGACTTGGGTGCGCGGCGGCGGGCGGCCCCCGAGTGGTCGCAGGCGGGGCTGCGGTGGGGCTCCAGGGTGGGGGGCGGGGACGCGGCCTGGCGTGGGGCCGGGGTTCGGGGTTGGGGGCGCGAGAGCCTGTGGGGCTCCGGGGGTTGGGGGGGTTGGGGTGGAGGCGCGGCCTGGGGCGGCGCGAGGAGGAGGTGCCCGCGGGCGGGCCTCCTGAGAGGGCGCGGGCTGCGGGGGTGAGAGGTGCCCAAGCCCCTGGGGTCCCCGGTGCGGCCGCTGAGCGAGCAGGGACGCACCCCTCCTCCTCTTTAGACGCCCTACCCTGCCTGCCCGCCGGCCCCCTTAAGTCCTGGGTGAGCGCTTCTTGCAGATGCTTCTTTGTATTAATGTCAACGTGGGTTTTCTTTCACTTTTATTTACTAAAGTGGATTAGGTTGTTTTTTAAGAAACCTCGCCCCAGGCTTCATTCCTGGAGAAATACACGCTCCCCTCCTCGTACAGATCCTTCTGTGTGTGCCTGCAAAGGGCCTCGTTTCCATTCGTTCTGTGCTGAGGATTTTTCCATCTGTGTTCTTGAGAGATGTTGGTCGCTGGTTTTCTTTTAGTCCTGTCAGTTTTCTCTGGTTTTAGCATCAAAGTAGTGCTGACCTCTAAAATTAGTTGGGAAGTGTTGCTTCCTTTTCCGTTTTCTGTAAGTTGTTGTGTAGAATTGCTGCTAATTCTTTGATAGAATTTTCCAGTGAAACCATATATGGCCCTGGAAATTTCTATAGATGAAGATCTTTAAATACAAATTCAGCTTCTCTAGTTAGTGGAACTATTCATATCAGTTTCATCTTGGGTATGGTTGGGGTTTTGTGAAATTGATTCATCTAAGCTGTTAAATTTATGGGCATAGAGTTTATATTCCTTTATTAGCCTGTTAATGTCTGTGAGATCTGTAGTGATAACTCATTTTCCATTCCTGGTATTTGTCACTTCTGTTTTTTTTCTTGCTAGAGGTTTATGAATTTTAATTTTTTCTATGAGTTGACTTTTAGTTTGGTGAGTTTTTCTCTGTTATTTTTCCGATCTCAAAACTATTTCCTCCTTTCTGCTTGCTTCTCTACTCTTTCTCTAGATGGTTGAGGTGAAAGTTTAAATTATTGATTCGAGACATTTTTATTTGCTAATATAAATATTTAGTGTTATAAATATCTAAGTACTTGAAAAAGACATATGCACCCCTGTGTTTATCGCAGCACTATTTACAATAGCCAAGAAATGGAAGCAACCTAAGTGTCCTTCAGTAGATGAATGGATAAAGATGTACATATACACAATGGTATGTTATTCAGCCATAAGAAGAAAACAAATCCTACCATTTGCAACAACATGGATGGAGCTGGAGGGTATTATGCTCAGTGAAATAAGCCAGGCAGAGAAAGACAAATACTGAATAATTTCTCTCATTTGTGGAGTATAACAATGAAGCAAAAAACTGAAGGAACAAAACAGCAGCAGATTCACAGAATCCAAGAATGAACTAACAGTTACCAAAGGGAATGGGACTGGGGAGGATGGGTGGGAAAGGAGGGATAAGGGGGAAAAGGGGCATTACGATTAGCACACATAATGTAGGGGAAGGGCACAGGGAAGGCTATACAACACAGAAGACGAGTAGTGATTCTGTAGCATCTTACTACACTGATGGACAGTGACTGTAATGGGGCTTGTGGGGGGGGCTTGATAATGGGGGGAATCTAGTAAACATAATATTGTTCATGTGATTGTATATTAATGATACCAAAATTAAAAAAAAAGAAAATGTTACATTAAAAAATATATCTAAGTACAACTTTAGCTGCATCCACAGGTTTTGTTACACTGTTTTCATTCTCATGCAAGGCAGTGTACTCTTGATTTCCCTTGAGACTTTCTCTTTGACCTATGGCTTATTTAGGAGTATGTTTTTTCATTTTCATGTGTTTGGAGGTTTTCCTTGTTTGTTTTTCTGTTACTGATTCCAGTATGACTCCATTATACTCAGAGACATACTTTGTATGATTTAATTCTTTTAAATTTGTTGGGTTTGTTTGAAGGCCCAAGATCTGGTCTATATTGGTGAATATTCCAAGTGCACTGGAAAAGTGCACTCAAAACTCTGTTTTTGAGTGGATCTTATGTAAATGTCTATTAGATTTTACTGCCTGATGTGCAGTTCTTCTATATCCTTGCTGATCTGTCTGCTGATTCTGTTAATTACTGGGAGAGATGGTTGAAACTCCTAACTATAATTGTGAATTTGTGTTTCTCTTTTTACTTAGTGCTATTTGGTGCATATATGTATTTAGGATTTTTATGTCTTCTTGTGGGAGTGATTGATCTACTTTATCTGATATTTGTGTAGCCACTCCAGTTTTCTTTTTTTTGGACACGTATTTACCCACGTTTACCTGTTCCATTATTCTTTCTTCATTCTGGTGTTCCAGGTTCCTTTTACTTTCCCTTATATTTGAAGAGCTTTCTTTAGTGATTATCACAGGGTGTGTGTGTGTGGGTGACAGATTCTCTTAGTGCCTTTTTTTTTTTTTTTTGCCATTGTACATGACCTGGGTCTCTCCCCACCTTTTTTTTTTCTTTATTAAGGTATCATTGATATACACTCTTATGAAGGTTTCACAAGAAAAACAATGTGGTTATTACTTCACCCTTATTATCGAGTCCCCCCCCACACCCCATCACAGTCACTGTCCATCAGTGTAGTAAGATGCCACACAGTCCCTATTTGTCTTCTCTGAGCTACACTGTCTTCCCCATGACCCCACACGCACCATGTGCACCAGTCATGATACCCCACAATCCCCTCCTTCTCCCTCCCCCCCCGACCTCCCCCATCCTCCCCTTTGGTAACCACTAGTCCCTTCTTGGAGTCTGTGAGTCTCCTGCTATTTTGTTCCTTCAGTAGTTTTGCTTCATTGTTATACTCCACAAATGAGAGGTATAATTTGGTATTTGTCTTTCTCTGACTTATTTCACTGAGCATAATACCCTCCAGCTCCATCCATGTTGTTGCAAATGGTAGGATTTGTTTGTTTCTTATGGCTGAATAGTATTCCATTGTGTACAGGTACCACATCTTCTTTTTCCATTCATCCACTGATGGACACTTAGGTTGTTTCCATATCTTGGCTCTTCTAAATAGTGCTGCGATAAATGTAGGGGTGCATATGTCTTTTTGAATCTGAGAAGTTGTTTTCTTTGGGTAAATTCCTAGGAGTGGAGTTCCCGGGTCAAATGATATTTCTATTTTTAGTTTTTTGAGGAACCTCCATATTGCTTTCCACAATGGTTGAACTAGTTTACATTCCCACCAGCAGTGTAGGAGGATTCCTCTTTCTCCACATCCTCACCAACATTTGTTGTTTGTCTTATGGATGGTAACCATCTAACTGGTGTGAGGTGATATCACATTGTGCTTTTAATTTGCATTTCCCTGATCATTAGCGATGTGGAGCATCTTTTCATGTGCCTATTGGCCATCTGAATATCTTCTTTGGAGAACTGTCCGTTCATTCTCTTAGTGCTTTTTAATTTGAGAGTATCTATTTGCCTTCAGTCCTGAAGGCTCGTTTTTGTGGATATAGATTTCTGGGTTGAAAGTTCCTTTTAGCACTAGAAAATGTGACATCACTTTTTTCAAGCCCTCCTGCTTTCTGAAGGATAGTCCCCTGCCACTGACCTGATTTTCCACTGTGGCTAGTAACTTTTCTCTCTGGTTGCTTTGAAGAATCTCTACTGTCTTTAGTTTTCATACATATGTTATATGTAGGTTTGTGCCAGATGTGGCTGGTCATGGCTTTTTTTGCCTTTATTCTGTTTGGAGTTTTCTCAACTTGTTGAATATGTAGGTTTATGTCTTTGCCAGAATTGGTAAGTTTTCAGCCATTGTTTCTTTAAAGTCTTAAATATTGGCCATACTGTTTTTTTCTTCTTGGAACTCTGATTAGAACTGCATGGCCCCTGACATCAATGTCAGATCTCGTTTTCTTTCACAGACCCCGAGGTTCTGTTCATTTATTTTTTTAAGTCTGTTTTCTCTCTTGTCAGATAAAACAATTTTGATCAGTTTATCTTTGCATTTACTCTTTAAAACTTTTCTTCTGTCATCTCTATTCTGATACTGAGCTACTCCTATGATTTTTGTGTGTCAGTTACTATTTTTTCATTTCTGAAACTTCTTTTATTTCTTCTTTATATCTTTCATTTCTTTGCCAGGATTTCCTATTTTTTTTTCATTTGTTTCAAGAGTGTAATAGTTCATTGTGTTTTTATAATAGGTGCTTCAGAGTCTTTGTTAGATAATTCTGAATTCTGTCATCTCAGTATTGGTATCTGTTAGATGATTTTTTTCTCACTCAGATTGAGATCTTCTAGTTCGTCGTAATTTCTGACTGTATTGTGGATGTTTTGGGTGTTAGGTTATGAGATCCTGCTCCTTATTTATGCCCCATCACTCATTGCCAGCTGTGTGCTGCCTTTTGCTGAGGTTGGGGCCCAGCTGCTGTAATCACAGCCTCTGTAGGTGCCTGTGGCCCCCTCATTGCAGTCAGGCCAGTGTAGTAGGTGGGGTCCCCTCACGAGGTTCCACTGCTGGCCCTGTGCAAAGGCAGCTGTAAGGAGTCATTGTTTTTATTTGGTGTTGGGCTGGACTGGGGCTGATGTTGTCAGGAGTTTGTTCTGGGAGGCCACCTCTCTGTCCCGTTGACTGCAGATGGCAGGCCTACCCTATTAGCCCATGGCCATTGGTGTTCCTGTGTCGCCAGCTGCATAGGCATTCACACTGGGGTGCTTAAGGGACAAACCAGAGCACCAGCCAACCCAGGGCACTCACTGGCCATTGTCTCCATGTCCCTAGAGCTGGTCTCTGAGCCATCTGGTGCTTGTTTCATGTGTTATCCAAGGTTTTAGGTGTAGTAAGTGGAGAGGAATAGGGCAAGATGTGTCTACTGTAGAACTGGAAGCCAGAAAACCAGTTTTAAGTTTAATCATAACATGTCTCAGAACATAAAGCGTTGGTGTGTCTAGACCCAAACTGTCTGTTTGGTCCCAGAAACTTATTTTTATACCAACATTCATTCAGTGCCTGTGTGTTGGTGTGCCATGTGGAGGCCGGTGGTGAGCAGAGCATGCTGTCTGTCCTCATGTGTAGGGGGCGTGCAGTGGCCAGGTCAGCTGAGTGGGGGTACATACTGTGACCCCTGCGCTGAGGCTGGGCTGAAGCTGGAGCTGAGCAGCAGGACCAGCAGCGTGAACTGGGCCAGGAGGGTGTTCCCGCCAGAGCCTGCGAAGGGAAAGCCCTGGGGAGTCAGGGCTTGGGCTTGTAGACATTTTGGAGGCAAACATAAGCTAAAACTTGAAGTGCAGTTCTTTAACACTGATATCCACAGTATGAATTACATTCTCACAACTTTTTCAGATTATGAAGTTAGTGTGTTTTGCTTTTGTTATAATAATTTATTTTCAATAAAGAAGTAGGGTTAAAAATCTCATAATTTTCTGTTCTTAGCTGAACTTCAGTCAGTATCGATTCCTGGAACTTACCAAGAAAAGATTACTCACCTAGGAAATTCTTTGATGAATTTAACAGGTCTAAAATCTTTAGATCTCTCCCGCAACTCCTTGGTTAGTCTAGAGGTAAGTTTTAGGTTTTTCCTAGAAGAAAATCTACTATTATCAATGCAGTAGAAAGGACATTTATAGTAAAAAATGCAACCTGTTTCGTAACTATGCTTATAGTACTTATAAGCTGTACACTTAACAGTGATTATGCATGTTGTTTTTCTTGTGTTTGCTGTTAGCTAGATTTCTTACACACCACATTACATTTTATTACTCTGACAACTCTCTGAGGAAGGCAGTTGTAGCTGCAAAGGGAATAAAATAAATCCCAAAAGACCTGTCACTCCCTACCCTTCATCAGTGGGTTTTCTTCACCCACTTTCTGCATCTCACAGCTGCTTACAGTCTGACTCCTGGTAGCCTCAGGCCCTTGAATGGTAACACCAAGAGAGCAGGGCTTGGTGCTATGTGCCAGACACAGTGGGCGTCCGATCCTGGTGAGTAAGTGTGGCCCAGGTTACAGCAAGTTGTGTAAACATTGCTTGTGTAAACATTGCATTGAAAGAAGGCAGGAAGCCTCTACCTCGGACATGGTGCTTTGCAGCAAGTGAGCGCCCCTGATGTGGGATCAGGAGCCTGCTCAGAGTCCAGGGTGTTATCTAGTCCAGGCCGGCTCATTTCCCACCTTCCCCAGGCCTTGCTTACCAGTCCGACAGATGGAAGCAGCAATAGTGCATGGGGTGGTGTGTGGACTGAATGGCTTGTGAATCACCTAGCGGGATGCGTACTGAGAATTCTGTAGATGCCAGCCGCCCTTAATGCTGCGAGGACGTGACGTGGGGCATTTCAGTCCTCTTCCAGTCATGTTGCCACATGCCTAGAGCCTTGTAGGTAAGGTCCTTCCTGGTGCTGGTGACAGCATGCGCTCAGGACTGTGTGTCTGTCAGGGTGGCTGACTGTATTGATGGCTCGCTCTGCTAGGTGTTTATCTTGACAAGCACAGACTAATCCAGTGTGCTGTCTTTGTAACAGGGCATCCAGTGTCTGGCTGTGCTGCAGAGTCTTAACCTCTCCTACAACTGCATCTCCTCATTAGCAGAAGTGTTTCGGCTTCGCTCCTTGATTGAACTCACAGATGTGGACTTGCGACTGAACCCTGTGGTCAAGACCAAGTCTGGCTACCGCCTGTTTGTTGTGCATATGCTCCCAAAGCTCAGGCAGCTTGGTAGGTGTCTGGCCGCACTCACCCTCACTCAGCAGGGCCTTTATGGGTGTCTGGCACTCAGAAGATTGTGCTGTTAATCTTTCTGAAAAGGGAAGTTGATTTCCTGTTCTTATGGCATGAGTCCCTGTGTCTCATAGGATGGGGTCTTGTAGGAAGCTGTCTGGGAAGACGGCAGGGACCTTGGTGACCGCAGGGAGCAGCTAAGGGGCCGGGAGCACAGACATGTTTTGGCCTCCACTTTCTAGCTGTCTGACTTGGGCACATTCATGAATATCTGGTGCCCTGTTTTCTTGTGTGGCCCCTGGGCATCATCTCGGGCTCATCTTAATGGCTGAATTCTACTTGGTTTCTCTTCCATCAAGAAGGAAACTAGATGGGAAATTCATCGGCCATAGCCTCTCCACAAGTGACAGGTGAGAGGGTGGGGTTCTATTGCCAGGCGCAGCCACACCTTGGCTTAGTATCCTGTCCCTAAAAGACCTGAATCTCTGTGACACGCTCCCAGGCGGAGCTTCAGGGTGCCCTCCAGACGTGGCATGGGTCTCAGGGAAGCCCCAGCGGTGCCTTCCCGCCCACCTCTCCAGCTACCAAGAGCAGTCTCTGTCACGGGCGGTGGGCTGGCAGCATTGCCGGTGCTCTGCACTGGGCACTTCCGGGACAGAAAGTCGGGGCGGGAGCCGAAGGGCAGGCAGAGCATGGAGGCCCTGGGGAGGGGGAGGGCCTGTACCATCCTCAGGCGTCCCAGGCAGAGCGGGTGCTGAGCAGGGATGTGGAGTGTGAGGGAATGTCTGGGGAAGGGCAGCGGCCCTCCTGGGTCCCCAGTGGACAGTGTGTCCTCAGTCCCAAGGGCCCACGCACTGCTCACAGCGGCAGGTGGGCATCTCCTTTCAGCGGGGGCCGACCTAACGAAACCAGGTTACAGCCGCATTCGTTGTCAGGGGTGACACTGGCCACCGCTATGCACGTGTAAATGCTGAGCTGTGTGTGGGCCCTTTCCCTTCGGTGTCTGGCCAGTGCACAGGACCCACAGCCACAGTCTTGGCTGCAGGTGGATTTTCTTACCAACACCGCAGCTGCACATGGGTGCTGGCTCACCTCCTGGTGCCCCCTGGAGGCTGTGGGTGTTAATGCCTGACCTCCAAAGGCACACTGTTTAGTTTCAGACCTACTTAGAATTTCCATGTTTAATTTCAGTTCTTAGATATTTGGGAGGAGTGAATGCTGGTGTTCTGACTTCTGCTTGACTGTTCACTTGACTTATAAACAGTTGGATTTGGCTTTCTCAGAAGCCTTATGACACTTATGGGAAAGTTTGCAATCTGTCTTACATCATTAGTTTCCCTTTATCATGCATATTTTAGATAAGAATCTCACGGTGTTTGTGTGGGGAAGAAATGTAAGCAAGCATTTCCCCGTGGGAGGTTGTCAGATGGGTTGGCAAGGCAGGATTGCAGGTCAAGGCAGTGCAGGGGTCCTGGGGCTCCACCAGCAGGTGCCAGGAAGTCCTGCGCTCAGTCACTGTCCCAGCAAATGGTGAAGGGCTCTGCAGGTGCGCCTGGGGGACACGTGGAGGGGTTGTGGGGTGGCAGTGGGGTCAGAAGCAAAGAGTGGGTTGGGCAGAGCCCCATGTGGACCCAGGGGCTGTGGGTCTGACAGAATGTTGCAGAGTCAACAGAGGGTATAGTTTTGGGGAGAATGTGAGTTTGCATTTGATTCTAGCCATATTGAGTTTGAATTTGTAGTGGAACAGTCCAGAGAAACATTCTTAGAGTAAGGGGTTTGGAACTGAGTCAAATGGTGTGAAGGCTTAGTGCAGAAACTTGTGCTGCTGGCTGGAAGGGTGTCCACGCTGTGCATGCAGGCACTCTGTTCAGCGGATGTGGGAAGAAGAAGTCTGGAGACCCCTGGTTGGGGCGTCACTGAGGAGACAATGGGCCAGATTAGGAAGGCAGTTACGTCTTGAAGAGGAGCTCCTGGGAGTGTCTCTGTAACCTAATAAGTTATAAGAAGTACATATTTGGTCATTCATATGACCAAATATGTATTTCCCAGGTATGTTTGGTCTTCATCCACAGTGTCTGAAAATACTGCAGTCTTAAAGGTGGAATGGGTGTTTCGTCATTTAATGAGAGACTTTTGGACCCCCACTCAAGGACAGGGCCTGGAGGCTGAATCAGCCAATGGCCAATAATTTAGGTGATCATGGCTATGCAAAGAGGCCCCCACAAAGCCTCTGAGAAGGGCCCTCTGCCCTCTCTGCTCCACTTGTTTGGATCCTGCTTCTCTGTCGAGCTTCTCTGCCTGGGGAACCAGATGCCTCCGTGTGCCCCCGAGCCAGGCCCCAGGCTCCTCAAGGACAGAAGCTCTTTTATTTGGGACCCCGCCCTGTGTCTCTCTTCACCTGACTGTTGACTTGTGTCCTTTATTAAACTGGTAAATGTAAGTGTTTTTCTGAGTTCTCTGAGCCACTCTAGCAAATTAATTGAACTGAAGAGGTCATGGGAACCCCGAGTCGGTAGCCAGTATGTCAGAAGCACAGGGAACTAACTGCCTTGGGCTTGCAACCAGCTGTCTGGAGTTGGGGTGGAGGGCAGTCTTGTAGGGTGGAGTCCTTAACCTGGGAATCTAGCTGTATCTCAGGCAGATAGCATCAGAATTGAGTTTTGAATTAACTCACTGCCTGGTGTTAGCATATATAGGAAGACTCCCTCCCATGTACTTAAACACATTGGAATTGGGTCCAGGTGCCCGAATGCAGTTACACTACCAGTACTGCTGTATGTGGTACTGTTACTGTCACATGTACATGCAGGAGGAAAAGACCCCATAGCATTTGGTGTCCGAGGAGTGGGATTTGCAGTCCCACACGTGGTGGGAGGGGCCCAAGCTCACACTGTGCAGGATTCTGCAACTACTTGGTTTTCTGCTCTGAAAGTGATCATTGTACTGTTACTCATTTCTCAGTGTAATTAAATCCTTTTTGAGTATGCTGTAGATTAAATCCTTTTGAGGAGGCAGCTTTGGAACTTAGCCACATTTGTAGCACTGATTCTGTTGCGAGCAGGTTCCAGAGCACTGACTCCGGACATCTGGGAATCATCTATCTTCATGTATTCATAAACAGAGACACAGAGCACAGCTCTAGGACAGTTTGAATTTCCCATCCATTTCTGTTTTCCAGTCTTGAGGATCTGAGGATGCAAACCCTGAGTGTAAACACATGGCTAGGGGGTCCTCTCTTTAGCATCTCAGGATTCTCCTCCGTGGAGGTGTCTCAGGCATCCAGCACCCAGATGCATTAAGAAGGGAGCTGACAAGAGTGGCTGTACATGAACGTGCATGTGCGTTTCTTGCCTGTGGCAGCAGCCTGCCTCCAAAGCGGGGTCTGAGGGGTGAGCTCTTGTGTGCCTGGAGTCAGTACTGGCATGTCTGGGAAACCCAGCGTGGTCCCAGAGCCCAGCACTCCTTCACTGGGTCTGCCCAGTGCTCATCGGGGATCCTGTGGCAGAATCGGCCCCATGGGACAGAGGTCCCGGAACAAGTGGTGACAGTGCAGGTCTGTGCCATGGCTGCAGGGTGGGTGAGGGCCACTTTCACTCCCGAGGGGAAGGTTCACCTGTGGGGGCTGTTCGCCAGGGGCCTGTCGCCTACTTCATGGCTTTGCTTCCTAGTTTCTCTATGGCCTTTTCTCCGTAGATGACCGTCCTGTGAGAGAGAGTGAGCGCAAAGCATCCCAGCTACATTTTGCTTCAGAGGAGTCACTCGACTCAAAGCAGAGCATCCCAGATGTTTTCAGAGCTGGAAGGTATGAACAGAAGGGGTATATGAACATTGAGAGAAGTGGTTCAGACTCACCTGTTGAGAGAATGTTTACCTAAAAGATAGAAATTGCTGCATCAACTAAAAGATATCGACTGTGTGCACTGATCGCCACCCATAGGGCAGACTCCTGGGGGAACAGGGAAGGAGAAGCACGTGGGCACCAGCTGTGGCTCGGGGAAACGGTGACATGGAGTCTCTCTCTTCCTTTTGTCCACATTTTCTATAAGTTATTTTACAATATTTAAGAAGTTTATTAAATGCATAAGATCAAATAGCACAAAGTGATGATCCGTTCATCCCCATCATGTGGAGGCAGCCACTATGCAGTTCTGCAGTTGATCCTGCCTCCGGGTTCTGTGTGAGTCACTTTCTTCTCTCCAGATAGGATGGCTACACCGCCACCTCTGGGTGTGAGCACTCCGAGCGGGACCTGACTGCCGCCACAGCCCTTCCTCCCCCGTCCACCTCTGGTGTGGCGACGGTCTGTGGGCAGGCTCCTTCCTGTGTTCCCTGCTCAGTGCCCTAGGCCAGCGGTCCCAGGACTGCTTTAGTGGGAGCCCCACCTCCATGCCACCCCCAGTTCCTGGTACCTGCAGCTTTGTGTCTAACTACATTTTCAGGGTTGAGAGTATTTAAATGTGTTCTGACGCCATGAAGTATCTTCATGCTTTGTGTATGGGTTGAGTGTAGAGAATGAAAATCAATAAACCATATTTATGTTGCTTTTGCCAGGATTTATATACCTTTTCTTGTATACCATTTTGTTTTTTTGTTTTTTTGGTTTTTTTTAGAGGGCATATCTTATATTTATTATCAAATGGTTGTTAACAACAATAAAATTCTGTGTAGGGGACTCAATGCACAATCATTAATCAACTCCAAGCCTAATTCTCAACAGTCTCCAATCTTCTGAAGTATAACGAACAAGTTCTTACATGGTGAACAAATTCTTACTTAGTGAATAAGTTCTTACATGGTGAACAGTGCAGGGGCAGTCATCACAGAATCTTTCGGTTTTGATCACGCATCATGAACTATAAACAATCAGGTCAAATATGAATATTCGTTTGATTTTCATACTTGATTTATATGTGGATCCCACATTTCTCCCTTTATTATTATTATTATTTTTTTTAATACAATGCTGAAGTGGTAGGTAGATGTAAGATAAAGGTAAAAAACTTAGTTTAGTGTTGTAAGAGAGCAAATGTAGATGATCAGGTGTGTACCTGTAGATTATGTGTTAATCCAAGCTAGACAAGGGCAACAGAACATCCATGGATGCAGAAGATTTCTCTCAAAACAGCGGGGGAGAGGTTCTAAGCCTCACCTCTGTTGATCCCCAATTTCTCACCTGATGGCCCCCCTGCGACTGTGCCTGTCTTAGGTTGTTCCTTCCTTGAGGAATCTTACCTGTCTCTGGCTAACCAGTCATCTTCCGGGGCTATACAGGGAAATGTAAAGTTGGTAAGTGAGAGAGAAGCCATATTGTTTGAAAAGGTTAGCTTTTTACTTCTTTGCAGATTTATGCCCTGTGGCTTTTATGCCCAGCATTTGTCTTGAGGTGTCTTTACCACTTGGAAGAATTATGATACTCAGTAAATTCGATATGAGGCACGAATTCTATTTAAGGGTTGTAATTAGGAAGGAAGAAGAAAAGCTATAGAAGTAGCATATGGAAGAAAACATGGGAAGATTGATTATTTCTTTGACATATCTTCTTGTAGAGTAATTTAAGCATGTATACGTTTTAAACTACTAATTAAATTGTGCACACACATTAACATAATAGGAATACAGTTACATAACCAAAGCAGATCTATAATTACCAGCCATCTCCAGTGAGGCCAAGAAAAACAGTTAGGCACCCTAGGCATTTGTGAAAATTTGTCTATGATATGATGGATATTGTCCAACTGTACTTGAACAGTCTGAGAGAAATCAGACAAATTAAAACAGCCCATTCCTGGGAACTGTTCACATCCCATATGTTCTTTTAACAGTAGATAGTCTGTAGTTGTAAGATTTTGGAGTGCTACAACTTGCACTTCTCCTAATTCTTGGTTGAGTTCCAACAGTGTAGATCCAGTCAAATTTGTTGTTTTACTGTATGCACAGGCCAACTTAGATATCTCCTTCTTCATTCCAATGGCAAGTCCAGGAACCGGTGGGATGAATGCAGCTACAACTGCAGCATCGCCTGGATCTTTGTTGAGGTTTTTTGATGATCATCTTCTGGTATGACTCCTCCAGAGAGTGCTGATGTTGGAAGTTCTTCATATCGTTTCTTAGTTCATTTTCTGGGTAGCCAAATTAGGCTTTGATCCTCTGTATAAACACAAACAGACCCTTTGCCCACACTTTGATCTGCCCTTTATACCATTGTGTAGAATTCATTGGAGGTCACCACACAGGAACTGCTTTTTTTTTTTTTTTTTTAAGAGAAAGGAATATTATCAGAAAAGTGTACCTCCATAGCCAATCATCTGACACCCTTTAAGTGATCAAAATTAAGGATATTTAAAGCATGCATTAATCGTTGATTTACAGTTAGTTTTATCCTATCAGGGAGTAATTCCCCTTTTCTTTCTTCCTTTCTTTTTTTTTTTTTTTGTTATCTTTAATCTACACTTACATGAAGAATATTATGTTTACTAGGCTCTCCCCTATACCAGGTCCCCGCTATAAACCCCTTTACAGTCACTGTCCATCAGCATAGCTAAATGTTGTAGAATCACTACTTGTCTTCTCTGTGTTGTACAGCCCTCCCCTTTCTCCCACCCCCGCTATGCATGCTGATCTTAATACCCCCCTTCTTCCTCCCTCCCCCTTATCCCTCCCTACCCACCCATCCTCCCCAGTCCCTTTCCCTTTGGTATCTGTTAGTCCATTCTTGGGTTCTGTGATTCCGCTGTTATTTTGTTCCTCCCGTTTTTCCTTTCTTCTTATACTCCACAGATGAGTGAAATCATTTGGTATTTCTCTTTCTCCACTTGGCTTATTTCACTGAGCATAATACCCTCCAGCTCCATCCAAGTTGCTGCAAATGGTAGGATTTGCCCTCTTATGGCTGAGTAGTATTCCATTGTGTATATGTACCACATCTTCTTTATCCATTCATCTACCGATGGACATTTAGGTTGTTTCCAATTCTTGGCTATTGTAAATAGTGCTGCGATAAACATAGGGGTGCATTGGTCTTTCTCAAACTTGATTGCTGCATTCATAGGGTAAATTCCTAGGAGTGCAATTCCTGGGTCAAATGGTAAGTCTGTTTTGAGCATTTTGATGAACCTCCATACTGCTTTCCACAATGGTTGAACTAGTTTACATTCCCACCAACAGTGTAGGAGGGTTCCCCTTTCTCCACAACCTCGCCAACATTTGTTGTTGTTTGTCTTTTGGATGGCAGCCATCCTTACTGGTGTGAGGTGATACCTCATTGTAGTTTTAATTTGCATTTCTCTGATAATTAGCGATGTGGAGCATCTTTTCATGTGTCTGTTGGCCATCCGTATTTCTTTTTTGGAGAACCGTCTGTTCAGTTCCTCTGCCCATTTTTTAATTGGATTATTTGATTTTTGTTTGTTGAGGTGTGCGAGCTCTTTATATATTTAGGACGTCAAGCCTTTATCGGATCTGTCATTTACAAATATATTCTCCCATACTGTAGGGTTCCTTTTTGTTCTATTGATGGTGTCTTTTGCTGTACAGAAGCTTTTCAGCTTAATATAGACCCACTTGTTCATTTTTGCTGTTGTTTTCCTTGCCCGGGAAGATATGTTCAAGAAGAGGTCGCTCATGTTTATGTCTAAGAGGTTTTTGCCTATGTTTTTTTCCACGAGTTTAATGGTTTCATGGCTTACATTCAGGTCTTTGATCCATTTTGAATTTACTTTTGTATATGGGGTTAGACAATGGTCCAGTTTCATTCTCCTACATGTAGCTGTCCAGTTTTGCCAGCACCATCTGTTGAAGAGACTATCATTTCGCCATTGTATGTCCATGGCTCCTTTATCAAATATTAATTGACCATATATGTTTGGGTTAATGTCTGGAGTTTCTAGTCTGTTCCACTGGTCTGTGGCTCTGTTCTTGTGCCAGTACCAAATTGTCTTGATTACTATGGCTTTATAGTAGAGCTTGAAATTGGGGAGTGAGATTCCCCCTACTTTATTCTTCTTTCTCAGGATTGCTTTGGCTATTCGGGGTCTTTGGTGTTTCCATATGAATTTTTGAATTATTTGTTCCAGTTCATTGAAGAATGTTGCTGGTAATTTGATAGGGATTGCATCAAATCTGTATATTGCTTAGGGCAGGATGGCCATTTTGGCGATATTAATTCTTCCTAGCCACGAGCATGGGATGAGTTTCCATTTGTTAGTGTATCTTTAATTTCTCTTAAGAGTGACCTGTAGTTTTCAGAGTATAGGTCATTCACTTCTTTGGTTAGATTTATTCCTAGGTATTTTATTCTTTTTGATGCAATTGTGAATGGAATTGTTTTCCTGATTTCTCTTTCTATTTGTTCATTGTTAGTGTATAGGAAAGCTACAGATTTCTGTGTGTTAATTTTGTATCCTGCAACTTTGCTGTATTCCGATATCAGTTCTAGTAGTTTTGGGGTGGAGTCTTTAGGGTTTTTTATGTACAGTATCATGTCATCTGCAAATAGTGACAGTTTTAACTTCTTCTTTACCAATCTGGATTCCTTGTATTTCTTTGTTTTGTCTGATTGCCGTGGCTAGGACCTCCAGTACTATGTTAAATAGCAGTGGGGAGAGTGGGCATCCCTGTCTAGTTCCCGATCTCAGAGGAAAAGCTTTCAGCTTCTCGCTGTTCAGTATAATGTTGGCTGTGGGTTTATGATATATGGCCTTTATTATGTTGAGGTACTTGCCCTCTATTCCCATTTTGCTGAGAGTTTTTATCATGAATGGATGTTGAATTTTGTCAAATGCTTTTTCAGCATCTATGGAGATGATCATGTGGTTTTTGTCTTTCTTTTTGTTGATGTGGTGGATGATGTTGATGGATTTTCTAATGTTGTACCATCCTTGCATCCCTGGGACGAATCCCACTTGGTCATGGTGTATGATCCTTTTGATATACTTTTGTATTCGGTTTGCTAATATTTTATTAAGTATTTTTTGCATCTACATTCATCAGGGATATTGGTCTGTAATTTTCTTTTTTGGCGGGGTCTTTGCCTGGTTTTGGTATTAGGGTGATGTTGGCTTCATAGAATGAGTTTGGGAGTATTCCCTCCTCTTCTATTTTTTGGAAAACTTTAAGGAGAATGGGTATTATGTCTTCTCTGTGTGTCTGATAAAATTCCGAGGTAAATCCGTCCGGCCCAGGTGTTTTGTTCTTGGGTAGTTTTTTGATTACCGTTTTAATTTCTTTGCTGGTAATTGGTTTGTTTAACTTTTGTGTTTCTTCCTTGGTCAGTCTTGGAAGGTTGTATTTTTCTAGGAAGTTATCCATTTCTTCTAGGTTTTCCAGCTTGTTGGCATTTAGGTTTTCATAGTAGTCTTTAATAATTCTTTGTATTTCTGTGGAGTCTGTCGTGATTTTTCCATTCTCATTTGTGATTCTGTTGGTTTGTGTTGATTCTCTTTTTCTCTTAATAAGTCTGGCTAGAGGCTTATCTATTTTGTTTATTTTCTCAAAGAACCAGCTCTTGGTTTCATTGATTTTTGCCATTGTTTTATTATTCTCAATTTTGTTTATTTATTCTCTGATCTCTATTGTGTCCCTCCTTCTGCTGATTTTAGGCCTCATTTGTTCTTCTTTTTCCAATTTCGATAATTGTGATGTTAGACTATTCATTTGGGATTGTTCTTGCTTCTTAAAGTGTGCCTGGATCGCTATATACTTTCCTCTTAAGACTGCTTTCGCTGCGTCCCACAGAAGTTGGGGCTTTGTGTTATTGTTGTCATTTGTTTCTATATATTCCTTGATCTCTATTTTAATTTGGTTGTTGATCCATTGATTATTTAGGAGCATGTTGTTAAGCCTCCATGTGTTTGTGAGCCTTTTTGTTTTCTTTGTAGAATTTATTTCTAGTTTTATACCTTTGTGGTCTGAAAAGCTGGTTGGTAGAATTTCAATATTTTGGATTTTGCTGAGGCTCTTTTTGTGGGCTAGTATGTGGTCTATTCTGGAGAATGTTCCATGTGCACTTGAGAAGAATGTATATCCTGTTGCTTTTGGATGTAGAGTTCTATAGATGTCTATTAAGTCCATCTGCTCTACTGTGTTGTTCAGTGCTTCCATGTCCTTACTTATTTTCTGCCCGGTGGATCTATCCTTTGGGGTGGTGGTGTGTTGAAGTCTCCTAGAATGAATGCATTGCAGTCTATTTCCCCCTTTAGTTCTTTAGTATTTGTTTCACATATGCTGGTGCTCCTGTGTTGGGTGCATATATATTTAGAATGGTTATATCCTCTTGTTGGACTGAGCCCTTTATCATTTTGTAGTGTCCTTCTTTATCTCTTGTTACTTTCTTTGTTTTGAAGTCTTATTTTGTCTGATATTAGTACTGCAACCCCTGCTTTCTTCTCGCTGTTGTTTGCCTGAAATATGTTTTTCCATCCCTTGACTTTTAGTCTGAACATGTTTTTGGGTTTGAGGTGAGTTTCTTGTAAGCAGCATATAGATGGGTCTTGCTTTTTTATTCATTCTATTACTCTGTGTCTTTTGTTTGGTGCATTCAGTCCATTTACATTTAGGGTGACTATTGAAAGATATGTACTTATTGCCATTGCAGGCTTTAAATTCGTGGTTACCAAAGGTTCAAGGTTAGCCTCTTTAGTATCTTACTGCCTAACTTAGCTCGCTTATTGAGCTGTTATATACACTGTCTGGAGATTCTTTTCTTCTCTCCCTTCTTATTCCTCCTCCTCCATTCTTCATATGTTGGGTGTTTTGTGCTGTGCTCTTTCTAGGAGTGCTCCCATCTAGAGCAGTCCCAGTAAGATGTCCTGTAGAGGTGGTTTGTGGGAAGCAAATTCCCTCAGCTTTTGCTTGTCTGGAAATTGTTTAATCCCACCATCATATTTAAATGATAGTCGTGCTGGATACAGTATCCTTGGTTCAAGGCCCTTCTGTTTCATTGTATTAAATATATCATGCCATTCTCTTCTGGCCTGTAGGGTTTCTGTCGAGAAGTCTGATGTTAGCCTGATGGGTTTTCCTTTATAGGTGACCTTTTTCTCTCTAGCTGCCTTTAAAACTCTTTCCTTGTCCTTGATCTTTGCCATTTTAATTATTATGTGTCTTGGTGTTGTCCTTCTTGGGTCCTTTCTGTTGGGGGTTCTGTGTATTTCCGTGGTCTGTTCGTTTATTTCCTCCCCCAGTTTGGGGAAGTTTTCAGCAATTAGTTCTTCCAAGATACTTTCCATCCCTTTTCCTCTCTCTTCTTCTTCTGGGACCCCTATAATACGGATATTGTTCCTTTTGGATTGGTCACACAGTTCTCTTAATATTGTTTCATTCCTGGAGATCCTTTTATCACTCTCTATGTCAGCTTCTATGTGTTCCTGTTTTCTGGTTTCAATTCCATCAATGGCCTCTTGCATCCTATCCATTCTGCTTATAAATCCTTCCAGAGTTTGTTTCATTTCTGCAATCTCCTTTCTGGCATCTGTGATCTCCCTCCGGACTTCATCCCATTTCTCTTGCGTATTTCTCTGCATCTCTGTCAGCATGTTTATGATTTTTATTTTGAATTCTTTGTCAGGAAGACTGGTTAGGTCTGTCTCCTTCTCTGGTGTTGTCTCTGTGATCTTTGTCTGCCTGTAGTTTTGCCTTTTCATGGTGATAGGAATAGTTTGCAGAGCTGGGACGAGTGATGGCTGGAAGAACTTCCCTTCTTGTTGGTTTGTGGCCCTCCTCTCCTGGGAGAACAGTGACCTCTAGTGGCTTGTGCTGGGTAGCTGCGCACAGACAGGGCTTCTGCTTCCTGCCTGGCTGCTATGGAGTTTATCTCCGCTGTTGCTGTGGGCGTGGCCTGGCTGGGTCTGGTGCCCCAAAGTGGTGGAGTCGAGTTGGAGGGGGAGCGGCCGGGAGGCTATTTATCTCCGTAAGGGGCCTCCCTGCTCCCTGCAGCCCAGGGGATTAGGGTGCCCAGAGATCTCCGGATTCCCTACCTCTGGATTAAGTGTCCTGCCCTGCCCCTTTAAGACTTCCAAAAAGCACCCGCCAAAACAAAAGAACGACCACGAATGAATGAATGAAATTTAAAGAATAAAAATAAATAAATAAAAAATGGCCGCTCAGTTTTCTTTATTCTCTGGCGCCAGCCTCAGGCACCTGCTCACCGGTCTTGCTGCCCTGTTTCCCTAGTATTGGGGTCCCTATCCCTTTAAGACTTCCAAAAAGCGCTCGCCAAAACAAAACAACAACAACAACAACAACACAAAATGGCCGCTCGCTTTTCTTATGTCCTCCAGCGCCAAGCCTCCGGTACCCGCTCACCATTCTTGCTGCCCTGTTTCCCTAGAATTCAGGGCCCCGTGTATGCACTGTGTCTGCGCTCTGGTCCGGATGGCTGGGGCTGGGTGTTCAGCAGTCCTGGGCTCCGTCTCCCTCCCGCTCTCCTGCTCTTCTCCCGCCGGGAGCTGGGGGGAGGGGCGCTTGTGTCCCATGGGGCTGGGGCTTGTATCTTACCCCCTTCGCGAGGCACTGTGTTCTCACATGTGTGGATGTGGTCTGGATGTTGTCCTGTGTCCTCTGGTCTTTATTCTAGGAAGTGTTGTCTTTGTTATATTTTCATAGATATATGTGGTTTTGGGAGGAGATTCCCACTGCTCTACTCACACCGCCATCTTGGCTCCGCCCCCCGTATACCATTTTGTTTTGTCTGAAACTTTTAAAAGTTTCCTTGAATTTTATGCCTTACCTCATCCATAAATTCCTCTAATGTAGGATTGGCCAAGTATTTTGTGTAAAGGGCTGGAGAGTGAATATTTTTGGTTCTGTGGACCTTAATGGTCTGTCTCAATTTACAAACTCTGCCTGTGTATCATGAAAGCAGCCATTGGCCATACCTAAACTAATGACCATGTTTCAGTAAGACAGACAGTGGCCCAGATTTGACTTGTGGGCCATACTTTGCCCACTTCTGTTCTGTGTCTGAAGACTCATTCCAAGTCCTTGGGATTCTTCTATTCCCTTAGGTGCCTCCCTGTAACCCCCTCCCCTCACTTCCCCATTTCAAACCAGTCCAATTCGGGAGTAGATAATACCCTTTGCAAATGGTCTGAATGTGTGTGTCCCTTACAAATTCTTATGTTGGAATCCTAGAGTAATGGTGTTAGGAGATAGGGCCTTTGGGAGGTGATAAGGTCATGAAGGTAGAGCCTCCATGACTGGATTAGTCTCTTATAAAAGACCCAGCAAAGTCCCTGCTTCCTCCTCCATGTGACTTTATGGGTCACATAGTGTCAGTTCTCTGACCCTCTTCTCTAATACTGAGTTGGTTGTTCTGGGTCTTTTGCCTCCATATAAACTTGAGAATCACTTTGTTGATATCCAGAAGGTACCTTGCTAGGATTTTGACTGGGATTGCATTGAATATATAGATGGAGTTGGGAAGAGCCGACACCTTGACAGTATTGAGTCCTATCTATAAACATGGAATATCTGTCCATTCATTTAGTTCCTCTTTGATTTCATTTATCAGAGGTTTGTAGTTTTCCTCCTGTAGATTTTGTACATATTTTGTTAGATGTCTGCCTAAGTATGTCATTTTTTGATGCTGATGTAAATGGTATTATGTTTTTTATTTTCAAATTTTAGTTCCTTGCTGGTGTATAGAGGAAGATGATTAGCTCTTGTATATTAACCTTGCATATTTGTTTTCTAGGGCTGATGCAACAAAGTACCGCAAACTGGGTGGCTTAAAATAACAGAAACTTTTTGTCTCACAGTTCTTAAGGCTAGGATCTGAAATCAAGATATTGGCTCTCTCTGGGAGCTGTGAGGGAGAATCCATTCCAAGGTTCTCTGAGCCTCTGGCAGTTTGCTGGCAGTCATTGGTGATCCTTGGTGTGTGGATGCCTCCCCCCGGCCTGCTGTTTTCACAAGGCATCTTCTACCCATGCCGTTACATAGAACCTCCCTTCGTGCATGCTTGTTTCTGTGTCCAGATTTCCCCTTTTTATAAGAATATCAATCACATTGGATTAGGGCTGACCCTCAGACCTCATATTCACTTGATTAACTCTGTAAACCCCTCCTCCAAATAAGGCCAAGTTCCGGGTTATTGGGTGTTAGGACTTAAGCATATCTTTTTGGCGATACATTGTGATCCACAACATTTTGTACTTTGCAAACTTGCTATAATCATTTATTAGTTTTATTAGTTAGGGTTTTTTTTTTTTGGTAGATTCTGTGGGATTTTCTACCTAGATAATCATGTGTCTGTGAACAAAGACAGTTTTATTTCTTCCTTCCCAGTCCGTGTACACTCTATTTCCTTTTCTTGTCTTACTGCATTAGCTGGAACTTCCAGTACAGTGTTGAAAAGGAGTGGGGAGAGGGGACACACTCACCTAGTTCCTGCTCTTAGTGGGAAAGCTTTGAGTGTCTCACCATTAAATATAACAGCTCTAGGTTTTGTAGATGGTCTTTACCAAGCTGAGGAAGTTCCCCTCTATTCCTAGTTTGCTGACTATTCATTTTCATCATGAATGGGTGTTGGATTTTATCAAGTGCTTTTTCTGCATCTATGGATATGATCATGTGATTTTTCTTTTTTAGCTTGTTTATGTGATGGTTACATTAATTTTCAAATATTGAACTAGACTTGCATACCTAGAGTAAAACCCGCTTGGTCATAGTGTATAATTCTTTTTGTTCATTGTTGGATTCAATTTGTTGATCTTGCTGATGGTTATTGTATCTGTGTGTATGAGAGTTGTTCTCTGGTTTTCCTGCATTCTCTTTGCTGGTTCTGGTGTTGGGAATATGCTGGCCTCACAGAACAAGTCAGGAAGCATTCCTTCTGGTTGTGTGTTCCAGGAGAGATTATAGAGAACTGAGCAATTTCTTCTTTAAATGTTTGGTAGAACTCACCAGTGAACTCAACGGGACCTGATGTTTTGGAAAGCTATTAATTCTTGATTGTCTTTAATAAATATGTCTGTTCTGGTTATCCATTCTTCATTGTGCGAGTTTTGGTGGATTGTGTCTGTCCAGGAGTCGGTTCATTTCATCTCAGCTGTCAAGCATGTGGGTACAGAGTTGTATATAGCACTCCTTTACTGTTCTTTCAGTGCCCGTGGGATCAATAGTAGTGTTCCCTTCTTGATTTCTCATGTAAGTAATTTGTGTCTTTTTTTCCTGGCATAGAGAGTTTTTTCAATTTTATTGATGTTTTTAAAGAACTAGGTTTTGGTTTTGTTGATTTTCCTATTGGCTTCCTTTTTTCAATTTCATTAATTTCTGTCTTTTTTTCTTTTTACTTTGGATTTAATTTGCTCTTTGTCTAGTTTATGAAGGTGGAAGCTTGGGTCATTGATTTCAGATCTTACTGTTTTTCTAATATGTGCACTCATGGCTATAAATTTCCCTCCAAGTACTGCTTTCACTGCATCATCCCACAGATTTTGGTAAGATGCATTGCTTTTTAATTCAGAATATTTAAAAATCTGTCTTTGAAAAATTCTTCTTTGACTTATGTGTTACTTAGAAACATCTTTAATCTCCAAGTATTTTGGGGTTTTCCATTTATCTCTCTGTTGTTAACCACTAGTTTAATTCCATTGTTGTCTGAGAGCAGACATTGTAAGCTTTTTTTTTTATGGATTTAGCTATCACAAGTGAGAGGTAGGTTATGGAGTCATCATCCGTCAGGAATTTTATCATTGCCTCTTGTTCTCTGGCAGGAGAGAATTTGAGTCATCACAGCAAAGTCTCCACCTCTTTTGGCCCTTTGTAAGAGTTTTCCCTGAGACAGGCTCTGCCGGTCTTACTGTACTGCTGTGAATGGACCAAAGTGAATAGGTGTGAGTTTTTGTGGTTGAATATGCCTCCACAGCAAATATTCTTTGGTTAATTTGGAGAATATTCGAGTTGCATGTGTTTTAAATACATAGATTACACTGAGTCTTATAGATGGAATGGTGAACCTCCTGGTTAGTATTCATGATTTCCCGGGGAGCCTGTTGCCCCATCTCACCCAGCTCTCGAGCCATTTCCGTCTCCGCTGGTAATGTGGCACCAAGGATGTTTGACTGGCAAGGGTGCTTGGAGGTCCTTGAATACAACACCGGTGGGAAGCGGCAGTTAGCCATGTGGCGGAGTCAGCGCTCCCCAGGCCCACTGTGTCCAGGCAGAGGCACCATGCTTCCCACGGCCTGCTGCCACCTGGCCCTGTGCCGAGTCTCCAGGCCACTGCTTCTGTGGGGCTGTTGGCTGGAGGCTGCAGGTTCCCAGAGGAAATTAACTTGGTACCTGTCTGAAACCAGAAGCTTTTATTATGGTCAAGACTGGGCAGCTCTCTTGGAAGTGTAGACGAGCCCAGCCTTCATAATTAGGATCCACGTTTTCCCTACATCTTAAAGTGAACCACCGAACTTCGGCACGTGCTCCTGGACCGCAGCAGGCCCCGTGGTTGGCCCTGGCCCCAGGAACGGGGACCGGTGGCAAGAGACCTCCTTCTCGGTGCTGTTTCACGCCACCGTCCCCAACACTGCAAGTGGCCCGCTGCTCGTCCAGTTTACGTTTCTTAGCGTTGGGTTTGCCTTTGGACAGACTGGCTCCCTCAGCCATACCCTCCGGCCCCCGGTTCCCCGAGACCTCCGAGAGTTCGCCTCGCCGGCGTTTTGCAACGACCCTTCGAAAGGGCTGATTCCAACCCCTGGGGGCGACGGAAAACCGCGGGCACCCGCGGCAAGGCCAACCGGGCCGCGCCTCCCCCGCGCCTGGTGAAGGCACCCTGCCGGCAGCAAGCACCTCGGCGGGAACCCAGGCCCTCGGGAGGGGGCTTACATTTGCACGTCCCCTTCTCCGAGGCGTCCCTCGGGGCTGCCCAGTCCAGCCACAGCCTAGGCCAGGCTGTGGACGAGCCCGCGCGGGATAATTGGCTGCAGGGAGGCCGGGGCTCCCCCACCTCTGGGAGCGCTGCGGGGTGGGTCAGGAGGCAGGTGGCAAAGGGCTTCTCCCTGGGCCAGCCGGCGCGAGCCCGCGCACCCCTGCGGCCCGCAGCCCCGGGCGGAGGGAGGCGGCACCTGCGTGCTCCTCTGCACCCCGCCTCCAAGAATTCTTTTATTTTATATTTGTTCAGGTGTGTTTCATGGCCCAGAAGGTGGTGAGTGTTTCCTGTGGGCTTGAGAAGCGTGTGTGCTGTGCTGCATCTGGGTGAAATGGGCCAGAGATGTCACTGCATCCAGCTGACTGGTGGTGCCGCTAAGCCCACCTGTGTCCTTACCTATCTCTCCGCTGGGTCTGTCCCCTTCTGATAGAGGGTGGTGGACATCTCCAGCTCAGGTGGGTGCATCTGTCTCACCTTGCAGCTCTGTCAGTTGTTGCCTCATGTGTTTTGATGCTCTGCTGTGAGGTGCATCCACTTTAAGGACTCTATGTCTTCTTGGAGGATGAGCCTCTTTATCTTAGGGAATGGCCGTTTTACCCCTTATAACTTTTCTTGTCCTGGAGTCAGTTCAGTCTGACCTTAACTTAACCTTTCCAGCTTTCTTCTGATTAGTGTCAGCCTGATGTCTATCTCCATCCCTTTATTTTTAAGCCATATATGTCTTTGTGATTCAAGTGGGTTTCTTGTAGACAACGTGTAGTGGGGTTTTGTTTTATGGTCCACTCTGACCATCTCTGTCTTTTCATTGGCGCATTTATGCCCTTGGTGTTCAGAGTGGTAATGGATACAACTGGGTTCATGTTCACCGTATGTGCTGCTGTTTTCTACTCATTGTTCCTCTTTGTTCCTAGTCTTGTTTTCTGCTCTTTTTCTTCCTTTGTGGTTTTAAATGAGCATGTCCTGTGATTTCACTTTCTCTCCTTTCTTAGTATACCAGATATGTCTTTTTTTTAAGTGATTTCCCTAGAGTGCACAGTATACGTTTACAACTAGTCCAAGTCCTTTTCAAATAACTATACCACTTAACAGGCAGTGCATGTCCGTATAATAATGAGGCATTCCTAATCCGCCTGTCCCGGTGTCATCTCTTTCTTCATTCCACTTACACAGAAGCTAACCATGTAACACATGAGCATACCTAACTGTGAAAACGTTGCTGTTTTATTTCTGAGTTATCTGTTAACTCAGAATCAGATCGGTTAAAATAAGAAAAATCTCTTATTCCTTCTCTGATGTTCTTCCTTTCTTTATGTAGATCCAAGGTTCTGACCTACTCTTCTCTCTAAAGAATAAGGCAGGAATACTGGCACCACATTTCCCTCCTCAGTTTCTGTTCATCTGAGGAGGTCTTTATTTCTCCTTCACCTTCGAAGAATCATGGTGCTGGATGCCAAATTCTAGGTTGGTAGTTTTTTTTTTCCCCTCTCAACTCTTTAAATGCTTGTCTCCACTTTTTTCTTGCTTACAGGATTTCTGAGGAGGAATCAGATGTAACTCTTGTATTTGCTCCTCTATATTAAATTGTGTTTCCCTTTGGCTTATTTCAAAATTTTTTTCTTTGTCTTTGATTTTCTCCAGTCTGATGTGTCAGTCCTTGATGTAGTGTTTCGGTCATTTTTCCTGCCGTGGTTTTCTGAGCTCCCTGGAAAAGTGGTTTGGTGTCTGGTGTTAATTTGAAGAAACTTCCAGTCTTCTTCAAATATGTTTAATGTTCCTTTCTCTTTCCTATGTCTCTGGTGTTCTCATATGCATATGTTACACCTATTACAGTCCCACAATTTTTGGGTCTTGTATTCTGGTCTTTTTTTCTCTTTGCTTTTCAGTGTTGGAGGTTGCAGTTGAGAGAGCCTCAAGCTCACAGAGCCCTTCCTTAGCTGTGTCCTGCTGCCAATGCGCCCATCAGAGGCTCCTTCATTTCTGGGACAGTGTTTTTGGCCTTCAGCCTGTCTTTGTGATTCCCAGGATTTCCCGTCATTCTTACAACTCATCAGACCACCCCCCCTTGTTTTTCACGACTGTTCTAAATCATGGGCTAACACCAGCATTTCTGCTGTGTCTGAGTTCTGATGCTGGCTCTGCCTTTTCGAAGTTGTTTTGGCTGTTTGGAGTTGATTGAGATTCCAGATGCATTTTAGGATGGATTTTTCTTTTTCTGCAAAAAGCATCCTTGGGATTTTGACAGGGACTGCATGGATTCTGTAGATTGTTTGGGGGCAGTATTGATATTTTAACACTGTTACATCTTCCAGTCCATGAACATGGGATGTGTTTCCATTTACTTTTGTCTTTAATTTCTTTTAGCAGTGTTTTGTAGTTAGCTGTCCTTGATAATCTCAAGACTGAATTTTCAGGAATTAGAGTTCAAAGGCCCTAGTAAATGACCTGGTACCATCTCCTTATTGCCTAGCAGTAACAGTGGACAGAGGTCCAAAGAGGCTGACATGTATCAGATGTCAAGTTTCTGTGGGCAGACCCTTTTCCTGCAGGTACCCAGGAAACTGAGTAGTAGAAAATAGTGAATGTTATTGACCCCTCAGAGTATCAGATGTCATAAAATCACTATTTGTCGTGTGATTGGGAATCACTTTGAAGAGTGGTTTCTTGAGCTGCCCTTGTTGGAAGTAAGGTACCCTTGAGTGCGTGCACTTTCACAGGTAGGGTTACCTTTGGGAGGATGTTAGCAGTTCATGCAAAAGAGAAATTGGAATGCCACATCCCTGAACACTCTGGGTCCCAAGCATTGCATTGTGGATGCTTGGGGAAGAGTGTGGTGGGGGATTGCAGAGCAGAGGAGCTTTCTGGAACTTCCATTCTTGAACTCACCCCGGTGGGCCCCGTACAGTGCTGAGATGGTGTGGTGACGCACAGGGCCTTGCTTTCTGTTATTGGTTGTCCTGGGTGAGTCTGCATTAGCGGAGGCACCAACCCCTCCTGGAGACCTCTGGCCGTGCTGGCAGTGTGTGGTCTTCCTTCAGTGGCTTTGCTGGCTGGTGTCATGGCACTGAGTTGCTTTTCTTCACAGACCGCGCCGCTCCAGAGCCACGTGCACTGACCCCTCAGCCAAGAAGTGCCTGGTCATGGACGCAGATGATGAGGCGGTCCTGAACTTCATTGCTGAGTGCGAGTGGAACTTGGGCAACCCTCCTGGGAGCACAAGCTCCAGCCAGAGGGAGCGAGAGGCTGGCTTCCATGAAGGTCAGTGCTGCCCCAGCACAAGGCCATAGGTCCTGCCTGTCCTGGGATGTCAACAGAAGTATAGAATCTTCATGAAGTTCTTGTGAACTTGTAAATAGCAATTTGGATTCTGTAATTATAAAAGAAAAAGCCAGTGTGCTTGGGTATGGTCATACTGCATGGTAGTTTAAACTGCATTCTTCCCTAGATTACCAGCAAGAAGTTAAATGTCAGGAGACAGGAAGCTTCCTGTGGCTGGTGGGACTGGTGTCCATGTCAGCCACAACAGGGAGCATTTACTCAGCTCTAGAAGGTGCAGAGTGGCCAGGTCTGGAATTCAGACCCCGCAAGGGCACTGGTGTCTTCCCAGCGCATGGACCTTGTCGCATGGCTGCTATGGGACTCTTGTTTCCCACTAGGCCTTGTATATCAGCTTTAGCTCCTTTTGTGCTGCTTCTATCCTGACTTTCTAAGAGCTTTTCATGAAGACAAGAGGTTGAGGCATAAGTCTGGGCTGAAATCCCAGGATTTACCTGCCATCTGTCCTCTGGATGTCCTCACCAGCCCTGGGGACAGTGGGCCTTTCGGGGACCATTGACCTTTAGGTGGTGGTATTTATTATGGCTTTAATTTGCATTTTCCTGGACCCTAGTGATGGGGTTGTCTTCCTGTGCTTATGGGCCACTTATTCACCTCCTTCTGTGACATTTTCACTCATCTGTCCCTTTTTCTCTTCTTGGCATTGAGTCATGAGAATTTATAATGGGTTTTGAATACAACCCCTTTCTCAGCTACAAGTACTACAGTTTTTCTCCTATTCTGTAGCTTGCCTTTCATGTTAACCATGCTCTGAAGAGCAGTTCTAATCTCAGTGAGGTCCAGTTTATCAGTATCTTCTGGTGCCTTTCGGTATTCTGCAGAGAAATCTCTGCTCGTGCTCATGAGATTTTCTCCTGGGCCTGGAGACGCCGTGTGGCTTCAGTGTTGAGGTCTGTGCCCGCTCTCCCAGCAGGCCTCTAAAGGGATCAGGTCGCCTCCTGCTGCCCCTGCCCTGCCATACCCAGTCGTACTAAGGCCATTTGTTGAAAAGACTGTCTTTTTTCCTTTTGTAAACTTGGCACATTTGTTAATTGAGTTGAACTGAGTCTCCTTTGGACTCTGGATTCTGCCTCACTGATCCACATCTTTGTACCAAGACCATACTGTCCTGGTTCCTCAAGGTACAGTGAGCCTGGGAGCTGGGCAGTGAGCCCCCGACTAGCTCTGTGTGGCAGCTGCTGGTTCCCTCCAGGGTCAGCTGTGTGTTATTAGCTCACAAAGTCCTCTGTCTTACTCAATTTAAGAAATATACTTAATAGATGGCAGATGCTTAAAATGTAATTCTCACTGAAATAAAACCTCTGAAGTGTGTTCTAATGAAATGAGTCCTCAGTCAGCAGAGCAGCAGTGTGGAGCACCCACAGGGAAGGGCCGCAGGGGTGGCGGCCCCAGAGGGTGCTGTCCAGGAGAGAGGCTGCAGAGCCAGACCTGCGGGGAGCCCCTCACAGCACGGCCTGCACTTGCTCTGCGTCCCACCCCAGTAACTCCCACAGCCTCCTGCGCGCCTCTGGCGCAGGCAGACATCCCTCCCCACATTTGCTGTCTGGGGGTTCCTCCTGCTCTGTCATGTTTACTTGTTTCTGGAGCTTTCTGAGATGTGTTGGAAAGACTCTCACACCTTGACACTTACAATGGTGCACCCGCACAGCCTATTCCTCGTCCAGACGGGCTCTGGGGCTTTTCTCTTTAACACACACACACTCTTACACTCTCATGCACACTCACACACACTCATGCACGCGCACACCCATCACACTCTCACGCACACATCTTTCTAAGCGCCAGCTCTGGAAACAGCCCAGGAACTGGTTGTGATCTGATGAGGCCTCTGTCCTCCCGCTTTGCAGCCTCCACAGACCTTGAGGACTCAGCCCCTTCTTCTCAGACGTCAAGTTTGTTGACACAAAAGGGATTGAATCCTTTGCCTGCTCCCAACAAGCACAGGAAGCAAAGAATGCCTGGCGGGAGATTCCAGGTGCCTGCAGATGAGGAGTGCCCAAGCTGCCCGGTGTGGCCAGGCAGGCCCTCCAGCCCCGATGAGGGTCTGAGCCGGCAGAGCAGCTGGGAGGGCCAGAGTGGAGGGGCCTTTCCCCCCTCTGGGGTGCCAGAGCCCGAAGAGCAGTGGCCCCACGGCATGAACGGCCCCAGGAAGGTGAGCATGAGAGGCGGTGGGCTGGGCACAGCGGACGGGCCCTGTGCGCTGCTCCAGTGTCCCTGTGGCCCCAAGGAGAGTGAGGCATTCAAGTGTGCTCACCCTTAGTGCTCGTCACCTCTGTTTAGTTAGACGTGCGCCTCTGTGTGCCACGCCACGCCCGTTTTTGAGGTGGAAACGAGAGGCGGCCTCTCTGTTCTTGCTGCTGGGGGCATTTGTCCCCAAAGTCAGAACCCACTGTCTCGGCCAGCAGAGTCATCCATGCCCTGTCCTGAGTATGGATCCCAGACGTGCCTTCCATGGTTTTCCAGAGGCTTGTCCTGCTTTGGAAGTGCATTTCACTTGGAGCGACCCAGGGCCACGTGGGCACCATGCTGTTGCCTTTGGGATGGGGCCAGTGGGAGACAGACTCACTTCAGATGCGCACAGCCCCACCTGAGCCTAGGCCCCCAATCGCAGCTCTTGGCAGAGGAGTAGGAGAGGGGGATACAGGTGCACTGAAGGGCTGTGGGCCTGGGGTGGGGCAAGGACCTTGAAGTGGGGTCCCTCATGGCTGGTTGGCTTTCGGTGGTCAGTCCTGATTTGGAAACAGAAGAAACTCAGGGGGCAGGGGTCGTTGTCCAGTGTGGGCTGGGTGCTGATGTTCCAGGGGGTTTTGGGTGGCCAGCTGCCCCACGGACGGGGGTCCTGAGGTGGGTGTTGAGGTTCTGCCCTTGCAGGTGGTCCCCGCGGTCCATTTGCGTGCTTAATCGCTTGCTGACTGGGCTGGCCGGAGGAAGGAAGGAAGGACTGAGAGTGTACTTGAGCCTTCCCTGCCCCTGGAGGCAGCCTCCCTCGCCACGGATGGACCCTGCCAACGTACAGCGCCCCGTGGATGATGGGCATGTGTTGTGGTGTTGGGACTTTGTGGAGGATGCTGCCTTGGCATGACCTCATGCTGTGACCTCATGCTGACCGCCCTCTCAGGAAGTGCTCTGTGCCCCGAAGTGTAGACAAGCCCAAAAGACAGCCCTGGACAACTGGGCTCTGCTGCCCGTGCCTGCGGCCGAGGGTCCAGGAGCGGATTCTGGTGGGGGTGTTTGCACCGAATGTTCACCAGGATGCACTCAGGCTCAGCTTCCTGGTGGAGGGCCTGGGCCTTAGTGTCAGCATGCTGGCCGGCTGCAGGACGTGCGCTGCCCCTATGACCCTGGGCAGAGCAGCGTCCCCAGGTGGAGTTGCTCCTTGTGGTGGTGGTGGGAGAAACGGGGCTGTCCCAACTGCGGTGGCTCTGCTGTCCAGCTCACATGGCTCTCCTCTGCTTCTGACGTTCCCTAGTAGAAAAGCACCCTGTGTGCCAAGTAACAGTGACAGAGGCAGGCCCGAGCCTGAGAACAGATGCAGCTCCTGCTCTGGGTGCTACCTGTCCTTGACACCAGGGATGGTCGCAGGGAGCAAGCACCTCCTTTCTCCAGTATTTTTCACAATTGGTAAAATAATTTCTGAAGGGAAGAAGAGAGATGAGTTGGCAGGCGTCCGTATGCAGACCCTGGCCTGGTCGGGCCCTGGGTGGAGGCTGGGATCTGCCTGGCAGCCTTAGGCTGTACTGCCCTGGCCTGATCTCTGGCTGGCCCAGTGTGTGACTGTGTTAGAGTCGGGCTTCCCGGGCACCGGTGGCTGCTCAGGCCAAGACCAGCTCTGGGAGCCTGCATTTTGCCAGAGTCCCTGTGCACTGGATGTTCCGCAGCCCTAGACCTTGGACCATGGTGGGGGGTTTCCTGGCTTGCCACTCAGGGGAACGTCTCTTTGAGTGTAAGTCATTTGCATCATTCTCGGCCATTCCTCCTGGCGTGGGATGTTATCCCACCTCACAGACATGGGCCTGTTGGCACCGAGCTCTCATAACCTGCCTAGGGACCCATGTCCAGAGGGCAGGGAGGTGACTCCCATGTGCCAGGCCCCCATGGGTCTGTGAGGTGTGACTGGCCCCACTGTGCCTGTCTCTGGGGACGAGGGACATGAGCACACTGGTGTCAGAAGACTGGTATCTTGTCGGAGCCTACTGGTCTTGGGCTGAAAGCTGGTGTCATTGTTCTGTCTCCACCACAGGTGTCTCCCAAACCGCTGTCTGCTGTGCTGCCTGGGAAGAACGCTGCCCTGGAGGCGGTGCTTCTGGAGGCGCTCCTCAACCTGGTTGACAGGTACTGGAGCGGCTACAAGTCCCTGCACAGCAATGAGATATTCCTTGGTGAGTTGGGACAGTGGGGGACCACCCACCTGTGGCACAAAGCAGTGTCTGTGCCGTGCCTTGCTGGACCCTCCTCGTTGGCCATTGCCACCCCCGCTGTGCTGCAGGGAGTATCCTGGCAGTCTTCCCCGCAGACGCCACGGGCCCTCCTGAGGCGGGGAGGCGCTGGGGAACCACGTGACCTGTGGCTGTGGGTTTGGGCAACAGGAGAGGCTTGTTGCCTGGGTTTGCCGGCAAGGCTGTTGTCAGGATCTGTTTTCACTTGGGAATTTTAAGAGATCAAAAATCTGCTGCTGTCTTCTCCGAATCCTCAGAAAATTTGATTGTGTGCAGGGCCCTGGATTTGCTGAACTTTGGGTGGGAATCACTTGGGGCCCAGAAGGTCCTTCCCCAGAGAGGACTTGGCCCCACTCCCTCCCACCTGTGCCCAGGTGCAAGAGTGCACTGGGAGCTCTGTCAGAGTCAGGGCCCAGACGCTGCATCCCTAGGTGGTTCTTCCTCCTGTAGCGGGTGCAGCCTCCAGTGTCCCAGTGGGAGCAGGGATTGCCATCATTCTCCTTCCTGGCATTCTCCTGGAATCGGCCCCCTGACAGGCTGGAGCCCCTGAATCCTCTCTGGGCCCGTGGGCTGCTCTGTGCCGTGCAGCCTGCTGCC
The DNA here is from genome assembly GCF_030020395.1 of Manis pentadactyla. Lineage (NCBI taxonomy): Eukaryota > Metazoa > Chordata > Mammalia > Pholidota > Manidae > Manis > Manis pentadactyla. The sequence continues at coordinate 141,547,820 of NC_080020.1, read as the reverse complement.
CCCTGTGCTGGGGCTGGCAGACATTCGCAGCAGGAGTTTATGCTGCAGAGGACATGTGGCCACCAGGGCGCCCACCTACACCACCCTGGTCATCCTAACGGGTACCTTTGCTCTAGAATGAAACTTTTTCTGCCCTTCTCTGTCCCCATCCATGACTGGGGTAAAGAAACCTGAGTGAGGTGGCTTCAGTGGTGTTGGGGCCCCTTCACTGTCTCATGCTTATCTGTGTTTCTGAGGCATGTAGTCCAGGTCAGGATGTATAGACGTGTTTTGTTTACACTTCAGACTTATAACACAAATACAATGGTAATATTTTATTTTTACTCCTAGCTCAGGCAAGGCATATTTTGTCATCTGTTCAAGAATTTACAGCAACTCAGGACAACTCAACAATTATGAATGAGGAAATTTGCTCCCTAACTCTTGAGAAAAAGTCTTTGCAAAGTCACGTTGCTGAGCAGCAGAACAGCGTGAAAATGAGCGAGGTGCTGTCAGAGCTCAGCCATGCGCAGGAGGAGGTGGTAAGTCTCGCCTGTGTGCTGTTCGCATTTGTTCACAGACAGGGTGAAAGCACTGCTTTGACATCACAGACAGGACCTCTCGACTCTGCACTTCCCCATAGGCACTGCTGGGCAGCACTGGGCTCCCCTCTTGCCCTCTCAGGACCACAGAACCTCCTCCCACTGGGGCTGCCCCTCCCCCAGCAGCCCCCCAGAGGCCTTGCCCAGCAGTAATCCAGGCCCCAGTGACAGTGGTTTGCATGTGTCCCAGCTCTGCCCATCCTGGGCCTTCTCTTTGGAGAGACAGTGGCTGAAGCTGGGCTTGAGGTGGGGTGTTTATGGCCCCAGTGTTCCCTGGCTCAGGCTCCCCAGACCTCTAGTGAGGGAGGCTCCAGCTAGCCCTGTGATCTAGGGTCTCTGCTCTGCCTGCCTGCACCAGTCCCAGGTCCAGGGATGCCCTGTGGCCTTGAGGGCACTTCCACCAGGTGGCGCCCAAGGGCAGCCAGAGCCAACACAGCTGGGACCTGGCAGCAGGGTCCAAGGTGCTCGACCTTTGTAACATCACTCTGAGACCATCGTGCATAAATGCCTACATTAATGGAGAAGAACGACCTCAAAGAAATAACCCAGCTTTACACCTCAAGAAACTAGAAGGACAGGTTAAACCCAGAGTTAGCAGAAGAAAGAAGTAACAAAGGTCAGAACAGAAATAGAGAATTAGAAAACCAATAGAAAGAAAGGAATGAAACTGAGCTGGGTTTTTGAAAAACTATACAAAATTAGTAAGCCCTTAGCTAGACTGAGAAAAAGAAGACTTATTAAATCAGAAATGATAGAGGAGACATTATAAAGGATGCTTCAGAAATTACAAAAGATCGTTAGAGACTATTAGGAGTGATTTCATGTGAACATACTGGACAACCTTGGAGAAATAAATTCCTAGAAACATATGACCTGTCAAGACTGTGTATCAAGAAACAAACTCCAACAAATCATTGACAATGAGGAGATGAACAGTAATCTAAAACCTCTCGACAAACGGCCAGGACCGGATGGCTTCCCAGCTGAATGCTACCAGATATTCAGAGAAAATTAATGCTGATCCTTAAAAATCCTCCCAGAGAATAGGAGTAGAGAGTATACTTTCAAACTCATTTTATGAAGTCATATCACCCTGATACCAAAGCCAAAGATATAAGAAATCTACAGGCCAAAATCTCTGATGAATATGGATGTAACAGTTCTCAAAATATTAGCAAACTGGATTCAACAACACATCAAAAAGATTATACACCATGACCAAGTGGGATTTTCCCCTGGAATGCAAGGTTGTTTTAACACATGCAAATTATATACCACATTAACAGATTGAAAAATAAAAACCACACAGTCGTCTTCACAGATGTAGGGAAAGTTTTTGACAAAATTCAACATTTGTTTATGATTTAAGAAACTCTCAACAAAATAGGTATATGAGAAAATTTCCTCAATACTATAAAAAGCCCATTATGCAAAGCTCACAGCTAACAAAATCCATGGGGTAAAACTGCTTTCCCCTGAGATCCAGTACAAGACAAGCAAGGGTTTCCACTCTTGCAGCTTCTATTTAGCATAGTACTGGCAGTTCAAGTAAGAGAAGACAAACAGGAAAAAAGAGTGAAAGGTATTCAGACTGGAAAGGAAGAAGAAAAATTACCTCTGTTTGCAGGTAACATGATCCTGTATGTGAGAAACCATAAAGATTCCACACAAAAACCTGTTAGAACTAAGAAATTCAGTGAAGCTGCAGGATACAAAATCAATGTAACAAAAATCAGTTGTGTGTCTTTACACCAATTATTTATCTGTAAAGAAAGCCAAGGAAACAATCCCATTTATGAAAGCATCAAAAAGATTAAAATATTCAGGAATAAATTTAACCAAAGAGATTAAAAATCTTTACACTGAAACTATAAAATATTGATGAAAGTAATTGAAGACAAAAATAAGTTAATATTGTTAAAATTTCCACATTACCCAAAGCAATATACAGATTCAGTGCAATCCCTATAAAAATTCCAATGGCATTTTTCAGAGAAAACAATTTTCACAATTCTAAAATTCATATAATTACTTTTTTTGTAATTTGTATTTTTTCCTAGTTTCACAAAAGACCCTGACTAGCCAGAGCAGTCCTGCAAAGACCAAAGCTGGAGGCCTCAAGCTCTCACATTTCAAACTATATTACAAAGCTATAGGAATCAAAACAAGTAAGACCAGTGACACGGAACAGAGCCCAGAAACAAACCCACACATATGTGGTCAACTAATTTTTGACAGACACAAAAAACATAGAACAGGGGAAGGGACATGATAAATGGTGTTGGACAAACTGGACAGCCACATGCAAAATAAAAATGAAACCGGACCCTCACCTTACACCATACACAAAAGTCAGGCCACTGGCTTCAAACTATAAGACATAAGGAAAAACTGTAAAAGTAAGGAAAAGGTTGGTGAGGCCTTGAGAATGGTTTTTTTTTGGGATTTGACACCAGAAGTACAGGTAATAAAAGCAAAAATAAACAAATGGGATGACATCAAACTAAAGTCTGTATAGTGAAGAAAACATTCTCAAAATGGAAAGGCCACCTACAGTTTGGGAGAAAGTATTTGCAAACTATGAATCTGATAAGGGGTTAATATCCACAATATATGAAGAACTAACATAACAACACAGCAAAAAAAAAAAAAAAAAAAGACCCTTATTAAAAAAATGGGCAAAGGACCTGAATAGGCATATTTCCAAAGAAGGCATACAGGTGGCTGAGAGGAACATGAAAAGGCTCCACATCACTAATCAGTAGTGAAATGCAAATCAAAATCACAGATACCATCCCACACCCATTAGGATAGGTCTTATCAAAAAAAGAAGAGATTAGAGTTGGTGAGGATGTGGAGAAAAGGGAACCCTAGTACACTGCTGGGGAGAATGTAAACTGGTGCAGCCACTGTGGAAAGCAGTATGGGGGTCCCACAAAGAAAAATAGAACTACTGCACAATCCAGCAACTCACTTCTGGGAATATACCCACAGGAAATGAAAACAGATTTCTGCACCCCCATGTTTATTGCAGCATTGTGAACAGCAGCCAAGATACAGAAGCAACCTAAGTGTCAGTGGAGGAACAGACAAACAACTGGTGGTGTATCCACACAATGGAGTATTATTTAACCATAAAAAAAAGGTGCAGATGAGCCTGGAGCATGTTATCCTGAGTGAGAGAAGTCAGACACACCACATGGTCTCACCTGGATGTGGAATCTGAGTCGAATACATAGAAGCAGAGAGTAGAACAGTGGCTACCGGCCGTGGGGAGGGGGGACAAGCTGTGCAGGATGAGTAAGCCCAGGGATCTATTGCATAGTGTGAGGACCACAGTTAAATACTATATTGAATCTGAAAATTTGCTAAGAGAAGAAACTTCAGGTCCTCTCATTAACAAGAAAAAAATATTAACTGTGTTAATTAGCTTGACTGTAGTGGTAATTTCTGTGTGCTCATATCACACCTTAAAGGTATGTAATTTTTAATTTTAAGAAAGACCATTGTGTATTCATTGAAGTTTTTTACACTAATCATCTTGGTTGGGTTTTACTGTATGGAATCTGTTTAGGGGCTCTCCTTCTAAAAAGCCAGTGTACTTGGGCTATGTCACACTGTTGGGAGGCTGGGAGTTGCCCTCCTGGTCAGTCTGAGCTAGACACAAACCCCTCTGTGTTAGTTATTGCTGCAGAGCTCGTCACACCAAAATGCAGCCTCTTCAGACCATAAACACTTACTGCCTACGGTTTCAGGCAATCCCACAGTGGCCGAGCTGGGTGCGTCTGGCTTGGGTCTCGTGAGGTTGCCATCAGATTGTTGATGGGCTGAGGTCTCCGCTAATGGCCTGATGGGTGGGGATTCTCTGCCAGGCGGTCTCACAGGTGGTCCTGGCTCCGTGCCATGTGGGCCTCTCCACAGGCCACCAGAGGTCTGCACAACGTGGCGCATGCTGACCAGAGCGCACCTGAGTGGAAGACCGTCTTTTGTAACCTGTGCTTGAGTGACATGTCATCACTTCTGCTTCTTGATCGGCTAGGAGCTGGTCCCCAGGCCCAGCCCACCTGAGGGGCCCCAGGAGGTGGGAACACCCTTGGACCACCACAGCCGCCCCCTGCCTCACCTCCATCAGTCACCTCTTTGTAAAAGGGGAGTGAAACGGCCATAGGATTGCTGGGAAACAAGTATCTGAAACAGTCTGGTACATACTCTATAAGAAGCTGCTACTTTCAAGATCCCATACAAAGCATATTTTGAGAAAAAGATGGAAAACAGTGAAGTGATACGGGCAGCCTCTAGCATTTAAACGCTCTGTGGTCAGCTATACGTACAAGTGACTCTTCCTTCCAGAAAGGGCTGGAGCCCTCAACACTGTTCTTGTGGTGGCCTTTGTCCCCCGACCTCCACTAGCACATCCATCCACAGGCTGCTGCTCGGCAGCTGCTGAGGGCCTCCCCTCAGCTCCAAGGATGGGTAGGAGCCACACTGCCCTCCTGCAGGGAGGCCACCTGCCCAGATGGAGCACAAAGCCCCAGGGCTGCCTGGGCTTTTGCCCAAGAAGTGAGCCTGCAGGGGCTAGCCCTTGCTCCTGCTCTTGGGAAGGGAGGAGGACCAGGATGTGGTGACCACGGGGCCTTCCTGGGGCAGCCGGGCTCGAGCAGCCACTGCCTCTGTGCCCTCACCTTTGGGCCTGGGGGTGGGGTCCTCTCCAGGGTTGCTGCTTCAGCCTGGGTAGGCAGGTGAGCTGCTGTCACACAGAGACTCAGCAGTTATGATGGGAGGAAGGGAACCAGGATCTGGTGATGTCAAAAGGTTTCATTGAGTTTTCTATGCATTTTATGCAGTTTGATGTGTCTGTCCTAACTGTGTTTTCCTGTGTCCTTAGGGTGACTTGAGGCAACATTTACACAAATGTTTGGAGGAGAACAATAGCTTAAAGTCTCTTTTGTTCAGTATGAAAGAGGAAGTAAGAAATGCAGATGCCTCGGCCACATTAAACTTGCAGATCACTGGTGAGTTCACAGCATATTTGGCAACATTTGGTGAGACGCAGGTGTTCACATGCTCCTGTGTAGACTCCGTTCTCAGTCAGTCCAGGATTCAGAATCAGACCACAGACTGTGTGCGACATGGGGCGGGAGCCCCAGCCCCAGCTGAAGCAGGACCTGCTGAGTCTCAGAGCTCAGGCACCGTCCCGTGGTCATAGGCTGTGGCCCAGGCTCAGCCAGCCTGGCTGCTTCCAAGTGTTTAGACTGACCGTGCAGCTGCCCAGCCTTCTCTCATGCAGGTGCAGTGGGCTTTCTTCTCAGCCACTGTCCATTGCAGACCCAGGGCCCTGTCCTCTTTCCACTTCCTCCAATTCTGTTTTGCTGTGTACAGTCGGTATTTTGGGCTCAGAGGCCAGGTGACGATGTGGTGGACCGGCGGTGTGGCTGCTGTCCATGGCCACCCTGTGTGGGTGGGTGCTGTCTCTGGGAGGTTCTCACTTCTGGAAGGAGACAGGTGGAGCATCTTTTCCCATTTTTACCTCCCAGGGCTCTGAAAACTTTCTTAAAGGGACAGAGAGTAAATATTTTAGAGCGTGTAGCCTCCACCCCACGAGCTCAGTGTGGCCTTTGTTGAGCAAACACAGCATGGATGACAGCAGCCTGCCCTCTGCGGGGCGTGTGAGGCTGCTCCAGCGAGTGGCCAGGGCTCTCTGTGTATCCTACTCAGAAGCTTTCCCGCCCCCGCTGGGATGCGGTGGTCACGGTGGCGTGGGCTCCTTCTGGCCCAGCCTCTGCTCTGTGTGCAGTTTTTCTTGGTTGCAGATCATGGCCTGCGTTAAGCTGTGTCCTCACTGACGTCCTGATCCTTACCTGGGCAACCCCTCGTTTCTTGTATCATCTCCTTTCTGTCTTCAGCTCGGGACAGTCGTGTAGGTCCGGTCTGCACTGGGCGTGGCTTCTGCTGTCTGAGGGTGGCCACCGTGCCTGTGCAGCCACTTTAGGTGGAGTTTGCCCTCAGCACCTCTCTGTTCATCTCCTGGGAGCAGGGGCTGAGCTTTCCTGCCCTCACGTTAGGATGGGGCCTGCCAGGGGCTCCAGGCCTGTCCCAGCCAGCGTTTCTCTGCAGCACAGCCTGTTCTAGAAAGGACCCTCATTCCACTTGCCAGACGGGCCTGTCCAAGCACGTGCTTCCCCTTGTGTCCAGACCCGGCATCAAGTCCAGGGTCATCTGGGCTCCAGGGCATGGAATGAACTGCACCAAACCTGCTTCTCCCTCAGGACTGCAGGCCGGTGTGAAGAAGCTGTCTGGGGAGATGGCGGAGCTGAGGCAGCACCTGGAGCATTACGACAAGATCCAGGAGCTCGTTGGGATGCTGCAGGAGAGTCACAGGTGCTGCCAGGAGGGGGGCAGGGGCGCCCTGCGGTGGCCCGAGCAGTGATGAGAGAGGGTGACCTTAGAAGGTGTAGATGCCACCTTTACTCCCTGGCTGTGCAGGGGCAGGGCTTATGTGCTGGCCTGGGGTGGGGGCTGGGTGTGGCAGGTAAGGTGCCGTGGGCCTGGTGGTGGTGCAGGGAGTGCCCTGTGGCCAGTGAGGAGGGAGCCACCGCACTTGCCTGCCCTTCCCTCTCCCCACATGCCCACCCGGCCCTGCCCACCTCCTTGGCTGGGGCCCCCACAGGTCCCCTGGGTCTGGGTTCCTTGCAGTCATAGCTGGAGCCCAGCTGTGACCTTTGGAGTTTGAGGGCCACAGCAGACCCCACAGACCCACGTGTGCGAGGCCAGAGTGGGAGAGGTGCTGGGCAGCGGCTAGCAAGGCAGGGCTACAAGAGGTGCTGCATGACAGGCGTGATGTGGACAAGCCGGGCCCCAGAAGGCAGTGCTGGTTCACCCCACTCTGGGCTTCTGTCTGGCCAGTGGCTGTTCCGGTGGTCCAGGCACACAGGTCACTAGGGAAAATGGCCCTATGTTTGTCTCTCTTGTGGTGCCACAGTGTCCTTGAGTCATTGCTGAGTCAGGGGGCAGGGCCATCTGGAAGTGACAGAGGTGGCTGAATTCCCCTTTCCAAAACCCTTTCTAAAATCACAAACGGTCAACATCAGAAATCAGGGCTTCAGTTACAAGAGGGCTCTTCACGCATGACCAGGGATTAGATGTGTTTCAGTCTTGGGGCCTTGTCCAGAATTAGCCTGTCGTTTGGCTGCCCACAAAAATTGTGATGGGCTCCGCAAACCGTGTGCTCTGGAGGACTAAGGGTCCCCGCGTTCACCTGAAGGGTGTCATTCGGCCCCTTGGTGCTGAGTGGCGCCTGTGGGCTGCTGATGGTGAGGGGTCGAGTCAGCCCCAGGTGTAGGCAGGTGGGCTGTAGCCAGAGGGACGCTGGAGGGGCCAGGCTTTGGGCCGTGGGCATGGCGGGAGAGAAGGGTGCTGCACTGAGGCACCCGCCTGTCTCCCCAGCTCCCTGGTCAGCACCAATGAGCACCTCCTGCAGGAGCTGGGCCAGGCCCGCGTCCAGCACAGGGCCGAGGCGGAGCAGCTTCACTGGAGCTACAGGAAGCTCAGGAAGACCATGGCCCTGTTCCCGCGCAGCAGGGACAGCAGCGCTGGGCGTGTCCTGGGCTCCCCTCCAGGCTCTGCCGGCTGAGGGTCTCCCACCTCCGTCCCTTCTGTTGGTAATTACCTTGTGAGTTTTGAAAGGTATTCAGGGCTGGTAGCTCAGTTTTCTAGAACATCTGCAAAGACAGGATTAACCGAAGCCCTTTGTTAATCTGCTTGACATGTTCTAAGATGAGCAGATGAATTTTTCATCACATATCTTCAGATAAAGAATATGCAGTATTTTTCTGCCTAATGTGAAAGAGCTATAATGGTGATGAAAGACTTTGTATAAAAAGCAATCCTAATTTAATAAAGTAATATATTGTTCTGACAAGTGGGTCTCTATAAATCATAGCTGAGATTCTCATTGAATTGTTACCAAACACCGCCCCAAGGCTTAGGAGCAGGAACAGCTAAGTTCCCAGACTTAGAAGTCATACAATTGTGGGAAACAAAAAGTACTGTCCTTTGCTGTGAACACCCTGCAGTAGGGTGCCTGCCTCAGCCCTGCCTGGTTCTCTCCTGCTTGCAGTGCCGTTCTGAAAATGATGTCATGACAGGCATAAAATTAGATTTTTAGTTTGGAAACTTCATATCTTATATAATACTTGCTTTCTTTGGTAAAATAAAAGTAATTTAAAAAAACGTTTAAGATGTAACAACAGCAGGTCTAGAAGAGAATTCTCTGGTGATGTGTGTGTCTGGGGAGGTCCAAGGGGCGCCTGCCACCCCAGGGGTCTTAGGGGGGATCTCTGGGCCACGAGCTCCTTCTGTGTATCCAGCATCACTGGCTTTTGCAATTTAGCCAGTGAATGTGTCTCCAGATGTAGTTTGGGGGGGTTCTTTCATCATCAGATCATTTCTTTATTTGAAGGATTTTAGTATTGATCCATTTTAAGCTTGTAGAAAATGGTCACCATGCTCTTTGTTTCTCTTTCGATTTTATTGAGCTTCTTGGACTCATGAGTTTATATTTTCAATCAAATTTGGAAAAGTTTGGCCACCACTTAACAGTTCTTGTTTGACCCATGCCTCCCTCCAGGGCCTCCAGGTGCACACGTGCCAGGCCACTGACAGGCCCCGCAGGTTGCTGCCCCGCTTAGCCTTGGCGCCCCCCTTTGCATCGTCTCCTGCCTGCCGCAGAGTTCCGGGCTTTCTTCTGCACGCCTAACCTGTGGCTAAGCCTGTGTTGGGAATTTCTGTTTCAGAAGCTACATAATTTTTGGTTATAAAATTCCATGTGTTTCTTTTTTTACTGAGATTTTGTTTCCCATTATGTTTCCCTGAATCCCTTAACCACATTGCAACAGCTTCACTGTCAGTAATGTCAAACCTCTCCACTGGGCTGACCTTCTTGCAGTGGAGGGGACCCTTGGCTGGTCTGAGTCTTCACGAATGGTCACAGTCCTTAGTATCTTTGTTCCCAAGGGTATAACATACAGGTTTTATGTAGACAGCTTTCATCCGGTTAAAGAGGCTCCTTCTATTGTTAATTTGCTGAGAATTTTTCATCATAAATGGATGAATCTTATCAGATACTCTTTCTGCCAACTACTGAGACGACCATGTGATTTTTCTCCTTTTTTCTGTTAATGAGGTGCAGTACAATAATTTGCTTGTGTAAAAATGACCTCAGGTTTCTCGGTTAACGACTTAGTAATGGTGGGTTTCCTTTACACACACGCTGTGTGGCTTGGTGTCACTTCGCCCAAGATTCTGTACCCCAGGGTCACCACTCAACGTCTGGCTTTGGGCGATGTCTTATATCCCTGGGGCCTTGATCCCCTCATTCGTAGGGCAGCAATAGTAGGATGTGCCACCCCTGTGCCGGGGTGAGGGTTGTGTGAGCTACTGTTAATGAGGCTGTAGGACTGTGTCTGCCCAGTAGGCAGTGTGAAATCATTTCCTCTAATAACAGGAGTTAGATTCTGTCTTTATGGGCCATACTGGTGTATGATTTTTCTGGATGTGGCTGTTCCCGTGTGCACTGTTACACTGTCCTTAAGGGTTCATTTGTGCATCTCTGTCTTTTCCAGGAGAATTTATACTCAAGTGTAACTATTACTACACTGAATATTTGGTGGAACTCGCTGATGAGGTCCTTTGTGCCTGGAGTTTCTCTGTGGGGAGACTTTGATGACTAATTTGGCGTAATTGATGGCTACAGGATGTGGCAGAACCTGTTCTCACAGACTAGCCTCCCCTGTAGCTGGTTGGGGCCACGTGACTGGTTCTGAGCCTCGGAGCTGAGGTGTGTCATCTCAGCATGTCCCTGTCTTTGGGGGCCTTGCTGGCTTCACCACGTGAGCCGGGAGCCTGTTTTCTCTTCCCTCCTTGGGCCCAGTTGAACCTTGTGTGAGTGAGAAATAACTTTCATGTCTGGCACTGAGGTGTTGGGGTTTTCCTGGATGACTGGTGTTTGGCTGCCCCAAGTCATGCAGTTATGTGGGCTTTCCATGTTTTCTTGAGTTAGTTTTCGCTAGTTACAGATCTCCAGGAATTTGTTCCTACAGCCTGATCTTCCAATTTTTGGCTTAACAATCTTTTAATGGCATTTAAATAGCTTTGGCATTTAAATAGCTTTAGCACATGAAGTGTGGCGCCCGTCCCCACCTCGCCATTTAGGCGAGCGGATGCCATGAGGGAGAGGCGCCGTCACAGTGGCGTCAGGCTCTCCCTCGGCTTGTGGGCCCAGGAACCCCCTCTTCCTGCCTCTTGACGGGCGTCTCCTGAGGCCACAGCTCGAGTCTGGTTGTGGCCCCAAGGCCGCCCTGCTCCTGTGTCCACCCACTGCGAAGTCAGCCTCCACGGAGTCCTCCCGGCCCCCTGCCTCCCAGCCTCCCTCCCCGCCTCCCTGCGTCTACTTCCTTTTCGTCAGTCCCACCCGAAGTCCCGTCCCCTCAACTGGTCCTTCCAGAGCCAGTGTGGCCTCGCCTCCCTTCATTTCCCTGCCCTCTCCTGTCGTCAGCCACGCTGAGTCACTGACACATTCAGCGTAAATGTTTATTTATTCAGGTTCCCTTCCTGCTTTCTCCTCTTCCGTCAGCTGATGTAATCAATACGTTTCATTTTAAATGTTATCTCATTTTGTGCTGTTTGTCCTATTTCTGTGATGTTTTCCCCTCTCTACTGTTGCTATTTTTAGATTATCTTCCAGCCTTTTCACCTCCACTGGCCCCAGGTGTGTGCGTGTGTGTCTGGTCAGTGCCTGTCCCCCGATGCCACAGCTGTGCATGGGGCTCCCTGAGTAGCCCCCCAGCTTCATGTGATGCTCCCAAACGCTCCGCTGAGCTCTCACCCCCAGGAAGCGCGTCTCCGTGCCCGTGGCTCTGGACTCTTTTTCTTCACTCCTCACTTCTGCATCTCACACATTCCGTCTGTGACCACTTTTCTTCTGCATTTAGGATTTCTTTTAATGTCTGCTGGTGGAAATTCCCTTGTCATAGTCTAAAAATGCCTTTATTTTATCTTCATGTTTTGAGTATTTCACAGGAGCTGGATCCCAGGTTGGCACTGATTCAATGAGTTCTATCTTTGGGGTTGTGGCAGTGTGTAGTTAGCTCATGTCCTATCCCCTGAATCTGGACCCCACCCTGGGGCCACACCAGGTCTCCCACACGGCAGGTGGCCAGGTGGCCGGTGTACCTGTCCAAGCGAACAGCGCCCTTGGGGACGTGACATGAGGCTGTCAGCCCTGGGAGCAGGGCTCTGCTCCCCCAGGGCTCCCTGGGGCCGTCCTGCTGGGCGTCAGTGCCTCTGTGTGAGTGCTGGAACTGACTGTACATGTAGGAGGACAGACTGCAATCCAACACCTTTATTTATCGCCTCAGCCACCTGACAGTGTTGACAGCAGACATGAGGAGCATGCGCAGACAGTGTGCCATTCCAGTACAGGTTTGCCAGTCCGGCCTCGACAGCACCTGCACTTGCAGGGGGAGCAGGGCCACGACCCCACAGGCATCCTGGCCAGTGCATTGTGAGTCAGAGCGCTCCAACGCCAACCACGTCACCCGCCACACTGACAGCGATGTCCTTGGTGCACTACACACGAACTAAACAGTGTAAAAATAGATCGCGTATATATATAAATTCATTTCCCGCTCCTGAAAAATACTCAGTGCAAACCACCAGGATCCGACCCTTCAAGTTTCTTAAGCTGTGCGTTTTCCTTTGTTTGGCTTGGTTTGGGTTTGCAGGGGCCGAAAGAGAGGGTCACTAAAGATCTCCAAGTGCAGGGGGACTGCCAGGGCCTCATGCTGCACCTGCCATGCCCGAGCCCCAGGTCGCACAGTGTTCAGTAGTAAACTGGTGGAGGGAAGCTACTCAGGGCAGGGTTTCGGGGGTGTCTAGCCTATTGAGAATTCACAGTAATAGCCAAGTTGCCCACCTATGCTGCACAGGTCAGGGGAGGATATGCAGGGTGGCTGTGGACGTGTGCTGGGGGTGGGGCACAGCCAGCCTGTGTGTGGGCCCTGCACCTGACCCCGAGGGCAGGTGGCGGAGGTTCAGGTTTCATGGGCTGTGGCGTCTGCCTCACTCCATGCCATGATGTAGTGCAAAAGGACTGGCACAATGCCTGAGCACTTGGGCATGGCCACAGGCCAGGAAACTATTCCAGAGACAGGCCAGCGGACCCAGCAGCCGAGCCTGTGCCCTGCTTCACAGCCTCTGTCCACACGTGTTCAGAGGGATGCCCAGGACCCCTGTACTCCTGGCCCCTGGGACACCCCCAGCCCCACGGCCTTCCCAACCGCAGCATCTGCTGTAACTTCGTCCACCTCAAAACTTCAGACTGAAGACACTAACGGCTTAAAATAAAAATACTGCGGCATAAATATGTATCTTTGTTCTTAAACTTGTGTGATTTGAACTTCAGTTTTGGTAAAGCTAACTTACTGACCACCACCTAGCTGTTTATTCCATGGCCTTAAGTAGGAATAAATAAGCATCTGGTGAGACCTGGTCCTGCTGCTCAGATGCCACCAGCTGCGTCCTCCCGACAGCATGTCTGCCTCCTGGCACCCGCTGTGCAGTGCTCATGCACAGGTGGACGTTTAGTTCTATTGAAGCATGGTTAGTAGAAGCTGGAGGGCATTGCATAGGACATGCACAAATGGGGGCCTGATGGAAGGGCACTCATGGACGTGTCTGCTCTGCACAGTGACGTTGGAGCCCAGGCACGTGTTCTGTGCTCAGAGGCGACATGGACGCAGGGATGCAGTGAGCAGGTGGCTCCGACCAGCAGATGGTGGCTGCTGAGTCCTGACCTAGTCATTACCATCTCTGCCTCCCCCCATGGCAGAGGGGGTTGTGCTTTCACAGCTTGGACTGGAGGCGGCAGCTGCCTAGCCCACGTGTATGCTGGGGACACAGCAGAGACCACAGCGCCCGAGCACACCACCAGGCTGACCCTGGGACACCCCAGCACTGATGCCCCATCCCAGGGTGTGGGGTTCTCCTGCCAGGAGCCCACAGGTGCTGGGCTGGGACTGAAAGGCCACCAAGGGGCATAGCTGTGCCCACTTGGTTTCCACACACACCCAGAGGGAATTGCTGCTGGCAGTCTTGCATGCACTGGGGGACTTTTATCAGAGCTGTTAGAGTGTCTTACCAAGCAGCTGTCCCCACTGGCCTGAGGGAGTGCAGGCTCCACAGGCCAGCGATGCAGTTCCGGGGGTGGGGGGGCAGTGCAGCAGACGTCCTGAGGACAGACACTTACATTTCTTTTGCTTACACCCCGATTTCCCGTGTGTTTCTGGGCAGCCAGCCCTTGACAGACTAGAGAAGCTGTTCTTGCCTGAAGACACTGCTTTAGGAAGAACAGGTGCCTCTCTCTTGAGCATGCTGTGCCCAGAAGGGCTTACAGCCACTTGGGCCCAGGTGCCCTCCCGCAGGCTGCGGCTGGGACCTGCCTCTCTGCATGGGCATGCACGCTGCAGGGCTGGCATTCTGCTGAATCTGGGTCTGTGCTGCGAGACTCAACTGGAACAGTGGGCACTGGGTTCCTCACAGGCAGAAGGAGCAAAGCTGCCTTGGACCAGGAGACCCAGGGCCTCTGTGGTGGAGCCTTGGGGGCAAGGCATGGGGAGGAGCCCTGTTCTGGGGTTGCTCCCAAAATGTGTGTCTTGGGATGTGATGGGTTCATCAGAAAGCCCTTGGCAGGTTTGGAGCTGTCTTCAGACACATGTCCCACCTGTTCTCCTGCCTCAGGGAGAGCATGGAGTGGGGCTGTGTCCTGCAGCTATTCCCCCAGCACTGCCCTTGGCTTCCCTGCCGAAGCTGAGGCCTGGCGGGCAGCTCAGAAGCAGAAGTGAGATCATGCCCTAGGAGTGACTCCGGAAGCTGGTGGTCCGTGTCCTGTTTCAGGGCCATGCAGTGTGACATTGCAGAACCTCAGAACAAAGCTGGCCTGGGAGGCCACTGTCATCTGAGTTAAGGGGCATGGGGGCTGATGGAGATGCTATCCCCCCAGAGAGGCCACGTGGGCTGGGCATGCTGGCCCTGAGCCACCCTCTGCACAGGCGGGCTCCCCTTGGGGCTTGGGAAGCTGGGGTGTCACGGCAGTGATGGCTTTTTGGCTGTGTGCGATTGGCCAGGCCAAGTCCAGGAACAGGATGCCCCCAGATGACCTGCTGCCTTGGGAACAAAAGCAGACAGGCTCCAGGAAGCATTTTCCTGGGTAACTCCAGGACCACACGCCAGCCTGTCATGGGCCAAGCTGGGGCTGTGTCTATGCAAAGGGACAGCAGGAGGCCTTGCAGGATGCCAAACCCCGGCAAATACCACAGGTCTGGGACCCTCCCCTGGCCTGGTTTTGTGTGGTTTCCTACACTCCCAGGGGTTGGGAGAGGTTAGGGAGAGCTGTTGCCAAATGGCTCTGGAGAGGCGAGAATTCACTGCAGAGGCTGAGGCTGGGAGGTTTGTGCCATGCCGTAAGGGGGGAGCAGCCCAAGTCCAGTGTGGGGGACGTGGGCAGAAGGCGCCCAGTCTCATGCTGGCCACGGCTCTGCCTGCCCACAGAGAGCCCCAGCCAACGGGGTGTCTGACCCAGAGACGCTGGTGCAGGGGGAAAGCAGAGAGGAGGGCATCCTGGATCATCCTTGACCTATCTGAGAACACACTTTTCTTAGAAAAGCAAAACAATGAGCTACCCGTAGTTACCATTTTGGTCCGGGAAGCTCCTGTCACTGGCTGCACACTGGCCTCAGGCTACATGACCCCCCTTGGCACAGACCTGTCCGTAGGCGTGTGCGTGTGCTAGCATGCGTGGATGTGCGTGTGTGCCCCTGCATGTCCCACCTCCTTGTGCCTGCACTATGTCCTCGCAGACTCCACCACCTGTTAGGGGTTCACTCACACTCCTGGGAGGGTTCAGAAGGTTGGGAGATCTGGCCTGGTCCTGGGAGATGCTTTGGGAACAGCCACTGGCCATGGGACGCAGCAGGCATGTTAGAAAAGGTCAGTGAGTTCAGGGGCCAAACCTGGGCAGAGAGAGGTGTGCAGGATCCGGGGGGAAGGAGGCATGGCCCCAGCACACTGGCCCGGCGTCAGTTCTGCCCGTGTGGGCACAGGAATGTAATGAAGTGAGGTGGTGCCCCCTTGGCAGTGGACAGGAGCCCACCCCAAAGGCTACTTGCTCCCCTGCACCTTCTGGTCATAGGTGCCGGCGTGCTTGTAGCCCGGCACGTAGCCTGACTCATCCACCAGGTCCACGCGGCCTGCCTTGCCCCTGCCCCTGCCCGACGGGTCGAAGCGCTCCTTGTGGGAGCCTGTGAACTTGGTCGTGTCCGTGAGCCGCGACACAGTGGGCGACGAGATGGCTTTCTGCAAGGGAAGAGGAGGCGGGCGTCAGGTGGCGGGCAGGGGACGGTGGGGGCAGAGGAGGTTGACTGCTGGTCATCCCCGAAGGAGAAAGAATGGGCTGGCCGGGCCAGGCGGAGAGCAGACTCCAGCCAGAGGGGTTGGGACCTGGACAAGGGCGCCGGCCAGTTCCTGGAATTCGCCTCTGGCCCGGGCAGGAGGCAGCCTGGGTCGACCTGCCTCCAGGCCTCAACGCCTCTGTGCAGTCACCCCACAGGCCCCCGCGCACCACACTCACCGTCACCCCCGAGATGATGGGGGCCTTGCCCTCAATGAGCCTGTGCACCTCCCGGATGGCCTCCTCCCTGCCCTTATCTTTGAACCGCTTCTTGGAGAGCTCCTCCAGCGCCTCCTTGAACTGCTCGAAGGTGATGGTCCGGCAGGACTTCCCCCTGCAGGGACAGCGTTGGGCATCTGGGGAGGGCTCAGCAGTGACACGGACACCACCCTGCCCAGGACCCAATGATGTCACAACCAAAAGCAAGTCTAACGTTAAAATACAGAACGTGCCCCTCCCCCCATCTTGGTCTGCAGTGTTTACACCCAACAGTTGGTTGCCGTCAGCAACGACAGCAAATATAAACTGTGTTGGAAAAAAAGCTTAAAGGAACCACATTCTTTAAGAACTGGACATGGAAATGCACTGCTGTCTGGCTCTGGGGCAAGGGCCTCCACCTGGAGGACTCTGAGGGGAAGGCAGTGGGAGGCTGTTCTGACCCTACTGCCTGAAGGAGGCTGTGTCCCCCCTTGGTCTGCTGCCCACTTGTCGGTCACCACACAGGGACAGGACTGGGTCTCCCTGACCCTTGTGCCCAGCAAGGTGGGCCCAGGGCCCAGTCAGCCCCACCCAACCCTGAAGCTCAGACACGCCCCTGCCCTCCCTGGGGAGCCTGGTGCCCAAGGCCTTGGGGGCCTGGCCTGCAGACCCTCCACAGCAGCCAGGCTGGGGGTGGGCCCTGCACTTCAGCTGGAGATGGACTCCACTGCACAGACCATTCACACACCCAGTGTGGGCAAGGTTCTCTGGGCTGTTCAGCTTGTGATTTTAACTGAAGAGTGTTTTCCACTTTGGCCACGTCTTCCCCAGCCAGTCCCCTGAGGGAGTTTCCAGTGTTTTAAAATCAGAAGTGATGGGCTGGGTTCTGTGCAGCATGGACACCCTATCAGAACAGCCACAGAAGGGCTGCCACCTGCCAGCCATTTGCGCCACGGAAACCTGAACATCAGCAGTTCAAGGGACACCTGGCTGGCAGGTGCTGTGTGGGGGCCAGTGAGCAGAGGGTCCAGAACAGCAAGGGCAGTTTGAAAAGTAGGGACAGAGGCCACCCCCACCTCAGACGCAGCAGAGCCCACAGACCAGCGGTAGCCCAGGCAGACACGGCCCCACAGGAGGTGGCCCGAGTGACCAAGAAGCAGGGGCAAGAGCTGCCTTTGCAACAAATGGTGTGGGCTGGACCACAGACAGAAGCTGATGTAAGTGGGTCACATTCCTATTACCACAATCCCCCAAACTATAAACTTCTGGAAGAACACCTAAGAGAAAATCTTGCGACCTCAGGCTAAGCAAAGATTTCTTAGAAGTGACACCAAAAGCCATCTATAAAAGGAAAAAATTGGATAAGTTGGATTTCCCCCAAATTTAAAAAATCATGCTCTTTGAAAAACACTTCAGAAAACTAAAAGACAAACCACAGATAAAAATGCTTGTCAAGTACCTGAAAAAGGACTTGATGTGAACTGTATGAATTCTCAAAAACTCCCAATAAGAAAAACCTGATGTAGAAAGCTGTACAGAGCGCTCAGACATCCTTAGCCAGAGGGTACAGACCAAATCCGGAGGAGGCTGCACTGTGCCACAGGATGGCCACGGGCCAGAGTGAATAAATGACAAGGCCGGCGGGGGTGCAGGGGCGCAGGTGTCCACTCCGAGAGCAGTCGGGCACTTTCTTACAAAGGTCACACCTGCAGCGCAATCCCACTACTGGGTTCTTACCTAAGACAAATAACATGAGCTTCCACAAAAATGTGTTCTATTCACTGTCACCCATGTGTCCACCAGGTGCCCTTTGGGGAGATGCACACCTGGGGATGCGTCATCACTTTACGCACATCTGAAGACACGGGCATGCTGACCAGCACCCCCAGTCAGGAAGGGAGTGGAGGACACGGCACCCTCAGGGCTGCAGCCTGGACCCGGAGCCCAGGGAGCGGGAAGCTGGGGCTTGGTGGCTGCGCACATCTATCCAGCACCCACACACAGCCATCCCACCCACCACATGCAGGGCTGGGCCACTGGGTGGATGCCGCGGCCTCAGGCCCCGTGTGTGAAGGTTTCTGCCCTCAAAGCTCTTCACCTCAATACCCACAAACAGCATGAGCCCTGTGGTGCTGGGCTGGGTGAACTGGTGGGATGCCAGGCCACTGGGGCATGGGTCACGTGGCAGCTGCCATGCATAGGGAACCCCAGCAGTGCCTTGGGCAGTGTGACACAACCTTTCCTTCCTCTGGGTGCTGTCAGGGGGGTTACCCCTCAACCCTTGGACCATGTCTCCTGGGCCATCAAAGACGCTCCTGTCTCCTGTTCACTCTCTGCCTGGGTAGCATGTGGACGCCAGGCCTGATGGCCGCCACCACCAGAGCACGCAGCCCTCCCTGGGCACGGCGGCACCAGGCACCACCAGCGTGACTCACTCAGGCGGGGGCTGGGGGGTCACATCCAGATCTCGTGGACATGCAGGCCTAGGGTCCTGACTCACTTGCTGCACCTGGCCAGGCTGGGTGTCCCCAAGTGTCCCCACTGTGCACTACATGGGGGTCTCGAGGCATCTGTGCCAGCAGGGAGCTCTCCCCAGGGCACCCGGCTCCCTACTGCTGCAAGCCCCCGGCGAGTTCCAGAATGACAATGCCAGTCTCTTCCCCAGAGACAGCTGGTCACATACACTCCCTCGGGACACAGAGCGAGCCTGTTCCCCAGAGTCCACAGAGCTGCAGGGCTCCCTGTTCTGGGGCTGGCGGCACCTGCTCAGTGTTGTTCTGCTGGAAGGCCGGCCCGGCTGTAACAAGGCCTGTGACCTGGGGTTTCACCTTACTTCCTCAGTTCTGTGTCCCCCGGGCCTCCAGCCCCAGCTCAGGGCCGGCAGGGGACTGGACACTGCCATTCCCGAAGGTCACCCAGCCACAGCATGGGCTGGCCATGGGCATCAGAAATGGGCGGGTGCCGGCTCAGCCCTCCGAGGACAGCCATGTGCACATGCCCCAGGGCCGGCACTGTGAGGATCCTGGCCTTTGGGCCCATGTGTCCCAGGATGGAGCACAGGGCCCCCACCTCTTCACCGGCACCTTCTGGGTCAGTGAGTGGTGGCACTCCCAGAGGCCCTGCACCCACAGGCAGTGGCCAGCCTGCTAGGGCATCTCAGACAACCTACCACTCTGGGTCAGAGAAAACTGGCTCTCCCAGGCTCCACACCCAGCAGAAGCTGGGCCCCGGGTGACCTGTCCAGGGAGCAGCCTGGCTGACCAGGACACGGGTGTGGGCAGGAAGCAGGATGTCAGGGGGCCTCACACAGCACAGATGAGGGTCAGAGAAGGAAGAGCCTCCTGGATGTCCCCATCAACCCCTGGGCCAGCGGGGGTGGATGTGGGGGGGGGCCTGCCTGGTGGGGTCGCAGCCCCCAATTTCCAGCTAGGCTCACAGAGGGCCCAGCTGTGTGGTCGGGCTTCCCTGGCCAACTCCAGACTTGCTCCCACCCAGGGCTGCTGGGCCCAGCAGTCAGCCCCACGTGCAGACCCAGCCCAGGCCCAGGGGCCACGACGAGGCTGAGGACCCCAGTGGAGACTGCTGGCAGCCCGGCAGCCGTGACCCCGACACTGAGTGTGTCCCCTGAGTGGGAAGGCGTTCCTCTGACGTGGAGTCGGCCTCCTGCAGGGCTGGGTGGGCTGAGGCTGGTGTGGCCTCCGCAGGGTTTGAGCCAATCCATCCTTCTAAAAGACCTGCGTGCGTCGTTATCTGACACCCACGTCCACTCGACGGGGAGCCAGTGGGAGAAGGATCCCTGACTCCTGCTCTGCCAAGCTTTGACCCTCAGCAGCAGGCGCACCGCCGGCCCACACGGAGGCCCTGGCGATGCCGCAGGTGGGACTGCGCTGCTGCGGGCGGCCACCAGAGGGCCCCGCGGAGGCGGGCGCCTGCGCAGCCGCTCGGACCCCGCAGCCTGCACTCACGGCGAGGGCCAGACCCTCCCGGAGGGAGGCTGGGGCGGTCCAGGCACGGCACGGGGATGGGGGAGCCCTGGGGCATCAGGCAGGCCCGCGGGGTTGCTGTGTCGCCGGCCAGCGTCTCGGACGTCAATCACTCGCGGAGCTCTGCCGGCCCCACGGCTTCTCCTGCCGGCGCCCCACCCACCCCCCAGTCGCCCTGATCCACGCTCGGCGCTCCCTTGCCGCTCCCGCGCGCTGGCCAGCCCCTGGGCACCGCTGCTGTTGCCGGGGCTCGCGGTTGGGGGGCCTCTGCCGACACCTGCACGTCTTGCTGCACGGTTCCCACTGTGTCCTGACCGCAGCGTGGGTGGCAAGAGAGCAGCTTCGCCCCCCCCCAAAGCCCTGCCCGCCCACCTGCCACCTCCTAACCCCCAGCAGCGGAGTCGCAGGAAACGCTTGTGCGTGGGCCACGAGGGGCTCCGCGGAGACCCCACCTTCCTCTGCCCCTGGCGCCTGGCCTCTCACCTGTGCGGTGGGGGCCCCCGTGCCCAGCCCGGACACGCAGAGAAGCAGGCAGGGTGGGAGGGGGTGTCACCGTCCACGGCCCCCAACAGGGCCGTCTGGGCGACGCTCCGCCCGTGTGCACAAGGTCAAGAGTGGCCAGTGTCTCAGCCCGGCCGCGGGCGCCCGTCTCGGTAGCAGGCCTTCCTCCGACCTGCCCAGAGCTGCAGAGACGCACCGAAAAGCTTAGCGCTTGGTAACTTCCAAACAAACAGGCGCTGCCGTGGCGACGGGACCCAAACAGCGGCTGCAGATACCGGGCGCGGCCGCCCGCGGAGCCATGGCAACCGGCCGCAAACAGAAATAGTGGCTCTTCTCAGTCCGGGCTTTGCGGTTCTGCCTCGCATCTCCCACCAGGCCAGGGCGCTTCTGCCCGGCGACCCCGTGCGCCAGGGCGCGCGGCCCAACACTCTTCTCCCCATTTCAAACAGGAACCCCAGCAGCCTCCTCAGACCTGCCCCCCAGCGTTCCCCAGTGGCCCCCTAGTCTTCCAGGGGGTCCTGCAGGATCCCACGACCCAGCCAGGGACACTGACCCTCCCCCATAACCCAAGACCCTTCCTTGGGGTGCTGCCCCCCTCTGACCCTGCCAGGGTCAGATGCTGTCTGCTTCTGCCTTCCCAGGGACAGGGTGTAAGCCCCCATCATCCACCCCTCATGGGTCCCAGCCAGTGCTCCCAACCCCCACATGGGGCTTGAGCCTGCACCCTTCCAGGGGCCACGGCACTGACCCTCCAGCCACTATAAGCTGGTCTTGACTGTGTCATGGCCACTACCCCTCAATGGGCCGGGGCCGCAGCTGCCTGCCTCACAGACCATGTTCCTCCACAGTGAGCTATGGCAGAGATACTGGGAGTCCCTGAGCAGCCCTGGGCTCTTTAGTAGGGGGGCTGCCGTGCCTGGAAGCCAAGGCCAAGCCCCAGCCCCCCAACCCAGAACAGGGCCAGGACCTGATGGGACTCCCTTCCCAGTGCCCACGCACGTGGTGCCAGGGCAGGAAGGATTCATGTGCCCCCCCGGGGGGCGAGTCTCCTGCACATGGGGTCTCCAGGGCTCACCCAGAGTGTCAGTCCTGGGATGAGCTGACCACACATGCCACCTCCTGACCACCAGCTCTGTGGACTGGCTGACCTGCCTGGGCGTGCGCACGTGGGCACATGCGTGTCAGCACACGTGTGTGGGCCCTGTGTGCATACATGTGCACATGCCTACATGCCATAGCTTGAAGGCAACCCCTGCAGCTGGGATAGAGGGGAGGGAAGGAAGCCACCACGTGGCCCCGGCACCAAGGTCTGGGTGATACTGGCTGCGGGAGCCTGTCTCCCTCCTAGCTCTTCTGGAACCTTCCCCAGTGGACACCGGTCTTGGGGTTCCTCCACTCCGGGGTCTGGACACACTGGAGCACGTACCCAGGGCCGAGCTGGGGGCTGCACTGGCCCTGGTTGGGGTCCTGCCCCACCTCACCCACCTCTGCTCAGGACCCCGCCCCCTCACTGGTGCCCTGGTCTCCCCACGTGGTGAACGCCACCCTGCTTCCGTCTCCAGGCTGGTGTGTGCAGCGCGTCTGCCCCTTGAGCCTGTTCTGCACCAGCAGTGCATCCTGACAAGGCCACAGGCTCCCGCCTGCCATCTAGATTGGCCCACAGTGGTGCCACCGGTGTGGACTGGCTGCCAGATTTCCCTGACACCTGTGCCCAGGGCAGTCCCCATCTCTCGCTGGGTCAGTGGGCCGAGTGAGTGCATGTTGGCCCCTCATGCAGCTTGGCCTCAGGCCCAGAAGCAGCTGCACCCAGGACCTGGGGGTGGGCTGGACCCTGCAGCTGAAGCAGTCTCCAGAGCAGACATCCACCCCCAGGCCCGCCCCAGGGGACCTGCAGGTGGGGCCACAGAGGATGGCGCCCTGCAGGCTGACATGGTGCTGACTGCTGGTAGCTTTGAGGATGTGTGGTGTTTCCCGGGTGGTCCCAGGCTGTGGAGGCTGGGAGGCTGGGAGGCCATGCCTGTGCTTCACAGTTACCTTGGGGTGGGCATGTGCATGCCTGACCTGGGGGTGCTTGAGCGTGTGGAAAGACACCAGCAGTGCCTCCTCCCCGAGCCACCGGTGACACGCTCACTGGCTACCTCGTTCACGTGGAGGCTCCCTGGGGCTGTGGCCCTGCCACCACTGCTCAGCCTCTGGGCATCTGGCTCTCTGGGGGCACCCCTGTGCCCCCATTTGGGCACACAGCCTGCCATCCGGGAGGCCTGCACTTACTTGATCTTGCTGAAGACGATGTCCACGTCAGTGACGGTCACGTTCCTCCCATCGATCACCTGGCAGTCCTTGCACAGCTTGGACCAGTTCTTGCCGTGCATGTCCTTCCCGGTAGCCCTGGTGTCCCCGTGCACCGCGAATCGCCGGAAGGCCTCCTCCAGGGCGCTGAGCTCTGGGGCTGCGGCCGCGCCCTCGTTGGCGCCTTCCGACTCCAGAGAGAGCCTCTTGGCCGACTTGTCCTTCATGGGGTCCCCTGGAGACTTGGGGGGCGTCTTGCTGGGGGCCTTGGCCCTGCTGTCGGCCATGTTGCTGGGGGAGAAGGAGAGAGAAACGAGTTGCCCCTCTCCTACGGAGCTTCCCAGGCCCCTCCAGCTGGCTGCATGTGTCCGGCAGGCACCCAGGGTAGTGCATGACCCTTGGGTCCCCGGAGCTGCACCCTGGCACGAGGGGCAGCCTGCGGCCCAGGAGGCAGCTGCAGGGCATGAGTGCTGGTCCCACAGCTGGAGACAGCCCTGCCCCTCCCAGCACCAGTTCCCCCGACCCCCCTCAGCCGTGGCAGGGCCCTGGGGCAGCTCCAGCCAGCTGCCTGGGGACTTGAGGCCCCTCTCTGTCACGTCCCAGCTGGCCAAGGGGCCACTGCCTTCTCCCTGGGCCACATCTGCTGGGGGGACTCCCCAGAATGACACCCTTCAGCGTGCTCAGGAGGGGGTCGCGGAACTAACTGATCACGCTGCCACTGTCAGCTCAGGGCGGAGCCTGCTGACCTAGTGCTGGGGGCCGGGGGACACTGCATGGGCAGCAGAACCTGTGCTGACCTGGCGGCGACTCTCTGCCTTTGTGAGGCGCCTGGTCCCCAAAGCCGGCTGGGTCCCTGTGGGGCTGAGAAGACAGAGGCCCTGCTGCCCCCTGCAGCTCTCAGGTGCCCTGATGCCCCCCTCACCCTGCGTTGGGCGGTGGCCAAGGCAGGGCACCAAGATGCCCCAGCCCAGGCCAAGCTCCATGCTTCCTAGAGGAGAGGCCGGCCCACCACCCTCACCAGCACAGAAGGCCAGGTCCACTGAGAGGAGGCTCCCAGCTGGAGGGCCGGGGCCACCAGGAGCAGGCTTGGGCCTGACTCTGCAATCCAGTGAAGAGCTCCCAGATCCGAGTTCCCAGCACCAGTTCCGCCCAGAGCACAGATGGCCCCATGGGGTTCCCACCGACCCCAGGACTCTGCAGGGCCCCTAGCTGCGGGGGAGTTGGGGGAGTCCCCGAGTGCTGCCAGGGCCACAGTGCCCGCCACCCCTGCCCTCTAGCCACAGGAGTGCAGCTGCCAGTGAGACAGATGAAAACACAGGACACGACCTCTGCTGGGTGGGCAGGGGTGGCTCTGGGGCCTGAGGAGCAGAGTCACATCAGGGCCCCCAGATTTCCTGCGTCGGCAGGAAGGATCCATGGCAGAGGCAAGGTGAGGTGGTGTCACCGGGATCAGTTTGTGTCATCACGGACACCATTTCTCTGTCTGAAACAGAAGCTTCTTATGGGCCTAGGTGGAAGGGGTCCCATCCCAAGGTGTGTGCCCTCCACCCTCAGGTGTGCATTGGGCCCAGGTGTGTGCCCTCCACCCTCAGGTGTGTACTGGGCCTAGGTGTGTGCCCTCCACCCTCAGGTGTGTGTGCTGCATCACCAGGTGTATACTGGGCCTAGGTGTGTGCCCTCCACCCTCAGGTGTGTGTGCTGCATCACCAGGTGTGCACTGGGCCCAGGTGTGTGCCCTGCACCCTCAGGTGTGCGTCCTGAACCTGCAGGTTTGTGCTCTGCACTCCCAGGAAAGCCAACTCCTCCCTGGCCAAGATTCCCCTTATAGGACAGATGTCAGCACACAGTGGGAAGGGGGGCCGACCCGGTGTGACCAGGTATGACCAGGTTTCAGTCTGCTGGCCACAGGTGCACAGCCTGGGACACTCCCCAAATGTGAGGATTGTCAGCAGCCTGGGGAAGCCCCAGGAGACACAAGTTCTGACTTATTTCACTATCCAGGAGTTCTCGAAGCCCAGTGCCCCACTCTCCTTGAAAACCCGGCCCTCACTCACCCCCTTCCCTGGATAGATCCCAGACTCTTTGGGATATGTGTAAGTTTTGGGGTAAGAGGGGGGAGGTGAGCACAGAGCCAGGATCCATGATGTGCTATGGGCAGCAGAGCGCAGGGAGGCGGCAGACGGGATGCGGAACCTGCCTTCCAGCCCGGAGCTCCTGAGCACCCCTCTCCTGCTGGCCTCGGGCCCCTCGGGGGGCGGGGGTGTGGCTGAGTGCCGTGCCCTCCCCATCCCTGGCCTGTCTTAGGGAGCAGCCTGCCCCTTCCTCAGCCGGCCCAGCCCCTTGGGTGGAGCTCGGAGGGGAACTGGGAGGTAGCAGGTGGAGGGCAGGTGGGGGAGGGCACGGCAGGTACCACTGCCCTAGGCCAGTCCTGCGTGAGGCTGCGTGCTGGCCGCAGAGGGGTCAGGACAACAGAACTGCTAAGTATTGGCACTGGGGGCCCCACACAGCTCACGGTCCTGGACCTGCATTTTCAAAGGCGGTTTAGAGATGGAGGGAGGTCACATGTAGAGTTTCAGACCTGGACTCGGAGGAGAACAGGGGGAACCAGAGGCCACAGGGACTAACGCCCCCGAGGCATGGCCAGGCGCTCTCAGAGCCCCTGCCTGCCACCCCTCAGGGACCATCAATGCCCAGAGGGGCACCGGAGGAGGCCCCACTTCCCAAAAGGAACTGGCCCATCCCAGGGTGACTCCCTAGCAACCTCCTTACACTGACTACCTGGAGCAGAAACTGTAGAAAAGGCAACATGGGACAGACCCCGAGAGGCCACAGACACTTCTGCCACATGGTATCAGCACACAGTTCCCGACCAGGAGGACTGGAAATTGCTGCTACTAATGCACCTGCAACAGGGCCACGTGTGCTGTGAGCAGGTCCAGGTGTGCTGTGAGCAGGGCCAGGTGTGCTGTGATCAGTTCCAGGTGTCTGTGATCAGTTCCAGGTGTGCTGTGAGCAGGGCCAGGTGTGCTGTAAACAGGGCCAGGTGTGTGAGCAGGGCCAGGTGTGCTGTGAACAGGGCCAGGTGTGCTGTGAGCAGGGCCAGGTGTGCTGTGAACAGGGCCAGGTGTCTGTGATCAGGGCCAGGTGTGCTATGAACAGGGCCAGGTGTGCTGTGAGCAGGGCCAGGTGTGCTGTGAACAGGGCCAGGTGTGCTGTGAACAAGGCCAGGTGTGCTGTGAACAGGGCCAGGTGTGCTGTGAGCAGGGCCAGGTGTGCTGTGAACAGGGCCAGGTGTCTGTGATCAGTTCCAGGTGTGCTGTGAACAGGGCCAAGTGTGCTGTGAGCAGGGCCAGGTGTGCTGTGAACAGGGCCAGGTGTCTGTGAGCAGGGCCAGGTGTGCTGTGAGCAGGGCCAGGTGTATTAAATGGAACAGCCACAACAGCCTCACTGCCATCATGGTGCCCTTCCTGGGCAGGGTATGAGTGTGCCCTAAATGCAGAGACAGGTGTGCATCTGAGCTCACAGGTGTGAATGCACCTCTGCTCTTGTGTCCCCCAAGCCCACTCCCAAGATGACCCTCAGCACCTGGATCCTGAAGCCTCCCCACCCAGCTCCTTCATCTTGCCCCCAGTCAACACCCCAACAAATCTGGCCTGGCTAGTGACTGACCCGCCTCCTTAGAACCAGGTGCCCTCCAGCCCCTAAGGCCCCTCACAGCCTCCATCTCCCTCATACGTCCCCCTTGTCCTCTGGGGCTACCACCCTCGGGAATCTGGAATGGTACCCAGGTCTGGCAGGCTGCCCATCCCGTGTGCGGCAGTAAACACTGGGTCCGGACGGGGTGCTGGGTGGCATGTAGGGTGGCGTGTCTGAGAGCCAGGACCTGCCCTAGGGCTCAAGGAGGATCCCCGCCCACAGCCCACCATCACTGCAGGCCCCCATCGCCCTCCCTGGGGACCACCTCCCACCCCCACACTGCCCTGGAGACGCTGGTCCTGAGGAGCCTCCTCTCCCAGGGGTTTTCTGTCAGTGTCACCGGCCCTGGGCTGCTCTCAGACCCCAGAGGAGAGGCATCTAGCCACCCCAGCTCCTCCCCGCTTGGCTTGGTGTGGCCACTCCAGCCCACTGCGCTCTGGAGGGTCACCTTGAAGGGCACCACCTGTGCCCCCACCCGAGTGACCCGGACATCACAGCTCTTGGAAACTTGTGCCCAATGGTCAGAGCCATCTCCAAGGGACGTGGTCTGTGCCTGGGTGCCCAGTTCCACCACAGAGGCAAGGTGGCCTGCGGTCCAAATAGCCAGGCCGAGGGTGCCGGTGTGGAGGCCTGGCTGCATGGATGCCCTACAAACTCTGCTGGACTCACAGAGCCTCAAAAAAAGTACGTAGAAAGGAGGAAAACAAAAAGTCTGGACAGAAGCCATGAGTTCCCGCACCCTGACCACCATGGCCTGGATGGCCTCTCAGGGGCGCCCCAAGGCCCTACTAGGCCCAGTCCCAGGACGCTGACACCGGAGGAAGGGGCTCAGGAATGATGTGACAGCCCCCAGATAAACCCCAAGCACAGCTGTCCCGAACCACTGGGGAGGCTGAGGGGCTGGTCAGCTGGTACAGGGGAGGTGCTCTGCTCACGGAGCCTCTGCCAGTCCCCTGCACAGGCCTGACCCCCACTGCACCAAGGCAGTTTTGGTGCCTGAGATCCTCTAGTGGGGTTAGGGTAGGACAGGAAACTAGAAAGTCCACAGCAGCCTGCAAGGGGTGTGAGGACCTGTCCACTTGGCAGGCCAGCCCTCTGGGCTCAGCCCCAGGCCCTGAGCAAACAGCCCCAGGGAACAATGTCCACCCCAGCCCGCAGACCCCTCCCAATGGCCCACACTGCCCGCACCTTCAGCTCTTTATCTCAGAGTCCATTCGAGACAATGCACCCTTTGGTAACTGTTCCCATTTGTGACCATAACATGGCCCCCACTTTGGTTTCCCCAGACACTTGATATGAATGGCCACTCGCCCCAGGCAGTGAGAGCCATCCAGAGCCAGACACAGCAGCCTTTCTGAGTCCCAACACCCCCGGAGTTCAGCATGGTGTCAGGGGTCTCAGCTACTCTCAGCTCAACTCACACAATCCTGGCAGCACAGCTGTCCCAAGTCCCAGTCCTTGGTCACCCAGCCTGAGGCCAAGGCCCAGGCAGGTCCATGGGGTCGGAACCTTGGCCCTCAGGCTGCCCACCAGAGCAGCCTGGGGACTAAGCCTCAGAGAACTGGGAGCTGCTCACAGGGGCAGGCCCAAGCTGCAGGGCTGAGCACAGGTGCAAAAACTCTAAACAAAATCCTAAATAAAACATCAACAAGTGGAATCCAGATAAAAAGGATAAATACTTCATAACCAAATTGGGTTTATGCCAGGAGAGCCCGGTTGGCTTAAAACGAAATCAATCAGGATAATTTATCACAGAAATAGAATAGAGGATAAAAGCCATATTTTCTTCATGCAACTAATAGGGAGAAAAAAGCAGGAGTTGCAGTACTTGTATCAGACAAAATAGACTTCAAAACAGAGAAAGTGAAAAGAGACAGAGAAGGACATTACATAATGATAAAGGGGTCAGTCCAATATGTATGCACCCTTCAACTAAGATCAGGAACAAGACAGGGATGCCCACTCTCCCCACTTTTATTCAAAATAGTACTGGAGGTCCCAGCCACAGCAATCAGACAACACAAAGAAATACAAGGCATCCAGATTGGTAAGGAAGAAGTCAAACTGTCACTGTTTGCAGATGACATGATATTGTACATAAAAAACCCTAAAGACTCCACTCCAAAACTACTATAACTAATATCTGAATTTAGCAAAGTTACAGGATACAAAATTAATACACAGATCTGTTGCATTCCTATACACTAATGATGAACTAACAGAAAGAGAAATCAGGAAAACAACTCCATCCACAATCGCATCAAAAATAATAAAATACCTAGGAATAAACCTAACCAAGGAAGTGAAAGACCTATACCCTGAAAACTACAAGACACTCTTAAGAGAAATTAAAGACGACAGTAGCAAATGGAAATTCATCCCATGCTCTTGGCTAGGAAGAATTAATATTGTCAAAATGGCCATCCTGCCTAAAGCAATCTACAGATTCAATGCAATCCCTATCAAAATACCAACAGCATTCTTCAATGAACTAGACCAAGTAATTCTAAAATTCATATGGAACCACAAAAGACCCTGAATAGCCAAAGCAATCCTGAGCAGGGGAGAATTTCGCTTCCCAACTTCAAGCTCTACTACAAAGCCACAGTAATCAAGATAATTTGGTACTGGCACAAGAACAGACCCATTGACCAGTGGAACAGACTGGAGTGCCCAGATATAAACCCAAGCATATATGGTCAGTTAATATAGGAAAAAGGAGCCTTGGACATACAATGGGGAAATAACAGCCTCTTCAACAACTGGTGTTGGCAAAACTGGACAGCTACATGCAAGAGAATGAAACTGGATTATTATCTAACCCCATACACAAAAATAAACTCAAAATGGATCAAAGACCTGAATGTAAGTAATGAAACATAAAACTCTAAGAAGAAAACACAGGCAAAAATCTCTTGAATATAAACATGAGCAACTTTTTCCTGAACGCATCTCCTCAGGCAAGGGAAACAAAATAAAAAATGAACAATGGGACTACATCGTGTTAAAAAGCTCTGTAAAGCAAAGGACACCATCAGCAGAACAAAAAGGCATCCTACAGTATGGGAGAATATATTTGTAAATGACATATCCGACAAAGGGTTAACATCCAAAATATATAAAGAACTCACACGCCTCAACACCCAAAAAGCAAATAACCCTATTAAAAAATGGGCAGAGGTTATGAACAGACACTTCTCCAAAGAAGAAATTCACATGGCCAACAGGCACATGAAAAGATGCTCCACATCGCTAATTACCAGGGAAATGCAAATTAAAGCCACAATAAGTTATCACCTCACACCAGTTAGGATGGCCAACATAGAAAAGACTAGGAACAACAAATGCTGGAGAGGATGCAGAGAAAGGGGAACCCTCCTATACTGCTGGTGGGAATGTAAGATAGTTCAACCACTGTGGAAAGCAATATGGAGGTTCCTCAAAAAACTAACAATAGAAATACCATTTGACCTGGGAATTCCACTCCTAGGAATTTACCCAAAGAAAACAACTTCTCAGATTCAAAGAGACATATGCACCCCTGTGTTTACTGCAGCACTATTTACAATAGCCAAGAAATGGAAACAACCTAAGTGTCCATCAGTAAGTGAATGGATAAAGAAGAGGTGGTACATATACACAATGGAATACTATTCAGCTGTAAGACAGAAACAAATCCTACCATTTGCAACAACATGGATGGAGCTAGAAGGTATTATGCAGGGTGAAATAAGTCAGACAGATAAAGACAAATACCAAATGATTTCCCTCATTTGTGGAGTTTAAGGAAGCAAAACTGAAGGAACAAAATAGCAGCAGACTCACAGACTCCAAGAAGGGACTAGTAGTTACCAAAGGGGAGGTTGGGGGAGGTCGGGTGGGGAGGGAGGGAGAAGGGGATTGTGGGTATCATGATTAGTACACATGGTGCATGTGGGGTCACAGGGAAGACAGTGTAGCTCAGAGAAGACAAATAGGGACTCTGTGGCATCTTACTACACTGATGGACAGTGACTGCGATGGGGTGTGTGGGGGGACTCGATAATAAGGGTGAATATAATAACCACATTGTTTTTTTGTGAAACCTTCATAAGAGTGCATATCAATGATACCTAAATTTTAAAAAATCATATTTTCTTAATAAACACAAGCAAAGCGTTTGACAGAACTGAATTCACATTTGACAGCATCTATTCACCACAAAAATTCTTAGCAAGCAGAAAAAGAAGGAAACCGCCTAATTTTATCACCTACAAACACCCAGAACCAGAAACTTGGACTGCTGAGCACTTTTCTTCTGAAAGGAGAAGGACCAGGAGGCTGGGCTGCGCTCAGCCATCCTCTCCATCAGTCCAGCAAGAGAGGAGGAGGGGGTGAAGCTGTGAGAATAGGAGGAGGAGATAGGAAACCGTCGTTTTTGGCTATTTCTATGATCATGCATGTACAAAATCCAGAGGAATCTCAGGAAAATTATTAGAATCAGTAAGTTTAGCTTTGTTTCCGGATACATGGTCAACATGTAAAAATCCATTTTATTTCTGTGTAGCAGCAGAAACACAACAGAACACTCATAAATACTCAGAAATGTGCCATTTGAAGTGTCAGGAAGAAACATCAGTTACCCAGGACTAAACCTAACAAGAATGCAAAAGGCTGCCGACATGCAGACTGAAGCCTTATGGGAAGAAACAAAAGGTCTGGACCGTTCATTACAGACATGGACTTGAACCTGAATCTACAAAGATGTCAATTATCCCTAAATTCATCCAAAACTTTAATCCAAATAAAAATTGCAACAATTTTTACAGATGAGTATCTAGAAAAGCTGAATCTAAAAAATATATATAAAGGCAAAAGGGCGTTGCATGAACAGGCCACCTTGAAGGAGATTTGCTCCCGGGACACTAGACTTGATAGGAAGCCCTAGACAAGAGGGCGGCGCTGTGCGTGCTGGTGCCAGAGGCCCCGGGCACACAGGCGTGCTGACTGCGGCAAAGGTGGTCCAAAGCATCGGGGGAGGAGCACGTTTTCAGCAAGTAGGGATGGACAGATAGGTGGAAAATTAAACAAAACCAGAAGAAAATGGAGCCTTTAAGCCATCCGTTCAGCACAGGTGGGTTGAAGAGTAGGGAAGGCAGAGTAATGAGGCCCCAGGCAGAGTGTGAATCAGGACCGGGTGAGTGAGGGGCAGGCGGCGGCCGATGGGCCACCTCCCCAGGTGGGCCTGTGCCAGGGAGATGGCAGCCGGCCGGGGAAGGCTGGGGCCAGGAGGGACAGGCAGACAGCCGGCCCCAGCAGGACAGAGGACAGGGCCAGGGGTGCAAGGCTGGGCGGGCCACCAGCCGCTGCCAAAGGCTGAGGCCGCACATCAGGGACCACCTGGTCTGGCACAAGGGGTCCCTGGAAGCGTCAGGAGGAAGGCGGGGCTGCATGTCCAGCTTTGGTCACCGACCCGCCTTCCACCCATGTGCCCACAACCTGGCGGTCTTCCCAAACCTCAGCCAGGGCCGCAGTGGGAGCGAAGCTGCCGACTCCTCAAGCCAGACCCCGAGGGGCAGCACTGCTCAGCCCTGGCACTCTCAGGACTTGAGCCGACCAGAGAGCTGGCAGCCGATGCCAGCGGGGGAGAGACCCCACATGGAGCCGGGAGACCCCTGCCAGTCATTCTCGCTGGCCACAAGGAGAGGAGCCTGGGGCAGACGGCCCAGCCCAGGCGGGGTATGGGGACCAGCCGTCCATGCACATGCCTGCCGGACGGCGGATTCGTGCGCGGCGTCACCGTGTTGAGGCGCCGGTTTTGGGGGGTCTGCCGCGCAGCATCCGGTGACCCGAGCGGGGGAGGGGCAGCATGGGGCTGAAGGTCACGTGGACAGCGACTGTGAGGTGCACACAGAGTGGTTTAAATCGCCCTTCCTCACGGGTGGCCCACGACCCAGGGCCACAGGCTCCGGGGAGCTCGCCCGGCTGCGGGGTATTGGGGTTAGTACCAGGTTGGGCCCGGCACCCAGGTGTGAAGCCCACAGCCACACCCCACCCGGAGGATGCTTGCTGTTTGCTGACATCCCCGCTGGCGTGAGAGCTTCCCAGGGCAGAGGCCACGCTGGCTCACCTGGCGCCTGGCAGGTGCTTAGCAGACATCGTTGAACAAACAGGTGTGACAGGATGGGGTCTCGGGAACGGTGGCCCAGGGTGGAGGAGGTCACGAAGAGCCCACACGGGGCGCCCCACTTCTCACACCAGGAAAACCCGAGGTCCAGGAGCTTGTGCCTTTCAGGCCCGGAGCAGGTAAGGCCTCACCCTTTCCTTTCACAGAAGGCACCCCAAGGCCGGCAGAGCCTCACACGCCTCCAGGCGCGGTGGTGGGACAGCAGATGACATGGCGGCGCAAAGTCAGAAAACCGGCCTAGGCTTCTACTCTGTGACGCTTCCCACGTCCTCACCAGAGGGCCTGCATTTGGGCATTCGGACACCACAGGACAGCTCACAGCTGACCTGCTGCGGCATCCACTGCGTGCGCCCCACAGTTAAAAGGGAGGCATGGAGCCTGGCAAGTCTTAAGTCCCATCTTAGGGAAGGAGATTTGGAGGCAGCACGCCATGCTTCCCTGGGGAACTGCCCTTCCCCAGAGTGGTTCTTGGGGGCTGGCATCCCAAAGCAGGCACCCTCCCCAGGGACCCCGGCGGGGCCAATTAAAGGCGTTCCCAGGAGCTGGCATGTAGGTGCTGCATGTAGGTCCCCTCTCTGAGAGGAGCTGCCAAGCCAGGAGGCTATGGGTCAGGGTCGTTGCAGGCTGTGATACTGGGCTCCCTCCCCCCCCACTGGGGAAGACGGTCTCTGCAGGTGAGGCTGAACCATAGAGCCGGTCCACGTGGGGAGCTGGAGACCACATGTGGGCCCCACCCCTTCCTTCACGGTAAACAGGTTACTTAAGCGCAGGAGACGGGCATTGCTGATTCCCCTGCCTAAGCCCACATCTGCCTGGTCCAGGGTTAGTGACCTCGGGAGGAATCAGCACTATACCCAGCACGGCTGCTGGGCAGTACCAGGCTGGGCTCTGTGCACAGACCTCACGGCCCCAAGACCCTCGATGGCAGCCCTTGTTACCTGCCCCTCCTGCCTCACCAGTAGCCTCAGGAGCTATAAATAGGCCTGGCTCCCAGAGGACGCCTTTAACTCTCAGCTTCTCCTGCTGGGAGCCGCTTGACTGCCCACCAGGGAGGGAAGCCTCATCGAGGCTGCCCCTGAGGACTGTCGGGCTGCTCCAAGATTTCTTGGAAACCTCAACCAGTGATGAGTGATTTTAATTTTCTTTACAAAATTCTCCTGTGACTTGTACATTTTCCCCAGTGAATACTGTAAGCTTGTATATAGTTAAAACAGTAATTTATTGCAACTTCAAAGGATTCGGGAAGATCAGCCAAACACAGCCCGGGAGATAAGAGCAGCTTCTCATCTCCATCGCTTCATCACTCCGTGCAGACGAGAGGAATTCTTTACTGTAGCACTAGCACTTACATTATGGTACCTTTCTGAGTCACAGATCCTCTGGAAATCATGAAAGCCGCACTTTCCCCAGGGAAACGCACACACCCCATATGGCATTCTGCAGAAGCTCGGGTAAGTTCATCAGCACCCCTCCCCCGTCACCCACCACCAAGCCCTGTGATTCGGGCCATGTGATGGGAACAGCAGCTGGTACCAGAAACGGGATCATGGAATCCAGTTTAAGGCATCCAGGAAGCCCTCTGTCCCTGCCCCCTCCCCACATTTCCTGCCTGTCCCAAGCCCTTGGTCCCATTGCTGCATCCCCAGTGCGCTTGAAAATCAGGTCAGCGTTTCCCGATCACTCCCTAGGGGCCAGGGACTGGCCTGGGCTCTGGGGAGGCTCCCCCCCAGAGCTTGGCTATGGGGAGTCCCGGGAGGCAGGCAGCCGGGGCCACAGAAGCTGGTCCTTTTAACAGCGTTCCCCAGAGACTCTGCAAGTATCCAATAAATGTCAGGCGAATTAACCAATAAACACGCAGATGGATGACAACATAGCCAGCTTATCCTGAAAGGTGCCTGGTCTTCAGAGAGCACGAACTGCCTATCAAAATAGTAGTCAGGGGAGAGGGGGGGGTAAGAAAGGGTTTTCTCGCCACCTCATTAACAGGCTTCATTTACATGAGTGCGCCCCAGAATGAAGGGCCCTCCTTCCAAGGCTGGGTGCTGCTCCCCAGAGGCGTGCGGAGAAATCACACTGACAGCGAACATCTTCTATCTTGATTGCTAAGTTCTATGTTCAGATGCGATAAAACAACACCCCTCGGGGAAGCTTCTGGATTTGCACACTGGAGGTGCGACACCCTCACCTGGCTGATATTGAGACGTTAACGCCCGGCCAGAGGGGGCTTGGGACCGCTCGCCAAAGGACCAGCTCATTCTGAGCCCTCTCTGCGGCCGTGGGTCTCCCGAAATACCTGCGGAATGGCAGCGGCTGCTTCCCAAACCCTTCCGCCCCGCCGGCTGCGGCCCCCAGGCCGGGAAACCAATGTTTGTGTAGCTGGACATGGAGAGGCGGGGGCGGCGGCGCCGGGGGAAGGGGCTGTAAGGGGCGCCCTTTGTCACGCTAGGCAGTGATGCGACGAAAGGCCACGTTTAGGGTCCACTTATTAGCCACCGTGTCCTTGGTGCGCCGCGGATCCTTCCCGCCTGTGCCTTCCGCGTCCCCAGACCCGCTCCCAGAGGCAGCCCGACCGCCTGGCAGCCCCGGGCGCACGGACGTGCGGGCAGGTCCGGGAGGGGCTCGGCGGGCGCCGGGAGCGGGGTCGCACACAGGGCCCGCGGGAGCAGGTGGCGGCAGGAGCGGGCCGGGTGCCCACGCTCCGCGCCCCGCGCCCCGGGATGTAGCCGTGCGGTCGCTTACCTCCGAGACGCAGTGACTGCACCGGCGGCGCCTCCGCAACTCGGCCGCGCGCGACCCGGTGCCCGGCGTGCGCCCGCGCCGCCCCCGCCTCCGGCCCGGCCGGCCCGCCCCGCGCGCTCACTGGCCCGCGCGGCCCCCGGCCCGCCCCGCGCGCTCCTCGGCGCCCCGCCCTCCGGCCCCGCCCCGCCTGGGGAGCGCGCGGGGCACACCGAGGCCTTTCCGAGCGCCGCCTCTGCCTTACAAGGCCGGCTCCGCGCAGCGTCGTGGGAACCCCGCGGGGCTGGCGCGGGTGCGGTCGTACCTGGCTCCCGGACCCGCGGGACGGCCCGGACCCCGCGCCCCGCGGGTGGATGAGCGCGGCAGCAGCGTGAGGATGAATGGGCGCGCTGACCGGCCTCCCGGGTGGTGCGCCCGGGGCGCTGGCCTGTCCGCGGAGACTCTCGCGCCAACAAGGGGTGCAGGTCGGGGTCGGGGATTGGAGCGCCTAGAGTTTAGGAGACAGCGTGCGCGTGCGGCAAGCGCCTAGCGGGCCCGGGAGCTGAGGCTTGGCCCGAAGTGGGCGGCACGTTCGTCCCGGCACCGGGCACCGCGCGCACTGGACAGCCTTCCCGGGGAGGCGCAGGGGCTGCACCCCACCCCAGCCCTCACCCCAGTGCGAGGCATTCTTGCTTCCCGCGCTCGGCCTGGGCCTCCCCGGGTTTCCTGGGGCGCACCTGCTGCCCACCCCCCAAGGGCCGGCCCTGCGGCGGGACACGCGGGTTCGGAAGCATCGCGGACTGCTTAGCTAAGGTCTGGGCCGCGTTCAGCGCGGAGTGCTGGGGTTTGCGTGCAGGGCTCTAATGTCTGCCCTCAAGAAGTCCCTGGAGGGAGGAGGTCTCTGAGGCTGTTGAGAGGCCCAGTCTGGGGTGGAAGGGGGAGGCGGCCTGTAGGTTGTTTCCAGCTTCACCGCTGTGGTTCCACTGGAGCAGGTCGAGAAACCCCTGCCCACCCCTGGCTCTGATGCCCCCACCTGGCTGTGGACCCACCAGCATGGACACACCCCACGCTCTGACCCCCCCACCTGGCTGCAGACTGCCTGCCCCTCAATAAACAACTCCAGGCTCTGCCCCATCCTGGCTGTGGACCCCACCCCCCATCCCCCCATGAACGCCCTTCTGGGCTCTGACAGTCTGAGCATTTCACACAAGAGGGGAGTCTCAGGTGAGGGCTGCCTGGCAGTCGTTATTAACAACGCAAATGAAGTCATGAAAATATTACTCATCATCACGCTCCCACTGCCATACTACCCAAAGTGGACTGTTCTGCCCGCTTCTCGGGGACCTCCCACACGAGCACACTATCGTAGGACTGCTGCAGGCCAGGAGCGCCAGGCTCCAGAATCAGAAGACAGTGGGACAGGTCCCTGGGAAGCTGAGGTGGGGTGTGGGAGACAGGGCAGCCTGGCACACCAGTCCGGCAGGGAGGGAGGCGACCCTTTCTTCCAGGCAGCCTGGCGTTCTGCCTCTGGACCTGATGGGGGTGGGAGCTGGGCTGCTGTGCATCGGGTCCCAAAGCTATGATGAAAGTTGGGGTGCACAGGGTGCTGCTCAGGCCTCTACAAAACCACCAAAAATAGAGGATGGGGTCTCACCAAGCTGGGAAGTCCCCCCTACAATGGAAGTGCACATTGCACCCTGGTTCAGGGGCCAAAGGCCTGCAGCTGGGGCTGCCGCTGCACCCCGGACAGCTGGGCCACTGAGGACCTCCCCCTGCCCCTCTGGGTCTGGCTCGAGGAAGGAGATGTCCTCTCACAGTGGCCAGCATGGCAGCAGGTCTGGGACCTCCATATCTTGGAGTGGGTGTTGCAGTCAGGGCCAGCCTTGTGCAGGATCCCACCATAATGAAAACATGGGCTTTGTTTAAAGATTAAGAACTTTCAGGTGGTGATAGAGCATTAGACAGAGCGAGGGGCCCTCCTGATGGGGTCCTGGGTATGCACAGTCCAATCACCATCAGGGGTTCCCAGGACTCAGGAGGCTGAGTAGTTGACCCAAGGATGCACAGCCACTGCGGGGCAGGGCTGGCGCCACAGCCAGCATGTGCACGAGACACTTGCTTGATCTTCCTGGGAAACCTGCCTTCTTGGCCCTTGGATTTATCCCTGCAGCCATAAACGGGGCTTACCATCCTATTTGGAAAGTGTACACATTTCTCATGGTTTAAGATGATTTCCTTATTTTTTTCCTAATAAGGTTTTCAGGACCTGGGCTGTGTTACTAACTCTGACATGAGAACATCTTGGGAGGTGCCAGCTGCCAAGCAGAGGAGCCAGCGCAGCACTCCTGGGGGCAGGGCCCTGATCCCGTGCTCCCTGCCCACCTCTGGCCGCCCAAGCACATGGTACCAGCGCTGGCAGCACAGCAGGGGCTCTGACCACAGTGACCCCAAGGTCTCCCCAGGGCCTGGCGGCTGCCATTGCTGCACTCACAGGTGGGGCATGGCGTCCCGTGTGCCCACCCGAGGCAGCCTGACTGTGGCTTCTCCCTCCCGACGTCACGATGCCACTGGCGTATGGTGACTGCACAGGTGCGCTGGTGTTTTCTGACTGTGCTGCCATCTGCTTGTTCAGCGCTGGAGTGCTTGGGCTCCAGGGAGGGATGGCGCTGCCAGCGGAGTCCCGACCAGGAGTCCTTACAAAGTGCGGAGCCCAAGGTGCACGTGGACGAGGAGCCTGTCTAGTCCCTTTGAGAGGACGTGGGGTGTGCCAACAAGTTACAAAGTTATAAAAATTGAAACCCAATTAACACCTCAAAATCAGGCCATTCTGAGAAGGGTCCTCTGTGAGGGTCTGTGCACAAGCTGTCAGAAGACAGTTCACACAGAGGAGCCCGTAGGGGGCTCCAGGTGGTGAGCAAGGCACTTGCCATCCCCAGAACAGTCTCGCCCTGCAGAAAGGACCCTGGGGACAGGCTCCCGGGGAGCCCACGTCAGGACGCAGCTCCTACATGGCAGCACAATCCGCCCTTTAGGACATGCCCATCTTTACAAAACCAACTTAGGCTGAGGTTCTCTGTCGCCGCAGGGCATGAGCCTAGTTTGGTGAAGGTAGCAGCTACCCTGCCCTCAGAACCTCCCCCCAGATCGCCTGGACACCCCCTGCTCTCAGGAAGTGCCACCCCTCCCTCCTGCTCTTCCTGGGCCCGAGGCCCGATGCCCGAGCTGCTAGGTCTGGCTCGTGGCTCCCTGGGTCCAGGTGCTCCAACACCACCTGATGACACAGCAGCAACCTGGGCCCTTTTAGGCTCAGTCAGTCCCTCTCCCATGACTGCATGTCCTGGATTTGCAATGAAAATGGACCTCCACAAAGCAACATCTAATGCACATCATGCTGTCATGTGACTTCTGTCTCCA
This sequence comes from Manis pentadactyla, assembly GCF_030020395.1. Classification (NCBI taxonomy): domain Eukaryota; kingdom Metazoa; phylum Chordata; class Mammalia; order Pholidota; family Manidae; genus Manis; species Manis pentadactyla. The sequence continues at coordinate 141,508,775 of NC_080020.1, read as the reverse complement.
GGCAACGGAGTGATAGGATCAGACTCCCCCTCTAATGTGAAACGACCCCAAACTGCAGGAACTATGTGAAGCAATGGTTTGCAAGACACTGAACACCAGGCAACAGAGGATAGTGACCCCTGAGTGATGGGAAACCGCCCCCAATTGCCTGGATGGTGTCCAAGCATGGTGCAGGGAGGGCAGCTAGGCAGAGCCTGGCCATCTGTGGGTCAGGAGACCAAAGTGGATAGAACTCACAAAACAGGGTGTGACAGGAGAGCTGCCAGAGGACCCAGAGATCTGAGGACCCTCAAGTACACGGCTGAGGACTGGTCAGCTCCTGCAGGCGAGGAGACCAGCTGCTGGAAAAGAGCCCCTGGGAGCAGCGCCTGTGCTGGCTGATGGGAAGACCTCACATTGATGGGGCGCCGAGCTGTGCATGGAAGTGCCCCTGCAGTGGGGAGTGAGTGGCCCCCGTCTGAGCACTGCCCAGGTCCTGCCTACAAATCTGAGCCTCAAGGCACAGAGATCAGTTTTTATATAACTGCATCTCAGAATAAACTTCAAGACTATTAATAAGAAATACCCAGTGCCTAAAAAGGTAAACTTAGTGAATTCTGGCATTCAGTTAGAACTATTGGTGCACAAAGAAGCAGGAAAATGAGACCCATACTGAGAAGATACCAGCTGTTACTGACCCAGACCTGACACATAGGCATGAGAACAGTCTTCATCTGGGCCCCACATGTCCCAAAAGTGGAGATGTGGGAGATATAACAGCACTCCAGATTCAATCTGCCATGTGTGAGAGGAGAAATATGCTGGACGGAAGGAATGGCAGATTGGACACTGAAGCACAGGGATACCAGTTATCCAGACCGAAACAGCGAGAAAAGAGAGCTAAAAAGGCAAAACCAGATCATGGGTGACTGGTAGGACTTCAAGCACCTGATCCACATTCAACTGGGGTCCTTGAAGAAGAGGAGAAAATACTGGGGGTGCAGAAAAAATGTTAGAAGAAATAATCCAGAACATTTACAAACTTGACATGAACTATAAGCCACAGATTCAGAAAGCCCAATGGACAACAAGCACTAGAGCCATGAAGAAAACCCGACATGGCGCACAATCCTATCGCCCAGCTCCAGCAACGGACAGGAAACCTCAGCAGCCATGGAGGCCGCAGACCAGGGTGAAGGCAACACCGGCTGGTCCCACACACCCAAGATGTGACGCTTGCTTGGGCTAGTGCAGGCTCTGAGCAGGGAGGAATCCCTGCTTGCCGGAGAACACACATTTCTTAAAAAAACAGTCAGGGGTACAGCAGATATCCCATAAACCAGGCTTGTTATGTTGTCCAAATCCATATTTTTACACTTTAAAATCTGGTGTCCTGACAGCAATTGAGAGTTATGTTAGACACACCCACCAATGGTGCATTTCTCTGTTGTTCCCTGTGGGTTCTGTTATTGTTCCCTTTACACATTTTTCAATTTATATCATCATAAGCCCCATTGGTGTAGGCTTGTTGGTGGTCAACTCCATTTTCATTCATTTAAAAGTGTGCTTTTAGAACTTTTTCCTAGATATAGTGTTTCTGGGTCCATGACTCTGGGCCAACAGCTGTTTTCTGTTGCACTTTGTAGGTAGTATTTCCCTGTGTTGTATTGTTCCCATCATTAGTCTGTGCTAACTTCTGTTCCTCTGCATTCTATCTGTTGTTTCTTTCTGCTGTATTTAAGGTCAAATTGTCTTTGGTGTCTGTCTTTCTCTACAAGACGTCTGGGTGTAAATTTTGATCTATGTAGCTCGTTGTAAACAGGGCCTCCTGCACTATGGGTTCGTGTCTTGGTTAGTTCTGGGAAACCTTAACAATATCCCCTGTGACACCTCCCTTCTTACTGTCCCTGGACCCCTGTCTTCCTGGACTCCAGCTGGTCATGGCTGAGATCTTGCCCCTCCTCCACTTTGTCAAACTTCCTGTCACACTGTCCCTCTCAGTCCCTCGGCTGCATCTGCATTCGGAGTAATTTCTTCAGATTATTTTTCAGTTTAATAATCCTCTCTTCAGCTATGTTTAATTCAATGTCAATTTACATACTAAGTTTTTAACAAATATATTTTTTTACTTCTAGAAATTGTATTTGGATCTTTACATGTCTTCCTGGTCATTTAGGAAATCCTATTGTTGGCTATTTTTGTGACTCTATCTCATATATATTTAAATATTTCCTGCATCCTATTTAATACTGTGTATTTCTAATTCCAAATTTGAAGTTTTGGGGGTCTAAATCCAATTTTTATGGTTTCTGCTGACTGTCATGATGGTTTTCTTTGTGATCTTTGATTATGAGCTTATTTTGATTTATCTTAAACTCTAAAAAATTTAGGGTTTAATTTAGGCCACTTCAGTTTATTTCTGCCAGAGTTCCTGCATTTGTCCTGGGACCTTGCACCCAGCTCTGCTCTTTGCTTTGGGCTCAAGGCCTGTTTCCAAGAAGCCATCCCACTTCCCGTGTGCTTACCACTGTCCCTGAGCATTCTTTCCTTCTCCAGTTTCTTAAGGATTTGCCAACTTTCTATAAATCCAGGATGCAATAAAATTATATTTTTATGCAGCACTAGTTGTTTTGTGGTGGAAGCTCACCCTGTAGCCTGGACCCCTCTCTGTGTGTCTCAGTCCAGGTCTCATTCCATGTCTGTGACTCAGGCGGCCCCACACTGTACCCACACCCAGCTCAGTGTCCAGCACGTAGCACATGTCATTCCTTCTGTCAAAACTTTTTAGCCACCCTGCCTCTGAACCAGTTCTCTGGGAAATCTTCTGGTTTATGGGTTTAGGTGTGAGATAGAGACCACCTCTTCTCTAAAAGCCAGAGCTCATCTTCTCTTGAAGGTTGAGGTCAGGTGAGCAACTGGGGTTCCTCAGGCCTGCAGTGACTTGGAGGCTGTCATGCTGTGAGGCCAGGGCAGCCACCACGTGGGTTCCACAATCCAGTTCCAAGTTACTGGGGAGGCAGTGGTTCCAGAGGCAGGATCTGGGTGCACCAGGCCCAGGGGTCTGGGGGCAGGTGCCCAGAGGGAATGTGGCATCCAGGACAGAGGGTGGCTCTAGGATTCCCTCTGGGCAAGAGGGTGTGGCAGCTCCTTGAAGGCATGGCTCATGGTGTCAGTGGGGATGCTGGGTGGGATAGGACAGGGGGAGCCCCTGCAGGAGGCTGGCTAACCTGGAGAGGCCCCTAGGGTGTGTGGGGTCTTCCCGGTGGTCTCCTGAGGGACGACATGTTCTGTCAAGAGGAAGGGGTGGAAATGGACTTGGAGATCTAGGAAGGGACTGGGAGAAGGGTGGGGGAGGAAGGTGGTACAGTGGGGAGCACGAATGGCAGCGGTAAAGAGTGGGCTTCCTCACGTGGTGTGAGCTGACACATGTGGTCACCCGAGGGGTCCGCACAGGTGGAGCTGGAGGGAAGACACATGGGCAGTCCTCTGAGAAGGGACCATGTGTCTCATGGCTCCTGGAGAGGGACAGAGGCTGCGAAGGTTCAGGACCTGCCCTAGGGCACACCTCCTCCAGGAAGCTCTCCGAGATGTGCAGGGCAGGGCAACCTGTAGGACTGGGGCAGCAGCAGTTTGCTCCCAGATGTAGCATGGGCCACAGAGGTCACTGTGCACAGAGGGTCTGATTCAGGCTCAGCCTTGGCCAGCCTGGGAGGTGGGGAGTGATGGCAGAAGGTGGAGCCCCCCCTCCCACCTGGGAACAGGTAGGTAGCCGGTCTCCAGACCCAGGCCCCATTCACACCGGACTTCAGAGCCCAGTGCCCAGCAGCCTGGGGTGAGGTGGAGGGGGTCCCACCATGATCCACTGCCAGCCCTCCTTTGAAAAGGCCCCCAGAAGCCGATGGTTTAAAATCTACCAAGACTGAGTTCAAGATGATTGCCTTTAAAAGTAATATTTATTATTTCCTATAAAACTTCCTAAGGAATTCTGAAGCATTTATTTAATGGCCACTTAAATTCACATAGTTAACAACATCACTAATCAATCAACCAAAGCGAGGACATCACATCAAGTCTGTTTTGAATCTGCTTCCTACTGGAGTAACAAACATGCTTAGAAAACAACACATGTCCCATTACAACGTGGCTTCCAAACTGAGTAAAATGCGGAGCCCACTAAGGTCCCACATTGCCAGAAATGGGAGCAGCTTTGACCTCTGCAGAGAGCGAGGGGCCGCCTGGTCCCAGGGCCACACTCCCCCCAGGCTGGGTCTGTGTAGGGAGGGGGTGTCGGGAGACCTCAGGATGTTCAGGCTCCTGAATGCCCAGTGAGCCCTCCCGGAGCACCGTGATCACTGTGGAGGAGCACCTGCTCCAGGCTCAGTGGGCTCCCCAGAGGGGCAGCCGTGCACCCCGTGGAGGATGGGGCACAGGGTGAATCTGGGCTCTCCCTAAGCTGGACGGACAGGCCCACCCACAGCCACCCCAGGCATGGGGTCTGGAGGTTGGTTACACTGGAGACAGCAGAGCTCCTGGGAGGAGCACCCCTGTGCCTGCTTGTGGCCAGCCACATGGATGGTGGCCACCGTGCCCAGGGCCTGCTGGCTCCCTGGGCAGGTATCTGGCTGCTGCAGTCCAGCAAGTCCTGGAGCAGAGGTGTTTCAGGGCTAACTCACCAGTCAAGACCTCAGAGGCACTGGGCTCCCAGCCTGGGCACACAACCCGCGTGGGACCCTTGGCTCCTGCAGAGCAAAGTCACTGTGAGAGTCTGCCCGGCCCTGGCACTCCGGCCAGTGCCTGGCCTGCACACAGTGACCTAGGTGAGGGGCCACCGACCCTGTGGCCCTGCCCTCCTGCAGTTTCTGGGGAGCATCTGGGTTTACAAACAGCCCACATGCCGCTGGGTCTTAGGGAGAACCCTCCTCCCCAGCAAGGCTCCCCTAGCATGCCCCCCAGCCGTGGGCATGGCTGCCAGAGCTTGGGGATGAATGGGTCTCTGTGAGTTAATTTCTGTTCTTACTGTCAAGGTGTCAGGTTTGCAGACGCAGATAAGCATTCACATACATTTAAAGAGTAAGAGAGACTGGCAGCTGACCCCAGGACCCTGGGTGGGGGCCCCTAGTGTCCCTGCAGTCACCGAGCCCCACATGCGGCCAGTAGGTGAGCACGTGGGCAGCACATCTCCAAACAACACCCCTTTCTTTTGCCCACTTTTGGGCCTCACAGATGACACCAGCTGCCCGTACTTGCTGCTGTCTCTCATCCACGACGGCATGTCCCCCTCCCTGTCACACAAGGTGGGGTTTCATTCTGTGGGTGCTCACTGGCTGTGTCTCCTGGTAGACTCGGGCAGGAGCTTCTGAGACACAGCCGGAGGGAGCTGGGGGCTGCTCATGGCTGCGCCACTGCTCCCAGAGCAGCTGTCAGCTCACAGCCAGCAGGGCACACATGTCCCCAAGGCCTATCCCTCCAGTGTGTGGCAGGGAAGGTGTGGGTTTTGCCCATGTGATGGGCCCACTGAGCTACTGCATGCAACTGTGAGCGCCTTTCCCTGACCAGGAGCCTGGTGAAGCCCGCCCAGTGTGTTTGCTGGTCTTTGGCGTTTCCTCTTCTGTAAAGTGCTATTTGTCTGTTTGTCTATTTTTTTCTTACTGGGTCATAACCTTTTATATATTCTGGATACTAGTCCTTTGTCAGTTCTGTAATACAAATATTTCTCCAATTTTTGGTGTGACTTTTCACATCTTACTGGCATCTCTTGATATCCAGTTCTTAATGTTGTTGTAGCCTAATTTAAGTTTTATCTTCCTTTATAATTAGTACCTTAACAAGTCCTTACATACCATGAGGATATAAGGATATTACCCAACACTACCCCCCAGAAGTTCTTACAGTTTTCCTTTGCATCCGTGCCTCTGCTCTGTGTGGACTGACTGCTGTGAACAGTGCAAGGTAGGATCTGACTCCACCCATGTCTCCCCAGCAGCACTTATTAAAAATGCATCCATTCCTCCTCAATCACACTCTGCTGAAGACTGTCCATGTGCCCACACCTGTCCTGGTCAGACCCACCTCGCCGGCCCGTGTCTTCCAGCACAAAGACCACACTGTCCTTAAGTGCACACCCTCTTGCACTAAGCGTTTCCTTCAAAAGTGCCTGGGTTGTTCTTGAGCCTCCCAGATTCCATGTACGTTTTAGGATAAGTTACACACACACACACACACACACACATGCACTGTTGGGGTTTTGATTATGGTTGCATTGACCCTCTTTGAGAAATTAAGTATCTTTACAATATAACTTACAGCCCATGAACATTATATACCTCTTCATTTTTTACAGCTCTTTGAGTGTCTCTCTTTTAAGTTTTATAATTTTCTTAAGTATTACACATCTTTTGTGAGATTTATTCCTAGTGACCTCATGCTTGAAAAATGCTACAGTCAATGGTTAGTTTTCATTTTCTACCATTTCTTACTAATATGTAGAAATGTCTGTTTCATCTTCATCCTAACAGGTACATTAACTAGGCATAGAATCCTAGATTGGCCTCCCCTCATGCTAAAGGCATGATTTGACTTTGTTCTGGCTTCCATTAGTACAATGAAGCTACTTAAGTTAACTCCTTTGGATATTTAAAAATATGTATTTCCTTTGTCTCAGGTGTTTGTCAGGCTATTTACTATGTATCTAGAATTTAGTTACCATTCTTAGATTCACTGGACTTTGCAACTCTGACTTGGTATCTTATGACAGTGTTGGCAAATTCTCAGACATTATGTCTCTGAATATTGCCTCCTCCCAAGTTTCTCTTCTTTCTGAGTCTCTGATAACACATATATAGACCTCAAACTCTATCTTCATTTCCCTTCCTCCATATTTTACATTTCTTTGTCCTGTGTAATTCCTTCAGCTACAGTTTCTAGCTAAGTCACTTTCAACTGTAACTAGTATGTTTTTAGATGCATCAGTCAACGTACTTTCAGTGATAGTTCCTGCATTTCTATAAGTTTTATTCGACTCTTCTTCAAATGTGCTTGGTAATTTTAAAAGTAGTTTTCTGTCCTCTTCAGATATTTAAAATTTTGCCTCTTATTACTCTGAACATCATCGTGTGCATCTCTGCGCCAGTCTCCCGAGGTTTCTGCCCTTGGCCCTCAGAGCCAGTTTCTGTGTGTGGTCGGTCCTTATCACTGAGAGCCACTCATTTTCTTTCAAATTTTACTTGTGAAAAGTCTTTGCTAAAGAAGCAGGGATGAAGGTCAGTTCCCCAGTGGGGAAATCTGCCTGCCCGCAGGGAACAACTCCTGGACCCTCCACCACGGCTGAGCCCCCAGGTGCTCTGGGTCGCCCCTGTTTGTTCCAAGCAGCCAGCACGGCCTCCCTCTTTTCAGCTGCAAGGTTTGAGACGGCTCATTATCCCTGAGCCCTCTGGGGAGAAAAGGGCCTGTGGAGCAGGTGAGGGGCTGGGCCTTTGGGCCCTCACCCCATGGGGAGTCTTGCTGGTCTCCCTGCGGGCTGTGCTGAGCTTGGACTTCTCTTTCCACCTCCTGGAAAGCTGTGAGATCAGGTTCACCGGGGTCAGCAGGTGCCCCTGGAGCAGAGGCTGTGGTCTCCATAGGGTGATCTTTGGCTTTCTTTGCCCCAGTACCTGGCCTGAGAAGCCCACACTGTCTTGTCAATTCAGGAACCCTTAAGAATACTTAAATCTGTGTGCACACACATGCATGCACACACACGTGCCTGCAATCCATGGTGCCCACTGCACAGTGTCAGTCCATCCTAGGAATCAACCTGCCATGGACCAGAATGTGCCAGCTCAGACTCCATTTTACAAACCTTTTTTCCCTTATTTTCCCATCTCCTTTCCATTTATGTCATCTATGTATTTTATGATCCTTAAACCCACTTTGAATCCTTTCTGGAACTATGGAAAAATCTAAGTAATCCTGTTAGTCTCCATCACCTTTTCTAGAAGCAGGGGTCAGAGTCCCATCACTGGGAAAGGATTAACAAACTCAGTGCATGCTCGGTACCCTAAGGGATGCACTGTCAGGAGACTCACCACAGTACCTTTGCTCAAAAGCAGAGTGATGATTATTTTAGAAAATTAGGTGATAGATACCATTTCAAAGGCACTTGGGAAGGATTAAGACATGCAGATAACAAAGACTACCTGAAAAAAATGGGCAGAGGATATAAACAGATAATTCTCCAAAGAAGAAATTCAGATGGCCAACAGGCACATGAAAAGATACTCTACATCCCTAATCATCAGAGAAATGCACATTAAAACCACAATGAGGTATCACCTCACACCAGTTAGGATGGCCAACATAGAAAAGACTAAGAACAACAAATGCTGGTGAGGATGTGGAGAAAGGGGAACCCTCCTACATTGCTGGTGGGAATGTAAGCTAGTTCAACCATTGTGGAAAGCAGTATGGAGGTTCCTCAAAAAACTAACAATAGAAATACCATTTGACCCAGGAATTCCACTTCTAGGAATTTACCCTAAGAATACAGCATCCCAGTTTGAAAAAGACAGATGCACCCCTATGTTTATTGCAGCACTATTTACAATAGCCAAGAAATGGAAGCAACCTAAGTGTCCATCAGTAGTTGAATGGATAAAGAAGATGTGGTACATGTACACAATGGAATATTATTCAGCCATAGGGAGAAAACAAATCCTACCATTTGCAACAACATGGATGGAGCTACAGGGTGTTATGCTCAGTGAAATACGCCAGGCGGAGAAAGACAAGTATCGAATGATTTCACTCATCTGTGGAGTAGAACAATGAAGCAAAACTGAAAGAACAAAACAGCAGCAGACCACAGACTCCAAGAAGGGACTAGCAGGTAACAAAGGGGAGGGTGGGGGAGGGAGGGTGGGGATGGAGGGAGAAGGGGACTGTGGGGTATCATGATTGGTGCACATGGCGTGTGTGTGGGGTCACAGGGAAGATGGTGTAGCTCAGAGACAAATAGGAACTCTGTGGCATCTTACTACACTGATGGACAGTGACTGCAATGGGGTGTGGGGTGGGAGACTCGATAATAAGGGTGAATGTAATAACCACATTGTTTTTCTTATGAAACCTTCATAAGAGTGCATATCAATGATACTTTAATTTTTTAAAAATGTACCACACACACACAAAAAAAGATTGTACCTAAGATCGCATGAAACTACAGCAGCAGGATGGGCCGGCCAAGTCTGAGCTTCCACAGGACGCATCAGACCTTGTGTCTCAGACACCAGCCAACCTCCCGCGCCTGCTCTCGCCCACTAAGCCGGCCGCCACTACCCACAAGAGGTCTGCAGCTCGGGCTGGCGGCCACAGGAATGGACGGGTGGTCGGCCAGCTGACGCTTCAGCTGCGGGCCCTGCCCCACCTGGGCCTGTTCCTTTTGGGCACACACAGTGGGTGATGGGTGAGCATGCCGAACACCGGGGGAGTCTGCAGATGCCACGCAAGCCCAGCTGTCCTCTGTACCATGTCTAGGGGCTAGACAAGCACCCTAGCCCTCACCTTCCCACTGGTGATTTCTCTCTTTTTTCCTTTAGCAAGTACTTAACTATCTAGAGAATCGACTTGGTAGATCTTGACACGTTCCAAGTCACAAAGTACCTGACCTGAAGCTAAGCCTTTGCTTTCAGTGCCGGCTCCTCCCACAGCCTGGTTTCTTGTGGAGGCTTTGCAGCTTGCAGAAACAGCAAGAATACCTGATGTTGTATTCGTTATATGGCCACAGGGGACAAAATGCAGCAACACGAGCACATCTCAGGGGGCAAACAGGGCCAGCCTCCCACAGAGGAGCCGTGGGACACGGTGGCCCTCTCGCGTGTCTGAGCATTCATTTGCACATGGGCCCGCACGTGGGCTGTGCCCAGTGAAGGATGGTGCTCAGCACACGGTCATGGCATCCGAGGCAGCCTTGGCATCCTAACACAAGGAGGGGCATGGGGGCAACGTCAGGCCCTCTTGCCTTGTGCCGTCTCCACACAACTTTGCCTGGCAGCGGTGCCCTGGTACCGGGAGCCTGTGTGTTCACCCTCATCTTGAAATCCGGTGTTTTGTTCTTTGCCCTGGTGCTGCCCTGGCCCAGCTGACTGGTGGCGTGATTGTCCTGTGTGCTGGCCAGCAGATAGGAGTGGTGGCCACGGCCATGCTGAGACTGGTCAAAGGCCGGGGTTGACGCTTGCTGTGACCCCAGTGCAAGTGTGGCGTCAGCTCCAGAGGGTGGGGCAGGACTTGCTGGGAACGCTGGGAAAGACCATTTCAAAAATGTCATCAGGAAACTTCTAAACCAAAACAACCTAAATAGGCAGTAGCCTCCCTTTCCTGGTCCAAGCCTTACAATCATAGTCAAGATATAAACAGAAAGACAAATGAGTAGAGACATGATGTCACAGGAACACGAGAAGGGAAACCCTCACTGGACCAGAAATGGCAGCTCCCTGAAGAGGAGGAAGCAGGCAGAGGCAGGAGGAGACAAGGTGGGAGGAGCTGCTCTGCTGCGAGAGGCAGGGGCCCTTGGGGACCCACCCCAGGGGATGGCGGGTGCCCAGGTGGGCAGACGAGCGGGGGTACTGCGGGCTGACTCCACAGGCAACAGTAGGTGTGCCTCACAGTGAGGCGGGCACCCAGCGAGGTTAGCAGAGCAGGACAGCGTGCACACGGGAGATGCCAGGACTTGGAAAGCACAGGCGAGAAGCTTTACCACACTCACCGAGGGTCACCCAACCGGGGGAAGCAGAATATCAGTTTGGATAAAAATAAAGCTGACAACACCCAGCAGGTGGGCCGCTGGAGGACTGCGGGACGGAGCATGTGGGGAGGAGGCAGTTGATGGCTGTCCCTTGTGCGTGTATCACAAATACAGGACAGGTTACCTGCAGGAGGGGCTGGGGAGTAGGACGCACCAGGGCTGGTCCTCTACCTGAGAAACCGTTATGTGCAAAGAACAATCAGAACCAAGCACCTGATCAGGCTGGTAACGGCCGGGAGGGTGTGGGGAAGGGAGGGCACCGTGCTCCACAAGGGGATACCTGTGCAGTGCTGCTGCCCCTTTCTCAGTCCTGCTGCGGCTCTGGGGAGGGCAGCCTCACTCCCGGGGCACCAGCTGTGCCAGGGCGGTGGGGGTTTGTGACCCCCGAAACGGGGGCCGTGTGCTGCGGCCGGTCGTGCCTGAGGGACTGGTGCAGGTGCTCACCTGGTTTGGGGTCTTTGGTGGCAGCAGCTCCCCTCAGGGGCATCTCCTGGGAGATTTAAAGAGGCAGCGCCTCCCTCAGGTGCAGCCAGACATTTAAGGAAATCTGTCTGGTTGGCTACAGATAAAGGAAGAGAAACGTCAGCAACAACCAATACACTTTGCAAACGGAGTTTCGAAAAGTCGCAGACAGTCCCAGGCCTCAACAAGCAAAAACCCACAGTCCTGAGGAGTGAGAGGGTCTAACTCCCAGAGTCACCACATTCTGATATTCAGAAGGTCCAGTTCTCAACAAAAAAATTACAGAATATGCAAACAGGAAAACATGGCCCATTCAAAGGAGAGCAAAAATTTGACAGAATTTCCCCAAGGAAGCCTGGACATTCAAATGAATGGTCAAAGACGCTAAGTCAGTTGTGTTAAATATGCCCAGTGTGCCAAAGGGGATCAGAGGGAAGGCCTGCAGGCAGCCAGGGCACGGGGGGTGTGAAGGGACATCAACAAAGGGCGGAAATCAGCAGAAGGAGCCATGCGGGGACCCTGGAGCTGAAGGCACAAGGGGAGGCGAGAACTTCAGAGGAGCTCAGCCGGTGTGGGCAGGAGGGCCGCCGGCCGGAGGACACCCCCAGGCCCAGGCGGAGCCACAGAGGAGGAAGGGCAGGCAGGCAGCGTGACCGTGAGCACAGGGCCCCGGGAGAGGCCGAGAAAGCGTTGGAGGAGCTATTGGCTAAAGACTGTCCACTCTGAGGAGAGAGGGTGACCCACACGCCCGAGAAGCCCAGCAGCTCCAAGCAGATGAACCACAGCAGCCCCCGAGTGAGGCGGCCGGTCCCCATGGGCTCTGGTGACATGCCCAGCAGGCTCTGCGTCAGGACTGCGGGCAGCAGCGGGACGTGCCTACAGTCCTGGGAGGAAAGGAAGCCTGCCAGCCCAGGACCCTAAGCCCAGCAGAACTGTCTTCTAAGAATGAAGAAGAGAGAAGATACCCTTGGACTAAAGCAGAGGGAACTCCTTCCCCACAGACGTTTTGACGGGGGCCCTTCGGGCTGAAATCCGAGAAAACACAGGAGGCTGGCGAGGTGGCCACCTGGCTGGCGGAGGAGCCGGCGCTGCTGCACTTTCAGTCTGTAACTCCTTTTTTTCCCTATGATTTCAGACAAATTCATAATACAATGACTATGTATCTGTCAGTGGGTACACGGCGTACAAAGATGTGATGTGTGACATCACAATATAAAGGACGGGGTGGAGAAGGGCAGGGGGGTGTCTGTACACCAAGGAGACCGAGTCGGAGCCATTTGAACCACGTCGCCGTAAGTGTGAGGCGAGGACTGTGATCCCCGAGGCAACTGCCGAGTTGGTGACTGAAAACACACTGAGCAGCAGAGGACGAATAAGCGTGTGTGGGAAGCAAGAGGCCCGCAGCCAGAGGGGCTGAGCCACACCCGCTGCCACGGCCACAGCCACTCGGCACTGACCACAGAGTCCAGCCGCCACACACACATGATGCCCTTTCTACAAAACAAAAAGCGATCAACACAATGAGTGTCTGTCCTTTTCAGGAATGGTGTGACCTAAAACACTACAGAAAAGGAGAACGAGAGAGGGAGAGGCATGGCTGTGTCTCAGGAACTGGGGGGTGGGGGCCACCTGAGCAGATGAAGCCCACGTCAGGACCCGGCCTCGTCTGGGGCGGTCGTGCTCCTGTCATCAAAAATAAATGAGCAAAGGCAGGCCCGGCATGGATCAGTGACGGCCAGCGCCCCCACCCAGGGCCATGACCATGCGGTTCTGTGCATCAGGGCCCAAACAGGCATGTGTGCATTTGCTGTGCAGTTGGGAGGCTGGACGCTGCCGTGCCCATGCTGCCTCCTGCAGTCTCCACATGCACGGGCTCTGGCAAGTAGCATCTAACATCCCCTCATCTCCCTGTAAGGAGGCAGGGACTTGGGGTGGGGGGCGTCTGTCAGCTTATGCAAGGCCACAGATGCTGCAGTGGCTCCATCCAGAACAGAGCCCAGGCCCGCGGGAAGCCAACCCGTGCACGCTATGGTGCCAGTCAGTTTTCAGTCACTCTGCTGAGACCTGCAGCCTTGGAGTCCCTGCAGAGGTGGGCCCGGTGCAGTGGGCAAAGTGGTGGAGTCAGGGCAGCAGGGTCACACGCGGGCTCTGGACTGAGCTGTGGCCGGATGCCCCCAGGCTTGCTGGGGCTGTGGACATGTGTGAGGGGCTAGGGCCTGCCTCTCTTGGTCAGGACGGGCTCTCCTAGGTGGAGTGGCACCAAGCCCAGACTCCACATGCGTCCTGCTGAGTCTCTCCTGCCATGGAGCTGAAACCGGGCCTACGGCCTTGAGGCTGGCCACCCGGTCTGCGGGAGCCATGCTGCCCTGGGCCTGCCTGGGTGCCTCTGAGACAGGGACCATGGGTATAGTCAGAGTAAGGTGAGGGCCTCCGGAAAAAGCAAGGCAGGATATTTGCAGTCAGAGCAATGTAACTACATGCAAGGAAACCCCCTACCAACACTCTGTGTTAAACATGCAGCTCTAGAGTCATTCTTCAGTGAGATCAGATGATATTCTCCAGGTAAAGGAAAGTAGCCCATGTTTTTATTATGCTAACCATTTGTAATCATGTGTAAGATTCACCTTAGCATGCTAAAAGGCCCAGGCCTCTGTGCTTTCCTCTTTGGGATCTGATAAAGTGATTTTGCAAACTAGGCAACTAATTTAGCATGCAGACTCAGCTGTAAACAACACAGTAAAAGGCAGGAAGGATTCCACCTTAAAGATAAGATTGCATTTTAACACTCAAGAAGTTAAGAAGTAAGATTCTTAACTTAACTCTTTAGCAAACAATACCTCAGCCCACTTTGAGGGCTGGGCAAGCGGCCTTATTTGACAGGCTCCCAGACCAAGACGTTAGCATCTCAGGAAGAAATCATCAGAGCAGGAAATTGCTTGTGTTAATTCAATTCTAAATATTCAGGGACCACTTAATAAGTCCACACCCCTAACTTTTTTTCACATTTCCAAAAATCCTCAACTGTGTATAAAACCCCTAACAACACCAGGAACTCTCTTGTCCCCTCCTGGCATGAGCCGGGAGCTCTGTCCTCTCGCTGTATCTCTCAATAAAAGTCTCTTCCTGGCTCTCCTACCTTGGGTGTTTGTGAAATTCATTTTTCGACTCTGCAAACAAGAGCCTCAGCCTCACCTTGCTGGGGCCACCCTGTCCCGGGTGTCAGCTGTGGGCCGGCTCCCTCAGCTCTGGGCCTGCACACATGTCATGACGTGCCTGTGTGCCCTAGTTCTGGCCGTCCGGTGCACACCCACCATTTTCCTGCCTAGCTGTTCGCTACACACAGTTACTCCCCAATTCTTCACTCTGAAAAATCCCAAGCATGCCGACAAGTGGAGAGCATTGTGCAGAGAGCTCCTGTAGACAGCCACCGAGACTCTCCACGGCCCTCGTTCTGTTCTGCGTCCAGTATCAGGCACGCCCATCCACGCTCGGTGCCTGGTGATCTTGAGGGTGGTGGTAGCCAGCGGTCAGCACGGGTGCTGCAGTTTCAGCAACGCTTCCAAACTCTGCCACTGCCCCGTCGGCGCTCCACAGTCCAGAGTGAGTCTGCCCGCCCCCTTCACTGCCCCGGGCCCACACTGAACATTTGGCACCAGTCCACAAGTCTTCCAGGGGACTGTCCGTGCCTCAGGCCCCACTTTGGCCCCCAGCCTTGCCTCCAGGGCTCAGTGAGAGCAGCTCTGGGCATACCTTTAGCAACACAGTGCTCCCAGCAGACGGTGGTGATGGAGCTCAGACTGGCGAACCTGAGCGGTGGTGGGAACTCCTTCTGCTTCACTCTGCTAGGATGGGGCAGGAGGGACACACACCAACAGAGGCTCGGGCGGCGGAGCCCCATCCTCTGCAGGCCGCAGAGTGCCCCACAGATGTCCCCTACTGCAGGTCTCCTGTCTGCTGTGTGGAATGGTAGCTCCTGGGAGGGCATCCGAGAGCTCAGAAGTCACTATGCACCTGAAGGGATGCGGTTTGCAGGAAGGAGCCTGCTTGCTCATTGGCAGGATGGCACAGAGATGCCTCCCCACAGAAATCAGAGCAGGCCACTCAGCGGTCTTAGTTGAGTGACGCGTCCTTGAAGTCAGACAAGAGCTTCATATGTGCAACGAAGCCCATTCCCTGCTCTTCTTCTCATCCATCTGGTCAATGTCTATACACCCATTCGATGTGCTAAAATAAACAGCCTGGACAAACGCCCTGATAAGTTTGCCTGATAGCGAGCCCTAGGAGACACTTTATAAAGTCCTACACCTAGTTTTCCACCACAATGTGCGTGATCGCGTACCTCTCACCCCAGGCACTGTGCATGTCTTCCCTGTTGGCTGGGTCAGGCAAGGCCCCAGTCCCCAGGGACCACACCTGACCAGCTACAGCAGGTGTGGCCAGATCGGTCAGGTGGAGATGCTGGTCTGACCTGCCGGTTTGAGCAACTGGATCTGAACTATCAGGTTTCCTCTGGGCACATTTTCTGCAACAAAAAAGGACTCATATTTTATTGCTCATGGCCTCCTGAAAATTGTGAACTTACACTGTGTCAGTGTAATGCTTCACGACTGGTCTTTTGTTAATCAAGGTCAGAGGAATGTGGCACACAAAGATTTAGACCCAATGTCACATCGTGTTTGAAAAGCCAGTGTCCTGAAGAGAGGTGTGGGGCCTTGCTCGCACTGTGGGACAGACAGGGGTGGCCGCAGAGCCCAGGCCCCAGCTCCCTAGGCTCTGCCGGCAGGGAACCCGACTTGGCGGGAGTGCCTTTTGGCCCCAAGATACCATCACACGGAGTGCCTGCTGGTACTGCTGGGGAGTGAGAGGGGGCCATGGGCCGCATGCATGCAAGAGAGCTCCTGTCCACTTGCGGAGCCCACGATGGCATTTGCCCGTGTTTAATGCTGCTCTCAGGTGCCCTGTGGGAGGGCTGAAGAGTGCCGCCTTCCCAGCTGCCGTCCTACGGGACGGGCCAGCAGGGGAGCTTGTGGTCAGGGTTTCCAGGGTCCCCCCAGGTGCTAAAGACTCTTGCCTGCTCCCTTCAGGAAGGCCAGTGATCAGGGCTGCTGGCGGGGAGGACTGGAACCAGCTCAGTGACTGGCTCAGGGTGGTACTGGGTGTGGCCTTACCAGTCTGGGCAGTGGGCCCCTCATCAGTGAGAATGAGGGCTCTCCCACGTGCCCTCCCCAGGCTCCGTGGTGCCTCCCAGCCCGCAGCCTCAGCACAGCCACATGGCCCCACTGCCAGCAGAATTGGCTGTCATCGTGGAGAAGGCCCACCTAGGAGCCGGGCCGTGGCGGAGGGCAGAAGAAAGCTGCTCTGTCAGGATGGGGTGGGGAGCGCCCAGGGCACCCAGGCAGCCCCGCTCAGCCCTTGAGGTTCCACGTGGGAGGCATGAGGGCTGGCACGGCGTGCACAGGGTAAACACCTCTTTCTTACTGTATTTTAAAAATTGCAACAGATGACTCTGGATGAGATTTATTGTTGTTACATGGGGGGAATGCATCCCACAAACGATGTCGGAAACATGAAAGTGTTTTATAAAAGGCGACTTTTCCCACTGCAGATGTAACTGACATGGAACACAGTTAAGGCTGACAGTGTGCGTGACTGGTGTGGACTGTGAGAAGGTCACCCATCCCTCACACTGGCACTCTTTCTTTTCTTGTGATGAGAACTGTTAAGATCTACTCTGTCAGCAGCTTCCCAACACGCTAAGGTGCCCTTGCCCAGCCTCTGTGGGAGGCGGAGTGCTCACTGTGGTCCAGGGAAAACACAGCGGGACAGGATGCCAGTGCCTCCTGGACTCCGGGCCAAGCCGCACCCTCAGCGCCACCGGGACTAATGAGAACCCACGGGCTCCAGGTGGGGAGATGGGTGCTGGCAACAGTACCTAGAACGTGGACGTGATCTGGGTACAGAGCAGAGGCAGGATATGAGCGGGGGCGACAGAAAAGCCTGCGCTGCCTTGAAAAGACTATGAGTAGAAATACGGATGTTAAAAGGCAGCTCTGGTGAGAGCACAGAACACAGGAGGGGAGGGGAGGGGAGGGAAGGGGAGGGGAGATGAAAGGTCAGGACTACCTCCTTGTTCTGGTGGCTGAGGCCACCTCCCCCATCTGGGGGGCTGGGCCTGTCAGCCCCTTTGAGCCATTGGTGTCACCCCGAGAGGAACCCACCTGGACTAACTAAGGTGCCCATGCTCACACTTGCGGTTTCATCTGGCAAAGCAAACAGTTTGAGGTCTTAGACCCGGAGCATCTCAGCCGAGCTTCACACTGCAGTGGGTCGGAGCCCAGAGCCCTGGCATGGAGCTGGGCGTGGTGGGGCCATCGGTCTGTGGGCTTGGTCATGGCACCTAGCATCTGAGCCAGAGAGGGGTAATTTCAAGGCTAAGGTTTATGCCATGTACCCACTGGCCTTCAGGCTGCTTGGGGCTGCTGATGCTTCCGGCCTCTCCTGTTCGGAGTGGAACGTCTATCTGCCTATCTTCTTGCTGTATATTTTGGAAGCAAACAACTTGTCTGATTTTACAGGTTCACAGATAGGGGAGAACTTTGTCCAGGATGAATTGGACCCTAAGTTGCAGCCATAACTGTTGTGGGTGACTTAGATGATGAGATTTAGGACTTTGAGTTGATGCTTGAATCGGAAGACGTTGTGATGGGGTGAATGAACTTTGCTTGTGCGAAGAACACGGGTTTTGGAGGGTCAGGGGTGGGAAACAGTATATGTTAAATAATGTCCCTTGGGAAACAATACATTGGAAGTCTAATTCCCCAGACCTGAGCATGTGACCACGTTTGGAGACAGGGTCTTTCAGAGCAATCTGGTTAAAACAAGGTCCTTAGGGTGGGCACTAATCAGATATGAGTGCCAGCCTTGTATGAAGGGGAAACGTGGACACAGAGCGGATAGGCATAGAGGGGAGTGATGTGAGGACGTGGGCAGAAGACGGCCACTGACAAGCCCAGGAACGGCCGGAGCAGCTCCTGCACCCTCAGAGGGGCTCTAGCCTGCAGACACCCTGACCTGAGACGTGCATCTCAAGCAGTGAGCCTCTGCACTCCTACTATGAGCCACCCCCGTGGCACCGTGCCATGGCAGCCCTGGAGAATGACTCTTGCCCTGACACTGAGCACAGACCTCCTGGTCTTGAGTTTTGCATGAAGGTGACTTTCAGGGCCGCGTGCCATTTCAGCGGATAGGAGCACCCTTACCCTGGGTCGTGATCTCTACAGATGCTCTGTGGTTCTGAGACGAGACAGCCACATGCACCTGCCACTGTGTGCCCAGTGCCCTGGGGAAGAGCCAGCCTGGCTCTCAGGCTGAACAGATGCCACGGTGATGAGCGGCCTCAAAAAGGACATCCAAACACAGCTTCACACGTTATTTGACTGACAGGGAAAATAAATGAGTCTGTCTCATTTGTGTGTGTTAGTTCAGGTGTTAGTTGTAAAGAAGGGAGAGAATTATCGTAGCTTTTGCAAGATAAGTGAAGATGAGATACATGAGCGGCTATAAATGTTAACAAGGCTAAGTGAAACAATTTTACTCCTTTATGTCATCACGTTACTTAAGAATATCCCATCACAGATGAACTGTCTTCCCAAGCAATCCGAGTCAGGGAGAGAATGGTTATTTCCCAGATAGAAAGCAGCTGCCCTGAGCGCTGACTTACCCATGCGCAGATGAGCTCAGGCTGGCGGCTGGTGGCTGTGGGCGAAAATGATAATTAATAGAATGCAAAACAAAGAACCTGCTGATGTTGAGGTTATTTTTCAGACATTCAAGTCCATTATTTGTCAGCGTCAATCAGTGATGAAATGGGGCAGGCTCTCAAGCAGGCAGTAGCTTTCCGCCCCAACCACACCCCGTGTGCTCAGGTGTTTGCTCCCACAGACCCGTGGCTGCCAGGCCAGCAGTCGGGGTGCACTTCCATACCTTCCAAAGCAGTGTCGCCCAGAGGTCCTCTCTGGTGAAGAGTTTGCTCACATCTCTTTCCCATTTACAGAACTGGGTTGTTTCTCCTTATTCTGTTTTGTGAGTCCTTTATATATTCCGGTTACAAGCATGTGGTTTGCAAATATTTATCCCAGTCTGTGGCTTATATCTTTATTTTTGTAGTGTTGACTTTTGAAAAGCACATGTTTCTAATTTTGATGAAGTTCAAATTTTCATTTTTCTTCTTTAATAAGGTTTTTGGTGTTGTATTAAAGAAAACTGCCTAACTCTAGATCACAAAGACTTTATTGTTTTCTTCCTAAAGTATTACAGTTTAGCTCTTAAACTTAGGACTATGGTTGATTTTGAGTGATTTTTTGTGTGTGGTATGAAACGGGGCATGAAGTGTGTTTGTAATATGGCTACCCAATTGTTCCAGCCCAATATATTGAAAATACTATTGTTCTCCCATTAAACTGCCTTGGTACCTTTGTTTAAAACCCACTGGCCAGAAATGTAAAGGCTTTATTTCTGGAGTTTCTATTCTGTTCTGTGAATCTATATGTCTTTATGTCAGAACCTGTCTTGAATCATGTAACTTAAGTGTAAGTTTTGAAGTCAGATTGTGTGAATCCTCCAATCTGGTTCTTTTTGTTCTAAACTATTTTGGCCACTAAGTTCTCTGAATTTCCATATAGCTTTTAGGATCAGCTTGCTGTTTTCTTAAAGAAAAATGTTTGTGGGAATTCAACAGGGACCATGGTAAGTCTGTGGATCAGTTTGGGGATAATTTTCTATCATGATAATATTGAATGCTCCAATCCATGAATATTTTATGTCTTTCCATTTATATTTGGATTGTGTTTAAGGCAATAGCTTATAGCTTTAGGTGTACAGTTTTACACTTGTTTTATTATTTTTTGATGCTATTGAGAATGGAAGTTTTCTAATACCATTTTCAGATTCTTTATTGCTAGTGTACAGAAATAAAATTGGTTTTTATACTAAGTTGTACTCTACCATCTTTCTTATTTCTACCAGCTTTTTGCAGATTTGTTAGAAGCATGTTTCCTGCAAATAAATAAAATTTTAACTTCAAATATACATGACTTTAATTTATATTTCCTGCTTTCTTGCACTGGCTGGAACTTTAGCTAGATACCGAGTAGAAGTCTGGAGTGGACACTGTTGCCTCTGTCCCAGTCTTGAGAGGAAAGCACTCAGTATGAATTAAACATGAGTTAGGTATAAATTTCATGGGTGCCCTTTACAGGATTGAGGGTACTTCTGGGGGATTTCTAGGCTGTGAAATTTCTCATCATTAACAGATGTTATTATGTCAAATGCTTTTCCTGATTCATGTGTTCATATTTATTTTCCTTTATTCTATTGATGTGTTCATTACTTCATTTTCAGATACTAAACTAACCTTACATTCCTGGCATAACCCTCAGTCTGGGCACATGGTCGTGCATATATATATGTGACTGCATTTGATTTGCCAATATTTTGCCAGTGACATTTGCCTCTGTGTTCATGAATGACACTGGCTTATGAGAGTTTTCTTTCTCGGTGACATTGTCTGGCTTTGGGCCTCAGAATGCAAGTTGGGAAATATTACCTCCTTCTCTATTTTCTGAAAATCTTGGTGCGTGCTTGGTATTTTTTCCTAAAATAATGGGTGGAATTCACCAATGAAGTCATTAGGACCTGAGGTTTTCTTTGTGAAAAATTTTAACTTAGTTCAATGTCTTCATTTGTTATATGTCAAACCAAACTTTGTTTCTTCTTGAATCAGTTTTAGAACAATAAATCCCTTTCTTAAGTAATAAAGCGTATTTCAACCTTGGACATTTATAATTAAGTCTAGAAAAGTTTGAGAGACCCAAACCCATAATGTTACTATTTTTATACTACAAAGTCAACTGTATGCATTTGGTATTTTATGTTCTCAAATATGGAAGGGAATTTGACCTCAGGGATGGGAAAGAGAAAGGTTTCATCTCTCAGTCTTAAAGATCTGCCGGCACTTAGGAAGTGAGCTTGGCCTTGTTATCTCCTGTAACCAAATGGAAATAATAAAGCTGTGCCTGGGAGAATCATTAGTGGGGTTTCAATGACAAATGTCTGTCAGGGGAGCAGCCACACAATGAGTTGGCAGCAGGTAACCAGGGGACTATCCCAGGAATCCAAACATAGGATCACCCTGCTTTTAATGACAGCAAAGAAAAAGCTGTGGCTGCCTGATTATGGCTTGGAGTGAGGGTCAGTGTGCCCCAGCGCGGGGTGGGGCGGGCTGGAGGCAGGACAGTTTCCACTAAATCAAGGGCAGATACATTTAGTATCTGCAGACTTCCAGAAAAGCCAGCAAGGAAGAAGACTGGCTGCCAGGGTCACTGTTCCTAAAAGTGGGTGTGTTGGCCCCCTTCCCGTTGCTCTTATTCCAAGGAGCTCTCTAGTGATGCTCCGCAGGGATCGCTATGAAATGAAACCCCTCCCAGAGAAAATGAAACCTCTGTAACCTTCAGAAATCGGTATAGCCACAAAAGGTGTTGAAAATCGCCCACATGAACCCCTGGGGCAGTTGACCTCTGACCAGCAGAGATGGGTGGGCCTCAAAGGGGTCACCCTGCTGGCAAGGTCAGCAGACACAGAATGATTACACAGAAGCCCCACAGTTAATTTTCTTTAAAAATCTTTTTAAAAAGTCCCTCACTTTTCTTCCGTTCTCCACCCAACTTTGTTCCCATTTGAGGAGCGTCCCTGGGTATCACATAAATGCTTCACACCAAAGAGGCCATTCCAATAGCGTTCTTCCCTCGGTTCTTGGAGGCGCCTTGTTCCCCCTTCGGTTCTCACCCAGGCCCACCGGCGGCTCTCCACTTACCTGTGGAGCCCGGGCGTTCTCTGGGTACAGGGTGGGGGTGGAGCACGGACTCGGGCACCGAGCCGGGGGCCGGAACTCCTTGGACTTCTCTCTGCTGGGAGGGCAAGAGGCAGGAAGGCGCCAATCGGCAAGCACGAACCCGATCTGGGCAGTGAGAGAACGGGGCGTTGAAGGCCGCAAATACACGCGAGCGCCCTTGCAGCGCGTCCTCCCATCTGCCCCAGGCTGGCAGCCCCTGGGGGTTTGTTGGGTGGTCCCGGGCGGACTGCACAATGTAAGACACCCTCCAGGACCCTCCCGCGTCAAGGCCCACGATCGCCAACCCGTGGGACGCCCGCTCCCACACCGACACCGAAACGCAAGCCCCAGGGGGTGCGCGGGCCTCATTTACAAGAGAAAGGAGGCGCCCTAGGGCGCACAGTGCCTACCACTCTGTGGTCATTTCTCCCCACAGCTCTCGGAAACTAACCCGGGGGGCTGTCCTTGATTATCAGGCAGGTCCAGGATAATCATGTGAGACTTTGAAAGCAGACATGAAGGAGAGGAGGAAGTCGATTCCAAGCAGGAGGGGACCTGACCCTTGCTCCTGACTCCCGTCCGAGGGGGCAGCGTGGCCGGCCGCAGGACTAGCACCTTCTGGCAGCACTCCCCGCCAGGGCTGCAAGGAAGGCTGCCGGGACCCTGACCGCCACCTCCCGAGTGCTAAGCAGGGACCCAGCTGAGCCCGCCCAGGCTCGTGCCCAGGGTGCTTTGAGACAGAGTCTTGTTTGGAGCCACTGAATTGTGGGAATTTGCCATGTAGCAATGGAGAACTAATACAAGTCACCTGATGGGCATTAGCTGAGTGGAACTCGTTTAAAAAAACTATCTTCACAGGTGTGGCCCAACTCCCCACTGATATTTTTAACCCATCTGGTCAATTTTCGTATGCACAGTCCATTTAATGTTCCACAACAGATAAACAGTCCAGGGAAACACTCCCAGTAAATTGGTCTGCTGACTATTACTGGAGAAAGGCATTTTACAAAGCCCTACAGTTTTCCTCTAAAATGTGTACCTGCTGTTAACATCACTTCACTCCACAGGCACTTACAGAGTGAACTTGTTTCGGTGCTGAAGTGTCACGTGATGTAAACATACTCCTTGATCTCTAGGAACTGAGATCCTGCTGTGCCTAAAAACAAGGCTGCGTCTATTAGTCAGCTGCTGGGTTGTGAGGTTACCCTAGAAACATCTCCACATTGAAAAAAGGCCATTGATGATTTACTGCCCATGGCATTTGGAGGGTTGGTAAACTGGCATTGTGTTGTATCCCACCTGTCACACAATTAATTCTTTCAATAAATAAGGGTAATTCACTTTCCTGTTGGAGAACTAGACCAGAATGAAAATAAAAAATAATATTCCCAAAATGAGGAATAGGGTACATCCCAAGGATGGTATAATTTATATTCATAAAAATCGTGTTTTTTTCTTTTAACTATGTTCACGATATATGGAGTTTTTAAAAAGGGTTTCTAAAAGTTGTGCAGTATGATTATAATTTCATTTTTAAGACGATAACACACAGAAAAACGTTAAAAAGTAAGATCTGAAAGACCGTGAACACGCAGCCGGAGCTGTTGGCAGACGGAACGACGGCGATGTCCGTTCGTCTTCACGGTGGGAATTTTTCAGTTTCCGAACTTCCCCTGATGAATATGCACTGATTAGGCAAACCGGAAAAAACAGGTTTTTTTTCCTGTTTGGTTTAGAGCGTAAGTTTACCATCCTGGTTCCAGTTAGGTTTCGATCATTCTTGCCAGAAAGGGATAAAAGAAGGAATGTGCTTAGATTTTATTTCAAAAAACTTTTTTAAGGTATTTCAAAGCGAGATTCAAAATGATTCAGGTACTGACGACAGCACCGCCCTGCTCCCAGGGACACGCACCTACTAGGAAGCACCGCGGGCAGCGCGAGGGGGCGACGCCTCCCGGACGCCCCGCCGCCCCTGCGCCCCCGCGCCCAGACCTGCAAGCGGGCTCGGCCTCCCGGCCCGGCAGGCTCGCGGAGGGCGAGGCCGCGACACCCAATGTTGGCGCCGGGCGGCCGCCGGGAGCCGCGTCCTGGGCGCTTAGCCCCGCCCCGGGGGGCGGATCCAGGGCGTGGAGATGACGTAGGAAAGCGAACGTCAGCGAAGCACAAGGCGGACCCCGCTTCGCGTGGGGGAAGGAGCTCTGAGCGGCCCGGCCAGAGGGGAGCACGGCGACTTCTCCACGGAGGTGGGGCAAGCCCAGGGAGACCGCAGCCTTACCCGCAGGCCGAGGGGCTCGGGCAGGCGTCCCCGTGCTTTGGGGCGTCGGAATCCGCAAAACGAGAAGAGTTGGGCCCCCGGCCGAGGCTTTCCCCAATCCCCGTCGGCCGACCTGGGGGGTCACGGCCCCGGGGTCCCCTGCATCCAGGGACAGGTTCCCCCAGGGGGAGGCTCTTCTCTCAGCCCTCGTGTGGATAAAATGAGAGTTTCTGTGTCCAGGATTCTCACCTGGCCCTTGTTGACTAGCTCACTGCACACCTGTGGGCAATTCATGGCTGTTGACTCTATAAAAAGAGCTCCGCCTGGTGCTCTGGGTGCGACACGGTGGCAGGGCTGCAAGGCTGCAGGAGAGCAGAGGCTGGAGTGGTGGCAGCGCCGAGGACAGAGGGGCCCAGAGGCAGAGACCGGCTTGCTGCATGCAGACTCCCTTTGAGTGAATGGGATTCTAGTGACTGACCTGCCACCATGGAAATAAAGTTGGGTGTAACCCTTTCGCCCCAAGAATGCTTTGCTGTCAATTTCTTTGGTCACACTGAATCCATAGTGAACTTGCCGGGGCTGAAACCCATTGGCAAGACACCTTGTCACACGCGTGCATGTTCTCACTTCCCTTTGGTGAGAACTGGGGGTGGGACAGCTGGACTGCACTCTTCAGTCCAAACTGCTTCCACAGTGGTGTGATGTCACCTCCCCACAGGCAGCGCGGGCGATGTGCCCCTCCATGGCCCCAGCAGCCCTTGGCTGTGGCGATCTTCTTGAGGACAGACCCTCCAGGGGGTGTGTGGTGCATCCCGCCATGGTTTGACCTGCATTTCCCTAATGCTGAGTGATGGGAACCAACTTCACGTGCTTATTTGCCGCCCACAGGTCTCCTTGCTGAAGAGTTTGTTCAAAGCTTTTGTCCATTGAAAAACCTTGGTCATTTTTCTTATTTGAGTTTTGGAAGTTCTTTATGTATTCTGCACTGGCAGATATTTCTGTCTGGTTTTATATCTTCACTTTCTTAATGGTGACCTTTTGAAGAGCAAATGTTTTTAATTTGATGAGAAGCGGTGGCAGCAATGGGGATTAAAAGGAGTCAGCCTTGCTGGCCAGTCCCTCGAGGAGTGAACACAGAAACCATCTAACAGGCACCACACAGCAGACACAGATGTGCGCTGCGGCATACACGCTACACACGCTTCCCTGGACCACCCGGCATAGAGGCAGAGGCTTGTGGCTAAGAGGTCCTGGCCACAGAGGGGGCCTGGGGACACATGAGTGTGAAGCAGAGGCAATCCTGATATCTGGAATGCGGATTTGTCTGCCCTGCTGAGACTTCTGAGCTGTGTTGTTGGCGGCCCTGTGCCATATGATCAAATGTGCTCGACTTCTTGACCACTAGAAAGAACAGCACGAAGGGAGAGTCACCTTCCACCATCCACAGGGACGCAGGGTGGCAGTGTGCAGCCTGCACCACCTGCCTCCCAGGGCTCCACACTGAGCTTCGGGAGCCGTCCCTGACTCGGAAGGCTGGAGATGCTGGAGGCCCATGGGCGCCGCCCTGGGAGTGGTGGCCCTGCCAGCCGTGCGGACCATGAAGTGAGTGTGACCTCTGGCAAGTGCTGGCCCAGTTCCGTTTGAACAAAGCTGAGACCCTGGCTCCAGCACATGGTAGAAGCTCCCCAGGTTATTAGAAGAATCGGGGACATATGTTTATCAATAGAAAAGCATCGGTAATGAACATTGGTTCTGTGCCTGTTTCATCCACATGCTCCGTGGAGGGGCCACACTTTCCATTTCTTCCCCAGAAAACCAACAAACACGAGAACAGATGGTTTGTAATTATTTCTGGAGAGTGGAAGGGGCTGCCCGCAGGAGCCTATCTGCAGCTTTTGGAGCAGACAGCAGACAGGCCGCCCACTCACCCCACCCACCGGGATGCTCTGAGCCCGCCTGCCCGGGTGGGTGAGCCCGTGGGCCCAGCCGTCTCCTTCCCTGGGTGGTCTCCACGACGGCCTGGCGCTTCTCCTTGGTTTGTTCTGGCTTGGCTTGTCCCCCCGCACCGACTCCACAGTCTGCTCAGAGGTTCCCTCTCCCAAGCCTCAAAATGGAACATCCAGCTGCCCGCAGCTCTGACGTGTCCCTGCAGCCCCCACCTCAGGGCGTTCGCGCCTGTGCAGCCTGTCCGAGACTGTGGCTGGTCCTGGCAACCCGTGAGCCAGGTGAAGGGACATCGCTCCGTGGCTGGGTGCCATCCTGCTGCCCTCATGTGCTCGCGCTGATGGAGCCAGCTGCCCTGTCACAGGTGTTCTGACGCACGGGAGCGTCCACATGACAAGGAATGGGAGGTGACCGCTGGCCGACTCAGGAGCTGAGGCAAGGAACAGCCCCACCATGGCCTGGCGACGAACCTGCCAGTGGGTGCCCCCCACCTGAGATGAGCCCACAGCCTCTGCAGCACCTTGACCGGAGTCAGGAAAGCCCCAGGGCTGGAGCTGTGGCTTCTCTGCCAGGCTCCTGGCCCATGGGGACAGAGGTGACAGCTATGTGCTGTTCTAAGCAGATACATTTTCATTTAATTTTACTATAACTAACAGTAAGCAATATCCCAGCATTTTCCTGGAGGTCTCCAATGCTGGAATATCCTAAAACTGACACTTGCTCCTGAACGCGCTCTTTCTCAGAGGGCCTCCTGTGCATCTCCATGTACAGTCAGTCTCCTGCTTCCCCAAGTTAGAGCCCGGGAGGCCCCTGTCCCCAAACCCCAGCTTCCTCCAAGTCCTGTGGCTTTGAGATCCCCAGTGTCCCTCTTGCATCCCTGTGAGCTCATGCCATGTCCCGAAGGCTGCAGCAGGTTCCCAGATGGGCTGGCCTGCCCACCTCCAGGGGGCTGCCACCTCCAGGCTCCCATGCATATGGCTGCTGGGGCGCTGCTTCCCAAACGCACCCAGCCCGGGCCACCCCACTGCCCTCCCTCCGGTGCACTCAGCAGCTTTGGGAAGAGCCTGGCTGGCCAGGGCCCAAGGCTGAGCCTGGGCACTCGCCTGGCTCAGCTGGGATGTCCCCTGCAGTAGACCAAGAGGCCCCTCCTGGGCCGCCTTCTCTGGGAGGCTACAGTGTGGCAGTGGTTCCATCCAGGGAAGGGCTCTGCAGGCTGGGGGACGGCCTGCCTTCCCCATGCAAGGATGCGATGGAGTCTGCTTCTCCGCTTGGCAGATACCCTGTCACTGCACTTCGTGTCTCCATCCTTAGACTCTCCGGTTGGTGCTTTTCTAACTCCCCTGTTCTTTTTTACATATTATCCTGTTCTTGCCTCATAGATGCTATTGTGTTTTCTCTCTGAGCATCTCCACTTACTATTTTTCAAATGCCTTCGTGTTTCCTGTATGCTTTGGGGCGGACTTCAGCCCTGCTGCCTCTCTCAGGTGCCTCTTTGTGCTTTGAGCTAATTTCTGGTAGAGGCTGGAGGAGGGGCCTCCTGCCTCAGGACACGTGTGAGCATGGGGCAAAGACTGGCCAGCTTGGAGTGGGGGCTCAGGGGCACATACTCAGGTAGAGGTGAAAGACGAGTGGTGACGGAGCAGCAGGAGGCTGACGATGTCCAAGAGCAGCACGACCACCCCGATGCCCAGGGCCACTGAGGTCTTCGTCCTTATGGGGAATGAGGGCAGGAACAGCAGCCGTGTGTTCCTGCTGGAGACTTCCATGGGGACAAGGGAGAGACGCATGCATCCAGCACCTGCTGCTGTGGCAGCACTTCTCATCAGGTGGGCACCGGCAGGGGAGGGAATAGCAACTTAAGGGAATGCCTCCCTGCCCAGGGGAGCCCTGCCTTATCTAAGCACCCTTGCAGCCCCTCCTGCCTGCAGTGGGCATTGTGATTCCCACTCTGTGGATCTGGAAGGGGGCTGGGTGGGGGTGCTGAGTGCCCAGGTCTCAGAGCCTGGCCCCTCTGCCAGCCCCAGGGCCCATACTCCCCACAGGTCCACGCTGCCTCGCTGGACCTTCTCCATTCTCAACAGCCACCAGGTCACCTGTAGGGTGTGCTCCCATGGCCACAGGCAGCTGACACACAACCACACCTCTTCCAATAATCAAATGTGAGAAAAACACCGAAGGGCTGCCTGTGAGCCAGTGAAGACCAACTTCCAACTGAAATGTCTTCTCTCTGCACTGTCACCATGCCCGGCTCTGTGTGTGCTGTGGGCAGAGTCCAGTGTGTGCAGGGTGGCTGACTTGTCCCTTTGGCTGGTGACATCATGATGAATTTTCCCAGTGAGAGTCAAGCATGCTGGGAACCTGTCTAAGAAGCCTGTGGAATCTTCTAGAACAGCAAACCCAGGACTTGCCTCCATCAAGAATTCACATGGAGCCAATCTCACCAAGTCCCCGACCCAACAAGTCCCAGGGAGAAGCCAGCCTCCCTTGGGCCCTGCATGCTGGGCCCCTGTGGCCCTTCCCTCGGTGGCCTGCAAGAGCCAGTCACATGATGAGTGCTGGGGGCATAAGGGAGCTGCAGGTGCCAGGAGTGTCCGAGATGCCCACACTGGACCCACACCACCAGGCAGTGAGGGAGGAGCCCCAGGGCCATCCACGGGCTCACAGAGCTCATCCTTGAGTCTGCCAGCACTGGGCAGCCTCTGGCTAAGGCTTTGTGGAGCGTCTGGAGGGCGAGGCATCTGGCTGGCTGTGTCCAAATGCACACAGCAATTCCTGCTGAGCAGGGCCTGCTCTTCCAGAGACTCCCACCACTCACTGTTACTGCAGAAAGAGGCAGGTGCATTTAGGGGTCCATCCTCACAAGGGCATATCTGCCAGAAGCTGGCAGGCCAGGCAAACATTCACAGCATGATGTCCCTGCTGGGGAGGTGGCATCTTTTGCAGTGGGCATAGCAGCAGACAGCGCCACCGTGCTCCGGGCCAGCTGGCCCCCTCCTGTAGCACAGGCTCAGGGAGTGTGGGGGATACCCCACTGCATCCTTGCTTCTGGTCTTCCAGGCTGGCCTGCTGCACACATCCCCAGGAGGGTGTCGTCTGTGGAGGGCAGGCAGCACCTGAGGTGTGGGGACTGGGGGTGAGGCTGGGGGTTCCCAGAACGTTCTGGACTGAGTGACAAGGTCCTAAATTCTCCTGCCCGGTGCACTGGGCTGTGATGTGCTCTACAGAGGTGCCCAGGTGGGTCTCGGAGCAACCAGGACAGGCTCAGGGAGGTGACTCCCCTGAGCCCCTCCCTGCAGGGCCCAGGCTGCTGTGACTGATGGCCACAGGTGAGTGGCTTTGACAATGGAAGTTCATCCTCTGTCAGGTCTGGGGCTGGAGGCCGGGCTCTGCTTTTGCCAGAGGCACCCCGGGGGGTCCTTCCTCTTGAGTCCTCCCAGTCGCTGTGCCCCAGGCACCCTCACGCTGGTAGCTGCATCCTCCCATCTCTGCCTCCATTGTCCCGAGGCCTCGCCTCTGTGTCTGCCCTCCTCTGTCTCTCTTAGGGACACCTGTCATTAGATTCAGGGCCACCCTAATCCAGGAGGACCTCAAAATCCTTAGTCACAGGACGTGCTCTCCAGATAGGGGCAGAGTCATGGTTGAAAGTGAGGTCATGACACACTTCTGAGGCCAACCAGCCCCACAAGCAACATGTGGACATCTGCCCCAAGGCTGGACTCTAGGACCCACTCAGTGAGGCCTGTGAGCCCCATAGGGCTGGCAGCCATGCATCTCCCAGGCCTTGTCCCTGGGCAGCCCTCCCGACCAACAGCGGGGGCCAGAGTGTGGACCCCACATGGAAGCCTGGCACTACCTGGAAGCATGGACACAGGGCTGCTAGGGAAGAGCACAGGCCACCCTCCAGCTTTGGCAGCCCACTCTGCTCACCCAGCCTGGGGGTGAGCTGGCTAACTACCCAGAATGAAGACCTTTACCCAGAAGATGGTGGAGAGTGAGGCTAAGACACGGGTACTGAGCAGGCACAACCCTGGAAGCGGCAGTGGCACACCTTCGTAGCAGGAGTCTGTGCAGAGCTTCTCTGGGTCGACGAAAAACTGGGTGAAGATGTGCAGCAGGATGACCACCAGGCCCAGCAGGCCCACCGAGGCGGAGGCTATGGAGTTGGAGAAGTGCCTGTGAGGGGGCAGAGCCGGGCTCAGGGCAGGACCCAGTGTGGCGGCCCTGCATCCCAGCCTGCTCCCAGGCCCCCTGAGGACCCCTCCTCTCCTCCTCTGTCCTTTGAGCACTTCTTACAGGCTTGCCATGTGATGCCACCAATGTGTGCCCACTCCCACTGTCTCCTACAGTTTTCTATCATCTCAAGCTTAGAAACATGAATCAAACTTGATCACACAAGAGGCTGTGGGAGAGGCAACCACCCCAGCTCACACACAGGGAAACTGTTTTCTCAGTACGGGCCAAGGTCCCCAGCCCTTTGAGAGCATGGGTGCGTCCCAGCCACAGCTCGCAGCCAGTGAGCTGGCGTCCCCGCTCCCACTCTGATGGCAGCTGTCTCAGCCCCACCTGAGCCCTGGGGTCCTGGAAAATGAGGCTGCTCTGGCTCAGACTGCAGTGGGGACCCCAGGGGCCATCCTATTGGGTGCCGAGGCCCAGCTGGGAAGGGCTGGGTGCAGCCTTGCTGTGCCTGATGCAAAGCAGTTTGACCCTTACCTGTGCACAAACTAGACTGGAGTCACTCCTCCTGCCCCTTGTCTGTGCTCCGCAGTCGTGGAGAATGGTTCAGCCGCCCACAACAGTAAGTTCTGGGTGAATTTTTGGAATATGCTTTCACTAGAATGCCTGCCTTTAGTCATTCTGCCATTATGGTGTCTCAAGAAAACTGCTCCTGTAGCAGTTTCAATGTTTGGTGGTCTCGTTCTCCTGAAATTGTTGACTCCATTACTCTTTGTTAGACTTCTGGAAGTTTCTTGAGGCTGAACAGCATGTTCTCTACGGGTTGGATGAGTGTGGACAGGCCCTGCAGCTTGGGAGGAAGCTGCCCTGAGCTGCCCCCCCGTCGAGGTGTCCTCTGGGTCCTGTGAACCCGTGGGTGTGGGTTCCCACATCCCCACGTCCCCACAGTCGTGTGGATGCGCGCTGTGGCCCCACGTGGGGTCTGGTCTCTGGGGGCCTGGGTGCTCAGGACCGGCCCGTCAGGCCCAAACCCAGCTGCTGTCGGGGCTAAACTCCCCTCACCTGGGAGAGGGGGGCGCCTCTGATGGGGTTGGGCCACGGCCTGTGCTGGAAATGATGGGTGCTGTCCTCCCCTCAGCCTCAGAGAACCACGTCCCTCCTCTCCTGGCGTCTGCGTGCCTCGGTCCTGCCTGGTCAGAGTGGCAGTGGCTCCACTCCCGGCTCCTGTTCCCCTGCTCTGCTGACCCGGCCGCTCCCTTGGGGTCTGTTACGTATTGTGCCAACGCTTTGGGCCCCATTACATTGCAAGTACCAGTGCTCTCTGGCTTCTCCGCCTGACAGGTGAAGGGATGGGAGGGAATTTGGGGCAGGCCTGGCGGTCGGCTCCCACTGCACATGGCTGGAGTCGCCTTCTGCTCTCACCCTGCCTGTACCTCAGAGTGGGTGCATTTGTACATGCAGGGCTCCCACGAGGACAGCCAGCAGGCATGGTGGACGTGGGGAGGGCCGCTGGGTCCCGCTCAGCCTGCTCTGGGCCCAGAGCTGCGTCAGACCTCCAAGCTCCAGCTGGGTGCCCCAGGGCACTGGCCCCTCAGCCCTCCTCACGTGCAAGGCCACACACCCTCACCAGTGCCCTGATGGGGACCAGACCCCGAGGCACCTCAGCCTTAAAAAGGAATGTCCCCTAAGGAAGGGAGAAGCTGAGCATTGTGAACAGGCTGGTCCCACCCCGATCGCAGGCTCCTCTTCTGTGGGGAAGTGATGGGACTGGGCTCCCGGGGCTCTTTCTGTCAGTTCTGTTGAAATTTTTCTCATCATGAGGCCTTTGGATTGCCTTCTGCTCAGAGCAGCAAAGCTTCTTTCATGCAGCACAAATGGTGTGTTTCTCACATGGTTGCCTGCTTGGTGACCAGTAACCACTTTTAACATCTGCTGCCACATGGTAAGGAAGCAATGGAGCCCCCTGCGCCCTCCACCAAGTGGCCTGGAGGACAGGCTGCAGCCAAGGCCTGCTCGCTCCATGTCTGGCCAGTTGGCAGATGTCTTCCTGAGGATGCATAGCTCTAACGCCCGGGTGCAAGACCAGAGGTACAGGAGGAAGGGACGGGTCTCACTGGAGGACCCCAACTCGAGACAAGTAAGGAAGAGAAGGGCGAATGTCACTCAAATGATTCAACGGAAGGTCCCCAGCCGCAGGTCCCACCTAGAACACGCGTTGCAGTACTCTCTCCTCAGCAACCCAGCATGACCAATCATCGGTGATCACGACACCCACACCGGCCAATTAGTTCTGTCCAAGGTACCCTCGGAGCTCTCCCAGCGCCCTTGATAAGCCTGCCGCCCCTCCTGCTGGGCGCAACTTCCCTGGCCCGAGGATACGCGCACCGGTGAACCTCGTCCGGAATTGTGCTAATACACATTTTTTTTGGCTCCTCTGTTGCCGCTTTCCTGGTCTGGCTTCGTTTACCTTGCACCGGGGAGCTGAGCAACACTGCAGCCTTCGCCCTGAGCCTGCCCATGACCCACTCCTGTGCACTGGGCACCTGGCAGCCTCAGTGGGAAGAAGGCAGACAGGGGGGCCCAGACCAGCAGGTCAGGGACCTGTCAGCGCAGCCTGTGCCCCCTGGAGAGGGGCTGGGTCCTCGCGGCCCTGCGGGGTCTCTGGTGACTAAGGATAGGCTTGACCTGGTGCTCCAGGGTCGCCTCCACCCAGAGGTGTTTCAGAATCGACAAGGAGACCAGCAGTGCCCACTGAGCTGGGGACGGACGTGGCCCCCGTGGTCCCCACCCCCGAAAAGCCCTCACTAGTAGTTCCGGCCCTCCATGCAGTTGTTGAACCACTTGCAGTGGTGGTTGAAGCCGGAGATGCACTTGTTACAGGTGCTGCAGTGCTTGGCTTTTGCACTGCTGCAAGAATGTGGGGGCAGCTGTCCACAGCCTGTGTGGGAGGGGGCAGGGTCAGAGCACCTGGCCTGGTGGGGAGAAACAGGGGCAGCAGCCTGGCTGCAGAAGAGCCAGGGGCCAGTGGCAGGGCCTGCCCTCTGCTACACCTCCACGTGGTCCAGGGGTGGGGGCTGTGCTCCTGTGCAGGAGTCAGCAGCTGGCCAGGTCCCCTCCCAGGCCACCCACTGACACCCTGGGGCTTCTGGTGCCCCTGGCCCTGACGAGCTCCCGGCTGCGAATCTGTGGGGCATGGGGACTGTGAGGCCCAAGGCAGATGGTGCCCTCCCTGCCCCAGGTCAGGGGCTGCCCCTCTGGAGGGAGAGGTGCCTTGGGACCCCACAGGCGCAGGCCCAGCAGGCATCCCCTGGCCCTGGCTCTGCAGCAGCCAGAGGCTCAGATCACCGGTCACCAACTCCCACGCCCAGGCACGCACACAGTGACATCACACAGGTGGCAATGATGCCAGGGTTCTTGTTTGCAGAGTCGAAGAATGAACTTAGCAAACACCCATGGTAGGAGAGCCAGGAAGAGGCTTTTATTGAGAGATACAGTGTGTGGGTAAAATTGTAGTATTTCCTGAATATTTCACCTGGTTTTAGTACATCTGCATATCAATGGGTGTTCAGAGGTGGAAAGAAGTATGGCTTCAGTGCATTTGCATCATTCCTCAGGGGTGGAGAGAAGTTCATCTTCATGTCAATGGGTAAATTACCTGGACAATGAGGGCATGTCTGTACCCGATGTGAGGGGGAGGCCAGTTTTGCTTCTGCTGGAGCAGGAGAGAGAGAAGGGCCTGGACTGCAGTTTGTAAGCAATAAACGGATTTTAAACGTTACTTCTCCCTTTGACTGATTTCAGTTTTTAGAGGTATTTTGCCCCGGGATTCCCTCTCCTTGGACTTATACAGTGAGAGGACAGAGCTCCTGGCTAACACCAGGAGGGGAAAAGAGATCCCATAGTGGCGTGTTGTCTAGGGGTTTTACTGGCAGTTAAGGATTTTTGGAAACATGAAAAAAGGCTTAGGGGTACAGACTTGTTAAGTGGTGCCTGAATATTTAGAATTGACTTAACACAAGGAACTTCCTCCTCTGATTTCTCCCTGAGATACTGGCGTCTTGCTCTGGGACCCTATCAAACAAGACCACCTCCCCAGCCCCCAAGGTGGGCTAAGGTATTGTTTGCTAAAGAGTAAGTTAAGAATCTTACTTCTTAACTTTCTGGGTATTAAAATGCAGTTTTATCTTTAAGGTGGAATCCTTCCTGCCTTTTACTATGTTGTTTATGGCTGGGCTTACTTGCCATTATTAATTGCCCAGATTGCAAATCACCTCATTAGGTCTGAAGGAGGAAAGACAGCACATAGGCCTGGGCCTTTTAGCGTGCTAAAGTGAATCTTATTTATCTGGGGAATATTAACTGATCTCATGGCAGAATGACTCCAGAGCTTAATGTTTAACGCAGAGGTTTGGTAGGGGGTTTCCTTGCATGTAGTTGCATGGCTCTTACTGTACATATCCTGCCTTGCTTTCTCCAGAGGCCCTCACCCGACTCTGTCTAAGCCCGCGGTTCCTGTCTCAGCAATACTGGTTCTGAATCACGTGTGTGTTTGGACTGGTG
Organism: Manis pentadactyla; assembly: GCF_030020395.1. Taxonomy (NCBI): domain Eukaryota; kingdom Metazoa; phylum Chordata; class Mammalia; order Pholidota; family Manidae; genus Manis; species Manis pentadactyla. Next base: position 141,473,738 of record NC_080020.1, on the reverse strand, counting down.
GAAGGTCAGCATAAGCTTGGAGTCGTTCTTGAAGGGGACGCTGGCCTTAGCCGGGTCAGTGGATGTGGCCAGCAAGTGGGCTGCTAAGCAGTGGAAAAAGAAGAGCCCACTGGTCACTGGGGGGTCAAGGACAACAGGCCTGGAAGGCCACATGGCTTGAGGCGTCCCTGAGGCCTGGAGCTGCCTGCTGGCTGCAGGAAGGGGAGGGCCTGCACCCCAGGGCCGTGCCCAACTCCCCCCAGCCACAAGGGACAAAGTGGGGCATGCTAGCAGGTGGCTTACAGGATGCTTTGGTGGGTGTCGGTGACCCCATCCTCAGGCTGTAGCCCTGTGTCCCAACACGGCACCAGTGGCCGACATGGCCTGGTGGCACAAGCCAGTGGCTTGAAGATTCGTGGGGCTCTCTGGGTGTCAGAATCACTTGGAGTCCACGCGTGGCCTGAGGAAAGGGAGTCCAGCTCCCCCGGGGAAACAAGCCCTCACATGCCCCCTCCCCGCCCCACGCCCTGGGACCGGCACACCATCCCCATGGAAACCAAACAGGGGAGGAAGCTGCCGCGCTGGCCCTACTTCTCCGAGGAGTTCTGGGCCAGGAGGGCGCAGGGTTCAGGCCTGCCTCCCGGGCGAGGGTGGCCTGGGTGTGGTGGGAAGAGATGCTTGCACACGGGGTCTCTTCCCGTGGGTGAGACAGCCACATGCGGAAGCCCCCCAGCCCATGGCTTCCCTGAAGGGCCAGTGCACAGGCAGGCTCCTGGCAGGGAGTCCCGATCCCTGCCCCAAACCGCAGGAGCCCCTTGTGGGGCCCTTCTCAGGTTCCCGCTGTGGGCTCAGGTCTGCCACTCAGGCTGGGGCCACCTGGGCCCTGGCCTGGGGTCACTGCATGTCTGCCCAACAGGCCTGTGAGCAACAAGCACCAGGCTAAGGCACCAGGTGGGAGGCCGGTTCAGGCCAAAGCTGCCCTTACCTCCCAGGCTCTCCAGCCTCCAGGTGCTGAGAACAGCCCAGGCCCAGGTATCAGTGTGGGTATGGAAACACAGGAAGCAGTTTCCAGGGGGACCAAGAAAGTGGGTGCGCGATAACTTGAGAACCTGGGGACGCATGTGGGGCTAGGGAATGTGCCACTAGGGGACACGGTGACACCCAGCCCCTCCCTGCAGTAGGGTAGGGCATGAGTCTCCCCAACTCCGCTGCTGAGTAGGCAGACGGTGTGGCCCAGTGCAGGGGCGGCACAGGCCTGCCATGCTGGCCCCCCTGCTCCCTGAAGTGCAGGATGGACGCACAACACTGTTTGTGTGGTTACTGGGGCAACAGAAGCATGTCCATCCTGTGTGGCAGGACACAGGCAGGGGACAGCTGAGGACAAGGGGATGCGGCAGGAAGCTGCACTGTGGCCTAGGGATGGCCTCTTCCTCTGCCCTCATCAGAAACCGGCGGGCAGGGTGGTTAGGAGGGTGGGTGGCTGGATGGGGCATCTACCCAGGTGGCAGGTGAAGCCAGTACTGAGTTGCATGGGTTTATCCTTGCCCCCCTTCTACACTCAGCTCTCACATGGAGCTGCTACAACCCTGCAGAGCTGTCTACAGCCAATGTTCCCAGCCGTCCCAAACTTGCAGGTGCCGGGGCCAGGCCACTGCCCAGAACATGTTCCCCAGAAACAATGCACAGCTTCTAGGGCAGGGACCCCAAGTGCCCAGATACGCTGGGTCTTGCCTGCACGCAGGAAGCAGTCTGCAGCACGAACAGGAGCAGGTCTCCCACCACTGTCTCACCAGGCACAGCCCGGTGATCAGCTGGGGCCAGGTGGGCCTGCTAACACCCAGGCCGCCCACAGGACTGCTATGTTGAGTGAGTTGACTACACTTTGCTCAAGATGTCACACGTGGACGGGCAGCTGATCCTCTGCCCACCACAGGTCCCTGCCTCCACCTTCAGGTGTAATTTTACCTCGCATCTTGGGTTCAAGCTATTGCTTTCACATAAGGCAGGAGACCGCTGCGGTCGAGTTCCAGGCGAGGCTGCTCTGAGAACCAACTGAACGTCCCCTAGCAACAATCTGTGTTTAGTAAATAAACATCACGGAGGCGCCAGCCAGGACACACGCCCTCGGCTGCTGTTAACCTTTCCTGTCCTGTTCTCTGGCAGGAAGAGGCGGTGGAGGGAGCCCACATGGAGTTCCCACCGGCATGGTCACGTCCATACCCGGCCAGCCCTAGTGCTGGAGGGGCACCCCTCAGGGTGGCGCGGCGCCATGCAGCCAGGTCCATTCTGCCCTGGGCTGCGTCCAGGCTCTCCCGGGTGAAATGAAGTGACATCAGCCCCTCCACACAGCGGATGGAGGGCATCAAGCTATTGCCCTTTGCAGAACAGGAGAACGGATTCCTTTGGCCTCTATGCTGCATCCGTCCACCTTTGAGGTTTCATGTCTGTGGAGTCCAGGGCAGGGACCCCTCCAGGAACAAAGCACAGCTTCCAGGGCGGGCATCCCAAGCCACAGGCCACTGGCCACACTCACTGCGACGCTGAATGACGCTGGTGCCCCCCAGTGGCCAGAGCAGAGTTCCTAGCATGGCCGCCCTGAGGGACGCCTGAAGCCGTCAGAGCTGGGACAGGCCTGGGCCCATCCTCCCTGGAGCCTCCCAGCCCACACCTCCATTTCTGGCCCAGGCTGAGAGGACTGTGGCTTTTTTGGCAGCCTGGGAAGCTCACACAGAGCAGCTTCATAGTGCCGCCAAGGAGACACCCTTCACAGCAGCCAAACAACGCAGGAGGGCAGCAAAGTTGGAAGATTTCCCACACTTCACAGGCTCCAGCTAAGAGCACATCGGGACGAGGGCAGACAGGTATTCCTTGCCTTGGGGAGACCAGAGGGCATGACACTGGCAGACGCCTGGACGCCACCGTGGTAGAGAAAATCACAAGCGCTGCCCAACTAGAGGCAGGTGAGTGCTGTGCTGGACCAGAGACCTAGACCCCAGCACCACCTGCAAGGTGTGAGCCTGGATCCCCAGGTTAACAGAACCTGACACAGCATGTTTTGGGGCCACTGGAGAATCTCAGGATGGGCTGCCTACGGGACCGTCCAGCTGCTTCCCATCTTTGTGGCTGTGATAAGACAAGCTATGGGGGTCACGTGGGGCTTTGGAAACCCCACCGTGTCCCACGAGGCACAGGAACCCCAAAGTGGGGCAGCTCTGCTCAGCGCACACAGGACTGACGACTGTCCTGTGTTCAGCTCCTGGACCAGACATGTTCAGGGAAAAGGTGATGGGGGAGGCTGGCCAGGTCAGAGGCTGCATGGAGCTGGGGAGCCAGAGGGCGGGGCCGTGGTGGCTGTTAAAGCTCACTGGTGGGGTCTGTACAGGAGGGAGCCACAGGGCGTGCGCTGGAGTGGCTGTCACCAGGAACCAAGAAACACCCGCAAGGCATGAGGAAGGGGGCAAGGCTGGCGGTGCCTGTGAGGCCGCAGGGAAGCACAGCAGCTGCCCTGACAGCCCCTCCACACAGATGCCTGGCGATAGCCCACGTGTGCCCACCTGGCTGGGCCAGATCAGCCCTGCCTGGCTCGGGCCCCGCCCTGGTGATGCGGCACCTGTGAGCCTTGTCTCAGGGCCCCAGGGGAGGGCTGGCTCGACTTGCTCTTCCTCATGGTGTGCGCTGCCGCTCTGCACGGCAGGCAGGCTCTCTGCTCCCCCCACACCCCCGTCCTGTCCCCGCTAAGGCTGGCACTCTCGGGCCCAGACATCACCTGCAAACCAAGACAAGCTGAATGAGCACAACGATGGGCAGCTGAGAGGTGGCCGGTGGCTAATGTCCCCTGGGCCCCTGCTTGTCTGACCCCCCAGACCACTGCAGATGAGTGGGGCCTGGTCAGGACACAGACTGAATGTCAGATTCCCAGGAGACGCCCTTCTCTCTGAGCTGGGAGACGGTGAGGGCGAGGGAGCCCCTCCCTGTGCACCTGTGCGTGACGTGCAGGTGCCTGTGGCTGGTGTGTGAGCCACTGATGTGCACATCTGCATGTGTGCATCTGCTGAGAGGGAAACTTGTGGCTTTAAATATAGTAAGAAAAAGGATCTAAAATTCATGACCTAAGTGTCCACTGAAGAAGGTAGAAGAGCAAAGTAAACCCAAAGTGAACGAAAAGAAATAATAAAAATAAAAGCAGACACTTAAAAAAAAAAAACGCAGAGAAAGAAAATTACAATCTTGCAGTGCAAACGATTCAATAAACAAAGTGATAGCCTGGCATGGGCAGGCCCACGGTGGGTGGTCCCACGGCAGGTGTTCCCAGACACTAAAACAGGGCACGGGACAAGCAACTGTATTCCGAGAAATCTGACAATTTAGATGAAACAGTTTTGGGAAAAGTACAATTTATAAAAACAGACACAAGATCAAACAGAAAATCTGAATAGTCTTCTTTCTATTTAAGACATCTACAAAAAAAATCTAGTGTGAGGGAGATGCCCTGGTCCCTCTGACAATCACAGGCGGGGGCCTTCGGGGCACAGCAACCTCACCCCACACGAGCCCTGTGGGGTCCCGGAGGGGCCCACGCATCTACCAAAGGACTTGTTCAGAAAGCAGGGCAAGTCAGTCTTAGCGTAAGGACCGGGTAGTGACGTCCTGTGTGACCTTTCAGGGAAAGTCACAGAATGGTGGCTGTGGGCACCCAAGTCATCACCAGATGCACACTGGACATCACGGCGCCGGCTGTAAGGACGCTGCAGCATCTGTGCGTGAGGCATGGGGCGAGATGGGCAGAATCTAACTGTAGCTGGCTGGCTGCACCTGGGCCATCACGCTGTCCTCTACTGTTTTAAAGCTGCAGGGCTCAGGACAGATGGCCGAGGACTGAGAGAAGGCCTGGGTCCTTCCTGTGTCCTGCCCGGTCACCTCCCTTCCACCCACGCCCCCCTATTACACACTCCTGGCCGGGAAGGGACACAGGTAGTGCAGGCCATATCCTCGCAAAGAGAGCTACCAGCTACTTCCCACTACAGGGATGTGGGTCCAACAGTGACCCTGCTTGTCCCTGGCACAAATGTCAGGGGACCTTTGGTGGGGACCCAGGGTCCCCTGGTCAAGTGCTGCAGACCCAGGATGGGGTGGGTGTGACACAGCCCCCAGAAAGGTCTCAGGTGAGAAAGGTCACCAGCCATGAGGGTTGCCCCTGACAGCTCCGAGGAACGGTAGTCTTGAAATGCTTCCCCATCAACACACCTGCCCTGTGCTGGGCAGCACACTCTGCAACCTCTTAGAGGGCTACAGGGACCCACTGTGCAAGTCCTTCTATCCTGGGGCCTTCTGCCCTGCCATAGCCCCCTGCTGCCCCAGGCCCCTGGCCCACTCTCCCTGCACCCAGGGTGGGCAAGGGGCCTGTGCTCCCCAGTGAGCATCTCTGCCAGCACCCCAAGCCCATGAGCTGCATGGAGAGGTGCAGGATTTCGGGTGCTGTGACAGTGGGTGTGGGGTGCAGTGAGGGCACTGGGGTGGGGGACAGGTCAGGCCACTCCCACTGGTAACTCCATGCAGAGGGCAGAGTAGCAGAGGATCACATGGCCAGCAAGCAGAGGGCGTGGAGCTGGCAAAAGCCCCATCCCACTTCAGGTAGCAGGCGCCCCCATAAAGGATACACCAGAGGCAACATATTTCCAGTTGTGTAACAGGAAGGGGCTGAAGATGCCAAAGCCGTTGACAGCCAAGATGAGGAACGTGGCCCAGGCCACCGCCTAGAAGGAGTGCAGGGGCTTCAACCAGCTGCTCACTCAGGACAGGTGAGGTGGCAAGGCCAACTTCCCCATCCGCTGCGGCTTCCGGGGTGACCCATCTGCAGCTCCTGCTGCAAGACGGACCGAGGGCACGGCAGGCCATGGGCTCCTGTCCACACTGTGGCATGGCCAGGGGACCCTGGGGGCCAGGGACGGCCTTTAGTGGCAGAGCCGGCAGGGGTCGGGGGTCCTGCAGAGCCTACCGTTGCCACAGTGGTGGCACAGCTGCAGACAGCCCGGGGAGGCATGTAGCCCACAGGACGAGCAGGAGGGGCTCCCGTCTGCCAGGACCCCAGGCGCAGGCAGCTCCCAGCCAGGGGACCACTCCAGCAGAGTCCCAGGACTTGTTTAAAATGCAATAGACCCATATGGAGATTCCCCAGATGCAGGCGGAAAACCCACATCGGAGGCCCGACCCCAGGGAAACTGGGGAAACACAGGAAAAGCAAAGTGGCCGGAGGGATGACGGCCCTTTTCATCCATGACACGCCCTGTGCCATTCCGTCCACGGGTGGGAAGGCCTGCCAGCCACGGGCCCGCTGGCATCCTGAAGCTGTCTGGGGCTGGGCAGCTGGGAGGGAACTGCAGTGCTTCCGGGATGCCAGGGGGCGGGGCCATCAGGAAAGGAGGGTACCGTGAGTGTTCAGGGGTGTCGGGGCAAGCCGTCTGTCAGCCGCACAGGTGGGACTGAGCAGCAGCAGACCTGCCACACTAAGCACTGGTCTCCCAGGAACACAGTGCCCAGGAAATGGAGTCCAGGTTACTACAGCGCGATGGCAGGCGGGAGGACTGCTCTGTGGCTCCCAGCGTTGGGACCGCCCCTTGAGAATTCTCGGAGCAAACCGGGGCCTGCTCTCGTTCTCTGGATGGGGTGTCAGGTGGATTTGGGGTCATGGGGGCCCGAGCCTACATGAGAATCCTGGGCATCCTGAGAGAACATCATGTTTGTGGAGCAAGGCTGAGGTGCTGGGGCCCAGAACACAAAGAGGCCATCTGTACTGGACCCAATCTCCAAATAAACGCAGCATCTGGATGGGAGGGCCAGCAAACAGGAGGGACACTGGCAGAGACCAGTTCCAGCATCCTGGGGAATTCCAGGAACCCTGATTCCAGGGAGTACGGGAACCGTCACAGGTGTGATAGGAACCCAAGTGTCGTGCAGAACAGGAGCCGGAGACACGGTATCTGCTGGGACATCCAGACAGCGAGGCAGACAGGGAGGAGGGCGAGCGTGCGCAGGACCGTGACCGCCCTGGGGCGGCTGACTCCAGGCCTGTGCTGGGGAGCCTGCAGCTGGTCCCCGGTTCCACACATGTCCTGGGAGGAGCACAATCACTGAGGTGGACCCCCGAGTCTGGCGTCAGAGTCTGTAGGACTGAGCAGAACAGGTCTCCAGGTTCCGAGCATTCTGACCCTAAAACAGACCCAAACTGCCACCGCGTGAGAACCACGAGGCCAGATGTGTGAAGACCTAGAGGGTGCAGGCTCTGCAAACACCAAGACCCTCTGTTCAAGATGTGCATTGCATGAAGCAGCCGCACGCTGCAGGGCCCACTCCCTCTAGAGTCAGACCCACAGCCTGAGGGCATCATGATGGAGGGTGGGCACACATGCCCCGATGACTGGGATGAGGTCTGGCTGCAGCGCCCTGGTTGGGGCTGCAGTCCGCATGGTTCTCCATACACGGGGGCCCTGGCACGAGCTGACAACAAATGCAGCCTGGGCTCTCCACGGCCACGGCAACGTGCAGAGGTTTCGCTCAGATGGCTCCATAGCATCAAGCATTCACACCTAGTGTGAAACACATGCAAAGGGAAACGTGTGTTTTTCCCAAACTCTCCTTTCTTGATTAGCTCCTTCAAACAGTGCAGGCACCTGGCAAAGTGCTTTGTGCTGCCTCCCAGCCAGGGTGGGCACTGGGTGACAACCACACCTGGGGATGCCCATCTACTGCATCCATGTGGGGCTTACTAGGGGGTCTTCCTAGTCGAGCTCACCCCCAACAGAGCCCCCTGCAGACACAAGCATGGCCCCCACTCAGATGCTCCTCTGCGGCAGCATGCGGGAGGGCACAGGGTGCTGGCTGCCATGCCAGGCAGGTGATGGCTCTCCACCTGCAGAGGTGGTGGCCGGGGGTTCCGACCTGCCAGCAACAGCGGGTGCTCGTCCCTGCTCCACTGAGCATCTGTCCCACCACCGCCAAGGGTCCTGCCCCAACAGCCACAGACAAGGCTCTGACTTGTGGACACTCATGCCACATACCCGCCACATGCTACATGCCACACACAGCCCACACACCATGACCTCTGTGCTAACATCTCCCCTGAGCCCCATCACTCATCAGGTCCCAATGGCTCTGATGGCCACTGCTGTGCCCTGGGGGGCCCTGCAGTCAAACCTGCCAGCTCCTGATGAGAACAGAGTCAAGTACCCGCCGCTCACCTGTTCACAGCTGAGGGTACAGGTGCCACAGGGCAGCAGTCGCCCCCTGCTTGGCATAGGCCCCACTGAGGCACAGCCGGGCCTGCCGTTGACACAGCAGTAACGGAACCCAAAGCATCTCACAAAGCCAGGGCCCAGCCCCAGAGACCCCACTGCCGGCTGGGGGGCATGAGTCAGACCCTATGCAACTCCACGTGGAAGGCATGGGGCTCGTGAGCCCCTCCCCACCTGTACCCTGAGCATTAAGCATACTTCCTACACTAGCCCCTCAGTGGAAAAGCAGCTGGCCCACAGCCCTCCTGGCCTCAGGGGTCAATGGCCAAGCACTCCAGGCATCTGACCCAATTTCCTTGCCCCTGGAACCCAGGCTTGTGTGCTCTGGTGTGGGCCTCTGGCTTAGACTCTGCCCCATGAGAGGCCCAGCAGGAGAGGAATCAGGGAGTGAGGGTTGTGGGCGCACCGCACAGCAGGAACCCTGCCGCAGCCCTCCAGTCCCTGCTCATGTCAGTTCCTCAGCGCCCATGCTGTCTGCTCACCTGGATCCCGCTTCCTTGAGCTGCTGTGTACCCCCAGTCAGGAGGTGCTGTCCTGCAGATCTCCAGGGAGCAAGGCTTCTGTAGGTCGACAGGGATGCTCACCCAGAATCCTTGGCTGACAATGGGCAGCAGAGACCGAGGCTCAAGACGCTCTCTTGGCATCCCCAGGCTCAGGGACCCAAGAAATGGGCAGCCGGAGCACAGTCACCAGGCAGTGGAGCAGGTGGCTGCCTCCCAGGGCCCCTACAAGCAAGCACCCACTTTGGGCAGGCCCCAGTCGGCACCAACAAAGTGGCACTGACCTCCGACCAAAAACAGCATCCAAGTGAGGCAGGAGCCCAGATTCCCACAGCCAGCTACTGCCAGCCACGGTGCTGCCCAGCCAGGCCCGAGACAGTGGCGTGGATGGAGCCCACCATGTACCACAGGGACCCCAGGCAATCAGACCATATGACTGGGGTCTCAGGCCCGAGATCAGCCAATGGCATAGCAGGGGCCGCGGCTGCGGAAGATTTGAGCCACAGTCACTGGTCCCTAAAAACAAAGGCATTCACCCCTCAAAAGCAGGCAGTCCTACTACACTCTTTCACCCTGAGAAAGATGTGGTCCGTGGCGAGGTTGTGACTCCTGAATGGGGCTGATGTGTGGCCAAGGCTGTCCGTGAGGATGGCCTCACAGCTCCTGAAGATGTCGTTTGATAACTCGGGATCAACAGCCAGACACGTATATGGCCACGATGGCCACCCCAGTCCTGTTGGGGTGGGTGGCCTCCACACGGGCCCCTGGTGTGCAGTAGGCCCCCAGCCAGGTCCCGTGTGGCACAGGGCTTCCAGGGTTTCAGGGACAGGGAGGCACCAGCCCAGGGGACCTCAATCCTCCAGTGGGGTTGGGGGGCTCAGCTGCTCACACCTTTTAAGAAATGATCCTTCCTCAGAGGTACCTGTGCTCCATGAAGGTGACTCCAAAAGCCACAAAGGCAGCGCTTGCTCACCATACAGAGAACAAAGAACACATTTTTGTATCACCTTTTTACCAAATGAAGATTAAAAAGGAAAGGCCTGGGCCCTGGATGCTCCTGGGGACCCACTTCCCAGTGGGCATGCAGCTTCCTGAGCAGCGAGACAGGCCTCACTGTGCATTTGCTCTCAGGGGCACCGGGCTGCCCACCTGGCCTGACCATCTGAACCACAGCCTGGGGCAGGAGGCAGCTGCAGCCTTGCACTGAGCCAGGTGGTGCTCACACCATCTGGTGGGGCCCCCAAGGCAGAGCCCGTGCCCTCCTGGAGTCTGGGGCTCTAGGTCCTCACCGTGTCTCAGCCAGCCTTGCCATTGTGCACTGTGCCCATGTCGGCATGGACATGGACTCGGGCTTTGGGCCGGGAAGTGGGAAAGGCTCCCGGAAGGTGACCGCAGCACCCACACCCTCGAGACCCATCCAGAACCGAGGCTGGGCGAGTGCAGCACCCACACCCAACCCAAGCCTAGAAGTGCAGATTCTACCCCCGCACCACCTGGGATGCCCATGGACACAGGGTGGCACAGCTGTGGGCATGCATGGGCATGGAGCCAGCAGAGGGCTGGCTGCAGTGGGTCCGAGCTCCTGGGCCTGCCCCTGGGTGTCTGATCCTTCGCTGACACCCAGCTGTCAAACTCTTTTCTTCTTATGCCGGACACACACCGCCTCCCACATGTGCTGGGACCTTTCTCCAATCCAGACAGTGCTGGGGCCGGCCTGCACCCTGGGCAGTCGGTGGCCAGTGGGCCCACTGTCCCAGGCAGGCACTCCTCCCTCAGGACTGACCCTGCCCCCGAGGTACTGGATTCCATTCTGCTCTCACACTGAGGGGCACAGCAGGCAGCTCGGTGGGTGACCCTAGGCCTCGCCGCGGGTGGAGAACAGGTCTAGATGCTGAGAAGATGGGAGACGACAGCAGGAGGAGCCACCCCCATCTTCTGGGAAAGGATTTTCCTTCAGTCACTCAGAAGTGGACGTCCCCCAGGACCGTGTGTGCCTTTTGTCAAGATCTGTGCTGTGTTCTTCAAATGTGAACGGGTATCCAGGACATGTCCTCGGGCAGGCAGTTTCTCACCACAGCAAGGGGGCAGTTTACTATCTCCACCAGAACTCGGGCCTTCCGAGGTTTAGAGGAGGGGACACTGTCCTGCCTGCCAGCCGGCCCCAAACCGGAGGGCGTGTCAGCTGCTCACCGCATGCTCCAGAACAGTCTCCACCATGACCTGCCCAGGACCTGGGGGGCCCTGGGGACAGGCAGGGCTCCCAACAGAAGGCGGACAGACACACCCTCGTCTGCCTCCCCAAGGTGGCGCTGGGGCCTGACAGGTGAGTCCACACAGCGCCAACACATGGAAGCTGGGAGACCACAGCAGCCCACACTGTCTGGTCACATGCCTTTATCTATGTTCTCTACTGTTCAGGACCGTAGCTGCTACAGAAACACTGCACCGTGGCTGACATGATTGCAGACGAGGCACCCCATCCCCAGGGCTGCCTCCCACATGGCAGAGGGAACAAAATGAAAGTCTCTCACAACAAAGACTATACATGCAAATAAAAAAATATAAAAAACGTTGAAGATGCTCCATTAGGCTAGCACTTTGCAGAGGCTGCAGGTTCTGGGGACTGAAGAAATTCATAAGGGTCGTGGGTTACCTCGGGCTGCTCACCAACACTGAGGCGAGAAGGGCTTCCTGCAATTATGGAATAGACAGGGTGTTGCCTACCAGGCTCTGTGCATGCTTGCACACTCAGGGGCCCTGAATCAAAAGACTGGGTTTGCATGACCACTATCAGCAAGCCCAGGACATGGCCAGAGAGCCTCAGCTCACCCCTCACTGCCAGGGTACAGTCTGCCCTCCCACCCGCACCTGGAAGGCCGCCCCTCACCACCTGGGGTACAGGCCATCCTCCCACCCACTCCTGGGGATGGGCTGCCCCTTACTGCCTGGGGTGCAGGCCTCCCCAAAACACACTCCTGGGGACGGGCCACCCCATTTCTCCTGGGGTGGGGGACAGAGGGTTACTCTTCACAGATGGGCTGTGGATGGCCTGTATGGGAGAGGGGACCCTGACTCCACACAGCACGCATGTCTGTGGGGCTGGAACAGACAAATTCAGGGGCTCTGGGGCTGCCCACCCAATGCCAAGACTTGCTCTGCTGACCGCACCGCTCAGACCTTCATCCGGGGCTGAGGTGACAACACTCAGGCAGATGCGAGGAGCCAGAGGGAAACCCTCGGTCCCTCCTGGTGGGGCCAGAACATCCTAGGGGGGTCCCAACGCGCCTACTCTCCCCATCACACACTAAATGCGGGAGACCCCGGGCCAAGGAAGAGCATGCTCTCTCCAGAGCACAGCCCTACAGGAACCACACACTTGTCCACAGCAGAAAGCAGCCCGCATTCCTGAAGCCCCTCATGGCAGCCGGGGTCCACTGCCCAGGCCCCACCCGGACTGAACTCCACCCTATGCCCCCCGAGGCAGCACCTCACCCAGGTGGCGTTGCTCCCTGTCGGAGGGGGAGGGGTTGGACAGGGAGCTGAGGTTGGAGGGTGGCCGGGAGCCCCCACGCTCTGCCTGTGCTTCGTGCAGGTCCTGCAGGAGCCTGGCCGTCTCATCCAGGGTCAGGTGGCTGTCGTCAGGGTCCAGCTCCTTCTTCACCTTCCCTGCAAATGCAGCAATGTTGGGCAGCCAGCACCACCCCCACACCTGTAACCATCCCTCACCACCAGCATGCACGCTCAGGATACCACCCGAGTGAGTGAACAGACCAGAACAAGAAAGCAGAAGCTGTGGGGGCCGAGCGGAGGCTGGGGTAGGAAGGGCAGTATGGCAGACGGGAGCCCCGGGGCCACCTTCAGTGGAGACATCTAACCCATGGGGTGCTACTGCCAGAGGGAACTACAAAGCAGGATGGCGAGTGTGACCAGCCTGCAGAGTGAGGGGGGAACCCAAGGGGCCCAGCCAGCAGGACACTGAGAGCTCCCGAGTCTCAGCCAAGCATGTCCCTGCCTGGTGAGGACATGGCCCTGCTGTGGAGTGAAGGGCTCACACGCTGTTGGACAACTTGGCCCAAGCCCGCGGGAAGCGCACGGCTGAACAGTGGGGCCATGCTTGCCCCACACTGACCGGGCTCTGGGCCCTCCTCAGAATGCCGCAGGGCAGAAGCTGGGTGGCCTGATGGCTCAAAGCTGCCCAGCGGCCCACCAGCGCAAGGCCACCTCAGCTCAAGTGTGCAACCAAGTTTAGCACCAATGGCCCGACCACAGAGCCTGGCGTCCCGTGAACCACTACCAGGCAGGGGCGGAAGCAGGAAAGAGCCCACCAGGAATGCAGACACAGAGCTGAGCAGGAGGGCTCTGGGACAGTGAGGGGAACCCACTCCCCATGTCCAAGGAGGGCACATGCTGGTGCAGAGGGAAGTGGAAGAAGCTGAACAAGCCGAATGGGGCCCCCAGAGATGGGAAGGGCCGGGAAGCCCCATGGAGGGGCGGCCACAGAAGGAAGGCCCTGGGGCCCTCGAGGACAGTGCCGGATGGCCAGAAATGGCAGAGGAAAGGCAGGTCCAGGTGACTGCTGGCAGAGGTAAAGCCAACTTCCACACCCTGCCGGCCCAACAGGGAGAGCATAGCCCAGAGAGTAAGTCTGAAGGAAAGCCAGCCAAGGAACATTATAACCAACTACTGAAAACCAGTGGTAAGGAGAGAATCTTCAATGCACCCAGAGGAACAAGGACTAGTTGGTAGGAAACATTAACACAGCAGCCAGAGACGCCAGCGCTGTAAGGCAAGGTGGGGCCCATGGCTGTGAGCTTGCTTTCAGGAGGGCCCCACCACCTGAACGACAGGAGGAGCTTCCCGACTGAGCGGGGATCAGCGTGGCTTACGCCAAACACCTGCTTTCCCCCAGGAGTCTAGCAGCAGGTGCCTATGCCACCCCACTTTGCTGCAGGGGGTCAGGCGAGTCCGGCGGGATTCCTGTGAGAAAGGGCCTGGGCAGCTCCCATCTGGTACCCCCTGAAGCACCCCACACTTTCCCTTTTGTAGATTCTGGTCCGTATCCTTTACTGTAATCGACCCACAGCCATGAGTATGGCTACCGAGTCCTGGGAGTCCCAGGGAGTCATCAAGACTTCGGGTGGCCCTTGGGAGCCCCAAACAATTGAAAAAATAGAAAAACAGCAGGATGACAGACCTAAATCCAACAGGACAGGTAATTACATTAAACACAAATGATCTAAAGACATTTCGATCAAAGGAAGAGACTGTCAGGCTGGGAGCAAAAGCAATCGGAGTTTGCTCTGTAAATCTGACACACCCACTTTTAATACATTGACAGCATTTTAACAATTGCCTCTGGGACGGGGTCATTCTCATGGGAACTGATCTGTATTTCTGGACGTGTAGCGGCATCTCCAGTTTCCACCCACCAATGCCAGATGCACCACAGTGCCACATGACAACCAGAGACATCTCCACACATGGCCACGGTGGGGGGGTGCTCCCAGGGGACACCCACCAAGGCAGACCATGGGCTGTCCACGGGCCGGGGGGGGAGTGCACAGGTCACCACAGGCCACCAGGGAGCTGGGACGTGAAGCAGCCAGCCTATCACATGGGGCACATGCGAGCACGTGGCAGCTCATCCTTGCATCCATGCACAGGATCCAAGGAGCCCAGCAATCCTGAAGATGGAGCCTGTGGACCCAACTGCAGGCCACAAGGGGCGCCTGGCACAACCTACCCAGAGACCCAAGCATGGAGATGTCCAGAGAGACGTCCGAATACGACTTCACCGACATGAAATCCAGCACAGAGCTGCCTTCCCCGAGTGAGTCCCCAGCCTGCAGGAGACAGGGGCACACGGGCAGAAGCGGGAAGCTGACCGAGGGCAGTCCCCTCCAGCTGCTGAAACCGTGCCAGTGGCGGTAACACCAGCCTGTCCCACCCCCGGGAGGGGTGAGACAGGCGTGTCCAGTGCATGCTTGGGCATCATGACCGAGACCAGAGGTGCCACACAAAGTGGCCCTCTGCGGCCCACAGGCATGGAGGGACTCAGGAGAGGCCATTTTCAGATGCCATCTGATGGGCAGTGTGGCAGATCCCAAGCGAGCGTGCACCCCTGCCCACGGCGACACTCTCTCTTGTGCCAACTCCCTGAACCACATCCTTACAGGAACGGCCGGTCCTCCCCAGGAAACAACCCCACACCGCCTGTCACTCCCAGATTTGGATTTCAGGGCTAAAGTAAAGCTGTTCTTAAAACAAACACTGAGGGCCATTTCTGGTATTTCATGGGAAGGATGCCACCTAAGACCCAAAGGCCCCTGGACTCAGCCAGATCAAGTGGCTGTCACAGGCAGCACCCTGCCCCTGACACTCGGGGTCCCCACCAGGTAGCTACAAGCTGAAGCTCCATGTGGTGGCAGGTGCAGAGCATGCAGCTGGCAGGTGCGGGGGCCGCTCACTGCCCCCTCTCTACCCTCAGTCCTCTCCTAGGGCTCGGGGGATCCACCAGGGACCCCGCCAGCCTGCAAAGTAGGCACAGACATCCACCTCTGCCAGCGGCTTGCAGGTACCCACCAAGGAGGAAGCTGAGGCTCCTGCCGCCACCTGTAGGGCATGGGCCTGAGGGGCCCCTCCTGTCGGGCTGTCTTGGCTTCAGGGATGGCGGACCTGCTTCCGTCCCTTGTTGTCACAGAACCTACCCCATCTGGCTCCCATACTTCCCCCAAGGGGAGCCGCCACGGTGCCAATTTCAGATTGCCAGCACACCAGGCTGGGGTCACGTTGACAGACTGGCAGTGGACCAGACCCCAGGGTGGAATGTTGCCCTAAAGTCCAACAGCAGCCGCCACTGTACCCTGCTATGTGATCCAAGGAGGCCCCAGTGGCAGGCCAGACGGAGCGTGTGCTGGGCGGCCTGCAGCTCGTCCCTGCTCTTGGCCACGGGGTACCTGCATGGCCCAGAGACCCTGGGCAGAGCCCTCGCTGCCTCCCGAAGCCGGCCAGCCAGGGAGCACATCCTCAGGACACACCGGTGTCACCTGCACTTCTCAGGTGAAGATGGCACGGCGGGCATGGCCGCTGCTCTCAGATCCCTGTGCCTGGATTCAGAAGCCTGTACTGTGGCTTTGTACCCCTCACCCATGACTCAACATCCTGGGGCAAGGGGAGATTACCACTTAATCTCACTCATCAGAAACATAACCCATTTCTAAATACAATAACACATGGAGCCTTTCTCAGCCACCTGACTTGAAAGGCAGAGCACAACTGTCCCCACAGGAACCCCAACAACGGGCTCTCACATATTCATGAAACTCACCCTCACTTCATCTGGAGGCTTCGCTGGAACATTTCTCCTCTGCAAAGCCAAAGAGGCAAAAAAGCCAATTACTCCAAAATAAGTCACACAGAAAGTCAATTCATTCACATCCGTGCACAAGAAGCAACGGTGCTTTGGTGCTTCTATGCAACCCCCGAGTTGTCCTTGTAACGTCCACACACTGGGAGCGGGAGCTGGGCCCGGCTGCTCCTGAGAGACCCCAACCCGACCTGCAGAGAGCCTGGTGCACAGAGTACGACCGCGACCCCTGTGGGCTGAGACCCATGGGAGCTCCCGGGCCAGCAGGCGATGGAGGAGGGATGGCTCCCGGCCCTGTTCCTGCAGCCCTGGGCACTTCATGAGAGAAAGACCAGATGCCGCACCGTGGGTCGGGGCAGCCCAGGAAACGTGCCAGCCTGGTGACTGCGCCTGAGACCAGCATGAACCCTGACAGACCCTCAGACAGGCAGGCCCACGCCCACCGCTCGGGCCTCAGTGTCTGCAGGAGGGCTTATGCTAGGCCACTAGTGTGACCACAGCCTGAATGGGGCCCCAGCCATGTGACCAGCAGATGCAGCGACCTGTCAGAATGCTGTACCGAGCTACTGTCCTGGCACCTGGCAGTGGCATGACCTTAATAGGTCCCCCAGCTCTGCGCATGTACCTAAGGACAATCAGCTTGCACGCTTTTATACAGAAGAATGTTTCTGAGATTCATGTTATGATTCTCATAAACCACACTGTTGTTACTTAATGTCTGTTTCCTCACTAAACTTCCGCTCACATATACATTTCTGGACCAAATATTGTTTAATGCTCTGGCATTTCTGAAATTATACAAGTCCATCTTCCCAAAAGTGACAAAGATGGAATCCAGAAAGGAAAGCAAGGGACCAGCACATTTCAGGGCCTCCCTCCATAGCCCCCACAGAGCGTGTGGATGCCTGCCGGGGATGCGGCACCAGAGGCAGCACCTAGAGGGCACTTCCAGAGACAGCACAGAGCATGGCAGCGCGGGCATGTGGGCAATCACAGGTAGGGGGCAGATTGAGAGGAGGACATAGCTTGGAGCAGGAGAGCCAGAGACCTGAGCTTGTGCCCTATGCCACAGGGCTAGACATGCAGACACGTGCCCCAGCTCCACCAGGCCAGAGCAGAGAGGTCCGTGGAACTCGGGCCGCCAGAGACCCCAGCAGGCCGGCTTTTCTCTATTAAGGGCAAACTAGTCCTGCAATAAAGGCTGCCTAGATCCATCCTAACAGAGCTTGTCAACAGTCCCAGGAGGGCCAGGTGATTTATGAGCCACAACTCGGCCAAAACAATTACTAATACTCTGCAGGAAGATGGTAAAATCCAGGCTAACCTTATCCGACAGAAACATTACCTAGGCACAGACCTAATTTTACATTTTCTAGTAGCCACATTAAAATTAGTCCTAATGTGCAATTCATCTTAAAGTATTTTACTTAATTTAATACTTTGGAAACATTTTACTTTAACAAGTAACCCAAATGAAATCATCACTAATGAGATATTTTCACCCTTCCTTTTCATACTAGTCTTTAAAGTTCTAGCATGTAGTTCACATTCTCATCACATCTAAATCCCGACTAGCCACATTCAAATTCCCTAACAGCTGCTGGTGGGTGGTGGCTGCCATGTGCCCAGGATGAACAGCAGAGCCTCCACACTTTGATGCCTGGCATCTCGCAAATGATGAAGCAGCAACCTTGGCCTATAACCAGAGGAAAATCTGCCCCAAGGGACAGATCCACAAATGAGAGGCGACAGAATTAGTGGGGAAGGACTCCAAAAGCAACCATAGTAAAACTTAAGAAATACCCAATGACTTAAAGAAAAACATGATCTTAATGCAAGACCACAAGATGCAGACAGAACCAAATGGATTCTAGAGATGAAGTGCACAGTACATTAAGTTAGAAATTCACTGGCTGGGATCAACAGCAGATTTAGGCATAAGATAAAATCACTAAACTTGAAGACATGGCAACAGAAATTATTCAAAACAAAAGGAGGAAAAAAGGCTTAAAACAAAAAACTAAAGAGCATTAGCAGCTTGTAAAATATATCAAGATCTCTAACACACTCAAAGACCCAAAAGAAAGATCAGAGAGGACGTGGGCAGAAACCTGAAACCACAGATGGACAGGTCCAAGGAGCCTGACAAACATCAAGCAGAACAAGCCCTAAGAAAAGCACATGAGCTGAACTGCTAAAATCAGTTCTGGGGACTCATTCATGACACCCAAGCAGCGGTCAGCTGACGTGTCCTCCAAAGGGCCAGAGAGCAGACAGAGGCACGGCGGCCACGGACAGCCACAGCACTATTTCCTGCCTTTAACGACCTTTAAAAGACTCAAAGATCATTCTTCGCTCGTGGGCCAAAGTTTGCCCATCTTTGATCTTGACCAAAACAGACAAACACAAATGTGAAAAGAAGGCAAGAACAGCCAGCATCCTTTGGAAACAGTGCAATTCAGGTTTCTCTTCAAGTGGATGGGACCAAACATCAACCTGAAATTCCAAACCCAGGGAGGATGAATTTCAAAAATGGAGGCAGAACACAGACTTTTTTCAGACAAAGAAAAGCCAAACAGACTCACTGTCAACAGATGTATAGTAAGTATGTAAATCCCCCTGGATGAGGAAAATGACACATTACAGAAACGTGGGGTTAGAGAACTATGAAGAGCACGAGGAATGCTCAATGTGTGGGAAACAGAGAGAGCATCTTAAAGTTTCTGGAAGAGATAACTGTTCAAAGATTCACAGTAAGTAATCAAACACCAGCAAGGGACACACAGCCAGGACCACCCGAAGGTAGCCCATCTCCCGAGGGCAGGCTGGCTGGCTGGGAGGGCTCCCCCTACGGTGGGGGCACCAAGGGCACGCGAGGAGCCGAGGCCCAGCACGGCCCACCTGCCTCAGCTGGATGAGCGTCCGCGAGTGGTCCCCGCCTGTGATCTGGTCCAGGAGGTCATCCACCATCTTCTTGCTGTAGCTCCCAGCATCCTTCACGAACTCCTGCAGGCTAGAAGGGGCCGAGAAAGGGTGGGCTGAAGCACATGCCCTGGGTCTGACCCTCCGGGCTCTCCTCCACACTGGTGGTTCCATTACAGGGACCTGCGTGTAGCGACGCAAGAGGGGTCTGTGCTGGGAGCCGTGGACCTCCCAGATGTGGACCCTTTAGGGAGTGGATAGTTTAGGGAGAGGACATTTCAGCAGTTTTCAAAGTGGCACAGGACCCAAAAAGGGGAAAAGGTCTTGAGATAAAGAAAGCAAGGTGAATACAGTACAGACACATACACACACAGACACTTACATTGATTGCTTTCTGCAAAAGAAGCATCATTGTATCTATTACTTTGGATTTAAAAACACAAGTAGATTGAGGCTCAGTGGAGGTGGCCACCCACTGCGGAGGGGGCAAGGGAGGGAGTAGGTGTGGGGGCGAGACTCCGTGTGTCCTTCAGTGTCATTTTGATTTTGACCATATGAACACTTAAACAAAATAAAACCAAAAAACTTACAAGGAGGCAGGGAATAAAAGCCTCCCCAGTCCTAGCATCAGAGCCTGGACAAAGGCTCCAAAAGGTTTCCCAGATGCCAAGACACTCACTCAGAGCAAGAAGGTCCACTGGTCAGGAGGCCGCCCCTGGGGGCACCTTAGGACAAACCGCCAAGCTGATGTGAGCGGGCACTAGTGGGAGCCCTCACGGCATGGTCTGCAAGTGCCCCAGCACCGTGAGGAGAGGACAGTGTGTGGACGACTGGGAGAAAGGGGCGCTGGCACCATGGCCAAAGCAGCCTCAGGCCAGGCCCTGTGCGGCCTGCGTTACTTGCTGCAGGGCACACAGAATCTGCACACATTTCAGGCTCCTGGGGGAAGCTGGACATGGTCTGGCTACATCGTGCTCCCTGGACCCAGGTGACTGGTGACTGCAGAGCTGTAGCACACTGACAGGGAATGGGGTAAAGGAGAGTGTCACCGACTCACGACACTATCCTCTCCAACCAGAAATTTCCTCCTTAGTTTTCCACTTCTAGTTTCTCACAAAAATGTGGGTTAGGTATTCATTTACTCTATTAGGGCCAACTGATTTCTTGTTTTATTCCGTTTCTTGGAGGATCACAAAATTATGTTCCAATTGAAAATTACTAAAATTCTGTAGGTGACCCACTTCTACTCTGCCACAGAAAACAAAACACACACACACAAACGGTTCTACATAAACGCAGTACCACAGTTGTATTTCATTATTACATTTTAGTCACAGTTAGGGGCTATTTGTGTCCCCAGAATTCATATGCTGAAGCCCTAAAGCCCAGGATGTCAGACTAAAACTGTATTTGGAGATGGGACCTTTAAAAGGTGATTAAGTTTTAAAATGAAATATTGAGGGTGGGCCCACATCCCATGTTACTGGTATCTTTTTAAGGAAGAGGAAATCAGGACACAGACATACAGAGGGTCCGCATGAGGGCCCAGAAGGTTCAGGAGGAGCCCACCTACCCACAGCTTGGGGCTCCAGGACTAGGAGGCAGTCAACATGCATCCAGCAGCCCACACAGACCGACCCAACCACCAAGAGCCACGCACAGTACGAATGCGAGTGAACTCTACACGTACAAGCTGGCTACACATATCCCGCTGAAGGGCGGCCTGGGTCACCACCACCTTAAACCATGGCCAAGTTACCTGAACCTCAGGACTCCCTGCAGCAGCCAGATGGTTTACTGAGAGCCACAGGGGTTTCTGCCGCCACCAGCGGTCACCTCTCTACATGCCCACACCCAGGTCAGAACCATGCGCCAGGAAAACGCTGCCTACCGTCTGCCCGCCCACGCACTGCTCACCTCAGCGCACACTGCACGCCCGTCTCGTCTCCATAGGCAGAGTAGAGCAGCTCTGCTTCATCTGATTTCAAGTCGCCAAACACTGAATGTGTGTGCGTGGAAAGGGCGGAGCTAGCGCTCGAAAGAAACGTGACTACGAGAAAGGAAGAGAGAGAGGAAGACAGGGCCCAGTGCTTCTCCTCGCGCGGCACCACCCCCTCCACGCCCGACTCTCCGGACACTGGGAGGCAGAAGCTACTTGGGCACAGCTAGCCAGGCCCCTCACCCCGACTTGCCCCACACAATGCAGAGCAGGAGCAAGTGGAGCACAAGGGCCTCGTGGCGGCTGGGCTGTGCGCACCCACTGTTACCAGGGACCAGCATGCAGGGCCGGCTCCCACAGCCTCTCACATGAACAGCGTCGGCGCTGGGAGCGTGTGTCCCAGGCACGCGGGATGTGGAGCGGGCACCCCCAGCTCTCCCCACCAGCTGCATCTCCTCAGGGTGACAACCAAAATGTCCCCAGACACAGCCAAATGTTTCCTGGGACAAAGCTGCCACGTACACGGATGCGCTCGCTCCAAGGCAAACCAGAGGGCAGCCTGCCACGTACTAGCCAGCCAGACGCACTGCCCACGCCTCCACCCGGCTCTGCACCACGGTGCACACAGATCCCTCCCAGGCAGGCAGCGCGCTGGCCAACAAGGAGCAGATGGCAGGGAGGGCTGGCCCGGGAAATCCTTTTCCCATCACCTCACACCAGCTGAGTTTACCACTGGCTTCAAAGCCAGAGCCTGGACACAGCACTGAACAGGGAGCCAGGGAGACCCCGGGGCAGGAACAGGCGTGCCACGTGCCCTGATGCAGACCACCGTCTCCTCCACTCACCTTTGCCCCTCCTCTCCTCCTTGAAGCCCAGTGTGGTGAAGCCGGGGAGCAGCTTGCTGGAGAGTGAGCTCAGGTCCACCGGATGGGTCTCCTCCTCTGCAAGGGGACCAGCGCTGAGCACAAGGCTGGCGGAGCCCCCAGCTCCACCGCAGCCCAAGTGTGCTCTTCCCTGCACGGGGTGTGGGGTGTAGGCCCGGGGTCTCCACAGACCATCCAGTAGCCAGTTACCACTCTCAAACTGCAACTGCACTCCAATCCCACTGGCTATTACCCCAAACTGACACAGTGGAGATGCTCAGGGCCCTGACCACAACACCAGCACATTTTCAGGTCAGCGCTCACCACCCTAAGGGATCTCACCCCTGGTCCTAATGGCACCCAGGGGGCCTCTGCGGGGTGCACCGCACACATACACGGCCTGGACAGGGCCCCTCCATTCTGCAGAACCTCCACTTTGGTGTTCTTCCTAAGCGCTGACCAGCCTGCTCTTGCGGAGAACACCATGATGATGGCAGCCATGGTTAAGGAACCGGGTCCGTTCACACTCTGTACACACTGCAGGTACAAATGCACCCACTTCTCTGGACTTGCCAGCACGGGAGCCCCCATGTCCCCATTAGTGAGAACACTGGGGTTTCCTTCCTGTGTGTGCAGGAACGTATTT
Source organism: Manis pentadactyla (assembly GCF_030020395.1). Classification (NCBI taxonomy): domain Eukaryota; kingdom Metazoa; phylum Chordata; class Mammalia; order Pholidota; family Manidae; genus Manis; species Manis pentadactyla. The sequence continues at coordinate 141,451,235 of NC_080020.1, read as the reverse complement.
CAAAGCCAAGTGAGTTTAGCTTTTCCTCAAAGGATGAGACTTCGATATTTTTCAAGGAAACAGAGATGTAGAAACACTGTTTGAAGACTGTGAACATGACCACACAAGCTGGGTGGACCCAGAGTTTAGCCTCCTTCAGTCTTCCTTATCAGGTGGGGCTTCCCTTCCAAAACCCATGTTGGGCCAACACCTGCCTCTTTCAAGCCTCAAGAGGGGCCACTTTCTGACAAAGGAGCTCTTGCTTAGCTTGCAAACCCTTCACGATGGACCAGGGGTCCAGCCCTATGGGCTTCTCTGTAGCTGAGGGTGCATGACTTGTCCTGCTGATTGTCCCAGGGACCCTGACCAGCCCTGACCTCCTGCATGGCCCCCTGGGTGCATGTACCCCAAGTGCTGTGCTTGGGGGGGGTGCGGGAGCAGGGACCCAGGGGCTCCCTGTCTACACCACCCACTGCATCATGCACTGCAGAACCAGGCTGCAATGCACGAAGATCACGGGCTATAAATGGAGGTTACGAGGACAGCAGGCAGGCGCAGAGCCAGGCCGGCCAGGGCGCCCACCATCAGCATCCGGGTCGGCTGAGTTGACCACGCTGTAGAGCAGGCTTCCATCGCCGTTCTTCTTCAGGTAGCCCATCTATAAGGAAGATGCTTGAGCGTCCGGCTCCCGGATGGCACCTGAACCCCGCATGGCGTCCAACCCCCAGGTGTAGCCCAGCCCCTGGACAGCGCCTGGTCCCTGCATGGTGCCCAGCCTCCAGGGACAGCACTTGACCCCTGGATGGCGCCTGGCCTCTGGACAGTACCCAACCCGAGGGTGTCCTCAGCTTCTACACTTGCGACCCCTACTGAAGCCCCACAGAACCAAGGCCTACAAGTATGGCCAGCCGGATCTGGAGAGCTGCTGTGTCTCCATGAACTAAGGCCCAAACCCCCTCATACTGCTTCCCAGATGTTTTACTTTCAAACCTGTTTGCAACAAAAAAAGCTTCTTAGACTCCTTGTGAGGCTTCCAAAGGAGCTTTTGAGATGGAAGCTTTACCCAGAAACCACCGTCCACAGCAGGTCAGCACCCGGACCAACAGACCGGTCACCAAGCACGGCACAGGTGGGCAGCCCAGCAGCCCCATCCCCGAGGAGGCATGTGGGGACTTACTCCCATTCTAAAACCAACCACCAAATGGGGCCACCAGCACACAGGCAGAGGTGGTGCCTGGTGTGGGTGGGCTGAGGGGGTGGCCCTGCCCAGGGCTGCATGTCCAGGGGAGGGGCAGCCAGGGATGGAAAGCTGGGCCCAGGCAGGCAGAGTGGGCACAGGGGTTGGGAGGCTGGTCACCGCTGACAGAGTGGGCAGGTCAAGGCACAGTCAGGCTCCCGCTGTGCAATCACAGCCAGGAGGCGACAAAGAGGAGGGCAGCAGGGCTGGGCTGGGCTGGAGGCTTCAACAAGGACTGCGCGCTCGGGCACCGGGATGAGCTCAGCACCGCTTCCCCACACGAACCGTGCATCTGCCTGTGGTCTGTCCCAGTTCTGCCCTGAGGCCACCCCAGCACCCACGTCTGGTTTCTGAAGGCTGCTCCCCACTGAGGAACAGGGGCTCCATGGGAATCAGGCAATTCTGGGGCTGAATCAACCACAGACCTGTGGGGCCAGCAGGACCACTGTGAAAACTGCACAGAAGCCTCGAACGTGGAAGCTGGCACATTAGAATGAGTGAAGAGAAACTTGCCTCCACGTACTCACATCACCCAACATACCCGAACCTTATCACTGCTGAATTCTTTACGAGCAGTTCAAGTTGCATCTTGAAAATTACTAAGAGAGAACCCAAAGCATTGCCATCATCAAAAAGACAAACAACAACAAATGTTGGCGAGGTTGTGGAGAAAGGGGAACCCTCCTACACTGCTGGTGGGAATGTAAATTAGTTCAACCATTGTGGAAAGCAGTATGGAGGTTCCTCGGAATGCTCAAAATAGAAATACCATTTGACTCAGGAATTCCACTTCTAGGAATTTACCCTAAGAATGCAGCACTCCAGTTTGAAAAAGACAGATGCACCCCTATGTTTATCACTGCACTATTTACAATAGCCAAGATATGGAAGCAACCTAAATGTCCATCAGTAGATGAATGGATAAAGAAGATGTGGTACATATACACAATGGAATATTACTCAGCCATAAGAATAAAACAGATCCTACCATTTGCAACAGCATGGATGGAGCTAGAGGGTATTATGCTCAGTGAAATAAGCCAGGTGGAGAAAGACAAGTACCAAATGATTTTACTCATATGTGGAGTATAAGAACAAAGGAAAACTGAAGGAACAAAACAGCAGCAGAATCACAGAACCCAAGAATGGACTAATAGTTACCAAAGAGAAAGTGACTGGGGAGGACGGGTGGGAAGGGAGGGATAAGGGCGGGGAAAAAGAAAGAGGAAGTTACGTTTAGCATGTATAGTGCGTGGGGGGCACGGGGAGGGCTGTGCAACACACAGAAGACAAGTAGTGATTCTATAGCATCTTACTACGCAGATGGACAGTGACTGTGAAGGGGTATGTGGGGGGGACTTGGTGAAGGGGGGAGCCTAGTAAACATAATGTTCTTCATTTAATTGTAGATTAATGATACCAAAATAAAATAAAAATAAAAATAAAAAGAGAGAACCCAAAGCCCTGAGCAGTCTGCAGAGACCCTACAGAGGCGTGAGATTCCGGACACGTCAGATAAATAGATGTGTTTGGGCTAATTTCAGTTGTACCCTGACTATGACAAGGACGTCTAAGCTGTGCAACTGGCCAGTGTGCTACTTCTACAGGACACTTGGCTGGTCTACAATGACTTCCTGTGTGAGAGGGCAGGTGCTCAAAGGATGGCAGGTCTCCCAAGGACAAGCACTGTCTGACAGCCCACCACACCTGGTCAGGACACCCTGCCGCAGGGAAGAGTGAGTGCCCAGGGGAAAGGGCTAACCCGCAGTGGGGAAGCTGGAGGGTCGGCCTCTGTGCAGGGACGGAGGTTAACATCCACCTTGAAGGGGCACGCTGACCGCAGTGTCTGCATGCCACATGCTATTTCTGTGTGGGTTCTGCCCACGAGGCGCCCTGGCCCCCTCCACAGGAGATGGGCCTACACTGAGGACAAGGCACTGACCCCATGGCCCCAGGGAGAGCCAGAACTGATCTCGGCAACTAAGGCACGACCCAAAATGACCAGGCAGAGCTCCAGCCAGATGCCCGGGTGTCCTGACGCCGACCTCTCTGTTCTGGTGGCTAGGCTACACCGCTGTCCTGGCAAACACACACACACCCATTGGGCAGCGCTACCTTGCTGCCTGGGAGGAGCCGGCTGATCCTGTCCCGAGCCTCATCGGCTGCGTGCTCCACCAGGGCCAGCACGTGCTCTTCTGCTGTGCTGTCGGTCAGGCTGCAAGCATTTCCTTCCGGCTCAAACATGCAGCTATGAGGCAGGAACACCGCGTGAGGTGCAGGAGGCACCCAGCATACCCACTTCCTCACTGAGGCCACCCTGAAGGCCCATAAGGTCACATGGGACAGTGGGAGTGGCATCAAGCACACGTAAACAGCCTTCCCTTCCCACTGTGGCCTCAGCAGCTCAAGGCACTCCCATGGGGACAGTGAGGTGAGCAGTTCTGTGTTCCTTATGTTTCTGTCATTTTTTTAAGAGCACAAGAGACACAGGTGGCAGGAGCCCCACTGGTTACAGCGTCTTTCAAGGCACCATTAGAAGTGACAAAAACCCCGTGGAGGGTGGAGGTGTTGCTGGGAGAGGGGGCTGCAGGCCCCGAGGGAGCCCTGAGATTTCCACAGGCGGCTCAGGCCCCACACACAGGAGGAGTTCCTGACAGCTGAGAGGCACTGGGCACAGCACCCACGGGCAGTGGACTCATGGAAGGTCTGGAGCAGGTGCGCAGGAGCCCTCTCGGGAGCTGCCTGGGGGGCCCCAAGCCTACGGGAAGGCTTTCCCTCTGCTCCCGGGCTCAGAGCTATAGGAACAGGAGCCCAGGGAGGGTGGGGAGCAAGAAGCCCCCTGCTCTGTGCTACCTGCCCCAGGTGCCCAGCACATAGGCTGCACAGAAGGGGACTTCTTAGGAGTGAAGGGCTCGCCAATGAATATTCAAGCAGCCTGTGTGGGGCAGCAGTGACTGCCAGCCACAGCCAGAGCACAGCTCATGTGGAGCCGGCGAGGCCATCTTGACCCTTCTGACCCCTGTGCATCAGTGTGACAGTCACTGTCCTCCAGAACGAGTGACTGTGGTGGCTGCAGGACCCCAACTGTGGGGTCCAGGTAATGGGGACACTCTTTACCACGATGAGCAGGGAACAACAGCCCCCTCCCTCTGAATTCTGGGTCCAGGTTCCACCCTAGCTGGCCTGGGGCCACGTTCCCCATCAGGCTACACAGGAGCCCATCCGAGGGTGACTCTGAGGTTGGCAGGAGAGCAGGCTCTTCTTTGGCCCCTGCTGTCTGTAGGGCACCCCCTTCCCGAGGGGCCCCGATAGCACACGCTCCTCTACCTGATGGCTTCCCTGCTCGGCCTTTTGCACTTCCTGGCCGTCTCTACTTGGACGGGTGCAGCCTCGGGAATTGGCTCCTCAACAGCTGTGTCTTCATTGCCCAGAAGCGCTGCCTGCTGAGAGAAATCCACGTCCTGCATAAACGACATGCTGCGCTTCAAAGCGAATAGCCGCTCCTAGGATCAGAAAGGACAGAGCAGCGACTTTACCTCCCCTCACATCTGAGGCACCGTGATGATGGGTGGGGCGGCCCAGCCTCGCCTGGCCTGACAGCTGACCAGACAGCAGGAGGGCGCAGGGGTCAGCCCAGGGTGCAGCCAACCAATGGCAAGCACCCAGCCTGCAGGGGGATGGGCAGGGCCATGGGGGCTACAACTTGCCCACAGGCTGACCGGGGACAAGGCTCTGGCCCTGGAAGCACGGCACATGCAATCTGGTTCATGGGGCACGTCTGGGAAGCCACTCAGGATGGCCGGGCTGTCCCATCTGGATGTAGTGAGGCAGCCACACGAGGCAGACCCACAAGGCTGGCTGCAATCCAGCAAGACAGACACCCATGCTCAGTCACCAGATCCAGAACTTTCCACCAACCCTAAAGGAGATGCTACAGCTGGGCCAGGAGCAGAAAGAGGAGAGGGCGGCCTGGGGCATCTACCCTAGAGCAGAGGTCCACACAGTGGCCCGTGACAGATGGACAGAAGCATGTTGTTCACTGGGAGAGGGCTGTCCGTGGCTTCCTTACTTTGCTCATCATCTTGAATCCTGCGTGAAGGATCTTCTTGGCCAACTTATAGTACACGGTGTCTGGTCTGTTATATGTCATTGCATTGTCACACATCAGTTTGAAATCTGCCTAAGAAGAAAAAGAACTCATCAGGTTTGAACCACCAGGCAAAACAAAGGGTTTAGGTTCTTATCAAAACAGGCCAGAAAGTGATTGAAATTAAATGGAATGCAATTGAATTTGGTTCTTTGAACAAAAAATAATCTTTAAAAACTTTCAGTTTCCTCAGTGTTCATTGGTCTTCACGTGCATGGGAAATTTTCCAGTGAGGTTTGCCTGTAACTTTGTGCTGAGAAGAACGTGCACGTTTCATGAGAGGTAAAGGATGCCTCCTCCCTGCCTCCAGCCATTCCCCTCTATTTGGGAGGAGCTGGACATAAACAAGAGAACCAGCAACAGGCTCTTTTAAATACAAATCAAGGGATGAACCAACAGGTGGGCACCATCAGGTGCTCCTCCTCTGGAATTTTTCTGTAGTAGGTAGTGTCAGAAAAAGACCGCCTAAAACAAGGAGAACCTAACTAACCAATAACCTGTTCAAGTTAACTCCAAACGGATCAGTAATTTCTGACCCAACCAAGTCACTAGATCAAGGTGAGCTGGACACCAGGACGGACGATGGCTGCCAATGCCAGGTATGCCCCCTGGGGCCCTCCCAAGCCCCGCCACTGGCCTGTGCCAGGGTCCCCAGCCCTGGGACCGAGGCCACAAGCCCCATCCCCACAGGTCCCAACTGTGATGGGTCCAGAGCCCTCTCGTAAGGACGCAGATGTAGATCATGAGAAGCCTCCCAGCATCACAGGTCCCCGGTGAAGACCCACTTTCAGGCTGTGTGCCTTCCATGGGTCAGAAGACCCTCTCAGTAAGTAACAATGGAGAAGCCAAGCTTTTCAAAACTGGATAGAACCTAAAAACCCAACTTAATGCCTCCTTCTAAGTGGCGCCATTGCCAATGTTGTCAAGCATTCACTTGGATATTCCCTGCAAGTTTCAAAGCCAAAAAGCAGTTTCTATCCATCATGAGGCTACCAAGAAACAGAGAAGCAAAGTACTCAAGAGAAGTAAGAATTTGTTCTAAAAAATTAAACTCCCAGTTATTACAAGACAAAACTAAGAATTAGGAAAACTTACTTCTAAAACACCCATCCTGGAGTCAGATCAAACGGCACACATGCTTGCTTGCCCCATTGCATTTCTAATAGTGTGCAACATACAGTACAGCTTCTAGACCAAACTGTGGGGACAACTGTCACCGACCTGTTTCCTTAATGCTCTGTGAAATATCAGCCCAAACAAAGAATTACCTGTGAAAACTTGCAAATGGAAATGACCCAAAATGAATGAAGTGTTTACTAGATATAAACACGGAACTCCCTAATGCTTTCAGGAACTGAACTTACCTTAAATTCAGTGACAGACTTGTACTCATTAGCCACAATTTTGTCTTTCATTGTCCCAAAATCCATTGGATGTTTTATTATCATCGAGTACCCAGGGGCAATTGCATCCGTCACAGGAAAAGCAAAGAATCCATGGGGGTCTTTCCTGAAAGCAAAAGTATCCTTGTTTAAACTGAAAACCCTCTAAATGACTTAACACCTTCTCCAATAAAAAGTCTGATATGACTGACCAAACTTTAAGTTCCTTAAAAATAAAAAGTTTAACCCTGAGCCTGTTAGAATTGTAGTCATATACCACAAAGGTAAAAATTCCAAGGCATCACCATGGCTCCCCTCCCGCCCAACAAGCCCCGCTGCTCGCAGCAGACAGGTGCTCTCCCTGCCTGGAGCCCACCCAGCTGGTCAGTGCACCAGCAGAGGAGGGGAAGGCACTTCACAGGTGCTCAGGTGGGGGCAGAACACCTTGAAGAGAGTCCCAACATCCCAGCCACAAGCTCTTAGAAACAGTTTACCTCTGGAGCTGGCGGAGGAAATGCTCCAGGAGTTGCTGAATAGGTGTGCTTTCGTTCTCAGCTGACAATTCAAAGTAAAAAAGTAAAGCTGAATAGCAAGGCTTTGGAGTCACTGCACTGGAGAGCTCCGATCTCACAGTATGCGTTTCTCTGTTCCAGGTTCGCAGTGGCTTAGCTTCCAGCAAGGACTGGGCACAAAGGCAAACCAGACGCAGCTCTGGCCCCCACAGATCAGCTGCGTGGGGAAGGGCACAGTCGCCAAAGGCCAGCAGAATGCCCAGGCCTCTTGAGGCAACAGGGAGCAACCCCTCAGCAGCCTGCTTCCGCCCATCACTGCTGAGCGGGGCTCACTCCAGACAGGTGTGAACGGGCGCACAAGCCTGCCTGCACCCAAAACCTCTGCCCACGCCAGCTCCCCATCTGTAAAATGGAGGTGAGAATACATGCTACATGCAGTGCTGGGGGTTGTTAAGGGCTCCAGCTGCTAACTACTGAGCCCACAACATGAAAACATGGCTTCCAGGGAAGGTGACACTGAGCTCAGCAGTTTCCTCCCACAGCTGTGCATCCATCCGTCTGTGGCCCTTCCCAGCTCTGCCCCAAGGCCACCCGAGTGCCCACGTTGGGCTCCTGAAGGCAGCTCCCCACTAAGGAATTGAGACTCCTCAAAACAAATGGCCGATTCCAGGGCTGACCACTAGGAAGCACCACCTGAGCACCAACTCTTCAGGTAGACAAAGATGGGGAAGCACTGGGAGGTAGAAGCCCAAGCAGGTAGTTGACCAGTTAAACTCACAGTTCCTGGAGACCATGCCAACGCTGCAGACATGTCCACTTAAGGAGCTGGTGCTCTGTGCCTGACCTCCTCTACGTCCCATATGCCCAGTGGTGCCACATCCCAGCTGCCCAGGGGCAAATCCCACACAGGGGCAGGTGCTGCCAGGAAACAGCACCCCAATTGCAGCACAATGCCTCCTGACCCCAGCAAATCATAGGTGGTCACGCTGAAGGAGACGCCAGAGGAGCAAAGCTTCCAGAAGCCCTAGGTGAGTCCACACAGGCCAAAAGTCCTGAGCACTCCCGCTCTCCTTTGGGCCAGCACAGCTCCCCATTTCCAAGGGCCTGATGACTCATTTGAGCACTGCCCCTCCCATCTGTGACAGCTTCTCAGCTCTGGGGTTTAACGAACATGGGCAGCGGAGCAGCAAGGACCTTGGGTCCAGCCACCGGGGTGGAGAAAACACCATCCCCTCCGCCAGGGCCAGGTACCGGCCCCATCTCACCCCAGAGCCTCTTGGGAATGCCACGCTTGCCTGACTGTGTCCGGCATGCTCGGATGGGCCGGTCGGGCGGCGGCTCCACCTCCACCTTCTTCCCTGGATCGAAGTCGCCGGTGTCGCCCTCTGAGTCGCAAGGCTCCTTGTCCCGCTTCCGCTTCCGCTCCTCCTGCAGGCAGGCAGGGTGGGCAAGACAGGCAGGCTCAAAGGACCTCCTGCTTCCGAGGAGAGCCTGGCAGGCTACTTGCTCAGGTCCTGCCCCCACGAGGACCAATCAGCAAGGAAAGACACCCGCGCAAAACTGGTGCGGCTATCTGGACAAGGGGCTGCTCCCTGGCTCTGCCCGCGCGCCTGCCGCCTACCCTCTGCCCTCACCTTCCGCTTCCTCCTCTCCTCATCATCCAGATGCTTCTCCTTCTCTGACTTCTTCTTCTTTTTCTTCTTCTTTTCTTTGTGCCTCTCTCGCTCGTGGTCTGACCGGTCGTCGTAGTAACTAGAGTCGTGGCCTGACCCCGAGAGTTCGGTCACCTCGCTTCCTCCAACCTTGAGGACCAGCTTCAGAGGCTTCTCCAGGGGCTTGTCCACGTAATCTGTACACACAGAGGGGCCTTCACCATTTGCTCAGAGGCAAAGACTGCCACCCCACTGGAGATCGGCTGGCCCAACATGCGATACTAGTCCTGAGGAATAGGACGGATTTGCAACACTACAGTGGACAGCAGGGCAGCACGAGAACCATCAGAAAGACGTGGTGCAGTAAAGCTAACAGCAAAAACTTTCAGGGCAAGTACGAGAGCAATGGCTGCTTCTACCCTGCGGCTAGATTACCCTCAGGTAGGCCAAGAGGCGGCCTTCCCCTCACTCTGTCAGGGGCAAGGGACAAGACCTGCGACCCAGGAGCCCCAACAAGCACCCCGAAGGTCCGGAGGTTGTTCATTCCCTCTCCCGCTGCAGCAGCCACGGCGTCCCGCGTCCATTGACACGGAGCCCCAGCAGCTGCAGGGCCCCGCGCGGGCGCGCAGGGTGCGTGCTCGGGGCAGGAACTGTCGGCCAGGCGCACACAAAGCCGAGATTCTGCTGTCTTCTCTCAAGGACCGGAGGTGGACCCGCCGCCCCGAACCCGAGAACCCCGTCCCCCGCGTCGCCCCAGCGCGGGCCCTCCGGCCCCCGCCTCCAGACCCGGCCCCCGCTCCCACTCCGAGACCCTCGCGTGCGCGGCGTCCTGCAGGCGCGCGCACCCTCGTACGACGAGCGCCACTCGGCCTTGTGCTTCTTGTGCTTCTTGCCCATGGCGGCACGGGCCGAAGAACGGAACCCGGAGAACGACCCGCGGCCGGAGCCCCCGCGCCAGAAGCGGGCGCCGAGTCGCAAGCAGACGTCGCGCCGGAAGTGCCTAACCAGCGCCGGAAGTAGACGCTACGCCGGAAGCTGGTGCCGAGCGCTTCCGGATCAGGGCGGTGCGCGGCAGGTTCGAAGCACCGGCGGGCCGGCGGCCGAGGAGGCGGCGGTGGCGGAGGCGGCGCGGGGCGCGAGGCGGCGACGACCACGCTCGGGCCGGGTCCTCGCTGCTCTCGGCGGCGGCGACGGCGCCATGGACGAGGCGGTGGGCGACCTGAAGCAGGCGCTGCCCTGCGTGGTTGAGGCACCCACTGTCCATGTGGAGGTGCACCAGCGGGGCGGCAGGTGAGCCGGACCTGGGCTCTGTGAACCTACTGGGCCTCCCGACCCGAACTCCACCCACCTGAACTGAGACCCAGCCCAGCCCCTGCCTGAACCCGACCCCAGGACTCGGCCCCACACGGCCCTGATGCGTCTGGCCGGACCCCAAAGCCCCCCGGGCTTTTCTTCTCTGACTGACGGTAATGGCCGCCTCATGGGGTGCTCACGGTGCCCCGCGCTGTCCTAAGCACTGAACGTGTTGACTGACCTTAGGAACTCTTGCTCTGGCCCCTTTCTGAGTGCAGAGCTGAGGCACATGGTCCTTGGGCAGCTCCATGGCTGCAGCCTGGGCGGCAGGCCTGAGCCCAGGCAGGCCTGCTCCGCCTGTGCTCTTAACTGCTGCACCTCCTCGTGTTGTGTCTGATGTTTTTAAAACAATAACATTTTAAAGTTTAGGTCTAATACGTGTGTTTTGCTTGTTTTTCCCAGCACTGCAAGAAAAGAAGACATAAAGCTGAGTGTTTGGAAGCTGCTCAACAGACACAACATTGTGTTTGGTGACTACGCGTGGGTGGAGTTTGATGAGCCCTTCCTGACCAGGAATGTGCAGTCCGTGTCCATCGTTGACACAGAATTAAAGGTCAAAGATCCGCAGGTACCTTCCAGGTCACAGTACTCGCAGCTGACCCTTAGCTGGATACAGAGTTGGCGTCGCTGCCTTGGGAGCGTATTGTCGGGAATTGGCCGCTTACCAGACGAGGACTGGCTCTCTGTTGGGAGCCAGGTGCTGGGAGCAGGTGGGCGCCTGTGCCGGATGCTCACCAGAAGGTAGACAGATGGGAAACCGCAAAGAAGGGTGCAGAGCAGGTGGGGAGTCAGCTGGGCAGGCGGGGCCTGTGCCTCCTCTCGTTCTCTCAGTCAGCAGACATTTGTGGGGCACTCAGTGTGTGAGGATGTTAGGGGGGTGGGCGTGCCAGCAATGAGATGGGCTCGCCTTCCAGAAGCTCTTCATCTCATCCAATGTGGGGACTGCCTCATGGGATTCATGGGTGGGAGTTAGGAGCTTTGTGTGAGGGGTGGATGCTCTGGGGCCATTCTGTCCACACTACAAGAACAGTCCTGCGCATCTGCCTTGAGGTGCATCACTGACTCCTGTCTTAAGTATCGCTTTGAAAGAGTTGGTTTGGTACTAATATTTTACTTACAAGGGGGATCTTCCCCTTCTAGTTAAACATTTGTGGATTTTTATCGATCCACCCAAAAACTGGTGGAGTTTTTTCCACTGGACTGGATCTTGACCAGCCTGAGGGAACTGTTGGGAAAGGAGAGCACAGCCTGGCTGGGTGTGGTGGTGCCAGTGCACATTTACTTCTCATTTTCAGCTCTGAGGGTTCACCTGGAGGAATCTGTCTTCACAGATAATCATAAGGTTCTATAGAACTTGTGAAAAAGGTCTTTTATAAGTTGTTAATAATGGCCAACTTTAAATACTTAACTATCCATCAAGAGATTGATTAACCAAATCTGATACATCCACACCGAATATGATACAACAGTGAGAAAGAATAAGGTAGGTTTCTGTCCACTGATGTAAAGTCTCTCTGAGCTCTAGCAAGTGGAAACATGGTTAGAAACTGCAGTAGAGTCCATTTTTAGTCAGACTTGTTGGCGTGTCACAGACCATAGCAGCTGCGAGGCAGGATGTAGGGTGGCAACGTTCTGTCATCTGCGTTTTTTCAGCAAGTGTGTGTTACTTTTGTAATTATGAAAAATAATAGTTTTTTTAAACAAATGTAAAACCCCAAAAGGGGAGGGAGGGATACACATCTTAAGAAGAGCTAAACCTCGATCTGAAACATAATAGTAGCTTTTTAATCTAATCTAAGAAGTAGCTTTTAACATTCTGTTTGCTCCACCTTTGCTTTTGGACTTTAATGTTCAGTGTTTACAACTAGAATCAACAAGTGAGTTGTTTCCAATTTGTGTGGATTTATTGTTTCCTTCTTATCACAGCCCATTGACTTGAGCTCATGCAATATTGCGCTTCACATCTTCCAGCTGAATGAAGATGGCCCTAGCAGTGAAAATTTGGAGGAAGAGACAGAAAATATAATCGCAGCGAATCATTGGGTTCTGCCCGCGGGTATGTGAGAGGACTAGGCGGAGCATGCCGAGGTCAGAGGGTGGCGCACATCTCTGGTTTGCCAAGTCAGCTACCCAGGGAGGTGTTTGTCTTTTTTTTTTGGTAAGAGCCTAGGGTGTGTTTATCTCTTCTGAACGGGAATTCTGTTGTGAAAAAGTGAAGTGCAGGTTTCCTTTGGATGTGCCCCTCAAAGGCAGCACTAGCTGAGGGTTCCTGCCCTGCCTCTCAGCTTGTACTGGGGCTGTACCTTCCTCCTGCATTCTCTGTGAGTCCCCATGGACTTTGCATGTAGGTTCTAGTTGCAGCCTTTCGCCTTTTGCTGATGTGCTGCGCACCACAGCACCGGCTATGGCGAGGGGTGGGGGCAGCTTCAGGGCCTGTGCTTGTGCCCGAGCAGGACCACAAATGACAAAGGTGTGCAGTGATGATGTGAAGGTGGCTCTTTTACTCCACCAAGCTACTCAACAGTCATACCAGACTGGTGTTCGCTTTGCATCTTTAAGGGTGAGAGAAATTTAAGTTTTAAGAAAAAGTTTAAAAATGTGCTTGTAGTGAGCATCTTTCCCCGCCATGTGTGGAGCAGTGAGGCATACTGGTGGCTCAGCCCAGACCAAACTGGTCCGTGTAATGCTCTCCTAAAGTTACGTTTTTGTCTTATTGTCTCCCAGCCGAGTTCCATGGGCTTTGGGACAGCCTGGTATATGATGTGGAAGTCAAATCCCATGTAAGTTCCTGAGCATTTTTTAATTATTATTATTTTGCTATCATTAATGCATGATTATATGAACAACATTGTGGTTACTAGACTCCCCCTATTATCAAGTCCCCACCACATACCCCATTACAGTCACTGTCCATCACCATAGTAAGATGCTGTAGAATTGCTATTTGTCTTCTCTGTGTTATCCTGCCTTCCCTGTGCCCCCCCTACGTTATCTGTGCTAATCATAATGCCCCCTTTTCCCCCCTTATCCCTTCCTTCCCACCCATCCTCCACAGTCCCTTTCCCTTTGGTAACTGTTAGTCCATTCTTGGGTTCTGTGAGTCTGCTGCTGTTTTGTTCCTTCAGTTTTTGCTTTGTTCTTATACTCCACAGATGAGTGAAATCATTTGATACTTAACTTTCTCCACCTGGCTTATTTCAGTGAGCATAATACCCTCTAGCTCCATCCATGTTGTTGCAAATGGTAGGATTTGTTTTCTTCTTATGACTGAATAAAATCCATTGTGTATATGTACCACCTCTTCTTTATCCATTCATCTACTGATGGACACTTAGGTTGCTTCCATTTCTTGGCTCTTCTAAATAGTGCTGCAATAAACATAGGGGTGCGTCTGTCTTTTTGAATCTGAGATCCTGCATTCTTAGGGTAAATTCCTAGGAGTGGAATTCCTGAGTCAAGTGGTATTTCTATTTTTAGTTTTTTGAAGAACCTCCATACCGCTTACCACAATGGTTGAACTATTTTACATTCCCACCAGCAGTGTAGGAGGGTTCCCCTTTCACCACATCCTTGCCAACATTTGTTGTTGTTTGTCTTCTGGATGTTGGCCACCCTAACTGGTGTAATGGTGATATCTCATTGTGGTTTTAATTTCCATTTCTCAGATGATTAGTGATGTGGAGCATCTTTTCATGTGCCTGTTGGCCATCTGAATTTCTTCTTTGGAGAAGTGTCTGTTCAGCTCCTCTGCCCATTTTTTAATTGGCTTATTTGCTTTTGGTTTGTTGAGGTGCATGAGCTCTTTATATAAATTGGATGGCAACCCCTTATCGGATCTGTCATTTATGAATATATTCTCCTATACAGTAGGAAGACTTTTTGTTCTACTGATGGTGTCCTTTGTTGCACAGAAGCTTTTTAGTTTGATATAGTCCCACTTGTTTATTTTTGCTTTTGTTTCCCTTGCCCGGGGAGATATGTTCATGAAGAAGTTGCTCATGTTTATGTCCAAGAGATTTTTTGCCTATGTTTTTTTTTAAGAGTTTTATGGTTTCATGACTTACATTCAGATCTTTGATCCATTTTGAGTTTACTTCTGTGTATGGGGTTAGACAATAATCCAGTTTCATTCTCTTACATGTAGCTGTCCAGTTTTGCCAACACCAGCTGTTGAAGAGGCTGTCATTTCCTCATTGTATGTCCATGGTTCCTTTATCATATATTAATTAACCATATGTGGTTGGGTTTGTATCTGGGCTTTCTAGTCTGTTCCACTGGCCTATGGGTCTGTTCTTGTGCCAGTACCAAATTGTCTTGATTACTGTGGCTTTGTAGTAGAGCTTGAAGTTGGGGAGCGAGATCCTCCCACTTTGTTCTTCCTTCTCAGGATTGCTTTGGCTATTCAGGGTCTTCTGTGGTTCCATATGAATTTTAGAACTATTTGCTCTAGTTCATTGAAGAATGCTGTTGGTATTTTGGTAGGGATTGCATTGAATCTGTAGATTGCTTTAGGCAGGATGGCCATTTTGACAATATTAATTCTTCCTATCCATGAGCACAGGATGTGTTTACATTTATTGGTATCTTTTTAATTTCTCTCATGAGTGTCTTGTAGTTTTCAGAGTATAGGTCTTTCACTTCCTTGGTTCGGTTTATTTCTAGGTATTTTATTCCTTTTGATGCAATTGTGAATGGAATTGTTTTCCTGATTTCTCTTTCTGCTAGTTCATCATTAGTGTGTAGGGATACAACAGTTTTCAGTGTATTAATTTTATATCCTGCAACTTTGCTAAATTCAGATATTAGATCTAGTAGTTTTGGAGTGAATTCTTTAGGGTTTTCTATATACAAATATCATGTTATCTGCAGGGACAATTTGACTTCTTCCTTACCAGTCTGGATGCCTTTTATTTCTTTGTGTTGTCTGATTGCCGTGGCTAGGACCTCCAGAACTGTGTTGAAAAAAAGTGGGGAGAGTGGGCATCCTTGTCTTGTTCCCGATATTAAGGAAAAGTTTTCAGCTTCTCGCTGTTAAGTATAATGTTGGCTGTGGGTTTGTCACATATGGCCTTTATTATGTTGAGGTACTTGCCCTCTATACCCATTTTGTTGAGAGTTTTTATCATGAATGGATGTTGAATTTTGTCGAATGCTTTTTCAACATCTATGGAGATGATCATGTGGTTTTTGTCCTTTTTGTTGATGTGGATGATGTTGATGGATTTTCAAATGTACTATCCTTGCATCCTTGGTATGAATCCCACTTGATCATGATAGATGATCTTTCTGATGTATTTTTGAATTTGGTTTTTTAATATTTTGTTGAGTATTTTTGCATCTATGTTCAATCAGGGATATTGGTCTGTAATTTCATTTTTTTGCAGTGTCTTTGGTATTTCAGTTTTGGTATTTGAGTGATACTGGCCTCAGAATGAGTTTGGGAGTATTCCCTCCTCTTCTACTTTTTGGAAAACTTTAAGGAGAATGGGTATTAGGTCTTGACTAAATGTTTGATACAATCAGCAATGAAACCATCTGGTCTAGGTGTTTTGTTCTTTGGTAGTTTTTTGATTACCAATTCAATTTCCTTGCTGGTAATTGGTTTATTCAGATTTTCTGTTTCTTTCTGTGTCAGACTTGGAAGGTTGTATTTTTCTAGAAAGTTGTCCATTTCTAGGTTATCCAGTTTGTTACCATATAATTTTTCATAGTATTCTCTCATAATTCTTTGTATTTCTTTGGTGTCCATAGTGATTTTTCCTTTCTCATTTCTGATTCTGTTTATGTGTGTAGACTCTCTTTTTTTCTTGGTAAGTCTCACTAGGGGTTTATCTATTTTGTTTATTTTCTCAAAGAACCAGCTCCTGCTTTCATTGATTCTTTCTATTGTTTTATTCTTCTCAATTTTATTTATTTCTGCTCTAATCTTTACTATGTCCCTCCTTCTACTGGCTTTGGGCGTCATTTGTTCTTTCTTTACTAGTTTTGTTAATTGTGAGTTTAGACTGTTCATATGGGATTGTTCTTCTTTCCTGAGGTAGGCCTGTATTGCAATATACTTCCCTCTTAGCATGACCTTTTGCTGCATCCCACAGATTTTGTGGTGTTGAATTATTGTTGTCATTTGTCTCCATAAATTGCTTGATCTCTGTTTTTATTTGGTCATTGATCTATTGATTATTTCGGAGCATGTTATTAAGCCTCTGTGTGTGGGCTTTTTCATTTTCTTTGTGGAATTTATTTCTAGTTTCATACCTTTGTGATCCAAGAAGCTGGTTGGTACAATTTCAATCTTTTTGAATTTACTGAGGCTCTTTCTGTGTCCTAGTATATGATCTATTCTTGAAAATGTTCCATGTGCACTTGAAAAGAATGTATATCCTGTTGCTGTTGGATGAAGTGTTCTGTAGATGTCCATTAGGTCCATCTGTTCTAATATGTTGTTCAGTGCCTCCGTCTCTTTACTTATTTTCTGTCTGGTTGATCTGTCCTTTGGAGTGAGTGGTGTGTTGAAATCTCCTAAAATGAATGCATTGCATTTTATTTCCCCCTTTAATTCTGTTAGTATTTGTTTCACATATGTAGGTGCTCCCGTGTTGGGTGGATACGTATTTATAATAGTTATATCCTCTTGTTGGACTGACCCCTTTATCATTATGTAATGTCCTTCTTTGTCTCTTGTGACTTTCTTTGTTTTGAAGTCTAATTTGTCTGATACAAGTACTGCAACTCCTGCTTTTTTCTCCCTATTAGTTGTATGAAATATCTTTTTCCATCCCTTTGCTTTCAGTCTGTGTATGTCTTTGGGTTTGAAGTGAGTCTCTTGTAGGCAGCATATAGATGGGTCTTGTTTTTTTATCCATCCAGTGACTGTCTTTTGGCTGGTGCATTCAGACCATTTATATTTAGGGTCATTTTGGATAGGTATGTACTTATTGCCATTGCAGGCTTTAGATTCGTGGTTACCAAAAGTTCAAGGGTAATTCCCTTTCTATCTAACAGTCTATGTAACTCACTTAGTGTGCTATTACAAACAACCTAAAGGTTTTTTTCCTCCTTTTTCTTCCTTCTCCATTCTTTATATGTTAGGTATCATATTCTGTACTCTTTGTCTGTCCCTTGGGTGACAGCTATTTAGCCTTAGGAATACTTCCATCTATAACAGTCCTTCCAAAATGCACTGTAGAGGTGGTTTGTGGGAGGTAAATTCTCTCAGCTTTTGCTTATCTGAAAATTGTTTAATCTCTCCTTCAAATTTAAATGGTAACCTTGCTGGATAGAGTATTCTTGGTTCCAGGCCCTTCTGCTTCATTGCATTAAATACATCATGCCACTCACTTCTGGCCTGTAAGGTTTCTGTTGAGAAGTCTGATGATAGCCTGATGGGTTTTCCTTTATATGTGATCTTTTTTCTCTCTCTAGCTGCTTTTAAAAGTCTGTCTTTATTCTTGATCTTTGCCATTTTAATTATTATATGTCTTGGTGTTGTCCTCCTTGGGTCCCTTGTGTTGGGAGATCTGTGCACCTCCATGTCCTGAGAGACTATCTCCTTCCCCCGATTGGGGAAGTTTTCAGCAATTACCTCCTCAGTAACACTTTCTATCCCTTTTTCTCTCTCCTTTTCCTGGTACCCCTATAATGCGGATATTGTTCCATTTGAATTGGTCACACCGTTCTCTCAATATTCTTTCATTCTTAGAGATCCTTTTTTCTATCTGTGCCTCAGCTTCTTTGTATTCCTCTTTTAATTTCTATTCCATTTACCGTTTCTTCTACATCTAGTCTGCTTTTAAATCCGTCCATTGTATGTTTCATTTCAGATTTGGAATTTCTTAATGATTGAATCTCCATCTTAAATTCATCTCTGAGTTATTGAATATTTTTCTGTACCTCCTTGAGCATGTTAATGATTTTTATTTTAAACTCTCTTTCAGGAAGATTGGTGAGTTCAGTGTCATTTGGCCCTTTTTCTGGGGTTTGTGAGATTTTGGTCTGAACCAGGTTCCTTTGACATTTCATAATTCTATGTGGTGCCCTCTTGTCCCCAGAAGCTCCAGTCTCTGGAGCTGCTCAGCCCCTAGAGTGAGGCTGGGGGTCATAGGGGAGCAGAGCTGGTGCCTGGTAGGGAGGAAAGAGCTCTTTCCTGGTTCCCGGCTGCAGTGCCGTCTCCAGTGTCAGAGCCAGTGGGCCAAACACACAGGTGTAAGCCTCTGTGCTGTGCGTCTCTAGCTGTTGTAGGCGGGGCCTCCCTCTGGCTGGCCTGATGCCAGCACAGTGATTGCCAGTTTGTGAGCAGGTGCCAGCAGGCCAGGAGGAAGGTGCAGCAGGGTGCATGTCACAGTGGGGGGCCTCGGAGCTGAGTAGGCAGCCAGGAGGATGGGGCGCCTGAAGCTCCTCAAAGTTCCCAACCAGCTGGGCAGAGTGTGCCCAGACAACCTTGTCCAGCTCTCCCCTCCCAGGCGCAGCAAACTCCATCCAAACCCCGCCCCTTCAGCAGCCCTCTCGCTGCTAGGAAGCCTCTCAGACCTCCCTCCTTTCCTCTGACACACAGTGGCAGGGTGGGGATCCCCATCCTCCACAAACGGCCAGAATCTCAGTCTCTCAAGCACTCCACCTGGCCCAGCTCCCCAACCCCAGCAACCTCCAGAGCACCACACAATGTAGGTTTGTGCCCCAAAGCAGACCTCCAGGGCTGGGTGTTCAGCAGTCCCAGGCCTTCACTCCCTCCCTGCTCCATTTCTCTTCCTCCCGCCGGTGAGCTGGGGTGGGGGAAGGGCTTGGGTCCTGCCGGATCAAGGCTTTCCTACGTTACCCTGTTTGTGAGGTCTGCTCTGTTCGTGAGGTCTCTGTGCAGTCTGGTGCAGCCTTCTTTCCTGTTGCTGTTTTAGGGCTAGTTGTATTAACTTTATTTTCACACTATATGTGGTTTTGGGAGGAATTCTCTGTCTCATCTCTCATGCTGCCATCTTGAATTTCTCTTCCTGAGCATTTTTACCAGAAGGTTCCGTTATTTGAAGCAGAGTCATTGTGTTGCTCTCTGGTATCTCAGAGCCCCTTGACTTAGATGGACTTTTGGGAGTTTCTGCGGGCCAGTAGCCTATGTCCTAGACGTCTGTCCTGGTACTGCTGCCAAGTGGAGCTGGTTTCTGGAGGTTCCTTGGGCAAAGCAGGCACAGAATGTGACAGCTCTGGTGGGGTCCCACCCTGGGAACTGCGGGGCAGAGGGCACAGGCAGGTGGGCAGGTCCGAGCCAGCTCCAGTGCATCTGGCCCCCATCCCCCAAGGCTGCTCTGGGAGCCACAGCACAGCCATGGGGTTCTGGCTGTTGCCTTGAGTGAATGAGCCGCATATGGTGTCATCCCAGAGGTGGGAGCTTACTGACTCTGAGTCCATTAGTCTTCCTGTTTTAAATAAAAGTGATCTTTGTGTTTATCCTTCATGGGTGTGATAGTAGCACCCTGCACTTATTCTCTTATGTGTCAAGTTCTTTCCCCTATGAAGGCCTGTTAGGGTTCAGCAAGCACTGGGTGGCAGTCTCTGGAGAGCGGCCTGTCCCTGCCCTTCTGCTTGCTCAGGGCGGACTTGGCAGCATGCTTGGAGAGCCTTGCCTGCTCGGCACTGGTACCTACTGTGCTCCTGCTCTTTCTGCAGCTCCTCGATTACGTGATGACAACCTTACTGTTTTCCGACAAGAAGGTCGACAGCAACCTCATCACCTGGAACCGGGTGGTGCTGCTTCACGGTAAGCCACATGGTGCTGTCTGCGAAACTGATGGAAGTCATTCCTGAGAGCCTGTCTCTCCTCTTCGGACAGAGCCAGGGTTGTCCTGGACGTCCCTTCTCTGCAAAGCCAAACTGGCTCACGTGCTCTGGGCATTTGTCACTTGGCCTTTCATCTGGCAGCATCTGGTGATGCCTTATGGCTTTTCATGTTGTTTTACTAAACTTCCCAGGTAACTGCCTTATTCTGCAGCTGATAATAAACTCCTTAGGTCAGAAGGTGCCTTGTGCCTCTTTGTAGTGTTCTTAGAGCTTCACTTTGTGGGTCGGGAACAGCAGAAACCACACTTCACCAGAATTCTGTCTGGTTCTTCTCAGAGGAAAATAACCCAATTATAGTGAGACAGGAGCCCAGAGTAACTGCTTAGACCTTTATACAGTTGAGCTTGTGTGTCTGTAAACAGTCTTAAAAAATAGCATCTTCTAAAGGGATATTTTTGGCACATTGTCCTCATACCAAGATCAGAATAGACAATCAGGTATTTTAATTAGTGAAGTTCCTTTCCATTTACAGCTGGTTATTTATTTCCTCTTTTATTATTGAAAATGCTGGCAGTATATCAGAGTTGCATGCACGCATTTTCTGTTAGATGAAGTTGTTCTTCCTTATCAATGACCTCTGAGCTTCTACAAGGCATTGTGCTTGGTGATGTGCAGGCAGGGGGCTGTGCAGCCGGGCCCCGCCCAGTGGCCCTCCTGGTCAGCACAGCTGTTGTGAGGGACAGCGGTGCTACAGGCTGCAGAAAGCCCCCTTTCAGGGCCTGAGGAGGCCTGATGACTCCCAGAAAGGTTTGGGGCCTTATGGAAGGTCCCTATGAGTGGATTTCATGGAGGCCATGTGGAGACCAGGAGGCTGCCACTCAGTGCAGGGCGGGCGGGGAGCTGTAGGCCCAGGAGCAGAGCCTGTGCTGGGGGCCTGGGAGCTCGGACAGAAACAAGCACAGTGGGACGAGGGGAAGACAGCATTACCTGCAGCACTCTCTTGTGAGGTGACAGCACTGTTTGCGGGAATGACGCTCAGATGCAGAGCTCTCTGCTCCTTATTTATTTTCTGTGAATGATACAACAGCATCCTTAGAAATGTGTTCAGCTCTGACTTAAAAGCATATTTACTTGGATTTTGTTGCAGGTCCTCCAGGAACTGGAAAAACTTCCCTGTGTAAAGCATTAGCCCAGAAATTGACCATTAGGCTTTCAAGCAGGTAACTCCTGGCAGTTTGAGGGGGGAGAGCAGCAGGGATGGGAGTGCTTGCTTTCCTTTGCGACGGTGAGAGCTGTCATTTCTTTTCCATCATTTCACATGACTAGCAGGCTCTCCCAACATAAACTCAGCATGGCCTGCAGGAAGGACTCTGCTCTTTAAACTGGAGCCTCACCACTGACCCACCTGTGCCTAGAGCGTGTTTCTGCTCCCGGGTAGAATGTCAGCTCAGGTTGCTTGGTGTCTGTGCCCATCGCCTGCTGTTCCATGACTTATGAGCAAAGGGTACAGGCTCGAGTGGTGCACTGAGCTCCATCTGCCTCTTCACTTTGGAAACTACTGTGCCAGCTCTTCAGGCTAACTTCCCTCCTTCCCCCGTCCTGGCATCCACATGTTTCCCTGTCGGGCCTCCTGTGCCGCCCCACAGGCCCATGGACATGCTGGCTGGCTTCTTCAGCTCGTTGGGTCTCCTATCCGTTCTGGACAGTGCCCCGCACACCACCCTGTGAGCCCGCCATCTTGGGTGGGGCGCTGCTCTTCCTGGGTCCCAGCGGTCCCTTTTGCACTCCTGCCTCCTTGCGTGTCTCCTGAAGCTTTCGCGCGGGTGTGCGGCTGCTGTGCGCCTTCTCGTCCGCTGCTCCTGTCGTCCTCGTCTCCGAGTCTGTTCGGCTTTTCTGGTTGTGGCCACATGCTTCTGCTGCTTGGCATGTGATGGCACAGACTGCGCTTGAGCGGCTCTGTTCTTGTTCTTGAAGACTGGAGTTGGTTTGGACGGCACCTCAGTTACTTTGCTGCGGCATGAGCCTTGCTGGGGTAGGGGGGTTGGATCTAGTCCGGGTACTCAGGTGGAGCCCTTGGGGTCCTAGGGGAGTACCCACGTGAGTTGGGGAACCACACACTCGACCTTTGAGAACTCAAACCCCCAGCCTGCGTGAGCCCCAGGAGGCAGTCAGTGCGTGGAGCTCCAGCCTGGTGGGACTGCCCAGCTCATGAGCCCAGGGTTCAGAGAGACCCGCGGAGCCCTGTTCCTGAGCATCTCCCTCCCTCAGGGGCTCCATAGTCTTCGTCCCTCAGGCTCCCTGAACTCTGACCTCTGCCTCCTCGTCTCAGCACTACTTGGCGATCTTCCTGGGTACCCTCACTCTTTCTTGGGGGCCCGGCCCTTAGAGCTGACCTCTCATTGGATTTGTCTGGTTCTCTGTGGATTAAGGCAAAGGGTGTCTGGGACCTGTAAAGGCCGGGACGACTTTAGAAGGGGAAACCCCACGAGGTTTATTCTGAATACCTATTTTTGTTCTTTTCTAAAATTTCTTGTGTTTTTACACAGGTAAATCACTCTATTTCTGCCCTTTATTTTTTGCTTAGCTCCTTGGCCTTGTGTTTTAAAGACCTCTGGGGCAGTTTCCTGAGAGAACAGAGGAAAGACCACTGTGGCATTTTCCCTACAAAGACCTGGGGACGTGTGTATTCCGTGGCTTTCAAGAACCCCAGAGAAGCTCCTGGCTCACTCCATTCATCAAAATCCCTTAGAATGAGCTTTGTTTAGTATTCAACCCAATTGTTATCTTGTGTGTGAGGGTGTCTGCCCGCTGCCCTCCTCCATAAACACATTTAGTGAATGGAAAGCCAGCAGTGCCCTGGGAGGCATTCTTCTCTGCATGTACTATGGGCACAAGAGGAACCATGCAGGCCTGGGAGGCAGTGTCCTGCCACGTCTTGTTCCTGTGGGTTAGTGTGGTGCATCCAGCTTTTTGCTGCCTCCTGGGTGAGCGCGCAGACACCAGTTCCCCCTCTCTGCGTGCTGAAGATTGCCTTCAGGATTGCCCAAGCACCAGATCCACATCTCTGAGTGTAAAGGTCCACCGTGGGTGTCAGAGTGCTGTTCAGGCCCGAGAGTCTACAGGAAGCACCTCTGCTTGGAGAACTAGTGGTCACTCGTTAGGATCACCTGGAAGGCAGGAGCGTGTTCTGCCCTGGCCAGAAGTCTTTAAGGCTTGTGTTTTGTTTGCTCTGTTAGTGCCAGTTATACCTCCTAAACATAGAAATGTAAGTTTTAAGTAAATTAAAAAAGGGATTTTGTAATTGCTTTACTCCAAGTGAAGGTACTATTCAGCTCAAAAGGCTTACTTTGCTTCAGCCGCACTGCTTACCGCTTGTTGCCCGGTTTTTGTACCCATTGAGGTGCGGGTTGCTAGGCTCCCAGACCCCCTGCGACTCTGACGATCTGGGCAGCTGGTGAGGCCCACGTGCTGGGCGGGGAGGCAGGATGTGTGATGTGCTGCCTGACGACCTCTTGTCACCCCAGGTACCGCTATGGCCAGTTGGTTGAGATAAACAGCCACAGCCTTTTCTCCAAGTGGTTTTCAGAGGTAAGTATTAATGATTCTGTTTCTCTGAATTGTCACCCATCTTGGTGGAAAAGTGTCCTCTGTACTAGGAGAGAAAGAGAGAGTGGAGACGTGGACTGTGGGTGGGTTTGCAGCCACGGGAAAATCGAGGGCTTCGTGGTGACTCAGAAGTAGTCTGAGGCCTGGGAGGACCCTCCGCTAGTCCCGCCCAGACCTTGGCTAGGAGGCAGGGCAGCCAGTACCCTCTCAGGAGGGGTCCACCTTCATTCCCAGTTGTCTTGGGGCTCTGAGCCTCTCCCTGCCGTCTGAACAGGGGCGCCTCGCCTCGGCAGGGCTCCACCCCAGGCAGTGGGTCAGCAGGCCCACTGGCAGGTGGCAAGTGGGGGTGGGGAGCTGTGAGTGGTGCTCCCAGCCTTTGCACACTTGTATCCGTGGCCCAGCTCGTCCTGGTCATGCACGGGGGACACCTGGGAGCCGAGGAGCAAGGTGTTGCCCAGCCCTGGCCTCCGTGTCCCAGTGCGGAGTGGGAGGGAGGGCATTGGGTGGACTTCCTGTGCGGACCTGGCTTCTGTGGTTTAGGGTGGGTGGGGGGCCTGGAGGGTCCCCTGGGTGGAGGAGAGCGGGGGATGGCGGGTGCCCATGCGTCCTGGCAGCCTGATGGGGGCCGTCAACACTGAGTGCTTTGGCTCCAGAGTGGCAAGCTGGTGACCAAGATGTTCCAGAAGATTCAGGACTTGATTGATGACAAAGATGCTCTGGTGTTTGTGCTGATCGACGAGGTAGGCCTGTCCGTGCCGCACCTGGGCGGGGTGTTCAGGGCCGCTGCGGGTGCACCCGTCCCTCTCCTCCTCTGGCCGCTTAGTTCACACCCATCCTTGCTGACCTGCTGCCCCCCAGGTGGAGAGCCTCACGGCCGCCCGCAGTGCTTGCAGGGCAGGCACCGAGCCCTCAGATGCCATCCGCGTGGTTAATGCTGTCTTGACCCAAATCGACCAGATTAAGAGGTAACGCACTGGGACACAGCAAATTTATGCAACCCACTCTTCTGAGCAGCAGCTCTTTGGCATCGCGTGTTACTCTTTTGCCTCTGACACAGCCTCTACTCGGGGTGATCGTGTAGAAACCGAGTGCTCTTTGCTAAGGTACAGTGCACAGTGGAGGCTAGGCATGGTGAAGCCAACTCACAGGGACGCGCGAGAGGAGTGCTGCTGCCCGCTCCAGTGTGGTGCCAGCGGGCCCTGGGGTTCTGGCGGCGTCACCTGCCCTGCGTGAGGCCGATTTCACATGCCCCCCGTCCAGGCTTTCAGGTACAGGCGTCCTGACGGTCGAGCCAGTTTCAGGGAGTGAAGTGACGCAGCTAGCCTGACTCAAGGGAGCAATCTGCAGACCAGAGCCTCAGCCTGTCATCTGCAGCACTTGGCGCTCCCCTGCTATCCAGAGGCCTCGCGTTCTCAGGGCGCCAGGGCACCAGCCCTGCCCAGAGCCAGCTTGTTGAGTGTGGGGTGGCAGGGAACTAAATCATGCTGAGGAGCGTTAGACGCAGCTGCACCGTTTCACAAGGGAATACTAGGCCCCTGGGGTGTTGTCAGTTGGGGGGGTCGATTGCTCTTCTCACCCTTCCCCTACCTGTCCACCCAAGTGTGCAGCCTTCCCTTCTGGGAACTTCCTGTGCCATTTGACCCCCTCTGATCCCTCCTGACCACCTCTCTCTGCCATCCCTTCAGGGGACCCTGCACAGCCTGCCCACAGCCTTGCCTTGTGGCTTCTAGAGACACTTACCCTCTGGTGGCCATGTCCCTGTCGCAGACCCATACCTCCCCCATAACCCGACACAGACACACTCCCAGGCCACTTGCTTGGCCCAGAACCCCCAACTTCCTGGGGTTCCTATTACACATTGATGGCCTCACCAGGTACCTGCTATTCAAGCCGGAAGATGGGGTCACCCTGACTCCCCTCCTGTTGCTGGGGTGAGGGCTCAGGAGGGAACAGATGCTCATGCCACTGGTCCTCTCACTGGCTGTGACTCACGTGGCCCCACGCCCTAGCCCCCCTCCCCTGATGACCCACCACTCCTGCCCTATGCAGATCTGACTGCGTGGCAAAGCCCTCGCCTGGGCATGGTTCTGGCCGGTGCTCCGCGGCACCCCCAGGCAGCCCCGAGCAGCCTGTGCCCTCCTGGCTGCCACACCTGCTCTTGCCCTCACTGGGCTCTCCCCTGCTCAGCCTGTGCCATGCTCCTATTCCACTAAGGAAGGGGGCCCTCCCAGGTGCCCACACATACACTGCCTGCGGCCCGTCTGCGCTGACCTGGGCCCCGGAGGAGGTGTGCTCCTTGGGGGCCTTGTGCCTGCTCTGTGCAGCTTGTGGCACGAGCAGGCTGGGCTCTGGTGGCTCTCTTGTGTAGTCTGTGGGCTAAAGGAGAATGTAGCTGGTAAAGGAGGTAGTTGATTCCATGCCGTGGCACACTGGGGTCACGAGAGCTGTGTGACCAGTAGTCGTGTGGCCATGCCCAGCTGGCAGGTCCAGGAGGGGGACAGTCAGGCACCTGCACAGAGCCAGGAGAACTTCGCCCCAGTAGAAGGCAGGGAAGAGTGTTCAAGTGGCAGTCTGGGGGAGCTCTCCAGAAAGCAGAGGAACAAGCAGAGCAAGAGTGTTGGGGACAGTCGGCCTGGCACTCCGTCTCATGGCCAGGAGAGCCTGCAGAGTGGCTGGGCACAGACTGCGGCTGGCTGGAGGTGCAGGCTGAGCACCCGGAGCGCAGGGGTGGGGCACATTCTCAAGCCACTGATGAGCCCGCTGGCCGTGCTCTGCTCTGCCTGCAGGCACTCCAATGTGGTGATTCTGACTACTTCCAACATCACGGAGAAGATCGACGTGGCCTTCGTGGACCGGGCCGACATCAGGCAGTATGTGGGCCTGCCCTCCATGGCTGCCATCTTCAAGATCTACCTGTCCTGCCTGGAAGAACTGATGAAGGTAATGGCAGATCTCCCTCTCCTTTCTGTGGGTTCCTTAAGCTCGTGTAATTTCCCTGGCTTGGCTCAAAATGACCAGTCCAACCCAGAGCAAAACACTGGGACGTGGTGTCAACCGTGTTCTCATGTGGAAAACCACAGTGTCGTGTCTGGTGGGTTGAGGTGACAGTCAAGAGCTGTGGCCACTCAGTAGCTCTGCTCTTTCAGCACAAAGTGATCTTGTAATTGTTCAGTCTCCCGATCTGCAGGCAATGTGTGGGTGGGAGCCTGGTCCACAGGGAGGTTGCCTAGAGAGGCCGCTGCCAACTGCGGTGTCCGTGTGTCTCTGGCCCTGTGTGCTGGTGGCAGCAATGAGCCCGTCGGCCATGAACATAGCTCATAGTAGGTCTCCCGTGACTCGTGCCTGGTGCTGGAGCTCTGGGCTCTGGGGCCCCAGCATGTTCCCCCAACTTTGATTCTGGAGAAACTAACAACCAGCGAACAATGAGGATTTGGTGGTGGTTGTTGAAGGACGTTGAGCTGGACAGTGGAGTGGGGTCTGCCTCGCCCTGCAGCAGCCACCTGCCACCCCGCACCGTGGAGGGGCCTGACTGCGATGCCGCTGAGGAGCAGCATCCTGCAGGTCCTGCTGGGGGTTGGAACTGGGGCTTTCTTAGACGGCTTACGGGAAGTTAAGACAGTCGGTGGGGCAGAGAGGGGGTTTGGCCTGCCCTGAAGGCTGTTGTCATGTGTCCATGGAGCCTGTGGCCTGCTGCTCTGCCACTGTCTGGACAGTGCCTCACGGGGGCTGTGGGGCTTGAGGAGCGCCGATCAGCCAGGCAGAAAAGCAGGGCCTTCCAGCCC
The DNA here is from genome assembly GCF_030020395.1 of Manis pentadactyla. NCBI lineage: Eukaryota > Metazoa > Chordata > Mammalia > Pholidota > Manidae > Manis > Manis pentadactyla. The sequence goes on along the minus strand of NC_080020.1, from coordinate 141,423,823 downwards.
AAGGCCTGTTAGAACACCCCCAGTGTTCAGCGAGCGCCCAGGACATGCGGGGAATGCTGCTCCCTTGCCGTCCTCCCAGGTCAGGACGGTTTATTAGCTCAGTAGTGGTCAGCATGGTGGCCTGACTGGCGCACCTGCTTGGCCGAGAGCCCCAGCATGCAGACCCCATCCGAGGTCCCCAGTCAGAGGCTGTGTCGTCTCCAAAGCGAGTCTTACACCAGACATTGAGCAGAGACCTTCTAAAGGCAGGCGAAGTCCTGGCTCCAGGCCCAACTCTGCCCCTTTGTGGGCCATGATGTGTCATGAGATCCAGTTCCGGGCCGGACCCCACACCTCCAAGGCCCCCCCATCCCAGCACATGATGAGGACACGTTTTGGCCAAAAGCACAGAAGTGCTGGTCCCAGCCACTCCCGAGTGGACGCTGTCGTGTGTTTCTTACCACATGTGATGCTGTGAAGCTGGGATGGGGGCCATTGCCGAGCGCTGATGCCTCCCTGTGCCCACAGTGTCAGATCATATACCCTCGCCAGCAGCTGCTGACCCTCCGTGAGCTCGAGATGATTGGCTTCATCGAGAACAACATATCCAAGCTGAGTCTCTTCCTGAGCGAGATTTCCAGGTGCGCAGACTCCTGTGAGCAGGACAGGCCACCTGCTGTGGTGACAACAGCAGGCGGGGAGTGGGGTTGGGGCCAGAGGGCAGGGAGCTGGATCCCAAGGCATCGCACACCTGCGGGACCTCCAGGGCCCCCACCCTGCACTCCTGGACGGAGGTGGAGGGCAGCTGCCCAGGTGCCCTCGGGACACAAAGGTGCGTCGTTTGTGTGCAGAAGGATAGGTGATCATAGCAAGGCTCTGGATGCGTTAGCAATTTAGTGAACTTTGTTAAATTCTTTCAAATTGGCAGGAAAAAAACAAAACAAGAAACCTTTGCTTCAGTGGGCAGAGCGAGCAAGCGCAGGGCCCCTGCTTGGTGTTTGGGGACGTCCATGAACCCTGGGCCCAAGGCACTCAGTGCCTGGGGGCCAGGGGCCAGTCATGAGTGAGGGCCTCCGAGGGCGTGCACTCCAGAGGGCACCCACGGCTCTGACCAGAGTGGGCTTTGCCCTTGAAGCCCTGAGGTGCCTGGGCGGTCCTGAAGGAGGCATGGCACGAAGAACAGCCACATTTAAAGGTTATTTTTGGATTATCTGTTAAAGAAACTTAAATGCTGGGTGAGAGATGAGAGTGTCTCAGAGACGCATGCGAAGGTTCACGATGACAAGGACCAGCAGGTCACAGTGTGTCCGTGCTGAGGGCCACCGCATCCCTGCGCTCGCTGGCAGCCGTGGGGACCCCGCCTCGCCTGGAGCAGTAGCTGAGGCGTAGGGTGACCAGCCCCACTGAAGGGTGGGGAAGGGTCCTCCAGAGTTGAGACCACCCACCACGCCAGTGGCGTGGATGTGACATCTGGGTACATTTGCAGGAAGAGCGAGGGCCTCAGCGGCCGCGTCCTAAGGAAGCTCCCTTTCCTGGCTCACGCACTGTACATCCAGGTGCGTCCCTCCCCATGGCTGGCCCTGCCCTGGGCAACCTGTTCTCTGGTTTGCGGAGGGATGGCTTGGGAGGGGGTGGCTGCAGTGGTGTCCCTCATGGCTCCACGGTGCTCAGAGGGCTCATGCCAGGTCCTCGCTGGCCTCCTCGGGTGGCAGAATGGTGACCTGAGGGTCCCCCTTGCCATCTGCGCCCAGGTGGGGAGGGCGAGGATGGCCACTCTGCCTTGTTTGCCTGCAGGCCCCCACCGTCACCATCGAGGGCTTCCTCCAGGCCCTGTCCCTGGTAGTGGACAGGCAGTTCGAAGAGAGGAAGAAGCTCTCATCTTGAGGTGCATCTGGGCTTCCCACGTCAGGGCTCTCTGAGCATGTCTAGCCAGTGACCCGCCACACATGCAAGCTGGCCTGGGCCCACCAGCCAGAAACACCAGACATGCAGGAAGGCAGTGCCTAGTCTGCACGTATTTTAATTTCCCATTAGAAGATGGCCCCTCATTTTCACTACTTTCAAGATGGTAACTCCAGTCCTGTTGCCTCTGTGAAGAACTGTCCTCCTACCGGCCTCCTTCAGACACAGAGCACCAACAGGGTGTTTGAAAGACGACCGGCACAGGCTTCATAGGAACAGGGACTGCGTCGTGGCCTCCGTACTGGAAACCGGGCTCTGCCTCCACCAGGCACCAGCTCGTCTTGTTGAGGGCAGACGTCTCAGAGGCTGTTGAGGGAATGAGAATCTGCTCCTAAGCTACAGGAACCAAGAAGGACTCTGGCTGTGGCGTTCTGCATATCGGGTGGGGTCCTGTGTGGGGCTGCTGCTGCCCTGGCCCTGGCCAGCGAGACACAGGTTCTTCTCCCATTTGTGCAGCGGCCTGATATGAGCAGGTGTAAGATGCTGGCCAGCAGCCACTGCCCACGAGCACTGAGATTGCTTGAATCATGAAGTAAGTTCCACACGAGTGTTCTGAGCATGTTACCTTCTTGTCATTGGACTTTCTAAGTACGAAGCTTTCCCAGGATTTTCCCATTTTCATTCTCATCCCATTCCCTGGTGCTTAGAATGGCATTAAAAATCACTTGCTTACTTTTTGCCTGGTTGATGGGTTCAGGTGTAGGAGGTTGTCGCTCTTGGGGAGCTGCACAAACAGGAGGGCACACAGGCCCATTCCTGTGCCTCCTGCCGTCCTGGGCTCCCTGGCTTCCCCAAGACCCTAAAAGGTGGGTGAAAGTGGGGTCTGTGGGCCCCAGGTTCAGGAGAAGGTGAGAGGATGCACCATGCTTCAGGATCGGGACCCTGGAGCAAGTGCATTTCACAGATTTGCCTCTGAAATGCTGGATGTCTGGGTTCCCCGTGGAAGGGAGGAGCAGGGTGGGGACACTGGGTGCAGAGGATGAGGTTTCTGAGGGGGCGGGGAGGTCCTTCAAACTAAGACCTGTTCCCAGAAAGTGGGTCCCAGACGTTCTGTAGTTGTGCCGACACGCTGCCAGCCAGAGGTCAGCACTGCTCTGAGGGGTGAGCTGGGAGGTTTGGCACCCCCAAGACCCCAGTGGAGAGGGTGAGTGGAGTGCCAGCCCTGCCCCATGCTCCCCACTGCCCCACGAGCTGGGGTAGGCATGTGCATCTGCAGGATGGGTAGCATGGGGCAGGGGCACCAAGATGCTCAGCCCGTCGCACTCACTCAGGACCCACACGCCCTTCTGGACTGGGGCCTTGCTGGAGATGGCGGGCACAGGGGCGAGGACGCAGAACGTGGCTCCTCATGGGAGGCTTCTGGGTGGAGGCCAAACCCCAAGATGCTCATGGCTGGGCACCACTCATCCCGGGGGCCAGGATGGGGAGGGGATATGGGGTGGAGCTGTGTCCGTGTGACGGGCAACCTACTCTTTGGTGAGGAATGGCCAGAGTGTGGTCCCCAGGGAGTCTGCAGGGTTGTGGAAGCCGTGCGTGCGGCCTCCCAGGCCTTGTGGAGTCTGCCAAGTCAGTGATGTAGGCCGAGGCCTGAGGCTGCACGGACTGGCACAGCCGTGGGACCATGCCTGGCACACAGGTGTGGTGACAGGCCAATGCGGCTAAGCCCAAGGGAGCCCATGGTCATCCCAGGCCACAGTTTCTACAGGGCTAGGCAATGTGTGAGCAGAGAGGGTCAGGCACCATGCACCCTTACCTCTATGAGGCATTGGTCTTGACTGACTACCCTGGGGGGCAGTTCCTGAGGTTTCTGCTGGGCTGGCCCCAGGATGGCTCACACCCACAGACAGGGACCCCACTGGGATTGCCCCCATGCCAGGGGTGTTGGTCTCAACAGCACGGGCTGAGGAAACATCCCCTCCAGCCTACTGCTGCCTGCCTGCGCTGCTGCCCCCACCGTGGTTCTGCGCAGCCTCAGCTTCACCAGGCCTCCGTGGGCCGAGCAAGGGCCGAGTGCCGTGGCTCGACAACGTGTGCCCATCTCCTAGCCCACTTGACAGCGCCCCTGAGTCTGGCCTGGGGTGGCCCCTTCTGGGGGGCCCAGCAGGTCCCTGCTGGGTGTGCTGTTAACCCCATTGTGGGGGCACATTGCAGGCTCAGACAGTCTGGGGAGTCACACTCTGGGGCCCGCGCACATGGGAGTTCTGGTCCTGAGTCACCGTTCAGGACACCCAGAGAGCTGCCGAACATCTTGCAGGGGTGCTCCCTCATCCAGAGTTCAGCCGGTGGGCGACGGGATTCTCTGCTGCATCTTCTGCTCTTCTGCCCTGTGAGACATGCTCCCACGTGTACAGAGACTCTGGCGCTCCCTCCTTTGTGAGCAATTGCTGATTGCTGTCAGCTCTTCCCTCTGCACAGGCTTTCCCACTGCACAGAGTATGACCCCCAGGTACCGTGTCCTGCCAGGTCCCCTGTCCTATGATCTGTCACTGCTCAGGATGCTGCACGCACCTGGCCCCCAGCCGGCAGGTCACGTTCTCAGTCCTGCCTCCCTTCCGCTCTGCAGGTAGGGTCCTTGGTCCCACGGCTGCTGGCTGTGTGGATGTGCCTGGCAGGACCCGTGGCAGAGAGGCAGCCAGGCCTCAACCCACGATGTGCACTCCCCAGCTCCACCACCCCGCTGGGCCCCCAGAGCAGGGCCCTGCTGACCGAGGTGGGCCCAACGAGCTAACTGCTGGTGGCTGGAGGCCTTGCCCACCCTCCTCGCATCCAGGCCAGGGGTCCTCTTGAGGGGGTCCAGACCTGCCATCCAGCCAACCACCAGGGCCAGGTGCCCAGGCTGAGCAAAGTGGGCTTTGTTGCGGAGAGCTGGCATGCGGTGTGCTTCTGAGGGAAGGCGGGGAAAGACAAATGACTACCCGAGAAAACTACTCGAGTGTGGCTGGGGCCGTGGTGGCAACCACGCTCTGGGGAGGCACAGTGGTGTAAGCAGCAGGTGGGATGCACAGTAGGGCCTGTCATTGGGGGAAAGGGACATTCCCACCCCAGGGACAGCCTGATGGGGACTTAGTGCATCACAGAGGTTGTGATGGATACACATGGAGAGGCCCAGCTGGCCCGGGTCTCTGGGAGGCATGCTGCCCTCCCCAGCTGCAGATGAGGTGGCAGTGCGCTGTGGTGTGGAGGAGCGGGAGGCAGTGGGGGTGCGCAGGGGCAGCAGCAGGACCGTCTGAGCGCCAGGCAAGGACTCCAGGGAAGCACTGAGCACCTGCCTCCAGGGCCAGCATGGGAGCCCTGGGGGCCAGCTGTCTCTTTCGTCGTATTGGAGGAGAACACCGGCAGCTGGAGGTCCTGTGCCGGGTCAGGCCCGCAGGCCAGAGCTTCTACAGCCCGAGGCCCCACGCCCTGTAACACTGAGTGAACGACGGGCGCACAGAGGGGCTGCCACTCTCCCAAACAGCATTGCTATGGAAAACCGCCATGAGCTTCATAGGCTCAGCCAGGCTGGGGTCCTCTCCACCTGGGCTGCAGGCAGAGGCGCGAGCTGAAATGCGGGTTAGGAACAGCCCAGCCAGCACGGGCCTGTAAGGCTTCTGGGTGGGTGCAAAGGTGCTTGCGCTGTGGCCTCCAGCGGGAGCAGGCGGGACGTCCGTGGTTTTCAACATGAACCACGCAGGGCACGGGCTTCCTGCTCCCAGCAGCTTGGCCTGCTGCAGAGCCCAGTGCCCCAGGGAAGATGCCCAGTGGGGACTCCACAAGCAGCCTGTGCTGGGCCCACCTTCTGGGCTGGCTGTGCTCTCACCCTTCCGCCTTTCCAGACCCCACCCAGCGACCCCAGCTCAGGCCACAGGAACAGGCAGCCCCTCCCAGATCCCTCCCACCCCGGCAGCGACGGTGCAGCTGGGGGGACACAGCAGGGGAGGGGGGAGGGCGGGAGTCCCGGGGTGGGGAGGGGAGTGCTCCTGTGCACCGCGCCCCACGCCAGCCCGAGCTTAAGCCGCCTCCTTCCCGCTACTGCCCCACTCCCACTTTCAGCTGCAAAACATGCCCGCTGCTTTGATTCCCTAGTTGTAGAGGCACATTGGCGATTCCAAAGCGGATTTCAGCCATGGCTTTTTCTGTTCACTCTCCTCTTCCCCCAGCCCCTCTAGAGACGCCTACACATTTAGACGGCCCACGTTTCATACCCTGAGCCCCATGTTCTTTTGCTGTGGTCCAAATGTTTCTAGTTTACTGCTGGGCACCACACATATGACATCCTTCTAGCACGCTTCCTGGTTGCTGATGCCTTCTTGAAGACTTTTGACTCCCTGCGCTGCCCCTGACCTCACTTTTTATCATATCGCCTCCATCTGCTGCCCACCCCCCATGTTCGCCATGCCCTCTGTGTTCCCTGTGCCCCCCATGTCCCCTGTGGCCTGTCTTCCATGCTCTGTGCCCTCCATGTCCCCTGTGTACCATGTCCCCAGCTCCCTCTGGCTCTGAGGGCAGTGACATGATGGAAGGGAGCATTGCAATCAGCTCATTTCCTTTGCAGTTTTACTAAGAACAGGACCCTCCTAGACCTGTTTTGTGATTTGACGCAAAGCCTGGCCTCATGAACAGACTATGTCCAGTCAGCATGGACTGTGGTGAGAGCTCTTGGGTCAGAATGTTGGGGCCAACAGGCTCTCTGGCTCTGCTGGGGGGACCCACAGGCTCTATCCAGACCCAGTGGCATGTATCTTGCAGGTCACAGGGCATCAACCACAAAGGGGGCTGACTGGCCCCTCGGCCTCCCAAAGTGGGGACATCACCTGCCCCAGCTCCACACACACTGAGGCGTTGGCAGCGGGCTCTGACGTTCCCCAGAGGTCGGAAGATAGAAAGTGGCCGCAGGTGCCCCATGGCACCAGCCCTCCTGTGGGCTGCACATTTCCTCTGTCCCCACGGACCACACAGACATAGAGCTGCCAGGAAGCATGGGCCCTGCTGCAGATGCCCCAGCCTCTCCTGTCTGCCCCCCACCATCTGCAGAAATGTCACCCCCATGAGGGCAGCGAGTACAAATTGCTCCCGAGCAATGTAGCCCCAACCGGGCTTCCACGCAAGAGTTTTGCAGCCTGCTGGGGCTATCAGGGCCGCGCCAGACAGGCCATCATGATGCCGAGGGGCACCCAGACACGCCCCCTGCCCCGAACACGGGGCACTGACCCCCCCCTTGGCCACACCCCACTCATCCCCCCACAGGGGAGGGGCTGCGTGCTGGCAGCCCCACAGGCAGGAGCCTCCGCGCCGGGCGAGCGCCCACTCACTAGAGGGACGCAGTTTTGGAGAAGGCAAATGCAGGCAAGTAGGCTGCACCTGCCGCCTCCTGCTTCTGAGAGGACCCTCCGTTCCTGTGCAGCCTCATCAAGAGCTGCACCAGTTCGCTGCATCAGGGAAACTGTTCTCGTGAAAACAGGCTCCTGCCTCCAATTCTCTGAACAGCCGCGGGAGGGCCTCAGAGTGAAGGGGTCACGTCGAGGGGCAGGGCGCACTCGGTGGAGCCCACCTGTACGTCAGTGTTGGGTTTGCTGGCACCCCTGAAGCTGCCTTTCACCCAGCTCTCTGCCTTTCAGACCACCGAGGGCAGGCGGCCAGCTCACTTGGATTCAAAAACCTAATGATCTTGTTTCTTGGGTGACCCCGTGCAGGCAGTGGGGCACAGCCAGGCAAAATGGGTGTCAATAATAGCCAGCTTGGGTTGGCAGCCTGGAGACCAGCAGGGGAGCCAGAGAGGTGCGGTGAAGTGGGTGGGGACGGGGACCCAGGGCCAGAACGGCCGACCAGCTCTGTGAGCTCTGGTAACTCTTGCCACGCCCTGGGCCCAGCCGCCTCTTGGTGAAGTCAGAGTGTTCAACTCCTAGAGTTTTAGACCATTTCTTGAACCCTGACTGGGCCAGCTGCTGCACTGAGCTCACATGCAGATACACACGGAGTGCAGACATGCCAGCGAGCAGACGCACGCAGAGACACACAAACATGCAGACACATAGGGAGAGACATACATACACACACCTGCAGGCCCACTCAGACACTTCAGACACACAGGCACACAGCAACACACGCTGACACTTTGCATGTCGTTGCATTTTAAACACAGCCAGGATAGGGAAGCACCCCATGGGTGTTACGCCGCTTCACACCCAGGGCCACAGGTGAGGCAAAGTGGAGAAGATTCTTGCAGGGTCCTGGGGCCTCTCGGGGGACTTCAGAGGGTGCCACAGAGACCTCTCTGTCTGGACCCAAGTGCGACCAGCAGGTGGTCTGTCTCCTTTGTCTGATGACGGCCAGGCTGGCCACATTTCTGCTGTGATGGCGGTCACCACTTCAGAAATTGCCCTTTCTTGTCTTGAAATGTTCCGCGCAACCAGAGGTAAGGGTTCCACTGGGCCTCGCGTGTGGGCGCAAAGCAGAGCCTGTGCCACCAAGTGAGCACAAGGCCCCCAGGCTGGGACTCGGTGGCTCCCCTCAGCCTCTGACCTTGGGGAACTGGGAACGCTCAGTCCAAGTCTCAACTAGGTGTCGTCACTGAGGGCACTTGGGCTCCCACCCTCACCCATCGCTGGCCAGACCAGGTGCGTCCGGACCAAAGCTGCCCTGTGAGCCCCCAGGAGGTTGAGGGCAGGAGGGAGGGACGGGACACCATGAGGGCCCCAGGAGCCCGGGGCAGGCTGGACCAGCAGGAAGTGGAGCTCAGTGCACGGTCTGCATCATACCCTCCTGGGGCCTGGGAAGCATTCGGAACAGCTGGGGGTCTAGGTGGATGGGAGCCAGGGGGCAGCCTGCCTGGTTGCTGCACTTCTCAGACCTGGCCCCACCCATCCCGTGCCCCACGCAGGATCCTTCCAGCAGCAGCCTCTCCCTTGCCCCAGTCCCAGACCCCCTGAGCCCTGGGCCCCCTGATCCCCCAACCACTCTGATATCTTGCCCTCTCACCCTCTGGGCACGGGGTATGCTTGATGCTACTGGGGTGTCATTGAGCACAAAGAAATATAAATAGCAAATCAGCCTGTAGTTAGTACTAAATTAATGTTCACTGAGTGAATAAAGGAATTGACACTTCAAAATAGTCCCAAGGTGGATTTTGAGCAAAAGGCTTATTCCTCTTCCTAAGAAATGATTTAAATGCAAATAAAAATACATTTGCTCACATTATCTTCCCTTATCATTTCTCCTCCCTGTATTTGGAGAGAGTTAATGCAAATACCTGACTGATAGGTCTAGATAGTTCTGCAGCCCCTTCTCAGCCCCGACCAGTCCTGACACAGCACCTCAGCTGAAGCCCAGTGACCAGACTGCACGCCCAGTGACCATAAAACTACATGCTTGCACAGTCCATCAGTCCTTACCAAATAAAGCAGGACAGACACATGCCTCCCGACAGCAGGTGGCCGAGGGCCCTCTGGGTGTGAACTCCTGAGAGTGTGCTCACCACCCGGCTTCTCAGCCCCAATGCCCTCTCCTGCCATTTGACGGGGACTTTTCTACTGGTTTTTCTTCTCTCTGATAATTAAATTCCTTTAGTGACATTTTAACTGCATTAATAGCAATTTACACAGACTGTTTTAGTAGAAGCTTCTCTTCCTGTGAGGACACAGGCCGTGTGTGGCGGGCATCCCTCCCAGCCCCTCACTGCAGGGTCACTCGTCACACCTCCGCCTGGTTTTGAGATTTTGCGTCTTCCTCTTCCATCGGACTGTGAGGTCTGGGAGGGCAGAGCCCAAATGTGAGAGGCCTACAAAGGGCCTGGGTGTGCTCCACGGCAAGAAGCTGTGACACTGAAAGGTAAAGGGCACCAGGTACACACTGGTGGGAATGCTGGAGAAACAAAGCAGACCCAGGAGAAAGCTTCAGTGATGCTACACTGAGAAACGATGGACTTGGAAAACTGCTTCCCAATAAAATGGCATGAATTCACATCATGAGCCTGCCAGCAGTTTGGGAGCCGTGTCCATCTCTGTTAAGTCGAGAAGCCAGGGAAATGCAGGAGCCGCGATTGGCGATGGCGGAGATACAACAGGAGGCTTCTCTGCAGAGGCGCTGTGGGGAGTGTGGGAGACCACAGCCCGCAAAGGGAAAAGCCTTGGGGTTTTACAGCAACCAGTCTCCAGCCGAGGGGATGTTCCCAACAGCCTGGGCAGGACACAGGTGCAGGAATTTCCATCTCTTGGTGGATGGGACTGGAGCCCCAGGGATGTTCTCAGGGTCTGGGCAGGACGCTTCCCAGCTTCTCTCCTGGCCTGCAATTTCTCTAAGAATTGAACTCAAAATATCATATTAGTTTTCCTGTTTCCATCCTTCTCTACAGTAACTTTGTCAAAAGATCAGAAAAAAACGGAAGTAAAACCCATGAATCACTGAAGTGGGGCTTCGTAAAAGTTTACCATGCACACACCAGGACCATTTGTGAGCTGGGAGGACCGTTTGTGAGCTGGGAGCACGCAAACCGAAACATGGGCTGAGGCTGGGGTGCACTGTTCCAGAGCAGCTCGCCTGGTGAGCAGGCAGTGGGCGTTCTGCAAAGCCATCAGGGGCAATGTCAGAATCTTCTTAAATGGAAGGGAGTTGGTCAGTGGTGACCTTGCACCAATTTGGGGGAACTATTCAAGTTTTGCTTATGATTTTCAGAGGCACAAGCAAGAAGTGACCCATGTTGAGTTATCCCGGCTTGTGTTGCAAAACAAGCTAATGTAAGCTTTGCACGTATGACTAACTGGTTCTGTCTGCTCAGGGGATTTTCAAGGCTGTTCTCCGTTTGTGTTTGACTTAACACTTCTGTGACCCAGGAACTACCAAGATAAAATGACAAGAAGGTCCTGGGCTGGGACTCCCTGCCAGCAGCAGTGCTGTTACGCCCCAAGTGGGGCTCAGACGGAATCCCGCTGAAGCGAGCTGGCAGCCCTGCTGGCAGCGCCCAGGGAAACGGGCAGCCAGAGAGGCCGGCAGGGATGGCCGGTGGGCCCCCCCTGTGATCGCCTCATGACTGTGTTTAAAATGGTTAATTAAAAAAGAAGGAATCAAGGACAAAAGAAAAAACAAAAAATGAAAACTAAGCAAGAAATGAAAAATTAGCAGGAAGATATTTTAAAAGAACAAATAAAACTTTGTCTTATCAGTTCAGCTGCTATAACAAAAACACTGCTGATGAGGCGGCTTAAACATCCCTGGTTTCCCACGGTTTTGAGGCTGGAAGTCAGATCGGGTGCCAGCGTGGTCAGGCCCTGAGGAGGCCTCTTCCTGGCTCACTGGTGGCGCCCTCCGTGTCCTCCTGTGGTGGGAGGGCCAGGGGGGCTCTGGGGGCCTCTTCAGGGCACCAGTCCCTCGTGGGGGCTCTACTCTTGTGACCTCCTCACCTCCCAGGAGCCCCCCAGTTCTGACACCATCACTTTGGGGGTAGGATTTCATCATACGAATTTGGGGGACACATTCAGTCCGTAAAGAATGAAGTATATCATCATTGAAATTAAAAACACACAGAATGGGATAAATGACAAGTTAGAGAAAAATGGATGTCATGTTTTGAAAAAATAAGCCACAATGTTCATTCCAAGAGAAAAAAGTTGGATGGTGGAAGAGGTTCAGACACAGGGAGAGGCGGAGGTCCTGCTGGCCTTCGAGGGTGTCAGGGAGGAGTAGAAAAGCAAAGCTGGAATGACTGCTCCCCCCTCCACCGCGGGGCCCTGGGAATGTGGATGATGAAGACGCTTGAAACATTTGAGAAGAGGCCAATTGACACTGAGAGGGCGGTGGCTTCTCAAGGTCGACTGCACTTGCCAGAAACAGGGCGGGGGCGCATGCAGCCAGGAGGAAGGACTGTGGTACAGGGTCTGCGTGCAGCCAATGGTGGTGATGGCTTCACGGGCATCTGTCTCTCTGCCAAAACTTAGCAAATTGCACACTTTAAGTGTAATCATCTTCTGTATTTTTGTATGTCAATCATTCCTCTAAAAAGATGTAAGAATTTTTTACAGAAAGACAAACCTTTGCAGTCAGGTTAGAGAGCAGATTAGATAGGAGGTGAAAAGTGGATGGTGAGGCAGAGGGAAAATGCATTCAAACACAGAGTAAAATAAAAACAGCTTAAAAGGTGAAGACATGATGAAAATCTGACACCATGTATGTATTTGGAATCCTAGAGAGAGTCAGGAAGCGTGACCACTGAAAGCTGGGCTATGCAAAGATAAACCCCAGCAAGCTGCTGAAAACGAAGGACAAGGGGACATATTTTAACAGCAGCCACAGGAAAAACAAAAGTCACTTTTCCAGTAGTAACAAAATGATGGAATCCAGAGAAGAACATACCTGCCTCTTATGGTGCTTAAAGAAAATGACTGCCAATCCAGACTCCATTCCCAGCACAGACAGCTTTTGTAGGTGAAACAGATGCTCAGATTCAAAATCAGAGATAGACATTGCCACTCGTGGTGACAGTGAGAAGCTTCCACAGTGATAAAGGATCAGTGTGCCAGGAGGTTCAGCATCCTAAGTCTGTGTGCACCTGCTGACAGACTGGCTATATGATGTAAAAGCAGAGCCAAAGGTTGAAACACAAATCCACAATCACTGTGGGAGGTTTTAACTCACAGATCTCAGTAACTCTTAAAGCTGGTGATACTCTGCTGAAAGATACAGATGTGTAAAACAAATTTGTGTGACTGACAAATACAGACACTGCATCAGTGCATAAGCACAGACTTTCCAAGTGCAGACCCAGCGTTTAACCAGACTGAGAATACATGGGCATAAGGCAAGACTCCACAAAATGTAAAAGATGGAAATTGTGAACAGGTTTTTCTCTGACCACCTGTAGTAATAAAAATGTGACTTAAGAATCCTCAACTGTTTGGAAATTAAGCAATCACCTTTTAGGTGATTCACAGGTCAGAAAAATAAGTCAGTGGAAATTGGAATCTATTTGAACTGAATGATAAAAATATGACAACACTTGTGGGATGAAGTGATTTTATCATCTTTAATGAATATTTAAGAAAAAGAGAATTTAAAAGTAATGACCTAATTATCCATCTTAAGAAATTAAAGAAAAGCAAATTAAAGACAAGGAAAGTAGTGGGAAGGAAATATCAAAGATAAGACAGAAGCTAATGAAATAAAAACCACACAATAAAGATTGTTTTTAAAAAGATGAATCTTCGAAAAGACCAAGCATGCTTCACCCTCCTGAAGGCGAAGGAGAGCAGAAGAGGCACCAGTCACTGGCCTCCAAGAGGAAGAGCCGCCCCCGGACAGCCTGTGGATGCTCAGCGACAGCGGGATTGTTTGGAGACACTTTGTGCCACTTGACAATATAGAAGAAAGGGACAACTTCCTCTGCAAATACAATTTTTCAAAACTGACACCAGAGAAAATGGATAAATCTGAATCCATTAAAGAAATGGAGTCTGAATCCAGTAGTGACTCTGGCATCTCACTGTGCTGATGGGCAGTGCCTGCGATGGGGTGTGGGGGGGACTGGATAACGGGGGGGATGCAGTAACCACAATGTTGCTCCTGTGATACCTGAGAGAAGATTGTGTATCAATGATACCTTAATAGAAAATGAAGAAAAAGAAGAAATGGAGTCTGACATTAAATCTTCCCACAAAGAAAACTCTGAATTCTTCCAAACATTTAGGGAAGAGTTAATTTAAGAGCAAGCTTGCATAAATAACTCCATATAAAATATAGAGGAAATGTTCCCCAAATAGTCCCAGGAGGACGGCAAACCTTCACCCCCAACAACAGGAAATTACAGGAAAAAAGCTACAGATCAGTCTTGTGACCATGAATGCAAAAACCTAAACAAAATGTTAACAAAACAGCTTCATAGAGTGTATCTTTTTTTTTACATAAAAAGAATAATGTGTCATAACCAAATTGTATTTGTCCAGAAATTCAAGGTTAGTGATTCAATGTGTTAACAGAATAGAGGAGGAAAACATATAATCGTTCCAACTGTTGTGTTTAGAACAGCCGCTCATGGTCAAGCCCGGGAGGAGCAGGCTCTCCCGCATCCTGGGCCCTGGAGCTCCCCCCCCTGCAGTGGGGACCCGGTCAGTGCGTGCAATTCCTGCCCGTGGGGTGCCGGATGCCCAGCCAGGCGTGCATGGGAAGAAAAAGAGGCAAAATACAGTAAAACTGCCACTCATGAAGGCACTGCTGCACTGTGAGAACTGGGACCAGATCGCCGTTAGAACCAGCCCTGCACAGGAGGCTGCTCGTGGGGCCCCATGGGAGCTGCATGCCTGTGACCTGGCGGGAAACAGTAGCTGTGTTCCAGATGCCTAGGCACAGGGTCATATCTCACCAAACCACGTGCTGGACCTTGATGGTCTAACAAAATACAGGCACCCAACACACACGCCTGACACGCTCTGATGGGCCGGAGACTTCCCAGCAGGAGGCCTTGGAGGGGAGAGGGACCTGGAGAGGGACACAGGTGAGGCCAAGTGCCCCGGCAGGTGCTATGGCAGCTCACTGTGCACTGGGCTGCGCTCCGTGTGTCGGTGCTGACGATGGCTCAGCTGCCGGCAGGAGCCCAGCTGAGGCCCAACTCAGTGGGAAGGACAGGGGCTCTGGGGGAGGCAGGTCCCGGCAGGGCTCCAGAGCAGCCCCTCCTGCGGTGGAGACAGGGCAGAAGAGCTCAACTCTTCCACTTTCCACTGTGACCAGATGACAGCCGCCATGCCGGTGGCTGCCCGCGTTTGGGTCGACCCTGCTTGCATTCTGAGTGACGTGCCTGCCTTCGGGGTGACGGCAGGCTGCAGGGGCACAGTCTCACGAGGGAGCCCTTAGGTCCTAAACGGAACCTTGATGCACTTCAACACGTAGTTCAGGAACGAGCACCATCTTTCAACGTGCTAACTTCTGTTGACACTAACTTTGTTTTCCGTTTCCAAAGCCACAAGAGAGACACGTCTGTCCGCAGCAAGGCCCTGAGCTGAAGTTTACTGAAAAACGCCCAAAGTGGAGAAGCTGGTAACATTCCGTTAAAGCAAACATTCAAATGCCATCTTGCTAAATTTCGGAAAGTCTCACTCTAGGCTCCTAAATTACTGTTTAATTTTGTTCTTAAACATTAAAAGCAGTTTGTGCTCCTCAGGGCTGCAAAGCAAAGCTGTGTGCATGGCGGGGCTTCATTCTTGTGGATGGAGGATGGGGAGCAAAGGGCGGGGTCACAGGCCGCAGGGCAGAGGCCCAGGCTGCAGAGCAGGGAACAAAGGCCTCTGGGCAGGGGGCACAGGTTGCAGGGCAGGGGGTGCAGGCCACACCCTCGTTCTGGCGAGTTCTGCAGTCCTTCCGCTCAGCGCTTGGGGCTGGGCTACTGGTAGGGTTTCAAGTCTGAGCTGGAAACGTACTTGTTTTTTCTGCTTTGATGAAGTTCTGCTGTTCTTCGGGGCTTTGAAGTTTATTTATCATTAAATCACATTAATGACTTTTGAAGTTTATACTTTTGTTCCTGACTTTGAGGTTTTGTGAAGGGCATCATGTGCTGATTCAAATAACTCAGGGAAATGGGTCCAACTTTCACTTGGAGGCAGAACATGGCATCCGATTTATTACAAGCTTTCATGCTATGGTTTAGGACTGATTTAACTCCCCCTTGAGGCTGGAATTCAAAACTTCATCATGACTTGACGTGGTATTCTTGGAGAATGTTTACTTCCTAACTTGAAACCTTAAAGATCCAGAGCGTGGATCTTTATGGCCTGACATTGTTTCCATATGAAGAAGCAAACTGGACAGAAGCCGCTGGCAGAGGCCTTGACTCCCGACAAGCACCCCTCCCAGCCTGGGGCTTGGGTCTTTGGGGCTCTGATGTTCGGGGTCCAGGGACAACTCCTCATGGTCATGTGTCCCCTTCAACTGAGATCCTGCAGGGGTGCCATGAGGCACACCTCCACCCTGGGCTTCAGGGGTCCCCGTGGGGGATTGCAGCAGAGAAGGCAATTCCGCCTGGGGAAGCCAGCCTGCGAAACTTACAGGCCTGGGTTGTCAGGACCTTCCGTGGTCGTTTTTCCCTTTGGCACCTGCGCAGACCACCAGGGCCCACTCAGCACTCATGGTTCTTTATTTCTTGGTTCCTTCCTAAATAATCCCCAGAGCACCTGCCATGGGAGGGTTCCTCCAGGCTCTGGGGGCCCAGCAGTGAGGGGGGCCCTGCCCCTGAGAGGAGCTGTCATACATGCTGTGGATGTGTGTGTGGCAAGTGTCTGGCGTCCACACAGCGGTTGATGAAAGCAGGGACCCCCATGTGGCCTCCAAGCATAGACCTGGAGGAACCGAGGACTGGCTGAGGACATCTTGGTAGGGAGCTCCCTGTCCCTGGAGGCAGGACCTGCTGCTGAGTCTGAGTCCAGTGGCTACAGAAAGATGGGTGGGTAGGTGACGGCATGGGCTGTGGGAGGAGGAAGAAGGAATCCCAGGGTTTGGTTGGGGGGTGGCTGGGCCTGACTCTCCATTTCAGGGGTGCTTTGGCTCCCTGTGGAGGGTACATTGTGTGGGAGCACAGAGTAAGACCCAGCCCCGGGGCCACTGTGGGCCTGGGTGGGGTGGGGAGAGTGGCCAGCTCTGTGCGGGTTTGGAGGCAGAGCCGACAACACCTCTGACGGGGCGTGGAGGGGACAGTTGTCCTGGGATGCCGTCTGGAGGCCTCGAGGAGGCTGCAGCTGGTTCCTGCAAGGGCACGTGTGTGGTGGGTGTGCTGGGGGCAGATGTCACTGGAGGCTGGAAACTCACATCTGGGCGCCCAGGGAGAGGCCCAAGGGTGTCAGCGTGGGGGCACGTGCCCTGGGAACCAGGGG
The DNA here is from genome assembly GCF_030020395.1 of Manis pentadactyla. NCBI lineage: Eukaryota > Metazoa > Chordata > Mammalia > Pholidota > Manidae > Manis > Manis pentadactyla. Next base: position 141,407,060 of record NC_080020.1, on the reverse strand, counting down.
GAGCGGGTACCTCTCCCCAACCCAGGCCACACAAGCCCCAAAACCGGGCTTGGACATGAGGCCAGGGCGAGGGGGAGTGGTGCCTGGCAAACCTGTGAGGCCCAGCTAGGGCCCCCACGGGACCCCTTGGGATGCATAATGGCCACCTCAGCCCATTTAGATTTCTGGTGACTATTGATGCATCTGGACTTTTTCTATCATTTCTTAAACTTTACCTTGCTCTGCCTTTTCTGTTTAATTTTTCTCACTTTCTGCCTTTATTTAAACTGATAACAAAGTGTTCACCCAACCAGATAATGACTTCGGTGGTCTCTCATACCCCTGGGCCTCCACATACTTCCTGCGCTGAGTCAATATTTAAAGTCCCAGTTCCAGGTCAGTGTGTGTGCTTCATCTCTTTGTCTTAGTTCTTTAAGAGAACAAACATTATAAAGGCATAGTTTTCACCTTTTCCTTTATCCTCGTGTCTCTTGCATCTTTTCCTGGACGTGTTTCCCTTTTTGCTTTGAGGTTTCCTCCAAAAATGTTTTCATTGTGGGTTTTGTTGGCAAATCTTTTGAAACCTTATGAAAATATTTTGACTATGCCCTCAAAATAGTTCTTCCAACTACTGTATTTTATACTTACTATTTCTACTTTGCTCCTTTTTCGGGGTATTTTTTTCTTTTCCACATTGCTAATTTCTTCCCTTATCTTTTCAAGGTACTTGTCACACCTCTTTGAAATGATTTGAACACTTCTGCTGAGACATTATAAGCTTTCCAGGGTGTGGCTTTTTCTTTTGTGATTTTTAAGCTTCTTGGATGTTTAGTGTCCTTGACTTAGAGCTTATCTTCCCATAGAAGTGAGTTAAATAATCTCTGGAGGAAAATACATCATCCAGAACCTATATTTTCATGAGTAACATCCAAGATTACTCAGAATTTCCTATGACCAAATGGCCAAACACCAAGAGACAAAAGACGAATGGAATCAAATGTGAACAGATACTGGACTTAGCAGATATGAATTTTAAACTAACTGTTGTTAATAACACAGACATATAACATGGACAATTTCACAGAAAAGCTTAAATCACTTTTTAATCAAATAGAGATGCTAGAAAAGCTACTTAACTGAAATTAAGTTCTCAAAGATGGACTCAGCAATGGGTTATACAGCAGAATAAAGGTCAGGGAGCCGGAAGATGGGTCAGTAGAATAATGCAATGAAATCTGAAGGGGAAAAATAAGAAAAAGAGGAAAAAAAAAGTGAGATGTAGTGAATGACTTGCATGGATTGTAGTCCCAGAAGGAGAGGAGAGGGAACGAGGGGAACAAATGAACACGGGCCATGGAATCTCCAGACCAATGAATGACATCAAGCTGCATGTTTATGAAGCTCTATAAACATGGAGCACAATGAATACAAAGAAAAGCACAGCCAGGCACATCCTAGTCAAACTGTCAAAAATAAAAATAAAGAGAAAAATCATACACAGATGGACAGACAGCTGACTTCTCAGCCAAAATGAGGGAAACTAGAGGACAATTGATGATATGTTTAAAATCCTGGGAAAAGATAAGTCACCTAGAATTCAATGCCCAGTTAAAATATTTCTGAAAATAAACATGATGTTAAGATGTATTCAAATGAACAAAAATTGAGAGAATTTTCCATTGGTGATCTTCACTAAAATAAATGATAAGGAACTTTTTCAGAAGTGAAATTATTCCCCCCAATTTTTATTCTTCTTTAGCAAGAAAATAGAGGAAATTGTGAGAAACTACAGACAGGGTAACTGCATGGGTAAATCTGGATGACTGCTGATGGAACACAACGATGGCAGTAACACTTTGTAGAATTTAAGTACACATAAAATTAGGGTGCAGAACAATAGCCCGAAAGCCAGCACAGGTAAGGGGTTCGAGTCATAATGAGTCTCACTGTCCAGAAAGGCCACCGTTCTCACTACAGTACATCAAGGATGCGGTTATGAGATCATGAAAAGAATAACAGAGATCTAATAATGGGCGAAATAAATATCTGATTAGTCAAAAACTCGCAGAGAAGGATAGAAAAGGGGCAGAGGAAGCCACTACATGGTAAATTCTAACACAAACGCAGCTTATTTAAACACAAAATAAGGTAACTGCTATTTCATTAAACTATTAAATTGCATGAGTAGTCTAATTAAAGACAAAGATTGTCAGACTGGATTGTAAAAGTAAAACAAAGCACACTGTATGTTCCCTCCGACTACACGCATAAATGTAAGTATGTAAACCTGAAAAGGTGGGGAAAGTCATACCATGGAAGTAGACAGAAATCAGTAGAAATATTGGCGATTTGACAAACACAGTAAGCGAGTTTGACCCGGTCGGCATGTCCGGAACCCTGCATCTGGTAGATGCCCCGGAGCACCCAGCCTTCAGGTGCATGAGGAACATTCACCAAGGCTGCTGATATGCTAGGTCTGAAAGAACCACACATTTTCAAGTGTTGGGAACATACAGAGAATAGCCTGTGACACGCTGAGGTAATTTGGAAATCAAAATAAGATACATGGGAGAGAATTCCAAACGTTTGAAAATAAAGTGACAAACTTTTAAATGATCCATTAATCAAGAGGTCCCAATAGAAATTAGGAAATATTTTGAATTGGATGATGATGATAAAAACATGAAGTGTGAAAACTTGTGTGACACAGTTAAGGCTGTACTAGAAGAAAACACATCAATTAGTCAAGGCATAAATTAGGAAAAGTGTGAAAATCAAAGAACTAAGTATTTTTCTCAAGAATTTGGAAAAATAACAGAAAATCAAACTATTACCCTCAATAGATCAGAAGAAAGACAACGATGACAACACTGGTGATTAATGAAGCAGAAAATGCACAAGAAAAACTCACCATCCAGAAATCATTTGCTTGCAATAGAAAAATAAAAACAAAATCTTAAACCCCTAAAAGTTATATCAAGGGGAAAATAAACAGGCACAGGTTAACCATATCAAAGATGAGAAAGGGGACATCATTAAAGACCCCATAGATATTAAATAGTAAAAGGTAATTCTGGGGCTCTCTTGTCCCCTCCTGGCGTGAGCCAGGAGCTCTGTCCTCTCTCTGTATCTCTCAATAAAAGCCTCTCCCTGGCTCTCCTACCTTGACTATTTGCTAAGTTCATTCTTCGGCTCCGCAAACAAGAAGCCCGGCATCATCTTTGGGGGCTTGTCTGGGATAACTTGGGAGGTGAGTATCGGCATCCAAGCCTGCCTTTTCTCTCGCTGTCCTTACAGAAGGAAGCCGTCTGTGGCACACAGCGTCAGGCGCTCATCAGCCACTTACATGGGACCAGCCGGGCTGCCAATCTCAGTGTCTTGAGTGACAGGTTCCCCTGCGTCTCCCTCAGGGGATTCCCCCATCTCCCTTGGGAGCCAGGAAAGTCACCTGAGAGGAGGCCAGGATTCCCTTTCAGAGGCATCGCCTTGGATGCCAGGGACTGAGGAAGGCCATGGGCAACTGCGAGAGTCTAGGCTGAGGCTACACTTCAGCGTCTCCTCAAAGGTCCATGTGTCTGGAATCAGACCCCGACAGCCCGCCTGGGTGTCCGTGAGGAGTGTCTCTCTTTCTGTCTCTGACTCCCAGCCTGCTTCTCGGGCCGCCCTGGCCTCTGGGTGAGGCAAGGCTGCTCCTTACTTCCTTTACACGCTCTCTGTGTGCCTCCAACTCCATCAATCTCACGGAACCCGATGCTCACCACCGCAAGGTAGATCTACGCTTTGCTCTTATTCCTGACTAAATGCTGTACTTTTTATCTCATAAAAATGTGTCTGGACACCTGTTAGCCACTTAAAAGACATTAGTGTCGGCTACCAGTCTTAAGTCTCGGGTGAAAGGTCTCCTGGTGTCTGCCGCTCCTTGATCCCCCGCCTCCGGATGGATAGGAATGTCAGGGAGTGGCTGAGCTGATTTCCTACTTTCCTATCCTAATCTGCGGACTCCGAGGGCAGACCGGACTAGTAGACAGTGGTCCTGGATCTCGGCTCCAGCCGATTGACCCCATGGCGCTGAGTGAACCTCCTGCTTGGCTGCTGCCTCTGCGAGAGTTGCAGATGACCCCTGACCTCTTGTCTCACAGGTCAGATTTGCTACAGTGGGTGACTGGCTAAATAAGTCCCAGGCAGTGGCAGAAACTGGTGTTTAAGAGTATAGACATCCTCTCCCTCCATAACTATCCATGGCAGCGTCTGCCTGAATTCTATCTCTGGCCTTGGAAAAAGTTCCCCTGCTCCTCATTCAAAGCCCTCCTCCTAGGCCTGCGCCACTTTCTCTTGCGTAATGTAAATGAAGTCTGTGAAGTAATCAAGCTGAACCCTGAGCCCAGCATGTAAATGGCTCTATTCTATTGACCTCCCTTCCTTAGAGGCAGCCATCCTGGGGCTATGGCATTTCTACCTGCAGCCCCAGGGAAGCAAAACAGGCCCGTGGCTCGGACCAAGGCTCTGGCAGCCAGAGGTCACACAGTCCTTGCACTTACCGGACAGGCAGGAGCTCTCAAGGAATGATCCCGAGGGTACTATGCTAAAGCCCATGCAGAGAAACTAGGGTCTGGATCAGGACTCCCAGAAGGCATAAAGTAAGAGCCCGCTGGTGAGGTCCCCACTAGATCCGGGGCTCTGAAGCAACTCTTGCTCAGTGGGAAGGCAAGAGGGGAATCAAGGCAAGATACAGGCCATGCTGGTAAGGAGTGGTTAATTCCAGTAGGCCTGTAAGAGGAGGTGACTGACCGCTGTCACCCAGGCTCCAAGGCGAGGGGACACCCTCACAGAGGAAAGGCCGACCAGGTATCACACACCTGTCTTCTATTCCAGACAGGAGCTTCCTCTTCAAGTTTAAAGCCAGACACGCCTCTGGCTTGCATTCTAAAGAACTGGGAGCAATTTTGATCCCCAGACTCTGAAAAAGAAGTGTCTTATCTTCTGCCTGGCCTCAATATAAACTCTCTAATGGAGAAGCTTGGTCCCTGAGAGAAGTATACAATATAATAAGGTTATGCAGCTAAATTAATTTTAATGCAAGGAAGGGAAATAGTCCAAAGTCCTGTGGACTACTACAATATGGAACTAGTTTTCTAAATTTTTTTGGTGAAAATCTATTCTACTTACTGGGTTCATTATCTCCAAAAATTGCGAAGTTTTTAAACTAAACTCCCTGAAACAGAAGAAATATACCTTTTACAATACAGCCTGGCTTTAAGTGACTGGTGCTAGAATTGTACTTGCATTTTATCTCCAGCCCCCTAGACACACACAGTCCCTATCAGTTCAGAGCCTTCATCAGCCCTGTTCGTCTGGGGCCATCTAAACCTTAACCCATTTATGTAAACTGCTCGCCCTTAGAGTATGTTCTTGAAAACTGAGATACTTTTAGTCAAATATGCTAAAAGGAAAGAAGGCAATTGGTTATCAGTAACTCAAATCTTTGTATCAGTTTATCTGTCTGTATATGTTCTTTTTTGAAAAGTGTTGCTAACTGTAGTCATTATGTCTCAGTCTATATGTTTGTGTGTCTAAGCGTGTGAATGAAAAACATTTTTCTACCTCCGGATGGTACTAATAAAATTGATTTAAAGACAAGCACTTGTAAAAATTGGTTACAAATGATTAGCATAATAAAACATGTGCTAGTCTTCTTTATCTGGGGAACATTAACTGATCTCACTGAAGAATGATTCTAGAGCTCAATGTTTAACATAGAGTTTTAGTAGGGGGGTTTCCTTGCATGTAGTTACATTGCTCTGACTGCAAATATCCCACCCTGCCCGCTCTGGAGGCTCTCACCCTACTCTGACTACATCCACGGTCCCTGTCTCAAAAGGAGCATTACAGCATCAATGCGACATGAATGGACACAAACAGGTATGCACAAGCATCACCCAGAATGCTGAGCTGCTGAGAGCACCAGCACTGTGAGTAGGACCGTGCCACGGACACCAATCTTTTCCAGTTTAACTACGCATTTCACTAGAGGCTATTCCCAGGGCAACAAACCACATGGAAGAGACAGAAAGGAAAAGAAAGGAGGACATAAAACTATCTTAATTTGTGGATAATACATAGAAAACATAAAGGAATCTGTTTAAAAAAACCTCTTAATTGATACGATTTCAGCAAGACCACTGAACGCCCAGGCCAACCTACAAAATTGATTGTTATTCCATACGTTTGTAGCAACTAATTAGCAGCGACATTCCTTATAGCCACGTCTTGCAGCAGCAGAGAAAAACACAACACCTTACAATGCAACTTCTTGAAAATGTACAGACCTGTACAGAGAAAGCTACAGAGCTTTACTGAGAGAAATCAGAGGCCCTAAACGATCAGAAACAGCATGCTCACCAAAGGCAGATCCACAGAGAGAGAAAGTGGATGGTGGGGCCGGGGAGGGGAGGAGGTGAGTGTTCAGTGGGGACAGAGCTTCAGTTTGGGGAGATGGAAAGTTCGAGATGGTGGTGGGGATGCTGCACATTTGAACGTGCTTCACACCCTGAGCTGCACACTTGTCATGAATAAGATGGTGAATTTTATGTGTATTTATCACAATAAATGAATGGAAAAACTAATAAGGGGAAGCAGACCTGGAAAGCACCTAAGCAGGGGCCACACACCCCCTGCCCTGCCCCTCCACCCTGCCCTATGGCCTCACCCCCACCACCCATAGTCGGTCTCCTCGGTCTGGTCCCGGCTGCATGCAGGGCTTCCTGCTCCTCCAAAACCAGATACAAGTTCCAGGTCCCCTTATAAGCCCCCACCGAGGCCGCCCCTGCCTCAGGCCTTTGCACCTGCTGTTGCCTGGTCCTGAAGGGCCCTGCACTCAGGTGACCCTCGCTCTGTCTCAGGGCGGCCCACCTGCACTCCTGGTTGGCACATCTGAGACAAGCATGGATGTTTGCCGCTCACCACCACAGGGGAGGGCCTGGATCCGGTGACCTTGGGGGCCACCGATAAGCCCTTGTCTGCCCTCCCCGCTCCTAGTGACTGCCATCAGCCTGCCTGCCACAGATCTGCCTGTTCTGGGCATCGACACAGGTGGAAGCACGTGTGACCTTGGGTGGTGCAGCAGTGTCCCTGAGGCTCGGCTGCGTCTTGGCGTCAGCCCTTCGTTCCTTTCAAGGACGGAGCTCTGCCCCACAGGGCACACACCCCACACTAACCCATTGCTGGCGGGCACCTGGGCTGCCTGTGCACAACACACCACATGAAGGGTTCTGCGGGTGTGTGCACTTCTCTTGGCCAGATGCCCAGGAGTGGGACTGCTGGGTCAGGAGGTCATCGGCAGTCTCGGGGGGCCACACCACTGTCGCCACGGCCTTTCCTGCCAGCAGTGGAGGGATGTGACCTCACAGCCTCGCCGCACCACCCCCACCTGTGGGCACTGCACCCTGCTGGGGGAGCGCTCTGGCGGCAGAGCATGAGGACCTCTGGTGGGGCTTCCTGGGCGGGTCCCTCCCGCTTGGCACTGGGCAGGGCTGCTCCCCATGGGCTCTGTGGTTTTGCTAAGTTCTTGGGGCCAATTCAGACCCAGAACAAACTCCTCCAGGGAGGGTGGGGCATTTTCCCCAACTGTCCAGTTTTCACGCTGAATGAGACGCAGATTCTTAAATATTCTTGATTTCACAGAATTTTATTCTTCTACTGATAAAATCAAAGATAGGAACCTAGAGAGGACATGAACTAAATCCTAAAAGCAGCAGCTGCAGTGGTATTTACATGGAGTCGTGTGGGAAGGACGCATCGGGTCCACGCAGACCGTGCCACAGGGCACACACCCAACTCCAGAATGCTGAGGCCACAGGCCAGGCGTCAGTCGCAGCACAGGGGTGGTTTTCCATACCTTACCCTCCAGTCTCAGTACAGGGACCCTGGACCAGGAGAGGCCCCAGTGCAAGGTGGGTGGACGTCACTGCCTAACTCCGTGTGGAACCCACACGGGCAGGGCCCCAGGGCCCCAGCCTGGCTGCCTGGCACACACCGTGGCCGGTGGTCAGCCCGGCAGCACTCCAGAAACATCCAAAGCTCACATTTAGCTTTGCCCTGACTTGAAATCCGTGGACCAGGTGATTCCCTAGTGAGTCCATGAAGCCAGAGAAAGAAAGGGGCCTGGTGTCTGGGCCCCTCAGGGCAACATCACTGTCACGGAAACCCTGGGAGTTATAAATAAATAAGCCATGCAGGAAATGAGGCAGAAAAATCACCGTGACAAACAACAGGCACAATCAAACCCAGGAGAGGCGAAGGGCAGGCCTGTGAAGGTGGACGGGCATCTCGCCTGTGGCCACCAGGAGGCGGCATGCAGGCTTCAGCAGGACAACCAGGGCCTGGAGCTGGCACCCGTGCCTCCCGTGCCGAGCCCCACCCTCTCTCCAGGGGCGTGGGCGAGGACGTGGCCTCATGAGCCGCTGTGCCTCAGACCCCAAGCCACACAGTCTGGTCACGGTGCTGCAGGTGCGGAGAATTCTTGGCATTTACTGTTTCTGCGTCTCAGAAACAACCTTGTGCCCGTGGCTGGGAGCGCAGTACCCATGAAGGGATGGGGCTGGCATCCCAGCTGCAGACAGCCCAGGCTGGGCAGGGCCCTCTCTGGGGGCACGTCACTCAGGCAGCTTCCTGGGGCACGAACCAGACTGGAACCCAGCGGGGCCGGGGGCACAGGCGTGGATGGCTCTTCTCTGCCTTAACTTACAGACACTCCAGCAGGCAGGTCACAAAGCAGCAGGGAAGCACTGCTGGGCCCCCAGCCACAGGCTGTCTTACCTCCCTCAATGGGCCCAGCAGCCCAGCGGACAGCGCCAGTGGGAGCGGCTTCCCGCAAGCGGCCCAGAGGGGGCGTTGGTGGACTGTCACTGAGGAAGCCAGGTGGGCGCCGCCAAGGAAAGGCGACTCTGGATGCAAAGGTGGACGCGTGGCCTACCTCCCTGCCTCCCTCTGCTGCCGTGGCTGCACAATGTGCCCGGTACCCCGACCTCTCCCAGGAACACATGGGCACTAAGGCCTCTGCATCTCCCCATGGACACAACAAAACTTTTCATGTGTGGCCCTTGGCCTGGACAGGAGACCCCACAGCATTCCAAAAACTTGTGGGAAGCCACCCCATCAGGTGAGACCACTGGGCAGCGTTTGCCATGGCGCAGCCCCCAGGCCTCCCTCCCCGTGTGGCTGAACACTAGGAGTAGATGGTGATCACCTCCCGGCCACTGCCTCTGACCAGAAGGACCCTGTTCAGCCCCTCAGTCAGGACCTCGAGGAACTCCATGTCTGGGCGAGCTCGTTAAGGACACGATGATGCCTGCATGGAGCTGGAAGCGCAAAGGAAGACCTCACTGCCCGTGTCCCGTGTCGTCAGGACTCAGCATGAGACAGGACCAAGGTGCATCGGGACGACAGGCCCTCCTGACAGAGCCATGTGATCCCACATGGGTGGGTGCCTGCTGGGGTACACACCATCAGGATGGTGTGCAAGGCGCACGCGTCCACCAAGACACCACAGGCCAGGGAGTCCTGGTCACCAACAAAACATGACTCCTAAAGCTTTAGACCCGAGAACCAGGGCTCCGCCCTCCTGGCTCCTGGCACCCTGTGCCCCGAGTGGAGGAGATGCCTGGGGGCGGGGGGCAGGCACACCCACCAGGCAGCAGACATACCCCACTGACCAGGAGGGCTGGGCACCATGGGGAAGGGGGCTGGGTGCGTGCCAAAGCATGTAAGACAGTAAGGCCACACACAAGGCTAGGGCAGAACCACCCACCCGTGCTCCAGGCTCTGCCCCGACTGGAGGTGGTGTGCAGCCACAAGAAGCACCCAGGACCAGAGCCCCAGGCGGGAGCCAATGCCCACAGGCCTCACCGTGCTGTGCCGTCCTGCGCCATGCAACGGATGTCAGGGCAGGGCTCCTGGTGGGCTCCAGCCCCTCCCAGACACCTGGTGGTTTGGTCTGTGCTCATGTCCACCCCACTCATCACCCTAAATCCTGGGTGTCCTGGGCCTCCATGAGGCCTCCACTGCTGAACACAGAACACATAGTCGCTATTCCTTATGGTCGTCACGCCGCCTCCTGCAGCCCAGTGCTGACACCTGAGGCCCCGCCAGGGCCATGCGTTGGGACCCCTGGGCTATGAAGTGTCCTTTCCTTGATGCCTCCACCCACTCCCGGGTCCACTGCAACCAGCCAAGTGGGGCCCACCCCTCCTCGGTACCCACCTGCTCGTGGCCCCCATGTGCAGCCCAGGGGAGGGGGGCTGTGGTCCGTCAGCCTTGGGCCCCTGTGGCCAACCCCAGCTCCAGGATTCCCTTCTGAACAAGCAGAAAGCCACCCCCAGCTACTCCAGGGAAACCTGCAGGTAATGTAACCCAGGAAGGATACAGTTCTCATCCCCCTGCCGGTTTCTGGGGGGCCCTGGCATGTTCAGCAAGACCAGCTGGGCTTCCTGGGACTTGCTGAGGACGACCCCATTGAGCTTTACGGCCGTGTGCATCCTCCGGACGTTGGCCTGGTCCCTGTGGGGAGATGCACACTCAGCCTCCCGCCCGCGGTTCCACACACAGGCCACCAGAGCGCCGATCTGCCTGCACCACTCACTGCAGACACAGACCCAGCAGAAACAAACCAGGTTCAGACGGCTTCCCCACCCCGGGTTATCCACCCGACAGTGTGGCAGGCTGGGCGATCTATCTGGCCAGGAGCAGGCCTTCTGCGTGTCCCTAAAGCTGCCATGACCCTGTGTGTATGAGCGGCCACCCTCACCAGGGGAGACAGATGCCCCCGGGGCGCAGCTCGCAGTCAGCCACCTGCCGGCTCCAGAACGTTTCCCACTGAGATCCCTGCTTTAGCCGCTGCCTCGCCACGTGCCTGGGTGGGGTGCACGTGGCAGCCTCTCATTCATCTTTGCACCGGCTGGGGGCCAAAGGGGCCTCAGAAACGGAAAGGAAGGACCTTTCCCCCAACCCCCTGAGGCTACATGGGCCCTATGACCCAAGGCCGAGCATCACACCCTGGATCCTTGCCAAGAACCGGCCCCAGGGAGGCTCCACCCCGGCTCTCAGCCTCCCGCACCCTGGAGCCCGACGGCAGCAGATGGCCAGGAGCTCCTGACATTTGCCACCCGGCCTGTGTCCCGCATCCTCACTGACTGCCCACAAGTGTGTGCAGTGGCTCGTGGGCACTGATGCTTCTCCAGGTGCCCAGGCCCAGCAGCGGGAGGGAGGGTTCCTAGCCTCTGTAGACCCAGGCCCACCAGCATGCCTGGGCGCCGAGCACCCATGGGTCTGTGCTCATTCACTGGGTGGACTGGGCCCCAGGAAGCACACTGGATGCAGGCCTGGGAGAGCCACCTGCCCCATCAGAAAGCTGGCATGGCCTCCAGGCCTCGGACACCTGCATGGCGGCTGCAGCCCTCTGAGGGCAGGACTAGGGCCCTGGACACAAGGCCGGGGAGAGGCTGGCAGATGCCTCGGTCGGCTCTGTCTTGAGGCCAGTGAGCCCGATGAGAGCCACCCGTTACCAGGAGGAAAGAGGGAGATAAACCCTTTATTTTCTCTCCCTGACAGAACTACAGATCGGGCATCTGCCCACAGCACAACCGGGGGTCCTTCGTCACAACAGCCACGAGTTAGCTGCCTGGACAGACCACAGTTCTGGTGCCTGGGGCCGACAGCAGTCCCAGAAGTGTGTGATGTCAAGGCCCCACTCACGGTTAGGATCTGACAACATGGGTAATGTCAGGAGCAGGCCTGGGCCTGGAAGGGCCCGCAGCTCCAGCGTGAGGTGCTCCATGCACGTCAGGCACGGGCAGGCAGGGGGCCCTCATGTCCCAGGGAGCAAACAGGAACCTGCACAGGTTCCCACCCACCAAGAACCCATGAGGATACATGTCATAAATACGCTGCATTTGGCGGGAGTCAGCGTCCGGGGTGGTGGGCTGCCCAAGGTAGGGGAAGGGTGGGCGGCACAAAGCAGGAATCCCGTCCTGCAGCTCCTCATGGGGCCACACACACCCGGGATGCCATGGCAGGTCACACGTGTCACCTATGGGCTGGCCTCAGCACCTTCCAGAAGCTTCTCCCAGCCCAACCCACACGAAGGAGCCATACAGGAGGAAGTCTTGTCCCCAGCACACAGCTCCCTGTGGAATGTCAACCCACACGCTTCTTCCACGCCTGGGACGCCCTTTCTCCCACTTATGCTGTTGACTCGGTGGGCCTGCTGCCCGAACCCGACCCCTGGAAGGGTGGCAGCCCACGTGGGGACAGGGTCTCAGCTGGCCCGGGGGCGATGGGGTTTTAGGGGAGAAGCACTACTCCTATGCCAACGTGTTCATTTTGGTTTTTTAATAAACAGAGCTGACTTGGGGGGACGCTTTTTAGCTTATGATAAATCGGTCTGGTGGACCCCCCTGCGGTTTCCTGAGACATCTACACGTCTCCCTGAGTACGTGACTAACTCAGGTTGAGGGGCTAGAGATGGAGTGGCCGCCGCCATAGATGCCCAGCCCAGAGAGGTGCTGGGTGGGGAGGGACGAACAGCAGATGACAGTAACCATGGGGCGCCCTGCCCCCTGGCTCCTGAGGCCTGATCACACGGAGGTTCACCCGCATTCCCGTCACATGAACACAGAAGGCACAAATGCCACGGGGTAGGGAGTAAGGCTGTCCTTGGGGAACCACATGCCTGTGGATATTGTGTGAGCTAAGAGCTGCCGACACGCACATGTCCTCTGCGCCAGAGCTGCCGAGGCCAGCCTGCCCCCCTCCAATTCCCAGGTGTTACTGAGACTGAATCTCAGGCACAAGCCAGGAGCTGCTCTGGGCAGAGGGAAGCGAATTAAACAGCAGCTACTGAAAGCGAAACAGTGGCGGGCACACTCTGCCTGCACACAGACACACGTGCACACACAGGGACACATGCACACACACAGCCGTGCACATGTGGTTCACAGGGGGCTGTGCAAGCTGGCATGCAAGGCCCTAAATCTAAGGAGTATCCACACAGTGGCAACTTACAGGCTTCCCCATTCTCTATGCGGAAGGGAAAACAAAGAACACGTTACTCTGGGAGAGAACAGGATGAACTTTCAAACAGTTCCTGGGCACATCCCAAGCTGCCCTTTTTTCAGTTTACATAGGCTTCTCCACCAGGAGGTCTGACCCCATGGACCCCAGAAAGCCCCCTGACCCCTCCCAGCAACCCAGGAATTTAAGATTTAGTTCCACTGCCAAAGAGCCCTGGGGGCTCTCGATGCCACAGGCAGGAGCCATGGCAGGGGAAGGCCCAGCCCCAAGGTTCAGTGGGCACCACTGGCGGGGTCGGGGCTGGGAGTTCCAAGCCCACCCAGAAGCCCTGACATTGCCATTGCAAGACCCAGCAGGGGGCAGGGGCACTGCTTCAGGTGAGCTCACTGCCCACGTCCCATCTGACCCCCAGAGGCAGACCGGCTCCTGGCCACATACATCCCCGAGGCCCGTGGGGGTGTGCCTGGGGCCCTCCAGCAGGCCACAGAAGGGAGCTGCCAGCCTGCACGGACCGACACTCACGGCTTCAGGCTGAAGAGGCCTTTGAACCCGGGCATGCCAGGGTCTCTGCTCTTGTGCTTCTCAGCGGCGAGCTTTTCCTTGGTCCAGGTCATCTGCACCTTGTCTGGCGAGGATGGGGCCTGGGTCCTGGCAGCCACCGCAGAATGGGATGCGGTGTTCCGGTCGTGGATTAGCTGAGCCTGGTGGGCAGGGCAACAACAGGCTCTCTGCGATCAGCAGGCCCAGAGTCCCCCAGGGAAACAGGGCAGGCTGGCCCCGGGGAGCCCCAGACAGGCCCCACACCAGGGCCCCGATGCTGTCCACTCTGGCCAGGCCCCCTCCTCCTGAGCAGACTCATGGATTCCACCTGTCCCAGCTCTGAAGCTGACAAGGTCCAGCTGACATGCACATTCTGCCCTGACCTGCTCCCCTCCCCCTCACAGCCCCATCCCCTCTCGCCAACAGCAGAGGGACCATGTCCTTCGGGAGGGAGCTGCCAGTCCAGGCCACCCCAGGAAGGCTGTGTCGGAAGAGGCACCACCTGATGGCCGGAGGGCATGGGGGAGGCCCAGGGGTCAGAGTGCAGCCCCTAGAGGTCAGGGACGGAGCCTGGGGAATGACTCACTGCCTGCCTGCCTGAGGACGGAGGTGATGGGGGAGGAGGCCGGGGGCCTGGGAGGGGGTGACACAGGGGCTGTGCCTGGCTGGAACAGCAGCAGAGGCTGGCTTTGAGGGCGCTGTGTGTGTTAGGCAGGGGGCCACCCAGCCCAGCCCCACCTGAGCGTGGCCCACAGGGGCCTGTGGAGGGAGGTGGAGGCAGGCGCCCATCCACCACCCGCCCTTCATGAAACTCTGGGTGGGGGAAGGCTGGCTCGTAGCTGTGGGGCTGCTGGAGGGCACGCAGTGCCTCAGGGGGCTGCCTCCCACCCCGTGACTGCCGGCCCGCAGCAGAGGGGCACGCCCGCACCTCTCTCTCCCGCTCAGTCCTGGACAGCTGCATCTGCTTCAGCATCTGGGACCTCTGCTCCATCACCAGCGTCTTCTCGTATGTGAATGCTGAGATGTCGTTTTCCACCTGGAACATCCCAACCAAGAGCTGAACGACATGCACAGAAAGCAAGCCACCCATAGATGCCACCTACTAAGCTCGGCTGAGAGCCAGAGCCAGGGCCGGGGTGAGGTGCAGGGCCAGGGTGGGAGTGCCAAGAACACCCCATTCGAACACACCCTGGCCCTGGGGCCATGTGCTGCACACTGACACCCAAGATACCTGCCTGCGAGGAGGACGCCACAGCCAACCAAGGGCACGCTGTTGGGGGCTCTGGACGTGGGCCTGTCTGGCTGTGGCTGCCAGCAGCAGACCAAGTGCCAGGACACACTCACAAGGGCCCAGAGCAGAGCCAATCACCTGCACAGTGTACCTGCAACTCCCCACTGACCACCGAGCTGGGATCTCCTCGGTGACCCTGGCCTTCTTGCCTGCCAAGGGGTGATTCCTCTCAGGGCCTGTGTGACCCTCCCTGAAGCTGAGCTCCATCTGGCAGGGCCAGAGGGCCTGTTCGCTGTTCCCCTGAACTTATGTATTGTGTTAAATGCCCTTAAGTTTCCTAATGAGTCACGTAGGGAAACCAATGTTCATGTGGTATGTCTGCGCGGGTCTGTTTACTAAATCCTCACTAAACAGGAAGTGTGTTTTCTTGGGTTCCAGATGCTTAGTTGTCTTGTCTGCAGTACCCCTATTTCTGACCCTTACAGCTCCAGCATCAGCTTTCCAGCAAGCAGGGTGATTGTGCATGGCCTGCCAGCGGCTGACACCACAGGGGTGCTGACCCCGACTCCCACAGCACTCACTGGGCTGGTTCTGGCCCCACCGAATATCCACTTATCCTTACTTCCTTAATACTCCTTATAAAACTTAACTCATTTTAAAGAGGAGTCTCACCCCAAACCCCTTTGTGCAGACTATTCACGGTTTACGCTCCTGACTGGTTTTCCTAAGCCTTGCTGGCTGGGACCAACTCCCTCAGTATTAGTGACCCTGATTCCTTACTGTTAAACTTTGGCCGCTGGCCACTGGCCTCCCCTGTGGGCGCCCTGCCTCTGGTGGCCGGCACCCTCGGGCCCCATGCTCAGGAGGGCTCCCCGTCTAGGTGGGCCCTGCAGGGGAGGTTGCCCGGCAAACTCCCCAGACGCAGCGGAGAGGATTGGGGACCCTGCCACTTCCTGGCAGGAGGACAGAGCCAGGTCCAGCCCAGCGGTGCCCGGAGCTCCACAGGAGAGTGGGACCGGCTCCCCCCACCGCAAATCCAGGTGGGGTGTCCCTGGTGGCCCTGTCACCATTTCACAGTGTCCCCAATGCCACAGATGTTTGTAATTAAGCCTTACTTGCAATTAAGGCTGGAATCAAGCTGGGTTATGGGTTTTGACATTTCTATTAAACAGTCACACCAACTACCTCCTTGGAAGGGCCTGAGAGCCTCTGAAACACCATGACTAGTCGGTGGGAATTTTGATGCTGACTCCAAGCTCCGGAATGTGTTCCTCAGCCCTGCAGCCCCTCAGATGGAGGCCAGATCGCCTGCCATCCTAATTCCCCGTAGCTTCAGATGACTTAAAACTGCAGCAGGTCCCCAAACAGGGACAGGAAAGGCCAAAGCACAGTTACAGGAGGATGGCGACCAAGGCAGCAAAAGGCGGCAAAAGGCGCCAGAGGGCGGGGCAAAGGGGGTTAGCGCGGGGGCGGGGCTCCACAGGCCCCGCCCTCCCCACGCTGGCCGTCCCGCAGGACTCTCACCATCTCCACCACCTCCACCTCGGCGCTGATGCGGAGGTGGTACAGGAACATCTGCAGGTCCTTCTTCATCTGGATGCTGTTGTCATCCTCCTGGGCCACCGTGAAGATGCGCATGCGGCATTTCCTCCACACCTGGGCGCGGGGTGGGGTGAGGGCTGGCCGGTGCTGCCCCGGCACCCCCTGTGCAGCCCGCGGCCCTGTGCCCGTCTCCACGACCCGTCACCGTCTCCACGCCCCGTGCCCACCTTATGCTGTCGCAGCAGGAAGGGCAGCAGCATGAGGAGGCCTCCGTCGTGCACGACCCACCATACGTCGATGTTCCCCTCGCCGAGGCGCTCCTGGTTTTGTGGAAACAGGTCCACGTTTTTGGCCACTAGCAGGGCCTGCTGCGCCGCAGTGGTGTCACGCACAGTGTCTGGAGAGGCAGCGGGTGGCTTAGATGGGGCAGAACCGCATGGCCCCATGGCCTCACTGTCCCCAGCCAGCCTGAGGGGCGGCTGCAGTCTAGGCCACAGGGTCCTGCAAAGCCCCTGCCCAGGGTGACCCTGCCCCATCTGCACAGGTCACCCAGGAGTCACCCAACTGGGAGCAGGGTTGGGAGACTGGGTGGTTTTTAATTGAAGGCCTCCAGAGAGAGTGATCGCCAGACCCAGAGGAGCACGTGGAAGCCTGCACAGGCCCCAGGGCAGGACGCACCCACGAAGTTCTTCCAGGAGAAAGGGTTGTCCTCCTGCTTCCAGGACTGTGGCCAGGCCATGAGCACCGTGTTGTGCCTCATGCCCCCCAGGCCGGCCGACTGGATCAGGTGGGACATGCCGTCCCGCCGGGTGCAGGACACCACCAGCTGGCAGAAGCCCTTCATCTTCTCCATGCTCATCAAAGACCGAATGTTCTGAGGAGACAGGTGGGGTCAGGCACCCAGCAGGCCCCAAGGCAGGGCCAGGGCTGGCAGGCACCACCTCCACCCCTGGGACCCGGGACCCCGGCCGGGTGCTGGAGGGCCACCTGCATGCGTGCGAGGGAACAGCTGTGTGGGTGGATGAGCTCACGCATGCATGGTCATCGGCACACACCAGTGAGGCCCCTGGTTCCCTGCCACCTCTACCCCCTAATTAGCCCAGACGGTTAAGGCCAAGGTCACCAGCAGATGCCAGCTTTCCATCCTAGTCAGCACGCTCATGGCTCAGACACCTCCAAGTGCTTCTCAAGTGAAGCTTTCAAAGATTAAAATGATCTGCACAGAAACTGGATTTAAGGAACAAGTCAGGGGCTGCTTGTCCTGCACACTGGTCACGAGAACGACTTTGAAGCCACCAGAGCAAGCTCAGGGCACTTCTCCCAGGCTGCTTCTCAGAAGGCTGCGGGCGGGCCACCCTGGCTCAACCCTCGGAGCAGCACACCGCCTACTGGCACGGCAGCCAGCGCCATCTCCTAGTTGAGGGCAGAGGAGCTGCCGAGCACTCGTACCACAAGCTGTGGCCATAGTCACACGGCTCTTAGCAATGTCAGAAATAAAAACCCGGGCATTCCTGCCCACAGAAGAAGGTCTGGCAGAAAATGCCCCAGGCAGGCCTGGAGCTTGTCACACCAAACACAGGAAGCAGACAGGACCCCCAGGCTGGGCCAAAACAGCAAAGGCACCAAGGTGAAGGGGCTGCCCCGGCCCAGCCGAGAACAGGCTGATGGACATCCCAAGGTCACCTGCACAGCACCTAAGCCCGTCTACAGTCAGAAACCACCACGCGGAGGCCAGGGTCCACGGTCCACAACCGTCACACCGAAACCAGGGTCTACGGCCAACAACAGCCACGCTTGGATCCAGAGTGTGTCCCTGACTATGATGCTTAAACCCAGGATCCACAGTCAATGAAGGGCATGCTTAAGCCCGGGTCTATGGCCCACGACTGCCCAGTTAGACCCAGGGCCTAAGTCACACTGGTGCCTTTGGAGAGAAAGGAATGGAGCAAGCGTGTCACCTGACCTCCAATGAGCTGAACTTGCAAGCCGCTGAAGGCCAGGGCAAGTGTCTCCACAGGCACTGGCCACCCGGGTGGCCGAGCGAGGGCAGGGTCAGGCATGCCATCTGTAACCGCTGGCGGGCGACGCTGCCTGTAAACCCATTCTGAGCTCTCTCGCCTGCCCCAGAATTAACTGCCTGGATCTGGGTGAGCCCAGCAGTGCTGCCCTGATTCGCAGGCATGTGAACATGGCAGGGGTGTGTTCCAGAGCACCAGGTATGGGGACCCTCCTGACAGGGACAGGGGCCACCCAAGAAGCAAGAGAGGCAGACACGCCACCGGCCTGGTGGGAACAATCCTTACTGGCACAGAGGGAAGAGGAGATCTGAGCAGCTAGGAGGCGAGCGGCTGCTGGGGCGCCCTGGACGTTGCAGGGTGGCTGTGGGAAAGGCCAGCCCTCTCAGAGCAAATGCAGAGCAGATGACAGAGGGGAGGGGGCAGACTGGGCTCGGAATAACCAGGCCGAGGGCAGGGAGGCAGGGTCGCAGGCTGGGGGTTGGCCGCACAGGGCCTGATACTCCATTTGCCATTTCTGTTCACATTTGGATTTCCTGTAAGAAGGTGCCTGAAGGGCAGGGAGTGACATGAAGAGCCCGGGCTCAGGACCGGGTGCTGAGGAGCCGAGGGCAGCAGGTCAGACGTGGTGCAGCATCAGCATCTGAGTCAGGGAGAGGGGGCCTGGCCTGCCCTTGGCCCTCATCCCTGCCAGTCCAGAGCCTCTGATGGCAAACGCAGTGGTGGTACACAGGCCTCACACACGTGCAGACCTCAAACGTGGGAGGACATGGTATGAAGCTGAGTGGTCAAGGGCCTTGCAGGCACCCTGTCCAGGGCCTTCCCGAGGTTCATGCTGGTTGGCCCGTGGCACCAGGTCCTCGGCAGTAGGCCCTAGCTTTCCTGGGTGTCACACCTACTGGGGTTTCCAGCCCTGCACACTCCAAACTCAGAAACCACCGTCTCCTCTGACACAGCACGACACAGCAGCAGAAGCGCTTCAGGGCCTCAGACTACGACGGGCTGGGCTGCCTCCGCGTGCAGCCCGGGTGGAGTGGCCCCGGCTCTGCCCGCCCGCCCACCCACCCGCCTACCTCCTCGGCCCGCTGGGCCTCCGCGTGCTTGTCCAGGAAGGTGCCCTCCAGCACGGAGCCCACAATGGTCAGGCCCTTGCCGGCCTTGAGCTGCGTGGTGAAGGACAGCAGGCGCGGGTGCTTCACGCCCTGCTCCTCGTCCAGGCTCAGCATCACCAGCACCTGCGGCCTGCGGGGGACCACGGTTACCATGGCAACTCACTACAGCACTGCCAGGCGGCCAGGGCCGCAGTGAGCAGCTGCTGCCCAGGCACCCAAGGCACCCGGCTCTGGGGGGCAGAACTCCCTTCCCTCCAGCGGGCGGGAGGCGCACGGCGGTCCACAGCAGAGCCCGACACCAGCCAGCTCCCTGACACCGCGCGCCACGCCGTCTCTGCCCACTGAGAGTCCCATGCCCCTCGCCACCATGCCTGGCTCTGTGGGAAGGAGCTAGGAGCTCCTGAGACAATCACTTCCTCGAGAGAACCATGGACTGTCCCTGAAGCCCGATTTTAGGGACAGGCACTTGTGGGTACAAAGGGCCTGAGGCAGGGTGGGCTGGGGGTGCTCACCTCCAGTTCTTGGTGTGGGGGGGTCCATGCTCCACGTGCAGCAGGGCGTAGCGGGCGGCATTCAACGACAGCCCCCTGATGCCATCTCCCCACTCCTTCTCGGCCCTGTGGGGACGGGGCGGCAGTAAGCCCACCCACGGCACCAACAGGAAGGCACCCATGGGGCAGCCTCCTAGCGAGGATCCTGGGGTCTCTGCAGCACCTCTGGGTTGGGGGGCTTCCCAGGCCTACCAGTGGGGTGTAGGAGGGCAGAGCACAGGGAGGGGCAGCCTGGGAGGAGAGGGCGGTGCAGGGGCACTGGCACACCCGGGTGGGACCTGAGTCGGGGCAGGGACTTGGTGGGCAGGCAGAGACCCAGCAGAACTGTCCTCATCAACCCCCAGACCCACCCTGGAGCTGGATGGGGGGGTTACCCCGCCTTCCTCCCCCTGCAGGGGCCAGGGCCGCTGGGGCCCAGAGATGCAGTTCGCCCACTACCGTTGCTGCCACCATTTGGCGTTCCACAGGCGCCATTGGAAGCTGGTCATCACACCGATGCCATCACCAGACCGTGTCCGCTCCAAAGGCACACGGAGGAGCGGCTCTTACAGGCAGGCAGGCCTCACGGCACCACGGCGAGCATGACACTACCTGCTGTGCATCATGTGCGCCCGGGCAGCTTGGCTGCCGCGGATCCTCAGGCCCCTGCGCCGGGGGTGGAACCCCAACATGCTGGCCTATGTGGACCCCAGGGAGGCAGCCCCCCTTATGAGCGCGCCTGTGCGCGGTGTGGCTGCAGCACTCACCCGCGGTACTCAATGTACTTGTAGATGCAACCCGCTATGAGCATGGCAAAGAGCGCGTAGTACCAGGAGCAGATGAACATCAGGGCCAGGCACAGGCTCATGCCCAGGAAGGACAGCGCCCTGGGGACACAGGCCTCACAGCACTTTGCCTCGCCCGCCCCGCCCCCACCCTCTCCAACCCGCAGACCTTGCCCTGCCCCTCCCACCTGCAGCCTCGCCCACCAATAGCAGGCCGCCCCGCCCACCTGCAACCCCGCCCACCAATCGCAGGCCTCACCCACACAGGGCCCCCAAAGTAGCATCTGAGCAGCCGCCTCAAACACATCACTTGACCCTCAGTGAAAACCTGGTCACAACTATGTAACAGGGCACTTGGTGGGTGGGCCCTCCGCCAGCAAACCATTCTGGGGCACTGTTCGGCCACGTGGGCTCTGACAGGGCCCCGGGTCCGCAGCCACCCCCTCCTCCCCCAGTGTGCTCAGCACCCCTGTGCACCAAACACAGTGGTTCCCTGTGTCTTCCCGGACGGCTGACATGCTGAGGCAGGGGCCCAGCAGCCCAAGGCTGCACGACTCAGACGCCTGAACATCCCAGGAGATGACCAGTGACTTGGCTGGAGTTCATGCCCCAGAGAACAAGCAGGGACCCCTGGGCGACCCCATGTGCTTACCAGTGGTAGTACTTAAAGCGTGGCCGCCAGTTGGGTGCGCGCAGCAGGGTCTGCACCGCGCAGGCCAGGTTCACAAACATGTAGCACATGAGGAAAAACCTGAGGGCATCAGGCACAGCATCGGGGGCAGACCCCAGGCCCCAGTATGCCGGGTCCCCTGCCCTCCACCTCTCAGGAAGCACCCTCCCTCTTGGCCACGTCACCATCCCACGGGTGACCGTGTTCCGTGTCCATCCCTGTGTCCCCTGGCAGGCCAACCCAGAGAGCAGGTGCCTCATGCCCCATCTCCTGCCGCACCCGTGGCCACTCACATGGAGAGGATGGGGGCCACGCTGTCCAGGGAGGCGATGAGGATGCCGGCCTCGCAGATGAGGACTGTGAGCAGGAGGGCCCACGTGGGCTCCCCATTGGCCTTTCCGTGGCCAAACACCTGCAGAAGAAGGGCAGGGAGCTGGTGGCCACAGCGCAGGGGCCTCAGGAGCACCCTGTATTCAGGGGAGGAGCCCATTGGGCAGGCCGACCCGGGAGCATCTCAGAGACGTGGCACCAGCAGAACTGGGTAGCCTCACATGTCAGGATTGCCTCACCATGCCCGGGACACCCAGAACTCGTGGGGATAGATGAAGGCTTAGGTACCATTAGACCCCGGGTCCCCGCACAGAGCACTGGCCGGGGATCACTGGCTGGGGGTCTCCTGGCATCCTGAGGCCATCCCCAAGACGGAGGCGCAGGGTCCCTTCTCACACCTGTGGGGACATTCCTGGGTGGACCCCACAGTAAGGCCTGGGCCCTAAACCTGCAGCCACACAATGTGGCAGAACCTCCCGGAAGGCTGCGCCCAGCCTCTAGGGACACCATGCTGCCTGCTGCCCAGTGGTACAGAGGGATGACCACGTGAGGACACGGGAGAAGGTGGATGTCCACACGCCCAGGAGAGAGGTGCAGGAGGACCTGCCCTGCTGGCACCTGGACTCCAGACCCGCACCCCCAGGTTGGGAGGCAGTCAGGTTATGTTTTCTGAGCAACCCTCTGTGGCTTGTGCTACAGTGGCCCCAGGACACTAATGCATCAATGGCCTCACCCCAAAAAGCCTCACCCACACTTGAGGAAGAAGGGGCCCTGGGACATCACATCCTGGCAGACAGATACTGACCCCACAGGTAGACACCCCTGGTCCTCCCAAACATTTTGCAGAGCCCAGGCCAGCGAGGGACTGCCTGTACCCACACCCTGCACCCTCAGCCCCATGACCACCTCAGGGCAGGGCTGCCAGGCTGAAGGTGGGAATCTCTAATGGTAAGGAGCACGTTGTGGGGGCAGACCCTTGGGGATCCTCCCAGAGGGCACCCTGCTCTTGGGGGGCCGACGGGCAGCCACTGCACTTACCTGCAGAAAGGGGACGATGCCATCTCTGGCAATGGCCTGCAGCAGGCGTGGAGCCCCCGTGAGGCTCTGTAGGCCGGCGCCGCAGGTTGAGAAGAAGGAGCCGATGACGATGACCCAGGGGGATGGCCAGGCCAGCATACCGATGACGAGCTTCCCCTGCAGGGCCTCCCCGAACCTGGGGCAGGCATGGGGTGGCTTTCAGAGCATGAGCCCGAGATGTAAAACCTTCCCACGTTTTGAGAAAGTAACTGGCCCCACAGCAGTGAGCAAACGAGTTCTGCCTCCTAAGGGCCCGTCCTCAGGAGCAGGGGGCACGGCCCGGCCCAGGGTCCACACAGCTACTGCCCCTCCTGCCAAAGCAGGGTTGCCAGCAACAACGGCTCAGTCACGGCCTCTCCGTCAGGGACCAAGGGGGACCCCTGTGCCCAAGGGCTGCTGAACGCGCACCCACAGAGAGGACAGTGGTGGCAATGGGGTGGCGGGGTCTCCCAGGAGCCTGCACCTCCAGCTCATCAGGGTCTGAGGTTCCTCTGGGTCCCCAGCTCCACTCTGGAGCAGAACTGGGGACACACTGGGACCAAATGGGGTCCCAAAGGGGCCATGGGCTTCCTGCTGCGCAAAGTGTGAAGGCCTGGGGTGACCTCAACTTCAAAGCTAAAGTCTTCAAGAAAACCGACGCTGACCCCAGAAGTTTCTAGAAGGTGCAAAGGAAAACCAACATACTTATCTCGCAAGACCACGCCTTCAATGCAGGCCCCAAACAGCACAATGCAGGAGAGATCTGCGGCTCATGTCAAGGAAGTGGTAGGCGCGATGTGGGGGTAATGGGGGCCAGACACCATGTCCTCCGCCCACCTGCCCTGTGTGCACAGCCATGTCCCGTGACCCCTGGGGCACCTCCCTCACTGCCCCATCCTAGCTCCAGAGAACAGCCTCGGGCAGTCAGGATGCACAGGGCCTGCAGAGCAACCACCATGGGGATGAACTTCAGCAACAGAAGCCTTGGCCACCCCTCCTAAACCAGTGGCTCAGCAATGACCATGACCAGCCATGGGTGCATGGTCACGCTACGTGTGTGTAGATAACTGCTGCACATGCTTTACACGCAGTGCCGTGCTCCGTGACTGACCTCGAAGGTGGGAGTTGTGTCCTCGCCTCTTGTTATCTTTCACGAGACCATCACCAGCCCAGCTCTCTTGGAGGGGCGTGCGCTGTGGCCAGAGTTCACCTCCGTCGGGTGCGAGCTGAGAAGGGTGGGGAGGGCCTGGCCCTTCCCCAGTGCCCTTGCCACCCGACGCCTCTGCCCCAAGGATACAAATAAAAGATGTGGTCACGATGGCCATGATGGTCCCTGTGGGGATTGATTTCTGGGCATCCTTGAGGTCCCCAGACCGGTTTGAGCCGGCCATGATACCTACGGAGGCAGACGTGTTAACGTGCAAACCTGGAAACACCGCAGCTGCTGGCCAAGGCCCATCTGAGGTGGCATCCGCACACAGCGCCCGCTGGCCTGGACCACACCCAGCCATGCCGGAAAGGTGTGATGAGAAGTGCTAGCCAATGCCTGCCTGCTCTGACGCCGGGGCCCCAGGCAGAGCTAAGGTACAGCATGGAGAGACAGTGAGCAGCCCCTCGCGGGCTGGCCTTCTGGGCACGTGCAGGCTCCAAGTGGGGACCAGGAGCTGACCTGGCAAGGACCAAGGGACCGACACGCTAGCAGCCACAGGCCATGGGGTCAGCCAGCACAGCCAGGTGGGGGCTGGGGCTCAGGTGTGCCAGACAAGCTGAAGTGCGGGCATGTGTGCACATGCGGGGCAGGGGGCACTGGTGTGCACACAGGCATGGGGTGCTGGCGTGCCCCGTGGGCAGTCCCAGAAGGTTGGCTGACTCCCTGTAAGGACAGGCCCTGTCCCCACTCCGGACCGCCATGGCTGCAGAGCTCCCTCACAGTCCATGACTTCCCAGGCCCCACACGCAGGAGATGGGGGCAGAGACCCATAAGACGGGTTCTCAAGCCAAGTGGGAAGGGAAAGGGGGCCCGGGGTCAGGGGTGGTGCAGGCAGCCCCACCGGGAACGCAGCCTCACCGGTCACAGAGGGGAAGTAGATGCCGACCAGCATGGTGAAGTAGGTCATGATGTCAGTGAGCACATAGGGCAGCCCGCTGGCTCTGCTGTCACCCGGCACGGGCACTGAGGGCACGCCCCCCTTCTCCACAAATGCCCCCTTGTCCGCATAGGCACTCCACAGGTTATCTGTGGGGACAGGCCACGTGACGGGACTCTGAAACCTGCTGCCAGGGCCCTGCCATTGGGGTGGCCCAGCAGATGTGGTGGGTGACGAATAGTTCATGTGGCTCGTGTGCCCCCGTGGCTGCAGCCTCAGCTGAAGACAGGGGCGACTTGCTCAGAGGAACTGGCCCGAGGGAACCTGAGCCATCGGGAAGCCGTGGCCACCAGTACACATGAGGCCCAACACAGAGGACCCTCCGGGGCAGCGAGGGTCCCCACCCCACTGCACAACACGCCCAGGGCGGATCCCAGCCTGGGCCTCCCCCTGCCGCCTGCAGGCCCTCCCTGCCTGGACCCCGACCCAGACCCACACCCCCACACCCAGGACCCACCCATGCCCCTCAGGACAGGGCGCCTTGTGCTGCAGCCACACCTCACTCCGGCTCTCAGCTGAAGGTGGTCAGTGCCTTGCTGACCACCCACCCCACCTCAGCGTGGTAACAACCCACCACGGGCAGGCACTGGGACTCAGCTTCATGCTCAGGGGCACGGCTCCCCTCCACCGAGAGCTCAGGCCTCTCCTGGGCCGGGGGTGGGGGGAGCCGGCCCAATTCCTCATCACAGAGGAAGGCGAGACCACTCCCTGGTAACAGGTTACATCCCCGTGCTGGCTCCTGTGGTGGCCTGAGCCTGGACCCACTGGCCTCCACCAAGGGCCCGCAGCAAACCACTCGGCTGGGATTGGCCAGGGGCCCCAGCAGGGCAGCAGCAGGGACTCTGGGATGAGCCTGCCGGCCAAGAACAGCAGGGCACTCACCCAGCAGGACACCACTGGCCACACCAGGAATGCCCTGGATCTCTGTGACGTTGTTCTGAGCAAAGTACTCGTCGCAGGTGGCGCCAGGCAAGGAGCTGTTGCAGAAGAGGCCCCAGAGCATGGTGGTCACCGTGCCATTGCTGGCATTGTGGACTTTGGCACAGACATCGAAGCTGCGTCTTGACAGTGTGCGATTCCCCAGCAGGCAGACCCTGGGGAAGGCAGAGGGTGAGATGTCATGCCCACCCTGCCTGAAATGACTCTGCTTTTCTCGCACAGCCGGAGGGAGGTTTCCAGGGTCCCTGCAGCTGCTAATGCTCCCTTCAGTGACGGGACGTTGGCATGAGCTGCTAGGGCTCAGTGTCCCCATAAGACCTGGCCCAACACCATGCTCCCTAATCCCAGGCTCTTAGACGGCTGGCGCTGAGGGATGCCGTCCCAGGGTCTGACACAGGAAGCAGGGCTGTCCCCCTGGGGGCAGCTTGCTCCATATGGAGACAATGCACAGGATTCTGGGGAGCTCGGCACCAGCTGCCCACCCAGCAGCCGGCTGCACCTCTGCTCACACGTCCTGTGACCCTGGGCCGCCCCCTCCTGTCTCAGCATCCTCACTGAGGCCCAGGGACAAACCTGCACAGGGGCTTCCATGCACTCTGGGGAGCCGGGACACGGGGTCCGTGCACTCCAGGGAGCTGGGACACAGGAGCTGCTAAGGCTGGGCTGCACTCGGGAGCCTGTCTGCCTGACTGTCCTCCAGGCCACGGGCTACCCCCTGTGTTCCTGGGCCTTCACTAAACCCTCTATGCTTACAGAGGGCACAGCTATAGAAGCATCCTGACCTGCTCAGTCTGGAGCCCAGCGAGAGATGGGAAGGCTGCAGGGCACAGGCTGCCACACTAGGCCTGACCAGTGTGGTCAGATGTGGGCCAGGCTCTGGGAGGAAGTGCTGCATCTCTGCTGGCCTGGCACTGGGCAGAGGACCAAGGATGCCCCGGGGTGGGACCCAGGACTCACGGGATGTCCGGAGGGCCAAAGGCAGTCTTGATGACACCAGCGTAGATGGCGAGGATGGACAGCACCACACAGGCCAGGAACACCAGGGCCAGCTTGTTGACATACTTGACACCCACGAAGACCACCACGGCCATTAGGGCCAGTGCGCATGTCCCGTACACGCGCATGTTGTGCAGCACGGCCGCGTCCTCGCTGCCGGCCATCTCAGCCTGGACGACAGCTGCGCCGGGGGAGATGTAGGTCTGCGGGGGTGGAACAGGGTCAACAGGGCCGCCCGCCCTGCCTGGAAGAGGACCCACAGTGCAGAGGGACAGCAACTCTCTCGAGAAGAACCTCGAACCCCCACAGGGAAGCAGTGTCAGCACGCAGGATGAGCCGGTTTGGAGAATCGATGGGAAGAGCGGGGCTTCTGATAACAGGGATGTGATTCCAGCTCAGCCAGCCCGAGCCATCCCCCAAGAGCTGTGGGGAGCTGGCGCCCAGTCCAGCCACACTCAGTGGGGACTCATGCCTCCTGCTCAGGCTTGGGGGACCCGTGGCCAGGGCCTTCACTGCCTGAGACACAGTGGGACCGGGTGTGGGCCCTGAGAAGCAGGGATGTCAGCCTGCCCACCATTGGGCATTTCCAGCAGCCACACCCATGGCACCAAAGCAGGTGAACATGATGGAAGGTGAGGTACCAGCAGGCTCCCTGAGACAGCCTGACCTCTGAGAGGCCTGGGCAAACCGGGAGAGCACTTCTTAACACATATAAAAGATTGAGCAAATACTTCATGTTTCAGGGCAAACCTTGTGCATTTGGGGAAAACCTTGTGTGGAGGGACCTGGCACGGGTACCAGCCGACAGGGAACAGTCGAGGAGAGGCTGCTTGGAGGTCAGCGGGCCCTCTGGGCCATGCCCCATTCTCCAGGAAACCATGTGTGTGTGCCCCATGCAGGATGGGCCTGCTGATCTGGAAAGCTGCGAGGTCACATGCTGGGCAGCTGTGGCTGACTGACATGTGAGTAGGTAAAGCAAGAAACAACAGGAGGGCCAGAGTCTCCGCTGGGGGGCTCCCTCCCAGCCAGTCCAGGAAGGCCAGGGCCACACGGACAATCGTGGGCTCACACCTGTGGCCTGTCACACACAAACACCTGGGGGTCAACCCAAAAGGCAGCGAGCGGGACACCTGGTCATGCTGAGAGGACACTGTCCAGCAGCAATCACAGCCCAGCGCTGAGGAGGTGAATGCGGCCCACATGAACTCCAGGAGGCAGGTGCCTGGGTGCTGGGCAAGCCCCTGGGAGGGGATCCCACAGGGTCTGGGACAGACGGGCGCCTTTTGGTGCCAGAACAAGCTGACCCTGGGCTGAGGGCCTGGGTATGGGAAACCAGCTCTAAAACAAACACTTACCAAAAAGATCTCAATGGTCCCCAAAATATACATGGCCCCTGCGAACGTCGTGCCCAGGTAGAAGCAGAGGCCCACGGCCCCTCCGAACTCAGGCCCCAGAGATCTTGATATCATGTAGTACGAGCCACCGGCTGCAGAGACGCACATGAAGCAGCAGTTAGACATGCCCTGCACTGTGCGTGATGTACAACAGGCCCCGCACTGTGAGCACCCTGCACTGTGTGGGCCCTTCACCGCTGGCAACCTGCATCACGCGGGCCCTTCCCCAGGGGCGCCCTGCCCCACGTGGGCCCTTCACTGTGAACATGCAGCGGGTTTGGAAGCTGCAACCCAGCGAGATCGTGAAGAACTGTCCTGACGGAGGCCTGGAGCTGCTCCCCTAGGGTCTCCTCCTCCGTACACTGGACCCAACATTGAGGTTCTTTAAAGTTCTGCTCCCCAAAGCCTAAGAAACCTCAGGGTGCATCACACCCCAGTGTGGGTGAGGTCCACAGATCCAAGGGCAGTCACCAGCCTGGCTGCCAGCTGAGATGATGGCATGACCCTGGGCCATCTGGAGAACTCTCTGGGCACAGCCCCTCTTCTGAAAAGGAAACTTAGCACCAATCTGCCTCTGGAATTGTCTTCCCGAGGGAACCAAAAAGTTTGGGGGCCGCCTCCCAGCTGGCCATGAGTTGGGAAGGAGTTCCCCAGGATACAGCACAGCAGAGCAGGACTCAACCCCATCTGGGTGGACAGTCCCCACACGGAGGCCCCTCACGCTCTCCTTGGGCAGAGGGACGGCCCTCCCGTCTACACCTCCACCACCAGGGAGCATGTGGTGCCCTGCTCAGGGGCCGCCAGCTTCTCAAGGACCTAGAGGCCAAGGCCGGCGGGGCCTCCTCATGCACATGCAGCTGCGCACGTGTTGGGGCCAGGATGGTGTCTCTCCACTCCTGAATCCAGGCCGCAAATAAAACAGAGGCCCCTGGCCTGCATCTTTTCTCATGAGAGATAAAGAACACAGCCTGAGGTGCAAACCGTGTACCCACCTTCCCTACCCACCCATGTGCGCAGCCCCCCAGGCAGAGGAGCCGGTCAGCCTGCCACACAAGGGGGGAGAAACAAGCCATGATCTGGGGGCTCAAGGCCAAAGCGAACCCCACTGGGAATGGCCCAGAAGGTCCTCCTGGAGTCCCGAGGCAGACACATGTCCCCACTGTGTGCTTCACTCTAGTGTCAGAAATGACTCCGTCTGAAGAGAGAATGCCGGTCTGTGGGGACCTAAACTTCAGAGCCAAGGGGAAGCAACAGCTCAGAGCACCAGTCCCCCACCCTGAGGGCAGCCTCGTGAGCTCGGCAGGAGCCCGTCTCAGAGGCGTTTACGGTACGTTCCCACGCAGAGGACGTGTTCCTCAGTGGCCTGAGCGCCCAGGCAGAGGCTGGGGAACGAGTGCACGGCAGCCCCCAGCCTGGTTTTGCAAAAGCTCACTGTGTCCTTGGGGGGCCTTGGGGGAGGGTGACGGGCTCTCAGGCATCTGTGTGCAGGCTGAGAGCTGGGGGCCATGTGAACATCACAGCCAGAGGCGGGGTCTCCACTGATGGGGCTGTGGGAAGGGCCTAGCCGCCTTGGGGACCCTCTCCCACCCACCCCCAGGAGGTCTCCATCCGCAGGAACAATGATGGGAGGCCCCCTTCAGGCCGGCCCCCAGGTGGGAAAAGGTGCACCTGCTCGGGGCCTTTGGGACAGGGCCCCACTTTCTGCCTCACCTGAGGCCACCCTGGGTGAAGGCTAATGCCACGGCCATCATCAGCACAAAGTGACACGAGCTCCGGTCCACAGAGAACCGGCTCAGCCCGCCCTGGGGGAAGCGCCCATGTCCAGCCCTGAGCGGCACCCCTTACCTGGGACCACGCCGTTGGTTGCAATGGCGCTCATGGAGATGGTGGTCAGCATCGTCTACAAAGACACGCGACCCCTTCAGAAGGAGGATGCCCCCAAGGGCCACATGATGACAGACAGGGTGCCCACCCACAGGCTGACCGCCCACACCCCAGCTCCTGACCCGGGGGCTGTGCTCCTGGGCGTGGGAGCCCTATGGCAGGACAGCAGCCGGCCCTTCACTCCCACTTTCTCCCCCCACCGAGTACCTGCAGGTCACCCAGAAAACACTCAATCAATGCCCCAGGCACACTGAAGGGCCAGCTTATGCCTGGTGCCCATCCAGGTGCCCATCCAGCCCCACAGGGTGCAGGGGGGCCCGCCCAGGTGCCCTCTCTGGGGTGGGGGGTTCTAAGGCAGCTGCCTCTGGTCACCACCTGCTCGGAAGGGGCCACAGTGCGGCTGGGGAGCAGTCAGTTTATGACCTGAGGTCCCTCTGAGGGCCCTGGCCCCCAGGGCCTCTGTAAGGACGACCCCTCTGCCCTTGGGCAGGTCTGCTTCTCGTGAGGGACTTCCAGGTGCATCAGGCAGAGCAGGGACAGCATGTGGAGCTGCTCAGGTGGCCACGCCAGGGCCTTGAGGGCCACGGGTGGGGGTGTCACCCAGAGCAGACCAGGGGGTGAGGGGAGTCAGGAGGACCAAGGGGTGCTCAGGGGGCCAACGGGGGCTAAAGGGAGCCGAAGGCACCAGGGGTCTCTCACTCCCGGCCCTGAGCTCCTTCAGAGAACGTCTCCAGGTGACTCCCGGGCCCAGGGCAGCCGGGCCACCCTCTCGTACTGGGAACAGAGGGAGGCAGGAGAAGGGTGCCAAGGAGCTGAGCCAGACACAAGCTGGCACGAGAGAGGGCAATGCCATGAGGCTGGGACAGGGATGTGGGGGCTGGGCCAGGGGGCCACGGTGTGATGGACCCTGAGAGCAGCTAGACGCTTCCACATGGACCCCTGGTCCTAAGACAGGCCCCTCTCAGGTGGTGACGGTGCCCACATTCCACCACCTGTGTGGCCCCCCCGAGAATACCGCCTGGGACGGGTGCCGGGCAGCCTGGGGCCTCAGCACAGCACGTCCCAGGATCCCAGCTGTCCACAAGGCAGGCCCACGCCCAGCTGCCGCCTGGAGGGGAGGGCGCTATGGTCACTCACACAGGTGCAGCACATAAACACGATGAGGAGGGACTCGAGGACGCCGGCTGCCCCCACAACCCACGTCAGGCGCAGGAAGAGGATCACGCCCAGGATGTTCTGCAGGCAGGGCAGGTAGACGCCGATGAAGGTGCCCATGCGCGGGCTCTGCAAGACAGCACGGTGCATCCGGGAGGCCAGCCACACGCCCAGCCCAGGGACAGCACGGGGCCGGGGGCAGGGCAAGGGGGAGCCGGCAAGGGATGCAGGACCTGGAGAAGGGCTGGTGCAGGCAGACCCCACAGGAGAACAGGTGGCCCCATAGGACACAAGGAACTTTCAGGGCAGAAACGGATGCCCAGGGATGAGTGCCGGGACAGAGCAGGGCTGCAGAGCCCCTGGAGTTCTCAGGCTCCACCTGGCAAGCGGGGAGCCAGGATCTCCAAGCCTGAGACAGACTAAGCTCCTGAGTTGAAACAACCCCGGGCAACCTGCTTTTAATGCCAGGCCTGGACACCAAGGGCCAGCGCCCCACCCCCACGCCAGGCCATCCCAACACCCATGTGTGTGTAAATAACCGAGGTGGCTGTGGATCCTGCACACAGTGCCCACATCACATCTGGGACGTCTCAAACGCAGACGAGAATGCAAACGTGTGGGGAGCAGGGCCAGGTCAGTGCCAGCTTCTGTCCGTTGGGTTCAGTTACGTGGGGTCACTGGCAGTGCCCTGAAGCCACTTCCCCAGCTGCAGCCAGGAATATAGGCCCATGTGGACAATGCCTGCCCAGTCTCGCCTGATCCAGTGAGTCTGAAGCCAGCTCCCCACCCAGTGGCTAAGGTGCCCACGCCACCTGGAAGGGCACACGGGGCCTCAGTTCTCTCAAAAGGCAACTTTGAAGGTAAGCCCAACCGGATGTGGCCCAGGCAGCTGGAGGTGCCAGGCACTGCAGACAGTGCCCCACCATAAAACCAGGCCCCATCTCTGGGACGAGCTCCTGTGCCCGGTCTGTGGAGGGGCCAACAAGGGCAGGGGACCCATACTCAGTCCTAAGTGGGGCGCCGATTCAGCTCAGCCAAAACCTGCCTATCTGCTCACAGCAGTTATGCCCAGGATCACAGGACAGCTGGTCCCCCCATGACTGACACCCACCTGCTCCCGTGTCCCTAGGGGACAGAGGCCCAGGTCCAGACCTGGCAGTGGATCCCCACAGTGCAGACTGACCAGGTGGGCGCTCGGGTTGCATCTCAACAGCAAGGGGGGTCTGGGCTGCGCTTCTGTCTGCTGCCAGGTAGGCGGCCTGGCGGGCTAGGGTGGTGAGTGGGGTCTGTGGGGCTTCCAGCTGAGGCCCAGGGCAGGTGCCAGGAAGCACTGGGACCTGAGCCTCCATGGGAAAGTGTCCTTTCCCTGGAACAGGCTGATGACTCCCCAGGACAGTTCCCAGCAGACAACTGCCTTCTGCACAAAGAAGGCCTGTGGGCCCCCTGCAGCCTGGAGCCAGAGCAGAGCCCAGGAACCCACAGGCCATGCCCGCGTCACGTGAGAAACCCCAATAATGAGCCTGAGAGTGACTCATCCAGAGCCAGGACTCGGACAGTGTCCTACAGCTGTGACCCCCACCAGTGCCACCTGGGACTCCATGGGACTAGAGGGGGTCCTCACCAGGCCGTCCCAAAGAGGCCATGGCCTCACACCCCAGGTCCCCACATCCCCCATCCAGTTCAATCCTGAACAAGGACATCCTCTCAAACACAGAGCCAGGTCCTCAGTGTCCCGGAGGTGGGCACTGGTCCCGAGTCCTCCATGAGAGGAAGGACACAGAAAAGGCCCTGGCTGGGGCCCAAGGGGCCAGACTGGACACGGGTGCTTGGGAGCAAGACACGCCATATGGACGCGGGACTCTGCACTGTGGCGGCAGGGCGGACAGGGGGGGGAAGGGAGAGTGCAGGGATGCGGTCATCGGGACACCCGCTCTGCCACTGCCCACATGCTGCAGGGGGCGCTCAGCTGTCACGTCCAGCTGGCGGGAACCCCACAGACAAGGCCTGGCCCTGCGTGCCTAGGGCAGGAGCTCTGGCCCCACACCACCATCCTCTCTGCCCTGTGGGCCTGGCCCGCTCACCCTCCTCCCAGGAGTGTTTCCTGAGCCCCGAGTGAGGACCACCCTTCAGGTCAGCAAAGCGGCCCTGCCCGCCACCTGAGCCATCTGCACTCGCCACACGGGGAGGAGCTGAGACTCAGAAGGGCGGCGCTGCTGCCGAGGTTGGGGGGACGGAAGAGAGAGAAGGGTGGCCCCAGATTTCAGAGGTCAGGCCTGCACTTAGAGGGTGATTTTCAAAATTTTTGTTGTATCTTAGATCTTAAAGACAGACAGATGGAAGAAAACATACAAAACGGAGGAAGTGAGAGGAAACGAGAATCACCCAAAGGCTGCAAACAGAGAGGACGTGTCCACGCACACGCGGGGTGCTCGCTCCTGGAGCCACAGCCCAGCCCAGGCGTGGCGGGTGGTGGGGGGCACGGGCAGGGGCAGGGCCGCTGCACACCTTGGCCTCGCGCCGCCGGCTCTCCTCGGCTTCCTCATGCTCCACCACGCCCTGGCTCAGGTTGGTGTAGTTGGCCAGCTTGTTGAGCAGGGAGGAGACCATGGGGTTGCTGTCCATCTCCTCCTGTTTGGGACCGAGACGTGGAATTAGTGACCCAGTCCCCCCAAGACACCCCAGGTGAATGGTCCAGTCGGCCTACTTCCGGGCTCTGCCTCAGCCTGAAGCCCTCAGAGGGGATGTGGTGACTGGGGGCCGAAGTTGGGGATCAGGGGCCCCAGGCCACACACCCAGCCAGGGGGCGGGTTCCCAGATGCCTCTGGACCCAGCCCCTCTGAGGGGCCCCCAGGCCCTCACAGGAAGGTTCTGGCCATGGGGCCTCCTCCCAGATGCTGTCCAGTCAGGCGGGCAGCCCTGCCCGGACTCTGTGCTTCCTCCGGGACTAGGGGTTCTGTGGCCACGGCCTCTAACCTCGTCCTGCTGTCTGCAGAAGGCACCACTCACCTCAAAGAGCGCCATGTTTCTCCCTTCAAAGCCGCTCTCCGAGTCCTCGTCCACGCTGTGCATGAAGGGGCTGCTCTCCCGAGGAACCCCATCGCCTGTGGGGAGACGGCCTGGTCAGTTCCCAGGGGAGCGGACACCAGGGAGTCAGAGCCACGGGGCATCTGCCGTCCCCAAGAAAGGCCTCCCGGTGGAACACGGGCCCCATGGCCACGCCACATAGGGCAGCGCAGAGGCCACACGGCCACAGTCCTCAGACCACAGACACGCACGCCGCCCATGGACGTCACTGTGCCCGGACCCCGAGCCAGCGAAGCCCACCAGGGTCCTGGTGCCCAGCCCTAGACACTGGGGTCAGAAGTGGGACACCCCCCTGGCCCCGGCACGAACCCCACATGGCGGCCACGTGAGCACGAGACACGCCCGCATCATGGGACGGAGACGCTGCCCACTCCTGGGGACCATCAGCTGCTGCCACTGGCCACCGGGCTGCCATACTCGGCCTGGACTCCAAGGCAGGGTCGCTCACCCCATCCACCCCACCAGCTGCCCAAGCCACCCCAAGGCCATCCAGGTGAGTGACTCCGGGGTCAAGAGCTGCTGCTGGGTTCACAGCCTGGTCCTCCCTGCCTCAGTTTCCCTGCATCCTAGGACAGGACTCAGTACGACCACCTTAAGGGTGCCGTGGGAACACGGGGGCACAGGGGGCAGGTACTTGGGGGCCACACCATCCTGGAGCAACAGGTGGGGGTCAGGGGCCGCCACTCAGAGGGGCGAGAGGCAGGCATGCAGTGCGAGCCGAGCCCACGCAGCGTGGCCTCGGCAAACATGCAGGAGGGTGAGGACCCAGGCGGGGAAGGGCAGTGCCGGCAAGACCCCGCGTCTCCCCTCAGGCCTGGGTCATCCCGGGGCCCCCGCAGGCAGGACCCACCAGCTGTGCATGCCCAGCACCAAGGTGAGCACTGCCCCTGGCGGTGAGACCCAGGCGGGAGGCCTCGGGGACTCCTTGCAACATGCAGGACCGTCCACAGGACAGCTCACCCATCCCCTGGACCACGGCCTGACCACAGGGAGGCCCATGCCTTGTGGGGACCACGCCTCGTGGCCACATCACCCTGCACAAGGCCCCAGGCACTGGAACCGACACCTTGACTCCTGTTTGCCGAGAGGGCCGGGGGTGGTCAGCAGCCTGGGCACCAGGGGCCAGAGGGAGGGTGTCCTGGTGCAAGTACACCCCAAGAGGTTGCAGATGGAGTAGGTGCCAAGAAGCATCAACACGGGGTGCTTCCTTCCCCACCACTCAGCATGGCCTGGGGCCAGGGGCCTCCTGTCCTAAACCAAAGGCCAAGTCAGCAGTAAGATACACAACTGGCTGCTTTGGAAGAACACAGGATGCAGAAAACCCCATGTACAGCCAGGGCTGCAAGAGCTGCAGCGCACGGGACCCTGCACCCCACCCCACAAGGGCATGGACGTGGTGGGGCTCGCCACCCTCTCCCGCCAGCAGCACTGGGAATGAGGCACAAAGGTGGCCTCAGTGAGGGCAGGGGTCACACCCTGGCCCCTGGCCAGCGAAGAAGGGGTGGCCACCCCTCACCTACTTCCCTAAGCATACAGCAGGTGCTGTAAGAATGAAAGTGCCCAGCACACACAGACTACCAGCCTCACGCCATGTGTCCAGAGCAAAACAATGCCACTCCCGCCTCACCCCTTGGGCAAGGGAACGGGGGCCAGCAGGGCAGAGTCAGTCTGGGGGCCCAGTGGGGCAGGGGCTCTGGTGTAGGCACAGGGTTTTAGCTGGCACGGCCATGCCTGCCAAGTCCTGACCTTTAACCAGATGCTTTCAGACACATCGTACAGCACTTTATAGGGTTAAATGAAACGGCCAAGCCGTCCATAGGCAGGAATTGGGCCTCAAATTATGGTTCAGTTCACAGCAAGTCTGTGATCCTATTTAAAAATACAGGGCTACAGCCGACAGGAAGTGACGTCCACGGTGTGCTAGAACAGCAGGTGGCACGTCCCGTGCGGCAGGGTCGCAGCCACTGGGGTCCCCCAGAGCAGAGCGGTGCTGGGGCCTGGCAAGGCCAGCTACCTACAGGGTCAGGTAGGAGAAGCCCAGTGCGGCACCTGTGAGGCCCAGCAGGTCCTTCGGAGCCAAGGGCGATGTCTCAGAGGGCCTGCACTGTGCCAGCCGACAGCCCGGAACCACCAGGACCTGGAGGGGCCCCCAGGGCCAGGCCCTCACAATGCCATCTGCTGGCTTTGCCTGGACAGCAGCGGAGTTCCGGGGCCCAGAACCTGCAGGACCACAGGCGTCTGACCAGTAACCCCATCAGCCTGGAGCACAGCCCCGTGAGGTGCAACCTGGGGCCCAATGTGAGCACTGCCCTTGGGGCCCTTTCGGACCTGTCAGGCCCCCGGTCACAGACTTGGGCAAACCAGCCCTCAGGGTGACCGGGTCACGGAGGAGCACAGCGCACAGGCCCGGATTCAGCTGGCGAGCTCACAGACGGGTCCCGAAATGAAGGGCCTGATCTGCCACCCTAAATTCAAAACGGATGGAAAACTCGTAATGACATCGCCCAGGTCAGCAACCCCTTGGTGATTCGGAGCCCTGCCCTGTCCCATCTGGTCGGGGGTGGCAATGCCGTCCCCAAAGCCACCAGCAGGAGCACAGGGGCCCGGGAATGGGGCCCACCACTCTGCCTGCACCCCTGTGTCCCTACCACCTCACCTACCTAGGAGGCCCACCACTGGGCCTCCGCCAGGTATCACACTGCCATGACGTTCAGTCAAAGGCCACCAGAGCAGGGGCATGAGGGAGACGCCCAGCAGACCTCCGCCCCGTCCACCCAGCCTGCCCTGGACCTCCCAGCCCCACGCAGGCCAGCCACCTCCTGCCGCACTGCTGGGCTCTGTGTACCAACCTGACCCCACGCCAGAGGGATCTCAAGTGAGAATACGAGGAAGAGGCTCCCCAAAAGTGGCTTTTCTCAGGCCACCAGGGTGCCCCAGGACCCCTGGTGAGTGTGACACAGCAGGGTCACCTGCTCAAGGCAGGTCCTGGCGGTGACCCCGTCACTGTTGGACCAACAGAACCCCCAAAAGATGGAAGGGTCACCAGCCCCTGGTGTTCAGGCAGGGGTGTCCACCAATCTGCCCCCATGGTACCTTGAGGATGTGGCCCTGTCCCCTGACTAAGGAGAGAAATAGGGAGCTGGCCAGGCACCCAGGACTACCACAACCCGGCTCCTCTCACCCTGACTCAGTCGACTGGGCCCTGCCCAGCCCCACACCCACCAGCTCAGGCCTCCCTGACTCCTCCCAGCCCCTGGCAGCCCAGCAGCACCCGTCTTCTCCTGCATTCAACTCAACTTGTGGGGCACGCCTTGCTGTGTAGCCTTTGAGACCCCATGTTTCACACACTTAGCAGAGGAAAAGCAGAACAAGGCTGAAGGGGTGGAACAGAAACAACTTGGGTGTCTCAGGGGTAAGTCAAGTGACCGCAAAGACAGTATCAGACGGCAAATGCCGGGACAAAACCTCTCAAGTGATGCTAAGCTCAACTTAGGAGGGTGGATGCACAGACCGCCCGAGCGGATGGCCCGCCATAAGCTAGCGCCGTCCTGGTGGCCATGTGTGGGGACACAGCTCGCGGCTTCCTTTGTGGGTGCTTTTGAGGACACACGGTGCAAACCCAACTAGAGGAGCCAAGCGGGGGCTGGGACTGATATGGGGAAGGCTGCCATGGGTGGAGCTCTCTATCCACATGCACGTGTGGGCAGGAGCTGGGATCACACACACACATTTCCCTGCTCTCTGCTGAGGTTGTCCGGCAGCAGCAGAAACACGTGGGTCAGCAGACACCACCCTAAGACTCTGGGCTCCACGGAGCAGTGGCGATTCCAGGCTGGGGCAGGGGACGCACCCAGGACAGAGCGGCCAATGCACAGGACTCCACAGCCGCCTGGAGACGGTCTGAGCATCACAGTCAACGGTCACAGTGAAGACCCAGCTCACACGTGTGACCACAGGACAGGCAGCAGGCTGCTTCCCCCAGAGCGCCAGCTCACCCCGAGGGCCAGCATGTGGACTAGCAAGTGGAGGACGGGGGTGGACCCAGCCACGCACAGCACCCTGGGGCACTCAGCCCAGAGCAGGCAAGGACATGGAGCAAGGGTCAAGGTTGACATCTGGGCTGAGAAACCCTGAAGGTGGGCTCCTGAGGCCCCCGCAAGGCAGCTGCGTATGATGGTGGGGCCACGGCGGACAGGCCGCAGGCTGCTCCAGGGGGAAGGGACCATGGAGGGCGGGGGCCACCCAGTGTCTGCAAAGGACCTGCTGGGCTGGACCTCGGGTCAGTGATGATCCCTGGTTTGGGGTCCACCACAGGAAAATGCTTGTAAGAAATACACAACCACCCTCAAAAGTTCAGGAGAACCTGACAGACAGAGGCGGAGGGAGACAAATACATGGCAAATGTCATTTATGCAGCGTGAGAACACAGGAATCCTTTATTCTTTGGGCCCACCACAACTTTTCCAAAGTCTAAAGCTGTGTCAAAATTAAGTCTAAAAATAAATACACTCCAAAAAAAAAGGAATTTCTGAAACCCTCTGCTTAAACATGGGGTCCTTGCATTTTGAGGGGATTCCTGCTCAGAGTCCTTTCTCTGGAAGGAAGGCTCCATGCTGACCCACACCAGAGGCTCCCAACTGTGCTCACGGAGGAAGGGCGGCAGCTCTCCAGGCCAGGCCAGAGTACACGCAGGTCCGGCAGGGAGGGAGGGAGGGGACCTGGCCAGGTTTCAGGTTCCAGCCCTGTGCACGTGACCTTGGGCAAAGTCATAGCTACTGGGCCTCATGTTCCCTGTCCCGGGGAGAAGCAGCCGCTGTGCTGCTCAGCTCTGGCCTCACCAGCTTCCTGTCCCCAGAGGTGCACCCAGGCCACAGAGCCCAGCTCAGCTTGGAAAGCACAGTCTGGGTGCCGCGGGCTCCCACAGCGGGCGGCACGGAGACTTGTCTGCAGGTCTGAGACTTCTGCCAGCCGCAGGGACAGCCATGCACCAGCACTGGGTGTCCATAACCTAAGGACACGCACGTCCCTCCCGGGGCACCCAGCAGCTCTGGTGCCATCAAATGGGGGCTAAAGCTGCCCCACCTTCTCATCCGAGCATGTGCTCCTGTGGGGCTAGGAGAAAACAGTCAGGTCAGCTGCCACTCAGGGACTCGCTCTGCCCCAGGAATGGATGGGGCACGTGGGGAACCCAGTGAACACTGTGCCAGCAAGGCCAGGACCAGCCTGGTCAGGACCTCTGTGCCTTCAGTCACGCATCACTGCTTCCCACAGCAGCTCACGGTGCACGCACGGCATGGGATGGGCACACACAAATGCAGACAGCGGGGCACACCTCCTTCCCATTTGAGGACAGCGCCCACCTCCCGGAGTTCATCAGCAACCGTGCCCATGGTCTCCTGTTACCCAAGAGCTGTGAACCCTGATCTCAACCATCCGTCCCTTAAGGAGAGTGCCTCCCGCTTCGTTTTCTGAGAGTGTCATTTAGTCCATCGGGCACATTTTCCAAAGCACTCCTGGGCCGGCAGAAACACCCATTGGGAGGCACAGATGTGGGGGCACGAAGGTGGAAGGAGGCCTGGCTGGCACCCCCACTCTGCTCCCTGGCCAGGTCGGCCTCGGGGACAGCACACCTCCCTTGATGCTGCGGGAGTCAAGACACTCGAAAACACAAATGCTTCTCCCTGCAGCCTCACTGTGCGTCCATGAAGGAGGACACTGGTGATAATGCCGGGGCCTGTTGGGGCCCCAGCGGCTCTCTGAATACACGCCAACTCTGGTTTATGTCTCTTTATGTGTCCTTAGAACAGGTCACAATCGAAGTTTGAAGGAAGGAAGCCTTGACCCCATAGCCTGCAGGTCCTCACGCAGCCTGAAGGCAGAGCCACCTCCTCCAGGCAGGGACTGACGACACCAGGCACAACCCTGCCAGGCCCACAGAGCTCTGGGGGCAGGGGCGCTTCTCTGGCTGGCACCCACCATCTGAGGGAGGCCACTCACCCTGACTCACACCTGCTTCATCTGTGCCTGTTCATGATGGCAGAGGTCGAGGACAAGCCTGGACAGAGGAAGGCTGGGGGCACAGGTGCTGGGGGGCAGCGGCCTCCTGGGCCCGAGCATCCTACTATGCGGGGTGCCTGCACTGTGCCAGCTGCCTCTCCGGGCTGCGTGATGGGGGGCAGCCCCATGCCGATTAGGTGTTGCAGCCTAGCAGCAGGAAGGCACACCCAGTCGTCGCTGCTCTCAGGCTGGCAGATGTTCAGTCGGTGCTGGGGGTAGGGCGCTGTCACAGGTTAGCCCCGAGCGGTCCCCAGCCCACTCCTCTCCCTCTCCCTGCCCAAAGGTAGACCTGTCTGGGACCTGCCTCCACACCACGCCTCAGGCTCACAGAGGAGATTGTAAACGCATTCCCCGCACACCATGGAGGCAGCTGCCTTTGTGCAGCCACAGCCCAGAAAGGGCGAAGGCCACTGGTCACAGAAGCCGCACGCACAAGCTGAGCGCTCTCACAGCCATGCAATGGTGCTCATGGTGGAGCGACGGCGACAGCACCTCCAGACACGTGGGGTGCAGAGATGGAGCCGGGACACCTGGCTCCCTGGGGCCACTGGTGCTGGTTCCCCCAGCACTGAGCAAACGGCCTCCTCGGGCTTTAAAACGGGGACCCTGCAGCCTGTGACATCTGTGGTGGAACAAAGGGCCTGGCCAGGGAGTCCCCACAGACCCGCTGGAGGTGGCATGGGGCGGGCACAGCTGCGTTGCGGGGACATCCCACGGGAGAGAAAGAACCTAAGGCCCTGTGGTCCTGGGAGGATGGGAGGCTTCCCGACCGGGACCGAGTGGGGAGACCTCACCCAGGGAACCACACAGTGGAAACACATGTGCCGGGACACTGGCCCCAACTGGGAAGGCTTTGGGAGGTCAGTGCGTGTGCCCCAGGCGGCCCCAGGCAGCTCATGCATGGGGTGTGGGCCACGGGAGGCCGGGCATGCCTGGCAGGAGCCATTAGCCCCACGTGAGGCCGCTGGGCCTCTCCATGCGCTCTCACACTGGTGAGCTGCTCTGTGGCGTCGCACCAGCAATTTT
The DNA here is from genome assembly GCF_030020395.1 of Manis pentadactyla. NCBI lineage: Eukaryota > Metazoa > Chordata > Mammalia > Pholidota > Manidae > Manis > Manis pentadactyla. The sequence goes on along the minus strand of NC_080020.1, from coordinate 141,365,523 downwards.
TCTCTAGCCTGCGAGATGCATGTTAAAGCGTCCTGCAGTAGGCAGGGAGCCGGGGCGAGCTCCCCATGACCCCAAGGCCCCGGGCCGGGGCAGCACTCAGGGCCCCGGGCCCCCAGCACAGCACCACCACTCCATTCAAAAGCCAGGACACTCGACATTCAGACACTCACCCCGCGCGACGCGACGGGCCCCAAAACGTGCAGTCTATTGAGCCCCAAACTGCAAGTGGTGAATTGGTCACCATGCTTAAGAGAATCCACAAAACTATTTAAAAGAAATTAAAGTGCCACGGGAGGCTGAACTTAAAGCTCCAACTTCTACAGTGTGGGAAGAGGAGGCGACCTTACAGGGGAGTGGGGCACAGCAGGGTCCCTCGCGAGACCGGAAGGAGAATGTCCAGCCCCCGCCCAAGCCCACTGCCCAGGCCGGTAGAGCAAACAGACAAGTCCACCACCTGCCCTCCTCCCGACGGTCCTCGTCATCAAAAGCCGGGAAGGTCTCCGAAGCTGTGGGCAGGGGCGGGTGCGGGAGTCCTGGCCAGAGCAGCCGAGGGGGTGACGGGGATCTAGAGGGGGCGGGGCCCGGGGAGGCGCGTGGGGCAGGACCCGGAGAAGGGAGGAGCCATGGAAGGGGCGTGGCGGGCCCAGGGCGGGGCCCTAGGAGGGGCGGGGCCCGGGCGGGGAGGGGCAGGGCGTAGGGGGTTCCAGGGCTTGGGCAGGGCTGGGCTGAGCAGCCCTCCCGCCCTCGCAGCGTCCGCACCGTGGCGCCTCCTCCCCAGCACCCGCAAGCCCTCCGAACACACGAGAGGCGGTTTGTGCCTTGGTGGGACCACGAAGAGAATCTGTAAGAATCAAGGCCAAGAAAACGCACTCGGCGGCCAGGGCAGCGCGTGACCTCTGCGCGCACGTTAGAAGCTCCCACCATAACCAAGGGATTGGGCAAGAATTTGAAACCACAGGTGCACGGAGGCAGCAGGTGCGCCCGATTCATTACAAAGGGGAGGAGGCGTCCGGCACTGGAGCCGTCCAGGCTCAGCAGAGGTCAGACATCAACTCCACAGCCAGGCACGTGAATTCCATGGCCTTCAACAAGACATCCAGCGGGTCCTTCACGCAGTCCAGGTGAAGACAGCAAGGGGGGAATGTTCTAGTGCTCGGGTCTAGCAAGTCTTCTCTGCAAAGGGAGGCTGTCCTGCCATAACACTGAGCCGCCAGGCCCTGTGTGAACAAGCAGCAGAGCTGCGTCCTAATAAAACTACTGACGGCAGGCAGCCACCTCAGGCCACGGGCAGCCCAGAGGCTGGGCTCCCCAAAGCACGGCCGCACATGATTCTCCCCAGGCCCAGCACCGCCAAGGGGGAAGTGCTGGCTCTTCCTCCAGCCCACCCAGCACCTTCCCAGCTGGGGGGGCCGTCTCGGCCCCGCCTCGCCACACAGCGGGCAGGAACCGCCCGCTGAAGCCCCCTCCCTGAAGAGGCCCCATTGTCCGGAGGCCCCAAGCCGCCTGCAAGAACCGGGCTCCATGGATCAGGCCTCTTTGCTGCTCAGCCAAGCCTCAGCGACTGCACACCCACGGTCTCCCTCTGGGGTCTGAAGAAAGTTCTGGTAACACACTAGCACCCTGAACACCTCTGAAACAATGCACACAGAGCCCACCCACCCCAGAGGTGTGGCTCTGGACAGGGTGCGCCCAGGATGACCAGGCCAGGGACCAGAGCTGCAGCTGCAGCCCCCTCTGCTGGTAGAGACCCCAGGCTCCGGTGAACATCATCAGCGGGAAGGGGCGTGGAGACCTCACAGGGCGGGCCTAGCCAAAGCCACGCGTCATCTCATTGCAAAACGCTTGAACTCGGCCAATCCAGACATTCGCCAGGCCCGCGCACCCCACTGCACAGGCTGCCCACCCTGCCCACCTGACGTCTGAGAGCACCAGCACCCTGCGAAACTGACCCCTTGGAGACCCAGAGCCCCCCACCCGAACACTCCCCGGGCCTGCAGGCAACCCGGCTCCTCTCACCCTGTCCGGAGATGCCAGCGTTTCTGGCCCCATGAAATGTGAACTTAGCTCCGAGGTCTGTGAGCATTACAGTGACCAGCATGTTCAGGGAGGGGGCCAGTCAGGCACAGGGCACAGGGCTCCTTGGCTCCAGCCCTGGAGGACCCGGGGCCTGGCAGTGGGCAGGCACAGTAGTGCCCTGTGGGGTGGGCAGGGCAGTGGGGCTCGGCCTTGCGCATGGGGTCAGAGCTGAGGCCAGCAGACACTGTCCTGCCAAGGCCTGGTGCCCACCCCTGGTAGTGGGCTGCAGATACTGGGTGAACGCCATGCCCATGCAGAGCACTGCATCTCCGACCTAAGGGTACTCAGTCCTCGTCCGGTTCCAGCCCCCTTTGCTGCACTATCTCCAGGACGATCGCCTCCTTCTAAGCATGCCGGACATTCCTCCCCACTCCTTCTTCCTCTGGGATCCCATGTGGGATTTCACCACCGGCTCTCCCAGCGTGGTTCTTCAGGGAGGGCAGAGAGCGGGCTCTAGGTCTCAGAGCCAGACACCTTCCTGATGGTTGGCTGGGTGGCCAGGTCAGCAGCCCTTACCCCTTCCTGCCACCAGGTGAGGGCCTCTGCCCACTGCAGATTGGATGCCAGACGTGGGTCACACAGGCGCTTCCCAGAGATCTAGGAGTGGAGGAAGCACACTGTTCCCCCAGGGCTGCAGGGCCCCTTCAGCCGAGCAGTCCCTCTGGGGACCGCATGGTGTGTCCATCCAGCTGGACCCAGAGCACTGCCATCGGCCACCCCCCACTGGCCGGGTTCTCTTTGAAGTGGTTAAGTGCTGGAAAGCGCTTCTAGGTTCCACAACGCTAATGGTTCACTAATGACCCCTGGGCCTTGACCTGTGCCCTCCATGCTTTACATCCAGGATCAGCAGGGAATCTGAGATCCCGCAGCCAGGCAGTCTTGGCCGGTGAGGACCTTGGGGGCCCTGCCTTAGAAGAAAGCTCTGCTGAGGAACTGAACGGCTTGACGCTGAGCACCCATATTCCCAGCAGCACGTTTCTGGCTAAAAGAGAAATGCATTCTGCTTCGAAAACGGAGGAGATATTCAGGGGCAAGAACCACCCACAACCCTGTGGGCAGGGACACCCGCAGCCCTGCAGGCCACCTGTATCCTGTGGGTTCTCCGGGAGGACCGATCCTTATGGGGGTCCCAGGAAACCCTGCCCCCCAGAGGCAGGGGGAGCCTGCAGGCAGGTGGGGTGCCTGCAGGCCGGAAGTACCTAAAGCTCCAGGGCCGGCTGGTCCCTCCCACATGACCACCCCGCCTGGTCTCCCCAGTGAGCACACTCCATCTTGCCCTCCTGACCCAGGCGCCTCCACTGAGAACAAAGCCCTTAAGGCCAAGGTCGCCCTGTGTGGGGTTCTCTGCAAGCTGGAGCACGGCTGTCCTAACACCAGGATTACCCCCAAAACAGTGAGACATCCAGATGCATCAGCATCTGGCTGGCCTTGTGGAGCCAAGCGCTGGGGGCCGGGGATGGGGGAAGTCCTGCTTGGAGGGGCAGGTGGGCCGCGTACACCCCCTCCTCAAGTCTGCCCCACGGGGACACCGTGCTTCTGGAAGCACCTAAAGCTCCATGGCCTCAGCACCGTTGTGACGCCAGGTGAGCTGACCAGTTGGCGCTGGGAGACGGTGCGGCCTAGGGCAGACATCCTCTGGCTCCCCACAGCCCTCTCCTCCCTGCCCTCGGTTCCTCGGGGATGTGGGCAACTCAGAGGAAGGTCAGGAAGGCTCGGACGCTGGTGGGAGGAACTCAGCCACCCGTCAGGCAGGACGAGGCTTCCCTCTCCACCAGGCTCACGTTACCCTGCTGGAGGGGCCCTCAGTCCCCAGGTCGGGCAAAGACACTGCATGCTCCCGTTTACTGGCCCTCCCAGGGGCTGACGGAGAGCACCAGTGTGCTCACAGCAGAGGGCTCACACTAGCGCGCTCAGCCATACAGGCACCACCAGAGGTGCCAACAAGGAGTGGCCAGAAGCCCTGGCAGCAGAGTAAGACACCCATGTGCACAGACATGAACACACACATACACGTGTATACACAAACCTGCAGGCAGAACACATGCATATGTACAAACATGCACACACAGACACGCTTGTGCAGACACACATGCATGTGCATTTATAAGCATGCACACATATGCATGAACACATGCACATGGGGCATCCCTGGGGACCACAGCTTTGAGAGCTTCATAAGATGCCCCCACGTGAGATGGCCGCTGTGGGAAGTGGCCTTGGTGGACTCCCCATATTCTGGGTATGGGGATGCTTGTCCAGGTCCTGCTCCTGGCCTGGCCCGGCCCTGATCTCGGGCCTGACTCTGGTCCTGGCCCTGGTCCTCTTGGCCCGACCTCTCCTGCCTCAGGGCCCTGCAGTCTGCCATCGAGCCCTGGAGGAGGGGCCGGCCAGCCATGCTGCAGGCAAGCGTGGGCAAGCGTGGGTGGGTGAGGGACACAGCTCTCCTTACAGCACAGGCTCCTGTCTGGCTGTGGCCATTCAGATGAAGAGGAAACCCAAGAACAACCTGGCATTTGCTGCCTCTGATTGCAGTCCAACTGGACCCCTCCCCACTGGCTATCTCCTGCCTCCCGGGAACCAGCCCGACCCACAGGCGCCACAACCACATGCATGGGCCCAGAGGAGACATCTGGGGCAAGCTGGCTGCTGGAAAGAGAGACCGAGGCATGAGAGCGCTCGGGCTGCCCTGGGGGAACATGCCAAGAGAGGCAGGTGTGTATGCGGGAGTCAGGCCTCTGGGTCCCACACAGAGTTCCCCCTCATCACATATGGGTACCCTCCCAGCAGATGGTGTCAGGGCACGGCCACTGTGCCATCAAGTGAGTGGTGCGCACGCCTGAACCGGCTCTCTTGGGACACAGCACGGGCGGCTCAGAGCGGCTCCCAACGGCGGTGCCACGGCACCTCCGGCTCAGCAATGGACTTGGGTCTGGGCTCCCTGCCCCCCTCCCAGCAGGGCCAGGCCTGCACGGGACAGGCCTGGGACACTGGACCAGGAAGGAAAGGCTTGCACCATGACGGCCCCGCCTCCACCCCAGCCCATCCCTGCCCCCAGGAAACTCAGAGACTGCAGCCGCCTCCCAGCTGTTTTCTCAAAAAGACACCGCCCGAGGCAGAAAGAGGAAACGAACCCCAGGGGGAGCTGGACTCAGCTTGCCAGGTCACCATGGATGGCCAGATGGACGGCCAGCTCTATGGTACCCCAGGCCCCAGGCAAGACTCAGGGCAGGACCCAGTGCTCACAGTTTACACCCTTCCAGACAGGGTCATGGACCTCCAGACACCCTGACCCCTGCCACAGGGCCGCCTGGCAGGGGCTGCTTACCAGGGCTTCCAGCAGGAGGTTCAAGGACCCACATGGCGGCAGCAGCCATGCACATGGGTGTTGGGTACCTCATTCTTGGGCTAGCCCTGCTGACAACAACGATGCAAGCTTATCTGCACAGACCAGATCTGGCTGAGGGAGGCCCCCCCTCTTTTTCATAGAGGAAAGATGTTAACCCTTTGTGCTCCACTGTCTCTACCCAGAATCACTGCCCAGCATCCTCCCGAGGGAGCCCTGGCCCTGCACGTGCCCACAGCCAGCTGCCTGCCACGGCCTGGACAGCCCCAGGCCCAGAACCCCTGCCTGGGAGATCGGCTGGCCTATTCCCGAGGGCCGTCCATTCCCCGGTCCCACTGGGGCTTCTCTCGGAGGCCCCACCAGCATCACGCTCCCAGAGCTGCCTGCAGACCCTGCCGCCTGTGTGGCAGTGGGCACCAGCTGATCCCATCCGCCCAGACCGTGCAGCAGATGCCGCCAGAATGCAGGCCCCTGACATGCAGGCAGAGTTAATGCTTAACGTGGCTGTCAGACTTTGCCCTCCAGACCCACATCAGTGCCCAGGGACCTCATCAAGTTCACATCTCAATATGGGAGCAACAGGAGACCCTGGCGGCCGCTGGCTGCAGGGACACGACCCCTGGAGTGCTCCCCATTTGCCTTGGGCCTGAGCACAGCCCCCGCCCTGCACCCTGCACAGGCAGTGAGGGGCAGCCTTCCCCAGCAGCCAGGAGCGTGGCCCTGGCCCAGGGTCCCTGGCCCTGGTGCAGGCGCCCAAGTCAACCCAGTCCCCCAGTCCCCCCAGTCCTTAGGCAGAGGCTGCCCTCCACAGCGTGGTCCCCCAGTGGGCAGGAGGCCAGGACAGCCCTCCACTCACCTGCGGGTCTGACCGGGCAGATGCCTCTGGCGTACTCCAGCCACCCCGTGGCAAGGTCAGTGACACTATGTCAGTGACACTATGAGCTGTAGCAAATGGAGACGCCCAGAGCCAGCCACCACCGAGCTCTCACATGGCCTCAGCCCCAACTGGCTCTAGGCCACAAGGCTTATCACCCTTTCAGCAGTCCCCTGCCACCGGCCCCCCAGGAACTCTGTCCACACCCCACTTAGGCACAGAGTAAGCCTGCCACACACCTCTGAGTAGAGGACATTTGGGGTCATTTACTTGAAGCAAACACCCAGAAATTCAGCTGAGCCACTACCGAGGGACAGCGAGGAGCCATGTGGCTCCAGTCCGTTCCCAGGTCCCAGGTCAAGGGTGAGCAGGGAATCCCATGGCCCCACCCAGCCCCACAGAGCTGCTGGCAGAGAGGGGTGAATTAGCATGGCCTAGGACACAGCACAGTGGACCATGCATGTCCATGCCCCACCAGCATCCGGGCCATCCCTCCCTGCTAGCAGTGGGCGCCCAGCCAGCACATGGCCCGGACCCACACACAGGTGCTCCCGGCCATCCCCACTCCCGCAGGCCCCCTTGGTGCTGGTATGGAACTTCCCTGACACAGCTCAGTGCCCTGTGGCTTCAGACCCTGACTCACTGCCTGGTGACGGCCTTGCCTGGGGCCAGCTCACCCCACAGGCCATGTGTTTCACTCTCAACGCAGGGGCTCCACTCCTGGGGCAGGCTGCTCACCCATCCCTGACAGGGGTTGGTGACAGTGACACACTTACTGACAGGCCCGGCACATACGTGGACAGCCCGGACCCAACTGCCTGTGGGCAGGGCTGTATGAGCAGGGCGACTGTCTCTGGGGTCCCTTGCTGCCCGCTCATGGCCATGGCCCACCCTACAACAGTGCCAGGTGGGCAGTGGGCTGACCTGACAGCAGTTCTAGCTGTCCATGCAGGGACACTGCGGTCCAGAGAAGCTGGTGGTCTGGAGGTCACACAGCCTGGGGTGTCACAACCAGGATGGCCTGGAAGCCCCTGCTCTCCATGTGGCAGGGCCCAGGGTCACATCTGAAGGCCCACCCCAGCTCCTCACCACTGTCCCTGCCGGCACCAGTATCCACAAGCATCCCCTTCCGAAGCCACCCTGACGGCAGCCTGTCACTGTGCTGTCTGCAGTCCCCAGCCCCAGCAAGGAGGCAGGGACCGCTGCTCACTACGCACCCAGGACCGTGGTGGACCAGCCCTGGGGGCAGGAGGGGGCGGTGTTCATCAGCCATCATGGAACAAACGGCAGCTTACAGTAACCAGTGCCCAGGGAACCCCCGGGGCTGCCCTCAGAGCCAGGCCCTTGGAGGCATCCCTCCCACCCAAACTCATGGTGGCTGCCCCCTGAACCGAGCAGCACCAGTCCCTGCTGGTGTCCAGCTCAGACACTGCCCCAGACCAGCATCAGGACCGGGAGGTCTGGGAACTTTTCAGAACAAGAGACCACAGAGCTGGAGCCACGAGGCTACAGGCCCTTCATACCCAGCACAGAAACCTGAGCTGGGACAGACTTCAGATCAGACACAAAGATGTCTCCCAGACGGAGGTTGTGTCCCCAGCCACTCGAATGGATGGAGTCCCTTGGGGCTGAGAGGGAAAGAACTGAGGCCCAACACCACCTGAAGGCATGACCCGATGCCAGTGACCGCTGCAGCCCTCTCTGCTTGCCGCTGCATGTATGCATGCACATATGCCGGCGCACACAGAGGCATGCACACATGCACAGGTGCACACACACTGGCGCACATGGAGGCACACACACACACAGGTACACACACAAAGGCACACATGCACACACAGGCACACAGATACACACGGAGGAACGCACACATAGGTACACATGGAGGGACGCACGCACAGGTACACACAGAGAGGAACCCAGGCATGGGTACACACTGGAACACACGGAGGCATGCACACACACACAGGCCTGCACAAACATGAATGCAGGCCCACAGGCACACACATGCAGGCCCTTATACATGCACAAACACGCCCATGAGCTCCCCCCACACGTGCCCACATGCATGCAAGCATGCACACATGTTCCCACATGTGTACACATACAACAACATGGACATGAGCTCCCCACACACACATACACAGGCTCAGCAGGACTTAAACCACTTCCCCACTTGATTTCTGAGAACAGGACCTGACTCTGCAGACAGGCCAGGTGTGTGAGGCCATGGAGGAGAAGTGACCACTGCACTCCCACACAGGGCAGCCACACTGCAAGGGGAATACATCCAACTACTCTCGGTTCCTCTGCCTTTAGAGATGAGATCTGGCACAAGAGGCATGTTTGCCAAGCCCCCAATCTGGTATCAAGTCGCCCTGAACCACATCACAGGGGCCTGCAGTGATTCCCAAGGAGACAGTGTCAGCCCCTGACTCGGGCACCGGGTCAGGACAGGACAGCAGGGTGGGCCTGGTCCCCCCACCCCGCCAAGTCAGTGTGACACATTCCTTCCTCCTTGACACCCGGCCACTGAGCTGCTGCTCCGGGTCCCTCCCTGGTAGGAGAAAAACCTGGCAGCTCTGTCTCTGTCACCCCCGAGCCACACTGCTCCCCAAGCCCCATGCCCCAGCTCCCGATCAGCTCAGCCAGCCGGCACACCAGCCCCTTGAGGGCAGTGGCCACACTTGCTCAGGTGCCCCCGGGACCTCTGAGCCAGGCCAGCTGATGCCCTCGCCACCACCTGACGGCCAGCCTGCCATGCACCCCGGCAGGACAAAGTGACACTCCCCAGGACTGCTCTGGGGGCACACAGGTCCCCTTGATGGAGGCAGGAGAGGAGGCAGTGGGCTGAGCCACAGAGCATGACGTCACTCATAGAAAGGACCCCAGAAAGAGGGAGCTGGAGCTGCGGGGAGCTCCCTGTGAGCAACAAGGGTCTCAGCTGGGGGAACTGGGGCTGCAGGCCCAGGGAAGCCCCGGAGGGCCAGCCTCACTGATCCCCTCCTGGGGCCTGTCCGCCCGTCCGCCCCAGGCTGCCCGAGGCCTGCAGGGCTGGCTCACAAAGCCTGGGGACGGGGAATCAAGCAGCCCCCAGCCCCAGAGTGAGTCAGGGTGGGCTCTCCAAAGCCGTGTGAAGCCCACCATACTGGGAAGTCAGGGAAGATCTCCACTCCCTGCACCGTCCTGGCCACCTACCCTCAGTGAGGTATTTCCATTGAGAAACAAGTGCCACGCAGCCCACGGACCCCAGAGATCATCGTCCACTTCCAGACCAACATCCCCTCCCAGTAAAAAGCAGAATAAATGTGCTGTCACTGGGGGCATGGAGCCCATCCTCAGGGAGAGGACTGGCTCCCAGGAATGATGAACCCCAGACATTCCCAGAACAGACTGAATGCAGAACACAGCCCCACTTGGTGATGGGGTGAAGGGCCTCTGAATGGGTCTGTCACTCCTTCTGCCCAACTCCAAGGGGACCTAGGCCTCCATAAGGCTCCACCTGGGTGAAGGGCCACAATCTGCCCAGCTGTGAGGCCCCAGCCATAGGCTTGCCCCAATAGCCAAAAGGCTTCCAGGAGCACTTCAGAAGGCCTGCCCACCAGGAGGCCCACCTGGGAAGGCAGGTGCCTCCCAGGGGGTTGAGGGCTGGCCAGTCAGGCAGGAACTCCTGCCAGACATCCTGTGATCGGGCAGGCTAGGTCATGGGGTGCGTGCCCCACACTGTGGGCCTTTGGCAGGGAGGCAGCCTGTTTTCCGCAGCTCCTGTGGGCCTTTCCCCACCAAGCAGAGCATGCGGCTGCTTCCCCAGGGGCACCCCCGGGCGTGCTGGAGACATGGTGCGGGTCACACAGCTCCTCTGGGCACTGACTGTGATCTGACATTAAACATCAGAGCCCAGCCCAGCAGAGACAACAGCACTAAGCCCTATGATCCCACAGCAAGACCTCCTTCTGCAGAACACGGGACATCAAGGTCCGGGCTAGGTGTGCCAGCTCAGCCAAGCGCCCAAGTTCAATTCAGACCCTGAAGGGTTCGTTAGAGAGCAGGCCCAGACCCGCATGCGTTGCATGCTGCCACACCTGGGACCACACAGGTAGGTGAGGTTCCTGACCGCTGTAGCAGGAACCGAAGGGGGATTCGGCTGAGGACGCGGCGAAAGCCCTCCATGAGGGTGGGCTGGGGGCTCCAGACCTGGGCTGCACCTGCCTAGCTGGGTGGGATGCACGGCCCTCCTGGCAGCTGCAGTGCCAGCTCTGAGCTCACAGGCCCAGGACCAGACTGCCATGGCTCAAGAGCTCCTAAGCAGCAGCAAAAAAAATGAGCAGGAAGGAAATTATTCCTGGCTTCAAACAAGCCTCAGTCAAGGTCTGGAGGGAGAGGGGTGGTGGCCGCTCCGAAGGGGCCAGCAGGCAGGGAGACTGCAACACCCACAGGGATGTGGTGCTCCTGGGGGCCATCAGAGTGACCAGAGAGACCACACGGAGCGTGTCCACCCGTGCCGCCCGGAACACGGGCAGCGGTGAGCGCCTGAGCCACACACTGCCTTCACCTTCACCTGGTTTCAGGCCCGCAGCAGCAGCAGCCATGACCAATGCCAAGTCCTAGTGAGAGGAACTCACTGGGCGGGCGAGACGGCCCCCCCCACCAGGACAGAGCCTTCACAGGGGCTCCTCCCAGGGTGCCCCCAGGGGGGCCGGGCCTTACCTGCCAGGCAGTGGGCTCTGGAGAGTCTGAGGCCTGGCCACAGTTTGGTCCCTGTATGGCCAGGGCTCTCGCTCCTGAGCAGCCTGGCAACGCAGAGTGAGGCTTTGTCTGTGCGGTCCTACAGTCCCTGAGGGGCGCTGAGGCCACTGACAAGCTAGGGTGAGCGTCCACCAGCTGCAGGGGTGTGGGGTCTGGAGCCAGGACATAGATGGTGGGGTCCCCCCCCAATGGAAAGTGAAAGCCCCAGACACCACCTGATTCCAGAAGCAAAGTGGGCAGGGACCCTCAGCACGGCTCCACGGGGTGCGATGGTGGCCCCCAGCCCCGTCAGGGGCCTGCTGTCCTTCCTGCCAATGACCCCGCAGGCTAGGCCTGACCGCGGTCAGGCTGCGCACAGAGGAGCCCAGCCGGGACCTCCGCCCCTCCCGCAGGAGCGGAGCAAAGGCGGCGCGAAGGAAACAGGAAGGCTCTCGGGCCTCGGAGGTTCTCGAGAGGAAGAGGCCCTCCCCGTTTCCTTGGCTACCCCAGGGCGTCTCACCTGGCCTCACCGTCCCACCACAGCGCTGGGTGCGTCCAGTCCCTCCTGGGCTTGGGACCCGGGGCGGGGGAGCAGAGGGGAGCCTCAGCCCCCTGGGCGGTGTCTGCCCACGCAGGGGCTCTGCGCCCCAGGGCTGAGCTTGGGGAGGGGGCTCTGTGGGCTGGAGGAGTGCAGGCGGGACAGTGGCAGGGGGCGGACGGGTGAAACCAGCGTGGAGTGAGAGGTACCCGCGGCGGGAGCCCCGAGGAAAGCGGCTGCAGCCTACGCTCGGGAGGCGGCCGCCCCCACCCCGGGCCGCCCTTTCCTCCCGGGCCAGCCCCGCCCCGCCCCGCGTAGCCGGCTCCGCTTTGTCCCGCGTCAGGTGCGGCCGCGCTCACCCGGGCGGGGGCTGTCGGGCTCGCCGCCCTCGGTGGGTCCCGCCGCCTCGTTCAGCTCCGCCGCCTCGTCCTGGCCGCCGTCCGCCCGCGCCCCCACGGGCACCACGGTGAAGCTGGTGGGCATGGCGCGCAGCCCAGCCGTCCCGGCCGCTCCCGCCGACACGCCACGGAACTTGGGCGCTAGGCGGGGTCCGTGCGACCCGCCCCCGGCCTGCCCACGTGATCTCACCTGCTGCGCCCGCGGCCCCCGGAAAAGTTTGCGCGCGGCCCGGCGGGCGGGGCCGGGCCCTGGCGCGGAGGCCTCCTCCCCCAGCCCGTGGCCCCCGCTCTCCGGTGTCGCCCGCCCCCCAGCGGTGGCTCTCCGCTCAGCTACTGTCGCGCCACCCCCCCTCCCACAGGGTCCTCCCCGCGCTGACTCCCCCACCCCGCAGGCCCCCGCAGTCTGGCGTGCTCCCCCTTATTCTGCCTGGTTGGGGCTCACCCAGCGCGCCAAGAGGGGGTTCCAGCAGAAGGCGATCATGTTTCGCGGAGCGGGGTCTACCCTGGGGGGTGCAGTCCGCAGTCCACAAGGGGCACAACCAGGAAGCAAGTCACCAGGCCCTGGGCGGGTCCCCTGACCCCTCCTCCCCGCCTTCCCTGCTGCCTCTGGTGAGCCCTCCCTGGCCCCCACGCCCCAGTCCTGGTCTAGGAAGCTTGCAGAGAAAGTGGGGCGGGAGGGGTCTCCAGAGCCCCGCCAGGCACATCCTTGGATTCCCGGCCGCAGTCCTCCAGCACTTCATAGGACAGCCAGGGAACAACCTGCTAAGGACAAGGTCTAAAATGTCCTCAATTAAGTCACATAAGGGCGAAGAATAAGGGAGAGACAGGAAAGGTCATCAGTCATACTCACGGCCTAGCTGACTAGAGACTCCACCTTCTTGGAAGCATCCAGAAGGCCCAGGACACTGCATCCCCGGTGCGCATGACCAGTGCCTGACCGTCAGCAGCCCTCCACCCACCTTCTCTGTGGACGGCCTGTTCCGAGCCTCACCCCACTTCTAGTTAGTCCCCCTTCCTTCTCTGTAGCCAATGTGAATTTAAAGAACTCCCTCTCCTTGAGGCCCTCATAAATGTGCCGTTTCTTGAGTCTGGCAGGCAAGTTGTTTCTGTCAACTGGTCCTGCTTACGGTGGGGCAGAGGCTTCCGTCCCAGGACTCAGACCTTATTTTGGTCACATGTGTAAGGGCTCAGATCCCGCCTATGTCAGAGCTCTCTGTGTCTAGAGTTTCTGATTTGTCAAACCAACTGTCCATTGAAGGGAAATTAGTCCAAAAAGTTAGGCATCTCTGATAGGCAGAAAGGCAGATATGAATGGGATGAAAAGAGGGTGTGACCCACCAGGAACTCAGGGAGTTAATCAGATAAAGCCAGAGAGCCAGAGAGGACTCAGAGTTAATGCCCTTTGCAGTGTGAGTTCATTCCACGTGAACCTTGACCTTGAGACTTGCTTCATCTAATGCAGGTGAGATAGGGCAGAAACATGGACAAGCATCATGATTAATTGTCCTAAAAATGCCGAGATATGAATAGCATAGTAAGAACAGGAGGAACTTATCTTAAGGCTAAGATTCCATTTTAAAAGCAGAGTTGAGAAGTTGGGTTCCTAACATATTATTTGGTAATCAGACAAGAACCCACCCCATCTTAAGGCAGGACAAGCAGTCTGGATATGTCCCCAGTGCTTGAGGGAAACCACTATCTTAGAGAGGAACTGGATCAATAAATTCTTGTGTTAAGTTTATCCTACAGAATTATCTAGAGGACTGACTGTGGATGGTGACATAGTGTCCCTCACCAGAAAGGCATCATGAGACCACAAGTCAAGCCCATGCCCAACAACCCCCAGCCACCCCACCCTGTGCCCCGTTCCTGAGAGCCTTCAAAGACAGAACCCTAAGCCCTTAAGTGCTCCTCCTCTCTGAGGCTGCCTGCACTCCCCTTTCTTTGAGTGTGTACTTTGAAAATAAAGCCTTCTTGCTGCTCAACTCACTGTGCTTGGCTCTCTATGCCCATCCAGTGGTAAGCGTCTTCGTTTCTTCGTTATTTCATTGTTTTCTAGACTTGAGCACTGAGTCTTCACTCTCTGCCCTCCTTCATCCCTGCTGCCCTCCCTCTGATGAATTCCTTCCTCCCTGCCCTTTTACGACCTGTGACCTGCGTGAGAATTCTTTCTCTTCCAGAGGCAAGAAGTCTCCCCCATCCAGACTGAGGTCTCACCTGCTGTGCAGGGAGAGCCCTCCCCGGACGCAGCTGCCAGACAACACCTGGACCAGTGCACTACCCTAGAACGCTTTTACGACGCGAAGATGGAAGAGGCAAAGATGGCCATGACATGGCGAGAGAGTCAAGTGTGTGTGAGTCCCTACAGGTCCCGAGGCCGCTGGAGGCCCTGCATTCTGGGCTGTGGGATCACAGAACCCGGCATTTCCTCAGCTTTGTTCTCATTTTAACAGTCACACAACAGGCACTCAAACCCAGAGAAAGTATTTCCAGTGAAAGACAAAAGAGAGAAGCAGGTGGGGTGGGCCGGGTTCCCACCATCCCTCAGGCTCCCGGCAGCAGCTGGAGGCTTGGGCCCCTCCCAAAATGTCCTGAGGCCCTGCCCGCAGCACCGGACGGTGGGGGTGAGGGTGCATGGGCCTGGCCACCAGGAGCCTGGGACTGAACCTTGTCTACACTGCACAGAGGGGGCCTGGAGTCCCAAGGAAGGGGCAGGAGAGTCAGATGGCAGAGGTCAGGGCTGCAGGCAGCTCCCTGTGGCAGCAGCATGGAACAGGAAAAGGCCACCCCCCAAAGTAGACCGGTTTCTGGTGTCCTTCCCAGGAGGGCTGGCTCTCTTAAAGACCTAGACACCGCTCTGCCAAATGGGGTGTGGTGTCCAGGGGCGAGGGCATGGGAGCAGAGGCACCTTTGCCCCATGGGGCCCCACAGAAGCTTCTGCAGACTCTGCCTGGACTGCCACCCAAAGTTGCTGCCGCCCACGGGGATGGGGGGACCTCATTGAGCAGACTCGCAGGGCAGGGGGCTGTGGTCAGGGCCAGGGCTCGTCTTTGTCCAGCTGGGTTGGTGGGTACCAGGGCTCATCAGCAGGTCCAACTCTTGCATTTTACAGATGAGAAAACTGAGGTCCAGAGGTTAAGGGTCATTTGCTGGGGTTGGGGGGCTGGGGGTGTCTCCCTTCCTTTTCAAAGGCCGTGGCTGGTCTTCCAAGTCTATTGGCCAAAGACTCAGCTGAGGCCTCACCCATCCGGGCTGGGAACACACTGTGGGCCTCTCCAAGGAGGATGCATGGCTGGCCTCACGGGGGCCCAGGGCGTGGGGAAGAGGTCAGCTCCGGGAGGCGCAAGACTGCTTTCACGGAGGTCGGTGGGAAGGGCTGGGCACCCGCCCAGGAGCCCGCTCCTGCCTGTCCAAAGTCCATCCTGGCAACCCCACAGATTCCCCGCAGAGGGGGCTGAATGCCTGAGCCTGCTGCAGTGACCCCCAGGGCCCAGGGGCTGGGGGTGGGGCGAAGCTGAGCGGGAGGGGACATGGGCCTGGTGCCTAAAGCTGCAGTTGTTTTTTAGAACAGAAAGTGTGCCAGCGCTTCAGGCTGGGCGGTGTGTGGGCTCAGCCAGAGCCAGAGGGGAGGGGAGGGGACTCTGGGAGCTCTGGCCAGCTGCCTGGGGGACTGGCCTCCCCTGGCCGGCTGGGCAGGGCAATTTCCAGAGAGGCCAACCCAGAGCAGGTGGGCCTGCTCTGAAGCCCCCAGTCTGCCCTCCCTACCCCCTGCACAGGCTCAGAAAGGGGGCGTGGCAGTGCTTCCAGGTGCTCTGCTGTGACCATGGCCTCTGCTCAGGCCCCCCCAGCATCCCTGCCATCTGTCCTGGGGACACATCTCCCTCCCAGGAGGGACAGGCAGGCTGACTGCCCAGTACCTAAAAGGCTCTGGAGTTCTGTGGAACAATGGCCTGGCTCCTCAAGCACCTTCACTGCCACCTGAGACCTCACAAACAAACGCCTGCTCAGCAGATGAACGGCCTGAAGAGGGGCGGGCAGAACGGCTGCTGTGAGGACACCGGGCCTCTGGCAGGGCCCTCCCTCCGTCCTGCATTTCTCTGTAGCTTTGACATTTTCCAAAATAAGATAATTTTACATTTCCAGGTAAAGCTCCTTGTTTCAAAGCAACAAGTGACCGTATCTTGAAGACACAATAGTCTCCGTGAGCTTCAGTGCCCCCTGGCATCGTTCTGACATCCCACTGCCAGCAGGCCCTGCTGGCCTGTCCCCAGCTCAGGATGCCCATGTGCCCGGTGGGTGGGCGGCCACCTGTGGGCTGCTCCCTCCATGCGGGGAGCCTCGCACCAGCCCTGCCTGCCCCCTGCCCCGCCACCTCAGGGTCAGCAGCATGTGAGCGGGAGCAGACCCCTGCATGGGATGGGGTACTGCCCAAGGTGGACCCCCACAGAGCTCCACAGAGGCCTCGCTGGACTTTCTCTCGTAATTGGGAGAAGTAATGTTGTAAGAGCTCAGAAGTCTCAGAGCATAGGACCTGCTGGAAGGGTAGAGATTCACGCTGGTGCACGCCCCTCTGGGAGCCCCCGTGCTGGCTGTGGGGTCTCTATTCCTCATCTCCTGGCATCTTCTTGGGGGTGGCACACCAACTCTCCAGCTGTTGTTCACATGGAAATCCCATCCCGCATTCAGAGCTCACCACTGGGCTCTGGGAAAGCCCATGACACACCACAGTGTCCCCCTCCCTTCAAGCTGAGCCACTGAAGCCCCAGCTTGGCCTCCAGCTCTCGGTCAAGTCCTGCGGTGACTCCTCAAATAAATCTTGGTGGAAGTGAGAGAAGCAAATAGAGACGTCCTCTCAACTCCCCTCCTGGGAGACACGGCCAGGTGGGGCTCACCCTTCCATCAGCACTGGCCAGGTGGGGGCCCTGCTGCATCCCCATACCCCCCCCAGTGCTCCCCAGCCAGGCCTGGGAGCACACCTGTCTGCTTGGTGATGCAGGTGTTGCAAAGCCGTGCTGGAAATGTCAGGAACTGCGTGGCCATAGTACAGCCCCCCACCCACTCCTGTCTGTGTACGGTGGCCACACTGCTGGCCTCAGCCCCTCCTGGCTGCACACGGGCCTGGGGCAGGTGGCAAAGTGCAGCCGTGACTGTCAGGGCAATGGGGCCCTGTGCCGCAGACCTCGCCACCCTGCATCCCTCTGCTATCTTTGCACCAGCCCCCTCCCTGGGCTGCCGCACACGTACCCCCAGCCCAGACCTAAGATGGCTCTCTGCCTGGGCCGGCCCCACCCTTCTCTCCAAGGCTGTATTTCAGGGTGCAGGCCAGGAACAAACTTCCCTCTGGAATTCCCCCAGGCAGTTCCAGGGAATGGGTGAGATGGGCAGCCCTGGCCTGGTGGGGAGCTGGGCACGGTGGGGACAGGAATGTCCAGCTGTGGGCTCTGGCCCCCGTGGGCCCTCCTCAAGCCTGACACCCCCGCGTCTCTCCAGGACCCACATGCAGGCCATTCCCAGGCACATCAACCCCTAAGGGCTGCTGGTGGGACACAGGTTCCAGGACACACTCCTGGTGTTGGCTCAGGACCTTTCTGCTGTTGGGGCTGGCACCCCTCAGAGTGCTGTGAACACCCCATGGAGCTCCCCTGAGCTGGGGCCTGAGCTGGATGTGAGGTCCAAGCTCAGCAGAGCAGGCCTGCAGTCAGGGGCTGCAGGACCCAGGTTCACACCAGTGGCTGTAGGTTCCTCTGTGGCCTCACACCACACATTGCAAGGAAGTGAAGCTCACCAAGTGGTTGTCATTAACACCAGATACTTCTGTTCCTGAGAAAGTGGAGATGGGGCCCTATGGCACCAGCATAGCACCCACACAGCCCACTAGGCCTGCCTGCGGACCCTACAGAGACAGTCTACGACCAACCAGGAAAAGGCAAAACCTGAGAAGAAGGGTGGAGACACGGACAGGGTGGGTGCCAGCAGCCACATTCCAGGGGCATGGACCCCCAGCAATTGCAAACAGGGCTGACTGATTGTGGGCTGGGGTGGGAGCCCAGAATCTGCCCCCATCACACGGAAGGGGCAGCCACTTTGGGAAGCAGCCAGCAGCCAGAGGCCTTCACCATGGCACATCATGCCAGCCTCAGAGCGACCCACATGCCAGCCCAGGGCGGTGGCTGTCTGCTGGCTCCATGGGTCTGTGTGCAACAATGTGGGCAGGCAGGATGTCACGTGGCCCTGTCCACCTGAGCTTGCAAGTCCACAGATGGCAGGGCTGCAGCTCCCTGGGGATGGAGGGGCGTCTGGGGTGTGGGTGGGCCCTGCTTTGGCCTGGAGGGGCTGTGGAGAGCTCAGTGGGAGTAGACTGACCTGGGCACCTTGCCAGAGGAGGCCAGCCCTCACAGGGGAAAGAAAGGCGGCCTCAGGTGGCCTACGGGGCCATGAGAGGGAAGCAGCCAGCCTGCCCCTGAATCACCTTCCCCAGCCCGAATCCCTCATTTCCCTGGCAGCAGGAGACCTGTGCCATTTCTGTCACATCCTGTCAACAAGAGGAGGGCAGGCTAGAAAACACTTGTTAGATCACAAAGCCGGCTAGGCATGAAAGGGCTGTGTCTGGCGGACGCAGTGCTGAACAAAGGCCCTCGGTGCGAGGCCTGAGGTTTGCAAGTGGCATTTCCAGCGGCCGGACCCCGACAATGGTCTGTTCAACCCGGCAGGCTTTGGCCCTGCTGGGGGCTGTGCCCAGGCTAGAGAGCTGGAGCCCCCATCTGGTCCTGCCTCGGCCATGCTCCCAAGCTGACATCCCCATCCCGGTCCCCAGGCCCTCCCGGCAGGCACCGTCCCCATGGCCAGGTACCGCTCTGAGCCTGTGAGCACAGAGAGACGACCGTGCGGAGCTGCCATTGTGTGGGGCCCAGAGAGCCTAGTGACTTGCTAGGTGTCACGGAGCCAGCGAGTGGGGCCAGACGGGGCTGCACCTTCCTGGGATGTGAGCAACTGCAGACCCAGGCCTTGCGGGCCCAAGGGTGGATCCCAGGCCACGTCCGTGGCCATTGACAGGAGCTGGCAGGGCTCTCCCAGGGAAGTGGAGCTGTGGGCACACCCAGCCTGGTAGGCATGCCGGTCCTGTCATCCTGTGGCCTGAGGGTGGTGGTGTCCCTCGCAGGGCCGAGCAAGGGCAGGGGCCACTCTCGCGGGGAGGGTGGGCCCTTCAATGCAGGGCCCTTCATCTGCTCCATGCTCCATGTCATGGACCGTGGCCATGGCTGGACACACAGAGCAGGGACGGCGGATCCCCAGGTCCCAGGCTCCATCTGGTCTGGGAGGTGAGGTCACCAAGCCTTGCGGACAGAGGGGGGCATGCATAGTGCTTGAAGGGGCAGGTTCCCAGGAACAGGAGGCCCTGGCTGGTAAGCAGGTCAAGAGGACAGTGAAGGGAGGGGAGGCCCTGCAGGGGAGTCAGCTTGGGGAACAGGCAAGGGGCCTGCGGCACGAGGAGCCGGATGGGAGGCTTCTGGGTGTGGTAGGAATGGACAAGAGAGGGCAGAGGTGCCAGGCACAGGGGGACATCTGCCTTCCTCGGGGGCCTGGGGCTGTCAGGGTGTCTCTGCCGGTGGCTCAGGGGTCTGTGTGCTCGACCCACAGCTGGGGCTGCTGAGTATGGCCCCAAAGCCACAGCACCGCCACCCCCAGGGGACTGGTCACACCAACCTCCAGCACTTTTAATCATTTTGACTTTTCTTGCCTTTAAAAAAAAATTTAATTTAACTGTGATAAAATATCCAGAATGTAATTCTAACCATGTGGAGGGTGTGGTTCGGCGGAACTGAGTCCCCTGTGTGGTGACCGTCAAGCAAGGAGGTTGCCAGACTGTGTGGCTCTGGGAGCCAAGTCCTGGAACCGGGGAGAGTGGGTCTGGGAGCACCCACCCCAGGGCCAGCCGCACAGCCTCCCGCTGGGCTTCCCGCCTCCTCTGTGGACCCTTCCCTCCATCCTGCCGGGGAGCACTCCTAACCGCTTCTGCCTGTTGGAATCAAGGTTTGCTCAGAGAGTCTCAGAACCTCAGGGTGCGTCAGTTTACCTTGGCACCCCCCACCCCCACCCTTTCCAGGACTTCTCTAACTTCCCAACCCGAGGTTCTGTCTCCGTTAAACACTCCCTCCCCTCCCCAGCCCTGCCATCTACTTTCTGTCTCTGTGGACCCAGGGGTCCATGCTGTGACCTGTGCCAGGATTTCCTTCCTTCTGAAGGCTGAGGAGCACTCCACTGTGTGGCTGGGCCACTGTTTGCCCATCCATCAGAGGACACCTGGGTTGTTTCTGTCTTTTGGCTGCTGTGAATCATTTTGTTTTACTAGCTGATTTCCCCCGTGTAGAGTGATACGGAAGATTTTCTAGCATTTTTACCTAAGTACAAAGTAAAAGCATTTAAAGTACGTCATCCTTTTGGTAAGAATCACACAACCTGCGCACAGCCTCTCTGGGAGGAGGCGGAGCAGCTCAGCGGGTGGAGGGGAACGGCTTGCGCCGAATGCTGCCCCATGCTGTCCACACTTCAGAGTGTGTGCCAGCATTGCCAAGACAAAAATACTTTACAATCATTTACATTAAACAGCTGCTGCTGTCCAGAGATAAGCAGGTCATACTCTGTGCCTAGGGCGGTGATTTCTACCCTATTATTACCCACAGCGCAGATAAGGTGACCCATAGCCTGTTCTCAAAGACACACCCATGGTCCCATGAGGTGGGGACCGCTCCAGGGTTTCAGATTCTCCATGGAGAAGGGATCCAGGGCCACCTCAGACTCCCAGCCCAGAGGAGGGGAGACCAATGCCCACTGGGTCCTATACCTCGGGGGTCCTGCCAGCTAATGACACCAGCCACCTTGCCCCCAGAAGCACAGAGAAGCTGACATCAGGGGATGTCAGCAGATAAATGAATAAAGCCTCCCAGCCACCCCTCCTTCCCCTGCAGAGGGGCAGCTGCTCAGCCAGGGTTCGAGGCTGACAACCGAGGTCCAGGGGGCAGCATGCCCACAGTGGGTTTGGGACCACGTGCGGCTCTGGGCTGGGCTCTCCGGGGCTCTCCGTGCACGGCTCTGGGGGACATGCGCGTGTGTGTGTTGGCCCACCCGGTAGAGCCCGGGGGCTGAGGGCACGCACACACTCAGTTACGGTTGGCTCTGCCCACTGTCTCCCAGCTGGCTGAAGCACCGCCTTGTTTTAGACCTCAGATATCTCCTTGGCAAACGCAACCAGAATCGCAAAAAGAAACTTCTTTTTCTTGACTTTCTTCTATTCCATCAAGAGGAGAGAGAAAGGGAAACACGTTTGATCAATCGTTTCTGAGTTTATAACTATCTCTTGGCTTGATTACTTCATTCAGACCTTAAACGTTTGGCCTGAATCACTGGACAATAGACAGGAACCTGGTACACAGCGCATGGCTCTCTGTAGAGGACCACGTTCTGTGTAAATACCACAGGCTACTCATTTCTATATTCTTGGGGCAATGAGTTAAAAATACACTTTCAAAATAAGCTGATTGCCACTGAAGCACACCAAGGTAACAGGGGCCTCACAGGCCGAATCCACAACCGGCTCCCAGCAAAGAACCAGGTCCTCCAGGGGCCGACCTCACAGGTCAAAGCAGGCAATGCACAGGTGATGGTGTGGATGTGGATGGGAAGTAACAGTGGAAAGCTGGGCTGCCCAGGACTGCCCTTTGCCCACCTGCTCCTTAGGAGAAAGGCACGCTGACCAGGCAAAGCCACGGCAGATTTGCAGCCGCCTGGGGTGGCCGAGTGGCAGATGAGGCAGCCACAGGAAGCCAGAGGCCAGAGGCCACCAGGGTATCCACACTGCTCAAGGGAAGGACTGCATGCCCACAAGAACGGCCTTCAGAAATGAGGGCAAAATAGACATTTCCAGACAGACAAAACCCGGGAGAAGTCTCCCCAGGCTGCAGGCAAATGGCTCCTGATGGAGGCTCAGAGATACAGCAGAGGCTGAGGAGGCGGCCAGTTGGGACACAGGCGAGTAAGAGAGCAACCGCGGTGCGGGGTGCAGTTTGAGTGTGGGAGACATTAACACGTGTGTAGACTTGAACTGCAAAACAACAGTGAACCAGGAGTGGGTGAGGCACAGGGTCCTGGCTGCGGGCTGGGAGGTAGTGCTTCATCCAGACAGAAGCAGCCGAGGGCAGGGTCGCCGAGAACAGGAGCGTGTAACTAACATGCCACGGAGGGAGAAACTGGACTAGTAAAAATGCATATTAAACAGCAAAGAAGGCAGGAAAGGGAGGCCCCAAGCCAACTCCAACCGGATCAACACCGTGGCTGATTAGCGCCTCCATCAACATGCACTCTGATGACACGGTCACAAACAGCGAAAACAGCAGAACTAACTAAAGACATAGGCACTTGGTGCTAACAGCTGGAGATTTTTTTTTATTAGCGAATGCTGCCTTTTTTTTTGGTAACAACAATAAAATTCTGTATAGGGGACTCAATGCACAATCATTAATCAACCCCAAGCCTAACTCTCAACAGTCTCCAATCTTCTGAAGCATAAGGAACAAGTTCTTACATAGTGAATAAGTTCTTACATGGTGAACAGTGCAAGGGCAGTCATATCACAAAAACTTTCGGTTTTGATCATGCATCATGAACTATAAACAATCAAGTCAGATATGATTATTCATTTGATTTTTATACTTGATTTATATGTGAATCCCACATTTCTCCCTTATTATTATTATTTTTTAATAAAATGCTGAAGTGGTAGGTAGATGCAAGATAAAGGTAGAAAACATAATTTAGTGCTGTAAGAGAGCAAATGTAGATGATCAGGTGTGTGCCTGTAGACTATGTGTTAATCCAAGCTAGACAAGGGCAACAAAACATCCACAGATGCCGAAGATTTCTCTCAGAACGGGGGGGTGAGGTTCTAAGCCTCACCTCTGTTGATCCCCAATTTCTCACCTGATGGCCCCCCTGCGACTGTGCCTGTCTTAGGTTGTTCCTCCCTTGAGGAATCTTACCCGTCTCTGGCTAACCAGTCATCTTCCGGGGCCATACAGGGAATGTAAAGTTGGTAGGTGAGAGAGAAGCAATATTCTTTAAAAAGGTTAGCTTTTTACTTCTTTGCAGATTTATGCTCTGTGGCTTCTATGCCCAGCATTTATCTTGAGGTATCTTTACCACTTGGAAGAATTATGATACTCGGTAATTTTCAATATGAGGCACGAATTCTACTAAAGGGTTGTAATTAGGAAGGAAGAAGAAAAGCTATAGAAGTAGCAGACGGAAGAAAACATGGGAAGATTGATTATTTCTTTGACATAACTTCTTGTAGAGTAACATAAGCATGTATAGGTTTTAACAAACTACTAATTAAATTGCATACACACATTAACAGAATAGGAATACAGACACATAACAAAAGCAGACCTACAATTACCAGCCGTATCCAGTGAAACCAAGAAAACCAGTTAGGTACCGTAGGCATTTGTGAAAACTTATCAATAATATGATGGATATTGTCTAACTGAATTTGAATAGTTTGAGAACAATCAGACAAATTAAAACCACACATTCCTGGGAACTGTTCACATCCCATATGTTCTTTTAACAGTAGATAGTCTACAGTCGCATGATTTAGCTGGAGATTTTTAAGACGCCTCTCTCAGTAACAGAGAGAATGGGTGGACAAAAAAAAAAGAAAAACAATCAGTAGAGATAAAGAAAGCTTGAAACACATGTGCAACAAGATCGACCTGATCAGCACTAGAGCATGCACCCAGGAACTGCACACATATATTCTCCCCAGTGCTCACAGACATCTGTCCACATGGACCAAATTCTTGACCATAACACAGATCTCTGCCCATTTCCAAGAAGGGAGGGACATAGTGGGATCACAGAGAGGTGAAGCGGGAGGTCAGAGGGAGAGAGATTGCCTGAAAATACCCTGGGCACTTGGAAGTCAAGCAGCGTGTTTCAAGAGATGAGCTGAAGAAGAAACCACCACTGAAACAGTATTTTGAACCGAGTGATAATGAAATTACAACTTTTCAAACCTGTGAGACGCAGCTAACACCATATGCTATGAAACTGTCACCAGAGCAGATGCTGTGAAGATCACCAAGACAGTGTGGAGGGTCAGACTGTGTCCCCCTAGAAGGTATGTGGAAGTCCTGACCCCAGCAGCTGTGGGTGCAGCCTTATTTAGAAATAGGGGCTTTGCAGATATGATCAAGGTTAAGGTGAGACCGTCCTGGGGTAGGGTGGCTGCCATCCAATAAATTATAAGAAATACATTGTTCCCAGGTATATTTGATCTTTGCCCATAGTTCCTGAAAACACTGCAGTCTTATAGGTGAAATGGGGGTCTTGTTATGTTAAGAAGAGACTTTTGGACCCCACCCACGGGTGGGGGGGGGTGAGTCTGAATCAGCCAATGGCCAAAGATTTAGTCAATCATGACCACGCAGTGAGGCCCCCACAAAACTCAGAGCATCCCACTCTCTCAGGTCCTGCTTCTCCATCGGTGCTTCCGTGCTGGGGGGACCAGACGACTCCCTTTATTCGGGACCTCACCCTGTGTCTCTTCATCTCGCTGTTACCTCGTATCCTTTACGGTAACCTTTATTAAACTGGTAAACCTGATTTCCTGAGTTCTGTGAGCTGCTCTAGCAAATTAACGGAACCTAAGGGGGAGGTCGTGGGAACCTCCGATCTGTAGCTGGTAGGTCAGAAGCACAGGGAACTGCGTGGGCTTGTGACTGGCTTCTGAAGTGCGGGGTGAGGGCAGTCTTATAGGATGGAGCCCTTAACCTGGGAATCTGGTGCTGTCTCTGGGCAGATAGTGTCACAAATGAGTTGAGTCCTTGGACACTCTGCTGGTGGTGCTGGAGAATCTCCTGGTGTTGTGCACGAGAAGACCTGTGCACACGTGCATGTACACACACACACACACACACACACACAGAGGCATTGGAACTGGGTCTGGGAACCCAAAGCGGTTGTGTGTGAAGAAAACACAGGGGCCCTGACCCAGCGTGACTGTGGCCTTCATCGGACAGATGCTCTGAAGGCCCCAGGAGGCAAGGGGAGGGTTGTGTGGTCATGCAGGCAGATGGTAGAGGGCAGAGCCACCAGCGCAGGGACACCTGGAGCCCCAGCCGTCGGAAGGCAGAGGAGAGGCCCCTGCAGGGTGTCTGGAGGGAGAACCCATCTTGATCCAGGACTGTGACCTCCAGACTGAGCAGATACATTCCAGTGTTCTAAGCTACCAGTCTGTGATAATCTGTTACAGCAGCCCCAAGAAATTGATACAGATAGTAAGAAGATATGAATAATTTGAGGATAATAATTTTGTAATTGTGCATGAAATAGACAAGTTGTTTGGGAAACACAGCCTACGGAAATTTAGAAAAGAATAAATAGAAGCTCTGAATAGTAC
The DNA here is from genome assembly GCF_030020395.1 of Manis pentadactyla. Classification (NCBI taxonomy): domain Eukaryota; kingdom Metazoa; phylum Chordata; class Mammalia; order Pholidota; family Manidae; genus Manis; species Manis pentadactyla. Next base: position 141,340,113 of record NC_080020.1, on the reverse strand, counting down.
TACGTCTCATACAGAAATGAAATCTGTAATTTAAAACCTTCACACACACAGAGGCCCAGCTGGCTGGGGGCTGGGAAATTTTTCCAAATACTTAAGGAAGAAATAGCACCGATTATATTTAACTTTTTCAGATAGTTTTTATAAAATAAGGAATATTGCCTAACTAACTCATTTTATCAAATTACATCTGTCATCAAAGATCTAAAGATAAGGCTGCACCCTATGAAAACACCCACAATGCTCTGAATTGGGGGGTCATGCTGTGCTTCTCACCTGGAGGTGGTTACATGTACATATTCACCTTCTGGTTGTTCTAGAAGAGATAAAATAGGACTGAGCAGTTGTGGGGACCACGGTATGTGTCGGTGCATGCTTACTTAAAAATTGTGTGTCCGTCAGGAAGTGGGCAGTGGGAGGGGGCAGCAGCCTCAGCTCCTGGCTTCAAGAGAACTGAACGTGGTTGGCAGTCTGCCCCACACCAATGAGTCTCAGCTGGACAGGGGTCAGGGCCAGCCCAGAATCCAGGGAAACCAAGGTCACTTGCCTGGGTTGCCTAGATAAAGTCTTTGTCCTGAAGCATGAATTACAGAATCTGAGCAAGGGGCTGTTATGTAGAACATGGTCCGGGAGGCATGGTGCAGACCAGACATCCTCGCTTCTCAAAAATAAAGACGCGAACAGGTATGAGGTTGACCAGTGGGCCCGCGGAGGAGGCCTGCCCTCTCAGATGACCCCAGCCTGCCAAGTCTCCTGAGACCCTGGGATAGCTCAGCACTGACACTACAAACAGGTTCCTTCCCCTTCATCTCCTTGAAAGAAGGTTCTAGAATTAGCCTGCTCAGATGAGGAAATGTGTCTTGCCCCCCACTCCCGTCTGGTGTTCAGCACAGTGCCCGCTCGCCCCCAGTAAAATCTGCTAAGTGACACTGGTCTGTGAGGACTGGCCCTGCCGTGGGCAGGAGGCCGGAGGCAGCCACCTCGGAGGCCTGGTCCCCGTCAGTCCCCACCGGGCCACAGTGGAGTGGGTGAGCACGAGCGTGTGTCCACCCAGGACCCCGCTTTTCCTGGGGCACAGCCGTGTGTCCTGGACACAAGGGCATCTCTCAAGAGTCCTCTCACAGCCGTGACCCGTCCATTGGTCCCCAGTCCATTCCTGGGGCTTGGAGCACGGGTTGTGCTGACTAGAGTCCCACCCTGCCTCAGGGAAAGCCATGCCTCTCACCTCCGCTGGATGCCCCGCATGGATGCTCCCAGGCAGCACTAGGTCCAGCAATGCTGGACAGTCAGCACCCCGTCTGGGCAAATACAGCCACAGCAGGGCTCTGTGGCCGAGCGTCACACTCGCTGAAAGGGTGGGAGGTCTGGGGCCCGGGCTTCCGCCAGGACAGGGAAGCTGGGCCCCCGCCTCTTGGGAAGGATGGTGTGTGAGGTGTGAAGGGGATCATGGAGATGTGGGTGCTGTGGGTGGGCAGCGCCGTGGCTGCAGTGTTAGGGATGTTTCCAGAAGGCAAGGGTGCGGGCAGGGAGGGGTGGAATGGGGCCGCAGAAGGTCTGCCTGGGGGTGGAGATGGCCCACGAGGACTCTGGCTCCAGAAAAACCTGTTGGTGAGCACCTGGGGCTCCCAACGCCCCAAGGCCTGATCAGGGTGGACTGATCAGAGGTCGGTGTGTCATGGGGAGAGTTCATGGAGAAAGCAGGGCGTTCTGGGGTGGCTGTGGGGACAGCTGCACGGCATGGGGCTGTGCTTAATGACCCGAACTGCACACCTAGAGGAGGTTAAGGTGGCAATTTGTTTATTTTGTATATTTTGCCACAATTAGGAAATAAATTTTAAAAACCTGTGCAGTTTCAACTAAGAAAGTCTGAGGGTGGAGGGGGCTGTGGTGTCCTCCCTGACCCTCGTTCCCTCACTGTGAAGCCAGAGGGGGCCCCAGATGTGCCAGTGACCCCCACCTGTGACCCCTAGATGTAGGGTCTCAGGGAGCCTCAGCACCCACCTCAGGCATCACCAGGAAAGTCACCAGGGGACTGTGTGGGGCCCGCCAGAGACCCAAGGCCCAGGACACCCGGCTTCCCCAGGATGAGGTGCAGAGCCAGGCTTCCCTCCTCTCGCCCTGTGTCTTCCCTGTGGTGTGCGGCCCGAGAAACCAGTGTCCCAGAGACCCCAGTGCAGGGGCGTGGCTCCAGGTGCCTGGCCTGCACAGGCTGCCTCCACCCTGAATGCCATGGGCCTGAGTCAGGGGCTGGGTCAAAGCCACCACACAAATACACGGGTGCCCCTTGGGGACAGTCACAGTGCAGATTCTGGGTCATACGATTGGCAGGAGCAGCAGGAAAGTTAAGGGCTCTGGCTGGGATGACACCCACGGTCGCCACCGGCCCCAATCCCAGGGCACTGCTCTGCTCCTCCGCCAGAGACCCAGTGATTCAGGAGGAGCAGCAGCCACTGTCGTTGGAAGCTGGACATCGGCCGTCACTGTCACCTGATTCCTGGGCAGGTGAGCCTACAGGCCTGGGCTCAGGCCACTGGGTGCTTCTCCATTTCTCCCAAAAAACGGAAGTTAAAAACACCAAGAAGACTTTGATGTCCTCCACAATTTTATTTCTGGATCTAGATAAAATATCCTGAGAATCACCTAAAACTGCCCACGCTCGGTGTGTGAGCCTTAGCTGCAGTGGAGACTCTTCACTTCCTCCATCAAGGGATCTGAGTCGGCAGCCCAGATCCTCTGGAATCTTCCAGAGGTCACAGCACTCACTTTGGCTAGGTGATGATGGGCAGGTCCCCCAGGTGAGGTGGCCTCCCAGGTGTGGTGGGCCTCAGGTGTAGTGGGCCCCCAGGTGAGGGTGTCCCCCAGGTGAGGCAGGCCCCCAGGTGAGGGTGTCCCCCAGGTGTCGTGGGCCCCAGGTGAGGGTTGAGGGTATCCCCCAGGTGAGGGTGTCCCCCAGGTGAGGCAGGCCCCCAGGTGAGGGTGTCCCCCAGGTGTCGTGGGCCCCAGGTGAGGGTTGAGGGTATCCCCCAGGTGAGGGTGTCCCCCAGGTGAGGCAGGTCCCCAGGTGAGGGTGTCCCCCAGGTGTCATGGGCCCCAGGTGAGGGTTGAGGGTGCCCCCAGGTGAGGGTGTCCCCCAGGTGAGGCAGGCCCCCAGGTGAGGGTGTCCCCCAGGTGTGGTGGGCCTCCAGGTGAGGCTGGCACTGAGGGGCCTGTGGGGCATTAGGGGCAGCATCATGGGGCTCTGTGCCCCAGTGCCTGGGAGGGGCCCTCTGCATATAGGGGTAAGGCCCCCCCCAGGGTCTTGAAGTGTGGGGAGAGGGCTCACAGACCGAAGGCTCTGAAGCCCCCAGCTGCACGCAGGGCCTCCCAAACCTGCCCCAGACCTGCCCTTGTGGCCCCTTAGCTGTCAGGGGAGGAAGGAGAGAAGCTCCATCTTGCTTGGATGTGCAGCCTTGGGCATGAGCAGGGCAGGAGAGACCAGCCTCTGCCTCAGGGAGGGGGCAGCTCAGGGGCCTGGGGGTGGCAGGGAGCCCTGGCAGGTGGTCTGGGGCTATGTCAGGCCCAGGGAGCTGGTGGGGCCCGGAGGAGAGACACCCTTGAGCCTACTTGGGGGCCTGCCACACCTGGGGGCCACCCCCACCTGGGGGTGCACCTGTGGCAGGATGGGGGAGGGTACTGGAGTGTGGCTGAGGTTGGACTGAACTTCCCGGAATTCCCCCCTTGACCCCGCAGCTCCTGGCAGGGTGGGGAGGAGGGGCGATGACAAGGGTCTGGCATGGTGAACGGGCCTCGGAGTTGAGTCAGGGACACGGTGGCCCCCAGGGACCCAGGCCAGAGGCAGAGCTTGGGCTCCAGGGCAGGTGACTCGGGACCCCAGGCTCTAGGTCCCCTCCCAACAGCTCCAGGGCCCACCCCCACCCCCTGCTGGCCGTCCTCTTACTTGCCCAAATGGTTGCCTGGAGGCCAGGGGCCCTGGGCCCCACCCTGCAGTCTGGGAGACCCTGGCCAGCACTGAGGGTGGAGTTTGCCAGGATGCAGAGGAAACCCATGTGGGAACCACTGGCAGCCTCCTGGGGAGGTGGGCTGTGTGACCCCCAGGACATCTGAGACTCAGGGCCCCCCACCAGCTGGGCAGGGCCATTTGTGCAGATGCCCCACCCCGTCCTGTTCTGCTTTCTGCCTCTTTCTTCCCCTCTCCGAAAACCCAGGGAGTGAGGGCCTCACCCATTCTCTGGAGCACCCCCATGTTGTCTCAAAGCCCCCACACATCTCAGCTTTTCGGGTCTCTCCCCCTGGGACCCAGGGAGCATCACTGCGTCCTAAAACCAGTTCTCCTCGGCATGTGTGGCCACAGGGCACCTGATGGGGTTGCCAGGCAAACAGGGTGCTTGTTGAATTCAAATTTCAGGCAAATACTGGCTTTTGTTTTGGTATGAATTCCTGCACATTGCTTATACCAGTGTCTGCAGCCAGACTTCAGGGGGCCTCCTGTGTTGCTGTCTGCTGGGTCTGGCGCCCTGCACCAGGCAGCCGGGAGGGTGTAGGTGGACACAGCCCACAGCACCTCCTAAGCGCTGCGTCCCACCCGCCACCTCTCCAACGGAGGGAAAGATTTTCCAAGGCCAGCCTTCAGGTTCCCGGGGACCTCGCCCCCCAGCGCCTAGGGAGACAATCAGGTGAGGGCCGGGTGCTTGGCTGAGCAGTTGGGCGCATGTTTCATCGGTTTTTATCACCAACAGGACCTCGAGCAAGAAGGGCAAGGACGCACGGCACAGGGGCAGGGGACGGCAGGGAGGGTGCAGGAGCCCCTGGCTGCAGCTGGGTCACCACTGACCAGGGTCCGCACAGCAGGTGGCACAGTGCCACCTTGGGGTGTGATGGAGGTGGGGCCCGAGGTGCCCTGGCGAGGCTCCTTCTGCTCCACCCTCATGTTTCGAGATTCCCTCTGCTGTGGACCCTCAAGGAAATCAGAGGCTGGGGCCAGCCCAGGCAGCCTGGCAGCTTGCAGACCACGCCCGTGGTCACTGTCAGTCAGCTTTCCAAGTACTCCCCTGGCAGCTGAGTCAGGCCCCTACCAACCGAGGCCACAGCCTGGACAGGCTGGCTGGAGGCCCCAGCTGCAGGTGGTGGTGGGCTCTCGTGCTGGCCACTGTGCCCCCCTGTGCAGCAGGGAGAGAGGCTTAGGGGGGCCCTCAACCTGCTCCACACTCAGCCGTACAGCTTCTTCTCAGGTCAGACTGCCAGACCCCCCGGGAGTCAGAATCTAACACGTGCCCAGAAGCATCTAGAAATTCCTGGAAGCTCATGCTGCTGCTCCTCTGGATCCCCTCCAGCTCTAGTTCTGTGATCCTGGAGCAGCTGCATGTTTCCGGGCCAAAGGCCTGAACCCCTAGATGTCCATCATCGAGGAAACAGATGATGACAGTGCTGCCAGGGACAGGGAGCAACCAGAACCCTCCCGTAAGGCCTGCAGGGAGGGAAGTGCAGCCACAGTGGAAGGCAGTTTGCGGGGTCTGCAAAATGCTGCAGGTAGAAATAGCACAGAGCCCGGAAATCCTACCTCTGGGTCTGTCCTGGAAGAGCTGAAAACAGGCCCGGGATTCTCACACACTGTGTTCACGTGGCACGATTTACAACAGATGCAGCATGGAAGCAACACAAGTGCCCATCGATGGATGAATGGGGAGCACAGCTTGGTCCATCCACACAGTGGAGCATTGCTCAGCCTGCAGAGGGTGTCCGGGCCCCACCACGGCACGCTAGACCCCGAGGACCAGCCAGTCACAAGACAAACCCTGGGTCCCTCATCCGAGGCCCTTGGAGGAGGCAGATCCACAGAGACAGAAAGTGGACGGTGGGGCCGGGGAGGGGAGAGGGTGAGTGTGGTGGGCAGAGCTTCAGTTTGGGGAGATGGAAAGTCCCATGGTGGTGGGGATGCTGCATGACATGTGAATGTGCTTCACGCCCTAAGCCGCACACTTGACATGGTTAAGATGGTAAATCTTGTTACGGGTCTCTCACCACAATAAAGCTCAGAGCTTCTAGGCACAGCAGGGTATGGTGGGAGGTCCGCAGGGGAGTGGGGTGCGCTTGATGACAGTGCTGCCAGAGCCCTTGCCGGCGTGCACACCATGCTGGGTGGTGCTTTACCAGCAGCACACGAGCTCAAACCGCAGTCCCTGCTGGGCAGGTCATAACAGCCCTCCGGCCTCAGGGATAAGCAGCAGCCACAGGATCACAGGGGCAAGAGCAGGCCCAAGGCTGGTGGGGTGGCTAAGATACACGAGGAGGCCTGGCCTCACCCCCGAGTGACACTGCTGTCCAGCACCTGGGGTCAGATGGTGGCCCCGGTCACCTGGGGTGTGGATCCCGCAGGCCTCTCATTTCACCCGGGATCAGAGTCTAAGCAGCCGGGCAGCCTTGGAAACAGGAACATGAACATGCACAAGGAGTGGAAGGAAGGACCCTCCTCCTTTGGGGTCCCCTCTGCACCCCCAAGGTGTGACCTTCCATCTGTACACGGTGGGCAGGTAGGTGCCCACAGCACGAGGCTGGCGCCCTCCTCTGCTCGGCTCCACCAGAGTCCAGTCATTCCTAGCGGGGCCTGGGGCAGCACGGACCTCCCCCAGCCTCCCCAGCTCTGGGAGGGGACGGGGATGAGGGAGAGACACCGGCACTGAGGGGGGTTGCTCCAGGCCTGAACCTTCGTAACAAGAAAACTGAAGACGTGCCTCTGAGGCAGGAGGAAATGAAGGGCGTCCAGGGACCAGCAGTAAGGCAGCAGGGTGTTCCGAAGCCTTCGCACAGATGCCCTCGGCATGGGACTGCCACTCCGGACTCGGGCACATCACGTCCTCCCGTTTAAAGAAATGGAAGGACCTTGCACACCCAGATCCGGCTCTGTGCACTGTGCCAAACCTGCCCCCTCAGTCCTGACTTCCCACACTCTCCGCCCCGAGCACACGGGGAGCCGTGGGTGGCCTTGCCGGTGCGCCCCAGCTTTACTGATGGGCACTGCCCATGGCTGGCTGGTTTGGAGGGCCCCAAGCCAGTGCCCGGGGCGGGCCCTGGGGGTGTAGGAGGCACAGCCTGGCCCCTGCTTCCTCCCTCTTCAGATGTGCAGCCAAGTGAGAGGTCAGTTTACAGCTCCGTGAACTCACATGAGCGTGTTCACGAGTGAAGAGCAGTGACAGCAGGTGGCTCGGCCCACGGCCCCGAGCCCGATTCCTGGGCCCCTCAGCTCCCGGATGAGACACAGAACCACTGCTGGGTCCCCAGCCTGTCCTGGGGCAGGCCCTGCCCCAGGGCCTGTGCTACTGCCCCTGGGCTGGACACCAGGCAGTCAAGGCCCTTCTTGCTCACTCAGCACGAGTAGGAGCCCAGATCTGACCGGGAGGCAGGGCCACCCTGGAGCCAGCTCCTTGCAGAGCACCGAGCCATCCCACCAGCACCCGGTTCAGGGCCTGGCACTCGGTAGGGGATCCACACTTCCTGGCCTTGTTGGCCTGTCAAGTTGAGCTGGTCCCACAGGGTCAACTCAGCTTTGTCCGGAAGATGGGGGCCCCTCCTGGGGATGACCAGGCAAGCACACACCTTTGTGGGGTGGTCTTGGTCTGAGGGGTTTGTCCAGCCCTGCCAGCCCAAAAAGAGGGGAGACTGAGCCCACAAATGCACCAACATAGTGGTGGAGATGAGCACCATCAACCCAAACTCGCGGTGATCTGGTGCCATCTTGTGGGATTTCAAGAGAGCAAAGCCCTCCACCTGTCTGCCCAGTAAAATTTGCACATGGCGCTTGCTGGCTAGAGTGGCTCAGTGCATTAAGATGAGAGGAGCTGGGCTGGAGCGGTGTGGCCGGCATGGTGTGCCTCCCGGCCTTCCATGTCCCTTGACATGCATGGGCTCTGTGCCCCTGACACCAGTCAGGATCCTCCCAGCTGCTTCTGAAGCTACCACCCATCCATGGGCGGGAGACATGCACCATGCTGGGCTCCCAAGGAAGGCGTGTGACCAGATGTGAGCAAAGTTCAAATGCCTGGTGGAGATAAAGTGCACAGGGCGGCCCAGGGACAGGGTAGGGTGCCTCCCTCTCAATTCCAGGGGACCATCTGCTTTTGTAAAGGCAGCCACTGATTTACAAGCTCATTCAGCTTCTCTGGGTGGCGGGGACTCTGGGTGGCCTGTGCTCTGTGGCACATCTTGGGGGCGCAGGAGGAGCAGTGAGGCCCCCAGCACTGGCTCAGTAGGGGGAACCCCAGGGAGCCATGTGGAGCCTGCACTGGAAGGGGCTTTGGTGCTCCGGACACAGTGCTCAGGCAGGCCCACCCGCCCCTGCTGGCAGCAGGTGCACAGGCTGGTGCCGAGCACACGCAACACAAGCTCCCTCCGGGAGAGCCTAAGCCTGGGGTCCAGGGGTCCCAGGGCTGCGCTCCCCACTCCTCCAGCTAAACTCCAGCTCCCTGCTCCTAAACGGATGGGGAGCAGCATGGCTGGGCCTCCCTGTGGCCAGGATCCTGGTGCAGCCAGCTCTTCTCAGCTGGTCCAGGGGGACCAGAGCGCATGGGTCTCCAGGCAACGGGAGGCCTAGCCCCAGGGGAGGGCTCAGGTGGCCACTGGAGCCGGTGGAGGTGGGGCAGGGGAGGGAGCACCTGGCTGGGAGGGCAGAGCCCTGTGCTGCCCAAAAGGGGCTCAGAGTGACCTCGGGGGACCATGGCAGGAGGCAGTTCAGGGGGAGCCCCCTGGGGGATCAGGGAAGAGCAGGGATAGGGGTAGCATGGTCCCTGAGGAGGCCTGGCTGAGACAGGCAGTCCGGCTGGTGACATTCACCTCCACTCAGGTGAAACAGGCCCCACAGGTAGCAGGCAGCTCAGCCGGCACACACTCAGGTCTCCTGTCCCCAAAGCTGGAGGCCCAGATCTAGGCATCCCAGGGCTGGCCCCTCCCCAGGCGCTCTCCTGGGTGTGCAGGGGGCCAGTCCTTGGCCTGAGCATCGTCCTTACAGTCTGGAGGCATAAATTTAACCAGGGCAAGAGGGGCCTTCCTCCCCCACCACGGGGATGATGACTGATGGCACATGCACCCTTTATCATCCTGTCTGTGTGCATACTTATCAGCCACAGTTGGCATTTGCTGGCAGGTTCACAGGTCACCAGGCTGAGGTGGGGGTGGGGTGCCAAAATTAAAGATGGGCTGCAGAGGACGATGCACAGGGCCTGCCTGCCTGAGTAAGTCGGGAGAAGACCCTAACCCCACGTATCCCATCCACTGTCTTTCTCCATTTTTAGCAACATTATGATGACACAAAGCTGGCTGTGTCTCATCTTGGAATCATAACGGCATTTCTGCAGCTCAAGATTATTTGTAAAGTAAACCACGTGTTCAGCCACTTAAAATTGACTTCACGATGCCCACAGTGGCAGTGAGCACAGCAGGTCAGGGACTCCTGGCCCCATGGCAGAGGAGCATGCTCAGTCGTGGTGCTGGTGAAACCTGACCACATCTCTCCACAGAAACACCACCAAAATGCAGCAGCTGACTGCAAGTTACAGAGAAAATGCAAAACACCTTGAAGGGCTGGTGAACAGATACCCAGGCCTGCCGTGGGCATGAAGAACAATGGTCAGAAATGCGCTCACTGACAGCTGGGAGTCCCATCGCCAGAAGCTAAGCCGTCTATTGGTTTTATAACACAGCTGTAAAGAAATTAGAGTCTAAGAATAAAAAAGATAAAGGCATTTCTCTTTAGAAAAGTATGTGCAATATGCTGAGATGAAGGTGTGAAACATCATGCACACCATGGCAACAGGTGTGTGCACGATGCGTGTCCCTGAGCACACACAGCAGCCACTCCTGGGCACCTCCTCTCACTGTTGCGATGGTAGGTCTGATGTGCAGGCTTTGTGGGCTGTGGTCCTGGAGGGCGGGTCAGACGTTGCTCCGGAAGCTCCTGGGAACATGCTCACATGAGACCAACGTTCAAGGTGGTGGGCGGAGCCAGGCAGGTCACCCTCCCGAACCAGGGCCATGTCAGTTGGTCAGAGGCCCGAATGGAACAGAGGCTAACCTCCCCGAGCAGGTAGGGGTCCTGCCAGCAGACGGCCTGTGGGCTTCAGTGAGGTGCGTCCCTGGGCCTGTGGCCTGCCCGCCCCCTGCAGCCTTGGGCTCACCAAGCCACAACCGCATGAGCCAGGTCCCTAAAGTCTGTCTCCCTGCACACACCCTCTTGGTTCTGCTCTCTGGGCACCAAGGAGGCACTTCCACATTCTCTCGGTGCCACCAGTTGGCGCCAATGCCCAGCAAGGCTTTTGGGGAACTTCCCAGGGCACTGAGTGCCCACAGGGGCCCAGTCAGCCCCAGTGGGGGTGGCGTTCAGACTGGACTGCTGCAGAAGGAAGGGGTTTGGGTCCCCCACACCCAGTGAGGGTGGGTGGGGTTGGGGAAGTGTGTCTCCCTGGCCCCTGATGACAATGTGGAGCATGCCTTGTCCCCTCACTCCCTGGGTGGGTGCAGGAGCAAGAAGGTGATGCATGGTATTGCTTTCAAACTGTCTGATGCGAGGACGCTGGTGTGATGGCAGCCCTCCTAGGGCGGCAGAAACCTCACTCGAGCACATACTCACACATGCATGCACACACATGCACACTCCCTGTCCCACCTGTCTCTCAGTGGCTGATCTTGCCTCAGTCGAGGTGCACAGGCCCCTCTGAGGGCTCGGGCTGGAGAGCAGGTTGGGCTCGGCATGAGGAGGAGCCATCCCAGGCGGCAGCCCCCTTCTGGAATCTGAAGGCAGGCGCCAGCCAGCTGCCATTTTTCCCCTTTAGGACCATCCTGGAAGGGTCATACAGGGTGTTATTTAAAACAGGGAGATCCCTGGGGAAAATATCTCTGTCCAGAATCTGAACTCACACCTTGCAGAGGGAGATTCAGATTAGGAGGGGCCCACCCCTTGGGGAGACTGCAGGGAGTGGGGACTGACTCAATCAAACTGCCCTCCTCCCAGAAACAGGAGACCCTCAGGCCCTGGGAGGGGCAGGGAGGGGGAGGGATTTAGTTTCCTTATGGACCTTCTTTCCTTCTTGATTTTTTTTTCCTGGTATTTTTCTTATTGTATTCAAGTATATATAACATAAAACTTAATATTTCCAGCCACAGTTCAATTCAAGCACCTTCACATGCTGTGCAGTGTCCCCCCCACCACAGGACTTTCCATCTCCCCAAACTGAAGCTCTGTCTCCAGTGAACACTCATCCCCTCCTTCCCCTCCCCTCCCAGCTCCACCATCCACTTTCTGTCTCTGTGGATCTGCCTCCTCCAGGGACCTCGGATGAGGGACCCAGGATTTGTCTTTTGTGACTGGCTGGTCCACAGGCACAGTGTCCTCGGGGTCCAGTGTGCCGTGGCGGGGCCGGGACTTCCTCCTCTTTAAGGCTGATATTCCACTGTATGGCGATTCCACACCTCCTTTACCCATTTGCTGTCCATGGGCACTTGGGCTGCTCACACCCTCTGGCTGCTGCACACACCCGTGTGCAGATCTACGCCCAAGTGCCTTTCAGTCCCTTTGCATCATGTGTCAGAGTGCAAGTGCCGAGCCACACGGCGAGTCCACGTTCACCTTTGCGAGGACCTGCCAGGCTGTGTTCCGCAGTGGCTGCACCATGTTATACTCTCACCAGCCACGCCTGAGGGTTCTGATTGCTCCACATCCTCACCAACACTTGTAATTTTCTGCGTTCCATAGGAGCTGCCCTCATGGGTGTGAGGTGGGGTCTCCTTGGGGGTTGGTCTGCATTCCCTGAGTCTTTCCATGGCTTCCTGGGCACCTGTAAGTCTCCTCTGGAGAAAAGTCTACTCCAGTCCTTTGCCCAATTTAACTGGCTTGATTCTTTGTTGTTGAGTTGTGGGAGCTCTTCACATGTTCTGGACAGTGAACCTGAGCAGATCTGTAGACATGGTCTCCGGTGGCAGACTGTCCTCTTAGCGTCCTCTGAGGCACGCTTGCATTTTTAGCCCTGTGTCTGCAGTCACATTTTAACTGCCCCCAACATGTTTGTAGGTAGCCAGCATCTGTGGATGCACACTGAAATCCCCAGCCTCGCTCCTGGGGACAGAGGCCTGGGTGGGAGATGCGAGGGATGGGCAGCTGGCACCCCAGTGGAGGTCACCCCCAGGGCAGCAGGAGGGCAGTGCTGGGCAGAAGGGCAGCCTGTCTGAGGTCCTGCGCCTGCCCCCATGGCCTCCCAGTGGGCTAAGGACTTTGGTGTGGCTGCCTGAACACCCAGGCTCTCATGTAATTTTTATGTAAAAGGGAGTTGGTACCTCAAAACCCGTGACACCCCCCCATGGAAAAGAGGCCCAACTGAGCAGAAAGCATCAGAGAAATCAGGGTGTTAAGCCACATTTGGTGAGAACTCTGCCGGGGCAGAGTGACAAAGCTGTGAGTGCCTGGGTGGTGCGGCTCTGTGAGGAGGTCAGATCAACTCGTGGGCCCTGCCATAAAATATTTAAGCCAAAGGGAAACAGCCTGCCCAGTGGGGTGGCGGGCTCTCTGACACCAGAGCTGGCTGGCCTCACCTCAGCAATGAGGGGGACAGGTGGCAGGCTGTGGACCTGCACTCCAACGGGAGACCAAACTTGGCTAGGGAAAGATGGCTTCTGCCTGAGACACTCCCAAGGAGAAACCTATGGCCAGACTCCCTGTGTGAAGGCCAGGCCCACGAATGACATCGTGTGAAGCACAGACACCCTGCCTGGGCGGGGAGGCAGGCTCTCTAGGGTCCTTGGACCGGCGGAGGGCACCTTGCTGAGAGCAGGCTGGCTTCCCAGAGCACAGAGGCGCTGGAGGCCAGGGCTTCACTCTGGAGCCTGGCACAGTCGGGCTAGCAGGCAGTGCCTGAGGATGGCTGGGGCTCATCCCGTCGGCATCACCACGTCCCCTTTGTCCCTGCCACTCTGCGCCCCTGAGCCTGAGCCTTCAAACTACAGCAGTGTCACAGCTGGGTGGTCAGCCTCCACCTCCTCCCTGAGCAATGAAAAACCAAATGCATGGACACACGGACAGGACATACAGACACACAGACACACATGGACATAGGCACACGGACATAGACACACAGACAGATACATACAACACACATGGACATACAGACACACACACACACACACACACACGACACATGTATAAAACACTCCCTCGAGTGTTCTGAGCAACAGGCCTGCAATACTGGCCCTCAAGGCCTAACTACGAGGGGCTGTGGGACTTCCCCAGCCCCCCAGCCGTAACACCAGATTCAGAGGAAAGCAAGTGCCGGCCCTCTGATCAGGGCCTGGCCTCTGTCCCAGGGCAGGGCGTGGCCGTGAGCACACACAGGCAGGGGCTGAGGTAAGGGTCGGCCTGACCCAGGGAAGCCCTCACTGCCTGCCGGCCTCCCCAGGAGCCTAGGCAATAGAGGCAGATGTGTGGCAGGCGGGTCTCCCCAGGGTCCCTCGGCGTCAGGCCCTGTGGCCGCCCCACTCCCACAGCAGACCTGCCTGGGCTGCCATCTGGGTTGAGACTTTAGGGACAGAGCCAGGCCGGTGCTGCTCAGGCTGGTGCCCCCGCGCAGCTGAGAGCATGGCAGAGGGACTGCACGGCCCGTCCTGCCACCCGTGCATCTGCTCCACCCCCTCCTTCCCACCTGGGCAGCTGTGGGACTGATGGTCAAGCCACCCACCTTCCCCTGGCCAGGGCAGTGCCCGACTAGACCGGGGTCCTCAGACCCTGCTGTCCAGATGCACAGGTTGCTGGGCCCTTGTGTTCCCTTGGCAGATGCACCCATCCTCTGGCTGGTTCTGTCAGCCCCCTCACCCAGGAGGTTGCCCCCTTCCCAGGCAGCCCCATGGAGGTGTCAGGCTGCTGTCCACGGGCCCTGACCCACAGGCTTTCAGAATCTCCCACTCAGTCTGCTTCAGGCACAGCCCACACCAGGGCATGGAGACCGAGCAGTGTGGCCCATAGGCGGGGGTTCGCAGGTGGGGGGCAGGCGGACTGCGGCTGGTGGGGGCCCTCCCTGAACCTCACTGTCCTCAGGGCAGCCCCTGGCAGTCTCTCCCCTTTTCTCCGCCCCTCTAGGTGGGTCAGGAGGGGCATGCCCTCCTCACGCCTTACTTCTGGCCCTGGCACCCCTTTGCAGCCACCCCAGGAGCTCCCTTTCTGGGAGGAGAGGGCGAGCATGGGGACCAAGCAGCAGGCTGCCCTGTTCCCGTACAGACTTCGCCGCCCTCTCCTCGCAGGTGCTGCCCACTTAGCTGCAACCAGGGACAGGGATGCGGACACAAGGACATCTTCTATGTCCTGTCCCTCAGCAGAGAGGAGGGAGATCTCAGCACAAGGGCATGTTCTGCACAGACTCATCGGCGGGGCGCCTCTCTGCTGCAATGAAACCTTACTTTTTTACACTTAGTTACATTGTCATAGAGGCAGCATCAAATGTCAAACATAGGTCTTCTGTTCACCAGTAGTGGGCACGACACAAAATCATTTGATCAATTGGAACTGCTCCACACCCTGGAGGTCAGTTGTCTACAGTAAAATGCAAACACGGTCAGCCCTGTGTGTGGGCACAGCCGAGGCCTTGGGCTCAGCACTTTACACGCTTGAGGGCTGGAGTGGGGCATGGATGGTGACCTGGATCCCCAGCCCTGGGGGGATGGGGACGGAGGTCTGGCCCCTGGACAACCACACACAGGAGAGTTGCCCGGTCGACAGGATGCCCTGGCCCCATCAGCCCGTCTCCCACTTGCCACATGGAGGACTCCGGGGCAGTGCCCTCCTCCCATGTCAGCCTGAGGATGGAGACATCGCAGCCCAAGGAGAACAGAAACATAAAGACACGTGGAGACCTGAGCATGTCTCCTGGCAGCAGACCCGCCCCCAGGGCACAGGCTGTCAAGCTGGGCTACGAGAGGGGCGAGGCAGAGAGGCCCAGAGAGGGGAATGGGGTCCAAGGGGGCCCTGGAGGGCCAGCCTGACCCAGCCATATGCCTGTGGGGTGCTGGGGCCAGACTGCGTGCCAGGAGAGTGCCCCTGGGGAGTCCATCTGCCAGGCAAGAGGCCCCTGAGGCCCCAGGCCCCATGGGGACCAGCAAGCCCAGGCTGGCATCCCCAGTTCCATCACCCGCTGCTGCCCACACACCTCAGGAAGCCTGCCCACCTGCGCCCTCTCTCTGAAGTCTCCGCTGACTCCCTTTGTCAAGCATTTCCCTCAGAACAGACAGGAAGCCTGGCACAACTGCTGAGAAATAATTAGTTGCTCTGATTCCTAACAAATCTGTGACTTGCCGATTCACCAGCTTGCAGACAACAAGAGGAGTGTGTTCCTGGGTCGGCAGAAGCTGACGTCTCAGCTGTCTGGAGAGTGCCCCTCAGCCCGGAAATAGTGGCTGCGGGGTGCAGTGGACCTCCGGCCTGGAGGTGAGACCACAGGTCCAAACTCAGGTTCTGGAGCCCCAGAAATGGCTCCCAGGGCTAAGGGGCGACGGGGAGGAAGCAGGAGCTGAGCTCTGCCCCACCCAGAGTAACAAGTGGCCCTCCCACACCTGAGCTGGAGCTCACAGCAGAATCGGACGGAGAGAGGCACAGTCCTAGAGAGGGCATCTGCACACACGCGCACACGTGGGCACGGCCCCCACACCACGCAAGCCTGTTGCTCACCCTGGAGGCCGGGCTCCACTTCATCATCGTCTTAAAGAACTTTCCCAGCGAATCAACAAAAGGCCAAGGTGGAAAGGAGCCATCCCTCATGCGGGAGCGCCAACCCTCCCGGGTGGGGGCACAGAAAGGGCTGTGGGCTGTCCGGGAGGCTGCGGCCGGCAGGCGAGCGGTGCCCAAGGGCTCTGTGCCCACGAGCGGCTGGGGGTCAGGCCGAGGCCCTGGACAAGGCAGGCTGGCCAGGCTTAGGGTCCGAGGCTGGGGAACACCCAGCGGACAGGCAGAGGCTGGGCAGCGGACACGGCCCCAGCTCCCGTCGGAATCCGGGCGAACTGCCTGGGGGTCTCCGAGCCTCCTCCCACTCCCACACCCCCGGAGCGCGCCTTGGCCTGGACGCTCTGGCTCAAGGAGCAGCGGGGTCACAGGGCCTCCGGCGGGTACCGGCCAACCCCGCAGACAGCGGACCAGCGGCCTGCAGCGCCTCCAGGGCCCACGACGGGGCGGCAGCCAGGGTCCCCCAGGGGTGCGCCGTGCAGGCGCCGCCAGCTCCATCCCAGGCTGACCCCGCGGCCACGCGCGGCCGTCCCCAGGGCGCACAGACGCGACGCCCGCCCTGAGCGGACCGGGACCCGCGGCACCTACCGTAGCGGCTCGGCTCCCGGCAGTAGCGCAGGATGGGCAGCGCGTCTGCCCGCGGCGGCTCCGGGGCGGCCGCGGGGTCTGGGTCCGGGACCCGGCCGGGGCTGGGGCGTTGGCCGCCGCCGCCCTCGGGCCCGAGCCCCGCGTCCCCCGCCCCGCCCGCCGCGGGGGTCACCACGAAGCGCCGGGACATGGTGGCCCGGGCGCCGACGCCGTCCCAGGGTCCCGGGCGCCGCGAAGCCGCAGGTCTCGAGGGGTTGCAGGGCGGGGCCCCGGGGCCGCCGGGGGGGCGGGGCGAGGGGCCGGCGCAGGGGAGGGGCCAGGCGCCCGGACCTGGCGCGCTCGGGATCCGAGACGGGAGCGGGGGCCGGGGAGGGGCCCCGGGGGCGGCCCGCAGCGAGGCGGGGCGGGCAGGCGTCTGGAAAGGCCTTTGGACACCGGGCCGGAGCTCGAGGCTAGCTTTCATTGGAGTCCCCTGCCTACCCTGGGACACAGACGCCTTGATCTTGAAACTAGTTCTGCCCCTTCAGAGCAGCACAGCCTTGGGGGCCTCCCTGAAAGAGCTTGGAGACCCCCAGGGGCGTGGGTCAGCCGCCAGGGCCTGGCAGGGGAGGCACAGGCAGTGGGAGGCTGGAGGTCCCTCTCTGGTCGGTGGCCAGCCTGGGGACCGCGGTGATGGGGTGCCCTGGCCGGGCATGCGCCTGTCCCCCAGCTCCGGCCTCTGATCCACCAGGGCTTCCAGCCCTTCGGGAGAGGAGGTCAAGCTGACTTCACGGGGCCTGGGAGCGCAGAGGGTGGGAAGGGGGAGGTGAGGCAGGCGGAGGCCCAGGTGGGAGCTGCCCACTCTCCCGCAGGCTCCCTCAACGCAGCACCGGCCACGGGCTAATAGCTGTTCACATGGCTCCCACTTTACGTTTGTTTATGCTGCACCTCACAATACCAAGTGTGTTTGACACGGCTGTTCATTCGGCACTTTACGGTGCCAGCTGTGCCCGGCCCTGCAGATGGCGTAGGGGCAGAACTGTACATTCTAGAGGGGAGGCAGAGGTAGGAGCTCTGATGGAGAAGCAAACAAAGAGGGGGTCTGGGAGGATGAGACTGTAAATGGGGTGTTGGGAACAGCCCAAGACAAGAGGACATCTGAGCCATGGCTTAAAGGTGGTCAGCGGTCAGCGGTGCGTGTTGCCATTCACTCACCACATGGTCCACGATGTCGGCTCTGGCCCAGCCATCATTTCTATTCCAGCAGTGGACTAGGAAGCAAAGCAGGACAATCAGCCCCCTCCCAAGAGCTCGACCCAGAAGTGGCACACGGCGCCTTACATTCTGACCCTTTAGCCTGAACTCAGCCGTATGACTACAGCTGCCTGTGAGGAAGGCTGGGAAATGTGCCTACTAATGGTTGGGAGCCCTGTTAATGAGGAGAACAAGAGGCTAGGTAGTAGAGGCACCACAGACACGGGGGGAAAGAGCCTGCATTTGGGATAAGGAGGACTCCTTCGGCGCCCGCCCTCACTTACATTTCCCCATCTCCATCCCTGTGGCTGGAGAGCAGACAGCCAGCACCTAGGTTATTACCCCTGCAGGCACACCTGGCCACACTGACCTCATTCCTGCACAGCCTTCTGGGGCTCTCAAAGGTGCTCAGGAGGCCCTCCTGGCAGGAGGGCTCTCCACAGACTCCCAGTCCTCATGGGATACAGGGACTGCCCCCTGCCCCCTCTTCTTCAATATTTTCTAGGCCATTCTCACTCATTGTCGCCCAAGATGGATGTTTGAATAATTTTGGTGACTTTCCCCCTAGTGCATTTATACTTTGGTTGCAAAGGCATTGGATCCATAGGTAAGTTTGCTGAGAACTGACCTCTCTGTGGTGTAGGATCTTCCCATCCAGGTCCTGCATGTCTTTTTTCTAGTGTTTATGCAGATGTATGCACACTTGGAGTTCCTACTGTAACAGACCTTTGCTGATGAGCAAAAACAAAAGCAAAGCTAAGCACTGTTAGCGTTTACGTATTTCTTTTGTAACGTGCCACCTCGCAGAATTCTAAATTCTATTATTCAATTGCAATAATCCAATGCAACCTCGTAAGTGTTGAAAGGGAACTTTTAATCTCTAGATAATGATAGCTACGTCTTTGTTGTTTTTACCTCTTCTGTTTGCTTTTGTTCTCGCTTTGGAATTTTCTACAAATTCCAGGGCAATATGAAATGTCACGATTGCTAGCACTCCTTGTCTGAGCTGGAACTGTCCTGGCCAGGCACTTGGGGTGGGGTTCCCTCTGCTCCACTAGGGCAGGCCTGGAACCAGACAGCCTGGTGGTCCTCATCATCGAGGAGCCCCCTGAGTTTGCAGACCTGATGGAGGACCACCCAGCTTGGCCCTGTCCCCGCATGCCACCCTTGGACCCAGAGCCCTCTGTTGACTGTGGAGGTCCCAGAGGAAGCTGGGAGGGTGGCTCCACCCCTCGGCTCTCTCCCTCTGGAAGCTCCTCCCTCTGTGCAGAGCCTATCAGGTGAGAGCCCCACCTCTGCCCCAGGACACCCTGCGTCTGGAGCTTTTCCTTCAAATGCCCCCATCTGCCCTGTCCAGCACACCTCCAAGGAGCAGGCTGGCCCTCTGCTCCCCCAGCCCCTCGGCACATGGCTGTCCTAGAAATCTGGAAGACTCTGGAGCTGTGCAGAAAGCAAGGGTCAACCTCAGCCTGGGTGCATGGGCCCGCTGCACCCGCCAGCCTGCTTGGCCCACGTGGGCAGTGGTCACATCCCTGAACCTGGGAGGTCTTTGGTGAATGCCTCTTGGTACCTCAGAACCCCCTGAGTGTCCAGATGGGGGTGGAGGGACTGTGCGTTGAGAAGCCAAGTGGCTCCTGATACGCCGTTACCTGCAGAAAGAAGAGATGCAAAGTATCTAGTTAGGTCTTTAAAATGCTCCAGTTTGCTAAGCCCAGTGAAGGATGAAGGAGCTGGGGGTAGGGGTGGAGAGCCATGCATGCGGATGACCCCGGCGGTGGGGCGGAGGGTGCCTGGAAGCACACAGTGGGGCAGTCACACCAGGCGGGCCAGGGGCCTCATGCCCAAAGGCACTGGAGGCTGTCTCGTTACCTTTTCTTCTTTTCCTCTCCTTCCTTCCGTCTTGATCCATCCCCGGGGCTCAGCCCTAATCACTCAGCCAGTTGTGCCCTGGGAGACCTTCATGGGCTCATCAGGACCTGGGGCCTCCCCTTCCAGCAGCCTCTGTAAAGGGGCTCGGGAAGGGGGTGTCTCCAGGGATGTACCCCTCCTGCCTGGAGTGGGTGCCCAGGGAGTCTCTGGGAGTGAGTGAAGGGTGTGGGTAGCAAGGAAGGGATGGAGACAGAGACATACAGAGAGACAGGGAGGGGAGACAGAGACAGAGAGAGATGGGGAGAGGGAGACAGAGACAGGTGGGAGAGACAGAGACAGACGGACACACAGGGAGCAGGCAGCCCCACTGGCCCTCTCCACATGCCTTCAAGCTGCCTCTCATGCTAGGATTTTCTCTCCTCCTGCACCAGGCATGCTGACTATGTCTGCTGAACTCCACGGGGGAGTCCTCATCCGCTGGCCCCTCTGCAGGTAAAGTCCTGCGGATGCAGAGCAACCTGAGGTAAGAGGAGGAGCAGCCCCCTGCTCCACGGCCCCCAGGAGCCCCTGAGCTGCTCCTGGCAGTGCACATCTGGGGCGCTGTGAAGCCTTGCCTGCTGGTTCCCCGAACCTGAGCCCTGCCCACGATGAGCCACAGGGACAGATGGGGCCACACTCAGCCACAGGGGAAAAAGGTGGGCACAGCCAGCCACGGGGACTGACGGGGCCATGGTCAGCCATGGGGACAGATGGGGCCATGGTCAGCCATGGGGACAGACAGGGCCACGGTCAGCCATGAGGACAGACTGAGTCACCCATGTGGTCCAGGGGCTGAGCCACAGAGGCTGACAGGGCCCAGGCCCTGTGGCTGTGTTCCCTGAGTGGGCTGAGCTCTGGTCACATGCCACGGGCCTGAGGTCCATTAGTGGGGGCAGCAGGGGGGCCCACGTGGCTGGGGTCTGCTCCATGGACCC
Organism: Manis pentadactyla; assembly: GCF_030020395.1. NCBI lineage: Eukaryota > Metazoa > Chordata > Mammalia > Pholidota > Manidae > Manis > Manis pentadactyla. Next base: position 141,319,713 of record NC_080020.1, on the reverse strand, counting down.
CATGGTCGGCACCCCTGCAGAGAGCCCAGAGCCACTACAGGCTTCTTTTGCATCTTTACTGAAGGTGTCTGTTGCCTGCTACGTTGCCCTTCCCCCCATGGCTCAGTCCTGAGCCAGCACTCCTCTCCATGGCCCCCCACCTGCCAGTATTATTTTGAACCAAACTCTAGCCATCAGATGGTTTCACCTGTACCTATTCAGATTATCTTTCATTTCTGGATCCAGTCCCGACCTTCCCCGTGAACAGCACTCCCGGCTGCCCTCAAACACCCCACTGGAGGTCAACCTTCCCTTCCCAGGGCAGCAACCGGATCCCTGAGCCTTGGGTCTCAGGCTCCCAAAGCCATGTGTCACCTCTGTGCAAAATGCAGCATCCTCCTGTGTGAGTGGGCAGGCCCGCCAGGCAATGAACTGCTACGCTGGGTGCCATGTGCACTCAGGTGGGGCTCACTGGGGGTGCTGAGTGCGATCCTGGTGGGGGTGGAGGCAACACCCTTCCCTCTCTCTCCCCAGGGCTGCACCTCCGCCCTGCAGCCACAGCCACCGCCTCTCCCACCAGCTCAGGCCCAAGGAGGGCCTGGCACCAGATGGCTAGCTTGAGCCACAGCGCAGACACCTTGTGATGACAGCCTCTCCCAGGACCATACTCAGGACAGGGGAACATGGGGACTGTCTGTACTTCACACTAAATTTTCTGTCATTCTAAAGCTGCTCTAAAGAATACAGTCTATAAGGTTTAAAAAGTCAAATGAACAGAAAACCATATATTCAGTAAGATGCTGAACTGAGCCAGCTGGGTTATGACGTCCTGGAAGATTATATTTTCTCAGTCCTATTCTTGAGTTCCACAGCAAACATGTGACCCATTGATACATTGGGGGGAGGCAGTGACACTACGGGGAGACCAGGGAGCAGGCTGTGACGTTCTTGGCTGCCAGGCCCTCGGCTGGCCAGAGGGAGGGTCTCCTCGCCAACAGTCGAGGCCTGTGCCAGCCCATCCCTGGAGACCACACATGGGTGGGCAGGCAGGTGTGCACCAGATCCCATGACCCTGTAGGAGGGGCCTCTGCCTCCAGGCTCTCACCCTGTGGGGCCTGCTGGGAGGGTGTGGCCCTCATGGGCTGGCAGGGGGCCCGGCCTGAGGCCGGTAAAGACACAGCCCCACAGCAAGGCTCCTGCTGCGCGTCCCGGCGCCCCCCCCTCAGGAGGCGGGACCCCCCTCAGCTCCAGGCAGGACTCTGGGCTCAGGCTTCTCCCGGGATGTGGGGGCCTGCGTGCCAAGGGCCCTGAGGGTGCCGAGGCACATCTGCAGCTGGCTGTTGGGGCCGTCTCAGACTGGCACTGCCCTGTCCCTCCCTGGTTTCCGTCACGACTCCCTAAGAGCGTCTGGACAATCGTGCGGGAAATATTTGCCCCCCTTTTGCTCCCAGGCACTTCTTGGCCTGACGGTGGTGGGCAGGCCAGGCAGGCTTTGGCCAATGGAGTGTGAGTGGCTTTTCAGTAGCAGGATCTGTGCCTGCTGCCCGCTGGCCCTCCCCTCTCAGAGGGAGAGCCGGAGAGCGTCCATCCCCACCGCAGCCCGGGGCCAAGGCCAGTTGAGTCAAGCCTGCCCCACTGACCCCAGGGACTGCACAGTGCTTGAGCCAGGGGGACCTTTACTGCTTGGGGTGATTGCTAGGTGGCTTTACTGTAGTGACAGCCAAGTGACACACTCATTCTGTGCTGAGCAGATCCTCTGAAAGCCTGTGGCCTCTGTGCTGCATGGGAATTCGGTGGTTCCTGGCCTGGGGGGCCAGTGTGGGGACTGCATGACGCCAGCGAATGCTGCTTTTGTCACCACCTTTACAAGCCAGATGCCAAGTCGGCCACTGGTGCATCCCCACTCTGTGGAGTGCGGTGTGGTGCCCAGGCTCAGGTTGAAGTTTCAGAGCCCATGCCCGCATGTGCATGCTGCGGTGAGAAAGGCCAGCTGCCTATGCAGTGGACCAGCCTCCCATGGCAGGTGCACCTGGGTTACTCCCTGCAGTGCAGGAGGCATTTGCTTTACACAAACCCCCAGGGCAGGGGCATTTGGGGTCCACTCCGGCCTCAGCATCCCTCGCCTGTCCTGGGATGGGCACAGACAACAGACCCGCAGTGGCCACCCAGCTCGGGAGTTCTGTATGCTTCCTGGGCCCTGGGGCACAGGGGTCACTTTCTGGCTAAGCTGGTTAGCCAGGCCCTCTGTTTCTGGCCATCAGGAGCCCAGGGAGGGATGCAGTGAGAGGGGCTGGGGCAAGGCTGGGGCCTTGGGGTATGATGGGAGGTGCTGGGTAAGTGCTGGGCTACTGGATATCGGCCAGGAAGTGATTCACACTGGAGGGTCCTTACTGCAGCTTTTCTGCAGGAGCAGAGCTGCGCCCTATACCTGCAGGGCCCCATCAGGTGACTCTTGGGGTCTGCAGGACCACCCAGGGCATGTAGGTTGCTTTTGGTGCCACTCCCTGGCTTTTAGAATGTCCTTCTTCAGCTCTGGACCAGTGTCCACTAAGGGATCCCTGTGTGCCTGCTGGCTGGTGACCACCAGGCCTCCACAGCTCTCTTGGACAGAGGTAGCTGCCCCTGGCCCTTGTTCTTCAGGGGACACTTCAGTATTATTACCTGGGCTGCTCCAGCACCCAGGACAGTGGCAGTGCCTTTGACATTCAGAAATCAGTGTGGAATGATGGATGGATGGTGGATGGATGGTGTATGTATGTATGTATGGATGGCTGGCTGGCTGGCTGGCTGGCTGGTGAATGGTGGATGGATGGTGGATGATGGATGGTGGATGGTGGATGGATGGTGGATGATGGATGGTGGATGGATGGGTGGATGGATGGATGGATGGAGGGAGGGAGGGACGGATGGATGGTGGATTGTGGATGGATGGATGGTGGATGGTGGATGGATGGGTGGATAGATGGATGGATGGGAGGATGGGTGGATGGATGGATGATGAATGGTGGATGGTGGATGGTGGATGGTGGATTGTGGATAGATGGGTGGTGGGTGATGGATGGTGGATGGATGGATGGTGGATGATGGATGGTGGATGGTGGATGGGTGGTGGATGGGTGGTGGGTGGATGGGTGGTGGGTGGATGGATGGTGGATGGATGGGTGGTGGATGGTGGATGGATGGGTGGTGGATGGTGGATGGATGGGTGGTGAGTGGATGGGTGGTGGGTGGATGGGTGGTGGATGGTGGATGGATGGATGGGTGGATGGATGGATGGATGGTGGATGGTGGAAGGATGGTGGATGGGTGGTGGGTGGATGGATGGTGGATGATGGATGGTGGGTGGATGGATGGGTGGATGGATGGATGGATGGTGGATGGTGGATGGATGGCAGATGGGCGGATTTGTGGCTGGAACTCTCTTTATGTGTAATTAGTGCTCAGTAAATGTTAATTATCTTTCTTCTATTCTTCTGGGAAGTATCAGAAGAGCTGTTGATCATCCTGGGCCCTCATGCCTGATTGTCTTAAGTCCTGCGTGTCTGCACCTCAGCCCTGAGCTGTGTGCTAGATAGCCTGGTGTAACAACCCTCAGGAAGTTTAGTGCAGATGAGGAGAGGGAGAGAAAGGAAGGAAGTGGGTAGACACATAGAGGGAGGGGTGAGGGGCGCTTGGGGGAGATGCTGGGACTGGCCTCGGAGTGGTGGGCCGGCTGGACGCTGGCTGGAATATCACTCAGTGGGGAGGGATGGGGCTGGGGGGACACTGCACAGGAGGGACAGATTGTGGTGAGGCCGTGGCCTCACTGCCCCCATCCCCTTGGCCATCTGCTCCTGTTGTTCTGTCCTCCTGGGGAAGCCAGGTTTGTCCAGGTGCCCACCTCTCTGGAAGGACCTCAGCAGGTGCCCAGCTCTATCCCGGCCCCCTGCTTTTGCTGGGTCTGGGTGTGAGCAGGTGGGCCTGGCCAGTGAGTCGGGCAGCGGGTGGGGGAAAGGGGTGTTTCTGTGAATGACTCTACCCGGGCTGGTGGGGGTCCTGTTGGAGTGGCAGTCTCCTCCTGGGGCTACTGGCAGGGGCGTGGGGCCCTGTGCCTGGTATGGTGTTCATTCGACTTGTACCCTGCGGCCAGCTTGGTGGGGGGGCGGGGGGCAGTCCTAGTCTGGGTCACTCAGTGGGGGAGGGGCCCTGGGGCTGGGGGCTGGTCCCCCTCAGGTGGACCTGTGCCGGCTCTGAAGTTGCTCTTGGGGGATCCCGGATCAGATGTCCCCCCGCCTGGACGCCCAGCCCCAGCCCAGGCCATGTCGCTCTCAGCCGTGGCCTCCCTGTGGTGGAACCTGCTCCACTTTGGATGTGTAAGAACGGAAACCTGGGCCACCTGACCCGCTGCCTGGCTCAGCACAGAGACCTGAGGCTGCTCGGGCCCTCGCTCCCCCGGGGGATTCAGATTTCCAGGTGGGGCCCCTTAGCCTGCTCCAGGCGGGGCTCACAGCAGCCCTGAGTGCATGAGCTGAGTCGTGGGCTGTGGGCACGCCGGAGCCTTGGCAGTAAGGGCGGTGACCCCTTGAGCCATGCCCATCAGGGCCGACTGGAAACAGAATGGGGTCTGCCGTGCCCAGGCCCTGCCTGCCGGGCTGGGAGGCGCTGCAGGTCTGCCCAGGGCTCCACACACCTGGAGAGCTCCTAGGCCTTCAGGGAGAGGTGGGCAGCCCCAAACCCACAGAGCCTCCCCCGCCTCATTCAGTCAGTCCCAACCCCGGCCGGGCACAAGGGCAGACCCTGGGTGTGTTCCCCCACCCAACTGGCCCTAGCCCCAGAAATCCTCCCAAGACCACCTCACACCCTCCCCCACAGACCGGCCGCGGGACCCCCCACCTGACCTCAGCTGGCCCACAAGCCCATGTCCACCGTACCCAGCCAAGACCCCAGAGCCCCTTGGGCTGCCCTGACCGGCAGGAGCCCCCTGGCCTGCGGCGCCCACAAAGGACCAGGGGCAGCTTTGGCCTCCACCGGGGCCAGGGGCTGGCATCCAGCCTGGAAGTGCAAGGCGTCTCACAAATATCAGTGCTCCCAGCCTGGAGGGAGGGTCCCTGCCCCCTCTGGGGAGGTGGTGCCTCGGAGTTGCCCCCCGTGCTTCCTTGCAGAGCTGTGGTTTCCTGTGTCACCCCCAGAGAGCATCAGCATGTGGCCTTGGGACATTCAGGGGTGCTGCCATCTGTGTCCCGACTTACAAAAGCAATTGGTAAATATTTAGGGATTTGTGAGCTGGCGGATAAACACCAGAAGCTTGGCTTCAGCCATGGTGGTTATATTTACACCCCGGAAACTGGCAAATGCTACAAAGCTCGTTGTTCTTTGAAGGGCTGCCAATCTCAGGACCCTGGGCTTTGTGACCCGAGTCAGGCCAGAGCTGGGGGCGGAAGGGCACCAAGGGGATGAGAACACACAGCCTGAGTTTGGGCCAGCTGGACCTCTAACTTCCGTGGACATGCCGCATGGGGTGGCATGTGATCCCTGGGAAGCCCCAGCTCTGAGAGCACCACGCACCCCGGAACCCCAGAGGCCTTCCAGGGCCTGGGCCATGCAGGGTGGCTAGAGGGGCAGAGATGGGCGAGGCATCTTGGCAGATGACACTGCGGGGCAGGCCACTTCTGTCTTTACTAGGGGTGGATGTAGATAAATGATACTTCCCCTCATATGACTATTTTCACCAATATTTTAAACTTAAAGGAACCAGCTCACATTTTGAAATGGAAATATAGAAACAAGACTATACTTGTGCCTAGAATAGTTGTTTTTATCTCATGGTCTACCCCTAAGTTTTAAACTGTTATCTCATGTGTATCTGTCACCCCCAATGCATTTGGGAACAGAGAGGGATATAAAAACCATAACTTCCACATGCCCCAGTAGCCCCTGCTGCCTGGGGGATGTGGTGTGGCAGCAGGCGGGAGCTCAGACAGGGCCCTGGGCAGAGACCCTGCCCGGCCATCTGTGCACTTCCATGAGCGTGGGGAGGCAGCAGGCGGGTAACTCTGGAAGCCTCTTGAGCAGGTGTTCTTGGAAATCTTGGCTGAGCGGTGTGGGGTCCTGACGGCCCTGGGAGCTTGGCAAGCAGGTGCTTGCTTAGATGTGAGCAGGTTCTGGATAGTGAGAGAGAGAGGAACCGGCAGCAGGGAGCTTTACAAGCTTTACACGATTTTATACCGTGCGGATGGGGATTGAATGTGAGCTGAGCTGTTCATTATGTGACAGGGGTTCTCTGTCCAGGACCCCCAGGGCAGGGCGGCAGCCTGCCAGGCTGTGGGGTGCTGAGGACCCCCACCAGCCTCAGCAGGGGCTTCACCAGCCGGCAGAGCAGACAGGGACCCAGAAGGCAGGACCCAGTGCTGTAGACCGGCTGGGTCCTGGCCAGCCAGCGGCACACACTCCCGGCAACCTGTGCGTTTCCTCGGCTCCATAGGTGGGACTGGGGCCACCATCCCAGGACAGGGCAGGGTGCGGCTGGGAGGCTCCTTGCTGCTCCTGAGAGCAGCCCTGAAGCATGCTGGGCCTACCCCCCAGCCCTCTGAGGGCATCCAGGACCCGGAGCTGCACCCCAGCCCGAGGTCACCAAGCACCGCGCTCTTGCGGCCTGCACGGCAGCCAGGCCTGCCTGGAGCTGCGGGAACGGCCGTGTGCAGGGCTCTGCCGGGTCCCCACGCATGGCAGGAACAGGCAGGATAGGGACTCCACATCCTGATGTTTGCGTCCTCCTGAACGCAAGCGGGCCCTGGGGCAGTGTCTGTCCCTGCTCAGGGCTGGGCCCAGGGGTCAAGGGTGTAGGGTGTGGTCGCTGCTCCCAGCCCAGGGGTGGGGGCAAGGCTGGGGGACAGGCAGGAGTGGTGGGCGCCACCAGCTGGGCGCCCCCGCAGTGGGTGTACAGGTCTGTGAAGGGCGTCATCGAGCTGCCAGTCACCTGGAGGTGTTGTTATAGGCAGGTTGTGCTCTCTAGTCTGCGTGCCGACATCCTCACCCCCAGAACCTCAGAACAGGACTGCTTGGAGGTGGGGCTGGGGCAAAATGAGCTCTTTGGGGGCCTCCTCCCATACTGAAGGGGCGACAAGGCTGCGGCAGGCAGAGAAGTCGCTGGGTTGGGGGTGGCAGTGTGAAGGCAGGCACCCGCTGGGCCCCAGCTGCTCTGCGTGGCCAGGGGGTCTGATTCCCGAGGTGGTGGGTGTCAGGCACCCGGTTGCCTGCCGCTGGGGCCCTCCCAGAGTCCTTGCCCTGGAGGGGTCCCTGCCCCCTGGGGGCTTCGGGGAGTCCTCATTGCTGGGGCCCCCATGCTCCTGACCCCAGTCCAGTCTGCAGGGCTGCCCACTGGGTGCTTGTGCTGGGCACCCATGCTCTGCACTCAGAGCACCCCACTCCTGGGCTCCTTGCCCTCCTTGAGCCCCCTCCTTACTCACACCAGCCCTTTGCCCGCTCCCATCCGCCTTCCTCCAGGCTTTGCCCAGTGTTCCCCTCCCAGGCCTCAGCCCTGGCCCCCTGGCTCCCAGGCTGGGGGTACCAGCTGGCCCTAGCATCCCCCTGGCAGCCCTGTGGGTCAGCTGGGCCCTGCTTCTGGCCATACTGTCTCTGTGTGCTCCTGACCACCAGGCCCCCATCCACGAGCTTGCCAGCGTCCTCCCTGGCTGCCCAGCTTCACCATCCTGCAGGCACTGGCACCCTTCAATGCCAGGAGAGCTCCCAGACATCAAGGGAGGCCTGAGATGCTCTTGGGAGATGGGGCACATTCCTTAAGGTAGAACATTCTGGAATGTGGGCCGTGACAACTGGAAGGGAGAGTTGGGGTCTGAAATGCACAAGAAGGTCAGCTCCTTTGTGCAGGACAGGCTGTGGACACTGCATCAGGTCCCAGGAACTGGGGGTCTGGGGAGGCCAGGGTGGCCCCTTGTCCTCCAACCCCAAGGGATGCTCAGAGAGCTTGGCTGGTCCCACAATCAAGCCGAGGGGCACAGGAGTAGGGGCAGACTTGGAAGGCCAGAGTGTCAGTGTGACCTGGTGCCTGACCAAGGGGGGCATCCAGCTGCTGCCATGCTTCAGCCCCAGCAGGTGCTGTCGGGTGTTTGGAGCAGGAAGGGATGGGGTGGGGGCATAACTGGCCCCAAGTCCATTCCTGTCACCCTGCTGGGACCTGGCTGCCCAGCTTCACCAAGCCGAGTGCAGGCAGGGAGCAGGAGGGACCCCTGCAGTCTCACCCCTGCTGGCTGCACGCCCAGCTCTGCCCCCAGGGTCCCCCCAGTGGCCAGCAGCTCTGCTCCTGGAGCTCAAAGGGCCTGGTCCCGCAGCGGCCCTCACTGCCCTGCCAGACTCCCTCTAGCCTGAGATGGACACCCTGCCACCTCCTGCCTCTGCGTCAGCCCTGGGCCCCTCACAAAGGGCCATGCTGGGGGTGTAACACGGACACTTACTCTTTCTCTGTGTGGGGCCAGAATCTGGCATCAGAGGCTCTGGGGAGGGTCCTGCTTGCCTCTGCCAGCTGCTGGTGCCCCAGGCGGCCCTGGGCTTGTGGCTGTGTCCTTCCAGCCTCCACCCCCACGGTCGGCGCTATGGCCTCTCCTTGGGACCCGCCCTCTCCAGCAGGACCTCATCTGAGCTGGTAAGACCTGCACAGGACCCCCCACCCCACAAGCTCGCCCAGGATCTGGGAGGATGTGCATTCCAGGGGGGCCCCTGTGCACCCCTCCACCACCCCTCCATGCTGCCCTTGGGCTCTCTGCCCCTCCAGGGCCCTGTGCCACCAGGGCCTGAGAGGGTTTCTGTCCCTTGGTGGGACCTACCAGCCCTGCTCAAGAGCAGGCAGCCCTGGGTAAAGCTTTCTGGGCCCGGATCAGCCCAGTACAATGAGTTCCGACCATCCCCTTGATGTCTTCCTCCTGGCCCCCCATCAGCCTGACCCTGAACGTGCCTTCCCACAGCAGTAGCGTCAGTGTGAGGGTGGTGGTGTGCAGACGGTCCTGCGGGGGCTGGAGGGAGGCTGGGGCAGCAGTGGGGCCCCTCCGGCTCAGCTTCCCCCTGGCAGGACTGTGTCCACAGAGGGCAGAGTCCCTGGAACCCCCTCCTCCTTTGCTTCCTGGTGCTTAGCCTTTCCTGGGGATCTGTGTCCCTGGCACAGAGCGAACCAGACCTTCATGGGACCCTGAAGTCCTGTGTGAGCCACGGCCCCTTCCAGCAAGTGGCACAAGGCCGGCCATGGACATGAACAAAGTGGAACTGCTGTGCAAGGAGCTGGACTCCGTCGCAGCTCTTAGCAGAGGAGTGGGAGAGGGGGTGCAGGCGCCCTGAGGGGGCCTTGGGCCTTGGACCTCGAAGTGGACCCTGTGGCTCGTTGAGGGAGCAGCTGGCTTTCTGTGGCTGGTCCTGAGTTGGAAAAGGAAAAACCCTAGGGATGCCCCCGGCAGTTGTTCAAGTCTGGGCTGTGTGCTGGCATTCCAGCATTCCCAGGGGCTATGGGCAGCAGGCTGCCCTGCGGACGGGCGTCCTGCAGTGGGTGTTGGCGCTCTGCCATCACAGGTGGTCCCTGAGGTCTGGGTGCATGTCCAGTCTCGGATGCGCATACCCAGCCAGCCATCCACATGGCTCTGCATTCATCCAAGAGCACAGAGTCCATTCCCCGCTCAGGCCTGGGCCCAGCGGTGGTGGGTGCAGGGTGTGGTCCCCGCTCCCAGCCCGGATGGGGGCAGGGCTGGGCAACAGGTGGGGGTGGTGGGCGCCGTCCAGGGGGGCCACCCCACCTCGTGCAGCCTGCCCGCTGTCCCCACAGCAGCTGCTCCAGCTCACCTGTACTCACGGTGTGCCAGCCTTGGAGCTGTGACAGCCACAGGCCCGCCGCTGAGCCTTCCTTCTGCCTGGCCACTGTGCCTTCCCGGGGACACAGGCTGCGTGTGGATGCATGTCATTTCAAAATGGTCTTCAGTGATACAGGAAAAGAACTAAGTCTACTGGTTGCTAAAAAAATGAACAAATTTAAAACTTGAATGAGACTTGGGGGCTTCTTTTGTCCAAACCTTTCATCTTTCCATGGTGGAAACAGCGCTGAGAGTGTCCGACGGAACGCGGCCAGGCTGGCACGTCCTGCCTGTAGGTGGGGCCTACCAGGGCACAGGCTGCATGCACAACAGAGCGGCCCTCAAGAGCTGCTCGCCTCCCACGACAGGGCTCGCCCTTGAGCTGTGGAGTTCAAGGCAGATGTATAAATGCAGAACCAGTTTTATTTCCGCCACACTCCCAGATGGTGCTCTGCCTGTCCCCCCACGGGCCCCGCTGAGGCCTGGGTCCTCAGATTGACTCCCTGCGCTAATAATGCCTTGACCGCTCAGAGGTGGTGGGTCTGCATGACCTTCATAGGCTGGTGTGCAAACTTTACTCTGGGGAGCCCTGGGGCCCTGATATGCGTGCATGCATGTTCGCGTACATCTGCTTGTGTGCAGCGTGATAATCTTGTTTTGAGTGTTTGTGCCCTCTACTGGTTTATCCAGGCACTGCCATCAGCAAAGCTTCCTAAATGGAAGTGACCCTATTCCCTGAGATCCAGTTTCACCGGGAGTGACAGTACATGCAATCCCCCTTACCCCCGCCCCCGCCCCCGCCCAGTGCCTTAAATTAGCCCAGAGCCCATTTTATCACATCAGACAAGCCTGCAGGAGCGGTCCGGGGCTGGCGCAGGGATTCCCAGTGTCGAGAATGCAGGCTCCTTGTGTCTCCCTGACTCACTGCTCCATTGTCAGCAGCAGGGGCTTTGTCCTTATGGCTCAAAATGTCTGCCGAGGGTCCAGCCATTGCATGTGCTTTCCAGCTGGCAGGAAGGAGGTTAGGAGACTAGAAGGGCCTCCCCTCCCTCTAAGCATGCTCCCGGGAGGTTGCACATCCGCTTTGCTTACTCTCCTTTTTGTGGCTCCACCTAAACCCCAGGGAAGCTGGGAAATCAGTTCTTGTTTCAGGATGTGAGGTTCTGCTCAGAGGGATACTGTGCTTCTGGAACTGTGTCCCCATGTGCAGGAGGAGACTGGGATGGGAGGTGGAGGAGTCCACACCCCACCCTGCAGCCCCATCTTGGGGCAGGGCTTGAGATGGCACCCCCAGTCTGTCCTGTAGCCCCTCTGTGGGACTCCTGGTGTTTACCTGCAGCAGTGCCAGGTTACTGTGACCCAAGCCACCCACCAGGCCCTGTGGCTCTCTTGTTCCCAGCGGCTGACTCAGGCATTCCTGACTCTGCTCAGTCATCGCCAGGAACGTAGGTGGGAACAGGATGGTTCCCACCCCCCGGGAGGCTGCAGGACGGCGGGTGGAAGATGAGCCCTGTGAAGGGACAAGACCATGAACCCCCGTGCCTCCGTGTCTTCATTTGCAAATAGGTCCCTGGCAGTTCCTAGCTCAGGCGCCATCAGTGTGGGTACAGTGCACAGAGCAGAGCGGGAGCACCAGGGAGGAGCCGAGCGCTGAGTCTATGAGAACCTGAGCTAAGCAGCTTGGCAGCAGGGGGTGCAGAGGGCAGACCGGCCTCCCCAGGGAGGGGGGCTGCAGGGCTGGGGGAGGCTGGGCTGGGGAGGCTGGGATGGGGGGAATGGGATGGGAGGCTGGAAGGGGGGAAGTGGGAGGGGTCTGGCTTCTGGCTGATGCTCTGCCCCCGGCTGCCCTCTCATTCGACCCCACGTTCAGGTCTGGGAGGCTGGCACTGGGCTCCCCACTCAGCTGCACCAGGCTGGCTGCATTCCGACTCCCTTAGGTGTGTGTGGGTGAGTTTCTGAGCCATCAGGCGGTGCCCCAGCCATCATCTCTTAGACATGTTGGCTTTTATTGCTTAAGTGTCGTGGTAAATAAACCTATAGACAATAGCTTAGAAGGTGCTTTCCAGAAAACAGTGGTTTTTAATGGTCACTTTCAGAAAGACCAGAGGAAGGAGGTGGGCATGGAGGGAGGGCCTCACTCAAACCCGCCATCACGCAGGGAGGTGGGAGGTGCCCTGGCCTGGGCTGGAGCCTCCGCCCTGCAGCCCCATCCTTGCAGGCGGCCGCGGGGCTGGAGGACGGTGGGTGCAGTGAGGACGTGGGCCGTCGTGCATACAGCGAGATGTCAGGAGTGCTCAGGTTAGCAGGACCCATAGACCCCCGGCCTTCAGTGTGCGGAGGCTGTCAGCCTCACAGCTGCGGCAGAGAGGCAGCTTGTCTGCCTCAGGATCTGCCGACGATGGCAGTGAGGAGGCTGGAAAGCAAACACTGCCCAGTGCCTTCAGCACAGCGGGGGCTTCACCACCTGGTGATGGTGGCTTGCGACTCTGAGAACATCCCCTCCTCCGGGGGCCTCCCCTCTGGCCACCCATGTTCTTTTTGCCCTTCCTCTGGGCTCGGGTGACTGACAGGGGACTGGGCCAGTGGCTCAGCACAGGCGGCAGCTGGCACCTCCCCATCTCTCATGGGACTTCCACCTGCCAAGGACCTGTCATTCTGAGGTCTGGCCACAGCTCCCTGTTCTGGGCTGGCTGGGCTATGGGGGAGGTTTCGCCCCCCCAGGAAGGGTCTTCTGTGTCATCTCCTCCCACCCTGTCCTCTGGGGACCTGTGCCTGGCGGTGGCATCCCCTCTCTGTCCCCACCACTGTGACTGCCTCCGGGGAGTCCATGTGGGTGGGTGCAGATATCCTTTCATCCATGGCACTCGGAGGATGCCCTCAGGCCGCTCCCCCGCCGACTCCCAGCTCCTCCCAAGTGGTCGATGACCAGCTGGACCGCTGGCCACCTGGGAGCTGAGTGGCCAGCATGGGTGATGGCACGAGGCTGAGATCCTGCCTCCTGCAGGCATTCCCTTCTGGCCCAGCCCCATCACCCCGCTGGGTGGGCCGCCATGCCGGCCACCTCAGGAGGTGGGTAGACCCCGCACTGGGAGGTGGTGCCTGCTGTGTCCAGGGTGCGGACTGGTCTCCCAGGCAAGGACCCCACTTCCCGCCAGTCAGAGGTGTGAGGGAAGCCACGCGGAGGCCTGCCTCCTCACCCCAGGGCCCTGGGCTTGGCTCCGGAGAATCAGCTCCTCCCTCAGGACCACCGCGGCAGGTGAAGGCCGGAGGTCCCCCCACCAAGGAGGCCCCCCACGGGGTGGGCACGTTGGGTGACCTTGTCACCCTGGGTCTGGGACAAGCCTCTGCAGGGACAGTTTTCTGCCCAGAAGGTCCCCTTTCCCACCCAAAGCTCTGATGGCTTCAGACTTGGAAAGCCAGCAACATCAGCTCGGATGGAGGTTGGCGCCAGTCTTGGGTGGAAACTTGGGGTCAGGGCCTGGGTCTACTCTGCGTGTTTTGGCCCTGCACCCACAGACTGTGGGTTCTGGGCTGACCTGAGCCGGGAGGTCCTGGGGGCAGAGGCCACCACCCACCGGCTCCACCAAGTGTTTCATTGCCATCGAGCTCCTTCCATCCCTTCTTCTCATAACCACCCAAAGCCCAGAGTCGGAACAGCAGTGAGTGTCACTCTCCTGCGCTGGTGGTCTGGTCAGGAGTCCAGGCAGACCCCAGAAGGCGGGTCTGCTTCCTGTGGCCCTGTGGGTCATCCCCTGGGTGGGATGGAAGGCCCAAGGAGGCCTCGCACGTGCCTGCCACCGCATTCCTCTACGGGACCCCTTCTCCCTCCTCACCGGCCCCTCCTCCTCATTGCTGTCCCTGGGAATCCTGGAATCAGAGGAGGACACCAGGAAGGGACACGGAGGCCTCTGGGCATCAGGCAGGGGGGCCCCACCAGGGCCCTGGAGATCCTTCTGCAGACACGGCTCTGGACCACGGAGCCACACGGGGCCCCAGGGCACAGACCCTGGGGGTGGCCTGGGCTTGTGCCCCCTTCCCCACAGGGTGCAGCATGTACTAAACAAGCCTTCCCTGACTCTCTTTGGGGACCACCAAGGGTTCCAGTAAGCAAGCGGGGCTCCAGACAAGCAGAGGTTCGGGGAGTGGGTGGTGGCCTCTCCCTCCCCACATTGGCCTTATTTTTTCTGGGGTTTTATTGCACCTTGCCCTGCTCATGAGGCCAAAGGCCAGCCTGGGGTTTGCTACCAGTGCATCCTGGTTGCCCCGGGAGGGTGCTCAGGGGCCCCCTGGTGGCCCCCTGGCAGCAAGGTCCCCACCACATACTCACCCCTCCTGCTGCACAGCCTCCTCAGTCCTGAAGAATGCTGGCCAAGCTGGGAAGCCGGGCCATCTGCTGGGCCCCTGAGCAGAGCAGAGATGGGCCCTGGAAGAGAAGGATGGGAGGAGGGTGCCTGGACCTGCACCCCTGAGGGAATGGAGGACCCGGGGGGCCTGGGCACCTGGGGGGAGCCCTGAAGTGGGGATGGTCCTGGGGATCCTTCAGCGAATCGAAGGAGATCCAGCAACTCACCAGGCTCGGTCCTGCCCAGCCTCATGGGGCCACCTCACCCAGAGGCCTCCAAAAGGCAGGTCCACCCCTACCGAGGGAGGTCAGGGCCTCGCTCTTGAAGCCCACGCCTTGCGGGAACACCCCACCCCAGGCCTTGTCATCATGGGGATGGCGAGAAAGGGACACAGTGACCCAAAGGCACAGGGCGGGGGCACAGCTGGGTGGTCAGCGGGGACCCCACTGAGCTGGACCCTCCCATGACCTCCTGTCCTGTGAGGAGGGGCTAGGGAGAGGCGGGGCTCCCCAAAGGGCATCCTGTCCTGCAGTTCAACAGAGGCGATCCCCATGCAGCACCCTGAGTGTGGGGGGTGGGAGGGAGATTGAGAAAGGGGCAGCCCTGGGAGCGCAGGGGGCCTCAGCTGAGCACACCCCCGCATGGGGGATGCCAGGCCTCCAGCAGGACAGCCAGCCTCCCTGCAGACTCCTGGGCACGTGCATGGCTCGGAGCCTACTCCCTGGAGAGCCCTTCTTCGTGGGCGGGGGTCCCATGCCTCACCCTGGGCCCTAGCTGGTCCCTCTGCTGAAACAAGCCCAGGTGTCCTGGGCCCTCAACCCTGCTCACTCCCCCTGTTACCCCAGGTCAGGCTGGCCATGTGGGCAGGAGGGGCAGGTGGCCCTGAAAGACCCCTCTGTGGTGAGAAAAACAATGTCAGTGTTTCTGAGCAGCTGCCTAGGTGCTCTGTATGTGAGCCAAGCTTGCAGGAGTCGGGCCTGTACATCAGCCCAGCCTGGGCACCCATCCCAAGTACCTCTCTGCTCTTCTCAGGGCGCCTTGTAAAGGGACCCTCAGCATGGAGCCCTTGGAAGTGAGGACCGCAGGCCGACCCCCTTGTGAGCACGGGGTGCTTGCTGCCCTGCTCTGTCCTGTGCGGCTGTTTTCGGAGACTGCCCTGCCTACCTGTGGCCCCTCTACCCACCCACCCAGCGGGCGTCTGTCAGTCATGACCCTGGACTGTGACTTCCTTTGGTGGGTGCATTGAAACCATGCCTGTAATCAAAATGACCCGGGTTCTTAGCAGAGTGGGAGCCTGGGTGCCGAGGAGCACCTGCTGCCCGTGGGGCCCATGTGGTCAGCGTGTGCAGGTCGCGCCTGCAGGCTCTCAGTGTCACACACCAGTGCCGGCCTCCCACGTGCCTTCCCCGGAGCAGGTGGCCTTGCCCAGGTGCACCATCCTCCTGAGCCGGGCACTCGGGCACTGAGCTGTGGTCCACGGTCGGGTCAGGCCTCATCCTGGGCCAGGGTGAGAGGGGAGGGGCCCTGGAAGGGCCCGCAAGGAGTCTCATTCCCATCCGGGGGAAGGGGCTCTGGACCCAGGCCGGGCTGCGCCCCACGCTATTTCCCTCCCAGCCCCATGGGCTTTAGGGTGGACTGTCTGCGCTGCTCCCCAGCTGTCACTGACACTGCCTTTCCCAGACTATCTATTTCCTCTGACTTCTGACCTCCAACCTCAGGTCCCTGCTCTGAAGTCTGAGGTCAGGATCTGCACCCTACAGGATGGTACCAGGCCCTTACCCTGCAGAGCTGACTCAGTGCAGCTGCCCCATCCCCGGGTGACCTTGTCCTCTGAACCTGGGCTGCCATTCAAGACCACACCCTGGCTGGTCCCACCCCAAGCCCACCCTTCACGCCTGGTGTCCGTCTGACCGCAGCCCTGGGTCCAGCCTGGAGCCCCCAGCTGCATCCGTGTCCCTGTGCCCCAGGCCTTCACCCCAGCCTGAGCCTGGCCGGACGCCAGGTGCAGGTCAGCTTCCCTGAAAATCCCTGACTGGCCCGCCCAGGAGCCCCACCGGTCCTCATGCCCCAGGACCCCCACCACACACCACCCCGGACCCAGTGCGCAGGGCAGGGCTCCTCATGTCCCCTTCCTCCAAGTCTCCCAGGGCCACTGCACGGCTGTGTTTCCCCGAGGGAGCTCCTGCCCCTCTGCCCTTCACCAGGGACCCCAGGAGTCTGGGGCTCTGCCTGGGCCACATCCTTGGTCAGTGGAGGCCACACCCTCAACCAGCCTGGGGGTGGGGGGCGCTCCAGATCCACAAGCCCACTGGCTGTGCGCCCTTCCCCTGCCTCCCCTCCCACTGCCCTCGGGGCCCCTCCCCTCCCTCCACACACTCTCCCATCCCTCCCCTCCACGAGACCCCCTACCCTCCGTGGTACCCCCATCCCCTCCCCCTCCCCCCACCCTGTCCTCAGCAGACTGGTCTGGGAAGGGCTGACCTGACCCCCGACCCCTGTGTTCTGGCTCCTTACAGCTCCAGGCCTTTCTTCTAAAGGAATTGCCATCGTTTGCGTGAGTTCTTGGGGAGATGCAGTTCAGTGGGTGGAAACCGTGCTCTGCTCTGACCCCTCCCCACCCCGTCCGCAGTTCACGGCTCTGTGAGGCCCTCTGCTCCTGATGGCCAGGCGCCTCCAGCTCTGTGTCCTCCGGCAGCTGGGGGCCACCTCCACCTCCCACCACGGGTGCAGGGGCGGGGGCTCCTGGTAGCCACTCTCCTTTGTCCTTCATGGCTTCTGTGTCAGGTCCTGTGTGCGCCCACCTCCTGGCGCCCTCCTTGGCTGGGCGCCCTGCCCTCTCCATTCCTGCCCAGTCTCCTTTTGCAGCCCCCACCCTCTGGGAGCTAACACCCTGGGCCCTACCTGCCTCTGCAGCCCAGCAGGCCATTCTGCCGACTCCCTTGGCCTCTGGGAACGCGCTGTGGCTCCCCACCCGGCCCCTCTCTGCTCCTGACCCCCAGGCTCTGGCAGGATCTCCAGTCATGTTTGTCCCTTGTGGGCAGGAATGGAAAGGCCTGTGCTCAGGAAGTGCTGGGCCAGCACCTGGTGAGGTGTTGGGGGCCATGGTGGCTGCTCTGTCAGGGTGGTGAGACCAGGCCACCAGTGTGCCCAGCAGGCACAGGCCTATGTGCCCTCTGCCTGCTTACTGAGGATGTTAGGCAGGAAAATGGATATGAGTGGCATGGAAACTGAATAAGGCTGGGAAAGCCCACTAAAAAGGACCCAGAGGTAATGAGTTAATCAGTTAAACCTCAAAAAGCCAGGAGTAATTTGGCCTGGAATGTTCAAATATTCCCCAGATAAGGGAGGGTATATCAGCATACCCCAAGTCTTTATTGTGTTAATCATGCAGGCCCGGCTTATTTTTTAACTTTACCTATATGTGTTTTTTTTTTTCTCCTCTGGCCTTAATCAAGTAATTTGCAACCTGGGCAACTAATTTAGCAAGCAGGCCCAGCCATAAACCACATAGTAAAAGGCAGGAAGGATTCCATCTTAAAAATAAGATTGCATTTTAAAACCCAGGAAGTTAAGAAGTAAGATTCTTAACTTACTCTTTAGCAAACAGACAATGACTCAGCCTACCAGTCTTGTTTGATCTGCCCCCAGGCCAAAACCCCCTGTATCTCAGGGAGAAATCAGAGCAGTAAATTCCTTGTGTTAAATTAATTTTAAATATTCAGGGACCACTTAACAAGTCTGCAACCCCAGCCCATGGTCACATTCCTGAAAAGTCCTTAAAAGGGGGAACCCCCAACCTTTCAGGGCACTCCTGAGGTCACCCACACTTTCTAAACGTGTAACCTTTTAACTTTAAACTTTCTCTTTTCAACCCTTCAGGGCGCTCCCCTCTCTGAGGTCACTGCACTTTCTAAGTGCACAGACTTTCTCTCTTTCAATAAAACTTGAACCATTCAAGGCGCCTTTCCGCCTGAGGTTACCTGCTGCACTTTTTCTCTCTTTTAAATAACTTTAAATAAAACTTTTACTCTGCTTCACCACTGTGTCTCTGCCCTTCAGTTCTCTGTTGTGGCGAGTCAAGAACCGAGGACAGGCAGAGGGAAGTTTGCCCGGGAGCCCAGCGGGCCGGCAGGCACCGAGGCCGTGCTGGGATAGGTGCGTGAGCAGCTGCTGTGCCCACAACCAGCTGGGGGTGCTAGCCTCATCCTGGCCCCTGGCACGCCGCAGGAGCCCGTGGGGCCAGAAAGTGCTTCCCAAACAATTGTTAGGGGTGAACTGCTTGTTTTTCTTGTGATAGAAATGCTGCTCCCACACCACTCCTTGAGGCACCAGTCTTAAAGCTCAGCTGCACGATGGCCGCCAAAGGTCAGCACTGAGCCTCAGGCCCCGAGTCCCTCGGACGGCAGTGCCTACTCATGCACAGCCACTCGGCTCTAGAACACACTTGGGCTCCCAGGCCTCAGCACCCCACCCTCGGGCAGATGTCAGGACCTGCTCCAGGTAACTGTGTGCACCCAAGACTCCTCGGAAGCCCAACCCACATGATTGTTGGGTGGGGAGGCCCATCCACCCTCACCGTGGGGGCCCGGGACCCCAGGAGAGGGGAGAGTGGGGGAGGGCAGCCCAGTTCCACTGAACTTATACGAGGCCTGGGCAAGGATTTTGAGCATCATGGAGGAGGAGCAATGAGGGAAGGGGCTGACTTTTGGGGGCCAGAAGACACAGGGGTGTGAAGGTGCTGAGGCAGGTCTGGAGTGAGCCTAGAGAAGGGGCAGGGGGTTTGGGGAGAAGTGGCCTGGGCTGGGAGGAGCGGAGGTGCCATGTGGGGACCCCTGAAGAGGCTGTAGGTGCAAAGGCAGGATCCCCAGATCCCGCGGCCCACCCGGACTCCTGCTCCGCCCCGACATGGGATTCTCCCTAGGGATACTGGGTGTCGGTCCATGCAGGGCCTCTTGGAAAAGTACCCTGGTGAGGCCGCTGAGAAGTCATTTCCTGGGGTTGATGGTTAATTGAGTGTGCAGGCTTGAAAACAATTGGACCCATTTCTGGGAATCCCGTGAGAGGGGAGGAGCTAGTGATAGTGGGCAGGCTGTGGGAGAGGGGGAGTGAGGGGGCAGGGGTTCTGGGGTCAGGTGCACGGTGGCCAGGACCCCGACCCCCACATACATTGGGGCCCTGGGACCCCTGTGCTCACTGTCACTAACCTTTCTCTGGGCTGCCGAGGGGAGGACCTGCAGCTCCTGTTCTGCCATCCAAACAGCCCCCTCCTTCTCCAGCCCTGGAGCCCCCAGGTGGAAACGGTGAGGCCCTTAGCAGAGGCCAGTGGGAGTCCTGGCCCAGGTGGGGAGCAGTCAGAGGGGCCCTGTGCAGCAGCAGGAAGGTGAGATGCGGGGGTGCGGTGCCTCCTCCACTTTCAGCCTAGAAGCGACTGCCAGACGCATGAGGGCCAGTAAACCACCCAGGTGCTCCTACTCCCTTGAGAAGGGGGCATAGCGATTTACAATGAAGGTCTGCAGAGCTAAGAGACAGATGAAAAACCGTAATTCAGCCAGGTATCAGACCCAGAAACTAGTACTGTAGGTACCAATTGCTATTAAATTGGGAAAGATTAAAATGATAGCCAGTACTCCCAAAGGGCCCGTGAAATCCACTTGAGGTGTTTCTGGAAAGCAATTTTCATATTGTTCAGCCTAATAAGCCACTTCTAGAAAAATCTGCCCCAAGAGTTCAAAGATAGGGAAAAAGCTTTCTGAACAAGGATGTCTGTTGCAGCAGCATTTACAGGAACTAAAAACTGGAACAACGTGACACTCCAATAGAAAAATGGGTGACAAATGTAATATGCCCCTTAATGAGGGCTGGTGTGCTGTGATTTTTATGGCATGGGAAACACTATACATTCCATGAAAAATGCAAAATGATAGCAGTTATGGATATATACTTCAGAATATATGTGTAACACATACTCATGCATATATATTCAGACACACATCAGAAGAAAATGCCAGATTAATGGTTTATACCCACCTACAGGTGGTGGAATCATGCTTTTCACTCATCTCTTGTATTTGTCCTGCACTTCCCAGCTATGTTATACAAAGGTGTTACTTTTATAGTCACAAAAGTTATCAAAATACAAATGTGCACACATTACGTTTGCCCTACAAAACCGCCTCACCCTTGTCTGCTTCCGGCTGCACAGGGTGAGGGGAGGGCCCGGGTAGCACAGGGGCCGCACTCTGCCTCCTGTGCTCAGCCCACCCCATCGGGCTCCCAGGGCCTCTGGTACCAGAACAAAGGCAGGATCAATATCCCGCACCAGCTTATCTCTGGTTATTTCCTCAAACACCCAGATTGGTAACCACCAGCTCTCCTGATAACCCAGCAGTAAACAGGCGGCCAGGGAGGGCCCCAGGCGACTAAGGCCAGGGCAGTGAGAGTATAGCTCGTGTCCTGGGCAGGTGCCCCGGGCTGCCCTGGGGAGCGTGGCCACGGGCGCAGGGCCTTCCGGGAGAGCAGTGCTGTCACCCGGCAGCCTGGTGCCACAGGTGCCCAGGGGCAGGACAGCTGGGCACCAGCTCGAGGCTCTGCTGCTCTCCCCCTCCCCACCCCTGCCCCTCTCTGCCTGTCTCCCCCACCTCCCCCAGATGAGCCCCTATCATCTGGCATCCTGCCCACTCTCTTGTCCCTGAGGGAGGACAAAGGCAGAAGGGATAAAGATGAAAGTCAGGGTGGGCTTGATGGGGTCGAAGCTAATCCCGCAGACTTAACTCCGGCCCGAAGTCAACGCATCCAGGCTTGGTGGGGGCAGGAAGCACAAACGCCCTGACTTCTGACTACTCAGTAACTCAAGCCTTATAAACACGGCTCCTGCATGAAAACAAACGACCAGCCTCAAGACAAAGGTTAATGCCTGGGGATCACGAGACCGTCCCAGCCGCCCTCACCCGTGGGGAGCTCTGTCTTCCTGGGCGGTGCGTGTGGCCGGCTGACAGAGTCGCTAATGATCAACTCATGCCCCTCGTGCCTGCTGTCCTGGGGCTTCGGGGCGCCGTCCTGCTCCTCTGTGTTTATGGACGTCCCAGGAGCAAGGCCCTCACGCCTTGGCTGTCTGCCCAGCACAGGAAGAGGTCACAACTTGGCTTCGACCTTCCCACTGACCTGAAAGCCGGGTGCCCTCTTTTACTGCTAATGTGTAAATGTTTGAAGCAGAGCACGGGCCCTATTGTGTTACAATCTGATAGAGACATAAAATTGATTAAGGTTTGGGTCCACCAAACCTTAATTAAAGGCTCCAATAAGCTATCTGGTCCATTTCAACTATATTTTAAAAATTGTATGAAATCAGCAAAGATTATTGAACAATAATATTAATAACAGCTGCTCTTAGTGCCCTGTGGCACGTGGACTATTCTATGTCTTATTGGTGGGGTGTGACTCAGCTTTCCTAGGGGGCACTTTGCTATCCGTACCCAGACACAGGGGCAGCCTGTGGCCCCGCGATGCCCTCCCAGCAATCCACCCACATAAATAATCCACATCACGGATTGACTCATATGATCAGGGAACACGGATGTAAAAGCTCTACATTAATCTGTGGGATTACCTGAGGACTGTCCGGTGGGTCCAATCTAAAAATGAAACTGTAATGATCACATTGAGAGAATAAAGGGGAACAAGTCCATAACCATCTCAGAAGCATAGAAACGCGTTTCATAAAGCTCACCACTCGCAATGAGGCAGGGCCTCAGAGGTGGGCCACGGCTGAAGGGCAGGGGTTCCCTCGGGGGGAATGAAATGTCCTAAAACTGGCCAAGGTGATGATTGCACAACACCGTGAATTTACTCAACAGTGAACTGTACAATTGAATTGTAAATTGTGGTACTCGTATCTCAATAAAACTGCTACACAAAAGTAAGAAAGCCTCTTAGTAGAAGAGAAGGGGGTCCCTTAATCTGACAAGAGTTAGCACAAAAGCCTCCATACCCACCGGCCCCACCAGTGAAATACTGATGGCTTCTCTGGCAAGACAAGAAATGAGGGAAGGGAGGCCCTGTTACCAGGTTTGTGCTGGACACGTGTAAGGAGGCAAGAGAAACAAGAGAATAAAAGATGAAAGGGCGGGAAAGGATTAGATAAAACTGTCATTTTTCAGTTGGCATAATTTTGTGTTGAAAGTATCTTTAAAAATCAATGGTTAAAAGTATTAGGAAAAGATGTCGATATAAGGTCAATATACAAAAAGCAATTGTATCGCCATGTATATCAGTAATATACAATAGGAAGATAAACTTTTTTTTTGAAAGCACCATTCACAAGTGTCAAAAACAATCATATTCCCAAGAATAAATCTAATGAAAGCTCTTCAAGTCCTCCTCACAAAAA
This sequence comes from Manis pentadactyla, assembly GCF_030020395.1. NCBI lineage: Eukaryota > Metazoa > Chordata > Mammalia > Pholidota > Manidae > Manis > Manis pentadactyla. Next base: position 141,297,178 of record NC_080020.1, on the reverse strand, counting down.
CCCATAAAACACTGAGAGAAAGAAGGCCTAAATTAAGTGATAACGTCTGATACAAAACCATTATAAAGCCACGGGGATTATAGCCACATGCCTTCACAAAAAGGCCGCTTGCCCACATGGAAAGCGAGGAGACAGAGCAGCAGGCATGAACCCAGGGTTTCCGGTGAGCAGGTCTGCAGAAAGGGTGGGTGTGTGCATTTTGAGGAAGTGGTGCCTGGTCATTCGGTACCCAAACAGGAAAGGGTCCCGACTGCCACCTCCCAGTGCACAATGCGAAGAGGAAGGTCACCTTCATGTTCAGGGTGAAGCACAGCAGCTTCCAGAACACAGCGCAAGAGATGCCTTCATGACCTCAAGCAGCAAAGAGAGGCTGGAAGCAGGTGCTTGGATGACAAGGTCCTTTCACCCAGGACCCCAGTGAGTGGGAAGGGTGCTGCACCCCAGAACATAGTAAGGCATCCTGAGGATGAACAGGAAGGAGCTGGCATCCCAATAGGAAAGGACACTTAGATGGGGTTCATGGTAGAGAGCCGACAGCCAGTGAATGCACAGGATGGCCACCAAGGAAAAGCAAATGAAAGCCACAGTGGGACTTCAGTGGCCGTAACTCCGAAAGACAGAGGTGCCAAGGTGGGATGGGGGCGCCCCTGGGATGGCCAGGGGACTGGCTGGGCCCCTCTTGCAAGCCGGGTGGTGGCCTCTTTGCTAGCTGGGTGTGTGGGGAACATGGAGAAATCTGTGTGCTTGTCCCCAGCTGTAGCTGACTCTCATGTGTTTCCTGAGCATGTGTTTCTTCTGTAATAACAGTTGTCACAGCACCGTGGTGAGGCGCAGGCTGAGGGAGAGGCCGCACCTGCTGGGGGGCCCAGAGGCTGGCAGGACGGAGACCGGTCCTGAGAAGACCTCACCGCTAGCCCCGCTTAGCATCCCCAAGGTGGACAAGGGTAGCTTCTCGTGGTGCCTGGCTCTGAGGGAGGCGTGGAGGTGCCTGAGCAGCTGAGTGAGTTCCCTAGACTCTGGGGTGGGGTGGGGGGCTAGGGGCTTTGTCTGTGGCTTTATTGGCTGCAGTCCTTCTGGTTGTCTTCAAATATGGTTTCAGGGAAAGCAAAAGGTTCGTAGACTCAGATCGTCTAGCCCCCTGTGCTACCCCACAGTTCTGGACAGGAACTGACCCTTGTCACGAAGGCCACGGAGCGCCACTCTGGGCTCCCTGTTCCCTGGGACGCCGGCACCGGCACCCTCACATGGAGAGCATGTGAGTGGCAAGTGCCCTCCACAGGCCTCGGGCCTCGGCGGTGACCAGGACACAGCCCCTGCTGTGGGCCTCACATTCCAGTGGGGCCAGAACATACGGGTTAGCCAAGGGGCTAAGTAAGCCTCGAGGTACATTAGAAGGAAGAGGGCAGCCGATGGGGAGACGACGGCCCTGGGACTGGGGAGCAGCGTGTGAGGCATGGGGGTGGCCTGCATGTGTCCAGGCCACGGTGAGAAGTGGGGGAGCACCTGCCTGTGGGTGGGAGGCAGAGGCCTGGGGGGCAGGACCACCCCTGAGGGCCGCAGGCAGGAGTTGGGGGAACAGGTTAGAGGTCACAGAGGTCAGCCAGGCCAGGCCACCAAGGCCTTTGCCCTTAGGGATACAGGAGGCGATGGTGGGGTCTGAGTGGGAGGGCTGGGAGCTCAACCGTGGTCAGGATGCTGTGGCAACCTCCCTCCTGCCCTGCCTGCAGCTCTCTGTCTCTCTCTTTCTGTCTCTGTCTCTGTCCTTCTATCTCTGTCTATCTCTATCTCTTTCCCTCTGTCTCTCGCCATCTCTGTCTCTGTCTCTCCATCTGTGTCTCTCGTCTCCGTGTCTCTCCGTCTCTCTGTCACTGTCTCTCTGTCTCTGTGCAGTGGCCTCCACCCAGGCTACCTGCCTGTCTCAGGAAGCAGATGTCCCTAAATGCTAAACTGACCCTTTGCTTCCAGCCCCCACCCGTCTGCAGTTTCCCCCGTCCTGAGGGCAAAGGTTGGGTTCCTAAACACACCCTCCCCTCCCTGTGACCCTCACCCACCTTCACTGGATTGTCCTTGAATGTCAGTGTGGACGAGCTGTGCAGGGTGGTCGTGGAGGCTGGGGCACAGCCATCCAGCAGCCCAGACCACTGACAAGATGTGCAAGCAGAGGTGGGGTGACTGGCATCCTCCTGGGAAGGCCGGTGCACCAGGTTGGGGAGCCCCAGCCATCAGGGAGGCTCTGCAGGCTGCTAACCCTGAAGCTGGACAGAGGCTGCAGGAAGGGCGTTCCAGGGAGAGGCCCTGCTGAGGGATGGGTGTGGCCGGTCACTAACCTGAGAAGGTGACCAGAAGGCAGGCAGGGTGGCTGAGCTCAGGATCGTGGGTGGGGCCACGACCAGGCGCACGGCCAAAGCAGGGAGGGGATCCCGTCCACTCAGCGAACTCAGGAGCCCCGCTCCACTTTGGTCTCAGCTCAGACCCTGAGCAGGTCCTGCCTGCCCCCCCAGCCTCAGTGCTGTGCCTCTGGCGCTCCTCCATCCTGAGGTCACCAGGTGGAGGTCACATCGCTCTCTGGATGTGTGGCTGGTTTCCCTGTGTCCTGTGCCTGACCTCTCTGCTCTGAGGTTGGGACATGCGTCCCAACCCTGTCCAGGTGCCCTGCTCGGGGCTGCACCATACGTGGTGCTCAGTGGAGTACAGAATCCTGGAGCCCCCAGGGAGGCTGGGAGGCAGGCAGGGAGGGCCTATGGGCCCAGCCCAGAGGCCCCCCACATCCAACGTGGCCCTGAGTACCCTGATGCAGGTAGGATCCAGGCTTCCTGAGGACAGATTTAGAACCCAGAGCTCAGCAGGAGGGGTCTGGGCAGCTCCCAGCTCAGTGTAAGCTGGGCAGTGGCTGCCCCTGGGGCCAGGCTCCAGCCCTGTCTCTGCACCCAGTTGGGGGGATGCCCCAACACCCAGTGTGTTGGCAGAGAGCTGGGGGGAGGGCTGCTGCCCGCCCCTCCTGCATGTGCAGGTGTGGCTGTGGGTTGTCTCGGGGAGCCAGTGTCCAGCACAGCCAGGCAGCGCTCGCTACATCCTCTGGGCCCCTGCGCGGGATCTGCCAGCAGTGCTGCGAGGGGGCGGGGGCAGCTCACCTGTGCAGCGGGCGTCTGCGCAGGGAGGGGCGGGCCGTCCCTGCCACGGCCTGGAGGGTCGGCGGGTGCCTCTGCAGATAAGGCATTAACAGTCTCGGGCTCGCCCTCCGGATCTGCTGACACTTCCTTTCGGCCAGGCCCTTGGGGTGAGGTGCCAAAGGTTCCCTATAAAGTGCTAGGGCTCCTGCTGTGGCCACTTGCCCTCCGGGACTCACCACCAGCCACACGGGGCCCCGCCCAGCGACCACCATGCCAAGGCTCACGCTGCCCAACCCGGGCCTGGAGGACCGGATCCCGTCTCTGGACCAGCTGGGGGGCATCGAGAAGGAGGAGGCCAGCTCGCGGCCCAAGTGGGACAACAAGGCTCAGTACATGCTCACCTGTGTGGGCTTCTGTGTGGGCCTGGGCAACGTGTGGCGCTTCCCCTACCTGTGCCAGAGCCATGGCGGAGGTGAGCTGGGTGGCCATGGGGGCTGTGTGGGCCGGGCGAGGCCGGCGGGCGTCCGCAGCAGCCCAGCCCCAGGGGCGGGCAGTGCCCGAGGCCAGGGGCAGAGGGCAGGGCCAGCTGGGCTGGAGGGCAGCTCAGGCACCCACATGTCGCAGCTTGTGCCCCAAGAGGCTGGTGAGTGTACACCCATGTTTTGGGGAGCTTCCAGAGAACAGCTGTGACCTGGGCGTGGGGGACCTCTGGGGGAGCCCCTCCGGAGTGTGGAAGGTTCTGGTATGAGGGGCAGTAAGCGGGCCTGCGGTGCATCTGGCCTGTGGGCACTCACGTGGTCCTGACTCCACAGGCAGGCAGTGGTCCCCTGATGGACAGAGGAGGGGCTCGGATAGCAGCAGGTGACCCACGGGGGGCACTCAGGCAGGGTCTTGACCCATGAGCAGGGCACTCCTGCTGGGACCCCCCTTCCACCCCTGAGGCCTCCGAGGGTCTTGCCATGCCCAGGGGTCTCCTCCCTGGACCGGGCTGCTGCTCCGCAGCTGCAGAGCACTGGGGTGCCGGCTCTGAGTCCCCGTGGCCCCGTCCTCCACACACCTTCCCGGCATGCACAGGCTGCATGGGTGGAGGTCACACTCCAGGTCCCCCTCACCCCCACGCGTCCAGGCCACTGTCTCCAGGAGCCCCCAACCCTGAGTAGGGGGCTGCATTTAGCGCAGGAGGAGGTGTGGGCAGGTGGAGGGCTCCTGAACAGACAGGATGCTCTGGGACGCTCCAGGCTCGGGGTGTCTCCTTAAAGATGATGTTCTGGTGACATGAGCTGGTGGGGTTCTTTCCTTTCTAACTGAAGTACCTGCAGACTGTCACCTGGTGTCCTTGGGGAAAGCAAAGTGGGGCTCCTGAGTCAGTCTCAGCAACCCCGCATTGCCCTGGACCTGCACTGCAGAAGGTCTGGGAGGGTGTGTCTTACACGCTTCAGCCCTGCCTGAGCTCTGGATCGTGTGGGGAGCAGGACGGGACCCCAGGAGCCCCCTGTGAGGTGGAGGGTCCCCAGCAGCACAGTCGCCAACAGCCAACAGTCCCCAGGTCCCACTTGCCAGCTGCCCCCAGCCAGGCTGGGTGGCCCCTTCCCTCTGACACTTCCTGGTGGTGTCCCTCCAGGGCCACCCTCGGGGAGGGTCCCAGCCATGCCCTACACCTGGGGCACCTGCTTAGTTCCCGTGGGCGCCCAGCACACAGGAAGGCTTCCTCCCAACAGCCGGGGAGGAACGACCACATCCCCTGGCTGGGGCTCTGGGAGGGCGTGGGGTCTGGGGCCCCTCGGGATGGATCCACTGTATGGGTGGGGCCAGAGGCTTGTCCGCAGAGCCCCAGAGGAATGCCTGGGCGCTCTCACTGTGGGCCTGAGGGGGCCACCTGGGAGCACCACCTCCAGACACCACAGGCAGGACTCTCCCCACAGAGGCCTAGACCCCGGGGGTGCCGTGTGGCTGCCCCGCCCTGTCCGCAGAGCTCAGGGTCCCTGTTCCCTCTGCTGCAGGCCAGCGGGTGGCTGGCCCTCCCATCCTGGGTGAGGCTGCTGCCCCCATCTTTGTCCACTCTGGGCCCCCCAGTCTCCTCTGCAGGGCCCCACTAGCATTGGGGTACCCTCTGTGTGCCCCCTCTCTTGGCTGTGCTCCCCCCAGAGGGCTTCCACTGCCCTCACCCTCAGAGCCCCAGAGACCGTCACTGAGGATGCTGACATGGCGGCCTGCGGCTGGCTGGTGAGCCCTCACGGTGACGTGTCCCACCCACAGCCGCAGCTCAGGGGGAGGGGCACAGTTCTGTGCCTTGAAGGAAAGTGACAGATTTGAGGGTCCTCGCGGCCTTTCAAGCTGACAATCAGTTGTGGTTTGGTGAAAATGGAATTTGCTTCCAATTATTTCTAGGAGTTTTGGATAAATTGGAAAGTAAAACAAATGATCGTTCACTTTATGTTTAACTTTCTATCATGGAAAAAGATTAAATACAGAAAAGCAGAGGAAACTGAAGACTTATGCAGGCGCCGTAGATTCAGCCATCAGCACCACCTTGCTGTCCTGTCCGCGGTGGGGAGGGGTGCAGTGTGCACGCACACCCAGAGGCCATGTCTGCCATGCGGCTTTGACTGACCATGCCAGGGGTCCCGCATCCTGGGTCACCCTGGTTGGTCCCTGGGCATCCTGGTGTCCAGGAGCAAGCACTTCCCAGGCGGGCTTTGCCATCTGCTGTGTCCCTGGGCCTCTCCCATGGCAGCCATGCTGGCGTTGGGGTCTGTGCTTACCTGCAGTCTAACAAGGAGGTCCGAGCCCCAGGGGGCAGATGTGCTCACACTGCACAACCCGTGGGGTGGGCACAAATCACCCAGCGCCCTGGCCCCAAGGGGCCTCTCGGCCACACAGCAGTAGCAGCACTGGGCATGGGGTAGGAGAAAACGGGGTGGGGTGGGGATGGCCTGGAATGGGCAGTGCCTCGGGATTTCCCCAGCCCCATGTGAGCAGAACGCCTTGGCTGTCTAGGGGCAGGGGAGGCCCGGGGCAGGCTGCGCTGGGAGGAGGCAGCCTGGTGGGCAGGGCGGGGGCTGGGCTCTCCCTCTGCCTTCCCTCCCGCTACCCCGTCACAGCCCCGTGACCAGCTCCCTGGGCTTGCAGGCTGCCCTCACCCTACCCACGTCTAGGGTGGGCTCCAATCTGGGGCTCCTCAGCCATCCCTCGGCAGCGGTGACACAGATCTGGCCACCAGGGGTTACTTCTGGGAGCCCCACCAGGCTGGTAAGCCCCTCACACACTGCCCCCCACCAGCCTGCTCATCACAGTATTAATCAGGCCAACCAGCCGGCCCACGGATGGGGCCACGAGCGCACTCTGTCCTCCCCAGGCCGAGAGGGGTGCTTGCATTTAGATCTTGGGCCCTGCCCATCCTGCCCTCCCAGCTCACCCACATCTCCAGGGAGGTGCCCCACATGTGGGGACCCCACCTCCTTACCCAGCCTCTGTGCACACCCACCCCAGAGTGCAGCCACAATGAGGGTTCAGCCTATTTGGGGGGACCGTTCAGGGCCTGGGGATGGCCCCAGGGGGCAGTCCTAGGCCAGGAGGGCAGAGCAGGGCCCCTGGCATGGGGCCCAGGCTGGTCCTATTTCTGGGGTCCCCACCTGGACCCTGGCGAGCTGCCTCCTGCCCCAGGCCTCCTCTGCCAGAGGCTGTGTGCTTTCCTGTCCCTGGAGTGGGTAGACCAGGTGCCTTTCCTGTTGTGTGCTGACTGGGATCCCCCAGACTGGACAACAGGGCTGACAGCACTGAACCTGGGTGGCCGGCAGGCCAGACCCAGGGAGGGCAGCTGCTCCCAGCACTGCCCCGTCCCCTCAAGAGGCGGCTCTGCAGCAGCCCAGTGCTGCCCAAGGGAGTGTGTCGCATGACAGATCTGCTTTGGGTGGTACATCTGGACTGGAGGCCAGCAGAGCCGGCAGGGGAGGCCCTGGGCAAGGGGAGAGCAGAGATGCTCCTCTGGCCACAGGGGACAGAAGGGGACTGGGAGGCGGGGACCCCAGCCCCTGCGTGGGCGCCTGGGGGAGGCCCTCGGCCCCTCGCGCCCACAGAGACACCCGGTTTGCTGGTCCGTGCGCATCGGTGGCACACACCCATGGGGGCTGCTGGGCGTCGTTTCCACGGCCTCTGCCCGGAGCCTACCCGGAGCGCCGCTCTTGAGGCCCTGACCTGGCAGGAGACCTGCCGCTCCCTCGAGCCTCCTCTCCTGGCCCCTGGGGGGAAGCAGGTGAATTCCTGAAACAAGGGCACCCGTGCTTCTGCGGATGGGTGCTCCCCTCGCTCCGCCCGCCCCCTCTGCCTCTGTGCGTCAGGGGAGGGAAGGGCGCGTGCTCGTGGCTCCCAGGCAGCCCAGGGAGGCCGTCTCTGAGGACCTTTGGAACCATGCGGGCGCCTGCCTGGCAATTAGGTGCTCTCCTTCCTTCCAGGGACCTGCCCCCCTCCTCCTTGCCTCCCCCTTCAGGAGGAAGGAGCAGCGGCTGTCTGGTTCCCCTTGGAAAGAGCATTGCTTGACTCCCTTGAGAGAGCTCAGAACATGCCGTTCCCTGGAAGGAGCGGGGCTGAGTGCCTGCTCCACGCCGGATGCCGCCTGGCCTGTGGGTGCCAGGAGACAGGTCCCACCCCACCCCCCAACATGAGGACGTGGGGGGCTCCCTGCCTCCCCGTAGGCCTGGGGCTGGCCCAGGCCTGCCTTTGGGGGTGGGATGGGTGTGTGCCGGCCTGCCTACCCTTCTCCCGGTTCACTGACTGTGCCTGCTGGTAGCTGAGCCTGGTGCCGGGGGACCCATATGCCTCTGTCCCACATGGAAGAGGCCACTCTGTCCCTACCACAGCTTCACCCTCTCTGATGCCCACCCCATGAGCAGGTGCCCCTGGGCCGCCGCGCTTCCTGACCATGAGCCTGGGGCCCAGGCAGCTCCTACTCCCCCCCCAGGGCCCCCCAGGGTTTCCTCTGCTGGCATTGGGTCACTACTCTCTGCTTTGTCCTCCTGGTCCCTTACTGTTAATGTCCCCCAGGTGTGGTCCACAGTCCCTGCTTTCTGAGAATTCCTCACCTTCAGGCTGAGTGGGTCCTGGCGCCCCAGGTTGGGAGGGAGGCCTGCATGGGGGTCGTCCCAGTGGGGGGACTGAGGACAGTCCATGGGTGGCAGGAGGCACTGCTGGGCCCCAGGAGCCTGTCCACCCAGCAGGACAAGGCGGAGGACAGAGAGAGAAGGCCTAGGAGTCAGCCCAGGAGCGGAGGGGACAGGGGCTGGTGGAATTGGCCAGCCCAGAGGGGCTGTGTACCTGACCCCTACTGGCTCTGCCCTGCGGCCCCAGGTCTCTGTCTGTCACACTCACATGCACACACATTCCAACGCATCCATATGTGCACATGCACACCCATGCACTTGCATACACGGACATGCCTGTACACACACTGCCACCCCACCGAGGACTCTGGCTCAGGGTCTGACACCTGCCCTGACCAGAAGACCAGTCTGGGGAGGCACTGGGTGAGGTGAGGCAGGAGTGAGCAGTGGCAGGGGAACCAACAGGAGTGTCGGGCAAAGGCAGAGGATAGGGAGGGTGCTGGTTCAGCCGGGGCGGCAAGGCGGTGGGGGTGCACACGGGCATTGCTGGGTGCAGGTCCGTGCGAGCTCAGGGCGAGGCAGCCCCAGATGCAGCAGGTGCATGGCTGACCCCCACATGGCGGGGGTGCAGGAGGTGTCCCTGCCCAGCACTGTGCCACAGGGCAGTGGTGCTGCCCGGAACAGCACCTGCTTGTCTCTGTGATGCCGCCCTTGGTCAGGAGATGGCTGCGTCACCGCCCCCTCCCCACCAGGGGCCTTCATGATCCCGTTCCTCATCCTGCTGGTGCTGGAGGGCATCCCGCTGCTGTACCTGGAGTTTGCAATTGGGCAGAGGCTGCGCAAGGGCAGCGTGGGCGTCTGGAGCGCCATCCACCCTGCCCTGAAGGGCGTAGGTGCGTGTCTGCCTGGCCTGGGAGTCCTTCTGGGGCCTCCCCACTCTCTTGTCACCAGCTGCTTCTGGGTAAAGGCAAGTCCCAGGATTCAACCCCCGAGGCCTTTGCAAACCCTTCCTTAGAATCTCACAGGCAGGAAGGCTGCAGAGTCCAGGTCAGGACCACTGCTGGCCACCCCTGACACCCACCGGAGTCCCAGGGTGCCTCGGGAATGGGGCATGGACATGGGGCAGCCCACCAACCCCCACGCCCCGCCCAGTGCTGCCTGCCTGCTCTTTGGGATTCCTTTGTCCACTCAGAATCTGTGAGAAGGCCCCCGCAGAGTGACTGACCCCCAGCGCTGACCTCCCCGGGCACTGAGCCCCCACAGCGCTGGCCCCCACGGTGACAGCCCTGTCCCCCAGGCATCGCGTCCATGTTTGTGTCCTTCATGGTGGGCCTCTACTACAACACCATCATCGCCTGGGTTATGTGGTACTTCTTCAACTCCTTCCAGGACCCGCTGCCCTGGAGCGACTGCCCGCTCAATGCCAACCGGACAGGTGAGCCCACGGCGCGCCTCTGCACATGCAGATTGATGGTCCCCGAACAATCACCCCATATTTCCTAAAAATCCGGAGGGCTGCAGCTGAGGTCTGGCCAATCCCAGAGCCAGTTTGAGGAAACGGCCTTTAGAAAATCACGGTGTGGAAGAGCTCTAAGAGCCCCAGGCAGGCCCTTAGGGAGGAGAGGGGCAGGGGCAGGGGCCCTCCCGCACAGCGCCCTGCCCAGCCCAGAGACCCAGTCTCCAGCCTTGTGGTGAGGAATCCCGTGTGGGGTCCTGGCCACCAGCCAGGAGTGTGCGGCACTTTCCGGAGAAGGCTGCTCACAGGTGGTGTCCTGGTGCTCCACACCTTTCCCCCTTCTTCTCCAGAGTCCCCTGGTTGGCAGGGTCCCCAGCCCTCCCCACGTGGTCCTTCAGGGACCCCCAAAGGGGGGAGAGCAAGAAGTACAGACCGCCTGCCTGTGGGGGCTGGGGTCGCGCTCAGCCCTGCAGCTGTGTGCACACCTGAGCCCAGGCAAGACCTGTGTGTTTTGCCAGCAGAGGGTCCGCAAGGCAGGCAGTGGCCAGTGAGGCTTAGGGCACAGATCTCTCCAGATGCCTGTGGGGGCCTGCAAGGTGCCCCTCAGGTCAGAGGACAGGCCTACCCCATGGCCTCCCTTTGGACCTATTCAGGGGATGGGGTGAAGGTCTTCCAGGATTGGACTGCTTCCCCCTTAGCAAGCTCACTGTGGTTCCATGAGCCTGAGGGGCAACGAGGACCCTGGTGGGGCGGGGACAGCATGTGAGGTCAGAGTGGCTGGCACAGTCTGCAGCTGGGGAGCCCCAGAAACTGGCCACCTGCATGGCTGAGTGTCTAGCCCAGGGCGCTGACTCCCGGCTAAGCCTAGCATGGGGGCAAGAGGGAGAAGGCAGGCAGTCCAGGCCTGGGGCACACCACATATGTGCATGTGTATGCTCGAATGTATGCATATGTGCATGCACCTGCGTGTACATGGACCTACATGCAAGTGTGCACACATGTATGCACGTGTCTGCACACCAGTGTGCTCGTGCGCCTCTGTGTGGACACACATGTATCTACGTGCAATGCATGTAGGCACGCAAGGTACACTGCATGCGCATGTGTCTGTGTGCCTGTTGTGCACATGTGCACACAGGTGTGTGAGTGTGCACGTGTCCCTGCGGTGGTACCTGCAGCGTGGGCCCTGGGTTTCCCCTACCTCCGGGCCTCAGCTCGCACTGTGGCCACACTGTGTGCGTGCGCCCTCCCCAGGCTATGTGGAAGAGTGTGCCCTCAGCTCCTCCGTGGACTACTTCTGGTACCGGGAGACCCTCAACATCTCCACGTCCATCAGCGACTCAGGCTCCGTGCAGTGGTGGGTCCTGCTCAGCCTGACCTGCGCCTGGAGCGTGCTCTACGTGTGTACCATACGCGGCATCGAGACCACCGGGAAGGTGCGTGGCTTGTGGGTGCTCGCCTGAGCTGCCGCACTTCACTCAGCTCTGAGGGGCACGGCCCTGCATGCCCTCTGCTCAGGGGTCCTCTGCTGCCCCAGGCTTTGCTGATTGCCTGGGGGCTCGGGCTGGCCTGGTGGCTCTCAAACACGCTTGCTAAAAAGCAGTGCTGGTGATGATAGTAAGTCGCCCACAATATCTATACAACTGGAGGGGCTAAACTGTAATCACAATTGCAGACAGAGTGGTGGGAGCCCAGGAGGGAGGCCCCAGCTTCCTGTGGGAGGAGGGGCCAGGAGTGTGGCAAGCAGCCCTTCCCTCTCTGGCCTGGCTCCCTGCCCCCGCCCCTTCCCACACCTGCCCCTCCCCCAGGCTGTGTACATCACCTCCACGCTGCCCTACGTCGTCCTGACCATCTTCCTCATCCGTGGCCTGACGCTGAAGGGTGCCACCAATGGCATCGTCTTCCTCTTCACGCCCAACGTGAGTCTCGACTGTCAGTCTGGGGCCCACACCTGTGGGGAGAGGCCTCGCTGGGCCAGACGCTCCCTGGGCCCCAGGCTGCCCTCAGCCGGTCCTTGGCCCCAGTCGCATGCGTAGTGCTGGGCCTTTGAGGGTGGCTGCCTGAGGCTCGCTATGGCTCCATGTGGACAGGTGGCCATGGCACTGTGTCACCTGCCAGCCCCCAGTGCCCTGCCAGGCTGAGGGCCTCTGTCTGGCCACAGGTCACAGAGCTGGCCAACCCGGTAACCTGGCTGGACGCGGGCGCCCAGGTCTTCTACTCGTTCTCGCTGGCCTTCGGGGGCCTCATTTCCTTCTCCAGCTACAACTCTGTGCAGTAAGTGTGGAGGTGGGAGGGCCATGGGCCGGGCCAGCCGCTGGCCCCCCAGACGTTCCCTGGTGGGATTCTGCTGCAGGGATGAAAAGCAGGGAAAGATGTGGGGACGTTCCCTGGATGGGGTGCCCTCACCATGGGCACAGGCTGCGATTCAGGAGCGAGGCCCATCTGCGGGTCAGCCCCTACTTGCTGCCTCAATGTGGCCGCAGCGACCCTGGCACTCTCCCTACGTCCACTGGCCTGTCTCCCCTTGGCATCCAGGTCCCCAGATGCACAGGCCCCTGCAGTCCACCCCACACCAACACCCACAGGGAGAGGGCCCTCCCTCAAGGCCCAGACCCCCAGAGCACAGGTCACCTCCACAGGCATCAGTGGAGCACCTGCTGTGTGCCCCGCCAGGTGGCTCAAACACATGTGGGGTACAGACACTGGAGATGGGGCAGCAGATGCTCAGGGTAGGGTGAGGGGCCTGGGGCCCACAGGAGCAGTGGTGACTGGCCGCCCACGGGGGGCTGCAGCCCAGGAGCTGGACGGGAGGAGCCAAGGGTGAGTGTGGTGGCGGCCTGGCCACCATATGCTCGCCCACATCAGGCGGACTTCGGCTGCCCCGCCTCTCGGGCCCTGACTTCCCCACACCTGCACTAACGCCTGTTACCATCTGCAATAGACTCTGGCCACTCTGGTGGGTGCGGCGTGTGTCCACCATACATCTGCTGCAGGTTGTTCCGCATTTCTAAGGACCGCGGACGAGGCTTCTGACGGAGGTGGCCATCAGGGTGGTGTTATAGCATCAGCAGGCGGGAGGGGCGCGGTGGGGGGGGCTCAGGAGGCCAGGGGCTGTGTTCTGGACCTGTGGAGCTGTGGAAGGCTTTGGCATGCAGGCGGTGATGTGGACTCTCAGCCAGGAGGAGATGGGCCCCCTGGGGTGGGCCCCGGGAGGCGGAGGCGGGTACAGGCTGGTGGTGCAAGGCCTGGGGAGCAAGCCGGGCAGGCTCTGGACGCGGGGCCCCAGCCCTGGCTTTGGGGGCCGAAGATGCCCAAGGAGGACCTCCAGGGCTTGCAGGGCTGTGGGCAGGTGACGCTGCGAACGGGATGAATGGCAGGGCGCCGTAGCCGGGGCTTGGGGACACATGCTGGTGCTGGCAGACGTCCAGCCGCTGCGCCCTCCTCCCCACTGAGTGCACAGGGCCTGCGTGACCAGAGGCTGCTGTCACCCACAGCAACAACTGTGAGATGGACTCGGTCATCGTGTCCATCATCAACGGCTTCACGTCTGTGTACGCGGCCACCGTGGTCTACTCTATCATCGGCTTCCGTGCCACTGAGCGCTATGACAGCTGCTTCAGCACGTAAGTGCCGTGCCTGGCCTCCGAGGAGCCTGTCAGGCAGGTGGCTGCCCGGGCCGTCAGCCCTGCTCTCTTTCCAGGAACATCCTGACGCTCATCAACGGGTTTGACCTTCCCGAAGGCAACGTGACGCAGGACAACTTTGCAGAAATGCAGCAGTGGTGCAACACCACGGACCCCGTGGCCTACGCAAAGCTGAGGTTCCAGACCTGTGACATGAACTCCTTCCTGTCTGAGGTGCGTCCCTGGGGTGGCACCCACCTCGGGGCAGGGAGCCAAGGACACCTCCGGGGCAGACGCTGGGCTTCCCCCAGGGCCCAGCATGGGCCCTGGGACTTGTCTGGGCCACCAGCATCTGATGGGCCCCACGACCCCGTGTCTGTGGCCCTGTGGTGCTGAGGCAGGGGCCCGGGGGCTGCCACGGGCTTGGCCTCCTCCAGTGCCTCTTGTCAATGGTCTGTTTTTAATCTAACACATATACAGATGTCAGTCACTGTCACTGCGCTCTTGACATCCCTTGGCAGCCATAGCACCTGTTATTGGACTGAAGGGTGTTTCTCGGCTGCTGTGGGTAACCTAGGATCGCCTCCAGCAGCTGCTCCAAGCACCAAGTCCAGCGATTAGTGATGTTTACATACCGTGGTGCTTTCTAGACTAACTTTCACTGATTTTAGTCTCGTAGTTTTCTTACTTGGAGCCACCCCGATACCTGGGGGCTGGCTGACTGTTCTTGGCCTGGTGCGGCTTCTTCAGGGCCGGTGGTGACTGACCACATGGGAGCGAGGCATGCATGCAGGGGGCCCCGTGGCAGAGCAGAAGCCACCCGAGGGCTCTCAGCCCCTGGGCCAGGTGGGTGGTGGGGGGCCTCGGGGCGCAGGTGCCCTGGGTGATGCATCCTCCCCCCCGCAGGGCGTGGAGGGCACAGGGCTGGCCTTCATCGTGTTCACGGAGGCCATTACCAAGATGCCAGTGTCCCCGCTGTGGTCCGTGCTCTTCTTCATCATGCTCTTCTGCCTGGGCCTGTCGTCCATGTTCGGGAACATGGAGGGTGTGGTCGTGCCCCTGCAGGACCTCAAGCTCATGCCTGCAAAGTGGCCGAAGGAGCTGCTCACAGGTAGGGGCCTGGGCCTCCTGCGGTGCAGCCGGCACGGGGCAGGCATGGGGGTTCTGTGGCAGCAGCCCTGCCCTCCACCCCGCAGGCCTCATCTGCCTGGGGATGTACCTCATCGCCTTCATCTTCACGCTGAACTCTGGCCAGTACTGGCTGTCCCTGCTAGACAGCTATGCCGGCTCCATCCCCCTCCTCATCATCGCCTTCTGCGAGATGTTCGCTGTGGTCTACGTGTATGGCATGGACAGGTAGGAGGGAAGGAGGAGGCGATGGCCGTGGGGTCAGAATCCCCACTGTGGGGGAAGCAGGGCTTTGCTTGGGGCAGGCGGGAGGCTGGTGCCGCAGGGCCGCCCCGCTGTGCTCTTCCCTCTGTCCCCCTGGCGCCGGGGCAAGTGAGGTGGAGAAGAGAGGGACCCTGGGTGGGTACCATCCAGAGCAATCCAAGCCGCAGCCCTCTGGCTTCCAGATGCTTCCAGACCTAGTGCACAGCCCAAGCCCTGGCAGCAGAGTCAGGGGACGCGGGCTGGAGGAAGGACAGGGTGCAGAGCAGCAGACGCCTCCCTCCTGAGCGTGTGCTCGGAAGAGTTGTAACCAAGGCCCAGGGACATGTGATAGGCTAGAGGCACTGCACCACAGGGGGGTGAAGCCCTGCTGTGCCATGTACCCCAAGAAGCCCTCCTCAGCGGAGGGAGGCCAGGCAGCACAGGAGCTCCAGGGGGTCTCTGTCAGGGTTCCCAAAGCAGCCCCTGGGGGCTGGGCTGCAGGCAGAAGCCAGGCATGTGTAATGGACCTGTCTTCCCATGGGACCTCACTGTGCCCAAGGGCAGAGAGCTGGGTGTTTTATCCAAACTTGGGGGTTCGTGGTCAGGCTGGCATCTGTGGTGGGTCCTCTGGGGGCCTGGGGAGAGAGGACTCAGTAACCAGACAGCCTCAGGCAAAGAAAGGTGGGCAAACATGACCTTTCAGCTCACCCCTGGCCAAACGTTCAGGGCATCACCCCAGTGTCACAGAGTGTGGGGCCCAAGGGACCACAAACATGGTCTTGGTCGGCGCAGGACAGGCTGCATGAGAAGTGATCTGCCAGCGCCACTAACATTCAGCAGCATGCCAGTCTGTGCTCCAAGGACACACGTGCTGGACGCTTATTTGGGCAACATGACGCATGGGCAGCTGCCATGGGGACACCGTGGAGCACACGGGCAGACTCCCCATGTCATCACCCAACAGATACGGGAAGAGTGTGAGATGGAGATGTGTGGTGCTGGTGCCCATCACACAGCTGGTCGGAAGCAGATGTGTCATCATCCTCACGGGCATACATCTGTCTGAACAACAAGGACAGTGTGGCGCTCGCTTCCTGGGGTGCCGTGGGGTGCTGCCCCCAGGAGTTAAGGGGCTCTTAGCTCTGCTGGGGCCACCTGTGGATGAGGCCTAGGCATTAGCCCTTCTCCAGGGTCCCCTGGGTTCACTGGTGGTCCTGCAGAGCCCATGTGACATTTTGCAAGCTCCCTTCTGATTCTAAACACGTATTTGCACAGAAGAGTCCAGCCTGGGCAGGGCCAGAGATGGTGGGGCTGTCTGAGCTCATGGCCACTGCCTACAAAGGAGGCGGTGACGGGGGGCACTCAGAGGGCTTCCATCCCCTCACGGATAAATACTGACCCTCAAATGTGCTGACCCCCCTGAAATGTGGATCACACCCCAGAAGACCCCTGCTTTGCATAAGGGCCTTCCCAGGGCAGGCTTAGAGCGAGTCCTGCTAGGACTGGTGGCACCACAGGGCAGGGGCCAGTCCCAGAGGTGCAGTGACAGCCTGTGCTGTGCCAATGGGGCTTCTTCCTCCGGGAGGTGAGCCTTCGGCTGGAGGATGGCAGTCGTGCTGAGAGGAAGGCTGGATGTAGCACTGCAGGATGGCGTGGACAGCTTGGCCGCCGGGTGACCACCCCCTCTGGCCTCCACTCCCAGGTTCAACAGGGACATCGAGTTTATGATCGGCCACAAGCCCAACATCTTCTGGCAGGTGACCTGGAGGGTGGTGAGCCCCCTGCTCATGCTGGTCATCTTCTTGTTCTTCTTCGTGATCAAGGTCAATGAGGAGCTGATATACAGCGTCTGGGACCCCACCTACGTGAGCACCCTGGGCCTGCTGATGGGGGCGGCCAGGGCCATGTCCCCGGGAAGAGCCGTGGGGGTCTCCCTCCCTCCCCACCATGAGGGCCAGGGGTGGGAATCATGGGCCCAGGGACATTTTGCCCCGAAGGAGACCCCACTGCCTGCTGACATGCCTGCTCACCACACTCGTTCTCTCCCCAGGAGGAATTTCCCAAATCCCAGAAGGTCCCATACCCAGGCTGGGTGTATGGAGTGGTGGTCATCGTGGCTGGGGTGCCCTGCCTCGTCATCCCTGGCTTCGCCATCTACAAGCTCATCAGGAGCTGCTGCCAGAAGCCAGGGGGCCGCCAGGGGCTGGTCAGCTCTCTGTCCACAGCCTCCGTCAATGGGGACCTGAAGTACTGAGTGGCCCAGCCCGTGGCACGTGGCAGCGGGTGTTGAGGGAGGGGCAGGGCTGCACTCATGTGTATCCATGTGAGTATGAACATGTGTGCACATGCATGTGTATATACAGTGTGGGTGTACACACACATATACTGCACATGTGTGAGCCCACATGTATGTTATATTTGTGGCTGTGTGCCTATGTGTGCATGTGTTTGCATGTGTGTATGTACACACGAGTGTGTGTTTTTATGTGTGCGCACATGTGAGTGTATATGCACATGAGCGTATATATATGTGTGTGGGTGTTTGAGGCTGTTTGTACATGTATATGTGTATACATGTGGGGGTATTGGTATTTATACAAGAACATGTGTGAGTGTGTGTATGTGAGCTGTATGCATGTGTGTGTATAACTATGCATGCTGTGTACATGTGTTTGTGTACACATGTGTATGTGCATGTGCAGCTGTGTATGCATGTGTACATGCCTGCTGCCCCGCTGCACACATGCCTGCCATGCTGGCACACACTCCGCAGGAGGGCCAGAGCTGCCGCGTGGGGCGGCCCCTCCGCCACGCTCACCTGGGGACGGGAGACACCACTCTCGTGACTCCTAGGCAGCCGGCACGGTTTCCCCCCTTCCCCTCGCTGCTGAGCCCTTGGGCTAGGAGCTCCCACAGTCTCCTGCCTGGGCACTTCTACCCCATGATGAGGAGCACCCTTTTCGTGCCCCGTCTGGATGAGGCCTCAGGCCCCTGAGCCTGTGAGTTTGAAGAACCTTCGTTCCTGCCCGGCTCTGCCTGTCGCACACCTGCCGGGAGTTCCCGAGTCTTGGCAATATCAGGCTTAATGAATGCTAGCCCGTGTAAGCACTGCTGCAGCTGCCACAAATAGATGATCAGTTAAATAAAACTCAACCTGGCCTAATATAAGGCAGAGGCTCCTGTGCGTTTTCCTGAGATGACACTAACTGCGTGAATCTTTAGCCAGAAGTTGGAAAAGACGGGTTATAGGGTAACTCAGCCTCGGCACTGTGGTGAGGACAGTCCTGGAGCCTCTCAGGGAAGGTGCTGGCTCCTCTCCCACCTCCCCAGGGGCTGCTTTCTGAGGCACCCATCCTGGCCAAAGTTACTTGGCATTTGTGGTGTTCATTCCAACAAACTGCTCACCTCTGCGCCCCATGGAGAACCTGGAAGCTGAAGTTAAACTAGGCCTTCTGAGATCCTCCTGGCGGGGACGGGGGCCTCGGGCGGAGGGTGGGTCACAGAGCCGCAGTCCTTCCACACTGAGTTTGTCCTGGCCCGAGCGCCGCTGCCCTTCCCACGGAGCCCAGCCCCGCAGCCCCATCAGAACCTCCAGATACTTGGTGTGTCCAGAGGCCTCTTACACTGCTGGCCACCTGGGTGTCATGATCTTCAGGAAGTTCTGGAGGCCCCATGGGCAGCTGGCCCAGCCCTCCAGCCTGGCTGCCATGGCGTGTACACACCCAGGAAGCCCGTGGGCTCCCACGCCCCTGCCTCCACCCTCCAGGGGCTGACGGCTGCAGCAGACCTCACCTGCTCCTCTTCCCAAAGCTTTCAGACCCTCGGTGGGGAGACGCTCATTGGTGCCCAGAGGAGATGGGGTCATGCCCCGGGGACTGACCTGTCATTCGATATCACTTGATTTTGTATTCTTTGATTAATTTTTGTCTAAAAGCAGAGGACAGACAAACCACAGGGCCCTTCGCAAAGGGTCGCCTGGAACGGTGCTCTAGCTTCGGGATATTTTCTCAGAGGCTGGGAACTGTGCCCACGGAGCCCAGGGCGAGGCAGGCAGCCCACCCACCGCCCAGGGTGTCTGTGGGGCCAGAGAGGCCTTGCAAGGAGCTCCTTGCAGGGGACTCGGGCCCACGCCTTCCCTTACTCCCTCCTTTTTTTCTTTGATTTCTCTCTTTCTCACCCAAGAAGGAATCTTGTGTCCACCAGGGCTCACACTTCCCAGAACCATGTATGTGGACTTGTGGCCACATGGTTGGGAGCCATGGGGTCCAGGTGAAAATTCATGGACACAGAGCCCTGGCCTGGCCTTGTGGAAGCACCTGTGGGGGCTCCACACATGCAGGGGGGTCCACGCCCCCAGGTGCCACGGTGCCACACTGTCCTGCCTTGCTGCCGAGGGTGGCAGTGGGTGCTGGGGCAAGGGAAGACCCACCCCCAGAGAGCTGCCCAGGTCAAGAGGATGAAGCCCCTCCCACTGCAGCCATTGACCCCTGCTCCCGCCACCACCTGGGCGGCCCTCTGAGACGCAGCCCCTCACTCCCTCCAGCGCCCACCCAGGGCTAAGGTGGGCACCAGGCGCTGCGGTGGGGCCTGGCTAGGGGCAGCCTCTGTGGTGGTGCTGGACAGACCCAGAGAGAGGTCTGGGCCCCCAGGAGCTCACCTGCTCACCCTCAGAGGACGGTCATTTGGGACCAGTTCACATTCAAACTTGGAAATCTCTTTGAGGAATGAATGTGCCTTAAAAATAAACACACAAGTCACCTGCAGTCCCACCAGCACCTGCACCATGTCCACATGGAGGCCAGAGCACGGAGGTTCACCGCGTCACTTCACAGCCCCACAGGACTCGACTCTGGAGCTGCCCGGTGAGCAGTGGGCACCCTGTGTGGGAGCCCCTCTTGGAGGAACAAGTGGGACTGCTGTTCCCGCCACACCCAGCAGGTCCCTAGACAAACGGCTGAGGAAGTGAGCAGGCCCGGGGTCCCACCCTGATTCCACATTCTGGCGGGGAGGGAACCATGGTGTGGGGACAGTGAGACAGATGGGAGCGGAAGGGCAGGAGGGACCCCTGAGGCCGTCCTGACGTATGGACGTCACATCCCAGCTGAGATGCTGGAAGGTCTCTGTGTTCGCGTCAGGGGAAACTGAGCACCAGCTGTGGGTCTATGATTATCCCAGAGTCAAAGGTTACTCAGTCAGTGACTTTTATGAAAACAACCAGATGTGCCCACTCTCAGGACTGCTGGGGTGTCTCCTACAGGAGCTGGGAAGTCTCAGCTGGAAACGGTTCTCCAGCAAGGGTGGTACCTGCCCTGCCGGCTGTCTGCCCAGGGCAGGGAGTGAGGTGCAGGGTCGGAGGGTGTGGGGCTGGGGAGGGCCTGCCCAGGTCAGAGCCCAGCCTGGCCAGGTCACCGATTAACTGGCTCCACTGGGTTTCCTTTAACTAACGCAAAAGTCCTCCCGGGGCTGAGTGTGGGTGGCTCCCAGACCCTGGCTGAGGCCCGGGGCTCCGGATGCAGGTGGCAGGGCTGAGCCGTGGCATGGCACACCCCCCAGGGCCAGATGCACCTGGGGACGGCGGCGGGGATGCGAGGCCCCGGTGGGACAACAAGCTCCAGTATCTGCTGAGCTGCGTGGGCTTTGCTGTGGGCCTGGGCAACATCTGGAGGTTCCCGTACCTGTGCCAGAGCCATGGTGGAGGTGAGCTGGGCCACCCTGCCTGCGCCGCGGTCCTCGGCGGTGCTGCTCCACCCGGGGATGGCTCGCCACGGCCCCAGGAGGTCTGGTCCCACCGCAGCCCAGCCTCCGGGGCTCGGGAGCCTCCCACACACCTGTCCTCAGCCTGCCCCGGCCAGCCACCCTCTCTCCAGGTCTCCCTGTGCCTTCACAGAGACCCACACCCCCGTGGCGGTGGTTCTGCACAGGAGTCTACAGGCGCTGTCGGCATGGCCAGCCTGTTAGAGGCACTGCACTGACCGCCAGGCTCCCTGCCATGAAAGCCATTAGTTAAAGTGCTTGTCTCTCCTCTTGCAGTGGCCAGCGGGTGGCCATCCTGCTTGGCTCAGTGTGGGGACCCAGAGCACAGACAGGCCAGACAGCTGCCCCCATGAGATGACATGAAAGCCACCTGATTTTGTCCCCTGATGCGATGGGCCCAGGATGTCCCAGGCAGGCTTGCCCTTTCCTGGGTCCAACCTCTTGGGGCCGGTCTTGGTGCTGGTCAGTTTGCCTTCAAGGCTCCATCCAGTCCTGAGGAGGGAGGGCTCCGTGAGACCCCACAGAGTGACTTCCCAGCTCCATCAGGTGTCTGGTGGGAAACAGGGGCAGGAGGGGGGTGCCTCCTTTGGGTGGAGTGCTGTGGCTCCTCCCCCAGCACAGGGCGTGGGCCGGGCAGAAGGCCTGCAAGTGCGCAGATTCTTAGTCGCGTTTTCTGGTTGGGGGCTCGCCCTCCCGCTCACAGAGGGCCACCCTGTCAGTGATCTGGCAGTGGTCGGCGTCAGGGTGTGTGCAGTCTGTGGGGTCGGTGAGGCCCAGCCAATGTGCAGCAGCCTGGGCGAGAGCCTTGGCGTCCACCTTCCCTGGTTACAGGCATGCGGCTTCTTCAGCATTTGCTTCCTTCTGATTGTCAGGAAATGCACAGCATTAGAGATGTGAAAATGCAGACAAGGGCAGGGGAGGCTCGCCTGTACTGCTGCCTCGTGGGCCTCTCCAGGGGCTTGGGGTGCTGGGCACCTTGGGCCTCAGGCCTCTGATAACAGAAGTCTCCCTGAAGGCCCCTCAGGGGGCACAAACCCCTCTAGAGCAGGGCACGTGCCGGGGAGCAGCCTGGAGCGGCCGTTGCCCGCGTGGTCGCTGTGTACCCGTAAAGGCCCACTCACCCTTACCTGTGGGTCAGTGCGCCATGTGCCAGGAGGCCCAGGCAGGTCCCTGCTGCAGCCATCTTCCCAGGGCCCTTGTGGAGGCTGTGTGCCACCCCCACCCATGGGCTGTGGGGGGGTCCCTGCTTCTGAAAAGTTTCTTTGGGCCCTATTTGCAGGTGTGAAGACACTCTGTCAAATGCTTTGAAATATTTAAGTATCTTTGATTTAAATTTTTCCCTAAAAAAAAAACCCATGGGTGAGAGCTCACTTTTTTGTTTTACTTTGACCCTCACTGATTAATCTGAAAATAAGATGTAAGTGCCAAGGAGATAACATCACATTTTCAATATTATCTTATCTCCCATTTGTGATTATCAGCTTTGTACATTTTCTCTCTAAATAAAGACTTTGAGGGCAACGTTATAACAGAATTTAGCTTCTGTCACATAAATGCCACTTCCCTGGGAGCTGTTTGTGATGCATTTAGTGACTTTGAGTCAAAGGGATGCAAAGCCCACAAGCAGGAGGTGGGAGGATCTTCAAACACTGGCTGTGGTTCAGCCCAGGAAGCACTCGCCCCGGGGCCATGGCAATGCAGGGGTCACTCAGTACGTGGCCCACCAGCTCCATCCCACCTTGCATCGGTGGGGATCTATGGATTCTTGCTCTGAAGGCTGAATGGTATTAATTCCTGTAGCTTTAGGGTAAACCTTGGTGCCCAGCCGGTCCTTTAGCTCCTCTTGTTATTGGCAGTTACACTTCCATATGTCCACCAGAGCCAGGTTGTTAATTCCCACAAAAGACCCCAAGGGTCTCACTGGGAGGGCCTTGGGTTTCTAGGCCGATTTGGGAAGGAGTTCCGCCTTGAGGACACTGAGCTGCCCAGTCCTCGGGGAGCACGTCCGGCTCTCCTGCCCGGGTGTTCACTGCTGCCCTCTGTGGATGCCTTCCATGAGATCTCAGTGTATTTACTCTGCTTACCCTGAGCAGCCCCAGGCTCTATCCTGGGCAGACCTTGATGCGCACTGTACTTAGCACCCAACGTGCTGGTGACGGGCAGGGGTCACTGGAACCCACCTAGCGGCAACTGTGAACAGTGCCAGTGACCTGTCAGTCTCCAGTTGACAAGCTACATGCAAAACAGGCAGATTTGGTCACACCTGCATGGTGTTAAAGGAAGGACCAGCCCTCGGGGCTCTGACACCAAACAAAGGAGGTGGTTGGCGCACCCACCCAGCCTCCTGATCTCAGGGCGCAAAGGGCACGTCCTATGGTCCAACCAGGTTCTGGCGCTGTCTACATGAACTCAGTGAAAAGATGAAGGGCATAGCCCCACACCACTGCCCCTGACATGCAGTTTCAGCTCCTGGGTTCCCAGGTCACCTACAACTGCCCAACTTGTCTGCAAACTTGGGGTCCTGTGATCCCCACTCCTGGTTCAATCATTTGCTAGAATGGCTTGCAGACTCAGGAAGGCTCTTCAGTTACGATCACCGGGTTTCAGAGAGGATGCGACCCAGAAGCAGCCGGATGAATGAGGTGGGCAGTGTGTGGTCAGGGGCGGGGTTTCCTGTGCCCTCTCCAGCACCACCCTCCAGGAACCTCCATGCGCCGACTGCCCCGCAGCTCCCAGGCCTCTGAGTTGAGGGTTTTTATGGAAGTTCCATCCTGCAGGCACAATGGGTTAAGTCCTGGCCATTGGTGATTAGCTCAGATTCAGACCCTGTCCCCTCCTGGGGAGAAAGTTCCAACCTCTAATTAGCACATGGCTGCTCCTCTGGTGCCAGCCCACAACCCGTTTGGTCTGTGGTGTTGCTGTGCACACAGCATTGGGTAAGGCGTGTGCCTGACATGCAGACTGAGGCGCCCGACCTTGTGGCTTTAATCTTGGGGTCACAGAAATGCTTCGTTCTCTTCTCCCCCAAACACGGCAGGTTCAGCTACAGAGGCAGACTCCCTTCTCTTGGACCTTTCCCTTTGGGGAGTCCCTGACCCATGGGTTCCAGGCCTGCCCTCCCCACCGAACATGGGGTCTGTGGGGCCAAGGGGCCTAGCCGGCCTGGAGCTCACAGTCCATTCTAGACAGTGGATCAAACAGCTGGGACCCAAATCCCTGCCCGATGGCTGGGTGCCCATTTCCAAGGCCTGTGCAGTCCCCTGTGACTGCCCTCACCACACGGCAGGCATGTGCCCAAAGCCCAAGTTGGCTGGAGGTCCACACACCTCCGTGAGACCCCACAGTGGTGGTGGGGAAGGCGGAGGGAGGGTGCTTCCTTCTGGGTCCAGGCGCCTAGCCTTGGGGATGGCTCCTCCCTACCAAGAGTTCTCTGGAGTGACCTGGGCTTTATTCACGCCCCCAGCTCCAAGCCCCAGCCCACAGGTGCCCTGGCCGTCCTTAGGGCTCCCACACCTCCGGGGAAGAGGCTCCCAGAATGTGACCTTACCCTTTAATGACCCCTGGCCTTTGGCTGATAGAGAAATGACCAATAGGCACAGTTTTGACCCAAATGCTGGCCTGGAGTCTCCTGCACAAGTCAAAGTGGGCCAAGGGCTAGGTGGCCACCTGCCTTCTCCAGGGTCCCAGCTCAGTGTCAAGACATCTGATGGTGACATGAAAAAACAGAGAGAGGCTGGCAAACAGTTCTGGGCACCTGTGGCTGGTAGGAAAGCCTGGCCGGCCCCATGCCATCTCAGCCAGGAGCTGGGAAGGGCGGCTTGGCACTGACGGCAGCATGGTAGCTCAGGGGACCACACCCTGGTGTTGTCCCAGACTGGGTGTGCAGGTGGGGAAGGGCAGCCACCAGCCCTGGAGTGTCCAGGTGCCAACACGCAGGTGCCTGGAGTTTGTGGAGGCAGAAACCGGAGGGAAGGCAAGCAGCTCTGGTTGGGGTGCGGCCCAGGGGACGCGGCCCCTGGCTGCCAGGGGCTCAGTTCTTGTGGCAGCAGGAGATGGCATGTGGGCCCCACAGGGTGCAGACAATGGCTTCTTCCTGCAGGCCTGGCTGAGAGGCTGTGGTCCCATCACACTGGGCCTGCGGGCCTGTGGGCTCAGATAGCCTGGTACCCACTCACCCTGTGGCCCCCGGGGTCCCAGCATTCTCTTGGGCTTCTTATGCCCCCCAGCTTGCTGGGTGGGGACCTTCCCCACTGACCTCACCTGCTCTACCATCCGCTCCATGGAGCCTATCAGAGCGGCTCCCCCTGGGGGATGGGGAGACCTGGTCCCTCAGGTGCCGTGGGTGTTGGCCCCCCACACCCACACAGGATGCAGGAGGTATGGAAGGGAAGGTCCCAGCCAGGCTCAGCGACCCCAACATTCCACTCTGAGCGAAGATCAGCCCCCTGCCCTGCAGGCTCATGGGCCCATGGGGCTCAAAGGGATGGTGCATGGAACCATGAGCTGGGACACAGCCAAGTGACCCTACAGTGGCAGATGAGATACCCCGACACCACCTGTCCCCCTCTCCAGGGCCCATGCCTGGCCTCTGTGTCATTGCAGGAGCCTTCCTCGTCCCCTATCTTGTTGCCTTGGCCCTCGAGGGGATTCCCCTCTTCCACATTGAGCTTGCCATTGGCCAGCGCCTGCGGAAGGGCAGCGTCGGGGTGTGGACAGCCATCTCACCCTACCTGGGTGGAGTCGGTATGCAGTTCCCTGGAGCCCTGTGCGCAGCTGCTCAGGCCTGGCGGGGAGTTGCTGGGGTTGTGGGCTCGGAGGTGGTGTCTGCCTGCTTGTCCCGCCAACACACATTTGGCAGTTTTGAGCCTGTAGACATAGGGGGTGCCTGACGCAGATGTGCAGGGAGACCCACACAGAAGCATCCCAGTGGGAGCTGACCTGGCCACACTCTGAGGTGGCCTCTCCCAGGAGGGCAAGGACATGGGAGCAGGGTACTGTGTGGGGTACACTTGGCATAGGAGGGGTGGCAAGGGGCCCAGCCCAACAGAGCAGCCAGATGTCCCAAACTGCCCTGGGCCTGTGCACATGTGGGGCACTGGGGGAGGCCTGGATGAGAGCAGAGCCGCCCCACTGCCCCCCGTGCCCTTGAGGCAGGGGCTGAAGTACAGGGGTCTGTGTGCCACCACTGGTCCTGTGACATGATGCCTCCTCCAGGCGGCTCCACTGTGGTCCAAAAGCCCTACCTGAAACAACCTGGAAGTCTAGGGGTGGGAAGGGCTGTGCCCAGCCAGGAAGAGCCCGGGGGATGCAGGCCAGAGGGGTGTGCGGTGGGAGCCCCCGGGGTGCCCTGGGGAGCAGGAGCTGTCCCATGTGCATGGGACGGCCTGCAGGTGGGCAGGTGCTGAGCAGGAGCTGTGGCTGTGCTGCAGGGCTGGGCTGCTTCACCATGTCCTTCCTGATCAGCCTGTACTACAACACCGTCCTGAGCTGGGTGCTGTGGTACTTCCTCAACTCCTTCCAGCACCCGCTGCCCTGGAGCTCCTGCCCACTGGACCTCAACCGCACAGGTAAGATGAGGGCATCGCCTGCCTCACCAGAGCCCCCAAGGGCTCCCCAAAGAGCACACCTGAAACCCAGTCTATACCCCGGGTGTCTGCCCACTGCTGGACTAGGGGCCCACAGGGACCCCACTGCTCACAGCACAGCACCTGGGCCCTTACCCCATGAGGGGAGCAGATGGGATTGGCACCTCACTGCACCGGGTCTTTGGGCCCAGACCCCAGCCAAGGGCTTGATCTGGGGACATCTTTGTGATGTGGAGGAGTCATCAGTTCAGCAGTTGGCTGGTGAAGCGGTGTCAGCCAAGTTTTCCTCCTGCCTTGGGCTGGTCCAAGCTCGTGTTGGCACTTTCTGAACGAGGAAGCCCTGGGTGCTTGGATAGTGAGGCCCCATGGACCATGGCTGGACACCCTGGGCAGCAGGGGTACTGGACCCCCAGGTGTGCCCAGTGCTCCAGTAGCAGCCCCAAGGCAGGTTATCTGCAGCCTGCACTTCCATCTGGAGGTTTGCGGGGCCTCAATCCCAGCATGAGTGGCATAGCCAGCCCCTGACAGGCCCCTCCTGGTCCCAGGGCTCGTGGAGGAGTGCCAGGGCAGCAGTACCGTGAGCTACTTCTGGTACCGGCAGACGCTGAATATCACGGCCGACATCAGTGACAGTGGCTCTATCCAGTGGCGGCTGCTGGGCTGCTTGGCTGCCTGCTGGGCGATCGTGTATCTGTGTGTCATCAGAGGCATCGAGTCCACTGGGAAGGTGAGAGCCTGCAGGCATGCCCGCTCCCCAGCTCCCACCAGCTCTGGGGGACCCCTCCCCATCATCAGTGTTAGTCTTGGTCAGAGGTTCTGCTGGGGGAGCATAAAGATGAGGTTGGGTGAGTCTCCTAAAATCACGAATGACCATTATCCTGGTGATATTCTACTATGACCGAAGTAAAACCACCTTTCCGGCCTTCTTTGACTGTGTTAAACAAACATTGTAGATCTTTTCCACTTAATGTATTTGGGTCTCTGTGTTTAAAGTATGTTTCTGTTAGATGGCATAGCATAAGGTCTTGCTTTTTTATCCATTAACCATCCCTGCCTTTTGTTTGGGTATTTAGACCATTTACATTTAATGTGATGTTCATCTGTTTAAGTCTGTCAGCTTGTGTTGTTTTCCACTTGTTCCATTTGCTCTTTCCTCTCTCTGTTTCTCTGAATATTTTTGATGATCCCACTCTATGTCCTCTGCTCACTTGTACCCCCTCCTGCAGCTCTGGTGTCACATGTTTGACTTGTAATGGATCACAGGCAGCGAACACACTGGTAACATTTTTGCTTTAAACAGTTGATTATCTTTCAGAGACTTAAGTAATGAGACAAAGATATTGATAGTTACTCATCGGGTTTCCATAAACAGAGGATCAAGGAAGCCTGAGCTCCATCTCACACACGTGCCCTGGCATGGGGGACCCCCACCCTGTCTTCTCTCTGGGCATGGAGGAGGCCACTGTTAAGTGTCTGTCCTGGGAAACGACTGTGACATGCTTCTGCACCTCCCAGACCCTGGCTCGCCATCCAGGGTGGAGGAGCTGTTGGGAAGCTCTGAGTGTGCACATGGGCCCATGGGTTTTCTCAGTTGGCATGTGAGAGTTACAGTTATGCTCAGGTGAGGCTCCTCACACTGGGGAAGATTTACTGAATTAGACCAAAGCAACTTTTAGGCCCAGAATGCCAGACAGCAGTTCCAAATAATCCATTATGAAGGTCCCCAGAGATACATCAGGGAATTCCCCAAAGCCAGTCTTTGGGGTCCTGGGAGTCAGTGAGGGAAGGACACCATCTGCATGTATTGTGTGCAGACACCATGTGTGCTGACCCCTGTCCAGACCTGCCTGAGACAGGGGATGTCTCCCTCAGAGGGGAGGGGTGCAGATGGGGGTGCTAGCCCAAGGTCCCTGTGGGGCAGCCAGTGGGGGCCTCAGAAGGGAAGCAAGAGGACAGGAAGGGCAGAGAGAGCCAGATGCAATGGGTAAAGGGAGTCCTGCTGGCTCCAGGGCACCCTCTGCCCAGCCCCGTGGGTACTGCAGATGAGCAACATGGTCCAGATGCCTGGTGAGCCTGAAGGGGGGGGTCTCTCTTTAAGGCAATTTACTTCACGGCCTCATTCCCCTACCTGGTCCTGACCATCTTCCTGATCAGAGGGCTCACGCTGCCTGGGGCGACTGCTGGGCTGGTCCACCTGTTCACTCCCAATGTAAGTGGGTCTTGAGTTCACATCCAGGCTCATCCCACCCCTGGCAGTGGGCACAGCCATGAGCCGGAGGCGAGGCCACCCAGGGCTGTGTGTGGGTGAGGGTGAGGGCAGTGCGGTAGGTAGGCAGGAGGGCAGGAGGATGACTCGGTCTGGGACATGGGGACCTTGTGCCTGCTGGACGTTGGGGGCCGGGTTCAGGGGAGAGGCCTCTGGGAGTGCTGTGTCCACCCCTCCTACCCTGGCCCCCTCACCATGTCAGCTACCATCGCTGAGTATGGTCCCTCATGAGTGGCCCTGATCTGTTCTTGGGGCCTGGGCAGCCTGTGCCAGCTCAAGAGAGCTGTCCCGGAGGAAGGGGAAGCGGGTGCTGGGACCGGGTGGCCTGAGTGCTGAGCTTCAAGCCCACCCCGCACCCCCCCATTCCAGATGCAGATTCTCCTGGACCCCCGGGTGTGGCTGGATGCAGCCACCCAGATATTTTTCTCTCTGTCTCTGGCCTTTGGAGGACACATCGCTTTTGCGAGTTACAACCCACCCAGGTAGGGGCCAGGCTGGAGGTGGACTCCATTCACTGGGGCACCAGGCAGCATCCCAAAGCTCTGTATAGACCATCCAGCCTGGGTGGAGTTTGCCCAGTGTGAGCTGACAGGAGCAGGCTCACAGGATGCTGGCAATCACTGTGTCATCCCCAGAGGGCCCACAGGTCAGGGCCTTCTCTGGCAGCCTCCAGCATGTTCCTAAGCCAGATAATCAAACCCAGGAACAAGGCTTAACTGGAGCTGACACTGACCCCCACGCACCACCTGTGATGCACCAGGTCTCAGAAGCAGCAGGAGTGTGCACGTCACCTCCGGCACAGGGCTGCCACCTCGGGGCCAGGAACCACACCCCACTTTATGGGGCCAACAGGCCATGGCACTAAAGCAAGATCCAGGGCCTCATAAGCCGCACAGCCCAGGGCTCCGTGACACAGTCAAGCAGACTCACTCCGTGTGGTTGTCAGGGTGGCCCCCTCAGTGGCAGAGGGCCAGGTCCTGGCAGGAGCACCTGGGCCGCAGGGATTGCATCTGACCCGCTCCTGCCCGGGCCCCTCCATGATGCTGGCCTGCAAAGTCTGAGCCAGCCCCACAGAGCCCTCTGCCTTGGCCAGGGTGGGCAGGGAGTGGGTGACAGGGAGGGGGCCTGAGACCACCAGGACAAGCCCCAGCATTTCCAGGTGGCACATGCATAGCCCATGCGCAGAGTGGGGGCACCCGGATGGGGTGTTGAGGCTGCAAGCCCCCTGAGGCGCTCTAACCACAGAGCCCATGATGCATATGTTTTTGCCCAGGAACGACTGTCAGAAGGATGCAGTGGCCATTGCCCTGGTCAACAGCATGACCTCTCTCTATGCATCCATTGCTGTCTTCTCAGTCTTGGGGTTCAAGGCAGCCAATGACCATGGGCGCTGCCTGGACAGGTGAGCATGGCGGCCTCAGCTCTCTGGGGCCAGGTGTCCATGGAGCAATGGCCACCAGCCAGCACCTGCCACACTGGGAGCCCCACACAACCACCCTTACTTCCTTAGGGGATGGGGTGACTGCCCCCAAAAGTTCATGCCCAGAGCCTAGGTGAGCTGGTGGAGGGGTGTGTGCATGGGCATTACTGGTGCTAGAGAGGGTGGGCCCCAAATCCAAGGACTTATCAGAGACAGAAAGGGGCACAAGGACACCAGGAGAGGCCAAGTGATGACAGGGACAAAGGCTGGAGGAACGTGGCCACCAGCCCAGGGATGCCAGGGGCACCAGCGGCTGTAAGGGGCAGGAGGACTCCACTTGGAGCCTCAGCGGGAACGTGGGCCCACCTGCCCTGATGTCAGCCTCTAGCCCCAGGATGGTGAGGGGGGTGCTGGCTGCCGCAGGTCTCCCGGTCTGCGGTCTCTGTGCCAGCAGCCCCAGGACACTGGCACAGTAGGGGGCTGCTGCGTGGACTTAGGGCTATGGATTCCTGCTCCAGACGTGGCTTACGACTTAGACCCCAGAGGCGCCAAGCCCGTCTGTGATGCTACTCGCTGTCCATAGCGCTCAGGATGCCCCAGAGTGACCTGGTCCGTGTCGACACAACTTGGAGAGGCCCCTGCCCTAACCATGCAGGCCACACCAAGGACCACAGCCTTCGCAAGGGAGGAGGAGGAGCTGCACTGTGCAGCCTGAGTCCTGGCAATGTGGGAGCTGCGGGGTGTGAGCCCCTGGTGGAAGGTTCCGGAGAGGTTGTGGTGCCCGTGCCCTGGTGAACAGCGGGAACTCGGCCAGAGAGCAGCAGGGCAGATTCCACTGTGGCAAGGCCCTTAACTGCACGCTGGCAGCCATGCGGTCACCTGGGCCTATAGGCAGCTCAGGTCTATGCATTTGGGGCAGTACACAGCACTGTGGCACCGTGCAGGAATCTGAAGAGCAGACCACCCACCACAAACGCACAAAGATGCGGCGGCCGTGGCCCTGGTGGACTGCGGGGACACTCCTGTGCAGTGTGAGCTGCAGCTAGAAGGCTGGGTGAGGCCCACCGACCCTCCAGGAATGGGCCTGGGTGACTCATAGTGTTGTCGCTCTGGACAAGGCCACAGCCCCTGGCAGTGCCACGAGTACTGATTTCGAGGTTACAAATAAACTTGAGCGAGTAGGCGCCTGCTTAGCTCACCTGGCCTCTGTCCCTGCAGAAATATTCTCCGCCTGATCAATGCATTCGACCTCCCGGACCAGGGGATCTCCAGGGAAGCCTACCCTGCAGCTCTGGGGCATCTGAATGCCTCCCAGCCCAAGCAGGTCGCCCAGCTCCACCTGGAGTCCTGCCGCCTGGAAGACTTCCTGGATAAGGTACTGCGGCCTGGCCCCAGGGCACCAGGGGACCAGGGGTGGGGCCTGGTGGCAGATGGCTGCCAGCTTTCTCCATAGACTGGTCCCAGGCCAGCCTGGGTCATGAGCAAAGGCCTCCGGGCTGACCCTTGCCTCCGCTTCACCAAGCTTCCAGAAGACGCTGTGGCCTCCAGTGTAGCATGTCTGACGGCCCTGCCCAGCAGGCCAGGGTCCAGGCTGACCCTGAGAGCAGGCGCTGATGGTGCCAGGCCCAGGGTTGGGGGCCAGGACACGGGTCACAGAGTGGGGCTATGGCAGAGCTGGGCAGCCACTCACAAGGTCAGCTGACACCCGGGGGCCAGGGCAGTGGGCTGGGGTGGGCCCTTGGTCGCCTGTTGGCTGCAGGTCATCAAGGGGACAGTTCCTTCCCTCAGAGGCACAGCAGCACGGGTAGGGCTGGGCCCAGAGGGGCCGGTCAGCATGCATGTCCCAGCACGGCGCCCTGCACATGTGCTGCAGAGTGCCTCCGGCACGGGCCTGGCCTTCATCGTCTTCACGGAGGCCGTCCTCCACATGCCCGGTGCCCCCAGCTGGGCTGTGCTCTTCTTTGGGATGCTGTTTGCCTTGGGCCTGTCGTCCATGTTCGGGAACATGGAGGGCATCATCACACCGCTCCTGGACATGGGGCTCATGCCCAGATCGGTCTCCAAGGAGGTCCTGACTGGTGAGCGGGAACCTGGCGTCTGGGAGGGCTGCCCTGTCCTGCTGCTCCTGGTGTTCTGTCCGGAAGGCTGGGGCTGGTCTTGCCACCTCTTGGGGCTGGTCTTGCCACCTCTTGGGGCTGGTCCCCACAGCCCTGCTCTGACATGATGTTCCCTGAGGGCCCATCACGGGAGAGCCCAGCTGGGTGGGGCGGGGAGCAGCTCTGCCCCAAGCCTGCGCTGACCCCTCTACCCTCCAGCACGGCGCTGGAAGCAGGCAGGGATTGAGGTGCAGGGGGCTGGGAGGCGCTGACAGGCGGGTCACTGTCCCTTGGGCGCCAGAGAAGCAGGGTCCCTGTCCCCTCAGGGGTGACCTGCCTGGTCTGCTTCCTCGTGGCGATCTGCTTCACGCTGCAGTCTGGAAACTACTGGCTGGAGATTTTTGACAATTTCACCGCTTCCATGAACCTGCTGGTCTTTGCCTTCTTTGAGGTGGTGGGCGTTGCTTATGTTTACGGGATGGAGCGGTGAGTCCCACCTCCCCTCAGGGTCCACCTGAGGGCCGGGTTAGGAACTGCCCCAGATCGCCACGGGCACTCGGGGGAACGGCCCTGTGCTTCCCAAGCCCGTATACACTGTACAGGCATCAAGGCAGCTCCAGGACCAGATGGGACCATCAGAGGTCCTCCCAGAACGAATCAGGGGTCAGAGCAGGGGCTCCTCGGGGCCAGAGAAGCCCCTGGGCATCCCTGCCCACCCGCCTGGCTGCACAGGCCTCCAGCCTGTGGGGAGGCAAACGACACAACGCCAGTCTCCAGCCATGCAGGGCGGGCTCCAAAGTCAGAGGACACCAGACCCCATTTTGGAGGCCACCAAGAAGCCTGGCCCCAGTCCTGCCCATCCCTGCCTGGCTCGGCCCACAGCACACCTGGACTCACCTGCCCCACACCAGCACTCCCGCCCGCCCAGAGGGCCCTAGACGTTGTGACCTCTGTCCTTGTATTCCAAGGGTCCTGGGAGTTCCTGAACACCAGGGCCTTCACTGTAGCTCTGTAGGCACAGGACCCAGAAGGCTTGTCCCAAGCTGGGACTCTGCCCAGCTGGAGAGGGGCAGCTATCTGGAGGGCTGGCAGGTGACATGGGGAATGGTGAGCCCCTGGACGTGACTGGTCGTGGGGTCTCAAAAGGAGGCTCAGGAGGGCAGCTGAAGGTGGGGAGCAGGCAGGCAGGGCGGTGAAAAAGGTGCTGTCCTCCTGGGTGTAGCTGACATGTGGCCCAGGTCACCTCCGTCCCTCCCCTGGAGGACAAACCCCCAGTCCTGCCTGGGGCAACTCCCAGGGGCGGGCTGGCCTCCTCCCTGGAGTGGTCAGAGGCCAGGAGCACCCAGGAGCACCGTCTGCCCAGCCAGACAGGCCTGCTCATCTGCCCTTGCCTGCGTATTGACCCAGGGTTGGGGGCCAGGACACGGGTCGCAGAGTGGGGCTATGGCAGAGCTGAGCAGCCGCTCACAAGGTCAGTTGACACCCGGGGGCCAGGGCAGTGGGCTGGGGTGGGCCCTCGGTTGCCTGTCGGCTGCAGGTCATCAAGGGGACAGTTCCTTCCCTCAGAGGCACAGCAGCACGGGTAGGGCTGGGCCAGGAGGGGCTGGTCAGCATGCATGTCCCTCCTGGGTGGGGTGCTCCTCGGGACCCAGGAGGGGCACTTGGGAAGCACAGGGGCAAAGGCCACAGTGACTCTCAGGACAGCACCCGCAGGCTGCATCTCGGTGCCCCTGGACGGAGGCTGCCGGCTGAGAGGGTAGGATTGCAGGCACAGGGTGGAACGGCCTAAGCCTGGCGTCTCTGTGCCAGGTTCTGTGATGACATAGCGTGGATGACAGGGAGGCGGCCTGGCCTTTACTGGCAGGTGACCTGGAAGGCTGTCAGCCCCCTGCTGCTGCTGACCATCCTTGCGGCCTATGCTGTCCTCCTGGCCTGGACGCCGCTGAGCTACAAGGCCTGGGACCCCCAATATGTAGGTCCCTTGGTGGGGTGCTGGGATACCTTCCCTGCTGCCCTCCAGGGCCCAGAGAACCTCTC
The DNA here is from genome assembly GCF_030020395.1 of Manis pentadactyla. NCBI lineage: Eukaryota > Metazoa > Chordata > Mammalia > Pholidota > Manidae > Manis > Manis pentadactyla. Next base: position 141,263,364 of record NC_080020.1, on the reverse strand, counting down.
GGTGGACACTGGTCCCTAAGCAACCATGTGGGCTGCATTTGCCAGGAGACCCGGGACAGACCCCTAGCACCTGTGGGGGCACCAGAGCCGACTCCCACAGCCCTGGCAACCTGGGCCAGTGGGCCGGGAGCGGCTCCCAGGTCCCCACAGTTCCTCCCATGGGGTCGTGCCTGAGCCACACATCCTGTGTGTGGACAGGTACCCTAAACACCCACCTGTTCTGAGACCAGATACAGGCTTGCACACTTGTCACTGAACTGGTGGTAGGGGAGGTCAGAGGGAGAGGTGTGCGGTTGCATCTGGCACCGGCCATTGCCCTGCTCAGAGCCACGGGGCCCAGGTGAACTCAGGACCTCTGTGCCACCCCTTCTCGGGAGCTGGAAGGAATTGCTCCAGTTTCCTCAGAGGGGCAGCTCCCCAGATTGTCCAGTGCACCCAGGGGAAGGGCCCTCTAGCCTCAGAGCCTTCGTGAATACCGTCCGCCTAGATTGGCACCCCAGTGCCTCACTGAGACTCAGGAAAGGGGCCTGAGGTCAGGTGGGCAGTGTCCCCACCTCACAGCTCCCAGGGTGCCCAGCGGCCCTCCTGGGCGGTCCCCCAAACCACGGTGCCCCTTGGGCGGGCAGGCAGCTCTCCCCAGAATGCGGAGCCCAGGCCCCCAAGAGGCTCGGCCCACCCCCTGGAACCTCGGCTCCCGCATCCCCGCTGGCCTGGGCCTGGGCCTCTCCCTCCCACCCACCTGGGGGTGGCGGGTGAAGCTGCCCCACTCTCTTTGCCACTGTGGCTGGAGGTCAGTCCCCATCCGTCCGTGGTGGGCCAGTAGGGCGGTGCCCTCCCCTCGTCGATGCCCACCCGAGGCCGTGTGTGCCCACAGGCGCAGTTCCCCTGGAGGCAGGAGAAGTCCTACCCGGGCTGGGTACGGGCCACCTGTGTGCTCCTGTCCTTTGTACCCTCCCTGTGGGTCCCCGCTGTCGCGCTGGCCCAGCTGCTCTTCAGGTGCAGACGGAGGCAGGACGCTGGGCAGGACCGTGGTGAAGCTGCTGAGGGCCAGGGACGGGCGTGGGGAGGGCTGGGCCCCTGTGCTGCTTGCTAGCAGAGCACCCAACCGTATTACACACTTGCTCTGACCCTGAGACCCGTGGTAGTTGTCACCTGATGTCCCCATGCCCTCCAGACCCAGCTCATGGCACACCCCAGCTCAACATTGTCCATGCTGTTTGACAAACTGGAGGCGGCCTAGTCTGGCTGCCAGGGCCTTGCCATCTGGGGTCCTGCAGGTGCCATCTGGGTGGTCATATGCTGTGCCTGCAAATGTGTAAACACCATGGCGTGTGTGGGCGGGGGTCCCAACTACCAAGCAGGCTGGCAGAGGAGCCTCTGAGAAGGCCCATGGCCACATCCTCTGCAGCTGGGGGCAGCTGGGGGCCTCAGGCCACTCGAGCTGGGAGGATCTGCGTGGCTGACCTCCAAAAAGTTGATGCCCCCACGGTGAACTCAGAGGAAGGCCGTTTATTCACTTAGAGGACTGGGGTCATGGGCATGGTCTGCTGTGACCATGTTCCAAGTGGAGGGACCTCTGGGGTGCGGCCAGGCAGCAGAGGTGCAGCAATCACAGAGAACCCCCCAGCTGCCCACCCTTGCCCAGGGCAGGCCCTCCTCCCGTGAGCCCATGAGTAGGAGCTGCCAGGGGCTGGGGATCTGCAGGGCCACTGCTGCAAGCCCCCCTCCTGCAGCAGCCTCAGGGTCACCTGTGTCCCCAGAAACAAAGAGGCTGAGGAACCTCGCCCACTCACTCCTGGCCGCCCCTCCACTGCCCACCCCTGCCCGCGTCATGCCCTCTGAGCAGCCCCTGGTGCCCATCTCTGAGTCCTCCAGGGTTCCCAGACTCCCCCGCCTCCCCATCACTCAGCCCACTCCCCTGCTAGGCAACCCCCATCCCTCTTCTCTCTCTTCCCCCTCACCCCACAGCACCCCAGCCCCAGCCCCGTTCTAAGGCGCAGGGCCCTGGACACACAAGCTTGCTTCTCACTTGCCACAGGGACCACGTGCATCCTTGGCTTCCCCCTGCTGGGAGCAGCCCAGTGAAGACCTCGACACCCCTTTCTAAGCCTTGTCAGGAGTCCCAGGTGGGGCAGGCACTGTCCGGGGCTGAAACCCCCACACAAAGTAGGCAGGTTACAGGCAGCCTGTGCCAGCCAAACAGGGGCTGGCCTTGCCCTGTCAGCCCAGACCCGCATGAACAAAGGTGCAGGCACAGCCACTAAAGTGGGCTGAATGCAAAAGTGCCCCCGAAAGTGTGTCCTATGACCCCAGGTAGGGCGAGCCCCACACATTGCCCTCCCCTGCGGTCCTTGGCTGGCGGCCCCCTCCTCCACCAAGCAGCAGCGACGGCCAGTGAGCCTTTCTCACAGCCATTCCTCTGACACGCGTCTCTTCAGCTCCTTCCATAGTGAGGGACAGATCATATGAGGTCCACCTGGAAGTTCAGGAGGCTCCCTTCAGCTCAAGGTCAGCTGATTGGTCACCTAATGCCACCTGCGCCCGTAACCTCCTTTGCTGTGCCAGGTAACTCCCTCACAGGTTGGACACGGGCATGGACATTTTTGGGGATCATTATTCTGCCCAAGCCTGCCCAGGTTTGGAAAGCCCTTGGCTCCACGGTGTCCTTCACAGGTGGGACCCCACACGGCCGGGCATGCAGCACACACCAGGGTCGCAGGGCTGGGGTGACCACTCAGCACTCTGGGGTCTCAGGGCATTGTCACTTGCCTACCAGTGTCTGTGGGGTGTCTGAGCAGATCAGCTGCCTGACACGCATGGTAGATCTAGGGAGGGTCAAAACTAGATCTGTTTTTTTGCTTTTAAACGTTTACTATTTTCACATTTTGCCGAGATCTGACAATTTATGTAGTGGTTTTAAAAGCCTGACCAAAGCACATGCCTTTTTCAAGGGTGGGCCACTTCCATCAACATAAAAGCACTCCCAAGTGAAGTCACAGCAAAGTACATTTTTCAGGGCCTGTGGGAGATGGGTGACTGTACGACTGACCCTGTGGGTCTGGTTCCATGCAGAAATGCCAGACACAGGCTCAGTGTGCCATGAGCCCGGTGTGGCCGGTGGCAGGTCAGCTCAGGTACCTGCAGTGTCCCCGTTATGTCCCCATTGGGTCTGTGACCTGCCCTGGGTGGTGCGTCAGTCCTTCTCTCTTTACAACTGCGAGGGCACCACTGGGCCGGCACTGCACGTGGACTTGGGTCTGCCATAAATGCATCAGCTCAGTCCCTTGGTCACAGTCCCCAGCAACAGTAAACCAGGTAATCACCATAAACGCTGACATGCGACATCCACTCACGCTCTGGCAATCTGGGCCGTGGTAGTCAGCACCAACCCTGGCCAAGGTACACTGGACAGCGCCCAGCCAGGAGAGAGGCCCATCAGGGACATGCCGGAAGGAAGCCTTGGGAATTGCTCACTAGTATCAATATGGCACTCACTGGCCTGGTGCTGCCTCTGGGCTGGGCAGAGCCAGTGCCCCTGGGCACCCTCCTTCACAGGTGCCCATTTGAGCTGCTCCCTTCCTACTCTTTGTGCTGTTCTGGGTTCAAGGACGTTTGTCCAGCACCTGCACGCAGGATGGCCCCATGTGCTGGTCTGGGAGGACACACTGCTGTCTCCTGCTTGGGGCCTCATCTTCAACAGAGGAAGATGGCAAAATCCTGCTCAGTGTCCTGGCAGGACCGGCGGCTCTGTGGACAAGCACCCTTCCAGGGGAACACTTCCACAGGGACCCCCACAGCTGCTAAGGCTGGGGCAGACCTGGAAGGGGGTCCAATCACGACGCTGGGGGTTCTGGCTCAGCTACAGTGAAGAGGGCAGCCCCTCCTCGCCATCACCAAGGCCCCAGGCTCCTCACTTCCGCAAGAGCCCCTCCACAGTCTCCAGCCACCTCCCCCACTGTGGCCTCTGCTCCGCCCCCAAATCTTGCCCCCCCCACCTCCAAACTCTTGACCCTGGCATGGATAAGCCAGCAGCTGGCTGCAGCACCCAGGGCCACTGCAGAGGATGCCCCAGGAGCCTCCAAGCTTCCCCCACCCCGAGCAGGGGGCTTGGTGTGGGCCCCTGCCTGCAGCACCAGTATCTCTGGACCTGGAGAAAAATGTGAACTCCAGGCACCCCCCCCCAAGTCTTGCTGAACCAGGAACTCGGGGATGGGGAGCACCTCCCAGCTCCCCTCCACCTCCCCAGCCCTCTCTGGGCACCTGGCCTCTGCCTGGTCAGCGGCTGCCCACCTCTGTCTGTGTCTTGGGGTCCCTAAGCCCAGCCCCCTCCAGAGCCTCGGCCACGGCCCTGAGCAGGCACGCACCCCAGCCCGGCCTTTCAGGACCCCTCTTCCCCAGGTTGCCCTGCTGCCTGCAGCATGGGAAGCCTCTGCAGCGCAGGGCCCACCCCATGTGAGCAGGACTCCTCGGAGGCCCATCTGGCTCTCCCTCTGCACAGCTCCCCACTTCAACAGAACCCCGTCCCTCTCCCAGGTGCCAGGTGGCCGGGGCATCTGCCCTGTGTGCTCCTCCTGGGCTCTGAGGCCACTAAACGGGCATGATGGCACTTGGACAAAGGAGGCCCGCGGTGGTCAGGAGGCAGGAGTGGGCGGAGCAGGGTCACCCCAGGGGCTTGGGGGACAGAGGGGACTGATGGGGGTCAGATGGGAAGGGACTGGCTACACGATGCAGGGCCAGAGGGTGGGCAGCAGCAGAGAGAGGGAAGGGGCTGGGCTCAGCATGCCGGGCTTGCCACCCACACACCCCTTCCCCCTACTGCCCTCTGCACCTGCCCCACAGGGGTGCTCTCCCCACCACCGCCTCCCCTTCCCTCCCTCACCTCCTGCCCCAGAAACCCCTCTGCCCCCTGCCAGGCCAAGGATCCTTGCACATCACACAACCTACAATGCTTGAGTTTCTAAAATTACAGGCTATGGTACCTGTGCAGTGCACGTTTTAATATGTAAGAAAAACTTAAAACTATGGAAAATAAACAAAGGCACAATATTTTCTTTCCTTGCCCTGCCCCCCTGCCCCCGGGGTGGCGGGTGGAGGTAGAGGCGGTGGGGGGGTGGCGGGGGGCTGTGGAGGCCGCATGGAGGGCGGTCAGTATGGCCTGGGCCGTGTGCAGGGACGCATCTGGACACCGGTGGTCCAGGTGCCAGTGTGGGCATGAGAAACAGGATGAGGCTGGGGGCACGGCTGGGCGGGGTCGGCCGGGCCACAAACAGCTGACTGGGCCTTTTGCTTTCCGGAAGCCTGAGGCTGGAACTTTGGATGCGTCTCCAGGGAAGGCGGGTGGGGCGGTCGGGAAGGCAGGGCAGGGCTGTGCAGGACGTGCAGGACATGAGGCGGCGTCCACATACCTCCCTGTGCCCTTGGGGACACGCGTGCCATAGCTCCTGCCTGGGACAGCCCCGCAGTGAAGAGGGCGACAAAGGTCCCCGACATTCCCTGTGTCCACCCAGTTCTCCCACCTGCCTTCTCCTGGTGGCCAGCAGCTAAAGGTTGGCACCCGGGTCCCCAGAAGGTGGCAGTGGGCAGGCCCCGCTTCCCTGAAGACATGCGGGCCAGCCCCTTCCCTGGAGCAGCCTGGCTGGCAGCCCCCATTCCTGGGGCTCGGGGAGAGGACCAGGCTCAGGGAGCAGCGGCCCCTCCCACAGTGTGCCAGGCTGCAGCCCAACGCGGGATGTGGGAAGGGCTGGCGGTCAGTCCAAGATGGTCTTGAAATCTGTGGTCAGGGCCGGGTCAGCCACTGCCTCCAGAACAGCCAGGGTCACCTTGGGGAGCTGCTGGCTCAGCCGGGCCTTGGCTATAAGGAGAATGAAGTCAAACCTCCTCCCAGAAACAGCAACCCCACCCCACCCAGGACTCTGCTGAGGCCGGGCAGACACGTGTGTGTGCTGAGCGCCCAGTGTGCAGGCCAGGCTCCTGGTGGCGGAACCTCAGCCCACCACGCTGGGCACGGACAGGGACCCCAGAGCCACTGTCGGGGCAGTGGGCAGCCAGGCAGAGGCACGGGGGCAGTGGGATGCGCGGAAAGTCGTGCAGGCCGGAGGGCTGGAGGTCGCGGTTCTGTGGGGGCAGGTGCACACAAGGACGGGGCCTGTGCCTGGTCAGAGGCCTTTGGGGCCAGAGCTGACTCAGCGCACTTACCTGCCCGGAGCGCCCCCAGAAGACACCTGTAGGTGACGCTGTGGCGTGCCAGCTTGAGCAGGAAGGCGTGGAGACAGAGCCACTGCGCGGCTTCAGAAGGAAAAGGGCCGGAGGCGCCCCTGGCGCCCAGCGACATCCCTGGGGGGACATGCGGGTAGGCTGCTGCCAGGGGTGGGGCAGCGGGGGGAACCACGGGGGTCTCATTTCTGGCCCCGCCCACACAACCACCATGGAACTCCTTCAGCTGAAACCCGCTCTTGAACTCGTCCAAAGAAACGTCCACAAAACAAAGTCTGTCAAACTCAGGACCACGGAGACACAGTGTGGCCTGAACTTCTGACTGCTCAGAAATGTCTGCAGGGAGGCCCAGGGGAGCTGAGATGTGGCTCCAAAGGCTGTTCTAGGATGTGGGGCAACGGGAGGACAGGCCAGAGGCAGACAGGAGCGGCCACAGCCTCCTCCTGACCACAGGCCCAGGCTTGTGCACTTCCGGAGCACCAACGAGAGCGCCCACCCAGGAGGGCAGAGCAAGTGGGGATCAAACATCCGGCCATGTTCCTGCCACGCAGGCTGCTGGCCCGCACAGCAGAGGGTGGCAAGAGGCCAGCAGGGAGCCAGCAAGGTGGACGACATGGCGTGGCAAGTCAACTCCCTGCCCTGCCCCTGCCTCCAGGGTGGGCACTGCTCCCGCTGAGGGCATGAATCACCCAGGTGACCCCGACCCCCACCAGGCATGCCCTGCAGCTGCACACACCTGGGTTCTTGGCTTTCAGAAGGGCGTAGCAGCGTGACGCAGTGTCAGAGATGACCCGGAGGAAAAACGAGGGGCTCTTCCTAACGTGCTGGCCGAACGGAAGCTGGAGCACACACGCGTGGAACCTGAGGGAGCGGCAGGCCGAGAGGGGCCTTGGGATGTGCCCACATGTGTGCGCAGGCGTGTATGCGTCTGCAACTGCAAGCATGCATTTAATTTGTATCCACACGTGTGCACATGTGGTAAGCCCCTCACTGGTCTCACTGACTGCCGTGACCAACCCAGAGCATGCTTGTGTACTGGTCTGGCTGGCAACTGACTTCACACACACGATCCCGTCCAGGTGGGAAGGACCTTCCCCACTCACGGGGTGGTAACGTGATAACATGCCCAGGTCCCAGGGTCAGGGCCACCCCGCAGGCCGGGGAAGGGATCATGCTCTGTGGGTGGGGACTCTCTACCAAGTGAGGGACAGGGCTCAGTGCAGAGTGGGGAGAGGCCTCCGCTGGTGGACATGAGGTCCCCGACACCAGCCCAAAGCCCGCACTCTGCCATGAAAGGGGCTGGGCCCTGCTCCATGTGCCACAGGGGCACACCGGCCTTACCTGTGACCATCCCGGTTCAGCAACACTTCCCCCCCACCCCGTCCCATTCTTGGAGCCTCACAAGCGCCTACACTTCAAATTCAGAAGCAGCTGATCTTTGTGCCCGTGGGCAGGGAAGCCAGTGGCCCACTGCACCCTGAAGAGCATGGCCCTGCCAGAGGGCGCCTCCCTGAACCCAGGTCTCCACAACAGTCCTGGGGGCAGGTGTCCAGGGCCAGGCACCCCAGCAGGGGGCTCCCTGGTGGGGGACACAGGGTGAGGCCGGGCTGGCTGCACCAGGGTGCAGGTGAGCCTGCCAGCAGGGACCAGGCTGCCTGACTGCTCCTCTTGCCCTGACCAGCCCTGGCCACCTGCAGGCCCCACTGTGCATGGCGCAGGGGCCCGTTCACACGCACGCCCTAAGCACACTTCCAGAGGCGCCAGGGCAGCTTTCCAGTGAGGGGCAGGTGTGTGGTTAGGAAGAGGTGGATGGAGGAGGATTAGAGCCACAAAGAGGACAGCGGGCTGAGCACATGAGCTCTACGCCTCCCGGACACAGAGGGGATGAGGCGCCTGCCCCGCCCGCGGCCCAGACACAGGCCACAGGCTCTGGGGCTGGAAGTTTTCTCCTGGCTGGACTTTTCCATAGGAATTTCCTCTGTGAGGACCACCAGTGCCCATGAGACACAGCCTTGCTGCACACACACACACCCCGTGCAACAACTCTCAGTGCCTCCAGATGGATGCTTGGCTCCGCTACCCAGGAGACAGCCACTGTGCTGTCTGCCCGCGCACCACCTGCCGACTCAGGCTGTGCTTTCCCTGCAGTAAAGTCTTCAGAGCTGAGCTGCCTTTCTGAGCTCCCTGGGGCAGGTCCCTGCGGCTTTGCGTCCCTGAGGCCACAAGGGGCACAGAGGGGCGTCTGTCTTCTTGAGGGAACAGCACAGCCTGAAAGTGCAAACCTTTCCCCACTAAAGACGCAGACAAGCACAACCACTAAATGAGCCACACAACTAGCACCCATGCCCAGCCCTCAGCAGGGTGGCCATGCAGCCACAGGGACATGGTTTGTTCCAGAAGCTGGGCCACAGATGGGCTGGTTAGTGGGGTGGGAGTGGTGGCTCAGCTGTTTGGGAGCCACGTCCCACTGCCTGTCTGGGGACTTGGGGATGTGGACCCCAACCTGTCCCTGCCAGGACCCTCTGTGCTCTCAGGATCCAACCCCCAGGATGTCTGCCTCCCACTTCATGTGGGGGCTGCCTGTCTCCTCCCCACAGCCCTTCTCCTATGAGCCCCCTCTCACTGCAGAACAGCCCCTGCATAGTTCTGTGTAGGGACACGGGGATGCACTGGCCATGCTGGCCTCCCGCCACTGCCTGGTGACCCTAACAAAGCAAAGTGGACATGGATGAAGAGGCAGCATCCATCGCTGAAAACATGCAAGTGCCACTTCCTCATCGACTGACATTCCACAGAGGAGACCTGGGGCCCGGCTAGCGGGGGGCTCTCCAGGCTGTGTGGGAGCCGGGGCGGAGGCAGCACCGAGGCGTGGGGCCTGATGAACCCACCTATAGGCCTGAAGCAGGAATATCTTGTACATGTTTGTGCAAACCGTCTGGAGACTGTTCACCTGGAGCCGCAAAGGAAAAGAGGTGCTGAGATGCGCCTGCAATTTCAGTTCCTACCTTGCTTTACCCCCTGGTCACATGGGGTAGGAAAGGGGGCTGTTCGGTAAGAAACTATCAGTCTCTCTGGTGCAGTGCTGCCGGGGCCTCAAGGGCGACCTCTCCCTGCTGCGCTCATCAGGACTGTGCTGGGCCACCTGATGGGAGGTTGGGCAGGAAGGGGTGGGGAGGCGGCACCCAACCCAGCTGGGAGGGGACCCAGTGCCAAAGAAGACGGGGCAGTGGAGGGGTGAGGGCAACAGGCCCTCAGCATATGCACACACACTCACATGTGCATGCCCACACACACACACTCACACAGGAAAACACACTTGACACACACACTGCTTGTGCACACACACGTATGTGCAAGGTTCAGCACACTTAGAATGCACTGGTACGCACTGCTCGTGCATCCACGCACACATACATGCTTCCACACTCATGCACACCCATCCACATACACACGAAGCACACACTAACAAGATCCATAACCATGCAAACCTCACACAGACCATGAGCCAGTGGGCTGAGCTTGGAAGTCAGCCAGGCGCCCACTGAGTGTGCTCACCTGCAGGTCCATAAACAGACCGTGACACTTCAGTCGTAGGACCGCGAAGAGCTTGCGACGCATGTTCCTACCGGGCTTGAAGCCCTGGTTAAAGGTGAGACTTGCTTTGATTGAGGTCTGGGCGTAACTGCAACACAAGGTGAGTCTTGTAAACACATATCCACCCCATGGGGTCAAGTGCATGCTCTGATCACACCTGGCACGCATGTCCCACTCAAGCACCCCCGTCCTTGTGGGAAACTGGGCTCCAGGCCACCTCCCGCCCCCTGCCTCCCAGATCCTGGCCAAAAAAGCAGGGGTGGGCACTCCACAGCCTGTGGCCTGGCCCATGACATGCCCTGAACCCCTGGATGACCTGGATGAACCTTGGTTTTATGTGTTTGTTCTTTAGTGACGGGCAACTGAGCACACCAATAAAATCTGCAGTGACACGCGCCTGACCCATGCCTTCCTGGGATACCATCTGGGCAGACCACGGGGTCACCACTGTGGCCCAGCGAGGTGTTGGGAGCCCCCGCCAGGCACCTTTCCACCTGGGGGCTGTACCAGGAGGGAAAAGCCCACTGCCAGCCTTACAGGGTGCCCCAGATGGCTGCTGCTCTCACAGTGGGAGTGACACATGGAAAGCATGAGGAATGTGCCCCTGGGCAGATGCCCGCGTGTCCTCTGCACGTACTTCAGGTGAACATATGAGATACACTCTGTATCCTGGGACACTTTCTGTAGTATCAGCTTTAAATGCTTTTACGGTGGAATAAATTTTCCAGCCTGTTCTTGGAAACAATCTTAATGGCAGAGTGTATCTTCTTAGCAACGTGCAGTCTGCCCAGCCACTGACTGAGGTCACTTCATTATTTGCTGGGATCAGCCATGTGACCCTGAGCATTTGGAAACGGTCCAGTGAAATCTCTTTCCTTCAGGGTAAACGACTAGAAGTGGGATAACCAGGGAAACATGACCACCTGATGGACTTCGCACAAATTTGCTGCTTCCAGAAAAGTCAGCCCAGCTTGGCCTCCTCGGAAATGCATAACACTTGGCGCCGGCATGAGCAAAGGGACCTTGGAGCCGGCTGCACAAACTTCTCTGACACAGTGGATGCTGCCCTCTGAGCGCCTGTCTGCAGAGTGGGGTTCCTGCACAGGGGTGTGGGCTCTGGGGTCGCGCCCGGGCCTGAATCATGCGGCCCCCGCACAGCAAACCGCTCAGCCCTTGGAGCCCTGGTTTCCCCGCGGGCATTTTCTGAGATCAGGTGAGATGTGTGCGTGCAGTGCTCAGTGGCCTGGCTCAAGCCAGTGGGGCGAGGGCTCCAAAGGCCCTTATTGCACAGGCGCGGGGGGGGCCCCCAGCTCGGCCGCCCCCATGTTCTTGCTCATTCCTCATTCGCCTCTATTGTCTCTGGGCCTCTTGTGTTCTATTTCTGTTGTTGGTTTTTGTTTCCCTGCATTTAATTCCTTCTCCACCTAGAATTCGTTCCTGTATTTGCTGTAGGATAAAGATGTAATTTATCTGTGTTTCTAGTTTTCTCAGAAAAAACAAAGGCAGCTTCGTGGACAGCAAAGCAAGTGGAGGGCGGTTCAGCCCCGATGGGTGTGGTTGCCATGCATGGCCTGCAGGGGGCAACGGGATGGGCCAGGATGGCGAAGGAGGGCCGGAGGCCTCGGGGGTCTGGGCTGAGTCCCAAGGCGGGGAACTCCGTCAGGTGCCGGTGCAGGTGCCATGGCAGCGAGGGCACCTGGGCTTCATCTCCAGGAGGCGGGAGCAGCAGAGCAGGCTGGCAGGCAGGCGGATGCCCAGGGCCCCTGGTGTGCGGGAGCTGCAGCTGCGGCAGAGGGCAAGCAAAGCTCGCTCCAGCCGTGCCCCGAGTGGCCTCGTACCCATGGATTGCAGAGATGGCTGCATCTGCATCCATCTCACATCCGCGGGCACCTGTGCCAAGACTGGGGTTGGGCTGGGGGTCCCTCAGGCCCGGTGGAAACGCTGTTAGGGGCTGAGCTATGTCCCCAGATGCACCCGGCGAAGCCCCATGCAACTGTGGAAGCCAAGAACCTTAAGACAGCAATCAAGGCCGCCTTGAGGTCATAAGGGGGGCCTGCTTGGACACCGTGTCCTCTGAGAATGAGGTACCAGGGATGCACGAACAGGTGGGGTGTGGCCTTGGGAGGACACGAGAGAAGGTGGCGCCCGTACACCAAGAGGGAGGCCCTGGCAAAACCAGCCTGGGGACCACCCCGGCCCCTGACCTTGGCGTCCAGGACGGAAGGATGTGAATGTCTGCTGCCTAAGCCGCCTGCCTGTGGCTTTCACAGCAACCAAGCCAATAAGGACAAGGACCCTATGTGTACAGCGCAGGCCCCATGTGCCACAGCCGTGCCTTTGAAGGATCACAGTGACCGTGAGTGTCCAGTGAGGTAACACACAGGGTTACAGCATGTCCCTTGCCCTGAGGAGACTGGTGCTGGGCAGGTCCTGGGACCTCTGGGCTCAGTGTACATGGCTTCCATGCAGAATGCGCCCCTGGGTCTGCCCACAACTTCCTTTTACCAAAAAGCCCAGGAAACCACTCACCCGGTAGGTCCACAGAAGGATGCGTGTCTGCCCACCTCTGGAGAGGACGCACAGCCCCAGCCTCTGGCTCTTCGGTTTTGTGGCCACTGCTGTGCCTGGAAGCAGGAGGGGCCTGCTCTGCCCCGTGCCCGCCCAGTGGGCGCTTACCTGGAGTAGTCACAGAGCACTTCCAGCGTCTGGGTGTCCAGCAACAAGCCACACCAGGGAAACAGGCAGCGGGCTGGCAGCTGGAGGGGTGCCGTGCCGCCCAGGGTGCTGACCTCCACGGGGAAGTTCACCACCGTCTTTCCCAAGTTGGCCACACAGCCGTACTCGGGGACGCCTCGGACCAGAGTCCTGGGGCAGAGGGGCCATGTCAGCCACAGGAGGATTCTGCCCAGAGGCCCCGGGGCAGCCCTTCGGCCTGGGGCGCAGCCGCAGTGGGGGGCCAGAGAGCCCCGCTCTGCCGCCAGCTGTCCCCAAAGGCTCTGGGTGACCAGGTGCCAATGACGAGACACTTGTGTGGCCGGGCCGGGGAAGGGCAGTCGTGGGCAACAGGGAGGGGCACAGAGACCCCCAGGCCTGAAGCTGAATCCTGAAGGATGCCAGCGACTATTCGCAGGTAAGACAGGTGAGCAGCGAGCTCAGGAGCCCAGCAGAGAACAGGGAGAGGCGGGGCTCAGAGGCAGGCAGAGCCGAGCAATGAAGCCCTCGGTGTGGCGGCCTGTCTGCAGGTCCGCTCAGCAAGGCTACGGTCCCAGTGTGCAAACCCAAGTCTGAGGTCACCTGGCTTTAGTGCAGGTGACTCCACAGTGGGGTGGGCTCGCTCACCTACCAGTACAAGGGCCCCGGGAGAAAGGGGGTGTCCCAAGCAGAGAAGTCTTTCCATAGGCTGCAGCCCAGCACCTGCCCCACAGCTATAGTGCGGGCAATTCCTGGCAGTAATCTCTCAGATATGCGTGTGTCTATCCCCGTTGAGCCACCTCCCAGGTGGACCCCTGACAAAGGCTCCGAACCCCTCCCTGCCCAGTGCCCTCAGATCAGTGCCATCCCCCAGAACTTTACCCAGCAGAGGTGAGTTCTCTGTGATGCCCTCTGGCAGCCACTGGCCATGTGTGGCTACTGAGCTCTTTGAATACAGCCAGGGCCCTGTGGACTGTCACTTGATTTAACTTTGGTGAGTCTGCATTTGCACGGCATCTGCACAATGTCTGTGGCACGTGATGTGAGCACCAGAGCTTCCCAGTGGGACCCTCACACCCTCTGAGCCCTGGGGACCCCCATGGGCCGACCTGGCTATAGGGATGGGTTCCCCAAAGACAACCTGGTGACCCAAGCAAATTGCCCCTTGGTGGCAACCCTTTGTGAGGTTTTGGTTTTATAACTTCTTCCTCCCTTGATTTCAAAACAAGCCCCCTGATTCCTGGGGTCTCCCCGAGAGGGACAGGCAGAGGACAGCTGCTCTAAGGCTTCATATGCCTGACTGAATTTGAGCAAAACGAACTTAGAGACCAGCTCTGCCACATGATCCCCCTGCCTTGTGACACCAGCACTTGGTGGTCTCAATTCCCCATCCTCTTCCACAGAGAAAAGCGACCCCATCCAGGCTGCAGCTGCTATCCAAGGTCTGCCCGCCCTGTGCCCCCTCCTGATCCCACTGACGCAGCCCCGCTGCCACGCAAGGAGGCGGCCACACACCCAGTTTTCAGAATGGCAGGACCACGTGCCATTCACCAGGAGGCCGGCAGCCTCAAGAAGCACCTGCTGTCACACATGTAGTGTCAGGTGTACACTGGCCAGAGGAGGACATGTAGGGGAGACCCTCACCTGAGAAAGGCTTCTGCTTGTGTCAGGTGAGGTGTGACCAGCAGGAAGTCATCCACCAAACGCAGGAGCAGCCTAACGAGAAGGTCTTGCATAAGCTTTCAACACAAGGTCCTTCAGTAGAGTGAACATCAGAAAGATTAAAGTATCTTGAGTTCATATGGACAAGAATCAAGTGGCCTCCAAAAAACCCAGTGGAAGACTTAAATTTCTGGTGGGGTTTGACCCTGGCTGGGGGCACACGAGCAGGGACCCTGAGTCAAGGATGCCCCCATGTCCTGGCTACATGAGAAGCCACTGACCTACATTCACAGCCTGCACACCATCTCCGTGGCCTCTACATGAAGAAATGCACCGCCCTGCCCACTCTGGGGGCCAGGGGCTCAACCAGTCGAAAGCGAATCCATACGTGCAAAGAATAGAAAGGCCCCTACCCGTCCTGCTGAACGTCAGAAAACAGCTTGTTCTCCATGTCCCCATAGCACAGGCTGCAGAGCAGAGTGGACAGGATGGAGCCCTGGGGGACCCCCTGACACTGGACGTAGCACCTGGGGGCGAGATGCCATTAGGACAGCAGGTGGGCAGCCACGGCAGGCCTCCTGTTCCTGTCATTGACACACACTTACACTTAGGGACACATATAAGGACCGCACACACCAGGGGAATGAGAATCATGTGTCACACTGCACACTCCCCTCCTGCCACGTGATGCACACGTGGCACACCCCTTTTCCACAGGTCACAGCAGTAAAGTGGGTGGGCCTCTCAGGTGCCCTTTCCACACACGTGCGGGTGTGTTCTTTTTGTCCAAATTCACCCTTCTGTTCATCTGTGATGTGTGCTTTCCCAGGATGGAGATGTTAGCTCCTATTTCTAATGAAATTGTATTTTAATAAGTACCATAATTATTTATGGTGTGACAATAATGTCCTTACACTAGCGCACAAAGATCCTAGAGAGAAACCTCCCACACTGCATGCTGACCTCTAATGACCTTCATGAGGACCCGAGTCTCCCCCAGGACCACCACTCCCACCAGACGCACGCTGGGCTCCTGGTGCAGGCGGCTGCCCAGGACAGTCACCTCTGCTCGCACAATTTAAAATAATCATCTGCCAGCAAGCGAACGGAAAAGGACTTCTTGCAGCCGGGGGCCTTGCCTCTCTGCGTGAGCCATGTGGCAGCAGCGCCTGTCTGGAGGGCGCTGCTGCCCGACACAGATGGTCTCGAGGTCAAATGGGCGGGGGTGAGGGCCCTGACTCACTTGCCCCCGATCCTGATGACGTGGTGGTGCACCAGCCGCAGGAAGAAATCAAAAAGGCTGTGGCCGGCCTCGTTCAGGGAGGAACTCTGGAGAAGTGAGTGGGAGGCACCATGTGTGAGCAGGGGCAGCGAGGGTGCCAGCACACATGGGCCTGTGCCAGTGCTGCCTGCTGCCCCTCAGTCGCCTGGAGCTCCGGCTGGGCTCAGACCCACAGCCCCTGGCCCAGATGACATGTGCCTTCAGGACCACCCCAGCGCATGGGTGGGGAACCCGGCCCGCAAAGGAAAGGTGCCAGAGGTCTTGGTCTCACTTGGTAGACTGGCTTGTCCCTAAAACTGGTTTTGCAAAATGTGCAGAGCTGTGTGGCCGAGCCTCCACTGACGACCCCAGGCCCAGGGGGACAGGCCCCAATCCCCAGCAGGAAAAGCAGGTTCCCACTCAGCGGGCCCCTCGAGGAGGCAACAAGTCAAGGCCAGCCTGCCCTTGTGTAGGAAGGGGGCGCCTGTTCTTCAGGCCTCAGATCAAACCTGAGGAAGAAGACACTTCTAGCAAACTGATAAAACAGCTGGACAGCCACAGAACTCGGCCAGGAAGTAAAAGGGAAGGTGTGGCCAAAGGCTGCAGCAAGGCACTAGTTGTGTGGGAGGGGAAAGGGGCGCACGGGGACCCTGCCAGCCCAGCAGGGCGGCCTCAGCACACCCACACCCCTCCCTCCAGCTGAGCCACAAGCCGAGCCCACCCACCTGCTCGATGACCACGGCATCCCTCAGAGAGCTTGTCTGCTGCAGATGCTCCACAAACTGTCTCATGTAGGGCTGCAGGTCCATGAAGGTGGACACCTGCTGGCGAAGAAGACAGGGCTGAGGAGGTGGGTGCCTCCCTGCCCCACCCCTGACCTGGCACCGGAGCAGAGGTCACAGCATGGATGCCAAGTCAGGATCGGGAACAAGCCCTGGGGAGGCCTGCTGGGCAGCTTGCTTGGGAAAGGAGGAAGGTGGTGCCCAGGAGCAGGGAAGGGCAGTGAAACCACTGGGGCCCACTGGCCACCTCCCCAGGGATAGTGTGCCCCCAGTGACCCTCAATGAAATGCAGATGAAGCCACCTGGGGTCCACAACCTTGGGGTCCCACCTGTTTCTGGACTTCCCCCTGCGCCTGTCCATTCCCCATGGTGGGTGGGGGCTGCGAGGTCAGGGTCACCCAAGCAGCTAGGATTGAGGGGCAGGTCCCAGGAGGGGGGCTGCTGAGAAGTGAGGCACAGTGGTATGCAGTCCCCTAGTCTGCTGACCCTCCATGTAAGGTGCTCAGGGACACTGCTGGGGTCCCAGGCAGAGCAAGGCTGGAGCTGGGCTGAGTGCGGTCAATGCAGCCTCCTGGGGGGGCAGTCCCATGGGGAGGGCAGAGCCACAGAGCCACAGAGGAAGGGCGAGGTGGAGGAGGCAGCCCCACACAGCCTTGGCTGACCTCACACAGAGGTCCACCACTCCAGCTGTCAAGCGGGGCATCTGGAGGGAAACAGTACCATGCAGAGCCTACACTTCGGGAAGTTCTGTTTAAAAGCCTGGCATCTCAGAAAACCAACCACGAGGTGCGTGAAAGAACAGATGCGTGACCAGCCACAAGTCAAACAGCAGGGACGCAGCAGACACCCACCCATAGCCAGGCAGTTACCGTGTGACTGGGACTTAGAAATCAATTAAGAAAAGGTAGTTTAATTTATTAAGAAAAAGGAAAGTGGAGAATTTGACCAGAGACCTGAAATCTGTAAGTGGGATTTCAGTTTCCAGAACTGAAAAACAGGATAGCTGAACTTAAAATTTCAAAAAGGGGCTAACATGATTAGAGACAGAGAAAAGATGTTTATGAACTGGAAGACACACCTGTAGAAAATGTCCAGATTTAAGCAGAGGAACAGGTTAAAATTACCACACACAAAAACCAGTCCCAAACGGGTCCTAGACCTGACTGTGAAAGCCAGAAGCGAACTGCTAAGAAAAGATGTGCAAGAAGTGACTGGGAGCAGGCCCACTGTGCAAGTGGGCACAGGCTCAGCCACCGACGGCGGGCAGATCTGTCAGAACGGGAAGCCTCTGCTCACCAGCACTCTGCCTGAAACTGAGAAGGCAGACGGGAGATGATGTTTGAGGCCCGTGTGCTTGGGAAAGGCCTTGCGCCCGCAACACGCGTGAATTCCCAGCAAATCAACATGTGGGGGAGACGGCGTGACAGGTGTTCCCCAAGAGACGCTCCATTGGTCAGCGCAGGAAGGGCACTCAGCACCTCCGATCCCCAGAAAAAAGCAGATCACATTTGTGCAAGACGGAGCCCCATGCCCCTCAGGACGTGCGCCTCGAATGCAGAGCATCTCCCGCAGCTCGCGGCAGTGCAATCTGGCACGGCCACTCGGGCCAGCGCTTCAACAACATCTCCTAAAGCTAAAAGCTGCCTGAGACCCAGAAGATCCACCCAACAGAAATGAGAGCCTCTGTCCATGAAGTGGGACGTCCTGGGAATGCCTGTGGCAGCACTGTGCAGTCTGTCCAGCCCCGGAACCGAACGCCGGCCAGCAGAGTGCACTGCGCCACTGCGTCTGCAACGCGGAACCCCATCCTTGGTGAGCGGCACACAGAGCTGCCCCTCTGGGTACCCACAGGTCCCAGGCTCACTGGGCAGCGGAGGAGACACGGGACAGGGGTGTCCCGCCTGAGCTCACGTTCATGGGATCCAGGGCAGGTAAGCGAGTCCGCACATCAGAGGTCGGACGTGGGAGCCCGAGGGAGGGAGTTGAGGGCCCTGGACACTTCCTGACCTCAATGCAGCAGGGGCCATCATCTGTGTCCACAGAAGCAAAAGCTCGTATTCGCTTCACACTCAGGACTTGCAAACCATACTCACCTGAGCCCTACACAGGGTTTCCCACATGTGCCTTTCCTGAATTTCTGGGGAACCCCATCCCCTCTACACCCTTCTGCCTCCCCATGCCCTGGCACACTCCAACGTGCCAATGGGGACCAGTAGGAACCCTGTTTGCTGACCAGACCTCAGGCACAGCTGGACCCCATTTGTCCTTTCCCCAGTCTGCTGAGGCCCGAGATCTCAGCGCTACTGGGAGGGGTGCCCTCAGCACTGCAGGTGGGCAGAGACAGCAAGCAAGGCTCAGGTGTCCTGGGTGAGGAGCCCACCGGCCCCCCTCCTCACCCACAGAGCTGGCACAGCACCAGCCCATGGAGCACACATGGCTCTTTGGCATGACGTGGCCAGCCATGGGCTCTAGAGGACTAAGGGTACAATGAAAGCCATGCACAGCTCCATGCCTGCCGGCATCCCATCTGCACAAACTCAGTGCGTAGGTACTGAGTAGGGATAGCAGGAAATAGGAACTCAGGTGGAGAGGCCTGAGGTAACATGAACAAGCACTTGTGAGGTGCCCTGGCAGCAGGGTCAGTGGAAGCACCCTCAGCACGCCTGAAGGAGGAGGGGGCCCAGGGCAGAGGCGCCCACTCCACGGACATGCCACTCCTTCTCACGGCACACACATCTTTGTGGGTCTTACGTGTCTTTTGAAGGCTTTGTGGACATGTCCACGGGCAGTCCTCCGGACCACAGCATACTGGCGCACACAGTACGTGTTCTCCTGGGGCCTGATCACGCTGGCGATCACCTCCACCAGCCTGTCCTGGGGGAGGGCGTCATACGCGCCCATCACGTCCACCTACACGGGGATAGATGCCTGTTTCCAGGCTGCTCACACGCACCTGTGGCCACCGAGTTCCCGAGTCCCACTGCTGCGAGCTGCTGGGCCCTGATTCACAGTTGGTAAACTTGGGAGAATTGGACACGGGAGGATTGGGGAGATCAAAAAAACCCACCACGGGGCTCTTGCCAAAACATCTGTGTCTTCCAGACCCCGAGCACCCCCGGGGACTTGCGTCCTCTCCATGAGCTGCAGGCTGTCGACCAGGCCCTGGAGGCTGCCCTGGGTACTAGGGCCCTGGGCACTGGAAGAGCCAGGTGCATTTCTCCCTCTGAAGGGCCCAAGAGGAGACCTTATGGAGTCAGGGTGCAGACTCATGGAGCCCACGCCAGCAGAGGTGGCACAGATTCTGTCCCCGGGAGCCAAGCACCTGCAAAAGGAGATGAGGTCCCCTGCCCTCCCTGCTCCCAGGAGAATCTGTGGCACATGGATGTGGTTCCACAAAGGGGCGCTTCATTTGGGTGAACACAGGGGCCTGAAGGCTGGCACTCCCCACACCCCAGCCAGGGCCCAAGATGTGGGGTCACTGGTGGGGCTACTCCCATGGCCCGACGTACCCACTGGTTCATTTGGGAGGGGGGCAGGGACTGGGGCTGGAGCCCACCTTGACGAAGTACAGCTGGGATGCCGGGTCCCTGGCCCGCATGCGGAGCGCGAAGGAGCGCCAGGCCCTGTAGATGTCGTCCATGCCCAGCACAGAGGCCCCTAGGAGGCCTGGGCGCTGTGCCCGCTCGTAGTTCAGCACACCGAACAGTGTCTTGGCTTGGGAGGTGAGATGCTGGACCTGCAGGGCCAGCTCAGAGCGGACAGCGTCAGAGGACGCCCCAGGCCAGCCCACCCACTGCCACCTGTGGGGCCCAGGCAGCTCCCCACCCTTCCCCCCAGGTGACGGGTCCCTGGAGACTGTGTATGCAAAATGCAGGGAGCTACACACACGACTCTACCCCGCAACAGACGAGGAGGGATGCTGCCTCTGGGGCGACCTCCTACTCCCGCCACAGGCAAGTTCACCTTCACTCAGACCAAACCAGGGGCTCCAATAGCAACGGCCTCGCTTCCTCATTTGGAGGCCCCCTAAATCAGTCACCTTAGCACTGCTGGGGGTGCTTGGAAGAGACCAGACCTGCTGGCAGAGATGCCGTCAGGGGCATGGGGGCTGCCCTGGGGATGCCAAACACGGGGGGATCTGACCAAGGAGGGGCTACCCACAGAGGGCTGGTTACCCACGGTGGGGCCAAACCACAGGGGGCTACCCAGAGCAGGGAGGGCAAGCCCTGGGGACCAACCATGGGGCGAGGTCCCACAGGGTGAGACCCTGCAGGACAAGGTCCTACGTGGGTCCTCAGAAAGTGAGCAGCCTGGTTCTGTCTGTCCCTGGCTCACAGTGCCCCCACGGCAGCAGGATCCCAGGAGCCGGGGCAAAGAGGGGGACCCCCGTGCCAGGGGCCCTGTGGGTTCTCGGGGCCGCCCAGCCTCCACGAGGACCGGCCTCCCCACAAGCTTCTCTGGACTGGGAGCAGAGCCCTGTGCATGGGGCTCCACAGGCCCCCTCCCAGCCTCTTGTCCATAACACCAAGGCTGGGGTCTAAAAGCATTTCTTAAAAATGAGACAAAAGAGATGACCTTCTTGTCCCTGTGGAATGTCCTGGCGCCCACGACATAGTCCATGTTCACGATTGGCCGCAGTCCACTGGGCTTGGGGAGAAAGCGGAGCTTGGACATCAGCAGGGCGGGCCTGGCTTCCTGACGCTGCCTCATCTCCTCTTCCGACAGTTCCCGAAGCTGCACGCTATCGAAGTGCTGTCTGAAACAGAGAACCTCAGGGAACCCGGCTCGGCAGCCATGCCAGGTGGGTAGGGCTGGCAGTCACCAATGCCTGCGATGTCGGCAGGCCTCGGGCACAGTGCCAAGGATGCCACAGCTCTGGCCAGATGCCCACTGGACAGCAGGTGCCCAGGACACCCTGGGGAGTGCAGGCTGGGCCCAGGTGGGACCCTGGGGCACAAAGCCCTGTATGCCTCCCCATGGAACGAGCCGGGGGTGGGGCTGCTCAGTGCAGCCCCCACCAAGGAATAGAACCATTTCCCCTCAGACCTATCAGCTCCCTGTCACCTGTGGCCTTTGCTGTCCCCAGAAACCACCCACAGGGAGCCTGGAGCTGAGGATGCCCCCTGGGCTGGTGGCCCCAGGAGCGAAGGGCAGTACCCAAGCCCAGCCCAGATGGGACTCGAACACCCATCTGTTAGGGCACGGTGTCCACGGTCCCCCCAAGGAGGATAAATGGCCACTTCAGAGCAACTGCCATGACACTTAAAAATTATTAAGTAGGGTGCCACGGGTATCAACTCCAAACCACGAGAGGCCTCTAGACCCTCCCATAGATGTAGGACGGGGGCCCCAGCACCCCATGGCTCAGGGTGCTCCAGCCCTGCTCCCTCTGCAGATGTCCTGATCAGGGCATGAATGTGACCCAAATGCGCCTGGGGGCCCTGGTCTCCCCACCCCCGGGTCCTTGCTGAGCCCTCGTGGACATGGCATTGGCCAGGACTGGCCATAGAGAATCAGGGCTTATCAGTGTTCTACCACAGTCCTTCAGAAAGGACATAAAACAGCTGCTGAGCAGCTGAGATGAATCTCTGGTCACTCAGAGGCAGTTCAGCCTTTGGGAAATTTCTGCTTCAGAGCAAACACCTCTTCCCCACACACGTCCAGCAGTAAACCAAACAGATGGGGCTTTATGGTCTCATGACACAATCTTACCTATTCTGTGTGAGTTAAAATAGGGTCCAGCTGTATGGCAGGGATAAGTGGCCAGTCTGCCCACCCCATTGTTTCCGTTCCATGTAAACTTCTGCTGTCAAGACCGTAGAGGTCACTGAGCCCTAACTCCTAACATTACAGTAAAGGAAAGGGGGGCTTCAGGTCAGCACCTAGCATGGGACAGTGAGTAGGCCAGGTCAGGGCCCTTGGCTCCTGGCCTCGAGTGCCACACGGTCGCTGGAGCGGGCTGGAGGCTGGACGCCAGGCTCGCATGGGCAGAGGAAGAGACGACCGAGTGGCTCTCCGACCACATACTTGATTCCAATGCTCTGCAACTGGCTCCAGACACTCTTCCGGTAGAAGAAGAGCCGGTTCTTCTGAAACGTGGTCTCCGTGACATAAAAAAAAGATCTGAGCAGCTCAACCACATATGTGTTCATCAGCCAGCACAGGAACTTGGCCAGGACCGCCTCTCGCAGACGGTGCTCAGCAGCCGGGACAGAGCGAGCCCCTGAAACAAGACAGACCTGGAACCCGCGCCTCAGCCCTGAGCCCCTCGAACTCCCCGACTCAGCCCATCTGCCACGGCAGCTGCGGGCAGGCCTGGACCAAGGTGTGCGGGATGCGTAACCCATGGCTGGGTCTGAAAGACTCCGGGAACAGGAGGGATGTACAGTAGCTTGTTAATAGTGCTTCCACTGATCAGGTCAAAGCAATAATACCTTGGCTATATTAGGTTTTAATAAAATATGTAACTGTTTCACCTTTCTTTGCTTTTTAAACGTGGCTACCAAAAAACATTTTAATTATATGCATAGCTCACGTTATATTTTTAGTGGATAGAGATGACCAGGAGATCCATCTTGTCCTGGTTTACAGCAGGATGGAGAAAGCGGGGACACAGCCTCCACTTGGGGACCCACAGTCCATTGCTGGTTTGTGTAACATCAGGGGTTGCCACTGAGCAGCAAGACTCAGAAATGCCTGGGGATTCCCAGGCCGAACACAGGGAGAGCAGGGTGCGTGCCAACTAAGGGATGCCAGACACCCTGGGGCCCCAGACAGGCACCACGGGTCACAGCGGCTTTGTGGCGCTCAGCATTTTATTCCATGCACTTGCGAACAGCACAAGAAGAGGTCCACAGGGGTCATCAGCAGCCATGGCACAGAGAGTCCCAGGGGGCTTTACCATCAATAACTGACACGAAAAAAATGTGATTGCGAGGAAGGCCTGGGACAGAAGTCGGAATGGCAAACAGAAAGAGAAAATGGTGGAGAAGGGCTATGTAAACACTGACCAGAGAAAACAGCAATGACACCCACTGGGACATAACTTAGTTGGGGAACCAGCATAAATTGGCAGGTTAATATGTGCCGAGGCCCTTCTGTTGTTCAGAACAAGAGAGGAAGAGTGTAATTTAATCTCCAGGAGGCAGTATGAGCATAAGAACCCAGCAAGAATATGTGCAATCAGTGAGAAATAGGGACATGGAAAAGGCAGGAAATCGGGCCAAAAGATAAAAGACATGCAGAGGAGGGGCGGAAGATGGCGGCGTGAGTAGAGCAGCAGAAATCTCCTCCCAAAACAACATATATCTATGAAAATATAACAAAGACAACCCTTCCTAGAATAAAGACCAGAGGACACAGGACAATATCCAGACCACATCCGCACCTGAGAGAACCCAGCGCCTCGCGAAGGGGGTAAGATACAAGCCCCGGCCCTGCGGGACCCGAGCGCCCCTCCCCCCAGCTCCCGGCGGGAGAACAATAGGCAGAGCGGGAGGGAGACGGAGCCCAGGACTGCCGAACACCCAGCCCCAGCCATCCGGGCCAGAGTGCAGGGCGCTCGATACTAGGAAAACAGGGCAGCAAGAACAGTGAGCAGGCACTGGAGGCTGGGCCACAGAGGGCATAAGAAAAGCGCGCGACCATTTTTTTTTGCTTTTTTGCTGTTTTGTTTTGGCGAGCGCTTTTTGGAAGTCTTAAAGGGATAGGGACCCCAATACTAGGGAAACAGGGCAGCAAGAACAGTGAGCGGGCACCGGTGGCCTGGCGCAGGAGGACACCAGAAAAGCGAGCGCCCATTTTTTTTTTTTTTTGGCAAGCGCTTTTTGGTAGTCTTAAAGGGATAGGGACCGGGGATCTCTGGGCACCCTAACCCCTGGGCTGCAGGGAGCAGGGAGGCCCCTTACGGAGATAAATAGCCTCCCAGCAGCTCCTGCTCCAACACGACTCCACCACTTTGGAGTAGCTGCCCGAGCCAGGCCACGCCCACAGCAACAGCGGAGATTAACTCCATAGCAGCCGGGCAGGAAGCAGAAACGCTGCCTGCGCGCAGCTGCCCAGCACAAGCCACTAGAGGCCGCTGTTCTCCCAGGAGAGGAGGGCCACAAACCAACAAGAAGGGAAGTTCTTCCAGCCGTCACTCGTCCCAGCTCTGCAAACTATTCCTATCACCATGAAAAGGCAAAGCTACAGGCAGACAAAGATCACAGAGACAACACCAGAGAAGGAGACAGACCTAACCAGTCTTCCTGAAAAACAATTCAAAATAAGAATCATAAACATGCTGACAGAGATGCAGAGAAATACGCAAGAGAAATGGGATGAAGTCCGGAGGGAGATCACAGATGCCAGAAAGGAGATCGCAGAAATGAAACAAACTCTGGCAGGGTTTATAAGCAGAATGGATAGAATGCAAGAGGCCATTGATGGAATTGAAATCAGAGAACAGGAACGCATAGAAGCTGACATAGAGAGAGACAAAAGGATCTCCAGGAATGAAACAATATTAAGAGAACTGTGTGACCAATCCAAAAGGAACAATATCCGTATTATAGGGGTCCCAGAAGAAGAAGAGAGAGGAAAACAGATGGAAAGTATCTTAGAAGAAATAATTGCTGAAAACTTCCCCAAACTGGGGGAGGAAATAATCGAACAGACCACGGAAATACACAGAACCCCCAACAGAAAGGATCCAAGAAGGACAACACCAAGACACATAATAATTAAAATGGCAAAGATCAAGGACAAGGAAAGAGTGTTAAAGGCAGCTAGAGAGAAAAAGGTCACCTATAAAGAGAAATCCATCAGGCTAACATCAGATTTCTCAACAGAAACCCTACAGGCCAGAAGAGAATGGCATGATATATTTAATACAATGAAACAGAAGGGCCTTGAACCAAGGATACTGTATCCAGCACGACTATCATTCAAATATGATGGTGGGATTAAACAATTCCCAGACAAACAAAAGCTGAGGGAATTTGCTTTCCACAAACCACCTCTACAGAACATCTTACAGGGACTGCTCTAGATGGGAGCACTCCTAGAAAGAGCACAGCACAAAACACCCAACGTATGAAGAATCGAGGAGGAGGAACAAGAAGGGAGAGAAGAAAAGAATATCCAGACAGTGTATATAACAGCTCAATAAGTGAGCTAAGTTAGGCAGTAAGATACTAAAGAGGCTAACCTTGAACCTTTGGTAACCACGAATTTAAAGCCTGCAATGGCAATAAGTACATATCTTTCAATAGTCACCCTAAATGTTAATGGGTTGAATGCACCAATCAAAAGACACAGAGTAACAGAATGGATAAAAAAGCAACACCCATCCATATGCTGCTTACAAGAAACTCACCTCAAACCCAAAGACATGTACAGACTAAAAGTCAAGGGATGGAAAAACATATTTCAAGCAAACAACAGTGAGAAGAAAGCAGGGGTTGCAGTACTAATATCAGACAAAATAGACTTCAAAACAAAGAAAGTAACAAGAGATAAAGAAGGACACTACATAATGATAAAGGGCTCAGTCAAACAAGAGGATATAACCATTCTAAATATATATGCACCCAACACAGGAGCACCAGCATATGTGAAACAAATACTAACAGAACTAAAGGGGGATATAGACTGCAATGCATTCATTCTAGGAGACTTCAACACACCACTCACCCCAAAGGATAGATCCACTGGGCAGAAAATAAGTAAGGACACGGAAGCACTGAACAACACAGTAGAGCAGATGGACCTAATAGACATCCATAGAACTCTACATCCAAAAGCAACAGGATATACATTCTTCTCAAGTGCACATGGAACATTCTCCAGAATAGACCACATACTAGGCCACAAAATGAGCCTCAGAAAATTCCAAAAGATTGAAATCCTACCAACCAACTTTTCAGATCAGAAAGGCATAAAACTAGAAATAAACTGTACAAAGAAAGCAAAGAGGCTCACAAACACATGGAGGCTTAACAACACGCTCCTAAATAATCAATGGATCAATGACCAAATCAAAATGGAGATCCAGCAATATATGAAACAAATGACAACAACAACACTAAGCCCCAACTTCTGTGGGACACAGCAAAAACAGTCTTAAGAGGAAAGTATATAGCAATCCAAGCATATTTAAAAAAGGAAGAGCAATCCCAAATGAATGGTCTAATGTCACAATTATCAAAGTTGGAAAAAGAAGAACAGATGAGGCCTAAGGTCAGCAGGAGGGACATAATAAAGATCAGAGAAGAAATAAATAAAATTGAGAAGAATAAAACAATAGCAAAAATCAAAGAAACCAAGAGCTGGTTCTTCGAGAAAATAAACAAAATAGATAAACCTCTAGCCAGACTTATTAAGAAGAAAAGAGAGTCAACATACATCAACAGTATCAGAAACGAGAAAGGAAAAATCACGACGGACCCCACAGAAATACAAAGAATTATTAGAGAATACTATGAAAACCTATATGCTAACAAGCTGGGAAACCTAGGAGAAACGGACAACTTCCTAGAAAAATACAACCTTCCAAGATTGACCCAGAAAGAAACAGAAAATCTAAACAGACCAATTACCAGCACCGACATTGAAGCGGTAATCAAAAAACTACCAAAGAACAAAACCCCCGGGCCAGATGGATTTACTTTGGAATTCTATCAGACATACAGGGAAGACATAATACCCATTCTCCTTAAAGTTTTCCAAAAAATAGAGGAGGAGGGGATACTCCCAAACTCATTCTATGAAGCTAACATCACCCTAATACCAAAACCAGGCAAAGACCCCACCAAAAAAGAAAACTACAGACCAATATCCCTGATGAACGTAGATGCAAAAATACTCAACAAAATATTAGCAAACTGAATTCAAAAATACATCAAAAGGATCATACACCATGACCAAGTGGGATTCATCCCAGGGATGCAAGGATGGTACAACATTCGAAAGTCCATCAACATCATCCACCACATCAACAAAAAGAAAGACAAAAACCACATGATCATCTCCATAGATGCTGAAAAAGCATTTGACAAAGTTCAACATCCATTCATGATAAAAACTCTCAGCAAAATGGGAATAGAGGGCAAGTACCTCAACATAATAAAGGCCATCTATGATAAACCCACAGCCAACATTATATTGAACAGCGAGAAGCTGAAAGCATTTCCTCTGAGATCGGGAACTAGACAGGGATGCCCACTCTCTCCACTGTTATTTAACATAGTACTGGAGGTCCTAGCCACGGCAATCAGACAAAACAAAGAAATACAAGGAATCCAGATTGGTAAAGAAGAAGTTAAACTGTCACTATTTGCAGATGACATGATACTGTACATAAAAAACCCTAAAGACTCCACCCCAAAACTACT
Organism: Manis pentadactyla; assembly: GCF_030020395.1. Classification (NCBI taxonomy): domain Eukaryota; kingdom Metazoa; phylum Chordata; class Mammalia; order Pholidota; family Manidae; genus Manis; species Manis pentadactyla. Next base: position 141,235,786 of record NC_080020.1, on the reverse strand, counting down.
AGAACTGATATCGGAATACAGCAAAGTTGCAGGATACAAAATCAACACACAGAAATCTGTGGCTTTCCTATATACTAACAATGAACCAACAGAAAGAGAAATCAGGAAAACAACTCCATTCACAATTGCATCAAAAAAAAAAAAATAGCTAGGTATAAACCTAACCAAAGAAGTGAAAGACTTATACTCTGAAAACTACAAGTCACTCTTAAGAGAAATTAAAGGGGACACTAACAGATGGAAACTCATCCCATGCTCATGGCTAGGAAGAATTAATATCGTCAAAATGGCCATCCTGCCCAAAGCAATATACAGATTTGATGCAATCCCTATGAAACTACCAGCAACATTCTTCAATGAACTGGAACAAATAATTGAAAAATTCATATGGAACCACCAAAGACCCCGAATAGCCAAAGCAATCCTGAGAAAGAAGAATAAAGTAGGGGGGATCTCACTCCCCAACTTCAAGCTCTACTATAAAGCCATAGTAATCAAGACAATTTGGTACTGGCACAAGAGCAGAGCCACAGACCAATGGAACAGACTAGAGAATCCAGACATTAACCCAGACATATATGGTCAAATAATATTTGATAAAGGAGCCATGGACATACAATGGCGAAATGACAGTCTCTTCAGCAGGTGGTGCTGGCAAAACTGGCTACATGTAGGAGAATGCAACTGGACCATTGTCTAACCCCATATACAAAAGTCAACTCAAAATGGATCAAAGACCTGAATGTAAGTCATGAAACCATTAAACTCTTGGAAGAAAACATAGGCAAAAACCTCTTAGACATAAACATGAGTGACCTCTTCTTGAACATATCTCCCCGGGCAAGGAAAACAACAGCAAAAATGAGTAAGTGGGACTATATTAAGCTGAAAAGCTTCTGTACAGCAAAAGACACCATCAATAGAACAAAAAGGAACCCTACAGTATGGGAGAATATATTTGAAAATGACACATCCAATAAAGGCTTGATGTCCAGAATATATAAAGAGCTCACACACCTCAACAAACAAAAAACAAATAACCCAATTAAAAAATGGGCAGAGGAACTGAACAGACAGTTCTCCAAAAAAGAAATACAGATGGCCAACAGACACATGAAAAGATGCTCCACATCGCTAATTATCAGAGAAATGCAAATTAAAACTACAATGAGGTATCACCTCACACCAGTAAGGATGGCTGCCATCCAAAAGACAAACAACAACAAATGTTGGCGAGGCTGTGGAGAAAGGGGAACCCTCCTACACTGCTGGTGGGAATGTAAGTTAGTTCAACCATTGTGGAAAGCAGTATGGAGGTACATCAAAATGCTCAAAATAGACCTACCATTTGACCCAGGAATTGCACTCCTAGGAATTTACCCTAAGAATGCAGCAATCAAGTATGAGAAAGATCAGTGCACCCCTATCTTTATCGCAGCACTATTTACAACAGCCAAGAATTGGAAGCAACCTAAATGTCCATCGATAGATGAATGGATAAAGAAGATGTGGTACATATACACAATGGAATACTATTCAGCCATAAGAAAAGGGCAAATCCAATCATTTGCAGCAACATGGATGGAGCTGGAGGGTATTATGCTCAGTGAAACAAGCCAAGCGGAGAAAGAGAAATACCATATGATTTCACTTATCTGTGGAGTATAAGAACAAAGGAAAAACTGAAGGAACAAAACAGCAGCAGAATCACAGATCTCAAGAATGGACTAACAGGTACCAAAGGGAAAGGGACTGGGGAGGATGGGTGGGTGGGGAGGGATAAGGGGGGGGGGGAGAAGTAGGGGGGTATTAAGATTAACATGCATGGGGGGGTAGGAGAAAAGGGAGGGCTGTACAACACAGAGAAGGCAAGTAGTGATTCTACAACATTTTGCTATGCTGATGGACAGTGACTGTAAAGGGGTTTATGGGGGAGACCTGGTATAGGGGAGAGCCTAGTAAACATAATATTTGTCATGTAAGTGTAGATTAGTGATACCAAAAACAAAACAAAACAAAACAAAACAAAAAAAAAGGGCTGTGCCTGTGTGGTAACCTCCAATGAGTTCTACACAAGGGTATAAAGGGCATATAAAAGTGTAGGCAAAGGGTCTGTTTGCGTTTATACAGAAGATCAAAGCCTAATTGGGCTACCCCGAAAATGAACTAAGATACGATATGAAAGAGAACTTCCAACATCAGCACTCTCTGGAAGACTCATGCCAGAAGATGATCATCAAAAAACCCCAACAAAGATCCACGCACTGCTACAGCTGTAGATGCACTCATCCCACCAGTTCCTGGACTTGCCTTGGGAATGAGGAAGGAGATATCTAAGCTGGCCTGTGCATACAGTAAAACAACAAATTTGACTGGATCTATACTGTTGGAACTCAACCAAGAATTAGGAGAAGTGCAAATTGTAGCGCTCCAAAATCTTACAACTACAGACTATTTACTGTTAAAATAACATAAGGAATGTGAACATTCCCCAGGAATGGGTTGTTTTAATTTGTCTGATTTCTCTCAGACTGTTCAAGTTCAGTTGGACAATATCCACCATATCATAGATAAGTTTTCACAAATGCCTAAGGTGCCTAACTGGTTTTCTTGGTTTCACTGGAGATGGCTGGTAATTACAGATATGCTTTGGTTATGTAACTATACTCCTATTATGTTAATGTGTGTGCGCAATTTAAGTAGTAGCTTAAAACCTATACATGCTGAAGTTACTCTACAAGAAGATATGTCAAAGAAATAATCAATCTTCCCATGTTTTCTTCCGCCTGCTACTTCTATAGCTTTTCTTCTTCCTTCCTAATTACAACCCTTAAATAGAATTCGTGCCTCATATCAAATTTACCGAGTATCATAATTCTTTCAAGTGGTAAAGATACCTCAAGACAAATGCTGGGCATAGAAGCTACAGGGCATAAATATGCAAAGAAATAAAAAGCTAACTATTTCAAACAATAAGGCTTCTCTCTCACTTACCAACTTTACATTTCCCTGTATGGCCCCGGAAGATGACTGGTTAGCCAGAGATGGGTAAGATTCCTCATGGGAGGAACAACCTAAGACAGGCACAGTCGCAGGGGGGTCATCAGGTGAGAAATTGGGGATCAACAGAGGTGAGGCTTAGAACCTCACCCCCCATGTTCTGAGAGAAATCTTCTGCATACATGGATGTTTTATTGCCCTTGTCTAGCTTGGATTAACACATAGTCTACAGGCACACACCTGATCATCTACATTTGCTCTCTTACAACACTAAACTATGTTTTCTACCTTTATCTTGTATCTACCTACCACTTCAGCATTTTATTAAAAATCATAATAATAAAGAGAGAAATGTGGTATCCACATATAAATCAAGTATAAAAACCAAATGAGTATTCATATTGGAACTGACTGTTTATAGTTCATAATGCATGAGCAAAACCAAAAGTTTCTGTGATGACTGCCCTTGTACTGTTCACTATGTAACTTATTCATTATGTAAGAATTTGTTCTCCATGTAAGAACTTGTTTGTTACGCCTCAGAAGATTGGAGACTGATGAAAATTAGGCTTGGGGTGGATTAATGATTGTGCATTGAGCATTGACTCCCCTATACAGAATTTTATTGTCATTAACAACCATTTGATCAATAAATATGAGAGATGCCCTCACAAAAAAAAAAAAAAGGACAGACTTCCAATGGTAAAATAAATAAGTAACCGGGATGTAATGTATAGCATAAGGAATATAGTCAAGATATTGTAACAGCTTGGTAGGGTGATAGCTGGAACCTAGAATTATGTATATAAATGTTTTATATAAATGTTTTATCACTGTGTTGTACACTTGAAACTAATGTAATGTAATACTGTGCGTCAACTACCCTTCAATAAAATATAATTATCTAAAAAAAAAAAAAAAGATAAAAGACATGCATCCAGGTGCACCTATCATCACAGGAGGAAGAATAGATTCTCTGGGTGACTGACAAACATGTCAGACTGGACTGAAAATAAATCTAAAGTATCAGCTGCAGGCTGTTAAAAAGACACACCTGAACAAGGATATGAGAATGTTGAAGATAAAAATTAAAGGGGGAAGATGATATAGAGGTAAATACGACCCAGAGAAAGCCACGGTGGCAGATCTATGAGCCATTATGAGAGACTTACAGTAAAGAGAGTCACTAGACATTCATCAGGAAGATAAAAATTCTAAAATGTGCATGTACCTAATAAAACCCAATGTAAACACTGCAAGAACAAGAAAAAACTGACAAGACTGTGAGACCATGCACCCTCAGCATTTGGGCATCCAGAAGGATATGCAAGTTCCACGTGGCACCATAAATAGCCTGATGTAAACACAGCAACTAGCCACAGGCTTTCAGATACACAAGGAACACTTATGGAAACAGCTCACTACACAGCTGAATGAGATATTAGTAACAGAAAGGTACCTTAAAATATCCATGTATTTGGAAAATAAAAAACGTACATCTAAGTAATGTACTGATGAGAGAAGAAATCATATAAGAAACTAGTAAATACTTGCAGGTGCTTGATATCAAAACATGCAGTAACACATCAAGCATGGGGTGAAGCCAAAGCAGCACTAAGAGGAAAACACGTAGCCAAATAGACTGAGGTAAGAAGACGACAGAATCTGGAGAATATGGAAGCAGGGATTTCTACCAGAGAGGAACTAATGAAATCCAAAACAAAGAACCCATCGAGGTTAGCCAGGCCCCTTGACTCTGAAAGTAAATGGGGACTTGGCAGAAGGGACTGCACCCCAACTGCAGTTCAGGAAACGCAATCATATGGTCAGACATAAGTCAATGGCATAGGTGTCTTGCTGCAGAGTTCAGCCTCAGTGAGAAGCAATGTGTGCTCAGCTTAAGGGAACAAGGATTGCCACCAGCCCAAGGTGGCCCTGGTGGGGGAAGACAGTGAGTAAGGGGATGAGGCACCTCCCAGGTCTCCATCAGGAATCCTTTTTGCAAACTTGGCAGCATAAGTGGGCAGCCTGGCAGGCTGGCTTCTGGCTGGAGACCTGGGAGCCACCGGGACTCAGTGGGGAGGCTGGAGAGCAGGTCAGTGGTCAAGGCTGGCTTGACAGAGGCACAGGGGCCCTGGTGCTGTGGACACAGCACCTGGTAGGGCAGATGGCCTGAACAGAGGCAGGGATGTTTCAGCAGGAGGGGTGGGAGAGGTGATCACCTAGAGCTATGATCAGAAAAGGTGGCTCAGAGGCCAAGACTGCCCCCACACCATTCATTCAGCCAGTGGGCAAGCAGTGTAGCCACGGCCACAGAAAGGATTAAGTGGCCAGGGGCACAGCTCAAGCAAGCAAGGACACCAGGGGGACCCAGGGTCTGGGCCCCGCCACCACCCCTACCTGTGGGACATGGGGATACAGCGGAACCCTGTCTATCATCTGGGCGGAGTCACAGAGCTCAGTCTCCCTTCATAAAGTGAGCTGGGACCCCAAGAGCAAAGTGAGTCACATGACAGCCACCATCTTTGAGGCTTACCCACCTTGTTGCTTGCAGCAGGGCATAGCTGGCCAATGGGCACATAAGTAATGCCAGAAAAGAAAGTTCTAGAAATCTGTCCAACATTATGTTTATGCTTAGCAATACTGTCCTGTACACTCAGTCCTTTGTTCTGAGGGTAGATTTGGTGTTATGTGTTTTTTTGTCACAATTTATAAAAACCTTTAAAGAAGTCTCTGGAAGGTTACCTTGGCTATCCACACCACCTCCCTGCTGCTCTTGGGAAGCTGGAAAACATACCTCCCACTGGAGGCCATTGCAATGGAGATCTCTGGGGACAGGGACAGGTATTTTTAAAGTCCCCACCCCAGGAGATTGTAATGTGCATCCTGGACGGCAAATATGGCTGTAAAGGGGGCCTCTGCAACCATCTTTCTTCTAGAACTTTTAAATGTCTTGGGAGTTTGGAGGTCAAATGGCAAAATCCCAGGGAGAGCTCTTGCTGCCAGTCTCCCATCAGGAAGAATAGGGAGGGTGGCTGGTCCCTTCTGGGGTGCTGCTGAGGAGGGTTCTGGCCAAGGGGGAACTGAACCCCAAAGCCAAGCAAAGACACACCCCAGGCCCAGCTTTCCAGAAAAGTCAGAATGACCCCATGTCCATGTCCAGAGATGGATGAGGGCATCCTGCCAGCTGCCTGCCTGCCCCCTGGTGGCCCTTCTATCCTGATGGGCTGGGGTCCCTGCCCAAGGACCCAGTCTTGTACTCGCCCATCCACTCTGCTCAGCCCCCTCCGGAGCAGATGCATGATCACATCTTAAATATTGGCTCACCGGATGCCTCTGGGAAGTCCACCCCCAGAAAAGCGGGTTCTCATCCCGGCCCCCATTTCTATCAGTGGGGCACCAGTTCAAGGTGATAAACCATTAAGTCCGACAAGGGATTCTGAATAACCTGTAGGTACACTCAGGGGAGTTTCTGAAGACGTCCTACTGTCCTGTGTCCAACTGCCCAGTGCCCAGAATCTGCCTGAATCCAGGAAAATCTTGCAGGTTCATGTGAACTACGTGTGAGAGCAGATCAGAGGCAGAGAAATCCGATGGAGCCGCCTACCCCAGAGCGAGGAAGGAGTTCTGGGTCAGGCTGGCCCAACTGCCACCAGGGCTGTGGGGTGTGGTCTGCAGGGGCGCCAGGCTCCCCCTCACCTGGGCTGCTCACCTGGGCTCCGGCGTAGCCAGGTGCAGTCTTGCACCTTCATCTTCCAGGTCAGCTCCTGCAGCGAGAGTCTGGCATGCTTTCCCAGAGATATGAACTTCTTTACGTTCCGCAAGAAGCGTCGCTCATTGTGCCTGGAGCCCCAGAGGCCAGCAGGCACCAGCCGGCGGAGGCAGGCTCGCAGGAGTGCGTACACCTGCCAGGGGCTGTTGTGCTGGCGGAGCAGCTGCACCAGGCGCCGTGGGCCCGCACCCTCCGTGGACGCCGCCATCCGCCCCTCCGCGGCACACACGCCCACTCCACTGCGCTCTTGGACATTGGCACCCGCCAGGGTGTTGGTGGCCCGAAGCGGGCAGTGTGCCCTGAGGAGCGCGCCATAGCGGCACTTCGCATGGTTGCCGAGCAGCTCCCTGAACAGCGGCCGCATCCGCCAGTAGCGAGCAGGCAGGCGGCGCATCCTGCGGGGAGCTCCTGGCCGCTGGGGGTGCGGGCCCAGAAAGATGGTCTCCACGAGGGTCCGGGCTCCAGTCAGGCTGGGCTGCAGGGCGCTGAGCAGGAAGGAGGGGCGCAGCCTCTCTTTGCACCCTGAGCTGTAGAGGAAGCGCTTGGTCTCCGCATATGTTCGGGGCCCGGGCGTGCCCTGGGGCCGCTGGGTGGGTGGGTAGCCAGCTTGGCGCCCGCAGCCCAATAACTGGAAGGACCGGCGGGTCCTGGGGGGCCCGCGCCCCAAAGACGCGGCCTCCGCGGTGGCGCCGGCAGGTGTCACCGCTCGAGGGTCGCTGTGGCTCAGCGCCTGCTCAGGCTCCGGAGCCAGGCCGCGCCTGGGCTTCTTGGCTGGCGGCGGAGTTGCCCTAGCGCGGCCCCGACGCTGCCACGCGCCCCGGACTGGCAGGCTTGGGGGTCTCCCAGCCTCTGCGTCGCCGCCGCCCCTGGCCTGGCGCGTGGGTCCGAGGCCCGCCAAGATCCTGTCCTCATGTCGGGTGGGCCGAACCGCCGCGGGGGCGCAGAGGTCGTAGAGCGGCGCCCCGCACACTTGGTAGGCGCAGCTGGGGGCCACCAGCAGGTAGAGCGCACAGCGCGCCAGCAGGTGGGTGAGCACGTCGTCGCCGAGGCGGCGCAGCAGCAGCCCCCACGCGCTGCTACCGCGCAACGTCTCGGTCACCGTGTTGGGCAGGTAGCTGCGCACGTTGGTTGTGAAGGCCAGTGGCGGCCCGCCGCGAGGCCCATCCAGCAGGGCGAAGCCGAAGGCCAGCACGTTCCTGGCGCCGCGCTCGCAGAGCCTCTGCACCACCCTGGCCACCAGTTCCTTCAGGCAGGACACCTGCGGGGAAGGGTCCAGAGTTGCTGCGATCAGGGGCGCCCGGGAGCCCGCATCCGGCTTCGTGCCCCGCGGCCCTCCCTTTCCCAACCCAACAGGCCCGACAGGGGTCCCGGGCGGCCCACCTGGCGGAAGCACGAGGCGACAGGGTGTGGCGGCGCGTCCCAGGGCACGCACACCAGGCACTGCGCCACGAGCGCGCGGAAGGCCGCCGGGTCCCCGCCTCGCACGAGCCGCCGGCCCTCGGGCCCCAGGTGCCGAGAGAAGGTGGCCAAGGGCAGCACCTCACGGTACCGGCTCCGCAGCAGGGCGCGCACCGCACGGCACCGGGGTGCGCGCGCCATCCCCGAGCGCCGGCCTGGGGCTCCGCTTGCGGGGACGCGCCTGCGCTGGCGCCGCGGAGGAAGGGTCCGGGCGGGGGGCGGGGTCGGCGCGGAGGAAGGGGCGGGCCGGGCGCGGCGGGAGGGAGGAAGGGGCGGGCCGCGCCCCGGCGCAGGTGCAGGTGCACCGCCCCGTCGTCCCCGCGCGGGGTCGGTGAGGACCCGGCGTGCCCCGACTGCGTAAATCAGGGCACATCCGGCGGCGTGATGTGTGGGGGTCGCAGCGAGGGTCCCTGCGGAGGGCGGTGGTCAGCCTGGGCCCTTGTAGTACCGAGGGAGGCTCCTGAGGGACGCGGTGCGCTCTGTGTCCCCGGGAGTGGATCCTTCTGGTTGGTCACCTTCTCACGTGGGCCGTGACGCAGGCCTGAGGCTGCTCTGGGGTCCAGCAGGGCAGGGCGGAGAAAATGCTTAAGGATGTGCAAAGAGATGTGCTGAGGCTCTGGCCCGGCAGGCCTGCGGGAAACCGAGGGCGCAGGCACATCGCCGGGGGCACGTGGTTGCTCCCGGAGCTCTTCCCTGGGTGCCCGGTGGGGACGGGGGTCAGCAGCAGTGGGTAGGGTGAGAGGTCGGGGGTCAGTGGTCATTCAGCAGCAGCGGGTAAGGTGAGAGGTCGGGGGTCAGCAGGCAGTGGCCAGCTAGCAGTGGGTAGGGTGAGAGGTCGGTGGTCATTCAGCAGCAGTGGGTAAGGTGAGAGGTCGGGGGTCAGCAGGCTGTGGTCAGCAGCAGCTAGCTGTGCTTTTGGTGGTTTTTTTGTTTAGAACATAAAAAAAGACACCAAACCAACTCCCTGTTCATTAGCCACCAGGAAAGGAATGGTGGAGGAAATGGAGCCACAAGCTCCTTGTGTGGCACCATCTGCAGGCTCCTCACACCTTCTGTGGCTCCCTGAATACCCAGAGCTGCCAGGCCACAGGCGCCCAGCTGTGGAGGGAAGGTGGAGGCCGGGCGAGTCAAGGCACCTGCCAAAGCGTCAGAGTGCCCTGGAAGAGCGAGGAGGAGCCCCCCTCCCAGCCCAGGGCAGAGACCTTCCACAACACTCAGCCCGAGGGGGACAGAGTGTGTGACAGTGCTGTCCCATGACCAGCACAGTCCAGAGGAGTCGCCCTAGTGAGATCCGCCCCAGTCCCAGGTGCTGCAGGGTGCTCTCGTTTGGATCACCGAGGAATGGGGGCCTCTGGGTCCAGGGAGGCTCAGGGGCATGACGTTCCTGTGTCTGGCGCACACTGGATGTCTGAGCAAATGCTAGCCTTACACACCTATGAGACTGTCAGGAAATTGCTTTATTTATTGCTGCACATTAAACAGGCCTCCCTCTCCCCCATCCACTGACGGTGTCTCACGTGTGCCAGCTTGCTCAGGGCACTGCCCCGCCCGCAGAGACTCAGCGTTATGCTGCCGCACAGTCGCCCTGAGTGGAGACCGTGAAGTCTTTCGCTGAGACGCTTGTTTCTGCCACCGGAGGGCCTGGGACTGCCTCCGGAAATTTCTTTTTGTCCAACAGCAAAGTTACTCTCATTCACTCAGAAAAAAAATAGCACGGAGAATGTTAAAGAAAAGAAAGAGCAGGAGAAACCGAGGCAGAAGGCTGCACTAGGGTGCGTACTGCCGCAGGGATGGTGAGGAAGCTCCCCTAGAGTGCACGCAGGATGCCTCCCCGCATTCACTCGTGGCTCATCTCCAAGAAGCCAGTGATAGGCTTAAATCGCTGTATGATGAAACATGAGAAATGTTCCAAGAGCAAAAATTACATTTTTGACTTAGGATAAAATAAAACAGGATTCCCTTCCAGGACTGTCAGAAGGCAATGGCAGGGCTTCTCTCCTCCACCCGGTTTCTAGACTGAGTGGTTTCTGCACCAGGAGCCAAACGACAAACACTGGGGTCACTGGTTCTGGAAGAACGAGCCCCACGGTGTGAGCGCTCTGCCCAGCAGGGTGGCCCGCAGTCTGTGCGGTGACCCAATCTGGAGGCCTGTGCAGCTCTGGCCCCCCACCCGCGCTGCCACAGAACCGCAGAGACGGCTCGACTGCCGGTCCCCCCTCGTGGGTGGATCCGAGGCAACAGAGCACCCCACAAACTGCACATCTCAGTGACTTGAGCCCCGGGGAGATTATGAACAAACAACTGCATGGCTGGTTCCCGAGCAGGACCCCGGGCTTGGCAGGCATGGGTGGCTTCCTGTGTCCACTGTCACGGGGTAGGGCTGGAGTGGCAGGCTGCCCTCCTGCCGGAACAGCTCTGGGGATAGTGTTGGGGGGGCCCACGAGTGGGACAGGCGTGGGAAGTGCCCTGGCGTTGCCCACGCCCACTGGACAGCACACCCCACTGCTGGCGTCCTGGAAGAACATACGGCTCACACCTCAGACAGGCGGCCAGAGGGAGCGAGGGCGTCCCCAGAACCGGGACCCACACAGGTCAGCTGCTCAGTCGGCCGCCAGCGCGAAGGCAGCGCCGCACACAGGGCGCGGATGTCTGTGATGCGGCCACAAAGGCAGCAGGAAGAGCCTTGGTGGCCAGCGCCTCTGCTGACAGCGGTGCCTGACGTCCGTGAGCCGATGCTGGGGGACAGCGCTGGGAGGGTGGCAGTGCTTGGTCCTGCCCCACGCTCCCCCCAGCACAGTGCCCCCACGCGCCGAGGCCATGACTCCCCCACTCACCCTCCAGGGCCCTCTGAGGGGGACCCTCTGCTGGCCAGATACTCCTGGACGTCTCCCCCGACAGAGTCCTTCACAGAGCCCCATCTGCTAAGACCTGGGGTCTGGTGAGGTCGCACTCCCAGTTCTAGGATTGGGACGGGCATGTCTGGGGCATTATTCTACTGGCACAGTGAGGCGGAACACAGCTAAGCGGAAGGGCCCTGCACTTTGTGCACCGCGGCCGACCCCAGGCCGAGGCTGCACACTGCCTCCATGCAAGTGTGCTGTCGCTGTCACTTGCCACCTGCATGGGCTTGTGTGGCCAGCGCTGCCCTCAAGGCAGGGAACTGTCCCACCACCTGCAGGATGGCCTCGCACTCGCCGTGGCCAAGCCGTGTGGCCTGAGGAGTGGCGCAGGGAGTCACCACGTGCGGCCCCTTGACTCTGGCCCTCACACCCACATAGCTCTTGTGCATGTCTGTGTCACAGTCCGCCTCCTCTCGGAGCAGCGGGCGTGCGGTGGTGTGGATGTGCAGCTCATCTACCCGCACACCTGCTGGAGGGTGTGGGCTTTCCTGCGCCGGAGCCGTCACAGCTGGGGTCGCTTTGAGCGTGTGTGGACAGGGTTTTGTCGGCATTGTAAGCACTGCAGGATGTGATTGCCAGTCGCACTGTGGGTGCTCAGCTTTAGACCCTGTCCCAGAGGGGCCGAGGCGTCCTGCGTCCCCAGCTGCCACCTGTCTCCACGGCCCCGCAGCCTCTGGCTGCAGGCTCTCTGCCGTAGCCACTCTGGTCGGGCATGGACGGGACAGGGACTCTCACCATGTCCCAAGAGGCCTCGACACCCGCGGGCGGCTCGGGGAGCTGGCTGGGCCCAGAGCCGCGGCCGGGACACCAGGGCCTGCATGTGGGTCGCAGCAGGTTCAGGCTCAGGGAAGGCGGACGCAGGCCAACACCACAGGCAGCACCATCGTCCCCCCACGGTGCAGAGTGCCCAGAGCAGGACGAGCTGAGGGGCCTGGGGTTTAGGGAGGGTTTTCTGGAGAAGCAGAGGCCAGAGTGGCTGGATCTCTCAAGGAGCCCGCGGAGGGGGGGCAAGGCCGGCTGGGGAGACGAAAGCTGCTCTGGCAGCCCCCGGGAAAACAATCCCCGCGGCCCGCTCAGTGCACGGCCCCTACCCTCCCCGCGCTCTGGTGCGCCCCGTCAGTCCATTCTGGCCCCCTCTGTCCCTGTGCACTTTCTCTTGCACCCCAAGCCGCCTGATGAACACCAGTAATAAGTGCTCAGTGCAGAAACCCCGCAGGCTGCAGGGACTCAGCCCTGGCCCTCGGCAAACGCAGCTCGGCCCCCTGCACACCTTTGGCTGCTGCGCTCCTGAAGGTTGTTTGATGAAATTTAAGAAAAGCGGCAAGACAGAATTATCCACATGAAGCCCAAGAGGTGGAACTTATTCACAGAATTAAGTCCTGCTCGCTGCATTGGCGATGGCCAGGTTCCTGCCCAGGAGCATCCCGGCTCCCTAGAGAGCAAGCCAGGGGGGCCCCCAGAGTCCCAGGCGCTCGGGGCTGGGCCCACACCCGGCTGCTCTGCTCCCATCAGCAAGGGCACCCCCCATGGGACCTGCTTCTGAGCTTATGACTTGTATGACGCTGACTTTTGCTCGGATACTACACCCTTGTTCTTACCCCGGGTTCAGTCTGTCTGGGTCTCCTCAGGTGGAAGCCAAGGACCTCGGAACCCTTGTCTGCACTGCAGGTTCCAGCAGGATGGGTCCCCCTCTACCTGCCCTCCAGTTTTCAGTGACCAGGATACCACAGAGTTGGGGAATTTTGTTTTCATTTTCATTCAGTTCAAAATACTTTGATTTCCCTTTTGATTTCTTGTTTGATCCATGGGTTCTTTCAAAGTGTGATATTTAATTCCCAAATGTTTGGAGATTTTCCCAGGGATCTGTTAACTGCTTGCTAATTTGAGGCTTTTATACAATGTGTAGGATCTGAATACTTTTAAGTGTATGGTTGTTTTACAGCCCAGAATATTGTCTTTCTTGGTGGACATCCTATGAGCTCTTGAAAACCACGTGTCCCTCTGGGGTTGGGGGGGCCATCTGGAACACAGCTATAGGCTGACAGTGACCCCCCTCTTCCACATTCTCATGGGTTTTCTGTCTCCTTGTTCTACTAGTTATTGAGAGAGATGTTGAAATCTCCTATAACTGTGGATCCCACGATTTCTCCTTGCATTTCTAACAACTTCTGCTTAATGTGATTTGAAGCTCTCTTATAGGGTACATAAACATTTAGGATTGTGTCCTGTTGATGAACTGAAAGATTTGGTTTAATGAAAAGACTATTTCCTGGTAATATTCTCTAAAATCAACTTTTCCTGATATAAGTCAGTCCAGCTTCCCTTTTAAGAATGTGAACATGGTGAATTGTCTCTCCATGTTTTATTTTTAACCTGTTTGTGTCCTTGTATTTCAGGTGGGCTTCTTATAGGTGGCATATGATTGGATCTTCTTTTTTGATGAAGTCTGGCCATCTCTGCCTTCTAATGGACTGTTTAGCCGCTTACATTTTTTAGTGTAATTACTGGCATGGCTGGGTTCGAATGTGCTGTATTGCTATTGGCTCTTCGCCTCATCTATTCTCCATTCCTCATCTCACATTTTTCTGCCTTCTCTTTCATTTAGGATTTTGTACGATTCTATTTTATCTCCTTTATTGGCATCACAGTTGTATTGTAGAGGCTGCTGTCAGGCTTATGGTCTGTGCCTTTAATCTCAGATTCCCTCTGAATAGAGCCCAAGCTCGCATCTGGTGGGAGCCTTGCCCAGGGCACCTCCACGTGCCTCCCCCTGCACAGGTGCTGGTGTCACACATTTTTATTCTGCACATAAACACTGCTGTTATTTTAGCTTTATGCAGTCCATTATCTTTTTTTTTTTGAAGAACATTATGTTTACTAGACTCCCCCCTTCACCAAGTCACCCCCACAAACCCCATTACAGTCACTGTCCATCAGTTTAGTAAGATGCTGTAGAATTACTACTTGTCTTCCCTGTGTTGCACAGCCCTCCCCATGCCCTCCACCCCACACTTTATATATGCTAATCGTAATGGTTCCTTACTTGCCCCCAGCCCCTTATCCTTCCCTTCCCACCCATCCTTCCCAGTCCCTTTCCCTTTGGTAACTGTTAGTCCATTCTTGGGTTCTGAGAATCTGCTGCTGTTTTGTTCCTTCAGTTTTTTCTTTGTTCTTCTACTCCACGTATGAGTGAAATCATTTGGTACTTGTCTTTCTCTGCCTGGCTTATTTCACTGAGCATAACACCCTCTAGCTCTATCCATGTTGTTGCAAATGGTAGGATTTGTTTTCTTATGCCTGAATGATATTCCATTGTGTATATGTACCACATCTTTTTTGTCCATCTACTGACGGACACTTAGGTTGCTTCCATTTCTTGGCTATTGTAAATAGTGCTGCAATAAACATAGGGGTGCATCTGTCTTTTTCAAACTGGAGTGCTGCATCCTTAGGGTAAATTCCTAGAAGTGGAATTCCTGGGTCAAATGGTAAGTCTATTTTGAGCATTTTGAGGAATCTCCATACTGTTTTCCACAATGGTTGAACTAATTTACATTCTCACCAGCAGTGTAGGAGGGTTCCCCTTTCTCCACAACCTCACCAACATTTGTTGTTGTTTGTCTTTTGGATGGTAGCCATCCTTACTGGTGTGAGGTGATATCTCATTGTGGTTTTAATCTGCATTTCTCTGATAACTAGCGATGTGGAGCATCTTTTCATGTGTTTGTTGGTCATCTGAATTTCTTCTTTGGAGAACTGTCTGTTCAGCTGCTCTGCCCATTTTTTAATTGGATTATTTGCTTTTTGTTTGTTGAGGTGCATGAGCTCTTTATATATTTTGGATGTCAAGCCTTTATCGGATCTGTTATTTACAAAAATATTCTCCCATACTGTAGGGTACCTTTTTGTTCTATTGATGGTGTCCTTTGCTGTACAGAAGCTTTTCAGCTTGATATAGTGCCACTTGTTCATTTTTGCTTTTGTTTTCCTTGCCCGGGGAGATATATTCATGAAGAGGTCACTCATGTTTATGTCCAAGAGATTTTTGCCTATGTTTTTTTCTAAGAGTTTTATGGTTTCATGACTTACATTCAGGTCTTTGATCCATTTCGAATTTACTTTTATGTATGGGTTTAGACAATAATCCAGTTTCATTCTCTTACATGTAGCTGTCCAGTTTTGCCAACACCAACTGTTGAAGAGACTGTCATTTCCCCATTGTATGTCCATGGCTCCTTTATCATATATTAGTTGACCATATATGTTTGGGTTAATGTCTGGAGTCTCTATTCTGTTCCACTGGTCTGTGGCTCTGTTCTTGTGCCAGTACCAAATTGTCTTGATTACTGTGGCTTTGTAGTAGAGCTTGAAGTTGGGGAGCAAGATCTCCCCCACTTTATTCTCCTTCTCAGGATTGCTTTGGCTATTCGGGGTCTTTGGTGGTTCCATATGAATTTTTGAGCTATTTGTTCCAGTTCGTTGAAGAATGCTGTTGGTAATTTGATAGGGATTGCATCAAATCTGTATATTGCTTTGGGCAGGATGGCCATTTTGATGATAGTAATTCTACCTAGCCAGGAGCATGGGATGAGTTTCCATTTGTTAGTGACCTCTTTAATTTCTCTTAAGAGTGTCTTATAGTTTTCAGGGTATAGGTCTTTCACTTTCTTGGTTAGGTTTATTCCTAGCTATTTTATTCTTTTTGATGCAGTTGTGAATGGAATTCACAGTTTTCCTGATTTATCTTTCTGTTAGTTCATTGTTAGTGTATAGGAAAGCCACAGATTTCTGTGTATTAATTTTGTATTCTGCAACTTTGCTGAATTCCGAAATTAGTTCTAGTAGTTTTGGAGTGGAATCTTTAGGGTTTTTTTTATGTACAACATCATGTCATCTTCAAATAGTGACAATTTGACTTCTTCTTTACCAATCTGGATGCCTTGTATTTATTTGTTTTGTCTAATTGCCGTGACTAGGACCTCCAGTACTATGCTGAATAACAGTGGGGAGAGTGGGCATCCCTGTCTAGTTCCTGATCTTAGAGGAAAAGCTTTCAGATTCTCACTGTTAAGTATGATGTTGGCTGTGGGTTTGTCATATATGGCCTTCATTATGTTGAGATACTTGCCCTGTATACCCATTTTGCTAAGAGTTTTTATCATGAATGGATGTTGAATTTTGTCGAATGCTTTTTCAGCATCTATGGAGATGATCATGTGGGTTTTGTCTTTCTTTTTGTTGATGTGGTGGATGATGTTGATGGACTTTCGAATGTTGTACCATCCTTGCATCCCTGGGATGAATCCCACTTGGTCATGGTGTATGATCCTCTTGATGTATTTTTGAATTCGGTTTGCTAATATTTTATTGAGTATTTTTGCAACTATGTTCATCAGGGATATTGGTCTGTAATTTTCTTTTTTGGTAGGGTCTTTGCCTGGTTTTGGTATTAGGGTGATGCTGGCTTCATAGAATGAGTTTGGGAGTATTACCTCCTCTTCTATTTTTCAGAAAACTTTAAGGAGAATGGGTATTATGTCTTCTCTGTGTGTCTGATAAAATTCCACGGTAAATCCATCTGGTCCAGGGGTTTTGCTCTTGGGTAGTTTTTTGATTACCGCTTCAATTTCGTTGCTGGTAATTGGTTTGTTTAGATTTTCTGTTTCTTCCTTGGTCAGTCTTGGAAGGTTGTATTTTTCTACAAAGTTGTCCATTTCTGCTAGGTTTTCCAGCTTGTTAGGATATAGGTTTTCATAGTATTCTCTAATAATTCTTTGTATTTCTGTGGTGTCTGTAGTGATTTTTCCTTTCTCATTTCTGATTCTGTTGATGTGTGTTGATTCTCTTTTTCTCTTAATAAGTCTGGCTAGAGGCTTATCTATTTTGTTTGTTTTCTCAAAGAACCAGCTCTTGGTTTCATTGATTTTTTCTATTGTTTAATTCTTCTCAATTTTATTTATTTCTTTTCTGATCTTTAATATGTCCCTTCTTCTGATGATTTTAGGCCTCATTTGTTCTTCTTTTGCCAATTTCAATAATTGTGACTTTAGACTATTCATTTGGGATTGTTCTTCCTTCTTTAAATATGCCTGGATTGCTATATACTTCCCTCTTAGAACTGCTTTTCCTGTGTCCCACAGAAGTTGGGGCTTTGTGTTGTTGCTGTCATTTGTCGCCATATATTGCTTGATCTCTATTTTAATTTGGTCATTGATGCATTGATTATTTAGGAGCATGTTGTTAAGCCTCCATGTGTTTGTGAGTCTTTTTGCTTTCTTTGTACAATTTATTTGTAGTTTTATCCTTTTGTGGTCTGAGAAGTTTGTTGGTAGAATTTCAATCTTTTTTAATTTACTGAGGCTCTTTTTGTGGCCTAGTATGTGGTCTATTCTGGAAAATGTTCCATGTGCACTTGAGAAGAATGTGTATCCTTTTGCTTTTGGATGTAGAGTTCTGTAGATGTCTATTAGGTCCATCTGTTCTAGTGTGTTGTTCAGTGCCTCTGTGTCCTTACTTATTTTCTGTCTGGTGGATCTGTCCTTTGGGGTGAGTGGTGTGTTGAAGTCTCCTAAAATGAATGCATTGCGTTCTATTTCCTTCTTTGACTCTGTTAGTATTTGTTTCACATATGTTGGTGCTCCTGTATTGGGTGCATATACATTTATAATGGTTATATCCTCTTGTTGGATTGAGCCCTTTATCATTATGTAATGTCCTTCATTATCTCTTGTTACTTTCTTTGTTCTGAAGTCTATTTTGTCTGATACTAGTATTGCCACACCTGCTTTTTTCTCCCTGTTGTTTGCATGAAATATCTTTTTCCATCCCTTGACTTTTAGTCTGTGCATGTCTTTGGGTTTGAGGTGAGTCTCTTGTAAGCAGCATACAGATGGGTCTTGCTTTTTTATCCATTCTGTTACTCTGTATCTTTTGATTGGTGCATTCAGTCCATTACATTTAGGGTGATTATTGAAAGATATGTACTTATTGCCATTGCAGGCTTTAGATTCGTGGTTACCAAAGGTTCAAGGTTAGCTTCTTTACTATCTGTCTAACTTAACTTGCTTATTGAGCTATTATAAACACCGTCTGATGATTTTATTTCTCTCCCTTCTTATTCCTCCTCCTCCATTCTTTATATGTTAGGTGTTTTATTCTGTGCTTTTTTGTGTTTCCCTTGACTGCTTTTGTGAGTAGTTGATTTTATTTTTTGCCTTTAGTTAGTATTTGGTTGTTCTGCTTTCTTTGCTGTGATTTTATTTTCTCTGGTGACATCTTTTAGCCTAGGAGTGTTCCCATCTAGAGCAGTCCCTCTAAAATACCCTGTAGAGGTGGTTTGTGGGAGGCAAATTCCCTCAACTTTTGCTTGTCTAGGAATTGTTTAATCCCTCCTTCATATTTAAATGATAATTGTGCTGGATACAGTATTCTTGGCTCAAGGCCCTTCTGTTTCATTGCATTGAATATATCATGCCATTCTCTTCTGGCCTGTAAGGTTTCTGTTGAGAAGTCTGATGATAGCCTGATGGGTTTTCCTTTGTAGGTGACCTTTTTTCTCTCTCTGGCTGCCTTTAATACTCTGTCCTTGTCCTTGATCTTTGCCATTTTAATTATTATGTGTCTTGGTATTGTCCTCCTTGGATCTCTTGTGTTGGGAGTTCTGTGGGCTTCCGTGGTCTGAGAGACTATTTCCTCCCCAGTTTGGGGAAGTTTTCAGCAATTATTTCTTCAAATACACTTTCTATCCCTTTTTCTCTCTCTTCTTCTTCTGGTACCCCTATAATGTGGATATTGTTCCATTTGGATTGGTCACACTGTTCTCTTAATATACTTTCATTCCTGGAGATCCTTTCATCTCTCTCTGCATCAACTTCTCTGCGTTCCTTTTCTCTGGTTTGTATTCCATTAATGGCCTCTTGCATCTTGTCCATTCTGCTCTTAAGTCCTTCCAGAGATTGTTTTATTTCTGTATTCTCCCTCCCAACCTTATCCGTTAGCTCTTGCATTTTTCTGTGCAGCTCCGTCAGCATGGTTATGACCTTTATTTTGAATTCTTCTTCAGGAATATTGGTTAAATTTATCTCCCCAGGCTCCTTCTCGGGGGTTGTCTGTGTGATTCTGGTCTGGATCAAATTCTTCTGCCTTTTCATGGTGATAGAGGTAGTCGTGGGCAGTTGGCGTGTGTGTCAGCTGGGAGAACAAAGTCCCTTCCTGCTTGCTGGTCACCTTCCTCTCCTGGGAGAATGGCAACCCCTAGCGGCTTGTGCTGGGCAGCTGCGTGCCAACAGGGCCTCTGAGTCTGGCCCGGGTGGCTGTGGAGGAGGCCCTGGGCAGTTGCTGTGGGCGTGGCTGTTCTTAGGCTGCTCCCCTGCTATGGTGGGGCTGTGCCGGAGGGGGAATGGACGGGAGGCTGTTTATCGCCATGAGGGGCCTCCAAGCTGTCCTGCTGCCCAGGGAGTTAGAGTGCCCAGAGTTCCCCGGGATTCCCGGCTGCTGGGTTAAGTGTCCCGGGATGCTTCTGTCCAGCTGTAGGGTCCCTGTCCCTTTAAAGCTTTCAAAAAGCACTTGCTTTTCTTTGTCCCCGGGGTGCTGGCTGCGGGTACCCACTCGCAGGTTTTACTGTCCCATTTCCCTAGTATCCAGCACCCCACGCACTGTGTGTCTGCGCTCTGGTGCGGATGGCTAGGGCTGAGTATTAGCAGTCCTGGGCTCCCTCTCCCTCCCCACTCCGACTCCTCTCCTCCCACCAGGGAGCTAGGGTGGGGGACACGCTCAGGTCCCGCCGGGCTGTGGCTTGTATCTTACCCCCTTCATGAGGTGCTGGGTTCTTGCAGGTGTAGATGTAGCCTGGCTGTTGTACTGGATCTTCTGGTCTCTCTTTTCGGAATAGTTGTATTGTATTTTCAAAAGTATATATGGTTTTGGGAGGAGATTTCCGCTGCCCTACTCATGCCGCCATCTTGACTCCTCCCTCCCATTATCTTTTAAAGTAATTTTAGTACTGAGAAAACAAGTGTCCCTATTTCCCCACAGTTGCTGTTTCTGGTGTCTGCATCCCTTCGTGTAGATCAGAATCCTACCTGGCCCTGTCCCCTGCTGCTGGAGGCTCCTTTATCATTTCTGGTAGAGTGGATGTGGGCAATGAGTTCTTCCAGCTTCTGTACGTCTGTAACACACTTACTTTCAAAATGTATTTTAAAATAATTTTCACTAGGTAAAGAATTCTAAGTCAGGATTTTTTCCTTTCAGTATTTTTTCTTAATTAATTAATTAATTAATTTTATTTTCATATCATTAATGTACAATTACTTGAACATTATGGTTACTAGACTCTCCCTATTATCAAATCCCCACCACATACTCCATTACAGTCACTGTCCATCAGTGTACTAAGATGCTATAGAATCATTACTTGTCTTCTCTGTGTTGTACTGCCTTTCCCTCATCCCCCCCCACCCGCTACATTATGTGTGCTAATCATAAAGCCCCTTTACCCCCTTCTCCCTCCCTTCCCACCCATCCTCCCCAGTCCCTTTCCCTTTGGTAACTGTTAGTCCATTCTTGGGTTCTGTGATTCTGCTGCTGTTTTGTTCCTTCAGTTTTCCTTTGTTTTTATACTCCACATATGAGTGAAATCATTTGGTACATGTCTTTCTCTGCCTGGCTTATTTCACTGAGAATAATACCCTCTAGCTCCATTCATGTTGTTGCAAATGGTAGGATTTGTTTTCTTCTTATGGCTGAATAATATTCCATTGTGTATATGTACCACATCTTCTTTATCCATTCATCTCCTGATGGACACTTAGGTTGCTTCCATTTCTTGGTTATTGTATATAGTGCTATGATAAACATAGGGGTGCATCTGTCTTTTTCAAACAGGGCTGCTACATTCTTAAATTCCTAGGAGTGGAATTCCTGGGTCAAATAGTATTTCTATTTTTAGTTTTTTGAGGAACCTTCATACTGCTTTCCACAATGGTCAAACTAATTTACATTCCCTCCAGCAGTATAGGAGGGTTCCCCTTTCTCCACATCCTTGTCAACATTTGTTGTTGTTTGTCTTCTGGATGTTGGCCATCCTAACTGGTGTGAGGTTATATCTCATTGTGGTTTTAATTTGCATTTCTCTGATGATTAGCAATGTGGATCATCTTTTCATGTGACTGTTGGCCATCTGAATTTCTCTGGAGAAGTGTCTGTTCAGCGCCTCTGCCCATTTTTTAATTGGCTTATTTGCTTTTTGCTTGTTGAGGTGCATGAGCTCTTTATATATTTTGGATGTCAACCCTTTATCGGATCTGTCATTTATGAATATATTCTCCCATACTGTAGGGTACCTTTTTGTTCTATTGATGGTGTCCTTTGCTGTACAGAAGCTTTTCAGCTTGATATAGTCCCACTTGTTCATTTTTGCTTTTGTTTCCATTGCCCGGGGAGATGTGTTCATGAAGAACTCGCTCATGTTTATGTCCAAGAGATTTTTGCCTATGTTTTTTTCTAAGAATTTTATGGTTTCCTGACTTACATTCAGGTCTTTGATCCATTTCAAATTTACTTTTGTGTATAGGGTTAGACAGTGATCCAGTTTCATTCTCTTGCATGTAGCTGTCCAGTTTTGCCAACACCAACTGTTGAAGAGGCTGTCATTTTCCCATTGTATGTCCATGGCTCCTTTATAGTATATTAATTGACCATATGTGCTTGGGTTTATACCTGGGCTCTCTGTTCTACTGCTCTATGGTTCTGTTCTTGTGTCAGTACCAAATTGTTTTGATTACTGTGGCTTTGTAGTAGAGCTTGAAGTCAGGGAGTGTAATTCTCCCTACTGTATTCTTCTTTCTCAGGATTGCTTTGGCTATTCGGCGTCTTTTGTGGTTCCATATGAATTTTAGAACTATTTGCTCTAGTTCATTGAAGAGTGCTGTTGGTATTTTGGTAGGGATTGCATTGAATCTGTAGATTGCTTTAGGCAGGATGGCCATTTTGACAATATTAATTCTTTGTATCCATGAGCACAGGATGTGTTTCCATTTAGTGGGATCTTCTTTAGTTTCTCTCATGAGTGTCTTATAGTTTTCAGAGTATAGGTCTTTCACTTCCTTGGTTGGGTTGGTTACTAGGTATTTTATTCTTTTTGATGCAATTGTGAATGTAATTGTTTTCCTGATTTCTCTTTCTGCTAGTTCATCATTAGTATATAGAAATGCAACAGATCTGTGTATTAATTTTGTATCTCGCAACTTAGCTGAATTCAGATATTAGATCTAGTAGTTTTGAAGTGGATTCTTTAGGGTTTTTTATGTACAATATCATGTCATTTGCAAATAGGGACAGTTTGATTTCTTCCTTGCCAATCTGGATGCCTTTTATTTCTTTGTGTTGTCTGATTGCCGTGGCTAGGACCTCCAGTGCTATGTTGAATAAAAGTGGGGAGAGTGGGCAACCTTGTCTTGTTCCCGATCTGAAAGGAAAAGCTTTCAGCTTCTCTCTGTTAAGTATAATGTTGGCTGTGGGTTTGTCAGATATGGCCTTAATTACGTTGAGGTACTTGCCCTCTATACCCATTTTGTTGAGAGTTTTTATCATGAATGGATGTTGAATTTTGTTGAATGCTTTTTCAGCATCTATGGAGATGAAAGTGTGATTTTTATCCTTCTTTTTGTTGATGTAGTGGATGATGTTGATGGATTTTAGAATGTTGTACCATCCTTGCATACCCAGGATGAATCCCACTTGATCATGATGGATGATCTTTTTGATGTATTTTTGAATTCAGTTTGCTAATATTTTGTTGAGTATTTTTGCATCTATGTTCATAAGGGATATTGGTCTGTAATTTCCTCTTTTTGTGGTGTCTTTACCTGGTTTTGGTATTAGAGTGATGTTGGCCTCGTTGACTGAGTTTGGGAATATTCCCTCCTTTTCTACTTTTTGGAAACTTTAAGGAAGATGGGTATTAGGTTTTCACTAAATGTTTCATAAAATTCAGCAGTGAAACCATCTGGTCCAGGTGTTTTGTTTTTAGGTAGTTTTTTGATTAGCAATGCAATTTCTTTGCTGGTAATTGGTCTATTCAGATTTTCTGTTTCTTCCTGGGTCAGCCTTGGAAGGTTGTATTTTTCTAGAAAGTTGTCCATTTCTTCTAGGTTATCCAGCTTGTTGGCACATAATTTTTCATAGTATTCTCTCATAATTCTTTGTATTTCTGTGGTGTCCATAGTGATTTTTCCTTTCTCATTTCTGATTCTGTTTATGTGTGTAGACTCTCTTTTTCTCTTGATAAATCTGGCTAGGGGTTCATCTATTTTGTTTATTTTCTCGAAGAACCAGCTCCTGCTTTCATTGATTCTTTCTATTGTTTCATTCTTTTCAATTTTATTTATTTCTGCTTCAATCTTTATTATGTCCCTCCTTCTACTGACTTTGGGCCTCATTTGTTCTTCTTTTTCTATTTTCATTAATTGTGAGTTTAGACTGTTCATTTCGGATTGTTCTTCTTTCCTGAGGTAGACCTTTATTGCGATATATTTCCCTCTTAGCATGGTCTTCACTACATCCCACAGATTTTGCGGTGTTGAATTATTGTTGTCATTTGTCTCCATATATTGCTTGATCTGTGTTTATTTGGTCATTGGTCCATTGATTATTTAGGAGCATGTTATTAAGCCTCCATGTGTTTGTGGGCTTTTTCATTTTCTTTGTGCAATTTATTTCTAATTTCATACCTTTGTGATCTGAGAACCTGCTTGGTAAAATTTCAGTCTTTTAAAATTTACTGAGGTTCTTTTTATGGCCTAGTGTATGATCTTTTCTTGAAAATGTTTCATGTGCAGTTGAAAAGAACGTGTATCCTGCTGCTTTTGGGTGTAGAGTTCTGTAGATGTCTGTTAGGTCCATATGTTCAAGTGTGTTGTTCAGTGCTTTTGTGTCCTTACTTATTTTCTGTCTGGTTGATCTGTCTTTTGGAGTGAGTGGTGTGCTGATGTCTCCCAAAATGAATTCATTGCATTTTATTTCCCCCTTTAATTCTGTTAGTATTTGTTTCACATATGTAGGTGATCCTGTGTTGGGTGCATAGGTATTTATAATAGTTATATCCTCTTGTTGGTTAGACCCGTTTATCATTATGTAATGTCCTTTTTTGTCTCTTGTTACTTTCTTTGTTTTGAAGTCTATTTTGTCTGATACAAGTACTGCAACTCCTGCTTTTTTCTCCCTATTACTTGCATGAAATATCTTTTTCCATCCCTTCACTTTTAGTCTGTGTATGTCTTTGGGTTTAAAGTGAGTCTCTTGTAGGCAGCATATAGACGGGTCTTATTTTTTTATCCATTCAGTGACTCTATGTCTTTTGATTGGTGCATTCAGTACATTTACACTTAGGGTGATTATCGATAGGTATGTACTTATCACCATTGCAGGCTTTAGATTCGTGGTTACCAAAGGTTCAAGGGTAATTCCCTTACTGCCTAACAGTCTAATTTAACTCACTTCATGTGCTATTACAAACACAACCTAAAGATTCTTTTTTTTTCTCCTTTTTCTTCCTCGTTCATTCTTTATATGTTATGAATCATATTGTGCTCTTTGTCTATCCCTTGGGTGACATCTATTTAGCCTTAGGAATACTTCCATCTATAGGAGTCCCTACAAAATGCACTGTAGAGGTGGTTTGTGGGAGGTAAATTCTCTCAGCTTTTGCTTATCTGAAAATTGTTTAATCCCTCCTTCACATTTAAATGATAACCTTGCCAGGTATAGTATTTTTGGTTCAGGGCCCTTCTGTTTCATTGCATTAAATATATCATGCCACTCCCTTCTGGCCTGTAAGGTTTCTGTTGAGAAGTCTGATGATAGCCTGATGGGTTTTCCTTTATATGTGATCTTTTTTCTCTCTCTTGTTGCTTTTAAAAGTCTCTTTATCCTTGATCTTTGCCATTTTAGTTATTATATGTCTTGATGTTATCTTCCTTGGGTCCCTTGTGTTGGGAGATCTGTGCAACTCCATGGCTTGAGAGACCATCTCCTTCCCCAGATTGGGGAAGTTTTCAGCAATTACATCCTCAATAACAATTTCTATCCCTTTTTCTCTCTCTTCTTCTGGTACCCCTATAATGCAAATATTGTTCCATTTGCATTGGTCACACTATTCTCTCAATATTCTTTCATTCTTAGAGATTATTTTTTCCCTCTGTGCCTCAGCTTCTTTGTATTCCTCTTCTCTAATTTCTATTCCATTTACTGTCTCTTCTACTACATCTAATCTGCTTTTAAATCTCTCCATTGTATGTTTCATTTTAGATATGGAATGTCTTAATGATTGAATCTCTTGTCTTAAATTCGTTCCTGAGTTCTTGAATTTTTCTGTACCTCCATAAGCATCTTTATGATTTTTATTTTGAACTCTCTTTCAGGAAGATTGGTGAGTTCAGTTTCATTTGGCCCTTTTTCTGGGGTTTGTGAGATTTTGGTCTGAACCATGTTCTTTTGACATGTCATATTTATGTGAGGTGCCCACTAGTGCCCAGAAGCTCCAGTCTCTGGAGCTGCTCAGTCCCTAGAGTGAGGCTGGGGGTCACAGGGGAGTGGAGCTGGTGCCTGGGGGGAGGAAAGAGCTATTTCCTGACTCCCATCTATGGTGCCTGTCTCTGTATCAGAGCCAGTGGGCCGAGCACACAGGTGTAAGCATCTGTGTTGTGCGTCTCTAGCTGTTGTAGGCGGGGCCTCCCTCTGGCTGGCCTGACACCAGTGCAGTGACTGCCGATGTGCAAGCTGGTGCCAGCAGGCCAGGAGGAAGGCTTGGCATGCTGCATGTCACAGTGGGGGACCTCGGGGCTGAGTAGGCAGCCAGGGGGATGGGGCGCCTGAAGCTCCTCAAAGTTCCCAACCTGCTGGGCAGAGCGTGCCCAGACAACCTTGTCCAGCTCTCCCCTCCCCCGCACAACGAGCTCCGTGCAAACCCCGCCCCTTCAGCAGCTCTCTTGCTGCTAGGAAGCCTCTCTGACCCACTGCCTTTCCCTTGTCCCAGAGCAGCCGGATGTGGATCCCTGTTCTCCACAAATGGCCGGAATCTCAGTCTCTCAAGCACCCTGCCTGTCCCAGCTCCCCAACCCCGGCAACCTCCAGAGCACCACACAATGTAGGTTTCTCCTCGCAAAGCAGACCTCCAGGGCTGGGTGTTCAGCAGTCTCAGGCTTCCACCCCCTCCCTGCTCCATTTCTCTTCCTCCCGCCGGTGAGCTGGGGTGGGGGAAGGGCTTGGGTCCTGCTGGATCAAGGCTTTCCTACGTTACCCTGTTTGTGTGGTCTGCTCTGTTCGTGAGGTCTCTGTGCAGTCTGGTGCAGCCTTCTTTCCTGTTGCTGTTTTAGGGTTAGTTGTACTGACTATATTTTTGTACTATTTGTGGTTTTGGGAGGAGTTCTCTGTCTCACCTCTCATGCCGCCATCCTGAATCTCCCTGTCTCCTTTCAGTATTTTAAAAACATCTTCTAAGCTGCATTGTCTCCTGCACTCCTGACCCTTTGTCCCTCATGTGCCATGTGTGCATTTTCTCTGGCTGCTTCAGAGATTTTCTCTTTGTTCCTGATGTTCAGCAGTTTGATTATTGTACCTTTTGGCTTTCTTTCTGCTTCTTATGCTTGGTTTTTCGTAAACTTCTTGAATCTGTGGTTTTATATTTGATCAAATTTGATCAATTGTGAGACATTTCTTCCAAGATTTCCCCTGCCAGCTCTCTGTTGGGGACCCACTTCCACATCAGGCCACCACACTCCCCGCCACTCACTGGTGCTGCCCTTTGGCATTTGTCAGTCTGTTTCAGTTCACACAGTTGCTCTTGCCACACATAAAATGTTCATCTTTCCTTGTGTGATGCCTCATCTTCCATTGGTTTCTCATTTCAGACATTATAGTTTCATCTGTAGGAGTTTCATGTGGATTTCTGTATCTTCCACGTTTCCACTTAACACCTTCAATCTTTCCTCTAGGAGCCTCCCCTACTAGTTCCATCGTATTTCTGGTTCAGTCCCAGTTGACTGATTTTTCTCATCATGGGAGATATTTTCTTGCTTCTTCACATATCTGGTAATTTGGACTCAGACATTGTGAATTTTGGGTTGTTGGGTGAAAGGTGTTACTCTATTCCTATAATTTTTTAGGGAAACACACGTCCCTGGGCACAGCTTGACCCTTTGGGATCTGGTGTCTAAGCTTGCTTTGTGGGACTGGAGCACTGGTGAGTGTGTGATCAAGTTTTTTCTCCCAAGTCCTGTATCCTGCAGTCAGTGTCTCTTGAATTACAAGGCTTCCACCCTGGCCAACAGCACAGGCACCACTGCTGTTTGAATGTGGGCCCCATGGGCCTTTCTGTCAGGTCCGCCTGGCTGGTTCCTCCATGGACTAGTTTCCTGACATACACACACCGATGGGGGACCCTCTGGTGGCCTCCAAACTGCTCCTGGTACAGCTGTGTCCTCTCACAGGCTGGACCCGGGAACGCTACCACCCTGGCCTCCCTGACTCCCAGCATCATCTCCTTGGCCCAGGAGGACACACGCTGGAGCCTGGGTGGTCTCTCCAGGCAGGTGGTGTGGACATGTCTCCCTGCCCGGCCCCTTGGAGATCACAGCCGTCCCTGCCTGCTGTCCAGGGTCTGGGACTCTTCATTCAGACAGGAGGGTAAGCCCAGCTCCTGCTGTTTCTCTTTGTCCTAAAACAGAACTGTAAAGCCTTCTTGGAAAAAAGTGAAGGCTGAAAAGTAATGAGGTAATGAACCATCTCCAAAAACAGGAAGGATGGCATGAAAATCATCCATGTGAACAGAAATAAGTAATAAAGCTCTGAGAAGTTAATGCAAGAGAAAAAGTATGAATAACCGGCAAACTCAATCTACCCCTTTGGGAAAGATTCCGTAATATAAAATCGGCAGATCAGGTCAACCACAAAACAAAAGGGATCCAAAGAACCAAGCTGGGAGCTGTGGGGCTGACCATTTGGAAATACGATCTTTGCAAATACCACATTCAGACAGGCATTAAGGTGGGCCCGATGCACCATGACTATGTCCCTAAGCATGGGGAACCTGGAGATGGATGTGTGGACAGGACACAAGGTGACGATGAGGACAGCCACCTCACGCCGCGGAGGAAGCTGGGACATGTCCTCCCCCAACCCAGCCTCCAGAGCGGAACGTCTTGTTTGTGCTAACAGTTTTCTAGGATCCCTACTATTTGCACTTCCATCCATGAAATCAGTCCCACCTGTATGTTGCCCTCACCTCTACCTGGCACCACTGTTTGATCAGTCGACTCTGGGCCGCACATCTGTCACCTGTTACGGTGACCACAGAAATGCTGCAGCCAGACAGCAGACACTGCTACAGAAAGACAAGAGGACCCCTGAAAACTGCACGCTGATAAACGCGAAAATTTAGATCAACTGGACAAATTCCTTAAGCACAATAAAACTTGAAGAGAAAATAGAGTACTTGCATGGCATGATGGCTGTAACAATCACAGAGCTGTCAGTAGTGAAAGCCCACAGGAGAACCTCAGGCCCAGAACTTCACCAGCTGCATCACAGATTACGTAGGCAGTAAGTTCCAATGGCTGAAAGAGAGGACATGCTCTCCGACTCACTTTACACAGCAAGGCAGCTTGATTAAGAAGGCCAACCAGACCAGTATTAGGGAGGGACTATGGGGGAAAACAGAAAATGGAAGAAAGCAGGCACTTCACCAAAATGGGGATATGCAGTGAGTGACCACACGAGGTGTTCAGCACATGGGTCACCAGGGAGATGCAGGTCGAGGCCTCAGTAAGACCCCACGGCCCACACACCTGGGCTGTAGTCGCACAGACTGAGCCTGGAAAACCACCGTACATCTGCATTTTCTAAGTGCCAGTTTTTAGGCGTGGAATGCAAATCAAGTTCCATGTGACATCACTGTTATGGGAGCAGGGCTGCAGGCGCAGGGGCCTGGGGGTTGCAGGAGATGGACACAGAGCATAAAACCATGGGGGTAGCTGTCAGGTCCACAAGCCCTCCAGCACAGCTGGGGTTGCCTCATAGGTCCCCTGCCCACTGGTCTTTGGTGTGTCATCTGCACTTGCTGGGTGAGTTCCTACACAGAAGCAGGTGCACATTTCATCAAGCCAGCCTCTGCTCACCCCAAGATGAATTATCCACACCAGTGGGCACCTAGAGGGTGAGGCCAGTGGGGAATCTGACCTTTCTAAGGCATGTTTCATGCCGCCCAGCCAGGCCCTGGCACGCATGCGATGCCCATCAGGAGCCAACTGCGTAGTGGAGAGTCTGTGTGAGCCCTCTGACTGGTAAATGTGGCACGGGGTACCTTGCAACCCAAGTGCTTTTCTTTCCAGGTGAGGTCACACCTGAAAGCTGCCAATTCCAGACAAGCACCCAGGGCTGGTCTCATTGGAGCTGGCACCCTGCACCTGCGCACATGCAGGGGGCAAGCTGGAAGGACACATGCCCGGGTGCAGGCCTCCTACAGACACACTTGTGGGCAAAGCGCCCAGACACGACATCCATGGAGAGAAGATGGGGTTCAGAGCCAGGCCCCACGCACACATAGCCAGCACGTGCATCTGGGAAGCAGACCCTTGGGAGTGGTCTCCCTGAACACGTGACTAAACCTTGCCACACACCAGGTCTTGCCATCTCTGCCCTTCTGTCCACGTCTGTGTTAACCTGGGCATCTCGCTAACAAGAACACTGTGAGTCCGGCTGGGCACAACCGTGGGATAATTCAGTCTTCACAATCTGAAGGTCTTGGGGCTCCTAACAGACACACACCCACACTGTGCTCAGTTCTGGAGCTGGGTAAAGCTGAAGTGCCTCAAACGTCTCCATATCATGCCAGGCCAAAATGTCACAGCCAGAGAAATTTATTTTAAAATAGAAATGTACATACATTAAATTTTAAAACAGTCAAATTTTAAACCATAAGGAGAAAGCAATTCAATCCCAGAGTCTACATGGAATGGGTGGGAAGAGGCATCTGAGATTCCATAAGGGGCACTTGCAGACAAGGGAGGTAGGAATCCACGCCTCCCTGCCTCTGGCACTGGCCGGGTGGGAGATACCCCAGAGCCGAGTGGCCCCCACCCACCGGGACTCCTGCACCTACAGCTGGCAGTGCCGAGGGCGAGCTTGGGCGCCCACAGCTCAGCAGCCCAGGCGGATGTCTGCACGGGAGCAGGGGACGTCGGAAGTGCGGCCAGCTCCTTGCAGATGCGACAGAAGGGCCCCCAGGGACGGACGAGAACATTGAGAGTTTGGCAATGCAGAAGATGCGACGTCCAGGACATCCCCCCAGAAGTGTCCAGAAACACTTGGCTGATGACCCAAGCTACCAGGCAGTGGCTGGCACACGCGGGCCACGGCTCAGTCTGCATGGGGCTTCCGCTGGGACTGCTCCTCATAAGCCTCCCCAAACTCATTCACTCTGCTCCTGTCCACAGGATACAGCCTGAAATGACACCGTGCAGCTCCTGGGGCTCTGTGCTTGGGAGGGAGGAAGCCTGTCTTTGGTTCTCAGCTGCCAGGAACCGGACATCATTCACTGCAGGTGGGGGTTGGGCTTCTGGGATGCCCGTGCCCTCCTGCGGATGTGCTTTTCAACGGTTAGACCAGAGCTCTGCACCCAGGCCAAGGATGGGGACACCTGCACCAGGCAGAGGTGGGGCCGGGGACCACCTCCCTGCCAGACAGCAACCACGAAGGGTGCTCACAGACTTGAAGGAGAGATGTGTGCATGCAGTGGCTAATTAAACCCCTCAGACAGAAATGCACACTTCTACACAAGGGGACAAACAGAACAGTTCCTTCCAAACTGTCTCTGGCAGCTGGAGCCCTGGTTTAGGAAACCCGCAACCGCCACCTGCCAATCGACTCCCCCGAGGACCACCTGGGACTCACCAGCGCTGGTAAAGGTACACGAGGAACACCACGTCGTCCCTGAAGCACGCCAGCCGGTGCGAGGTGGGCATGGTGATGATGAAGGCGAAGACGTCATCGATGAAGGTGTTGAAGGCCTGCCTCGCGGTATGGGGCGGGAGGGAGAAAACGGTCCTGGGGCCCATCTGGGCCACCAGAACTGCCCCCTTCCTGGGCCGGGGAGCAACTGCCCACCCAGCAGACGAGCACTTCTAACAGTGGCTCCCACAGGGACAAAAGGGCAGAAAATGAGCAAGAGATCCCCAAAGCCTGGGGACTGTGGCTGAGGAAGCAGGCCAGCTCTGACCCTTGCATGGACCCACAGCAGGGCACTGCACCCCCCTCCACTCCCAAGACCTGCCCTGAAAACCTGCCTGGGAAACTGGGGGTTCCTCCCCAGAACTGGTCATTTAACTTCAGAAAACGGAGACACTGTAACTCGGTTTCTCCCCTGCACACTGCGCAGCACTTACTCAGCTGGGCCGAGGGAACCCGACCGGCAAGCCACGCCGTCCCAGCCTCTGCGGGTGGGGCTGGCCCGACATGCCAAGCTGACCCTCAGGGCACCATGTCCAGGGGGACGGCCGAGAAGTAACTCAGCCTTTAACCCAAGGAGCCGCCCGTGGCTACAGCTGCAGGGCCGCGGCATCTTGACGCCGGCGCCAGGGCTACTCTGCGCTAGAGACAGGGCCCCCGCTCTGCAGTCCTGGGGATGAGCCCACCTGGGGCCCCGCCGCGAAGCACTGACCTTGTAGGTGAAGGCCTTCCAGGGCAGGTGTGCTACGGACTTCATCTGGGGACAAGCACAGACATGCTGCTGGTAGGCCAGGCAGCCCAGAAGACCCCAGACCACCCGGACAGGGCAGCACCATACCTTGTAGTTGACGAAGAGCTGGGGCAGCATAAAGAGGAAGCCGAAGGCGTACACTCCTGGGGGAGACAGACGCCTGGCATGCAGCCACTGCACATGCCCTTTCTGACCTGCGTACCTTGGGCAGGGCGAGGCGCCACCCAGACCACCCAGGGGCTGGTGGGCCGTGTGCAGGGCACTGGGGGTCAGGGCTTTGGTCTGACCTAAGGAACTGCATCATACGGAGGCCCTGAGGTTCACTGCTTGTGGCTCCAGGTAGCAGCAGCCTGCGTGGGCCTCTGCCAGGAAAACCAGGCCCTCTGGACCCTGCGAGCGGAGCTCAGGGCAAGGTGACAGTCCCGGCGGGTCACTGCACACCAATTAGGCTACTTGCAGGAGTGATGAAAGGCACAGACCTAAGTGCCATGGAGGAAACAGAGAGACACACTCACCGTTGACAAGACTGTTGATCAGCCAGGAATACCAGCTGAAAGGGAAGAGTGTGACCTGTGGGAGGCACGCTCCCAACCATGAGTGCTGTGCACTGGGCCATGTGACTGTGCAGGAAGCCCCGGCGTCGTGGGAGCCTGCCCTCATGGAGGCTGCTTCCACGGGGCTGGGTGCAGGCTCTGTGCTGACATGTTTTTTTGCCTGAGCCCAGTGCTCAGAACCACATCCCCATCTGGACCCCTGCACCCGGACTGTAGCAGCCACGCTGCCTGGCCAGGTATTCCCTGGACCCACCTGGGGCCGTGGGTGTTGCCTCCAGAAGGTGGCACAGGAAACCGTCAGCCCAGCCCAGCCTATCTACAATTCGGAGGTCGGCTCCCACCAGCACCCACAGCACAGAAGGACCAGGTGAGGCCCCACAGCCCTGCCCTATGTTCCCACGGAGCTGGGCAGGCCCAGGAGCAACCAAGGGCCACCCCAGGGGAAAGCGGGCAGTAGGAGGCTAGGACGGCACCCTACCTCTTGTACTTGATGTTGAGCAGTGAGTACATGGCGCCCCCGACGCACAGCGGGTAGAGGAGGTAGGACAGATACTTCATGGCCTGCCGAGCACAGTGATTACAGTGAGGGCCCAGCATCACACCCCAAGTGTGACCAAAGGGCAAAGAGCCACAGCCATTCCGGCACACGCCCCTTAGTGGGCATGAACTCTCAGTCCTACCCTAGCTGCAACCCCAACCCCAACTCTAAACATTAATCCCAGCCCTGAACCCTGAGGCAAGACACCAGCTCATGAGAAACGGCCAATGAATAAGCACCAGGGAGGGATATGTGAATGAACTCCTGGCACCAGGAGAAGCCTGTCTTAGTCTAAGGCTGTCTGGTCGCCGTGTTTACCCTGATTTAAACTTTATTGCTACCCCACAAAACAGAATGCAAAATGATGTCCATCAAACCAAGAAATAAAATCACCCTGTATGGGAGACACAGCACTAAACTCAACTGAAGCCTGCAGCTGCCCATGGGTGGGGAAAGCCGCTGCCCCTCCCACAGGCCCCACGGTCTTGGAGGAGCTCGCTTGCAGCACCCCGGGTGAACCACGGGGGAATGAGCCTCGCTATGAAAACGGAAGACGTCTCCCAGCCGTCAGGGGCGGTGTGGGCACGGGACACTGGAGAGGACCAGACCCAGGAGCCCTCCCAGCCCACCTCTCCTGAGCGGAAACCCAAGGCCATGTGCCCCCAGAGCCTTGGCTGCAGGCCTTGCTGCCCGTGTTCTCCAGGTGGACTGTCACGGCAGGGCCCCAAGCTCTCGCACGGGACCAGCACATTCCAGCCTGCCCCTGCGGCTCACCTGAGCATCGTACTCCTCTGTTCTCCTCTCAGAGTCACTGTATGTGCCAAACTGATAAAATCCAGAACAGTTGTGTTAACGAACTGACTCAAGGCAGGCACCTGAGCCTGACCACCCTACAGCTGAAGGGCACTCTGGGGTGGGGCTGCCCCTCCAGACCCCACCAGCAAAGCCCGTGGCCGACACAGTGGCTCGCTCACCCCCATCAGGGCCCCGGTGGGGCTTAGTCCGTGGGGTCCAACCGGCAGTGGCTCTGCCTCTACTGCGGTCTGGGCCCCAGGAGCCACCTGGTGTGCCATGTGTAGGAGAGGCCCATCCCTGTCAGCATGTTTCACTCAGTGGGGCTGCTTCTGAGTCTGGTCCTGCTGGGTCTCAGGGAGGACGCCCCCTGGGCACAGACACACCTCTGGCCCTGCTCTTAGTTCAGTGGAGGGGGCTTCTGGGCTGATCCAGGAAGCTGCAGACCGTATGTCTGCCGGGTTCCCTGCTGACTTTTTGCCCACCTAGGGCTGGAGCATCGTGAATCCCGAGGTGCCCCCGGATCTGGCCCACTATGAGGGACGCGCATGACAGTAAAGCCCAGACTCCAGCTCCCTGCACAGGGAACAGCCCATCTGCAAACGGGGGACGACTGCCACCCCCAGGGGTGGCTCCTACTCGGTATCTGGCTTAAGCCTCACCCTCAACATCATGCCACTGCCTTGGGGATGGAGAACGCGGAGGCAGGACGTGACCCCAAGCCCTGGGACTGCGCCAACCCGTGGTGGGCGGGCACACTGTGCTGTCAGTGCTCATCTGCGACGGGGGTCCCCACGTGAGCAAACTGGCTGTGGCCAGGGCAACTGCAGGCCTGCCTTGGTCGCCACCAGCCCTGCCCGCCGAGACACCTTGGGGCCGTCATGCACCTGTCAGCGACCACAGGGCAGCCGGGGTGCAGGGTGCCATCACGCACCAGACAAGTGTGGGTGGGCTTGCTGGGAGGCAGGGTGGCCTGCACACAGGGCGGCGGGCAGGCCCGTACCTGGATCTGGGGCCTCAGGCCTCCCCACACGATGGTCATCTTCAGTGCCTTTTTCACCTTCCACAGCTGAGGGGCAACAAGAAATGTGGTGTTTAAGGCCACAGGGACAAGGAGATGCCGGAACTTGCTACCGGGAGGTAATGGACATGGTGCTTGCCAGTCCAAGGCCTGTCTGCCCAGCCCCAGTTGGACCACCTGGGCTGCACTGGGCCACATCCATCACATGTGTCTGCCTGTGTGAGCACACAGCCTCCTCCTGGCACAGGGTGACTGGCGCCCGGCCTGGCCGGCCGCTTCCCAGCTCCCCCTGTGCGCCTCTCAAATCACCCCACCCACCTCTCAACTCACCCCAAGTCCAGCCATTCTGGCTTCTCTGGGACCCATGCCCGCTTGCCGCCCCATGGAGGGACTAGCCCAACTGCCTCTGAGATTGCTTCCCACTGGGACCTGTGGCTATGGGACAGCCCGTGCCAGCATGTCCTCAACAGCAGACCATGTGCAGTCTGGCCTGACAGCCACGCACTGGTGCCACAGGTGGGCATGCGGGAACGTGGTCCCGGCTGAGGCGTGGGACTCGCAGAGTGGGGAGCTCCAGCCTGCCACCCCTCCGCAACTGTGTCCTCAAGGCTGCCCCAAGCCACTGCGCAGAACTCCTGTTCCTGAGCCCCAGACGACCAGGTGTGTCCCAGGGCCCCGAGCTCCCTGGCATCCAGCCCAGCACAAGGCAGTGTGCTCTGGGAACTGTGCCCACGCGTCAGCAGCCAGCCGGCCCACGCCTTGTTCCAGAGCCCACAGCACCTGCCACGCCCCCTGCCACCCCGCCAGGTGGCCTCACATCACTCTCTGGACAGAGCAGTTTTGATGGGGCCTCGTGCTCAGGCCAAAGGCAGACGGCCCAGCCCCAGCTCACCTCGATAGCAGCTCCGACGCCCGCCGGGACCAGCACCAGCAGGCTCGTCTGCTCGTCCAGCAGGAACAGGAAGATGACCACCGTGCTGAAGCAGCGCCAGAGCACTGGGGAGGGCACCGTGCTGAGGGGGCCGCATCATGCACAGCCCTACCCGAGCACATCCCCCGGGCCCCACGCGGCTTCAAGGGACTCCTCCCACTTCATCCAATAAAAAAGAACAGTGGGCCCTATATGGCTACAAAAAACATCTCTAAGTGACTAAGAAGGGTCACAGAAGCGAATAGGTCGCCTTATGTAAACAATTATTGTATCTGCAAATGCAAAAATGCACTGAAAAACACTGGGAAGGCAGATTCTTAACTGGGACCACGACTGCCTTTCCCACAGCCTCACATCACTCTCCTGCGTTTATACTGGCTCCACGACAGAGCGTCCACCTCCCAACAGCCGCGCTCTGGGAGACCCTGGCTCTGGCTGAGCGCATGCCTTCCTTTCACTCCTCTCCTTGCTGGGCGGGGACATGTGGCTGCCTCCACGGGGACAGCCTTGGCCCCACACACACTGGCCATGGCCACGGCCATCTGTGGCCTTCCCGCATTCCCCGAGCAACGTGGGGTCTCAGCGGTGGCTTCATCCTTTCCGAGGAAACAGGGAGGACAGAGAGGAGCATCTGGGACACAGAGGACACTGGGGCATGAGCAGCCCGTGCAGCCCAGGTTCCACGGCAGAGAAAGCACCACCTTCTGTTTGAGATAGTCTGGCAGCAAACACTAGCCCTAAGTGACGCCAATGGGCAGTGAGACTGGCACCCATGGCACTGCCAAGGCCAGCCCGGCCTCGCGGCCCCAGACGTGCGGAACACTCATCACGACCCACAGACAGCCCTCCTCGGGTGCTGGGAGGCATGACAAAGCCTCTCCTGGGCAAGAGCAGGATGGGGGCCTGGCCCGTTTGTCAGACGACCCGACCTCAAGTCTCACGTGAACGGAAGCCTGTCTGCCAATGGCGCAACATGCTTTGGGAGCAGGTCAGAGATTTTGAGCGCCTACCTGCTTTGGCGGACATTCCAGTCATGCTCTTTTTCTTCTTCCAGAAACTGATGTCGTTTTTAAATGCTAGGAAATCAAACAGAAGCTGCAAAGAAGAGAGGACAGCAATTGGCATCTCAAGCTGTTCCTGTCACCTGTATCCACCAGGCGGGGCTGCAGGTGGGCAAGGACACATCCAGATGGACCCCAGGGCCACGGGCCCCAGCTGCCAGGCCAGCACCACGGGATTCATAGGGGCCCATCTGAGCCAGCCCGACTCCACAGTGGCAGAGGCTTCCTTCTCTTTGGGCGCACAGGGGGCAGTTTCTGGCACCGACCTTCCTAACAGCGTTGGGGAGGGCGAGCCTGGCTGGCGGCCAGCTCCCCGGCCCTCGGAGCAAGCTCAGCAGCTCCCCGCTCGGTGCCACAGGGCCCTCCTCACCTGAGCTCAAATCTAGCACAGCCACCACACGTTGGGGGGTGAGAACTTTCCTCCTCCAGCCTTAAGACTCCACCTTCCAAAAGGGATCCTACACATAGGACTAGCCTCTTAACAGTACAGCTGCCAGGCTAGCACTTAAACAATGAAATGCTTACTTCGCAAATTCATTCATTAATCTCATTTTTTATTCCTTTTCAAAATAGCCTCCAATGCCAGCAGACAAAGCCCCAGGTCCCCACTTTGGCCAGTGCCCCGAGGTCACACACCCTCCCCTGAGCTGGGGGAAAGGCCCAGGGATCATGGCCCACAAAGTCTCAGGCCCGAGGCCAGAGTCCCACACATCCCCCCAGCTGAGGACCACTGATGCCATGGGGCCCCCACGCCATCACCACCAGTGGCCAAGGCTCAGTGAGCCACTCACATGAAACGCGGCAACAAAGAAGGTCAATGCTAAGAAGTAGAGGTTGGTGTCAACAAAAATGCCCTTCACCTCATCGGCATCCCTCTCTGAGAATCCTGAGGAGAGAGAAACCGTAAGCGCCGACCTCCCCAATCAGAGATGGTCCTGAGGGCGGGACTTCACTCTGCGCAGAAGGGGGCATCTGCCTAAAACTGGCATTGCCGTTTTGTTCTGAAGTGAGCAAGTGAACAACAAGGCCCTTTCGATAGACACTGGAAACCAGATACTGGTATCCTGGTTGGAATTACGCAGACCTGGCAGGAGGCGCCAGGGCCCTGGGAGCCCACCCCCCGCATCGGGCTTCCTGGACTGGGCACGCAGGGCCTCACCAAACTGCTGCAGGGAGTACACAGCATCCTGCATGTGGATCCAGAAGCGCAGCCTGCCCAGTGAGATCCTGTCGTAGGACACGGTGAGGGGCAGCTCGGTGCTGGAGCGGTTTATGACCTGGCAGGGGGCCAGCAGTGAGCAGCTGTTCCTCCTGGCCCGTGTGGTACCCAACCCTGCTCACGCCACAGGTTGTGGACAGTGCACCTCTTTCCACAGTCCGTGTGCAGTGGAGGCGGAGGCTCTAGACAAGGCCGCATGCGGCCAGTCTATTCCAGGTGCATTCTACCTGCATCCCAGGCCAGGACCATCACCTCCCACTTCCCTCCCTCCTCTTGGGGCTCCGGCAGCCTCCAGGCCATCCCGGAAGCAGGTGCTCCTCACAGAGTGCTCAGTCTTTGCCGGGATGAGCCCTAGGCCTCCTGTGCCCCAGCCCTGCACCCGAGGCTGGCATTCCCGCCTGCTCAGTGCGAGAGCCGGTGGTACCCTCAGCACAGGCCTGAGGGGGCCTCAGGACCTGTCCTCTAAGGCCTGGATTCCTGGGGGAGACATGCCTGGTCCCCACTGTGCACGTGGGCCAAAAGCCCCAGAGGCTGAGGCAGGAGCTCAGGGCAGGGCAGGCCCTTGTTTTGGGACAGCGGAAAGCTTCAGGAGACGGAGCACCCGGGCTCGGCCTACGAGGACGTGCAGGGTGGGGAGTGTGGGACTGGGAACTGCCTCGGGAGTGGAAATGCAGTCCCAAGCTCTGCCAGCACATTGGCCTGGGGCACCCGGAGCAGCTAGGTCCCAGGACACCGTGGGTGAGGCACCCCCCAGCACATGGGGCAGAGACCCCTCATTCCCCGAGGGTCCCGGAAGTGTACACGAGTGCCACATTCCACTACAGCGTGTGGGGGCCCCCCGTCTGCTCCACAGGCCCTAACCCACTGTGACCCTTCTCAGGGCACACTGCTGCTGCCACGGGTCTGGCAACCAGACCCCAGACCCGAGAGCAGCCTGAGGTTTGCACACCAGAGAACACCAAGGAACTGCTGGCCCTGTGGCTACCCCCCAGCCTGGCCTATAGGCTACCCAGGGAAGTGCCCCTGTGCGTTATGGACCCTATGGGACCCGAGTAAGTGCAGGAGTGGGAGGATGGTCATTTCTGAGTGCCTCAGCCAGCAGTAGGTAGCAAGGTGGGGACAGCAGCCCCAGAGGCAGGCCGGATCAGGCACCTGGTTCACTGAGCACTCCGCAAGCCCCCCACTACGGTTTCGTCTTCTTGTCAGACAAGGGAGTGTCCACGTTGGAGCTGGTGATCACGGAGGTGAGAAGGCTGCCTGCCTCCTGGCAACACTCAGGTGACCTTGATGGCTCCCAGGAGTGGCAGCACGCGCCACTGCAGAGGGCACCCCGAGCCTAAGCAAGCCCCTGTGGAACATGGGCAGTGACGACAGGCCCCACAGGACTGGGACTAGGACCCTGCATACTGTCAGTGGTGCTAGGTGCTAACCATTGCTATCATTGTGGGCGGAGGTTGGCACGTGTCATCTGCCCTCCCTGCCACCAGGACAGCAGGTGAGCTTGCTGCCCGGGGACTCACAGGCGTCAGAGCCGTTTTCCACTCGGCAGCCCAGGGAAGCCACAGGCTCCGGGCACACTGATTCAGTCTATGCCTTTGCATCAGAAAAGCAGGCTTCTATGGAACAGTAGACAGGAGCAGTTTGGGATGACAAGAGACCTTGCTACAAGCTCTGGGAGTCCACCATGCACTCAATGAAGGGACTTTCTAGAGCCAGGGAAGGCGTGGGGCTAGGAGAGGGAGTAGCTCATCAGGACCCTGCTGCCGCCAGCTGCAAACCCAGAGCAGGCCCGTGAACCAGCACCCCCCAGACGGGCTACCCAGGCAGAGTGAAGGCCATGGGCGCCCAGAGGAAGTGCCCTTACCATGAGGTCCTTCACCCGATTGCTGAGCTGGTCAATGAACAGGATGGGGAGGTAGTGCACAGTCTTCCCCAGCTGGATCCTGGGGGTCAGAACATGTCAACATCATGGGAATCTGGCCTTCAGAGGAGCTGAGGCAGCCCTGAGAGGCCGGTGACCCCACCCCACAGCTTCCGCTGCTTCTGGACCCAGGAGACCCAGGACACCCCTTCCAACGGAAGCAGAGGGTCTAACAGGCTACACTCTTCCTGGACAGCTGTAGCCCTGGGTGGGAACCCCTCTGTGGGCACAGGGAGTAGGTGGGTAAATGGGACAGGGCCACACAGGGGAACCCCACCCAGCCAGTGGAGACGAGCGGGCGGCCCACCTGTGCACTGACACACGGTGGGCTGGTGGTGGAGGGGTAATGGAAATAAAAGCCCATCCCTTTCACACCTGGGGGGTGGGGCAGAACGGGCCAGCTCTCACCAGTGTCCTCTTCTATTGCATTTTCCTCTTGAACTATGTGAACTTACTACATAGTCAAACACAAGACCTAAACTTTAGAAAGCACAAACCCTCAGAACCCTCCTGAAGGAAGCCCTGGAGAGCGAAGGAGGAGAGCAGCCCAGGCGAGGCCCTTCCGGGGGATGCGTGATGGCCTGCAGCGCATCCAGAGTCACAGTAGGCCCCCAAAGCACTGTGTGCAGGGCGACCTCAGCTGGCCACACGGTGCTGGTAGTTAAGCTCAGCTAATGATGGCAAGTGACAGTAACCAAACGATTCCTACGTGGATGTGAGTCCAATCCCGACATGACAAGGGTGGTAGAGGGAGCCGTGCGCAGACAGGACTAGATCGCAAGGGGGCAGGTGACCCACCTCATCAGCACTGCCCACTTTCTACCCAGTGGGAGCCTCAGCAGGCCTCGTCCACGTCTCCCTTCCCCACCCGAGCACTGGGGGCCGTCTAGACAGACCAGCAAGACCTCCGAGAGGAAGGGCAGACCTGGGGTGCTGCCCGCAGCCCTTGGGCCCTCTGGGCCACTTGTCACAGGGATGCAGGTGTGCCAGTCTGCCTTGGGATCTTGGAGAGCCACGATCCCAGTGGGCTTCCTCCACCCCCAGCACTGGGTCACCCCCTTTGTCGTCAGCTCAAGAAGCGAATGGGCGATGGGAACAAAGAGTCGCCCCCGCTGTGCTGGTCCGCAGCTCCCTGGTCCAGCCAGCAGCACTTACATCTTCATGTACCGATGCACATCGGCGGGCAGGGAGGACCCATCGAACACAAAGTCGTCCACCATCACGTTCAGTGTCAGTCTTGGTCTCCAGTGAGAAATGGGCTCATCCAGGGCACTTGTGGGCTTCTCTGCTTCGATCTGCTGCTAAATGAAAGGAAAGACTTTGCAGGAAAAGCCTGATATCAGGGGGAACACCGTGCCTGGGATGGCCCGAGGCCGCAGGGCAGCTGGCACCTGTACCCAAGAGCAGTACATTCAGGAGACGGAGCCCAACAAAGCTTGGGGGACACATGGCTGCCAGGCCCCCAGACTCTTCCCCTCAAACTCCCCTCTTAAGCCAAAGGGATGCTGCTCTGCAATATGGATCCTGCATCTCACTGACTCCTGATTTGGGTCCTCAGCCTCTGCAGGCCCACTTCTCAGGGATCCTGAGATGGGTGAGTTCCTGGGGCACGCGCAGGAAGTGCAGGCAGTCTGAGCTGAGAGCCCTGTAGCCTGCCAGGGACATCAAGTTGTTGGGAGAGAGACTGTCAATGACTGTGTGTCAACCCCAGACATGCCTATGTTCAGAAAAGAAACTCTGATTGGCAGGAAAATCCTGATTTCATATCTAATTGATAAACTTTATGAAAAGCGTCATTCATTTCCTACCTAGAGATATACTTTAGTTAAGATAATTACACGGTTTTGCAAAGAAATACTAACAGCTAACATCGACGAGGTACCCACGCCTCCTGCCCACTGCCTGGTGGACTCCCCAGGAAGGCCTGAGAGGCGGGCCCACCCTGCCGGAGGGGAAGGGAACTGAGGGCTCTGCCCGAGGACATGCAGCCCCCAGCAGCCTCACAGACGCATCCCAGGGAGTTGCTGTCTCTCTGGTTTGTCAAGGGTCTCAACTTCTACCCGACAGACTCAAATACCAGAATTCCTTTGCCTTATATGTGGCTTCATGAATGACCACTATGTGATTTCTAGTGTTTTTCTGTAGTTTTCTGCATATGTACAAAATTTAATTTGTACACATACTTTCCTCGTAACTGTGAATGCTATGCTTAGAATAAACATGCAGGAGCTGTCCGCCCTGCACAGTGCTAAGTAGCGACTGCGCCGAGCTCTGCAGAAGGGGCCGGCCCCGACTCCCGGGATGCATACACACTCTCTGGGGGTGGAACATGCCCGTGGCCTGAGAAGGAATCTGGGTAAAGAATGTCGCTGGATTAAATCGCACATCACTAATTTGACAAAGAATTCACCTGAACACCCATTGGGAGGTATTTGGTTGACAAACAAGATATATACCCAATGATAGTAAGTTGCTTTCCTTTTCAACAGCCATTCTGTCCCAGACATAAGGTGCACAGAGACATGTGCGTGTGATTCCAAGGGAGCAGTGCAGGCTTCATTTGGCTGTGACCTGACAGAGAAGCTTACCTGTGTAGCAGATTCCCCAGTGAGCAGATTGACCTCTTCTGGTTTGGGGACCATGTAGGTGGTGAGAGGGCTCACCAGGTGCACCTGCTTCCCATCATGCCATGGCAGGACACCAGCGTGATGGAGGAAGATGTAGGCATACAGCGTCCCATTATTTCTGGTTTTCTTTGGTACAGAAACATTAACTGTCCTAAAACGCAGACAATGACTTCCATGTACATGTCATGTTCTATGTATACATGTGCATGGGAGGCTACTCAAAATAACTTTACAAATTACTCTTTCAAACCACTAATTTTAGCTCAGAAGTACTAAAAACGAAACCCACCTGCCCAGACTTCACTAAAATCCTAAATGCAGCTATTTACAGAACATCTTCAAAAAGCATGGGCCCGAAAGCACCTGCATTTCCTGCCCCCATTTCTAAGTGCTCTGAGAGCAGCAGCTCCCTGAGGTCACAGGCCAGAGGCCAGGCAGACAGCGGCCAAGCTCAGGCCCCACGCACTGCCCCCAAAGCCCTCCAGTGGGTGGGCTGCCTAGAGCAGTCACTCTCATCACAGAACCCCAAGATAACGAAGTAAAAAAAGGTAGATTCTTGACAAGCAAATCCTTCCTTAAATTATACTTACTGAGATCTTAAAAACTAGACCATGCTAAACTTAATAAAAAATCACCATACATACGTGAATATTCACATCATTTGGTCTATTCTAATGACACATTTCGCTTCATTATTTTTTTGCAATGTTCTTTCCTCCATCCCCACTCCTTCCCCTATGCGGGACCTGGCTGAGCTACTTCTGCTGGGAAGACAAGGTGTTTGCTGCTAACAGAAACTGCATAAGCTTCTCTGTCCTCCATGCCACCCCAGAGCCGCAACCCTGTGGCCATCAGATCGTGGTGTGAGCTACTTACTAAGGAAGAACTCCTCACCAGGGGAAACCAGTTTGTTATAAGTAACACACAGACGCAGTTCAAGCATTCTACCATTCACAAAACGGCAGGCAACTGTATTATACACACAACGCCAACTCTTAAACATCCAAATGTTAATAACATTTACCACTGCAATGCGCCACAACCATACCTTTCAAATTTGGACTCCACATCAAAGTCTTCCACATTCAAGACCAGATCCACGTTGTTTTCAGCACCAAGATTGGACCGTGTGGTCGTGTACACACTGAGCTGCAAAGCAACAAGAAGTGAGCTGGGCGAGGCCCTGGCAGAGAACACAAACGGCCGACAGTGGCATGGACAGGGGCAATCTGACAGCTACCGAATGGCGAAACACTTCATTTTAAATCCACAACAGCAGAGCGCTGGCTTGAGATATTATGGCGTTGTCAGATGTGTCTGCTACAAAGGGCAATTTGCTCAAGTGTAGAGCTGACTGGTTCAACAGTGCAAAGGCACAGCGACTCTGGGGCACGGGGACAGCACCTGGAGCCTGCCTGGGGTCACGATGCAGGTATGGTTTCTAGGATAGCGGGGTGGGGAGGAGAGCCAACAGCCCAGCCCTGGGCGTCCTCTCAGGTAAGAAGGCCCCATCCCCGTCCGAGGTGGTTAGAGTCCCCCGCGGCCCAGCCCATCTCAAGCCCGGCCCTCGCTCAAGTGAGACCAGCCCCCACCCCCGGCGCCGGTGAGAAGGGCTACCGGCCACGCCACGCCCCGGCCTCCCTCGGGGTCACGGAGGCCCCCGGCGCTCACCTGCAGCTTGGGCCTCCGCGCCAGGTAGGGCTGGATGCAGTTGCCGTCGCCGGCGCACGGGCGGGTGTAGACGATGCCGTACATCACCCAGCAGGTGTGCACCACGTACACGACGAACACGCCGACCACCAGGCTGGTGAAGGAACTGCGGCCGTTCCACATGGCGCCCGCCCCGTCGTGGCCCGCCTCGCAGCCGGAGGCCCCGCCGTCTGCCCGGCGCCCTGCCCGCCGCTCCGGCCGCAGCCGCTCACGCGAGGGCCGCCCCGCCCCGCCGCCACGGCCGCGGGGTAGCAAACGCGCTGCGCGCCACGGGCAG
Organism: Manis pentadactyla; assembly: GCF_030020395.1. Lineage (NCBI taxonomy): Eukaryota > Metazoa > Chordata > Mammalia > Pholidota > Manidae > Manis > Manis pentadactyla. The sequence continues at coordinate 141,191,256 of NC_080020.1, read as the reverse complement.
CCGGCCGCCCCCCATGCTCCCGCCGCCCTCGACCTGTCGCCGCAGGATTCGCCGCCCAGGGCCGCTTCCGGGTCCTGCGGCGCTCGCCGGAAGTGGGCGCGCCGCGCGGCCCCCTGGGAAGCGTAGTTTTCCGCGCAGCCAAGGCTTAAGTCCCTGTCAGGGGCGCGTCGGTTACGTCATCTTCCCGCGCCGTCCTCCCGACCCGTCCCGCAGGGTTTGGGCGACGTGGTTGTGGGTCTGGCAGAGGCTCTAGGCTGGGGTCGCGGGAGCTGGGGGCGTCCCCTGGCCGCCGCTGGGACCCCGGGAGACGCCTTCAGCCGCCACGGCCCTCGGCACCGGGAGCGCAGCCCCCCAGCCCCGGCCGGATCGGCGAACGGGGCGGTGACCTTCGAGGAGCAGCGTTGGAGGCGCCCCCAGTGCCGACTGTTCTTGAAGCCCTTTCTCGGTGTGAAGTTGTGTCTCAATAAAAGGTTAGGGAGAGAAGACACGGCAGAGTCACAGAAAGTAAAAACCGGATTCCACGTGGTCTGGGTGTTTTTCTCGGGGGGGAGACCCAGGAGGCCGCTGCTGCCCGCTCCTGGCGTCGGGGGCCCGGAGGCCGCCCGGTGGGTGCGCCCCGCTTCCTGGGCGTCCAGGCTGGCCCTCGACTCTGCAGCCGCTTGTCGGCGACAGCTTCCCAGCCTGCGTGTCCCCGACGCACAACGAAACCACCTCAGGGCATTTAGGGACGTGGTGGGTGCCGCCAAAAGCCCATCTACTTGTTGGGGGTTTGCAGGGAGGGCCAGGTGCTTTAGGGCAGGGGCTCGGGGAATTCCCAGAGGATCTTGTGGTTGGGTACATGGGGGGCCATTGTGGCTGCAGAGACCAGGGAGGGATGGGGCCTCCCAGGAGCAAGGCACCCATCCGTGGGATCTGGGTCAGAAGCTGTCTCCTCGTGGCCCTGATGGAATGGTGTGTCCTCTATCTCGACCCTGCCCCTCCAGGCTGTCCCCACCGCTTAGCATCCCTTCCTCCTGTTGGAAACCCTTTGCTGACTGTTACCTAACTGAAAATCCACACTACTCGGCAGGTACACCAGCCCTCCGTGGGCCTGTTTATGTTCCAGGGCGATCTTTTGCCTGGGAGCCACCATGCCCTGCACTCTTTCCCCACTTGGAGGCCCTGTGGGCCCGGCTCCTCCATGCCCTGCTGCTCCACTCTGCCACCAAGGAAGGAAGGCTGTAGGCCTTAGTCACCAGAGACCAACTCCAGCTGCATAAGCATGAGAGTGGCTTGGCAGGACCCTGGGTGGGGGTCTCATGGCATCCAGAGACCTCAGGAAGGGGTTGCAAAGCCCCAGGAACTCGGGTATGGCTTCACACCCCTCTCCTCTCAGACTGAGTGTTGATGTAGTTTGAATTCTGTCCCAGGTGCAGATATTTATTGGCAACCAGGGACAAGAGCTGTCACACAAAGTGGGTGTCCTGCTATTTATGGACCTAGAAACTAATCTTGCCGGGTTTGCTAGAGGGTCAAATACAAAACCCCATGACAGGCAAAAACTTGGGTCCAACCCAGCTTCTAGACTCCAGGTCACAGCTAAGTGTCTGACTGCTGGACTCATCCAATGCTTGGCCTTCCTTGTGAGGACGTGGTTCCCACAGGATTTTCTTTCCCACCCAAGAAAATTTTTCCACAGTTGGAAAGTTACTCATAGCTCATATTTATGAGCTGCCTCATGTCCTGGTTTGTGAGGTGCTGTTCGGAGAGCTTACTATATTGAATGTGGGCATCTGTGAAGGTGCCCTGAATGCTAACCATTGTCTTCCAGGGGGGGGCTGCAGTATAGTTCCTTGGTGCTGGGTGCCATCAGAACTCACATGTGCATGCACCCAGGACACAGACTGTCACTGCCCAGCATTCAGCACCGGTCCCTAGTGGGGCCAGGGACCTAGAGAAGGAGGGGGCTGCCACCATCCAGGTCCGCAGGGAGCCTGCGTACCCTCATGTGGCCCACCCCACTCGCCCTCTCCCCAAGGCCTTTCCCTTACTTCATGTGGGGTACCAAGCCCAAGGCACTCTCAGGGTGATTCCAAGGTTTTTATCTTATTTTTTGACTCCAAGAACTACACACCACCAGCTGTGAGGATGAATGACCACTGGTGGCTCTGGACGCATGTGTGGGTCTGGGCTCCCAGGAGCAGGGGCTGCCATCAGGGAAGGAAGGAGCCCCGGTTCTCCCTGAATGTGATGCTTGCAGAGGATGAGGGGAACGATGACCCTCCTGTTATCATTTTGTATTCTTCCTAGAAGGACCTCCTGGCTCTCAGCCTGGGGCCTTTTCCCTTTAAATGAAGTCTACAGATGCAGAGCGTAATTCACATAAAGCCCCCCTCTAAGTGTGCATGTCTGTGAGTTTGACATTTGTCTTCAATCTGTGACAACCTCAAAAACTCCTTCCTGCCCTGTGCAGTTCATGCCCACCCCTGCTCAGCCCCAGGTGACACTGGCCTATTTTCTGTCCCTGTGGATTAGCTGAGGCTGCACCAGAATTTTACACAAATGGGGTCATTCGGTCTTTTGTGTCTGGCACTCTCACTCAGCATGGTGTTTGCGGGATGCACCTCAGCTGCTGCACACAACACACGAGTCCCTTTTTGTGGCTGAGTAGAATTCCATGGTATGGAGGTGCCACAGTTTGGTTAACCACTCCACTGTTGGACCCTGAGCATGTTTCCACTTCTGGTACTATGAAAAGTCCACTATGGGCACTGGATTACAGGTCTTTGTGGGCATGTCTTTTTATTTCTCTTGCCTAAATACCTAGTGGTGAAATATCTGGGTCATACAGTCAGTATGTGTTTACATCTTAAGAAACTGCCAAACAATTCTCCAATGTGGTTGTATCACTTTACATTGCTGCTAGCAACTTTTACCAGTTCCAGTGGCTTTAAATCAACACTTGGTACTTTCTGTCTTTTAAAATGTTCTCCTTGAAGCAGGTATATTGCGATGACCCACTGAATTTCAATTTGCATTTTTCTGATTCCTGAAGATTATGAGCATTTCCATGTGCTTTTTAGTCATTCACAAATCTCTCATGAAGTTTCTCTCAAGTCTTTTGCCCATTTTAAAAACTGGGTTGCACACTCTCATTAGGTTCAAAGAGTCCACTGTGTATTCTAGTTACGAATACTTTGTTATATGCGTGTGTTGTGACTGTTTCTCCCAATGTATTGCTGTCTTTTCACATCTTAATGATGCTTTCAAAGAGCAAAAATGTGAAATCATGATATCCAATCTGATCACCTTGTTATGATGAGTGCTTTTTGTATTCTTCCCTTCAGGTCCATGATCAGGTCTGCACCCACTCAGGACTATCAGGTCCTCTTGCTGAGTTGTCCCTTGGTGCTTAGGAGCTGTCCTTTATCCTTGGTGGTCATCTTTGTTGTGAAGTCTACTGTGCCCCCTAGGAATGTAACTACTCCAGCTTTTCACAGTGTTTCCCTGGCAAATCCTTTTCTGTTCTTTTCCTTGTAACTGCTCTGTGTCTCTCTGCCTAAGATGTGCTCCTTGTAGTCAGTTTGGAATCACTTCTTCCTGTTATTCTGGGGGCCGCCTCTGCTGTTTGGTGCAGGTGCTGCACATTTACAGCTATGGTGACTATCAGCCTGGCTTTCTCTTTGTCCCATCTTTTCTCTCCTCTTTTTCCTATTTTTTCTGCCCTCTTTTTGTTAGTATTATTTTTGTATTTTTAGGGATTTAAATTGTCTTCTTTACTGGCCCCTCAGGTGGGCCTTTTTTGTTTTGTTTGGTGGTTTCCTACCGTTGTCAATATGCAGACCGTCAGTCTTTCTTCAAGTCCTGTTACATCTCTTCATGGGGTGGTGACAGTGTCACATTAAGTTCTCTTTCTGCTCCCCTCTTCCGTTACTGTCACACTTTCCACTTCTGAGTATCAACTCCATTCTTGTTTTTGCTTTAAACAATTATCTTTTAAGTAAATTAAAAATAAGCAAATGTGTAATTTATAAATATGTAGATCTAAATATTTTATTCTTGTTGTTACATTGACCTGCCCTCTGGCCCCTCTGTGTGCATCCTGACTCCTGGCTGGTTCTTGTTCCTTCAGACTCAGTGACCCCCTTTAGTTCTTCGTATGAGATTGGCAGGAGGTGGGCTCCATCAACCATGGCCGGCACGAAAATGTTTGTGATTTGCCTCCATGTTTTTAAGAAGATATTTCCACTAGTTATATCTGTTTCACTATTCTGGGTTGACGGGCATTTTTCCTCCAGCGTGTCGAGACATAGTGTTTCCTCGTCTCCCATCTCACATCACTTCTGATGGGAGCTGGAAGTCACTCCTGGCTCTGTTTCTCTGGGTGTCACGCCTCTATTTCCTCTGGCCGCTTTTAGAATTTTTTAAAGAAGTCATTAGTTTTCAGCACTTTGTTGATAAGCTGTAGTGGTGTCCCTTGTTTGTCCTGCTTGAGGCTTATTGAACTTTGGCGGTTAAGAAGTTGCTGCAGCCAAGACTTCTCCAAACATTTCTCATCTGAGTCCCCTTTTTGGGCATCCAGTCACGTGTGTGTCAGCAGCTTGAACCTCCAGCGTCACTGAGGCTCTGCTTAGTTCTTGAACTCTCTTTCCCTGCCCTTGCGGAGGGTTGAAGCATTTCTCATGCTATGTATTCAAGTTCACTAAGTATTTTCTCCAGTTTTCAAATCACTGTTAAAGCTCATCCTGTGAATTTTTCATTCTAGATGTTACATTTTTCATCCATAGAAGTTCCATTGAATTTTTTCTTCTTTTTCCCCTTATATCCTGGAGGAAACACTGTGGAATATATTCCTTATGTCTTTCTACAGCTGCACGTGTCTCCATTTCGTGGGTGTTTGAGTTTATTCAATCATCTCCATATCGATAGATATTTGGGTCACGTGCACCATTTGGCTACTGAAACCTGGGTCGCAGTGAGTGACCTCGGACATCTGTTTTCTCAGCTTCTGACTGTATCCCCGACATGGGCTCTCAGCGGCTTTGTTCACTCGGGTGCTGAGTGCCTTTGCGGCGTTCAGGGAGCCTTGCCCGCGGGGCTGCGACCCACTCCTGAAGCTCTGAAGCCTGACAGGCGAGGCGTCCTGGTCACAGTCGCCATCATTCCGTCTCTCTGGTCGCGAGAAGGACCTGCTCCCTTGCAGCGAAGCCGTGGTCACCCTGTGGGCCACTCTGCACGCGGGGTGGCTCCCGCGCTGGGGCTCCCCGCCGCCACTCGGCTCAGGGCCTGGGGGACGAGCTCCGCGGGGTCATTTGCCAGAAGAAAACCTGTGGGTTTGGGTTGCTGAATGGCGCTGTTTAGGTGCCACCTAGAGTACATGTGAGGAATGACATGCTCGGTTCCCGCAGGCTCAGGCGGGCCAGGCTCTGCGCCCCTCCCCAGGTACCAGCCCTGCGCCCCCTCCCTGGGTACCAGCTCTGTAGCCTCCTCAAAAGACACCATTCATATGAGATCCACCCACCAAAATGACCTCATGTAGCACGACCACCTCTTCAAAGACCATGTGTGCAGTCACATTCTGGGGTTAGGACTTCAATGTATGGATTTGGGGGAAAACAACTATTCCATAGCAGGCCCCCCACTCCTTTGCTCACTTTCCCCAAAGTGTCTCCACAGTCCCAGCAATTTGGAGGCTTTTCGAGGTGGTGGGAAGGGAGGGACGAGGACGCCCGCCACACTGGGTGTGCTCCCTGGGTGTGCTCCCTGGCTTGAGGACTGTGCCTCTTGGCACCTCCAACAGTGGGCTCCATGCTAGCCCCAGGGATGGCCCCACTGGGGTCGGGGGGCACACAGAGTCCTTGTCTGAACCAGGGGCTGGCATCAGGAAGAGGGAGGGGATGGGGGTGGCAGGCGGTGGGAGGGGTGTCAGGAGGGCAGGCGTGTGGCTTCTCCAGGTGTGGGGAGTGGGGCCTAGGACCCCCCAGCCCTCAGTGAGTGCTGATGGCCCACCAGGCTCCCAGCGGGGACATCAGTGGGATTACAGGCTTCAGCCTTGGAATACGCAGCCCTGTTACTGTCTTACAAGAGGCTGCACTAGCCTTCCCACAGAGCCTTTGATATGACTAAGGGTCAATACTGGGGTTTACAGTTGCCTCAGGAAACCTATTTTTGAACAAATAATAGATGCTGTTCTCTGGAACACATGGGAAGCCAACCACGTTGGAAAGCCAAGCACCTGATGGAGATGAATGGGCTCCTTCCATGGCAAAGACAGCAGCCCGAGGTGGCCATGTCTGACGCGCAGCAAGGCCCCCCGAGGTTCAGCCCTGGGCTCTGGTGATTTGCATCACTGCCCCACTGACCTAGGGCAATAGTGACAATCTGGGCCTCATGGGGACCCCCTCCCAGGAGCAGACGAACGCCATTGTGGGCCAGGGCACCCTGGGCTCCGAAGCCCCTCTGCAGGTGTGGGCCATGCCCCTGAGGTGCGCACAGGCAGTGGGGCTTTTGGATACTGCTGTAACACCAGGGAGAGCCCAGAGCCCAATGCCAGATGAGGCGCTGTGCCGAGTCCCAGATGTGTATCAGTTCAAGTCAGTACCCATAGACTACCTCAGACTGGAGCGATTTGCAGGGAAATCAGAGGCAAAAGCGCCTGGTCCAGCTCCCACCTCCTCCCCCAGATGCTCACGTGGCCCATGGTGGCCCAGCACCGTCATGCTCCTCAGCCAGTGCATGACACTGGCTGGTGGGGCAGGGAGTTCAGTGAGGAAGGACGCAGGAACGGCTTCCTTGGGAAGGTGGGTCACCCTGCCAACCCGCTGGGAGTCAGGGCCTGCCAGGAGGGGCCTCAGTCCAGCCCAAGCCATCTGCGGGGTGGAAGTGCACATGGTAGCAGAGGAGAGAGAGGGTTTGGGGGTGCTGGGGCAGCAGGTCCAGGGTCGCTGTAGGCAGGAGGCCCCAACAGGCCATGTCTCAGATCCTGCCAGCCACGGGAGCTGGGTGGACCCATGTCACAAAGGGCCGAGGGACCCTCCTGCGTATGGAGCTGTGGGCAGCTGTGGGCAGCCATGTCCATGGAGTTGCAGGTGAGCAGGGCTGATTCCTGGAACCCTGGAACCACCTCTGGTGGGAGGCCCCCCAGTGCTCCCCCCAGATGTGGCATCTGAGACCAGTGGCCGGTTCTGGGTCCCCACTTGAATTAGAAGCCAGACCAGGACTGTCCGCACCAGCGTCTCCATGGAGGTCGGGGGGTGCAACACAGCTGCCACAGGGCACGGCCTCACAACCAGCATAATGCAGACCCAGGGGCTATCAGCCAACCCCCTTGACCCAGAGGTCACTGTGGGGCAGGCCCAGGTGTCAGAGCCCTGCTGGCCTGTCAGCAGAGGGCAACCTTGCCCAAGAAAAGTCTGCTTGTTTGCCCCCAGGTATAAGGCTCTGGAATGTCTAGTCTGTGAGTGTCCTTGCCCGGTGCAATCAGCTGCACCCTGGACAGGCCAGAGACTAAGGCCAGCCGTTCCCAGTGACTGAGCCCCAGTAAAGGCCCAGACACCAAGGCTCAGGTGGGCTTCCCTGCCTGCCATCGCCCAAGCGTGCTGTTTCAGGTGCAGGGAGGAGTACACGTTGCCCTGAGTCCCCGGGAGTCCAGCTGGACGCACACACCTGGTGCGTCCTGGGCCTCTGCCCTCTGCTGATCGCGCTCTGAGCCCTTTGGCCGTAAGAAGTCGTCAACTGAGAACAGACCAGCTTCACCAGCTCCAAGTCCTTCCAGAGTCACTGGGCCTGAGGTGGTCAAAGGGATCCTCACAGACAGCTGACAGCCCACAGCAGATAGACACGAAGTATGACCAAAGCACCGTGATCAAAACCCGGGAAAAACAGCACGCTGGGAAAAGGGCTGCTCTGTGGATCAAGTGGGAGCCTGACAGTCACAGCGCGACAGCCCCGCTCTCTGGGCAAATTGCACCCCGGTAGTGGCAGCTAGCGGGACAGGGAAGGATGAGGGCTCTCACCACGTGCAGGGACCCCTGCTGCGTGGATAAAGGGGGTGCCTCTCTGGCGGCAGATGCCCAGGGCTGTGATGCCACTCCACTGGGAGGCATCTGGGGAGGAAACAGGCCCGTCCCTGGACGTGCCACCCGGGAGCTGTGTCCGCGCTGGCCTAGCGGCTGCAGTGCCCAAGTCCATCCTGGAGACCAAGAACCACACAAGGCCTCCTCGTCGGTTGATTCGCTGTGGCACGATGCGCAGTGGCAAAAGGCTGGGAACAGCCCCAGGACCCAAGGAACAGCCCCAGGACCCAAGCGCGGGAGTCATTGAACAAACAGATGTGGCTGTGAGAAGAGTCATCTTCGCACAGGCGTCTCCCGTCCCTAGTGTCAAATGAAAGAAGAAAATGCCCTTAAAGCACCTCCTTGTATGTCCAGTTATGGGGGAATGAAACCGTCTGGGGGAAGTATGTCTAAAAAGTGGTCATGCAGAGGGCGATGGAGGAGCCAGGCCGCTGGCCAGCAGCAGGGCCCCGGGGGAAGCCCGGCGCATGTCCCCCTGCAGAGCACCGGCGAGCCTGGCCTCTCTCCTCTCCGGTGGCTCCCCCAACCCTCACATCCCCGGCGGGTGGCCGCAACTCTCCACTCTGCCTCTGTCTTCACGGGGACCCCCTGTGTGTGCCCTCAAGGGCGCCATCCCAGGTTAGGGCCCACCCGTTCCAGTGTGACCCCATCTGAACGGTTGCATCGGATGGAAACAGACTTGTTTCCAAATAAGGCTGAAAGTGAAGGTTCTAGGGGAAGTGAGTGTGGGGCACTACTCACGCCATCACCACACTCAACCGAATCAGTCACAAACACCGTACAGGGAACCCAGCGTGTCCTGCAGCCTGCTGCCCCTAGACGTCAGCACCTAACTTGACCGGGGTGGGACCGGAGTGCCAGTCTGCACCGCCAACCCCCACCTCCACCTCCACAGCCAAACCTAGCATGCCCTTCTGGGTTGGGGCCCACGTCACACACACCCGAGTCTTTGGGCCTCTGCTGAGGGGTCAGGCCCTCGTTCTTGACATGTGTGGGAGCGCCAGCCTCTCTGCTGGGGCTTTTCTGAAGTTTCCTCATGGCCACAGTCAGGGCTTCCCTGGAGCAGGAGGCCAGGGGACTGGTGCAGGCTCCCTGGGGCCTGCCAGGGGAGGGTTCTGCCAGTGTGCCCACCACGGGTCCTGCTGGGTGATGGGGCACTGCCAGCCTTCTCCACAGTCGAGTCACTATTCTTTTTAATTATGTTGTAGGGAGACCAGGCCAATAACCCCACTTCCAGTTGTGTTTTGCCTATGACTCAACATGCCCCAGCGATTCCTGCAGGGAAGGGCGGTTGCCACGGTGTCCGGTTCCTTCGCCGTTCTGCATTTATTCCCCAGAAGCTGCTGAAAGATGGGCCTTTGCCTTCTCCACTCTGCTCACATGTTACAGGCTCATGAGCATTTGTTTTACATGAGGGTGCCATGGATGGAATGTCTGCATCCCCCCAAGTTCACGTGTCGAAGCCCTGACTCCGGGGTGGGCATTTGGAGGTGGCCTCTGGGAGGGGATGTGGTGCAGGGGAGGACATGAGGGTGGCCCCTGGGGTGGGATTAGTGTCCTAACTACTGTGGTACCAGAGCATGCATGCCTGTCCACAGAGGACACGGTGGGGAGGCGGCCGTCCCAAGGCCTGGAAGGAGTGGTCAGCAGGAACTGCCTGCCAGCACCCTGATCCCCGGAGCTGCGAGGAATGAGGGTCTGTATCTGCAGGCCGCCACCCCTGGTGTGCTGTTGGGAGCCTCAGCGAAGCCAGTGGGCTACAGTCCTTACTGTCATCATTGTTTTCCTGCTCAGACACCCCAGCTTTGGCCTCGGAGAGTGCGTCAGGCTGGCCTCTGTGTCTCTTGCACACACCCCGCCCTGGGGAGTGTGTCCCACAAGCTGCTCCAGGTTTGCCTGTTGTGTTCTGGGCCTCCACCCACTGGAGCAAGATAATAGGAGCCCCCTGCTCTGGGCAGGCTCAGTGCCACTGGACGACCCGTGCTGAGACTGTCAGTGGGCAGAGCTAGGAATACCTGCTGTCCACACACATGTCTGTGTCCGGTTCCTCACCACCTGCCCAGCTACCTGCATGGCCATGCACGTGTCCACTGCCCCCCCACGCGGTCCTGCGCGGCCATGCACCCTGCCTCCTCTGTGCCCAACGCCCTCCTTCCTCCAGTGGCGAGACTCCAGTTGTGCACAGGGCCTCACACGCAGAGAGCCTTGGTTCGGCGCTCTGCTGTCACCATCCTGAAATTCCTAATGAGTTTCAAACAAGGGCCCCATGCTCTCATTTTGTGCTAGGCCCGAAAATTATGCAGCTGGTTCTGATTATGCACAACATGTGCGCCTGCTCGCTCAATTCTAGAATGCACACAGAGTAATTTCAGGATTGCTAACTCGAATTTCTGAGCAAAACAAATTTTCTAACTAGGGCACAGTGTCTGTCTACAGCTCTGTTTGTCTTACAGTCAAAACACTGTCTTTCTGAAGGCCCGGGCTGGGCTGGGATCGGGCATCCCCCCAGCTCATGTGGGCCGGGTGACATACCCTCTGGCCACTGGATGGTCAGCCAGCCCAACATGGTGTCCAGTTAAGGCAGGGACAGTCTTGGGCTGGGGGTTGGGAGCCCAGGTGCCAGGGAGATGGGTGCTGGCCTCATGGGGCGCTGGCTGGACAGGAAGAGCTGGCCCCTGGGCAAATGGCTGGGCCTGCCATGGGTACTGTACTCTGTCGGCCGCTGGCCATCTGATCATCCTGTTTTAGCTAACCACCTACCATGGCAGGCCGAGGCTAGTGTCACTCCTAAGAGGCCAGGTGAGGCCCAGGGACAGAGAACACAGGCTGCCTGACACTGAACAGCAGAGAAGCCCCTTCCCTCCCAGGATGGGCCTCAGCAGCCCCACTGGGGGGCTAAAGGGACTGTAACATGGCCTGTGCAGGTGCCAGCCCCACAGCAGCTGCTTACAGACTCTCGCATCCTACTGTGGACGATACCCCTGACGTGGCAGAAAGAAATGTGACCTCTTTCTGGAAGTGCTGTCAAGAGTCAGGAAGCGGTGTTCACCCGGGCACTGAATGCAGGTGTCCCTTTACCCTGTGCATGTGCTACTACCCTTTCAGGAGCTTCCCACCTGGATGACCGGAGCACCCCATGCACAGAGGAGCAAATGGCACCCAGGCGGCCAGGAGGCACCCAGGGAAGGGGCAGTGCCAGCCTCGGGCCTCTGCTGCCTCCCACTTCCTCCCCCAACAGCCATGTCTCCTCAGGGACAGGAAAGGGCGGCTGGGCTCCCAGCATCGCCACGTGCGGCTGAGCCCGGAGCTCCGGAGACACAGGAATGTGTCTGAGGCACCAGCAGGTTCTTTGCTGCCCTGGGGAATGGATCTCCAGGCCACTTTTCCTTCCAAGCTTCTAAAATGTTCATTTTTGTGGTGCAACAGAACTTTGTAGAACTTTAGATTTCATTTCTCTGTGTAAAAAAGGCTTAAAGGATATCAGAACGTTTAATAGCCAAGGGGTCCCGATACCACCTTTGGTTGAGTTTATTGAAGAGCCAGGCAAACATTAACCTTTGATCCAGACGGGGAATGAGCTTCCCATGAGGACCCGGCGGGAGGGCGGCTGAGGCTGAGCACAGTTTGAAAGGGGACCCCGGGGGCCATGTGCACCATGCAGGATTAATCCCTAAAATGCTCGATGGCTGGAACCGCTCATCTATATAACTAACTTCAAGGAAAGCGGAACAAGTGAAATTATTTACATTTTCAATAAATATGTTCAGAGCAAGAGTAAATACTGACTTGATTTTTAAAGTTCAGTTACATAATTGGAAGCTTTTGCATTTAATCTGGGAGAACAAGTTTTCCAAGCAAATAGCACCTGTGGTATTTTCTTCCATGGCATCTCTTCATCCCATATGCCTGGAGGACCCCCAAGGCCAGGGTCCTCAGAGGGGCAGCTTCCCCAGAGAACGCCACCCCGATCAGGGGAGAAGCCTGCTGCTTGGGGGGGACTGCGTCCCTGCTCATCTCAGCCCCGAGACAGGACAGGGAGGCCAGGCCGCGCGAAGAGGAGGCCCTGCAGCAGCCAGACAGTGGGTGTTTGTGGCCTGGGCAGGGCTGGAGAGCCGGGACCATGTCACGTTTCTGACCCAGTTTCCCATTGCTAGGGATTTCAGACTCAGATCCCTGTAACAAACTGCTGGTGTTTCCAGGCCATCCCTGCCAGGGGCAGCAGGATGGGCCGGGCCCTCCCTCCCGCGGGACCCTGCAGCAGACCCTGCAGGGACAGGGAGCCCACCTGTGGGGCCTGTGCGGGCCGCCATGCTCTGGGGCTGCCACGCTGTGGGTGGGTTGTGGTGGGGCATCCTGCCCCTGCAGGCTTGACATGGGGTGGCCTGGGCATGGCACCATCGTGGGCCAGCCTCCCCTGCAGCTGGGGCCCATCCACAGGTGGGCTTGGGGACGACATGGGGGGTGCGGGGTGGGTGCCAGCAGGGGACACAGCCGCTCTCCTGCTGTGGTCAGCACAGGGGACAGCGACTCACAGAGCTCCCAGGCTGGCACCCCGAAGACCCTGCACAGCCTCCCAGCCATTCCTGGGGCCTTCATGATCAACCCTGTGTCTTCTTGGCCAGGGGAGAGGTGACTGCTGTCACCACCAAGAAGCCTGATGGACAGCAGCTTGTACTTAGATAAAAGTGTAACCTTGGCCTGCCTGCAATCAGATGCACTGCCCCGGCTGGGCTGGTGTTTCCATGTGATTTACGTTCTCTAAAATCAGCACACATGCTGCACTCTGCGCTGGCGCCTCTCACCTGCCCACCCCTGTCTGCTCTGTCCACCCCTGGCCACTCCACACGGGCACCTCTCACCTGCCCACCCCTGGCTGCTCTGCACTCCTGTCTGTGAGCTGCAACCTGGGCACTGCAGGGCCTCGCCTTCGCACTGCAGACAGCGAGCTCTCAGCATCCAAAAGGCTGGGAGGCAACCTGCCTGGGGAAGTGGGGCTACCTGGGCACATGTGTGTGCTGCCACCTTCTGCTGTGTGCACAGGACAGAGCAGCCTGCTCCCTATCGGCCAGCTTCCCCCTCAGGACGTCCCCCATGGCCCCTCCTCAGACTTACCTGCCCTGGGCCTCCCTCCTCCTCCCTAGGGGACTGCTGCCTGGGGTGACCCGGCAAGGGCCTTTCTAGGGCAGGGCCCCAAAGCTGAGCCCAGCCTGCAAAGGCCTCTCTCCTCCAAGCTCTTTTTCTACCCCGCTCCATCCCACCTCCCTTCATCCCTCCCTCTCTGCCTCCTGTGCCCTGCCCTCACGCACACCTGCAGCCCCTGTTTCACAGAGTGGAGCCTGCTCTTCTTAGGTGTGCTGATACTTTCTACTTTGTTAGAAGAAAGCTGATGCCGACTCACCAAGCAGGCGTCCGGCACTTCCCACCCCGCGCCCCAGGAGCGGGTGGCACTCGAGCTCTGGGCTGAGCCCAGCTGGGTGTCAGGGGCCCCAGGACCTACAGCGGCTGTGCCGGGGTCCTAGGATGGCAATCATGCCTTGAGGTGCCTTCCTGGGGACAAGGAGACACAGGATTGCTGCCTATGTCTCAGGGAAGGCGAGGGTCTCCTGCAGTCAGTGACCAGGAGGCGGGTGAAGGCCGTGAACTCTGGCTGATCAGATGCAGCCAGAGATTAAAGGGGCTTGTGGAGTGAAAACAAGTCAAACACGGAGAGTCCACGTACCCTTTCCATCATCTACTTCTCTGCAGCCGAGCCTTTATTAAAATGCTTCCCTCAGAGGAAAACGCTCACGGCTTTTCCCGGCTGCACACTCAGACGTCGTGTCTAAAGGTCGGTCGGTGAGGAGCACAAATCCCAAGGTAAAGTGCAGTGCGGGTGGGGACGGAGCCCCCTTCCACAGAGCAGGAGCGCCGGCGGCCGCTGCCCCCTCAGACCTTGGCCTCCGCACCAGAAAGAAGAAAATGCTTCAGATGTGCTTTGATGAAATGGACATGTTCACTTGTCTTAGGGCCCAACCTCCCTGGGAGAACAAGCACCACCCGTGTTGCTCACCCTGGATTAGAGGATGCACTTCTGGATGTAATGCAGGACCGTCCACCACCCGCTGTTGCTATGCACCTGCTCCAGATGCTACGCACCTGCGCATTTCCTACCGGCTTGTTGTGATTCTATGATTCATAACACATACGCAGCTGGCTCTGTCCACAGTGCCCCAGACCCTGGGGATTTCCTGAGCAACGAGAGCCATAGAAGCATTTTTTGTTATAATATTTGGTTGCTTGTCTTCAGTTCCTGAAATCGCTTCAGAGCCGTGAAGGTGAAAAGGTGTCTCAGTATTCGTAACAGGCCCCTTGCCACTGCCACTGGGTCTGTGCCCAGGAGGTGACCTGAGGATGGGGCTGGTGGTCCGGGGAACTGGTTGTGAATAGAGGATTAGGGCTCTCAGTCCCACTCCGATTTCCAGGGAGAGAAGAGGGGCCAGTGATTTAATCGGCCGTGCCCAGTAGTGAGACCTCCATGAGAACCTGAAGGGCTTGAGAGAGGTCTGTGGGGCTTCCAGGCTGGGGAGCCACAATCCTCCAGCCTGCCCCGGTGTTGGGTCCCAAACTCCATGGGGTCGGGAACCCCTTTGAGGGACCTCATCTGGATCTCCTCACCTGGCTGTTGATTTGTACCCTTAACATCCTTCATGACAAACAGTGATCTAGTGAGTAAGCAGGGTCCTGAGTCCTGTGAGCTGCTTAGAGATTAAAGCCAAGGACAGGGCTGTGGTCAGAAGCATGGGTGCTAACCTGGACTCGTGACTGGCATCGGGAGTGTGGGGCACGGTCTGTGGGACTGAGCCCTTAGCTTGTGGGGTCTGATGCCGATGCCAGGTAGATGGTGTCAGAACTCAGCTGAACTGTGGGACACCATGCTGGGGGCCAAGGTGGTGTAGGAAAAACGCCCACCAGATATGGATTCAGAATCACAGTGTCCCTCTTTTTTTCCCATTGATTTGTATGAGTTCCTTATATAACCAGGGTATAAGCCCTTTGTCACCTCCAAACGGGCACAGCTCTGGCAGCGCATGGCTGTCTGTCCAGCTGACCGCCCAGGCAGGACCCCAGTACAGCATTCGGGACCAGGACACCAAGGGAACTCAGTCAGAGACCAGGGGCTGTGGGGGAAGATCCCTCGGCAGTTCTCGGTGGGCCTAGCTCTGTGGAACCTGCTCCCTGGGACTGTGCAGAGAGGCACTGAGCATCCATGCTGTCCCCAGCTTGCTTGTCTTCTGGGGCTCGAATGGTCACTCAGGCTGGGCACATGAAGGTGTACCTATGGGATCCCCGAGCTTGGGGCAGGGCTGGGAGTATGGTGGCAGTGACCCATGTGCCATTGTGAGAGTTACAGCCTGGCAGGAGCGACCAGCATCCTATCAGTGGGGCACGGCCCACTGCCTGATCACTTGGACCTCCGGAGGGGCACTGGTGTTTATCCCAAGTTTCATGATAAAGCACAGAGGTCTCCTCTAGGCCACGGCTGATCGGTGTCTAGAAGGACCCCTTTGGCCACAGAGTGGACAAGAGAGTCTCAGGGACCAAAAGCAGGGAGCCACTCAGGACTCTGGGGTCATGACCCCACAAAGGGCACTTGGCTGGCAGTGGCCACGGGTGGGCCACAGGGCTGGAGCCTGGATACATGGGGGGCCTGCAGGGGAGCTGACCGAGAAGAGGAGGGCTTGAGAGAGGCAGGGTGTGGGGAGCTGGGCTGGCGGGGAGAGGGGTCCCGCAGGCGTGGGCCCCAGGGGGCAGGGAGTGGGGTTCCGCAGGCGTGGGCCCCAGGGTGGGGTCCAGGTTCAGCCCAGCAGACCTGGTGGGCTGGGGCTGTGTCCCCCAGGGCTGGGGAGACGGCCGAGGGCATGGGGGCAGCAGAGGGCTGGGTGGCGGGCTGAGCAAGAACGTGCCCACAGCGACATTTTTCCCACACAGACTTGTTTTATTTGGTGAGAGCCTCCTGAGATGCTGACTAGGGGGACAGACAGTGACAACGCCGGTTCTCTACAGACTACTCGGCGCTTCGGGAAGGGAGAGGAGGCCGGGTCCTCTCAGCGCAGGTGCAGATGACCTCAGGTCAGCCAGCCAGCTTTGGCCGGCAGCAAGTTCCACACCCGAGGTGCCGAGGCCCCGGCAGGGCTGCTGGAGGTGGCTGGGCACCAGCCTGTCCCAGGGCACAGGGCCCCCCTCTTCCCTGGGGGTAGAGCCCGAGAGCTCCTGGCTGTTTGCTAATGTTCTCCAACAAGGTGACACCAGCAAAGGGATTTTTCAGAGACCAGGCCTGCACTGAGAGCTACTTGCCACTCACAGGTGAGTCTGATTTAAGAAGGCATTCCTGGACATAAGAAGTGTTTGGATGTGCTGTGTGCCAGGGACCTGAAGTTCTGGCAGTCTCTTCTGGGGTCCCTGGTCTCTGGCTGCTGCCTGGGGCTCTGCGGGCCGGGCTGCTGGCAGGGAAGCACTTCTGCTCAGAGGAGATGCTCTCTGGGCTGGGGTCCTGGGGCGGACCGCGAGCGGGGCAGAACTCAGCCTCAGGAGTGGTGGCACCCGCAGGGAGTGTGGTTCTCTCGGCGGCAGAAGTGAATCCCGCTGCCACCACACATGCCAGGCTGCCCGTGCTCGGTGGGCTCTGAGCAGGCTGCGTGCCCTGGAGATGCAGGCCCCACTTTTCGCTGTTGACACAGTTTCCTCTGCTTCACCTTCCGCACAATTAGGCAAATATGATACTATGATACGTGGCTTTTTAAATATGAGCAAAGTAAGTGATGCAGGAAGCTACTGAGAGGCTGGGTTCCCAGCAGAGGGCCTCTGTAATTACCACATTCCTCAGTGCCTGGGTGGGGGTGCCCCTGGGCTGAGGCTTTATACAAATAGACATGGACTAGACGTTTCTACCTGCAGGACCAGCACAGATCTACGTCTATCACAGCGCATGGGTGGACAGCAAGCATCAGAAGGCGAAGCGTCTGAGTGGTTCCCGAAAAGCAGAAGTCAGAGAGCGGAAGCAGCCCCCTGCCTCCGGGAACTTTGATGCCCTTCTTGGATGGCTTCTCTCGCACAGTGGGTGGCCGCCCCGCATCTCCCTTCTCTGCTCCTCTCTACACCATGAGCCAGTGGCGGAGCTAGAAAGAAAGCAGGTTTATTCAGAAGCAAAGGAGTAGCTTCTTGGTTAAAGGTGCTCTGGGGCTGACGACCCTGGCTTGCGGCTGGGAGACCCCTCGGTGGAGCCCAGAGAGCTTAGGGCACCTGGACTGGGGCCGCTTTGAGGTACCACAGGCCTGACGCCCATACTGACTTCATGCAAACAAGTCATCAACAAAGACAAGTCAGAGAGTGCAGGTGCTGCGAGGGGACCAGGGCGTGTGTGATCTCAGCTGCTGGGCAGGCAAACGTGGGACTGGTCTGATCACACTGCTGCTGGTAGTGACCTGGCAGTGCCTGCAGGCCCCGTGCACCCCTTTGTGGGGCCTCTGATCCCTGTCCAGGGAGAGGCTGTGCCCTCGGTCCTGTCCTACTTTGTGTGACCCTGAGTGGGTGTGGGGCTGGCCCCAGTCACCCAGGGATGGACATGATTGATGGAAGTGGCTATTAGTCCTCCTGCTAATGCCCCCCCTCTCGCACAGCTGGCAGTGCAGCCTATTCTCGAGCACAAGCCGTTCCATCACTAAATGGCAGAGCCGTGTTCTTGAACACTTTAAAACAAGGGCAAGCAGGGACAGGAAGGCACTCCATCTACTGTTGGTCACATGACAGTCTGTCACCCCCTCCCTCAGAGAACTTCTGGGGACTTTTCCAGCCCCAGCCTGGACACATTCACTGCCAGCTGGGTCTCTGGGGGGCCTGGAGCTGTGGTGGGGGCGTGGGGCTGGCAGAGCCTGGGAGTGTGTGACACGGTGCACTGTGAAGGAAGCAGTGGGTACAGCCTGACCAAGGTATGCGGCCAGGAGATGCCCAGTGGCAGAGCCCTAGAGCGGCTCTGTGGCGGCCACTGTGCCGCTTCAGGCCAGGGTGAGGTGGTGCCACGCCTGGCCCCAGCTCTGAGGCCCAGCCCTGTGGGAGCAGCAGAAGCCGCCCCCCTGGAGGCAGGTGAGCTCAAGCACCTCTCGGAATCCCTACAGCTAAGGGGTCAGGCAGGGAGCTGCAAATAAGGGCAAGCAGAAGTAGGCAGCAGCCCACCGAGTGAGGTCAGCAGAAAGCGGAAACCGGAGAGGCTGGCACTGCGGGAAGTACAAATTGAATGAGGTCCCAAAGGCCAAAAATTCTATCCATAAAAGGCAATAAAGGAGAAACATAATCATTAAAAAATGGGACAAAAAAGAGTAAAGAAGACAATAGACTCCAGCCCAAATGTGTTACTAGTTACAGTAAATGGATTAATCTGCCTGATTGTCTGAGTCAAAAATTCCAGGTGTACATATAGTTTACAAAAGACGCCTAACTTTTAAGATCACTGCAAAGTTGAAAGTTAAAATATGGCAAAGATATTTCAGGTAAATGCAAAAGAACCCTAGTACAGTGTAATTCATCTCAACAAAATGGACTTTAAGAGTAAAAGCTTCACAAGGAGAAAGGGTGGGTTAGGTCACCAGGAAAATGTAATAATCTGAAAAATATATTCTCCTCATAAAACAGCCTCAGAATACATAAAGCAGAACTACAGGAGAAAATCGGACAGAGGTGCCGTCAAGGTGGGCTGTTCCATAAACATCTCCCAGTCACTGATTGTTGAGCAGAGCTGAAATTGGCAGTCGCAGATTTGAACAATATGATTACAAGCCTAACCTGATGGACAGAGAACTATGTATCACCACATTCATCTGAGGTTACATGTAATGTTCATAAGTGTTAGTCAGGTACCCAGTCATAAAGAAGTCTCCATGTGCTTCCAAGAATAGGTAAAATAGATGTCTGAGCACCATGCAATTAATTTAGAAACAAAAAGATGAATAAAATATTCCCAGATGTTTGCAAATATAAAAGCAACTCATGAGCTGAAGAAGTCACAATGAAAATGAAAATATGCTTAGAACCAAGTAAGATGTCAGAAGATGTGGGATGCAGCCAGCAGGGTATTTTGAGGGACATTCTTAGCCTTTTCCACCTGCACCTCTTGCTCTCCCTGCCCCTGTGCTCACATCCACCCCATGTATTCTGGATGCTGCCTGCCCCTCTGTAGGAAAGGGTCCTCAGGGGGCCTGGCAGCATGCAGGCATGCCCTCGAGCAAATGCAGCCTTGTAGCATCTGAGGTCTGTGCCAGGAACAGGGAGAATATTTCTGGGTCCCCACCAGGGCAGGGGTGGCACTCACCGTGAACTGGCGCACCTCCCCACCGTCCACCTGCTCGCGCTCCTTCTCAGGAGTGATGGCATAGGCCAGTTTCTGGAAAAGAAGGAAGACTATATAGGTGTGGAGTCCTCTGGTCACCACGCGGACAGGTGTCAGAGCCGACAGCCCCATCTCCTTAGACCCTGGAGCACAGTCCAGCCAGCTTGAAAAGAGAGGCAGGCTGGAGAGGGTGTCTCTGGGTCAGCTAGCCCCAGGCTCCAAGTAAAGGTGAGTGGCCTCTGGTCCTGAAGCTCCCAGGAGAGAGGGTGCTTGGCCAGCACCTGGGCAGTGCTCGTCCTACCTCCAGGGCCCCTCCTCTCAGCAGCTTGCCCTCTCTGACCCTCTGAGACCAGGCTTCCCCTCAGGTGGACCCTCCCACACACCTCCCAGGCCCGCCTTGGCTGCTGAGATTTCAGGTGGTTCACATGTAGAGTTTGACTGGTGGCCTCAGGTCCCCTCCTCCAGGCCAACACAGAGGGGTCTCCCACCAGGCCATCTGACCACTCTTCCATAAGGCCAGTGAAGGGCCTGTGGGAGGGGTCTCCACCCCGCAGTGCCATCTGGCTTTGCCTCCCACCCCCAAGAGGCTAGGCATCCTGGGGCCCTGTGACTCTGGCCATGTGCTAGGCCTGCCCACTCCAGGCCTGGCCTGCCTGCTGAGGGCCTGTCCGGTGCCAGCCTCTGAGGGGCACTGGAGCAGGTGCCCGATCCAGGCAAGCCATGTGGCCCAGGAGGGGTCCTTGGAGCAGCCAGGGTGCACCAACAGGGGTTTCACTGCCCCTCCTCCCCAGGACCTGGGCTGTTGGCACAGAGTTGCTTCCAGGAATCCCAGAGGCAGCTCTGAGCAAGCGTGTGGGGTGTTCCCACCAAGGAGGCCTATGTCCTTCATTTCTCCCAGGATCCTGTGACTGGCTCACCTGCCCCCTCTTCCATAAGTGACACAGGAGCTTGCCTGACTGCGAGGCAGAAGAGCAACCCCCTGCCCGCATGCGGGTTCCTGCTTGACAGCAAGCCCTGCCCCTGCTCGGCCTACCGTCACCATGCTGTAGAGCACGCGTGCACACACAGAGAAACACGAGCTGCATGCACACATGCACGGACACAGGCAGGCATGTACCTGCGAGCACCTGCAGACACACACACGCCAGGTGCCCTGCATCCTCCTGAACCAGCCTGAGGCCCTCAGCCTCCCCTTCCTCCCCTGTGGTCTCTGCCCCCTCCAGCCCTCCTGCTGGTCAGAGATGAGCAGGTGCAGCAGATGTGGGGTGTGGACACCCACCTGACCTTGGTGGCCTCACAGTGGGGAGCAAGGGCAGGGGGAGGGGGCCCCATCCGCATACACACCTCCCGCAAAGACCCCGGCAAGCCGCAGAACTTGTAGGCCGCGTAGATGGGCACCATGGACATGGAGGATGCGGCGATGGCCCAGCCCAGCACGTTGGCCCACTCCGGGAAGATGTAGGTGCCGTAGTGCGGGGGCCGGAAGGTCACGATGCTGACCACAACCACGAACTGGAATGAGGGTGGCGGTCAGGCAGCGGCTCTCGGCCGCAGGCCATCGGGAGTAAGGCTTTCCCACAGGGGGCCTCCCAGCCCTTTGCCAGCGTGTCTGCTGGATGAACCCTGGGGCTGCAGGGCAGCCGGGTGGGGGTGCACCTGCTTTCCACTCTTCTGTCTGGTTAGCAGGATTCCCTCACGTGTGGTCACATCTGGGGGACCCGAGTGGACAGAGAAGTGTAGTGACACTTGGTGGAGCTCAGCACCTGAGCACCCTGCTCTCTGGAGTGCAGCCGCAAGGCGCAGGTCGGACACTCAGCCGCTCCTGAGTGTGTGGGCGCAGTGGCCCCACGAGGAGCGCCATTAACTCGGGAACGGTGCCCTGCCTTCCCCTGCCAGCTGTGGACTGGCCCACAATGGGGCAATGCCTCAACCACAAACCTGGCGGGCATGCCCCTGGTGACCTCCGGGCTGGCTGGGGTAGGAGGGCCAGCGGCCGGGGAGGCGCTCCTGCTCAGACCTGGATGGCCCTTGAGCAGCCCCCTGGGGTCGCCTGCCCGGACCCGGCGGGTCACGCAGGCTTCCTGAGCTGTCTCTGTCATGACTACAACTCTGCCACCAGAGCGCCACGGCCACAGACTGTCCACATGTTAAACCAGACAGCTGGCAGGCTTGGCCTCTGGGCCTGAGCTTGCGGCCCCTGCCCCAGGTGTTAAGCCAGGAGGCTGCTGGCTGTGCTGCCAGAGCCAGTGCCTGATGAAGGCCCAGGGCAGCGCCACGACAGAATCTCGGCCACTCCCGTCCTCAGTCCTCAAGATTTCAGTACTTTTTGCCCTGGAGAGTCTAAATCCTATCCTGGTCCCTAAGGCAGAAGTCAGCCAGGGACCTTGCTGTGGTGTGGTGTGGCCGCGGGCCGGATGTACATGGGCCCTGACCGGGGAACGTCACCCAGGATCCCAAGAGGTTTCTCAGAGGGTCCAGGGACGAGGGCAGTGCCTTCAGGGGACCAGAGTGGATTTTAGGGCCAGCCTGTCCTCCTGGCTGAGTCCCGTGACCCACCAGCTAGGCTGCAGAGACCCTGCCCCCTGTGCAGCTCACAGGACCCCCTGGGCCTCCCAGGGCTTCGGGGCAGGCGTGAGAGCTTGGGCAGGGAGAGGCCTGTGGCCCCTTACCAGGAGGAAGCAGGGGCTCACGAACTTCCAGCACAGCCGCCAGTAGAGGCTGGGCCGCTGCCCGGTCATCTGCTGGATGTCATCGCTGAACTGCCGCACACCTGTGGGGAGGTCGCCAAGCAGGGGCTCAGGAGCACGTCGGAGTCTCCCCACAACAGGTCCCCGCCCACCCCGGGGTCCCACCCACCAGGCCCCGCCCGCTCTGTCCTGCCCCAGTGGACCTCGAGCTCAGGCTGCCCACTGGTGCCCGGCCCCATCCCAGATCATCAGGGGTCTTCCTGACCAGGGGGCCCCCACGCATGTCTTCTATGGTGACACTCGGTGACGTTTGCTCCTCAACCCTGATGAGCACCAAGGAGACCTGAGCGGCCACCCCCGTGCTCCTGGCCTGCTCTCTGCCTCCCCATCAGGTTCTCCCTGCATCCCACCCCTGCCCCTACCTTCTCTCTACAATCATTATTTATTTTCACTTAAACGTTTGTGGTAAAATACACATGACACAAATTTACCATCTTAATTAACCATCTTAAGTGCACAATTCAGGGCATGAAGCATGTTCCCATATTGCGCAGCGTCCTCACCATCTGTCTCTGGAGCTTTCTCATTTCCTCAAACTGAAGCTCTGCCCCGTTAGCCCCTCTCCACCTCCCCTCCCTCCCCGGCCCCCCCGCCTTCTGTTCCCAGGACCCGGGACAAGGCCCAGGGGCTGTGTCTCTGGCTTCTCTCACTTAGTGTAAGGTCTGCAAGGTTCATCCTTCTTGCAACATCGTCTGAATTTCCTTTTTAAGGCTGAATAATATTCCATTATATGCATACAATTATTTCTTAAGGAAAACTATTCTAGAAGCTCAGTGAACTGTTTTTTCTGCAGAAGATCTCAAAGTGATTTCTCCTGTCCTGCATCTGGCCTGACCTCTGGTCGTGTGACTGCAACTGGCCTGCTGAGCCTTGGGTAAGTCTCCCCTGCGTCACATTTGGAGACAGATCAGAGACACTTCCAGTCAGAATTGCATCTGCACACTCCAACCTGGACACGGAGATGGACACAGCAAAGTAGAATGGAGAAGGGCGAACCCAAAGGCCAGCAAAGTGGGGAGCATTCCTGAGGCCCCTTGGCCCCTCCAGGTGTGGCTGAGTCCTCAGCTTGAGGGCACAGGGCCTTGGAGCACAGAGAGGCTGGTGAATTCTGATACAGCCTCACCAGAAACGCAGACTTACTTCTCTTGCATTGGAAGGAATGGGCTGGAAAAATACGGCAAGTCTCAGCTTCTGGGGCTTCCAGGCTGCCGGGCCACCTTCCCTCCAGCCTCCACCTGCACCAAGCTCATGGCCATTTGAGAACTTTCTATTTTTCCCTGCAAGGTTTTATTTGGGGTGGTGGGGGGAATCTACCGTTTAAAGTGATAGACAAAGTATTGATCCCAGACACCAATGAAGGCATGGTGTTTGTGGTGTTTCCCTTTTCTGTAGAAAAGGAACATAACTGAAAGATGTCCTGAGAACACAAACTATTTTCAGGTTAAGTTCAAGTTCTCAAAGCCACAGTGCTTTTCTAGGTTGCAACTTTCATGGCTCTGGGACAAAGGCCATGACCCCCTGAATGACACCATAGGTCTTACAAAATTGGGGTTTGTGCACACTGCAGACCTTTAGCTTTGGGCCAGATTCTACATTTGTAGGAAAGTGTACCTGTATACAAAGCTTTCATTTCTGACTCTCCCAGAGAAACCTGGCCAGGGCAGCTGAGCCAGTACTATGTCCCCATTTTATGAAACAAAAAACTGACAGGAAATAAGGTAGGTGACTTGCCAGGACAGCACACTGGGAAAGGGTAAGGTCTTCTCCAACTTGGATTCCCTGTTGCTGTTAAAACTACACTCGGACATCTGGGAAGCATGGTTGACCCTCAGGCTGGGGGCATGGCTGCCGGCTGAGGCCAGGCCTCATCTAGGCAGATCCCCAACATCACAGGGCTCACAGCTCTGGCTCAGGTCTGAGCAGCTGACTTCTGGAGCCCGCAGATGACGGGTGCTGCACCTGTCGGAGCTGATGCGTGAGCAGGGCAACCTTGAAGCAGCTCTCCAACATCACGGGCCATGTTCCCCAACAAGGAACAGGCTCCACTTGTTTCCTGGGATCGAGTGCTAGTCAACGCCTGCTTGGCTGGACATGGAGACTTAGCCCCACAGCGGTTAGTGTCTCAAAGCCCCAGGAAGTCATTCTTTCTCAGGACCAGTTGGGAAGTTCCCACAGCATAATTCTGTGGCCGCATGAATGCCTCCGACCAGGGAAGGATTTTGGGAAGCCATCCAAGCTGGCTGTCTTCACTGATCCGGTTGAGCAGCTGGTGGCCAAGCCCCTATCTGCTCTGATGCTGTGGTGACCACAATTTAAGCTGTTTGGAGCTAACATGCATCTCTTTTCAAGGTGGTGTTGCCAGGAAGGAGGCAGCCCGCTACAAAGCAAGAGGCCACCAGCCCCACCAGTCACGAAGATGGCACAGTGGCCCTGGAGGAAGGCTCTGTCCCTACCGTAGAACCAGGCCACCCCGATGGCCTCGAAGAGCACTCCAAAGAGGATGGAAGTGCCAGCCGCGAAGTGGTCCAGCAGTGTGAAGACATAGATGCCGCCCTGGACAAGAGGGGGTGCCTGTTAAACTGTGGGTGCAGCCATGCCTTGCCCACAGAGGCCTCACTCACAAAAGCACTTTTCCCAAAGTATAAACCCAGCCTGCAGATTCAGTTTACAGATACGTTCTCTTTTACTCTCTATAAAGTCTGATTTAATCACTAAAATTAAATCCACACACAGTTTCCTAGGGCACATCTGTCATGTAAAAACAAAAAGGACCTCTCCTTTCCTCTTTCAGGGCTCCTGGTGTAATTATAAATAAAAGTAACCAAATTTCAAACGTGGCAGAGCCTTTGTGGGAGCCTTGCCTGGTACCCGGTGGACAAGCCCCCCTTTTCCCCCAGCCCTGGGAATGTGCAGAGCCAAGGGTTTCCCAGGAGCTGTCCTGGTGCTGAAGCAACTCAGGGGCCAGTTCCCAACACACCTCGGCTCCCCGCGTGTGACCAGGGCTCCCTGCGTGTGACCAGAGTTCCCCCCACGTGTGACCAGGGCTCCATATGCTCACAACCACGGGTTCTGTTTGAGGGATGTGCTCTTTGACGTGTCGTGGCTCTGTACGGCCAGAAGGCCCCAGCACACTGCCCGGCACCAAACGCCAGTGGCAGTGCCCTGGCCGAGGGCCGTACTCACGTTGGTGACGCAGAAGAGGGAGAGGAGGAAGGTGGCCAGCACGACTGCGAGGGTGAAGAGCTCCCGGTGCCTGTGCAGCAGCTGGAACTCGTCGATGAGCCCGGTGATCACGGACTCCATCCCCCCCATCTGCAGCCGACAGAGCAGGGCTGGCTGCGGGGTGTGCGGGATGCCGCAGGGGCCGGGGGGCGGGGGTGTGCTGGCCGAGGAGCTTTGGGGCCCTTAAGAGCGCCCCTGGGGCTCGCCAGGCGGCCATCAGGGTGGGGCCACCGCGGTGGGAGGAGAGGCCACTCACGGCGCTGTCGATCCCCAGGGTCAGGAGCATGATGAAGAACACTGCAGCCCAGGCGGAGGACAGCGGGAGCGTGGCGAGCGCCTCGGGGTAGATGACGAAAATCAGGCCGGGCCCTGAAAGCAGAGCCGGGGCTGCTCAGAGCTGCGGCCCGCCTTTCCGTCCACCCAAGGGGCCAGTCCCTGCCAGGGCCTCCAGCCTACACGGTGCGAAACGACGCACCTGCCTCTTCCCTGGCCCTGAAAAGCCCTCACTCCTGTGAGCTCAGCAGACCCGGCCCAGGGCCCTAGAAAGTGGGAACCTAGAATCAACCCAAGGCCTCTGGTCCGCCCTGCCCACCTGTGGCCTTTGCTCCTCCAGGCTGTTCCTGCTGTGCCAGGCGCGGGGCACCAAGAGGAGAGGGGGGCATGGCCAGCAGAGGGCTGGAGAAGGGAGGGTCCCGGGGGCCTGCCCTTCTCCCCAGTGGCCCTTGGAGACGCCTGCCAGCGCGTCTCCTGTGCATCTCGTACACGTACACACACGTGCACACAGATGCTCCTCCACACCAATGAATAATTCTATGTATGATCTTTAGAACCATAAAATGCACAGAGACGTTATGATTTAGCAGATACTTCTGAGGGGCTGCTGAGAGGGGTGCGTTTCTGCTTACACGGGAGCACCCCTCTGGTCATTCCCTTGCAAACATTCTAGGGGGGACGGGTGTGCTTGGGAGCCACACCCTCCTCACCCCCAGCAGGTGGGATCTGCATGGAGGTGAAGGCCATGGACTTGGCTGGGGGTAGGGATGGGGACAGCAGAGGACCCCACTCAGCAGACCCTTAACCCATCTCAGAGTGAAAAGTATTCCCACAGGAAATTGGTAATTGGCCATTTCATGGTCAAGTTTTAAAGATGTGGGTACTTAGGGCCTTAGCACCATCTCTGCTTACAGAGATGTAACTTACACATGCTCCCCGCAGCCCAGAGGGAGAAGCACCTGGTGACTTTTCCGGGGAGTTGGACAAAGTCCAGAGCCAGGGTCACCTCCCGCAGTGTCTTATGGGTCCTACTGCCAGGCCTGGGTACCCCATTGGAAGGGGCAGTTTCCAAAGCTTTAAAGTCTAAATGCCATAAGCCACGAGCCCAGAAGGTACTTGTCAGCTCAGTTGATGTGGTGTTAATATTCTCACCTTGCATTTCTGCACCTGAGTTAATATTTCACCCTGTTTTCTTGAGAATTAGAGCTATAAATGACATTTACTTTGTCTGTCATGAAATGGAGAGAAGACGTTCAGCTTTACTTTCAGGGGTTAATAGACGTTTTTTGCAAGCTATTGCTGTTTATCATAATAAAGGGCAAAAAGCAGGAAAAATGCATAAATGCAACAGTGAGTAAATTTCAGGGCTCTGAATTTATTTGCACTGTGCTCCATTCTCCCACCTTTATTGGATTTTTCTTCCTGGGGGAAGAATAGGGACTCAGGAAGCACACGCTGAGATCTTCCCCCACCCCGCTCCTGCTTTCCCAGCGATCTTGGAGGTGCCCATTGCTCCCCCAACCTCCTTTTCCTGCTTTCAAAGTGGGGGTCTTAATGCTCAGCTCTCTGAGGACCAGAGGGGATGATGAGGGCTGAGCTGGCTGGCAGCTCGGGGCACAGGTGGGGCTGGCCTGTGGCCCCAGGAGGAGAGGGGACCTCCCAGAGAAAGCAGGGAGCCCCCCCCCCCGGCTGGGGAAGACTCCTCACAGCTCCCCTGCGGAATAATCCTGAAGGAAGGTGAGGGGCTGCAGCGACCTCGGGAGACCCTGCAGCTCAGGGCTGCCCCGGTTTAAGGCTGTCTACGCCATGATTCTCCATGCCTATCCCAGGGGCCGTGGCAGTCACAAGCCCCCGGGCCTCCCATCTGTGCCTGGCCTCGGGCTGTCCCCTGCCTGCTCCCTGCTCATCCCCGGCCTGTGCACTCCCATCCCAGCTCCCCAGCATGCAGACGCTTGGCATCTCGGGCAGTTGGGGGACAGCTGGGAACAGGGTTTCCCACTGGCGCCAAGTGTGGGAGACTTCAGGGATCTCTCTGGTTGTTATCCAAAACCCATCTAAATATGTCGTGGTCACTGGCTATCTGGAGGGAAAAGCTTTGGAACAGCCCAGCCTCCTTTGGCCGGCCACGCCGAGGGTCAGAGGCCAGCTCTCCGGCCCTGCTGTCCGTGTGCCTGGAACGGCTCAGCGCACCCAACCCCGAGCTGTGAGTTCCCCCAGCCCAGGGTAAACAAAGGCAGGGAATCGCACTGTGAGAGTGGCCACCCCAGAGATGGGGAGCAGTCCCTCGTCCCGAGGCCCCAGTGGCCTCTGCAAGGACCCAGCTGAGGTCCCAGGGAGCAGGGGCAGGAGGGTGCAGTGGGCCCAGCATTTCCATCGGGTTACTGTGATCTTCTGTGCATTCTGGCATTTGAGCACCAAGCTCAGGTTCCAGTCAAGCTTGGGAACAGCCCTCAAGGCTGGGTGCCCTTCCATTCTACAGGGGAACGAAAGCTGGGTGGTCAGAGCCACTAGAGAGGGCAGAGGTGTGGGGTCCCCAGGCCTGGCCTGGGGGTACTCACCATCCTTGGCCACGTCCCCAATGGGCACACTGTGCTTCTGGGCCATGTACCCCAGGAAGGCAAAGACCACGAAGCCGGAGGAGAAGCTCGTCAGGGAGTTGACGGAGGTGGTGATGATCGCGTCCCTAGAGGATAAGACGCTGCATGCCAGCATGCACCATGCTGGGCAGCTGCAGTTTCTAGTCATTGCTCCTAACTGACCGCATCTGGGGGCAGATGGCCTTTGGAGGGGAGCTTTCCTGGACCACACGGCCAGCCACCTCGGGCTGCACTGTGGGAGGTTGCACACGGGGGACAGGGACCTCCCGGTTCTGGGCGTGTCAGCCATCCATGTGCCCAAGGAGAAGCACGTTTGCAAAGTGCCCAGATGCGGAGGCTCAAGGTGGACTCAGGGAGCGCTGTCTGGGGACCTGCCTCCTGAAGCCCAACTCATGTGGGACCTCCTGGCAGTGGTCTGCTTGGCACTTTGCGGCACACACTGTATTTTCACCACATTTTCCTCCTTGTAATGTGAAGGGAAATAAACACAAGCCCATGAAAGTCAGAGAAAGCAGGTCTCAGATGAAACTCTGTTTCTGTATTTATAAGGCTTTTGGCTCCAGTATGTGGCTGCTGCCAGGGCTGCAGGCACAAGGGGCTGGCATTTCCCCACCTGTCCTGGGGCCAGTCCCCTGGAGGCCTGTGTGCAGGGGCTGGGAAGCCGCCTGGAGGCTCCCGGTCTGCAGGCTGGTGGGGGACACTGGCTTCCTCGTGGGGGCCATCTTGGGGGAGAAGCCTGACCCTGGGCCTCGGGAGGACAAGGCCAGCGGGGAGCCTGGGAGGAGGGAGGCAGGGTCCTCAACTGGGGACCTAGGAGGCTTCCTCCCGGAGGCAGTGGTGAATACCACCTGTTTCAATTCCTTCCTTAAAGCAAGGATCAACATTTTGCCTGTAGCGTCCCCATTTTAGTTTCCATTTTAAAAGCCCCTCTGGCTTAGAGGTTTTGTAACCCCTGGTTTACTGCCCCGCCTTCAACCGGGACATGTTATTCCCAAAAGGCGATGACGCCCTGCCCACCTCTGTAACGGCCCCACTTGATTCTGCCCCCTTATGGCAGGAGCTCAGGACATACCTGTAGCAGTTGTTGGTGAATTTATTGTAACTGGAGAAGGCGATTAGCACCCCAAACCCAACGCCCAGGGAGAAGCATATCTGGGTGGCAGCATCTATCCAGACCTGCACAGCGCCAGAGAGAAGAGAAGGGGAGAGGCCTCAGAGACACTTGTGGGAGGCACAGGCCACCTGGCGAGGGCCATGCAGTCACAAGGCAGCTGTGCAAATGACCCCTTAAATCAGCACTGTGATTGGTGGCAAATGCTATCGTGGAGCATGAACCTTCCTATGCCACCGGTCTGCAGAGCATGGGGAAAAGGGCTGCATCATTCACCATTTCCCTCGACCTAACAGTTCCACAGAACCAGAGTTGATCTGGTCCATAACCTTTGTGACAGAGTTAATTTGTTAAAATGCTATGTGACGTTGATGCCTCAGTTGGACATACACCCACTAACACCCATTTTGTACCCTCCCACAGCATCACAAACACACGGCACACACCAGTACACGGAGCCCACGTGCCCAGCAGCGTTCAGATGCTCAGAGGGCGGCTTACACACGTGGAAAGTGAAGGCAGGTGGCCAATAACTGGACCAATATGCTATTTAAAAAGTCAGACAACCTGCTCGTGTCAGGGCATGTGGAGACTGGTGAGATGGGTGCCCACCGCCCCCCTGAACAGCCTTGGCTGGGGGCAAGAAGCAGCTACTGGAAACCCCCCTTCCCCGGAGGAATCAGCCTGGATGGCCTGGGCTGGACCTGCTTCCTGAAGGGTCTGGGGGCTCTCTGGTCTGGGGGCTGCCGGTGCGCATCCACGCAGGCCACGGTACAGGCCTGTGGGCTGGGACACTCAGTGGTGAGGCCTGAGCCACACTGGGGAGGCAGGGTGTCCTCGGAGGGCCCCAGGGCAGCTGGCGGAGTGGGACTGAGCAAGAGAGCTGGATGTGGGAGGGGCAGGGGAGGCTGGAGCCCCAGGCTCAGGGAGCCGGCCCCTTGCCCCATTCCAGGACTAGTAGGGCCCCTGTCCTGGGGGCCGCAGGCCCAGAGTCTTGGGGGTCACCCGGGTGATGGGGTCAGCAGGTTTATAGGCATCAGGCGGGGCCTCAGCTAAAGGCTCAGGGTGGCCAGGTAGGCAGTGGGTCAAGGGGCCCCCACTTTGCTACCTCGTGTGCCTCTTGTGCTGGTCATTGGCCAGTTCACCTGACCAGGAGGAGGCTGTGGGCAGAAGCCAGTGTTGTGGAGGGGATCCTGCCTCTTGCTGAGCCTTCACTGGGCCGGTGCCACCCCAGGGCCTTTGCTCATGCTGCCCACCTGCAGGACCTCCCGATGACTATCCAGGCTCTACTTGCCTCCCCCACCATCCTTATTCTGGTCCATCCAGCTGCCCATGTCCGCATGTCCCCCTTCTCTCCCCAAGCTCTGCCAGGTGGGAGGGGCCAGGTCAGAGTCCAGTGCACAGCAGGGCAACATGCACCTGCTGGATTTACAGGGTAAGGGACACCTTCTGGCTGAGTGATGGCCTTTGCAATCCCCTGACACATGGGGCACACAGCCATGTGCCCTGCAGGGCTGTGAGCAGAGGGCATACTCACAGAGGCCTCGCAGAGCCGGTGGAAGTCGACGCTCAGGTATGCTTTGATGCCATCAATGGCTCCAGGAAGGGTGATTCCTCGCAGGAGCAGGGCAAAGAGGACCACATATGGCATGGTGGCCGTGATCCACACGACCTGGGAGAAGACGCGTCACCGGCTGCACGGCCACCCGTGGGCAGGGAGGGCGCACAGGTCACCCTGAGGGTTTGTGTGAGGGAGAGGTGGCCTCTGACTGGAAAGCCCCATATCCCAGACAGTCACAGGCCACCAGCTCAGCAAAAGCCCACTGGAATGAGACTGCTGCTCCCTCCCGTCTACTGCATCTTTACTGGGGGTGAAGGCAGGACAGACACCGCCCAGAGGAGCATCTTCCTGCATTTGGCCCAGTGCAGGCAGCAGCAGTGGCTGAAACCCTGATGAGTGAGGATTTGATTCTATGGTGCAGACGTGCCCCTGGATTGGTGGTCAAGGGCAGACCTGGGGTCCTGACAGGCTCCTGGCATTTCACTGCAAGTGCCTCGCCCCATGCCACCTCAGCCGCCTGTCCACCCCCCAGGCCCCCTCGGCTGCCTGTCCACCCCCCAGGCCACCTCGGCCGCCTGTCCACCCCCAGGTCACCTTGGCTGCCTGTCCACTCCCCAGGCCAAACTTGGCCGCCTGTCCACCCCCCAGGCCCTCTCGGCCACCTGTGCACCCCCAGCACCCCTCCAGGCCCCCTCAGCCACCTGTCCACCCCCCAGGGCCCCTCGGCCGCCTGTGCACTCCCAGCACCCCTCTAGGCCCCCTCGGCTGCCTGTCCACCCCCCAGGCCAAACTTGGCTGCCTGTCCACCCCCCAGGCCCCCTCGGCTGCCTGTACACCCCCAGCACCCCTCTAGGCCCCCTCGGCTGCCTGTCCACTCCCCAGGCCAAACTTGGCTGCCTGTCCACCCCCAGGTCCCCTTGGCTGCCTGTCCACCCCCCAGGCCCCCTTGGCCGCCTGTGCACCCCCTGTGGGTGAGGCCTGCAGCCTCACCTTCCCAGAAGTCTTCACGCCCTTCCACAAGCTGAAGTAGAGCAGAATGATGACCAGCACCAGGCAGGACGCGAGCTGCCACCGGGGAGGGCCCAGGTCGTCAATGCCGCGGCTCTCATGGAGGTGCAGCACCCCACGCCTGGAGAGAGGGGGTGTTGGAGGTCTGCTGCCTCCCCACCGGGACCCGGGCCCTGCCCTCCCTCCTCAGCGTGTGGACAGTGCCCTGCCTGATGGACCAGAGATGTCCAACCCGGTCAGACCCACAACCTGAATAAGATGCAGGGTCTACCCTTGGAGGTGAGTGGTCACAGGGCTCCTGGCCTCTCGCCGCAGCACCCCTGCTTTTTGGAGCTGGTGGAGGGAATGTGCACAGTGGGCGTTGAAGGAAAGGAGCTGTAGAACAGGGTGGGGCAGGCGCTTTGAAGGGGTGCTGGTCAGTGGACACAGAGACACACAGCACAATGTGCAGGCGCCCGTGCCGCTCCCCGAGGGTTGGCTGGGGCTGCTCACTCACAGGGCCCCAGCTGCTGGAGGAGGGTCCTACAGGGCAACTCAGGATGCAGAGGGGATTGTCATGAGGGCCATGTGGAAGGGGGCCGGGCTGGGGGAGTGCTCCCTGTGGGCCAGCAGGGCCCTGGCCTGCTTCTGCACAGCACTGCATCAGACCCTCGCATGGCTGTGTGGGCACGTGCCCCTGTGGCCGCATTCCACAGTTGGAATTTGGAATCGAGGACAAGTTGCCGACAGTGCTGCTGGCCCGGGACATGGGGAGCTTCACTGCCCGGATGTGCTGAGGTCCCCAGGAAATATTCATGATGTGGTAGATGCTGCAGACCCCAGTTTTCCAGAGCTTTCCACCAGCCACAAGTACTGTGGGGCCACGTTGGAGGAATTCGGGTCTTTACTCCAGAACCACAGTCTCCGGGCAGGGAGGCCACAGTGGGCTGACAGCCACGCTCCACACGCTCATCTCATCAGCCTGCAGGTGCGGCCACGTCCAAACTGTCACCCCTTTGCTGTCATCTTTGTTTCAGAGCAGAGCCACCCCCTGGAGGGAAGGGGCCTCCCCACGCTGTCTGCTGCAGACATCCCGTGAGGTCTGGAGGATGGAGCTCCTCTGGGTGGGCGGAGGAGGCTGCTGCTCAGAGGCCGCTCAGCCTGGGGGGCCTGCCTGACCCCTGGCCACCCTCTGGGGGCCTGCCCCCCGGTACCTCTTCTGGAAGTAGAATTCCCAAGGCTTCCTCTCCCCGTTTACCCCCACCCCTGCCTCTAACAGCCCGGGCTCTGTGTTCGCTGCCCAGCGCCCGCCTTATCACCGAGAACCTCTATCAGCCAACGGCAGAGGTCCCTTTAGGACAACACCACTGAGCAAGACCACATAGCAGGATGCCCAGACACCCCTCCACAGGTCCAGCTGCCCCTCGGCACCTTTGCGAGGCCTCACATACATGCTCACTGTTACCCACCTGACCTTGGTGGCAGGCGGCCAACTACTGTTTGCCTGGGGACGGGGCATGGTGGCCTGTGGGCATCTTAGCCTCCTAGTCCCCAGAGAGCCAGCTCGGCAAAAAGCACGTGGCTCACTGCGCACCCGCCCACAGAGTGGCTCCTGGGACACCACACGGGCTGGCTTTGCCTCTAACCGCTTCAAGAGCTGTGGAGTTGGAGTTGGCACCTTGCCTGTCCTGGCTCCCTTCCAGCCCTGAGAATGAACTGTCACCTTGCTCTGCAATGGTTCGAAACCCCACAGACAATGAAGAGGGCAGGACGGGGCCAGTGAGAGCAGCCAGACAGAGACATGCTGAGGGACTCCCACTCCGAGAGCAGCGCACAGCCTTGCAGGGTGGGGAGGGCATGTACAGCTGGTGGCTTGGGCTGAAGCGCAGAATTTCTGCCACTGTAAGTGGTCTGGAGGCCCAGACAGCGATGGCCCTGGACGTCACCAGCCTTGGGGATGGTCTAACTCCCACTCTTTGCTGGAGGCCTCTCAGGTGAGCTACTGTCTTTGTTCTTGGTGACAGCGGTGCATTAGAGGAGCATCAGGCATGCTCAGGCACATGTGTGCTGCTTGCTGGGCCCCCAGCAGCCCCTCTCACCCCATCTGCAGACAAGGTTCCTGGGCAGGGAGACTGTAAGTACCCTCCCGACCTGAGTCAGGCCCAGGACGTGCAAGCGGACAGGTTAGCTCAGGACGGCGCTCTGCGGGGTGGGGGGACGGCTGTTCGGGACGGTGAGGGGCCTCCACTCTGGCCATGAGGGAATGATGCCACAGACAACTGGGAAGCTGCACAAAGGTCACCTCACAGTGTTTTCAGACACGGGACAGGAGGTGGTGCAGGGCTGAAACCCCCAGAAGAAGGGCGTGATGAGGTGAGTGCGGTGAGGCCCTAGTCCTGCCTGGAGGCCTCCGCAGCAGGCGGCGTCCCGACACAGCTTGGAGCTGGGCCAGAGCTCAGGCATTGGAGGTGCAGGCAGGGGACCCCACCACACCCACAGCTCAGCCTCAGGGCCCCACTTACTCAAAGTACTCGGCGGCGGGCGTGGTCCTGAAGGTGTCGTTGGGGCCCTGGGTGGAGTTGCCGGGGGGCATGTCCGAGCAGCTGGCGCTGTTCCATGTGTGGTTGCAGCGGGTCCATGGCAGCTCCGTGGTGAAGGAGGAGAAGAAGTAATGCAGCGCCCAGGCAATGATGACGTTGTAGAAGAAGCCCACGTACAGCGAGATGAGGATGACCGTGAAGCCCACGCCTGGGGCCGGCGAGAGCAAAGGCCGTGTCAGCAAGGCCTCCTCAGGAGGCCTCCCTGCCCCAAGCTGGTGGGTTGCCCGCATCCTGAGACGGGCAATGTCTTTAATACCAGGGGGTGGCTAGCGGGGGGCAGCTGCAGACTCCCTGTCATGACTGTGGATCAGGGCTGTGCCCCTTCCAAGCAGCCACAGC
Source organism: Manis pentadactyla (assembly GCF_030020395.1). Lineage (NCBI taxonomy): Eukaryota > Metazoa > Chordata > Mammalia > Pholidota > Manidae > Manis > Manis pentadactyla. Next base: position 141,156,406 of record NC_080020.1, on the reverse strand, counting down.
CATATGTGCCCCCCAGAGACATGCAGGGTCACCTAGAGCCACCCTGGTAGGGCCAGGTCACCCACACACCCACAGGCCGAAGGGCCATCCCTGCTATCCACAGCCACTCGCAGCCACTCAGGACCAACCAGGGTCACGTAGGGCCACTCTGCTCAGGGTTACCCGTAGGCCACAGGCCATGCAAAGTGGTCATACCCACACACTGCCAGCCCCAGGGCCATCTGGGGACATCCAAGGGTACAAAGCACCAAGAGTCAGTAAACCTCCAAACCAGCCAGGGCCACCCAGGAATATGCAGTGTCCCCCAGGGCATCTGTGGCCAGCACTAAAAGACAGCTAGGCTTCCCCATGGCCACCCACAGCCACCCAAGCTCATCAGGACCATCAAAGGCACCCAAGACTATTCACAGCCACCTGGGGCCATGCACGGTTCACCATGTCCAACAGGCTGCCCACAGGCCGTTTATGGCCACCCATGGCTATTTAAGCCCCTCAAGGCCAAGCAAAGTCATCTGGATTTCTTCCTAGCTACCTATAGTCATCCAATTTCACCAGGACCCTGCATGACCACTCAGGGTCACCCAGGGCCACGCAAAGCCAACAAGGGCCACCCAGGCCCATATGTGACCTTCCAGAGCCTCCTCAGGCTCCCAGGGCCTTTCAGGGTGACATTTCCAGGGTCACAAAACCTGTGATTTGGGACTGGTCATCGAGGGGCTCCGGCTCCCGGTGAGCTGGAGCAGGCGTGGTCTTGGGGCTGTGCCACCCTGATTGCTGGGCAGATGGGTCTGGCACAGAAGGCCTCCTCCCGCCGCCGAGCAGCCCCTCCGATGGCAGGCGAATGCCGCCATGCTGCTGCCACCGTGGCTGGCTTCCACGGGCTCCTTGCAAGTCCTTCCAGTCCAACATTCCTCCTAGGCTTTGTTGGTAGGGTAGATTTGGGCTGTAACCTTAATCCCCTTCACTCGATCCTGGTTAGGTGTCCTGCTCTGTCTTGCCTGCTGTGGCTGGGGACAGAGAATGCCTTCAAGGCGACAGTTATAGGAAGTGTCTCAGGTTGTTTCCATGGCCATAACCTTGGGAGAAGCTAGTTTCAGGCACAGGGTATTCATTAACATTCTCTTCCGTCCCTGCAAGCAAAAAGGGGCACTGATGTTTACTTGTGTGTGTGCATCAAACAGAACCTGGGTCAGAAGCTGCCAAATGAAATGGGCTCTGGTATGTAAGCCCTCTTGAAAGTGTGCTCCACCGCAGTGATGGTGAGACCAGAACTGTTCACTTTGGAAGGCTTTCTCCAGCGTGGAACTGGTTGGTGTTAACCTATACTGCAGCTCTGCTCTCTGGGCCCCTTAGGAGAAGCTGAGCTGTGATTTATAGGAAATGCATCCAGGCAGCCGTGTTTTCGACTGTGTGTCAAGTCCTTGGCTTGAAATGCAGGGAACTGAAAGGACCTTTTGATCAAACACCAGAGCAGATCAGACCCATCCCGAGAAGAGGCAACTTTACCTTGGTCCCTCCCCAGCCCGCTGCTGTGTGCACAGCCCTCCATCTGGGCAGGCCAGCCTTCCAGGCCTTCCCAACAGACTGGTGGGGTCTCTGCTGGCTGATGTGGCTCCCAGAGCAAATGGGCAGGCCCCAGGCACCCAAGCGGCAGGGATGGGAACAGGGGGACGGAGCAGGAGAGCGGGGCAGGTGTGGGGCTCCCTCTCCCCAGGCCCCTGCAAGGACACGTTCGGGTGCTGAAGCCCCCTGCAGCTTCTCAGGCTGCGTGCCCACCTGAGGGGCTCTGGAGAGACTGTCAGGGTGTCCAAGGATGTCTCACAGTCCCCGAGGCCACTCACCCTTGTGTGGCCCTTCCCAGGTGGACCTCAGTAGTCAGGTGCAGGTGTGGCTCCCAGGCCCAAGGGAGAGGATGGGTCAGGGAGGCAGCCTGGCTCCGTTTCCACAGGAGGAAGCCTCCCGGGGGTGCAGATGGCCCACCAGACACTGAAGGGCTGGGTGAGCTTGTGGCTCCATAATGCTCACTTGGGGCATTTTAACTTTTGGCCTCATTTGCCATGTGTTACCCCAAGTTAACGAGACGTGAAAATATGTGCAACATCATTTTTTTTAAAAGACAAAAAAAGGAACAAGAAGGCACTTTATCGGGGTGTCCAGACCTGCATGGTCTTGTCTTACCTAATCTAAGGAGCAAAGACAATCTCTCAAATGGGCGTTGTATGGACAAAATGTAATCTAAGTGATCAGGAACTTGCCTGCTGGGAATGGTAGCTTTACTAGGGTATTAAACTGTTCACAGCGTCTCCTCCTTGAAAATGGACGTCTGATGTTCTTGCATTGATTTATGTCCTCAACATGCAAACACAGCCCTGTGCCAGTAACTCAGATTCCAAAGTACAGCGTTTGAACTTCTGCAACTTCAGATTCCTTCAATCCTGTTATGAGATGGGTGACCAGGCTCCTCCGAGATCTCACCCAGGAGGGAACCTGGCACTCCTTCCTGTGGCCACACTTGGCCCCGGGCAGCCGTCCCCACAGACGAGTGGCCAGAGCCGGACAAAAGCTGACTGGCGCAGCGTGACGCTGGGGCTGACTCGGAGAGGGTGGTGGGCTGACCGCGTGCGCACTGCTGGGAGGTGGTGGGATCCTGCATCTGTTCTTGACTTCTCTCTAGTGGGCACTGGGATTCGTTCCCGCTGGGAGTCAGGTTTCCCATATTAGCCCAAAGTTGTTAGGATAAGCAGTCCTTTGATGTCCCTGGAAATTGCTTATTGACATTTTATAAACTGCAATCTACAACTTCACTTTGGCAGCCTCGTTAGGAGATTCTGTTTGTGGTGGGCCACACAATGGGACTCAGCTTTGCTCTGCTGCCCAGAGCCCCCAGGCCACTGTCCTCCCATCCTGCAGATGCCCTGCCTAGCATGGTGCTCAGCAAAGAAGCACGTTCACTTTGATTCAGTGCTGACTGCCTGGTGGGAGGTGGGCGCAGGGCATGTCACGTTACACTGATGACAGCTCCGACACCGAGGGTCAGTTCTTGGAATCTGGGGGTGCAGACATGGTGTCTCCACAGTCTGCGCTGCACAGGGAGGCCCCCACCTCCACATTTTGCCAGGACAGGCACCCTCAAGCTCCCATTCAGCCCCTTAATGCTGTGTAAATACTGCCACGGGGCAAGCGTGTGGCAGCCTGGCACATGACACGTTAGCTGCCCAGCAGAGCCTGGAGCAACATAATCGGCTTGTGCAAACGCACAAGCGGTGGCCCAGCCTCAGCACCGGATCCCAGGGTGTCCATCTCTGTGCTGGGTGCAGGTGCGGTGGGGAGGGAGGCCTCTGTGCTTCCACTTTAGGGTGGGTCGGTGAACCATTTAGCCTCGGAAAAAACTGCTAATGTCTTCAGTTCACCAAGCAGGCCATTAAGAAGGAAGAGTACACGCGCTTGGAGGCACCATCACGCCTGGGCGGCCTCGCGATTTCCGCTGTGGGGGCCCTTTTCTCTCTGTAGCTTGACCTCGGCAGCTGGGAGCGGCACCCCTCCTCCAGCTGGACCGGCTGCCATCTCAGCAAAACCCACTGACTGCCCACAGTGTGATCTTGGAGACCTATGGGGCTTCTGCTCTTTCCCAAACACACCAGCTTTTCAAGAACTGAGAAAATTCAAAGACTGATCTTCTAATAGACGTTTTCTTAATGACCCCAGCATCTGACCCAGGTACCTCCCACATGTCTCTTGTTGCAAGTGCCCCTGAATCCCCCCTGAGCCACCAGCTCCTGAGCGGGGGTGTTGACCCAGGGGCAGGCATGTCCCTGCAGTTAGACTGGGGGGCCACACTGGCTTGGGGTGGAATCTGCCCTGTCCCTGATGAGGTGACGGGGGCGTTACTCAATCCCTTGGCTTCTCTGTGTCCGCATCTCCAAAATGGAGACAATGCAGTGTGGGCCTCCCCCAGGGCTCTCGTGAGGAGGGAGCAAGGTGCTCAGGGAAGGTTAGTCACTGGGCACACCCTGGCTCAACATGAGGTGTGTTTGCTCGGTGGAGTTGCAGTAGTTGCTTGAGGGTACAGTGAATCGCTCCAGAGGGAGAGAGATGACAGCAGTGTGGGCATGGCTGAGAGATACCCAGACAGGTGGGTAGAGGTAGGTGGGTAACAGGTGCTAGGTAGGTGGCAGGGGATGGATGGCTGACATGACGGAGGACAGGTGGGCGTTTTATGTACCATTTCAGCAGGCCTACAAACAGCAGTGCTAATGCGTTGCAGGATGGCGCTGCCCAGGAGCAAGGGGTCCTCAGTCAGCACAGACCCTTAAGGCAGGACCAGAATTAAGATGTGCGTCCACCTGCACAGACACCTCGCAAAGCAGGGCCAAACAGATGCACCTGGGGTGGGTCTGCTGTGAAAGCACTAGGGCCATTGCTGGGGTCTGCGCCTGCCAGGGTGCAAGGCGCCCGTTACCTTTCAGGATGGGGCAGATCTTCCAGACACCGGCAGCCCCTTCCCTGTGGAATTGCCCGAGGGCCAGCTCCATGTAGAACAGTGGCATACCAGCGATGACCATGAAGAGCAGGTAAGGGACCAGGAAGGCGCCTGTGGGCAGGACAGCACGTTCAGCCTGGGGACTCAGAAGGGCCCACCTGTTGGCCCTGGAGCAGGGCCTGGGGGCCCAGCCGACCACACCTCTTGGGCAGGAGGGTGCTCCCCTGTCTCCAGAAGCTCTGTACAGCCATCTTCCAAAGGGAAGTCCCAGGCTGGGCTGGTGAGCCTCTCACCTTCATGCACCCACTGTAACCAGAGCCCTAATGCATCCGCACTGAAAGCCCCAACCGTCCCCCACCCCAAGTGACAACGTCAACCCTGGGAACCAAGCAGAGCAGGCCCTCGCCTGCCCAGCACTCCTGGTCCTGCCCCCTCCTTCCTCTGCGGAAATGTCTGCCCCTCTTGAGTCGTGAATCCTCTGGCTCTGACCTATGTAGGCTCTGTCATCCATCCCTAGCTCCCAGCATTCAGATCCCCAGCATGAATCAAGGACTGCGCCTGACAGGTGCTGCCTGAGGGGCCGTCCCTCTGGGGTGGCCTCGACCCCTTGAGCTGCCGCTCACTTTGAGCAAAGTTCAGGGTCCCACGGGCTCTGCCTTGTAAGGCCCTCTTGCCCCAGATGAGGGGGCTTTGTATGGCTCCTCTACTGGGATGGGGAGGAGTGGCAGGAGACCCCACAGCTCTGACTGACACGGGTACTTACTGTACCTGCCCTGGCCCCCACCCTCAGGATGGACACAGTAATGCAGGCCTCCCCACGGGCACACTGTCAAGCTCTTCCACAGCCTTCCAGAGTGCAGGGAAGAGTGACCAGGGAGTCACAGAGGCCAGCAGGGGAGGTGGGCTCGTGGGAAGTGCGTGCCGCCTTAGCTGACTTCCCCGCTCGAAGTGCTCGGGGGTCCTTGCCCCTTAGCTTCTGCTTGTCCAGAGGCAGCCACAGCTCTAGGATTGGCTGAGTTCAGGGGGTGGTGGGAGCAGGGCCCGAGAGGGATAGGTACATTTCCAGGGCACTTCCACGCCAAGTTCAAGGGCCTCACACACCGTTACATACTATTCTAAACTAGACAAAGACAACCTTTGGGCCTTTGAGAATTTCCTTCCACGGTGACAATCACCTCTGGAAACAGACGGCAGAGGCTTGGAGCCTCCCACCACCAACTCCTGGTTCCTGCTTTCCTGGCACCAGTGTCCTCAACTCTAAAGTACAGATTCAGGTGAGACTGCTCTGAACTTGACGGCTTTGTGCCATCTGCCCGGGAAGCCTGTGCCCTGCCCAGCATGCGGGCATTTCTCCAAGGCCCTGCCCATGGCCGCCCAGGCCAGGAGGGACTCACCGCCGCCGTTTTTGTAGCACAGGTAGGGGAAGCGCCAGACGTTGGCCAGGTCCACTGCAAAGCCAATCACGGAGAGGAGGAAGTCGATTTTCTTGCTCCAGGTCTCCCGTTCCTGGGGCTCCACGGGGGACTGCGGGGTGCTGACGAGGGTGGAGTTCGTGAGCTGCACCCCATTTTGCTCCTTGACCAGGACAAGTTCCACTGCCTTCAGGCCTGTGGCGTTGGGCTCCTTAGCTGGGGCCACCACGGAGGACATCAGTCCCACTGGGCATCTGCTCGTGCTCATGGGCAGACTGGACTCTAGGAATCCCGTGCTTCTCCCCTTGGCCTTTGGCCAGCATTAAAAGGAAACACACAGAGGAACACACACCGATTCAGCAGCTTGGAACACACTGGATCTAGCAGCCCAGTGGCCGGGGCAGAGATCTGAGGCACTCACGTTCATTCCTTTGGGGCAGAACAAATACGTTCCTCGCACTCAGCTGACCCAGCCAGGGTTGGGGACAGGAGATGGCTAGTTCCTGCAGGGCCCAGGGGGCCGGGCACGCTGTGGACCCTCGGGGCAGACATCTGCTTTGCCCCCTCCTTCAGCAGTCATCTCCATTCCTATCACCCTGCAATGCTGCGTAATCTCTAATTTCACTTTTAATAGTAATGCAGGCAGTCTCCTCCCCTATATGGTCGAGGAGTAATTTTATGATCTTTGAGTAGCACTATAGGAAGCCTTTCTAGCAGTCCACACGTGTACTTTATACTCAACAACAAAAGTAAAGAGCAAATTTTACAACCAGGCAGCAATTCAAAGTTCAAAATAACAAGCTTGATGGTGTTTTCAAGGAGCCCGCACGGCCCACATCCACCTGCTACCAGGCTCATGGGCCCCACCTGGAAGTGTCGGAGTAAGGGCTCGTCTGCAGGAGGGAGGGACTAGCTCCTTTAGCCGCTTGACTAGGGAAACTGATACCCAATTACCTTCATAAAATCCTGGTAATATGATCAAGGAGAACAGAAGAAATCACACAGTCACAGCCAAAGCAAGGTGGGCCCTGCCCGCCAAGACTGACTTCAAGTTTGGCTTCTGGCATTTGGATCCATCTGCTTGTTTCAGCTACGCACGCATGTGTGCAAACACACACACACACACACACACACACACACACACACACACACACACGGTGAAGCAGAAGATTAAGGATGGCAGCTGCAATGGGGTAATTTTCCTCTGCGTCCAAGTTTGGACAGCACATGTTATTTTATATACCACTCTCCTGTGGCCCCTTCATTCAGGGTGACGAACCCAGTACATTCCCGAGGTGTAGGGAAAACTCGCCAAAGCTCTGCTGTGCCTGCAGAGCCAGTGGGACTGGGGCCAGTGGGCTGAGAAGAGGGCAAATCCCAGCCTCGTTGCTCCGACAACCACCCTTGCGGATGCGCGGGACACCCGCCAAGGAAGCCTACGCTCAGCCCTTGGGGCGAGCCGACCCCGCTCCTGAAGCAAGCCTAAGAGGTCAGCTTTGAGTACAGAAAGCAGACGTGGCCTCTTAGCGTTGTTCTGCACCCGGAACGGGCAACAGCTGGCTGACGCGCCCGTCCGCCGCCAGTCCTGCTCTCAGCCTGCGCGAGCAGAGCGCGGCATCTCCGCCCCCACCCCAAACTTAAAAATCAAGACGAAGCGCGGTAAGATGAAGCTTCGCTGCGCAGCGCTGCCTGGTTCCAAAGGGAGGAACCGGCCGCCACGAGCCGCGCGCACCTGAGCTGGCGCGGCGGGGACTCGGGCGACGGCCGCCTCTCCCCGAATCGCGGAGCCTCGCGCGGCCCCGGGACAGGGCGCTCAGGGGCCAACCCAGCCCCTCGGCCCTCTCTGCTGCGCGTCTCTCTGCCACTGGCCGCCTGCGCTCGTGAATGCGCTGTGGGGGCGCGCAGCGAGTGCTGGCGAATTTTGGAGACGACACCGTCTGCCGGACGCAGCGCCCCCCGACGGCGCTCGCCGCCACCAGGCGCCCCTGGGCCGCAGCGTTCGGGGTCCCCGGAGAAAGCGGCGCGCGCGGAGGATGCGCGCGGGGCGGCCCACGGGGTGCCCGGCCTTACCTGCTCGCTGCAGCCGCAGCCTAGGCTCTGCGCTGGGGTCGCGCTGCGCAGCGTCCGCAGAGGCTCGGACTGCAATCCCGCTGCGCTGGGCGGGCGCGACCTCCGGGCTCTTAAGTGTCGCCGGGACCGCCCCGCCCTGGGTGGGCGGAGGACCAGCCTGGGCCGCGCCCCTCGCCCGCCCCCACGTCCCGGACCGCGCGGAGGGGGCGGCGGCCACCAAGCCGCGACCGGCGGGGCTCTTCTCCTGGGCCTGCGCGTACGCAGGGAACGGGGACACCTCCGGGTCCCGGGCGTCGCAGGACGCGGACGGGCGGGTCCCCGGCGGGACCAGTCTAGGGTCACCCTCCCACCCTTGCCCGCACCCCCGGGGCTGCCTGCGCACCAGTGCCGCTGTCTGGGGCAGACGGCCGGTGAAGACGGAGCCGGGCGCACGGGGACCGCCAGGCGACCCGGGCCATGAGCACGCCCGTCCCCGGGGCCGCCCCGCCCTCACCCTGCTGTCGCCCCCCACCCTTCTCTCCCTGCTCCAGTGCCTCCTGAGGTCCGGCGCCCTGGAGACATCTCCCCGCTGAGTCCCCGGAGGAGCTGGGGGCTCGGAGGGGGGATCCCGGGGCGCGCGGATGGCGTGCTGTCGGTCCCCAGGCCCTGCCCTGCCCGGAGCCTCTTCCCTCCCTCCTCCCGCCGTGCCCCCGCGGCTCTGCTCGGAGATAACCGGCGGTGGCTGGTCAGGGCCGAGGAGACGCTGGCTGCCCCCTCGCAGGACCCGGTGACCAGGCGGCACTGGGGAGAGGCGCGCAGGGTCTCCGCGCGCTTTGCCCGCAACCAGCGCGCATGGAATGAATGCAGAGGGCTCAAGTCACGCTGGCACCGGAAAACGATTTCCCCAGCCGGGCCCGGAAAGCTGTGGCAGTGGATATGGACTCAGGACCCAAGGGCTCGGAATCCTCTTTGGGAAGGGACCCCATCAAGATTTTTACATTCTCCACGGGGCAGAACTGAGGCCCCAGGCCACCCAGCAAGGCCCAGGCCTCCCAGGTGTAGAGTGCGGTCAAGGCGAGTGCTGGTGCCCCAGCTCTGAGCATCTCCAGCTCAGCATGGACCAAACCCCGGAAATTAACCTTCCCTCCTTCCATGCATCCTTTGATTTTTCCTCTGGGCGTGCGCTGTAGTGGGTGTCCACTGCAGTGCCCAGCTCTCCACTCTGGGCCGCTTGTCCCTGCTCAGCAGTGTCCCTTTGTCAGGGGACCTCAGAGCACCCTGGCTTCTCAGTACCATCTCCCTCACTCCCTGCAGCCTCACTGCCTTCCCCAAAGCCTCCTGACCTGGGGGCTGGTGCCCAACCACCGCGCTCAGAAACTGCTCTTCTGGGCTCAAGTAGAATCCAGCAGGAAGACCATGGTTCAGTATTTCAGACCACTTCAGCTGCTGTGACAAAAATATCAAATACTGGGCAGCTCAGGAACGACAGAGAAGCTCTGGGGGCTGGAAGTGCGAGGCTGGGTCCCCTGACCGACCTGCTGTCTGCTGCAGATCCACTTCCTCCTTCTTAGGGACCTTGTCCCAGGTCCTCACAGGGCCCAGGGGGAGGTACCCTACTGTGTCCTCTCAGAGCAGAAAGGGTGAGGGGCCCCCCAGGGTCTCTTATCAGGGCACTAATCCCATTCTGAGGGGCCACCCTCATGACCTAATCACCCCCAGAAAGTCCACCTCCCAAACCATCACACTGGGGGTTAGGATTCAACATTGAGAGAGAGAGAAAGAGAGAGAGAGAGAGAGAGAGAGAGGGAGGGAGGGAGGGAGAGAGAGAGAGTGTGTGTGTGTGTGTGTGTGTGTGTGGTTTTGCAATTTGGTCCATAAAACTCAGGGAGGTGACAGGGATTTCAGAAGGTGGTGACATGCCACCTTGAATCTGTCATGCATCGATGGCACCATGCAGAGGTAGTCTTTCCCACACATGTTCAACACAGGTTTCAAGAGAAAGGAATAATCTGGTGATGGGGCCTTAATCACCAGGTTCAAGGAGTCAGGTGGCTACCGAAGATTTTCCTTTAAATAAGGAAACGGAGGCAGAAGGGGGGCAGTCCAGATCTGTATGTCAAACTCACACACATTGATCTCTTTCTGTGCTGGAGGCTGGAAATCGGGGATCAGGGTGCTGGTGGATTCTGATTCTGGCGAGTCCCTTCTAGGTGCATCCTCACGTGGTAGGGGTGCTGGGGGTCGGGTGGAGAAGTGCCCAGGGGAGTGCACTCCTATAAACTAAGATGTTCATATTATTAGAAATGAGTTATGATGTCATAGGATTCCATTTCCTTTCTTAGTTTTTCTGTTTTCCCTTGAGTTAATTATTGCCTATTTTTTCATTGGTTGATTTTCCTACCATTAATTCATCTCCAAACCCTGCAATGGAAGTATAACTCTCTAGATAGATTAAAACACAGCAGGCAAGCTGTTGGGTTTTGGTGGTGATGCTATTTGGAGGCTTCTGAGTCTTTGCTCCGATGTGAATTGCTTGTCCTCCCGTCTTGCGGTAGCCCTGGCATTGCCCATGATAACCCAGGGAACACTCTCACTTGCTGTCCTCTGCTGGGCCCCGGTTTCTAGGATCCATGTGAGCTGCACTATATGCTGTCATCTTGGCGTTACCACCCCTGCTTCTCAGATCTCCTTGGCACCACAAAGGAAACCAGGACTTCTCCCTCCAAGTCCCTTCCCCACATAGTTGCAGGTCAGAGTGTGCCTGCAGGAGACAATCCCATGCAGTTCAGAAGCTGCAAGAGAAGTGGAGGCAGTTGCTTCCTGGCTGCACACTGCTAGGAGAAGTGACACTCTTAGCAGCCTCCTGGTGAGCTTTTCAGAGCCACCTGCTCTACCTGAGGCAGTTGCTGGGCAGGGCTCAGCTCCAGGGTCAGCTGCCGGTTTCCTCAATGGTGCAGATCAGCACAAACCCTGGTCTGTGTGGCCACTGATGTGCTGAGTGCCTCCCACCATGATACTTGCCAGGAGAGACACCCACAGGAGGTGTCCTTCCATGTGGCAGGGGCAGCAACGTGCCTTCACAGTCTCACTCAGCAACCCATCAGCCATCCTCCAGCTCACTGTCATTTTTGGTCATGGAAACTTTATTTCTTGCAACTTCTTAGCACATCACATTGGTTCACTACATTGATGACATCATGCTAAATCAGCCTAGTGAGCAAGAAACAAAACATATTAAGATGCCTTGGTAAAACACATGCTTGCTAAGGATTGAACAAAAGAAAATATAAAAATTCCAAGACTCCCCATCTTGGTGAAGCTCCTGTGGCTCAGTAGGCCTGGAAGTGGTCAGGGTCCATATCCAAAATGAAAGGTGACGTGCTGCATCTGGCGATCCTACTCCTAAGAAAGAGCTACCATATACGGTAAACCTCTTTGGCTTTTCAGGTTTCCCATAATTGGGGATGCTTCTCTGCCCCATTTATGGAATTATTCATAAAGTGTCCAATTTTGAGGGGAGCACACAGCAAGAACGGTACTGCAATAGGTCTGGATTGTTGAGCAAGCTGCTCTCCCTAGAGACCCAGTGCAGTCGTCAGACTTCAGAGTGTATGGGAGCCACCAGGACCAACTGTTCTGCGCATCAGAATCACAGATTTCTAGGTCTCACCCTCAGGAATTCAGATTCAGGAGGTCTAACGTAGAACCTGAGAGTTTGCATTTCCAATGAGCCCCCAGGTGGTGCTGTTGTGCTGTTTCGGGGCCCAGTGGGGAGCTGGCAGAACCAGTGGGGCGTGGGGCCTCCCGGCAGATAGGCACGCCCCTGCAGGAGACTCACGGGGCAGACACTTAGGGCTCTGGGGAACAGCTGGATACTCCTCTGAAAATACTTATCCTCATTCGGAATAAATATGCTACTGAGCTGTAGTACCCCCAGGCAACCACAGATTTGCTAGCTGTAGATTAATTTATTTTGTCTAGAATTTTATAGAAATGGAAATATACAGTAAATACTGTTTTTGGAAATATTCTTTTCCACTCAACATATTTGAGATGAATCCATGTTGCATGAATCAATAGTTATTCCTTCTCATGGCGAGGTGGTGTTCATTGCACAGATGGAGCAAAGTCTATTGATCCATTCACTCACTGATGGACATTTGGCAATTACCAATAAAACTACCATAAACACTTGTGCACAAGTCTTTGTCAGGACATATGCTTTCATTTCATGGGTAAGTATGTAGCTGTAGAATGGCTGGGTCATTTGGTAGATGTGTGTTTAACTGTTTTTAAAAACTGTCGAATTGTTTTGCAAAGTGGTTATACCATTTTACATTTCCGTGAAGACCAAGACCATGTGAGAACTACATCTATTCCACATCCTCATCAACACTTAATATGGTCAGCCTTTTTAATTTTAGCCATTATAGCAAGTGTGTAGTTGCATCTCACTATGGCCTAAATCAGCATTTCTTTGATGACTGAGATATTTTAGCAGGCTTTCATGTATGTGGTTGTCATCAGGACGACTTCTTGTCTGGTGTCTGCTCAAATATTTTCCACATTTGTTACATTAGTCTTGGTTTTGAGAGTTCTTTACATATTCTGGGTACAAGTCTTTTATCAGGTGCTTTGCAAGTATTTCCCCCAATCTTGGATTGTCTTTTCATTCTCTTAACAGAGTCTTTTGAAGAACAGAAGTTGTTAATTTTGTTGAAGCCTTATTTATAATTTTTATTCTTTTGTGGATCTTGCATTTTAGTGCTCTATTTGAGAAATCTTTACCTAGACCAAGATCACAAAAATTTTCTCCTAAGTTTTCCTCTAAATTTTTTAAAAATTCAGGTCGTGCATTTATGCATGTAATGTTTTAACTGAGCAGGTATGAGGCACGGACCAAAGTCCATCATTACAGGTGATGCTGAGCTGTTCCTGTGCCGTTTGTTGCCCAGACATCCTTTCTCCACTGAACTGCCTTTGCACCTTTATGAAAAAACCAATTGGCCTATATGTGTGGGTTTATTTCTGGACTCAGTCCCTTGATCTATTCATTTGTATAGATGCCAGTACCATACTTGCTATGAATGAACCGTGTCTCCTGCCAAATGCCATCACCTCCCATGTGACTGCATTGGAGATGGGGCCTTTAGGTGGTAATTATGGTTAATGAGGTTGTCAGGAGGGGCCATGATTTGACAGGACTGTGGCCCTATGAGAAGAGGAAAGTCTCTCTGTTCTTGCCATGTGAGGGTACAGCCAGTGGGGGCCACCTGCAAACCAGGGAGTGGGACTCTAACCAGAACACTGAATTGGTCAGCCTCTTGGTCTTGAACCTCTTAACCTCCAGAAAACAAATTTTTGTTGTTTAAGCCACTTGGTCTCTGGTATTTTTGTTATAACAGCCTGAGCTGACTAATACAACACAACCTTGATTATCGTAGTTTTTAATGCATTTTTAAGTCAAATTAATGTATGTCATACAACTTGTTCTTTTTCAGAGTTGTTTTGACTGTTGTAGGTTCTTTGCATTTTATTTATTTATTTAATTTAATTTAATTAATTAATTATTTATTTATTATTAAGGTATCATTGATATACACTCTTATGAAGGTTTCACAAGAAAAACAATGTGGTTATTACATTCACCTGCACTATCAAGTCCCCCCCCATTACCCCATTGCAGTCACTGTCCATCAGCATAGTAAGATGCCACAGAGTCCCTATTTGTCCCCTCTGAGCCACACTGACCCCCCTGACCCCACACACACCATGTGCACCAGTCATGATACCCCACAATCCCCTTCTCCCTCCCTCCCTACCTGTCCTCCCCCACCCCTCCCCTTTGGTAACCACTAGTCCCTTCTTGGAGTCTGTGAGTCTGCTGCTATTTGTTACTTCAGTTTTGCTTCATTGTTATACTCCACAAATGAGGGAAACTATTTGGTATTTGTCTTTCTCCACCTGACTTATTTCACTGAGCATAACACCCTCTAGCTCCATCCATGTTGTTGCAAATGGTAGGATTTGTTTCTTTCTTATGGCTAAATAATATTCCATTGTGTATATGTACCACGTCTTCTTTATCCATTCATCTACTGATGGACACTTAGGTTGCTTCCATATCTTGGCTATTGTAAATAGTGCTGCGATAAACACAGGGGTGCATATGTCTTTTTGAATCTGAGAAGTTGTTTTCACTGGGTAAATTCCTAGAAGTGGAATTCCTGGGTTAAATGGTATTTCTATTTTTAGTTTTTTGAGGAACCTCCATATTGCTTTCCACAATGGTTGAACTAGTTTACATTCCCACCAGCAGTGTAGGAGGGCTCCTCTTTCTCCGCATCCTCGCCAGCATTTGTTGTTCCTAGTCTTTTCTATTCTGGCCGCCCTAACTGGTGTGAGGTAATAACTCATTGTGGTTTTAATTTGCAATTCCTTGATGATTAGTGATGTGGAGCATCTTTTCATGTGCCTGTTGGCCATCTGAATTTCTTCTTTGGAGAAGTGTCTGTTCATGTTCATATTGGTTCTTTGCATTTTTATATGAATTTTAGAACAAGCTTTCCAATTTCTATAGAAAAGCTTTCTTGGATTTCTTTTGATGGACACGGCACTGTCTTTGATTTCTGACCTTCATTGTTTTCTAATGTAGGCATTCAGTGCTATAAATTCCTTTCTATAGCCTACCATCATTGAATTTCATGTTTGATATGTTGTTTTTGTTTTAATTCTGTTCAAAATATTTTCCAATTTCCCTTTTTATTTCTTCTTTGACCCATTGTTATTTATGTGTGTAATTAGTTCCCATATACTTGAGGATTTTCCGGATATAGTTCTTTATTCCTTTTTGGATATATTTCTTACATTGCCATCTAATTTGTTTCCCTTCTTATTAGAAGGGATAAAAACCATTTCACGCCACTTGGCATGCTCACTGTATAGTGCAGAACATGGTTGGGCCTGGTTAGGTTTTTCAAGTGTATTTGAAAAGAATGTGCACTCTGCTATCACGAGGTGAGGTAGTGCACGAACATCAACTAGGTCAAGTGATTCACACTGTTTTCCAGTCTTCTGTATCCTCACAAAGTCTTTGTACTCTCGTCCCATCAGTTGTTGGGAGAGAGGCACTGGAACGCCCCATGTAGCGTGTGGACCGGCTGCTTCACCAGGCCTCATTTATGTTGAAGCTAAGTCGTCAGGTGCACACAAAGTTGTCATGGCCTCCTGGGGAACTGGGCCCTGGGCCTGAAATGACCTGTTTGGACCTGCTAATATCTCTGCTCTGGAATCAACTTCGGTATGAGGACAACACTCCACCTTTCTTTTGGTTGGAGTCAGCACCCATGCTCTTCCTTCTGACCCATTTGTGTTTTGGCATTGAAAGTGTGTTTCTCATGGCATCATGTTATTTCTTGCTCTCTTGTCCAATGTGACAGTTTCTGTTGTTTCTTGCAGGGTGTTCAGATCATTTATATTTAATGTAATTTCAAGATGGTTGGATTTAGAGGTACCATCTGCTATTTCTATTTTTCCAATGTGTTCTCTCCTCCCTTTTTGCTTCTTTTCTGCCTTCCTTTGGGTTCAGTAGGTTTTCAAGAAACATTCCGTTCCCCTCCTTCATTGGGTCATGAGCTACACCCCTCTGAGGTCATTCTGGAGGCTGCTCCTCCCAGCGTCCATCTGCCTTTCGATGACACCACTTGCTGCACACACAGTGTGAGGACATTGGTGCCCCTTCTGTCAAGCAGCGTGCCTGTTCATGCCCTGAGCCCAAGGACATGTGATCAGTTTTGTTTAGTCATTCATCTTTAAAGAGATTTAAATAGTGAGGAAAAACATGTTCATATTTACCCACAACATTACCATATCTGGTCCTCACTCCTTGTGCAGACCCAGATGTCAAGATGTATCATTTTCCTTCTGCTCTAAGGACGGCATTTCTCGCAGTGAGGATCTGCCACTGATGAATTCTTTCAGCTTGTTTTGAAACAGCCTGATTTCTGCTTTGAAAGATATTTCTCCTGAGTAAAGAATTGTAGACTGGCTGTTTTCTTTTTGTTCCCAACTTGGTAGATGTTGCACCTCTGCACTCTGGTTTGTATTGTTTTTAACGAGAAACCTGCCCTCCTGCATATCTTTGGTCCTTGGTATGAAGTGTGTCTTTTTTCCCCTCTAGCTGCTGATTTTCTCATTGTCGTTTGTTTTAAGCATTTGGTTCTAATCCTCCCAGTGTGGTTTCCATCTTGCTTCTTGTTCATGGAGCTCCTTGGATCTGTGCTTTATTGTTTATAACAAAATTGGAAAATTTTATCTTCAATTTTTTTGTTGTTTGCTCTTTCCCTTGGGGATACCAATGGCATGCACAATAGGGGGTGCTCAGTTCAAATTTGTTTTTTTTTCTCATTTGTCTTTTTTCTCTGTTTTGAATAGCTCACACTGTTACCTCAAGTTCAGTTGCTGTCTCTTCTGTGATGTCAGATCCCCCCTTGCTCCCAAACACTGTCTTCTGCATCTCAAACATTGTGGTTTTCACTTCTAGAATTTAGATTTGTGTCTTAGAAAGGTTCCTTTCATGTCTCTACCAAGCACAGTCCACCTTATGTCCAGGTAGCTTTTTGAGTGAGCTGATGTGGTGATATGTCATAGTGATTGTCACTGCATAGCTCCCGTCTAATTCCAACACCTGAGTCATTGCTGGGTCTGCTTTTGTTGACTATAGACCAGCTTTTCCTGCTGCTCTGCATCCTGGTAATCTGTGAGTGGATGCCAGACACTGTGAATTTTACCCTGCTGATTGCTGGATAATATGGTATTCCTGCAAATATTCTGGAATGTTGTTCTGTGGGGTGGGTGAGCTACTTATGAACAGCTTAGTCATTCTTCCAGGTCTTGCTTTTTAAGCTTTGTTTGGCTGGACCAGAGCAGTACTTCACCTGGGGTTAATGTTTCCTCAAGGCTGAGGCAAAACCCACTGGAGTTTTCACCTGGCCACCTATGTCGGGGGGAAGGTAAAGCCGGTCTCTGTACCGGCATTTTGACCAGCAGCAAAATTGTGGGCTCATTAACTTTTATTAAGTTTAAAAGAATTAGTCGGGACCTAAGCAGCTCTTGACAATTTATGGCAGCGACTGGCCCTTCCCATCTTGTGGTGCCTTTGCTGTGTCCTCAGCAGACCTCTCGGCTCTCAGGCAGGGAGGTGGGCTCAAGCTCAGTCCTGCCCCGGGAATAGGGGCAGAATTCACATGCTTGAGCCTCACTGGGATGAGGGAAACATACTCTGTAAATTTAAACATTTTGACATTTATTGACATTTACTCTCCAGCCCAACATATAGTCTATTTAGTCAGTCGCTCCATGTGCACTTGAAACAGCAATTAAATCGATTTGGTGAATGTGGTTGTTCAAATTTTCTACGTAATTACACTTCTTTCCCTAGTGGTGCATTGATTACTGAGAGAATTGTGTTACCATCTCCAGCTGTTTGCTGATTTATTTTTCCCTTTAATTCTGTCAATGTTTGCTTAATATCTTTCATGCCGTCATTGTGTAAAACACCTTTTGGATTCCTGTGTCTCCAGTCGCACCACTGAGCCTTGGTTGGCTTGCAGCGTCTGACACAGGTAATTCTCCTCGTCTTAAAGGTCATTCAGTGTGATGCTAATCTCGCCAGTCAACTTTCTTACAGTTTTGTTTGCATGTTAGTATTCCTTTTGGCCAGCTTTGCTCTTTGACCTGGGCCTCCTGGGGACTATACCCTGCCACGTGCATAGGCTCGCTGGTGTTTGCTTCCCCGTGTCTGTCCCCGTTGCCCCATGCAGGGTATGGCACACATGCTGGATGCTGGTGGTCAGCAGAGTGCATACTTCACAAACTCACATGAAGGGGCCCTGGGAGGAGGGACAGCGTGGGCTGTGGGGTGTCCCTGGGTCCCACTAGCGGGGAGGGAGCAGGTCCAGTGCTCAGCCCCTTTGATGCAGCTTGGTCCCAGGCACCCTCCCTTCATGGGGCAGGGGATTTGTCCTCATTTACTGCCCTTGCTGAGACTGGATTTACCTTCCAGCGCCATCTGCGGAGTCACTGGCACTATTCCCCACCGCCTGCTCCACTGTGGAGGGATTTGCCTTAGCCAGGGACTCAGGGCTGCAGGCATACCCTCATCCTGCTTACCAAGCTCTCGGCAGTGACACCACCGGCCAGTGACAGAGGAGGAACTCCGTGGCCTCACTGGTGCCACTGCATGGCCCCTGTGTGGGTGCTGTCCCCGTGGGGGGGTACCATTCCAGGAAGGAGGTCTTTGAGCCATGGACCAGTACCTGGTGCTGCCCCACGCAGCAGGACACGTCTGTGACTGGGCCTGGGGGTGGCTCCTGTCACCCTCACCCCTGGGGCATTGCTGTCGGTGGCCGGGTTCTGGGCTGTCCCTGGCAGTGGGACCCCTCTTCTGCAGGGCAGGTGTCCCTGCTTATGGAGTTCAGCTGCCCCAGGGTCACTCTGGCCAATGAGATGGGGGTGGGGCTGATGGGTGTTTACAAATGATTCACACTTAGTGTGGGTCCATCCGCTCCGTCTTCCCGGGCCATTCGTCAGGCTGCGTGCCCGGAGAGGCTGTGCAGTCGGGTGGATGGCGAGGCGATGCCGGGCAGAGCAGCAGGTGACTTGCCTGGGACAGGTGACGAGCACATGCCTTTGCTGACCCTGAGCCTGTGTCTTGCCCTTGTCACCCAGCCTGTGCTGACTACTGAGCCTGTCCGCACATCTGCAACTTCGCACTCTGCTGCCTTCAAGGTTTTGGGGTCCCAGGACAGAGCGCCCCGCCCTGAGACACAGTTGGCCCAGTGCCACACGCGCAGGTGGTCAGGCTCTCTGGGGCTCCCCTACCCCCAGGATGAGGCGGGCTGCCCACGCTAATGAAACGAGGAAGGGGGTAGAAGCTGAGCATGGGCCGCGGCCTCTCACCTGCTGCGGCGGGGCGGGGGACCTGCCCCCTGCCTGGAGTGTGTGTGCAGAGGGCACACACATAAACTGCTTACTGTCTCCCACTTCTCAGCCTCCCCCATTATTTTATCTAGGGGACATTCATGAAGTTTGTGACGTAGGTCTTTCAGGTTAGAGAATGACACTAAGGTGCAGTGTCTGGTTGGGCTGGTGGGGTGTGGGGGGAGCCCGGCAGAGGAGGGCTGGTGGCTTCTGGGGCATCCCTGGGGCACCTTCGCTTCCCCGGCTTGCTTGGCACAGCCTGCTTCCGATCCAGAACGCAGCGGGTGTCCCTGCAAAGCCACTCCTCCCGCTGCCCAGAGCCGCGGGTCCTTCTGTCTGGGAAGCTGGGTCCAGCTCTGAGCATGAAACACCCAGATCCTCTCTGCTTTAGCCCTTTACGTGAAATACTTAAATTTAGCCAACTTCAAAGGCAATACCCATTTATTATGTTAAAAGGGCAACCATCACAGAAGCACAAAGAAGAAATTGAAAACCTGTTTCATGAAAATGTCATTTTGGTTCCCACCCTTCCCTCCAACCGGGGGCGTCAGACCACCCTCACCCCATGGGTCCCTGCCTGGTGTGGCGGACAATTGTCACCTACCATTTGACCCTTGGAGCCAATGGCTACATAACCTTGACTTTTTCATTGCAGTTTTTGGTATGGTAATACACCAGCTGTTTCTTTTATTTCTATTTCTAAATCTTTCACTGACTTAACAGGACTGAACGCAAGATCCGTCTCTCTCTGCTTGACAAGGCTTGTGTGCAGTGTATGTGTCTGAAAGGAAAACAGATATCAGGTCACCAGGCAGGCAAATGGCCACAAGAGTTTGCGTTCCGCACAATGCCAGGCACTGTCCGTGTGACCCTGAACACCTCAGGCCTCCTCTGCAATCCAGAAAGCTTTTCCTACAGAATTCCAGTTAATTTTCCAGGTGCACTAGAAAAGCACAAAGGGAAATCTCTTGATTGGCTCCCTGTATCAGCCCAAGAAATAACTGTCTAATAAAAAACACACAGCAGCCACACCCTGGAGTGCTGAGACTTTACATTTATTCATTCCACTGCAAAGCCAGAGTTGTCTGGGGAGCTGACACCACTGCTCGGCCCTCCCTTCCCTGCAGGGTGCCGCGTCCTGCACCTCACACAAGAGGGGTTTAACTCCGGAACTATATACATTCACAGTTCTGAATGCTCGCTCACTCTAAGGTACTGTCAGAAAGAGAATCAGGAGAAACAAACGTCATCAAAGTCTGCTCATCAGGGATTTTCTCCTGAGAATGCATAGAGGCATCTCATTCAAAAGCCCCTTCATCCACAGACATGGAGGCCGGGAGCCCCCACCCAGGCCCTGCCCCCCAAATATCTTAGTCTGTTCACCTCCTTCATTGGCCATTTGTCGGTTTTTCTCTTCAAAATGCTTGCACGTATTTTACAATCATGAGATTGGTCACCCTTAGCTCCCGAGCTGCCTCTGCCCGTGCTGGGTGTCCGCGAGCCGGGAGCCTGGGAACCACCTGCAGCGGCCCCCCTGGGTGGTGTGGCCGCACTGTGCACTGCTGGGACAGGTCGGAATGTTCAGAGCTGACGTTAAGGGGTTTCTTTTGCTAAAACGTCTGTGGGTAGAAACACACATCATGGATACCTCAGGAAGTCAGTGAACTTTTTCCCTTGGACTTCTGGCCCTGGTGGTCATGTTCTATGGAGATGCCCCAGATAGAAAACCCAATTCACCTTAGAAATTAAAAAGAAAAATTTTCCCAAACAAATCCAGAGGCTGAGCCTGTGGTTACTGTGCTTTAAGGACAGCCTCATCATGTCCCATGGAAATGGTGAGGCAGCACAATCATACATACAGGTGACACCAAAATGCTTCCCGTGCCGGGGGCAGTGCCCCCCACCCGACTCTGACAGGGGCTCCGCTGCCCATTCTCCTTCCCACGGCGGAATGGATGCAGCGAAGCGGGAGGCCACACCAGGCGGGGGCCGTCTGCACAGAGCTGTCAGTAGACACCTTGCCGTCTGCTCCCCTCCACAGGCTTCCCTCACAGCAGCTCCTCTGGCCCAGGGGCAGGTCCCCACACCTTGGTGCACGGAGCGGGCAGCGGCCTCCATCAGGACCTGCCTGCCCAGAGCTCTGCAGCCTGCTCGAGGCACAGGAGCAAATGCTCAGCAAGAGGCCAGGGGCTTGCAGGCTGCTGCCACCCAGCCCACCCCACTGGCCTTCGGCGCTTCAGTTGGCGTTTTTGCTACGGTGAAGTAGACCGTGTCACATTGAACAGAAATACGAAGCTGGTAATGCTTATAAAAAAGATAGCGGGATTTGAAAAGCATTAAGGAAGCAGAAAAAGTTCTGGGCCATGTGCTCGTGATGGGCCCGAATAGGAGAAGGCCTGGTAGGGAGAGGCTGGGGAGAAATTTAAGTCAAAGCCCCAAACAGCCTCAGTCTATCAAAAAAAGGGCCTATAAATAAATATCCTCTGACCGTCAAAGGAAAACTAAAGTAGAAAACAATTTTCTTTTTCTTAAAAAAATGCTGAATGTTTCCTGAAGTATCTAAATGAAGTTTATAAAATACTCATGAATTCCCACAAATATAGAAACATTTAAAAGTCACGGCTCTGCCAGGCTGTGACCTGAGGTCGGCAGTGGCTCTGTGCTGTGATCAAGGCAGACAACACACACCCATTTGTCACGCGGACACCCCCCACCGCGAGGTGCCGAGAACTGACCACAAGGGGGATGTCAGGAAAAACTGTAATGGAAACTCAAAATCAAGATTCTCTGGGTGAAAACAAAGCAGCGCCTGGTGCCCACCCAGGCCCCGGGCAGCAGGCCGCCCCTCACACCCGGCCACGGGGAGGCCAGGCATGGGGTGGGCCTGCGGGTGCCGCTCCAGGTGCTCCGCACAGGGTGCTCCCCCACCCCCCCACGCTGGGCTTCGCACACAGGGGTGGTGAGGAGCCGTTCAGGTGTCCTAGCCCGCAGCCTGGGATGGCAAACGACAGCCCATGGGGGCGCACGGCCAGACACGGTCCCAGCAACGGACTCGGCGCGGGGAGGCCCCAGAGCTGGTAGGGGCCTCCACTCCCTGGGACCTTCCGTTCTAGTTCAGTTTCTTGCAAAAAGGCTTCCTCATGGTGTCTGGATTCTCAGGGCTGAAGTCAGCACAGAAGCCGTTGGGGCTCGGAGCTGGGGGGGCCTGTGCGCAGCTCTCAGAGCGTGTCTGGTGGGGGTACAGATACTCCTCCGCGAAGTTGGGGCACATTTCCACAAACCTGTTGAAGTCGGCTGGAAAGACAAAGGCATCTCGGTCACGGGGCCCCTACCTGAGGCCTGCGTGGGTGGCGACTTCGCTCCTGCCCGGGGGTCGGGGGCGCCCCAGGTTCCCTCTGTCGCACGTGACCGCCGTGAAGGCGAAGGGCAGGCGACCGAGCACTCTCAGCCCACTTCACTTTGGGGAGACCCGTGGACGTGTGTTTGAACGCAAACTGGACGACATGTTTGATGTCCAGCATGTGTGAGGGATGTGCTGCTCATAAAAGGAGCTGGTTTAGGGGCGGGATGGAGGGTCTACACGATGGCTGGGTGCTCCACCAGGTGCTACCGACAGACACATCTGTGCTGCGGACACCAGGCATGCATGGAGGGTCACTCTCTGCGTGGTTCACAGGGCCGGAGTGGCTTTGTGCCCGTGCATCCCCGGGTGGCCCTCGGACATGGTGCCAGACTGGAGTGCATCCTCGGGCTCCCGCTCAGGGTGCCCGAGGGCCTGGTGGTGCTCCGAGGCCCTGGTGCAGAGTGCACACTCTGGCGGCTGTGGGAAGATGGCCAGTGTCCCCAGGGGAGGTGGCGGTGGCTTTCCTGGGCAAGCTGCACCTGCCAGTGCTCACCACACCTTGAACACCGGACCCCCTCTGGGATGCACTGCCTCTGTTAATGCGGGGATGCCTCCAAACCAACACCCCTCAACTGACACACACCCCCTAAACACCGAAACACCCAAACCAATACACCCCCAACCAACACACACACCTTAACACCCCCCCACCACACACCTGCTCATGTCTGACATTTGGATGCAGTTAAAAAAAACATCCCAGTGAGACTTAGCCAGTAACCTTCCTGAGCAAACGCCTACGCTTTTCAGTGAGCAGAGGGGTGTTGCCTGGGGGTCCTGCTGGCCCTGGCCCTCCTCAGCCTGTGCACAGGCATCAGGTCTGCCTAAGGGGCTTGGCCAGCCCACACAGTGTGGCTACAAGTGACAGAGCCAAAGCTCCCAGGAGAGGAGACTCCCCCATGGTCAGTCCTGATGGGGGGCCCGGATACATGACTCCCCTGGGGTCCCCAGTCACAGACCCCAGGCTGCCACAGCCCAGCCTCAGCGCATGCCGCCTGCATCCCTGGGTCAGCATCTATCACAGGGCTCTGAGCTTTACAGCCGGGCTTGAAATGTGGGGTCATTAATTGTCTGCAGAAATCAGATTTGAAAGCTCCCAGTCCATGTTTGCCAGGTTTCAGAAAGAGCCTTTCTCTGGAGAATTCTGTGTGGCACAGGACGATGGGAGCCTGCGGAGCCCAGGTGGGCAAGGCTCCGTCTGTGTTCCTCCACCCCCCACACTGTGCACACACTCTTGCACAACTCGGCCACCCCCTGCTCCTGGGGCCACTCACCAAATGTGATCCTCCCCTTCTCCTCCTGGTCGATTGCCTGGAAAAGGTCGGTCACGGGAAGTTCTGCCACCCCTAGGGCGGTCTTGAGGATGCTGGACAGGGCACCCTCGTTGATGCTCCCGTCCTCTTGAGACCCATACATCTGCAGGGCAGGGGTGGCGTCACCCACGTGCTTCCCACCCCCGCCAGCCTGGGCGGCTCACGGCATTCCCGGGTCTCCGGCAAGCCCCGACCCGTGGCTCCAGAGCCCCAGTGCTGGAACTCAGCCGCCAGCCACGCGTGCGGAGCATGGAGCCTCCTGAGTGGGCACCCGCCCTCCCACCGGAGGCAGGACATTCATCCGCCTGGGCGGGGATGGTGCCTGGGGCGTTGCCTGGCACACAGGGGGCATTCACAGCAAATGCTCAGCGACAGGAATGAGCCGCCACCTTGCTTGGCCTTTGGGGTGACCTACTGGCCATGCCACTGTCCACGGCCTCTGCTGGTTTCTCTCAGGCAGCCGAGCGGTCACTGCAGGGGCAGCGGGTGCCGCTAGTGAGAGCGTGAGCCCTGGAGGGGGCTGTCCGGGAGACACTGGTGATGCATACCCCGCCCCTTGAGGTGAGACCAGCAGTATTCATGGGGGCCCCACCCTACCCCTGGTGCCCCTCCTTCTTGGCCTGGTTCACCTGCCCCTTGGGCTGGGGCATCGGCAGGCTGCCCAGCAGCACAATCCGTGCTCTGACATACAAGCCACGGGCCTCCTGCCATCACAGACCCTGCCAGGTGCCGTCAGAGGAGCTGCTGGGGGCCGATGAGAACAGGGTGCCGAAGGCAGAGCCTGCCAGGGGGCCGTGAGCCCTCAGGGCCTGGCCAGATGCGGGTGGGAGGAGGCCTCCCTAGACTGGGGCTACCAAGTGTCGACATTACCCAGCTAATTCCTGGGGAGTGACCCATGTAAGCCATCTTGACCTGAGGGGTTTCCCAGCATTGCTGAGGAGAGGGCCTGCTGGGGTTGTGAGAAAAGGAGGTTCTCCAAGAAATGAGAGGAAAGCAGCTTCCTGACTTATACATCAGGCTCCAGTGAGTCTGGCTAACGTGAGCTGTGGGAAGCGCCCCCTTGGAGACCCTGACACAGCTATGTCTCCAGGTGGGCAAAGTGGCCCAGCTCCTCCCAGGTGACAGTGCCCTGGCGAAGCTGGGATTGAGGGCAGCCAGGTGACCCTGCAGGTGAGCTGGGACCCCACTGTGGGCCTTCCTTCACTCCCAGAATCCCTGCATTGGTGCAGCCCAGCCCAGCTCTGGCTCTTCCTGTGGTCAACAGGCTGGCGCAGAGGCAGGGTTAGGAGAGCTGATGAAGCATGGGGCAGGCAGACATGCCGCAGGACCTGGCATGTGGCGCCCACCAGCACCGTCCAAGTGCCCTGGGACTCCCGGAGACCCTACTCCATGGCCTTCCTATGGATGTGGACTTCTGACTGTAGGAGGAAATTCATTCAGGGAGGTTTGGGGGCATTTTTACAAACAACGGCAAGTATAAGATAATGTGCAAATAGCAGGCAAATGATAACTTACAGTATAATGAAACCGGAAAACCCACCACAGATCTGACGCGACTCATCTCCCTGTCCCTACAAACAACTCATGTGACTCCATGACTTGCCTTGAACGCCAGCTGGACGGTGTCCAGAGTCCGGGCCGGCCGGCAGACAACAGACAGGGCCACGACATACTCCCTCAGGTCTATCCTGCCACCTCCGCTCTGTGGAAGAGACGCTCTCAGGACGAGGCTCAGCGACTTCCTGAGTGGGCGCAGGCTGGGTTTAATCCTGGCCTTTACAAGGACTTTCAGTCTGTAAGATGTCATGTGATGCGTATCAAGAAGGCACATGACCTGACAACTGTCACCTGCTTTCCTTTCAGGAAAGCAAATCGACCAATGGCAGGGCTCCGACGCGGCTGAGAACCCGGTCTGCTCAGCAGGGCAGTGGACTCAGCTGAGACGTGGTGCTGGCCACCCAGCACCAGGCAGTGTGGACTCTGCTGGGCGCCTCAGGCAGGCTGGGGGTGCACGGGACAGGGTGCAAGCAGGCCACTGAGTGAGAGGGAGGGGCCAGCAGGCAGATAGGGAGGAGCTGGGTGCAGGCAGGACTCCTGCCCAAGGGGAGGCGAGGGGGTGGGCGGAGGGAGGACTCCAGGTCACGGGGGGGAGGGGGTGACTCAGGGGAGGGATTTCTGGTGCACTGTCTGCCCCACCTGGGTGTCCTTTGAGGGGAAATGGCAGCCTTCCCTGCAATAGCCCCTGGCCCCAGGGGCGGGACTGGGGGGTCCCCAGGGTGAGGCGGGGGCAGGGGGGGTCCCTAGGGTGAGGCACGGGGGGTCCCCAGGGTGAGGTGGGGGCAGGGGGGGTCCCCAGGGTGAGGTACGGGGGAAACCCAGGGTGAGGCATGGGGGGAGATCCCAGGGTGCAGGGTGAGGCAGGGGGATCCCCAGGGTGCGTTAAGGGGCAGAGGGTACCCCAGGGTGAGGCGCAGGGTTGACTGGGGGTCCAGGAGGGTGCTCGGGCCCAGGCGGCTGGGTTCACGCAGGTGGTGCCTACGAGTTCCCGGTCTGGGAATGCGCCTGGCCCGGGGTGAGAGGCCCTCCCTGTGAGCCGCAGGCCCCTCCCCCCACCTCCCACCCGGTGTGTACGTGAATCAGCGGGACATGGAAACCAGACACCCGCTCGCTGGGTGAGACATGCGGTGCTCAGCCAACACCTGCCAGTCACATGTGGCCACAGGGTGCCCCGCCATCCACGTTCCCTGGCTCCTGTTCAAACCCCTGCTGCCCAAGCACCCAAGCAGCTGCAGCACAGTGGGGGCTGCGCTGGCAGAAGGTGCAGGTCGACGCCACCGGGCCAGGGGTCTGGCTTCCCAACTGGGTGCGAGAGTGTAGGGGCCAGCACAAGCACCGGCGCCGCGGAGCAAAGATCACATGACCCATGCGGAGGCCCTCAAGCGCCTGTCGCTTCCCTGCCACTCGCCTGACCCGACTCCTGGTTCTACAACAGGCAGACCGTGGCGCCCCTCGCTGCACACAGAGCACACTGCGGTGTCCATGGAATGCGCTGTGCTGTCCACACATTCACACTGTGGTTTACACAGAGCATGCCATGTGTTCACATGGAACATGCTATCTGTCTGCACAGAACATGCATGGCTGGAGCAGCCTTTCTCACACAGCTACCGCCGGCCCGGCTCCTATGCACCGGGTCTGTGTTGGGATGCAGACACCGAGGAAGGCCAGGTGTGGCAGCCTGCCCCTGCGCGCACTCTCCCACCCCAAGTCCCCCACACGCAGGGCTGCAGCGGTGTGAGGGCTGATCCCCACACGGCCAGGCCATGCGTGTGGGTGGAGGGGCGGGATGCTGTCCCAGGGTGCAGTCCTCACACACCACACAGGGGGCCAACAGCCATGGAGATAGAGCCCCTGTGGAGAAAGACCAGCCAAGCGGGGTCTCTGGGGAAGGGGACACTGATACCAGCAGGCCTGTGAGCAGTCGCACTTCAATTGTGTGATTATCAGCCACTGTTAACTTTAATGTCAGGTTTCTGTGTGTATCTGAAAGCACGAGAGACAGTACACCCCGTGGTGGGGGGTGGACTGCAGCACAGGCAGCGAGGGGGTTCCTTCTCTCCCCTAAAGCTGTCTCGGGAATGTTTACATCGCAGTGAAGACAGTTACTCCGAGGTCAGAGGCGGCGCCACCAAGCCTCCCACCCAGGGTGGTGCTCACCTCATCGAACAGGGAGAACATGTCTCCCAGTGTGTCCGAAAGGGGGACTTCCAGGTAGGCCGCGAACTCTGGGAGGTCGATGGCGTCCCCATTCTTCCTTCTAGCACTTTCTGAGTATTTGTCCAGATCTTTTTCAAGTTTTTCTGGTTTTAGACTAAAAAAAGAGGGAAGGAATTTTTTCAGTAGAATTCCAGAATGCTAAAAATACCACTGATATTTACTGTTGTATTTAAGGACTCAAGAAAATATTAAAGTTACTTATATAGCAGGCAGTAAATTAGTTTTCAAGAAAAGGTGTTCTAATAATCTGAAGGCACACAAAGTACTCTGCTGAAGCGTCTACATGGGCATTTGTACCCCCGTGGATGTGTGGACCTGCACCCTTGGGTGGGCCAGTCTGTCAGCTGGGGAGGCACCCGTAGATGGCTGCTTCTGACTTTCAAGGGTTGGAAGACACTTCCATGAAGAGTGAAGTTGACATTTGAAAAAAAAAAAAAGAAGCCCCACAAAAACCTGAGAACCAGCACGGTTTTCTCCTTGGTCTCCGGCTGGCCTTGGAGCTGGCTGCGTCCTCCAGGTGGGTCACAACAGTGCTCATGGGGACCCTGGGCCCGCGGACGGCAGCTATGCAGGCTCCGCCGACCCTCCCTGCATCCGCGAGGGCCACACTTGCCCCGCCACATGCGCCAGGGCACTGATGCCCATCCGTGATGGCTTCGGGGAGCATCACTTCTGGCCACCCGCCCAAACAAGAAAATACAGCAACTCACCCCAGGCCCCTCACCAGCCTGGCAAATTCTAGAAGGCAGGTGTCCGCGGGGAGACGAAGCTGTCCTTCTGCCAGGGCCAGCTGGCAGTCCTCAAATGTGTAGTCGGTTATAGAGACACCCAGGGCGCTGCAGGAGAGAGGCGGGCACCCCTCGTCAGCCTGCCCGGTGTGGCTGCCCTGCTGGCGGAGCCGCAGTGCTGGAGGGACACTCGGGGTGACGGCAGGTGTCGGCACGTGGCCTTAATAATAAGAGGCTCTGCAGGGCCCCTGTCTCGTGGACTCTACAGAACCAGCTTTGATGGCAGAAATACACATGGCAGAGCCACTTGCCGACTCACACGCCTGTCTAGCTCAGACCGCGGTGGCATCCACACTGCACAGTGATTTGTCCATGAGAATGTGTACATTTGAAAGGGCGACCCCTCCCATTGTGGGATGTAAGACCTCTACCTGCCTGGTAAATGATACATTTGCTGACATTTCCTGTTCAAATTCTGCACCCCCATAAAACTTACTTTAAACATTGAAAGG
The DNA here is from genome assembly GCF_030020395.1 of Manis pentadactyla. Classification (NCBI taxonomy): domain Eukaryota; kingdom Metazoa; phylum Chordata; class Mammalia; order Pholidota; family Manidae; genus Manis; species Manis pentadactyla. Next base: position 141,127,752 of record NC_080020.1, on the reverse strand, counting down.
AGAAACTGGAAGAGAAAGTCATGAAGAGCACATTTTCCTTGATTGGAATCGCTCATGGGGCACCACAGGAGGGGCAGTGGGGACCAAGCAGCTCTGCCTGGAAAAGCCCCCAGTGTGCCTGCTGGCACTCAGCCTGAGAAAGAACTTGAAGCAGCTACACGAGCTGTCGGATCAGGAGAGCCGACGTCTAACACCCAAGAGCTGGACTAAGGACACGGTGTGTGAGGATGCCTGATGGGCGGGCAAATCCCTCCCACCCCCATTTTTCAGGACTCGTGTCCAGCTGTGAGTCGCCCCTCCATCCCTTTGGCTCCTGTTGGCACAGCAGAGGCAGTCTCCGGTGATTGCAAGGGCAGGAGGCTGGGTCGTGGAAGCAGTGCCCTGAAGCCCGCCTTCCGGGGGTAGACCTGGGGAGGGCTGGGTGCAGGGTCACGCTGGAGACCCTGGCTAAACCCCTCCATACTCCCGCTGGGCCAAGAGCACCGGCGGAGGGAGGCTGGCTGGCCATGCTGCCAAACCAGGAAAGCCATTCCCCCTTGGCAGAGGCCGAGAGGCCTGCCCCTGCCCCTGCCAGAGCTGGGGGTCTCCTGCCTGACCCTCCCCAGAGGGCTGTTGGGCCTGAGCAGGGTGAACGACATGGAGGAAGGAGGGAGAGGAGACAGGCTTCCAGCAGCAGAGGTGTGGGCTCCTCGCCCTACCCCTAACCCAGGGCGCCCTCCCGAGCCCTGCGGGTTGGGGGGGCATAGTTCTCATGCGTGCCTACAGAACGCGGCCCCAGCGTGCAGCAGCCTTAAGTGGAGCTACTGGGGGGGCGAGTACTCGGAATGCAAGGTGCACAGAAGGGTGATGTTTAAAGTCCATATTGAGCATGAAATATACACGCTGAACAGCGGACCACAAATTTCAATTATTGGCCTCATTCCCCATCTCCATCAGGGCAACCGGATGCAAGCTCCCCCAGGCTTTGCAGTTAGCTCAGCATTATCATGGTCTCTACCCTGCCAGGAAGTGAGCATGCGTGTGGTGCCTGAAACAAGAGGGCACGGCCCCGTGGGGACTTAGTTCAGAAGCTCCACCTGTCCTTACAGATGGCCAGGAGTCGCTTTTAAAGTTGGCACCTCCCTCAAGTCAGTGGGCAAGCCAGGACTCAGAGCTGAGCCAGGTTTCAGGACGGATCACCTCTTCCTAAAGAGAACGTGGGGCAGCCACTGTGCAAGTACAGACACTCCCCTCCTCCCCCAACCCCACACACACTGGTTGGGCTTCTCATTTTGACAGTAGTTCCCCATTGCCATGATGATATTATGTCAATCCCCCAGGAGGGAAACAGTGACTTTCCAGACTTTCCTCCAGGCTGGTGAATCCCCTTGGCAAACTGAGTGACAGTCCTTGGGGACAGAAGCCGAAACTGAGGAGGAGCATCTCTGACTGTTCCACAGTGGGGACGGGGCCAGCTCGGGGCTGCCCAACACGCGCATGGGGTTCCTGGACATTCTCAGGTGGGGCTGAGGACCAGGGAGGTGACGACCCCCTTCCGCGTTTCCCCACTTCTCCTGTACCTGCTGGGCCACGGTGGTGCCCTGGGGGTTACCTGCCCTTTTCTGGTTAACCCCCAGGGTGCCGTCTTGGCCCAGCAGGTACAGGAACATGTGAGGCTTCTCCATTAATACAGAGAGTTTCTTTAGGACGTACATTTAAAAATTTTTAGTAGCGAATTTATTTGACGATGTACTAAAAAAATACACTAACTCACTGAGGCTGCAATTCTGTGGCTATTATTTATCAAGTGGTTAGATGGGTCACCAAGGGTACTGATTTCCCAGAAGTTGAGAGTCCAGTACATCCTGATGGCTGACTGCCCCATATGTGTCCTGGCATGTGATTCAGAGAGGGAGAAGGAATCTGAGGTGGGTGCCAGAGAGGAGACAGGGAGTGTGCACTGGACCCTGTGCCCTGCACCTGGCCCCTGCAGGAGCATGTGGGCAAAACCAGAGCACACCCCTGAGTCTTAATTTACATTCATGGAGGTCAGGTGTGTGACTGCTGCGCACAGTCACAGACGGCACAAGGCGGGGCCTGGAGTTCACATGGTGAGCAGAATGTGCAAAGCAGGGCCTGGGTGTACACAGGGAGGAGACCCACTTGACCTCAGAAGCCCGTCACACCAGCCAGCACAGCCCTCAAAGCCCTCCCAGCCCTGCAGGCCTCCCCACAGGTGACACGCTCTGTTAGAGCCCCTCCTGGCACCTCAGGGGCCAAACTCAGAGGCAGCCTGGGTTGGAGGCAGATGAGAGAGGAGAGAGGGAATGGGACATGGAGGGAGGGAGGCAGGCAGGGGGGCAGGTGTGCGCTGGACTGCCCCTGTAAGAAACCCCTGTGGAATTGTATAAAAGTAGGACGGTAGACTGTCCCTAACAGCATGCATGCTCGTCCTGTAAGCAGCACAAGTCACCTTAGAGGAGGACACGTGCAAAGCCATGCTTAGCTCGGTGAGAGGAATAAACGCAGTAATAAACATACATGTGTTAACTGACAAGTGAGGCTTCAAGGATGCCCCATGTGGGTCCTGAGGTCTGCCAGGCCTCATTGCCCGTCTCCATTGGGGCACCCGGATGCAGCACCCAGCAACTGAGGGCTACGGGCACACTCGAAATTTGTAAAATTATGTGATGGTTAACCATTTTCTAAATGTTGAATAAGTGGGAGTATCACCAAACAAGAACAGGAGACATGAAGCGAGCAGCCTGCACACCGTCACCTCATCCTCACTGGCTTTGTAAAAACCCATTTTTCTAATGCTACAGGCTGTTTTCTCTGAGCAGTGCTAAGGTGGAAGCCAGCAGGTGGACAACAGCGGTGACACTCGGGGAACTGAAGGGGACCAGCGCCCCAGCGGATGCCCCCAGACAGTCCCGGGAGGAGGGGTGGCCACTCACTCAGCCATCACACGCCGCACATTGCTGGCGTACAGCGCAGGGTCCTTCCTCTCCTCTTCGGAAGGGCTGTACACGGGCAGGAACTGAGCACACAGAGAGGCGGTGTTACTTATACAGTACCACGAGACACTCACCCTGCCTGCACCATCTTAAGTGATGGTCACAAGTGTGATCTGTCAATGCATCTCCCACTAGGACCATCACACAACTTTCACGTGGGCACACACACACACATGTGCAAAAACTCCAGCTACCCATTCCTCACCTAGAGTGTCCGCGCCCCCACCTGAAACAGAAGCTCCTGCTCACTGGGGCATTTCTGTATTTCTAACTTTCCACAGTGGGAGTTTTTACATACAAAAGAATTACAGTTGATCTCTGAACAACTTGGGGGTTAGGGGCACTGACATGCCCTATAGTAAAAATCCACAAGTAACTTCTGACTCCCCCTAAAACTTTACTAATAGCCCACTAATAACATAAATACTTGATAACACATATTTTGAACATGTGTTATAAATCATACTCTTACAATAAAATAAGCTAGAGAAAAAAAAAAGGCTTTTCAGATGTCGTAAATCTCCAAAAAATTTCCAATATATTTACTGAAAAAAGTCTGCATGTAAGTGGACCACACAAAGTTGAGTTGTTCAAAGGTCAACTGTACAACAGGGTATCTGTACAGATCCCAAAATAACATTGTATGTGGTGCCTGTGAAAACACAACACTGTGTAGGCAATGTAACACTGTAGAAAGCCCACAACTTTGTATCATATAGACAACAATGTACTGTTATACAACATTGTATCCGTGCAAACAACAGAACATTTTATAACACTACATCTAAACAGACAATCCAGTGCTGTACACACTCTATCTGTCCAGACTTCAATGGACGCTGTACGACATGGCATCTACATAGACCCCGATCGACACCGAATTTACTTAGACCCCAGATGACATTGTATAACACTATCTATACAAACCTCAATTTCCACTTGATTGTGAAACTGACACAGCGTGAGCCACAGGATCTCCAGTCTTAAAAACAAACACATCGATAGCACTGGTTAACAGATTCTCAGTTCATTTCGGTTAAATGACTTCCAGTTCTGGGACACAATCTCTGGATCCCCTTTCCCTGAAGAGGGCACTACTGGGAAGTTAATTCTCTTTCAGGAGGGGAGCTAAGCCTTCCTCAGCCTGACTCAGATCAGAACACAGCGACGCGTGAGAAGGCTACCTCCATCAGGCAGCGGTCGGCACTGCTCCTATTAAGCACACCTATGCCTGCTGCTTGGATCTGCCCTGCAAGCCACCATTTCCCAAGTTTGTCCTCTAGCTTAGGAAACCTTGGTCAGCCTGACCCCAACTCCGCCTGGACACCCCCTAGGCCCAGAGTGACACTGTCGCCACACCTGGCCCCCCAGGTCCCTGGTGCCAGAACCAAACAGCCACTCTTGTGTTGCCGGAGCTGGAAACAGGGAGCCTCGTGGAATCCCCTGCCCATGGGCCCTTGCTCGCCCACCATGAATTGCCCTCTTCTCTCTCTGGATGTGCCCTACTTCTGTGTCATGGCCAGCCGCAAGTCCAGGCCTCCAGGACCCCGGAGGAACCACTCCCTTGCCCTGCCCCCAGCTTCCACCTTGCCCCTTGCCACTGGCACTTCCCAGTCCGGCCTCAGCAATGCCAGCGCCACCACATGGACTTGCAGCCCCTCATGGCACCTCTCAACACTGTGGCCAGGCCTGGAGAGGCCTGGAGGTCCTGGGAGGGCTCTGCCTGGCCTCACCACCCACTGGCCTCCAAACACCAGCTCAAACATTGGCACCCTGCAGGACTGTGTCCAGGAGCCCCCATGCCTCCCCCTCACCGCCGTGTCCAAGGAGGGCGGCCCCAGAATTCCCCTTTCTTTTCCAGGGGCCACCAGGCAGATGACCTGACGGGAACCCCGGAGCGGACAGGCTCAAGGCAGGTTCTGAAGTTCTCTGCCACCTTCCTGCTGGGGCTGGAGATTGTTAGCACAGCCCCAGAGCCCGGGGGGCCACAGCAGGCCAGCTGTGCACATCTCGTCGTCACAGCGGGCTGAGCCCAAGGGCACAGGCCCCTCACGTGGGCTGTGGGCCAGTCCCTAATGTGCAGAAGTAACGGGCGTGCAGGGCAGTCCCGAGAGTGGCCCTGGGCTTTCTGGGAGGACAGGGCGAAGCGGACGGTCTGACTTACGCTCCAGGTCCCTGCCACGTCCACGTGATGGTGTCCTGGGGGCAGGAGAGGTGCAGAATGAGTCAGGACTGCAGGCTGGGGGCCAGGAATCCCCACAGGCACCCTTCAGACCCTTCCCCCCCCCACCGCCAGCCTGGCTGCTGGGCCCACCCTGACCCAGGGACGCGGACCTTCCTCCCAGGTCCCCTTGGGGGCAGAGGCCGGTGCTCACGGCCTGTAGGACCCCCAGACACGCTCACCTCTCCGCCCACAGCTCCGAGGCCATCAGTTCCGATGTCCACGAGATGCAGCCCCTGGCCCCTCCCCTTCCTGCTCCCCTTCCCCAAGTGTCCCTGGGGACTTCAGTCTGTGACATGGGGACCTGTTCTGCCTCTGCTCTCAGACATGCTCGAGGGGGCCTTGTGAGCAGGGCCTGTCACTGGCCACACGACGCTGTGCCAGCCTCACTCCACACACCCACCTCTACCCCACGAGTCCTGGCCGCACCCCCAGAGACGCTCATGGGTCAGCCCCGGGCCCAGGGAGAGCTGAGCAAACAGTGCAGGGGCCTCGCCTCGCCTCTGCTGTGTGCCCAGGGCCCCGGAGCGCTGCCGACTCTCCATCCTCACTCCGTCACACCACCAAGCGGGGGACTCAGCTGACACATACCCTGTCTCCATCCTGACACCGGCCCCCATGTGGGCTTCCTCCTCCTGCAGTCCTTCCCCCCAACGCACTCTTCCTGGGAGTTCTGTAAAGCTACCTGCCAGGGCACCCCCACCTCGCTGCCCCTTCTTTGCACATCTGCACTGCAACCCGGGAGCAACGGAGTTCTCCTGCGACCACGCAGCTGACGGGCACACAGCAGAGACCTCCTGCCTCCCTGCCAGGGGTGCCAGATGCCCGGGGAGCCCAGTAAAGGCACCTTGCTTCCAGTAAGTCTACAGAACTGAAAGAATGGAAAGCCTAGGATTTACACCAGCAGATCCTTATTTTCAGAAACTGCTGAGGTGCACCCTCTCCGGTTTCGGGTGTGTATTCTAAGGACAGCGTCTGTCGGCTTGTGCTGCGGCCACACCCAGGTGGCTCCTGTTCGCTGGCCGCTGACAGCCTCCGTCCAGGACACCAGTGCACAGCTGCAGGCACAGGGGCCGGTGGCAAACCTGGACCCTACAGGCCTGGCCCGGCAGCCGGTGGGCCAGGGGCCTCCTGCTCCCAGAGGTCACGGTAACCCTGACACCAACAGGTCCAGCCTGTGTCAGGACCTGCAAGTCTCCTCTTTGCCATTACGCTGACACGCAGTGACAGAGGGAGGTCCATGTATGGAACAATGTCCCCAAGTGTCCCCACCAGACACCCGCTCTGAAGCCTCTCTACTCCTGTCCCCTGAACTGAGGGGGGGTTTGTTTGTCAAGGTCACCTGGTGCTCCAACCCCAAATGCCCCTCTTTTAATTTTGCATTTAGAACTTAACTAGTCATCACTAGACTCCTATCCTGCTGCCTCCGGCCTTCTGGAACTTACATCTTAATTGTAAACTTCCCAGGACGAGCTCCTGAGGACATGGGGGTGCGGGCTTCACACCAAAATGCCAGGACAGACCACGACAGTGGTCAGCACCTTAGCGCCCATGAACATGGGGCCTTGTGCGCCAGCACGGGGCGGGGCGGAAACTCACCAGCTTGTTTGGGTACCGTAGCACCACAGGCTGGACAGGGACTCCCGGGATGAACGCCCCTGCGGAGAGAGGGACACGGCGCAGGTGCTCGGCCTGCCCTTGGCTGGCCCTGGAGCAGGACAAGCCTTCCCACCGAGCCTTCCCAGCCAATGGGTGTTCGGGGCCAGGCGGCTCTCCCCAACCTTGGTGCTGGTCCCAGCCCGACCCTGAGAAAACCCAGGGCGCACCGCCCAGCAGGGACCGATGACAGGGTGTCTTCCAGCCGAGAGGCCTTTGGTGGCAAAATTCGGGGGCCCTGGTGGCTGTGAGGGGCTCCCCTGTGCTCCCAAAGAGACAAGGAAACAATTAAGAAAACTACACACCAGGCTTGAAGGTGATCAGGCACGTCCTATTGGTGCACGTTCCTTCTGGAAAGATCATTATCTGGGAATGGAAAAGAAAAGGTCAGCCTTAAGGGGAGAAGTCCAGGGTTTACTGGTGCCAATTCTTGGTCTGGTTTCTTTACTGCTGACTTTATTTTGGTGCTTTAACTACGTTCAGTTGAAAATGGTAAGATACATTATAGAAGTGCACATCGAATTCCTAACTATGGATTATATTAAAATCTGAAAAAAAAAGCAACCAGAATGCGAGCAGCGGTGCAGTGCATGCCCCCTTAGACTGCGGGCCCTGTACACGGATAAGCATCTCGCCATGGCTGTGAGGACGTAATGTGGGCCCAGCACAGGCGTCCCACAAGCCCTCGGGGACAAAGGCACTTGGGGGGGCGCCCTTGGCTGAGGGAACACGGCCTCGGGCAGGGTGGCGAGGCCCATGGGGAGGGCCAGCAACCCAAGACACCCCAGAATCCGCAGGACAGCAGCACCCGCCAGGCCTGCAATCACTCCCACTGACGCCTGGCAAGGAGATGCAAACTGAGCGTCCCCACGTGCTGGAAAACGTGGCCCTGAACAGAGGGGGCGACTTGTGCCTGTGGGGGCGGCAGCCAGGGTACTCTGGGAGTCATAGCCCCCACGGGCTGCCCATGGGCACTGGTGCCTGGATGCCACCCGCCCAGGGAGCCCGCTGGGGTTTCCAGCTTCTCAACAAAGAGGACCAGAATGCAGGAGAAGCCAGATGCCTGCTGACGTCAGGGGGCCACCACCCCACAGCCTGGGCATGCCTTGTCCATGCTGCACGGGCTCCAGACGCAGGTGGGCCAAGCTCAGTCCAGGCGTTCTAGGAGCAGGTGTGTGCACACTGCAGACCGATGGGCTAGCCAGACACGAGGCTGTGCTGCCTGGGGCAGGGGACCCAGCTCTTTCTGAGTTAGAACTCTCTGAAAGGTTCATTTTCAGTAAAGATTCGGGAACCTGAGAGGCGTGTGAGAAGTGCTTTACTTTTAAAATTTTGGGACCCAAAGTACCTGATATTTAGCACTCCTGGATTCACACACTCATCAGAAACAAAATGAACAAAATAAATTCAGCCCCAAGGAAGGCAAGTCCTGGCCCTTTAGTCCCCCAATCCCCAACCTCCAAGTTCACATTTCAAAGTAACGTCCCCACACGGGAACAGGGCTGTCACCTGTGGCCACTTTCCATTTGACTGGGCCCGTCTTCTGATCTCCTCCACCGTCTTCCTGCGGGAGGCTTGGTCTGATCGGGACACAAACACTGGCCGTATGTACTTTATCAGAGCTGGAAGAGAAGGTGTGACCCTCGTGTGGAGTGCGCTGCTCCTGCCACGGGAGGCAGGCAGGGACTCTGGGCTGTCCCTAGAGGGGCCCCATGGGCGCACCATGGAGTGGGTGGCAAGTCAGTGCCTGACCACGAGGGCACCGGCCAAGCCACCAGAGCGCTGCCAGTGAACAGAGAGAGCGTGCAGCCCTACAGCCCAGGGGCCAGCAAAGCCACCGAGTGTCAGAAGTCCGCCGAGCGCCTCCAGTCCCTGTGTTGACAGGGGATGGGGTGGGGGGTGGAGTGGGGGGGGGCAGAGGCACAATGTATGAGAGCCTCTCAAATGTGCCACTTATTAGAAAGACAAAACAAAACCCAAGCAATATTCTTTACATAACTGTCAGATGAATGCTTGAACTCACGAGAACTCATAGAGAATGTGGACAGAGTGGGGACCCTGGGCCGGTGGACCCCCTCAGCCCCTGCAGCTCACATGGCTCCAGAAGCCCTGTGGATGTGCAGAGACATGTGCTCAGCATGACACATGGATGGCCAGGAAGGCTCAGACTAAAAGATGGAGAGGCTGGCAGGCCAGCGCGGAGCAGCGGGGCAAGGACTGGGGACAGGTGGGCGGTCCCTGGAGCCACGGGGTATGAATGGGAGCAGGCAGCGGCCCGAGGGGTGCTCCTGATGGGCCCCATGTGGGCTGGCAGGGCATGGGCAAGAACTGCCACATGCGAGGGGGTCATGTATACGGCCCAGATTCCTCACGGGCTCCAGTAATGGCACAATGAGCTCAGGGCCGCCCAAGAAAGAGTGCCCACATCTTGACCCTGGAACCTACGAATGTGGCCTTATTTGAACAAAGGGTCTGTGCAGACTTAACTGGTAAAGGATCTGGGGAGGAGGTCTTGCTAGCGTGTCTGATGACCGGTGTCCTTATTAGACACGTGAGGAGGCCATATGAGGATGGAGGAGGAGGCTGGAGCATGCCCCCAGGACCGCCTGTGCCCCTAGGAGCCGGATGTGGCAGGAAGGGCTCCCACCTGCCCCTGGGGTCCCCGGGCGCATGGACTTGGGCCCCCAGTATCACACTGCTGGCTCCAGACTGAGACAACATAAATTTCTGTGGTTTAAGCCTCTGGTTGGCTAATTTGTTCTGTGGCCTCGGGACACTTATGCATCTGGGTTGTGGTTCAGTTAACAGTGGGTGAGAATGGAGTCAGTGAGCTATTCCCAGACTTCTAGAACTCCTGTGTGACAAAGGAAATGCATTCTTTTCGGACAGAGCTTGAAGAAGGACCTTGACATGTGGTGATAGTTGAGGGCACTTGTGTGCTAATAAAAACAAAATTCACAATTAATGTATGGACGGAACATCAAAGGAAAAAATCAGGGACACCAGGTGCCTATTTCATGTGGGTATAGCTGCACCAAGCAGTGGGCAGGGGCTCGCCGGGCAGCCCACTCCAGTGCGGGGGAGAGCAGGGGCTCACTCACTTCCCCATATCGGGATGTCTCTGCTCTCTGCCTTCATCACGATGGACGACATCGTCATGGTGACGGGGATGGCATCAAAGTAGGAGGAGTGTGGTGCCAGGGTGAGGATGGTGGCCTCGGTGGGCAGGGCCTGCCGGCCCTTCACAGCCACCCAGTGGAAGCCACCGGCGAACCACATGATGCGCATGATGGCCTTGAGCAGGAAGTCCACCACCCTGCAGAAGAAGGTGCTGCGGTCAGACCGAGACCCCGTGTCCGCCTGTACCTCCTTAGTGCAGCGCCAGGGTCATGGGGACGGACACTAGAGAGCCAGTGCTGACCTCTGCCAGGACGCTGGGCACAGTACAGGCCAATCCCTGCTGCAAGAGTGTTAATGAGACGAGGAGGAGAGAAGAGATGGACAAAAACTGGGGAGATGAAGTAAACATCAGCCTAGGTCAACTGCATTTGCTTCCTATTTAAAAAATATATATATGACAATTTAGGTATTTAAATCTACACACTCTCATTCATAGTAATCTATGACAAGCTACAAAATGGACCATTACTCAACACATCACTGAAACCCACGGAGGGGGTGGAGGGTGCGGTGAACGGCCCAGCAGGTGAACCATGGGCTGCACACACCTTAGTCCACAGGGAGAAGAGACCTTTACAAGGGGCCACATCTCCCTCAGCTACCGGGTGACGTCAGAGATCAAATTGGGTGAAGCTGCCGCATGAACCCGAGAGGTTAAACCTTACTGGACTTACTGGACTGATTTCCCAAAGGGCTTAAAAACCCTCTCAAGGGAATTCCAGAAGATGAGTCCCGGCAGATCCGAGCAGCAGCCAGTTGGGAGGAGAGCACAGAGCACAAAGCCCCTGAGGAGCCACCTTGAAAAGACCTTTGTTTGTTGGGAGGAGAACCACTGAGAGGCACCATGTTGAGACCTGGGACTAAGTCTGCTGCTCTTTCTAGTGCTGGGTGTGACCATGCAGGCCTGCACTTCTGTTACTTGTTCAACGGCACATTTTTATATGCACTTTTCTGCATACATGTTATTTTTCACAATAAAAACATGTACAAAAATTAAGGCCAATAATGCCACTAATGAATAAGGAGGAAGAAATAAGGCTCTGGTGGGGTGGGAGAAATGAGGCTGCAGTGGAGGCTGCCATGGAAAAGGAACCAGTTTGGGGAAGGCAGGTTCAGAGGCAGGAGGGAGAGGAGGGCTGGGGGAAAGAGGGGATGAATCCCCATCTTTCTTTTGGAGACATGTCCCCCACCCCGAGGTCAGAAGGCAAGTGTACTGGAAGGAAACGCCATACCTGACAATTCTCTCCAGCCCTGGGAGGAATTCTCTCCCTGGTCCAGCTACCTAGTGGGAAGGGCCGGCCTGCAGTGTGGACGCTGGCCTCCAGCAAAGGCCTGCTCACTGTGCAATGTTGGGCCAACACCACTCGCCACGGCAAAGGAGGCCAGCGCCAAGCCAGGTGCTATGGCTTCCCCAGGGAAACTGACTTAGGGGCCAGCTGTACAGACACAGGGCAGGGACCCATTCATCACCCCACCCTGTGACTGCCATGCAGGTAGACACCTTAGCACCTGAGACACGCAAGCAGGACCTGCCATATGACAGAGAACAAACTATGACCCGAGGAGACACCAGGTATAGGTGTCCTTAACATCAGAGAGGTGGCTAAAGTCTACACCCCCCCGTTTGCTCGGAAGAATGGGGTTCTGAAAGGTATAGAGCACAAGAAAAACAACACACTCTTGGAAATAAAATTCCCTCTGCAGAAATAACCAATTTATAGGAAAGGCTGGAAAGTGGTGGGAAGGAAATTTCCCAGAACACACAGGAAGAATGAGAGGAAGACAGAACTACAAGGTACAAAGAAAACGGTTATTTAGAATTGAAGAAAGATAGATCTTTGCACCATGTCAAGGTGCAGAGCAAAATGATTGAAAAACAAGAGACCTACACAATTTCCTCTGTGCTTTTTCAAATTTCCAAGGACAAAGAGAAGATTCCAAAACCTCGCAGAGAAGAATAGACAGGCCCCTCCAGAACCAACTCCATAGATGTTACAGGGAGTCACATCTTCAAAGCTCTGAGGACAGTGACTTGGAACCTGCAGTTCTATACCCTGCCAAACTATCCACCCACACCGAGGGACGGATATGAAATGTGTCCGAGTTCTTCTTGCAGGTGCTCTTTCTGATACTCCAAAGTCTAGGACAGAATAAAGGAAAGACAAAAACAAGCAAAACCAGCCCCAGGAAATAAGACGTGCCCAAGGGAGCGGCAGAAAGGCGCTGCGTGCAGCAGAGCCCCACACCATGTGAAGGCGGGGCACCAGTGTGGGGGCTCGGGACCCTCTGGGAAGAGAGCGCAACCGGGGCAGCGGCAGTAAGACCACGGGGTGGAGAATTTTGAGACTACACTCAGTTACTCTTCTATCTGTAACAGGAAAAATGAAATCTTGGAATTCTGTAGAAAAGAGAAAAATACAAGGTGATGTTCAAACACAAAACAGGCTGACAGACACAGAACTCGGAGCACTCCTGGGCGTGAGGAAAGACACCCATGCCATGACATGAGCGCACGCTCCTGCGCTGGGCGGCCCTGCCGGGTGCACGTGTGCCAATCACCCACCCGGTCAGGGTCGGTCCATAGCGGACCCAGAGAGCTGCCCCCTCATTAGGGAGGCCCATGGAGGCAACTGCGGAGAACCTAAAGCCAAAGGCAGGGTGGGAGGAGCAGGGCAGGACATGGAGGTGGGGCAGCAAGTAAACTTGTGCTTAATCTTGATGCACATAATATTCCTCTGACAAAAACAAGAAACTAAAGGGAAATGCACATGTGCACCCAGGGCGTACTGAACACTCACTCTGCCCGGCCATGAGCACCGGGGGCATCTGGCAGCCCAGGCAGAAATCCTGCCTGCCTGGAGTCGCCCTCTAGTGGTACAAATAAGAATTAAAAAAAAACAGTCAACTACGGGTGTAAGTAGGAAAAAGTATTATGACTGAAAATAATAAAAATGGAGGAGGAAAGCAAGAACTGGGGTGGGGGGGGCAGCCCCTGAGAAGGTGCCAGGCCCTGAGGCAGGAGCCCAGGTGTGGGCGCAGATGGTGAGGGCATGTGGGTGCTGAAGGGACAAGGCTTTGACTCTGGGGACACGGACCTGGGGGCTCCCACAGGGCTGAGAGCAGAGAGCTGTGCTCTGACCCCCACTTGTGCAGGACCCCTTGACCGCTGTGAGGAGGGAGAGAAGCAGAACTGGGGACAGGCCACTCCAGGAGCCAGGGCTGTGGTGGCAGCTGGGAACAGGGAAGGGGGCTGGGCGGAGGGGTTCTGCGTGCTGCAGGTGCAGCCACCGCGTCTGCTGGCCTGGAGGGGAGGCACGAGAGACAGGGTCCTAGTGACACCTGATGGAGTCGCCATCGGCCGGGGCGGGGCTGTGGCTAGAGCAGGTGGGGTGATGGGAGCCAGCTGTCTATTTGGGCAGGGGGAGTTTGAGACCACCTACGGACAGGTTAAGTTCTGGGGTTTGGCTGGAGGAGAGGTCTGGGAGCTGTCAGCTTGCCTCCCACAACTAGAGCTCACAGGAGAAGCACAAGACACATGGGGTTGGGGGAGACACAGTGCGGCAGAGGAGGAGGTCGGGGGCCACTGGCATGGGGGCGGCCTGGAAGCTAAGCGGAGGGCGTCCAGGCACAGAACCCGGGGGGTGGCTCCTGAGCAGCAGGCGTGTGAGTCCCCCTGTATTTGGACATGAGGTCAAACGAGGTCAGGAGGGCGGGGCTCTGGTCTGAGTAGACTGGTGTCCCTACCCAAAGGGGAGCAGTCACCAGAGGGCACAGCGAGGTGCCTCGGCAAGCCGGGAGGAGGGCCTCACGGGAACCAGGTCTGCGGCTCCCCTTCTCTGACCTGGAGCCTCCGGGACCAACCATGAAGCATGACTCTCTGTGGTTCTGGCTCCCAGCCTGCGGCCCTGGTTATGGCAGCAGGACAGGCTAACACAGCCTCTTCTGCACCATGTAAGATGGCTGAAGGGTGATGGGCCATCCCACCATTACCGCCTGCCCCGGTCTGGCTCAGGTGTCGGCCTGCTGGCTGGGTTTCGCAAGAAGATGCTGTGGCTTTTACAAGACTGTGTTTTGAAAGTCACTCACACTAAGTGTCTTGTGAAGTTGTGTCATTTCCCTTCATTGAAAACCTGAAATTCTTACTTTCGGAAGGTTCAAATGACCAACTTCTACTGGTCAAAAATCCTTGCAGATCTAACACCAATCTTAGATCTTAGCTGAGACACCACTTAGCTGAGCAGAGTGCAGAACAGCCCACCTGCCACTACACGACAATTCTGCGGCAAAGGTGCACATGCTGGATCCTGCCGCTCCTGATCCTGCTCCCTCCCACCTCCGTGCCCCCAGCCTCCAGCACGACTGCTCTGTCTCCCCCTGAGCAGCAGGCCCAGCCAAGGCCCTGCACAGAGCTCTCTGTAAACACTGCTGCATGGGGCCCAAGGGCTGTGTGCGAGTGCAGCCAGCTCAGCACACATGTGCACACACATGGGCATGCACATGTATATACATATGCTCACACATGCACACCCCATGCCATGCACACCCACCCATGTATACACACGCCACACATGTAAACACACACGCTCTCTCATGTGCACACACATGCATGGATGACATGCAGTCTCGGGGACCAAGACACCCAGAGCCGCCCTGAAACTTTGGATGTCTGCGAGTCCTCCTGCTGGGTGGCACTCCAGGCCCGACACGAGCACGGGAGGCTGGAGCTGGAGTTTGCTGGGGCCCACTGATCACCATGAGGCCGGTCAGCTGTTCACAGGAGGAGACGCCCAAGGAGCCCGCGCGGAGTGGGGCAGAAGCAGCCTGTCTGCTTTGAAGACAACATCTGCCCTGGTGGGAGAACCGAGGATGGAGTGGAGCTGGGCCAGGAGCAGGAAGAAAGGGGATCAAGGCAGAGGGGCTGCGGGTCACCAGCCTGTCATCACTGACATCCCACACGTGGACTCAAATCACTTCTAATATGTCAAAAACTACAAAATCTCGGCCTTTTAGCTATGGACTCCCCAGCAAAACTGAAAATCCAATTCCTATTTGGTCTAGACTTAGTTCGATGATGCCTGGGATACTAAATTCATACTTTACGGTTAAAACATTACAAAAACCCACCTCAAGCTAGAGCACCTCTTCACAGGGAATCAGGACGGCCACATGGTGGACCCAGCACCTAGGCTCAGGGCAGCAGGCCTGAGCAGGCATGGCTGCTAGGGCGCCCGCCCTCCCTCCCTCGCACACTCCCTCGCTCACCTCCCAGCACCCCTAGGCCAGGCGCTGTGTGGGGACAGTGGGAGGACGGCGACAGCTATCTGGGTCTTCTAGGGAGGAGCGCAGACTTCATTTGAAAATGAGCACAGTCTAAGCACATAAGATGCCATGCAGAAGGGTGTATGCAGACCCCACATGAGTGGTACCCCCAGTCACAGCACCCCACATGCCAGCAGCACGGCACCCTGACTGTAACTGGCCATCTCTGCCCTGCACGTGATTGTTGTACGTGACCACCGCCTGCTGGCACCGCCGGGGACAGACCCAGTTCTCACGTGCCTCCCATGGGCATCAGTGCCCTGCAGCTCAGACACTTTCCAGAGCCAATCCACTAAACCTGTAAAGGGCCAGGGAGCAGATATCTTTGGCTTTGTGGCCCTGTAGCCTCTGTAGCTACCCCACTCTGCCCGGAAGTGGTGCTGATGGCATGGAGTGGGTGTGGCTGTGCCAATAAAACGTTATTTACAAAAGCAGGCGGAAGCCACGTTTGGCCTGTGGGCCCTTTGCCAATGCCTGCACTACACGAATGTTTCTATTTCTTAATAAACATTCGAGGGCCCCTTATGGCTGGTCAGAGGCGCCGGAGCACAGAAGGGCTGCCGCACTTTGGCTTCATGGCAGGAATGTGACTTCCGAGACTCTGCAGGCATTTGTCCGAGTCCTTCCGGTACCTGGACATCTTCACCCCCTACAGGCATACACTTAGGGGCGAAGAACAGCTTTAGGGACTGGAATAAGCCAGAAAATGCGCTTTAAGTTTCTGTGGTCCATGTTGGGTGTTTAGTTAGGATGCATTCGCAACACATCCTCCCACAGATAGCTCAATGAGTACAGCAGGGGAGCATTTAGGTCTGTCAGCAAGGAGGGAGGCCAACCCTGCGGAGACCAGCCCGGGGGACAGATGTTGGCTGACACACAGCGTCAGGGCTGGGGACATGGAAACATGGGCATCTCCGTGCTGTGGACATGGAAACAGTGGTCACGTGGCTCACAGAGCCTTGGAGGAAGCCTCCGAGCACGACCATGGCAGGGGTGGAACCAGACATCCCCAAAGGAGGCAGCAGAAGGCCAGGAGTGTCTGTGCTGGGAAGGGGGAGATGGCCAGGTTAACGCTGGGAGGACAGGAGAAGCCCCGTGACCCCCCATGTCAGAGCTCCTGCGGACAAGGAGCAACTTACTTCCGCCACAAGGCCAGGGGCTGCTCGGGTTCCCGCTCATCGGATCCCAGTGAAGCGAGGAATGCCAGGGGCCAGGCGAGCAGCATCATAAAGGCAGCAAACAGCAGCCGGATGGGGAACAGCGTCACTGTCAGGACTGCAACCTGGGAGGGCAGAGGCAAGGTCATTCTGGAAGCACCTGGCAGGGGAGCCTCTCCTGCAAATGCTGGCTCCGGCGTGCCCCATCGCAGTCCCCCCACAGCTGGGCAGGTGAGCCGTCGGGACGTCCCACGCAGGCCACTGGCCACACTGCTCCTACCTTCCCGCTCTGTCCCCAAGTCCATGGCCCCTGAGGGCATGGCTGTGGAATGGGGCTCTAGAGCTCTCCCCGACACCTAGCCGGCTCCTGCCAGGCAGCCCCTTGCCCAAGCCCTTTCCGGGCCCAACTTGCAGCAATTAGCCCCTGCCATCCGTCTGCCACAGGAAGACGCTTTTGTGGTGCACAGCTGCCAGGGGTGGGGCCGCAGGTACGGGGCTGGCAAGCTTGGACTGTGGAGGACCAGGGAGTTCAGGGGACTTTCCAGCTCAAGGCAGTCACAGGGTGGGAGCCCAGCAGGGAACAGGGACTGCAGCTCAGCCCAGCTTAACAGGAATGGCACCAGGGTGGGGCGTTGAATGCCACCACTGTCTGGCTGGGAGAGCGCCGTGGGAGGCAGGCTGGGGCTCCTGGGGAGGGGCAGGCCCTGCAGGTGAGGGCCCAGCTGCAAACACAGGGTGAGGGAGAGGACAGACATGTGGGCTTCACCAGAGCAGCTGAGCCAGGCTGCATCAGGGTGGACAGACAACTGGGACTAAAATACAAGCACTTTCATGCACCAGTGATGTTCTGTTCTCCACCGGGAGCAGGTGCTCAGAAGCAGTGCCTTCTGATCTAGAACAAACTTACAAAAGCTTTATGATCAACTGATGCAGATTTTGACTGTCTGCATGACATGCTTCAAATACAGAGTCTGGTGCACAGGAGACAGCAGACAGCAGACCCATGGGGACATCTTGAGCTCCCTGCCGACCGAGCAGGAAGGGCCCCACCACACTCGCTCTGTAGCCTGCAGCGGGGTGCATGCTGACTTCCACAGCTCCTCTGTAGACTGTGCTGGCCCCTCCAGCAAGACCAGCACCCCCGGGAATGGGAATATGATGTATGGCCACATTAAAAAAATACAAAGGTGATGAAGTTGATTTAATATTATAGTTTATATACATATGTACCTGAAACATTATCATTTGGCATGTGCTCAATACAAAAGTTATGAGTGAGCCATGTCCCACTTTCCCAGGTGGTCTTGGAAGTTCACGTGCCCTCCACGTGGCCAGTGGTCCATGCAGCCTGCAGTTGCCTGTTGGGCAGTGTGGACGCGGATCTGGATAACGTTTGCAAATGATGTTAACTCATAGTGGCCCCTCCCTCCCTCCCTCTTTCTGGGGTGGGTACTGCCCACCGGACTGCCCACTTCCATGAGGCCAGGCACAGCAGCGATGAGGCTGTGTGTGGTTGGACTGGTGACAATTCCTATTCAACAGGTGCCCGCCCAGGTGCCAGTGTCCTTATGGGATAAGCGAGCCTTCCTGCCCGGCTTTCTGAGCTGTGCTTTGGGTGAGTGTGAATTTTATCAAAGGTCCTGCCGTGTCTAGTGGGGAAACGATGAGTCTGTACACATCCACCTGTTAATGGGAGGCCTTCACGGCTTTTCCGACGTGGACACCTTGCTGCGGTCCTTCGGGTCCGTCTGCTCACGGGTCTGGGGCTGGGTCACGGCCAGCTCACGCAGCCTGCCCCACAGCCCCCAACTCGCTTCCTCCCGCAGACCCCGCCTGCGAGCCGCCTCACTGCAGGTGTTTATGAGGAGATTTCTGGCTGCTGTTTCAATGTTTCCTTATCATTTACCTAAATTTCGCTTTCTCTTGAGTCCGCCTCGGTGCTCCTGTCAGTGAGGAAGGTTCCCTCCCTGGGTCCCCGGCAGAGCTTCCTCCCCACCCAAGCTGCCCACTGCAGATTCTCCTGACTCGCCCGGCCTGGGGTCATGATTCACTGCTAATATTGGGCTTCTAAAGCTTCTCAGCCTGTGCGAACAGACACTCTTCTGACCTATTCATCTGCTACAGGCCCGGCTTTGGATGTACTTGTCGGCAGCCTCGAGCTGTTCGATCCGAGCTTTCGGCTCTTACATGAGTCTCTTTCCTGGTGTCACTCCCACGTTCCCCTTAACATCTAGAGGGAAAGGCCTGGGGCATCACCTCCAGGAAGCCTTACTTCCCAGTATCCGTGTGAGCACACAGCTTTCTCTAAATACCACTCTGATTTAACTCCACAGGTTTGAAATGTAGCCTTATCCTTTGTTTTTTTAAATTTAGGTTAAAGATTCTGTCCTTTTCCTGCCTTTGTTACGTTATAATATTTTTGGGAGGGAAAAGAGGATGCAGTTTGTGGAGGAAGCCTCCTTGCTACCCACAGGTGCACCCACTCTGCACCCCAAGTCCTTCCCACCCGCAGGCGTGCTCACTTCTGTACCCCAAGCCCTTCCTGCCTGCAGGTGCACCAGCCTCTGCACCCCAAGTCCTTCCTGCCCACAGGTATGGTCACTTTTGTACCCCAAGAACTTCCCACCTGCAGGCATGCCAGCCTTTGCACCCCAAGTCCTTCCCACCTGCAGGTACGCTCACCTCCACACCCTGTTGAGTGACCACAACAGGCTTCACCCCTCAGCACACAGACAAGCCTCCTAAGAGATGAGGGGTGGGTGCAGAAGAAATGCAGCCTGAGAGTGAGCATCACCCACCCGGGGCTGCCCGGCTCCACCTGCAGGTGGGGAGAGAGCGGTTCTGCTGGCATGGTCCATGGGGTGCTGTGCAGCCTGCCTGGGCGGCCAGGCACCTTCGGGGGTCGTGTGGCAGGGGCCTGGCTCCAGGGCTAAGAGCCCACGTGCTTTCATGGCTGCTCCCGGAGTCCCCACAGCACTGTCATCACCGTGCTCAGCCACTGGGCCTGTGTGCTGTCTGCCGGGCTCAGCCCTGCCCCCGCGGAGGCAGAAACCATCTCAGGAGGAGTAGAAATTGGAAAGCCTCTGTGGCTCCTTCCAGAACCTTCTGTGGGCTCTGGCCACTTGTCCTGAGCTCTCATGCCCCTGGTGGGACCCTCCTGACTTCCTGCCCCTTCTAGTCTGTCCTCCCCACAGGCTCTACCACCTCAGTCTATCCCTGGCCCAGCCACCAGCCTCTTGCACCCTCACCATCCACCCACATCCTGGTGCAAACCCAAGTGCCTCAACCTGTCAGAGCCGATGCGGGGCTTCCCAGCATGGGCAAGATGGCTGGAGTGGCCACACCAGCCATGCCAGGCATGCCAGCCACGGTGGACATTCTCAACTCCAGTGGGGCTGGGAAGAGACAGGTGCCACAGCAAAGCACCTACTTAGAAAATCCTGGCCAGACCAGAGCACAGACAGAACAAAGGGCATCTAACAGGAAGGGAGCTCGTCGTGCCACTTCCAGGCAGTTCTGGCGGGACACAGGGACGCACTGTCATGGGTGAGCAGGCTGCACACGGCGGCTCCTTCCCATAAGCAGCTGCAGGCACCTCTGCGTGCTGCTGCTTTCCTGTGCGGGCCCAGAGGGTTAACCTGCAGATTTATGGAGTCCAAGTATTTCACCCTCTTTTGAGAGCACGACGGGAGGCAGAGGGGCCCTGGGAGAGGGCGGGTCTCCAGCCCCCACACCCCAGAGAAGGCCCAGCTCTGTGTGGACACTGACTCAGCCCAGCTCGGGGACGTGGCAGGGGAGGGGTGTTCGGGGCCTGGTTCCACTGCAGCCCCTCTCAGAGCAGCCATTCTCCCCAAGAAGCGGGGCACACCGGGCAGAGGATACTTGTGTGGGCAGCAGGTGGGCCTGAAAGAGCCAGATGGGGTGCGGATGGGGAGGGCAGGCCTGGAGAGGGCGCAACAATGGGGCAGGCGCAGTGCGGTCTGCAGACCCAGATCAGCACGAGAAAACACGGGCCTTGCTCCCAGGTGACGACTGGTGGGGGCCACAGGAGGAGGTGGCAGCAGCCGGGGACCCAGAGTGCGCGGTGCTCGGGGAGACTGCCCATCACAGCCCTGCTGGTGGCAGCAGAGCTGGATGCCACCCAGGGGTGCCACGAGGGCACAGGGGAGCTGAAGGTCACCTGCATGGCAGACATCAGGGGCCAGCCAGAGGGAGGAGCCACGTGTTCCCTGGGGACTGGGGGCAGGTCCTGAGCTGACAAGGGGCATAAAGGGTAAGGGACTCACACCCTTGCCATTTTGCTCTACGACATCTGAGTGGAGGGGGTTCAAGGGTGGCAGACCTGGGTGAGCCCATGAGGGGGACAAACCACTAATGGGGGTAGGGCTGGGGTGCGGCGGAGCCTGGCCTAATAAGGGTGCTGCCAGCACAGGGGCCTCTGGGGGCCCTATCAAGGGTGCTCTGACACCAAGTGTGAAGGACAAACCTTATTCTCACCTGTGGGCCTCCCAATACCCATGAGGAAGGGAACCAGGGCACAGAGGCGCTGCCAACCTGCCCGGAGGGAGGGGATGTGTCAGAGGCTAGGGGGCTCCACACAGCACCCAGCCCAGAAACTCAAGGCAGGGTGGGCAGAGGGAGCCCACAGGAACTGCTCACCAGCTCAAGGGACACCTCTTGGAGTGAGAGCCCTGGAAAGCCCAGGGACACGGTTCCAGGAAGAACACAGCTCATGTCTCAACTGTCCCAATTAACCCCCAAGAGGGCATGTGCACAGCGTGCCGGAGCCGGCTTGAGCAATGTGCAGACAGAAGGCTCGGCTGCCAGCCAGCACGCAGACACCAGTGCAAAGACATCCCGCCAGGGCATGCAGGGTGCAGTCCATGCCGTAGGGGAACACCCATAGTGGACGGGCTTGGGAAGGGGGCAGTGGAGAGTCAGAGAGGAGGCAGGTGCCTTCCCAAGGTCAGCTGGCTGCTCAGAGGAAAAGCTGAGGTTTAGGGGCAGCCAGGACAAGAGGGTTCTGGGCTGGGGAGGGGTACGCATCTCCATGGACACACATGGACACTCTGGCCAGACCAGACCTTAGCCTGGTACAGGCTGGAAGGGGCTCCATGGGGCCCCAGGAAATGATTCTGGTCAATGGGCCACTTTCTCCTTGTGCAGCAAGAGAAACCAGACACAGCTGATGCTGTTTTTTCTTCATTTTAAAGAAAGAACGACGTAGAAACAGTATTTCTTGCAGGAGTCCCACCAGCTGGTGTAATCAAGGACCTTCACTAGAAAACTCCATGCAGCCCCAAAACCTCTGAGTGGATAGCTGGACAGGGCTTCCTAACGCTTCAGCTCTGGACCGCATGCTTCACAGAAACCCAGCAGACTGACCTCTCTGCTTCCCCAGGCAGCAAACACCTGTACTAAATGTAAACCACCTCGTGGTCCCAAGCACACACGGCACTCACATATGGACAGTCCTTTCCACAACTAATTCAAACAGTCAAAATACTTGGAAACAAAAGTGAAACAGAAAAAGCTGACATCTAAACTGTCACTATTAGCTTTTTGTCATGCACACAGCTGGTTTTAGGAAAAGACAAGATGCAAAGTGTGGCTAGAAATCCAGGGTGTGGCCAACGAGGTGGGTACAGTGGCTGCTGGGAGGGCGGGTCACACCCAAGGGGCAGCTTCACGTCACCCGGGCATCTGGGCTTCTTTGGTGTGATTTCCTCACCCGTGCAAGTCCTGCGCCTGAATTCACACTGGACTTGTGTCTCTTTCTTACTAACGTGTGACTGTCTTCCACCTGCCCACTGTATCCCCCCTGAGGCTCTGTGCCCACCTGGGTGATCTGGAGGCTGTCCTGTGCTCTGTTAGGAAGACTCACCTTCTGCGGCCATGCTCACCACTATGTGTGAGCTATTTCCTCTTGGCTCTCCCACTCACATCTAAAATTAAATACAGCTTTCCTAAAACAGCTATTCTTTCCTCTCAAACCCTCAGACAGCCCAAACCTCCCCAGTCCCTGTCATCTCTATTCAAGAGCTTTCAACTCAAGCCGCAGTGGGTATCACCCAATTGGGAGCTTCTGCAAGATGAGGGTGTCTTTCAATAATTTACTCGGAATTTACAAATCCACCCCGCAGCCCAGCGGTAGAGCGGTTTTCCTAGACAACCACGGCTGCCATTTTCAGCGCACCTCAGCCGACAGAGTGGGCTCCACACGGTTAGTTCCTTACAGGATCAGAACCACTCCAGTCTAAGGGGACCCGAAACACACACCCTTTAGCCAGGGGAACCACACAAGCAACACCCCAACACCTGCCTGCCTTCTAGCTGCGTCTGAGGGCTCTGCCGGGAGGGTCGGAGCCTTCTCGGTGGCCCATCCCACTTGGCACTGGTGGTCTCTAGGCCAGCATGTGGTGGCCCCCGGTGCTGGGACCATGGACAGCCCGATGCAGGGTGCAGATCAGACCCTGAGGATGGGGGAGGCGGGTATGCGAATGAGCAGACAACTGGTGTCCAGCTGAGGATAGCTTGCCTGGGGGTGCAGGCCCAGGGGGGGACACCTTCCCTTCAGGAAGGAAAGTCTCTAATACCTGGTGTGATTGAAGCAAAGGGGTGCAGGGAGCACTTCCACGTGCAAAGGCCCACGCCAAGGAGCAAGCAGGGAGGCCACGAGTGGTACCTGCAGCCGACGCCCACCTCTGCTCCTGTGCTGCTCGCCCCCAACACCTCCTCCTACTTGCTCAGCTTCCTATAACCTGATCTCCTCTGACCCTCGGCTGGAGACCAGAGCTTTGTTCCCCATGATCCCCACCTGCTCCTCCTGCAGTGTCTGTACATGAAATTCCACAATCAACCAAACTGCAGGCCAAGCCCCTTCCACCACGGCTGCCCAGTCACCTGGAGAGCTCTGCCCGGCACAGCCTGGCATGGCAGGTGTTCAGGAGAAGGAAGGGCATGCGGAGCAGAGATACACTGGAGGGCGTAAGCTGTCAGGGCTGGACCTTCCACTCTGGGGACGAGGCTCCTCCTGAAGCAGGGTGGACTCTCAATCCCCATTTGGAGGCTGTGGGAGCTCAACAACACCTGACCTACTTCCACAGGCATGTCACCTGTGGGGCCAGGTGCACTGTAATTACAGGGTGGTGGGAGGGAGGCTCTACGGCCCCGAGCTCCTGCCTGCAGGAATGGACGCCGGTGGCCAAGGCCCCCCACACGGCGGAGTGG
Source organism: Manis pentadactyla (assembly GCF_030020395.1). Classification (NCBI taxonomy): domain Eukaryota; kingdom Metazoa; phylum Chordata; class Mammalia; order Pholidota; family Manidae; genus Manis; species Manis pentadactyla. The sequence goes on along the minus strand of NC_080020.1, from coordinate 141,103,993 downwards.
CTCAGCTCCAAGCACGGTGGACTGGGCAGCCGAGGGGTGCAAAGCCCATAGCACAAGCAGCCTGCTGAGGGGCCAAGCCGAGAGGGCCGCCCCTGGTGAGCCTCTGCTGATGGTGGTCAGGAGCTGTGGGCGGGGTGTGGACGCCTGAGGTGCGGATGAAGGAGACCGAGACCCTGACAGTAAAAGCCCACCTGCACAGACAGGCCGAGGGCCCTGCCTTCCTGGCTGCAGTGGGACCCTTTCCACCCCAAGCCCAGTTCAGCTCAGCATGTGCCCAGGAGACATACCCACCCTGGCTTTGTGGCAGAGGAGATCCCTTATCTCCAGGGGCCTGACCACATGGTCTGAACAGAAGAATCTTGAAATTCAGGAGCTGTAGCATTTCCAGCTATTTCCACTGGTTTGGCAAACATCTGCAGAGAGCCAGCAGGGGCCCAGGGGGAGTACATCCCGAGCTCCCTGCTGTGGCAGCCCTCACCACAGCAGTCCTGCTCCCCAGTGGTGGGGAGAACCCCTTCAGCTGCAGGCAGTCCCCGACCTGAACACCTCCTATCCCATCCCACCCTCAGATATACAGAACACCCCAGAACATCCTGGCTGAAACTTCACCCCCAAATTCTGAATGCCCCTCACTGAAATTCTAGTTTCAGCCCCACATCTGTTGGGAGCCCCAAGGGAATGTCCTAGCCCCCGCCTCCAGTGGTAAGAGACCCCAAAACATACCCTGACTCTAACAGCAGCTGTGGGAGACCCTCTCCAGCTGCAAGGAGACCCAAAGACACATTCTGTGCCCCCACCTAAAGGGACCTCCCCAGAACATCCCATTCTGTATTCCCCCACTGCTGCAGGGACCCCAGAACACCCTGCTCTGTCCCCCCCACCGCAGGGAGCTCCCCAGAATATCCTGATCCTGCTCTGCCCCCCAGCTGCCCCTGGGACAGGAGGTCAGTTTGCAACCACTGTACCTCGGGGAGGTGGGGCGGGCAGCAGAAGTGGCCTTGACTGTTCTAGGGTGAGGGTGGTCGTGGGCCGCTGATCATCAGAATGAAGGGAGCCAGATGCAGGGGGTGGGGCCTAGGAGTCTGGCCTGGGATGGGCTGAGTTGAGGGACCCTGTAAGGTAGAGTAATGAGTCACCCAGCACAGAAGTGGCCACAGCCAGTTCCTATTGGGGAAAACATACACCACAGAAAGGGGGTTCTAAGTGTTTACTCTGAACATGGACAGTCACCTCTGCCTCAGGGGGAGCTGGGCATGGGCAAGTAAAGGGACACTGGATATAAAAGACCCCCACCCTGGGGTCTCTGAGCAGTACCTGCTCTGAGCTGGGCCCTCAGTCCATGGGCATTCCAGCCACATCGAGCTCATGGCTGGCGTGCAGCTGGGCTCCACTGGGCGGCCAACTCTGTTCCTCACTGCCTGGACCTCAGGGGCCATGCGGGACACGGAGCAGGGGGTCCAGCCCCACTGTCCCCAGCTCAGAGATCTGAAATACTACAGTGGTGAAAGATGCTTTTCAAAAAGCTTTTATGTGGTGAGTAACATTTCAGGGAAAATAAATCACTCCTCTGGCCCTAAGACAGAAGTAAGAGTAAGCAAGCTGCAGTCTCCAGGCACCCGTGGCACAGCCCTGCACCAGCACAGGGAGGCTGCCAGATGCAGCAGAGCCCAGGAAACTGGCTGATGGGGCCAGGGAAGCCAGCTGCACGTTTAGGACACCTTAGCTCACCAGGCAGGAACAGGGGTGAACCCCAAGGAAATGGCAACCGTCTAGGGCCACTGAGGGCTACATGGGGGAGGGCAAGGGGGGGGGTCACGTTTAAATGTGTTATTTCCAAACACACACTTCCCTCTTGGCTCATTTTGAAAATAATTCACAACTAGACTCACACTTTACAGGACGCTAGAAATGTCAGAAACACGAGCCCAGGAAAGGCAAATTCGCCCCAGCGCACCGCAGCAAAACCCAAGAACTCAGTGAGCACCCGCTTGGCCTTTGGCCTCCGTGGGCACAGTGCCACTTTGTCCTGGTCGTGTCAGGCAAACCCCAGGATCAGGAAGATGAAGCGGTGCAGCAGCAGGCAGGACGCAGGTGGCGGACACGGCCCAGTGGAGGCCTTGCTCAGAGCCGCCCGAGCAGAGAAGCCCTGGTCATCTGCGCTGAAGGTTGCTGTCGGGGCGTCCTGATGGGCGGGGCACCAGCTCTGGCAGTGGGGCTCTGGAGTGGCTGCTTGCAGGGACAAATCCTGATTTTGAGGAAACTGACAATGCTTTGCTCAGTACTGAGAAATTAAAGAGGTTATGGAACAAACCCATGAGTGTGTGTATACACCTGTGTGTGTACATGTTTATGTGTGCACATTCATGTGTGTATTGATGTGTGTGTATACACACACACGGAAAATTCATGTTTCAAGAGCACAGAAAACAGAAAGTCAAGTCTTTGACTTTGCACCCTTCCCACCGCTCATCATCTCAGCATTAGCCCCAGGAAGTTGGATGTGAGCGCCCTCCCAGAGACAAGGCCAGGGGTCACAGCCTAGGACACAGTGCCTGCTCCCTGAGGGCAGGGCTCCTGGGAGGCCGGGTCAGTCGTCCCCACTGAGCCAGCCCACAATGTCCCGCAGTCCGGGGACAGCACAGGACGAGGGCTCAGTCTCTTCACTTGTGACCGGGAACACAGCACCTACGTCTCTGCCCACCTGCCCCCAAGGCCTGCGCTGAGAGTGACCATCAGCAAGGGCACTGGAAACCAGCCCTGGACCTCACAAGGCTACAAACGCACAACAGGGGGCACTGTCAGGCTCCCAGGTCATCAGCAGGTGGCGGGGACCAGGGGACTGGCATCTGCTCTGGGGTCTCAGCCTCCCAGGCATCCAGGGGGTGCTTATGCCGCAGCCAACCTTCTCTGTCCTCCCTGGTAAACACGCTCTCGGGAATTCTTCCATCCCTATGTTCCCTGGGCTCCTATTACCACCAGCCTCGCAAGAACTCCAGCTCTGGGCCAGGCCACCTCCCCGTTTACCCACCCCTCCACACCCCTGGCAGAGCTGCTGGAGGGGCTACAGAGATGTGCTCATCATGAAGTCTCATGCATGGAGCACCAGATACAAGGGGCAACTGGAGTGGGCAGGGTGGCTGGGGCTGGAGCAGGGGCTGGAGCCTGACAGGTCAGAGGAGCAGGAGGGACACTACTGGGCCTGGTCTGCGTGCATGGGGTGGGGAGGTGGCACTGGGGCCAGTGGGCAGTGCCCACACCTCGATGCAAACAGCGGCTTCCCCAAGAGTGGCCTGGCAGTGCACAGGGCATGGATTCCCTGCTCCAGAATGGCCAGACCCTCTGTGGGTTCCAGGCTGAGACTAGGGGCACCTGCTGCTGCTTTTTAATCAAAGCTCAGGCATATGGGTAAGAGCCTGGAGAAAAAGACAGCCACTTTGGGATAATTAAACTCTGCACAGACTGCCACAGAAGTTGGGTGGACGAGTCTGTGCCTGGACTCTGCCCTCATGGCAATCCCCTCCTGGGTGACCGGGGAGGTGGTGCTCAGCAGCCTGCCTGACCAAGGACAGTCCCAGGGTGTATGGGAAGCCAGTCCACTTTCAGGAAGTACGTTTTCTCTGGTGCAGGTTACAGAGCGTTCAGCAACGGGAAACATCTGAGGCGGCATGTGCTCACAGCTGTGGCTTCCAAGTGGAGCACCAACCCTGGGTATGAGCCATGCATACTTCAAAAGCAACAAATTAAAATGTGACTATCCAGTGTTACAGTTACTTTCTGTTGGAAGAGATGCTTAAGCTCCTTCTAAGTCTGCAGTTAAATGGCAGATGGACTGGTCATTAATCTGAGCCACATGGCAGCCCTTCCCTGGCAGTGTGTGCTGACACTGACCATGAGCTCCCTTACGGGTTTATCTTCACCTGCAATCAGGTGAGTTTCTGGGAAGCCCTTGGGCATCTCAGTCGCTGCTTGATCCGCTTATATACTGACCAGGGGAGGCAGACTTTCCTTGCTTGGACCGGCTAGTCGCTCTGGAAACTTTATCCCAATACAGTACATGGAGGTAAAAAGCTTTGCAGAGCATCACTTGATAAAGAGCCAAATGGTTTTGCAGAGCAGGACTTGGAACCTGGTGAGTATTTACAAGCTACCTGCCTCTGCCACACACTGCAGACATCCGGGCAGGGTTCGATACACAAACCCGCGTGACTGTTCTGACCTGGGTCCCTGGAGCATGGCAACAAGGAGTGTGCAAAGCATCCCTCCCTTTCTGGAAGGCTTAGCACCCCACCGACCTGCTCTAATGTCATCCAGATATTGGGGGCCGACATCTGAAATCAGGATCTCCACCTCACCTAGCAGAGGCTTCCCTGAACAGCAGCCCACAGGAACTGCTCCAAACCCCCAATTTACAGTCTTGTGACTGGGGCCTGCGGGAACTGGGGTTTCTGACTTGATCAACTAGCAGAGCTCCTGCAGTGATCCCATCCAGTTTGAAGTGGGACAGACCTGCCCCCGGCCCCTGCATCCACAGTAACAGAAGTGGGGTGGGGGAGGGGGCGCTGTAAATGTGACACGGGTGCAGAGTGGTCCTCCAGGGACCTCCAGGGAGGAGGGGGCTTCTTCCTGGAAATGATATTTTACCCAAGACCTGAGGAAGGAACAGAGGCCTGCAGAGTGGGCCAGGGCAGGAAGAGACAGCCAGGCAGCAGCTGTGCGCCAAGGTGACAAGCCTGGAGAGGGGTAGGGCCTGGAGGGGCCTCAGAAACCACCTGCAGGAGTTACCCTGGGTGGGCTCTGAGCAGCAGAGATGTGGGCCACAGGGGTGATGGGGTGGCGGGTCGCTGGGGCCCACTTAGGAGCCCAGGAGAAACGGCCGTGTATCCCAACGCCCTCACAACCCGGTCTTAGCACTTGGCGGGTGGTGGGTGTGTGTGAAGGAGGGAGGCACACAGGCCACACAGGAGGACACGCTGGGGTCTGGTTCAGACCTGCAGAGACAGGGGACAAGGCCCAGAAGCCACCTGCGGGCAGCCCTGCCTCTTCCTGTCAGCAGAAGGGGTGTCACCCTCGCCACTCTCCACCCAATGATCTGTCCACAGCTCCTTCCATTGCTGATAAGCAAACCCACCCAAAAAGCGCTCTGAGAAGCAAGTGGCTGGGAACATGATACCCTTTAGCTAGACCTCAAGAACTTTTCACTAAAATGTCATTTTGGATGAATTACTTTACACATTAAAAACACTCAGCCTCCCCCCCAAAAAGTTTTCTCACAGTTGGAAATATTTATCTCAGCAACTGAGTAACCGCTTCAGCCCCAAACTGTGCCTGCTTCTGTGTAGTTTTGGGGCCAAAAGAAAGGCCCATCCTTGTGAGCAATCTCACAGAAATGCAAACACCACATAGTGGGGGAGTCGGGGGCCAACCGGCCGGACAGAACAGCCGGGGACCTGTGCCGGAGCCCAGGACTCAGCCCCTGGGCCAGAAGCCTCGGGAAGAAAGGCGGCAAGAGTGAAGGCCCCTCGGCAAGTCCGGAGGACCGCACACACTGAACGCGCTGTCAGGGGACCGCACACTGCACGCCCCACCCCCATTTGGAACCGGGTTGTCTCTAAGATTGATTCTGGTTTCGGATCAGCCCCAAGGGGCTTCCCCCGCGAGCTTCCCAGAAAACAGCTTGCAAACCGAGATGCGGAAATCCTCCCGCCGCTCCTCTCCAGGGAACCCCACGGCCAGCACCCCACCGTCCCCGGCACGCACTCCAGTGACCGACGAGGTCCCCACACGCGAGGCCATCAGTGACCAAGTCACATCCCGGGGGCCGCTCCGGAACCAGGCGGGGCCTGCGCACGGCCGGAGCGGACGCAGGGCCGGGGGACCGACGGCGCGGGCCCGGGGTGGAGCGCCGCGCGCGGGGAGCGGGGCAAGGGCCGGGGATGGTGAGGCGCGGGGATTTGGTCCGCGGCCGCCGCCAGGCACCCACCTGGGCCTTCCGCAGGACGCCGAGGCGCAGCTCGTGCACGAACGGGTTCCTCCCCGGGGGCGCCAGCCGCCGCGCATCGCCTGCCGCCGCGCTGGAGGCGAAACCGGAGGCGGGGGCGTCCCGGGGGCCGCGCGCCCGCAGCCTCATGGCCGCGCCGCCCACCGCGGGAGCGGGGCGCAAACGGGCGCGGAGCGGGGCGCCGGGCTGGGCGCGGGCCGAGGATGCGCGGCGGCTCGGAGGGCGGGCGGCGGGCGCGCAGGCGCGGGCGGTGCGTGTGACGCAGAGGGAGGGGCGGGCCCGTGGGCGGGGCCGGGAGTCCGCGCAGCTCCCTTCTGCCCGCGCGGCTGAGCTCGGGGGCGGCTGTCGGGCGCGGGGTCTCGGCGCAGCGCCTCCCGCGGTGGCCGGGCCTCAGCGTCTCAGGCCGCGCCGGTTGCCCTAAGGGGAGCTCGCGTTAACGCCCGAGGGGTGGGGGGGCGCGCCTCGCCGCCGCCTTCCTTCGGGAGTGGCCAGCGCCGCCCCACGCGGGGACAGGGGAAGGGGCTGTGCGTGGGGAGCCCGGGCCCCAGGGGACTCGAGGAGCGGGGCTTGGCCAGGCAGCGCGCGCGCGGGGTTCCGCCAGGAGCCGCCCCAGACCCAGCGCTCGCTGCGCGTCTTCCCCCACCTGCCCTGCTCGGACCTGCCCTGCTGGCGAGGCGGGCGGTCCGCGCCAGTCCTGGCTGTGCGCTGCCCATGGGCCCCTGAGAGCCGGCCTCCTCCCCGAGCATGGGGTCCACTCAGGCCACGGGGCCGCCCACATGGTGGGTCCAGGTGGGAGGCACCCCCTGAGGCATCTGCTGACTGGGACCCCGTAGTTTGAGGAGGGCTGATGTGGATTAAATGACTCCCATCCCCTAATTGCTCTAGATGAAGGGGTCCCTAATTTGTGGCGCGGTATTAACTCAGGCAAAAGGAAAATACTCCCACATCAAAATGTATATAAACGTCAGAAATTCACCACAAACCCTTCGTTACTGTCTCCCTGTGGCCCTCCCCAGGCAGGAGCAGGCAGCAGCCAGTGGAGAGGCAGGACGGCGGACACTGACTGCCACCGCTGGTTCACACACGATCATCTGAAATCACCAGGAAGGCGCCGGAGCGTGTCCTGCATTGCTCTGGGACGTGGTGAGGGCCAGCCCCCGCCAGGGGCTGCTGGCCCACCTTCCAAAGACCTGGGCTCCTGGGGACATCTGTGTTGTGTGAGGCTCTCTGCTTCATCCCTGCCTGGGTTGGGGTCAGGGAGTGGTCCGCCCTCTGTCTACCAGCTGACCGACGCAGGGAGGCATCCATGCTGAGGGCCTCCTGGTGTTTGATGGAGAGGCCAGTGGCTCTGCTGCAGTCTGTGGTGCTGCAAGAAATAGAAAGGGTAGGGATGGCCCCAAATGCTTCCAGCCTCACACTGACCTGGACCATGACTTGGAACCCTGGTTACCCCACATCTCCTGGGCATTCAACTGCCAGTTGCTCTGATGGTGGACACACAGCTGGCTGGGACAGCTGGAAGGTCTGTGTGGGGTGAAGGGGTCCAGAAGGAGTGGGAAGGGTGGGTGTCCCATTCCTCAGCAGAGTGGGATGCCCAGAGTGGGGGCGTCCATAGAGATGAATCCTGGGGAGGAAAGACCTGGAAGGCAGTCCAGTGGCAGTAGCCAGCAGTGGAGACCACCCTGCAGTGGGCCTAGAGTGGACAGGCAGTGAGAGATACAAGAGGCTCTTTCCAGAAAGGGAGAAGGAACATGGGAGGGAACAGAGGGGAGTTAGGGTCCAGCACGGCCACTCTAGTCCAGGGATGGGCCTGTCCTTAGGTGAAGGCTAGGTGAGAGCCCCTGGAGCCCCATCACCCCTGGAAGGACCAGAGCTCAGGGGGGGATGGGCTGGCCTGAGACGGGCACCCTTCCCCTCCCCAGGGAAGGAGGGCTGGTCAGCAGGCTGCCCCGCTGGGGTCCTCTGTGTGCAAGGGGTCAGTCTTGGGGTGTGTGGGTGGGGGTTGTGGGGAGAGTGGTGCAGGCTCAGAAGACAGGCTGGGGAGTTCATTGGCTCAAGCTGCTCGTTCACACTTAGGCTTCAATTTTAATATTGGGCTAGAATGTTCTAGAAGTTCCAGAGAGTTCTGGAGGCTTGACTCTGAGAAGCTGGCCTTGGGCAAGGGTTTCTAAGCAGTTTTTTTAGTAGCAGGGAAAGATTTCAATTCATCTTTGGGACTTAGGTTCTTGGTTTTGGGAAACTGCCAGATGGGCCCTTTAAGTACCCATGCAAGTCCCAGGTTCTGAGGAAGGTTCAGGAAGGCAGCTGGAGCACAGAGCTGCGGCCAGGCCCTGGGGAGCCCCGGTGGGTCCCTGCCCACCTGCTCTTACTCTGCGTCTGTTTAGGAAGGCAGAGTTAGAGGAAGTGTTTCCTGCTCCCAGTGGGCTTATAAGGCAGGGTGCCCGCCTGCTCCTGTGCAGCTGGGTATTTCTGTTGGTTTGTTTGCTGAATTTTAGAGTAGTTTATAGGCAGGAGGAGACATTCTCCCTCGGTTTCTTCTGATACTAGTTTCTAGTTCTGCCTTCACAGTTGTTTTCAATCTGAAGACATTTTCTTCTCTATGTGGTGACCCAGTATGCTTAGTACCATTTATCCATCTCCCTCCCCACTACATCAGCAGAAACAGAAGGTTCTATAAAGTTGTGTGGGATGCTCCATTTTACTCCATCGGCCTGTTCCTGGGCGGGTGCCGCACTGTCCTAACCCCTTTACATATGGAATAATGTTTCGGGTACCAGAAGGAATTCCTGTCGGTACTTCATTTCAGGAGTCTCAGTGACTCATAGAACTTTATTTTTCCGTCCAAATTAGAGAATGAGTTGGTCTGGTTGTAAAAATTCCCGCTGGAAGTTTTGTTCCAAATCGCATTCAGTGTGTAGGTGACTTCAGTAAGAATGTGGTGAAGGGTACCAGGGATTGTTTTAGTCGAGTTTGGCAAGACACGCCGACATGGCATGGCTGTAAGATTTATTCACAGCTTCCTAGAAACAGGGGCCATGGCATGCTGCAGGGGTTGGGGGACACAGGGGGCACCAGGGCTGGGCGGGGCAGAGGGAGCTGGGGAAATGCGGCAGCGCTGGTGGGACAGACTGGCTTCTCCTTCAGGGGTGACGTCCGCCCCTCAGTGGGAGACCAGGCCCTGCGAAAGCTCCCCTAGCCCCCGGGCAGGTGGCCTCAGGGTGCTGCCCTTCCCTCTGCCTGGCCACCTGCATTTCTGCCTCCTCACTTCCTTTAGGCCTTGACCCAGAAGTCAGGCTGGGGAGGCCTGGGCCCTGCAGCCCTCAGCTCTGGTGCCCATGACCCTCTTGTACCCATGTATTCTACATGCGTTTCATGTGAGCTTAGAGTGGATTGCGATGAAAGAGTTTCCAAACAGCGTGTGTGGGAGAAGTGGGGCCGTTTTACAGGTAGGAAAGTTAAGGCAGGAGAGACGGCGACTGAGATCATAGGACCCGCAAAGGCTGTGGCCTCATCTCCAGGGGTCGGCCTTTCTGCCCATGTGTCAGGACTCCCTGAAGGACATGGCCCCAGGGTCATCCACTTCTGCAGGTGGCCTTCAGATAGAGGTCCTGTTTTTACAACACTTGGATTCCAGATAAAACCATTTTCTTCAAATACATAGACATTTGACATCAAACAAGGCTCTAGGCACTTGACATTACTTTATACTTTATTTGCAAAATTTGACTCTCATTTAATATTTATTTAAGCACTGAAAACAGGCAGGGTGGCAATGTTGACAGCAAAGCCAGCCACCTGAAGCTAATTCCACGGAAATCAGGTTCAGAGGGCCCTTTGGGATTAAAAACTCATGACTAACACAGTGTCCCCTAAGCTGTACCACCTTTCATTTTTCCCTGACATTAAAAAAATGATGCTTAGTATAAAATATGAGCTGATAGTCTTCTCTATAAGTCGTTATCAAACTAAAATGTTTTTGAAATTCAGAGGCACAGAAGCATTTTTTAGTATTAGAGCACATCTTTCTTCACACTTTGGGTTTGCAGAACAAATGTTTGCACGTATTTTGCTTTCTAAAATGTCAAAGAAATAAAGCACAAATGTGTAAGCAATTGTTCTCAAAGGAGCAATCTTTTCTGAAAATATCAATTATGGTAATTCTTTCCAGCTGGCTGTGAAAAATGCTGTGTCAAATTATTTTTACAAATGTGCGAAGACAGAGATCTTGTTTAGTTGGGAGAAGGGCAAGTTCATGAACGAAGAGACTCACCACAAGGAGGGGCAGTGGCCGGGCCGTGGTGAGCCTGCTGGCTCTGCCCACATCTGCCCTTCATGACAGGGCTGCTCGTTCAGTGGGTCAGGTAGGGTAAAGGCTGGCTTCCCCAGCCTGCCCGGCAGCTGTGGTCATGTGCCTGTGCTCTGGCAACTAATGGGCACAAACACAGGTTTGTGGGCTCTTGGGGGTGGGTGCCTTCCTGCTGGCTGGAAGATGAATACAATGGTTGGAGCCAGAGCATCCACACTGGCCCTGAAACAGCTTTGGGGATGGAAGCTGTGGTAGCAGAGGATCAGGGAGAAGGAGCCTGAGCCCCAGCCCTGGACCAGTGGCAATGTGTGGCTTTGCACACCTTGTACACACAAGTGCAGGTCTGGGATAGCTCTTTGCACAGGTGCAGATTCAGTGCTGACCCTTGCACGTGACATAGGATTGGAAAGCCCTGTGGACAGGCCTGTGTGCTGCCTCCCCCTCAGCCCCAGTGCCTGTAGGGTCTTTGGCCTGGCCTCTCCGCCCTTCCCACACCACCTCACCCCCCGAAGTACACCCTGCTCTCCCTCCGGGAGGCCCCCTGCTCCCTCAGCGGTCTGACACCCCCAGAAGCTCATAGTCATCTCCTCGGTGGTTCGGGAGCCCAGCAGAGCTCTAGGACACAGTGGGGACATTTTCTCACCACCTGTGGCTCCAAGCCCCTGAGATATTTTGGGTGATGGTATTCACGTCTGAATAAGGAAAGAGAATAGACTCATTTGGGGACTCAAAACATACTCACGTATGTATGTGGCATATATCCTCATATTTGTGGTCTACCTAACCCTGAGCATGTCCTAAGCTCTGGCTGGGAGGGGGCACATCAGGGTGGACAGGTGGGTTCTGCCCTCAGTGGGGAACAATGCCCTCCTTGCCTCAGGGGGGCCCAGCAGGGGCCAATAGGGTGTGTCTTGCAAAATCCCAGAGCTCCCCGCCCTCACATCTCCCCTGGGGACACTGTGTCCCCTGCATACCTGTGTGCACACCTGAGCCCATGCCAGCGCTCTTCACTCGGCCCTTGTGTGCGCCGATGGCCAGGCTGCTGTGGCCCGGGTTGTGTGCTCTGGACAAGCAGTTCCTGCAAACAGGGACGTCATCCTGAGTGGGGCCACTTGGTCTCTGAGAGCAGGCACTGAGAACCCTCTCGTCTGGCTCCTCAGCTTTGGGATATTGGTCCTAAGAGGATCCTTGTACATATTTTCAGCCCTTGAGTGGATGCGGCCAGGGCATCTTATTGGATCAGAGCCTTTTATAAGCCACTTGATTTTACAGACGCAGTGGGTTTCGTGTCTCTTAAAACAAGTTTCGGGAAATCAGCATTTGTGTTTGAGGAAGGACTTGGTGAGCACGGCTGGATGTATGTCCTCAGCTCTAGGAAGTCTGTGTAATCAGAACCGAAACGGCATACGCTTCACTCCACTGTATGTTTGTAGAATGGTACCCGTTCAGAACAGGCATTGATGACCCCAAATGGGCTGCATTGCTCCTTCAGGGGTGCCCTTCAGGCTGAAAAGGGGGTCTTTCATTGTCCTGTTCAGCATGCCGATCCGCTCTGACGCACACACGTCTGACTTCGCTATGGCCAAGTTTTTCTTTCACACGAAACTGTGTGTAGGCAGCCTCGTTTTCTGACAGTGTTTTTGGCAATTCTCTTTCCTCCATGCTCAGAATTAAGGAATATTCTAGAAATCCATCTGTAACCAACAGCAACCCTGCCAATGGGACAAGTGAGCAAAAGTCTGTTTTTTATTATGAGAGTTACCTCCTCGATGGGAAAAGGCAATAGGGTGGGCGTTCCGAGTGTTTGTCCCGCTGTGACCCAGGGGGTGGCTCAGTTTCTCTCTGCCTCCTTTGCTGTCTCATCTGTAAAACAGGGATAAGGCTGAGTTCATCTTGAGGGGCTTGTAAAGCGCAGAGGGTGGGTGCAGCCAGGTGCCCAGAGCAGAGTCTGGCCCCAGCAGGGCTCACGGGGCGCTGGCTCACCCACCAAGGTCTGGGCCTGCATCTTCCTGAATCGGCAGCTGTTTCACCAACAGCAAGGGCTTTGGGGTGGGCAAGAGCACATCTCCAAATTCCTGGTGCTCGATGGGGGGTGGCTGAACAAACATGATGCATGGACTCCTTCATGAAGGCTGGGGAATCAGGCACACTGCTTTGAGTGGGACCCCAGTTGCAAATGGGGTTTTGTGAAGAACTGGATGTGATTTCTGCCACCAACTAGGCTGCTGAGGAAAAGCACTGCCAGCCTGGCACCTTTCAGCAGAACCCCTGGCTTGAACGCTGCTGTTCCAGGTATCCAGTACCTCCTCCTCACACCATGATCCCTTCCATGCTCACCGATGGCCACGTGGGGCCAACCACGATCACTTGTCCTCTGTTCTTCATTTTGACACTGTTTCTACTTGAAACACCACGATTTCTCTGAATAGACACCCCTAGGATTTGCGCACAGTCACACAGCGTAAATGAGTGAGTGTGTGGACAGAAGCACTAGACCCGGGCTTTGCCCTCGGCCCTCTGGGCGGCTGCCTGGTGCTGGGACTTGGGGCCCTCATCTGCCACAGGGGAGCATGGGGCGAGTCACTCCCACTCTGAGCCTCAGTTTCCTCACCTGGAGAAAGGGGCTGATGAGGTGACCCTTCTCCGGGTTACTGCAAACACTGTCTTCATGTTGAGGACAAGCACAAGGCTGGGCTTGCTGGAAGGTCTTGACAAACCACAGCTGTTAGTGTTGGCAGGAAAACCCTGAGCCACTGCCTGTCACCTAAACATAAAATGCTGGTGTGGCCCACTCATGGTGCCTGCCACCCGATGGTCCTTCTTCTGCTTCTTCCCCATGAAGGGCAAAATGCTGGCCTTTCCTTGCCCGGGGCGTCTGCTCAGTGTGGCCCACGCAGTGTGCCTCTTGGGACTGACTGGGCTGGTGTTCTGGTTCTTTTCATGTTACTATGGTTCTAAGTTAGAGAAGATGTCCGTGTCTGGCCCCATGTCTCCAAAGGCGATGCTTGCTCACCCTCACTAGCAAATGTCAGCTGCCACCCTGATGCTATGCTTCCCTGGAAAGATGGTCCATCAGGCGCTGACACGGGACTCAGTTCTCATTCTGAATTCTGGTTCTGTCCCTCCCACTGGAGGCCTGTGGGAGGCACTGCCTGCAGAGCTCGGTCTTCTGTGGTCATTGTCAAAAGGGGTCTGCGGGGACAGTCACTGAGCAAATGGTCCAAACGCTGGCTTGGCCTGTAGCAGGGGCAGGCAGCCTGGCCATGGGGGCTGTGAGCCTCCAAAAAAGGCCAGAGTGCCCAGGCCAGCCCACAGCAAATCTGACTTCAGTAGCTGATGAATCTAAGGCAATCTGTTTTCTCATTTTTTAAGGAGAAACCTGTGGAACTGCTGGATATAGCAAAAAACAATGTAATTTGAGGGGAATACAGAAAGTACTTAACATTTTTGTTCAATACTGTTACTATGGCTAATGAAGTTCATCCCATAAAATGGTGTTAGGAGCATTTCCTCATTGCAGGCATCCAGGGGGGTCTTTGGGGTTGGGGGGGCATCTCAGACACCCCTTGCATCACCTTTCACAAAAAACCCATGCCAGTTCCCAGCGGGTGGGGAGGGGGTGACAAGATGCCAGATTCCCTAAAGCAGGTGTGGCTGCGCCACGAGCACCGTGTGCCTCCAGCACCAGCCCCGTTACCCCGACAGCCCAGGCTGTACTTAACAGGCGCAAAACGTGAATATGGGGCTCCTGGTGGAGGGACCATGCAAGGAAACTGGATGGACTCCCAAAAGGGTGTCAAGTGAGTTTACATGCCAGGGATGGAAAGCAGCTCCACGCCTGTCCTGCTGTTGGGTTTGGCTGCTGGGGCTTGGAGAGGACGGGTTTGCCTGCAGGGTTAAGTCTTGGAGAGGATGGGGCACTGCAGGGCCTGGTGGCAGGTGGATCACCCGATCAGGTGGCCTTCGTGGGATCCTTAGGGCTGCACGGGATCTTCTCTATCACCTGCATCACCTACAGTCAAATACAAGGATACACCGTGCCAGAGAGGCGGGTGGCCCAACACTCCCGGAGGCACGCCCACAAACGAGTGTCTTCCTTAGAGTGAATTCTGCCTCAGAATTATATGAAGCTCCCCGTGGGGTCTGTGGGCAGCGGGGACTTGCATGAGTGTGGCTGTAAGTGTGGTCAGTCTCCAGCCGTATGTAAGAAGCTTTTTATGCTCCAAATTAAATACTTTTATCTGATCCCTTCAACTTGTTTATGTTCAGCTGTAAGGAAGTCTCTGCGCACAGGAGACCCAGTAAGAGGCAGGCTCTGGGCGTGCCATCGCTGGCATCGCACGTTCCTGCCTGACCGACCTCTGAACTGCCCAGAGCATCTCTGGGACCCACGATGTCCGCATGTGTTGGGGTCTTGGTCGCGTCTGGGCTGGTACTGAGGGGACACTAGGATTCACTTCTGTGGAGGCTCCTTCCAGATCCTCACAGCTAACAGCTAACTCATTCTCCATCCACCAGGCACGTGGGGACATTGCCCAGGAATGCCCATCCAGGGGGCAGCTCACGAGAGAAAGCAGGAGAGGCACCAGACCCTCAGGGACAAGCGGGGTCGCCCACAACAGGCTGCAGACGCAGGACCACGGTGTCATTCTCCTGGGGAGCTGAGTTCAAGGGGGATGCGGGGAGAGGAAAGACGAGCCTCTGCTCGTGGTCGGGTGGGCACAGGGGACTGAGCCCAGATCACGGTGAGGACCTGGTCAGGGGCCCCGGCACCATCTTAGCAGGGATGTCTCAGGGTCAGAGGGCTGTCACCAGGCCAGACACCTGAGGCCCACCCAACTGTGTTAAAATTTATGCAGAGAGAACAGCATCCTGTCCTCCGTCTCAGCCTGCAGGCCATCCTTGGGGAGGCCGTGACCCGCGCCCACCACTTTCCCAGGCCCGGCCTGCAGTTGCAGTGTCCACAGGGCGGGGCTGCTGACAGCCTCATTCTGGAAGCCCTCCTGTCATCACCATAGATGGACCCAGGGAGCAGCGACACCCCATCCTCACCCAGAGTCCCAAGGCACTGTCACCCTTGAGTGCTGGGGCCCCCCACTTCCCTGGCCCTTCCTGGAAGTTCTCAGGGATTTGGGGCAAAGGTGGCAGCCCTATCCTGGTATAGGAGGCCTTGGGGGATCCTTCTTGGGTGAGGTCCTGGGCTGCAGGCAGGAGCTGTGGGTTGCCCAAGCCTCCGTACCCCCCAGACCCCAGGGCTCACTGTCCACATGGACCTCTGGGACCCCAAGCAGAAAGAGCCATGCATGGTACTGTCTGCTGCCCACCTGGGGCACCCAGGACCTGGCTGAGGGGCTCAGAGGCGGGGGCGGGGAAAGAGGAACCTTCCTAGTGAGGTCAAAGGGCAGGACTTCTAGGGTGCCTCCTCCCGAACCCCACCCCAGGTGAACTAGCTGCAAAGCAGGAACTTCCCTAAACTGCCGGTAAACATTGCCCAATGCCCAGAAGCCGGGCTGAGCCATGCAGGAGCCCTGTCTTCCGTCCTGGGTGAGCAGGGGCCCAGGGCCTCTGTGCCTGGCATTCTGTGCGTCCTTCTGCAGCTCTGAAGCACTTGGAGTGCGTTGCCATTCCTCTGCGACTTCACGCCTAATCTATTATTATGATTTTATATTATTTTTCTTAAAGAAAGCACCTGCCATTTACAAGCTCCAGGCCCCATGAGTTGTGGAACACCCACCATCTCCTGGGGTCTCTGGCTTTAAGTGAGTGCCTTCTTCTGAACGAGTAGACACCAGAGCGAGTGCAGGGAACCAGGGAGCCCCCGGATGGCTTCTCCTGTGGGACCGGCTGTGCAAGGCCCTGCAGGAACCTACCTGCCTCAGTCGCCTGCCCTGGGGCCAGCTGCCTGATGGCTTCATCAGCATGATTCCAAATAGCTCACCACTGGGGGGAGGACACACTAAAAATGGTGACAGGAAGTGGCCTGGAGTGACGCGAGTGAGGACAGGCCGGGCATAGCCACCGGGCAGCAGGAGAGCAGCCACCCGGTGGAGGGGGGGGCTGTCCTGTCTCGCCCCCACCAGAGTGGGCTGGGGCGGGGCCATGCTGCCCATGGCTGGCCAGGCCAGCAGGCTCTTCTCTGGCACCATGAGTCGGCCGTGTTGTCCCACCAAGTGCTGTGGATTGTGGCCCTGACACTGGCTGTCCTGCTTGTTTGTCCAGGGGCTTGGACTGAGCTGTGTCTCCCCACCCCTGGGACAAGCCCAGCATTCAGTCACTTCAGGGGTCAGTGAGTTCTTTAACAGCTTGCACAGCTGCCTGTGCACCTGCCTGGGGCCCTTCCTCGCCTGCTCAAGCTGTGATTCTCATCTGCACCCAGGAAAACGAAATCTCCACAGAAGTCAGCCTTAGTGTCTGTAAACAGAGTGCCTCCCAGCCTGCAGCTCCAGGTTTGTTTTAACACCAAGGGCTCTAATCAACTTTTTCTCAAGGAAACTCCTTGGGGACAAGGTGGCATGCTGTTAGGGTGAGGGCTGACACACCCAGCGGGAAGGCAGGTGGTGGGCTGTGACTGGCGGGAGAGGCCGTGGTCCCTCTGAAAGGGTCTCCTTGCCCGGGTCTGTGTTTTCCCGCCATGGTTTGTGACTGTGTACCTGTCAGCCTTTCCGACTTGAGGGTCAGCCCCTGAGGAGAGTGACACGTATTTAGTCTGGTCACTGACATGCTCCATACCTCAAACTGCACTTAGGAGGTGCTGGTAGGATCTGTTGAATAAGTGAATTGACAAAGTAGTGAGTCTGTCCTGGAAGCTAGAGAAGATTTGCGGGCAGCTGCCCAGCCTTAAGAATGTGCTTGTTACCCCTGGGATATACAGGTAAAGATGGTTACAATGGCAAATTTTATATTCTATGTATTTTTCCACAATTAAAAAACCTACAAATGAAAAACAGATTGGATGTGGAAAGTGGAGCTTTAAAGTTAAAAAGTAGATTATCTTAATAACTTTGGGATTGAGAAGGATTTCTTAATAAGCCCAGCAAAGTCACACACCATAGAGAGAACTGCTGATACACTTAAGGACCACAGCATCGTGATGTCTCGCTGTAAACCAACCAAACATACAAGCCAAAAACTGAGCAGAGAGGAGTGAACAAAGACGATCACTGGAAAATGACCACCATCCATACAACAGAGAGAACATCTCTGATGAAGACAGGGGCAAAGCGGAGACAGCAGGTCCTAGGAGGGGACCCCCACATGCAGGGGACAGGACAAGGCACTCACCTGGCTGGAATGCAGGCAAGGAAGACAGCGCCCCAGGACACGTGCCTATTCTCGGCCTGCAGGAGAGGGCGTCCGACGAGGCTGAGTGTGGATGCCTGGAGGTGGCCCTGGGTCCCCGGATAAGAGCAAATATCTGGCAAGTGAAGATGTTCACGACCTGTGATCCAGAAACTACACCTGAAGGACTATCTCCCTGAGAAATCTCACATGTGGAAATAATTTTTATTTTGGAGTTCTGAGAACCTGAACATGTCCACCATAGAGGGAAGTGATGAGTGGAGCCTGCAGTGTTGGGCCTGGACTGCTGAGCAGGGTCAGACTAACCCCAGGACTGATGCTTCCAGGATGCAGGCATAGCCTGAGAGCCACGGCGGGATGGGGACTTGCTCAGCACTGAAATAATTGTGATGTAAGAGCAGAGCAGAGGCACAGAGGGCCAGAGGGTGCTGGGCGTCCTGTGCACAGGCTCAGGCTCCTAGGAGGTGGGGGATTTGGACCAGCAGGGATGGGGACAAACCCACGGCTTTCTGAATAAACTCACAGCGGCTTCGCTTCTCACTGGCCCGGCTGCGCCGCCGTGGTTCATGGACATTCATGGGCTTATAACATCAGCAAAGGGATTATTCAGGCTAGCACTTGGCACAGACCGTTCTCAGCCAGATGCGTTTTCAAGGGGAGGATTTGGTCTCAGTTATTCCATTCAGCTTTGCGGAAGGGGAGTTAGAGGGAAGAGGATTTACCCTAGCCTCTTGTTCTGCAAAGTTTTTATTTTAGATCTAAATGCGGTGACTCCAGCAGGCAGCGAGCTTTCCACATGGAGATTCTGGCTGCTTTGGAAACTCATTCCTGCAGGTCGGAGTTTTGTGAGCGGCCCCACTTTCCCGCTGTGGCCGAGCCCTGCTGCTGACCCAGCACTACACACAGATCCCTCTGTGTCCTGCTGGATGCTGGCCAGGCGTCCCCAGTCTGCAGGGCGACGTCAGTCAGCACGGGGCCAGCTCAGCCCTGGAAACCTCAGCCACAAGAAGCCTCTGTTCATTCATGCAGGCTTTGAACAGAAAGGGTCCCGATCCAGCCCCGGGCACAGGTGACAGCATCACAGAGCTCCCCGATCCAGTCATCCTGTTGGGGGAAGGAGCAGAGGGTGCCCCGATTCAGGTTCAGTGGCTGAACCCACAGGAAACCTCGTTGCATGAATTTCTTTGGCAACTTCAAGACTCTGTGCCGCCTTGCTCGCTTCCTAAAGTGCACGACGCTGTGGGCAGTGGCGCCCGGCTACTGCCAGTGAGAGGGCCCCGCGGCTCAGAGCCGGGAGCAGCTCTGGGAGGGACCAGCCACCAGTGCAGGCTTTGTGGGATTGTTATATTCAGTTCTGAACTCATTTTTCTTTCTGTTTTTGGCTTTGAAACCTGAGCAGTTCAGACGTTTTCCTGGAAGGAAGGGATAAGGGTCCCGGGTGCTCAATGCCCGAGAGGAATGCGTGTCCCGGGGCCCTCCGGGGGGTCTGGGAGCTCTGACCCTGTCCTAAGTGGTATGAGGGACCCAGTGCCTGGCGGATAAGATGGAGGGCAGATGGTCATCACATGCAGGACAGCCGGAGGGGGACCTGCTTGCCACGAGGGGCCATGCGGGGCTGCCCCGGGGAACAGTGCCACGCAGCAGGGGCTGCGAAGGAGGCTCTGTAGTGATAAGAGGTGGCGTGGCCCCTGATTCCAGAGGGTGGGGTGGGTGTTTGAATATTCCATGTCCCAGCAGGGGCTTGTGGCAGGCCTTGGAGGGGCTGAGGCTCCCAGAGGCCGGCGTGGCACCTCGTATCTTGGGCCTGGAATGCAGGGGTCTTGCCAGCCATGGTGTGGACTTTAGGAATTGGCTAGCTGTTCATATAAATGCAGGAAAGTCCCTACTATGTGCTGATGCTCAAGCTCAGTGTTGGGAGGCTGCTGGGCTCCCTTTGCAGGAATCAGTGGTGGGCGGGGGGTGGGGGGTGCACATTCCTGCCTTTTCTTCTCCACACAATCCTCAGAGCTTCAAAGTGAGCCTTGGCCCTGACCCAGGAGCAAACACCAGGCTGAGCCCAGGAGGGGTCAGGCCAGGGGGCAGGAGGGGCAAAGGCTTCCTCCCTCTGAGCAGACCTGCTGCTGACCTGGCTGTCCCCTGGAAACCTCATGACTCCCCTCTCCCCACCTGGTTTTGAGATGTTGCCTTTAGACTTTGCTGCCTCTGGCCTGGACGCGACCCCCTCACTCCACCTCGGTCTCCCGATGAGACCCCTGGTCACGCAGAGAGGAGGGGCCATGTGGGTGGGTCTGGGCAATGGTGTCAAGCAGGGAGAAGGGTGCCATGCCACAGGGCGGCTTGGGGCTGTGTGGGTGCACCCTGTCCTCATGGGGATGAGGGCCACTCCAGCCACGGGCAGCGCACAGATCCTGAACCCAAAGGCAGCTGGGCAGGTGTGCGCCAGCCAGCCGGCTTGCTTTCCTGGTTCTACTGTACAGAAATTTCCGGTGGGCATCCTGGAAGCAGGCGGGCTTGTCTGGAACTTGGTGATGTGAGGCCGGGAAAGGGTGTGGTTTTGCTGATGGGTGACTGAGGCAGGGTCTCTGCACCAAACAGAAACTCTGCAGGCCCAGCTATGTGTCGTGCGCACAGGCAGATGGGGCCAGAAGGCGGGCCGGGTCCCTGCGTGTCGCAGGTCAGGGCTGGGGTGCCCAGCCCTGCAGCTTCCTCCTCTGTGGAGTGGTGAGTTTGGTCCCTCAAATCCAACACTTTTATGAATTTTAAACATGATTTCCAAGGCTATGGTAAACACATGCTCACCCGAGGCTTACCCTGAAGGCAGCGTACCGCCGTCCCAGTGACACAGCACGCGTGACTTGAGACTGGACCGGCCCCAGAAGACAACGTGGCCGGCTGACTACCACCCCGCCGGATGTGCTGTGATGCAGACACAGTGGGCGAGGGTGCTTTTACCCCGAAGGCGTTTCAGTGTTGCAGGTGCTCAGTTAGGAGACATGAATCTGGAAGCTGACCTCTCCACTGAAGTGAGGTTGTCCACCCTTGCACGAAGGGTTCCTCAGTGTCTCCTTCATTTTTACTGTGGCTCCTGTGTGTACCTAATGTCTGGTAGGCAAGGTCTTCACGCCCATGTGCAGGAAGCACGCCACTGCCCAGTGTCTTTCTGAATAACTTCTGAGGGTTTTGGTTACACGTAGCTGGGGGTGTGGAGGGCAGTGTGTCAGGTTCTCTGCAGGCCAGACAATGCACTCCATCCGGCTCGCCCAGCAGCCAGGTGGGACTGGGGGCCTGCCATTGTAGACAGCAGCCCTGTCACCAGCTGGGCCAGGCCGGAAGGGCAAGGCCAGTGTTGTCCCTTCCCTGTGAATGTGCCCTAGAGCCGGGAGCGTGCGGGCAGGCTGACTTTGGCAGGACCAAGTATCCAGGCGCCGTGTCCATCTCCACATCCAGCTGCTCGGAGGCTCTGCACCGCACTAATGTTTACTAAGCCTCGGCTCTTAGATTCCTTCCCCAGACGTCTCTGGGGTACGGACCTGCATGAGAGCATGGCTAGACTGCCTCTTACCTCCACTTCCCGCCCTCTGCAGATGCCACCCAGCTCTGACAGCACCCTTAGTGCCCACAGAGCTTCCTCTACTTTCAATAGAATTGGGCCTGATTCTCATTCTCCTCTCAGTCACCCAGTTTACAGCTCTGTTCATGGAGAACATGGGTGCCCAGATGTTTGTGGAAAAGTGTGGCACCCATTAATCCATTCGTGGGTCATGGTGGACTTGCCGATTGGTCACCTTGCCTGTGTCTTTCTTAGTGGAATGAAGCAAGTTGCTGGAGCCTGCGTGATTCGGGACCTGGAGGAGTACACACGTAGAGCAAGGGGTCCAGACTGCAGATTGGCAGAACTGGGAGAACTTGCAAACTGTGACCCAGGGGTGGCTGCAGGGTGGTCCTGGACAGGACGTCTGGTGGAGGGGGCACAGACATGGGGTCTTCCCGGAATCACACAGCCCTGTCATTGACCTGGCCCAGGTACAGCATCAAGAGTCATCTGTATGAGGCTCTAGCTTGCAACCTGCTTTCTCATTTCAACTCAGAGCCACCTTCCAGGCTATAGGGGTGCATCTTCTGACACATTTTACAGGTGAGAAGCCCGAGACTTAGCGTGGTGAGTTGTCATCCCAGGGGACAGCTGGGGGGAGGCAAAACTGCCTGCGCCCTAAGAGGTCACCTTGTGTCCACACCATGTACTCGGGAGAAAGGAAGTTCTCTGTTTGGGGGGCCCTCCCAGGGTGCCATGCCCCTCGAAGCTGGAAAGGCAGTGCACAAGGCTCTCTGCTGGGGGAGTGCCCCATGGAGGAGAGACCCCCAGGGTCAGTGTTGCCATGGACAGCTCCGTTCCAGCAGTTCTCTGTAACCACTGGCTTTCATTTGCAGAGACTCGAAGCTGGGCAGGGGGCTGTGCCCAGGCCAGCAGGACATGTCTTTCCAGCCCGTGAACAGCTGTGGGGACACAAAGGCAGGGGACAGCTGCCACTTGCTCCCCTTGAACCAGAGGGTGGGGAGCCCTGGTGATCACTGCAGACAGGAACTTCCCCTTGATGAAGTCAGCTGACTCTTCAATATCCTCAGCTCCAAGCCCAGGCTGCTGACTAGGGCTGTTTTGGTTGGTCCCCCTTGGGATTTACGGGGTCTGAATGCATGAACTCACCCACTTGCTACACATTCTTTGTAGTCCCCAAATCAATACTTATGGCATCTTCACGGTGACTTTTGTGCCAGAGTGATGACATTTGAGTTGCCCAACCCCCCCCCAGCTCCCTCCACTGAGGTTGGCCTTTCCACGGCCCACTAGGGGCCATGTTTTTGCACTTCCGTGCTTTTTGTTGGTGATTTTTCTGATAAAAAATGCTCCTCAGGCATAGAGCTGATGTGTTGTCCATGTTCCTGGGCTGAGGAAGGCTGGGATGTGCCCCATGGAGAAAAGGCACATGACGTGAGCTTTGTTCCGGCCTGAGGGACGCGCTGTGGGCCGAGAGCTCAGGGCAATGCAGTCGCACAGGTTCATAGGCGTCCTCATCAGGGATGACCTTCAGCAAGGTCACGGGTTGCCCAGCTGGGGGACGTGTGGTGGCTGGAGGCTGGCGGAACCTAGCCTGGGTTTCCCCATGAGCCGCAGTTGAGTTCAGGTGGCCTTCCGGGCTGTGACCACCACAGAGTGCAGGAACTGACTGTTAGTAGAACCAAGCAACAAAGATTTTTAAAAAGGATCAATGTCTCCTTCAGGTGCAGAACCACTGGAGTGATTAGTGGGCCATCAGTTTCTAAAGGACAGAAAACAGCACCGTGGCTGACTACCCCCAAGAGCCTCCCCGAATTTACAAGCAGGACTCTGCCCTGGACCTGCATTTCCACATTGCAAACTTTGCTTTTTCTGGGGCACATCCTTGGCTGCTGTGGGGAATGGAGTCACTAGATTCTGAGTAACACACCAGCACTGCCAGTCTGGGTTTACAGCAGAGCTCAGATGACTGGTGTGTCCACACAGGAAAAGTCCGGCCCGGCCTGAGCAGGTAGGGCTGCCAGGAGACCAGCTTTGCAGGCCCCACACCACTCCCCTCCAACAGCCCCGCGTCCCATCCCTGCAGGAAGGTCCCTAGAGGGGATGTGCCAAGTCGGGAAGCTGGCCGGCCACAAGTGGTGGACCCACTCCTGTCTGCAGCAGCCTCCAGCATAGGCTCCTGTGCCCCGTCCAACAGCATCTCCTCAAGACGGAGCCTGGGTGACCAGTGAAAATGTAGGTCAGTGTGACAGCTGATTTTATGGGTCAGCCTGGCTGGCCAGACATTTGGTCAAACGTCATTCTTGGTGTGTCTGTGAGGGTCTTTCTGGATGAGGTTAACAACTGAATCTGTAAACTCAGTAAAGCAGATGCTCTCCCAGAGTGGGTGAGCCTCATCCAGTCAGCTAAGGGCCTGTACCTGGTGCACCCCACCGTGCACACCCCACCTGGCGTGTGCTCGCTTTCTCACTGACCACGTGTCCTTTCTGGATGGCAGGGCTGTGGTTTTGTATCTAGACTGGTGCCCAGCTCAAAGTAAACAAATCCTTATCTGTTGGATGAGCTCCATTGGAGATAAGAGATGATTCAGACGTGCCAGTCATGTGACTGGTGATCACTGGAAGTTACAGTACAGCTTCACTGCTGGGGGATCCTGAGCACATGGTTTTAATTGCTGAGGAGTATGAATCAGAGATTCTGCTTAAAGAGACACAGGCTAGTTTCACCACATCAAAGAACCGATGGGAACAAAACTCAATTCTTCCCAAGAATTCCTGCCAGTGGGTCCTAACACATAAAAAATTATTCACTCAAAAGCAGAAGTTTTAAAAGTTGCAAACCATCTACCCGGTAAGCAGAGTGAGCTCTTGTGCAATGGTTGATCCCAGCCCCTGGTGGTCGTGGTGTTTTTGGACTATCGTTCTCCAGGGCAGCCTTGCACCAGCTGCATTTGAGAAGTGGGGAGTCCTGGCTCGCTGATCTTCTGTGGCCAGTTGCTGGTGGTGCTGGGGCTTCTGCACTGCAAACATTCTTAGGGCCCAAAGGCTTGGTGGGGGTCCCTGCTTGAGTCCAACTCCTGGTTGAATTGTGAGCACTTTGTTGTGTGAGTTTGCAGAAACTTTGGGTACCACAAGGGACTGTGGATGGCAGGGGTGAATGTGACCTGGGGGATGGTGGTAGACACTGCTAGACAGGGAGTCCAGATGGGCACATGGGGAGACGTTAACTACCAGAGCCACCCAGCAGACACGGGGCCCTACAGCTGGCGACACGGGTCCACATGGCTGACCCCCTCCTGTTTGACGCATGTCCACAAAGCCAAATGCTGTGGCCCACCCTGACATGGCACCCTGTTCACCTCTCCCTACAAGGTCTCCTGGCTAAAAATGCATTGGTACATTGGTGACTGTTTTTACTTGAAGCCATAAAACAACCACTTCTTCTAGCATATTTATTTAATGCGCTTTCGTGTGAAGCAAACAATGGTAACAAGGTAACAAGAGGATATGATTTGAAAAATGTAGATGAGCTGGACAAATAGAAAAACACATTTAACCAAAATTGACATGAGAAAATTGCTGTCAGGAAAGTAGTACCACTTTTCAAGAGCCATTAGAGATGTTGTCATCGAACAGGCTCTGCACAACACAGTTCATGGAACCCACAGAAAGATGGCTAAGGTGCGTGACATAAGGTGGTGAAAATACTTGGCTAATCTAAAGAAGGTGGGTAAATAGGAAGTAAAGAAACAAGGTGCAGGTGGTGTAAAAAGAAAACAAAAGCAAGAGTCGATGTGAAGTGAATCGTGTCTGCATTAATGTGAGAATGGTGCAGCCACTCGGGGAAGGGGTTGGTGGGTTCCTACAGAACCGAATGCACTCTTATCGTAAGATCCTGCAACTGTGCTCCAAATGAGTTAAATGTGTCCAGACAGAGACCTGCCTCCAGCTGTCTACAGCACCTTTACCCACAGCTGCTCGAAGCGGGAAGCAACCAGGGGGTCTCACATAGATGCATGGATAGAGGAACTATAGATGTTTCTGTATAATATATAAACATCCAGACAGCAGACTAGTATTCTGGGTCAAAAAGGAAGTGCTATCCAACTATGAAATGACACAGAGGAGCCTTAAGCTCCTAAGTGAAAGAGGTCTGCCTGAAAGGCTCCCTTCTGGGTGCTCCCAGCTTGTGACATTCTGGAAAAGGCAGAACTGGAAGGTGGAAGAAAGGTCAGTGGTTCCCCGGGGCTGGGGGAGGGATGAATGGGGAAGTGGAAGTATTCCGGATGACTTAGTGGTAGACACACATCATCGTGCTTGCCGAGACCTACAGAACGCATGACGTAGAGAACCTGAGAGAGAACTATAGAGTTTCAGTTAGTCGGAAAGTATTAGTATTGGCTCATCGATTGTGACGAATGATAAGGGAGGGTCAGAGTATACCAGAAACCTCTCTGCTTTTCGTTCAATTTTCCTATAAACCTAAAAATGTTCTAAAAAAGAAAGAGTAAATTACTTAAAATAATCTGTTGTAGTTTTACATATTAACAACGAACAATTAGAAAAAGTTTTTAAATATTTACAACTGAACCAAAAAAATCAAATAATTCAGAAAAAAATCTAATCTTCTACAAAAGCCTATACATTATTCAGAAAAAATTCAAAAGTCCTAAAGCATAGAGAGCTATGCCATGTCCATGTATCAGATGCCTCATATTTAAAGATGTTAATTCTCTCCAAGGGGATATGTAGATTCACTGTAATCCAGATCAAAATGTCACCAGGTTGTGTGTGTGTGTGTGTGTGTGTGTGTGTGTGTGTGTGTGTGTGTGTACAGTGAAAACCATGTCTAAAATGTAAATGAAATACAAAGAGTCAGGACCAGACAATAAAATCTTGAGGAAGAAGCAAGTGGAAGACTCACTGCTGGGAAGGAATTATTGTAAAGTTCCAGTAAGTAACACCATGTGGGGCTCTTGAAAAACAAAACAAAACAAAACAAAACAAAACAAAACAAAACAGAGCAATGGAACAAACAGTGGCTCCAGAATCAGAACTTGCACATCCAGACATTTGACAGAATGTGTATGTAATTCACAAAAACACAAGAAGGTGAATGTTCATGGCATGATTTTCACAGCCCAAGTGGAGACACTGAAATGTCCATTAATAGCAGAGTGGATAAATAAACTCTGTTCTCACAGCAGAGACCAATAAGCAAAGACTGTAGGCAAAGTGCAGACATACCAAGGGAGAGACTCCGGGCGTGATGTGGGGGAAAGCCCAGCATGACACCATCCTGAGCCCCGCTGAGTGTGTGACATCCCGCAATGCCAAGGGGGTCTGAGTTAGGACCAGTCCCTGTAGGTGTCGGGCAATGGCCAGACGTGGAGGCTGTCCATGTTCGGGCTTTGATGGAGTTCTGGTTGTATTGGCATGACCGCAAAATGTATGAAATTATACAGTATTTGACTGTCACATGTTATAAAGCTTTTCTTAAAAACACAATGTTTTAAAAATGGTGGCACCTAAGCAAGCATTTCAAGACCAGCCATTGCTTTAAAATCTCTATGACAAAAAGGACTCTTGGTGAAAGTTTCAATCGATTGCATTGTTTGCTAAGCTCCAAATCAATATTTTCCCTTTGCTCGAACAAGCTCCCTGTGTGTCAAGTGCAGATGGGCCGATAAGGTTGCGTCTGGCAAACACCTTCTTCCCACGGCACATCGTGGCAGTGTGTGCCTGTCTGGGGGCCCCTCCACCCCCACGGTCTGGGAGCAGGGGACCGTGTGAGGGCAAGCCTGGCCGGCAGCACCCAGCCCATTGCAACCTTCGTGATGTTCTGGCAACTCCATCCTCATCTTCTATAGAGTGCAGATCACCCAGGGTTTCTGAACTACATGTAGCTGCCATGTCTTTCCGTTTGTCGAGCACCTCCCTCCCTCCCCGGTGGGCGCTCTGGCAGGCTCGGCTGCAGGAGGGACTTGCAGGCAGTCCAGACAGGGATCGAGGCTCGTTGGCCCTGGTCGCGTGGCCTCGCAGCAGAACCACAGGATGGGTGGCAGATATGAAAGCAGCAGTCTTTGCCCTGGTTTTCGGTTGTTCACTAGTAACTAGACACACAGAACAGAGAACACAGACCCCCACCGCGAGCACCTGCGGGCCCAGGGCTGGCGACTGCACAGCTCCCACCCCAGCTGACGGCCTGGGGCACCGAGCAGCCTCCTGCCCCCCGGTGGGACGGAGGAAGTGACCTGTGCGGAGCCAGTGCTGTGCTGTGAAACCACGAGGCTGCCTGCTGTTCCTGTTGCTCAGAAAGGGCAAACGCGCAGCTCCGGAGCCCTGGGGCCAGCTGTCTGGGGCCAGTGGGGTGGGGGTGCCTGGGCCATTGCGGGGCGGGCTCCAGGGCCACCCGCTCGCTGCCCGGTCCTCCCTTGTCTGCCCAGACGGCCGCCCATCTGCCTGGGCATTGTCTCCATTTCTCACCTGGGAGATCAGCTCCTGATGCTTCAGGGAAGGTCCTCGTGACTCTGGCCTCAGCTGGTGTGTGGCCTCTGCCCACAGCACTTGATGCCCCATGGTGCCTGGCATGTGGGGTAGCGAGACAAGCGCCCACCCCCATCTTGTCAACCCATCACACACACGTCGGTTGGGAGCTGCGCTGACGGCCGCTCCTCAGGGTCCCCCCAACCCTCCGTCAGGCAGGCATAGCCCCCTCAGGCTCCCGCACCATGTCAGCCTCGGCCCAGAGACCCCGAGCTCCAAGAAGGATTCACGGCTTGCCGCTGTTTGTGGCCTGGGTGGTGTGGGGGCCGAGGGGGCAGAGAAAGGAGGGGGAGGCAGGGGGCAGGGAGGTTCTCATCACAGGAGGTCCTATAGGAAGTCCTGGTGGCAGAGAATGTCCTATTTAGATCTATGTAAACTTTCTATAAGGGGCCAGAATCTAGGAAGCTGGCCTGTCATTGCCGCCCGTCAGAGCACCGGCACCCACTGCCCTCTGGGCACCTGTGCATCTTGTCCACTGTTGAGGCCCACATTCCTGGCCAGGTGGCGGCCCTGGCTCTGGTGTGCTGGACACGGTCCTTCATCCACGGAGCAGATGTCCAGGGCTTTGGACACTGAGTCAGTGTCCTGTCTGCTCCTGCCAAGACCCAGGGGTGTGGGCTGTGCTGGCGATGGGGTGAGGAGCCCCAGAGCTGGCTATGTGTGCACCGCAGGACAGCAGCCGGCCAGGCCTCGGGCCCCAGGTCCTGCTGCCAGGGCTGGTCTCAGCTCTGGTCTCCATTAGAATTCAACACATCAGCGATCTGCTGCTCTGTTTAGAGCAAGAGCCGTTTGAACTGGAGAGCCTCTCAGGTGTCAGCTCAGTGGAAAGTCGTCTTGTTGCTCTGCTTTGAAATGCACATGGCAGCAGAGAACAGGACCAGCCTTTGGGCTGCTTTAATGAGAAGATAAATCCCGGACACCAATGTTCAGTGTTTGGGGGAGAATGAGTGCCGACACCCAGCTCTGCACCCCCTCCTTGTGGAAGGGGCCTGGGAGAGGCCAAGAGGGACCTGTCTGAGCTGGGAGGCGGGCGACCTGGCATGGCTGCTTGGCGTGAGCGCCTCGGAGGCCAGGTGGGTGGGAGCAGCCCCTCGTCAGTCCCTTCCTCCTGGCCTATCTGCTGACCACTAGGGGCACTGCTCTAGACGGATAGCCTGACGCCCCAGTGACAACTCACGACAGTGGCCAAACGTGGATCCCACCTGAAAGGGATGCAGCCAGGCCGCTGGCCCCTGCCCACCATCGCCCGATCAAACTCCGCCATCTGGGCCACGGCCAATCTGTCTCCTGGAGTGGCCTGTTTTCAGCAATGGTTCAACACTGGACAGTTCAAGCATAAGAGGGCAGGAGAGTGGAGATGTCCTGAGAATGGGGGGGCCAGTGTCCACACTGTAAATTTAACTCTAAGTGGCTAAACAGGCTTTCATGCCCAACTGACAGTGAGAAGAGGCTGTTACATAGGACTCATTTCTGGTGCAGTGGGTGGGAAACTAGGATGAGCAGAACTTAGAAAACCCAGCGGACGACCCAGTGTGGCTGCGATGGTGGCTCAGGGCCAGGCAGGACCGGTCTGCTTGTTTTGTGGCTCTGCTCTTCTCGGTCTGTTCCTCCTTAATGCTCACCCGCCCCCCCAGAAACCAGTCCATCAGAGGGGAGCAGGAGCAGTCCCTCCCTTCAAGGACCCTCACCTGGGGACCACAGCCTCCCCTACAGTACTTGGCTGCCTGGCCACTCAGACACAGGGAGCCAGGACACGACCTTTTCCTGGAAGCTGTGCACCAGTTGCATATTTGAGATTTTCTTGCCAGGGAACGGGGAGGAACACATGTTGCTGGGCAGCTGGGGCTCTGCCAGACCCACTCCTTGATGATTGCAATCCGAGCTGGGAAAACATGTCTCAGCTTTGCATTTTGTTATTTGACAGAGACTTTGGGAATTTGCTTGGTTCCGTTGGCCACTGGGGGTTCCTCCCCCAAGAATCATCTGCCATGACTTCTTTACCTCACGAGTGTCTGTTCTGCTTGTTGGGGGTTCCAAGTTCTTTATATATGGTGAATCATGGTCCTGGCACTGTGTGTGTCACAGTTTCCTCACCCGTATTCTCACTGTCTTCCATTTCCCAAAGATCATAGACCCACGGTCTTATATTTGCCATTAATACATTTGTAGTTTTTCAATATTTAGGTCTGAAAGTATTTGGGGTTTATCTTTAAAGTATTTGGGATGTGATCATTTTCTAAATGGACAGCCATTTGTCCAAATATAATTTACTGAACAATTTATCTTTCCTCCCTGGATTTGGCAGCCACACAAATCATACAATAAACCCTTACATGTGCACAGACCAATGGATCTGACTGTGCCGACGCCTCACCATTTCTTTGCTGTGCTGCTGTGAGATTCCTGAATTCTAGGTGGGGAATGCCCTCATCTCTCCTCTTTTCTGCTTTTCTCAAATATTCTTCAATGTGAATTTTACAGGTCTGATTCTGTTGAAATTTTTATTAGGATTATAAGGAATTTATAGAATTGACACTTTACAAAATTGAGTATTTCATGAAGATATGCAATCATGAAGATTGTATATCTCTCCAGTTATTTACATGTTCTTGTGTCTTGGAACCTATTTTTTCTGTCAGATTTTACATATACACATATTTCATTAATATATGAAAAAAATACATACATTGAAACTAAAAGGTAGCTCATATTTTACAAGTGGGGGGAGGAAGAAACACAGTGGAAGGTGCGGTGCTAACAGTTGGTGTCCCTCAGGGAGGACGGGGGCATCACCTCTATTCATGCTGCCCTTGTCATTACCCTTTGTGGTTTGGGGCTCGCCGGGCTCTTGGGTCCCCAGCTCACACTTGTCCCACAGCTGTGTTGACTTCCAATGCCCAGATGCAGCCATGTGAAAAAGTGGCATCTCTGCCTTCCCATCGTCTCTGTCTCCTTCGCTGCCTTAACCTTGGGCCAGGAAGCTTGTGCTCAGCCCTGCAGCCCTGCCTGTGGGCTTGTCAATCATCAGAAGGACTCCTGCTCATGACATAAGACTGATGCAACCAGGCCCTCACCCGAAACTCGCCTCTCCCAGGAGATAAAGACATGCACGGAAATGACGACCAGACCATCAAGGACTTACAGGAACATCTCGGCCAGACCCATGTCAATGAAATGACTGGCATCAGCTAACCAGGGCATTGGGTCACCCCCTCCTCAGACCCTCCCTGACGTCCAGATGTCCAAGTCAATCATCGCCCCTGGACCACAGCCCGTTCCTGTTCCCTTCTCTACTAAAAGAAGTCGGCAATCCACCCTGAGCGAAGATGTGCTTTAGAACATGAATCTGCTGCTTCTCTGTCTGTTGACTTTCTGAATAAAGTTGTTATCCCGGCCCTGACATCTTGTCTCTGGACTTACTGGCATGTCATGGGGCAACTGGCATGACAGTAACACAAAGACACTGAGAGAAAGGGATGTGTTTTCAGATTAGAACATTAGAAATACCCACGCAGGAACCACAGCTGAGAAGACGTCTTTTCAAGGCTGGCGTCCCCGTGCACGGGCTTCCTCTGTCTCTATGGGGTGCCTGGTGGAGGCACCTGGGCATTAGCAGCATTCAGTTGATCAGTTTGGCTGTCTTGCATCTAGCCCCCTTTCTGTGAGGGGACCCTGGCTGGGGGCTCAGGGTGCAGGGGTCACCCATGAAAACCAGGACCCCAGACCCTGGCACTCAGGCCCCGCCATCAAGACCCCTGTGGGTCAGTGGTCAGCACAGTGAGATGCACAGACACCAACCTTGGTGAAGGATGAGGCCTGGCCAGCCAGCAAAGGGCCAGTGGTGGCCAGGTGGGCGGCTCCCTGGAGACCCCTCCCTCAATAGTGCTTTCCTGTTGCGTGGCTGGGGTTGTACAGGGGAGGGGGCACTGACTCTTCACTCCTCGGGCTTTTACATCTTAAGTCGAGGGATGCTGTGCCACCCACGGCTCCCCGCTAACCCGGGCTGTGCAGTGTTTCATGAGGTCTGGGCTCCACATACCTGGGGCTCCCACCATGAAGGGCCCAGGAGAGCCCAGGACTCTCGGGCAGCAGGCACCCTGGCCCACCACACCCACCCAGAGCTAGGCACAGAGCAGAGCCCAGTCCAGCGAAGGTGGCCAGGTCACCTGGGGTTCCTGGGGTCCAGTGGCTGAGGCAGGACCCCTTCCAAGCCCTGGGTGGGACCCTGGCTGTTTCCTGCCCTGCCGTCCCCTGGGGTGCCCGTACTCTGAACCTTGCTCTCCAAGCACTCTGAAAAATTGGGGCTACCAGGTGTTCCTCCAGTGGTTCTGGAGCTTCTAGTGTTGGACAGAATAGTCTTTCTTCTGCCCACAGCTGTCCTGAAGCCCTGCACACCCCCGCTGTGGTGGGCCGCCCATGGCTGCCACACCCACGTCCCGGTGCTGGAATCCGTTTGTGACCTTGCTCCAAATAGGGAAATGCGATCCAGCAGATGTGATTAAGTTAAAGATCCTGAGATGAGGAGATTATCCTGGATTAACCGGGTGGCCCCAAATGTATCACAAGTGTCCTTACAAGGGGAGCAAAGGAAATGAGATATGTGTGCAGAGGGGGCACATGATGGCCCAGGCAGAGATTGCAGGGCCTGACCACAGGGCCGCAGATGCCTGGGGTGCCAGGAGCTGGAGGAAGCAGGAAGGAGCCTCCTGGGGGCCTCCGAGGGAGCCAGGTCTGGATGTAGGGCCTTTGGCCTCCAGAACAGGGAGAGGATATACTTCTGTTGTTTTAAGCCACCAGTGTGTGGTCATTTGTCCCAGTGGCTCCAAGACACTCAGACCTCAGCTGTTGGACAGCCTGCCCCATGTGTGGGATGGGGACTATTTGGGGCTGCCAGTTGCCCCTGAGGCTGAGCAATGCTCCCCACGGTCCTGCTCACTAGTTAACCTGGCAGCTCTCCTGCTGAAATTGTAGTGGGCATATGGGGTGGATCTGCTGGGGCCCTCTGAGCTACAGAGCCGAATCGGGGCCATCCTCTGCTCTGGGCTTGGGGGCCCTTCCACCTGCTCCCCTCGCCCCACCCCCACCCCGACTCCTGTCCCTGCATCCTTGTCCCCTGCAAGCTCAGGGCTGTGCCTGCCGCCTGCCCCTCAGGGTCCTTGCTCACACAGAGGACAAGGGGCTGCTTTTGAGCACGTGGATTTTGGGGTGGAAACAGGTGAACTGAGGGATTGGAGGGAGGCAGGGCTGTGGGCTCCCTGCCGTGGGGGAGTTCATGCGGTAGCCTCCTCCTGCTCTCTGGGGCCTCTCATGTCTCAGGACCAGATTCAGATGTCACGGCTCAACTTTCAGACAGTCACAGAGCACATTCTTCTCACCCTGAAAACGGTCTGGGGACATTTACTGGGTTCAAAAGAATCTAATCATAATTTCCTCACAACAGAAAGTGCCATACACACATGTGGGCTCCAACTTCACCATCAGAGAGGTGGCAGCCGGGAGGAGCTGGGAGCTCCAGGGAGCGTCCCAGACTTGGTGGCTTTTAACAGCCATGTCACATCACTCAGTTTTGTGGTTCTGGAATCCCAGAAGGTTCTGGGTGCTTCTGGCTCAGGGTGGCTGTGGTCAATGCCAGTGGACATGGAGCAGCTGGGGCTGGCTGGCATCTCGTGACACCCAGGTTCCCTGTAGGTGGCCTCCCTGTGCCATCTTCCAGGAGGGGCACTGATCTCATGGCAATGTCCGGCATCTCCCCATATGCCCCACATGCCCAGCCTTGCTTCTGCAGCTGGTCCCCTCAGCCCTCTGTCTCTGGTCTAACCTCAAACACCCCTCTGGGCCTGCCCGCGCAGGGCCTTGGGGAGGATGTGAAATAGTGGTAGGGTCAGTGGGTTCGGGGTCATGATGGGGTTGAAGAATGGCCAGGGTGGGGAGCTGGGGAGACAGGAGTAGGAGGTGGGTTGCAGGACCCTGTGTTCAGCAGAAATGCAGATGTGACCTGGGAACACCCTGAGGCCTCACACCCCGTCAGGTGCTGAGCTGTGCAGGGATGGGGCACAACTGGGATGGAATCCCAAGGGCCTCTCAGGGGACAGTGTGAAGTCAGTTCTGACTATGTCGCCCCTCCTCTGAGAGGCTGTTTGTGGGCATGGCATGGAGGAGACGGGCAGACAGGACCTGCAGTACCAGCCTCCTTAACTCCCCGCAGCCCTGGGAGCAGCTCATGGTGCTCTGGGCAGCACTGACGGGCCAGGTGGAGACAGAACCGTCTCAGAGGGACAGGAAGAAACATTACCTTTTATCAGTATTTAATACAATAGCATCGGAATTATTTCCTAAATTATCTGTCCATTTTCTTGATTACTTGCACTCTTTTAATCATCACCATATGTACAAAACAAAAAGGAAAGTTCTGCATGGATTGTTCAGGACACATTTAAGACGCCTGTGAAGTTCCGGGAAAGCTGACTGCAGTCAACACGTCACCGCCTGGGTTTTATTACACTGGTGCAGTTGGGCACTTACGGTATTTACAAATTTTCTTTCTTATAATGAATTTGGCAAGGAACAGCTTTCCATATAAAAACCTAGTGGGCACTTCTGATTATTTATAAAATAAATCAGGAGGACTAATGAGTCAGAGTATATGCACACTTGGGGCTTCTGACATAGGGGCAAACCTTAAGTAAATTACAGCCTATTTTTACTATAGGGACATTATTGTGTCTCAGAAGATTTTTCACCATGACGTTTCAGCTGATGGTACTGGCAGTTGCCTTAACCAAGCCCTGTGCGAGAGGGGCCACGAGGGACAGCACTTAGCAGAGGGAGTGGACGTAAGAGGCCGGAAGCGCCTACAGCAGACGACCTCATGTGGATTTGGGAGTCGGAGAACAGTGTGCCTGCAGCAGGGAGAATGAGACCCGCTGCTCCAAGTGGTGGCCTCCCGCCTCTTGCCCATTCAAAGCATCCCAGCCAGTCACCTTAACACACAGGTACAATTACACCGAGTGGCTGGTCTGACACTGGTCATGAGTTTTGGCTAGAATTGCTCAGAATTAAAAAACTTTAAAGCTTTCTAATATAAGTTTAAAAAGTACAGCATTGTCTCTGCAAGACAAAAGACAGAGGAAGGGAGGAGAAACACGACCCTTAGAATTCTGCCCTCTGTCCCCCTATGCTCCAGATCCACACAGCTCGTCCCACCCTCTGTTTGCCCTTCATGAATTTCTGATTTTGAGCAATTTGGAGGTGAACAAAGTGGCAGTCATGAGTAAAAAGGCAAGTGACAGATGATGACAGAGGGCAGACTGGAAGTGCCCTGGTGTGCCCTGGAGGTTGAGGCCTGAGCTGAGTACTGAAGATGGCCCCACAGGCCCCAGATGTTCCTCAGGCACAGCGCCCCTCTCCTGGGGCTGTCCTGCTGTCAGCACAAAGTCCCACGCCCCAGGAGGCCCCCAGGCCCAGCATGCTGAGATGGCTGGTCCCACTAGCTCAGAAACAGCCTGGGTTTGGGGGTGGAAAGTATTGCCTTCTCTCATGGGGCCTCCACTGGGGTGCTCACCAGCCGTGAGGTTGGGATGATGGCTCTGGGTCTCCATGAAGCCTCAGAGAGAAGACTGTTGAAACAGAACTGGGTGGTTTTTCATTAGGCTAAACCAAGAAAGAGTTGCTCACTGCATCCACTGCTTGGACTGCAGTGGCCTCATCAGGGATGGTCCCTATTTCCTTCGAGGGAAGGGTGCTTCCTCTCCTAGAGGGTAAGCTGTCTATAAGGTGGGGTCCTCACAATGGCAAGACCCCTCACCCCACTCTTCCCAGGATGTTGTAAGGAGGAAAAACACAGCTTTCCCCACTTTGCCCAGGGCTCTAGGGTGTGAATGCCCACCTTCTAGGCTACTCTGCCCACGGGAATTGGCCCAAACACATGTGAGCCCAGAACATGAGGTGCCATATGTGTCTAAGCCATTCTAATGACTGGGGTCTGAACAAGGGCTTCTCAGGGTGATGCTCTGTACAGTGGAGACATTGTACTGATTTGGTGTTTACAGACTCAAAGCAATCAATGTGTGATATTAAACTGTCAAAAGAGTAGCCTGCATGCCCCAGAGAATTCACACCTGTGATGTTTTCTCTTAGTAAATATTATACATGGATATAAAGTCAATACAAATCACATTAGATTCTTAGCTGGCTGCCTTGTCTTTTTAGGTTGCTAGCACATACATGCTCATATTTTCTCTGGAGGGCCATGTCTTTCTGGCATCAGAGTTTCTTTCCAAAGCATTGTAAATAGAATGCTGGGCAAAATTAAAGAATAATTGGTGTGTATGTAGGTGAGTGAAACAACAGATGATGAAGACATGTGCACCAGTCTCAGACACAGGTTTCTGAGAGGCAGGTTCAAAAGAATGTTTGTGACATCATTCAAGGATAAAAATGACAAAACAACAAGATTAACAATTGCAGCAGAGATTTAAAAAATTACAAAAAAGTTAATTCCAAAACAACAAAAAATTGCAATTAGCAAATTTTAAAAGTTCAGTGGATGGGTTTCACAATAGTTTAGATATAGCTGAAGATAGAATTGATGAACTGGAAATAGGTCAGAAGAAAATACCCAAAGTGAATCACAGAAATGTTGATGGAAGAAAAGAGGAGACATAGAGGTCATGAGCAGAAAATACAGCACAGGAGTCATGGGGCTCTAGAAAGAAAGGGGAGCAAGCAGGCAAAGTGTGTATGTGAAGAAGTAGTTCAGACCTGTCCCAAACTGACAGCACTGGCCGCTCACCGGGGTTAGTGATGGACTCCCGTTTCTCCTGCACTTCCCCACACCCTGTGCATAGTCAGGAGCCCACACTGGTTATGAACCCCAGCTCTCTGGGAGGGAACAGAAGGATTAGGGTGTGCAATGGTCCACTATGAACCCAACCTTATTTGTAGTTGATAATTGCTACGGTCTGAATGTCTGTATCCCCTCAAAACTCATATGTTGAAACCTACCCTCCAAGGTGGTGGTGTTAGGAGGTGGGGCCTTTGGGAAATGATGAAGTCTTGAGGGTGGAGCCCCACAAGGGGGTTAGCAATTAGTGTTCTTATAAAGGACATCCCGCAGAGCTCCTCGACCCTTCTGCCCTGTGAGGCTGCAGCCAGAAGCCTGAGACCAGAAGAGGTGCTTGCCCTGCATGCCGGCTCCATGGTCTTGACCTCCAGCCTGCAGAACTGTGACATATAAGTGTGTTTATAAGTCACCCAGTCTGGGAGGCTCTGTTATAGTTGAAAGGACAGTGACGATCATCTGAAGTCTGGCATTCTCTGGGAGCCAGAAGCTGCAGTTCCGAGTGCCGACTGGTCCTCGGTGCCAGCAGTGCTCCTGTCTGCTGGGTGCTGCGCTTGGCTGGGGGTTTGCTTCAGGCAGTGTCTTCTCGGCGGTGCTCACTAGCCGTGTGCCCTGCAGGGTTCACAGTCACTGGGCTCACTTCCTGCTCTTTGGTGCACACGCTTCAGGTTCTGCAGAGAAACTGTGGCGATGAGGACAGCCACGTCTGACTCCGAGTGGGAGGTGGGCCCCTTGCATGGGACACGAGGGTCTCCCAGGGGGTTGCACCTGAGGAAGGGAGGATGTGAGGTGGGGGGTGGTGGGCGCACAGGCCTCGCCAGGCACTGCCTCTTCTCCAGGTCCTCTGGAGGACAGTGAGCCTGCGCTCCCCTCTGGCAGGGACTAGGGGAGTCGCAGCTGACACGGAGAGGTCCTTGGGGACGAGGGTGTTGTGGCCGCTTGGGCGTGCTTGGTGAAGGGAACTGGCAGAGGTGCCCAGCCAGGCTCCTGGGAGCCTCTGGTTGTTGATGGAGTGGGTCTGTGCCTAGTCATCGAAAGAGCAGGTAATACAGGAAATGTCTCCTATGTCACACCTTCCTGGTGAGGACTTACGCCTGAGGTTGGTCCCTGCATCTGAGGCGCAGCAGCCCTGACTTCAT
Source organism: Manis pentadactyla (assembly GCF_030020395.1). Classification (NCBI taxonomy): domain Eukaryota; kingdom Metazoa; phylum Chordata; class Mammalia; order Pholidota; family Manidae; genus Manis; species Manis pentadactyla. The sequence goes on along the minus strand of NC_080020.1, from coordinate 141,066,314 downwards.
GAGAACACTCTTCAAGGGCTTCCAGCATTTTGGAAATTCACCATGTAAATCAAAGATGTGAGTCATTGTCTGCAAACTCTATTCTGGAAACTTATGAAAGGTGCTGGGCCAGGACTTGTCAGGGTCAGCTCCCCACACTCAGTGGAGACCCGCATCCCAGGGACCCAGCTAGTAGGGCAGGCACAGGCCAGCAGGTGGCAGCTGTGGGCGGGGAGGCCCGGTGGGTCCGCCCTGTTAGGCCTCAAGTACCTGAGAACCAGCTGTGGGAATCTGGAGAGGCACCTGGGGTAGTTTCTCTTTTACAACAGCAAATTCTACTCGTGGAGACAGAGGCCCCGAGCTGACCCCCATTCCTGCATAGGCGCGTCACTCCAGTTCAGATTTCTTAGAGAGCAGGGTCATTGCTAGCAACTGTCCCAGGTACCGAGGTTCAGCCCCTCAGTATTTAAAGGGGCTTCTGGGTGGAAGCCCTGCTCCTCCCTTGCTGCCACGTTTTCTCTGTTGCCTTTATTTTCTCTCCCTGCCCATCATCCTGACCTACTTTTTTTACGTGACATTGGCAGAAATCTGGGCAGGACATGTTGCTCTAATTCCATTACCTAGGTGACTAGGTGATCTGACAGTTCATCCTTCAGGACAAGTGACCGGGATCAGCGGGGCTGCTGAGTTGGCTGCTGGCTTGTTGGCAGTTTATGGGGTATCTCCCAGTTCAGCCTTACACATAAGCACACTCCCACTAACCCTGGCAGATACGTGAAAGTTTATACTGGTGGGCACTGGAAACTCACCCCCTTCTGCCCACCAGCGGGCAGGGCAAACCAGCTGGAAACGAGGGGTGTTCCTGTAGCACTGGAGACAACGATGAAGAGAAGGCCATTCCGTGGATGCGGGAGCCCCCTGCTGCCTGTGTGCTGCCCTGTCCTGGGTCCAGACTGGTTCTTGTACCATCCCCCCTCTCAGTTTCTGGGACCCTGGGATGCGGGAGGGCGGGACCACACTTCTCATTCTGCCCAGCAGCTCAGCTCTTCTTTGATTTGTTTATTTTTACTAGTTTTGCATCCTCCCCAGCATGGGCCACACTGGTTTTATGACCAGCTGGAACTCTTAGCCACACTCCTGTTCAGGATTTTGTCTGGACAAAGTTTTTGACTAAAAGCATTATAGAAGGAGGTGCCTGCTTCCTACGGGCCTGTTCTCATGAAGACACTGAATTCTAGTCTTTTATCCCTGGAAACCAGACCCAGTGTCTTCTATTCAAAACAGTTTTAAGCACACTGGAAATGAATGGAAAAGAGAGGTGGGCCACCAGCTGCGAAGGCCCCCCACCCACGCAATCTGACTTCCTCAGAGCCGGGGTGTGGGCCCAGGGCTGGTCCCGATTTTCCCATCTCTTTTACATATGTACTTCACCTGAATGGCATCTTCCGTAAGGACAATTAATGTCAATTATAGGATTAACTGTCTTACATGATTTTACTTTCCTTATTTATTAAGTAAATGGTGACAGAAAAATAAATTCATTCTCTCACAACCACCATGAAAATAGCTGTCAAAGATAAAGTCATCACATAAGGAAGGAAGCGCTCAGAAATTTCTTAATAACAAACAGCTGACTGACCAAGAGTCAATCTTTCTGGCCTTCACTCCAGCTGCCACGTGCACCCTGGACGGCGCCTCCGGCCCGTCAGCTTCCAGGATGAGCAGCCGGCATGGGCCGGGGTGCAAGCATTATACCAGGCTTCCTGCTGGGTGCATCCGCTGTGCGAGGTGCTTGAAACCTAGTCAGCACAGGCTGGGGCAGGGTCTCTGTGGATAAAATGAGTTCCTGTGGCCAGGATTCTCACCTGGCCCTGGTTGACTAGCTCACTGCACACCTGTGGGCAATTTGACTCTATATAAAGAGCTCTGCCCAGTGCTCTGGGCACAACACGGTGGCAGGGCTGCAAGGCTGCAGGAGAGCAGAGCAGAGGCTGGGGTGGTGGCAGCACCAAGGACAGAGGCCCAGAGGAGGGCTGTGCGGGACGACTGTGCAAAGGGGCCCAGAGGCAGAGAGTGGCTTGCTGCATGCAGACTCGCTCTGAGTGAATGGGATTCTAGTGACTGACCTGCCACCTGGAAATAAAGTTGGGTATAACCCTTTTGCCCCAAGAATGCTTTGCTGTCAATTTATTTGGTCACACTGAATCCATAGCAAACTGGCCTGGGGCTGAAACCCATTGGCAAGACAGTCTCCCTCTTCATTGGTGACACCCCCAGGATCATAAATGACTCCCTTTCAGAGGACAGTTCCTAGGTTAGTTGGGAGAAGTATTTTTTCCTTAGTAAAGACATTTAGAAATCTGCCCCAAAAAGAGGCTGGAAGGAGGGAAGGGCCCCCTGTGGCCATGGATTTTAAGTGTCAACTGGACCAGGCCATTCTGGGTGTGTCTGTGAGGGGATTCCAGATGCTTGCATTGGAACCAGTGTCTGGGTCAGGCAGGCTACCCTCAGCGAGGGTGGACCTCATCCCAGCAGGTGAAGGTCTGAATTGCACAGAAGGGCTGAGAGAGGCAGCACCTGACGGCCATGAGCCGGACGTGGTCTTTTCTGGCCTGTGGACTCCAGCAGAAGTGTCAGTCTTCTTGGGGCCTCAGCTGGTTGGCTTTGGCATGGAAACTACACCCCCTGAGCTCTGGGTCTCCGGTCTCTGCCTGCAGGCCTTGGGACGTCAGACCCTGGTATCACATGAGCCCGTCTCCTGCAGTGCGTCTCTGTATGTGGGCACCCAGTGGTTCTGCTGCCCACAGACCCTCGCTTGACTCACTCCCTCGGCTATGTTCTTTCTGTGCGGTTCAGAGAAGATGTCAGAACCCATTTCTTGGAAGACAGAAAGCCCATACGTGGCTTGGATGGACCTGCTCTGGGTCCTGGCTCTGAGGGGTGTCAGTCACATGCCCTGATGCAGGTCCTCACCGTACAGCAGGTAATAGTGGAGCCGCCACAGCTGCTGTAACGACGAACTGAAGTGAGGTCACAGCTGCCCCGGGCTCAGAGGCACTGCCGGCACTCAGGGTGCATGGACGGCATGAGAGGGGGTGGTGCCTGTCCTGTGCTCCTGTTCCTGAGGTGGGCGCCCCCTCCACCAGCCCACACCTTCCATGAGGCAGTGCCCCAGCCCCCTGTGGGCATGCGCACTGTGGGCTCAGAACCCCAGTGCTGCCTGCGTGCCCCAGGATGCACATCTGCAGCCACTGCGTGCTCGGTCCCTGGGGTTGGTGGTGGACTCGGAAGGGCTTCAGAGAACCTGAGCGGCTTTGGAGATGGTGACAAATGGGCACACAGATGGGAGTTTTCTCGTGGAGCTGTGGGCCCAGGTGAGGACCCACATGCTCCTCAGGTGCCCTCACCTTCCCATGTGGGGAGGTGGCCACTGACACCCTGCAGCAAGCGGGGGCAGCCTCTGCCTGGGTCCTGCCATCCCTGCAGATCGTGCAGCTCAGGGGGCCCCCCCAGACGCGGGTGTGCCGTCCCATTCTCTGAGTCCAGTGTCCTTGCTGCTGTGCAGCTGATCAATTCCTCGGGTGCTCACTGGCCCCTTGGGCCCCTTCTCTTGAATTGCTTCTTCATATCTTCCTTTGAGGTTTGTTTTCTTCTCATTGATTGGCAGGTGTTTTCAAAAACAGGCATTGCTGGCATCCAGCCTTCACGATGCTCTATAAATATTGTCTCCCTGTCTCCCACTTGTCTTGAAATTTGACTTCCCTTCATTTTGTGGTGCCACATATTTTGATTGCCCAGATATAGTTAAATGCAACCATTTTTCATGGACCTTTTCAGATTCTTTTTGTAGCTCTTAAATCTGTTAGAAAACAGTTCTGCTTTCTTCCTGGGGAGATTCCTGACCTTAGAGAGACTGTGGGTGAAGCCAGAGACGAGGGGCCAAGACACTGACTGCGAAGTTCATGCCAAGATGTGAGGGGCCCGAGCTGCTCAGAACCGATGTGGCCAAACGGCCCAGAGAGCCCCTGTACGTGCCCCCAAGCCCCTGAGGCCTGGCACTGGGTTCCTCCCAAGAATGTGGGCAGGTGTCTCCAGGCAGAAAGGCCACGGAGGGAAACCCCTGGGGCCCGGGCTGGTTCTGCCCATGACAGCTGTGCACTGGCGCCTTCCAGGGGCTGCAGGGGAGCAGGAGATGCCACAGATATGGGGGCCTCATCCACGGAGCTCCCTGGTCAAGGTCGCAGCCCCCCTGAGCTCACAGGGAAGGAGGACATGTCAGGCCAGCCTGGGGCCCCTCCCAGTCCTCGTGGCCCTGAGTCAGCAGGGGTCACACTGGAATTGGGGTGCTGACTCAGAGGCTGTGGGCTGGAGGATGTGGTGCTTCTCTAGGCTCCTGGGGGCTCAGCTGATCTGCATGCGGTTCAGAAATGGGCTTGTCAACATCAGAGCCTGGTGACGTGCAGGTGTGAGGGTCTGGGGCAGCCCAGGCATACCATCCAAGAGTGGGAGGGAACAGTGTTAAAAAACATTTTCAAACACTGTCTGTGAGTGGGTCGTGCTGTTCATCCTACTTAGTAACTTGCAGTTTGCTCTCAGTGATGGATTTGAGGGTCTTTCTGCACCAGTAAGCATATGTCCCCTACCCTGCTTTGGGGACCGTTTTACAGGGGATGCTGGAAATGAAGTCGAAAATATTTAAAACAGAGCTCAGACTAGTTTACGGGCTCTGCTCTTTGGTGTTTAACTTTTCCTCTGCTGTGGGGCTTAATGTGTGCAACCAATTCAACTTAAATCATCCCTGGGAAAGACACTTTTACCAGAATGCTCCTTCTTGAAATGCAGGGAAACGGGGCTCCCAGTGCCACTGCATGGCCAGCCGAGTCCGGGGTGAGAAGTGATCTCGGCTCTTGGCTCCTTTCCGTAAAACTGGCCGACAGCGGGACCTGGAGCCCCTGCTTTATCCCAAGGTGGGGTCCCAGTGGGCTCATATTACCTGGAGCGGCTTGCCCAATATTCTAGTTGCAGAAAGCCTGCCCTCTCAGCATGCCTCAGGGGTCCACCATCTCCTGGGGACAACCCTGGCTTGGCCTGTGCAGGTGGGCCCCCCACCCTGTGCTGAGGACCAGCCAGCCTCCCGCTCTAGCTGCAGCCCCCAGGGCAAGGGTCACAGGGCTGGGGACTGCTCAGGAGGCTGACAGGACCTGGAGCAAGGGGCAGTGAGCAGAGGCTTCCGCAGGGTGGGCAGCCACCGAGGCAGCATGGAGAGAAACTGTGCCCCGTAAACTCCCCCTCGGCTGTGGAAATAAAGATGAAACAAGCCTTAGATCCTCTTTCCTGCCTGTGATGGGCAATGCTTTAAGTGTAGAGCAGAGCCCTGCTAAGCCTTGCCTGGGAGTAGAGCGGCCCCCCCAGGGACTCAGCCTGGGGCCCTTACCTGATTTTATTTCAGTTTCCCCATCTCATGTTGGGTTGAAGGTTTTATATGAAGTCACATGAAAAGCAAAAGTCACCCTCTAGCTGCTCAGAAGGATCCTCACACCCATGTGAATCCAACCGTCCTGGCCCTGCTCACCTGCTGTCAAAGCCCCTGCTGGAGATGGTGTTCCCGGTGTGCCAGGGCCCTGCAGTCTATCCTGGCAGGCCGCCGCTAGCCTGGGCCTCTCCCTGGGCCTGGAGACAGGATGAGGAGGGTGGGCCACGCTAACTGGGGCTGTGCCCACTGACACCCCCAGGTTCCCTGGGCAGAGCCCAAAGTGTGCGTGCGTGTGTGTGTGTGTGTGTGTGCATGCACCAAGTGCAGACTGTGCAGCAGTGACAAACGGGTAGATGATCATATTTATATAAACATGAGTAACTGCTTTAGATCAGGGCAGGTCTGTCCGGTGTCCTTTTCGGTGTGGAGCCCTTTGCTCCACAGAACAGAGAGCGTGGCTCCGGTGGGGCTCGGGCCCCCCGCTGACCGCAGCCCCACTGGGCGCCTCCTCGGAGTTCCTGAGAAGCAGCTCCGGGGTGGGGGGACCACTGCCCGATGCACCAGGCACAAAAGGATCACGGAAGTGGGAATGTCTGGGTTCGGTGACTGCGTCAGACCCTCGACAATCCGAGACACACCACGACAAAGGTGACAGAAGCTGGGGCAGGCCTGTGGCCGCCGGAGCGGAGGGGCACCAGCTGCGGTGCGCAGAGGGGCCGAGCATGGGCAGACGCCCCTGCTGCTTAGGTCACAGCGTGCCCACAGAACCACGGCCCTCAGACACTGCACAAGGAGCCCTTTTGTCACTGGCCTGAATGCTGTTGTTTCCCAGGACTGTGTCTTGGGGACGAAGAAGAATGACGCCAGCAGACGGGAACACGGAGGCACCAGCAGAGCTTTCAGTGAGTCAGAGAGGAAGCAGGAACCCTGGCCAGGCTGGAGGAGCTCCAGCGGGCAGCCGGCAGGTCTCCCGGGTCTGGGGTCTCTATTGCCTCCTGGGAGGAGGAAGTCCCGCCCCCCACCAGCCAGAGCTGAGCTAATGACGTCGCAGCTCGCGCCTGATTGGCGGAAACGACTTGGCTTGCTTAGAGCGGCAAAGGGCTCCGTGCCTTTGAATGGCCGAGCTCCATTTGCATCGGGCGCAGCCGGTCAGAGCAGCTGAGGTCTGTCTGTCTAGCTGGACTGGGGCTTTTTACAGGGTCCTGAACTTTTATCTGCCTGCGTCCCCCATCACCTGCCTCACCTCGGCATTGCCCTAGGATGTCGGCAGCCCTAAGGACAGTGGGGCCGGTATCGCTAATATTCAGAGAAGGACATTTCAGGCATGTCTGGAGAGGACTCTGGCGGCGTGGACGGAGAGCCTGGAAACTGTGCACGTGTGACCTGCCCCACATTTCTGCCTTTTGGACTCGCTGGGGCCTGGTGAGGACCCTGTGTCCCGGGCCAGGGAGGGTGCAGGGGGCCCTGGATTTGGGCTCTCTGGACGCAGGATTTTGGGAGAGGGGGCTGGGGCCCCGGGCTCTGCTCGGGGCTTCTGTCCCCCTGGGGAAGGGTCCCAGGCGCCGTCCTGCCCAGGCGAACCCTGCTGCTTTCCCATCACCCAAACTACAGAATTAATAAAAGCACTCTGGGATTTAGAATATACATGAAGTGGACAGAAAATGATGAAAACCTCTGCTCACGCCCACACCAGGCGGGGGCATGCCCTCCTGCAGCCCGCCCGCTTCCCCCAGGTCTCCTCTGAGCACGCGTTTGCAGTCTCCGTTACTTCCTTCAGAGGCCCTGGTGAAGGCCCTGCTCCTCCATGCCGGCCCCCCCACAGGGCCGTGTGCGGGTGCCCAGGGAGCACGTGCTGCACTGGGACTCCGGCCCCGACGGTGGGGAACCTCTCGCACCTGGTGCTTGGAACTGAGACGCTGAAACACCGGGGCAACCCCAGCGGCCTTCCTGATCCTCGGGGAGGTCCACACGTGCGGCCACATGCAGTGGGGGCCCGGCTTCCAGGAGGTGCCCATCCGTGGCATAGAAACCCGTGGAAACACCACAGAAACAAGTGAGATGCACCTAGTTTCTGACACAGATGCAAACAGTCTAAATAACCTGATGTGGACGGGACGAGACAGTAACTCTGAGCAGAACTCCTGTGAATGGGATCCGCGTTCTGCCTACAAGGCTTCCCTGCCATTTCCGAGCTCGACAGGGGCTCTTGGTGGGCCGCCGCCCTCCCGGTAGCGGCAGGCCGTCCTGCTTGCAGCCACTGCAGCCACCTACACGCGACGGAGAGCGGCCAGGCGGCGTCACGCAGGCGGACAAATCTGGGGACAGTGAGGAGCACACAGGTGGTCAGAGGCTCAGCCGGGCGCGCCGACGGCCTCCCTCTGCTGCTCCGACGCCAGCCTCTGTGCACCTGTGTGCAGAAAAGCATCAGGGAACAATCTCGTTTCCAGCGGGCATTATTCCAGGGCACTTTCCCTTTCTCCTCTCCCCTCCCTCACCCTTGTGGGTGACACACCCGCATCTGGGGTCAGCCCTTTTCCCACTTGTGAGACCGAAAGGCTCCCATGCCTACCAGCCCGAATAGTGGACTATGTGCAGCTGGAGTGGCAGACAGGGCCTCTCTCAGGTGGAGTCCGGGGAGCCCTGTCTGCTGCCTCAGTGTCCCTGCAGGTGGACCCTGGAGTCAGCCCCCCTCCCCAGGATGCCCCAGTCTCCCTCCTGGTGTTGACACCACTGACCCTGCTGGAGCCACAGGGTTGGGGGTGGGCCAGGCCTCCCAGGCCTGAGATGGAGGGGACCTGCTGTGAGTTTGCAGGGTCACGGGCACCTGGACTGGTGAGGGCACCCCGCACTGTCCCGCCTCTGGAGGCCCTGGCCTCCCCATGAGCAATGCAGGCTCCCAGGCCTGACCCTGTGTCCACAGGGGCCCAGGAAGCCCAGCAGTCCTGCTTGGTGTGTGGGGACCATTTGTGAATCCCCGCAAGTGAGAAGGAGGTGTGGACAGGACCTGATTTATAGGGAGGGTGAGCGTGGACTGGGCCAGCCTTTCCTGGCATGGTGGTGGCATACTGCCCCAAAGACAGGCTCTGTTCCCTAGTTAGGCCAGCGCAGGCCTGGAGCCGCAGCCAACACTGCCCTCTAGTGGATGGCCTTGCTCGGCAGGCCTGCCTCTGGAAGGACGGGACGCCTGTCTGTGCAGAGGGAAGGGCCGTCTCTTTCCTCTTCCCCAGGTGCCAGGAAAAGGCTGCCCCAGAGTGGAAGCCAGCGCCAGGGGACAAGGGACAGGACACGGGATGCGCTGCCTCCTCTGGCTTTCCTGACAGCCTCGGGGGTGGGGGTGGGTGTCTGCACCCACCCATGTGTGTGTGAGAGGTGGGCACGTGCTGTGTGTAAGGTCAGGTGTGACTGCATGCATCTGAGTGTGCATATGTGTGTGTCTGGGGTCACGAGACTGTGCATGCCTCTGGCTGTGCACATGCCTGTATGCACTGTGCCATCATGTGTTTTTGCGCCTTGCGTGTGCGCGTGCATCTGAACGTGTGTTGGGGGGTGGAGCCGTGGGAAGGGACTCAGGGCAGTGAGGTTTTCTTTGGCGCCCCCCTTCCTCCGGTGTACAGGGCTCAAGCCCAGCCTCTGAGAGGACGGGGCGGGGACAGGTGTGAACCAAGGGCCTGGAGCAGCTCTGTGTTCAGCTAGGCTCCTGCTGAACCCCGGGGGTGCGGGTCTCCCCGGATGTGCCCTGGGGCGTCCGGTGTTGGTGCTGCGTGGTCAGCGTGCGGTCCAGAGGCTGCCGGGCAGACACGGGCCAGCGTGGTCTGTTCTGGGGGTTCGGCTGCAGCTCCGGTTCTGATTTCCAAAGCACCGGCCAGGCCGGACCCACAGCGCCCCCTGCTGCCGCCTCAGGTCTGCACAGGGACTCGCGGCGCTGGAGTGGGACACGGGAATGATGAGGTCAGGCCGGGGCCGGGCCGCTAGCCACCTGCGTGTGCCCAGGCAGGTACACAGAAAGACAGGGACACACTGCCCGGGGGTACGACAGTGGGAACATCGATAGTAGATTTCTAGCAGATAAGTTCCTCTATCGCCTGAGAGACTTGGGGCTGGGTCTCTCAGCCTCAGGGCCCACGGGCCAGCCCAGGGCTACCCTGGGAGGACTGGCCAGAGCTGCTGGGACTGTGAACCCTAGGGAGCCCAGGTGTGGGCCGGTCCCCCCAGGCATTGAGAGGCGATTAGGCCTGCCTCGGTTAAACAGGGCAAGTGACCTCCAAGCCGGGATGTGCAAAGGGCCATGTGCACGGTCACTAACGTCCCCCTTTCCCTCCCGCACGTGCCCCTGATGGGGCATCAGGAACTGGGGAAGGGTTGACACGTGCATTTGCTTGGGTGTGGCTGCAGGGGAGGCGCTGTGTCCTCCCTCATGGCCCTGCCACCCCGTGTCCCCTTCAGGGACCACACCGCCTGTTGCTGCCCTGGAGTGCAAAGGGAAGACCATGAGCGCCTACCTGCCCACTACCAGCCTGGCTCAGTGGGGGTGGTGGGCTCTAGGGCCTTCCCTCCAGCAGTGGTAATAGGGTCGCAGGACCTTCCTCCTGAATGGGCTTGCATCCAACACATGCACTGTTTATGGGTTCCTTACCCAGGGCCCCAGGGATAGTGGAGGAGGGAGAGGGGGAGAGATGCACAGGGAGGGGAAGACACCAGCCCACCCCCGCCCCACCCCCACCTGTGCCCTATTCACCAGCTCCCATGTCATTGTGTCAGAGGGGATCTCTGCCCTCACGTGCCCCACCTGTCATGTCCACGTCAACGACCCAGGGCTGGACAGTGGCCTCTGTGGACCTGGTCGCTGCTCTGCGCTGCCACCCATGGGCCTGGGGTCCCCAGGAGGCAGTGCCCCACCCCCATTCCCACGTCCCTGCCTCATGGCTAAATTGGGTGACTTCCTGGCCATGGGACCCCAGGGGGTGACACTCTGTGGACTCAGGTGTCTCCTGAGTGGATGTCTCCCAAATTTCCATATGATACTGTGACTGACAAATGTCAGGTGTTGCCCCAGAAGCCCCATGTGAAGACACTTGGAGAGGCTCCGTCAGGGCCTTGGAAGGCCCAGCCCTGCTGACGTGCAGCCTGGGCCCCGGCCTGTGGGGGATCCTGGTCTGTGGTGTCTGTTATGAGGCCCCTGGGACACAAATAATGCTCAGATGCCATCGGATGTGTCCTTGTAGGACAGAAGCAGAGGGAGATCGGAACATGCCTTGCTGGCTCTGAAGACAGGGTGGGGGCATTCGAGAAGGTGGGTGCGCCCAGAAGCTGGAGAGGGCTGGGAGTGGCTCCCTGGAGCCTCCAGAGAGGGTGGCCTTGCCACACTCTGACCCCAGCCCCGGGACTGACTCCAGATGCCAAGGTCCAGAACTCCTTACAAGTCTGCATTGTGAACCCGGAGCACCCAGGTTCAGGGTGGCTTGTGCAGCCCCGGGCAGCGCACAGGCCACATATCAGAGTGGGGTGCTGGACCATGGGTGACGTGTGCTCAGCCCCGGCGACTGCCAGAGGCTGCCCTGTGGCCGCCGCATGCCGGCCTGCTGCTCCTGCCCTGCTGGTGGCTGGCGGTGCTCTCCCTCGCACAGCCCAGTGGCTAGGAAGGCCCGTGACTTGTGTCCACTGTCCACTTGGATGGCCTCTCTTCTTAAGAATCTGCTCAAGTCCTTTGCCCATTTTCTGACATTTTTAAACCTAGAACATATGTCCACTTTTTATACTTCTGTGATGATTTGTTTGAGTTTGGCTGTTTGGAACACCTCTTATTAGTACCTGACTCTCATGGGATTCCATTTTTTTGCAGCAGTTAACGTGGTCTTAAAAGGACAGCAAAATCCCCCACAGGATTCCCGCTGCAGCTCTGGATGTAGATCTGCCGCCTGTGGCCTGGCCTGCAGGTCCGGGGTGCTCAGGCATCTGCCTGCCTCCTGGAGCCCCTCTTGCCTCAGCCTTGGCGGCCACACTGACTTGCCTTTAGACACAGTGGGCACAAGGTGGGCCTCACGTTCTTGTTTGAGGCCCTCAAAACACTTTAAATTTTTTCAATATAAGAAAAAAACTTATAGGCCAAAAGAATGTTTCAGTATATGATGTTTATGTGTCTGTTGTTATCCTAACCTGGTCATTAAGCAGCTTTCATGGGCTTCGTCATGGAAGGGCCAACAGATGTCCTGGGAGCCCCGCGTGGTGTGTGCCACCCCCAACGTGGCACCTTCGCCCAGGGTTCCTGTTGCCCATGCATCTCAGTTTCCCATGGTGCTCTGGGAGAGGCCTCCTCTGTTCTCCAAACCTAATTAAATCTCTTGACTGGATTATATCTGTCCCCTGTGACTTGGTAGCAAAGCATCACAGACTGAGCGCCTTAAAGCAGCAGGGATTGGTCCTCTCCCAGCTCAGGGGCCACCAGCCTGGGATTGAGGTATCACAGAGCTGCACACCGTCCAGCCTCCCAGGGAGCCTTCCAGCTCCAGATGTGGTGGCCACTCTGGGAGTGACCGGCTTGCAGGTGTGCCCACCTAGTGCTCCATGGCCTATGGTGCTCTTCTCTGCGGCCCATTCCTGTGGCCTGTGCATGAGGACACCGTCTTGCTGGGTCCAGGCCCACCCTATCCCATTGTGCCCCGCCTGAGCTTAATTACCCCCAAAAGGACCTGTTCCCAGAGGAGTCTCATTCAGTCTCATTCATAGGTTCCAGGGACACTCTTCAGCCCAGTAGGCTCCCCCTGCAGTCCGTCCTGTTTCTATCCACAGCCTGGAGCTTGTGGGCAGAGAACGCTGTGTCTAAGTGCTGCCGACTGCACAGGGACCAGACACGTGCCACGCCTATTGGCAGAGAGTGGGTGCTGGTGCCTGGGGCAGAGCTGGCACGGGGTGGGCCTCCAGCAGATGTGGGGGACAAATTGGTGGAGCTGGACACCCCCACTCCAGACAAAGCCTGCCACCACATGGCCCATGTGCTGGCTGCTGGGCAGAGCCTCGTGTTAGCTGACTTGCGGGGGTGGTAACAGCGAGTTGCCCCGTTCCAAGCCTCTGGACTGAAGCTCCTCCCTTTGTTCTGTAATTACGAGGCTTGTCCCCATGGTGTCCGTGCACACGACACCTCTGTTACTGCCCACGTCCCTGAGCCCGTGAGCAAAGGCTTAAATGGTCATGCTGCTAAAACAGAGCCACACAGCAACTGGAAGTCAAACCTTATTTTCTTTTAATTTCAGAGTTGTCTGTGGAAAGCTGAGCTGAGAGACATTGAAATTGGATAGGTAATTAATTCATACGCACCTAAGAGAGAGGAAAGAACACACAAATTATTTGTAACATTTTGTAAGCACTGAAATTAATGTAGTGTGAATTTGTCATTTCTGCCCAAAGTTACAGATTTTCTATATTATAATTTAATCTTTTTAATGTAAAAAGAATAGGAATTTTGCCCTTTCTGGCCTCTTGGGAAGCAAGAACTAGTGTATCTAATTATCTGAACACATAAGAACATAAAGGAATAGCAAGTAGTGGAATTATAAATCGGCCGGAACAGCTCCATGTTTTCTGATTTAACTCTCTTTCAGAGCCGTTAGCAATCATGTTGCGCCTGTGTTCATAGTAATTGCATGTGTCAAACCAGAGGCTTTGTGTAAATGGGACCGAACGAGTTACAGTTTTAATTTAGAAGGAGATAACTGTACGCGGCTGCTGCTGGAGGCTGGCGTGGGGGGGCTGGCAGGAGCCGAGAGGGCAAAGGCCCCTGGGCGGCAGGTTAATGGCACGCTGGGGTCTCATCAGGCCACATCGCAACAGTGGAATTTCTAAAAAAGAGAGATGCAATTTGCCAACAAAAGCCGACCACCTGCTCTCCCGGACCATGCATGTGAGGGCGGCTGTCTGATTTTCTCATAGCTCAAGGGCAATGGGGTTCCACAGTGGATACTGGGTTGATGGTCAAAATGGTGAGACACTTAAATGGGATCTTATTGACATGAATCTTAGAAACAAAACAAAATTCTATTTTTAATTTTAAAATGCCCACCAAAGCCAGGAGAGTAGCTGTCACTCTCTTTTTCCCTGGGAGTCCCACTTTCCAGGTCTTCCCAGTAGTGGTAGGCTTGGCCCTGGGAGTGTCCTTCACTGCGGCGCATGTGTGACTGTTCCCAGCAGCTGTGTTCGGTCACCAGGAGGAGAAGTCCCGCCAGAAGCCCCGTGTGCCTCCCGAGCCTCCCTCTCTGAGGCTGCCAGGATCTGAGGTCAGGCTGCTGTCCTTGCCCTCACACTGACCTGTGGACAGACAGGCGAAGCTGGGTTAAAGGGACAGGGTCTCCGTGGGCTTCTGGTACTGCCCGCTCGGGAGCCGCAGCTCCGCGGCCCAGCCTGGGCTCTGAGCAGCCCCTCGTGTCCGGGCGCACAGTGACACCCTGTGCGGGCGCTCCGCATCCACGACCCCGCCTGAGCCACGCTCCCTCTCCCAGGCTTGCTTCCCTACCTGCCCCTTGTCTTTGGCAGGTGCAGGGCCAGCAACAGAGACCCTCCTGTTTGGACAAAGAGGACAGAACGAGGGTGGCAGGAGCTGGGGGGCAATTAAACCTGGATTCTGCCTGGTCCACCAGGGCTGCCAAATGGAGCAACCCAGACCAGGTGGTTGGACAACAGACGTTAGTTCCCACAGCTCTGGGGCCTGGACGTCGCGATCAGGGTGCCGGGGGTCTGCGTCCTGGAGAGAGTCTCCTGGTTGTGTCTCTTCCTGTAGGGGTACCCATCCCACTGTCCAGACTCTCACCCTGTGCACCTCACTTGGCCTAACTACCTCCTATCTCCAGATGCAGCCACACTGAGGGGTGAGGAGGTTGGGAGGGGGTTGGTTAGGGCTGCACCATGGACTTTGGGGGGTGCAGTTCTGTTCCAACCAACTGCCTCACACAGTTCAGAAAGCGTAGCTGGCTCACTCGCTGCCTGGTGGCACTCTGTCCCGCGCCTGGCTGTCCCCATGCCGACTGCTCGATGGGGAGAGCGGCCATCTGCACTCTTTCTCAGCCAGGGCAGCGTAGCACATGGAGACGGGTCCTGGCGGCGATCAGAACACATGCTTGGGTCACCAGAAAAAGGCTGTGTTGGGCCAGGGCCTCCAAGGAGGAAGGGGAATCAGCGAACATGAACAGAACTGGCCTGCTTCTGAAGCACTCACTCTGCACCCATGTCCCTGCGGTGGGACTGCAAGCAGCGGGTGCAGGCGGGAGGACCCTGTTCTTTGGCTGCAGAAGCTGAGGCTGCTGAGGTGAATGGGACCAGGGTCGGGGCAGGCTCTCCCCGGTGTCTCTGCACACCCCACTTGGTGCCTGCGTGCAGCATCGATGGTGTGGAGCAATGGGGCGGGAAACCTTGTTACTATTTTTATCAACAGCAGAGGTGGAAACAGCACATAGACGACATGTCTGAATGCTAAGTTTGTGAGTGTGGTCTGTGAGAAGTTAGTTTTTAAGCTGTGACCTATGCAGACGTCATGAAAGTAAGCACATGTGGGGCATGTGTGTTGTCCTAAGCCCCCTGCACCACACCAGCCTTGTGTTGTTACCAAAATACCCCCCTGCCTGTCCTCTCAGTGGTGTTCTTACATGTCTGGTTTTCCCAGCTGGCATCAGACTCTGAATCAGGCCTTACACAGCTGAGATGCTGGCAGTGGGTGAGCTCAGAGGGCGACGGGGCCCAACCGAGGTTCCAGGGCCTCAGGCAGGAGCGAGCGGCCCCCTGGGTCCTGCCACGACGGCCCAGTCCTTGGAGAGGCCGCTGACGTCCCCACATGTGGGAAGACGGCCTGCGGAGCAGCCACGTGACCACGGCGGCTTGGCTGCGCCCCGGGGACCTGCTCAGAGCCCTCAGGCCCTGTGTCCCCGTGTCCACAGGAGAGAATCTCCTGAGACATACCAGTGTGGTTCATGGCTCTTTGTTGTCAAAGGAGGGGTGCCCTGTGGAGCCCTCAGGCATTACCCATTCTCTCTGAAGTACAGCTGAGCCCCAGCACCATAGCCCCAGGGAAGGGCCGGGGCTCTGAGCTGCAGGTCCCATCACTTCTTGCTGCTTCTGCCCTCGGTGTCCATTCCATGCTAAGCATTTGCTGTGGGAATTCCCTAAAATCAGAGCCCTGGGGTCGAGTGGGCAGGGACCTCGGAGGCCTCTGGGTCAGCCTGCCAGCCACCACCTTCCCTGGCCACCATGGGTGGTGGGTGTGGCAGTGCTGTTTGGGGGGGTCCTGCGGCCGCCTTCCTCACCTCCACCTGCCTCCAGGCCTGGTCAGCCGAAGGACCGCAGCCAGGCTCAGCGCATGCCAGCCACCATCCTCCCTGCACAGCCAGATCACGCCCCAGAGGCTGCTGTCGCCACATGTCCGTGCACCAGGGACCGTCCCCCGCAGGGTCAGAATGCTGTCCTGGCCGTGGCAGTGGCCCACGGTTATGGAGCACTGATATGCCTGTCCATGCCAGCAGGACGACTTTGGGGGAGGGGGAAGGCGGGTTACTCTGTGTGCCCACACCTCTGCAGGGCGGGCACAGACCCCGTACTCAGCAAACACAGTGAGACAAGAGCCCATGGCTGTGGCCAGCTGCCTTCATGTCTAGGTTCATCCTGTCTGTTGGAAATGGAAAATAGGGTCTAATCCTTTCCCACATGACAACCTGGATATTTGGAAATAGCCATTTTGTCCCCTGGATTAGTCTCTTGGGGCCACTGTAACAAAGCCACACACACAGGGTGGCTTAAGCCACAGGAATTGTGTCCTCGTCCTGGAGGCTGGAGTCAGAGGCCCAAGGTCACAGGGCGGCTCCTTCCCAGGCCTCCCCCCTGGGCGTCTGGACCGCTGTGGCCCCTGCATCTTCACGGTTGTCCATCTGTGCATGTCTGTATCTTGATCTCTCCTCGTAAGGACACAATCATGGTGCACCCGGGTCCCCAAGATAGGGGAGGTTGGAACTTTAACATACGAATTTTGGGGGCTTTTAACTAAAACCATTTCTCACTAACCTCACAGCCTTCCCTGCAGTCTAACACCTTCCCAGAACATCAGTGGTGTGAATGCTCATCTGGCGATCTTGTCAGGACCATGAGAGCTGCTGTCTGAGCAGAGCCGTGGCCTGCCCCTTCCAGCACTGGGTCACATCCATCGAGGGCCTGGAATAAAGCAGCCTGGCCTGTTGGTGGCAGGTGCCGGGCGGAGAGCCCTGGAGCCTGAGGCTGAGGACCGGCAGGTCTGCGGTGGCCAGATGTCCAGAAGGGTCATTGTGGCTGGGAGACACCCAGAGGCTACAGTTTCTGACCTCGTGGCCTCACAGGAGCTTCCAGGTGTAGGAGGCCATGGAAGACTTGTAGCTCCAGGGTGACAGAGATGAGCCCACGTCATCTTTGAACATGTGGCTGGACTTTTCTCAACACTTCCCAGGTGGAAGTTGAAGGGATGACAAAGCAGGTGGGGTCTGCAGCACCCAGCAAGACCGCCAGGCTCCCGTGGGGATGCTCCTGGCGGGACTCAGGCTGGGACTCATGAGATGGCGCTGGGGTCTGCGGCCAGAGCAGAGGGGAGAGCTTGCTCCCTGATGGATGGTGCCCACCCCCGCCCATCCTGGGAAGCAGGCATGGAGGGCTGCCTCCCAGCTCAGCCCTTCCACAGAAAAACGGCCCCTCTCTGCCAGGACATGCAGTGCTCCCCAGTGTGAACCGGCAAACATGCACAGGCACCAGGTGGGACACTGGCTGGGACTCTGAGAAGCCAGGTATGGCCTGACAGGGACACAGGACAAGGCAGCAGGGCTGAGGTGGGATGGCCAAATCAGGGTGGGCTTCCTGGGGCTTCTAGGCTTTCACACTGAGGGTCCCATGTGCCAGGAAATCTGGGAAGTCCAGGACAAGGGACAATAGATAAGCATCTGTAAGAACAGGTTCCTGGGAGCCACAGGCTGCTTTTATCTGACATGATTGATTCTCAAGGATTCTTATCTATCATGTTAGATAGGATTCTGCCTGTGATTAAGAACTCAGACTTTCTGGCCAGCCACTATCCCTGGGACCAGGACACTCCTCCCGGATCCCAAACACAGCTGCAGTGGAGCAGGGAGGGCCAGGCACTCCAAGTCATCAACCGCTCGCTGTCTGGGGCCCTGGCAACACATCCCAAAGCAGCTTGTCAGGGCACATGCGTCCTCTCAGACTTGCCCTGCAAGCACTTAGTGGCAAAGAGCTGGTGAATGGCCTTCAGGGCTGGAATATTGTAGGAATGAAAAGGAACATTTCACAATGGTACAAAGGTCAAATCTTCACAAAGATGCAACAATCTTAAGCTTGTATGTGCCTAATAATACTATATCAAAACACAGAGGGCAAAAGTTAGAACAAGATTGTGAAAGATAGGCAAAACCACATCATTTTGGAGGTTTTAAGACACTTTTTACAGTAGCTGGTAGAAAAAAACAGACAAAAAGTCCATAAAGATAGAGAACATCTGGGCAGAACAATTAATTAATGTGACCAAGTTGACCCGTGTAGAGCACGCTCTTTTTAATTCTGAAAGAAGCATTTATTGAAATCAGCCACATTCTGTGCATAAAGAAAGTCTTGAGGAATTTCAATTGAAAATATATCAGAGTATATTCTCTGACCACTTGGAGTTACAGTAGAAAAGAAATAAAAACTCAAAGATAGCTGAAAATTCTCTAAAAAGTGAAAAATAACTAACATACTTGTCAAAAATATTTCATCGGTTAATAAAGAAATAAAAAAGGAATTAGAAAGCATTTTTAACACAATAATAGAAAAATATATCTAAAAACTTGTGGGGTACAGCTAAGAAATTCCTGGTTCTAGATGCATAAATTAGAAAAAAAGAGAGGCAGACATTCAACAGTATAAACTTCTGACTCAGGAAACAGGGGAAAGAGACAATAAGAAGCCCAGAGGAAAGGATGTGATGAAGATCAAAGGGAAAATACAGAAAGTTGAAAACTGGTTGCACAACAGAAAATTTCAACAAATCTGCAAGTGAGTTATTTTATAAATATTAATAAAATAAATAACACTAACAAGGCCATTTAAGAACAAAAAGAAAAGGAGAAAAAGCACAAATTACCATGATCACGAATGAAAACTTGCAACCTTGTAAAACAATCTTAGTTGTTAAAAAGATACAAAGATATTGCAAACAATTTCCTGCCAATATATTTGAAGGAGAACATGAAATAGACACATTTCTTGAAAAACACAGTCTATTAAAACTCACACAAGAACCAATAGGAAATATGAAAGTTCTGTTTCTGTTAATAAAATAAAATCTGCCACTTAATATTTTTAGACAAAGAAAATGTGAGGCCCAGGTAGCTTCAGCCATGACTCTTCCAAATAGTTAATAAATAAAGAATCCCGGTGCTATCCATGTTCCTTCTCAGAATTGAAGAGGAGAGAACATGTCCCAAATTCCTAAATTATTAGGATAATGTAACCCTGATACCACATTTGATAAGAACATTACCAGAAATGAAAATTAGAAACCAATTTCTCTCCTGGACACAGGCCCTAAATTCTGAGCAATTATTGCAAATCCATGGTGGTACCATGCGGAGAGGTGGCGACATGTGACCGAGCAGGGTGCATTCCAGTGAACTAGTCCATGTAATTCACAATGTAACCAAATAAAGGGGAAAACCATATGATCATCTTAACAAATGCAAAAAAATGAAACAAAATCATTTACAGAAATTCAATTTATAATTGTGGAAAACAACAAATAAAATCCTCTCATCAGAAGCTCTTTCTCCGTCTGTCTCCATCTCTACCTCTCCAACTCTGTCCCTCCATCTATCTGTTTTGTCTGTCTCTCCCTCTATCTCTCTGTCCCTCTCCCTGTCTCTCCCTCCCTCTGTCTCTGTCTCCCCCCCACCGTGTGTACAGGCCTATGTTATTGTAAAGGTGACAATGACATCACTGGGGGTCACAGTAGTGTCGCGGCAAGGCTGTGGCCACTGGTCCCCCTGTAGACGCAGAACCTGCATGGAGGGGCTGAGCCTCAGCTAGCTGGTGGCAGGTGAGGCTGGACAAAGGCCACGGACCCCAGATATTGGGGCCCAGCACAGCCAGCTCATGGTCACCATGCATGGCAAGCCAACTTCCTTTCTACCTCTTTAATGTAACTGTTGAAGTGCATTACCTGCTCATCCACCAGTGATGTCTGGGGCCAGGCAGAGGGCATCTTAGGGTCATGTGAAGGATGTGTGTGGCGTTTGCTTCCTGGGGAGAATGCACCCAGTGGTGACAGGGAAGGCCTGCCTGGGAGGAAGGTGCCGCCTTGTCCCGCAGCACAGCTGTGCGAGAAGGCCATTCAAGAGGCGCTCACAGACCCAGGCACCGCCTCTGCAGGGGGCGGCTGGGCAGAGCTGCTGCTTCGGGAAACAGGAAGGGCCTTTGGTTCCGGAAGACAGCGAGGGGCTCGTAAGGAACAGGCCGCGGGCCCCCTGAGGATGGCTGCGGGGCCTCTGGTGCCCTGGAGTGGGGTTTACAGTGAGGGGGACATTGTTCCCATGAAGGGCGGCAGCCAGGAGACGGGCCACTGCTGCAGGGGACTCTCTCCTTGTGCTGGGCCGGCTCCTGCCCACGCCTGCCCTTGGAAATCATCCCGATTTCAGGAGGAGTGTGTTCTCCCAGGCAGAAGGCTGCGTGTGCCCAGCCCCAGTGCAGGACGTCCCAAGGCACAGAGGAGCCAGTTGACTTCCCAAGTCCACAAGATGGTCACCGTGACCAGGAGGGTGGCATGGTGGGGACCCCCGGGCGGGGGGCCTGAGTACCTAGCTGATTCATTCTATTAACGGGGGTCCACCAAGGGCTGTCATCCAGGACCCCCTCAGAGCAGAGCTGGAGGGGCCAGGAGGGTGAGGAGTCTGCAGGGGGAAGGACAGGGGTGCAGATGGGAGGATCAGCAAGCTCCTGGAAGACACCAGGTGTGGTGGAGGAGGTCCCCACACTGCTGAGCAGCTGTGGCTGGGGGGACGGTCGTGGGGAGGAGGAGGCGCCTGCCGAGCCCGAGGGACCGGCAGGCACAGGCCTGGCGTCCCTGAGTCCCCCGCTCTGCGGGCCTTGGGCAGAGGCGGGAACAGGGGCCCGGGAGCCCCCGAGCCCCTGAGAGGGCGCCGGCCAGACGGGGGAGGCCAGCGCTGAGGAGCAGCTGGGCCCTGCCAGCTCCGTGGTCAGGAGGAGGGGGACCTCAGGGCAGGCTGGGCGTGGGGGCTATCTAGGTGACAGTCTGCAGATCTGGCCTTTGAGAGTCAGCGAGGATGAGAGAATCTTTTAAGACAGAAGGCATGGGTGGGTGGCCGTCCCCAGGACCACTGTGGAGTGCGCAGCGGCCCCACCCCCGGCGCTGGGGCAGGCAGCTCCTTCTCCCACGAACCACCTGCAGCTTCTCCTTCCAGTCTGCCCAGTCCCTGTCCCCGTAGGGCCCTCTGTCTTCACCCAGGGCTTGGTGCAGGAGACCCAGGGGCCGGCCCGTGTGCCCAGGCTCCCGATCCCAGGACTGGACATCCGTGAGAACCACCTGGCCTGGCCCCACCTGGGTTCTGACATCCTGGGCCTGGGGCCACCGCAGGCCTTGGGCGCCCACTCCTCGGGCAGGTAGCCCTCTCTGGGCCCTTAGGACCCAGGTCTGCCCCAGTGTAACAGGCAGATGTGCATGGCGCCAGGGGAAGGCAGGGATGGGGTCCACTGGTGGCTGCCTGAGGGGTGTTCTGGAACACGGGACTTCAGTCCCAGAAGCGGGAGAATCCTGGGCTGACTGGGAAGAACTGGTCACCCGAGGGGGACAGGGCGACTGTCCTGGGGAGCCCAGGCCGGTCCTCATGCAGCAGCTGGGGACCTCAGGGCCTGCCTGCGGCTGGCAGAGGTCATGGGGTCTCTGCACCTGTGTGGAGACAGGCTTCCGTGTCTGGCGGCCACCTGGGTCAGAGCTGAGGGTGGGCATGCGGGTGAGTCCGAGCTGCCCTGACTGGGCAGGCTGGGCAGGCTGGGCGGTGGCGGGCACCCTGGCTTCCCTTGTGGTGAGGGCTGAAACCCTCTTCCGTGCTTACTGAGACGAAACCAGCTGGTATGGGGGCTCGGGGCAGGGGTTCCCCTCAGGGTCTGTTTACCTGTGCAACCAGCCATACACCTGAGGCTTCAGGGGTCTTGGATTGGGCGCCTGGGTTCCGCCCCCTCCAGGAAAAGTTTGCCCGGGGGTCTCCATCCCTCCCAGTGCCCCTCGCCCTCACTGAGGGGGAGACCCTCTGGGGGGTGAGGAACTCTGCGTCCAGGGCCAGGCACGGCTGGAGGGGCCCGGTGACACGTGTGCGGTAGTGCAGAGCCTGAGCCGCCCTCCGTGGGAGCTGTCCACGGGGAGGGGCGGGAGCAGAGCGGCCCCGCCCCGGGTGGGCGCCCCGCTAGGCAGGCGCGGGCCAGGCCCCTTCCGCGGCTCGGAGGGCGGTGGCTCCGGGGGCCGGTCCCGGAGGCCGGCCGGCGGGCGCTCTCGCAGGGTCCACGCGCCAGGAGAGCCCGGCCCTGCCCGGCGGCCCCGCCCCCGTCCTCCCCTCGGCCCCGCCCCCTCTCCGTGCCGACACCCGCTCCCCGTCCGCTCCCCGCGTCCGCCCAGCGGTGGCGCTGTTGCCCTTGGAACCGGCGACCCCGCGGCGGCCCCATTTTGGGTCCAGTTCCCAGCAGGGACAGGAACTCCGGGGGTCTCACGGGGACACCGGCGATGCGGGCCTCTCAGGGGAAAGGGGGCCTTTGGGGGCCGAGCGACCCGAGCGCGAGCAGGGTGTCTGGGCGGGATCGGGCAGCGGGGGTCTGGGCTGGGGAGCGCGGGGGTGTCAGGTCTGGGGCGCAGGATCTGGAGCGGGGTTGGGCGGCTCCGGGCGCGGAGTCTAGGATGCGGGGTCAGCGTCTGGGGCGCAGGGTCCGGAGTGGGGTCAGGGCGTCCCTGGGCTCAGGATCCGGAGCGGGGTCAGGGCGTCCCTGGGCGCGGGGTCCGGAGTGGGGTCGGGGCGACCCTGGGCGCGGGGTCTGGGGTGCGGGGTCAGCGTCTGGGGCTCAGGGTCCGAAGCGGGGCTGGAAACCGTAACTGGGCGCTGGGTGCGGCGCGGGCACTCGTTGCTGCAGGGGCGGGGCGGCCCCGTGGGGTTCCCCCGCGCGCCCCGGACTCCCGCCCGCCGCGGGGCGCGTCTCGGGGCGGTCTGGGCGCTTGGAGGCTGCGGGGACCTCGCTGGCCCATGTCCCTGCTCTGCGCGCGCACCTGGGCCCCTGCGAGGCCCTCCCGCTGCAGGGGTTTTTGGGGAGGCGGCCAGGCTTCAGCGCCCCCAGACCCTCGAGGCACCGGAGCCCAGGCCCTGCGGGAAAAGGCAGGAGCCAAAACCCAGCCCGTTGCTTTCAGTGGGATATTTCCAGTCTCTTAAAACATTATTTCAGGAAATCTTTGCTGAATTACAGTAGTTTAGTGTTTATCTTGCTCCTTCCATTTGCCTCCCCTCCCTCGGCTTTCCTGAGGGCGTAGGGTGGACAGGTGACGATCTGATAGGTTCTCCCCGGAAGTGTTCCAGGCTGGCTGGCACCCTCCTCACACAAGTGCGGTGTTCCTGTGTTGAGGACTTAAGATCTGCCCTCAGCACCTTTCGGATCCGCGGTGGGGTTAGGTAACCAGTCCGTGCTGCGCTCAGGCCCCTGGGCTCAGGCCTCCGTGCCCTTTGACCAGGCTCCCCAGCCCCTCCCCCGCCTCCTGCTGTCCCTAGGCTGGGTTTTCCTGGCCTGTCTTCAAGATTAGTCCTGTTCTTTCGAATTTCCTTGATCTTTGTTCATGCAGTCTTATGAAAACGTCTGCTCCTTTTCCATCCCTGAGTCTCTTAAGGTTGCTGCATATTTTGTTCATTCTCGTATTCCTTCCTTACTCTTCGTCTTTATTGAAATGATACGTTGCTCTTAATTCTGATTATATCCTAGGCAACATGAGCTCAGGCTTGGGCTTTTCTAATTTTGAGAGCTCTTGTTCTCCTACTGTGTGGCATATGACGCAGTGGGCTGCAGTTTCCATCTGTTTGTGAGGGCAGGCCTGCACACCTGCGTTATCTGCAGAATAATGCAGAATATATATTTTGCTCTTTATTGTGTTTTCTTTTCTTATAATGACTTGGTTTAGGATTTGACCTTGATCCTCTTCTGTTGCTCATTTTTTTTAAAGGTAAAACTAGTGTTTCTAAACTTCTAGAAGGAGGCATGGCTAACACAGCATTCCTAAGGTCAGAATTCCTTCTCTTGCTTTCCCATTAAAAAAGACACGGTGGCCTGAGATTTCCTGATTGCTCACCTTTAACTTTTTATTTAGACCTTATTTTTCCTTTGTCTCTATTGTCCCCAGTGTGGGTCCTTGGGATGGAGCCCTGACTGAAAGGGGGCGTTCACATTCTGCTTCATAGTTTTTCTTAAAATTTGAAAAACAAGAGTAGATGCTTTCTAAAACTCACCTCTGATGACCAAAAATATTTGATTCTTCTTCTTGAGGACTGGGTTTAGCCTGTTCTTTTGCATTATCTCACATAAACCATGTGTGTTACTGTTGGGGCTCCCCCACTCAAAGCACACCCTAATTTCTTCATGTCCACCTCTGGGGAGCAGGGCACTGGTGTTTCTTCTGTCTTCCCACCTGCGGAGGTCGATCAGACCTCTCCTTCCCGTCTGAACTCAGGCTGGCTGACAGCCGTGCACACCTGGTGCAGATTCAGCAGCCCAACAAGAGCGGGCAGGAGCCGAGCCGCTGGGTGCATTCAGCTGGCGAACTCCGTCCTGGTGCTTCTCCTGCGCAGTGTGCAGAGGCCCGGTCTCAGCCAACTCCAGAGATCCCAGGCCTGTTGCTCACTTCCTTTCCAGACCTGTCCTCTCCCCTGTGTCAGAACCACCTGCCCCAACCCGCTTCATCCTGTTTACACCTGGGCTTTCTGTTCAGCTGCTTTGCCATCTCTTGGCCTGTAGAGTTATGTCCACCTGTCCTTGGGTCCAGTCCTCATCCTTACAAATGGGCAAGTGATTTACGGGTCTGACCAAAACACCTGGGGTTCTCAGGAAGGCTCTTCTGCGTAGTGTTGGTGCCTTCCTTGCCTCTGGGTCAAGACACTTAGCGACGTCCTGGGTAAATTTCCTGGGTGGTTTACTTGCTGGATTTTTCCTGTTTGTGGTGTGTGTGTGTGTTTTAATACAGTATTTTCAATTTGTATGTGATGGTGATTAGGTTCCTGTGTTCACACAGCCAATTAGCTGAGATGTTGGTTGTAAGTATTCATTTATCTACAAGATGCTCTACATAATAATTAATGGTATTAAATAAATTCATGCAAAGTGTAGTGAAGCTAGTAGACATGTACAGCCATATCTTTAGGGAAAATACAATGTTCACATGGTGACTGTTTACCAAAATAAGGCCTGAAGTGATTCCATTTACCTTTCAGGTTGCCTTTTCCTAAGCGTGAACTCTTCATTGTGGAATAATTGTAGGCATGCTGGGAAGTTTCAGAGAGATTGCAGAGCATTATCATACATTCCTCTCCTGGTTCCCGTTTTACCCACCATTGTGATAATTTGTCATAACTGAGGAACCAACCTTTATGCTACTATTGGCCTAACTAGTTTGCTCTGATTTCACCAGTTTTTCCATAACATCCTTTTTCCCTTTTTGGGTCCCAGGGTCCAGTCCAGAGGGCCACACTGTCCTTAGACCTCCACCCATCTCTGGTGCGTTGCTCTGTGGCGCTCTGTGAGAGCATGGTGACCAGGTAGCAACGATTTTGCAGAAGCCCACCCGAGGCACCGCTGCACACCTGCCATGCAGCAATTT
The DNA here is from genome assembly GCF_030020395.1 of Manis pentadactyla. NCBI lineage: Eukaryota > Metazoa > Chordata > Mammalia > Pholidota > Manidae > Manis > Manis pentadactyla. The sequence goes on along the minus strand of NC_080020.1, from coordinate 141,040,968 downwards.
GAGGGTGTTTGGCAGTCCTGTGGCCCCCTTAGCTGAGCAGCTGGCGTGTCACAGTGATTTCTCTTTTGGGAGGACAGTGGACACGCACATGATAAACACAAATCCTGTGCAGGAAGAGGTGAGGTGCATCTCTTCTTCCAAGAAGCTGCTTCCTGTGTTGCACAGAGGCAGGTGGGTCACTTGGGCAGCTGCCCTCATTGAAGTGTCTTTCCATGACCTCATCCATGCAGGGAAGCCTTGTCCTTTATGTCATTCCACGGCCCTTGACTGGCCTTCACGATTAAGGTGAAGGATTGAGTTCTGGGGATGCTTTGGCCACCAGCCACACTCAGCCTGAGAAAGGTAATAAGACGGGGCTCACCCTTCCACCCCCCTGAGCCCCAAGAGTCCACCTTGAACCTGAAGAAGCAGAGCAGGCTTAGTTGGGGGGCTGAGAGTGCAGCAGGCTCACCAAGTATAGGTGCACCTGGCATCGTGGGGGAAGGAGACAGTGCACAGACATCATCAGCCAGTTTCTATGATCTCAAAATAAAGATGGCCTTTGACTCAGGACATACAGTTCACATGGGACGTTCACAAGGTAAGAATGTAGGTGCCTACCTTGAAATTGTGTTATCGTAAGTGATATCGACCATCAAGGAGTCAGCTTCCAGCAGCTCTGGGCAGGAGGGAAGGGAACCTCGTGAAAGCCGTGAGAGGGAAGGAGTGACGCGGTGGCCGTGAGGTCTAACACCCTCACCGGAGGAGAGGCACTGCAGACAGTGAGCACTGCCAGACGCGGCTGGTGATGCCAGTGTACCGCCCTGCAGGTGCCCAGGCCGCCCACCCGCCAGCCGCAGCCTGTGGTCTCGCCCAGCACTGTCAGTTTATATGTATAGGGAGCGGTGATGGCTGATCTCCTTAGGGACGGTGAGTCCTGGTACACAGCAGGTGCACACTCATGACATACTTGTCCCTGTTTCCAAACCCATTGTCGTTGTCTGCAAAATTAATTGTAACATTGCTCTGGGAGAAGGGAGAGCTTGCATGAGTCACTTATGAGCAAAACAAGTCTGGTTGGAGAGCCTTGGCATGCCCTGTTGAGGGGCTTCTCTGTTTCCCAAATATTGGAGGGCAAAGCACATTCTTTGGGAGCAGAGTCAGACTTCACTCCACCCGGGCATGTTCTCCCTTCCCTGAGCAGCGGGAGACCCTGTCGTAATGGCTCTCTGGGCTCAGCACGCCTCCCTGATTCCCGAGGACAGGGCAAGTGGGCGTAAGGACCCGGCACAGAGCCCGTGGGTAGCTGGCTGCAACTCTAGGGCTCCCTGCCCAGGCAGGATCGGCGCATCAGCTTTGCAACGGGGCCCAGAGAGGGCTCTGCTCGGTGTGGAGAGGCAGGGGCAGGGCCATTTTGTCCCCATTATTCAGCGAGGTGCCCAAGTGTGGGCTGTGTGGCTAGAAAAGACAGAGCAGCTCTGTATTCTTCTGTGATGTTGACCGACAATGCCGTGGTCCTGAGCGAAAAGGTTTTCTTGATTCCGTGCTTGAGGCACTAGCCCGCAAGGCACTGCTCCTGCCCACGCGGCCCCAAGGCCTCGGCCTGAGCTGGGGGAAATTCCTGTTTTCAGGAGCCGACAGACACTAGCTGGAGGCATTAGCGTGGCCGCTGGATCCCATTTGAAGCGACAGCTCAGGAGACCAATGGTGTTTTTTGGGCACCGATTTCCTAGTTCCGAGGGTGCAGTCCCGCGGGTCCCAGGGCAGTGGTCTGGGCCACCCTGCCGGGGAGGAGCGGCTCCAGCGTGGAGCACGAACAGGTGCTCCGGGGAGGAGGGCGCCTCGGTGCCTTCAGACAGTAACGGCTGGTTTTGCTGCATGGAAGCTTCCTACTTCTCTTTCTTTCCTTTATTGACTTTGTCAAATAGTTTCCCTCTGGCTATTTTAATATTCTGTTTTATTGTGTGCCCAGTGCCTGAAGATCGCCTGAGGTCTCGCCAGGCAATGCTTGGTTTACGCCAGGAACTTGTAAACATTCAGCCGCCGGGCTTCTGGGGAAAATGGCCCCGACGCGCAGTGTCCGCTATCTCCGCGGTGGGAACCCTCCGCCCCGGCCTCTGGGGGGCGCACGCTCCTTGGCGGGCGGACGCGCGCCTGCGATGCACACACCTGAGGCCACAGAGCCGCTTTGGCTGTGAGTGTGAGCCGCTGAACGGAAGCTGTGCCCTGACCGCGGGCCTCGGGGATATGCTGCTTTTCCTTTGTGGGTCATGTACTGGGCTTTATGTGACCAAGAGAGGCTGACCCTAGAAAACATGGCTGGATCAGCACAAGTCACCATCAGCCTGGGCACTGGGCGGATGCCCCGCAGTGGTGAGGGAGGATTCACTACTATCAGGTGTCAAGAAATACTATAAATTTTCTGAGTTCATCCACCATCATTGAAACACATTTTTAACCAAGAGGATGGATTGTAAGGAGTCTGCTGTTAGGAGACATGCTCGCCAGGATTAAAGTCCTGGCTCTCCTTGACCTTAAGAACATTGCAGGAAGCAAGCCCTCAGCCTAAAAGTGCCTGCTTCTTAGGGTGCTGTGAAGATTAAGTAAGGTAATCTATGCAAAGCTCCTAGCCCAGGGCCTGATGCACACTCCACACTCAGTAGGGGCTATTTGCGTCTATAATCTGCTTTCTTCACACGGGATTGGTAACTTGTTGTAGAAATCATTCAGAACATCTGCGAAGAAATGTGAGCTCACCCTCCTGTTGCTGATAGTCTAGCAGGGAGGCGATGGTCCTCGGGGTGTCCAGGGAGGGTGCCACCGTGGGGTGGGTGGAGTGGATCGATCTGGCAGGCATGGAGCTCACGGCTGCTCAGGGGACAGGGCCTCCATGAAGGGCAGTAGGGGTCACAATCACCAGGAAGGTGGTGTGTGTAAAAGATCGTGAATAGTGGGTGACATTTACCGTATGATTAGCGGGGACTGGGCCATGATAAAAAATTTGAGGTTTATTTTTCAGAGAAATGTTTGGGGTTTGGGATAAATTTTACAAATGTCCACCCAAAAATCTATTCGTTTCTACTTTTTTAACATTTAAGTAGGCAGTAGTAAGAAGTTTAGCTATGAATTCCTCAGATTCCAAAAGATCTAAAAAATTGAGGTAAGAAAATGGTATTTCATTTTTCTAGGATGTATTTTTCATCACTTCGCACACTGTACATCTTGTACCGTGAGGTCAGCGATGGGCCAGCCCCGCCGAGCCCCGGAGCTGGTGTGGGTGACAGCGGCCTCACGTGACCAGCTTCCTCTTCCTCGGAAGCAGGCAGCTCCTCCGTGCCACCGCCCTGGGCAGGGAGGCACACCTGAGGTCCTTGCTCTCGGGCCCAGGTGCTTCCACCTGTGCTTTCACCTCTCCCCACAGGCTTGCCCACCACCTCTGTTGCTTTATTGCAGTAGTGTCATGTGTCTCCTCAAGTACTGTCCCACATAGCGTTTGTACTCAGAGGAGCTGCCATGGGATCTGGCTGCCTTGTTTTCCCCTGTAGGGATCTAGCAAGTCCTATATTATCCAAATCTCAGTTTCCTCATCCATGAAAGAAAGAGGGGTAGAATCTTTAGTTTTTATGGAAATAAAAATAAAAAAATGAATGTATAAATTTAAAAGCGTAATATAAATGTAAATACTATTGATACTGTCGAGAAATCTTCTGTGTTTTCAAATGAAATTCTTCTGGACTAACTAGGGGAAAAATGCTTTCTCAGTCCCAATATCATTATACTCTGAGTAACCTGGGAACACACACATCTCTGTGCAACCCAGCTTTATACAAAAAGGAGTATAAAGAATCCAGAAATTGGAATCATTGAATATAGATTATAAAATAACAAATTAAGAATAAGCTTGGAAATATTTTCAGAGATCAGGAAAATTATTAAATGGCATAGCTAATTTGAAAAATAATAAAACAAAGCTTGCAGAAATAAAATATTTTAAAAAACTGAAAAAACCCTTGAAAGATGTTTTTTTTGTGTGAGAAAACTGTGAGAACAGCTATCAGGGACAACATGGAGCTGGTATCAATCCAAATGCTGAGCAGGCAGAGTAGAAAATCAACACAGCCATGAAGAGGACTAGTGAGTTGTAAAACAGACCCCAAATATTTCCCAAACAGAAATATTATAAAAGGAAGCTATAGAAGAATAGATAAATTCCACAGGATGATTTAGAACATAACAGATTTAATCCAAGTTTTTCAAGCAGGGTTAAGAGAAAATGAAGCACAGAGAGTATGTGAAGAGACAGTGGGTGGGGATTTCCCAGAATTGATTGGAGATGTGAATCTGGAAGTCTAAGAATCCCAGCTAATCTTAAGCAATATTCAAGGAAGAGGAAATCTATAGTTAGACACATTGTAATGAAGCTGCAAAATAACAAATCAAAAATAAAGTTTGTTCAGTTTTCTTTGAGTCCTTGAATATATTAATAGGAGCTGTTTTTAAGTGCTTATCTGATAATTCCATCATTTTTGTCATTTGTGGGTCTGTTGCAAAGGTTGGGCAAAGGACAACTGGGAGAACAGCTATCAGGGGCAGCACAGGGCTGGCACGAATCCAAATGCTGAGCAGGCAGAGTAGAAATAGCTTGTTAAATGCTTGAGACTTTCAGTAAAGAGTCTAGAAATGGGACACCTTAGCAGCAGGTATGAACCAGACCTAGGGTACAGGCTGATCTCTATTTAACTCCGCAAAGCCTGAAACCAACCTTCAGAGGATTGGCTGGATCCACAAGTGAATTAAGTTCCTTCTAGAGGGAAAGTCCTCAGTGTTCACTAAAAGGAGACAACGAGATCCAGCCATTCAATGACATCATAATCACAATGCCCAGCACCCAGTAAAAAATTGATAGACAAGCAAAGAATCAGAGAGATTTGACTCTGGAGAAAAAGACCCAGAAATGACAGAGGATGAAAACAGAAGCAGCATTCTAGAGCAGCTCTTGTCAGCGCGCCGGGAGTGGAAGGAGACAGCACCCAATGGACAGAGGGGTGGAAGCTGTGCGAATAACCAAGTCAAAATTTCAGAGCTGAAAAGCACAGTATCTGACATTTTTTAATGGATGGGCTTAAGAGTAGACTAGAAATTGCAGAAAAGTGACCTGGAAACCTGATCGATAGAAAGTATCCAAACTGAAGCAATAAACAAACAAACAAAAAGGCTGACAGAAAAGCAGCTCTTCACTGACACGTGGGTCGATATCAAGAGGCTGGACGTGTGTGATTAGAATGCCAGAAAAAGAGGAAGGGCAGAAAAATAGCTGAATGACTGATGTCTGAAATTTATCCAAATTTGGTGAGAAATATAAACCCACAGAACTCGAAACTCAAAAAACAAATAGAAGCACACAAAGGCATGTCTTAATCAAATGATTGACAGCAAATTAAAAAGAAAAATATCATAAAAGTAGCCCAGGGCAGGGATACAAACTACATACAGAGTGACAGACAAAAATAATGGCTAACTTCTCATCAGAAACGATGTAAGATGGAAGACAATGGAAGGAGACAGCACCCAATGGACAGAGGGGTGGAAGCTGTGCGAATAACCAAGTCAAAATTTCAGAGCTGAAAAGCACAGTATCTGACATTTTTTAATGGATGGGCTTAAGAGTAGACTAGAAATTGCAGAAAAGTGACCTGGAAACCTGATCGATAGAAAGTATCCAAACTGAAGCAATAAACAAACAAACAAAAAGGCTGACAGAAAAGCAGCTCTTCACTGACACGTGGGTCGATATCAAGAGGCTGGACGTGTGTGATTAGAATGCCAGAAAAAGAGGAAGGGCAGAAAAATATCTGAATGACTGATGTCTGAAATTTATCCAAATTTGGTGAGAAATATAAACCCACAGAACTCGAAACTCAAAAAACAAATAGAAGCACACAAAGGCATGTCTTAATCAAATGATTGACAGCAAATTAAAAAGAAAAATATCATAAAAGTAGCCCAGGGCAGGGATACAAACTACATACAGAGTGACAGACAAAAATAATGGCTAACTTCTCATCAGAAACGATGTAAGATGGAAGACAATGGAATACCAACTCTGAAGAGCTAATTAAAAAAAAATCATCCTAGAATTCTATATCCAATTAAAATTTCCTTACAGATATGAGGCAAAATAAAGCAAGTTGCAGGAGAGACCAACTTTTACTACTAGCGGAAATGGTAATAAAAAAGTTTTAAGGTAATTTCTTCAAGGTAAAGAAAAATATCAGATTGAAACTCACATATACATGAAGGAATGAAGACTGTGAGGAATATTAAATATGGGAGTAAATGAATTGTTTATTTCTCAATTTATTAAAACAGTGCTTGACAATTTAAAGCAAAAATAATGACAGTGTATTGTGTAATATTTAGTATCTGTGGATGTAAAACATATGCCAATTACTACAAAATACAGAAAGGGAGAAATAGAAATGTAGTATTATAATATTTTTATAAAGTCTTATAAAGGTACCATCATAAAGACATATTGAAACCATAGAGCAATAAAAAAAATAAAATGAAGAGTAACCACTAAGTCAAAGGAAGACATGAAATGAGACACTAAAAAATATTCCATCCATAAAATTACAGAGAAAAGAAGGAACAAGCAATAAATGGGGAAAACACAAAACTCATAGAAAGATGATGGAGTTAAATCCAACCATGTGAGTGATTACTTAAATAAACTAAATTAACCAAACTAAACATAGCCATTTAAATGCAAATATTGTCAGACTGGATTAAATAATACTGCCTATAAGGAACAATTTTTTAACCTAAAAATAAGAGGATAGAAAATAATATATTATCCAAGTACATAATAAGCAAGCTGGGTAGCAATATTAAAATCAGGACAATGAGGGACATTTCAGTAAGAAGATATGATAATCATAAATATGGATGCATCAAATAACTGACTCTCATAATACATAAAACATGAGTTTGCAGAGACAAAGGGAGACTAGACAAATGCACAATTTTAGTTGAAGACTCAACACGGTTCTCTTGGTAACTGACAGATCAGGTAGGCTGGAAATCGGTAAACACATAGAAGACTGGAACAAGATTGGCACCCGACTTGATCTAATTGACGTTTATAGAACATTATACTTCACAAAACAGAATCCACTCTTTTCAGGTTCACATGAACATTCACCAAAGTAGACTGCATGCAGGCCATGAAACAAATTTCAATGCATTAAAATGATTTGAAATTATACAGTGTATGTCTTCTGGCCTCAAAATAATTTAGAAATCAACAACCATGAATTGATGCTAGGAAATCCCCAAATATTTGAAAATTACATGTCACATTTCTAAGTAACCATTGTTATAATAAAGAAATCACAAAGGAAATTAGAAAATGCTTTGAACTGAGTGATAAGGAGAAGGCAGCATATTAAAATTCATGGGTGGTAACAAGGCAGTGCTTACAGGGAAATTTAAACGTTAAATACTTAAAGAAAAAAGATCTAAGCTTCCACCTTAGGAGTTAGTAAAGGAAAGGTAAATAAAACTGCAAGTAAGTAGGTGGAGACAGTAAAGGTAAAATAAAAAATCAATCACACAGCAAACAGGCAATCCATGGAAATAAAAGCTGGTTCTTTGAAAAGGTCAATGAAACAACGAAGCTCTAGATAAACTGATCAAGAAAGAAAAGGATATGAAGCACAGATTATCAGTTTCAGGAATGAAAGAGGGGCCATCACTACAGATCTTACATAAATTAAATCAATAATAAAGAAACATCATGAAAAATTATGACAATAAATTCAGAAACTTAGATGAAATGGACAAATACATTGCAAGTCACAAATTACCAAAAGTGACAAAAATGTATGCATGCGTTTTCTAGGAGTTTTTAATGTTGTCTATGGTTTTTAGCCCTCTCCCGTTTCTCACTGTGAGAATGATAATCTTGGCCATAATTTGTTCTCATATGCTTAAGATCAAACGCAACCTGCCTTTTCTCAGATTTTTCCATTTGTCTTAATCTTAACATCAATTTAAGCCCAAGGTTACTAGATCTATAGAGGTATCTAGGGAAAATTTACTCTAATGGTGTCAGATCAAACAAAAATGCCTTTCTCTCTTCTCAGTATCAGATGTCAGAGATCTTAAATAACTTTCAATGGTGTTCAGGAAAACTTCAAAACCCGTGTTTACTCCTAACAGTCTGGCTTTTGTCCTGAAGGCGTCAGGCCTGTGTGAGCAGCCAGGAAAATCACGGCAGAGCCAAGATGCCTTTGGTCCACTTACACGGCCTCTTAACACCTGGCAAAGAGCAAGGGGTGGAGCAGGGCCCATGGAGGCAAAGCCTCTCCTCAACACCGAGAACAAAGGGTAACTGCCTCTGCAGGTAATCATTCCAGTCTGCTGAAACCCAAGCACAGGTGCAATGCTCACTCCCTGTGCCACTTGCCAGAGTGTCCCTGTCACACTGAGCTTCAAGAAGTGTACAGGCAAGAGCCTTGGCACATACCCATTCTGTCCTAATACTGTATTTCGGATTTTTTTTTTGGCTGTTTACAAAGGTGTTTTCAGGTGACTTTATGAATCTCTGAAGAGCAGAAAGAAGCTGTATGTAGCTGCTCCCTTGAGGATGGCCATTTTGCACACAGCTTTTCTTGGGGGTATACCCTAGGCATTCCACAGAAAGGCTGAACTGTCACACTTAATTAGCAATGCCTTTTAAAAATTCTGAATGCTTCCAGGGCCTCTTATGAAGAGCAGGCTCTTTGCTGTGACAGTTCACCTCTTAGACACTGTTTTCCTTAAGCATTGCATACAAATGACCAAAAGAACGTCAAACAGGAAGAAATGTGGGCTGTAGTAAATAGAATATTGTGGCAAATATGCAGACCTCCCAGCCTCTGGGTTCCTGAGTGTGTGCACACGTGTGTGTGAATGTCTGCGTGCTGTATGTCAGGTGCAAGTCTCAAGGCATAACTAGAAATTAGCAATTCAAGTAACTAAAGTATTTTCCCCACCAGAAAGGTTGTGAGTGTTGAGATACACAGGACATCAGCAGATGCCACGCTCGTCATGCTGTGTCACCCCAGGTCCCTGCTGCCTGCGGGCTGTTTGTGAGGAGAAGCTGTTAGTCCCCATGGTGTCACTCCTGGGGCATCCCTGAACACACCCAGCTTCCAAAGATTGCCTGTCTTTGCCAGTGACTTGCACAGCTAAGCGCCTCCTGCTGTCTCCTGGTTGAGGTGGAGCAGGTGATGGCGCAGACTGGAGAGGTCAGGGGCAGTGCCGAGCTGATCAGGGATGTCTGAGTGCGCAGCGGGCAGGTGGTGAGGGGCCAGGCCCTGGGGCTGCCCCCAGTGCTGTGGAAGAGCCCCTGGTCCCCTGGGACCAGGGAGATGTGCAGGCCGGGGGCAGGGGCTCAGCCGCCCTGGGAAGTGGGTAGGAAGGGAGTGTCATGCAGCATCCTCACGCTGGCAGCAGGGCCCTAGCCTGTGACCACCGGGCACGTGATTGCCAAGGGCATGAAAAGTGGTTTCTACTGCACCTAGTGTGGAGGGGCGAGGCTGCCACGCAGAGGGCCCTTCTGTGGGAAGTGCTTCCCAGCGACACGGACTGTGACCTGCACATTGGATCTGAAGGTGTGCTGGCTGGAAATGGAGCCCAGAGTTATTCTGTGTGTACAGGGCGGGGTCACTGCAGGTCTCATACACCCCAGGAGGTGCCCGCAAAGACCCTCAGTGAGCCTGAACTGGCCGACTCCGGGTCTCTGCCCGGGCCCTCCCACACCCAGGCCCGAAGTGGAAGCCACGGCCGGGCCGGCCTCTCTCCCTGGGCCGGCAGCACTCTAACGGATCGATACGTGTAGGGCGGGGGAGCGTGCCCAGCCGAGAGCCGAGCTGTGTGCCATTTCCAGGCCTGCCCTGCTCTCCTGGGAGCCTGCCCAGCTGATGGCGTTCTCTGCCACGGGCTTGGGCAAAGCCAGAGTCTTATAAATAATCCACCAGCCGTCTCTTCTACTTCATCACTCCAGCCTCAGCCACAGCGGAGGATTTTCTAGTAGGAGAGGAGATGAATCAGATGCAAACAGCCCCACCAGTGCTACCAGAAGCTTTTAGTTTCCAGACTCCAGGGGGCCCCAGGGGGCCAGAGGGGCTCAGGACCCGCATCTCATCTGGGTCCCCTGATGATGCTGTGGAGCCATGTCACCCGGCTCCTGAATCACAGTCTGGGCTGTGGAGCTCGGCCTTGGCTGTGTCTACATCAGAGCCTAAAGGCCACAGGGGCCGAGGGGTCACCAGACTTCCCGAGGCCTCACAAAGGCTGAAAACGTCCCCAGATGCTGGAATGTGGCTTTACTCCTCATGGGGAGGTGCTGACGCCAGCTTGCTCTCCCTCCAAGTGTGATGTGGGCTGGGTGTGACTTGTCACTGTGTGTGTGTGTGTCTGGTGTGTGCGCACATGTGTGTATGTGAGTGTGTGTGCATGTGAATGTATGCGTGTCTGGTGTGTGTGCACGGGTGTGTGTCTGTGTCTCTGGTGTGTGTGTGTGTGTGTGTGCATGCATGTGTGTGAGTGAGTGTGTCTGGTGTGTGAGAGTGTGTGTGCATGAGCTATGGTGAGGGAGGGGCAGGGCCTTGCTCTGCTGCACATGCATGCACCATGAGGTTCCAGCCCAGGGGTCCCACTTGCACAGCCCTCCCAAGGCCAGTCCTTAACGTTCTGTTCACAGTGTTCAACGCTTTACCTGAAGAGGCCCCAACATGCATAAGCTTCAGGCGCTAAGGATCTTGGGCCACTCTGGGGATCCCCACAGCAAACAGCAGAGAACATGGCTTCCGCCCTGGTGCACTGCCATGAGCCGTGTCTACCATTGCTTCCAACGTGCCTCATGGTGCACGGGGGGTTCCCAGGGCCCACATGGCCAAAGGCATAGCTGTCTGCGCCTATGGAGGGCAGGCTCTGCTCCGTCGCCAAAGGGAGGCTGCCCAGCCACGTCCTGGTCTTTGCCTTCCAGCCTCCATGATCTCCATCTGGCCTCACAGATGCCTCGTAAGTGTCTGTCCACACCGTCTATGGAAGTCTATGGACCACAAACTGAATACTGAATTGATCAAAGTTAGTGACCCAAAGATTTCAAGAGAAACAGAGGTTCCTGTCTTGACTGGTGTAATAGAGGTTCAAACTGGGAACACTGGTGGAAAGAGCAGAGGCCAAGATGGACTGGAGGAGAAATGGAGAGCCCAGGGCACCAGCCTCAGGAGGCAAGTGCCGCCGCCGTGGAGCCTATGGATGCTGAGTGGGTGACGGGAGTATCATGAGGAACCATTCCTACATTCTCCCCAACACTCACTGGACTGTTCACCCGTCTTCGTGCCAACACCACAGGGAATCAGCGACTGCAGCTTTAGAGTGAGTCTCCAAATTAAGTCATGCAAGACTCCGACTGCTCATCTCCTTTCAGGGCTGTGGCTTTCCACGTAAATGATAGCATCGGTTTGCCAATTTTGACAAAAGGGGTTTTGATTGAAATTTTATCCAATCTATAGAGAAATTTAGGGAAAACTTAACATGTTAAGTCTTTTTCACTTTCTAATCCATAAATGTGTTACACCATTCCATTTAGTTCTTCATTGTCCCTCAACAATGTTCTACTCTTTTCAATGTGTAGGTTTTTTGTATATGCCGTACATTTTGATGCTTGTGGTATGGTTTTAATTGCATCTTCCAATCACTTTGTTGGTGGTATAGAGAAATATTAATTGAATTTTGTATGTTGACCTTGTATCCAGTGGCCTTGCCAATTGATTTGACTCTAATATTTTGTAGACTATTTAAAATTTTAAGTACATAAACACATTATATGTGAACAATGGCAATTTTGCTACTTTCCAACCTTACATTTATATATGTCTTTCTTCATTTAAATTTGTACTCTGACTGTTCTGGGTGAGACCCATAGGGCAATTTGTAATGGAAGTGGTGAGAGCAGACATTCTTGTCTGTTCCTGACCTCAGGGGGAAAGTGTTCAATATTTCACCATTAAGTTTAATGTCAGCTGCTGTTGGTGTGTGTGTGTGTGTGTGTATGTGTGTGAGGTACTCTTTAATTAATGAAGTGCCTTCTATTCCTAGTTTTTAGAGTTCTGCAACATTAACTATGTTGAGTTGTATCTTTCTGCATCTATTGACATGATTATGTAGTTTTTCTTTATTTTGTTAATGTGAATATTTTTCACTTACAGTCTTAATGTTTTATTATAAAAATTCTTTCCAACATAAAAAAATGGAAAGAATTGTATAGTGAACACTCACTGTCTAGATTATTTTTCTGTATTTGGCATATCACATCTGTATCTATCTTTCTATCTTGTCTATCAATTTATTATAAATTTTGATGTATTTCCAAGTAAACTGACATCAGTACACTTGATTCTTAAACATCTCAGCCTGTATATTACTAAGCGGAGTTGAATATTTATATACATCTAGTTTGTTTTGAATTAACTGTACAATTTTGTGTGCATTTGATACGTTTTAACAAATGTATATATTTGTATATATATATATATGTGTGTGTGTGTAATGCAAATCCTATGAAGAGACAGAACACTCTCACCACCACAGAATATTCTATCATGTTCCCTTCCAATCAATATCCAGCACCCACACCTCTCCCCATCAGGTAACAGTGCTCAGATTTATTTTCTCCACAGAAGAATTTAACTTGTTCTGAAACTTTACTTATATAGTATCATAGAGCATCATATGGCATCATAGAGCATCATACAACATCATGGAGCATCATAGAACATCATGTGGCACCATAGAGCATCATACATCATCATACAGCATATGCGCTTTTTTAATGTTTGGCTGCTTTGACTTGAGAATATGTTGTGAAATTTACCCATGTAGTTGTGTTTATTAGTGATTCATTGTATTTTGTAACTGAGTAGTACTCCTTGTCTGCATATATTAATGTGTTTACCCATTCTCCTGTCAATAGTACCAAGGCTATTTCCAGCTTTTTGGCATTATGAATGAAGCTACTACGTCCATTCTTGGACACGTCTCTTTGTGAGTACATGCTGTCCTTGTTCTTCGGTGAATACCTAGGAGCGGATTACTGGGTCATAAAGTAGCTGTATGCTTATTTTTTATAAAATGTGGTCCAACATGTCCAAAATGGTGGCACTGTTTTACATTCCTGCCCATTCTCTTTGTTCCCCTTCCTCATGATCATTTGGTACTGCCAGTCATTTTTGTTTCAGCCATTCTGAAGGGCGGCCAGCTGTGGCTTGAATGTGCATATCCTTGATGAGTAATTAAGTTGAGAAATATTTTGCCTGCTTGTCCCATTCATATATTCTTTAGTAAAACACATGTTCATGTGTTTGCCCATTTTTATTATGGCCTTTGTTTATATTATTCAGCTGCAGAAGAAGTTCACTCTTTATATATTCTAAATATCAATTTGTGGTCAAATGGATATTTTGTAAATATTTTCTCCCAAAATATGGTTTGACTATTTGATTGAAAGGTTAAATTTTCATGATATCTAATTATCCATTTTTATTGTTTGCTGTGTTCTGTCTTGAGTCACTTTGTTCCCCCCGTGCTTTCTTCCAGAAGCTCTGCGGCTTTCATCTTCATATTCAGGTCTATGATCCATCTTGAATTAATTTTCGTGGATAATGTGACATCAGGCTAAGTTCATTTTGTCTGTGTATGGAAAACCAGTGTTTCAGAACCATGTGTTGAGAAAACTTCTATTTCTCCACTAAATTGCTTTAGTCCTTTGTCAAAAATCCAATGTACATGGGAATGTGGGTGTATTCCTGTGTTCTCCCCTCTGTTTCATTGAACTATGTGTTTTCTGTACCAACACCTCACTCTCTTGATTACTGTAGGTCTTGATTAGTAAGTCTTGAAGTCAAATAGTGTAGTCCTTGAACTCATACTTCTTTTTCATTTCTTTGGCTATATTAGGTTCTTTGCTCTTTTAAACATCTTGAATTTCTGGTATAAAACTTCTTGATCATGATGTGTTACCATTAAATGTTGCTGCTAAATAAACCCTACTTAATATATCCTCTCTGCTTTGCAGGATATGATTTGCTAATAACTTGTTCATGAGATGTGTTGGTCTGTAGTTTTCCTTTTTTATAACATTCTTTGTCTAGTTATGTATTAGGTCTATCCTGGCTTCATAAAATGAAATGGAAGTATTACTGTTTTCTATATACTCTAAAGGAGTTTGTATATTATGGTTATTATTTCTGTCTTGATTATTTGGAAGAATTTATCAGTGAAGTTATTTGGATCTGAAGTAATGCTGTTAAAAAATTAATTAAGAATTTAATCTCTTTAATAGATACAAGTCTAATTCGCATTTTTCACTTCTTGTGCGTTTCCTCTGGTAAGGGGTTTTAAGCAATCTGTTTACTTCTAAGTTACACAGGCATAAACTTGTTCATATTATCTTTTCACTAACTTTTAAAGATCTATAGCATCTATTGTGATTTCCATTTTCTTGTCTATTCCTGATGAATTTTATTAGTTTTATGAAAGTTTTCACAATTTTATGAATTGTTGAGTTTTTTCCCACTGCATATCTATTTTTTCTGTATTATTGATTTGTACTATTAATTTTATTATTTGTTTTCTATTATTTTCTTAGAGTTTATTTGCAAGTGTTTTTTTCCTAGTTTTATTTGGGAGCTGCTTAGATAATTGATTATTTTTCTTTCCTATTTTTAATATATGCATTTGAAACTATAAATAGACCTTTTATGTCGTACTTTTGCTGCATCTCAAAGTGAATCTATCTTATTTTAATTATCTTTCAGTTGAAACTATAATTTTCATTGTGATTTCTTCTTTGACCCATGCATTTCTGTTATTGATTCTCTGTTTACTTACACAAAGCAGAGAACAAATTCTGATGAATTCCATTCTTAGAAATAGCTTTAGATTTACTTTATGGCCAAAATACGGTCAGTCTGAGCAATTGTCTCATGTATGCTTAAAAAAAATGTATATTCTGCAGTCTTTGGGTAGAATGTTCAGTATATGTGTCTTCTGATGCTGGCTAGCTGTGTGGTTATAATCTGTATTTTACTGATTCTTGGTCTTTTTTTCAAGCAGTTATTGAGAAATGTGTCTTAAAATCTGTACCTATGATTGTAGATTGGCCTGTTTCTTTATTTCTGTATTTTTCTTTTTATACTTTTAAGCTATGCATACAAGTTTAAGTTTTTTATATCTTCCTGTTACACCCTCACTTACCTTATGAAATGTGTTCTCACCTCCAGCAGTAACTCACCTCAGGTCACATTTTGTCCTATGTCAGTAAAGCCCCAATGCTTTTCTTTTTTTTTTTTTTGATAATTATTTTTTATTGAAGGGTAGTTGACGCACAGTATTACATTACATTAGTTTCAAGTGTACAACACAGTGATAAAACATTTATATACATAATTCTAGGTTCCAGCTATCACCCTACCAAGCTGTTACAATATCTTGACTATATTCCTTATGCTATACATTACATCCCGGTTACTTATTTATTTTACCATTGGAAGTCTGTCCTTTTTTTTTTTTTTTTTTTTTTTTTTTTGTGAGGGCATCTCTCATATTTATTGATCAAATGGTTGCTAACGACAACAAAATTCTGTATAGGGGAGTCAATGCTCAATGCACAATCATTAATCCACCCCAAGCCCAATTTTCGTCAGTCTCCAATCTTCTGAGGCATAACAAACAAGTTCTTACATGTAGAACAAATTCTTACATAATGAATAAGTTTCATAGTGAACAGTACAAGGGCAGTCATCACAGAAACTTTCGGTTTTGCTCATGCATTATGAACTCTAAACAGTCAGTTCAAATATGAATACTCATTTGGTTTTTATACTTGATTTATATGTGGATACCACATTTCTCTCTTTATTATTTTTAATAAAATGCTGAAGTGGTAGGTAGATACAACATAGAGGTAGAAAACATAGTTTAGTGTTGTAAGAGAGCAAATGTAGATGATCAGGTGTGTGCCTGTAGACTGTGTGTTAATCCAGGCTAGACAAGGGCAATAAAACATCCACGTATGCAGAAGATTTCTCTCAGAACAGGGGGGGTTAGGTTCTAAGCCTCACCTCTGTTGATCCCCAATTTCTCACCTGATGACCCCTCTGCGACTGTGCCTGTCTTAGGTTGTTCCTCCCTTGAGGAATCTTACCCGTCTCTGGCTAACCAGTCATCTTCCGGGGCCATACAGGGAAATGTAAAGTTGGTAAGTGAGAGAGAAGCCTTATTGTTTGAAATGGTTAGCTTTTTATTTCTTTGCATATTTATGCCCTGTGGCTTCTATGCCCAGCATTTGTCTTGAGGTATCTTTACCACTTGGAAGAATTATGATACTCGGTAAATTTGATATGAGGCACGAATTCTATTTAAGGGTTGTAATTAGGAAGGAAGAAGAAAAGCTATAGAAGTAGCAGGCGGCAGAAAACCTGGGAAAATTGATTATTTCTTTGACATATCTTCTTGTAGAGTAACTTCAGCATGTATAGGTTTTAAGCTACTACTTAAATTGCACACACACATTGACATAATGGGAGTATAGTTACATAACCAAAGCATATCTGTAATTACCAGCCATCTCCAGTGAAACCAAGAAAACCAGTGAAACCATTTATGAAAACTTATCTATGATATGGTGGATATTGTCCAACTGAACTTGAACAATCTGAGAGAAATCAGACAAATTAAAACAACCCATTCCTGGGGAATGTTCACATCCCTTATGTTCTTTTAACAGTAAATAGTCTGTAGTTGTAAGATTTTGGAGCACTACAATTTGCACTTCTCCTAATTCTTGGTTGAGTTCCAACAGTATAGATCCAGTCAAATTTGTTGTTTTACTGTATGCACAGGCCAGCTTAGATATCTCCTTCATTCTCATGGCAAGTCCAGGAGCTGGTGGGATGAGTGCATCTACAGCTGTAGCAGTGCGTGGATCTTTGTTGGGGTTTTTTGATGATCATCTTCTGGCATGAGTCTTCCAGAGAGTGCTAATGTTGGAAGTTCTCTTTCATATCGTATCTTAGTTCATTTTTGGGGTAGCCCAATTAGGCTTTGATCTTCTGTATAAACGCAAACAGACCCTTTGCCTACACTTTTATATGCCCTTTATACCCTTGTGTAGAACTCATTGGAGGTCACCACACAGGAACGGCCCTTTTTTTTTTGTTTTTTTTTTGTTTTTTTTTGTTTTTGGTATCACTAATCTACATTTACATGACGAATATTATGTTTACTAGGCTCTCCCCTATACCAGGTCTCCCCCATAAACCCCTTTACAGTCACTGTCCATCAGCATATCAAAATGTTGTAGAATCACTACTTGCCTTCTCTGTTGTACAGCCCTCCCTTTTCTCCTACACCCCCATGCATGCTAATCTTAATACTCCCCCACTTCTCCCGCCCCCTTATCCCTCCCCACCCACCCATCCTCCCCAGTCCCTTTCCCTTTGGTACCTGTTAGTCCATTCTTGAGATCTGTGATTCTGCTGCTGTTTTGTTCCTTCAGTTTTTCCTTTGTTCTTATACTCCACAGATAAGTGAAATCATTTGGTATTTCTCTTTCTCCGCTTGGCTTGTTTCACTGAGCATAATACCCTCCAGCTCCATCCATGTTGCTGCAAATGATTGGATTTGCCCTTTTCTTATGGCTGAATAGTATTCCATTGTGTATATGTACCACATCTTCTTTATCCATTCATTCTATCGATGGACTTTTAGGTTGCTTCCAATTCTTGGCTATTGTAAATAGTGCTGCGATAAACAAAGGGGTGCACTGATCTTTCTCATATTTGATTGCTGCATTCTCAGGGTAAATTCCTAGGAGTGCAATTCCTGGGTCAAATGGTAAGTCTGTTTTGAACATTTTGATGTACCTCCATACTGCTTTCCACAATGGTTGAACTAACTTACATTCCCACCAGCAGTGTAGGAGGGTTCCCCTTTCTCCACAGCCTTGCCAACCCCAATGCTTTTCTTCTGGCCAATTTTTGCTTGTTTCCCATATTTTTACTTCATGCTATCTATGCAGTCATGTTTACAGAATGTCTCTTATGAGGGGTATCTGGTCGGAATTAAAAATTTTTTATTTTTAAAAAACTAGTCTGACAAACTTGTCATAATTGAAATATTTAGTCCATCAGCATGTAAGTTAGTCACATTCATTGTTGGGAGGTTAGTCTAATATCCTGTGATTTGTTTTCTTCATTCTGTCTATTATTCTTTTATATCTCCTCTCCCGCTTTTGAATTAACCAAGTATTTGTATTACTCATTTCTCTCCTCTTCTACTGCATTACCATTATATATTGTTTATTTCTCTATAGCTTAAAATATGCATACTTGATTTATACAAATCTACCTAAAATTAGTACTTTTACTACTTCCTGAGCAATCAACGAGTCTCACAAAAGGCTTTTGTGCCTTGGGTATTATATTTTGCTTCTGCTTTTGTGAGAAATACCACATGATGTGTTTAGTGTGACCGCTGCAAGCAATGGCTGCTCACCCTGACATGTGTCCTTTCTGATGCTCTTCATTGCTCATGTATTTTCAAGCTTTTATCCCTTCCCTTGAGCCCCAAATTTTGCTTTTTCATGCCTTGTGATACTAATGTGTTGGAGATAATTTTTCTCAGTTTTTTTGTATAAACACACTTTTATTTTGCCCTCATGGTTTAAATCCTTTGTTGGGCATGGAATTCCAAGTTGGAAGGTTTTTTCCTTTTCTTTTGTTCCTTAAAGACAGCATCCCATTGTCCCGTGACTTGCATAGTTCTAGAGAAAAGTCATTCATTATTCTTATTTTTCCTTCTTTGAAACTATCACTTTGCATCTCTGTGGCTAATTTTTAGATTTTTTTCTTTGTATTTGGTTCTCAACAGTTTGACTGTAATGTGTGCAGGTGTGGTTTTCTTTGTGTTTATGGAGAATGTATTTGTGTGTTGGTGACATTCATTCTGAAAACACCTCGGCCATTATACCTTCAAATGTAATTCCATCTATGCCTTTGTCCCTGTGGGTTGGGATTCCCGGAGGAGCAGCCTTCTGAGTGTGCCCCACTGTCCTGTCTCTGTTCGTGTCCTGTGCTCTGTCCTGTTCTCCTCATTCTTTCTTTCGGAGTCTCAGTTAGAGTGCTTTGTATTGACCTTTCAGCTAATTACTCCTGTTTTGAACTACAGTTAAGTCTATTATCAAACCCTCCCAATGAATTCTTATATTGAAATGTTGTATTTTTCATTTTAGAATGCCAACTAGATTCCTTCATATAGATTCTGTTCTCTACAGAAATGTCCTATCTTTAATTCATGTCACCTTTTTGGCTATTTTCTCTATTATATTTTTAAGAGTTATTTTAAAGTATTTTTGATAATTTCCAAATCTGAATTACCTGTGAAGATGTTTCTATCTTCTGTTCTCTGTTAATTATTTACCAATCTTTCTGCCTCTCCTGAAGTTCGGTTGTGTGCCAGATGACATGAGTAAAAGGTCTATCAGGTCTGAAGAAGATGTGATTTCACCATGGAGGTGCTCCACCTGCTCTTCCATCCCAGGCAGGTAAGGTGAATGCTGACCACATCAACCCACCTGGAGTCACTGGATTGGGCTGGGGTTATCACATGGCACTCGGCCCACCTGGAGCTGGCACTGGGCCTTGGGTTCCAAAATCTGGCCACCGTCTTGATAAGAATGGTCATGTCTGCTGCAGGCCCTCACTTTGGGGGGACCTTGCCTCCTGGTGAGGACACAGGAAACTCGCCTTTCTGGTTCAGCTATGAGGTTTTAGTCCATCCAGCTCGTTGCCCTCCAACATCTTTAAAACTGATTTTTTTCATTTATTCCAATTTTCTCATGGTTTTATGGTGATGTGTACCCTGCGAATAGCTACTACATCTTACTTAGTGGTCAAAGTTCCAGTAGTTTTTAGAAATGTATTATATATTGATGTCTGTTTGAAAGCAATTCGTGGAATAATTTAATAAGTAAAATGCTTGTGTTCATGGAAAAGCATTGGAAAGATGTGATGTGGAGAAATAGAAAAATGCCCGGCGAGGTTCTCCTTGGCCTTCCTCCGAGCTGTTTTGACATGTCCCAGTCCCAGTCGTGTTTTCAGCTCCCCTCCAGTATATTCTGCTGTGGGTGGGGAGAAAGTCTGGGAAGGCAGGTGGTGGGAAATGCCAAATGGGGAAAGATGGGAAAACTCACTAGTGGGAAGACAAGGGAAGGGGCGGGGAGGGCTGTTCTGGAGTATTTTCACCTCTAGATCTAGACTTGGAATTAAAGTTTCCAAAGAAAATCCAGAGGCCCTGTGGCCCCTCCCTTTGTCTAAGGCCAAGAGCCATTCCCCCCACAACAGTGACATCTGTCACCTCCACAGCCCACAGCCCTGGCATGCCCCACCTGTGCCCCTGAGCCACTGCTGAGCCTTGTGCACACCAACTCGCCTTGTGATGCTTCAGGAGACAGGAAGACAAGATTCTCACCAACACCATGTGTGTCACCTTGCTTAGCTGTGCGGAGTGGGAGGTCCCTGCCTGGCACTTGTTAACTAACTGACTGTGCCTCGGGAAAGACAAAGGGAAGGCTCAGCACAGAGGCATCTGTTTGCCTGTGAACTGTGACAGAGACACGGAGAAGCATTTCCCTGTAATCATCAGCCCAGGGAGAACCATTTGGAGGACAGAGATGCTAGCCATCAATCTCCCTGTGCATGCAGTGTCTCTGTTTAACAGCTGATAGAGCGTCTCCAAAGAGCTTTTTTGCTCTTTGTTTAAAATGACATATAATGGGCCTGGACTTATCAGTGTCTCTGAATGCATTTTCTCTGCTCTGTCCCCACTGGGAGATTCAGTCCTTTCTAATGGATATGTGCAGGATTGATTTTGAGCTTGGTATAATTTAATCCATCAATTTAACATTAAATGAATATGCAAAGGGAGTCTCTTTGTGGATGAAAAACAGAAGGGGGACATTCTTATTAATTTGAAATAGACTTGAGAAATGGAAATCGTCTGCTGCTATTAGTATCTGCCATAGGGTCCTGTGATCGGGCCATCCCGTGGGCTGACTCACCAAGCAGCTGAAATCAGTCTGCTGCCATTCAGGGTGTCCTACAGCATTGCAGTCTCAAACCCCTGGGAATGGAAGAACATGGCTGCCCCCATGCCACACTGAAGGCTTTTCCGGGCACGGCTGGGTTACAGCCCTGGCCCCCTGTGGGGGCAGATGAGAGGCCTGAATCAGGCGTGCCCTCATGTGATTTAAAACCACACCAAATGCCCAGGGCTGGACAACAGGGTTAATCGATTTCAGATTTCTTTGATCCCAAAGGGGAGTCAGAGGCTTTGGAGACTGGAACCTTGAGCAAAACTGGGGGAAAACAAAGGCCCCCCTCCAGTCCCGCAGCAGCCAGGGCAAGGCAGAGTGCCCCATGTCCCATGTGCAGGCCTGGAGGCCAGGGAGAATCAGAGAGAGCCCTGAGTGGGGCCATGTCAGCAGTCTGTCCCTCTGCAGAGTGACCGAGGACAGAGACCCCCTGCGTCATGCTGGTTATGTAGGCACTGCTGTCATCCCTGCCTCATCCCGGGCAGGTGCAGCCCGGCCCCTCTTTTCTGCAGCTTTTTAGTGTCTTTGTGCCGGACCCTTTGAATGCATCCCAGCCCCTCACTATGATTCATGAGCACAATAGCGGCAGTTTTGGGTTTTGGCCTGAGTAACCTTCCATCCAGGCCTTGGTGTGCTTCATCACGGGCAGCTCAAGCAGCTCCCATCCTAGGTTCTCCCAGCAAAGTGTGGCTTTGCCGTAGAAACCAAGCCTCCTCTGGAGCCTTAATTGGCATCATCAGGTGGTGGTTGACATGCATGGCCCAGGTCCTGAACTTCATGTAAACAGGATCATACAAACCGATTGCACAGACTGATGTAAACTCTATGTAAACTTCTGTCTTCCAGACCTGGGAGCTGACATGGAGCAGATGGTCCCCTGACTCGGTGCAAAAACCTTTTCCTCTGTGGAACAACCCACCCTCTGTATTTTACAGTTCTCACCAGTTCACAGACTACAGTGGACATCGGATGAGATGTTTGCCCTCCTTTTTGCTTCCAAGTGCAACATGAGATGGCCCTTCGAGGAAATGGGAGTTTAGGGCAACGGCTGAATTTTGCTGCCAGAGATTCGGTCTGAATCATGGAAGGAGGGTTTGGTGGGCAGGTCACCTGCTCAGAGACTGAGGCTTCATATTCTAATGACACGTACATGCTTCACATAAGGTCAACTCAAAGTGTCACAAAAGTGTCCAGGTCCATGATGGTCCCCTCCCCCAAATCCCTGCTAAAGGGCCTTCCTGTTCGTGATTATTTCAGCCAGAAGGTGTCACTTCCCATGGCTGCTAGCAGGACTGACGTGACCCTCCTGCCCCCCTGAAGCCAGGTCATCTCTGGGCCTATCTCCTGTCTCCTGCTCTGCGTCTTCACCTCCGTGATCAAGGCTTGTCTGATCCTCATGGCACAATGCCCCACAGGCCACCGCAGGCACCTGGAGCAGCAGTGGGAGCCAGGGTACAGCCTCCCCCTCTCAGGGATCCGCAGCAGCCCCCAGGCCCAGGCTGGGCCTCAAGCAACATGAGCCCCCAGGGGTGCACTCTCCCTGGGCCTTCAGCCTGGGGGCAACTCAGGCTCTCAACCTGAGGGGCAAAGTGCTCCCCAGTGGGGCACAACTCCATGTGAGATGGGCGGAACACACCCTGGTGGAGACTCCGGCCTGGGCAGGGATGGCGGGCAGGCAGTGCAGGCTGGCTCGGCCTCCTTCAGCCAGTGCCTTGGGCCAGGCTGCTGCAGTGCCCTCTGACCTTGGTGAGTGGAGGGGTGCTGCAGGGTCTGACCCCAGCAGTGTGGTGCGGGCCTGCCACCCACTGGGTTCAGCACTGGGATAGTTCTCTGGACCCCAGTGAGGACTGGGGCTCTTCCCTCAGGGAGCTGAACAGCCTCTCTGGGAACTGGGTGCATTGCTCCCCAAAGGTGAGCTGTACGAGGTGACCAGGGCACTGACAAGGACACTTGGAAGGAACAACATTTATCACAGTCATCGCGAGAAAGCAGCCTATTCTGGTTGTGCTGGATGTGACCAGACAGTGGACACACACATCCATCCCATTTCCATGATCTGTGGTCCCCAGGCTGTCACTGGGGAAGAAATGGGCAAGGAAGCCCCTCCACGCACAGGCTCCAAGGATCTGTAGCCCTGAGTGCCCCCCACGTTCACCCCGGCCAAGAGCCCTTTCCGGGCCAGACGTGGCAGGTGGCGGGGCAGGGCCGTGTCACTCTGGCGTGGACCGCGGGGCCCACTCGCTGCCCGGCACTCTGCAATCAGAGGGCCCGTGGCTTAGAGACTGTGCACAGGTGGCCAGAGCACAGAGGGGAGGCAGAGAAGAGTGCCCGGGGAACATGGCTGTTCTGCTTTTACCTGAGGTAGTGGGTATGCAGGCGTTTGCTTGACCCACAAATTCCACAAGGATTGTCATGTTGAAGACATGTGCCAGTGGAAACACAGGGAGCCGGTTAGAGTCCCTCTGCCTGTTGGCTGAAGCTCAGGCGTGGCACTCAGGGTGGCCAGCTGCAGCCCCCAGCACTGTCTGCACGTGCAGCCCGACGCGGCTCACATTGGGAGGATGGCCGACAAGAACGATTTCTTCATTGTAGATCTTTCTGGTGTCGCCCCAGGAAGTGGCAGCTTCCATCTGGGAGGAGCAGAGGCTGAGCTGGTGGTCTTCCTGCCTTCTGTCCACGCGCCAGAGGCTGTCCCCCCACCCTGAGCCCTGTCCAGGGCACTGCATCTCAGACGGGCAGTGGCCAGGGGGCCTGAGATGACCAGAGCGAAGGGGCAGCGGGGCAACCCCACACCAGGCTCGGAACTGCCTCTGCCAAAAGCCAGACCTGCTGGTCACCCGCTCCTCCACAGTGAGTGCTGATGGTGCCCACAGACCAGGAGGGTGAGTCACCCTCATAGGTGCAAACACTGCTCATCACCTATGAGATGCTCACGCACCACGGTGGTCTCCCTTCCAGGCATGTGACAGAAACAGCACCACTGTCCTCAGAGTATATCTGGGGCACACCAGTGGGAGCTTCCTGGTCCTGGGGGGCTGTGGAAGTCGCTGTCTTGGGAAGGTGGACCCTGGGGGTGGGACGGCAGGTGGACCCTGGCCCCCTGCACTTCCATGGAGCGGGTAGCCTGCTGAGAGGCGATGGGCCACCTGCTCCCATTGCAACAACCTGGTGACTCCTCACACGTGCACAACGGCCACACTGCTTGGCTGCATCATGACCGGGTAAGCCGGGAACAGATTCTTCACTGGGATTTCCAGGGAGATGAAAGAGCCCCAGAGATGGCCACGAAAGCCAGTGCCCAGGCCCAGCCCTGCGGCAGGAGCGCAGGTGGGGTTGTATCTTGTTGCATCTGTGCACCTGTAGCTACTCTTCTCGACTTGCTCTAGTTACTACTAGACCTACTAGACAGTACTGCAAAAAAAATTTTTAACAGTAAATACAGTAATGGCTTAGGTACAAAGAACCTGAAAAATGAATGTTTCTGCATAATGAATATCCCATACAACTAAAAATTAACTTCTCTCTTCCTTTGGGTGGATATTTTATAATGTGTTTCTACACCGGAAAGGCCTACTAGACAAATAGATTCTGAGATGCTGTGGGGACACACTGCAGGCTTACGTGCTGAGGTGTCCACAGGTAGGTGATGTGCTTCTGTAGCCACGGGGGTGACAGTGGTGTTGACCCAGTGACAGTGGGACTTCATTCTCCTATAAAAGCCACTGGCTGAAACTTTTCTGTGTTTCCTTGTCTGAAGAAGGAACAACAAAAAGGAGGGACCTTTGGTCTCAAGAGCAGGCTGCCGTGGCTGCCCACGAAGACAAGCGGGAGGAGCTCTGTTTCCCACAGTGTGAAGACGAGGCTGGCGGATGTGTGTGTCCTGCTTTCAACAATTAACCCATGACAACCAGCCCACTGTCTGGCAAGAAAACAAGGAAAATCCTCTGAAGCCAGTTGTGGGATGGATCGGTCCTGAGATGTACGCTAGCCCAATTGAGCACCTGCCCTGAGGATTCTGTGCGTCTTGGATGGTCTTGAACTTCCATTTTAATGGGAGGTACAGTGAGGGGTCAGGGGTTAGAACCTAGAAGGGTTACATCCCAGCAAGAAGGCAAACTAGATGAAAAAGTTGCCTCACAAGACAATTTGCAGGACTTGACCTTGATATTAGGAGGACAACACCTCTGGAATTTGAAAGCAGAGGCTAGCACTCATGTGAATTTGTAGCTTGAATTTTTATACTTGTGCTACAAATGACAGGCCAGGAGCCTGAAGTGGTCACAGGCTGTCAGCACCCCATGGCCTATGGCCTGTGCTCTCTGGAGGAATGCATCTTCAGTTCCAGTCTCAAAGAATTTCCACAGACAGAGTTCTATCCCTCATGAGATCATAACAAAAAGTCAGGAAACACAAAATAAAATAAAGCCTATCATTGAGAGACAGCAGAAGTAGGAAAAACAGACGGCCCAGGTATTGGTATTATCAGACAGGATATGAAAGCTTAATGTGTTTAAGTAAAAAAAAAAAAGAATATTAAATATGAAGAGCAACAAGTAGCTATCAAAATGGCTTTTATAACAGCCAAATAGATATGACTAATTCTGGCCAAAACAGAGGAACAAGAACTAGATTTACCCTCTGGACTGAAACTGCCACCAATTGTGAAACAGTAAATCCACTAGACGTCAGGCAGCAGAGGGCAGGGGCCCACGAGAGACGAGAAGCTGGTGGGTGGAGCCCTGAGCCGCCTGCAGCTCCCTGCTTGGGGGCCACGTCCACGCTGTGGTGCAGGGAGGGGTCATCACGGCCAGGCAGGCGAGCAGGCAGGAGACAGTCTCCATGGAGATGAGCGCCCCAAAACTTGCAGCAGAGAGGGCTGGAGGGGATGTGGACAGAAGTCCTGAGACCTGCAGGAGTTCCCCGCTGGGCGTCCAGCGAGGCCCTGGTCAGGGCGCCGAAGTGGGCAAGAATCCCCGGTAGGCTTTCTGACACCCACGGGGCGGGAAGGCTGCCTGTTCCCACCAGGCAAGGCTGGGACCCCAGGATTCCAGGCACATGGGCAGAGCCCACGAGGCGCTGTTGCCTAAGCTGTGTGGCATGACTGCCTGTGACCAAGCACGGCTCAGGTTCCACCTGGCACATCCTAAACGCAAGACCCAAAGGATCAATGTGTTTCAAAAAACCTCAGCTTTGTTCTTGAACAGAGCTCAGGAATATTTACAGAAATTCAAAAATATCACCCAACAAAATAAAACTTCTCAATATCTGTCAGCCTATTATGGATTGAATTGTGTGCCCCTCTGGTCAATATGTCAAAGTCTGATGGTTTCTCTTCTTTGTTAATATGCTGAGTTACTTTGAAGGATTTCAGTGCTGAACCAGCCTTACAATACTGACATGAACTTAGTCATGGGTTACGTTTTTTTTTACACATTATT
This sequence comes from Manis pentadactyla, assembly GCF_030020395.1. Taxonomy (NCBI): domain Eukaryota; kingdom Metazoa; phylum Chordata; class Mammalia; order Pholidota; family Manidae; genus Manis; species Manis pentadactyla. The sequence goes on along the minus strand of NC_080020.1, from coordinate 141,014,346 downwards.
GGGTTTAATGTGCTACAATTTTGTTTAGAATTTTTATGTCCATATTAATCAGATATTTTTTTCCCTGTAGTTTTCTTTTTTTTATAAGACTTTATATAGTTTTGGAATCAGGGAAATGCTGACCTTATGAGATGAACTAGGAAAAAATTCTCTGCTCTTCAGGTTTCTGGAAGAATTTGTGTAGATAATGCAATTTCTTCCTCAGTGATATGGTAGAATTCACTAAAGAAGCAACTGTGGAGGACAGTGTGGAACTTTATACAGAAGTTAAACATACACCTACCAAATGGTCCAACCATTTTACTCCTACATGTTTATCCAAAAGAAAAGAGCATAGGTCCTCACAAACATATGTATATAAATAAATGTTCAGTGCAACTGTATTTGTAGAAGCCCAAATTAGAAACAAACCAAATATCCACTAATAAGTGAATGCACAAGCTAACTGAAGATATGCTCATTATCTTGATTGTGATGTTTCCTGATTGTATATACCTATTAAAATGTGTCAAGTTGTACATTTAAATACGTATAGTTTATTGTATGTTGGTTATACTTCAATAAAGCTGTTACAAAAAAGACTATAATATAAAGCTTACTTTCATAGACAAAACCCAAAAAAAGTCATAAGTACTAGAAACAAAATAGTCATATATATTTCTATAAATGGAAAAATATGACAGTAGAAATAAAACATTTGTAGATGAGTTAAATAGCAGAGGTGGTAGGGATGAAAAGTGGGCTAGAAGATAAATCTGAAAATATTACCCAGAATACAACAGAGTCAAATAAATTAGCATGTGATAAAGAGTATGATAGATATTAGAGATGGAATAAGAAGGCCTAATAGGTTATCTAGTTGGAGTTCACAGAGGAGATAAGAGGTTGGGGGAGAGTCAGCATATAGAGAACTAATAGCTAAGAATTATCTAAAATTGTTGAACAACATCAACAGTTAGAATCAGAAGCACAAATCCAAAGCAAGGTAGATATAAAGAAACCTGTACCTAAATGCAATATTGTGAAATTTAAGAAGAAATAAAAGATCTTAAAAATAACCAGAGAAAAGACAGATTATAAACCAAAGAACAATTATAATTAGTTCTAGCCAGACAGCCAAATTCTCCATAGTAAGTATGGAAGCCAGGAGACAGTGGAACCACATCTTCAATGTGCTGAGACTGAATAATTGTCAACCTTTTTTGCATACCCAGAAACACTGTCTTTCAAGATGTATTCAGGTTTCATCTTAAAGGTCAAACATTTTTTTTCAGACAAATGTAAATAATGAGATACAGGCCAAAGTTACCTTTTTTGAAATTATTTTCTCAGTCTCTCAAAATTTACCATTGTTATATCATTCCTCAGTCTACTTGTGCTGTTTAGAATCTTTTTTCTTCTTTCCTATTACAATGTATCCCAGAGACCTTACCATTTTTAACTCACCAGTGTGCTTCATTTGCATTATTTGTGGGTAAAGAATACGGAGAGTCATGCATTCCAAGGATGCACTAGTGCACTCAATGCTCTTCCTGAGCCTCTAGGTTGCTTCTGTCAGGGAGGAAAAATTATTTTATACCAGAGAGAATTGAAGGAATGAAATGGGAGTTTCATGAATCCTCTCAAATGTGCTAGATACACCTACATTTTCCATCTTTGTTGCCTCTCCCTTCTTGCCAGGTTCAGAGAGAGAACTGCAGTATTCTGTTTAAGGATGGTGCCGCTTTCTTCCTGGCACTGGTTACTCATCTCCTGTGTCCCTGACCTCTCTTAGAAAAGAAACCCCACTTCTCCCACTGCTGGTAAGGACTTTCCTGCTCCCATCCTCCAGATCAAGCCCCACACATCCCTCAGGAATACATCTAAGGCCCCATTTCCCTATTAGGGCTTTTGACACATCCCTCTTTATGCTAGAATGGTGTTTCCACTGCAGACGGATCTGGGCCATGGTTTTCACGCTCTTTCTGCGTGCATATCTCCCTTCATCCACCTGAGGCTTCCTTTGGGCAAGAACCATTTGTTTTCCTCTGCACCCTCAAGGCTTCATATGACATCTGCTGTTGGTTACTTTATAAGTAAATGTCTAAGGAGTGTGGGAATAAAGCAATGAGCATTTTCCTTCTATTACATCTAAATTTCTGGACCAATGTGTGATGGGGCACCTGCAGAAGGGTTTGACAGGATGTGGGAGGGCCAGGAGACTCAATCAAAGGACGATGTGACCTGGGAATGTTTAGGCTGCAGAGAGCTTGAGGTTGCCAGCAAGCCGTGCTCAGTTGCTGGGGGAGCCTCCGTGGGTGGGGCATTTGTGCAGTGTCGTGTGGGCCCCTTTCCGGGAGCTGCTACCTGGTGGTATGGTGGATCAGACGCCATCCAAGTTCTCCATTCAATGTGAGAGCAAGTGAATTTTCCTGAAATGCTTCTGGCATCACTCTTTCCTTTGCTCACAAACCTCCAAAAAGGCTGTGCTGCCACTTTAATCAAGACCCAAGTTTATAAATGCCCCCATGGATGACCCTTATTCCCCATTGCTTGTGCATAAACAAGCATTGGCCTGGTGCCCATGTGCCAGCTATTCCTATCGTGCCCTGGCTATGCTCCCAGCTCCCAGCTCATGCTGCCTCATCTATTAGGAATTTTTTCTCAGAAGTCATCCAGACATTTCCAGGTTGAAGTGTCCAAACTGAAGACATGATTTCTAGACTGTTTAACTGGGAGAAGACTTGTGTCTGTGTCCCCAGATGGAAGCAGGTAATTCAGAAAGGGGCAAGTTCTCTGCCACTGGACATGTCCACATAGAGAACAGGCAGCCACTTTGCCATAATGCTTGAGAAAACGATGGTCCCCCTGTGGAGGCCCCCCTGTTACCAAGGTTCTGTGTTCCTGGTGGTTTCAGCATCTGCAGGGTTAGCTCCATCGGTCAGGTCCCCCTCTCCCGTGTGTGTCCTTGAGTATTCTTGATCCTTCTCTGTTGCTCAAAGAAAAAAAATACCCCAGTGCGCCTACCTCATCATTGCCCCTCTTCCCTGCCTGCCCACGTGGCACCAGTCCTTCAGGAGCCCTTGAGTCGTTGAGGGAAAGACATGTCTCACTCGTCTTTGTAGGTCCACTGCCTGCCTCAGAGCAATGCCCAGTGAGGACCCCCAGTAACTCCCAAGGCCAGGTGGGAGTGGAGGAGATGGGAGGGAGGCAGGAGGGAGGCAGGGACGGGCCAGCAGCGAAGCCTGGGGCAGCCGCGGGGAGGCTCTGCTTTGGGCATGCCCTTTGCCATTACTTCTTGGAGGGACAGGCTTGTGGGGACAGTTATATGAAACCTTTCTTCCTTCTTTATTACTCTCCTGCCATTCCTAATAAGCTATATTTTAATTTAAAGCAGCAATTTACAGTGCAATTCATTTACAACAACACAATCCATTGTGATCACAATGCCATAAATTTATGTTTTAAGTAATTTTTAATGCTTGTAGCAGCTGGGTCTCTGAAGTGTGGAAATAGCTAACATTTTTCACCTTGTGCAGCCAAGGGAAAAAGAAATCTCTGCTCTTTAATTATATAACCACCAAAGACAGTGTGCAGCCAGCACAGCAGACATAATTGCAAAATAAGAAGTGATTGGCCTAAGAACATAACCAAGGCTTTAAACGTAAACATGTAAATGCCAGGGTATAGCAGGTAAAGCCTGGAGCAGAAATATATGTACTCCAAGTTCACAAACAGCTGTGATTATAAGTCAAATTGATTAAAAAAGGAAGTGTTCTCAGGAAGATGGAATTATGGGAGTGCCTCTCACCGAAAGTAGCTGTAGCCAAAGGGCCAGGGCAAAGGTTCCTTTCTGTTTATAGAGAAGAAAAGCAGTCACACACCTGTGCTCACCCTTGCCTTTGTCCGGCTGTAGGCAGGCCAGTTCTGAGCGCAGGGATGGGGAGGGTCACCTGGGCCTGATAGAGAATCATGCTAAGGTAAATTTACATAAACCCAGGTGCTCCCACCCATCGGCACCCTCCTCTGAAGGCTTCAGCATCAGGGGAAGGGAAGAAAGAGCTTTGGAAAACACTGCCAGGACCCTGCCGAGCTTCGCTCCCCCTCTCTCCCTCTCCCTCCCTCTCTCTCCCTTCCCTTTGCTTCAGGCATCATTTTGCAGAGCATGCTGCTAGCTGGCCAGGCTTGCCCACACGGTCCCAGGCTTGCCCACATGGTACCAGCCTAGGTTTTCCACGGCAGTTTCCCTTGTGGCCCTTGGAGTCCAGTACTTCTCACTGAGTGGAATACATCGTGCTATCCCGGGATCTCTATACCACTGCTGTCCAGTAGAAACATAGTTTGAACCATACGTGAAATTTTGGCAAGAGGAAGCAGGTGAAGTTCATTTCAGTATATTGTATTTAACCCAGGATATCCAAAATAAGATCATTCAGCATGCACTTAATAGACAATTACTACCGAACTATTTCACATTAAAAATTTTTTTCTGTGCAAGGTCTTTGGGACCCAGGGGCTCTCAGTTCACACCAGGCACATTTCAAACACTCAGGGAAGCATGGGGCCCGGCAGGTGCATTTCACATTTTTGCAGTGGTTGCGGCCCAGCTGATGGTGGAATTCCAGACACTGGAGTGGGAGAGGGTTTAATAAATGCTCACCTAAATAAGCGATCCATGGCGACCTCCCAGTGATGCCCCAGGCTGTCAGAGCATGGTTTGAGTGTGAAGGACAGCGTCCTGCACATGAGATCTTGGGGGAGGGTCTCTGCAGGGTGGTCAGCACTGGTCTGTGTCTGTCCTGGTGGAGACCCCTCCTCCTCATTGTGCACACCCCTGGCTCCCATCTGCGCCGGTGTCCTATCAACTTCTATTCCGGTCTGACACTGAATGGTAAAGGGTCTCCATGCCTCAGACAAGCACATACAGAGGGCCTGTCACGTTGGCTCCTTCAAGAAGTGACTTCTGAGCAAGGACCTGAGGAAGGGGGTGGGAGACACGGTTGGGTTGTGGAACAGGGCAGGAGGAAGTCTCAGGTGGATGCGGATGGATGAGGCCAGGCAGACTCTCTCCTGCCCTGGAGCCCCTAGGCGAGGGCCCTGCGGACACTTCCATCTCTCTCTTGGCCTCTGCCCTTCATCATTCCTGATCTAGGGCACCTCGGTGACCAGGCTCCTCTCTGACGGTGCCCCAGCTCGGTCACCGATAATCACGCCTGCTCCCCAGGACCCTGAGGTTCCGCTCACATTAGGCCGCGCAGGGGCCGTGCCCCTTTCCAGAAAGTCTCATTGTCTAGTCTCCTGGCCCCCTGCCCAGACCCTGCCCTGAGCCAAGGGCCCTTCAAGGGAGGGTTTGAGGCTGAACTCGTCTGCTCGCCATCAGCCTGCAGAGGTCCTAACATTAGGGAGGGAGTGGCTGTTCTCACAGGGGGGATCTCTTGCTCCCAAAGCATTGCTTTCACTTTTTAAATTAAAAAAAATTCTATGTGGTAAGTGTTTGTTTGTCTAATGGGTGGTGGAGAGGGAAATGGATTTTCTGACAAGGAAAGTCAGCCCAAAGTGGACAGAGCAGCTCTGAAACAACTGGCTGTACGCAGGCCACTCGCTGGCCATGACCTGGACGGCTCGGCGGGTGGGCGAGCAGGAGAGCCTGAGGTGTCCTGTGAAGGCGTTTAAATGATCGCTGTGGACGCGGAGACAGAACTGCTGGCACCTGATCTCAGCCCTCCCGCCGCAGGGCTGTGAGCAGTGCAGCCGCACGGAAGCCGCCCGTCCGTGATGACTCACTACTGTGGCCCCAGCCCATGAGGCCCCTGACAGCCAAGGAGCCAGGACACCCACTGTGTGTATTAGGTGGGTATAGGCTTGAGCTGGGTAGAGTTGGGGATTCAGCATCAAGGGAAGGAAAATGAGGTTCTCTGGACCCACAGTTAAGTTTTTTCTTCACAATCAAACATCTCACATGAGAAAAACAATGTATGTTGGGCTAAGGGTGTCCCTGTGTCCCCCAGTTCTCCTCGCGGCTGGCCTGCGGGACCTCAGGGCTGAGGGCGTGGGCCGAGGCTCTAGTCTTGGGGTTCTGGGCCCAGGGCGCCCACCTGCTCTGAGAGCCTGTCTCAGGGTCTGCAGCTCTGCTGTGGAGCAGACAGGACGCAGGGGCCCCTGCTGCTGGCCCCACAGGTCACTAAGGGGCACCAGGTGTTCTGCGAGCTTGGCCTTAAGGGGGTGGAGTGCGAGAGCCTCATGAGGGCGCCTCAGCCATCCTGCCTCGACGGTGGGCGATTGCCTCATGTCAGCGACCTGTGTAGCAGCAAGAAACTGTGGGGGACGGTTTTGACTTTCGTGGAGCAAAACCTGCCAATGTGGGGAGAGAACAATGTGAGGCGTCCTGGACGCCCCGGGGCACATCGACCTGACGTCCGTTCCTGGGTGGTTCACAGTCTGCATGCCCACAACTGCCAAAGGGACCCACACACCCCAGTGGCTGTGCCCAGCAGCCCCTGGCCTCTGCGCAGAGCCAAGGAGCCCGTGTGCTGTGTGCCGGGCCCTCCCCACGACCACCGTGGGGCTCAGGCCTCCCAGGGCCTTGGACCCGGCCCACTGCTCTGCTCTGCCACGTTGGCCACCCTGAATCTCCACCCAGCTCAGGACCGCATGGGGGGGCTCGGAAACAGACCCTGATCCCGCCGCCCCGCTGTCCCACTGGCTGCTGTGTGCACGGCCCAGCAGAGCTCCCTGGGGGTCTGCCTCCTGTCAGAGGCTTGGATTTAAAGGTTGCGCTAGGAATTTGCTCCCCTTGTAACATTCGCCTTCACGAAGGAAGAGGAAGCCAGCACCCCCAGGGCCTGCAGGCCGGACTTTGGCCGAAGCCTGCCTTTTGTGGTTTGAGCTGGTGACAGGCGTGAAGATCTTGTCTGGACGGTCCTAGATATGCCCCTCCAGCTGGGACAATCTGGAATATGTTCTGTTTGTCAAATAGCCCAGCAGCTCTTTTCCATTTCTTTTGCCTCAAAACAGCAATTCAGAAAATGGTTGAGAGCATGGGGTGGGGGATGATGCCCAGTAAACCCGGCATGGCCCCCTGACCGCCTTTCATCAGGCTCTGTTTGTGCAAGTTTGCTTTCCTTATGGCCTGGCCATTCTGTCTGCACCCCTCGAGCAGTGCTCTCTGCTGGGCAATGTGCTGGGCAGGCCAGGTGTGAATCTTCACATGAGGCACCCGGGAGTGGGGGTGCTCTTCCTGCTTGTGGTAGAATTCCGCTGTGGCCACAAGGGAAATACTATTAACGCGATGGCAGGTCCCGGCACTTGCCAGAGCTGTTTTATTTTCCTTGCCTGGCTTACCTGTGACGCCAGCTCCCCACGAGTGGACAGCACCACACCCCAACGGGCTCCTGTATACGCTGCCGCAGTCTGGCGGGCCTCTCGAGCATGACCATTACTGTTGTGGAAATGGAACAAATAAAGGATTTTTAAAACATTCTTTCTTTTGATGAAAGCTCACTGTCTGGATATCCCATCTCAGGGAGGCAGGCCAGGGGCTGCTTCTGTTGTTCTGGCCATCTCATTCTTCCACCTGTCATTGATCTATGTGGCGTGGAAATAGGGCCCACGTGCACAGCGAGAGGCTGCCTGAATACGCGCCGAGGAGAGCCAGCGTGCACCCCTTATCTGTGTTTGCAGGTCGGCTGGATCCATCAAGGCAGGCCCGGGCCCGCTCCGGGTCCCGGTGGACACAGGCTGGGTGGGTGGATGGACGCCGCGGCAGTACAGTCTAGTGGCTTCCGTTTAGAAATTCCTGCTGTGGGGCAGGGCAAAGTATCTATTATAATTTTAAGGACAATTCCCAAATGTTTATTTAGATAAAAGATGGATAACAGTAAAACTCCCGAACCTGCAGTCCGATAACTAGGTTTTATTAATGACCTGCCATATGCTAGGGCTGGATAATTAAAGTTTTTCCCCCCAAGGGAAGAGAGTGGACAAATTTATTTGATGGTTTGATAACCAGGGACACTGGTTGAAAACTATCGATATAATCGGAGCTCATTTGATTTGCTCAAGACAGCCTCTCCTATCAGCTAATTTCACCTGTGAATAGTTAATTACCCTTGGAATGCATATGGGCCGGCCATTAATAAAATTTGACTATGTCATAGCTCCTTTGTCACCCACATGTGCCTCTTATCTCCGGCATCTCCTCCTGAGTCCTTCTTCCCTTTTTTTATTCCTTCCCATTCTCTCTCTTAAAAAAACAGAGCTAGGGAAGACAGATTAGCTGAGTGGCTTGCAGGCGGTATTACCAATGGGGCAGGCGGGGCAGGCCAGAGCTGGCAGGAGCCTGGGATGAGGCCCGGACGTGAGCAGGATCGAAGCCCCCCTTCCACCCACCAACTAAGCCTTCACGCGTCTGGACTGGGCAGGGATGCTCAACAGTGGGCTTGTGAGCGTCCAGGCCAGGCCGAGCTGCAGCACAGGGCCCTGCCCAGCTTGAGAGCAGCTGCCCAGAGCTCCCTGGGGAGGCGTATGGAGACCTAGTCGATCTTCACACCCATGAATTCCTAGGCTGTGACCTTGAGCAAGTCAATTAATTTATCTGATTTTCCATTTTCTCAGATGTAAAATCTGGGGTTGGTAACATCTACTTCCAGCGAACATGTGGGCTTTGAAAGCAGCAGATGTGAAAGGTATCTTGGAAGCTCCTGGAGAATGGAGCCACGGGTGGAGGGTGGGGGTGGAGAATTGAGGTGGGGAGGGTGGAGGGCGGGGGTGCCTCCTCTCCTTCCCAGGCGCCCTCTGCACCCACCCCATGGGAGGAGCGGAAGCCTCCAGCCCAGCCCCAGCCCCAACTGCACAGGCAGGTGGGTGAGTGCCCTGGAAGTGGGCCTTCACGTGAGACCACAGCCCAGCCACCCCGAGTCAGCTGGGTGCCCCCTGGCCCCGACTCACAGAAACCGTGTGGCACAGGTCACATCGCGCTGATGTAAGCCACTGAATTTTGGGTCACTTGCCATGTTGCAAAGATAACTGGTCACCCTCCAGCCGTGCTGGCAGTGTCTGAATAGTGCGGCAGCCCCTGGGCACCCGGAGCCTGAGGACACTTGCGGTGAACACACAGCCAGCCGCTGGGCTAGTAGATGAGCGGTGGCTGCCCAGGCCAGCTGTGCCCACTCTCGCCTTGTGACCTGCACGTGACCCCTCCCTCACGTGCAGGCCCACTTTCAGGACCCTCCCTCTACCCTCCCCACCTCAATTCTCCACCCCAACCCCTCCACCCGTGGCTCCATTGTTCAGGAGTCTTCCAGCACCAGGTTAGAAAACTGACACTGACACGTGCTTCCCTTATTTCCTAGACACAAGCAGAGTTTTCCACTGAGTCTGAGGATCTGTCATCTCCCTGCCCTGCGTTATTTATTTTAGCCACGGCATCTCAGCTGTGACTCATGTCCCCTGGGGTTCCATGGTCCCAACAAGGCCCACATGGACGCGCATCCCCTCCTGTCAGTTCTCTTCTCCGCCCTCCTTACCGCCCTAGATGCAGGGACAGCTCTGCACAGGGACGTCTGGCCAGGATGGACGGTGGCTGGTGCAGAGGGACCCAGGGAGAGTGTCTGTGTCCTGGGTGGGCAAGGCTGAGGGCATGGCATGGCCCTCACTGCCCTCTGTGGGGTAGCCTTTGGGCCAGGCCCTGGCATAAGTGATGGCCATGTCTCCATGTCCCCTTCTCCAAACTCTTCAAAGCAGAACTGGCGCTGAAACCCCTGCCGTCCTGGTGACAGGAGGGCGTCTGTGGGGGGCAGGCAAGCTTGGGCCAGCACCGTGTGAGGCTCTGGAGGAAGCCCCGCCCGCCAGTGCCCTCAGGACCCAGCCCTGGCGGGTGGGAGGAAGGTCACATGCATGTGGTGGCCCAGCTGCGTCAGGTTCCTGAGGTCAGCAGGTATCTGGGGGTCTGAAGAGTGAGTGGGGGGGTCTAGGCCTGGGGTGCCCCTGCTGTCACCCTGAGATGTTCACAGGCCCCCGACGAGGTTGTGGTGGTGGCCCCCCTCTGTTCTGAGCTTAATTCCGTCCCCCCCAAACAGGCGTGTCGGGGTCCTAACCTCTAGTATCTCTGGATGTGGCGGTATTGGGCAGAGGACCCTTACGGAGGCTGTGAGGTGAACTCCTCAAGTGGCCCCAGTACCACACGGCTAATCAGAGACTGGCACAGAGCGGGAGGTGGGGACAGCTGGTGACAGCCTGCTGCCCAGGAACACCGGGGGTTGTGGGGCCTGCCAGGGGCGGGGACAGGTCTGGGATGGGATCCCTCACAGCCCCCGAAAGCACCGCCCGGGCTGCTTGATGGGGACTGACTGGGGAATCCCTGCCCTCCTCCAGGCTGCCCAATGTGGCCCTTTGCTAGCTTCCCAGGACACTTGTGCCCAGCGGCGCTGCCCCGGGAGAGCTGGGCCAGTGGGTGCTCATTCCCCCACTGCCACATGCTGGGCCGGATCTCAGGGGCTCTGGGCAGACACCCTCCCTCCCCAGGCCCCTGACTTCCCACAGTGGTCCCGGACACTGGTAGGTGCTGCCCAGCCCAGCCAAGGTGACGCGGGCTCTGGGACTTGGGTGGGCGGGTGACAGGTCAGAAAATGTATTTCTCCACTTAGAAGAGCAGGGGGGACGTGCAGGCACTGGAGTCATGGATCGGCTGCCCACAGGCTCCCTGCCTCCAAAGTCAGGGCCTGGGTGTGCAGCTCCGCTCAGACCTCCCGAGAGCAGGCAGGGCGTCTCTGCCACCTACGGGCAGGAGGGTCCCAGGTGGGGAGCAACTCCGGAGACCTCAGACCTTCCCAGGCCTTCCTTGAAGCAACCACCCCGGGAAAAGCCTTTCTGTAATCATGGGGAAGGGTCACTCACTGACCACCTCTCACACCCAGACCACCAACCGGGGGTGCCGCTGGGAACGGACATGAAAGGAAGCCCCAAACAGGCCCCCAGTCCCCAGGAAGCCCTGCTGGGCCACGCAGGGTGCCACTTGGACCATTGCTCCAGACCCTTCCCAGGATTTCCGACTGGGCTGGCCCGACCACAAGCAGCAACAGCTGTCTGGGGTGACCCACACACCCCGCATCCCCCAGTGCTGAGCAGCCGGCCAGGCCCGTCTTCCTGGGGCCTGGGAGGGTGGAAAGATGGATGTGCAGGAGCAGGTTGCTCAGAGATTAGCATCTCCAGCGCCTTACAAGATGTATGAGCGTGGCCGTCCTGCCCGGCCACGGCTCCTCTTCCGGCCCATTAGTGGGGTATCCATCACAGTAGCTGTATGCACCTCCCGAGGTCGGGGAGCACCCACCCAGGCCCACAGCGTGCAGCACTGTCGTGTAATGCGATCCATTCCAGAAGCTCCAGTGTTTCTGCAGACAACGGGCCAAGGACAGATGCTGCTGGACACACAGCGCTCAGCTCTGGGGAGCCATTTACGGCTCTCGAGCTCCACTCCATGTGCCCACAGCCTGACCTGGCACCTGGGCCAGCCCTTGGGTCATTCCTGAGGGTCAGGGAGGAGCATGTGTCCAGGGAGGAGGTGGTGGAGCCCTTGGGAGGGAAGTGTGGCGAGTGACATGAAGTGTGTCCTTTCCACGGGAAACGGCAGGCAGCCCAGCGTCCCTAGGCCAGGCGCATGCCAGCCTCTGCCCCTGTCTCCACGCAGATGCCCCATGTCTATGTGTCTCCCTTTCTGCATCTCACAAGGGTGCTCCCTGATCCAGATGGCCTCATTTCTTAATCCTCACTTTAATAACATGTGTAAAGACTCTATTTTGAAATAGGGCTGCATTCTCTGGGGTCAGGACTTGAATGCGTCTCTTCTGGGGGCACAGTTCAATCCAGGATGGTGCTTGGGGAGCCCTGGTCTCTGTTCCTGATGTTGGCCGTGGCTCCTGTCAGCTCAGGACAACCACCGTTGGCCTCTAGAGCAACAGGCCGCCCTCCAGATGAGCCAAGCCAGGGCTGAGTGCGATGGAGGCTCGGGAGCGGGGTCTGCACGCTGCACTGAGCCCCGGCGCCTGCCGCTCCTGTGCCGCTCCTCCTCGGCTGCCAACTCCTGCGTCCTGCCCTTTTCCCCTCCCTGGGCCTTGACCACACTTGGGGGCTGCCCACCCACCGCCCAGGACAACACCGCGTCTCTGAATGGGAGCAGGTGTCCGGGGCCTCTGGGGGTCCCCCAGTTTTCCTCTTGGGCATCAGCTCCGGTGCCCCACCCTGTGGCCATGCTGCTGACAGGCCTCCCGGCTGGGTCCCAGCACCGCGTGGCCTACAGCTCTTGGTGTCTGAGGTCGCGCAGTTCCCTTGTCTCCCTGGTGCTGTCCCTCTTGGCGATGCTGTCGGCTCCTCTGGGAGTCAGCTTCAGGGCAGGAGCCCTTCCTCATGGGGTGGTGGCCTCACTTCAGACATTGCAGTGACTCCGGGGTCCTACAGCTTCCCCCTCAGCATCAAAGATTTAGTCCCCGGGCTCTGCCTACTGGCGGCCACCAGCCTTGTGAGTAGACGTCATTAAAACTTTCAAGTGCTTCTTATTGCTAAGTTCCAGGCCACATAAATGCCTCATTATTGTCCACATTAAGCCCAAGTTCTAGAAGAATCCGTCGTGGCTTGGACAAACGTCTTTCACTCAGCTATGGGGAGTCCCTGCTTACGGAAGGTCTGCGGTAGAGGCAGTGGGGGGGGGGGTCTGCTCAGTGCTCCTCAGGACAGTTCACACGTGTGGCTGGAGCCTCCCCAGGTGGCCCTGACTGGCCCCGCCCGCTGGCTCATGCGTGTGGGCTGGACCCAGAGACTCCCTTCCAGAGGCGGATGTGGCCAGTGATCTAGAGTCCCCACGCCAAGGGACACAGCACTGGCCCTAGCAAGGGCAGCCTGGCATCTGGGCTGAGGAGGTCGGGGGGAGCTGGTGTCTTCCCTGACCCTGATCCTCGCACCTCAGACCAGGGCTCACCGGGACCACTGTCTGGGGCAGGCCTCCCTAGCCCGGGCCCTGCTCCCTGGTGGACCCCTGCAGGGCCCCCAACCACCCCCCTCTCTCCCCAGCCAGCTCCCACTCTTGGAGCCACCCAGCATGGCCGCAGAGGCACCATGAGGCATGGCTCCTCAGGTGCACACCCAGCACCCTTCCCAGGCCTCCACGCTGGGCATGGCCTCCCACCTCCAGGGCCTCCATGCGTGGGCCATGGGGAGGATGAGGCGGCAGGTCAGCTGTCTGGACCACATGCAAGGTGCAGACGACAGTCAGCCGGGGGATGGAAGACCTTCCAGCCTGTCCTTGTTCCCTGATTGGGCATGGGGAGCTGAGACAGAGGGGCTGGCGCCTCAGGGCCTTCCGGTAGTTGGACAGGGACAGCGCCTTGGGTCCAGGATGGAATCGCCCCTCCCCTGAGCCCAGGGGCACATGGGAGCCACAGGGCCTGATGGGCAGGGCTATGGCCTGGCACCTCTGGGCACTGCCTGTGCTCCCAGGGAGGGTGCGGAGGGCCTGCCTGCTGCCCCAAACCCCCCTCTCCTCACGGACAGGCTGCCCTGGCCCCACCTCGCAGCCGGGGGACGTTCAGCTGCACACATGGCTGTGACGGGCAGCCCTCATTCTGTGTTCAGTAAAAGGCAACACAAGAGATCATTTAAGTAACTATGTCAGATTAAATGTGTTTCTGTGAACAGGAATTGGGCCCCTTTAGGAATGCCTGCAATTTGCTTTGTCTCACTGAAAACAGTATTTTCCCCAAAGACCCTAACACAAGGGCCATTACAAAACGTAATTCATATTGCATAAGTTCAGAAGTGCCAGCAGAGCGACAAATGGAGGCTTCAGTGAAGTATTTATGCTCTGCTGTGAACAAAGCATCTATAAGTCATGGGGACCCCAGGCGCCGGCTCAGGATGGGCTTCGGCCTTGCAGGTGCTCCCAGGCGGTCCTGCTCCTCAAGCACAGGGCACACTTTTTTGGGCAACCTCAGGCCAGACCCTCCTTATTTCATGTCCCACACTTGCCATTTGTCCAGAAACAGGGCCCAGCTTTGCCTTATTATTATTAAGGGCTTATAAAAGGGAATGGAAACAGGAGAGGACACCACTCTGGCCCAAACAGGTAATAAAGGATTTGTATTTAGAGCACACAAAGCTACGATAGGCTATCCTACAGAAGATGCCTGCAGACATTCAGGGCTCTCCGCAGCAGGCAGAGTCGAGTGGACGCACAGCAGGCAGATAGCCCTGGCGAGCTTCGGGAAAGGGGAGCTGCCATCAGATGAAGTGCCACACTCACATTGCCAGGCTGGGTGACAGTCTGCCAGGACGCAAGGGTTGGGAGGACTGAGGCTGCTGGGCCATGTGGGGTCACCGGGGGCCACAGACCGGCACCCAGGCTCACCCTGGAGAGTCACGCACATGCGGCCAAGGGTGTGCATGAGGGGCGGTCTGTGATGGTCCCACAGTGGGAGCAGCTTGGCTGCCCGTCCGTGCAGCGTCAGTGAGGTCCATCTTGGAATGGAAACCATGTGAGCAAGCCTCCGGGAATGCAGGCCAGGCATCAGATGAGTTGCACCTACGTGTGGAGCAAAGCCCATCAGACACAGTGATGCCTGGGGCATGATTCCACTGTGAGGCCCACAGGTGGACAAGGCCAAGTACAGGCGCCGTCGCCCCTCTGGCCCAGCAGCACTGCTCTGAAAATCGGCTTTAACGATACGCTGGGAAAGGCCTCCAATGACTCAACCAGGTTACTCACTGAGCAGGTGAAGAGGGCGGCAGCCATGCCCGGGGCGGTGGAGACCTGCAGGCGGGGGCCGTCTTCTTCCTGTGGGCTGGGAGAAAAGCCAGGGGTCGAGCTGTTCAGGTGACACCCCTGTGCCATGTGAAACTGGGGCACACGATATGTTTTCCAGAGATGCCTCATCCCACATGCTCTTTCTATGCTGTAGCCCAGGTTCCCACCCTCTGCCTCTGCTGGGTGACTGGGTGGAAGTGATGTTGGGTGACTCTGCAAAGCTGGGTCACCAAAGGCCATCGTCCTGGGACATTCACCTTGGAACTGAGCCCTGTGCTGCAGGAAGGCCAGTTGGCCACATGGAGATCAGAGGAGGGGCGGGGCTCTGGCCACGGTGACCCCAGTGAGCGCCTGGGACACGGCTGGCCCACTGTCTGGGGCGGACCAGACACACACAGTCCCCACCCTCATCGGTCCATGCCACACACTCCAGGCACCACCAGACGTGGCCACCTCAGCCACGTGTTCTGAGGCCACAGAGGACCCACGTTGTGACCACAGCACTGTTTGGACGCATTCACGCACGTACTGCAAGAGCGAGCACTGGGGGCCAGCACGCAGACCCTAGGGAGTGAGGCGTCCTGGCCCTGGAATCATTTATGCTTTGTACAAATGAAGAATAAAATTAAAGCAAAAAGGACAAAATGCAATCCCGGAAATTGAAAACAGGCTAAAACAAAAGCAGCTAATTATGTTTCAAGTTGGCGACAAAACCCCAGGGAGAAAAGCATTATTTCAAGTGACTTGACAGCACAGAATTCTGACTGTTCATCTCCATGGGAAATACGTCAGCAAGTCACCCTCAGGGGAAGAGGGGGGGACAGCCAGGCCCCTCGGTGATCAGGGAGAGAAGCGGCAGCAAGGAGAGAGACTAGGAGGAGGAGGGGGAGGGGGACCCCAGCCAGAGATGGAGATGCAGACAGAGAGAGGGAGGCGGACTGTGAGCAGGACCCCCTCTAGGGAACCAGCCCCGAAGGCAGCTGCTCAGGGCAGCTTCCTCTGCGGGTCACACCTGGGGAGACAGGGGCTGGGACTCTGGAACCTTCTGCTGGGTGCAAAGGGGTGGAGCCAGCGCCTGGCACCCGAGGCTCCCAAGGCTAAGGCCGAGTGCCCACTCCTTCCCAGGGTAGCTCTTGGCACCGGACCTCAGTGGGAGACCGTGTCCCTGTGCTTCCCTGCCCGCTGTCCTCATGCTGTGTGGTCCTCTGGACAACCCCAGCTTGCTTCTCACGTGTTGGCCCCACACCCTGGTCTCTGAGCACATGCATTTCACAGGCAAACTCCCAAGGCCAAGGGTTCCTGCTGGCCCTTGCTGCCAACTCATCTTCTGGGTGTAGAACAGCCTCCTCTCCTGAAATGCCACAACTCTCAGGCCCCAAGGTTTGGCCCAGCACAGACTAACACCCTCAGAGAGGGAGGACTTTGTTCTTAAAAAAATCTCCGCTTTCAGCAGACACCCTGACATTCCAGCCTAGCGATCTAAATCACTAGGAAGGTTCTCTCACTTCATCTAATTTTTGTTTTGTTTATTTGATGTTTTAATTACCAAAGTGGTGTAAGGGCATTGTAGCAAGTCAAACAAAATAATGAGAATGTTGGCTGTCTCCCTCCCAAACCATCTCTTTGAGGTATAATGTTAGAAACGGGATTATCATCTCTCTGCACATTTCCCTACACATGTACAAATTTATACACAATGTAAATCACCCATATGAGTGGGCTCCCCTTTGCCTTGTTGTTATTTTTAAGCAAAGCCAGAGCCTGTGCCACCCCCTCACTTGAAATGTTTCTCTTTTCTCTGAATGCACGTGTCAGGCTGCTCCTGAGCCAACATCTTTCGCTCATAGCTGATACATTAGGAGGCATTTTGCAAGTGCACATTTGGGCATCGGAAATGTGAAAACCAACAGCTCGTGTGGTTGGACCTAATATCCGGAGTGCTGACTACACCAGCCTGGCTCAGATGCTTTCTAGGGTGGGGGGGGTGACTGCAGGAACTACTGACCTGGCAATATAAACACTGACCCAATAAACACCCCTCAGCACGCACCACCAGTTACATATGTGCTCGTGTTTCCTGGGGTGGATCCCCGAAAGGAGTTGCTGGATAGAACATACTTCCTTTTAGTTTAGTGGACGTGGCATTAACTCACGCCTCAGCCAGAGGAGGAAGGAGCTCTGATTTCCTCATGCTGATGTGAGTCTGAAGATGGCTGTCCCCAAGGGGCGGAGAGGGTGCTTGTCACGGTATGAGTCTGCGTCTCCCTGACTGCTGGTGAGGCTGGGTGTCTCTGTCTTTGCTAGCTCATTGCAACCCTGTGGCAAGCTGCTAGCTCTTAGTCTTTGCTACTTCCCCATTGGATAGATTATCTTTTTCTAAATAAAGTGAGAGAATTTTGTCTGTTAAGGAGATTGACCCTTTTTCCATCACACAACCCATACACATTTTTCTCAGTGTTTACTTTTTGTATTCCTGTAACGTGTCCTTGCTGTACATACAAAAACACATTACTTGATAAAGTAAAAAGATAGCTAATTTTAATTTTCCTTTAAGGTGTTTTTTGCAAGTGCCCATTTGGACACTTTTCTGTTTTGATCAAGAAAAGCTCTCCCAGCTTCTAGGTTATAAAGATATTATTATAAAATTTCTTTTTAACAATTTTATTGCTTTGTCTGCAATCTATTTAATCTTCAAGCTGTTACGTCCTACTCCATAAAGTGTGGTGCAGGGCTATACCCTCAGTGGACACACTGCCTCCTGAGTCTTACCTGCACCCTTGGCTGGCCTCAGCCCTCAGGCCCCCAGGCACAGTGCCCTCCTGAGGTCTGAACACCAAACCCAATTACCCTTGCTCATTCTCAATCCAAACCAGACTGCAAGCCTGCATAGTGCTCCTGTCTTTCCCACCTCAAATTTCTTCAAGTGACAGAAAATAAATTTAGAAAACAATATATTCTTAACAATCCTGGAAAACAAGAGTGGTATATTCTGTCTACAGGTGGTGACAACTTCCTGAAGACTGAGAAGATGGAATTTACAGCCCAAAACAGTGCAGGAGTATCTCAGGGAAGGCTGGAGCCGGCCAGTGGGAGGGTATGTGTGCAGCCCTCCGTCCCCACAAGGGCCAACAGAAGGGGCCATGATGGCAGCAGGTGTGTGGAAGTGGGCATGTCCACAAGGAAGGGGCGGAGGGAGTGCAGGGGGCGGGGCTGCAAGGCAGCGCAGGAGTCTTCTCTGCAGACACATGACCGAATAAACAGGTCCATCTAGGAAAGGTGGTGGCCCCGGGGAGTGAGGTGACAGCCGCCAGGTCCCCGGAGTGCCTGCCGAGCCCACACTCAGCTGCCCATCCAGCAGAGCCTGCACACGTTCTAATCCATTTGCCTGCTCAGGCCCCAGAGTCTGGAGGGGTTTGAGAAGTGGGTCCTTGCACTGCGGTGGGACCCAGGCGACTGCCACTGCTGGTCACCTCAGCTCTCCTTCCAATAGAGCAGATGGCATTGGGGCCCCCAGGTCTCCACAAAACCAGCAGGGAGAGGATGACTCAAACTAGCAGAACAGATAACACCAGGACACAAATAACAGGGACCTAAAATATTATTACAAATACTTTAATCAGTATCTGCCATGGTATCAGAGAGACTAATGCATTCATAAAATTAAAAAAAACAGGTCCCACCTAAAACCCTAATGGAAATTAAAAATATGATCCCCATCCCCAACAAAAATACGAAGAACAAGGCAAGTCTATGGTATGGACATGGCCGAAGGTCAGATCACTGAACTGGAAGTTTTCATCAAAGGTATCCCTGAAAGCAGACACAAGTAAAAAGCCACTATAGTCAGCCCATGTGTGTCTGGTATTTCTCAGGATTTCCAAGAGAGAAAAGTGGGAGAAGAATTGTCAGATAAATCAGATAAATACAAGTTTGCAGAGTTGAAGCGATACCAACTATCTATGCTGATTCACCAGGGACCCAACAGGTAAATGGTGATGGGGGAACAGGTTCACGTCGTCCTTAAGCTCTGGGTCTACTCAGCCTGAAGGTGAGAACACCAAAGACAAAGGGAAAATCCTGATATCCTCAAGAGAGATAAACAGCTTACCTAAAAAAGGAAGAAATTTGTGCTAGAAGTCTCATCAATGACACCGGACGCTGGAAAAATAACAAGGGGTGAGTCCTGGATTGAATACAATTATATCAATCCCATCTTTTCACTTACCACCATTTCTAGGTAACTTTCTTAGAAACGTACTTGCATGTGGACATTGAAGGGCATGCATAAGGATGCTCTTTGAAACACTGTTTATAGGAGTGAAGCAGTAGAGCACAACTTCCAGGAATAGGGCAAGTTAAGCCAGTTGTGCTGAATCCACGTGACAGGTACCAGGCAGCCCTTTAGATGGACAGATAGACCCAAAGGTGCTGATGCAGAGGGCCTGTCAGCAGAGTCAGTCAGTACAGAGTGCGAGGTCCCATTCACATTTAGATACATTTGACACATGCACGCACGGCCCACAGAAGGACCAGAGGTAAGTGGAGCTCTTATTTGGCCAGCTCACGTCTGAGGAATGCACTAATTTGTTACAAAATGTAAAGATGGTAAAGTTCTATGTGATTTAAGTTTTATTCTGTGAAAAAATATAAGCTAGTGGTAAATTGTAGAACTCTGATAACTCCACCCCTTGCTCAGGTATGAAGAGCAGAGACTGAGAGAGTGTGTGTCATGTCTGAAATGGAAGACACTGACAGAGCATCCCCCCCACACTGCATGGCCCCTGCCCTGCTTGGCACATCTGGGTTCTGCCCCGTAGGCTGGCTCCTCCCAAGGGCCCCGAAAGTGAGCTGCTGCCTGAAGTTGCACACCACCTGCATTAGAATTTGAGGTGCTCTTTTCCTGCATGTGGGATAGGCGACCACACATTCCCAAGAGCATGACCTGTTTTTCCATTTTCCCAGCTCCCATGCGCTGGGCAAAGGGTGTTCCTGGATGCTGGTGTGGGTCAGACACATGACCGACCCATGGGACCCAAAGTTCTGCTCCCCTCAGGCCTGGAGAGTCGTGTGCTCTCATCCTTGGGAAGATCGAAGTGGATGTCCAACATTCCAGAGCTCGCTGATCAGGGGAGGGTTACAAATAAATCGTCTTTTCCCTAATTTGGATTGTCAAGGATTGTACTGGGCCACCTAGAATAACGGGTGTGTCTGTGTGTGTGTGTGCATCTGCATGGACGTGTGTGTGCACTGCCTCTCTGCAGGGGCACGTGTGTGCATGCATGTGTGGTATGTATGTGCCTGAGTGTGTCTGCCTCTACCTGGGTTCTCACAGAAATCCCCTGGAAAGGGTACAGATGGTGGCTGAGGGCTCTGAACATGCTGCAGGGAGTGGATGGATTGACTGGTGACTGCCAGTCTGCGGGGTGTGGAAGCCCACCTGCTTCTGGCCTCACAGCCTCGTGGGGAGCAGATGGGGCACTGTGACCAAGGGCCTCGCAGGTTCAGGAAGGGCAAGGCCTGAGCCTCAAATTTCTGTAGATAACGTTTTATTGAGATTTGCTCAGTCGCCATCATTCATGAATTGTCTGTGACTGCTTTTAAGCCACAGCAGAGAGCGGAGGGGGGCCGGTGAGCTGGAACCCACCAGGCCAGAAGCATGTGCTGACTGGCGCCCTGCATGCTCCCTTGTCCCCAGCTCTGTAGCATGTGCAGCGGACCTGGTGCTGATGATGGTCTCCAGCCCCCAGAGTGGAAGCCTCTGCAAAGCCAAGGCCTTCTGCTGCACTACGTAAGGGGTCTACAGCACACAGCACACAGCACATACCTAATTATTCCAAGGAAGCGGAAAGCCCACATTTCTGATACATCCTGACAGCACTGCCTGCTGTCCTAACAGTTATGTGCATATTTTGACAAGTGCAAAGTCTCATTGAAAAGTATTAAAAATTAATATTAATTTCAAATCTGAAAATGACTGTTTTACGTTGTCAGTACATTCCACATTATATGAACTCTTGAGAATCCTGTTTATTTCCACATACATTTTTCATCCAGAGTATGAACAGACTGCTAACTTTTTACAAAATGTTGGGTTTTTTAAGGTAAAAAAAGTCCCTTCTTTTACCAGATTTGGCACCAAAATGAAATGAAATCCCATCCAAATTAAATGTTTGCTCAGTTCCAGTGAGAAGACTGTGGAACCGCTGGGACTCGGGTGTGGGAGTGAGAGCCACATTTGGTTTGATTTATAAGGAGAGAAACCCAATCTGGTGCATTTCAAAATTCATCAGATCCTGACATGTAAATATGAGCGCCAACTCCACATGGACTTCACAGCCCATGATACTCCACTGACATAAAATCAGGCCAACACGAACTCCTAAAGTGGTCGGAAAGAGGACCACTGACAGTGGAAGGAAGTGAGTCAGTGCAGAAACTTGTTGAACTCAAAAGAGAGACTCACAGACACAGATCCTGGCCAGGTGGGCGTGTCACACGTGCCGGCCAGCAGGGACACAGGGACAGGCCAGAAGACAGACCAAGGCTGGCCACAGGACCTGCAGGGCCCCAGTGTGTCCCCGTCTGCACGTCTTAGAGCCGTACAGCGTGTCTTGCAGACTGGACTGCCTCTCTGGGGTGGGCTGACATTGCACAGTGATCTCTGAGTCCTGGGGGCTGTTCAGTCCTTCTGCTCTGTCAGGAAAATCTGGTCTTTCCCCATGGGCCCCACTCCAACCCTACAAATGGGATGTAGGAGAGGAGAAGCTGGCACCTAGCTGTGCCTGGGGAGGGGCTCATGTCTCCGTCTGACCAATCTGTCCTGGCTCTCCTGAGTGGTGCAGACCCTGCTCAGAGCTCTGCAGGTCACAGGTGCTGCGGGCACTCAGAGACTCATTGGAGGAGCTTGCAGGGTGCAGGGATTCAGGCAGCAGAATGGACGCCCTTCATGCCTCCCATCCACATGGTCGGTGGCCTCCCCAGCTCAGCTGGTTCATCTGCTCAGAATGCGGGGCAGGCACCTGGTGCACTTACATGGTAGGCCCTGCTCCTGGTGTGTCCATGGGCACAGCATCCCCTAGCCTGGGAACCATGGAGTCAGTATGTGTGAGCCACGTCTACGCTTCCATGCACAGGAGTGCCGCCCTGGGCACCTCTGGGGGCACAGGCATCAGAGAAGCCCCTGCCTCCTGCGGGCTGGGCTGGTGAAAGTGCATGGCTCAGCTCTGTCCCAGCTAAGGCGTCCCTCGGAGGGGCCTGGGCTGGACTCCTCACCCCAAGCTGGTAGGTGGGAGCAGGGCGAGGGGAGGCCTGGTCATGCAGGGTCCCTGCGAGGCCACACCAGAGGCCTTCACATGGGAGCAATGGGCAGCCACCCAGCTGGGGACACAGAGCTACTGTGGACCTCCCTCTGGGGACAATGCTGCGGACCAACGCTGCTCACACCGTTTCCCAGGAGTCACTCCCACAGCATGGTGCTGCCCCATGCACTCCCTCGGGGTGGGCGCCACTGGCAGAGGGTGCTGAGTCCTCACAGCTTCAGGAAGCCTGCCTGCCCATGAGGGGCTGCCCTGGGACCCAAGGCTTTTGCTCACCAAGGCTGACCTGGACGTCTGGGTTCCTCTGCACGGAGAATTGGTGGGGGGCTCACCGCTCCGTTCCCCTATTGATTTCCGTTGCCATCTGGAGGCTGTGCACCCTGCAGATCATGGGACCTCAGAACTGTCTCCCCGCTGTCACAGCTGCCCCACCCCCAGGGCCAGCTCTGGCCTGGCAGGTGGTCTGCCCAGCCAGCCTGGCTTCAGCAGCACACACCAGAGTCCATGTCACCCACTCTCCACACTTGCCCCGCTTGGTGGTGCCCCCTTCAGGGGCTGGCATGTCACCACAGCTCCTGCAGTGGTGCGGGAAGGCCCAAAGAGGAGGAGGGGGTGTCACCATAGCTGAGGGGTCACATGGAAGCCAGAAATATGCAGAGCTGGCCCTGCTGATGCTAAGAGCTCCCACCAACACTGTCCCTGGAGGGCTAGGAGCTGACGCAGAGCAGGGGCAGGTCACCACCCAGCTGTGCATCCTGCATAACTACCCACTCAGGTGGCATTTACCGGGACACTTCCCACTGAGGACCCTCAGGGCCACTCCCAGTTACCTTGTCAGACCACCAAGCCAGGAGGCAGCATGGCTGGCTGTCAGCTCCACCTGTGTCTGGGGTGGCCTCCCTGCACCTGACAGTCAGCAGGCTGTGGTATCAGTGCAGGCTTCCAAGAGGCCAGCTGTGGACATTTCAGAGGTCGGCTCCACTGGGGCACTGGTGGGCTCCGCCTGGGAGGGAGACGTGAGTGGCATGCCCAAGGGCTACACGCTGGCCTGGCAGGGTCTGCTGAGCCAGTGCTGCCCGAGCCCCAGCTGGGGGCGGTCTGTGATGCAGGCATGGACTTGAACCTAGCTGGGGCCTCTTGCTTCATCTCCCTGGAGAGGTACCTCTCAGGCATGCTGGGGGCACCCAGGGGCACGATGGTGGCTCAACTTTGTCCTCCAGGGCAGCCAACTCCTTCCCCTGGATTTTGAAAGGCAGCCACGGCCTGTTGCTGGCATTTGGGACCTGGGAGCTGTGGCACAGTCTCCCTGCCACGGTGTTCACCCTTGGCTGTGGGCGGGCAGGACGTGCCATTCCGCAGTTATGGCACCTGTTTCCCCTGAGCCGCCTCCCACAGCCGTGTTGGGTGGCAGCCACTCGGCTCCTCTGAAAAGCAGCGGGTTTTCACCCAGCCCTCTCCTCTTTCCTCATCAGTGTCCTGACCATGGAGTTCTCCTCTCTGGGCACAGAGGGAGCTGAGGCTGTGCCGTAGAGAGAGAAAGCCCCCAGACTGCTCCTTCTCTCTGCGGCCACAGCCATCTCCAAACTCTGCTGCTTCTGCCGAGTCAGTGGCTCTTTTGCCCCAGGAATTCCTACTGGTACCCGAGGGCAACAAGGTGCCAGGGGCTCTGGGATGAGGGCCTACCTCCTGAGTCTGGCTCTGATGGGCATGGGCGCAGGGCACATCCCCAGGAGCAGAAGTGAGGCGGGCAAGGAAGGGGCCTGGGCCCCACCCTCTGGGGGCCGTTTGATTTGGGGAGTGCACGTACTTCTTCAGGCTCAGGGTGCTGGGGGAAGGGAGCCAGAGCAGGGGCCGTGGGGAAGCCCGGGTGTCCACAGGGGGCAGTCTTGGCATACTGAACGGAATCACATTTGTTCTCACTTAGGAGAATATGCTATAAATTTGCCATTACAGCAAAATCAACATGTCTTTTTTATTAAGAATGTCAGAGAGCCAATTATTTGTGTTTGTCACAGCCATGTATGTTGTTTCTTCTAGAACAAACAACCCTCCCTCTTTGCTGTAGAAAGAGTATGTGTTGGTTTGAAATGAAACCAAGTAGCTAAGTCGAACATTCCTGGATGGTGGGAAAACACGGAGCATAGCGGACTCCAAATAGAGGGAAGTGGAGAAACAGCTGTGTCCACTCCTCCGTGTTTCTGCCAGAAGAGCACCCCATCTGCAGGGGGCATGGGAAGGCAGGCCTGTCCTTCCGCCTTTGCTTCAGGGGATACCACTGCGGCCATCGTGCCCGATGAGGGAAGTGCCTGTAGTCAGCCGCACAAAGGCACAGGTCACCCCGACCACAGATGTGATGCAGGGAGGAGACTGTCCTGCCAATGGGTTCCAGCCCCCGGCAAGTTCACTATGGATTCAATGTGACCAAAGAAATTGACAGCAAAATGTTCTTTGGGGTGGAACAGTCTATTACTCAGCTTGTCCTCCCAGTGGTAGATCAAGCACTACCATCTCTGCCTCCTTGCAGAGCGCTGGGCCGAGCTCTCTATATAGTCCAATAATAGCTTATTGCCTACAGGTGTGGAAGCGGTAGCCTAGCAACAGGCCAGTTACATCATCAGGTGGTTTAAGTTCAGTGAGGATCCTGGCCATGGGAACCCCAGCTTCCCCGCAGAGACACTCTGCAGTCCAGCAGCAGTCCTTCGATGGAAAACCCATCTTAGACCCTCCATGTGAGCTTCATCTTTTAGGGGAAGCTGATAGAGAAAGAACACGCTTTCTGTAAGACATTCAGGCTGCATGCGGGGGGCAGCAGCAGTTTTGTGCCTGTGGCTGGAGCACCATGCACAGCCCTGGAGCTGCAGCCATGGGCGCTCCTTGTCCGACCCTTATGACTTGGAGTTGCCGTGCTCCCTACGACCTGCCAGCCCTCTGCTCCGTGCCTGCGTGGAATCCTTGGTCACCCTTGACCTCCTGCCTCTCCCACCGCCAACCTCCCAAGTCCTGTCTTCACTCTTGGGCTCTCCACCTCCGCCTCATCATTGTCAAGTCCCCCTTCCTGATCACGTCACATCCCCTCCCAGAGCAACAAGGGGCCAGGCTGCTGCTGCTTGTCCCTGGCAGTACCTGAGCTGACAGGTTTGCTCGAATTGTCCTATTTAACCCTTTAAGAGGCTTCCTGAGGGGCTCCCTGCTCTGGGCACATCCGGATTCTTGGTACATGAGTGGAGTGATGTATCTGCTTGTCTCGGGCCCTGTGCTTCTCACCCGACTCACAGTAGAAACTTGGTGCCTGACCATTTGGTTTATAAAAGAGAGAATACATTCTGAAATGGACGGGCAAGCCTTCCACACCCCCCGTAGGTGGCTGCCTCTGCCTCTCCTTCTTTTTACATGGGAAGAAGTTACAAAGAGTAACAGTCGTGCTCCACGAGGCCGCAGTGTAGTCCCTCTCAGCTCCCCGTACAGACGCCAGATGCTCTAGGGGGAGCAGAAACCCTCCTGTGGGCCTGACCAGGTCCCGGGGGAGAGCAGAGGGGGTGCTGCTGGGTCCGTGGCCAACTTCTGGGCACCACATCAGGCTGACTCGACAAGATGGGCCAGCAGATCTCATCACGGTGCTGCTTAACCTGTATTTCCATTACCTTTGAGTGGTTAGAATGTTATTGTTTAAGCATCTTTGATGACTTCAATAGTATGAGAGACCCAGGGACTGACGGAGCAGAGTGTCCTGGACACACAGGGGCCTGTTCCCTTCCTCCCCACAGGTGGTACCTGTGCTCAGGGAGCTGTAGCCGCTGCTTCCATCTCTCACCTTTCCCTCATCCTGGGTCCTCATGGCTGCAAAATGGCTACTGGAGCTCCAGATGTGGGCTGCACCTCCCTTTTATCAGAGCCCTGTGTGATGGCAAACTTATGTGCTAGCTCGGGCAAGTCACGGTGCCCAGTTGTTGGGTCAGACGCCAGGCTGGCTGTTGACATGGAGGTGTTTTCAGAGGTGATGAACATTTGAACCTGTAGACTTTGAGTGAAGTGATGGCTCCTTATAACGTGTACAGACCTTGCAGACTTGAAGATTTCCCGGAGCTGTTCCATGGGGATCGTTCTCAGAGACCTCAGGTAACAGGGAGAAAAGCAAGCTTCCCCACTATTCACTGATCCCTAAAACTCAGTTCTGCTCCACTGCACATGACCTCGCCAGCATGAGGTCGATGAAGGTTCCAGTTCTTCATGCTGTCACTGCCTCCCTCCCTTCCTGTGTAGCTCAATGGGAAGAACAGCAGCACGATTTTAACAAAAAGGAACCAATTCATGACTGAACTGCAGACTAATTTCTGATTAAATCTATTACATTTCTAGACACATAAATAATTTACTCGTATAAATGAAATAAAATAAAATATACTGGTAAATGAAAATGCAAGGTTAATTTAGTTTGTTATTATTGATAAACAGAAAATCCTAGAGCAAGAATTTCTAAAGTATGAAATATGGTCTTTGTCAAAATAGGCTCTATGTTCTACATACAGAACTTGTTAATTAAAATTCTGGAAAATCAGACAAGGCAAAAGGGCAACTTAATTTTTTCTGCTAAAGCAGAAAAACAGGTCTCAGTTTGGCAAAGATACTATTTTGGTTGGGAGTGAGAGAAGGAGATGAAAAAAATTATTTGCTGAAAAGCAGCAAAACCCATGCAAATGGAATCCTGTCAAAATAAAAGCTGCCTCCGCAATGAGAGCGCCAGAGCCAGCGGGGGGTCTCTGCCCAAAGACACAAAGCTGCCCCAACAGACGCTAGTTTGCTTGGCTTTATGCAGAATTGAAAGGCCCGTTAAGAGCTACCTAAGACAGGGTGGCCCTCGAGTGGCCTGGTAGGGGCCTTCCTCAGTGGCCAGTACCCAAGACAGGGCCTTGGGGGTCCCTGAGGGTCTGCGAAGAGCACTGTATGTTTTTAGCTGTTTGCATGCATCTCCTGCAACCGCAGGTGGTGGCCCAGGGGCTGACTGACCCTGGACCTGGTGGGTGGTAGGGGCTGGCAGCAGAGTCTCGGGAAGGTGACTGTTCGGGTCTGCACAACCCACGCAGATGGAAGTGCGGCCCCTGTTATAGGGACAAGGACCCTCCTCTAGCCCCAGAGGAGGGCTGCTGGTAAAGCAGACAGGGTGACCAGGGCCAGGGAGGGAGGAGGGCCTGCATGTGGGTGGGGGAGCTGTGCCTGCCCTGGGGCACAGGGTGTCAAGGGTGAAGGCTGACCCTGCCCCTGGCTGTCAGCTTGGACCCTCGGCAGGCTGACAGGGAAGTGGAAGTCAAAGGAAGCTCATTTTGTCTGGGGAGGGTGAGCACAGCCAGGGGTCCGCCTGCACCAGTCGGTGTCCAGGCGGGAGGCAGGACCCCTTGGCACAGGGTCCCCGAGCTTGCTGTCACCAGGCGGAGCTAGGCTCCGGAGGGCTCTCCTGCAAGGACCAGCTGGTGGGGAGTGGGGCCCCACGGAACAGGGAGTGGGTAAGAGGCAGCTGGCGCTGAAGCACAGAGGAAGCAGCCACTGCTGGTCCCCTGGGCCGGGCCAGCATCACCGCTGTCCCTTTGCTGGCCCCCCTCAGTGACTGTCCCTTGGTGAGGGCACCTACTTCCTGTGAGAATCACAGCGTCCCACCACCACCACCCTGAGCTCCTGTCTGGGCAGTGTCCACATGCAGGCAGTCCTCGCCTCACAGAGTCAGTCCACATGTCCACTAAATGGGGGGGCCGTGAGCCGGTGCACAGCTGAGGGCTTCAGAGGGCGAGTCAGTCCCAGCACAGCCGGGTTCCGTTTGGTTTCCACAGCCGAGCCTGGGAAGTGGAGGGCATGTGGGTGAATGCCTGGGGCATGGTGCTGTCCCACAGCGGGTGCCCAGGCAGGGCGCAGAGACCTCACACGCTGGGGGCTGGACCCCCAGGGGTCCCCTGAAGCCTCGATCTCCATCCTCTTGAATTGTCCCAGCCACTCAGAGCCAGAAGACCCCTGCCCCAGGGACACGAGGAACTGGAGCCCTCATGCAGGGGGCGGGGGGCTGGTGGTGCAGGGGGGGATGCAAACCAGGGCAGCCACCATGGAAAAAGGTCTCAGAAAGTTCAACAGAGTTACTCTCAGTCTAGACCCAAGAGAACTGAATGCAGAGATGCAGGCAAGTGCGTATGTTCATAGATGCCGAGGGTGGAGAGAGCCCAGTGCCCATCACTGGATGAAGGGATAAGCAGGTCGTGGTGTCCATCCAGCTATGTCATATAATATGTATCTCCTACGTGCATGGAATGTGGCTCAGGATAAAAAGGAATAAGGTTCTGACACCTGCTGTGTCATCCGGGAACCTGAAGTCACTGCACTAAGTGACAGAAGCCAGACATGAAAGGTCATACACTGTGGGGTTCCTCTAATGGGAAGCATCCTTACCAGGTGGCTATGCCAACAGGCAAGTTAGTGGTTTCCAGGGGCTGGGGCGGGGGCTGGGGAGCAACTGGGAATGGGCCCCAGGCCTCCTTTGGGGGTGAGACATGTTGGAACTGGATAGACGTGGTTACACATCTTTGGGAATGTAGGAAACGCCGCTGAATTGCTCACGTTAAAGCGGCTAACTTTATGCTATGCGAATTTCACCTCAATTAAAAGGTGAAAAGAACACCCCTGTTGGGGCCTTTCTGAGGCCACCCTGCCCACTCCCTCCTGCCTTGCTGCCGGGGCCCGGCCCCAGGACGTGTATGTGCCCGCGCCAGAGAGCCCCTCGTGGCCGTCCACGTCCCAGGGTGTCCAGACAGCAGAGGGATCGGCCACTCACGACACGTGTGGGCAGAGGCAGCCCGGCCTGCGCCTGGACACAGGGCTCAGCTCTGGCTCTGAGCTTCCAGGACGCAGGCCCTCCTTGGTCACTGGGGTCCCTCCGCGGGGGTTTTCCAGATGCTTGACTGGTTCCAGTTTCACCACAGGGGAGTGGGGGCTGGATGGCCGTGGGCCGAGACAGGTTTTGGTTATTTTACTTTAATTTAGGGCATGTAATCCAATTTTTCTAACAAGCACTCACAGGGGCTTAGAAGTCTGAAGTCACTTAATCCCTGGGGTGAAATCCAGCCACTCCAAGAGCAAGAGAGAAGGAGAGAGACCTTTATGGCTTCATGGAGAGAGGCAGCGGTCGGCGGATGAAGTGTGCTCTGTCCAGATGAAAATACAGTGTCTCCTTTCTCCACGAGGAAGGGATGTCTGTTATTTGGGCACGAGTTCACTTTGCTATAAAAGTATGGGTTTCTGAAAAGTTCATAGAAAATACATTACATTTGTGCATCAAATGAGGAGCCTAGTATTTAATGACACTCATCCTTTTGTGAGGAAAAAAGAATTCACTTGTAACACAGATCACCAGTCTGGAACAGCCCTGTTCTGTGACACACTTTCTCCTCACATAGGATTTTACCTTTGGCGGCACATTGCTTCAATTCTTCAATCTGCAACTCCTCATTTGTGAAATTGGGATCACAATTTCTACCTCACAGGGTTTTGTAAGGATGGTGTGAGGTCAGTGGTTGCGGTTCACAGACACTAGCTCACCAGACACAAAGCCCCACCCTATATTTCTCACCCTGTGGAGTAGAAAGGCTTCGCATGATTTACATGGAAGTTGCGGGTCAGATGGTTACAGGTGTGACCAGCCATCACTAAAGCCACCTGAGACATGTCTGTCCAGGTAGGAAGCAGGGATGGGCCTGTAGGTGGGGCTGGGGACTCCGACCGCAGGTGGGCTGGGTCAAGGTCAGAGTTACAGGGTGGGGTGCGTCTGGGCAGGAAACGCTGGGCACTGGGGGCTGGGGGCAGAAGTCCCAGCTGTCAGGAAGGCCCCCCGGGGCGAGGTGGGGGCTCAGATTGCGGAGCCACGCACTGGGATGTGGTGATTTCCTGCCGTGGCCATAGTTGGGTCCCAAGAGTGAGCCAGACAGGAAGGTGATGCTGTGGGCAGAGCACGTGGGCTGAATTTGGGGGCTGGGAACAGGGAGAGTGGCCTACTGCTTCGTGCGCATGGTTCACTCACTTTGATAGAAGGGTCTGATGCTTTCTATTTGTCCTCAAAACAAGCTCAGGGAGGCCGAGCAGAAACTACCACACCTGACTGTGCTCCCCTGCTCTGGCTGCCGTGACACATAGCCACAGGCTTGGGGCTTCCACTGCACACGCTTATTTCTTATGCTTCTGGAGGCTGGAAGTCCCAGACCAGGGTGCTGCCAACTCGTTTCTGGTGAGACACGATGGCTCGCAGACAGCCTCCACCTTGTCCCCCCTGGCCTTTCTTCAGGCTGAGCAGAGACTGAGGGAGCTGTCTGGTGTCTCTTCTTATGAGGCCGCCAATCCTATCAGAATAGGGCCCCACCCATATGGCCTCATTTAACCAAAGTTACTTCCCTAGAGGCCTCATCTCCAAATACAGGCACACGGGGTTCACGGCCTCAGTGAATTTTGGTGGGACACACGCATTTGGTCTGTGGCATTTACTGAGCTGGCTAAGTCCACATCCTGAGCTGCAAGACCTAGACTGTGAACTTCCCTGTCAAACCAGCAGGTTCCCTGGGCATTTACTTCTCAATCCATGTCCCGTGTGTCACCTTCATGAAGTGTCAGGAGCTCAGCCTCAGAAAATCCACAGGGAAAATCGCAAAACAAGTGGGAGAATTAAAGAAGGAGGAAGGGAAGGGGGCTTCCAGCCTATTTGGTAACAACTGTCACTCAAATCCAAATCTGTTGAACGCGCTCTGTAAAAGCGCAGCCACAGAAAGGAAAACAAAGCCCTGCACTGGAACAGAAGACGGAACAAGCACCATAAACTTCAGTGTGTGTGAACAGCAAACCGAGCATCTGAAACCTGCGTAGTTCATAAGGGAGCTCATAGCAGGTGGGGCCAGCTGGAAGTGGTCGGGAAGCTGGCAGGGTCCCATGAGGGCAGCCAGCTGTGACTGACCAGAGCAGAGGCCTGCACCCGAGTGGGGAGCACAGAGAGCAGGTCCAGGGTCTGGTGGGTCAGAGCCCAGGGACCTCGCTCAGCAAGTGTGTTGGCTTGGGAGGCAGGCCACTGGGAGGCTGCGCTCGGGCCACAGTCATCTGGGAGGGTGTGGCCGTAGGGCCTTGGTGGCAGAAGGGAGGAAGCTGGCAGCTGAGGGTGGGGGCGCCATTGAGCAAGATGTTACCCAAGAATCAGAACAAAACAGACCCTAAAACTGCCAATTATTATTTATTATTATTTTTTATGGTATCATTAATATACAATCACATGAGCAGCACTGTGGTTACCAGACTCCCCCCATTATCAAGTCCCCACCACATACCCCATCACAGTCACAGCTTATTTCACTGAGCATAACACCCTCTAGCTCCATCCATGTTGTTGCAAATGGTAGGGTCTGTTCTCTTCTTATGGCTGAGTAATATTCCATTGTGTGTATGTACCACCTCTTCTTTAGCCATTCATCTACTGATGGACACTTAGGTTGCTTCCATTTCTTGGCTATTGTAAGTAGTGCTGCAATAAACGTAGGGGTGCATCTGTCTTTTTGAATCTGGGCTGCTGCATTCTTAGGGTAAATTCCTAGGAGCGGAATTCCTGGGTCAAATGGTATTTCTATTTTTAGTTTTTTGAGGGACTTCCATACTGCTCTCCACAATGATTGAACTAATTTACATTCCCACCAGCAGTGTAGGAGGGTTCCCCTTTCTCTACATCCTTGCCAGCATTTGTTGTTGTTTGTCTTTTGGATGTTGGCCATCCTAATTGGTGTGAGGTGATATCTCATTATGGTTTTAATTTGCATTTCTCTGATGATTAGCAATGTGGAGCATCTTTTCATGTGCCTGTTGGCCATCTGAATTTCTTCTTCAGAGAAGTGTCTCTTCAGATCCTCTGCCCATTATTTAATCGGATTATTTGCTTTTTGTTTGTTGAGGCACGTGAGCTCTTTATATATTTTGTATGTCAACCCCTTATTGGATCTGTCATTTATGAATATATTCTCCCATACTGTTGGATGCCTTTTCGTTCTACTGATGGTGTCCTTTGCTGTACAGAAGCTTTTTAATTTGATATAGTCCCACTTGTTCATTTTTGCTTTTGTTTCCCTAGCCTGGGGAGATATGTTCATGAAAAAGTTGTTCATGTTTATATTCAAGAGATTTTTGCCTAGGTTTTCTTCTAAGAGTTTATGGTTTCATGATTTACATTCAGCTCTTTGATTCATTTCGAGTTTACTTTTGTGTATGGGGTTAGACAATAATCCAGTTTCATACTCTTGCATGTAACTGTCCAGTTTTGCCAACACCAGCTGTTGAAGAGGCTGTCATTTCCCCATTGAATATCCATGGCTCCTTTATTGTATATTAATTGACCATATATAGTTGGGTTTATATCTGGGCTCTCTAATCTGTTCCATTGATCTATGGGTCTGTTCTTGTGCCAGTATCAAATTGTCTTGATTAATGTGGCTTTGTAGTAGAGCTTGAAGTTGAGGAGCATAATCCCCCCTGTTTTATTCTTCCTTCTCAGGATTACTTTGGTTATTTGGGGTCTTTTGTGATTCCATATGAATTTTAAAGCTGCCAATTTTTAAAGAAACCAATTGTTGGTAGAACAAGTAATGGACTCTCTTGACCTAAGAAATTGAGTTGCCCTGTGGATGTCTACCCCATTGTCTCTAAAAGTCATAAGGAAAACATGACACAAACACTCTGGAACAGAAATTGTGAGAAGAAACTATAAAACTATAAGACCCCTACACTTATGAGAAAAAGGCAGAAACTGGGACTAAAACATTTCAGCAGAAGAAAACCCTACCTCAAAAAATTATCTAAGCAAATGAAAAGTGTATGTGTAACTCCAACATGAGTTAAATGTAATGAAACAAGTGATTGCAGATAACAAAGGACATCACAAATCAGAGGCCAAAGCTCAGAATGTAGGTGGACAAGCACAGGAAGGGGTAAAATGACAGCCGAAAAGATTCAAGCAAGGCACTGAAGATAAAAAGTAAATTTCATACTAGAAAGAAAGAATGAATCATAAGGTGCACCAGGGAAGACAGTTACCTCCAAAAGCCCAGAAAGAGACTTTGGTGACAGAAATAAAAAGATCCCACCTCCAAATTAAATGGACATAAAGAAGGAGATGAAAAGAGAGAAAACAGGCATAACAACCTATCAAAGAATATACAACGAATACATAATGGGGGCACCTGAAGAGCAAACAAACACAATGGAACCCGACTTGTAGGAAAATTATAATTTAAGAAATATAATTGATATGATACAGTGAAAACAGCTCTTATAGGAAACTTGTAACTTTAATAACAGAATCAGACTTGAAGAAAACTGTACCATCAATTATCTTTGCTTCCTCACTGAGAAACTAGTAAAAGTAGAATATTAAGGTCAAGGTAAGTAGGGTAAAAAGGAAATGATAATAATAGGCTGGAAAGCCAATGAAATAAAAAAAAAACCAGCCAAGAAAATCTACAAAGCCAGAATTTGTTCTTTGTAAAGGTTAATAAAATGGTTAAGCCTTTAATAAGACAGACAAAGAAAGAAAAAGAAAATATAGATCACCAAAAGCAGGGATGAAGGAGGAGCCTCACCACAGACCCTGCAGATGCGGGGAGGATGGCTGGGGCGCTGAGAACCGTGGATACTGACACACCTGACAACCTAGATCAGTGAGCACATTTCTCAAAAGATACAAACTACCAAAACAAACTCAACAGAAAATGCACATAGCCCTGTGTTTGTTAAAGATATTGAATTAATCAAATGACTTCTTACAAAGAAAAGGCCGGGCCCAGGTTACTTCATGGGTGAAGTCTGTCAGGCACGTGAAGGAGAAACATCAAACCTGCTCAAACTCTTCCAAAAATTAGAGGAAGAGATATCATTTCCCAAAATATTTTATGAGGCCACTATAACCAGGATTTCACAACCAAAGATATTATAAGAAAATAAATTTCTAGAACAATATCCTTCATGAACATAGATACAAAAATCATAACAAAACATGAGTATATCAAATTAAGTCATATGTAATATCAAGCATAAGCCATGACCAAGTGGGGTATACCCTAGGGATGCAAAAAAATTTTAACATAAGAAAATCAATCTGTGTAATTCACCATGTTAACAGGTTAAGAGGGAACAATTCACAGCCATTTGGATAGATGCAATAAACCATATGACAAGCTATAATACCTGTAATTTTTAGAAACTTTTAGCGAATGAGGGGAAGCAGCAGATTTCTCAACCTGGTAAAGGGCTCTCACTACTTTGATTAAATATTGCAAAAGAGGTCCTAGCCGCCTGTGCGACGAGACAAGGACAAGGAAAGAGAAGCTGGATTCAAAATAAAGGAGTAAAGGTGCTCAGAGGAAGAGGCTGAATACCAACTAGTTTATACTAAATGATTCCATTTTTATGAAGTTCTTGGGCAGGAAAGGTTGAACCCTGCTGATGAAATCATTCTCTGGGGCCGGGGTGGTGACTGAGAGGGGCTGGATGCCAGGTAGGCCTCGTCAGGGCCGCCTGAGCCCCTCATCTAGAACATGGGCCTTTCGCCAGATGCAGACCCTCCCATTTCCACAGTCTCAGAAGGGCAGAGTTATATGTCATTCTATTTTCTTTTTAACCCTGTGATCTGTGAGTTTTCCAAAATGGCTATGAATTATTCACAATTCAAAATATTAAATGACCCAATGTAGTCCAAAAAGTAAAAGTGTGATCTGAAATTATCCCAAGTCACAAATGCTTAGGGAAGAGTGGTGTGAACGCCATCTCTCTTCTGAGCTGCTTGGAGAGCTCCTCCTAGAAGGGTGGTTCCTGAACTGACTTGGGGGAGCGGGCGGAGAGGTGAAGGGTTTCTGAGTGGGGGTCCTGGGCCCAGGTGGCCATCATGGCAGTGAAAGTGGGGCCCGACCCCCACGTCCGGTGAAGTGCTGGTCAGAGCTCAGAGCTGCCCTTGGGGGCGTGTGACCTGCAGCCCTTGAGCCCTGACCCTTCACCCTTGTCTCCCTCTGCCTCAGGCCACACCGTTTCCTTCCTTCTCTGCCCCACTCACTCCTCCTGGGGCCCTCCAGGTATGAAGCCCTGATACTGTGGTGGGCAGGCTCAGGTGTCCCACCCAGCAGCCGGTGCACCAGCCCCTGGCACCTTTGCCACGCGGCCCCCCGGCTCCCTCCCCTGCCCGCCCACCCAGGCCCAACCCTGCAGGGCCTTCACTCTCATGGGTCCCGTTGATGCCCCAGGGGAGCCTCATTCTTTCCTGAGACTTGTTGCCAACTGTTATGGCAACATGGACAACTGAGGCACAGCCGTGCCCGGTGCCCCCTTGCCCCTTCCTTCTGACCCACTTCTGGACATGGTGGGCAGGACAGGTGGGCAGCAGTGTCTGAGAAGACCTTTGTCTGCAGAGCGTCCATGTGCGTGGGATCGCCCCTACAGGACACCCAGGCCAGCAGTGGGTGTGGGGCCTACTGGGAGCAGACGCCTCGCCCAGGAGATGGAAGCTCATGGGGCCTGGCTGGATGTGTGGTTAGTTAGGGGTATGAACTCAGCCAAGAAAAGCATGCATCCTCCCTTCAACCAGAGGGCACCTGCATCTGCCACACTGTGTCTGCTCTGGTAGACAGGCCACTTGACAGGAAGGACTGTGTCACTGGCTGAATGGTAGCCCTGAAATCCACTTTGAAGGCCTGGCCCCAGGGTGACTGTACTGGAGATGGGGCCTTCAACATGGTAACAGGTCAGCTTAGGGGAGAGAGTGGGCCTTGATCCAATCTGACTGGTGTTCTTATGGGCAGAGGTGATCGGACACAGACCTGCCCAGGAGAACAACCGTGTGAGGGCACAGGGAGACCACAGCGCTTTCACACCCAGGGAGAAGCCTCAGAGGAAGCCAGCCCTGCCGGCGCCTGGCCTCAGATTCCAGCCTCCAGGGCCAGGAGACAAAGACCATCTGTGGTTTAAGCCCTGTGTTGGTGTTTTGTTATGGACCCCTGAGCTGACTGAGACTGACCAGACAATGACTGGGAAGTATGAGGGCCTCGGGGACAGCAGGAGGGACCTCAGGGTCAGAGGGCCCAGCCTCTGGCCCAGCTGGGTGGCACTGACTGACCAATGTCGGCTCTGTTGCCTTGGGTCAGTGGTGGGCAATAAAGTGGATGGTCCTCCTAAACTGAGGCCCCTGCTTCTCCAGGCACCCAACAATGAGGGCCACAGGACACACCCCATTGTGGTGACTGCCTGCTGCCCTGGGAGCCACTGCAGGAGCAAAGGGGACCCTACACAGTGGGAAGGTGGCACCCAGGAATGTCGGCTGCACACCCAGGACAGCAAAGCATCAGGCTCCCGCTCATACCTCAGGACCTCGGGGACGCGAGACCAGGTGGCCTGATGCGAGGCGGGGCCAGGCTGTGCCTTCCTGAGCGTCCCAGGCTCCCTCTGCCCTCCAGCTGGGAGCACTGTTGC
This sequence comes from Manis pentadactyla, assembly GCF_030020395.1. Classification (NCBI taxonomy): domain Eukaryota; kingdom Metazoa; phylum Chordata; class Mammalia; order Pholidota; family Manidae; genus Manis; species Manis pentadactyla. The sequence continues at coordinate 140,977,758 of NC_080020.1, read as the reverse complement.
CTGCTGGGTACGGGGTCTTCCTGGGCGACAGCACCATCTGTGCTGGAGAGCCATGTCTGGATGTGCTGTCTTTGCCAAGCTAGCCCTTTATCCCTGAGAGGGCAGGACTCGTGCGGAGGCTATGCAGAGGTGTGTGTGCACATGGTGTATGTGTGTGAATGTGCGTGCATGAGTCCTTGTGTATGTATGCATGTCGTATGTGTAAACGTAGGTAGGCATGTGTGCACATGCAAGTGTGTTTGGTGCTTACATGTGAGCGTGTGCACATGTGCCTGTGTGTGTGGGTACATGCATGTGAGTGTGCATCCATGTGTGAGTACACATATGTGCACATGTGTGTATGTGTGCATGGTGTACATGCACATGGGTTTCAGTGTACATTTTCCCAGGAAAAGTGAGGTTTCAGCTCTCATCCCCCTGCTCCCAGGACCAGCCCCTGGATCCTGGAGTGCAGAGGGCATTGTCTCTGGTCCTCTGAGCCCGTAGGTGCCAGTGTTCCCCAGGCACAGGGGCAAATAAGGCTGGCTCTCTGGGGGTAGCCAGTTCCCTGCATTCACGTGTTTCTCCTGATAGCAAGCTTCTGTTCGGTTCTAACGAGCAGCTCTTCCCAGAGAGAAACAGAAACAGCAGCAGAAACGTAAGTGGGTTCTGTAAACTTGTAATCGCACGTGTCAAACACCACAGCATTTTCACTCCCAAATGGAAGCGGTGGGAAATAACACTGAGTGGCCACAGGACACGGTGTTTCCTGTGACAGAAGTTAATTTTAAACTAAGTATTCCCTGAAAGAAAAGCGGGGAAACATTTTTACATGTCTATCATCTGTCCTTGGAGAACACAAAACAAATCTGTTTTCAGCACGTGACACCAGCATTACTCTGGCAGCCTCAGGCTACACGCTGTTTCCCAGTTTGCAGGATTGGATGGGGAGAAAACAGCCTGGCATTAAGAGGCATAGTTCAGACTAATCATAACCATGTAAGGGAAGGGGCCTGGGCGCCCAGGGAGCCACGAGGGGGAGGCTGGAGGCAGACAGCAACAGCCGAGCCTGACCCAGTGGGGTGACTGTCGCCCGCAAAGGCCGGCGTGTGCAAACACGCCGCTGGCCGCAAGCTCATTTTAATGCTTCTTGATCAGGAGGCTGTCATTTACAGATTTCCCAAAGTTGTTTAAGTGTTGAAGGGTGGCTCCTGGGAAAGGCACCAGGAAATGTATCAATGAGTACACTTCCCAGGAAGATCCTGGGAGCTGATGGCATCACCAGAGTGAACACCCTCAGGCTGGGGCCCAACCCAGCTGGTCGCAGCCCTTTCTGCAAGGAGAGAGCTATAAATGCCCCCTGGAAAGTGAGCAGAGGGCCCAACAGCCGCACAGGGGCCAGGGCCACAGGGCTGGGCCGTCTCTCGTCTCTTGGGCGCCGGAGGAGCCTGGCTCCCCTTCCGCAGGCCTGAGGCTCCTCAGCATTGCCTCCTCTCCCACCAGGGCATCTGGCAGGGCCCTCTGCTTGAGACATGCCCACACCTGCACTTTCCAGAAGAGGCTGGGGCAGTGCAGGGGCTCAGGCCCACTCCCCTAGCGAGAGGTGTCTCCGATGGGTTTGAACCTGGACGTGTTCTCTCTTCCCAAGAAGGCGTCTCCATCCACTGGTCCAGGAGCCAAGCGCCAGCCCACAGACCCTGTGACATTGCTGGGGAGACTCCAGGGGCCTTCCTGATGTGGGGCAAGCAAAGGCCCCTCTGGCCCTGGTCCTCACTGGCCTCAAGCCCCCTCTCACCACCGGCCTGATCTAGGACAAGAGGCGGCCCAGGGCCTGTCCTTTCAGGGGCCGAATGGAGCCCAGAGAGGCACACAGGACATCACAGGGCGGCCCCCACTGCATGCTCCAGTCCCATGGAGGGAGGGAGTTGCCGCTCCTGCCTGACCCCCCGGTGCCCCCCCGAGAGCAGGCCGCTGCAGCCCCCCTGCGGTCCTGGCAGCAGTGCTGATTTGGGGATGACTGAGGCTGGCATGTGGGTTGGGAGCTTGGACCTGAACCGAGCACGCTGCTGCAGGCGGAGCTGAGAACATGGCCCAGGGCACGGCCCCCAGGGACCTTCTAGACCTCTGCTGCCCACACCCTGTCTTTTTCCAGGCCCCTTAGCTCGCCCCTGCCCCACCCCTGACCAGGAACCCTGGATGGGCTGGCACACTCGGGTCTGCGCTTGTTCCTGTGGGGATGGTGTGCCTCCCTGTGTCACACACTCACATAGCCTGACAGCTGGGTCCAGCCAGGCAGTGGCTCTGCAGCCCCTCCTGCCCCTGGCCATGCTCCAGCCCCCCACTCAGCACTCGGGCCTGGAGAGAAAAGGTTGGTGCTCTGTTCTCAGTCCCCTCAGTTAGTGTGGGCAAGGATGGGGCTTGTGAGGCCAGGTTGCTTACCCAAGTGGATGAGCACATGTAGTGTGGGAACCACACTTAACTCCGTCCACATGGGGCATCTGATCCTCATCTCAGAATGGCCGTGGGGGACACCAGAGGTGGCCCAGTAAGGGGCCAGTGATGGAGAGCAAACCCTTGGGACAACCCGTGGAGGTCCTCGGTGCCAGATGGGGCCACTCACCTCCACTGAATTCTCCAAAATCAGCAGCCCTGGGCAGAGCAGTTTCCTTGTGCTTTGCAATTCAGATTCACACACATGTACACTGCCTGTGTTTGCACACACACGACAGGTACGTGTACACGCCACACCGCACACACACGTGCACGCACCACCACACACACACATACACGCACACCACATGCACACATTCTCTCTGCCCTCTAAAGGACATACAGTGGGGCCCTGCCAGTTCAATCCCTTCATCAAAGGCCGGCCTTGGCCCTGGGGTGGCCGTGCCCCTGGAATTCCCTCTGAGGATTACAGGCGGTCACTCTAAAAGGGCCTCTGCACCCTGTGCTCCTAGGGCTCGGTCTTACCAGCTCTGCTTGTGAGCATGTGTTTACAATGAGGCTCTTAAAGCAGAGGCGTTGCTGACTGTGGGTCACGGTGGCCAGAGTGGCTTCATGCCACCCCTTGTCCACTGCTGGAGAGGGCGGGGGGCCAGAGAGGCCAGGTCGCTCATCCATAGAAGCTTCGGGGCCTTCGCAGTGGCCTTTATGCACCTGGAGGCTCTCAGCTGGGCCCCGTGTGCCTGCTCTGCGGGGTGACGCGCTCACCTATAAATAACGGAGGTGACAGGGCCCCTGTCAGCCCCGCTGATGGACGGTCCCTTCTCCCACCATTACAGCCTTGTGACTGTGGGAAAATTAATTTAAGTGGTAGTTAATTTCTAATGAATTCCACTCAAGCGGTTAATGTGGTCCCTGGGTGTTATGGTAACCTTCATGGATCATTGCATTATGTAAATAAATTCTACTTTATGCTGGTTTATTAAAAAAGAGGGAGATTGGGGAGTCTGGCTAAATTGCATCTGCGCACAGTGCACACTCAACAGGAAAACCTTTATCCAGGAAGTTTTCCCGGAATGCTGAAGCACTCACTTTGACTTACCCAGTTGGTAAGCTTTCATGGCCATGGATAAATATCGCCAAAGACATTCCATTGTATTCCAAGGAAAAAGAGGGTTTTTTTTGCCTTAAAACCTGTGTGAATACCGCGGATGGCCACAGACATAAGTGGGCACAGGTTGAGCATTTTGCTTGAACCCCTGTCACTCCAGCCCTGCCTCTCACACAGGCATTACAAACACAGCCAACTGCACATGCTGGGCGACTAGGTGGGACCACAGACCGGGAGTCCTTACCTGTCCCACGGGTTCCATACAGTTTGTGATGCAAATAAAAGCATAATAAATATGTGGGCAGAGAAATAAATGAAGACCCCCCAGGTTTGATTCCCTAATCAGAGCAGACTCCTTTATTCTCAAACAACATGTTAAGCAATGAAACCGATAAAAATTCTAAGTAAAAATGCATGGCCCTGTTTGAGGACTGGTGGTGGGTGACTTGACCCCTGGGAGTGACAACCCCTTCAGCCAGGAATCCCAGGGAAAGCCCCCTTTGCTCTTTCTGGAGGGCAGCAGAGGCACTGTCTGAGGTCTGCACAGGAATCCCTGCCATGCTTAGGGAAGGAAAAGCACTTTCCGGGCAAGGACCACGAACGCTCCACGGTGCTGGCCAGGGAAGGAAAGCGCCTCGCCCTGATGTGGCAGTTGCTGGGCTGGACTCCAGGGCCTGGCAAGCAAGCCTCCGCCTGCACTGTCTCTGAACACGGACGCAGCCAAAGCCATTGTCTCAGGCAATGCACAAAGCTTCTCTTTGTTCTTTAAATTCCTTGTTTTGTCCATGTTTTTTAAACAGAAAAATGACAAGTAGGAACTCGGAGGAAGAAATAACGGACCTCTAATTGGGTGTCACAACCACTGATTAAAAAAGAGAACAGAACGTTTTGTAAGTCAAAAAAGGACAAAAAATAAAAATCTCGTATAGATGCCGAAAAATGCCCTGAATTAAAAAACACTTACAATCTCCTATGCCGACTGGGTAAAGAAAGCATGGGAGAAGGAGACACCTTGGCTGCTGGCAGGAACGCATTCCCGGGTTTAGGACAGGTGTTCCAAATGGGGAGGAATGGGGATCCAGGGACTCACCTGGATGCTCAGCTTGGGTGGGGGGATCACAGAGCAGCTGACCCTGCCTGCTTCCAGGGGGAGAATGAGGTGTGGGTTCAACACAAAGACTCACACCTCACGGGTACCTTTTGCATTTTGAACAGTGTGAATATATTATTTAGCTGTAATTTAAATTAAAATCATTTTCAAAAGTACTCTACACCATTTGCAGTGGATTGAACAGTGTCTGCCCAAAAGTGGTGTCTTCCCCAAATCCTCAGAATGTGACCTTATTTGGAAACAGGGTCTTTGCAGACATGATTGTGTTAAGGTTATGAGATTGTCTCCTCCTGCATGAAGGCAGGAGAATAAATTTCTGTTGGTTTAAGCCACCAAGTCTGGAACTTGTCACGGGCAACCACAGGAAACCAAATACACTACTGTTTTCCTCCAAATCATCCTGGCCTTTAGTAAAGACTGGATCCTTGAGGTACAATTCATGAAACAAGTTAATTTCTTACTCTCCATCTGAAATTTGTAGCCATTTGGAGTGAATGCGAGAGGGATCTTTCTAAAGCTGATTGGTATATAATGCATAATAATAAAATATATTACCTGGTGCCCACCTGGCCCCTCAGGTAAACAGCAGAAGCCCACAGAGAGTTGCTGTACTAGACCAGGGATGTTTTTCTAAACACAATACTCATGTCTCTTTCACATTCTTCCCAAAGGAAAAGTCTTTTATCACTGAGAGAAAACTTGTTCAATGAGTCCTTGAGGCTTTACATTTTAGTTGAGGGGAAGCACATCGTTTCAAAATTGAAATTTTTCAACAACAAGAATAAGTCAGAAGAGGCTGCAGGAAGGGCCAAGGCCTACTTGGGAGCAGACTGCAGACAGGCAGGGACATCTTGAAACAGCGTGCCGGGTGTGGTTTGAGTTACAGGTCCGTGTGTGTCTGCTGGGTCTAGAGGAAAGCAAATGCTGGAGGGAGGAGGGGTCGTGGCATTTTCCTTAGATCTTCCTTTTGCTTATTAGCACTTCCTAACTTTTGAAAAATGATCAAGTGTTGCTCGAAGGTCTTTAGAGCTGAAATGAAAATCTCAGGGCACCTAAAGTCCCCTTTGGACACCGTCTCCCCCACTGGCTTGTCATCATGCACACACACAGCACGGCTCTGTCAGAGACTGCGGCTGCTGCAGAGGACGTTCTAGAACAGGATCTGCAAACCTTTCCATAGAGGGCCAGAGAGCAAACACATAGGTTTCCGATGCCTCTGCTTGGCTCTGCCGCTGCAGCGTGAAGGCACCACAGGCGATACATGAACGATTGGGTGTGGCTGTGTTCCAATGAAACTTCACTGACAAGAACAGGCGGCGGCTCACCTGCCTGCCCTCCTCTGGCCAAGGTGGCAAGGAGCCTCTTTTGGGGAAGCTGATGGCACCGAAGCTCAAACATCCCAAACTGATAATGAGACAGGAGTAGAATACATTTGCCTCCACTTGGTGTGTTAAGATTAAAGAAATGTGGCCTTACGGAAGCAGTATGGAGGCTCCTCAAAATGTCAGAGAGAGCTACCACACGACCCAGCAATTCCGCTGCTGGGAATTTACTCAAAGCAAACAGAAACACTAATTTGAAAAGACACACGCACACTTATGTTCATTGTCACATTGTTTACAATAGGTTAGACACGGAGGCAACCTAAGTGTCCACCAATAGATGAATGGATAAAGAAGAGGTGGTACATATACACAATGGAGTATTACTCATCCATAAAAAGGAAGGAAATCTTGCCATTTATGATAACATGGACGGATCTAGAGGGTATTGTGCTCAGTGAAATAAGCCAGGCAGAGAAAGACGAATATGATATGACCTCACTTATAAATGGAATCTAAAAGCATAACAAAATAAAGCAAAAAAACCCCCACAAAACCCTGAATAAAAACCAAGCTCATAAATACAGAGAATAGCCCGGCAGTTGCCATAGGTGCAGGACAGGGGAGAGCAACTGTGTGAAAGGGGTCAAAAGGTACAAACCTCTAGGTATAAAATAGGTAGGTCCTGGGGCTATAATGCACAGCTTGGCAACCATAGTCAGTAACACTGGTTGTATATTTGAAAGTCACTAAAAGAGCAAACCTTGAAACTTCTCCCATAAGGAAAAAATTCTGTCGGTAAATGTGGTGGCAGATGTTGACCAGGCTTATTGCGGGGATCCCTTCGCAATGTGTACATGCAAATGAATGCTGGGTCACCATGCTGTACACCCGAAACTAGTATGGTACTGTACATCACTGATGCCTTACAAAGAAATGCTTACAAATGTGTTCAAATATTTAGTAGATTCTGTGCCTCAGGGGGGAGGAACCCCGAAGCCCCAGGTGGCCCCACGCGCTCTCTGCTGCACCGCAGGGGTCAGCTGGTTCTCTCCTGCTCTGCTTCCGCAGCACTGCTGCAGACTCATCTGCTCCACAGCACCTGAGAGCAAATCACTTATTCGTTAAAATGTTCATCAGGACTTCTGTCTCTACGGGCCTCTGGCCCCTGGTCAGGGTGGAAGAAAAATCCAAGCCTCCCTCCTGCCGTGCAGAGGCCTCCCTGGGGCCCTGGGCCTCAGTCTCCCCAGGGGGAGCAGGCACTGGGCCTGGCCTCCCCAAGCCCTGGAGACACAGTCACAGCCCTCTGGGCTCCCCCTGGGCTGCGCCTCAGGGTGCTGTCCATCCTCCCGCTGCCCCCTGCAAACAGCCCTGCCTGGCAGGCCCCGGTCCTCACACGAAGCCAGGCATGGTCAGTCCCGGAGGCTGGGTCACAGTCTCTCCTTAGAAGGTGTGGACAGGTCCCTGGAAACCCTCCACTTGGGGACTCAGCAGACTCTCCAGGACAGGCAGATGTCGCCACCACCGCATCCCACGAAGCAGGACACACACACAGACCACGACCTCCCTGGGTGAAGATCTCAGGCACAGAAGAGGCGTCACAAACCCTCTGAAGGTCAGAAAAGCTCACAGAGAATTTGGCAGCAACAAATGCACCAAAATGTGGTTGACCTCACTAGTAATCAATGCATGAGAACACAATAAAGTGAAGCATGCATTTACCCATAGATTTGCAAAAACTGGAGAATGTTATCCAGTGTGGAAAGCTGGTGGTGATACACCACACTGTGGGCAGTGGTACCACTGTGGAGACTAAATAAACTTTCTATGCATAAAATATGTATTATTCTTGACCCCACTTCTGGGCATTATCTTGCTCATATAGAGGAATCTATGAGGCTGTTCATAGAAGCACTGTTTGTCATGGCAGAAAACTGGAAAAAGCTATGTCCTACAGGGGTAGATGGTTAAGCTATGAAGCGATCCCAGGGGAAGGCACGCGGCCCCCAGACAAACAGCAGGGCTGTCCATGGCCTGCCTGGGGACAAGAGCTGAGACAGATTTTGAACTGACTCTAGAGAGAGTTATATTAGTGTGCAAAGTATGGTTTTCTTTATGTAAACATTAAACTGTTATAAATCTAACCACGTTTTTCCAAGGATGTAGGTAACAGTGTAGGAAAATTCTGGGGCAACACCTGCCAAAATGGCAATTATTTGCACTTCTGGAGGGAGAACAGGGTGGGTGGGAATGCAGGCAGCCCTGCTCTTTGGCATAGTTTTGTGTTTCTGAGGAGCTGGGTCCACCTCCTACTCTCATAATTGGCACCCAGGTCACCTATCAACACTATGTCACCGAAGGGAGTCAGCGTGCAGAACTAGAGGCGCAGAGGTGTACCCTGGCTGTCAGTGCCCCCACCCCCTGGCCCCACAGGCCTGCTGCTCCACCCTGAGGGTCATGCATCCCCCAACACCCCGGGCCCTGATCCAGTCAGGTGGGTCAGGCACCTGGGCTGGGCACTCAGCAGCGTGACCACCCCAGAGCCTCAGCCTGCCTGGGTCGTGGGGAAGAGGGGCCCCCAGCCCACTCCTGAGCCTGGGCCCGTGTGTACCTCTCACCCTGTCCCGCCAGGACACCCCCTGCATCTATGCTGAATCTGCCAGTGGGGCCTCCCTGTGGAAGGGCTGCACCTTCCCACATCCTCTCCACATTTTATGTTTTTCCTAAATGGGGTTTGTTAAGCTTACTGGATTTGCGGACTTACTATTTCATCAAACATGGACCATTTCGGCCATTATTTCTGCCCCTCTGTCCCCCAGCACTGCAATGCCATTTTTTTTTGTGCTAGAATGCTCAATATTGTCTCATAGCTCAATGAATTTCATTTATTTATTTTGTCTTTATTTATTAGACGTTTATTTGTTATCTAGAAGTTCCATTTGGGTATTTTTTGCAAGGTTTATTGAAGTGTAATTTACCTACAGTAAAACTGTACTTCCGGTGTACAGTTCTATGTATTCTATAAGCATATATAGTCACGAATCCACTACCACAGTCAGGAGACCTTGCAGTCCCACCAGCCAGAGCGCCCTCCCTGCCCCTCTGCAGCCGACCCTTCTCCCACCCCCGCTCCTGCGACACGTCTGTTTTCTGTCCCCAGGATTCTGGCTTTCCCACTGGGCCAGACCTTTGGAACCATAAAGTAAGTAGCTTCTGGAGTCAGGCTTCTGTCAGTTGGCATGATGGATTTGAGATGCACCCACGTTTTTATGTGTGTGTGTGGTTTGCATGGTTCTTTCCTTCTGCTGCTGATGGTGTCCCACGGTAAGAGTGCACCACGGCTGGCCTGTCCCCTCACCAGCTGGGGACATGTGGGTCGCTCCCAGTTGCTTGGGTTTAAAAAAAATTATAAATAAGTCCACTGTAAACATTCACATAAAAGTTCTGCTGTGAACATGTTTTCATTGTTCTTGGACAAACACCCAGAAGTGGCATTTCTAAGTAACTGAACATTTAATTTTATGAGAAATGGTCAAGCTGTTTCCAACATGGCTTATTATTTTCCACTGAGAATTAGTTGCTACACGCTCTCACCAGACTTCCTGTGTCCGTCGCTTTAACTGCTCTGACAGGTGTATAGTGCTGTCTCATTGTGCCTGTTTTCACTAAAATCTAGTGTTGAACATCTTTTTTATGTGCTTGTTTCCCATCAATATACATTCTTTTGTGAAACATGTCAAGTCTTCTGCCCATTTTTAGTTGGACTGTTTTGTTAGTTCTGAGACTTCCTTGTAGCGCGCTGATCCGTAGCTTTACCAGATGGGTGCTCTGCAAATATTTTCTCCCCGTGTTTTGCCTGTCTTTTCATGTACCTTAAGTGTCTTTTGAAGGGAAGATACCAACTCTGATGAAAAGATTTTGAAGATAACTAACTCTCATGAAATCTAATTTATTAATGTTTTCTTTTATGGATCATAGTTTTGGTGTTGCATGTAATAAAGCTTTGCATAACCCAAAGTCACAAGTATTTCCTCCTGTTTTCTTGAGTTTCCACAGTATTAGGCTGTACATTTTGGCCTACAGTCTATTTTTAGTTAATCTCTATATATGGTGAAAGGTATGGGCTGAAGTGTATTTTGTGTATATGGAAATTCAATTTTCTAGCACTACATAGAAAAGCCTATGCTTTTTTCATTGAACTGCCTTTAATCCTGTTTTGAAAATCATTTAACCACATACATGTGGGTCTACATCTGAATTTTCTACTTTGTGCTACTGATCTATGGTGAATGCATCACTAGTCCTGACTGTGTGATCGTATGCTAAACCTTGGAATCAGGGAGCGTGCATCCTCTACTATTTTCCTTCATTTTCAAAATTCTTTTGGCTTTTTTTACATGCTTTGCCCTTCCATATAAAATGTTGCATAACTATGGCATTTTGTACAAAAATTCCAAAAATGGGATTATATTGAGTCTGTAGACCAGTTTGGCAAGAATTGACAATATCAAATGTTCTAATCAATAAATACGGTATACCTCAATATTTATTTAGATTTTATTCAAATTCAACAGCATTTTAGTTTTAGTACACAGAATGTCCATACAGTTTTCGTTACACTGACACCTGAATTGTACATGGTTTTGGTGTTATAATAAATGGTATTTTTAATCTCAACTCCTGTTTGCTCATGACTAGTGTATACAAACACAAGGGCCCCTCTCACTATATGAGCAAGAGAGACTGTGAGGTGCTTCCAGTAGGTTGGGGTTATCGTGAAGTCAAACTCCAGGGTAAGATAAGGAATTCAGGGATCTAAACAAAGGGTTGACACACATTTTTTTTTTTTGAAAATTAGTCTAAACAGGTAAGTATTTTAGGTTTCTCAGGCTATGGTCATTGTTGCAGCTACTCCACTACTACATGGTGTAGAGGCATAGACAGCGCATAAATGAACAAGCATGGCTGTCTTCCAATAAAATTTTACTTACAAAAACAGGTAGGTGGTGGGCTGTATTTGGCCTGTGGACTGTAGTTTGCCTGCCATCTTCTCACCTGAACCGATTCTTTCGTTGTTATGCTGGCATGTTGGGGCTGCGCATGCTGCTCCATCCTGGTACTGGTGGACGGGCCGTGAGGGGGTCGGCTGGCCCTGGTGAGTGACCTTGGAGCAAATGGACATTAACAATCCGGGAGGGAGCGACGATTTTGAATGCAGGTTGTCAACCACAATCACAGGTTCCTGTGGACTTGAGCCTCCTCGCTTCTCTGCCCCCACCACTGCCCATCCCTTGAAGATCAGGTAACACTAGCATCTCATGCTCTCATGCTAGATGCCCACACAGGCAAATAAACACCTCAGGCATACCTGTCAAGGAGAAAATAATTGGAAAGGTATGTGTGTAGGTAGCGTGTGCATGTGGCTGTACGTGTGCATGTCCACACATGTAGGAAGCAACTAGATACTTGGATAAATCCAGCACTGACCTTCTCGGCCCACACTAGAGGCCTTTGGGTTCCTCAGATGGGAAGAGGCAGCCAGCTGTTCAGAAGAGTCACAGGCACAGCCTTGTGGGTTAGCAGGTTCTGAACAGGTGGGGAGGACAGGTGCTGCCTTTGTATAAGGAGCTGTTACCATCTGACTGCATGTTCACTGGTTGAGCACCTACTGTGTACCAGACCCTGTGGCAGACTAAAGCGTGACTGAGAAATAGGTTTTGCCTGAGCCAGGTCTTAGGGCCCCTCCAGGGAATAACTGTAATGTATACTTGAGCTGCACTTCTAACTTCTGAAAGTACTTTCTATCCATTATTCAGTTTCTCAGTAAGGACAGTACTGCAGACTGTGGGCCCCAGCCACGCCCTGGCCCACCTGCGGGTCAGGGCAGCTGCAGAGGACAGCTTCCGAGATGGGCGCTCAAGCCCCTGCTGTCTGCACAGGGCTTTCTTGTGGCTCCCACGGGTCTGCACAGCCTGCCTTTGTGCATTTAGTCCCCAACAGGGGTGACCCCTGAACCATGAGCAACAGGAACCTATGGATAAATGGCTCACTTCCTCCTTCCCTGGTGGGACAAGTGGGGCCCATTCCATGTGTGTAACCCGAGGACAGTAGGATGGAGCCTAGTGCCCTGATGTGCCCCATTTGCACACCCCACCCCTCTCCTTCCTTAATCTCCCACCTGAGCTCTGTTATCACCTCCCAAATGGACCACCTGCATCCCAGTCCTTGTTATGGGGTCCAAGGTAAGACAGGTGACACTAATCCTGTCATAGTTGACAACATTAAGACCAGAGAAGTGAAGTGCTTCACACCAGGGGCCGTCTGGCCACTCTTTCTGGCTGTCACCACCAGGAGGGGGGGGTGCTCCTGGCATCCAGTGGGTGGGGGCACGCTGGTGAACGCTGGGCTGCACACAGGATGCCCCAGAGAGCTACCCAGCTCAGGTCAGCCCTGTAGAGGGGAGAAACCTGATGCCACAGAGCTGGTTCAGTTGTTCTGGGACTGAACCTAAATACATCCTAATTAGCCTTAGAATGTTTTGGATTCACACCAGTTCAACTTAAGTAAAACCTATTTTGTGGCAAACCCACTACATGCTGCAGCTTCTGAGGCCAGGTGGTACCTGCAGGAGGGCAGGGCTGGGGCCTGGAGCACTGATGGCATGGGAGAGAGAGAAGGCCTTGCTCCAGCAGACGGGTGGAACCCCACTTGGCCCAGGTAAGGTGCTCCACCCGTAGGCATGTTTCTCCCTCGTCCTTCTGGGCTGACTCCCTGAGGCCAGGATGGTGTGCGCAGTACCTGAGTGACACATGGGGCCGCCCCGCATGCTGTGGAATCACGCCCGACACCCTCCTTCCTCCAGCTGAGTGCTGTGCCTCAGGTCCTCGCCCTCACCTCCGTGCATCCTTCAGGTTCCAGCAGGGCACAGCCTAGGTCCCTCGGCTGGCCCGGCACCTCCTGCTCACCCACACTCGCCACACTGCCACCCCTTCTGGCCTAACCGGTCCAGCCTCGGCATTACAGGAAGCCTGCCAGGGCAGGCCCAACCTCTTCCCTCCTCCAGGTCACAGGGCCTGGCCCCAGGAGGCACTCGAGTGTCAGCACATGACCTTGGCAGGGCCATTTATGCACTGGGTGGTGGGCGAGGCTGCTGTAACCCTGCGGCAGGAGACACTGGGACCCCATGTGCTACATATCACATGTACACACGAACACATGCACACACCAGTCTCACACTCACATGCACAGCACACAAACGCACATGCCATACGTGCACACTCGTGCCTCAGTCTAAGGATGGCATATTTAACTGATATCCAAAACACCTTTATATATAAGCAATTAAATTTCCTTAAGATTGCTACCAAGGCTTTCATCCTTATCAAGACAGGAACATCTAGGAAGGCGTGCAGTCCAGATAAAAGCACCCGCCGGGCTGAATGCACATGCAGGACTGGGCCGCCCCATGGAAAGGGCCCCTGACTGAATCCAGCTCTGCCCTAAGGCACTTGCATCCTGGTGTTGCGGCAAACCAGCTCCAGCACACACTCAGCTAGCAGAGGACAAAACCTCGCGATTACCACCTGAGGCCTGGCTGGACGAGGTCTGCCCTGGCAGAAGGCAAGATGCCAGGCCCCGAGGTCAACAAAAACTGGACGTCTACAGTTCTTCGACTACAAGATGTTTAAGCTTTATTTTTCTTTCCACGAGGAGATCCCACTTTCAGGGAAGCGACACACGGGCGCGCGGTTCACATCTGCCTCTGCTTGTGCCGGGGGTTGGTGGCGCAGTAGATGAACCACCGGCCGCGCCTCTTCACCCGGTAGCAGTCCCTGCAGCGCTTCCTAAGGACACCCTTAGTTCTGAACCCCAGGGCGGGCTGCGGACAGGGCGGGGGTTCGGGCGGCGGGCAGAGCGCGCGGGGCGGGCCGGCGGGCAGCAGCGGGCACAGAGCGCGGGCCAGCGTCCTCAGGAGGGCGGCCATGCCGGGCAGGAGCGCCTGCGGGAGGGCAGCAGCGCGGGCGTCGGGCGCGGGGACCGGGGCCTCGGGGCTCACCGCACGCCCCGGGGCCCCGCTTCCCGTGAAGCCTGAGCCCTGGGGCGCGTGGCCGGGCCGGCACCGAGCGGCCGCTCCCGCCCGCCTCGCCCGGATAAACTGAGGCCCGAGGGCCCCGGACACCTCTCCTCGCGGGCAGCTCCGGGCGGGCAGCCCCGAACCCCATCACCTCCCCGGCGCCCACGGGACCCCTGACCTGTAGGATGGCGACTTGGCCGGGCCCGCACTGCGTTTCGCCCTCGCGCGCGCCTGCGCAGTGGGGCAGGGACGCCGCCGGCCGGCGTTACCGCCCGAAAGGAAGATGGCGGCGGGGACACGTGGTGGGACTGGCACGGCTTGGGAGGAAACAAAAATGGGAAACGAAAGAGGTATCTTGAGAGAGAAACAGGTTGCAACCAAACAGGCATGTTTAAGGACTTGCGAGTACAGACACCAGAATAAAATGTAGAAAATCCGCATGCTTGTGTTAAGGGGACATCCTGGGAGGAAGGAGGTGCAGCTCAGTGAGTGTGGGTAAAACTAACATTTCCTGAATATCTCGCCTCGCTTTAGAACATCTGCATATCAACAGGCGTTCAGAGGTGGAGAGAAGTACGGCTTTAGTGCATTTGCATCATTCCTCAGGGGTGGAGTTAATCTCCATATCAATGGGTAATTACCTGGGCCACGGAGGGCTTATCTGTACCCGAGGTGAGGGGAGGGCCGGTTTTTGCTTCTGCTTGAGCAGGAAAGAGAGAAGGGCCCAGAGTGCATGCAGTTTGTGAGCAATAAACATATTTTAAACGTTATTTCTCCCTTTAACTGATTTCGGTTTTTAGAGGTATTTTGCCCCGGGATTCCTCTCCCTGAACTTACAGTGAGAAAGGGATCCTCCACCTACCGCCCAGACTCCACAAGGAACTCGTTACACCTGCCTTGGGCAGACCCACCCATCCACTTCCCGTGCACAGGAAGGCGAGCTGCCTCGGGGTGGGCGGTGTGTCCACCTGCGCGCCTGCCCAGGTGAGCTCAGGCCTGCCTCTGGGCACCCGCCTGGGGGCATCTTTCCTGGCCGAGAGGTTTTCGGTCCATCTAGCCTCATTACCTTGCCGGCTTCTCCTCTTCCCCGGAGTCCAGGATGTGCGTCCCCACCCCAGCTCTGAGTTCAGGGCCTGCCCACCGCCCTCGCCCATCCGGGACCCTCCCGACGTTTCTATGACAGGCAGGCAGAGGGGCAGAGGTGCAGGGGAGGACGCGCCGGGATGCGTGCGTGCGGCCTGCCTAGCGTGCCGTAGGGCAGTGCTCTCGGGGCTGGTGTGCGTGGCGGTGACAGCCGGTGGTGCGTCACTGAGGCTCTGCCGCGCAAATCCCAAACCATACTGTCCCCTTGGCCGCACAAATGCGCACCGCGAATGTACTTCCAAGTTCCCTAAGGACCCTTCACTAATACAAATATTCGATGTAGAAACTACGATTATCAATTACAATCGAATGTAACCAATGCACCTTCACTTTCCATCCTCCCCTAACCTGCCGCTGGTACGAATCACGCAGCAGCCGCTAAGCGCTCAGAGCAAGTCGCAGTTTCCCGCCTTATCGAGGTTGAATTGAGTCTCCATCATCCGCGGGGCTTACAGAGCATTCCCTGCCTGACCGCACTGCGCCTGCGCGTCGACCAGGGCGCGGTAAGTCCCGGCTGCGCGAGCCCTGCAGAAGCAGTCCGCATGCGTCGGCGCGCCGGGTCAAGGGTCAGCCCACAAAATGGCTGCGGCGGTGACCTGTCGGCTTCTTGGCCGGGGCGGCGCAGTGGTGCTGAGCCTGCCCCGGGGCGCCCGGTGTTTCGGGGTGCAGGCCTCTCTGGCCGGGGAGAAGGTCACGCACACTGGCCAGGTAACCGCCGTGGCGCGGTGGGCGCTATCGACTTCGGGGCCCGCGATCCAGTCCCCTGTTCCGTCTGGAGCCCCCGGTCCACCCCGGCCCCAGGCCCTCCCTCGGTCAGCCCAGTCTCTCTGACTCCCCGGCCCCGCGTCTCCCCGGCCCCGAGTCCCTCTGGTTCCCCCGCCCCACGTCCCCCCGGCGCCCTGGCCCTCGGTCAGCCCAGTCCCCTCTGGTTCCCCGTCCCTGTTTTCGCAGCACCTCAGGCCCGCGGACGCCCCTTGGCTCCCTGCGCACCGAGCTGCCTCGGCCTAGCGCTGGCCGCGTGGCCACACACCGTGGGTCCGAGGCGCTGGTCTTGGAGCCTGAGGGCGGGGCCGCCCCGTTCAGATGACAGCCCAGCGCCCCGTCTGACCCTCTATCTGCCGTGGGTGGAACCGGCCCGCTGCCGCGCAGTGCTCGTCGTGCCCGTGGTCTCAGGGCTTCTGCACTCTTAACTTACTGAGGGAGGGTCCCTGACACCGTGGGTGGGCTTCCCTCTGGGTTCATTGTTTGTGTAATAGCGAATAACACGTTTTAATAGCCGGAGGGTCTGCTGCAGTCTGAACCAAGGAACAGTGTTAGCCTATAACCAAGTGATAAGGTGAGAGTAATGTGCCACGTTGTTAAAGTGCCACCCGGTAGACTCAGAAGGGCAGTGCGCTGTCACCTGTCCTGTGTGAAGCAAGGCTGTGGGGTCCTTCCTCTGCCTGGATTTGCCCTGTGCTTTCCACCCCGCCTTGCTGCCTTCCAGTCGAATGACTGCCATTGTCACCTTAGGGGACTCACTGAAGATGTCCTGGCCACACAGCTCTACCTTGTCCCTCACGTTTGATCGTAAGCGGCAGAAATGAAGAAAAACAATGTTTATGATTGACCTTAGGAATCAGGCCATAAAAATCACATACCATCTTTTTTTCTTTCTAGGTTTATGATGATAAAGACTACAGGAAAATTCGATTTATTGGTCGTCAGAAAGAGGTAAGTAAAAGATCTGGTGAAAGAGAGGTAAGCAGCCTTTCATATAACTGGAAAGAACTGAAAAGTGATCTGTAAGATTTAAGTCATCTTCAAATTGTGAGCATCCTAGGACCTCTGGAATTCTGCAGTTTTTCTGAATGTTGAGAGTGTCTGTATTGGTTTTGGTCTTTTCCCCTGAAGTATGTAACGTGGTGCCTTATACATGTAGCTCTGGTTTGCTTACAGATGCATGTGCTCTTTTCTTTCATTTCTGTGCCTTATATTCCTGAGACCCTTGGGTTAAAGTAAGTGACACCAATTTCTGAAATCCTTTTTCAGTCACCTTTTGAGGGATGCTTTTCATAGTTCTCACAAAACAGATCAGGCTGTGTTCTTACAGGCCCTTACATGCCAAGCTGAAGGTGGCCCATGAGCTGTTCCTCTCTGAGCGGGTCTGAAAAGCCAGTTGAGTGTGAACCATGTGAGTGTGGCTGCTTGAGAAAACACTGACGTTGGGTTCCTGCCTAGGTGAGCCTGCTTCCTTGCTGACCCACCCCCGTACCACTGACATCAGAGTCCTGAGCATTGGCCAGGCATTTCCCCCATGCACCCTGTGTTGCTCTGGCCTCTGCAGCCACCTCAAGCCCCTCCTTCCCCTTAGACAGCCTGTTGACTCCTCTTGTTATACCTCAGCTGTCCCCAAACCGAGTTCCCCACACTCTGTCCCCGAGGCGGATGGCCAACTTCTGTTCTGCTTTGTGGGTGCTGTGGAGCAGGGTGGTGGAGGTGGAGCTCAGCGCCCTGGACGGGGCATTTTGGAGCAGATGGGTCCTGAAGCCCTGGGACCAACCCTGTGGCTGGCCTCCAGGTCCCTATCTTAGCTCTTCTGAGGTTTAGCAAGCGCCCGAGTCTGTCACAAACAATCCTCTCTCCTGGAGATGCAGGTGGCTTCTGGTTTCTAGTTGCCATAGCAGGGGACAGTGGCAAAGCAGCTTAGAAACAAAGCCAGGTAAACAAAATCAGGGTTAGTGAAGCCAAGAAAGCATGAAAGGAGGAGGCAGTGCTGACCCTGCTGCCTCACAGCCGGGCAGCTCCCCAGGCCCTGAGCTGGCCATGGTCCTGAGCCCCATCCTGGCTCTGGGTCCCCTAGAGCAGGAGCCGCCAAGAGCACATCTCACGTGGTAAAGGTGGGCAGTATGTCTGAATGATGAGTTGGCATCCTACCAGGCTTTCATTCTACAGTGAAAGTTTGGCACTGAGTAATGGGTTAAGGTTTGTTTGGTTTCCCAGATACGTTACTGTCATTGAAGACCTCTGGGCATCCTGGAAACTGGTACAGAAGGACAGTCCCCTTCCCCCTTCCCCCTTCCCCTTGAGTATTTCCCTTATTACTAACATCTCGCGTGAGAGTGCTGTCTTCTTTACAACTGATCGGTTAGACACTTGAGCATCGATGCGTCAGGTCAGGGCCACAGTGCACACGAGCGTTTGCTCCCATGTCCTCGGGCTCTGACATGTATGTAACGTCGTGGCGTCCTGTCCTGCATCTTCCAGGATGGCATCGTGTGGAGTAGTTCCACTACCTAAAGGTTCCCTGTGCTGCCTCTCTTCCTCCCTCACTCCCCCAGCCCTGACAGCCACGGGCGTGCCGTCTCTGTGGTGCCGAGTGGCTGTATTATTTTAAGAAATGAACTGAACTGAAGAACAGGACCAGCAAGAGCAGGCGTCTGAGCCTTCCCGGGAGCAAGTGGGAAGGACCTGCGGGGGCTCTTGGCCAGGTTTGAGTGGAGGGCCCTCGTGGTTTGCAGGTGTTTTTCCCCTGGATCGGGAGCCGGGAAGACACAGGGCGGACTTCCTCCCAGGTTGATGCCCTGCGCCAGTGCTTCGGCATATCACCACCTGGATGGTGGGCTTTAAATGTGCACATGTGCATGCATACCTGTGTACCCACGCACCCATATATGCACCCACATGCCCACCACCAGTGTACCCATGTGTGCACCCATGTGCCCACTCACCCACATACCCATGTGCCCACTCACCCACGTACCCATGTGCCCACACGCCCACTCACCCATGCGCCCACATGCCCACACACATGCCCACAGACGTGAGAAAGCTCCAGTGGGGTGCGTGGTGCCCCAGGACTAGGAGAGGTGGCTCCGGGACAGGGAGCTCTAGAGTGGATCACACCTGTGCACTGGTTCTGAGGCTCCAGGCAGGAGGCGGGTAGTGGGGCAGCAAGCCCACAGCACCCAGCTGGCCTGGACGAGCCACCCCCTGCTTAAAAATTAATTTGCATGAAAATCTTTTTCCCTGATTTAAAAATGACATGCTTGTGTGTACATGTATATTTAGCTCAAGTTATTGGCATTAGTGTCAAAAATAACTTGATATCCAAAAAAAATGAGCTGGGTCTTTCAGTTTATTTCAGGGCCAGTGTTTTATAGAACATACTCAGCTGGGTCATCGCCTTCCTGCTCTGCTCTCAGCAGCAGTTCATAGAACTGTGTACTTTGCACCTTAGTGGGGGTACTGTCGGTCTGATGTGAGGGAGTGGGCTTTCCACAGGAGCTGTCACTCCTAGTGTCGGGAGTTTAAAAAAAGTAAAAGTTTACTAACAAATGAAGTTAAACCTAAATATCTTTATGCCCAAGTCAACTGACCATCGAGGTAAATGGAAAGGTAGTTTCACATCTTCCACCTAAAGGATAAGCATACGGCAGCAGGATGGTTAAGGGTGTGTGACACCATGTGCCTAAGACGCCCCCCACTTTTGCCAGTGCAGAGTGCGTGTGACACTGTGATGTTCTCTCTGCACTCACTGCCTGGTGACATCCCGGGCTGCTCTGCTGCTGCTCCTGGACCCTTCTAGGCAAGGTGGCAGGATGGAGCCTGGGTCTAACCTGGCATCAGAAGCCGGTGCATGGCTTCCTGTTGGGACGGGTGTGCCAAGGCCTGGGCTCTTGGGTTCCTGCGGCTGAACCAGTTCTGGGACCAGATGTTAGTCGTGGGAGGTCAGGGTCGTCCTGGGCCACTGTTAGTGATGGGGCAGCCCCCTCATGCGTGAGCCTGTGGTCACTGACTGCCGCAGTGGGGCCTGGGGGCCAGCTAGTGTGGCCTTGGCAACACGCTTGCCACTTAGTGGGTGCCGCATCGTTTACACCGTGATGGTCTTTATGGGGTGCCTGGCTTCGTCTGCAGCCGAGGAGACTCACTCCTCAGCTGCCGAAAGGCGCCGGGGCACAGGCTGTGAGGCAGGCAGCAGAGGCTTCGTGCAGAAGGCGCCTGTGGGACAGTGTGGTGGCCCTGCTTAGTGAGTGTGTTTGTTTTCATGTAGCCCCCTTCCCAGTGACTTCTGTGTTTCTGGAAATTGAAGTTTTAAGCAAAAGGTTTAAGAAGTCAATCTGTAGCTGATGGAGCTTTTTAAAAATCACTAGACCTTTCCAAAGTAGTGTCCACATTCTGTGGGTTCAGGGCATGGGTTCTGCTGAGGGGTTTGTCCAGATGGCAATGAGGCCATGGGTGGAGGGTGAGGCTGAGGAGCATGTGTTCTGAGGGGACTCAGCTGGCTTCAGGGGAAATCAGTTCAGTAAATGGTGCTTTCCTAACTTCCAGGTTGTGTTGAGGTCCCATTGTATTGAGCCCACTCTCCCCCCACAAAGGTTGATCTGTGCTTCTCTTTGTTTCCTGCTTCACGTGTGGGAGGCCTGTGTGTCAGCGGGTTCTGGACACGCGGCTGGCAGCTGGCCCAGCACGTGGCCCCGTTTGTCAGCAAACACTGAGGCTGTTCGCGGAGCTGGAATCGTGGAGTGACTGGGCCTGTTGGCTGACCTGACGTCTGCCTGGCGCTCTGCCTTGTCCAGGAGTAGCCGCTGCTCTGCTGGCCTGTGGTGGCTTGGGACGCCTATAGGGGAGGAGCGGGGACCCACCTCTGACGGCCTGCCCTCTAGGGTTGTGTTCCAGTTGAACAGTCCTTCGACCTCTGGAAATGGGGCCTGAGGGTGGGGTCGTTCCCCATGTCTGTCCTCGTGGGCTACCCTGTGGGAGAGGTGCTGGGCCCGTGAGGCGTCATCAGGTGGGATGGCCCCTGGGAGCCTGTGTTGGACTCAGACCCTGCTGCTGACAGCCAGGAGCAGTTCAGAGGATGAGGCGACAGCTGCAGACAGACTGGAGAGGCCCTTGGAGCAGGGAGGCGCTGCAAGTTTTCTGCACAGGACCATGTGGTGCTTGGCGGGTGGGAACCGCAGCCCCTGGCCCTGGCGGCCTGCCGTGATTGAGCGGACGGGTGAGGGGCTTTGAGGCACATTTGAGCCCTGTGTTGCAGGCTCAGGCCCACCTGGCACAGACACTGACACTGCTTGTATGGTTTGCCCAGTGGACACGCTGAGTCTCCTCGTGTCCCTGAGTGGCCGGCCTGTCAGGCCAGCCTTGACGAGCAGGGCGCCTCCTGTCCAGGGCCCCACATTTGCTGCTGTAGGGTTTCCTAAGGTGAATTACTGGCTGAGCCAGTACGCTGGAGTTGGTGTTTTAAATAAACTATGAAGTGGAGGGAATGTGTGCACAGCCACCCAGCCTCAGCAGTCACCCACCAGGATGCCCACCAAGACGGCTGTGCTCACTCGCGCCCCACCCTGCCACCCTGCCACCCTGCTCCCCTCTGGCACCTGGGGCTCGTGAAGCAGAACTCTGGCATGGGGTCATTGGGTCTGGAACGCGCCTGAGCAGGGCCCCGGGAGGGCACGTGATCCAGCGTCCTCACACCTAGAAGTTACCCGTGGCTCCTTTAAGTTACCACTGTATAGGTGGTGGCAAACATTCTTAATCATGTCGTATTTCAGAAATTGTACAGTTGGGCTCAGAATCCTACTAATTCCGTTGTTTTGATCCGTTTCTTGTAATCTTGAGGTCACCCCCAACACACACACATACACACGCACCCCCACCCATTCCTTTTCCTCCTTGGAACACGCTTGTCAGGAGCCCCAGGTTCTATTTGCTGTGGGGTTGCCCACAGCCAGGCGCCCCAACTGCAGCCCAGTTGTGCTGTGTGCCTCTGGTCCCCGGGTGTGTGTCGGGGCCAGGGTGGGGTCCCAGGGTGTGTGCTGGGGTCAGGCCTAGTGTGGCTTGATGAGAGTCTTTGCTGAGCCCGCTGCGTGGATGGGGCCTGGTGCCCCTGTGTCAGCCGTGGCCGGGCTGTGACGGTGAGCACCTCGCAGTCAGTGAGTTCGTGTGACGGGAGGGATGATGTGCCCTTAGTTCTGACCAGCTGGAGCACCTGCATGGAGAGGACCTTTGGTCCCCAGAGGGAAGGGCGAGAAATGCTTCGGTCTTCCTCTCTGTGGACTACTTTTAAAAATGAGTTGATTCACTCAAGTAAGGCATTTAATGCATTTAAAGTTTTTATGAAGTCATGGATTTTAGCATATTTCCCAGGTCCCGCTGCTCCCATGGGGGCGTGTGCCCATGTTGGCTCCCTGTGGCTGACAGTCTCTTGACTCCTTTCACATAGCACACCCTGGGTTGGTCTTTAACATTTCCTGCCCAGCGCCTGTCAGCGTACCCATCCCTTCAGTGCGCAAGGGCGGTGAGACAGTAGGGGCTCTGGGTGCTCACTGCCATGTGAGGCCCTGCTTCCGACCTTCCCTGGCTGGTGGAGCTGGGGAAGTGCGTGTGTGTGTTTGTGTGTGTGTGCATGCGTGCAGAGGGAGGAGGGATGGGGTGGGGGAGGAGAGCGCCCAAGGAAGCATGTGAACTGCACTTGGGCCCCGTGAACCCAGGTGAGGCCCAGGAGACCTCTTTGTACTAGTTGAGTTCTCACAACATTTCTGTAAGTTTAAACTTGTAACCAAAGGGAAGGTTAAATGTGTGCATGTGTGTATTTCGTGAATTAAGGTTTGATGAAATGGTCTTGTGTTTTACCTATGAGAGTTTTTCCTTCTTGTTCCAGGTGAATGATAACTTCGCCATTGATTTGATAGCAGAGCAACCCGTGAGCGAAGTTGGCAGTCGGGTGATAGCGTGTGACGGTGGCGGGGGCGCTCTTGGCCACCCCAAAGTGTACATAAACTTGGTAACGTGCCCCATCCTTTTGTCTGGTCCATACCTGCAGCACACACAATGGGACTGAACAGAGCGGTTGTGTGATGCGCAGCCATGCACACTCACTGTCACACACAGGCATCTGTCCCTGGAAGCACTGTTTACTGTCTGTGTCCACTGACAGGTGCACCCACAGAGCCGTGGGGAGGAGGATGTGGACCTTAGAGGAAGATGGCTCGGGTAGAGCCCAGACATGCACAGCAGTCAGGAAAACGTGCCCATGGACTTGGGGAGAGGCAGGGGGTCAGCGGGTCCCACCCTCACCCCTTCTGCCTGTGGCTTGGACTCCAGTCTCGCTGGGGGTGGGCCTCAGCCCAGCGGTGCTCCCCCTGCCCCCCGGTCCACAGAGACTGCGCTCCTTGGCTGAGCTGAGGGCTGGCAGTGGCGGCCGGCCTTTGAGATGACCACGTGCGCCAGGGCAGGGGCCTGTGGCGGGCCAGCATGAGCCTGGTCGGGCCCGGCCTGTGGTGCCACCCAGCTCCTGGTCTGTGGCCACCGCAGATGCTCAGGGCGCTGCTCACTGCCATATGTGCTTCCATGTCCCTCGCCTACATGTGCTCAGATTTGAAGGAAGGAATGGGAACACGAGCTCTTTTCTTTTGAAATTTTTCAGGACAAAGAAACAAAGACGGGGACATGTGGCTACTGTGGACTGCAGTTCAGGCAGCATCCTCACTAGCATGCCTGTGCCCGCGGGCCCAGCCCCTGGGGCAGAGCGCCCGGTGTCAACATGAAATAGGCTTGGATTTTGTGCCAAATAAAGGCTGTTGTTGAAGATGACCGTCCATGTTTGTTTCTTTCACAGACGGGCTTTGTGACGAAGGTCCACTTAGAAGTGTGGGCCATGGGGGTCCGCCCCCAGGGTGTGCCTGCTGCCTCGAGACTGTGTCCTGTAATCCGTGCGGCCACCCTGCATGCCTGAGCAACGGGAGGGGAGACTGGAAAGAATGGCTTTTCTTTCTTTTGCAGAAAAGTGGAGGTTTGGAGAGCTCAGGGCCCCCATGGGGTCTGGTGCTGGATACGGGCCTTGGCCCTGCCGGAAATTGCCACGTCTACACCCATCCCCACCAAGTTGCTCTTTCCTTCTGTCCTGATCTTCAGGTGGTTTAGAGCTATCGGGTCCTGGGCATAACCGGCGGGCGGTCCTCCTGTCCGAGGGGAAGACACTGGGTGTGGGGAGGTCAGAGAGCCGTTCCTGGAGCCACTCATCTGGGGGAGGGCTTCCCCCCACGGTTGCTGCCCGGTCCTGGGGGTTGGGTGGCAGCGTGGTAGGCCATGCAGGAGGCATGAACACGGTCCCGCCGAGTGGGAGCTGCCTGGGTGCAGGGGGCTCTCGGTCAGGCCCTTCCTGGAGAGGCGGCACACCTGGCAGTCAGGCGAGGCCTTGGGAAGGGGGAGGAGGCCAGGGGTCCTTGGTGTCCAGGCAGGGCGGGTGGAAGCTGGAGGGCCTAAAGGTCTTGGTGTGGAGTGAGAGCAGGTCAACGCCACGAGGGGAGAACTGGAGAGAAGCGGATCTGCGCCGGGAGAGGCGGGGCCAGGAAGGCGGTGTGGGGCTGCAGAGTGGACGGCGGCAGGCAGCCCTGACACGAGCGAGCGCCCAGGTTGGGGCCTCTGCCTCACCTGCTGAGGTGGTGAACCCACGCAGTGTTGGGGTCCACCAAGTGCTTCGTGCACTGGGACACCGCACTTAACGTTAAATACTGGGCAAGGTGAGTGACACTGTCTTTCCCAGTGAAGCCATTTCAGGAGAGGCCCTGCCGGCTCACGGTGCAGGACACACCGATGTCCTCAGGCTCCGGAGGTCTGGGTGGGTTGGGGCCTCTGCATCTCACTTCACATGCCACCCGGCTGCCTGCCCTGGGGCCTTCACGCCTGGACTGTGCTCACCTGGGGCTGGTTTGCTGTTCTCCAGAAGAGAAGGCGTGAGGCTGGAATTGCTGTCCCTCGGTGGTGGACTTGGGGGACGTCCTCTGGGCCCACATCCCTTGTGGGGAGGTAGATGCCTGCAGGTAGAATTTCCTGTCGTGGTTGGAGGACGTGGGTGTTTCTTGAGTCAATTTTGGTAGGTTGGGTTCTTTTCTACAAATCTGACCATTTTACCTTGGTTTTCAGACTGACTTGCATGAAGCCATTGGAGTGTTTGCTCGGGGCCTCGCCTGTTGTGGGCAGTGCCTTCCCCTCTCAAGGGCTCCCGTGTCTTTCGGGCTCTTGTTTTTCTGCGCACCTCACGGGAGGCTGACGGACTGTGTGTGTTTCCAGCTGTTTTCACTAACTGGCTGCTGGTGTTTTGGGTTGAGTGGCTGCTGCCCATGACCCCTTTCCATGTGCTTGCCTTTTATTTTGATGTCCTTTTTCCAAAGTTCAGAGGCATGTACTTCCCTTAGGTTGACTCTCAGCTTTTCATCAGTGTTTAATGCCGTAAGGCTCACACTCATTTCGGCTTTAGCCACAACCCCTAATTTTGATAGGTTGTGTGTCTTCAGTCTTCAGTTTTAAACATACTGTAAAAGTGTAGTTGTGGATGGCTAAGCGTGCGGGATATTTTAAAAGCTCGGTTGGGTTGTGGTCTGAGGATGGTGTCTGTATGAGTTCACGCTGTCTGCAGAGGCATGCCGCATGGCCACCACATGGAGTTTGTGTGGCATCCTGCATGGGCTGCAGAGACACAGCCTTTCGGTGTGTGTGTGTGTGTGGCTGGTGGGTGGTGGTCCCCGACGTGGGTTTGTGTCTCCTCTAAGCTCTCCCGTTTCCTGTGTAAGGAGCTGCATCAGAGGCTCCACTGTTCTTCCTGCGGCCAAGGATGGCTTTGTCTGCCACTGAGTTGACCCTCTTGTATTATGAAGTGACTACTTTAATCCCTATTAAAACATTTCACTTGCAGGCGCGCTCTGTCTCGGCGGCCACACTGGCTTGCTCTCGTTTGCTGCGTGCAGCGTGCGGCTCCTGGGAACACAGTGCGCGTGCGTCCTGCTCCCTGTAGAGAGTTCTGTCTCACTGAGGTTTCAGTCTGTTTCCCTTTAACGCAATGGCTGCCATGCGTGGGCCTGGGCCTCTTGTGCCCTGTCCTGCCGGTCCAGCTGTGCCAGGCTTCTGTTTCTTCTTTTCTTGAAAGAATCAATTTTTCATTCTCTTTTTCTCTCCAATACAAGTTAGTTTTTCTTCAAACCAGAAAAGTCAGATGAAAATGGGGAAATATTGCAGCTCAAATGATAAAAAGAATCTTAAATACCAGAATACAGGGCAGTATAAAAAGGCACCCAACTTTGAGGGAGCCAAGGAAAAGCCATCACAGGTACTTTATAAAAATACAAAGGGCCAGCAAGCGCATGTGCGCCGACAGCTCAGAGCCGTGGTGCCTGAGCAGACCAGGGGTGGGGCAGCGTGGGCCAGGGGGCCACACACCTGAGGAGAGGGGACTGGCCTCTGGGAATCGGTCCCCAAGAGCTGACTGCCTGGCATGGGAAAGGTACACTCAGGGACGTTGGTACTTGGCAAATTGTCCAAAGCGTGGGCCTGGCTAGGTTCTTTTTATTCTGCGTGATTCAGTGAGGTGTTTGAAGCCATTAGAATTAATGATGTGGGTTTGGGATTTACTGGCATGGAGTATGTACATTTTGTCTGTGAAGAGAGCAATAGCAGGAGGATCTGTAGGATCCATGTGTTTTGACTGTGTGACCCATTTGAAGCAGCATTGCTAGAACACAGGCCATTCTGGGAAAGAGCTGGGTGATTTCCACTATTCTTTGTGTACCTATTACAATTTTTATAATGTATCATAAATGATAAATACCCTGTTTCCACACAGATTTTCACAGGGAAGTAGTATCTCATGAACCGGATGGATTGAGAGTTTCAGAGAAAACTATCCATTCGGCCTGTGGTTTCAGCTTCCTGTTAGTTCCTAAACCCGGAGCTGCTTGTTCACCCCAAACTCACACTCCAGCCTCTGTTCTGAGGTCTGGAACCAGCCCGTCCGGACACACTGTCTAGTTGGGAACAGGCCACAGCCTCCTCACATCAGGGTCTGCGATTGGACTTCCCCAGCGCATGGGCGCCGGCCTTCACACTGAGCACCTCCAGGCCCCAAGGCTGTCAGGAAATCAGAATGCATCTCCTGGGGGAACAGGCTCCAGGCCCTGACCCCGAGTGTGCTTGGACAGCAGGAGTTGTGGGGTCTGGAGCAGTGCTCTGGGCCTGGAGGTGACCCTGCCAGACCTCAGGAATCTGTCCCCAAGCCAGGCAGCCGCTGCAGCTGGGCCCTCCACCCCGGGGCGTGCAGCCAGGGGAGGAAGACCTCCCCACCCCTCCCCTGCCCAGCCCCGGTGTGCTCAGTGTATGCCTGGGGGGCCGGGGTCAGGCCTGGCCTCGCAGAGGGTGCAGATCACGGAAGGGCTGTGCTGTGCTGCCTGCTCTCCTTAGGCCCTGCAGCCAGCTCCAGCCCCCACAGGGGGCCTTCCCTGGTCCACGCAGAGGCCCACAACCCGATGCTCATGGAGAATGCTGGCTGTCTGGGGGCCCCACTGGGGAGCCGCGCGGGTAGAGCCTCTGTATGTTCGCTTTGTCCGGTTGGCTGGTTGTGTGGTAGGATGCGCTGGGAGCACATCTCCATCCCTGTGGGAGCCTGGCCATGTGGCAGGCACCTCGTGTGGCTGTTTCTGGAAGCCCTCCTGACAAACCGCCACGAAGTGGGTGCTTAAAACACAGGAACCCGTTCTCTGCCAGAGACCAGAAGTCTGACAGCGAGGTGTCCGGGCCTCACAGGGCCTCACCCCACTGGAGGCACTGAGGCAGGACTCTACCAGGCGCCTCCGGCGCTAGGAGCTGGCAGCCCAGCCGTCTGTCTCCATGGGCAGGTGCCCATATCCCTGCTGTCAGTCCTGTAAGGACACCCTAACCCACTACAGCCTTGTCATAACTGATGGCCGCTGCCAAGGCCCACTTTCCGGTAGGTCCCATGCGGGGCAGATGGGTTTTGGGGGGCGTGTCACCCTAGAATGGGGGACCGAGCACTCTTACTTATCACACTCATTCACCCTTCTCCTGGACTTTCCCCCGCTAATGTTCTGAAATGTGTGGGGCAAGGCTGGGGTAGGTAGTGCTGCCAGGGAGGGCCTTGTGTCTGGGGGGGCCGCCACCCGTGTGCAGGAAGGCGGGCTCCGGGGGCCTGGGCTTCTGCCCAGACCAGCTGGGGTGCGGTGAGGCTCAGATGGGTGTTTTACCCACAGCCTCCATGCAGGGCTAGTGTTCCTTCGGCTGGAAGCCAAGAAGCCAGGGTTTTCTTGTGGAAAAATGATTGAGTAAGCACACAAAGTTGAGCAGTTTGTGTGAGAAAGTAATAAAAGTTGCATTGCTGTCTACCAGTTAATCTTGAGACCTTAAAATAGAAACAACTATTTCTGAAGCCGAGTGGAAGCAAATGGAAACCTCCTGAAACATGAGGTTCACATACAGTGTCTGGTCAGCAGGCCCGGCGCACCAGTGGAGAAGCGGGCACCCCAGCCCCAGGTGACGGGCTTGCGTGGCGGCAGTTCCCCCTGCCTGCTTGGGAGTGGTGTTTGAGGAGAAACACAAGTTACTGCGTGGCTCACAGGCAGTCGTGTGATGACACAGCTCCGAGGGGACAGGCGTGTGGCTAGGGACCTGACCTGCCGTTGGCACAGTGGGCCTGGCTGTCCCCCCATCTGGCCCGTGCCTGCCTGGAGCTGCCACTAGGCCCCAGCCCCATGCGCGGGGGAACAGGAAGTCCATCCTGGGAGCCTCTGAACAGCCTTGCCTGACGCCTCATGACCATGGAGGGGTCCTCCGCCCAGACCCACCCCCCACTAGATGCAGACTGACTCCTCTTTTGCAGTCACTGAAAACACATAAATATCATAGCTTCCTTTATGGACAAGAAATGGGATGCCCGTGTCAGAAGTGACCAGGTCACACGAGCAGATGTGCATGCCCACCTGTGGGAGGCAACCCCGCTGTGTGGTCTCTGGAAAGCCCTGCAGTCGGTGACACTCAGTAGATGCCACAGGTGAGGTCCTGTCCTTCTCAGACACGCCCCTGCCCACGGCCTCCAGGCTGCAAACGCAGCTGGTTCTGTGCTCAGCCTCAGGAGCTACAGGAGATGTGGCAGCTCCCCCAGGCAAGACCTGGCTGCTGTCTGCCAGCAGCATCTGTGAGCTCTCGGGCTGGTTCTAGAGGAGGGAGTGGGATGCTGGGAAGGGAAACCGCCCCCCCTGGACTCTGACTCGGTCCTCCCCGGGGCAGCAGGCTTGGGGGTGGATGCGCACTGGGCTGCAGGCAAGGAGGCGGGCTGCTCGGTCGCCCTGCCGGAAGCGCCCACTAGACCATCCCCAGAGGGTGTGGGCTGCCTGCCCCGCTGCCTCTTTCCTCTTTTGCTGGTGGAGTCTGGGCTTCCCCTGCACCCAGTGGGAGGAACAGTGGGCTGCCGGCTCCGCTTCCCGCAAGCAAAAGATCCCGACTCTCACAAGGGAAATGGCCGAGGGCATGGCTGCGGGTGGGAGCCTGGAAGAGGCAGGGCTGGATGACCTGGGCAGAGTTCTGGGGAAGGCGGCCTGTGGGGCCAGGACCCGTGGGGCCTGTTGTCCCACTGCCGCCCACTGGGGAGCAGGCAGGCGGCGCCAGCAGAGATGCCATCCGGGAGCAGTCCCTGGCCACCCAGAGTTTGCACAAGGGCGCCCGGGGCCCAGGGTCCTGAGGGCAGTGATGAAGGCTTGCCTGGGGTTAATGGGGGCACTCCCACCAGGTCCGCCAGCTGAGACGAATGCTGGGCGCTGGGTGTGGAACCCTCCCTTAAGGGGACCAGCAGGGCCTGGGGGCCCTGTCACTTCAGGCTCGCCGCCAGGGAAAGGGCCACATGTTTGGAACGGGTGCTTCTGGGCACTGATGGCATCCTGTGCCATTGTGACTTAATGGCCGGTAAAACAGACAAGGTCAGTGGCCCCTCGGACTTCTTGGGGTGAAGGCTGGGGCCCCTGACAGGCAGTGACACAGCACAGCTGAAGGGCAGGCAGTGGCCAAGGAGAACTGAGGGGGGCTCGGTGGGGAGATGACTGTGCCGAACAGCCAGCCACCCAGTCACCTGCAGGGCCCCCTGCTGCTGGCTCCGTGTCTTCCTTGCCCTGGACCCCGGGGGGCTAGCGGGCCGTGGCTGAACTGGTGCAGGCCGAGGGGGCTGGTGGGGCTGGGGCCACCTCACCTACAGCTTCCTTCCTATTCCCGGCCAGCTCCAGCCTTGGGTCCCCCAGGACTTCCCAGTGCCGGCGGCGCCTCCCCTGAGTGAGTGAGGCTCCAGGATGCCGGGGCCTGCACCGTCCTTGGGAGGCCATCCACAGTCACCTACTCACGCACGTGCAGCCACCCCGGAGGGTGGGCTTGGGGCCCAGAGCTTCCAGGCTGCTCAGAGGGGCCTTGGAACCAGCACAGCTGCCTAACACCACCCCTCTCTCCTCCATCCCCTGGGCGGGCACCTGGGCTCCCAGCGCCTCCCAGGGAAGGAGCCTTTGGCTGGACTTGGGGAGCCCACCTGAGGCGCCCACACTGCCGGCCACAGTCCTGGGGCAGCTACGCAGGTAGAAACAGCCCCAAAGGAAAATGCCTGTTTCCATCGCTCAGTGTCAGCGCAGACGTGAGATGACAGATGGAGAGAGACTGTGCTGAGGAGCGTGGGGAAAAGTGGGCACCCCCTGCCCGGGCCTTCCCGTCACGTCAGAGCAGCGAGGGTGTGATGGCCTGGGTCTCACATTCCCTGGCTTCTGCTAAAGCCATGCGAGGCACCCCCAGCGTAACTTTGTCTGGCCGTTGGCTGTCAAGACCATTTTTAACATCAAGTTCTCTTAACAAAGTCAATCTCCTTCCCACCTCATTTTAATTTTCTCCAAGAAGTCAATAAATCACACCCAGGAGGGGGAGGGAGGGAGGTGCCATTCCCCGTGGTGTCGGACGCTAGTGGTTCTCAGATCTTCAGATTTCAAAGACCAGCGTGGGGAGTGGAGGTGTTTACTCATGGCTGCCCACTTCTGATGCCAGGGCAGAGCCATGTGAGGTGTGCAGTGTGTCGAGTGAAAACGAGCATGCGTGCTATCTCCAGCAGGACTGGAGCACCTTCTGGGCAGCGGCGGGCGGTTCGCCGTCCCGCGCTGTCATGCATGGGTCCGGTAAGTCTGTTTGCCACAGCAGCATGTGGCAAGCCGGACGAGGCCCCAGAGGCTCCGTGCACCCCAGCAAACCTGCCCAGGGCTGCGGGCCGGGTCTCCCCGGGCTCCAGGTCCAGGGCCCGCCGCACACCCAGGTCTGGCCTGCTGGAGTAGGAGGCGTGACCCCAGCCCCGTCTCCTCTCCCCTTAGGGGTCGGTGTTGGTGTCGCCAAGACCCCTGGGTGGATGGGGTGTGGGAGCCGAGTACTCCCTGAGCAGGGACGAACGTGAGGTGACCAGTGTGCAGAGGGAAGGCCTGACCGAGGTTGTCCCTTTCCTACCAGGCCACTCACCCATCTCTCACCTGTTCAGGGAGCACGGACCTGCCCTAGGCAGGTGGGGGCACCCGCACTGGAGCCACCCCAGAGGGCCAGGGACAAAGGCCACCGAAGCAGTTCAGGGACAGAGACAGGAGAGGATGAGGGGAGGAAGGGCGCCCTGGGAGGAGCAATGCTGGTGGGACTTGGGTGGGTGGGTGGGAGGGGCTGGGGGGCTGGGGGCCGGGGGCTCCCGTTCCCTGGACAAACCCCGGTCAGGGCATGGAGTGGGGCATGGTGGCCCAGCCGCAGATGTCTGACCCCCATCAGGGCACCTGCTGGCGTGGCTCCCCTGCCACGTCCTCTGCTCAAGGCTCAGAAGCGAGGACAAGGACGGCCAGAAACGAGGATGTTCTCTCAGACTGAGGATGTGCAGGTGGGGAAACCCTCCACCCCCTTGGCTGTATTTGAGTGCCTTCCAGGCCCTGAGAGCTGGATCGTGGGAAACTGCCTTGTGCTATGATCTTGGAGAGTTTTATTTGAAATAGATAGTGATTTCATTGTAATAAAAATGAAAACCATTGTGGTGTAATGGTTTCTAGGAGGGTGAAGAAAGAGCCTGGGGCCAGAGGAGCAGCTACGTGCCCTGGGGCGGTGCTGCGTTGGCAGGAACAGGGAGCCGGGCACTCTGGCGGGAAGCATCCTCTGCCGACTGGGCGGAGGAGAGAGGTTCACCCCCCTCAGGTGCAGCTCCTGGAGTAGCCCCACCTCAGGGGTCCCACTTGCACAGGGCCCCAGGGCATACCGCCCACCACCCTCTCAGCAGTTTTATGAATGCCTGTCCGGGGCTCTGGTGGCCAGAGCGGGAGAAGGACGCGAGCCCACCCCTCCCCCTGTGCCCTCCAGAGCGTGGGCTCGGTCAGTCCTCCCATCTGCGGGCCCCGACCTGTCCACCAGAGGGCAGTGGCGTACAGCGTGCCCGTGGGTCCCAGGGGCTAGGAGCCCCGCCATCCCAGCTGCGTCTGTGATGGAGGCCAAGGCCAAACAGAGCTGGCCTCACCCCTGCCCTGCTGGGGAGACATGACCTGTGGAGGCCAGCTCCGCTCTGTGGGGAGAACAGCTGAAGGCCACTGTCCCTCGGGGCCCCTCCTCTGAGCTTGGGCATCCCACCAAGGGACCCTTGCCCCTGCCCACTGCAACCCATGGAGGCTTCCTCTGCAGCCCATCACAGCTTGTGGGCAGGGCAGGGGGGTGATGGCAGAGAGGCCTGGTGGGGCCGCCGCTCCCTGCCAGACCCATGGGCTCTGTGGCCACCAGGGATCTGGGTGTCCACGGGCCACGGCCTCCGGCAGAGGGTGTGTCTCACTGAAGCGCCTGCTCATGGGGCGAGGGGCTCACCTGCGCGGACTTTCCTGAGACCTGGCATCTTCATTCTCTGAAAGCGAGCCACAGAGGAGTCCTGGGGGGTCTGGCTGCTAAGGGAGGAGCTGGGTTCTGAGGGTGGGGTCCGGGGTGGCTGGGTCCCTGGTGACAGAACCCGGCCCTGTGTCAGCAGCTCGATTCCAAAGAGGCTCTGTTAGGATTAGATGTGGGGAAATTGTGAATTTCATTTTTGTGCAGTTGATTTAAAATTTAAAATGATTATGTCTAAGCCAATTAAGTTTCAGTTCATCACCCTCCAAATGCACACAAAGTCTTACAAAATATGAATCAGGAGACTTAGGAACTCTTAGGACAACTTAATTGCCATGTAGGTGATCTGCTTTGGGATTGCCACGTCACGAAGCAGACCTTACAGATGGCGAAAGAGGGATGGAAGCCAGGCAGGTCCAAGACTGAGATCACCCCGACCATCTGATACAAGTTCTGGGACTATTTCATGCACGTGGGTTCCTTCTCCTGGTTTGAAATAAGTATGTGTTTCCTCTCTGACCTTTCTCTTTGGGGATTTCTGGAATTTTCATAACTTAGGGACTCTAGCGGAGAAAGCCTGTTTTCAGCCCTGCGAAGTCGAAACTCCCCCAGATACCTTTGGGGTCAGCCAGCCCTTGCCTGTGCTGCCTCTGTGGCAGTTTTGTGGCACGCGGCAGCCAGGCTGATGCTGTGTGTGCTGGAGTCTACACGCCACGGCTGGTCAGTGCACGATGGCCCGTGCCCTTTTCCGGGAACACTCGTGTGGCTTCTAGGCTCAATGGCCTGAAAATCCATCAGATGGGCGCCCACCTCTCCAACCAGGCAGGGAGGTCAGCCCCAGGCACTGCCCTCACTCACGATGGCAGGGCCCCATGGCAGAGCTCGGCCCTGACGGTCGGTCCCAGCTGGATTCAAACCCTGGCTCGCTAGTGACCGATTGTGAGCATCGCCATCTGAGCAAATCCCGTTTCCTCCTCTGGGACCTGCAGGGGCTCCAGCTCCCTCAGGGTGGCCATGGGCATTGAATCACACCCGAAGCTCAGAGCCCAGCAGCCAGCAAAGCAGTTGGCCCAGCAGGTGTGATGGGGCCCCATCCTTGCCTGCAGAGGGCGGGACGGGGGTGACCTTTCTCACAGCATCTGCAGGCAGGTGGCCTGCACCAGGTCGGGATGTGGGGAGGCCAGTTAAGGTAGGTTACCCAGCGGGCAATAGGGACATTCTCAGTTACACGAACAGCAGAATCAGGGATAGGAGTAGTTGGCCCACTTGCTCCAGCCAGTGATTTGACCAAAACACTCAAGGAACTTGTGATCAGCAAAAGGTTTAGGGGAGTTAGTTGTGTCCCAGGTGTGTGCCAGCCCAGAGAAAGCTGTGGGAGGGCCACACGTGGTGGGCAGTGCCATCCTGGGTTCTGGGGCGCAGCAGCCTTTCTGCGGGGCCTTTATGTGGTGGATGGTTTGGGAACCAGCTGGCGGTGTAGTCGGCGTCTGGCCACTGTTTAGTGGCTCTGTGGTGTCGGGGGTCCGTCTGGGTCGTTGGGTTCCTCCGGGGAAACTGGTCAGGTCTGGCTGGAGCAGAGGATCCAAGGCGGGTGCCCAGGCCTGGGGCCCCAGGAGTTCCCTCGGTAAGAGCTGTGTGTGACAGGTGCCCAAGGCCTCCCCCGCGCGGCACTTCGTCCATGGGGAGCTGCTGGCTGCCCCTGCCCAGGGGCGTCCTGGCTCCCCTGGGTCCCTTCGACTTCGGCAGTTACCACAAGGGTCACCAAAAGGGGGGTCTGAGCCCCATGTGCAGACTAAATTGCTTGGTAAGAAACACTTTCACTGCTCAAAGGACATTGGAAAGCTTTCATTTTGTCTTTATTATTTATAAAAGCTACAGAGAAATTGTTGACACTCGTGAGTCAGAAAGACTCTGAAACTCAACCTTCAGACGAAGGAGGAGATGAAGAAGTTGCACAAGATGGGTGGGGCATCCCCTCCGCTGGTCTCCAGGCAACAGGGTAGCGTTGATGGCCGACTCCCCTGCATCCGCACCTGCCATGGTGCAGGGCCCTGGAACACGTGGGGGGCACCTGCTGGGGATGCCCTCAGGGAGGTGAGCAGAGGTTGGGTGGGTCTGTCGCAGACAGACGTCTGTAAATCAGAGCGCTGGGCGTCTCCTTTGGCTGGGGGGGTCACACAAGCCTTGCTGGGAGGGGACATTGCAGAGCCTGCGGGAGGAGGACCAGGGGAAGGAGGTTCCTGAGAAAACCAGGATGTGGGGCGTCTCCGGGAGGAGGGGCCCCAGGTCTGAGGCCCCGCTGTCCCCAGGGGTGACCATGGGGGGCTGCGCAGGCACATTGTCCTGAACGCTGTATGTGGTGAGGGGATGCATGGCGTACTTTCAGAGGTCCCCCTGCCTCTCTGGGGGGCAGGGGCACATGGAAGCAAGAAGGCCAGCAGGACACACAGCGGACTGTGGCCTGAAGTGGGGTGCATGTCCCTTGAGCACCATGGGGACGTGCCTGCATGCACACCACACACCTGGCAGATTCAGGCCTGGCCCGAACTGTGCCTTCTCCTTGGGCCCCTCTTCTCGAGCCCTACCCAAACCCGCGAACGCCTGGCCTCCCTGCTGAGCCTGACAGGCAGGAACACTGTCCCCCGATTTCCCGAATGCTCACCATCACCTGAAATTAGCGCCCTTCCCCTGCAATCCAGGGGCCCTCCTCACCTCCCGACCTCCCAGCTGTTTGGTGCCCACGAGCTGCCAACCGATGGCAAGTGGGGGCAGCCCTGAGGGTATTAGACCAGCCCAGCCTGAGGGACCGTAGGATGTCTCTGACTTTGGTCCTGGACCGTGGAATGTTTCATAGGTTCTCACTGTGCTGGTCTTGTGATGGTTCATCTCCCAATGGGGACTCAGGGACTGGGTGGGCCCAGCAAGGATTGAGTCCTTCAAGCCCACAGCTGTGGAGGGGCACACTTCCCCCAGGCGGGTGCGGCAGGGCCAGCTTCTCCCTGCCCGTGCCTTCCAGGCACCCCAAGCCCAGATGCCTCTGCTCGCCACCCTGGAGGCCTCCATCTCACTTCCTGCTCATCTCCGGAGGGGTGCGGTCTCCATCCTGAAGGCAGCTCTGCTCTGTTCAGCACTCAGCCCCCCTGCAGCCAGTTGCTGAGGACCAGGTCCTGCAGAAACTTCCCAGCCCGCGTTTGCCGGCTCCACTGCTGGCCGGGTTCTTTGAATGAGTCCCCGAGTTTTCCCTCCACCGCCTCACAGACGATCTTGAAAAATGAAACCAGCCCCCGCGGTGGGGGTGGGGATGCGACTGTGGAAGGCACAGTGTGGCAGCTGACACAGGGCACTCCCTTCTGGCCTGAGCAGGGGACACTGGGCAGAAGGCTCAGCACCCACGTGGGTGTGGCTGGGGCCCAGACAGAAGGGCGGAAAGAGCTAAGAGGCCATCCAGGGCCTGGGTGGCGACAGTGAGTCCTTGGGAGGGCCTCCGCAGTGAGGCACAGAGGCAGGGGAGCCCGCGGGCTGACTCGTGCACCCCCAGCTTTTGACCACTTCTGCCTGTGCAACTGCTGGGGACAAGCTGCAGCGGAGGGCAGTGTGGGCGCCCCTGAACCGGCAGGAAGGGGGTGTGAACGCCCCTCCCAGGCAGGGAGGGAGTGTGGTGCCCCCTCCTGTCTCTGGCCTCAGGGCTCAGCCTAGCGGGTCATCGTGCCCCACTGAGGGCTGCCTGGAGCCCCACTGTGTTCTGTGGGTTTGTGGACACAGTCTCCTGCTGCAGGTGGGTTAGAGGACATTATTGTATGTTATGAACGTGTCCAGTCCTCTCTTAATTGGCCTTCCGTTGTCCAGCAGGCGGCAGCAGGCAGAGGGTGCAGGGGAGCTTGTACCGTGGCCCCCTGGGGACCGCTGCCCCTGGCGCCTGTCACCCAGCCCCGCACTGACCATTCTGTGTGAGCCTCCTTGGGGGCACAGAGGAAGTTCTGTGTGGGAGGTGGACAAACAATCCTTCCTGGCAGACGGGCACTCCCGCGGGGCTCGGGATCCCAGCCTCCTGGGCCAGCAAGGCCTCCCAGCTTTCTGCGGCCCATCTGCAGGCACCCACCCTGGAGAGCCGGGGGACGGCTCAGCTGCCTCTCCGGATGGCCGTTTCGGAGCCAGAGGACCGAGAAAGCCAGGCTCCCCTGGGGTTGGCCCGCTTTCCTCGCAGGGCCGAATGGACGCTAAGGGCATTTCTGAAAAGTCTCCCTGGGAGATTCCTTCCTCAGTCTTGGGTGACATGTGACTTGCACCCAGCTACTCTGGTTCTGCCTCGGTGTCACGGACCCATCCGTGTCCCTCGTCAACTCCTGTCCCTGCGTCCCTGTCGTCTAGCTGACACTGGAACCTTACAACGATCTGCATGTATGTCCTTGTTTCCCCCAGCCTGTCTGTCCTGAGGGTCCTCCCAGTGCGGCAGGGCCGCCACCGGCCACTCTGAGAGCCCTCTGCCAGAGACTGCGACGGCCACTCCTCTCTGAAGGCCCGTCCCTGTGGACCCGGGAGGACATCCTCACGCAGAGGAGAGGGCGTGCTGGCCAGCTGCCCCGGTGGCCCTGACGGGGGGAGAGCAGGAAGGGGCCAGCCTCAAGCTCTGTGGGGCCCATGCTGGCTGGCACATGCTGCTGTCTGACCCCAAATGCGATTCCCACATTCCCAAGTGCACTCTGTAGCTGTGGTATCCAGCACACGGAGGTAGTTGCTCACTTGTAACTTTTAATTTTACTTGAGCTACACAAAACACAATGACGTGGACACTTTCCATCGTAGCCACCTCTCTGAGAGGCCCCAGGCCATGTCTTCTCTCGTTTTTGTTCTCTGTTTTCTCAGGTTCCCATGCAAGTGTGACTTGTGTGAACATAGAGGAAGCCTTGTTAATTTTACAAAGGAGTCCACACGCATGCACAACAGCCATGCACAGATACATGTACACACTCCAGACACACCACATGCATCTCTGCATGCATGACAGCCACACACACACGCATGTACACCCTCCACAGACACCATGTGCACGCACTACAGCCACACACACACACATATACAAGTGTACATGCACACCACAAACACCACACGCATGTGCACACACCATAATCACATGCATACACACCTGCATACACACACACAGACCCCAAAGGCCACCCAGCCACGATTCCTTGCTCCATGTCACCTTCCTCGGTGACACTGAAAATGCTTTTGCAATGTGAGCTGCCACCCATGAGAACAAGCCCCATCCTGAAACAGAAGGTTCTGGGAGTCGCTACCCCTGCTGACTGCTGGCTGCTGGGCTGGGGGCTGAGGGGCAGCCAGCAGAGCTCACAGCTGCGGGCCTGGCCCCAAGAGGCCAGAATCGGATGTGAGCAGCACCATGGCAGGTGCCAGTGGCTCTCAGGTCCACAGTGGCCGGGGCCACGCAGCCCAGCAGAGCCGGTGGCAGCTGTGCTAGGGCTATTTCCACGGGCATTCGTCTGCTGCCTCCGGGTCTCCCCAAAGACGTGCGTGGTCCATGGGCTGTGACACACAGGAGGATCTGGCCTCCTGAATGCCAGAGGACTCCCTCCTGTCCCTGCACAGCCAGAGAGGCCGCCCTGCATGGAGCTGTGTCCAGAGTTGTGCGTGTTCCCGCTCTGGCTTAGGAAGGGATTCAGAGCCTGGTAATTCAATCTGCTGCAGCATTAACACCAGGAGAAAATACCATGTACCTCTTAGGCCAGAAAGAAACAGCTTGGAGAGATGACTCCACATCAGTTTAAATACCATTAAAATCTTAAGCAAACCAACTCAAGTAAAACTCCTCCAGCCTTAATGCCCTTCACCCCGCCCACCCATCCACATGGGTCCCCGCCCCCCCTTGCTGCGGGCC
Organism: Manis pentadactyla; assembly: GCF_030020395.1. NCBI lineage: Eukaryota > Metazoa > Chordata > Mammalia > Pholidota > Manidae > Manis > Manis pentadactyla. The sequence goes on along the minus strand of NC_080020.1, from coordinate 140,939,004 downwards.
CTCCCCCTGCCTCTCTGGGAGCTTCAACACCTAGGGCGCTGGGGAGCCAGGCCCTGAGTGAGCAGGCCCTGTGGGCAGGCCCAGCCACCCCAGAGGGGCTGCCAGTGTGAGCCCCGTGCCCCGTGGCAGCAGCGCTGGCCACGCCACTTATGTGGAAGGAGAACGTAAGCCCCTTGTTCAAAGGCAGGAACAAACTCCCTCCCTTTCCTGGGGTGGCCCTCCAGACCCGTGCCTGCTTTCTGACAGCTTTACTGAATTAGAATTCATATGCTGCTAAGTGCGCCATTCAGTGGTTTCTGGTATAACACATTATTATTTAAATTATGGCGTAATATATAAACATAACATTTACCATTTTAACCTTTTTTAGGTGTATGGTTCAGGGGCATTAAGTACATTCACATGGTTGTGCAACCATTACCATTCTTTTCCAGAACTTTCTCATCTCCCCAAACTGAAGCTCTGCCCACCACACTCACCCCCTCACCTCCCAGCCCCACCGTCCACTTTCTGTCTCTGTGGATCTGCCTCCTCCAGGGGCCTCGGATGAGGGACCCAGGATTTGTCTTTTGTGACTGCTGGTTTCACAGGCACGATGTCTTTGAGGTGCAGCATGCCGTGGCGGGGCCGGGACTCCCTCTGTAGGCTGAGCAATGCTCCTTTGCACAGGAAGGCTGCATTCTGGGCCCCTGTGGATTTGCTGATGGACAGTCGGTTGCATCACCCCTTGTCTGCTGTGCACGTGGGCATCTTTCGGCTCCAGCCTTCCACTCCTTCAGGGTAGAAGCAGAAGCAGGCCTGGGGGCTCTCTGTGGAGTTGTTTTATTTGCTATTTAATGCCATGCTTCCTTGGGTATGGGAACACAGGGTGAGTGCAGGTTCTTGTCGGGGCCCCACCCTGTAGCTCAGGTGGGGACACAGGTGGCTGACCTGCCAACCCCACACCCAGGCCCCTGGCCAGGGGGGCTCAGCCAGGACAGCGGGGGAGGGGCAGAAACTCCCATCCACCCAGCCTCTGCCTGGGGCTCTGCTGTCCCTCCCCCAGGTCCACCTGGTCTTCCCGCCCCTGTCCCTGAGCCTCCTCTGCTGCCCCCAAGCCTGGACGTGGGCTGTCTCTGGCTGCAGGTGGCCTCCCCTCCACAGGGACCTGGCTGGACTCACTCCATCCTCGCCCGGTCCCTCACCTGCTCCCCCAGGCAGCTGCTTTCCAGGGAAGGTCCCAGCTCCAGGTGCCCACCGCAGGCCTGTGCTGTTCCCTGACCTGCCCTCGGCCTCAGCCTCTCTGAGACTTGCTGTCTGCTTGCACCTCTCCTGGCCTCTTCTTGGCTCCTCCCCAGGTCGGGGGCCCTCTCAGGGTCCGTGACACCCAGCCCTGGGCCTGGGTGTTCAGGCTGCCCCGCCCTGGGGCGCTTGGGAAGCCCGGGCCCTGAGGACGGCCTGCGAGTCTCAGAGATGCTCCGGCAGAGAGATGGGGGCAGGGAGGGCGGCCCTGGCGGGCCCATGGCTGGGGGTCTGGAGGGCTGGTGCACAGGGGCAGGTCCCCATTGTGGCTCCCTGCACGGGCTCCGGAGGCCCGTCCTCCGTGTCGCGGTGCCCCGAGGCTGGCTGACAGTGGCTTAGATGGTGGAGGAATTAAAGCAGCGGACACGATTTCTCCGTGTCTTTCTGTGAGGTGTGTTGGCCCCAGAGGCCAACTGCCCCTGTCCCAACATAAGGGACCACTTCCAAACGCTGCCAGCCATTGCTGGGGAAGTGGCTTTCCCCTTAGATAGCCTCGCTGGGAGGGTGGACACGTGCGTGTCTCCGTGTTGCTGTTTGCTTGTGTGAAAGGACAGTTTCAGGGCGAAACTGGAGGTCATTCCAAGCTCATGGGGTGTGGCAGGCTCACCCTTGCTTTTCCGCGCTCTGGGGGGAGAGCACGCCCCTTTGCACGCCTGCAGCTCACGCGAACTTGAGGCGATGGACCCATGTGCATTTCCCTCCCGCAGGCTGAGCACCAAGGCCTCGGGGTGGGACCCCGGTGGAGCCTCCACAAGCTGGCCGGGAGGCAAAGCGGGTGGCTGGGCCTGTGGCCGGTGCTGACGCTTCTGGCCCCTACTTTTGAGGGGCCACCACCCCCAGTTGGAACCGATAAATCCCCCTGTAAGCAGAGAGTGACCCGAGGATAAGTGTATCAATGGCTCTGCAGAGGATATGGAATTCTCATCCAAAGGCGCTTCAAGCTGATGGAGGGGGAAGCCGGCAGGGGACAGAAAAGCAGGAGAAGAGAAGCCACAGGGTCGCTTGGCCAGGGCTGTGATGGGCTTGGGGCTGACCAGCACGTTTGCTGGCCTCAAAGCTGAGAAACAGCCAGGCCTCAAAGCTGAGAAACAGCCAGGCTGTGGACACATGGCTGGGCCCTTGGGGGCGGGGGTGACTCACTGGGCCCCCTAGTTGCCGGAGCACAGAAGGGCCAAGACCAATGGCTCAGAGGTGCCTCTTCTGACTTGAGTTTATTGGAAGTTTCCTCATGGGTAGATGGCTGATGGATGGCAGACAGAGAAATCAGTGAGGTTGGGATCTTGGCTAGGATGCAGATGTTGAAGTTCTCAGCCTGTGTGCAGCCTGGAATCTGCTGTGCCCCAGGAGCAGGATGGCATCGTGGAGTCCTGGTCTGCAGTTGAGTTCTCATGAGGCCTGGACTTGGGCTGGCTGTAAGGGGTCCTTGATGTGCTGGGTGAGGGGCGGCCCTGCTGGTGGGAGAGCCTGGCATTTTCTGGAAACCAAGGGAAGTAAGACTGTCCCTCAAGGGAACCGTGAGCAGACTGCTTGTCAATGTAGAAATCTGAGCTTCTGAAACGTGCTAGGATCTTGGAAACCTTGCATCAACCCTGGTGAGTTTGGCAATGTCCCCTACATGTACAGATTTTACTGATGAGATAGCGATGACATTGAGGAATAAGATGTATTTATAATGTAAAACAAAATGTTGACATGGGGGAATCTCTTGAGTTAAGTGAACCACGGATCTGCTGGTGACCTATGCAGGTTGTTACAAAATGACACCTGGATGAAATGTCCTTCTGAGTACAAGCTACACCTTTCTAGTGCAGGCTGGGCTTTAATGTACCAGAAGATGAAGTTTATTGACAAGATTTCTGATTTCATTTTGTGGCCAACCTTTAGGAAACTCTATACTTTGTTGAGTTTTGGCATAATATCAAAGAATAATCCACATTACTGAAAATTCTCAAATACACTTTTCTTCTTCAACTCCATTTCTACGAGGGGTTTGATTTTCTTTCATACCAGCTGAAACGTGTCACAGCTGACGTGACTGATGCAGACCCGAGGATCCGGCTGTCCCCTGGTTAGACCAGACGCTAAAAGAAATTTCCGAGATGTGAAATAAGGCCACCCTTCTCACTCTTTTCCTTGAAAAATAACTTTTTGATGAAACAATGACCTTGATGTTAACGTGGCATGGTTTGTTTTTATTTTTAAATGAATTAATGAGTATTTTTAAGTGATCAGTCTTAACATTCAGTACAGTAAATGCCAATAGACAAAACCCACACAGACGGAGCTCATCAATGTCCTGGGTGTCATTTAAGACCCAAGGCCCTGAGCACACAGCCCTTGAGAGCTGCTCCTGCAAGCACCTGCTTGTCCTCCAGCTTTTGTGGCTGGTTTAAAAATAATTCCCTTTCTCAGTGACCTTCAGTGAGTTGCTGTCTCTAAGGTGCCAGGAGGAGCTACGGCCAGGCCACTTTGAGCCACGTGCTTCTGTGTTGCTGGGAAGACTGCGCCCTCTGCAGGCACAGGGCGAGGACCCTGCAGGGGGTGATCTCCTGGCCCTTGACCCTGCCCTCCAAGCTCAGGGGGACCAGGACTCCACTGCGCCCAGCGGGACATGCCTCTTTATCGCGTAGAGTGCTCTGGCCGCCTGCACAGGGAGCACAGGGTGGTGGGGGGACCCTGCGCGGGGCACGCAGCCCGAACGCTGCACACTGTGCACGTAAAGCCAGGGCAGAGCGGTCACACCTGTGGTTCTGTGGCCGTCGTCCCCCAGCTAGTGAGCGGTGTTTGCACATTCTCACTGACCTTGTGCCTCTTTGGTAACAATCAGCAATTCATCTGTTTAATGTGCACATGTGGGGAAGGTTGTGGTCTATGTCCCCTAAAGCATCTCACCTGTGATTCACAGGTCTGAGCAAGGCTCCAAGTTGCTGTGCTGTCCTCAGAACGTCGTGCCACGTGGCCAGTGTTTGCATTTGCATGATACACAGCACAGGGTTTAAGGAGGGGAGAGCGCTCAGGTGCAAGGTGGGCACTGGGAAGTGCCCTTGTCCACACAGGACAGGGAGGCCATGTCAGCGCCCCAAGCTTCCCTCCCTGCTGGAGCACGAGACCTGTGTCTTCTGCAGCAAAGGAAGGAATCCTTGGAGGGGCATACCAGTTCCCAGTTCCCACAGCAACACTGCATGGCAGACATTCCCAGACTTGGTGTCCGCTGTGTTCCCTCGTGGGTCTGCTGTGACTGGGCCACACGTGTCTCAGGCTGCCCAGGCAGCTGGCCTGCATTAGCCTCGCTCCTTCCCAATTAACAAACGAGCTTCTGCAGCAGGTTATCCAGCGACTGGCAGTTGGAGGCTGTAGTCCAAATGCTTTAACCCAAGGAGGTGGCCCAGTCGGGGGCCAAAGACCCCCCACACCTGTATTCCAAGGGGAAAAATGCCAGGTGAGGGCCCGTCACACAGCGACAGTAGGACCTCTGTGGGACAGCGTGTGCACCAGCCCAGGCCAGGCTCCAGCCCCCCGCCCCTCCCCAGGAGAAGCTGGAGAAGGAGGAGGCTCACCCTGGGGAGGACCAGGCAGATGGCTGTGCTGTCGCCCCCGTCCTCCACGAGGAAAGCCCTGGCCTTTGTGGGGGCGGAGTTGAGGGGTCTGCGGGCAGACAGGTGGGCACCAGCACCCTCAGTGTATGCAGGCAGGCCCTGGGCTCCTGGGCCTTAGGAAAAGAGCGTTTACATGTAGACAGAGTCTCTCCCCATCCCAGGGCCCTGGACTAGGAAGGGGGCATCCGAGCACCGAGGCCACAGGGAGAGCCCTCCCCACCACCCGGGACTTGGGGCTTTCAGGCACAGCAGCCTGGCTCTGAGTGCAGACACCCCTGCCTCCTTTCCCAGTGCACAGACCCCTTCCTAAAGTGTGTGCCCTGAGCTCAGATGGCTGGGGGGCCGGGGCACCAACAAGGCCCAAGCAGGACAATGGGGTCCCTTAAAGTGTGGTTCCTGTGAGCAGTTGCCCCCAGGAACGGGACCCCTCTCTGCCTGCCCCTGGGGACACTGCCGTGGGCCGCCTGGCCTTCCTTCCTCACGGTTTACTCTGGGGCCAGTTGATTTCCCAGCACTGTCACAGCGGCTCGGGGAGGTTTCATTTTCCTGAGAAGCCCTTTGCACTCACACTGAGGGCTGGGTCTTGGTCACCTCAGCGCTCCCCTGAGGCAGCGGGAGGCACTTTATTAGCAACATCCACATTGCTGCTGCTGTTAATTCAGGTTTATTATGCACTGCCAGGCCCGCCCCTGCGCTTCGCATGCATGTCGGCACACCCCAAGTGAGTTATGGCATGGCCTTCATGCGCCCGGGCAGCCCCTACCCAGCATGGGTTGATCCTAAAGTGTGTTTGCTGGCATGCACTTCTCCAGCCTGGGTGTGTTTTCTCACGAGAGAGGAGGTGGCCAAGCGTAGTCGTGCTTTTTCTGTGACTCCACATGAAGCCTTCCCGGATGCAGTTTCCTGGGGTCAAACTCACTCCCAGGTCTGGAGAAGATGCCAGAGAGGTGTCTCCCCGAATGGCATGGCAGGGGCTTCCCTGCTCCTTGGTCCCCACTGGGCAGATCCATCCATCTCTGACCCCCAAAGGCGGTGCAGAAGCCTGGGCGCTGGGAGTCACTCAGGCCCCACGTAGGCTTGCATTAGACCCTGAAGGGCCTGCCCCTGGAGACCCAGGAGCCCCTCATGAGCCCACGCTCGGAGCCTGCGTCCCTGCCTGGTGGTGCTTGCCATCTCCTTTGTGCAGCACTGGCCCGGGGAGGGGAGTAGGCATCCAAGGATGTCTTGGTGGCCTTGTGCTTGCAGAGTCTCAGTGGGAGGGCGCACCCGGCAGCCGGGCAGTGAGCGCCCCGGGCTGCTGGCCTGTGCTGGCTGCTCCGTCGCCCAGACCAGGCTGCAGTGAGGCTCTGGCCATTCTGTCTTCCCACACCTGCCTTCCCTTGGCAGCCTTCTGAGAAAGGGAGGCAGGCAGGCAGCTGGAGGCCCTGAAAGCCTGTAGGCTGGGCCCTGGGGCCTGCGCAGGGTGGGGAGGCTACTGGAGGCTGGAAGGGGACACTCAGCAACTCCGTGTTGTAGAATCTGCGCTCCTCAGACTCCTAGAGTTTGGTCCCTGGGCACTGTGGTCCTGAGGGCTCGGTGCAGAGATGCCTGCGGCCACCGTGCCGCCTGCCAGCCTGGACAGCGCCTCCGCCCTGAGGGCCACCCGATCTCCCAGCAGCCCCTGGGCCCTCACACTGCAGCCCACATCTTCCCCAGCCTCCAGGAGGTGGCCCGTGGTCCCCTCCATCCTCGTCCGGGTTGCTTGTCCACAGAAGGGCCCACAGCCCTGGGTCCCCTCCTCACCCTCCACGTGGGGCACCAGGCCCTAGACCCGCTCTTGTCTGCCCGGAGACGGCTTGGCACCTCGCTGCCCACGCACGGCAGGAAACTCCAATCAAATTCTAACAAAAGGTCACATTTGCAATAAGTGAAAAGGGAACATAGGTAATTGGTTCTGGAGCCCGTTAACGCCTCTGCAGGCCCTCCGAGGTGATCTGATGGACTGGAAACCTTTTTGCTCAGGTAATTAAAAGTGAGGCTTCATTATATCATTAAAAACACAGGCCAGAGAGCTGTTTCTTCACACATTGTATGTTATCAAAAGAGGAAAGCAGTCCAGCCAGGCATGGCCCTGGGTTTGTGAATAAAAGGAACACAGGCAAATGGGGGGTTCCCCAAAGCCTCCTGGCCCAGAGGGAGGCTGGTCAGAGCACCAGGTCTGGAGGCAGAGTCAGGCCCCACATGAGCTCTGGGAGAGACTGGCGACTGAACCCTAGAGCCGCAAGCTGCTGCTTTTCCAGCAAGAGACTGTCCCCAGGCCCGAAGACAAGCCGAACTGAAGGGAGGTAAGGAAGACGGCCCCCTGCTGCCTCATCCCTCCTTCCCCAGACCAAGGTGCCCAGGGCCACGGCATCCAGGATGAGCCCTGGCGGCTCTGGGAGGGGACGGGCTTGGCGCCTGGACAGGGCTTAAGGATGATGTCACAGGTGCTCTGTCTTCAGGACATGTCCCCCAGAAAATTAAGATGAAAACCTTGCATCATGAAATCTTACTTCTATATAAACCGGGGTGAAATGTCACATCTGAAATAAAATCCAGGCATTTGTATGACTTGTGTTTATTTGTGCAACTTTCTTTTCTATTTTCAATCCCAACGATGAAATATTTACAGGCACTTCTTCGGGCCCTCATGGGGCAGCTTTGTGGAAGACAGGCAGAATCTCTGTTGTGTGTGAGTTGGGGTCAGAGAGTAGTGCTGTGATAATACCCAGTCACCGCAGTAAGATCCGCATGCTGGTTGGCAGCCGCGAAGGACCACGGGCCCTGCCTGTGCGCGGCAGCCCCTTCCCCTTCAAGGGCCTCTGTCCCGTGTGAGCCTTGGTCACCGGGTCTCACCTGCGTCCTGAAGGCCAGGGTCAGGTCTCCTGCACAACCCCCTGCAAAGGATCAGGAGCCTGCACACCCAACTGTCATCTTGTGTGTGAAATAGTCTATTGTTACCAGGTTTTTTTGGCTTAAAAGAAAAAAAATCATGATGTTCCAGATCTTTAATTTTTAAGGCACATTTTCTTGGTAAACATACTTCTTTACAAGATCCATTTACCTTGTATATAGAACAATTGGTTTACACATGGGTTTTGGGATTAAAAAAAGAAATGCTGAAATAGGTGTTTTTTGTTTTTAACAAAAATTCTTATCAACCAAATCCCAATTTTATCTAAAAATAAAATACTGTGTCAGAGAAACTAGTGTATTTCCTATGTATTTCTCTTCGTAATTTGAATTTCCAGCATTTCACCTTATTTTTAACTGAAAAAAAAAATCTATTTAAAGTTTTCTCCTTTGTTTGCAAACTGTTGTCTCAACCTGTGGGTGAAACTAGTGGCCAAAGTGGAAGAAGACAGCAAGCTCTGCAAAGAGATGGGTTTTGTCATTAAGTAGCCCACACAAGTGAGTCATAGTTTTCCATTTATTTCCATCGCCTTTGCACGCGGGGACCGATTTCACTGACCCATGGCTTGACGCTAACAACACGAGCCTGCCCGGGGTGAAAGGCTGTCTCGTGAGCTTCCATAACTGTGCTGAATGTGGCAACTGACTGGCGGTGTGGCCTGATGCCCCACTTTTCCTACCCGACAGTCAGGCAAAGCCTCACCCCCTGCCCCTGCACCTCCTGTTTGAGGGTTTTGCATTCTTTCCTCGGGACAGCAGGCGACAGTGACGTCCTGCGATGCCCCATGAAAAGCTCTGCTGTCTGCGCAGGGCCTGCTGGGCTTCACTAGGGACAGCCTGCAGGAGCCGCACCTGGGCGCTCCTGCCACCTAGGCTTCTGCGTCCCAAATGCCAGGCCCACTGCCACCCTCTCCCGTCCTGGGCCTTGGTGTGCGTCTCCCATTGGGGCACGCTGTCCCTCCTCTGTCCCCTGCTGTTCTCCTCCAGGGTCCTCTGTCAACCCCACTGTGCCCCGGGCCTGTGGGGTCTCAGGGGAGCTGTGCATCTTCGTGGGGGTCCCTGGGTGTGGGGCCGGGTCTTCCTCCCCAGCTGGTCGCCATCCACTCTGGACCCCAGACGTATGGCATCAAGGATGTGCCAGGGGACCCGGAGGACAGCTGCTCTGTGCCATGACTTGGCCGGCTGCCACCCTGTCTGCAGCTGAAGGGCTTAGGGCTCAGCTGCCATGCCCTGTCCTGGAGAAGCCTGAGTGGAGCCCGCCACAGCGCGGCATGATCCCCAGGAGCCTGCTCCCTGCGACCGGTCCACCCTCAGCCCTAGACCTGGTTTCGTCACACCCGGCTTAATCATACATGGCTAATTTGCCCTACAATGATCCCCGCAAGGAAGGGAAAGCATAAAAGTCCTTAAACACCAAACTCCACGCGGCTAATGCCTAGGGACCCTCCTTCAGAGTCCAAACACTAGTTCCTCCCACACTTTAGTAAGAAATGGTAAGGGGTCTGTGCTTCTTACCAAGCTGGGAGTGGCCAGCCCTGTGCAAAAAGCTGGCCTGGGACATGGTCTGGCCACCAAGACTCCCTTCTCACTGTGCCTGGCAGCACAGCATTCCCACTGTTCAAACCCCACCCACGCGCCCTTCCCACCTCGACACCTGACCAAAGCCACAGCTCACAGAGGGCTCTTGCTGGGATGGGGCCACTCCGGCCATCCACACCCAGGCCTCAGGCTCTGAGCCCTAGAAGGGGTGCCTCCCAGATGCGCCCATGGGAGCCAAGTGGGTGGGCGGCTGCCATGGGCCAGCACAGAGGGCAGGAGGCCTGCTGCTCTTGACCCAGACATCCCAGGCAAGCCAGGAGTAGGAGGAGGGTGGGAGGGTGCCTGAGCCAGCTGGGGCCCTAGGGTCTTCAGCCTCTGTGTTCGGCTCCAGCCCGACCTTCTCCTCAGCCCCACTGCGCCCTCCCGTGGTCGGGGTTCTGGCCAGGACTGACCCAATGCCGAGCCCCCCACCCCCTGAATCCCCAGACTCCGCCGGAGGCTTTCCTGTGGCCCCAACAGCTGCAAATGGGCTGCACAGCCACTCAGGTTTCTGCAGCACCATGTGTGGCCTTGGGCTCGGCCAGTTGTAAGGGTCTCCACAGTGAACACACTCACCCATGTAGTAGGAAAATGGCCCTTTTAACCCAATCTCGAATCTTAAAGTGCAAATAAAAGAAAAGCAACTTCTATGAGTGGCTGCATCTGCTCAGCAAGTTATGGCCACATGCACCTGTTTTAACAAATCATTCAGGGTCCACCACCACTCCATCAGTTTTAGGAGAATGAAATGAGTAGAGTGTGACATAAAAAATTAATCTGCCTTCCTTAAAAATATTACATTGATCATTTCAGTGGGGAATAGTTGCTGTGTTAATAAGGCTCAGATTTTAATATATGAGAGTCAAGTTAATTTGCTGCTTATATGAGAATAATACTGAGTATTAACAGAAGGTCTTTAATGTTCCCAACACAGTCTCCCATGTGCATCATATTTCCCAGTCTCCAGCAGCCTGATGTGAAGCATGGGTCGTGCTAAGAACCCCCACTTCTGGGCGACCCCCAGCCTGTGCTGAGTTCCCTTCACCTGCTGTGCTGTGCTGGGGAACACAGGATTTCTGTGCTGCTTCCCGGTAAGCCAGTGGAGCTTGCCAGGGCCCCAAAAGCACACAGACCCCCATGCCTCTATCAGCGCCACCTGTGTGTGCTGTGGGGGTTCAAGTCGCCTCCTCTGAGACTGCACAGGAGCGCTCCCCGGAGGTGGTGGCTTTCCCCCAGAAGGCCACAGCAGGTTTTCCTCCCTGCATGGGCCCTTCCTCTCCAGCTCGTAAGAAATATTTTGGACAGTGACCTAGAAAATGACTCTGACAGGAAAGGCGTGATGGAATCAGTGGTGACAAATGCTGCGTGGGCTCCTGACCCCTGCCCACACAGACATCTGCCTTGCATGTGGTGTGTGGGTCTGGGTGGGGGCACTGGGCTCACGGAGCTACCCAGTCAGTTCGCAGGGGTACACACCACACCCCTGGGCCCACTGGCAATGACACCCGGGCCAGTTTTCAGATGGGCCATTTGTCTTGGAAGTGAGGATGTCCTCTGGTGTCTAATTAGCAGAGAAACTCATTCTTCCTGTTTTCAAACGAAATAGATAGTGCTGAAGATTTCAGCTCACCTGGGAGTTTGGGGCGGGAACTCCTGTGGCTTATAAAGTCATTTGTCACTTTGCTGTGATTGTGCAGGCCATGCAAGGGTTGGGGAAAGGCCAGTGATGACTCTGCTGCCGCATCTCAGCCTAGGAAAAGACGCGCTATCGATCGATAAGGAAATGGGAAAGCACAGCCGTTGGACCTCCCTGGGCTGTCGGAGACCTTTGCCCCGCCAGCTTGGGTCATTCTTAAATGCTATGTTTCCAATAAAGGGTTTGCCTGTTCAGCTGCCTATTTAATTAATACATGATCTGCTTCCTTCTCTCTAATGTTGCAGCAAGACGCTTCCTTGATATTTTTTTTTAACCACTTTCCTAACTCTGTATTTTCTCTGCTGTCAAAACTGGTTCCTACAGCAATGGGTTTGTTTGGAGCCACTGGAGAATCAGATAACGACACTTAGTGCCTCTGTCTTCTTGCAGGTTGTTGGAATAAATCTCTGCTTAAGGTGAGGAAGTCCTGTGCCGGCGAGGGTCCCATGGGAGGCTGGCCCGCATGCGCAGGGGATCGAGCTCACAGGAAAGCCAGGTGATCCTCTGAGGACACACAGGGGCACATCACCTGGTAGGGAGCTGGCGAGCAGGGCCTGTCCAGCAGGATGTGTGCTCCCCCGTGTTGGGACACCCCAGCTCATGGCCGCCAAGGGTGGTCCATGTGCCCCAGCGGCTTTCCAAACCCTGAGAGCACCCCTGGGCTCAGGCACCATCATGCGGAGCTTCTGGACTGTGTCCACTTGGACGCCTGAGGACGACTCGAGTCAAGCCCACTGCCCCACGTGTCAGTGTGCCCCCCAGCCTGCTGAAGCCACGGATGGGGGTGGGCACAGTGGGCAGTGGGGAACGGGGCCCTGAGACCTGAACGTGGCTGAGCTCAGGGTCCTGGGGCTTCTCAGGGCTTCATACACGTTGGTCGGGACTGGTGCTGGGTGAGTGTCCCCCAAAAGTCATGTCCGCCTGGAGCCTGCAGTGTGACCTTATTTGGAAATGGGGTTGGAGCAGCTGTGAGCAAATTAGGATGAGGTCATAACAGATTAGGGTCAGCTTCAAATCCAGTATGACTGGTGTCGAGGGAAATCTGGACACAGGGAGAAGGCTGTGTGGGTTCAGAGGCAGGCACTGGATGGATACGCCAGCAGTCCCAGGTTACGGGGAGCCCCCCACTGCTGCAGAGGTTCTGGGCCTGATCCTGCCCCGGGCCTCCAGAAGGGGCCTGCTGTGCTGACCCCTTGATCTTGGGGGTCTGGGCAGCTGGTGCCCAGAGCTGTGAGACAGCACATCCCTGTGTCAGGCTGGCTGTTTGTGGAAGCTGTGCTGGGCCCGGGGTGGCCAGGGCTACGTCTGTGGTGACTTGGGTGGGAAGGAAGCCCCTGTCCCCAGAGGCACAGTACTGTGAACTCTCTGAGAGGCTGTAGGTCACACACGGTAGCTGAGGCTCTGGCCGGCTACCAGGTGACCAGTCGCCTGGCTGGGCATGGGCCCCAGGCCCCTGGGTGTGAAGGTCGTGGAGAGTACCTGCTGCTGCTGGTGTTGCCCATGCAGACAGGCAAGTGGCACCCCGTGGGACCCCAGGTGGTATCAGGAGCCACACGGCCCTGGAGAGCCGTGTGTGTCCCCGCACCACTCAGACGATGCCAGCCTGCAGAGGCTGGGGCCCTTTAGCAGGTGGCTGGCCATTTGCAGGGAGATCATCGCTGTGTGCATGTCATCCTGTAAGATCGGGAACAGTGGGACATGTGAATCAGTGGAGCAAATTCCCTGTTTGGACAGGAGGAGGTCAGCCTCTGGGCCCCTCCACAGGGAGGAGGATCCCAGGGATCCTGGCCTGAGGCCCGCCCCACCCCGCTATCTTGCTCTGCTTTGGGGGCCTCTTCACATTCTGTCCCTTCTCAGGGGATGGTGGGGCAGGAAGCAGGAAGATAAGGCCTCTAGGCTGGGTTATCTGGCTGACCCTTGGAGAGGCTGAGAGGGGAGTGTTGTCATCCCGGGGCACCGAGGGGTCACACAGGGAGCAGCCATGGCCGTCCAGCCCGCTGTCAGCACGTCAGTGCCACCGGCTCCCAGACACCCAGACATGCCTGCAGGGCCACACGCCTGAGCGCTCTCATGAATTTGCCTCTGAAAAGAGCAGAGGGGCCTGCAGGTGGCCTGCAGACACAACCGGGAGCAGGCCTCACCTGCCCTGGGGGAGAAGAAAATAAGCTTTTCATTTGGATGTGGTGTTCAAAATAATGATGGAAACAGGAAGCCGAGACGCAGGGTGATCTGCAAAGAGTCTGCTCCCCTGGTCTGGTTAAAACATGTCCTTTCACCTTCCGACACCAGAGTATTGGGAGAACAAAGGAAGCTTCTTCGTTAAAAAAACAAAACAAAACAGGCCTTTAACCTTAAGGTTGGTTCTGCATTCATTTGTAAATAGACAGGCTCCTGCATATGAACCACTTGAAAATAATCTCCATTTATTCATACTGAACCAAGTCCCAGAAACACGGTGTGACAGCTTCATCTGACCGGTAGGGGAGAATCAGAAAAACATTTTTTCCAACCATCACTTTCTAATTCCCGTGATCGATTAAAAAGTAGAGAACGTGATTCGATACTATCGTATTTCATTAAAGCCATGCTTTGGAAAGTGACGTCAGTGCACGAGTTTGCACATAGTAATGCTTACACTAAATAAACGTTTTAGACGCTGGTGCGTGAGAAAGACTATTCCCATCTAGAATTCAAGGCAGTTTTGAAGCATTCTGCAGTGCTCATTTGATTAAGCAGCCAGCATCTATGTGGTCTAATTAATTCTTGGATGCCACTTAACAAGAAAAATGACTTAATGTTATTCATTGGAATTATAACTGGTTTTTATGTCATTACGAAGGTACCTTGACAATATTTTATAAGGTACATTTTATTATCCATATACTACACATGTGTTGCCAAAGTAAAAATCATTTTTCAGGGTAGAAGAAGTGCGATTTACAATCCTTTAAAGAGAAGCTTTCTAGATGATAAATTCCACTCTAGCTTAACAACTTAACAAAATAATAAAAAACCTGATATCCTGATATGGAACTGAGGGCAAATGTACTTTTAACTAATATAAATCTTTAAATTACATTCTGTAAACCCTGCCCTAAAAATGACTGAATTTCAGTGAACCAAGAAATGTGTTTGCTATTTGCACACGACAGTCAAGTCCACCAACCCCTGTAATGATGTGGAAACTGATGTGTAAATACTTTATTACAGAACTGAGAGGTTTTGAAAGTGAAAACTGTAGCTGCTGTTATGATGTGGGTGGGTGGGTGGGTGGGGACGCAGACACGTGACAGACGGGGCAGAAGGTGCGGCCACGTGCCGGCTGGGTGATGGCCGGCCTGGCACCACCTATGGACACAGATTCCCAAGTTTCAGCCTGAAATACTTGGGTTCTTTTCTCTGAAGGTGACATGTGACAATTCAGGGCTGCATGCTCTTAAAGTGGTGTTTTGGTTTGCCTCTTTCTCTGAGAAGCCTTGCTTTAAAAATTCTCAGTAGTAAAATAAAATGTCCAGGGAGCTGGGCGAGACTGTTAGCTCCTGGGGACTGTCCCTATCTTCCAGCGGACCCTTGTCGCCTGCTTCCGCTGCCCCAGAGTGACGCATGGGCTCTGTCTCGCAGAAGCTCTAAGGCTGCCATGCTTCCTGGGGCAGCCAGGGCACATGTGGGGTGGAATTTTGGATCTTACGGTATGAACGTGAAGGAACGACACGAGATGCACTGACTCCACTCCACAGTGGCTCGTACAGATGCAGACGCTCAGTGTCTTGTGCTGGATCGCACACGGACCCCTGGCAGGATCCCGGAAGCCTTCAGAACCCACGGCCTACGCTGCCCACCCAGTGCCACACAGGGAGCCTCAGTGCCCGGGAGATGGGCCGGTTCCCTCTGAACGAGCCCCGGGACAAGCTGCAGAGGCAGCTGCTCCCCCTACCTGGAGCTGCCTGCTTACCATCTGTGTTCCCTGAAAAGCCCCTGGAAGGTTTTCTCAGTTGAGAAAAGACCGCAACCA
This sequence comes from Manis pentadactyla, assembly GCF_030020395.1. Classification (NCBI taxonomy): domain Eukaryota; kingdom Metazoa; phylum Chordata; class Mammalia; order Pholidota; family Manidae; genus Manis; species Manis pentadactyla. The sequence goes on along the minus strand of NC_080020.1, from coordinate 140,923,910 downwards.
CGGGAACTGGTTCCTCGGCGAGGCACAGCGTGACTCTTGCTTGTAAATACTTGCTGCATAAAATCAACTGGCCTGCACTTGCCACTGTCTGTAGGTGGGGAGCCTTGCCTTTCCAACCCAGCTTCCTGCAGTCCTCCAGTGGCACGGAGCTGCAGGTTCCTTAGCTGAGAGACCCATTTCCACTGAGATCTGAGGTGCTCTGAGACTCAGACCCCGGCTGCCCCAAACTGTGGCAATGCAGCCTCTCCATCAGTGTCCAGGGCGCTAATTCCAGCAGCTATTTTCTGATGAGGAGCCGGGTGTTGGCGTTAAGGCTGGGCATTTGAAGGCTGTGCCAGACTTAACATTCAGGAGTCGCTTGCTCTGGGGCACTGTCTGTGAAACACGTGGATGGTCAGGCCCTCCGGAGTTCCCTGGGCCTCTCAGGCCCCAGATGGGCACCAATCTGGCCCTTGGTGGCCCACACCTGACTGGTCAGTGCACCAGCATCCTCAGCAAGGCCTTTTCTGATAATTTGGCCGGAGGTGGGATGCTGTGTGTGACTCGGGGTCCCAGCTCTGGACGCCCTGAGTAAGGGGGCCTGGGAGATGTCCACAAGCGTGCGGTGTCACAGCAGGGGCCGCGGGCACTCGGGGCTGGGCAATCCCGCCTTCGGGCCAGTGGGTCAGACGCTGGGGCCCACGGGAGCGTTTTCTTCTCAGTGATTCCAGATGAGGAATAGCTCTGCCACGCAGTGCAGCCACGTGCCTGAGCGAGTCAGCTCCCTGAAGGAGACCGAGGAAAGGCCTCTGCCCTTGTCCCCCAAAGGCAGGTGCTTCTCATTTGCCAACATTTCTTTTTGAATAAACTCTATAGACTTAACTGAGTCTGTTCGAACCCGCATGATGAACTGGTGCTGTGGAGATGTGGAGAAGGCTTGGGTCACAGAGGGGCCTGTCTGCTTGAAATGCCCTGAGCGAGGGCCCAGGCATGGCAGCGAGGCGCCAATGATTTGGAGGGGCCACCACGGCAGGTGAGATGCAGACATACAAACATGTATTGCTGTGCCTATGAGCCAGGCAGCGACTCTGTGAGGCCGCCTTGGGGACACTGGGCAGCTGCCAGGGCTCCGTTAGGTGTGTACTGGGGAGAGGTGGCTGTTTCTCATTCCTGCCCTGGGTGTGCTGACTGGATGCTCACAGCAGGGTCTTGGCTGCCGTGCCCATGGCTGTGCCTTGTGTTACACCTTTGTGTGAATCCCCTCAGCGTGGGTGGGAGCTGGGACGTGGGTGTAACCCACAGATCATGGCTAAGGTACAGTGCATGCAAGTGATTCTGTGTGTGTTTGCACGTGTCAATGCTTGTGCGTTACATGTGCATGGCCGACAATTACACTGTGTGTTGTCTGCACGTAATGACATGCATGTGTACGGCCACATGTGCACACCTATACGTGATTACAAGGTACAGTTATGTGCACATGATTATATTGTGATTATTGGCACCTGGTCACACCCACAACATTACAGATGCATGATTGCACAGATGTAATCACACCTGCACGACCACACACATATGATTGCACGGTGTGATTATGCCTGTGGTGGCATGCAGCTGTGACAGCATCTTGAGCGGAGACTCCCCCTTGTCGGCTGGCTATGAGGAAGCACAGGGCTGTGCCTGGGAGTTCCAAGCACCAGGAGCCCAGGGCTGGTGTTCAGCTCTCATGGTACGAGCATACATGCGTGCACACCCCAGCCTGTCCAGCTCCAAGGACAGCCGCTGCCGACTGTTGCCTGCAGGAATCTGGGTGTCTGTTCTTCTGCTCCTGCGTCGGGTTGGGGGGTCGGCTCTGAGCCAGTTCCAGAAGGTGGTGCTTAGGAGCAAGGGGGATGGTCAGCCAAAAGCCAACGAAGCTCCTCGCTTATGATCAAACATGATCAACACAATTATTTTCCACAAATGGTTTTCTCAGGGTGGGCCTGGGGCGCGAGCTGTGATATGTGATCTGATGGGTGTTTGCTAGTACCAACCCTCCCATGGTGTCTGGACACAGACAGTCTGACACTTGAGCCACCGGCCCTCACTATTCAGCTGGACTGTCGGGTTAGTGTGAGAGCAGGTAGGCAGGTCATCTATGACCATGTGCATGCGGTGAGCACATGGGTGTGCACGTGTGTGCATGCATGAGTGTGAGTGGTTGTGTCAGCATGTGTACGTGCACATGGGGGTGCGCTGTGTTCTTGTGGACATGTATGTGTGTGCATGTACTCTGTATGTTGCTGGCTCATTAGACATTTCATTCTTGGGTTCATTGAGAGGCTAACACTTTGGGGCCTTGGGCCAAAGGTCAGAGAGAGTTTGAGATGTGGATGCAATGGATGACCTAGAATATTCTGCCGCTGGCCTCCGCACCAGCTTACAGGCCCACATCTGTGCTGGGAGGCTCTGGTCTGGAGCCAGCAGGCCTCTTTGTGTGAGAGGCTGGGGTTGGGGAGTGTGTGTGGGGGACGTGGAGCTGAGCTGGAAGGCCTGAGACCCTGTCCTGGACCTGAGGCTGATATGACTATCCTGACTAAGCTTCCTTTTAAGGGGAAGAAGGGTGTGGCTCCCCCAAACTGCTGTGCTGAGTGGTCCTCATCCTGCACAGAGCAAGGGCACTTTATGACTTATGCGCACCGGGCCATTGTCTGCGGAGGATCTGGACAGCCATGCTGTGAGCCAGGACATCACACCTGCTCTGTGGAGTGAGCGGGTAGGGTGGGGCTGCCCTCAGCACGGGAGTCTTCATGTTTTGGAGATGCGCCACACGGGTCCTTGGGCAGCTGCCTCCCACCATGCGCTCACACTATACACACATGCACACACCAGCATGCACACGGCACATGCCTGCCCACACACCACCCACATTTCCTGGGGTCTTGGGTTTTCAACACCTCGGTTCTCCTGGGACTTTCTGGGGCCCCCTGGAGGGTGTGACGCGACGGTCCCCGGAAACCCAGATCTGAGCAGGGACCGTCTGTCTGGACCTGCACCTCTTCCCTGTGGCTGATGTGCTGGCAGTGACAGCTGGGAGGCCGGGAAGTGTCGGTGAGGTAGCCTTTCCTCACCTCCCCCTGTCACGTCTGACCCTCTGCCACTGTGGTATGGGGAGGCCCTCCCCGCTGCCGCCGACCCTGCTGCGGATGGGAACCAGCGGCTGCCAGATGACATGCACCAGCCGGCCGGAGAGGCGCTTGACCTTGCTGGCATGTGCTGTGGAGAATCCACAAGTTGGGGGGCCTCAGCAGCCATCTGGCACATTGCAGAGGCTCTGGCGACCCGGGGTGACGGAGCCTCCCTCCCTCTGGGAGCGGGAGGAGCAGGCCCGACTTCAGCCAGCCCGGCGGGGCCGTGGCCAAGCCTCCACGTCCCCCCTGCCTCTCCCGGCTCCTGACACCAGGATGGGAATGTCAGTCTGCCCGCGGTGGATGGGGCCTGTCCGGGCCTGCTGGCCTCCCGCCTCCTGTGCACCTGGCTCAGCTGCCTCGGGGCCTCCTTAGGGTCCCTTGGGACACACTGCAGCCTGCCAGTGCCGAGGCCCCGAGACCTGCCTTGAGCCTTAACCCTTTTCAGCCTGGCCCGGCCAGGCCCTCCAGCCCTGCGGAGTGGCCGGCGACAGCTGGGGCCCATGTGGAAGAGCCCTGCCTGGAGGTCACCCACCGCCGGCAGCTCCCTGAACCAGCCGTCTAGAGCGCCCACTGCTTAAGCCCCACACCTCAGCTTCTCATGCCACAGACCTATTTCTTACTGATGTTAACTGAACACTAGAAAGTCTAAAAAACAATGAAAAATAATTTTAAAGTAGCTTCATTACAGGAAGACTGAAATGTGTTTCATTGGGTGACTTTATTACCTCTTTCCTGCTGTCTTTTTATTTTTAAAAATTAATAGATTTCATTTTTTGGAGCAGTTTTTGGTTTACAGAAGAACTGAGCTGAGGGCAGAGCTCCCAGCCTTCCTTCCTTGGTCCCCATGGGGACGCCTGGCTTCGGCGTGAGACCCCTGTTCCCACCTGTGAGCTGACACCGACGCATTGACTAGGGTGCGTGGCTCCATGAGGCTTGCCCTCCACACGGTGCGTTCTACGGGTATGGACTGATGTAATGGCTCGTACCCACCATTACAGGGCCACCTAGAATACTCCCACTGCCCGAAAATTCTCTCAGCTTGGCCCTTCCATCTCTCTCTCCTCCGAGCCCTTGATGACCCCTGGCCTTTCACTGTCTGCAGTTTTGCCTTTTCTAGAAGGTCATTTTCCAGCTGGCATCATGCAGTGTAGCCCTTCAGCCTGGTTTATTTCACTTAGAAACACGCACTGAAGTTTCTACCACACCTTTTATTTTTCTGTCCTGGCCCGGTGGGCTTCTCACGGGTGATGCGGGCCTGTCCACAGGGCTCTGGGCTTCTCTGCATGACAAGTGCCCACAGCGAGCCCCAGGAGTCCTCTGCCTGGTGGCCCAGGTGCCCTCTGCTGCTGTGTTCAGGTGCAGGTGTTCTTTGGACAGAAAATCTGTTCCCCTCATTTCCATCTAGAGCCCCCGGGGATTCATGGCATGGGATGCACACTTATTTTGTCTTTAACTCAGTTATGAATAAGCTATGACCGATAGCTTGACCAACCACACTGAGACCAGTGGACTCCAGCATGGCACATGTGCACACACACAAACACACACAGAGGCGACCATATGCCCACACATTCTTGAGCACACACACACACACCTGTATGTACGAGCACACACATGCATGAGTACATGCCCCCCACATGCACAAGCACATATGCACACATGCACATAAACATGCATGAGCACACGCACACACATGTGAGCACATGCCCACACACTGATGCCACTGATGTCCCCAGTGGAATTGGGTTCTTTGGGAGGTAAGGACTGGCCCGCTGCCTGGGCAGCCCGGACAGGGCACATCTAGGAAGGGCCAGCAGATCAGCTGAGGGTTATTCGTCCACTGCCCCCCCTCCCTGCCCCTCCACACAGGTGGGTGCCCCTTTCTCCTTCCTGAGATCCCTGTGCCTGGGGTCTCTGGGGAGCCATGTCAACGAGCCAGGCACTGAGGGACGGGCACGGGTGGGGGCCCAGCGCTGGCCGGGGCCTGCCCTCTGCACCCATTTCCACGTCTCCCTTTCCCTCCCTCCTGCCCCTGCCAGGCAGGAGAGGCAGGAGGCGCAGGAGCAGATCCTCGGCCACCACTGAGCCAGGTGCCTTCCAGAGTCAGTTGCTCCACTCAGCTGGCAGGTAAACGGGTATCCCCAGAGCCCAGCTGCCACACGCTGTGCTGAGGGGGTGCTGAGCCACAGGGTTCCCGCTCTGTCTTCTTAGCCTGGGTGCCCTGGTGCTCACGGGGTCATCTGTCCTCCACACCACGGTGGGCTGCAGGCCTGGCCCAGCCGGGAGGTGGGATCCAGCTTTGTCTCCCTGACTCCCCTGCTCTCCTCCCCTCGGTGCAGGGCCCTGATGGATGGGCACTCAGGGACCAGCGCCCTGAGGAGGAAAGCCAGCCTGGAGGGGCCACGCGGGCTGGTGGGGGTGTGCCACTGGAGTCACTAGGAAACCACCTCGCAGCTGGGCAGGCTGGCAGGTGAAGGGCCAAGGACTGGGGACGGTCTTCAGAGGGAGGGGTCTGCACGGGACTCTGGTGGGGAGAAGCTGCTCATCCCCAGCCCTGCCTGCAGAGGGGCTCCCCAGCCTCACTGTGGCCAGAGGAAGGGGAGGCTTCCACCCTCTCAGCACTGGCTATGATTTGCAGACCCCACCTCCGCACCCTCTGCCTCCGGGCCAGAGGCAGAGCAAGAGGCACCAGTGGCTGGGGAGGGCGGCCCGTCCAGTTGTGGGGACCCTGGGGAGGGTGCCTGTCCAGGACAGGCCAGCAGAGAAATGGAGCAGGTCTTACCAGGCTTTGCCCACCACACGCCTTGTCAGATACACCTTTGATTGTACTGGATGTGAGTGACCCCAAACTTCTCCTTTGAAAGCGAGCAGCTGCACAGACGGAGGCTCACGGGACTTCTTCCTCTGGAAAGTGAACCCCAGTGGTGACAGGTGGCATGTGGTTGTCCTCCCATGTGAGGCTGAGGCTTTCTAGACTGACAGGAAGCCTGGGCCTCTAGTTCCACTCAGTGGGATCTGGAGACATCTGCGGGGGCCCCGCTAGGCTTCCCTTCTAGAAGCTCCTAGTTGTCATCCTTTGTCCTTGTGGAAGGCGATACCAAGCCTTGGGAATGGGCAGACCAGACTGTCGAGCATCCTTCCAGGGGATTGCTGGGATCTGCCCTGCTGATGTGACCCCGCGGGGCACGCCTCTGCCCTTCAGGACTCTGCAGAGCAGGATGCCGGCCTGAGAGGAGCTGGCAGCCATGTGTGCACTTCTTGCCCATCCTCAGGAATGGCGCCAGGTGGGGCTGGCAGAATTCACCTGACTGTGGCCTGTGGACAGAATGCCTCTTTCACATTCGCTCCCGTTCCCAGGCTCCTACGAACCCATGGCCCTCTGATGTCCTGCCCCATGTGTCTTTTCCAGCAACTTCATCACTAATCAGTCAGCGTTGTGACTCGTGTGCATTCCATTATCTGTGAGGTTGTGCGTCCCGAGTGAGCCTTGCTGGGACGCTGTCCCTGAACGCTGCTGCCTCTCCCTTCTCCTGGCATTTTCCTGCCCTGTTTCCTTTGCCTCTTTTCATCCTCACAGGTACCACCCCTGTGGGGTCCCTCAGGGAGAGGAGGCTGCCTGTGAAGGGGCCATCGAGGCGTCCCAGGGGCATGAAGTAGAGGAACCTTCGCTAAGCCGAGGACACACACACCCTCTGCGCCCAGGAGGCAAAGAGGCTGGAGACGGGGTGCCCTTCAGCTGTGTGCACCCCCACTGCTCCAGGGCACCCTGGAGACCGTCCTCTGATGCGCTGTGAGTTGAGGTCACGGCCAGGGCTCTCATGCTGTTGGAGGGGCAGGGCGTTTCCCAGAAAGTGAAGCCAGCTGCTCAAATAGCCATTTGTTGGGGACCATGACTTAGGATCTCTCTGGAGTGAGGAAAGCACATGCCCAGCCCTGCAAAGCTCTCCCACCTGGGGGGCTCCATGGGGCAGCTTCTCAGGTCCCCAGCCAGTGTGGCCACATGCAGGGCATGCCCAGCCCCCAGGCTCCCAGGCAATGTGCTGCCAGCCTCCTTCCCTGGAGCCCACGAGCTGCCTTGCACAGCCTAGCTGCCAGCACTCCCTGCACGGTGCAGCCATGCAGCCGAGTGGCACCGCCTGTCATTGCAAAGCAAATAACGGGTTCCTTCCCTCTTTGCAGATGGCCTGTAATTGTGCTCGGACTGTGTCAACCACAGGTTTAATTGGTGTGGAGGCTGTGAGGCATGAATCATGGCACATGTAATTTATGCAATAAATTTCACCATTAACGGAGAGGAAAAATAAAGAGCAAACTAACATGTTTCATACTATGACCACATAATAAAGTCTGAACTGGAAGTACTGCATGGCCCACAGGCTTCCCCTGGACTGGGAACCACGTCAGCTTCTCCCCAGACGCTCGGGGCAGGGTTCTGGTGCTGAGCACCCGTGGGCAGGTAGGTTGGTTTTCAAATGGAACCATCTGGAAGGAGGGGACCACTGAGAACCGGACTGCACAAGTCAGGCAGGCGGGCGTGAGGTGGCAACTGGGATGAACGACAAGGATGAAGTTTACATTCTTGTGTGAGAAAGAATAGTGGCGACAGCCCCTTGGGGAGCCGCGTCCAGCTCCAGAAGTGAGGGAGGCGAGCCTCACCAGCTGCGCCCATACCCGCTCGCGTGCCAGAGCCAACAACCATCCTCAGGCTGGACTGTTGAGCAGCAGAGGCCTGGCTGCCATTGCCATTTCCAGCCAAGAGGAGCTGAGTTTGTGTGCAAACCTGCAGGGCTCCGCGGGGGCCTGGCGTCCTGGCTGTCATTGCAGGTGACCGCAGTCCGGCAGTGGAGGGCGACGTGGGGGTGTCTGGGCTCTGCCCAGGTCTGCTCCTTTGAGCAGAGGGGCAGGGCTCCCTGGACATTCCCTCTGCGGTCCAGTGAGTCCTCACTGATGGAGAAGGGGCATGTGGCAGGCAGGACACATGGGCTATAAAGCCAAAGGGACCTTCCAATGGGTGCCATCCAGGGTTGGCCATCAGGGAGGCTGCCACAGCCCCAGCTGGGACAGGGTGGGAGAGGTCTCTGGAGATGAGGTCCCAGCGGGGGCATGCCCAGCAGAGCGCCCAGGACTCCAGGGTCAGCCAGGGGTAGAGGAGGCTGCCAACAGGGTGGGCTTGCTGGCTCACAGCCCGTGTCAGGGCCTCCCAGCTGGCCTGATGCCCTCCTCCTCAGGGCTGTGGGTTGGGTGGCTCAGAAGAGCAGTGCCCAGGGCAGGGGGGTGGCCCCCCTTGGAGAGAGGCCTCTAGAGCCCTAGGAGGTAACCTGGAGGGAGGCCACCCCCACTGCAGTGGGCAGCCCAGCCCTGACCGGGGTTTGCCTCAGCGCCTGCAGGGAGGGTGATCTCACTCCTTCTGTGAAGCCACCTGGACCTGCTCAGAGCCCGCCTCCCTTCCCCCTGTGGCTTCGAGCTTCCTGGACCAGACCCACTTCCCTGAGGAGACATTCGCAGCCACTTGGCCTCTGTCCTTTGGGCCTGGCACCATCTGACGCGGCCTCCTCGGTCCTGTCCGGCCGTCTGAAAAGCGACTTCCAGCAGGCGGTATCTGGGGATCTCTCATCCTGACATTGGAGCAAGGCATGCAGGTGTCCGCCCATCTGGTGTCCCCCTGAGGTCAGCAGACCCTAGTCTCCGGCCGGGCAGGAAGGAAGCAGGCTCACCTTCCGGATGCGGATTTTGGCCTGTTTGGTTCAGCGGGAACAGGATGGGCCCTTGACCAGGATGGTATCCAGAGGAAGGAAGCCGACTTCTGCTTCCCCGTGCAAGTCCCCATCTCATGGGTGAGTAGGCAGAGCCAGTGCCTTCCTGGTGGGAGCGGGGCAGGCGTCCCGACAGCCAGGAGGGCCAGGGGCTGGTGGCACTGGCCATGTGTCGTCCCTGCTGTGTCTGTGGCCCACAGGGAGCTCAGCCCTGGCTTGGGCCCCACGGGATGTGGGCTGACACGGGCTTACTGTGCCTGTGGGGAGGCCGGGCCAGGTGGGGATCGGGTGTCGCCAGGCACCTCCCACACCCTCCTGGCCTCCCCTGGAGTCCTTGCCACTTGCCGCAGTGTGACAGTCTGTGTGGATGGCCCAGCCTCACCTGGGAGCAGCGGTGAGGCCTCCCTGATGGGAGCGGTCACTGAGGTCCGGCAGGGACACACTCAGGGACCAGCAGGTGGAGGGAGCCTGGGGCTCAAGCCCTCCTCCCAAGCAGGGGGTGCCACGGGCATGGGGACCCCAAAGTCCACAGGCTGCATGCAAGCCCTGCCGCCCCTCCCCCTCCCGTCCTCTCTGGGATCACCTCCCCCACTGAGTGCCCACAAAGACGGGGGTCAGACTCTGCTCCCCGGAGGCCCCAGACTCTACCATGGAGGAGGCAGCCCTGGAAAGACCCCAGAGGGCAATTCTGAGCAGGGATTCAGCCAGGACAGGGGGGCCTCCTGCCAGGGTGAGGGAGGGCCATTGGTATGTGAAGGCCGGTGGGGTAGGCAGGAGCCCCCTACTCTCCACGGACTCCTGGGCCCACAGCGTGCCTGGGGCTGCTGCAGCACTGTGACGCTCTACTCGGCCGAGCCAGCCTATACGGGAGCCCCACACCACCCCTGCGGGTCAAGGCAGTAAAGCACCGTCTTCTGCAGGAATGGAAGAGCCCAGTTATTGGACCCCATGTATGCCCACCTACCCGGGCCATTCGGCCTTTGGCTCCCTGGGTGGTGGCTGCAGCCGGGATGGAGCACCTGGCATTTCACGGGGTGAAGTGCAGTCACCTAGGATCCTGTGGGCCCTCCCAACAGCAGGCCAGTGGGAAGCGCTGACAGATGGGCCAGGAGGCTGACCATCACTGGGGCAGGGTTGCTGCCCATGACAGGGCGGTGAGGAGCCCAGGGGCCCACTGGGGCTCGCGGCTTCCACCAGGAGGGAGCGGAGAGAAACTGTGAGGTACGTGCAGCCAGCAGGGCAGGCAGCCAGGGAGCAGCCTGGGTTCATGCGGGGCATAGGCAGGCCGGGCTGGCCAGGGCAATGGGAGGGACACAGAGGAAGGAGCTGAGGTCTGGCCTGGCCCTGGGCATCGGCTCCCCTATCGCCACAGGCCCCCGGGCCCGAGCCTCCGGCTCATCTCTGAACCTAGTAAGGAGCCTGAGGGGGTCTCCTCCAGAGCCAGGACACCTGCCCATCGCTCAAGCCCACTCAGCTTCTCCCAGAGCCCAGCCATGCTGCTGGGGCCGATGCCCCGTCACCTGTGGGCTTCACCAGCTACAGCCATGGGTCCCCACCCATAGGGTCTGCTCAGGGTGGGAAGGGAGGGAGGGAGCTTGGCCTCAGGTCACTCATCCTGGAAGTGCAGGAGGGCAGTCCCTGGGGCCTGGCTCTGGGAAGGAGCTGCCCAGGTTAGGGATGGGAGCGTGTCTGCCCTGTCAGTGGGACGGGCTTCTTGGACTGGTGGGAAGGAGCTGGCGGACCACGTCGCCTTAACAAAGGTTTGGAATCCGCAGGGAGCTCTGGAGACTGGGGGGCCTTCACTGGGGTGGCGGGGGTTGCTGTCTGTGTAATTCCCTGCCTGGAATCCTGGGCCCCTATGCTGCCTCCAGGTAGAGGCCCAGCTTTCCTGGGTGAATGCAATTCCTGTGTGGGCCCAGCTGGGCCTCTACCCTGTGCAGCTCTTGCTCTGTCCAGATCCACTTGTTCATGTAAGTCTGGGAGGGGCCCCTGTGGGTTCTGGAGGACCTCTTTCTGGGAAACTTGTGAGGTCAAGGTTGGTGGGAGGACATGCCAGGCCTTGAGGACACCCCAATAATCAGCTTCTCCCCACTGCCTTGTCAGCCCTCACCTTCAGCTGGCAGCACCTCTGTGGCCCCAGGCGGCTGGCCTGCAGGTGTGACTGGACCTCGTCTGTGGGGTGGGAGCCTTTCTCAGCCTGTGGCTCTGTAGTCGCCCACATGTGGGGCAAGTGCAGGCCACGGCATTGCATGGTAGCCAAACTGCACCTTCACCCACCGGGAGGGCCTCCATTCCCCTGCAGGGGCGCTGCTCCCCTCCCACCTGCCTGGCTTGTCCGTCACTGCCTTGCTTGTGCCGTGCTCTGGCCTTCAGGCCCCATGTGCTGAGCAGCCGCCCCCACCTCTCGAGGCCCCAGCACTGAAGAGCGGCACAGGGCAGACCCCGAAGATGTCTGGGGGTCCCAAGAAGCGAGACCCTAGTGGTCCCGGATGAGGCAGCTGGAATGAGGCCAGCCGTGACCGTGGCCTCCACATCTCGGCCCTGACTCTGAAGATCTGTGGCGGCTCTAACCTCAAGCTTCCAAAGGCATCCTGAAGGCCGTGCCTCCGGAAAGCCACCATGGCCAGCTGCTCTCCTGGAGTCAATTTCCTGGGAAACACTCGGCGTCACGTGAGAGGTAATCGCAAAAATGTGCGTAAAGAAAGCAATTGGAAAAAATTCCTTGGGGCTGTGCTCCAAGTGAGGGTACCACACGTGGTTTTTTTTCTCCTTAAACTCCATTTCCCAAATTCTCTGCACGAGGTCTCTGGTGAACAATCCGAGAGAAGGAAAGGGTCTGTGGCTGCCCCAAGAACACCCCTTACCGTGGGACGGTTGTCCCGGCGCGTGCGAGTGGCTCGGCTCCCACAGCGAGAGACCCGGACAAACAGAAGCAGCGGGTGGGGGAGGAGGGTAGCTCATGCGCCATTTCTTTCCGACACAAAAGAGTAATGGGGAGGTCACATGGGCAAGGTCAAAGGGCAACAATGTTTGCAGGTGACCTGGGGCCTCTGTCCTTCCTGGAGCTGAGGGGCTGTCAGTGCAGTGATGTGAGGAGGGCCGCTTGCTGACCGGGGCCCAGACATGACCAGGGGAGACACGGGGGGCTCCACATGCCCTGGAGGGTGGGGAGCAGGGCCCTGAGCAGGTGGAGGTGGGGTGGCCCAAGGGGGGCTTGCCGGGGCCAGGACTAGCCCACTGCCCCACTCTCTGCTGCAGTCCAGCCCCAGTCTGTGGTATGCCCCTGCCTGCGGCGGGAGCTGCTGCTCCTCGGGGCTTCATCCCCAAGGCACTTACGTCATGTAGAAACTTCCGTGTCTCCCCCTCTGAGATTTAGTTGATCCTGGCAAAGCCACCCTGAGTCCTCTGGCATCTGACCTCTACTTTGCTCTAGGTGGGACAGAAATGTGCCCTGAAAGAGAGGCATCAGCGGCTGCTGACCTCGATGGGGCTCCGGGATGAGCTGTCCGCCTCCATTCCCGGGGCGCGCACCCGTGTCCTGCCCCTGCCCCTGCCCCTCTCAGAGCCTCCTCCTGCTGTCATACCTGGACAGCTGTGCCTGCTGCTTCCGTCCAGTGCTGCCTTCTAACGGCTCCTTCCCAGCATCTGCAGGAGAGGCCCCGAGCTTGGCCAGCCCGTCCGGGCTCGAGGCTGTGTGCCCAGTGGGGACGGCCTCGCCTGGGGCTGTGCCTAGTGAGGAGCAACACTTGCCAGGATACCCCTGGGCCAGAGGAGCAAAGGGTCAGGACGATGCCCGGCTTTCCCTTCTCCTCCCATGGCCTTGGCCACAGACACAGGCTCGGGAAATGGTTGCAGCCGAGCAGACGTCCTGGTAACAAGTGTCCGACACTGCTTGGATTGTTCTGTACCTGGAAGAATTAGAAAGAAGGTTCTCTGCCAGTCCAGCACCTGCTGCCCCCACCCCCCCACTTGTTTCCTTGATGCCACAGCTGTGCCGGGATGCTTGGGGAAGAAGTGATTAATGTGTCCCCAAACTTGATGCCTGCAGAATAGAGGTACTGCCGATTCTGATCTGTGCAGCCAGGTGGTTCCCAGCTGCACACACTGTCCTCTGAAGCACACCTACATGTCCTCGGTGCCATTCTGTTGGTGTTTCATTTGTAAGAATGTCCTGGAAAGTAGGAATCAGGAGGGTGAAGCTGACATTGGCGATGCTGCACCCTGCTCACCCTGCGGGTTGAGAACGGGGCGGGCCTGGGGTGCAGCAGTAAGGGCCGTGCACATGGAGGAGAGCAGGGCCTCCTTTCACAGCCACAAATGAGGCAGGTGCTGCCCACCTGCAGGGAGACCCTTTCCTACCAGATCCCACAGATGCAGAGAACTGTCCCCACACCTGTGCACAGAGCAGCCTTGGCCTGGGCACTGTGGGGAGAACGAGACGGTCTGGAGAGGGTTTTTGGGCATCTTCTGGATGTGGTAGGGGCAGTGCCACCATGGGTGTGGTGACAGGGAGCCACTGCTCACACCGCTGACCCAAAACCTCCCACCCACCCCAGATCCTCAGCCACACGTTGGTCCAAGGGACACGCTGTTGTGTCCCCACGTCTGGGTCAGCAGCTCTGCCCCTGTGGCCACCCTCCAGGGCTAAGTCACCACCACCCGGCAAGGCCCACTGCCATGGGCTCAGCCCTAAGGAGGGTGATGGGGTTTGTCCTGGCAGCGCCCTGGCATCTCTGGAGATTAGGATACTGGTGAGGCCGGCCTGTGACCCTGGGTCACCATGCGGCAGGAAGACGTGCTCCCCTGCAGACAACTGGGCACATGAGCACCCGGGACCAGGAAGGAACCACCGGACAGGTTCTGGGAAGCAAGGGCTGCCATGCAAAGACCCGCTGGAGCCCGGAGCCCACTCTGCCCCGTGGACATTGCACGCTGTGCAGCATTGTGGACTGTGTCCTGTGGGCTGTGGACTGCTGAGGCATTTGGGTTTCCAGGAATTTGTGTCAGTTCTGAGCCACAGACTAGGACTAGAAACTACCAGGAGGCCAGAGCGGGGCTCCCACATGCACAGCCTCCACTGATGCGCCGGGGGTCCTGTCTGGAAGGCTGGGCGGCACCCACTGCAGGCAGGTCCAGTGGGGGCACAGGCCCTTCACACGGGCCTGGGCCTGGGAGCTGCTGCAGCAGGGTGCTGGTTATTTACCCAGAAACTTTATCAGACTCAGATGTTATTTTACATTGTTTTATCTGATTGTGGTTCTCTTTCTGCTTCTGTCCCTTTTATTATACAAATCAAGCAAGATTTGAATTGGCTTGAGTCCTAGGAAGGTCCATTCACAGCTACCATCAAAGACCCCCGGCCAGGCGGGGAGGCCTGCTCCCCGCTGGGCCTCCACACCCACCTCCGCTCAGCGGCCAAGAGCTGCCCCTTCCCTGCCAGCCTTTCTCCAGTCCCCACCCTGCACCCCACCCAGGACGGGATGTGTGGAGGGCAGCATCGCGCATGGGGTGGGCTTTGAGAATGGGGCTTCGCTCCTCCTCCGTGCTGTCCTCAGCCTTGGCAAGGGGACCTTCTCCAGGCAGCGAGGGCCCGGGTGGGGGTGGGCAGGTCACGCCAACAAACCCCTGCACCACCTCGCCCTGCCTCCCCCACTCTGGTGTCCCAGCCGGCGTATTCTGATTTCATTTACCCCAGGCAGCCATCAAGGCCTCATTTCCATCAGTCAGGTAGAAACAGAGCCTCTCAGCTGCTAAAGCCCATGTCGTGAGGCTGCACACAGCTCCAGGGACGCCTCGCCCTTGAGTCTGCCTTGAGCCCACCCGGCACTGGCTCCTGCCTGGCCTGTTGTCCTAAAGGTCACGCCCTGCAACCTCCTCCCACCCATTTCTGTCAATAAAAACTGTAAATTCTTGCAGTTCTGTTTGAGTGCATGGTTCGCCCTCCTGCGTCACAGTTTGTCCGTGAACTGAGATGCCTGGGATTTGAACCCCTCAGTCCCAAAGCAGTGGGAGGTGCTGGGCCTGGGGGCTCCGTCACACGAGGAGGGGAACGGGGCGGGGGCTTGAGAAATGCTCAGGGTGCCTGGAGGATTCATGCTCAGCTGCCTGGACCGGCCTCCTGCCTCTCGCTCACCATACCGGCCACGTCGGGCCCTGTGCGGCTGGGGATGGAGTCACTGGGCCAGCAACAGGCTCAGCCTGAGAATCTGGTTTCCAGGAATTGTGGCCCTCCAGCTACTGGTGATAAGGGCTTCTTCAGGCCAGCACAGAGCTCGCCCGTCCTCACGAGGGCCCGGGTGGGAATTAGCAGCCAGGGGTCACCAGTGTCCAGGCCCTGCTCTGTGCAGTGTGACCACCTGGCAGATGCAGCAGCAGCTAGTCACCAGGGCCTGTCCACGAACAGGCGCCAGGCCCCAGAGGACCACAGGTGACGACTGAGTGATCATTTTGTTGCCGTGTGTTACATTCCGTGTGCTGCACACCACCTGTAACCATCACCGTGGGCGTTGGGGACCCCCCTGCCTTTCTGTCCAAGCAGATCAGGACGCTCATTCTGGACGTCCATGCTGGAGGTTCTGTCCCCTGGACCCACGTGCGGCACTCAGCACCCTGTTGTCAGGGACCCTGCGTGCTGAGATGATTATCATGGGTGCAGGGCGTGATGGAGGGGCCAGGGCTCCCCTGTGGGGACTGGGCCGAGGTGTCTCCTGGAAGGCTGTGATGAAAACGTGAGGATGTCTGCCTAGAGTCTGCAGTCAGTCTGGGTGTTTGAACACCCCAGGTCTTGATTTGTGGGGTGCCTGGCAATCTCCTCCATCTTCTGAAGCCCAAGGCTCCCTCAAATCTGCTCCCCCAACCTGTGGGAGGCCCTGTTGAGGATGCACTGACCTGGACTCCCTCAGGGCACGGTGGGCAGTGGGGGGTGAGGTGCAGACCGCCAGCCCTAAGAGGCAGGGACACACCCCGCTGCTGCAGCCGGAGGCCCCTCCTTTCTTCAGCCCCTTTGTCCTGGAGGCGCAGCAGACCCTCCCAACCTAACCACCCGCTGAGTGTGGTTTGGGGTGAGCAGTGTTCTGACCGGACATGTCCTGTTGGCTCTGACGTCCCAGCCAAGGCCTTGCATGGCACTGTGTGCTGGAGAAGGTGGTTACCGCTAGGTGTGCACACAGGGTGGGGCTCGGCGGGCCCCTTCCTGTACTAACGAATGTGTCTAGGTCAGCATGAAGGTCCTGGGAGGGTGCTGTAATCCGCTGGTGTCACTGTGGTGAGGACTTTAGCTACGGCCCTGTCCAGAGCACCCTTGGTGTGTGGAGGGCCCCAGGAGGAGGGCAGACAGGAAACACACAGGCCGGGCTGGTGTGCTGGGCTGGGCTGCCACCGCGGCATGGTGGCTCGGGGACACCACTGTGGCTCCTCGCCACACTTCAGTGACATGGTCACTTCTTATTTTCTAGGAGAAGTGAGAAGTGAGGTAAATGTATATAATAAAAACACACATATGATGTCCAATAGCAAAACCACGGTGATAAAGTCTAATCTTGATTCTCAAGTAACCATCTAGAAAATACTCGTAAAACTACTTCTCCCTTATCTATATGTACTCTCCTGTGTTTAGATGACGTGTCACTTTTACTTTTAAGCATCTCTGTATTTATTTGTATCTCACAGCTTCACAAAGGAATGTAGCCCCACAGTCTTGCCATTGTGTTGCCTGCTGAGATCCACCCTTGGTGTTTGACTCCAGGAACAAGCTGGGGTCTTGGCGGGGGTGCCCGGTATGAGTGCACCATACTCACAGACGGTGGATGACAATGTGGCAAACCCTACCGTCTGGACATTTCTGTGATTCAGATTTTGGCAAACCGAAATTTATTTAAATACAAGGACAGTATTTTTAATGAACTTAATGACAAGCAAGGATGCATTTGGAAATAAGAGAATTTGCCTCTTCTTCCACTGTCTCCCTATTTCATAGATTTGTATTTTCTTAAGCAGGTATGTCTGTATAAAAGGTACTCAAATAAGGGATGTTACACTAAATGAGAATAGGACATGTTAACTGTCAAGGATAATAATGTATTCTGTACTTGAAACCAGGAGAGTAAAATGAATGCTCTCTGATTTCCAGAAGCATGTGAGCAGAAACAAAATAACAGTGTGGTTTGTGTCATTAGGGAGAAGTTGGGGGGCCTTGGGATCCTTTGTAATGAGTCACCCGCACACCTCTGCAAGGCGGCCCAGCACTGAGAAACAGGTGAAAAGTCGTAAATGCTGCAAATGCTGATAATCAGCCCCTGAGCAGCTGCCTCTGCTGCAGGCAGGTGGGTGAAGAAGCAGCTGAGGAATGAAATCAAGATAAGAACTAACAGGGCTCCGGGGCTTAGCGGGTGGGTCTCTCCGGGCAGCGAGGAATGCCCGGGTGCTGGGGATGCTGGGGCTGCGGGCAAGTCCTCCCTGGGGCTGTGGGTGCCCCTCCCATGGGAATACGCCTGCTCCCGAGCTGAAGTTCAGGCCCTGCGCCCCGCCTGAGCAGTGCACAAATGGTTTTCAGGCTAATGCGCTGTTGAGAAAGCAGAGGACACATGAGAAGTCCCTGTGTTGTCCCCTCCCCTGCTGGCTGAGCTGCATGGAGCTGGGTCATGCGAGGACTTCCCCAGCCCCGGAGCCCCGGCCCCTCCCTGGTCTCAGCAATGTGCCCTGGCATGGCCACACCCTCCTTCTGCCTCTCCCAGCATCAGCCCCCTCCCACACCCCCTAGTCCTGAGGGCAACAAGGGAGGGAGGGGCTGGGTGACCACCCTGTCAGCTGAGAGTGTCTTCCTGAGCCCTGGGGACAGCTTCCCCTGGTGCCAATTATCCCCCACAACCTGCTGGGAATGCAGAGCCCTGCCTCTCACTCCAGGCCCTTGCTACCCCTGGCTGCTCCCTTTGCAAGGCCCCCACATGTGCCCCATAAGTTGCTGCCACACAGTGGGGCTTGGCTCGCATGCCTAGGAGTGCTACAACCTATTTTCACTATACAAGTGCCAGGTAGGAAGGGTCAGGTGTGACCCTGAAATTTGGAAGTTCTCACCTTGGAATCCCACCTCCCCCAAAGGGCTGTCTGTTCACAAGGACGGGGCTACCAGGGAAAGGCCCTGAAGCTTCATCTTGTCTTCCTGCATGGACAGGAGTATCTGCCGGAAACCCACAGGCTAAGGGAAGCAGAGGTGAGCCCCTGCCACCAACAGGTGCCTCTGACAGCACTCAGTGCTGGTGACAGCACGTGTGTTTGTGAGGACCTCCCACCATAGAAGGGTCTGTCACCAGGGCCGGGACTGCACCCTGCTGGAGGCGCCATGAGCTGCCCCGAGTCACACGTGCTCACCTGCTTGCCTGACGTGGACTCTGCCCTTGTTCTGGGCAAGTGCCGTGGCAAAGCTGGAGTTTGTGTTCAGGCTGATTATCTTGAACTTGGGCTAATGTTCCATGAAGAGAGTGTCTATCATCAAACTCACTGATTCAGGCCCCATTTGCAGTCTGACTGTGAACGGAGTCTCTTGTGTGGAAGCACAGGCCTGGCTCCCTGCTGGTGACACGTGAGCACATCGGCCAGCCTTCAGGGGCCCGACTGGACAGAGCAGGGAAGTCTGGCGGCCACGTGTTCCGATTCCTGGTGGGGTCTGAGGGTCTCACTTAGAGCTCTCAGGCTGGAGCTTCGGGGTGGGGGTCCTGGGCCAGGTGGGACCAGGCGGGTGCCGCCTCCATCCTGGGACTCGTGTCCAGTGCATCACTGTCCAGCCTCACCGGGGGTTCCCTGCCAGTGCCAAGGACCCTGCTGAGCCCTGCCCACTGCTCCACGGGGCTGGGTGGGCTGGCTGGGTCGGGCGGTGCGCACTGCCCCTCCACCTCTACCTCCACGCCACTCGGAGGCCGAGCTGGCCCCTCTGGCTGCCCATCTCCCCAGGGGGCCAGCAGCCTGACTCCACAAGCCCCCCTACTCCCTGCTGACAAAGTCTTCCAGACACAGGCCCACACACCTGCTTCCTTCCCGGCGTCTCCGAGCCCAGGGGTGCTCCGTGCACCCTGCTCCGCCTCTGCCTCTTGTCCTGTGGTCGGGAAGTAGGGCTGCTGCCCCTGACCCAGGGGCGTGTGTGAGCCTGTGTGTGCACCTGCATAAATGCACACCAAGCAGGGGTCGCCTCTTTGAGAGTCTGCCCCCCAGCCATTCACAGCAGCCCAAACCTTCCAGGAGGCCATTTTCCCAGAACGGTGCTGGGCCAAAGGTGCTGGGCCCTCTGTGATCCCCCCTCCCATCCTGCCATGGTGCTGGGGGTGATGGAGGCCATGGGCACCGCCTACCTGGCCCACCTCCTGCGAAGCCCCCAGCCACAGGCGCCCCTCAGAGCAGCTCTGGCCTGCGAGGCACTCAGGAGCGCTCCTGGCCAGGTCAGGATGCAGGGGGAGCCGCATGCACCCACGGGCTCCCTGCCTTACTGCTCCCAGACAGGCCCTTAGTGTTAGAAGCTTATCTCTGGGTCTTCCCGACCCATGATTCCTCCCTGCCGCATCTAGTGAGGCCACCAAGAGATGTTAAATCAGCCCACGGAAGCCACCCTTCCTCCTGTCCTGGGGTTTGTCCCTGCCACCTTCATTCCAGTGTGTTATTGGACATTGTCCTTGACTTTCTGGCCACCACACACCAGGTGAACCTTAGAAATTTGAGTGAACTGACCCCACCTGCCTGCACCCAGCCACCTTGCCCCCACCTACTGGGCAACCTGGGGCTTCCCATCCCAGGGGGCTGATCAGATGGCCTGGAGCGACTCCTGATCATTGTCCCCAGGCTCTGTCGTTGTCCTGGATGTCATGCCCCCCTTGTGGTCGCTGTCCTTGCGCCCCCCCGCCCCAGCCCCTGGTTGATACAAGCGCTGGCCTCTGCACTGGCCCCTCCCCCCACCCTTTGGACCCTCCCCGCACTCTCTCTCTGTCTGTCAGGACCTTTCTGGCTTCCTGAGTCCCAGGCCTGGCCAGCTGTGGGACCCCTGCTCCCCAAAGCCAGGGGCCATCATTCTAGAGGGACCCAGTGGAGCCGGGGAGGGGCGGACACAGAGCATGTGCCTAGCTTGCTGGGGAGGGTATGGCACCTTGCAGGGACCCTCTTGCTCTGCCCCAGCCTGGAGCTGTGCTTGTCTTACCTGGCCTGGTCCGCTGGGTCCCAGGTTGGCACATGCCTAGCCCAGGCACCTGCTAGCCCCAGACCATAGGAAATGGGGTTTCACGCAGATAGGGCACAGGACTCTACCAGCATCCTTGGCTGTTTGAGGTGACGAACACGATTGTGCATTGAACACTGCAGTGCTTGAGAAGCAGGGGTGGGGACACCCAGCTGACACCCTCCCCACCAGCCACTCCACCTGTCAGGGGCCCCTCCTCTGTCCCCCTTACTGCTGCTCTCAGCTGCTGTTCCTACCTCACCAGGAGGTTCCGGAGGCCCTAAACCACCCGCGTTTCTGCTCAGTCTGGGGTTGTCTACACCAGATGGGAGGGAGGCAGGCGATGGTGCAGCAACTCAGCTCCTTTTCTGGGAGGCCCCCAGGACCACGCGCTGGCGACAGCGGCCTTAGCCACCACGCTCAGGCAAGGGTTCAGGCGAGCTTCGGAAGAACGGCTCCTTCATCTGACTCAGGCTCCGCAGCATTTGGTGCTTTCTTACATTTGGCACCCGGTTCAAGACATCGAGGTTTCGGCCTTGCGGGGCTTCAGGCTCCTGAGCCCCCCACCCTGTGTTTAGACGTGTTGGGAGGAGGCCCTTGAGCTTTCCCAACCCTTGGCTGGGGAGGTGGGACGCCCACTTCTTAAAGTTCACAGTGGACTTGACTGAGGCCAGGGAACCTTGCAGACTGCACCCACCTTCCTCAACAGAAACGTGGGTGCCTCTGGCTCAGGGCTCACTCAGGGGGCCTGTCTTGTCCCAGGACTTCACCTCAAGTCCTCTAGGGAGGAGGCACTTTATTCACAAGTGCTTCTCCATAAAGCTGATGCCAGACACGTTGGAAGGTGGCCCCTTCATCCTCTCCTGCCGGCCTTCCCTCCCTTTCCCCTCCCCTTTCCCCTCCTTCTCCCCTTTCCCCTCCCTCTCCCCTCCCCATCCCCCCTTTCCCTCCCTCACCCCCTCCACCCTCGTGGCCCCTTTGTTCTGGTTCCTTTGCAACAGGGCCTGATACCCGGGTCAAATCGAAAGGTCATGGCGCCTCCTTCCCTGGGCTTTACTCCCTTCGAATCATGTGACCCTGGGTAAGGGGCTTCCCAGCCTCTTCAGCGGAGTGGCTGGGAACAATGCTCCTGCCAGCGTCACTGCGAGGGAGGCGACAGTGCAACCCCAGATGAAGGGCAGCCAGGGAGTGGCACTGTCACGGCAGCAGTGCTGGGCACAGGCGAGGAGGGGTGGGGACCCGCCTGCCTCAGTGGCACCAGCTCCAAGAGGGAAGAAGGAGAGGGTGGGAGGGTGGAGGGTCCCCCCAGTGGGGTGGGTAGGCGGGTAGGCGGGCAGGCGCAGGAAGGAGTGGGCGGCCTGAATCGCACACACTCTCAGGAGACAACAACTTTAAATCTTAATTGGTTGCCTTTTAAATATCATTTAAGGGCTGGCTTCCCCGCCTATCTCTAGTTAAGGAGTCGTGTTAAACTCTTCACCTTGCTGGGTGTCTCTCCCTTATGTAAAAAAAAGGAAAGGACAGAAAAAAAAAAAAGGGAAAAAAAATGGAACCATCAGTGCCTGTTGGAGGGTCGATAAAGCTTTTAGATTTGGAGGCCTGTCCGGGAGCCCGTTTCCCGCGGCTAAGGGTTGTTAATGGGGCTCCAGGAATGATCTCGGCATCTCCGCCGTATTTCTCCGCGCGGCTCCCCTGGCGGCGCGGAGATGCTTCTGTCAGACTCGCTTAATGAAAAGTAACGCGCCGCTGATTACGGTTTTATTCGGGCTGGATGCAAAGAGCGCCGCTAATTTAGCGTCCCTTCCTCGGCGTGTTTGAATTCGCCACGCCTGAGTGGCCGGGACCGTCGGCCCGCGCCCGTCGCGGCGCAGTTCCTGTCTTGGTAGCGCCCCCCGCACGGAGCGCGACAGCCCCCCGCCCCCAGCCAGGGTGCAGCTCGCCCACGCCCCCCACGCCCCCGGCCCGGGATGCCCTCCTCCGCGGCCCCCAACACGGGGTCCTCCTCGTCTGACCCCAGTCCGCGCAGGGCCGGAGGGCGGCGAAGGGGTCCGCGGCGAGCCTTCCAGCGTGGGGTCCCGCAGGGAAGGGACGTGGGTCCGCGAAGCGACAGCCCCGCCTCGCCATCCTTGAGGGCGAGGCGTCCCTGGCGTGTGGCTGATCCCCCCACCCAACTGGATGTCCATGTCGCACAGTTTTGTGTTTGATCCAGTAAACCACTTCCGGTCAGCCATTCCCTGGGAGACAGAGGGCTGGGGGTGGGGGCGGGGGAGGGGCTCTTGCCGCGCGAGGGTCTGCGGGGAGCTCGAGGTCGGCTGGGCGGCATCAGGGGCCCTGGGCCCTGGGCTCGCTCCGGGGAAGGAGTCCGGCGTCCACACCGGCCGGGCGTGTCGCCCAGGAGCGCCGCAGCACCCCCCTGCCCAGCCTCCTTCTGCGGCCCAGGCCCGGCTCTGTGCAGGGCGGGCTGGGGCGCGCGGGGCCGCCCTCCGCAGCATTAAGATTCCCGGCGCCCCAGCCGCGGCCGCCGGCCTCCCCCGAGACTCCACTCTCGCTATTACTGTCAAGTACCCTTGACTCTTTATTTTTGCCCTTTTATCTATTACAACTAATGCGAGTTCCTTTGCCCTTTTCAGTCTAAGACGTGGGCTTTCTGCAAAGCCTCCCCCTGCCAGCGAGCTCTCAGAGCGCGGAGCCTTTAGAAATTGAGGGGTTTACTGTCAAAATGAAAATTTCACTTCAAATTATCTTGGCTGATGCTCGCTCGCCAGGCCGGGTGCTCCCGCCGCAGCCTTTTGACAGGCACATCAGCGGCGAGCTTCCGACTCTCGATAATATCATCCCGGAGAGCGAAAGTCAATACGGTGACAGCGCGCGGGCGGATACAATCCAATTACCGCGGCGCGGGGCAGGCCTCGGCTCGCGGCGGGCCCGCTGCCCAGGGTCCGGGGATGGAGGTGCCACCACCGAGTCGGGGGTCGGTGCACCTCCGGCCGTCAGGGTCCTACCGCGGGGAGCGCCCACCGCAGCTTCCGAGGCCGGTTCCCTCTCTCGCCTCCGCGCCCCCTCTCCAGCGTTCCCCGCCTGCCCGCGGCCTTTCCCAGGGTGCGGGGCACCCTAGGGCCCCCCCCAGTGAGGTCCCATCCAGCCCCGGCCTCGCGTGTCGCTCCAAGCTGCCCGCGGCCATCAGCGTCCCCAGCGAGGCGTATGAGCGGCTGCCCCTCTGTCCTTGTCCCGGTCAGGGCCACCTTCGCCTGGTCGCTGCACGCCCTCGGCCGCTCCACGCGTTCAGGTTCGCTGGCTCTGCTACCCAGACTCTTCAGACGCCTGGCACACGAACGGACCCAGCAAAGCCTCAGGTTGAGGGCTTGCAGGCAAGGGGCGACCCCGAAGCCACAGCACACTGAGCTCCCCACGGCCTGGAGGAGCCAGGCACCTGCGGGGACGGAAGCAAGGGGCAGAGGCGACTGTAGGGAGGGAGCCAGCGATTTTTCCCGCAGTTCAGAGCTGCTGGAGGCCAGCGAGCTCGGCTCTGGGGTCGGGGTGGGGTAACCGGGCTTGTGAGCAGATCCCAGGGTCTGCACGGCGCGGGGACCTAGGTGAGGCGGGCGGGCCCGCGTCCCTCCAGCCCGATCCCTGGTCCCTCCAAGCCCCACCAGCGGCCCTTCCTTCCAGCCCCGATTCTGGAGTGCGGCCCACTGAGTACATCCCCTCTTGGAGCCATAGCCCGACAACTTTCCAAGGAGACTGGCAGCCGGTGGTCGGCCTGGAGGGAGAGGAGGCGGCGTTAGGAGGTGGGTAGTGGGGAAGGCCGCCCTAGTCCGGCGACGGAGGGTGTCAGCAGTCAACAGCAGAAGGGCCTCAGGGCAGTTATGGCCCCTCTCCCCCTCCTCCAGTAGGGCACAGTCCAAGGGAATTTAGGAAGTGTAAAAGTCATTCTAATCTAGCCAAAGGACTTGTATTTTCTCAAAATCCTGGATTCTGGCAATGGGGACAAATTTTAAAGTTTTGGGTCTCTCATCCACTTCTGTTAGAGTTCAACAGAATCTTGAACACTTACTGTGATTTCCTCTAAAAAAAGTCTTCACATACATCTTAGGCTCTGCAAGCAGCTCCACCTGGGGTTCAGCGACCCCTCCCGCACCCCGTCCCACCCTTCCCTTGAGATGTGCACCTTCTTGCAAGTTCTCAGACCTGTAAGGCTGACATGTTCATTTGGCAATGCAAACACCATCACTCTGTTTTATTGGTTTTGTTATACTAGCCTCTGAAGCAGGCAATTACTGGTGTGAACATACATGTAAAAAAACATAACTTTATCGCCTTAATAGTGTGCAATAGTGTAAACTCGGTGGAAGTGCTGTTGGTGAAAATCATGTGCTGAGGATGGCATCAGAAGGCCGGCAGGTGGAGGAGTCTTCACAGGGACACCAGCACGCCTCAAACCCAGAGGACGCAGCAGAAGCAGCTCAGAACGGAAGTGTCTTCTCCATGTAAACTTTTGGACGTAAACTTTATGCTTATGGTGGCTCCCTCCTGCTCTGAGAGCAGCCCTAACCACCGAGTCCCCCAGTTTGAGAATGACCCCAGATGGGATCCTGTCCAGGTGCGGCCCACAGGCCTGGTGGGACGGCCCCAGGGACTTGTCCACGGCCAGGAGACTGAGTTTCGATCCTCCCTCTATGGTGGGCTGGCTGCCTGAGCTTCGCCGAGCTCTTCCCTTGCTTTGGAAACTCGGTAGAAAGCGAGTCTGTGATGGGATAGCCTGCAGCCTGAGTGACAGCTCCCTCCTCGGCTCAGGGGCCCGCCCAACTTAGGCGCAGAAGGGCTTACCGCTGGCAGTGCCATCAATGGCTGGGGTGTCATGGGGCGCGGGCGGGAAGGTGCTGGCCAGTGGTGTCGTCAGCACGTTGGAGCCCGCCCCCAGTGAGCGCCCCAGCGGCCCTGGGTCCAGGACGGCGCCCTTGGCGGTGGCCCAGGCCTGGTTCAAAGTGCTATGTCTGAGGATGGGGTCGTGAAAGACTCCGTCCACCCAGTTTCTGAGACTGGTTACCGGGGAGTCCTGGTGCCTGTCAGGGACACCGCCGGTGGCTGGGGCCGCAGGCGAGGACAAGGCGGGCGCCAAGGAGGCGGCTGCAGTTGCGGAGGGGCCTTGGCGCCTGAGCATGCACGATGGAAACTCAGTCTGGTTTAGGGCGGAGGCGGCGGCTGCGGTAGCCGTCTGTGCCAGGGACCAGATGCGAGGCTTGGCCTCAGGACCTGATGTTGCCCCAGCCGGCGCAAACCCCAGCTTGGCCTCACAGGCCTGCGGGCCACCCCCAGCGCCAGGCGGCTGCTCTGGCCTGGCCGCTGAGTTCCGGAGGCAGCTCCGGGCCCTCTCCAGGTCCTGGTCCAAGGCAGCTCCACCCCCAGCAGCCAGGGGCATCCGGAGAGCGACCGAGGCCTCCTTTCCCGGGATGCTGGGGCCTTCAGGTGTGGCACGGACCTGTTCCCGGCCGCTGTTTGGGGGCTGGAAGGGCGGCTTCAGCTCACACTCTGGGGGCTCCCCCTCAAGCGGGTCGAAGTCCTCCAAGTCGCTGAGCTCCAGATCCTTCTCCTCTTTGCCCACTGGCTCTGCCCAGGAGGGAGGGAGAGAGGCCAGGGGAAGGAGAGAGGACTCAGAACCCCATCGCCTCCTTCCCAACAGCCCATGGGTGTGGGGCCCCTGGAACTCGGGAGAACACCCACCACCTTCTGCCCCACCTTTCTCCTCTGGGTGCTCCCCGTCCCCATGCTGGTTACACGGGCCAAGCAGTTTCCACGTCCATCAGTGGGGGTGGGGTACTACCCCGGTTCAACGTCTCGGGGGGGCACAGAACCGGCCCGGGAGGCCCCGCCCCTGCCCCAGCCCCAGCCGAGCAGTCTCGGTGCCCACCTTCGTTCCTGGTGCTCTCGAGAGCCTCCCCCCGGCCTTCCTCCTCAGCCCCCTCTTCCTCCTCGCCCTCCCCGTAGGGCCGCTTCTCATCAGGGCACTTGTTCCGCGGCGGCCACGTCATCTTGTTCTCCTTCTTGAGGCGCCGGCGCGCGTTGGCGAACCAGGTGGAGACCTGCGTGAGGGTCATCTTGGTGATGATGGCCAGCATGATCTTCTCGCCCTTGGTGGGGTACGGGTTCTTGCGGTGCTCCTGCAGCCAGGCCTTGAGTGTGCTGGTGGTCTCGCGCGTGGCGTTCTTCCGCCGCGTGCCGCTGTCCATGGTCCCGTACCTGGAGACAGGCTGGGCAATGGGGTGCCGCCGCGGGCCGCTGCGGTGGGCCCCTGCTGTGGGCGGGGCCCACGAGGGCTTCCAGGCCAGGTGGCTGGGTTGTGCTCATGGTGGTGAGACCCCGGGCCCGGCCCAGCCCCGCTGCTCCCAGGCACTGCCTTTTGCGGCCCAAGGGCAAAGATGTTTATGTTTGGTTAAACTTACACAGAGCCCGGTCACCTTCCTGAGCCAGAGGTCACAGGGCAGCCAGGCGCAAGGCCAAACCAGGGCCCTGTCACTCTACCTACACAAATATTCCTTCCAGTGCCTTACCGGACTCTCCCACCATTCTGATCCGCAAACCAAGAAAGCGCATCACCGAGATTGGAACCCACTACTTAACATGGGGGCAAATATAGTCATTGGTGCCTATGGGGAGCAGGTGCCCAGAGGGCTCATGTGGACTTTCTGCAGTAAGTTTGTCATTAGTGCCCCGCTGAAGCTGGGGCATGCTGTCTGCGCGTGGGCAAGGACTCCCCTCTCCGGTTCCCAGTGTAGGAGGTGCCGAGCTGGGCGACAACACATCGTGGGGCTGCACTTCCATCTGCCAGGGAGGCGCCCCGAAAACCACAGCACAGCGAGGCTTGGGAGCCTGCACAGCGTGCTGGGGGAGGGAAAGGAGGCTGGGAATGCATTTCAGCCCGGGCAGCAGGTGGTCGCCCCCGGATAGGGCTGGGACTAACCCAAGGTCAGCTGGAGCCCTACAGAGAAATGTCCTGGCTCCTGCTGCCCAGCCTCTCAGAGGGGCATCGGGCTGGGTGGTGGGTGGTGTTGGCTGCGAGGGGCTCAGGGCCTGGGCCCGGCACGGGGAGGGCCTATCCCTCACCTGTCATAGGGATACTGGCCCAGCGCAGGCTCATAGGGGTAGTAGGCAGCGGCGGCAGGTGCGAGGCCCGCGTGTGCAGATCCTGGGCCTTCCTTGGAGTCGAAGCCGCTCTGTGGGAGGCCAAGAGCCTGGGATCGCAGCTTCGGGGACCCTCCCCTCCCCTGTGTCCTGCAACTCCGCACAGAACGCTGGGCAGCCCCACAGCCGGCCAGTCCTCAGGCTGTCTCCCGGCCCAGGCTGTGAAGGGGGGACTAGCGAGGTTGGGGGCGGTCCAGGAGTATGGGAGAGAGGATGAGATTGGAGTGGGGAGGAGCGAGGGTCAGGGACAGTGGAGGAGGGAGGTGAGTGGCCCTGTTGGGTGAGGACCAGGAGGAGAAGGGAGGAGGGGGCAAAGAGGAGCTGGAGGTCGGTGAGGGAGCGCGGGCAGGAGGAGGGCTGGGAAGAGTGGGCAGGGGCGTGTGGGGGCAGCAAGGCACGAGCGGCGGGGTGGACAGCAGCCACCAGGCTGGGTCAGATGGCCGGGGCCCAGCCAGAGGACTGGCGGTGTTCCGAGGGGCCAGGCCAGGAGGTCGGCCGAGGCGTCCGTCCCCCACCGCTGCGGGCCACGGTCGGGAAGGGCGAGTCTGAGAAACCGAGGGGCAGGGCCCGGCGCGTGGGGCAGGCTTGGCACGCGCCCCCGACCCTTACCAGCGAGTAGAAGGCGGACGCCTCGGAGCCGTAGGTCACATAGTTGCCATAGCCCTGCGAGCCGCCGTAGGGGCCCCCATAGACGCCTAGCGCCGCGGCCGAGTTGAGTTCGTGGCGCGCGGTGGCCAGCAGCCGGCTCTCGTAGACCGGGCAGTAGACGGGCGCCTGGGCCGAGGCAGCGGGCCCGGAGTCGGCCAGCGTGCGGCCCCCCGACTCGCAGCACGTGCTCAGGGCGTTGGTGGTCATCAGGAACTGAAGAGGAGACCGCGGAGAAGGAGGGCAGCCGCGCGGGGGGCCGGGGCCTAGGGCCGCCTCCCCACCAAGCGCCTCGCGGGAGGGCGCGCCGGTCCGGGCCCGGAGGGTCCACGCCCCGCCCAGAGGCCGCTCAGGAGCCACGGTCCTCCCGGGCCCTGGACCCTCCCGCGGCGCGGCCTCGGAGCCCCGGGCGGGGGCGGGAAGCAGGCAAAGCGGGGAACGGGGGCCCCGCCCTGCCCCGGTGGCCTTCCCAGGCTCCTGCCCTCTCCGGGCTGCGTGCGAGGGGCTCGTGGCGCGGGCCCTGACCTCCGGGAAGCCACCCCGGGTCGCCGGCAGCCCGCGCGCCGGTGAGTCCGGCGGCGTCCCCCGCGGCCCCGAGGGGGGCCCCTCACCTGGGGTGCCGACGAATACGGGTATCCAAACTGCGGGTAGGACATGGCGGGCGCGGCCCGGGGCCGGCGGGCGGGGCCGGCTGGGTGCTGCGCGCGGGGCCCGGAGCGGCGCCGCCACTGCTCGGGGGCCGCCGGCTCCTAGGCGCTGGGAGGGCGAAACCAGAGAGTCGATCAGCCCGTCCGCGCGCCACGCGAACTTTCCAGAGCGCGAAGTAAAGTGGGCCGCGGCGGCCGCGAACGTCCTTGCAGCCCCACGGCGCCGAGGGGGGCTCTGGGACCGACCGGCCTCACAGAGGCGACACAAATACATATTTTGCAAAAAAGAGAAAAAAAAAAAAACGAGTCGCGCGAACCCGTCAAGTCAGCTGCGCGGCTGTAAGCAGCGGGGCTCTGACGTCAGCCGCGCGCAACCGGCCTGGCCGCGGAGCGCGGGTCACTCGGCCGGGCCGCGGGGCGGGGACAGCCGGGCGCCTCGGGCGCCAACGAACCGCTCCCGTCCGAGCCCCGACGCGCGGGGTTCTCCTTACGCACCGCGGACGGGAGCCACTTTTAATTAGCAATTAATTAATGAGCAGCTGCTCCGTCCCACTCCGCTGTAATCATTAGTCTCAATTACAAATGAGACATTGGAAGGGCCACCCGAGTGAGGGTTCACTGAATTGTAATCAACAGTTAAAATTAGCCCCGCGCCGGCGCGGGCGGCGGGCCGGGCCTCCGCTCCAGGTCGCACCGAGGCGGCGCGGCAGGCCGGCGCGCGGGCCCTGCTATTGTTTCCCGGAGAGTCAGCCCTGCTCCAGGGCCCGAGGCGGCGCCAAGAGCGTCCGCGTCTGGAGGCCAGAACGTCCCCGCACTGTGCGTCCCGGGCTTCCCCGGTGCCGGCCACCCCAGGCCTCTGTGGCCCAAGAATTGCGGGGCTCAGCCACCTCAGGCGTCCCCGTGGTCGGGATCGCCCCCCACCCTCGGCCCCGCCCGTTCCTCTAAGTTCTTGCTCAGCGGGGCCGTCCTCTCAGCCTCCCCTGCCCCTCGCGGCTGAACCCGGGACTGCCAGGTGGGTCTGCGCGCTCCGAAGCGCAGGTTTCCCGAAGCAGCCCCGGGAGCCCTTCCCGCCGCGCTGGCTCCTCCCGGCGACCTTCGGGGTAGGTACGGGGGAGGGGGCGCCGGGCGCGGGGCCGAGGCCCCCTTCCCCGCCCGTTCTGCGTAGCTTCCTGCCCCGGGCGCACGGAGAGGTCTTGGGAGAGGGCCGAGTGCCTGCTTCCGGACTCTCCTAACCAGTCCCTGTCCCTTGGACCTTGCCCGAGTCCGAGGAGGAGGCCAGCGCGCGGGCGGCAAGAGAGCGCCCGGGCACCCCGAATTCGCTTCCCGCCTTTTGCGCCGCCGCCCTCCAGGGGCCTGGGCTCGTCCTTGCCGCCCGCTCCGCTCGGCCGCCCGCGGTCTGCCGGGAGGGAAGCCGTGCGCCGCGGCGCTGTGCAGACTTGCTCGGAAAGATTCCTGGGTTCAGACCTGCGGATCGCCCCAGGGTCACCCTCTAATTAATGATGACGTTCTCGCCCTCTCCCCAGCTGCAAACCTGCCTCCCAGAAACGAAATCTGCCCGCTCTGACAGCCCGGTTGAAGGTGATTGATGACTATCTGGAGACCACAGTGCGCATCATATAATATCTGCTGCGTAATTGCTGTAATTTACAGATGAAAATACGCGTTCTCCGATCGAGTTGGCCCGCAGCCGGCCACGTCCGAGCCGCTCGCAAAAGAGAATCATCGGAAATAATGAATAGCCGCTCCATGCAAATTATTCAGACAGTTTAAGCGTCTGTAGCCGGGAAAGATATATAAAGAACACGAGTCAAATGACATTAATAATTGTGTTTGAATTCTGTATTGATTTCGCGGAGGCCCTGTTTCTTTCTTTCTCACCTGAATTGCTAATATCACCTTCCCGTAAATAATAAGAAACTAGCCAACGGGGCTTCTGGCAGAAATACGTCTTCCCGTCTCCCTCCTTCTTACCCCTCTGCTCCTTCCCTCCCCTCCTCCCTCCTCCCAACTGCTCCCAGTTTTCCGTGCCTGCCCAGGCTTTGCAGAACCCCTCCTGCCTTCCATTATTTATTGTTTACAAACAACGCGCTCTCTGCTGGTAATTAGGCCGGGCCGAGGGTGGGGCGTGAGCGAGGGAGGCCAAGGGCGCAGGGAGCCGGAGTCGCGGTAGAAGGATGCATTTGGCAGCCATTCCTCACCCATTCCCGTGGCCCCAGCCAGGGCGATTGTGAGCGCTCAGCCAGCTGGGGACGTAAGCCGCCGCCCCGCGTCCCAGCGGCCAGCGCCTCGGGGCCCCGGCTTGCAGCGCGCGGCACCCCAGGCCTGCTTAGCACATGCCCTTCCCCGGAGACCTAGGCCACAGCGTGGAGACCTGTGCCCCTGAACACGCGACTGCCCATCTGTGCAGACTCGATCGACCTCAGAGACCTGGAGGGTGCATTCTCCACTTCCCTTGGGGAGGGTTTTCAGGGGCTTCCTTTGGCCCCCCACTGCAATGTTCTACTGTTTTCCTCTCTGGCCTGCGTGGGTGAACAGACACTCCACTCCCAGTCCTCACCCGCTGGCTCGGTTCTCGCAGGCGCCCAGCCAGGCTCTCTTTTCCGATGATCCAGAAATCTAGCTCACCGACTACAGTATCCCAGGCCGCTGCACACTGACCCTCCGCTTCCTGCCCTAGGCCCAGGCCGGCCACCCTGTGTGGGGAAGCTCAGGGCAGCCAGAGTAGCCTGGCGACCTTGTGGGCCTCTCACCCCAAAGGCCCCCCTACCCAATCCTGGATGAAGGGTCAGCCCAGCCTGTCTCCAGCCCGGGCAGGCCCGGCGTCCCGCTGACAAACTGCACACGGGAGGAGGCTGGCCTGCCTGACCCGGGGTACTTTCTGGGCCGTCTTTGTCCCATAGATCCTGCGGGAATAATGATCCAAGTGCTCTTTCCTAAAAGGCCAGGCCTTGAGCGGAGGCTCCCGGTTTCCCTTACAGGAACAGGAGTGTCAACATGTTAGATGCCGGCTACGTGGGCCTTCAGCGCCCACCTCCCAGCAGGGGCCTCCGGTTCTGAATACATACGTGAGCGGGGCCCGCCGGAAGCCGTGCGGTTCCCGGCGGTCCGGGCAGCAGCTGGGCTTGACGAGGTGCCCCCACTGGCCCGCTCAGTTCGGCAGGCGCTGGGAACAAGGGGGCCTGGGACGTTTAGCCTCAAATGTTAGAGGTCCGGAAGTCGCCCTTCTTGCCAGGGATGGTGTTGGCCGGTGGAACAGTGGAAGGCCTCTGGGGCAACAGGCCTCACCCTGACCTCCTCCCGCTACCTGTGGGGCTTCCCCTGCGCCCAGCCGAGGTGTCCCCGCCCTCCAGGCGGCTTCCGGAATCCTCCCCCGGGGCCACCCCAGTTGCTCGCACCGTGAGTGAGCCGCGGGGAGCTCTCTACACCCCCGCTAGGCTGCAGGCAGGCGGAGGGCGGGGGCGCAGCGCGCGGCACCCTGCAGGGCCTTCTCTACCGAGGCGCGGGGACCAACCCTCGGGGCGCCTGTGCTCGCCCACTGCTCGCGGCCCCTGGGCAGGGCGTGGGCCCCATAGCGTTCGAGATGTCGGTGGCGCCGCGCTCGCGAACCCGGAGGTTGGCAGGCCGCTCCTTGCCGCCGGTCCTCTAGGATAGCGGGGTGAGCCGCAGGCGCGCGCGTTCATCCTCCCCCCCTACGCCTCCATTCCAGCCGGCTTCCTCGGCCCTCCCGCCGCGCCCCGCCGCTCGCAGCAGGCTCCGCCCGAGCCGGGAAGGCGCGCAGCAGGGGCGCCACGCAGCCCCCACGTTGTTCCCCGCGCCACCGCCCGCACCCCCTTTTCCGCAACTTGCAGCAAGCGCAGCGGCCCGCAGAGACCCCACGGGCGGACCGCAAACTTTGTGCCCTCCAGGGTAGGAGCGATTCCAGCAAAGTTTGCGCGGCCGAGCCCACTCCCTACCTGAGCTGGGGACGCGCCGCCCGCGCCGCTCGGGCGCCGGGGCCGCGGGGAGCAGCGCGCAGCCCGGGACGCTCCCAGGAGTCGCCGCAGCCGCCGTCGCCCGCGCCCCTCGGCGGCCGCGCGGAGCCTCCGCCTCCCCGGCAGGGGGGAGGGGTCTCGGAGCCCCGGGGCGGGGGCGGGCGCGCGGACCTCGCCTACCTGCGGCGGTGCCGGGACGCTACCGGCAGCCCGCGAGGGCTCTGCGCCGCCGCTGGGCGCGCGCGCTCCAGCGGAGAGCAGGCGACAACTAATGGAGACATTTCCAGGCGGAGCACCTGGCGAGCGGAGCGCGCCGGCGTCCCCAGGCGCCGCGGCCGTCAGCCGAGCCCGCACCGGCGTGACGTGGGCCAGCCAGCGCGCTGCTCCCACCCGGCCGCCCATTAACGCTTTCCCCCGCGGGCGCTGCGCACTTGCCAACTTTCCCTTCCATCCGGCCAGCGCGCGGGGCGCATGGGGCGTAGGGTCTGGATGAGGGAAGCGTGGGGGCGGGGGCAAGCGCGCCGGGCTCTGCGAGGACACCCAGTCGTAAGAGGGAGGCAGGAAGGCGCGCCGCCGTGGTCGGGCCGAATGCTCCGACCGCAGTGTGGCTGCAGGAGGCCTTGGGCTCCTCAGGGGCTGCCGGGGGCCGGAGGAGCTGAGCCCCGAAACAGCTTCCCTCGTTACTGACTGCAGTTCCCCCAAGTGCCCCTTAGCCATGTTATCTCCACCTCAGAGACCTCCTTGATGACATGGTTGTGTGCAGCCCCCCAGTTGGGGGCCTGCTTCTTGAAACAGGCTGGGTGCCCAGGCTCTGGGACCTTACTTTTCTTCCCTGCCCCCCACACCATTTACGGGAGCCCAGCTTCTCCTGTTGCTGTCCACGCTGGTCCGCACCCACTCAGGCTGCAGGTAGCAGCAGATCTCCTTGTTGGGGGCACCAGGGCTTATGCAAGTAGAGGTAGGTACACCAAGGTGACAGAAACTAGTTGGTGGCCAGCAAGCCTGTGCCCTGCCCAGGACTAGTGGGCCTGGAAGGGGAGATTTTACAAGAAGTTCCAGTGCCCTGCTGGGCTGGGCCTCTGGCCTGGGAACACACCTCCACAAGGTCAGCCTGTGGCTTCTGCAGCCTGAAGCCAGAAAGGAAGGTGTGCATGTGGGTGCCAGGTCCTGGGCCTCCCTGACCCTCATTCAGCCAGCCTGGAACCCCTTGTCCCGGTCTCCCTCATCATTTTCACTTCAAAGAACCACAAACTTGTTTCCCCTCATGAAATGTGGCTGTGCAATGACATTCGAAGTTTGTTGACTTGGATAATGTCTGAGAGTTATTTGCTGTTTACCCCTTTCTTCCAAGCACCATGCAGCGGCTGCAAAGGCAATGTGCTCTCCTGGCTGACAGTCCACAGGGACAGTGTCCCTCCCCTCCCCCACAGGGCCTGGGAGCGGCACTTCTGGAAGGCCAGAGCAGCAATTCCCAATGCCAGCCAGGTGCTGAGGCCAGGGCTTCCAGAGGCTTCTCCAGGCAGGACACAGCTTTGGTCTCTGGGCCTGCTCTGGAGCCAGGAAGGTGGGCCTCGTCTGGGCTACAGACCCATACACCTCCACCCAGACGCACATGTCAGCATAGCCCAAGCTGGATCCCCAGGCTGGCGGAGAGGGGTTCTGGGAGGGGTGCCCTCTGCACAGGGGCTCCCAGGCTGGTGGGGGGTTTGCAGCCTGAAGGCAGTGGAGGAGGTGCATTAGCACCTGGACTGAGGGCTTGCTTGCATCCCTGCCTGACTGGGCAGCTGCCTTCACCCTCTGCTCCAGGTCCTGCAGGGTCTCCTGAGGGCTCCAGGGCCAACAGGAACACGCGTGTCAGTCTCTCCCTGCAAAGCTTTCCTGGGACTTAGATTCCTCTCATAGCTAGAGATAAGTGAGGCACGTTCGTGTTTACAGCCTTGATTTGGAGATGAACTCATTTGCATTTTCTAGCAACGAAAACAGGAATAGACATCTGAGAAACATCAAGACCCCGCTGGCTGCGTGGGGGCTCCCTGTGCCTGGGGTTTCCGGAGCTGAGCGCCACTGGGTGCCAAGAGTCAGCATGAGCCTGGAGGAGCTTGAGCAGCGGGGCTGCTGCGGGGCTGCATTCCCTGGGAGGGGTCTCCTCGCACTCAGCTCCCCCAAAGCCTGTTTGCAGTGTCCTGCCATTTGATGCTGCCAGGCCTGACCTTGGCCTGGATCCTTGACTGAGGACTGGACGCATCAGCAGCCATCCTCTGACCCTAGCCCTTGACCTCTTGTGCAGGGTGGGGGGCTGCTCCAGGTTGGCTACAGTGTTGGGAGGGCCTCCTGGGTTGGTGCTCTGAGGAAAGGATGGAAATACCCCAGATCTTGTCTAAGGGCCTGGCAGGAAAGTCCCTCTTTGGCATCCCAGTGAGTGATCAGCCCAGAAGGTGAGGGCCATTTCTGAGGGACAGATGTCCTCCCAGGGCTGGTCGGTCCGAGGGTGGGCGCTGGCACGTGCCTGGGCAGCACCCCTGCCCCCACTTGCTTCCTGATGCATTCGTGGTCTCTCAACGCCTCCTTTGTTTTTCTTGCTGGCAGAGTGGTCCAGTGCAACCTGAAACAAAAGACTCTGTGTCCCCAGGGCTTGGCCCTGCTACCACCTCCTCCTCCTCACCTGGAGCTGCTGCAACATGCAGAGGCATCTAGCGGGTGAAATCGCTGTGCTGGGGCTGACTGGGCCAGCTCTGACGCTGCCCGGTGCCTGTCACCACCGTGGGGTCCAGTCTCCTCCTGCCCCGCCTCTCCAGAGACCCAGGAGGAGCAAGAGCCTCCTCCCCAGGTCAACAAGGAGGCTGCAGGAACTGGTCCTGAGAGAGGATGGCCTCCCTGGGATCGTGGAGCACCAACACCCCAGACATGCCCTTTTCCTGGGACGGGTCCTGCCTTTGGTGCTGACCTAGTAGCAGGGCAGCGTTCCAGGGCCCAGATCCTTGGGGTGCAGAGTGGGGAGCAGCATCTTTAATTTTCAAAAAGTTGCCTTTGAAAAACGCACCTCCTAGGGTGGCAGGGGTAGTTCTTCTCACTTCCCTTCCCTCTTTGGCAGCCAGAGGTGGAATGTCTGAAAGCATAAAGCCCAAGAGGTTGCTTTTTAAAACAGAATCGTGTTTGGGGCAGGGCCCGCCAGCTGTGGCCTGGCCGCAGCTCTGCGGTGCCTACAGTCCCTGCATAGTGACCTCCAGGGGTGAGCTCCACGCCTACACTGCCCCATCTTCCTCTCCTGCTTTTCTGTCTTCCTGAGACTGGAAGGAGGCCGAGGGAGCCGAAGCCAGAAAGCGTTTTCTTTCTCCTCACTTATGGAATAAGAGGTCACATCCGTGATGCTCAAATGCATCAGCAGATGGTAGGTATGTTAAAAAATGTAAACGTGAATCCTAAATGTATGGGCTAGTGTTTGTGCAAAGGACCTCAAAAATATTTAACCTCAGATGAGGAGCCTCACTGGGTGGCCTGCCTGGGATTTGCACCAAGAAAGAACATACCCTGCAGTGGAGAGAGGGAAGGCATGGCTGCTCCCTGCTCTCACTTACATGTTCTGTTCTTAGCAATTGCAAAAAATACTTCCACAAATAGAAGGCGACAAGATACCAAATGGCGTTTGCACAGGCCAATAAGTAATAGGAGAAAGAGGTGACTGAGTGGGGGTGCGATGGCATCTACCTCCATCGGCCTCTCAGAAGCAAGGCAGCGTGACCCTCTCCCCTGGCTCCCGGGCACTCGAGCAGCCCTCTGTGATTTGGCATTCTACCTCTGCTCCAGCCCTCCCAGTCGGAGCCCCTGGAGGCCGTGCGTGTCCACTCAGCGTGCACCCAGTGTGCCCAACAGCACATGAGTCGGGGGACGACAGCCCGTGTTGGCCGCTGACTGCGTCATGCTTGCAGTGGTGCTGTGGACTGCCCTTGGGTTTATGCCCTGTGAAGCCTGGGTGTCCCTTCTGGGGAGCTTCAGGAGCATGTGCAGCCACCCAAAGCAGTCCTGACGGGGAGCTTCCTCCCTGATCCTGGCCTCCATTGAATGGTGCAGGTGCCGCGGCAAATCTCAGTGTGGCTGGGGGCCACGGTGCTCCAGCAGTGACCAGCGAAGGTGCGGGCTTTCAATTACGGCAGCAGGAAATTACACGAACGCCCTCTAGAAGTCAGCTTGAGAAGTCAGCTCGTTTTTATAGAAAAAGCTGTTTCAGAGTATTTTTGAAATTCAGTTAATTGAAGGTCCCAGATAAAAGGAACACCTTCTCAATGGCTATAAAATAACCCTGAGGCGGGAGAGGGAGCCACAGAGCCTGACTTCTAAGAGACTGAAATACATACTGTTTCCCTTTAAAAGCACCTCAGTGACTCAGTCAAAATTACTTATGCGTTTGGCAATCTTTTCATTTCTAATGGAAATGACAGACAGACGCCAGTGGCCGGCGCTTCTGAACAGGGGCCTCAGTCAGGACGGTGGTCAGAAGCGTGCCTGCTCCCCGGTGGGAACCCGAGGTGAGTGTGAGCCTCCCGGAAGCCAACTTGCTCTTCTTCCATGGGCTGTGCCAGGTGCCCTGGGGCTGAGGCCGAGCCCCACAAACCGCTGCTGAGGCCGCAGCATTTACTCCCTCGGGTCTGCCGTCTGGGAGTGGTGTCAGCAGGGCAGATCGTGGCAAGGTCAGGAGAGAGGCCATTCGGGCTGCCCCAGCCCCTGTGACTCCCTGCCTGCCATGGGGGTCCTTGTGGAGACCTCCCCTGTGTACTGGCTTTGCTCGTACATGACCCTCTCCCTGCATGTCTGTCTCTGTGTCCAGGGTTCCCTGCTAAGGACACCGGTCCTGTTGGATGAGGCCGGCTTACTCCAATACCATGTCATCCTCACTAAGTACATCTCCAGCAACTCTATTTCCAAACCAGGAAGTCTTGGGGATTAGACCTTCAGCAAGGCATTTAGGGGCACACATTCAGCCTATGATAGAGGGGGCAGGAAGTGCCATGCCTGGGCCTCAGTTTATTTCATTACATTGACCCCCCACTGCCTCACCACCAGGTCAGGTGGGCCATTTCTCCCCCAGCAGTCACTGAGCCCTTCACCCCTGCCTCGTCCAGGGCTCTCTGCTACCCCTCAGCCCTGGAGGGGCTCTGTGGGAAGCAGTACTCAGCTCTCTCTTCCCCTTAGACAGAGGGCTGCGTGGGTGCTGTGTGTCTGTGTCCTCCTCCA
Source organism: Manis pentadactyla (assembly GCF_030020395.1). Taxonomy (NCBI): domain Eukaryota; kingdom Metazoa; phylum Chordata; class Mammalia; order Pholidota; family Manidae; genus Manis; species Manis pentadactyla. The sequence goes on along the minus strand of NC_080020.1, from coordinate 140,886,143 downwards.
CGGGGATCATGAGGGTTGGGATTTAAAAAGAACTGTCCTGACTAGCAGGCTGAGCAGCATCTGGCCCAGGGCTGGCACCTGCCAAACAAGGCATGAAGGGGCCCCTGCATCCGAGGGGCAGAAGCCGAGACGCATGGACACTTCCTAAAGGAAGGCCAGCAGGCGGATGGGAGCGGCACCTGTTCACTCCACATGAGCACCTTCCAGGTCCCAGAGCCTCGCGAAGCTCCCTGGGGCACGCAGCGGGCAGAAGGGAGGTGCCTGTCCCATGCGGCCAGAGAGGCAGCATGGGCAGTGAGTAAACTCAGGAGCTGACTAAGCGAGTGGGCACCGGGTCAGGTATCTGGGGCTGCATGGCCGAAATACTGTGGCTTAGCTTGTCCGGGAGGCCCTCTTCCCCCTGAGCACTGTGGGGCCAGCCACTGTTTGTTTTATTCTCTTCTTGTTCCTTCCAGTCTGAGCTGGCACATTTTTTGATGGAAGCACTTTCTCTAGAACTGGGGTGGGTGGTGGCTTCTGTGGATCTCACCGGGGTTCACTCCATTAGACCAGGCTTTTCCAGATGACCCCTCTCTTTCTGGGTGTCCTGCAGAGACGCCTGAGAAATAGCAGCTGCTTTGTGACTGAGTTCTCTTACCCTTGTCTTCCTGAGGTTTTGACAAAAGGCTGCGTGGTCATGGGGGTGTCACTGGACCCTCCTAGTTATGCTCTCACTAGACCTTTTCTGTCTGAGGTTGCTCCATCTTGGCGGTGCCTGACCAGGGCATTGTGTAGGCATGGACACCCACGCTGCCAGCCGGCGCAGGAAGCCTCTCCTAGCCACAGCCGGTAGATCCCACTTTGCTGCCACCCTGGAGTGACCCTGTGACTACCCGGCCAGTGAGATGTGACCTGCACTGCTCTCTTCCACCTGCGGTGGCACGCAGCAGCACGCCCCTGGGCAGAGGCTCCCGCAGCCTGGCTTCATCCACAGCACAGCACAGTCGGGGCCCCGGCCGGCTGGGGGGACAGCAGCGGGAATCAGCTTTTGTTTGAGCCGCTGAGATGTTGGGACTCTGACAGAATGTCTCCTCACTGACGAAGCTATTTTTTTTGCAAGTCAGATTGATGATGTTGTAATATAATTGTATATTATTGTGGGATTATGCTATAATTATGAACTATATGATTATAATTTTATGTTATTATGTAGGTATATCTATAATTTTCAATACAGAGAAAGCAGCTGAACAGAAACATTATCTTAAAGGGCAAATATAATGTTAAGGAAAAATACACAATACCAGTAAAGGCTGAAGGGAAAATTAGGCATCCTTTTGTTACTGCCATAGTCATGAAAAAACGTTTCCAGGAAAGTTAACTTACACATGAATCTCTTACATCTATGAATGTTCCTTGCACCCTCTGGCCTCAAAGCTTTGCCCTGTGAAGCCCCCTGAAGTGCAGCTTGGACCTGGCTGTCTACTGGGGCAGAGCTCTGGGCTCCAGGTACTGGGCTGACCACAAAGAGTGAGGGAGGGTAGCAAATGGACTGTTCAGACGGCTCTCAAGCTTACAGAAAAGTGATGAAATAGCATTTGAAGCCAGCAGCCCAAATGCACAAAGAACCAGAGAAATTCTAAGATAAGAGTATTTAATATTAATAATAATATGTTAAAATTACTGGTAGCAATATTAATATCAAATATCAGCATTAAGTAACACATTGTGTATTTACCTAACATTTAATAATTCAATATTTATTAATATTAAATAATGACATTTAATATCATCTATTGTGTCTTTTGTGTAACAGAAATATTTTGACAGTCAAATCTATCATTTTTTCCTTTACCTATTTAGTTTTGTTTTAGAGTTGAGTTGCCCAATCTTCTTCCATTTTTATAATTCCAATCTTCACCTTCAGGCTTTTGATTCACCTGAGGTTTATGTTTTTTATCATACGGTGTGAGTCAGGGATCAATATTTCTCTGCAGTGGCAGCCACTTTCCATATGATCACTCACTGAAAATGTGTTCTTTACTACACAGATTGTAGCCTATCTTTCTGTTCCTTGGATGTAACTGTAACCAAAGTCTGTTGTCATAAAACAACTGCTTAACCCTCACAGGTGTCGATCCTGTAAGAGGAGCGCATACCCACACTGATCTTGATGACGGGCATGATGGGGTGCAGAGGGGCTGGTGGCACCGGTGGCTGGCTGCCTGCAGATCTCTGCGGGGCAGAGCTGCTCACTGGTCAGGACCTCACCCACGCTGCTGCTGAGAGGTGGCTGCCCAGCTGGTGTCACCCCTGCAGCCGAGAGTGGGCTGTGAACAGGTTTCTGTCACTGGCGTGAGGGAGGGTGATGCACTGGCCTCCACACACCTGATTTGAAGGGAACCTCTGATCCTCTACTTCCTGCCTTCTGGTCCCCCATTGCTGGGAAGTGGTAACAGTTAGTCACGCTGGATCCAGAGATAGAAGTGGCATCTGGAGTCTGGCAGAGCCACCCTACTGCATGCCCACCCCTTCAGTCTCTGATAGAAGAGAGGACAGCTGCTGTTGGCCTGTTCTCTGCATGACGGCAGCTTAGTCTTCCCCAGACTGGGGTCTCGGCCTGACCTAGGGCAGTGCGGTCTGGACGGTCAAGGTGGGGAGGAACTGTGAGTGGCTCTCTGCTGGCTAGGTGGGTGGGAGATGGAGAAGGAAGCATCAGAGAGAATTCGGGGCTTGCTTGTATGTGGGGTGCATGGTGGCACCACGTGTAAACTGGGGTTCAAGGGAGGAGGCGCTGGTCTGCACAGCTGAAGGCCGTGGCTGGGGGCCTGCAGGTGCACTTCACCCAAGCCTCTCCACTCTTCTGCATATTGATTTTCTATACACTAGATTTCCATAGAAAGGTGGTGGGGACTCTGGGGAAGAACAAGGCATTTGCAAAGGTGGCCTGATGTGGTGAGTTAGTAGGTGGTTCCAAGCAGATTTCCTTTGCATTTAACATCTGATAAAATGGGACTAAACAGTTCATGTCAGACCTTCTGGAAAGAGGGCTTCCATCCACCTTCTCTGTTAGCATTTGCCTTAACCCTGGTGGTCCTCGTGCCCATGGATGTTCCCTGGCTGCTAACTAAGACAGTCGTGGGCTGGGGCCTGAGTGTCCCGGACACACAGTGTGCCCATCCAGAGCCCCACATGGTGGGTGCACCGTGAGTCTGGGCATTGCTTGCCAGTGGGGTCCCCTTGGGGATGCTCACCTGCTTCTCTGGGGTCTGGGGACAGGTCTGCACAGGCCTCTTGAGGCCAGCTGCTTCCTTAGAGATGTCAGAAGATCCCTATTACCTGGACACCAAACATCACTCCAAAGTTTGCAGACTCAATTCCAACTTCCAAAAAGGCCACCATATTTAAAAACCCTGTGTCTGAGGATTTGTTCTAGTTTCATCATACACGAAATGGGCTTCTGTGTATTAAAAAGCATTGTCCTGGGAGTTGATTCCTGGAGCTTGCATGGGCCTGAGGACTGGGACAAATTGCTCTGCTCCACAATAAAAAACAACTCAGCTTTAGGCTGGCCTTTCTCTGGGAGTGGCCCTCAGGGCTGGCACAGTGCCCAGTGGCCTGGGACACCTGCTCTCAGCCTGCAGGCTCAGGCCCATCCCCTTTCCACTGCTGTCCTGCTGCAGGGAAAGAAGCTCTCAGGTCCTCTCTGGGGCACATTCGGTCACCAGGAGAGCGTAGGAGATGGGGCATCAGAGGCTTTGCTCTCCGGGCTGCCTGATTAATGCTGTGACAGACTGCAGGTTCTCTGACTTTGGAATCCTGGTCAAAGTCCTGGGCCTCTAGGGCAGGCTCAGGGCCTGCTGGGGCTCCAGCTCTCACCCTTGGGCCGTGTCTTGTGGGGTAAGACTTCTGGGTGGGAGGGCATGCTCCCTGGCAGGCCCCGGTGGACTGCCGTCCTGATCTTGGACTCCCAGAGCCCCCACCCTCCTGCACCTCCTCATGGTAACACTGATTCTTGGGGACCTTGTTATACCTTTTTTTAAGGGGAGGGGGAGGGGCTGTCATTTTGGTCAGAGTGGAAGCCCTTCGAGCACCAGGAGTCTGGCCATCACCTTGGCCACCAGTTGGCAGAAGAGGGACCTCATTTGGGACTTCTGCTGTCTACAATTTAGGTTCCACAACATTGGGAAAAGGTTGCTGGTTTTCTCTTTAATGCTTAACAATTTTTTCAGGACTGGCAGGGTAGCCTGTGCTCAGTGGTCTGAAGGGTCATGGGCTCTGAGAAGTTGTCTATGGACTAAAAAAATTCAAAACACTTTGACCAGGTAATTTGAAAACTTGCATTTTGTCCAAATCTCTCCCTGCAGCTTCCAGGAGATGGAGAAGTTCAGAGAAACAGAAAAGTCTACTGTTATCCACAGCCAAACACTCCATGGTAAACAACAGGGTGAATTACAGAGACAGAGATATTTTCATAAGAAACTCAGAAATGGAATGTTTGCAATTGATTTGAAATGGGTTAGTGTTTTCCTGTGAATCCTAGTAAGTTGGTTCAATATCGAGAGTCCCCGCTGGCAGGGCAGGCAGGCGTTGCTATCAGGTGGCCGAGTGAGATTGCTCTGCTGGCCGCGGGTCCTGGAAGCAGGTGCTCAGCAGAAAATCAATAGGCATCTTCCTAGCCTCGCTGCCTCCGGGATCTTGTTTTCAGTTCTGTGTGTTTACCTTTGATTTGCTTTTTCTGATGTCGCCATTTTACAGCTTGCTTCCCACCCTGGTATGGCCTTGGCTAGACCCCCCCACCTCACCTTTTGGAGCACTGTGGCACTGACCACATGCCATGATGCTGTGTACTTGGCTGTTCTTGGACGGCTGCTGCAGAGTTAAATTCCACTTCATTGCGTGGAATTTCCAGCAGACTTCAAGAATCTTGGTGCTCAACCATGGTTCCATTTTTGTCCAGCCCCCCCCTCATGGGAAGTGTCCTGTCAGCAGCCAGGGAAGCCTCGGTGGGCTCAGAGGCAGGAAATGTGGTGGGCAGGCTTGCAGGGCCCGGGGGTCTGGGGCCACACCCTCGCTCAGCACATGCTGCGCCTGGCTCCCAGAGGTGTGAGGAGGCTGAGCCGCACCTGCTGCTCCGTGGGCTCCAGGACCCAGTCACCGAGATGCAGGGCCCTCCAGCCACTGGCTGCAGGGGCACCTTGAGGATGGACGGTAGGCAGGGCTCAAGTCTCCACCCATCACTCTGATGCTCAGTCTAGAAAATGGAAGCACAGGGTGTGAAGGCCTGAGCTTCGTCTCATCCCAAATCCGCATTTTAAAGCCATTTCTCATGGGAAATTCCAGACATCTACAAAAACAGACTAGAATGGAGAGGACACGCAGGGGCCTGCCAAGTAGGGTCAGCCCTTGTCTAATTCAGGGCAGATGCCACTGCGCCCCTCAGCCCGTTTGCTGCAAAGCAAGTGCACAGCCTCATGGCTGGAGACGCTCAGATGTGTCTCTGGGGGATGGAGGCGTATAAAACGTCCCCAGGACAAACACCAGACCCAGACAGATGAATGACCCCTCCAGAGCCTCAGACACACAGTCAGTGCCCCCCTTTTCTTGTTTGTGCCCTGTGTGTGTGACCTTGGGACTCAGGCCACGTGCTGTGTGTGGCTGGCGTGTCTCCAATCTCCACGTATTTAGGTGCCCAACCTTATCTTTCTGTCTGATGTGCTGTCGTCGTGGAAGAGGAACTGGGTGTTTGTCATGTGGCTTCTCCCATGTCCCCGTGTTTGGAACCCTGTCTTCATGTAATCAGCCAGCACGCTTCTCAGTCCCCTGTACTTTATGTAAATTGGCAGTTGGTCCAGAAGTCTGGTCAGATGTGGGCTCAGTGTTCAGTGGGTGAGGCTACTTCAGGGGTGGTGTGCGCCTGTGAGAACCCAAGGGGCGTCTTTCTCTCTGCGGGGTTGTGAGCGTGCGGATCCCTGCTGGGGTCTGCAGAACGGTGCTGCTCACATCCTGCCAGCATTTCCTCATCTGCTGGCTGGAGTCCTCTGCAAGGAGCCACTTGCCCTGTTCAACCATAGCTCCTGGGTACATGGCAGGGGACATGGGTGAACACTGGATCGATGTCTTAGAATCCCCCAAAGGTGAGAACTAGGGGTTTTTTTGAGAGTCAGTGTCACCGCCTGGATTTGAACAAGGTTTGCATGTTGTCCTGTCGGGGACCACGGCCAGCCACCAGGCTCTCCCCACGGGCTGCAGCCTAGCTCAGGAGACTGTCACCATGCAGAGGGTACACTTCCGTTTTTCATCCACATTTCCTATTTTCTACATTGTATTTGTTGTTGAGTAATATTTCTATCCATACAAGGAAATAGTACTTTATATGAGGGCTAATATTGTATGGTAGCTATCAAGCAAACACATTTTCCTTTCTCAAAATGACTGTTGCCACTCTCTTGGGGTCTCTAGTGGACCTCTGTTCTCATGAGCCCTTTGCAAGGATGGCTCAGAGTTCATGGCAATGAGCCAACCCAGCCCCAGGTCCTGTGGGAGCGCGTGGGGTGAGTGCTGCCGGTGAATTGCGGCCTGGTGCCTGGCTGAGTGGAGACTGGAGCAGACGGTAGGTGTGGTAGGGGGCCTGTGGGCTCTTGTTGTGCCTGACGCACCAGGAAGTGGGATGGTTTTGAGAAACATGGATATGAAATCCTGTGTGGGTCAGAACACAGATTCCCCCAACTGAAAACCAGTCAGGGGGGCTGCCTTGTTGGGGGGAGCTATAGCCTGGAGGTCAGGGTAGGGAGTCGGCTGCCTCACTAGCTCCCCCTCCTGCGGCCCCTGGGCCATCCAGTCAGGGCTCACTGGGACCATGCTCCCTGGGTGGTTCCCCAGGCTGCCCCGGATGGCGGTGCATGTGCAGCGCCACCTCCATATGGAGGTTGATGGCAGAGCAGCCGCAGGCCGAGGAGGGCAAAGGGGGGTCTTCCCCGTAACTCCCCCTTTCTGAGAGCCTGGTACGTGCCTTGATCCTCTCATTTAGTATTTCAACAGAAATAGCCATTTGGTTAAAGAGGGAAGCTTGCTTGAGTTCCTAGTGGGCACGTTGGCCGCGTGGCAGGCCCCCCAGGCCCTGGCTGGGGGACGAGCTGGTGGCGAGGGCGCCCTTGTCCCCCTGCGGGTCCTGCTTATCCCCTGAGCCTCTTTACTCCGAACCTGTAGCAAAGCTTCCTGGAACAACAGCTCTCTCGTACAAACTCGATTGATTTTTATGGTGCTCAGAAATGTTTTTCATAAGCACCTCATTGGAAAAATATTCTTCAGTAGGGCCTGCCAGCAAGTTGACTTAGAAAGGAATTGAACTCACTCAACCACTTCTCCATGGCTCAGTCAACTGTCCTGTTTCTGAGACTCCAGGAAGGTCCAGTTGGTACCTGGCATCATTGTGCACCACTGGAAAGGCTGATACAGTGCCAGCCCACGTTGGGGCACAGTCAGCCCACTGCCGGGCTGGAGACAAACCCTAGGGCACCACCACCATCCCTTTCCCAGGCCCCAGGCCACAAGCCCCATGAGGGCTTACGGCCTAGCTCAGGCCCCGGAGAGAAGCAGGCTCTGGATAAATGCATCTGCAGGAAGGAATGAATGACTTCATTCATTTGCAGTCATGCCCACTCCCAGCCAACATGGCTCTGGGGCAACTCTGAGTGGCTTACCTTCCCCCTCGCTGGCCAGTTCCAGTCTGCTCTGATGCCAGCCCTTCCCCCATGTGCCTCTGTGAGCTCAGTGCCAAGGACCGGGCCCCCCAGCTCAGCCGGTCACCACACACCCCTTTCCCACCCCAGGGACTGCTCCAGGACTGCGTTAGTTAGCTGCTACCCTGACAGACTGCTCCAAGACCTAGCAGCTGAGGACAACAACACCCCATTATAAGCTCCGAGTTTCAGGGGTTGTACCTGGGCACAGCCTAGTGGGGCCTCTCCTTCAGGGCCTCTCATGAGGCTGCGAGCCAGTGGCCAAGGCTGTGGTGTTGTCTGAAGGCTGGTGGGGAGAGAGCTTGGTCCAAGGCCACTTACCCGGTGTGGGCAGGGTTCAGCTCCTGGGGTTTGGACCGAGAGCCACAGTCCCTCTTGTGCAAAGGCCACCCTCAGGTCCTGAGCAGGTGGTCCTGCCAGATGGCACTGTCAGTCAGGGTGACACATGGAGAGAGAAAATGTGAGCGGGCTGGAAGTCACGGTCGTGCATAGCCTAATCTTAGAAGTGACAGGCTGTCACTGCCACATTCTCTTTGCTGTGGGTAAGTCACTGGGTCCAACTCATGCTCTGGGGTAGGGCGTGAGACCAGGAGCCTGGGCCACTGGGAGCCACTTGAGAGGCTGCTGGTCACAAGCCTGAGCATGTGATACGGTGCTGGCCACTGGGAGGTAAGGGGATGTCAGCTCAGGGCTCTGGAAAACGTTTCTTTGTGATAAAAAGTGCCACAAAGGGTGGGCCTTTCTTTCTGCTGGAAGGCTCTATCTGGAGGTGACCTCTGGAACGGCCTGGGGAGGTGGCGCCAGGCAGGCAGAGAAATGGCACCATGCCCTGCCCCTGCCTCCCCTGCCAGCTCGCCCCCTCTGTGGCACCTTCCCAGACTTCCTCTGCACACAGATGTGGTGGGTCAGGCATCCCCCCAGCCAGCCAGACCCCTAACCCCATGTGGAGGGGGTGCCTGACAGCCCTGGGGGAAGGTTCCATTGCCACCATTAAACCCAGTTCGTCAAGAGTGGGTTAAGATAATTGCAATTACAATTAAACAGTTAAGTTCAGTTCTTAGACTCAGTTTTGTCCCTAGGTTTCGTTGGTCGCTGCTTACACCTGGCTACCCGGGTTGGTAGGTTGAGTGCATAGTGAATAGTTCTGTGCTCGAGGAGAGGGCAGGGGAGATGATGACTGTCTGCTGCCCCCTGGAACTGGCTGTGGCATCAGACCCCACCTTGGATGAACTACACGTCAAGGGCCTCGAAGCCTTCGGGAGCAAGCCAGGAAGGGAGGGCCGCCCCCAGCAACAGAGAAGGCTCGAGCGTCCGCCATGCAGTCCCAGCTACTTGCGGGGCAGCTGCTGCGCGGGCGGCTCAGCAAGGTGTGGAGCTTTGGTGCCCGTCTCTGCTCCTCACGTGAGTCCTGTGTGCACACGCGTGGGCATGCACCTACAGACAGGCGTCACAGGAGGCACATGAGGGCAGCACCGGTTTTCCTCCGGAGGGCACACTTTCCCGAGGTCTGGCTCTGGGAGCACGTGGTGCCACCCTAGTGAGCTCCCAGCGGGGGCAGAGACGAGTGTGACGGGGAGGCCGCCTGAGACAGGTAGTCAGAGAGCCTGGCAGAGCTGAGGGACAGAGGATTGGGTGGACAGAGCTGCCAGGCCAAAGGCCCAGTTCAGGCTGCATGCTGGAGGGCTGTGAGCGAGGGGGGCAGAGGGAGAGGGAGGCCAGGCGCAGGCCTGGGTCATGGTAAGGGGCTGCGTTCTGGGCCAGGGTTGCGGGGAGCGCAGAAAGATTCAAAACCAGTGATGACATTTGTGGTTTACGGGAAAGGCGGTTCGCGGCCTCGGGGTGTGGAGGTGGGGCCCCGGGGCAGAGGCAGGGGTAGCTCTCAGGCAGGTGGTGCTGGCTGGCGCCTGGGGGATATCCCGAGTGCCCGGTGTTGCTTACACCTAACAGCCAATGTCTGCATGACTGCTCGGAGACAAGGTTCTAGAAAGACAACCCCGGAAGTCTGTGCGTCTTAGCTCACGAGGCGGGCCCAGTGCCAAGGCAGCTGACGCCGAGAGGACCCCTGGGCCGGGCCTCGCAGTGCTGCTGGGGATCTGGAGCCCACGGAGGCAGCTCTCCATCCTGGTGGGGCATCGCAGGCATGCAACAGGCAACTACTTCTGTTTGGGGTCAGGGCTCCAATAAGGTCAGTACGAGTTGCTGATGTCCTCTGGAGTCTTTCGGGGGCTCAGCAGAAATATGTTGGCCACATGTGGTTGATTTGGTCAGTGTTTGCTGAATCCAGGCGTCCTCTCCTGCCAGAGCCACATTACTGCCTGCCTTGGGTTGGCAAGGCCAGGAGGCTGGCTCTGGGGGCACTCGGTGCCACTCCTGGGCAGGCCTGGGCGCTCTGCCCTTGTAACCTCTCACTGCTGGCCCAGCTCACAATGGACTTCACTTGAATGACAAATTGCAAACTTGCTGACAAATCTCAAATTAGATTGGGGGGTGGATGACTGCAGAAGCTACTCTACCTCATCTTGACAATTATACAGTAGATGCGGCCTCACCTGGGCACTGCATTATCACACAGAGATACAAGATGTCATGGGCAAGTGTGCACGTGTGCCCCACGGACACCACAGGCCCAGCTCCATCTGGGCTCTACCAACCTAAATGGGGGCCCATTTTCTGTTATGTCTACTTTACCATCCCCCCTCCTCAAATTTATTTAAGTCTATTTATTCTGAAATTACAATGCTTGAAATCTAAATTACAGATGGTTGGTGTACTAATTCAGAAATGAAAATTGTGGGTTTGTAAGTAAGACCCATGTTCATTTGAGACCATCTTACAAAAATCACTAGTAATTTAACATGTGCCAGAACAAAACTCAGCTCTCTTTAGAGGAAGATAGTGGAATCCAGAGTCTACACAACATATTGCATCGCCCAGTATACAAGCACGAATCATCGGACATTGTCTACAGGTGAAAACAGGGCGACTAGATTTGCACCCCTGGTGATTCAGATGTTGAAATGGCAGACAAAACCACATCAAGTTAGCATCACCATCATATGCAGATAATGAGCGGGCCCCCAGGGGCTGTCCTGAGGCCAGTGCCCACCCCCACAGGAAGCCAAGGCCAGGTGAACTCGTTGCTGTGCCTGCTGTGTGGTGCATCCTGTGGCCATCATACACAGAAGTCTCCTGGGACGGCCACCACATAGCGGGGCCCCTCCGCTGCTCTGATGTGCCTGTCCTCATGATGGAGGCACCTCCTGGGCCTGCCCACTCCTCTCATCTTTTGCAGCCAGCACCTCCCCATCTGATGGCGGTTTCTTTCCCAGGAGCTTGGCATCTGTCTTCTTGTCTGTGCTTGGCCCCGCCAATACCCCTTTATCCCGTCTCTGGCTGGTTAGTGCTTTGGAAGCATTTTGCTCTGAGGTTTTATATTCTCTGATAATGGTGGTTTGAACTTTTTTGGGGGAGATCAGGGGCCTGCTTGGGAATCTAGTGAAAATGCAGAGCCATTGTGAAAAACATACAACTTCACGAATTTGCACATGGTTTTTGCAGGTCACTTTGGAGAGCAGAGGGTCAACCTCTGAGTGCCGCTTAGCAGCACCCTCTAACCCAGTGCCCACTGCCCACACAGGCTGGCTGTTGGGTCTGACTACGGCTGCAGACCCTTAGTTCCATGGTGCTGTGGGTGACAAAGAAAAGATCTGGGGACACAAACCTTGGCTGAGTAGTTGCTGGCCTGCAGGGGCAGCTCTGCATCCCGTGTGAGGAACTGGCCCTCACCTTGGGCTTTTCTCGACTCCAGCAAGGACAGGTTTGCTCCTTAAGGCTGCCGTCCCCCATCTCTGGTGTCTTGATTACTCGGGTTACCATCTGGCTATCAGGGTGTCTTCCTCCTGGAGGCAGGCACACTTTCCTGCTATGTGGTTCTGCACCGCTCACTTTTTGAGAAGAACTAGACACCCTGCCCAGCACGATGGCTGCAGTCAGGAGAGCTAGTCCTGAGCTCAGCTGGCCCTCCTGCTCACAATCTCTGGTCTGTCTCAGGGAGTGGGGCCACCCCCACCTGCAGAAGCCCTGCTGTCTTCGGCCACACCCAGAGCCTCGGATGTGGCCAAATGCTCCCTCCCTCACGCAACTGCAGAGGGTTGGCTGAGGCAGCAGGCAGAGCCCCCTGCTGTTCGAATACCCTGTCCTTGTCCTCTGTCCCTGAGAGCCGATCTCTCTGATTTGTGATCATTTTCCCCAAGCTTGAACAGAGTAGTGAGCATTTGATTTATGGGAATCAATGCATGTGGTGGCATTGAGGACCCTATCACTGACCCTCTTCTCCAGAAGTTGGGGGTGGAGGGGTTCTGGCAGCCTCTGCAGCTCTGGCAAAATGGGGCACATGGCCAGCACAACCCCAGCCAGGCCATGCCCAGTGATGGCCCTCGGCGCTTGCTGGGATGATGGAAACTCCCAGGCCCTTACTCTGTCCTGGCTGCAACCCTCCACAGGGCTGTGAGGTCCATGGGTGAGGCCTGAGAGCTGGGCATGACATGCTGGAGCCTCATCTCTGGTGGGGGTGCCCTCAGCCCTGTGGGCACTGTTGGCATGCCTGCCCCTCAGGGCTTCCCCCACCGCGTGCTGGCTTGGGGGGAACCAGGAGGCAGGAGCAGGAAGCTCTGAGCAGGAGCCAGGTTGGTTCTGGAGACCCTGGGGGACTCTGACCCCAGCCTTGCCCCTCACCTGCTGTGGGATCTACCCTCCTTCCTAGACCCTCCACTTCCGTGTCCTGCACAATGGGATTCCTTCTGTTGAGATGCAAGCACAACCTAGACCGAGCGTGCCCCAAAGCTGCGGGTGAGGCCCCTCCTGGGGTCTTCCGGACTCAGACTGCTGGGGAGCAGGGACCCACCGCCAGCCGCTCTGCTCGTAGAAGCTGCCTTCAGGGCCTGTGAGGTGCAAGCCTCCCTGGGGGTCCAGGCGACCCTCTGCACCCAGATGCACACCCTGGGGGCCGGGACTGGGGGCCGCAGCTTCCCCTGGAGCCACCCCTCACCAGGCTCGGGGTGGTAGAGCCCTGGTCCTGCGGGCCCCGGGAGCCGTGCGGCATGGTCTGCAGCCCCCCATGGGCAGCAATGCCCGGGCCTCTCCGCCCCCGGGAGGAGCTCTTCCTCTGTCTGCTCTAGTTTCCATTTTCAGAATTCTCCTACTCCAGGCAGTCCGTTTGAGTGGAGCCTGGAGACGTGTTATTACATTGTTAGTTTCCTTCAAGAAAAGGGATTTATAGTAAACAGAGGATCTACGATCTCAAAAGTGCATCTGCTTTAATCCCAAGTATTTCAATTATGCAACAATATTAAATTAGGACTTGTTTGGTCAGGACATGCCTATGATCCCTGGATTCCGGGGCACTGTGGGGAACAGATAGGTCAGTGCTAAGCCTGGCATGCAGGAGGGTCTCCGTGAGGGAGCCGTGCTGGGCCCAGGAATGTTTTAAAACTGCACGATCTCCCCACATTCACCCCAGAACATAAAGATGATGTACACACAGCATAAACCCTTCTCACTAAGTACGCGCTTATTTTATAAAAAAGAATATCAGACAAATTAAGTTTTCTTTTCTTCAAGTCCCTTTCCTGAGCATGATTATTTACAGCAGATTTTTTTATTCCTCTGCCTTCTATTCCTCCATGGGAATGGAAAGCAATTCTGAGCTCGGCAAAAAATCCGTTTTTAATCAAGAAAAACAATGTTTGGGAAATAGAGATGTACTGCTGCACCTCAGACATCTCAGCAGGTGTGGGACCAAGGGCTGCAGCCTGCAGATGGGGCAGGCTGCTGGGACACTCTCACTGCAGAGCTTCTGGGGCCACTAAAGCCTGCTCCCATCGGCCAGGACGTGCCGTGTGGGGCCAGGGGGCCAGCTGGCCCCTCAGGAGGCAAGGGCCGGGTCTGCCTGTCCGCATCAAGTGTGTCTGCATGAGCAGTTGGAAGCTCGTGTCTCAGGCCAGGACCGGGCCCGGTGGCCAGTGAGGGAGAGGACACAAGTCTGGAGCCATGGACACCCCTGTGCTGTGAGGAAGCCCAGCCCTCCACTGAGGGGTACTACATTTGGGGTGTTGTGTCATCCTGCAGTAGGCCCCAGCGAGTCCACCGCTCCCAAACCTTGGGAGGCTGGTGGTGGGTGGTGATGGCAATCTCTGTTGGAGTGCCCCTGTGCCCTGGGGAGTACACCTCCTGTCTCTGTTCTGCACATTTCCAGGGCCAAGGGGCCAACTCCCTGCCGACACCCAAAGCCTTGGTGCTTTGGGAGACCCTATATGCCTGCCATCTCCTCTGTTCAGTCCAGAGCGGGAGGAGCACCCGGCCAGTGCTGGGGGCCCAGAGGTAGGCAGGGGGCGTGTGGCTCAGCCGCGGAATGGGAAGTGGGGCTGCTGTGCCCCGCCTGTCCTTGGGAATCCCAGGTTCCACTTTCCCCTGGCAATACTGCAAAAGGCCCCCTTCCCTCCCCCAGCGAGAACTCCCCTCACTGTCCTGGGGACTCTGCCCTGGATCTGAACTCCCTGCACCCCGGGTGCTGCCTGGGAGGCCCGTGTGCCTGCTGTGTGATGCGTGAGCTGGCCTCAGGTCTGCCGGCACAGACCATCTCGGTAGGTCTGAAAACCCACTGCTGGGCTGTAGCAGATGCTGGCATTTGGGTGCCGTGGTGTCTTCTGTCATCACAGGAGACCCGCTGGATGGGACAGGAGGGGCAGGATGGGCCCTGGGGGCTGGACTGGGGAGCCACCAGCTGTTCTGTCTGAGCGCTCAGGCCAGCCCTGGTGTTGGGGCCAAGGGACCGGGGCTCCGGAGAGGGGACCGGGGCTCCGGAGAGGGGACACTTCATGCAGCCACTGTGTTTAATAGTCGGCTGCATCGAATCACACATGCTCTCCTGAAAGTTTTGGAAATAAATGTCAATATTTTCATTTCATCCCAAAGGAAACTTAGTGATGGTGAGGAAACTCATTTCCCCAGAAGGGGAGCCTGGAAGCCCACCCTGCCTCCCATGCTGTCCCCTGCCCTGCTCCATCCTGGCCCAGCAGACCCACTCTGCTCCCGCTCACTGCAGCTCCAGGCCCCGCTGCCACCACCTGGGCCCAAACCCGGCCGCCTGGAGCCAGGGAGGGCCGGACCCAGCTCGGTGTGCAGAGAGCGACAGGGGCATTTCTGGGCCAAGCACGGGTCAGGCCCTCAAGACCCAGCTCTGCCTGGAGGCACCTCAGGGGCCGGGGATGCTGTCGCCAGTCCCCTGACTGCCACTCTGGGGTGTTGGCTCTCCCCTGAATGTGGGCATTCAGATCACCTTCACCTCAGGATGAGGTGGGTCACCTCCTTCTCTGACTTGCTCACAGAAGTCTCCTGCCATCTAGGGAGAATATGGCAGCCCGTGTTTGTTCCACGTGGTGACAGCTTCTGTAAAACATTTTTTTTGGTGAAAGTTACAGTGGTCATTGTAGAAGTTTGGAAAACACAGAGAAGATGAAAGAAAATCAAAAGTCACACGTAACCACGATGCTGAGCGGTGAGCGTCGACACGGTCTCCAGTTTTTTTGTCCTTTCCCGACTCGCTATGACAGCAGTGACAGCACAGGCATCGTCTGGGGTGCGCCTACTGCCGATGCTCGCGGGCAGCGCGATGCTCTCCCTGGCCTGCGGCAGGCACAGGACGCGCTTTCCACCAAGGGGGCAGGCCGTGGCGTGTCGGTGCCGGAGAGCCGCAGGGCTGAGCCACTACTTGGTCCCAGGAGACGCCACGTGGGGCATGGCTGTGTGCTAATAAAACTTTATCCACAAAACCGATGGCCAGCCAGTTTCCTCAACAGGTCCTTGGAAAGGTGACACCGTCTCTAAAATCATGGAGATCTCAGCTGTTCAATTAGAAAAACACGTTTTAAGGTTTTTTTTCTATCCCTCCCAATTCTTATCAGTGTGTGTGCTTCATGAAGATACCGGAATGCGGTTTTCCTCCCTCACCACCTATCCCAGTTAGGGATATATGACCTTTTCAAAGGTCCATGCAGTGCGGGCACTGGGTCAGGCAGAGTTATCTGCTAGCCAGATCTTCACCTCTGTTTTAAAACCCCTTATTTTCTAAGAAAAAGAATGAAGCCTGGAACCTAAGCCTAGTGGACATCTGTGTTGAGGGAAGGGCACCAGACAGTCCCCTGGGGGAACCGGCTCAGAGTGGGCTGCTCCACGGATGCTTGGGCAGCGGGCTCCCAGGAGGTGAGCCACAGAAGGAGCCCCAGTACTTTGCTAGGAGTGGGGGCACCCAGCCTGCAGCCCCTGCTCCCCAGCAGAGGTGGACCCCTGGCTGGGGCTGCCCAGAGCACCCCTACCTCGGGGGTGCAGACACAGGGGCAGGTTGGGAGCAAGGAGACGACTTTGGGCAGCGTGTGGGGGCCCTGGGCTTGCTGGGGAGTGGGGCGCAGTGTGCAGGGGGCTGAGGAGGGGCATCTCAGGGTCCTATGACTATAACACAGATCAAGGGGGGGCAGGGCCAAGCTCTCCCTGAGGCTCTGGGGCAAGGCTCCTGCCTCTTCCAGCCGTTGGGGCTCCGGGTGTCCCTGGGCTCCTGGCCGCGTCCCTCTGTCCTCCGCCTCGGGCGTCATGCGGCCCCTCCTCTGGGTGTCTCTCCCCTGTCATAGGGCATTTGTGGTTGGATTTAGGGCCCACCCACTTAGGCCCAATTCTGAATAAGCTCTTCATCTCAAAACCCTTCACTTATTTACATCTGAAGAATCTCTTTTTCCAGGTAAGCCCCATTCACAGTCTGGGGATGAAGATGTGGGTGTGATTTTAGTTTCGGCCAACTGTTCAGGGCGGCCCTAGGGAGCTGCCATTCCAGCAGGGTGCCGACCTGCCTGGGCAAAGCTGCAGCCAGAGGATCCCTAGGGGGGCTTTGCCTTCTGAGAGCCTTTCAGAAAATTCCCCCTGACTCTTGCGTCTTCTCGGTCTAAGTGGAAGCCTCTCTAAGGATTGTTCACCTTGGCAGGCAGCATTATTCTGGGAAAGAGGAATTAGATTGGGTCCTCAGGACAGATCCTTTGGGGTGGTGGAGGCGAGTTGCCAGAAGGATATTTGCTGATCAATATTCAGGAAAAACTTAAAGGAGGTGGTTGGAAATAGGCGCAAGCTACCATTGAAAGTGGTGGATTCTAGCTTTTTCTCCTAAACTGGTTCTGTGGACACAATCTCTGTAGAAGAAAGAGTGTTCAGAGGGAGAGGTTAGATGGCCTCTAAGCAAGAATAGAAAGAGGATGTCGACAGAGCTTTATGTACAAGGGATTGAGCTTGGTTGTTAACAAGAGGCCCTGGGAATACAGTGCCTTAAGTCAAGCCGAACAGCTTTCTCCCCTGCCATGGCTGCCCCTGGGGCTCCCATGTCCTCTGGCATCAGACTGCCCCTGTGCCCCCACTTGACCTCATTTGGCTTCCATCCTAAGTTTGCTTCATAGACCTAATGTGACTGCTGATGCTTCAGCCATCACATCTGTATTCCAGGCAGGAGGCAAGAAAAGAGGGTGAAAGGTAGATGGGCCTTTCCTGAAAGTCCTACCCAGCAATGTCCTCTCCCTGCTAATTGGCCACTTTGTTTGGTGACGGCACTGATCCAGACAGCCACCAGCCAGGAGGAATTCTCTCTCATCTGCAGCAAAGTGGTGCGAAGAAGAAAAAAAAGATTGAGTCTTTGTTTGAACTAATTTAATTTTTGTTCTTCCAAATTTTTTGGCATTAAAATATACTTTTGAGAGGGTGGATGAAGTAGATTGTATTTTCTTGTTTTGTTCAATGTCCTTGCTTTTCAAAATAGTTTTATTATTTCAAAAAATAGTGTGAGCAGAGTTCAAAAATTGAATAGCACTAAAAGGTTTATAAGAAAACACAGTCCAGCCCTGGGGCCCTGCCTTCATTCTCTGGTTTTGCTTCCCAGAGTCACCTCTCTTTTCTTTGCCTTTTCTTCAACTATTTGTTTTAATATTCATAAACAATACAGTTTTCCTGCTGTTTATTGGTTCCTCATTTTCAGACCGTATTTATGGCTTCCTCCTGTAGCTGAAATTTAATTCCTCGTGCCCTGCATGTATCTCATTTTCTGGGAGACTTCCCATTTTCCTAACACACTTTTATCACAAGTTTTGGTGAAGTCATTTTTATTTACTGCTAAGTCAAGCTATGCACTGATTCTTTTCCCTTTGTTATGTAACTTTTAATTTTTTCTGGACTTAATATTTGCATGATTGTTTCTATAAACAATTTTTAATTTTCTATAAAACTCATGCTATGTTTTCCACACACTCTCATCCATCTCTGACATGTCTGGGAAGGACATTTCTAAACGTCCAGACACATCACATGAAGTAATAGCTCCTGATTCCCACTCCTACCCCCAGTGCCAGAGAGCTGTTGATCTGCTTCCAGAGTTCTCTGCCTATATAATTTTTCCTGTTCTAGAAATGTTATACAAATGTAATAATTCAGTATAAGCTCTTATGGGTCTGGCTTGTTTTAACATAGTGTTTTTGTTTTAATTTTTTTAGTGCAACGTTTTTGAGGTTCGTTCATATGGAGTGTGACTTAGTGCTTGGTTCTTTCTTGTTGCCAGTAGGATCGCACATGTGGGCACTTGGCCTGCACACTCACTAGCAGATGGACTTCTGCTTTGCCTCCAGTTGATTGTCATGCTAACGCCGCATGGGCACTGCGTGCAAGTCTGCACACACACTCTCATGGGCTTATGTATCCTCACTGAGCTCAAAGCGTGTGTTGTCAGTATAAGGAACCTCAGAACTTAAAAAGAAAAGATAAAGAAAAACCCGCACAGAGGACCTTCAGAGCCTCTTTGATTGTCTCCTGGTGTTTTTGAGTATTTATTTCATGGGAGTTGGGTGGGTGGCTATCACGGGGCTAAGCCATCTGGAGGGAGCCTGAGGTGGTGCCGACACAGGAACTCAAGTGAGATTGGGTGGAAAAGAGGCTTAGATTTACAGTTGTAATTTCAAAGAAGGCTTTTGTTTGTTTGTTTTTAAGGAAATACCAAAGTGGTATCCAAAGAAAGAAGTTTTTCCTGAGAAAGTGGAGGGATAAGAGCACCGGGGAGGTTTCCCACCCAGGGCTGGGCTCACGGGATCTTCCATTAGAGCACCTGGACTGGTAAGTCAGGGTGATAAAATCCACGTTACTTCTGCCTGAGCAGGTGCCGGGCCGCGGCCCTCTTGAGGACCTGCGGCTGCTACTCGGGGTCGTCCTCCTCTTTCTGGAAGCAGCCAACAGGATCTCAGCAGACCACGGTGCAATCACTGAGGTCTGCAGTTTCCAGCCATTGCACCTCCGGAGC
Organism: Manis pentadactyla; assembly: GCF_030020395.1. Lineage (NCBI taxonomy): Eukaryota > Metazoa > Chordata > Mammalia > Pholidota > Manidae > Manis > Manis pentadactyla. The sequence goes on along the minus strand of NC_080020.1, from coordinate 140,867,051 downwards.
CAGGGGGATTCCAGCAAACAGCCTGGAGGCGGCTGGCCATCCAGGCGTCAGAATGACCCTTCTTCCACTCGGCAGGATGGGCTCCCATGTGGCGCCTGCCGCGTTCCTGCACTCTCTCCCTCAGGTCCAGTACCAGGCTGGCTGCCAGGGCCTTGAAGGAATGCCTGCCTCTCTTTCCTCTCTGACTTCCTGTCTTCTGCCTGCAGAGTCTGGAGCAGGAGGCCTGTGCAGAGATGTGGCACAAATTAATCTTAATTGTAATAAACAAAAGTGAGTGGGAAGGTTTTCCTTTGCCTGGTAATTCATGCGAGGACTTCTGGCGCACTTCCCTCCTGAGCACACGTCTTACCTGGGTGTTCGCTGGCATGAGGACATTGCCCAGCAGGGCTGAGGGAACCCCCCTGAGCCATGTGTGTGCTGAACCCTACTTCTGCCTTTTCTCCATTTCTCCCAGTTGGTAGATGGCTTTGTTCTCATACTAAGAACCGAGGGAGCCGAATCACATGGTGCCTCCTCCGTGGCACTGTGCGTCACCCAGCAGACTAGGGTCCTTCTGACTGAGGTCACATGGGGCAGGACCCTGTCCATCCCAGGGGCCCTCTGTGCATGGCCTTGCTCGGTGCCTGGTGCATGGCAGGTGGACCATGAATATTTTCTGACTGATTGATTGGTTGGGTGAATTCCTGAATAATATTAGTTTTATTCAAGGATATTTGACTTTGGTTGACGTGAGTGTGGCCATGTTCCGACATATTTGCCACCACTTCTTTGGTGAGAATGCTAGAAACTTGCCCAGGTGTTTTGTGTGATTTTGAACCTGGAGAGCAATCATGGCCTCCCTCTGCCAGCTGGCTATGCCCCTCATAGGCCAGAGCAAACCCAAACAAGTCGTTGAAAACTGAGATTGTGCACAGCTGGCATGATTCTGTCTCTGAGATTCTGGAAAGTGGAGGGACGGCTCACCCTCCACACTGGTGCCCAGCAGGTGATCCCGATTCAACCAGAAGTGAGCAGAACGACAGCGTGAGAGGCAGATCACTAAAACCAATAATCTCAACTATGTTTTTCAAAAACAGAAGTAGATTTCAAGGGACCAGGAAGCTAGAACGTCAGGGTTAATGTTGTCAGCGTGCAAAATGGCACTTGTGGGGACCTTGGCAGAGCTGTGCCAGGAATGCACACCATGCGTCAGGGGCACCTCCTGGACCACATGTAAGTTGGCCTTCTCTGGGCCTGGCTGGGCCGCTCGTTGCGCCCTGCCCTGGACACTGAGCGCAGCTGTAGCACAGCGCTGCCATGCTGGCTGCTGAGGTGCCTCCACGCTTGGCATCCAGCTGGGCTCCCTGTCCTCCTTGATGCCCAGGAAGCTCCTCTGGCGACTGCAGCCCTGCCTCCGCCCCATTGGTCTGGGCTTGGGATCCCCCAGTGTCTCCCTGGTCACAATAGTCTTGAACAGAGTCTTGTTTTAAACAAGCGTCTGGTATAATTGTCCTCTTACACCTGGGACCACCGAGGATTGGCAGGACAGGTGGGGTGGGGTGCACACCAGGAGCTGGGTGTCCCATCTCTGGAAAACCTCCTGGTGGGACAGGCCAGAGCTGACCCTGGTCCATGGCAGCCCTGGCCCATCAGGCCGTCAAATGAGCCAGTTGGTTCGGGAAACAAGTGGGTTTGGGGATGTCCCCTCCCTCACCCACATACTACAGATGAGACGGAAGGCAGATTTCCAAGACTTTGTCATTAAAAACTGAAGGATTGTATCTTCTAAAGCACCAGTCATAAAAAGAGCAGGTTTGAGTCAACTTCCACATGGAAGTGATAGCAGAAGACTTGTCCAAAAAGTACACTTACTGGCCCTTTAATCTTTGCAGAAGAGATAGCAGAGGTACAGAGAAGCAGGTGCTGGTAATGGAGTTCACTTGCATCCGTGTACCCAGATGCCACTGGTGCTTCATGCCCAGTGCCCTCCATCATCACAACCAGATTACTTGAGCAAAAACACGTTCACACTGAGATGATGTTTTAGCTCTAAGCATATTTCTATGACCTTAAATACACTTGCAAGGAGGAAAAGTCCTCCTCTCTCTTGAGCACGTCGGGGTGCACCCTCCACCCTCCCCCTCCCCCGCCCACCTCTGTCGTCCTGGCTTGCACAGCCTTCAGGGCCTGCCATTAATGAAGAAAAGCCTCGTGGAAGTTGCTTCTCTCTGAACCTTCGATTTTTATTAAGGTTTGTAGGATGTGAGCGTGGGAGCCTACTTTTTTCTGCCTTCTCTCCCCACCCTTCCCCTACCTCCTTCCTCTCCAAGATTTCACCGCCAAGTATCGGGCCCTTGGAAGAGGCATTTGCTACTCTTACAGAACGTGTCTTTCTTCGCTTTGAGCGCAGAGGGCAGGCCCCGTAGGAAAGAAGCCTCACGGGGCAGCCAGCAGTCCCACCCGGGTCCCACGGCCGGCCCACACGTCAGAGCAGGGGCTGTTCTCCGTGCACCGCCACTCCTGGGTGTTTCCAGAAGCAGGGACGAGGCACTGGGCAGCCCTAGCAGAGCCCTGGGTTGCAAGCTGAGTGGGTCATGCACACCAGCCACCCCTTCGTTTTCCACAGGGTTGGCCTCCTGTTTCTCACACACTCTTGGAGCCTCAGGCACTGGCCTGCAGCTGGGGACACCTGGTGTCCCTGGAACCCCGACTCAGGGAGGCCAGGCATGGTGAGACCCTACAGGCTTGAGGGTTTGATGGTGTAATCAACAGATTTAGCAAAAAAACTTGGCTGCTTGCAGGGTCCTCTTGGCGTGGAAGGAGGGATTGCACAGCAGGCGTGCGGTTTCCCGTCCTGCATCTGGTCACTTACTGGGATGACAGTGGTGCGTGAGCCACGGTGTGTAAGGGGCAAGTCTGGCGCCCTCTTGGCGGCCATGGCTCATCACTGATGGAATCACAGTGGAGGAAAGTCAGTGGGGACGCGAGGCTGCAGTGTCAGCACCTACGGAAGGTTTGAACTTCACCTTTATAAGCAAGTGATACCAGGTCCTCCCTTACATTTTGTTTTATGGCTAATCAAACATTTTGAAATTTGTGCTTAAGAAGCTCAGAATAATCAGAAAAATCATGATTTAATTGAAATGCAGTGTTTAAAATCTTTTAACATTACCCAGTGAATTAAATTGTAACGCTACTTTTTAATTTTTTAATGTGAGTGTGAAATGCTCTGTGTTTGCCAGGAGGCGGCTAGGCTGTAGTTACGCGAGCCTGCTGCTTAGAATGAACATTTGGAGAAATACGTACCTTTCTTAGAAGTGAGCTCCAGTGTTTTCACTTTTCCCCTGAGAGTGATAAATAATTGAAGGGCCAGCTTTGTGGCATCGGGTTCCTGCACTGGGGAGAGCGGTCCAGGGCCAAGTTATTGGTTAAAATTATTCAACAAAGAATGTCCCCACTAGGGAAAGCCTCCTGTGGTCGGAGATGCTGGATGTTTATATTCACAGCAGGAAGGGGAGGGGCGGGTGCTCTCTGTGACCTGGGGACACCCACTGGGCACGGTGGCCCGTGCCCACTTTCCCCACTGAGCGCGTCCCCGGAGCGAGCCCGCCGCCACGCTCCATCGGCCGCTCCCTCACAGGAGACGGGGCTCTGGGCTGGGGGCTGGCCCCACGGCTGTGCCTTGGGCCTGTTTGTCAGCTTCCTGGGCAGACCCGCCCCCAAGTCCCGCTGGACCTGCCCTTCAGGGGCTTCTCGGGTGCGGTACCATCAAGTGCATCAACATGGAGTCATTCTGGGGTCAGCGGACACAGATTACCTGCTGGGTGGCAGAAGCTTCCAGAAGGCTGAGAGCCGCATTCCTTCACAGAGAGCCCCAAGCGTTGCCCTTTTTGGGAAACAGCAAGCATCCCTGGGTTCAGCCTGCTGTTGGGCTGGATGAGCGTCAGGGAGGCTGGCCTGGGGTCGCGTCTGTGGAATACCGCAGCCAGGGGGCCCTCTTCCCCTGTCATCCCTGAATCCTTGGTCCTGAGACCTGGAGGTGGCTTCCCAAACCAGGTGTCCCCAGATTTCTGCAGGCAGAGGCCCACAGAATCAGGTATCTCTGTACAGAGCCAACATGCTGAGTCCCGAAGCACTGAGCAGAGCCATCCACGTGTGGAAGGCTGTGAGGGCACTGGGGTCCGTCCCACCAGGCCTCATGCCCCGTCCCAGGGAGCCTGGCCAGCCCCCAGGCGCCGGACAGCACAGATCCCCAAAGGCACCTTAACATAGGTGGGAGGAGGCCTGCCTGGCCACGGGGGCCTGGTACCGGCGGTCCTGGGCGACCTGGATGAGAGAACTGCTGGTCTGCGTCCCCCGCTCTGACCCGCTGTCCTGCTGCGCTTGGGGCCGACCTCCATCCTTCCCTGGAGGGCAGCCCGCGGAGGCTCCCAGCACCCCTGCAGGCTGCTTTGCTATGGCTTCCCTGTTTGGGGGCCCCCAAGGCTGAGCTGTGACTGTGGACTCCTCCCCTTCTCTACCCAGACCTGCTGCTCCACAGGTTTGGGGTCTTGGATGCAGAGAGCCCATCCCTGCCCTTGTCAGCCAGTCCCCAGCCACACCCCTCAGCCAGTGCCACGGTCAGGACCCTGCTGGGTCGGCTGTGCCCACAGCCTTGGGCTGCGCCCCACCCTCCACTTGCATGTCCTCTTCCACGAAGGACATTCCTATCCTCCAGGACGTTCCCTGCAGCAGGAAGCAAAGTGGAGACGAATGCGTGGAACAGGACGAGGCCTCAGGAGCCAGCCCAGCCCCGGTCTGAGCTCCCAGGTCGGCGCCCGTGCAGCCTGAGTCCTGCTCCGCGAGGGGCAGCTGCATTAGCTAGCCGTCCCCAGATGAGCACTTGACATGATTTGTCATAAACCAGAAGGTATGTTTATGGGATTATGTTACAGACAAGTCGGGGCTGTAGATTCCAGAGAAAAATAAGGGAAAGCGAATTAAAATCTGTTACATAAACTCATAAATTACACAATAGCATTTCTGTGTAATAAAATGATATTATGATCATGCAACATTTGCCATGTTCTAGAGCAGAAGATAGTTTGAGAAACGTTACTTTAGGCCTAAGGAAATGGCTAAGGCTGTATATGTGAATATATATAAAACAAGAAATGTAAATGCATATATGCGCAGAATACACACGTTATAATATACTTGTACTTACATGTCTTGTTTAATAAAAAAAATTATCTTGCCTCTGGCTAATGTATTAAACACCTGTGTACATTTTTTAAGTCAATTTTTATCATGATATGAATAGCCACACGTAGGAAAATGCTGCGACTTCCATGCCTTTGGAGCCCCTGACCGCCTGCACTTTCCTCTCTGCCTGGGGCCTGGGAAACCGTTTTGTCCCACTGGTGTGTTTACAGCGTCATAGTGGATGGTGTCTGATTCTGCCTGTGGTTCCCAGAGCTTGGATGGGGGCTAAAAGCTTAATCATTTCCCTGGTTCTGAGGAGGAGGGGGCCCTGCCCCCGGGTGCCCCCCACAGGTCTGGACTTGTGATGTTGCAGGATTTAAGCCCGTGGCGTGAGTGTGGTGCCCCCACTCTGGGTCAGGAGGCTCGCACGGCCCGGCACCCCTCCAGGAGGTGGGGACAGTGCGGGAGGCTGGGTGCTAGGCTCCCCTGCAGGGCCAAGTCCCCCAGAGCAGCATGTGGAGCCTGGTGACAATGCTGGGTCTCACGGTGGGGTTTCGGGTTTCTCCCACGTGTTCTCGTTCTTCATTTCCTTCCAGGAAGCTTGCTGGAGCCCCTGCAGCCTCGTCGGGTGGGGTAGTGGGCAGTGACCAAGGCCCACACTGGTCCCTGGTCCTGCTGAGCAGAGGGGCGCAGCCCTGTGATGGGGAAAATGGGGCTGGGGGGGCAGGGCACCTCTTCCTCCCCCACTTGCTTCCCATCTCCATGGAGGGTCTCCCAGGGCCTCTGTGGGCTCCTCTGGCCCCTCACTCTGCCCCCAGTCAGCACACAAGTCCACCAGCCAGACCCTAAGAGGCACCTGGCCCTGCTTCCAGCTCCTGCCCCATGTGTCAGCAGTTCTGTGGCTCAGCCACTTCCCGCCTCCACCCTGGTCTGCCTTCTGCCAAACAGGGGGGTGCCCGCCGGAAATGCCTCTCCTGCGCTTCAGCCTCTTAGGGGGCTCTGCATCCTCCCTGCTGCTCTGGGTGCCCCCACAGGTCCTCCTCATGCGGCCGCCTGGCTGTCACCCAGCTGGCGCTGCCTTCAGGCTCTGCACCCTGTCCTCCCGGCCGCACCTGCTTCTGTTCAGGTCTGGGGTCCTGTGCTCCACCTGGCACACGTTCCCACCCGTCCGCTCTGCCACCACTCACCACTCAGGACCTTGTTGCCCATTGCCCGCTCCCACAGGCTTTCTCTTTCCCTGTAGGGCTTGTTTCCGTTCTGTGTTTAAATGTGTTTTCGCCCCTCCTGCCTGGCCTCCAGCTCCCCATGGGATGGCAAAGGCACCTCTGTTTGGCCCACCCACTGCCACCCCTCAGGGTCCAGCAGAGACTGGAAGGTCAGGGTCACGGATGGCCAGCTGTCCCCACCACCCGCTGAGGTCACAGGGGCTCTGCCGCAGATCCAGGACTGTGGTCTCCACGGAAAAGCCAGGATTCCGCACAGTTCCCAGATCCTCTCCGTGTAGGCCCCCAGGGCGGAGGGCAGCAGGCCCAGGCTGGCGAGGCTGGAGGCTCCCAGCGCAGACCGGCTTCCCTGGGTGGACTGTGGTCACCCCCGTGGGCGTACGGCCTGGGAGGGGCCCTGACGAGCCAAGAGTGGGTTTGGCAGGTGACCCGCCTGCCAGCTGGTGTTGTCAACAGTTGAAATGGCAGTTTCTGTACTGTGAGCAATCAGTGGCAGGGGAGAGAAAACAGGAAAATTTCTTTTAAATGCCTCAAATCTCCTGGGCTGTGTTGTACAATGAAATGAATACATGAACCATACGGAAAACATCTCTTTCAATTTCTTAGAATTGTTGTTTACGAAGAATAAAGCTCTAATCAACTGGGATTTTAGAACTTCAGCAGTTGAAATGAATGAAACTGAAGGTATTTTTCAAATTTTCTAATCTTGCAAGTATAAGTCTAAGAAATTCAAACTCTTCATTATTATTTTCTAAATAATTTTATCATTGTGGGTCCCTTATTTATAGCATAAACCACATAGAAAATTTTATTGCTTTATTGCAATTTTTTTGTGTCCTTTAATAACTAAATCTTTTGTATGGCATGCTTTCTCGAGACCTATTAAATTATAATTTGCTGAATAGAATGGCCATTTTTTGGAAAGGGGCAGAATTTACACAGAATTCTCCACTAGCATGAAAAGCCTAAAGGTGCCTAATTGTAGATGAGGCACCTCTGCTTTGGTGTTTGTGAGGGACACCATCCTTGTTATGAGAAATTGTGTGCCTCACAAGGATACTGTCACAACACATCATGTATCTATTTTATGAAAAACCTGCTGATTTGAGGGTGGCAGGAAAACCAGCATGTATTTTTCTACCCTCTGGGAGGTTCTGGAGCAAACTGGCCTGTGGGCTCTGGGTGTTTATCATGTCAGACGCTGAGCTCAGATAGGAAAGTTCAAATGTTCATTTCCTCAACTTTTGAAATTCTGCTTTTTGTAGATCCTCTTTTATTATAAGACTTGGAAAATATGTAGTAGGAGGGATTTCAAAAATTCATGAGTAGTCTCTCCTTACTTTTCTGTTTTGGCACTTAGTGGGTGTTCAACATGCAGAAAACAGATGGGTGGGGTAAGTACGCGGTTTGATAGATGTTGAGTATCCTCAGTTTAAGGACTTAATGATCTGACGTTTGTATGTAAATACTTTATCATTTCTGATATAACTAGTGTTAGAAAAAGAAATCCTGGCTCTGGGCGGTTCGGAAATGACTGTATTTTCAGAAACGGATTTAGCACTGAGCCCGCAGCGGCACCCTTCCCACGGCCCACCTCGGGTATTTGCTGACCCGGAGGAAGGACACATGTGTAGGGTGAACGGGGATCCCACAGGCTCGGGGAAGGCCAAGGGGTGTGAGAACTCAGGGTCTGGGGTAGGGGGAGCAACAGAAACCTTCTGACCCCGTGTTGGGCTTTTGGTGCCGAGTCATTCAGGGTCCTGGGGCCGGGTAAATCGGTGACAGTTCTCCTGGTCTGGAGGCCGAGGGGAGAAATGCTAACTCACTTTGGTTTCTTAGGGCAATAAAGCCAGTGACTTGTAAGGATGGTGCTTTGGTCATTAACTGCTGCCTGACAGTGGTGTAAGCTCACCATCTCATTTGCCACAGACTCTGTGGCTAGAAGTTTGGGCAGGGCTCAGCTGTATCTCTGGGGTGTCTCTGATTTTTTTTTTTTTAATTGAAGGGTAGTTGACACACAGTATTACATTACATTAGTTTCAGGTGTACAACACAGTGATTCAACATTTATATACATGATAATTCTAGGTACCAGCTATCACCATACCAAGTTGTTACAATATTTTGACTATATTCCTTATGCTATACATTACATCCCGGTTACTTATTTATTTTACAATTGGAAGTGTGTTTACATATATATATATATATATATATATATATATATATTTTTTTTTTTTGTGAGGACATCTCTCATATTTATTGATCAAATAGTTGTTAATGACAATAAAATTCTGTATAGGGGGGTCAATACTCAATGCACAATCATTAATCCACCCCAAGCCTAATTTTCATCAGTCTCCAATCTTCTGTTGCATAACGAACAAGTTCTTACATGGAGAACAAATTCTTACATAGTGAATAAGTTACATGGTGAACAGTGCAAGGGCAGTCATCACAGAAGCTTTCGGTTTTGTTCATGCATTATGAACTATAAACAGTCAGTTCAAATATGAATATTCATTTGATTTTTAAACTTGATTTATATGTGGATACCACATTTCTCTCTTTATTATTATTATTTTTAATAAAATGCTGAAGTGGTAGGTAGATACGAGATAAAGGTAGAAAACAGAGTTTAGTGTTGTAAGAGAGCAAATGTAGATGATCAGGTGTGTGCCTGTAGACTATATGTTAATCCAAGCTAGACAAGGGCAATAAACATCCATGTATGCAGAAGATTTCTCTCAGAACATGAGGGGGGAGGTTCTAAGCCTCACCTCTGTTGATCCCCATTTTCTCACCTGATGGCCCCCTGCGACTGTGCCTGTCTTAGGTTGTTCCTCCCTTGAGGAATCTTACCCGTCTCTGGCTAACCAGTCATCTTCCGGGGCCATACAGGGAAATGTTAAGTTGGTAAGTGAGAGAGAAGCCTTATTGTTTGAAAAGGTTAGCTTTTTACTTCTTTGCATATTTATGCCCTGTGGCTTCTATGCCCAGCATTTGTCTTGAGGTGTCTTTACCACTTGGAAGAATTATGATACTCGGTAAATTCGACATGTGGCACGAGTTCTATTTAAAGGTTGTAATTAGGTAGGAAGAAGAAAAGCTATAGAAGTAGCAGGCAGAAGAAAACCTGGGAAGATTGATTATTTCTTTGACATATCTTCTTGTAGAGTAACTTCAGCATGGATAGGTTTTAAACTACTAATTAAATTGTGCACACACATTAGCATAATAGGAATATAGTTACATAACCAAAGCATACCTGTAATTACCATCCATCTCCAGTGAAACCAAGAAAACCAGTTAGGCACCTTAGGCATTTGTGAAAACTTATCTATGATATGGTGGATATTGTCCGACTGAACTTGAACAGTCTGAGAGAATTCAGATAAATTAGAACAACCCATTCCTGGGGACTGTTCACATCCCATATGTTCTTTTAACAGTAAATAGTCTGTGGTTGTGAGATTTTGGAGTGCTACAATTTGCACTTCTCCTAATTCTTGGTTGAGTTCCAACAGTATAGATCCAGTCAAATTTGTTGTTTTACTGTATGCACAGGCCAGCTTAGACATTTCCTTCCTCATTTCCATGGCAAGTCCAGGAACTGGTGGGATGAGTGCATCTACACCTGTGGGTGTCTCTGATCTTTGAGGGACTGACTGGGACCCTCTCCCTAAGTGGCTTCTTCACTCACACGTCTGGTGCCTGGGTGGGTCTCACCCCGCTAGGGCTGGACGGGCAGCCGTGCGTCCCTCCGTGTGGCCCCAGGGCCTCACCCCATGGCTTCCAGCAGAGTCAGGCTGCAGACATGGTAGCCCAGGCTCCAGAGTGAGCAGCCTGAATGGGGGGAGTCCTTGGCCTCGGTCAGTCTTAGGCTACACGGAGCGAGACACACAGCTGCCCGTCCAGCACTCCCTCAACCGAATTAGGTCCCCGTTAGTTGTTGCTATGCAACAAATCACTTCTAAACTTAGTGCTTGAAAAGAGACTGTTTGCTTGCTCAAGAACTTGGGCTCAGGTGCGCAGAAAGCGTTTTGCTGAGCAGCTTCCGCAGTGCCCAGCCAGACAGTGGGGCGACGGGCGCGGGGACCCACCCTCCAGGAGGCTGCAGCTCTTACCTCCTTGGTGCCTTGACCTAGCCTGGCCTCCCGTCCTCTCCACTTGTCCAGAGGCCTCGCCCAGAGGTCTTTCCGGAGAGGGAGTCGAGCTTTTCCGGGGTCACCGGGGCCTCCAAGCGTGTGTGTTCCGAGAGATGGGAGTGGAAGTTGCCATGCTTTGAGGACCTGGTCTGGAAAGTCATACGGCCACACTGCTGCTGTTTCTGTTAGTCAGAGCAGTCAGGGAGCAGGCCCAGAGTCAAAGGGAGGGGACAGACCCCACCTGCCCTGGGAAAGGGTGCCAAAGAAGGTGACATCATCACTCATCTGCCACAGTTGGTCACCATTGCTCCTGAATTCAAAAGAGGGATGCATGGCTTGACAACATGCTCTTTTGACTTGTGAATTGGCTTTATTGTATTTTTAGAAAGCTATTTAGGTAAAGATACAGTTAGAGTTACAGTTTATCAATCCCATGATTGCATGGACATTGTGAAGAGCCCGCTGTGCCTGTTTCAGGAAGCCTGGGGCGGGTAGTGGAGGGTGGAGCACACTTTACAACCAGGTAGTTTTGTGGGGTCAGAGGTTCTAGGGGACAAAGTGACAGCGCTTCTTTAAAAATGGGATAGTAGTGCTTTTCACAAGTATTTTTTTATTGGACATCAGGTCTAACTTGCACCAGGATGAGCTGATTGGTTTGCAGGGGCCCGGCGTTGCCTGGGTCAGAGAAGGTCCGTCTCCATCTGCCGGCACTCCGACCCGTCACGCATGTCCACTACATGCTTCCTGGCTAATCCGCATGTGGCCTCCGGCCAGGAAGTTCCTGGGCCCAGATTCTTTATAACATCCACAGTTTCCTCAATTTTCCTTATGATAAAACATCTAGGACAGCTCTTTGACTTCTCCCAGAAGACTCTCTTTGGTGTCTCCCAGGATTTGTCTTCTTCCAAGGCCTCTCTGGCCTGACCTTTCCTTTGGCACCAGAGACGGCCTTCTTCCCGGAGGAGGATCCGGATGCACATGACATGTTTCAAAGCTTAAATGGGTGGCTCAGACTTTCCCTCTTAGCTCTCACCCTTCCTTTGGGAAGACTTGAACTTTATGAGAACTCAGCTCTTCACTACTAAATGTCTCATGCATTGTACAGTGGCATCTAACTCATGAGCAAAATGACTTTTAAATACTCCAGACATTGTCATTGCAAAAGTAGTTTGGTTTTTAAAAGCCCTGGATCCCTGTTATGAGGGCCGATTTTCTCTGCAGGCATCAGCACCTGCCAGAATCTGACTGAGCAGCAGAAAGGAGGCAACGGCCTCGTGTCTGTACAACTGGCCTTGACGTTCCCTGATGAGGGGCATCTGCTCACTGCGTGGAAAACATGGCCTTATTAACATATGAGCTGTATGTGTGCACAGATAGATGGGTCATTAGAACAGAAAGATCTGAAGTGGTCACCACACTTTTCCAGTGGTTGCCGCTGGGGAGTGTGAGGGAGGGACTGATGAAGGGCTGGCAGAGTTCAAGAGAGCATGCTGTCATGGGTGGCGGGCGTTGCTAAAAGAAGAACATAGGGAGTTTTGGGCAGAATATGAACCCAGGCAGCAGGGGACTGCACCAGCTGGTTTTCAGAAATGCACCCTGTCCGAAAGCCCTCCCCTGAGTGTGACCCAGTCACTGGCTTCCAGTGGGGACACTGGCAGAGATGGGATGGCCAGTATCTGTGATAGCATGTCTAACATTTAAAAAAGCTGCCAGGTATTTTTTTCCAAAATACTTGTACCATTTCACATTTATACCAACAATTTCTAAGAATGTCAATAACTCCATATCCTTGACCACATTTGGTGTTATTAGTTTTTCTGACTTTTAGCTATTCTGATAGGTATGCAGTGATATCATATTGTGGATTTTAATTAGTGTTTTCCTGATGACTAATGAAGTTGGACATGTTTAACTGTGCTTATTATTGGCTATTAGCATATCTTCTTTTATGGAGTGAATCTTCAATCATTTTTGCATTAGGTTGTTTGTCTGTTTACTATGGGGTGGTATGATTTCTCTGTGCATCCTGTGAACTAGTCCTTTGTTAGGTAGAGCTTTTCAGGTACCTTCTCTCAGTCTTTGGCTTTCCTATTCACATTCTTAATGGTGTGCCTTATACACACACACTTTAAATTTAAGTTGATCCATTTCTCTTCATGGTTATTACAGTATGAGTCCCGAGAAATCTTTGCCAACCCAAGTCACAAACCATTTCTTAATTGTCTTTTGGGGATGATTTTTGCTGCTTCCTCCCCCTGTCTTTCTGGTCTTCTGTTAAATTAGTAGATTTTATTTTACTTCCTTCTTTTCCTGCATTGGTTTAATATCAGATCTAACTGTAAGTTGACTAAAGCTAATCAATATCTACTAATCACTTGATTGTACAAGAACCCCAGAAATTCTTAATTCCAGTCATCCTCTTCAACCAGGCTAATAAACTAGCCTTACTTAGCATTTTAGAGTCTCCTTGTTATTTACCTGGGTTTACCAATCTCCTTGTTTACCATCTCTCTTTGCCTCTTACCTCTTGCTTGTGGGTTCAGTTTTTTTCTTACTGAGGTATGTCCTTTTCTAGATCTGTCAGTGAAGCCCTGCATCATGTCTTCTCTATCTTTGAATGCACCATTATTTTTCTTTCCATATGGCATAATGATTTGGTTGCTCCAGATTTCCAAGTGGACAGTCTTTCCCTTAACACCAGGACACAAGTCTGAAATCTGTGGCAGGTCAGCCAGCACTGCTTTGTAGGTGATGTCCCTCTTCTCATCACTATCTTTTACAAAATAACAACATGCTTTCCCTTAGCTATTCCCTCTTATTTTTTCTAAGGTATTTTACTTAAAAAACACCCCTCTTTTTTCATATTTTATTGGTTTTGATGATTTTAATTAAATCATGTAATTAAACAACAACTGTAATTGCGGTAAAGAACTATAGAGATACACACAACTGACTTGTTCACGAACACATTAGAGGAGCAGAGTGTAGAGAAGAGCAGCTGAGACGTGGGCATGGGGTGTGCTCTGGACACTTGTCAGCATGCTTTGGGATGGAAGGCAGAGTGTCTTGACCTGGTGACCTGGTACAGGTGGGATAATTTGAGAGTTACAGAGCCTTATTTTATAGTCTTTGTCAGACGACAATTTAATTATCTCCACATTTGAGGGCATGTATTCTCCCTTTCTCACTCATGGTCGCATTTGCTTGTGGACTTACCTTTGAAGAGGGGTGACTTCTGTAGGTAGGGATTCTGTATGCTCTGGGCTTGGGAATCTTCCTTCACCACATTTTGCATTTAATTCTGCCGGGACTTTTGCAGTTTTACCAATTTAAGATTATTTTTTAGTTTCCTTTCATATTAAGGATTGTAAATGAGGTAGGTGACATCAGTTCAGACTCCACACCCACCTGTAGTCAGATCTTGGCTTCTTCCTGTTGCAGGGGATGCTTTTCCCACTGACAGCCCCAGATGAGGGTAGGGACCCTTGATACTTCTGGAGATGGGGGAGGGGGAGCTCTTCTGATGCCCTGGCTAGCTCTCCATCCCCAGGAGCCCAGGAGGTGCTCCTTTCCTGCCTGTCTGCCTCTGTCCTCCTGGTCTGGCTTTTGCCAGGCCCCGTGCCCCCGAGCAGGGCTTCCTCCTCCTCAGTGTAGCCCCTGAGCTCCCCTCTGCACCTTGGTGCTGGACACATGTGATAAGTGAATCACCAGCCCAAGGTCTGGTGGGAGGCCATTCTGACACTGCCAGAGGCCCCTTGATATGAGGCTCCAGACCCTAAGCTGTCTTAGCATTGGTGCCTGGGCCAGGGAAGGGGAACAGGCTGAAGGGTCATCAGCCTCAAGGACCCTTGAGAGTATGGGGGGTGTGCATCAGTGAAAGGTGAAGCTCAGCTCCCCCAGTGGGTCAGCACAGCCCCTCCTGGCAGGGCCAGGCCAGGACTCTGCCTGCCCCCTCAGGCTTCCTAAGAGATGGGAGTGCATTCCTGCCTCGCCTCCTGCCAGCTTTGCACCATAGACAACATGAGAGGAGAGGTGGGGAGAGGGAGAGGGACTCTCCCGGGAGGGCTGGGAGCCCTGGTCTGGGGAGAGGCCTCCTGTCCCAGGACAGAACCCATGCAGAAGCTCTTCACAAAGGACACACATACTCCCCAGTCCAAGGGCCCCAGCCAGGCAGGCAGACAGCAACGCCCATCCTGGTGAGGGCCAGTGGGCCGCTGCCGGGATGGGTGCTTCAGAGACTTGGAGCTGCTGCCTCCGTGGGTGCCCCCATCCTGCATGCCAGGCATGCGGCCACCTCCCTGCCCTCAGGGTGTGCAGGATCCAGGACCGCGGGAGGCATGGAACGACTCCATGGGCCTTCCACGCACGTGTGGGTGGGGCTACTGGTCAGCAAGATCCCCTGGTTCACTGCACGCGCAGCAGGACTGTGTGGGGGTGGGGAGGCACGGGAAGCGGTGGCTGGAGGTGGCGGGAAGTGGGTTACAGGCCAGGAGAATGCCCTTCACAAACCTGACCTCACACGCATGGCTCTGTAGCGGGCTCTGCTTAAGTGCATTTTCTATGCTTGACAGTGATTATGTGCTATCTTATGAAGACAAAAATTTAAAGCTGTGTGATTTTACAATGGAATGGAGAAACGTTTGCACCATGACACCCATTAGTGCTTATTCGGACGTGGGATGGATGCTCGCTCACCCTGCGGGGGCCATTAGGTGAGTCGCCATGTCTTCTCACCAGAGACTGTCAGGGAGCTGCTTAAACCCTATTTTCAAATGGTTCCTAGTTACCCGGTAAAATGTTCAGAACAACCAAGTGCGAAGTGGGGCCCCAGATTCTCACAGCATAGGATCCTGGCTACTTCTTAATGATGCAGAAATGAAACTAGAGAGAAACCTGTACCTGTGCTTAAAATACTTTTCACTGGGTAGAAAGATTGAAGGAGATTTGTATTTTCTTTTTTTAGTTTTTGAAATTTTCCTTATGTTGAAAATGAGCCCTCTATACCTTTACTGCTCTTAGAAAGAAGTTTTAAATAGCGATTGAAGAGTTTGCAATGCAGTCTCCACTTGAATCTTCCACTAGCTTGTATAGTTTGGGCAGAAAGCCTGTCATTAGTATAAGTGTCCACCACAGGGATGCTGCAAATAAAGGCTGGCCTGGCTCGTAGAGATAAACATATGCTCTGGAACACTGCTGGTGTCTCATGACGCTCTGATATTGTTGTGATCATTATTTTTATTTTGAATTTATATTTGTGTTTCCACTTTATCTAAGTTTTAAATGTATTTGCATAAAGGAATTGATAATATCATCTTACCTCTTTAAGTTTGTAAGATCTGTATCAATGCTGCTTTTTTATAAATTACATTGCTAATTTGTGCTTTTTCTCTTGATGTCTTGATTAACCCTATTAGTATTATATCAGGTTTAAGTGTTTTTTTGAAACACCAGCTGTTAGATGTATTGGTATACTTTATTTTATGTTTGATTGTCATCTGATTTCACACACTTAATATTTTCTAAGCCTGGCGGAATTAGGCTAGAAACATGTAACTGAAACACAATGTAAAAATAGCCAAATGTTTGGAAATTGTGTGTTACATTACCAAGTACCCCATGGTCATAGGAGAAATTATGGTGGAGATTAGAAAATATTTTTAGCTAAGTAATAATGGGAACAAAACATAGTAAAATGTGTAGGATGCAGCTAAAGACATTCCCAGTGATGCTCCTAAAATGACAGCTAAGAAGAAAGGCTGAAGGGCAGCTGTGTCCCTCAGGGGGTCAGGAGGACAGCAAGTGACACCTATGGAAAGAAGGGAGGAAGGGATTAGGGTTTCGCTGTTGCTAAGCCAGGCTGATAACCTTTTTAAAAGGCCATCAGGCATCTTTCTCAGAGCCATTTTAGGGTTGCAGCAAAAATGAGCAGAAAGCGCAGAGTTCCCACCTGCCCTCCACCCACCGGCAGGTCCCCTGTTGCCCGCACGCTGCGGCGGGGTGGGGCTGTGTGGCATCTGTTGCGCTGATGACCCGATACATCTACCTGACTGTCATCCGAGGCCCACAGCTTCCGTAAGGGCTCACACGACGTGCGGCCGTCATTACAGCTGTACATAGGAGTTTCACTGCCCTACAAATGCCCGGTGCCCCACCTCTCCCTGGTCCCCGCCCCATCCCTGATCTTTTATCTGTGTCCACAGTTCTGCCCTTTCCAGAGCATCACGTGTGGGAGCCCTGCAGAATCGGCCCTCTCACCGAATGATGCACATCTCAGGTTCCTCCTTGTCTTCTCAGGGCACCTCGTTGCTTTTGGCTTTGATGATTCCGCTGTCTGGATGGACCATCGTTGTCCATTCACCACCTGCTGAAGGACGTCTTGGCTGCCTACAAGTCTTGACGATCATGAATACAGCTTCTGTAAACATCTGCCTTTGGTGTAGACATAATTTTTCAAGTCCTTTAGGTAGGGACTAAGGAGTGGGACTGATGGGTGGCACGGGGAGTGTGTTAGCTTAGTAAGGAACCCCGAATGGCCTTGCACGGTGGCTGAGGACACAGCACATCTTCACCAGGCTCTGGATTTTTGGAGTCTGCTGGTGTTTCGAGGTTAATCATTGGCTTTTGATAGAAATGCTCAGCCCCTCTGCCGATAAGGTCGTTGTGGTGTGTGGGTGGGAATCGAGTGCCACGTGTCTCCCCAGTGGTGGTCCCTTTTCTACCCCAACCTGTCTTCTTCTGGGTCAAACAAATACTTTTTCTAACCCCCCTTCGTCTCTAATCTTGCTCTTTAGATGTTATTTTGACATTTTGTCAGAGGTCGCACTAACTTGGGAAACAGTATTCTTTCTGCATAATGTCCAGGTTACCAGTTCTAGGGGGACAGATGGGGAGACAGGCAGGGGAATAGACAGGGGGAACAGGCCAGGGGAGAGGCAGGGTGATAGGCCAGGTGGACAGGCCGGAGTACAGGCTTCTTGCTATGAGTTTTTTCCATGCTTTTCTTCATCCTGGGGTAAAAGCAACGAAGTTTATTTGAGTCTCGCGCTGTCAGGCAGCTGTGCACGGCCCGCAGGAGCAAGTCTTTGCTCTCATTTCACAGAGCGTGAAACTGCGGCCGAGAACTAGAGCGACCCTCCCTGGCCGCAGCCTCCCCGCCCTCCAGGGCTGGACCTTTGGTCTCTTGAGTTCTACACAGTTTGCTTTCAGGGTCCCTTTGAAGACACCCTGCCATCGCTTGGCTGCCCACGTGGGTTCCTGGCGCCCTCAGACACCGCCCCACAGCTCCAGGGTCTTGTTCTGTCTCATCTCTGGAAAGCCAGGCCCTGGCTCCAAGGCCAGAGAGGCGGGAGGCTTTTGTTGCTGTCGTGAAGGGGGCAGAGGCTCTCCTGTGCTGTGTTGTCTGCTGTTTGCAGCAGACCCCGGGGGTGGAGCTGCCTGCCTGGTGGGATGGAGCCGTGGTCCGTATGCTGTCTACCTGGCAGCCTATGGCCCTGGCCACTTAAGCGTTCACCTGCGTCCCACCGCCAAGCGTCCTGTGGAGTTGATTAAAGCCCGTATCAAGCGACTTCACATGATGGCAATTATCCCGGCTGATCCGTGTGGCCCTGAACAAGCGGGAAAGGTCTCTAGAGTGGAGCTGAGGTTCCTGAAAAAGAAGAAATCACACCTGTGGGCAGCGGTGGCTTGTGCCCAAGGCCAGCCACCTGCCCCTCCTGTTGGGCACACCCTGGATGTCAGGACCCCACAGTCTCACAAGCCATTGCTCTGCAATAAATCTTGCAAAATACTAACACACAGCTGGGCCCTGACTGATGCGGGTGGGAGCAAAGCCGACCCTGGGGCAGAGCAGGCCTTGGAGTTGTGGAAACTCTGGCAGGAAGAGCCGAATGCTGACACAGAGGCTGTGGGAGACGGCGACCCCGGGCCTTGATCTCGGCGACTTTCAGAGGGCACTTCCCTGGGCTTCCAGACGCCCTGGCCATCTGGGCTCTGCTCTCCCAGCTGGCTGCTAAGACCCCAAGGGGGCTGGAGTGGACGTCCCTGCTCAGGACGTGCCCTGGCATGTGCTGCACTCTGAGGGGAGCAGAGAGTGCCCACGGTGGGACTAAACCTCCCTGCAGGTGTCTGGTGGTTTCCAAGCATAAGTCTCACCTTTCCTGCCTGCAGTTTCATTCCATTTTAAGTTTTTCTTTAAAGAAGAGCAAGCAAATCTTCACTGTGGAGGGGAGGGTAGACCTCTGTCTCTGCATGGCTCAAAGGGCAGCTGTGGGCTTGACCAGGTGGGTGGGCGATGGCCGAGGCATTTCTGCGTAGGAGCAGGATGCACTGGGTGACCCGCCACTGGCCGGTGCAGGCAGGTAGGTGGGGCGCCAGTGGTCACCTCTTCAAGAAGAGAGGCCCTTCTTCCTCCAGGTGCTCAGACCAGCGTGGAGGGCAGCATCTTCTTCTCTGTGAGACTGGGCAGCTAGTACCCAACCTGCAGGGCTAGGAGCCAGGTGCCCTCCCTGGCACATAGCAGGCACGATTACTCAGTCATCTATGGTGAATAACTCTGGCCAGTCACGTCCAAGATCAGGGATCTCGACTGGGTGCTATGTGAAAGGCCTCGATAAATAGGACGGGCTCCTTGACACCCTAGCTGCAGAGCCCTTGGGGTGTCATTGCATAGACAAGGGGACAGTTGGACTTGGGCACCTAACTGCATTTTTCTGTGCAATATGAATTGTGTCTGAGGGAGAGTAAACAATGCTGCTTACATGGTCAGCAATATGGTATTTAAGGCGTGATGACTGAAGAACCTCACCTACTCACTCATGGATTCCCTGTGAAGCCCAGTGTGCGCGCATCTGTCAGGCTCATCTCCCTGGAGGCTGGCGCGAGACCTGCCGGATCACGAGGGTTCCCTTTCAAGTCAGGGATGAGCCCCGTCCCTGGAGGACGAGGAGGGGCCGCCGCTCTGCGCCAGCTGGAGGCGGATCTTATGGGAGCACCTGCAGGCCTGGGGCCTTTTGTTCACACTCAGCAAAACAGCGCGGCCATCCCAGCTCCACGTGTTTCTGGGGACTTTCCAAAGGTGCCCTGGGAGGCTGCCTTTGCACGCCCTGCCTCCTGCAGCATCTGGGTGCCGCTCGGGGCGTGGGGCGTGATCACAGGTCTGGGCGCCCTGCCCCGTCTGCCATCGCCAGTTCTAGCTGCCGAGCTCCCCGGCGGCCGTGCTGCACCCTCACCGGCTCATGGTTCAGACTGACGCCCCCCACCCACACACGACCGAGCCCCAGACAGAGTGGGTTCCAGGTGGCTCCTTAGTACATTTCATTGTCCAGACAGGAAACATAAGGAATGGGCGGCTTCTTCACCCGTCCTGCCCCCACCCCAAAGGGCCGGTGGTCCCCACGCCAGATGGCTCGCCCCCAGCACGTGGGCCTGCACGTGATTTCCTTCTAGACACTGAGCGATTATCAAGGTGGTAGAGCGAAAGGCGTTCGCAGGCATTTTTTCTTAGAGGATTCTCTGCTCAGCTAAGGCGGAGAGGCTGTTTCCTTTGTGGCTCTTCCTGCAGCAAAAGCATCGTTAGAAATGCAAGTGTTCAGAGATCACCATTTTTGTAACGTGGTTTATTTTGCTGGGAAATTGGATGTTTCCAAATAGGCTTACCTTCAGTGCTGTTTCTGCCATGATGGTGTTTTTGGCATAATATTTGGCCCGGATCATTGCCTCTTTGTGATTTGCAACCCCAAACCTCTCTCTAATCAGGACCCTAACCACTTCTGGAGTCTCACCTGTTTTAAGCTAAGAATATCCCTGGGGCAAATGTTTTGTGACTGCAACATTTTTAAACATGACTTGAATGGGAAACTCCAATTTCTGCAAAATGCTTCACTTAACTAAGTTTGGGGGAATAATCCCCAATCCCCGCCAACGTCTCAAGGGACCACAGGGGTCATGGATCGGGCCTCCCGGTTACACATGGGAAGTGGTCTCTGGGACGCTGGGCCGCCCCTCAGGACTCTGACTGCATTTGCCTCTGTTAATCACGGTTGTTCAATATCATAAACCTCAGCATGCTATTAGATTTAATTAAATGATCACAGGTCATTTTAAGATTATTAATCACTTTCTATTAAAACAAGTCCAGAACATTATTATTTATAAGATGCTTAGAAGAGCATGAGGCCGTTGCAGCTCAGTGCGGGTGCTGGGTGCTAACGGTTTTAAAGGCATTTCTTAATTTCTCATCCTCAGCTTCTGACTCCAAGTGTCAGAATTAACTGTGGGTCACACTGTAGTCACACAAAACCTTTACCATTCCCTCAGAAATGTCATTGCAACAGCTCTAGTCATGCATGACTCTCTCACAGGACAGTGTTTCATTCTAATTGGCACGGAAAACTTAGGTGCAGAGCACATTTACTCCAAGGGTCAGTGTTGTTAAAATACAGATTCGCAGGCAGGTTTAGACAGGTCCATGGGATACATGGTCAAAAAGTCCCTGCCCTTAGCTCAGGGTGACACTCAGCCGCCTCAGTGAACGTTTGCGCAGTGGGGGGACAAATGCACCTTTCTTAGCTAAGCCCATGAAGGGATTGGCATCGGGTCACCCTGGCAAAGCATCGTGGCTCAGTTTTACAGATTCTGCCCAGGTGTCTGCACCCTGCATGCTTCCCTCACTGAAGTCACTGCTCCGTCCTGTCCCGTGCACTGCTGATCCTGGGTGAAGAGCATGGAGGGAGAAAGCCAGGGCTTGCTTCTGTGGGGCAGGGCCGGATGCCAGCCCGTGTGCCCGCTGGGGGTCCTGGGTCCGGGGCCAGGGGGTGCAGTGATCGCCCAGAGCCCCAGAGGAGCACGGCCAGGGGCAGCTGTCTCCACGGGACGATGTGGGTGGCCTCCTCTTCAGGAAGGGACTCCCCCACCTCCAGCTGATTTCTAGGCCCTGGTAATGGGGGCCAGGGATGCCCTTGAGGCCTTGTCAGTCCACATGACTGTCCTGATCCAGCCGTGGCTGCATGGCATCCTGCAGTTCTTTTGAGTGGCTTCGTGTGGCGCAGCGTCTCTGGGGTCAGGGTCACTCAGACAGCGTGGCGCAGTGTCCCCGGACTCAGGGCCCCATGGGCTATGCTGGAACATCACTCCTGTTGCCTTGGAGCTGTTGGTTGTGACCCTCAGTTGACTCCTCTGTGGAGTGGGGCTGACGAGGCCTAGTCCTGGGACCAGGGCAGCAACGAGCAATTTGTTTAGTGGACGCCTCCCGACAGGGCAGGGTGGCAGACCTCCTCCTCGGCCTCTGGGTCCCTCGGGGAGGTGGAGCCCATTCACTGCTGTCTCCAGCAGCCCCATGTGGGACTCACTGGGCGGGAGCCATTGGCACATCCAGCATAGTGCCCAGGACGCGGGGCCTGCAGAATGGGCCTCGCCGGTGTCACAGAGCCGCTGGGAAGTGCTTTGGGAGAGCCTGACTTGGGGCTTTCAAGGCGGCTCCTGTGCACTTCCCGTGGAGACAGACACCTTTCTGTTTCTGTTTTACCACAAAAGCTGATTTTCCAGGCCTTTTCAATCACAGAATCAAAATCTACTGATCAAACATAGCAAATATATGTGTGTCTGTCCATCTTCAGGATGATGCTTAGGTTTGTCCACACTCTGAAAACTGAACCCACAGACCCCTGACATGCTGGGATCGTGCGGGATTTCAGGCCCAGAGGCCATGTAGTCGTCATCCTACCCGTGAACATCTGAACACAGGCATGTGCATTGGCAAGTGTTGCTGGGGGCTGGGGAGCCAGGCCCCTGCCCAGGCCCCAGGGGTGCAGAAGAGAGGCCTGACCAGTTCCGAGGCCCCCGAGTCCACAGGGAGCCTGCGGGAGGCCCACCGATGACCAGGGGTCTCAGGGCAGAGGAAGGAAGGATGGAGTCAGCCTGGCAGGTGCCAGGAGGGGGGCAGGCCATCTCACCTGGGCTCTGCCCACCTCTCACTGAGACCCGCGTATGTGATCAGCTCTGACCCCTGGACCCCTTACCCCCTTCTCACCTGCCTGCCCCTTGGACGTGGGAATCCTGGGATGCTGGCATCAGCCTGGTCTTCTCCCTGCTACCGTGGATTTTCATCTACATGGATGATGCCCACGTTGTATCTGGAGGCCTCAGCCTAGGCCTGGTTGTCCCGTCTTCTGGGCGCCTCCCCCAGACCTGCCCCAGACACCAAAGTTCCCAGCGTGAACCTACCATTTACCATCTGCAAAGGGCCTCTGCTCGCCTGACCACCCCAGAGCTCACCAGGAACCTAGGCCACTGGAGGAAGGTTTAGATGATGATAATGATGGTTTAAAGAAAACAGACATTCCTCCCTCACCCTGCATCTGGAAATCACTGGGACTTGAAGAGGATAAAGCGTTTCGTGGCTCTGCCCCCATGATGCCATGTCCCGTGGCCCATTTGGCCCTGTGTCATTTTTGTCTGAATAATGTCCTCACTGGCTCACTGCCAATGTGGGCAACTAGTGACCCACCGTGCACCCCATTCTGAGTGCTGTCTCTGTGCAGGGCTTGGCTCCCTGACTGACCTGCAGGCCTTCTGTCCCCATAACTGGCCTTCATGCTATCTAGGGGGATGCAGACCTGACTGCAGGCCCCTGCCTGATGGCTGTGTGCAGCCCCCCATGGGCCCCAGAACAAGGTCCCCGAGGGCCTCACCCCAGTCAGACAATGAACTTGGCCAGCACCAGTGTCACGTGGATGCCGGGCACACAAAGGTGGCTTGGCATCCACACCACACCGCGCTGCTGCGAGTCCCTGTTCTGTGCACCAGAATGACCTGTCCTGGCCGGTGCCCCTCGGTGCCCCTGGTTAGCACCCATTTACAGTCTGCACAAGTGACTAGACAGGGTCCCAGCCCCTTGGGTATTGGAATGTGCCCCTTCCATTAAAATGGAGTAGCACTTTCATTCACCTCTTTAACCTGAAATGGATGGAAATTCATTTTCCTTAATTTCCTGACTCCCTAGGAAGATGGGGCCCTCTGGGGGTGTGCTGGGCTGGTGGGGGAGCAGCTAGGACCAGGCCCATGTGACAGTCGCTGGCGAACTCCCAGAGGCTGCGGCCTGTCAGGGGCTCTGCCCAGGTAGCTCTGCAGGCGCAGCCACCTGGAAGCTCTTCGTATGATGCCAAAGAGCCCGTTCCCAGCCTCCTCTGCGGTCGCTGTCTTGTTATTATTACTGCTATTGTTTTCACTCCTCTATGGACCCAGGGCCTCTGGAAATGCCAGAGTTTACAATTGGGCTTCAGCAGAGCTCCTGGCCTCCCGACAGTGTCCAGCAGGCTGGGACGGGGCATCATGGACGATGGCCTGGTGGGTGGTCCGTGCAGACAGGCTGTGCATCTCTGGGCGTGTGCATGAGAAGCTGAGCCCCATGTGGCAGTGTGTCCTGAGAATGGTGATCTGGCAGCCTCGCATGTGTGCTGGCTGCAAGGGGACCTCGGAGGAAGTGCTGTCCCTCACTGTTCCCCCAAACGGTGCAAACACACATTTGAAACGATAGTTAGCTAGTTAAAACAGATGTTTTCCATGGTCTCTCTTCTATGGAAATTCATCTAAGAATATCCAGGGCTGGCCACGTGTGGCTCAGTGGCCACTGAGGCATCTGTGATGGGGGAGGTTGGGGTGTACAGGTGGGAGCCCAGAGCAGAGCCTGCCACCAGCCACCAGCCACCAGCCACTGGCCATAGTGCACAGTCTTAGTCCTTCTCAAGCAGCCCAGACCTGTGCCGTTTGAACCCATGTGTGAGGAGGCCCAGAAACTAAACCCTTCCTGTGGGAACAGGGCTTTCTGAGCCTCATGCTACCTTTGCTCTTTGACATTTGAAGAGTTCCCTTTGGGTGCCAGTGAGGCCTCGGTGCTCACCTCCCTCTGCCCCCCACACAGGGTGCAGCACTGAGAGCCCAGCCTGAAGACCGGGCAGCTCCAGATACCCCCTTACTGGGGGAAGGAAACACCATGTAACCCCCCCAGATTCAGGAAGACAAGGGAGTTCTGAGAAAAATCCAAGGGGAATGTACAGGGAACTCTGGGGACAAGTTGGCAGGCACACTTGTAGGGGAAAATGATTTATGGAAATGAGGCGATAGCCCACTTTGGAAATCATTTCTTATTAAGACAAACACATTTGTTAAGGAATGTTGAGTACAAATTAGAAATAATTTCCAAACAATATATTTTACATTACTTAGGCCCCCTTCATGTTTAGATGATTGAAATAATGCCGGTGCATCTGTGGACCACAGCTGCTCCCACCACATACGGGCCACAGTCTCTCTGCATCCCGGATAAAAAGGTTCTCCTACCGGAAGAGTCCTTCTTTTCCATCTTTGTCCCTTTCTTACCATCATCTGTCTTTCAGTATCTACCTCTATCTACCTACCACCTGTCCATCCATCCATCCCTCCATCCATCCATCCATTGTCTGTCTAATCTTTAAGACCCACATAATTCTTGCTTCCACCATAGAACATTCTCTCAGTTATTCGGGTCCACAGTGTTTCTGTGGGCTCTGAGCTCACATAGCTCCAAGTGCTCTGAGTTCATTTAGAACAATTGCTCATCAATGTATCTTCTGTATCCCAACTGGATTAAAAATAGACCTGAAGTGTAATTCACATATACAAAAGTGTATTTTCACTAAGTAAACACACCACATCCCACCACCATCACCACCACCTCGGTTGGCCCCTCAGATGTCCCCGCGCCCCCAGGGCTCCTCCCCTCAGGGAACATCCAGTGTGACATCGGGCAGCAGGGCCTGGCGGGGGCCAGAGAAGGAAGCAGAGTGAAGTGCATTTCAGGCTCCCACATTCAGAGATGGAGGGATGGGATGGGGCTGGGGATGACAAGGTGTTGGCACGATGCTCTGGAAGACGACCCAGAAAAGAGTGTGAGAACCCTGTGGATCCAGTGAGCTCAGAGCCTTCACCGGCTCCTCGAGCAGGTCCCGGGCTGTGAGCCCCTAGCAGTGCTCAGCGGTGAGGAGCAGGAAGGCGTGGCCTTGGTGAGCACACCTGAGCCACCTCTGGTCAGTTCGGAGCTCCCACGTGCTCTGCACCTGGCTGTGCTGGAGAGCTAGGGTGCCCGTGTCCCCGTGATGTGTGCGACCCCACAGAGTGCCCACCTGCTCTATTGGCAAGTGAGCCACAGTCTTCCCAGAAGGAGCGCACGTCCTAGTTAGGGTCTGCCTCGAGTGATCCCAGCAGCTCCCTTCCAAAGCCGAGTGTGGGCTGCCCCCTGGTCTGGCTCAGCATGCCCCTCCACAGGGAGCCCTGCTATGTCCACGTGGTGACGGCGTGGGACTGTGGTGAGAGGCCTGCCTGCCCCTTTGTGCTCTTCTCTTCTTTGGGAAGATGGAGGGTCTTTGCTGAACAGCAGGGGGTCTGTTTTTGGAGGATTATGACCCATGTCCTAAATATCTGCTCCACCTATCTTGGATGACAGCAAAATTGGGGTGTTAAATCAGTGATTTCCAATATTTTCCTCACCTTTGAACCCTGCTTGAGGAATTTTGCTCTTCTGCAGGGACAGTTTGTCACCAAACTGGGGTTTATTAAGTGACAATCAAATTATTAAAGAATTAAAGTAAGAGGAATACTTCATTATTCATAAAACACACTGTAGAGCACGGCAGTAGGGGTTTCCACACAAATCCAGTCTCAGATAGCCTTTGTGGATTCGCTCTTTCAGTCCGTGTCCTTGGTAAATGCATGGTGTCTCCTGTAATTTACCGAGAACACTGAAATGTCCCCGGTGCCATTTAGGGGTCTGAGCGTCTTGCACTGGGAGCCACAAGTCACAGTCTCAAAAGCAAGCCTGCCAGGGGCGTGTCCCTGCCCACCCTCACCCCTGTGGGTTCCCTGGCCCGGAGGGTGTGGCAGCCCCACCCCTCCCGAGGCCCTGCCGGAGGCCGGGGCACCATGGTAATCGAGAGACCTGCGCCCAGGTGTTGCCACAGCCACCTGCGCACTTCTCCCCTCCAATCCATGTTCTCAAAGGCAGGAGACCTGCATTGCACAGGGATTCTGTGTTCACAAACTCCCCTACTCACTGAAACTTGTGACCCCAGATCCCCACCTCACGGTGAGGGACACGCTGATCTGAATCACCTTCCTGAGGCCTTGCACAGCCACATGGCCTTCTTGTCTCAGCCGTCCTGCCGTGAACAAGTGGCTTGCTTGTGGTCTGTTTAGAACCACATTTTCTCATGTGTCTTGATTAAAGTGCCCCAGACACAGTGCTGGGGTGCCACCTGCGTTCCTAAATGCAGGGAGGCTGTGACCTGCCTCCCAGGGAGCATGTGCATGTCGGGGGCACGTCGCTCAGGCCTTGGGGCTGTGCTGCGGGCTGCATGCTCCGTCTGAACGCCTCAGCATTCTACGTTCAACCAGGTGTCTTTGCACAGGAACACGTATCGTCATGCATAAAGCAAGGCCATGTGCTGCCTGTTGTCGGGAAGCGCTGGGGGCACAGGCAGCAGACCCGGCCACGGCCCCCAGGATGGCACGTCTGCAGTTGTGTGCTTGGGGCTCTGGGAGACCTTCTGGAACACATTTCCATGAGTGCCACGTTGATTTCTCGCTAGCTGAGGACAGTCTGGGACTGACACGGACGTGTTCTGAGCTTGGTCTGTTTCACAAAGGAGCAGGTGTTGAATATCAGGCATTCCCCAGACAGTGGGCAGGTGTCCGAAGGACCCTGAATTCCAGTGGTCAGCTGGAGAGGCTTTGCCCCAGACAGCTCTGTTGCAAGGCAGCTCTGTGTGGGTGACATGCTCGCACACACGTGTACACACACCACACACACACGCAACCCCCCCACACATGCACACACTCGTACACACATACCTCACACCCTCTTGGCATGCTCACTGAGCAGGCGAAACTGCTATTTATTACGAGCAAACTTCAATAAGCACCTGGAGTCAGAGCCGCCCACACAGCAGAGCAGGTGGGTCTGTCGCCCCCTGTGTGTCGAGCCCGAGGCAGTCAGGGCTGGAAAAGAGGGGATGTGGACGGGGTGTGCCGGGTGCCTGCAGCACACCCCAGGGAGGGAGGGTGCAGGGACTCATAGCACACATGGCGGAGTGTGGTGGTGGCAGGAAGGCCCCAGAGCCCCCCTGGCAGCAGCAGGGGTGTGTGCCCCCCGCACAGCGCAGGGCTCCGGCACCTGCAACAGCTCAAGCTCCTCTGAAAGCCGTGGGCGGTGTGACCTCCACTCCTGAGAGGGCCTTGTGGGGTGTGTGTTCAGGTCCTGCCAGCCAGCCTCTCCCAGCCATGGGGTCCACTGCTCCCTGGCGGCTCATCGCAGAGGCGGTGACCCCCGGAGGTCCCCTGCACGCCCATTTCAAGGAGCGGCCAGCTTGAAGGAGACAGGGAAGGTCAGGAAGGCAGGAGCATCAGGCTTTAGGGAGCTCCATGTGCGCGGAGGAGGCAGGGTCTTCCTCACATGCACACAGGGGAAGTTCACACAGGCTCTGGGTGAGCTCACCTCCAGGTGCCCACGGCTCTGGAGCTGCTCTGAAGGTGTCCCAAGCTCCTGGGCACAGCTGGGGGGGTTGGAGGAGAGCCTTCTCCAGGAGCCCGGAATGGGTTCCCACGAAGGCTTCACCCGCCGGCTCAGGTCGGGTACCGGGCGCCATCCTCGGCCTTTCTCAGGGCTGGGACCTCGTCTGGCCTTCAGGATATCCTCCCAGCTCACCCTCAGGACGAGGCCCAGGTTGTTCCCCACCTCAGTCCCACTGGCCATGTGCTATCACCCTGCCTGGGCCACTGCCGGCTACAGCCTCTCTGGGTGACACTGGCCCTTCGAGTCTGTTCTGAGTGTGACAGCTGACGCCATCTGCTCAGACTCTGATCTGCCACTCCTGTGCCCCAGCCACCTGGGTGCTCACCCTGGCCTCACTGAGGACCTCCTGGTCTCCAGGACCCAGCCCTGCCCCACTCTGGCCACGTCCCCTTCACAATCACAGAGTGCCTGTTAGGATGAGAAGTATGCCCTGTGGGACAGACATGTGTGTGGGCTCAGAGGCTGGCCAGTCTCTGGTTCTCTGTTAGGTGAAGCCATTTGTGCCGTAGCCTGAGAGTCACATTCCATCACCTGGTGGCAGTGGGCTTGCATCGTCCAGAGGACCCACTGGGGGATGAAGGCATTTCATGGGCAGCCCTCCCAGTGGTAAACTCTGCCTGCTCTTTCTTGAGGGGTGTGGCTGCCGCCAGGCTGGGATGGCACGCGGCTGCACCGGCCCACCCAGTCCTGACAGGGCAGGAGGAGGATGCGCCATCAGGAGCAGGCTGCCCGGCCACGCAGCCTCAGGGCCAGCCGTGTCTAGCAGGGGCAGGCTGAGTCCAGGGAGAGGGGCTCAGGCTGCCGGCCCTCACCCCACCCTATCCTGCCCCTTGCCGGCTTTGTCTCGAGCTGGCCCTCTGCCGAGGACAGCTTCCCCTCTGGTCCACATGTCTCACCCTGTCACTGAGGTCTCCCACACGTTCCATATCCCCCAGGCTCACACCCCACACCCTCTCTAAAAAACTCCCCACCCACCACATTTTCTTCCCCAGCCCTGTGCTCTTTGCTGCTCTGCTCACTGTCTGAACAGTATCATTTGCCTAAATGGCTGTTCTCTTGCTGTCTGTGTCCCCTGTGAAACATAAGCTCTGTCCAGGCAGGGACCATTTCCTTGGGTGGGTATCAGGGTAGAAGTTACCCAGGAAACATAAGCTCAAGTTTGTTTCACAACCAAGCTCACTACAACATGCTTCCCTAGCAAAGACACATGGCCCTTGTTGATGGCGTGTTAGGATGCCAACTCCATCATCCTGCCAGGTTACTAATTGGTAACACAGGAAAACCAATGCTACATTTTGGCAATTGGCTCAAATATGCAGTGGAATTAAAATCAATTCTCTGCTGACCATGAGTGACTTCATATCCTCCCCAATCAACACAGACGTGGAGCGGGCACATGGCCAGCCATGGAAACATGCTCCCAGCAACCTCCTTTCGCGTTGGGGCAATGTTTCTTTTTTAAGAAAACAAAGCACATTTAATTTTTAAAGGAATTTTGCCTAGTAAGCTTGGGAAATATTTTGGTTCTTGACAAATAAATTTGTATACTTGGGGAATAGGCTTATGGACAGAGATGATTTTTTCCAGTATTTTACAAGTGATGTGTTTTACACTTTTATTCCTGGAACTGAGTTCTTAAGAGTATAGATTTTAACTTTGGGAAGGAAGCCACATGGGTAATTTTACATTTCCTAATAGTTGCATTGAAAAAAGTAAAAAGACATAGAGGAAATTGATTTTCATATATATTTTATTTAACCAAGAACATCTAAAATATCATCATTTCAATGTGTACCTAATATTAAAAAACGTAGTGAGGTATTTCACATTCCTTTCGCTATTCATTGTCTGCAGTCCAGAGTTATTTTACACTTGGGCACATTTGAGCTCGGACCAGCCACACTGCGCATGCTTGGGGCCACCAGAGCTGGTACTGCACGCGCTAGAGCAAGCCCAGCCTGTGGGCGCCCGGGCTCCCCGCCTGCTCAGATGGCCCTACAGCTGGCCGCAGCTTGTGCATCTTTAAAGGTGGAAAAAGAAACAGAGGGCAGTGTGGTAGGAATCCCAGGGTACAGCATATTGTCTTATTAGACTCCCTCTTAAATGACTTGACCAATACATATTAATTATTTCCCAGTTTGAATTTGAATAGCATAAAGGAGAGAAAGAACCCATATATAAACAAAAGCTCTATGGGGCCTGAGAGCAGCAGCTCTGGTCTGATGCTGGTAACACACCCTACTCAGGGAAGCCCCAGATAATTAGGGTGCGGCACCTAGTGGCACGTCAGCAGGACCATGTCACTAGGGCCACATCAGGCACCACATCACCAGGACCATGTCACCAGGGCCACGTCACCATGTACCATACCACCATGTACCATGCCACCTGGACCACATTGTTGGGTACCATGTTACCTGGTACCACATCACCAGGACCATGCATCAGGTACCATGTCACCTGGTACCATGTTATCAGGACCACATTGTCAGGTACCACATCACCATGTACCACATCACCAGGTACCACACCACCATGTACCACATACATCACCAGGACGACGTCATCAGGTACCACATCACCAGGGCAACATCGTCAGGTACCACGTCACCACGTACCACCTCACCAAGACCACATTGTTGGGTACCATGTCACCAGGTACCACATTCCCAGGACCATGTCATCAGGTACCATGTCACCTGATACCATGCCGCCTGGTTCACCTGGGGCCCTTGAATTCCCTACTGCTCTCCATACCCCTTCTTGCTTATAGCATCTCTTGTTAGTGAGGGTCAAGTTAGAACTTTATTTCATATTCAGTTAAGTCGCTGTCATAAAGGATATTTTCTGTTTAGTCATGTATTACTGTTGTTCTTAGCCGCTTTAATAGGCTTCAGTACGACCTGAGAGAAGTGGCCGGGAAAGTGTGCTGATGGTCCCTTTAAAGAGATTTCCCACAAGTCTGAAAGGAGTCATTGTCTACCTCTTATTTTACAAGATTACCTGTTGTTATCACTTATGTCTTAGGTGACCTAATTTGCAAACCTATTATTAATTTTCCCTTAAAACCATCCTGGCAGAACCTGAAAATGTGCCCAGCCCTTGGAGCAGGAGGGCAGACCGGGCAGCTCCTGGCAGATGCAGGCAGGTTTCAATACGAAGCAGTTTCCTCCCAGTCAATTGAGACTTGCCTAGAAAATCACAGGACCGGCAAATCTTCCAACGCTGGTGTCCTGAGAGGCCAGCGCCCCCCGAGCCCCACTGAGGGGCCCCCAGAGGAGACCCTGGTCAGACTCTCAGGGTGTCCTGGCTGCCGCGTTCTTGTGCTCTACCCTCCTCCGCTGCACTGACCTCTGGGATCCCCAGATTCCTTGGCTCCCTGTGGGCCCAGCTCCCTGGTGTCCCCAGGAGTCCCTGCTGAGGCTCTGGAGAGGATGAGCTGGTGGTCTGGCCAGGTCCTTTTCCCCCAGGGCAGCAAGTCCCTGCTGACTGTGCAGCTGTCTGATTCCAACAGAAGTGTGAATGGCCCTGGGCCACTAGGAGCCGCCTCTGCTGGGAGTCCATGCACCCTGTAGGTGCAGCCGATGGCTGGATGCGCAAACCTGACCCCTGGACTCTGCTGGGCCCTGTTCTGTGATGCTGTTCATGCTCCAGACTAAAGCCAGTTCTCGTAGTGAGCCTAGTCCACCCCACCTGGAGACGCAACTTCTCGGCCGCGCCCTCCACCATTGCATCAGACGTGCAGGGTGGGTGGGGTCAGTGACCTGCATTTAACCAGCCCTGCAGGCCTTCCCAGGCTCGCACCCCTGGTGGGGGAGCCCTCCCCAGTTCCCGCAGCAGCAGGTGGATCCCGGCTGCAGCGGAAACTGCCTCCTCGCTTCGCCTGCCCGCTGCCCCATCCAGCTCCCTTGCTCCTTCCTGGAGCGCCCCGAATGTCACTTGTGCGCAAAGCCCTGTCCTGGCTGTGCCTGTAGGGGCCGAGGTGGGTTCTCGCTGCATCAGGTCATCTTCAAATAAGAGAAGATTTGCCATCTCCCCTGCTCCCCATCCCCCACATCTTTACACCTTTTAAGTCAACTGTCTCTTCCACAGGGAAGGAAGAAGGAACAACCCACGGACCTTCAGGGTGAAGAGGGTGGTAGAAATGATTGATGTCTGTGTTATGTGACATTTCTAGGTTTGAGTGTTGACCCAGTGCCCAGACTGGGCTCCCACTGTGTTGTTTGTTCCCTTTTCTCCTTTAAAATTCAATCATGTCAAGTGAAAAAAATTCCAGAAGGAAATAAATCCTTTAATTGGAAGTTTTTTTTTCATATCATGCAAGTATCAGTTTCATACTTGAAATAAGGTCACACAAGGGCATTCGACCTGGTCTGGAGCTATGCTGTCGGGTAGGGCAGCCCCTGGGCCCTGTGGCTCTTGAACACTTAGAATGCATGTCCCTCTCTGGACTGACATGGGCCCTACGTGTGATCCCCGCAGTGGATATCGGAGACCTGCTGCACAGAAAGACTGAAAAGTCTCTAATAATAGCTGAGTATTGATTATTTATTGAGATGACAATCTTTGGATATAGTGGGTTAAAGAAAACATGTTTTTAATATCACTTTCACCAGTTTCCATTAATTTTTTTAAATGTGGCTGTAGAAAATTTAATAATATATGTGTGGCATGTGCTCTGCTTCCCTTGGACAGCGCTGGGTACCATGTACGGTGAAGGACTTGCCAGTCTGCGGTCCTGTGGGCCAGAGCGTGCTCAGGAGGGAGCCCCAAGAACCAAAGCACAGCCCAGAGGGCCTGGCTCTGCCGGTGGCAGCGCCCATGGGAGGAGAAGGGCGCGCCCTGCTCCAGTCTGCCTTTCCTTGGTCTGGACGTTGGCTTTGGTGCTGTGAGCCTTGATGTCCTTTGTGAGCTGGGCGCTCCTCAGCGGCCACGAAGCACACCTGGAAGGTGCAGTCTGGGAACCGTGTGCTCCGAGGTGACGGGTGTCCCACGGGCAGGCCTCTCATGGTCAGCGCCTCCACCAGCAGGAAATTCATCTCACATGCAGTTTAAAAGATTTCCTCTCTATCTTTCCAAATAATGATAGGAGGGGGCTGGTCGCCGTGCTCATTAGAAAGTCTTCTGGGTAAATCAAAGAGTAAGTTCATTCTATACCTTAACATTTCTGTTCCACAGTGAGATGACTGGTTCCTTGAAGAAAGACAGTTGTGAGTTTTTTCCAATAAAAAAAGGTAATCTGGTCAATTGATGCAGTATTTAGGCAAACCATGGGATTTGGATAGCGAGGTAATTTGAAACCACAGTGTAGTAAGATTGTGGTCTCTAAATTCAAACCTCAGTGGACCAGTGCTTTAGAAGACTTCTCTGTTTTTATTGCTCATAAAGTCCTTATATGTACTCCAAACACTGTATGTGGCAACCTGATCAAAATGGGAGGGAGAGTCCAGGGACCACCAGGCAGCTTAGGGTCCCCTGCAGGGCAGTGTTGTCCTTGGGGCATTCTGTGGGCTTCTCTGACCACCTCCCTAGACTGCGAGTGGGCAGGATGGTGGCCTGGTCTGCCTGCTGGGTCCCCGGGGCTGTGGGGGCACAGGGCAGCCCCTCACCATGATGCTGCCAGAGACGAGTAAACGGGTGTTTTCCGGACCAGGTGAGACGCACTCAGCCCAACACCACTAGCTGTGGAATTTGTGGGGCCCAGCAAAAGATAAAAACATGGGACTCCCTGTACAGAATTTGTTGAGGATTTAAAGACGGCTATGGCCAAGCATTAGACCTTGTGGGTGGGCTCCGCTTCCCTCTCTCCCCTCCCTACCCCCCTTCCTGCCCCCTTCCATGTCTATCGCCCTTATTGCTGTTAGGCTTTAGCAGAGGTCAGGAGCTTTATGTATGGACACTGAGGTTCCCTAGACTTGTAAAACAGTTTTATAAAAGCACCCCCTTTTTCCCCACTGCAGTCACAAAATATTAAGAGTACAATTATACTCTGTATCTAATGCTGAACAGCTGTGCTGGTAATTTCCCCTCAAACCATTTGTTCAGGGGTCTGGTGGCTCAGTGTTTTGTGTTCAGTAGATCTTCCCTTTTGCCCGCTTGGCACACGCTGCTGTGAGGGAGCGTGCCCGGTACCGATTCAATTGGACAGGCTGCTGTTCTTATAGCCCAGGTGCTCACTGCCTGCAAGGACCACGAACTGGTTTCGTGCATGTGGACAGAATCAATACCTGCCTGGGCCGGCCGGCTGGGTGGTGCCTCTCTGGCTTAGCAGAACCGACCCGTGCAGTGACGTGTCGGTTGGGCTCTGCCAGGCGGGGCGGGTGAGAGTCCTTCTGCCCTATCCTTCCTTCTGGATGTGGGCTCCATTCCCCTGTTCCTTCCTGGCCTCTGGCGGCTGCTGGGGGCTATCACCTGCAGCAGCCGGCTGCCTGGGACTCTAGCCGGCAAACCAGGTCACTGGACACGCATCCCAGGGCGTGCTGAGGTGGGTGGGTTCTGGAAATGACTTGGCAGGAGCCAAGCGAGTTTGCAAGGAGAGGAGGGAGATGCCATTTAGAAGGGACTTGAACTCCTGTCCATGGTGGCCAGAGGACCCCGGCCCACACCAGCATGCGGCCAAGGGGGTGTGTGGTGCCCAGATTGTGGGCTTTCAAAGTGAGGTCTTTAATTAACTTCACAGTGTCTCCAGGGAATTCTGAAAAACGAGCCAGAGCAAATGCCATCCTGTGCTGTCAGGCACCACAAGGCACGTGGTGAAGTGTCCCCAGGACGTGCGAACAGGCTTCCCTGGGACGGGCACGAGAGCTCTTGCCTTCTCCGGGTGCCAGTCAGCAGCGGCAAGTCTCTTCACAGTCACCTTAACGCCATTTCTGCAAGTTTGCGGTTTGGCCTTCCTCCTGAAGCACCCTGTTCCTGAACTTGTAAATCCAAGAGAACTTTTTAGGAAAATGTAACCCAAAATATTTTGTTGGAACCATCTGGGGTCAGAAAATATGGTCAGTTCCCTACTTAATAACACTTGTTCACTGAATCTGTCTTCTTGGAATTATGTCCTACGTCCCGGCCCCCTGGGAGCGGCGCCAGCCTCCCCAGTGAGCTGTTCACTCGCCCAGCACGTCCTGCTGCAGCAGCGCCTGCACTGTAGTGAACCGAGAGGCCGCCTGCCCCCCGCCAGCTCAGTCAGTGGGGCCTGGTGATGGGGCAGAGCTCAGCCATCATGCTGATTGTGGATCCTGTGTGGCTGCTGGGCTTGATGCCCCCTCCTAGCTTTTCGGGAAGTGCCTGTCTAGTCCAGCCCCAAAGGGCCCCGGGGCAGCCCGCTGCAGGTTCATGCATTCGGTGCTCACCCTGGCAATGTGCTCTGTGGACCTTTCCAATGGAGTGTCCTGGGAACAGCTCAGTGATGTGCATGTGTGAGGACAGGAAAGCAGGGGGGGGGTTCCACACATTCTGTGACCAGAGAGCCCCCCAGAAAGGGTCACAGAAGAAAATCCCTGTGTGTCCATGCTCAGATGCTGTCCCGCCTCCAGCCTCTCACTAGAGGAAGGCGGTGGCCTGGGTAACGGGGCAGGACAGTTTAAGTTTCACCCTGTGTGTTGACAGTCAGACTCACCTGTTCAGCTCTGGGTTGATTGCCTACAAAAAAGGCGTGGTGCCTGCCTCCTTCACGTGCTCGAACAGGCATCCTGCCGTGAATGCTGACGCTCACTGATACTGGGTCTCCTCCTGGGCCCCCATCTAGGGTCCAGCTCATGGTCCCCATGTCCACACCCAGGTTCTGAGTGATGGCTTGTGGGTGGACAGCAGGGTGCTACTTCCAGTCTTGGCCCTAAAGGAGTCTGTCCTTTACTCTGCCTTCCTATCCTGAGCCGAACTCAGAGGCCACATGTGAAAGCTGGAAGGCCACTTGCCCTGGGTCCCTGAGTGACTTCATGGAGCAGAGCCCCACCCCCACTAAGATTGCTCCGTGGTTTGACAGAGGCACAGTTCTGTGGCATTAAACCCCTTAAGGCTTGCTGTGTGCTAGAGCAGTTAGCCCACTCTTAGCAGGACAAAGCATGAGCAAATATGGGGAGAAACTGCCTTCCTCAAAACATTTCATTGCAACGACCAAGTTAATACATGGTGTAGGCATATCAGGGTATTGATCACGCAGTAAACCAGCCAGGAAGTGAGATTTAAGGAAAAGTCTTTCTAGAAACACTGTCCTTGCTGTGACAACCTCTCCCTCTCGAGATTTTTGACCTCATTTAATTTTCTGAAGTTCTCAGCTCACCCATGCAGCGGGCAGGGCTCCGCACCCACAGGTGTCTGCAGTTCTTGCTCACCAGCAGGGGTGCCCTGGGACTGTGCTCCTCAAATTAACTTGTCCTCCAGTTACGAATCTTTGGGAATCCCTCAAAAGAATATCAATCTGTCAATCAATAAAGGCCTGCTAACTTTGGAAATACGGATCAGCTCAGGTTCAGGCTTAGAAAGGAATCAAAGCGGCACTGACGTAAATCACACAGTTGAAATGCAAACCAGTCAAACCTACCAGAAACCTTAGCTTTGTCTACTGAGTAGAGCCTGGGCTATGGCTGAGCGACCACCACGGTCCCTGAGACCTGGCGGAGAAGCCAGCATCAGTGGGGTGGCGACTCTGGGTGCTGGGGGGCTGTTTCTGGGATGTCTTCATCATTTCCCTGTGGAGAATGGCACTGTGAGGTGAGGTGTGACTTTTGTCTGGACACGGCTTGGCTCTGCCACCACATTGGCCACGTTTTATATAAGGACTCGGCCACGAGCACTGTGTGTGAAGGCGTGGCTGGGGGTGGGAAGACCCAGTGGGCTGAGCCCAGTGGCCCCTCAGAAGAGCCTCCAGTTTCTGTCAGCAAAGTGGGGATGCTGCCCTGGCTGGCCAAGTGCCCCGGGACCCGCAGGAGCTGGCCCCGCATGCCCAGTGCTGAGCCTCAGGCCTCCCTCCCACGGCTCTGTGGGCCTTGCTGTGCTCCCTGCTACCGCCTCTCTAGCTGTGTCCCCCTCACTGTCTCCCCAGACAGTCAGCCTTTGTCCCTGGGGCTCTTCCTGTCTCTGGGTCCCCTAACCTCTGTGGAGCTGCCCTATGCCTCCTGGCCGCATCCCCATGCAGTGCCCCATTTGCCATCCCACCCGGCACCTGCCTCCATGGCGCCCCCACCGGGCAGTGCTTGCTGAGGAGCAAGGAGGGAGCAGGGCATGATGGGCAGGCACCCTTCTCTGGGGTCCGTTAGGGCCCTAAGGCAGCCCTGCTGCTGAACCCCCCGTGCGACAGCCTGTCTTGCCTGCGTCAGGGTCACCCTCAGGCACCAGGCTCCCTGGGCGTGCGGAGGAGGCCTGGCCTGGGACAGTGCTGAGAGCTGGGGGGCAGGTGCATAAAGAATGAGGGGTCTGTTCTGTGTTCAAGGACGGGATGAGGGCCAAGTCTACACTGCTTTCTGAAGCCACCTTTCTGAGGTGGCCTGATTCTTCTCAGGGGCTCATTCTCCCAGGATGTCCTCAGAGCAGCGTCAGTGTGCTGAGTTCCTGCTGCAGACACACAGTCCGGGGGTGTTTCTGGAGGCCCAGGGGCAGAGGTCAAGGCTCTGAGATCAATTACCTAAAACTAGCACAGGGTTTTCCCCACAATTAATGTTGTATGACAGGTTATAAAAAATTCTGCTTTTCAAGAGTTTAGGCAACTGTTTGCCAGAGACTACGATCAGGAAATGTTTGCTCTGTCGCTCTCTTGGGAGTTGGCTTTGATCACGTGTCTCAGGGTGCCTAGGGAGGGGTAATAAGGTTTTTATTGGGTGGGAGATAGGGGGAAGGGAGGCAAACAGGGCTAATGCAGTCCAACCCTTGGGGCTTTCTGAACCATCTTCACCTGTGGCGAGCCTGTCCCTGGGCTGCAGAACCTGCAGCCATCTTCACCTGTGGCGAGCCTGTCCCTGGGCTGCAGAACCTGCAGGGGACCTGGGGGACTGCAGGGGAAGAGAAGCCTGCACTGACAGGTTCATGACCAGATGCTTCCACATGGCAGGCTGCTGATTGCCCCAGGGTGTGGCACAGCCCCCGTGGAAGCAGGAAGGCCACAGTGACAGGGAGCCCCAGGTCACCGAGAGCCAGCCCCAGCACCAGGCATGCTGCCCATTGGGCTGTGGCACAGACAGACTGAGGCCACTTGCCTCAGTGGCTTCACAGAGAAAACATGCCTCCTGGGACAGTGACTTCTGTGTCGGTCAACCCGGCAGGGCAGTCCTCGAGCTGAGTGTGTGTGTGGGAGCTGGGTGACCTCTAGGGTTCCCGGACACCACTACACCAGTCATGAGAAGGGGCTCATGTCCAGAAGTGAGGACTCCCTGATGACACAGCTGTTTCTGAGCAGGATTGCCAAGGCCCGAGTCCACACGCTCCTTGTAGCCAGCCTTTGGGAGCTAGGCCTCACCTGTCAGGTGCACCTGTCTGGGATTTGTCGGGGCAATGAGTGAGGCCTGCTGTGCGCCTGCAGGGGCGAAGCCCTAGTGTCAGGCTGGTGCTTCTGCAGCCCTCACGTGGTCAGGGGGTGTCTCTTGACCCCAGGGGTCCCTGATCTCAGTGACTTTCTGGTGTCAGCTCCTGGTCTGTGGCCCTGTAAACAGCTGTGGCTGTGTCCTCAGCCACCCCAGCAGGTCAGTCAAGGCCCTCTGACAGTGCCAAACACTGATCAAGATTCTAATAAACCTCATCTCTCCTAATACATCCCCTGAAAATAACTCCTGACCAGATTAGCCAAATGGGAAAAAAAGCTTAATTTGCAAAAGCCCAGCAGTGTTTTGCTGAGTTGTGGTGGGACTGGAGGCAACAGGGAGACCTGCTGGCACTGATCAGGATTCCACAGTGCTGTTTCCTTCCTCATCGGTTTTGTGCATTAATTTTTATTTCCTTAAGATATTGCACTGCAATATTGTTTACTAGATGACTGAGTCTTACTGGTGCCCAATCAGATTTTGCCCTCAAGGCCAGCACTTTATCATCCTCAGCCTAATTGCAGTCCTGGCTGCAGTTCTCATGAAGTACCTAAGAGAAAATCCTCATGAGAAATGCATAGGGCCTATCTAAAGGAAACTAGAAACTTTACTAAGGTACGCACACATCATTTGAATAATTAAGAGCATTCAGCTTTTCTTCTTTCATAATATTTGAGTTCAGGGCATTACATAGCTCCTTGTGCAGAGATTTATTGTACACTATGCATTTTAATATGCAAGATGTTCATTACATTCTGTTCAAACTATTGCTGTGTTTCTGTCATGATTTCTTCTCTGATCTATCAGCTACTTAGGACTGCACTTCATTTCAGACATGTGGGGAGGCATAGTGGTCTTGCCACCGTTGTTTTCCAGGCTGACCATATCGTGATGAGACACACGGTTTGGAGGACTGCAGTCCTTGGCCGTCTTGGTGACCTCAGCTCTGGCCCCGCCTGTGCAGACTCGCTGGACTGCGTGTGCACATCCTGTGGCTGATGGGCGGGTTCTCCCTGCGCCAGTCAGATCAGGTGTTGGTCGCCTCGCTCTCATTTTCTATACCCACACGCCTCTGTTGGCTTCGCCTGGCAGCCCTGAGAGGCTGTGGAAAGACCTCCCATGGACACTGTGGGCTTACTCATCTGTGCTTGTCAGTCTTTTCAGCTTTTACGTTCTATACCCAAAGCCGTGGTGTAAGGGCGTTTGATCTGCAATGTCCCATGTCATGGTGGATGGACAGTTCTGTCGCCATGACATGGCATCTCTTCCTCTCGCAGTGCTTCCCACCTTAGCGCCCACCTCACCTGTGGCGGGTATGGCAGTACCGTATGTTAGGTCACAAAACAAGTCTTACTAACTTTAAAATGATTGAAATCCTGTAAAGCATCATCTCTGACCACAATGAAATTAAATGAGAAATAAATGGCTGAAGGAAATCTGGAAAATTAAAAATTATGGGGAAATTAAACATCACACTCTTAACCAACAAGTTGATGAATAAATCACAAAGGAATTTAGAAAATCTTTGCATTGGATAAAAATGAGAGCAATAGGGTAAAACTGACTGGGTAGGGAAAGCAGCGCTCAGAAGGAAACTCACAGCTATAAATGCCTGTGCTGTAAGAGAACTCAAGTAAACCACCCAACCATCCTCCTTAAGGAACTAGAAAAAGAGCAAACTAAACCCAAAGGAAGCAAGAGCCAGAAAATGATAAAGATCAACTGAGAGATAAATGAACTACAGAGCAGAATGGCAATGGGGAGAATCTGTGAAAGCAGAAGGGGTTTCTTTGAAAAGATAAAAATATTGACAAATTTTTAGTTAGACTAGTCAAGAAAAAAATACAGACAATTCTAATTATTAAAGTTTGGAATGAAAATAAGGACATTACTGCTAACTTCATAGAAATAAAAATAATTATAAGAAAATACAATGCTTTTATGCCAACAAGTTGGATGACCTAAATAAAATGGACAAATTCCTAGAAACACGCATATTACCAAAACTGACTCAAGAATAAAGAATAAATCTTACTAGATCTACAATAAATATATAGATTGAATCAATAATTAAAAACCTTCCAATGAATAAAATTCCAGGACCAGATGGCTTTACTGTTGAATTCCATCAAAGTTTAAAGAAGAATTAATACTGATCATTCTCAAATGTTTCCAAAAACATAAGACAAGGGAACACTATCTAACTCATTCTAAGAGACCACTATTACCCTGACACCAAAGCCAGACAAAGACATCCAATGGAAAGAAAACTACAGGTTCATATCCCTTGTGAATATATAAGTGCTAAAATTCTCAACAAAATGCTAGTAATCCAAATCCAGTAGCATATTAAGAGGATTAAATACCATGGCTAAATAGGATTTATCCCAAGAATACAAGTGTTGCAATATAGAAAAGTCAAACAATGTAATACATCATCTTAATAAAATGAAAGGGAAAAAAGATGATAATTTTAACTGACACAGAAAAATGTTTGACAAAATCCAACACCTTTTTACTATAAAAACACTCAGCAAACTAGAAATAGAAAGAAATTTTTTCAACTAGATAAAGAGTATGTATGAAAAACACCCAGCTATGTGTGAAAACCTGGAAGTTTAACTCCTAATATCAAGTAGGAGATAAAGATGTTTGTCCTCACTACTTCTCTTCAGCATTGTACTGGATGTTCTAGAAAGGGCAATTAGGCAAGAAAAAGAAATAGAAGGCACCCACGCTGGAAATGATGAAGCAAACCTATCTCTACTCACAGGTTACATAATCTTTTAGAAACCTTGAAAGAGTCCACAAAAAAAGCTATTAGAGGTAATAAATGAGTTGGTGAAGTTGCAGGATACAAGATCAATATACAAAAATGAGTTGTATTTATATTAATTACTGACCAACCAATCTAAAACTGAAATTATAAATAAAATTCTGTTTATAACAGCATCAAAAAGAATAGAATACTTGGGAATAAATTTAAGTAAGGAGATGCAAGGCTCAGATACCAAAAACTATAAAACATTGAAGGACATTTCTAAAAGAAAGAAATAAATGGAAAGACATCCCATGCTTAAGGATGGGAAGACTTAATATTGTAAAAATAGAACTATTCCCCAAAGCAATCAAGTTAATTCCTATAAAATCCCAATGTCCTTTTTTTTTTTTTTTCCTTTTTGCAGAAATGAAAAACCTGATCCTAAAATTCATATGGAATTTCAGGGAACTCTACATAGCTGAAACAATCTTGAAAAAGAAGAACAAAGGAAAATAAAAGATACACAGGTTGGGGAGGAAGAAATAAAATTGTCTTTGCAGATGACATGATCATCTGTGTAGAAATCCAGAAGAATCAACAACTTCTGGAACTAATAAGCAATTACAGGTTAGGTCATAAGGCTGCAGGATACAAGGTCAATATATAAAAGTCAACCACTTTCATATGTACCAGCAATGAGTAAGTGGAATTTGAAATTAAAAACATAATATAATTAACATTAGCATCCCCCCAAATGAAATACTTAGACATAAATCTAACAAAATATGTACAAGATGTATATGAGGAAAATTATGAGACTCTGATGAATGAAATCAAAGAAAAAATAAATGGAGAGGTAGTCCATGTTCATGGATAGTCAAACTCAATATTGCCAAGATGTCAGTTTTCCTCAACTTGATTTATAGATTCAGTGCAATACCAATCAATAGCCCAGCAAATTACTTTTGGATATTGACAAACTGAATCTAAAGCTTACATGGAGAAGCAAAAATCTCACAACTGCCAACACAATATTGAAGGAAAAGAACAAAGTTGGAGGATGGACACCTTTCAACTTCAAGACTTAATTAATATAAAGCTACAGTAATCAAAACAGTGTGGTGTTGTTAAAAAAAATAGACAAATATATCAGTGGAATTGGAGAGAGCCCAGAAACAGACTCCCTAAATACAGTAGCTGATCTGTTTCAAAGGAACAAAGACAATATGATGGAGCAAAGATAGTCTTCCACAAATGGTGCTATGTACATGCTATAGGTTTGGACAAATTAACATGATAGTATCAAGTTAAATATAGTATAACCATATACTCCAGAAATTCCATTTCCAGGTATGTACTCAGAAACAAAGACATGTATGTGAATGTTCATAGAAGCACTATTCACAGTAGACAATAGGTGAAAACAACCCAGATGTTCATCAATAGATGAATGGATTACAAAACGGGATCCATACACAGTGGAATATTACTCAGCCATAAAAAGGAATGAAGTTCTGAAACATCCTACAGCACAGGTAAACCTTGACAATATCATGCTAAGTGAAAGGAGCCAGATGCAAAAAGCCACACAGTGTCTGATTCCAGTTATAAAGTGTCCTCAAAATTCAAACCCTTAGAGGTAGAGAGCAGGTGAGTGGGTGCCAGGTCTAGGGGGAGAGGGAAATGAGGACTGGACAGCAGGCTCCTTTTAGGGGTGATGAAATATGTTCTGGAATTAGATGGTAGTGATGGTCACAGTACACTGTGAATGTGCTAAAAGACACTGAACCATACACTTTTAAATGGTTAAAATGGTAAATTTAATGTTACGTGAATTTTATAAAAGATTGACGTACCAAATCACATGTACAAAAACATTAATTGGAATGTTATATTAAACAGTGAACAACTAGAAACAACCTAAGTGCCCAATAATGATGTATGGTTAAAACCCTGTGTAATATGTATGTCATGGGTATCACATAGCTATTTTAAAGATTATTATGAATACTGTAGCAAAATATAATAATTATGTTCAGAGAAAAGAAGTAGAGAACCAAACTGCATATATTCTATAATAGCAACTTTTAAAACAGGACACACACACACACACACACACACACACACACACACACACGTGTGTGTGTGTGTGTGAGCAAAGCCTGAAAAGGAAAGGAGGAACTTGAAATGAGTTTGTGTGGTTATGGGTGGTAGTAAAATTTTATTAAGATTTCTTTCTTTTACAGTAGAAAAGTGTCATTGCCACTCACTTGACTTGACAAATACTTATCAAATATTTACTTGTGACATCAGAAAAAAGTAATAATTAGAAAGCAAATCTGAGATAAAAAAACAAGCAATACTAATAGATAGCAATTGCTGTATCAAAAACATTTAGCAGTACACATTCTGAATTGATGACGAATGCCAAATAAGCCTGATTTCCTTAGGACTAATGTTTATAGGGAATTTCACAAATTTTTGTTCTATTGATTTTTAATTTTAATGAAGAAGGGACTTATTTGTTTTGACTTTTCTCAAAATTTCTAAGCCCACCCACATTGATATAAGATGATGTTTTAAAGAGATCAATGCTATCATTCATTCATCTCCTCATCATTATTTTTCTTATTCATAAAATATTCATTGATCGCCAACAATATATTAGGCAACTTTGGGAAGCAAGGCAGAGCAAAATGTAAATATTTTCCTCGAGAACATTTGTTCTAATAAAGAAGGTGCACATACAGAGAATGGGTCTTTTAAAGTAAATGTTCCCCTTGGATTCCATCACTAGTGCAGAGAGCACTTGCTGCACATAAGTAACATCAGAGCAAATGGAATTATACTCAAGGATTCTTTTTTCTAGTTCAGGATAATCAGACCTTATCCTTAGCTAAAACTCTGTCCATCCTTGTTTTAATAAGATGTCACTGATGACTTTACTGTGAAACTGCCTTGTTCAGTTGGGTTTAAGTTGGTTTCATGATATTATTTAAATCTGTTTTAAGTACTTATATAATCTGATCGTTGCTGAAATCAGGGAAAGAGCAGTTCCGGCTGTGTATGGACTCAGTTGCCAGCAAACCCCAGGAAAGGGCCTCTTGCACAGGCAGATGCAATTCAGTACTGGCTCCTGGGTGCCCAGGTGGGACACTGGTGAGCCAGCGGCTATCGCTGCTCTGTGATCCTGCTCATCCGAACCCATCATTTCTTGTCTCTGGTCTTGGCTTGCAGTTGCTGCAGAAGGGATT
The DNA here is from genome assembly GCF_030020395.1 of Manis pentadactyla. Lineage (NCBI taxonomy): Eukaryota > Metazoa > Chordata > Mammalia > Pholidota > Manidae > Manis > Manis pentadactyla. The sequence goes on along the minus strand of NC_080020.1, from coordinate 140,822,398 downwards.
GTAAATATGACCCCAAACTCTAGTGGCCATGCTTATGTGAGAAGGAAGGGACCAGGTTGGTGACCCCAAGTAGACTCCAGTGGACCAAGATGCAGCACACCTCTGAGATCCTTCTGATGTCCGGATCCCAGGTCCATCACTAACACTGGGGTGACTATTCAGCTGTAGTAAACATTTCACGTAGATGTGAACTAGAGGAGAAAAATATCTGTGCTATTAAACAAGGCAGACTAACCAAAACAAGTCTTAGAGAAAGTAAAATCTTTGTCACCTTTAAATTGTTAGGGCCCCTAGAGGTTTCAGATCATGTTTTGGTGTATTAAACATATCATATATGTAATTCGGTGTACTTCCTTTGGCAGTTTGGGGATAATAAACATTCTGTATTCTAGTAACATATAAAAATTAACTAGTAGGATTTCAGTTTAAAATTTGAGGTATTATGAAGTGTTGAACTTTAGCTTTTTTGCCAGTATTTTAGAATATTATAAAAATTTAATATGATAGAAATATTGTAGAAAAAAAAGCAAATGAGGCTTTTTGTAATCAATCTTTTAATACAATGAAACAGATATAGGAATCTCTCAACTTAGAAAACAAATCAAGGGGAAAAGTGGAAAACAGGCTGAGTATAAATATCACTGCCCACCGCATCTTTGAGTAAGTTCCGTTTTGTGCATCATCCTCACTGGTGTCCTCCCTGGGCGTTTATTCTGCAGCGTCTGATACCCAGAGCATCACAGCCACAGAAGGGCTTCCCTACAGCCCGCGGCAGAGTCTCTCATGGGGCTGGGTCGGCGGAGGTCTGGGCTGGAGAACTCCTAGCACCTGAGTCAAGCACAGGGCTGACGGAGGGCAGTGGCCACAGAATCTTCCCAGACGTACGGAGCCCAGTGCGCACACTTACCGAGAGGAGCACGTTCCCTGCATTGCGATGGGGTGGGCAGGTTTCACTGGCCCGGGATCACCATTGCTTCATCCTGGACTCCCTCAAGTGTTTCTCTTCCATGTGATTTTACTCCATGCCAAGTCCTGAGACCCTGAGCAACCAGGACCACATGCTTCTTAGACTCAGTCACTCCCCAAGGGATGCCAACGCCACCGTCCTCTGCACTGTCTGTCACGCATTGTCATCTGCAGCCGGATTCATAAAGCAGGACGTCATTGCCACCCCGCCAGCCAGGGTGTGTTCTGCAGTCTGTTAATTGCCCTGCTGGATATTCAAGGGATTTCTGGGAAAAAGATCATGATAGGCCCATTCCAGAAATCATTTTTTAAAATTTGTGCAAAAACAAGAAACACACACATATGGTTGTTTTGTAATTATTTGATCATTTACCGTTATGCAGGGGGTGTGGTACCTGGCAGTGCCCTATCAGGTGAGAAGCCATGGCTGCAGGGGGGCGCCTGGCACCAGAGCAGAGGTGGAATCCCTGAGCCCACCACACAGGGTGGGATGTTCAAGACTCATGATTTCAGTGCATATTTGCTGTGTAGTCAGCAAGAATCATCTTTTGTTACTTTTCTACAGTGGATTTGCCTGTTAGATTCCTGGAGGTGTCGTGTAATTTAGCCACAAGCTCTATCTGGGGCTCCCTCATGAACTGTCCTTTAGGGAGGATGATGGTCAAGAATGTTTGGGGCCTGTTGGTTTGCTGGGAATTCAGTGGGAGGAAGCCCCAGAGCAAGGGGGACTTACTGTCCTCTACTTTTATTATGGAAAATTAAAGACCATTCCAGGCAGGACTCTTTCTTGTCCTTCAACTTGTGAGTTTTTAGTTAATTGTCATTAAGATAGTAAAACTTTGACATGGTAGTTGGGGAAGTATATTCACAAATCTTCCTAGACCACATTGTTTGATGAAAATAAGCTATAGGAAACTAAGTTTCCATACATCCAATGTACAGATAACTTGAATTTTAATCATTACAGATTAAAATCTTAAATTAAATACTACAAGCAAAGCCTGGACTTTTCTGTAGTGACTGAGGAGCAGAAATCTGACTGTCCCCCACTGTGCCTGCAATCTACCCAGGATCGTGCTGGTGAGCAAAGTCCGTGCCGCGGGGTTGAAGGCGTTATTGGGAGTAGTTACATTTGTGTTCCCGTCTTATGAAAGTAAACCCGGGTGGAGAAGAGGGCAGAGGAACCAGGGTTGGACCCTCATGCTGGCACCAGCGGGAGTCAGGCGTGCCCGTGGCGGCGTCTCCTTACCTTGGTGGCTGTGCCACAGCCCCGCGCAGAGCCAGCCCCCTGATGTCTGTCCTCAAGGTGACTCTCATGAGGTCAATTGTCACACAGGACTCGGACTTACCCAGTGGTTTCACGTAAAAGTGTTCCTTTGTAAATACGTGGTGATTCTCAGACCAGACCCCCAGGGTGCTGGGATCATCCTGATGAGTTAAACCGGCATTGCCGCGGTCACAGGTGGGAGGCCTCCCACATGAGCTGATCTCACCTGAGCTGGCAGGAGAGAGGGAGGCACCACATAATAGCTTTTTGCCCCTTAATCTCCCAAATGTGAATGCACAGTCAACTGCATAGATCATGGCCTCAGCTGTTTAGAGTTCACATGTGTGACAGTTGTGAGTCTGTGTTGCTTGTGACGCGGTGTAGCTGGACAAGCCGGCAGGCAGAGCCCCAGCTGACACTCTCGGGCAGCGGCAGTCAGGGAACGATCATCTACCTTCTGCCGTCTGTGCGGCACTGAGGTGACTCGGGTGGACGCGGCCTGTCAGTGCCGCTGAGGTCAGAATTTTTCCAGGGGCTGCCAGCTAGAAGTGTCCTGAGCCGCGTTAGTGACGCACAGAAGCTGGGCAGTAGGCATGTTTGCTGTGACCGCCCCCTCGTCCTTGAGGACTCCCTGGCATCCCCCCGGACATACGGCATCTGGCCCAGCTGTTCCTGCCGTGCTGGTGGCTGTCACCTGCCCTGGCTCAGATGCTGGAGTCTCTGCCCCAGATCCTTCTGTGCTTTTCCTGGAACTCTCATTAGAGAAAGGTCCTTCTTTAAAAAAGCATTTTTACAGAAAAATAACTCATTTATATGATTAGAATGGATGGTCAATCCAAATGTTTTGATAAAATAACAGTTTTATTGAAATTATCAAAAATTAAACCCTGAACCCTGAATAAAACAGAGCAGAAAGGAGTTTATTGTAAGGCTTTCGACCTGCAAGCCTCTCTTCCTGAGGTCCTGGATGCTGGTTGTCCCAGCGTGCCGGCCTGTCTCAGATGCCCCTGGCCTCGAAACAGGGTCATCCTGCCTGGTCACCACGTCAACCTCATCTAAAGGCTGTGAACTGAATCAGTGAGGGGTATGAAGGCCAGGTGCCTCCAGGCCCAGTAGTGACCTCATCCTATTCCAGAGTGTAGTGTCTCAGTCCAGGGAGCTAGTGGGACACGGTCCCCAAGGCTGGGCGGTCACGTGGAGAATGCCCACTTCCAGCTTTCCAGAAATCCAGCCAAAACTTCTGAAGTGTCAGAGTGGCAAGGCTGATGGAAGAGCAAGTGACTTCACATCCACTTGAACTACGTGGCCAGGAACGGGGCTGGGAGAGAATTAGGGGAGACTGATGTTTTAACAAGTCAGAGTGTAATTAATGACTGCATGACTTTTTAAAAACCCATTTTCCATTATGATGTCTGGAACTTGAATAACTTTTTGAGTCTCCAGCTGGAGAAGATTTAAACAGCATCCTGTCTGCAGAGCTTCAAGGTCTTGGACAAGCAAATAATTTCCTAACATTAAATAAATGTTTTATGTGTTTTGAATGTCGGTTCTCATCGTTTAAGTAATGACAGGAAACTGTTTTATTGCTGTAGAGCTACCATAAGCAGGAGCCCGGAGGAACGCTCGGAACCCGTCACATTATGCTAATTGTCCGTGTTATCGCTGATACTGGAGCCTGCTTGGGCTCACCATGTCGGTTAATGACTCCACTGTAAATAAATGGTAAGTGTTTAAGGCAGTATTAATTGAAATGCATTCATGCAATTACAGATCCTTGTACGAGGCTCTGGCCCTAAATGCCCACTCTTTCCCTGGCTCATAAAGCCGCTGTGGGATGTCTGTGTCCCTTCCGCAGGCATTTCTGAGGACGCTTCCCACAGTGGCGGCTGCACCTGGTGGCAATGAAGCTGTTCGTCCACCTCCGGCAGGTGCTCCACATGGCTGGGGGTGCACATCTGGTCTCAGACAGTGAGGAGACCCACCCTCGTCCATGTGGGCAGGACTGCAGACTCTCAGCTCAGCCAGTTCCGCCAGCTGGGCCTTTGCATTTTCTGAAGCTGCGACGCAAAACCACTGCCCAGCTTCTCTGGATAAGCCCCCGTTCTGCTGCCCTTAACATGCCACCAGAGTGGCGTTGGGGAGGAACAATGGGGGGAAAGGGCAGGTTAGTGATCAGGTGGCACTTCACACCTGCAGAGTTGCTACATCAGCACCCACGTGTGCATGCATGCAGGGACGAGGCCCTCGGCAGCCCCAGGAGATGAGCAGGGTGAGTGGTCACCCCAGGAACAGGCAGGGGAAACTGACTGGCTGGTTCAAGATGACTCTGCTCATAAGAGGCTGAGCTGGGACCAGAAGCCTAGTCCCTGGAGCCCAGGAGAGTGCACCTGTGGTTCCCTCACGTGAGACCTTTCCTTACAGTCCGCCCCACGGTAACCCCACTACACAGCCAGCTGAGGAGGGGCCAGGGGGGACGGCCCCTGAGGCTTCCTGGGGGAGACTATCCTGGGCTTGGATGGTCAGACAGCGTTCATGGGCACCTGTTGTTAGGCACACATTATATTCCTTCAGAAAATAAACAAGACCTAAGTAATCACGTGGGCTGCATGTCTTGGGAACAAGTTGTCCCAGCTGTGTCCTGCTGGTTAGGACCATCCTTCATCCTGGAGGGAAGGGAAGGACACGGCCCAGATGCCCCTCTGGAAGTAAGCCTGCCAGCACCCGACACCCTTCTGCCACCCTTCGGCCTGACAATCTATCTTCTGGAGGCACAGCCATGTGGCCCAGACCTCCTGGAAAGGCCATCTGTGCAGGTCTCTGCATGGGAGCCCCACGTCTTGGTCAGAGTGCTGGTCGCAAGGGCACACTGACCCCGTCTGAGGGTGCCCAGGGCTGGCTTTCCACCTCGAGGGAACAAAGGGAAATTTGTTTGATTTTTCAGGGGAAAGAATTCCATGGGGGAAAAGTAGGGACTTATGTAGTTGAAAATATAATTTCTAAAAATGCAATTTCCGGATTAATAACAAAGACTCTGTTCTAGGTTGCCAGCTCCTTTAGGAGGTGCGCTTTGACCCACAGAACATATTGTGCCCCGCGGCTCCCGGCTGAATCATGACTTAACAGTCCTCCCCTTTTTAATGTGTGATGTCTATTAAAACGACTCACTGCTTGTATGGGGCCCCCGTGGAAATGAGAAACGCAGCTCAGTCGACTGGCCACTGGTTAAATATTAACGCTTGTAACTTTAATATTTGTGTGTCTATATATTGCATTATAGTAGAGAAAAATTCACAGAAATGATTGTTTCTTATATGAAACCTCCAAAATCCACACACTTTGTCCTACTTAGGCAGGTAACGTTTTTACACCAAGAACCCATCTAGACACACAAAAACTGTATTGATCACACACAAACTTGCAAACACATCACATACATATGTGTGTACAGACACATACATATACACGTCCTCATTCACACATCCTAGGTATTTATTAATGTGCTAAGTATTTGTATGATTTGGGAATCTCTTTCATCATTTGTATCTTAATCAACTTGAGAAAAGTCGGGAGAAAGAGCAGGTGGGCTGCATTTAACTTCTGGTCAAGAAGTTAAATTCCTCCTTTAGGAAGGAATCAACCTCCAAGGGGAAATACTAAGCAATAATCAATAGAGTAAATGAAGGTAAAAGAGCTCCTTGTGTGTACACTTTTTTAATCTATTTACCTGCCCTGCAGCTGGAAAAGAAGTGAAATTATTATATTTTCAGGGTTAAAAATAAGACATACCAGGAAAAATGAGATTTAAGAACATAGGTGCCAGACCATTAGAAGGATAGTAAATATCATCTGTAGCTCAAATGGCTGGATTGCTGAAATCTAAAACCAAAGGTGAACATTTTCAAATTGTTCAAAAATGATACAGCATTAAGTGGATAAAAAGTGAGGCCCTATTTTTAAAAAAGGAAAAATATGTGTGAGTGTCCATCCTGATCATTGTCAGTCATTGTAAGGAACAAGACAGGTGTTTGGATATATGGTCCATATCCTCCGGGTTCTTGGCCAGGTATAGCTCAAGGGCTAATATATACCATTTGTTTGAAAACTCATACATTGCGAATCAAACCTACTTCACTGAGGAAATGTCAAACAGATTCTGAGTGTGGAGGTGAACTGAAGCGAAGCTTGTAAACACCGCACCCCACAGGGCCCACTGTGCCTGGCTCCTGGCCCCCCTGCTCTGGCCCTGGCGGGGTGCATGTGTGTCCGGGCAGAGCCCCCACATCAGGCTCTAAATGGTACAGGAAGAGAGGCGGTGACTATGGATAGTCCAGGCCACCTTCCAGACCATGCTTGAGTCTGCCCATCTCTCCAGTTGACTTGTTTGCACCGGTGTTATTTCCAATGATGATATTTTCCTAGATCCTGGATCTATCCCATTTTCAGGTTTTGCCCTCAGACCCCAAAGGAGGAGGTCCGAATCCACAGGGGCTACTCCTCAGGTGTGGATGGTGGTCATGGCAGTGGCTGCAGGGATGGTGGAGGGAGGTCGGAGGGGGAAGGTCACAGGCCATGGCTGCTGGCGACAGTCATGGTGATGGTCATGGGCTGTCTCAGTGAGGGTCGTGGTGACGTTACCAGCAGTGGTCCTGACGACAGTTGTGGAGTGAAGGTCGGAAGCTGTGGTTGAGGGTGATGATTGTTGCTGAAGGTCACAGATGATGGTCCTGATGTTCAGGGGCAAAGGTCATGAGTGTGCCTTCTGGGAAAACGTGCTGTTTTGGGGAAACAGAGAGCTCAGTTATCTGGATCTTGGGCGGCTCTTTGGGCCCACCCAGGAGGGGCTTGCTTGTACAAATATCAGACTAAATTTCGAGGGAGGATGTGTAGAGGGGTTTGAAGGGAACCGTGTGTAATGCAGAGGCATGAAAGGGCATGTCAGCAAAGGAAGACAAAGGACAGGATAAGTGTCAGTGAGTTAAGCCCTGACACAAGTGTCGGACATGGATTTGAAAGACTGTTGGTCTCCTCTGTGTTTTCTGTGATGAAAGTCAGCGGGGCAGACCTGGAGGAGAGTTCTGGTAGGATGGTCAGGGAAACGCAACATACAGTCCCCACTGTGATTGGAATAGACTAGCCATCTCCGTCTGCACGTGGAGGATTAAGGACAGCGTCGCCCATTTCCCCATGAGCTCCTCCCTCAAACACACACACGCTCACTGAGCCCTGGGTGCGGCCAGCGGGATGCCTTGGCTTCTCCAGCTGTGGCAAGATTGCTCAATGAGCGGAGCACGCGTTTTTTCCAAACTAGTCTCAGCTCTCCAGGAATGAAGAAAATAAAGTCAGTATCCTTGAATGTAAATCCAGCTAACGTGCGAGTTTTGATCTCATGTTTTATTTGTAACTATGAAATCTGGCAGCTCCTTCCAGGCCTCCGAAGTCTCCCACTGGATGAGAACACACAGGGCCACGCCCACTGAGGACCCACTTGGAAAAACCTTCAGAGCGGCACACTGGGAACTGCACCGGGAAAATGATGCATTTCTATTTTAATACTTTGGGATATTTTGGGAAAGGATTTGAAGATTATAAACTCAGTTGACCTGTATTTTCCTCTCTGAATGCTGGACCCCCACAGGGTTTTAACTTAAGGACTTTTTGAGTTCCTGCCATGCAAGTGTTTGCTCCATTTCTCACGGCGGCCCCTTCCAGGCTTGCACAACTGCAAAACAGATGAGTAGGCATTGCTGAAACTTTCCAAACAAACTCACCTTTGTGCTGAGGTAATTATGGAAATTTCCATCCCAAGCGTGTGCTTTGGAAAAGGAGGCCAACGCCAAGAAGGTGGGCGATGCCTCCCGGTCACGTGGCGCCCCGCCCGAGCATCCCATGGGCAGCGTGCCAACGTGTGGGCGTGCAGGTAAATGTCACAGCTGGTGTGTTTTCTGCTGTCCTGAAACTAAAGTGGAGGGAAAAACAAACCGTTGGCAGAGCAAAGAACTTCAAAAGGATTTTGAAAAAACGATGTGAATGAGTCTATAGATGAAATCTGCTGGACTGGAAACTGGGCGCCTTCTGTGACTGTAAGCCTAGAAAGTTAAATCTGAAGAGCGGAAATAAAATTAAACAGGCATTTCTTCAAAATGATATTTCTAAATTATGCATAATTTACTCAGGTGATTATTTCATACTTTGGAGATGCTGTTGGGAGGGTGCCTGGTGCCCTCACTGGCAGCACAGACACGCAACTTTGCGGCTGTACGTTTCACACACGTGCACATGGGCTGGGGTTATGTGGGTGGGGGCAGGTGTACCTCCTTGTACTGGCTATCTTCCTTCCTTCCTCCCTCCCTCCCTCCCTTCCTTCCTTCCCTCCCTTCCTCTGTGTTTTAAGGAGAAAAAAGTAGCTAACTCTTTGATGGCAAATGAGTGGGGTCCCAGCGTCCTTGGGAGGTGGCTGGCCAGGCTGGTGCCTGACAGGGCAGATCCCAGCTGCCTGGCCCCTTGTGCCACTTCTCATATTCAGTGTCCTGGCTGGGGGACCCCCTGGCTGCGTTCACCCTGGAGTCTAAGCCCACCCACGGGCAATGGAAAAGAGACCCTCCAGGCAGCTTCCCCTGGCCAGCTATGTCCTGCTGAGCTACGGCACCAGGAGGTTCTGCCCACCAGAGGGTGACCCGCAGCTGCGCAGGGCACCAGACCGTCTCTGGAATCTGTCTGGAGGGAGGACCTGCTCCAAGAAGAGAATGGCCAGCCAGGTAGCTACCAACTCTGCTGGGCTCTGAGAGCCCGGGACCCTCACCTGGGGTTTGGCCAAACTGTACCCGGGGGGTTACTTTGGGTGGGTCCCGAAGGGCCTATGGGGTTGGTCTGGGATGGGCGGGGCTGCCTTTCCAGGACGGCCCCTGTGGGTCTCCAGGACAGGTGAAGGATGTGGTGGCTGGGACACGGCTTGCAGGCTGCAGGCAGCAGTGCTGGTGCTGGGACAGGGACCCTGTGCTCCCCTAGCTCCTCCTGAACATGGAATCAGGTGATGGGTGAGAGGCTTCCTTGCAGGGAAGGGGGAGGGAGAGGTGACTACAACTCATGGAGCTGTGTTTTGGAGAGGAAACACAAAATTCAGAAAAAATACTTAAAAAACTTACCAAGTACTGAAGAGGGACTGGGAGAGGATGGTTGGATCTAGGCGACTGAGGTGGGAACACGAACAACCCAGGAGGACATGCGGGAATGGTGGTGCATTTGGTCATTTCCAGGGCGCGTGGGCACTGATGGAAAGAGGAGGGGCCTTGGCGTGGGGAGAGGCCAGGGCCTCGGGTCAGTGAGCAGTGATGCGGGCGGCAGCAGTGCAGGCCTGTCTGCAGGGCCGAGGACTGGCTCAGAAGCAGGGGTCTTCCAGGGAGCTCGGCCCTCAGGCAGGAAGCTGTGTAGGGGGAGGAGCGGCCTCGGGCCCTGGGACTGTCCTGGGCCTTGTGGGGCTGCCGCTGGCCCGGGGCTGGAGTGCGGCCTGAGGCTGTGGCCTGACCACCCAGCACAGCCCTGGTTTCCAGAGTGGCCCCGCGTCTTCTCTGGAGCATCAGCTACTGATACGAAGTCCCAGGCCAGCAGGTCGGCTTGGAGGCGCCCCAACGGGACTGGGGCTGACCTGGTTCCAGGGCAGCAGGCAGGGAGCTCCGCCGGGCATGCTTGGCTCCTCCCGTGGAGATGGGCTCTGCGCCTGCAAGCCTCAGAAGGTGGGAGGTGCCCAGAGTAAGAGGGCAGCTCACATGCTGGTCCGTCCAGATCAGTGACAGGCTCAGACACAGTGGCTGGAAGGGGGCTGGGGAGCAGCTGTGAATCTGCCAGTGAGCAGAGGCGACACCCGAGATTCGTCGCCGTGCTCTTCAAGACAGAGGGGGAGTGTGATCGGTAGCCAAGTGGGCAGCTCTGTGAGCCAGGGAGGCAGTGGCGGCCTGGGCTCCCACAATGAGGGCTGTGTTAGGGGCCAGGCTGACCTGCAGGAAGTGAGGCATGTGTCGTGAGCCCATTCAGGAAGGCAGGCGGGGTCTGGGGAAGCCGTGGCCCCATGGCCAGCATGGCCCCTGACCTCACCGCGGGGCCTCCGGCCGGAGGTCTCTGCCTGCCGTGTGCTCCGCAGCTCCACAGCACCTATGGCTCTGAGCAGGTGCCGCAGTCCTTGCTTCTCTCTGGGACCATGAAGGAACCTGGGCCCTTCTCACGGGCCGAGCAGCAAGGTCAGCAGTCACAGGGTGGAGGTGGCCTCAGGTCCCCACTGGGATGCCCTGAGCTGGCCACGCCGCTGACATCTGGGGACACGGGAAAGCCAAGAGCTTGTGGTCACATCTCAGCAGTTACGGGATTCAAAGAAGGCTCTCCTCGGAGACGCAGCATATCTCTGGTGTTGTGACTGGAGGCTCATGGGGCACACAGAGTGGCATCTCAGTAGGAACGCAGCCCTGGGGGCAGTGAGCCCTCCGACCTCTGGGAAGCTGGCTCAGGGGACGGTGGACTCCCAGAGAGGCCCTGGGCATGCCCTCTAGCCTCTGCAGCCATTAGCTACTGCAGCGTGCCTGCCAGCCCCAGCTCTGTGGTGTAGAACGACAGCCGTTTACCCCGCGCACAACCTGTGGGTCAGCTGCTTGACATGGGCTGAGCAGCCTTGCTCCCAGGGGTCCTTGCTCAGGAGCCACGGGTGGCCGCAAGCTGGCTGGGGTGGGGGTGGGGCTGGGGGCTGGCCTGGGGCTCCGCTGGTGGAATCTGTCTCAGCTCCCACTTCCCATTCTCCAGTGGCTTTCCAGGCAGGCTCACAGGGCAGTGAACTCGAGGCCTCGGTGTTGTGTGCTGATGGCCAAAGCAGTTCACAGAGCCCCGGACCGCAGGGGTGGGGGCCACGCCTGTCTCTCGGGGGTGCAGTGATTCACACGGCCTCGCATGTGGGTACAGGGAGGAGGGAAAGGTCACTGGCCATCTTGCAGCTTTTCTTACACACTGTCTGTTGGAACACAGCATTCGCCTTTCCTGGGAAGACTTGGGTGCAGGTTACAACAGGTCAGAGACAGGAAATGGAACTGTAACTTGGAGGGGGCCCAGGAGGGGCCCAGCCTTGGTACCAGACAATTGTTCATTCTCTGGTGCTCCAGGCACCACCAAGACTCCTCTGACTGGGGACTTTTTTCCTGAATGAGCCCAATGGGAGGGAAGGACTGTCAGAAACAGACTCACTCCCTGGATGCTGCCATGAACCCACATGTGCACAGAACCTCGTGAAAACCCTGTGCTGAGCAGGATCCTAGTGCAAATCAGTGAGGGGGGGTTAGCAGGACACTCGGAGGGGGAATTCATTCCCTGCAGGGAAACATCCCCAGCCGGGGCCACAGAGGGATATGAGGGCAGTGCTGTGCACCTGGGTGACACGTGGACATGCTGTTGCCTCCAAGGAGCCGGGAGACTCCCCCCAGTTGCCCGCCCGCCCCGGCCACCACGCCCACCACGCCTGGGCTCTGCACAGCAGGTCTCAGTTTGGGGACCTTTGTCCTTCATCTTGGACGGCGTTACTGACTTGCTTTTCTTCCCACATTTCCTTTAATACCACCTTTCCTCATTTAGTCCGAGGCATTTAGTATTGTTGCAAAAATCTTAAGGCATGATGCAAAGAAAAGTCAGCTTTTCTCTTTTTACTTCCGTAAGAGTAATAATAGGTGGATTCTTTAGCAAGACAAACATCTCAAAACCAGGGGTTACCATGGTAAAAGAGGGCTTCCCCAAAACCAATTGCCCCTGCTCACAGAACGGGGGCCAGACACGTCCCAGATGACCTCCATGTGGGAGGAGGTCACAGGGGCCGGGAGCAGGGATGGAGACGGGGGCAGGGGAGACACCCCTACCTCTTCCCTGCTGGCCTCCATCAGAGCACTTGTGTGCATTCACATGTGTATATGTGTATGCATTCATGTGTGCACAGGCAGAGGTATGCACCTTATGTGTTCATGTATGCATGCACACATATGTGTATATATATATATATGCAAGTGCATGCACACGGATGTGTGTATGCATGCTTCTGCATGGACGTGTGTGGAGAGCTCCATGGTGTGGAAGTCCTGGGGATGGTACTGAGAGCAGCCTGGTTCCCAGGGGCCCAGTGCAAGAGGCAGGGCCTGGGAGGAGGGAAGGACTCACCAGGGTCTGGGTGGCCCACCAGCTGCTGAGCAATGAGTGGAGGTGGTCCAGCCCCACCTGGCAGATGAAGCCCATTGCATGAACTCTGCTAAATGGGGGTACACGGCCTGGAGTACTCAGGACAGGGTCATGATCACCCCTGCGGTGGGTTCCAAGTGTGGCCCTGGGCTGCCCCTGCCCTGTGCCAGCTGGGGAGGGAGAGGGACGGAGCACCAGGGTGGTGAGTTCGTACGTTGAATAATGGAATCCTTGCTGGAAGATCTGATTGGCCTACAGGAGGCTCTGCAAGCCAGGTGGGCCTTGGTCAACGAGCCTGCAGCTCAGCATCTCTGCCACTGGTGGGCAGCCCCACAGCTGGGTTGGCCGAGTGCCTGGGGGGGCAGGTGGTGTGTCTGAGCACCCTGGGTTATCTGCAACCCCAGGGCGCGTGGGTGAGCAGGGCGATCCCAGGCCCAGGGCCGAGCAACGTCCACGCCCGGGGGTTGGAGCATGGCTGCAGCAGGACAGAGAGACGGTCTCCAAGGTGCGTCCTGGTGGGGCTGGCCCTGCAGATGTGACCAGGGCCTCACAGAAACGACATGGACAGGACCAGTGCCTCCCAGGGACACTGAGGCCAGCAGGCAACTCTCTCCCGATGCTCAGAGGCGGGCCAAGGCTGGGCCTTCCTTCCCCAGGCCGAGCCAAGGGAGGCAGTTTCTTTCTCCACAAGGAAGGAGCTGATGTTTCCAGGGCAAGTGTTTGCGGCTCACCTTCCTACCACGTGCGCCCACCCATTCCATAGAGGGGAACAGTGAGGCTGGAAGAGATGTGATGCCCTTCAGCCTGGAGGCCACAGGAGTCCGGCTCTCGACTGTTTCCTGGCTCACCAGGGTCTGACAGTCCCCGGGCCCCCACGCTCCCTGGGCCCATCTAGGGTCTTTCCAAACAGGGTCTGTCTTGTCCCATCATCCCTTCAGTTCACTGAAGCCTCTGGGGTGGCTGGATGGGCTCTTACTGAGGGCATGGCCCCCACCTTCTCCTACCCCCGAGCCCTCCTCCCGCCTTCACAGAGGGGCTTCAACTTCAACCTCATCCCCTGCCTTGCGCCTCCAGCAGAGAAAGCTGTTCTGTCCAGGACCGTGTGCCCGATTTCCCCTCCTGTGTTTAACAAACCGCTCTCAGCATCACATTGCAGCCTCACCGTGAGCGTCTGGTGAACAAAAGAAAATGGGTTTGTCTTGAATCATTTTTAAAATAAGTGAAACAGCAGAGCCTGATGAAGACAGGAGGCTGATTTCCAAGCTTGCCTGGTCAAAACCAAAGCAGGGGCTGGTCCATGCGTGTCCCTGCATCTTGCCACATGTGGACGGCAGTTGGCACGTGGATGTGGCCGTTTTAGGCACATGAGCACAGACACTCGCAGATTCTGGCAGGAACACGAGTCCCCTTGTGTGCCCCTGAAAGTTCATTCACCAAACACACACACTGGCACTGCCCATTCGCAGAGCACAGAGTGCTGGGGAGCAGAGGGAGGCTGCAGACACTCCAGCCTCCTGGGCTCTCGGCTGTCCAGCCCAGGCCCCCCAAAGTTGCCCTGGCTGTAGCGCCTGCCATGCCAAGGACAGCAGGCATCCCCTGGTGGCCCTGTCCCCTCGGGGCCCAGCCCGCGCCCACTGTCACCGCTGCCCTTGCTCAGGAGGCCGACTATGAAGTTGCACGTGGTGTGGGACTCTGTCAGTGACCGAGGGAAGGCTTCACCCCAAAGAGTTCATAGCCACCTGGAAGGGTGGGTTTTCCAACTCTGAGACACAAGCCTCAGAAATAATGACAAAGCAGAATGAGGTACCAGCTACGATTTGTGTACCTTACAAAGAAAGAAAAGATCAGTACAAAGAAAGATTAAATCATCTCAAATATTCAATGCCTCAGTGTGGTGGCCACCAGAGTTAAGTCATTTGCTGTAGCCCGAGTTTTCCGAGACCCGCGGTGGTGCACATGCAGGACCTCCTTTAAGGTGCAGTCACATTCCATTACACGTGCCCGTTGTCTCCGTCCATCTACCCAGGGACAGACACACAGGCAGCTCCATGTCTTGGCCCCCGTGAATGTTGCCACAATGTGCAGGGGTGCAGATGGCTCCCTGAGATCTGGGTTTAAGGCAGTCCCAGGACAAGCACTGCATGATCCCACATCAATAAACTGGCCAAATGCCCAGCAACAGGGAGAATGCAGCTGCTTGGCTGGGAGGGGCACAGGGGGCCGAGCTCCAGGTGCAGCCAGGCAGGCTCCAGAGAGCCGTGTGCCATGCTTGATGAGCACAGGCCCGGGCGCTGAAGACCTGAGGAGGGAGAGCTCTGGTGAGTGTTCCCGGCACAGCAGAAGTGCAATGCGTCAGATTCCGCGTGTGAGCCATGGCGACTGTCTGGTCTGATAAGCCCTGAGGTGGTCAGAGGGGCTCCCTTGATGTGGGATACGCGGCTCTGTTCCTTGCATTTCTGGTCACCGTCCCGTCTTTCTGCTGCGGATTCTGTCTGTCCCTAATGCTCCCATCCTGTTTGGTTCATCCTGAGTCTGAATCGGTGTCAGTTCTTGGCCACCTTTGCCGAGTGACCTCTGCCCTCCTGTGCCTGCCGCACACCTGCCCCAGCCAGCCGCCTTCCTTCTGCTCCACCCAGGACTGCCCACCCGCCCAGGGTACAAGGGCAGCTTCCTCCGACTTTGAGGAGAGACCCCTGTGTGTCCTCAGCCCAAATTGCTGCCTGCATTTCCCTGTGCCCCGTCTCTGCCAGACCGAGAGCCCCGATCCCCCAGCGTGCGGCCCTCGTGCAGGGCAGCCAAGGGCAGGCTGGCCGCCGGCACGCTGTCCCTCCGCCTGCTCGGCCCTCCCTGCTGGCTGAAGGCTGAGTGGGCAGCCCTGACACTCCCTGCAGCATGGCCCACCCCGTGGCCAGCTGAGAGCTCCTGTTGGTGGAGTGACTGGAAGGGCAGATGTGGCCTTGGACAGGGTTCTCCCATGCACGGAGCACCAGGGATGCTGGGCTCACCACGCTGCATGCATTATCTAATGCAGCCCTCAAGCTGGCCAGGGGGAGGTTGGGGCACTGGGCTCCCTCCCCACCCAAGTCTCGTGGAGCTCCTAGGAGCTGCCCCCAGGCCTGGCTCTCCCTGAATCAGGACTCTTGCCCACCACACTCTGCCAGCTCCGATTTCTTAGACTACGAGTTGCTGTAAAACAGTTTCCAGCTGCTTGTGCTCCAAGACACCAGTGGCAGCCCGAGGTGGCCCTGGTGGAGGGTGGGAAGCAGACAGGACAGCCTGGTGGCAGTTCTGACACTAGTGTGGACTTGGCATGTGTAGGCCTTTTGTTCTGGGAAGGACTCTGCCTACAACTTCAGCCACTCTTTACAAGATCTGGTGCTAAAGCCTTGGGCTCCTGGAAGGCAGGACATCCTCCCAGGCTTGTAAAATCACCCTCACAGGCGCCCAGGGGTGCAAGGGCCTGGGTGTACACAGGCCACTCTGCAGGAGGGCTGGATGGCATGCCCAGGGTTGGATGGGGTCCGGAGAAGGCAGGTGGGGCTCGGTGGGGGCAGCAAGCAACAGCCAAACAACAGTTTTCCCAGGCATGCGGAGAGAAATAAGATGTCTAAAATTGGAGCGTGGCGGTAATTTTGGGATTCTTTCCAGCTCATACAGCCATCCAGCAACGGCTTCCAGCGAGAACAGCCATCTCCGGAGCCGGCGCTCTGGGATGTCTCAGGGCCAGGAAGGAGCCAGGAGGGCATGCACACCACTTGGCCCTGCCACCTCTGGATAGTTGTTCCTGCCGGAGGGCGAGGAAGGTCAAGTGCCCTCATGGCCGGGCTGTGGGGGGGCGGATGAGCACCTCTTGTGTGAGCCCGCCTCCTGGCTGGAGCGGCCTTGAGCATCCTGGCTGGGCCCTGCCTCCTCAGCCCCTCGCTACTGGCAGACATACCCGCCGGGGTCTCTGGGCTGCATGGCCAGTGCACGTACCTCATGACTCTTGCCACCCTCCTCACTGTCTTTTGAATTCTGTCATCTCCAGCTCGGCTTGCCTGGACATGGGAACAGAGAGGTCTTTCAGGAAGGAGAAAGAATGAAGGAATCTTCTCTGCATGGATGATTCTTAATCTTGAAATTCCCGTGAAGAGGGTTGCAGGAAAATACTAATTGTAGGACCGCAGAGCAGTAGAATATGGATGGGATCCTCTAGTTTCCTTTATCATTTAAAAAGGATGTTTCCACTTCTTGAATGGTTTTGACTCTCAGCCACAGCTACACAGAATCAAGGGGACCCCGTGAAGAAATGCCAGTGAGGGTGGGCAGTCATAAGAACCTTGAACAACGTCCTGGCGTCTCTGGGAATTGACCTGGAATCACACAACTGCTCTACAAACGGTTCCAAGAACTAATTCCACGTCAACACACATCTAATTCATTATTTATGTAGCAAATTATCTTCCTCCACAGCAAGCAGGGGACTCGCCAAATAGGCTGACACCCTGTCTTCCTGATTTTCTTTGCTTTTTTGGGAGGGTGGGGATTGGGAGCTGGTCAGACGATGGACTGAAGAGCCCCAGGGCTGTGTCTGCCTGGGGCTCTGTGTCCCTTCTAGGCCTCAGCCTGGTCTCTGCTGCACTTCCCCCAGCAGCTCCTGAACTTTGAACAGTGTTATGTCCCAGGGGACCTCCCCCTTCCCTGCTTGGGGGAGGCACTGGCCACCTTCTAGCCATCAGGAAGATTAACGAAACCTCAAGGCTTATGGGCTTGCAAATACCTTGAGAGCTTTTTGGTGCAGAATGTTTATTATTTGGGAAAAGGCTTGATTTTAAACCTCTTCTTGAGCAGCTCAGAATGATGGTAGAAGTTGGCAAAGCTGCAGCTGTGGCCGGGGTGGTGGGAGGGATGTGCTTGGCATCCGCCTCCACGGGCACTTCCACCAGCCATTGGGCTCAGTAGAGGGAACTACTCACCCCACACACTCAAGAAGAGCCAGAAGTGTGGCTTTCGAGAAGGATGCATTTGCCAGGGGCCTTTTCTGTGGATGAGTAGATGTGTTCTTTGCTTGCATGGGAGCTGATCTATGAAAAGGTGGCATCCATTTAGCCTACTGGCTTGGCTGCTAGGACACCTACTCACTCCAGCCCTCTTTGCAAGGATACAAGGTTCATCTTGAGTTTTATTTGTGACTCAGGCTGTTGTACCAGAAAATAAGAGCCAATAAGCTTTCCATTGTGAAAATATTCTGTAATTTTAAATCACCTTTGAAAACCTCTTGCAGCTCCACGAGGGTAGGACTGTATGAAAAAATTAACAATGGGTGGTTCCCCTCCTTTGTTAAATGATTTATTTATAGCCCTTCTTCTGTGCAAAGAGCATTTCAGGAAAACTGGGAAAAAGTTATACTTCTAATGTGAAAATGGCAACAGAAAATGGTGTTTGGAATCCTTGGAGGTATCCTGGCACTATTTAATGGCATTCAGCTCCAGGACCCTTAACATCATATCTAGTCCCTGTGACAAATTCCCAGCATTGGACCGGTGACGTGGGCGGTGGGCTATGGGACTGGGGTAGAGGAGGGGGTGGTTTGGACAGGTAGCCTCATCCTGCTCAGTGGACAGTTAGCAAGTGTTTGTTCTGAACAGCTTCTTGGTCAGGTGCTGGGACACAAAATCCTCTCATTCCCAGAACTAACGGTCTGCTTGGGAAGAGGGTGGCAGGGTCATTGGGAAGAAGTCCCATGGAAGGTTCCACCGTGGAAGCACTTACGCTGTCCACACGAGGCTCATGCTTGATGGCTGCCCTGTCTGCAGATTCCCAGACCTACTGCCGTTGCCATTTGGGGTCTGCTTTATTCTCTCTGGAGGGAGTGGGGAAGGGACCATGGATTCAGGGACAAGGTCCTGTGGACAGCTACATCATCCATCTGTGGTAGTTCATTTTATGTGTCAGTTTGGCTGGGTTATGGTGCCCGGATACATGATGAAACATTATTCTGGAAACAGAATAGAGAACCCAGAAATAAGTCCATGTGTGTATGGTCAGTTAACTTATGACAAAGGAGCCAAGGATAATACAAGGAGGATATCAGAAATGGTGTTGGGAAACTTGTTCAGCTTAATGCAAATGAATCAAACTGGGCCACTCTCTTACACCTCATACAACATCAAGTCAAGAGGGTAAAAGACTTGAATGTAAGATTTGGAACTATGAAACTCCTAGACGAAAACAGGCAGGAAGCTCCTTGGTGTAGGTCTTGACAGTGCTTTTCTGAATCTGACACCAAAAGCAAAAGGAACAAAAGCAAAAATAAACAAGTGGGATGACATTTTATAAAGCTTCTATGCAACAAAGGGAGCCATCAACTCAATGACAAACCACCTACTGAATGGGACAAAATAATTGCATACCATGTATCTGATAAGGGGCTAGTGTCTAAAATACATAAAAAACCATACAACTCAATAGCAAAAACACAAGCAATCTGATTAAAAAATGGGGAGAATAGCTGAATAGGCATTTCTCCCCCAAAAAAGACATTAAGACATTATAGATGGCTAGCAGGCATGTGAAAAGATACTCTACCTTGTTAATCACCAGGGAAATGCAAATCAAAACTGTAGTGAGAAATCACCTCACTCCTGTCAGAGTGGCTATAGTCAAAAAGACAGGAAGTAACAAGTGCTGGTGAGGATGTGGAGAAACGGGAACCTTTGTGCACTGTTGGTGAGAATGTAAACTGGTGCAGCCACTGTGGAAAACAGTATAGGGATTCTTCAAAAAACTAAGAACAGAACTACTATATGACCCAACAATTCGACTCCTGGGCATTTATCTGAAGATAATTAAATGAAAACACCAGGTGGAAAGGTCTGTGCCCCTGTGTTCATTACAGTACCATGTACAGCAGCCAAGATACGGAGATCAAGTAAGTGTCCATAAACGGGGCCTCACTAGATGAATGGATAAAGTGATTGTCTCACACATACACACACACAATGGAGTATTACTCAGCCATAAAAGGAATGAAATCTTGTCATTTGTGACAACACAGATGGACCTCAAGGGCACTATGCTAAATGAAATAAGTCAAACAAAGCCAAATACTGCATAATCTAACTTACATGTGGAATCTTAAAACAAAAAGCCCAAGGTCATAGATACAGACACCAGATTGGTGGCTGCAAGGAGTCAGGGATGGGAGGTGGGAGAAATGGGTGAACCTTCGTCTTCTTCTTCTTCTCTTTTAGTTTAAATAATTAGAATTAAAAAAAATATTCTGGATGATCCTGTGAAGGTGTTTTTAAATTGGTGGACTTTGAGTAAAGCAGATTGCCCTCCTTAAGGTGGGTGGGTCTTGTTCAGTCAGCTGAAGGCCCAGAGAGGCCCAAGCTCCCCAGAGCGAGAATGAATTCTGCCAGAAGAAGGCTTGTGGACTCAAACAGCCATGAGTCACAAGCCTGTAGGCCTGCCCCCACCAGATTTTGGTGTCTCCCAGCCGACGCAATTGTTTGAGCCAATTCTTTAAAATAAATCTCTCCCTCTCTCTCTATAGACATCCTGGTAGTTATGTTACTCTGGAGAACCCCTGCTAGTAGCCCCATCTTATTAATAAAACTCACAGTCTCTCTTGAGAAGAGCTGGGCAGCTGGCCTGGTACCACATGGCTGGTTTGGGTGTCAACCCAAATCACCTGTCTGTGCTCTAAGGGGACCACCTTGGGGCACAGGCAGGGCAGCAGCAGTGCGAGCATCAGCCGGCAGGCATCCATGCAGTGCTCCTGAACCCCCTGAGGGGCGTCTACCACCACCCCGTTTA
Source organism: Manis pentadactyla (assembly GCF_030020395.1). Classification (NCBI taxonomy): domain Eukaryota; kingdom Metazoa; phylum Chordata; class Mammalia; order Pholidota; family Manidae; genus Manis; species Manis pentadactyla. The sequence goes on along the minus strand of NC_080020.1, from coordinate 140,802,171 downwards.
CAGAGGAAGGTTAGGCGACCTACCCAGGCTCCACAGTTAGCTAGGGCCACAGCCCAGATCTTGACTCAAGCCATCTACCCTGAGTCCCCAGTCGGTCACACTAGACTGCATCTCTTACAAAAGTACCCCCTTCCACCTGGGGAGAGTAAGTCCCCCCCACCTTGGGAGATGTAAGTCCCCTGTTCATCTGGGGAGATGTAAATTAAAATGATTGGATTTTATAAATTGCACTCAATGTCAGTTTATCACATTGTATTTCACTTAATAGAAGTCTCCACCTATATTTGTTAATCAAATGGAGAAATTCATGGGTGTTACAGAACACATGTTTTGGATATATAAAGTGTGACCTGCTATCTGTTGGAAACCTTACAGATTAAAGATCTGCTGCCATGAGTCTGCATTTTGTCACAAGCGAGGTGGACGCGTGGAAAGGGCAGGAAGCTGGGGGTGCTGCCCACCAACTCGGTGAGCTGCTCAGGGGTGGGGAGGGCCGGAGGCTCCCCCAGCCTGGATGCAGTCACACACCACCTGTGAGGCGGCCCAGGAAGGGCAGTCACCTGCCATGTCTACATAGCTTGCCTTCAGACTAGAAATGAAAGGGGTACCTCAGGGCAATGCAGAACTTTCTGCGTCCTTGAGCGGGACGGCCAGAGGAGTAAAGGTTCTGTGGGAGCCCTGTGTGCTGGCCTGGGGCTGCCGGAGTTTGCTGGGGTGTCAGGGGAGGATGGGGAGGTGAGTCTCCCTGTGTGGGTTGGGGGGACAGTGCACCCATGCCCTGGCAGGTTCTGGGTGCTTTGTTGGTCCTAGATGTTTGGAGGAGTCTGGGAAGGGCTGCATGTGTGACGAGCCAACAGTTGGAACGGGGAGAGGACACTCACGATGCAAGTGACAGGAGGCATGCCACGCCGCTCTGGGGACCCCTCACAGGCACTGCTGGCGCACGTTTCCCGGGGCTGCTGAGCTAAGTGCCACAGCAGGGCTGCTGCAGCAGCAGGTGAGGCCGGAGTGCGAGGCGGGGTGCGGGCAGGGCTGCTTCCCTCCGAGGCTCTGAGCACAGTTGCTCCTGGGCTCTGCCCGCCGACTGTGGCCTCAGGTCCTCATTGCTTCATGTCCCCATACTCACAGGTCTGTCTCTGTGCCCATACTTTCCCTTTCACAAGGGCAGAGCTCACTCTGATGGTGTCCACTAAACTTGAATACCTGCAAGACCCTGTTTCCAAATAAGGTCACATTTGCGGGTACTCGGGTCAGGACTTGAGCACCTGGGGAAGACAAGTCCGCCATGCGAGCCCGCAGCTGTGCTGCCCCTTCCCTGGGAGGCTGCAGGGGAGAGCAGAAGGCGCCCGTCCCTGCAGCTCATGGGCACGCTGCCCCGGACGTGTGCATCTGGTCTGGATCACGCTCTACTCCCAGAGGAAGAAACGTGAAACTTGGAAAATCTTTTCTCAAGGACTTTTTGTTTAACATTTTTGCTGGCTCATCTTCTCTAATTCTGTTGCAGAACAGAGAAAACCCCCTCCACAGTGCCCCAAATGGGGTAAAAGAATTATGGCTGGATATTGGGAATAGCCTACAGTTTCTGCCTCATGGATGTTTTGAAGAAGGCAGAGCACACACCTTTTCTGAAATTGTCCCCAAGTGCCCAGGTGGGGGAAAGCCCCGGGCCATGGGGTCAGCTACCTGGACTGCAGGTGAGCAGAGCCCAGCCGCCGGCGCGGCCAACCAACCCCTCAGGAATGGCGTGGCTCTTCATGCCCATCCCTCAGCACACTTCCCGTGAGGCCTGGGACGCTTTTAGGAGAGTGGCTGACATTGGAGGACCTCTGCAAGTAGCTGTGGCCAGTCAGCACACAGACAGTGTCTGACCTGGTCTGGGGGTGGGGCGGTTCCCTGGAGAAGGCAACCCTTGCCACATGCAGGCAGGTGTTCAAACAGAGGCTACCTGACCACTGTCTTCCTGTGTGGCCGTCTCAGCTTCACGATCACAAGCACTTTTGAAAATATAGCTTGTGTGGTTAATTATTTTGCAAAAATTCTTCCAGTGCCTCTGTGGGAACCCCCCCGAGCCCAGCAGCTTTGGGGTGCTGAGCTGTACCTGGGGAGCACCAGCGATGCCTCCCGGGGGCAGCCACACAGCCCTGCCTGCCCCATCATCCCTCTGTGTCCAGGCTGGGCCAGCTAGGAGGTCCTGCCCAATGCCCAGGAGGGCCCAGGGATGACACTGCCTGTGGGAGGGCAGCTCCTGACCACCCAGCTCCACCAGGGCCATGGAGGGGGCTGGGGCAGTGCTGCTTCCTGTTGCTCTGTTGTGGAGTGTTTGGGGTTTGTGCTGTGCCTGCTGGGTTCTAGCCCCCACAACCTGAGCCGGGCTTCTTCCTGAGGGGACTGCAGGCCCATCCGGAGACAGCGCCTGGCTTGGAGGCTGGAAGATGAGGGCGGGGCTGGCGAACAATGTGGGGAGTGCGTCTCTTTCTGATGCCAGGAAAGGATGCAGCACGTGGCTGTGGCCCTGCTGGAGCCATCCAATGTGACCATTAGCCCGGGGGAGTGGTCATGGAGGCACCAGATAATTTGCAGCTGCCATGCCCAGAAGGATTTGGGAGCTGTGCTGTGAAGCAGGAGGAGACAGTTTAACAACTGTTACGGGGCTGAACAGTGTCTCCCAAACAGATGAGTGGAAATCCTCACCCCTGGCTGCAGTATGTGGCCTCGTCTGGAGGTGAGGTCATTGCAGATGTGATCAGTTAAGACCAGGTCGTATTGGAGTGGGTGGTCCTTCGGTCAGAGCAGCTGGTGACCCACGAGGAGAGGACAAGACCCCAGAGAGGCACAGGGACAGCGCCTGTGACAACAGGGCAGGGACTGTGGTGAGGCCTGTAAGCCAAGGAGCCCTGGGACCTGGCATCCCCAGATGCCAGGAACCTCACACCCTGCTGATACCTCGACCTCAGGCTTCCTGCCTCCAGACAGTGAGAGAACAGATTTCTGTCTCACGCCACTGGGTGTGTGGGGCCTTTTCGCAGCGGCCAGCACAGGGACCAGGGTGCTTTCACAGTTGACTGTATTCACCCATTAAAAAATAATGCCCTGCAAGAAATGCCCGGTGACACAGAAATGCTCATGCTACAGTAAATTTAAGAAAATAGTATTGCCAACAGCATGTACTGCACAGCCCCACTTTTGAAAAACAAAATAATTTTATTAACAGAAAAGAATGACTGGAACACATACCTGAATGTTAACTGTGATGTTCTCACTTATAAGATTGTGGTTGATTTTTATTTTTATCTTAGTTTCTGGAATTTTTATATTGTCTCTGTATTATTTGATAGTAAGAAGAAAAGTGCCACATTTTTTTAAATGAAAGAAATGACAAGTGCCAATGAATTTGGAAGACAAAGGTTTAATGTCCCTGGAGCACATAACCAGGAAGGAGGCACAGCCTTATGAGAACAGCCAGCCCTCCTCACGCACAAGAGCAAGGGAAAGAGAGAGCAGACATCCCAAACGCTCAGGGGCTTTCCCAGTACGAGAAATGGAAGTAGAAGTAACTTCTCCCCGATAAAATGTAAGGAAAGCAATGGTACGTGAAGCTTGAAGGGGCTGGGTGAGCAGGGCCCCTGGCCCTTGCAGGGACTGCCCCGTCCATGCAGCTGTGACCAAATGCCTCAGCCGGGCGGCCCCGACAGCAGCTCTGCGGCTGGACGTCTGGGCTCAAAGGCACCGGCAGGTCCCCTGTGTGGTGAGGGGCTGCGCAGGGCTTCACCTTTGCACGTGGCAGGGGCAGAAGGAGAGGAAGCAGGTGCTCACCTGTCCCTTTATAAAGCCCTGTGGGCGCCACCCCAAGGCCCAGTGGCCTCCAAAGGTCCCCCTCCTAATGCCTTCACACTGGGGCTAGGACAACATGGGAATCTTGGGAGGGCATGGGGGGTGCAGGCATTGGGTCTGGAGCAAGGGCGTATACCCTGTAAGGGTTTTCAGGAGGGCCTTTAGGGAAGGCGTCTCTTGGGGTCCTGAAAAGGCTGTGGCAGCTCCGTCAGCTGCCCCAGGAGACTTCCCTGAGAAAATAGTTCTGGACACAAATGACATTTCAGTAAGATGACCATGCCCGGCAAGCCCGAGCCATGTAATGACCCATAGGGGGAGTACATGTGAGAACGGGGCACGTTCCGGCCATTGCAACAAGTGGAGACCAGGTAACCCAAGAAAGGCTGGCTGAGCCCCTATGAGCCGTGAGGCACTGGGCGATGGCTGTCACTTCCACCCACACCTCTGTACCGGGGGCACTTGGGCAGCTGCGGCCGCACGCGCAGACCTGGGGTGGACTGGCGCTGGTGGTCGGAGCTGTCCCCGAGGGGGCCTGGGTGCAGGGGCTGCAGGGGCCTCCCTGGTCCTCGGGCGCCGATACCCGGGCTCTCTGTCTGTCAAGTGGAGACAGAGCAGCCTCTCCTTCCCAGGCTCTTGCCAGGAGCTCATATACAGACAGGGCCTACAAAAAATAAAAATAGGGAAAAGAAACCTTGGTAAAAATACATCAAAATCCTCACGTGCGCTCAAGGGATAAGTGTAATAGTTGAGGTTCTCCAGAGAAATGGAGCCACTAGGCTATGTCAGCACCAAAGGGTGCATGGTGAGGAAACAGCCTGCACAGTTGCTGGAGCCGCAGGGCCCCAGTACGGCTCAGTGCGCGCTGGGGCCCCGTGGAGACGGGGTGGGCTCCTGGGCTTACGGTCAGGCTGAGGAAAGCCAGACCTACCCTTCCTCCACTGAGTTCTAGTCAGGCCCTCGAGGCCTGGGAGGCAGCCGCCCACCTTGGGAGGCCCACCGTGTCACTGATTCCCAGGGTTCACATGCTAATCGCATGTGGAGACACCTTCACAGACACACCCAGGCTAATATTCAGCCAAACATCTGGGCACCTTGTGACCCAGTCCAAGTGACATACAGAATGAACCATTATAATTGTAGGATTACTTCTTCTTCTGTTTTCCAAAATTTTAATAAGCCTATAATATTTTTGTTTTATATTAATAAAAAAGGCTAAACTTCTAAATTCATGCTTTTCTCATGTAACAAATGTCTGCTGAGGCTCTTTCTGGTAGGTGGCCCCCTAAATCCATCTGTGCACATCCTGAGTGAGAGGCCAGAGCGCCCTCACCGTTCTCAGGGGAAGGACACTAATGGGAAAAGCAGCTGCCTGGGATACGACTGGATGCGCAGATTTCCAGGGGTCGGGAGATGAGAACCTGGATGTTCATGCAAACATCCATTTAAGAAGGGTTCCTGGAAATAGCAATTATGTCTGTAGTATGTTTTACTTTGATGCTATATTTGTTAAGTGGCACTAGAAATGCAACAACATTTATGAAAGGAAAATACAGAGAATAATTCTCAGACACATGAGGTAGCAACCAGCACATACATTGAGGGTAAAAGACCCAAATTAAATAGCAGAACATGTTGGTGAAGGACAATACACAGTATTAAGAAGAATAGCCTTTAATATAATAGGTGGAAGTATCATGGATGGTAAGTTAGAGAACTGAAGCATGTAAAAAGGAAAATAATTTGTGATTTAAAAATAATCTTCGTAGGAGTCAATCTTTACCTTTTTTCAGAGGCCATCAAAGGCACCTATGAATGAAATGATTGCTCACCGTCCTTTGCGGCAGCCCTCAGGGCCGGCCAACTTGCGGGCACAGCAGGCGCCTCCTGACACGTCCGTATCTGAGCCACCTAACGGCTTGTCCACGTCCCTGCTTCTCATTGCCGGGGTCTGCTGCCCGAACTCTTGGGCGGACTGTGCATCTGTGTGCGAGGAGGCTCAGCGTCCCTGTTTAGAGGAGATGTCCCAGTACTAGCCACAGGTCATGGATTTTGAAAACACTACTGCATTAAATGTCATGTTCTGCTGGTTACTGATCTGCACCTACTTACTTAAATAATCTTGTGTCTCTGTTTTCCTACCTGCTTACTGGGCTGTTAATGACCTTGGTCCCAACCCCATCATGGAGAATGAAATGCAATGATAACCTCTCAGAGCAGCACCGAGCAGGTGGTGGCGGCGTTTTCATGGCAACGGACTTATTTTAAAATAATTAACTATTTGTCAAGGTGCTGACTTCCTCAAATGAGTCTTGAGGGACACTCAAAAGATGGGAAAAAAGGTTGTTTCTGGGTGAATCTTGGAAGCATATTGTCCCAAATCCACAGACCTGGGGGCCAGACCGAGGGGCCCTCGGCACCAGCATTCAGGCAGAATGGCTTGGTGCATCTATAGAAATGATTAAATAATTAAAACATCAAAACATTAAAACATTGCTCTTCTTAAACCAAAGTCTTACTTTCAGAATATTGCCCTGATGTCCCTTTGAAATAAAGGATGAGGTCAGAAACATGCCAACCTTCCCACCCGTCGGCTGCCTGTCCGCCAGTTGCTCAGCTCCTCAGCTTTGTCCCTGCGTTTGCCTGGGTCTGTCCCCCAGCTAAGTGACGCAGCTGTTTCCGGAGATGGAGCACAGTCACCCCACGCCATGCTTACAGCTTTGGGTGCAGGTGAAGGACGCAGGGGGCAGATGACACAGCAAAGGCGGGTCCCAGCACTGCAAACATGAGCCTGTGCTTTACTGGGAAACACAGACAGGATGCTGTGTCCTATCTGGTGGTGGTGCCATGGAAAGCAGGCTCTTGGAGAGTTTTCTGGGGCAGTGGGGCCCTGAGGTCAGGGCTCCCATGAAAACTGATGGCCAAATTTGGAATATAGACAAGAAGAGAGAAATGAGTGGGTCTGTCAATACCATCCACCTGACAGTTGCTGAAATCAATGGGTGCCTGAGTCTCACAGGGCATGGTCACCGCCTGTCATCTCAGGCCCTGGACCGAGTCTCCAGGGGGTAGCGGACCTCCAAGTGGGGGCCTTGGAGCTGGGCAGGGCCGTCTGGAGCTTTGGACTGGGGAGCACCGAGCAGGGGTGGTGCCAGGGGAAACATGGACCCTGCTCCCGGCCGACCCTGGCCTGGCTGGTCAGCAGGCAGCACCTCGTACACATGTGACCTCAGTGTCACTCTCTGCTTGCTGGCTCCTTGACATGGACTCAGGTGACTTCCTTCTTGGGCCCGTCCCTCAGCAGGCCCGCGCCATACTCCTTGCCCCCCCGGCTCTGTCCGCAGTCCTCCAGCCCCTCCATTGCAGGGCCCTCAGCCTGTAATTTAGGACCCCTGGTGCCCAGAGTGGCAGGAGCCAGGGATGCAGGGGTCCCTGGTCTCTGTGCTGCCTCACCCCTGCCTGGGGGGCAGGCTCAGGAGGGCATCTGGGTGCTTGGGGAGCAGAGGGCATGGATCCTTCCTGGAGATTTCAGGGTCAGCAGGAGGCTTGGTGGCACTGTGGCAGCACGATCCCCTCTCCCATGGCTGCCCACCGGACTGCAGCACCCACGGGAGCACTGGCTCAGCCGGGCTGGGAGGGGGGCTGTGGTGCCTCGGGGATGGAGGAGAGGCGGCCCGCTGTGCTGGCTGCTTGAGCACTGCGGGCAAGGGCATGCCACGTGGCAGCCACTCCCGGGCCAGGCATCCATGTGCCAGCAGTACGGCGGCAAAGCTTTCTATCTGCTCGGTCCTGGACTTGCCTGCGTCTTCTGTCAAAACAGCGTGATTGTCTCCAACAGGTTCCTGGGATAAAAGACAAGCCCTGTGATCTGGGCACATCTTACGGTTAGTACCCAGACATACACTGGTAACAAGCAACATACACTAAGGAGTTTTCATACATGCTATCTGGAAAAAGGATAAAAAGGGATGCATGTGCGGCTGTCCTTGGAGCCATGGGAATCAGTTCTCCCGTGAGCGATGACCTAGATGGGCCATTCCTGGGTGGCTTGATTCTTTCTGGCAGAAGATATGAAAGACTCCTTCTCCAATTCAATTGTGAAATTACCTACCAGAATTTCTGGATTGTAAGGGTATTCCTGAGCTTACCCCCTTCCTCCCCAAAACAGTTTTGCTCAAAAGTTATTGAATTCAATTCCCACTCACCAATCCAGGCTGTTTGCGTCGCCCAGGGAGTACACACACACACACACACACACACACACACACACACACACACACACACACGGGCCCGCGGCCGCGCAGCGATGAAATGTTCCGCACGCCCAGTGCTCGCTGGCACTTGCTTGCAAGAGAGAGAAACACGGAAGAAAACGACCAAGTGTAAGTGAGAAGAGGGCCTGCAGGCCCGTGTCCGAGAACCTCAGCCTCCTCTGGATGAGCTGATCCCAGGCCGTGGGGCGTGCTGCCAGGAGACCCTGAGCTGCCTGCTCCTGCAGCCCGGCCCCTCCTCCCCGAGCCCCCTGGTCAGGCTGCCTTTTATTTGGGTTTTCAATGACGAAGCAAGGCTAGCATAGCTTTATTTTGCACGCATTCGGCCTTTCCGGGGGACTGACTCACCTAGAGCTACTTCTGAGCTGCTTGGAGACGACACATCTGAACAAAGAGCAGCCACTAGCCTGCGACATGGCGAAGGACCGTCTGCGCTGGGCCCAGAGATCCGCGGCCGGTCGACGAGGGTGGAGAGGGGCTGCAGGGGAGCCACACCAGACCCCCCACAGGGCTCTGCGGGCGCTGGGTGTCAGGACGGCGGCCCTGCCCCTGCGCCTTCCTCCCGGGCGCTGTCCAGCCGGGTTCTGCGTCCTGCTGCTCAGAGGCGGGCGCAGAGAGGGCGGGTCCCAGGCCGCTCACCCACCTTCACCAAACCTGTGCTCTTCTGAAAAGGGGGTCTACCAGCTTGGGTCTTGGCCTTCAGACGCGGGCGCTGTCCCCCCGGCGCCCCACGGTCTGCAGACGCACGCCCCACCTCTGCAGCACGCGGGTGTCCATGCCTCCAGCTCCTGCTGCTCCTCACCTGCAAGTTCTCAGACTTACCTGCACCCTCGGGGGTGGGGACACTACGCGTAAAGGGAGAGACTAGACACTGGCCACAGGGAAGACCCACGCCTAGCTCGTGGGAAGCATCGGTGTGCGTTTTCTAAGACGGACCCAAAACGTTCCCCTGAAGAGCTTCCAGGCTTGTGCATACGTGGAAAAGACGGTCCTGCCGATAGCGGTTACAGTCCCACCGCCCCACCTGCAGAACTACCTTCGTACAAGAAGAAACCAGAGACCCTGGGAACCACAATGTCCGTGGGAAGCACGCGGTGGGCGCCTCCCCGGAACACAGCAGCGTGAAACCTGGAATTTTATTCCTAACAAGGTGGCTGAAGGCCAGCATGGGACATGCCACTGTTAACGGTAATAGCAATATTCATACGCTTTACATTAATATAGAGTTTTTATAGTGTTTTCCTCCTCTCTGGTTGTTTTTATGAGAAACCACTGGATCACAGTAATCTAGTCACGCAGGCAGCAGATGCATCTCACTTATAAAATGTCCTTTTTCCTAAAGTTGGAAGACTTAGAGAGAGGTTAACTACTTTGTGAATACCATAAAATGAAACAGGGAAATTACTAATTACTTTAAGGCCACTGTGCAGGGAACTGCTTAAATACACATAAACAAATAGATCTTAATAGGTTGTTCTAGTAATTTCATAAGAACTCCTGCAAGTATATAGAAATTAAAAAGAGGATTGGATTAATAGTTCTATAGTAACCTGCTCTGGGGCTTTTAATCTTGATTTTCTTTTTTCTTCTATGTAATTATACTGCAACATGAAGATAAAATATACTAATTTTGGTTACAATCATCTACCTCAAATGAAGCAAATGCAGTATCATTCAAAGTGTAATTTTCTACTTTCTAAAGTGATCTTTACTAAAGGAAGGTTCATAATGCTGCGCCTCAGACTAGTCGGTGCTCCTGATTCCTAAAACACAAGAGAAATGAAGGCAAGAGTAAAATATATATATTTCAAATATGACATTTCTGAATTAGTTCAACCCTCAAACACTTCTTTACAGGCATTTTCCATAAAAAAATAGGAGCTTCAAAAAACAGCTGGAAGTTAAACCTGGCATTGATAACACACCTGGGAGTAGGCGCCCTCCATGGACGGTGTGCCCATCGGAAATCAATCATACAATCCCCACTGCGAACCGGGGATGTGGGGATGTGTAAAAGAGGAGGCAGCACTAATCAAGCTGGGTCCAGCTTTGTAAACTGGTGCTGGGGGCAAAGGTGGTGAGAGTGGGCGGTGCAGGCAGAGGCCAGCTGGGTGACGGGCCTGGGCAGGGCCAAGGGCTGAGAAACCCCTTTTCCTGCCACAGAGGCCACGAAGAACAGAGGAGCAGGAAGGGAGCTTTGAAAACGGGGCGCTTCTGATTTTGTGTTCAATCACGTTTTTAGTGTTTGGCTTATTTTGTTTGTTTTCTGTTGAAAATTTGAATGTTAGGAAAACAATGCGAGGTTCTCTGTCTAGCAGCTCGTGGGTTCAGGTGGGGGTTGTGGACCGTATCCTCTGAGCCACGTGGGGGAGGCCAGGCTTGCAGGTGGACGGGCAGGGCTTCTCTGAGCTGGAAGAGGGCTGCTTGCAGCAAAGCTCAGGCAGCAGGCTCATCCAGAGAGACAAAAGGAACTTCCGCAAACACAAACCTGGACCAGGGATTTCTGTTGGTGGTGGTGTTAACATGTTATTTGAAATTAGGATTTCTGGAAGACGTGGCACAGCTCGGTCGCACCGTGATGGGCAGTGTGCGCAGCGGCGTCCTGTCCTACCACGTCCACACCTGAGCGGCTGGTGGGCTTGTCGCCTCCTCCCTCCACCTGCTTCCTGGTGTGCTGAGCGCCAGAGTCAGTGCTTATTGCTGCAGACAGGAGGGCCATAACCTCAACTTGCACTTGTCCTGAGCCCACCATAGCTGCTATGCAGTTCAGTGGAAAACCATAGGTTCAGCCCTTTGTTGCCCTTTTTCTGGCATTCAAAGATATTTTGCTATTCTCTTTCAAATGCGTTCATTCTAAATGAACAGAACAAATGTGGGGAATTGGAAGTTGGTAAACTTGAGTGTCCTGTGGTGGTGTTTTCTTTGTTAAGAATCAGTTTATTTCAGGTTCAGAATCCTCAGAAGATTGTTACAAATAAAACCCAGTGTATAAATGTTTGCTAACCCTGCTGCTAAACCAGGACTTGGTGGTGTTTCCCAAGGATGGTTGGATTGTGTGACAAATGTTCAGAATATCCAGCAGTGCTGTGGGGCCTGTGAGGCCCTGCAGGTGTCTGGCTTCAGAAGCTTTTCCCTTACCTTCTGTAAACCTGTGTTCATAACATCGGGGTGTTGTTACTCTCATCTCATTTACAGTTAATTCACACTGGGGGTCTTGGTTATTCTGAGGGGGTGGGTGGCCTGGGTCCCTGAGTGGGAGGTTCCCTGTCTGTCACTGAGCTGGTACCGCATGGTCGCCTGTCAGAGGACAGGCTCCAGGTGGCAGAGTGGTGGTGGTGGGTGGCCAGGACCGGGCAGCTGGACCCCCTGGGGCCTGTGGCAGCAGGAGCTGAGTTCTGGGTCAGGGATGGGGACCTGTGGAGTGGGACATGCCACCTGCCTGTGGAGCATGCATCTTGCTCAGAGCAGAAGGTGGCATTTGCACACACCAGACCTGATTCCTGCACAGACCCCATGAGTTGTCCTGGAGCCCATCTGAGTGAGACAGGATTACTGGGGATGAGGCCAGCTGCTGGGCTTCGCCCTCCGTGGGGAATGGCAGGTTGAGCAGTATGAACAGAGATGCCAGAAACTCACCCGCTTGCAGCAGAAAAGGGAACAGCTAGGCAATGATGAGCGGGAAGGGTGATGACGGGTGGAGGAGACTCCCCTGTGAACAATGAGAGTTCCAGAACAGAAAATAAGAGAGGGACCCATATTTCCAGGAACAGTCAGAGAGCATTGTGCACAGCAGCCCGGGGTGTGGCGGAGCACCCCCCAGAGACCCCATGTGTGCCTCTGTGCCTGGGGGCCCGCAGACTGCTCAGCCCTCCTGTGGCTGCCGGCCCCATCTCTCTAACTCATGTCCTCTGCCCTCCCAGCACCTGAAAGCTCCTGCTCATCATGCACACCTCTGATTCAGGGCCTCTGCCCCAGGAAGCATCCTCTCCACTCACTGGGCCAGGCCACCCACTTCCCAGCAAGAGGGTTTTGTTAGGCTGGAGCTGGTGAGATGGCCAGCCAGAGGCCACGTTGCTGAAGGGTGCCTGTGGGGAATTTCCTGGGCACTGGATTCGGCTCTGGAGTGCACCACTGAACCCCAATATCAGGCACCATCAGATCCCCCTGGAGTCCAGATGTAAACTCCAGGGGATTGTGGACCAAGCTGGTTTGTGCTCTGATGTGTCCCAAACACCTAGAACTCTCTCTGGCTGTTTGTCAAAGGAATGGCTGTTCATCATGGAGATTCTTGAGATGGCCTACAAAACCCCTCATAACCCAGCAGTCAGGGACTACAGAACACTTTGCATTTTAGTGGGACCCCACAACCAGGTCTGCCCAATGGAATCAGAAGGAGTTAACAAACACTGCTTCCAGGCTGGGTCCCCAGGACCTCCCACGGGCTGTCCTCCTGTCTGTCTGCCCCATTGCCAGCTGGGGGCCGAGGCCCAGGCCACCTGGGCGTTTCCCGAGTTGAGCAGGACTAAGCTCTGCCAGTCTGGGGTCTATGTGGCCCACCCCATGACGCTGCAGCCACCGACTGTTCCCTGGTGGGTAGAAATAACCTCCTACCACGCCAAGTTCCTGGCATTTGGGAGGTTTCCTCTTAAAGTAGCTAGTTGTTACCTTAGCTACATAATGGGCAAGTAATATGTGTTCTGAACTGACTTCCATAGGTAAGTTAGTGTCCAGTAGTAAAGAAGGGTGTTTACTTTCCACATCACTTCAGAAATAACAGCCATCTAAAAAGTCTGTTTGAAAGCAGAAACATTAAATAAATCAGTCAATTTATTGTATACAAAATGGAAGAAACAAGATATCAGAAGCAATATCAAACAATGGAACATAATTTTATATAACACCAACTTCCCCTTTGAATGAACCGAATCTGCACAGGGTTTGAAAGGTTTAGCAGAAATACATCTTAAGCAGCATGAAACAGGTATCTTTGAAGAAAATGCTGGGCACGGGAACAGCAGCAAAACTGATCAAAGGAGAAATTCAATTGAAATGTCAATTCATCCACTGCAAAAAGCTCTTGCTTTGTTTATCTTCTCCAGTTGATGGATGTTCGGCTTGTTTCCGCTTTTTGGTTGCTGTGAATAATGCTGCGAATCTGAGCACGAGCCTGCTGTCACTGTGCGGTCATTTATTATCACTTCCCTTGAGTGAATACCTAGAAATGTATCTCTGGATCCCATGGCTAATCTTACACTTGACTTTTAAAGAACCTGGCAAACAGTTTTCCGAAGTGGCTATTCCGCTTTACACTCCCAGCAGCAGCACATGAGTGTTCCATTTGTCCACATCTTTGACAACACATTGGATTTGGTTGTAGCTGTTCTAATGGGTGTGAAGTGTGGTTTGCATTTCCCTGATGACTAATGGAGCATCTTCCCCTGAGCCAATTACCATTCATTTATCTTTTTCTTGAAGAGTGGTGAAATCTTTATTTATGTATTTTGCTCATTTTTACTTGAGTTTCTATCTTGTTATGGAATTGCACTAATTGTATATATATCCTGATACAAATCCCTCATTGGATGTATGACTGGCAAATGGTTTCTCTCAGCTGTGGGACATCTTTTCATATTATTTATAGCATCTTTCAAAAAGTTTATTTGCATAAGTCCAATCGATCAATATTTTTCTTTTATGTATCATGATTCTGGTGTCAGATCTAAGAACTCTAATACAGGCAACACAGATTTTCACCTATGTGTTCTTTGAAAAATTTTATAGTTTTAGCTCCTACATTTAGGTCTGTGATCTGTTTGGAGTCAGTGTTTGTATACATATGAGGTAAGGCTTAAATTTGTCCTATTGCAAGTGGATATCCAGTTGTATTGAATCATTTAGTAAGACTGCCCTCACATCACTGCCTTAGCACCATTGTCGAAATTAATTAGCCACAGATGTAAAAGTTTATGAACTCTGAATTCTCTTCCACTGATCTATATGTTTGCCCTCAAGCAAGTACCACACTATTTTGATTACCTTTGATTTATAGTAAGGTCTGAAATGGAGGTGAGTCTTCTAATGTTGTTTTGGCTATTCTGGGTCCTTTGAATTTTGAATATAAAATATTTGAACATAAAATTCAGGATTGGCTTGTCATTTACTGCAAAATCATCAGATGGGATTTTGATAGGATTTGAAGTTCTCCAGATCAGTTTGGGGAGAATGCCTAGCAACGCTGAGCTGTCTAACCCATGGGCATGGAATGCTACTCCATTTTTAAAAGGTTCCGTAAATTCCCTCAGCAAGATTTTGTTACTTCCAGTATTCAGACCTCCAACGTTTTCTTTATTTTGTTTGGTTCATGATGGGTATATAGAAACACTACTGAGTTTTCTACATTGATTTATGATCTGCCATCAAGTAGATCTCACTTACCAGTTTGAGTAGACTTTTTGAAAACTACTTAGTCCACCTACAGCATCATGTTATCGGTGAATAATGACAGGTATTCCTTCTTCCTTCCCTTTATGAATGTCGTCATTTCTTTCTCTTGCTGGATTGCACTGGTTAAAATCTCTGGTACATGTTGAATAAAAATGATAAGAATGGGCGTTCTTGCCTTGTTTTCCATTGTAGGGAGAAAAGTATTCAGCCTTTCCCGATTAAATTTAGGTAAATGAACTAAAAGAATTTTGTAAATAGCCTTGATTAGGTTGAGGGAGTTTCCTTTTGTTTCTAACATATTTGTATTTTTATCATGAATGGGTGTTAACTTTTGTCAAATGCATTTCTACATCTATTCAAATGAACCTGTTCTTTCCCTCTTCCCATGATTAACAGAGTTTATCAAATTAATTTTGATTTGAAATGAGTTTGTGTTCTTGGGTACATTCTACTTGCTCATGGTGTGTAATCCTTTTTATATCACTGAGTTCAGTGTGCAAACATTTCGTTCAGGATCTGTTTTTATGTTCATGAGAGACGCTGGTCTGAAGCTTTTTTTCCTTGTGGTGTCTTACCCGGCCTCGGCTGCAGAGTGACACCGGTCTCATAGAATGACTTGAGAAATTTTCCCTCATTTTCTATTTTGTGAAAGAACTTGGAAAGATTGGCATTATTTCTTTTTCAAAGGTTTGGCATAGTTATGGAAGAAGCCATCTAAGTAGGACTTTCCTTTATGTGAATATATATATATATTTTTTAGATAATTATTTTTTATTGAAGGGTAGTTGACGCACAGTATTACATTACATTAGTTTCAAGTGTACAACACAGTGATAAAACATTTATATACATAATTCTAGGTTCCAGCTATCACCCTACCAAGCTGTTACAATATCTTGACTATATTCCTTATGCTATACATTACATCCCGGTTACTTATTTATTTTACCATTGGAAGTCTGTCCTCTTTTTTTTTTTTTTTTTTTGTGAGGGCATCTCTCATATTTATTGATCAAATGGTTGTTAACGACAATAAAATTCTGTATAGGGGAGTCAATGCTCAATGCACAATCATTAATCCACCCCAAGCCTAATTTTTGTCAGTCTCCAATCTTCTGAGGCATAACAAACAAGTTCTTACATGGAGAACAAATTCTTACATAATGAATAAGTTACATGGTGAACAGTACAAGGGCAGTCATCACAGAAACTTTCAGTTTTGCTCATGCATTATGAACTATAAACAGTCAGTTCCAATATGAATACTCATTTGGTTTTTATACTTGATTTATATGTGGATACCACATTTCTCTCTTTATTATTACTATTTTTAATAAAATGCTGAAGTGGTAGGTAGATACAAGATAAAGGTAGAAAACAAAGTTTAGTGTTGTAAGAGAGCAAATGTAGATGATCAGGTGTGTGCCTGTAGACTATGTGTTAATCCAAGCTAGACAAGGGCAATAAAACATCCACGTATGCAGAAGATTTCTCTCAGAACGGGGGGTGAGGTTCTAAGCCTCACCTCTGTTGATCCCCAATTTCTCACCTGATGGCCCCCCTGCGACTGTGCCTGTCTTAGGTTGTTCCTCCCTTGAGGAATCTTACCCATCTCTGGCTAACCAGTCATCTTCCGGGGCCATACAGGGAAATGTAAAGTTGGTAAGTGAGAGAGAAGCCTTATTGTTTGAAATGGTTAGCTTTTTACTTCTTTGAATATTTATGCCCTGTAGCTTCTATGCCCAGCATTTGTCTTGAGGTATCTTTACCACTTGGAAGAATTATGATACTCGGCAAATTTGATATGAGGCACGAATTCAATTTAAGGGTTGTAATTAGGAAGGAAGAAGAAAAGCTATAGAAGTAGCAGGCAGAAGAAAACATGGGAAGATTGATTATTTCTTTGACATATCTTCTTGTAGAGTAACTTCAGCATGTATAGGTTTTAAGCTACTACTTAAATTGCGCACACACATTAACATAATAGGAGTATAGTTACATAACCAAAGCATACCTGTAATTACCAGCCATCTCCAGTGAAACCAAGAAAACCAGTTAGGCACCTTAGGCATTTGTGAAAACTTATCTATGATATGGTGGATATTGTCCAACTGAACTTGAACAGTCTGAGAGAAATCAGACAAATTAAAACAACCCATTCCTGGGGAATGTTCACATCCCTTATGTTCTTTTAACAGTAAATAGTCTGTAGTTGTAAGATTTTGGAGCGCTACAATTTGCACTTCTCCTAATTCTTGGTTGAGTTCCAACAGTATAGATCCAGTCAAATTTGTTGTTTTACTGTATGCACAGGCCAGCTTAGATATCTCCTTCATTCCCATGGCAAGTCCAGGAGCTGGTGGGATGAGTGCATCTACAGCTGTAGCAGTGCGTGGATCTTTGTTGGGGTTTTTTGATGATCATCTTCTGGCATGAGTCTTCCAGAGAGTGCTGATGTTGGAAGTTCTCTTTCATATCATATCTTAGTTCATTTTCGGGGTAGCCCAATTAGGCTTTGATCTTCTGTATAAACACAAACAGACCCTTTGCCTACACTTTTATATGCCCTTTATACTCTTGTGTAGAACTCATTGGAGGTTACCACACAGGAACTGCCCTTTTTTTTTTTTTTGTTTCTGGTATCACTAATCTACACTTACATGATGAATATTATGTTTACTAGGCTCTCCCCTATACCAGGTCTCCCCTATAAACCCCTTTACAGTCACTGTCCATCAGCATATCAAAATGTTGTAGAATCACTACTTGCCTTCTCTGTGTTGTACAGCCCTCCCTTTTCTCCTACCCCCCCATGCATGCTAATCTTAATACCCCCCCACTTCTCCCACCCCCTTATCCCTCCCCACCCACCCATCCTCCCCAGTCCCTTTCCCTTTGGTACCTGTTAGTCCATTCTTGAGATCTGTGATTCTGCTGCTGTTTTGTTCCTTCAGTTTTTCCTTTGTTCTTATATTCCACAGATAAGAGAAATCATTTGGTATTTCTCTTTCTCCGCTTGGCTTGTTTCACTGAGCATAATGCCCTCCAGCTCCATCCATGTTGCTGCAAATGGTTGGATTTGCCCTTTTCTTATGGCTGAGTAGTATTCCATTGTGTATATGTACCACATCTTCTTTATCCATTCATCTATCGATGGACATTTAGGTTGCTTCCAATTCTTGGCTATTGTAAATAGTGCTGTGATAAATATAGGGGTGCACTGATCTTTCTCATACTTGATTGCTGCATTCTTAGGGTAAATTCCTAGGAGTGCAATTCCTGGGTCAAATGGTAAGTCTGTTTTGAGCATTTTGATGTACCTCCATACTGCTTTCCACAATGGTTGAACTAACTTACATTCCCACCAGCAGTGTAGGAGGGTTCCCCTTTCTCCACAGCCTCGCCAACATTTGTTGTTTGTCTTTTGGATGGCAGCCATCCTTACTGGTGTGAGGTGATACCTCATTGTAGTTTTAATTTGCATTTCTCTGATAATTAGCGATGTGGAGCATCTTTTCATGTGTCTGTTGGCCATCTGTATTTCTTTTTTGGAGAACTGTCAGTTCAGTTCCTCTGCCCATTTTTAAATTGGGTTATTTGTTTTTTGTTTGTTGAGGCGTGTGAGCTCTTTATATATTCTGGACGTCAAGCCTTTATCGGATGTGTCATTTTCAAATATATTCTCCCATACTGTAGGGATCCTTTTTGTTCTATTGATGGTGTCTTTTGCTGTACAGAAGATTTTCAGCTTAATATAGTCCCACTTACTCATTTTTGCTGTTGTTTTCCTTGCCTGGGGAGATATGTTCAAGAAGAGGTCACTCATGTGACCTTATGTCTAAGAGGTTTTTGCCTATGTTTTCTTCCAAGAGTTTAATGGTTTCATGACTTACATTCAGGTCTTTGATCCATTTTGAGTTGACTTTCGTATATGGGGTTAGACAATGGTCCAGTTTCATTCTCCTACATGTAGCTGTCCAGTTTTGCCAGCACCATCTGTTGAAGAGACTGTCATTTCGAAATTGTATGTCCATGGCTCCTTTATCAAATA
Organism: Manis pentadactyla; assembly: GCF_030020395.1. NCBI lineage: Eukaryota > Metazoa > Chordata > Mammalia > Pholidota > Manidae > Manis > Manis pentadactyla. The sequence continues at coordinate 140,783,577 of NC_080020.1, read as the reverse complement.
TTAATTGACCATATATGTCTGGGTTAATGTCTGGATTCTCTAGTCTGTTCCATTGGTCTGTGGCTCTGCTCTTGTGCCAGTACCAAATTGTCTTGATAACTGTGGCTTTATAATAGAGTTTGAAGTTGGGGAGTGAGATCCCCCCTCCTTTTTTCTTCTTTCTCAGGATTGCTTTGGCTATTCGGGGTCTTTGGTGTTTCCATATGAATTTTTGAACTATTTGTTCCAGTTCATTGAAGAATGTTGCTGGTAGTTTCATAGGGATTGCATCAAATCTGTATATTGCTTTGGGCAGGATGGCCATTTTGATGATATTAATTCTTCCTAGCCATGAGCATGGGATGAGTTTCCATCTGTTAGTGTCCCCTTTAATTTCTCTTAAGAGTGACTTGTAGTTTTCAGAGTATAAGTCTTTCACTTCTTTGGTTAGGTTTATTCCTAGGTATTTTATTTTTTTTGATGCAATTGTGAATGGAGTTGTTTTCCTGATTTCTCTTTCTGTTGGTTCATTGTTAGTATATAGGAAAGCCACAGATTTCTGTGTGTTGATTTTGTATCCTGCAACATTGCTGTAAGCCGATGTCAGTTCTAGTAGTTTTGGGGTGGAGTCTTTAGGGTTTTTTATGTACAGTATCATGTCATCTGCAAATAGTGACAGTTTAACTTCTTCTTTACCAATCTGGATTCCTTGTATTTCTTTGTTTTGTCTGATTGCCGTGGCTAGGACCTCCAGTACTATGTTAAATAACAGTGGAGGGAGTGGGCATCCCTGTCTAGTACCCGATCTCAGAGGAAATGCTTTCAGCTTCATGCTGTTCAATATAATGTTGGCTGTGGGTTTATCATAGATGGCCTTTATTATGTTGAGGTACTTGCCCTCTATTCCCATTTTGCTGAGAGTTTTTATCATGAATGGATGTTGAACTTTGTCAAATGCTTTTTCAGCATCTATGGAGATGATCATGTGGTTTTTGTCTTTCTTTTTGTTGATGTGGTGGATGATGTTGATGGACTTTCGAATGTTGTACCATCCTTGCATCCCTGGGATGAATCCCACTTGGTCATGGTGTATGATCCTTTTGATGTATTTTTGAATTCGGTTTGCTAATATTTTATTGAGTATTTTTGCATCTACATTCATCAGGGATATTGGTTTGTAGTTTTCTTTTTTGGTGGGGTCTTTGCCTGGTTTTGGTATTAGGGTGATGTTAGCTTCATAGAATGAGTTTGGGAGTATCCCCTCCTCCTCTATTTTTTGGAAAACTTTAAGGAGAATGGGTATTATGTCTTCCCTGTATGTCTGATAAAATTCCGAGGTAAATCCATCTGGCCTGGGGGTTTTGTTCTTTGGTAGTTTTTTGATTACTGCTTCAATTTCGTTGCTGATAATTGGTCTGTTTAGATTTTCTGTTTCTTTCTGGGTCAATCTTGGAAGGTTGTATTTTTCTAGGAAGTTGTCCATTTCTCCTAGGTTTCCCAGCTTGTTAGCATATAGGTTTTCATAGAATTCTCTAATAATTCTTTGTATTTCTGTGGGGGCCGTCGTGATTTTTCCTTTCTCATTTCTGATACTGTTGATTTGTGTTGACTCTCTTTTCTTCTTAATAAGTCTGGCTAGAGGCTTATCTATTTTGTTTATTTTCTCGAAGAACCAGCTCTTGGTTTCATTGATTTTTGCTATTGTTTTATTCTTCTCAATTTTATTTATTTCTTCTCTGATCTTTATTATGTCCCTCCTTCTGCTGACCTTAGGCCTCATCTGTTCTTCTTTTTCCAATTTTGATAATTGTGACATTAGACCATTCATTTGGGATTGCTCTTCCTTTTTTAAATATGCTTGGATTGCTATATACTTTCCTCTTAAGACTGCTTTTGCTGTGTCCCACAGAAGTTGGGGCTTAGTGTTGTTGTTGTCATTTGTTTCCATATATTGCTGGATCTCCATTTTGATTTGGTCATTGATCCATTGATTATTTAGGAGCATGTTGTTAAGCCTCCATGTGTTTGTGAGCCTCTTTGCTTTCTTTGTACAGTTTATTTCTAGTTTTATGCCTTTGTGGTCTGAAAAGTTGGTTGGTAGGATTTCAATCTTTTGGAATTTTCTGAGGCTCATTTTGTGGCCTAGTATGTGGTCTATTCTGGAGAATGTTCCATGTGCACTTGAGAAGAATGTATATCCCGCTGCTTTTGGATGTAGAGTTCTATAGATGTCTATTAGGTCCATCTGCTCTACTGTGTTGTTCAGTGCTTCCGTGTCCTTACTTATTTTCTGCCCAGTGGATCTATCCTTTGGGGTGAGTGGTGTGTTGAAGTCTCCTAGAATGAATGCATTGCAGTCTATTTCCCCCTTTAGTTCTGTTAGTATTTGTTTCACATATGCTGGTGCTCCTGTGTTGGGTGCATATATATTTAGAATGGTTATATCCTCTTGTTTGACTGAGCCCTTTATCATTATGTAGTGTCCTTCTTTATCTCTTGTTACTTTCTTTGTTTTGAAGTCTATTTTGTCTGATACTAGTACTGCAACCCCTGCTTTCTTCTCACTGTTGTTTGCTTGAAATATGTTTTTCCATCCCTTGACTTTTAGTCTGTACATGTCTTTGGGTTTGAGGTGAGTTTCTTGTAAGCAGCATATAGATGGGTCTTGCTTTTTTATCCATTCTGTTACTCTGTGTCTTTTGATTGGTGCATTCAACCCATTAACATTTAGGGTGACTATTGAAAGATATGTACTTATTGCCATTGCAGGCTTTAAATTCATGGTTACCAAAGGTTCAAGGTTAGCCTCTTTAGTATCTTACTGCCTAACTTAGCTCGCTTATTGAGCTGTTATATACACTGTCTGGAGATTCTTTTCTTCTCTCCCTTCTTGTTCCTCCTCCTCGATTCTTCATATGTTGGGTGTTTTGTGCTGTGCTCTTTCTAGGAGTGCTCCCATCTAGAGCAGTCCCTGTAAGATGTTCTGTTGAGGTGGTTTGTGGAAAGCAAATTCCCTCAACTCGTTTGTCTGGGAATTGTTTAATCCCACCGTCATATTTGAATGATAGTCGTGCTGGATACAGTATCCTTGGTTCAAGGCCCTTCTGTTTCATTGTATTAAATATATCATGCCATTCTCTTCTGGCCTGTAGGGTTTCTGTTGAGAAATCTGATGTTAGCCTGATGGGTTTTCCTTTATAGGTGACCTTTTTCTCTCTAGCTGCCTTTAAAACTCTTTCCTTGTCCTTGATCTTTGCCATTTTAATTATTATGTGTCTTGGTGTTGTCCTTCTTGGATCCTTTCTTTTGGGGATTCTGTGTATTTCCGTGGTCTGTTCGATTATTTCCTCCCCCTGTTTGGGGAAGTTTTCAGCAATTATTTCTTCTAAGATACTTTCCATCCCTTTTCCTCTCTCTTCTTCTTCTGGGACCCCTATAATACGGATATTGTTCCTTTTGGATTGGTCACACAGTTCTCTTAATATTGTTTCATTCCTGGAGATCCTTTTGTCTCTCTCTATGTCAGCTTCTGTGCATTCCTGTTCTCTGATTTCAATTCCATCAATGGCCTCTTGCATTCTATCCATTCTGCTTATAAACCCTTCCAGAGTTTGTTTCATTTCTGTGATCTCCTTTCTGGCATCTGTGATCTCCCTCCGGACTTCATCCCATTTCTCTTGTGTATTTCTCTGCATCTCTGTCAGCATGTTTATGATTCTTATTTTGAATTCTTTTTCAGGAAGACTGGTTAGGTCTGTCTCCTTCTCTGGTGTTGTCTCTGTGATCTTTGTCTGCCTGTAGCTTTGCCTTTTCATGGTGATAGGAATAGTTTGCAGAGTGGGACGAGTGACGGCTGGAAGAACTTCCTTTCTTGTTGGTTTGTGGCCCTCCTCTCCTGGGAGAACAGCGTCCTCTAGTGGCTTGTGCTGGGCAGCTGCGCGCAGACAGGGTTTCTGCTTCCTGCCCGGCTGCTATGGAGTTTATCTCCGCTGTTGCTGTGGGTGTGGCCTGGCTCGGGCTACTGCTCCAAAGTGGTGGAGTCGCATTGGAGCAGGAGCGGCTGGGAGGCTATTTATCTCCGTAAGGGGCCTCCCTGCTCCCTGCAGCCCAGGGGTTAGGGTGCCCAGAGATCCCCGGATTCCCTACCTCTGGATTAAGTGACCAGCCCTGCCCCTTTAAGACTTCCAAAAAGCACCTGCCAAAACAAAACAACGACCACCAAAAAAAAAAAAAAAAAAAGATTTTTTAAATTAAAAAAAAGGTGGTCGCTCGTTTTTCTTTATTCTCTGGTGCCAGCCTCAGGCCTCTGGTCACCGGTCTTGCTGCCCTGTTTCCCTAGTATTGGGGTCCCTATCCCTTTAAGACTACCAAAAAGTGCTTGCCAAAACAAAACAGCAAAAAAAAAAAAAAAATGGTCGCTCGCTTTTCTGGTGTCCTCCTGCGCCCGCTCACTGTTCTTGCTGCCCTGTTTCCCTAGCATCCAGGGCCCCCTGGGCATGTACTGTGACTGCACTGTGGTCCGGATGGCTGGGGCTGGGTGTTCGGCAGCCCTGGGCTCCGTCTCCCTCCCGCTCTGCCTGCTCTTCTCCCGCCGGGAGCTGGGGGGAGGGGCGCTCGGCTCCTGCCAGGCCGGTGCTTGTATCTTACCCCCTTCGCGAGGCGCTGGGTTCTCTCAGGTGCGGATGTGGTCTGGATATTGTCCTGTGTCCTCTGGTCTTTATTCTAGGAAGGGTTGTCTTTGTTATATTTTCATAGATATATGTTGTTTTGGGAGGAGATTTCCGCTGCTCTACTCACGCTGCCATCTTCCGCCCCTCGTTTTCATGTGAATATTTTTAAAGACTTAATTTTTTTAGAGCACTTTTAGCTTCACAGAAAAATTAAGAATAAGGTACAGAGATTTCCCATATATCCTTACCCCCACATGTGCACAGCCTACTCACCGTCAACATCCCCCACAAGAGTGGTGCAATGCATTTGCACAGCTTGTTACAATCCATGACCCTATGTTGACACATCATCATCACCTGACACCCATGGTTTGTATTAGGGTCACTCTTGGTATTGCACATTTTTTGGGTTTGGACAGATGTATAATGACATGTATCCGCCGTTATAGTGTCATACAGAGTGTTTTTACTGCCCTAAAATTCATCTGTGCTCCACCTATTCATTCCTCCCTCACCCAACCCCTGGCAACTACTGATCTTTTTACTGTTTCCATAGATTTGCTTTTCCAAGTCAGAATCATATAGTATATAGCCTTCAGATTGACTTCTTTCATTTAGTAACATTCATTTAAGTTTCATCCATGTCTTTTGATGGCTTGACAGCTTATTTCTTTTTAGATTGGAAAAGTGCTCCATTTTCTGGAAGGACCACAGTTTGTTTATTGACTCACTTTCTGAAGGGCAGTTTGGTTGTTTCCAAGTCTGGGCAGTTAAGAATAAAGTTGCTATAAACATCTGTGGGCAGGTTTTTGTAACCATGTTTTTAACTCCTTTGGGTAAGTACCAAGGAATATGATTGTTAAATTATATGGTAAGAATAGGATTAGTTTTGTAAGAAACTGTCCAACTGCCTGCCAGAGCAGCTGTACCATTTTCTTTTGATCCACATCCTTACTAGCATTTCCTGCTCTCAGTGGTCCAGATTCTGGTCATTCTAGTAGGTGGGTAGGGGTATCTCCCTGATGTGGTAATTTTCATTTCCTAATGACATGTGGTATGAAGCATCTTTTCATTTGCTTATTGGTCATCTGTATATCTTTGTGAGGTATATGTTAAGGTTTTAAATTAAGTTCTTTGCTTTCTTTTTTGTTGAGCTTTAAGAGTTCTTTATATATGTTGGATAACAATCCTTCATCAGGTGGGTCTTTGGCAAATGTTTTCCCCCAGTCTGTGCCTTGTCTTCTCCTTCTCCGGACGTTGTCTTTTGCAGAGCAGAAGTTTTTTATTTTAATGAAGTCTTTCTTCCATGGACCGTGCCTTTGATGTTGTACCTAAAAAGACACCATCTAGGTCAGCTAGGTTTTCTCCTGTGCTTCTAGGAGTTTTATAGTTTTGCATTTTACATTTAAGTCTGTGACCCATTTGATTAGTGTTGTGAGGGTGTAAGTTCTGGGTCCAGGTTCGTCCTTCTGCCCATGGGCATCCAGGTGTCCCAGCACGGTTTGCTGAGGACACTTGTCCATGCTCCATGGTGCAGCCGTTGCTCCCCTGCCAAAGGTCAGTAACAACGTGTGTGTAGGTCGACTTCTGGGCTGTTATGTCCCATTGATCTGTTTCTCTATTCTTTCATCAATACTATTCTGTTTTGATGACTGTAGTTTTATTTTAAGGTTGTATGCAGGGTCATGTCAGTCCTCCAGCTTGGTTCTCCATCTCTATTGTGTTGGGTCTTCCCAAGTCTTGCGGGAATATCTGTAATTACTAACTCAGTGTCTTTACTTGTGGTATGTCTGTTTATATTTTCTCTTCTTGAGTCAGGTTGGTAATTTGTACCTTTCTAGGAATTTGTTGTTTTCTTCTAATTTGTCTAATTTGCTGGCATAAAGTTGTTCATAATCTTCCCCTTAAGATCTTTTAAATTACTGTGAGGTCACTGCTAATGTGCTCTTTTATTCCTTGTTTTGATAATTTGTGTTCTATTTTCTCTTCATCAGTATAACTACAGATATGTTACATTTCTTGATCATTTTAAAGAAACAACTTTTGCTTTTATTGATTGTTTCTCTTTTCTCGGTTTTCTACATGATTGATTTCCTCTCTAATCTTTATTATTTGCTATCTTCTGCTTGCTTTGGTTTACTTTGTCTTTTTTTTTTGTTCTTTCTAATTTTGTAAGATAGAAGTTCAGGCTACTGACTTGGGATATTTTCCTTTTCTAATTTAGTCTGTTAAAGCTAGACATTTCACTCTAAGCACTATTTTAGCTGCATCCCATATATTTTGATATGCTGCATTTTTATTTTTATTTAAAAATACTTTCTAAATTCTTCTGTGAATCCATCTTTGAACTACAAGCTATTTCAAGGTGTGTTGTTTAATTTCCTTGTATTTTTGGCTTCATAAATTTCCTTCTGTTGTTGACTTCTAATGAAATTTCTAAATTCCCTGTGAGAACATACTCTGATTTTAATCCTTTCAAAGGTATTGAGAGTTGTTTTATGACTTACTATTTGGTCTATCTTGAAGACTATTCTACATGCACTTGAAAAGATTTTATATTCTGCTGTTTTGAGGCAGCTTTTGCTAGGTGTAAGGGTTGAGTTGATTGATAATGCTGTTCAAGCCTATGTCCTTATTGATTTTCTATTAGCTTTCTATCAGTTATTCAGAGTGGGACATTAATGTAACTGTAACTATGTAATTGTCTATTTCTCCTCTTATTTTTGCTAGTTTTGCTTCATGTATTTTGGAACTTTGTTATGAGGTGTATATGTTTATAATCACTATGTATTTTTGGTGAATTTACCTTTTTATCATCATAAAAGTAGATCTTTTAAACTTTTTGTGTTTTTGAATCTAATGTGTATTTCTTATAGAGAGCACAACATGGGATTTTGTTTTCCCTTTTCTTTTCTTATTTTGATATGCTATTTTTATTGATGTATAGTTGATATACAATATTATACTGGTTTCAAGTATGCAGCATAGTGATTCAACAGTTATATATAATACTAAATGCTCACCTTCACTAGTGCAGTTACTACCTATCAACAGATGTTACAGAAACATTGGCTATATTCTCTATGCTGTACTTTCATTTGTGTGACTAATTTATATTATGATTGAAATTTTGTGCCCCTTTATCTCCTTCACCTATTTCACCCACCCTCCCCCAGGGTGACCACCAGTCACTTTCAGTGTCTTTGAATCTATTGCTATTTTGTTCATTTTGTTCTGTTTTGTTTTTAGATTCCACATATAAGTGAAATCTGTTGGTGGTTGCCTGTCTCTGCCTGGCCCATTTCAGTTAGCATAACACCTTTTAGGTCCATCTGTGTTATTGTAAATGCTAGGATTTCTTTCTTTTTTAGGGCTGAATAATAGGATCTTGTTTTTCTTGTTATTTTGTTTTTAATCCAGTCAAATCATCTCCAGTGTCTGATTGGAGAGTTTAATCCATTTATATTTATTGGGTTTATTAATTTGGCTGGGGTCACTCTACCACTTTGTTATCTGTCTATGTCAACATCTTGTTCTCCTAGTCTTCCTCTAATGCTCTATTATATGTGAAGTAAAATTTTCTAATGTGCCATTTTCTTCCCTTATTAGTACTATTTTCTTAGGGGTAGACTGCTCTAGGGGTCACAGTATACACATTTACTCACTGAAGCCCACTTTAGGTTGACAGGGATGTGATTTTGTCCAACTACCGACCTCCCTGTCCTCCTCCGTGTTATGATCGTCCTGCACGTTACCGGTGTACAGGTTACAGGACCGATAGACAGCTTTCAAATGATTATCTCAAGTCAGTGCATTTTAGATAACTTCAGAAATAACAGAAAAAATACTTACATTGTCTTCATATGGCTTTTTCCTCATTTCTTCACTGCGTTCGGGTTACCATCTGCTGTCATTGTCTTTCCACCTGAAGGAGATCTCTTAATTGTTGTGAAAGGGGTGTGTGTGCAGCAAATTTGTTTACCTTTAAAAAGAAAGGCTTTTAAAAATCTTTTAAGAATGTTTTTGCTGATTTGTAGAGTTCTTGGCTGACAGGCATTTTGTGTTTCAGCACTTTTCATGCGCTATGCAGACACCTTCTCGTGCACCTTCTTCTGGTGGGAAGCCAGTTGCGGATCTCACCCATCTTCCTGTTCATGGTGAGTCGCTCTCATGGTTCTTTCTGTCTTTGGTTTCCAGCGAGCTGACCGTGACCTGGCCGGGAGGGGTCCCTTTGTGTTTGTCTTATTAGAATCTGTGGAGCTTACTGGGTGTGCAGATTTCTCATCAAATCTGGGACATTTTCAGCAATTATTTCTTCATGCTACTTTTTTTAATGCTGTTATTATCTTTATGTTATTTTTTACCACTCCCAGTAAAAAAATAGGCATATTTGATGGTGGCCCATAGACCTCTGGGGCTCTGTTTATTTTTTTTTACTCTTTTCTCTTTTGCTCAAATTGAATGTTTTCTTTTGCTCTTCGGAAGTGTTCTGCTTCTTTATTTGGTAGCCCAAATATGCTGTGGAGTGAATATTTCATTTTGCTTGCTTATTATGTTTTTCTGCTCCAGAATATTTCTTCTGATTTGTCTTTGAATGCTATCAGTTTTTTAATGAGTCATTATATTTTCATTCAATTCTTTGAATATGATTCTCTCAAGTCTTTGACCCAGTTCAAGCAGCAGCTCTGAGGTCCTTGTCTGCCAGTCTCAGCTTCTGGGCCCTCCCGGGGAGTCTGTGGGCCACCACACCCCCTTCTCCCCATGTGTGGGCCACACATTCCTGTTTCATTGCAAGTCCTGAAATATTTGTTCAAACTTGATATTTTAGGTGAACTATTGAAGCAACTCAGGCTGTAACTCCCCTCTCCCTGGTGTTTGCTGTGCCTGCTGGTTTTCTACACCATTTGTTTAGTGACTTAGACTAATTCTCCTTGTTGTCACTCCTCACCCAGTGTGCAGGAACCATGGCCCAGGGCACTGTGGAAACTGGGGTCTGTGGAGCTGGGGCGGCCCCGTAGGTACACTGTGCACCTCAATGTTTTCATCTGAGGTTTAGTAGTGTTTTTTGAATATATGCTTCTTAATTTTTAGTAAGTTTTTATTTGATTTCCAGTGTGCTGAAACAATGCTTTTGACAATATCATCCAATTTTGCCATTGCTTTCTGGGGAGATTTGTCTCATGTCTCACTCCACTATGCCAGCAGTCCCACCATCTAGGATAAAATTCAAGATTAGGAATATGTATTAGTATTTCTGGGCTGATAGTGCCATCACTGGAGAGAGCTGGGAAGAAATATTGATGCATTATTGTTTATTCCCAACCATCTTATGACTACTTGATGCTATTTCTCTGGGGAGTCTGATTTCACCCAAGATTTTTTCTGGAAATGTGATATTGTGTTTTAAAGCACCGACACATAGAATATGTGCAGTTCAGCGTTCCTCAGGCATCACTATTATTTCTTGGAGAATGTGGCATTATTAGAAGTGTTGCCCTGGAAACAAGACATCATGAAGAAGTTTTTATCGCTCAACTCCAACATTCTCATCCCATGGCATTATTTCAAAACAGGATGACCTCAGTGTTGCCGATACTTCCTGCTCAGAAGAGCTGCTACTCTGTGTCCTGGGCCTGCTGAATTTGCCTCCAGGTAATACACTCTTGGCATTTAATCATCTGCATGCTGGATGCATAATTCATTGTTGCATCCAAAGTTATGAACAGATGCATTCCTCAGACCTGGAGAGTGGAAAGAATCAAGTCAACTGTTCATCTCAGGAGGGCACAGTGTGAAGTCAGACTGTCCGGGGGGTTATTCCAGCTCAGATCCTTCAGCATTCAAGCCTGGGACCTCTTTTCACTGGCACACTTTGTTGTAAGAAAAAGCTATTTCAAAACAGAAGCTTTGTGGAAGTGTGATTCTCCTGTTTGTTTTTATACCTGAATTGTAAAAATCATGGAAAACCACCTCTTTGCATAGTTATTCTTTAAATATTAGAGAGAAAGAAATAGGTGGTAAATGTCTTCATTTTCAACTTAATCCTTTTACTGTGTTTTTATGTTTCTCTTATTTCAGAAATACCTCAACCTAAAAAGTTCTGAAATTGTAAATGAACAAAGATGAAACAGAATCAACCCTAAGGTGACTGCCCAGAGGTATTTCCTGGCAATATGTTGATACATTTCCCTATGGTACTACGATGATGTGATGAGTACATTTTCTTCTGTCTTCACACTCATCTTAACCTTGATCCGCAGCATCATGTTCTCTCCTAAGAGTCTAGCACAGTCCCTGCTGTCTGCGTTCTTTACTGCTCTAAGTCCTATTTCAGTAACGTCTTTGTCTATCATAATTTTCAGAGCTTGTGAGCATTTTTTAGACTATACATCTAAAATAGGGAGTTTCTAGGTGGATCAATGGTAACATGAATGACTGCAAACATTGTCCGGTCACCCTCCTGGCACGTCCCCCACCCTCATGTCCAACATGTCTCCGTTTGCATCAGGGCAGTTCACACTGGGTTGCTTTTAAGTAGACTTTACTTTTTACAGTGGTTCAGATTTACAGAAAGTTGTGAAGTTAGTACAGAGCACCCCCATTCTTTTCATACCCTGCTTCTCCTCTTATTATAATTTTCTATGAGAAGGGTACATCTGTTGCTTTAGGTGAGTCAGTGTCAGTGCCAACTGAAGTCCATGTATTATTCAGATTTCCTTGATCTTTATACGACCTTCTTTTCTCTGTGCTAGAGCTCCATCCAGTTTGCTGGAGCACGTTCCCCAAGCACGTCTCAGCCCCTGTCATGAAGGATGGAATAAAGTATCATCAACAGGCGAGAAGCTGAAGGGACACTTTGGTAAAAATCTCATGAATGTGTCTTTAGGAAAGTTGTCATGTTAGACATCTGGGGGCAGGTCTGCAGGAGGGTGGCGATGCACTCTGTCCCATTTTCAGCATTTTCCTGTGTGCTGAGTGGCCATCCTGCTCTCCCCACATGGTGACACCGGTCCTCAGAATCTCTCCTGCCCAGGGTGGCAGGGGAGCTCATGGCCAATCTCACAGACCCAGGAAGACTGGTGACCAGTGACAGTGTGCAGGGGACCACACGGTGACCTGAGGCCTTGCTTGGCAGGTGGCTGCAGGTGGCCAGGGGAAGGCCCTCACTTAGCAGGGGCTCTGCTTCCAGAAGAGGTGGGAGGGGGCCAGAGTGCTGATCTGGGTGCCGGGCTGCCAGCTGCTCCTGGTGGCTGCCCTACTGTGCGCTTGCAGCTCCTGCCTCCCTTTATCTCCATGGTTTGATGCTCTTCCACAAGTGAGACACAATGCCTGGCATTACTGATTTCTAGACACGATTTTTTACAGACCTGTTTTGCGTTGTTTTTCATCCTTGGTGTTCACTGAGGTAATAGCAAAATGATTTTGCAATGATTTGTCCTAATGAATTACCAGGAACTGATACTAAGTCAGCCAGTGAAGATCTAACAGGCTTCTTACTTACTGTTTGCTCAAGAAGAGAAATATTATACTAACCCTTTAGCAAACATCTTGGATTTTACCTTTCATGAAGATTTTGCAAAAATGCTGTTATGTATTTTTGTGTAATACTGTTGGTAACGTTACATAATGACATAACTGATTCCTTCGGGATTGCTGGTTCAGAGATTAAAATGTTAATAAAGAAACAGGAGATGTTTGTCTTATTTCTGAGACACAGCTTCCTGCCAACCCCTGAGATGTGTCCTCTGTCTGAATCTCAGCAGCAGCCACTGGGCGCCCTGTCCCACCTCGGAGAGGGGAGGGGAGACGAAGCAGCCCTGTGTGGGGGCTGTGGGGGCCCTCAGCCTGCAGGATGGTGGACAGGCCCACACCCTCCGAAGTCAAGTGCAGTGTGTGTCCCCCTTCCTTGCCTCATGCCCAGCAATACCAGCATTGGGGAAACGATGCTTCAAGATGGTTTGTACTATTCCCTCCCACACAACACATTGGAGTTTCCAAGAATTCCTTCTCTTCCATCCCATGCCCGGTAAATCCCAGTTTTCTGCATAGCAGTCATCCCCCATTGAATCTGCCCTCCTGCCTCCTGCGGGCTCTTATAAATTGGCTAACTTTCTCTTCCTGAGTTCTAGTACACAATAGTGGCCTGCTATTTTTTGTAGACTGTGAATTGCAATGTGAAGATTGCTGTGAACGTTAACATGCCGGACACGTGAGCTGCTGTGTGAGATAAGTATATAGTTTAGTCTTCACAGCTGCCCCGAGTTATCGTCCACCCTTGACCGAAGGGAGGCCGAGTTCTTGCAAAAGTCCTTGCCAGGACTGGGTGTGAGTCCAGCCCCCAGTGTGATGTGTCCCTCTGCCTGCTGCCTCGCTGCAGGACGTCCGCTCCATCGCTCCTTCCGACCTCTGGGTCTTGCCCTCTCCTCCTAGGGGGCTACTGTGCTGCTCAGCGCCCCTTCCCCTCAGGGGGATCTCATTGGCATCTGGCTCTGCATCACCATCCACCCCAGGGTCCTCTGCTCGGTGACCCATCTGACACGCTGGCTTGTCCCTCCACCTCCTCATGTCCAGAAACCTCCGCCTGCCTCCCTTTGCACCTGCCCCTGGGTCACGTACACCAGGTCAGCATCCATGGTTCCCGCCCTCCGCAAAGCATCCATCCCAGAGTCCACTCCTTGCTTGCTGTTCCATGACTCTGAGGCGGCCCTTTGGTCCTGGCGGCCCGCCACCCCCAGCCCTTCTCTCCCTCCACCTGTTTCGTACCTGCTTAGATTCTGAGTTTGAGGTGCTCGGGGGCACTCAGGGTCACGTGTTGGTTCCCAGCTGTTCCTTCTGTTCATCTGAACTGGACACTTGTTGGTGCTTTTGGATTTGGAATTTCCTGATATGTAGAGCTTTCTCTAAATAATAATGCTCTTTCTTCACACCATCTTGGGCTGTGGTAGAGAACAGAGCTTCCCTATTTGCTTTTGGGTAAATTAAAATCTCACTGTCATTCCTGTGAGGTGGAGCGTTTGATAGCCATAGTGCCACTAGAAACCCTAAGCCAGAGTGGACAGTCCACTTCTGTGTTCATCCCGTTCCCTGCCTGCCCAGACGCGAATCTACGCACGTGCCCAGAGTCTAAAACGGACGCATTCTTCTACCTATGTCTGTATACCCATATTATCTACATGTGCGTCTCACCTGTGTAATGGATATGGTGCTATCGTGCTTCACCGAGGGCCCCAGTGTTTTTAAAAAAGCTCTCTTTGAACCCCATTTTTTCATCTCTTAAAATAATACTTTATTAATAATCTCTTAAAAATACCCTATCGCACTTGCCTCTCTTGTGGCTGTGACTTCTTGTTCTTGGCAGGTGAATGTTATCGTCTCAGATTCACTTTTACTGAAATTTCCGGTTATCTTTAGGCTATCTCTTTATTCCTTGTGTTAAATTCGAGGCTATAGGTTGGAATTTTTGTCTCTTCTCACCACACATCCCTAGGAAACTGACTTTTCATGCAGCAAAATGGCCTCTTCTGCTGAACTGTTTTATAGGAGACGCCTATGAAGGCTGTTTTCCCCAGACTCTGACCAGTCGTTTTGTTAGGATGCCTAGAGAACACCTCATCCCCTTTACTGCTATGTGGGGCCTGGGGGCGAATGGGGGATGCTAGTAAGAGTACCATGATATCAATTAATTATTGGTGACACCTTAAATCTGATATTGTCTTTAATATCCTGTTAAGTCATTGAACTTGAATCTAATATAGATGTTCTGTTAATAAAAATATAACGTCCCCTTTCCTAGCCCTATCTTGGTCCAGCCATGAACTCTGGCTGCCCTTTTCACACCCTGATTTTATATACAAAATATTATGACATATGCATATTATATATAAATATAGAATTGTATATATTCTGTTTTTCACAGCTTAGTTATTATATACATAATCTGTAATATATAATGCCTAGTTAATTTATCTATATCTTTCCATATAAATATATTTTTGTATATTCAGCAGATAAAATTCTGCTGAAACAGATTTTCCTCACTCCTCACATTTATACAGTCAGGGTCTCTTCTGCTACATTTTTGCAAGTTATAAAATGAGGTGTGTTTTCACATTAAAAAAAGACCTACACATATTTAACTCATGCATATAAAGTTGTATAAACAAAATATATAACAATAAGCACTAACTGCTGGAAAGTATTTGCTGATGAGGGTAAGGGAGATGACCCTTTGGAGTATGAACCCTGCGTTACTTAGTGACAGGAAGGCATGGAAATGTGCCACACTGAGGGTAAGGGAAGACGAGGAGGGAAAATCACTCTTGAAGTGAACGATGTGTTTGGCATTTTGTATTTGTACATAAAAACATGTATCTTCTGTTTTTATTAATAGGATGCCAACAGCTATAATTAGAGCCTTCTTTCATGTCTTTGTGGTGCAGACATTTCATGATAAAATACATACATTTGTTTTGTCTGAAGAAATGAGTGCTGCATGACCCAGATCACACGGATCGTTCAGCACACAGCTATGTCACGTGGACAGCAGACGCCAGGCCTGTCCCATGTCCCTGTGTGGGTCCCAGCTGTCCTTTGTGATGTGAATGTGTGTGCTGACTTGTGAACACAACTGCTTCCCCATCTTTCTAGATATTTAGAAGTCAGGTGCAACCTACAGTTAGACTGAATTATCTTCATCTTCAAGTACCTTGTCTAAGACAAACCAAACATCTGAAGAAAAGGTTACCTCTGGCCAAATTATTTATAGAAATTGTAAATCTGAACCCTGTGTCGTTATTTATATCTATGTCCAACTCATGTAGTTTATACATATATCTGGTAGCTTTTGAAAGATACATTCATTAAAATGAAGATAAAGGTAAATGTGCATAGAAAACATAATAAACTGTTATTTATAATAGTTACTTGTTCCCCAGGAAAATAATCCATGCTAGTCAAAACTTGAACTTAAAAAAAAAAACACAGGTAATTAATTTGCTAGTACTCCAAAATATTTGACTATTTTTTTTAAAGTCTAGAAATACTGCAGTTTTCAAGAGAAATACGTGTGTGCTCAGGTGTTTCTGTTTGCCAGCCTTTCCTACTGCCTTGACGGCTGGGAACCCGTCCTTAGTGTGGGGGCATTTCATTTGGGGACACTGCGGCAGGAACTGGTGGGGACAGAGGCGCAGGGCGCGCTCTCCCGGCGGGCACAGCGGGGACCCGGGTGGGGACGGAGGCCCAGCGCGCCCCCGGAACCGCGCTCCGAGCGCTCCGGCGCGTGCAGTGCGGGCGCGGGGCCAACAGGTGGCACAAACGCTTTGGCTTGCGCGCCGCATCGCTCCCGCACGCCCGGACGCCGCCGCCCGGGACCCCGGACCTCGGACCCCGGCTGCGGCGCGGCCCGGCGGGCACGCTCCCCTGGCTCCGGCTGGGGTCGTGGGGGGTCCGGGTCGGGGTCCAGGCGGATAGGGGCTCCCGGGCGGCGCAGCCCAGGAGCTACTCCTGGAGGCGCGCCCTCTGCTGGCCGCCCGCGGACTGGCTGGCCCGAGCCAGCGCAGCGCTGGGCAGGTGCCAGGTAGGTATGGAGCTGCACAGGTGCGGGGCTAGGCAGGTGCGGAACTGGGCAGTGTGCGCTGAACATGGGTGGGTCTGTGAAGAGAAGGGCGGGGCCTGGTGGCGCCTGGGCAGGGGTGGGTGGGGGCTGGTTGGGACTTGGCCCGGGGGGTCGGCCGGGGTGGGGGGGTGGCTGGGCAGGTGCCAGGTTGGCCAGAGGTGAGGCTGGGCAAGGGCGGGCTAGACGTGGCTGGGACCAGGAATTCCCTGTAGGAACGCCACCCTGGACCGGGGGTCCCTGTAGGCAGCTGCTCATTGTTCTTGCTGCTTTTAAATATTCAAGGACTCACTGAAACGTCTGCCGCGGTGTCCCTGCAGTACCGGAAGCCTTGAGAAGCCCGCGTTTCGGCCCAGCCGCCCCACCCCCTCGCCGGCCTTCTGGGAGGGGGGCTGCTGTCTGAGCCAGTGTGCAAAGGGGGGAGGCCGGCCTGTCACTCAGTGGTTCCAGCCCACTGGAGAGGAGCCTCGCCTGAACCTGTTTTTAATGTGTCAAATCACAAAGTCACTTCCCAGCAATGAGGTGCGAAGGGGTTACAGCCTCCCAAGGGTCCTCCTGGAGGCTGTGCGGCTCGAGTGACAGGCCAGCTGCCACCCGCCCCAGCGGGGACAGACAGTGGGCCTGGGCGTCCAGTGCCGCACCCCATGATTTGTCACTTACAGAGCCTCTAGTAGGAATTGCACCCCTGTCTTTATCCCTGTCAGCGATGCTGCACATTTAGAAGGCACCTCTCATTTCCTGGTGTCTCTTCCTCTGCCTGTCCCTAAAAGCATGGCTCTGTGAGGGGTGCCCTTCAGTCTTCCCAGATGCCCCCCATGATGGACCCATTTCCTCAAGGCCATGTCTAGCAGGTTGTATTATCTGATCCTGTGGTGTTCTGACAAAGGAGAACCTAAATTTGACCTGGTCCGTTTTCTGGCTTTTATTGTCCAAAACATCTTAGTTTTGTCCCTTAGTAGATGCAGTAGAACTCTGCTGCTGGGTGTGTGTGGCTGTGCCCTGTGGAGAGTGACAGACAGGCAGAGCCTGCTTTGCTGACGGCCTGTTCTGGCTCAGACTCAGAGCGCTTCTTTACAGGAACGATCCAAGCTTTCATCTCTAATTAATGGTTCTGTTGTCCCCATTTAATGGATGAGGAAGCTGGGTCTTCAAGTCACTAATTAGCCTGCCCAGAGCGCAGCAGAGCCCCCACCTGGTGGGCTCACATCAGATCCTGGGCACTTCAGCAGGAGGGCTGTTCTCCCTGGGAAAGGGGGTTGGCTTGTGGACACAAAAGGGCGGTCAGCCATCAGTAGCCTCACATGAGGGTGCACGGAATCCAGGGTGCCTCCATCCTGTCTCCAGTCCATGTCTCCAGTGGACTCACCTGGGGATGAGGCCCCGGAGCCATTCCTTGTTACCCTCAGACCCCATCTCGTTGCCTTCCGAGCCGACCACGGCCGGGGGCAGAGCAGGGGTCTCAGCCCCTGGTCCCAAGGCGGGTGTGGAGATGGTTATTTTAGGACAAAAGATCCACTCTGGTGTCTAGAAAATAAACCTTGAGACTTAAACATGGTTCTTGACCCCATCTGCACCAAAACCGTAAGCTTTATATTTTACCCCAAATCACTGGATTTGGGGGAAACCATGGGTGGGTGGAATTTAAGGAGGGAAAAAGATAAAGAATTTGAAATTTCATTATTGCATCTAAATTTCAGGCTTTTTAAGGGCAAGAACTACACGTGGTTCTTTGTGGAATTGTAGCTAAAAGCCTGTGGCATCACCATGGCCAAGTCAGTACCCGTTGAATGGTGACCCGAACCTGGTTTTGTCTGAGGAGGTAAATTTATGAGCTTGACATTTTAAGAAGTCAAGATTTTAGCTTATTTCAAAACCAGTGGAACATATCTAAAACCGTATTGCCTTCTGGTGGCAGTCCATCCAGACCGAAGCTGACTTTGAAGTAGCATTGACCTTTTAAACGTCTCTGGCAAACGCAGTGTCTGAAGCCTGGGAGAGCACAGAGTCAAATCCTTCTCCTCTTTAATTGATACCATTTAAAAAAATGTTATGCAAGGACCAGAACATTAATTGCCAATTATTTTTGTAGAGATTGGTCAGAAAAGCATGAAAACCAAACAGAAGGGAGTTGAGCAGTCGAGGAAAGAAGCCCAGAACACCTAAGAGGCTTTCGAACAACATTCAGCTGCACAGATAGCCAAGACGTGCAAATTAAAAACCAGCAAAAAAAGATGAAAGTACTGTTTTCGTCCACCACGTCGACACACCTTTGGCTCTGTGGTAGCAGCCAGGCTTGGTGACGGTGCAGCATGAATGGCCCTGTGTGAACGGGGGGCTCATGGACATAGAAATCAGTCAACTTTCAGGGAGCGCTTCGGTGGTGTTTATGAAGAGCACTTCATTCAGTTGCTCCGACCCAGTAATTCCCCTTGTAGGGAAAGGAAAATGACACAACATTTATGTGACTCTCATCACAGTGTAACTTATAACGGGGGAAAAATGGAGCAACCCACTTTTGTAAGTGCGGGGCAATGCGCCGCTGAATACAGGAGCCGGGAGGCAGCCTCGTCCCTCTGCGCCGACGGAGCGTCTTAGTGGCTGTTCATGGACCTGCATGTGAACAGGGGCTGCAGTGTTAAAGGAGAGAAGCCCGAAAGAAAATTATGTACTGTATTTACGGAAAGCATATATATATAATATGTATTTATAAATGAATAAGTATGCACTTAATGAAATTTTACAATACATAAAGTAAAAATATATTTGCATACATGGGTAATGTATACACTCGTTATTAAAGGCTGAGAAGGAAAACAAAGCCCGGTAGACACAGCAGCCGTGGAATCTTGACAATGATGTTTAATGGGGGATTAAATTAAATTAAATTAATTAATTAATTTTTTGAGAGGGCATCTCTCATATTTATTGATCAAATGGTTGTTAACAAAAATAAAATTCTGTATAGGGGACTCAATGCACAATCATTAATCAACCCAAGCCTAATTCTCAACAGTCTCCAATCTTCTGAAGCATAACGAACAAGTTCTTACATGGTGAACAAGTTCTTACATAGTGAATAAGTTCTTACATGGTGAACAGTGCAAGGGCAGTCATATCACAGAAACTTTTGGTTTTGATCATGCATCATGAACTATAAACAATCAAGTCAGATATGATTATTCGTTTGATTTTTATACTTGATTTATATGTGAATCTCACATTTCTCATTATTATTATTATTATTTTTTTAATAAAATGCTGAAGTGGTAGGTAGATGCAAAATAAAAGTAGAAAACATAATTTAGTGCTGTAAGAGGGCAAATGTAGATGATCAGGTCTGTGCCTATAGACTGAGTATTAATCCAAGTTAGACAAGGGCACCAAAACATCCACGGATGCAGAAGATTTCTCTCAAAACAAGGGGGTTGAGGTTCTAAGCCTCACCTCTGTTGATCCCCAATTTCTCACCTGATGGCCCCCTGCGACTGTGCCTATCTTAGGTTGTTCCTCCCTTGAGGAATCTTACCCGTCTCTGGCTAACCAGTCATCTTCCGGGGCCATACAGGGAAATGTAAAGCTGGTAAGTGAGAGAGAAGCAATATAGTTTAAAAAGGTTAGCTTTTTACTTCTTTGCAGATTTATGCCCTGTGGCTTCTATGCCCAGCATTTGTCTTGAGGTATCTTTACCACTTGGAAGAATTATAATACTCGGTAATTTTCAATATGAGGCACGAATTCTACTGAAGGGTTGTAATTAGGAAGGAAGAAGAAAAGCTATAGAAGTAGCAGATGGAAGAAAACATGGGAAGATTGGTTATTTCTTTGACATATCTTCTTGTAGAGTAACATAAGCATGTATAGGTTTTAAACTACTAATTAAATTGCGCACACACATTAACATAATAGGAAAACAGCTGCATAACAAAAGCAGACCTACAATTACCAGCCATATCCAGTGAAACTAAGAAAACCAGTTAGGTACCCTAGGCATTTGTGAAAACTTATCAATGATATGATGGATGTTGTCTAACTGAATTTGAATAGTTTGAGAAAAATCAGACAAATTAAAACAACACATTCCTGGGAACTGTTCACATCCCATATGTTCTTTTAACAGTAGATAGTCTATAGTCGCACGATTTTGGAGCACTGCAACTTGCACTTCTCCTAATTCTTGGTTGAGTTCCGACAGTATAGATCCAGTCAAATTTGTTGTTTTACTGTATGCACAGGCCAGCTTAGATATCTCCTTCTTCATTCCCATGGCAAGTCCAGGAACCGGTGGGATGAATGCAGCTACAACTGCAACAGCGCCAGGATCTTTGTTGAAGTTTTTTGATGATCATCTTCCGGAATGACTCTTCCAGAGGATGTTGATGTTGGAAGTTCTTCTTCATATTGTATCTTAATTCATTTTCTGAGTAGCCAAATTAGGCTTTGATCCTCTGTATAAATACAAACAAACCCTTTGCCCACACTTTGATATGCCCTTTATACCATTGTGAAGAACCTATTGGAGATCACCACACAGGAACTGCATTTTTTTTTTAAGAGAAAGGAATATTATCAGAAAAATGTACTTCCATAGCTGATCATCTGACACCCTTTAAAAGATCAAAATTAAGGATATATAAAGCATGCATTAATTGTTGATTTGCAGTTAGTTTTATCCTATCAAGGAGTAATCCCTGTTTTCTTTTTCTTTTTTTTTGTTATCATTAATCTACAATTACATGAAGAATATTATGTTTACTAGGCTCTCCCCTATACCAAGTCCCCCCCACAAACTCCATTACAGTCATGGTCCATCAGCATAGCAAAATGTTGTAGAATCACTAGCCTTCTCTGTGTTGCACAGCCCTCCCCTTTCTCCCACCCTCCACATTACGCATGCTAATCATAATACCCCCTTTCTTCTTCCCCCCCTTATCCCACCCTACCCACCCATCCTCCCCAGTCCCTTTCCCTTTGGTACCTGTTAGTCCATTCTTGGGTTCTGTGATTCTGGTGCTGTTTTGTTCCTTCAGTTTTTCCTTTGTTCTTATACTCCACAGATGAGTGAAATCATTTGGTATTTCTCTTTCTCTGCTTGGCTTATTTCACTGAGCATAATACCCTCTAGCTCCATCCATGTTGTTGCAAATGGTAGGGTTTGTTTTCTTCTTATGGCTGAATAATATTCCATTGTGTATATGTACCACATCTTCTTTATCCATTCATCTACTGATGAACACTTAGGTTGCTTCCAGTTCTTGGCTATTGTAAATAGTGCTGCGATAAACATAGGGATGCATCTGTCTTTTTCAAACTGGAGTGCTGTGTTCTTAGGGTAAATTCCTAGGAGTGGAATTCCTGGGTCAAATGGTAAGTCTATTTTGAGCATTTTGAGGAACCTCCATACTGCTTTCCACTATGGTTGAACTAATTTACATTCCCACCAGCAGTGTAGGAGGGTTCCCCTTTCTCCACAACCGTGCCAACATTTGTTGTTGTTTGTCTTTTGGATGGTAGCCATCCTTACTTGTGTGAGGTGATATCTCTTTGTGGTTTTAATTTGCATTTCTCTTATAATTAGCGATGTGGAGCATCTTTTCATGTGTCTGTTGGCCATCTGAATTTCTTTTTTGGAGAACTGTCTGTTCAGTTCCTCTGCCAATTTTTAAATTGGATTATTGGTTTTTTGTTTGTTGAGGTGGGTGAGCTCCTTATATATTTTGGATGTCAAGCCTTTATTGGATCTGTCATTTACGAATATATTCTCCCTTTTTTCTATTGATGGTGTCTTTTGCTGTATAGAAGCTTTTCAGCTTAATATAGTCCCACTTGTTCATTTTTGCTGTTGTTTTCCTTGCCCGGGGAGATATGTTCAAGAAGAGGTCACTCATGTTTATGTCTAAGAGATTTTTGCCTATGTTTTTTTCTAAGAGTTTTATGGTTTTATGACTTACATTAAGGTCTTTGATCCATTTCAAATTTACTTTTGTGTATGGGGTTAGACAATGGTCCAGTTTCATTCTCTTACATGTAGCTATCCAGTTTTGCCAGCACCATCTGTTGAAGGGACTGTCATTTCCCCATTGTATGTCCATGGCTCCTTTATCAAATATTAATTGACCATATATGTTTGGGTTAATGTCTGGAATCGCTAATCTATTCCACTGGTCTGTGGCTCTGTTCTTGTGCCAGTACCAAATTGTCTTGATTACTATGGCTTTGTAGTAGAGCTTGAAGTTGGGGAGTGAGATCCCCCTCATTTTATTCTTCTTTCTCAGGATTGCTTTTGCTATTCGGGGTCTTTGGTGTTTCCATATGAATTTTTGAACAACTTGTTCCAGTTCGTTGAAGAATGTTGCTGGTAATTTGATAGGGATTGCATCAAATCTGTAAATTGCTTTGGGCAGGATGGCCATTTTGACGATATTAATTCTTCCTAGCCAACAGCATGGGATGAGTTTCCATTTGTTAGTGTCCCCTTTAATTTCTCTAAAGAGTGACTTGTAGTTTTCAGGGTATAGGTCTTCAGTTCTTTGGTTAGGTTTATTCCTAGGTATTTTATTCTTTTTGATGCAATTGTGAATGGAGTTGTTTTCCTGATTTCTCTTTCTATTGGTTCATTGTTAGTGTATAGGAAAGCCACAGATTTCTGTGTGTTAATTTTGTATCCTGCAACTTTGCTGTATTCTGATATCAGTTCTAGTAGTTTTGGAGTGGAGTCTTTAGGGTTTTTTATGTACAATATCATGTCATCTGCAAATAGTGACAGTTTAACTTCTTCTTTACCAATCTGGATTCATTGTATTTTTTTGTTTTGTCTAATTGCCGTGGGTAGGACCTCCAGTACTATGTTAAATAACAGTGGGGAGAGTGGGCATCCCTGTCTTGTTCCCGATCTCAGAGGAAAAGCTTTCAGCTTCTCGCTGTTCAGTATGATGTTGGCTTTGGGTTTATCATAAATGGCCTTTATTATGTTGAGGTACTTGCCCTCTATACCCATTTTGCTGAGAGTTTTTATCATGAATGGATGTTGAATTTTGTCAAATGCTCTTTCAGCATCTATGGAGATGATCATGTGGTTTTTGTCCTTCTTTTTGTTGATGTGGTGGATGATGTTGATGGATTTTCTAATGTTGTACCATCCTTGCATCCCTGGGATGAATCCCACTTGGTCATGGTGTATGATCCTTTTGATATATTTTTAAATTCGGTTTGCTAATATTTTATTGAGTTTTTTTGCATCTACATTCATCAAGGTTATTGGTCTGTAATTTTCTTTTTTGGTGGGGTCTTTGCCTGGTTTTGGTATTAGGGTGATGTTGGCTTCATAGAAATGAGTTTGGGAGTATTTCCTCCTCTTCTATTTTTTGGAAAACTTTAAGGAGAATGGGTATTATGTCTTCTCTGTATGTCTGATAAAATTCCGAGGTAAATCCATCTGGCCCGGGTGTTTTGCTCTTGGGTAGTTTTTTGATTACCGTTTCAATTTCTTTGTCGTAATTGGTTTGTTTAACTTTTGTGTTTCTTCCTTGGTCAGGCTTGGAAGGTTGTATTTTTCTAGGAAGTTGTCCATTTCTTCTAGGTTTTCCAGCTTGTTGGAATATAGGTTTTCATAGTAGTCTTTAATAATTCTTTGCATTTCTGTGGAGTCTGTCGTGATTTTTCCATTCTTATTTTTGATTTTGTTGATTTGTGTTGATTCTCTTTTTCTCTTAATAAGTTTGGCTAGAGGCTTATCTATTTTGTTTATTTTCTCAAAGAACCAGCTCTTGGTTTCATTGATTTTTTCTATTGTTTTATTCTTCTCAATTTTGTTTATTTCTTCTCTGATCTATATTATGTCCCTCCTTCTGCTGACTTTAGGCCTCATTTGTTCTTCTTTTTCCAGTTTCAATAATTGTGATGTTAGACTATTCATTTGGGATTGTTCTTCCTTCTTTAAGTGTCCCTGGATCGCTATATACTTTCCTCTTAAGACTGCTTTCGCTGCATCCCACAGAAGTTGGGGATTTGTGTTGTTGTTGTCATTTGTTTCCATATATTCCTTGATCTCTATTTTAATTTGTTCCTTGATCCATTGATTATTTAGGAACATGTTGTTAAGCCTCCATGTGTTTGTGAGCCTTTTTGTTTTCTTTGTAGAATTTATTTATAGTTTTATACCTTTGTGGTCTGAAAAGTTGGTTGGTAGGATTTCAATGTTTTGGAATTTACTGAGGCTCTTTTTGTGAGCTAGTATGTGGTCTATTCTGGAGAATGTTCCATGTGCACTTGAGAAGAATGTATATCCTGTTGCTTTTGGATATAGAGATCTACAGATGTCTATTAGGTCAATCTGTTCTAGTGTGTTGTTCAGTGCCTCCATGTCCTTACTTATTTTCTGCCCGGTGTATGTATCCTTTGGGGTAAGTGGCATGTTGAAGTCTCCTAAAATGAATGCATTGTATTCTATTTCCCCCTTTAGTTCTGTTAGTATTTGTTTCACATATGCTGGCGCTCCTGTGTTGGGTGCATATATATTTAGAATGGTTATATCCTCTTGTTGGACTGAGCCCTTTATCATTATGTAGTGTCCTTCTTTATCTCTTGTTACTTTCTTTGTTTTGAAGTCTATTTTGTCTGATACTAGTACTGCAACCCCTGCTTTCTTCTCTCTGTTGTTTGCCTGAAATATGTTTTTCCATCCCTTGACTTTTAGTCTGTACATGTCTTTGGGTTTGAGGTGAGTTTCTTGTAAGCAGCATATAGATGGGTCTTGCTTTTTTATCCATTCTGTTACTCTGTGTCTTTTGATTGGTGCATTCAGTCCATTTACATTTAGGGTGACTATTGAAAGATATGTACTTATTGCCATTGCAAGCTTTAGATTCGTGGTTACCAAAGGTTCAAGGTTAGCTTTAGTATCTTACTGCCTAACTTAGCTCGCTTATTGAGCTGTTATATACACTGTCTGGAGATTCTTTATTTTTCTCCCTTCTTATTCCTCCTCCTCCATTCTTCATATGTTGGTTGTTTTATTCTGTGCTCTTTCGTGTTTCCTTTAACTGCTTTTAGTGGGTAGTTGATTTTATTTTTTGCCTTTAGTTAGTATTTGGTTGGTCTGCTTTCTTTGCTGTGATTTTATTTTCTCTGGTGACATCTGTTTAGTCTTAGGAGTGTTCCTGTCTAGAACAGTCCCTCTAAAATACCCTGTAGAGGTGGTTTGTGGGAGGCAAATTCCCTCAACTTTTGCTTGTCTGGGAATTGTTTAATCCCTCCTTCATATTTAAATGATAATCGTGCTGGATACAGTATCCTTGGTTCAAGGCCCTTCTGTTTCATTGCATTAAATATATCATGCCATTCTCTTCTGGCCTGTACGGTTTCTGTTGAGAAGTCTGATGATAGCCTGATGGGTTTTCCTTTATAGGTGACCTTTTTCTCTCAAGCTGCCTTTAAAACTCTTTCTTTTTCCTTGATCTTTGCCATTTTAATTATTATGTGTCTTTGTGTTGTCCTCCTTGGGTCCTTTCTGTTGGGAGTTCTTTGTATTTCCGTGGTCTGTTCGATTATTTCCTCCCCCAGTTTGGGGAAGTTTTCAGCCATTATTTATTCAAAGACACTTCCTGTCCCTTTTTCTCTTTCTTCTTCTTCTGGTACCCCTATAATACAGATATTGTTCCTTTTGGATTGGTCACACAGTTCTCTTAATATTGTTTCATTTTTGGAGATCCTTTTATCTCTCTCTATGTCAGCTTCTATGCATTCCTGTTCTCTGGTTTCTATTTCATCAATGGTCTCTTGTATCTTATCCATTCTGCTCATAAATCCTTCCAGAGTTTGTCTCATTTCTGTAATCTCCTTCCTGGCATATGTGATCTCCCTCTGGACTTCATCCCTTAGCTCTTGTATATTTCTCTGCATTCCCGTCAGCATGTTTATGATTTTTATTTTGAATTCTTTTTCAGGAAGACTGGTTAGGTCTGTCTCCTTCTCAGGTGTTGACTCTGTGATCTTTGTCTGCCTGTAATTTTGCCTTTTCATGGTGATAGGAATAGTTTGCAGAGCTGGGACGAGTGACGGCTGGAAGAACTTTCCTTCTTGTTGGTTTGTGGCCTTCCTCTCCTGGGAGAACAGCGACCTCTAGTGGCTTGTGCTGGGCAGCTGCACGCAGAGAGGGTTTCTGCTTCCTGCCCAGCTGCTATGGAGTTTATCTCCGCTGTTGCTGTGGGCGTGGTCTGGCTCGGGCTGCTGTCCGATATGGTGGAGCCACATTGGAGGGGGAGTGGCCGGGAGGCTATTTATCTCAGTGAGGGGCCTCTGTGCTCCCTGCTGCCCAGGGGGTTAGAGTGCCCAGAGTTCCCCCAATTCCCTGCTGTTGGACTAAGTGTCCCAGTATTCTTCTGTCCGGTTTTGGGCTCCCTGTCCCTTTAAGACTTCCAAAAGCACTCACTTTTCTTTGTTCCAAGGGCGCCGGCTGCAGGGACCCGCTCACAGGTCTTGCTGTCCTGTTTCCCTAGTATCCAGGACCCCACGCATGCACTATGTCTGTGCTCTGGTGCAGATGGCTGGGGCTGGGTGTTCAGCAATCCTGGGCTCCCTCTCCCTCCCCGCTCCGACTCCTCTCCTCCCACCCAGAGCTGGGGTGTGGGGCACTTGGGTCCCGCTGGGCCCGGGCTTGTATCTTACCCCCTTCGAGAGTCGCCGGATTCTCGCAGGTGCGGATGTGGTCTGGCTGTTGTCCTGTGTCTTCTGGTCTCTCTTTTAGGAAGAATCGTCTTTGTTGTATTTTCAAAAATATATGTGGTTTTGGGAGGAGATTTCCTCTACTCTACTCATGCCGCCATCTTGGCTCCACCCTCTAATGGGGGATTTTAAAAGATTTATTATTTTATAAGTTTCAGATTTTCCAAAGCTGTGTTTTGCTTTCATGATCACAAAACATAATAAAGATGCTTCACTGAAAGTGACTTGCCCACCTGCTGGGGCTTCCATGGCCGCCTCGGCCAAAGGTCTGCAAGCTCCTCCCCGCACGCTGCCCTGTATTGTTGCCAGCAGCAGCGCACTGGCTGGTGTATGTCCCCTGCCACCCCCACCCCCCACCAGGGCTCTCTGGAGGGCTCCTGCTCTGGCAGATGCCCTTCCCTGGATGCAGCGGGCTCTGATGTGAAGGTGTGTGCCCACAGAGAGCTCAGAGCAGGTCCAGGGGCCCCCAGAAATGAGCTGGATCAGTCAGAGCCGCAGACCCATGTACCAGTTCAGAGAGTCCTGGCTTCTAGGGCCAAATGCAAGCAATGGCCAGAAAGCTGCCCCCTGTGAGGCCGCCTGGGTGGAAATGTTGACCAAGAGGTCACCTTCTGAGGTGGAGGGAGGAACACAGGCCATTGGTGCACTTTAAAGTGTGCGGGGCTATCAGCCAGCTGGAGTTCCACTGTGTGTGTGTGAATGTGAACTGCGCCGAGACCTGGAAAATGCGGCACCAGGGGCGAGCTTGCCCACCGAGATGCGTCCTTCTCCTGTCTGTGCAGAAGCAGGAGGGGCGTCCCTGCTGACCCCTCTTCTGCACAGCCATTTCCTGCTCTTCTAGCACCTGCCTCTTGAGTGGAGTGGGAGCTGAATGAGGGACTGTCTGCAAGGACGCCCTCCTCCAAGTGCCCAGTGTGTGCCCTGACCGCCCGTGTCCCACAGCTCACTGTGCTTGGCCTGCATTCGGTTCCTCCTGAGGCCTGTCAGTTCCGGGAGGGCAGGGGCCTTGTACTGTCTGAGGGCGCACACAGTAGGCACTCCATGAATGTTTGCTGGTAGCTCTGGCAGGGCCGGACCTTGTGCATCTCACCTGCTCTGGGGTTCATGGAGCCTATAGATGTTTGGGGACACCCCACACAGGCAGATACCCCACTGTGTGCCGCAGGCTTCCCACATGAGGGAGTGTCAGCTCTTCCCTGGCAAGAACCAGGGGCCTTGCCTGAAATTCTGTGGGTAACGGACACATGAGCTGGGGTAAGAAAACCGAACATGGAGCTCAGAGCAGGAATCAACACACTGTTAAAGGAAGATTGAAATCTCTGGGTGAATGTTTAAGCATGCTTTTTCTCCATCAGACTGGCTGTCAGGCTTCCTGGGTCGGCTCTGGGTCCCTGCATGGGCCAGGCTGCCTCTCACATGGGAGGGACTGGGCCACGCTCTGCAGCCACTCTGCCCGGCATCAGCTGCCACAGCGCATGTGACATTTAATGACTCGCAGCCACGCCTGGGAGATGTGCTGCTAACAGAGGACCCACCTTCTGTGAGGTTTGGGCTGGTGACTGGAGCCACTTGAACACAGCTAAGGAGCAGAAATATAATAATAAACACCTCGAACATTTTGCTTCCTTTTTAAATAAACATGTGGCACTAATGGGCTGATCACTCCATGTGGAGCGCAGGTCTTTCCTTTGAGCCTAAGTTCACTAACCGGCATGGAGCAGATTTCTCCCCTTTTCTGAGCTGTGTGCACAGGACACGGACTTCTGTTTACACGCTGGGTTATGAGGGATCAAGGGTGTAAAAATCCTTGCACAACCACCTGAGTGAAAAACTGCTCTCTGTCCCTGATCTTTCATTAATATCGTCTAATATTAATTCCATGGTGCTTGTTTAAGTCCCATTTCTCACTCGCAGGGTTTCCTCAAGCATTGAACTTGGTTTTTATAAAAAAGTAGCCCTCTCTTCACCTTTATCAGATTGCATGCTGTTAATATTAATCAATGTACATATTTCTGATAGAAATATGATGGGCATACACAAATTTTTAAAATATGTGTTGGGGTCCTAACCCACAACACCTCAGAATGTGACCTTATTTGAAAATGGGGTCTTTACAGAGGTAGTCAAGTCGAAATAAGCCCCCCAGGCTGGGCCCCAGGGAAGGGGAAGCTGGTCACAGACACAGACAGAGGGAGCCGGCCATGAGAAGCTGGGGTGGGCGTGGCACCTCCACCAGGCATGGAGCCCCCAGACTGCCGGCAAATGGCCAGGGGCCAAGAGAGGCCCCGACCCCCTCACCACCTCACGGGGCAGCCTGCTGAGGCCTCTGCCTCGGACCTCCAGCCTCTGCACTGGGAGGGGAAAGCGCCCGCTGGTTCAGCTGCCCCATCCCACCAGCTCCTCCTTAGCCTTCCAGGCTCAGCTCCCGGACCTCCTCTCTGCCCACACGCTCTCTTTCTGGAAGAGACGGGGATCTCACCAAGTCTCGTGGCTTAAATGTCCCTAAACTACCAGCCCCAACAGTGTGTTTCCAGTCCAGACCCCTTTCCCAAACCAGCCCCGTACAACCAGCTGCCTGTTTGACACTGTTGCTTGGAGCCTAAAGAGCATGTCCCTGACCACGGCCAGCCAGTGCAGAGGACTCACTCTCTCCCAAACCTGCTCTTGTAGAAAGAGAAGTATCTGGCAGAGAATCAGAGCCAGCACTAGGGTGCATGGAAGTTGGTGTCTCATGGGAAAGCTGTCTTCATTCGGACACTTGGGAGGTCCCAGTGTAATGACTAGCTCACAACCAGCTCACCCAGAGGTGACGTCTGCTGGCAGGTAAGCCCTGCCCATGTGCCATGATCTGGGAAATTAATTGCTCTGGTTGAAGTAGCTTGGAGGGTGCATTTCCAAACAGTGTTCCCTAGAGCCTCAGCTGCTTACAGTGGTAGCCTACACGTCAGGGCGCGTTATATTGGTGTTTGCCTATCCCTTCCCTACTTTCTTACCTCCCACCAGAGCTTCCTGGGAAGACCTTCTGAACAAACCACTTTCGTTAATGCCTTGTCTCGGGCTACCCTTCAGGGTAACCCAGTCTTAGATACAAGCCATGCTATCATAAACTTGTGAACAGAGCATAAAAACATGTAAATGTGTAGGTATTCACTGTCTGCGCCCCGTGCACCAGCTGTTGGTTAGGATATCACATGAGATTGCACTCCCACAAAACAGTGGGAAAATAAAGAAGACAATGAAGAAGATATGGATGTGGGAGAAGAGTGGACACAGCTTGGGACACAGAAATCCAGGCCCCAGGATGGTGGGCTGCACAGCCTAAGCTCAGGAGAGCAGAGGTCTCCAGGAGGGAAGTCCCTGGGGAGAAAAACATAATGATGGTGGAGACTTCAGATTTGATGATGCCCTTAAAATATTAGACCTCAAGGACAAGGTAAAATCAGTTTATGCGAGAAAAAGAAGGCAATTAGAAACTCTAGAGGAACCAAAAAGCTATAAAAGGAGGGAAACACAGTGAATGAGTAATATACAAAGTCCAAATGTAAATATGGTTTGCTGACCTTCCAAGCTTTAGAATCAATTAAGCAGAAATCAGAGAATACTTAATTATGATTATGGAACAGCATGCAAACGTTATCAAACTTGACAATATAAAAGTAGAATATAAAAGGGAGGGATGATGGCTAAATAGAAATATGGGGGGGTGTTGCAATTTCATCTTATGAAGGAGGGAACCAATTATCCATCCGTAGTTAATGGAACAAGAAGTACAATTCCAGCCACAGGATCTAGAATGACAAAATGAACACGGGACCTAAAGGCAGTGTGACCACACAGGAGCCGGCCTCACCCTTCCCACTGTAGGAAACCCATAGATGATGCCAAAGTTTGATATTTAATAAATAGGGCTATGAGCATAGTATTGTGCGGTACAGAGCCAGAAGTGCCCAGAAGAACCAACGACAGAATGATCAGAAGTTGCTTTACCCAGGGATGTGCGCTCAGGCTGTGGGGCAAGAGATGCATTTTTACTATTTGATTTAAAAGCCAACATTCAAGTACGTTGTGTTTTTTGTAACGATTTTAAAATTAACTTTAATTTTTGTTTATTTAAAAAACCTACCAGGTACCCTGCTCCTGTGCTCACTGTGTGGTTCATTTGGAAGCTCAGAGTGCGTTGTTTTTAATTGCCTGTCAGTTGCGCTTTGTTCTGTCGCTGACCTTCTCTTGTGCGGATGGCTGAGGACACTGGACAGGGGCAGGGAGCTTAAATACCTGCTCTAGGAGTGAATGGCACAGCATCATGACTGGGTGACTAATTGCCAATACAGGATATTTTCATGATGACATTTCCCCTGTGACACCCTCTCTTCAATGACAGGGAGGCGTCTGAAAGGGGCGATAGTGGCTAATGATGTGGGTGGAGGCATGTCTGTCCCGGCTGCTGTCACTGAAAGCTCCCTGTGCTGCATGGTCTCTACCTCGTCACACCCCAACTTTACATAATTAAACCTGACTGGACCACGTCTCCTGGTAACTTCCAAACTACCTGGGTCCCCTGATGGAATCCTGTTGTAACAGGAGGTCCTGTTCTACATGTGGCTTCTAACCAAAGGTACCTGCAAAACTCGATCTGAAAGTAGAGGCTAGAAGAGGTAACAGTGAAAGCCATGTGCTGTTAATTTTATGGTATGAAACTTAGTGACACATGCTAGCACCAGGACAACACTGTGATTTGAGTCAGTGCATTCTCCAAGGCATTTATGGGCAGGAAGTGCTTGGAGAGCTGCAGGCGCAGCGCTGGGCAGAACGCTGCCTTCCTGAGTGCTGCCTCCTCATTTCGAGACTGAGACTCTCAGGGCCACAGGGATTAAATGAACTGTCCTCAGCCCCATCCGCTGGACTCCAGGGCAAGTGGCTTGCATGTCACTCTGGCTTCTTGGAACTTAACTACTTGTGTAGAAACTGTGTTGTTAGAGAGTCAGACCAGACACACGCAAGTAGTTTGTGCATTTAAGCTGTGTTCTTCCAGGTAGCTTAGTATCTGCAATTGCTGTAAACGCTGTGAGCAAAGGGTGTTTTCACTGCAATGTGGTGTTTTGTATAAGAATGGTGAAGAGCAAGTTGGATGCATCATAAAGCCAGAGAGCACATTTTCTGGGGATCCAGTGTAGCTAAGTGTGACACACACAGACCTGGAAGTCAGAAAGGCCCACCGCCGTCCAGCACGGTTCGGGGAAGGTTGTCTGTCTATGTCTGCACACAAGACTTACCTCAGAGCCCTGTCCAGGGCCTCTTGGAGGAAGCCAGAAGACACCCCCTGTGAGGGCCACTCCCAAGGGGAGGCTGCAAAATGGTGGTTGGAGATTGGAGAATGCGGCACGTGTAAGTGGAGGGAAAGAAGTTTCTGGCTGCGCATCACGTTGGCCCAGACGTGGCTACCTCGGGGAAGCTGAATGTCAGTTTTGCAGGCTCGGAGACTCACTGAGCACCCCACTGAAAACCACAGCATCTGGGAAGTGTGGAGGGAATGGGCACGTGAACACCTGCGGGGAGGCGGCGCCTGTGGGAAGACTGAAGCTGGCAGGTTGCTGCTCTGTGTCTGAAATGGGGAGGGGTGGCAGGCACCCCAGTCCCCACCCACAGTCCCCCCGGGAAGCCGGCCTCTCCACTCTGCCTTCCTCCTCTCAGGGGAAGGGCCTGAGGGCGGATCTGAGCATGGAGGTACAGGACACCTACTCGTGCACAAGACACGGGAAAGGGACAGGGAGTAAGAGAACCTCATTCCCTGCGGAGAGACTTAGGTTCCAGAAGAGGCTTTCCTTTTGCCATTTTACTGCTTAGAAGAATTACTTTTTTTTTATAGAAGGAATACATGCTCATTATTGAAAATTGAGAAAACACAAAAATTATTGAAACCAACATGTTCTTGCGAAATGTTTAACTCAAGCAAAGACTGTGGCATCACAGTGGCAGAGGCATCACGGAATAATTTGGGAAGACTTCTCTCCCTGATTCTGCCAAGCCTGGGACTTCTGTGTTCTTTAAAAGCATGAAACAATTCAACAGGGGAACAACCGCAATTTAAATTTCTTCTATTAAATAAAGAAAATGTTTAAATATTTGTATTTTCTTTGAATTTAGCTTTTGCCACATCCTATTCATTTTCTTGTGTCAGGTTCTCATTTTACTTTTTAAATTAGTGTATAATTGGAGTCTTTATTTTCTTTTGAATAGTGATTAAAAAGATTTTGTTCTTCAAGTTGCATAATTGTTTTTTATTTAAAACTCCTATTATTTGTTTTTAATTCTCTTTTATTGTCCTTCAACAAATGCATCATCCAAAAACTTCATCAAGGATTTCTTTGAAAACTGGTATATGATTATTTTCCATAAATGTTTGTTATTTTAAGTGATGGGGAAGTCCTTGCCTTTGAAAACAATTTGCCGTACAGTCATTAATGCACAGTTTACTGTATTTCATAGCTCCTGTTTTTTTCTACTTGATCTGTCAAAGGCTGAGAGCTGTGCTCACCTCTGACAACTCTTGATGTAAATGTAAACTTCTTGTGCTCCTCATGATTTCCTTATCATGATATCTATCTAATTAAGGTATGACAACCTTTTCTCATTGTGAGTCACACATCTTGTCAATTCAAAGGCCCTCTGCAGCCCCTCCTCCCCGGGGCTCCCAGGAGGGTGCAGGGGGACACTTTTGAGTCCCCTGTCTTGGGAGTGGCCCAGAGATAAGCTCTGGGTTCTGGGCTCTAGAGTGAAGTTCCACGGAGCAGCTGGACCTCAACTGTCAGCCCGAGGCAGAGCCCCCAGCCAAACAGCAAACCCCAACGGAGAGGCGCCTGCTTCTTTTTGTAATACTTCCGTATTATCTCCAAGACCTTTGCAACAGACTGTCTAAATGTTTAGGTGAGTTTTTCTTGTGAGGGAAGTACATTCTCACAGATTCAGAGTTTATGTAAAAGAGCCCCAGATACAGTGAATTTCTAGATTCACTATGTTCGATTTTAAGAAAATTTCATTAACTACGCTGTAAATGAAATGGGTGTTTAAGGAAATGGGTTAGTTTACCCTGAGTCACTGATACAGTCCCCAGCAGTGGTCCCTCTAACTTCACGGTATTCATAAATGGAATATAGTTGACAATCAGACTTAATCCATAGAGGAATTTAAGATTTTAAATTCATGACTTTCATATATTAAATATTACTGAAACCAGGAAACTAAACAGTATGTTTTCTGCACAAAAAGCCACCTTGGAGAGCAGCCTATCCATGTGCAACCACTGGGGAGACAGAGGTGAACTGACAGGCTGACCCTGCAGGTTTCCACGTCCAGGGAGACCCCCTTACACCTCTGAGGTGAGAAGCTGAGGGTGGCTCGGGGCCATTAACTGTCCATGTCACTGAGTCGCTGGTGTTTGACATCTACCCACAAGCTCACACCCAAACCCCTACTGTAGTTACTGATGGTATTTCCCTTTATGTACCTGTTTATCCACATGCATCTTAAATTAACTTTTTAAAACATTTCTGTGAGTTCTTCTAATTTTGTTTTAGGTTTAACTGAACATTCTACAGATCAAAATAATTTACATGCCTGCTTCCACGTAAATAACTTCCACTTCCCATGTTTGCTCTCTCCCCACTGCCCCTCTTGGCAAACAGAGTTCTACATTTTAAGCCTGTCTTTAAAGAAAGAGATGCCCTGCACACCGTACCATTTATCGCGGAGGTTGGGACATTGGAAAGGTGAGAGATTAAAAAGCCTTGCGGGAGCCCGGGGTGTCTTGCGGAGCAGAGCTGACTGGCAGGCGCAGAGCTGAGGAGGAAGCCACTGGGTCTGCAGGGGCCCCGTGCGGGCCTGGGGCCGAGTCCGGAGGGAGAGCTGGGGACGGAGAGTGGCTCCTCATCTTGGCTCACGACTCTCTCTGCACACTTGCAGCTGATCACGGGAGCAGGGGCCCCGGAAGGGGGGACATCCGCTTTCCCTTGGGGCAGTTGTTCCTGAGCTCCGGGCCTGGGCGCTCATGCCTGGGAGCCCCAAACCTCATGTGGCTGGAGTTGCCAGCCCTCCTGCTTTGCTGTGAGCAAAAGGTCGGCAGGGATCCGAGGTCCCCTGGGGTCTGAGGGCCGTGTTAACAGGAAACAAAAGTGTTTCCTGTGGGATGAGCCTGTTATGTTTCTGTGATGCGAACAATGTCAGCAGACAGTCTCTGGGCTCCAGGCGGGAGTCCCAGACCCCGGCCAGGCTGCGGGTTTCATTAGAGGCTGGAGGGAGATGGAACATGTTTAACTTTTACCAGCCAAGTTCTGAACCTTTGGCAGTGAGCCAAGAGATTAGCCACTTGGAAAACCACCTTCTCTGCCTCGCCTGAGCCTCCGGTACTGTATACTGTTGTTTTCTCCCCAGTCTGTGATGGACGGTGACCGTTTAGAAAGAGTGTATCACTTGGGACTCATCAGCAGGGTGACGAAAAATAATGCTGAGTTTACCTTAAAACCACCCACAGAAGGCTTACCAAAACCACACTTGGGCAGCTCATTCACCCAGTGCTCACAGAAACAAGAGCAATTATCTACCACAATACATGATGAAAGGCCAACGTAGAGTGTAATTCTCACTTAAGTAGATTTAACTTTAAGTGGGTTACTTTTAATTCCTAGCACTTTGCTAAATTGTTTTCATTCGACCTATTTTTCATTATCTGCCTGATGGCTGCTAGACTATTAATTCCGATAGACTCAGCTGAGCCTCTCTTGAGCGCGGTCCGTACAGTTTCACACTGGCTGGCATCCCTCGTGTTGTTCCTGAGGCCCCAGCGGAGAAGCGGACCAGGCCTGCCGTGCAGGAAGCTGAGCTCCCTGCTAGACATCTGCTTCACCACCCGCCCAGCACACTTCACTTCTGACACCTCTGGGCACCAAACTGTGGGCTGAGCCCCCACCAAGCCATTCTGCAGCCCCAGCTCGCTGTCTGGCAGCTGAACCCTATTCGGACACCATCTGTCCACCTGAAGAGAGCGTCTGATCCCACAGGCTAAGGGCTCAGTCTCACTGCCACCCCTCCACATCAACCCCAAAGGCAAGTAGCAGGTCCCCAGGTGACCTACCACTTTTGTCCAATTTGGCTGCAAATTGGAGGTTCCTGACCCCACCAGGTTCTACCAATCTGCTGGGTTGGCTCACAGAACTCAGGAAAACACACACTTACATTTACCAGCTTCCTGAAGGACATGGTAAAGGAGACAGCTGGATAGCCAGGAGGAGAGATGCACAGGGGACATCTGGGAGGGTCCCCACGCAGGCTCTTCTGTCCTGTGGAGGCGGGTGCGTTGCTCTCCCAGGCTGGGTGGGCTCCCCCACCTGGAGGTTCTCTTGGCCCCGTCCTGTTGGGACTGTATGGAGGCTTCCACCGTGGACAGGATCAGTCCCAGGCGCCTCCCCTCTCTGGAGGGTGCGAATGGGGCTGAAGCTTCCCATCGTGGCCCCGTCTTTCTGGTGAGCACCCTCCTGGAGCCCTCAGGAGCCACCCAGAGTCACCTCATTAGAACACAAGATGCTGCTGACACTCTTACCACCTTGGGAAGCGTGAGGGCCAAGGAGCCCTGTGTCGGGACTGGGGGCAGAGATGACACACATAATCCCTGCCCCTGTGCCCTCCAGAGCGACCCTGTCCTGCGGCAGGGCGAGTGTGCCACTAGCCCGCCGAGGTCCTGGTGCCTCCCGTCCACCCTGGTTCACACCGCTGCTTGCTTCTGCTATTTTGAGTATTTCTCCCAACTGCTTATCAATAATTCCTTTAGACAGTCAAGTGCAACATCCTCCTCAGACATGAAATGAATCACTAGCTGCTAGCAAAAGTCAGTGAAAAAGCAAATTTGAGTAATAATTCAGACATTATATAAAGATAATACTCACTAACAGACTTACTTTTAAAAACTAATAATATAAAAGATATGAAATATTAAAAGAGATATGTCATATGGAATATGGAAGAGGGAGAATAATTATCATTTTGCAATTGCTATGAGTTACAGGTTTTTTTTTTTTAAGTGCAGGCTTTCCTCTTAATAAAACTGTCATTAAGCAAAAATACTGACAAATGCTAGGCTTCGGTTTTAGTGTGTAAGAGTGAAGTTATATGCATGTTTGTGAAATTTTTGTATAAATTTTCTATCTGGGATAAATATTAATTAAAGTAGGAAAATACAGTGTTTTGTCCAAGTAATGGAATGCTTGGTGTTAATAACAAACACAAACAAAACCTTGTGAATTGATATGTGCTGAGTGTTCTTGCCTGCTGCAGACATCCCCCTGTGGCATTTGATTTTAGCACAACGTGGCAAGGTAAGTTGTCCAAAGACTTGAAGAAGAAATGGGGAAGAGGTCTGGGAGCCCCTGTCTCTGGCAGGCCCATCCGCAGACGCCCGCATCAGCTTCTCTGCATTCTCCACCCTCCCTTTGAAGCAGGGCGGGCACTGAGCAACCGTTAAAGAGAACTGAGCGTCCTGTCCACTGCCCTTCACAGTCCCACTAAAGAACTGAACCAGGGAGGCCACGGGAGGAGAATCTCTTTTGTCAAATACTCCAGCCAGCAGTGCTGAATTTGGGGTGGTTGCCATTGGAAACACTTATCAACTGGTGGTCAGAACCTCTGGTGGATTTCACGGTCCAGTGTGGAGTTAGAGAAAAGGGATTCTGTACCAGTATGACCCTGAAGAATCTGTGCCCCTAATGTGTGTGTCTCCTGCCTGAAATGAGAATCAGACCTCCAGGTCGGCTCAGATCAAGGACACTGCGAAGGACGCGGGTAGGCTCAGGAGAAATAGGCGTATCCATTCAAACGTGTTTCAGGTGAAATCTTACCTTAAATAAACCCGGGAGGGAGAGTAGAAACCACTTTTTAAAACCTGCATTATTTGCAGGGCAATCAGATAGATAAGGTCACTAATGCATTTGATTTTCCTTCTATCATCTTTATACACACTGTATTTTTCCCAGTCTTCTCTCCCTAGATGGGGATAGGTGTTACCTTGTTTTAAGCAAAGACAGCAGAGATGAGAGGGTGGGCAGAGCATCTGCCCTCGAGTGCCCATCCTCGCTGAGCCGTGCTGGCTGCAGGAAGTGCCATGTCCTTGGGATAATCGGCCTCCGTTCCCTCCTGCGGGCTCACTGCTCCCTGGGCGCTGGCACCCCCACACTGCTGGCTTTCCGCTGCCCACTGCTCACCACGGTGCCACCACCCCAGGACCCTGTCCCCTGTCACCAGTTCCCTCACAGGGCTTCCCTTGGCATGTCCACTGCCCACAGGGGCTGGGGCCCTGGTGTTGTGAGGGGTTGCTGTTTGAATGGCACATTTCAGTTGGAACCAAGGCTCATGGAGCCCTTATGATCTGAGGCTTTGGGGGCACCCATCTCACTCCACCCCAGGTGTAGGCAGACCCCAGTTCCTGTAGTCATGCTGAAATCCTCATTTCCTCCTTGGCCATCAAATGAGGACCATTACCCCTCTCAGAGGCCTGCTACATTCTTTAGCCCAGGGGCTTGTCCTTCACCCCAATGCCAGCAATGGTGGGTGGGGTCCCTCTCCTATTCTGAGCTTTAACTGTTTTCCACATGTTTTGGTTATTTGTATTTTCATTTTCCTTCAGTTCAATTTTTCAAAGAGATTTCTCTTTAGCAATTTGTGAAAAACATGATATAACATGACCCAGTGATGGTTAATGATACAAGGTCTTCTTTCAGTTGAAAGCTAGTTAATATAATTCACCATCTTAACAGTATAAAGGGGAAGAAACAATCCTCTCAATAGATGCAGAGAAACACTTGTGCAAAATTCAGCACCTATTCATTGTCACAAACACCCAGAAAACTGGGAACAGCAAGACATGCCCTCAGTCTGACCACGGGCACCTGCAAAATGAAAATAGGTTGTGAGGGATGCTTGCACGAGTGTAGTGTGGTGTGCAAGCTCTTGGAGACAAGCTCAGAAGTCCTACCGAAACTTTACTGAAAATTACTAGGACTTAGCAGTTACACTGCCA
This sequence comes from Manis pentadactyla, assembly GCF_030020395.1. Taxonomy (NCBI): domain Eukaryota; kingdom Metazoa; phylum Chordata; class Mammalia; order Pholidota; family Manidae; genus Manis; species Manis pentadactyla. The sequence continues at coordinate 140,744,537 of NC_080020.1, read as the reverse complement.
GATATTTACCCATGAGACATGAAAGTTTATTTTGACAAAAGAACTTACACAAAAATGCCCCAAACAGCTTTATTCCTAACAGCCTCTGATAGAAGCATTTCAAATGTCTGTAAAGAGAACAATGGGTAGCAAACTACTTAATCAAGTGATGATGTTGATGAAGCTGGCGGACAGAACGCTGAGCAGAAGAAGCGGGAGATAAAAGCGCACAGACATTGTGAATCCGTGACATGAAGTTCTTGGACAGATCATGCTAATCTGTGGTGACAAAAACGAGAAGCTTGCTTTGTGGTGGAGGATGGCTGACTCTGAGGCATGTGAGGGAACTACAGATATGCAATGGTTACACGTGTGTGTGCACCTTTCAAGCCCCATCAAACTGCACACTCAGGGCTGGTGCATTTCATGGTGTGTAAGTTGGAGGTAAAAGCAAAGACCCGTAGCCCATTGACCTCTGGCCACAGGCCTGTTTTCACTATGTCTGTGGATTGGCACACCTGCAACTGCTTTCTGTGTCCTCTGGCCCTTGGGTCTGTCAGGCCGCTCTTTGTATAACACCTGCCCAAAGTCAGGCAGGCAAGCCCAGAGATGCCCAGTGCTGGCTCTCAGGGGTGAGACCTCGCCGGCTGGCCTTCGAAGCGTCTTTCCTGATGGGACAGGAGCCAGTATTTCTCTCTCATGGGGAGAGAAATTATATGTATCGAAAGGAGAAGAGTAGACTGTCCCTTGTGAATTTAGGTTGGAATTAGAAGTATTACCAGTGAGGTCATGGTTTTATTTTTATGGTTGGAAAAATGCAGATGTGTCTATCTATATATATGAACACCGGTTCCTGGACCGCCTGTTTCTTTCCCAGCGCTGTCTGCAGAGAGCATCTAACGTGGGGGTATGCTGGTGGCAGTGAGCACACGTACCTCCAGATCTTGGTTTCTAATCACTTTCCTTCCCTGAAGGGACATGGGGACCCCGAGGAGGAGGCTGATGGAGGCCGAGGCAAGGAAAGCCCAGGGCATGTTGTTTTCCAGAAAGTAAGAAATGGCCCCCAACTTCCAGGGACTTCTCCAGGCCATGATTTTGTGACAAACATCTCAGAGCTTAGTTGCCTAAAACAACAGGTGATCATTACCTCCCACAGTCTCTGGGTCACTGGCTCGGTTGGAAGGTCCTTGTTTGGGGTCTGTGGTAAGATAGCAGTTACTTGCAGCCTGGGGTTTCAACATGTTTGCTGCAGTGAATACGGACGCTGCCTTATAGTTTACATTACTGTGAAGACCAGGACATGGCTGACAAAGACACAGCTTTATTTTTGTCACATGAGGAGTGACTGGAGGGGAGTGTCAGCTGTTATGGCTGTGCAGCCTGGAGGTGCTGGGAGACTCCTGGTCAGCAGACGGCGGCCCAGGCTGCAGGCCCCACATCCACCCCCACAGGAGAGGCGAGAGGAGGGCATGAGTTTGTGCCCCATCTGAGAAGTAATGGGGCCTCTGGGAAGCTCCCACATTCTGGTGCTGGCCTGGGCCTTGGCTTGGGACACATCCGAGCCCAGGACACCCCTGCCTCTGTGCACAGTCCTTTCTTTCCTCAGCTCATCTTTGTTCTCATGCAGAACACATTGTAAAACTCTTGCTACGACTCACCATGAATTCCAAACAAAACAAACCAAAAACACATTTAAGAAATATGTAATAGTTTCTAAAAGTGGTTTCTTCCAAAGACGCTCATGCCTCCTGTGGTCTTATAGAGGAAGGCATTTTGTTCTCCCCACCACCTTTCTTTTTGCTGTTACTGACGTTTCTGCCGTTCCCTCTGACCCAGCATTCGGTCCCCTTGCTGCCTCTACACTGAGCGGTCAGCAAGGAGGCCTCTGGCAATGAGAACGTGGCTCTGCGCCCCTTCTGGGGGCCAGGCGGGCAGTGTACCGGGTCTCCCTTGGGTCTGTCAGGCTGCTCTTTGTATAACACCTGCCCGAAGTCAGGCAGGCGAGCCCAGAGATGCCCAGTGCTGGCCCTGAGGGGTGAGACCTCGCCGGCTGGCCTTCGAAGCGTCTTTCCTGATGGGACATGGAAACGCTCTGTGGCATCACGTTCACGAGGAGTGGGACCCCGGCTGGGGGAGCCTGTGGCCTCGAGCTGCCGCTGCAGCCGGCCCAGCGACGTGCGGCCTCCTCTTTGCACTGCCTCCTGGTTCACACACCAGGACCTCGGCCTTCTGCTGGTCACACCCCAGGGTGCATCTCACCTGCTCCGGAGGGGGTTTACCAGGTGAGCCAACAGCATCAGCGTGTGGAGGCAGCAAACACCTAATTAAAAAATAACAGTGACTTAACACAGGTTCATTTTCCATTTTTTTAATCCAAGTGGAGATCTTTACAACTTAGACCTGATATTTTTAATTATCCTTTTCTCCCTTTTTGGAGGTGCCGCTGCACCCACGGGCTCTACTCTTGTGTGATGCCTGGCCACGGGGAAAGGGGTGCCATGTGCGGACCTCAGCAAGGGGGCCCCTTGTGATGGGCCTTCCCTCATCAGTCCAGTGGCTCGTGGGGTTGGTGCCCTGACACCTGGAGCAGGACCCTGCCAGGCGGTGCTGAGAAGGGCCGTCGAGTTTCCCGCCCCGTCTCTCTTTGGGCCCAGAGATTCCCCGACAGACTCCAAGCAGCACCCTGCCCCCGGGAGGTCCTGTCGGCGGCTCTGCTCAGGGTGAGCCTTCACTCCAGCGTCCGAACCCCGTGTGCGCCCTGCCTGCGTGCATCCGGTGGAGAAGTGCCTGGAGGGAAGCGGCCGCACGTCCGCCTGCAGCTGCCAGGGCCCCCGGGCTCTGCCGGGAGCCGCAGTGGCGTCCGCCTGCCTCCATGGTCAGCGTAGTGGTCCAGCCTGCCGGACCCCGCGGGGCTCGTGGGCTCGCTCTTTCCAGACAAGTCTTGAATGATGTCCAGAGGGGACTCAGCTCCTCTTTTCTGTTTTTCTCCACCTGAAAAAGGGACAATAGAATTAAACAAGACAGAACAGAAAAGCAGGGGATGCTGTGCCCGGCTCACACCTGAAGCCAGGCTGCTCCCCTGGCAGGCGCACAGCGGGATGGGCCTCTGTCGGGGGTGAGGCCCCAGGATGCTGGGCGGCCTGGACATGGGCCACAGCGGGGCCATGCCGCGCCACTCCTGGCCTCCCTCTCTGGGGTGCTGTGAGCTCAGTTCTCACACTAGGACCCCCTGTCTCACTCTTTGCCAAAAAAAGAGGCCAGAGAAAAAGCAAGATTCCGCTCAGGGACACCTGCACCGAGCACACACCCAGTGTATGGGCTCTGGAGAGGTGGGGATATGTGGACAGAAAAATACATGGAATGGGAAGATGCTGACTTTACAGGTGGTGTGGCAATACCAGTATAGCACAGATCAACCAGAGAGCAAGGTACGGGGGCCCAGGAGGCACCACACTGACAAAGGGCCAGCTCACAAAGAGGGACAAAACCCCTAAATGTGTACACACTTCACAGCAGAGCTGCAGAAGGTACGCACCCCAAACTGACAGAGTAGAAGGGGAAAGAGACAAGCCCACACTTACACTTGGAGATGGCTGCTTTCCTCTCTCAGCAATTAGCTGAGCATGGGACAGAAAATCAATAGGAATAGAGAATACTTGAATAACACTACTAACCAACTGGACAGATGCGCTCAGTCCTTCCAACCGCAGGAGAACGCTTCACAGTTAGAACATCTAGAGATTCACCAAGAAAGCCCAAACCCTGGGCCATAAAACACATCTCAATGAATGTGAAAGGATTAACTCAGACAGCAGATGTACTCGGACCACAGTGAACATCAGTTAGAAATTGTTACAATTTGACAAGATGATGAAAACAAAACCCTCTAAACTGGGCTAAATATTTGCAAAGGTATTTTATGAAAGATGTATAAATAGCTAGTATGCATTTCCAAAAAGGTCATCAATTGTTTGGAAATGTGAGTCACAACTGTAGTAAGGTACCATGATACAGCCAACAGCACGTCGGAAATGGGAGTGACCGGGCATCTTGTGCTGCTGAGGGCAGGGGACAAGCACACTTCTCGAAGATCGCTGGTTGGAGCAGGGGTGGTCCACTGCTTCCAGAACAGAGAACAGGTTAGTGGTTCTTTCCACAATCAAACATATACTTACCAGACCACCTACTAATTCTACTCTTTAGATATTTATCTAAAAATAATGAAAACACACGTCTTCCAGAGACTGACCCGTGAAATGTCCTAGGAACTTTAGTTGTAATGGTCAAACCTGGAAACAACTCAGAGATTCTTTGAGATGAATAAAGAAATCATAGTAGAGACGTGCAGTGAAATACACTCAGCCATGAAAAGAAGGGAATTGCAAACACAGGCACTTATCTCAAAATCATCGTGTTGAGTGAAAGAAGCCAGCTACAGAAAGAACATGCAGGTTCTAGAAATGCGATGATATGCAGGACACCAACCAGTGGAAGTTTTCCTTGGGCTGGGGGAGGGAGGAGGTGGATGGAGAAGGGCTCCCGGGGAACTTCTGGGGTGCTGACAAGGCTGTGTCTCTTCACCGGGGTCCTGGATACGCACCTGTCAAAATGAACGTAAGATTGGTAACATCTGTCGTATGTAGATTATGTCTCAATAAATTATGACTTCTTTAAGTTTTGTTTCAAGTTTTAAAATGTCTGAATTAATAACAACAACGAAGGAGTGAGCAAGCAGGTGGTAGTCCTTGGCCTGTGAGAGGGTGGCTGGTGCTGGCCCCCGTGTCCAGGGTGGGTCGGAGAGCAGGTGAGGACATGCTTCGCTGAGGCTTGTCCTGCTGAAGGGATTCTTCTCAAACCTCAGGACTAAAGAGGCAGAAGCCACGGCACAGCTGTCAGCACATTTCTTCAGTCTTCCTCCCATGACAACATCGTGGCATCAAAAGCCATTAACCCACTGGTTTCCCCTTCTCTCTGGGTGAGCGTTCTGTCCCTGATCCCAAAGCCCTGAGTGGGGAGACCCCCAGCCAGGAGGGGGTGTCACCTAGTCACTGTCAGAGACACTGAGGGCCACCAAACGTACAGCAGAAGGGGCAGCGCCGGGTGGTCATTTCATGCCTCCATTTCTTTCTCGGTTGTGACCTCTCTCTCTTACTCTTGGGGATGAAGCGCCGCAGACCCTGGATGCTGCTGGGCTCTGAGAGTCCTTCACTTTTTTGGAATAAAGGGATGCAATATGGCAAGTGTGCGTGAGCTCAGGCTTCTCATGGGCAGGCGAGTGTCACAGGCTCCCAGGGCCTGGGAAAGAGTCGGTCAGGAGCCCAGCTGCGCCTGGTGGGAGGAGGGGCTCTGGTGCCCCCACACTCATTCAGGACGCTAGGGGCTGAGTGGCCAGGGTCAGGGGTGGGCGGTCAGAGCTCTGACTCAGGGGGCTAAGAGGTGCCCTCCCTGGCTGCCGGCCACCTGGGTCCCTGACATACTGTCCCATGCCTGCCACCCCATGCTGCTAGATTCTGGATAAGAATCAGAGAACTGCTAAAACTTGAGATTCAAGGGCCACATTCCCAGGGACCTAGTTCAGTGGGTCAGCCAGGCTCCTGATGAATGCGGGACCAGGGTCAAGCTCGGGCTCCTGCAGTGGTCAACGGTGCAAACCTTCTCTAACTAAGGGGAATTCCAGATGGTTTACCTTTAATTTCTCCATTGGGAGCTGGGCAAAGCCTACTCTCTGGGATCTCTCTGGCCATTTATTGCAACCACACGTGGCTTTACTGAATGTCAGCATGATCTCAAATAAGAGTGGCACTGACCTAGTAAGGCTGGGGTGGCCCCCTGACCTCTCACCTGGCCCTGCTCCTGAACCCCCGCTCGGCCTAGGGGATGGACAGAGACGCTTACTGGCAGAATCCGAGCAGGTCACCAGGGAAGTATATTTTGGACAAAGCTTTCATTTTTCTCTCCTTTGAGACCTCATCTCATTAAATTTTCTGTGATCTAACAATTTCTTTTAAGAAGCTTGGAAAAATGATCCTATGATGCTCCATTTCAATAACTAACCATCTCTATTCTACAGAAAATCTTAAATATTCTTGGCACCCCCACTGCAGTTCACACCGCTGGCTCCCGTTTTTGTTAACATTTTTCTGGAAGACGTTTGAGCAGAAAATGTGGGAAACCCTCAGAAATGAGTCCTGTGGCCCTGGGCTCCCTTAGGACCTCGAGGCTGATGCAGCCAGGTGCTGCCCTCCAGGCACACCAGCGGGGAGCCTCCTGGCCTCTACGGGAGGTGGCCCTTAATCTTTGGACTCGGCGAGTGACCATAAAAAACCTGTTCTCTAAAGTTTCGGTATGGATGTGGCCCACTGGTGATTAGGAAGTGCTCCCCTGGATGGGAGGGCGTGTCCCAGACAGGAGCGGGCAGGGCCCGTGGCTCACTGTGTCCAGACGCCCCACTCAGCATCCTGTGGTGTCCTCCTGGCCCCTGCACATGCATGCCTTTGGGGAGTCCTGAAGGTCCCCTCCTGGCTGATACCTGCCTGTGACTGACGGCCTCTCCTGGGGTTCCCTCAGGTCACCTTGTTAGGACCTGAAACCTGGCGGAGCTGTGCCGTGTGGACACAGGAGCTGTCCCAGGGTCAGCAGACACCAACGCCTCCATTCCTCTCTCAGGACGGGCTTGTCACACAGCCACTGTGGCCTCAAACATGGCCCGCAGCCAGGAGCACGCAGGAAGGTGGGATGTGGGTGCTTTACACCCTCACCTGGCCTTGTGTCTGTGTGCCTCGTCCCTCAGTCCTGCTGCTTCAGACCGTCTGCCCCAGCCTCTGGGTTAGCACCTGATGCTAACAGTCCCCAACCCGTCCCTTTGCTCAGAATGTCCGCTGAGGAAGCATTGATTGCAGTGCATATTTTTGTTTGCTAGACACCCATTTCTCACCTGCCTATTTGATGGTGACCGAATGCTCTGACTTCCCCAGGTAGCGTGGCCCATGACCCCAGGCTGTGCCTCTTACACAGGTAAAAGCCCATGGCACGCATTGTTCCCACTGACGTGTGAGCCCGTGGCATCTGCTCACCTCCACGCGGCTCTGACCATGCCTGCCCCTCCTCTGGTCCTGCTGTTATGTGGATGCATTTGCCACCTTTCACCCTACATGTTGTCACTAGCCTATCCTGGGGCTTTCCCCAAAACAGAGGCTGTGGGAGAAAATCTGGAGGGTCAGTGCCCTGCTGATTCCTGCCCTGCTGGCCTCCTGTGTGAGGACAGTTGGCTTGGCCACCACAAGGTGCTGTGGACACTGAAGGTGCCACTGTACCCACGGGCTCTCCTCTTGTCTGATGTCCAGACATAGGGAAAGGGGTGCCACTTGCTGGCTTCAGTGAGGGGGCAGAGCTGGCACAGGTCCTGATGGGACCCCGCCAGTCGTGGGTCCAGCGACTCGCTGCCCCCTCACATGGGATGTGGACCAGTTTCCAGCCTTTCTTTCCCTGCTCTCCCAGCTGTAAAATTGTAGCACTGATGTCGTCTACCTCACACTGCTGTCTATTTAACTGCATAATCTCTTTTTAAATAAACTATTATATTTATTAAAAAAAAATAACAGTTTGCCCAGTTCTCCAGCTTCCCAGCCCTTGCCTCTGGCAGCTGTCCATCTGTTCTCTGTGTCTGTGAGCTTGGGGTTTTTGTTTTCTGCTGGTTGTTTAATTTTTAGATTCCACATATAAGTGAAACCACATGTTATTTGTCTTTCTCTGACTTATTTCACTTAGTGTAAAGTCCTCTAGATCCATCCATGTTTTGCAAATGGCAGGGTTTCTTTCTTTTCATGGTTGAGTAATATTCCACATCTCCATTATACATCAACTATGAGTGGACACTTAGGCTGCTTCCATGTCTTGGCTGTTGTAAATAACGTGGCGACAAACATAGGGGTGCATCTGTCTTTTTGAGTTAGAGTTTTTGTTTTCTTCTGATAAATTCCCAGGAGTGGGGTTGTTGGATTGTATGGCATTCCTATTTTTAGATTTTGAGGAACCTCCATACTGCTTTCCACAGCGGCCGCACCAGTTTACATTCCCGTAGTGTAGGAGGGTCCCCTTTTCTCCATGTTCTTGTCAACACTTGTTATTTCTTTATAGGACAGTGGCCATTCTGACTGGTGTGAGGTGACAGCTCACTATGGTTGTGATTTGCACTTCCCTGGTTAGTGATGTGGAGCATCTTTTCATGTGTCTGTTGGCCCATCTGTATGTTTTCCTTTGAAGACGTGTCTGTTTGGGTCCTCTGCCCATTTTTTGATCAGCTTGTTTGTTCTTTTTGTTATTCACTTGTACTGAGGAGACCATGCATCCAGACACGATGCTGCCTCAGAGATCATAGGCTGCTGGCTGGGTGCTGGGATGGAGGGAACTGTGGGTCTTGGGCATCCAGGGGTACCTCACATAGGGCCAGGGAACAACCGTGTGCTGTGGTGGGAACAGCCCCCGGGGAGCACACCTCCCAGATCCGGGCCTCCCTGCCCGCCCTTGTGGGGGCTGCACTGGGCACTCCCGTGCTTCGGGCAGATGGTCATCAGCAAATACCATGCGAGGACGGGCTGGGGGCTCTATGCATGGGGCTCGTCCTGATGAGGGCCACCCTGGGGGAGCCAGCCTCAAGGGGATGGAAGGCCACATGGCGAGGGGCCAGCCGTGCCCAGGTGCCACCAGGCCTGCTGACTGAGAACAGCCCCATGAGGCAGCCCGAGAGAGACCAGAAGGAGGCCAGTCCTGCCAAATGACGGATCTTAAGACCCAAGCGCGTGTTGCTCTGAACCGTGAGCTCTGCGGAGACCGTCGGGCAGCAGTGATGATCGGTGCAGTGTACGTCGACCAGACAAAGGTCTCAGTGGTTGTTTTCATGGCCTTTATATAGGATGAATCCATTAAGAAATCTGAATAGTTTACTAAACTTTAATCTAAGTGGCAATTGATTTACATCCTCATTGACTGGTTTTCATACGATTTGGGCTACAAATGATACTAACAGGCAAATTAAATTTAGACAGTCAGTGTTTTGGGAATGCCTGAGTCAGTCCTTTTATCTCTAACCACCAAAACCCAGAGGATTCAACAGCTGTCACTGATACTGGAAACGGAGGCCTGTCAGGGTGGGACAGCTCTATAGCCAAAGGCAGGAAAATGTGACCCCCACGCCTGGCGGGGACGCTGTGGGGAGATGGCCGAGCGGAGCCTCTGCCTTGGAATGCAGTGCAGGCGCCCTCAGCACAGCTAGGCAAGCTGCATGCTGGAATCTAGAGGAGGGGGAACAGGTCCCCACAAAGTGGTGCTTACTCCAGGACCTCAAGGTAGCATAACATTGAAGGAGGTGGTAGGTGTGATTATCACATTGGCACACTAGAAAGGAAACCCATACGATCACTCCACTACATGCCAGGTGAATGCTTCTGGCAGTGAACCAACAGATTCCTGATGAAAACTTTCAGCAGAAGAGGAAGGGAAGGAAACCTCCTCTAACTGATAAAGAGCAGAAACAAAAAAGAAAACAAACCCAACAGAAATATGGACTTGTATTTAATGGTGAAATATGAAATGTTTTCCGACTATGATCAGTAACAAAGCAAGGGTGCTCTTTTACACCATTTCTGTTCAACACTGTCCTGGAGGGTCCAACTGGTGTAGTTAGTGAAAATAAATACAAATAATAAATGAGTACATAAATAAATAAAACACAAAAGGCATCCAGATTGGGAGGGTTGCACGTGATGGAGTAAACTTTTTATATTCAGGTGACACCACCATCTGTGTGGAAGTCCTGTGAAATGTGCAAATGGCTACAAAACTCAGAAGTGAGTGGCAGACAGCAGGATATGATGCCAGGTCACAAATACCAACTATTTTTCTAGGCACTTGTAAAACTATTGGACATTAAGCTAATAACATACTGCTTTTATTTCAAGAATCTGACCAAATTGTGTGGGACTTGCATCATAAAAAACGTAAAGCGTTGCTAAGAGAAATTAAGGGACACCCAAATAGAAGAGGACATACGCCATATCCATGGGTCCAAGGATCCAATGACACTGAGATGTCATTTTTTTCCAAACTGATGTAGTCAATGCTTTCCCAATAAAGACCAGCCAGCTTTTATTTTTGTTTAAATTGACAGACTTATTCTTCCATTAATTTGCAGTTGCAAAGGGCTTTGAATTGTCAGAACAACTTTTAAAGTGAAGAACAAATTCAGTGGAGTAAATGAACTGTAAGCCAGTCCACCCAATAACTGCAATGGAACAGAGACCCGGAAAAGGCAGCCACGTAGGTGGACTGATTTTCAACATGCACACAAAAAATGTAGCAGAGAAAGGACGGCCTTCTTAAACGGTGAGGGAACACCTGGATATCCACATACAACAAATGCACTTTGGTCCTTACATCATACACAGACGGGTTTTGGACATACAGAGCCTAAAAATGTGAACATTCTTAGAAGGGATCATAGGAGAAAATCTTTGTGGCTTTGAGTTAAGCAAAGATTTCTTAGATAGGACATCAAAAGCGTGAACTAAAAAAGGAAAAACTTGATAAATCTGACTTCATAAAAATGAAAACTTCTTTTCTTGGAAAGATGCTGATAGTGATAATGAAGACACGACACTGAATAAGAAAATAATTTGCTTATCTTATGTTGACAATGGACTTGTATCCAGAATATGGTAGCTATCAAAACTCTGTAAACTAAAACAAACAAGCCACTTAAAAAGCAGACAGAAGATCTGCTTCAGAGCGGCAGGAAAGTCTGAATGGCAAATATGTACACGAGAAGCTGACCAACAGCATCAGATATTAGGGACATGCAGTCGTGATGGGACACCAGCACACAGCCGTGCCCCTGGTGACAGAGGTGCATGGCAAGCATGGGCCGGATCACGTGCCAACCCACACTCACAGTGCTGCTGATTGTATGCGGCAACCACTCTGGAAAACACTTTTCTTTTTGAGTTTTGTATTGTTTGTATTTTATTTAACATCCCTTAATGTGTTTTTTGAGCCTGTTGATGATAAAAAGTTATTGCAAAATTATAGAAACATTTTCAAAATAAATGTAAATAGGTTCAGGTCATATGATAACCGACAAAGCCCTGACTGTGTTGTATTTTGTAGGCTCTCTAAGGCAGCTCTATTCTTTCACTATTTGCTTCACATTTCACATGTACTGAATCTATGATTTCCCACTTTTCCCACAGACCAATTCAGCTGTCAGCTTGCATCTCGGGCTTTGGCAAAAGCCATGCCCCACAACCAAGTGGCCAGGGGGCAGTAGTGTCCCTAGACACTTCTGTCCGCAGCACATTTTAAAGAGTAAGCAGCCACATTCTGTCCTTGAAAGAAAAGTGTAGTCACGTTGTATCAGAAAAAAATGAAGAAAGAGAAATAATTTTAGCAGGTGCTGAAGTTCTTCAAATGAGTCTTACACATGGCAGGAACTAGAGACACCAGGCCTGTCTCAGCTGCTGCTGCTGGACCTCTGAACAGGATACTTGGAAGGTTTTGGTCGCAGTCTTTTATTTTGTGCTTTTGTTGAGTTTTTAGTTTGATTGTCTTTTGTTTTCTATTAACCACATGAAATTTTCTTGAAGACTTGATATTATGTATTTCCTTTTTCATCTTATGTGACAGATAATAATTTATTAATTAAGGAAAAAATTAACTAAGTGAAGACTTTAAATGCTGAGTCACGCTGTGACAAAAAAATGGAAAAAGCTGAATTTATTTATCTAAGAGCACTTATATATCTGTTAAGATATTTTGTACATCAATAATAGATGCCAAATTATAGCACAATGATTAGTCTAAGGAAGAAGACACATTATTATCACTAAATTTTTTCAACTGAATCCATTTACCTTTTTATTTCTTTAATTGTGGTAAAGAACATACAACATAAAACTTATCATCTTAAACATTTTAAAGTATACAGTTCACTAGTGTTAAATATATTCACATCGTTGTGCAAATAATTTTTTTAGAAGTCAGACACATGCCTCTCATCTAATTCAGCCATTCTGTGCCTGTGTCCTTACCCAAGAGTACGGACAACACAGGTCATTACAAAGCCTTGAACACAAATGTTCACAGCAGCTTTATCTGTAACAGCCAATAACCAGGACAAGCCCGACGTCCATCAGCAGGGGATGGATAAACACGGGTGTGTCCACTCAGTGGATGATACTTAGCAGTACAACTGGGAGAAAACCAAATGTGGAGACATGGAGCCACAGAGGTGATTTCAAAATTATTATGCTGAGTGGAAAAGCCAGACACAGATTCATGCATGGCGTGTCATCCTACTTACAGAACAATTTATATCAGTATTTATAGCAAGTTATGACTACATACTATCTGTAAAACTGCAGGGATGCAAACCATCCTCCAGAGATGGACAGCAAGTCAGTGACTGCATGTGGATGGAGGCTCAGGTGCAGGAGGGACTGGCTACAGAGGAAGGATGCTCATGACTTTGCTAGATTTGGTGGCTTTTAGTGAGGGATAGATACACTGTAAATTTTAGAGGAACCATTAAAAAACCGTGCATCTGAGGAACTAAGCCTATGGAGCTAATGTGCATGGAACACAGAGGCTCGTGCGTGCTGTGGTCTAGAGGGTCTCAAGGACATTGGGCCTCAAGGGCGGCTGATGGGACTTAGACCCTGGCGTTGTCCCGTGCAGCCTGTGGCCCGAGAGTTCAACCAGCTTCCATGTGGGACAGACTCCAGACACTGGCCAAGGACACGGGCTGTGACCCTGTGCGGCCTTCGTCATGCCTTCCCACAGGGCAGAAAGCCTCCCCGAGGGACAGAGGACTCAGCCCTGATGGAGGGTCCATCCCAGGAGGGAGGTCTGCGTGGACCTCCCGATGGCAGCACATCGGGGCATGACTGTGCCCCCTCACCAGCCCCGCTGCCCACGCTTCCAGGTGCACCCTGCTGCCCCACTGCCATTGCCTCCTCCCCCGTGGACAGCCACTCCCTCTCCCACCCAGTGCTTTATCTACTCTGGCATTTTCCTTACTGCACACTTGTTCATAGAAACACTCTATATGATCAGACTGAACTTTCTTTCCATTGTCAGTCCTTGTTTCCCACTCTTGTGCACTGTGTCCACTGCCAACGGGACCTGGGACCCCCACGAGGAGCAGACAGATGTCAGGGAGGTGGATGCCCCAGGCCGGGCCACAGATGCTGGTCTGAGATGAGGAAAGGGGTGTGCTGCTGACCCGTGGCCCCATCTCAAGTGGTAGCGCATGACCACTGAGTGTTTGGGTCACAGCACCCTGGCCCAGACACCAGAGGATGGAGGACATCCCCGCCAGAGCCCCCACGTGGCCACAGTCCAGCTGCCCATGGACTGGGGTTCCGTGTCTGAGGAGGCTGACCTGCAGCAGAAGGCCATGTCAGGAGTCACCCCCAGTCTCTGCATTCTATGTCTGAGCAAACGGGTTTCAAAGAGGGCAGATGACCCTGGGGTCGCTTGGCTGTCTGCTGTCAAGCGGGTGGCATAGTCCACCTCCGAGGCCCTCCAGCCTTCATCCTAAGACATGAAGCACTCTTTGCAGCCATGAGTTGCTGGCTGTGGAAAATGGTGGCAGGGTGGCTCACCCAAGGTTGCCATTCAGGAATCCTGGCCACAGCGTCTCTGCTAATCATCCTGCTTTCTGTGCCATGGGATATTGCCCACTGAGGACAGCCCTTTCTCTAATACTACAAGAGACAGCGACTAGAACTGCATGAGCTGGCTTAGTTCATGCTTGCAGGATAAAAATGCCCCTGGCTGGGGGGCTTAAACAACAAACACTTACTTCTCACATTGCTAGATGTGGGGGTCCAAGACTGAGACGTGTTGGGTGTGGACCCACGTCAGGCTGCAGACAGGGTCCAGGGCCCCATGTGGCAGCAAGGGCAGAGGGCAGAGCAGGTGCTTTCTAAGGGGGGTGGACCGAACCATCCCAAGTGCCGCCTCCTAGCACCATCCTCTGGGCAGGGGTGAACATAAGGAGGTGTGAGATGCAAGCATTCAGCCCTCAACACGAGTGATGAAGAAACTCCCATGCAGGAGCCCGAGCATGTGGACACGGGCTGCCTCGTGACCACCAGGGATACACGGAGCTCGGTACGTTCAGGAGCTTCTGCTGTGGGGTGGGGTACTGACCACTCATGGTGTGTGCCTGTAACTCGCCCCCAGCATTCGTGGCTCTTTATTAACTAGGACCAAAGCATGAGAACTTCAAATTACATGACTCAGCCTCTAACGGAGGACGCAGAGCTCAGAGAAGCACACATCGAGCTTGAGTAAATAGTAAGGAATATTATTTAGGAGTGAGCACCAGTGAAGGAGGCTCTCCCAGTGCCCAGAGCAGCAGCCCAGCCTGCCGCCTGGTCCTACCCGGGGACGGTCCTCACATGTTTGACATCACGTGACTCCCAAACACCATTGCACAGTCAGGAGTGTCCAGTGCACTGTAGGGGAGAATCAGAGTGACATGAGTAGTCTACATGGCTGCGGTGTTTAGCTAGGCACCCACAGTGCGGTTAATAAACAAATCCTGCTCCCAGTCAGAGTGTGTCTGCTGCTCGTGCTCAGATGGCCACTGGGTTTGTCAATGCGACTTGCGCTCAAAGAGACTCTAGGTGCCTGTTGCCTGAGGGTGTCAGAGCAGCTCACCCCCTGGTCAGACAAAGCACTGAACCTTAATAATTGAGGGAAGAGATGAAAATGTGTTTCCGTAGATTCTCGTTGGAATCTAAACTCGCCCATTAGTTTTGCAGTCTTCCTACCGAAAGACCATTTGAGTCAGTGTCAGCGACCTTCCTGTGACCCCAGCGGCGGGGGCATCTGCTGCAGCTTCCCAGGTGACCAGGCGTGCAGTGCAGAGACCAGAGCCCCCTCGCTCCTGACGGCTCAGTGCGCCTCCTGCTGCAGGACCTTTGTGCTTGTTTCCTGACCGCCTGGGTGGGAACTGATAGCATTTATTCCTTTAGTGACACTGGTCACCCATTCCAAAGCCAGAACGTGCCCGAAGCCGCCTCACTCCCGGCTGCGCTTGGCAGGCCTCCTGGCCGCGGCTCTGCGCTTGTGAGACGGAGGCTCTGTGGGGTTGACATCTCTATTCTTTCGTCTGACAAATCTGTGCACTGGCTTGTAGAAAAAATCAATACAGCTTTTCCCTGGTACTTTCTGCACAGGTGCGGTGATGGATTATTGCAGAGCTTCCTGAGCCCACCCAATCTCATCGGCTTGTTTCTCTTGCTTTAGGGCTGAGCATCCGAGAGCGTCCCAGTGGAATGGCACCGACAGTCTCCTTGGCCTTACTCCCTGGCGGTTGCGTTCCTGGTGACGAAGTGCTGGCCGCGGCTGCGAGGCAGGCCAGTGTCATGGGGGATCTCCCGCCAATTTATGAGGTGTGTCACTGAAGGGCCCTGGAGCCAGGGGGAGCCCGGGTCTGGGACGGGGCCTTTACACTAACGGTGACCTTGTGCTGCATCCCATTAACTGTGTCTCTCGTAGATCAAGCTGTCTTTCAAGCGTGATTTACTTTCCTGCTGCCAGAGTCAGGGGGGTGGTGTGGTGCTGGACGGAGATGACACTGCGGGAATCAGTCCCAGAGGAGCCTACTTATCATACAGTTAGAAAAAGTGGGGTCTCCTCCATGCTGGTCGGTCTGTGACTGTGGCATTCAGGCCCCCGTCCTTTGAGGGTGGGGCCTGAGTCGAGCTGCGCCCTGGACCACGCTGGGGTCCCTGACCCCTCCTCCTGCTGCAGAAGGAGTCAGGGTGAGGGCGCCGGGGTTGGAACATGGTTTGTGACCCGAAGTGGGACCCTTTCCTTCTCTTCCAGACGTGGTAGCAGCCACTGTCATCAGCCAGAAGATGTAAGGGTGGCAGGTGCCGAGGCAGGTGGCGTGGACAAACGAGGCCACCTGCCCTTTCTGCCCCCGTCCCCGGGAGCATTCTGAGTGGCCTGGAGGGTCATGTCAAAGCATCACTGCTCGGCTCCAGCCCTCCCCCTCCCCCCTGCCATGCTCCCTCCCCTCACTCATTCCTGTTGTTCTGTTTTCCTCTTTCTTTAACTGCAAACTTGCTTGTCTCCCTTTGTGATTCAAATACTGCCCAAGTGTAGAAATATGTGAAATATTTGTCACGAAGTTTCCTGCCATTTGCAAATGACTTGAGGATTTTAAGTATATTTAAAAATCTGACAGATTTTCACCCAAGATGCTGCTCTTTCTGCTCAGTCATGGGCCTTTAGTGACAGGTGTGGTCTGCCTGAGCCCAGGTGCTCTGTTAGACCCAGCACCCCTGGGGGAGGAGGGCCCTCATGCGCCCCCACCTCAGGCTTTCTGAAGAGATTCCTCAGGCCTGTGTCTTTTCAGGCAATTTTCACAAGAGCTTCCCCTTTAAAGGCAGAATTGTCAAGATGAATCTCACAGAGTTGTTTATTGGGGAAAAAAACCAGTGTTTCCACCACGTGCATGCTGAGTTGTCTCCATCATTGATGAAGCCCACCCTTTCCTCACAAAGGTACCTCAACAAACCTCCCCAACTGTATTCCATATTCTAAGTTGCTAGGGTCTCAAAATGTGTCCTAAATTCATGTTCAACAAAATGCTTATGTCTCCGATGAGTTTGGTGGGGTTGCACACCCTGAGAGTCCTGTGCGTTCACTCCAAACAGTAGCAGTAGGGACAAGGACTTACTTGCCACAGGGCGGCACTTACTCCTCCTGGTCAGTGTGGCCAGGAGAGGGGAGCTGGGTGCCACTCCGGTCTCCCTCAGAGGCTTGTCCCTTAAGGCAGCAGAGTCCATGGACTGTCCTCTTCCCAAGGTGGCCACATGTGCTCCCCACCTTCAGAGGTCAGTGTGGATGAGGCATCCTGGGCTGAGTGGGGTCCCGTCTCTGCCCGCTCACAGACGTGCAGAGCACGTGGGCCTCTCGCCCTGCCCACTGGGAGCTCTGGGACCCGACCAGGGGCTTGTGCACAGACACTGGTTAGGGGTCTACACCCAGGCTCCTACTGCACAGAAATCAGACCAAGACCCAGAGAGAGAACGGCAGCAGGCCCATCATGCAGCATGCCTGTCAGTCATGCAGTGGGCCTGTCAGTTAGGCAGTCCTGGCCGGTGGGTTGCCATGCTATGCCTGCGACTCCCATCCCTCAGTAAGGTGTGGCCCCTCAGTGTCCCTGGGCTCAAACCCCCACACAGAAGAAACCTCATCTTCCAGGTTCCCTTACAGTTTAAAGGAGCACATGAGATAACAGCAACTTAGCGGAAGTTCTCCCAGATCACTGACTCCTTTGGAGCTGAACCGCATGCCGGGTGGGCCCCAGCCCACGCCAGTGGGGGTGTCAGGGCACTGGCTGCAGGGGCCCCCAGCAGGGTGCGAGCAGCAGGGAGCATTTTATCTCTGTGGGGTTCCTGCTGGAAAGGGAGCTGAGCTCCTGTGTTTTATTTTCCCTCCCCGACCCCCTTGCTTAGGGCTAAGCTTGAAGTCAGAGAAACCAGGGTAAATAATGGATTAAGGTACACTAATTGTAAAATCATCTGCTTCCCATACATTTAATTGTTGGTTAAGGCACCTGTGACCTTTTACGATCCTATTTTATTTTTTTGTTTTATTTTATCTTGCTGCCTTAAGTTTTTGGTTCCCCATCTCTAGAACTTCAGTGCATTTCCCAGTAACCACATTTCAGCTGGTGGTGGGAAAAGGGCCCAAAGTCCCCAAACAAACCACAAAGTCCAGTAAAAATTAGTATATAAGAGCTGCTGTAGAAAACAGCTAGTGGTCCCTCAGGGAGCTAAAGCCAGAACCACCACATGGTCCAGCCAGGCCCCTCCTAGGAGTGCGTCCCAATGAACTGGAGGTGGGCACGCAAGCAGTTGGAGCACAGCCCACTCCCAGCAGCCCCAGGACAGGACGGCCCAGGTACCTGCCCGCAGGTGAGAGGACGGCAAATGTGACAGAGGGTGTCTCCAGCCAGAGAGGAGCGAGGTTCCGCTCTGTGCCAACAGCCTGCATGTTCCCGGAAACACGCAAGATGAAGTGAGCAGATGAGTACAGATACTGTATGACCCCACGTATAGGAGTCACCTAGGCCAGGTGGGAAGTAGAACAGAGGCCATGGGGCCTGGGGAGGGAGGAAGCGGTGGAGGTGAGGATGGGAAAGATCTGGCACAGAGGTGCAACACTGTGTGTATATCTAATGCCACGGAATTATCCACTCACAGTGGTTTACGTGGTGACTATTATGCTACGTGTAATTTATCACAATAAACACCCACTAGGAATGTGTATTTGCTCCAAGTTTACTTCCCAATGCCACGATGGACATGTCTGATGGATGGGTGAATCGGTGGCAGCCAGAAAGGAGCCCTGCCACCTCGGGGCTGGGAGGCGGTGGGTGCTGCACGACCTCAGCATCTGTCTCCTTGCCTTCTGAACGCCTTGCCTGTCACCGTACCTTTGCTCCCTGAGGCCGGGCTGCGTGCACCCCGAGCCTGTGTGCACCTTCCACCCCACCTGCGTTTCCGTCTGCCTCTTGTAGGCAGAGGCCATACCTGCATCCCCTGTGGGTTACCCTGAGACACCCTGTGGCTCAAGGAGAAACATCTCAGCAGTCTTACATGGAAAACTGCTTGTTCAGATGGAAAAGGTGATCCTACCTTTTCTCCAGAATACGCGGTGGGGGTGCTGCACTGTGCATCCCAGCACAGAACCTGCGGCCCAGGGGAGTCCTCACTGCCATGCAAAAAGCTGGCTCCCTACAAGCCAGGAACCAGATCAGGCATGTTGGAATCAGTAGCATGATGGTCACCAGTTGGTGCCAAACCCGCCGCCATCCTGTAGCCCAGCGAGGCCACGGGTAGGGGTACCCTCGCCCACTTGCTGCCTCGGCTGACAGCTGGTGTTGCAGGTGGGGCCCCCAGGGAGCTGACTCAGACCCAGAGCAGAAGGCAGATGCTTCCAGACTCCAGGGGCCGAAAGCAGGGGCCACCACAGTGTCAACTGTGGTGTCTGGGTGCACCTGGAGGGGTGGCTTGGGACCCTGGAGGCCACGCTCTCGGGGGACAGTCTGAGAGGAGGGGGCGGCCGAAGAAGCATACTGTGTGTTGAGGCTGGTCCCTGGTGCGACAGGGCCGCTGTCTGGTCTCCGCTGGGCTTGGGGATGCTTCCCAGGGCAGTGACTGAGTCAGGAGACTGAGCCCTGGGCACCAGGTCCCCCCGTTTCGCTGTGGCTTTATTCGTCATCCAAACTGGGGCGGAGTTGCCCAGAGAAGCCAGAGGGCCGGCCTGGGTGCTGAGCTGTGTTCCCATGTGTCAGCCTGTCCTCTGATCACCATCGGTGCCTCTCCGGGACACTGCGTCCACTGTGTGCTGCGGGTTCCTGGTGAGTGGGGGAGGCCTAAGGCCTTAGCATCTCCTCCTGCGGGAGCACTCTCTCCTTGGGCAGGCAGATCCCAGAGCTGCTGGGACGGGGAGCATGCGGTCCTCAGTGGGTCACCTCTGCATTGTCATATAATGTCTTCAGCCCATAGGACCCGGGTCACTATTGAACTAATTCCTAGAGGACAGAACAAATAATCTCCTAAAGGTACACATGGCCAAAGAGGGAAGCCTTTACCAGCCCCTATTCTTAGCTTAGAAGCACGGGGTCACCGTGCAATTACTTGGAAATGCTTTGAAAAACGAATGTGAATGACGGGTGAAATCTGGGCTAGTGTTACTGAGTGTTTGCGAGCAGGTTTATAGTGAAATTGCAAACTTAGTGATGGAAAGTGGTCTCCTAAGCCTTTCCGTTACTCTGGGAAGCAGCGGGTGTATTTCCAATCCATTTTACAAGTGGGGAGACTGAGGCTCACGTGCACAGCACGCCTAAGACCACCAGGGCGGGCTTGGGGCCAGGCCCGGGGTTGCCTCATGCCACTGAGCCCTAGTCACTGGCAGAGTGCCTGGCTCGCAGCCAGGGCAGAGTTAAATCTTGATTAGATAAAGGAATAAGTGGATGTCTGATTGAGTGGATGGATGCATGCATTTTAAAACTTAACATGGATGGGACCAAGATCAATAAATTACTGAGGTAAGAAATTGGGCCTTTAAAATGCCACCCAAATATTTCTGTGTTTATGTTAATAATTTTGCCATTTATGAATTATCGGCTTGGTGTCAATATGTAATTTTTTAAAAAGCTAGTTTAATAATTCTAAGTTAGAAGATGTTTACGTAGTTTATAAATCTTTGCAGTATAGACACAGAGGTCATACATTCTCAGCTCCAACGATTTAAATGCAATATGTCAGTTTCAAGCAGGAAAGATGATCTGAGCTTGCAAACCTCCCCTTGTCTCTGAGTCGATAATTCACCATTTTAGTGCAACCGGCCCATTAACAGTGAACAGCTTGAGAATACATTCTTCATTGATCAGATAAACAAGTCACAAGATATTTTATTACAAAATGATGGACCAATTTAGCTATCTCTTCACTAACAATGGACCTATATTGAATGTGAAATGGCAAGAAATTTGCTTCCTCAGGGAGCTATTATAAGAAACAGGAGGTGAGAGCTTTTCACTAAGTGGTTCATCTACCTGCATTTATGTTAAATTCAACGCACATTCAAGTCAGGTCTCTGAAGTTTTACAGAATGGCGATTAGTTTTTCTTTGCTAATCTTGCTGTAACTCATTTGCAATGTTTTGTTTCACATTTAAGTTGTAATTTTAGTTGTTTCTGGATGTTTCTTGTAGAAACAGATTTATTATATTGTCAGGTATGTAAGCATTATTTTCATAATTCTGAATTCTCTTAGGTAGAATAAATCAATTCTACGAGCATTTTAAATTATTTTTACTTAAAAATATAACAATTACTGACCAGGGTGTGAAAGCAAAGGTGTAGCAGGGCCATGCACCTGTGCATGTCAAAGCCTTAGCATGGTGATTGACAAAGACTGCAGACAGCAGGTGTGCAGCAGAATCAGGGTGTTTGGGACAAAAGGAAAGGCAGCTGTGGGATTTGTCTTTCCAGCATTATTTCTGACTAAATATTTGGAGAAATCCCTCACCTACAGTTTCTAAAAATGCTGGATGAAGTTAAAGTATATTTGGGAGAACATCCAAGAGCAGAAGTGACAAGGGCACACGGTGCTGCCAGGCCTCCGGGTCCAGGCCTGAGGCTGCCTGTAGGACAGAACCACGGCACCCAGGGCGGCGCTGCGACAGCCCACAGCCCTGTATGTGCGGACCTGCCTCTACGGAGGAACAGCATCCTTGGATGACCTTTTCTTGCTGATGTGTGGTGGCCTAGAGCCCGAGTGTTCAGGGCTCCTGCTGGGGGACAGGAGACAGGCCTGGGTAGGACGTCTGAGGAACAGCATCCTAATGGAAGATTGGGGGCAAAATATACCCTCTAGAGTTGTACCATGCCTGTCTGGATTTTGACCCTAGTAGAGAGGATCAGAGGAAAATGTCCTATTCATACTAATTCACTGGAGCAGAAGCAAACACAGGGCTTTCCTGGAGGAATAAGCTTTAAACAAGAACAATGGGTTCCCACAGATGGACTTCCATGAAACAGGAGCTCAGAAAAAAAGGTCCAAAAACAAAGGAGATGATCTGTCAGACCAGGGGTAAGGAGAAACCACGTTACAAAATCAGTGCCACCTACAGCCCAGCTATTGGAGTCATAAGACATGATAGGAAATATGTATAACAGATTTACAGAAACTAGAGAGGAAATTCATACTGTGAAGTAAGAGAGAATATGGAAGCACGCTGAATTGACAAAGAGCCAAATAGAATTTCTAGAAATAAGTAAAACACTATGCAAAACAAACTCAATGGGTGGGTCATCTACAAATTTAGAGATTGAATTAAAGCTGAAGTTAATTCAGGAACAGATTTTAAGAAATGACCTGGAATGCTCACAGAGTTGGACAGAGATGGAAAACATATGAGAGTCAGAAACATGACACCGAGTAAGGATAGGATGACGAGACATCGTCCAGAGAGGCACCCTGAGGACCTTCCAGAATCAATAGCAGACACCAGAGCTCAAGTCCACGAAGCCCAGCAAATCCCAAGCAAGATAAATAAAACATTTCACCCTGATGCAGCAATAGATCTGAAAAACACCAAGAAGGGTAAGACTTCTCTTCCTAAGACAGCTGTTCAGTAGCTGACTTCTCATTAGTAACCATGGAGACCAGAAGGGAGTGGACCAACATCCGTAAAGCGCTGGACAAAAATAACTGTCCAACCAAATGTTACATCCAGTGACAGCATCACTCAAGAACGAAGCTAATGTAAAGACATTTTTGTGCATAAGTAAAAGAACTCATCAGCAGCAGGCCTCCCACCCTGCAAAAGAACTGTGGTGGTTCCTTGGGACCCAGAAGGACACCAGGTGGGGACAGAGCATCACAAGAAATGAAGAGTACCAGAAATGGCAGATATCTCAAAAATTCAAAATACTCTTTGCTTTTCCCTCTTGGTTTTGTGTAAACCATAAAACTGCTTAAAGCAAAAACTAGTGACGTTGTCTTATGGGTTTATGGGTATTGTTGTATTTTATATGACAGTTATCACATAAGAGGTAGGGAGGAAATATGGACCATAACAGTTCAAGATTTCAGTATTTCACATGTAAAGTGGACCTATTAAAAGTTAGGGATGTATGTTGTAATCTCTAGAGCAACCATGAAAAAAATGAAATTCTGTAAAATTTTCAGTAGTACAATCTGTGATGACAACAGGTGAAAAGACAGGGACAAAGGAGAGATAGTCTCCAGACGATTGATAGATTGCTGAAGCTAGAGAGGTGATAGCTGGTAGAGCTACTGAGTCAATAGTAGAGCTAAATTTGACTCATGCAAATATGAAATTAATCCAAAATAAGGCAGAAATGAGGAAAACAAAGATCATATAGAAAATATGGAAAGCAATTGGCAAGATGGTAGATTTAAATCTAATTGTACTGATAACAACATTAAGTGAAATAGTCTAAGAATTCTGATCAAAAGGCAGATATTGTTATATTGGATAAGAAAGCAAGATGAAACTGTATCAGTGCACAAGAAACTCACTTTAAATCTAAAAACACATGTAAATTAAAAATAAAGTATGAATAAATAAATATGCAGACCCTAATCAAAAGATAGCAGAAGTGGATGTATTAATACCAGAAGAAATCAGTTAAGAATAAAGAATATCACCAGGGATAAAGAAGAACAATAAAGAGGCTGCTTCATGAGGAAAAATAATACCCAAAATGTGCCCAGACCCAACAACAATTTCGAAATACATGGACCAAATACTGATAGAAATGAAAAGGGAAATAGGAGAATCCACAATTATAATTAAGACTTTCAATAGTCCTCTTTCAAAAATTGGCAGAAAAAGTTGACAGAAAATCAATAAAAATATAAAAGGCTTAAACAACACTATCAACAAAGGTGACATTTTTATTATGTTCATTACAAACAGCAAAACATAATTTAATTTCAAAAACACATGAGATACCAAGATAAATCATATTCTGAGTCTTAAGTCTCTACAAATTCAAAAGGATTAAAATAACAAAAAGTATGTTTTTGAACATCCATGAAACTTATCTAGAAATCAATAACAAAAAGATGTCTGAAATTTCTTCATATATTTGGAAAGTAACCCAATTCTAAATCATCTCTGCATCTCACTTCCACTTTTGAACACTGGAAGTTAGCAAGTGTTTTGAACTGGATGAAAATAAAAACACAACATTAAAATGGAGCCAAAGCAGTGCAAAGAGGTAAATTTATAGCATTAAAGGGTTCTCATTAGACAAGAAGAAAGGCCTCAAGTTAATTATCTAAGGTTTTCTTTATAAAAACCAGGGAAGGAAGAACAAATTAAGCCTAAAAAAGGTTGAAAAGAAGAAGTATAAATGTCACATACAATATGGAAAAATTGATGAAATGAAAGACCAATTCTTCGGAAAGATCAATAAAAGTTATCAGCCTCTGACTGCCATGATCAGAAAGCTGTGGAATGATATGTCACATTCTGACACATGTTTTTAACAAATGATGGGAAATGGGGCAGGAGCGGAGGCTTGAAGGTGAGTTAGGGCTCCATTTGAGCAGCTCAGAAGGGGCAGGGGAGTGGTTTGGCCCAGTTCTTCGATCTGGAGACCAGGAAACTAGATTAGACACAGCTCATGTGTGTGTGCAGGAGATGTGCAGAGGGACTGCACACCCAGCTGGGGAGTGGCCTCATTTCACAGGTTCAGTAGAGGATGAGAAGGAAGAAGGCAAAGACAGAGAGGAACCTATGAGGTGGCTGCAAAGGCTTCTGCTGAGTTTCAGAACCATCACCAGGATGCCCTGGGTTGAGTCTTTCTGTATCCATGAGGCTCCGTGCCAGGTGGGCTGATTCCAGGTGGCACCTCTGTCCCTGTGTCTTTCATCACACTCTCTCTCCATTGTCTCCACTGTCTCTTTCTGGAATGTGTATGCCGGCTGACTATGTTTCTTAACTCATTTCTTTATTATTTTTCTCTGTGATTAGGGGGTCGAGTTGAGCTCTTCCCTTGCATTTTATTTCAGCAGTCCCATATTTAATTTCCACCAGGTCTTAATAATTGCTTCCTAAAGGTCTGTCCATCTACTTCAGTGAATGCAATGTCCTATGATGCCTTTCTGGGATTCTAACTAGAATTGTGCACAGCCTCACTTTTGTCCCATTCCTCAGATCACTTGTACTCTCTGGCGTCAGAGGGGCATCACTGCTGCCCTGTGGGATCACTATGGAATCTGTGCTCATGGAGGGCTTTTCCCTGCTCCTCCGTTTGCCTCCAACTCATGCTGGGAGCTGAGCCCTTGCAGGAGGAGTGCCCCAGATCTGTGGAGACAGCTCTGTGCCTGGCTGTGGGGGACGCCACACCACTGCCACCATCTGGCTGGGGTCAAGGACTGGGACCCGGATCCCTGTCCCTGGGGCCTCGCTCAGCTTGGGCCTGCCCCATTGTGAGGGTGTCTCAGAATCCCAGCTGGGAGGGTTTCACCCTTCACTAATCCTCACGGCCCCAGTCAATCTTGGGCTGGGCGTCCCCATCTGGCTCCATCTGCCCCCACAAATCCCAGGTCTGCAAAGTGGTCCTTTCTGCTCTGCACCCTTATGGTGCTGACTCACGGTGTGTGAGCTCCCTGCCGCATTTATGATGCTCAGTGGGCGTGTGTGTGGGGTGCTTGCAAACTCAGTCCATCACTTTAAACCACAGGTTTGTAAAATGTCTTGATAATAGATTCCCTTGACAGTTGAGGCTGCTGGCCAGTGCTGGGAAGTTGGTGATCCTGGGCATGCAGACACTCATTACCAGCCACACTTTCCCAGTAAATGCCTTCATCTGGCATGCTCCCACTGCTCCCTCACAGACAGGTGCCCTCTGGGGCGCTGCGGCTGACCTCACGGACTGCAACCTGCTGCACTGGCTGGACCCCAGTGCCCGCTGGGCTCTGCAGGTGCAGCCCTCCCCCTGCCCACCTCCAGCTGCCCAAGGCTCTTGTCTTTTCCACCTGGGGACCCATTACTGTGAAGGTCTAAGGGCTGGAATTCGATACTCAGAGAGTTGGACAGGTCCACTTTTAAATTCTGGTGCCGCCTTCTGCCTTTAGACCCCAGCTGGCTGTGCTTCCATGTCCCCCATGGTTGGGCTCTTGTCAGTTGCTCCAGGATGTCTGGGTGGTGATGGCTTGCTGAGGACAAATGTGTCAGAAGTGCTCAGCCCGACCTGTGGGGCGAGTAAGTGGGCTGGCTGTCCCCTGTCTTGAGGCCAGCTCTGCCTGCCGATGCCACTCCTTCTTTGGCTGTAGAAGGTCACTTCCTTCCTCAATGACACATCCGCTTCCTCAGGGCAGCCCCTCTGTGGTGGCCCTGCCAGCTGCACGACCTTTTCTGCTTCCACCCAGGGCAGTCCTGGCAGGCTGGGGTCACCTTTCCATGACTTAGGAAGACAGTGTTTGGTGCACAGATTAAGTTGCATGAAACACACAATTTTCTTGGATTATCAAACTCATTTTCATCTGAATGGCATCTAGGGAAGATGAAAGATTTGCTATTTGCAAGAATGCCTCCTTCAGCAAAACAGGTTGGCAGACTCTAGATTTGGAAGCTGGGTTGGCTGTTGGAGGTTTTTAAAGAAGAAAGAAACTGAATTAAAAATTATAATTCAAACGCATACAATATAAATTGTTTTTCTCCCATCCAATCTGTGGTATCACCATACTTTTTAAAAAAGGTGACATGGTCTCCTTGGGCTCTGAGTGTATTAGACGTAAGTAATAAATGTGGGTGCTTCTTGGCTCATGTATGAATGTTTATTATAAATTGGACAATTTCTCATGAGATGAACAACATAAATTAATCTTGTATTTTTTGATGTCTTAGAGTAAAAAGAATGAATTGAACAATAACTCATTGATATTTAGACAATATTAGATATATCCTGCAGTTTATTTTTCCTACTGCTGAAAACGTTTGGGATTTAAACAACTATTTCTTTTAAAGTACAGACAAAAAGAGTGTACTTCTGACAAGAAGGCTCCCTGGAGTCGAGCCCTGAGGAGGAAGTGGCTCCTGGCGAAGTCTGAACGCCTTCCGGCTTGCTCTCCGGTGGCCGTCTGGGGCTCTGACCCCCGGCTGGCTGAAGCTGAACTTCCTTCACTGGAAAAGGCATTTCGGCACCTGGAGCGGAATATGCCACCTTTCACCTCCAGGAGTCCTGCTCGGACCGTGCCCAGACCAGTGGCATCCCAAGCACCAGGTAGTCTCCACCGCTCGCGCCCCCACAGGACTCCCAGGATGTACCCCCTCCTGACTGACGTTTTCTAAAACCTGTTTGCACTGCCAGTATTGTGCTTTGGTTTTATTTTGGTGTTTTTCTGTTGCTGTTGTGTTAGGTAACTGTCTTCAAAACTGAAATGTACTAAGCATAGTGATTAATTTGTATATTTTGACCATTTTCAAGATCGACTAAGTCTGCTTCCTGCTCCAGTGGTTTATGGGAGCCCCTTAGATTGTGCAGATGATCAAAGTACTATATCACATCGATCGCTCCAAATAAATACAGCCTAAAGCAGCCTGCCCCTATAACAGCAAGTAAGAGAGACAAGATAGAGCACCTTATAGCTGCCTTAGATACAAAAATCAATAGGATAATTCAGGGTCTAAAAAGAAATATTTGATTTGTCAAGTTTATTTCCTTGTGTTAATGTTCAAAGCTGAATGAAAGACCAGTTGCTCATTGTTACTCTGTGGATTTCCTGCAGAAGCCAAGAACTTCCTCTAAAAGAAAAAGAGAAAAGTTCCAGTTTAGAAATCAACCAACTTGTGAACAATTTTCAGTTTTAAGTGTAAGTGGTTCTTAATGATCACAAGCTGATAACTGGTGAAAAGACATCGTCTAGAGAAGCTAAATGTGTGACTCTAATCTCTGGTTTCAATTTGTTCCAAGAAGAAATAAGAATACCAGGAGCCAGAAACAGCTACTGCTGGAGGACCTCAGCCCCGGGCTGTGACGAGGGGCCTTGCCATGGGGGGCGCACTGGGACTCCGGGAAGAGGGGCAGAGACTCCTCAGTGGTCTCTGCAGAATCGCCATCAGGGTTGACCCTTTTTGCAGGAAGACCTGTTAAGCTGTGGGTTTGTTTCTCTCCAGTCGAGCTGTGTAGGCAGCGCAGAGCCCAGGCACCGATGCCTCGGGTAGCCGGCGGGGCTGCGCACTCTGAGCACACCTGCTCCGTGTCCGCCGCTGCCTTCCTGCCGAGACCAGGCCCAGACCCACAGCAACCCTGGCGCAGTCGGTTCCATCTGTGAGCATGTGGTGCCCCTGGCCCGGCGGCTGCACGCCCGGCCGCCTGGGGAAATGCTTAGGGCTTTGGTTTCCTAGGAGCCCCAGGAGCCAAAGAGCCAACAGCAGGCAGTGCAGGTGATTCAGGAAGCCTGGGCAGGGACAGGGAGAGGGGCGTGCCCCCACTTGCCCGCAGGCTGGATCCCCAGGAGCTGGGGCTGTCATTGAGCTTCTGTACTTGCAGAGCACCTTGGCAGACTGCCGTCAAATCTGTAGGCCTCGAGTCAGCTGGCTACAGACATTGCTAGTCAAGAAGAGAAGCAACTCACTGGTGGTGCCTTGTAGCCGAAGCCCAGCGGTGGGCATGGGTGGGAGGCAGACAGAGGGCTCGGGCCTTTGTTTGTGGGCCCTGCTACTCTCTCCTCTCAGGCTCCACGTGGACGGCCTCGCCCTTAGCAGCTAGTCCTGGTGACGCTCTGATGTTCCACATGGATGCCCACTTGGGGGCTGGTGGGGAGTGGCTCCTTGGCTGCTGTGTGTGGGATGACTGGAAGTCCGCCCTTGAATATAAGTGGATGATGTGGTCCTTGCAGACACAAAGCATGCCTCTAGTGGGCTCTCCCTGCAGGTGGTGGACTTGGGGCAACAGGCGGGTGGGGTGGGAGCTCGGCTCAGCAGGCATGAGGTGGGCAGAGGGGTACGTGGAGGGGTGGGCAGCGAGACGGACATATTGCCCTGGTGGGTGAGAGGGAGAAGAGGGGAACAGGATCAGGACGGGAGGGAGGCAGCGTAAAAGAGTGCGGATGGGGCCCTGCAGGCATGGACATGCCCTACTAAGGGCCCTGCAGCAGTGTCCTCGCCAGGGCAGGCCTGTCCCTGAGCCAACGCCCTTGGCCCCTTCCCTTGCAGAGAGGAGGGGCCTCACAGTCACACACTTGGCCGCAGGGTGCTGGCAGGGAGAGAAAGTGGGGAGCTGAGCAGCCGTACTACTCTGATCCCGATAGTGTGAGCTCAGGGGCTGCCCACGGGTGTGGAAGAAGCCTCTTGTAGAGAAGGTTCCGGAAACATGTTCCCTGGGCAGGCCCCTCTTCCTTGCAAACACCTGCACCAAAGGGCTTCTCCTGCGTCATAAACACTCTCACAGATGCCTGCGTCCCAGGGAGCCTTGGGCAGAGCCTGGACCCGGGCGGCCTGTGCCCCAGCGGGTCAGTGTTGGGCAGTCTGAGAGCAGTGGGTGCGCTGTGAGGAGGGTGGCAGATTGGCAGCATGGAGCCTGGGGGACGCAGCCGCTGCCGAAGCCGCGCGCCAGCCCGTCCTGGCTCCCGTGGGCACAGCAGAGGCTGCGTGGGGATGCCCGCCTCCCGCCGCCCTCCTGCCCCACTCTGCTGGTGAGCACTGGGAGAGCCCTTAATGCCGCCTCATAGAGAAAAACGCCTACCGATGTATTTCTTTACTTTTGCAAAATACAGTTTTTCAAGGAGCTGAAGTGTGGTGAGGACCAAGCGGCGCCGAGGGCAGGGGTCCGAGTGGCCGGTGGAGGCCTGGCCGGCGCCGTGTGCGGCCTTGGCGATGGACTGTAATCACAGCCCATTACTGCTGCCCGCTCACTGGCCCGGGTGCCCTCCGAGTTAGCCGCAAAGAAGCCGGCCTGTCAATATTAATTTCACCGCAGAGCTTACCCGTTACGGGAGAACAAAGGTGCTCCGGCTTCGGCAGGACGGCCGAACCCTGCATCTCATAAAATTTAAGCTGCTATTGATCGCCTTCTTCCATTGTGTGGAGGATTAAGCATCGCACACGTGCAGGGGCACGCGCGCTCACACGCACACTGAGGAGGGGGCGCCGCGGCGCCCCGTTCCTCCCCAGGCTCGGCCCGCCTCCCTCCCTGCGCACCCAGAACCATTCAGGAACAGGGAGCAAATTAAATCAATGGATTCATCCTAGCAGATGGCCACTTTAACACCCAGTTAGCCTTTAGATAATTGAGCGTTGACTCCAGAATCATAAAATGGATGGCTCGTTTGTACATTTTACTGAAATAGATCGCTGAGGTTAAATAAATGAAATCCCATTTGTCAGGCGGTAATAAATGGTCTCCCCTTCTGCAAACAGCTCTGTTTGGCCTAATAAATACAGGGACGTTACAGCTCTCCTCCCTTGATAGGGTTACAGCTTAATGAAATGGTCTCCCCTCTGCTTGTTTTTACCTCCTCCTGTTCCGTGTGATAAGTAGCGAACCAACGAAGCTTGTAATTACAATCTTACAGAAACCCGGCCAATCTGTATATAAATCTCACCCTCCAATTACAAGATGTAATAATTTTGCAGTCAAGCTGGTAATGAGGTCTAATACTCACGCCTGCGCTAATCCCCCCGGATGCTGACTCTATCAGATGTTAGCTTTGTGATTATACTGGCAGAAAGTCATTATTTCATGTTCAGCAGAAAAATGAGGTTGGTGGGAAGTTAATTTTCTCTATGCTCTGTGAAGCATAGACAAAATTTTAATGATTTAATCATTATGGTTATCCCTTTTGCAATTGACCCACGTTACTTGTGTAGAAACATTGGCACATTTAAAAGTCCCTGTTACCCGATAAAGCTTGCCAGGTATGCAGCTTTTAATGGGAGCATAACTGTATACAATTAAACTATTACTCTGCTCATAGGGGAAATTCATTTTATTTTTAGTTTTCATTATCGGTGGGTGTGATTCATGGAAATGTTTACATCTTGCCCACACTGTAATAAATGACTAATTTAAGAAAAATTGAATTATGCTGTCCTGATTGTGTCAACTCCACAAAATATCATAAAAGAGGAGGGCAAGCAGGTGATCTTTGTGTGTGCCTGAGAAGTTAGGACCCCTTCTCTCCTGTAAGACATAAACAAAAAGATGTGGGAGGAGTCAATATCCTATTTTGGAAATGCAATTTCTCAAAAATAAGGTTTTCTATTCTAAATCCGGCTGGTAGGGTGTTTAAAACAGTGCATTTTGAAATACAGTGAAAATAATTTGCTTGTAATACTCTCTTCTTTCCATATTTTTGGGAACTCTTCAGCAACATAGGGGAAACGCGCGCACACACACACACACACACACACACACACGGACATTCACTGCAACCTGACAGCTTCAAGCCAGTTACAGGCCAGAGAAAGGTAGGATGATCAGAGTCTCTAGAAAGAGGGGGCCAGGGATAGGCTTTGGGAGGCACAGCGCACTCCCCCAGGGGGATATTCTGTGGTAAAACCAGCTTTGTCCTGAAACTCCTAAAAATGTCAGAAGAATGTTTCTGGCTGTCTGGTCAGCTGATGCCGACAGCTCAGGCCCCATGCGTCCAGGGCAGCTGTTCTGTGCCTACCGGGCCTGACGCCCCCACACGCAGGCGGACGCAGTGAGGAAAGCAGGTGTGGCCATGTTCCTGGCTCTAGTCTCTCTTCTTGTCTATCCTTTACTGCAAACACTAAATCTTCGGGATCAGACTTGGCCCAGACACATTCCTGGGACCACCAGCTGCCTTGGGTGGGGTGCACCCCACGTCCTGCTGGGCTGGGGAGGCCCTGGGTTCAGCTACCCAGAGGAGACTTCCAGGAGGTCAACCAAGGTCATTTTGGGGGAGGACAATTCTCGCTTAGTAGATTAGCCTTTTGGTAAACCTTATCCATACAGGGACACTGGCAGATAAAACTGTACACACACTGCAGTTATCATGTCCACAGACACCAGGAGGACGCGTGCAAAGCCTAGGGTAAGTGAATGATCATGGAGCTCAGCTTCTCTGCTCACAAAGTGCCAGCGATGACAGCAAATGTCAAGAGAATTGAAGAATTTGCCTTTTCAGGCTGGAGGCCAGCCAAGTAGCTTAGGAGACATAAATGGACATTTGTACCACGACAGTGTTTACATCGATGAAAAGTCAGGCTGTGGGGTGCTGTCAGGACCGTGCCTGCAGTGTCAGCTCCTCCCCAGGGACAGCCAGGGGGGAGACTCCAGGCCACTGGGCTGGGTGTGACCTGGGGCCTCAGGGCTGACGGAGGCAGCGGACGTCAGTGCCCTCCTGGAGGTGGAAACCATGGTGTGCACAGTGGCCGTGGGCTGTGACCTGGAGCGCCCGTGGCTGCCGGCTCCTCCAGGCTCCCTTCCCACGGACCCAGGGCTTCTGCTTGCACAGCTGCTGTGCATCTGGTCTCCTGCCAGGCCTGCCCCACAAACGATTTCTCCACAAGCTCTTCAGGCCGACGATGTCTTCTTGCCTCCCCTTCTTGTCCTTCGTCAGATGCTGGCAGCACCCGATCTCAGGCCCTGTCCTCCTGTCTTTAGGTATGCGCCTGCAGTCCTGGGGAGCTTGGGGAGAGTGGGCGACATCCTCACTGCCCACGCTCCGTGCTGAAGGGTCCCGTGCTGACCCAGTCCATCACCGGAGATGAGACAGGCAGTCCTTTGATGGAAAGAATGCCACACCGACTGGGCGGGACAGACAACCTGGCGCCTGCAGGCTGCTGAGCGGGCAGCCCCGCCTCATCCAGCAGGACCTGCTGGCTGGAACGGGGCCCCGGGCACCTAAAGACGGGCAAGCCGCCTGTTGCAGCCATCAGATCAGGGCGGTGGCACATCCTTCTCCCTGAAAGTGCCTTCAGCATCCTTAGACGCTTTCATTTTAGTAAAGAACAGCTTTCTGCCCAGTCAGAGGAATGCTGCTCCTTTCACTCTGCTTCTTCTCAAGACCAAGGAACATGGCTGCTCTTGACCTTCTTCAATATGCGCAAGGTTAGCAGATGATACTCTGCATGGAGGGATGGGCTTTAGGGCAGAGCAGGGTCAAAGCCTTGCCTCACTGCTTTACGGGGCTTCTAGGTCAGTGTTTGCGATGGTTGACTTCATCAGTCCACTTGGCTGGGCCACAGGATGCCCAGGCATCTAGTTAAACCTGATTCCCCGGTGTGTCTGTGAGCTGGTTTCTGTGGAGAAATTAGCATTTGAATTGGTGGACTGAGCAAAGCAGATTGCCCTCCCCAGGGCCGGCGTCCCATGCTCTCACTGAGGGCCTTGGAAAGCCCAGAAGGCCGAGGAAGAGAGAAGATGTCCCTTTTGCCTGAGCCTGGGCTGGGACCTCGGCCCTCAGACTGCGACTCACACCTTCGGCTCTCCTGGTTCCCAGGACCTGGCCTCAGACGGAGCTGCACACCGGCTCCCCGGGGCTGTGCGTCCAGTGAGCAGGTCCTGGGATCCTCAGCCTCCACAATCACACGGGGCCGATTCCTCAGGTGCAGTCTGTCTGTCTGCTTTCTGTGATCTATCTGTGTATCTCTCTATCATCTATCTGTCTATTCGCCTGTCGGTCTGTCTACCACCTATCATTTCCTGTTGATTCTGTTTCTCTGGAGAACCTTTCCAACACAGCAGTCAAAATCTAACATTTTTTTCTGTGAAGATGATGAGAGTTAACTTGCAAAATCACTGAATTCTCCCCAGAATGAGGCGATCCCAAAGGCATGAGGCTTTTGTGGTTGGAACACAAGAAGGGCCATGAGAAGAACGCCAGAGCTGCACGGTGGCCGGCCCACTGCAGGCCAGGAGGGCACCTGCCTCTGCGGCAGCGGGTGCCCGGTCCGGGCCTGGCTGGGTGTCACCAGCTCTGGGGGCCTCTCGGGCTCCAAAGGAAGGCAGTTCAGCCTCAACACCAGTGTTTTGCTTGTGTTCCTTACGCTGTTTTATTTTCTCTTACTTTCTGGAAACTCCTTGAAGTCTGTTGTGGAAGCAACCTTAAGATATGTGACACATAACGTAAGTAAAGGGAATCTTAGTGATGATTAAATGTGAGATGTTTGGGGGACCGTGTGGCACTTGGGCTGGTTGCCTGGCACTGACATTTGTCGTCACAGAGGGCACCTGCTCTCATGTCCCCATGCCCATGTGCACTTCTTGGGGCCACAGTGAGGTGTCATGTGCATCTGCCCCAGAAGGCCCAGCCTGGCATTAGTTATAAGTGGGTGCTGAGAAGCTGGTCAGTCTGGGTTTGAATTTTGGCTCAACATTTTACTGTGAGATCATAGATTGGGCACATATTCCTTCCTCTGCTGGGTAATGAATAATCAACCTTGTTCAAGGAGCTCTTATGAGGCCCAAATGTGTAGGTGGTGTCAGCACAGTGCCTGGAAAATAGCAGTTTCTTAGAAAATTAGCCATTATTTAACCGGAATTTAGAGCCGACCCTACGTACAGGACAGGGTACTTGGCAGTGCTGTGTGTCTGCCTGCCCTGGCATGGGGGGCGGTGAGGGCCATGCACAGGGACTCCAATCACTGCCCCCAGGCTGCGCCTCCCAGCCTGTGGTTGGTCACCTTGCAGCACTAAAAGCTGCCGTGGAAGCAGCTGTGGGTGCCGGCAGGTCCAGAGAAGGGGGACACTGGCAAGCCCTGTAAACCCAGCTTCCAGGATTCAGTCCCAAACTAGACTGTGGTGGGAGGAACCCTCTGTTCTGTAGCTGAGGGAGATTTTGGAGTGAGAAAGTTAGGGGTCTTTCTCCTCCATGTGCTGGTCTGCGACTCAAGGAGAGTTGCTTGAACTCTAGGTGCCCTTATGCAGAGTTATACCCCTTTATATATACAGCTGTATATACTTGTATCTTATATATACTCTGTACCCTTATATAGAGTTAGGGATGACTCTGTACCTTCAAATACAGAGTAACGTGTCTCCTCTGGCTTCTGTGAGGATGAAATTGGTACCTATATAAACTAGTTATAAGAGAACTATGCTCCTGGAACATAATCATAAAGACATGGGCCAAAGATAAACCAGGGCCCCACCTCTCCCTGAGGCCCATTCCACGAGGGTGCGACCTTGGGCACATGCACACCCACACACCCACATGCACATGTGCACACAGTCACACTCACACACACACACTCACAGACACACAGACACACACTTCAGAACACCTGTACGAGCAACGCAGGTCTTCTTGAGCAGAAATAGAACATTGCTGGATTTCTCTCAGTTAGTGGCAGAAGCCAAAATTCTATCATGTGATACTCACCAAAACGCACCCCCATGGCCTTGACCGCTCCAGGCCCCAGGCTCCCAGCTGCCCCTGCCCTCCTCCAAGCCGGACCTCACTGTGTGGCCCACCAGGGGCAGGTCCGCACTGCCTCTCGTGGAGCACCTACTCCCAGACTCTCCCTGTTCCAGCGCCGTCTGCCGCCCCAGGCCAGGGCACGAAGGAGCCCGCACAGGCCCTGCGAGGGAGGCGAAGGAGAGGCGGCCCTAGGAGCTTCTGTGTTTCTTGCCCGACACTGTGACTGTCATGGTAAATACAAATGTTCTTTCAGGATACTAATAACAAATGCCAACTTCTGAAATGTTTTTCTTGTAATTTTATGGGAGAAAATTCTGTGGTTCATAAACCAAGTTACGAATCCCCATTCATATGTACTCCTTTGCTCAGCCCGTGTGTTTCCCACTGAAGTGAATGAGCTCGGGACAGAAGACCCAGGTTCATGCTCTGGGGTCAGGCTGCCAGGTCGCCTCTGAAGTCAGCACAGACAACTCTCCTAAATCTAAGGATAAAATCCTATCACATGCAGTGGCAACTGTTTTTTAGAAAGTGACCAAAGGTCTCATTAGACAAAAGGTTCACCCCCTTTAAAGGCTGCTAATTCTTTCATCTTGTTTGGAAAACCTTCGACACTGGGACACTAAGAAATGAGAGGATTCTTCATGAGCAGACAACTGTTTTTTAAAAAAAAAATCACAAATAGTTCTGAAAGCTCTGCATTAGAATTGTCCTTTCGATTCATGACATATGCCAAAATATATTTTATCAAATATTTATAGTGGAGTCATGCATAAAGTACACACCCCAAGAACATAAACTGCCAATTTGTACTGCTCTAGACTCGGTTTGCCTGGCGAAGGGATTAGGAATGGGATTCAAGGAGAAGCCAAAGGGTGGATTTGTTTACCATAAATATTTCAAGCGTCTGTCATAAAATGTGGCCAACGCTGTCTCCACTTTGATGCCAGATTTCCATGTTTATCCCTCCTCCCACCCCAAGTCATTTTTATAAACTTTTCACAGAAAACTGCTGTGATTTTTCTTGCCTTTAAATTTCTGAAGTTAATATGGAGGAACTCTTTCATGATACTGGGTTTTGGGGTGAGGGATTGAAGAGGAACAGGGTCACCCCAGCCCAGGGCTTCTTAATGTGAAGCCATAAATAGTCCAGACATCACAGAGCGAACCCAGAATAGGGGACCCACAGGGTCCAGTGGGAAGTCTGCCCTCTACTCCTGCCCCGTGGCGCTCTGATGAGGATTAGTCCTTATTTCTCTTAGTTTCCCTGCCCTGGAGACAAGGAGCTTGAAGCTGGTTTCATGCCTCAGGTTTACTGAACTTTTAAAAGATTTACTTCAAGATAAAACATTTTCTATACCCAGAGTAAGTGTTTATCAGCATTCATTTATTGTCTTGTTTTCAGGAGGTTGTCTCTTCCCCCCTAGAGAAGAGCATTTGCATTTTGGATTAGAGGGAGATTTTTGTCAAGTTTGAAGTCCTTTTAATCATAATAAAACATGTTGGAATGGTGTTGAACATGTTTATAAAAATTACATGTATTTGCATTGGCAAGAAGCCTTTCAGAAAATGCCAAGAATTTCCAGGCACTTTTCAGATTTTCCAGATAATAAATGATCATTTTGCTATTTTCATAAGCATGTTGAATTGCTTTAACTCATTCTGTGTCAAGAAATACAGTAAAATAAAGGGTTGTGCCAGGCTCACAGTTACCTGTCATTGCCCTGATGTACTTTAAGATGTCGTTAGATAATCACAGCCCGGCAGGTTACTGTGGGAAATGTAGATATTATTTCTTCTATTTCCAGTAAAAGCAATTCTAAACATTTCCTAGAATAACAAATAAAAACATCCTACTTTTAAATACCATCACAGTTAAAGAGATCCAGCAAAAACCTTGGAAAATTAAATTTTCAGTGGCAAATTCTTCTAGTTTTCCTCCCTCTGAGAATGCCTTTACTTCCTCTTTATTCCTGGTGGGTGGTATTGCTGGCTAGTGCATTCCCAGCTCACAGTGTTGGAGCATCTAGAAGCTGTGGGGCTGCTTCCATGTGTCCGCCATGGTCTGAGGTGGGAAGTCTGCTGTCATTCCGACTGGTGGGCTTATGTAGCTAAAGTGTTGTTTCTCTTGAACTGTTTTCACAAGTTGTTCTCTGGTTTTAGTTTTCAGAGTTTAATTTGGATTTGTGTGTGTGTGGTTTTATTTGTCTGCTTTTTATTTATTCTGTTTTGGGTTTGCTTATCTTATTGTATGTGGAAGTTTGTGTCTTTCACCAGATTTGGGAGTATTCAGCCATGATTCCTTCAAATGCTTTATAGTTGAGAATCCAAAGATGTGGATGTTGGCGACTTTGTTATTAGCCTGTAGGTCCGTGAGACTGTTCCCTTTTCTCTCCCAGTCTGTTTTCTTTCTGTGGCTCAGGTTGGGTAAATTCTACCGGTTATTGGTTATTTCCTCTCCACACGACTACTGAGCCCACAAGGGCAGTGTTTCCTTGACTGGATCTTTCTGTTCCGTGATTTCCACTTGGCTATTTTTATTTTTTGCAACTTCTATTTCTTCGTTGTGATTTTCTTTCACTGGTTTCAAGGCAGTTTGTCACTGACGGTTGAGGAGTTTTATGATGGCTGTTTCAAACCCTTGTCAGGCAATTCCAAGTCGGATTCATTTCAGGACTGACAGCCCCGATTGCAGCTCTTCATTCCAGCTGTTTGTTTCTTGGCACCTTGGGTGGTTTTCTATTGCACCCAGACACTGTCCATTATGGTAGGAGATACTGAGTTGTATTTAAAT
Source organism: Manis pentadactyla (assembly GCF_030020395.1). Classification (NCBI taxonomy): domain Eukaryota; kingdom Metazoa; phylum Chordata; class Mammalia; order Pholidota; family Manidae; genus Manis; species Manis pentadactyla. The sequence continues at coordinate 140,706,809 of NC_080020.1, read as the reverse complement.
GTTCTGTTTCAGGGGCAGCTGCCCTGTCCAGGTGTGGCATTGGGTCCTGGCCTCCCTTTGCAGGTTGTGGCTCCGTGGTCACTCAGCTGTCAGGCCTTTGTGGGGCTGTTTGGTCAGCCTGGTGTAGCTGGTGCTGCAGGGCCCCTCCACCGGCTGTTCCTGGCTTTACCTGAGAGGGTGCACCCCTGGAGACCTGGTGCTCATTGGTGAGAAGGACCCCAGTTCTTGGAGGAGAAGAGACTTCCTGGCTGGGCACTTGTCCAGCTGGGCCCTAAAAGTGTCTCTGGTGCCCCAGGGTCACTGAGCCGGGGAGGGGCTCCAGCCCCAGCTTGCTGAAGACTGAAGTGCAGGCAGATGAGGCTGTCTGGGGGAAAGTGAGAGAAGAGAACAGGTGCAGGGGGGGAATGTGAGCAAGTGGCTGTGGGAGGGCTGGGGTGGGTGGTTGAGATGTTTGCATTGAGGATGGGATGTCCCAACACCTGGAAGTAAATAGGGCAGCAGGTGCCAGGAAGGTAGAAAGATGTGCTGACTACATACATTACTCTCTGCGCATCCTCTGCTGTGCTTATTAACTGAAATTCATTTGCGTAGGCAGGTAATTTTAATGTATCTGCATGTTTCCTTTAATAGAGACTTCATCCAAAACTGAAGTCAAATTAAATCACATTGTCATGGTATTTTCCTTGCTTTTTAAATTAGTAAAATGCCCACAGGTGCTGGAGACAAATGGGACAGGGTAACTGTTAATTTCTGGACAGAGGCAGGTGGAATGCCTGAAGGGCCACCCCCCTGAATGCCCGCCCTTACCCGCCTGTGGTGGTGTAGTGGGCACAGGAGAGGGCTGAGTCCAGCTCTCCTCCTGTTCGTGCTCGCTGGGGAGCATGTCGCAGGTCCCAGAGGCACCCAGGATTCACCACCAGTCCTGACAGCCTTGGCTTTGTGGACTAGACCCCAGAGATGGGGCAAGAAGCTGTGTGGGGACCCCGAAGGGGGTCACCTGGTGCAGAGTGTGCTTCAGGTTGGGGAAAATACATTCTGGTTTTGGGGGAACAGCTTAAGAGTAAGATCAGTTCTGCATTGAAAAGAATTAGTTGACTTCATTTCTTAGAATAGTTTCAGCTTTAAAGAAAACCTTAGCAGAAAGTACAGAGCACTCTCACACACCCTCAGTGCCCCCGCCCCAACTTCCCTTCTACTGACAGCATCTTGCTTTAGTGGGATGCGGTTGTAACAGTCAGTGAACTGATACAGTGCTATCCAGGCTCCATCAGGGTCCTGTCCTGGTGGTGTACGTCATGAAGGGTATCCAGCACTGTAGTGTCACACGGAGCATCTTTGCTATGCTCTCTGCATTCATCACCCCAGCCCTCAAACCCTGGCTCACCCCCATCTTTTACTGTCTCCATAATTTAGCCTTATCCAGAATGTCAGGGGTGCAATCATACAGGATGTGGCCTCTTCAGACTGGCTTCTTCCACTTTGCAATATGCATTTACATTTCCTCCAAGTCTGTGTGACTTGGAAGCTCATATTTTTTCGGGCTGAGTAACATTGCATCGTCTGGATGGACCACAGGTGATCCCTCCCTCACCCACAGGGCATGCATCCTGCCTAGTTGACTTTTTTGGAGGAAAAACATGGAGGTTATGATCAAGGGTGTATTAAGGGAAGGAGAGTTTGTGGTCTCTGAACTTTGGCTTCTATGAGTCCTAAGTTTTCCAAGATGCAAGGCAACTGTGCAGAAGAACCAGAAACACAAAGGACTAGATGCTCAGGAACCACTTCTAGCTCAGTCTGTGAGTATGTGTTTGACTTTCCGGTTAGGTTGACTAGCAAGTCAAATAACGACTAAGTGTTTTCTGATCCTAACAGATACGTGGTCAAGCTACTTTACAGTGATAATAGGGTAAATTTTACATATAATTTTAAACATTTGACCCCATTGAACAAACTGAAACACATGATAAAACTGAACAGGGATTTGCTGGAAGGCACACCTGCACTGCCAGGCTTGGGCGACTCCCTGACACCTGATCTCGGGAGAAGGATGGAGCAGCCACCCCTGTTGTCATCAGGCAAGATCATGGTGGGGGGAACTGTGGTTTGAGACCCGGGAGCAGACTTACCTTATGCAGGACATGGTTTATTTCTTTATTTCCTTATTGATTTCTATGGTAAGTTGTCAATACTTTGTTATTTCTCTTCTTTTGCTTACTTTTTTACATATTGGGTTCACCTGTCTCGCAGCAAAGCCTGAGCTCTACTCGGTGTCCTGGAGGTGGCACAGCTGCGCCCGTTTATGTTCTGCACAGTTATGCAGCAGTGACGGGCTCGGCCGCTCCTGACCCATAGCACATCATCACAGCTCTGCATTAGAGGCAGGATTTGGGGGACAAGCATTATTATTTTTCTTAAAAAGTGATGATTTTAACATAGATCTAACTGATCTCTCCATTTTTGCCACCACTGTAGATGTTGGCTTACTTCTGTGCCCAATGAAGTGAATGAAAATTCACTCTCTGAATGCAGCAGGGCTGCCCCGTACCTGGAGGTGCGGGCATGACCTTTAGGAGAAGGTGTGACAGCATCTCCAGGACGTCCAGGCTGCCATCAGCCGTCAGTTAGATGGCGCCCATCACAGCAGTTTGCATCTGGCACTGACGCCATGCAAAATTCATTTATTGAAACTTCCAGTCACACTTGGAAAGTTTAGCAGATGGTGTCTCTTCTCATTTAATTTTTTTTTCCAATTTTTTTTTTCCTTGAAACCCCAGCTCCAGGCACTTGACCCCCTGGTTCGATACGTTTTTTGTTAATAGATCTAATCAGCGGCATGTTAAACAAGAGAGGCCCTTTATGTATGCAGTGTTAGGACAAGCGAGCAGTGCTGTAGATCACCAGAATAAACAGCTCGGACCGATTCAATTACAATGCTGCGGCCCGGCTTTTATCTGGCTGTGACATCATTTCAATCAAAATGTAAAATAATACAATCCAATAGTTGCAAGAGGGAGAGATAGGACACAGGCGGCTGCACTTAGTCATTTAATAAAAAGAGAAGAAAAAGGTGGGTCGGGCATTCTTCTGACAGCCAGGCAACGGCTTCCAGTTCCCAAACTCCATTACCTGCTGAAACAGTATCAAAAGAGCTGAATGCAGGAAATTGTCTATTACTTTTTATTAGTGGAAGCTGTTAGGTAGGACACAGACTAGCGCTGTTTTTCCTTTGTCTGTTTAATTAACAGACGTAAGAGACCCCCCCCTTGGCAGCTTCCTCAGGGCATCTAGTGCTTTTTCCTCCTCACGGGGGTTTATTCATTTCCTTTGTCTCCTTTGAATTTTTTTCTTAACAGTGAGTTTTTCAAGACCCGCACATCATCACGAGAAGAAAAACATAATTCAAGGGAAAATACAGAGTCACTAAACTGCTTAGGCTGCTGAAACACTCAGAAGGAGCATTTCCTTCTCCGAGGCGCTTTTGTGGGAAAGTTTCCTTTCAGTGTGAGACTTTGCGTCCCTGGGGAGGGTCGCGGTGAGAGTCACCTGCTTTGTGTCAGGGTGTTAAATCGGTAATAACCAGCTGGCTCCAGCTGACCAGCAGAAGTGGGTGAGGCCACCCCAGGCCCGGCACAGCCCGTGGCTGACCTGTGCTGGTTGCAGGCGAGTGACTGTGCCCAGCCGAGGTCAGCTGCCCTGAGCCAAGCTGCAGCCCACGAGCAACCGTCAACCTTCTGTTTTAAGTCGCAGAGAGCCAGGTAGGCTTGTGCTGCTGCTGTGGGCAGCTGGTACAGGGCAAGTCCCTGGAGCAGGGCGTCCTCTGCGTCAGGCTCCACAGGGAGGGGCTCCCCAGTATTCACACCCACAAACACACTGGTGAGCCAGCCTAGCATGAGGAGAACTGGAGGTCTGCTAATGCTCCCCAGTGGGAACTCTGGCACTCAGGCCTTTAAGGCTGGACCCTTGGTACCCGGCCTGGGAGCTGGCAAGAGGGGCTCCCAGAGAGAGAGGAAACATGATAGCAAAGGTCCCACCCTTGACTCCTGACTCCAGGGCTCTAAACTAGAGGGAAGGGAGGTCTGTGCCATGGGATGCCAAGGATTGAACTTACCCGGTGTGGTCTTCGTGTCAGAGAAATGACGACTGCTGTAACCAGGAGAAGCCCAGGGGCTCGGCCAAGGTGCTCACTGGGTGGGAAAGGGAAGCAAAAGTGGGGCATGTGGTAAATGGTGGGACATACCTGCAGGTCTCTGAGACAAAGAGACACGAGAAGATTGTGTTTAAAACCAGATCCTGTTATGGAACGTCAGTGCGCCAGCAGGGAGCCATGGTGTGGTACAGAAACACGGGGCAAAGCCAGAAACTGAGACATGAGGTGGCGGCTCCTGGGCTGGCACTGGGGGCACAAGGGGCAGAGGGTGGGGGTGTGATGTCTTTCCATCTCGCCCCGGGGGAGGCAGGTGTTGCCTGATTGAGAGCGGCAGAAAAAGGGCCTTGGTCACTGAAGGCATCACTGCTTCTAGGTCGGAATATCGGGCGCCCACTGACTTATGTAGTCCTGCTGCAGAGCAGACTGGCCTGCTAGTCTGATGTGCATGTCTAGGAGGACAGTGCTGTTTAGGGAAAATAATCAGCAATCGTGAAACAGAAGGAGAGCTAGCGTGCACGGCATGCCCCCTGTGGGGAGCTGGTCAGGGAGCACAGCTCTGCCGGGCGCTGTGATGTGTGTTGTTTCCCTGGAAGTGCATGACACCCCTGTGGGACAGGCTGGTGCCGTGCTGCAGGGAGCTCGAGCTTCACGGCCTCAGGTGAACTGTCCAGGCAGGTCAGAAGCTCCGCTCTGGCAGGCCTCACTGACCAGCGGTGCATCACACACGTCCCTGGCTCTCCACAAAGCAGGGGCATACAGTGCTGTGAAGTGTGGAATGTCCTATTCACTCACCAGATACTTGTCAGGTGTTCAGTCATTTCTGCTTTAAAAAAGTGGTCTTAAGGGGTCAGTTCTGAGTCAAAATGATGGATCACATTAGGGTCCACATACCTGGAAACCTGAAACACATCTAAACCTTATTCTGCCCTTAGTTCTGTTAGATGTCAGTCTTTGCTGGCATTGTGGCACACACAGGGATTCACACAGAGGAAAGCAGGTAAGCCAGCTGCCCAGAGCACCTTCTGGGTCACACGTGTGTGGTCACATGATGGATGGTGGACGGTGGCCACACCGTGCATGGTGGTCACATGGCAGAACGTGGTCACATGGTGGACGGTAGCCACATGCTAGATGGACATCACACCATGCGTAGTGGTCCCATGCCGCAGTGAGGTGCAGAAGTCATATTGGGTGTAGTGAAATAATGGCCACATGACAAGGGGCAGTCACAGGACACCTGGTCATGTGCCACACAGTGAAGTCTAAAGGGCATAAAACCATGCCTGGGATGAGGCTGTTCTTGCAAGAGCCTCTGTCCCCCTGCCACTCACCGGGACCACTTGCTGGGGCCACTCACAGGGGCCGCTCACTGGACTTTCCCTGACAAGGAGCCTGGCTCTTCTGGGTTTTTCTTTGGTCTCACGGAGGAGTGCTGAGTGCCTGTTTGGTGCCACGCCCACTCTTTCCTGGCCTCTGTTCCTAGTGAAGCTCTTCTGTCCACAGTTCCTCTCCATGCCCCGTGTGAGCCCCTGGCCAGGAGGCTCTCCCACCGCTGCACAGCAGACAGCTTCCCCACCACAGTCCTGACTCCACCCATCTGTGGCTGCAGCAGGAGTGCTTGGCATGGGGTCACCCGTCACTGTGAAGCTCCTTCCACTGGACTCCAGTGCCCCTTGCTCATTAACTGTCACTGCATTTGCAGAGCCCCCATCTGCATTCCCCACCCCATGCCAGAAACAAACAACAGCATTTGTCCCCATGGGCTTTCATTCTGAGTGGGAGGACAGACGACAGGGGGATGAGCAGGTTGGAGAGTGTGCTGGGAGGGCACTGAGGGGCACCACTGAGGGCAGCAGAGCCCCCACCTCGACTCTTTTCTTCCTGTTGCCGGCCACGTCTATGTCCTGTCTTTGGGTACTGCGGTCCTCAGTGGTCACCCACACTGGCTCAGCCCCTCAGGAAATCAAAATATTTATATGCACATGCATCCTAATGTGCATCTGCAGTAGCAGATGCGCTCCCCAAACTGCAGGCCCACCACCCACCTATGCGCCAGGCCCGTCTCCCTCTCAGCACCCACAGAGATTTCCCCCCAGTTGCTCCAGTTCCAGACTGGAATCAGCGTGCATGTTTTGCCCACTCTTGGCCCCGTGTACCCGTGCCACAACCCCGCCCACTCCCTTTGCAGGGGTGCCCAGCTGGAGATCCACCACTTGCCTTGCTCCTGAGGTCTCAGAGCATTGATCAGCATTCACCCGCAGCCCTGCGGAGCATGACAGCTCGCCCTGTGCCAGGTAACACCCCAGTCTGCCCTCTGTCCAGCAGCCAGGGCAGACCTGGTACAAAGCAAGGCAGGCCTGGAAAGGCCGCCTCTGAGTGACAGCAGCATCCCTGTGCCCCACTTCCAGACCCCCAGGTCTGCGCCTCCCGCTGCCTGACTTTGCTCACCTGCTGGGCCTCTACTCTGGCCACCCTGGCCACTTGCTGACTGTGGCCTCTGCTTGGCACGCTCCCCTTCCAGGCTCTGTCTGCCCTCCAAGCCAGGGTTCTCCTGATGTCCCTCCGACTCCCTCAGCTCCCTCACATCTGCTCAGACATGGCCTCCTCAGGGAGTTCACAGAGGCTGTTCATCGCATGCCCACTCCACCGCCTGCCTTCCCCGCCTGTGCTACTCATCCTGCGGCCGCTCCAGTCATGGCTTCTCCCCACCCCCTGCCGGGCACTTCTCGGACCTCATCGCTGATCACACGTTATACGGACCTGTTTCCTGGGTTCTCCCTCCGCCCCCTGTAGTGGTACCCTGTGATTTCGGCTTAAGCTTTTCACTCTGCTATTTCTATTGGCCAGAACCCATGAGCAGGCCCTGCAAATAGCAGCTGCTCATTAAAAATTTGTGGGATAATTGAATGAGAGCTGTTTTTACTCAATTTCCCTTCTCTTACCCCCTTTTCCAGGGAAAATTTTTAAAACAATCTGACCTTCATATGCTCAGTTCTACAGCTAAGTCCTCATCCAGTCGTTTGTGTTAATATTCACAACCACGTCTTTAGGCCTCACTTAATGCCCAGTGGGCTTAGCTTTTTTTTTTCCACAAGAAGACAGCTTCTGCCCCAGCAGCCTGGGCAGACACTTTGAAGATGCGCAGCCCCTCTGCTCAGAGGGACACGTTTGGTTGTCTGTCCTGGGAGATGCCCTTGTCCCTGGCAGACGCTCTTGGACAGGCAGGTCAGCACCTCTGAGGGGAGTGGAGCTGCTGCTTGCGTATGTGCCTGGGGGTTCAGGCTGGCTGGGCCCGCACTGACATTTCCGTCTAAGGATGTGCTTGAGGCCCTGCCTGTGGATGGGACTTTATGTCATGGGCCATTCTGGTCTGGTTTCTTACATTGCTGGTCAGGGCCAAGGGGTACACAGAGCAAGTGCACACCCCTGGGCGACCCAGCACCGTCCCTGGAGCCCTGCTGGTGACCGTCTCTTTGTGCATATGGCCCCCAGAACCTTGAGAAATGCATGCACGTCATCATGAATGGGAAGAAATTGTGTGAACTCTCACACAAATGACATCTTCTTCAACGTTAGGGAGTGTAGTTAAACCTTAGGGTCATACCCGTTAAGACTGGGAATCTGAGGCCAAAACATTCACAAATGAGGGGTTCACGAAACGGCCCTGCACAGCCGCTGAGGACAGGAAATGGTGCCCCCCCACCTGCCCCGGGTGGCCCTCCCCGTGTTCCTTTCCACCCGTGGCCAGGGCCTTCCTGCCCAGGGCCCGGAGCGCTGACAGCCTGACCACAGTTCAGCCTGAAAAACAGCCACGCTGGATATCCATTGGTCTGCAGGCAGGCAGGGCCTTGCTCTTCTCCTTGGGGGACAGTTTGGTCAAAACTTACCTTACTTGGTGCACGAGAGCTCGCCGTCAGGATGAGGGGACAGACAGAGGGCTGCATGTGCTTTTATCTGCTTCCACAGGAAAGGGGATTTCAGTTCACCACCGCAGACACACCGGTTCCAGAACGGCTCATCACAAACAGAAGGACAGGTCTGACTCCAGAGCCGAGAGGTCCACCCACAAGAAACTGAGCAGTTTGCACAAAAATGTGACTGAGCGTGTGACTCATCTGAGCACATTGCTTTCTTTCCCTGAACGTGACTTTATTCTGCACAGCCCCAGAGAGTTACCTTTCCTCCAAGGTGTGTGGGCTCTTGTCCCAAAGCAGAGGTAGGACTCAACTGGGCTCCACGATCTTGGGTGCACGTAGAGGCCTCGTGGGCAGACAGCCTGTGGACAGACGGCCAGCGAGCTGCTGGGCCTCACGGGGCAGGTTCAAAGTGAGCAACATGGAAATGTGCAGAAAGAGTTAATTGTCCCAGTAGATCACGCTGGGGTGTGGGGATGGGGCAGACATGTGGTCCCTCCCCTCAGGGGCACCTGGGATGAGCCAGCTTTGGGGCTGGCTTTAGGGTCTGGGAGTGGAAAAGCTCACTTTCTCTGGGCCTGGTGCCTGGTGCTGAGCTCCCAGGCCTGAGCAGGGACTTTGGGGAGGAGCGGATGGCACCTGCTGGCTGTGGCCACGTGCTGAGGAGACTGTGAGCCATCAGCGGGCAGGTGCTGGGCCTGCTGTGCTTGGCTGTACTGAGGTTCTGCCCGTGTCATCACAGACTTCGGGAGTGCTGCTGCAACCGAGGGCCTCGTCTGGGCCGTCGTCGCGAGGGATTCCAGACCTTGGGCAGTGGTGGACTCCCAGGCTCACCTGCGGAGAGAAGGAGAGCTGCCTTCTCGGTGGCTGGGGCCTTGGGCCCTTGGAAATGGTGTGATTGTGCCTCGCTGGCAATGGGTGGTGCAGGCTGGCATCCTTTGCTCTCTCCCTGAGTGGGTCTGGGCTCCCGAGTGAGTCAGACACCAGCTTCTCTCTGTTATGAGTTTGGATAGAAACTCTCCTCCCTGCCCCTGGCCCTGTGCACAGGCTTCCGTGCACACATGTGATTGTCCCCAGGAGGCAGAAGCTCCTCTAGGGCGGTGGTTGGCTTCCCAGCTCTGCACCTTCGAGCTGTGTGGTTAAGTATATTGCACATAATAAATGGTGTGTATCCTATTAAATGTGTGTATCCATTTAATAAAATGATTACCATGCAGATATTGATAATCTGGTGATAGGAAATCAGAAGGTATTCAGTCCTTTCAGGTTTGGCTGTTTTTAGGAACAAACTCTCATATTCACTGATGTTTCCAGTTGGCATTATTTTTCCTTTTAAAAATCAATTTGACACTTAAAAAAAAAAGCAACAGCTGACAGGTACATTAATGTGTCCTGAGCCGAGCCTTCACTAAACTTTGGGAATCTGCATGGAAAACAGGAGGGGTTACCTGCTGGGAGGGCTGCAGCTGCGGATCAGGGGCTTCTGAGCAGCCAGGCAAAGTTGTGCTTACAGAGTTGGGCGTTTACTGGACTGAATCTGTTGATGTCCCTGAATAACTGTGGAATATCAGCCTGTGGAATATCAGAGGATTCTGAAGTACCTGCTGTTGTGCTGGTGTTATCACATTGTTATCAATGGTTTCGATTTTCAGCTTTCTAAGGTGTAAAGTGACGGCCAGCACAGTCCCTGGAGCCCCGTGGCTTCACTGCTCCCTGAGTTCGGGACATACAGTGGGAACATGACATCTAAGGAGACGTAGCATCTTGGGGCACGGCATCTCCAGAACATGTAGTGGGAACACGGAATCTTGGGGTCACAGCATCTCAGGGGACATTGCATTTTGGGGATGTGGCATCTTGGGGATGGGCTATCTTGCAGGACTAGGTTTGTATTCAGTAGCTTTGGGGACAGGACTTTGCTCTTGGCTGCATGCGGTCAGGAATGCAGGATGATTCTGTGGCCAAGTGTCTTAAGTGGTCCTATCAGGAGGTGGGGAACGTGGTGGGGTCCACGCTGCTACTGGGGAGGAGGCTGCTGTCATCATTCTGTGGCTGGACTATGGCGGTGATTCGTCTATTCAGATATGATCATGGAGTGGGCGTGTCTGAAGCTCTTGCTGGACAGGATGGGGGGGCTGGGCCGGCTCCTACTGTCCGGGGCCACGGAAAGGGGAGCAGCCCTCCCTCTGGGGTGTCCCTGGGGGACTGAGGCCAGAGCACCCTCCTCCTGGAGACCCAACCCAGCAGAGCACCCACTTCCACCACCCACAGCAGCCTGCCCCTTCAGGAGCAGACTTGGCCTGACGTAGCTTTCTCTCCGAGACCCTGACATCCCAGCCTCACTGACAGGCTCTTTCCCTGAGGAAACCTGGAAGGTGATGTCTATATCCTCTGATCGCCCAGGATGCCGTGGGATTGCTTATCAGCTCATAAATGACATTGGAAAGAAGCAGGAGGAGACAGCGCCCACCAACACTTTAGCCGTACGTATATCAGATCCAGCTTCCCGGGTGGCCAGGATGGGGGAGGCCCTGGGGGCTCCCCACCCGGAGCTCTGGTTTCGCCTTCATTTGATGCCAAGATTGTGCCAAAATCCATCACTGAGATGCCCAGTCATTTAATAGCTCTCTGGGGGTGTTTTGCTGATATTGAGTTATTTGTTTTAAGAGATTTTTATCTTTTCATCAAGATGGTGAAGTATTGTTTTCTAAGAGTTGTTCTCATTTTTCACTTTGGTGAGGTGCAGGCTGATTGGATACTGGCTCCTGCCAGGTGCAGCTGTAGATGCTGGTGGGGACAAGGGGAACAGAGCCGGGCTAGCCCTCTGCTCCGCTCAGACACGCAGTCTTAAAGGGCTTCCCTTGAAAAATGCCTACAGATCACGTGCCCCACCTCTGGTGGCATCCTCGCTGCCCCGTGCGAGCATGCTGCATGCACCCCGCGGCCGGGCTGCCCTCTCACACCCGGGGCTAGCCTCGGGCAGAGCCATGGCTGCGCTGACCCTGCTCGTTGCCCCTCAGGACACTCCTCAGGGGACCCACTGCCTTCACCATGGTGGGCTCTGCTCATTGCCTCCCTCACAGGAGACCCCTGCACCTGAAGCACCATACTGAATCCCACCCGTGTGCCCATCCAGCACACCCCTCTCTCCCGGTTCTTCCCCTGAGGCCATTGTGGGTCACAGTCCTTGTGCGTGAACTGTATGTGGCTTGGCCTGTGTGCCACTGAGCCACACGCAGACACCATTTCCAAGGGGTGTCCTTCTAATAAAAAAGGACAGAAATGTAGACAAATAATTAAACACCATGCATGATCTCTGGTTTGAAATACGTACGCAGTGCACACGGCAAAGGAGAAAGCCCTGGATGCTTCCGGAGATACGTGGCCAGGAAGGTGGCACTCAAGAGTAATGGGTGAACTCCTCCTTTGAGGGTAAACGAGGCTCACAGGGCAGGCCTTGTGGGGCTAGCATTCCCGGGTATGGGATGACAGGCCCTGAAGGACCCAGGCACTAATGGATGTTGCCCTCTGGGGTCTGTCGGTAGCTCCTTACTGCTCCAAACTAGGGTGCAGACAGGGCAACAGAGAGGCGAGACCCCTAAGTGAGGGAGGCCTCTCCCCAGGTCCCTGTCCATGGCAGCCCCCCCGAGAGGTTCCCCAGTTCCAGCATTTTTTTGTGTAATACAGGTTTTAATGGTTTCAGAGACGTCGTCATCAGCCACTTGCAATGGTCTGGGTGCTTGTGTCCCTCCCACTGGGCACGTGGTGAATCCTGCCCTCAGTGCGGTGGTGCTGCGAGGTGGTCAGGCCATGAGCGTGGTGCCTCAGCACAGGATCCGCGGCCTGGCAGCAGAGCCCCGCAGGGCTCCCTCCTGCCTGCCTCCTGGTGCAAGGACAAGGGTGTGGGTGGGACCCTTCATCACAGACACCCGGCCCCCAGAGCAGAGAGCCGAGAGCTGTGAGCTCCTGCTGTTTGCAGGCCACCCCGTCGGGGGCGCTGGGTCGTGGCGGCTGGAGGGGACTGAGGCTGCTTTCCAAACCTTTGCACCACACTGAGGGGGAAACCAACCTGTTCTCCGAAATTATGATCCTAAAAACAAAATCTACTTGACAGTTTTCAGCTTCATTGCACAAACCTCCTTGGTGGGATGAAGTCCACGCGCACCTGGAGGAGGGTGTGGGGCCACGGGAGAGAAGCGACAGCCCTGGGGCCACACACGCGCCTCTTCACAGCTCGCCGCTTGGGGCTGTGACGACCCAGCGGACACAGGCCTGCACCGCACTGCCCCGCCGCTCAGCCTGGTTCCCATTTCCAAGTTCTAGTAACCCTGAGACGCACACAATTTAAAGGCGAAACAATTGCATTTTTATGCCCCTTGAGTGGAGCGCGGTTCTCACGCCTGCAGGGTGACCCTGTGGCCGAGGCTCGGGCCCTGACGTGGCCCCTGCTCAGAGGGGCCGCCAGATGCCCGGCTCCTGCTGCATCCCGGCCCTCCCTTCCTGTCTTCCCTCCGCTCCTTTCTACCCCTCCCTTTTATTTCCTAAACAAGCTAAGAGTTTTTATAATTCATCACCTGGCTGACAGATGAGTTCTGCTAGAGAATATTAGAAAATGTCTCAAATCTCATATATATGCTAATGGTATGCCGAGACCGGTCGGTGGTGTGCTGGGGTTTTTAATCTGTCTTGGCCGGTGTGGGAAGTGGAGGAGACAAGTCCAGCGCTCGGCAATTTATGATCAAACGGCTGAATTGTGAAGGAAGAAGGACACGCAGAGAGGGAGAGTAATTTTCTGATTTAACAGCGTTGTTACTACAAATAAAGAAATCTTGATTTTGACTGCACTCGACATTAAATGAGTTTCCTGTGCCCTGCGCCAGATTTTTCATTTTCAGATTCGTATGAAGCGTCCTGCTTAGATACAAGTGACAGATAAGGAAGCGGTTGCATATGGAAATCAAATGTGTATAATAAAGCCATCTTCTGTTTATTAAATAAACACATGTAGATTACTTCTGTGCGGGACTCACTGATAACTCTGCATTGTGTCCCCCTTTTTTTGCAAGTCACAGAGAATCTTATTTAACAACCATGAATGCTAGACTCTTCTGTTTGTGACCTTCTCAGCACCCGGGGGTCTGGCATCTGAAATTCATGGCTAATACTGTATTTTGGCTCCCAGTCCCCGTTTTTGTGTATTATTTCAGCACCTCTTTCTGAGTACCGTAATGATTTGGGGGGATGTGCCATTAAGTTGCATTTTGCTAGTATTTCCCTGATGGAAATGGCAGGATGCACCAGCAGTGGAAGGAACAGGGACATTATTCTGAGAAGTGAGGGCACGGTGTCTTTGCATCTTAGGAAGGCAGTAAAGAGATGGAGTCCACTGACAGGGCCCCAGAGCAGGGTGGCTCATGAGCCTCTGGGCAGCCCAGTCTGAAAGGGGCCACTAAGCCAGATGCCCACATAAGATCCCTGCAGAGTTCACTGCCAGCAGTGACCTCATCACCTGGAGTCCCTCGGACCATCAAAGGGGGCGTAGAGTGTCTCCCCATCAGATGTCAGAAGGTCCTGGGGAGCATCTGGGGGCTGAGCCCGGAACTGAAAGCGGAGCATGTGGCACAAGGACTTCCTCTCCCGGATTTCATGTGAGTGGAACATGTTGAGTTCTTATCTTCCTGGATTGTTCAGGTGACATTTTCTAGAACTTCAGAACTTCAGGGTCCAAGTCAGTGTCAGAATGAGCATAAAAGCACAAAGTCCTTTGATTTCTTCAAGCCTCAGTGTAAACCAGATTCCTAGGTGCATAAAGGGACCAATAAGAATATTTATTTTGTTTTACTCCATCATCAGCTTTGGAAGTGTCTAACTCTCTATTATCTATCTATCTGCATATCATCCATCATCGATCTATTTTGCTTAGTTCACTCCATTTTCCTTTCTTACTTGAACGTACAGTATCTAGTATTTACTCTAAACAGTTTGGTATGGAGCCACAGGGCACATATTTACATGTGTGGCCCCTCTCCTGCTGTCACAGGTGCAGCCTGGGTGAGTTAGTCTGCCTCAAGTGGCCTCAGCTGGAGGTGACTGTGCCCTGTACCCCCGCACCTCCCACCCAGGGACATCAGCAGTGTCTGCAGGCACTTTGATTGTCAGACGTGGGGAGTGCAAGGGTGGGATGTCTACCTAGGGACAGGCCCGTGGGTGTAGGCCAGGGGTTCTCCGGTGTGCAGGGAAGCCCCTCTGGAGAACCCACTCATTGGCAATGGCGCTGAGGCTGAGAAGGCCCGTAAAGAGGTGTGGGTGTTTCCCCCCACCTACGTGTTTGGACAATAGTTTGATAAACCTAGAGCTCATCCTGTCTCCCTCTGTCTTCCCGCGACCCATTCAGGACAAGGACAGATGACAGGAAGAGCGGGAATTGCCACCGCCACCAGGAAGCCCTCTAGGAGGTGCAGGCAGCCCCCTGACTTTGACACAAACAGCTCAAAGAACAGCTCAGTTATTCACGTCCCAGAAGTGGAGAGTCCATGTTTCTCCTTGGAATGTTCCTGTGTTTTCTTCGGTGAGTTTTCTCTAAGTCAGTCCCATGATGAGGATCTGTCAGCACTTGGCGGGGACACAGGGCCCGGGGTCCCTGGGGAGCACTGTGGAAGGGTACCCTGCACCCAGACCATGTCCTGATCCTGCCCCATACCCTCCTGCCCCCACAGCCTCCTGTCTCACCTGCCCCTTCTCACCTGTGACACCTGGCCTGGCTGCAGCTTTGCTCTCCCCACACCCACTAAATAGCTTCTGCTTGTATGCACAGAGGCTCACGGGGTCCTTGCTCACACCCACACACCCACACGCACAGCAAAAACAAAAGCACAAACAACAAAATCAGACAAACCCAGCCTCCGGGAAGATGCCCCTCATCAGAAGGCTCTGTGAAGGCAGAGGTGACATGTTTCCCCCTGTCCCTGCATCGTCTGGGAATACGGGGTACAGAAGGTTCCTGAAGGGTATTATAGGATGTCTGTCCACAGATGTTTCTAGATTCCTAATCTTCACATTCCAGAATGGACTCGTCCTACCCCCACACCTGTTCTATCACCTGTGCTGATCTTGTTCCGTGACAGGAGCCACCCAGCCCACATCACGTGTGTGACTCAAGCCATTAACCCACGTGGCGTTTGGCCCCTTTGCCTACACCACCCACATGCCAGCTGATCAGTGTCCTCCAAGGGCTCCTTCCCCGGATGCCCACTCCTTGCACCCCTCCTCAGGCACCTCTCAGCTCACCGGGGTGCCCACATCCAGGTGTCCCTTCCCTACACCCAGGCGGCTGGCTGCTGTGTCTCCTCAGACAGGAGCCCATTCCGAGTCACAGGAGGCCTTTCTTTTCCAGGGTGCTCCCCCTCCAGGGGTTCACGAGGGCCCCCAGGACTCAGCCTCGGTTGCTCTGGCAATGAAGCCAGGCCATCCCCCTGAGGGTCCCTGCTGCCACCTGTCCTCTTGCTGCCATCACCCCGCACTACCTCCCTGTAGGAGCCCAGGACATGTGGTGGGGTTGGGCTGCTTGGACAGGCACCTGGGGCCTGGGAGGGATCACCCCAACTTGCAGTGCAGGACACTGGGTCCGGCTCCGGCCAGGCAGCCCAGTGCGATCCTGGACCCTGGGGCAGTGACATGGCCCACAGATTTCCAGATAACTCACGGGGTGTTGCATGACTGAAAACCACTGATCCAAGTCTAAGCACACCTGTCTGTCTATCTAAATATCATCTATCTATGTATCTGCTTATCTATCTATCTATCTGTCTATCCACCTACCCCCTATCCAGAGGAGAGAAAGATTTCAGGGAATTGGTTTGCACAGTGATGGAGGCCCTGCAGGAGGGCCCGCAGGTCGCAGACCCAGGGACATGCCGCACTGTAGCCCACAGGCCATCAGCTGGCAGGACACCTACCTGCTCGGGGAGGTCAGCCTCTGTTCCATTTAGGCCTCTGACCGACTGGACACGGCCCTTGTTTGGGAGGGTGACCTGCTCGGCTCCGCTCACCACCTTGAATGTTAGTCTTATGCGAGAGCATGTTCCCGGGAGCATCTGGAGCAATGTTTGACCCGCCCTCCAGGACCATGGCCCAGCCAAGCTGGCACATCAGACCCACCAGACAGGAAGTGGGCACGTTGTACATGGACCCACTGTGCTCAGGCGTGCACTCCCTCTGTCGTCTGGGTCGGGTGCTCACGGGAATACTCATTCCTGGGCCTCAGACCTTGTATGCTTTCAGTGCATGCCCTACTCTCGGCTCAGGGTGGCCCGCTCTGCTGGGTGCGGATAAAAACTGTATGCCAGGGCCTAAAGGGGAGCATCCTGAGGGTGGGCGAGGAGTGGCCCTACTGTCAGCCCCTCACTGATCAGGACTCCAACCCCTTGGAACTGGGGAAAGATCTTAAAATAATCTGTGTTTCACAGACCTATAACTAGGTTACTGGTCATGCCAGGATTTCCAGAGACTTTGTCTTTTTGCAACATTTTTTTAAGGGTTTGATTTCTAACTCATCTAAGATGCCCACAGGGGATAGAACCCACTGCTTGGTGTGGGGTGCCGATGTGGCAATACCCCTCCCCGTAACATGGCTTGAAGGGTGGGCTCAACCCCCCCACTGGGCCGCCTGTTCCCAGTGGAAATGGCTGCCTGCACCTTCTGCAGTGGTCGCTGCCTGCCGGGCCGTCGGTCCCTCCCTGGGCTGGTCACAGAAGGCCGGACGTGCCCTCCCCACCCTGAGCGTCTGAAGTGCGCTGGGTTAAGTGTTATTGATTTCAGAGCAGCAGGCTTATTTCTCGGCAGTGTGATGGAGTTTCAAGCTCGTTCCCATTGAATTAATTTTTGTTGCTCAGTGTTTGAAGCTAAGACATTGGCCTGGGAAGGACTCCCTGCCTCCTTGCTGAGTAATGAGGCTGGAGGTGGGCACTCCCCCACCTCTCTGGAGAAAGGCCTGGTTGTGAAGCCCCCTCTTGGTTTCCAGGTTGCTGAGCCTGCAGCCAGCAGCGGGTGAGGTGACGAGCAGGTGGGTAGAGCTTCTGGTGCCCCCTATGTGCTTGAGATCTGGGAGGGGGCGGCCCTGGCGGATCTCAGGCCCCTGCATGGACGTCGCCTCTTGCCTTGATTCCTGGCCGAACTCAGAGCCTTCATGTTTGTGGTGTGAACTTCAGGGGAGAAGCTATACCCCGTTTTCACGAAATTCCACTTTTCAAACATTAAACGCTCCTTGGCGAGCGAGCACCCCTGAGTGATGCACAGACCACGTGTCACAGGGGGTGGCTCATCTGTCCCAGGCTGCTTTTCTTTGCTTTGTTTTCATCCTTTGCTTCTTTTGGGTGACGCATCAGTCGTACCCATGTTCAACATGTAGGAGGCGTGTTCTCCCTGTACCCTCACGTTAAATGGGGCCCCTTCACTAGGGCCTAGCGGGCCACACCCTGGGGCTCAGGGGGACCACAGGGCTTGGCTGCTGCAGAAGACACTCCCTGGGGAGCATGGCGGGAAGTGGAGTCGGTGGGTCTGTGGCTGTGGTTCCTCCTACCTCGTGGCTCTGGGAGGGGCATGCCAGCTAACCTGAAGAGGGCGCTCCAGAGCCCAGGCTGCCCAGGGGCCCGGGCTCACCCGCGTTAGTAAGGAGACGAGACAGTAGAGGGTTGGGCGTGCCCTCCACGAGGAGTCTGCTCTCTGCTCAGCCAAGGCCCCAGGCACATCACAATCTAACAGCATCCACGTGCACATGTACAAAGTGCCCCCTGGCTTATAGGTGAGTCAGTGCGAAGATCAACGGGCAACAAGTGCTTGAGAACACGCCGTCTAAGTGAAAATGGACATCTCCAAGGAGCGGCCCTGGCAGGGGTGGCTAGGACACGGTGCTGTTTCACCTGCACCTCACACTTCAAATCGGCGGGCCTGTTGCGCACAGCTTGGGTCAGGAACCCTCCTGGGCAGGGTCTGCGGGGTGTGGAGGCAGGCCCTTGACCCTCCACAGGGCAGCAGGAGGGAGGATAACTCTGCGAGGTGCTTGGCAGCCAGTGGGCACGAACCTCAGTGCAAAAGGCCTGCAGTGCAAGCCAGGAAGTGGGAGGGCCCCATGGCACTGACCAGGCCAGAAAATGCAGGAGCTTAGCAGGTGAGCCGTGCCCACCAGTCAGGTTTGTCTGAGTGGCCAAACTGCCTGAACTTTAATTTACGGTAAATCTCTGCATCGTATGTCTACATTATCCATTTTAAAATCCAGTTATGATTTTATTACACTTCTCTGAAGTTAATCTTGTCTTCCCCCAACTTTTATGAAATCAGGTGAAGAGACTTTTAGCACAAAAGCGCATTTTGGTTTCAGGAGAGAAAACGGGAAAAAGGGAGGAAAAGCTAGTGAGGCGGTAACTTCCTGCTTCCCGAGTCCTGCCTCTGGGTGGGGGTACCTGGCCTGGGCAGGTACCCCCTGACTCCCCCACCCGGGTCTGCAGGTGGGAACCCCTTGCCCTGCTGCCCCAGGGCGCCATATAGTGGCCACACCGCTCAACTGCAGGCATGTGTCCCCCGGGCCCCAGAACCTGAGATGCGCTCATTCATTCAGCAGAAACTGTCCTGGGACTTAAGCCTGGAAAGATACCATCATGGGTTTATTATTATTACTCAGGAGCTGGACATTCCCACATGTTTCAGGCAGAAACAGTCCCTCATCCAAAGAGTGAGTCTGACTGTGGTGTCCCCATCAGTCAGCTCCCAGGCGATCTGTGATCTCCAGTGGCAGAAAACTGGCCTGGCCGCTTCACTACCACTTCACATTCAGTCCACATCTCCTGGTCCCCACACAGCGAGGGCCCTGGACAGATGGGGGTCAGGTTGAGAGGCGGTCAGACAGCAAGTCAGTGGTGAGTCTCACCAGACCTGAGACCCCTTGCCGTCCATCTGTCCAGCTTCATTCCACAGGACTCAAGGCTCTTCCCCACCGTCCCCTTCATCCCTCCCCCTGCCTCTCTCTTCCTTTGCTCAGCATGTGTTTCCTGACTGCCCATTTTGTGTACCACTCACCATAAGGAATAGATGTGACCCATGCCAGGGACAGGGGAGCTGACATCCTAGTGGAACACTGGCAATGAACGGGCTGGTATGGGGTGAGGATGCTGAGAGGAAAAGACAGGCACTGCCTTCAGGAACCAGAGGAAGCAGCTGGCACCAGAGGAAGTCAGCGTCAGGACCGGAACGAGGTTGCTTCAGTTGGGAGATGTGGGTATGGGGGTCAGAGAATGGTGCTCCAGCTTGTGGCACAGCACACGTCACGGTCAGAAGGGCCAGGGGCGTGCCAAGCCCTTAGCGGAGTCTGGGGGACGGGGCTCTTGGTGGAGATGTGGGACTGGACGGGATCCAGGGTTTGGTGGTCCATGTTTGCATTTGTGACTTTATTCAGGGGCTGATTTGGGACCTGGGCAGATTTTAAACACAAGAGTGATCTGTTCAGAATTTGATCTTATAAAGATCATTGTGCAACAAGAATTGAGGAAATCCCTGGCAGCTGGCAGCCCAGTTAGGAAGCTATTGCAAAAATCCAAAACAGAAATGGCTCTGGTCGCACCAAGATGCTGCCTGAAATTAGAGTCAACTAACGTGGTCACAATGAACTTTAACACATTTCTGGGCCACAGAACTCAGGATGCATGTGGCCCAGGCCCCTCAGGGGACTTTGTCTCTCGGCTTTCAGTTTCCTTATGTGAAAGGAGAGAATCAGAATGGATAACTTCCAAGATTCCTTTCTCTTACAATATTCCATATTCCATACTATTTAACTAAAACCAGGCAAGGGTCCCTGATGCTATACCCAGAAAGAAGACAGGCATGGACATAGACTACAGGTCAGGCTCTCTGGAGAAAACACCAAAATACCATTTCAATAACATTAGTTCCACATGAATTCCTTTGCATTGAAATATTCTAAATATAATCAGTTTTGGAACTCTGCTCATCTCAAAGTAAGTCCTTCCAGGTTTTCTCTCTCATCTGGGAGCTCCTCCCGTGCAGGGGCTGCACACGCCTTCATGCCCTGCCCTCCCCTCAAGACCCCAATTACTCCTTAGCTGATGCCTTTTGTCCAGAGAAAATGGTTGCCAGCAGTTGGAGTCAATATTTGCCCAGCACCCGAATATGCAATGGCTACACACACCTTCTGTTTAAGAGGCAAATGGCAAATGATTAATTTTGAATGGGCGAGAAGGGAGACACCCACTCTTCTCCAATCCTCATTTACTTATGGGCCAAGGAAGTGCAAGGGGAACACCCCGAGCTCTAAGTTCTTAGATTAAATGTTGTCTTTTTAAATCAAAAGTAAGCAAATCCTATGTAATGTACCTGACATATATTTATTACAATGTTCTTTAGAAGCAATTTCCATTTTGATATGCCATTGCCTGGATTATTATTAATGAGTTAAGAAAAATGGAGAGTAGGCGATTGAGATGAGATTTTTCAGAGATGTAACTGCAAAATGAATGGTGCGTTATAAAAACATTAAAAAAGCAATAGGGTTTGAACTATTAAACAGATAGGTGCTGATTGACAGATGTGGCATGACTTGCTTTCTGACACTCACATCACCAAAATTACAGAGCTGGAGTATTCCAGCTGTGCTTTTGAAACATCTGGATGGGAAGTTCTTTAATATGTGGTAGGGCAATGAATCAATTTGGGAGTAATGCACAATTATTATCATTATTTAGCCTTACTTTTCCACTTGGAAGAAAACTCCAATAAAATCAAAGGATAATATAAAAGCCGATCATGGAACCCTACTGTAAATGAACAAGTACCATCATTCCACTTTCGACTTTCAAATTTATTGGTACAAAGGAATCATTACAGATCATTACAGATGGGTGAAGTCTTCTGATCTGGCATCAGAACTGGCACCCTCCCATCCCTGGGGGAGGCTTCCCTCCAGTGTGGGGCGTGCGGACTCCACATTCGTAGACTTGTATCATACGTGCACTCTTACTGGGCATATATATCATTCATTTGAATAACTTGAGTACTTGAACATGGATCCACATTGTGGACTTGCTTTTCTGCAATTTTGATGGAACCCAGAGGATGTGAAAATATCCGAGTGAATTTAGCCATCCTCATGGTGGGGACAGTAGGAATTTTATTAGTTTCCTGAGCTGATGGAGTGGATCTCCACGAACCGGGCGGCTTAAACTACAGGAAGTCATTGTCTCACAGCCTGGAGGCCAGAAGTTCAGGGTCGGGTGTGGGCTGGCCAAGCTCCCTCCAGAGGCTCTGGGGGGACCTTCCTGCCTCTTGCAGCCTGTGACAGCCCCGGTGTTCTTGGGCCTGTGGCCGTGTCGCTCCCACCTCTGCCTCTGCGGCCACGTGGCCCCTCTCTGTGAGTCTGTCCCCAGCCTTCCTCTGCTCCCCCTGGTAAGGACATAGGTGCTTGTGCTGAAGGCCCACCTGGGTGGTCCAGAACAACCTCTGCCTATGATCTATGACTTCTTTTGCCATAAAAACTAATATCACTTTTTCCAAATAGTAATGTTTTATTTTACTTTAGTTCCACGAGGAGGTGAGCATATCTCGGGTCATAGAGGGGCTGTGGGCATAATTAACAGTGTTTTGGGGACCTGTCTGGAGTTGGGAGGGCGGTGCCAGAGGTCTGCATGCTGCCAGACACCCCTGCCTCCTCAGGGCGGCCCGGCCACCCATCCAGCTCCCCACGTTGTCACACATGTCGGTGTCAAACTTGACAGTGTTTGTAATGTCAGGTTCAAATACCAATTCATTTGAAAAGGGTTGTTGCCTCTCATTCCTAGATTTCCTGTTTGGGGCTATAGGTCATTTGCATTTTTCTTACTGATTTGTACAGAATTGTTCTTTCCCTGTTTTTCTTACTGATTTGTGCAGAGTTCTTTATATGTTTTAGACATTAGCACTTTTTGTGTATGTTATGTATGATGCGAACAACTTATTTCAGGGCATTACTTCTTTAAAGATTTATTTTAAAGTATTTCTTTTTTTTGATCATGGAGAAGTTTTCAAATTTAAGATGTTGGTTTAATCCATCTTTCCTATTAGTTTATCTCTATTTTGCATTTTGGAGGATCCTCCCATATCGCCTCCTATTGTCTTATAGTTTTGTTTTTCCACATTTGGTTTGAAGTCCATTTGGAATATAATTTTGTATGTAGTATGGAATAAAGATCCAATTTTATTTTATTTTTCTATGTGGGATGCTTTTATGAAAAGGTCTATCCTTTCCTCACTGATTTATAATGTTTCCTCTATTGTCAAGGTTTCTCATTCAATTGTTGCTGTTTCTAGGTGTTTCTCTTTGTTCCATTGACAAATTTCCTTCTATGCGCCTGTATCACAATGGTCATTTACTGTGTTTTTAGAACACGTTTCAGTTAACCAACTGAGCAAACTATAGGAGCCCCTCCAGGGACTTAAGTCAATACCTCGAATTCAACGTTTCTGCTCTGTGTGCCCATGTCTGTTAATTTGCTCAGTGCTTGCATTATATCCTCCTACTTAGAAGCAACCTCTGAAGGTCTGTTTCCAATCATATTCTGTAGTGTCTGCCAAGATGAATTGGCAGTATTTTCAGTCCTCAGGGCGCACGGTCTGCCCTGATGGGTCGCGCTTTGTCCTCACCCTCTTCTTCCTGAGTCCCTCCCTGCTGACCACCAGCGGTCCTGGGCCTGGGTCACGAATGTAGGAACGAGGGTGTGGGTGTGGGTCGTGAGGGGAGTGAGTGTCCCCTGCAGGTCAGTGTCTCTGGAGAGGTCATCACAGCTTCTTCAGGGACACGGGGACTGACCCCTCAGCTGGGAAGTGGGGCTACTTCCAGCATCAAAACAACTTTAGCAGAATTTAGGGGATTGGAATTGATAGACTCACTGGGTCCTGCCCAAATGCCTCTGTCACAGCGTCAGGGTTCAGGTCCTTCCCAGTCCATGTCTTTAATTTACGAGGACACCCCCATAAGGTTGTGAACTGAATTTGTCTTGCACTTATTCCACTTGCAGGATTAGAGCTTAGATTTGGTTTGTAGCAGTGTTGACCTTATAGCTACACAAGGTACACATTTATTTCAGTCCCGGAAGCCTGGCTCACCTGGCCCTTGAGCCGAAGGTCTGTGGGCTCACCATTTTCCCTTCAGGTTCTCCAGCAGGTGTGGTAACATCTAGGGCACCCCACGACTGTCATGGTGTCATCCCCACCAAAGTGTCTGGTGGAGCCCTGTGTGTCCACAGCAGAGTGTCCACGGCGGTCCTGTGGGTGAGTGGGGCACAGCCAGAAAGACAAAGTGGGGCTCACTGTGGAGGGATGGGGAGCTAGGCATCATTTGAATCATTAAAAGACAATCTGCTAAGTGGCAAGTGGCTTTTCTAGGTCCGTCCGAGACAATGGGAGAAACAGTGGGCTGTAGGGAGGAGCTCATTGCCAGGTCCTGCAGACCAGCCCCGGCCCGGCTTTGTTCTCCTCTTCTGTGTGTCCCTGCACTTCATGTGGAGCCTCTCATAACAGCTCAGCCAAAACATGTTCTGAAGTGAACAAAACACTTAGCCCCATGTCCCCCCGAGAAAGGAAGCACAGGGAATCTTCTAATTCACTCTGTAGGAGATTTTAAGGGGATTTTTGAGGAGTGAAATGTCCTACACATTAGAGTGTCTTCTCAAGCTGGTCTTACTCATCTGCACCCTATTCTAGAAAAGATTTCTCAACTGCTCTAATGCAAGGCAGTGCCTTGTGGATGCGGGGCTGCTGAGCTGCTGTGCTGAGATAGCTAATACCGTCGGGCTGACACTGGTGGGGGCTGCTATTGTCTGCAGCGGGAGGGGCAGGGGGAGCCCCAGAGCTGGGTGAGAGCTGACAAGACCACTGTCAGAGCTTAAAGGGGGCTGTTGCTTTAATAAAAAAGACCCTAACTCAAAGCCTCTGAGGGGATGGCAAGCGAGAAGGCGGAGCATGTGTGGTTTGTACGCGGTGGCTTGTTTCTGCAAACACCGAGGTCCTGAGCCTGGCTCCCCTCACACACAGACATGAGCACATCACTCCTTCGGTGTGAGCTTGGTCAATAAAGTTATCATGTAATTATCATCAACTAGTCTTTAATTATTCATCTTCACCTCTGGGGCTGTCTGTGGACTGAGTGCAGTATTTCATCTGAAAGTGGGGCCCGGATTTGACAGATGGGAGGGAAATGCAGAGCAGATAATCAGTTCTACCATGAATAATTGAGCTTTAATAATTTTTGCTGCATTTTAGAAATCATTTCCCACACTTGTTACATGACCAAAGTGCCTGAAGCCAAAAAGTTGATCAGACTCATCTCACACTTGGTGAAACTCTGCAGCCTTACAAGAGCAAAGTAGAGATTCTCTGGAAAGCTCACAGGAGAGGAAGCAGGTGCAAATGTCGGAGCGACCTCTGCCCACCTGCACTGATGCAGGACACAGAACCCTGGATGCACAGAGACAGCAAGCTTAGGATGGGGCCATCTCCTTGAGAATTAGTTATTATTTATTCTAATTAAAAAGACATCTTAATTACAAGGACAACATTAATTTTTTGTAAACAAATGTGAAGACAAAGTGAAGAAATACTAAGAAGGGGAAATATCCCCCTTCTCTCCTGTTGCAGCCACTTGAGAGAAACCGAACAGACCACCACCCAAAATTTGGTGTGATGTTAAGATTGATTATGCCATGAACCCAAGATGGTAGGAGAGGTTTATTGTTTACAGAGGCTTTCTGGGAGGCCAGAGTGAGCCCCAGCTGATCTGAAAGTGGCTGAGAGAGCAGAGAAGGGACTGCTTTGGGTTGTACCTCAGTCGAGGCGGGGCAGGAGTAAGGCTCCCACCTGTGGCCAGGGGCTTCTGAGGTTCCTGCCTCCTCCTAGTGCCAAAGCAGAGAGCACCTGGCTTTCCTATCAATTATCCAGATGTGGGTGTGAAAGGGAGAAGAGGTGAGGCCCCAGAGCTGTCAGCAGCCAAACATCAAAAGATGGAGCCACAGTGCGCCTTCTAGCCCTGAGCCTGTCGCTCCAGAGAAACTACTCACCGTTTCCTGAGAATGCATCCGGATATTTCCATGTCTGGATACAAATATTATTGCAATCTCTATCTCCATTTGTCCCTCTGCCTGCCCATCCATCCACCCACCCATCCATCTCCATCCATCCATCCGTCCGTCCATCCGTCCATCTGTTCCCTTTTAGTGCAAAATGGAATCATATTACATGTACCACTCTGAATTTCTTTTTCCACTCAAAGATGAGTCTCGAAATGACATTTGTCTGCAGCCCCTCCTAGCTTTACAGCTGTCTTCACATTGCTCCATGTCTCCTAATGATGGCCATTTGGGGTCATCACCAACAGCCCTTGTTCCCTTATCTGATGGTGGGGTACTCTCTTGGGAGTGTGATTGCTAGCTCACACGGCTTGCATGAGTTTTGACGGATATTGTTAAATTGTCTTCCAAAACTTTGCTCTAGAAAACTCGACAACCAGCAGGTTAGCACGATCTGTTTTGTATTACCTGTGCTGATTGGGGTGGAGGAGGAGATGAAAAATCTGCCAATTTGAAGTATAAGAAATTGTTGCTGAATTAGTTTACATCTTTCCAAACACTTAGCAGCCATTTTTATTTCTTATTACCCTGAACTGCCAATTTCTCTCAAGCTAATCATGCATTTCTCATTAATTTGTAACAAAGTCCTGGTATAAAATATATTCAAATAGGCTTTCCAGTTTGTTGTCATTGCTTTATAGAATGTTTTTCTTTCGAGAACTTTTTTATGATCATGAAATCAAAATGAACAGTCCGTTTCATCTTTTATGGCCACCGGTTTTACTTTTAGAAAGTCCTCTTCTATTGAAAGCTAAGAGGTTTTTGATTGCTTACAACTTTGTTCTGAAAGTTTTTAACTCTTGTACTTAAATTGATACTCCAACAAGAATTTCTTTTGTCATGAGGTGTGAAATAGAATTTCTAGTTTTACTTTATCTAACTAGCTAGAAATCATTTAGAAATTATTAATCTTTAACCTGGTACTACATTTATCATATTAATCATTCTAAATTTTATTCCGTTTCTGGAGTCTGTATGTTTTATAGAAATCAACCTGCTGGTTTCCCTCCAACTTCACATAGCTTTATTTATTGTGCTTTATTACAAAAATTAGTGTCTTTATTCAAAGCTTTTTTTCTAATATAGAAGCATCAAGGCCAGGAAGAGAGAAGTAGGTGGCGAGGAGGCACCTGCTGCCTTTAAGCCTTGTACACACATCTGCTCTTGAAGGGGACCCCGGGTGAGGTGGACATAGGTGCCGTGGGGAGTGTCCCCTGAGGAATGGGGCAAGGTTGGTTTGGCATCACCTTTGCTCTTGACAGGGGCACATGAGCATGGGTAGAAATGTGGGGGAACCAGCTGGTAAATATTCCAGCACAGGACTTCTCAGCAGACACAGAGACACCTGAGGTCAGTCTACCCACAAGTGGTGGACAGTTCTGCATGAGTCTCTATAAATAAAGATGATGCAGCTCACTGTCCCTATAATTAAATGTGTCCATATAACTTCTTCTATAATTTTGTAATTTATGCTTTGTGTAGAATGCTGCTCCTTGGCCTACCATTTTTTCACAAAAGTGTGCCAAATAATAATATAATCCATAAAAATCATTCAATGCTGCTAAAAGTGAAAATGTAGAGACAATTCATTTGGACAAGTTTTTCAGAGAGTAGTGGGAATGGAGATGGTCCCTCTGATGGTGTTTTGTTTTTCTCGCACACAGGTGGTGCATGAGTGTGAGTGCATGTGCGTGTGTGCGTGTATGTGTGTGACAAGGCTGAGATCCGGAGCTGGCAGAGCCCAGCTCGTGACCTGGGCCAGCGGCTCTCAGACCTGAGCTGCAGCAGAACTACATGGCAGCTCGTGAGCACAGATCCTGAGCCCCCCCTAAGAGGTTCTGACCTAGCAGGGCCTGGGGGGGCCTAAATTGTACATTTCTAGGAAGTCCCCAGCTGACTTGCTGGTGCTGTTGGGCCCCTGCGGAGAGCCCTGGTCCACATGTAGGTCACCTTCAGTCTGTGAAATTGGAGCTCCAGCCTTACTCACCTCGGGAGCTGGCACAGGGCCGCCCGAGCTAATCGCTGAGGAGACCTCAAGGGCCGGAAGCTCTGTGGAAGTCTCTGTGCAGAGAACCACTTATTTAAAGGGCTGGCAGCTGATGGCTCACCATGACATTCTTTTTCTAGACCTTTACAGGGAAAATACACATTGACCTCCAAACAGGTGCCACGTCCTCCCCGTAGATCCTGGTGGTTTTCCCGTGGCAGCTGCTCATCCTTGTCCATGTTCTGATCATACCGGGCCAGCTGCAAGATGGTGACAGAGCCGGGCCACATGTGGGCCTTTTTGGGCTTTCCTATGCTGTCAGACCCCGAGGGACTGGTGGGCACAGGGTCATGAGCAGAGCTGACCAGACCGTCTCGGCTCACAGCGGGTGGGACCACCCAGTGGCTGGGGCAGAGACAGCGCAGATCCCCAGTGCAGCTGGGCTCTGGGGATGGGGGTGGCCGGGCAGCCTCAGGACTGTGCTCGTCTCTGGGTTGAAGATGCAGTCACGCTGGATCAGTCCGGAGTGACCAGCTTATATGACCAATTTTATGCTAGTTTTTCCAGGACAATAGAACGACAAAATTAATAAGTAACAAAGCCTAGCGATTTCCTTTCTGCTCAAGAGGAGAAAAGAGGGACACGTGTGAGAGCAAGGCCGTCGTTCTTCCGGGGCCCATCCGTGAGCCGTGGCAGTTGTCGTCGTTCTTCCGGGGCCCATCCGTGAGCCATGGCAGTTGTGGGTTCCCTGGACACGCGCATCCTTTGCGACAAGAGCGGAGAGTCTGTAGAGACCCTTCTCACTCTGCACATGGGCCCCTTTCCTTCATCTGAGGCAGCCAGAGATGGAACATATTTCCGTTTGCTCTGTGGAAGGCGTTAACAGGGCCACAGCCGCGTCCTGGCTCCCCTGCACCTGCTTTGGAGCCATTTCCCATCCCGTGGATGGTGGACTGCGCCCCAGGGTTGGACCTGTGCTCTGGGATCTTTATGCAAGATCCTCTAATGGGGGAGCTAAGTGAAATTAGTATCAGGGTGGGCTGCTTCCCGGAGCGAGCTTTCATCGGGCCCTCCACCTGGTCTTTATAGTTATGCTTTCATTAGTTTCTGACTCCCAAGGTCCTACAAAAGACCATCCCGGGGCCCCGTCCTTCCCTGCTATGCCCACCTTGCCCCTGCAGCAGCAGCACAGCCCCCAGAAATGATCACGCTCCCTGGGCTTCTTTCTCATTGACATGCCGACGGGAAATTATTACATGTCGTTACATTGCTTCAAACGCAATTTTCTAGCCTTTGCAAATCACTCTCCCCGAGCATGAGGGGTAATGGGAGCTGTCTGTTCCACTTACACTCTCTCCCACTTTCTTCAGGACAATGGACAATTTATGATTTCTCTTTGCAGGAAATAAAATGTCTTGTTTGAAATATGTAAAAAGCAGCTTAGCAGGTAACACAAAACAGGAAGAAAAACCCGTTCCCTATGTCTTCTTTGCATTTGCTGGTCACAGATAACTGCTGGAAAAAATCTGTGGCCGGAGCTCCCTTAAGATTGCAATACTCATCGTCTGGGGAAACTCTTACTTACAGGGTCCAGAGGGTGTCTCCATGTCTGGAGCGCAGGGCAGCCCACGGGCGGGTGCAGGGACGCCCTGGTCGCCCTCTCAGGGCCGCCGTCAGAAGCGCATCCGGCTTTTCCGTTGCTGCCACTTGGGCCCGTGTGACTCTATCAAATAACCATTTGTCTTGAGGTCTTGTCTGAAATAATTTGAGCTGCCAAATCCTGAAATGAATAGGTTTTGTTAACACAAAGGGCTAAGGGGCTGGTTGGAAATTTTAAAGAGCTCCCGTCCCCGAGTCTTAACGGATCACATTGTTTGGCTCCCAGGCACCCCTTTGTCAGCGTCATTCTGCCTCAGTGGGCGCAGGATGATGGATGGTCTGGCTGCCGGAGGCGGGGAGAAAGGAGCGCCGGCCGGGTCTGGGAATTGGCTAAGTACTTCTGGGCGCTTCGACCTCGTCGTGGCATGCAGCGAGCCGGCCGCCTTGATTTATAAACTGGGGTGGTGATGAATGATCTTTTAAGTGGACAAGGCAGGGCAGTGCCTCACCAGTTGGAGAATTCAGAAGCAATGGCCACTTGTAGCAGGAAAGTAACAACCTTTGCATGTAGGTAACCAGGGCAGCTTCGGGGCCTGCCTGGCTTGGACGCGGGTCCCCTGCTCACGGTCAGCGGCAGGCAGGGAGACCATTCCTCCTGCACAATGAGGGGTGGCCGGCCTGCTCCTTGCCAGGGGCCTCTGTCCAGCCACAATGGCGCCCTTGAGGTGGCTGTACATCTGGGTGGTGTGCCCAGGCTTTGTTCTTGCCTTGCGACACCTGTGGCTGCCCTGAGGACCCTGGTCTGCTGCTGAGAAGCATCTGGCTGAGCAGCTCCCACTGGGTGCCTCAGGTGCCCCATGTCATCCTCCTGGCTGCCTGCCTTCTGAGCTGCAGGTGAAGCAGCAAATGAGGGGCCATAGGGGCCACCAAGAACTCTGGTCTAGGGCAGGAAGGACTGGACACGAGCTGGTGGGGCTGAGTTCCGGCTCCATCCCGGCTCGCCCTTGCTCTGGGGAAAGGGGAAGCAGGGTCCCTGTGATTGCGAGTAGCCTGGACCCCTCAGGGAGCGGAGCACCTGTGTGGGGGCACCCTCTGCCTGGCAGGTACAGGATTTGTTACGAAAATGATTGTAATTGGCGTTAGCCTTGCAGCCAACTCAAAAAAACGTGGGCGCTGCAGCTCTGTAGCGGTAGGTGGGCAGTGAGCAGATCGATAGTGGAAAACCAACCTGGGCTAAGAAAGTGCGTTCACGTCTCCCCAGAGGGAGATTCTGAAAGCATTTCAATCTGTTTGTAACTCCAGGGAAAACGTCTGCATGTCAGCAGGAGGAAGGCGTGGGAGAGAACTCTCAAAGGCAGCCTTGCTGAACGCCAGGGATGATGAACTGAGCCCTTTGCTCTGAGATGTGTAATATCTTCCCCAAATGCCTTTCGCAAGGAGCGGAGGTGCGGCTAATGAATTACCCTGTAGTTCAGGGTATCCACGGATAATTAACATCACCTCCTCTTAAACATTACTGAGGCTGTTGCCTTTTGCAAACTGCAAATGCCAAACTCTGGAACCACTTTGTGGAGGGAGATGTTTGAAGAGTTGGTTAAAAACTGCATCCTAGAATTCTGCAGGAGGAAGCAGGCTGGAGGAGGCCTCGGGACGGTTATTCCTCGTGCAGATACACTTCTGGTACTGAGGATCAGAACAGAGATGGGTGAATGGGAGGATATGCCTTCCCCTATAATCTTTTCCTGCAGAGATGGATTTTCACTTCTGCTGGTTTTGAAGGCAACAGAATAGACTCTCTGTTTAGAGGAGCACTCTGTCTGTGGCTCAAAAAATCAATTACATCTTTTTAAGTCTATCACAAAAAATTGCACTCACCATGATCAGGTGGGGTGGGTGGTGACTTTCTCCAGAAATGGGGGGATGTTTCTTCTTTCTTTTCGATTAGGGCTCTGAACATGTTTCTTTTATGTTTCCTTTGTTTTCCTCCAATTTTTAAAATTTAGAGCATGTATTCATTTTATGATGGAAAGTCTGATTTAGATAGCCAAGGAATTTTGCCTGGCTCCTGTAAAAGGCACCAAAGGGTGGGAAGGGGAAGACAAGTGTGTGCCGGCTACATTCGGCTCCGGAGTGTGGAAGGATCTCAGTTTTGAGAGAATTCAAAGCATCACCAGTTCCACGTGTTTAAAGCCAGCTTTATGCCAAGGCTGTCACCTGCCTCCTGTCCACTCGCAGAGACAATGGGGAGAGTATGAGGTTCGGACTCTGAAAGATGTGGTCAAGCTCTTTTTGACACACCTTCAAATTCCAGCTAGTGCCCAATCTTCCTGGGGCAATAACTGGCCATGTTCTAGCTCTCAGCCCAGCCCGAGCAGTATTCTAAGCTCTGGTGCTTATCATACTGAATTAATACTCACTACAGCCTCCAGAAAGAGGCTCTGCTTTATAACAGAGGGAACTGAGGCACAGAGAGGGCAAACACCCTGCCAGGGGCTGCACAGCCATCAAGAGGCAGAGCCTGACGTAGATCTCCCCAGCAGGCTATTGTAAGAATCACTCAGGAAAACTGTGTGAATGTGCCAAACATGGGCTCCTTTCCCTGCAGCAAATCAGGTGGCCCAGGGTTCAAGTTCAATTAACAATAGGGGATGCAAACAGCTGCTAAGCGGTATCATCTGCCATGATGATGCCTCTCCCACTGGAGCTGGGTGGTGCACCATCTTGGTTTTACTCATTAAGTTCAAATCTCGTGCCTCCAGGAATCGCAGCCCTTCAAATGACTGAGTAAGCTGTTGCTTCCTATGAATAAATGATGTAAGCCTCATGCATTTCTTTAAAATGCGATGCTGTTAACACTTTTTTAGGAGAACAAATGATCAATTTATGCTGCTGGCTTGGCTTGGCTTTCTAAAGGTAAGTTAAATTAAAACCTAAAACCTAAACCAAAACTCAGGAGAAGAAAATAAAACAACCCCCCACAAGCCCCTGCCAAAAAACCCCCCAAAAACCCAAATAAAAACACCCTGGATTTATGCCCTGCATATAGGACAAACCTGAATTTTCCTCATCACTCATAAATCATTTGCATCTGAAAATATTTATTTCAACCTATTTGCAACTATCAAATTGTAGATGGGTTTACTATACCTAGTGGGAGAAAGAAGCCAATGAGTTAACATTTGGAGAACAAAGACTGTATTTATAACAAAAGTGTGTGACAGAGAGAGGTTTGGGGTGATTGACTTTTGGGGTGGGATTACTTTGGGAGAGAAAGCGGCATTTATTTAGATTCCACATGTGCAGCAGATACGCTGGAAAGTTTATTCTGCCACGGGTTGTTTCATCTCACCCAGTTGTAGCATCGATTTCTCTCAGTGGGTTAATTATCAGAGGCAGTTTCAGACTTCCCTGGGATGGACAGGACGAAAAATGATGTTTTCATTTCAGTGAAGCCTGCTGGCCACTGTGCGCGTGTTCCTCTGGAGCCCCGGAGCCGACGAATCAGAGGCCAGACCAGAGAAGGGCCGTGCACGCCATTATTCATCTTATCTGTGGTCGTGACGTCTTGGCACGGTCTGGGGACTCTGTGAAACTGGCTTCACATGGCTCTCTGCTACTATTTGTAGAAGGAGCATTCAGCCTAAGGGGAAAAGAAAGAGAAATCATGGAATTGCACAGACGTAGAGGTTGGGGTTATTTCTAGTGCAGCCGGCAGTTCGACGGGGAGATTAGTTTATTTGCTAAGACATAGGGGGTGCTTACGTGGCAGCTGGCTTCAAAGCCACCTAAGAGCTCCAGGATGGTGAAACATTTCCACAGACCCCGAGAATCTAGATAATAGGATGAACAGAATTCTTCAACACAAACTCCGTCTTGGCACTTGTCCACATGAATTCTGTAAGCTGTGCTGGGGTTGCCATCATGCTTTATACCTAAATACCAACATTCACCTTCTAGCTCGCCGAGGTGTTTCTCATCTTCTAAAACTCCTTGAGTGGTAGGTGGACGGAGCAGAGTCATGAAGTTCTGTGATGGTTCCACCACTAAAATCTGGCTGGAGCAGCGGTGGGGCCATTTCCAGGCAGGTCCCAGGATGTTTCTGGTGCTGACCGGGTCTGAGCACCATGTGCCGGGAGATGTTCCCCATCATCCCATGGAGAATTTAAACACAACTTTCAGAAGTCTTGGTCTTTTATTATTGTCCTTATTTTTTTTCTTGGTGTAAATGTAATAAGGAACTATACAAATGTCATTACATTGTCAAATAGAAATCAGATGAAGGATGGAAATAATTTTTTTGAGTGCCTATCTCACCACTGCAATGAAATCACTACTAATAATTACATGTTCCCTATTTCTTCTGGTGTACAATAGTAAAAAGTAGTACTTTTTTAGATTGCTTTCTAAACTGTTTCCATTAGGAAAAACAGGTGCTGGGTGGATGCCTTCATCTGCCCATTGCCCCTGCGTGGACATTCACCTTCCTGGCTTCACGGATGGAGGCCGTGCTCCCTTCCCGCCTGCACGTGGCCTCAGGCTGCCCAAGGGGGAAAGTCATGGCAGCCTCGTAAGCACCTTGGGAGGCCAGCTGGGACCACTGCCTTCCCCCACCTGTGCCCTGGGCTGGCCCGCCTCCCTCTGAACCCCACTGGGCCTGCAATAAGCGGCGGACAGCTGGCAGGAGCAGGGGCACAGGCAGAGGAGGCCAGCAGGTTTAGGGCACACCTGAGCACACAGGAGCCTTTGTAGGGTCCTAAAACCAGAGGGCTGGGCTCGCCCACTGGGGTTTAGATGCATCAGGTCTGGGGGCAGCGGTGGAACAAGAACTCGCATTTCTGACAGGTTCCAGGTGAAGCCGCTGGCCTGGGGACTGCCCCACAGGATGCTGGGTTATGCAATGGCATGCTCTCTCCCTAATCATATTTAAGATGACAGTTCATTTTCTTGAAGTCTCCTTATACTATTGAAATACGGTGATGCATATATTAGAAACATTCTCTTCAGTTCCTTCAAGAAGAACATTTCTGTCTGTTCATCAATTTTCTGAGCTACAAACTGATGATTACCACTTACTTCCTCTGTTTCCCTCGCAGGAAATCAGTGCCGGCACTGCTGTGATGTGGGGCATTTGAACAGGTCCCAGAGACAGGAAGGAAGCCGCTGAAACGCACAGGTGGTGGGCGCCGACAGTGCGGGGCTCTGTCCACTGTCCCCTCTCTTCTGGGGCCTGAACAGATCTGGCAGTTAAGGACACGTGGGGTCAGCCTCTGACTGGCAGCCCAGGGGAAACAGGTTGGTTCTGCCCCAGCAAATGGAATGGCTTCTGGAGGGACTGGCCCTTTTGAACGTGTTGAGTTTTACAGATGGGATTCTGGATAGAAAGTGAGTCCAGACACTGGTGGCCAAGCACAGATCCCTTGCTCATTACCTGGGAAAATGCCTGGTTTGTTCCTAAGTCAGTGGCTGTCTTTTCCCTGATCATAATTACTGTTTTATAATACATTCATCATAGGATTTATTTAGACGTGAATT
The DNA here is from genome assembly GCF_030020395.1 of Manis pentadactyla. NCBI lineage: Eukaryota > Metazoa > Chordata > Mammalia > Pholidota > Manidae > Manis > Manis pentadactyla. The sequence continues at coordinate 140,672,468 of NC_080020.1, read as the reverse complement.
TATTTCAAATAACTGAGTTTGCATGTGCATGAAATAGACTGTAAGCAAGTGACTGAGGTGGCTGCTGTGCAGGAAGCCTCCCTAGATGCAGGGCCGCTTCTGACCAGCAGCTGACCGGGAGGTGGTCGGCGAGTGCAGAGAACCTCCCAAGTCCTCCCAACCCAACGAGAAGAACCCAGTTTCCTCCTTTGGGCCCTGAAGTGTGGACTCAGTGATGGGGCCCGACGAGGAGGCCTGTCCTGGTTTCTCAGCCCCAAATTCCTGCTTCCACCTCTTCTTCCTGGTAGAAGGCAGCCTTGCCGTTTGGACGTGTGCTTCCGGCCAGCTGGCACTGCAGCCGGCCCAGGTGGACCTCTCTGCCGTAGGTCCAGCGATGACTTCTGTGGCCCTCTGTCCTGTGCAGGGGTGAGTTCTGCACAGGCATCCCCTCTGTCCCGCCTCCTACCCTGTCCTCCAGCACCGGGGTCAGGCTGTGCTCAAGCTCAGTGACCCACCTCCCTCTGTCCCCGCCCTCAGGCAGCTCCTGCTTGGCTGGTCTCTGTTCTGTAGGGTCCTGGAGCATTTTCAGACTCCTGAACTCCATACTGAAATGCAAAGGCTGCCTGAGCTCCTGCGGGCTGGAAGGGGCTGGGCTCAGGCCTGAGGGGCAATCTGGCAAGGCTGGACGTGGTGTTCAGGGCTGCCCACACGTACGGACAATTACTTGGGTATTTCCCCCAAATAGAACACATGAGTTTGCGGTTCTGTTCACCCTCTCCCTCACATGCCTTGCCCCGGCCTCCCTGGGCCACCGCAGGGCCTGGCCCTCTGGGAAGGCCTTTGGGGGAGGAGGAGTGGGTAAGAGGGGGGCATCAGCTGCTGCTCAAACTCCATCCAGGATGTTTGCTGGGCACAGGCTCTGCGGGGGCACATGGCCCCTGAGCCCCCTAACCAGCTGTCCCTGCCGCTCAGCCACTAGGGGCTGCTGACCTGCCTCTGAGCTTGGCCCCAGCCCAGTCTGCTGCCCTGATGGAGCTCCTCCGCGGCCATGGTTTCCGAGTCTGGGCCGGGCGAGGTGTCCATCACCGCCTGTACCTGCTGTCCGCCATCACTGTATGTGTGTGCGCCAGCTGCCTCCCTCCCGGCTTTCTCAGCTCCACCGGGGCTGCAGCAGGGAGGGTGGGGCCACTGGAATGGGTGGGCACCGCTGGGCCAGCTCACCTGCATGGCCTGGCCCTGAGGGCAGGTGTGTCGTAATATGGGCCGGACAGTGGGGCCTATTCACAGGTAAGCTTGCCTGCAGGGCGACTTCACACACCTCCACAGGGCCTGGGACTCCTGCCCACCTTCCACAGCTGCCCCCAGGGAAGACAGGGTTCAGGCCTTCACCAGGGGCTCAGGCCCCGGGGAGGGCAGGCCCCTCCTCAGCCACCCTGCCAGCCTTTCCACCACCACAGGGAGCCTGAGAGCCATGTGGACGCACTGCGGCAGTTCGTGGTCCGTAGACTTGGTAAACTGAAGCGCCACAGTGCACAGAAACCCTGCTCTGGGGCTTGCCTTCCACCCCCACCTCTCAGCCCCCGGGGACTCAGGTCCCCCGAGGAGACCCCAGGTCCCTGAGGAGCCCCTGCACTTGGTGGGCTGGTGGCTCCCGTACCCCCATCCCTCTCCTCCCCTGTATCGGCACCCTGCAGGGCCCCCCCAGCACCCAGGCCAAGCAGCACAGGTGTGACTATCCCTGGCGGGATGGGGGAGGCGCAGAGCCTCATCTCTGTGCTGGAGCTTAAATACAATCTCAGCCAACGAAGGAGCCATGTCATCACAGGGGACAGGCATGAACCCAGAGAACATGGCTTACAGTCAGGCTGGAGATTTTCGGATAACATGAAGTAATGGGGGAGGATTCGGGAGCTTGGTACACATCTGAGGTTCACACAACACAAGGCTGAGCACACACCACAGCTCCCTGGCCTCTGGGTCCAGGGCTTATCGGGATGGTCCAGTGGGGGTCCCAGCTGGCCAGAGATGCAGAGGTAAGGTGGACCATCACCTTGAGGCTTTATTTTACAAACTCAATTTAAACTGATAGGGTTACAGTCTTTGTGAGCTTTAAAGATGAGAGGCAGATGGGCTGCACAGAGGGTGGAAAAGGCCCGGGAAAGCCCCTCCTCAGGGCGCCGGAGCAGGCCCCCAGCCATGGCACGCGGCTGCTCCAGGCCCACTTAATTAATAGCCTTCTCACACTCTAGTTAAATAACAGTGTTCTAATAGTCACTTGTGAATTCCGTATTTTGTTGCCAATTATAGGATACAAATCATTTGTTTATGGTGATCATTTAAGGCTTAGTGACGGTCTGCCCTGGAATTAGGCTTCTAGGTGCTTCTTAATTGCTGTTTGCGAGAGTTAATGAGACCGCCATGGAGAGAGGGATGCCGGAGATAATTTACAGCCCACTTTCCGGAGCTCGCCTGTCTCTCGTAAACCAGCCTGCCCGTGACTGTAACTGCGATCAATTTCCCTGTTTCCCTGGAAGCCCGCAGTTCCCAGGGTCCTGCTCTGAGACGGGTCTGCTCTGCAGATGGGGCCTCTTACCTAGGGCTCAGCGTCTACCCTCCTGGCCAAATGGTGCAGGGGACAGAGGGGAGGCCCTGGTCCCCAGCCCTCTCTGTGACGTCTGTTCCTGGTGGAGGCGTGTGCACTTGAGCCTGGTGGAATTAACTGCATTCACAGCAGCGCAGGCCGAACCGCTGTTCCCCCGCACCAGCGCTCTGGCGGGCAGCACGGCCACCATGAGCCAGGCTCCTCTGCCTTGGCTTCCCCGCTGGCCGTGTGGCAGCGGCTGCCACACTGAGCCTCCAGGAATTACTGGTGGAACCAACTTACCAAAGCGCATGTAGACTCTGTTGCTTTGGGAGGCCCAGCGAGATTGCCAAAGGCCCGTGTCACTCATTCAAACTGTGACTGCTTCTGTCGTGTCCCGATGTTCCTGGTAAGGCTGCCACCTCACCTCTTCCATCTGTCCCTCAAACCAGATTGTCTGTTTTGGCTACTACAAGATATTAAGAGGAAAATCATGACAGCATTTATATTTAGACCTTCTGTTTAGCGATTTATTTAACCCTCAAAATGTTTCTGTAAGATAAGCAGTTTTTGCCTCTTTTTACATTTGGGACCTAGGGCAGGGGTGTGAGTGACTTTCCAGCGACCACACAGCGTGGAAGGGAGCCTGTGCGCCCAAGCACACCTCGCCTGCAGCTAGGGAATCGGCAGGAGGCGTTGTTTACCTGCCCTCGCAGCTGGCCTTGAGCCCCCTGACCTGCCTGGCCTTGGGCGTGGTGGGGCCCCCAGGATCCTGGGCCTGCAGACGTGGCCCCCCTGCTGTAGGCAGGACACACATGTGGGGGGCCAGGCACTTGGAGGCCCCATGGAGGAGCCAGCATCCAGAGAAGGCACCGGGGTCCAGAGCTGGTAGAGAAGGGGTGGGCCGGGTGAATCCAAGGTCAAGGTCACCACGGATCAAGGACAGAAAGGAGAAGACAGAGGGGTGGCCTGAGGGGCCAAGAAGCCAACGGCACCATGAGGGGCAGCCCAGCTGCCTCCGTCCATGCCGTGCACATGCAGTGCCCCCAGCGGAGGGGACGTCATGCACCTGGTGTCCTGTCCAATGTGCCTGTGGACCTGAGGGGTGGCAGGTGTGTCCCAGTAGTGTACTTCTTCTGGTAAAAGCTATTGAGCACATCTAGTTTCTGTCTTAGCTTCCAGGATGCTCAGGCATAACGTCACCTGCCCTCTGCCTTACAAACAGGACCTGTTTTTGACCAAGGTGCCATGTGCCCAGCCTGCGCCAACGAACGTTGGCTGGACTGAGCTGAACCTGGCAGTCCCAGTCCCAGGTTTCTCGACCTTCTCAGCAAGCAAAGGCCTAGAGACCTGGACTCTGAGACCCAAAGCAAAGTTTGTCACATGGATTTGAGGAGAGGTTGTGATTGCCTGATGCAAGGGACAGGTGAGTTTGGCAAAGGGATGTGATGCCTGGAGCCACAGCAGCAGTCTTGTGACAATGTGGCAACAAACAATGGAAGTCAACTGGGGGGAAGGGTGGGGTGTAAAAAGGCAGGAGAGTGTATGCCATGTCTCTCTGTGGGCTGTAAGTCATGTGGGAAAGTAAATGCTTACCAGTGAAGCCATACTGGGTCATGTTTTCCGTGACTTGCAGATGAATGGATTCCTAACCAATACAGGTTAAGTTTTATGCTCAATTATGTTTAATTTTTAAGAAAAGTTTTTGCTGTGTTTACTTTTATCCTTCAGCCTTTTCTCTTTATTACTTGAAAGCTGTCTTCTTTTTAACTGCTCTTTTCCATTTTATGATTACACTGCTTTGCTCGATTCCATATTAATCCTTTCAGAAATGCAGGTGGATAAATTTGAGAGTAATGTTATAAATTTATATATATGTTGTACATTATATGTTATAAATACATGTGTGTGTGTTATAAGTATGTGCATTATATGTTATAGATCTATAAACTCAGAGTAGAGTTAGAACGTGAGCCATTTTCCCAGTTTGTGAAGACTGTACAGTGCAAGTTTTAGACACGGTCTGCCCCAGACAGGGGTGGGGGAGAGAGACAGGGAGGCTGTCAGGGAGCTGGGACGGGTCCCTGGGAGGAGTCCCTGGGTGTGGCTGGCACTGCACAGGGACGGGCCCAGCACTGGTAAAGCTGCAGAGTTCCACAGTGAAGAGCATGTGGTGTCCCCCTGGGGAGCTGGTGAGAGGGATAGTGCCAATCTAACACGTCACAGGTGGTCCTCTGGTCTCTCAAAGTGATCAGGAAATGCAGGACCTTTCACCATAAGGAGTCACAGAGGTGTCTAAGCCAGTGCCTGTGAATTCCTCGGGGCTCCGGGCCAGCTGGACACCCCCACCCACCTTCTCTTCTCCTTGGCCTTTGAGCACCAGGTCCCAGAAGTGCTGTTTGGAGGTGGTGTGCATCTGCTGTTTGCTTCAAGCCTGCCTGGCCATGGCTGTTTGTGTGAATTTGGGGCAGAGGTAATCCCATTTTGGAGGGCTGGGTGGAAACCAACCTAAATTCAACTCCATCGCCTTAGAGGGACTTGGGAGCAAAGTTTATATTTGGGGGCCCACCCTTCAGACAGAGGCTCCTGGATAGAAGCCCTGAGAGGGGGGTGCAGCCCCGCGCTGGGGGTGGGCGCCCGGGTTCTCCCGGCTGGGAGGTCAACCTGACCTGTGAGGATGGAAGGATTTCAGCACGGCCCCTTCAGTCCTCCGGGGGACCAGGCATTCCCCCTCGGAACCGCGAGGCTGGCCCCAGCTGGTCCTGCCCCGCCTCTGCCCGTCTCTGTCCTCTGTGGGGAGCCCTGCTGCCCTCAGTTGTTTCTGTCCAAAGTCATGGTGACATCTCAGCCAGGAATTAACAGGGTGAGACTCGCCAGCTGAGTGTGGTGCTCGGGCTACAGAAGTGCCAGTCCTGGACAGGACAGAGGAGTTTCGCCGTGGTGGCATGACACACAGGTGGTCTGACTCACATTCCCTGTATCAGCTGAGCAGGAGGGTTCCTGGAGTCCAGAGAGCAGGATGGAAGATACTGGGGGCACAGGCTTCCATTCCGGCCTGGCCTGGCCCTGGGGCGTGCTGTCCAGGGGCAGAGGGAGGGGATGCACAGGGAGTGTGATGGGGGGCAGAGGGAGTGAGTGGCTCAATGCTCCCCTCTCTCAGACCTGCAGAACTGAGTGGAAAGCCCCTCCTCTCTGTGCCCCTTCATCTCTGCTTGGGTCATTGCCTGAACACCGTGCTGGTGAGGAGCCCGGGGCCTCTGTGGGCCCATCCAGGGTCCCCAGAGATGGGCCTCCCTGTCCCCGTGGCAGGGCTTGCTCAGCTGAGGTGATGCAGGGGCCCACCCAGGCTCCCGGACGGCAAGATCGATCCTCCGAGAAGGAATAAGGGCCGGCTGGGGGTGGCGTCCCTCCAGGAAGGGGGCTCAGTCCCTCCGCTTGCTTCACCCAGCTGGACTCCTTGATGAGCCGGTTTGATCGGAAGGCCACTGGACATGGCAGATATACAAGGGAGCCCTGGATTCTCTTTTCTTTGGGGTGGAATTTGCAGGGGGTGGTGGGCTTGGGGCCAGCATGAGAGGTGCTTGGGGGCTGTCAGGGTGGAGAGAGGCCCTCTCAGCTCGGAGGATGGGGGAGAGGGAGCAGCTGGGGATGCTGGCTGCAGGAGGGTGAAGAGTGGGCCCCAGTGTGGGCAGACCTCAGAGGCTGGGGCGCTGCTTGTGGCCTCCAGGGGAGGCTCAATTCCACCTGGAGGCTGAGGCCCAGGGGCAGTCTGTGGTGCTGCCTGGAAGACAGACAGGGAGGGACATCTGCGCCGAGAGAAGAGCCGGCACGGAAGGCACAGCCCAGGAGTGACAGTGGCTGTCCCCTGCTGTCCACGTGCACTGGGCTCCAGGAACTGCCCCAGCTGGGCTCTTCCCAGGGCTCCTCCTGGCTGTTGGGTTTCATCCAGGGAAGTCCGAAGGGCACAGTCCTCCCAGTAAAGCAAGACCGGTGGGTAAGCACTGGGTGGGGATGCAGGGGTTGTGGTCCCAGCCCCGGTGCTGCGGGAGGTCAGGGCAGCACTGCGCACCATCAGTGGGTGATCATCCTGCAAATCGCGCGGTGCTTAGGTTCTGCAGGTGCAGGGTGATGGCTGCTTCCCGCAGCCCCTGGGGCCTCAGCTCAGCAGCTTCTCCTCTCCCAGGGGGACCACCTCTGATGGCGGCAAGGAAGACTCCAAACTGGTGGCACAGAAAGCTGTCTCATTATCCAGAGGACAGCCCCACAGGGCCTTAATGCCTCCCTCTGCGCAGGGCCCCCCGAGGCCCTCCTGACCGAGGGCCTCCTTGTCCTGGGCCTCTGGGCTCCTTCTGTCGTGTCTGCAGGAGACACGAGACACTCGGCTGTGCAAGGAACTGAGACCTAGACTTTCCATCTTCAAAGCACTTTAGTATGTAATTAAAAATATCAACACAGATACTTATTCTCTAAACCAGTTAATAGCTACTGTAATTAATAATGTGCTTTAATTATCGGTGAGTAGTGATGTGAATCCTAAAGTTAATGCCTTCCTCTGGCTGAAGCTCTGGGGCTACCCCAGGTCACGGGGCGAGTCAGGAGAGCCACCCTGTGTGTGGGCTGGGGTGCTGGACACGGGGCCTGGGAAGTGTCCTTAAAAGGCAATCCAGTCCCAGCCGAGAACGGGAAACGGCCAAACTGCTGGGCTCACGGCACGCTCTCTGGACAGGTTTTGGTGACGTCTGAGATATGACTGGGGCCCTGGAGCCTGGGGCTGGGCCAGGGGCAGGTCAGGAGGGGCCCCGCACCCCACACCCAGCGACAGCCGGGCAAGTGGGTCCTGGACACTCCAGACCGGAAGCCATCAGGCAGGTGAGGCCCTGGGTCACCATCCTCACGCTGGAGAAACCTACAGCTCTGGTCCCAGATCTTCTCTTTCTCAGGTGTGACTTGGACAAGCTCCTATCCTCCTTGGCCTCACCTTTGCTGGCTGTCAGGCGGGGAGCAGCTTGTAAGGCTGTGAGGCTTCATGGGGCCAGGTAGTCAAGTGCTGATCACAGAGCTGGGCACCAGGTGGGCACCCCCAACACCCAGCCCTTCTCCTCCCGCTGGCCAGGTGAATTTGCATGGAAGGAGTGCCCTTGTCCGTTTAAGGGCTTGTATGTTTTACTTGACCTTCAGGTTAATTTTTTTCATCTTTTAAATAATATGGTTGTCATCCAATAGACGGTACACATTTCTATCTAGTTTCATGAGTTTTGGTGTATGCATGTGCCGTGAAACCGCCACTGTAATCAAGGCAGTGAACTGACCACCTGCAGTCTCCCCTCTTCCTCCAAGCTCACTAGGGTTCTTGGCCATCGCTGGTCTGCGTCCTGTCACGTAGATTTGTTTGTACTTTCTAGATTTCATAAAAATGGAAAAGCATAGTTCATACACTTTTGTGTCCATCTTATTTTTTTCATTTGTTGTAATTCTTTCGAGATTCCCCTGTGTTGTTTTTTGTTCCAGCAGTTGGTAGCCTTCCATGGCTGACTAGCATTCCATTGCATAGATTACACCACCATTTGTCTATCCATGTGCTGATGGATAGTTGCATTATTTCTATTATTTGGCTATCACAAATAAAACTGCAAGTTCAAGTCTATGTCTTTATGTTTAATTTCTCTTGGCTAAATACTTATAAGCAGAACACTTTGTCTTACAGTATGTTTGCTATAACTAAGAAATTTCCCTGTGGGCTTCTGAGCGGCTGAACCACTTCACGGTCCCCAAGGGTGTGTGAGGGTCCTGATGGCCAGCATGTGCTGTCGACCTTTAAACTTAATCACTCCAGTTGGAACTCAGTGTGGTTCTAGCTTGAATTTACCTAAGGACTAAAGATGTTGAGCATCCTTTCTTGTTGACTGTTACATTTATTTCTACTTTGGTGAAGTTCCTGTTCAGATATCATGCCAAGTTTTATTAGGATTTTTGTCTTCCTGTTATTGGCTTATAGGAGTTGTACATATGCTCTGGATAAAGGTCCTTTGTCAGATACAAGTTTTGCAAGTATTTTTCTCCTGATCTGTGGCTTGATTTTGATCTTTATAAGTTGTGAAGAGCAAATGTTTTTAATTATTGATAAGTCCAATTTACTGATTTTTTTCTTTCATAGTTTGTGCATTTTGTGAAGCATTAAACATTTGCCAAACTTATACTAAGATTTTTCTTTCTCTGTCTTCTTCAAGAAGTTTAAAGTTTTAACTTTTTGATGAAAAGTGATTTTATATATGGTGTGAGGAAAGGATAGTGGCCCATGCTTTGCAAGTACTTGTCCACATATCCAGCACATTTGAGGAAATGATTATCCTTTATCAAAAATCAATTGCTCTCCTGCATGCAGGTCTATTTTATGATTGTCTATTCTATTATATTTTCATTATTTTGCTACTTTTATGCAAACATCACACTGTGCTGAGATTATTGTAACTTTTTATAAATCCTGAGCCTATACTTTAGGTCTCCAAACTTTGTTCTTTTTTTTAAAGTTTGTTTTGGCTATTTAAGGTCCTTTATATCTTCATTTAATTTCATTATTAGTGTTAAATTCTACCAAAAAAAACCAAAACCCTGGTAGGATTTTGATTGGGACTGCATGGGATGTATTGATTGATATGGATAAAAATTGATATTTTAACAAAACTGAACCTCCTTATCTGTGAACACAGGTATATGTCTATTTCAGTCTTCTTTCACATCTGTAATCAATATTTGGCAGTTTTTACTTGACATGTCTTATGCATCTTTTGTGAAATTTATCTCAAATATATTTTTAATGCTCTTGCAAATGGTATTGTTCTGTTTTTATTTCAGTTTTCAATTATTCATTGCTAGTATATGGAAACATCATTGACTTTTCTATATTGATCTTGCATACTGTAACAGTGCTAAAGTTGCTTATTAATTCTAATAGCTCTTTGTAGATTTATGGGATTTTCTACATAGGTGATTGTATCATCTACAAAATGAAATGAGTTTTATTTATTTTCAATCTGGAAGGCTTTTATCATATTTTCTGTATTTTTTTTTTAACTTTCTGTGCTGGCTAGAATCTCCAGTACATGTTGAATAGAAGTGTTGAGAGCAGATATCCTTGTCTCATTCCTGATCGTAGGGTGTGAAGACCTTAGACCTTAGGTATTTATAATTTACAGTATTAGCTGTAGTTTTTGTTGTTATTTGTTTGTAGATACCTTTTATCAGATGGGGGAAGTTTCTATACTAATTTGCTGGGAGTTTTTAATCAGAAATGGATATTGGGTTTTATCAAATGCATTTTCTGAATGATCATATGAATTTTCTTTTTTAGTTTGTTAGATATGTGGACAACTACTTGCAAAGCATGGGCCTCTATCCTTTTTTAGTTCGGGTTGCATGGATTTATTTTTAAATTTTAAAATAACTTTGCATCTTGTAATAAGCCCCATTTGGTTATAACATATCATTTTTAGATTTGTATTTGATTTGCTAAAATTATGTTATAAATTTTTATGTCTATATTCACAAAAGATATTGGCTTATAGTTTTCTTTTAATTTCTTTTTGTCTGGCTTTGGTATCAGTGTAATGCTGGCTATAAAACCTGGGAATTACTATTGTGTAGAATATGTAGGATTGATATTCTTCATTAAATGTCTGGAAATTTACCAGGGAATCCACCTCAAGCTTTCCAAGAATGGAGGTTTTTAACTATAACTTCAACTTTCATAGTTTATGTAGAGCTGTTCAGGGTATCTACTACTTTTCAAGTAAAATCTGTCCTTGTCATAGATTTATTATTTTTCAATGTATGTTGTCAAAATTAAGGACTTAGAGTTATTTCTATTATTCCCTTATTTTCTTTTTAATGTCTGTAGAGTCTGTAGTGATGGCTCATTCCTGATGTTGTTAATTTGTGTCTTCTTTTTTCCTCATCAGTGGTAGCTAGAGGTGATTAATTTTATTGATCTAAAAAATCTTCTATTTTTAAAAATTTCCTAATCATTTTTTCTGTTTCTATGCCATTGCACTTTGTTTTTATCTTTCTTTTTTTTTGTTCTAATTCTTACTTCAGGTTTATTTTGTTATGTTTACTAGTTTTTAAGGTAGAACCAGAGGTTATTTAAAGACTTTTTTCTTTTATAATACAGGTATTTTAACATTATAAATAATAAACAGGCTGTTTGGCACTGCTTAAATTGTACCCCCTCTTAATTTGAGATGTTGGATTATGGTTTTCATTCCTTTTAGATTAATTCTTTGGAAACTATCATTTTAGATGAATTCTTTGGAAACTCTCCATGATCACACTATGTATCTTTTCTTTGTCTAATGTTAAGATTTTTTACAAATATTTAGGGATTTTTTCCAGATATTTTTTCTATTATTTATTTCTAATTTAATTTCACTGCAGTTAAGAACATAGTTTGTATGATTTGAAGATTTGTGTTATGGTCCAGAAAATGCTCTATTTGGTAAGTATTTTGTGTGTACTTAGAAATAATATGTATTTGCAGAGTTCTTATAAGTGCAGGGTAGGTCAAATAAGTTCATAGAGTGCTTCAAGTCTTATGTACACTTACTGATTTCCTCCTTTCTTTCCCTATGAGTAACTGATTGAAGGGTGTTTAAATCTCTGACCATATTGTATATTTTTTCTAAAACTAGAAAACTCCTTTAGTTTTATCAGTTTGTGCTTCATGTTATTAGATGCATACATTTTTAAAGATTTTTTTGTGGCTTCTTGATAGAGTGATATTATTATGAAATGTTCTTTATCCCTGGTAAGATTCTTTGCTCTAAAATGTATTTTGTTTGCTATTAACATAACCAGTCTAGCTTTCTTTGACTAGTGTTTGCCTGGTATATTTTACATTCTTTATATTTCAAATGCTTTTTTGGGGTGTGTGTATGGGTACAGAATATTTGGGTTTTGCTTTTTTAAATGTTTAAATCCAAATCTGATTTTGAACAGGAGTATTTAGACCATTTATATTTTATATGATTACTTATGTTTGGGTTTAAACTTATCCTTTTCTTATTTATTTATTTGTGAAATTTATTCCAACTTGGTTCTCTTTTCTCTCTTTTCCTATCTTATGTTGGATTGTATGCTTGTGGTTCCATTTTATATCCCTTTTTGGCTAATTAGACATAATTCTTTCCTTTAGTGATGGTTTTAGGGACCTAAATATTTAACTTATCACCCTCTATTGGTGATAAGTAGAATATTACTTTCATATTATGTACACTGTAAGAATCCTATAGAAGCATGCCTACAATTCCCTGTCTTGGTTCTTGTGCCATTGTTATAATTGTATTTCTATATATGTTATAAACACTTAATACACTGTGTTTAATTTTTCTTCAGTCAGTTATCTTTTAAGAGAATTTTTTTAAAAGAAAAAATGTCATTTACATTGCCTTTATTTGTTCTATTCTAGATTCCCATCTGGTGTCATTTCCTTCTTAAGAGACATTCTTCAATATTTACTGGATGCAGATCTACTAGCCATGGGTATTTCCCAGCTTCTGTATGTCCAAGACATTTTATTTTGCCTTCCTTTTTGAAAGATTTTTTTTTGCTGGGTGTATTATTTTGTTTTGTATTGTGTTTTCTTTCAAAACTTCAAAGACGTTACTTCACTGACTTTGGTTTAAATAGTTTTCAGTGAGAAATCTGTTTATGTTTGTTTCATAGTCACACTATGTATCTTTTCTTTGTCTAATGTTAAGATTGTTTCCTTTATCACACAGACTTAAATCAATTTGATTACAATGAATCCTGTGCTAGTTTTCTTCATGTTCCTGTACTAGAGGTTTTTGCACCTTCCACTCTGTGGGCTTATAGTTTTTATCAAACTTGGAAGTTTTTTGATTATTTCAAATATTTTTCTGTCCCCCTACCTTCAGGATCTCAAATTACACACATATCGGGCTGTTTGAGGTTCACTGATGCTCTCAATCTCCTCCTTTGTGGTTGACTTTGGAGAGCATTTCCTGCAATTTCCTCAAGCTCAAATCTTTGCTCCTGTAGTGCCTAAGCAGCAGTTATTCCATTCAGCATGTATATTTCATCTCAGATATTTTATTTTTGATATCTAAAAGTTTGATTAAAGTCTATTTTTTATACCTTTCATACGTTTTCTTAAAATTTTTAATCTCTACTTTCATGAGCATGAAGACTATCATTATGATGACTGCTTTAATGTCTCTGTCTGCTAATGACAGCCTTTACGTCATCTCTGGGTCTGTTTCTATTGGCTGATGTCCCCTCAGTATGGATCATTCTTTTCTGCTTCTTTGCATGCTGGTCAGTTTTCAGATGTCAGATGTTTTGTGGATGTCAGGCTTTGTGAGTTCTGCCTTGTCAGGGCCTGAGTATTTCACATTCTTATAAGTATTCTTGAGCTTTACTCCCTGGATTATGGTAGATCATATGGAAACTGCTTGACTCCTTCAGTCCTTGCTTCCAGTCTTTGTTGTGGGGAACTAGAGCAGCCTTTACTCTGAGGCTGACTTTGTGCCCTTGCTGAGGTGACACCCTTCTGATTTTCTACCCAACATCCCTTAATCAGATTTTCCCTACTGTGGCTGATGGGAACACAGACTGCTCTTGGCCCTATTCCTGCCCCTGTGTGTGCTCTTGGGGTTTCCTCTGGCTACAGTCAGTTCCCTGTATGCATGCATGGACCAGCGCCCAGCCCCACTCAGCGGGGTAGGGCCGGGGGCCCCCTGCAGGCCTCCGCCTCTGTCCCTGGGGCAGAAACTCTCCTTCTGCATCTCTATCCTGTGAGCTCCAGCTGCCTTGAGCCCCCCAAGTCCCAATTCTGTTTTTTTCAACTCAGGGAACACACTGGATTTTTCCCTGGTCTCCCTCCCGGCATTACAGAGGGAACCTCTCTCCAGGCGGTAACCCAGCATTCCCAGGGCTCACCAGCTTGCGTTCTCTCCATCAGGGATCGCTGGCTTGTGCTGCCTGATGCCCACTGTCTGAAGACTGTCATGTCGTATATTTTATCAGGTTTTTCAGTTGTGTCATGTGGGATAGTAAACCCCAGTCCTGTTACTCCATCTTGACAGAAATTTAGGTCATTTTTGAAAGTTATTTAAATCAGTGCCCATATTAACAGCTTTCATCAGGCAGCTCATGCATTTAACTAATATGTGTTGAGAAACATCTATGTGCCTGACATCATTCTGGGGCTGGGGCTATAGTAGTGAATCAAATAGACAAAAAACCTTCTCATATGGAGCTTATAGCTTATTTGGTGTAGACTAACAATGAATAGATAAGCAAAGTGCAGAGTATATCTGCTGGTAATAGATGCTGTAGAAGGAGTTAAATCTAGACCAGTGAGATTGGGAACCTGTGGTTTGTGCACATTTATGATACAGTGATCATTGAGGAGAAGACATTGGATCAAGTATCTTGAAGTGGGTGAGCTCTACAGACATTTGGGTAAAAGAGATGCATGCAGAGGAAATATCACATTCATATTATTATCTAATAGCCCAGAATTCATGAGAAAAATTAAGAAAAGGAAACTACAGGTTGAGCAAACTTTGGTTTGGAATAAGATAGTAGCATGTTCTGGGTCACATTAATGGTCTTCATCAGCACTGGAAATAAAATCCCCATCTGCCACCGCCACCACCACCGCCGCCGTCACCACCACCTCATCATGGCCGCATTAACTTCACCACCATCACCATTATCAACATGGCCATCACTACCTTTGTCATCACCACCAGCACCAGCATGAAGATCACTTTCACTATGACCACCATCACTTCACCAGAATCATTACAACCATTATTGTCACCACCATTGCCACCACCATCACAAGCTGTACTTACTCCTGAAGAAGGCTTCTCACTCTGGATGTTTTCAATGCATTTATTACCATCTATAGAGGAGAAGGGGAGAGCTCAGGAGATGGAAGACAAGTGAATCCTTCCATCATCAAGAGGGAACAGAAACCTTGATTTCAGATTGAGAAATGACTTCTTCCTACAGAAAGTAGTAGTTCCACATGGCCCCCTGCCGCTTCTAATTTCACCCCTAAAGTCATGGCTAAAAGTGACTGTACCAGCACCCAAGTGGAATGAATTTCAATTTCAATCATTTTATTGGCATGACAAGGTCTATGAGAGTTGCCAATGTTAATACATCAAATCCCAGCGTCTCAGGAAGTGGCCATAGAGCATGTGTCTCTATTTCTTATCACCGTCTTTCCAAGTCAGTGTCAGGCTTTAACCACTTTAAGATTGTGTCTGCCAGATTTTAGACTTATTTCAATTTTATAGTTTTTCTTCTTACATCTGCTTTGACAGAATTTCTTCACCATTTTTAGAAATTAGGGAAGAATATTGTCTATGTTTCTGCATCTTGTAAGGAGGAGTAAAAACCATTTTCTGTCCAATTTAGAGCTTTGTTACAACAATTTCTGAGTTATGTTTCAATCAGTTATTCTGATTAGATCAATAGCACAGAAGATAAGCTTAGATTATTATTTTAATTATTGTGTCTCTCAGGCAAAAATTAGACTGTTGAGGTTTAGTGAGAGCTGGCCAATTATTAAATACTTGGGAAATATAATTTATACAGTTTAGTAGTTATATAAGAACCATTCTAACATTTTCTTTTTTTACCATCCTATCTTGAGATAAATTTATTGGTGTTGAAATGTGACAGTGTAGCCATCAATCCAGTGGTGATTTCAGAATTTGTTTTTATTATAGCATCAAGGCACTCTGCATTATTAATTTAGCTATTTTTGTGTTTCTGTCATAGGGCACTGTCATGGTTGGGACAGGGTTTATTATATATATGTTATATTTTGTACATTGGTAAAGCCTCATCTTTCTAGCCCTTACTTTTTAAACTTTATAGGCACTATAGAAATTCAAGAAATGCTCTGTATTTTTCTAATACTCCCTTAATCCCTCCTTCTGACACCCCTACAGACTGTCTAGAGAGGGACTAAATATCAGGCATACAGGAGTTTGTGTCCCAGCAAAACAGATTAGAAAACTATGGATGAATTTAGGTATCTCCTGACCCAATTCCAATGTTCTTTAGCTAACCTACTACATACTATTGTCTTTTTCAGTAAATTGAGGCTTTTCTGGTACTACCTAAAAATGAGTCATTTCCTGGGTCTGAAAACGTGTGGCTCAAAAAGTTCCGAGTCACAAACCCCCACTGCTACCCTCCTGTGATATCACAGGCGCCCAGCCTGCTGGGTTTTTATTCTGGAGAGCACATTTCGGCAACGATGTCCTAACAATCTGTTTAATATTTTGGGATTATTCCCCTGGTGGTTAAAATGCTTCTGCTGAGGCTTCATTTCAAATAGGTTTGCTTTTCCAAAGCTTGGAGATGCCCAACTCGCTGTGTGCAAAAAATTAAAAAGGGATAATGAAGCACTCTAATTAATGTGCATATCATGAAATTTTAGCTGTGGTTGATGGGCTTCTGTTAAGAATCAATGACTGTCTCTCAATCATCTGATGAATCTGAGGATACGTAGAGCACCGCCAAAGGCACGTGTACAGGAAGAGGCAGTCGGACGGGAAGCCGCTGGATTCACTGGATGCCAGATAGGATTGGCCTGAGCAGCAGCCCGGGGCTTCATGAGCCCGTGGGTCTGTGTCAGGAAGGCTGCTCCTGCAGTCAGGACATTTCATATTCCCGCCTGTGCTCGATCACCACCTGCACCCTGAGGCTTGGGCTGATAAACACATCAATGATAAAAAGGACCTTCCGTGGATGGCTGATGAGATGTGTTTCAGTGGCCATATTATGGGACAGAGAAGAATTTGTTCAAGCTCCCAGGGAGGTGGCCTGTCCCTTGGCAATTTCCTCTTGGGTGCACTTTTCTGAAGATTGGAAACTGGGGGCTCCATCTGGGACCTCAATAGCCCACAGTTCTAAATAAAGTCAAATTTACAGCAACTTTCACTAGGGAAGAATTCTCATGTTTTTCTAGTGTCTCCAATCCTTTTGTGAGGTGCCAGGATGACATCCTGGCCCTGAACCAACTGCCCAGCTGGTCTGTTGCCCTGAGCTGCCTGGGGCACATAGCTCCTCCACCGGACTCCCTCCTGCGGGTTGGGCCCAGCCCCCTGTTTTCTGAGGTTGGTTGATGCTGAGAACATTCCATCTGTCTGCATGGTGCTGGGTCTGGGTCCTGCTCAGGCTTCTTGGTCCCAGAGAGTCACGGGCTTGGAGGCTTTCTGCCCGAAGCTCTGCCAGCTGGGGTGGCGCGGTGGGGACGGTTTCCCGGCCCGGCTCTTCCTCGACACGGGACCCACTGCCAGCCACGTTCTTGGGCTGCGGAGCAGTTTTCCTGAGCTCAGTCTGTGAGCTCTGTCCACGCAGTCCACAAGTCCACATGCTTTCCAAGGCTGTAGACATTGCTGATCAAATAAGTTTTATAAAGCTTGTGTTGAAACAATTGACCCATTTTTCCCTGATCTGCTACAAACCTAGGTCATTACCTTCTCGGGATCCTGAAGTTGGCTTTTGAAACTGCAGCCACACTGCATTTATCGCTGCTAAGAGGGACCTGCTTGGTCTCAGCATATGTCTGGTCGCATCCTCTGTGGCTGGTTGGATCAGTGGTAAGTGCTCAGGACAAGGAAGGGTGTTTGGTGGAGGCCATTCAGATGGTTCCCCGCCTGCCTCATGGTCCCCAGCCAGGTCTGTCTCCACCTAAGCACATGCTCCCTTACCTGCAAACTGGGGAGCTTCCTGGCACAGGAATGGGAGGACCTGCCCTTGGCTTGAAGGGCACCCTGGCTGCAGCTGCTGGTCCCCTCCAATACTGAACCCAACTCAGAGCACAGGGATGCTTGAGGCGCCTTTGACCCTGGACAAAGTCCCATTTGGCCATTTTAAAACAGATCTAGCTATCAATAAAGGTGCACGTTCTTAAACATGTGGGCCTTAAAAGAGAAGTGATTTCAGGGTATAACGTGCTGGTGATCGTCCACCTGTGCCTAGTGCTTTAGGTTCCTATGGCCACTTCACAGTCGTCAGCTCATGTTTCCCAAAATGACATTTTAGGGCCATGTGGTATGTGGGCCACGTTTTAGAAATTAGCTGTCACTGCCCTGAGGTTGGGCCGTTCATATCTGCGTCCCAACTCCGAGCCAGCATAGCCAGGCCGAGTGCAGCCCAGCTTCTGTGTACTCTGCCGATGTGCACTGACCTCACCAAGTGTGTGAGGCTGGCATGTATCTTCTCCCTGCAGTGCTTGAGGCTTCACCAGAAGCCCCTGGGGAGCGGTGTCACCCTGGCCCCTCGAGCTGCTGGGACCAAGGAAAGCAATCCAGGTCTCAGCCCATCACTTCATCCTTTTGTGCTTCCTTTTTACCATAGTGTGTGTCGGCCGTATAAGCCTCCTGGCTGTTTGTATGTCCCCCCCTCGAGGTGGGCTTCCCAGGGTGACAGGCAGCCTGTCAATTAGGCATTGCTTCCAATTTCCCTGTTTATAATCCTGTGGCTACTAAACACCAATAATTCCTGCCCTGTCTCCTTGTCCCCCGGAAGATGGATGGCACACGTCAGCTCTCATATGAAGACATTTAAATGAAAATCACACTTCCGTCAGCATCCCATTTTCCCACTGAGCGGGGGAAGCAACCCTATTAAATCAAATTATATGTGACTTTTAAAACTTCCCTTTACAGCATTCAATTGAAAATCTGAATCTTATCATAATACATTACCTTTTTATGAGTAAATTGACTCTACTCGGTCCCTGGGGGCTTTCTAACTGCCTTTCCACATTAGGGGAGAGAGACCTGCTACCCCTCTGAGGCCCCAAACATGAAGTGGGGCTGCCAGGAGGCCGTGGGCATGCCTGGCCCACAGGGCAGGACTGGAGGCTGCTAACGCCCAGCTCACTTGTGGCCAGGGCCCTTCAGTCTCTGGCTGGCACCAGTTTGTCCACAGGGCATCTGTCAGATGCAGAGGTAAGTCAGTGGGGTCATAGGGGGCCCGTGGCCCCATAATGCCTGCAATTCTGGGTGGCCAACAGGGCAGGTGAACCTAAGAGCCACCCGTGGAGGGCTTGACAGGAGCTGTTCCTCTTACGAGGCCTGTGGCTGTGCTCAAGGGTAAGCATGTGGCACAGGGAGAGTTTCCAGGGTGGCAGGGTGACCCCACTGAAGCCAGAGGGCCACATGAGGTGGCACCCCCACCCACTGAAGATGCAGAATCGAATCATCCTGGGAAGATTCCAGAAGGTATCCTCAGGGACTGTGACTCGGCGGTCCCGAGTAGCCAACGTTAGGGTGGGCGGAGGCTGCAGGGCATTTTCATTTTGCTGCCCGCCCGGAAGTGTGGCTGCATCTGGACGCAGGGAGCCAGCTGGTATGCCTGTCGCCTGGGTGCAAGGCAACCAGTGACATTTATGATCCTGTTCATCACAGCACTGCTGGGAGGTGGCCAGGCCGTCCTCCCCACACAGATGAGGAATCAGGAGGTCAGGGAGCTTGAGCAATGTGTGCACCAGGGCTGTTTAGCTCAGGCATCTGCTGTCAGTCTCCGAGCCACCAGGGGCCACATCCCACATGCAGTGCGGGCCCGATCCTGGGGAAGGAGGGCTCATGCATAGACACCTGCCTGCCTGTCTGCCTATCTATCCCCGTGATGATGACCCAGGAGATTTTATCCCAAGGTTCTAGAGTATTCCTTGACTGGAAATACCAAGTTTCTTAAGAAAACCTGGAAAGAAATGTATGTGTCTGTGTCCCTACCTAGATGTAGGTATAGGTTAGAGGTAATGCAGGTATGGATATGGACATAGACGTGCAGATGTGGGTACAGATGAAATGTAGGCACACAGCGGGTTCAGGTTCAGGCAGTTGTCCTGCACGGCAAGGCATGGGCTGATTTTATTGAGGCACCCAAGGTTGGAGACTTGGTGAGCATGGATCACCCTCCACAAAAGGATAGGACCGACACTCAGTGTTGGGGGTTCTTCTAAGGAGGCTCAGGAGGAAACAGAGAAACAGTATCAGGGAAATGCTCCTGGTCCCAGCCAGCGATGCACCAGCGAGCCCAACGTGGACAGTTAACACCGTGGACAGGAGCTGTGGTCTCTGGGCCATCTCAGAGACCTGGGGTCCACTGGGAATTAGCAATGGAGTTGTGGTTAAGGGGAGCGCTCAGGGGAGCTGAGAGAGGGTCTCTGTGCAAGTGTGCCTTGGGGGGCCAGGAGAGGATGGGAAGGAGCCAAGACCCCTGCTCCCAGGGGGCCAATATTCTGGCCCTTGAGGAAATGTGGGTGGCCACAGCCACAGAGAGCCATGAGGCAGCCCCAGGCCAGGGGGCCGAGACCCTGAGTGGGGGCCAAGTGTGTGTGGTCCTGGGCTCAGGGGACCTGACCCGCTGGCCCAGGCCAGGCAGCCCCAGCCCCATTCCCAGAGGCCCCCAGGGCCTGTCAGCCCTCCTGCAGGGTGCAGCGGGTGGCTCTGGAGAGACCCAGACACGCCTTGGAGGACAGGAGAGCTGAGCAAATGTAGCCACCCCAGAGGAAATCAGTGGAAGTCAGAGAATAATAAGCAGGACTCAGGAAGTTCAGGCAGTGAGCACAGCAGCCAGAGATTCTGAAATAATTGGATCAGGAGAAATCAACCTATGAAACTCAATTGAGATTACAGATGATCTTTTTTAAGGAGAATAAAGGCAAAAGCACAAAAAGATTGTTTCTGTTGCAGAGATTTGAATCCATTCTAAAGTAGGATTTTGAAAATGAGCATCGTCAAGGCATCACAGAGAAGATGGGAAGACCTTGAATCCAAAAGGTGTCAGTGTGAACCCTGCACACGTCACCCTCAAGCAGACTGTGGGATGGAAGGATTGGGGGTCCCGGGGGCAGTAGAGCAGCTTGGAGATGATTGTGCCCCATTTGGTTTCATTCTGGTGGGATGGACAAGCAGTGAGCAGCATGGCCCCCCACACCACACATATGTACACATACGCCCACACAGACACACATGTGTGCACATGCACACACAGGTACATACACACCCCACACAGACACATATATGCACATGCACACACACTGTTGATATGATTAAAGCCGAAACGGGTGAAGGGATGGAGGAAGGTGGTGTCTGAGGGTGGCCGTCAGACGCTGGTCTGAGCAGGTGCTTGGAGAGGAGGGAGGGCATGGAGGCAGAAGTTCTGCTTCAGAAAGCAGCAGGGACCCCGGGGGTGGGTGGGCGGGTGGGCCCTAGGGGCAAGGGGAAGGAAGGCATGTGCTTGGAGAGGTGGGCAGGGGTGGCCCAGGCTGGGAGAGGAGTCTGGTGGTGCTTCCGAGGCAAGGCAGCTGAGGGCCTGGTGAGCTGGGTCAGCTCGTGGGTTGGAGTGACTGCAGGCCCTGGGCACAGGCTGCTGGCATGCCCAGGGCGGCCCTAAGGACGTGGCCTGCTTGGATCCCAGACACTTTCTGAGGCTGACACTGACAAGGCTGTGGGTGGATGGAGACAGCGTGTGTGTGCCAGCCCCCGGGGAAGCAGCCCCAGGAAGGGGCTGGGAGGGCTACTGGGAAGTCACGGCCCATAACCGGGTGAGTGTGGCTCCATGCCCACTGAGGCAGCACATGCCTGAGGAATGCACTGGTCATCCTGGTGGGGGCGGAGGGCAGAGGGCAGGGGTCACCCAGGGGCTGGCCAGCGGGCAGAGGTACTGACAGTGCTCAGAAGAGAAAAAGCAAGGGGTGAGGAAGTGCCTTTCAAAGTGTTCCCTCTTGTTAGGAAGCGAAACAGTGTAAAGAAGGAGGCCCGTTGTCGGAAGGAACGTTGAGCGGGGCTGGCTTGGGCCCGCGGGGAGGTGGGGGGTGCCTCTCGGGGGAGGAAGGGCCGGCGCACGTGGAGCCCCGTCCCCCTTGGCTCTGCCCCAGTCCTCCTTCCGGCCAGAGGCTGGCGGCCGACGTCACACAGAAACATGCCTAGCGACCTGATCTTCACGACGGACCTGCAATAACCTAAAAATTGAACAATGAAGATTATTTTAAAAATGATCTGCATAAGACAAACTCTTACAGGATCAAGGGGTACTACTGAAGAGTTTGTTGTGATGTTAAGAACATGATATTTTAGTTGAAATGATACACATTTTAAGATTAAATACGCATATTCTATTGCGGAAAGAAATACATTAACATACTACGAGCTATTCTGGTGGAGAATTTCAGGGGTCTATCATTCTCTGCTTTCCATGCTATTTGTTATTTTTCTTCTCTGCTTCAAGTGTAGTTGTTATATTTAATTTCTTCTGTGACTGACCTTTGATTTGTGACATATTTAGACTAATGATGTTTTAAAATTACTGTCCTGACTGGGAATGTATATCCTCCCCAAACAAGGAAAACATGGCCTCCAGCCTTGTACCAGTCCTCATTCTGAAGCCTTTTCTTTCAGACTGGAACACGTTTTTATTACACCTGGTAATTATTTACCTTTAAGGACGTGTTCGATTGGTTCTGTTTCTCGTCAGCATCTAAGTCCTGTGTATTTCCCTCTTTGAATACAGTTCCCTTTTAGAGGGTTATATCCTGAAGCAATTACCCCAGAAGTCCTGCTTATTTGAAGGCATCCGTCCAGCACTGTCTGCATGCCAGTCAGGCTGGAGGTACGCAGGACATAAGTGAATGGCACACAGATCCTGGTGTGTTCACTCTCTGGGGCCCAGTTCTGGGCTTGCCAGGGTGCATCTATCACAGATCCTCTTTAAGGCGTCACTCCACCATCTTCGATCTGGTGGCACAGTGGGGAATGCCATGCCAGTCTTACTCTGTTTCTTTGTGGGCAGTCCGTTTTCTTCCTGAGCTTTCAGAACCTTTCCTTTATTTCTGGAAATCTGAGACTTCACTCTATGTGCCAACTAGTGTATCCTCTAGAGGGGTCTCTGAACCCAGCTATGTCCTCCTTCCGTGAGCTTCAAGACGTTTTCTGGCATCGGCTCCTTCTCTGGAAGCGCATCCTTGGTCCAGCTGCTCACGCACAGTCCAGACTCTGTGCTCTTGAGTTCTTCGTCTCACATTTTGCTATTTGCTTCCTTTCCTGTTTGTTTTTGGTTCTCAGGCTGGCAGCTGTTCCAAGGGCTGTTTGTTGAGAACTCCAGCCTTTAGGAGACTTCCTATTCTATATATTTTTGGTCTGTAGTTTTCTGTCCTCCGGTTTCTTCATTAATTTTATCCTGTGGTTGTTTTAGTCCCATTAATTCTTTAACATAAGGTTACTGTGTCCTTTCCCAGTTATGTAATGGAGTGTGCAGCCGCACGTGCCTTTATGGACCTCCGTGTCTGTGCCCCTGGATTCTCTGAAGCCTAACAGCCAATGTGGTGGTACGAGTGGAGGAGCTTTGGGAGTGATTAAGGCCAGCTGATGTCATAGGGCAGGCTCCAGTGATGGCATCAGTGCCATGTAAGGAGGAGACTGGAGCCCTCTCTCCATGTGCTACGTGAGGGCACAGCCAGAAGGCGTTGTCTGCCAGCCAGGAAGTGGGTTCTCGCCAGATGCCAGATCTGGAGGCACCTTGATCTTGCACCTTGGACTTCCAGGCTCCTCACGGTTGAGAAGCGAACTCCCGCTGCTTATAAGCCCCCACCTGCGGCACTTTGTGACGGCAGCCCTAACTGAAGTTTCAATACGTGCCTGACACATGCTGGACCCTGATGGAGCCAACTTTGGGAACACTCAGCTGTGGGGGTACTGTGAAGAGGAGAATGGGTGCAGAAACCATGGCCGGCCAACATGCTATTGATTAGTATGCAACTAATCAGATGATTTGGAAGAAGTTACAATAAGCAGGAAGCTGGCTGTATAAATAGTGAGGTCTCAAAAGAAGGCTGTGGAAGTAGTTTGGCTTCTTGGCAGAGTTATAAGAGAGACTTCTACCGCATGTGGAGGACCTGAATTTTTGAAGGTATGTGAGAAAGCTTCTCATGATATTGTTGAGGACTGGGAGTAGTTAAATGGTTATATAGATGATATCAGATTTAGGTGATTGGAAACTGAATGAATTGTGTTTTTCAGGGATATTGGTTTGCAATTTTTTTTTAATTTAAAATTTTACAAAAATATTATTTTATTTTCCCTCAGTTTTATTGAGATGCAATTGATATACAGCCTTGCGTAAGTTTCAGGATCCACTGGATGAAGTACTGATGGGGCCGGGAACCTGGCTCAGGTCACTGTCTGCAGCCCATCGGTCGGATGTCACTGTCATGGAGGGCGGGTGGAGGTGCTGGCACCATGAGGGCAACTTGAGTTGGCAATATCAGTATCTAGAGATGAACGAGGAGAAATTAAATTCAGTTTCCTTAATAAAAAGCTTACATCTTATTGCTGAATTTAAACATGAGATTAGACTCAAAGCTGGATTTGAGGAGGCAGGCTCCAGCGAGGGCCTTTGGCTGGGCCCAGGCTGGACACAGCCACTGCTGGGAGGTGTTCAGGACGTCAATGTCATAGCAGCAGGTGCTGTGTTGAGATCAGGACGGGGGCACAGATGTTCTTCGCTTGAGATAAAGTTGTGATTAAAGAAATGCATGTATGAATTTTTTCCCTAAAGAAAAATGGAGGCAGTCATTGAATTCTGTTGCAAGGAAAGTGAAGTCATAATTTGGGGTCAAGTACAAATCTGTTTCTTTGGCAGCAGGTGTGGAAAAGGGGCCTCTGAGTCCTTCGTTGTCTTGTGGTGAGAGCATCCCTTCCCATCCCTGCCCCAGATGCTGGGTCCGGCGCTGGTGTCCTGCCCCTGGGATCGGGGCGAGATGCCCACTCCTGGGAGGCATCTCCCGAATCCTTCCCCAGACTTCCTGAAGGTGCTTCCATGCACCCTGATGGCTGTCTCACTGCCGTTGCTCATCTGTGCCTCTGAGAAGGGAAGGAAGCCAATGCCGGGAGGCAAGCAGCTTGGCACCGGTTTGTGGAGTGGCTGGTAGAAATCGCAGTACCCCCCAAAGCTGCCTTGACCCTGATCTGTGCAAAGAGAAGAACGAAGCCCACATCATAGGATGGAGGGGGTACCACTAAGCTAGCACAGCGTCCAGGACTTGGGACTGGGCTTCATTTCCTCATCTCTGCTCATGAGGCCACTACGTGCTGCAAGCTCCCTTCATACTCCCTCAGGCAGCTCTTGCTGGGCAGGGCACGGGGGGATCCTGCCTGCTCTCTTCTGGCAGCATTTCACCCCATTCTTTTCTCACCTTCAGCTCCTTCTACAGAATCCATTCCTCATTCTGTAACTCCCCACCTTCCCCTTGAACATGTTCAGACCCATAAACACTCACCTGGGTTCTTTTTTGTAAATTGCATTTGTGATGTGACATGACGAATGAAGATGTTTTGACATTTGTAATGAACAAGAGTTGGTTTACTATATTTCTAAGGTGCTTGCAAAAAAATCAATTTGAGTTCATCATATGCTGGATGATCTACCAGTAATGATCCCAAAGTCATGTGATCAATTATAGTTTATCATTAGTATGATCAGCATAATCAGAGCATGAAGAAGCAATGCCATGTGATTCTTCTAAACGGAATTGATTGTGTGGGAATCTGACACTCTGTTTGCAGTCAGGCGGTGGGGAGAGTGGACACCCTGCCTCAGACTGGACTCATCATTTCCTGCTACTAACAGGTTCAGGCTCCGGCATTGAACAGCTTGGAAACATAGCTCCCGTTCCTTCCCACACCTTGTGTACTTCTATTAAGTGTGTACAGTTTCCCTTCCCTGTCTTGACTGGTTCTATTGGAATCCCAGTCCTGGCTTTCATTTCCTCGGCAGTGAAGGTCGGGCCCAGAGGGGTCTGTGCATGTCTGTGTTACACAGTGGGGGCATGCAAGGGTCTTGGCTGCCAATGAGTGGATGTGTTTCGCTGAAGAAAAGCAAAGCCTGCCTGGAAACCACCAGAAGTTCAGCACAGCTTGCCGGGGTCTGCTTGTGCAAGTCAGCGGGGCTTCAGAGGCCAAAGACAAGCCCCGGAAGCTGGGGCGACATGAAAATGTCCACAGATCACTTGTGGGCCCGTGTGGACTGTGTCTTCCCCTGGGATGAATCAGCAGGACTGAGGTTGAGGGCAGAAGGCTGCCTGCTTGGGCATGCGTGCACCTTGTTGTGGGTAGGACCAGGAGACCCGAAGGGTCTCTGGACACGGTCGGTGTGCAAACGCTGAGTCTACTGTGACTTCCCTTTGGGTTAAGCTGGTGGAAAGCAGCCCGAGTCAGGGGCCCTATTATTCCTAACATCTGTCGGTGCCCCAGCACGTTGAAAACCCGGGTCACCTGTGAGACTGCAAGACCAAGGGCCAAGCAAAGATGTCAGCCAAACACCCACATGGATGCAGGTAGGAATAGCACCCTTTCCACACCCAGAATCCCAGCATCTGATAATCAGAGGCCACCTAGAATTTTCTGTGGAGAAACATATCTGATCATTCTCATTAATTGTCAATGCAGCTTGCTTCAGGCTAATGCTCTGGCTTGTGTTAAATAATATGGCCTCTTCCTCTCTCCCTGACAAAGGCCGCGCGGCCCTGCTGCAGACCCGTCCCCTTGGCTCCCACGGCTGGACGCCTGGCCATCCACAGGCCCTGCTCACCCTGCCACTTCTCCATTCACTGGCAGCTTTCTTCTCCTCTGTGTATATAGAGGTCAAATGTTTCAGTTCAGAAAGGGTGACTTTTGGTACAAAGCCATCTTGAGCAATCTGGACCCGGGCTTCCTGACCCTGCCGTTTCGTGGGGGCTGAAGCCCCTCTCAGCAGGGCATACCCTGGCCGCCTTTGCGACATGCTTCACTAAACCTAATAGCCCCCTATTACCAGCTACAATTTAGCATCTGAGCCAGGAGCTGGATGAGAAAAGGGGAGAAAAGAGTGTAAATTATACGGAGTAGCTGGGAACAAAGGTTTTATTTCTCCTGAGCACAACCCTTTGATAGGAAAACCGGGGAGACAAATGTGTCGCTAATTTAATTAAGTAGTATGAGATTTCAGGGTCTACAGATGCCATTTAGAATGGGATTAATCAAGAGCAGGTGACAAAAATGAATAGTCACACACAATGTCAGCGTCTTAACACTCCGACACAGTCGGGTGGAATCAAGAGCTCTTCAGAACAGGACCCGGGCTTGCTTACTCACCCGAGTCTCCCTGCGCCTTCCCCTTACCGTGCTCAGCTGGTCCCCAAGAAGCAGAAACCTTTCCCCATTTTCTTGCTGTGATCAAGGCCCCCAAAGAGGATAAAAGCGGTTCATGGACAGGACGCTCAGCTCACTGTCCTTTCTCTGCTGTTCTCTTTGAGAAAGAAGAGGTGCCATTAGAGAATCTTAGAACACCTTTCCAGTGACCCCTAGTCTGTGTTAAATATAAAAAATGTCACGACCTGTGCCGTGGCTGGATACAGGCATGCGTTCCCTACGTGGTCGCTGCGGGCCTACTGTGGGCTCAGGCAGCGTGTGAGGAGGCCCCTGTGCTCTCTGGCTGAAGAGCAAAGGCAGAGACTGAGCCCCAGAAGAACAGCAAGCCCCTGTCCAGGGGCCGCCTGGGGGTGCGTGTGACAGAGCCTCACACACAGCAGAAAATAACACCTGCTTAGGACCCGGCCTGAGGGGAGGCGGGAGCTGGAGGCTCGTGCCCAGAGGGCACCGGCAGGCACTGTCTGCCAGTCCAGTGCCCCGCATGTCCTGCGCCGTCACGTCTGAAGGGGACTCAGGATCAAGCACGCCTTTGGGAGAGCACAGGCTTCCTTTCCAAGCCGATGTACTCAGCTGAGTGTACGTTTGGCACGTGGGTTCTTCACACTAAAATGAGCCTTCCTCAAATGCCTGAGAGTCCTTGGGAAATACTCTCTGGCCTCCTAAGAGTGCAGGGGAGTTCCGGTCACATCATTCCTCATCTTACTTCACGTGGTTTGGGGAGCGTGAAAAAGCCCCGCCTGGGTCCCGCTGCCGCCACATTTTCAGAGCTCCTGTGCTGGAAGACTGAGCCAGGGGAATCTGATGGTCAGGGGGTTCTTCACTAGCCGTGGGGAACGCAGGGCGTCTGCTTCTCCCAGCCTGACTGTCAGCGGCTTTAGTGTGTGGAGGATCCCCTTCGAGCCTCCCGGCGGCTAAACGGTGACTCAAATGTGCAGCAGACAGGACCCCTTCCAGAGCCAGAGCTCTGTGACGTGGGCAGTGGTGTTCCTGGGAGCACCTGAAACATGAGATGTTTAGGACAAAGGATCTGAGGAGTACCTAGGGACCCCCGGTGAACACTGCATTCTTCTCCCACACACATATCACGAGAAGTTGTTCATGTTTCTCCTAATCTTGCAGTGAGCTCTCCAAGGCTGTAGGTTTTAAGGAAGACAACTTTCTGGTCACAACTAAAGGGGTCACAGAAACTTGATTCCCAGCAGGGCTGTGTGGCTTAGATTCCTGGGGCCCAGGTCCCACAGCGCTTTGAAAGCTCAGATTCGCCCCGCCACACACACACACAAACAGCAGCTTGAGCAGCAGCAACTCTAGTTTTACTTCCTTTTATGCTTGTGAAGAAATGACAGAGGCTACCTCTTCCTCAGTTCATAGGATTCGTGCCCAGTGGGTGTGAGCTTATTGCCAGGGCCCATGGGAACTGCTTTTCCTCTTTTATGCAGTGTGTGTAAAATGCCTCACTGTCCTGCCAGCCTGCTGGGGGCACTGCCAGCCCGGGTGGGGGCACGGCCAGCAAAGGGGCTGTGAGGAGGATGGCTGCGTGCACGTGGGTAATGAAGATCAGCACCAAAAAACCTCTGCCTGGCCAGCCTAACAGTCCTGCTTCCAGCCCTGGGGCCTTTCTACGGAAGCCGGTGGATCCCAGACACCAGGAGGCGAGCCCGGGTCTAACCTTGGTTACTTTGGAAGGGAATGCAGGGTCACAGGAATTGAGTCTCAATTACATGTCTGCTTTGAAAGGTGCGATGTTTCAACAGAGGGCCACTGGGGAGAGGAGCGCTGGTGCTAGCCTGCCACGGGCTCCTGGCCAACTTCCACCTGGCAGCGTGACTGGTCAAGTTCTGGGATGCCCCCTGCCTCTGTTGCCTTCTCACATAGATGAGCCAGGCCCTGTAAAGACACCCTCCAGCCAGGAGCCTGGGAATTGGCATGGGGCTGGCTTTGCTTCTGAGGGTCACAGAAGCAGGTGGGCTGGAAAGGAAGCCTTGAAGTGCCTTTGGCATTTGGACCTGGCCGGAGTCCATCGCAGGGCATGTGAGGAGGGAAGCCACCAGCTCCCGCCTGCCCAGCTCCTAGTCCCATGGGCATGTGGGGCACCCCTGCAAGTCCCAGGGCAGGGCTCGCCTCTCCCCAGAGGTGGACGCAGGTGTCACGGTTGGCCCACATGGCAGCGATGGCCCTGGAGCCCTGTCCTGCTGGTTGCTACCAGTCCCCATGGGCTTGCGGTTGTTGACTTGTCTGGGGATACTGGTCAGAAGACACAGCTCAGACGGAACTCCGTGAGCCGTGGACACACGCAACCACACCCCCCACACACACATAGTCACACCCCCACACACAGTCACACCCCCACCCACACAGTCACACCACAGTCACACCCACACCCACATAGTCACACCCATACACACACAGTCACACACACACACAATCACACCCACACAGTCATACCCACACCCACATAGTCACACCCACACCCACAGTCACACTCATACCCACACAGCCACCCACACCCACACAGTCACACCCACAGTCACACCCACACCCACACAGTCACACCCACAGTCACACCCACACCCACACAGTCACACCCACAGTCACACCCACCCCCACACCCCCACACACAGTCACACTCACACACAGTCACACCCACACTCACACCCACACCCACACCCACTCACATAGTCACACCCACACCCACACCCATGGTCACACCCACACCCACACACAGTCACACTCACACCCACACACACAGTCACACCCACATGCAGGCACACACTCACACACACCTGGCCTCCTCCCACCAGGCTTCCCTCTGTCAGGAGTTGCTGGGAAGGTTCAGAAATCAGAGAAGGATCTGGAATGAGCTTTGGGCGTTGTAAGCGACGTCTAGACTTGAAAGAGCAGATTCAGCTTCCTGCATGGCTGAGTCACCCCTCGGTAATTCTTTGTTGTTGTTTTAAGTAGACTTCGAAACCCTTCATTTTTCTGATGTCATGTGTGCCGCTGCAATCACACACACATCTAGAACCTTCTTCTCTGCCTCATACCAGGGTTCCCCAGCCAGCTGGTTTGGAAGTCATAAGTAGCTCAGCTTCCCCTTGGTCAGAAGCTGGTGCAGGCGGCCCCGGGGGTCGGTGCGCGGCTCTCAGGGCGGAGCAGCCGGCAGCATCTCTGCCACCAGCCTGACTCCAGAGCCCATTCGGGAAGGCCTCCATGCTTGCAGGGCGACCCTGCTTCTCTGCTGCTCCCACACTGCTGCCCCCGGGCGCAGGCTGCTGGAGGGGTCCCTCCGTTCGCATCTGCACACCTCTGCCTGCTGCCAGGGGCACAGTGAATGTCCCTGCCAGGCAGCTCCTCCTTCCAGGGGGCTCACCTGTGCAGCTGGCCTGGCAGGCGGGGTAGCCGTGCTGTTCGTTCATACTTAAGGAATTAAGCTGTATTTCAATATTAATCAGTAAGGCTGAGGTGCTGCAGTAGATCTTAAATATATTTTTTGGGAAACCCAATGCTTGGAATGGTCTCAAGCTTGAAAGGTCCAGGGGAATCTCTCCCTTTGGTAGACAGACGAGAGCTATGGGGATAGGGCAGGCTACTTTATAAAGTAAGAGGCACAAAGTGACCATATCAGCACAAGGTTTCAAAGAAAAATATATAAACTATGTATACTCCCCTTCAAAGTTATTGTAAATTGAAGTCTTAATTAATGTGGTTTTATACTAAAATTCACTGAGTGACCAAATATTAAACATTTGAGCTCATCTTTATTTTGGGATTATTGAAACATCTCCTTCCTTCCATTGTGATGGAATATTGAGTTGGCTGAACCACCCCTCAGAGGAGAATAAAAAGGAAGAAAGGGGAAGATACAATATAGCACTGGAAGCAGTCAGACTGAACACAGGAATGGGAGAGGCAGCCAGCACTGGAGAAAAGTGATTAATTATAAATACATCCAGACAGAGAATCTATTATAAGCAGCCCTATAAAATATAAAGGCAGAAATGTAGGTTCTTAAAGGAAATGCAGTGTGTTAATGCTAGAGGGTGAGAATGAATAGGAACTTTTTTTATTAAACTAATATACCATTTGATTAAAAAGTAAGCCATGTAAGCTTTAATAAGTGGAGAATGATGAAGTCAGTAAAAATACTCTTGAATTAGCTGAGTTGGTATTCCTTTCCAAAATTGTTCAACAGAAAAAACACTAAAGGAAAATTCTGGGCAATTATGAAGCAGCACAGATGTCACAGTTTGGCTGTGGGGGTGGGTTGGAGACACCCTGGGACAGGTACTGGGGGGCCCAGGTTCCTGGCCCCCAGCCACGTGTGTTCTGAGCGCATGCTCGGGGCCCGTGATAAACCGTCTAACCACGTGCACTCTGTGAAAACAAGATCCTAGGACCCTAAACAAACAACAGACAAGAAAGGGAGAAACAGGCTCCAAGCCGGGGACAAGCAGGCACCTCTGGTGCTTGACCTGATCGCAGCGCCTAAGGCAATTGAAACAGGATAGCAGGGAAGGCAGGTTTCCTAAAATGCTTTTTAAAATTGCATTTTCTTGACTTGGAGAAGAGATTGAGTTTGTGAGCCACCTGTGTTTGTGGCTGTTTCTTTTGTACGAGTAGAAACTTCTGAAGAAAGTACCTATTTACTTACTTGGGTCCAAATCAGGATTCGGAGCTCCTGACAGGCGTTGCAGTTCACAACGTGCTAAAACCACCAGCCCTGATGGAACAAGAGGTGGGCTGGGGTGGGTACTGCGGGTACTGAGCTTCCTCTCAGCCAGCTGGGACATGGCCCCTCACCAGGTGCCTGGCGATGGCTGAGGGGACCGGCAGAGTCCCCCAACATGGCTGTGGTCACTGCAGGAGGCGTTCCTGATATAGTCGGTCATCACCATGCCCCCGAGCCTGCGCAGATCTGGGGCTGCAGCACAGAGGGGGCTCTGATCCTGGGGCCTCCCCACCCTCCAGGGGGAGCAGAGCCCTCCCATGGCCTCAGGACTCTGGGTGTGGGGAAGAGCCTGGCATGCAGGCAGGCTGGGCTGGTGGCCGTCTGGGGAGTGTGCCGCTCCGCTCCACAGACTGAGACACACAGGGGAAGGCCTCACAGAGGGCAGCTGTGAGGGGGCAGCCCGGGGAGGGTGGGGAGGAGGCCCTGGAGGAAGCAGCCAGATAGGCGGGGGCAGGTCTGGAGGCACTGGAGGGACCCGGTCTCTGACACTGCCTGACCCTCAGCCGCAGGGAGGTCTGAGCCTGGGAAGGAGGTGCCCTGATACCTGGGGAGGACTATGGGGCCAGGATACAGCCAGGGGGCCCAGAGGAGTCCCCTGAACCCACATGCAAGGCAGTGGCTCTTTGGATTTGGCTGTAGGTGGGGATGGTGGGAAATGGCTGAATTCTGGTGAGGCATTCTGAGTGGGAGACCGAGTTTAAAATCATGCCACATAGCATTGTTTGACTGCCGATGGAAGGCTGTGGGCTGCAGGACTGGGGGCAGGCAGGGGCAGGCAGGGGCAGATGCAGTCGTCAGGTGACCTAGCCGACTTGCACACAGTGGGGCCAGCAGCCTGTCAGAGGGGCTTTCCATGTGTGTGACATGAAGTACCTCTGATGGAAAAATGATGACAACGAAGAGTGACATAAATCACGTGATGCTCTGGCCTGCCAAGTGGAACAGTGAGGCCCCTGAGGGCCCTGATATCTGGTCCGTGGCCTCTCTGAGCTGAGCTGGGGTCGGCTGCCCCCGCCGGGGCCTCTGCTGGGAAAGGGACGGCACGCCGGGCAGCTGCAGCTCGTGAGGAGTGTGTGCCCCAGAAGTCGGCCCACTTGGTCCTGCCATCATGCTCCATGCAGGGTGTGCCCTGCGGCCTTGCTGCTCTACGTGGCATTGCAGAAACAGCCACAGGTCCAAGGCAAAGGCTGCTGCACACCCAGCAGATAATGGGAATTTAACAACGTCTGTGGTGAAGCGTGTTGTCTTTTTTTTTTGAGCGTGTCACATGATCTCACTGTGTGACATCGCCTGTCTTCCTCCTGGCTCTGTGGGCCTCTGAGCATGAATAATTTTCCCAGTGCTTGCTTTTGGCGAAGCCAGAGAAAGAGCACGTCCGGGTGTGCAGCCCTTGCTGTGGGCTATCAGCATTCTGTCGGCCTGAGCCGCTTACAACAGTGTAAAGACCCTGTGGCCTGTGTTATGACACAGAAGGCGTTGTCCCCGGGGGAACACACAAAGGGGGCGGCATTGCTACGAGGGAGCAAGTCACCGGGCTTTTCCCAGAGACTCCTGGGTCAAGTTTTTATAGGCCCATTTGATTTTCAAATTCTTCTTCTCCCTCTTTCCTCTCAGCGCGCGTAGTGTCCACACTTGTCCACACTCACTTCCCATGTTTTGTGTATGGTAGGCGTCCTTTAAAAAGAGTATCTCAAATAAGCCCTTATTCTTGTTTTGTTGGCTCTTATTCTGTGTTCTCATGAACTCTGGCCCTCACCACGGCAGCTGCAAGAAAAATGTTACCAGTGATTGACAGGGTTAGAGAATCAGGGTCCCCGTCCGCATTTCAAACGCGCGGGACAATGGTGTCGACTGTGATTGAGTTAATGAGATACCGTGGGCTGTCAAAGGAGCACACACACTTTACATAAACCTGATTATCTTTGCATGGCAGACACGGAAAAGCACGGAGCAAAGAGCTGCTTTGGGTTCCCCTTGCCCGTCCCGTAGAGCCTCGCGGAGGGGCCAGGCGGCCCCTCCCGCTGCTCAGTGCGCACCAGTCTCCCTGTTTAACAAGTCTGTTCAGAAGGCCAGGCTCCCCCGAGCCCCTTGCACAGCTCCACACGTCAGTGGCATTTTGTTTTTCCCAGGCCGTCGTCTCACCTGACCCAGGCGTGCTTTCCAACAGTCAGACCTGAGCTGGTCCCCGCCCCAGACGTGACAGAGCTCATGACCGTCATGGGTGTGTGCGGACCCAGCAACTGGTGCCAGCTCAAAACCCAGAGGAGGATACAGGCCCTGAACTGTGCAGGCCACAAAGCTGGACTGGGCTCCTGAAGGCTTTGTCTGCAGTGTCACAGTTTTGGTGGGGAAACGAGGATGGGCAGCTGGAATCTCTCAGTCCTTCGTGGGGAGGGAAGCTCCTGCTTCTGCCGTGGAGCAGCCAGAACGGGGACTGTCACTACGTGGAGGCTGAGCCTGCTGGCAGCGATCTGCTGCGGGCCAGTCTCCTCGGGGGCCAGCTGTCCTTCGTCGTTTCGGCCCAAGACGACCAGCAGATCACGTCCATGCCAACCAGGGCCGACCCCCAGAGCAGGCCTGTACTTCAGCCCCACCCAGGCTCCTGCTGGGGCATCTCTGCACACGGCTCAACAGGTCAGGCACCTTTTGCAGTCATGACCAGCTTGAAAGGCAGCTGGGTGCCTGGCACCCACATTCTATCTGCTAATTAAAGCCAAGAACTCAATGCTCTCACACACAGGAATACAACCATCTGCGGATGACATGGTGGCCTGGGGGGGCCTCACCATTCCTGGGTGAATTCCACCCCAGAGCCTGGTCCCCTTGGATGGCTCAGGGCATTCACCCCCAGGATGGCCTTCCCTCCACAGTGCACAGCTCTGGAGCAACGGGCTGTTGCCGCTCACTGGGTGTGAGAACAGCTCAGGCCTCGCCTGCCCTGGGCCCTGGAGTGAGCAGCCCACCATGCTGGTGTCTCGGCCAGCAGGTGTCTCTGTTTCACACTGCTGGGCCCCAGCCACCACCACTCCCCATAGGCTGTGTCCTGGTAACCTGACCTGCTGGGGACTTTTCTGCTCCTTCCTGCCTGAAGTGAGGGTGGCCAGTGCCGGCAAATATTCCTGGGGGAGTCCAGCTGCCCCCTCAGCGACACCAGAAACCCCCAGACCCGGCCCCCAGTTAGCCTGCCATGCTTCCCACACCTGGGGCCGGAGGACCGGGGGCTCTGTCACTGGGCTCCCAACCAGGAAAGCTTCAAAGTGACAACAGAAATGCTCACAGTGACTCAGAAAAGTTTTAAAGTTGTTGTATCATTAAGTGTTCTAAAATGCCACACTTTAGCAAGGCAAAATACACATTTGAATTTTCTTTCACATCTTCGTTTTAAGAAAAGCTTCTGGGAAAACCATTTCATTTTTTTTTAAGGATGCCAGGTATTGCTGGGAATTACCTTTATGGGTTTGTTAACTGAGAGCTTTTCCTGGCAACAGGTTTGATTAAATGATGCTGTGATCTCTTTGGGTTGAAAGGTTTTTAGACACTTCCATGCATTTGAGCACCTAGTCCAGCTCAGAGCAGAACCTCAACATCCATTGTTAATGTTGACACAATGGCGTTTCTACAACTGGAACCAAAAATGCCCTGGAAGAAAAAGAGTTTTGTCCCAGTTTTAGCAAATGAACTCAGAGTTTTTATAAATATGATTACTGTTTGGAGAGTAATGGAACGTGATCACATCCCAATGAATTAATAGTTGTTACTAGAGAACTCCTTGCTTTAAGAAAGAGTTTAGGCTGCTGATTTCTGTCAAATTTTATGGCTTCATTTTAGATGTGCAAGCCAAGACCCAAACAATTCCCAGTGGGCACTTAGGAGGCTTTAGGGGGAAGAAATCTGTATTTAGATGTAAGTCTCCTGAGACCCCGCTTACACTGGTTGGTTCTCCACATTGGACGCCTAGTGCTTTTTACATGTGGCGGTTCTCCTTGCTTCACACCAGGCTCACTGAAGCTTTTTGTGTTTTAGTTGAAAAAATGCATTTGATGGACATGAAACTTTTCAAACGGACATTTCAGACTTTCACAGACAAGTCTGAACTCGCTTGTGAGTGAAAGCATGGGAAATGCGTGCCTGATGCCAGAGGGGTGAGCCTTTCTCAGGCTGCCGTCTTCCCCCTGCCTGTCCAGAGCCCCTTCCAGAGTCCGAAGAGGCTTCTTCCTGTTGGGTTTGGCCAGTGAAGAGGCAGGAGAGACTGGAGAATGGAGGACAGGCCAGGATCACCAGGCTGCCTGTGGTCTGTGCAGGGAGCCAAGGCTCCAGCCAGGGCCCAGGGGCTTGCTCGCTGTCCTTGCAGTGATGCTGTCCATGCAGGCTGGAATCAGGGGGCAGCACCACGGGCCCCTGCAGCTCCCAACCCTGCCCCTCTTCAATGAGCTCTCCTTCCTGCCCTCTGCAAGGATGCTGCCTGGCAATTCCTCCTGTGCTTGCTCTCACGGAGCCCCCAGTGGTGGTGGCCCCACACAGTGGTGGGATGGGCTGCTCAGTGCAGAGAGAAGGGCAGGTGTTCCATGGGGACATCACTGTGGCCCCATGTCAGTGTTCCTGGCCGAGCTGCCCTCCCGACCAAGCCTACCTCCCCAGGGAGGTACCCCAGGCGGCCTGATGCTCATGAAAGGTAACTCACTCATATGCACCCAGGTTGAAGACAAGGCCTGGCCCTGTCCAGGCTCAGCAGAGACCCTGCCACAGAGTTCGGACCAAGAAGGGGAGAGGGCAGGACCTCTCTGGTCCAGGGCATGAAGCAAAGGCTAACCTCAGCAGACCTGGGCAGGACTGACACGCTGGTTCAGAAGCACAGCCAGGGAGACAGGGCCTGTTTGCAGGCAGAGCCCAGCACACGCAGGAGGGCAGGCTCCTGGGAGGAGCTCCTGGTCAGGGAGGCCTCAGCCACTGTCCAGGCCAGAGCTCGGCGGCCATGCTCAGCTTTGTGGCACTCACAGGAGAGGCTCTCTCATGAAAAATGAGTCTCGGAGGAAATAGTGGGGGTCATATGTGGAATTAAAGGTGCCAAGTAAGAAATACCAGGTCACCATCTCTCTCCAAACAGAGAGGCCAGTGGGAGGGCAGGGGCTCCAGGGTAATTACCTGTCACAGAGCTTCCTGCTACCCCAACAAGTTCAAGGTTATGGAGGAAGCCCCAGGTGTTGTGGACGGCGGGCACCCGGGCTGGAGTCCCTGGTGGCGTGAACATTGGGCACCCAGGCAGGAGCCCCAGGTGGCATGAACGGCAGGCACCCAGGCAGGCTCGAGCTATACACGACAGACTATCTGCTCCTCACTGTCTTGGTTGATGCAAACTACACTTGCAGACTGAGAGAGATGAAGTAAAAAGGTGACAGACTGAGAAGTGCAGAAGGGCCAGCAAGTCTGCCTTCTATGTCCAGGGCCGGGGACCTGCTGCCCTATGAGCTGGGGCCCCATGGACACATCTGACGGGAGGAGCCCGGCACAGCACCAAGATGCCCTGGGTCCACGTTTTCATCTACAAGGGCGCAGGAGGCAGGACCCTTCCTGGAGTAGTAAAATCCACCTGTTTCCACCTTCATAAGTGTTTTGTTTCTGGCTGTGACAACAGATAGCAGCTGATTTAAATTAACTGGCTACTGTAGGCAAACCTACAATGAGGTGGGATGGCTCCTAATTGCTGGTTAACAGAAATGTTTATCTGATCTGCTCCAAAGCACAGATTAGAAATCAGGGGATGCTTTCAAGGTCACCTATAGGTTTTTCTTTGTTTTAGACTTTCCCCAAGGAGCGTGTTGTCTCAAAAACCCAGCATGGCCCTGTGCACGTCACACTGAGGTAGTGCACGCCGGCTCGAAGGGACCGCCAGCCAGCCAGCCTGAACAGAGACAGCCACCCTCCTGCACCACCTCTGTTCTTCTCCCGAAACTTCAGAGCTTTGGTGTGAATGTCTGTTTTCCCCTTGGGCAACGGAGGCTGGAAAGAAATTTCTTTTCAGCCTGGTTTTGGAAAGAGCAGCCTTTGAGCCATAGAATTACTGTTTTTGAGTCATTGCAAATGATTAAAACATACAATTATCACTACAGCTAGAGTGGGGAGTCCGCTGTCAGCACACACAGAGGTTAACCTGCAGAGGTGAGCGCTGCCGGACTGCTTCGGCCTCCTTCTTTTCGGGGGCATAAATATTCTTCTTAACCCTCGTTGATTTCTGTGGTCCAAACACCTCCAGCAAGAAGCAGGACCACTGGGGTTGTGCCTGTTGCAGGGATTAGGACCCTCTGCCCCTTGGAGACCCCCCACTGCTTGAGAGACAGGCCTTCTGCCCAGGATGTAAGGCTGCCAAGGGGCTGCAGCTGGCCTCATCCGAGTGGATGCCCAGGGCAGGAAGGCTGGGGTTTCCTCCCAGAATCTCAGAAGACACTGGGGATTTGTGCCTGGTGCTTGACCTCACAGGCTCCGGGTATTTTTAAATGAAGCCAGTGCTCACTTTCAGAGTCTCCCTTATAATATCTGGAAGCCTCTCTTCTGGGTCTCGGTCTGTCTGCTAAACCAAAGGGGCTGGATTCCTTGGCCAAGTGGGGCCAGGGAGCGAGCAGCGAAGGGTTAAGTGGCTGCTTCGCTGCGGTTCCTCAATCAGCCTAGGGAAGCCCCAGGTCAGCTTTGCTCATAAAACTTCACACAAATATTTCTTTTTCTATCAGAGGAATTCTAATTCCACACACAGACCAGGGCCACTCAGATTATTACACATTATTAAAAATTAATTTAAAAAATGGTCTGGTTCTTGAAATGTGCTGTAGAGATGTGTGTCCAAGTTTGAAATTACAGCAGGAAGGAAATGGGCAGGAAATCTGTGTGTATAAACCCTGGGAAGTTGTCCCTTTCATTTTGACAATTGGCAGTCACTCTGTTTTGCTATTTTCTCTTTACCATAACAATCAAGTTATTACAACTGACCTTAAAATGCAACCATGGCCAAAGCTTTTCATCCACTGCCTGTCCCCCTGCAGGTGTCTGGCTTGTGCCCTGGATAGGGAACAAACAGAACAGGCAGGCCAAGCCCTCACGTCCATGGGGAGACTGGCTGACGAAGTTTGCCCAGGTCTGTGCAGACCATGGTGTAGAGCCCCCAGCAGGCCACAGATGTCGATCCGACCTGCTCCCCAGAGGACTCTGTGAGGAGCATGAGCACCAGCCCTGGGACTCAGCACTGAAAGGAACAGCAGACAACTCATTTACCCGCAGTGCTGTGGGTAAGCATGGTGAGCCTGTTCTGATGCCCTTGCAGAGTCACACCAGTCCCTCCAGACCACCTGCTAGTGGGGACCTGGAGCCCAGCCCAGCCAACCATGGTGCCTGATGCCCCTCCAGGAAGAAGCTTGACTCTTCCACCTTGGCGTGTGTGAGAACATCTCCAGGTTGGGCAGCTGACCCCATTTTCTCTGGTCTTCTGCGAGCCGGTGAAGGAAGTAGGCTGACCTGGGTCTGTGAACAAAAGCCCTACGGTCTGAAGCACAAACCGTCACCTTCCCATCTCACCTAGAAACATGGGGACACTGAACCCGACCACTGCCAGGTGTTGACTGCTGGCCCCCCAACCACGTGCACCCTCACCTGCTCTTCTGGCAAGCACATCCGGCCGGTTTACTCCCCTGCCCCGCATTGCCTGTGGGCGGCACTCTATTCTGTGGTGTCCAGGGTTTTTCATCTGGAAACCGCCTGCCCGTTATGGAGGAGGGACCATGAGATGCAGGGTGTGAGGGGCCCGGCTGTCCTTCGGGGGTGCCTGTGTCTGGCTCTGTGATTGCCAAAGAAAGTGTTGTGCCCAAAGACGCACTTCAGAAGGAGTGGGGCAAAGGGGACAGTCACAGCCATGCCTTTGTCCGTGACCTCACGGCGCTGAATGCTGGTGGTTTTCCAAGAACACGCCTCTCCAGCAAAAAGCAGAGGAGTTAAGAGCTGGCTTTCCAGGCCACACAGACCAGACCTGGGGGCCCCAGCGCCTGCGTGGCAGACACGTCTCGGGAGGCTTCCCAGCAGAGCCTGGCTGCCCTGCGGTCACCTGCAGTGTCTCCCCCTGGGCCCCTGAAGGGGGTCTTGGTGAGGGTGTGCAGGTGTCGGTCTGCGTGGGCTGCAGGACCAGCCGCAGATGGGGGCCTGGGAACAGCCTGTTCTCTCAGGGCTCTGCAGGCTGGGAGTCTGGGACGCAGGGGTGGGCAGGTAGGCATCTCCTCCTAGGGTGCCCACGTGGGTGTCCCTCTGCATGTCTGTGTCTGGACCCTCTCTTCTCAGAAGGACAGTGGTCAGACTGGACTAGGGCCACCCTGTGACCTCATTACCTTTCTCACCCATTTATAGACCCCAGTTCAAACGCTGTCACCCTCTGAGGTGCAGGTGGGTAGGGCCTCAGCATGTGGATTTTGAAGGGACACAGTTCAGTCCATAATCTCCTTTATGGGGCAGCCTTTTCTTACAGAGAAAACTCATCTGCACAGGCTGGCCTGTGACTCTCAAAGACTCAGAGACCCTCAGGGCGCTGCTGGCCAGCCCTCCGGATGCTCCAGCCTCTGGGGTCGCCTCTTCCTCTGGTTAAGGCAGAGGTGGTCATATTCTATATGTGCTTTTACCCAAGGTTGAAAGTGGGTAGTGGGAGGAAGGAAAGGAGGAGGGAATGAAGGAAGGAGGGGGAGGGGAAGGGGGAAGGAGGGGAGGGAGCAGGGCTGGGGTGGACGAGGGAGCCAGGCTGGCCCAGCGCTGGGAGGGAGGCTGGCCCAGCTGAGCACCCCGGCTCTGGGAAGCGGCTGGTGCTCACCCGCCCATGGGAGGCGCTGACCTGCAGGCAGGGCACCTTAATATCTGCCCCTCCTGGGCAGGTGGCCAGGCCTACGTGTGATCTTCATCAAGGGTCATTTGCGTTCAGGGGTCACCACTGGTGGTGAGCCACTAGGTGTGAGCTTCGCTTTTAAGACTGTGGTCTGAGTTTTCCCACTTTTCCTCTGTCTGGGGTTTCCTCCAAAGCTTTGGGACCCCGTGGCCTGGCTGAGCCCAGGGGCTTTTTCTCACTCACAGCTCGGCTCTGGCTCAGGTTGACCGTGGACTGTGTGTGCAAAGTTCAGAGGAGGATGCACAGACCTCAGAAGGGAGGTGGCACCTCTCAGCCCACATGCCCAGGCGAGGCCTCTGGAGTCACCCTTCGGGCCACCAGAATCCTGGGCCCCCAGGAAGCCAGATGAAGGGCTGCGGGGTGAGCAGCTTGGGGTGGGAAGTGGCTCTTCCTGCGCTTGGAGGGTGGATGCCGCATGGCCAGCTCCCCAAAGGCGTGACTTGTGTTGATCACAGTTGGCTGCTGCTCACACAGTGCATGCTGTGACATTTGGTTTTGAAATAAAATGTGACTTGGACCCAGAACTGAATCGAATCTCCACCTAAACTTGATGTGTCTGTCAGTCCCACTAGGAGAACAGAGGTCTGGGTGCGTCTGGAAGGAGGGGTCTCTGTGCAGGGCACTGGACGTGTCCCCCACACGGCAGTGTCCAGAGCCTTCCTGGAGGCTGCTGCCACCCTGCAGGACCCTGGAAGGGTGCCACCTGCCACCCCACTGCATCCCAGGCTCCCTGCCACTGGTGTGGCACAAGCAGAGCTGCCTCTCTGCTGCCAGGGTCCCCGCATTCTTCTGTGATGGAGGGTGGCTGGCCTTGGAGGGGCAGGAGGCCAAGCCAACCCTGGAGACTCGCACACAGGATGCAGGCTGGCCTGGGACCTCAGCGACTCCAGCACCACGTTAGGCGACCAAGGCCACCTTGGCTGTGCGGATTGTGGGCCCCGTCCTCCCAGAGGTGTGGCCACTGGACATTGTCACCTGGGGCCTCGGGGGACCCTCCTGCATCCTCCTGACAGCCCCTCCAGGCCCCGTCAGGTGCTGTTACACATGCCTGGTGACACTGCCCACAGGCAGGACCTGAGGAGCATGTGCGTCTGGCCACCATCACTCTGAATGTGCCGGCTAACGCCGTGCGAGCTAATTAACACCACATCCATTTCCGCAGTAGGTTTTTGTCAAGTCGCCCTTGGCCTCCATGGCACCAGGTCCCAGGGCTGAGAAGCAGGCTGGCTGCTACCGTCCACACTAACTGCACTTAGCACCTGCCAGGGTGGGTGGTGGCCGGCAGCGCACTCCCTTCTCACTCCCTTCTGCTTTCAGAGGGCTCCTTCTCGGTGGGGCCTGCATGTGCAGACCCCTGCACACCCGCCACTCCTCCTGCTGCTCTCCATCCCCAAGCTCCGGGAGCTCGTCCCCTGCCCTCGGCTCCCACTGCCAGGGACGTGCCAGGGCTTGGCAGGCTGCCCTGGGCCTAGTGCTCAGCACACACTGCCCAGCAGCAAACAGTGCAGTTGGGGTCCTGGTCTGTAGACTGAATTTCCAATGTGCGGCCCACAGGCGGTCGTGGATTGTGGTCAATAAGTAAGTAGCCCAGACGGTTCCTGCTGTAGGGAGTAGTTATGACCCACGGGGCCGGGTTCCCTTTGGCTGAAGGCTGTGCCTGGGGCTCACACGCACTCCCCTGGACTCTTGCTCACACCCTTGGCAGGTGTGCTACAATGCATGGAGGACTTATCCGTGTTCCCTCTGCTCAGCATCTTGACTGGGGATGTCTGGATCCATGGTGGGCCTGCTGATATTGACTCCTTTACTCAGGCCAACGTGTGGGAACAAGAAGATAAAGAAAAGGGGAGAGAATTATAGCAGATGCTCATGAAAGTACTGTAAAAGTCAGAAGCAGAAAACAAAGGGGAAACAAAGTACTGTAAAAGTCAGAAGCAGAAAACAAGGGGAAAGTTCAAGAAAGGGCTGAATCCTAGCAGCAGGGCTGAGGTTCCTGGAGTCACAGGAAAGAAGAGGGTGTTTTCACAGGTTTTCTTGCCATGCAAGAATCTCAGGAAGCCTCAACACTTCTGAAATTTGTTCTCTTGTAAGAGGCTGATTTTATAGACCTGAGTGGTTTAACAGTCACATATGTTCTCATATTCAGCTATTCTCCCCATAAACAAGAACTCGCCCCTGCCTCCCCAACCCTCACCATTTGTTTTCCACTAGACAAACCTGGGGATCTGGCTCCTTGACATTCTGACCCCCCAACTCAGACGTGCTCCCTCTCGGGGACTCGGGCCCCCCGGAGGCCCCACCCTGGACCTGCAGAGCTGCAATCCGCAGTCTTGCCTGCATTTGGGGTCTCCTCAGGCCAGCCATGGTCCCCAGTCAGCCTGAGCCACTCCTAATCACTCTGTGCATGCACTGTTTTATGATGCCGAGCTGTCCCATCTCCTACGGGCACTGCTGAGTGGCCAGGCCCCTGTGAGGTGGCATTTCCTCGCAGCCTAGGCCTCTCCTCCAGTGGCCTGGACCCCCACCAGCTGAGCTGGGAGCCCTGCCTCCAACAGGAGCCACCGAGCTGGAAGAACGGTGAGTTTAACACTTTTCCCCATGCGTAGGTAAGGGCTTGGTGTCTCCCACTTTTATTGAGCCCAGTGGCTTGGCCTGATTTTGCTTTACCTTGTGATGTAGTGTGTGTGGCAGATGACAAGGTGCAGACAAGCACCAAGGTCGGGGGCCACTGCCCCTGAGCCCCTTCCTTCAGGCGGATCAGACCCACAGAGACTGCATCTCAGGCCGAGGAGACACCCCTGGGCAC
Source organism: Manis pentadactyla (assembly GCF_030020395.1). NCBI lineage: Eukaryota > Metazoa > Chordata > Mammalia > Pholidota > Manidae > Manis > Manis pentadactyla. Next base: position 140,629,226 of record NC_080020.1, on the reverse strand, counting down.
CAGGCGGTTCTCTGTCTGCCGCTCCTTGGAGCAGCCCTCTGGTCGGCAGTTAGGGAACCAGATGGACGCAGGGGCAGGAGGAGGGAACGGAGCTTGAGTGAAATGTGAAAGACCAAAAATAAGAAAAGCAGAGGATGACAGCGTGGCTATGAGCCCATCTCAGAGTGAGAGGGCATCCTAAGCACAAAAAGCAGGGGCACCACACCTCAGTTTGAATATTTGCACTTGTAAAACAGTTTAATATTAAAAGGACAATGTCACCAATACAGAAACATATTTTTTAGCAAATATGACAGAAAAAAAGGCTAATGTGTTTCATATAATTTATATATATATATTTGAAAACTAACAGAAAGTAATAGAAAATACGTACAAAAAAGTCAGTAGGCAAATTAAAAAAACCAAAAATGCCAAAACATATCCCATTTCATTAGTAACTGAACACATTGCATGTTAAATCGGGTATTGAAACTCACCCCTCAAAATGATGCAAGGGAGTCACGGCACAGCAATTCTGCCAGGCGCAGGGACGGGGTGCCCGCACACACGGCAGGTGGGTTAAAGCAGCACAGATCTGTCTGGAGGGAACCTGGGAGTGTGGGTCCCGAACCTGAAAAGCACATAGTGTGACCCAGTGCCTCTGACACAGAGAATAAATAGATACGGAGCCTTTATTATAGTAGACATAGGTAGAAAATAGTTTAGTATAATTTTAATAGAAAAAAATTAAAAATTACTTAATGTCTAACAGTACAGGGATATTCTTTGACCTTAACTGTGACCTCCAAATAGGTGACTTCCATAGTATGAAACGTCATTCAGCACCTGGAACAATAAGAATGACGCACAATTAGATTAACTGCATGCAGCACACGCTCTTATGCATATTACATATATATAAATATGAATATATATTAAATGTGTAAAAGTCATGCATAGAAATTACCTAACAGAGTGGCCGAGGGGCAGCGGAGTCTCAGTCTGGACAGCCCAGCTTCCTGAATGGGTGCTCGGGAAGGCCCTTCACTGGCGTCTCACTTTCTGTTGTACATGGATCAAAAACAGTAACTGCCTTCAGAGGGTGGGAAGGAAGGACCTGAGTGCACAGCCCTGAGCCTGCAGGCTCACCCTGATCCAGACGCAATCCTGCTCTCTATCACAGCCACCTCAGCTTGTAGGATGAGAGCGGCCATGGACGACCTGTGGGCAGGCATGGTAGTGGCACCGACCGGACTTACTTATGGACACAGACATTTGAATCTCGATTGTTTTTACATGTCGTGAAATATTCTTATTTTGCCTGTTTTTTTTTTTAACCATTTGAGAAGCTAAAAGACTAAATTCTTGGCATGGGGGCTGTAAAAGATCAGGCATAGGCTGAATCTGGCCCAGGCAGCTGACTTAAGATATTGCCTGGAATTTATTTTAGTTGCTAAAAGCATTATTTCACTGTTACCTGAAAAGAAAGAAGGAAGAAAATATAACATAAACCTTGGTATCCTCTAATCGTACTTTTTGTGTCCGTCCTCTTTGTCTAGATATTATAATTTTTCTAAATTAGATATGCCACAAGTAATCACTTCATAATTTAAGAAAAGTAAACTTTAAAAATAATGTCAACCAGGGAACATCAAAATCTCTGGGAGAAAAGTAGAAAAAGAGAAAACCAATTTCCATGAGACCCACTTCGTCTCAGCTTTGATGTTAAGAGAAATCCTTGAATGTATGAGAAACAGCTCAGAGACTAAAAGCAAACATCTCAGGAGATGCAGCAAAGGGGCCATGCTTCCTTCAGTGGCTGAAGGAAAAATATTTATTCTGCTGGTGGACCTTGTCACAGACTCAAAGGGGGGGCTGGGACCCTCGCACCACATTTGTGCTCTCAATGAAGTGTTGAAATTTGTATTCACCAAGGAGAAGTATCTTTGCTGGAAGACATGTACCAGTGCCTAAAAAAGCAGGTTTGAGATGGAACATCATTTTGTTCACTTGTTTCTGATTTAAAAGTCTGAGCTTCCTATTATGAGATTTCTTCTAAACTGGACTTACAAGTTACAGAATCTGTTATTCACACAAACAGACACAGTGCATATGAACAAAGGGTCCTGCTGCCCCCATCACGTGTGACACCCATCGTGTCTGCAAGAGTTGTTCAGAGATTAAACAAGCCTTCTTCATTTACTTCACTAAAAGTAAAGGGTGACAGTCCTGGGACAATGTGCCTGCGGTTGTGAAATAGCTTTTGAATCCCTGAATCCACACATAAAAACAGGCAGGGACTCAATAGTGAAATAAAAACAGATAAGTAACTTTTGCAAAACTGGGAGCAAGCCTCACCCCATGAACCTATGTACCTGCGCATGAGTACGAGCTGCTAGTCAGGGGGCTTCTGGGTGAGGGCTTCTCTGTGGAAGAGGCAGAGGAAGCAACAGGGTGTCCCCTGCAAAGGGGAAATGCAGGATCTGACAGGTGCTCCTGGAAAGCCTCGGCCCCTAAGGACAGGGGAGAAATGCTGGGAAGGGTTCGTCCACTTCTGAGTGGGTGAGGCCCAGGTACAGCTGGCCAAGTCCAGCCCCTTGGGCTGCTAGCCCCACAGGGAGGAACTGCTTCAATTAGACACAAAGTTGAGCAGGACAGAAACAGAGGTGGTGCAGGAGGAGAGGCCCTAAGAAGGGGGGGACAGAGCTGGGAATCTTGGTGAGTCACAGCCATTCTGTACAGTAAAGGAAAATGGCCTTGAAGATGGAGAGAATAGTCCAAGCTGCACCACCTTCCCCAGTTTGGAAAATGGAGTCCAACTAAAGATGAACAGCAAAAAAGTACCAAGGAAAATCTCAAACAAAGCTTTCTCAGGACAAGAAAGGGGACAGAATAATATCCCTCCAGTGACAGCAGACAGGATGGGCAGGCACACCTCTAACACGCTGGTGTGGGCAACATAGAGGATGTTAGGAAACAAGACACAGATCAGAATCAGAAATGAGCCTTGAGCCACAGGAAACATGTAGACGAATAAACACACCGGACCGAGGCAAATAAAAACGTTGAGGTGAAAGGATTTGAAAGTGAAACCCTGAAGTGAGGCAAAGAAAATTCAACATGTAAATAAGAGGGAGCAGAAAAATACTAAATGCTATAATTCAAGAAAACATTCTTGGGGTTAAGTGAAGAAGACAACCTGAGGCTAAATATTAAAAGAGCATGGCACATGTCTGAGAACTTGCACCTAAAAGGCCAACATCAAGATGTATTTCAGAAAATTTCATATGTTAACAAAAGGAAGAAAAACTTCCTTTTGGGGTCCAGGCAAAAATTGCGAGTGATGAATAAGGGAAAGAAAATTATATCTGTCACATTTTTCAACACTTTATGCCAGAAATAAATGGAGTAATGTGTTCATAAGCCCAGGAAGAGAAAATATGAGTCCACGGAGTTTATGGCCAGAGAAACTTTGTTAGTTATCCATCATTTGTTGCGAAGACCCAGACATCTAAAGGAATTTTACTCCCATGAGCTGTTTCTGAGAAATCTACCAGAGCAACAATAAAGGACAGGAAATCCCCCAGAGAAGCTTTGGTATGGGGTTGGTGGGGAGCAGTAACAGGGTGGCATGCTGGACTGGGGCTGGTGGGGAGCAGGGGGTTACAGGCTGGACTGGGGATAGTGGGGAGAGCTAATGGGGTGGCCGGCTGGACTGGGGCTGGTGGGGAGCAGCAAGGGGGTGTCAGGCAAGACTGGGCCTGGTGAGGAGTGGTAGAGGGGTGGCAGGCTGGACTGGGGCTAAAGAGAAACTGCCAATGTGCTCGGATGCTGTGGATGAAGCCAAACCACAGACACAAATGTTCCTGGTGGTTCCACTGTGGTGGGCGTGCCTGTTGCTGATGCCCGAGGCTGTTCACAGGGGGACAAAACACCTGAGTAGCCGTGAGATATGATGTGACCCATCTGAGCAGCAGGGTTTTGGTGGTGAGGAATCTAACACAATTGACAAGATGCTCAGCACACATATCTGCAGGCCTGAATTTGAGGTGGAAAGGCCAAGGTGACCCTTTTCCATCTCATAGCTCAGATGTCATAATCCTGTTTTCCCTGGATGCCTGGAATCAGTGCCCATTCAGCTGTTGAGATCCCCTGGCCCCAGGAATGGTGCTTCTGGGGCACTGTCTCTGGCTGAAAGGCACTGAGCTTCTGGGGAAGTGTGTGATTTCTGGTCTGGAGCAGAAACTGCACAAGAGCTGGGAGTGTGCTGCACACCAGGTAGTGAGGCAGCTGCCCTGGTGCCTGGGCACATCACAGGGATGCCACGGCCAGTTTGGATTAGCACCCCCAGCCAGAGATGGACCCTGTGAGCTTCGAAAAACATCAATTTCAGCTTTCAATTAATGAAAACTTAGCAGTTATGTTTCAATCCTTGAGTTCTTAACAACACTCAGAAATCACAGGTGAGCTTCAGGGGGTGGTAGAGAATAGCGCATTCTGCTGAAAACTCTTAAATAAAGGATAATTGTCAGCAATCCCACCTGCGTCCCCTGTATGAAGTGTGCTGTAATCTAACAGCGTACAAGAAGAATCTTGTCTTTGAATTGATTCCAACTAAAAGGTGAAAAATACATTGGAGAGGGAATCTATAGATGCACCAAGATTTAGGCGACCTGAGGAATGCAAAGTGGGGAGGGCTGGCCTGTAGTCCCAGGAATGCACCTTGGGTGATCAGCTGTAAAGAAACAGGCAGAGTGGCTTCTGTGCAAGCCAGGGAGACGGCCCACCTGGGGGAGGGCAGGTGTGGTGGTGGCCTGGGCACGGGGCTGCAGGAGAAGCTCCTCCTCTTGACGGGTGAACCTCCAGGAGGGTCACTGTATGACTCATCTTGCAACATGTTTATTTCATCAGGTTTGCAACAGAAGGCTTAAAATAAATTCATAAGAAATCAATACAGTGTAATTGTATGATTATTTCCTGATATTGTGTAAAAGATTTCAGTGGAGAGAAATGAGCTCTCCATTGCTCAGAGTCCAGCCTCAGTCACTGGTCCACTGGGATGTGCATGTGGCCGTGACAGCAGCCGTGGCCGAGAGCAGTGGTGCCCAGAGGCCCACATGCGGCACATTCAGGGATGTTGTGGGGTTCGCGTGTGGCAGATTCACTTTCTCAACTGCTGGCTGTTTTCAGTGATGTATGGCCAAATCTTAGGGATTTCATGTTTGTTAAGGATCATGAGTATTTCTCTCTTAGTGACCTTTTCCTATTTTTCTGTTGGGTTTTCAGTGTGTTCCTTCCTAATTTTAGGGCTCCTTATGTGTAAGGGATGTTAGCCCTTGTGTTGGGTAAGAACCTCAAATATCATCTTCTCAATTTGTTGTTTGAGTTTGTTTATAATGTCTGCATGTTTTGTCTTCTTTGGCCAAGCAGAAGTTTAAAAAAATTTTTGTCTCTCTGTTTTGGGAAGTGATGACTTTCTTTTACTTACATTGCTTGGGACTCAGTAGGAGTCTTGAGTCTAGGAATGTACTGACTGTGATCAGTTTTAGGAAATTCTGTCATTTTCACCTTAAAGATCATCTCCTCTGATTCCTTCTTCTCCTGGGGACTCTGATTAAATGCCTCAAAGATTCCCTCTGCTGTCTGTTCTGTTTCCTCCCTTTGGAAGCTTCACCTTGCATTCTGGGTAGCTTTCCCCAACTCAGCTACCATGTTGCAGATCTTTGGCTGCATGTAATTCACTGGGGAGGTCTGCACTGAACGTGTAATTTAGGTTAATTTCTAGAAGTGACAGTGTAGTGATTGGTGCATAGTGGATATTTTCAAATCTGCTTGGCTATTTTTTTATAATCTCTTCCTTTCATTCATAGCTGAAATTCCTTCCTTTTTTAAGCTTTTTCAAGAATGTTCTTTTAAAATTCTGTGCCAAACACCTTCATTAGTTGCAGTTGTTTTTCATGTATTTCTGTTGCCTGTTTCTTTGGTTTTTTTGTTCATCCATTGATTTGTTTTTATCATAAACTTTGTTTCCTTCTGTGACCTGCTGCCTCTGACTGTGTGCTCATCAGTGAACTTAATAATTATTTGAGGCCTAGGAGGAAGGTTTGTTCTTCTAGAAAAGGTTTGTATCCTAGTTGTGGGGAAATGTGAGTCCCTTTGGCCAGGATCCTCCCCTGACCCTAATCTACTTGATGATGCAACTGGCCTGTTAGGCTACTGCTCCCACACCCGTAGGCAATAGGCTATTACTGACTGAGTCACTGTATGAAGAGCTCTGCCCAGGGCTCTGGTCGGAGGCAGAGACGGAGATGGATTACAGGCCTGAAGCCTGCTGGATGCAGATGTGATTCCAGGGCTCTGCCACTGGATAATGCTGGTGGGAATAACGCCAGTATAAACTCTTTTACCCCAAGAACAGCCCATTGTCACTTCTCAGTCTCACTGAATCTGCACTGAACTTGCCCGGGGCTGAAACCCTCAGGCAGGACACTAGTCTAGTGTGATCTGTGTTCAACCGCTGAGGTCCCTGGACCCACAAGTAGTATGACCCACAGGAGCTTGTTTGCACCTGGTCTACCTTGAGGAGTTCTAGCCTTAGGTCTGTACATCCTGCTTATCCAATTTCCTCCTAGACCTGAGCAGTGTCCCCCCGTTAGGGTCTGTCTTCATCACCCTGGGGCTGGGTCGAGGTTCAGAAAATGCTCTAATAAAAGGGCTTCTGTTCCTCTCTTTCTCTGGATTCTTGTTTCTCCTTCTATCTTAGCTTTGTAGTCACTTACTGAGGTGCAGCCAGTTGGCTATTTTGAGACTTAATGTGCATTGTTAGGGCCATCGATGTTCTCTTCAGCGGGAGGACTGGACCTCCTTTATGGGGAGAGAAAGCTTAAATGCCCCCTGAGGATCTGTGTCAGTGCTGTAGGACATTATCCCCCTCATGCGTGGTGCTTCTGTCCCTATGAAGCTGCTCAGTGACTTCTCAAAGTGCCAGCTGACTGCAGTGGCCATGTCTCCTGCACAAGCAGGCCTGTCTTCCTGCACCCCATGATCTGGCTGTACTGGTTCCTGGGACACCTTTGGGCCATGATGACTTGTGGGAAGGGTCAGTGATGACCGCTCACACTGTTATTTTCATCCCTGAAGCCCATTCTCATCACTCCTACCAGCTGGGGCCACGGGAACCACTGCCCTGGACAGTCAGAGCCATTGGGAGAAATCCTAAGAGGAATTTAACATCTCCACTTGCTCCTTCAAGCTGCTCGGGGACTTAGTTGTTCCCCTGCCTCGACGAACAGCTCAGCCTTAATCTGTCCAGTAACCCAGGTGCATGTGATGCTGAACACTGCTGGCATGGGAAGGCAGGGACCCTGCCTGGGGGCCCTGCAGGTATGTGTGTGTCCTTACGGAGGGCTGAGTGGGGATTCCCCGCTCCCACCCACCTGCACCCGCAGGGGAAGGGATAAAATGCAGGGAATTTGTGACACAGTGGCTCTGTGCTCCTGGTGCCTGGCCGGTCTTGAATCTGACAGGTTCTCTGGTGGGCACGGGAGTCTCAGGTCCCACAGCCCCTCGGCCTCTCAGCCCAAGGGGAGGCTTCTTCCACAGCTCCTCTTCCCCTCCTGGTTCCCAGCCCCCTGTGCCTCACTGCGTGTGGCCCTCACAGTGCCCTGGACACACCCAGGCACCCTTCCCCACAGGCACCTGCCCCTGCACCACTTGCAGGGTAGCCTTATGGCCACGCCTCCTATTTGTTAATTGATGAAACGTGTCAGCACTGTCCACCTGCCCCTCACACGCTGATCCCTGGGGCCAAGAGCTTGGGTCTCCAGGACTGCTTGTCAGGCCTGTGAAGTCAGGCAGGGGACGCCCCCTCGGCCGGGGCATCTCTAAACACCTTCCACAAATCCTGCTGTGTCTCTCCAGACATGGATCTTCTGCATTTCTCCAGGGCCAGCGCCTCCAGCCTTCATTCTTTTTATTGTTTGTTCTTAAGTCATTTTAACTCCCCATGAGACCTGTCCCCTCAAACCCTGGAAGATTTCCCGATGGTCGTGTCTTGATGGCTCAGCTGAAACTGAATCTGGATGGAGCTGCACATGCCTGGAATCACTGTGTCCACTCACAGCCAGCAGCCGGCTGTCCCCTTCCCGCTGTTGGGCCCAGCTCACTGCCAAGCTCCTGGGCACCTGTGGGGTCAGGGCCTGATGGGGTGGCCCCGGTGCTCTGCTGATGGCCGAGCTTGTCCCCCTAGCAGGTGGGATGCCCTTGGGCGAGACGAGTGGGAACCTGAGGCCCACCTCACAGTGGGACCTGGACATGGTGCTTCAACACCCCCATCTCTATTCAGCAAAAATATTTTCCCTCATAATCATACACTGAAGTGAATAAAATAATAGCGAGTATACAAGTATTAAAAAATGAATAATTTCTTTGAACGTTTATATGCAATCATGTCAGTAAAACACACATAAATAAGTAAACACAAGAAAAGAAAATGTAATGGTTTGACACTTTAAGTTTCATTAGTATATATATATTTTTGGAAAAGTGAACTATATGTACATATTAGCCTGCTGTCATGATGAGTAACATTGCAGTTTCTGTGATCTGCAGATTTTCTAATGACTCCATCAAAATCGGTTTTTTCATAGTGTTAGCATTTAACACATAGCCAGGTGGATCACTACATCCTCACTCTGAGTTGAGCAAAGAACACGTTTTATTCATTTTCATTTCAAAAAGCTGCTTTCACATCATGCAACATATACGAAAGAGTTAAGAAAGTCTCAATCATGAATATACACCTGGTGGATCTAAGAGACATTTCTTGATGCATCCTGGAAACTGCGATATTGTCTATGACTGTGTTTTGGAATTGATTCTAACAGTATGGAAAAATCTCCACAGCAGAATAATTTCCACTGAAATATCTTCACGTGAAAATGCAGCATAAACTTCTCTGAAGTTGGCGAAAGTCACAGAAGTGTTTCTGTGAGAGGCAGACCGAATGGAAGCCGACAGCGCTGGTGCTGACCTGTCACCCTGGAAGGGGACCCGAGGTCCCTGGGTCCATCTCCACACGAGCTGAGCTGCTGTCGCTCTGCATTCATGATGAAACACAGGCAGCTGGAGCTTGGACCCCACAGGCTGACTCTCGAGCATGCCAGTGTAGGTCAAGTTTCTCAGAATTAAGCTCCCGGTAGAACAGGACATTTATTAAAGCAAAAGTAACACAAACGTGCCCACTTGAAGCTTGTGAGCATTTTCCTAAAAGTTAGTGGTATTCAAACAATTGCTTAGAGCTTACACCAGGCAAAAATTCATTTTCAGGGAAGATTATTTTTGTCCCTAGTTCTATTCAGACGTGGGCATGGTGGAAATGGAAATACATGACCTTCAGGTGGTCCAGTGGTGGTTTTTAAGCTCACTATGAAGCACCTTATTTCCTACCCCCTGGTGGGTCCATCACCCAGCCCGACTTGTAAAGCTGCTGTGAACTAAGGATTGTTTAGGCTCACTGGGTGCCAGGCACTCTTGGTCACACCTGGCATTTTCCCACCCTCGTTCTGTAACATAAACATTGAACAGTAAGAGAATGAGCTGCACAGAGGGCAGACCCCCCAGGCCCCCTGAAGCCAGGCGGCTGCATCTGGTTATAGTGGTTACTGGGCCCAAATGCACAGGTGCAAAAGGGGGAAACAGGAAGCGTCCCTTGCTGACACGTTTTCAGACTGCATTTAACAAAAGATCATGTCACAAGAAAAATGTGGAGGGAGGGCACATAAGTAATTTCATGTTCTAATAAAGTAGACTAAGGGTCTCTTCATGACCAAGAGAGACTCGTGATTCATGGAACAGTTATGTCGTGTAGCAGCAGCCGCAGCATTTTCCCCAGGAGTTCAGATGCAGCCGACCGGGAGGGGGCCCATCCCCCTGGGCCACAGACTCAGCAGAAGGTCCCCAAAGTGCTTAGCATGTGGAACTAAGTTCAAAGTCATATTGGATAGAGGAAGAATTTGTCATGTGAAGAATAAGGTTTTTCGAAAGAAGATTCAAATCTCTTGTAGTGAAACATGTTCGTTGCAAAGCAATTCTGAGGTAACTCATTCAGCAGAACTTGGAAAGCAGGAAAAAAATGGAAAGGAAAAATGACTCAAAATGCCACCAGTAAGCTGTCACTCTGGAGAAAGCCAATCTTACCCTTCAGTGTTTCCTATCAAACTGTGTGTCCTTCTCGCATTCCCTGACAAACCAGAGCATGACTGAGTCTAGGTGATCAGGGTCAGAAAGCATCTTAGTTATCAGAGGTCACGAGAATGTCAAACGAATGCCAAATGCCCAATACTGTTTTTAGTGGAATTAAAATAAATAAATCAGGGCTGTTCCATGTGGCTGTTTGCCCTACTGAGGGTCTCCAGTTAAAATGCAACAAGAACAGGAATGTAGGTGGAGCAAGTGGCCCCGGTGGATGTCCCTTTGATGCGTAGCAGGCCACACTGGAGATGTGGGCAGGGCGTGGAGGTGGGCGCGGTGCAAATCTCTGTCCATCTGTCCACAGTTGGGTCCATAAATAGCCCAGGAATAGCCAGTTTGCAAGGCAAGGTTTTCCCACCCTGCAGTATACAGACCACAGACAGCGCCTTCATGTTGGATGGGGGGTGGGGGTGGGTGCCTATTTTCTTAGTATTTCAAACATGATGGCAAGGGGATCATGTGCCCTTGAGACAGGGACCATGGGTTTAAGCAGAGTAGGGTGAGTGCCTCTGGAAAAAAAAGCAAAGCAAGATAATTACAGTCAAAACAATGTAACAATGTAAAGTCCCTATCAAAACGCTGTGTTAAGCATAATGCAAAATCAGAGTCACACTAATTCTCTAGGCTAGAGATACCAGGCTCGGAATATAGACATCTTCAGTGAAATCAGTTAAAGCTCAAAAGGCCAGGAGCAACTTGGCCTGAAATGTTTGAATGTTCTGCAAATAGAGTACTCAGTATAACCCGTGACTTCACTGCATCAGTTGGATCAGGACACTGTACAATTTGCCTTAATCTGCTCAAAGGTCCAGCTTGTTTTTAACTGTGCCTATGTGCTGTTTTCATTCTCTAATCCTAATCAAGTAATCTGCAACCTAGGTAAAAGACTAACTTGGTAAGCAAGCCCAACTAGTCAAGAAGTAGGATTCTTAACATACTCCTCAGCAGACAACAACCCAGCCCACGTGGAGGGCAGGGCAGGCAGTCTTACAAGTCTGCACCCCTAGCCCTTCCTGAAAAACCCCAAGACGATGCACCACCCCGGGCTGTCTTGTCCCCTCCTGGCGTGAGCCAGGAGCTCTGTCTTCTCACTTTATCTCTAAATAAAAACATCTACCTTGCTCTCCTACCATAAGTGTTTGTGAAGTTCACTCTTCAGCTCCGTGAACAAGAACCCTGGTATCACCCTTATCACTCCTATCCCAGAAACCCAGTGCAAATTAAAGATGTAGTTATGGATCATTACAAGGTTATTGCTGTAGTCCATGATTTAAAATACACCTATTTAATACCAGTGTTTATAAGACGATGAGGTCTCCCAGAATTCAAGTTAAAATTAAAAGCAAGTCAAAACCATGGACTTGTAAAGAATTGAAGGAACAGTTAGCTGACGGAGTTTTCATTTTTTTTGGCTTCGTATTTGCATGTTGTCATTTTCTTAATAATTGATTAGCAGAACAGAGTATAATTAGAACTTTAATGAACACATGGTATGCACACAGCAGAGCAGTGACAGGAGATCTATTCAGTGAAACACAGGGAGGGTGTGGAGGCTGAGGTCTGGCTTCCACGGGAGGCCATGTGCGTGCATATGGGGTCCCAGGACACTCTCGTCACCCCAAAGCAGAAGTGCCTGATGTGACCTTCACCTGCCATCGTGGTGCAGAAGAGAAGCCAGGTCTTGGTTTTGTCTAAAGCAAGTGAACAAAATGTCTGAGGTAGAACTATTTCTGATTGATAATTAAAAATGATAATTAATTGATCATTGAAAAAAATTTATGATTAAAAAAAGTATTTCCAGCATCTAAGTGCCCCTCTGCCATGTGGTCAGCACAGCCCTCAGAGACTTTCTGCACGGCCTCGGCCCTCGTGCCGTCCTCTCTTCCTCTCCCCAGTGCTGGGCAATCTGCAGGGCGGGGTGACTCCTGGCCTGCTGGCCGCAGCTGGACCCCCTGGGGCTGGGCCACCCCGAGCCCAGCTGACCGCCTTCCTGGAAGGGGCGCTCACGGGCGCTGTCTCCCTGACACGCTGCTCAGAGCCTGGGGGGCGTCTGTGCTGGGTGCGGGCCTCCGAGAAGTGGTGAGCAGTCCTGCAGCTGTGCCTGGCCCTTACTCTCCCGTGTGATTGGTAGACCAGCAGAGGCACAGAGGTGCCTCGCCGGAGGCTCACCGGGGCTCAGTTGTTGCAACACCACAACTGACTGAATTAAAAAAGGGAAGGGATTAGGAGAGTTGGTGCCAGCTCTCAGGAATGGCCAAGGGGCTGCAGATGGAGGTCCAGTCCAGACTGGATGAAGCCACAGGTCCGGCCAGCACCAGGGCACGTTCACCGGTCAGGCCACTGGGGCCCTGGGACTTGCTGGGTGACCCTGATGAGACCACACGGTGCCCCAGGGCCCTGAGCTGAAGGCTCACTGCTTGAGATGTGGACCAGGAGCAAAGATTCTGTCAGCTGCCTGCACCCCAGGAGGCGCCCCACACCTCGGCCCCTGTGCTGGGGACTGAGGCGGCCTCTCCCTGCCAGAGGCCCGGTGCTCCCGGAGCAGCAGCTGCGTCTTTGTGAAGTACACTGGTGCCTCCCTTACTTGCCCTAAAGGTAGTGGGTTTCCGACCTCGGGGTGCAGGCCCCTGGAAGGCCGCACTCCCATCCTCACAGTAAGAATAGAGCTGAATGCATGAAAATTGACATCGTCTCAGATTCTTCAGAGAAGTGAGGTCATGGGGCAAACCGCTGCCCTAGAACTGGAGGGACGGACAGGGAAGCAGAATTTCCGAGCAGCAGCCTCCCAGGGATGGGGCCTGAGCTGAGCCTGATGTGCACTGGAGGCTCAGGGTGCACAGGGCCGGTGCGGGGAGTGCCCATGGGGGTGCCCACCCTCTGGAGTCTTGCCTTCAGGAGTTCCTCATGGTGAAGGTCAGAGGAGCACCCTCTCTGGCTTCTGGAAGGAGAATATACCAGCCCTGTGCTCTTAGCAAGGTGCTCCCCACCCAGAGCCTGGCCTCCTGGGGTTCAACAGGACCTGGCCCTCTGGGGGGAGGGCAATGCCCATGGCCAGCCCCACCACCTGTCCTCTTTGAGGGGAAAGTCACTAGTCAAGCCAACCCGAGCAGCCTGTCATGGCTGCCACCTGGGACGCAGGCTCACTGAGAATACCCACTGGGACTGGGAGCCCAGACCCCACCCGCAGGGTCCTGCGACTCAGATGCCAGTCCGAGCTAGACCTCATTGAGGACGGCAAGGTCTTTCACTTCTCACTGCGGAAACACTTAAAATACCTTAAAATACCCGGCTTCAGGTCTCCTTCGTGCCTTCATTTTTACTGACGAATATTGCTTAACAATTTAAGTAGACAACTATCGGGTGCCTTTACATGCTTCTGAATCTACCTGTCTTTCTCACCTTGTTCCCTGAGTAGATAGACTGTAACTTCTGTTTTTCTAGGGATAATTATGAGCTGATACTAAGAAAAAGACTATTTATATTTCACCCACCCCCTAGGAAGACTATGTCCTTTTCTCATAAATAGCTAAAAAAGATGATATTGTTACCTCCTTGCCAGAAGGGGAAACATAATAAAATATATCTGGTTATTGATAGAAGATTACGTTAGCATTGCTTAAATTCTGGGTATGTGTGCACACAATGTAAGTGACTTAACAAATTGTCATTTTGGAATCAATTTATGGAACGGAGTGATCACTGACCCCAAACAGCCTCCTGTTTTGTCCCTGGCCTCCCTTGGGGGACCTTGCAGAGTGCCTCACTCCCCTTCCACTTCCTGTGTTTTGTGAGAGGTGCTTAGGGCTGGAAAATAGCAAGCAGAGGCTGGCTGGCTGTGCTCCTCAGCCTAGGAGGCACCTTGCAAAAACTTAACGGTGACAGGACTGGGGATGACTGAGCTCAGGTCCTATGTGGTATTTTGCTTACTGAAGTAAAGACCTAGACCGGGCAAGCACACGCTTGCGGGGCCCTGCCTCTGGCCTTGTACACTCTCCCTGCTCAGCGGCCACCTGTGGTCCATGAGCATCGACAGGGCCTTGGAGTCTGTCTGGCGGTGGAGGGCCCAGCTCCCGGGTGCACGGCTCCTCCGACCCTGCATTGCCCTGCAGCCCTCCTCCCAGGCTTGCTATCTTTGCAGGCTAGGTGCTCTGTCCCCAGATGGACGAGCCTGGGCAGACTTCCCAGGGTAAGGGTCAAGTGTTTTCAGCTTCCTGTGACTCGTTAAAGTTTGAGAACAGCAGTTGTGAGGAGAGCTCTTATAGCTCCCAAACCTCTCCCAATAGTTTCTGAGGGCATCCTAATTTCAGGCATGCCCACCTGCCACATGCAGCCCCGGGACCCTGCCATGGAGGGGAGGGAACTCATGCTTGGGGGCAGAGCCCCAGCTTGCTTCTATGCTGGGACCTGCATGGTCCCCCTTCAGCTCCAGGACCCCAAGGGCACCTCTCCATCTCTGTCTCCATCTCCAGCTCCACCTCTGAGTTCCCCTCTGTTTCCATCTCCATTTCCATCTCTGTCTCTGTCTTTGTTTTCTGAACAAGAGGAACATTTCTTAAATATACTGAATGTGAAATCTCAACTAAATCCTTATTGATTTTCTGCCTTCTTGACCCACCAATTACTGACGGGGTCATCAAAGTCTCCGATATAATGTGGGGTGTTTGTTTCTCCTGTCCATCCTTTTAGCTGTTGCCCCCCCCCCCCCATTTTGACTCTCTATTGTTAAGGTGATTATTGATCTAAGTGGTTGATCAGCACCATCAACCATGTTTGTAAGTGGTTTCTATTTATTGCAAAAGGCTTCTATATCTTCCTTTTCTTGTTTTAATTAAGGATTCTGTGTATTTTATCTTCTGCCTTTTTGTTCAATTAAACTTTTTAAGAAAATTAGAGGTTTCCTCTAAAGTTTGCAATATACATTTTTAATGAATCTATGTCCACCTACAAACAACATAGTTTTACTTCAGGTGTTGCAGTGCAGATACCTCCGGCAGAGAAGTCCCAGGTCACCCCCGTCCCATGACATCATGCCCTTGTCCTGCTTACATGTGTACTGTGACCTGATGTGCTTCACATTTACACCTTCTCTGCCTCACTTCCTGTATGTGGATTCAGGTTCTGACCTACATCACCTTTCTTCTCCATGAAGAACTTCTTCCATTGTTTCTTGAATTTCTTTGATCTTTTCTTGATTAATTCTCTCATCATTTGAGAAGATCTTTAGCTTTGTTTTACTTCCAAAGGTTATAGGATTCTAGGTTGGCAGGTCTTTTTCTTTTAACAATTTCAATATTTCACCCACTGACGATTTCACTCTTAGCCTTGTGATTTCTGGTGATTCTTGCTTCCCCCATCCTGCTTCTTTCAAGATTTCCTTGTCTTAGATTTTCTATGGTTTCAATGTAATATGCTTATATGTAGTTGTATTTATTCTACCTTAAGTTCAGTGACCTCCTTGGGTCTGTGGTCTGGTGTTTGTCATTAACATCAGAATGTTCTTGGCTATTTCTGGAATGCCAATTACATACGCTATACCTTTTGAACATTGCCCTCAGTTCCTGGATGTTGTGTTTGTTTGTTGTTGAGTGTGTGTATGTGAGGTTTCCTCATTCTTTCTCCCCTTGCATTTGAGTTTGGGAAGCTTCCACTGACCTGTCTTCAGGCTCGCTGATTCTTTCCCCAGCTGGGCTGGGCTCACTGAGGAGCCACTGAAGGCATTTATAACTTCATTTCTTCTAGTGTTTTTATTCCTAGCATTTTCTTTTGAGTTTTTCTTGGAATCTCAATGACCATGCTTATAGCACCCATTGATTCTTGCCTGCTTATTACTTTTTCCACAAAGCCCTTGTTATTATGAATAGTTCTTGAATTCCCTGTGTGTTACATCTGAGCCTGGTTCTGACGCATGCTTTGTGTTTCTGGTTGTGTTTTATCTTGCCCTCTGACATGGCTTACCACATTTGGTTAAAGTCAGCCACACTCTGTAGGATCTGAGGGAAATAGGCCAGGACTTGATCTTTGTTCAGGTTTTCTCCAAGCATGGGGACCAGGTGTCCTGTCCTTCTCTTGTCCTTGTTTTGTCCGCTGTGACTTTGGGTACCCTCGAGAGCTCCTCCTCAGGAGTGCCTGCCCACAGCCGTACTGGGCCGCCCAGCTCTGGGCTGAGGGGTGGGCTGGAGTCCCTCGGATGTGACCTTCACAAAGGTTTCTCCTCCCATCAGGGCCAGAGGGCTGGAGGGAGCAGGGGTGGGAGGAGCACGCACCCCCCTTCTGGGCAAGGCTCTGGGAGTTTTCCTTGGTTAAGGAGAACCCTTTGGCCATGTATCACAAGGACACTCTGCCCTCCCACTGTGAGAGCTTTGAGAGGACCTTTCTTAGATCTTCACCAAGGTCTTGGTGGGGTTCCTGGGGCAATGACAACACTAGGGGCTGGTAAGACTGCAGCCCCAGGAACCTTTCCCCCTCACATAGTCCACACGCAGCTTCCAGCCACTCCTCAAGGTCACCATTTCATGTTCCCACCAGTTTATGACTCCAGCACCATTTGCTCCCAGAGGCAGGGACCGGCTGTGTCTCTCTGGACGGCTCTGCCCCTCAAGGCCCCCTGGGTGGTGATTTGCCCTGCGAATACAGTTCTCTAATGGGTCTAAGAAAAAAACATTGATTTTTAGGCACTCTAGTTTTTCTCATTGTGAGGACAGGAGTAAAGACTGCATGCTCTTTACATGTCAGAGCTATTTTGGACTCTCTTTCACCCAGAGGTTTTAGTTGTTTTCTGTGGAATGGTCACACTATTCAGCCATCACAGAAAATAGAAACTTCTGGTCACACCACTTAATAAATATGGATGCTAGACATAGAAAAGACTAAGAACAACAAATGCTGGTGAGGATGCAGAGAAAGGGGAACCCTCCTACACTGCTAGTGGGAATGTAAGCTAGTTCAACCACTGTGGAAAGCAATATGGAGTTTCCACAAAAAACTAAAAATAGAAATACCATTTGACCTGGGAACTCCACTCCTAGGAATTTACCTGAAGAAAACAACTTCTCAGATTCAAAAAGACATATGCACCCCTGTGTTTATCGCAGCACTATTTACAACAGCCAAGAAATGGAAACAACCTAAGTGTCCATCAGTAGGTGAATGGATAAAGAAGATGTGGTACATATACACCATGGAATACTATTCAGCCATAAGAAAGAAACAAATCCTACCGTTTGCAACAACATAGATGGAGCTGGAGGACATTATGCTCAGTGAAATAAGCCAGGTGGAGAAAGGCAAGTGCCAAATGATTTCCCTCATTTGTGGAGTATAACAATGAAGCAAAACTGAAGGAACAAAATGGCAGCAGACTCACAGACTCCAAGAATGAACTAGTGGTTACCAAAGGGGAAGGGTGTGGGAGGGCGGGTGGGGAGGGAGGGAGAAGGGGACTGAAGGGTATTATGTTTAGTACACATGGTGTCTGGGATCACGGGGGGAACAGTGTATCACAGAGAAGGGACATAGTGGAGCTCTGGCAACTTGCTGCACTGATAGACAGTGACTGCATTGGGGTGTGGGGGGGACTTGATAACATGGGTAAATGTAGTAACCACATGGTTTTTTTCATGTGAAACCTTCATAAGAGGATATATCAATCATACCTTAATAAAAAATTAAAAAAATATATGGGTGCTAGAATACACATTAACAAATTTTCCTTAGCCAAGAAAGGGAGAAATTCCATCTGCTGTGCATCACCATTCTTACAAATACCTGGTTATGTTATATTCTGAGACCCACCTGATGAGGAGAAAGTCCCCTGAGACAATGGATCTTGACGTCAGTATTTCATTTGGCGCCTACATTTTGTGCCAGTGTAGGTATAGGACCTTCACACCCACAGAGCCTGGTGAAAGCCCTGTGCCCCAGTGCCCACCCCTTCATCACCTGGACTCTGAGGAGGCAAAGATTGGTGGGGTCCTGGGGCTCACCAGAAGAGGATAGGAATTCAGCAAAAATGGAAAGAAAGTTGCCAAATACTGATTTTCTTGGCCATGGCCAGTGTAGCTAATAAGCACAATGACGTCATGTTTGTGCATTATCTGTGCATTTAGTGGGCATTTCTGCCATCTGTATGTCATTTGATCCTTAAAACAACCTAACAAGACTGGTCATTCTAGGATGGTAGTGAGCAGCTTTCCTCACTAACGTGTATCCAGTCTGGCTATGATGTCTAGCACACAGACAGCAATCAATAGATACTAGTTTTTAAAAACCTGTTTTGTGAAGGGGAGCTGAGACTCACTGTGGGGACTCGCCCAGGAACACAAGGACTTCCTCCAGGAGCACCGAGGTGGTGGGTGCAGCCCAAAAGGATGAGAATCCCCATTAATTGTGGTTACTCCGAAGTCCCCCAAAGAACCCATGAGTATACATGTAGGGGTACAGGGGGCTGGGAACATTTCTCAGCTTGATAGGGATTCTTGCAACCCTCCTATCTGAACTGAAAGGCATCTCATGGATTGTTTGAGAACAGGCTGGGCCTTGGGCCCCCGCATCCCTGAGCAGGTGGGCAGGTATGCCGTTCTGTAGGTGGGCCAGCCTCCTTCCTGGACTGCCATCTACAATGGCTCACAGGAAGACCTAGTGACTGTGCTGGGGTATCTCTGGAGCTAACACCATTCAGCTCTACTGTTGGCTGTAGATTCAGCCAGCATGACTCTTGTCACCGGGCCCCAGACAGGGAAACTGAGGGACACTGTGACCGAGGAAAGGCCGGCATTGAGGTGCACAAGCCTGAGAAGCAACCCCACAGGCAGAGTGTCACATGGCCAAGCTGAGCCAGCAAGGTGACAGTAGAAGGTGGAGACCCCCAACACTGGTGGAAAGGTCGCAATAGCTCAGGGCCAGCCAGTGGAGCTGCCCCAGTGCCAGGGTGTCCCCAGGGGTTCATGGTGCCTGTTCTGGTTTCTGACTGCCACTGGCGCCTGGATGGGTAGCAAGGAGGTGCCCTCACCATGGCCTTGCCTCTGCCCAGGTCTCATGGAGTGTTTGGACCAGCCACAAGCAGGACTCTCATTTCACCTAAACGCACCCAATAAAACAGGTCTTCTGGGGCCTGTGGGGAGAGACACTGGACAATCATGGCTGCAGTGCTGTGCATGATTGTCAGACTGGTAACCTTAGAATTTCTCCCCAATATCAGTGCTTTGTGTTCCTTTGCAAAGGAAGATCTCTTTTCACACACAAGACTCACAGTTTTAGGGACTGACTGATTCCAGCCTGTGCAGTTGCTGACAGAGGCTTAAAGGCAGACGCCCAGGCAACACTGGGACTGCCTTGAAAATGTCTCTGGCCTCCGTTTCCTAAAGACTTGTGTGAAGGAGTCACAGGGAGTGGACATAGGCATCTGTATTTACAAAAACATGATTGATTTTCCTGTAAGTATTCAACAAACACATCGTGATCTACTTGGAAGCAACTGAAGATTCTCAATCACAGAGCCAAGTCTCCTAGATTTCATGTTACCTGAATTCATATTCTGGAAATAAAGTCTCCTTGTTTAAAAAAAAACTGGCAATGAACAACAACAGAACCCAAACTCAAACATGCCCTAGACTTTTCTTCAAACGGTGTTCGAAGTTGATGATCAGGAAAACCTTGCGGCCCCTGTAACACTCACTGCCAGGGGGATCCTGACCCCGGGAGAAGCAGGGGCACACAGGGGGCATGGAGCTGGGGTTGGTGCTGAGTTAGTCTCTGCGGGAACAGACTGGCTCCGGAAGGCAAGAACCCTGAGTCGAAGGTGCTTGAGTGCTCCCCTCCTGGCAGGGGAGTCGGCGCTGAATCAGTCGTGGTCCCCAAAAGCTTTCTGTTCTTTACTCCCAACCCAGATGTCCACAGAGCCTCACATTCCTGTCTCTGAGGGCGGCATTTTGTGGGTTGAGTCTCTGAGGGTCCCCAGAGCAGGGAGTGGCTGGAATCGTCAGTGATGGGCAGGTAAACACACGTCCCGTGCCCAAGGGTGGCTCCTCACTGGGCACCAGGAATGTGGGAGCAAGGGGCCCAAAGCTGGTGAACCTCACAGCTGGAGAGAAAGAAGTTAAATGTCTAATGTCTATTCCGTGCTTCCTTTTAAACTTGGAATTACTGATGAGCTCATGGTAAGTAAGCCTCACAACCTATGTGATAATTAGTAAGAAATAAATGTGTACTTAAGTATTAATGAAATAAATATTTAGAGGTTATTTGGATCTTAATATATCCTCAAATGTTTAAAAAATAATGAGAGGTTTATTAAAACTTCAAAATGTGACTCAGTAGGTTTTCACAAAGCACCTTTCTTCCTAAATGCAGGAAACAAGGGATTGATTTTCTACAGAGGGATGGGCCTGCCAACAGAATGGAGGCTGGAGACGGAGGTCCAATAGAGGCTGGGGCAGGGTGACAGGGCCTTTGAAACCCGCCGGCAGGGGAGTTTGCTCCCTGGTGGCAGAAAGCACTCCAACTATTGTCAGTGCCGGACCTGGTACTGAGAACTATGTTTCCCTGAGATGGCTGGGTAAGCCAGAGGACCTGCCTCTGAGTGTGGCCTTCAGAACGAAATCCAATCCCAGAGCAGTACCATGCAGCCTGCCCTGGGGACCCACTGCCCCGGGCCAGGGAGACCTCAGGGTGGCCCGGGGTTGATCCCGCACAGGGCCCACACACGCCCTGCCAGCGTGTGGGAGATGGGAAAACAGCTCCCATGGGCCGGTGACTCCTGATGCCTGGTGCTGGGGGACTGCACAAAGCAAACAGCCCCTGGCCTCATGCTGCCCACATCTGAGTCAGCTGTGGTCCAGGTCCTGCTTGGGAGCAGCCCCCACAGAGTCTGGGGAGCACAGTAGGACCCCCGCCTCTATGTGCAGGGCATGTCCCAGAGCAGGATGGGCCCCGAGGCTGGCGCTCCACAGTCCCGTTGTCCTGAGAGCGGGCCTCTGACCGCATGCGGCCTCCATGGCCAGTTTATGCTGGCCTGCGATCTGTCTGGAGGCCACAGCCGGGCATTCACTCCAGGCCACTTGGCTCCACCCACCTTATGGCCTTGGTCTGCCCAGGTGCTAAGCGGCCGTGTGAGCCCCTCCATTTGCCCACAGCTGTCCACCTGCAAAGTGAGCATGGTGCACCCTCCTTCCCACTGCCCTGGATGACAGGAAGACGGGCACTTGCTTGAGTGTGAGAGCCCCTCAAGCTTCCTGAGGCCAACAGAACCACGGCAGAGCCCTCCTGCCCGAAGAGGCGTTCCTGCAGGCTCTGTCTCCCTCGGACCCTCCCGGCCCCAAGAGCTGGAAGCCCAGGCGCACAGCACGTGCACACTGTGTGCTCTGCAAACAGGCCCGGGCGGCACCAGCTGAGTGCCGCCGATGCCCCTGCACTGGACAGACCTGTGCGCACACAGGCACACACAGACCCCTTCTGGAGCTTACTTACACAAGAACAAACTGTGCTCTGTTGACGTGTGTGCATTTTTTGTTTCTTTTCCTTTCTTTTTTTTTTGGCCATGCAGGGTCCTATCAATTTGAAAACCAATAAAATGGAAAAAAGTCAGAAAGGCACCTGGTGCCTCCCTAAGCGCATGGCTGGGAAGCATTTGGTAGCAGAGTTCATGGTGTTAATCTCACAAGTGGGTACTACAGACTATAAAAATCAGTATTTTTCATTTGGGGAGAAATTGTAGAGGCCGCATGTGTCAGTAACGTTGGTGTGAAAACCTTTAGACAAGACTTTTGATAGGATTTCTGGAAACATAAGGAGACACCGTTTTCCTGTTTTTCTGTTTAAAAAAAAGGCAGAAAAACTGCAGTGGGATGAAAAGTGGCATTCACGTCCATAACCTTCAGCGTCCCGCTCACCTGGAGGGCTCCTCTACCCATAATGCACTAAGTGGATGATTAAAAAGAATGGGGGCTTAACCGAGGGTAAGCGGGGTCCCCAGGGCTTTGCGGAGCGCTGAACCGTGCGTCTACAGCTGTCTCCACACAAGCCCGACATTCTTTATTTATTTGTTATGAAATATTTATGGGTGTTATGAAAGGTTTAAAATAATGTGTCTGCCGCTCTCTCCCTGCTCTGTCCCCGTTCCCAGCGCACTGTTTCCTAATGCATAAATAATTCTGGGCTCTGGACAGTGGGGCAGCACATTAGGTGGGGTGTATCTGCTGTATCACATTTTTTCTGCCTGAGAGAAAATATCATTCCTAGTAATTTTCTACACTTATACAATCGGCGTTGACAGTAAATAATTGATGTATGAATTTAGGACTAAACTCCAGCACAATATGACTTTATGTCAAGGGTTACTCCCAGCAGATTTTGAGCTAAATCATCTTGCAAAATGGGTTCTTTCAGTGGGAGAAAAAAAAGCTTTTTGAAATTATTTTAATGGAAAACCAGGACTTCCACACAGTTCTTCTTTCAATGAGGTCTTGCTTTGCATGGCTGGTAATAAAACCAAGCGATCTACCCGTTCTGAGATTGGAAATGTTTCATTTGTGATCACAAATGGATTTTTTTTTAAGACTGACACAAGCTGTTTTTATTCTGTTCATCCTTTTTTCTTTCTTTTTTTTCTCTCTCTCTCTCTCTCTCTCTCTCTTCTTTTTTTTTTTTTGCATGTGTGTGTCTGGCTGTGATTGCATTTGTATGTAGTAGGCTGCCCTCTGCTTTTTATCCTAGTTATCTCCCATAGAAAGTACAACCAGATTTAAATTACAAGCCTGATATATTTGCAACTTAAAGATCTATAACTAGCAGAGAGGCTCCAGATAAAGGACTACACGTTCCCTCCCATCACTGCAATTAAAATCCTTCTTATCATGAAAAGAAAATTGTTGCTCCAGACCAGGAGAAGGAGAGCAGATACAGGAGAGAGAAACCTTCCATGAGATCGTCCAAGAGGAATGCTACGTATCTTTAGAGCTCCAATTTAAGGCCAGACAAGAAGACCAAAGAAACAAATTAGGTGAAACGTGCAGAATGGAAAGCTCTGTCTGTTTTGCTGTGCTCCGGGGGTGAGGAAGATTTGGAGCCTTGAAAATTCTTCTTTATGTAATTTCATTTTTGCTGAAACTAAGATGTAAAGACTAGAATTTAAAGCAAGGTGCTCTCATCTTTGAGTAAACCTTATTCCTATAATTACTTTCTCTAGTATTTACAATTGCATAACATTTGTTTGTTTTTTAGACCCATTGTTTCATTTAAAATCATGCATATCTTTCATATACTAAATTTAATTACATTTATGATATAAACTAAGAGATATGATAAAATTCAAAACTTCCTGAAAAGGTGTCCATCTCTTCTGTGGACACCTTCCCAGCGGGGCCTCCTTCCCCACTCTCCCGCAGGGGGGGAGATACAGCTGTCATTTCATTCTATAGGTGGCACTCACGCCTCTGTGCATGGAGTTCTGAAGAAATTCCAGGCCAAACACTGGTCTGCAAAAGGTGCTTGCTCTCATAGAGGTGTACTGCTTTCTGAAAAAGGTAACAAATTTCTTTAAAAGTATATTTTAAATAAGCTTCCTTAAGTAGGTTTACATAATTTACACCTTTATTTGTAGTGGTAAGAATTTCAAGAGGGCTAACAAATGGGTTTTATGTGAACTCTGGGCCAAAATCTGAAGCTTGGGTGTGCACACGTGTGTGTGAATGTTGGAAGTGCATGTCCATGTGTATATGGTATTTGCAGTGCTCACACCAGAGATGTCAGGTGTTCAGGAAAAAGCTCTCCATAAAATAGCCTTGCTAGAGCTGGCTGGGTGGGAAGGCTCCTGGCTGCAGGGCCGGCCACAGGCAGTGTGGGGCTCTGCCTGCTCTGATGTTTGCATGTGTGCCCATGTGCACAAATGCACGTGGGGGTACTGCTAGAGCTGTGGGTAGCTGGGAAGTCTATGGGCATGAAGATGCTAAATGCCGAGGTTACTAGGACGGTTTCCTTATAAGGCTGGAAAACAGAATCTGCTCCTTGGAGCTCAGGAACCCTTAGAGACGATCTTGCCTGAAGGCTTCACTCTACAGCTGAAGAGGCCTGTGGAATTCAGGCTGCTTCCCGCGGTCACAGGCAGGTCCACAGCAGGGCACTCATCTTGGGTCTCAGACCCAGGATGTTGCCTTGAGGGGTCAGGAATTCTTTCCTAAGAGCCAAACCAAGGAACATTGTCCTGAGAAACCCCTGGGTTACCTGGAACTGGGGGGCCTTGGAGTTGCCCCAGCTTGTTGCCAGGACTTATGCCCTGGCTGGAGTGCCCACCCGAGTTCCAGCGGCCCCACTGAGGCTCTCGTTGGAGCAAGAAGGGAGAAGGGAGAGGGTCCAAACCCAGGGTCCCAGTGCCACACCCCTTGTCCCCTGACACACACATGAGGGGAGAGGTGGAGGCATGGAAGAATCTGGTGGGAGGGGAGGGGCCGGAGCACAGTCCTGCTGAGCCCCCAAGGCTGCTGGGGGCCAGGCACATGGAGCCGGAGGCCACACGTGGGTCTCTGAGGCCAGCATTTCCCTGGGGGCAGGACTGATTTCCTGTGGTTTTGCTGAAGCCCCAATCTCCCCTTGCCCCCTGAAGCAGGTGGGCCCAGACAGCGGCTGTGACAGGGCCTCTGAACACTCCAGGGTCACTTTTGGTGCAGTGTTGCTCCAGAGCTTTGCAGGGTCATGACCCATCAAGGGTCCTGCCAGTGAGTGGCAGCTGTGCAGGGACCCAGGGCTGTCTGGGCCCTGACCTGGCGTCCCCACCATCGACCACAAGCTGGGCACATTGGCTTGGCTTGAGCAGTGCCCCAAGGGGCCTGTGTCCGGATGGAGATGACAACTTGTTTCAGGCAGGACAAACCCAGGTCCTTCCTTAGATCACCGTCGGCTCCATCAGCCCATCGAGGACTCTGGTGGGCCCACCCTGACAGGAGCAGCATCTGCTAGCCTCCATAGGCCACATGAACCTGAACCCGTGCAGCCGACATGACTGCCCTCTGCTTCCAGAGCTCCTGGACACGTGGGGGCCCCTGGAAGTGTGGCCTTAAGGGGTGTGCTGCTTCCGTTGTATGGTCTCAGGCATGGCTGGGGTACAGGGCAAGCATTCCAGAAGGGCAGGACTGCGTGCTCCCACCCCTGAGTCCCTGCCCGCCCGCCGGAGCCCCACAGCCCTGCTGCAGTGACCAGGGCCGTCTGTGTCCTGTCGGCACCCCTACCCCTCCCACAGGCCCCTGGAGCTGGACATGGGCCTCAATGTGCTTCCTGGGGTGTGGGAAACCTGAGAGCCGTAGGCCGACATGGTGGCACTGGTGGTGAGGAGGTGTGTGTGTATTTCCACGATTGTGTATATGCATGTATGCACCTGTGAGTATGCATATGAGTGTATTGTGTGTGTGTGTGCTGTAAGTATATATATGCATGTGAAGGCTGAATGTGCTTGTGTGTGCATGTATGTGAGTATGCGTGTATTGTGTGTCTGAGAATGTATACATGTTTATGCATCTGTGTGTGATGGCATGTGTGTAGCATGAGTGTGCATATGTGTATGTGTGCACATGTATGCTGTGTGTATGTGGTTTGCACAACTACATGCATGGGGGAGGAGGCTGCAGGGCAC
This sequence comes from Manis pentadactyla, assembly GCF_030020395.1. NCBI lineage: Eukaryota > Metazoa > Chordata > Mammalia > Pholidota > Manidae > Manis > Manis pentadactyla. Next base: position 140,603,380 of record NC_080020.1, on the reverse strand, counting down.
ACAGTGTGTCCAGGGGCTTGGCAGCCCTCTGGACTATACTCCCCTTTCCCACACAGGGTCTTGGTGCTCTGGACCCTCTCCATGGATACCCACAGGTGCCAAGGTGCCAGCGATGCTCAGGGTCCCCATCCCTGCGGTGAAGGCAGGGCAGTAAACTATTTGCTGAGGCACCTGCTCCTTGTTTCTCCCTGCAGCCCCCTGAAAAAGCTGTGCACTGGGCACAGGGGAGGCTGCAGTGTCAGAGGTCTACTCTGTTTTAACAGAACCGGGCTGGGGCCAGACAGGCCCAGGGCCAGGCCAGCCGGGACTTCTACTACCTGGTGCTCTCAGGCAAGGCCATCTCCGGGTGAGTCTTCCCAGGTACCTGGGGGTGGCCCCCCACTTACCAGACCACTGCAGGCAGGGCAGGGCCTGCACCTGCCTTTACCCCACACGGCTCCTGGTCCTGGCGCTGGCACGGACCTCACCCCCTCAGAGGTCCTCCTGACTACCCTCTCTGCCTCTGAGCCCCGTTACTCTCCAGCCCCTTAGCTTCCTGATAGAACCAGAGGTTGCCTAGAATAAGTTCATGCTGATGTGTTTAAGTTCAGGTGTCCACCTGCTCCTCAGAACCCATGTTTGCCAAGGACCCCAACAGCCTCCTCTGCTGTCCGTGGGCCTCCACATCAGCGGCCTGTGTCTGACCCTGCAGGGCCCAGGGCTGTGAGAATAACTGAGTGACTACCTGACAGGCAGTGGCCCTGGGAACTGGGCCCAAGGACCCGTGGCCTCTATGTGAGGACCACCTGACCCTTCCACTGAGTGAAGTCGGTTCTTCAGGCTAAAACCCTGTGGGTCATTAAAATGCGTGTATTCCAGAAAATCACACCTTGCCTCAAATGGACTATTAGTTGGCCGGAGGGGTTAGCAGGGGTGGTGTTCCTGCTTAAAGAATGGCCAGGGGCCAAGGTGGGCTGAGGAGCAGCCCCGCCAGAGGGGCCTGCAGGGCGTGGTGTGCTGTGCCTGCAGGAGGTGGGCATGCTGTCCCCGCTTCCCCAGCACTGATACATACTGGGAGCAAGAGGCTCCCCTCCCCGGTGGTCCGCAGAGCACAGGGCTCCTGCCCACAGACCCATGGCACAGCTGCTGCCCCTCCAGCAGCGGCCTCCCAGGGCAGCAGAGGCAGGGCCTGCATGGCACTGCCCACGTGGCAGGCCCACGATCTGCGCCCCGAGGCCTGGGTCCTCCATGACGTCTGGGCCGCATGGTGGGAACCCAGAGAGGCCAACGGAAGTACCTGCTGTTGGGGCTGGGTTATCTCCCTAATACGAATGCCCTGTGGGGACACAGATGTGTGGTCCAAGACTTCCCCAAGCCTGAGAATGGCATTGACCCTAGTCCTCAACATCTCAGACAGGGTGAGAGGGTGGATGGGGTCTCATTTCCGGATTCCAAGTAATTTTGAAGAAAGACCTCAAGGGCTCCATAGGGACATTTGGGGGAACACTTATTTCTTACATGCCATTTCATTTTGGCAAGGTCCTGGGTGTACCTCTGCTCTCTGAGGCTTGGGAGATCCAGGTTCCGTGGAAACTCATGCTCTTGGGATGTTCTGGAAGCAACGTGATGCTCACTGACTGTCACCAGCACCACCCTGCTTCGACTCAGCTGCTCAGGGAGTTGCAGAGCTGAGGCACTTGAGTGTCACTAGGGTGTTGGGGACCTTTTGAACCCTGGTAGTGCCCTGGGAGCGTCATGCATGCAGGTCACCCCGCACGAGGGATCCTGGTGCTGGCTGAGCAGCTGCCCTGCAGGAGTTTCCCAGAGGAACTAGACCATGGCAGGGCTCAGAGGTCACCGACAACCCCCCAGCAAGGGCCTGAAGGTTCATGGTGCTGCTGTGCAGATGGGGCACTGAAGGGCTCTGTCCAAGGATAAATAATTGGCAATGCGTCCCACCAAGTTCTCGGACAATAAATATACTTTCTTGCTTCCTCAAGGGGTAGTCGCTGACACTCAGCAGTAAGTGAGGGAGTAGCCCTGGGGATGGTCTCTGGGCAGATTCCAGCTGTGCTTCGCAGGTGTGGCCCTCAGCTTGGCCAACCCTATGCAGCACCCACGGGCTGCACGCCAGGCTTCAGCGTGAGGCCACTGGGACCCTGGGGAGCAGAGCCAGAGCAGAGAGACTGTTTTAATTCTTTGGAGAACCAAATCAAACAGAAATGTAATTCAGCATTTGTAAATAGAACACCCACAGTGCTCCCTCTGGCGCCTATATGCGTGTCTCTGCTGTTTACTTAGCAAATTATCCCGTAGCCATTTCACGGGTGAAACATCTTTGCTCCTATGTCCCGGCCTTGCAGCCTGGCGACTGCCAGCCTCGTCCCTGGGCCCGATGCATTGCCCCCTTTCGTCTGTATAGTTCACAGAGCGCACAGGAGCCTCCTGCCGCTGCAGCCCCGCCTGGGATCCTGATGTCTTGGCTGCGGGGAGGGCCTCCTGCTGCCCCTCCTGCCAGCACCTCGCCCTCAGGCCGATCCTGGGCAGTGGGGCAGTGGGGCAGTGGGGCAGTGGGGCAGTGGGGCAGTGGCAGGGCTCCCCCAGGGGTGGAGGCTCTGCGGGCAGAGGTCTTCGCTGGCCTGAGAGCGGCCATATAAGTGTTCCGGTGGGCAGGGCTCAGGGGCGAGGCCCCAGCCACGGGGCGGGCGGACTGGGTGGTCCGTAGAGCTCCAGCTGCAGAAGGCATCTTTGCAGGAAGCTGAGAGGTTACCACCGGCTGCCAGCGGCTCCTTTGAGCTGAGGCCTCTGCAAAGACACGGTCACCCCAGAGGGCGACGACAAGCAGGGGGAAAGGCATGGGTGCATGTGAGTGGGTGCGCCCGAGTGTGAGTGTGAGTGTGTGACTGAATGTGAGCATGTGTGGCTATGTGCGTGAGTGTGTGTGGCTGTGTGCAAGGTCAGCCAGCCGTGGTTCACTCACTAAAGCCCACTCTTGATCCTGGCAGGTTTTCTGGGGCCTAAAGGACATTTGAGGTGGGAACTCGGAAGAGCAGGAAGACACCCGTCACCCCTCTCACCCAAGGCCCTGCGGGGCTGTTGCTGGGGTTTGCGCACACCCGGCCATGTTCACAGCTACAGGGTCTCCTGATGGCCAGGTGTGAGGTCACTGGGGCTGGGACTGCTCAGGCAGACGCTGTGTCAGCTGTGGGTGTTTGATAAAGTGAAAGGAACAGTAAAGGAAAAAAGGCAATTGAAGCAAAACCCAAAACAAATCTCAGGTTCTCCCAGGTACATAGTAGGTGCCGAGCAATGCTTCCCTCTGGGCCCGGATCCTCCCCGTCTCTGCCTCCAGGACCTGGAGTGGGGAGGCGTCCACAGCGGTGGCTGGAGGTGACACCACCCTCCAGAGGGGTGTGTGCTGGTGCTAGGTGTCTAAGTGGGGTCTCCCCACAGCTGCTCCCCGCCGCTGTCAAGGGACACTGAGGAGGGCAGCCTCGAGCCAGCAAAGAGCTGCCAGAGGTCCTACCAGGGCCCGGGGGTTCTCAGCCTCCCGGGTAGCACTTTCCCATCAGACCTTTGACAACCACATTTTAAGGAGGAACACATACAGATAAAACCGAAAAACCTTCACCGTATCCTCACTTGGGTGTTTCTGCTAGTGCTTATTTCTAAAGTGAACACAGTCTACTCCAGAACTCTTTAATATAATAAAAATATAACTCAGGGTCAGGTATGAAACTAATGACACAAATTCAAAGGATTAATGTCATGGGATGAAACAGCTTCAATGAAGAAATAATCAAACTCTAGCCAGACCCAAATGGAAAGAGATGGAAGCATATGAACAATTCCAACAGTGATCTGTTATGAAGGAAATTATGAAAACATGTATAAAATATTTATTTTTAATAAGATGAATGTCCTATCTCTTTAAATGAAAATAAGATTAAACTCTTAACTTATTATCAAAGCATAGCAGTGACTGTGAATGCCACCTCTTCATGCGGACAGAAATGCTAATTTTATTATCTTTATTAGTATAGCTATGCTTCTTGTCTGCTTTGTTCTTTTTAAATTTAAGTAAGTAGCAATAAGAAAGCTTTGGGGTTTCATTTATATGAAGTGAAATCTATGGAACAAGTATCCAACTAGGAAATGTGACAGATTCAATAATTATGGAGCCAGAATGACTTCTTACACTACAAGACTCTGGCAAGGACATCTTTAAGACGAATGAGGGCTTGAAAGGTAGAAATATGTGAGACCGCCTTTCCCAATATGAAAAGTATGAATCTATATGTCGCTTTGCAGGTGACACTCTCTGGGAAAATGATACTGACCATTGCATTAACTTGGAGGTGATTTATTTGGAAAAGGACGGAAGTCAGCATCATGGTTTGCAAAGTCCTGTCCTCAGGTGTGACCCTGGGTACACAGTAGGCACATGGGAGGAAGCCCAGACAGGTGAGTTACAGAGGCCCTGTGCATGTCACTGTCATGCATGGCCATACAGGGACCCTTGGTGGCCCAGCCTCCTAGCCCATGTAGTGCAAATGAGATGGTTCAGGACAGAGGCTCCTGGTCCCTGGGAGCAGTGACCCTATGATGGAAATACGCCATCAGATCTCGGCAGAAGCCCAACAGCCAGGGGTTCGAAATGTGCCAAAGGGCACATGTGCAGTCATTTACTGCAAAATAGTCAGCAATAGAGAAGTCTCTAGCAGAACCTAGATAGAAAGCATCAGAGGAGGGTTCATTAAATTTGTTCACAAAGTAGGACAGAATGAAGCCATTAAAGGTATATTTTTGAGGATATTACATAAATGGCAAAAATGATAATTATATGATATTAAGTAAAAAAGGCAAGATGAAAACAATATATCCAACATACCTCTATTTACACAATTTACTGTAGAAACATCTTTCTCTGTATATGCAGAATATATGTGAATATGTAAGCATATATATTTTATATATGCATAAATATAAATGTGAAAACAACACACCCTCACCTCTGAATAGCAGGTAGGAAAAGTAAATATAAACAGTTTACCTGTGATTTATTTTATACTTCTCTTTTGACCTTTTTTTGCAATGAAAATTTCTATGAGTGAAATTTCATTTCAATTAATTTAGGTTCATTCTATAATTTAGAAAGTGACCTATCTTAACACATATCACAACATGTTAAAAGGTTATGTATATACGATAGGAGAATGAAGAGAAGCATCTCTCAGAAGTCTGGGCTCCACTGGTATTTTCATTTTAAAAATTTCACAAAATTGTTAGATAAGAAACATTATTTCCTGGTTGTTTTTTTTATTAACTTGGTTACTTACGAGTCTGTGACTGTTCTCTTAAATAGGTCTTTCTCTTCTCGAACAGGTCTTTCTCTGAGCTATCTGTTCATACCGCTATACTCTCTTCTGTTGAGGTCTTAGTGTTTTTTCTTACTAACTTGTAAGATTTTGTAAAGTTGTGTCAGTTGCAATATTTTCTCAGTGTGTCTGCCACTTTTATTTTTTAAGTATGCAAAGGTGTTAACTGTTTATATGGTCAAATGTATCAATGAGCATTTGCACATTTCTCCAAAAACTTACATATTTGGTTAGATCAGTGGCCCTATTCCTTTCTAGTATTTTATGTATTTGTATTTTTTTTAGTTTTTTAAACTATCTTGCTATCATAATCTCTAATGCCCACTTGTCTGCAATGTGCAATTGTCACATATCCAATGAAAATATTCATATCTTTCTGGGTGTGTCTGTTTCTTCATTTGTATATTTTGGCATCAAAGCCTAACTCTAATAATAACCTTAAAGCAGATTTTACAATCTTCCAGGTTAAATAATCTTTATTTTCAAAAATGAGAGCTGGGGAGAGGGATGGAGGGGGAGAGGAAGAGAGGTAGGAAGTAACAGAAAAGTTTGTTTGCAGTATTTTGTTATTACTTCAGATAAAATTTCAGAAACACTGTCACATTTACCTCCAAAATGGTTCCCATGCTAATTTGTTAAATTAAAGCTGTGGGTTTGCAGTTTCTCCTTGGACCCCAATTCTTCCATATCCCTCAATTTGAAATGTTTTTCTCCACATGGGTCCTCCTCATTTCTTGATCTTTTTTGAGTTTGATAAATTATATTATCTTCTCCCATCATATATTTAAAGGATCATTGGTGTTTGACATAAACACCCCTGAACTGGTGGCATTATATGTATATATCTCCTCCTGTTGCCCTGCTATTTCATTTACTGAATCATTTTTGTTGATTCTAAAGCATCATCAAACAAATAAAAACCACAGGATGGGCAAATGATCCTCATTTTATTTTCTGCCTTCATCACTTTGCCTCATATTTCTGATTCATCACACTGCATTGCTCATATATTTAGCCTTTTCAAATACATAAGATGCACACAGAACACTTAACTTACGTTATCTGATTCAATGTTCAGGTTCTCCCTAAAGAACCAAGCAAACCCTCACCCCAGTCACAGGGCTGGCTGGTGGCAGAGGTGGAAGTCAAACTGCAGCTGACCTGGGAAGCCAGTGCCTGCAGGTCACCTGAGCCCGGGAGGAGTCAGGTAGTGGCACGGGGCACACCTGTCCATCCTCAGATTTCCATCCTCAGGAGTTCTGCTGGTAATAATGTTGATTGTTGGGTTGAGGCAAATATTCCTCATCAGAATAAATACATACTTAAAATTAATGACATGTACTAGTTGAATATTACTAATTAATAATATTAGTGTATTATGATTATTACATATAATTAATATATAAAGATGTTAATGGGTCTGCCAATCAAACATGTATTTTTGTGACTATGTGGCTTCTAAATACTTAACCTATTAATGTGCTATCATATTAGTAGATTTATTATTAAATTAAGTTTCTTTTTTGATAAATGAACTTCAAATTGGCAGATCTGTTGAACTGGATTCATTAGTATTTTATGCAGTAATATGTTGGCAGATATCTAGCCCTCTGAATAATTATATGCATCTATGTGGAGGTAATTGTGAAATGATATATACATGCACATTTTAAAATATATTTTACTGGTATAAGGGATGTATAGCATATATCAACAAATAATAAAATATGCAATACTATTTGCTGTAAATGCCATAGAATCAATTGATTCTTAGAACATTTTGTTGGATTTGCTAAACTCTTGACTGTGCAGCTAACGTATGGTTGCAAGTGCCGGTCAGTCTGAACACGAGACAGGTGTGCAGGGTCGATACTGTGCGAGAACCTCGCTGCTTTGCCAGTGATGGGAGCTGCACTTTCACTGAGCCACACATTAGTTTTCTTTTTTTTTATTTTATTTTATTTTATTTTATTTATTTATTTATTTATTTATTTTTAATAATTATTTTTTATTGAAGGGTAGTTGACACACAGTATTACATTACATGAGTTTCAAGTGTACAACACAGTGGTAGAACATTTATATACATAATTCTAGGTTCCAGCTATCACCCTACCAGGCTGTTACAATATCTTGACTATATTCCTTATGCTATACATTACATCCCGGTTACTAATTTATTTTACCATTGGAAGTCTGTCCTTTTTTTTTTTTTTTTGTGAGGGCATCTCTCATATTTATTGATCAAATGGTTGTTAACAACAATAAAATTCTGTATAGGGGAGTCAATGCTCAATGCACAATCATTATTCCACCCCAAGCCTAATTTTCGTCAGTCTCCAATCTTCTGAGGCATAACAAACAAGTTTTTACATGTAGAACAAATTCTTACATAATGAATAAGTTACATAGTGAACAGTACAAGGGCAGTCATCACAGAAACTTTCGGTTTTGCTCATGCATTATGAACTATAAACAGTCAGTTCAAATATGAATACTCATTTGGTTTTTATACTTGATTTATATGTGGATACCACATTTCTCTCTTTATTATTATTATTTTTAATAAAATGCTGAAGTGGTAGGTAGATACAAGATAAAGGTAGAAAACATAGTTTAGTGTTGTAAGAGAGCACATGTAGATGATCAGGTGTGTGCCTGTAGACTATGTGTTAATCCAAGCTAGACCAGGGCAATAAAACATCCACGTATGCAGAAGATTTCTCTCAGAACGGGGGGGTGAGGTTCTAAGCCTCACCTCTGTTGATCCCCAATTTCCCACCTGATGGCCCCCCTGAGACTGTGCCTGTCTTAGGTTGTTCCTCCCTTGAGGAATCTTACCCGTCTCTGGCTAACCAGTCATCTTCCGGGGCCATACAGGGAAATGTGAAGTTGGTAAGTGAGAGAGAAGCCTTATTGTTTGAAAAAGTTAGCTTTTTACTTCTTTGCATATTTATGCCCTGTGGCTTCTATGCCCAGCATTTGTCTTGAGGTATCTTTACCACTTGGAAGAATTATGATACTCGGTAAATTTGATATGAGGCACGAATTCTATTTAAGGGTTGTAATTAGGAAGGAAGAAGAAAAGCTATAGAAGTAGCAGGCGGAAGAAAACATGGGAAGATTGATTATTTCTTTGATATATCTTCTTGTAGAGTAACTTCAGCATGTATAGGTTTTAAGCTACTACTTAAATTGCACACACACATTAACATAATAGGAGTATAGTTACATAACCAAAGCATATCTGTAATTACCAGCCATCTGCAGTGAAACCAAGAAAACCAGTTAGGCACCTTAGGCATTTGTGAAAACTTATCTATGATATGGTGGATATTGTCCAAATGAACTTGAACAGTCTGAGAGAAATCAGACAAATTAAAACAACCCATTCCTGGGGACTGTTCACATGCCATATGTTCTTTTAACAATAAATAGTTTGTAGTTGTAAGACTTTGGAGCGCTACAATTTGCACTTCTCCAAATTCTTGGTTGAGTTCCAACAGTATAGATCCAGTCCAATTTTGTTGTTTTCCTGTATGCACAGGCCAGCTTAGATATCTCCTTCCTCATTCCCATGGCAAGTCCAGGAACTGGTGGGATGAGTGCATCTACAGCTGTAGCAGTGCGTGGATCTTTGTTGGGGTTTTTTGATGATCATCTTCTGGCATGAGTCTTCCAGAGGGTGCAGATGTTGGAAGTTCTTTTTCATATCGTATCTTAGTTCATTTTCGGGGTAGCCCAATTAGGCTTTGATCCTCTGTATAAACACAAAAAGACCCTTTGCCTACACTTTTATATGCCCTTTATACCCTTGTGTAGAACTCGTTGGAGGTTACCACACAGGAACTGCCCTTTTTTTTTTTTTTTTTTTTTTTTTTTTGCTATCACTAATCTACACTTACATGACGAATATTATGTTTACTAGGCTCTCCCCTATACCAGGTCTCCCCTATAAACCCCTTTACAGTCACTGTCCATCAGCATAGCAAAATGTTGTAGAATCACTACTTGCCTTCTCTGTGTTGTACAGCCCTCCCTTTTCTCCTACCCCCCCATGCATGTTAATCTTAATACCCCCCTACTTCTCCCCCCCTTATCCCTCCCTACCCACCCATCCTCCCCAGTCCCTTTCCCTTTGGTACCTGTTAGTCCATTCTTGAGTTCTGTGATTCTGCTGCTGTTTTGTTCCTTCAGTTTTTCCTTTGTTCTTATATTCCACAGATAAGTGAAATCATTTGGTATTTCTCTTTCTCCACTTGGCTTGTTTCACTGAGCATAATACCCTCCAGCTCCATCCATGTTGCTGCAAATGATTGGATTTGCCCTTTTCTTATAGCTGAGTAGTATTCCATTGTGTATATGTACCACAGCTTCTTTATCCATTCATCTATTGATGGACATTTAGGTTGCTTCCAATTCTTGGCTATTGTGAATAGTGCTGCAATAAACATAGGGGTGCATCTGTCTTTCTCAAACTTGATTGCTGCATTCTTAGGGTAAATTCCTAGGAGTGGAATTCCTGGGTCAAATGGTAAGTCTGTTTTGAGCATTTTGATGTACCTCCATACTGCTTTCCACAATGGTTGAACTAACTTACATTCCCACCAGCAGTGTAGGAGGGTTCCCCTTTCTCCACAGCCTCGCCAACATTTGTTGTTGTTTGTCTTTTGGATGGCAGCCATCCTTACTGGTGTGAGGTGATACCTCATTGTAGTTTTAATTTGCATTTCTCTGATAATTAGCGATGTGGAGCATCTTTTCATGTGTCTGTTGGCCATCTGTATTTCTTTTTTGGAGAACTGTCTGTTCAGTTCCTCTGCCCATTTTTTAATTGGGTTATTTGTTTTTTGTTTGTTGAGGCGTGAGAGCTCCTTATATATTCTGGACGTCAAGCCTTTATCGGATGTGTCATTTTCAAATATATTCTCCCATACTGTAGGGATCCTTCTTGTTCTATTGATGGTGTCTTTTGCTGTACAGAAGCTTTTCAGCTTAATATAGTCCCACTTACTCATTTTTGCTGTTGTTTTCCTTGCCCGGGGAGATATGTTCAAGAAGAGGTCACTCATGTTTATGTCTAAGAGGTTTTCGCCTATGTTTTCTTCCAGGAGTTTAATGATTTCCTGGCTTACATTCAGGTCTTTGATCCATTTTGAGTTTACTTTTGTATATGGGGTTAGACAATGGTCCAGTTTCATTCTCCTACATGTAGCTGTCCAGTTTTGCCAGCACCACCTGTTGAAGAGACTGTCATTTCGCCATTGTATGTCCATGGCTCCTTTATCAAATATTAATTGACCATATATGTCTGGGTTAATGTCTGGATTCTCTAGTCTGTTCCATTGGTCTGTGGCTCTGCTCTTGTGCCAGTACCAAATTGTCTTGATTACTATGGCTTTATAGTAGAGCTTGAAGTTGGGGAGTGAGATGCCCCCTACTTTATTCTTCTTTCTCAGGATTGCTTTGGCTATTCGGGGTCTTTGGTGTTTCCATATGAATTTTTGAATTATTTGTTCCAGTTCATTGAAGAATGTTGCTGGTAGTTTCATAGGGATTGCATCAAATCTGTATATTGCTTTGGGCAGGATGGCCATTTTAACGATATTAATTCTTCCTAGCCACGAGCATGGGATGAGTTTCCATCTGTTAGTGTCCCCTTTAATTTCTCTTAAGAGTGACTTGTAGTTTTCAGAGTATAAGTCTTTCACTTCTTTGGTTAGGTTTATTCCTAGGTATTTTATTTTTTTTGATGCAATTGTGAATGGAGTTGTTTTCCTGATTTCTCTCTCTGTTGGTTCATTGTTAGTATATAGGAAAGCCACAGATTTCTGTGTGTTGATTTTGTATCCTGCAACTTTGCTGTATTCCGATATCAGTTCTAGTAGTTTTGGGGTGGAGTCTTTAGGGTTTTTTATGTACAGTATCATGTCATCTGCAAATAGTGACAGTTTAACTTCTTCTTTACCAATCTGGATTCCTTGTATTTCTTTATTTTGTCTGATTGCCGTGGATAGGACCTCCAGTACTATGTTAAATAACAGTGGAGAGAGTGGGCATCCCTGTCTAGTTCCCGATCTCAGAGGAAATGCTTTCAGCTTCTCGCTGTTCAATATAATGTTGGCTGTGGGTTTATCATAGATGGCCTTTATTATGTTGAGGTACTTGCCCTCTATTCCCATTTTGCTGAGAGTTTTTAACATGAATGGATGTTGAACTTTGTCAAATGCTTTTTCAGCATCTATGGAGATGATCATGTGGTTTTTGTCTTTCTTTTTGTTGATGTGGTGGATGATGTTGATGGACTTTCGAATGTTGTACCATCCTTGCATCCCTGGAATGAATCCCACTTGGTCATGGTGTATGATCCTTTTGATGTATTTTTGAATTCGGTTTGCTAATATTTTGTTGAGTATTTTTGCATCTACGTTCATCAGGGATATTGGTCTGTAGTTTTCTTTTTTGGTGGGGTCTTTGCCTGGTTTTGGTATTAGGGTGATGTTAGCTTCATAGAATGAGTTTGGGAGTATCCCCTCCTCCTCTATTTTTTGGAAGACTTTAAGGAGAATGGGTATTATGTCTTCCCTGTATGTCTGATAAAATTCCGAGGTAAATCCATCTGGCCCGGGGGTTTTGTTCTTTGGTAGTTTTTTGATTACCTCTTCAATTTCATTGCTGGTAATTGGTCTGTTTAGATTTTCTGTTTCTTCCTGGGTCAATCTTGGAAGGTTATATTTTTCTAGGAAGTTGTCCATTTCTCCTAGGTTTCCCAGCTTGTTAGCATATAGGTTTTCATAGTATTCTCCAATAATTCTTTGCATTTCCGTGGGGTCCGTCGTGATTTTTCCTTTCTCGTTTCTGATACTGTTGATTTGTGTTGACTCTCTTTTCTTCTTAATAAGTCTGGCTAGAGGCTTATCTATTTTGTTTATTTTCTCGAAGAACCAGCTCTTGGTTTCATTGATTTTTGCTATTGTTTTATTCTTCTCAATTTTATTTATTTCTTCTCTGATCTTTATTATGTCCCTCCTTCTGCTGACCTTAGGCCTCATCTGTTCTTCTTTTTCCAATTTCAATAATTGTGACATTAGACCATTCATTTGGGATTGCTCTTCCTTTTTTAAATATGCTTGGATTGCTATATACTTTCCTCTTAAGACTGCTTTTGCTGTGTCCCACAGAAGTTGGGGCTTAGTGTTGTTGTTGTCATTTGTTTCCATATATTTCTGGATCTCCATTTTGATTTGGTCATTGATCCATTGATTATTTAGGAGCGTGTTGTTAAGCCTCCTTGTGTTTGTGAGCCTCTTTGCTTTCTTTGTACAGTTTATTTCTAGTTTTATGCCTTTGTGGTCTGAAAAGTTGGTTGGTAGGATTTCAATCTTTTGGAATTTTCTGAGGCTCTTTTTGTGGCCTAGTATGTGGTCTATTCTGGAGAATGTTCCATGTGCACTTGAGAAGAATCCTTATCCTGTTGCTTTGGGATGTAGAGTTCTATAGATGTCTATTAGGTCCATCTGCTCTACTGTGTTGTTCAGTGCTTCCGTGTCCTTACTTATTTTCTGCCCAGTGGATCTATCCTTTGGGGTGAGTGGTGTGTTGAAGTCTCCCAGAATGAATGCATTGCAGTCTCTTTCCCCCTTTAGTTCTGTTAGTATTTGTTTCCCATATGCTGGTGCTCCTTTGTTGGGTGCATATATATTTAGAATGGTTATATCCTCTTGTTGGACTGAGCCCTTTATCATTATGTAGTACCCTTCTTTATCTCTTGTTACTTTCTTTGTTTTGAAGTCTATTTTGTCTGATATTAGTACTGCAACCCCTGCTTTCTTCTCACTGTTGTTTGCTTGAAATATGTTTTTCCATCCCTTGACTTTTAGTCTGTACATGTCTTTGGGTTTGAGGTGAGTTTCTTGTAAGCAGCATATAGATGGGTCTTGCTTTTTTATCCATTCTGTTACTCTGTGTCTTTTGATTGGTGCATTCAACCCATTAACATTTAGGGTGACTATTGAAAGATATGTACTTATTGCCATTGCAGGCTTTAAATTCGTGGTTACCAAAGGTTCAAGGTTAGCCTCTTTAGTATCTTACTGCCTAACTTAGCTCAGTTATTGAGCTGTTATATACACTGTCTGGAGATTCTTTTCTTCTCTCCCTTCTTGTTCCTCCTCCTCGATTCTTCATATGTTGGGTGTTTTGTGCTGTGCTCTTTCTAGGAGTGCTCCCATCTAGAGCAGTCCCTGTAAGATGTTCTGTAGAGGTGGTTTGTGGAAAGCAAATTCCCTCAGCTTTTGTTTGTCTGGGACTTGTTTAATCCCACCGTCATATTTGAATGATAGTCGTGCTGGATACAGTATCCTTGGTTCAAGGCCCTTCTGTTTCATTGTATTAAATATATCATGCCATTCTCTTCTGGCCTGTAGGGTTTCTGTTGAGAAATCTGACGTTAGCCTGATGGGTTTCCCTTTATAGGTGACCTTTTTCTCTCTAGCTGCCTTTAACACTCTTTCCTTGTCCTTGATCTTTGCCATTTTAATTATTATGTGTCTTGGTGTTGCCCTTCTTGGATCCTTTCTGTTGGGGGTTCTGTGTATTTCCGTGGTCTGTTCGATTACTTCCTCCCCCAGTGTGGGGAAGTTTTCAGCAATTATTTCTTCTAAGATACTTTCCATCTCTTTGCCTCTCTCTTCTTCTTCTGGGACCCCTATAATACGGATATTGCTCCTTTTAGATTAGTCACACAGTTCTCTTAATATTGTTTCATTCCTGGAGATCCTTTTGTCTCTCTCTATGTCAGCTTCCATGCGTTCCTGTTCTCTGATTTCAATTCCATCAATGGCCTCTTGCATTCTATCCATTCTGCTTATAAACCCTTCCAGAGTTTGTTTCATTTCTGCGATCTCCTTTCTGGCATCTGTGATCTCTTTCCGGACTTCATCCCATTTTTCTTGCGTATTTCTCTGCATCTCTGTCAGCATGTTTATGATTCTTATTTTGAATTCTTTGTCAGGAAGACTGGTTAGGTCTGTCTCCTTCTCTGGTGTTGTCTCTGTGATCTTTGTCTGCCTGTAGCTTTGCCTTTTCATGGTGATAGGAATAGTCTGCAGAACTGGGACGAGTGACGGCTGGAAGGACTTCCTTTCTTGTTGGTTTGTGGCCCTCCTCTCCTTGGAGAACAGCGGCCTCTAGTGGCTTGTGCTGCGCAGCTGCGCGCAGACAGAGTTTCTGCTTCCTGCCCGGCTGCTATGGAGTTAATCTCCGCTGTTGCTGTGGGCGTGGCCTGGCTCGGGCAGCTACTCCAAAATGGTGGAGTCGCGTTGGAGCAGGAGCTGCTGGGAGGCTATTTATCTCCGTAAGGGGCCTCCCTGCTCCCTGCAGCCCAGGGGTTAGGGTGCCCAGAGGTCCCGGATTCCCTACCTCTGGATTAAGTGGCCCGCCCTGCCCCTTTAAGACTTCCAAAAAGCACCCGCCAAAACAAAACAACGACCACAAAAAAAAACAAGAAAAAAAATTTTTTTAATTAAAAAAAAAAAAAAATTTTTTAATTAAAAAAAAAAGGTGGTCGTTCGTTTTTCTTTATTCTCCGGTGCCAGCCTCAGGCCTCTGCTCCCCGGTCTTTCTGCCCTGTTTCCCTAATATTGGGGTCCCTGTCCCTTTAAGACTTCCAAACAGCGCTCGCCAAAACAAAGCAGCAAAAAAGCAAAAAAAAAAAAATGGTCGCGCGCTTTTCTTATGCCCTCTGTCGCCCAGCCTCCAGTGCCTGCTCACTGTTCTTGCTGCCCTGTTTTCCCAGTATCGAGGGCCCTGCACTCTGGCCCGGATGGCTGGGGCTGGGTGTTTCGGCAGCCCTGGGCTCCGTCTCCCTCCCGCTCTGCCTGCTCCTCTCCCGCCGGGAGCTGGGGGGAGGGGCGCTCGGCTCCCGCGGGGCGGGGGCTTGTATCTTACCCCCTTCGTGAGGCGCTGGGTTCTCTCAGGTGCGGATGTGGTCTGGATATTGTCCTGTGTCCTCTGGTCTTTATTCTAGGAAGGGTTGTCTTTGTTATATTTTCATAGATATATGTTGTTTTGGGAGGAGATTTCCGCTGCTCTACTCACGCCGCCATCTTCCGCCCCACCACACACATTAGTTTTCACATCGTTTCAGGCTGTGGTGCTGTTCACGGTACACTGGTGAAAGAAGTGACACACTTTTAAGTTCAACTTTTTCTCCATCATTTTTGCAGCTTTAGACAGTCACTAAAAAAAAGCAAGAAACCAAAGAGCGACTTGGAGCATCTGCCAATGTTTGTGGTGTGAATCTCCCTGGGGGCGGTGGGTCCCCAGTTGCCACCATGACCTCCCGGAACGGAGCTGGGAAGAGACCTCCCATGGCTGTGGTGCCCGTGCCCACCAGGTGCGAGAGGCTTTGGCATCCATCACAGCAACGTAGTTAGGCAGGTTGCAGTATTTCCTTTTTTAAGGCAATTTGTTTAATTCTAGGTTCCCATAATTTAGTTTTTAATGATGGCCATTTTAAATATCTGACTTGCAAAATGCCTGACTCAGAGCGGCTGGCTCTCATGGGCGGTGATCGCTTCGAGTGTGAGACCAGCCTTTTCTCTACTTCTGTCTCCTTCACCAGGTTTTCACACCCAGATTTGTGCTGTTTTCATAAATTGAACCGAATAGTTTTCTATGTTTTTTCTTCAGCTTTCTTAAAATGGTTCTTGAAATTTTGGTAGAATTTGCCAATAAATCCATCTTGTTTTCAAAACTGCTATAGAAAAATTATTTGATTTTTTAAAAAATTCTGTTCATCATTACTGATCCCTTCAAAGTCCCTTCATCTTGAACTAATTTTGGTCATTTTTATTTACCAGAGAATTATAAATTGTACTGATGTATTCAAATGATTAATTTTAAAAGCCTGTGCTCATAAGCCTTGGGATCCCCTGCCTTGTGCCTGTGAGCCGGGGGAGGGGCTCATCCCAGGGGTTGGGGACTGGGACGGGGTGACGCTGGACCCCGGGGGGAGGAGGCCGTCCCCAGCAGGATGGGGCTGGGGAAGCCCCTCCCACCCCAGAGCCAGACCCCTGGGCTTCAGGACTGCTTATTCCTTGGGGACTTCTGGTGCCTTCCATGGTGTCCGCGGAGCCTTAGTCTGCACAAACACTTGCGTTCCCTCTAACCCTTCACAGACTTGCAGTTGGTCCAGGAAACCGAGCAGCTGCTGGGTCACTTTTGACCGGTCGCCCTGGGCCCTTCTGGTGCCGTGTGTCGGGGGCTCTGTGCGGTCCCTCGGGTGGCCCAATCAGGCTGAGCCACAGCCTGCAGGTCCTCTGCAGCCCTCTCCCCAGTGGGGAGGGCTTCCCGTTCCCACCTGGTGTGTCCCCACTGCAAGTGGCAGGCATCTCTGTGCAGGCCTCAGCTTGAGTCCTGCTCAGGAAACACCTGCAAGCCTGAGGCTGAGGAAACAGCGGCTAATCAAGCTAAAGGAAAAAAATAGGTGACTTAAAAAGGTTTGCAAATTTGTTGGGGAATGGAAATTAAATTATTCATACTCTTCACCAACCTTTTCTAAATCCAATGATGATAGTTCTATGCATTCCTGAGAGGCATGAGTGGACTCCTAATAAATATTTTGTAGTCTGCTATCATTTATATTATACCAATTAATTCACTATGAAGGAAAGGGGTGAAATGGCACTTAAAATCATACAGACAGGATGTGGCAAAGAAAAAGTCATATTAAACTGAGAATCTTAGCTCTTCCATGAGTGAAACAGAATATTTTCTTTTAATTTGGTGAACCAGACATCACTTAAGAAAAATGTGCTGTTTACAGGATGCAGCCTTACATAACGGTTCCCATCGTGGATGCTTGGGTCCTCTCAGGGAAGTCTTCACTGAAAATCTCAGCCCACAGATTTCCAGAACAGAGACAAGGGGGTGGTCCGTGGGTGGCCCAGAGTTGATTGACTGTTAGCAAGAAAGGAGGGAGCGTGAGCTCTGTGGTGTGACTGGCTTGTAGCTGTCCCTACTGACCCACGTGGACAGACTGTGTCCACAGGAGTGTGAGCTCAGTGAAGGTGTACAGGAATTTCTAGAAGGTAGAAGTGAGACGGACACTCTGTCAGCAAAGGGAAGTACATTTGGAAACAATTATTGGAGTGATTCAGGATTATTGGACTTCATTCTAAGACAATACAGGTAATTTACATGACTTGTTTACATAATTATTTTCAACAAATGTTTATAATTATTTACTCCATAAATATATTTCTATGTGTTAAACATATAAACATTCTATAGTAAATTGTACTTAGAAAATAAAGATAGCGAGTGGACATTACAATATGGCAATTCCCAACTTCACCGGGCAGAGCCCTCAGACATCCTGGGGTGTCCCTGTGGGGTGCAGGGGCCCAGAGGGGCCGCCGTCCCTCAGCTGGCAGCTGACCCGGACAGGCACAGCGTCCTCATCTTTAAGGCTAAGAAGCTGCTGCCCAGTAAGGCAGGGCCGTCTGCAGTGGGTGAAAGGGCAGTCACAGTCCTGCAACTTCTCCAGGGCTGGGCGAGCCTTGGGCCCACAGCCAGGCTGTGCACTGGGGCTTTGGCAGGGCCTGAGAGGTGGTGTTTTATGGGGACCCATCTCTCCAGACGGGGCCCTGAAAGGGTGTGCAGGGCTGCAGCTGGCGAAGCTGTGCTCCTCAGCGTCCCAGAGTCCCACCGAGCTCTTTGGCCTGTACAGGCCCTCAGAGTGCTGGTGAAAGGCACCCCATTGAAACTGACCGGCCCAGAGTTTAATTTATTGAACCAAGTGGACTCTTTCTTCCCTAAAGTCCTGTAAAAACCCATGAGATTCAAGTGTTAGTGCTCCTCTCTGCTGTGTGCATGAAACAGCCCCTATCGCAGTCTTCAGGAACTGTCCTTCCAGGCCATGCCCAGGTGCACATGGCTGAATGCCTGGCTTTGCTCCACCAGAAAGCCCTAGTTCTCATGAAGGAAGTTCACCTCTGCGCACTGGAATCCAGTGCTTCCCGAGCTGCAGAGCCTGAAGGCTGCTCCCTCGCTACTCCCGCCGTCGCTGTCATCTTAAGTTACATGCTCAGCCCCCTTGACTTGCGCAGCAGCTGTTTGGTGACCTAACCTTGTAGACAAATATGAGCCATAAAGGAGAGAAGAAGCCCCTCCAGGAGCAGACTGGGGTGGTGCAGGCCTCGGAGGGCCCTCCTTGGCCACGAAGGCAGCGTGGGCTCGTGCTCGGAGCTGGGGTCAAAGTTGGCGAGGTGGTTCCGTGAGTCTGTGGGCGCGCCCACCCTACCCGAGTGCCCCAGGGGCTGACGAGCCCCCCAGCCTTCCCCTAGACACTCTCTAACGTCCCCTCCCTCATCTGAGCTCTTCCTCTTTCTTCTTTCTATTTTCTTAAAATAATGTTTTGAACACCTTTTCTTTTAACCAAGGAAACCTGAGGGTGCCATTTCCCTTGGACCCCTGTGCGCTGTCTGCGTCTGTGGGCCTCTCTGCTGCTCAGAGAGGGTCCAGAGACCATCCCTGGCCGGGCCTGGCTGCCAATCCGTAATGTTCCTGGCCATGATTAATCTGATAAATAATAAATATATCAATCTAGTCTTTTAGACAAGGACAAATTCTTACCAGCAGGGAGGCATGTGGCCTCTTTTACAGCTGCCTGCAGTGCTGGGATTAATTATTTAATGCTTAATTCTTTGGGAAATGAGAAAGTTTTGATTAATGCTGTCCAGCGTCGGTCCTTGCTTGTTTGATATGTGTCAGATAATTTTTCCTTACAGTCACTCTGAAGAAGCCAGAGGCTACTGTCACGGAGATCAGACACCAAATTTCTAAAGATTAATTGAAGTGAAATGTAGAGAAAAGTGCCATAAGTGCCCACCTGAGATAACCCTTCTCTGGCTAAATTCAGCTCCATCTAGGGCGTCTGCCTCCCTGTGTCCTCATGTACAACAACACTCGTTTTCAATGCTGTGAAAAAATGTTTGGTTTCCAGTCAATTGTCTTAAGCTTCTCAACACTAGGCCGCAGGCTTAACCAGGGGCCCTTCTCAAGAACGATAGGAATGTGTGGCTATCAAGGGTCCATGTCTCCGTATGGTGCTGAATTCACGCTCTCTGTGAATTCTGCCTCAAAACCCTTTCTGCAGAGCATTCAAACCCAGGTCCAAAGCATGTTCTTGATCTCAGTTGACTGTAACAAATGACTTCCTGATCTCTTCATCTGCTCTACAAAGGCACAGCTCCCAGAGCTGCAAATCAAAGACACAATACAATTAACCTCATTTCCCAACAGTCACCTCAGTTCTAAACATGTCCACAACCACCTAGGCTAAAATCACTGCTTTACCATGATTCTCTACCTTCATTTAGCAACCAGGAAAACAGGATGCTAGCTTGGAAAGGAGGGAGACAGCTCAGTGGGATTTAAAGATGGGCGTCGAGGATCTGTGACCAGGATGTTGTCTTTAGGATCTGAAGCCCACACAGCCGCACGCCAGCTGGATCAGTTCACAAGGCAAGTTCTCCTCATTCTTGTTTATTGAAGTATAATTGGTATACAGTATCCTATTTTGTTTCAGGTGTACAACATAGTGATTCAAAATTTTGTGCACTAGGAAATGATCCCATGATAAATGTAACCATCTGTCCCCATACAAAGTTGCTACAATGTTGATGACGATATTCCCTATACTGTATCTTACATCCTTGTGGCTTATTTATTTTATAACTGGAAGCATGTCCTTCATGTCCTTCCCCTATTTTCCACAGCACCCCCAGAACCACCAGTTTCCTCTACCTATGACACTGTTTCTGTTTGTTCATTTGTTTTGTTTTTTGAATCCCATATATAAAGGGAAATCATTCAATATTTGCCTTTCTCCAGTTTACCTCACTTAGTATACCACCTTCAAGGTCCATTCCTTTTTTTATGGCTGAGTAACAGGTGTCTTAAGAAACCTGTTCTCCATCAGGTGAGACTGAGTGAGGCCCCTCCAGGGCCTGAAGGGCACTGGCTTCTTCTGGACCTGGGGCACTGCTGTGCCATGCAGGGAGATGTGTCTTCTCCTGGTCTTTGGCCACGGCTTAACCAGCGCCTTGTGGCCAAGAGCCCTGGGGGCTGCAGTGGTTTGCTTGGGCCCTACAGCCTGTGGCGGGGCATATGCCCGAAAGGCAATAATGACGCAAAACAGAGCCTGCGGTTCTCTTTGAAGTGAGGAGCTGACGGAATGGCCCTTTACTAGGGCAAACTAGACCTGCAGCTTGGGTTAAAGCCACACATCAATTCAGCTTGCCCGTGAGCAAATTCTGAAAAGTGGCAGTTTATACAATAAGCAGCCTGCGTTGAACCCAGAGGTGGGGCTCAAACAGAAAATGAAATCTGGTGTCAGGGAGAAGCAGCGGGGTGGCAGGTAGGGGGCAAGGGGCGTTTGAACCACAGCGCTGGGGGTGAGGAGCCTTCACCGGATCAGCTTGCAGAGAGCCCACGGGAAGCGCAGAAAAACTGCAAAGAGATTTTCATGTGCTTTGCACAGCAGCTCAGGCAGCTCATGAGGAGGAGCTCCTAAGCGGCATTGGGTCTGTTAAAAGTATCACAAGCCTTCCACGTCCGCTGTGCGCACACCGGCGCGGTGCCCAGAGGGGAGAGCCAGGAAGCAGCTCCTGGCATGCGCTGGGGATCTGAGCGTCGATCCTGCCCTGCCCTCCTTATGCACACTCGGGGGGCTCAGGTATTCTGGCCACTTGTCTCCTGCTGGCTGCGTGCTGACTCATCCACTTCACAGGCAGGGCACGTCCCCTCTGGGAGATCAAGTGAGCTTCCCAAACTCACGAAGGGGATGCGAGCCTGGGCCGCTGGCTGCAAGTCCCACCACTTTCGGTGCCCTGGAAGAGCAGGGTGGGCCGGAGCCCGCAGGAACGCTTCCCTGGACGCCAGCCGGCTGCAGGCCTTCTCGCCAGAGGCCGGGCGCACACCGACAGCGAGCCTGCAGGAGAAGCCGGGCCTGCGACAGGGCCCCCACGCCAGGCAGGGGCTGCGGTGCGCCCCTGCCGGCCCGCGGCGGGGCCCTGGGGGCAGCTCTGTGAGGCTGCACAGCACGGTGCCTGCCGCGTCCTCCGAGGGCCCAGCCCACCCTCACGCTCTGCCCAGATCGTCGGCCACAGCACCCAGTGGGAGCCACCACGCCCTGACCCAGGCTGGACCGAGCCATGCTCGCCCTCGGCCCCGCGGGGGCTGAGAGGTGGGCAGGGTCAGGCCTCGCCGCGTGCCCGCCTGTCCAGCGTCAAGGCCAGGCCCGGAGGCGCCCCTAAGGCTGTGCTGCGGACAGGCGGCCCGGAGGGGCAGGGAGGGTCCTGGTCCTTTCTGCACCGCCGGGACCGCCGGGACCCCCGCCACCAGGGGCTCACGCGGAGGGGCCGTGCGCGCAGGCCGGTGGAGGGGCCCCTGCAGCCCGCAGAGAGCTTCAAGGTGCCCCAGAGTCCCACTTCCTGCTCCGGGGCACCACCTGCGCCGGGACCCCGCCTGCGGATACGCCCTCCGCGACGGGAAGCCATTTGAAGGGGCATCGGTTAGGGAATTTGTACTTTCTGCTGCTTTCTTCTTGAACCTATTTGCATTTTAAATAATTAAAACATTAAAACTGAAAAATTTATAAATGATAGCTGCTAAGAGACCCTGCCTGGCGGAAAGGATTATCACCCTGCTAGGCTTGCCCTGTGCCGTTGCCCCCACCCCCACCCCGGGTGCCCCCAGGCATCGCCGCTGGGTGGCGGGGGCAGCGCATACGACACACGAGGGTGCGCGGACGCGTACACACACCTCACCAAGGACTCACACAATCACAGTACACACAAACCTGTCAAAGA
Organism: Manis pentadactyla; assembly: GCF_030020395.1. Taxonomy (NCBI): domain Eukaryota; kingdom Metazoa; phylum Chordata; class Mammalia; order Pholidota; family Manidae; genus Manis; species Manis pentadactyla. Next base: position 140,581,146 of record NC_080020.1, on the reverse strand, counting down.
GGGCGCACATCACAGCGGAGGCACACCCAGCTCCGAGGGCACACACAGCCAGATCCCGCCGGGCCTCCCCCTCTGCACGTGTCTCCGGCGCCCCGAACCCCTCTGCCCTGAGGCCTGTGTGGGGAGGACCTGGGTGTCCCGGGCTAGCTGCCCCCAGGGGGCTCTACTCCGCCTCGCCCCGCGCCCTCCCACCCATGTGCTCTCTCTGAAGTTCGCTCGCAGGAAGGGTGGGTGGCAGAGCCGCGGGAGTGACAGGCGCCTGGTCCGGCGCGGCTCTGCCTGCTTGTAACAAGCGCCGGGACACCGGGAGCCACAGAGCCAGGCCAGCCGCCTCATCAATCACTGTGCTGACAGGCGCCTTCAGTTTGTTTGTCCCGCTCTGCATAATAAGTGAGCAGATCAGGTTTAATTAGATATTGGGTAATCAATCATTGCCAACAAGCCCCCAGCCTGGGATCCAGATGCTGCGAGGGAAGGGGGAAAACAAAGCCTGCGGACCTCATCTTGTGCGCGTGAACGCGGCGCAGGGGCACCCACCGTGGCGAGCCACCGCCGCGCTGCCCGGAGATGTCTGCACGACGCGCGGGGGAGTCATTCGCATCTGGGCCCCCAGTCCCAGACAGCGCCTGGGTGACATTTTACTTTAACTGCATAATTACTTTTCAATATAATATAATATGCAGACCTGAGGGAGGAAGGGAAAGCAATTAAATTAAGCACCGGCCCTTCCTCCTGCTGCCCCCGTACTCCCCTCCCCCACACCCACCGGTGACCAGAAGCTGTGCTCAGCCCGGAACCGCTGAGCGCCAAGGTCCGACACCAGGAACGCGATGGTGCCTTTCCCGGGCCGCTGCTCAGAGCAGGGGCCTGAGAAGATCCCGGTTCAGCGCTGCCATCAGTTCTGAGGCTCTCGGATCATGACTTCCTACTCTGGTATCAGGAGCCAGTTTCCCCACAGCTCGATAGATCCGTGCAGATCATTGACCTGGACTCATTTCCTTATTTTGAAAACCACATTGAACCTCAGGGATAGGAATAACAGGGAGCATCATTGTATTCATTATTTGGATGTCAAAGGTTATGTCAATTCTCGTTTGAATCTAATTAGACACAAAGGCTGTGGGGTCTATTATGAAACTGGAGACTTGGAGTGTTCACTCAGGGTCAGCGGGCAGACCCCCACGGCCCCTACCGGGTGCTGTGTCAGCTGCAGCTCCAGTAACGTCTTTGTCTTATAAAATGTAAACACCTATGCTGATTCTGATTTTGATCCCTTCTGCACAAGAGGACTGGATGCCCCCAGCTCCTGGCAGACCCAGTGGCATCCAATGAGGGATGAAGTGGGAAAGCATCTGCCCCTTTTCTCCTGTTTTCTCCATGTGGTAGCAAGATTCTCCACTCACAGTGGAAAGAGGACAGGTATGGACATGTCACAAGCAAACCAACAATTCTGGGATTTGGTGGAATTTCTTGAGTGGGTGAGTAGATAGGTGGATGGTGGTGGATGGAAGGATGGTGGACGGATGGTGGATGGATGATGGATGGTGGACGGATGGTGGATGGATGATGGATGGTGGATGGATGGTGAATGGATGATGGATGGTGGATGGATGGTGGATGGATGGTGGATGGTGGATGGATGGATGGATGGATGGATGGATGGATGGATGGATGGCGGATGGTGGATAATGGATGATGGTGGATGAATGGATTTATGGATGGATGGTGGATGGTGGATGGATGGTGGATGGATGGTGGATGGTGGATGGATGGTGGATGGATGGATGGATGGATGGTGGATGGATGGTGGATGGTGGATGGTGGATGGTGGAGGGGTAGGTGTGTGTGGGGGTGGATGGATGAGGGGATGAATGGATGCTGTTTGTCTGATGGGAGCTTGCTTCAGGATCCTTGTGTAAGGCATCATTAGCCATGGAATGATTCTTCAACTAAGAGAGGGCCAGTGACTAATGGGGTGCCAGTGAAGGTCTGGGGGACATTTCCCACCCAGGTTCATTACCCACCAGGTTCCTCCCCACTTATAAGAAAAGGAAAAACAGTTCCCCTCAGATTAAGTAGCCACTGAGCTGAAATAAAATTTTTGAATAATATCTGGTTTTTATGTATCAGATTCAAACCATTGTATGGAAAAAGGAATTTGCGTGTGTGCTGTTGGCACATAAATGCGCCTGCTGCACGCACTGACATCTGAAAGCACAGGGCCGAGAGCTCCCTGTGGGCAGGGCGGCCCTACCCCTGGCGTAGTGCATGTGAATGCCATCGGGGACTCGCCACCCCACCTCCCACTCTCTGGCAGGCAGCCCCATGTGGGGCCACCACTCCCCTCCTCCTGGGTTCCCAGGCCTGCTGTGTGGCCCGCCCCTCCCCAAGGTGCCTGCACAGCCACTCCTCCTCCCCTGGGGGAGAGGAGACTCATCACCCAAGGTGACTGGGAGGGTGTTTGTGTGGCATGGCAAAGACAGACCCTTTCTACTACGTACAGAGCAGGGGTGCAGTTGGGGTGTGGGTGGGTTGCATGTGGAATGTGAGTGGGCTCTCTGTAGGGTGCAGGTGGGGTCCCCGTCAGGTGTGATGGGGTGTATGTGTAGTGTGGGGGCCCAAGTGGGGCACACCGGGCTTGGCTGCGCTCCCTGGAGGGCTATTGGGCTGCCCAGGTCAAAGGCCAGCAGATCCTCTACCCCCTGGAGATGTGGCTCTGGGCCGGTCAATGGCTAAGGGCTATGAGGGGCAGAGATGAAGGACCCAGGGTGGCCGCTGGACCCTGGGGATGATGCAGGGATCAGGCAGATCTGTGGCAGGGACAGAAGACCGTGGGGGCTGATAGCATGGGAAGGGGGCACCATATGACTATCTGTCAGCAAGTGGGGCCCGTGGCCCGGCGTGGACTGCCTGGAGCACATCTCCCCCGAATGCCCCTTGTGCATCACAGTGAAGCCACCCTGGCTGACTGTCTCAGGCTTGTGAACCCGCCCACTGCCGCAATCCTTGACATGGTTTCCCTGGTGTTTGTATTTAACAGGAAGAGACAGAGTGGAAATACAGTGTGTGGGGAGGCGGGAAAGAGCGGTTTCTGCTCCCACCGCACCTGGGGAGGGTGGCAGGACCGCAAGTCCCCGTCCACATTCCTGTCATCCAGGATGAGGCCCTGACCACGACAGAATGTTCCATTTGCTCAGGGAGAGAGCCCTAAAGCAGGGTTAGTGCAAACATTAAGTGGAGAGTGAGAAGGTCACAGTTTAGGAAAGAAAGCTCTCTAGAGGCCAGGACAGAGAAATAAGCAACCTTCACACCTGCGTGGCCCTGCCTGTAGCACCCACACCCCAGGACAGGAAAGCCTTTCCTGTTTGCTCCAAGATAGAGCCATTCACAGCCTCTGTTTCAGTCCAAGGTGGCCTCCAAGCATCTGACGAGGGCCCAGTGAGGGGGTCCTCACACCCCCCGGCCCCAAACTCTTTGGAACAGCCGCCCACCCAGAGACGAGGCTCGAGTGTGGGACACAGGCCTGCCCATTGACTGAGGGGTGGCATGGACAGGTTCCTCTGTGGAGACAGAAGCAGGGGACCTGGGCCTAGGACAGAGAAGGATGTTCACAGAGGCAGGCCAGGGAGCCTGTGGGGACCCAGGAGGCAGCACACAGGGGGACACTTAGCCTGCAGGTGTCAGTGCCCCATAAGCCACCCCGGAGATGGACCCAGGGAAGATGGGATCACCCATCACCGTAAGGCCCTGGGACACACAGAGCACGGTCTCTGGCCCCTGGCATCCTCTAGCAGATGCCCCAGTGGGGTGGGCTGGGTGCTTTGCTCCTGGCCACTGCTCGGTCACGGGCAGCACACCCCCAAGGGGAGCGAGACCCCCCAGGGCCCAAGGGAGAGGGTGGATGGGAGCACAGCAAGGACCCCAGGACAGGGGGAGCCCCCGCAGAGGGAAGCAGCCACAGGGGTGGGGTGGGGATGGGGTGGAAGGTGCCTGTCCGGGTGGAGGCAGGGGTGGCTGCAGACCCAGGGTTGTGCTCAGGAGGCCTCACCCAGGATAGGAGAGAAATGTGGCCCCAGTGAGCTGCTGGGCTTGTGTGAGCTCTTGGACGCCTTCTGCACACGCCCAGCTGCCTGAGTTTTCCTCTTCCCACTGGTGTTCTTGGTTGAGGATGAAAAAGAAAAATTCCTTCCATTTGAGACTCTAGACCATTCTGTCTGAGCATGGCCCTCTTGGACCCACACACCTCAGGATGTCCCTTTGCAGGTGTCTTCCTGCTCACCTGGGCAGAGAGGTCCCTGGGGGAGAGGCGGCGCCTCTGAGACCATGTCATCCCCCCAGGCGTCCCTGCTGTGTTTTCACACCTGGGGACATTGACCCATGCAGGCATTCACACCACCTGGACAGAGAAATCAGTCGCTGAGTCTGAGAGCAGGTTTCCTCCCAACAGGTCCTGCCAGGTGAGTGTGGCCCTGGGGGTCAGGAACTGCACACACCCAGTGTGCCCTGAGCCCCTGGAGTTTCCAAACAGCGTTCTAAAGCCTCTAAGGAGACATCTGTCCTGGGCCTGCTGTTGGCTTGATGACGGACATCCAAGTGCCTGGGTGACTCTAAAGGCCCCATTTGAGTTCATGTCACAGATCCACAGCCGGGGGACCCAGGCGGGTGGAATACAGATGGCCTGCAGCACGAATCTACACATTGGGGTTTTCTTCAAAGACACAGGCTTCCTTATTTTCCATTTACAACTAGAGAGCTTGCGTCCTGTGCAGAAGCAGGGCTGGGGAGGCATGCTGGGTAGGAGGGCTGGGTCCTGCTCTGCCAGGACCCTCGCCAGCACGGGACAGTGGCCACGAAGCTCAGGACAGCTGCTGGCCAGTGTTTGATCAGGGATAAAACGTGCTGAGGTGACAGCATCTTGTTCTCCCTGCTTTTCAGGGACCATCATTAAATATGAAGCAGGACATGAAGAGGCCCAGGAGGTCCTGAGCTCTCCCAGATGCAAGAGACAGACAAGTGGGAACCATGTCACGGGCAGTACCCATCTGTGTCTGCTCTTCCAACCCACGGAGTCCCCGCATAGCCGGAGCCAAGGATGCGCTGCCGGGCAGTCACGTAGGCCTTGGGAAGGTCTGTGGGATGGAGGGGTTTAAGGGGAGAAACACACAGACTTCTCCTCTGCTCCTGGAGGGGCGGGGCCCGCACTCTTGGGTTCCATCTGCTCTGAGCATGTTTGCAGAAGAATTGGCAGCTTTGTGCATGCGGTAGTGAGCTGTATATTGTTGGTGATTTTTCCTTTTAATAATACATTGATGTGAGCAGCTTGGGAGTGCCAAACACATTCCCTACAAAGAGTCAAGCGTTGAATGAGGCGCGTCCGCCTGGCCAAGTGTGCTCAGGTAGAAGCCTCCCAGGGGCCATCCTGCTGGCCACCCTTCTGGGGGCAGGGCTCCACCTGACCAGCTGTGAAGTGGAGCCCCCTGCCAGCTCGGCCAGTGACTTGGCTTCACAGGGAGGTGGGAGGATAGCGAGCTAGGAACCCGCTGCAGGACTGCCTTCTGCTCATCGCTGTCCTCGCCCTTTACTGCAAGTGGAGGAACGTGGTGTTCTGTACTCTGATGCCCCCCTTGGTCCATCTTCCTGAACCGGCTGCAGTGGGGCTTAGGGCCGGGTGGCACGGTGGTAGATGGTGGCTCTTGGGTGGGACCTCGCCACCTGCCTGGGTCCAAACCAAGTTGGGGTGCTGGTAATACTAGGTAAGGCTGGCCCCCATTCCCACTGGCCCTCAAACACTCAGGGGGCACAGGGAATCTGTTGGAACACATACCTGAATCCTAATGAAATCCATGGCCTGAGGAATTGCCTGTGGCCTGGAGGGGACGGGAGAGCTCTGGGGCCTGCTCGAGAAGCAGGTGGAAGGCACAGGGTGGTGGGCAAAGAGGCGATGGGCTAGAGCACCAGACCTGGAGGGCGAGACCAGCTGCCCCTTGTGCAGAGGCTGTCACTTGCGTAGGCATCTTCTGTCCAGGTGCCATGGGCACACACCAACGCGAGACCCCAGTGGCTTCCAAAGCCCCTTTATAGCCGATGACACAGGGACTTGGAGAGATGCCCTGACTTTCCCACACAGGACGGGGGTGGTTCATCTGCTTCCCTTGGCAGGGTCAGGCCCAGACCACCGTCCTGGTCACAGAAGTAGTAGACTGACACAAATGCACAGCCACATTCCCAAGTTCTGGGCCCTTCTTTTCTTCCCCCTTTGTTTTCTGTTCCTTTCTTTTCTTTCTTTCTCCCCATTTCCCTCCCTCCTCCCCTGCCAGCAGCCCCTTCCCATGGGCTCAGCCAGGAGACCTGGACTCCCTGTCAGAAGCCTGCCTGGAGGTTCGTTGTCTGGATGACAGAGGGGACAAGGGCACTGGGTCCCAGCGACTCCTCTCTGCCTCAGCAACCAGCCCTCCTCTTTCTGCGGGACCTAAGGCCACGGTCTCCACCAGCTCCTGGCCCTACTGATGTGGTGGCAGCTGAGCTGTGGTTCTCTCAGTGGATGGCCATGATAATGCCAGCTGGACAGAGCCCAGCGGGAAAGGCCCATCGTCCACAGGCCAGGAGGGGCTTGTTTAAAGGCTCATCTCTCTTGTATTTCCTCTTCCTGGCCACACAGCTCATCCATTTCAACCAGGGGCCTCACCCTGCAGGCGCTACAGTTCATGGTTGCCTTGGGGCCACCCTAGCCAGCCAATGCTCCAGGAATATTATTTTACAGTCCACAGAATGTACTCAACAAAATGTACTCAAACAAAAAGGGCCACACTCCTTTGTGTGGCAAAGTTCTCATTTGAAGTCTTTTTGTTAATTAGCAAAATAGCTCGAAGTAACTTAGGCAAACTGAAGACCATAATTTTGTCTTGAACTTATTAAACTTAGAGCGATGACATGATAAAACCCGAGAAAGTAGGTTGTGCCATCAGCAAAGACTCTCCCGTTGCAAATGCAAGGGTGGAAGTGGGCAGGACCTCTGTTTACCACCTCAGCGGTGTAGGAATCTCTATCTCTATGCCCTGGGGGCCTGACATGACCTGATTCTGGGAGTCTCCCTCACCCTGCCCCATACCAGCCGGCTTGCCTGGGCGTCTGCTGCAGCCTGAGTGTAGAGTGCGTCCCTATCAGGATTCTGTGCCCCAGCGGCCCACCGCTTTCTTGCTCCGACCTGTCCAGACCTGTCCAAGGATGGCTCTGTGTGTGTTTGTGGTCGGCTAGGCAGAGCCAGGGCACCGTGTGCCAGTTCCTCTAGGGGAGGAGTCTCACCCGCTACAGAGAAACTATGCTGACGCTTTTGGAAACTATCCAGGAAGACTTCATTCAAGACTATTGCTATAGGAAATTGGATATTGACATGCATGGCATTCTCGATAACCTGGCTGGCTGGGCATCAACACTCAGGAATCCTTGCTGAAGCGGGGCTTGGGACTCAGCGCAGGGGAGGGTCCACGGAGTGCCTGCAGGCTGGGGAGGGGTCTTGGTCACATTGCTTAGGGTGTGCACACATCACAGGGAAGGAGCGTTCACAGCCTACCATGCTGTCATCAGTAATGCCCACTGGCACGCTCAAAGGTGACGAGGTCTAAGGTCACCAGGCCACAGGGGGGGCTTCACGTGCTGAACACCATCCACGGGCTCATGCTGGATCTGGGGCCCTGCCGATTTTGCCACCCATCCATCCGTCCCATCAAACAGGATGTGCTTTGGCCCCCTGATGGGTTGATGCAGCTGTCAGTGTTTCCATGTGATTAACCAGCACAGTGGACACTGGGAACTTGGGCGGATAATTTGTAAAGAAGAAGAACTCTGGGCTCTTGAAGAATGGGCTGGGAATGAGCCTGGCCTGGTGAGTGGAGATGACCTGCAAAACGTGCCAGTGCGGCCGCACAATTGTCTCTCCGTAGGAGTGACTAAGTGCCACCACCTGTACACGTATAAGCTGGGAGGCTTTTAAATATATTGCCGGAGCATTGCCTTGTCCATATGTAGTTTGTTTTCCCACCCAGCACACATCTTCACATGCACGGAGTCAAACCCTACCCTCTCTATTTTATTTATTACTTATTAAAACCTCCCAGGCATTCCCCAGAGTCGTAGGAAGAGCTTCACTCTGCTCCTTTAGGCGGCTGCCTAGCATTTTCTGGTGTCCGAATATGGCAAACACTCCACATCCCCTTCCCCGCCATGGCTGTGCTTAAACCTTTGCATGTTCTGGGGCTTTTCGGTCCAGGGGATAGATTCTCAGGGGTAAGACCCTGGGTCAAAGGGCGTGTGCTTTCTTAATTGCTTTAGATGATGACAGATGTTCAAAACATCGCATTTTCCACCAGTGGTGCATTTTGGTGGTTGCTCAAAATAACTATGTGGGTGACAGAATTTTTGTGTGTGTGAAACTTGCTTAAAAGAGGTGAACTCACCTGGGGTCACACTCCTTTGTGTGGAAAAGTTCTCATTCGAAGTCTTTTTGTTTACTAGCAAAATCACTCATGTTTGTTCCCATTAGCCAGACCTTGCCCCCCCCACCCGCCTCCCCGTCCCCTCCCATCCCCTGCCCTCCCCCCTCCCCACCTCCCCTCTCCCCTCCCCTCCTCTCTTCCCTGTCTCTCTCTCTCTCTTCTCCCCATCCATCTCTGTCTCTGTTCCCTCTCTCTGTCTGTTTCCGTCTGTCTCTGTCTCTTTCTATCTCTGTCTGTCTCTGTATCTCTATGCCTGTGTCTCTGTCTGTCTCTATCTCCTTGTCTCTCTCTGTCTGTCTCTCTGCCTGTCTCCGTGTCTGCATGTGGGAAGTTCCACCCACCTAGCTGGTGGCCTCTTCAGTCCCTCCCTCAGTTCCCCCTGGGGGCTCCCCTTGCTGCACCCCTGCCCCCGGCCTCCCCTCTCCGTAGCCTCTGGCTGGGGCGCAGGAGCTTGGTGCCAGATCAGCCTGTCAGTGACTCGTCCTCCTTTGTGAAGCCAGCAAGCATTCTCATCCCTTACTGAAAAGTAAGCAAACCAAAGACGAGGGTTCTCAGTTGTTTCTGATGGGGGTGGGCTTTGCTGACATTACCTGTAGGCCATCTGTGGTGGAGAATGACTCCCCAGACACCTCCATGCAGAGCACCCTGTGTCCACAATGTGGGGTGGTAGTGCCAGGGCAAGTCCAGCTCACTTCCTGTCACCCGGAAGCCCCCAGGTGCCTCCCACAAAGGTGGAGGAGTTGTGTGTGGGCACCGTGGAGTCATTCCTCTGGGGTTTCCGTAGCAGGTTCGCGTTCCAGCATAGCAAAGCTAAGCTAGAATCAGCAGCTTCCAGATGCCCCCAAACTTGCCATGACCCAGAGCTCTGGGGCCCTATCCCAGATGCGCCTGAGGAGCAGCCCGAGCCACCAAAGCTCTCCAGGCTCGGCAACAAGAGTGATTTGCTCCCTTTCTGTGCGTTTTTAATTTCAGAAGTTAGGTGAAGTCCCACATCTCCACATTCAAATTCCCTTCCAAAAATGGAGTGCCATAATTATATGTTAAATATGATTCAAATCTGCAGGGAACTGTAACTCAATAAGCATGAAGAAATTAATGAAAAGCTTAATTATTATAATAATACCATTAAAATCTAATAAAGAGAGAAAAAAAGTTGATTTCATTTATTTTAGCTGGGTCTCTCATATCCTTTTTTCCCCCTTTAGCAGAACTGTAATTAATTTTGACTTGGATTTTTTTGGAAAAGCTAAATTATATGCTATAGCACCTGAAAATACTCAGAGGAAAGGAAGTAGGGATATAGGATAAAGCATATGAGCTGATGCAGGATGTTTGCCAGGCTCTCCTGTGGGATTCATTTTAAGGGCTGCCATTTTCAGTAGGCCCACCCTTTTCACCACTTTTAATTATTTAGGACTCTCCCAGCTGCTGTGATTCCTGCCGTAGCCTCCAGGGCCATGCAGGTATAGGCGTTCTAAGGCTCAGGATGTTAATTCAATTAACCATGGCACTGAAGCACTGAGATGCTCCCAGCAGTAAAATGCCTCGGCTCTCCGCTCTTGGCCACATCCCCAAACACACAAGGAAGCTCGCAGCCCAAAGCTCCCGGGCCAGTGTTCCCATGGCAATTTTCAAATAAAATAATATGTTTCTTTGTTCATCCAACATTTCTGGTGGAGGCTAAGCATAAGCAGGAGCTACTCCATCACTAGGTGTGGGCAGCCAGGAGGTGAACACGGAGACTGGAAGCCGGGACTGGTGATTGCTCCCCACAGGAAGCATCAGCCTTTCGGAGACTGTGTATTTTCAAGATGATTCTCTTCGACCACTAAGTCACTGCCAAGAGGGTCTTCTCACCCCCTGGGTCCTCCACCTTTAGACTCCCAGTGGAGCCTTAAGCGTTTGTTTATTCCAGCCTTTACAGAGCGCACACTTGGCGGTGGACCCAGGTTAGTCACGGGCGTCCTTTATAAGGAGCATTGGGCTAGTTAAGAGGTGTGTGATTCAGCAGCTCAGAGGCCCTGTGCCTCGGAGACATCTGCATGCTTGTGGCTGGCTCCCACCTACAGCAGGGGTCGGTCAGATTTCTGTCCGCCTCTGTTTTGGTCAAAGGGTAACTAAGCACAAGTCCTGGCAGTGCCAGGTCTGAATTCTCTTCAGAGACACTTTCTCCACAGCCAGTTTTAAGTGGATTCACTAAGCCCATCGGCCAAATCGTGTTGCCGGAAGTATGCATCCCGCACACCCCTTGCTACCAAATGGCCAGACTTGGTGTGAAGTCCTGAAGCAGAGGTGCATGCGCCTGATGTGCTCAGCTGGCCGGGTGGCCTGTCTAACCTGGTTTACTGGGCTCTGAGCGGGCTTTAAAAGGGCAAGTGCTGCCTCCCGGAACCCCCAGTGTCAGGCCTCTGGGATGGCTAGTTACACTCCCTGAGGAAGGACCTGGAGTGCAGCCTGCTGGCCTGGCCACTTGGGTCTCCACCGGGCTTACTGGGAGGCCTTTTCTGCCTGGAGTGATGGCAGAAGGCAAGGCCTTTGGTCAAGAAAGTCAAGTGGACATGTTAGTAAGTCATGTCTAGAGTGAAACCAAGAGGCAATCAGACCTAAAAACACTCCTTAATGGGTAAAAACGTTAAGAGTGATGGCTGCCTGTGCACCTGGGCCTCGGGGCCGTGGGTGTACCAGCTGGCGTGAGCCAGCAGCTGGCCAGATCCCTGCTCCCACCTCCATCCACTGCACACCTGCCAGGCGAAGTCCCTCAAGTCCCCCTTGCGAAGGAATCCTGTGGGTTTCCCTGTGCCCCTTCAGGCCGGGAGGACTTCCCTGTGCACAGCCAGGCTTCTCCAATTTCACTGCTTTTAGCCCCAGTAAATAAGAGGCAATGGATGAGTCTGTGGATCCAACATTCAGTTCTTCATGGACGTTGCTCTTAATCTACAGAATGACTTGATAACCTGTATGAGACCCATAGCGAACCCAGTCAAGGTTTTCCCTGTGTGTGACACCTTCACAAGCAGCCCTCATCCGGGCCACCCACATCTGAACACTGGGAGCATCGGCGAGCACAGCCCAAGGTCCTGGGCAGTAGGGCTGCCTGAGGGCAGCTGGGTACCTGGTGGAAGGTCTTTGGCAAGGCTGATGGGAAGCAGGGTTGTGAACCCCTATCCTAACAAGAGTCTCCATGTTTCCTAATAGGCTTATACAAAACAAAAAGAGTTAAACCGACATATTTTCCACTTTAAAGCTCTGAATTCCTGTAGTTCTCTTAATGTTTTGTTTTGCACAGCTTGGCTACAGATTCTGAACTCCTCTTGGGATCTCAGTGTTTAAACATCTCAGCAAATTTAAATCGACCTCACTTTAGAGAAACACCCGTCTGGATGGGTATGTGTGCATGTGTGTGTGTGCATGAATATGCACGTGTCCAAAGCTGATTCCCAATGACTGGCTCTGACACATTGCATCCGTTATCTGCTGAAAGACAAGAGGAAACCGAGGCATGTCCGCTTCTTGCAGACGCTCCTGACTTTGGGTCTCAGCCCTGGCAGGGAGCTCGGCCAAGCCCCTTGCCTCTGTTTCTCAAGCCCACATGCAACTTAAGGGAAATGCAGGCCACATGTTTGGACCCATCCACACATACGTCATCAGCATATTTAGTAAGAGCTATTTTATGCCCAGAAACCTTTTCAACTAGTTTCAAAATCTTTACTTTTACAAAAGGAAGTGGTAATTGAGAAGGAATGGTACAGAGACCTCTGGGGAGAGGCACACAATCCCCAAGGGGCTTAACTCAGTCCATGGCAACAACCCCCAGCCCCACCACCAGAAACAGCAATTCCATGCGCAGATGTGTCCCTCAGCTCGTGTGCCCTGTCACGTAGTGATGGATGTCTCCCTGAGCACCTAGAGGGGAAAGGTTCACTTAGACAGTTAGAGACCCACACGAGCATGAAATGGACAGCACATTACTGCCATCCTCCTTCCTCTGCTTTGTACCTGTCCCTTCTGCCTTTCCTCTGAGCTGACAGGCTGGACAAACACCATCAAATGACAGCCTAGGCAGTCTTTGTGCAGCTCCTGCGTGGTATCTGCTCCCACCTGGAGCTTGACTGAGGGTGAGGTTGCACCATTTCAGCTTCAAGTCATCATTTACATGTTCTCCCAATATAGACACACACAGGCTCTTTCCCATGATTCTTCTAATTTTTGGCATTGCTGACCTTTCCTTAAGCCCAAACTTGACCGACCTTCCCCTCTGAAAAACCAAAGGATCGGGAGGCCCCGTGGTAAACTCAGCACATAGTTTCTTATATTTGTGACACTTTCTGGGCTCAAACGCAGCACTGGGGACATCTGTGCAGCCTCACTTCTTAATGGCTTCCTCCCCCGGCCACCTGGGTGGCTCTGGGACAAGGATACCAGGCTGCAAGCAGCACCTCAGGCCTCTGCCAGGCTGGGCTGACTCCCGCTCTGTCCTCCCAGAGGCCAGGACCTAGGGTCTCCACGGCCCCCTGGGTGGGACAGAGCCAGCCAGGACGAGTGAGAGCCGCTCTGGACGCCATTCCTGAAGGTCCTGCCTCTGCCTGGAGGTGGGCAGGAGTGTGTGTGTCTCACTTCTTTCCTGTGAAATGGTCTCCAGCATGGATTTAAAACATCTAGTAAAGAGTCAGGTCAGCGGGCAGGCTTGGTGCCCAGGCACACCGGCTGCAAGGGGTGAGGCCTTGTCTCGGTGCTGGGGCGGCAGCCTCTCTCTGGGGCTCCAGAAAGTGCTTACCTGGGACACAGCCTCGGCTTCACTCAGATCACTGCTGGGAGGCGGACTCCCCGCTGGCTGGGGAAAGTCCACGTGGCTGGTGCCGGCCAGCGCACAGCCCCTGACGGACACACCACCGCCCGTGGACACACCACCGCCCACCTCCGGGAGCGGAGTTCAGTTTATGACGCTGCTTTCTGCTCTGCTGACTAGGCAAAGGGCCACGCGTGCAGTCCCAGAAGAACTGTGCTGCTGTTGAGTCCTGCGGGCCAGCCTGTCTGGACACATTGTGTTTAAATCAGAGGATTTAAATCAAAACATTAATTTATGAAAGAGTAATTCCACCTTCCATTGCCTCTTCTTTAACTCTGGGTTAGTTTTTACTTTGTTTTATGAAACACCACTTTGTGTCTCCAGCTTTCCGAGGGGTCCAACTCATTAAAGCAGGTGTGCATCCTGGCATGTAGGCAGTTCAGGGAGCAGTGGGCCCTGTGGGTCAGCCCCAGCCCTGTCGCCCAGATGGGTGAGTGTAGGCGACATTCATGGCCTGCCTTCTGAGCTTGTGTCCGACTCGGAGGAGGCAGGGACTTCTCTTCAAATGCCACCCAAAGTGCTGAGAGGTGCAGGTGTGCGAGGGTGTCAGCGGTCATATGGAAATGCGTGAGGTCCGGTGGCGGAGTGCCCTCTGCATGGGTCCTACGCTGCGCCCTCTTGGGGCTCATCTGCACCGTGGGGAGGGAGCAGGTGGCCGGGAGCTCGGGGCAGCACTGGGGCCCTCCGGCCCCTTCGGGAGGGGACCCTCTCCCTCAGGCAGCCGATGCCAGAGCGCCAAATCAGGGGATTGGGTAGAATGACCCGGTCGCTGATGGGGCCCCTGCCACCAGGCAGAAGGCAAAGTGGAGACCCCAGGCTACCTTGCAGGCACCTGGCCACCCCAGAAAGCAGCATCGGGAAGCAGTCCTAAGTCTGCAGGTCACGTGGCTTCCACCTTCTCAGACTCCACGGGGCTGACAGAAAAAACGGGAAAAATCTTTCCTCAGTAGCCTGGATGGGCCCCATCAGAGCCGGCAACTGCCACCCGAGGTCCCCATCATTGGCCCAGCAAGCAGCACCTGTGGGCTCCTGCCCCAGCTCGCCTGCACAGCCAGAGGGAGACCGGCCACCACTCCCTGCCATTTGGGGGCTGTCCTCCCAGTGGGGTAGGCTCAGGAGACGGGGTGTGCTGCTATTTCCTGCTCACTGGGCAAATATGCTCCACGCCTTCATGCAGACCCGAAAGGAAGGTGCCCTGTGCTCACTGGGATGCCCATAGGTTCTCCATTAAATTCACAGAATTTCCTAAATTCGCAGGGTGAAATGCATTTCTTCAGGAGCCTGTGACTTTTACAACTCCACGTGTCTTCTTAATAATGAGCTGGATTCTGACTGGTCCCTGATGTCAGCAGAAGGCACCCACCAGATGTAGGAGCTGCCAGAGTCAAGCACTCCAGGGAAACGCAAGACATGTCGCATCGCCCAGACATCATAAGAGGACATATAATGATGACATTTGTTCTACAACGAGTTTCAGTCCTCCAGAAAGGAGGTGCGCTGGCTCATTTGGGCTGCCGTGTATTGTGTGGGTCACCTGCACCCCCAAATGAGCTACTTCTCAAGCGTAAATGGGGAGAAATGATCTATACAATTGAATCGCAAATGGAGTTTTACCATACTGCTGAAACAGGCTCAGAAGACAGATGAACCCAGACATTTTCCTGGTCTAAGGGGAGCCTGTTGTCCATTACTGGTGTGAGATGTTTCTGCAGAGGGCCCACGGCTCCCTAGGGGGCTTCTGAGGGACCACTCTTACTTTCAGCTCAGGGGGCAGTGGCCACCCGCAGAAAAACCCAGGGACTGGCTTGAAATGCAGGTTCCTGGGCACATCCCAGATCTTCTGAATTGGAATTCTGGGGGCTGGTGATGAGCTTAGGATGTTTATTTCTAATGAACTGTGAGGATGAGCCTGACATCCTTATATTCTGAGAACAAAGAATGCCCAGCACCGTGGGAGTGGAGGCTGACATCTGCCGGGGGCTGACCAGCTTGGGCTCTTCTGTCTCCTCGGGAAGCACAGACTGCATTCTGTTTGGGATCGAGTGAGAAGATGCCGAAACAGCTTTGCCAAGCTGACCTCTAGTCGCGTGACTTGGAGTGTGGTGTCTGTTCGTGCAGGAGCTTTTTAATCCAGGAGCTTTTGTGCCTTCAGTCATTTCTGTCCACCATAAAGTAGCACCCTAGCTTTTCCAGTGATTCTCCCCCTCTGAGGTCTGGGGGAGTTGGAACAGAGGGTCCCTTAGGGTCACTATGATGATGATGATTGTTGCTGGCCAAGGATCACAAGCTCCCAGCTGAAGATCGGGTCAGAAACACAGCCCAATAGGTCAGATTTGGCTGCATCTCACTGAGGTGGCCACCCCTTCATGTAAGCCTCTGCTGAGGGCTGAAAGGGATGAGGACCCACGAGGCTTCGGCTCTGTGAATCCCCCAGTTCCACTCTCTCACGGGTGGAGCTCTCTACTTAGATTTTTTGGCATGCTGACATTTGTCCACTTTGCCCAAATGGTCTCATGAGAGATCTGAAGAAGGGTTTGCTGAAGCCTGTGTGCACTATTTTTGCACATGCATCACACTACCAACAGGCCTTACTCTAACCAACAGCAGCAGGGATGGTGTTGGTTAACTTGCTCCTAGTGGAAATGTGTTCCCTTTGGGGCACCCCTCTGCCTGCAGACAGAGCCCCCCATGCTGGCCATTCCACGTGATTCTGCAAAGGGCCCAGAGGGGCTGCTGGGACTCCTTGTCTTTGTGCTGCTGGGGATGCCATCATGCCCATCTCCAGGCTCCTGTGTGTGTGTGCATGTGATTACTCACTGAAGATGCACTGGGGCAGCGCTGTTGTGTCCCCAACACAGAGCTGGGGAATGAAGAGATAAGCACGCCTTTCAACAGGCAGTAGACAGAAAGTGTGACCCTCATGATCCAGCAGTTCAGAGCCCTGCAGAGGCTGAGGGGGTACAGAACTTCCAGGAACTGTTGGGATGGTTCCAGACAGCAGATCCTGGGGTCCCTCCCCCACCCAGCACTCCTGAGCCCCTGACAACCACTCACCTGTTTCCATTTTAATAACAGTTTTCAAGAATGTCATGTCGCTGGGATGTCACAGTACATCATGGCCAGCTTTTTCACCCATGTGATTCTCTGGAGAGTCATCCAGATCACTGTGTTTCAGAGGCACATGCCTTTCCACTGCCGAGTGACATTCCACAGTGTGGGTGTGTCCGTTTGCTCAGCCACCTGCCTTTGGAAGGGCATCGGCTTGTTTTGGCTTCTGGTGGTTATGCCTAGAGCTCCTCTGAGCCTAAGTTCCCACTTCTCTGGGAAAATAATCCAGGAGTGTAACTGCTTGATCCAGTGGTATTTGCACATTTTATCTGTTAAGAAACCACAGATTGTCTCCCAGAATGATACCCCACTTCACACCCTCCCTGTGGTGGGTGAGGGATCTAGCTTCTGCATGTTCTAGCTAGGATTTGGTGGTGTTTTTTGGATTTCAGCATTTCTGATGGATGTGTAATGATGGATCATAGTTTCAGTTTGCATTTCCCTAGTTGTTAATGATGTTTAATATAATTTTAGGCACTTCTTTGCCATCTGCATATCTTCCTCAGGGAAATGTTTTTTCATGTCTTTTTCCCATTTTCTATTTGGATTATTATTTTTTAAATATTGAAGTGTAAGAGTCCTTTATATAATGAAGATGTTTGCCTTTGTATAACCTAGATGCCTATGTGCTTTGCACATATTTTCTCCCAGTCTATAGATCATCATTTCATACTCATAAGAGGGTCTTTTCACAGAGTTAAAGTTTTAATATTAATGAAGTCTTATTTATCAAATTTTTCTGTAATGGATCATGGTTTGGGATCTATTTACCTATCCATAGATCCCAAAGATTTTCTACATTTTTTTTCTAAAGTTGTAAAATTTTACATTTTATATTCAAGTCTCTGAAATATTCTGAATTCATTTTTGTATAAAGTATAAAGTTTAGGTCAGAATTTATTTGCTTATTTTTTTGTTTATAGATGTCCGATTTCACCCAACATCATTTGTTGAAAGATTTTCCTTTTTAAAAGCATTGAATTGCTTTTGGACTTTTATCAAAAATAAGTTGAGCTTGTCTCTGTGGGTCTATTTCTGGATTCTCTATTTGGTTCTACAATCCATACGACTCTCCTTTCCTGAATACTATACTGTCTGGATTACTGCTGGCATAAAATAAGTCTGGAAATCAGATGGTTCTTCCAACTTTATTCTTCTTTTCCAATTAAAAAATATTCTTCTAGTTCCTTTTCATTTCCATGTAGTTTTTTAATAGTATTGTCTATATCCACAAAAAAAACCATGGTAGGATTTTTATAGGTATTGAATTAAACCATCATTTTATCTCTACCTGCTTATACTATAATGTTTGAAGTGAGTTTCTTGTACTCAGCATATGGTTGTCATAGTTGTTTTAAAAAATCCACTCTGCCAATCTCTGCCTTCTAACTGAAATATTTAGGTCATTTTTATTTAATGTATTTGTTGTGTTAGGGATTAATTCTGCCATTTAGTTTTTGTTGTCTATGTGTTCTCTCTGTTTTTCATTTCTCTTTCTTTTTTCTGCCTCTTCATGGGTTACTTGAACATAATTTTCAGAATTCAGTTTTGCCTTCTTTGTAGTAGTTTTTACTGTATCTCTTTGTTTAGCTTTTATTGTGGTGCTCTAGCTGTTACACTACATAATTTATCATAGTGTACTTGTGACAACATTTTGCCAGCTGGAGTGAAGTGCAGAGGCTTACCTCTCTTTATGTCACTCTGCCGTCCTTGTTTGCAATAAGTGTCTTAAGTATTCCCTCTACATACCTAGAATAAAGTCAAGCAGTGTTAAAAGCTCTGAGTCAATCATCAAATGTAATTGGGAAAACAAGAGGACAAGAAAAACATACTGCATTTGCCCATAATTATATTCTTTCTGCTCTTCTTTCTTTATTCCTGGTATTTTAAATTTCCTTCTTATAATTTTTCCTCTGTAAAGAAATCTTCAGCTATTCTTTCAGGGCATGTCAGCTGGCAGTGTGTTTTCTTAGTTCTCCTTCCTCTGAGTGCCTGACACACCTTTCATTCCTCATGGCTGTCACCACGTGGTCAGGATTCTGGGCTAAGGGCTCTTTCCTTTCAGGGATTGAAAGATGTCACGTCTCTTTTGGACTTTCGGAGGCTCCAGCCTGCACACTTTCTGTTCAGAAATATGCTGTAATTTGGATCATTTTTTTCCCTGCAGATAAGGTGGTGTTTCCCTCAGCTCTTTCAAACATTTTTATTGTCTTTAGATTTTAGAAGTTTGACTTTGATGTATTTTTGTGTAAATTTGGGGGTTTTCAGCCCTCCTCTCTCTGTGACTCCAATGACATGAATGTCAGGGATTTTGCTGTTGTCTCGCTGGTCTTTTTCTATTTTCTCTCAGTTACTCATACTGGGTAATTTCTACTATTCTGTCTTCAGGTTTACTGATTCTGTAACTCTATGTTGGTGCCAAGTAAAATAATCACTTTTTTTTCTTTTTTTGTATTTGTATGTTTAGTTCTATTTTTCATTTGGTTTTTCTTCATATAGTCCCTTTTTTAGTGGCTGGGATGTTCCACTTCCTAATTCTATTTCCTCTGTGCTCAGACTGCTCGCTGAAGCACTGATCATGGCTGCTTTAGGATCTTGTCAGATTATTCTAACATCTCTGCCATCCGGACTTGGCATCTACTGACTGCCTTTGTTTCTTCATTCCATTTGAGATCTTCCTGGTATGTAGGATGATGAGTGATTTCTAACATTGTCACACGATAAGACGGGACTCTGATCTGACGGTGCCTTCTCACGGAGCTGGTTTCTCTGGGCTTGCCCAGTGGTGGGAGGAGGACTGGAAGTCCAGGCTCCTCAGTGACCCCCCTCGTGCCCTAAGGTGGGGGGGTTTCCATTGCTGCCAGGTCGGATTGCATTCTGGCCCCACGTGACTTCCACAGTCACCACAGGGCTGGCCTCATTGACGCTGGGCAGTGATCGAAGTCCTGACCCTCCCCCGGGCCTCCTCTGGCACCAGCCCAGCAGCGATGGGGGTGCACCTCATACCTTTTGCTTGGGGTGGAAGCTCAGGAGCCCCAGATAGTCTCCAGTGACCCAGGGTCGGGGTCCTGGTGGCAACTGGAGTCCAGTCTCCCTACTTGGCCTTTCCTGGCATCATCTGGCAAGGGCTTTGGGTATCTCACTGCAGCCTTGTATGGTTGGAAGGCCTGGTTTCACACTCAGCCAGTGGTAGTGTGGGTTGTGGGGGACACTGCTGACGTGGCATTTGGCTGGAGCGGGGAGGCTGTTGCCTAAAGTTGACTGTCCTGGTAGGCTGCTGTTCTCCTGCCCCTTTGTCTAGAGGGAAAAGATTGCTGTTGGGTTTCTTCTGCCCCTTTGTCATCTCTGGGTCTC
The DNA here is from genome assembly GCF_030020395.1 of Manis pentadactyla. Lineage (NCBI taxonomy): Eukaryota > Metazoa > Chordata > Mammalia > Pholidota > Manidae > Manis > Manis pentadactyla. The sequence continues at coordinate 140,561,346 of NC_080020.1, read as the reverse complement.
TGGCTTCTAAGCTCCGAGTCTGGGATACATGAGGTGGATAGAGGCCCAGCCAGCTCCCCACGGGGTCACCTCTGCTGGTCCTGGCCAGGAGGCCCTCTTTCTGCCTTACTGAATCATTGTGCATGCTTCTTGTATAACGTCTGGTTTTAGAGATGGGAATAGGGAAAAGGACATGTCCTCATTTTCCTAGAAGCAAAAGGTCTGCAATTCATTTTTCTCTAAAATAATGTCTTTGGTGATTTTGGGGGATATGAACATCTTAAGAATCAGTTTTGTGTTTTCTCTTGGAAAGGACATTGATTAACTATGACATTTCCATGACACAGCATCCCAGGCCAGCATAACGATGCTCCATATTTAGTGTCCCAAATTTCTTAAAGGTACATAGTATTAAATGGTGATTTTTGATCATTTGTCAAAAATGCTAATAGTACCAAAAATGCCATTTAGTATTAAAATGCATACTTATTTCTTCTGCATTTGAATAATTCCCCTTCTTCTCCAGCTCCTCCTCCTTCCCCCTCCCTTGTCCTTCTTCTTGTAATGTCTAGCCCAACTGGCTGATACCAACTGCTGCTTTCTAACAGGGAGGAGGACAACGCTCCATGAATCCCATTCCACCGTCCAGTACAGGTTCCAGTGCTGGGCTTGGTCCTTCCCCATTGAAATGGAATTGTGGGTGGAGAAGAAAATGTGTGAAGGCATTTTCATGCTCCCCACATCTCATTTAGAGAACATCTAACTAAGCCCGTAGCCCTGAACACAGTTCAGATGATGATCTTCCCAAACCTCCTTGAAGTTCCAGAAACCAGGGTAGACAGCCAGCTCAGCCTGGGGTAACCGCACCAGGAAATGACAGATCTGCACGCACACACTGGTCATGAGACTCTTAGGGCCTCAGTCAGGAATTGAACTGGTGCATTGTTCTCTTTGCTCGTTACCTGTCTCCATCTGCATGAGCTCTGTGTAAGCTGGAGTCTCCTTCATCACATGCCTGGCTCTACCCACACCTGGAACCAGGTGAGTGTCTCATAAATAGTCACTGGAAAAATTAATGAAGAAAATTTTCACTTTCGAGACCACAGGCATTCTGGAACAATGGGATTCCTTTTAGAAAGATATTCTTGAATATGAGCAGTTCTTCTGAACTTGAAATCCATTTGCCTTGATGAGAGCATGTTATTCTAATTCTAATGTCTTTCAACCATTTGTGATTTCAGAGCAGGGTCTACAAACTCTCACGCATGAGCCTGAGATATAAAGGGAAAAAGTGCAGGTCACCAGCCCAAACTTGAGGTATGAGGTTTAAAAGTGCTTTAACAATTATATCACACCCAAAAATATACTCCAAAAGGGAGAGAGCAATCTAGAGTCATATGAAAATGGCAAAATTATTTCAACAGCTGAGACCCATATATTTCCTGGGGGCATTTACATGCCTGTAATATTGACAATGTGGACATGTGTTGAGATTTTTCCCTGCGCAAACGTTGGTCAGAATGAAGAGCAAGTGACTCAGGAATGCAGTGTCTGCCCAGCAGGTTGAAAGTCTGGGATAGGGGCCTTAGGTGAACCAGGCATAAAGACATTAGATATGGGACAGATCCAGATATTTAAAAAATAATTAGAAATGTAAAGAAATTTCTCAGTCCAAAAGTCACTTAATGTTGGATGAAAGTTTCCAACAGAGAATGTGAAATCTATGAAATATTAAAATTAAATGAATAAATGGCCCTAATTTCAGCAATTGTTTTATGGATGGTTGACCAACTGGATATTTTTTTTAGGAGGGTTTCCTGCTCATATATTGAACAGGACTCCATGATTTCTGAGGCCACTGATGATGGCACATTCTCGGGACTGGAGAGTTAGCTGGGCTGCATTCTGCCCTCTTCTTCTCCTTGGCTAGGGTGAATGTTTGGTAATTTGCAGAATAAATAGCACAACATTTCTGAGCACTCCATTCTGTGCTGACAAATATACAAATGTGGAGCACATTAGGGAGGCATCCAGCATTTTCAATAATGCATGTTCCCCATCACTTAATTATTTTGAAAACATCTGTTGTAGAAAAAAGATGCTCTATAGGGGAATTAAGAAACCGAATGGATTAGCCACTCTATTAGCCACATTTCACTCTTTTAAGCTTTACGAGGTGTGGTACAGTGGGCACCAAATGAGAGATGGGACAGTCTTCTACACTCTGAGAAGGAACTGACCCTGGCATTGACTACCATGTGCCAGACCAATGGGCCCTCCTTGGAAATGACACATGGGGTGGAAGAAAATGAAGGCAGTCTGCACCATGTGCTAACATGGGTGACCATGGCTTCCTTTCCCTGCGGTTTGTTAACAACAGAAGGATCTCTTGTGGCAGGGCAAGGGCAGGGCCAGTGAGACTGCATGGGACTTGTGCGTGGAGGTGACAGATCCGAGAAGCGTTCAGGTGCAAAAGGGTGGTGACTTGGGGAAGCACGCGTTCCATTCTCCTGCAGTTGTGCAGAGTTGGTACAGGGGGGTTTTCTGGGCCAGGGCAGCCCAAGTGTTCATGAACAGCAGCCAAACATCAGGGAACTCAGGAAATGGGGCTAATTTCCTCGTTTGGAAAATCAGGAACCTGATAAGCTCTGCCAAAAGGATGCCCTGGGCAGGGCCTGTAGGTCAGTAATTTAGACACCATTGCTAGATATCTTCAGAAATTCACTTAGAAGAAGGCAGGCAGTCTAGACAAATACACACTGTTCTCTTTCATAATTTATTTTTTGTTCAGATAATTGCCTAATTTTCCCATGCGTTTTATATTCAAATTCATCCTTAGGCATGAGAAATAAAAAGGAGACTTCCAGCTCATTCCTGCCCTGGTCTCTGCTATAGGTTAGAATATGCTCTGAGTCTACGCACGCCGTCATGTGGGATGGCAGAGGAGGCCGGGGCCAGCCCCTCTCTGGAGGGTCTCATTTCAGGACTTCCTCCTACCCTCTCCCTGGTGCTGGGAGAACCCTGACCGTCCCACCCTCCACTGCTTAGCATTCAGCTGAGAAGATTCTTTTCATATTTGTCTCAGTGTGGCCTTTCTGGAGGGATAAATGAACAAATAAAAGAGAGAGGATAGAGAGAATGAGCAGATACAATGCCAAGTGGAACAGGAAGAAGCTTGAGAACTAGTGACAACTTCACTGTGACAGTTGTGGTCATGAAGTATGGTATTTGTTGCCTTTTGAAACATTGCAAATTACACTATTCTCCCCGACACTCTCCCCCAGGGTGTGGACCACCAGTTCTGCTCCTCTACCAGCTATACCAGATTTTTTCCCTATGGAATTTACACCTAATTAATACCAAGCAAAATTTGCTGTATTTTTTTTGCCCCTCAAAGCTTCAGAAATTTCACAGCCTCCCTTGGTAACTTACTCAAATATCAGGTATCTCCTGGAACTGGTAACTTTCTTTTCATGTTTAATTTAAAGGTCTTCTGCTTTGGCTTGTTGCCTTTTATTATGATTCAGTGAAGTCATGTCCATCCTAAAATTATTTGGAGGTGATGAAACATGTTTTTTAAGCCCCTAATTACATTTAAAGGTCTCCTATTTTAAAAACTACTATTTAATTTTGATTTTCATAGTATCTGCTACAAGAACAAGTTTGTCCACATTATGAAATTTATTTATCAGAAAATATTCATTGTTACATTATAGACCTCAGTCACATCAACGATTACTTTAAAATAGGTCCAATAAAAAGGCCACCATTTAAAAAATGATAAAACAATGAAAATAGTTAAAATACGGTTCTACAAAAATACAGTTCCTGTGTCCTTCAAGTTTCAGGCTGGGCATGGGCAGCTGGGAAATGAGAGCCCCTGACTGTCAGCGTGCTCCCCACCCTGCCGCCCACCGCTCCGGAGGGGCGCGGTCCGGGTAAAGGTCGTTCCGTCCAGGCTCAGCCAGGGGCAGTTCCCAAGAAGACACCGTCCCGTCTGCCCCATCAGCTCTGCCAGCACACGGTTTGTGTGTCCCCACTCCTGCTCAAGTCTCTGTGTTGTCTACAAAATCGTCTTTTCTTAAGATGTCTTAAGCGGACAAATTATTTGGGGAAAAAGAAGGAGGAAGACCTCAGTTAAGGTAACTATAAATTAATTAGAAATTTGAAAATTCAAGGTTACAAAACCTCAAACATCAGGGTTAATATCCTCACATTCTAACCAAAAGAGAAAAAAACTGTGTGTATATATGTGTGTGTTGTATTTATATATATAAATAAAGCAGAATTCCACTAAAATGCTCACAGGGTGCACTTGGATACCACAGGACACCGAATATCACTTTTGAATTAATATTTTGTATGATGAGCATGATTTTCATTGTGTGTATAAAATGTCCACTAAACACACATTTAAGGATTAGGGTATGTTTCATATATTTGAAGACTAACTTGTTATTTTAATAAATCAAATCTAGGTGGAATTTTAAATAATTTTCTAGTTCTTAATAACATCAAAGGAAGAATATAAATTTCATTTTAAAATCTGCCCGTAGTGTCAGGGTGGGCGCGCGCCCCGGGAAGCCCGCCCTGGGGACGCCCTGGCGTGAGGGCGCGGTGGGCTGGGAGTCCACGCAGGGGGCACAGCGGGGCCTGCGTCCGGTCCGGCGGGGGGGCGCGGAGCGGCGCTGTTTGCGCGGGAGCCTTAGACCCCAGGGGGGAGCCACGAGGGCCCCAGGATGCCTGCTGGGCGCGGCGCGGGGGACACACAGAGCGCGCCCCCCGGGGCCTGGAGAGGGAAGCCGGGAGGACCCGAGAGAGACAGGGGCACACACGGGGAACCCCGGGGACGCGCGTGCGGAGCGCTGTCCGAGAGACGGAGGTGCAAAGCCCTTCGCCGACCGGCCCAAGGCAGAGCCGGGCGCGGGTGGCGGCGGCCCGGGGTGCCCCGGATGGGCCGGGCCTGGGTCCTGAGGGCGCGGGCGTGGCGGCTGCGGGCCCCTGGGGCGGCCCGGAGGAGGGCGGCGGCGGAGGGCCTCGCCCCAGGACCCAGGGCCCCGCGTCGGCCGGCTGTGCGCTGTCAGCACAAGGGCAAAGCCACACGGCGTGTTTTCAGCACAGTTCTGTTTTCCAGTGCAAATCTGCATTTCTGCTCCTCGGATTTCCCCGAACGCCCCCCGCCCCCACCTCCCTGGAGATCTCCTGAAAGCGGGAAGCAGATCAGGCGTGAGCGCGAGACGGAGAGGGCGGCAGGGGGGGCAGAGTCTCATCAGGCGGCGCAGGAGGGCTTGGGGGGCGGATGGAAGATGCGAGTGGGGTGACCCGGCGGGACCCCCCGGGAAGGGAGCCGCGGGCGCCGCCGACCCCTAGAGCAACCAGACCGCCCGGAGGGTCTGACTCGGGCGGCCGGCTGCCGGCGGCGGGAGGGTCTGCGCACCTGACGGAGAGCAGGGGGCGCAGGTGCCCGCGTGTCTGCCCCAGCGGCCGCGGCCCCACCCAAGCACCGTGCCTGCGGTGGGGGGCTCACCCCGAGGGCCTGGCCTGCCGTCCCGGGGCTGCCATGGGGACGCGGGGCGGTGCCTTCCCACAAGCAGGTCCCTAGCCTACTAGAGACGCGGGCGCATCCTTCTCGAGGGCCCTTAACCCTTCCCTGGTGGAAACAGCAACTCACACACACCCATTAATTCAATATCTCAACAGCCCCAAGTTTACAATGTGAAGGTAAACTTCAAAACTATGTTCAAGTATTTCAGTAAAACTGCAAAATTATAAAATTCAAACTCTTGTGCATTTTTCTCCCGCAGAAGCTACTGGGTTTTGTCTTCCAACAAGAGGATGTGGGGTCCAGAACGCAACGAACCCAGGGGAGCACCCCGCACGGCAGGTGACAAGGAGAGCTCCTTGCAGCCGGCTTGGGGGCAGCTCCTTCGCACCAGGGGACACCTCCTCGCCAACTGGGCTGCCGATGGCCCGGTGAGGTTAACCGCTCCGAGAGGAACTGCCTAGCTCCCCCTGGAAGGTCGGGCGCAGGTAAGAGACAGGCAAAAGGGCGCTGTGGAAGCCAGGAAGAAGTCTGTGCCAAGAAAGAAAACCGTAGTCCACTCTGTGTTCTGCTGTGAATGCGTGCGCCCGTGCTGGGTGGGGGGACAATTCCACTAGGCCCTCATTGTCCAGAGTAGAAGGTGGAAACAGAATTTATAAACTTAAAAAACCAAGAAACAACAGTATAAATTGCTATTTAAAAATATGAAGTTAAGTCCTAGCAGAAATAATGGAAGAATCAAGAGCTCACTCTAACCCAGTGGAGCAGGAGTTGGGGGTCAGGTGTAGGTGGGCAGGGGATGCTGTTGGTAATGGCCCCTTTGCACACGACCTGACATTTGATGTCGAGTGTGTGCATGATCTGATCTGAGTTGGCAGCAGACAGGCCCTGGCAGCTGGTGGCTGGGCGCTGGCTTCCAGTTCCTCCTTCCCACACCTGGGCAGCATGTCACTAGCATGGCGGGCAGCCCTGGAACCTTCTTCCTAATTGTGCTGCCCTGGCTGCTACCATGATGAATGAATGACTGGTATCTTCCAACTGCTCAGATTCCCGGGCGCACGGGAAGTGTTGTCCATCATTTATCCAAAGATCCCTGGTGCTTTGTCAGCAAGATGCAGCAGAGGAGTAAATTAAATTTGTTGCCAATCAGACCCAAGAGAAGGGAAAGAATGCCATGGATGCAGTCGGTGGTTTTTAGCTTAGAGGGGTCTGGATGAATGAGCGCAAACCTCACTGTCAAAGGGAAGCTGCAGAGGTGCTGAGTTAGTTGCCTCCGTGCCACCTGCTGGTGCCACAGCCAGGATGCCCAGTGCCAACCACTTTCTCTGTAGGACAAACCCTTGAAACCATCAGCTCTCTGCCTCTTCCACATTCCTGCTCCGATAGGCTGCACTATAGGCTTACCAATAATCATTGTTGATGCTGGAGCATATCATCGTGATTATCTAACTTACCAAATGGTATTTAAAAGACAAAACATGAATCTGAATAAAAAGTGAGTCCTTGTTTCTATGAAGTCTAAGCTCAATACAATTAATAAAGGAACATTGACCTTCTTTAAAACAGTAGAACATGAGACTGTCAGTGAACTTCGCATTTGGTATTCAGGAAAGATAGAACTGCAATCAGTAACTGCTGAGGGGACCCCACAGGCCAATTGCTGAAGCAATTGGCCAGATAACCAGGTTGGAGTGTAGCTGGTGAGTCAGAGGGCAAGTGCACAATATGAGCACTAAGATTCTGAAGTTTTCTTTGCTTATCTTGAGAGAAGCAATTGAATCAGCTGGCCCTTGCTGTCTTTGTTCATTGATCAAACAATTATTTTCACAAAAACTCTCCTGAATGGAAAATATTTCGTTGCAATAAAAAAAATAAAAAATTCCTAAGCTGAAATGTATTCTCAGTGGGCTACACACTATTTAAAAAATGGAGGGTAACCAAGAATGTGCCTGTCTTCCCAAGAAACATTCTTTGCTTACCTGACTTCTAAAGAATGTTTTCCTAAGTTACTACTTGTAGTAAAAGAATAGGAGAAAAATAACAAAGAGAACTGTGTAATTAGAGGTGTGAAACCCCACTATAATGGAGTTGACATAAAGGCTTCTGAGTCCTTATTTGATAATTTAACAGGAATCAGTTGTTATAAACCTTAATTGGATTAAGACAAAGGTCTGTAAGGAGTAAACTGAGGAGAGTACTGCAACTGTCCTTCTTTGCAAAATATTTTATCTGCACTCTAATTCTATGTCATTACACACTGTACTGTTAACGATATTTTTAATTGCCTTTTTAACTATATGCCAGGTAATGCTTTTAGTGTTTTACATTCATCTTACTGAATCCTTGCAAAAAGAATTCTTGCAAAGACCCGGTAAGGTAGACAATATTACCACCCTCATTTTACAGAGAATATGAGTACAGGGTGCATAAGTAACATGATCAGATGATAAATGTTGTAAGGGTGGATTTAGGATTAAAATATGAGAATCATCCTGATTACCCTCCCTGTATTTTGGGACATGAAACAAGTTTAAAATGCACAGTCAATTCCCAGACAAGCAAAAGTAAAATGTGCAGTCAAGATCCCTTCCTCAAAATCTTTTAAACACAGCTATAAATTTTGAGTATACAGCTTTCCTGAAGCTATTCTGACTTGATCCCCCTCTTTCTTCCCGGAAAAGTCTTCCATAAGCTGGGGAGGTATATGCAGTCTATGTACCAGGGAAATATAGAAACATATTTTGAAATACATTCATTCAATTGTTTATTCTCTTTACATTTATCTATCTGTCCATGTGTCTGCTATCTATCGTCTATCTATCTATCATCTATCATCTATATCTATCTATGTATCTATCTATCTATATCATTATCATCTAGTATCTGTGTTCATCTCTATCTCTTACCTCTTCCTATCTCTATCTCTATCTTCTATCATCTATTATCTCATCTAACTATCTATTTATCTATCTGTCTGTCTACATTTTTCTCTATTTGTGTTGGCCTCAGTGTTAGAGTGATGGACAAGAGAAATTTGTCTTTACTCTTGTGGAACTTAAATTCTAATAAGAAAATATATATTGAACACAACTATACAAATAGAATTCTGCATATGGTTACAACTTATGGTTGTATGTATCTATGAGGAAATTTTGAGGTGTAGAAAGTAGATACAACATTGTTTGGGAAGAGAAGTTGTCAGAACAAGGCTTCTCTGTTCTGTATCTACTATGATTTACTAGTTATGTCAGTCTACCTTTCCATCTATGAATAAATAGAATAAAAAGCTGGATAAGAATACAAACAAAAACAACAAAGCTGATCAGAGGTTTTGGGAGCTACCAAATCAGCTAGCTCTAGAAGTGCAGAAGTCCTCGCAAGAAGGGTCACATAATGAAGTGAGCCTGGCGGTCCATGCCACTTTTCCTTCAAGACATTTTTGGGTTCCATGTGGTGTGGGGCTAAGATCAGGAAAGACAAGTAGAACTCCCAACAATCTCCATGGGCTGGAGACAAACACTGAAGTTGGGGCTCAGTTTTAGCTTTATATATTGTTCCCTATATGTTGTTATGTGCACACATATTTATAATAGTTAAATCCTCCTAGTGTATGGTCCCTTTTTTCATGTGGAAGGGAGACTATTTGTTTCTAGTGATGCTATTGGGCAAAAGTCCTTTATTCTGATATTAGCAAAGACAATCTGGATTTCTCGTGCCTAAAGTTGTCATGGTTTCTTTTCTCTTACTTTTGTTTTCTTTTTGTCTTAGTATTTAAAGCACATCTCTGATAGGCAGAATATAATTGGTCCTTACTTTATAACTTGGTCTCACAAACTCTGCCTTTATTGAAGTGTTTAGTCCATTTACGTTTAATGTAATTTTGATATGGTTGCATTTAGGTCTGACATTTTACTATTTATGCTTTATTTGTCTCATTTGTCCCTCTTTTCCAAATATTTTTAGTTTTGTCAAAAATTTTTTAATCTTGGTAGTGGTCATGAAAATATAGCTCTTAGATTTTTTTTTTTAAATAATTATTTTTTATTGAAGGGTAGTTGACGCACAGTATTACATTACATTAGTTTCAAGTGTACAACACAGTGGTAGAACATTTATATACATAATTCTAGGTTCCAGCTATCACCCTACCAAGCTGTTACAATATCTTGACTATATTCCTTATGCTATACATTATATCCCGGTTACTTATTTATTTTACCATTGGAAGTCTGTCCTTTTTTTTTTTTTTTTTTTGTGAAGGCATCTCTCATATTTATTGATCAAATGGTTGTTAACGACAATAAAATTCTGTATAGGGGAGTCAATGCTCAATGTACAATCATTAATCCACCCCAAGCCTAATTTTCATCAGTCTCCAATCTTCTGAGGCATAACAAACAAGTTCTTACTTGTAGAACAAATTCTTACATAATGAATAAGTTACATAGTGAACAGTACAAGGGCAGTCATCACAGAAACTTTCGGTTTTGCTCATGCATTATGAACTCTAAACAGTCAGTTCAAATATGAATACTCATTTGGTTTTTATACTTGATTTATATGTGGATACCACATTTCTCTCTTTATTATTATTATTTTTAATAAAATGCTGAAGTGGTAGGTAGATACAAGATAAAGGTAGAAAACATAGTTTAGTGTTGTAAGAGAGCAAATGTAGATGATCAGGTGTGTGCCTGTAGACTATGTATTAATCCAAGCTAGACCAGGGCAATAAAACATCCACGTATGCAGAAGATTTCTCTCAGAACAGGGGGGGTGAGGTTTTAAGCCTCACCTCTGTTGATCCCCAATTTCCCACCTGATGGCCCCCCTGAGACTGTGCCTGTCTTAGGTTGTTCCTCCCTTGAGGAATCTTACCCGTCTCTGGCTAACCAGTCATCTTCCGGGGCCTTACAGGGAAATGTGAAGTTGGTAAGTGAGAGGGAAGCCTTATTGTTTGAAAAGGTTAGCTTTTTACTTCTTTGCATATTTATGCCCTGTGGCTTCTATGCCCAGCATTTGTCTTGAGGTATCTTTACCACTTGGAAGAATTATGATACTCGGTAAATTTGATATGAGGCACGAATTCTATTTAAGGGTTGTAATTAGGAAGGAAGAAGAAAAGCTATAGAAGTAGCAGGCGGAAGAAAACATGGGAAGATTGATTATTTCTTTGACATATCTTGTAGAGTAACTTCAGCATATATAGGTTTTAAGCTACTACTTAAATTGTGCACACACATTAACATAATAGGAGTATAGTTACATAACCAAAGCATATCTGTAATTACCAGCCATCTCCAGTGAAACCAAGAAAATCAGTTAGGCACCTTAGGCATTTGTGAAAACTTATCTATGATATGGTGGATATTGTCCAACTGAACTTGAACAGTCTGAGAGAAATCAGACAAATTAAAACAACCCATTCCTGGGGACTGTTCACATGCCATATGTTCTCTTAACAGTAAATAGTCTGTAGTTGTAAGACTTTGGAGCGCTACAATTTGCACTTCTCCAAATTCTTGGTTGAGTTCCAACAGTATAGATCCAGTCAAATTTGTTGTTTTACTGTATGCACAGGCCAGCTTAGATATCTCCTTCTTCATTCCCATGGCAAGTCCAGGAACTGGTGGGATGAGTGCATGTACAGCTGTAGCAATGCGTGGATCTTTGTTGGGGTTTTTTGATGATCATCTTCTGGCATGAGTCTTCCAGAGAGTGCAGATGTTGGAAGTTCTTTTTCATATCGTATCTTAGTTCATTTTCGGGGTAGCCCAATTAGGCTTTGATCTTCTGTATAAACACAAACAGACCCTTTGCCTACACTTTTATATGCCCTTTATACCCTTGTGTAGAACTCGTTGGAGGTTACCACACAGGAACTGCCCTTTTTTTTTTTTTTTGCTTTGTTTTTGGTATCCCTAATCTACACTTACATGACGAATATTATGTTTACTAGGCTCTCCCCTATACCAGGTCTCCCCTATAAACCCCTTTACAGTCACTGTCCATCAGCATAGCAAAATGTTGTAGAATCACTACTTGCCTTCTCTGTGTTGTACAGCCCTCCCTTTTCTCCTACCCCCCCATGCATGTTAATCTTAATACCCCCCTACTTCTCCCCCCCTTATCCCTCCCTACCCACCCATCCTCTCCAGTCCCTTTCCCTTTGGTACCTGTTAGTCCATTCTTGAGTTCTGTGATTCTGCTGCTATTTTGTTCCTTCAGTTTTTCCTTTGTTCTTATATTCCACAGATAAGTGAAATCATTTGGTATTTCTCTTTCTCCGCTTGGCTTGTTTCACTGAGCATAATACCCTCCAGCTCCATCCATGTTGCTGCAAATGATTGGATTTGACCTTTTCTTATGGCTGAGTAGTATTCCATTGTGTATATGTACCACATCTTCTTTATCCATTCATCTATTGATGGACATTTAGGTTGCTTCCAATTCTTGGCTATTGTAAATAGTGCTGCAATATACATAGGGGTGCATCTGTCTTTCTCAAACTTGATTGCTGCGTTCTTAGGGTAAATTCCTAGGAGTGGAATTCCTGGGTCAAATGGTAAGTCTGTTTTGAGCATTTTGATGTACCTCCATACTGCTTTCCACAATGGTTGAACTAACTTACATTCCCACCAGCAGTGTAGGAGGGTTCCCCTTTCTCCACAGCCTCGCCAACATTTGTTGTTGTTTGTCTTTTGGATGGCAGCCATCCTTACTGGTGTGAGGTGATACCTCATTGTAGTTTTAATTTGCATTTCTCTGATAATTAGCGATGTGGAGCATCTTTTCATGTGTCTGTTGGCCATCTGTATTTCTTTTTTGGAGAACTGTCTGTTCAGTTCCTCTGCCCATTTTTTAATTGGGTTATTTGTTTTTTGTTTGTTGAGGCGTGTGAGCTCCTTATATATTCTGGACGTCAAGCCTTTATCGGATGTGTCATTTTCAAATATATTCTCCCATACTGTAGGGATCCTTCTTGTTCTATTGATGGTGTCTTTTGCTGTACAGAAGCTTTTCAGCTTAATATAGTCCCACTTACTCATTTTTGCTGTTGTTTTCCTTGCCCGGGGAGATATGTTCAAGAAGAGGTCACTCATGTTTATGTCTAAGAGGTTTTTGCCTATGTTTTCTTCCAAGAGTTTAATGGTTTCATGGCTTACATTCAGGTCTTTGATCCATTTTGAGTTTACTTTTGTATATGGGGTTAGACAATGGTCCAGTTTCATTCTCCTACATGTAGCTGTCCAGTTTTGCCAGCACCACCTGTTGAAGAGACTGTCATTTCGCCATTGTATGTCCATGGCTCCTTTATCAAATATTAATTGACCATATATGTCTGGGTTAATGTCTGGATTCTCTAGTCTGTTCCATTGGTCTGTGGCTCTGCTCTTGTGCCAGTACCAAATTGTCTTGATTACTATGGCTTTATAGTAGAGCTTGAAGTTGGGGAGTGAGATCCCCCCTACTTTATTCTTCTTTCTCAGGATTGCTTTGGCTATTCGGGGTCTTTGGTGTTTCCATATGAATTTTTGAATTATTTGTTCCAGTTCATTGAAGAATGTTGCTGGTAGTTTCATAGGGATAGCATCAAATCTGTATATTGCTTTGGGCAGGATGGCCATTTTATTGATATTAATTCTTCCTAGCCACGAGCATGGGATGAGTTTCCATCTGTTAATGTCCCCTTTAATTTCTCTTAAGAGTGACTTGTAGTTTTCAGAGTATAAGTCTTTCACTTCTTTGGTTAGGTTTATTCCTAGGTATTTTATTTTTTTGATGCAATTGTGAGTGGAGTTGTTTTCCTGATTTCTCTTTCTGTTGGTTCACTGTTAGTATATAGGAAAGCCACAGATTTCTGTGTGTTGATTTTGTATCCTGCAACTTTGCTGTATTCCGATATCAGTTCTAGTAGTTTTGGGGTGGAGTCTTTAGGGTTTTTTATGTACAGTATCATGTCATCTGCAAATAGTGACAGTTTAACTTCTTCTTTACCAATCTGGATTCCTTGTATTTCTTTATTTTGTCTGATTGCCATGGCTAGGACCTCCAGTACTGTGTTAAATAACAGTGGAGAGAGTGGGCATCCCTGTCTAGTTCCCAATCTCAGCGGAAATGCTTTCAGCTTCTCGCTGTTCAATATAATGTTGGCTGTGGGTTTATCATAGATGGCCTTTATTATGTTGAGGTACTTGCCCTCTATTCCCATTTTACTGAGAGTTTTTAACATGAATGGATGTTGAACTTTGTCAAATGCTTTTTCAGCATCTATGGAGATGATCATGTGGTTTTTGTCTTTCTTTTTGTTGATGTGGTGGATGATGTTGATGGACTTTCGAATGTTGTACCATCCTTGCATCCCTGGGATGAATCCCACTTGGTCATGGTGTATGATCCTTTTGATGTATTTTTGAATTCGGTTTGCTAATATTTTGTTGAGTATTTGTGCATCTACGTTCATCAGGGATATTGGTCTGTAGTTTTCTTTTTTGGTGGGGTCTTTGCCTGGTTTTGGTATTAGGGTGATGTTAGCTTCATAGAATGAGTTTGGGAGTATCCCCTCCTCCTCTATTTTTTGGAAAACTTTAAGGAGAATGGGTATTATGTCTTCCCTGTATGTCTGATAAAATTCCGAGGTAAATCCATCTGGCCCGGGGGTTTTGTTCTTTGGTAGTTTTTTGATTACCGCTTCAATTTCGTTGCTGGTAATTGGTCTGTTTAGATTTTCTGTTTCTTCCTGGGTCAGTCTTGGAAGGTTATATTTTTCTAGGAAGTTGTCCATTTCTCCTAGGTTTCCCAGCTTGTTAGCATATAGGTTTTCATAGTATTCTCCAATAATTCTTTGCATTTCCGTGGGGTCTGTCGTGATTTTTCCTTTCTCGTTTCTGATACTGTTGATTTGTGTTGACTCTCTTTTCTTCTTAATAAGTCTGGCTAGAGGCTTATCTATTTTGTTTATTTTCTCGAAGAACCAGCTCTTGGTTTCATTGATTTTTGCTATTGTTTTATTCTTCTCAATTTTATTTATTTCTTCTCTGATCTTTATTATGTCCCTCCTTCTGCTGACCTTAGGCCTCATCTGTTCTTCTTTTTCTAATTTCGATAATTGTGACATTAGACCATTCATTTGGGATTGCTCTTCCTTTTTTAAATATGCTTGGATTGCTGTATACTTTCCTCTTAAGACTGCTTTTGCTGTGTCCCACAGAAGTTGGGGCTTAGTGTTGTTGTTGTCATTTGTTTCCATATATTGCTGGATCTCCATTTTGATTTGGTCATTGGTCCATTGATTATTTAGGAGCGTGTTGTTAAGCCTCCATGTGTTTGTGAGCTTCTTTGTTTTCTTTGTACAGTTTATTTCTAGTTTTATGCCTTTGTGGTCTGAAAAGTTGGTTGGTAGGATTTCAATCTTTTGGAATTTTCTGAGGCTCTTTTTGTGGCCTAGTATGTGGTCTATTCTGGAGAATGTTCCATGTGCACTTGAGAAGAATGTATATCCCGCTGCTTTTGGATGTAGAGTTCTATAGATGTCTATTAGGTCCATCTGCTCTACTGTGTTGTTCAGTGCTTCCGTGTCCTTACTTATTTTCTGCCCAGTGGATCTATCCTTTGGGGTGAGTGGTGTGTTGAAGTCTCCTAGAATGAATGCATTGCAGTCTATATCCCCCTTTAGTTCTGTTAGTATTTGTTTCACATATGCTGGTGCTCCTGTGTTGGGTGCATATATATTTAGAATGGTTATATCCTCTTGTTTGACTGAGCCCTTTATCATTATGTAGTGTCCTTCTTTATCTCTTGTTACTTTCTTTGTTTTGAAGTCTATTTTGTCTGATATTAGTACTGCAACCCCTGCTTTCTTCTCACTGTTGTTTGCTTGAAATATGTTTTTCCATCCCTTGACTTTTAGTCTGTACATGTCTTTGGGTTTGAGGTGAGTTTCTTGTAAGCAGCATATAGATGGGTCTTGCTTTTTTATCCATTCTGTTACTCTGTGTCTTTTGATTGGTGCATTCAACCCATTAACATTTAGGGTGACTATTGAAAGATATGTACTTATTGCCATTGCAGGCTTTAAATTCGTGGTTACCAAAGGTTCAAGGTTAGCCTCTTTAGTATCTTACTGCCTAACTTAGCTCAGTTATTGAGCTTTTATATACACTGTCTGGAGATTCTTTTCTTCTCTCCCTTCTTGTTCCTCCTCCTCGATTCTTCATATGTTGGGTGTTTTGTGCTGTGCTGTTTCTAGGAGCGCTCCCATCTAGAGCAGTCCCTGTAAGATGTTCTGTAGAGGTGGTTTGTGGAAAGCAAATTCCCTCAGCTTTAGTTTGTCTGGGAAATGTTTAATCCCACTGTCATATTTGAATGATAGTCGTGCTGGATACAGTATCCTTGGTTCAAGGCCCTTCTGTTTCATTGTATTAAATATATCATGCCATTCTCTTCTGGCCTGTAGGGTTTCTGTTGAGAAATCTGGCGTTAGCCTGATGGGTTTCCCTTTATAGGTGACCTTTTACTCTCTAGCTGCCTTTAACACTCTTTACTTGTCCTTGATCTTTGCCATTTTAATTATTATGTGTCTTGGTGTTGCCCTTCTTGGATCCTTTCTGTTGGGGGTTCTGTGTATTTCCGTGGTCTGTTCGATTACTTCCTCCCCCAGTGTTGGGAAGTTTTCAGCAATTATTTCTTCTAAGATACTTTCCATCTCTTTTCCTCTCTCTTCTTCTTCTGGGACCCCTATAATACGGATATTTTTCCTTTTGGATTGGTCACACAGTTCTCTTAATATTGTTTCATTCCTGGAGATCCTTTTGTCTCTCTCTAGGTCAGCTTCTATGCGTTCCTGTTCTCTGATTTCAATTCCATCAATGACATCTTGCATCCTATCCATTCTGCTTATAAACCCTTCCAGAGTTTGTTTCATTTCTGCGATCTCCTTTCTGGCATCTCTGATCTCCTTCCGGACTTCATCCCATTTCTCTTGCGTATTTCTCTGCATCTCTGTCAGCATGTTTATGATTCTTATTTTGAATTCTTTTTCAGGGAGACTGGTGAGGTCTGTCTCCTTCTCTGGTGTTGTCTCTGTGATCTTTGTCTGCCTGTAGCTTTGCCTTTTCATGGTTATAGGAATAGTCTGCAGAGCTGGGACGAGTGACGGCTGGAAGGACTTCCTTTCTTGTTGGTTTGTGGCCCTCCTCTCCTGGGAGAACAGCGACCTCTAGTGGCTTGTGCTGCGCAGCTGCGCATAGACAGGGTTTCTGCTTCCTGCCGGGCTGCTATGGAGTTAATCTCCGCTGTTGCTGTGGGCGTGGCCTGGCTCGGGCAGCTACTCCAAAATGGTGGAGTCGCGTTGGAGCAGGAGCGGCTGGGAGGCTATTTATCTCCGTAAGGGGCCTCCCTGCTCCCTGCAGCCCAGGGGTTAGGGTGCCCAGAGATCCCGGATTCCCTACCTCTGGATTAAGTGACCCGCCCTGCCCCTTTAAGACTTCCAAAAAGCACCCGCCAAAACAAAACAACGCCCATCAAAAAGAAAAAAGAAAAAAAAAGTTTTTAATTAAAAAAAAAAAAAAAGTTTTTAATTAAAAAAAAAAAAAAAAGGTGGTCGTTCGTTTTTCTTTATTCTCCGGTGCCAGCCTCAGGCCTCTGCTCACCGGTCTTTCTGCCCTGTTTCCCTAGTATTGGGGTCCCTATCCCTTTAAGACTTCCAAAAAGCGCTCGCCAAAACAAAACAGCAAAAAAGCAAAAAAAAATGGTCGCGCGCTTTTCTTATGCCCTCTGTCGCCCAGCCTCCAGTGCCTGCTCACTGTTCTTGCTGCCCTGTTTTCCTAGTATCGAGCGCCCTGCACTCTGGCCCGGATGGCTGGGGCTGAGTGTTCGGCAGTCCTGGGCTCCGTCTCCCTCCCGCTCTGCCTGCTCTTCTCCCGCCGGGAGCTGGGGGGAGGGTCGCTTGGCTCCCGCCGGGCCGGGGCTTGTATCTTACCCCCTTCGCGAGGCGCTGAGTTCTCTCAGGTGCGGATGTGGTCTGGATATTGTCCTGTGTCCTCTGGTCTTTATTCTAGGAAGGGTTGTCTTTGTTATATTTTCATAGATATATGTTGTTTTGGGAGGAGATTTCCGCTGCTCTACTCACGCCGCCATCTTCCGCCCCTCCTCTCTGATGAAATTTTACCTGGTCCTAATATGTTTTCATGCTTGAAAGTCTTCTTGATCGTCTATTATATACCGGCTCCAACACTCCGCACACCAGGAGGCGCTACCCTCACTCTAGCTCTTAGATTTTTAAGTACTGAAGTTGGGGATCAGCCCTTAAAATGAACACTCTTAGAGTGTTAATAACTGACAGTTCCAACTGCAATGTGAGTTCATCATGTGTTTGCACCTGGGCCACACTTCCTACAGTCAGTTCCCAAACTGATGAGTGTGGCCAGCTCACTCCTGCAGGACAATGCAATTTCTCTGCTGGGTGACTTTTGCTTGAGGACCCCCATTTGGTCCTACCAAAACCTATCAGACCTGCATCACAGTCTGAAACTTCTGCTTAATGTTTTGTCCTTTCCTCTGAATTCTGCACCATGATCTAACAGCTCTCCCAACCTCATATTCCCTTACAGGCATTTTCTCCTGTAAATCCCTCTGATTTGTAATACTATCTGGGTGTTTGCTCCTTGGAAAACTCAAGCTAACATAACATTCCATTTTAACTTCTTATTGGCTTCCTAGCTGTATTTCTTTGCTTTAGTTTTTAGCTATTGCTTTAAAGTTTGCAATGTACATCTTAAATGTAATCCAATCTGCTTAGTTAATATTCAATTACTTCAGGTAAAATGTGAGAAACTTGTATTAAAATGAGAAAATGAAAGTTAAGTTGATACATGAAGAATGGATAAAATGTAACAAAGGGAAAATGAGAGGAAGAATATTTCAGTAAAATATTATATAACCTGTGCAATCACCTGAGATGGAAAAGAATTTGGGACAGAGTGGACAGAAGCAGGGCAGCTGGAGAAGAAGCACAATCATAAAACTAGCAGGTAGAGAACAACCTGAAATATGCCCCAAGCTACATATCATTCCATTTAATCTCCCCAGAGACAGTAAGAGGAAGGAGCTTCTACTGTCTCCATTTTACAGATAAACAAATAGGGGCCTGCCCACATTCTCAAGGCCACACAGTGAGGGTGAGGCCCGGAATCGGAGCTCCAGCCCAGCGTAGTGGTAAGGGGGCTGTTGACCATGGCTTTGGCTTCTAGGGAGCAGGGGCCAGATCAGGAACAATGAGGCAGGGAGTATTAGAGTTGGCTGGGAGAACAGGGATGCTATTTGGAAATGATGGCCATGGGGCTGGACGGGGCAAAGTGGGTGGTGAGGAGTGTGGAGCAAGTGCCAGGACACCCAACCAGAGCACCTGCCGACTTTCAGGCAAAGGGAGATAGGAGAAGTGTGCATGTCTGCATGTGTATGCATGAGTGTGGGTGTGTAGGGGTGTGTATTGCTTTCTCAAAGGGAGATATGACAACAATAGAAAGAAGTTGCACTGATAATGGGTTCCCAAGTAGCCCTCACACATTTTGTCATTGTCCTTAAAACTGAGCACAGAGGCTAGAAGAGGACAGCGCCTCGGGAACAAAACCGGGAACATGTGTTTGCACGTTCTCTCGCATGAGCTTCCCAAACCTCCAGCACAGGGTGACTGTGTGCAGCCTGGGTGTAAGAGAGAAAGACCGATGTGAAGACACACAGAGGCAGAGGCAGGCAGAGGCAGGAGGCACTGCACGGACCGCATGACATGCCACCTCCCCCAGCATCGCCCCCTTCCCTCCACTGGCTGTGGCCACTACTGCAGCCCCTTTGCTAGAAAAGTCACTGTGCACCTGGGCTGGAATCCCAGTGGCTGTCCAGAGAGGGCTCTTCAACTGGAGCTCAGGGTCTATTCCAGGTGAGGAGGAGCTGAGCACACATTCCTGAGATGTGACTTTCTAGAGTCCCTCAGGCTGTCCCCTCATCCAGTGCTTAACACACTCACACCTCATATGGGGCAAATATATGTGCACACCTTTACACACGCACACACCAATGCACACCCCCCCACATGCATGTGCACACACACACACAGGCAGGCACACACCCACATGCAAGCACCTGTTTCATGTGCATGTTCTGCTTCTCCTTGTGTTTTTTCCACAGAATGCGCCCCATTTCTGTGGTGTTGATGGGATGTACTCCGGAGCCCACCCTTCCCTCCAGATGGCAGTCCAGCCATGGCAGGAGCCCCAGGCCACCCTGTGTCTCCCATGCCAAACTGCCTGCATCCCGGGAACCTGCTGCTCAGAACCTTTCAGTGAGCGGGCGGGATGCTGGCCCAGAGCCCCTGGAGCCCGTTCTCTGTCCTGGAGGTATAAGGCCCCTGGCCCCCGGGCAGACACCCAACCCCAAAGGAGGTGCCATAGCACTGACGGCAGAAACCAGAAAACGGCCACAGTCCACATCCTTCTTGAGGCACTGGGATAGTCTGCAATTCTAGAACAGGCTGGGAGTTCAGGAGGGCAGACGGAACACTTAAATCTCGGTGTTTTAAAGTTGTATTTTCTACCTCCTGGAAAAGAAGGAAATGCAGACTGTGTGTCCAGTACGCAGAGCTGCTGAGGGAGCCGCCCACCCCTGTCCGCCTGGCTGATTCCTGGGAGCCAAATGCTCAATAATTCAGGAGGAGCAAGAATCAGCATATCTTACAGCATATTTGATGCAGCCACAGCCTGCAGACTGTTTCATTCCTGTTACGCCTCTGTGGCCAGCAAAAACCCAGCAACATGGAGAGCCAGGCCTGTGGCGCAGCCAGCGCGGTCCCTCTGTTTCTGCTCCTCCAGGGGCAGCCACGGCCCTCACCCCTCTTCGTCCTCACTTTATCTTCTATTGTTCTTGCCATATCATCTTACCTGGGGTCAAGTGACTCTCCCCCACGCAGGAGTGAGGGCTCAGCTTCATTTCCAGGCCCCTTCTGATCTCCGGGCTAATTGGCTCAGGTATAAACCAAGCCAGCAGGGCCACGACTTTGAAGTGGCAGGGCTGTGCCGTGCCTGGAACATCCTGGTCTATGTGTCACATGCCCACCGGCCGGCCTGCTGCTAAGGCCACTAATGAAAATGCCAGTGGTCGCTGTGCATTACAGGCTCACATCCATGCTGGCACTTCACTGCAAGCTTGCCGTTAACTTTGCAGGCCGCGCCTAGAGTGCAATCCGACCTGTTTTTAGTAAGGGGAGGGTGTGTGCCAGACCGTGCAAGTGGCATGGGGACACCAGCTGTTCCTCTTCTACATAGTGTGCCACCCACGCTTTGATCAACAATGCTGTTTCACTTGAAAGAGGGCTCATTTTGTAAAGGTGGAGGGTGGGCCCCCAACCCGCGCCTGTGGCCTGCTGTCTGCATACACAATTACAGAAAGGTCAGCCCAGCACAGTGGACACTTGCTGTTTCATCTGATGCCACTTTTTCTTGGGCTCTTTAAAGGGCACACCCAGCCTGCATCTGGTCACCGGTGAGGCCTTCAGAGGGAACAAAAGCAAGGAAATGCAGCTGACACTGACTTTGCTCAGACCTTCTTCATTTTCCATATCCAACCCACCATGTGAAAACAACATACAGAATGGCATCCTTTCCCAGGGCGCCCGGCAGCCAGAAGGTGCCACAGAACCTTGCCTGTGCTCCGGAACCTGTGGCCCCCGATCCCTTCTTCTCCTCTTTCAGGCTCTGGCGCGTGCAGACTCCCCACACTCAGCTCCAGGCTCAACAAGCAGTTTCCAAAGCCACGTCTTCATCAACGTTTTGAGGAATGAAACACACGTTCATGTAATCGTGTGGTGAGCACAGAATACAGTGCACACTTCAATGTTATTTGAGCAGTGAAATGTGGGACTTCCAGGAACATTTGCACTAGAGGCCTGCAAACCCCCAGGTCCTGGGGATATAAACGTGCACACGTTTGTGGGCCTGTTGGCCACTTGGGTGGCTGAACCAAGCACCACAGGCTGGGTTGCTTAGACAATTGACATTTGTTCTGCTGCCCTGTGGGTGGAAGTCCAAGATCCAGGTATTCATCAAGCTTGTCTCCCCTGATGACTCTCCTCTTGGCTGTCACCCTGCTCATCCCCACACGGTGGTCCTCTGAGAATCTGTACCTGGTCTTCC
Source organism: Manis pentadactyla (assembly GCF_030020395.1). Classification (NCBI taxonomy): domain Eukaryota; kingdom Metazoa; phylum Chordata; class Mammalia; order Pholidota; family Manidae; genus Manis; species Manis pentadactyla. Next base: position 140,539,641 of record NC_080020.1, on the reverse strand, counting down.
CATGCAGACAGCAGTCACTTGGATCAGGGCCACCCCCCATGGGCCCTTCCACCTGTCGCCCCTGTGAAGACCCCATCTCAGATGCCACCACACTCTGAGGTGCTGGGCATTAGGACTTCAGTATGTGAATTTTGAGGGACACAGTCAGTCCCCGGCAGTAGTGAAGTCTGACAAGCCCTTAGCCAGAAGTTATGCCCTGAGCTGTGATTTGGCTCTTGCTGTGTCCTAATAGAAGCAGGACTTGCACATCAGGAGGACCAGAGACCTGGGGTGACGAGGGCCCCTGGAGGCTGAAGCCTTGGCCCGTGTGAAGAGGACCAGCATGTGTCTGGGTCCCTGAGAGGCTGGGGGTTAAATTCTGCTGCTTGCCAAGCAAAGTGGGGGGTTCTGAATCAGAGGTGGCTCCTTTCCTTCAGCACACCTGCCATGTCTCTGGCCAGACTTCTCAGGGGGAAAGGCTATAAAAATAAAAGTGACCCATTTCCCTGAAGTCTTCGTGACACTTCAGATGGTCAGGTTTTCCCTTGCTTTGGTGCAAGCATGTTCTCCGGCAGCTCGTGGCATGTCCTCTGCTGGACCCCAGCGTCCCTGGAGTGGGGCTCCCTCCACTGCCGGCATCACTGCTTCCCAGAGTGCCCACGTCAGAACTGCTGACATTGGTGCCAGCAACAGCTGATGCATAGAAAACTGGGCCTGTTACTCGGTAGTACCTCAGGCCCCTCGGAGATCGAAGGAGGTCATGGGGGCAGAGCAACGGCACCAGCCTGTCACCATGCTTTCTCTCCACCCGCAGTTCTAGCGGACACAGGATGCAGGGTCACGCATCTGCATGCCTCGTTATAGTGTCCTGTCTAAACTCACTTCACTCTTCGGTCGTGGCGGGCGATGGGCCTCCCCTGGTTGCTGGGCCACTTTCCCTTCTCAAGCCTGTCCCCAGGGAGCCGTCGCCACGTGATGCAAGTCAGCGCACACCTGGCCTTTCCTGTCTACTTGCAACTTCCTTTCGCAGTGGAGTATGGCAGCCAGGGAGAAAGGACGCTGGCAGGGAGGCAGCGGCGAGCAGCACAAGGCTAGGTCAGGAACTGGCAGTGGAGACAGAGGCACAAGGAAAATGAGATGAGGCGCGTCACTGGGGGCAAGAGTTCTGGGCCCTTAGTGGCAGCCTTCTGAGCCAGGAGGAAATGGAAGCTGGGGAAACTTACCTTACTTTGTTTCACTTCATTATGAGCAAAAATAACACATAAGGCAGTCCCCATGGGAATGTTGCACATGGGATGTCCTAACTCAGAATCTCACTGGGTGGTAGTGTCAGTGGTGTATGGAAAATAAAACACATGCACACACATTTAATGAACAACTGTAGTTCCATCATGAGTTACTTAAGGTGAGTTACTTACATTAATGAGGGAGACAAGTGGACGGACGAAGGCGTATGTGGGAATGTCACACGTTGACCGATGCCAGGATGCAAGCCACTGCGTGGCTGAGTTCAGTGGTACTTTGGAACACTGGAAGACTGTTTCTCAGTTTTTCTGCCATTCCCAACATTATGGCTGTGGAAAGGCCACATCTCAGCATCAGCTGCATTGTTAACATTTCTCCGTCACTGTCTTGGGTCAAGATGATCAGCAAAGTGAAAGCTCCAGTCCTGATTGGAGGCATTTGTGGTTCCTTTGGTGTGTGTGCCCCACCGCAGCGGGTCTCAGCTATCACGCAACATCACTGAGTGTGCTTCAGATGTGCTGGGGCCCCCGGTGCAGCATGTCAACACATGGGTAAGAGGCACAAATAACCTCAAAGGTCTGGATAATGGTGATGTGTCATAAAAGAACCAGGAAATGGTGGGTTTGGAGTGTTTATCAACATTTATCAATATTTAGAGTATGAGTTCCTGAGCAATGCATTATCTTGAATAAAAAACAAAACAAAACAAAACAAAGCAAAACAAAAACTACTACTGAAATAAAAAATTAAACTCATTGGATGATGATAGAATTAGACACAGCTGAAGGATAGATAATTGGAAGATGGTTCTGAAGAAATTATACAGAGTGCAGCCAAAAGAAAAAGTGATAGAAAACATATGAGAAACATAAAAGATGATATGAAAGTTAAATAATCAGGTTGAAGATATCCAATCCAACCTCTAAGAGTTAAAAACACAGAAAATGGGACAGAACAATATTTGAAGAAAATGATAGCATTTTCCAGTTGATAAAATTTTACTCTCAGATTCTGGTTCATAACAACTTCCAAACAGGATAAATAAAAAGGAATTCTAACCTAGACATGTTCTAGTAAAGCTGCAGAATCCTGAAGATAATTACCAGGTTAAGAAAAAAATCCAAAGGCAAAAAATAGAAAACAATTAATCCAAAAGCTGGCTGCTTGAACAGAACAATTAAATTGATAAAACTTTAGACTGAGCAAGGAAAATGAGAGAAGACACAAATTAACAAAATATGAAATTAAATAGGAGACATCACTACTGACCTTGCAGAATTTAAAAGTTTTTTAAGAGAATATTATGAACAATTTATGCCAACATTTTAGAGAATGTATAAACATTGCTAGAATGGCACAAATAACTAAAATTGATTCAATAAGAAATAGGCAATATTGAACAGACCTGGAAATAAAATTAACAATTAAAATACAATCTCTGCCTCAATTAAAAAAAAAAGTCCAAGTAACCTTACTGGGCAGTTTCATAAAATATTGAAAGAAGAAATAAAGTGAATTCTACTCTGACACTTTCAGGAAACAGAGGCTAGAATATTTCCAAACTCATCTGATTAGGTCAGTTTTTGCCATAAAGTCAGACAAATATACTACAAGAAAAGAAAACTTGGACCAATATCCCGAATGTCTACAGATTCAAAAGTTTTAACATACTATTATCAAATTTAATCCAAAAACATGGAAAATGGATAATACACCATGTCCAAATGGGAATGATCCCTGGAATACGTGGTTGGTCTAAATCCAAAATTCATCTAAAGTGTTCTCAACAACAACAAAAAAGATAACTTTGTGAACTGAAGGATATATTCGTTAGTTGGACTCTGCTAATTACACAAGATATGCATGTATCGAAATGCCACATTGTGCAACTTAAATATATGCAATTTTAATTTGTTAATAATATATTAATAAAGCTGAATTTTAAAAATATTAAAAGTATCCTAAATCAAATAATATAACGTACCTTATTAATAAAGGACAAAAATGACATTACATCTTCATAGATGCAGAAAAAGTATTTCATAAAACCCAACACCATTTATTATTAAAACTGTCAGCAAACTAGGTATGGAGGAAACCTAAACCTGATAAGAGACATCTCTGTAAAACCTACAGTTAACATCCTTCATAATTGTGAACAACTGAAGGCTTTCCCACCAAGATAAGGAAAAAACAAACATGTCTGCTGCCGCCACTTTCATTTAACATTGTGCTGGTGATCCTAGTCATTACAATTAAGTAATAAAAATAAATTAAAGGCATAGAATTGGAAAGGAAGAAATTCATGTGCCTTTATTCACAGATAATATGATCTTGTATGAAGGCAATGCTAATAAATCTACAAATAGTGCATACAACTTAGAAAAATAAATGGGTTTAGAGATGTTGCATTATAAAAGATCAATAAGTAAAAATCATTTGTGTATTTCTATGTACTAACACCAAACATTCCAAAAAGGAAATAAAGGAAACAATTCCACTCACAGAGTAAAATGCATAGAAATAAATTATAAGACATCAATAATATAAAGTTCCGAACCTGTATATTAAAAAGTAAAACACATTGCTGAGTGAAATTAAAGAAGCTTTACATAAATGGAGAGACATCCAATTTTCATGGATTGAAAGTCAATTTTTTGTTAAGATGGCAATTCTCCTTAACATGATCTGCAGAATCAATGCAATTTCTATAGAAATCTCAGCAGGATTCTCCTGTTGAAATTGCCAAACTGACCCTAACATTTATATGGAAATGTAAGGGACTTAATATATCCAAAATAACTTTGAAAAAGAAACAGAAAGTTGGAGACTCTCTCATGTCAGAAACTGCCAGATGTCAAAATTTATTATAAAGCCATATAATCAGGACAGTGTGATTGATGAGAGACCAGCCATGAAACCAACTACAGAACTTCTACAGGGAACAGTTTTGTGGCCTTGGAGGAGGCAAATAATTCTTAGATACAATACCCAAAGCATGATCCACAAATGAGAATTGGTCTTCAAAAAATAGAGAACTTCTATTCTTCAGACTATAACACAAAGTATGTGAGGAGACAAGCCACAGAGTGGGAGAAAATATTTCCAGATTGTATATCCTAAAAGTGCTTGAACAAAGATATAAAAAGGACTCATAACTGAATAATAAGATGAACAAGCCAATTAAAATGTAGGAGAAGGAGAAGTTTCATCTGAGTTCTGTGCGTGGCCAATGAACAATTTCGGTGGCTCTTCGTCACTGTGCCTGTGACCCACAGAGTGGTCCTCACTTAGAGTTCACGTGACACTGTGTATTTGGGGTACGTGTGTATGTATGGTTGACTTCAAATCTCTGTGTGATGGTTGACTTTAAGTGCCAAATGGGCCATAGGGTTCCCGGGTGTTGCTGGATGAGGTTGGCATTTGAATGAGTGGACTCAGTGAGGCAGCTTGACCCCCCTCGGCAGGGGCGGGCCTCCTCCAGTCTGGGGAAGGCTTGAGGAACAAGGCTGAATAAGAGAATTTGCTCTCACTCTCTCTCTGCCTGACTGTCCCAGAGCTGGGGCATTGGGTCTTCTCCTGCCTCGGGAAGTGGACACAGGTTGTAACTTATGCCATTGTTCCCCCGGTTCTCAGGGCCTCAGACTCAGGGCTGACTTGACCTGTGGCCCTCACCCCCGGTCTCTGTCTGGCCTTCACAGTTGTGTGAGCCTATTCCTTATCATGAGTCTGCCGGTCTGTCTACCTATCATCCATCATCCATCCATCCATTCTATTGGTTCTCTGAGGGACTCTGATTAATAAACTCTGATATGCCATCTACTCCTTGAGGGAACATTCAGGAAGGAAACTGGGATGTGGACCTTGAGTATAGATGTGACAGCCGTCATGGGGCTGTATGGCCCTGGGACAGTCACTCATTCCTTCGGGAGTCCGCAGCAAGTAAACACACACACACACACACACACACACCTGTGATCCATGGAAAGATTTTGCATGATCTTCCCAGCTCTGAGCTTTGACATAAGCAGGAAGAGAAGAAGGCAGAAGTGCTGGACCCCCATCACCCCATGTGTGTTTCCACCCGTAGCCCCCTAACAAGTGAAGATGGGAACTATTTGAGTGAATTCCTCAAACCACAGTGGGTGATTTCTGTGCACAAAATGAGGGGCTAGGGAAGGGTGGTAATGTTGCCCCTTATGTAACTCGAGAGAAGCTAAAAATGCTTATTTACGTGTTCAAATCTGCTTTGGGGTTCATTTTTGGTTTTAAGACCATGGGCCCGAAGTACTCTCCGGAGCACATCCCTGGGTGCCCCCACCTACTGCCAGGGCCCCTGCTCATCATTTCCTTTCCCATTATTCTGAGGAACTGGCGGGGCAGTTTGGGGACTAGAATCAGCACTTGCTTCTGAAGCCAAGTGGAGAGGAAGAGAAGGGTCCTCTCATCTGTGCATTCGAGATGCAGCAGGAGCTTTGTCTGCCAGCAAGAGGCTTGGTCCTTGAAACCATCAGGGAGGGCGGCCTCCCTTCCTCCGGCATGGCCTTCCAGTGCAGAGGCACAGGCCTTCTTGGTGCTGGCAGGTCTCTGGCACTGTGGAGTGGCACTGCACGTGGGGGACAGTGAAGCAGGACTATCCTAGGGACCCTTGGTGGCTTCCCTATGCAGTGGCTGAAGGGGGTGCTTGTCATCAGCCCGAGCAGCCCATTCACCAGGGACACCAGTTCCACGCAGCTGTGGAGCCCCTGCTGCCCTATGTGACTCGGCCTACTGTCTATGCCAAGCTACATGAAACTGTGTCCTTCTGCCTGGGCTCCTCCCCAGTAGGAGTCTCCGTGGAGCCCAGGACAGGGCCTCAGTGTCACTGTGCAAGGTGATGCTCTGGTCTGACCAGGTGGGACTTCCTGTAACCCCGGCTCCTGAGCTGAACCCCATGGCCCGTCTGCACCAGACGCCCCCAGCTGTGTCCATGCATCAGCTGTGACCAGCTCTGCAGGGCCCAGGGCCCCCAGGCCAGAGGCCCACCTTTGCAGCAGGATTCTCCGACTGCCTCCAGCCACTTGGCATGTGGCCTCACACTGTGGGGCTTCTGTGGCTTCTCCTTCTCTGGACCCTGACTGGGCCGCGCTCTTCAGTCTAAATGTTACCTTACACCTCTGATCTCATCTCAGCTGATGGTGTCTCATCCACCCGGCTCAGTGTCCTGTTGGCAGGGGAGAAGGTCATAACCCCAAGCGCAGAGCTGTCATGAGATTGTGGTATGATTGCACGTGGGATGCTCGGTAATGGCGTGTCCACTCCCCTCATCTGTCTGGGCTGAGTTGATGTGGCCATTGCTCACCTCACCAGCCCCAGTGCATTTGACCTGAACAGCTGGGTTCTCCCTGGAGCACACCCCTGAGGAGGCCCCTCCTCCTATGAAAACCTTGCCTGTCCCTGTCCCTCCCAGGGTGGGGAGCAAACACCCCACTCCCATGCTGAAGATCTCTGTGGCCAAGCTCTGGGAGTCTTCCCTCCTTGGTCCAACTCCAGCAGAGCCGAGCTCCTCGGCGTTGCCAGGCCACTGCCTGCGCCCGCATCCCGTCTGGGATTTCCTAAGTCGGATGGTGCAGTGGCTCCCCCGATCCTGATTTGCCGATGCACTGTCAGGCTCAGTGGTGTCTGTGAGGAGGCTGACTCCTGCTGCTTCTGAGGTGGCCACGTTGTGTATTTAACTGGTTACAGTTTTCAAACTATGTGTTATGCTATTCTGTAGTGTTTTATCTTTCCACCCTGACTAGATTATAAACACTCAAGGTTATTCATCTTTTTCATCCTACAGTGTCTAGCCCATAACGGACTCAATAATGTCTGCTAAATGCAATTCAAGCCCCACTGCTCAACAAAGGCAAACATCTTTCTTCTGTGGCAATGGCAGCTAAATGGTCATTCAGGCCAATTTATTAGTCACTGGTGCAGGTCACTGGCTAATCAATAAGAGTTTGGGATTTGCTGTGTGATATCGGGACAAGAGACATGACTGAAGTTCACACATCCTGGCCACTTTCACATACAGACACAATCTGATTTAAGATGGGGGGATAAGAAAATGGATATATTATTTTCAGATACTTTGGAAGGAGAATGTGGAAAAAAAAGAACTCTCTAAAATGCCAAGCCTGGCTCACTTGTTGAAGATCTGTGCTAAACTGCATTCCTCTCATGAGCCCCTGTCCAGGCTCCATAACTGTACATTCAAAGCAAATGCATTATTTAAACAATAATATACTCGCTATTAGTTCCTTGCTTTGGGTTAATGATTGGCTAAAGCAATTAGAGGGCCCCAGGGAGGGACTTGCAGAAGAGGGACTAAGATTCACCACCAATAATATGTGCCTCTTCTTTATTGCAGTAATTAAAGATTTTTATATAGTGTACTAAGGGATTGTAAGAATGTTAAGATGCTGTAATGGCCAACACATTTCTCCTATGCTAATGTAGGAAAGGGAACAGGATGGGGCAATGTTGAAATGCACTGCATACTTAAGGGAGATTGCATTTTTCTTTTCCACTCCTTACAGGGACTTGCAAACAGCCTGTGATCATTAAAAGCCATGATATTGAAAACAGATAGGAATTATCTTCAAGTAAGGTACAAAATATTAGAAATATTTGAGTGGCAAGTAATCTTGTCTTGTGGGTCGTGGGAGGCATGTGTGGGTCAGTTGTCTCAACAGCTGGCCAGTAGGCTCACTGCAGCAGGATTTAATGATGGGGTGTAGGGCAGCGTTTAATAAGAAATTAATTCACTTGGGCTGTGAAAGCAGCCCTGCGGGTTACGTCTCTTGTGAGTGACCTGCAAGCAACTGTCCCAGTCCTGGCACGTCCGCCACTTCTCCATCCCCAGCCACAGACCATTGCCTAACTCCCTCCTCATCACGCTCCTCTCCACCCGCCTTCCCAGTGGTTCCCTCTGTAGGCACACCAGTTGGTCTCACTCTGCCCCTTTTTGGTGCCCATCAGTGGCACCCAGTCCACCACCCCACCCAGATCATCCCATGTCTTGGAATTTCATCCAAGCTCTTCAGAGCCTGACATCAGCTCAGTCAACTCAGCACTCACCCAGGACACACGCTATGCATCAGCTTAGTGGCCGGACCCGTGGTTTGGGTGTAGAGGCCAGATGTCCATCAGAAATGAATCAAATGGCTGAGCAAGGCCACTTGTACATGTGCATTTGTGCGCTTTCTGTCTGATGTCTGCTGGTGCTCTGTCCCGTATGACCCCACCCTTTCTCCGTCCATCCCCTTCTCGGTGTCAGCTTCTCTGCTCCCCAGCAAGGAGGGCTGCACTCCACCTCAAGCTGGATGTTTACCTGCGGCTTTCTCTGCGGATCCCGCTGCCCTTTCTGTGGACATATTTCTGCATCCAACCAAGGTGGTGGCTTCTTATTTGTGCCTGATTCTCAGCAAGTGAGCACAATAACATGTCACCTACATGTTTTTTGTAGATGTTTCCCATCTAGAGCAATCTCATTTTGTAATTGCAGTAATGATGCCCACCATTTACCAGAGCCTTTTATATTCTAAATTATTTGCCAAGAATGTTACATATATTATCTCATTTAATCTCCTCAGAGATTTAATTAAGAAGTTAAATCATTTCAATCTATACTTAGGACACTGTTGCTTAGCCAAGGTTGCCTGAAAACAGGAACTACACCCTGTCTGGCCATCCAGCAGGTGCCAAAGCCCTGGGGCCACATTATCGGTCTTCCTCGCAGCTTCCCAACTTCTAGGAGCTGTGCTGATGGGTGCATGAATGGGACACTGATGTCCTTGTCCATTGAGAGCTGGGGTTGATACTTGTCCTGGACTCGTTCTTAAAATTGTCCTCTCACTCCCAAGTGTCCTGGTGGAGTCACAAGGTCTCCTGGGGCATTCCCCACGTGCCTACGCTTGTTTCCCATCTAGGGCTGGTCTCTGCATGCCCACCTCCCACGGCGGAGCCAGGGACACAGCCTAGTTCTCCTGCCGGACAGCAGTCTTCCCAGTGGCGATGCCTTGAGTCTCAAAGACAAGCTAATATTGACTGACCTTAAATCCATCCTGATGCCCCTAAGTCTGTGAGGGTCTAGCATGAACATTGTTTCCTTAATGACACTGGGGCAGACACACCCCACGGCGGCCCCCAGGAGTTGTGCCCTTGGGCAATCTCTACCCTTGTGTGTGGGTGAAGCCCTCAGCTTGCTTCCAACCAACTGCGTGTGACACAAGATGGTGGTGTCACTCCCACATGTGGTCACACTACATAAGCCTCCTTCTTAGCATAGAGAGACTCTGGCTTGGAACACTTAAGCCACCAAGCTGTGACAACACATGGCAGGGGACCTATGGGGGACCCTTGGATCTGAGAGTGGTCCCCGGCTGGCAGCTACTGGGAAAATGGGGACGTCAGTCCTACAGCTGCAGGGAGATGACTGTGCTTGCAGCCTGGCTGATGTTGGAGGCACATGCTTCTCCAGGTGGGTCTCCCATGAGCTTGCAGCCCCGGCTAACATCTGGATTGCAGCTTAGTGAGGCCCTGAATTAGAGAACTCAGCCAAACCGTGCTCACACTCACGACCCACAGAACCTGAGAGATGATAAATGGGTTTGTTCGAGCCACTGGGTTTGTGGTATCTACTGCAAAGCATGGAAAATGAATATGGATGCCATCCTCACTGAAGAACCTGGGAAAGAGCTGAGTTAGGGAACAAGCTCTAGAGTCCAGCTTATAGGTCCAAATCTAGGCTCCATTCGCTAACTGTGAACCCGGGCAAGTGAGTTATATGCTCAGTGCTTCAAGGACCTGGTCTGCCAGGCGCAGGTAATAGTACCTGCCTGTGCTATGCCCTGAGGAGTGAGTGTATTTCTAGAAGCCACACACATGCAGTAAGTACTAAATAAATGGTGGTTTCTGAAATCTACATGGACACGATCATAATAAACATCCTGAGCTACTGATTTGGAAAACAGCCTGCTGGAGCCCTCACGGACCCCTTGAGCTCACCTTGTTCTTCTGGTTGAGATCAGCGCTAAGTACTGTGCAAACATTATTAAAAGTACACTTCTCAGCCTTCTAATTTGTAATTTAAAAGATAATAATGAACCACATACATATGAAAACATGAAAAAACTGTGTAAAATGTGTGCAGACATGAAATGTAATTAACGATAACGTTTTTAGTGTGTGTATTGGGTATTACTATTATTTTCAACACAGAGGGTGAAGACTAGGTTGTAATATTTGCTCGGGGATGACTTCAGGGCCTCTGACTGTCAGAGCCTTCTTGGGGAGGCGGATCCCAGCAGGAAGGGCAGCGGCCTGGGTGGCACTGTGGGCCTCGTGTTCCCTAGAGATGGCAGCTGGCTCTCCGGTGGGAGGGTACGGCAGCCCGCTCAGGGAACTGCCATCCTAAGCCTCCTTTTAGGAGCACACACCCTTGAAGAAAGGGACCCTCCCCAGAGAATAGCGCCCCCACGAGGCGTGAAAGCTCTGTGACCCTCTCATCCAGTTCCATAGGGCAGGGCAGACCCACAAGGCTCTGACGGGGCTGACAGGCAAGGTCGCGTGGGATTCCTTCTCTGGACGTGGCCCTGGGATGGCTGTCCTCAGCGCAGGTCTGCCACCCCGAGCTCGGCGTCCTCTGCCCGCTCTTTGGGACCAGTGTGCTCACAGCTCTCAGCGTCCCTTACTGCTCCTTCTCGGCTCTGCCCCAGGCCGTTGGTCTCCTCTTCTGTCCCATCCTGAAACGGGGCAGACACGTCGCGAGGCCTCCATCCTGCTGTGATTCCTGCTCACCTGACAGACCAGCTCCTTTTACTGAGGTCCTCATGCTTTGCTAACCATGCTCCATTCTCCAATTCATGTGCATGCTTCTCGCCTGCCCTTTGCTGTCTCCACCTACTGCGCCACAGACACCCCAGCCATGTCTGACTTCCCCATCTTCATCTCCTCTCTTGTCTAACTGGACTGTTTGGCAGCCACTGTCAGGAAACGGAGAAGCCATCTGATACCTAGGACAGCCCCTGACTCATGCCCAACTCAGCATCTGCCCCGCCCACTAGCCCTGAATCCTGCAGCACCCAGCCTGTTTCACGCATGCAGCGGTGAGCTCCCCCAGAGTGTTGTGGGGACGTCCCCCTCGCAGCAGCTGGAGCGATCGCTGTCAAGGGCCAGTCTGATCATGCCGTCACACATCAAGGCCACCTCTGTCCTTGGGATAAAGATGAAATGCTGTGACACGGCTCAGGAGCCCCCGGTGACCTCCACACATTTCATGCCACCTCGGCTGTGTTAGACAGCCCCGACTTGTTCTGGGATGCTTGCCAGCACTCATCTGTCTGACAGCTACTTGCTACTTTCCACTAGTCTTCTGGTCTCATCTGGGGCCCTGCTTCTCCCAGGAAGCCTTCTCTAAACTCTCCTCCTGACCCGGGGCCTCCCTGGCCTAAGCTCCTTGCTGCCCCAATTTTCCTGTCCTAGGCATCACTTCACCAAACTGTCATTTCCCTTTTACCTCTCTGAATTAGGGACACAGGACCCCAGTCAGGGACCTAGGGTCTCTGCAGGGTGGGATGCAAGCTGGAGGTGCGGGAGAGCCGATGGTTTAGTTGTGGTCCAAGTCTGAACCAGGGAAGGGATGCTGTGGTTCAGTGTGAAGGTCAGCAGGCTTACGACACCAAAAGAGCCAGTGTTCCCATCTGAGACCGAGGCAGGAGGAGCAGCCCGTGCCCCATTCTGAAGGCAGCTGGGCAGCACGTTCTCCCTCACTCAGCTGGACCCGCCTTTCTGCTCCACCCGTGCCTTTGGCAGACCGGACGAGGCCCCCACACCCAGGAGGGCGACCTGCTTTCCCCACTCTACCAACTTCTGTGCTGATCTCACCGAGATCGGTCTCGTAGACACACCCAGAGAAGTGTGTGACCTGAGGTCTGGGCATCCTGCGGCCTGGCCCCACTGACACGAACTGACCATCACATTTCCTGTGTCCACTCTCTCATCCCCCAGATGCCATGACCTTCACGGGCTCAGGGACTTTCTGTCTTGTACACCTTCATAGTATTGGCAACAAGCACATTGCTGGTACAAACATTATTTGAATGAATAAATTATTTTCAGTTCTTCCTGATTAATTTCAGTGGTTGACCATTTTATCTTCCACTTTTAAATTTACAGATGGTTTTTCATTTATTCACCACATTTTGAAATGCATATTAATCAAAGCAAGCCTGCTTAATACTTTTCTTAAGTCAATTATTGTTATAGTTAAAAATGGAAAGATAAAAATGCATATAAGACTGGTGCTCTGCAATGTAATTCATACCATATTGTGGGAAAATAAAGGTAAGCATGAGGAAAGTTCAATCAGGAAAGTATTTAAACAAGAGGCCTATTATGCACAATATCAGAGCTCTCACAAAGCAGTCGCTGACTGATGGCCAAGTCAATGGCACATCAGTGGCCACTGCCATGATCACTGAAGCTCAGAAAGAAAAATATGTGGTCTGGGTTGTGATTCATCACTCAGCGTTTCTGGGGTGAAAAGCAGAGAGTGATGTTTCCTTTTATCCTTTCTGTTCCACCTTTTGTTTGTTTTGCTGTGATTGCTTAATAAGCAGCATCCTTATTCTTGCTTGTCCAGGGATAACACTCCACCGGCCCAGCACGGCCCCCACCCTTGGCTCGTGATCTTGTGCACAGGACGCTGCAGGCCAGGGCGTCCTGCCAGTCAGGAGGGTCTCTGCACATGCTTCGGCTCTAACTAAATGCTCACTCCAGGTCCAGATCCTGGGCCCAACACAGTTCTCAAAGTTTGTGAACACTGCACTAGAACAAATCCCAGAGGCAGGAGAATCTCTACTGTTTGTGAATTTTTTCTTCATATTCTCTAAGTTGTTTAATGATGGAAGCAAAGTATTCTGGCTTTTAAAAAGTTTAACCAATGCATATCGCCATCAGGCATGTTTATGTACACTTTGCATCTACAGAATTGGAGAACGGAAGTGGCTAATGGTGTCTGTGGCTGATGTGGCTGCATTACTGTGACTGTCCCGGGAAGATTCAGAGTTGGGTGCACTGGTACTTCCCAGACACTCATGGATGGGAGAAACATAAGAACACATCAGAGAATTCTGTGGAGGCCACAGTAGCCAGATCCATCATTAACAGCAAAAGCAATAATTGATCAGAGTCTTGGGTGTGGACAGGTATTGGTAACTTCAGAAGTTTCTCAAATACTCTATTGGCAGACTAGGAACCAGTGTCAATATTCATCTCAAAGGGTCATTCACATGGCTGCAATTGTGCAGTCCTGCCCCTTACAGCCCCAACTTTCGTGCTCAAGGTGTGTATGACTGTATGACTGGGAAACATATGTAAAAGATAGTTCATAAAAGAAAAATGATTTCAAATTGAAACTGCTTTTTTAAAAGAGAGGAGCAATGACATGTAGAGATGGACCATTTGCTGGATGCAGTGATATTTCATTGTCTTCCATGTTTGTGAATGGGGAAAACAGGTAACACAGTAGTGGCTTATTTATGCTATAATTAAGTGGTATTGTTTGCAGACAAACATCATGTAAACTGCTTTTAGGAAAATTAGTCTAATTAAGTACTAAGAATGCTTAAAAATAGTATAAATGAAATATAATTGTTTATTTCTCTAAAATGCTAATATCAACTAAAATGTTTCATATCACTGAAAATTAAGTTTTAAGTTACATGTATTATTCAAAACAAAATAGCAGTGTAAGGTTATGAAGTAAGAAATATTTTCAGCAAGATCAAGATATTGGTATATATCTAGCACCATCCAATGATTGAGTAGAGAAAACCCCAACTGCATACATGATCGCTGATATTGGTCACCAACTTTCTGTATGTTGGACATGGCACCAAGTACATTACATGTTCCAACTGGTCCAATCCTCCTTGCAAATCTGCATGATATGGTTCCCGTTAGGCAAGGGTGGAAGAGCCCTAGCAGCGGCTTCACTGCTGGCTCCCTAAAGCTCTGCAGCTCAAAATCCCTTCCAGGACTGGCATCACCAGCCATCTCCAAAGAACTTGCTAGGAACTCCAGGCCCCACCACCACCCACACCCCTAAATCAGAATCCACATTTTACAAGCCGTGATGTGTCTATGCTAAGGTATCTGTGTATGTATTTGTTTTAAACCATGCCAAGGTTTACTTTCAACTTTGTAATAAAATATGTATTTTATTAGAGCACACAGTGCTCTCGTCCCGACACATTCCTCACTTTTGACTGCTGTCTGGCAGTGTAAGTAATGCTTTGGAGTGTGTCATTTATTTCTTGTCCTGTATCTCAGAGAAGTGAGAGCTGTAACAGGTGGGTTCTTGTGCCGCTTGATGGCACGTGCAGAACTCCAGCAAGAATCTCCGAACGTGATGCTGGGTTCATGCAGAGCAGCAGATCGTTTTGTGAAATCTCTTTATTCCAAAAGTGTGCACAAACAGAAGTGACCGAGTCAAGCTTAAGTGTCAGTCAATTAGAAGTCCCAGAAGACAGTCAGATAGGCAGTCACCTTATTGACTGTCATCATGAAAATGCACTCAAGCCCTCACTGCTTGGGGCTGCTGGCCACACGCACTTTGTCCCTGAAGCCGATGGACACGCCAGCATTGAAAGAGAGCTTTGTTTCAATGGCTAATTGCTCAGGAATATCCCATACTGAGCACTTATTACCTAGGGAAGCCCTTCATCTTTGCACATTTTCCTTAAGGACTTCGAATGCCAGGCTGTTCTCAAAGCAGGCATTTGTAGATAAGCCCTGTTTCTGATTGTCTTCCGACTAAGCCAGTCACCCGCCACCATTCAGCCACACTTGCCCTCAAGATTTTCCTCGGTTAAGCCATTACCTTGTGGATTGTACACCTTAACCTCCTGTGTAATTTGCTGACCACTGCGGGTTAATCGGCAGTTCTCAATTACTTCTGCTGCTTGAACAAGATTACTTGGCATTTAAAAGATATTTTGTTTCCCCATTTCTACTTCCCTCCGTCTAGGCCTCAGGTTATTCTTAATTGTGTCCTTCCAACATCTGAGGGACTTATATTCTCCACGACGACCTCCGAGCTGTACTTACAATTACCTGCTGAATCCGTCCAATCCGCCGCGAGGCACTTTACTCCATCCTTTCGAGCGGAAATTGACAAAGAGGTCCCTGGGGAGCCGAGGGAGCGCCCCTCCTGGCAGCGAGGCATGGAGGGCAGGACACCGGGGGCAGGACAGAGCAGGTGGCGGTGAGGACAGCAAGGGTGGGCAGGGGCGGGTCTCAGTCCCCGGCTCTGGGCATTTGCTCCTGAGAGAAGGGAACAGGTTTATGGTGGCCCGATTCACCTGTCAGGTAGAAGCGGCCTCTGTTGTCTTCTTGGCTGACCTCAGTGAGCAGGAGACTGGAGCCCGCGTGTCCCTGCTTGTGGTCGTCTGGGGCTCCAACCAGCCCAGGTTATGAGAGCGCCGTGGGAGCCCCAGAGCAACATGGCCTCCTGTTTCAAACACTGGTGTACACTAACACATGTGTATGTACACATGTGCACACATGTGCACACAAGCCACTCCTTCCTCCCCAGCAGTGTTCCCCAACCTGGCAGCATCAGTAATGACCGTCTAGATCCCATGCATGCATGTTTTCGTGGCCTTCAAATTCAACTTTCAGTTTCTTCCCCGCCAAGCAGGGCTGCCAGGCAACGGGGTTGTTAATGAGCTGGCAGCTCAGAATGTCATTAGGGGGCCCAGAGGACAGGGGCTCAGGACTGCCCAGGGGCTGGGAACAGACCGCCTCCCCTGTGCCATGCAAGGCTGGGCCGGGCAACAACTATCACTGCTTTCTCCCCAAAGTGGTATTAAAAGTAGGCGCTTAATGATAATGAATTGAGTTGTTCCTACCTAATGCGGGCTGACTGGCAGAAATCTGGAAACCGAGAGCTCCCCAACGCTGGCTACGAAAACAAAAATAATTGGGTTACACAAAGAAAATAAGATAAACATTCATTAAAATTACAGTAACAGGCCGTGATTGACGAGCGGCAGAGGGGCCTGCAGCACAAGGTCCCCGGCCTGCAGGCCGCCTGCCGGGGCACCACCGCCACTGGCTCATGGCTCCCGGGGAATGTCCAGACCTCTCAGCTCAGGGGGAGGCACTCAGTTTTCCTAAAGCTTCTTTTTTATGATCAGTTTTCGAAAATGGTTTAACATAGTGAAGACCTTCCAGATGGAAATCTTCTTTCTTTATCACTATTATCTGGAATCTTTATTCTGGTTCGCTCAGCTGCCCTGGGTGTTTTGGGAGGGACTCCATCTTTGCTATACCTTCTACAAGCCAAGAGCATCTGACACTTATTCAAGGAGATGTGTCAGGAAGGTCCCTAAACAGGCTCCTGGGTTGTCAAGTCAGGCAGCCCGTGGGCATCCAGTGAGATGGCACCCAGCGAGGCGGGCAGTTGGTGCTGTCAATCTACCATCCCTTTAACTCTGCTCTGGGCTATGACCCCTGTGAGCCAGCTGCCCTGGGAGTCAGCTTCCTCAAGAAGGAGTTCCGGCACACACTGCCCTTGAGGAAGCTGGTTGTGTCACAGGGTATTTCAAGATGCATGAACCGATGTCCACACCATTTGGGCCATTCCACAGTATTCCACAGCCATGCTGCCCAATACTGCATTAATTTTGCAGTAAATGACATGGAAACTGGAGCTCAGAACTTTAATGATCATATATCTATACCACACCTTGTTTATGCATAATTTGCTCCCATTATTCTCAGTCTTAGGCGACAATTCATGAATCAACCACCCAGCTTCATTTTTCACCACCTGCCTGCCCTCCCAAGGTCAGACGAAGCAGCACGCTCGTTCCAGGCTTGGAGGAGCAGCTGCCTGAACCCACGGCTGCTGGCAGTCCCTCCCTCTCAGTGAACTGTTGGGCCGTGTGGATGGTCAGGGGGCAACACCCTCTGCATCTGGATGGACTGCAGCCAACTCCCTGAGAGGAAGGCACTGGGACACATGTTTGCTCTTCTACGTGAAAACTGCAGATCCTAGGAAGGAAGAGCAGATGGATGTCACCGAACTTCACCAGGACGTAGGGACCCAGTCACGTCCTTGAGTTCCGGGGCACTGGGCAGGACTAGGGGCTGTGGGGATGAAGCCATCTTTGGTCCTGAGGGCCTCCTCTTTGTCACTCGCTGTGTCTCAGCCTCTCTGCCGGGTTCACTGTATGCTTAGTGCTGTGATATCCCTAAGAGACCCTTGGGATCAGGTGCCATCCTCACTGTTCTGCAGACAAGGAAATGTCGTGGATGGCACTTTAATTTTACCATGTTCCATCAAGAAAATGGGGTGAAGCAGGACTTTACTAAAAGCCTATCTCTTCAACAAAAACAAAATTAAAGAAACAAAAGGCTTCGCTTGGGTAGCTGTGCCGCAGACAAGGCCCCTGTGCTTTGCGGGTGTCCTGCCTGTGTGGCCCTCGGGGCCCCAGTGGGCCCCCAAGTCGCCCGCCCGGGTCTCCCACCCACCATCCGTGTCTGGCTCTGAAGAGGCAGGTGCGCCGTGAGTGGGGCTGACCTTCCCCAAACGCCTTGCTGGGTTTACCAGAGCCCCTTCTCTGTCACCACGCCTCCCTGGCCTGTTTGAGTCAGCGCACCACTTGGGACCATTTCTCAGGTAACAGAAGTGGAGGCAGATGCACCTGAGGTCAGTGAAGCCTAACCATAGGGCCCCCTCCTGCCATGACCTCACCCGTGATCCTGCATCTGATTTGGTGGCTGGGATTTTGTGTGCTTGCCACAAAGAGGCCTTCCACATTGTGTGCTTTTAGGGCATAACCACCCTGCGCCTAATTGACTCAAAGTGAATCATAGACTTAAATATGACAAGAAAATCCAGGTGACCTTGGATTTGATGCTGACTCTTCAGGTGGAACACCATGAAGGAAAGAACTGGTGAGTCAGACTTCATTAAAGTCAAAATCAACTGCTTTGCAAAAGACACTGTTCAGAGATTCAGTAGTTTGGAAAGCATACACTTGATAAGAGATCAGTGTCCGAACTATAGGAAGAAGACTGAAACCTCAATAATAAGAAAACAAATAACCCAACTGAGAAAGGGCCTTCACTGACGCCTCCCCAGAAAGGGCGCCCAGATGGGAAGTCGGCGCCCGAGAAGATGCTCGCTGTCCTGCGCCGTTAGACAGCTGCACGTTAGAACGCAGGGATAGGCCACCCCCCAGCTATCGGGATGGCCGAAGTCCAGAATGCTGACAGCACCAAGTGCTGACGAGGACGTGGCAGACACTGGTGGGCATGCAGATGGTGCCACCCCTGTGGAAGACAGGTGGCGCGTTCTCATAAAATGGAACACAGGCTGACTATGAGATCCAGCAACTGTGCTCCTTGGTATTTACCCAAAGGAGATGAAAATTTAAGTCCACACAAAGCCCTGCACATTGATGTTCATAGTAGCTTTATTCATAATCACCAAAACTTGGAAACAACCAAGACATCTTGCAAAAGGTGAAGGATAAATAAAGGGGATGGTGCATCCACACAGTGGAATATTAGCATGAAAAGAAGAGAGCTATCAAGTAGTGAAAAAAGACAGGAGGCACCTTGAATGTGGTCACCGGGTGAAAGAAGCTGGTCTGGAAAGCCGAGGACTGACCCCGGACACAGGACACGCCGGAGACTGAGACGGGCCTGGGAGGGGTGAGCAGGACAGGGAGCCGCTCTGTGTGATGCCACAGCGGGGGGGCGCGTGTCATTACACGTTTGTCCAGATCCACAGAATTCACAGCGCCAAGAGCTACCCTCAGGAACTGTGGGCTTTAGTTAATCACAATGTATCAATACTAGCTCATCAGTTGTAACAAACGTAACACCATAATGCAAGGTGTTGACCTAAGGAATCAAGGCATGTAAGGACTTGCTGGACTTCCACTCATTTTGCCGTGAACTTGAAACTACTCAAAAAAATAAAGTTCCTAATTTATAAAAAGCAGTGCATCTGCCTCTGGTTAGGAAGCATGGTAGGGGGCAAAGGGCCGCATAGTCCCTACAGTCCCTCCCAGCAGGACGTGGAGTTCGGCCCCACCCTCTGGCCTTGTGACTTACTTTGACCAGCAGTGGTGGGAGAAGTGAGGTGTGTGCCCTGAGCTGGGTCTCCAGCCCGGCAGCTGCCCTGGGCCCCTGGTTGCCCTCTGGGACCGCTGTGTGGGGAGCTCAGGTGGTCTTTCCTGCGGGGAGGGGAGGGGCACCTGCCGCCGTCTCCTGGGCCGCCAGAGCACGGGCCACAGGCAGGGTCTTCAAAGACAGGCGTTTATTTCTCACGCACTGGGGGCTGGAAGGCGAAGATCAAGGTGCCAGTGGGGTGGGTAAAGGGAGGGCTCTCTCCCGGACTTGCACATGGCACCTTCCCCCTGTCTCCACGTGGCCTCTTCTCCGTCCAGTGAGAGATCTGGTGTCTCTCTTCTTAGAAGGATGCTGCGCTGTCAGATCAGGCCTGCTCTTGCGACCTTCTTAAACCTTAATCCCTGACGGCCTGTCTGCAGACAGAGTCACTCTGAGGGTAAGGGCTTTTACATAAGACTTTGGGGGACACCAGTCAGCCCATACCAATGCCACAGAGTGAGACCCTAGCCTCCCGGGCACCCCAGGGGAGCCTCCAGATGAGGAGTCTGACCAGCTGACACCCCCAGCTCCAGGGAACCCGGCCGACTCCAGCTGACCCACACACCCAGGAGTGTCAGGAGCAGGGATGAAGCAAGCCGTCTCAACGCATCTTCATGCCCCCATGATGTCACCCCAGTCCCCGAGTCTGTCCCCACCTCTCCCACGTCTCCTGAGCTGTGAGTGGGCACTGAGGTGCAGGCAGCTTTGGAACTGGCAGGGCTGGCGGCACGGAGCTGTCTCCGTCTTGTGCTCTTGGCCTGTATGATGTGGGCAACAGTCTCCAGCTGCCCCCAGGGCAGACGATCCCCAACCCCAAGGGGCAGCGTGTGAGCCCACCACCCACCATGACACATGGCAGGTGAGCCCCAGACTGAGGGGTGCTGGGATGGGGCTTAGGGATCCCCTGGAAAGCCCAGGCTCTCACCCACAACACAGCTGCTGCTTATAAACCCAGCTGGTGGTGTTTTCATATTTAGAAGAACTCAGTATTTTATAGACAAGCCTTCACCCTTGTTAACCGAGGGTGTCCAATCATACAGGCTTTCCCTGAAAGCACCAAGCAGTAGCCAACCAACTTCAGTACTAGGATGTACAATGTGGGCACTTCCCTAGGGTGGTTTGTTAAGTAATCAATTGCACCTGAAATGATAATGCTTTTCAAGTTTGAAAAGGGACCATTAGTCTCAACAATATATTAACATTACTGTGTGACCTTCCTCACCTGCGGTCAGACTGAATGTCATTGTTCCAGGGTCAGGACCTGTGATCACAGCTCCTTGGTCACCCCCCCGACCCCGGGATTTCTTGGTAGGAGGCAGTGAGATTGTAGAAAGTGGGGTGCTGGCATTAGACAGACCCCGTCCGGTTGGTGTCCAGTGTGCTGTGTGGCGCTGGGCAAGAGGAGAGACTGCTCTGAGCCTTAGTCTGCAGCACCGATAAACGTGGAGCACACACCCACCCCCAGGCTTCTGTGAAATTTCTCGCTGAAAACTGACATGTCTGCTGCTGACACACAGCCAGCGCCCAAAGGTGGGAAGCTGGGGCTGCAATATCAGTGGCTGCAGGTCTGCAGGGTGAGAGATCACAGAGGATCTCAGGGTGAGCCTGGTGTCCTGCACAGCACAGGGGCCTCCTTCAGCTCCCCCAGCAGATGGCTATTCCTGAGCCGAGCTGTGCAGCTGCCATCTGGGGCACGGGGTCGGCGTCTCCTCCATGAGCAGGTGTCCTGGGCAGAGGCATCCTCGGTGCTGCAGGGGATGGACACCTACGGCTCGGCAGCCACGTGTCTCTGCCCAGCTTGAACGTCTCCTGCTCTCCACTCTGCCGCTCTTCCTAAGGTGTTGCTGGGGCTGAACATCTGGCACAAGGCACGCCTGCATCGTGAGCATCCCTTGTTCTGCAGGCCAGTGGCACTGTGGTGAGAGGAGCGAGGGGGCAGCCTGGGCCACAGTGATGCCCGGGGTCCTCAGGGTGCTCGGCCTGCTCTCCAGGGTGCCTAGCATTGCACTCGAGGACGCTCTGCCCCTGTCACTCCTCTTCTCCCTGAGCGGCCTAGTGGAGCAGTGCCGACCCTGCCCCTCTCTGCAGCTGCGGACCCCTGCCTGGCTGGGTCTGCAGCCAGCAGCCTCTGCCAGCTCACAGTGGGCTGCTGCCGGCCCATCATTCTCCATCCCTGCCGCCCAGAGCAGCACCTGACACGTGTGTGCCAAACCCGGGCTGCAGCTGAGCAGCCTGGGCCTTGCTCTCTGCTCACAAAGGCGGGGATGTGCAGGGCCCAGCGGGTCTGTCTGTCTGTCTGTCTGCTGCCCATGGCCGACCTTGTCTCATGTGGCAGGTGATGTAACATCTGTTTGTCCATCCATGTGGCTGTTAAGGGCTCTGCTCCACGTCTCCATGGCCACCCCGTGAGAGCAGGGGAAGGCCTTTCCTCGCATGCAGGCATTTTCTTTGGGGAGACATTTTGCAAACTGGGTGCTCAGCCTGCTCTGTTGGATACGATGCTCTCTCCATCTTCAGTTGCCTGTGAGTCCTTGGCTCTTGGCATCCTGCCGTTTCCAGGTCTCTCTGCTCTTAATTCTAAAGGTCAGTCTGAGCCAGACCAGAGCAGGCACAGAGCTCACAGCACTTTCCTCTCGCCTCGGACCAGGGTGGGGAGGAGTCAGAGGTAGGCCCTTAAGCCCATGAGAAGGACGGGCTTCCTGCCCTTTCCTCCCTGATGACCCTGCTAGCTGGAGACCCCCAGACGAGGGTGCCGAGCATTGCGCTCGAGGACGCCCTTTGGGACAGCTGAGGGGCTTCACACGCGCCCAGACGTCCTGCTATTTCCTTTGCTGGACTGAGACTTTCAGACTCAGTGTTTCCTGGATCAGCACAGCAGAAAAACACACAAAGTGTGGTTTCCTGAAGTTTGTGATCAACCTTCCAATCAACTGGACTTCGGTTCTCGACTTTGGGGATTGCAGTGGCTTTAATAGCAGAGAGAAGAAGGGGTCCTGTTCTCCAAAAAGTAAATCATGAAACAAACACCCTCACTAAGTCTGTGTCCACCTCTTCCTATAAGCCGTGCCTCAGGCATGGGGACAGCGCCGACGGCCCCATGGGCCTGAGGGGTCGTCAGTGCCTTCTCACACCGCTAAGACTGCTGGGAGGAGACGCCGATCAGGGAAACCGGCAGCTGAGAGAACGCCCAGGACCACGACCAGCAGAGGCCTCACGGCTCGCTCCCCCCCCACACCTGGCTTACCAATCTTGTGTGCGGCAGACAGTTGGCGCCACCCTCTGCACCCCCAGCTCCCCCAGCACCCCAGACAGGCTCCCTTCAGCCTGAAACTCCCTGCATGGAATGTAATATTGGCAATGACAGGTGGTTTCTGACTATGAGTCCCTGTCTGGTGGGGTGCACTCCAGTTTTAGGGTGCTGAGATGGGAAAAAGGCAGAAAGGGGGTCCAGACCCCTACGTGTTCAGCGGCCAGATTGAAAGTTTCCCCAATGTGACAACATCTATGGGGCTCCAATGTAATGTTTATAATATCTCTGCTTCTTTGTTCTATCCTGACAGCAGACTCAAGGTCTAGGAAAAACTTCGCTTCTCCTAGGATGTGTCATGCTGATGGCCTGAGGCCCTGCCCGTGGGGAGACCCGGGAGAGCAGACACCATTTGTGGGCCTGCTCCAGGCCTGCCTGGCTGTCCCGGGTCCTGTTTGTCTTGCCCGCCCACTTACCTAGATTGGGGAACTTCCATTTATACTTCAGTGAAAATGCCACCTATCTTTCGTATCATTTTCCCAAACTGTTGATTTTCCCTCCGTGAGCTGATCCCTAAACAAGGAGGAATCACAGCTTATGAACAGGTGTGGAGGGGTCTCCACATACCTGCTATTCATTATGTATGTGGCATGTGCAGTACCGAACTTGCTGTATCTTAGCCATCCTCACTAGAGCACCTAAAGCATCATTAGAATAATTAAAATTTCTAAGTCAGCACTTAAACGCAGTAACCAGCTTTCAGCTGGCTGAAGTTGCTCCCAGACCCCCTTTTTTTAGAGCTTCCCCCAAATGAGCATGCTAGGACATCAGGCATTTTGTCTTCTGGTGAATGTCTGCAATGAGGCAAAGATGGGATATCAATGTGACTGCAAGACTTTCTCAGACATTCATCGGATGGCAAGGCTGCCACGGGCCAGGTCTGTGCCCAGACCTAAGAGACACGCTCAGGAAACTCCTGCCCTGACGGCCTCCGCCACTCATGTCTGCAAACTCATCATAAAGAGATCACATGCACGGCTTACATGGGGGCTCCCGTCCTCCATGCAGGTGTTCCCTCAGGTGCCAGAGGACTTAGGCTGAAGTTGTGTATGTCTGCGCAGAGCCTGGTTTCCGGAAGGTTGCGACCAACCTTTCCCATCAGCACTGTGTGGCTAGCAATGTGCACCAGCAAGGATTCTTCTTACACAGATTCCCATTCAGCGTCCGAGGATATTTGGATGACTAGAAACGCATATTCCATTTGGTTAAGATACGAATCCGCTGTTCCAACAGAAATACTTTTATCAGGGTAAGGTGATGAGTGTTTCTCTTGAAGGGATTGGGAGGATCCCCGGGGTACTCTGTGCAAACTGTGTATGTCAGGACGTAAGTTGGACAAGTTACATATTTGTGAGATGGCTGGTTATAAAACCTGCCAGATTTACTGTTCAAACTCAAGCTAGATTTTGTTCTGTGTTATGTTAAAATTTCCAGCTGGATCACATCGTGTCTGGGTTGCCTGTGCTGTCCGGTGGCACACCCAGTCTGCTCTCCATGGCCCTGCGGTGGCTCACATGGCTCTGGACAGTAAGTCCACATTCACAGAGTCACCACTCTCTGACATGTTATGTTAAAGGACAAGACTTTCTCTTTCACCAAGTTTCTTCAGGCCTGGGATCCCATATTACTTTACTGTGTGTCCCCATAAATAATAAGCACAGTTCCTGGCACAAAAGTGATTAAAAAAATATAACAAATGATGTGCAAAATTAGGCATAGTTAAGGCTCAATAGGTTGATGAATTATTGACTTTTAAAATGAATATTTTATAAACACAAATAGAGTGATAATATTCATTCCAATTAATTATTAGAGTTAGTAAGGAATGAGATGATTAAGTATGATATGAAAATATTTTGAGTGTCAACAATACACCTGTAAGTATCAACATAGATGCATACGACTGTACATGCTCATGATATTAATAGGAGCTGATCTGGAATGCTGGCTCAAATCCAACCTGCGTAAGACTTATTTTTATGCTCTTTGTATACTTTCTGCATCTTATTTCTGAGAGTAGTGAGAATGTGGGGGCAGAATGAACAATAATAATCAGTTGGCCCCATTCATCTTCATGCAACACATCCGTTGCAGGGCCTTAGTTGCACAGTGTGTTTTTTATTCAGGTCCTGGCTAAGGTGGGGGAAGGGAGGCAGGCATGGCCTATTTCTCTGGCTGCTGTGGATTTACTGGCTGCTGAATAGGAGCATGCAAACTGGTCTGCTTGGGCCTTTGCACAGACCCATCCAGGCCAGCTCAGGTCACAGGCGCCCTTCCCCGCAGTGGAGCTCTCGGGCGTGCTGGGGTTCTTGGCTGGTCTGGCAGTATTGCCCCCGCCTCAGGGGCACATCAGGAGGGGCTCGGCCTCTGTAGCAGGGCTCTGCCTGCAGTTCATGCTAAGTGTTGGGGGCTGTGGTTCCCACCTACTGGAGGGTCCGTTCTCAGACACAAAGGCGACGGCTGACAGGGACATCAAGCTGCCTGCTGACCTGAGATCAGGGGGAGGCAGCCTGAGCCCCTGGAGTCTCCGGGCTGCAGGGTATGGCTCACTTCGGACCTTCAGCCTCTTCATTTTGCTTCCTGCCCTTGCAAACATTAGCACATAGGTGGCATGGTGTGTCAGTAAAGAAACTAAGCCTGACAACTTCGGCTTCTGCCTGAGATTAACTGTCTGCATTGCCCTTCGCAGGATGCGGGGAAGTTTCCTCCTGCAGCCAGGCTGGAGATGCTCTGCTCATTAGCACCCACGCCGGGGCCAGAAGCCACACAGGGCTCGGAAGCCAACCCACAGGGTCCTGGCTGTGTGGTGCACAGTTTAATGAGTTACACCAAGATACTGCATTACTGGTACGACACGTCAAGATTAGTCACTCAAGGACGTAAGCAGCCCCGAAACAGAGCGGAGCAGGCATCCAGCCATCTGTTCCAGGGCTGTTCTGTGTTCTCACGGTGGGCGCTGATTTCTGCTCCCCTCGCCAGATGGGCACCAGAGCCGCCCTCCATCAGCTGACTCCCCAGTGGATGAGATGGGCTGCTAGCAGCTCACTCTGCCTGCTGTGGGCCCAGGGCTTGGTTACCCAGGGGAGCCGGGACCTGCGTCACCCCACCTTCCTCCCTCCCACCCCTTACCTGTCCCTCCCGCTTCCTCTGTCTTCCTCTCTCTCTCTGCCTCCCCCTCCCCCCTCTGCCTCCCCCATCCATCTCTGCCTCCCCCCACCCCTCTCTGCCTCCCCTCACCCCTCTCTGCCTCCCCCCACCCCTCTCTGTCTATTCCTCTCATGTGCTCCTGGGTCACCAACCGTGTGAACGTCCATCCCAGATACTGGATCACAATGCCACACATTCCACCCAGCTCCCGGGGCGCCTGGCCGGGCACCCTGTCTGCTCGCTGCACTGTCCTGCTGCAGCACCTGTTGGGAAGGTCCCCCTGTGCCCACCCTGCATTCCCAACCTGGCAGAAACCCTCCTGCTCCAAAAGCATGAGGCAAATGAGCAAAGGCACCTTCTGTTGACCCCTGCCCCTTGGGGACCCCAGAATGGAGGCTCTGCCCCTCCCTGTGAGCCCGGAGGCACATGCTTGCCTCAGGACCCCTGCGCTCACCGCTCCCTACCCAGAAAGCTACTCCCAGGTCACCTGCATGTCTGCCTCTTCATTTGCAGCAGATCATCCCTCGGAGGCCACCGTGCCTGTCCTTCCCTCCATGTGTCTAGCTCAGTGTCCCCACCTCCACCACCTGGCTTTACCTGTCTCCAGGGTGCACCTGCCCCCTCTGTCTGTCCCATGAGAACGTGAGCCATGCGAAGCCAGGATATTTATGGCTCCATGTGCACACTGAGAGCTGAGGTTGCCTGCATGTGTGAGACCCTTGCTCAACCGCACAGCTGATGCCCAGGGGAGACCTGAGCCCTTCCTGGGATGCCCGCCACTCCCCACGGAAAGGGGCTCCTCAGCCTGTCCCCCCATAGCCAGCCTGTGGCCAGGGGGCAGCGCTCCACAGAGTCCCTTCCCTGTGAGGGGGATGCGGGTCCCCCTTCTCCCCTTGCAGGGCATGGAGTCTGCATGGATTCGCTGACCCTGTGCATCAGCAGGTTCACCTGCAAACAGGAAGCGGTCAGCAGTGCTCCCAGAAGGGCCTGGGTAGCAATGCTTCCTCCGACAGTGCAGGCAGGGGCTCGATGGCCGCCTGTGTGGTGTGTGGGTGAGCTGCATCATGTGGAGCTCTCAACGTTCACTGCTGGGACGTTTTCATGATTTTCCACTTGTGGGTTTTCTCTACTTATTGTTTATTTAGAATTATCCCTGCATTTCACTGTGCATTTTATTTCGTTACTGTTATTTTAGTTTTAGAAATGCTTTGGATTTAGTCTTCCCAAGCCCCTGGTCAGGTTTAGAACAGATGCAAGACCTCGGGATATGGATGAAGTACAGAAACACTTTGAGAGGGTGCCTGCATCTATGCTGGGCAGCTTGGTTCCCTCAGTGCCATCCTGGGCCAGATGTGGGCAATGCTGTGCAAAGAGGCAGGGCCCCATGGGGGTGCTCGGTCTGCACTGGGGTCCTCGGAACAGTGTGTCTGGACTCTGGGGTCCAGCTGATGGTCAGCCCCATCTGAGTCTGTCCATTTAGCCAAAACTGAAGTGAGGGTTGGCCTGGTGGTGCCATTCAGCATATAGGGCAGGGGGCTTCCCCGGGTCCCCTGAGCAGTCTCAGGTGAAGTTATTTCCCTACAAACCATTGCCCTTGGGTGGCCTCCATGCATTATATGTCCTTTCCATTGCCCAGGGGCTCCTGTCCCCTACCCCAGGGGTCGTGCAAGCATCAGAGCAAGAGGGACAAGAACCCAGGGGCTCTGGTGGGGGTCGGTGCACACTGGGATCTGGGGTGCTGGCCCATGTGCAGGCCCTCACTGCAGGAGGGGCCTCAGGAGGCACACATTTATCCGACACTCACAGCCTGCGTCACTGATATGGTGTACGATGGGGTGGGCAGAATGCAGGTGGGAAAACCCTGTGGTGCAGGTGAACTCCCGAGGAATACAGCCTAAAGGACAAAAGGGGGCCTCCTGGAAAAGCCAGCACCATCTGAATTTGGGTTCCGTCTTCCTGGTAAAAAGCTTTCCTTGAAAAGCCAGCTAATATGGTACCTATCAGCCACATGTGACTATATAATATACTTAAAATTAAATAAATGTAAATTCAGTTCTTTAGCCAGACTGGTCATATATTAAGGGCCTAGCAGCCAAGTGTGACTAGCAGCTCCCAAATTAGACAGGTACAGGGCATGCCCAGCACAGAAAGGTTGCAGGGCAGCGCTGTCGGCCGCTCATGGCTCCCAGGCTGCTCAGGGCTCCCCAGCTGCCAGCCCTCACTGAAGACAGATGCAGAGCTGCTGATTTGCTCCCCAAGTGGTGGGACCTGAGGGTGGGCGGAGCACGATGCCCCACCCAGGTGCCAGCACATGCAGGCCTCTGGGGCCAGTGGCTCCTCAGAGATGGGTTGTTGTAGCCGCCCAGGCTGCTATGGCCAACGCCACCAACTAGACTGAGCAGTTCATGAGCCGCTGACATTTGTTTCTCATGGTTCTGGGGCTGGAAGTGTGAGATCAAGCACAGGCACGTCAGCCTCTGGGGAGGCCTCTCCCATGGCCTTGCATAGTAAAAGGACGGAGGGGCCTCTCTGGGGTCTCATGTGAGGGCACAGCTCCCATCATGGGGGCCCACGGGCCTCAGCACCTCCGGATGCCATCACCCCGGGCATCACAACACATGCATGTAGGGACACAGGCACCCATACCAGGATGAGACTCCTTGGACGTTTGTGCGGATAGGGGGTGGGGGGAGGAAATGTCTTTTCAGCGACCTCAGGACCTGGGAAAGGAGTGGGCGTCTGACACCAGGCAGGAGATCAAGGCCTGGATGCTGAGTGGGATGGGTCCTGAAAGGACCTCGAGGGAACCCGAAAAGCTTAGGAATCAAGTCAAGCTGTGATCCAAGAGGGAGGAAAAAGGGAGCCCTGAGCAGATGGGGCTGGAACAAAACAAAGTCAGCAGTTTCTGTCTGCACTGAAGCTCACCTTATGGGGGGCCTCACCCCCAGCCATGGCTGTAGCTGGCAACCCGGAACCAGAGCCCCGGGGACAGCTTTCCCTGACGTGTGCCCGCTGCTGGCTGGGGAGGAGAGCCTGAGGACTCAGGGCCCTTCCACTGGGCACTCAGCGGGGCAGCGACCTGTCCCTGCAGCTGTGGGTCTTGCCTGGGTCCTGCAGGTAAAGGGCGGGCTGCTCACTGCCCTCCCTCTGGTCGGCAGTGCCCTCACAGGGGGACCCACATCCCTCAGCCCTGCCCATTTGCTACGACCTCATCTCTTTGCTCATTCACTTCACATCTTCATGATCTTTCCCTGGCCTCTGGGAAGTTCAGAATGCAGTTGAGACATGTGTTCATCCTGCTCTGGTTATCCAGAATCTCCTAGCACTTTTTCAATTAAAAAATGATTGACAAAGGTAAAGAAAATGATGCCTATGTGCACTGGTATGGAGAGCTGTCCATGACACTGTGAAATAAAGCAGCTTCTAGTATACAAATCGCGGGTGTTAATCTTGTCCCAGTGAAGGTTTCTAAGCAGAAAGAGGGAAATATAATTACTTGTAGACTTAGGGAATAAAACTAGGGGGCGGGATCCAGGTAGGCCAAAGAAAACCTAAAGCTGGAGGAGGATCACCAAGCAGCCAGGTTGATAGGGCAGAAACCACACGCATTCCTGATGACACTGTGCGCCTGCGAGAACAGCATGCTGGGAGGGACGCACTGCCTTGCAGACCTAATGTCCCAAGAAAAGCTCGTGGAGACTTCTCTCAGTGACCCCCGCGGAAAGGCTGCACCCCCCAACATGGGAGTCCCCCATGCCTGCAGCCCCCAAACCAGCAGGCTCACTTAACAGGCTCTGCCTGCTGGTCTGGCTGCAGAAGCAGCTTCCAGATTTCTGTAACTTCCCTGAGGAAGCTGACAGCTGCCAACACTGTGTAGTGAATGGAATACACTGGAGAAATAAACTGGGCATAATGTGCCTGTCCCAGACAGCTCCATGTCCCTGAATGGTATTATATCCGAAAATAAAATTGGCAGTTTCTCAAAACAAGTGAATTTTGACACTGTTTACGTATAAGTTAGGAACCCAGTGAAACCTGGGATCTATCCCCCATGACTCAAATGAGATGTGTTGTGACATTTTGCCTTCTGAAAGATCTGTTTCTCCTCTGTCTTTATGAGCTCCCCGTCTTCCTTATAGGACAACCAGGGCAGGGTCTACCTGCCTGGAGCTGGTCACAGGCATCCTTCAGTCCGTCGGTACTCGTGAGCTTCAGTGCCTCGCCTGCATTTCATTTTGTGGTTAGCTGCACTGCGCATTTACTTTTTATGAAACTTGCATAATATTGAAAAAGCCCACATGTACTTTATTGAGTTTGCACTTTCCAAACACAAATTCATATCAAAGAAGTGAGAGCTGAAAACTCCCAACAGGTGACATGCCAGGAGGGGCCTCAGTGTCTCTTCCCGTGTTGTCCATTCCTGGTGCGACTGAACCAGAGGCACGTGTCCACACCATGTGATTAGCTTTCCTTTGCCTTTGGAAAGTGTCAGCTTGCAAGCTATGGCCAGAAGTCTAACCCCAGACGTCCCTGATGAGGGTGCAGGGCCACTGCCAGACACAGGGGTTGAACGTGGGCGCCAGGATGACACTGGGCTCCCAAGGCTGGCTCCTCAATGTCCTGGTCCTCTGGGGTCTATGGTTTAAGAGGAACTTCAATTAACAGTCTTTCATTAGAAGGTGTCCTGGGAGTAAAGGTGTTAGGATGGTATGCCTGAGTCTGAAGCCACCCCCTGTGGTGTGCCCCAGACAGGCCAGCGAGAAGCTTCTTTCCAGGAGAGTCAGTGGTGACATTACATCCCTGCAATGCTTTCTCTGTTAGAGACAGTGGTGCTTCTGTTCAGAGTAATGTTCCAGTATAATCCTCCCTTCTTAGTCTATCAAATTACCTGCTTCAAAAGGCTGACCACCCGCACATGGTGAAACTGCCTTTTCACCCACCTGTACGTGTGTCTCACTGATCCAGTGGCTCTTTGATGCTCCGTTGCTCATCCCCCGCACCTCAGTTTCTTTATCTGTAAAATGAGGTAGATACCAGGACCCACCTCATGAGGTTTTTATGTGAATTAAACTAGGTGATATGATACGAGAAAAAGTACATATTATTTTTACTGCATACGCAGGCACAGAGTTGACAGGCAACACACGTGAACTGCTAGTGTTGTTCTTATAAAATGTTTCAAATACACCAGATCCACATGTCCATCCACTGTCTCCTGTTTCCAAGTCGCAATGTCTTATGCAGTAGGATGTCACAGGCTCACGGACCTGGGCCATGTCTTCACCATCCCTGGTCCAGCTGAGGGGGTGTGTGGCTCCTAAACACAAAATCAGACAGCAACAGAGTGTCTGGATTCAAGCAAAGACAGAAACAGGAGTGATGTCACCCGGTAAAGGGACGTAGCCTGTGTGCTGTGTATGCTGCATAAATAATCACACCTGTATTTTAGGTCTGCAGTTTGACCTCCTCAACTCCTAAAGGCCTTTTTTTTTATAGACTCATCACTTCCAATGAGTGAGAAACACACTGTGTTCTGTTTCATTTCAATTTAATATTTGAACTTACTTTTATGGTGAGTGATATTTATAAATACCTTGACAGTGTTATTTTAAAAAAAGAATATTATAAATTGAGGTAGAGGGGCGAACAGGCAAAATTATGAGTTACTAATACCATTAGTTCAGCAAACTATAATGGAGAACGATTCCAAATGCTTCCCAACTATACTGTAGAGCAGCTCCCAGCATGCCAGAGGTGTGGCTGACAGAGCAGCAGGAGACACATGGGCCTTCCCCAGAGTCCTTCCTGCGGCAACTGTGCGTGTGCAGCGACTGTCGGGCTGGGAGCTGCTGCCACTGCCCGCTGCTCCTTCAGGGGACGTTTGTGTAGATTCTGGGCCCGTGCTGGGTGGGTGAATGTCAGCTTCTGCCAGTCCAGGGTCTGCAGTCACGTGGGTGAGACATCCACTCAAAACAGAAAACTGCATGAACAATGGAAGTGCAGTCTTCAGGGCCACCAGGGCCCCTCAGAGCCGCGAGACCTTGTTAGGGTGCAGAACCTGATTCTGTGTCTTGGTGGACAGATGCTTCTGCATTTCTGAGTCCCCAGCAGATGTCGGTGCTCCACATCCACAGAACACACTCTGAGGGCCCAGGGTGTGGATGGCATGGATGGGTCCTAGACCCACAGTGCTACTTTCCCAGTATTTAATTTTAGCTGCTTATTTAACAAGGGCATGAAACCTAGCACCCGAATCCAGGCGCCCAGCACCCAGATGGCCTTTACTTCCTGGGAGCCCAGTCTGTCCTATCCTCGGCTCCTCACTGCCCTGCAGGGCCTCCCATCCCCTGGGCTGTGTCCAGATTATGAGGCTGTGTCCCAGCACTGAGGGCAGTGCTGTCAGGCCACATAGGAGTCTGCCAGGGGCCCCTCAGGTCTGTCTCCAGGGCACTTCCAGCCTGCTGGTCACACAGCCAGCCTCCCTTCTGGCCGCACACAGCCTTAGATATGTCGTGAGGCTGCCTGGCCCCCATCTGACCAGTCCCTACAACCGTGAGAGGGGGTGAGGCTAGAAACAAGCTTAATATCCCCAAAGTAGCATCCTCCACCTTCCTTTATCCTGCAGGATGTTGAGCTGAATGGAGCACAACCTTGTTATAGCTCAGAGAGGGGTGTCCCTGGCTCAGCTCTAGTGACAGTGAGGGGGCTATCCTCCACCTTGGCTGACTTTGGGCAGAGTGGACTCCTGGGGATGGCAGGTGACATGGATCCACTTCTCTGCAGCTTGGCTCTGAGCTCCATTGGGTCACAGCACATGTATTCCTGTATCTACCACCTGCCTATGAGCCTGCAGGTGGACTGGGTCAGGCCCCTGATCACTCACTCCCAGCTTCACAGGCCTACAGAAGAGCCACCAAGCAAAGGAATTGTCTCAGTAACAAAATGGGGACACACACACAGCCAGAGAATTGAGACGTGTGCCACATATGGCTCCCCGTTTCTGTGTACAGAGAGGAATGGACAGCTGGTGGCAGAGGGACGAGCCACTGGGACAGTCACACTTCATCTGACAGGAGTGACTGCTGCCGCGGCTCCGGAGAGGGGATCCTGCTTCACATAATTGTGCCTTAGAGCTACAGGGGAGGCTCCGCCGGACCCGGCGCGGGAGGATGGGAAGGCGGCCCATCTCACGGCCGCTGCCTCTCCAAGCAGGACATTCTCACAGGCTGCCGGCCTTCCAGAGGTGAGCTGTTAAGGAGACCAAGAGATAGGCCAGACTGAGCAAAGCCCCCGTCTGCTCAGGGCTCACGTGGACTGCTTTTCGGCCCCTGTCTCATTCTTTCTCCACACACTTTTTCACGCTTTATATTTGTGCATCGACAGGATCTGTAAATCAGAATGTTGGTCACCTAATATCTGCGTGCTTGTGAAGGAATCAAGATGCTTTCTGAAGCCAGGCAACATCTCTGTGGGAGGGGCCCTGTTCAAAGCTGGGACCATCGTTGTGGCGGCCACCAGCTGCCAGGGCCCAGGGAAACTGCTGCGGTAGCCCGTCTCCTCCGCAGCGACCTGTCTGGGGCCCGGGCTGAGCCAGTGAAGCAGCCTTACCTGGCCAGCTCCAAGTGGCTGGCTTTGGGGACCCACCACTGGCCCACCAGCTCGGCCCTCGGAACATGGTGTTGGGCAGGAGAGCAAGGGACCTGAGAGTGGGTTTTGGTAAGAATGAGCCATGATGCCGTGGGCCTCGCTTCCAGGCCCAGGCTGGGGCTGGCACACTTTTGCCCTCTTTCTGCTCTGTCCAGGGAGGTGAGCCCCGTGCTTGTGCCTGCTGCATGGACATGCCCTCCTCACCATCCCCACTGGATGCCTGAAACCCCACATCGCCCAAACTCCCACCTGCCCGCACCCACCTTCCATCTGTCCAGCCCCAGGACATCATCTCCCCAAGGCCCTGTCATACCCACTCCCCTCGGGCCACCTGCTGGCACCTCTGTCACCACATGCATCCACCCCATCTGCCCCAGCATCACCACGGCTCCAGTCCAGCTGGCACCAACATCTGTGCCATCCTGAGGACAGGTCACCTGAGCCCTGCACCTGTTGCGCGTCCCCCAGAACTGCAGCCCAATGACAGTGAGCTAAGCCTCAGCCCCTGGGACGTAAAGCTCAGTCCAGGGCTTTGTGGCTCTAGGACCCCTCGTCTCCCTGTCAGCTCCAGCTGTATGGTCCTTTCTTTGTCCCCAGGCTCCTGCCCCACACCTTCCAGCAGCTTCTCTGACAGAACGTCCCTGCCCAGCTCAGCAGCAGCTCCTCAAAATCTTCCCTCCCCCTGCCAGGTGAGCACACCCAGATGCTCTCTGTCTGGGCCCTTGCCCCGGCTGCTGTGGTCTCATTCAAGTCAGAGGCCCCTTGGCCGGCGTGCGAGCTCTGTGAGGAAGAGCACCCCAGGTGTGCTCGCCGCCTGACCTCTGCAGAGACCATGCAGCCCAGAGAAGGGCCCCAACTCCAGTTCTGAATGATGAACAAGGAAGGGCTTCAAACCCTTTCCTATTAAACTAGATGTGATGTGGAACTTTCTCCGTAACAGTCAGCAAAGAGTCTGTCTGTCCATCCTTGGCTGAGGTCCACACCCTGGCTCCTGTGAGAAACACCTCTCCCACGTGTGTACACAGAGCTGCAGAATGCTCCTCTGGAACAGCGATCACTTACTTAACATGACTGAAGAAGTATTTGCAAAAATTGCCTGATTTTGTGGTAGTATTTTCATCAGTAATTATCACATGATATGTGCCCATTACATGAGTATCACTGTAGTAAACGCTACAGATGAAAGAGCTGAGATCTCTTTCCTGAGTGCAAATGGAGAGAAGATGTTTTTTATTTTTGTATTAAGGTATCATTGATATACAATCTTGTGAAGGCTTCACATGAGCAACATTGTGGTTACTACATTCACCCCTATTATTAAGTCCCCCCCACATAACCCATTACAGTCACTGTCTATCAGCACAGTAAGATGCTATATATAGATCACTACTTGTCTGGAGAGAACATATTTTTGACATACAAAATTACGTTCAAGGAGACCATTTTGCTCAAAATTGCAAAAACAGAACTGATATTATTAAATGGTTAGAACGTGGAGCACCTCAAACCTGAGTCTCTGCTTGAGCACATCTGAGATATACCGTCCCAGCAGAAGTCCAGTCTCCTCTGCAGTTAGGTGCACGTTTTCCATATTCCAGCACCTACTCCTTCACCGGCCACCAGAAATGAAGGCATAGGTCCTATACTCCAGTTCATAGATGTGCATTAACTTCCCATAGCTGCAGCAACAGATAGCCACACACTTAGTGACTTCACGACCCAGATTTATCTCCTTGAAGTTCTGGAGATCAAACATCCAACATGAGTCTCCCTGGGCTGAAATCAAGCTGTCTTGAGTTAGGGCTGCAGGACCACAGTCCCTCTTGGAGACTTGAGGGAAGAACCTGTCGCTTGGTCCCTTCCAGCCTCTTGAAGCCTCCCATGCTCCTGCCTCTGTCTTTAAAGCCAGCGATGTTGCTCACTCCCTGCCTTTCTTGCTCCACCAGAGATTCCCTGGACTCTTTCTTCCCCGTTGTCCTTCTGCTGGTGAGGACCCCCGCGACTGCACAGGGCCCACCCATCATCTCCTCATCTCAAGACAGCTGGTGAGTAGCCTAATCAGGTAACATAATCATGAAGCATGTAACTCCATCTGCAACCGTAACCCCCTTTGTCATATAACCTAAATACTGAGTTCCAGCAGTAAGATTAGGGCTGCAGGACCACAGGACCTCCACAGACATGGACATTTTGGGAGGCCATGGGGGATGTTATTTGCCTACCAAAAGAAGTTTTCTTTTAATTATCAAAAATTGGAAATGACCTACATTCCCATTAAATGGTATATATGTTATCTTCTAAAACCTTTATTGTTTTGCCTTTTATACTTCAATTCTTGATCCAGCTAGAATAGATTTTTGTGTATGATGTGAGATGGGAAAATTGTTATTTATTTGTTTGTTTGTTTATATTTAACCATATAAATATGCAACCCCTGTGAAATGATTTAGAAAAGGCTATCATTTAGCCCCAGTACTCCAGGGGCACATTTTATAACAAATAAGGTCTCTTTCTCCTTATAGTTCCTTCACTTTTGGCTTTACGTATGTTGGGGTCATGTTTCCAGATGTGTGTCAGTACAGGACTCCCACAGCTCTCTTTCAGCCTTTTCATCACTGCATCATATTCTTCCTTTACCTTTGGCAACACGTCTTTTTAAAAGTCTGTCTGATATTAGAGCAGCTACAGCAGTTTCAGTATTTTTGTGTTATTCTTTTCCTTTTCTTTTCAAATACACTAAACATAAAAATAAGTTGTGAGTTTTTATGCATCCAGCTTGAAAACCTAAACTGCCCAGGCCAACCAGATCTCCCAAGCACCTCTCCGGTACCTGGGACTCACGCCAACGGCATGCAGGAGCAGCGGCCTGAGCCTCCCAGAGCACAGCACTTGCAAGCTCAGGCAGCAGACAGCCACAGGGGCTCTCAGATAGCAAGTCTGTGCTTGGAAGAGCACAAGGACACGAAAACATGGGTCCTGCCCTCAGGATGGTCGGAGTGCTTTTGAAATGATTAAAATACAAGGGACAATGCCTTCAGTGACATTTCAGATATCAAAGATTTCACATCTGGTTGTGAGATGTTGAGCTGGGACCACACAATTCCCTAATAATCTGTTTGAGAGAAATCTTAAAGGTGGCTCAAGACCTCCACAGGCAGAGCCCAAGGAGCTGCAGGGGGCTTTCTGTGCAGAGAACAGTAGCAGGGGCACTGAGCTTCGACAGTGGCATTTGGGTCCCAGTACAAGCATGTAACTAGGGCTGGTATCTGGTGGAGGTTGGGGAAGCAGGGTGAGGCGGGGACAGATGGCAGAGGGACTCAAGGGTTCTGGGAGTTGATGCTGTGCAGGTGTGTGCTACACCCTAGTTACAGGCTGAAAGTGTTTTCATCTACCTGTCTGTGTCTCAGCTCATTTCAACAATGACTTAGGAAGATGGACATGGACATATGTGAACTTCTGGTTTCAGCACCAACATATAAAGAGCATGCCAGCTGTCACATCCATCTTTATGGGAAGATGCTGAACAAACTGAAAATCAAAGACTTTTTCTGGACCCATCAGATGCCTGAGTCTGAAGTCTGGAGAAACAGGCACATGCACAGAGTCCCCCTGAGACCTGCTTATCTGGGGCTGAAGCCCCAGGAGCCATATGTCAGCAGGAGCACATGAATGGGATTTGGATGGATTTCTGGAGGATAACTGTGAGGGACTGCTGGGGTTGCAGTCTCAGGGAAGCCCCACATATTCATGGGTTTCACCTCCAGTTGCCCCACTAGGTACCACAAAAAAGGGATGACAAAGGTCGTCTTGTGGCTCTGGCAGAGACAGAGAGGGAGTAGTCATTGTGACAGATGCCCAGAGCACTGTCCATGAAGAGAGTGTCCTCCAGGGGAGGTACCATAACCAGAGCTTCACCGGGGGTTGGGAAGGGCACTCTCCCACTCCAGCTCCTTCTAGCTTTCCTGTTTTATTTAAAGAGAGAAAAAGTACTGGACAAGCACTTGTAAAGGTTAAAAGCAAAACCACAGGCTCACAGAAAGACTGAGATTTCATAAGATTATAGAACCATTCCCCTGGCCCACACAAACCATCAGGATTCCATATGAAAACTGGATGACAGCAGAAATGTCTGCAAGACAGACTCTGTTTAAGGAGATGTACTCAGGGAAGCCAAAAATCAAGAGACAAAAACAAAGACACCAGAAGAATTTGAAGCCTCTGGCACCAACAGCTACAGAAAAATATGAAACACAGTCTGCTCAGCCATATGAACACAAAATGTCACACTAAGGGCCTTTTATCTCAGTTCTTATTACTGAAACATCATGTATATCATTCAATAAACTTGCAAGAAATGCCAAAAGGAAAGGAACCACAGTCTGAGGCAACAAAACAAACATCAGAATTTGCAATAATTATGAATATGTTAAGGGCTCTAATGGGAAAAGTCAGCACCAGGCAAGAATAAGTGTGTAATGCAAGCAGAGAGATGGAAACTGCAAGAAGGAATAAAAAGGAAATGCTGGAAAAAAAAACACATTACATTGTAACAGAAATAAATGATGCCTCTGATGGGCTCATCAGTAGTCTGGACACATCCAAGGAAAGAATCAGTGAACTCAGTGATGTGCCCATAGAATCATCTGATTTGAAATGCAAAAGAAAGACAATGAGGAAAAGAAAAAGCAAAAGGGAACATCCAAGAGCTGTAGGACAATTTCAAAAAGTGTGATATGTATGTTTGGCCTCACAGAAGAGGAAGAAAGAGAAAATGTATTGAAATAAGTATTTGAACAATAATGGCTGAATACTTTCCAAACTAATGACAGACACCAAACCACAGATCCAGGAATATTATACAACACTAAACAAAATAAAAACAAATGACTCCCCACACCCACATACCACAGGAACTGCAGGCAACTAAAGACAAGGAGAAACCAGAAAACAGAATTAAAAAAAAAATAACCTAAAGAACAACTCTAAGAGTCACATCAGATTTCGTATCAGAAACCACACAGTAGAAGAGAGCAGAGTGAGATATTTAAGCCCTGTACTCTACATCCAGCTAAAGTACCATTTGAAATGGAATGATAAAGGAAAGCATTCTCAAACAAACAAAAACTGAGGGAATTTATTGCCAGTAAACATGAACAGCAAGAAACATTAAATGTCTCCAGGAATATGGAAAATGACATAGGTCAGAAATTGAGATCTATGTAAAGAAATGAAGAACTTTGAAGAAGGAACAAAAATATTTATCTTTCTTATTCCTAAATGATCTAAAAGGTAACTGTTTAAAGTAATATTAGTAACATGCATTAAATGATTAAGGCATATGGTTAAGTAAAATGAATGACAGTAATATTATAAAGGAGGGCAGTAAGAAACTGAGAATACTGTTTTAAGTCACCTGCACTATACAGGAAGTTGTGTAGCATTATTTCAAGATAAACTTTGATTAGTAAAAATGAGCAAAGTTTAGCATAACTAGCAAAATTTTTTAAATAATAGGAGAGAAAATCTATTTATATATATAAGTACATATAATTTATATATAATTGTGCAATTATATATATTTAATCAAATAAAGTCAGATAAAACATAAAAGGGCAGTGGGGAGAAACAATAAAAAATATGCAACAAATAGAAACAAGGACAAATATAGTTGATATTAATACTAGTGTGTCAATAGTTAATTTAAATGAGAATGGTATAAATGTACCTGCTAAAAGAAGGAGACTGTCAGAGTAAATGGGAAAACAAGGCTCAACTAAATGTTAACTATAAGTTCCACTTTAAACATAAAGACTCAGATAGGTTGAAATCAACTGTAGATTAAGATATATCATGCTAACAATGTCAAAAGAAAGCTGGCATAGCTATTAATTTCAGACAAAACAAACTGCAAAACAAAAAGATAATGGGGACAAAGGGGACATTACACAATGATAAGGGGTTGATTCACCCAAACAACTAGCAATCCTTAATATATATGCAACAAACAACAGATCATTGAAATAGACGCAATAACTGATAGAACTTCAAGGAGAAATACACAAATCCACTATTGTAGTTGAAGACTTTAACACTCCAATTTCAGTAATTGATAGATCAAAGAGACAAAAAATCATTAAGGATATAGTTGAACTGAACAGCACTATCAATCAACTTGATCTATTTTGACAGCACTCCATTTATAAAAAACCCATAGAGATAGCAGAATACACAGTCCTCTCCAGCTTACATGAAACATCCATCAAGGTAGACCACACCTAAACAAATTAAAAAAAAGAAATCTTACTAAGTTATGTTTTCAGATCACAATGGAATTAAACCAGAAATCAATAAGAGGAAGCTGGAAAATAAATCTCCAAATATTTAGAGATCAAACAACACACTTCTAAGTAATACATGGGTCAAAGAAGTCCCAAGAGAAATTTAAAACTATTTTAAACTAAAAGTGACAGTAAAAATAAAACATATCACAATGTGGGGGATGCACTAAAAGTAGTGCTTAGAGATATATTTATAGAATTGAGTGAGTATATTAGAGTAGAAAAGTATCTAAAATCAATAATCTAAGCTTTCACAATAAAAAATAAAAGAGCACAGATCAATGAAATTAAAAATCAGAAACCAAGAAAAGTCAATAAAACTAAAAACTAGAAAAGATCAATACAATTTATAAGCCTCCAAGTCCATTAAACAAGAAAAAGGAAAGATACAAATTACCAATATCATAAACAACAAAAAAAATGACCATCACAATTACTGTGAACATTAAAAGGTTTAAAAAAATACTGTGAACAACTCTA
This sequence comes from Manis pentadactyla, assembly GCF_030020395.1. Taxonomy (NCBI): domain Eukaryota; kingdom Metazoa; phylum Chordata; class Mammalia; order Pholidota; family Manidae; genus Manis; species Manis pentadactyla. The sequence continues at coordinate 140,499,285 of NC_080020.1, read as the reverse complement.
TGTCTGCAAATATGATAACCTTCTTGAAAAATAGAAACTACCAAAATTCAAACAATGATAGATAGATAACCTCCATAGCACTATGCCTATTTAAGAAATTTCTCAATAATTAATGAATTTCTAAAGAGAAACCACCAGGTACAGATAGTTTCACTGGTAAACTTTTACCTAACAGTTGAAGAAGGAATGGTATCCATTCTCCACAATCTCTTCCAGAAGTAGAAATAGAGGGAACTCTTGCTAACTCATTTTTTGAGGCCAGCATTACCATCATGCCAACACCAAATAAAAATATTACCAGGAAAGAACACTACAGACCAATATCTCATAAACATAGATGTATATGTAGAAGTCCTCACCCAAATGAGAACAAGCTGAATCCATCAAAGTATAGAAAGAATTGTACACTAAACCCAAGGGGGATTTGTTCCAGGCATGCAAGCCTGGTTCACTCAAAATCGGTCATTGTAATTCACCATCACCATCAAGGTGAAGTAAAAGTAAAATGGAGAGATGGCCCATGTTCATGGATTGGAAGACTCAATATAGTTAACATGCCAATTCTTTCTAATTTGATTTACACATGCAACACAAACCAGCCAAAATCCCAGAAACCTATTTTGTAGACATTGACAAACTTATTCTAAAGTCCATGTGGAAAAGGAATAGACCTGGAAGGGCCAGCACAATGCTGAGGAAGGACAACAAGCTTGGTGGACTCACACTGCCAGATGCCAAGACTTACTACAAAGCGACAGTGATTCTCATGGTATTGGTGAGAGAACAGATACCAGTGGTGCAGAATAAAACCACACAAATGTAGTCAACTGACCCTGCAGAAGAGAACAGACACAAGTCAGTGGAGAACGAAATGCAAAACTGTAAAACTTCCATAAGAAAGCCCAGGAGAAAATCTAGATGACCTTGGCTTTGGTGATGACTAATACAATGTGGTATCTTATATGGGACCCTGGACAAATGGGTAAAATTAAGGAAATCTGAGTAAACTATGGACTTTGGTTAATAGTAATGTATTGATACCAGTATATTAATTGTAACAATAGACTATTTTGAACTATGATAATGGGTGAAACGAGGTAGAGCATATGTGGAAACTCTTCAATTTTTATGTAATTCTAAAACTGTTCTAAAAATAAAGTTTAAACAAACAAAATAAAGACAACTTTGGAGACTTTACATAAAATGCACATATCTGTTACTTCTCAAGAAATGATGTCGACAATGTGGTGTGTGCCCAGTAACATGGGCAAGAGCTGGTAGTGTCTCCCACCTGCCTTAGGGCTCTGCTGCCCACCTCTGCCTTGTTCACGCCACTGGCCTGGCTGTGAACACCTGCGATCTGACCAGGGGAAGGTGCCTGCACTGCTCGGTCCTTCCTGAGGAGGCTCCCCCACCCGAGATTCAGGCCAGCCGGAGCAGCAGTGGGTGGAGGCCTGCCCGATGCCTGGATGCCCATTCTCTGCTCCTGAGCAAGGGGACAGCCCTTTACTGGGGCAGGCAGCAAGGCCAGTTTGGGATTTGCTCTGCCTCCCAACAAGGGCAAAGTCTGGGTTCATCCCCACCCTCATGTGTGACAGAGCCACCATTACCCTCAATATGTGACACTGGTCAACTCTCTCACCTGCAGACAGGTAGAGGTCTGGACCCTCAGTGCCTCCATAAAAAAGTGTCTGCAGTAGCTGGAGATGGCTAAGTTTAAGCGGGTTTACGTCACTCACCGTCTCAGCCTTTTGTGCCTGGAGCTCCTATTTCAGAAACCTGACTTCCGGGCTGTTCTTCAATGTGCATTGGTCTGCCCTGCATGATCAGCCTCTCAGGGGTGGTGGACTGAACAATGCACCCCAAAGATGCCCGTGTGCTTATCCCCAGAGTCTGTGACTGTGTTAACTTATGTGGCAAAAGGAACTCCAAAGATATTTATGTAAGTTAATGTTTTTAGATGGGGAGACCATCCCTGATTTCTGTGTCAGCTCAGTGCAATCATAGGGCCCTTACGAAGGGCAGGAGGGTTGCTGTTTGGCAGAGAAGGCACAAGGCCAGAAGCAAAGCCTAGGACGGGAGCCACCCCAGCTGGCTGAGGGGCTGGGGGACGGAGCCGCAGCCAAGGGTGCAGGTGGCCCAGAGGAGTGAGGACAGGCAGACACAGGTTCTCCCGGAAGCTGCTAAACAAGTGGCCGCACATCTGCTTTACACTCCTGACCTCCAAACTCTAAGAATGAATTTGTGTTGTTTTATGCCACAAAATTTGTGAGTCTGTGACTGCAGCAACAGGACATTCACACACCTGCCGCAAGCATCAGGCAGAGGGAGGGTGGGGTCTGAGGAGAGGCACGCAGAACCCCTCCCTAGCCGCTGTGAGCCGCCAGGGCCAGCTGTCCGTGCAGGCCACCCCGCCTCAGGCAACAGGACACTGCATCTGTCCACTGGGAAAAGCTTGCCTTTCTCGTCCCATCTGTGGGCTGGGAGGACCTCCACACAGCTGCAGCAGAAAGGGCAGCCATCATGTTACTGGGGCCTGCCAGCAGAGGAGCAGGCTGAGGGTCCCGTGGCCATTCTGCACAGTCACGCATGCTTTGCTGCTCGTCTCTGCAGCCTTGGCCCTGCTGGAACGTCAAGTGCCCATCCTGATAAGTCAGGGGTGTGGGCGCTGGTGGCACTGCTCCGGGTCTGACTCAGGTCCCTTTGCTGCCCATGGCTGAGAGGTGTCTGTAAAGCCAGGAAAGCCAGGTAGGGCATGTGGGTTTTTCAAGAATGTCATTGTGACTGGTGTGCAGGATGGTCTCGAAACTGCCTTTCTTGCAGAAGAGCAGGTGAGGCTGTGGGCTGGGTGGACCTGTGGTCCATCAGACAGCAAACTGAGTTAGTTCTGCTCTAGCTAGAACAGAGACTCAGTGTGGCCTTAAAAAAGTTGGGTCTCTTGGTCCAACCACCTGGCTGGTGGCCACACTGTCATGTGTAAGCTATATGACGGATACCATATAAAATACACATTGTCTGTTATAGGATAGATGCTATATTACGTAACACATACTATGTAATATAAGGTGTATAATATACAGCAAAAGATATTTAATATATATTATTATGTAAGAGAATATATTGAATGTAATGTCATATATATATATGTAATTCCAGCAATTTTTCATTCAATCTTATTGCCTTATTTTAGTATGGAGATCTTTTCTTTATTTTGATTGTGAATCATGTATAACTTCAGGTTAAGGCTATTTTTTTCCTCACAAATCTGGTTTTATAAAATCATTATGGAATTTCAACATATATATAATGTGTATTTGCAAATCATACAGGAGGTATACATGTTCAGTGGAGAAAACACTGCATTTTTAATCTGTGCACACTTCCTGCTGAAACTGTGCTGCTGCTGCCCTGGGCTGATATTACACCGTTCCCGGGATTTCACTCCCTCTCGCTCTCTGATCAGATATGTCGGGCACTGACAGCAAATTTGAACACATGTTTCTCCTGTAGATTTTGACGGAGCGCTGTTATTTCCTGCAGAGGAACAGTCCAATTTCCTGCCCACCATCGTGGCTTCTCATGCAGGGATTGTAGGATAAAATCTGCTGGCCACCCTGAGTGTGGTTTGAACTCTGAAGATGTCTGATGAAGGAAGTGATTGCATCCATTCTTTCCACCCCAAACTTAATGTTGAAATGATTACTCATCTCTGTTCATAAAGCTGATATTGCATGTTGAGGCTGGAGGTGCAGAAATCTAATTAAAGCCTCCTCCTCTTAACCCTCCTTTGCCAAGCAGGATCTGTTGTGCAGAGCATGGGTGCTGGGAGCCTGCCTCTGTCCGTTAACTAACACGCAGTGTGTGATGGTGTTCACTCTTCTGGAAGGATCCTGGGAACATGTGCATTATCTCACAACTGTGGAGAGGAAACCTTTAAGCGTCTGAGTCTGGGCCTCTGAAGGCCCTGTTGGCTGGCAGCCCAGTCCTGCCATCTTGTAGGAGGCTGAAGCTCCTTGTGTCCAGAAGGTGACTGAGACCAGGGGCTTCCTCACTGCCGTCAGTCAGAACCTTATAAACTGCAGTGTCTTCCTGAACAATAGTCATTCTCTGTAAAATGTTGGGTGAAGCCCTAAAACAGTCCTTGAACTGCCCACCAAGCATCTTTTCAATAACTTGGGATGAAGACTTCCTGGTCCCTACTAGCAAGCCCTCCAGCGGTAAGTGGACCCTCCTTGGGCGTCTCCTGCAGGAAAGAACAAAGACCACAGATTTCTAGTGGTTAACGTGTAGGCTTTGCCTGTATTTGTGCAAAGCAAACTCTTGTGTGACTCATGTTCCTAAGGAAATAAAAACCACTTACATTTATTTGGCATCCTGGAGTTCACAACTAACTCTCTATAATCTAGTAGGAGTCCAATATTGTTGCCTGTTAAAGTAATTTCATCTTCATCATGACCCTGCCCAATAGACATCATTTTGTTTCTAGGAAGGGGATGTGCAAACTGAAGCATACCTTGGAAGGAAGGGGAGGCATCAATAGCTCTTCGGTGCCACGTTGGGAAGCCCTACTTTACACATTCGCTCTGACGACTAACCTCTGGGAGCATTTACTATTGTCAAAGTCGTTCACACCCTCTCAGGGAGTGGATGAGGACAGAGCATGCACCAGGGACACCTGTACTGTGCCAACCCCTGTGTGGGGGACATACAGGTGGGCATCTGCAAGAGGCAAGGACACAGAGATGGCTCATCGAGGAGAGCTTCTGAACAGCCCCCAAAGGCAGCGCCAGCCTACCCAGAGCGGTGGAGCATGCACTATTTTGATGATTCAAAACCTTGTTTTTAAAATTTTAAGGTGAGATTTCATTTTAAAGTAGCAGCAGAAAATAAAGGAAGTGGAAAGCAGGCCGTGGTTCATGTGGTGTGGACAAGTGAAATCTGTGAAGGCTGTTCTCTGTGAGCATCGGGCCCCGGGCACTGCCTCTGGGCCTGACAATGAGGGAGTCAGTGCACTCCGAGTGTCCTGCCCACTGTTCGCGATGGTGTCCAGCAGCCCATCTGCACAGACATGCATGGTGGTGGCTCCCTCTGCTCAGGCTGGTCCGTGAATGGGCTTAGCTCACTGGGGTCAACGTGCCCAGAGAAACCCAGCCAGCAGTGTCCTTGTTCTGGGACCAGAGGTCTCCAGGTCCACGGCGCCCCAGGGGTGTGACCCTTGGGGAGCTGGCCTGTGGGCAGGGGCCTCTCAGGGCATAAGCTGTCCTGCACATGGGAGGCTCCAAACGCTGAAGGTCTGTGGACAGCCAGTCCTAAGACCCTCCTGTCCATTGGCTGCCTCGGTCACAAGCCCACGGCAGGTCGGTGCAGTTCCCTGGGTCCCCAGGAACTGCTGGCTGGTCTCCCCTCTCCCACTTGGCTGATGGCTTTTCAGGAGGCTGGGGCCACCTTCAGGGCTGCGGCTGGATGGCACCACTCACTTTTCAGACACACGGAGCTCAACTCACTGTGAGGATGCGTTGCCTTCCGCCTGACAGTTCATCTGCACATAAAAATGCACAGATGTGAAGAAGAGAAAAGGGAACCCATGCAGAGGTTTTCAAATCCCTGCAAAAGGCCATTGTCAGGTATAATCCCCAGCTTTATTCCAAGCAAAAGCATTTTTATTTTTCAAGATTTGCATGACCCTCCCATTGAATTTATTTTATTTTCAAGTCCCTACTTGCTTCTCAGTGTGACTGCTCAATATAAGGATGGCTCACTGTGAATGAGACAGACAATTCCATGCATCTGGGAGTGACACTTAATCCAAAGGATGCTCTGCAGCAGATGGGAAGCTGGGCATCCAGGCCGTTCAGACACCTCCAGGGACAGTGACCGGTACGTGCAGAGACGGAACCCCACTGGCTTGTGTGCGCGTGAATGAGGGTGGGCCTCGTCTGGTGAATCGCCTCTGGGTCATTAGGCACGATCTGGACACCCACAAATATGACCTCATGAGGACATGGGGAACCAGAGGTTGGAAGAGCGCAGCTCCAGGGGAATTCCTGGCAGCGCCGAGAAGGGCTGGTACTTCGCACACATCAATGGCTGGTGGCCATGGTCTTGTTTCTCCAACTTAATGGTTTCACATATTTTGAGATTTCCTGGACACATAATATTGCAAAACCTTTTTGAAGTTCAAACTAGGATTATACAATTTTCTTCTCTGTGGTGATATAAGTGATTATAAATAAATGAGTATTGTAGCAAAAACGTAGAAAAATGCATGACCTCAGATGGAAGGACATTCAGTCAGAACAGGTGCGCTTCCTTTAGGAGAAGCTCGCCTGGCTGCCCTTACCTCCTCCCCGGTGATATTCCTTCCGGCCAGTCTCTGGCACTCAGAGATGCACCTGTGGGTCTCCAGTGAAAATCAACCTGTGAGTTGCACCCCAGATGCTCCAGCAGGACACGGGGTTCAGGAGGGGTTGTGCTTCCATCTGCCATGGCTCCTCAGTCTCTGAGCAGTGCTGGGTGCAGAAGCAGGCAGCAAGGCAGGGCTGCCACATGGGTCACAACAGGAGCCAGTGGCCCTTCTGGGCTGCTCAGGGGCATCGCCAACCCGCCCAACTATAGGCAGGGGGTCCTGCCCCTCCAGGACGCCCCATTCCCACTGCCTGGGCATCGCCTCCAAAGGCTCATCCCGTGCAGTCCCCAGGTAGCAGGGACATTGCCTCAGAGCTCTCTGCCGCCTCAGCGAGTTGCCCTGGAATATTCTGGCCTGGTGCCGTTTAGGCCACTTCTATGCTCAGCACTGACGACACAGAACAGGTCCGCCTCCCGGTCTCCTAGTCCCTCCCAGTGATTTTTAAAAATCTACACAGCAAAGCATGTTAGACATGTTGCCATGACATCTGTCAATAATTTCTAGAAATATCCTCAGTTCCCTTCTAATAATGGAAAAATGTTTGTATTTTCTCTAGGGCATGATATTTTAAATGGCCTTTTTTCAACTGGATTTATTTATTTATGGCTTTTACAACTGGATCCCATTTTCAGCTCTGGATTTACATAGAAAGTCACATAGACCTGGAGAACGTGGCTTACTGTTTTCTAGGGAAAAAGATGGTTTCTAAGGGAGTTGCTGGGGCGACAGCTGAAGACCAGAGAGTTTCCTCTGAGTTTGGCTGCATTACTCTGATGCCGTAACCAACAGACAGAGCTCAAAACCTTGTCTTCACTAGCTGCCGGCCCCTAGGTAACCCCTGGTGTGAGGGATTTAAAACACTCCTGATACCCTGGCAAAGCTTTTTAAAGGGGATTTATCAGAAAAACACATTTCCAAATCAGGATGGTGCTGTTTGTATCTGACCTTTTTGAACCTGTTTTTAAAGTTGTCCAAAAGTAATTTTGAGATGGTGCCCATAGTGGCTCTCAGCAGGAGGCTTGCGTCCCTGCAGGTACACTGGGGGCCTCCCGGCCGTCTGTCTTCCCACCCCACCCCCTCACAAGTGCCACTTCAAGGAGCAGGTGGGCTGTGCGGCCTCTCTCTGGCGATGCACCAGGGAAGGGGGAGCTGCAGTCTGCAGGTCTGAGTGAGCGCTGTGCGCATGGCTGTGTTGGGCGTGCACACACTCCCAGTCGCCCACCAATACCACGTGTGAGCCCCGAAGAGCCATCAGGCCTTAAATCAAAGCCTCTGCATCTTGGGCCAGTGCAGCCCGTCTTCTGTATTGCTCTTGATTGTGCAGATTTAAAACACTTTGGGTTTCCCACAATTCACCTGCTCTCTGAATGCCGCCCCTCCCTCTGCGGATGCTCACTGACCAGGCCTGGTTGCTGGCCAGCTGCCGCTCTCACTGCCCTGGGCCTGGGGACCTGGAGTCAGCCGAGGCAGTGGGCGTGGGGTGCTGCTGTGCTGCCTTTCGCAGTGGAAGGCTCCCCCGACTCTCAGAGGCAGACCCTCTGTTGGGCCTGTGCATCAGTCAGACAGGCCTGGAACCGTTTGTTCACTCAAGGTGCCAAGCCCCTGTCCACGGGCGCTGCTGTATATGACCTACAAGGTCTACTGTGTGTGCACAGAGAGGGTGGTGCGGGCAGCCGACCTCACGAGAGACAGTGTGAGAGCAGCAGTTAGACAGACACGAACAGGGGCACAGAAAGGAGGGCGGCAGGCCACCCCATCTTGCCAGAGCCGCCCGGTCTCCCCTAAAGCAGCCCCTGTGTGCAATCCAGCCCACAGGTCCCTGCACCATCGTGATGCCAGAGCAGGCGCACTCACGGAGGACCCCGGCTGCTAACAGCCCCGAGGCCGTTGCGATCTCATTACCATGTCATTCACACCGCGATGTGGGCCCTGCCGTGGGTTTCACTTAGGCAGGTGGGAAAGATGGCCAACACGGACTTGCACAAAGAGGCTGAAGGGGGGAACCCAGGCTGATCCAGGGGGTGGTGGGATGATGACAAGGTGGGAGGGAGGAAGCCAGTAACCCCCATAAAGGACACAGTGCAAAACCTGGTGGGTGGCTGCCCACCTCGGGGACAGCTCACTCCTCTGTCTCTGGAGCTACATTCCTTTCACTTTGCTAAATAAAGACCCTTCGTGGCTGTAACCTGTTGGTCTCTTGACTGAATTGTTTCCTTCAAGAGGACAAGAGCCCAGGAATTCCACAATTTACCACCTGGTAACGTGTTCCCAATGACAGTGGGATTGGGTGGGTTGGATCCCCAGAGCCGCCACAGGAGAGGGCCAGGATATTCTCTCTGCCTCAGTTTCCCCATGAGCGTGACCCCGATCCGCGGAGTCGATGGGGAGATGGGGTCAGCGTCTGTGAGGCATTGCCCCAATTTTCCCTAAATGTGGAAGATCTGGAGGCCAGCAGGCTGACAAGAACAATAGCTATATTTATTTAGTTTGTCTGTACAGCGGTGGTGTCTGATTTGTGCTTTTGATGAGCACACGGCCCATCAAGCTGGTCTGTGGAAGCAGAGCCCACCGTACCCCCTGAGCTCCATGGCCCCCTGTGACTGAATCCACCTCCAGAGGTCTGTGAGTGACGCCTGTCACTGAGGGCCCTGCCCTCATCTCACCCGCTGCCTGCCCACCCACCCCTGCACCCAGTGCAGGTGCCCTTGACTCCCTGGGCAGGTCAAGGATGACTGAGGTCTTGGTTCAGGAACATCAATCTTTGCTGAGCCTTGGAATTCATGGTCGGCATTTACTGGTAAGTGCGGAAAACAAACAAAGGCTCTAACTCAGTATATGAAAAAAATTTGGTATTTGGTATTTCATAAACCTCAGATTCTTCCAAGTTTTCTGCCTGGTTTGGTGTCCAGATCCCCTTTCCAAGCAGTCCCAAGTGTCCTCTCCTGTGCGAGGAGTGGAGGGCCTTCCCTCAGACTCAGTGCCGCACGAGGTGGCCAGGAGGGGCGTGGGCGAGGGCTCAGCAGGACACACTCTACCGGGCACCCCATGCTCACGCTGAGGTTCTGGATTTAGTGGGGGTGAAAGAAAGGGGGGTTGAAATAAATTTAGTTGTGCTGCCACCATCTGATGGTAACTCAGTGGAGAAACTGGCCCTTCTGTGCCCGTAGGCTTGTCCACACAAACACAACTGTGTGGCATCCATGCTGGGGTCTTCCTTGCCCAAGAGATTGTTGGGACATGTGTGGTTTTGAAGCCGAGGTTTGGAGAGATAAGGTGCTTGAGGGTGTTTTGTGAGTGGAGGCACAGCCTGAAGAAAAGGTTAGTTGTGCGGTGCTGGGACATGGAGAGGGTCGCTCCCCTCCTCTGGCAGAGACCAGGCCCTGGGCCCCAGCACCCCAAAGAACCAGGGCTCCTGAAAGGGCGGCACACAGAGATGGAGAACTAGAGCCTTAGTGCCCCAGCTTTGGAAATGTCCGTGACAGTCCTGGTGGCTCAGTCACACATGGGGGAGAGTCAGTAGGGAGCAACAGTTCTGGCTTGGAATGGGGTGTCAGGAGGGCATATGCGGCTGAGACCAGATGCCATTCCTGAAAGAAGTTCAGAAGTACTGAAACCCCCCACCCCACTCATGAGTGATGCAAAGGAAAGAAGAAATCTCCACACATGGCTGGGATCGATCTTCTCATCAAGAGTAGGGTTTACTTGATTGAGGTAAATAAAGCAAAGTGAGGCATCCTGCACTTGTCATGGGAAAGATGGGAAGCCAGGGAGAAGGAAAACTGAGTTCTGTCTGGGCAGGCTGAGTGGACGTGGTCGGGGCTGGCCAGCTATCTGGGGCTGTGGGGCGCCGGCCCTGCGGGGAAGTGACCCGCAGCGGAGACCTGCCTGTCTGCTTGGGCCAGGCTAAGAGCCTTTGGGGCTTCTTGTCCTGATGTGCATCTGACCTGCCACATTCGTGGTCTCTGTCCTCATGGCCCGGAGAAAACAAAATGTGTTCTAAAAGGTGGAATCACAGTCCTTAGACACACTGAAAAATCTTGACACGCTGTCGTGATATAGTTGTTTACTTGTTTGTAAAGTTCAGCAATTCAAAGCCTGTTTCGAGGAGCTCCTTATTAGCAGGAAAAGCTATTCAATATTAGTAGATGTTATTATTTATGAAGGACAGTTTATGGATGGAGAACCTGGCAGAGTTTTATTCTGAACCAGAACCACCTCATTGTCAATGATCTCTGAGAAATAGATAAAAATTAAATGAGTTGCAGTCTAAATATTTCTCATATCAAGCAAATATATTTGTGTGGGAGAGAGGATCCCATATATTTAAGAGGCACTGACTCTGACTGGTGTGCCAGGGTGGCAAGCAGTTTCAGGGGAAGGAGAGGAAAAAAGCGGTTTCTGGGGTGAAGGGAGGATTTTCCCAGAATGCCACAGTGTGGCATCTCCTCCATGCTCGTGGGCTGGTGGGCTTCCCGTGTCCTCCCTGCGAGGTTCTCTGCCATTCCCTGCACATGATTGGTGAGCCGTTCAATTCCCCAACTTGCACTTTAACACTGAAACTGAGGTCCTCTCATGAATTAGAACAGAGGCATCTTACAAAATAAATGAACATACCTAGTAAATGTATCTGCCATTATAACATCACACTGAGTAGCTTCACTGCCCTGGAAATCCTCTGTGTTCCCTCTATTCCTTCCTCTGCCCCCCAACCCCTGGCAATCCCTGACCTTTCCACCACCTCCTGACTTCTGCTGTTTCCAGAATGTCATACAGAAGGTGCCCTCTGCCAGTCGGCTCTCCTCACTGGGTAACACGCACGTAAAGCTCCTCCATGTCTTTCCACGGCTTGATGGCTCATTTCTCTTTAGCTTTCATTATTCCACTGCCTGGACAGACCAGCTTATTTATCCTTCACCTGCTCAGGGACAGCTTGGTTGCTTCCAGGTTTTGGCCATTATGAATGAAGATGCTAGAAAGGTCTGTGAGCAGGTTCTGTGTGGATGCACACTTTCAACTCCTTTGGGCAAACACCGAGAGTACAGCTGCTGAATCTGTTAGCAAGAGTTTGTCTAGTAGGAAACAAACTGTCTTCTGAAGTGGCTGTGCCATTCTTCATCCCCCCAGTGTGATGAGATTCGCTGCTGACCCACGTCCTCACCAGTGTCCGGTGCTGTCAGCGGCCCTGAGCTGGGCCCTTCTAACAGATGCGCAGGGCTGCCTCCTGGTTGTTTCGACTTGCATCTCCCTGACGGCATGTGACGTGGACCTCGTTTTCATGTGCTTCTTGCCATCTGTGCATCTTTCGTGAGATGTATTTAAGGGCTCTGGCCCACTTATTGAGTTGTTTGTTTTCTTCATCAGATATAGCTTCTGCAAATACACCTATATGGGACTTTTCTCCTCATTTTCTTGGCATTGTCTTCACAGAGGAGTTTTAAATTTTGATGAAATCCAGGTTATCCTTTATTTCTTTCATGGATCATGGCTTTGAAGTTGTATCTCGTTGTCACTATAGCTAAAAGCATCTAGGTTTTCCCCCATGTCTAATTTGCTAGGAGTTTTATAGTTTTGCATTTTACTTTTAGGTCTATGATCTATTTGGAGTTAATTTCTTTGTGAAAGGTGTATAGTCTATGTCTAGATTCTTATGTGTGTGTGTGTGTGTGTGTGTGTGTGTGTGTGTGTGTGTGTGTGTGAGTGTGTGTGTGTCCAGTTATTCTGGAACCATTTTTTAACTTTTGTGTATAAATCTAGTATTGACATGGCAATCTTGACCTTCACGTTTACACCCTTGATTTTAAATCTGAGATTAAACGTCTTTGCCTTTTGCTCTTTAAAATTCTGGTATATGTGGGAGGAATTGTTCCCAATTTTCAAATGAAGTAGATGAGAAATCAGGCAAATCTTATTAAACATCACAGATACAAATAACCAATAAAAAATAAAACTGGTGGTGCCTGAGACTGTATATCTCATAATTCATCATTGACTAAAAACTGGCCAAATAATCAAAAACTTTTAATGACAGTTGTAATAACAAACTTGACTTCAGGGAAAATTGAACTATTAAAATGAATGACCACAGAAGAAAACTGAAGCAAATCTTTCTTTTCTAAGTTCCTACTTTTGCATGGAAAATAGTTTATTGCAATAGAAATAATTTCAAGAAATAAATTTTAAAAGTTGTGTTTATTGACAATTAGATCAAGGGGTTACCTTGGTTTGATGTACTTGCTCTATAAAGTCTGTTCCCTGAGAATATTACGTTAAAATAGTTTGTAGAGGTCAGGATGCAGGCCCCTGGGCCCAGGACGCACATCCTGAGTTCTAGTCCAGCTCTTCCGGGGATTCCTCTGTCTCCTGCAAGTTATTTGAACTTCCTGGACCTCATTCCTTCTTTTGGAATATGAGAACCAGTGGCATAGAAACTGTGAAATATGCATGGAACACATAGTAAACTGGCTCAGAGTAAATACTCCAATGAGTATTTATGAGTATTTATGATTCATGTGGTTACTGTAGTTATTATTATATCATGGTTATTATAATGTTTGTGTGTTCAAGAGCTGGAATAGAAATGCTGGATGTCCATTTAGGGCAAGATTACAGCATCTCTCTACTTCAAACCACTTCCATATCATCAAATGGAGACAAAGAGCTCTACAAAATTATCCAATAAGCTTATCTCTACTCTAAAAATTTTCAGTGTAACAGCTGTATTGCATGTGAAAGACCATGGCAAGTTCATTCACTTTAACTATGGGGCTTCTGTTAAAAGGAATTAAAGTGCTAAAAGTCAGAGTGGTTAGCATGGTAACAGTCATGCTGCAGTTATCAGCAGTGAACAGTCTCCCCTCTGCCTGGTCCAATGCTGCCCTCCTCGCCAGCAACAACTGGCCCCCAGGTATCGCTCCACCCTGCCTCTGCTGTCCATCTCCTCGGCCCCAGGCTTGCCGCCGCCCCCAGGCCCTTGGGATCCAGCCCAGAGCCCCGCCCACCTACCCGCACCTCACACCCAGCAGACTTCCACAGGGAAAGGGCAAGTAATGTCACCTGGTCAAGGAGGACGGCTGCTCCTCAGCACCGCCATGTGTTGTTCCCACACAGAGATGCAGACCCAAGTCTCCTTCCACGTCCACTAAACCACAGGAGTGATTTTGTGTAAAATTTCTTGCTTTTTAACAATTAGGAACAAGTTCAAATAAAAAGTATACCATGAAGACATATCGTGAAGTTCAAGAAGGACCATCGCCCTAATGTGCCACCCCCTCCACCCCCTCTCACGGCCTTGAGCCTGTGGGATGTGAGTCGAGGCCTGGTGGTCTGGGTGCAGGCGTGGGCTTGCTCAAGTGTGCCCCCTCCTCCCCTCCACTCCGGAGATTCAACCCTTAGTGACCATCCAGGATCTGAGAATGTGCCAGGGGTCTACCTGCTTCTCGGCTCTCCTGGGAGGGCCCTTCACTCCCCCGGATAATGACAAATCCCCACCCATTCTACAACCTCCACTCAGCTGCCCTCTCCCCTTGAAAGCCTTCGCCTATCTCTATAGCTCACAGAATCTTTTTTTTTTCTTTTATTCTGGAAACAGAGTGAATTTATTTCTTCATTTCAAATGTATAAACCATTTGTTTCTCTTCATGCCGTTTGAACTCTCTAGGAGCTCCTGGGAGGTGGATTAGGGGGGAAGTTTGCAGACATTCTTGCCTAGTTTCCACTCTTGGGAAGAAAACTTTCAGCCTTTCACAACTAAGCATAACATTAGCTACAGACTTTGCAGATGCCCTTAATGAGATGTCTCAGAGGTTAAGGAATTTGTAAGGTTAAGAAATTTGCTTAAAGGTATTAATAGGAATAGACATTGAATGTTGTCAAATGATTTATTTCTGCATTTATTGAAATGATCTATTTTTTCTTTCTAAACTGGCAAATACGGCAAATTACACGAATTGCTTTTTGAATGTTGAACTGGCCTTGCATTCCTGAAATATTACTATTCTCTTCATATTGCTGAATTGGATTTGCTGAAACTTGGTGGAGAATTTTTGCATGTGTGTTCAGGAGTAATATTTGTCTACAGTTTTCCTGTAATGTCTTACTCTGGTTCTGGTCTTAGGATAACACTGGCAACATAAAATGAAATGTGGGAAATAAAATGTTGGGAAATGATCCCTGCTTTCCATTTTCTGGAAGTATTTGTGTACGGTAAGTAATTTTTCTTCCTCAAATGTTGGATATAATACAGGCCTGGAGTTTCCTTTGTGGGAAGGTTTTTAACTAGAAAGTCAGTTTAACTAGAAGGCACGTACAGCAAAAATACCTGTTTCAAATTATCTGTTTTCTCTTGAGTGAGCTTTGGCTGTACGTGCCTTCAAGGAACTTACCTGTTTTGTTTATCTCAACTGTCCAAATTTATGGGCACATTATTTGTTTTATTTCTTTATTATGTACTTAATTTAGGTAGGATCTGGAGTAGCTTCACCTCTTTCTTTTCTATAGTGGTAACTTGTGTTTTCTTTTTTTTTTTTTCCTGTCAGTCAGTCTGGTCAGAGGCTTGTCAATTTCATTGAACTGTTTGTGGAACTATTTACCTTCTATCATTTTTCTGTTTTCAATTCCATTGATTTATGGTCTTTTTATTTCACTCCCCTATTTGCTTTAGTTTTGATTTATTTTTCTCTTTCTAGTTTCTTGTGAGAGTAGCTGAGATCATGGAATTGAAATCTTCATTCTTTTCTAATGTAAGCATTTTAATGCTACAAACTTGCTCTTAAGTAGGTGGTTAGCTGCATCGCACATGATTATATTTTTCATTTCATTCAAAAATATTTTTCCAATCTCTTTTCTGATTTTTTTGACCTATAAATTATACAGAAGTCTTTTATTTACCAGATATTTATGAGGATTTCCTAATAACTTTATACTGTTTAGTTCTAATTTAATCCCATTAAAGTATGTGATCTAAGACATACCTTTTATAATTTGAGTTATTTTATATTTTGACGCAGTCCGGCTGCACCAAGTGGAGCAGGTCCTGAAGTGCGGAAGGGGGGCGAAGAAAACAAAGACAGACAGAAAGAACTGGGAGGGCTGAATCTCCTGCACGTCGCCAGCAAAGCTTTATTAGAGTCCAGAGTATTTATACAGCAAAGAAGGCACACTATTCCAGGAAATAGCATTATCCAATAGACAATCAAGCACAGTATTGATGTCAGTGGTAGCTGGGCAAAGGTAGGCATAACAGGGCTCCTTCAGTTGCTCATGGAATGCTTAAACAGGATGTTCTTTGTTCTCCATTGCTGCCACATCAGCAAGTGGGGGAAGGGGCATCAGCCCGTTCCCCCCAATATTTATTAAAATCTGTTGTATGGCCCAGAATATGGTATATCTTGGTGAATGTCCCATGTACAGTTCAAAAGAATATGTGCCCTGATGGTATAGGGCGAAATGTCTACAAATGTCAATTAGGGAAAGTTTGTTTTGATGTTATTCAGCTTGCCTGTGTCTTTCCTGATTTTTGTTTCTTATTTTAAGTGCTAGTTCTATTTGCTGAGAAAGGAGTGTTGAGGACTCCAAAACTAATTGTGGATTTGTCTATTTCTTCTTTCATTTCTGTAAGTTTTTACTCAGTGTATTTTGAATCTCTGTTCTTGAGTGTAGACATATTTAGAATTGTTTTGCCTTCTGTGTGAATTGGCTTTTTTATCATCATGTAATATTTTGCTTTATCCTTGGTAATATTCCTTGTTCCAAATCTACATTGCCCATTAGTAATATAGCCACTCCAGATTTCTTTTGCTTAGTGTTTATATAGAATTTTTAAAAATGATTTTTACTTTAAGCTTATGTGTGTTTTTATTATTAAAGTAGAATTCTTGAAACAGCATATATTTGAGTCTTCCTTAAATTAAATGCAATTTAATAATCTCTGCCTTTTAGGCCATTTACATTTAATGTAATTTTCAAAATAGTTGCAGGTACATCTATCTTATTATTTCTTGTTTATTTGTTCCCTCTGTTTTTTCCTTCTGTTTCCCCTTTTTCTGATTTCTCCTGGATTATTTGAATATAAATAAATAGATTGACAGATGTAGATGTAGACATACAGATATATAGATGTCTTAGTATATAAAGATATAGGTAACTTAAAATATATATCTTAGTATTACTACTCTATTTGAATGTGCTAGATTTTTTGCCACATTTCTTATATCATTTTTTTCAGCAGTAGAAATTTTTCAAGGAATGCTTTTATAGAATTTATCACACTTATTATATATTTAGTCTCTCTGGCCTACTGGACAAACTGTGAATTAATGTTTTTACTTAGTTTATTTTCATTACTTAGCATACAAGGAGCTTTCTAAAAATGGTCCTTGAATAAATGAGTAATGTCAGGTATTCAATAAAACATCAATAATAGTAACCAATTATTTTACTCTGTCGGCAGTACCCTCATTTTTCCAAATTCCTAAACAAACAGGCTTCAAATAAAATTTCTTTGTTTCCTTGATAGAAACATCCTGTTTTCTCCTTACTAAAAATAACTGTTGAGTTTTTATTCCCTCTTTAGCATTTCTCTGACCATCTCACTAGGCAGCCAACTCTGGGCTCTCAGCTGTCTCCCAGCCATCCACCCCTTCCAAACTCACACTCTTAAGCAAGTGTCAGGGCTGCCTCACATAGAGCAGACCTCAATAAATATTTGGTGGATAAATAAAACTAGAGTTCACTTTTTCCCATCAAACTGGATTTTTGTTTAGTTTTATTATGCTTCCCTTTTTGAGTCCATGGCAAACAAAGGATAAGAGGCAATGTACTAAAACAAAACATAGTGGACTAGTCTACCAGGTAGCATAGAAATGGGGAACTAATACCATACTGGCCAGTAACAGGAAATATATGGTAACAGTAGAAGTTGTTAAAAGAAAGCGTCAGGCGACCTGAGACAGGCCTGACCTCCGCTTGGGGCGTGCTCATCCACATCTCATTTGTTACTTCTTTCTGAACTGGAAAAAATGTGCTTTGATGGCAAAGATGATGTCTTACATTTCTATTTCTATTCCCCATTATTCTTAGACTTGAGAACATTCATGGGTTTTTAAGCAATTGATATATATTCAAGGCTGAAACCCAGAAGTGTCTCTTATTAACAAGTTTTTGGCTCCTGTTTAAACAGATGACCAGGAGTCCCCCTGACCAGAGGTGACTGAGCCTGTGGAAGTGAAGCGGCTGCTCAGGTGCATGCACCTGCGGGCTGCAGAGCGGCCACAGTGTCCCAACTCGGCTCGTTTCTCTGCTGTGCTCTGCGTTACTTATTCTTGGGGGATGAGGATATCTCTAAACGGATTTGGAAGCCCGAGGCGAAGCATTTCCAGCGGTGCACTTGGGTGTCAAGAACTGCAGAGTATTTTGTGCTTGGACAAGGTATTTGACAAATCCCTTAAAATGTATTTTAGCATTAGCCGACTATTAGCATTTTCAGGATATGTAGAAACATATTTTTTCAGATGTTTTATTGCTGTTATAAGAATACATTTGCCATTGGATTTTTAAAAATTAGGCATTTATCCAAATTTAAGAAGCACAGTTGCTGGTAAAAGACCCACCTTGGGCCGGATAGTTAAGTGAGGCCCTTGTTAGAGTGAATGTTCATTGCTCACACTTGGCCTGTGGTGTAGATACCATCACCCCATTTAAAAGATGAGGCCATAGAGACCCACTGGAGTTAACCACCCACCCAAAGATGCTCGGGGTGGAAGCAGCTGTGTTAGCTACAAATGCCAGTTGCAGAGCCCGCGCTGTCCTTTGGAACCAGCCAATGCTCTGAGCACCTGGGCTTGCAAAGAGGCAACTTTTCTCTCTCCTGCCAACGAGAACCTCCTCTCCAGCCCTTCAGGAGGTGAACTTGAGCACAGTTATGTAGTGTTATTTTGTGGCTGGGGCCCAGGGTGCAATGCCCCCAATGGCATTTTGTTTCCTTAGCTTCGTTAAATCTTTTAATTAAAGCATGTTAACAAAGCCAAAGAAAAATAAATGACACTGCTTGCAAGGAAATTAAATCGAGGAACTAAGCCCATTTATAATTATTGTATTTCAATTAGGCTGTAACAGGGCTGGGCAAACAGGAAGATAAAAGGAAGCAACACTGACATGAGAGTTTCATAAATATTTGCAAAGTCCTGTTAGAAAGAGAGCAACATAAATAATGCTTTAAAATAGTCTTTGTCCCTGGGCAGTGCCCCTTATGCTAATTACTATGTGAAATTCATCTGTAGTGTTCCCACTAAAATTCATCCTCGGTTGCTAACAAAACCTTTTTCCCCCCTCTTCAACAAATGCATGGAGTTCCCTTGAAGAAAGATGTTATATCCACGTGTGATAATATTTTTAATTTATTATTTTAAAATTAAAATACAATTAAGCTTTTCAAAGAGCTAGAATTAAATTTAAATCCTCTAGCTATATTTTAATGATCCAATATCTAATTTTCACTGGAACAAGAAAAAATATAAATCATTAGTTCACATTTAATCCATTTTTACCTCACTGTTTAAGAAAACAGTTGTATACATGTCTAGTGTTTCTATTCTGAGAAACAAAAAAAAAGAAAACAATAAAAGAACTTAACTTTTGTTCCGAACCTAGGTAACCCCTGGCCTGTGTACCCAGTGCAGGGGGAGATGGCTGTGGATTTGTCTCTGGGTGGGTGCCCGTTGAGAAGAGCCTGGCCTCAGGATGGGGCCACCCCCAGGACTCCTGTCCCTCCAAGCACTGCAGGCCAGGACCTGGGACTCCCTCCTGAGTGAGCCGCCTGGCTCTGGCCCTTACTACACACTCACCTCAGACCGGTGCCTCTCCTCTGCACCTGGGTTTGGGCATCTGTAATATTGCAATAGATAGAAAACATCGTGTCATAGTTTGCACAAATAGGAGCCCATCTTTGACAGAGCAGAGCCATGTGACATGCTTGGTGACCTGCAGGCTTTGTGATTATTGTCATTTTTCTACCAGGATCTTTGTGTTTTTTTCCCCTAGACTAATAGACAGGAAGCCAACCTTGATTCTTTACATTCACACCAAGAGTGGGGGAACAAACGATTCTGCGAAGTGCTACAGGCTCGTTCAGAGACGAGCAGAAATGGAGAGAAGCACCTGGCCAGCTGGACAGAGTGGTTTCCTGTCTGTGGAATCCAACACCAAAATATTCACAAACATGCGGTTTCAGGACTTGACAATTTCCTCTTACTGGGGATAATTTTTATTATATTTTACAAAAGTGTTCGTATATGTTGAGAGAAGCGTTGTGTATTTTCCTCAGTTCTTGTCGCTGCAACAAAAAGTTGAAGGGCAGAGACACAGTAGTGAAGCAGAGTAAAAGTTTTATTTAAAGTTACTTAAAGAGAGAAAAAGTGCAGTAGTTGAACTCAGGGAGGAGAGGCACCTTGAAAGGTTCAAGTTTTATTGAAAGAGAAAAAGTCTAAGCAATTAGTGCGGGTGACCTCGGAGGGAGGAGTGCTGAACAGTTTAGGGTCTGGGGTTTTATAGGCAGTTGGGGAAAGCGACCGGAGGCCAGGTGTGGATTGGCCAAATTGTCCCAGAATGCTCATCTTTGATAAGACATTAAGTTTCTTTTTTTTTTTGACTTAACACAAGAAATATACTGCTTTGATTCCTTTCCAGGATATCAGCTTTTGTCTGGAAACATATCAATCAAGACGGCCCTGCCTTCAAGGTGGGCTGAGCCACTGCCCATTTGATTAAAATACAATCTTAGCTTTAAGATGGAATTTTTTCTAAATAAGCTGGGCCTTTGAGCAGGCTAAATCTTACAATGGTGTCTTCTAACTGACACAGTGTAAACATAGGCTACGGCTGAAATACTTTTCCTTATCTGGGGAGTATTCAAACTTCTAGGCCAAGTTGCTCCTGGCCTTGGAGCTTTTCATTTTCAACTGGTTTCCTCTTTGAGTCCCTTCTAGTGGGCTACTGGCCTTACTCTCTTTCCACCCCGCTCATATCTATTTTCCTGCCTAACAGATACATCAACTGGATATTACACCACCAGCTTCCTGACCCTCCTCCCCTGTCTGAAAAGGGCTAGCACAGGGCATTGTGCTCTGATGTGGCTGGAATCCAGAGTGGTCCTGCAGGAATGGGGAGGCGGGTGATGAGCTCGGCCAGCCTATGCCCGCTGTCCTGGAGGTCTCGGACGTGCTGGAGTGCTGGGAACTCTCAGGGCTCATGGGTGCCAGACAGGATGGTCCCTGAGCATCGCAGCCGTCCCTCCTGGACTCTCCAGAACCTCGCCTAGTACTCCTCTAAAGAGGGCCTTGGGCACGGGGAGCACAGGCAGACAGTGCAGGCTGGAAGCCAGGTTTCTAGCACATTGCCCAGAGTACAGAATAGGCTGCAGCTCCCAGGGCCTCTCCCACTGCCTGGGGAAACAGGGAACCTTTACTGTTATTCATAGTCTGCCATTTTGACAGCAAGTGACCCGCCTCTGCCTGGCTCTAAATTATGAACACATCAATAATTGGATTCCTTACACTGCAAATTAATAATAAGATTCCTCTGTCACCCAGGGAACCGGATTGAAAAAAATAAGAAATAAAGAGCAAAAGCACAAACAAAAATAACGTGTGCAGGGTCTGTGTGAGATCTGTGCACATGCATACAGGGTGTGTATGTGTGTGGTGTGTGCATTGTGTTGGGTGTGTGTACAAGTATGCAGGATGTATGCATGAGTGCTGTGAGTATCGTGTGTGTAGGGTGTGTGTGCACATATGTATTTATGTATGTGTGTGCATATGCACAAGTGTGCAGGGTGTGTATGTGTGTGGTGTGTGCGTTGTGTTGGGTGTGGGTATACGTGTGCAGGATGTATGCATGAGTGCAGGTGTAGCATGTGTGTAGGGTAGGGTGTGTGTGCATGCGTGTGTTTAAGTATGTGCGTGCGTGTGCACACGTGTGCAGGGTGTGCGCGTGTGCACGCGTGTGCGGTGTTCAGCTGCCTTTGTTATAAAAGGCCTCAGCCTTCCTCAAGCCGGTGTGCTTGGAGGGGAGCCTTGGCCTGCAGGCGGAGCACGCAGCGACCAGCGCAGGGCGGGAGGAAGCGTGGCAGCCGGCCTGCAGCCTCTCGGCCGCGTCGCGGAGCCTGGGAGGGCCGGGCTGGGCCGCTGGAGGCCGGGGCCGCGACGGGGGCGAGGCAGCAGCGCGGGTTGCCAACCGGCCCCTGCCCGACCCCTGGCCTCCGCGCTGCAGCCTCGCGCTCGCTCGCGGTTGCTCAGCCCGGGGCACTTGACATTTACCCCCGCCAGGTGATCGAGGAGTAGCACTGGCGGTACAGCCTAACCGACCCGCGCGCCGCAGCTCCTCCTAGGTGAGCTTCCGAAGGCGGGGGGCGCAGGCGCGGGCGGCCAGCCCTCTCTGCGCGCGCCTATTAAGGGGCCGCGCCGCGCGGGTCGCGCCAAGCAAAGGTTAATGGATTGACTATTACTGCGCGGGAGGCGCGACCCCGGCTCGGGGCGGGCGGCTCCGGGGGGACCATCCACCCCGCGCTCCCCGGAGCGGGGCCGAGAGGGCCTGCGGCACAGAGCGCGTCCTGCTCCCGACAGGTTGTCCGGCCGCATGCCGTCTCCTCGCCGCCAGCGGACCAACCAGTGCCCACACGCACCCTTGTCTAGTGGGGGTAAAAATTAAACGTTAACTGCAGAGGAAAACCGTTCTGAATGACAAACAGAAAGTCGTTTCTCTAAAGAGAAATGGAAGGCAGCGCTGTCGGCGCCAGGAGCAAGCCAGGCTCGCGGGAGACCAGGAGTCGCGTCGCTGCGGACAGAGCGGAGCGCCTTGTCCAGTGTGCATCCGCCTGACCCAAGTGTGCACGGCTGGTGCTCAGAGACTAGAAAGAAGCTTCACCGGTTCCTACCTGGGGTGCAGCTGGGGGGCGCCTGTGAGGCACCTGGAGGAGCACACGGGAGGGGGGTCGGTACCTGGAGGGGCATCTGGTGGGGCACCTGGTGGGGGTAGGCAATGGGGGCGCCTGGTTTCCCAGGAAAACTGTCAACCTTTAGTTTAGGGTTGACATGCCTAAAGCACAGGGTATGATGACAGCATCCTCTAGTAATTTTTATGGAATGGGATACAGGCAGGCAACATATCCCACACTAAAACAATTTTTCACCATTTCAAGCACAATAGCTAATGTCATTCAAATGACATTGAGTTGTAGTGCCAACCCTGGAATTTCTTTCCTGTTATGAGCAAAAATTTTCAGACTCTGAAGGATGTGCTTGCTCTTTTTCGATTAGTTTTACTTTTGTTTATTTCATCTGCATCATCTTTTGCCCCACTTCCGTGTATTAGAGGCACAGGGCAGCTTAGGTGAGGTCATACAATTCCCAGCACTCGGGGACCACTTGCCAAGTGGGCCAAACCCACGTCAATTCATCCCAAAACTCAAGTCAATACCTCTAGTGAATGAAAATCTGAAGGGTTGAACTAACTCAGAGAGATGAAACCCTTCATAATGAGTCTGTCTGGGAAATGAAGGAGAATAAGAGTGACAGAGAGAAAGCAGAGTCGGCGGCCCCTAAACGTTAGCTGATTTGCAGGTGGCTTTTCTTTAAGATACCTCAATACTTTGGAAAGTCACACTTTGGTGAGATTTGAAAATGTATCATAGTTCAAGAGCTACAAATTGCAAAAAACATTCCACCCTAAGCCTTTCTGACCTTGCTAATTCGTTGGCTGTGGTCCCTGTGTGGACAAAAGTCAAGTTGGCCAACCATTCCGTTGGCATGGCTACATGTAACTAAAGACAGCTGTAGAAGAGTCCACAAGCTGGACCTGCCCAGCATCTCAGCAGGGATGACCGCTGACACTGGGAGGTTTTACTTGTTATTTAATTAAGAGAAAGGATCTCAGTGGAGAGCAGGCTTTGACCGTCCTTTGTAACTTCTGCTGACCAATCCAATTATGTGGGTAATTACAAGTATATTTCGCAAAGCATGGACAATCGGTCACAAAATAAATCAAGGTCCAGCAAAGTGGGCTGCTGTTCTGAAAAATACGTGAGGGGGGGAATTAAATGTGACAAGAATGGAGTTCCAGTGTGGAAAATGTCGTAGTTGTCACACATTATTAATTCCTGGTGCCTGTTCGGTGTATTTGACCTGGATTTGCACACGTTGACCCAGGCGCAAGAGGGTCCTGCTGCCGTCCCGTGGGCAGAAGGCTGTAGGCGGCCCTCTAAGCTGGTCTCACACCGCATGCGCTTGGATCTATGCCACATAGGGTTGACAACAATAACAAGTCTTCCTCCCTACAAAGGTGAATACAAAAATAGTTTGTCTAGTTTTTAGTTCAACAACCCACTAGGCCCATATCTTTCTGGATACATTTATTTCAAGGTACTTAAAACTGACTTTTATGAGATTATTTAGGCGGTGATTATTTTCGTTGAGAAATGTGTCCTTTATCCTCTCATTCATCCTCTGCTAAGATATTTCTGTTTGTCAGAATGCCACCGTTTCTGATGAATGGCTGAAGACCGACTGCTACACTTTATTAAAAAGTAATAACAATTTTTGTACGCACCCTTCACATTGCAGGGGGGGGACCATGAATCAAAGGACACTGCCTGTCTGGGCCTGATAAATGCGCCGTTTACCAGCTGAGGAGTTATTTAGGACTGGCTATTAATTTAAATCACATTTATCTTCCCCGGATGGGGGAGGTGACTGTGATAGGGCTGTGGATGACCAATGGTGCGGCTAAGTGCACATTATTTATTACCACCGCCTGCACAGGCTGCGCAATATGTTAAAAAAAACCAGTGCCAATTACCTCGGTTAATCTCGTCAGGGCAATAACAAATTTCTCCCCAGCACAAGGAGATTCTCACGCTCTCACTTTTTCTCTTTGAGATATAGGCTTGCTTATAATTCTCCATCATTAAACTCAATTTTCTCATCCTCTTCTGGGTGCTCATGGGAAATTTTTACTTCCCTCTGCTTTACCTTTGTTTGGAGAACAGCACACTTTTTATGCAGTGTGTTCTTTTGAGCCCTTAAGAAATGTTTGTTGATCATATGATGAGCTGATATGTACTGCAAATTTTAGTAAATGTCCATATTTTACTATCAAGTATTTCTTCACTAATGATATGGTGCTTGCATGGCTTTTCCACTCACCAACTTCTTAATATGCAAAACAACAATTGGGAATAACCGATCATTAGCATATATTTTTGGCCAATTAACTTCAATTTGATTGATCTACTGTGGAAGATTAAAATAGTTCTAATATATTGCATCTTAGGCATGAATTAAATCCAAACATGAGCAATTCAGTTTGCTGTTACAAGTCAAGACATAGCGAATGCCACCACCTGGGAGTGTGTGTCTGCACTGTCTGTGCCATAGAGGGACACTTTAGTAGAGCCCTCCTCAGATCCTGAGCCAGCCATGCAGCCTTAAGGTCCCTGCTGGCCTGGCGGATCCTGTGCTCACACCACTTGGGTGCATAACAGCATCTTTCTACATTGTTGTGACACATGCTCCCAAATGGAAGAGAATAAATTTGTGATAAACAGAATCAATTCAAATTCAATAATCAAAACATGTGCATGTGTGCAGTACCATGTGCATGCACATGTTCACACCATTTTATGTATAAATAGAATGTAATTATAAAATAACAAAAGCATTTGATTTCCTGGCTGCTTCCATCAGAGCAATGACCTGAGGGGCTTCCAGGCACCAGGCATATACGGGAATAGCTGTAATGTGAGTTGGCAGGAATGCAACCTCACAACCCAGTACGTCTGCGCCTCCACTCCTTGGCTTCACACGTGATGGGTGGCTGTCAGGTACTGTTCCTGCGAGCTCCTCAGAGCAGTCTGGGAAGACGCCAACCTGGCCCCGTGCTTGCGGTCAGGAGAGGATCCCAGGGCAACCTTCCTCAGGGTGTCGCATGAGTCCCCACAGTTCAGGGACCACCGATCACAGCTGGAGAGTGCGCAGGCACACAGACATCTTGGGAAGCCCTTCCTCCACTGCCGTGTCTGCGGCCCCTGGAGCAACTCCAGCAATTTCGAAATCAAGGTCCTATTTACAATGTGGAGTTAGAAAAGACTGTATGCATGAGTGTATGAATCTGCATAGGTACATATGTGCACATGTATGTCTATGCATATACATATATTTACACGTCCAAAGTTTGTATTTACCAACAGATTGTATGTGCCTATACTTTAATACATATGTGTATTCATATGTATATATACATTTCTAAATACATATGTTTAAATAAATATAGTTAATTAATAGATTAAAGAAATGAATACTGTTAAAAGAATCCACTTTTTTCCCAAGTAAGGGGTTTGTCCCAGTGTCTGGTTAAGTCTGGAGTCTCTGACACCCCCTTTGCAATTGCTCAGAAGCCTTTTCAGGGGACGGCAAGCTGCCTTCTCTCCAGGCTGTCACGTTCTGCACACAGAGCCGTTTCCTGGGTGCGGACCAATCCTCAGGGGCCTGTGGCACCTCCGCCTTCGGCTGTCCTGCTCCTGCCCCCAGGGACTTGGATCCGGGCCTTTCACAAACCCTCGCCCCTCTTGGGCCAGTCTTCTCCACCCACTGGGTCCCCTCCGGGGCATCCCTGGGGGCCCCACGGCTTGCAGGCGGGAGCACGAGCTCTGTCACCTCTCTGTCCACGGGTTGGGACAGGCCCTCAGTTACTCTGCACGTGGAAAGCTGTGCTGCCTCAGGGATTGCCAATTTCAGACACCACCACCCAGAATTGCAGAAAATATGGTGACCTCTGCAAGGAGTCAATTCATCTTGGAGCACTGCTGTAAGGAACGCCTCACTTGCATGCAGTAGTTGGGGGTCTGCAGGGAGCCAAGAGCAGCCCCAGGGACTGCCAGATCCCTTCACCTGCTGAACTTCCCAACTTCTCTGGGCCTCATTCTCCTCTGTCATGAAGTAGAATGACAGTCACAGCCCCATTCTGGGGACTCAGTGACACAATGTAGATAAGGCCACGGAGCAGGCACTCCACTGCTGTCTTGTTAGTGTCATTTCAGAGCCCGCACTCAGCTAATTCTATTCGGGAACAAGGTTAGTGTGTGGGAATGGTAGTTGGCCATCTCCTAGCTATGTCACCCAGAGAAGTTGAGTGATGCTGCAGTCACAAAGAGGCCCAGCAACAAGCTCTCCGTTTTCAGGCAAGCAGGGCCAATCTTCATGACAATCACTCAGGGAACCAAGATGAAGGGGCAGACCCCTGGCAAACGCTGACTGCTGCTACGCTCCAGAGATAAAGAGAATTCTGGAAGGTCTCCACCTGACCCCTACATGTTCCAGCCTAAAATCCATGCATTAATTTTCCTCAGGGAGAGTTAAGCCAGGTATTTTTCCTTTCGGTGGAGAGACTTAGAGAACAGGGGTAGAGATCCGCATCACCACCACTGCTGAGAAGACAGTGGGACCCTTAGGCAGAAAGAGAAATGAGGGTTCATGGGGCCTGATGCGCATGGGATGAGAGGCACACACACACCCTGCAGAAGGGCCAGGTGTCTGGGCTGCTGTCCCTGGGCTCTCAGGAGGTGCGGCCTTTTCTCTTGGTTCTGCAGAGCCCACAGCTTCTATTCAGGGGCCCTGGCAGGGGCCAAGTGAACCCTGCAGCCTGCACCCTTTGCATGGCCTCAGGCCGCCCAGAGGTCTGCAAGTCCCTCCTTTCCTCATGGAGTCGTTGGGCGGGGGTCTCACTCCTGTTGGAAGTGACCAGGTAAGTGTGCCAACAAACCTCATAATTTCAGGTATTACCTTTTCAGGGGACCCTGTGCTGATCAAAACAAAACAAAAACAAATGAATGAAAACAACACAGTTGGGTTTGAAATGGCTGGGTCAGAGAGGTGGTCCTTGGTCCCTTCTCGAGACACTAGTGGATTCTAAATGCATCTCAGAGTCATCGAGAGCATTGAGTCCACCCGGCTTTCCCTCCAGAGCACTGTCCCCTCACAGGTCATTTGCCCCACTGTCCTTTCAGAGCCATGCACCTTGATGCCCCCGGATAACCATGCCCCTCCTTCCTGTACTGGATTTAGAGGCACATCCCGTTCTCTGTGCCTTGAACACCTGGAACTGCCTTCTCCAGTTCTGATCATGGTATCGCTGTGACACAGCTAGATACCCATCCTCTGAGGACATTCCCTTGGTCTCCTCTCTAACTCCTGCCCTGAAAATGCGCTGGGATGGAACCTGTCTGTCCAGACTGGCCTGTACTAAGGGTAAGAGCATTCATGCCCTGGCCCCTGGATGCCTTACGCATTCTCCAGATGCACGTGAGGAAGCTCCATCACCTCCCACTGGCCCTGGTGGGCTGGTCATATGATACCACATTTGCCTGTAAAGGTGTCCATCTGCGGCTGGTGAGTCTGTTAGTGGAGCGCTGTGGTCCATTCCTGTCTGGTCCCACTGCAGGTCCAGCTCAGCTGTTTGAGGCGCTGCAAAACCAATATGCTTGAGTGACGCTTGTCCACAGAGCCCTGCTCACGTCTTACCCAAGGATATGGACAGACAGGCCCATTGTTCATTTTCAGTAGTATCTTCTTACGCTGCCTATTCCATGCCATCACCTAGGCCCCTTAAGAGGCACTTTTTCACGTAGTGTCTTAATTATCCATCCACCCAAATCAGAAATTCCAGTCATTGTCAACTAATTACTTCTTGTCACAGAGGCATGTCCTCTTGATTCAGTTTCGGAAGTCGTGTGAATAGTGTCTTCATCTCTATTCACACCACCATGTGTTGGCTTCTGTCTTTATCGTTCTCACATGGAAAATCACCATAGTTCCTAACTGGTCTCCACAGCTCTGGAATCCCCCTGCTTAGTCCACATCTAGCTATTATTCTAAAATATCTCCAGAGTTCAAAACTCTTCAAAGGCCTTTTATTTCATTTCCTGAAGTCACTGAGAGTCCTCATAAGACATTCCAGTTACCACAGTCTAATTTTAAGTTAATTTTCAAATATTTATCTTCTGTCACAGAAGTTAATTCTTGATTTGTATATTAGCAGTCCTTGAGTTGCCACTGAAAAGAATGTTGTTTTGACTAAGAGAAAATTCTATTTTAAAATGAAATAGCACATTTGACAAGGAATATCTCTTTCCTTTTCTTCTGGATTCCTGTTACATGTTTTTCTCTCTAATTTATATTAGATGGTTTTTATTGATATATTTTGAAAGTCAATGAATCTTTCATTTGTTATCTTCGTTAGTGATTAAGCCTATGAAGTTATTTATTAATTTCAAAATTCTCAGTTCTAAAATGTCTATTTTTTTAAAAATTGCGTATATTCAATTTTGCTAATTTGATGTCTTATCTTTTCATTAATTACAAACACATTTTCCTTCACCTTACTGAGCATTACTGTAAGAATTGTTCTGAGGTCCTTGTATGATAAGCCCAACATCTTAGCCATCTTAGGGCCAGTGGCTGCTGTTTGCCTTTTCCCTTTCAGGCTGGATCATATTTGCCTAGATCTTTATATGTTGGGTAATTTTGGTTTATATCCTAGACATTGTTCAGTGCCCAGCGGTCCAAGTAACTGTTTTCATAGTTCATCCAGAGTTGATGGGTGTTACTTTTTGGAGAAGTTACTTGTTAGGCGTTCATACCTCCAGGCTGAACAAGGCACTTCCTCTAACATAATTTTTACCCTCATCTATAAATACTTTCTCTACAGAAATTTGCCTCAGTATTACATGCAAACCAGCTTTCTCACTGTTTCAGGAGGATGACTACCACTTTTTCCAACATCATAGGCCTTGAAATTCCATTCAAAACCAGCTAAATGAAATAACCCTGGCATTTTTGGGAAACAGATTATCCTGGAGTAAGTGAAAAAGTAACCAAGATACTTCACCATAATATTACCATGTGATATTCCTTGTTAAATGTGCTATTTCATTTTAAAATAGAATTTTCTCTTAGTCAAAAAAACATTCTTTTCAGTGGCAACTCAAGGACTGCTAATATACAAATCAAGAATTTTCCTGCCTGCCAAATTCCTGAACAAAGATAAACATTTTCAATTTGTTAAAATACTCACCTCATTCAATAATTTTGTATGATATAAAGGTCCTGAATATTCAGGAAAGAAATACTAAAGTTTATGTCATTTTATAGAATTTCGTGTAAAGTGTTGTTAAAAATCCATACATTTGTACACCCACTTATAAAATCAGGAAAAATGGAAAGAAAGGCTAGTTGATGCCTGGCATGTGCAGAAGTGGGTAACAACTTGCCACACAGCAATAATGTGCACAGGTGTAAGGAAAATGGCATAATCATATTACATCCAGACTTCTAAATATTATTTTGAGACAAACTAAAACTCAGAAATCACTTATGGCTCATCTATTACATGTCCATTACCTCCTGAGCTCTGTTAGGGAATATAAGGAGAGCCTCCTGTTTTGAGGATCTTAGACTCTAAAAAGCAGTTTAACCTGTAAAATTTCATAGGACTTAACTAGTCTTCCACCTTGAGCTCATTACTCTGGTTTACTCCCTACAGCAGCTAAGGCGATTCGGCAGGTCAGAGAGTGGCTAGAACTCTGCCAGAAATCTTCACTTTCTGCTTCACTTTTCCTACTTTGTCCACCTGTAATTCTCCGTGATCTTTGTTTCCTCACAAGGCCATAACTAGATGAATTTGTTTTCATACTTAATTTTGATATCTAGTCAGCGAAACCACTGCAATCCAGAGGAATCCAAGCATTCCTCTGGAGTTACTTTACTAAGGTCATAACAAAAAGCAGTGGCATAGAGTGAGAAAAACCAATTTACTATATGTAAGAAATGCCTAGATATTACTATCGCAGATATCAGTTTTCAACAAAAATAAGGTGTCATTTTCCCTCAAAAATATTTAACACTGTAATTAAAGAGTTTTATTTTTGTGTGATTTTGAATGAAACACTCTACTGAAATAGCAGGAATAATCTGGTGTCTCACAATAACATGATCTTCCTCTTTCTGTTACATAAATAACAATGTGGATTCACAAGTTTGGGAGAGGATGTCATGTAATGTTCAGTAAAGAAAAGCCTTGAGTTGTTGGCATTCTAATGATGTAATCAAAATGTTGAAGATTTTTTGAAAAATTCATTTGCTTAAAGAAGGTTCTAGTTAAGCATGAAAGCAAAGGATTTAATATGGACATTAAATTCCTTATCTATGCTTCTTCACACTGCATTCTAAAAATGAATTTCCAAAAATACAAAACGCATTGCTTAAAATAGACAAATCTGTGTATCCATATCTTTTTTTTTTTTGAGAGGGCATCTCTCATATTTATTGATCATATGGTTGTTAACAACAATAAAATTCTGTATAGGGGACTCATTGCACAATCAATAATCAACCCCATGCCTAATTCTCAACAGTCTCCAATCTTCTGAAGCACAACGAACAAGTTTTTACATGGTGAACAAGTTCTTACACAGTGAATAAGTTCTTACATGGTGAACAGTGCAAGGGCAGTCATCACAGAAACTTTCGGTTTCGATCACACATCATGAACTATAAACAATCAAGTCAATCATGATTATTCGTTTGATTGTTATACTTGATTTATATGTGAATCCCACATTTCTCCCTTATTATTATTATTATTTTCAATAAAATGCTGAAGTGGTAGGTAGATGCAAGATAGAGGTAGAAAACATAGTTTAGTGCTGTAAGAGGGCAAATGTAGATGATCAGGTGTGTGCCTATAAACTAAGTATTAATCCAAGCTAGACAAGGGCAACAAAACATCCATGGATGCAGAAGATTTCTCTCAAAACGGGGCGGGGTGAGGTTCTAAGCCTCACCTCTGTTGATCCCCAATTTCTCACCTGATGGCCCCCCTGCAACTGTGCCTGTCTTAGGTTGTTCCTCCCTTGAAGAATCTTACCTGTCTCTGGCTAACCAGTCATCTTCCGGGGCCATACAGGGAAATGTGAAGTTGGTAAGTGAGAGAGAAGCCTTATTGTTTGAAAAAGTTAGCTTTTTACTTCTTTGCATATTTATGCCCTGTGGCTTCTATGCCCAGCATTTGTCTTGAGGTATCTTTACCACTTGGAAGAATTATGATACTCGGTAATTTCGATATGAGGCACAAATTCTACTTAGGGGTTGTAATTATGAAGGAAGAAGAGAAGCTATAGAAGCAGCAGATGGAAGAAAACATGGGAAGATTGATTATTTCTTTGACATATCTTCTTGTAGTGTAACATAAGCAAGTATAGGTTTTAAATTACTAATTAAATTGCGTGCACACATTAACATAATAGGAAAACAGCTACATAATCAAAGCAGACCTACAATTACCAGCCATATCCAGTGAAACCAAGAATACCAGTTAGGCACCCTAGGCATTTGTGAAAACTTATCAATGATATGATGGATATTGTCTAACTGTGTTTGAATATTTTGAGAAAAATCAGACAAATTAAAACAACACATTCCTGGGAACTGTTCTTTTAACAGTAGATAGTCTATAGTCGCAAGATTTTGGAGCGCTGCATCTTGCACTTCTCCTAATTCTTGGTTGAGTTCCGACAGTATAGATCCAGTCAAATTTGTTGTTTTACTGTATGCACAGGCCAGCTTAGATATCTCCTTCTTCATTCCCATGGCAAGTCCAGGAACCGGTGGGATGAATGCAGCTACAACTGCAACAGCACCAGGATCTTTGTTGAAGTTTTTTGATGATCATCTGGAATGACTCTTCCAGAGAATGTTGATGTTGGAAGTTCTTCTTCATATCATATCTTAATTCGTTTTCTGGGTAGTCAAATTAGGCTTTGATCCTCTGTATAAACACAAACCCTTTGCCCACACCTTGATATGCCCTTTATACCATTGTGAAGAACTTATTGGAGATCACCACACAGGAACTGCTTTTTTTTTTTTAAGAGAAAGGAATCATATCACAAAAATGTACTTCCATAGCTGATCATCTGACACCCTTTAAATGATCAAAATTAAGGATATTTAAAGCATGCATTAATCGGTGATTTGCAGTTAGTTTTATCCTATCAGGGAGTGATCCCCCTTTCCTTTCTTTCTTTTTTCTTTTTTTGTTATCATTAATCTACAATTACATGAAGAATATTATGTTTACTAGGCTCTCCCCTATATCACTTCTCCCCCACAAACCCCTTTACAGTCACTGTCCATCAGCATAGTAAAATGTTGTAGAGTCACTACTTGTCTTCTCTGTGTTGTACAGCCCTCCCCTTATTCCCACCCCCCCATTATGCATGCTAATCATAATACCCCCTTTCTTCTTCCCCCCTTTATACCTCCCTACCCACCCATCCTCCCCAGTCCCTTTCCCTTTGGTACCTGTTAGTTCATTCTTGGGTTCTGTGATTCTGCTGCTGCTTTGTTCCTTCAGTTTTTCCTTTGTTCTTATACTCCACAGATGAGTGAAATCATTTGGTATTTCTCTTTCTCTGCTTGGCTTATTTCACTGAGCATAATACCCTCTAGCTCCATCCATGTTGTTGCAAATGTAGGATTTGTTTTATTCTTATGGCTGAATAATATTCCATTGTGTATATGTACCATATCTTCTTTATCCACTGATGGACACTTAGGTTGCTTCCAATTCTTGACTATTGTAAATAGTGCTGTGATAAACATAGGGGTGCATCTGTCTTTTTCAAACTTGAGTGCTGCATTCTTAGGGTAAATTCCTAGGTGTGGAATTCCTGGGTCAAATGGTAAGTCTATTTGAGCGTTTTGAGGAACCTCCATACTGCTTTCCACAATGGTTGAACTAATTTACATTCCCACCAGCAGTGTAGGAGGGTTCCCCTTTCTCCACAACCTTGCCAACATTTTTTGTTGTTTGTCTTTTGGATGGTAGCCATCCTTACTGGTGTGAGGTGATACCTCATTGTGGTTTTAAGTTGCATTTCTCTGATAATTAGTGATGTGGAACACCTTTTCATGTGTCTGTTGGCCATCTGTATTTCTTTTTTTGGAGAACTGTCTGTTCAGTTCCTCTGCCCATTTTTAAATTGGATTATTTGTTTTTTGTTTGTTGAGGTGGGTGAGCTCTTTATGTATTTTGGACGTCAAGCCTTCATTGGATCTGTCATTTACAAATATATTCTCCCATACTGTAGGGTACCTTTTTGTTCTATTGATGGTGTCTTTTGCTGTGCAGAAGCTTTTCAGCTTAATATAGTCCCACTTGTTCATTTTTGCTGTTGTTTTCCTTGCCCGGGGAGATATGTTCAAGAAGAGGTCACTCATGTTTATGTCTAAGAGGTTTTTGCTTATGTTTGTTTCTAAGAGTTTTATGGTTTCATGACTTACATTCAGGTCTTTGATCCATTTTGAATTTACTTTGTGTATGGGGTTAGACAATGGTCCAGTTTCATTCTCCTACATGTAGCTGTCCAGTTTTGCCAGCACCATCTGTTGAAGAGACTGTTGTTTTGCCATTGTATGTCCATGGCTCCTTTATCAAATATTAATTGACCGTATATGTTTGGGTTAATGTCTGGAGTCTCTAATCTGTTCCATTGGTCTGTGGCTCTTCTTGTGCCAGTACCAAATTGTCTTGATTACTATGGCTTTGTAGTAGAGCTTGAAGTTGGGGAGTGAGATCCCCGCCACTTTATTCTTCTTTCTCAGGATTGCTTTGGCTATTCGGGGTCTTTGGTGTTTCCATATGAATTTTTGAACTATTTGTTCCAGTTCGTTGAAGAATGTTGCTGGTAATTTGATAGGGATTGCATCAAATCTGTATATTGCTTTGGGCAGGATGGCCATTCTGACGATATTAATTCTTCCTAGCCACGAGCATGGGATGAGTTTCCATTTGTTAGTGTACTCTTTAATTTCTCTTAAGAGTGACTTGTAGTTTTCAGGGTATAGGTCTTTTACTTCTTTGGTTAGGTTTATTCCTAGGTATTTTATTCTTTTTGATGCAATTGTGAATGGAGTTGTTTTCCTGATTTCTCTTTCTATTGGTTCATTGTTCGTGTATAGGAAAGCCACAGATTTCTGTGTGTTAATTTTGTATCCTGCAACTTTGCTGTATTCCGATATCAGTTCTAGTAGTTTTGGAGTGGAGTCTTTAGGGTTTTTTATGTACAATATCATGTCATCTGCAAATAGTGACAGTTTGACTTCTTCTTTACCAATCTGGATTCCTTGTATTTCATTGTTTTGTCTGATTGCCATGGCTAGGACCTCCAGTACTATGTTAAATAACAGTGGGGAAAGTGGGCATCCCTGTCTTGTTCCCGATCTCAGAGGAAAAGCTTTTAGATTCTTGCTGTTCAGTATAATGTTGGCTGTGGGTTTATCATATATGGCCTTTATTATGTTGAGGTACTTGCCCTCTATACCCATTTTGCTGAGAGTTTTTATCATGAATGGATGTTGAATTTTGTCAAATGCTTTTTCAGCATCTATGGAGATGATCATGTGGTATTTGTCCTTCTTTTTGTTGATGTGGTGGATGATGTTGATGGATTTTCGAATGTTGTACCATCCTTGCATCCCTGGGATGAATCCCACTTGGTCGTGGTATATGATCCTTTTGATATATTTTTGAATTCAGCTTGCTAATATTTTATTGAGTATTTTTGCATCTACATTCATCAGGGATATTGGTCTGTAATTTTCTTTTTTGGTGGGGTCTTTGCCTGGTTTGGTGTTAGGGTGATGTTGGCTTCATAGAATGAGTTTGGGAGTATTCCCTCCTCTTCTGTTTTTTGGAAGACTTTAAGGAGAATGGGTATTATGTCTTCTCTGTGTGTCTGATAAAATTCGGAGGTAAATCTGTCCGGCCCGGGGGTTTTGTTCTTGGGTAGTTTTTTGATTACCATTTCAATTTCTTTGCTCGTAATTGGTTTGTTTAACTTTTGTGTTTCTTCCTTGGTCAGTCTTGGAAGGTTGTATTTTTCTAGGAAGTTGTCCATTTCTTCTAGGTTTTCCAGCTTGTTGGCATATAGGTTTTCATAGTAGTCTTGAATAATTCTTTGTATTTCTGTGGAGTCTTTGTATTTCTGTGGAGTCTGTGATTTTTCCATTCTCATTTCTGATTCTGTTGATTTGTGTTGATTCTCTTTTCTCTTAATAAGTTTGGCTAGAGGCTTATCTATTTTGTTTATTTTCTCAAAGAACCAGCTCTTGGTTTCATTGATTTTTGCTATTGTTTTATTCTTCTCAATTTTGTTTATTTCTTCTCTGATCTTTATTAGGTCCCTCCTTCTGCTGACTTTAGGCCTCATTTGTTCTTCTTTTGCCAGTTTTGATAATTGTGATGTTAGACTATTCATTTCGGATTGTTCTTCCTTCTTCAAGTGTGCCTGGATTGCTATATACTTTCCTCTTAAGACTGCTTTCGCTGTGTCCCACAGAAGTTGGGGCTTTGTGTTGTTGTTGTCATTTGTTTCCATATATTCCTTGATCTCTATTTTAATTTGTTCATTGATCCATTGATTATTTAGGAGGATGTTGTTAAGCCTCCATGTGTTTGTGAGCCTTTTTGTTTTCTTTGTAGAATTTATTTCTAGTTTTATACCTTTGTGGTCTGAAAAGTTGGTTGGTAGAATTTTAATATTTTGGAATTTACTGAGGCTCTGTTTGTGGGCTAGTATGTGGTCTATTCTGGAGAATGTTCCATGTGCACTTGAGAAGAATGTATACCCTGTTGCTTTTGGATGTAGAGTTCTATAGATTTCTATTAGGTCCATCTGTGTTGTTCAGTGCCTCCGTGTCCTTACTTATTTTCTGCCCGGTGGTTCTATCCTTTGGGGTGAGTGGCATGTTGAAATCTCCTAAAATGAATGCATTGCAGTCTATTTACCCCTTTAGTTCTGTTAGTATTTGTTTCACATATGCTGGTGCTCCTGTGTTGGGTGCATATATATTTAGAATGGTTATATCCTCTTGTTGGACTGAGCCCTTTATCATTATGTAGTGTCCTTCTTTATCTCTTGTTACTTTCTTTGTTTTGAAGTCTATTTTGTCTGATATTAGTACTGCAACCCCTGCTTTCTTCTCGCTGTTGTTTGCCTGAAATATGTTTTTCCATCCCTTGACTTTTAGTCTGTGCATGTCTTTGGGTTTGAGGTGAGTTTCTTGTAAGCAGCATATAGATGGGTCTTGCTTTTTTATCCATTCTATTACTCTGTGTCTTTTGATTGGTGCATTCAGTCCATTTACGTTTAGGATGACTATTGAAAGATATGTACTTATTGCCATTTCAGGCTTTAGATTCGTGGTTACCAAAGGTTCAAGGTTAGCCTCTTTAGTATCTTACTGCCTAACTTAGCTCGCTTATTGAGCTGTTATATACACTGTCTGGAGATTCTTTTCTTCTCTCCCTTCTTATTCCTCCTCCTCCATTCTTCATATGTTGGGTGTTTTGTTCTGTGCTCTTTTTAGGAGTGCTCCCATCTAGAGCAGTCCCTATAAGATGCCCTGTAGAGGTGGTTTGAGGGAGGCAAATTCCCTCAACTTTTGTTTGTCTGGGAATTGTTTAATCCCACCGTCATATTTGAATGATAGTCGTGCTGGATACAGTATCCTTGGTTCAAGGTCCTTCTGTTTCATTGCATTAAATATATCATGCCATTCTCTTCTGGCCTGTAAGGTTTCTGTCGAGAAGTCTGATGATAGCCTGATGGGTTTTCCTTTATAGGTGACCTTTTTCTCTCAAGCTGCCTTTAAAACTCTTTCCTTGTCCTTGATCTTTGCCATTTTAATTATTATGTGACTTGGTGTTGTCCTCCTTGGGTTCTTTCTTTTGGGGGTTCTGTGTATTTCCGTGGTCTTTTAGATTATTTCCTCCCTTAGTTTGGGGAAGTTTTCAGCAATTATTTCTTCAAAGACACTTTCTATCCCTTTTTCTCTCTCTTCTTCTTCTGGTATCCCTATAAAAAGGATATTGTTCCTTTTGGATTCATCACACAGTTCTCTTAACATTGTTTCATTCCTGTAGATCCTTTTATCTTGCTCTATGTCAGCTTCTATGCGTTCCTGTTCTCTGGTTTCAATTCCATCAATGGCCTCTTGCATCCTATCCATTCTGCTTATAAACCCTTCCAGAGTTTGTTTCATTTCTGTGATCTCCTTTCTGGCATCTGTGATCTCCCTCCGGACTTCATCCCATTTCTCTTGCGTATTTCTCTGCATCTCTGTCAGCATGTTTATGATTCTTATTTTGAATTCTTTTTCAGGAAGACTGGTTAGGTCTGTCTCCTTCTCTGGTGTTGTCTCTGTGATCTTTGTCTGCCTGTAGCTTTGCCTTTTCATGGTGATAGGAATAGTTTGCAGAGCTGGGACGAGTGACGGCTGGAAGAACTTCCCTTCTTGTTGGTTTGTGGCCCTCCTCTCCTGGGAGAACAGCGTCCTCTAGTGGCTTGTGCTGGGCAGCTGCACGCAGACAGGGCTTCTGCTTCCTGCCCAGCTGCTATGGAGTTTATCTCCGCTGTTGCTGTGGGTGTGGCCTGGCTCGGGCCTCTGCTCCAAAGTGGTGGAGTCGCATTGGAGGGGGAGCGGCCTGGAGGCTATTTAACTCCATGAGGGGCCTCCATGCTCCCTGCTGCCCAGGGGATTAGAGTGCCCAGAGATCCCCAGATTCCCTGTTGCCGTTCTAAGTGTCCTGGGACACTTCCGTCCAGTTTTGGGGTCCCTGTCCCTTTAAGACTGTCAAAAAGCACTCACACACACAAAAAAAAAAATTAAATAAATAATTAAAAAAAAAAAGCCGTTCGCTTTTCTTTGTCCTCGGGCGCCGGCCTCAGGGACCCGCTCACAGGTCTTGCTGTTCTTTTTCCCTAGTATCCAGGACCCCACGCATGCACTGTGTCTGCGCTCTGGCCCGGATGGCTGGGGCTGGGTGTTCGGCAGTCCTGGGCTCCGTCTCCCTCCTGCTCTGCCTGCTCTTCTCCCGCCGGGAGCTGGGGGGAGGGGCGCTCGGCTCCCGCCGGGCCTGGGCTTGTATCTTACCCCCTTCGCGAGGCGCTGGGTTCTCTCAGTTGTGGATGTGGTCTGGATATTGTCCTGTGTCCTCTGGTCTCTATTCTAGGAAGAGTTGTCTTTGTTATATTTTCATAAATATATGTGGTTTGGGGAGGAGATTTCCGCTGCTCTACTCACGCCGCCATCTTGGCTCCACCCCTCTGTATCCATATCTTTAAAACAATGTGAGATGAGGCAATAAAAATGTTCTCATTTTCAATCTTCATTAATAACCTATGATATTCACACTTCCCACTCACAGCTCCGACTTTCCCCTTGAATCTGAGAGCCGATGGGCCCTCTGTGACAGTGCAGAGGAAGACAGGCAGGCGGAGGCTGCACCAGGCCCATCAGAGGGAAGTTTAGGGAGGTGGCCAAGGTGGGAGGAACACACCCTGTGTTTGAACAGCACGTGGAAAGAATAGGCCAGAGGCCAGAAGAGTTGCGTGGAAGCGGGGAAGCCCCAAAGCACAACATGCCAAACAAAGAATCCGAGGCTGCAGAAACTGGGCATCTTGGACCAGTAGGCACCTCCTGAGCATCTATGGCAGAGGAAGAGCTCGCAGTCAGGTCTCAAGCAGCCAGCACCAAACACTGGGGAGAGTGTTAGCTTCAGAAGCAGCAAGAGAGATCTACTGACCAGTTCTGCCACATCTGGGCTGGGTGACCTTGAACAAACTTTCTTCTTACTGACCTGTGACCTCCTGCAAGGTCAGAGTTATACTTTACTACTTGGAAGGTGAGGAATGCAGAGAACTTGTGTAGGGCCCAGAACACAGCAAAAATTCAATGAATTGGAATGATTTGTAGCACCGTCACAACCACCACTGTCATTCCCATTGGCACCACTGCCACCACCATCACAACCACCGTCAACATCTTTGCCCTGTTAAAGTGCCTCTCGTGGAGCTTCATGAGCTTAAGAGTCTTAAGAACCGAATAATTCAGCTCCCAGCCGTTGATGAACACGACCCAGAAGGAGGCCGGGCTCGGGGATGCTAGTGCGATGCCTTTGCATCACTGCACCTAAGTGTCAAGGTGTCCCCTGTGAGTGGCAGAGTCTCTTCTGAATGCTTTGATAGCAAGGTGGGCATGTTCCAGAATGCTCCATGTACACAACCCTTGCCTTCTCGGCTCCCTTGGTAACATGTTCATCTTTTATACCTCATCTGCCTGGTACCAGCTCTGTGTTTATGGCCCTGCAGCCTCAGAGAGAGGCAAAGCAGGCTGATCTGGTCTGTGTCCCTGTTGCCCTGCATTCCCAGTGCTTTTGCAAAGCATCTGAGGCCTCAGAGACTGGGCCAGAGTGTTACAGGGCAGTGAATGCATCATTTACTTTGGATGTAGGCATCCAGGGAACCAAAGATCAGAAACAATAGAATGTCTGCTCAACATGAGACTGCTGACAGGCTCTCATATGGCTACTTTTAAGTTTTCCTGTATATTTGCAGTCAAAAATTAAAAAGAAATATCAAATTATATATGTATTTAAAAATTGGTCATCTTCTGTCCTCATGTAGCACAATTTATTTTACATTTTCTCCTGTCTTCTGAATGTTCAAGTCTGTAAAGTTAGCCAGTTTCATATAGCTATGATTGTAGGCTAGAAATTCCTACATTGACAAAAACATAAAAATAATTATCATGATTATACACACATGATATTTTCCTGCTTTAGATCCTAAAAGTATGACTAAATCTCCAATTCTTCAGCCTTTGAAATATTAGCTAGAATTAATCCACTGTGAGTTCTCAGGAATTTCTTTCGTCACATTTTAACTTCGTAAACTGCAAAGCAGCTGAGACTGTCTTCTATTTTCAAAGGAGTATATTTTTATAGACTTTTTGGTTTGATACTAAAGTTTAATAATTCACAGCTTATAATTGTATGCAGCAGAAAATGAAAATATTAAAAATAAGTCTCCTGTTTATGAAGTACTGATTCATGCCAAAACATAGATGAACGTAAACATTATACTAAGTAAAAGAAGCCACAGGCACAAGAGGACCAATGTTGCCTGATTCTACTCACATGAAATATCTAAAACATGCAAATTCATAGGGACAGTAGTAGAAGAGAAGCTTCCAGGGACTGGGGAAATGAGGAGTTGTATTTAGTTGGCACAAAGGTTTTGTGTGGGAGTGAAGAAGTTTTGAAATAGTGATGATGATTCCACATTTGGAAAGTTCATTTCATGCCATTGAATTGTACACTTATGGATGGTTAAACTGGTCAGCTTTCTGTTATGTACATTTTATTGCAATATAAATTTAAATAAAAATCAACCCCTGCAAATCAGGTAAATGCACCCAAAGTAAAAATACATATGGTGTGGTTCATGGGCAGCCCTCAGACTCCCCACTTTCCATTCAGAGCTACAGAACTCTGGGGAGGGGGCTGGATAGAGCAGGACCCCAGCCCAGCCTCCATGCAATGGGTCCTTGGTGCAGAAGGAGCTTCATTATTTATTCGTGAAGCAGCCTGGCAGGCAGTGAGCTATAAGCTGCGGAGTCTGAAACCAAAAGGTCACCACAGCAAACATCTGAGTGAAAGGGCAATAAAGCAAATATAAACACACCTTTTTATTCGGCTGAACTGATTAGGTAACAATTGGGGGGTGTCACAGGTCAGAAGGTGCCAGCCAGCAGGTCAGCAGAGACAAGGGGGTGTAGGGCCAAGCCTGGGACACCCTGGCCTTGTCTTCCCATATGAAGAAATGCTCACATTAGACCCTAAGGCTTTGAAAAGAGCCGTGCGCATGGTTAAGCCCACCCTGGGGTCGACACACATTAGAAATGATGCTCTGCTTGAAGTCAAGTGCACAAAGGCTGTCCAATATTACACAGACGGAGAGAGAAACCGTGCACCGACTGACTCTGCCTGATGCCCAGAGTTGCCGACACCCTGTCCGTGGACCTGCACATCGGCCTCCAGCTGCAGGGGCACCTCCATGGCTCCTCCGAGCCAGGAGGCAGAGGAGGATGGCGCACCTCAGTGTCTCTGGCAGCACCGCGCGCCCTTCTCGTGCCAGCACCTGCCTCCAGGTCAGCCACGGAGTCACGGGACGAGCAGCTCTCTCAGGGCCCAGCAGCCTGTCGGTGCAGCGGCACGGGCTCTGCTCCCTGTCTGGTGTTCTCCGGTTCCAGAGAGGAAGTGCTGGATCAGTAAGGAAACCCCGAACGCATCAACCAAAACCTTGGGAAAAGAAAATAATGGACATTCACTAATAGGTAAGTACATGATTTTGCAAATAAGAAGACATATCCAGTCTCACAAAGACTCAAATGTGTACATTTTTGCCAACTAATTGACAATTATTAAAAAACTGTGAATGCCCAGGAGTCCCTACCAAGACCCTGGGCTCTGGTCAGTGGTATAAAAGCCTCAGCGCAGCATTGCTGGAACACTGAGTGTGGCCCCAGAGCCCACAGCCTGGCCCAGGGATGCCATGATGGAGGGCCGCTGCCGCTAGGCCTCCAGCGCAGAACTGCATCCTCATCTCCATGAGCAAGGGTTTTCCACAGAGCGGCAGGCTCGGGGCCCTGGGGCTCTCTGACCCACATGCAACCAGAGTAGCCATGTGTGGGAATGAGAGACAGGGCAGCAGCTCCTTCTCCGGCTCTGGACAGATAGCAGCATGCAGCCACATGCCCACCTCTTCTTGTTTGAGAGAATGTTCCAGAATGCAAGTTGGGGAGTATGACATTGTTACCTTGGCAAGCTTCAATCTGCTCTAGCTTCCAGAAGAAAGCCATCCTGACAGCATGTTGTGGGTGTTTAGAACAGGTCACTAGTACCTACCAGAGTCCTTGCACCACCTGGCCCCCACCTCGGGTCTGGCTGAGCCAGTCCCTCCTGGCCCTGCTCCCCAGAACATGCACAACGAAGTCCAAGAATTTGGGCTTTGGCTCCTCATTTTTTACCAGGCAGAGCACAAGGCAGCTTGTGGAAAGCCCAGATGACCTACCCTGACACCAGGGAACCCAATTTAGGACCAGACATGTGCTTGAGTTTGAATAGAAGCCAAGTGTAAGGGGTGATGTGCCTGTGCACTTGTGACTGTCGTTTGGAGCAGGAACACTTTCCTGCTTGACTTGTATTTCGTGCCATTGCTGTGAGTCTGCCTGCCTTCCATCATCCAAAGTTCATGGGTGGACAAGCAACAAAGCAAGGAAAACCCTTCTGTTGCCTTCTTTTAAGATTCATTAATGTAATACATGTCCCACAATAGACCTCATAGTGGATGACTTGAACCCAGAAATCACATTTCATCTTTTCTAAGGGAAAAACGGACTCTCAAGCAGACATATCTTGGTGTACGGGTACCGTTAGATAATCACCCCAGATGTCCACTGGAGGTCATTATTTGATGTCAATCCCTGAGACAGGCCCACTCATTTGCTGGGCAACTTCTTTACCAGGGTGATGGAAATAGCAGGTCAGCGTGGCTACCGCGGAGATCCCCAGGCACCCGTCTGCCTGCTGGGCCGGACACTCACCTGGTCCTCCTCTCGTCCCTTTCCCACCTGGCAAGCTCACACCTGTGCTTTCTCAGAATGTGTTCATGCCAAGAAGAATCCCACCAGGCTGCTCCTGTGGACACTTTCTCTCCTCCTGTCCATGTTCAGATGTAGAACAATTAATCAAATTTGTCATAAAGAAGCCAAGGGCTTGTCGATACAGATGTGTTCAGGAATGCAGGCTTCGAAATAACAGCCCTGGAATGCTCTCTCTTTGCCCTTTAGAAATGAATACATGCATTTACTTGAGAACTTTAGAGATTTAAATTACCTACATGCTGGACCCTCTCTTTGGCATCAAAAGGATTTCTCTGTGTTGAGA
This sequence comes from Manis pentadactyla, assembly GCF_030020395.1. NCBI lineage: Eukaryota > Metazoa > Chordata > Mammalia > Pholidota > Manidae > Manis > Manis pentadactyla. The sequence continues at coordinate 140,455,988 of NC_080020.1, read as the reverse complement.
GGGCAGAGTGCTCCGGAAAGGGCCCCATGCCAGCGGGAAGCCAGCCCTAGCCAAGGTTAATGACGCCATCTCTGTCCCCATCAGGGCCCGGCCAGCTCTCGGTCTTCCCCGAACACCTATGCTGCCCCAGGAGGCAGAGGGACAGTCTCAGGGTCAACAGTTGAGAGGGCACAGCTACTTTTCCTGCTGCTGTAGATCAGCATTTATTCATCAGGTTGCATGTCTGGACTCTTCATTTTGTTCTCCTGCGTGTCCACATTTTCATCTTCACATAGAAAGTCAGCCACCTTGTGCGGCTGGTCTGTGACTCTCTGAAGCAACACACAAGAAATTAAAAAAATCAAACCAGTGAGTTTTATGTTCTTGTGTGCCATTTCATAAGATATATTAGTTTATTGTAATTATGAAAATAATACTGCTTATTCTGAAAAACTGGCAAAATTTCAGATGTATAATTATATTTGCTATATACTATATTTAACTATACATAATATAGATGTATAAAATACATTAAAAATTTATATATAGGAATACATGATCTCTTGGTCTGAAGGTCAGTTACTAAATTATAAGTAATTTGTATTTCATTATACATACTTTTCTATGATTTTTCAAATTTTAGGGAGTAGGTAGATATATATTTATACATAGAGATTATACACTATTTCTATAAGGATTGTGTAAATATATAAAGCATATATTACATATAAGTATTTGTGTATTACATATTGATTATATATTAACTGGTTACATATGTATATATAAATCCAGGCGGAATCCTGGGAAGGGCCCGGAGAGCAGTGGACTGCGCCCTCAGGGCCCTGAAGGTCTGTTTCTTCTTGCTCCCAGGAAGCTTCTAATCTAATTGGAAGGCAGGAAGTACTTGAGAAAGAAACATAGCAATGGAAGCTTTAAGGAGAGTTCGTGATAGAAATGAACCCTGTTTGTCAGCAGTGACCTTCACTGGAGCTGGTCACAACTGTTCTGGAGAAGGAAAGGGTGCAGTGTCAGCTCTGGGGGCCTCTGCCCCGTGGCCCACGAGGCAAACGTGCCGCAGGACCGATTCCGTTTCAGATCGTGGCAGGCCGAGAGCACAGCCCGACTGGCTCCCTAGCGGCCCTTCAGCAGAGGCTCAGGAGACGGGATTTGCCTGAGTCGCCTGTGCAGCTGTGCGGGGACGGTGCCCAGGGGGCACAGTGTGAGGTGGTGTGATGTGAGGTGAGGGAGTGGCACTCTGGCAGGCAGAGTGGATGGAACACAAACAAGGGGCAGACGCCTGGGGAGGTTTCAGGGAACCAGCGGTAAACACCATTGAGTGGAAATAAAATACACTTTTACAGTCTGTTTTCCTCGGGCCTGGCTAGTCCCTGGGTGACCAAGGACACTGCTGCGGGGGACGAACCCTCCTGTGGCCCGTGGAGGGAGAGAAGGCGTTCCTGAGAATCCTCCTCTCATAGGGGATAGTGACATCCATGTCACCACCTGTCAGCACGCACTGCGACCACACAGAACAGTTTCCTTAGTCAGTTTCCATCGCGGTACGGGTATTAGCTGGATCTGAGGCCCAGAACACCATTTGCCACACCCCAGGCGTGGCTTAATGGATCCACTCCAGCCTGGAAGACAGGGCGCGCGATGTTCTCAGGCCCTGTCCTGCTCTCCGATCTGTCCAGCAGGCCAATCGATAACTTGGACGGGGGAACTGATACCATCTCGAGCAGACACACAGATGACGGATGGCCAAAGTAGACAAGGTGAATGTCCAAGCCGGTCACAGGGGGCTGGGTGGTGGATAGAGTGTAAGTTCAAAATTAATTACATAGACACAAATAATAAAAAGTCCTTGTGGGAAACTCACACACACACTAAAGTACCCCTGCACACAGGTGCCCACAGCACAGGTACGGAGAGCTAGGCACAGGGAGGCTTGGAGATCAGCATTTCTACAGATTCTGATGAAAACAAAGGGGACATTGAAGTTCAAAAGAAGATGTAACAAATTTGATGATCAAGTGAATTCAACAGATATCTGGAAACGTGTAAGGCATTTCTTTGTGTAAAACCCTTGTTACACATTTAAAGCAGAAAAGTGATATGCTCTTGTTTCTAGGGAATCACACTCTGATAGTGGCAGTAAGAGAGGAAGGGGAAGGACTGAGTCAGAAGTGAGTCACGGCCCACATCCCAGGGCGCTGCTCCTGTTAAGGGGAAAGAGGGACTTGGGTCACAGGGAGGGGGATGGGCGGGAAGGGCGTCCAGTTCTCGACCTGGGTTAAGCTGAGGCATTGGGACAGACATGTTCCAGAGCGGGTGCAAACAAGGGCTCCAATCGGGAGAGAGGCTGCACTGGAAATGTGGGACCAAGAATGACTGTCCTCAGGAAGTGTTAGAGGGAGAGAATGGTTCCAGTCATTGAGAATCAGTGTGAAGAGGTTAAGATGGGGGGTCCCACGAGGGAAGGTGGTGGTGTCTAAGTGAGCTCATAGAAGGGCGAGTGCCAGGGGCAGAAAAGCACCCACCCAGAATTCAGGAGGCAGACGCGTGGGCCAGCCTGTGACCGGGGTCAGTACTGCACAGCAAGGTCGTTGGTGTCCACTGCTTCAGAAAGCACAAGGTCACGAAGCCTGGGGACAAGATGTGGGACTTGGGGTCATAAGTGCCCCTCAGGATGGAGACCAGGGACCATGGAGAGAGGGAAGCAAAGTCATAGATAATCCCTGAGAAGCCGATGAAGACTTGGCTTATCAGGACACTGGGTTCAGGGCCTCTGCTGTGAGGGGGCGGCCCAGGCTGTGAGCAGCGCTAGGGTGGTGCCGGGCTTCCTGAGCTGGGGAAGGGGTGCGTGATGACTTTGAGGGTTAGGAAGACCTCAGCATCTCACACCCCACAAGGGTCCTGGCCAGGACACCTTCACAGGCAGTGGAGGCCCACAGTGCCATCCCCAGGTGGGGGCCAGAGGGGCCGGGAAGACATAGGGGATGCAGGGGACACTTCAGCAACTTTCCACGGATTTCTCTAGAATTCACTCCTGGTCCAGGAGTTAAGGTCAAGGCTCTGGTGAAGTGGCCAGCCATGAAGCTATGCACCTGGTTTGTCCTGAGTCTTGACAGAGCCGAACAGAGCAGATGGATTGGGTGCTGCACTGGCACAGGTATAGACGAGCAGGTCAGCACAAGACGATGGAGCCAGAAGCTGCCCCTGGAACATATATGTAAATGTTTAAAAACATAGACAAGAGTATGGGAAAGAGTTATTTAGTAAATGATGCAAGGGAAATTAGTTACTTCACACGAGGAGGGAAACACCAAAAGAATTTCAAAGCAGTGGGATAAAGGACCACTTGCCTTAGGTCAGCACTTACGAATAAGCAGGCATCTACCTGGACCCGAACAGCTGCTGAATGAGAAGAGTAGCATCAACTCCATACCATCTGGAGGGAAAACACAACTTCAGAGGGCTGGCAGATCTCCCCTCAGAGCCTGTGCTCTTTTCTCCATGATGTTTACAGCTGTGGGTGCCCAGAGAACGCATGGCACATTTGTGAGAACACCAGTGCCTTCCGGAGGGTTTTGGGAAGAGATCCCGGGGTGCGGGTGTTAGCGGGTGAAGCTTGCCAGGCATGTGAAGCCACAGAACAGCGTGGGAGCTGGGTGCTCTGAATCCACTCAACTCATGTGGACCCTCCAGGAAGGAAGATATGAACTCCATCTAACCAGCCTAATAATCAAAGTTTCTCCCCAGCAACAATTCACCCAATAAAACTAAAAAAAAACCCTACATGATACATGAACTATATACGCACACGGGGTTTATGTAACTCAGATTTCACTGACAGGCATGAATGAGTCTTATGGTTTTCGAGTGCAACGTGCTTCAGGATTTCATGTGAACCCAGGGCCCTGCTCTTTAAATAACAGGCTGGTGTCATTCACGCTGGAGATGCCACCGGGGAGAGCCGACCTCCCAGCTGCTAGGATCAGCCAGCCAGCTGTGTACAGAGCTGGCCTTGGATGCAGGCACAGTCCCCCGAGACACACCCCCGTCCAGGGCAACATCCCTGAGCCCCAGGCAAGGAAACTCCTAGGAGACAGTTCTCTCAGAGCCGGGCAGGGGCGTGGCCAGAATCCTGCAGGCAGCCTCCCGCTTGACCCACACGCCTGCTTGCTCCCCCGCTCCCGCCAGCCCAGAGCACCCGGTACCGAGCAGCCCGAGCCCTCATCTTCACTGCCACCTGCCCCAGGGAGGGAGGTCCCAGCGCTCCCGGGACCTGTGCGTCCTGACGTCACCGCGGAGACGTTCCCCGGAGACAGGTGCGTATCGAGTTCCTGATGGAGGGTGACTGACCCCCAGCAGCGGCGGGCTCCGGCCTGCATGCCGGCAGGTCGCTGGGGACGTCTGCAGGAGTGTTCACCTCTAACACGAGTGAACACGCCTGGTACCAGCGCTGTTCCCTTTCGTGTAGTGGGTGCCGGGTTTTATTCCGTTGCGCTTCTTGTCTGGAACCCTTTGGAAGCCCCTGCAGTGACATGAGAAACGAAGCGAAGCCAGGCCGATGGTGGGGCCGTTTTCAGTGTCTAATCTTCTCACACGAGTCCCCGACACTCTCCTCCTGCCGCGATTTCTCCGGACCAGAGGCGGAGCTAGGGCGTCCATCGCACCAGCACAGTTCCTGCTCCGACCATGAGTTGGGGCTCATCCAGAGCCTTCTAGAGGAAACAGGAACGGCTGGCGCAGTGGCCGCACCCTGGCGCCCAGCCGCCTTGTCCTTCCCGGGGGCCGCCCGTGTGGCTTGGGGTGGGCTGGACTTGCGCTCCTTGTCTGTGCCCCCGTAAACAGTGCAGCGTCGCCTTACACACCGTCACCTTTTATACACGTGTATGTATGTGTGGCTTTGCACCGCAGATTCCATGTTACATTCTGAAACGTTGATGCCTTAAGACTTTTTCTGCAAAGGGCCGGGTAGTAGCTGTTTCAGGCTTTGTGGACTGTGATCCCGCCATGCCCTTGCAGGTGAACATAGCCATTGACAATACGTGAGCTAACGTTTCTGGCTGTGTCCATCAGACTTTATTTACAAACACAGGCAGCCGGCCAGATTTGGGTGGTGGCTGCTGTGTGCAGACCCTGCCTCAGGGAAAGTCTGTTGTTTAAACTCCTGGAAAGTATTCCATTACATGAATATTGCATAATTTATTTATCCACTCTCCTTTGACTGGGTATTTACACTGTTTCTCATTTTCCTCTATCTCAAATAATATTGCAGCAGTATTTCTAGGGTGTGTTCCTAGAATGGACTCAGGTGTGGGGTATGTTCAGCATCGCCATGTTTATTCCTGATGTTATTTTACCAACTTGCATCCCTGTCAGCTGCGCACGGGGTCCCCAGCTCTCTACATTTTCAACAGTACTCCATAGAATCAGATGTCAAACATTTTTGCCAAATCGATGAGCATGATCTGTTAGCCTGTCATTTCTCTGAATCTTTCCGGTGTCCTTCTCTGTGAACTGTGGACTTCAGCCCTTTGCTCCCTGTTTTGTATATTCCTTCACATAGTCTTGTGGCATTTCGTATTGAATGTTTCTGTGTAATCCACAAAACCAGCCTTTCGTCCCTTATGCAGTTCACGGACCCTCTCATCACTTTGTTGATGGTGCTTCTTATTGCCCCAAATCTTTAGTTTTAATAAAATGTTTCTATCTCTTTTTTTACTGCTTTACTTTTTCTCCCTTTTTTCATGTGTGTGTCTGTTTCTTAAAAATACCATTTCTTTCCCCACTGATCATAGAGGTAACTATTTGCATCATCTTTAAAATACTTTAAGATGTTGCTTTCTCTCATGTGTGGTATTAGGCAGGAATTAAATTTCATACTTTTCCACATAGACAGTTACTTTTTAATATGACATATTAACTCACCCACCTTGCCTCTAAATTGCTCTTCCATTTCTGTTTTTATGTAATGTTCCATAGACTTACTGGAAATTTTTGGAGTATAGCTCCCACAGAGACACTGCTGAGACCTGAATTACAATTGCATCAGCCTCACAGGGTAATTTGGGGAAGAGATATATTTGCAACAGTGGGTCTTCCCCTGCAAAGGGGGTGTTTTCCACATGTCATGACTTCCCTGAAGCTGTGCGTTGTGGAGGAGAGAAGGTACCAGCATTTCTACCACCCCTTCCTCTGAGAAACAGCCTTCAATTCCTTTCCTCTTGACTCTCAGCTCTTTTAATGACTTGCTTAACCAAAGGAATGGGTTGCAAGTGAGCAACAAGCTTGCCCCAGATTTCCCAGGAGTGGCCCAATTTTAGCACTAATCCCAGCATTACGGGACACCTCAGGGGTCATGGAGACAGTTACTCATCCGAGAGCTTCCACGACCACAGCGTAAGAGTCTTGACGATAATGGGCCTTTGGTAAAAGTCACTGCAGCCGACCCAGGCCGCCAGCGCTAACAGCACTCATGCGGACGAGGCTGTCCATCCCCTGTACTCCCTGCGGGCAGCACAGACCTGGACTCTCCCACCTGCATCAGACAATGTGCAGCCTGGACACAGTCACTGCTGTGGAGTTTGGAGAAGTGATTTAAATCAGTTGAACAATGATTTTATCCCAACTGTAGCATTGCTTTTTAAAGAAATTCTACATTTCATGTTTTGATAAAGGAAATCTTGCTCCTTAGCAATTCTATAAATTTAACCTACAGGAGATTTTCTTAAAGCGGTCTTCCCCTGAGAATACTGGGTACGCTGAGAAGCAGGATAAACTTCTGCCATCTTTGCCCATGTATAGATTAGCTGTGTAAATGGTCAGCCGGGCCATCACACCAAAGTAGTGTGGCTAAATGTTATTTTTTAATAAGTTAAGTATAATAACCATAGGAACATAATAAACAGCTAGAAATTAAGAAGTTAGGAGAGAAGTTACTCTAAATGGGAAAGAAATTGCCTTGGGTGCTAAGGATTGTGAGACCTGGGGCTTGGACTGTCACTGTGGCTGCTGCCTCCAGGGACCCAGACGTTCTTGGTACACAATGTGCGCTTGACACATCCCTGCTGAATATTTTTAAGAACTGGTATGATTTCTAATAAATGTATTACTATTTGATTAGTTCAATTTCCTCAGAAACAAAATACACTCAAATCACTTTTGAATATTGACTTTAAGGACCCACTTCAGGGACCACAGCATTGTTCAGCCCACCCACTGATGACATCATTTTGTGAGCTAGTACGACTTTCTTGGCACCCCCCAGCGTGGACTGACTGGTGTGGAATTCCCTTCATAGCCACAAGCACTGTAGCGGATTCCCAGTGCTTTCCAGGCTGGCTCAGCAGTACCCGCAGGGTAGAGGGGACATCAGTGGAGGCCAGCGAGCAGGAGAATCACTTCCCCAGACGCTGCACTGAAGGCTCAGGGCATCCTGTGGCGAAATTCCTCTGGTGAGTTCTTCCTCAGAATCAAAAAGCTGTTTTCCACAAATAGACAATTTCTCACTTATTAGAGGAAAGCAAGAAGAAATCAAGAGGCCATACTGCTGTCTCAGTATCAGACTGGCAAGAAATCTAGTAAAACAAATTTTCTTTTTATTTAATAAGACATTCAGATGGGAAATAAGACAAACTCACTCTCTGAATGAAATGGCAGAGGTGTGGCAGTTGGTTGGGTTAATTCCCTGCACTGAGCAGGTCCCCGTGGGGCCCATGCAGCCAGCTCCTTCTCACTGCTGGTGGCGACAGTGACACCCGTGTCCTGGGGTTCTGGCGTGAGGGTGCGGGTGACTCCAGTGGGCACTGGGGGCACGTTGTCCCAGAGGTGAGGCACCTGCTCATTTTAGACCAGAGCTCATTTTCAGAGCAGTGAAGCCAGGGAAGTTTGTGACTTACTGAAAAAAATACACATGCATGCATGCACAACACACACATATACAGTACGCATGTACACATAACGTGAAGTGCACACACATGCACACACAGGTGAGCATTGCCAGTACTTAGTCCTCCACTGTGAACTGAACCCCTCGGCCACATGCTGTCCTGGGAACTCAGACATCATTTCTCAGCTCCATCCTCCAAATACCCTTCCTTTTGGCAAAGTGCTGAAACAGTCAGGTTGGAAATCTCCTTTTAAAATGGTCCTCATAAGGTACTTTGCTCTGTCCACACAAGGACACTTGTTAACTGTGTAAAATTAATTTATGCATGGTGCAGTTTTGAACTTGTGATTGTAGTGCAGACCATTCGGCTGGCTGTCCAGTTCCCGCCTCAGGTACCAAGCTCACCCAGGAAAATGTTCAGGGCCCCCATTCCCCGAGTTATAGGACCAGAAAGAAGAGATGCATGTAATGGAAACCCTACCTCTCTGCTTGCCCCAGTAAGGTTTTGGTGCAGAAAGAGGGCTGCATGGTGCTCCGGGAGCTCCACCCTCTCCCACCGTTTCCCTTCTCTGTCTTGCTGGTGAACAGAAAAGGGTAACTCACTTCAGGGATGGACAAATCTCACCAGGGCTCCTGACAACCCTCTCTGGGAGAGGAGCAGGGCAAACATCCTTGTTCTGCAAGGGGCTGGGCCCCCTCTGGCCCCATGCCCAGGTCGGCGAGCTTGGCTGGCAGGTTGGAAGCACAGACCTTACCCTCCCAGCGCCCCCACACCGTCCCCAGACAATGAGCAGGCGCCTTGCTTCACCCGGAACAGAGGGAAGCCCAACAGCAAACCAGCTGTGCTCCATGAGCCTGAGTCTGCCTTCTGGCTGCAGTGACAGGCCCCCTAGGGACAGGTCCCCAGCAACAGGCCCCCCAGGGACAGGCCCACAGTGACGGCCCCCCAGGGACAGGTCCCCAGCACCAGGCTCCCAGCGACAGTGTGGCAGGTGCGGAGCAGGAGCTGCCTCCTCACCCTGTCATTGTGTGTGTCACCACTGTTACCTGCCCACATTGCTGAGACCTTGCCCCTCAGAAGGAGACGGCACCCCCAGTGAGGGGCCCTGTGACTGGACCCAGAGGGCTGGCCCAGGGTAGTGCCCCTGCCTTACGGGGCAAAGTCATAGCTACCAGTGCTTCTGGAAGTTAGTCTGCACCCAGATCTTCTACTGGCACCCCGCAAGTGCCTGCTCTCCAACGGCTCCGTCGGGATGTACACACCGTGTGTGTGTGCTGGGGGAAGTGACAAGCATCAGACACACAGTTGGCCAGAGACTTGGGAAGAGAGGAGATGGTCCTGTGCAAATGCACGTTCTGTTGTCCAGACACTCCAAAAGCAGAGCACGCCCTGGACTGGGAGGTACATGAGGGTGAGACATGCACGGACACCAGGCCAGAATACCTTAAAGAAGCGGGATTTGGCGCCTGTGAGCAGTGTACTCAGAGGGCAGGGGGGAGGCGTTGAAAGCCGGAGCCAGTGTAACTGCAGATGATCAGGGCTTCTGAAAGTGCTTTGCAGAGGAGGGGGTGCTGTGGGTTGGGCGCTGCAGGGTGGGTTCCCTGGAAGGCTGCTCAGGATGGCCCCAGGTGGCCAGTGAAAGCCCTGCGGGGATCTCAGCTCAGGGTGGTGCGTTCATGGGGATGTGTCATCCACTGCTGGACGGGTGGCTGTCTCCTGGTCCTTGTGCTTAGCCTCATGGGATGTTCCTTTCATCTCAGGACCGAAGTCCTGATGACCCAGAGCACGAGGCACCGCCTCTGAGTGGTGGATGTGATCCACTTGGTCCAGGCCCTGTGGAAACCACTATGTGCTAAGTGCATCCTGCTCAGAGAGATGAAAACTAAAACCACATGAATCACAGCCTTGCTTTGATGAGCCCTAATTAGTGAACATTTTCATGAGATGCCCATTTTTTGTCAAATTTCAACTTTTTAAAGTTTCCAGTTTGGATACAATGTTCTCCACAAATCAGGGACTCTTGGCGCAACATGCTGCCCAAGTGGAGATGAATGATCACCTCCCCGAGCGAGTGTCGGGATACCCAACACACTGGGGGGGCTTCAGGTTCTGTAGGGGACAGGTGACAATCCATCCTGGATTCTCCCCAGCACACTTTAGCACATGCACAACCTGGAGCTGCACGTTTCCCTGGCCAGCGTCAGGGCGGTGTCTTCCCAGAATTTGGAATGAGAGAATAATATCGGAGACAAGAATATCTGGGAGAAAGTGGTGCTTAAGCACTTACTGTAAACATGTTGAATGGTACCACAGATCAGTATGTGTGACTGGGGACATTTTATCTTCCCATAAGTCTCCGAAGCAATATCTCTTTGAAATGTGTGAGAATAGCTCTTGGGGTTCGGATCACACAGACAGTTCAGATCCATTAGACACTTTCTCCCTCAAATGCACCTGGAAATGATAAAAAATAAAAATAAAAAAACCCAGCTGCCGATTTTGAGTAATGCTGGCAAAGTTCTCCAAGATGTGTGCTGTTGGTCTCACACAGCTTTGCACGAGGTACGTGTTCAGCTCGGAGAGCGTGGGGTTAGGTGCCCGGCTGGTGCTCCTGGGGGCCAGACAGGCTGCTCAAGTGTCTCAGATACCCAATCACAGAGCCACAGCTTGCCAGGAGAGCTCTCACTGCCACTTTGAAACACATCAACCAGACATTCTAGACACAAATGGGACTCACACAGCCTCTCAGAAATCCTTCTGAGCACTTAAAGAAATGCACATCAAAGAGGACATGTGGGAATCTTTTTGCATCTTGAGCTTGTAGAAATCATCTCATTTAAAGACTTCAGATACTGTTGTAAGTGTGGAGTCATGTGTTTGTCTTATAAAATGTGCAGCAATGCCTCTTTGGAGAAACAGATATCTAAGCAGCGAATGGGGTAGATGCAACGTCCCAGGGTGGGAGTGGTGATGGGGTGTGGGGATGAGCACAGCGGGGACCACACAGGGCTCAAAGCTGTAGCATGTATGTACATGCATGAGAGTGTGTGTGTGTGTGTGTCAGGGCATGAGGGGTGGCCTAGCACTGACCCTCGGTGCATCGGAGGGCACCACGTCATTAGGGAACTCTTAAGGGTGTGAGTCTAGTACAGGTCAGGTGAGTATTGTGAAGCCTTCACGCCCATGGGTAGCCATTCATTTCCCTTCTTTCCAAGACCCACTTCACCCAGCTCTAGTGAGCACACATCCAGCATGGCCTGCTGGTGCCAACTTGGGGGGTTGGGCCACTCTCTAACACTAGGGGCAAGAGAAAATTGCGACGTGTTCCATGTTGTGGTCCAAATATACCTCATCAGCTTTACATATTATAGTGTATTGTATTAGATTGTTATATTATCTTATATTGTATTATATTACATGACATTGTTTATATTACATAGCCAGAATATTCCACATCACAGCTCATGTGCATTTTATGCCCAGTCATCAGCCACAGAAGTAGGCTGAAATTCTGATCTTTATAATAAGGCTGAATAGGCTCCGAAAGCCAAATGATCCACAGGCCTCTCTTGGGGATGGCTGGGATAACAGGCCGTGTCTTCCCACTGTGGCAGAGTTTAGATTTGTGAGTCTGTGTGTCCATTTGGCACCCTCAGTGCTGGACACCTGAATTGATTCGCATCATTTAAACAAACACATGATTGAAGCAGGGAGCTCTCAGGATGCCCAGAGCACATCCTTGCCGGGAACTCCGGGAAGCCTGCTCTGAGCCTGTCTGCTACTCTCAAGGCTTCAGAACACAGGGAGAATGGGCAGAATCAGGCAAGAATGCGGCAGCTCATCTCCAACCTGTCTGACATCCTAACTTCGCTTTGCACTCAGACGGCAGGAGGCTGTTTTATCCCGTGGGCTGCAGCAGGTTACGTGTGCCATGTGGCCAATGCAGGGGAGAGCAACCTGCTGAGATGGTCAGCATAGGACTCAGGTAGCCTGGGATGGAGCTGCTGAAATACACACTCAGGTACACAGGGGCCGCCCCGGGCTGGGTTTGTGAGCACACACTTCTTCCCACCTGTCTTTGACCATTGGCTTAACTGTTATTCTGGAGGGAGGGAGAATGTCCCAGGCAGGCACCCCTCAGCACCCACAATGAAGCCGTGCTCAGTGGGAGTGACTCCCAGCACTTGCAGGAAGCTTTGTCCTACAAGGAGCGCCGGAGCCGCGTGTAAAGAAAAGTTAAACAGTTGTCAGCAGAAAGCAGATGAGGCTTTATTGCATCCAGCATTACTAATGCATGAAGTGCCCTTGCCAAGCACCGAAGACACAGCCATTCTTTTAATCATTGCACAAGTTTTATTACCAAAGCCCCACCAGACAAAGGGAACAGGGTCGGCTTTCTCAAGGGTGGGGGCTCAGGTGGAGCTGTGGAAATCAGTGCCCTGGGGTTACTGGGAAGCCAACGATCTGGGCCGGAGGTCACCTCGGTGCTCCGAGAGGGCTCGTGTTACCAGCTGGGGAACGGGGAGGAGGCGAGGCTGCAGGCTCTGCAGGGCTGGGGTCAGGGCGGGCCCACTTGGCAGATGGCCCCGCGCGCAACTGCCACTCAGCACTCGGTGGGGCCCTCCCCTCCCCCACGTCCTGCCCAGGCAGGTGGAAGGGGCCCTGGCCTCAGAGACATGGAGAGGCCCTTCTGCCTTCCTGCGATGCAGGCAGCAGGGGAGGAGGCCCAGGCTCATGCCTCCTACACACCTCTCTTCAGAGATGCCCCCGGGAGGGACTGTTTCAGATGAGGGAGTCAGTGGAGGACTCCCTTGTCCCGTGTCAACCCACAGGTCAGGGTGGCCTTTCTCCAGCAGCCCTTCTCTCCCTGACCTCTTATCAGGGCCTCAGTGGAGGTAGCCCCTGACCCAACAAGAGGCTCCCCCAAACACAGATCTTGGGGGATGCTTGGAAGACCATTATCCACAGTCCCAAACAGCCCGTGACACAGCTTCCCTGCAAGTTAAGCTGATGCATTTGTCCCCATAAGACTCAGACAGGTGGGGAGAGGCAGGTGGGGCACTTGCCTTAGACAAACAACCTCAGCCATCAAGATAAATGATATTTAATGTGATCCCCAAAATCAGTGCAAACAAAGTCCAAGTCAATGAATTTTTAAGTAAAGGCAGGGTTTGTGTCAGGACTGAGGTGAGACGCTTCGGAGGCTGCGGTGTGAGGAGAGCTCAGCAGGACTGACCCTGCAGCCGTGGGAACTTTCATTTGCCCAGCATCGGTTTTGGGGGGTGAATTTATATATTCCCAAGTATTGTATTATTGTGATATTATTTCTCTTGATGACTGAGTAGTTTGGCAACCCTTCAAATGCTGTCCCACAGATGTGGAGGGCTGAATAGTGGCCCCCAGATGCCTATGTGGAAGTCCTAGCCCCTGGGACCTTAGCTCGGGACCTCATCTGCCAGCTGGCGCTTGCAGAGGTTGTTAGCTAAGATGATGGTGTGAGCTGGTCTGGACCCAATACGGCTGGTGTTCCCACAGGAGGGGGAGACTCAGGGACAGGGTCTCAGGGGGATGCTGTGGGAAGACGGAGGCAGACATGGGGGATGTGTCTAGAAGCTGTGGGGTGACCCCCCACAGCTGGAGCAGCCTGGGATGCATTCTCCCCCAAAGCCTCCAGGGGGCAGCCCTGCCCACCCAGATGCTGAACCCTGGCCTCTGGGGACAGTTCTGCTGACCCTGGCTGCCCACCCCATCATGTGGACGGGACACTCGCCCCCCAGAACATGCCTCCCTCCTCTCCTTTATCCGGCCTGTCCACTGTCCATTTTCCTAGGGCCCCTGGCTCCCAAGAGGGAGAAGGGGTGTCTTCTCTGGGCCCTAAGAGCTGAATGCTGCCCCTGGGGGTGAAGGCATGGTCGCGGCAGTGCAGACGCGCACCATTCCTGCAGACCCTGTGGGCTTCCTACAGCCCACGTAACCCCGCCCCAGCGTGTGGTGGGGGTTCTTGCTCTGGGCTGGGGAAATCAGCCCATAAGGGCCCCAGTGGATGCGGCGGTGGACCTGTGTCCCAGTCGGTCATGGGGGCGCGTGGCTGTGCTGGGTGACAAGGATGCTGGCCCTCCAGGCATAGGTGGTCTGCCTGGTGACTCAGGGTCCCTAGGGATAATGCCTTCCTCAGGTGTAAGATGCAGGTGTCCATGGCTTATGCCCCCCATGGGTGGGGTTCAGCGCACCACGCATGATGGCCTTCAGTGACCAGATGGCCCTCAGAGGGAGGGCAGGGAAGAGACAGTCCCTCACTTCAAAGGACTGTCACGGGAAGTCAGCCAGGACGGTGTCAGGACCCTGACTCCCACAGCCGTGGGGCGGGCCTGCTCTCTGCTCAGCCTGCCTTCCAGGCGCTGCCACACACACCCCAAGGCGAGCACCCCAGAGGCCCAGCCGGGCTGCGGTGAGGAGCTCAGGGGCTCAGGGCACCATGCTCACTGCCTGGCTTAAATGAGGCAAAGGCTGTGCTGGCAAATCCACTCACTCCCTGAGCTGTGCTGCAGGCCTGGCTGCAGCAGAGCATGGGGCCCCAAGTCAGAGGCCCTGTACCCACGGCAGAGAGCGGACCAGGGCCCAGCAAGCAGGAGGGCCGAGAGACACTCTGCACTGGGCCCCTGCCAGCAAGCCCAGCCTGGCTCCAGTCCTGAGGGCAGAGAGCTGGGGCACCATCCCTCCCGCTCAGACAGCCTCCCACCCCCAGCTCACATGGCCCAGCTACCTGGGCCCCAAAGAGGAAAATGAAACAGAACAGCTTTCAGCCCTGTATGTGGTGCCGGGAGGGGCCCAGTGGGGCCTCGGTGTCCGTCTCTTCCCCAGGGTTTACTCGGAAGCCCGCCCGCCCTTGGGTGCTGAGGCGCCCATGTGGTAGAGCCTTTCCCATGCCCAGCAGGATGTGGCTGTGTGACCTTCCCCAGAGGCAGCTCCTAAGTGCATCTCCTAAGCGCATCTCCATCCAGGCCTTGCCTAGACCCTGCCCTCCAGTGCCCCAGGCAGGCCCGGCCTCGGTGTTTGCACAGGCGCAAGACTCCTGCCCACACCTTCCAGGAAGTGCGTGTGACTCCTGCTTCCCGAGGCCTCACCCAAAAGGCACCTTCAAATCACATGTCAAATTTGGATTTCTGTGCCAGGGTCTCCAGATTCCAGCTCTGCATGTCTGGGTGTTAAGGCTGCCGCTCTTAGTGGGGCTGGATGTCCCATTCCGTCTCATTATGATTTCTTCGGGTGCGGTGGTTCCAATGCGGGACCCAGGCTCATACAAGGGTAGCCGGGCCCAGAACAGGGCTGGCAAGGCCGTCCGTGGCCTCATCAGCCTTGCAGGGGTTAGGCACACATGCCCTTTCCGCTCTTGTTTGTTTGCAATGGCCTGTGTCATCCTTTACCAATGTTTAAATGCCACCTGGTTGCCCTGGCAATGTCATACTATCCTTTGCATGTATGAATCACACTGAATTTTGTACATTTTATGCCACAGTGTTAACTTGGTCATTTTCCCCTGAAGCTCCCCTGTTCTTGTCTTGGCTTGGCCTGTCTGGGCTCCTTTCTCTGCGGAGGGCTTCTTTTGCCTTGGTATTTGGGGGCCAGCACATGAACTTCAAACGCAGACCACGCAGCCTCCCTCACTAACCTGACCATGCTGTAGGGGCTGAAGGGCAGGGTCTCCACTCAGGACAGAGTGGAGTGGAAACGACCTGCCGTCTACTTCCCGGGTGGAAGCTGGGCAGCCCGGCTGCAATTCCATCCCTCTCTCATCCCTTGATTTTTTTTTTTTTTAAGAACAAGATCAAATGTTTTATACCAGTATCAAGTTTTCATAACCATATGGAATAAATAATTTAAAGTCTGTAGTTCAAACAGGTGGCAGTGTGGCAAGGTGGTGTTGCTGGGTCAGGAGGGGACAATGTGGACAGAGACGGCCAGGTGTGCATGCTGCCTCCCTGGGGCCTGGGCTGCCTCCGTACGAGCACAGGAGCCTCCGCAGGACAGTTGTGCACCCTTTGTGGACTACAAGGTCATTGGTATTCGCAGGGTTAAGAGGTAACTTGTCTTAAACCTCCTCCTTGCCACCTCCTCACCCACACCAGCCCCCACCTGATGCAGAGCATCCTTTATTCCCTTTTCTGCACTATCTATGGGGCTACACTCGTACATGTAAATATGTTATCTATCTATATAATATGTATATATATGTTATATTGTTGAAACCCATACCTTATAATAGGAAATAAGGAGCTTGGAGGCAGGGGGTGCACTGAGATTCACTTAGCTGCTTTGACACGAACATGCAACTAGATTATTCTAGAAAGCTAGAGATGCAACTGAATTTTCTAAGGCTCCCTAAAATCTACATTGAAAATGCATCACCAGCTGCCAGTCCTCCTGGTCTTTCTGGAAATAAGAACGGGCAGTGGAGGGTGCTCTCTCTTCTCTTTGGTTAAATAAGTCAGGTTTTCAGAAGCTTTCTTCCCATTCTTACTTTGCTTCTCAATTCCTTAATGGCCCAGCATTGCTGTGAAGGATGCACACAAGTCCCCACCATCCCTGGAGTTAAGTCCCATGTGCACACATTGCTTCGTGTTCAGGTCTTCACCAAACGCCTCTCTACGGCTGCTCCATGCTTTCCCTGGAATGGGACAGGTCACCCCCTCGTGGGGTGGGCTCCCCCTGGAAGCGGCCTGCACCACCAGGTGTCACCTTCTCTTGGGTCAAGTCAGAAAACCAGTCGCTCTGAAATGACTGCCTTGATTTTCAGACTTGGTCGCAGATCCATGAAGATGCTGGGCAGCTGATGAGCATTCCCTCCCATCGAGTTTCTTGTGGTCTTATGGACCCCTACAGTAGGGTCATGTTGCAAGGCAACCTCTCGCGATGCAGAATTCCTAAAAGCACGGGTGATTTAACCAGATCCACTTACAATAACAGTCTGTCAAGAAATGCACTTTAAATACATTCAAAGCCATCTTTGAGTGAGATGTGCTCGCTTAAACACTGTAATTCCCATAATACCCTCACAAAAGCTCTATTCATAGTCTTAACTACATCGTAATGTTTGCGCTTACCCAGAAAGTAAACATCACTGCCAAAGCTTGCTTAAGAGCCTTAAGCGTATCCGTCATCCAGTCGGAACCAGTGACAAGTACAGCTTTTTGCAAAAGTGGAGTAGCGTTCTGCACACAGCACTTCGAGGACTTGGTTATGTGTGAGCTCCAAGCAAAATGTCACCCAGGCGGAGGGGCGCCTTGAGTCTGTTAGAATGCCTGTCACGAGCGCCCGGTAATAATCCCCTAAAAGACTGGGTGTGGACAGCCATGAGATTAGCACCCTTCTGAGCCAGCACCTGTTCATAAGCAGCCGGGTACCCAGTCAGCTGCACAGAAATCAGTGTCACGTTCTAAACACCCAAGGAAAACTGCTATTCTGCCTTCTGATGGGGAAGCCCGCGTGCCTCCCGTGCACTGCCCTGGGCCTCGCAGGGCACAGAGCGCTCGGGGCTGTGGACGCCCCGGATGAGAGGTCGTGTTTGGGGGGTTCTCAGCCCCATCAGTGGCGGCCCTCTCTGTCACGCGGGAACCTGGAACGGACACTTTTGGACCATCTTTACCGGATGCTGCTCCTGTTGAGGTGTCTCCAGGGCAGGGACCCCCGTCTGCCCACCCTCACTCCAGCATCTGGTGTTCCAAGAGCTGAGAGCAAGATTAACCGCCGGTGCCTCCTCTGAGCTCCTGTTAGCGGACACAGCAGGTCACCAAGACTGTTGCCACAGGGCTGGGATGGGAGGCATGTCGGTCCCATGTGAGTACCAGGTCCCAGCAGGGATGCCCTTTTGCAGTCCGGATTTCTGGCACTGGTGTGCATACCACTGATCTCTCCAGCAGTCTCCAGCTCAGTACTTGTTTGCAGGATGTCCACTGTGCCTCACAGATGCTGATGTCTTTCAGGAGAAGTTAATTTCTCAAGTGTTTGCGTTTGTCCTGTCCTGAGGCAGACATCCAATTCCAGCTCTTACATTTGCTTTTGAATAAAGCATGTACAACCCAGACTAGATTTCAGGGACTTAAAACATTGTTAAACATGCTGTCTTTTCATTATTATTCTGTTTGGGTGAATGCACAGCCCCGGGGGGCAGCAAGGAGCAAACCAGCTCTTGCACAGGTGCACCACTGGGCCACAGGCATCATGAGACATGGCAGAGGGGGCACCCAGGGTCAGGCCAGGGGCCAGGGGTCAGGGGCCAGGGCTGTGTCTTGGCCCCTCTCTCAGAGTCCCAGAGACCAACAAAGAAAAGCACAGAGGCTGACCAGTTGTGATGACACAGGTGAATGGGTTGGGGGGTGCCCTGGCGGGTCCTCAGGAAGCTTGGGAAATGTGAACGGGATTCTGGGGGAGCATCTGGCATGTGGTGCCCGTTCACGTGCGCTGTGCTGCCTGCCTCCTTGTAACTCTAGGGAGAGGAAATCCCCAGGCAAAATACCTCTAAAACAAAAATCAGTCAAAGGGAAAAATGAAGTTTAAAACCCGTTTATTGCTTACAAACTGCAGTCTGGGGCTGACCACCTCTTTCCTGCTGGGGCAGAATCAAGCAAGTCCTCCCCCTCACCTCTTAGGTTCAGGTCAGGTTAGCCCTCGGTGGCCCAGGTAATTGCCCACTGATATGGAGATGACCTACTGATCTCCACCCCTGAGGAATGCCTGTTGATTAGCGGATGCACTAAAGCCAGGCAGGAGATTCTGGAACTATTACAATTTTACCCATACTCCTCCTCTCCAAGGACTGTCCCTGTCACTGAAGCTCCTCAACCCCCATCCCAAGCTCCCAACAGTGGCAGCTGGCTGCAGGAAACCAGGTCTTCTCAGCCCACTGGGTGGGAGCCTGGCCAGCCCCCTGGGCCCCAAGGTGATCTCCCAGAGGAATGGCGCCTCCCTCCCTCCCACCCTGGACACTGGGCACACCTGAGGGTGGTGTGGCGATGAGCTGGCTGCCAAATCCAGCCTTGGTGTCAGAGGCTTTGTGCTCTGAGTCCAGGCTGGACAGGGTGGGAGGCCCCAGGCATTTCCCTCCCAGTCGGGGGACTGGACTGTGCTCCCCCTCCACAGAGGGCAGGCTGTCCCGGTTACCCAGTGCCCCCCTCTGAGTTTTCTGCCCAAGTCATATTTTGGATAAAAATGAGAAACATCTGTGAAAAAGGAGCAAAGTTCCCTGAACTCTTGAGGCTGTGGTGTAGGTGGGAGTCAAATTCCTCATTTCTCCTGAAAGGGCCTTTCCCTCCTGCTTCCAAGGCAAGATTTTCATGCCGCCTTTAAGATGATTTGAGAGTAACACCTGAAGCAAAATTAAGGGCCAGGACTCCTTTAATCTCGGAGAAAACCTCCCTATTAGGACTCAACTTTGTTCTTTCTCCACAGTCATTAGCCCCCCTTGAAGGCTTTCTCTCTCTGACAAAATAATGATTTTATTTGAGCTGCTGATGATCATCTGGCTGTACCAACTTAAAAACAATAATTTGAAAAAAGTGAATCCTTTGCTTTCATGAAGGCCAAGGCTGCCTTTTCTTCCCCAAAGACAGATATTAGAGGATTCCTTTAAACTTCAGCTGACATTCTTGGTCCAGGGATTTGCACTTCTGTAGAATATTAAAGGCCCATCTTTATCTTTAAAATATACTTTTATAAACTGTTCTCTGTGAGCCTGTTTTAGTCCCTGGATGATTCTAAGTGACATTAAACTGCAAGTGCATTAGACCCAGCATGAATCACTGAATGGGAGAGTGTGTTTTAGAAATAATTGATTTGTGTGCGTGTGGTGGCCGAGCCGATGCTGGCAGAGCTTGGCCCGCCTGGCCTAACATGACCTTGATTACGATGTGCCCCACCTGCCCAGGTTCTGGCACGGGGAGAGTCATCCAGGGGGAGCTGCTTGGGAAGGGACCAGAGCGCAGTCACTTTCCACCACAAGTTGCTCTGTAATTATTAAATGAGGGCAAGGAGGCAGCAAGAACCAGAGCAAGTGAGAAGTTGAAGCAGAGACAGCTAGGCCTCTCTGCATGATGTGTGCACCAGAGGAAAAGGACAGGAAACATTTAGAACAGAATATGACTAGTGTAACACTATCGTGGTGCTTTTCCGTTATTACTGAGAGTGCTGACAGCTGTCCAGGAAGGGCTGGGCTTGGCCCCAGTCCCTCTTCTGCCTCCGCATGGCCACCGGGCCCCATGGTGGGGCACAAGTCATCCTGTCTGAATGCCTGGGCTTTTGTGTTTCTGCTGAGATTGTGGCTCACCTTTCCCTGGCTCACTTCCCCGTGAAGCATCACCGGACGGCTGGGCACCATCTGGCGAGTGGGTGCTGGGGTGGGCCCTGCCTGTGTGTGTGAGCCCCCGACAGCAGGCTGCTGCAGGCATGGCTCCTGGACAGCCACAGGGTGAACGACGTCACAGCACTGAAGGACAGGGACAGGCACAGGGGCCTCGGCAGCACCACGCCATGATGCCACCTGGCTCTGCAGCCCCGGCTGGGGGCTTGGAGGCCAGGACTGGGCAGAGGCCCAAAGTTGATGCATCCGGGGAGTTGAGAACCAGTTCTCTATGAGGCAACATGTAGCATCACGGGAGATGTGTTTGATTGTCACTCTGTGCGTGCAGCTGGCAGCTGGTGGGGAGAGCCAGTGAGGCCACAGCAGGTAGCAGATCTGCATGGGGCCGGACCTGGGTCCCCGGGCCCTGGGAGAATCGTCCACCCTGCAGAAGCCTCTCTGTGCTCACCTATAAGGTGGAGACGGTGGTAACAGCACCCACCAGGAAAGGCCGATGATCACATGGGATAACGTATGTGAGCTACCTGCCCACGCAAGCAGTGCGATAAACACTAGGTGGCATCAGCCTCAGTCGCGTATCATTTTCACCAATACACCCAAAGTGTCCCACGCCGGCTGACCTTTTCTAGCAGCTGCCTAAAGAGTATTTTGAAATGCCTTTATGGTTGCCTCTGGAACATTCCTCTATACTCCTAACTGCATAAGCAAATAAACACACCAAATTAAAGAAAATCCCCCAAGGGCATCTCACTGATGATGGGTTCATTTCAAGAAAAACAAGCAGAGAAAACTGTTGGCACGTAGGTGGTTAGTATGTTTTCACATGAACTTTTTCTTCTTTGAAATGTGTGGTTTTTGAGAAATGGGAGAGGGTGTGTGCCCAGCACTTTGGAGAGAAACAGCGAGCATTCCATCAAGTGGACCTGGGGGGTCTCCCAGTTAGGGGCTGGCTCTGAGGTCAGAGGTGAAGAGACCAGGAGAGCAAGGCCCCAGTCAGAGTGTGCTCACATCTGCTATTACTCCAGGCAAAACCTGAAGCCAGTGAACGTGGACACACCTGTGGAGCACACCAGCCCCACAGGGCTGACCTTCCCTCCCCTTCCCTGAACAGCCATGCGCTGCTTTCATTCTAACCCATGCCTCTCTCGTTTCTGATCACGGCCTCATCTTGTATACATGCCGTTTTGCCAAAGGGAGCACCACCCACGTCAGCATATTTTTGCAACATTACTTTTACTCTGGTGGTAACTCAATTAATTAGAAAGATTGGAATCGCATGGAATCGCATACTTTGCTAGCTAGCATAAACTTGTCATAGTCGTCTGATGTGAAAGAATATCTATGGAATCTTTAAATAAAATCACAGGTGAGAATAAGCTTGCATGCATTTACAAGTGGAAACTAATTTGTTACAGCAAAGAAGACTTAACACAGATGATATTAAGTCATAAAAGCCTTTAATATTTGTTCCTCACCCTCCAGACCATAATGCTGTATTTTCTTTTTTTCCAGATGTTGCAATCCTGTGCTTTTTCTTAACCATAAACCTTAGATTCTCACTCTGATGCAGAGTTCTTGCAGAGTTTAACCTCATGGAATAGCTAACATACTTTCAGACAATCTGTCTTTTAAATTTTCTCATATATATTTGAAACTTTTAACATGAAGCCCCCGGTAAAATGCCACTTCTGAAAGAGCAGCTCATAGAGATCTTTCTGTAAACAGCTTCAGAATTTGGAAGGAATGCCTTTGAACATTTTCAAAGAGATGCTGTATTTTCTTGTAAAGGTGAATTCACTGTTGCACAATAAAGAGAAACAGATATTCATCAAACCTTTCACGGTTGATTTTTATCTGTAGTGGATCACAGCTCCATGCGGCTCCTGCACCTATTTTAAGTGTCTGGAAGAAGCTTCTGGGAGAAAACACTTCAGCAGTACTTTTTTCTTCCCCAGGGGAAAAGAATGCATTTCCCACTGACCTGCATCATCCAGATTCTCTCTTTGTCTACATCCCACAGCCAATAGTTAGTTTCATTAATTTGTTCTATATAGAAAATGATCTTTACAGACTTCAAACAAGTGGCTGTCTGGTTTAACTCATCGCCCCGGCTTTCCCCTCACCAGTGGCAGAAAGAGCTGTGCCTGCCTCAGGGTCCCTGTTACAGCTGTGGCTGAGGACAGAGCCTCAGACATGAAATAAGGGGAAGGGCCCTGGGTCCAGAGTCCACATGGCGAGCTGAGAACTCCATGCCCACAGTGTCCACTGTTCCTTCTAAAACACACACAGAAGCATTATTGCACATCTGCTGAATTTGTCTCGGATTCCCTTTCCTCTTAGCACTCCCCAAGGCCACTCATCATTGACTAAGTTCTCCAAGTCCAAAAATGAGGGCCACTTAGTGATGCCTTATTTCGTGGGGTGCTCAGTTTGGCCCTCGGGCCGCCTGACATGCCTGCCTGGATTCAGCTCTCCATTTCAGCACTAGCTTCCTGTGACTTTGAGCACCCAGGTGGCTGCGGGGTGAGGGCAGGAGGCGCTGAGCCTCCGCTCCGCAGGCCCTCCCCTGAGTCCTGGCCTTCAGCCTCGGGGGCTACAAAGCGCATTCTCCTCAGAGGATGGAACACGTGTGCAAGTCTACCTTGCGATTCTATCAGGCCGACTTGGTTAAAGCTGGGCACCATCTCCTATGAAGTACAGCCTATGGAAATAACTGGAAATGCTGAAGGCACTGATGTCCACGCACAGACATTTCACTGTAATTCATAACAGCATATGTGAAATAGCCAACAGGTCCACGGGCTGGGAGCAGGGTCAGTATGGTACAGTGCGTCCATATAATAAAATCCTATATGATGGCATGTAAACTTTCTCATGAGCATTTAAACAGAACTTTAAAAAATCATAAAAGGATCCAAAAATTATAAAAGAAAAGCATGAATATCTATATATACATAAGAAAAAGTCTGGGAAAAAAATAATATTTTAAACATATATATATAAGAAGTTAGATTATGGATTCTGTTTATTTTTATTTTTTTAATTATATGTATTTTGACTATTTTCCAAATTGCTGGTTTCACCATCAGAACATTTAAAAGCATATATTCAAGTAAAATGAATTGCCAGGAAAAACGCTCCTGATACATTTTCAAATGAAAAAGACATTTCATGCCCATGGCCCCATTTCTCACACTAATAAAGGAAAGTGGAAAGCCCCTAAGGTCTGGCCGCAGGGCAAATCTGTGCAGCGGACACTGCACAGACATTCAGAGAGATGCCGAAGACCCATGAATGGAAAGTGTGGGAAAGAAGCAGCTACAAAATGCACGTCTTTTGTCAATGAGGGCCTGGCTTCTTTAAATAGATGACTAGCCAGGTGTCCAGGCTTGCTTTGATACTGGGGTTCAGTGCAAGGAGAATTTCTCATGTTGGTCTGAGGATGCTCAACGGCAGGAAAAGTTACGGACACTCCTGATGTACCCGTGTCACTCATATTAGCAAGGACTGAATGGTCCTGTGGAGAAAATGAGACAGGCAGGACCTAAGAGCTCAGAACAAAGGAAAACTCAACCAGGGCCTGGGAAAGCTGCCCCCTTGTGACAGTAAAGATGCTGATGACCTGGGCCCCTCCTGCCCCCCGGCCGTAGGTGGACTTGCCCAAGCTGAGGGGCTGCAGGCTCCCGGGCTGCGTTCAGCCGCAGATGGGTGTCAGGAGGGCCTGCAGGCACTTCTGGCTCCAGCTAAAGGTTTAATCATCTTTGCTAAGTGTATGAAGGTGATTGTAGATGTAAGGGTTGTTTACTGGTGGTGTTTTGCACTTAAATGCGGGTAGATGAAACAGTCCTGGAATTAAAAGGAATTGCAGCATTTGTCATGACTTCCTTGGAGAGTAAGTCTGCTTTCAACTCTGGGGGCAGGGAGGGTGTCTTCCACACAAGACATGAAGGATTACGCGGAGGTGAACGGACAGGGGGCCTGCACCTGACAGGTGTGCGCCTGGTAGCAAGCCAGGTAACTTACTAAGACTCCCTGGGGCACATTTACATTTGAAAAGCGAGCCTGACACCCAGAGAAATCAAAGTGCCCACACAGCTGAAGGCTTTATGTTTGGAAAGGAAGTCAGAATGCAGGAGCTGGGTTCCAAGGACAGACTCCCGGAGATCAGCCCAGCTCTGCCGCGGAGAACTGGCTCCAGGGCCGCCTGCTTCTGTCTGTGCTGGGGGATGAGCACGAGCTCCCCTGAGCGGTCAGCGCCCCCGACTCCCTGCGCGGCTCCACCTCAGCGGTGCCCAGGGGCCCGGGAGGGGACTGCCCGGCCGTGTCAACGTCCGGGCCTCAGAACGTCCTTCAGGGCAACTCAAAGAGCAGAAAAATACTGGGGGAGAGGTGGTGCTGGTGGGGTTTGTTTATTGGGCCGTGTCCATGGAAATAAAAACCGTGGAGGATGTGGAAAGGATCGTAGAAAAAAAAAATCGTGTAGGTGTGTGGCACTTACGTTCTCCAGGAAAGGCAGGCCTGACCCACCTTGCACAGCCATCCCACTACTTCTGCGTCGTTGGCATTAATGTTACTCTTATCGGTCCTAAAAGGGCAAGCAGGCGCCAGGTGCCCTGCAGACACAGCCTCTCTTGGGGGAGCCCATGCGCCCCTGGCAGAGAGCAGAGGGCAGCCCGTCCAGCTGGAGACCCAGCCCATCTCCCCGGGGACCCCGGCCGCCGGCCTCCACCCTCAGCCTCTGTGGCTCTGGCCCAAGCACAGCTGTTCCTCCAACACCAGCGGCAGCAGCTGCTCCGGCGGCTTGTTTTGGTGATGCTCTTGCAGAAGTAACTTTTAGTTGGAGGAGACCTTGCTGGAGGGAAGGTCAGAGCCATTCGCTGGGAAGGTCATTTCATTTGCCCGATGTTCTGCTCTGGTCTCCGCAGACGGATGCTTGGGTCCCTGCAGGTGTGCGTGCCTGCAGCGTGGCCGGTGCTGGGGGAGGTGGGTGGTGGAGCCCCAGGTTGGCCTTAGAGCCCAGGACAGACCCCCAGGACCCTGAGAGGATGGGAGGGGGCTCCCCACACGCGGCTGCCCATGCCGGCTCTGGGCCGCGGACGCTGGCCCTGACACCCTGTGTCCAGGCAGCAGCACACAGGCTTCTGGGGCTGCAGTCGGGAACCCCTCAGGCCTGGCTCCTGGGTCCCAGGACTCCCCAGGGAGGAGGAGGGCCTCTGTCCCTCCATGCGGGTTACGTGGGGTCCCAGTTCTGTGCCCCTGGTGGGCCCCGGAGAGGCCGACGTGTGGTCTGTGAAAGCCTTCAGAAAGGATGGACCGAGTGGACAGTTCCTGCGCCTCCCGGCCCTGGTCAGCACACAGCTGGGACTCAGGGATGGGCAGAAGCCGGCAGCCAGCTCCAGGCCAGCAAAGGGCAGAGCCGACCACCGGCGTCAGGAACCCCGAGGCCAGCTACCCAGGACCGGCGCCCCAGGGGCGGCGGGGCAGATGGGAGCGCGGGGCCCTGGACCTACAGCCAGTCCCTGCAGAGACCGCGAAGGGACTGTGCTTCCACCCACCGCTTTCCAGGACTGCGCCTTCCACAGGGCTCAGATGCCGCCGGGAGACCCCGCCGCCCTTGACAGACTCCTTCCTTCTGGAAACAGGCTGGCTTCCCGCGCACCGGGGTGCACGGATTTCAGGGAATGCTGCATCCAGCCTGCTTCTCCGGACCTCCAGGGCGCGCGGTCCCTGACTTGTTAGCACGTTGTGACCTTGCGTTTGAGAGGTGCGTTTTGCAGCTGGGGACAGAAGATGGCATCCCTGAGACTGTCTGCCCCTAAACCTGCCTGCGATGCGGTGATGGGCAGGGGCGCACCCTCCGTGGCACTCCTAAGATGGCGAGCCGTCTTGGGTCCTGCTAAGATGAAGCTACACACTGTGGTTTGTCTGGTTGAACATCTTCTTTAAGTCTCATTACACAGCCAAGTAACATGCTTTTCATTTCTGAGATGTGATTAAACTCACATTCATTCTTGAGATTTGGAATCTTTAATATCGAAAAAAAAATAGACTTCAGAAGGGGGAGGTCTAGCTCTGTGACACTTGGTGAGACCACGAAATTTAATCCTGCCTTCACATTCACTCCAGGGGTGATTTCAATTAAATTTGCTCAAAATTTATCAGTTTCTTGCGTGTTGGCATAAATGATTCAGGACCACTTATGTATCCCCTGAGTAGAATGTATTGGAGGCTACACATTATTGTTATAACTTTTCACAGTTTCTTCATAAATTCACCTAATAGGAGTTTCCATTATTGAAAACCCTCACCCTCCATGTTAAACGGGTGTGCTGCTCTTGAAGCAGTGGTCTCTAATTGCCTATGCAAATTTTTCAAACATTCCTGAGTTACAAAAGCCCCCCTTTTCCCTGGTGTGCTGCCCGTCTTGCAGGGCATAAAACGTGGCATTTATTCTCCTAAGGAAGCAGCAAGAATACGAATCTCCAGACTCTGAGGGGACAGTGAGGGAGTGTGTGGCATGTCACACAACTGGTTCAGACAGCAGAAATTAAAGAAATTTATTTGGGAACAGGTTCATGGGACACTGTAGTAGGCTGGCTTTATATAACACTGAGAAAATATCCCTGGGCTGAGAAGATGAACAATCCAGAGGAAATAGCCCTTGAGACGGCCCAGGCATGTGGGCACTGTTAGGCTGCATGCTTATCTAAAGCAATTTACTAGGTACTTTTAGGTCCCCAAGAATTTATCTACAGAAATCCACTGGGCAAGGGTTTGTTAATATGAAATCTCTGTTCATCTATTGGCTGCATAAGAAGTATTTTTATTTGCTTTTTCCCTTGAAAATTATATTAGTGAAAAATCTGAACATCTCAGATGTTCTCTAGTTGCTTCACCCAAGAATGCTGATAAGAAAATGAACAGGACAGAAAGTACCTCATCATCTCTGTTCCTCATTAGATGGAGACTAGATTTCACAAGGTTAAGGTGAATTCACCTCAAATTAGGAACCAAGAATTTTAATAGACAGGGGATGGTTTTAACTAACTCTTTCCCTTTTAGAACATCACCTGTTATGAATTCTTCAAAGTGAAGGATTTTTATGAAGAACATATATTTTTACCTCTCTGGAAAGAAAAACAAGAGAGGTGGTTGTTGGAAAACTATGGATGGGCTTTTGGAATTTTATCCTTCATTTGGTGGACAGAGATGGAGTTAGTCTACCTTTATTCCCTCTAATCCACCACTACAGAGTAACTTTCTGAAAACCAAGTCTGGCAAAATTACATGATTTCCTAAATTCTAGATCTAACCACCCACCATCTCAACTGCGAAGTCTATCAAAGCATCTCAATGCAGAAGCAATGTTCTAACTTAATCTGATCTCTGGTTTCCTCTAGGACAAGGATCCTATCCGTCACTCCTTCTGGCTGCCAGTTTCTGAGGGAAAATACATCAAAGTTTCTGAGCCATTTTTCTTGCTCTGAGTCAAGGGTGCCCTGAAAGCTTGCCAAGATACGGCTATGGGAGTCTCTGATGACCTGTTTCTGATGGCCAGACTTTCCCAGCTCCTGAGCTCATGCCGCCCTTAGGAATGTGAATGTTCAGAACTTCAGTCCCACCAGTGGAGGGTCCAGAATGCCACAGCTTGGAGGTCATGGTGTGGGACAGATTTCTCTCTAGTTATTGAAACCTTCTTTTACCACAACTTCTCCATGAACAGTCACTGGAGTTAGCTGGGAGTCCGTTAGTGCAGAGCACAACCCTCTTATGCATCACAGAAATTTTATGATTGCTCCCTTTGCCAACCAAATGGCAGTTGGGTTCCCAGTCATTGTAATGACAAAATGCTCCCACACACTTCAAATATGTAGTGTAGGTGAGAACTACAGAAAACATAACAAATCTTAAAAGGAGCCAGAAACAAAGGTCACACCAGTTTCAAAACTAAGGCAGTAAGAGTGATGGCTAACTTCTTGATAGAAACAATAGAAGCTAGAATATAATATATTTTAGATGTTGAAGGAAAACAGCTGCCGAAAAGGAATTCTGTGCCATTTGACATAACCTTCGAAGTTAAGGCAGGAAAGAGAAAGTCAATAAAAACAGAAGAGTATGGACCTCTGAAAATTGTCTCACCCATAAAACCAAGGAGAACATCATACAAAATTTGCCAGAATTGACTTTTTCAAAACTTTGGAAATTAATCAAAGGCTTGTCACAATCCAGGGAATGTTTATTCAAGAAAAAACAACTGAATCTCATTAGGAACAGTGAGCAGTGAACATTTTAATTAGCCCCATTGCCATCTCTTCCTTCCCAGGTCTAGGTAAGCTGGAACACCAACAGCGCACAACCACGGTGCAATCCAGCAGCCTGGCACCCACTGGGAAAAAAAGAATGGATTTGGAAGCCCTTCAAAGCCCCCTTCCCAAGAATTGGCAGTGTTTGCTCTTTCTGGTAGTGCCCTGTGAGACTCCTTCATGAGGTTGTCTTTATTTGACCTCATTTGGAGCTCACGCAGCAAAATAGCCATTTCCTCCATGGTGTATGTCAAAAACAATTAGAGGGGATTATTGAATGCTTGAAACAGTAGATAGGAGTTGGGGCAAGTTTAGTCTAACTGAAAAACTTAAAAGGAAAAGCTAGGGAATGACACATTCATGAGGCTTCAGAAGCACTGAGATAGTTCCTTGGAATCTAGATGGACATGTGCATGTGAATATGCTCCAAGAAAGAGTTGAAAATGCTGTGTTCTTTCATTTTTAGCTACTCTGAATGCTCTGCATCAGCAGGACGTGAAGGATAAGGCAGAAGTATAACTTTCCTGGCTGTGTGTTGAAGGTGTTCCCCAACATGTGCAGAGTCCCTCAGCAAAGTTCAGTAAACTTGTGGGTTCCAGGCATCTAAGGAAATCTCTGCCCAGACATTAGCAGACTACTAAACTAAGCAGAGACTTCAGTGGCCCACCTGACAGAGTTACAGAATTAGGTAAGAAAGTGAATAAGCAAACAAACAAAAGAATAGCATAGAGCAGCCACATGAAATTCTGAAGGTGGGAGGGTCTGATTCCCAGACTTGACACATTATATAGTTTTAAATGTCTAATTTTCAACAATAACAACAACAAATGTGAGACATGCAAAGAAACAAGAATGTGTTCCCCAAGCACAAGGGAACAAAGATCATTAAACAGAAACAGTCTGAAGGAGCCCAGATGTTGGCTGTAATAGACAAAGCTTTTGAATCATCTATTTTAAGTATGTTCAAAGAACTGAAGGAAACCATGTCTAAACAGCTAAAGGAAAGTATGAGAACCATGTCTCAACAAATATAGAATATAAAAATTAAATATACAAATTATGAAAAAAAAACAAAAATTCTGGAGATGAGAAATATAATAACTGAAAGGAAAATTTCACTAAAGTGGCTCAACAGTAGATTTGAACAGGCTTCCATGAATTTGAAAGAAGTTCAGTGGAAATTTGAATCCATTCAGTTGGAGGGATAGAAAGAAAGATGAAGATAAATGAGCACTGTCTGCAGGATACCATCTAGTGTATGAACACGTGCATGGGAATTAGAGAGGAAGAGAGAGAAGGGGGCAGAAGGGAGCTTGAAGAAGTAATGGCCAAAATCTAATCTTGCACAAGAGTTTGCAAGAATATTAGCAGCTCATTTCTTCTCAGAAACCACAGAGGACAGAAGGCAGAGGATGACATACTCAAAAGTCTGTCAACCAAGCATTCCATATCCTGAAAAACTATCTTTTGAAAATGAAGGACAAATTAAGGCATTCCCTAATAAATAAAAACTGGAAAAATGTTACTAACAGACCTGATCTACAAGAAATACCAAAGGAGTCTTTGGGGGCTGAAATGAAATGATATTAGATAGTGATCTGAAATCTATGAAGGAGACAAATGCGAAAACAAATAATATTGGTAAACTCATATATTTATAATAATGTATGTGTATATCATTATAAATAATATATATTTATAATATATGTATGTGTATATCATTATAAATAATATATATTTATAAGAATATACAATTATAAAAACATAATTTTTATTTTAACAGATATATGTAAATATATTTGTTCATGAACTCTTTTTTCCTTCTATCTTATTTAAACAAAAACTATCTAAACTAATAAAGATAAATCTGTATTTGTATGTATTCAATGTGTTAAGATGTAATTTGCTACATAGCACAAAGAGGGGAATAGGAATAGACCCACATAGGAGCACAGCTTTTGCATTCTATTGTAGGCAAGTTTGTATTAATTCAAATTCAATTGTTATAAGTGAAGATATTAATTGTAAATCTTAAGTGAAATACACACACACACATACACACACAAAGCTCCAAAATTACTGTACAAGCAATTATAAGGAAATTAAATAGTACACTAGAAAATATCTTTTTAACACATAAAAAGACACTAAGGGAGGAATAGAACAATAAAAAAACATAAAATATAGAAAAAATAGAAAAATGACATACGAATCCTGCTTGTTTAATAATTACATTAAATGTAAGTGGATTAAATCCTCCAATTAAAAGGCAGAGATTGGGAAAATAAAAGAAGAAAAGTAAAGAACCAAGTTTATACTATCTGTAAAATACATACTTTAATTCAAACATAAATATGTTAAAAGTGAAAGGTTGGAAAAATAAGTACTATGCAAATAATAACCAAAGAGATCAGGAGTGCTAATAATAGGATCCAACCAAATATACTTAAAGACAAAAACTTTTACTAAGACAAGCAAGGACACTTTATGGTAATAAAAGTATCAACTGAAAAACAAAATAAAATAATTATAAACATTTATACACTTAACAACAGAGGTCCAAAATAGACAAAGAAGAAACCAACAGAACTGGAAGGAGAATTACAACAACCCAGCAATGGGCACGTGTCACTATGCGTTTGTCCAAACCTGTAGGTTGCACAGTATTGAGAGGGACCCTCACGTAAAGCATGGATGAATGATGACCCATCGTGGAAGCTCATGATTGTGACAAATGTCCCTCTCTGTGGGCGTTCTGTTGGTGGGGAAGGCAGTGCATGTGGTGGGGGGAGGGGGGCCAAGAGGTTCATGGGAAATCCCTGTACTTCCCTCTCAGCTTTGCTGTGAACCTAAAACTGCTCTAAAACCAAAATCTATTAAGTAAGTGAAACAGGTCAGGGGTGGGGAAGAACTGAGGGTGAGGAGGGGGCTCAGGGAGGCCTCTGTGAGGTGGGGGCTGGTGGAGCAGCCGGGGGAGGAAGGCACACCACAGCCACTTTCCACCTATCGTGGCTCTGAGTGTAGAAAGCGGGATTTCCATTAACAGCTGAAAGTAAATATAACGTGCAGGGTACTTACGGCTGTTACTGAGGAGCAGTAGCAACTTTGCATACCTACAGACATCACCAGCCAAAATGCTGGGGTAGCAGAGCAAGCATTACTAGTGGAGAGGTGGCTGCCTAGGGAGGCCCCCAGGACCCTGAGAGGGGCAGGCGGGGCCAGGCAGTTGGGTGAGGGAACTGCCAGGAGTGCTGAGAGGACCGTCCACCTCACCACATTCATGGTTAGTGCACAATGGGGCAAATGGGACCCAGCAGCTCAGGAAGGCACACAGGGGACACACAGGGGATATGGAACATGATGGGACACCAGTGGACACACAAGATGTGACAGGATGCACAGGATACCTGTGTGACCTTTGGGGCAGGGCAGCAATGATGACCCCTCCTCTGCCACTGGGGGCAGGGGTCCCACCCAGAGGAAGCCTCACCATGTCAGGGTGTCCCCACAGTGCAGGATAGCCCTCCATGGGGACTGAGGCTGGGACACCCTGCACGTAAAAGGGACATGCTTGGAGGAAGCTCAGAGAGAGGGGTAGAGAGCTGGTACCCAGGTACCCCTGCCCCACCCCCAGGCCTGGAGCCTGGAAGCCAGAAGGGAGCCTGGGAGGACCTGGGAGGGGGCCTGGGAGGAGGCTCAGAGAGAACGGCCGGAACATTTCCAGACAGCTTGCTCCATGAACAACCAAGTGACATGGTAGCCAAACCATTAGTTGTCAATGTGTCATTAAAGTTTCAGAGATGCGCCATCAATTATTGAGTCATGAGAATGAGTCCAGCTGCGTGCCCCAGTTCGCTGCCCCGTGCAGGGTGGGTCCCTGCCTGCCCGAGCTCTGGAGAGTGAGGCAACTTCAGCGTCTCAAGTGGAGAATGAAAACAACTGTCATTCACATTGAAAACAAAGGCAGGAGCCCGTTGCAATGCCCAGGATGTGCTATTAGGAAGAAAAAAAGGCAAATTATACTCACCAGCCTTAACTTCAGTAATTGTCAAGGGAAACCTTTCTTTTAAACCACTTGGCAGGTCCCATTCTACAGAGATAAGTCCTCATGAGCCCGCTGGTTCATTCACTGGGATGCATGTGTTTGCTGCAACAGCATGTGAATGTCCGTGCTAACTGCCCTCTCCTGCCCCAAAGTGAAATAAATACTTTTGCTTTCCCAAATGTGAATTTTTCTTCCTAAAACGTCTGTATTGCTACATGTCTCTTGCTGAATTGTGCTTGAGAAAAGCGTTTCACAACGTCCTCAGTAATAAGATACGTGGAAAAAGTACATTTTTGCTTTAGCTATGAAGGTTGTTCCTCAATGAAATTTAATGCCATTTAAAATGTTCTCCCGATTGTATGAAGATAAAGTGTGAGATCATTAAACAGAAAATAAGAGCGAGATGTTTCTCGATTTTCCTGATAGCTGACAAGCCTCGGACTCCCAGGCACACCCCGCGGCGTCTGGATGAATGGCCACAACATGCTTCATGCGGAGGGTTTCAGGGGGCGGCCCTGGGGCCTCACAGGACCCCAGAGAGGAGGCTGCCATAAAGCAAGCAAAGAGCATTCCCTCATGCTGTCACTCTGTGTTAAGTGTCTCATCTAGACAGTGCGTTTTATTTATAAGGGTGCTGGTAAAGCTTACCTAATGACATGAAATAGAATGCAAGTTAATTTTTAAATAATTGGATTGCACTACAAAAGATTCAAAGACACGTAGGTTAACAAACCCCTTTATTACGTTTAATGATGAATGAAAATATAATAATATTTAAAATCTTAACCCAAGTTGAAAAAAATAGCAAATCTGCTTTGAGATCCCAACTGGTTTTGTTCAACTAAAAAAAAAAAAAGTTAAAATGGTAGCTTCATCGGTGAGCTTTTGCCTGTTTCTGTAAGATGCCCATGCCCCCGCTGAGTCCGAATGCAGCCCTTCTCACATGCACTCAAAACCCCTTTGCTGGCTACCCACTTGTGAGTTGGTTATTGGCTGGACTGAGTTCAGGGGCAGTTAGCTGGTGGTTAACAGATAGTAACCAGAACAGCTGTGAGGCCCCACCCTGATCTGTGAGTCAGAGGCAGGTGCCTGTGAAGTTCAATCCCTGGCTTGTGAAACTACCAGGTAAGTTGAAAAGGATGGTGCTCCCATAGCGCTGGGGGCTTACCCTGCTGGGTGTGCTGGGAGCTCGAAGAGGGGTGGAGTGTACAGCCAGAGCACTGGCCTCTGGGGGGTGGGGGAGAGATGCTTCAAGCCAGAGGTGTGCCATCAGTGAATGCCAAGGAGGCGTGCAGAATTCGGCCCACCGGGAGAGCTGCCGGCGAGACACTGAAGTGGCAAAGGGCATCCCGGGCTGGTGTGGCAGGAGCAGAGGGAAGATGTAGGCCAGAAGGTGGAGGCTGCAGGGCTCACCCAGCTGAGCACGGGGAGGGCGTGGCAGTGAGGTTTAAGGTGGCACAGCCCCCACGGCCACGCTGCAGAAACGCAACGTGGGGAAGAGGGCAGGTCTCAGCCTTGCAACTTGCCTTGTAAATGCTTTGCCCCATGTGGATGCCCAATAAATGTGGATGCCCACGTGTGCTGATGGGAGAAGACCAAGGCCTAGATGGGTCCAGGACATACACTCAAGTCAGGAGGGACCACGTGGTGTAGAACCCCCAAGGGACCCAACCTGAGGTGTCTGAGTCAAGCCCAGGCTCCTCATGGCGATTCTGGGTGGGATGTGTATCCAGAGGAACAGGGGTGCTCCAGGATCTCCACTCAGCGGCCACAGGACTACTTAGGGGGGGCCGAGCAGCTAAGCAGGGAGCCCTGCTGCCAATCCTGTCGCATGGGCTCTCTCAGTGCATGTGCTCCTCGCTGGGTGGAGTGGTGAGGGAAGCAGGGTCTGCTTGTCCCTGCCCTCCTGGCACTGTGATGGTCTCTGTCAGAGTCTGCGTATTTCATGCATGTTTCACACACAAACATGGCAGTGATTAGGTGAGCTACCTGTGAGCACAAGCCTTCCTGGGGGCCTGGACCCCCAGAATTCAATGTAAAGGTGAAATAGGGCGCCATACTCTACAGGCCTTCCTGGCCTGGAACGTTCACCCGTAACAGCCACAGTAGCAGAGCTGACTTGCGTGCTGACAGTGAGTGTGTGTGTATGTGTGTGGGCTCATGGGTGTGTACACATGTGCAAGCATGCTCATGCATGAGTGCCTGTGGGTATGTGTATTCGTGGAGTGTCTTATGGGTGCACCGGTGTGAATGTTTGTGTATGAATGTGTGTACACCTGCCGCTGAGTGTTGGCATGTGTGTTTATGTTCAAGTATGTGTGCCTGTGTCCATGGCGCACATGCATATGTGGGTGTGGCTGAGTGGCTGTTTGTGTGCATGTGTGTGTGCATGTCTGTGCCTTTGTGCTTATATGCCAGTGCCTGCCTGGTGTGTTCACATCGATGTGTGTGCACCTGAGTGGGAGGCTATGCATAATGTGTGAGTGTGTGTGCACATGTGTGTGCTTGTGTACACACACATGGTTGTGTGTGCATGCGTGTGCCTTGTGAATGTGCATGTGCACATGTGTATGTGCATGTCCACACATGCATCAAGTGTGGCCCTGTGTTTTTGTATTGTGCGTGGGTGCTCAAGCGTGCTATGGGAGAGGCAGTTCAGCATGAAGCAAATGAGGACGATATCCTCAAGCAGATGGCTGGGTGTGAGCCTGGGGCTGCCTGGTCCTAGACTTGAGCTTTGCTGAGCTACTTAGCCCCTCGGAGCCTCAGTTTGCAAACTGGCTAACCTAGCCCTTAGTGCTACTGTGGGAACGACATGCATCAGCTTGTGTAAAACGGTCAGGGACGGCAGAGCACAGAGGAGGCGCTGCCCGTGTTCATCATGATCAATATCAGTATCATGATTTGGACAATGCGGCTGAGGTTTCTGCGTGACCTGGGGCCGTCTCCGTGCCTGTTGTCCTGGTGTGTTTAACAGTCTGCTTCACTTCAATGTGCATCATAAATCAATGTTTCCTTGCAGTATGAACATCTCTGCCAGGTGATGGGGTCAGCAAGATAGGTCAGTGATAGGGTTAGCAAGATAGGTCTTCCCTGATGACCAAGCCCCAGCTGAGTAACACCAACCCAGTCATTCAAGTTCAGCAAGTTCAGATGGAAGCAGTCGGCTTCTGCCATATGTCTGGTAAGCATCAGTAAATGCCTTTGAAAGGATCGTTCTGTCTTTGGTTAGCATATTTGAGCTGTCTGATCAAATCTAAATTAAGTCCTTATTTGAAGCAGTCCTTTTGGAGACAACCAAGTGTGGACCAGTGCACAATAATAACCTGGGTTTCTAGGCACTATCCAAGGCTAACCATGAAGGTTTAGAAGGTTGGCCACACTCTGCAGACAGAGGCCAGGCTCACCTGCCAGCATGAGATGTCTGGGTGTGTGTGAGCTCATCCGCACCCGTGTGTGTTTAGGCGAAGACCCCAGTGGCAAATGTTCCCATGGGAGAAGCCTGGTTTATTGAGTACACATTGAAATGGAATCCCCATCGTGAAGGCTAGCAGTTTGTTAACTTTAGAATATTCTGCACAGAGAGGCTACCGCACAAAATCACTACATGAGGGCAAACAGTCCTGGAGTTTGTTTGGGTTCAGTGATTCTGCAACTTGTCTCCCAGCTACTGTTTCCAAGTTTGCTTTAAGAAAAAGTATTTCTGGGTTAAATATCTTCTGAGTGCCTCCCAGTTCTAAGAATATGGGATGATAAAGTAATAATTAAATTTTTACAGCTAATTGCACAGTGTCTGAAATTTAAATGTGTTTAAAATTCTAGTGCATAATCATTCATGGGAGGTTGCCGACAGTTCCACTGAGGACAGGAATGAAAACAGCATGGAAATTGGCATAAATACAAAATACAAAGAAGCTTCTAAGTAGCCTTCATATTGCTCCCCCTCTGTCCCTTGTCAGTCACCTGTAGGAGTTTAGCCACTGGGTGAACTCATACGCACACAGGGCACCCTGGTGCTGGTGATTTGGTGCGCCCAACTCTGTAAGTGCACTGGCTCATGATGGTTAATCTGAACACTTTAAAACTATAAAACTGTCTGTATTCACAGTGACTGAGAGAGCGGGCAGGCAAACCGATGAAACACACACTTATTTGTCAAATTAAATTATGTTTCTCCTACATACAGAAAATGATCAGGGTGCTATGAAATGGAGATGGTTTTAATTAGCTAAATAATTATATAAATAACTCTAATTTTCAAATGGCTATTCTCAATGTGTGTTTATAGTCCAAAAAATTGTCTCTGGTTATGAGTGAAGCTTTATTTCAAGTCTATTGCTTGTCTGCTGCTCCAGGGCCTGTACATGCACTCTTTTATTTAATCTGCACAATAACCATATGTTGTAGGTGTTGTTCTAATTTTGCAAAATGAATCAACAGAGGATCTGAGAGACTTTTTAAAGCATTCATTCTTTGAATTTGCATAAATTTATAAGTTTTTTTCTGTTTTATTTGCTTAGTGATTTGTGTTTTGCTTTGACAAATTACTGAATGATCTTTGCTTACTTTCATGTTAAAGTGTTACCTTGTTCTTATAAATATTTAAGTGTTATTTTAATAATCATTTTTACCCATAGAAAATTATAATCAGATATGGACATAAATATTAATTTTTCACTTTGTGTTTTTTGCCTTTGATGCTGTGTTTAGAAGGATTTTTCTTAAAGAAGGTTGGGAATGTAAATGCTGACTTGTTTTTATTGTCTGGTGCTCCATCGCCAGATAAATGTAATCACTGA
Organism: Manis pentadactyla; assembly: GCF_030020395.1. NCBI lineage: Eukaryota > Metazoa > Chordata > Mammalia > Pholidota > Manidae > Manis > Manis pentadactyla. Next base: position 140,418,612 of record NC_080020.1, on the reverse strand, counting down.
GCATTTAAAATGTGGCTGGTCCAAAGGGAGATGTGTCTTAAGGAAAAAATGCACACTAAATTACAAGGTCTTGGTATGAGAAAAGAATACAAAAATATTTAAAAATAAATTTTATGTTGATTTGATAAATGTTAAAAATATACTATTTATATAAATACAAATACTGATAAAATTTATATTCTATGTTGAAAACGTTGAAATGACATAATTTGGATATATTGAATTAAATAAGTTTTTCAATATTTTATTTTTATAAGTGAAATATATTATTGAAATTAATTTCACTTGTTTTCTTTCTTATTTTTTAAATCTGTCTATTAGAAAATTTAAAATTACATATGTAGCTTGCTTCATATTGTATAACACTCTCTTGGTATATTTATTTTATACTTACAATCACATGTACATATATTACATGTAATATATAATGAGTACATACAAGTACAAATATATATGTGTAATATATATGCATTCAGAAACTTGTTTTGGTGTTATTTAATATCTTGAATCATCAGGCAATAGGTCAAAAGTGTAGTTTTGAATAACAGATGCATTCTGATAATCAGAAATACTGACTTATGATACATGCAATGTTTCCATATAGTTGGGCCATTGTCTGGGCTTCCCACTGTACCTCATGGATCCACTCAGTGTTTTAATTATTATAAGTTTGTAAGATGACTTACCACTTGGAATTTTAAAGTGACAATTTGTTGTGTAAATAAACTTAAGAATATTATTTTAAAATTTAAGACATTTAGAAAAAAATCATTTTGACTAGCACTTAATTTCTAAGTTTATTATAAAATCTGACATATTTATACCATGGTGCTTCATTCATTAGCTTTTCACTTATTCAAAGCTTCTTTTCATGTGCCTAGAAAAGTTCTATTATTTTCTTCACATATAATCACTGTTTTGCCACACACACATACACACACACACACACACACACACACACACACACCTGCACAAATTGTGTTCTTCTTTTACATTTATCTGTTAATCAGCAAGTAAATTTTGCATGTATTTATTCTACCAGGCCATCTCTCATAGTTCTAATAATGTTTTAGTGAAGTCTTTTGAATTTCCAGGTAGACAGTTTTATCTTCAGCAAATACTGACAATGTTGTCTCCTTCTCTCCATTACTTATAAATTCTATATTTTTCTTTCCTTATTGCTTTGGCTTGAACTGACAGGAAGAAACAAATTAAATCATCATTTCTGTGTCTTACAGTTAATACAGATTTCTCTTCTTTTAATATTAAGTCTGATCTTAGCTATTCTATTTGTGGATCAATAAGATAAATTTTTGGTTAGTAATTATTTAATTTTTAAGTATATTTTTATCCTCTCATTATCTGATATTTGCCTATTGCTGGCATGAGGACTTACTTTAATAATTCTATAATATTAAGCACCACAAGATTCATAAAATGAAGTCAGTTTAGTCATGATGTCTCATTCAGCTAACATATTCTGAATAATGTATTATTAATATCAGAACTGCATAAAGTACATTTATATTCCATTAATTTTGAATTGACAAAAGTAATAGAAAATGTAGAAACTTTAATATCAAACAAGGTTTACATGTGGTAGCCTAATAGATTGCTTCCATTAGAGTCTCAACATACTCAGGAAAATGGGTACAGTGACTTAAATGGGCTCCTCTCCCTCCCCACCAATGCTGGGGATGCAGTGCCTACCTGCTGCCCTAAAGGAGTTCTCCTTACCCTAATCCTTACACTTTCTCCCTTTATAATATCTCATACCTATTCTCCCTTTCTCTAAACAAAATGGTTTCATTAAAAAATTTTAAACCTCATTTCCCATATTTCTGTGCCTACTTTTCAAGGGAAAGTTATTTCAACATATCGAAAGCTTTTTTTTCCAGCATAGCTTTCTTAAAATTATTTTTTTCTTAAAGCCTCAGGATATAAAAGAGAGAGAAAAGTGGTATTTGAGTCATATAAATTAATTGGATGCATTCAAGTTTATATTATTTAGCAAAAATCAATCAATCAGAAAATTGAGATGTTTTGATGAATACAAATGTTTTAATTAGAACTATGAATTGTACTCCCATTTGCCTTATCACTCATTTTTATGATAATTTCTTCAGCTTATACAGTATCAGGAATCTTCTGACTTACAAAAATAAGCAGCAGCAGCTGGTGGTAACTTTTATAATTTCTTGACTTGCAAAGTCAAGTTGTGCATTAATCGAACCAATGGGGAAGCTTCAACAAGGAATGAAATTGCTGTTTCAAAGTTAAATTACTGAGCACACCTCATAGCACCAAACACCTTCTTGTATTTCTCTAAGCATGTGACTTGGTGGAGTTCATGAATTGGACAGATGTTTGCACAGTCTGTTAAATCTTCATTCTTTCGTATGAAGTATTGATCAAATGTAGTTTAAATAGAAAACATCATTTTAATATCTCAGATATCTCAGCATTGACTTCAGTCAGTTATCTATCCTGAATTCCAAAACAGCCAGAATTTGTGTTTGTTTACTTCTTAAAATTTCCATTTTTTCCCTGCCCTGATGCTTGGGTCTAAACACGGCTAGCATTTTGAGTTGTCCAACTAGGTTATTCAGCTTACTGAGGTCACTGAGAGCTGCTGGAACTTCTGAGGAGAATACATGCCATGTCCAGGCAGCTGTGTTACATGCTGATTTGTTTTTGCACAACTATTAGGTGGTAAGGAATCACATGTGTTTTCACATTAACCGGTACACATGGGGTTTGACTTTAAGTGGCCTGCATGGAGCCACAGCATTCCTGATCAAACAGCCACGCCTCAGTGTGCGCGCCACGACCGGCTGGTGGTTGAGCTCCTTGCCGCGCCCTAGGCCCCCGATGTTTGCACCTTATGTGCAGTGCACGGCTCTGTGCAGTATTTTAGAGTTAAAAACATTCTTTTCATGGTAAAATCAGAGTCAAACATTTGTGGAACCAGAAAACCTGGTTTTGCACAGCTCTGAAGAGCAGACACAGTGACTGAAGAAGTGAGTCAGCACATTAGCCCTCCTGGCGTATTGGAATGCCGACCGATTCACTCTCTCATCCGCGTCTCCAGGCCCTGCGGACAGCGATAGGAGACCAGGAGCGGCCTGGCCCTCTGACCTTCTCCAGCTGTGTTTCAACAAAACAACCTCATCGGTCACATTAAATTTATGTTGCAATTGGAATGATATCGGATTTGAAACTGAGTTTGTATTTCACGTGAAATCTGTTTATTTTTACAGTAGTAAAAGCTGACATAAGTGTAAGGCACTTACAGCCACCTTGCCATCACATATTTAAAAGACACTATGAAAAGCCAATCTAAGTGAACATTGGGAGCCTGTGAGAACTTTGAAAGGTTTAAAAATTACTCAGATTTGAGAGGCATGGCTAACATATTTTATAATACAACTTTGAGCATTTTTTAAACCATGAAACAAATAAAGGAAAAACTGGAGAGATACAATTATTAAAACTAATGAAATTATATTACTCAGATAAAAAAATTCCAACTTAATGCAAATTATACTTGTTGGCCTCTCAGGGATAGTGACCAACAGGCCTAAAAAACAGAGGCCCCCAGGGGTCACATACGTGTGAAGTAAATGTCATTCAGCAAGAATGGAAATGAGCACCCACTTGTCCAGCCCACCGAGCCTGCTGCAGTGGTACACAGGCGGCCTGCAGCCAGATGAGGGCCTCTGCAGACAGACTGTCGTGTGGCTGATGGCTCCGTGAGAGCCAGCACACAGAACCCTGCCATGCCAGCTGTATCCCGCATCCCTGTCCTGCTGCTCTGCTGGACACAGCCCCGCTTCCCTCCTCAATGGCCCACCCTGCTGCTGTCAGCTCAGAGGGCTCCCTTGTCCAACCCCAGGCCTGCCAGAATCTGAGGAACCCCTGAGGTGATCCAGGTTGCCTTTAGTCCACCAGCTGGGCTCTGGTGCAGTGCCACTCTGTGAGGAGCACGGTGCCTATTGGTCCCTAGAGGGACTGCCTGGCACAATCCCTGCTGACTGCAACCTGCTTGCAACTTGTTTTCTTCATCAGTAATGAATAGCTCACTTTAACCTGGGGTCTGTACGAATGCACTTGAGCTCTTAGGCCCCTTCCCCCCTCTCTCCTTGCATGAAGGGGGAGGACAGCACCTCTCCACCCCCTCAGAAGAGGGTCATGATCATGTGACTTCTTTGGTCAATAAAATGTGAGCAAAAGGGACTTGGGTTGCTTCTGGAAGAAAGCATTTAATTGCTGGTGCTCTATTTTCCAACCTGCTTTCTGTCCACTCTTAACAGTGGAAGGATTGCAGACAGAAAGGTGCCCAAGGATAAGCAGCCCATAGGGCTGAGCTATGGATGGGGCTGTTCTGGGGAGCCCTATGCACCCACAAAGACACTGCATGAATAGACAAACCTTGGCTGTGCAAACCTCTGATGACTGGGGGTTGTTACTGCAGCAAAACCTAGCCAGTCCTGATACACTACCTTGCAGGATTTCGTGAGGATTAAGAGGTAACAATATAAAGTTTAGTGGCAGTGCCTTATTCATGCTTAGCGCTGCACGGACGCCTGCCCAAACTGTCTTATTTCAGGATATAAACTACTCCTTGCCAGATGGTAAATTCCTGGGCTCACCATCATATTCATTATTACATTCCAATTACCTGGTAGTGTCTGGTATGTAGTAGGTGGTTGATAAATGTTTGTTGAGCAAATTGAGGAAACCAGCCACATAGGTTTCCCTGACATGATTGGAGAAGATGAATTCAAAGTCTATGTGGGAGAGAGTGAGCTCTCTGAATGATGACACCAGAGGAGCAATGGTTTCTAAATTCCTAGCAGAAAATCAAATATTCTTTCTGTCAAAAGTCCTGGTGCCCTAACACTTCCCAATTCATACTAATTGAACCGACATGGCCAAGTCCACATAAATAAGGTGGAGACAACATGGCCGTCCCCTGATTAAGGTCACTGGACCTCTGAGTGCTACTGGGGCAAATAAATGTGAGTGAAAGATCCCCTCAGTCAGCAGCACCGCTCTGCAAGGTGGCCTGCAGAGGTCTGTCATTGCCCTGCAGGCGAGCTTCCTAGAACAAAGGGATTAATTACTGATCACTTTGTGTGCGGTCCTCTCAGCTATTCTTCACTTCAACTTGGTACCGGCACAAGATGGGCTCTGGAAAACTAACGAGGTGCCTGTCACTTGCTGATACCTGAGTGTGCCCAGGATGCTGGAATCCGGGCGTCTGTGATGTCACTTTTGGCCAATCGGAGAGGAAGAGGAGCAGGAGGAGGCCTCACATAGATGCAGGTGTGTTAGCACTCAGACGGTGGCGACCTGCTGCTCAAGCTCCTCGCCTCCAGGTAGGAGGATTTTTGTGGGCTTCCACCTGTGCCCAGCCTGGTTGTTGTGAATATGGGAACCAGGGCTAGCAGCAAGCCGTGCCCTCCTCCTCACAAAAAGCGACCACCTCGTATTTTGTGATGAAAACGATGGAGGAGAAAGAAGGTATACACTAAAATTCTGCCAGATTAGTTTCTGCGTTTGTATTGACCCTATTCAAATAAACAAATTATAAGGCATTTATAAAACCTCCAGAAACGACTATTCTCAAAGTCTTCTTTTGCAGTCTCAGAAATGTTATGCTCACTGTGGTATTAAATCCTCTATATCACAGTGACAGAGAAAAATGTGTACTTATAATGTAACCATTATAATGCAAATCACTCAGTAGGTCAGCAGGGCTGTCAAATAAGAGCATTTCATGAAAATGCTCAGATCAAGCCCTTCAGAGCACATTTCTCCTTCTAAGTCGTGGAATGTATTGCAGTTGGATCATGATCGTAGAAGAGGTAATGAAATTATCTTGAAATACTGTGTGAAAGAAATAGTATTACTTGTGTTTTATTTAGAAACAAATTCAGCAGCACTTATTTAGCAACATCTCTCTGTTTAGAAACTCACACATGTGCAAACACATTGAAAGGCATTTCCTCAGAGCTGGGGTTCTCTTTGCTCTTGATTTAGCCTTTCTGGAGAAAGGCCAGTTTCTTGATGGAGCAAAGAAGACTCCGAACTAAGGAGAATCACAAAATATGGGCAGTAAAACACTGTTGTGGTTTAAAAAGACCCCATATTAAACACAAATGACTCATGATAAATTGCATTTAAGGAAACAAATCCTCAGCTATGATTCCCTTTAGAACCTGCCTCACATCCTGATTGCATTAAAGCTGTTCTGGAAGAATGATGGGAAAGCTTTAAATGGCAAATCCCACTTAACTCCGTTCTCCCCAGAGCAGCGCTGCTGTTCCCTCTCTGGACGCTGTACCTAATGAGGAGGAAACTTTAGAAGGCAGGGGAGCATTTCACAGCAATAACCAGGGAGAAAGAAAATTCATGAAGTCGGGGGATGCATGTCAGCATACTGAGCTAGTGATCATACACACCTCCTCCCGTGACCTGAGGTCTTGGGCTGCGTGAAAAACCACACCAGAGGTGTCAGGACTCCTCACCACCACATATGGGCTCTGCAAGGACCCTTTCTTACACCAGTGGAGTCAACACATGGGCGGGTGGAGACTAGAGGCCAAACAGGGGACCAGCACCTGCCAGGATGTAGATGAAACAGCCTCAGATGGCCCCGTGACCCACATTCTCAACAGGCAGAAGCTTGTAGTACCTCATAGGCATGCTTGAATTCGTGGATTTCCCAGGCCCCATCTCGGTATCCCAGGTTAATTTTAGAGTCTACAAAATTGCTAACAAGATACTGAAGAGGAAAGAAGATGGACCTGGAAAGCATGAGGTGGTGAGTTGGGGACAAATATTTTTCAAGCCCTGAGAAACTTACAATAATCACATTTTTACACATCAGGTTTTCAAACGTGATAACAGCCATCTTCACCTCTAGTAAATATAATTGCCTCCTGTGTATATATCCCTAACCTGCCCTGCTCTGTGGTCCTGTGTGTAATGACAGTCATTGACTATTTCTAAGAACACCCAAGCATTTTATTTGTGGGGAGTCCAAATACCATAGTACCTCCCCAGAGATACAGTCCCCTTGTGTGGCTGTCACTTCAGAAGGGACACTTTATGCAAAGACCCAATCATACATCACTTTCTCAAATAATGCATAATACATCTTGAGAACTTTAAAAAGATTGTGTCTTTCTTCTTTCCAAGTGTTAAATGCTGAGGAGTAATGGTCAGCCCCAGTAACTCAGACTGTGGCAGAGGCATCCCTGATGACTGTCCCTGGTGGCCGCCCAAAATTGTTCAGAGACTTTTGATTGAAAGGTTTCCACATTGTGAATTCTGTTACACCAGTATCTAATAAAGAAAATGGGAAAAAAAACAACGTTTTCTAGGCTCTCAACAACTGGAGGGTGAGCAGAGGCGCTGGCATCTAGGACTATGTGCAGAGATGGCATGGAAGACCATGGCCTGCACCTGGTTCCTGGGGAACGGCCGGCAGGACCAGCTGTCTAAGCCGGGGCAGTGTGACAGCAGCAGAGATGCATGCACAGGAGAATCTCACCCACCGGGTGGGTTTCGCTTCCAGGTATGCTGGACTATGTCTGGGGCTTGCTTGTTCTGAAAATACTGGCACTGTGCACAGCCTTCGCTAAACCCCTTTGCGCCCCGACAAGCTGGGAGGGGTTCCATCCTCTGTGATCCGTATGCTGGCCACACCAAGCCAGGACTCTCAGGGCTCTGGGACCCCTCGGCATGCACTTGGAATTGCTCCTTCAGAAGGGGCCTCTCTGGCCCTTCTCACCCCCTACAGCCTCTTCCCAGCAAAGCACACTGGGGGGGAAGTGGAGACCCAAAGACACGTACCAGTGCCAGAGTACTCCCAAGGCCATGCCGTCCCACCCCCGGGCCAATCAGGGCCCTTGTCTGGGTGCTGACACTCCAGGGCCGCCCAGGACTTGACTTTTACCCCACACTTTATGGAAGAAAGCGTGGAGCTGTGGGTTCCCATGGAGTCATAGAGAGTTCAACAGATTTCAAATAATAATTAATAAATGGGACAAAACAGTAGGGAAATGGAGGATTGTGCAAAGTTAACAATAGTCATTTTCTAGCAGTTGCAGTTTAACTGTGACTTGCAGAAAAACTTGGGTTTTCAATCAGATAGAGACTAAGAACGATGTATGAAAAATGTATAATCTTTTTGTGAGACACAAAAGATTACAGCATATTAATCACTGTCTTATGTAAGTCAGTATAAATCTTTAAATGGCCAGGGTGTTTTTTTTTTCTATAATTCAGTTCATTTTGATAAAAGACAAATGCAAACTACACTCTGTGGCTATCTAATAGACAGAGGCAGCTGACTGGAAATTGACGGCTGCCTCTCTTTCTCTTGTGGGCTTTATAAGGCACCTTGATGCCAAGAAGACCGACGTTCAGGAAGTTCAGGATGTTCAGGGCTCGGTTCTCTTTGGGCCCTGTTCCGGTCTGGGTTCAGACCGCAGGCCATCAGCCATCGGGCCCTTCCCTGCGGGCAACCCCAGGGACACCCTCCCAGGACTTGGACTGGTCACCAAGCCCGACTCTCCCCTGCTGCCCCCTCCTCATTTACCAGAAGACCCCCTCCTGCCTCCCTCTCCCACCTGTGCCCGAGACCAGACCAGAGCCTGCAGGAGCTGTGAGAAGATCTCAGCAGTAAGGCCCTCATGGAGGTGCCTAGGTGTGACATCCGTGTCCTTTGCCAACATGTCTCAAAGCTCACCTGCCTTTGTGAGAACAAGGCTCCTCATTGTTTGTCATGACCACTGACACGGCGCTATCCTTCCCTGAACAGATGCCCTTCTGGCTAGTGGTTCTGGCTCTGATCAGTGGGGTGGAGGCTGGCATACAATCTGGGCTCATTCTCTCTCCTTCCTCGAGGGTTTCCATCCCAGGAGCCAGTCCCCACCCACCCCTGTCTCGCCTCACTCACAGCAGCGCCCAGGTCAGCTTCCTGCCATTATTGCCTCCCTGTGCCCTGTGTATGAGTCCAGACACCCCGTCTCCAGGCACCCATGTCTGCATCGTTCTGCCACCTCACTTGGGAGTCCAGGTTCCGCCTCTCCCAGCTCTGGGACTCTCTCTTCCTCCTCCAGGACTCCAGCCCCGCTGTCTCCAGCAGCCTCTCAGCCGCCCACTGACTGCCGCACCGATGCAATGCTCGCATGCCACCCGCACACTGCCTCCTGCTGCCCCCGAGCACTCACCATGGGCCACACAGCCCTGGCCAGGTTGCCCGTGCACTGAAAGCTGCCTACCCACATCTGGACCCTGGACACAACGTGTGCCTGTAGGGCTCCTGCTGGCCATCCTGTGAGCTGTGCCGCCCGGGAGTCTTCTTCTACAGCCTCGCCTGTTCCTGCCCCTGTCCAGACCCTGCGGCACTGTTTCCTGGCTCCCCTCACACACCTGCCTGCCCCTCCTGGCTCCCCTCGCACACTTGGCAGCCACTCCCGGCTCCCCTTGCACACCTGTCCACCCCTCCCAGCTCCCCTCGCACACCTGCCCACTCCTCCTGGCTCTCCCGCAGGTAGCCCTGCCTATTTCAGAGACAGGTCACATGCTCTGTGACACCTGCCTTCCTGTGCTCTGGACTGGCCCCTTGACCCTGGGCTCCTGTACTTGGATGCCCCCCAGACCCTCGGAGCCCACCCCCACTGACCGTCCTGACGGCCCATGGCTCCGCCTACATTGCCGATGCCGGGGCTGCCCCATACCGTCATTTCAGCCCCAGGACGTTAGGTTGCTGTTGAAGGGTGACACCCTGAGTTCACGCTCATATTTCTGATCCAGACCCAGGACTAAGGTGTTTCCAAACACATTGTATCACATTTGTTTTTTCCATTCACACTGAAATCCCAGGTGGTGTGAAGTCTCATTTGCTTTATCTGACACCTTATGTGAAACAGTCTTAAAATAACAAAACTAATCTGACTACAAATACGATTATTGAAAAGAGTTCAATGTTTCCTTTCCTGTTTGTGTTTGCAGTTTGTGTGTTTGTGTGTTTTTGTGTAAGTGTGTATGCATGTGTGTTCTTAAAACACATACCACTAGGAAGGAAGATTCCTACTGTCCTTTTAAACTCACTGAAATAGTGCCCTTCATGTGTTCCCTGGCTGCTCCCAGCTGTGCCCATTTCCATTCCCTCTTCACCCCCTTTTTAGTAGGCCCCACACTGCTCTCACCGAGGTACCACAAGCAGCGGGTGAGCCCGGGTCACTCAACAGCAGCAGGGGCAGCGGACTGCTTCCTGGACCAGGGACACATTGCTCCCTTGGGTCCAAGGGCCCCTTACTCAGAGGATCTGTCCTGGACCCACTGGAGTCAGGGCCATGCCCTCTCGGAGACCCCCGGCCCCTCATGCACCCCATCACCCCTCCTTCGCTGCCCCTCCTCTCTCTCTCTGACCCCACCGCCTGGATGCCCAGGCGTCACTGCTTGGACCGCATCTTCACCAGTGAGCACCCACTGATGGCCTCATTCTGGACTTGAAGTCCCACCCATTGGCTGAACACTCCAGGATTCGTATTTCAGCCTAGAAATCCCCCAGGAGCTCAGGCCCCACAGCAAATGTCTCACCAAACCCCTGCATGGACGTCTCATGGGAGCCTCACAGGTCCTGAGACCATCTTCCCCTGACCCTGCGCTCTCCCTGCTGAAAGTGCAGCCACCTGTCTGGCTGCTCAGGTAAAGGGTCCTCAGGCTTCCCTCTGACTGCCCCCTCTCAAGCCGGCGACTGGCTCCGCCTCCCAGTGACACCCACCTATCAGCCTTCCCTTTTCTTTGCATCCTGTACTGCCCTGGCCAAGCCCGTGCATCTCGTGCGACCTCCTGTGGCCCCTTCACAGCTACTGTATCTTGGTGTCTCAGGGCCGCTTCAGTTTAACATCTTGCACAGCCATATTAAATCGTGGCTCGGCACCAGGAAAGACTGACACAGACGAGGCAGTGACTTCGGGGAGGAGCCTTGCGTCTCCGAGAGCTGCTGCTGTGATGCCAAGTCCCGCGGGAACTAAAGCTGCTAAGGACGTGGTCCTGACTGAAGTGTCCACATGGGAAGGCTGTGAGGAGGAATGCTTGGTGTGGCACTTTGGTGACTCATCTTCAGAAGTGCAGACTGAAGGGACACCTGGTAGGGAAAGGATCAGGCCTGGTGTCCCCTGCTGATGCGTTGAGGTCTGGGGCCCCCACAGGCTCTGCCCCTGAGCTGCCCTCCATCCGTGGGGCTTGTTCCCAGCCCCAAAAGCCCCATCTGTGTCCAGGGGACTCTCGTGGCCCTTGTGAAGGGAGACACTGTCCCAGGCAGCTCCTGCAGGTACTGCCCAGATGCAGGAAAGCTGGCCCGATAAAAGCAGACTTTTGTTGTTCCTTCACTGGCATGACTTGTTGAAGCAGAAGAAAGCCTGTGGCCTTGTGCTCAGTCTCTCTCCCCGGTGCTTTGAGCGGGCACATCGGTTCTTTGAGGAGCAGCCATAAGCATCCTGAAGCCCTGGTGCCCCACGGAACAGTCTGGGAATTCACCTCCAAAGTGTGCTGAGGTCCCACTCGACCATCCCAATGTTCAAGGCTGCTGTTTGTGTTCTGGCCAAAGACCCAGGCAGGAGGAGAGCCTCCCTCTCCCCCAGCAGAGCCTGGCGGAGACTGAAATCACTAAGACCCCGTTAGGGAACATGTCACTCATATTTTAAATTTAGGAAGATTAACTACGTGGAAAACAGTTTATAAAATGTGGTTCTAATCTACCATATTGTTTTTTTAGGACCGTTTGAAACAATAACACAAAGTCTCACTGGAAGTTTAATTAGTAGTATCTCTGCTTTGAACACACAGGGCTGAACTTCAGCTTCGCCTGACAGGGCTTTGCTCACCTTCATTCCACTCTCTTCTTCCAAATAGGAAACTAGAACCTTTTGACTTATTGCTGACCTTCTGGGTGTGATTTAAGACTGAAAAAGAAAATGCCAAAAATATTTCTTATATAAAATATTGAGTATCACATAAAATGCTTGTATTTAAATAAACATTTAAATATATTTAAATTAAAATAATCCCTAGTGGAGAGTTCTCTTTCTGTCCCACCCCACACATGCTTTCCAAGTGCGTCTGCCCCTGGCATCAGCCTCTGGGTCCTCCGCTCCCCTGTAAGAGCCCCGCGAGAGCCGGGGAAGGGCGTGCTCATGGCTGACCCCTTCTTCATGTGCACCTGAAGCGGCTCACCTGCTGGGACGTGGCCAGCACACGGCGCCCACGGGTGCAACAAGCAGCCACTTCATCAGTGTGCGTGTGTCGGGGGGGGACATGGGGACACCCAGTGTGGCTTCTGCAGTTACAAGATGGCAAATTTCTACCTTGACTGACTCACTTGTCCTCTATGAGTCTTAGCTCGCTGGTCTGCTAAAGGGGATAGTAGGTACCCAGGTTAGGGCCTTGACAGGCTCAAGCAGGGAAGCATACGTCCAGCCATTAAGACGTGTCTGGCATCTTGTTAAAAGTCCTCACTTAGATTCCCAGCCCCAAAGAAGGGGGATAAGCTGCCTTCTGTAAAGTGGTGCTTAGTTGTTTATATGAAGTATGTGGCTCTGGCCACATTCCTGATGGCTGGTACCCTTGTCCTGGAAAACAAATGAAGCCAGGGGTCCAGACAGGTTGGAGCCTCAGGGGATCCACGGCTGGCCGTGAGTCACTGCACCCGCCTGCCCTTCCAGGCAGGGTCCATCCCCCAGTGGTGAGGGGTGCCAGGGACTTCAGCGCCACTGGGCCACCATGTTCTTTCTAAAACACAACGGGGACCTTGATCCGTTCAGGATGCACTGTTTGCTCAGAGCCGCCCCCGGTTCTGTCCACCTGTGGGGTCATGGGATCGCTGGCGGCTAGTGAAGTCTGCAGAGTGCTGCTGCCTCAAGGGCTGGTCCCTCGGAAGGGACTGGGTAGCTGGCTTCTGGCTTGCCTGGAGGTGGCTCCCGTCCTCTGTGAGGCTGATGCAAAGACCGTCCCGGATGCGACTCCAGCTTGGCTGACCCACAGGCACCTTCGTAGGAAGGGACAGGAAGATGGACACGAAGAGAACAAAGAGCCGGTTCAGCAGCAGAATCACAAAGGCCATGGGGTGCCAGCCCTGGAAGGAAAAGGCGTGTCCTCGAGCCTCAGGCTGGGGGAGGCGGGCTTTGGGGGGAGGCCTGAGCGCAGGGAGATAGGGCCCGGCAGGGCCACGACGCCACTGCAAGGGAGCAGGAGCCTCGGGTGCTCGTTGTTCTGCCTGCCACTGGGCACTGGTGGCCCTCAGGCACATGGTGTGCATGCAGGCCTGGTGACGTCCATCTAGGTTGCTCAGAATGATGTCTCCCGCCACCTTGTGGCTATTTTGGCATTCTCATTTGCAAGTGGTCAGTCAGAAGCCCAGCCTGCAACTCAGGGATGACACTTACTATTTTAACAGAAATAATTTAATATAGGAAATTGCCTAAATGGATGTGGGAAAATTGAAACTGGTGTATGGGGATGCTCATGACAAGACCCCAGTAATGTCAGGGGCAGCCCCACCCCACAAGAAGGGGACAGGAGGGCCCCAGGGCAGAAGGCCTGGAGGACAGCGACCCACATGCTGGCAGGAAGGGCTGAACCTGCCCACACCAGGGTCTTTAGGGAGGGCAGCTCCGGGTGTGTGGGAGCAGTGGCCATTATCAGGGTGGTGACATCAGGACAGCCCGGCGCAGCAGGAGGGAGGATCTCCCTTTCCCAAAGCCCAGTGGTCTCTGGTGGGTCCCCACTGGGGGAGCCTAACAGGATGCAGCTGGCACAAACAGATGCCATCCACAGGGCCTGGGCCCAGCACGCCAGCCAGGCCACTCTAGGAGGGCGAGGTGGGAGCTGAGAGCCTGTAACTAATAAGTGACACTTGAATGCAGGGGACTGCAGAGAAGCCCTGTCACTGGGATGTACACACCCTGGAGTACAGTTTTGCTCCCAGGCAAGTTGGCGTGACCCGGACACCCTCTGTTGAAGCTTGTTTTGTCACAGGCACAGGTGGCCTCCAATTACTTGTCACTATTTCCCACCAACATTTTTCATGTGCAGAAAGGTGTGCTGGGCCAGCTCAATGGGATGGTGATGGCGACGGAGACGGGGTGACGGCCACATGGCTGAGCCCCCACCTGGGCCAGGCATGGTGCTGACCGTGCTGTGCTGTCTGAGAGCCCAGCAGGTGTGGACTGGGGCATCCTCCATCAAGAAGTCATAGAAAAAGTGGAAACCTCACCCCAGGCAGCTAGAATGCAGCTTCCCACCACACCCGGGCACACTCAGGTCCCGCAGAGCTGTGAGACCCAGAGGGAGGTGGAAAACCAGGGTTGAAATGCATTTCAGCCACGAGCCTCAGGCCCAGCTGTGACCCGAAGTCCTCCTGCCAAGAACATGGGCTGGCCAGGTCTTGGGGGACCCAGGGGGTCCCCTCACCTTCCTAGCCAGGGAGCAGCTTTGTAAAAGCAAGCTGGCACCTGTGATCACAGGGAATTTAGATTCTAAAATGTGCACAAAATGTGTCCCTAATGACAGTTCGCTGCAGGGTTCCTGATGCACGGAGGTGGTCAGCATGGAGCACTCCCGCGTTTGATGGTCTGTGTGCGTGGCGAGCAGCGGCTGAGCCTCCTCTGATGTGGGCCATTTACATTCAGCCGGTTGCGTGGGCCTGCCTGTGCAGTGAGGACAGGAAGAGCGCCCTTTGGGGTGGCCCTCTGTGATGGATCGGCCAGGGGCGGCCATGTGGGGAAACGGGAGTGCCAGTGAGCACACAGGTGGCATCGCACACCCCCACCCAACGAGCAAGCCCCTTGCCTCTCTGGGGCCTCGCCAACCCCATTCGCAGGCACCACTCTTCCTGTGGTCAGTCTCCCTCCTGTTTCATGACGAAGCCAGGGCTGAGCTACAGGCCAGGAGGAGAGCCGGCTTTCAGCCCCTGGGTCTGGGTCCAGTCACCATGGGGCTCTCGGGCAGCCCCCGGGGAACCCCGTCCGTGGGCCGAGCTGGGGGACCCAGCCCACGGCACTCCCCCGCGGCTGCTCACCACTCTGCTCCAGACTCAGCAGTGGGTATGGGGTCTCTTTGGGAAAATGTTGAGCTGTCATAGAGTCGGGACCACATAGTCTGGTTTGAGGACACTGTCAACTGGTTTCCACCCTCAGAGCCACATTCAGCCCTGGGCAGCTTCCCCGCTGCGGGATGCACGGTGTGCATGGCTCTGCACTGCTCCTCCAGACCCAGGGCACCGGTGTCTGCAGGCTCTGTGCCCTCTGCTCTGCCAGTGAGCCCCCTGCTCCTCTCTATGATGGAGACCCCTTCCTCCAGCAGCACAGGGCTGCCTTCCTAGTGACCTCTGCCCCAGGCCACCTGGCTCCTGCTCCCCTGAATCTTTCTGCACAGCCTCTATGCCTCTGAGCTCTGACAGGTCTTAATGACAGTGTTCTGGGTACCCACTGGCCTCCCTGGCCTGTGAGCTGGGCTCACACCTGACTGTCTCTGCATGCTTCCAGCACCAGGGCAGGAGTCAGTGAATGTGCCCTGATGCACTGAATCAGCAAGGTGACCGGCTAGTGGGTCCCACTTGGGGGGTCTAATACTGCCCCTGGGTGGGACTCCTGGGTGGGTACACAGCCACCCCTTGAAAAAAGACATTCAGGATAAAAAGGTCTGTCACCAAGACCAAATGATTCCTTACCCACAATCCATGTCTCTGCTGTCTAACACCTGTGGACTGGACACCCTGCCGGCTCTTGCACAGGTAGGAAGGAGTCCCTCCAGCCACTCGGGCCCCTGGGCCCTTGGACGCCCTTTGTCTCTTAGCTCACTGAGGGCAGCTATCCTGGCAGATGGATTGAACTTATCCAAGTGCCACCTCAACTCCTCTGGGCTCAGGGCCCAGAGTGGCCCATGGGCAGGCACCAAGCCCAGACGGGAAGGGGGCACCCTCAGTGGGAGGGGCCTGGGAGGCCAGTGAGGTTGATGTGGCCCTTGCACCTACAAGGTGATTTTGAGAGTCTCCTAGAAGCATGGGGAGCCCTGCTCACCTGTGTCGTCAGGCATGCGTTTGATGACCGACTGAGCCCTCAACTTCATTTTAAGGGACTTATGTTGGTGGCCATGCTCCTCCACCCAGGACAATGAGATGGGCTGGACTCCAGTGTGCAGCCTGATACTTCTGTGCTGGCCTCTGCACCAGGGACCCCACCTGCCTGGCTCTCTGCACAACGTCTAGTGGCAAATCCACTATGAACCAAGAAGGGAAGAGTACATTTGGGAAGAAAAGACTCATCTGCTTTTCCTCCTTCCTTACTATTTCAAAGGCCGCAGACACCTCTGCAGATGTGAGCAGGCCAGGAGTACAGCCCCCCAAAGGTGCTGGCAGGCTTCCCGGCTGGCTCCTCTCCCCTCCACCTTCTGATGTCTTTCCAGGCTGGAGCTCCTGCTCAGATGAAACAGATGACTTTCTGGGCCCGCTTCTGCTCACAGCAGGCTGAGCAACAGTGACTGATTGGTTGAAACATGAGGATTAATGGGTATTTATATTTCATTAAATTTTATGCTCACTGGAGAATAATGCATCACTTGCAGATATTGAAACATATGTCAACCCTATCCACTTACATATAATTCAATTTGACTTAAATGCATTGATCAAATTTTATTAAAGTCCAATACATCTTCCAAAAAGGCCCACAAGCACAGGACTGTCCCTTCAGAATCAGGTGAAAGGAGGTAGTCATAGATAATTAAATTTATACCATTTTCGGGGGAAAGAGAGACCATTGTGGATGCAATTCTCACTGCAAGGTGACCAGGGCTGTGAGAAAATCCCATGAGTGAGATTATTAAGCAAATTCTTAAGTGGACACCTTACTCAGGTGGCCCCAGGGAGGGTCAATGTGAGTGCCTGCCAGGAGGGGATGACACTACTGAGCGCCTCCTGGGCGTGTTTCTCAGGGACGCAGGGCTGCACAGGCGCCCAGGATCCCCACCTGTGAACCACCCATCGCTGGGAAATCCATGGTGCCTGGGTGGTGCTGTCTGGTGCAGAGCACGGCCCCAGCCCTTGGTGCACCTTCCCCCACTTTTCCTCTTCCCTAGGCCGGCGTCCCCACCACTCCAAGTGCATTTGTGTGTGTTTAGTTCAGATCTTCTTATGGAAAAAAAAAGAAAAACATGCATACTGGTACTAGACACAGGTTTTAACAAATGTCTTGAGACTTTTGCTGTTGATTTAAAAATTCTAGAAATATGTGCACATGGTCCCAACATAGATAAAGTGTGTCATAAGTAAAAGGTGAACATTTCGTTGTAGAATAAAGACTGCCTCACAGAATATGGGTATTCACCATTCAGCTTAGCTTGTTGAATTTCTAAGACAGTCAAGGAAGTAGGACCTGCCTTGAATCCAGGGGTGTGTTGATTGATAGGCACCCCAACATGCCAGCTGGCTCACACAAGAACTCGAAGCAAGTCAATACATTTGGACCACAAATCCTGCTTAGAAAATGAGATTCTGAAATTGGGTCAGAGTTTCTCAAACTTGGCAAATGACAGATAGATACATAGACACACAGATGATAGGGATAGACAGAGGCAGGTAGGTGGGGTGGAAACAAGAGCTGCACAGAGAGTCAGGGCATGAGAAAGGAAAGGAACTTCCCTCAAATTCTTTGCAAAACCTTCAGCAAAACCACAGATGTTAACGCAGCAGTGTGCCCAGGGCTCTAGCTGCCCAGGGCTCATGGTTTTGGGAGGGGCCCTGTCTCATTACAGTCGGAGCCTCTTCCTCAAAGTGCCCATCAATACCCAGCAGAGCTGCCTAGAACTCAGAAAGTCCATTCAGATGCTGGGTTAGAGATGAAGCATCTCCAGAACTCCTTTGTGGTGGAAATTCTATTTCTTTCGCTTGAGTGGTAGTAACAATTGTTAAGAATACTGTTGCCCAGGTCTTTTATACATTGTAAACATGAGTGAGAAATATGGAGACCCATATACCTTCAAGAGGGTAAATGAATCAACAATGAGGAAGTCTCATTTTCCTTAAACCTACCTCTTACAAACATTGAAATAATACGTTGGTTTTGAAATAGCAAAACAAATGTCCTGGAAGATGCTTTATGGATATGTCTTTAGAAAGGGCCACCCACCTGCTCCCCAGGTCGGCTGCACAGTGCCCGAGGGGACACCAGCCTTTCTGCACAGACGTGGAGACCGGGTGTGTGGACAGCAGCCAGCAGCATTGAGAGGCTGGGAAGGTCTCAGATCCATGTGTCCCAAAGTGTACAGCAGGAGGACATGGGATTAGCTGGGATGGTCAGCCCCAGAAGGGGTACTTTGTAAAACTCCCATGGAGCAGCAGACTCATGGCCCACACCTCATGCAAGCTTCATTCAAGCACTTGGATCTCAGACACCCCTCCCTGCTGGCTGCCCAGGATCACAATGTGTGGTCCAGGACAGGAAAGGGGCTGTGGGGGCCCCAGCTGCCATCTCCCTGACCTGCCACCTCTGTCCACTGAACAGCAGGGAGCCCTGGAGGCTCTGCCAGGTCTCTGAATTCTGCTTGCTTCTCCACTTCCTAGGGAAGTTTTCTGGGAAGCTCAGCAGCCCACAAGTCCATGCGACCTTGCCACACGCCACTCCAGCCCCAGTGGGCCTCCCAGCCTCCTAGTGGCACCTGCAGCACCCAGACCAGCCACAGCTCCTCCGTCCAGAGCATTCCTCTCTCACCTGTGTGCCACACCCCCTTGAGCCTAACCTGTGCTGTGTTGGGACTCCAAGACTTCCTCAGCGGCCAACAGTTGGGCAAGGCCCGGGTGGCCTGGTGCAGGGCTTGTGCCATGGCATCCTAACTGTGGGGCAGCTGTGCCATGTACCCCCAGTGCCTAGAGAGGTGCCTGTAAGTGCCCATGTACAGTAGTGTCTATAGTCCCTGGTGTACCTTTAGGGAAGTTCACAGGGGCTTCATTTCAGCTCAGGGAGAATTTGCCAGCATGCATGGAGAGAGGCTCCCCAGGAGAACTCTGCAGGGTCCCCGGGGCCCATGCTGAGCCACCTGGCATGCCCACACAGTCTGGCTGCCTGTCTGTGGGGGGTCTGGCCTATTTTTCCATGTGTGGGGTCCTAAAGGGTGCTATCTGTGCTCCAAGAGTTAATTGGACAATGACTTTAGAAACATTAAGTTGAAATGAAATAGGTTTATTTTCTGTAGACAAAACCTCTAACATGTTTGTGGGCACAGAGAATGCACCGTGCGTGCTGAAGTACCCCACAAAGCCAATCTGCCATCAAACCTCTAAAGTCAGGGTGCTGACAGATCACTGGATACGGTCAGAGCTGATGCACTAGGCCCTACGTTCCTGAGAAATGGGAATTACTCCTATTCATCTTTTCATCTCTAATCATATTTAGGGTATCCAAAATATGATTAAGAATAAAAGAAGGAAGGAGGGAAGGAAGGAAGCTATTTAGTGACAAAAGCAAACCTATTTTTTCTTCCTTCCAGCAGCTCTGTCACCACCACCTGACACCTACTTCAGAGCCTGGTGCCGGGTAAGCCCCTCATAATGTCTCAGTGAATGCATGCATGCATGCATTTTATACTGAATTGATAATACCATATATAAAGATGCCAAAATTAATCTCATTTCACTTCTTGAAATATGAGGGGAAAAATGTGCTGCTGGCTCTGGAGACGAGCCAGGAGGCTTTACAGAAAATCACTGTGTGATGGCGATAGCTTTGTTCAAGAAGTCGGCTGTTCCGAGCCGGCCTGGGAGTCAACACACATGGCCAGCCAGGAGAAATGGGTAGGGCCTCCAAGGCCATGTGTGTGTGTGTGCGGGCGCGTGTGTGTGAAGAGAGAAGGGGGCGAACAAGCCATCTGCACATTCCAGTTCATCACATGGAGCACTTTTTAAAGACATCTGATTTGTGGTGCCTGGACCTCCTAACAGAAAGGGTGTCGGCCGTGACCGATGACGTGAAGCATGTCCCAGACCCCACCCACCCCATTTGCACAGGAGGTCTTTTGGGCTGTCTCTTCTGCCTCAGGCTGCATGGATCTCCCTATGTGGGGAAAAACCGGTGGCTGGGAGGGTCAGCCTGCAGCTCCAGGACCTGAAGCTGGCGGGTAGACAGGCCAGGCTGCTATGGGGGTCGAGGGCCAGGGTCCTCAGCTCTGAGGCCACGCTGGACCCGGTCCACCCCAGGGCGAAGGGCAGGGCTGCCTTAAGAGAGCAGGGTTCTGCCAGAGGGAGCCAGGTGCCCAGGGGTACTTGACCCTCATCCTGTGAGGCTGCCTGTCTTCCCAAGACACCACCCGCCCTGACACCTTTTGTCATGAAGGGCGGACCTCCACACCCATCCCTGCCTCTGCCCAGAGAGGAAAGCGGTCATACACCTGTGAGCCTGGAGACAGCTCCCTGGGGAGAGCTCACCAAACTTCCTCCCACACCCCCCTCCAGCCCACTGCCACCCCCCAGCTGGGGAACAGGGGCGCAGGATTGAACCCCCTTCCAGCAGGCACACAGCAGTGCATGCCTGGCCTCCTCCAACTGTCTGCGGACCCGGGCATCATTTCTCTGCCCCCTGTCCCTGGGAAAGTAAGCTTCCTGAGGTGTCAGGGCTGCTCCACACCTAACTGCTTGCCTGCATTCCAGCCCAAAAGAGTCTGTCATCATCACTTGTGGATTCAGCATTCGCTCATCCTCCCAGCCATTGTGATTTATTTGTAATGCCCATCAAAGTAGTCCCCGTTACCACACATCGCTTTCCCACAGTTCAGTTACCGGAGGTCGCTGAGGTCCAGAAGCAGATGATCCTCCTGTTGTGTCATCAGGAGTTCACAGCAGCAGAAGCTGCTCTGTGCTGAGGCAGTGTCACCCTCTCACTGCACCACGTGGGTGTTTGGTCATCCCACCTTAGAGCAGGAAGGCCGAGGGTCACGCAGAGATTGTGAGAGGGACACACGTCCCAGCCATCTGACTTTTCTCTCAGCATATTGTGTAACTGTGCTATTTTATTAGTTATCACCGTTCATGTCTTACTATGCCTAGTTTACAGGTTAAACTTATCACAGGTGTGTATACTTAGGAACCCCGAGCATTATAGGGCTCGGGGCTCTCTGCAGTTTCAGGCACCCCTCGGGGTCTCAGAATGTGTCCCTCATGGGTAAGGGGGAGATGCTGTCCTCACAGAGCTTCCTCGTCCTTCATGGACATGGCCAGTGATGAGGGGTGTGAGTCTCTGGGTGCACGTTCCCACCTGGTTCAGCCCTCGTGCTGTAAGCAAGCATCCTTTCTGCAGTCTATGTAACATCATGCTTTTTTAATTTTTGTGTGTACTGTTGGTGATTCTGCTGTGTGAGTGTGGTGGTGAGTGTAGTCCATTGTTCCTAAGCACAGGAAGGCTGAGCCGTGCCCACAGGCAAAACACAGGTGCTGGGAAGCTTCCTTCAGGCCTGAGTTCCCTATTAATGAATCAATGGTATATATTCAATGAGATGCCTTTGAACAGAAACACACATAAAACAAGGTCATGGGGTGACTGGTTGAGGACATTGCATGACCGTGGCTTATGGGAACGGAGCCTGTTTCCCCCAGGAGCGAAGGCTCCCTGTGGGCTGATCTGTGTCCTCATGGCTTTGCAGAACACAGCCACCATAGACGGTGGGAATGAATGCTGGTGACCATCTGCACCTGGTCTCTTGGTGACTATAGACTCCCCAGAATTTAGGATGGATGAGTCCTTGGTATAGATCTGCTCTCAAACCCAACTGCACGTTAAAGAACCTGTGAATCTTAAAAAACTTAAAGCAAAATATAACCAAACATTCTAGGATGACTCCTCCCATTCTGAGAATCTGTTTTAATCAGACTGACAGAGCCTGGACCTTGGTGTTTTTCAGGCCAACCCCGCTGCTGGTCCAAATGTAGCCAGAGTTGACAGCCTCTAGTGTATCCAAGAGACCATTTGGGGTAGTTTCCTAGAAACAAAGAAAATCAAAACCAACATGCCCTAAAAGGAAGCCATAGCCCCCATGGTAGCCAAGGAAGCCCACAATTACCGTCAGGGTCTCTCCCCCAGCCCCCAGCCCCAGCCCCAACCCAAGGTGGGTTCCACAGCCCTGCGGGAAGATCCTGTCCTCGCTGCGGGATCGCATCCCCTCTGCAGTCCCGCAGGGTAGCACAGTGGCCACACCTCAGCCTCTGGGTCCGGCATCTGGGATCCAAATCCTACTTACCCCACTGTGTTAGGTCCTCCAGAGAAATGGAACAAATATCTGCATGATTTATTGTAAGGCACTGGCTTATGTGACTGTGGAGTTAGAGAGGCCCCACAATCTGCCTGTGTAAGCTGGAGATTCAGGGGAGCTTGGGTGGGGGTGTGGGGGGGTGTGGGGGGAGGCGCCTGCCCAGGTGGGAAGGCCTGAGCGGGCACAGGAGGCGGGGGCAGGGCAGAGGCCCAGGCCCAGTGCTCAGGCAGAGAGAGGGACTTCCGCTGTCCTCCTCCTTTGTGTCTCATTAACACCTTCAAGGGTTTGGAAGCCCCCCACACACTGGGGAGGGCCGTGCTCTACTCAGCCCACTGATTCGGATGCTAATCTCTTCCGGAAACACCCCCTGCGGAGCACCAGCAATAATATCTAGCCAAATAGATGGGCACTTTGAGGTCCCCTGTGGTGGACACATGAAACTAACCATCAGGTGATAAGATCTTAGGGAGCCAGGGATGCCCCCTGACCCTCGGAGAGCCGCCATAGTGGGGTGGTGGGGGAGCAGTTCACCTGCCCTGACATGCTTTGAGATTAAGAGAGCGAGAAGCATGCGGCCTGTCTGGTCCCTGGCCCGGTGTGTCTTTATGAACTCTGACGGAGACGAGACTGATACCATCCTGCTTTCTTAGCCCAAGTTTAAACCAATGGATAAAGACAGAGGAGCAGACAGGTAAGGGAAGAAGACCAGGTATGGGAATGCGGCTGACAAAGGAAATGCAGACGAGGTGGGCCACAGCCGGGCCTTCCCAGGGGGTCCAGGACTCGGAGGCTGTTCCCGCTCCATCCCGGAACTGGGAACACCGCCTGGCCCAGCAGCCAGAGCTGCTCGCTGCCCTGGGAGGATCCAGGTGGAAATCACTCCCAGTCTGTTTTGCACCCCAAATTATGTCTACTCTTACTACCCAACCTAGACTGTCAGAGACCAAACACTATATAAAGGTACTCAAGCAAAATGCCAAAAATACATGATAAAGCCTTGGGGAACTATGGAACTGTATGCAGTGCACATTGAATTTATTCACTCTGGATTTTACCCCTGCACAGCCTCCGGTGGAGAGGTGCCTGAGCCCCAAGAGGGTGGAGCCTCTCAGGGGCTGTGTCTGAGCTGCTGCAGAGGGAGGCGGCTCCTAGAGGGCCTTGACTTTCCCATGAGCCTCACCTTCTGAAGGGTCACGAGACCCTCAGGAACATCACAGCACAGCCTCTACACCCTCCAAACATGGGCCAGTCGTGCCTGCCACCTCCAGAACCCAGAAGGTGGTGCAGCCCAGGGTCAAGGCTCCTTGGCATTGAGGCCTATTGGCTCTGTGATCAGCAACTCAGGCTCCATAGGACGTGTATGCCAGCAGGAGGCTGGCTATGGGGTGGAATTCTCACGCCTGGGGGAGGCAATAACTCAGCTCTGAGATGGCCAACCCCCTCTCGCGGTCCAGGCATTTGTGCTGGCAGGGGTCCCAGCGCCCAGCCCTGGTCTGAGCTCCTCCCTGCCTGGTCTGGCCAGCACACAGCCTTCGTCCCATGAGTCTAGCCTCCTGCTGAGGGAAGTGCGTCACCTTCTTCCAAAGGTCTAGAGAGAGAACCATGTCTGCAGTGGCTTAACGAGCTGCGATACGGTGTGCTAGGAAGCAAGCCGGTTCTCACATGTGCTCATGAATGTGCTCATCCAACAGGCTGGCACTTAATTTGCCAAATGGGAGGTGGGCTCAGACCTTAGACCGCCGGAATGTGACCTACAAGATTGCGACATAAATGCACACTACCTCAGTCCAAATACTTTACTTGACTGGCTTCCTTTTAAAACATGTCTTAAGTTTATTCCCTTGCGTGTAAAGTGAGAGTTCATTCCTGAGGTGCTGGTTAGCTAGGGCCAAAACGAGGGTCCTATAGAGAGAAGCCCTGGGTCACAGCCACAGTCTTTCCCTCTGGGCAGAGGTCCTGGGACGTCTGCCGCTGTCCCCAGGCAGCCGGCTGTGTGGCGGCAATGACTGGAGAGCAGGTGGCCGTGCTGAGAGAGCGAGGCCCTGCGACCCGCTCCTTAGCCCTGCGAGGGTGAGGCCCTCCAGCAAAGCGTGCCCTGTAGTGAAGTCAGGAACCAACTGATCTTTAAAGGGAGAGTCCACCTGGCATCCACCAGCACCAGGGAAAAGAGCGGGAAGAGGGTCAGCCTGGTTCGGTGACCTCAGCACCTGGCAATTGTTCAGCTCAGCTGCTTCAAGAGAAGCGAAATGGCAAGAAAGCAAAGCAAGGTGCCACCACGCCCGTCCCTGCCTGTGTGTGCTTCCATTCAGCCAGGAGCCCAGCGCACACTACCAGCTCAGCATGGGCCCTAGGGGCTGGTTGGTCAACCAAAACCAGCTGCGGATACAGGGAGCTCCAGCCACTTAGGAGGAGAGACAGTGGGCGGGCACTCATTAATCGTGCCTACAGGGAAGGGGCACATTAGGTGGTGAAACATGGGCGCATCCTGCCTCTCTAGGCCAGGGTGAGATGGAGACCCTCATAGATGCCTGTGCTCATCCTGGTGGAAGACGCTAGGGGCAAAGCCCAGCTCCTTGGCTGCACTCCCCCCAGTTCACAGAACCCAGCCAGAAAGGGCAAAGTAAAAAGGTTTGGCTTCTGTTCCGATGAACTTGCCTGTGGTTCTGAATGTTTTCTGCAGTGCATAGTTTAACTCCTTGTTTATCACCTTCCTCTCCATGATGAACTCTCTGTTTTATTTTATGCCAAGACCATTTTGATGAAAAAGAGTTTTATGTAATAAATTTCTGCATTTCTCTAGGCTGGATGGAATCCAGAGACATCAGTTGATCTTGGTTTTATTGTCCCTGTACCTTCCTCAGAGCATTCCCTCCAACACCCACACACCCTTTCCTGGGCCCTAGGGAAAGAACACACCAGAATCCAAGGAGGAAGAGGGCATTCAGGTTTCTAAATACTGCTGTCCCCGCAGTTGGTACCTTCTCATTGTTCTGGTTTTAAATGCAAGGCAGAATCCCTGGGAAGGCAGGGCCTCCTTGGTCTTAAGAACGAGGCTTTCTCCTTAGAAGGATGTGCTGGGAGAGGCAGTGGCGTGTTGTTCCTTAAATTAGTTGAATACACAGATCCCAAGTCTTGGGCACAGAGTGAATCCAGGAACAACAGATTTGGAAGCAATTGGCCATGTCAGTAAAACGGCATTAGGACCCACCCTCTGGGTTCCAGGGAAAGTAACAGCCTAGGAAATGCAGAAAAATCATAGAGTCAAGGCTGCTGTGGGGCCCCTCACCCCATTTCCATGCTCTATAGATGGGGTGGGATGGAAAAAATGGTCAAACATGTTTCTGTCTGTGACCCTGAAAAGGGTCAACTGGGAGATCAGCAGCAGGAAATGTCCCTTGCAGAGGTCCAGAGAGGTTTGCAGCTAGGGGGACTGTGGGCCGCGTGGCTGTGGGGATGTTTCCACCCTCATGGGGCTGCCCACGTGGCTGAGAATGGCCAGGGCCATGGAGAGGCATCCCACTGAGATGGACACCCTGGCAGTGTGAGCCGGGTACATGGCTGCACCAGGGGCTGGGCTGGGAGGTGATCATGAGAGAGGCTTGTGGTGGTGACCAGACTTCAGGGCTGTGCTCAGAGAAGCCACACTCTTGGCCATGACCACAGGACAGGACTGGAGTTTGTCTGAGAAATCCCTGAATTTGATTTAACTTACCTGTAAGAGAAGAATGAGGTACTATTTCTACCATGCAGAAACAGAAGTCAGAAGTCACCACATTGGTTAATGGCAGAGGCGGAGGCCCGTGGCTGAGGGTGGACAGGTTTGCCCCACGGCAGGTTTCTGCGGGCCCTTCTCCAGCCTCCCCCAAGCCTGGGCCAAGGGCCTCCACTCAGGGCTCGGGGAGGGACTGAGTCCCAGCAGTTCAGAAACCTTGTGATCACTTCCAACTTCTTTGAACCAATAGAGAGAGCAAAGTCAGCATTTAAAGGAAATTAAACTTGCCAAACAGGTATTAGAGAAATAAAGTGTTTTAGTTCAAATGCAGTAAGTGGGTAATAAGCTGCTGCAACTGTGGGCAGGCAGGCGGGAGAAGGCTGCTCCCGTGCTAGGGATGCGAATGCCATGTGGTGCCCCTTCCATAGTGAGAGGACAGAGAATGGAAGAGGATGTGTTTGTATCTAGATCTGCAGGCCGCTAAGATAGTGGCCACCTCCATATAAACTTGTGTGCACTGCCTTTGACCCCAGAGCCCTTCCCACTGTGAGTATGGATTGTTATGGCCATACCTTTGTGTATTGCTGTGTAGCAAACCATCCCGAAGGTTCTGGGCTTTGAACAACACCTGTATCATCTCATTCCATGGCTCTGTGGTTCAGGAGTGTGCAAGGCTTAGTGGGATGGTTCTCCTCTGCCCTGTGGCCCTGACGCTCAGTGCAGGCACCCAGCAGAGGGCTGGTCGTAGATGCTCAGGATGGTGCCCTCCATGTCTGGTTTGGCTGGAAGCCTCACTAAGCCAGGACTCCTGACCTGACTGCCTGCAGGTGGCCCTCTGGTGTGTGGCCTTGGGATATCCGGATTTCTGATGAGGCACCTCAGGCTGCTGCTCATGGAAGGTAGACACTGGGTGGTCGTTTATGACCTAGCTTCGGAAGCCACGTGACATCCCCTCTGCCTTGCTTTCCTGGATGAGGCCGTCGAAAGCCCACCCAGACTGATAGGGCAGACTGTGCGTGGATGCCCCTTCCCATGGGGAACTTCCAGGAATCTGCAGCCATGTTTGACAGCTGCCGCACTTGCCAGCCACTGTGTGACTTCCTGGGGTGACTGAAAACCCCTGGTGGAGTAGGATGCTCTAACGGGGTGCCTGCCGCCGTGAGCCCTTGCTGATGGCTGATCGCCAAGCCTTCTGGACTCAGCAGTCAGCATTGCTCACTTTTCAGTCTAGGACTTTTAGTTGCAAATTCAGAGGACGCTAATGTGAATTATTTTCAATGACAATGACTAGAAAAAGCCTTCTTATGAACCGACGAAGTCGTCAGCTACTTGTTATGAGTTTATAACAGACATGGGTGGTGAGGCAAGTGTCCCAGGTCACTGAGGGGTGCCTTGCAGAGGACCCCGGCGGCTAGCATGTCCCTGACCCCACATCTGGGTTGTGGCAGGTGGTCTAAGGCGGGGAGTGCTCTGGGCTCCAGATGGTGGGGTGTGCCCCAGGCGTGCAGCCTACCTCCACGTTTAAAGCAATAAAGGTTCCTTCAAAGATTAGCAGCCTTGGCTCTGTGCTTACTGGATGATTGCCTGGATCTTAATAAAACAATTAGGAAAACTGGGATGCTGGCAACCTTTGGAAAACAGCTACTCTACCAACCATTTCAGTCGGAAACCAAAAATGGTGATGAAAACTGGCAAGGCTCTTGTGAGCAAATTCCGTTTTATTTTGTTTTACATTTTTAAAACAATAGAGGGCAGAAGTTTCAAACTGATTTCAAAAGCCTCCTTGTACGTTTTCCCTTAATTCTAACAATATTTTCCTATCAATCCTGAGCTTTGCACTGACACTGGTCACTTATGACAATGTGATAGCTTATGGGGTTATGTGGATCTTAGCAAAAGAGTTGTTTAAAAAATATCCTACTTATTCCCAATTCTCCCCACATTTTGTTGCTTGGCTCAGAGTTATTAAAGTTGAGTTAGCTGTTTTAACCCATCTCGTGGATAGATAGATAGGTAGATGCTAAGTTAGATAGCTGGCTGATAGATAGATCTAGATGATAAAGACAGTAAACATTTCCAGAGCTGAGATCCTGTGAGGTGGATTTCCTAGCGTGAAGGATGTGAGATTCATACTGCTTAGGGAGGCAGTAGTCATGATAAATGCAATAAAGCATAAACATGCATTGAATGCACTCATGCACCAGGATCTGTGTCCATCAAGCTGCCCCCATTCCATGCTGCCCCCACTTCACAGGGGAAGAGACTGTGACCCAGGTCTGGAGACACTCCGTTCGGCTGCAGCCTGGAGCAGCCAGGATGGGACCCAAGTCAGGACCACATGGCTGACCACACGGCTGGCCCCTGTGGGTGCCGCCAGCCTCTGCAGAGCCAGCCCCTCAGCTGCCGCCACCAGGCCTCCCTGGGTGGGGGCCTTTGTGCCCTCCCTGCCCCCCTCCCCCTCTGCCAGGGCGTGCCACTTCAGACTTGGGCATGTGGGGCAGGCTGCAGTGCCTTCCGTGTGTTGGGGGCATTTGCAGTGGCCCTGCCTCTGCTCCCAAGCGTGTCCCTCCACAGCGTGACAACCCCAATCCCCCCACACTTCACTTGACCTCTTCTGGGGCCAAGTTGCCGTGCTGCCATGAGAACCGCCACTCTAAAGTGACCGAACTGCTTTTTTAAAAATTATATACGTGATTAAAATTGTGTACTTTTCAATATACAGTTTGTGTAATGTGGAGACTCCAAATGATCCTCCTAAACTTCCCAGAAGGAGTGAATGCCCCTTCCGCTGGCCCCTGCCCTGAAGAGATCAGAGCACACAGCCGAGACCAGCTCGTCTGGGACCGTGCCCGCCCAGGGTCCAAGCGCTGTCTGGGAGGGGGACTGCCAGCTGCCCTCAGTACGGTGGCCGCAGGGGCAGTGGGACTGCGTGGGGCGCCTGCTCAGGGGGCTCCGTGGGGCCCTCCGGGGCTAGGGCGTCCCTCTGCCTCTGCACGGCCGAGGACCCGTTCACAGCACCGCCTCGCTGGCTGTTGCAGGTACAACCTATCTGGAAATTTAGATACTAGAGTGTCTAATAGGGCACCATCAATCTTTTATAGCGAGAGAACACATAAATTATAAACAAATCTGTCCTTTGGTCTCGTAGAACAGCATGCTCATCAAAGAGACACAATGGAAATGTATTTGCCTGTGCAGCCCGCCGGTCCCCTCCGCTCTGGGGCTGGCTGACGGACAGCCCGGGAGCCGGCGGCATTGTCCCATCTGTCACTGCACACTTCCCTCCTGTTGTTTTAAGTAATCAATATGGGGCTGAAATCACCTACTGCTACCTCGACTACCTCCTATTTTGTCCACTCATAAATTATGGATCTCTGCACAACATCAAGTCTACAATTTCGATTGCATTTGCTAATCATTGATCAATAATTCAGGAGCCGCTCCTTCTTCAAGGCCCCTGGTCTCCTGTAGCATATGGCTCCACTGACACGGAGTGCGGAGCCTTCTCACAAAGAGCAGCGGTGCAAGAGACCCGTGTAAAGTTGTTTCTTCTTCTCCCCTTCGTGTGGCTGACGAGGTGACTTTGTACCCGGGCCACACATGCCCTCGGCTGCTGCACTGAATGACGGGCCACACAGCGGTGTCTGCTGGGCATGGGGACACCAGGCACTCAGCACCAGAACGGTGCCCTTCGGGTTTGTGTTGCCTGTTCTGGCCTTGTTGCTGAACCGACTCTCGGGGGAGGACTTTTCCTTCTCCCACACTGTCTGTGGCCTGCAGCCGGCCACCTGCCCTCCCATGCCTCCCGAAGTCCCATGTGCATGCTGTAAATCGGAATATTATACCTCCCCACACTGCTGGGCCAGAGGAATTTGAAACCTTGAGCTATTTTAAGATGTGCTCTTACTGTTGTGTGTGTGTGTGTGTGTGTGTGTGTGTGTGTGTCTATGTTAGAGATCTGTTTCCATCCACCTCTTTATATTTTCATTGTGTCCTTTCAATGAGATGATGAAATAAAAATAGCCATCCTTTCAGAAATCCTCCTGCCGTGTTTATCACAGGTTGCCTCCATTGGAAAGAATCCTTTATTTTACCCTCCTGGAGGGCAGCGATGTGGAACCTGTTTATTGAGTGGGAAGCCACCACCCACGCCCTGCACGGTGCAGGGAGAAGTGACTGACTCCCCGGAGGCAGCAGAGACAAAAGGCAGTCACAGAGGGTCCTGGAGGGGCCTGCGTCCAGGGCACAGCCCAGCCCCCTCCCAGGAGCAAAGGGCATCGTGAGGGGCCTCTCTTGCCTCCCGAAGCGCAGACCCCTCCTCCCCCTGGAGCCGAGGGAACCATCCCTGGGGCCGCTCTGCGTCAGCCATTGTCACCAGCCCTGCAGGGAGCCGCCGCCAGGAGTCCTCCGTAACTTTTAAAAATTCTGAAAAAAGAAACAGCAGGAGGGTCAGAGAAGATGGAGAAAGGAAAAGGTTTAAGACTCTCTGTGGCACAAAGCAGACAGGACAAAAGCATGGGAGATGGAGAGAGAGCAGCTCTGTTTTCAAGCTAGAGAGAGAAAAGGGAGGAGCAGCGGCTCTGAAAATTTAAGTGAAAACGAAGAAAATTAGAATGGGATTGGAAGCAAAAGAGATGAGAAAAGAAAAATGCTGACCAAAGAGGTCAGGCTGTTGCACGCCCACCTGCCCCCTTCCCACCCCCACCCTGGCCCTCGTGCGCCTGGCTGGCCGGCTCCGTCCCTGGGCCTAGGCTGCTGGTGACTGCAGAGTGCACGTAGCTGGTAGCAGTTGGCATAGAGAATAAAGTGCAGTATTATTTCCCTTTGCGGTTGTCCTAGTGATCTGGCACACGCACGCCCCCTCGCCCCCGAGACCCCGGCCTCTGATCAGACCCCCCACCGCCGGTCCTCATGCCCAGAGACCTGGTGGAGGTGGGGGTTGTGAATCTAATTTCTGAGGCCAAAGCAAATTGCCCTGGACAGCCAGGTACTGAAAATGCCTCCAGTGGGGGCAGATGGTCTCAGTCGTCCTAGCAGATCTAGAAAGGCTGCAGACCAATGGTCACCAGCAGTGTTTGAAACGGAGCTGTCAGCTCATAAGCACAGCTGTCTCTATAAAGAAAGCCAGAAACCCACTGAAGACCTTCCTCTGACTTTCGGCGCTAAAGCCTGTGGGTCACCATGGCTACTGAAGGTAGTGCCAAGGTCACTGACCAGGGAGGGTGGTGGGTAGTGTTGCCCCCTGAGATACAAAACTGTCCCCAAACATCTCAGGAGGCACCTGGTTCCCTGAGAGGCTGAGGGCAAACCACGTGCCCATCCCTTTTTGGGAAACAACCTCACAAACATCTCGCCGCCTGTGCACGTGGGGAGAAAGACCTGCAAGTCTCTCTGGGGGGCCAGAGGTGGGCGATGCTCTTTGACTGGGCTGAGCCCTTGGGAGGGAGGAGCCACTCAGAATGTACATGTGCTTATTGGCTGGGGGACCACACCCTGGGCTCAGTAGCCCCCACCCTGGGCTCAGGGTCTAGACCCAGGAACTAATCTAACAGTTGGGGAGAACCGAGAGAACCTGAAGGCCCTTCTGATTTTCTGATTTTCTTTTTTGTAGCTTGGCCTGCAAGCATCTAAGTCAGACCTGGAGTGGATCCCACTGGCCCTGTGACGGCTGGTGCTTCACCGAAGATGAGGGGTAGCTGGGCTCAGAACAG
This sequence comes from Manis pentadactyla, assembly GCF_030020395.1. Taxonomy (NCBI): domain Eukaryota; kingdom Metazoa; phylum Chordata; class Mammalia; order Pholidota; family Manidae; genus Manis; species Manis pentadactyla. The sequence goes on along the minus strand of NC_080020.1, from coordinate 140,386,875 downwards.
TCCCTTGAGGCATGTGCTTTCTCAGCACTTCCGTTGGCCCTGGATCTCACCCTCCCGTCATCTGTGCATCCCTCACCCATCATCCATTCACCTACCTGTCATCTGTCACGTATCATCTATCTACCGATGTTCTGTCACCTGATCGTGTATCGGGTCTTTCCTGCTGACAGCCGCCACCTTTCTTTCGCTATATTAAGAACCCGTAGTTTTCCAACCGACAGCCGCTGCCCCCTGTACCTGCTCACCCCCCCGGTGACGGGATTCAGATTGTCCCCCAGCACATTCTAGGCCCTCCTTGGAGCAAGACCATGAAGGGATCTGATGGGTTCCGGGAGGAATGCGGTGAGTCCGTTTCCGTCCAGCCCCTGTCTCGACCCTTGTCTGAGGAGCCCTTGGTGCCCCCTGCCCGGCTTCCCACAGGCTGACTGGCCGGGGGTGTTAGTGACTACGAATTCCCATTAAAGACGGAGGGGTGTTTCTTTTCTAGCCTCACATCTCAAAGAAGCTCCCAAAATCCCAGAACAAGCCATGATGCCCCCAAGACACATGCTGCACCTCCCAGCCTCCAAGCCCATGCTGTCACAGAGCCCTTTGTCCTCGTCCCTGCCCCTGCTCTCCACATCCAGCCTAAAGCCACCCATTCCCTCTGCGAGACTCCCACCCATCTCCCTCTGTCCCCACAAGCCTCTCTCCTCCAGACCATACGTGGCACCATTCCTGGAGGCTCGGCCCTCCTGTGTCTGGGTCCAGGGTGCACACGGGTGGGAACAGGGCCTGGGCCTTCCCAGCACGCAGTCCCTGGTGGTGCCTCACCTGGTCTGTGTGCACCAGACCTGCGTGTGGGTTCACCCGACACATCAGTGACACTGTGGCCAGGTGTGTGTGGTGCCACCGCCCCTTTGCCCCCTTCCTTGTCCCCATGCCCCTGGCCTGACCTGGGCTCACTGTGGCCGGTGATGGGCATGTGGATTCGGCCTCAACTTTTTTGTCTTTTTTGAAACGTACACACTTCTCTTTACTTTGATGACATGTCTGGGTGCCTCCCTTAGCTTGGGTGTGTGTGCACATGCATGTGGGCTCCGCGTGTGCATAGCTGTGTAATGGAGCTGACGCTGCTCACAGAGAAAATGCTTGCTAGGAACCTCAATGTCAGCCGTCCCCCAGGCCCCTGTTCATCCTGTTTCCAGCCCCACGCATTTGGCATGTTTTCCTAGAGGCTTGTCGGCTTGGCTGTGGGTCCGGGGCCTGTGGGGAGTGGCCTGGGTTCCTGGGGGATCTGGACCACGTGCTCTGTGGGCTCAGATGGTGCAGAACCAAACGGCTTTTCTCAGCCCAATTTGGAATGACTACTCCAGCTCCCCTGCCTGAGCCCTTTCAGGTCCAGCGCAGACTTACAACAACACAAAGCAGCCGAGGGCACCTCAGTGTCAGCCTTCCAGATGTTTCCTCAGAGAAGAAAGACATATTTGTAAGGTACCTTCAGCTTCTTGCCCTCTTCAAACTCCAGCTCAAGTAAATCCTGAAAACACGGCAGGGTGGGGCGCTCGTGTTCATCACATCCACACGCTCACCATGGTTTCTGAAATTTCTGTAATGGCTGGCGCAGTTACACGAGTCACCCCTTCCCCTTAAAGCTGGGGGCAGATATCCCTGAGTGCTGGGCCAGTCTTCAGGAAGCAGTCATCACTGGGGACCAGCCCCTGTCAGGAGGAGGGACTGCCCTGGGTCACGGGGCATGGCTGCGGTGGGGGAATGTGCTGCTGCACCTCCCTGCAGGACATGAGGGGAAGGGGTCCCGTGGCCTCCCTTTCCCAGGCTAGGGGGGCCCCTGAGCACCTACATGGCCACATCTCCTCCTCCACCCCACCCTTGGGCGCAGAGATGTGTTGGCCAGCGTTCCAGGGGCCGGGCCACTGTGCAGAGCATTGCTGTCTATGCAGAAATGTGGAGTTTCTCCCAAGAGCCTCTTCAATATGCTCCAATTACTTGATTCATGGACCTTCCTGAGCCTGGAATTAATTGTAGGGCCTGGAAAGTAACAAGTCAAGTTCAAGTCCTTCTTAGTTACAGTCCTGTCTCCACACGCCCATTATTTATGTCGGGGGGAAAGCTATGCACACTTCCGACCGGTAAGTGTGAGGTTGCCATGACTTAGTGAGGTGTTTGTTCTCTGTCCTGACATTGTGCTTCCTTGAGCTTGACGACTGCACGGTCTAGACCCACGATGTCCCGTCTCAGGGCCACTGGCCATGTGGGCCACTGGCCATTGGAAATGGGGCCCTGCGAATGAGGAACTGAACTTGAAATTTTAGTCTTAATTAATTTTATAAGTATGATGGGTCTGTGACATGTATATTTTAAGGCTGAAAAAATGTAAATCATTTTCATCTTTTGTTAGCATCTGACATTTTGTTTGAACCATAGAAAATCTGATGCCCCATTTGAGATGCAATAAAACTGTAAAACGGTCACAGATTCTGAGGACTTAGTCCGATAAAAATGAATGCAAACTATCTCATTAATAATTGTTTATATTAATGACACATTGTTGTGATCCTATTCTGGATATACAGATTTTTTTTTTTATTTCACCTGTTACTTTTCACTCCTCTTAAAAATGGATGCTAAACAATTCAAAACTATCCATGTGGCTCCCATGATGTTCCTATTGGGCAATTTTGATTTAGAAGGACAGCATCTAGATCTGAAGGCGAGCAACCCGTGAGCAGTGACTTTGGAGCAGGTGGCCCCCGGGTGCTCTCCAGTGCAGGGGAGGGTCTCCCCCAGGCTCTCTCCTCTTTGGAGCTGGAGTGCAAAGTGGCGGAGCAGGAGGACTTCTGAGGCCTCTCAAACGTATTTGGGAAAACTGCATTTTCTCTTGCATTCTCTCCCCTTCCCTCTCTCCTCCAGGGGCCCATGGGAGCCCTACAGGCCTCTCTGAGACAGGGGTGCTCCGGATGAGGTGTAAGCTGTGAAAGTCCAGGGAAACCCAGTGATGGGTGGTCAGTGGGGTCTGGTAGGTTGGCCATGTGTACCTGGATTTTTCAGAAGCAGCTGAAGTTGGTTGGGGAGTTAACTTGCCCTAAATCATTTAATAACCATTTAATAACAGGGTTTAAGTGAAGAGTTATTAGAAGCTGATGAAAGCAGGATACATAACCTGGTATCAGAAAACCCAGCAGGAGACCTAAAGCATGTGCAGAGTTTGCTTGTCACTGCAGAGGCCATGCCCCTCTAGAAGCCAGTGAGAGCAGGTTCCGAGTGCAGGACGTTCCCCACTCACTAGCCCACCATACAACAATGGGGAGGGATACTGCATGTACACCTGCTCCTGGGCAGCATCTGCTTTCACGTACATTTTTAAATTGGGCTGACTGTGGCCAACAGAATAGCTGTAGTCAGAGACCCCTGAAGACTCCTTTCCATTCCAGCTCAAGGTCAAACAACCTTAAGACCACCCCATGTTCATTGAAATTCCCCCAAGGGTCCAGGCATGTGCATCAAAAGGTTAATCAAAGGACTGATATTTTTAGGAGAACTAGTGATTCCACATACTAGGTCAGCTGTATATTTTAGTAATAGGTTTATTGAGGCACAACTCACATACCATAAAATTCACCCCTTTAAAGTGCTCGGTTCAGTGGTTTTTCATATATTCACAGAGCTGTGAACCAGTATTGCTAACCAACTTTAGAGAACTTCCAGCACCTCTAAAGGAAACTCTGCATCCCACTCTCTCTTTCTCCTGCCCTGAAGACCACTGGGCCACTTTCTACTCTTCATGCTGCTTCTTTGCGAAAGGCAGCAAAGAGGGGTTAGCACTTGAGGCTGGTCTTTCGGGAGATGGTGCAGAGGCAACAGGCAAATGTGCTTCAAACCCCAGGTGTGACTTCAAGTGGCATGGTCTGCTCATGCTGTCACAACACAATACCACAGGCCTGGGGGCTGAAACAGCAGACATTGACCACTCCCAGTTCTAGAGGCCAGAAGTCCAAGGCCAAGGTGCTGGTGGTGCTGGGCTACGGTGAGGACCCTCTTCTGGGTGCAGACAGCATCTTCTCACTTGTCCACAGATGGAGGGCAGAGGAGAGGAAGAGCTCTCTGATGTCACTTCCTTTAAGGGCTTTAACCTCATCCTAATCTTTCCACTCTCATGATCTAACCCCTGTCACCTCCAAACACCCCATTACAAACACTTGCAGGCTCAATGCTTCAGGAATTTTGAGGAAACCCACTCAGTTCACAGCAGACAAACATGAGAGAGCATGAGGCGATGGAGCTGGCAGCGGCTCAGTTATCTGCTCTAGCTCCAGGCAGCTCTTTAATAAACATAAATTCCCAAACCTGCTCTGATTCAGCCAGAAGAGTATAGTCAGGTCGTGGCTCTGAGCCAGCAGGAGTTGGGAAACTTAGTAGTCTGAGTGACAGCCATGCTGCCAAGCCCCGAGGACACTGGCTGTCAGGTGGCGACGGATGCCCATAGAACAAGGCCGAGCATCTGCCTTTATCAGAACACAGATGGGCACCCAGTTCCTAACTTCAGGCAGCCCTTCAGGTTCTACATGTGCTTTTGCTGACAACACTGGCAAGGCCACTAGCTGTGGCACCAGCAATCACAGGCAATGTGCTTGTGTCACAGTCACTTCCTGCCACACATCAAACTGCTGCTTTGTCAGTGACCAAAATAGTAAAGAAAATAACACCATGAAAACCCAGGAATGTCAATCAAATTCTCGTCAGTGTCACTACACACCAGCTGGAATGGTAAAGCGAGCCCAGCAGAAAATGCCAAGTGTTGGTGAGCAGGTGGAGCAACAGAGATGCACACATTACTGGTGGGCATGCAAAATGGCCAAGCTGCTCTGGAGACAGCGTGGCAGAATGCTAAAAAATCAAACATCCCTACCACTCAACAATTCCGCTCCCAGGACCTGCCCAAGAGATATGAAGTCACCACTACACATGCACTTGCATGTGAACACTCACAGCAGCATTGTCCCTAAAAGCCAAATACTGGGAGGATGCGAGGGTCATCTTCCAGTGGGCAGACAGCCACACTGTGCCTACAGCCACACTGCGCCATGCATCTACCCCGCAGTAGAGATGGATGAACATGGCTACACACGCTGTGGGAGAGGCCCTGGAGAATTTTGCTAAATGAAAAAAGTTAGGCACAAAAGACTCACTGAGTAATTGCATTCATACCTAAATCTAGAAATGACAAAATATAGAAAGCAGATCGCCATGCACTGGTGCCAGACTGGAGAGGGTGCCCACTGCCTATGGACAGGAAGGAACCTTGGGAGTGGCACACAATTGCCACACAGTGCAACTGTCCTTAAAATGGGCCTCAGTTAATACCTCCTCAATGACAATGCACAGAAACTGGCATGACTAAAATAAGTAGAAAGAAACCAAATAAAGCCGATAAAGGAAGCTGAGAGGCAAAGCAGTGTGTGTCTCCTGACTGAGATGCTGCAGCCACAGGGCTATGTGATCAGAAGTTTCCTGTGAGTTTATGGCCTCCAACCTCTGGGTCCCAAGAGCGGATGCAGAGGCCCTTAGGGAGGGCCTGTCCAGAACACCACCTGTGAGTGTGCACCACGCAGTGTCCTGTGCATCCCTGCCCCTGGCTGCAGGACAGGACAGCACGAAGGACCACCCTGACCTGAGCCAGCCCAAGCTGATTCTTTCCCAGGAGCTCACAGTTGGGATTCAGCAGTCAGAGAGGGTGTCCACACGTGCCTGGAACTGAGATAGGAATACTTGGCACAAGAGCAGAACCTGCTGGGATCCAGAGCACCCAGGCCTGATGCTCCTACTGCAGCCAGGGTGCCTTGCCAGGAAGCTGTGCTATTGCCTGCCTGGTCCCTGCCCAGACGGAGCCCTGGAAGTGGGAAGAGATGGATGACATGAGCTCTCTGCATCCAGGCCATGAGCCTGCATCATGGTGATTTTGTGGACAGAAGAGGATGAGCCAAGCCAGGTGCACCTGCTTTCAACTCCTGGTCCACCTTCTCTCCAGGTACGGATGCCTCTCTGATGTCCATTGTGCACCTCTGGTCATAAACAAATTTAACACCTGTTACTCTAGAATGAAAACAAGCCGCAAGGACGTGACCTCTGAATGTCATCTAAAGATTCTTACACTTGGTGGTATGGTGCTTGTCCAAGGGCAGTCGTGCTCCTGATTCCCCAAGGTGCTTGCAGCTCCCAAAGTCCCTGTGGCCACTGGCGCCCAGAGTGGATGGAGCTTCGAGGTGGCGGCTCCTGCTTTTCCCCACACCTCTCCCTGGGCCTCAGCAGGGGAGTGCCACCTGGGACCTCTTACCCAGCATGGTGCCCGCCCTGCAGTGGAGAGGCTGCCCAACGAGCCCCTGCTCATGTCAAAGAGGCATGTCTTGGCTGGCCTTCGGGTCTCCTTTGCTGGTGTAGACGGGACCTCCCCTCTCCTGGTTCTCACCAGAAACAACTCCCTGGTGATCCCTCTCATTCCTGTTTCTTGTCTTGCTTTGCATCTCCTCACTCACCCTCCTGTGCACCCACGAGTGCATAGAAAACAAGGCATTCAGGTCCCCAAATTCTCTGCTCACCATCTGACTCAGCACTACGCACGACTAAGTGCTTAATAACTGTCTTTCAGCTGTGTTGATGATAACGGTGCTTAACTTCCTCCTGGGAGAAGCTTATATACTTTGAGAACTGGGCATTCAGGGATCAAATTATGAAATGGATAATCAGTTTCTTTATATCTTTGGTGAACCACAGGTTAGTGGCTTAATGAAGGGTACGACAATTAATGGTGTGCTGAACGAAGTTCGTATTTCTCCTGCTTAATGTTCACTTCTGGTTCAGAACAGTTTGATTTTGCCCAGACCATTTCAATTCTATGTGCTCCTAATTACAAATTCAGAATCACTTAGTTCATTTGTGAGATAAACTAATGTGAAAACACAATGTTTAAAATGTCAGATTAGCTTTTTAGATTAGCATTAGTTGCAAATAAAAGAAAGCATAACATCACCAATATTGAACTTTATGATTCTTCATGAAATATACATTCCTGATTATTGCCTCACAGTTTTCTGCCCTCATTGCATTCAGAGTGCCATGCTCACCACAGAGCACAGCCCCTCATGGGGGCAGGGTGGGCCAGCCCTGTGAAGCACAGACAGAGGGAGAGGGGCCCACCTTAGCGACCTGTCTGGAGGTTCCCTCCACCCCAGGGGCTGCCCCACAAGCAGGGATGTGGACTAGTGGGAGTCAGGGCTCTGTTAGGCTAGGAATGGGCTACAGACCAGTGTCAGGGCAACTCTCCAGGGGTGGGCTCTGGGCATGTCAGGTGGAGGTTGGGCCAGGGACCACCACCCAGGCATACTGTCATTTCACAAATGCTAGCTGCATACCTACTGTGGCCCTGGGCTGGGGACGCAGCCCAGCTTTGAAGGAGACTCCATGGCCCCTTGCTCCTGGGACTCGTGCTCAGTGGGAGAAACCCAGGCCCGAGACTCAAGGGCTACACTCGCTGTGAACTCCAGGTGCCTAATGTTCAGGGGCCCAAGGGGACACAGCCAGGCAGACAGATCATTTATGCCCCCTGGACTACATGCCAGCTTAAAATATTCTTGGAGGAGGCATATTGCCATTTCTCAAAATTAGTATTTACGTCTTCCTCATTTGCTACCCTTTTTCTTTCTCTGACCCAGCCCCTGGACTGCTGCACACCCCCAACAAGGGGGGACCCACGAGCTGACACCTGCAGCCTGGTGTGGCTCTGAGCCCTCACACCAGGGGCTGAGGATCTGCCAGCCACCATACTGCCACTGTGGGGCCCCAGGGGGGTGCACCCGTGTCCCTGCACTGTGCGTCCTCCCTGCTGGTGGAGGGGAGCCCTGGAGATGCCTTCCCCACCCCCTGCCCCCTGCTCGGCGGAGCCGGGAGATCAGCCCTTGGCCTGGGGGACTCCGCAGGGAAGCAGGCACCACTCTGGTGTCCAGGGCAGAAGACCTGGTCTGAATACCACCAGCTGCCTGGGAGAGTTCGCCATGCGTATCTGGCCAGTGGTTTCTTTGTCCCCACGTGTACGGCGAGGGTGCAAGGATATGCCCCAGGTCAAGGGCACCATGCAGTGGTACAGGGCAGCACACTGTCATTTCCCACTTCCTTCCAAGAAATGTGACCCCCCTCATTCCCCAGGGAGAAAGGCCTTCCGTAAGCTTTGCCCTGAGCTGGGACTGAATCACCCTTCGGGACCAATGGCAGGAACTGTGGCCCTAGTCAGTGCCCTCCTTCGGTGACACCCTCAAGTCACGGGGAGTCTAGGGGCCACCCTTTTCCATCCAGAAGGAGAGAGAAGCCCACAGAGAGGCCCCCCATTCTACAAAAGGTCAAGATCAATCTTCAATCAAATCCCTCTATCTGACCCCACAGAGAGCTTTCTTCAAGGGCATCTGATTTTCCTGCGTGGACTCGGGTGAGAACCAAGCTGATGCCCCAGAAGGACCTTCTGTGGATCCAGCATGGAAGGAGAATCAAAGCGCCAGTCTCTAATTAAAACTCAATGGAAAAATTAAATTCCATCCCTTAATGATGCCATTTATTGTCATGGATACTGAGGGGGGAAAATATGCTAATGAAAATGCACAGAGGAACCTTCGCACACGGTGAAGTAGACTTTGGAAATCATAACTTGGGGAGTGTTTACTCTACAGCTGAATTGTAAGAGATCGTTTTTCTCTGAATATATGTGCCAGAAGTTTGTACTGGAGCTGGGAAAAAATGGTCCAGAATCTATCTTTTGTATTCAACTTGTAGAAAATTCTTTAGAAATTCTGGAGCAGTGATAAAGAAATGGGCAATAGCATGCAGACAAAAATCACAAGGTTTCTGGGTTTAAGATGTTTTTTGAATGTAAGAGTTCCCAAAGGTGGGGTTGGGCAGGGCTGAGGGACAGGAAAAGGGAATACAATAGTCAGGCTCCTTAGCAAGACCTTGACTGAAGCGTGACCCAGGAGGAGTGCTTTAAACCCTCCAGTTTACCCAAATGAAAGCGCCTCAGACAGTTTCCTGAAGAGTTAAGTTAATTGGGTTTGGTGTAAGGTTGGTGTCCTTCCTGCTGGAAACTTTCCCAGGTCTTCCTGGGCGTCAGTGGCCACCAGGCTCCACGGTCACCCTGTTAGCTCAGACTTTAATTAGCTCTGGCGTCCTCTTCATAATGATAAATGCAGAGATGATAAATGGAAATGCAAATGACGGTGCCGTGCCTCAGCCGTCAGCTCTGAGCATCATTAATGCCTTCCCGCTGCTGAATCCATCGCTGTCATCCGATGCCTGTGTTCAGCGGGGCACATGGCTGGCAGCCAGAACGCCTTCCAGAGCTCCGGCAGGCCAAACGTGGCAGGGTTTTCCTCCCCATATGCTTTTATTCATCTTTTGCTGAATATTTGTTTGGCAACCAGAGTTCCAATATATTTCCAGCTGAGATGATAACTATTTTGGGTCAATAAGCAAATAGCTAATTTAGAGCAAAATAAATACCAATAAGAAATTATTCTCCGAGCATGCAGATATCTGAAAGAAAGTCAGTGTGGTGAATATGTCTGAACTGTTTCAAAACTGAAAGAGCTACTTTGAAGCCATCTAGAATGACAGCTTTCAGGAGAATATGGCGATCTGTAACCCCAATTTGAGTGATGTTAGTTAGATTTTCCCCCAAGATCTGGGAGCACAGAGCAGCCTTACGCCCCCAGTTCCAGGGCTGTGCCTTCCTGGAAGCTGGTGTTTTCATGATGATGCCACATCTCTTCTTTAGCCAACAACCCAGCAGAATGGCCCTCCATTGCCTGCCAAGGGCCCTGCCCCTCCCAGGGCAGCTGCAAAGCACCACTGGTACTTGAAGGGACCTTATCTAACAGTTTAAAGATAGGGAGGGCTTTTTTCTTTTACCTTTTGGTTTAATTGTCAGAAAGACACATAAAAGAGAATCTCCACGTGGGAACAGCAATAGTGAGTTCTCCCCACACCTCCCTGCCCGGTGCCCGGATACCCAGGCCTGCTCTCCTACCTCTCCCTCCGCATGGCCATCTCCACGCTGGAGCCCAGCTTCGGGCTGGCCAGGTCATGGGACACCCACAAGAGGAGGCCAGCATCCTGGAGGTTCTCATGACAAGGGCGGCAGAGGCACCAGGCCCAGCCTGCCTCCTTCCCAAGCCCACGTGTGACTGCGTTTTGATTGTGTTCCCCAAGATCTGGGACATCAGCCCCAGGCAGGTGTGTGGGGCTCTGCAGGCATGCTGGCACTCTCCCTGCCTCCAGCACGCTCCCTCAGACAGGGAAGCAGGAAAGCAGACTGACGAGCTCTTGGTTTTCTCTGCAAACCCTCCTGCTAAACATTCCCTGTCCTACAAACAGGTGCCACCCATCAGTACGGGCTTACTGGGGGCTGTGGAAGCGTCTGGCCCCAGCAGCCCCCTGTGCATCCTGCAGACACAGTTTCTCAGTAACCCGTTGGGCCCAAACATGTCCATGTCTTTGTATCTGCCCTGGCACCACCCTGGCCCACCCTGGCCTTCCTCCTCGCGGACCCGCCGTCCTTTCTTGATGCCCACGGCACTTTCAGTCCATTCTCCACACAGCAGCTGGGGTGTCTTTGGAAACCACATTGGGTACAGAGTTCCCAAGCTTAAAATATTCCTGGGTTTTTCCTTCTTACTGAAAAAGGCATCAGAATCCCGAGACATGCCTGGAGGGCCTCCCCAATGCCCCGTCTCACCAACCCGGGTGCCCTCGCCCTCCTCCCTGGACCCCAGGCACATGCGTCTTCTCTTCTTCCTCCCGGCTGACCATCCCTGTGCTGAGATCCTCCATGAGTGTTTAATTTGCCTGGAGCCCCTGTCCACCTGTCTTCTGGGTCACCCCTGCTCAGCAGCGCTCACGGTGAAGGTAAATCCTACAGATGGCGTAACGCAGTAACCCAAAAGGTGCTCTAGACACTTAACAGATGCATGACTCTGGCAGTTGCTTGATGTCATGTCAGTTTCTTCATCTGTACCAGGAAAATAATGTTAGCCCCTTGTAGGGGGAGTATAAGGACTGAGTGAGCTCGTGGCTGTGAGGTGCTGGGCTCTCTGCACAGTAGTGTGTGTTTAGTAGATTTCCCCGCTCACTGACAGGATTTTCTCAGAATGCATGTCACTCATTTGCCACAGCTTCTTAGATCTGGAGATGAATTTTATTGTCCAGAGAGGACTGCACCTCTCTCTCCCACCCCACGTGCCCTTCTGCAGTGAGACCTGCCCCTCTCCCATCATGAGATGAGGGCTGGGGTTGTTGTCACCCCACTGAATGTGTGAAGACACCAGGGCTGCTCTGGCCAGCCCCGCTTGGCCCCGTGACACGGCAGCAGCCTGGCACACAGCCCTCGGCCAGCCTGGCAGCTTCTCCCTCCTGCCTCTGGGAGGGCTTACTCCTGGACATTCTGTCTGGGACATGGAGGTGAGAAACCCCAACACAGGGAGTGGCCACATTCGGACCTCGGGGAAGTGACCGGGCTGGAGCCGGAATCAGTGGTGGGTGTGTGAGTGCCCCGTCTTGGCCGCACAGGCTGGGGGCCTTCAGCATCATCATCTGGCTGAGGCAGCAGGGAAGGCGCAGACACCAATGGCCCAACTGGGCCATGGCAGCCACAGAACCTTTAGAGCAAACATAACTTTCTCTCTGATCAGAGTATGTTCACTGACTGGGTACCGTGTGGCCCCTGAGAGGAGACCCGGTTGTCCCCGTCTCTTCTGCATCGCCTGGCTGCTGTCCCCCCAGGACCGCGTCCCCCCTCAGGCAGGGCCAGACATCCATGATCCCAGCACTGGATGTAGCCCAGTGACTGGGAAACCTCAGTAAACACCTGCAGGATAAATGAATGCAGACGTGTTCAGCTCTGATTTCCTCACGATGCCTCCTCCGTTGGCCAGCAGGATGGCTTCAGGGAGAGATGACACAGGGGACCCCCGAGAACCCCTGGGGCTGAGAGCCTCTGGACCACACAAGGCCGACCCTGCGGGTCCACAGCGGGCTCTGCTCTGCCCAGTGTGTGCAGGCCCATCTCTTGTTGGGATGAACTTAACAATTATCTCAATTAATTTTAAAAATTTATATCAGGAATGAATAATTCTTCACAAAGGCAATCTTGAGTGGCAAGGCAAAGCAATTAAATTTCAGTTTCCATTTTTAAAATTTCAATATTGTTATTCTGCTTATGAGGTTAATAATTTATAGAAATGTCAGCCTAAACAATAATGAAGATGGAGTGCCCCCCTTCCCTTTAGAACACTATCTATAGCTGTGAGCCCTCTTTTAAAGCCACTGCTTTATTAAAATGAACATATTAATGTTCCATTCCACAGCAATGCTTTCTTCCTCAATGGAAATCACAAAAGCAATGTTATTTAAAGTTGCAAAGGGATTTCTCTCTAAAATAAATAAAGGTAAATTGATTTCCATGCCACTCTATGTTCATATTATATTTTGTTAGTATAATGAAAACAGAAAAATAAAAGGAGACACGTTTCGTTACCTTGGTGCCTATTAAGGCTTTGGCATCCTTTCTAGAGCGTGCCGGCCAATTTCACTAACATCAGGAACATGAAGAAATAAATTAGACATTTTAATTGTGAGATTATAACGTACTGATGGAAGATCTGGGAAGAAGCCAAAACAAATTTTAATGACAAAACAATAATCTACACAAAGCAGAAAATATCAGACACTATGGCTTTTGAAGGAAGCTAAATCAGCACAATCAGGGGCACCTCAAGGTCTATGGAGCCAGCGAGTCACAGGCGACGTCTGCAGGTGAAGTCAACAGACGTGTCCTTGGTAAGCAGGCTGCTTTAAGCAGCAAATCAAAAGCATCATTGGGTGAAATTTCATAGACCATTAATAATGGAGGTTTTCACTAACTGCTAGAAAATCACATCCCTGAGGAAAACTTAGAAAATTCAAAACCAGGAGTCAATAGTGTCCAGTCACCTGTGACCATCAGTGAGGATTTATGACATTTTTAAATGACTAGTTTGGTAACATGATGTGGGTGAGTTGGTCTTGGATGAAAGAATTTTACTTCTTGGATTTTTCAAACAGTAGGTCCATTGTAAATGTGCTTAGCAGCTTGGCCAGGGAGAGCCTGGATGAAGCGGTGGATTCTGCAGGAATCTGCTTGGCCTTCATTGCAACCTTCCTGAGACGTGGGACCGCAGGCGTCCAAATCCGACTGAAAGGGTAAAGGCGCCTGTCTGTTGCCCCACCTTGTATGTTGTACACAGTGACCACAGGCCCTGTCCAGAAGTTCCATGCAGGGTGGCATCAGAGGCTGTGGGAAGCACTGCCCAAGGGGTTGGACAGGGACTCTCACTCCACCTGATTACATTCACATCAGTCCTACTGAGGTGTGACTTACTATAAAATTCACGCATTTTAAGTGTACAGTTTGATGACATTTGATAACAATTTGATAGACATGGACACCTGAGAAACTGCTTCCCTCAAAATGTAGAACACTTTCTCTCTGCAACCTTCCCAACCAAAGGACCCCTTTTGGGCCAACGTTGATCTGATTTCTGTTGGCAAGGAGTCACTTCGCATGTCTTAGAATCTCACATGTCTGGCACCGTACATACTTACTCAATAGTCTGGGCTCCCTTGTCAACATAATGCCTATGAGATGTGCCCACATTGTGTGCATCAGTCATTCATTTGTTTTCATAGCTGAATGTTGGTCCATGGTATGAATATACTGCAATACTATTGATCTATTGATAGATAAGTGTGCTGTTTCCAGTTTGAGACTATTATAAATAAGGCTATTTTGTAGGGTGCTTATACCAGTCATTTTATGGTCATAACTTTTTATTTCTCTGAAATAAACACATAGGAGTGGGCTATGTAAGAAGTGCATTTTTAACTTTATAATTGCTCTACACAATGGTTGCACCATTTTACCCCCCACCAGGAGTGCAAGCCTTCCATTTAGTTTATCTTCCTCAACATGCTACACCACTGATCTTTCAAATTATAGCAAGATTTGGGACCATTGTGAATTTTATATACATATACCTGAAGACATATGATGTTAAGCATCTTATATATGCTTATTGTCATTTATATATCTCCTTTTGAGAAATAGCTATTCAATAGTTTACACATTTTTAATTAGAATGTCCTCTTATAATAATTTTGAGTACAGTGCAGTGTGGTAACTATAGTCGCTATGCTGCACATACGTCTCCAGCACTCACTTATCTTATAACTGAACGTTTGTACTTTTTGACCCCTTCACCCATTTTGCCTGCTCCCCTGCACTGCCTCAGGTGACCACTGTGCATTCTCTATGTCTATGAGCTTTGTTTTTTTTTGCCTTTAGATTCCACAAAATGATGTCATACAGTATTTGTCTTTGTCTAAGAACCTTTTTTCTTCTTTTTTGTTTGTACATATATATCTGTAAATGTATGCATGTATCTATGTATTTCACAAATATGTGTGTATTCATATATATTTGTGTAAAATATGCATATGTTATTCTCAGAGGAACAAAGACTCATATCCAGATGTTATAGATATGTAAAATTTCTAGATGCGAGTCTTCGGTCATATACGTATGGTAACTCTTTTCTCCCAGGTTGTGGCTTTGCTTTTTCATGATGTCAGCCTCTTCTTTTGAAGATCATAACATCTTTAAGGTGATGCAGTCTGGTTTATTAGTTTGTCTGATACCAACATACTAAACCAGTTTCCCAGTGTTTATCTTTACATGATCTATCTATTCCATCCTTTTACCTTCAATGTTTGCTTACATGTAGACAGAATTTAGTTGAGTCTGGCTTTGTTAACAAACCTAAAATCTCTGCCTTATAATTCACATTTGTAGTGTATTTAACTTTAATGTACGTATATTGTGGGTGGGATAAATCTGAAGATAAATTTTACTCTTCATTTTCCATTTACCCATTCTTTTTTTTTTCTGTTGTCCTATTGTTATTTGTTTGGGTTCATGGTTTAATTTCCTTTTTATTTCATCTATTACCTTCTTATCTAAACCTCTTTATTATTTCTTAGTGCTTACTCTAAGGCTGTTTAAATTCAATATTGAACATATTCATTCTTCAGACTTGTCACTTATATTTTCTACTATCTGCATCAAAACTACTACATTTTTGAAGTGGAAGTGAATTGTCCCCAGGTGAGGCCTGGGTGAACATGGAATCACCTCTTGAGGTTAACTGTTCATCCTGTTTTTTTGTACACAACTGGAAACCACTGCGTCATATATGTTGTCAACTTTAAACAAAACTGGTCATGGTGGGCTACCGATCCAGTATCAGTGAGTCCATAATGGCTGGATGTGGAAATCTGGCCTAATTTATTGTGACTTATGAGCCTTTGGAGTAAAAATAAATGTTTTCTGAGTTTCAGGAAGTAGCAGGTTTGTGTTATCCAAGCTATAGCTTCAACAAGAGAAAATAAAGTAGAAATTTGATAATTAGCTTATTCAGTGCAGATAACTGATCCAGATCATCATGTTCTTAGAGTTAAACTGTTTGGCTCAAAATAAGTTGACTTTTCTTGATTGAATAACAAGATGTTTACTGAAACTGCATTTTACCTACTACCATGTAGAAATAGTTTGAGATATAATCCTTGTCTAAGGAAAGAATCATACTTTCAACATTATTTCCTCTATTTCTTTCATTAATTTACTACCAGTCCCAAGTATATATGTCATTAAAGAAATTACTTTTGTTGATTTGAGAACCTCTCAGTAGGGAGATGAGAAGCTACCTCGCCATCCTATCAAGTAAAATGCTAAACAGCCTGAAAAAATCAGTTCTTCCTGGGTCTGTAAAAGAGGGGGGAACACAGAGAAAGCAGCTGCCTGCAGGATGAGAGAGATGGGCAGGTGGCATGGAGTCAGGCCTTCCTGGAGAAGAGGCTCATTAAAAGGAGAAGAAAGAGGAAAAAGAAATCAAATAAAAGTCTAAAAATAACAACTGAGAATTTCCCCCAAATGAATGCCAGACACCAAACCACAGATCCAGGAAGCTCAGAAAACTAAGCAGGATGAATGCCAAAAAAATCCATACCTAGGCATATCAGCTTCAAACTAAGAAAACCAAAATTAAAGAAAAAATCCCAAAAGAAGCCGGAAGCCAGGCCAGTGCAGGGAACTCCGCTCCTGGAGCTCTGTGCTGGCAAGTCTGTGATGTATGAGCTGCAGGCACCCAGTCATGGGGGCCTCACACTCTTGTGAGATTTAATTCCAGGAACTTGACTAAATTCCCACAGTAAATGTTGGGGACAAATCCTGCCCTGTTTCTGGCAAGGGGAGGGGAAAGGGAGCCATTCTGAAACACCCCAGGCTGCTCTGCTCTTAACAAAGCCTGCTCCAGACAGGGCAGCCAACTGCTGCAGGATTGCCAGAGCCCAGCTGTGCTGGGAAAGGGAGCACCCAACTCCACACAGCTCTGCCTTCCATGTGGGAAAAGGAGCACACTCTGGCCATCCTGTCCCACCTAATGGGGAAACGCTAAGCTCTGAGGAAGAGCTCATGGCCCCAATGCACAGGCTCATTGGAACATGAGACCTGGTCAGAAGACTATAGCGCATGCCTCACATTCCTCACCATGACAGAGGTATATTTACAGCACTTCCTGTTACGTCGTACACCATATCTTCTATGAAGAAAAATGTTACAAGGCATACTAAAAGTCAAGACACACAGTTTGATGGGACAGAGCAAACATCAGAACCAGAAATGTTCAACATTGCAAGAATGTTGAAATGATCAGACTCGGAATTTAAAACAACCATGATTAACATGCTAAGGGTCTGGAGGTTAGACAGCATGCAAGAACAGGTGGTCAATAGAAGCAGAGATGCAGAAATTTTAAGAAAGAATCAAAAAGAAGTGTGAGCAATCAAAAACATTGAAATAGAAATGAAGAATGCCTTTGATGGACTTATTAGAGACTGGGCACAGCTGAGGAAAAAGTGTCTGAACTTGAGGACACAGAATTAAAATTTTTGAAAACTGACAATCCTAGAAAACAGAGACTAAAATCCCCATGGAATATCTAAGAACTGTTGTACTACTACATAAGGTGTAACATACACTTTATAGGAATACTGAAAGGAGAAAAATGAGGAAAAAGGAACCAAATAAAATTTAAAAAATAATGACTGAGAATTTCTCCCAAATGAATACCAGACACTACACCACAGATCCAGAAACCTCAGAATACCAAGCAGGATAAATGCCAAAAAAATCCATACCTAGGCATATCATCCTCAAATCAATAAAATAAAAACTAAAGGAAAAAGTCCCAAAAGAAGGTAGAAGGAACAAAGATAAGAATTTCATCGAATCTTCAGAAAACCACGAAAACAAGAAGACAGTAGAGTTAAATATTTAAAGTGCTGAAGGAAAAAAAAAAACACAACACAGAATTCTTTACCCAGCAAGATTATCCTTCAAAAATGAGGGAGAAATACAAGACTTTCTCAGACAAACAAAAGTGGGAGAATTGGGGAAGGAAAATGAATAGGTGAGAAACTCCTTTTATACTTTCCTATTCTTAAAGAGAAGGAAAATGAATAGGTGAGAAACTCTTTTTATACTTTCCTATTCTTAAGTGACCTAACATATAATGATTTATTCAAAATAATAGCCACAATGTGATTGTTTATGCAATGTGTACATCTTATGTGTATATATGTATATACATAGACTTGAAATGGGTCCTTCCACATACTGTTCATGCTCTTATATAAGTGAAGTGAATGGCAGCAATGCTACAGGAGAAAAGAGAGTAACTACGGTTTGGGGCTTTCTTTTTGTAAAGTGTTTGCATGACTCATGAAGTGGTGTAGTATTATTGGAAATATACTTGGCATTTTGGAAAGTGGGCTTGGGGTAGTTGTACATTGCAAACTCTAGGGCAACTACTAAAAACAATTTTAAAAGGTGTAAATGACATGCTAAGAAAGGAGAGGAAATGTAGCCATACAAAATACGCAAAACCACAAAAAGTAGAAAAAGTGAGACTAAGAGAGGAACAAAGAACAAGTACAACATACAGAAAACAGTAACAAATATGCTAGCTATTAACCCAAATAGATCAATAATCACTTTGACAATCAATGGTCAAAATATACCAATTAAATGACAGAGGGTATCAGAGTTAGTCAAAAAAAGAAGATACAAGGCTGCCATCTATAAGAAATACACTTTAATTATAAATTAAATCCATACATTTAGATTAAAAGTAAATGGATGGAGAAAAATGTACTACGCTAACACTAATCAACAGAAAGCAGGAAGGGCTATATTAATTTCAGATAAAGCAAGCTTCAAAAAAAATACTATCAGGGATAAAGAAGGGCATTACATAATGACAAATGGGTCAATTCTCCATGACATAAAAATCCTTAACATATATGTACTTTAAACAGAGATTCAAATTACATGAGGCAAAGCTAATAGAACTTCAAGGAGAAACAGATGAATCCACTATCATAGCTAGAGATTTCAATATCCTTTATCATAAACAGACATATCCAGGTAGAAAATCATGAGGACAGAATTGAACTGAACAATACCATCAAATGACTGGATGTAATTGGCATTTATGAACTACTTCATCCAACAACAGCACAATTCACATTCTTCTCAAGCTCACATGGAACACTTACCAAGATAGACAAATTCTAGGCCATGAAACATACCCTAACACATTTAAAAGAATAGAAATCATGCAATGTCTTCTCTTCAATCATAATGGAATTGAATTAGAAATAAATAGCAGACAGAAAACTGGAAAAGCCCCCAAATACATGGAGATTAAACAACACACTTCTAAATAACACATGGGTCAAAGAAAAAATATTAAGAATAATTTAAAAATATTTAGAACTAAATGAAATTAAAATACAACTTTTCAAAATTTGTGGGATGTGGTGAAAGCAGTGCTTAGAGGGAAATTTAGAACATTGAATCCATATATTAAAAAAGAAGAGAGATCCCAAATCAATAATCTGTAGTTTCCTTAGGAAACTAGAAAAAATGTGCAAATTAAATTCAAAGTAAGCAAAATAAAAGAAATGAGAATTAGAGCAGAAATCAGTGAAATTAAACAGAGGAGATCAACAGAAAAAAATCAGTGAAATCAAAAGCTACTTCTTTGAAAAGATCAGTAAAATCAATAAGCCTCTAGCCATGCTAATAAAAAAAGCTGGAGGACACAAATTCCTTAAATGAGAAAGGCAAGAGGAAACATCACTACAGATCCTACAGATTAAAAAGGAGAATAAAGGAATGCTATGAACAACTCTATACCACAAATTTGATAACCAGATGAAATGAACCAATTCCTTCAAAGACACAATCTGCCAAAAATCACACAAGAAGAATAATATAAAAAGGCTTATACTCTAAAAAATGAGTAAATAATTAATAACCTTCCAAATAGACAGAGCTAGGTACAGATAGGCTCACTGTAGAATTCTACGAAACATTTAAGGAAGCAATTATACCAATTCTCTATAATCTCTTTCAAGTGAGAAAGCAATGGGAATGCTTCCTAATTTATTCTATAAGGGCAGAATTATCCTAATTACAAGCCAGATGAACACATCACAAGAAAATAGAATCCAGCAATGTGTAAAAGGAATCAACACCACAATAATAACAATTCATTTCAGTTGTGCAAGGGTGATGCAACATTTAAAAATCAGTTAATGTAAT
The DNA here is from genome assembly GCF_030020395.1 of Manis pentadactyla. NCBI lineage: Eukaryota > Metazoa > Chordata > Mammalia > Pholidota > Manidae > Manis > Manis pentadactyla. Next base: position 140,367,083 of record NC_080020.1, on the reverse strand, counting down.
ACATCACACCAACAGGCTAAGAAAGAAAAATCACATGATTTTGTCAATAGATAGACAAAAAGCATTTGACTAAGTCCAACATTGATTCATGATAAAAACTCAATAAATTAAGAGTAGAGGGATGGATTCCTTAACTTGATAAAGATATGTACAAAAAGCCTGCAGCTACCATCATACTTAATGATGAGAAATTAGAGGCTTTCTAGATAAGGTCAGGAACAAAGCAAGATTCACCATTCCTTTTCAACATTGTACTGGAAGTACTAGTTGATACAATAAGACAAGAAAAGGAAACAAAAGTTGGAATGAGAAGACAAAATATAAAATTGACTTTGATTACAGGTGACATGATTGTCAATGTATAATCTACCAAAAAACACCTGGAACTAATAAGCCATTAGAGCAAGCTCTAGGATACATGGTTAATATACGAAATTCAGTTGTTTTTCTAAATACCAACAATAAACAAATGGAATCTGAAATTAAAAACACAATGCTATTTACATTAGCACCTCCCTTGAATGAAATACTTAGGTATAAATCTAATAATATACATATCAGATCTATATGAGGAAAGTCATCAAACTCTGAAGAATGAAATGAAAGAACTAAATAAATGGAGAGATATCACATGTCCATGGGTAGGAAGACTCTATATTGTGAAAATGTCAGTTTTTCCCTACTTGATCTACAGATTCAAAGCAATTCCAATAAAAATCCAAGCAAGTTATTCCATGGATATCAAAAAACTGATTCTAAAGTTTATACGGAGAGGCAAAAAATTCATGAGAGCCAATACCATATTGAAGGAAAGAGCAAAGTTGGAAGGCTTACACTTCCCACCTTCGAGACTCACTGTAAAGCCCCAGTACACAAGACAGTGTGGTATTGGTGGGCAGTCTTTGACAAAGGAGCAGAGGAAATGCAATGCAACACAGACTGTCTCTTCAACAAGCAGTGCTGGAACTACTGGATGTCCACATGCAAAAACATGAATCTAAACACAAACTATAAACCTTTCACAAAAATAAATTCAAAATTTCATTCAAAATGAAACACAAAACTATAAAACTCCTAGAAGATACCATGGGAGCAAAGCTAGATGATCTTGGGCATGGAGATGACTTTTAAATACAGCACCAAATGCACAATCCACCAAAGAATCGATAACCTGGACTTCACTAAAGTCAAACACTCCTGTTCCCCAAAAGACAATGTCCAGAGAAGAAGAAAAGCCACAGACTGGCAGAAAAGACACACCTGATAAAGGACTTTTGTCCAACATACAGGAAGAACTCTGAAAACTCAAGAGGAAGAAAAGAAACAACTTGCTTTAAAAAAATGTGCAAAATGCCTTAATAGACACTTAACTAATGAAGATATAATGTGAAAAATAAGCATATGAGAAGATGCTCCACTCATATCATCAAGGACATGCAAACTAAAACCACAGTGAGATACCACTGAACACCTACTAGAATGGCTAAAATCTGGAATGCTGACACCAGCAAATGCTAACAAGAATGTGGAGCAACAAGAATTCTTTACTGCTAGTGAGAATGCAAAATGGTGCAGCCACTTTGGAAGACAGTTTGGGGGTTTCTTACAAAATTAAACTTAGTCTCTGGAGAATTGGTCATTCTTTCCAACTTCCCTCTCTTTTTCCTGCTCTGGTCCAAGGTAGCCCTGGGCATAGGGATGACCTCATGGTGGTGGGAGTAGAAAGGCCCTGGGTTCCACATTGCATCCTTTGGTGGAGTGTCTGATCCAGAGAGCAGACTGGGGACCACTAAGATATAAAAGCACTGTCTGCCCATTTGGAGCAAGATGTTGTTCTCCTCCAGAGCGACCTCCTGACCATTCCCGTCACTTCCAAGGAATGTGATGGCCACATGTACCGCCTCCTGTCCACCAGCTTCCTCCATGCCCCCACACCCACGCACATGTGAGAGCAGGGCACCCAGTCATGTGAGAGCCTCACAGGCATTTGATAGCTTTGCATAGGCTGAAATGGCTCTGAAAACACATAAGGTGTCCACTGCATGGGGGAGGAAGGTCCTGCCCTGGGTCAGCCCGGCCTGGCTTTGCTTCTTAAACAAACTGGAGCAGGGTTAAAACACTGCTCAAAAAAGCAAAACATATCACCCTGATGCTGAGGACAAACCCAACCTAGTGTAAGCGCACTAGGTGATGACTAAACGCCATTGTCCTCCAGCTACCAGGGACTGATGGCATTCTCTGTGCCAGTAATGAGTGTGGGGAACCCATTCCTGGCAGCTGCCATGTACTACTGCATCTTACTGTGTGTCTTTAGTGCATCTGTCCAGTCTGCTGTCTAAGAGCTGGGCCATTTGATTAAACTAAATCACACAAGCACATGGATATCTGGTTTCTGCTACTGGAATAGTGTTGCACCTAAGAGCTCGGTGACGTTGTTTGTTTCGTGTTTTGTGTTCCAGTCCCTCAAAAGAGACTGGCTCAGTGGCTGACCTTCATTTGAAGAAGGGTCGTGAGCTTCCAAGCCGTTGATCTCCTTGTAGAAGGTCACACACTTAATGAGCGGGGAGCTGGAATGCAGCTGGCTATAGAGCAGGACTGATTGGCAGCCTGACGGGTTAGTGCCCTTAATGCATCAGCGTCACATGTGCAAAGCTCTGGAGGTGAAACTCTGCAGAAGCTTCTCTGGATGTGGCAATCATACCACATAACAAGTGACATCCCGAGTTGAGAGTGATTCTCATGAGCGCCTGGGACACCTGCCTTCCTTGCCCACCGCTGCAGGCAGGGCAGAAGCACAGCCCTGTGTGGCGCAGGCTCCATCCCTGCGGCCCCCGGGGGCTCTGTGTGGGATGCCCTGTTAGGAAACAACCTCCACACACCGGTTAGAGCACTCAAGGAGCACCAAGACTACATTCTTCGTCGAGGATTCAGAATGTGACCAAGGTGTTTTTTGAGGAAACAATTTGAAAATGTACTATATGGAAAACAAAGGATTCAAACAAAATAAGGTTATTTTTAAATTACATAGACATAGGAATTCACATAGGCGTGCATACAGAAATGTCCCTGCTGCATCAGGGCCCACCTCCAGAGCCACTCGGGGAGAGAAGCCGAAGGAGCGCCCCCTGGAGGTGCCCAGGGCACAAATTATAGACAGTACTTGCTTTTTAAAACATGCCCTTGATTTTCTTGATCTGTTGCCATGAACATATACTGCTTTTATAAGCAGAAAAATATAAATTTCTGTTTCATTTTGAAAAAATTAAGGAAACCAATACATAAGATTAAAACTATGATTTTGTTTGCAGTTTATACAGACCCAGTGAAATTCTAAATTACATTAAGAAGGGCAAACATCATAAAAATCACAAGAATTATTACAAAATTTTTTAAAGCTTTTATAAACACACTTTTCAAAAAATATAGCATGGCCTGTGTTTACACATGAGTTTCTAGGGGGGGGGTCAAACTTTGTACTTAACTTTACTTAACCTCAAATATCACATGGCTTATCTATGAGTGGGTGACCAGCAACACTTTTATTTTGCCCTTTGCAAAATGTTGACCTCTGCGTATATGAAAGACAACCAGCTAACTTAATAGGGCATTTATTTGCTAATCAAACCTCTCATTAACAATTAATTGGATCAAAAGTTCATAGGCCATTATTGTTGTGCCAATTAGATGCGCAAGGCCTCAGAGGCTGAAACGGAATGACCCACTCCGGTGATAAATAATTTCCAGTGGCGACTCTCCTTACTGCTCTGAGGTCACAGTCCTGGCCACAGAGGCCAGCACTGGCTGCCCCTCTGACAAGAAAAGATGCAGTGTCTCTTATCAGACATGCTAATTTAAGTTCCGTAACCTAAAACGTGTGAAACACCATCTCAGGGCAAACAGGAGATGCCACTGTGGGGTCTGTCCTGGAGCCCTGCAGATGGTCCGGGTTGGGATGGAGCTCGCCAGACGACGGTCTAGCCCCGGTGGTGCCTTGTGATCAGGACACATCGTGGGCTCCCTGAACGATAGCCATGTGTGTCAGCCCCAGTGACACACTTCTCCTGGCAGTGTCATCAGGTGACAGACTGGGGCTACTTCTCAGGTCTTCTCGGTTCTAGTTCAGCCCGTTTATTTTGTGTCCCCTGATCAGGCAGGATGAAGACCTTGCTCAGGGCTAGAGTCCAAAATGCTTGAGTATCGCAAAGACTGTCTTTCCACAGCAAACCCACGAGAGACGTGTGTGAGTTGTGTAGATCCCTAGCCAGCTGGTGGGTGTCTCAGTTTAAAGATAAGGGAGAATCACAAAATACCAAATAAGCCGAGGCAAGAGAAAATTTTTGCTCTAAAAAGATCTAAAATGAGCATGTACACAGGTCATCAATGATTTTTAGCATTGTGCCTAAATTCTAGCCTCCTCTGGAGTAGTGCCCTGCGGGAGATGGGCAGCACACCCTCTTGACCCCGCATTCTCCTGTAGACCTGCTGAAGCCACTATCCTATGAACGTGTGTGGAAATGAATCAACCTGACCAGGCAAAATGCCTGTGAACTGTGGGGTCACTTCCTCCTCACTCAAAGCCTGTCCGTGCTTGCTCCGCGATGCATGTGCGCTGTGCTCAGGGGGGCTGATGCTCCTCGCCCAGTGACTAGATGAGGCGGCGTGCGGACAGGCTCTCAGGCTGCGGTTCACTCCACGTCTCATCGTGACTGAGCAGGGGTCTCCTCTGAGAACCCCTCCCAGCCCTTATTCCTCCATCAAAGAAACCAGTGCTGGGGCCACATGCCTCCCCCAAAGGACAATGGGGACAAGACTGGGCACCCCACAGGACCAGCTCTCCCTCTCACCAGGTTATACCTAAACAGAGTGAGGGTTCACAGCCCGAGCTTGGGGAACTGTAGATGGGGCTGGAAGGGGGGTCTGACTCATCACCCCGGGGACCAAGGTATAGGGATGCGCCCCCTTTCTGGTAGCTTGTAAGGATCACGTCACTCCTGCCCCGACCAAAGAGATGGGGACCCAGCCACACCCACTGGGGTCCACCCGCCTAGGATGGTCAGTCTTACATGTCAGCCTGGCAGGCCACGGGGCCCCAGGTATTTGGTCAAATGTGGTTCTTCGTGTCTGTGAGGGTGTTTCCGGTGTTGTTAGTGTTTGAATTGGTGGACCAAGGACAGCAGGTTGCCCTCCCAATGCAGGTGGGCCTCATCCAGTCCTCTGAGGGCCTCAGTAGAACAAAAGGCAGAAGAAGAGTGAATTCACGCCCTCTGCCCAATTTCTCCAGCTTGGATTTCAGTGTTCTCCCGACCCTGGATGTGGGCTTCCCCATCAGGTAAGGACTGCTGGTCCCCAGCGCCGCCATGGCCTGGAGCCACACCTCCAGCTTTCCTGGGTCTCAGCACGCAGACTGATTATTATGACTACACATTTATAATTCCTACTCCTGACTAATGTACCACCCCCGTCCCTTCCCACATCACGAGCCCACCATTTCCTTATAACTCTGAGCCTTTTTGAAGGGCACCTCCCTGATTCCACTGATTATCGCAGTACAAAGTGTGAGCAGCAAACAGCGACATCTGTGCTGAATGGAACCAAACCTCAGCCAGCAAGGGAAGTCATGCAGGGCCTCCTGATGAGGCAACGTGGACCAGTGGTGAGGCTTCCTGGGGAGACAAGTCCGTCAAATGCTGGTTCTGCTGCACCACTGTCCACAGACCAGGCCGAGGGCACCCCCACGGCTGAGTCCAGGGGCTGCAAATGAGTGGAGACCAAAGTCTCAGCTCAGAGAAAGGCGGTGACCATAGGGTTCTCAGGCTGGGCTATCTCAGCGCCTGTGCCGTGCAGAGGGCCGGCACCTCAACTGCCCTCGGCTGCACCCTGCCCCACGGAGACATGGTCTCTCAGAACAGCTGCCCAAGCATTTAGAGCTCTCAAGCACCAGGATTCCCTAAGCAGAGGATAAGGGCAGTGAAGGTGGGAGGTGTGGGGGGCACTGCATTGTTAGTAAGGTTTCTTTGGCGTGTAAGATGAGAACAAGAGCCGAAAACGGAATTGAAGCTGTCACACGAGAAGGAAGATGGTTCGGCCAGGGGGTGGGTCTCACTGTCACTTGCTTCTCGTGGCGCACTGCCCTCGTGGGGGCTTCAGACACTCAGGGGAGGAAAGGGTGGGAAGAGACAGGTCCCGGGATAGATACACAGGCCCAAAGTGGCTTGAGACAAAGGGCATGAGGCCCGGTGCACCTGCTGAAGACGATCGACTCTTCACTAAGTATACTAAGGGCATCCTCATTGAGTATGCCCACATTTGGTGGGCACCAAAAACCAACCACCCTCCTATGTGGGCCTAAAACAGTGATGATTCATCAGGATTAAAATCACTGAGAGTCCTTGTTTTCATACGAAGATGGGCAATTGATACCTAATCAGCGCTTGCCTGGTTATCTTCATTTCTCACAGGAACCAGTCATTGCTGGTCACTTACACCCACCTCTACCTTTCTCTTATGGACATCCTGGGACAAATACAGAACCTTGGCCAATTCCCGTGCACCCAGGCATGGCTTTCTGGTATTATGATTTAACTCACAAACATAGACATTTCTCTTATACTTTCCTGTGCATTTTCTTTGGCAGAGGCTAATACTGTTTTCATCAACAAGGCTAATATGGTTTTTTTTTTAAATTAAATATACCATGAAGATGTTTATTTTTTTTTCTTCATCTACCTAAAAATCCAAACAGCTGCCTTGGTACATAGTAAGACATTGAAATTCCAGTGAAAATCACACTGTTGAGAGCATATTTCCTATTTGTCAAGACTCCCACTTAAACCTTCTGAGTGAATCCTAACTTTATTTCTTGTGTCAAAATGTGAGTGTCCAAATTTTAATCACTCCAACAATTGCCCCATCAGGTCTCCCTGGCATCTGGAGCCCAGACCTCTGCTCCGAGCACAGCTGACGGGCACCGAGCAGTTAGCGCCGTGGCGCCTCTGCCCCCCAGGGCTCAGCAGTGCAGAAGTGGGCCTCACCCCTTCCTTTTCAGCAAGCGCCCATCAGCCCCACAGCCTCAGTGACTGCGGTTGTGCACCTGCTCTCCCATCCCTGCAAGTGAGTGGACAGCACCAAGGGTGCACAGCAAACGGCCCCTTCCGACTCAGCACCTCAGCACCCCCCACTAGGCTCTGCTTCTTGAGAAATAAGTGGAGTCTCCGTCCCTTTGCAGGCAGACTGAGTGCCCATTTATGGGGAGACTTAAAGCCGTACAAGGCCTAACGCAGTAGGCAGAATGGGCCTTCCCTGTCCCCCGGCTCTAGCTAGGCTCCCTGTAAGCATTTAATCATTATGGATCCAAATGTGGTTGGTTTTCTGGAAGTTCATTGGTCTCAGCCTGGTCAAGGAACCAGAGCCCAGTGGCTGGTGAGGGTGAGAGGCCTGGGGAACTGGGAGGTCAAGCAAGTTGGCCCCCAGAATTTAGTGACAGCCAGTGGCTCACTTGCCCAGGGAGGAGGAACCAGGAGGTGTTTGGGCCAAGGCACTGGGGCTGATGGAGTCTGGAACCCAGGAGCTCATGAAGGGGGGCCATCTGCAGCTGGTAGAATGTTAGATGGGAAGCTTGTGATGCTGGCAGTGTCCCCAAAGCACAGAGGGGAGGAGAAACATCCTGGCATCAGCTCCCCTAACCCCAACCTCCCGCCAGTGTCTACCCGTGTGTCTGCATCCAGGACCATGCTGGGCCAGTGGCCAGGAGCAGGGCAAAGGCAGGGGGAGCCCAGGGTAGGTCAGCGCACAGACCCAGGCCCAGCTGGGCTGGATGGTGTGTGGCCCAAGGTTGCCCAGCAGGAGAAGCACCATGGGCTCGGTGTTCATGCCGCATCAGGGCCTCCGCTGCCCCCACACCCCTGTCCAGTTGGTGTTCTGGGACTCGAATCACCATTTACAGAAACACTAGGGGTTCGAGTGTGGCTCTGCTCTGGCCCAGGCGAGCGCTCTGTCAGAAGTAGCTGCCGTAATTCCTGGCATTGCCAAGGGTCAATCTCCTGGGAAGCCTGAATTGTACACCTGGCCACAGTCACTGGAGTCACTCGGGAAGGCTCAGGATGGAGGCCAGTCCTGGGCGCACGTGAACCCTCCGTCTCGACAGCGGACACCACCTCGGGGATCAAGTGCTAGACTTCCACTGGGTGAGTCCTGCTCTCTCCAGCAGCCCCAGCCCCACCCCACCTCACGGAGGTTGTGGATTATGGATGATGGTGAGCGGTGAGTGGACAGAAAATGGACACTGAGGCAGAACTGCAGTGAAGAGCAGCTGCCGCTGGAGGAGGCTGACCCCAGAGGGTGACTGTGTGGGGGACTTCAGGCAGCCCTGGGCCTCAGGTCCCCAGGACCCCTCTTCACTGTATCAGCATCTCCTTATGGCCCGTAATGGTGACCTGGAGCTGCTGAGAGCTATTCCATCGTGTTCAAGTAGTTCTGTTTCCAGAGAGTTCAGTTCAGTCCCACAAATGTGTCCCATGAGTTAATGATGTCCTGGGTGTTGTAAGCAGCTCCTGGGAGATTTGGGAAAGGGGGTAGTGACCGTTCCACTGTCTCCGCCTCATAAAGCCTGTTGGTTAGGGTGCCTTTATCTTCCAGCAGAAGAACCCTCCATCTGGGTGCATCAGCTCCATGAAGAGTTCAGGCCCTCTTGGGGTCCAATTCTGGACTGCGGGACGCTCTCATCCCCTCCACCCCTGGGAGCTTGGCCCTGAGATCCCTGGGCAGCACCAAAGCCCTGGGGCCCGGGGGCCCGCTGCCTGCTCTAGCCTTCCCACCTCCTTCTCCCTCACAGGTGAGGTGCTTATAGGATCTCTTGGAAAAGCGAGGTTTCCAGGCCACCCCAGAAAGCCTGGCTCCCACTCCGTCCGAGGCCTGGCCCTGCAGAGCCAGTGGGCTGGGACCAGGACTGGGGTTTTTGCTGCCACCAGGGTCCTGGGCAGGAGAGAGTTGAGGAGGGAGGGAAGCGAGAGGGGGAGCAACCGGCCGGCAAAGCACAGCGGCCACGGGCAGCTCCCCTGGAAGCACCCCTGTGAAAGCTCCGTGTTTACTTACTGACAGCATTTTATCACCAGTGGGAAGATTCTGTTAAAACAGTTTCCGAAAGTTCTCACATGTGGCAGAGAGGAAAGCCTTACAGAGACCCGAGGCAGCAGTAAGTGGCACCAGGAATGGGCCGAGGCTGAGTCACGGTCTTGGTGCTGGAGCAGCTGCGGGCCGCTCGGCACATGGGTCTCCTCCGTCTCGGGGAGCCCCGGCCTGGCTTTCGCAGGGACGCTGGGACGTCACCGCATGTCAGGCGGTCCAAGCAAGTGCTTGGGGAGAATGAAACAACGCACTCTCAAACTGAAAGTGTGACATTTTCTCTATCGTTTTAAAGTTGTTCCTTCGATCATCGTCTTGGCCCCAGCTGAGGATGAAATGCTCTCTCTACCAATGGTTAAAAAATGCTGATTAAAACAAGCAAATATGTGCATACACCCACAGATGGGCTGGAAGACAGGCAGTGTGGTGCCAGGACAGGAAAAGAGCTCAAGGCTGGGCCTGCAGGCTCCGCGTGAGGTCACGGAGACCCTGGCCGGGCTGGCTTGGGCCCCATGGGAGCAGGAATGCAGCTTGGAGGCCATCACGAACACACGCCTCCCAGACCTCCAAGAAAGGGGTGCGTGACAGGCCCGGGGCCCCACTGACGGCTTCAAACACAGCCCCACATCCAGGAGCCCTGGGCTGCCTCTGAGCTGTGTCAGTCTGAAGACGCTGAAGGCTGCCCGGCCCTCCAGAAGGACCTGCCTGCCCCCCGCCTGTGGGGGAGGTCTGGCTCTGGTCCAGCAGCTGCCAGCCCTGCCCAGCAGCCTCCCCTCACTTCTCAGGAAGGTTCACACGCTGACCTCATCTGGGAGTCTGCATCCTAGGGGGTCTGCGCTAATGCATAGTCACATGGCAAGGGTGAGGTGCCCACTCAGGGCAGGGGTTCCTGAGGGAAGACAGAGCCCCTGTCCACTAGTCCAGAGAAGCAGGAAGTGGGCATCTGCTGGAAACTCCCAGAAAATTAGAAAAAGACAGAAAAACCACTGCAATAAAGTAACCCCACAGAGGTGACTTACACACAGGTATGCATTCTGCATCATATCAGACTGCAAACTGGTAAGTAAATGCATAAATTATTCAGGAATCAGGACCTTACCTATGCCCTGGAAGGAAAACAAAACAAAAAAAAACCCAAAACAGATGGAAAACTCCATAAGTCCGCCCAGAGCATCCAGTTTTCTCACAGGAAGCAGACAGAATAATGTGTCATTGTGAGATGAAACGAGGAGATGCAGCCCGAGGAGGGAGCAGAGCCCTACAGGGAGGAGCAGGAAAGGCCTCAGAATGTCCGTCCTTCCAGGAGAAGCCGGGAAAGATTTCACGTAGGACAGGCTTGGAGGAAAACAAGGCATAATCTAAAAATGAGAGCAATGCTACTGGTTCCAGGGTGGACCCAGATGACAGGTCTGCCGGTGAAGTGAGAGCACGGAAAGAGCGGTGTGGGGACCCAGGGGTCAGCCTGCGTCACCCAGAGACAGAGCAGGAAGGGCGTGGGCCCAGGAGACAGCAGAGTCCACGAGGCAAAGCAGGACAGGGCTCTGGGGGAGCGAGGCTGGGCAATGGGAGACACAGTGTCCCCAGGACGGCAGGGCAGCCACGGGAGAGCAACTCCTCAGAGACCTGCACAACGAATGGAGGCAAGGTCATCAGATGTCGGAGGGACTGGAGACCCCTCAGACTGTCAAGGGGCATCCAGAGAGGAAGCTGGTTGCCCCAGAGTGGCAGTTCGATCACCCCCACACATGCAGCTGCATGGATGGAGCCACGATGAGGGAGCATTGCCCACCAGGACTCCTGGCTGTGCTGCCATTTCAGGTGCACAGGAAGCTGTCAAGATGCATTAACGTTCACTGAAAAAGTCAGCAAAGCATGCCCTTGATGAGGAGGGAGTGAGCCCCAAATGGAGGGCTGCATGCAAGATGCAAGGGTGTCCAGGGAAGGGGAACACGTACTGGCCAATCCAAGCAAGCTGCTGCCATCCAAACAATAGTGAGGAGACTAGAGGAGCTGGAGGGAACTGGGAAGAGTGCCGGGGGCGGGCTCAGCCCCGTGCAGGGCCGGGGCAGAGAGGGAGCCTCGGGTCGGTGGGCTCACCGACATCTTAAGCCCAGCCATCGAAAGAGTGTCAGTTGGACACACATAAGTTACGTACCAACTGAGGAGAGAAAAGAGAATAAAGAAAATGCAATCAATGGAAACAGAAATAAAGAGACCCAAGAAAGAGCATGGAAACTTGTAGACACAGGTAAGATGGTGGGAGGGGATCCAGCCACATCACTCATCATACATCAGTTATCCGAAATAATGAGCTCTCAGTTATGTTTTAAAAGACCTGGTTATATAGTGTTAAAAGGAACATACACGAAACAAAAATGACACAGATTAAGGCAAAGACATGGAGGACATGCAGATGTTCCCACCAGGTCCCTAACTGCTAAAGGGGTACACTCAGATTGGAGTAACTGAGGAGACCTGACTGACACAGCAATGTTCAGGGGACCCCAGAGGGGGGACGCAGTGACCAGCCGGGTAGGCCCAGCATTACCACCTCGCCGTGCGGAGGGACGCAGGCAGGGACGTTCCTGGAACCTGGGGAGCAGGAGCCGCGCAGATTCGGGAACCTGGAGAGGAGTCGGGGGAATGCAGAAGCACCTGGAAATGCCTCGCAGGGCGGGGGGCAGCAGTGAATGCCTGGCCCGCCGGCCTCCCTCCTCCTGGGCCCCCTTGAGGCTCCCCATTGGCCAAACACGCCCAGGAGCCAGGCAGCAAGGGGTCTGTCCCTGTTTTCCAGGAAGGGTCCCTGCTTGGGGCATGGGGACAGGTCGGACTAGGGGGACACACAGGACTCCTACATGGAGACTCACCCTGATACCCCTTCCAAGAAGACCAGACTGCAGTATTAGCATTGAATAGACTCCAAAGAAACATATTGAGAGTAGGAATGATATAACCTTGAAAAAAAATGGGTGTCTTCTCGTCAGGGCACAAAACTGGCAGTTACGGCAATTCACCTGGTCACTGTGTACCCTGGCAGGGGCTGCCCCAGTGTCCCTGCCCGGGGTGGGACGGGAGGGCCATTGCTGCGTCTGCGGACACTGATGGGAAAACAAGGGCATGTGAGCAGCTTCACGCCAATAAATTCAGCATCTTCGGTGAAATGGGCCAAGTCCTTGCCAACGCAAACCACCAAACTCCACTGAAGAAGCCAGTCTGCAGAGCCTGTGTTTGTAGGGGACATCAGGTCGCACTTCCAGACCTCACAGAGAAGCCTCCAAGCTCTGATTGTCAAGTATTTAAGGATGTGAGGATACCAACTCTGGAGAAAGTTGGAGAAAATGGAGCAAAAGAACACTTAACGCCTCACTTTGTAGACAGACAATATCCAGATAAGAAAGTCTGGCTGACTTTACCAGAGAACTACAGACCATGAATACAGTCATAAAATTCCTGTGCAAATGTTAGTGAATCAAACAGCAGACGTAAAAAAGATAATGTTTCACGGCCTAGCGGGATCCCAGAAATGCCGAGTTGGTTTCACATTTGAAAATCAGCCAGCTTTTCAACCATATTAGACTAAAATCTGAAAAAAATCATATGGTTATATCAGTATGGGCAGAAAGAGCACTTGACAGAATCTGACACAAGGGGTAGAGAGGGAAAATGCACAGACTGGAAAGGAAGATGAAAATGCCTTTACTTCTAAATAACTTGATCATGTGTAGAGAGGCTATGAAGCCATCTCTACCTGGGCCCAGTCGGGGACCACTTCCCCTACGGGAGGCTTCCGCAATCCAAGGAAGCAGCCACGGGGGTCCAGCGCGGGCCCCTGCCTGCCCTTGCTGTGTCAGCTCCCTGAGCCCCGGAGCCGCATCCTGCCGAGGCCCCAGCTGCCCCACCTCCGTTCCCCCTGAGGGCTTGGATGGAGCTCGTTTCTCCCGCCCGTGCACCTGTCCCCACGCGGCCTCTTCAACATTCAAGGCTCTGTTTAAAGAGCTTCCCGGGAGGCCCCCAGGGTCCCTGTAGCTGAAGCTGGTCCCCAAGTCCTCCCCACCCCTCTCTGCTCTGCTTCTTGCTCTGCCCTTTAGGTCCCCTTCGCCCTGACTGTCCCCATCTGGCTGACGTATGCATCTGTCTTTCCCCACATGGTGCAGGTACTTGATCCGTTTAGTTTGCTGCTGTATCTCTAGGACCCAGCACAGCCCCTGGCACTGCTGGCTTTCAGGAAGAAGTTGTTGAATGAATAATAGATGTCAGAAGATGTTATAACCTTGAAAGCCAAGGAGAGAAATGCAAGAGATTTTTTTTCCTAGTCGGTTGGGGGAAATAATGGCCTTAGAGACCAATAATTTCAAGGAATCATAGTTTTTGCTTTTACTTTTTACTTTAATAGGCTATTTTTAAAGCAGTTCTAGGCTTATAGAAAATTTCATAGGAAGTACAAAGAGTTCCTATAAGCTCCTCCCCCATATATAGTTTCTGTTACTGTTATCATCTTGCATCAGTGCAGTACTTTGTTATTGTTGATGAACCAATACTAATACGTAATTGTCCACTGAAGCCCATGGTTCACGTTAGAGTTTTCTCTCACTGTCATACATTCTTTGGGTTTGAGCAGATGAATAACATGCATCCATCATGGTATCACACAGGGTAGCTCTGCAGCCCTCACAATGCCGGGTGTGCCCCCAGCTGAGCCTCACGCAGCCATCGTATCTACCGAATCCGTGGTTTTACCTTTTCCAGAATGTCGTGCGGTCAGAATCACAGAGTGCACAGCCTTGTCCGACTGGCTTCTTTCACTTAGTAACATGCATTAAAGCTTCTTCCGTGTCTTTTCCTGTCTTGATAGCTCATTTCTTTTTATCACCACTGCAATATATTTGCATTTAAATACAAATGTACACATTTACTTTATCACAATGAATAATAGTCCATTGTATTTGTGTATCACAGTTGTGATATATAACTCATCACCTACTCAAGGACATCTTGGTTGCTTCCCATTTTCGGCAATAATGCACAAAGCTGCTGTAGACATCCGTGTGCAGACACAAAAACAGTGAGGTCACTGGCAAGGGAAGCATATAGAAATCATTGTCTGCTATGTAAAAGCAGTTGATTAGAAATTTATAATTTCTACAACTATTCTTCATAATAGCATCAAATACATGAAATACCTAGGAATAAAGTTAACAAAACTTATGAGCAAACTTACAGGGAAATTTAATGGACCTACAACAACCATTCTGAGGAAAAAGGACAAAAATTGGGGACTTCTACAATATTCAAGATTCACACAAAGTTACAGAAATCAAGAAAGCATGGTTCTAGAATAAACACACACAGGTGGGTGCAGCATATTCAGGAATCCAGAAATAGACTTGTACACATAGAGTCAATGGATTTTCAATAAACACAGCAAAGCAATTCAATGGGTAAAGGGTGTTCTTTTCAACAAATGATGCTGGAACAGCTGCATGTTCATACAAAAAAAAAAAGAATTTGAATCCTTGTCTCACACTGTATACAAAAATTAATTCATATCATAGACCTAAACACAAGAGTTAAACTATACACCTCCTATAACACTTTTTAGGAGAAAACCTTCATGACGTTGGGCTACTCAGAGTTCTTAAGACATCCAAAGCCTGAACTGTGATTTTTTAAAAAAACACTGTAAAGTGACTTCATTTGAATTTAAAAAATTTTCTCTCCAGAGATATTTTATGAAAAATGAGAAAACAAGCCTCAGGCTGACAGAAAATATTTACAAAATGAATACACTAATTTTTAAAAATATTTCCCCTTCAAATATAAAGAATTCTTATAACTCAACAGTGAGATAATTCAGCACAAATAAAATGGAAATACATGAAGAAATACTGAACACAAGAAATACATATGTAATAATCCCTCCCTCCAAAAATAACGCAACCTAATTAGTCATCAGCAAAATGGGAACTAAAATCACTTCCAGAATGCTGACAATGCCCAACGTCGGGGAACTCGTGAGGCAATCGGAACGCCCTCCCTTGCTGGTGGGATGCATCATGACACAGCCCCTTTGGGGGAGGGTGGGCAGTTTCTAGCAGAGTCACAGACTCTCCCCATGCGAGTCGGGGTCCCCACAGCTGAGGGGTTCCCTAAGAGCAATGAAGGCACCTCCACACGTGAACAAGGGCATTCACAGCAGCGGGATTCCCAACAGCTGACACTGGGAACACCCCAGATGTCCATCACTTGGTGAACAGAAACACATTGTGACAAATCCGCACAATGGATTCTGCATAGTCCTATAAAGGGTCACTGCCAGTGGGGACCTAGAATGGGCTTGTGGGGGGAAGGAAGACGGGCAGCCGAAGACGGCCAGGGTATGTCAAATTCTAGACGGGGCACACAGAGGGGCAGGAATAGGTGGGCAGTTGCCAGGAGGCAGGGGAGGGACGGGAAGAGGGTGCAAGGCCGTTTGGACTGCTGGAAATGTCCCGAGCCTTCTTGTTCCAGTGGTCACGTGACCGTGAATATATGTGTCAGACTCATCACACTGTGTTTGATGCTGAAGTATGCTAGAGGTTGAAAACATGATCTTTTGGGTCTCGAATCAAAATGCCCCCAAGTGCCCCTAACACTACCCCATGGTTTCCACTTTTTATGACTTAGATCCTATCCAGGGCCAGTGGGATGGCCAAAGAGGCTGCCCCTCCAGCACTCTCTAGTCCACGGCACCTGAGCCTAGGAACCCACCCTCCACCACCATCTGAATTTGTAGGTTGTCCAAAGTCCCTGTCCCCAAACAAGGTGACCGTTCAACAGTAGAACAGACGTTGTTTGCAAGCTGACTGGGCCTGAGCTCCCGGAGCTGAGCTAATCACGCTCACCAACCCTCCAAAGAACAGAGGAGTGGTGGCTAAGAACCCAACCAGCTACGGGATTTCTCCCACACGAACGCAGGTTCTTTCCAATATTTGCATTTCATCTACTTAATCTTCAATAGTTTAGACCTTTTCCAATACTGTTGTGTGCACATGTCTCAATGATTTTTATCTCTTTTTGCAACACCAAGCATTTATTTTGCTTCTATGTGATAAGCTATTCCAGATAGTCAGTAGATTATTTGGGGGAAAAGTGTTTTATTAGTTAATAATTTACTTACTAAATTATTTGCCTTATAACTGATTTGCATATTTTACAGGCTACTGAGCCACTGAATCAAAGATAGAAGAGCTGAAGCACATATTGTTTCAGAAAGTTTGAAATGACCCTAATATTTTACCAAAGATGAA
Organism: Manis pentadactyla; assembly: GCF_030020395.1. Taxonomy (NCBI): domain Eukaryota; kingdom Metazoa; phylum Chordata; class Mammalia; order Pholidota; family Manidae; genus Manis; species Manis pentadactyla. The sequence continues at coordinate 140,350,677 of NC_080020.1, read as the reverse complement.
GATTTGACCATTTCAAATATTTCAGCACCACATTTCCTCATGAGCCTTCATGTGGCTGAAGATTCAGCGAACTATTAAATGCACACATCAGTTATCACCAAAATAATTTAGAAAGCAAAATGTTAGCCAGCATATTTATAGCTGCTTGGGTATATTCTTTGCTGAAATGTATAGTGTTCATTCTTCTTAAATCAGAATATCACCACACAAGAAAGAATTTAGCAATAAAACATCAAAGAAAATGTAATGAGAATTTGGCGATGCAAAAAATTATCTTTTTCTTATTTAGGTCCTTTACCTGGAGGAATAACTTAGAATCTCTGTCATCTTCTGCTACTAATGGGACAATAAAATCACAGCTGTCTCACTATCCTTTCTGCCCTCCCCGCTGCTCTGGGCTGAGTTGTGCCCCCCACCCAATGGCCTGTGTTGAAGTTTCACCCCCCAGGATCTCAGAATGTGACTGTATTTGGATGGGACTTTTAAGAGGTGATTAGCTTAAAATAAGCGCCTTTGGGTGAGCCTTAACCCAATCTGACTGTCCTCCTTGGGAGAAGAGATTAGAGCACAGGGAGGCTCGGAAGGACGCTCATGAGAGGACACATGGAGAGGTTGGCTGCCCGTGTGCCAAGGAGACAGGCATCAGGAGGAAGCCCCTGCCAGCCCCTGGACTTTGGACTTCTAGCCTCAAACACTGTGAGCAAAGATTAGCCTGTTGTTCAGTTCACTTGGCTGGTAGTATTTCATGGCAGCCTCAGTGGCCTGACGCAGCGACGAGGCACTGGAGGCTGGCGGCAGCCATGGATGCTCCGAGTGAACAGGACAGCAGCCTGGAGCAGAGACTCTTTGGCCAGAGTGTGAAGTCCAGCGGACAGCCATCCCACCTTCATGCCTGTGTCTGTATGGCACTGGGCCCCTGGGCTGGCTCAGGTACTGCCAAGAGGGGTTCTGAAGGGTAGTGGTGCCCACAGCCCGTGGTTACGAATGGGGCCTGGCCATGTGCCTCAGCCCTCAGAGGAGCTGGCTTTCCTGGAGCGGCACTGGCTGTGCCCAGGATCCCTGGTTTTAGCAGCTGGTCTGTTTTCCTCCCCTGTGCAGCCACCACACACCAGGGTGCAGAGCCCAGAGACATCAGCAGGAGCCCCCCCTCTGCCCCTGAGAGGGCAGCCATGGAGAACCCAGAGGAGCTGGTGTCAGCCCAGGTGGGCACACAGCCTGCTCCAGGCCTGCCCACCTCCTGTGACCTGGGCCCAGGGCCCAGCACCCTGAGAGAGGGCCGCAGGCTGAGCAGCAGGACAGTGGGGCTGAGGGCCGGGCATGCTCACTAGGCCACGCCAAGACCCCAGTGAGAAAGGGAGCTGAGACGCTGGAGCCCAAGGGAGAGGGCAGCGTCCCCCACGCCCACCTGGTGGCCACTTTGAATTTCCTGCCTGGTGCCTTCTAAGGGCCTCCCGGCCTCCTGGCCAAGCTCTTTGGCTCCCTGAGCGTGTCTCCGGCAGCGACTCCCTGAATTCCTGCGCAAGGCGTCCTGTGCAAGGAGAACTGCACAGCCTGCCCCCTGCAGCTGCGCCTGCTCTGCCACTGGGTGCAGGGGTGTCCGTCTCTGTCCACCAGGGCAGGACTGGGTGGGTGGACGGCGGCTGGCAAGTAGCCATCATCGGCAGCAGTTTGCATAAGACCGCATCTTTTTGTCCTGTTGCCACCTCCTTTTTAGTTAGAACTAAGTGCGTGTTCTAGTCTTCTTCCAAGGTGCCTGGGGAGGGAAACTATCAGATGTGGGAGGGGACTGAGGCATCTCCCTTACAGGAAAGAAAAGAAACGCAAAACGCATTCGTGGCTTTGAAATGAGTCCTCTGCCTCTGCCCACAGCTCAGAGAACCTGGGTCCGACTGGTCAAAAGACAGGCACTCACACTCCTGACCCCAAGTGGGGCCTCCAGCGCTGAGCCCCAGAGGGTGGCTGTCAGGGTCCTGGGCCTTTCCTTGTCCAGAGCTCCTGTCACTCAAATTCAGAAGCACAAAGAGACACAGAAGGACCCCAGCAGCCAGGTGCTTTGGGATGGTCACTCCCAGAGGGGCTTGCCCATGACCTTGGTGTACTCCACATCTTCTGGAAGCTTCCCCAAGACCCCATTTGTTCTGAGAGGCCCTCAGGGGCTCCCGCAGACCTGTTCCCACCTCAGTTAGAAGCACTCTCCACACCTGACTGTGAATGCCGACTGCCATCTCTGCCGGCCCCGCTAGGCCCTAAGTTCACCGACACTTGCTCTCCAGGGGCCAAGGAGACGGCTGGCCGGCTGGGAGTGGGCACACAGATACAGTCTAGGGCATCACCCGGGGCACCAGGGGCATGAGCTGCCACTGACCCCAACACAGCTCTGCACAGAAGGCAAGAGCAGGAGGCGTGGGACACTAACCCTTCGTTCTGTGCCCTTGGGGGTGTCCAGCTGTTCACAAAAATAGTTTGCTTACCCTCCCTTGTATAAATGGGGAAGAAAAAAGCAACTTTAGAAACAGAAATGCAGGAAGAGCCTGCAGTCGGCTGCAAGGGCCTCTTTTTCCCTGACAGGGAGGGGCCTGTCCCGCCGGCTCCCCTCGCTGCCAGGAGAGGAGCTGCGTTCCACCCACTAGTGGGACGATCCTGCCATTTTCCTCCCTAAAGTTCCCAAATTCTCCCACGTGTCTCCCATCATCACACCCTTCTACCACCTCCTTATGCTCCCAGAAGCCATGTCCGCCTCCTCCAGGCACCCCCTTGGCCACATTAGCGCCCAGCTGAAAAGCCTGTCATGACCTCTTTCCCAGTTGGGAGACCCAGTCTCCCCTGGGAGCTGCAGCCCCCTCTCCCATCAGCCCTCACCAGCAACCAGCTCATTTCACCCCTCCCCCAGGGCAGGGGACCCCACACTTCTGCAAGGTCTTGAACATATGTTTTCCTACTGACCTCAGGGTCTTGGCACAAGCTGCCCCTCTGTCTGGAACCACATACCCTTCCCCATAATGTTAAGTCTTCATCCAGGAAGACTTTCCAATCCCAGAGTGAGTCAAGTTATTCTATTTTATGCTTTCCAAACACCCACCCTTTCTCTTTCATGGGAAGTTATCATACTTGTCATTAATAACATTAGTTGATTTCTTATCTTCCTAAAATGTCTGTGTCTCAGCTAGAACACTAGCTGTGTGAGGACCAGGTCTTCCTGCACAGTCTCTGTGCTATCCCAGCTGCTCACTGCCACCCACCCATTGTGTGTGGAGTGAATTAATGAATGAACATATGGGTGGGCCACCTCTGGAATTAAGAGGGGCCCAGGAGTCCCCTGATAGTTGTATCTCAGGGCATCCTCTTCTGGACCGAGGGCCTTGGGGCCCCCGCTGCCAGGGGGAGCAGATGCCCGTGACCACCTGAGCTGATGGCCTGACTAGCCCTGGGAGCGTGACCCACCTCATACTGGAAGCCCAGGACAGGGCCACACTGCTGACTGAAGTTGCCTGGAGAAGGAAGTAGGTAAACCAGGCACATGGAGGGAGGCCCTGTGCCAGCGGTGCCAGGACAGGTGAGCTCTGGGGCCCCATGTCCTCTGAGCACCCCGAAGTGGGGGACTTTTCTCCTTGGCTTTTGGGGTTAGCTCTCCAAGTAGGACCTGTCCACTTTTGGCCCATTTTCTCCATCCCATTAACTCAATCCTAACTCCCCAGAGCATCAAGCAGGCTTGAGGTATGTGCACGCATTCCCTCCTGCCCGTGCAGACCCTCCGGCAGCCTGAAGTCCAGTCACCCCACCTGGCACCCATGCTGCAGGCTCCCCATCTCGAGGTCTCTGTACGGGACATGGCAGCTTTACACAGCTGCACAAATCACAGAAGATGAGCACTTCAATGACATAAATGAAAGGGAAACAGACCCATGTCAGGTGTCCCTTACACTGCTTCAGGAACTTCATGGAGCAATGACTGCAGTAAGACAGCCTCTTCAGAGGCTCTTTAGAACATTAGCAAGTGAATCTCCACCACAGTGATGAGGCCGATGATCGGTGCATTACCACCTGTGATTTGTCCTGGAGAAGCAGGGAATGCCCAGGACCGCACCCACCCACGTGCATTCACACATACACCCTGGGCGGGACTGGAACCTCAGCTGTTGCCATGGTCCCACCCGGTCCGGGCAAGGGCCACCCGCAGGCTCTGTGGCCGAGTGTCTGCAGGGTGTCTTCCTCCTTCCCAGCCCATGTGCCCCTGGGCTCAGGCTGCCGCTCTGCAGGTCTCAGACATGCCTCGCCCACACAGCGCTCCCCGTGACACACGGGCATTTCTCGCTCCCAGGTGCCTCTGGGAACCTGCAGTTCACACCACAGGATCGGGTGCTGTAATCACCCTTTGAGCTAGCAAACAGCAGAATGCCTGTTGTGCAAACGCCTGCTGGGTTGGCATGCACCCCTCCCTAGGGCTGCCCCTCTCTCTGTCCTGTGCTGCCCTCAGCTTTCCAGCCTCCTGTCCTCCCAGCCGTGGGCTCCTGGGCTCCCTGGCTCCCAGGACTGGCTCTGGGGCTGCCGGAAATGAGGTATTTGATTCAGTAGATGGCACTCTTACCTCTGAATCTACGGAGCATCCGCATTTCCCCTCACACGCACCTGAGAGAGAAGGTCACCTCCTTACATTTTGAATCCACAGTCATGAGCGCGTCCTGCGTGGAGATCACACCCTCTCTGCAAACTCCCTGAAGGGGGCGCTGCAGCCCTGGACCAAACCAGCCCCTGGAAAACATGAAAGAACTGAAAGGAGTGGAAGTGGCTCTGGCTACAGAGCTGTTACCCCGGCAAAAGACCTTCCAGAATGTTCCTTCAGGTTGCCTGGTCATAAAGTGCTGGCTGCTCCCTTTCTTAGCAGATGTGTCATTACATGTCCACCCCTTTTTAGGGTAGGTGCTCCTCATGCTTGAAACTATACGATTGTTTGTTGCATCTTCTCAGGTAAAAGCTACCTGTCCTGTGTAATACTGTTTGTCTGGTTACTTGATGGAAAATAATTATCATATAAATAACAAGTGTCATAGGCTATGGAGTAGATGGCCAGTTTATTCAAAGGCTTTGAAACCTCTGCTATTTTCTGTTTCTGTTTTTTTTTCTTTAGAAAAATGTTTGTTTTTCTGATTTTATTCTCAGAGTCTCCTAAAACTTGGAGAATGAGACAAATTGGAACTTCAAGAAGGCTTCCAGTCATGGAAATCAGAAAACATTAAAGCACCTCAGTTCCATCAGGTGGAACTATCACTGTGTGCGTTCTGAGGAATTCTCATACGGTTTCAGCGGGGACCCAGTGGATGGGAGTGACAGAAGAGGGGCGAACTTGGGCAACCTGGAGTCAGGGGCTGGAGTGTTGCCAGGATTTCCTGCCGCCTCTGACCTCCGCTGCATCTGAGGGTCTGTCACACTCTCTGTGGCTGCAGGTCACCGTTCTGTTTCCAGGACACATGGAGCAAGGGGACATCATGCACAGCCCCTAAATTCCTAGCACATCTTTCATGAGAGCAGCCAGACAGGCTGGGAATCTCTGACCTCCGATTTCCAGCGTGGACATGTCCTTCCTGGTGAAGGCTCATCGCGGTTGGCTGGAGTCAGGTGATGTCTCAGGACCAGCCACCTGTGCTGGCTCAGGGGCACATGGTCTCCACAGGTGGCTCCCAAGGAGCCGAGGAGGATGCAGGTGGGTGGAGGGTCGGTCCCCAAAGGAGGCAGGAGGGCGGGTTGTGTGTGCACACGTGTGTGCACATGTGTGTCAGGACTGAGATTAAAAAGAGAAGAATGAGGGCAGAAAGTGGAAAGTGTGGCTGGTTTTCCTCAGGCGTTTGCATCATTATGGAAGTAACTGACATGTCAGTGACAAGACAGGACAGCCCTCGAGGCTGCTGTGTCCCCTGAACATGTTTGCTACCTCAAATACTTTCTAGATTCAATCCCCGTTAATGCCTATGGGTTATTTCCAATTCTCCTCTGGGTGAGTCGCTGGGCCTGGCACAGGCATCCTCAAGTCTCCGGGTTGCAGAGTTTTCCTCTGCGATGGAAGCGTGTCTCGGCTCTGGGGCTGGGCTTTTGCCAAACCAGTACTCCGAGGTTCGCATCGCTATTTAGGTAAGGGATGTAACAGCGAACAGTTAGGGAGCGACTTGCTGTGACCGGTTGGCCCCTGGGCTTTCGGCACTGCCCCCGCGGGCAGCTTTCCGGGGAGATGGGGAAGGCAGTGTGTCTGTCCCTACTTACTGTGCGATGGGAGCGAGACCGGCGCTCACCCCAGGACAGACCCAGACGCCCCCCAGAGCCCTGCCTCTGCCAGCACCTGATGGGCAATCTGCAGGGGTGAGCTTGGGCAACCCTTTCTTCACAAACTGGCTCACCTCAAGCGGTTGAAAGAGAGATCTCAGCTGTCCGCGTTTGCCCTGCAGCCTGATGGCAGAGATTCTCCCTGCCAGCTTTCCCTGCTGGTGCCCGGAAAATCTTCAGACTTTCAGGAAAGCCCCTTAGGAAGTCACCGTGGGTTTCCGAATCCTTATGATCAATGATTTACCTAAATTGTGCTCAGATGCACCATATTCCTCTCCTCTTACCGATCAATACACTGCTTACAAAACAAAGTTTTGTGTTCGTGGGTATGTCTGCGTCCTAACTCGACATAGGGCCCTCCCTCTCCTCTCACCTGTGTCTCTCAGCACATCACACAACGTTCTGCACATTTACAAGCATTTAATTAAATCTGGGGAATCGTTGACTGATGTAAAGGAAAACAGGGCAGAAAGAACGTGGGTGGCTGGAGATTGACTGAGAACAAATTGAAGTCCATTTAATAAACAGGAAGAACTTGGAGCCACGCTTGGTGGGAAACCATGCCTGACTGTCATCAGCGAGATGGAGGGAGTGTAAATCAGGAAGGGTGTGGCTTGTTCAGAAGGGCCTGGCCAAGAAAGAGAGGGTATGGTATCACTCTATTCCAAATACAGTATGTGCTTCAGACACAGATGGCGAGGGAAACTTCCAAAAGTGAAAGTATTTAAACTTTTCTGTGCTGTAAAATCCCCAGGAAACTGCTTAATAAAATACTTAGGTAAGACTCCTGGGGCCGTGAGCTCACAGAAGGAAGAGGACAGTGCTGTTAGGTCACATTTAGAATTAAGTGACACCCACCCATGTGTGCAAACACGAGCAGACACCCCCCCACACACACAGAGGGGAGGGATGCACGCAGACCCCTCCCTTCCACGGCTCTCTGCACTCACCATCTCATCAGGAATAGCGAGGTTTACCTTACTTCTCTCACTGAAGTGAGTCAAGCACATCTGCACTCCCACTGTCCTCTTCAGGACACACTGCCTGCCTGTTTTCTTCCAACAGTCGCCCCTTAGCAGTGTTGCTGGGAGAGGGTGGTGCAGCAACATGTAGGAAGGACATCCTCACAGACAGACTGTCAGTACTTCATACTGATAAACAAAAGGGTAAAGGTCCCTTTAAAAGATTAATAAAGAAAGAAAGATGAAAAGGCCCCCTTTTCTGTCAACAGACTTATTCATAGCTGCTCTTGCGAAACAGCACAGCAAGGGAAGACGTCCAGTGCTGCCAACAGGCAGGACAGGGACTCACAGCAGCTAGGAGCACCTCCCCGGGCAGCCCACCTGCTCCGGCTCTTCTCGGGCTTGTACTGAGGGTGACTGTAAGCGCACCTACAAGGCAACCGCAGTAACCTCGCTGGGCTCTCCCCGGCAAGCCAGCTGCTCACAGTGTTCAAATGCATTTTGTTCCAGCCTTACAGGCAGTGATGGTATGACTCTCATCTTACTGCTTGCTCCCACTTACGAGATGTCTAAAAGCATGGAACACATGAACTCATTAATCTTTTTAGGATTCCACTGACTAAATCAGTCACTGAAAAATCAGCCAGTGTTCCCTGCTCACATGGCCCCGGGGGGCCTGCTCTCCTCTAGGGTGGCTGGAGCTCATCTCTTGGACTTCCTTTCTGCCGCCAGCCAGAGAAACACCTGTGTTTCCAGGACTCACCTGGTCAGGGCAGGCCCACCGGGTGATTCCCTTTTGACTGTGAGACTCTGTCATCATGTCCACAGGCTCCACTCACACCAAAAGGGAAGGGACTGTGCGAAGGCCAGGGTCCCTGGGGGCACCTGAGGATCCTGCCTGCCGGCAGACACACCCTGAGATGGAGGCGGAAGCCCCCCAGGTGCTCTGGTGGCTGCTGCCAATTGCTCCCTCCAATATGAGAGTAATCTTGTCTTCCTTCAGCATGCACTGCAGCCAGGCGTGGACCCCAAACCCTGGATGCTGTCACAGCCAAATGTCCCCAAGCTCTGGCTTTGCAGGCCTGGGGTTGGGTTTCTGGGTGCCTACCCAGCCTCTCCTGTTCTCCTTCGCCCTATGCAGGGACCACCCAGACCCTGGGATGTGGCTCAAAAGGGCAGAAATGGCCCAGAAGGCCACAGGGAAGAGAGGGGAGGGCGGCTGCTGGTACCCAGTGGAGAGCAGGTGCGGGGAACAAAAGGACAGAAGAGGGGTCCTTCCCACCTGGGCAGAGGCCCCCTCCACACTTTCACGGAAGTGCACCTGAGCATGAGGGCTGAGGGTCTGGCGGAAGCATTGTGTTAGCAGCTGTCTGTCCTGGTTTGTTCTTAGGAGGCGGATAGAATGGGCGCCCAGGCTGCCGGAGGGCAGGGTGCTGCAGCCTCTCCAGAGCAATGCGCCCCTTCCATGTGTGTGTTGGGGTTCCCCCGACCTGTCTCAAGTCCTTACCTTCACCACACACACACAGGCACACCCATGTGCACATGTGCACCCACACCTACATTCTCACATGCATGCAAACTCAGACAAGCACTCGTGCACACACACCCCTTCGCAGAGCTCAGTGCTGCCCAGGGTCCTTACTGGGGAGGAGGCGGGTCATAAACTTGCCCAGGCTGGGAGGGGAGGCCACCCTTCTGTGTCAGCCCAGAGGCAGCTCTCTGGTGATTCCCCTCCCCTATACTCAGGATCCAGATGATTCTCCCAAAGCAGCAGTGGACGGTGATAGGGTGGGGAGGACCCGCAGGTCATTGCAGCAGCTGGGCCAAGTGGAGCCCTGGGCGGGTGGCAGGGAGGTCTGAGAAGGGCAGATGCCTATGGGGAGGTGCTCGGAGACAGTGCCAGCCGAGCAGGGGCCTCCCAGATGAGGTGAAAGGGTGAAAGGGTTATACCCAACTTTATTTCCATGGTGGCATGTCAATAGAGCGAGTCTGCGTGCAGCAGGCCAGCCTCTGCCTCCGGACCTCTCTGCCCTGCAGCCATCTCAGTCTCTGTCCTTGGTGCTGCCACCACTCCAGCCTCTGTTCTGCTCTCCTGCAGCCTTGCAGCCGTGCCACCATGTAGCCCAGACAATTAGGTGGCGCTCTTTATATAGAGTCAATAGCAATGATTGCCCATAGATGTGTCCTGAGCAAGCTGACCCAGGCCAGGTGACAATACTGGCCACAACCACACCGTCCCTAGATAGCCTTGTCCTTAGTGAGGGGCTGCAAGCACCATCCCTCCTGACACTCTGCTCTGGGCACCCTCAGGGCAGCAGGGAGCCATGAGGGTCTAGGACAGGGAGGCAGGGTGCAAACCCTCCTGGATTAGCAAACGTCAGTGAGGGGCCCTTGTGCTCCAGGCCTGCTCTATGCTCCAGAAAACTGCACAGAACGAGACAAACCCCATCTCTCTGGACACTGCTCTCCAGTCGGTAGAGACATTAAACACCCATGCTGCAGATTGAACCGGGGGAGGAAATGGAAGCTGGAAAGGGGGGCCTGGGTGGGGTGGGCGGGAGCCGCTGGGCCCTGAGTCAGCAGCAGCCTCCCTCAGTCTGGTGCTGCGGGGCCAGGGGGCCTCGTGTCCCTGGGGGCGACAAGTGTCAGGGCCCCGGAGGGTGGACACAGTCCCAGCGGCCCCGGGGCGAAGACGCAGCCACCAGGTAGGGGGTGGGCATCACACGGGGCTCCAGGGCAGTGGCCTTTCCCTCCCAGGGAACACTTTGAAGGATTCTGTCAGTCCATAGGCTTCACCATCTGGAGTGGGCTGACTGCTTCCACTCAAAACTCCAGCTCACCTGGAGCCACAGGTGTGGCCTCATCTGGAAATAGCATTGTTGCAAAAGTAATCAAGATAAGGTTACACTGCACTGGATTTAGGGGGGAGCTAATCCGATGGCGATGTCCCTGCAAGAAGACAAGGCACAGGGACCCACAGGGAAGAGGCCAGGCCTGGAGCAGAGCAGCCCCGAGCCAGGTGCACGCAGGGCTGCCGGGAGCCCCGGGCGTGGGGAGAGGCCTGGGTGCGCTGGGCCTGAGCCCTGGCCTTCTGGGCAGAGAATGAGGTTCTGGTTTTGGTTCTCCCTTGTGGGAGCTCTGGGTCTGACCCGCACGTAACAGGGACACCCACCTGAGGTTCACCTCTCTACCCCCTTCACCTGCATCATGTCGGCGTCACAGCGTGGTTGCGTCCTGCTAGAGCACCCAAGGCCAGGCCTGAACTCACGCCCCTGCTAGGGAGCGAGGGGGAGTGGGCCACCATCCCTCTGGGCCCCTCAAGTCTCCGAGGCTCAGATGCTCTAGATGCCCCCTTTCCCTTCTCTCTGGAGAAGAATGCCCAGCCACAGAGCTGGGACTAGATGTGGAAGGGAGCATTCTGGAAGGTCTCACAGATGGTGTGAGTGTGACAAGTTTTCAGTACAAATTATAGGATTAGAAAGATAACATCAGAAGCATCTGAGACCAGCTTCTGGGAGGAGTTGGGAAACTGGAGCGCTGAGTGTAAGTCCCAGCAAGATGCCACAGTACCGGCCAGCCCAGCAGGTTGGGGCCCTGGGGGCCCTGCCTGCACACCAGAAGAGACCGTCAAGTTCACAGAGTGTCTGCTTTCCAGATTTACTTTGTTTTTGTTTCTTTCTAGTATTATTAAAGTTATTTTTACAAATTATAGATGCTCAGTTTTGTAAGGAGAGTGAGGGAGGGTCACGTGCCCCCTTTACTTTATAAACACAGAAGCAAACCCTCAGCCCCTTCCTCCACTTCCGGTGTGACCAGAAGTCGGAGGACGTACACTCAGGGGGCGGCCAAGCCAGCCTCGCTGCCCACCTGCATCTCTCTGTCCTAAACTCTCCATCTCACCTGCCAGGGAAACTGTTCGCCTCTGAGGAACGTACACGGCTAGTGTCCGCCAAGTGCTTCCTACACAGCAGATGTCACACACAGGGTCCAGCCACTCCGTGGCTGCTGGTGCTGTGTTCCCTGTGACAGGGACCTCTTGTCCACCTCCTCTCTCGGCCAGTGGGAAAGCTGAGCACCTCTCCCGACCCAGGCCAGCGAGGCTGGGACGCAGCCGCACACCCACACACCGTGCTCCTCACCGCTGCTCTGTGGGTCCCTGACTCCCACACAGTGGTCTTCTCCTGCCAGATGGCTTTGCTGATGCCAACCCCCAATGGGAAAGAAAGCTGGACTTTGTGGAGAGGATGGGCGGGAGAAGACAGGCTGCTTCTCTGCAGCACACGCGGGTCGCTGTGAGCCTCCCACCACACAGTCCCAGGAGAGTTGCTCCAGTAAAGGAGGGTGAGGTTTGGCCCTTGGGTGCTGGCCCTCGCTGGTGTCCAGGGCATTCAGGGTGGGCCGTAGATGCCCCAGAAACCCTTTCAAATAAGGCTTTGGTTATGGGACAGCCAGTCATTTCCATGCAAGTGCAGGTAAGGGGAAGAACCTGGAGTTGATGAGAAAATTAGGTCCATGGCTTCAAACCAGTGCCCAGAAACAGAGCATTCAGCTGAGCAGGTCAGCAATGCTGAACAGCTGGCCTCTCCCAGGGCCCCCAGGGACACATGGTGTGAAAGGGGAAACCACACCGCACATCTGGGGTTACCCAGCTCTCCATCATCACTTGCCACCCACCGTCTATCCACTCATTCATTATCCATCCATAATCCAGTCATCCATCTAGCAATCCAGCCAGCCAGCCATCACCTGCCCCTCCAAATGGGGCCTCATCCTAGAATTTCAGGGAACTGAACTCTGCCAACACCAGAGTGAGGCTGGAAGCAGATCCTGCCCCAGAGCCTCCAAATGAAGTCCCGCTGTGGACACTCAGTCTAGTGGGGCTGCCAGGAGCAGGGCCAGGGGGCCTAGTGGCAACAGACACATGCCGTGTTGTGTGAGCTGCTAAGCGATGGTGACTGACTGCTGCAGCAGCAGCAGACACCTAAGTCTGCTTCTACTTCCGCCCAGCCAGTGCGTGGCTGTGGGATGTTCAGGCAATGTCTGAGGGCTCTGTTGTATGGAACTGGTGCCTCTCACCCCTACCGGACTCGGCACTGTGCCCACCTCTGCTTGTCTCCTCAGCACAATGGTCTCTGCTCTCTCTCTGCCTGATTCCCACTGAATCACCCATGGACTGTGTTCTTGCTTTGTTCCTTCATTCAGAAAATAGCCAAGATGCCAGGCACCCTGCACACGAGGTCTAGGATGACTGCCTGGTGCCTCCGTCAGGAAACTCAGCCCATGAGACAGACACACAGACAGAGTGAACCACGGAGTTGCAGGTGCATGAGCTAAGTGTCCCACAGAGCACGTGGGAGCAAGGTTGGGGGCCAGTCACGGGGAGAGCCTGGGGGCAGGATCGGGGGGCTGGGATAGCCTCTGGTGCCCCCGGGGTGGTGGGAGGAGCAGGGCTGTGCTCATTAGGATCCCCAGATGGACAGGGCAACTGTAGGACCCCCTCCTCAAGAGGCACAGCCAGGGGTTTGCCAGGGGAAGCCCCATGGGGCCCATAGGGGTGCACAGGGATCCAGGGATACCCAGGTGTGGCCCCAGGAAGAGGCCCAGGGGATAGCGGAGCTGCTGGTGTGGGGCACGGGGAGCGGAGGAGAGGCCTGCAGACAAAGAGCTGCCTCTTGAAACTGCCCGTTTCCAGAGACTTTCTCCAGGCAGGACTGGAAATCGCTGGCTTTGATAGTTTGGGTGCTGTCTCCTCCTGGAGAGCCAGGGAGGGGGTTCAGGAGGCCTCAGACCTTCCACTGAGGGCTTGGCCTGTGCAGCCTCTGCCTGGCAGGGCCTGGAGAGCAGGGTGCTGCCCAAACAGTCTCTGGGTGCTGTCAGGGCAGCTACCCTGGTCCAGGGACCTAGAAATGCATGGTTTATTTATGGACCCAGAGATAAGCCACGATAGAAGGATTAGGCATGTTTACTGGAGACATCTTATAGCACAGAAGCCTCAGATTCCTACTACCATAGATGGTTCTAGAAGGTGTCAGGCCGAGCTGCCTGGAGCATCGCACCTGCACAGGGCTCCCCACTCTGCAGGGCTGCCCGCTCGCCCCTCCTTGGTGAGGAATGGTGAGTCCCTGTGAGTCCCACGGAGCCTGGCTTTGGGGCCCCCACTCAGTTCTAACAATGCCCTTGACCTGGTGAAGCAAACGCGGCTGCCTGGAACCGGTAGCAGATCCAAGTGCGGCCCCGCGGCCTCACCTGCCTCCCCCTCTGGGCTGTCTCAGGCCGCTCTTGGGGCAGAGGCAACCTGGCGGCGCGCAGCCGGGGATCATCAGTGTTGCACGGAGAGGCTTTGGGGCAGCGGACACACTGCGCTTCCTGTAGCTCAGAACAAGTCTGGCCTTGGCAGTGGGAAGCAAGCTTCTTCCATTTCTGGTGGTACAGGTCGTGGTTTAACACAAACCACAGAAACATCAGAAAGTCTTATGGGGAGTAGTTCCTTTCCCAAGACTCAAAGAGAAGTTACATAAATATGGCAAAAGACTGAGCCTGAGGAAAGGCTTTTCCATAAATTCTGGGAAAAACTAGGTAAAATGAAGTGCGGTTTTGTGAACCTCAGCCCTTGCTGGTGCTCCTTTTTGCCAAGCACTACGCATTTCACCCCGACAGGGAAGGTTTCTGTTAGGGTGTGGAGCTCGCCATTCAGGATTTCTTTAATTGCATGAAACACACAGACCTTGAGTAGGTTAGACGGCCGTGCCTCCGGGCGCTTCTCCGCTTTCCCTGCGAGGACGCTGTGCCCGCCGCCTGCCCACGCAGCCGTTCCTCTCTGATGATGTCACTCCTGATTCACCAGACACCTCAGTTAAACCAAGGCAGCAGCCTGCCAGACACGAATACCTTGTAAGGGATTTCTAAACACAATGGGTCTTGGAAATGGGTGATGCACGGACAGGTGTGTGCCTCTGGCCCAATCATTAACTGAAGTGATTTTAATTTTAATAGTTGGGAAGGAGAAAATGATTCAAGATTTATTTCTACCATGCAAAATCTGCTTGCCTCAGAGAAAGCCTGTGTATATTTGTGTGCAGGACATGAATCTGTTAGGTGTGTATGATGTGTGTGTGTGTGTGTGTGTGTGTGTGTGTGTGTGTGTGTGTGTGGCATGTTGTGTGTGTGCTGTCTGCTCCGGGACAGAGGGGGCAGTGTGGTCTGGGGGAACTGTCCCCTGTGCTGGTGTGGAGGAGGGCAGGCCTGGGAACAGCCTCAGGGTGTCCGGGCAGCGGCCCCTGCAGGGATTGAGCGCCACTGCCCTGGGAAGAGTTTCTACCCCACTCAGAGTGAGAAACGATTTGGCGCCTTTGCTGGGAGAATCAGAAATATCACCTTGAGGACACCTTGCATCAGAGTGGGGCCTCTGTCCCTCTCCCCAGACTCCATGGCCCTGGGGGCCCTGGCTTGCCTGAGCACGACAGACCAGGGACCTGGTCACTGCATGCCCACACACGTACACTGCACCCCCATGCATACCACACACACCACACACTCATGCACACACACACACACCACACACGTATGCACACTCATACGCACATGGCATGCTCATGCACACCACGCACACCACACACTCATACACACCACACACTCATGCATACTTACAAGTGCACACTGCACACTCATGCACACCCACACCCCTCACACAACCACACACTCATGCACACATACACACCACACACATGCGCACACCATGCACATCATGCACACATGAGCATGCTGTCCACAGTGCATATGCACACACACTTCCCACACTGCACACTGCACATGTTGCACACCTGCACACACGGACACTCATGCTCACTCACACAGACACACTCACACACTTACACACTTGCTCACAAACACAACCACAGTTTCAACTCTATGAACAAAGTGATTAAAGAGCATGATAATGAAAAAGAAATGGTCTGGAGGTGGTTTCAATACAGGGCCTAAACTTGAGCTTCATTGCAAACATAGACAGACATCTTCACGTCTTGGTGTTTAGAGAGTTCAAGAGGATCAGCTCCATCAGCAGCCAGAGGGGCTTGCAATCTCCCTCCACAAAGGGACTGATTGCCTAACGCTTACCTGTAACGTGTGAACCCAAATGAAGGATGAGGTGGAGAGTGTAACATCACTCTTAATTATGGAACATGAATTATTTTTAATTAAGTACAAGTCAACATTGTTAACAAAGTGGCCAATTACTGGAAAGTGTAGTATGACTGTACTTTTCTGAGTTAATGACATAAGTGCTCAGAGTCACAAGATGAATAAATATATATATGTATATATATATATATATATACATATATATATTCTGACTCACAAAGACACTTTTACTGTAAAATTTAGGCTATAAGGAGTCTTTCAATAGAAATAGTTGACAAAAGAGAAACCTAGAGAGAAAAAATCAAACCATTAATAAGCTTTTCCTCCAGGTTATATTTGTCCTTAAGATAGATAATAGATTATTCAAGTAATATCTGATATATATGTGTGTGTGTATATATATATATATATATATATATAGCTTAGAAGATTGTAAGCATAAGAAGAGTAGCCTATGTCTTGTGGTCCCACACTTCAGACTAAATAACTTTGAACTGTTTGATATATATTTTTAGTCTTATTTCTATGAATATTTTTGTTAGAAATAAGAAATATACTAACTATATATGCTGTTTTAAAATTACCTTTTCTATTTGATAGCATAGAGTAACATTTCTTCATAATATTAAATATACTTATAAAATATTATTCTGATATCTGTTAAATAGTCTATACTTTGGGTGTCTCAGAATGTATTTAATAAATATTCCTGGTTAAGCTTAGTTACTTATAATAAATATAACAGTTAAGATTATCTCTATTCAAATAGCTTTTTTTCACCTCTGATCATTTTCTTATATTAAATTCCTAAAAGAACTGCTCATTCCTAATACAGCGTACTTTAAAAGGTTTTTGATACTTATTGAAAGGTTATTTTCTAGAAACTGTTACCAATTTCTACTTTCATTGACACTCTGAAAAAGACAGAAATTAATACACTTTTCTTGGAAAACTGTCCTTATTTTAAGAGCTTAATCATTAGCCAATTTAGCAATATTTTGATTTATTATGTCCAACTTGAAAGAAAATGTCCAGATTTTTTCTGATTATTGTCTACATGCCTATTTTGCTATCCTCATATTGTTTTCTTAAGATTGTTCTACTTTATTTGTAAAATATTGTTACTATTTAGGCTTGTAATCTCAAATAAGTTGTGTGCAGTGAAGATACTTTTCCTAGTTGGCTGTTTTTAATTTTGATTATGCTCTGGTAGTTTTAGATGTGCAGAGATACATATTTTAGTGTATTTCAAGGCAAACTGAAAGATACAAAAAGAGTCACAGAATATATGAAAGAAGAGAATAAACCAGAATTATGAAAGCTTAGAAATAAAGTGGTAGAACTCAAGAAAAACTAAGAGGAAAAGAAAGAATATCTGAAAAGAAGAGTATATCAGAAGCATCACAAGAGTTAAAAAAATGTAACAGTGGCTAAAAAGAAATAGAAGAGGAAATAAAGAAAATATTAACAAATAAGAAAGAAATTAAGAACATGCTTAAAAGGATTCAAAAGTGACAGCAATGCGGTGTGGCCAAAGAATATCCAACATAGATATAAAGGGAGGCCATGAAGAAAGAAACAGCGAAGGGACAGTACAGACACTAAGTCTCCTAATACCTGAAAACTATTCTGAAATTAAAAGAAGAAAAATTTTTGAACTACATGTTTAAAAGTTATAGTTGTTGGGAAGAGAAAGCGAATCATGATGACCAACAATGAAATATTTTAATGAAAAAGTATTGGGTTCTGAAGGAGCAAACAGCAATAACAAAAATTCTTTGGAAATATAAGAAATAAACCATTTATAAAGAAAAGAAAAATCAGATTGTCATGAGGATTTTGGATGGCAAATCTTTATGCCAGAAAGAAATGCAGCATATTATAAATATTTAAAAAAAGAGAAAGGCCAAGATTTGATATCCAGTGCAGTTGATGCTTAAATACAGAAAGCAATTTTAAAATGGTAAATAACACGCAAGAAGTCTGGATGCAATTTTTTTTCTCTTGAGCACTGAGGGGTCTTTTAGAAAATAAGTCTCAGAATGAGAAACATTCTATATACAGATTATTTATGAACATTAAAAGTATATCTAACAGCAGAACAAAGAAAAATAATGGTTATAATGTCTAGACTATAGTATATGTAATAGCTTTGTGCTCTAACAATGTAGATAAATTACAACCATTAAAACTGAGGAATGTTAAGAAGATCATATGAAAAATAAAATAATTTTGCCATTACTTCATATCAGTTGCTACAAAGATGAACAGGAGAGAAGACAGAAGAAACGTTTGTAACAAATTCCATTATTATTACTCTAAAATGAGCAGAAATAGAAGAGGGAATGAAGTTATTATATTGAGGAGTTGGCATAAAGATTGGTATAAAGGTAAACAGAATACACATATAAAACAAATTTAAATTTTAAAAATGAACTAAAAAGAGATAGATGGAGCAAAAGTTATAGACCATTTAATGAATAATTGTGCACAGTGTTTGTGTGGCTGTAACCATGTAACAGAATATTTTACAGGTAACAGTGTAACAGAATGGAAACCAAATATATTGATTATATCCATATCTGTCAGTTTAATTCACCTAAGAAAAATATTCTTCAAATAAACTAGCAAAGCTAAATTCAAAACCATGCTTTATAGAAAGACATACCAAAGCAAAGATCCAGAGGATTAAAAATAAAATGAACAAAGATATCCCAGACACACTCAAAAAAAGAGAGGTTGATACAATATTTTTATCTGACTAAAAAAGCTTTAAATAGAAAAAGAAGTCACTTTAAACTAGTGAAGCCTACAAGTCACAATGAAAATATAGTAGCAATTAATATTTATGGCTTCAGGAACAACTTTCACAAAGCAGGAGACATTTACCAAACCTCTAAACATTATATAATTCCAATAATTTCAGAGCATAGGGAAAGAAGAAACATTTGTAAGTTCCTCTTATGAAGAATAGCACTGATCTAAAACCTGAGATTTAATTAACCAAATGACATAAAAAGGAAACTACTGGAAATCTAACTTATGAATATCAATGCAAAATTTTTTAAAGGAAAGTCAGTTGCTTTCCTATATCCCAGGAATGAATGAGTGGGATTCGAAATTTCAAATACAATGTGATTTACATTAGTGCCACCAGAAATGAAATATTTACATGTAACTCTAACAAAATATGTGCAAGATATATATGAAATTAATATAAAGCTACAAATTCTGTTGCATGAAATCAAATAACTTAATGATGGAAAGATATTCTATGTTTATGGATAGAAAGACTCAAGAGTCAGTTCTTCCAAATTTGATCTACAGATTCAGTGCAACCCCAATCAAAATCCAAGCAAGTTATTTTGTGGATACAAAAAGAAATCCTGATTCTAAAGTTTATATGGAGAGGCAAACAACAACAAAAACAAAACAGAATAGACAACACTATATTAAAGAAGAACAGTATTGGAGAACTAACATGACCCAACTCTAAGCCTTACTAAGAAGCAACAGTAATCAAGACAGTGTGGTACTGGAGAAAGAATAAACAAATAGACAAATGGAAAAGAAGAGAGACCCTGGAAATAGACCCACATAAATGTAATCACTGATCTTTGACAACAGAACAAAGTCAATGCAATGAAGCAAAGATGAACTTTTAACAAATGGTGCTGATACAACTGAACATCCATATGCACAAAAAGTGAATCTAGATACAGATCTTACAACCTTCACAAAAATTAACTAAAAATTGATCATAGAATTAAATGTGCAATTTGAAATGATAACACTCTTAGAAAATAACAGGAAAAAATGTAGATGATCATGAGTCCAATGGCACTGACTTTCATGATCCATAAATAACTGATAAGCTGGACTTCATTAAAATAAAAAAATTTCTGCTTTGCAAAAGACAATGTCAAGAGAAGGAGAAGACAAGCCACAGACTGGAAGAAAATATTTGCCAAAGACACCTCTGGTAAAGGACTTCTATACAACATATACAAGAACTTTTGAAACTCAAAAATAAGAAAGCAAAAACTAAATTAAAAAATGGGAAAAAGCCCTTAACAGACACCTCACCAAATAAGATATACAGATGACAAATAAGCATATGAAAATATGCTCCACATCATATGTTATCAGGGAAATGCAAATTAAAATTATGAGATACCACTTCATACCTATTAGAATGGCCAAACTCTGTAACAATGACAGCACCAAATACTGGTGAGGATGTAGAGCAACAGGAACTCCCACCATTGCTGGAAAGAATGCAAAATGGCACAGCCACTTGGCGTGGTAGTTTAGTGGTCTCTTAGAAGACCAAACACACTCTCACCATGCAATTCAGCAATTTCATTCCTTTCCTTTATCCAAAGGAACTGAAAACTTACACATACACACAATTCTGCACATGGATGTTTATAGCAGATTTATTCATGATTACCAAAACCAGAAGCAACTGAAATGCCTTTCAGTAGGTGATGGATAAACTGCACATTTAGACAATGGAATACCATCCAGTGCTAAAGGAAAATGAGCCATCAAGCCAAGAAAAGACATGGAGGAAGCTTGAATACATATTACTAAGTGAGAGAAGCCAGTCTGAAAAAGCCATATCTTGTGTGATCCCAATTACATGGCATTCTGGAAAAGGCAAAACTATGGGGACAGTAAGAAGACCAGATCAGTGACTGCCAGGAGCTGGGGGAGTGGGAAGGGTGAGCAGGCAAAGAAACAGAATCTTTAGGGCAGTGAAACTACTCTGTGGGACACTGTAATGATGGATACCTGTCATTATCCAAACCCATGGAACGTACAACAGCAAAGGTGGACCTAATCTGTGGACACCAAGTATCTATGATGTGTCAGTGTAGGGTCATCCACTGTAACAGATGCAACCTTAGGTGGGGGTGCTGCTAACGGGGGAGGCTGCATGTGTTTGGGGGCAGGGGTTGTATGGGAACTCTCTGTACATTCATCTCAATTTTGCTGTGAACCTAAAACTGCTCTAGAAAAAGTCTTTAAAAATACTTAAAAAGGTATTTAGAGAATAGTAAGATACATGCTAACCAAGACACCATGGTCAATGGGAAGCAAAATATAAGGGTGGTTCAGTATCAGGAGAGTCCTCATCAAAGATAAGGAGAGAGATCATGTGGTCACCTTCAGAGATGTAGAAAAGGCATTTGATGAAATCCATCCCAATTCATATGAAGACATCCCAAAGCAGGAATTGATTGGTAATTCCTAAACACTATTAAAGCCATCCTATGACACTCACAGATGACATGCAATTCCCGTTGTCTCTGCTTCTATTTCAGACGTGTTGTCAAAAGGGGGAACCAAAAGAGCCCAAATCCATGTGTGTATTTTACCCAAATTTCTGGCCGATATTAACTGTACACGTGCAGAGTGTAATTCAAACAGCCCAACTAAGGCTGAAGGAATTGTGCTGAACTTGAGTTGCTGTCCATCCTGGTGGAAATGTAAATTTGCCAAGTTAATTACGTGCTTAAAAAAATAAAGCAAATGTCTTCTGAGGCACATAAAGTCATATGCACGAACATACTTACTTCTTTTACACAGTGGGATGCTTTTGTAAGTTTCGCCCTGTGTTCCTCCTTCAGTAGAAGCATGTCTTGGTATGGATGATGGCAGGTCCGCTGGATGCTGCCAGACGACCTTCCTGCTTAGATGGTGAGCTGGAAGCAGGGCGCTCAGATTCCCCGCTTGGCGATGTGGGGAGGGATCTGCAGGGCTGGGCAGAACCAACTGCATTTGCCCTTATTGGTACTTTCCTTCTGCATTTGCTGAAGCTGCTGTTTCTGGGCCTGGAGATCCCACAGCGTGGATCCTCTATGCTGGATGCCTTGTGTGGCTAAATCCTCTGAGATTTGCTCTGCTCTTGTGCTTGAGGACAGCCCCTAGTCCAGGGCAGAGGTCCTCCAGGTTGACAGAGCCTCGACACCTCAGGGGAATTTTCTGCTGGGAGAAGCCCAGCTGAACTAAGATTCCTATTTTGTGTCCCTGTCTTCATCTAGGAACTCCTGGCTCAGCTGCTTCTGAATGCCACCGGTCTGTCCCAGAAAGAAGACGTGGGTCCAGATGGAGAGGTCCTTCTTTC
This sequence comes from Manis pentadactyla, assembly GCF_030020395.1. Classification (NCBI taxonomy): domain Eukaryota; kingdom Metazoa; phylum Chordata; class Mammalia; order Pholidota; family Manidae; genus Manis; species Manis pentadactyla. Next base: position 140,329,131 of record NC_080020.1, on the reverse strand, counting down.
CCCTCCAGTCCTAACACACTCACTTGGAGGGCACTGGAGCTCTGCCGAGGGTCGGGAGCATGCTCTGGGAAGGGACGTGCTGCTTCTCTCAGGGGGGCCCCATCTGCACTTTCTATGAAGAAATTCATTTAAACTCTGGAATTCTAATGACACGCTTTCCTGGATTCCTGCACCAAATCTATTTTTGGCTTCCTTTGATCATCACTGTTGGTTTTTGAGAGAGGGATGGTGGGCATCTGGGCTTCTGTTTCCATCTCTAGAAAAAGTGACTGTTCAGCTCTTTAAAGAGGCTTATTTCCTACACATCAAACAAAGAAATTTATGAGCCTAATACCAAACTAATGTCTTCTTTTCTATGTCAATCTGTGTTGAGTTTCAAACTTATTAATGGAAATGTATAAATATTACCAAACAGAGCTTCCTGTTCATACTTGGGTCATTACTGGCATATGAATAATGCATTTTAAAACATACACACACTCTTCTACTCTGTTCAACAACTGGATCGCCCTACTGAGCAATCACTGAGGCCCCCTCCGAGCCTGAAACTTCCTCTGACTGTGTGCTCAAGACCCTCAGTCATGCTCAAGGGCAGGGACCTGCCCCATTAAAGGTTATCCCCAGATGTGATTGTATTGTCCTGGGCCAACCGAGAGTAACTCTCAAATTAAATGTCTCACCTCCTGCTCACATTGGCCACAGTCTTCCTTCCCAGTAAGGAATCTGGCAAATCTTCTTGGCCTGATAAGGATCAAGTCTGACCTCACAGCCTGGTTTGCGTTTCCTGCCTTCCACATTCCAGCCTCCCACATCTGACCTGTTCCCACCATGCCTTCTCTAATCCCACCCTGACATCGATCGTGAAAGTTACTTTGCCCTGAATGACAGGCCAACATTAATATCAATTATCCAACCAAGTAGGGCCTTCCCTGACCTTATGAGCCTTGGAACTGTATGAACACCCACTCCTCCAGGGGCCAAGGAAGCTGGTTTCAGTGCCTCCTTTTAAAGTAGTACCAGCAATATGTTTACCTTCATCGGTTCCTTTGTCCACTAAGAGGGGACATGCACACACGTCTACAACACAGGAAGTCTAGGAGTTAGAGAAACAAATGACTTTCTTAAAAAGCACTTACTTATTGAGAAAATATAGTATACAAATACATTAAAAGGCTTTGTTTCTATATTTTAAAATTCCAGCTTATTCAATATTTTGGGAGTTAATCAGGCAGTTACAGTGAGTGGAGTGCTTTACATCCAACTCCGGAAGAAACAAGAGGGCTCTGGTGGCAAGACCTTCACAAGCTCATCACTAAAACCACCCCCTTCCGAATCATGCGGAGAAAAGTAAGTGAGGGCTAGACATTCCTTATTTTTTCAACTGTCACATCCTTCTTGGGATTGGAGAATCCAGGAAAAGATGGAATTATTATATTACACACAAAAGGATCAGCTCAACATTCATGTGGATAGACAGAGCGGAGAATCAGTCACACATGCAAATCTATATTCAGAAGAGACCTCATCCTAGAGTTGAAGAAATCAAAATCTACAAAACCTATTTATCCAGTTGCATTAGAATCTACTGCGCTGAGTACATACTTCATATTTTATTGATAATCTACACCCACAAAGTTTTCCATAGATTATTTTCATTAAACCAACTTCCTCCTTGCTAATAGCCTGGATCTGTATGTTTTTCATGGTTTAGAAGTGTGCTCACTGTTCCCACAGCAGCTGTGAGTCCCAAGGGGCTTGTGGAACAGACAGATCATTCCCCCTGACTCAACGAGTTACAGCAATTGATTTTTGGAATGTCAATCAACTTTGCTTTTCTGGGATTAAAACCTAGCAAAACATCATATATTTTGCTGGACTCAATCTGCCAAGCCTTTATAAAAGATTTGTGTCTGGTTTGGTGAGAACTGTTGCCTTTTTTTTTTTTTTTTCAAAATCTTTCTTAGATTTTGTTGTTAGGAAGCTGTTAGCTGCACCAAATGAGTTGGGAAGCATCCCCTTTCCTCTAGATTTCCAGAAACTGTTTGTATGAAATTGGTACTATTTCTCCATTAAATGTTTGATGAGATTTACCAATGACAAAAATGTGGACCTGGAGTGTTCTTTGTGGGGAAAATCATTATCATGAATGAAATCTCTCTAATGGCTATAGGACTACTCATATTTTCTATTTCCTCCTAAGTCAGTTTTGGGAAATTGTGTTTTTCTAGGAAGTAGTCCTTTTCAGCTATATTATAGAATTGATTGCTATGTGAGAGGGGATATTTACACATATCCAGGAAATAGTAAAAAGCTATTCCATTTCATTTAGACTTTAATTCTGTCTGGAACATGTAGTTCTGTCTACTCTTTCATGAATCTTGCTATAAATTTCACTAATATTTTCAAATAATTAACTTTGGACTTTGTTAGTTTTCTCTATTGTGTTTTACTATTTCCTGTTTCACTGATAGCTGCTCTGTTATTATTCATTTCCTTCTCCTTGAACAATATTTAATTTACAGTTCTTTTTCTAGCTTTTAAAATTGGAAACATAGGACAGTGGTTTTAATCTTTTCTTTTTGTTACTGGGCAAATATTTTACAATGTGAATCTATTTTGCCATACTTTTGTAAGATATATTCAGTGAAATTGTGTGGAAATAAACACACACATCTATGAATCATTCCAGTTTGTGTTTTGAACTGTTAATCCCAGATGCTAACTTGCAGGACATGTTCTTCTGATTTTACGCATTTGGGCTGAGAGGCTCTCTGAGTTTAAGTTGAACAGTTTGTTGTCTGCTTATCCATCTGCATTTCAATGATACTGTTGAATTCTCAGCACACAACATTCTACATCTCAAGTAGTATTGGCTGTTTGTCAACAGGCAAACACTCAATTGTTAGACAAAATTGCTCAACTAAAGTGGAATGTATTCCATGTAAAAAAGAATATTTAGCCAAAAATTTTGACACTGAGTTTATGTTTTTACTCAAGTACCTTCACCTGAGTGAACTGCATGGGGAATTTCTAATCAAAATTCTCACACTGTGTTTGGTCAAAATGTAGTTATTTCTTATGAAGGTTATGAAAGCTAAATCATTATGAGATTGCTCTCTTGAGTAGAAAGGATTTGAATAAAATTAGAATAATCTAGCAATAAAAGTCTATTTTAACATGTTACTCATTCAAGTACAAATCACTTGAGAAAATACAAAAGCCAAAAATTGTCTTTATGAAAAATTGAAGAATCTTTGTGCAGTGTAGAGGATTTGGGGTTACCTGGAAATGGCTGGGAAGAACTGAGCTTTTCTGGCACCTGCTAATCCATCCAGTGTGAGCTCAGGCCACCCTGAGTCCTTGTCCTCGGATGATTGACATTCGAAGTACATTATACCACCCAGTTGGTCAGCTTCCAGCTGAACAGCAATGTACCATTTATAATTTAGACTTACAGTCATTTTTTCCCCAGTGTCACATCAAAGTTACATTTTTAAGAAAAGAAGAAAATAAAAGGTTATCCAGGGATGTGGGAAGGTGTGGCTCGATAACCAAGTGAGGTAATGAATTTACCTGAAAATAATTGTATTCTTCTATAGAATTTTTTTAAAAACACATTGCTGTCCAGCACCAAGTCTGTGCAGTTGGGTTCATTTGCCGATATGGCTGGAATGCGAATGTTCTTTAAAAAAAATGTGCACGTGGAACACTAGAAAAAAATTGTTTCCTCATTTCCCTATAATGGGGTGATTATTAATTTCCATTCCACAGCTAATGCATAATGCTATCAACCTCTTCATAATGCATAAAAACAGTATTTCAGAGAGTTCAGAATTCATCCAGCATACATTGCTAGTAAGCAACCCTCCATTCAGGAAACTGAATGCCTTAGACTCGGACAGGACCAAGTAAATAAATTCATGCAACTTTGAATCAGCCATACCTAGAGTTCCAGTCAGTTATGCTCTTTCCCTTCTTGAACCTTGAAAATTTCCAACAACAATAAATATTTTAGTCCCTATTTATGGGTAAGAGTGAAGGTTTTCAGTGCGCACATGCTCCTTCAGCATCAGTATGCACATGATTCCCCACTGTGCACCCTTAGGGTACAAAAGTTCACAGATGCCAGGGGTCCCACTGGCTTGCAAGGGGTGCCATGGGAAAAGCATGAGAGGACCCCAAGAAAGTAAGGTGCATATTCCCCTGAACCAATCTGGTACCTTGTGGAAATGAAGAGAGGAGTTTCAGCACAAAATTTAGATTCCACTAAGACCATTAGACCCAAAGTTATTCATTTATAAAAACTGCTCACTCATTCACTCAACAGGCACACACCACATGCTTGTGTGTCGGGTCTCCTGCTGAAGATGAAGGGCTAAGTGTGGCACAGCCACTGGTCATAACCACCTCTTGGTCAGAATTTCCTCCTCCATCATAAAAGCATCTGGAGAGTCCCCAGACCGCTAGGTGGGGGTGTCTGATCTTCACACCAGCCTGACCCCAAGCAGACATATGCCCGTACCCAGCACACTGTGAGACCTCAGTAAACATCAGCTGTACTGCTGCTTCGCCCTCTGGGGAGCCCTTCCTGGGGTCATCAGCTGTACTGTCACCTGCATTACTGTATTCTCCCTCCTTCCAGCTGCCCAGCAAGGACACTGGGTCACACACCTTGACCTCTGGGAAGTGTATTCTATGCTTTGCTCTCAAGTAATGGAAGCCACACCCCATTCATTCAGGCCCCAGATGAAAATGAATATTAGACAGTCCAAAAAAGCTCTGGGGAGCTCTTTTGAGCTCTTGAAGACCCCTTATACTTACAAATGTAGAGGGAATGATGGGGAGTGAGGCAGAGGTGGGGGGCATCTGCTCGGTGAGCGGTGTCCAGGGCAGCAGTACAGAGCCAGGAGGGAGCCACCCAAGGCCTTTCTGACGGACAGTGGCCTGGCCCCTCCTCCCTGGGCGTCCTGCTGGCCGGGCAGTTCCCATGCCGGGGACCTTGGCAGGGGGCTCCTCCTACAGGTGGTGCACAGCTCGGCTCTCGCTTCCCAAGGCCTCACTCACGAGAGCCCTTGCAGAGGCCCCAGGCCCTCAGCGGGAAGAGCCGCTGACCCTTCTTGGCTTCACCTTCCTTTCTCAGCATTTATCACCAAATCACACACCATTTTTTATGGACTTATATTTTTATACAGAAGTTGTATATTTTACATCTTTACGTTTAGAATGCAAGCTCCGTAAAGATGGGTGTATTCACTGGCCGTACTCGCAGCTGTGTCTCAAGTCTGGCAGACAGTAGGTGCTTAATAAGCATGTGTTAAATCCATGTAATCTTGAAGTAGGGATTGTGTCATGTGAGATGCAGAGTCATAAGGAAAGAGTAACTTTTAAAAAATATTTTCATGATTTTTTTTCACAAGTATGGCTCGTATGCCTAAAAAATAACATTAATCATGAGATAACACAGACATTCATTAGTGCTAATTGTCACTTTACTAAATATATGAGAAATTGGAAAGAAATGAGAAGCTGGAATAGAGCCAGATATAGCTTCACTTTGTCTAGATGCATAACCCCTAAAAACCAGAGGACAAAATCTACCAGTTGGATCAGCAAATATACATGTAAACAGAAAACTGAAGTACAACAGCCCCGCCCACTCTTTCCCTGTGGCGGCCAGTCTGTCCCTGCCCCCTCTTCCTCTTGCTGGGAAGGCTTAGGACCCCGGAACACGCCTGTGGCCAAGCCCTACCTTCCTCGCTGCCTCCCCTGCCTCTGCACCTGAGGGGTTCTGGCAGAGAGTTTGAACCTCCCATGGGAATTCCTCCAGCTTCCCAAGCCAGGAGAATCCTGGGAATGGCAAGGCTCATAATTAATGGGTTTTAATGATTTTTAATGGCCTTGCCTTTGATATCCAATTGTTCTTGCTCTCGTGTAAATTCAGTTTCAACTCTATATAAATGATTACACCCCACCTGAGCTACTTTGCATAACACTGAAAAGTCTCCTTTTGTGCAATAAAGGAATCCTGTGTTTGGGGAAGTTTCTACTCTGAAATGTGTGCCATATAAAGACATTGGCCGCATATGTTAGACAGGATCCAGAAATTCACAAGGAGCTCCTGACTTTTGTTGTTCAGACCCATGGAAATCTAACTTCTTTTGTGGGGCATTAAATTCAGACAGTGTTGTTATCAAATAGAAATCGTCCCCATCAGGAAGCTTCTCAGGCTATTCATCCATTTCAGAAGCAAATTAAGGTAATGTGACAGTAGTAAAATCCATTAATCATGGATTACTTCAATTAGTTCACAACAAAGTTCATAACAATTGTTTATTTGGAATTTCCTAAGCTACTGTTAATTTTCCTAGTGTTAGAACATTGGGGGCAGAATCAGTGTCTGTTGCCTGTACTGCAGGGAACCTGCTGAAGTCCCCAGCTCCGGGTTTGGGGACACGGATACCACAAAACACGGGCTCTGTGTGTCACTCATCTCCCTGTGTCATGGAATTTAAAAAATATCCGTTTCAGCGGGACTCAGCAAATGGTGGAATCGTGTATGTATCATTTTCCTCCCCATATCGACTAAGCTCATCACAGCATCCCTCACGTCAGACGTTTAGTCCTTCAGAGACTTGAATACTGTTGAATACCTCCTGTGTGGAGCATCAGATGGGCACATTCAAGAACCAAAGAGTAAATATGCTCAGTCTCCCAGTCTTTGCCGTCTCTGTTCCAACTCCCCTACTCCGCCGCTGTAGCGTGATGCAGACGGTGTGTTAAGGACGCATGTGCCCCTGGGGTTCACCTACCAAAGCAGGCGCAAGGCCAGATTCGGCCTGTGGGCCAATGTCCGACAGCCCCTGTGCTTGAGAAGTAAGATGCTTGCCCGCCCAGGAGGGCCGACAGGCTCATGAGATAAAACATGATACAGCCGCGAAGACTCCTGATCCCGCCTTTCGGTGTCACCGTGTGACCCTAGGCAAATTACATAGCATTTCCTCGTCTATAAGTCAGGGCTCCTACACCTGATTACTGCTTGTCTTGAGGATTAAGTCAGAGAACACACGCAACTCACTTAGAACAGTGCCTGGTGCCTGGTGTCTGCTCGGTAACACCCTCCAGTATGTTGAAAAGTTACCCAAACGTCCAGCGTGTATGGTCAGATTGTATACTGCTCAGGGACAACAGCAGCAACATAGGGGTCCAGCATGCAAACACCTAGAACACTAAAATAGGAAATTTCCTCAAACACTGACTGTGATGTGAAAGCTGATGGCCGGCAGGTTGTTCAAGTCTTGGTGGTCTTTCCGCAGTTCCTGATCTAGAAACGGTCTTAGAGACCACCTGGGAGTTTGCCAATGAGAAAACCGAAGATCAGAGAGAGTCCTTGATCCCGCAATGCCCCAGCAAGGGTATGGGACAGAGGCTAACCTGCACAGGGAGGTGGGGACGGTCTTCCAGCCCAGGCCAGGGTGCCCTGCAGCCCGGCTTACCCACCCAGCCCCTCCTCTGAGGGGTCCAGGTCTGGGTGGCCACCCACTGCTGCGCAGGCCCCTCACCCCCCCACAGAGACCCTACCCCTTCCCAGCAGCTTGGCGGCCAGCTTTCCTCCCTTTCACTCTGGGCCTGTCATCCTAAAACACAAATCCTACCTCTCCAGGAAGAGCACCTGTCACTCCTTCCCTGCAGGGCCAAGCTTGCCTGCAGGGACCCACCACCCACCTCTGTTCCCCCCTGCACCTCTGCCCCCTTGACCCGCTCTGTCCCCGGCAACCTGGGACAGTCCTGACCAGGCTGGGGGATGCTCGCTCCGGCCCACCCCCTGTGTGTGGCATTGCCAGGGCCCACGGCTTGCTGCCTCCTGAAATGCTCTGCAGGACACAGATTTTTAATGCTTCCCTCTGTTTCTTTTTCTAGAATCTTCACAGCCCCTCCCCCCCCATCTGTAAACTGTGGCACAACCCAGGTCCTACTCTTGGAAGGAAAGGGTACATCTCTGCCAACAGAGAAGCTCCAAGAGACACAGGTCACCAGCAGCCTTTCCCAGAACCCGTCTTCGTAGAGGGCAACAGCGTGAGGCGGCAGGTCCAGCCACCACCTCCCCTGTGGCCCGCTTTGACTGAGTCAAGTCTCAATACAAAGGAGAAAAATGAAGGAAATTGGAACCCATAAAATTTCTGATGTCCGAATAATTCTCTCGTAGCTTGATGAGGTTTTTCAAGATTTTAAGATCACAGGAATGGTGATTAGTTATTGTTCTTTAGCAAGCAGTCACTGAGAGACTTCTGAATGACAGCATTGCTTACATAAAATAATTTGGCTCAGTTTGGAACACATGAATGATCTGGGCACTGAAATCTCTCTTCTATTAATTACCACATGGTTCTCATTTGAATGTGAGCAGTAACTCTAACCTGAACCTGCTAAGGTTTTGACAAGCATTTTCAAATGGGCTTTACATAAATGCTTGGGAAAATTTTATATGAGAACCCAGCACTTTTAATATGACCAGGAATTTTCAGTATCCAATATGGAACCAGAAGATTTCCTGTGGAAATGCTTTATTTTTCCCCACTGACTATATTCCCTGTACTGTACTTCCCTCCTTCTTCAGTGATGTAGCTTTCTTGAAGCATTTGGTTTTCGGAGACACCAGACATTTTGCAAATATTATCCTGTATAATCCCTCCAGCAGCTCTGTGAGGTAGAAATTGCTCATCTGCCACTTACAGAAACATAAACTGAAGGAAGCTTCAAAAATCTTCCCAAGATTGCGAAGTTGATAGGCTATCCTACGAATAGCACTGTATAATTTTCAGAATAACTTTGCATATCAGCTGTACACAGAAGAGGGTACTTTCTAAGGCCCCTGATTTACGTTTATACTCATAAAGTAGAGCTTCATCAATAACCACGTGAACCCAGAGAACCAGAACCCAGAATCCTGAAAGTGGCCTGTGGTGGTGGTCCCAGCTGTCCACTGCTGTGTTACACATGGCCCCCTCATTTAACAGCTTACGACAGCTGCCCATCTGTGGTGAGGCACAGCGTCGGCATCAGGAAGCTGGCAGGGCCCAGCTGGGCTGTGCTTCTGTTCCGTCCGATGTTGACCAGGGGGACCTGGTGGTGCCCACCTGGGAGACCGGCTGAGGACCAAGGTAGCTTCCCTCGTGTGCCTGATCTCTGGGCAGGGGCGCCTGGCAGCCAGGGTTCCCCACACGGCTTCTCTGGAAAGAAGGGCAGTCTAGGCTGTTCTTCCAGGGCAGGTCAAGGCTTCCTCAGCAGGCGTCCAAGGCCAGAAAGTGGGAGCTGCCAGTTTAAGGCAACTTCCACCACACTCTCTTGGTCAGGGCAGCCACCCAGCCAGCCTGAACTCCCAGGGAGGGGAATTAGACGCCCCCTCTCAGTGGGCGGGGGGCAAGGAATCCGAGGCCACCTTCCCTCTGCCACAGTGAGCACCAAAGCTCATCTGAAATTTGTCCCAGCAAGGCCTGCCTTCGGAGTGACCCCTGCAGAGATGACATGGTCACCGCCGCCAGATCTGCGATGTGCCCGCCCCGCCACACTTCGTTTCACATAAAAAGTCCTTGTGCACCTGGTTTCCTCTCTAAAAACAAAGTGCCTTCCATTGCATAATTGGGTAATTATACCCTCTCGCCTGACGTAAGTTATTTGGAAAGCCTTCTGCCTGGAAGAAGCTCATCTCCTTGGAACCATGTTGAATTCCCACCTCGGTGAATTCAAGACCACCCACTCCTCATGCGCACATAGCTGTACCTCTTTGTTTTACATACTAAACAAAACAGAAAGTGTTTCCACAGCCAGCCTGAAATGAAGCACACAATCCCACGTGGAACTGAAATATGGAACCTGGCCAGCACCCTCACCCGGGTTGGGTCTGTGTGTCTGCAGTCAAGGCGGCGCTGGAAGTGGTAGGTCTGGGCTTGCACCAACCAGGAGGTGCCAGGAAGGTCCTCCCACTCTGAGATTCAGGGAGAGCTGGGCTCCTGGCCTCCTGTGGCCGCTCTTTGAAAGTTGCTTTTGTCAGTCTGCTTGGGACTCTCCCAGGAGATGAAGTCTGCCCTCTTCCTCCTGTTCATTTAGTCGTTGGGACCGTGTCACCTCCCAGTAACTATGGCGCAGCGCCAAAATGAAATAGTGCAGAATTGTGTCTGCTGGTTCCTCGGCCACATGGTTCTCCTGGAGAGGCCGCCCCCAGGGTCGGCTGGCAGGGAGAGGCCAGCTTCACACACAGTTCTCCCGATTGTGTGGACTCTGCACTGTTAAATCACTTTGCCAGTCCAGTCCTCTCCCTTAGCTGTCTTCCAAATAGGTCATATTTCCCAGATTACTAGGCCTCCAGGAGCCTAAGACACAGATATTAGAGGACAAGGAAACCCGCACTCCCTCTGGGATAGCTTGCCCTCCACGGTGTGCGCCTAGCCGCGTGCACTGAGCTGCCCGCGACTCACCCCTCAGGTCCACAAAAGAACCAACATCTGCCCTGGAATGATGGGAAAGGGACAGGAGAGAACTAGCAGTCCCCAGATGCTCAGCCAGGCCTCACACTGAGACATAGAGTCACATCTGTGTGCTGTGGGAGGGGTGTGCAGGACCCACGGCATCCGACCTCCGCCTCTACTGAGGACCTGGCAGGCGTCCAGTCATGCCTCGCACTTCCAGAGCAGGGTCCACCCTCTGTGACCTGAAGCCTACAGCCACCACCCCAAAACAGCCACTGCTCTCTGAAGAGCCCACCTGGAATTCCTTCAAAGACAACCATCAGTTGAAACTTAGTGTGACCCAAAGTGCCCAACCTTTTAGTGGCTGGAACTAGGTTGGTGTTGGGTGAGGGTGAATTACTACAAACCTGGACAAGATGTAAGTCTGCCTAAATACGGAAATTCCGACTTACAGCCATAGGAGGGGGTCTGGGGACATGATGTTAATGATGCCTGTCAAGTGGCACATTTCAGGATCCAGGACAGTCTTGCCCAGAGGCAGGTAAGGTGTTCTCTCAATTTTCCTTCCAGCCTTAGTTTTAAATATGGAAAATACATAGTTTCCCTCTATGCTATGAGCACATTGATGTTCCTGTAAAATACCTCAAGACACCCCGAAAAGTTTTGGGAACTAGATTTTTCTTCTCGGTGGAAGAGAACCCCCATCTTGCTTTGAGATGCCATGGAGAGCTTCAGCTATTTTCTACACTTTGGTCATTATAGTTGAGTGAAAACCATTTTTAATTCAGTGAAACAATTATAAATGAATACTGAGCATTTATAAAAGTTACCTTATTCTGCATAAAGACAGTCAAAATCTGCCTCAATTTTTAAAAAATAGTTAAATGGAATAATTTTTATTGTTATTGGCAGAAGCCAAATTGGGCTGGATTACATGAGCATTTGTGCCTTAGTGTAAAGGTTTGGGTGGCCCTGAACTACAGGCGGAGGGCAGGAAGGAGGGCAGGAAGGTGGGCTCGCAGCCCCTCTCCAAGCAGAGCACAGTCTCCAGGGCCCTGCGCACCTCCCCCTTCTCTTGTCTGTGGCTCTGCACATTCGTGCATGCGGGACAGTGGACAGACTCCCGCTGCCCCCGTTCACGTCCCTCTGCCTAGCTCAGGGGACAGGGGTTCATTTATACGGTCACATGTGCATCTCCCAGTCCTGGGGTAGAGCTGGTCACAGAGGAGATGTAAACAAATAACCGTTGAATAAACCAAATGGTTCTAGAGAGCCGCTGAAGAGCAGCCTATCTAATCTCTCAATATTTCCAGCCCAATTAAGTGGGCTGACGGGGGCAGAGCTCAGTCTGGAACCCAGGTGAGGGTCTGTGTGGGCCCCGCTGCACTTCAGGTGCAGCTGTCCCCTCTGCCAGCTAATGTCAGCTCTGGAAACCTGTGGGCTCAAACTGTGGTCAGGGAGGTGTTTGCCACCGTAGCGTGTATGGATATCCAGTGTCAGCCACCCAATGCCAGCTCTTCTGTATGCCACACAGTCAGCTGGAACTGTGGATCCTTCCTGATCATCCTGAGCATGGTGCCCAATGAAGTCCAAGTTCACTTCCAGCCCCCTGTGCAAAGAGACCAGAAGCCAGGAGAAAAATCTCACTGGGCTCTGGAACCCATGCCTCCAGATTACCTGGGGCTTTCTAATAGGCAGGGGCACCGGTTTCACTGGTGGTGAGCTGCCAGCAAACAGATACAGATGATCCTTAGGGAAAGTTCACACCTCCTGAAGGAAATTCCTCCATATTTCTTAGACCACTTGGTTTCCTGTGACCACGAGTCCCTCATTAATAGAGAAAATTACTCAGCAATGTTTTTAGCTTTTATATGTACTCCTTCATTCTGGAGCTTGCCCAAGGCCTCACAGTGGGTTGACTTACAAACTGTAACTTCAGCTCAGGCTGGTCCACATTTCACTTACAACACGATGCACTGAGTATCAAAATTCAAAAGTGGTTCTCTTCAGCTCAGCATCAAAATATTATTTCTGTGAAGACAATATTTTATTTCATTGGCAAAACAGTGTAAGGGATCAGAATGTGTAAAAGTATTTTACATTCTTTGGAGGCATTAAATGTGCTATGATATCATACAGACTTTAAGCAAGTGTAAATCTGCATGAATTTTTCAGCCTCCATTTAGAAAAAAAAACCATGGTTTAGAATCTTGTCAAGTGGTGAGTTGCTGTGCATGCGTTCTTGGGCTAAACCACAGCTAAGAACAAGCTGATTATCTTGTGACACAAAAGCCATTAACCTGTGCCATGGAGCTGGCATGACCAAACAGCCACCCATACTCATGAAGTCTGGAAGGGCGAAAAAGTGAGAATTATGTGCAAAACTAAATGAGTAACATGCAATTGCAAATATAATGTGCTGGGCTGTGCTCACGAAGGTCTTCACGCAGTGCTTCAGCACGAAGGACCCGCCAGGAGAGCTCTCACCTGTGCACGCACAGCGTGACATGACTGGGCGTCTGTGCACCACGCACATCAACCATCCTGCTCGGGGGCAGCTTAGGTTGTCGAAAAGACACATTCTAAGCTGGTGTGTTGGAATCTGCCTCCTTACGCCTTCTCACCTTTGGCTTTTCCTATAAAAACAAAGAGCAAGTTGGGTCTGTATTTTGCATGGCGTCTTCACCTCGAGCCCTTCCGCTCCAGACCTCCTGACAGCTTCCTCCAGGCCGACAAGATGCCCTCGCCCCCCATACCCCCACGTGCGTGGCACTCGGTCCAGCTGGAGTCAAAACCACCCTTCTGTCTCCACAACACCAGCCTCCCATTTCTGCATTTTCATTGTTTTGCAGAATATTTCACATCTCTTCAGAGAGTCCCAGAATACTTCTCTGTACGGGTTTTTTCGAAGATCGTTTCCTCCCTCTTCCTGTCACACCCACCCAGAGCAGGTGGTCATGAGCCCTGAGGCCATTCAGGTTCTGTGGCTGCTGCTTCCTAAGCTCCGACCCAGAGGGAAGTTCTCTTACTTCGCCTCTGATCTTTGCAGTAAACCTTGGGTCCCTGGGAGCATCTCTAGTTTTCTGAACACAGAACTGGCCTCTGAGACATCAGGAGATTCTTGCTGAGTCACGGGCAGTGCGAGAGAGCACACAGGGGTCTCACACCCTGCCCAGGGGAACACCCAGGATTTACTAACAACTGTGTGGCACCCACCATGTGCCCACCCTGTTCTTGGCACCTGGCAGGTGTGACTCCTCTGACCCTCACAGGGGCCGTCCACTGAAGGATCTTTAGGTTCCTCTCTCCACAGTGGTGAAACTGAGGCAGGGATCATCAGTGCCTTGTCTGAGATGCTGCGGCTTCTCAGCCGTGGAGCATGGGCAGCCTGGCCCCCGCATCTGTGCTCTTGACCACCGAGGCAGGCTGCTCACCGGCCACATGCTGAGACACCCCAGCAGCCACACGCCACGGCCCAAGCTGGCGTCTCCCCGTCTGTGGGCTGGAGCCCAGGGCCGGCCTGGGAAGACCCTCCAGAGCCCGAGCGTCTCCACCTCACTGCTGGGGTGAGCGGGCATCCCTATGAGGTCTGGGCACCCTGGAACAACCCCGGCGCTGTCCATGTGTGTCTCAGAATGCCCCCCACGCTCCCCCAGGCAGTAAGTGCTGGGTGGACCACGGTGCCGCTGCCAAAATGTGTCCATGGCACTGTGACTCACCCGGGCTTGAGGCGACACCCGTATTATCTGTGACACGAGATGAGCAGCTGTAGGACGCTACAGCCACATGCGCGGGACACAGCAGCCCTGCGAGGCTGACGTACCCGAGGAGCGGTGCTTACAAGGGAGCAGCTCAGGTGTGTGTTTACGCATTGATGTATGTGCTGGTTCACACCACACTGAAGGTAATTAACGACATACCCATTTTTAAAATAAGGCGTTAAAATGTGAATATTGAATTTTTCCTTTAGGAATATGGCCCACCTACTCTTTACATTTTTATGAATGTAACTTCAGAAACCATCAAGAAAATCATTTCTGAAAGATGAAGATGAATGTAATATCTGTTTTTAGACAAAAAGTGAAAGACATATTATGGGATGGGAGGCAGTTACAGGATCGCAAAGCAATTGTCTTAAAATGCTGGGATGCATTTTCATTTCTACAGAGACCGAAAGCGAGAAAAGGCATGGAAAGCATTGGTCACAGGCAGGAGCAAGAGGTGCCCCACGAGACACATGCGGCCCAGGCAGCGTTTCCTGCACCTTCAGTCACTTCTGATTCTTCTTCACCCAGTGCTGCCTCCTCACATGGCCCCCAGTTCCATGCACAGTGTCGTGTCAAAGGTGTACACTTTATTTGGGGAGACAAAGGGCTCATGTGCAATTGGCTCCGTTCTCACTCCTGCAGTCTTCCCTCCACTATAAAAAAAACTGGTATGAGCCAGGAACAATCTGCTTTGAGGGAAATATTGCCGAGAGTTTCCAATTTCTACTGAGCTCAGATGTACCAAAAATATCAGCGCGAGACACTGACCATTGTTTTAACATGGTGCCCGGCCTGTTCTTCCATATGCATTTTTATGATCAGAGAAACACGGATTATGTTTATTTATAAGTATGAGATAGTCAAGCTCATTTTTGAAACTTTTAAAGAAACATTTATCATCTTAGCAAAAATCACAAAAGCATTTTCTATGGCATGAGCAATATCTGCTTATCAGCTGGGATTTATCAACAACATAAATGAATAGCTTTCCTGTGGCGATTCTTAGTCTTTGGTAAACTAAGTCCTCCTTAAAGGTGCAGAATGTTGCTAAACTTGCCTCAAATGTAATTCATCCAAAAGTTTGGTCACCCCTCATTCATTCATTTCTTCTAAAAGCTCTTGTGAGAGGGGAGCATGTGCCAGGAGCACCCCAGCCACAGGGTATTCGCTTAACTGCCAGCCCCTGAAATTCTCTGTGTACGACTTTCCTTGGTCTGCTGGAGTCATTTTGTCCAAAGGACAAGAGTCAGAATGCCCAGACATACACTCCCTGCAGGGCAGCCCCTGGCTAGCGGCCTCCGAGGGGGAGGAGGGAAGCTGGCCCCTGCACCGGAGTCTGCAGGAATGTGAACGTGCACTCCGGAGCCCCAGCGGGGCAGACCAGGGTGGGGACGTGGGCAGAACTGCCTTTGCCAGCTTCTTTCATGCCCCCCACACTCCTGGGGGTCACTTCTTGGTGATCACTGGGTGCAAGGCCTGTCTCAGGTGGTGTTCAGGGGAAACCTGACCTGAAAACCCATCTGTGTGGGAGATGGTAGCAATTAGAAATCAATACTTCTCGCTACGGTTAAAAATCATGAGCTATATTCCACTTTGATACATTCTTGAGAATATAAGTGACATATGTAAATGCCATGTCTTCAGATTTCTTTAACGATTATATGTGCAATGCTCAGTGCTTCGTCTGCAGAGTCACTGTGGTCAGGTCAGAGAAACACATCGTATGGACTGGAGTGTCTGGGAGCCTTGTGGGGCATGAAGCAGCCAGGGTGCAGGGCTTAGTAAGTGCATTTGTCCAGCCCCTATGTACATGCATGAGGCTCAGAGACCTACGGAGATTACAGGGCAGGAGAGAATTGGCCCAGGCAGCCCCAGCTTTCCTTTCTATCACTGTTGACATAAAATTGACAGATGTTAGCTTTGTTGATCTAAGGATTCAAAATTTTTAAAGAAAGAGAAAGAAATCCTCCCAAGTGGAAAAATTCATCCCCCTTAAGTAAGCAAGGTCATTGATCTTACCATACTCCTGGGTAGGCAAGCACCCCTTCCCAACCTGGCCATAGCTAGCAAAGTCCTAACTGTCAGAGCCACCCAGGGGGGATAAATTCACATGAATTTGCCATATGCCTGACGTCTGCCAGTCCAAAGCCTAAAGGCCTCGAGAACTCATGGGAAAACAAAAGGCAAACACGGCAGTGGCCTGCGGTTGTGCACTGGCAATTCTAGGGAATGGGGTCAGCTTTCCTGGTTGTTCAACAGACAAAAGAAGTGTTTAAGAAAATGACTCTTGTCAAAACCGGAGGGCTGAGTTTCGCACTCACACACCCTCAGGACACGTGCAGGAAGTGTTTGCCTGACCAAATGCTTCCTTCTCAAGGGTGATCCACAGAGCAGCCCAGCCAGCTTCAAGCCTTCTGCAGGCAGGTCAGCCACGCTGCCCCCCAAAGCCTCTCTGCGAGATTGCCGAGGCGGCTCGGTGCTCTCAAACTACTCTGCAGGGCGACAGTGAGCAGCAGATTCCCCTAACCTCCCCTTCACCAGTCCAAGGGGTATCTGTATTTTGTGTGGGCAGAGAACATGATGATTAAGGCCTCTTGCAAACACAATTGGTAGTTAGTAAGCTAGAACATCTTATCAGATGCCCTTATCATCTTCTTCCATCAACTGCCTTATCATCAAACAGTCCAGATTTCTTGCCGTAACAAAGTGTATTATTCTCAAGACAGACAAGCCCAAAGTCCAAGTGAAGACTGAGCAGTTCTCCTAGGACTCAGTCCCTGCATGTAACGCTTTCTTGGCCCCCCAGTAAGCTCCAGGTGCATACTGGTGGCTTGCCCACCATCCCCAGGCTGCAGACATGTCCACATGACTGCCCTCTGGATCTGCCCCTTAACACGTTGAGTGCAATATGTCCCAGAGCAAACCACAGTCTTCCCGCAAAGCATGTCCTCTTCTGGAGCCTCGTGCCCAGGCAAGGGCATTACCACCTTCTCAGATACCTTAGCAGACACCAGGGCTCACCCACTCTCCTGTCTCTCCCTCCCAGGGGCTGGACACACAGCTTCCTTGTGTTTCTTTCCTTGCTAAATGTGCACATCCAGCACAAGTCAGCGCAAAGATTCTCTCTGGCCACAGCCTTCCCAGATGACTGGGGATCTGGCTGCAGGTGTCTACGGGACAACCGATGTACCTCTGCACTTGGCCCTCCTGGCACGGAGTGGTCCGCAGCTCTTGGGATCTCTGCTGCCGGCAGCTCCGCCCCTTCTTTGCACAGAGAGCCCTCTGGCCCTTTGCCTGCCTGTGGCCCGCCCGCACCAATGTGATCCAGCAGGAAGCTAGCATGTGACTTCACATAGCTGATGTGGGTCTCTGCCATGTGCAACGTGCACCACACACACCACCAGGTACTATGGGAATTGCCTGCCCTCAGGGAGCATCTCTGCCCTTGGGAGGCAGACAAGAGCCTTCCCAGACTGGCACTTTGGGAAGGAGCTTCTTGGTCTCCTTCCAGCCCCAGTTTCTGAAGGTCTGGCAGGAAACCTGGCCACTGAGAACAAGGAACAGCAGAGCTGTGAGAAGAGCAGGTACCAGCCTGGGGGCGTGTGGTGGACAGCAGGGGCTGGGCTGGTGGGGGGGGCAGGAAGCTGGGCTGGTGGGGGGTGCAGCATGCAGGTGCTGGGCTGGTGGGAGTGGGGGGGGCAGGAGGCTGGGACAACACGTCTTGTCCCCCAGGACAGAGGTGCCTCCCACACCAGGTGACCCTTCCCCAGTCATGGACCTTGCCCACCTGCCCATTGGGGCCCCTGCCTGGGGGTCTGTCCCTTCTTTTCCTCCTTTGATGATTCCTTTCTGGGAGCTAGAATATGGTCATGTCCTTCTCAAAGGCAAAGACAAAAGTAGACTCTCCCGCTGGCCTCTCTCTGCCTTCATCTGGCTTCCTTCAGACAAATGTGTCGGCATCATCTGCACATTCTGTGCCCACTCCCAAGCCTCACACTCCCCCTTCACGTGCTCTGCTCTGCCGCCAGCCCCATCGCGTTCCCAGACAGCCACCTCTGAGTCCCCGTGCCTCCCACAGGGCTTTCCTCTCTGTCCTGGACTCAGGAGCGTTTGGTGCTCAGCCTGGCTTCTCACCCCCCTTTTCTGCGAATGCCCTCTCTGCCCATGGCTTCAGGGACAGCAGCGCTTCCCAGGGCCCCTCCTCCCGCTCTGCTCGTCCCTTCGCAGAGCCCCCCTCATCCACCAAGCTGCTGCAGACTCCTCATGGTTCATTCTGGAGCCAGCCCCTTGCCCTTCAGAACTTTATTCTAAATCTCACCTATCCTCAAGGCTTCAGTCTCAGACACACAGGTAACTTGCAAATTTAAATTTATGCCTGCAGCCCAGACTCCTACATGCTGTTAATAAGCATGGTCAGCTTGGCATGCCATCCTAAAGAGCTCAGATACATCGAATTGCAAGGCTGAGGTTGGGCCCAAACCCCAAGCTGATGCCCTGGATAGCTGCCAATCTCAGTGACAGGTGCCAAGACACCCCCCACCCCAACTGACAGGTGCCAAGACACCACCCCCCTCACCACCCCAGCACCTTACCAGAGGAAACCAGGTCACTTCTCTCCTCCCCCACAGTCCCAGTTGCTGCCCCCAGCTGACCCATACTCTCTATCCTAGAACACCCACCCTTGTCCAACCTCCCTGGATCCCCTCATCACTCACTGTCCTTCCCATCTGCTCTGAGCTGCTCATTGTCCGCTTCAAGGCAGTGGGATGTCTTTTAGAAACAGACCATCTGCCAGCCTGCCCCCTCCCTGACATGCCTGCTATGGTTTCCCAAGTTCTAAGGAGAAAGACACTCCCTAATCAAGGTCAGGAGGATCTCGGCTGCTCCGTGCCTACCTGGCTCTCCAAGTGCTTTCTCTTGCTCATCATACCACAGGGCCTTTGCATAGGTTGCTTCTTGTGTCTGGCGGCACTTTACTCCCACTGAACAGGGAGCTCCTTAAAGTGTCAGCTCCAAGCCATGTTGCCAGAAAAGCCCCCCTGACCTCCTGGATACCTTCCTCAGCATCTTCTGTTCTGGGGATGCAGGGAGCCTGGGCCTCCCCTTGGCCACACGGGTCACAGCTGCAAGCACACATGAGTTACGTGATGATCTAGTCAATACCTAAGTCTCCTCCCAGCTATAAATCAACAAGGACCGACTGGGCTCACCAGCAAATCCCCAGTGCCTAGAATGCTGCCTGGCACACAGGGGCTAGACCACACATACACGCCAGGAGAGCTCTGACCCCAGACAAACCAAACTCACATTGTGAGATTCCAAAGGTTTCTGGTCCTCCCAGTATCTCTGTCTAATAAGCTGAGAGTTTACCCTCACCGCTACTTATAAGCTAAAAATGATAAGAACATCGTCAACATGGACTGACCAAGACTGTAATGTAATCCCTGGGGAACCCTAGAGAGAACATTCCACCCCGGGATCCTCACTAGAGATTTGGATGAAAGCACAGAAATGCTTTAGTTAAATACGTAGACTGCTTCCATTGAAATAGAATAGCTAATAAAGACAAATTAAGAATTTAAATTATTTGAATAAATAGAAACAACAAATATCATTCCAAAGTAATGTGTGGTTTGATGTGGACAAATGCAAATCTGTAAAAAGGGGAAAACTGAAACAGAAGAACCATGAAAGAGGAAAAGAAAGTGAGAGAGAACGTCCTGAACAGCACACTTCCTGAGCTGCCGGGATGGGCCTCGGCGCAGCCCTGAGCCGGGAGCGCTCACAGCTCTGCCGACTGCACCGGCCTCTGCCTCCTTTCCCGTGACTCACTGATATCCCAAAGGCCATCTCCCTGTCCTCGTACTTGTCCCTCCTAATAAATAGTCTGTGCTGTTTGAAAACTATTGACCAAGACTGCTTGATAACTCACTTAGGTTTTATTTGTATCCATCAGAATAAGTTTTGAAAACAAATTTAACAATAACCCTATCCAACAGATACATTGTTACATTCAGAATGAGATAAAGGTCCATTTTTCTCAGGGATAAAGAGATCACCACATTTACTTGGTTCCCACAAGGTATGGTGCCCCATCATTTCCAGGGACCATAGTCTGGTTTAGACACAGGACCCCTGCAATGCCTCAAATGAATATTTACACACAGACATTTCACCAGATGTTAAGACTTTTCAACGTTAATTAGCAGAACATGGGGACCCAATCGACGGCCCATCCCCTTACCTGGGGTCCCATGTAAACCGCCTTCCTTGGGAGCACATAAAATGCCCCACCTTTAGAAATGAAGTATGCTCAAGCCCAAGTATTCTTTCCAGCTGTATTAAAATAGAATTAACGTAACATTGTGTAAGTTTATTAGTGTACGATGTCATGTTTTCATATAGGTACATATCACAAAATGATTACCACGTGTGAGTTAACATGTTTTACCTCACAGTTTTTTATATATCTATATAAGACAAATCTCCTCTCTGCTTCTTGAGTTCTTTTTTTTTAGATTCCGCATATAAGTGAGATCATACAGTGCATGTCTTCCTCTGTCTTATTTCTCTGAGAAAATGTCCTTAAGGTCCTTCCACATGGATACAAACAGCAGGATTCCCTTCCTTCTAGTGGCTGAGGAGCATTGCCCTGCATGTACACACCACGTCCTTTCTCTGTTCACCTGTCTGTGGACACTGAGGCCGTTTCCCTGTCTTGGTGCTGTAAGTAATGCTGCCATTGACATAGGATGTAGATGTCTCTTTGAGATGTGATTTCATTTCCTTCCATTTAAATTTCTCCCAAGCCCAGATTTTGACGAGTCTGCATGTGGAGTTTACTCCTTTAACATACTTAGAGCTTTAACCTTCCCTTCCAGGGGGTTGTGTTGTACTGCGTCACCCTTTACTCGGTTGGCAAGTCCTGAATTCCCACTTGCTCCTTCACCCCATCCTCGGGTAGAACAACATCAGTGATCAGAGAAAAACACACACATTCCAAGTCCCACTATTAACATTCACAGTTTGCAGAGCATTTCATTCTTCACATGACTCAACATAAAATACACCAATATCCCTTGTTGAGTTTGGGATTTTGTCTAATGATAAGTTTGACAGGACTGTCTTCCTCTCCAGCCAGTAGGAGGGATTCTGTGGATTGCATAGGCTCTCGAGAGAAAACTCCTGCTATGAAAGCATGCACTTCAGGTCTATTCTGCAATGGAAAGTTACCAGCCCATCAAGCTGGAAGAGTCGAGCTTATTAATATCCCCAAATCCATTAATCTTAACATTTAGATTACCTTTTGCAAGCTTAGAAAAGCAGTTCTTCTTGTAATTATCTTCTCATAAAATGTAATCATAAATGACACCATAGCTCTGAAATAAACCAGAGGAAACTGGAACATTTTATGTGAAATTTAACATTCTACTGCACTCTTTTTCACAATGTACAAGTTCAAATAATATGTCAGAGATTAACTCGACCATTCTTTCATTTAGATTTTGCACAGTAGATTTCACGTTATTTAAAAAGCTTTATGTAACAGTCATTCAAACGTGAATAATTGAAATTATTTCTAATGATTGTCCCATTAGAGACCCAACTTACACAGATCTCCAACCGACCCAGTTCTTCCTTTTTCTTTCTTTCTTTCATCAGCTTATTTTACTGGTGAATTTAAACTGATTCATCTCTAATTAGATATGTACTTTTCAAACAATATTGGAAAACAGCCGCCTTTAGCATTTGTCCTTTGCATCTGTCATCATTGGCTGCTCAGAGCGCAATGACTTGCCTGTTATGTGTATACATGGATTTTCTCCACAAATCCCTGTCAGTTATGCTGCTAGGGGGCTCTTGATGTCTCCTAACCTTTCATTGTGAAGAATGTACCCTTAATCACTAGGAAAACGACTATGATGTAATAGGTCAAGACATGCATGCTACTGCCTAGGAGGGGAAAGAGGCTGATGCTCCGTGGCCAAGCCCACTCACCGAGCCCACCAGAGGAGGCTGGGTACAATACCACCCAGCCGAGCCGTTGGTTCATTAATAAAAATAAGTCAATTATCAAGGACCCAGACATGCCTTCAACATTTAAAAATATAAATATTCATACAATCTATAATCTTGACATAGGGACAAGGCTTCCCTTGGGAGAAGAGTCCCCCCATTGGAGGGAATCACATCTATGATTTCTACTTTGGTTTGCTAAAATATAATGATTCGTTCAGATATTTGCAAAGCAATCTAAGTGTAGTGACCATGTAGATTTTTTTTTATTTTGAAGCATTGCATGACATGCTTAAATGATGTCTTTATAAAGCCTTTACAAGGAATGTGGCCTGGGTTTCATAGGAAATCAGTCTCCACCCTTACTTATATCAGCATCTTGTATTATACATGTATCGATAGGGTATTCACTTAGCGGGGATTTAATTGAACTGTAAAACTCTATATAGAGATAACTGGTGTGAATGGGGCCCAGGAGAACCACAGCTGGTTCTTGGCTAATATGAAATGCTGCCTTTGACCTGAACCCCACAGGGGCCCGTCTGGGAGAAATGGACAGCCAGTCAGGAGGAGAGCTACCTGCGAGGAAAATCAGGATGTACCTCGCTTAGGCGTCTCGTTGGGCTCCGCTGGTAAGCACACAACTCCACCAAGCCACTGCTCCAGATGAGGAAAGCCAGATGCCACCATGCCCATGGAACACATTCCTCCTGTGACGGCCAGCGCACTTTGCTACCATGAATCCTGCTTGGCATCGCCAGGCCTTAAGCAGCAAGCCACAAGCTTTATGATGAAGTCATGAGCAGAGGTGCAGGAATTTTCCAACTAAGCTCCTTGCTTGGGGCACTGGTGTAGCTTCGGCTCCAAGATCAATAGAACGAGAACCTCTGTGGAGAGCAGACAGGCTCCCATGCTCGGTCACAGCTTCCTGGCTTCTGCCCCTGGCCTTTTGCAAACTCCTTTTCAGTAATCTTGCCTCCACCAGCAGGACCTGAAGAAAGGGAGCAAATGGATGGAACAGGAGCCCTGGAATCATCTTGGATTCGTCTATTTGACCTCTAATTCCTGTTTGGTATGCACTACCAGAAATCTTTGTGGGCTGAAGGGTGTCACATCACCAGCTTCCCTGGAGGGTGCTGGGTGTCTCCGTCACTGCCTTCTTGCTGCTGGAGAGCGAGGGGACGGTGGCCTTCTCACAGGAGCACTGAGTGAGCTCAGCCGGTCCTTCCGGGGGGCCCGGTGGGTGGGAGAGCTGCCCGCCCTCCTGCCTCCTGCACCCATCAGTTTGCTCCATCAGCTGCATCCACACTCAGCCAGGAGGCTGAGTCTTTTGCCCAAACTGTGTTGTTATTTACTTAAAACACTGCAGTGGGTCAGAATTCAAGAATCAGTATCAGAGTACTGCAGAAGTATATTGAGAACTTGTAGATTTACAATAAAATACCCATGAATTTGCAACCTTAAGTGGCAAAGGAGAAAGTGCTACTGTTCTGATGACCACCCGCAGGCAGGCCTCCAACAGTGCCAGCATGCCGGCCATCCACAGACACGGCGCAAGGTGTGCTTGTGGGCTGGCAGAGCACTGAGGTAAGCCTTCAGGCAGCTGGATGCCACCAGGCTGAGGGAGTCTGCCCTCTTCTCCTTCCCCACAGGACCTGCATTGGCCCGCTGGCCATGTGCCGGCAAGGAGCAGAAGTGCTCTCGGAAGACCTAGGGGCCCGGGAGTGGCCAGTTGGGCCGAATAGTGTCACTGCAGAGGCAGCGGGTGGGGCAGGGACGCCTACCCACGTCTCCTTCCTGCAGGGCCACGGAGTCACCTGGGGTCTACTTGCTGAATCACAGCCATTTCTTGCTGGGGTCTATTTTCCCCTCTGCAGGTTGTATAGCATTCACCTGGAACGTGAAGTGCCATGAAGCCTGCTTCCCCTGGAGGCAACGCCTGCTGCTGCGTGCATGTCTCACACTTGTCCGCCTTGTGCTCCACCTTCTCCAAGCAGGGGAAGCTATAGGACTGGCTTAACTAAGCCCAGCAGCCAGCCCAAAGGTGCGTCTGATGACAGGGATGAGAGTGGCGCTACACATCTGTGCATCAGGCTACGCCGGGCAGCGCCGTCCAGTCCTTCTCTTATATGATCTCGCCTGATCCCACCACACTGCCCACCGGAGTCAGAGCCCCTGGTGTGCCTGCACAGAGAGGCACCTGAGGAGGAGAAGCAGGGGGCCAGAAAATGCTCAACAGCCAGCTTCCCTGGAGACAGAACCTCTGGTTGCCAGCATGTGCCTCTTTCTATGGTGTAAATGTTCCCACCCTGGCCAGTTTCAGGCTGCGCTGAGAAGGCACCAAATGCAAAATTGAGAAATGATAGGTGAAGCCCCCTGCAGCTGCCACTGAGGGAGATGAAGAGCTGGCCAGCCACGTACCATTGCCTCTAAATGCTGAGTCAGGGGTCCACCCCAGGCAGGGCTGTTCTCAAGTGGGAGCCCTTAATTATTTTGACATGCATGGCATTGTTTTCTAGGTTAACACTTTTTAAAATGCAAAAGCCAAAGAGGGTAATTGGGCCATTGTACCCCCTGGTTAGCCGTTACTGCACTTAAGGATTTTGCTCCTTTTTCCCCACAGATAACACCACAGCTCACCACTCAGGTGGTAGGGACCCAGCCTGTGGCAGAAGCCTATGCCCAGACCCCGGGCTTTGCCCCCTTTCCTGGCGTCATCTCACTTTGGCTCCTGGTGTGGAGCTTCTCCTCTCTCCGTGGGCTGCTTTCTCCTGCCCTTGCAGTTCATTGAGTCCCTTCCCCGGGCTGTCACTGTCATCTCTTCTCATCATGAGACTCAAGGGCAGCCCATTCCCTCCTGGACTTCTCTGACACCACCTTGGTGCCAGTCTTGTTTCTCCCAAACACCCCCCTGCCCCACTTTCCCGGGGCTTCCTGACTGCCTGGCTGCATGTCTTGCAGTGAACGTTGGAACCAAACCCGGTGGTACCGCCACCATTTAACTTTCAGCAGACCTTGAGGGTGGGGGGCACACTGTGCCCCCAGAAGGATGAGCCGTTCCCTGACAGTGGAGGGTCGCGTCGTGCAAACAGTGGGGTTGGCAGTCAGACACATGCCTGCCCAGGAGCAAACATCCAGGGACTGCCCATCAGGTTGCAGGTCTATGTTCCCCATCCTCCTGCAGGAAAACTTATTCTCCCCACCCTGCCACCTGCTCCTGCACTTAGTGATGAGAAGGGGCCCTGGGCGGCCGTGCAGGGTCTGACTTATCTCCATGGCACAGAGTCAGGGGTCCCACATGGATGTAGTCATGGTTTGTGTTTTGTAAAGTGATTTAAAATCATCTGTGTTCTCTGCCCTCACATGGGTGTCTTCTGACATAGGAATTAAAATGTGCCTAGTTATTAACAGGTCACAGGGCACCTCCCCTGGCCTGGGTTTGCTGCCGGAACCTGAGGTTGGCACACTCCTTCTTTGGCTGTGGAGCAGCCCAAAGAAGAGCTGGAGTAAGAATGACAGAAAGTGCTTCTTCCCCATGCCCGTTCCACCAGCATTGAACACAGGCATCCCCAGGTGAGCCAGTGCTGTGACAAGAGCTGAAGGCCCAGGGTTGGGAAGAGGACAGGGCCATTAGCCCCAGGTGGCAGCATTCACACCTGCTTAGTGCGGAGCTGGGACATATGAGACCATGGACCAAGAGGGGCACTCAGGGGTCAGATGCCCACGCTTCAGCCCCAGACGAGCCACTCACTGGCATGGGGCTCTGGACCGAAGCTATCGCTTCTCTGGGGATGGGATGGCACCCGAGGCTCAGCCGAAGGCTCTGTGAGGATGAAAGGGGGTGTGCGATGAGCCCACACAGCTCAGGGCCATCCTGGTGGGGCCGGGCTGGAGATCAGTGGTCTCAGCCCAGAGCAGACCCAGGAGGCCAGTAGATGCTGCCCCCAGGAGGTGAGGGGGGAGCCGGGGAGGCTGCTCTGTGCCTGCCCTTCTGAGCAATCCTAGGGTGGGTGCAAGACGTGCCTGAAGCACCCAGCAGGCCCTGAGATGGGCTACTAGTGAGGCTGCACACTGTCAGGGACACAGATAACTCTCCTTCAAAGACGCTGCAGGGGCTGAGACCGATATCCCTCGGGCACCATGTAGACTGTGCGTGTCATGATTCCAGTGGCTTCATAAGTGTGGACATCTAATCCAGATGACACACTTCTTAGGCTGCGCGTACAGTAACACAGCCCCTCATCTGTCAGGCTCCCCGCGCAGTGAGTTCAAACAAATTCTGTGCAGTTTAAGTACAGGAGATTCATCCCAGTGCTGGGTAGACTTTACCTTAACAATCTATGCACATGAGGGATATTGGTTCTAAATTCCCATCCAGGGATGTCTGAGACTGACTAATTCCCCCATCACCATGTAAACGGGCCGGATGCCGCTTACATGATGAACAGTCGGTGTCCCCCGACAGAGACCTCTCCATGCCTCCTCACAGCAGTGACCCCAGCTTACAGAAGCCAAAGAGATGGTTTTCCCATCACCTCAAATTTAAATTGACTGCTTTGTTTAGCACTAAATAAAATACAGCTTTGTTAACCATCAGCTCATCCTCTGTCCAGGGAGACCCAACTGATTGCTTCTTAAAGCCACGAACAGACAAAGCAAAAGCCCAGAGTCACGTTAGCTGCAGGTTATGGGTCAATAAGTGTTCATTAAATAGCTCACTGGTTCTATTGAGTCCACAGCGTCATTTGTTTTCTATTTTTATTAGCTTTGATCATACAATAAGGCTTCTTTTTTTTTTTTTTCCTGGAGCAGTAAATCTGCATCAATACAAGTAAATCTCTGCCTAACATGAGGTGTTGCATCTTTATTAGTGCCGGGGAGCCATCCTGCATGTGAGCTCCAGCTCTGCTTCAGGGCTGTCTCAGCAGAGGCAGAGCCACTCAACAGCTGGGCAGCAAATAAGGGAGCCTGCCAGTGCTACTCCCACCCACCACGCAGGGCCCTTCGTGCTCACGGAGCCCCTCCTAACAGCCTGTGCGTGGTGGGTGCCTGGTCGCACAGGCCTCCTTAGAAACGCTGATTTGAAAGGCAGGTTCCACCATGGAGAGGAGGAGGGCAGGCTTGTGGTCCTCTGCACTCGAGGACAGTCCACACTTCATCTGCCCAAGAGGTACCCAGAGGGTCATTTCCATCATTTGACTGTGATTTAGTACAAGGTCCTGATGCTCTTTTGGAAAAACCAGCTTCCTCCTCTGCCCACCGGGGAGGCTACCAGTTGTGAAAACCATCTTTATTCATGGGGAGCAGCGGGGAGGCCAGTCCCCCCAGAGGCTCCTACAGGGGCTCCTGCTCTCCCCGGATCTGGAAGCTGCCTTCCCCAGCATGTGGGGCACAGAGCCCACCTCTCACCGGCCAAGTCCCGCCTGTGCCCACACTTATGCGACCCCGAGATGATGCTTCTCAGTGCTCCCGGCTCCACTTTTTGAAAATTTTCTCATGTTACCTTTGAAAATTATACAATTTCAATTTGCTCCCTTTGCCTTTTTCCAGAACAGCCTCTCAGAATTTGAGAGAAAATAGTGATGCTGATGTCATCCAGCTCAGGAGAGTGGGTAATGGGGCACGTGGGTGCCCGACCCACCTGCGGGGAGGAGGCCGGGTGGGGCCAGCAGGGAAGCACACCTGCCCCGTCTCCAGCCGTCCCGGCGCTGCGAGCAGGGGGCCATCACGAGAGACTGCATGTCTCGGCAGTAGTGCTGTTCATAGCTTGATTGTTTTCCTATGATGTTAAATTACAAGATAATTGGGAAATTACAGAAAAAGGAGAGAGATCCAATTTAACTTTGTGACTTGGCAGTTTTGCCCCACTCCTGGGTTTGTGCACAGGAGGAAGTGTGGCACTCATTAGTGGGGCATCCTGGACACATGGCGAACAGTCAGGAGGAGAAAGAAATCCTTAGCAAATGGCGCGAGCCAGATGGGGTTCCTGTGCCGGGTGGGCGGCCAGGCTGGCTTACCATCCCGGAGCCACACGGCCCCATCAGCAGCCTGCCCTTCCCAGGAGGATGTCGGAACTGGCCTTGGGAAGCATTCAGCCACAGTGAGCCACTCTCTAAAAATTAAGTTGTGGTTTTAAATCAGCCCATGTGTAGGTCCAGCAAAATGCAGCTTTTAAAAAGGAAAAATAAGTGATTCAAAAATTCAAAAGAGCCCCTTGGAAGCCTCACGTTTGCATGATCTCCCGGAGGCAGAGCCTTAAAATCTGAGGAGCACCAGGGTGGCCCCTTCGGGTCCAAGGAACGGGCCTGAAGGCGGAGGCGGGGGTGTGAAGGGAATGAAAGAGAAGTGAATTTGAAAAAAGAATCAGCTCCAGGGGTATCTATCTGCTGCCCTTGGAGAGGAAACAATGGAGGCCACTGTGCCTCCAGGCCTGAGCCCCCTCACTCCTCGGCAGCCGTACTTCCCAGACGTCCCCAGGGCCAGGAGCCTCTCCTAGCTGAAGGGCGCCAGGCACGGTGCCCCAAAACCTCCCTGCCATCATCCCGAAAGGTCGGTGCTGTTCCTGTGCAAGAACACTGAGCCATAGGGCCTCCGGCAGGAAGCACCTCCAAGTGCCGGCCACGGCCTGTGTCCACACACCGTACTTCAAATGCCAGTCCTCATGACCACCTGCCCACTAGGCATCCTGATTCACAGGGGGCAGTCAGGACATCTGTGAGGTCCCAGACTTGGCCCCAGACGGCTCCCTGCATGCCCAGCTGTCAGGCTCCAGAGCCGGCTGCCCGGGGAGCTGTGCCTTGGTGCAGAAGCAGGCGTGTAGGGTACGTGGCTGCCCTGGGCCTGTCCTGCCCCCTTGCCCAGCTGTCCACCTTGTCTGCTGTCTCTAGGCCAGTCCCAGTCTCCCCCACACTCTGGTTAACTGTGTGCCCTACCCCCACAGCCTCCATGATGCCCTGTCGTCCCTGACGTCAAATGCCAGGCCTGGCCTCCAAGCCCACCAGGGCCCCTCTCCATTCTGCCTTCCCAGCACAGCCTCACAAATGCAGAGAGCCCTGGCTGTGGCCTCTGGGCACGTGCTGCTCCATCTGCGGGCACACCGACGCCAGCTGCCACTCGCTGAGGGCCCCATAAACCCCACCCCGGATCTGTACTCAGGAAACGTCCCCCGTGCGCTGTCCCTGGTCCCTTAACTAGGCAGACGCACCCTCTCCCGGCCCCACCCACCCACCCTTCCTGCCTTACCAACAGCAGTGCTGTGTGCACACAGACGGTGCCTCATGCATGTGATGTTTCCACCCAACAAAGGATCAGTTATTAAGAACACCTTAAATGAAGGGAACTGAGATTGTCTATACTGCATGCCGAGGAACACATGCTCCTTGCTCCCAGGGGAACGAAGCCTGCCTGTCATTAGCATGGTGCTGCTGGCTGTAAGTTTGGGGAACATCCAGTGGGCTGTGGGGTCCAGGCCATGGGGTGACACGGGGCAGTGTGGGTGGGTGCACGCTACTCAGATGGGGACCCCGGGAGGCCTCCTGCATGTCAGCCATGCATTGGCAGCCCGGCAGCTCGCCCTGAGCCGCTCCTGCCCCCTGACCTTCCCCAGCTGGGCAGGCTGTCAGCAGGATGGCTGTAGTCCCTCCCAGTCACTGTCCATCTCCTTTCGCTCTGCCTTGTGGGGACTGTGGACATCATGGAGGACGTCATGAAAGCGGGATTCACTCATCACCACCTGCACCCTGGTGCCTCTCGAGCACGTGAGCTTTGCAGTGCCTCACTTGGCTTCACCAATGGATCCCACTCTGAAGCCTTTTCCTAATTGCCTGGTAAAAGCGCATGAATCCACCACCACCACTCCTTTGAAATATTCTTTCAGTTTTTGTAAAAAATTAAAGTTTCTGAGCTCGTAAAGTCCAACAAACAGAAGCACTTAGGTACCATGTGTAGCTAAATTTAAAAAAAGAAAATCAGGCTCCCAGAAGCCTTCACTGACCTTCAGGACTCAGATGTTCTAAGCATGTTGTCCCAGGTGTGTCTCCTGCTGGCTGCCCTTGAGCAGGGCCAGGCCTGTGTCTCCTGCACGCGGACGTGACAGCAAACACGGCCATCACAGCCAGCAGTCAGCGCACATCCTGTCATGGGCGAGAGCAGCCCTCTTCCCGAAGGGGATGGATGGGCACAGGCCACCCCAGCTCTCCTGCGGGTACCGGGAACTGGGCCCGGGACAAGGCTCCAAGCACTCCCACAAGGGCCAGAATTGCCTCCTCCAGGCTGAAATTGCCTCCTCTGTTGCCAGGCAGTGTGTCCTGATTAATGAGCGGCTGGGCGAGGCCTCCCTGTTGTCTGGCCCTGCCCAGGAGCCCGTGAGCTCTGGTCAAAGCAAAGGCAGGCCTGCCTTGCACCGCGGAGCAGGGCTGACCGCTGGGCGGGCCATCAACCACACCGTGTGATGATCCACTGAGCAGTGAATTAATTAATCATCATTTTATGCCTCATCAGGCATGTTGCTGAAGCTCTCGACAGGGGCTTCTGGATGAGCCAATGGGAAGCAGACTGTTTTGTTTAGCCGGGTGAGACTTCCATAAACAGGGGAGGTTTTGACAAGCTAATAAATATGTCATCCGTCTCTGCCACTGGCAGCAGCCGGCCCCGCCTGCGAAGTGGTGGGGGTCTGCCCGGCCTGGTGGGCTGTGAGCGATGGCAGAGTCAAGCTGGGGAGGAGGCAGCCGGGAGGGCGGGGAGCACCAGAAACCTCCAAACTTCCTTCAGGTTCTGTGGGAGGGGTGCCACCATCTCCCAACACAGGGCCCTGGCCACTCGGGGTGGGAGCACGGGCCCTGACACTCGCCCTCCGAGCCCGTCACGCAGCGTGAGTGGGTGTGAGTGGGTGTCCCCTGCCGACCTCCCTGGCACCAGGACTGGGGGGCCAGATTTCACAGACGTCCATGCAGGACACTGGAGAGGAATCAGCCTGGCAGGGACACGCGCAGTTTCAGGGGCACGTGACCAGGTTGCGCTGCCTTCTCAGCAACTTCAGAATATGCTGTGGCAGGTGCTTAGAAAAAGAAACTTCAAGCTACCCTCTGGTTATCTTTATTTTTTTAAAAAACTGCAATAGTGTAGAAACCACCATTTTCTACGAAACTGAGTTTTTCAAAGCTAAGGAGAAATTGATATTTGGAAAAAATTTCAGTATTACCTACCATATGCGTGCTTAATGCTTTTAAACCAAAATGCAAAACCCGATTCAATGTTGGATTGGGACCTCAAAATACCAAATACAAACATCAAACAGATACTAACGCAAATTTGTCAGTGACCTTCAAAAAGATTTTTAAGTGAGTTTCAAGTGCCTTCAGATGTAATCTGAAGAACACTTAGGTCAGACGTAAACAGTTTCTCAACCGTAAGTGCTGCAAAGTAGGCAGGTGCCCAGTGAAGTCCATCCTGGGGTCCTTTCTCCCCCGATAGAAGGAAAGACCAGAGCCACAAGCCCCCGTGAGACGGTGACTTCTGTGCAGCCCTCCACACCTGCTTCACCGGCTCCTTCCAGGAGCCCGCAGAGCATCTCCCAAAGGCCAAGAACCTGGGGCCCTAATCTGACTGGTGTCAGACTCCATGCAAACTTCAAAACAGGAAAGAGTGGCTGGGGCATGCACCCGCCGGTATGACAGAACCCCAGGGACCTTCTGAATTGCTCTCCCAACCTCGGGGAACTGCTGTATAGGAGTGGGGGGACTTTCTGGAAGTGCCTCTTTGGATCCAAACCCTGAGCTGGGCTCCTGCCATGACCGAGGTGGTCCTGACTTTGCCGTCCACTGGATGCCGTCTGTTCCAGTGCCCTCGCAGTGCCTGGCGGAAGGCGGTCGCCTTGTTCATGGCGCCATAAGGCGGACCAGCAGGAGCGCCACCAGTTCTCTTACCAGCTCCAAAGCGCTGTCAGCTCGCAAGGAGACGGCACCGTTTTCCTCTAACAGATAACAAGATGGGGGATCTTGGAACAGGTTGGGCATTTGTAACAGAGCTGCATTCTACTCCATCCCACTGTGCATGGAACACAGGCCCTGTGTTTTGTGACATACGTAGTCCAGTGCATGAGGCAGCTTCTAAGGCTGGGAATGAACGTGCTCAGTTCTGTGGATTACACACCATGGTACCCCTCTGTGGCCTTCCTCCCTCATACGTGTCATATTCCAGGAAGAGCTCCAAGTGCTAAGGGTGGAGGGCATGCACGTCCTTGCCTGCAGGTCACCCTGTCCTCAGGCTGGGATGGACAGTGCCCAGCACATGGCAGGGACACCAAGGAACTGAACTGAATAAAGGCTCCTGGAGAGGTAGGCTAGACAAGGCCAGGGCCCTCAGAGCCCTCTTGGAATGTTCTCTTTAATGTTGCCTTTCAGTTTCCAGTTTCCTTTTCCTTGGAATCTGGTTCAGGAGAAAGAAGGAAGGGAGGAAGGAAGGATGGAAGGGCGGTCAAGTTCAAGGTAAGGGACATTGTTAGCAGCACGTCCATCTTGTCTTACCTGGTTCCTACAGAACATAAAGAGGACGCCCGCTCTGGAAGGCAGCTCTTCTCCCATAGGATGACCGCAGCTCCCCCACGAGACACTGCCGAAGTCCCACTCTAAGGGCTTTCCTGCTGGGAGTCCCATGTGTTCGGGTCCTGTGTCCATCCTGTGTCCACCTGGGAAGGAGTGCACTGATGACAGGAGTGGGCCGGGGTGAACAGTGTCGTTTGGCTTAACCTGGTTTCTCAAACATCGCCACCAGAGTCCTTCACTGAGGGAGCATAGGGGCATTACACTGGGATCACACCACTGATGCCCCAGCCGAGGCCCTGCTTCCCCGTGGGCAGGTCATCCCCCTCAGCTGCCCAGGGGCCCTGACCCCTGCCTCCAGAAGGCCTCCCTGCAGCCTCTGAGCAAGCTGCTCGGAGTCCGATGTCCTTTCTAACATCACTTTGAAGGGCCTTACCAGTTGTCATATTCACATGGCTCTACATTTTAATTTATTTGTCAAATGTATTTCATGCATTCTCAACCTGAGTGATATTGCCCCAAAGGGGGATATGTATTGATTCTTAGGGGACAAAAAGTCTTACTCTTCTGAATAAGGCAAAGATATGCCTGCACCACACCAATAGACGCAGTTTCTGCCTGTGGGACTGAGATTTACAGGGTGGCGATTAGGAAAACAATCTCAAAGGGCTCCTTGGGGAGCAATAAGGAAAAAAGACTGGGAAATACTGCATGTTTAATTTGTCAAATTATGAACAAAGTACATTTGAACCTCCCGTTGTAACTGCACCCCACGTTGTTTATGTGTGTGTCTGTGCACACACACTCATAGTTGCCTTTATATTTAGCTGCCATATATTTTTTGACAAGAAAGTGTAAGAATGCTGCACCTTCCTCCCAGACCACACCCCCATCATCACGTGACCGTGGTTTTTACCCGCCTGGCACGCCGGGTCTCTACTCCCGTCACCTTTGGTAGCAACACCTCCACTTTTACTTTGGTTTGATTTGATTCCCATGGGATATTTTGGCCTGTACCTTCCTTTTCATTCCTCCCTTGTCAGTTGATTTTGAGGAGTTCCTGGCAAAGAACAGAGTCGGCTTCGACTCTGTGATCCTAACCACCACCATCTCTCTGAGCACCCACAGTGCTGAGCCCCCTGGCACAGAGCATGAAGACTGAAGGCTGGCCTCTCCCCTCAGGGTCCCTGCTTCCTGCTCATGCTGGCTTGTCACCGCTGCTTTCAGCCCTCCCTGCCTGGCTGTCTTGAAACAGCTCCTGGTCACTCTGTCGCTGAACTGTAAACCAACCTGAAAGTCAGAGCCCAGGAAAGAGTGCAGCCTGCTACTGAGTTAGCTGCCACCCCACCCCACCTCCCACCTAAATGAATGATCAGAAAGTTTTCACTGCCCCAAATCCCCCCACCTCCCACACTCCTGGGTGTTGCCAAGGCATTTTAAAATGTTTAGATCCATTCCATAATTTGCTTCCCCAGAAAGTTTGTATTTTTCTATTCTGAGTCTCCTCTGCTGATGTGTGTGTGACATATCTATGCTGACATCATGCATTCTGATGGAATTTAACACTGCAGTGTGGTCGCTTGCCATGCTCACCCCACCTCTCTTTTCCTGTCTTGAAATTACTGATTCAGTTGGCATTTGGTCAACTGCTTCTTGATAGCAAACACAATGATGTTCTGATGACGTCACATGCTCAGAATTATTTTCACTTGTCCTGAAAGATGAACAATATTTTTGCTGAGGATACAAACCTGTGTTGTCATCAAACCAAATAAATCTGTGTCTGCTCACCTGAGATGCAGCAAGGCCAAACGCTGGCCTCAGGATGTAGTGACAGAAAGCGGCATTTATGGCCGGGCAAGCAGAACAGGTGGCGAACACCAAGGTCCAGAACTTGCTTTTAAATGCAAAGTTATGGGAACGCAGGGGGGTTGGGGGCAGGGTGGGCGGAGGGGCAGGGGTTGGGTGGGAGGGGCGCCCCGGGGCCTGTGGCCGGCTCGCCCGTCCTCCTGACTGTGGGTGATGCGGTGACCAGGCTGTTTCAGGAGCCTTTGTCAGCAGTCCTCGGGCCCCACCCAGTCCCAGGTCTACGTGCTTGTGCTCAGGAGGTGGCCCACCCGGTGGGGGTCTAGGTTCCTGCAAGACGCCTCAAGGGCACACGAGTTAGGAGTTTACCTCGGGCCTTGAGTGGAGCCCCGGGTGCAGGCCTGTTAGTTTGCTTCAGCCTGATGAGCCGACTCCCGTTCCCCACCCCCCGACCCAGGTCTGTACCGGCGCAGTCTGGTCCCCGCGCTCTGTGTCACCACTGAGGGACCCGGGCTGCAATCTGTAAGGAGAAGTGGGAGGGGCTTCGTCCCAAGGGGTCCCCATGTGGTTCCATTCTCTTGCCGTTCTCTGCTCTGATGACCCGCCTGCCCGCGTCTAGCTCCTGTTCTGCAGGTGAGGAGTCTGGTGCCACTCCAGAGGCTCTGCCCCTGTGAAGAACCTGACATTCCAGTCTTGAAGCTGTGCAGCCTTCTGAAGATACACTTGAACAGTAGCAATTAGAATTCAAAATTCACCTTCCAAATAATTGAGTATTCCAATTTGGGGACATTTACTTTATGTAAATGAGAACCCACAAGATATGCTTGTTCAGATTTAACTCAAATGGCATATAGATAAAATGAAGTATAATGCAGTCTTGCTAAAAATGGCATCTTAAATCTCTACATAGTGACACATAGGGTGGCCAGACCATATTTTGTATGGAAAAGGAAGATGTTCAGTGTCATGAGTCTGTATTTCCACACCGTGGAAGGCAAATCATCCCATCAGTGCACCTGTGCCACATCAAGACAAGTGGACAGAGGTGGGCCAGATGGGTACCTCGGTCACTGACTGTGGGGCATGGAAGAATATACAGAGACAGTGTTTTCCTTCACGTCTTTGAGTAGTTTCAGTTGTTACAGTGAAGACTTTCCTATTTGTGCAATTCTAACAAGAAAGTAAAATAAATCTAGAAGTAAGTAAAATCCACTTGGAGTGATTCACCATCTGAAATCCATCACTGGCCCCCAACCCTAGAATTAGATTGGGACATTTATAGCATGTCCTGCAAGATCCTTTGCACCTGGCTTCTAGCTGCCTACCCAGCTGGACGTCCAGCAGCTTGGCAGATCATTGCAAGGCTGTGCTGATGCTCCGGCCCCTGGTCCTCTGCCTGCCTGGGCTCGCCCACCCGTTCCTGGCATAGCTGCACCCTGCTCCCACACAAGCCATGCTTAAGTCTCACCTTCTCTTTAAGCTTATTTTAACATACTGGCCTGGTTTCTGTCTCCTGGGAAAACTTATAGAAATTTTTATCTATGTCCTTCATTTGGCAGTTAGTCGCAGACTATCTTGTGGTTTCTGTCTGATTTAGACACTAGCTTCAGATTATATTTTTGTATAAATTTTCATATGTCAAGTAGTTGCTTACCTAACTGTTATAAGTTTCTGAGGGCAGGGACTGAATCTTAAAAATATACCCATATTAATGAATCATAGATAATCAATAGATAGGTTGAATGATAGTTATTTGCTGATTTGCTGGGAAGCTAGGAAAGATAGCAGGATCTTATAATGTGAGTATTTCTGCCTGGGGGGCTTTCTTAGAATATTATACATGTTATTAAACTGGGTGGGGTGCAACAACTGTCTCTCCACCAGATACTCTTTCTTATATTCCCTGCTCTAAAGTATACTTAGTAACATGTTAATTAGGCACATTTAAGAACAACTATTAACATATTAAAAATATAGAAAGATGTTAGATAGAGATAGATAGATATATAGATGCATAGATAGATACATAGATAGATAGATAGACAGATTCAGCTTTTAAGATAAAATTTTAATGCACAGAGAAATGAAACTGTGATATGGGAAAGCTATTCCCAAAGAATAATGAATATCTGGGCCACATTACTTAGCTTATTACCTAAGCGCAAAATTGGTCAATGTCTTTTCCTTTCCTTATTTATAACTTAGACAAAATTTTGTCAAGCCCTTGAATTCAAAATCAAGAAAAGCTACTAAGTCAGTGACACATTAGCAAGCAAACAAACAAAACTAAGAAAAATAGCATTTTTTTCTAGAGTTCTTTGTAACATGTAATGGGCGTCTGTTTTTTTAGGCCAAAGCACAGCCCAGTGGTCCCCCGTCACCTCTGCACTCCAGGGCCCAGGGTGCGTCCCTCCTCTTGACTCCCTGGGACTTTGGTCCCCAGTGGAGAGCACTTTGTTCTTGCGAGAGTCCCCAGGTGGCGCATTTTCTGAGGTTTTCACTTGAACCATTTTGCAATATGAAAGACAATTTATGTGAGGGTGAAATTTTGGAATAACAACAACTTTTCTTTATGTGTCAAGTGGCCACATTGCCTTCCATCAGCTGGGATCAGAGCAGAACTTGAGAGCTAATTAACCCCCTATTTTTTTTTTCTCATAAATCCTTGCTGATGCATTATTCAATCTTTGGGCTTCAAAAAACACCACCAGAGTCTACCTGAGTGTAGACGTTTACACGGGGGCCTCTTTTGTGGTTTTTCCTGGAACCCTGATGGCCAGTTTAGTCCATGTGATCTCTTTCCATTTCAGAGTTTTTGTGTTGTGAATTTAATTGCTATGTCTCTTTACTTCTTTCTTCCTTAGGAAAGCTATGACCCTTAGATTGGACTTTCTGCTCTCCTTATATAACATGTTCTCTTTTAAAAAAGGGTAATTTTATTCTCATTGTACATGTCTCTGCCTTCTTAGGTCACATTTTCAAGTCTGCCCTTTGAACTACGGCTTACTGATTCCTAGTGTAAATTCTGATCTGGTTTTATCAAGTGGAGGAGATACGTTTCCTACCCAAACTGTACATTTTCGTATTTCTAACTCACCTGCTTCTTTTAATGCCAACCCTAAGTATCCTTAATGTCCTCAGGTGTCTTCTGTTATGCCAATCTCTGCATTTTTCTTAGGGAATGCCACCCCTATTTCCCGGTGACCTTGAAGCCTTCCAGTCCTGTAAGAATGCCGAGAGGTGATCTGACATTTTCTTTGATTTCAGTAATGGGCATCTGTGTTCTCTTTCCTTTGCAGCCATTAATCCCAAAACCCAAAGAGGCTATGCACACTGAGCCGGGGGTTGCTGCAGGGCTCCCTCAGAAGACAGGAGGGCGCCCCACCTGTTCTCCACCTATGTCTGCCCAAATCAGCAGCGTGGTGTGCCGACACCTGGGGTGACTGCACCCACTCAGAGGCTATAGACTCCTCCAAGACATAGATAATAATGGACCCTAACAGATAAGATTGCACCTTTTACCCAAGGCTGACAGGCCCCAAAAATGTCACCTTAGGCTGTTATAAACTAGTGGGTGTTGGTCAGGATAACAGGATGAGTCTACCACAAAATCATTGTTCAAATATCAGCTCTCTTTGTGAGCTCCGGGGGTTTGTGACCAGCCCATGGTGGGGTTTCTCCTGAGTACCCCTCTGTGTCTGAGGTCTAGCCCTACCAAGGCCCCACTGAGTCCTGCGCCCGCTGTGGCCAGGCAAAGTGCTGCACCTGGACGGAAGGGGAGCCCCTCTGCCCGCGTGCTGACAGGCACTCAGGTTTCCCCTAATCGCAGAGGGGGTGTTTCCCTCTGAGCCTTCATGTCCAGTAAGACAATTGCTAAGGGATGACTTTGAAGCTTATTTAGGACTCTTACGTAGTAAAGTTTAGGACTGTTTAAGACAGAAATGCAAAAGGGTTTCATCCAGATATACCACAGAAGCTTGCTGATCAAGCAGGCACACGAAATGCCCCCCATTCCCCGTCATTGAGACAAATGGAATGTGAGAGAGGGGGTGGTGCTCTTGGGGCATCTCAGACCCAGACCTCAGTGAATTTAAAGAACAAACTATTTCTCATATAGTCAACCTACATGTGTGAGGGGTTGTGTGGCGCGCATGCTTTCCGCTCGTCCTGGTCACTCAGGGACCCAGGCTGACAGAGGCTCCCCCACGAAACCCCCTTGGAGGCCAGGAGGGACTGTGTGGCGTGTCACTGTCACACAGGAGCTCTCTGAATGTCCACATGGAAGGGACTCACAGGACTTCAACTCAAATGCCCCTGACCGGAGGGCCTCCTGCACGGGCCTGATTTCAACAGGGCCGGGACGCGGCGGCCCCACGCACCCAGGGAGGGCTGAGATGTCATCGGCAAACAGTTCAGTGGCTACAGGACACCAAGTCACATGGCTTTGCAGAATTAACTTTGTAGTCGGGAGAAGCATGATACAAGAGAGAGAGGGGTCACGGCGGGAAAGGTCAAGCACAGAACCTTCGCACCATCAGAAAGACACAGTAAAATAAAAGAAACCCATTTGCTTCATTTGCAACACGGGACATCTTTCTCAGCTTTTTAAAAAATTAAATTTATTATAACTTTTTGGTCCAGTGCTACTTGGTAGCAATCTGTGGGTTTGCCCACTAAACCACAACCTTTTAATGTATTAAATATAGGTTTGACAGGAAACACTTTTGCAAGCCATGATTTTTCTAAAAGTTGCATTCAGGAAACAAGTTCATAGATGCCCCCACTGCACTGCCACCCTTCATCTGACTGTGCTTCCTTGAACACAACCTAAGAAACTATAGTAAGTTTTAATCACAGGATTCAAGTGATATGCGATGGAAATCTGTCACCCTGCTAGTTAGTTAGTGTATCAAATTAATAGGATATAAGTAATTTGTATTCAATGAAGGTTGTATTTTAAGAAGCTATTGTGTTCATGTGATATGATTAGATCTATATTTCATGCAAATCTGTATGGAGACCAACCAATATATTTTGGGCAAAAATAATTTGTAGGTCATGTTTCCAATACACAAATCGAATGCTTAGATTTATAGGGACACAGTGTTTGGTTTCAATCGCGATTACATCACAGAGGGCCAGGAAACTCTGTGGCCTGAATTGCGCTGTTGTTATAAAGATGAGTGCTTATGTTTACCAAAGCCTGGGGGCCTTTTCAGTCACACTAGGTAATTTTTAAAAGAATAAAAGCACCTTTTATGACTCTGTAGAAAACTGAAAGGGGCATCTCTTTTTTTTACAGTTTAAGCCACAGGGTCCAAGAATCTTCCCTCAAAGGTGATCTCTCTTCTGTTCAGCAAAAACTCTCCCTCTGGAAGCAGAAGAAAGAAGATGGATGGCAAGAACTGTGTCTCAATTTTCCAGACAGAGTGAGGAAAATTTGCCTCTAAGCAAGATTTTTAAAGAGGAATTAAACAGAATATATCAGAGGACACATTCTAGAAAGCTGCAAGTCTGGAGAAGAAATGGGAATGCGATACCTTGAACACCCTGCCGCTTGGAAGGAGAGGGGGTGGTGCCCAGGACCCCCAGGAACCCATGATGAGACCTGGAACGTCCTTCTCGCTTCCAGCTGAAGGTTTGGGATGAACAAAGGCAGAAGGGATCAAAGAGAATTCCTGAGCTAGCTAAGAATGGACTGCTATTATTTCTTACATTCTGATGGGTGGTAACCCTGCCTTTCTAAGCACCTACAAAAACAGAAATTGCAATGCCTGCTTCCAAGGCTTGAGATTATCGGCTGATATGTTGCTGTGAGCAAATGCCCACCGAGGCACAGAGCTTCACTGGACTCACTTCGAGTTTTGGCCTGCGAGGATTTTACACTGAAGCAGAATTCAGAGGGTGTGGATCATGCCAACAAGACCTGCTGGCAGACACTGGCAAAGGCTATACCAAGAGCAGCCCATGAGGCATGAGCTTTCCCAGAGTCATAACCACCTCTGCTGGGCTGTGGGGAATTTTCCCTGCCCCAAGCCTCAGACTCACTTCCTTTTTGAAGCGCATCTTTCTGTTTATGTCAGTTTAATGTGAAGTGATGTGGAAGGACCCTTCCTTCACACATCAGCTCCCTTCCTCACGTCCTCTGTAGGCATCACCTCAGCACTCACAGAACAGCATCTGGTTCAGTCCCCAAGGGGCAAAGTGGCTTACTGTCGCTCCCTGAGAAGACTGCAGAAGCCCGCAGAGGGGGGATGGACGGCACACCTCCAACTGCCTCCTGCTTGCTGCTTCTCAGGCTCCAGTCCTGCCCAGGAGGCTGCCTCATCGCCCTAAGGTGAGTGCACAGTATGTGCCCGTTTCACAGGTGAAGAGACTGGGATATTGTAAAGGGGTGGGGACAGTGACCTTCCCACTGTCTACACCACACCCAACATAACGTCAGCTTCCTCTTGACATTGTTATCACTGCAGTAATTTGTTTTTCTATCCTGAACTGTTGACACTGTGTAGACATAATGTAAGGAAAATGATCAGGACCAGACTTCCGTTTGCTATTACCATTCTCCTTGTTAATTTAATTGCCTAAAAAGTCTGGGAAACGCTGTGAAGCTCTCACGGGGACACGGTGCTCTTCTCCCCAGTTCCTTGGGCTGACGCAAGCAGGCAAAGGGTGTTGGCTCACGGCAGCCAAGCAGATCCTTCACACAGGCAGCTCTGGAAGCTTGACCAAGAGGCTCCCAGTCCCGCTGGGCAGACTATGTGGCTGGTCATGGATTCTCCATCCCGATGCCCTTGAGAACAGATGATAAAGTGCTTTTTGCCAGCCCAGCCCACCCTGACCCTTCTCCAGGTAGATCAGAGGGGCTACAGGCAGGATCTGGCCAGGGTGCAGATGGTGAAGGCAGATGTACCAGGATGGAGTAGTTCTCAGCCATGAGGTGCGCAGAGTGGGGGCAGGAACCCCACGCCCACTGAGGAATCAGAAATGTGATCAATCAGGTCGTGTCCAAAGGCCAAGAATAGCTGAGAGTGTGGGCACGCCCATGTGTGGCCCAGTGGAGAGCAAGGGCACAGAGCCCACGGTCAGTCACAGCTCTGACGGGCAGCCCCAGGGGCTGCGGACCTGCTGAGGGTCTGTGAGGCCAGCTCACAGCCTACATCACTGCACCACTCACCCTTCATCTGGAGAGACCTGCTGTGCAAGCTGAAGCCATGGCAGGTGTCCTTAGCTAAGTTTAGTGAAGCAGAGAGAGAAATAAAGTCTGACCCCAAATGGGACTCGGCTGGCCTGCATTGCCATGTGAAACAGGAAAGAGTGGTCCAGGGACATTTCCCTGGAACCCAGCCACTTAGTTATGTGATACCTTCTTCCCGAAAGCCCAGCAGGGAGGCAGGGCATCTGGGGGGGCCTGCCCTTACCCACTCCCAGAAGGCTGGATGTTCATTACAAACCAATGGTTTTAAAGTAATCCTCTGGTGCAAACAAAATTATCTAATTGCTATCTTCTGTGTTTCACCAAAGACTATTCTAAAGGACCTGAAATATTATGCTCTGGATGGCACTCTCATCTTTAAATAAAATTTATTCTAAATCTGCTTCGTTTCGGCTCACTTTTCACAGAGCCTTTGGAGAAAGTCAACCAAATTTCCACTGGAAAGAGAAAACTACCATTTTTAAGAATTTAGCAACTCTGACCCATTCTTCTAGATGCTTCTATGAAGGACTTCTTGTTTAATGCTCCAATAGCCCTGGAGGGGTGCTATTGTTTTCTCTTTGGGGAGTGAGGAGAGGTGAAGAGGGAGATGGGACCCCCAGGGCTGCCCAGCAAATCTGTGCCCATGCTGAGGTCCTCGGTCACTGTGGCCCAGGGGCCCCCTCACAGTGACCTGCTGGGCTCTGCGGGCTCTGGACCCCAGTGTCCTTCAGTCGTCTGCGGTCGCCGTGAGATCAGCTGAGGCCCCCAGGTGAGGAGCAGCCCCCAGCAGGGTCGTGACACAGCCACCCTCCGGGGCCCCCGCCGGCAGGTTTCTTCACAGAATGACTCACATGGAAGACAGATGGGGCAGAAAAGAACCGCTTTATTGGCTAGAATTCCATTTCCCTCTGCTTCATTGATTTTGTACTTGTTATAATTATGGAAAATTCTTTCAAACAGCTTATAAAAAGATGCTCTTTCATCTGACTGGGAATAAGGCCCTACTTTGAAGCCGTGGGCTATCAGCTGCTTGCTCTGCAGCCCCACCCGCTATCCCTGAGATAGGAAGGGCACGCCCCACCGCCGCGCTCCGCACATGAGCAATGCGCACACTTTTGGCACGCTGTGTTAATTGTGTTACCTTCACTGGATAAGCTCCAGACTTCCATATTTAGCAGTCCTGTCTTAGGCACGGCTTCTAAGAGTCAAGCCATATCTTAATGATGAAGAAAAAAAAAAAAAGGCAGCCCATTAAACACAATCTGATGGCTATCTGGAGTTTGAGCGATGTAGCTGACAGCTTTGAAAGAAGATACATGACTCTCTACAGTATGTGCACACAAAGCATGCTTGTTGTGGCGCCTCACAAACAGGGACAGCAGATTACATCTTTCCAATAAACCCGAGTCTCATCACCAACCCCCCACACAGGGTGCAGCCAGCCTCTCTAATAACTGGCTAATGAGGGGTGTTGGGTGCTGGAGGGGCAGCAACGGAATACTGGAAAGGCCAGGTCAGAACGGAGGTTGCCAGCTCAGCTGAGGTAGCGGGTTTAATCTCAGCTGTTACCCCAGAGTTTTTTAGGAGCACTAAATTGAACCCAGATTTTAAAGAAAGAAAAAGGCACCCACCAGTTAGTTGGGAGATTTGGTTTCAGCTGTGCTTACACGGCTTCCCTCCTCAGGAGATGTCAGGACCTTCGGGGACCCACCCTCTCCATCCGCCCCGTCAGGGGTGGGGGCAGCAGGGAAGGTCGGCTCCCCAGGCAAGCCAGGCCAGCTCCCACTGCTGACCTGGGCCACCACCAGGGACTGCCTTGTCGGGATTAATTGTTCTCTAGAATGTTATTAGCTGAAACACTACATTTGCTCTTAGGGTAAAGTTCCTTCCTAATGAACTGCAATCCTTGCTCTCACCACCCCCTCGGAGGCATTTCTCATCAGTGTGATAACATCAGCCCAGGTGCTGTGAGAGTCTTTAAAAATCGTAAATCTAAACCTGTCACAAAGGCGGGAGAAAAGGTTAAACAAGTTTGTGGAAGAACCTTTCCCAGGTGTTATTTTGCAAGCAGAGAGCTAATTGATGGTTCTGCCATAATAGTTACAGTGATAAGATCGTGTAAACACTCCCTCCTGGGAGGGGACATTGGGTGCCCCAGGGTAGCAGCCAGGGACTGAGCTGTGCTCGCACCCTGCCTGTCCTGATGGCCTCCGAGGCCCTGTGGGGCTCAAACACAAAGAAACCTTTGCACAGGAAACAAATCAAGGAACTGGAATTAAGGAAAGGCCCTCTGCAGGTTGTACCAAGACCAACACTTATGTGAGCAACGCTCTTAGAAACAACCCTACCCTAACGAGGAACACCTCGGGCGCTGGATTTCCCAGCATTTGTCATCTCTGCTCATCTAAGTTTTCTTCTGAAAGGGCATAAGCCCCGTCCCTTCCCAATTTGAAGGCTAATAATTCTTTCATCATGATGTAAAAGGAAACGAAATCTTCCCATTGTCGCATCCTGGAAGTTGAGGAAAGCGTGTAAGTCATAGCTTCTCATCCTGGCCCTGGGCCTGCGCTGGGGCCAGGCTGGGAGCTGTAAGGCCGGCCCGGGTTTCACACAGTAGGCTCAGTCATCTACATTTTCACTGGTTTCACAAAAGGAAAATATGGAGCTGGTGGAGTTCCTCTCATTTTTGCCATCACTGAGAAATGAGCATTTCCCTGAGTAAGGACCACTGAGTTTCTGCCCATGACACCATCCTAACTTAGGCAGTCTGGGGCACCACAAGGAAAGGGATTAAAGATGATAACCTTCCAATTTTCTCCTTTAGATGCCGTAACCTGGTTTTAACTGCATTTGCATGGGGACTTTTTTTCTTATGAAAATAGTATTATGTGTGACACTCTGGCTTCCATAAAAATGATTAAAACCACAGTGTCTTTGATGATATGTATTTGGAATCTATAAATAGCACCAAAATAAATAAATCCTTTAGTGGCAATGGGGGGAAATAAGTCATGCCAGATTTCATTCACTGTTGAGCTAACTTGCTTTTCTGTTTTCCCACTTATAAATTAGGG
The DNA here is from genome assembly GCF_030020395.1 of Manis pentadactyla. Classification (NCBI taxonomy): domain Eukaryota; kingdom Metazoa; phylum Chordata; class Mammalia; order Pholidota; family Manidae; genus Manis; species Manis pentadactyla. Next base: position 140,284,269 of record NC_080020.1, on the reverse strand, counting down.
AGCAAGTCATTGGCTATTTAGGTGTAGATCCGTGACCTGGCTGCACCTGTTCTTGGTGAGGAAGGCCTGGCTCCCCAGGAGGGCGTGGGGGTGCTGCGACCTGACAGGCCCACCTGCTCAGGATGCCGGGAGGAGTGGGAAGCCGGCTGGTCCCCCCCGTGCCTTGGGGCCCCATCTCCTCTCCTCTGGCCTCAGGAACTCAGAACCGACTTTCCAGATGTCTCTCTCCATGTCAGCTCATGTTACACAGAGCATGTGCCCTGAAAACAGTGATGAAAGTTTTGATTCTTTTTTAACAGTTGAATTTTGTCTGTCTGTTATTCTCATTTTCTTGACAGCAGAGTGCTGGGGGGACACCCTGCCTTCTCATGAAACACTGTGTTTGTATTGATTCACTAACAGGGGGCAGGTTTCAGGTAAGAACAGAGAGACAGCTGTCCACCTGTCAGGACATCAGGCCTGGTCCGGGCAACTTCAAGGCCCGGCCGCCCAAGCTATCAGCAGCTTTCAATCTGAACTAGCACCTACATGATCGTTAAACTTCCCTCTTTAAGAAAGCAAAATAAAAACCCACCAGCCAAGGGATTTGGTGCAAAATGACCTCCTCTTGTAAAGAGCACCTGACAGAGTGACCCAACGCAGACAGACGGCTGAGCCTCCTTGGCAGGGCTGGGGACAGGCCCTAGCCAGAAGGCACGGCCCTCGCTGGGACGGATGGTTTGGGAGAGGCCTCTCCCCATAAACTGGGCGCAGCGTGGTTCTGAGGCCACTTACACTCACTGCTTCAATCTGTTATGAAGGTGTCTGTGCTTGGGAGACTGTGACGGTGACGGACCCATTTTACAAGCACGACTGCGAGGCTGCGCCCTAGCCCCAGAAGGTGGGTCCAGGGCATCCCACACGGCAACCCCGACACTGAGTCCAGGAGTGTCCCTTGACCCGGCCTCAGCCTGGCCTCCCCGTCAGCCCCGCAGATGCCTGCCGGAAGGGGCAGTGCCAGGCCTCCACCCACCCCAGGTTCTCCAGATGCAGCCCCTCCCCAGATGCTTGCCCTGCGGGCTCTTTGCTATTTTATTAGATAGACTCACCTTTTTTTTTTTAAACTTTAAAAGTTAACTTAAACAAGACTTTATGTCACTGATGTAATTAGAATCATTTGTTGTTTCTAACTACAAGTCCATTTAAAATTATGCCATTAAATTCTAAATTAAAACGAGCCATACTTTACAAGGATTGGGAAACCTAAACCATTAATGAAATGGTCCATGGAGGAAAGAAAGTTCTCCAGAAGAAGGTAACTGCTCATGAGTCATAGTGAAGGACGATGTGGCCCGCTGTCCACGTCATCTCAGAGCCCGGGACCTGTTTGCTTTGGGGAGTTCTTCCTGTGTAAAGTGGGTGCTTATGTACAGGACCTCTGGGCCCCCCCCACAGACACAGGCTCTGCTGAAATCTAACTGCTCTTTTCCTTGTTATTCCTGGAAGAATTTGCCCTCAGGGCCCAGCAGGGCCTCATAATTTGCCCTCAGATGTTTTCCCACCTGTGGTCACATAATCCTGGCCCTCAGCCCACAGTCTGGGCATGGCTTGCCCTCTTAGGAGAATGCAGAGCCACCCACTCTGCCCACATGCATCCTAAATCAGGAGAGCCAAGAAACGGGAATACTTTTTCTAACAGTAAATAAATAAATGTATTTCTCTGCCTTTCCCACATCCCCTTTCTCAGATGAGAATAAATCTGATATTTGGCCCCCTCACTGTGCAGGAAGCATTCTAAGGCTGTGACCTCCACTTATAACTGCATCTTGTGCTTTAAACTTCAGGGACCAAACACAGCAGCCAAACAGAACAGAATCATCCGTAACTGGACATCATGTCACCGAGCGTGCTCAGCTCACATATTTCAAAGTATCATCCAAAAGGGTGTGAAAGGAAAGAATAGCAGGGTCTTTGATTTGATAACTTTTAATGGAGACAAAATATGGACATTAAAAGCAGATCAGTTGGCCGTGCTAACAAAGTCAGACCTTCTGAGCATTTCTTTATTGGCCTAGGCATGCATAAACTTCTGGTTGGAGGGTGATGAGAAATTGTAGATAAGTGTGGCCAACCCCACTCTAATTATGTAAAGAAAAGCCAGGGCTTTAGCATGCCAGGGACCACCAGAGACCACCAGGTGCCAGGGCCCTTGAAGGCCTGGAGTCCAGCTCTGAGCCATGTGCTTTACGCTGTGGACAGACAGCCCCTAACTTTTGTCCTTTAACTTTGCACAAGTGGGCAAACTTTTACTGCAACCTTTGAGTCATGAACTCAAGGAAAACACAGATTTGCAAAATATTATTTAGCCTCTTCTGTCACTTAACTTATTCCCACCAAAATTACTGTGATTATAGGAAATGTCTGACACATGTTTGTGAGTTAAGAAGTCCTAAACTTACTACTATTACAAAATCTCTCAATTCAATTAAATCAGCAAATATTCAGAGAACACCCCTTTGTACGCATTTATATTGCTTTTGTTTCAACCTTAACACATGAAGCATATTCTCAGTAGATAAAAACAGCAAGTTTTCCCTGGCTGACATTTATGCAGATCCCACCAAAAAGTGCATGTAACTTTGCTTACAGACACTTAGAAATCAGAAACACTGAGTCTTCTGTGAAAGAAGAATATTTGTATCTTACTCTAATTAGAGAGCGAGAGAGAAAAATTGTAAAATGTCAGTAATTTTTATTTGAAGAACTTATTACCTATTGTGGCAACCAGTCAACACTGTATACCACGTGCTAACTTGGGCTTCGCCCAGCCGGAGAAGTATATCTGGAAAGAGGCCGAGGTGGTCGTAGTAGAGCAGGTATCAGGGGACACCTGGCCGGAGGGGGTGGGGGAGGCTGCCCTGGGGCCAGAGCTTGGGACCGACAGGCATATCTTTGGAGGACAATGAAAGCTTTGTTTGATTGACAGTTTTTAAGTTATCCACATAACAGTTTTAAAAACCCCTCTGCCTAAGAAAAAGAAAGCCAACCTTACGAGTTGGTAGGATCTTCACTGGTACCATATACTTACGTATGTTTTGTGTATACTTAAGTTTTCTTTGAGGGCAAATTATTTAATATTGTATTCTTTTATTTTTATTAAATCATTACTTTTTACTTCCTTCAGAGGTTGGTTTGGGCCTTCCTCCCCACCCCCACTGCATCCAGGAAATCCCAAGAGGGAAATTATAGAAAATAACTAAAGTTATAGACCAAAAACACACTCTAATATTTTAAAAGCTTTTGTTTTCATAAAAGGAAGAGAAACTTATCAGTGTTAGAAGATCTCCCTGTCAGTTCAACTCTTGAGGGCTTTTAGTCTTTGTAGGTATGTGGGTATAAACATAATTCGATGAAATCTGACTCGTTCCAAGTCATCTGGAGGCATGGGCTGTGCCCCTGGTGGATTGCACAGAGAGGTTTATTTCCCTGCGGTCACTACATGTCAGCAGCCCCCTTGAGTGGGAGCCCCCCTACCCGCCCCACCCTGGCACCCCCTCCTCTGGGGAAAGGTGAACCCCGCCTCATTCAAGGGGCACAGGCTCGGCTCTAGGTGGACAGGGCCCCCCAGGGAGGCTGTGCCCCCCAGACCGGGGGCCCCGCTGGGGCCGGGAGAGCAGACCCCCTCACCCACCGCTCCTGTCCAGTAAGAGTACGTCCCCTGGTTAGCGGAAGGAGATCGATTACGGCCTGTGACTTCTGCTCAAGGAATATTTCAACACCTGTACCCTCCTAGTGCTTCTTTTTTGTTTTTATAACTGCTTCCAAACTTGAAATAGTTTGCAGTGTCGGCAGTGAATGGACATTAATAGTATTTGCCTTTTTTAGGAGAAAAATGTGTAATTCAGGCATGAGAAGAAAATTAAAAATCACCTTAATAAGCAAGAGTTAGGAAATCTCACGTTGGCGTGAGCTCCTGTGTGAGTTAGTGCCCACAAAAGGTCTAAGAACATAACCTATAGAAACAGCTACATGATTCCATGATTTTCTGTCCAACATTCACCAAAGGAATCCATTAATTCTGACAACTCTTTAAATTCAGTGTTAGTTACTAAGTTAAAAAAGCCTTGACCTTATAAATTATTAATGCCAGCAATACACGGTTCTCAGGGAAGAAGCCGAGTGGGTCAACGAAAGCCTCTGCATTCTATTATGTTGGCAACTGCTGTGTGGATAGATTTTTATTTCATCAAATCAGAAGAAAATGTCCAGGAACAGAAGCAAGTACAAACAAAAAGTTGGTGATTGGTAGAGCTGACTTCTCAAATATCTTTCTTAAAGAAAAGATTTTTTTCATAAGTGATGTTGGGTTCAATATTTGGATAAAGATAAAATTTGATCCATACCTCACACCATACACCAGAAAGAACTCCACATTTTTAAATATTTTAATTAAAAAAATAAAACCAGAGGTATTCCACAATTAAAACACGAGTTGATCAACTCTAAAATGGGAGTGGAGATAACTTTCCTAATTATGGCTCCAAATCTAAAAGCAATAAAATATTGATAAATTCTACTTCAAAATGTTGATGTTTATGTCAAAAATAAATCACCATAAGGAAATTCAAACTGAGAGAAGAAATAGTTGCCATTTATGGTATAGGCAAAGGTGGTAGTAATATGAGTATTAACAGAGTTTTTAAGAATGGAGAAGAAAAAATAAAAAACTCGTAGAAAAATAGGCAGAAGATAAGATATCTCAACTTCACTCAAATAAAAAAATCACATTAATGATTATTTCTCATGTATCAGGGTACAACAATCCCCAGAATTTGGCAACATTCTCTGCAGAAATGAGTAAGACCTTCAATGCTGCCCATCAGAAAGTATTCCCAGAGGATAATTCTGGTGGAATTGTATCAAAATAGTGAACATAAAATAGACATTAAATATTGAACTTTCTTGTCCTCAGGCAAGAAATTGTCTTTCCTATCATTGTAGAGCTGATCTCTGATGTTCTAAATGATGATAAAATAGAATTTATTTATTTATTTTTACCATTCCTTTATAATGTTTTATTTAATAGATCTGCCAATACACAATTTCAGAGAATGTACAAATCTTGGTCAAGTCCAAAAAGAGGTAGTCTTCTGCCAGGCCCAATGACATGCTCACCTGAACCAAGAAAGGCAGAAAACGAATCCCCCAAGGGCTCACTGGATCTGAAGAGCAGCCCGACCCCCAGCCTCACCTGCACCCTCCCCCTGCTGCTGAGCTCCATGAACCCAGGGCTGCTATTCACCTGGGTCATCTGAGGCTGTTACAGATTAGCTATGAACCAAATTCTGGCTTTCATGCTAAGAATTAGATTTCATTTTATTTTAGTTGTGGAGTCGTTTGGGGCCCTAAAGTGCTCCCACCAAGGCTGGATTGCTTGCCTCTCTAGGGAAACCAGTAAATGCTCTTTTTTCCAGAGGTGGAGTCAACCGAAGTTTGTGTTACCTCTTGGGAGCATTGTTGGCATTCATGCCTCCTGACACCATTGGTGTGTGGCAGGAAGCATGTGGCTACTGAGGAGCAGGTGTGAGGGGAAGGTCATGCCCACAGCCTGCAGAGGTGGCAGCACACTGAAGACAGTGCACTGACCTAGAGCCATAGCCCTCCCGTGGCAGTGGCAGTTTCACCCTGTAAAGTAAACACACTGGGCCATGGAGGAATGCGGGCAGCGTGGACACTCTCAGCGAGATGTGGGCGAGTGGTCTCAGCCCAAATGGCCAGGTCCCTGTCATAATTTTGAAACCTGCCTTTGGCCCCAGCCACCCATGGCCCCTCCTTCCTCCCCTCAACCCTCCTGTATGCCCAGGCCCTGTGGCCCCTGCCATCCTGTCCTGCTGGACCCTGGCCCATGCCTGGGCTTCTCCTCCTCCGAATCTGCCAGGGCCTCTGGGCACACGGGAGAGCTGATAGCTGATACTGCCGCCATCTCATAACTTACAATAATACCACGCGGATAATATACACATAACTCTACAAAATTAAAGGAGGCCGGGTGCCCAGGAGTCCCCAGCATAATAACTGGATAACAGTATGAGCTTTTTCAAAGAAACAACTTTGAGTCCATTGCATGCTTAACGCTATATGCAAGGTCTTCTCCCCAGATAAGCCCATTTTCATTCCATTATTAAGAACCCAAGACCAAGGATGAATACAGAGGAAATGTCCCCCACATCCCCCATGCATGTGATATGGAAGGAAAAATGACATGAGCCTATTTTAATATCTTTTGGCCAGCTGAAGAATTAGCATAATTTGACAAGACTTAACTTGGAGAAAATGGGATTGGTTAAGTAAGAATTTTAATAAAGAGTGAAAGTAAACCACGATCCCATACCTCAGATTCCCTCAGTGTTGCTCACATGTCAGTTAATACGTGAGAAATATGGAGACTGCTGATGGACTCATAAATGTTTTCAGGAACGGACATATTTTTATAGTTCACCCTCATTTAAGGTTGTCTGCAAGCACTATTTCTAATTCCCAAATACACAAGAGGTGTCCAGTCATCCAGCCCGCTCTGACACAATCTGGTGGACCCAGCTGCTAGCCCACTGGGAGTCCAGGGTGGTGACATGCACACATCAGATGGGTAGCTGCCCTTCTCGCTGGGGGATGGGAACAGCCCCACTCCTCCAGTTTGGACATGCTGCCTTGACTCACGTTGCCCTCCAAGTCCACAGAGGGTTTGGTGGCTGCAAGGACTCTTAGAGGGAACAAGCCATGCTCATCCTGGGCTGCAGACAGCCAGCCAAGCTGCAGCAGCCTGAGCAGATGTGGAAGATGCTCCTGGTGACCCTCTGCTGGAGCTCGACTAGGGCCCCCTGTGAGCCTGAACTGGGTGAGTTCGTGCACACAGCTGGGACAAGGGGACACGGCTCCCTGCAGATGTGAACGCCCTGACCACTCACTCCTCATTCGCAGCTGCTGCAGCAGTTTCAGAGTCTGTGTGGGTCGGATCACACAGCTATTGCCATCCGCTTAGGTGGGTTTGTGCCTCTATTAACCAGTGAAAATACTACTGGGATTGAGCCAAAGATTTTGCCTCGAGATCCAAGATGCAACATTGTTTGAAGGTGTTAGTTCTCTTTATTGAGATGGGTTATGTGCCCATAGGTGCACCCAAACAAACCTTACGAAAAGACGTAAAACACTATTTGTAGGAAGCGAAATGCATCTCTCGAGTTTTCCCTGTGGCTTATCATATTTGCAATTCGAAGCTTACATGTTCGGAAAAAAAATACAGCTCCTTTGCAGTGTTCAAAAATAGCCCAGTTCTGGCAGACCATTGTGGAGGCTTGGTTTCAGCCTCTCACACCACTGAAGACAGAGGGAGGAATCAAAGGCTGCTGTCCCGAGGCCCCCCCGGCGGCAGCAGGTCCCGGCAGGTGTTTGCCTGTAAGGAGGTCACCAGCAACCAGGGCATATTGGGATGGTTCCCCACACTGTACAAATGAACCCGGTCAAACCACATTGACAGAGATATCTATCAGGAAGGCAGCTCTCTGTGCATCGAGTAATCGCCGCTCCTGGAGCTGGAAGCAAAACCCAGAGGCTGATTCAAAAAGAGACAAAAATCTCATCTAGAGGAGACCCAGGGAAGCTTTTGATACAGTGTCAGATTGTGTCCTTGAGGGAAACTGAAGAATCCTTCGAAAAGCAGAGAGCAGTGACTTTTCTTCATAAACAGGAGACCTTAAAATAACGTGTTCACCAAATCTTGTGATGCAAAGCTAGAAAGGGGCTCAGGGGTCCCGGCAGAGGCTCTGAGGCCCCCACAAGGGGCAGTGCTGGCCAACAAGGGGGCCAGGGGGCACCCTACAGGGTATCATCGCAGAGTGACCCCTGGAGCACTTCCTCCCAGGCAGGTGCCCTGAAGTTCCCAGTAAGAGGGGAGTTGATCAGGGTTTCTGTGACACACATTTTCACCTAAGTCAACAGAGACCCACAGGTTCAGTGCCTCCTTTCCAGGGAAAAAGATCTAGAACATAGCCCTTTCCAGGCAGCCATGCAGTTCCCCTTGATGAGAACTGCCTGTGCTCAAGGCAGCCACTGGACACCCAGGCAGCAGAGACAAGCTTGCTGTTTGAGGACACTCCAATCAGTGTAGGGGCTGCGTAGGCTTGAACAAGGGCTGGCTGGCTGGAGTCGTTTCTGTTTTAAGTATTCTTTGCTTTTTCTTCTTCCAGTCTTTGGTGATAGAGTAAATACTGGCATTCCTGCAGATGCCCATGCCCTCATTCTCTAAACCAGGGAAACTACTAAAGTAATATTTGCAACATAACATTTTGCAACATAATATTGCAATGTTGCAAGAGACTGCAGGTGTGATTAAGCTAACAGCGTCATACTGGGCTGCCAAGAGGGCTGCATCTCATCACGTGAGACCTTAAAAGCAGGGAACATTCTCTGGTGGCACATAGGAATGAGGCAGCAGGGGGAAAAGGTGGAGAGATGTCAAGCCTGGCAGGGCGTGACCCACCTCTGCTGGGAGGTCATGAGGAGTGTGGACACCCTTGAGGAGAAGGGACCCACCCTTGGCTGACAGCCTGCAGGAAAGGGGGACCTCAGTTTTATGCCCTTGAGAATCTGAATTCATGCACAACCTGAATGAGCTCAAAGTGGATTTGAGCCTCTAGAAAGGAAAGCAGCCCTGCCAACAGCTGGATTTTGGCTGTGGGTCTCGGAGCAGGGGACCTGGTGGAGCCCCGTGCACCTGCACTTCTGAGCCACAGAACCATGGGTTTATGCCTCTGAGTTTGTGGTATCTGACCTCATCACAGAGCACTAGACTATCACAGGTGACTGCTTGTATCTTCTTTTGCTTCGCAAGGAACGGACAGTTCTGGAGACACCTGGGAGGGGCGCTCAGGAGATGCTGGGGGGGAAACATGGGAGGGCCCTTAGAATGGCCAGCGGTAAAGGAATATTCACATTCCAAAAGGAGGGACCTCATGGTCCCTGGAAAAACTCACTCACAGAAGAGAATGACACAGAGGGTGAGCTTCATTTCGTAAACATAAGCATTTCTGTACACAATTTTCTGGGAAGATGAGCAGACTCCCACTCATGGGATGATAATGATGACAGCAGTGAAATTTGTACAGCACTTAAACAAGTGTGGAATTCTTTCACATTAGCATCCCTTCTAGCATACATAGTTCCATGAGACATGCATTGTTATTTATATTTTATTTAAAAAACTAAATTACAAAAAGTCACCAAAAGTCAGAGAAATTCAGAGGAGTTCCCCGCATCACATGGGGACCTAAAACAGAACAAGCTTGGTGATGTGGTGTACCTGGTACGGCACAGTGTCAAGTCATGGAGCCAGTGGAGGGTCCCCTTTGTAAGGGCGGGAATATTCCACTGTAAACATCTACTGTGTAGTGTTTATCCATTCCTCTGTCCAAGAGCACCTGGTTGCTTCCACATTTTGGCAATGTTGCTATGAATATGAATGCACAAATCATCTGTTCTACTCCCTGCTTTCAGTGCTGTCAGCTATACGTCAGAGCTGGAATTGCTGGGTCATCTGACAGTTCCATTACTGTTTTGTGCGGGGCTGCCGTCCTGTTTTCCGCAGTGGCTGCCCCACTTTACATTCCCACCAGCAGGGCACAGGGCTCCAGTTTCTGCACATCCTCATCAACACTTGTTATTTCTATTTTGTTCTGGGGTTTTTATTGATAGTAGCCATCCAAATGGGTATAAAGTAGTGTCTCTATGTAGTTTGATCCCCTTTTCCCTAATAATTAATGGTATTGGGCATCTTTTCATGTGTTGACTGGCTGTTTGTACTTCTCCTTGGGAGAAATAGCTATTCAAGTTCTTTGCCCGTTTTTAAATCAGGTTGTTTCCTTGTTATTGAGTTGTTGGAGTTCACAGATTCAGGATGTGAACCTTAGCAGATTGATCTTTTGCAAATACTTCCGTTCTTCGGACTGCCTTTTGCTCTGTCCAAAGTGTTCTGTAGTGCACAAGGAACTTCCTCATGTCTCTAAGAGTTATCCTTCCAAAGAAATATAAGTTGGGATTAAAAGTCTCTGTGGAAATTAAATATGATTATGCTTGTAAAACAAGCATAAAACCTGACATATTGTTGTCTTCCATAGGTCTGAGTTTTTGTGTGCATTACTCTAATGATGCAACTGTTGTTTTAAACATGACAGAACTTTTTAAAAAAAACTCCTTTTGGAATCATCTTATAAGCATGTGTTTACAATCTCAAGAATAAGCAGACTTGTTATTTATAGACATATTTTATTTGAAGACCCCAGAAGAAGTAATACCGCTTAACTGATTCTCGGACCCGGCGTTTGCATCTGCCTCGTCTGCTGAGTGACTTCGGGCAGGCTGCATAGTAAATCTGCCCTCAGCAGGAGAATATTCGCCATCACTGGAGAATGTAAAACCTACTGCCGCGCAGACTCTGGCCATTCTGCACCTTCAGTACCACAGCTTCAAATGGGCTTTGACTTACTTGGGCCTCCCTACTGGAAATGTCATCTCTAGAGAGAAAATACCAGTCTAGAAGTGTAGTTCTCGTGTGGTTGCTGTTCAAGCAACAGCCTTCTCACGTGCCTTGTGTAACTCAGAAAGCAAGCTACTGATCCTTAATGTGTAACGGTGGTGTGGGCACCCTCTGGCCCTCTGACAAGGCTGGATGCAAGCCATGCACTGCCTCTGCTATCCTGTCGCTGGGTCTCACGGCCAGCGTCACCCGTCACTCCCATCTGCAGGGCTACAGGACTAGCCAGATACACGGGTGGAGGGGCTTAGAAACCTGAAGGAGATTTTGATGCTGGGCCACTGTGGAGCTGATGACTAGCATTCTCCGTCACAGACAAAGCTCTATAGTTACCTGAAGAGGAGAGAAAGCTATTTATTTATTCAGCCAAGAACTGTACACCCCAGCAAGCACTCCATCCTGGAAAGTAATCGTGCCTGGGTTAACAGCAGTTTGATGAACCTGAAAACTGTGTCTTTTACGAAGGATAGCAGGAAGATCCATGCCCTTCTTGCTAGATTGCTGCAGAACAGGAGCAGTTCTGTTTATGTCTGTTATCTCGAGGTAGATCGTTTTGATTGGTTGAGCTCATCCAGACAATTATTCCATTATGTGCTTCTTAGAGGATGATTTGCATAACCCAATCTGGAAATGCGCAAGTGGGTGGGCGTAGTCCCAATGAGCTGATGGTTTGGTCTGTGCTCTCTTGCTACATTCCCTTTAGTGCCTCTGTTTTTGTTGTGTCTTGAGTTCCCATCTTTAGATAATGGTTCTCAGAGGAACCGGCTGGCTCTGAGCAATGACACTGTGTTCCCAGCCAAAATAAATTCAGACAAGGAAGTTAGAGTCTGCCGACGTGAAGTGTTCATGTTGCAGCATGCGTGACTCACAGGACCCGAAGCCAGTGGCTCCTCAGCTGGCTCAACATCACAACATTACCAAAAGCCGAAGGAGAATTAGGTGCGTGCCAAGGATCACATCTCACATTACATGATATTCTCAGGATGGCAGGTGCAAGATCAAAGCAGAATCTTTAGGAATGAAATTTAATGTGGAAGCTGGCAAACAGTTTGAGTAAAAGTTGATGAATGAGATGATTCTCCTGGAAGCAGCGCTATTGCCTGTTTATTTTTAATCCATTTCCAGGGGGCAGAAGTGTATTTGGGAATATTTTTAAATTATTCCTGCCATAGACTAAATAGTAGTAGGGTTTTATTCCATTTAGAGCTGAGGTAGAAATCTGACATGAAAGCCAGCAAGCATGTATGGGTGGGGGGCGGGCTCCCAAACACCATCAGCCACACGGTTTCCAACAGTCTGGGAGTAAAACAGGAAATAAGAACATTGTTGTGTATGTGGGTTTGCTGCTTAGGAAGCGTTACCCTTTATTCCAATATGACATCTTTCTATGGTTTGGGGTCAAACACCCTTTCCTTTACAATCATTGGTGATAGCATACAGGAGGGGCTTGCTTTGTTCTTGTCTATTTTTTATATCCTTCTGTGTAAACAAAAGTTGGCAACCTTTCACCCAGCCTACAGTACTTTTATTTCCATGACTAGTTCCTAGGAACTTCCAAGTTCCAATCCACTCTCACAGACAACAATTTAAGCGGCGGCCAAGGGCTTGGGACTGAATAAAGTGGGTACTGGAGACAGTGATGCAGAGGAGACCTAGGCGACCTTTCAGTAGGAGGCGCAGTGAGGCCAAGGATTCGTCCGCTGGCTCAGCCCAGCCTTGCAGAGCTACTGAGACTCTGTCCCTGGACCATCTGCTCCTTTGCCCAGGGTGGGTCCCTGCCTTTGTTCCAAAAATAATAAAGAAGCCCCTGGTAGGGAGAAGATGTGCGTTTGGAACATCTGTAGAATGAGAGGAAATTTTGACATGTTGCTTCAAACAGATGATGAGGTCTTGCAACGGGAAGCCCTCTACTGCTCTGCTGAAATCAAGCACGTTCATGCATGGTCTCCACTCTCCAGGCAGAGCAAAGCCGGTGGGGGATGACCCTGCTGTGGGGGGTCCTGCCAAAGACACGCTGTCTAGTGAACTGAGTAATGCCGAGGAGATTTGGAAAGCCACCCAGCTCTGCCGCAGGAGATGCACCAGCAGCACTGGGCATGGGGGCCCCACGGAGCCCTTCGTACAGCCCCGCCGGCCGCAGCAGGCATGACGGGCAGATGCGATATGACACGGGTAAGAGGGGAGCTTCTGACCCGGGACCCAGCTTCCTTCAGTTGGGCCTCTGCTGCTCCTCTGCTCTCAGCGTGAACAGAGCGCCTGCCTTGTTGCAGGCCAACGGATGTGACGAAGGATCCTCAGCTCTGGCCGCCGAGTGCACCTTGTCCACTGAATTCTCTTGCATGGTGACGCCATGTAGACCTGCTCAGTGCCCTCTGGGTGCTCTCTCAGTGGTTAGGATTTAAACGGAAGAAATGATGGTTAACCAGAAAAGGCACAACAGAATGGAGGGTTCAGGATCATCAAACAAGCCATGCTGATCACCAAGTTAACAAGGAGGGATGCTTAGCCCCTGGTCCACCCACTGCAGGCTCTGAACCTGGAGACAGATGCTGGTCCCCAGCTTCTGTGGGCTGAGCCCCGATGCTGCAGACAGGTAGACATGATGGCGGGGTGTCAGGAGGGATGTGGGGGCAAGGGCCTTGTACTGGAGAGACTTACATCCTCCTTGGCCAGAACTCCCTTTCCGTGTCAGCCATAGTGGGGTGGGCAGTGTTCTTCCCCCACCCCAGGAGCCTGTTCACGAGGAGTCTCCAGAGGGCTTCAGATGGGACTGAGCAGGATCAGACACCCTGCTTGAATAGCCCCTCTGGGTGTCACCCCTGCACACAGTCGCTGGGTAACTCCTTTCCCAAATTAACTGGTGGTCAGCAGACAGCAAGGTGCCAGGGAAGGAGGCCCCAGCCTCCTGGCTCCGGCCTCCGGCCTCTGCCTCCCTCACCTGCATCGCCACTGTCAGTGGTGCCCAGAGTATCTTAGGTCAACTGGAAAACCACCCCCAAGTTCTTTCAGGAACCAGATGGGCCATAAGGAAAGAATAACTCTTACTTTGAAAAGTTGATTTAGAATTTTTGGAGTTTAAAAATTCATACACACAAGGAGGAATATTTCATCTTAAAATGGTTATTTTTTTTGTTATGGAAGTGTTACATGTTTATTAGATATAATAACCACAAAACAGCAAAGAAGAAGGGAATCATCCTTTCAGTAAACTGGCACATTTTGAAATTTAAATGAATTTTAACTTCCTCCAGAGAACCCGCAGCGCCGGGCATGCCTAGGCTGTGTGGCGGATGGCCCCCCACCCTGTAGGACCGAGAGTTCAATGTTCACCAGTTTAAAATGTGGACTTTTTATTTTCGGTGTTCTACCGTCAGCGCTGCAAGCTTTCCGTGGGTCTGCCGACCACACATGGTGCTGCCGGGAAGTGTCTGCTCTTACGCTTTGAATATTTTTCTATCTGGACCTTCATCTCATTCTTGATTTGTAAAGCTCTCTCCTTTGTCATAATTATTTTCTTCCATTTTATCATTTCTTCTCACTTAATTTTTTTCATTTTCTTTGCCCTAAGTGGACTTCAAGTGTTAATTAGCCAAATTTGTAATTCATTTTAAGAATAATTCAGATCCATATTTGGACAGTCCTTCCACAAACCAAACCAATGTAACAAAAATGCACTTAATTTCTTCCTGAACTTCCATGGTTTCATTTTTCATATTTGAATATTTTTATCTACTTTAAATTTATTTTTGCATAATTTGTATATTTGTATCTTATGAGATGAATTTTTCATGTAAGATGTATTTTGTTTCCCATAAGATGTTTCTTTCTCCCAAACAGCAGCCGAGAGTCTCATCGTGGTATGACTGCCCCATCATTTCCTCAGCAGCATAAATGCCCCCTTTGTGATTTGTTAGATGCCTCCCTGTATGTCACCTTTTCTTGGACAAGGGGTTCAGTTCCATCAATTATTCTGCTTTTCTTAGGCCAGTCCTCAACCATTTTAGTTCTAGACCTCTTTTGTAAAGTTATAAATAACTCCCAAAGAAGTGTTTTAAAACAAGTGATCTATCGATAAAAATACATAATGACTTACATGAAATTACAGTAAAGCCATTGATAGAAACATGAAAGAGAAGCATATGTATCAACAAGCTATAAGACACAGGATTACCAGCTATCATGCTGACGCAGAGTCAGGAGGGGGCACAGCGCTAAGGCAGAGGCTCCGGCTTTGAAGAAGTCCAGGGTCAGAATCAGCACGCTCAAACCGCAGGACAGCCATAGCGCGGCACACTCTTCCCGCACTGGGCAGGGAAGCCCTGGATTAACTCGGCCTCTTGTGAAAAGGACCCAGGGATTTAATTCACCGCAAGTGCACCGTCAGCCAGCAGGCAAGTCTGGACAACACCAACAGAATTAGCCTCCCCAGCAGGCAAGAGGGAACCTGTGCCTCCCTCTCTGCTCCGAGCCCTCCATTGCCCCTGCCTGGCCTCTGAGCATGATAACTGGGGTGGGTGGGGGGCGCTCCATCCATGCAGCTCTTGGTAGGGACCACTGTTTATCTTTGGAAGTAAAAATCAGTGTCTCAGGATTAAAACTCACCTACAAGCATTTGCAATTTTAACACGTGTCCTCTCAAAACTAGATTTTTAGAAAAGAAACATTTTGCCAACACAAACTATGCCATTTAAGACCACCAACCACTATCTACATACCTTTCAGAAAGATGCCCCTGAGAGTGCCCACATCTTGTCCCGGGTCAAGCAGGTGAACACGGGTGGGGGCATGGCAGGCCTCCGGCACAGCTCATGGGGTCAGTGCTCAGACAGCATGTCCCCCCAGAGCTGCAGGGTCTCAGAACTGAAGTGTGCTGGCAGTGCAGGGTGCTGGGGCTGATGAGACAGAAGGCACTCCAGAGCAAAGGAAGTGGGTGAAAATGTAAATTTGAACAATACATCTGGGGCTTTGCAGAAAAGATGAAAGTGACATCTCCCCTCAGTTTGGAAAACCTGATTTAGTTTGGGAAGCAAAAAGGAGGCAAAAGGCAAGAAGGAAGAGGGAGAGGAAGGCAGGGAAAGAAAGGGAGAGAGGAGCAGAGATGGGGCGGCAGGACAGCCCTGGTGTCTGGAAACATTCGATGAACAGATTCGTTACCAGGGAAATGCCAAACAAAACCATGAAACCAGCTTGTTCAGACCCTCGATAATCCCCCATTCAGACGGGGCGAACCTCCCTCAGTCACATCTTAGACGCACCGAGTCCTGTGAACGTGACCCTGAGCGGCAGCACCCTGTTCCTCCACAAGCGGTGTTGGCACATGGGCAGCACATCCAGACCCCAACGTGAAGCCGAGGCTGCATGTGTAGGTCAGCTGTCGGGAGTCACCTGTGTTGGGGAGGCCGGCGGTGCTCGGCGTGCGTTAGCCAGGACCCTCCTCGCAACAGCTCTGCTGCTTCTGAACCTGCAGACGAATGAGTGGGGTTCCATCCATTCATCAGCTGAAGGATGCCCATCTTTGCCACAAATGTGCCCAGTCCTAGCATGACCACAAGCTGCGGCAGCTACAAAAGCCACCCTTGAGGGGAGCCTGGGATTCCAAGTGTCTCCTTTGGGAGCATGTGACTGGGAACCCCGAAGGGAGGGGCTGGCATCTTCCCTGATGGCCTCTGCGGCCTCCTCCAGTGGCTGTGGCTGCCTGCAGGCCTGGAGCCAGCGTGGGTGTGATGCGCAGACGTGAACATGGTCCATCCAGGAGAAAGTTGCACAGTCACCAAGTGGGCATCCTCAGCGCACACGCCCCCTCCCAGTGGACTGTCCTCATGTCAGCCATGTCCACACTCCGCTCCGCCCTGTTGCTCGGGATTTGAGGTGACCGGTAATAGTAACAGTTTCTGTTTCCTTGTCTGAACAGTTTGGAAAGCATCAGGTTGTTTTGTAATGTTTAATTGCTACCAAAATATTTGTATGTCAAGTAAACAGTTATAGATAAAAGGAAGGCATCATTCGGAAAATGGATTAATTAGTATTTAATTGCTATAACTTGCAATTAATCTGTTAATATTAGGAATGCAAGCTCGTAGCAAATTAGTGAGGAGCCAAAGAAAGCCGCGAGGAATGAGGGCTCCTGTGCCGCACCCACAGCCCAGGAGAGCTCCAGCCTCTGCCGGGCGTCCCAGGGGTTCCCGGGGAGCTTGGGCTTTACACCCAGGTTAAGGCTCACTTGCTCTTTCAAACCTCAAAAGGTACCTTGGGTGGCCAAGTGAAGTCCCTATTAGTCTCGAGGACCCACCTAGAATTGATGCGGGGCGGGGAGGGTGTCTGCAGTTGAGACACATCAGAAAATGACTAGTTTGCAGGAGGAGGTGCTTAGGGATGTTGCAAGGACACAAACCCAAATGCATGCTGCCTGCAAAGCTGAGAGCCCCATCCCAAACGAGCGTCCTTCTAACTCTGCTTCGCCCAGGGAGAGAGCTGGACAGCCTGCCCAGGGGCCACTGCACGCCCTGCCCACACTGGCAGCTGCTCCGCCTTCTCTGATGGGGGAGCTTGGCAGTGTCTTTAGGGTGGGCAAATTCCCTGGATACCACCCAGGAGACGCTAGGGGACTCTACCAAAAGCATAGGGACAGCAGCCAGCTCCATCTGCCCCAGGCTGGGTTGCCCCCTGCCCCTGGGCCCCGGGAGCTGAGTCCACTGCTCATTAGAAAACTAGAGCCCCACACGCGATGGGGTCCCCCCAGCCCCCACCCTCCCTCCCACTCCCGTCCACCCACCATCAGCTCTTAAAGGCCCTTCTGAATTGCTCACTGTCAGCAAAACAAGCGTGTGCCCTGCGATCCCACAGACAACAAAGCCTGTAGCGGCATTTCGTGCGGGTGATGTCACCCAGGTAAAATTGTACTGACAAGCTTTTAATTAAAGTTTTCCCACACATCTTTCCATGGGTCCCCAGAGCAATTACTCATTATGTGCCGACTGCCAGCCAATTGTGAGTTGGGAGGGAAGTGTTTTATTTTCAAAGCTCTTGCTGACAGCTAGAGAACACTTTGTTATACAATCTGTTTATGTTTTTCACACACACACACACACACACACACACACACCACCTCGCTTAAGGGGAAATGGCTAGGCAGGGTGTTTAGTATGCATGGCAATAATTAAATACATCTGGTGATCAAAATAGCTGAAAGGAGGGAGCTCCCTCTATAAACAATAACCCCATCTTGACAAGAGCCCCCACCAGCCTATCAAGGAGAGATGAGTCCAGGAAATCACAGGTTCACACAGGTGCAGGTGACCTGCGGCTGGAGCAGGGCGGTGCCTGTGTCGCTGGGAGCCGTCCCAGCAGAGAACAGGCACACTGCTGTAGCCACCCTGTGGTGCTTCCTGCAGAGCATGCAGGGCTTGAAGCAGGCTTTTGTAGACACTCAAGAACCTGTCCCACATTTCTGTCTCAGAACCTGCCTCAGCAGGAAGAACCAGGTTGCCGTACTGACCGTGAGCCTCGCCAGATGTGAGGCTCCACACCCCCCTAGCCTCAAAGTACCCATGTGTAAAGTGAAGACAAGAACACCTGACCCAAGCACAGGTCAGAACCTGAACTCAAAACGTGAGTGACCCAGGGCCCCCGCAGTCCAGGCGGAGTGGTGAGACGCACCCATCCCAGCCACACCATGCAGAGCCCCGTTTCCTCCCAACACAGCTCCAAAGTGGTTCAGGAAGAGGATCGCCAAAGCTCAGGCCCCACCAGTCTGCGGCACCCCGAGGGAGGTCCTGCCTGGAGCCCTTCTTCTGTAACATTCTCAGAAAGCCCTGGCAGAGATTACATTTCAGATGGAAGTCGGACCCTCATGACAGTTGGGTCAGCTCACATTGTCCTTTATCCACCTGTCTGCCAGAATTATCTGTGAATTGGGAAAAGCAAATGTGCACATCTACATGCAGCCATTGGGACATGTCCCTTCCCAGTGGGGATGTGCGTGAAGCAGGAGCCACGGGCCAAAGAGGCCTACTCAGTTCATCTCACACCATCACGTGCACAAGGCTCGTATTCTGCATGCACCACTTTTCATTGCCTATGCTCCTGACCACAAATGCTTGGTGGGACCCAGGGAAATCTCCTCCGTGGCAAGCCATTATGAACAGGCATGTGTTCTGCTCCCTTGACATTGACCAACAGGTTTCCATTCCCACTGGCCACACCTCAGCCACCTACTCCTTCCCTGGCCTACCCCACTGCCCAAGCCCTACCCCCACAGTGCCTGAAATACCAGCTAAATCAGAAAGAATCTCTGTCCCATGCAGAGCCACTGGGAAAGAGAACGTGGATTCACAGCAGCCCTTTAAAGGCACCCAAGAGTCTACTTCTTCCCCTTGAACCAGCCATGCAGCCAGGAGTCCTCTTACAGTGGGAGCCCCAGGGTGGGCCCCTCCCACTCAGCACGGAAGCCCCACAGCACTGAACGCCCACAGTCAGCTGGGAAGGCTCCTCCTGGAGCAGCTGGGCGGATGCTGACTGCTCCTCCCCCAGCACAGGGCGCCACACTGGGTGCCAGCGTCTTGGCATGGAGGGAGGCAGGCCTGGCCCCGCCCTGGTGAGTCTGGCTACATCCACAGGCGCTGAGCAAGCCCGGGGAAACAGCTGGATGGGCGCCCAGGAGAAGCATCACCAAGCCCACCCTGGGAGTTGGGAGGGACTAGAATGCAGAGCAGGGATTACTGTATAAAGGGAAAGGCGAAAAGGGCTCACAGCAAAGTCACCAAGGTGGGGAGCATGGTGGGGCAAAGGCAGGAAAGGGGAGGGTCGGGAGAGAGGCGCCCTGCGCTCAAGGCTTGGCATCCACCAGGACAGCCACGAAAGAAGGCGGTGGCTGAGACTCCCAGGCTGGACAGGGGTGGGTCCACATCACTGGGCTCCACTTAACACTCAAGTGCACCTGGCTTTACCTTAGAAGCAGCTGGAACCCCTGAGAAGTTTTAAGCAACAATGGACACAATCTGGTTTGCATTTTAGAGAACTTTCTAGTTTCTGGGTGGACGGTGGATGAGGAAAGAGCACGGGGGAGGCAAGGAGCACTTGGGAGAATGTCACTGGAGTCGGGGGTCTGAGTGTGCGTGAGGGGGATCTCCTGAGATGGAGCAGAGCCCAAAAGGATGGAGAGGGAGGCCAGGGTCTCAGTGACACAGCTTTGCAGAGCCTGTCCCATGAGCTGCATAGTGAGGACTCAGGTGTGTGATGAGCACGTGTGTAAACACACATTATCATGTGTATGTATGGGTGGATGGATTCCATTAATGAATGAGTAAAATAGTCTTTTGCCCTCAACTATCTAGCAGTTTCATTATTGAAATTGTTGTGGTTGGTCTGATTTGGCCTAATGCACGAGACAATTATGGAAAAAGAGCCGCGGAACTCCTCGCTGCTTCTCCTGCTGGGCTGCAGGACCCTAGCCCCCCCATCACCAACCCTGGGTGACCAGTGTCTGCTTTAACACACACAGTGACAAGCACACGTTGTGTAACATCTGAGGCTAGATTAAAACACACGACACAGCTTCTACCTTGCTCTTTGAGCCTTGGAACTGGGGACTCCGGCAGGTTTGAGAAGTCTGGCCACACGAAAGCATTCTGGCTGACAGCTCCAACCCAAGGCAGCTTTGCTAAATTTTTTTTCAAATAATTTTGTTCCCATCCCTCAGGCGAGCCCAAACTTGATAATTTACACCAAGGGATCCAGACATGACCAATCAGAGATACCATTCCTTGTGTTCTGTTCAAGTTCTTGACCCCTGAATATACTAGCAAAATAAAGGGGCTATTTGTGCAGCTCACTAAGTTTTGGGTGATCTGTTCTGCATCAGCAGCAACTGGAACAGAAGTTGGAAGCTGGAAATGGGAAGCTAGCAAAATACAAACCTAAAATGCCAGGCCCTGGTTCTGAGACCATGGAAGCTCAAGGTTCTCAAGCAGAAGCCAGACAGGTGCCCCAGGAGGAGTCAGTAGAAACTCAATTAGAAATGAAGAAAATGTTTTTAGAAGAAAGAAGATGTTGCTAGTTAGTGGTGAAAATTTCATCAAACTGTCTGAAATAATAGAGAAAATAGCAAATGTATGCAGTGAAGTCATGGACTTGGCTGGGGAGACACAGGTAGAATGTTGAAAGTTTCAACTGTTCATTTAACTGAACATCAAAAGGTAAGGATAAAGACTGAGTTACAGAAGGAACTGTTCAGTTTCAAGCAGAAGTTAACAATTTGACATCTTCAGTCTCTGCAGAGAAAGATTTGAGGCAGTGCTTCGTGGACTTTTTCAAGCTTACAAGTCTGCCAAGAATTGCAAGGTGCAGACCTGCCTAGTAAGTAATAATAGGGCTTTTAGGCATCTGAAGGGCATTTCCCATTCAGTGTTCAAAGGGAGCTCAAACTAGGAAGGAATTACCTTGAAGAGTTTTGTGGATGTGGCTTTTGACTAACAAAATTAATTTATGAAATGATACAAAGGAAATTGACAATGTGTTTAAGGAAACTGTATCAGCTTGGATTGAAACAGTACAGAAAGAGTAGGAAATGGAAAGAGTATTTGTAGTTGCAACATTTGACATCAGGAAGGGTTGAGAAGGGTACAGTTACAAACCCAGGTAGTTTCTTGTAGAAAAGGAAGGATGGCTCTGGAGGCCACCAAACCACGAGGAAGCCCAGACAACATCGAGGAGCACATGGCCCTGGTCTACGGTCCAGCAGAGACATATGAGAGATGGGCTTTCCAGGCACAGCCCCAAGCCCAGGCACAGAAGCATCACCAGCAGCTGGTGGAGGCAGGAGGGCCCCCCTAGAGCCCCTAGAGGGAGCCCTGCTCACACCTGACACAGATGAGTTACACTAGAGTGGGGGGATGCTGGGGGGTGGAGGTGGGAGAGGGTGGGGGTGGAGGAGAGTGAGGGTGGGGCAGGGCTGCTGCAAGGGCAGAATGAGCTGTTTTGGGGACATCCGGCTGGCGCCTTGACCTCATCCCCCAGGGCTCAGCTCTTAGAGACAGAGTGAAATCCCTGACGTGAATCAAAAATTCCTGGGATGATGCTCACCCCATGGCCATGACAGTGGCATGTCTGCCCGCTGCAAGACCCAGGTGCCAGGCTGGATGGATGCCAGCAGCAGCCTGGCCCTGACTGGAGGCCTGAGCTTCCACTGCCATGTGAGCACCTGCCCTGCTGGACTTTTCATCTGAAAGCTGTAAATGCAGCTCCCACCGGGAGCCAAAAGGGGACATCATGGCAAGAGATCCCAAGGATGGGCAGGCAGGCTCCAGAAGTGCGTGTCCTGGGAGTGAGGAGCATGGGGGCCAGGGCCCCAGAGGGTGGGGGCCGCATGGCGGGAAGGCAGCTAAGTCAGGAGGGCCTTGGGGGAGGCCATTTGCTCAGGGAGAGCCTGACGGTGGACTGTGGCCACCCCATCCAGCTCCTCTCGCTGGGTGCCCAGCACTGACAGGTATAGAGACAGAGGCAAACATGCACGGCAGCAGCGGAAGCGTGCCGTCCACTCCCTTCTGCTTGTGGAGCCTTGGAGGACAAGGCGGTGTCTGCAGAAGGTGGCCAGAGCAGGTGTGCGCCCTCCACGCTCATGCAGCGGGCAGAGGCCAGGGACCTTGATAACCCGGGTGCCCCAAACAGGTTGTGGAGGCAATCTGCAGGTGTGTCATGGGAAGAAGAGTCAGACTACTGTCCAGAGATGAGACAGAAGCACATCTGCCCAGACTGGCCCTGTCTTCTGAAGCATGAATTGTGGTACTGGGCATGCAACATGAACTTCCCAGGGTCTTCAAAGGTGAGCAGAACCCTGGGTGTTCTTGGCAAATCTGTGCTTTTCCCAGAGTTATTCGCCAGAGGACTGCAGTGTCCCAGCACTTGCTGCTAATTGAAGGAGCCAGTTACTCACAGAGCAAGGGATGCCGAGCAGCCCTGGGAGCAGAGCCGAGGGCCTGCTGCCCGGCCACACAGGGCCAGTGAGAGCAGCCCTCTCCTGCCCCCAGGTGGGCCAAGGCCTGCCCACATGACGCTAACGGTACCTCGCCTGGGACTCTTCCAGATCTGAGTGGAGGCTGCAGGTTTTGGTGTGTGTCTCTCCCGGGGAGCTGGCATCCTCACCTGCCAATGCTGTGTTCACCCAATGCCCCTGACACATTACGGGGATTCCGCTTTATTCATTCCCACTTGAAATGAGAGGAAACCAAACACAGAAGAGCCCTAGGCCAACCCCCAGACCCATGGGAAGTCTGGAATGAAGCTGGACAAGTTTCCTCACACAAGAAAGCTTTATTCTACTGGGGACTAGAATTGTTCAGAGCAGTGGCTTCTACTAAATCTAGTTCCATTTTCTCAAGGGATTTTCTGATAGTCTTAAATTCCCAAGACAAAATGCAAAAAAAAAAAAAAAAAAATACCCAAAGAAAAATTTGAAGGGAATGTACAATTGAGAAATTGCTTTTTCAAGCATCCCTTTGCGCCTGGTTTGAATAGATGGATTGAATTCTGCCCTCACCTTAGAAACCACGATGATTGGTTTATTATGAATAGTTACCATATGGACGAGACAGACACACGGGTGTGAGCAGATGCCCTTGTTTGCTGGGCTCCCCTGGTCCTTCAGGGGGTGCATGTGACCCTCGGGGGCAGGAGTCAGGCTGGCACTGGGTTCTGGAGGGCTGAGGAGCTCACCTGTCCTCTGACCTCTGACTGCGAGGCGCCGTCCAGGGACAACTCAGCACATGCAGAGACCAAACCCGCCTCCAAGAAGACAGCCAGGTGGCTGAAGGTGACACGGGGCATCAAGAGCCCGGGCAGCCCCCAGGGGAAAGCCGGGTCAGTGCCTGTGAGGACTTTCCACGTAAAGAGCCCAGTGCCCCCCTCCCAACTCCTCCCAAGACCCTCATCTCCCCTTCCCCAGGTGCCCTCCCCTCCACAATACCAGGCAAATCAGAATTGATGCTGGCACGTGCGCCTTGCCATGCCCACAAATGAGCTAGAATAAACCCGGCTTAGCAGGGCCTGGGCCCTAGAAATGGGGGCAGGTACAGCCGGTCCAAGCCCTTCTCCCAGCAGCCAGGGGTGGGAAGGGCCTCGGAAATGAGAGCACTGGACTCGTCTGTGGGGCCGAGGGGCACTGGACTCATCTGTGGGACTGAGGGAGCAGGACCTCAAGCTGGTGCTCCGTGCCCCCCTCCTCGCCTCACCCAGCCACGTACACGCTGTTCTGTGTCCCTCACTGCTTCAGATGACACGTGCTCTGGGGACTGGGCGGGTGCCTGAGCCAGAGGGACGTCACTGTGTCTTCCCTCCCTGACCCTCCTTAAGCCCACAGAGCCTGGAGGCTGCCCTCCTGTGAGTTTTCTTCCCAGGCCCACCCTGCCCATTAAGGGCACACGACATCACACCCAAGGCATTATCCCAGGGCAGGCTGCTGCTCCCGGGGGCGCTCTGCAGGATGCATTTTGGGGAAGGCTGGGGGCTTCTAGGATACCATACAGTTATCAAGGCCTGGAAGATGAATTTACAAATTTGCATATTTAAAAAGCTCTCATATATTATAAAAATAATTAAGGAAACGTGTCTGCTTTTCTCACACAAAATAACTGAAAATGTATGAGACTGTCACACTCTTGAAGTCTGATTAATCAACATGTTATGAAAATCTGTCCAATCACTATCTTGTTCCAGCTCTCTGCTCCCCTCCTGCCGCCAAGGCCCTGGTCATATTGCCTGAACCCCGGAGCCCCTTCTCGCTGTTTCCCTTTCTCCACATACGATCTGAGAACCTGCTCCTCCCGTGACCATGTGCTCTCCCCCTCACTGTCTGGGGCTCCTGCTCTGCTCTCTGCGCAGTCCTCTTCCTCTGGAGTCCCCGGGTTCTGTCTCCAGCCCTCTAACCTCCTCCAGCATCCCACCCTGGGGGCTCCTGGGGGTACCCCTGAGGCTTCGAGGCTTCCTAAAGGAGCTCCAGCTTCCAAACACACCAGCTGCCCACTGCACATCGCCGAGGGCACCCCTGAGGCTTGGCTGCACACTGACCACCTGTACCCAGGTGGGCCTCTCCCTGGGTCCCTGGTCTGGCTGAATGGCACCCTCTTTATGAGGCTTGGTGACCTCCTAACTTAGTATTTTTGTCACACAAGCAACTGTGTTATGGGACCTAATGTATAATGCGCATGGAGCCTCAGAAGTTAAACTACCCCCATCTCTGTAAAGAGCCCCCCGTGCCCCTGTGGCATTGTCCGGTAGCACCATAGAGCCTTGCTTTGGAAAGAGAAAGGCCCCAAATCATGCTCAGACAGAGCCTCCCCAGGCCCTCGCGTTAGGACCCAGCCATGGGGTCTCACGGACAAGGTGAGCTGGAGCCCCTGCAGGGACCACACGTGGCACACGGCCGCCAGCACCGTTCTGCCCCATTGCTTCATGGAGAAATAAAAATAATAATAATTTCTAAGACTTTCAGATTCTGCCTCCCAAAGTACTTTTCCAGGAGCATGCTTTGAAAGAGCACCATAGAAAATATGATCCTGGTGACATAAAACTTCAGACATCCTCGTGATTTAGGGGGCAAGACCGCCAAGGGGCTCTTGGAAGAATTTTTTGTTTCTGAAACTTCAGAAGAAGAAAACACACTTTTGAGCTGAGTCTGTACCGAAAACATTCAAGATCCCATGTGCGCTTTGCTTGGTCGGGGCTTGTTCTCAGATAAAGGACGTGTTTGCTGTGAGGGTCTGGCTTCCTGCAGTTGCTCGCACCGTAAGGGGTGTGGGGTCTAAAGGTGTCTAAAATAAAAAGTCTTGCATGATTGCTCTAAAGCACAGAAGAGAAAGTATTCTAGAACTCTCCATGTGAGCAAGTGAGCTGCCAGAGCATTTCTTTGTGGTGCACGGAGATTGTTCTAGAATGAGCGTGCAGACTCCAGAGATTCACCTAAACATGTCACTGTGCAGGAGCATCTGTTGAGCACTTGCTGTGTGCCTGGTGCCTCGAGGCTCTGGGGACAGGGAGTAGGGGTGGCGGCTCCATCCCAGGCTTGTTCTTTCCCCTGTGCAGGAGGCACACGCAGTCCTGCTGCAGAGAGCATGCGCTCTGCGGGGCGTGTGCACGTAAGTGCCAGAGGGTGGCAGCCGGGGTGCACGCAGAGTGGACTCCACTCCCCTGAGAGGAGTTTGTCTTGAGGAAGTGAAGCTGTTCATTTTCCTCACCCAATGTAGAACTTCCAAGTTGCTCCAGAAATTGGTCACAAAACTGAAATGTAGGAGGAAGAACCAAAAACAGCCTTCCCTGAACATAGCAGCAGTTTAGCAAACTCAGTTTTAAAAAGTCCCAGTCAGCTGGTGAGGTTTCAGACTGCTATTGATTCAAACTCTGATTTTTTTACCCACAAATCCTTACTAGCAGAAGGCTGGAGGGAATTGGCATCTCTCATGTCTCTCTCCTGCTCTCCTTGGGAATTCATCATTAAACAGTGAAGAACAATACTTTTTTTTTTTAAGAAAACAGCAAAGATAAATGCACAGTCCCAGCACCTTAAGAGTTACCAGGAGCAAGCGAAACGGCATTTCCCTGTGTCCAAAGAACAAAACATAAACCCAGGTGCTCTGTGGGGCCCCTGGCTGTGCCCTCCCTCCCCACATCCAGTCACTGCAGGGAGCACGTGGGTCCGAGTGGCCAGTGGACGCCTTGCTGAGAAGCCAGCTGTAACTGTTGATGCCTCATTGAAGATCTGCCACAGCCACATGACAGTTATACTGTATCTTATGGGTAAGGAGACAGGATGATGTGCTAGATTAATACTTTGCCTTTTTAATCTATTAATCTACCACCTTTGGGACATGATTTTAAATCCAATCCAGAGCAAAGTGACTGAAAATCATTCTGGTCTGACAGCTTTAAAAGATCACAAGTGAAGCATGCTAAGGAGGTCTCAGCCCGCTGATACCGGTCAGGGCGGCCACGCGGACACCGTCCTCACTTGGCGAGGGCCCTGCACGCTCCTGAGTACATCTGAGGTGGACAGTCACATGTAGCAAGGAAATGCTCCCACTGGATGGGGTTAGTGGGGTGAGCGCGTGTCATGCCTGTTCCGCGCTGAGTGTGTTTCCCACCGATGGGTCTCGAAGATCCTTGGTGTCCCTGATGACAATTTTGCTTGTCTCTGCGAGATGAGCCCTGGAGCCACAGGAGGCGATCGGGGCGGGGGGCGCAGCCAGGCCCCTGGCAGAGACAGCTCTGTGCCAAAAGGTAAGACCTGTTTCTTTTAAAGCTTAGATTTTGATGACACAGAAGTGAAATGTGTGCATTTTTAAAACAAATGATTGAGCTCCTTCCCCAGGTGCCTGTCATGCGCACTAGCCGAGGTGACCCCGTTGCCGGGACAGAGCTCTGGGCAGGTTCCTCCACAGAGAGGATGCTGGGATGGTCCCCAAACCACAGATGTCCCCAACCAGCCCCTACCAGCAAGCCTGGGCCGCACACAGGTGTCAGCCTCCACCAGCAGCTGCCTCCGCGTAGCTGGAGGCTGACGGGGAGTACACACCCCACTCCTCCCAGGGTCCGCGGCTCCCTGTGCACGTGGGTCCTTTCCAGGCTGGGCTTCTGACTGACGGAGGTGGGTGCGCTCCTGCCCCGCTCCCCTCGGCCCACCGTGGAGGACTCTGCAGGCTGCCCACCCAGCGCCTCTTCCCTCTGTCCTCGGAGTGCTCACAGCTGTGGGGGATCTGGATAAACACCCCATTTTGCTCACTTGCGTGGGCTCCTCCACGGTACACACCATGGGGTCTTCAGGAGGGCATCCAGGGGGACCTTTCTCCCCGCTACCATGCCCCTTCATCTCACGTTCCAAATAAACCTCCTGCCCCCAAGTCCTTTACTCAAAAGCTGCTTTGGGGGAGCCCAATATAACAGCTGTTAAGGCATGAGTGGGGGAATTAGGTGCAGCTGCTATCAGAATGCTTCCTGGGGAAAACAAAACAAAAGAATGTTGGCAGGGACAGTGCAGGCAGAGAGTGAGCCGGACGCGCCCCGACCGGATGCCCAGGGGCAGGGGAGGGCCCTCAGGGCATGATCTTCACAAAGCCTAATAACGATGAAGAAGATGACACATGAGAAAACTCTACTGCAGGATCCCCGAGTACCAAACACCCCCCATTCCTGATGATCAGGGAGAAGTTGGGATGCACCACATTTGGAACACAGAGTTTTTGTAGCAGCCACGCCCCTTGATCGGTGAGCTCACGTGGACTTGCATGGCCTTGTCTTCCATCAAATCCCTCAACTCATGAAGAAGAGCCGATCATCTTCTCCCCATTCCGGACATGTCTAATCCATTTGCTTTTTCAGTCAGGAGAGAATCTCTCGGCCTCTATCGCCATTCAGCCTGCTGAGAATCTCCAGATGCTGAATGTGAAACATGACACCACAGAAAAAGCAGCTGGACATTAAACACGATGAGAATTAGGGACAGATCACCTTGGAAGCAACTCCACAGTTATGTTATCTGTAAGTGGCCAACAGTGTGACACTCCATCTAGCCGTGACCCACAGGGGGAGCGTGGCACATGGCAGGAGTCCAGATGCTGCCCTCCCATTACCCCATATGTATGTGCATGGATGCCACGTCCCTGCCTCCGGTGGGGCCTGGTTTCCAGAGCTTCCTGCAGCCTCCCCAGCTCTGTGGACCCCTCGCTGGAAGGCTGGGCAAGGCTATCCTGACACTAATCTCTCAACCAGGCTTGGAGGGATTTGACATATTTTTTCCTTAGAAAGCCAATTCTCTTAGGTAACTTACAATTTTCAGAGGGGCCTCCCCCTGAGACAAGGAGAGCCAGTCTGTGTGGGCACTGCTGGTGACCCCCTCATTGTTACAAAAGCCTGGAGGAGAAGATGCCACAGGACGGGGCACCCAGCATCTACCCTGGCAAGGGGCATGGGCAGGAGTGATGGGGTGCAGTCAGAGTCACTTGGCAGAAGCTGGGGGCCCTGCTGTGTGCCGCATGGGCAAACACCCCCTTCTATGTCCAAGCAAACCCCATCCTTCACAAATTGATTAAAGCAAAATATGTGACAGATAAAACCCAAAGTAGCTTCCTATAGATTTCATAACAGCATGTATATAATTAGTAAGTATATAAATAAATACACATAGAATCTATAGATATTCAACTTTGATTTAGTTTATGGTATACCTATGGCTATAAATGTGCTCATTCATTATTTAAAAATCTTAACAGGCAATAAATTGCTTGTGTGATCTGACAAGACCGTTGTTTTACTATTTTGCATGTTCTGTTTCAGGCTTTTTTCTATACTTGCACATTTTTAATAAAATTAAGTTTATGGTATGATTTCACGCCCTGATCCTCTTTCCTACTCTTATAAAAATTTTATATGTCTGGCCTTCTTCCAGGTATTTGGCCTTTAAAACGATGTCTTCGCTGCTTCCGCCTTTGGCTCCCTGAATCATGTTTAGTTTATTGTGTCTTTTCCAGGAATCTGCAGGATATATTTATCTGCACATGATCACTTTAAGTTTAGAAGTTTGTGCATTCAGGTTTTCATTGTGAAAGTCAAAACCAAAAATCATTTCAATCCCTTCAAACAAGAGGCAGGTCTAGCGCATCCTGCCTTCTGCCCCTCTGGCTGTAGCTGGCTAACCTTGAGAGCTGGGTGCAGCCTGCCTCCTGTGACAGCCCAGTTCTCCAGCCTGCCCTGGTGCCAGCCTCTCTCCAGCCTGGCTCAGGAGTCACCCCGCATTTCCAGCGCCCTCTGCTGAGTCGTGGCTGACTGCCCATCGCAGGTGCCTCAATTCCCCGTCTTCTGAGGCATCTGCAAGTTGTAGTTTTGTTTTTCAAAAGGGCAATCAAGTGGCACGCTGTTTTAACACAGTGTATCTGGATGACATTGTGCCAATGGGAAGCCTTGGGTGCTGTAGAAAAGGCCCTATTCCAATGCGCTGGAACAGCAGGGAGAAGCTCACGTGTGTGGAGGTGAGGGAGGCTGCGCAGGTGCAGATGGAGAAGGTAAAAGCTGCCGTCGGTGCTGCCCTCTCTGTGATGTGGAGCGGCAGGGTCATCCTGGGTGGAGGTCTTCATGGTTCCAGGAGGCTTCCACTTCCTCCCTAGTCATGCCCTCTGAACAAAAAGTGACTGGGTTATTTCCCCAGCAGCCTCCACAGAACTCTCCTGAGGTCTCACTGTCTGAATTGGGTCAACTCTTGCTCCTTCCAGGGCCAGGGCTCAGCATGGCAAGCGATGGGGTTAGTCCTAGCCCAGCCACGCCTCCTATGGCTGGAGGAGCAGCCAGCTCCCTCTGAGTTTCGTGGCCACATAAGGAGGCATGAGGAGCCCTTGAAAAACTCTGGGGAGCGTAGTGAGGACAACTACTATCTCCATGACAACAGTTTTCTCCTGGTCTCCTGCGTCAGCATCCAACTGCCCGGGCGTGCAATGTGGGATGAGTCTGTACAGAGCTGCTGGGGAGGTTAACCTGTCCCCTTTAGAGAGCAGTAACTTTTTGTGGCATATCTGTAATTGAAAAATAATAAAACTTCAAGCACTATTCCTGCCTGGAATATGCTAAACATTTAAAATACTCTTTTTCAAGAAAAAGTTTTCTTCCAGTGTGTTTCTGGCTATTTCTCTTTTAGTTGTCCTAACTTTCTTACAACGATGTTTACCATTCTTAACCTAGATTCTGTTCCCTGTCCTGGAGCCACTTCAACACCACTTACAAGGAATAAAACCATCAGCTTCATTATTCTGCACATTAGAAAGAGGCAGCCAACACCTGCAATCCATACATGCTGCACAGCACAGCACAGCCTGCCCCACAGAGCTCTCACCCCATCCTGATGCCATCCCCACGCATTCCAGAAGGACTGCTTCCTCTTCTGTCTGCATGTATCCCTTCTGTGTCTCATTTTGGCAGAGTAAGGAAGGGTGTGCACTGGTGTTTCACCTTCTGTCTAGGTGACCACCTACATACATGGCCCACATCCCACAGGGAGGTCCTCGGATGCCCCTTGCCATGACTGCCCACTCCTGTGAGTGGCGGCACCAGCTTAGAATCAGGGTATCTCAACATGTCAGCATCTATGACCACGTGACAAAGCACACAAGCCGGGGAACATAAAACAGCAGGATTGTACTTTCCCACAGCCAGGAGGCCTGAGGTGTCCCAGGACCATGCTCCTCCTGGGGCTCTGGGCCCTTCCTGCCTCCTCCAGCCCCTGCCCGCCTGGCAGTCCTGGGCTTGGGGAACCATCCTCCAGTCTCTTCTGCTGTCCTCACTTGGCCTCCTCTGTGTCTCCTTATCCCTGTCTGTCTGTCTGTCTAACCTCCCTCTGCCGCACTCTTAAAAGGATGCCTGTCCTTCAAAAAGCACATGATCATCTCCATAGATATTGAAAAAACATTCAATAAAATTCAACATCCATTCATGATAAAACTCTCAACAAAATGGGCATAGAGGGCAAGTACCTCAACATAATAAAGGCCATATGTGATAAACCCACAGCCAACATCATACTGAACAGCAAGAAGCTGAAAGCTTTTCACCTAAGATCGGGAACAAAGCAGGATGCCCTCTCTTCCCATTTATATTCAACATAGTACTGGAGGTCCTAGCCACGGCAATTAGACAAAACAAAGAAATACAAGACATCAAGATCGGTAAGGAAGAAGTCAAACTGTCACTATTTGCAGATGACATTATATTGTACATAAAAAACCCTAAATAATCCACTCCAAAACTACTAGAACTAATATCTGAATTCAGCAAAGTTGTAGGATACAAAATTAATACTGAGAAATCTGTTGCATTCTTATACACTAATGGTGAACTAGCAGAAAGAAAAATCAGGAAAACAATTCCATTCACAATTGCATCAAAAAGAATAAAATACCTAAGAATAAACCTAACCAAGGAAGTGAAAGACCTATACCCTGAAAACTACAAGACACTCTTAAGAGAAATTAAAGAGGACACTAATAAATGGAAATTCATCCCATGCTCTTGGCTAGGAAGAATTAAAATTGTCAAAATGGCCATCCTGCCTAAAGCAATCTACAGATTCAATGCAATCCCTATCAAAATAACAATAGCATTCTTCAACAAACTAGAACAAATAGTTCTTAAATTCATATGGAACCATAAAAGACCCTGAATAGCCAAAGAAATCCTGAGAAGGAAGAATAAAGCAGGGGGTATCTCACTTCCCCATTTCAAGCTCTACTACAAAGCCACAGTAATCAAAACAATTTGGTACTGGCATAAGAACAGACCCACAGACCAGTGGAACAGAATAGAGAGTCCAGATATTAACCCAAGCATATATGGTCAATTAATATATGATAAAGGAGCCATGGATATACAATGAGGAAATGACAGCCTCTTCAACAGCTGGTGTTGGCAAAACTGGACAGCTACATGTAAATGAATGAAACTGGATCATTGTCTAACCCCACGCACAAAATTAAACTCAAAATGGATCAAAGATCTGAATGTAAGTCATGAAACCATAAAACTCTTAGAAAAAAACATAGGCAAAAATCTCTTGGACATAAACATGAGCAACTTCTTCATGAACATATCTCCCCAGGCAAGGGAAACAAAAGCAAAAATGAACAAGTGGGACTTTATCAAGCTGAAAAGCTTCTGTACAGCAAAGGACACCATCAATGGAACAAAAAGGCAGCCTATAGTATGGGAGAATATATTCATAAATGACAGATCCGATAAAGGGTTGACATTCAAAATATATAAAGAGCTCATGCACCTCAACAAACAAAAAGAAAAAAATCCAATTAATAAATGGGCAGAGGATCTGAACAGACACTTCTTGGGGAACGCAGTGTAACACACAGAAGACAAGTAGGGACTCTATGGCATCTTGCTACGCTGATGGACAGTGACTGTAATGGGGTATGTGGTGGGGACTTAGTAATGGGAGGGGAGTCTAGTAACCATAATGTTGATCATGTAATTGTACATTAATGATACCAAAAAAAAAAATGCCTGTTCTTGGATTTGGGGCCAACCAAGGTAACCCAGGATAAGCTCATCTCAAAATCCTTAACTTGTTTACATCCACAAAGGCTCTTTACCCAAAGCAGGTCCATCCACAGGCTCTGGGAGTCAGGAGGTGGGCAGTGTCTTGGAGACCCCTGCTCAGCCCACTGCAGCAGGGACTCTGACCCCATGTGTGTGTGACCTCATTCCTGGAGCCGAATGTGCAGCATAGCTCCCAGGCGCTGAAGGCAGCTGCCCATGTAGTGTTTCTTCAAGTCCGACTCTTTCCCGGCTGCATTTCTCTTAACACGAGGGACGCCGCACATCGATCCATGTATTTAAAGGCGATTTCGGTGTGTTGTTCAACGAAATGTCTGTTCTTTGGTTTATCCATTTTTCTTTGAGCCTTTTTAGTTTTTTTATATTATTATTCTTTAAAACATCCTGAAAATAAGGGTTTTTTTAACCTGTAAGAGTAAGAATTTTTAATCCCCCTACCCTGTTTGCCACTGCTTTTATCATGATGGGTTGGGGAGTTGGGGGCCACACAAGCCTTTATATATTGTTAATGCGTTACACTTTCTTTAGTCCACTGCACCTGTATTTGAGTCATAGTTAGAAGAACAAGAGAATTTGTCAATGTGCTTGCTGGATGCCTCATATTCAGTTTTTTTTCCAGGGGGATTTCTGACCTGCTCGGCACTTGTCCCTTTGACTGGTGTGAGATGTGGGTCCAATTTTTGTTTTTTCCAAATAGCTATTCTATGGCCTTCATGTCACTTATTTTTGCCTTGGTGAGGTGAGATGCCTCTCTCATTGTGGAGTCCTAGAGCCTCTTTCTTCTCTGCCACCCTCCCCCTGCTCCATGACCCAGCCCTAGGACACTTAGTCACAGATACGTCACAACCTGATTTCATACCTGGTAGGCCAGGTGCCTCCTCCCCACTCGCTCACCTTTTTAAGGGATTTTACAGATATTCTTACATGATTATTTGTCTGTATCACTTTCAGGATCAACTGCATGATTATAAAAAAGATCTGTTGGCATGTGTGCTGGATTTGGGCTAAATTCGTATGTTAACTCGGGTAGAATGGAGTCCTCCCGTCCAAGGTAAAGGGAGACCTTTCCAGCGGTTCCGTGTACCTGGGAGGCTTTGAAAAGTGCTTGAATGTTTCCCTACATAGATTTTGAAATTGCTTATCAAGGTCATTCGTAATGAGTGTATGTTCTTGGTTGCCGTTTTAAATGCGATTTTCTCTTTCTTTGTATCTTCTAAGAGGTTCTCTTGGGTATGTATAAAGGTTACTGGTTTTTGTGTGTTAATTTAGTATCCTCCTGAATGCCCCTAAAGGTGATTTTTAATTATTTAAATAGCTTACTTAGATCTCAAGGTCATGATGTGAAATGGAGTTAAGTGCCGGCTCTTCCCCTTCCACTGCAAACACGTGGATATAGTGAATAAAGATGATTTAGTGTTTTAAAAATGCACAGCTGCCTATGCAAGCAAGAAGGAGCATCTCTGAGGCCTGGAAATGGGGCAGCGTGCATGGTGACAATCAGGCCACAGTGACGGAGCAAAACAGGTCCCTGGGATGGGGTCTGCTGCTTGTCCAGGAACAGACATGGTGTGTGAGGACCTTGGGCCTCAGGGGGCAGCGGAACTCCAGCTCTGAGTTGCCCACCGGGAAAAGCTAAAACTACCCTCCTTCCAGCCCTCCTAGCCCGGCTCACACGGAGGAGGAGGTTTCTAGAGCTCCTGTGCCCGAGGCCTCCTGTTCGGGCCCAGGGAAAGCACTGTTACCTAGGGCGAAGGTGGGGTTTCGGTGCCCATGCTGCAGGCCAGCCCCGCGCAGCGCTGACAGACGCAGCCTGGCCCCTGGCAGTGCCTGTCTCTGCGAAGTCAGGCCCCTCCGCGACCTCTCAAGGGAGGAGGCCATGCACAGGGAAAAGGAGGAGGTGGGGCAGCGGGTGAGCTCAGCCAAGGCCTGCAGCCACAGGGCCTCTGAGGTGGGTGGGCGCCTCTGAAGCCCCTGACCCGCGACTCTGAAAAACCATGCAGGGCCTCAGGGACCCCACGGAGCCCACAAGTCTGAGAGTTAAACAGGGTGTGGATCTCAGACCCGGAAGGAAAAATGGGGGACAGGCCTGACAGGCCCACACCCTCCTCAAAGCCTCTGGGTGGGGTGCCCCAGCCCATGCCAGGCTTCCAGTGGCCCCATGACCATGGACCAGATGGTCTCCTGGGAGAAGCAAGCCCATCACAGAATTACAAGGAAACAGCCCACATTTTCAATCCCACTCTTTCGCAGTTTGGTGCATCCAGTTTCCAATTATAACACTTTTTTTTTTCCATCTTAATGGTCAAATGTAGGCCTTCAAAAACAGCCTAAAACTAAACCTAAGAGAAAAGGTAAACTACCCATCCACAGGATTTAATATGCCTTTATTTGCACAAATGAGGCTGGTTATTGCAGTTTAAGCAAAATGTAATCACAGCTCTAAGTGTGGTTAGTTCCATTCATGGCTGAATGGTAATCAGTCAGTAAAACATCTCACAGTGAATAAATGTGGCACGAGGCAGGCTCTCCCCGTAACCACCTCCAAGCCTTCAGGGCATTGTGTCGCCCGTCCTGTTGCTGGAGGTTTCCATCCCACTTGGATGCCAAGAATGAGGCTCGCCGCCTTCTTTAGGAGTCTATCATCTTCAATAAAGGGATGCATGTGGCCAGGCAGTGTCTCATCCCTGCTGTTCTGGCTTTTGCTCCTAATTTTCCACCCAAGCTCACGTGCTGAGCACTGGCTGTGCTGACCAGCGGTCACCCTTGGCCTTAGAAGTGATTCCTTCCATGTTCCCCACCCCCCTGATTCACACGTGACTCGCTCCTCATCAGAGACCTGGCCTCATGTCCCCATCACACCCTGACTAGCCAGAACCCACTCTCATTCCAACCACTCCAGAGAAGTGACTAGGAATTCCCCAGGGTCCTCCAAGCACCAGACCTGGGCACTTCTCTGCTGCTGAATCTGGCCCTGGACCCGCCCTGGACACTGTGTCAACACACCTGCTGCTCCTTTCTCTCCCCAGGATCCCGTGTTTCTCAGCCGCTGGGCTTTCTGCTCCAGCCAGGGGCTGGGGCTAGCCTTCAGCCTTCCTGCCGCTGTGCTTTCTCTATCCCAACTAAGTCACACCCAGCATGGTTTTAGTGGTGACACAGTTTGATGACTTCCTAGAGTGACTCCGGGCCAGTCAGGCATCTCTTCTGTCTGCAAACCATGCCAGCTCCCTGCTAACCCACACCCAGCCCCGCAGGTCCAGAGCCAGTGTTGCTGCCACTGAAGCTGGAGACAGCGGCTTGACCAGCACACCTGGGACCCGGCAAGCCTGCCTCGGCCGTGGCCCCGGCACACACACCGTCTCCCACGAGGGCCGCCCCTCATCCCTCCTGTATCTTCCAACTGTGGTCTCAGGCCAAGCGCCTTTCCTGTGGGTCACCTCCTCCGCCCCACCACCTACTTCTGTTCAGTCCCTGGTAATCTCTCCTGGGAACCTTCTGCCCACCGGTCTCCTTGTCCGGTTTGATGACACCCAGACTCTCTTTGATTCTGCAACCAGGGAGCTTTTCCTACAGTGAAAAACACCATTTTGATCAGACAATTAAAACCACCCACCCCTACAGACTATGTGCTATGTTGTATGCTCTGGCAGGCTTCCACCTCCCCGGTCCCTGGTTCTCATCCTCCCAGAGACTGAGGGCCCTGCCCAGGGGGTTTTCTAGTGTCCTCAGTGCACCTGGCTCCGCATACCCTCCAGGTCCTTCACCATCACCACTGTGCATTATTCTCTCTAGAAGATACCTGACCCAAGGCACTCTCCGGGGTCACCCTGCAGACAGCCAGTGAGCCAGGCTCCCAGGAAATCACTCCCACTCCTGCTTCTGAGCATTGTCAGTGTATCTCAGCAGTTTTTGAACAGCAAATATTAAGCAAAGAAAGAGAAGCTGATTCTCTCCCAGTGTGCATGTATAAAACACCTGGAGAGGGCCCGTGCATGGAGTTGGTGATCAGCCTGTTTAAAATAAGCATTTTGGGAGGTGGCTCCTCAGCCAGGGGGGCCGCCCTCCTCCGGAGGCGCTAAGGAAGGTGGGCTTGCACGGGGATCGTTTACGGAACCCATTCCGGCCATGATATTAAAGTGGGAATTCTACTTCTGGCTTCAGTATTATTTGCAAATTTAAAATAACAAAGTCTTAAAAATATATATTATGACAAGTAGCTCCCAACTGTAAAGGCATCAAGGCAGCTGGAACTGACTACATTTAAGGTATTAAAATTGAAGTTGATGGTGACCCCACATTATTTATCACATCAAATGGAGATGCCTTTAAATTTATATTAAATTCAATTTAAATGCCATCAAAACCATGGTTGACAAAGTACCGACAGATGAATATTTTAGGGCGATTCAATAGCAGTAAACTTTATTTTCTTACCTGAGGCAAGGTGAGGGGCTTTCTGTAGGCAGTCGGCTGAACTGGGTTTGTAGTAACACAGCTGACGATTTCCATAAAACAGAATTTTATCTTTAAAAAATTATTTTAAAGGGTTTAAGAACTGAACTCTGAAAACATTTCTTCAGGGGCCTTCTCGCCTAGGTCATTACTTTGTGCTATGAAATGCAATGGCTTCCTTACCCCACTCTTCAAAATTATCTCCTGGTTTAGAATGAATAATTAGTCATTTTAAAGGTTTTATGTTTGATGTTCATATTCAGTAATATTTCATCTTGATTTTTCCACGGTCAGCTCTTGGTCATAGAGGATAAAGTGCTTTATACAGAAACTCACTTGTACTTTCTGTTGAATACATATGTGTTAAATTAATGAATGAAGTAATTAATTAATTGACTAATTATGGTAACTCATCTCTGTAACCGTTTTCTAAGAATAGGCAGCCTTTTGTATGCCACTAGGATAGCTCTTCGGTTAAGAGTGTACAGACCTCATCTCAAAAGGCTACAGGCAGTCTCCCTGAAGAGGTTATCAGTGAGATGAGGATGGATAAGTCATTATCAATACAGAGAAATAGATAAATCATTGGTGTGCTGAGCCCTCCAGCCCTGGGCTCTAGGTGCTTCCATCCTCTCAAAATTTGGGAACATTTTTCTCTTAACAGCTGGTTCCTAGAGTTGAGAGCCTGGCTCTCCAGGCTGTTGTCTTTGCTGGAGATTTACAAAAGCTCACGTGCTGGGACATTCTGTAAAATATTCCTAATATGTTATCATTTTTTAGCTCAGTGTATTTCCCCTACATCGAGGGGCCACAGCTTCAGGGTGAGGACAGGAGAAGCTGGGAGCTGAGATGCCATTACTCAGCTGTGACTTTGAAAATAGCCTCTTTTAAAAGAAATGAGTCCACTGGATTTGGGAGCCAGAACTTCAACTGCAAGAGCCAAATCCTTGAGAAAGAAAATAATGTCTTGAACTCCAAAGGCTTCCCTTGAAATGCCATAGGCCAGGGCCTGGGGGACACAGGGCAGAGAGGGGACCCCCAAGAGCTGGACACAGTGCAAAGTCTTTCCACCAACAGCTCAAGGGAAGGCCCTGTCCTGGCTGCCTGCCATTGGCCCTGACATGCAGACAGGAAGGAGAGGTTTGAGCCACCTGTGCCCCAGAGCACCTGGCAGGAAGCTGGGAGCCCTGACTGGCCAGCTCACCAGGAGCTGAGATGGGCTCCTGATGTCTGGAATCAGCTGTGCTCAGGCCTCAGAAGGCAGGAGTGACCTGAGCCAGGAAAGATCATGCCATGGGGTGGGCACCCCAAATGAGGTGTGGAGTCATGCCCACCAGCTGCAGAGGCTCCCTGGGCAGAGGCACTGGGGACAGGAACAGGGGTGAAGAAGGGGCAGGTGTTCCAACAGCTTGATTCCCCAGAGGAGTCTGGGCGAGCCTGCAGACTACCGAATGCAGCCCCCGCCCTGCAACCCCAGCCGTCAGCACAGGAGCCGCTTCTGAGAACACGGATCCTGACACGGGGGAATGGAGCTCCACATGTGCACAATGGAAGACTTTAAAACAAAAGGGAAAGTTTACAAAAGAGATGGCCCCTTAGACCCTCTGGATCGTCCCTACCTGTGGGCAGAAAGGGCAGAAAGGCTTCGTCCCCACTGAAATACCAGGGCAGAGGTAGAGATCAGAGCACAAGAAAATGAACAGGCAACTCCCATCCAGTAAACACGCCAGGTGATGGAGAACTAAGCTTGTTCCCTCCCAGGTGCCCACTGAACACCTGCCATGTGCCAAAGTTCCCGTCAAGGAGATGGACACGGTCCCATTACACGCCAACTATGCAGTGTCCTCCGCTTGTGCCCATGAACACTCTTCGGATGTGGACACGGGACTCAGCGTCCCTCCACGTGGATTCTGGCTCCTTGGATCA
Organism: Manis pentadactyla; assembly: GCF_030020395.1. Lineage (NCBI taxonomy): Eukaryota > Metazoa > Chordata > Mammalia > Pholidota > Manidae > Manis > Manis pentadactyla. The sequence continues at coordinate 140,245,241 of NC_080020.1, read as the reverse complement.
CTGCTTTGTGTCCTCTTAGGTCACTTAGGACTGCTTCCAACTCCCATGGCAGGACTGCACACAGAAGGCCAGACAGGCAGGTTCCCAGCCGGGAGCATCAGCTCAGGCACGTCCTGAGGACTGCATCCTCTGCACCATCTGCTTCTTGCCCTCACTCCACAGGCTGTGGATCCTTGGGCTCCTCAGGAGGAACATTTTTTTCTCAAAACCCCTTCTAAAGCCACTACACACTCACATCACTGTTCCATTTTCCCTCACTGGCGTGAACCAGTCCTGCGGCCACACCTTCAGTGCAAGGAGTTCTGGGGAAGGAGGCGCACAGCTTTCCCGGATGCTGCAGAGGAGAGGAGGTGAGAGAGGGGAGGCACTGAGGGCGAGGGGCAGCTGAACATGCCAGCTGTGAGGCAGTGCTCGGGCTGTCACTGGCCACGGCGTGCGCCTCCAAGCCTGGCCGGCTCTCCCCCGGGCCCCTGCCCCACGCCTCTGGCATAGACACTGTGTGTAGGAGCCCAAGTTTCAATCCTTGCTCTCCAGCTGGTTAGGGACGTCTTCTACAAATAGATGATCATGACCTCTGCTACAACTGGTGCCGTCACTGCTCCCCCTGGTAGAGGGGTGGGTGCCAGTGGCCTCAGATAGGGCTTTCGGTTCTCAGGGTCCTGACTGCCTTGTCCTGCTTCTGAAGCCCATCTAGGGTGGCCCAGCCACGGGGACTGGCATTGATCCCACATAGTTTCAAGTGGTGACCATCTCAAGGGCTTAATTTTGTGTGTCCCATTATTTTCATAAATGTTCATAATTTTTTTCTTCAAAGCTATGTTTAAATGAGCCCAAAGTGTATCTTTTTTTAGAAATTTGTAGTAAGAGGGAATAATCAGTGTAGAAAGATATTTAATTTCTGCATAAAATCAATCAGTTCTGGCTGAAAAGCCAGTATCTGTGACCGTGACATAGGGGGAATAAGGAAATAACCCCAGGATGGGTTTTGTCTGCTTCTCGGCTCTGTGGTACCCAACACAGATTCAGAAATAAAGTGACTTCACAAGATGGTAACATTCCTAAAGGGTCATGATTTGCTAACCTTTCTCCTGATTAAGTTAAAAAATTACTATGTAATCGTGTGTGTATGTGTGTGTGTGTGTATGTATATACACACACACACATTTGTCCATACACTTGTATATATATATCTGTCAATTCAAAAATACATATATATTTAAAGGAATATTTATTTTTTTGTACTTATCAGAATCTCAATATATACATTTATAAAATTAATAACAAGCCTCACCTTATATTCTGATATCATCCAATCTCCAAAAGCCAGAGAGAGACGCTGGAATATACTGACTGCACAGACTATCTCTGCTTCTGCATTTAAAAATGGAAGTTGTTGTATTTCCTACCTTTTGCCAAATTTCAAATAAGTGAGCAGAATGAGGGATGCCTGGTGAGTTGGTGCTGACTAAGCCCCTAGAATTTGTCAAGCTCAGCAGGGGTCAGTCCCTGGGCCCCCGCCAGCCTGCGTCCTGCATAAGGGGAGTGCCCCCAGGTCTGCCTGGAGCCTCCACCTCTGGTTTGTGCTGGGTGGTCAAACCTCACACAGGTAGGTAGGCACCTGCTACGGACCATCAATGCACTCTCCAGCGTCTGAGAAAACCCGGCAGATCCCAGCTCCTACAGGTGCCTGACTGTGGCATTTGCAGCCAGGTACCCGCCCCTCGCCTCTGCCAGGCCCAAGGCAGACTTCCTTCCCATGTTCATGTTCTCCAGGCGACGGCAGTCCTCAGCCTGGGGCAGACTGTCAGGGAGACCAATGGCTGCAGGTCCCATGGCCCAGAGCCTACTGCATTTCAATTCCCCAGGAAATAAAGTCCCATGAATTATTTTGATGTCAAAACATTCTGTCACTGGGCCACATGCTCCCAGTAGTGTGTATTACCCAGGAGAAACATAAAACATCATTGTGAACCACAGTACTGCCTACTTCTCCCCACATGTTCAGACCTGCGGGCCTCTTCTATCCCTCATGGACACAGAACTACTGGAATCTGACTTTGCCACTGGCCAAGTGATGATGAGTATTACTGTGTGGTTTTGTGTCCATTGGCATTATTAGCCATGGGTACTGGGGAAAGGGCAGGATGTGGCACTCAAGAAGGGCAGGGTAAGATTGGCTTTGCCTTCCTGGCCTGCAGCAGTGCCCCACCTACACGCACCATCAGCCTGGGGGCTCAGGTGAGGCTGTGGCTGGCCCGTCAGCGCCCCAGAGTGATCCTGTGTTCAGGGGCTGGCATGGGGCTGAGCATGTGGCACAGGCCAGGCAGCCAGCACAGCCCCAGTGGCGGTCAGGGGATGAGCACCTTCCTCACCAGCCAGTTAGCAGCCTTGGCAGCTGCCATGGCTCCAGCCGCCTGGTCTCAACCTCCCTCCTCCCAGCTCTCATGAAACATCAAGGTCAGGACCAGGGGGCCAGAACATGCGGACATGTGCTCCCATGAGCAGAGTGGAGGGTGGGTCTGCAGCAGAAATGTCCTTCTTTCCGCTGGAGGGAGCGGGAATGTGGGCGGAGCCGGTACTGGGTTCTAAGGGACACACTGCCCGCCCGGGAGCCACGTTCCCTGACTTGGCCAGGCAACACTGGTCCCCAACAAGACGCCTGTAGGCAGAGCCTGTGTGGTCCCCACCACCCAGTCCTTACTGTGTCCTTTGCCTCTAAGCCAGCCATGCCCTGAAGCCCAAGAAGACCACTCTCCGTCCAGTTACTGGACATGCAACGGGTTTCCAGTTGTGGATATTTATGACAAGTGATCTGGTAAATGCAAGAACACATAAAAGCAGGGTGGCAACCTGCTCCTCTGTCTCCCTTCCCCAGAAGAATCTTGCCAGCCCCACCAGGGCATCCTGGAGTCAGTCAGGGGCCTCTGTTATTTAAGACTGAGCCCTAATTCATTAAGAGGAACAGCCAGGTTAAAGGGCAGCAGCCCCCTTCCTCAGCTGCAGAGTCTGGCTGGCACCAACATGCTGCTGGAATGTCCCGTAGAGGAGGACACATCCCCCATCAGAAAAGAACTTGGAGCTGGGGTCCCACGCCCTGATGGGATTCCCTCTTGTGATAGTGCGAGTGAGCACCAGCCTGTGCGAGTGTGAGAATGGTGAAGGGAATTTGCACATGGAAAATACGGTCCAGGTTGTAGACACTGACACCCTGAGTCCCGTCATTCTGAGGTGGGCTGCTCCCCCAGAGGATGGGCTTCTCCTGTGCCCTGGCCACTGTGGGGCCCCCGGATGACCAGCACTCCGGTATCTGTCCACCCACTGGTTTAGGCAAATGAGAACTTCGTGTTCAGCCATTCTGCAGTTGTAGCCAGGGGAATTCTGTGCCTCAGGATCGTTGCAAAGTGAGCATAATGCCCTTGATCCACACTATTGGAGGAAAAGTGTTCTTCACATTCTAAAATGAAGTGACAGGAAAAACATCATATGGTATCTCGCAGGCACAGGGCATCTGAGTGACCTGTCAGTCGCATGTGTGCCCAGCAGGCTGACTGGTTCCTTTCTTCAGCCATGCCAGGGCTGCCACGTTCAGTGACAAAACAAAGATTTAGCTGGAAATGATTATCACAGTCTCCAGAACTTTTAGCGTGTGTATGACCCATTAAAGTGTCGAACGTCAAGTGCTTGAGTCACGGACCTCACTTGGGCTCAGATTCTGGTTCAGCAACGATGCGGTGAGTGTGTGACTGCTGCTGGGCAGCTCTGGGCCATGCGCACAGCCCCCGGGTTGTCCTGGCCAAGTGGTGGGGAGCCCCGGAACTTAATAGGGCCTGGAGTAGGCAGGCGGCTTCTTGTTTGGTCTGATGACTGCACAGGATGGGATGGCATTCCTTGCCGGGTTTCCTGAGAGGACTGCCTGGAAGATGGCCGAGCGGCACACCCGTCCCGGGCCCAGGGGAGTCGCTCTGGGAAGTGAAGCTCTGACCACAGGGTCCGGCAATGTGTTTTTTTCTTTCCATTTTGAGTATTTTCAGAATGTTCCTTAGGCCCGACTCAGAAGTCTCAGCTGTTTTATTTGCTGGGATTTCTCTTCTCAGAGCACAGGGCCACAGATTTGCAAAACAGTCTTCACCAGGGAGTGTGTGGGACACCACGGGGCAGGTGGAATAAGGGAACGAGTCCGCAGAGTGCTCGGGGCAGAAGCAGGAAGGCCGGGGGCCTCCAGACGCAAGCACTCCCACAAGGGCACTGTGAAGACCTTGCCAGGCCTGCTGGACCTGGTGTGGGCACAGGCTACCTTCTCTGAGTGACACAATAAAAAGATGGGACAATCACTGGTTATTGTTAGCAGCTTGAGGGTGAGTTTGTTCCCATTAACAGATTGCTAAAACTAGGACCCCATCACAACATCCTAGTTTTCACCTGATTGGCTTCTGTTTCACTCGCTCTTTAGGGACATTTACTGTTTATTGATATGCAGGTGCTTTCTCTACCTCCTGCTTGTATGTCAGGGACAGAGATGTGGACTGATGGGGAGCCCCACCACACACAGGGAGCAGGAGGGTTGGCTTGGGGCTCGGGGACTTCGCTGCATTATGCCCCACGGAAGAGGCCCAGTCAGAGGAACGCACAAATCCTGATAACCTTACATAGGAGCATGAATGGGCTATTACCTACAGACTCTGCCAGTGGTGTTCAAACTGTTAGACCACAGTCCTCCAGGAGAAATATGTGTTTGTATCTATGCACCCACACACACACAACTGGACTGCAAGCTCTCAGAATCTCCCTATCTGCCCAGGGATGTTGCCCAGTCTATCCTGTTTCACTGAAGGAAGACCGCTCATTGACCTCACAACCCACTATGCATCGCAACCACAATCTGAAAATAAACCCAGCTTACTTACACTACATTGCACTTCATGGTCACCACACTACAGATCTGCCATCAGGAGCGTCTGTATTTAGCTGTGTCTATAGCCATACTCATCTTGTATTAAGAAGCACACGTTCCAGAGATGTTTAGCTAGACTTTCAGGGTAGTTTTAAACTACTACTGCTGAGTCACTATGGAGCCAAGCCCACCACTTGGACTTTTAAACAAGGTAATTTAAGCAACTTAATGAAACAAATAGGTGTTGCCAGTGAACTTCACACAGGACTTCATTTGCTCAAGCTCTTGCTAGCTCCAGAAAGGTCGGACAAAACCCCACAGGATCTTGAGATAATGAACTCTTACATCTAGAATGGATTGTGTTTATCTCCTTCCCAATTCCTGTTTTATAATTAAAGGAAAACATCTATGGGCAGTAAGAATACAATAATGGCAGTTGAATTAATGAGCGTCTGGGCATGGGCAACACCAAGGCCACAGCCCCAGACAGAGGCTCCCGACTCCGCGTCCCCAGGTGCACTGCAGGAAGGTCTGTGTTCCCACCCTGGGCACGCATCCCAGGCCCGTCGTCACGCCGGGGGGAAGCGGCTGGCCCACACCCCGAGGCCCTCACGGCGGAGCCACCAGAGCCACCTGCCAGTCTTGCATCACCTCCCAGACCTGGGAGTGGCTCTCCCAGTGGACAGAAAAATGGAGGCCCTGACTACCCCAAATCATTCAGTTGGTTCTAAGCTCATCTAAAATTCAAACCCACAGCCCTGGTCTCATTCATTCAGTGTTTTGATGAGAAGAGATTGGGAGAAAACAAAAAACAAGAAGTTTTTTTAAAGTCTAAGTTTGCACCCATGAAATGACATCCAAAATGAGAATTTCCTAAGATGGGTCAAGCAAATAAAAGGCTGGAACCCACCTGCCCGCCTCGCAGGGCCACCGCCTACTTCTCACCCCTGGATATGGAAAGACATTCCATTTGTAAAACCCAAGGTCATATGAGTCACTAGCAAGGTGCTTGTGAGGAATTATTAATAGACATTTTGAACACTCCTGCGTGAACAGAATCACGGTCTCTGCTGGTGACAAGCCAAGCGCGAGGGAGCCTGAGAAGCGTGGGTGACAATAGCTGGTGTTTCTCATACTGGTGGAGCAGCTGTCAGCTTCTCCAGTGAAGAGCCCGCAGCCAGGCACACTGAACTCCCCTGCTGCCATCGGCCTGCCCTCCTGGGAAGGCACTTCTAAACCTCCTCCAAGATACCTCATTACTTCCCAGTGCAGCAGAAACAGTCTCTGTATGAAGCACCCACTCCTCCAGCATGGCTCCCAGTGAGCAAGCGCCCGGGAGCTGGCAAGCCATCACCCAAATTGCTTTTGACCTTTTTCTTCAAAACCACATGATAAAATGCTGCAATCTGGAAAAGGAGGTCATTCTCAAGGGGAAAAAGGCAGAGGTTTTGGTTCCAGGTGCACATTCAGCCCATCCTGTGACTCTGGGCTCGCTGGGCAGCCGGTCCCCGCCACTCCCCAGCTCTGTGGCAGCCACACAGGACCCCCGAGAAGCCACACCATCTGCGGGGCATCGTGTCCGCAGCACAGGTGCTGCTGCTCCCCCCTCGCCCAGCCGTGCCCCAGAGGATCAGTACCTGGGAGCTGCTGGGAGCTATTTGCATGAGAGTCTCATGGGTCAGGAATCACATTCCTTCTCTCACCGACCGGAAACACGTGAGAAGAGACATGAGAACATGAACCTGGCTAAATGTAACACACCATTGTCATGTCATAAATTAAAAATCCCCCGACTGACCATCTCCTGTGGGCTGATGACCCCCATGAACTCGGAAGATGTCCTGCCTCAAATGGGAACTGGGAAGCTCATGGCCCCCTTATATTTGAAGGCAAATCCTTGGCCGCTACATTTTCACTCTTCTGCCAACAATGATCCTGAATCAGGAGAGCTCACTGGGCTTCCTTTTCGATGCTATAAAGTCTCTCTCAGTTTCTTTCCTCCCCACCATCCAGTGGTCTGTGATTGGAGGGTCATATTGCTTTCTTTTTAAAATATTTTTCTCAGGTTTGGAATCACACTTAGGACAGTCTACACAACATTTGCAGGGGATTTATGGACACTTTGAAGTTATTCCTCTAATAAAAAATACTGTAAGCAGCTCAATAGAGTTAATATTCAATGAATTGAATAATGTATTAATAATTCTTAAGAGTATTATAGAATCTTCTGATTCCTGTGTGCTGCACATGTGCTCCATTTTAAACATAATCCTTTTGAAAGAATATAATCTTAATTTTGTTACCACAGTGTTCCCTTTGCTGCAAAGGAAGTCCACAGTCATTCCAAGTAATGAATTCATCACTATGTCTTCTGATATTTTTAAAGTTTGGCAGAACTATCTAGCACCTCTAGCTAAGCAAGGCCCTGAGCCATGGAGATCCAGCGTGGACATGCCTTCAGGAGTGGTTCTCCGTGACCCTCCCCTAGCCCATGGGAGGGAGGCAGTGCAGGCCAGGAGGGCAAAGGAAATGTGGGGCTGAAACTGGGTGAGGGAAGGTCCCTCCTGGAAACATACAGTCCAGTAGTGGGCAGAGGCCCTCAGGAAAGCAGAGCCCATTATCTGGTGCTCCAGAAGCTGCCAAGGAGCGTCCCAGGGACCAGGCAGCAGCGGCAATGCTGTCGGGGTCCAGTTCAGTGAGGATGGCTGCCATTCAGAGGCCGGGGTGGGACAATGAGTCCTAGCCAGCAGACAGTGCATCCACAGGAAGGTGGCTAGGAAGGCGCTCTCACCCCACTCCCCATGCCAGGGACAGGCATGTGCCAGGGGCCTTGACCTTCATCCTAAACTTGGAATATTGTATTCAAAGTTTGGAGGCGTGTGTCCACTGAAACCAGGCAGTTGGGCATTCTGACCCAAGTCCCCATATATTTGAAAGAGACAGCCTAACGAGAAGGGGGAGGGGCCTCACTGTGCTTGACATTTCCCCAGGCAGTTCATGAGAGGCTGAATGTGCCAAGCTGCTGATCGGTGATGAGTGACAGTCCTGGAATATTCCTGAAATATGTGGTCAGCTGGATACATCCTGCTTAAGGGTTGCTAATCCATATGCAATAAGGTAGGCTTAACTCCTGCTCCAAAATTAGATCGTGACAGTGAGGCGTGAGCCTGAGGGGCTGAGCCTCGGCGTGCACTCAGGGGGGCACTCTGGTATTCTGCAGGAACCTCACCTGTGAGTGCCTGTGTGTACAAAACCAAAAGCAAATGCGTTGTGCATGGTTCTGAAAGTTTAAGCAACTTCAGCTAATGTTTGAGCCAAGAAAGTTCTGTAGAAAGAGTGGAAGGAACTTGATAGGAAGCAGAGAGGTGGGACTTGCTTACACGGGGCTGTACTTCAGTTCAGTATGAATTCAGGGAGCCTGGTGGGCGTCCTGTGGAACTGGAGTCGGAAGCCGCAGTTTGCTGATTTAAAGAGGGCAGCTTAAAGGAATGTTTGCCTAAGCCACAGCTCTGTACTTCATTTCAGATTTTGGCTTATTCTTGGGAATATAAACTCCATAGAGAGGAGTATATGTGGGAATATGAGAGAGAAAGACACAGAAGCAGGGACAGAGGAAATGGGAGAGATTTGACAAATCTACAAAGGGAAGATCTCAGGAAGAAACAGGAAGAAATGCTGAGCTGAGATCAGTTTCAGAGACTAGAAGAACAAAGACCAGAGGCCCTTCCTTCATCTGCATGCTGAGCACCAGCCGCCCCAGCAGTGTCCCTGCCTGGCGAGCACCCCTGAGGGCCAGCACAGGGTGGCAGCCACCACGGCCCAAGAGCTGAGACGGCCGTCGCGACCACCCTTGTGTGTGGAAGTGGTTCAGGCTGCACAGTCTGCTTTTGAGAGCACTCAAGCCTTCGTGTGGACTTGCTGTACGGCAGTGAGGGGAGGGGCTGGTGCCCCAGCTACCCTGCACAAACCAGGCAGGGCCTCCCACCCTTGCCCATGTGAGGGGAAAGCCCACATTGCACAGAGGACTGAGTCTCTGTTCATTTACTTTGCTGTAGGTCTGCACAAATCGTCAGGTCCCAGGCACACTCACTGAGGCGATTCCCACAGCTAGTGGTGGAAGATCAGGAAACACTCCTTCCTCCATCCACAGGATCCCTGTCCAGGTCCTTGGCTGTTGTCTTCATCTGCTCAAAGGCCAGTTAGCAACAGGGACAGCTGAAGACAAGCCAATGAGGGCATGTGGTCCAGGCACGGAGAAATCAGCCTGGAGAGCAGACTTTGGGAGGAGACTTGGCTGGGCCCCTCGCAGGGCGTGTGGTCTGCACTTGGCCCACAGTGGAATCCAGAGCACATTCTTTGCCTGGGTTAATTTGGGCAAGTTACATGTGTTAGTTTTCTCACCTGTAGAGTGGAAATGATAATCATTACTATTTTGTAGAGCTGTGAGGATTAGATGAGCTAATCCGTGGTACATGCACAGAGTAAGCACTAAATAAATGCTCCCGTTACTGCCTTTGTAATTAGCTGTGTCCTTGCACAAAGCAGTTAGAGCTCCAGTGCCCTCCTGTGTAACATGTGAAGAAAGTAACGTCACCCCACAGAGACCTGAGGGGTTTGTGCAATGTTTAAATGAGATACTGGGTGTGCAGGTGCAGTGTGAACACGGGGCCATGAACTCAAAGCAATAAGCTACCCCAGTTTCTCGTTCACAATGCTGAATGACACCCGAACTTCTCCAGCTTCATTCACCCAGGATGCTGAAACAAACGGGGGTTTAGACACTGGCCCTAAAAGACATGTGTGTTTTAAAACGAGTGGACTATTTTGGGTGGAGATACCGACATAACGATGGAACAGCGGTGTGACCAAACAGACTCTCCCTGGTCATTGGCAGCTGTTAGTCAACCCACTCTCACGCCCTGGGAGACTCCTTCAGTAATAATGCCAACTCATCTCCGTCTCCCTTCCCACCTGCCTGCCCAACAGGACCACCCTCCACCCCCAAAACAAAACTTCTTTGGAAACCAAAGAGTCAACATGTGAATAATCCGTTCCTTTTCCTGGCCCACAAAATGTTGGCTGAGTTATAATGCAGATGATGACCTTAGAACTAATTAAACAAATAAAATACTAGGTTGAGAGGAAACTTTTCAAATGCATTTGCCTATGTAACTTTTATTTTAAGGCCATTCATTAAAATTAATAGAGTTAGTGTTACAACAAAAGGTCTTGAATTTCTCAAGGGTCTTTTCCACCTTGTGTTTCCTACCCAATCGAAACAGTCACGCCGAGTCCTCAGAGCCAGGAAGAGGGCCTAGACGAAGGGGCAGCCTTCAAGGTCAGCGCCTGGGGCCTGTGCTGGTGGACGCATGCTCAAGTTTGCATGCAAACAAGCACACGTGTGTGCTCAGGCAGACATACGCACACTGGTCTGTGAGTTTAAATGTCCGACTATGATGTGTACAGGCACACCTCAGATATACCATGAGCCCAGATCCAGACCATTCTAATAAAGCAAATACCACAATAAAACAAGTCAAATGAATGTTTTGGTTTCCAAGTGCATGTAAGAGCTATGTTCATGCTCTACTGACACCTATTAAGTGTGCAGCAGCATTATGTATACAAAAACAATGTAAATACCTTAATTTTAAAGTACTTTATTGCTAAAGAATCCCCACTGTCATCTGCCCTTTCAGGGAGCCATGGTCTTCCTGCTTGTATGGAGCTTCAGCGTTGGGGGCTGCTGACAGATCTGGTGGCTGCTGAAGGCTGGAGTGTCCACAGCCATTTCTCAAAATAAGACGACAGTAATGTCTGCCGATAGACTGACTCCTCCTTTCATGACAATTTCTCTGCATCACGTGATACTGTTTGACAGCATCTTACCCACCATGGAACTTTGAACATTGGAGTCAATCCTCTCAAACTCCGCTTCTGCTTTACCAACTAAGTTTGTTGAATTTTCTAAATCCTTCATTGCATTTCAACAGCCTTCCCAGTATCCTCACCAGGAGTACCTTCCATCTCAAGAAACTACTTTCTTTGCTCATCCGTATGAACTAACTCCTCATCCATTGAAGTTTTATCATTAAATTGCAGCAGTTCAGTCCCATCTTCAGGCTCCACTTCTAATTCTAGTTCTCGTGCTGTTTGCAGCACATCCGCAGTCACTTCCTCTACTCACAAACCAACCTAGCTTCTCAACCTCTTAGCCTTCATAGAGTTGCAGAGGGTTAGGGCCTTGCTATGGATTAGACTTTGGCTTAAAGGAATGTTCTGGCTGGTTTGACCTTCTATCCAAGCCACTAAACCTTTCTCTCTATCAGTGATAAGGCTGGTTTGCTTTCTGTGCTCACTGGCTGAGCACTTTTAACATCCTTCAAGGACTTTTCCTTTGCATTCAGATCTTGGCCCCCCATTTGGTGCAAGAGGCCTAGATTTTGGCCTGTCCCAGCTTTCAACATGCCTTTTTCACTGACCTTAATCATTTCTGGCTTTTGAATCAAAGTGAAAGACGTGTGACTCCTCCTCTCCCTTGGACACTGACAAACCACCGTAAGGTATTAATTGGCCTAATTTCAATATTGTTGTGCCTCAGAGAACAGGAAACCTGAGGGGAGGGAGAGAGATGGGGAAACAGCTGGTGGGTGGAGCAGTCAGAACACAGACAACATTTATCGAATAAATTCACTGTCTGACATGGGCACAGTTCGTGGCACTGAAAAACTATTACAATAGTAGCATCAAAGATCACTTATCACAGATATTATAAATATAACAATGAAAAAGTTTGAAGTATTTAAAAACTGACCAAAATGGGACCCAGAGACACAAAGTGAGCAAAACCTCTTGGAAAAATGGTGCCAATAGACTTGCTTGATGCAGGGTTGCCCCTAACTTTTAATCTGTAAAAAATGCAGCACCTGGGAAGTGCAATAAGCAGACAAACGTGAGGTGTGCTTGTACCAAGTGTGTTTATAAGCAGAATTGTGAATGTAACTACTGCTGTTGCTCAGGAGCCACCCCTGTTCCATGCCAGCTACAGGTTCAGGGCAGAAGAAGCCAAACCTGCCCCCGACCCACTGCCGACCTAAGTCCCCTGTGCACTTCTGCTTAACTGGAATCCAGCGCTTCTCAGAGATTTTCATTAGAAGACGTCTCAGTTAAGGAAACATGTATTTTGCTGACCCCCCGTCCTGCGTAGCTGAGAGCTGGGGACATGCACTGTGATGGTAAGTCCCTGTGGAGAGCTGCCAGTAAGTGGCTGGACTGGGGCTCGAACACAGGCTGCTATTTCTCCTCTCTTCTGCTCCCTGATAATACCCTCTTCTGCGTCTCACCCTGAAAATACCTACACCAGCCTATGGCATTGCAAGATGCTACAATCTTTTAACGAGTATTTAAAATCAATTCTGATGGTCTGCCTCTGATGGGGACGGCCCTGGACAGCAGCCGAGGCAGTTTCCTGTGAGCAGGGCAGGACCAGCTTTAGGGGCAGCACGGGATTCTCTGGCACGAGAGAGGAGAGGACAAAGGGTGCCTCTGAAAGCACAACTTGAATTACAGTGACCTGCACCTGACTGTGTACACAACTGCAGGTTCCTGTGTACATGAAGTTCCTGAAACTGTCTACACCAGCCTCCTGCAGGTGGCTGTCTGCACAGGGCCACCGGGGCTGGCACTCTACACTGAGCCTCAGGGCAGAGACATGTTTTCAAACAAGAGGAAGCAGGGCTAAATGAGGGGACTCATCAGGAGGCGGGAGCCCCAGGGAGGGCCGAGAGTCTTGTGTTTGATTCTGCGGCAAGGGTCCCCGCAGACCCTTGGTTGAGCAAGTGTGAAGTCGGTGGTCTGCTTGAAGAAGATATTTTAGAAGTTGGGTGTGGAGGGCCTTAAGGTGGGGGACCAGCACGTGGACACTGTGTCGGGCTGAGAGGCGCATGAGGGCCACAGCTGGGAAGGTCGGGGTGGTGGGAAGGGGGACAGAGAAGCTGGCGTGGGGGTGCTGCTTTAATTATCGAGGTTCTTCCCATCAGAACAGGGAAACAAAAGTGTCATTTTAACCCAAGTTTGTGGCTTGCTGCCTCTCTCATTTCTCCTTCTCAGTGCATGCTCCCCTGCTGAGAGCGACCATCACAGCGGGACAGCCATGTTCCTGCTGAACAAAGTGCCTCTCGCCATTTGCAAGGTGCAGCCTGAGTAAGGTGAGGGGGGCAGGCCAGCGGGCAGCTGGGCCGTGTGCTCAGGACACCGCCTCTGGAAGGCAGTGACTGGAATCCGCTGGTGCCCACAGGAAACGCCCAAGCAATCTGTGTCCCCTCCAGGTTTATGGTGGATGCTAATGGGATCATTGATGAATCACCCAGATTCATTAGTGGGACCGTACAGCAAGGTAATGAAATCCTACAAGAACTTACTGAAAAGTCAAGTTATCATCTCCTGCTTTCAGTTACTGTTGAACAGAAAAACACAAGTTAAAGGAGTTCTAGTCCATTACCAGCAACCTGGCAACAGGTGCCCATACATCCGGAGGCCCAACCTTGAGGAAAAGCTCGAGGCCAAAGCGTCACTCTGACGGCTCCAGGTCTGGGAAGCTAGCAAGTCTCCTGCGCGCCGGGTTCCTGACTCTTGGCACAGGCTGAAGCTGCAACACCAGCCTTGCAAATCAGATCATCTGCAGAAAAGTGGCCAGGGCCCAGCTGGGTGCCACCACCCTGCCGTCCTGCCGGTGAGGTAAGGGGTGGTCTACAGGCTCCAGCTGAGTCAGGGCAAAGGCCTGTTCCGATGCTGAGAACCACCACCTGTAACAGAATGACGCTTCTCCTGCTTCTGAGGGAAACTAGACTTCTGATCCTGGTTGGTGATGACCAGCCAAAGCCGCCCCTGTCCCCACTGTCTCCAGGTGTCAGCAGTCCGGGGAACCTGCTGGCTCTTTTAAGAGTCTGTAGGTCATCATAGGCTTCACACAAGGTGATTTCAGTCATACTCCACCCTGCTTGGTGCCCCCACCTGAGTGCTGCCTGCATTTCCACTATGGGCATTTTATTTCCTATTATCTTAGTCTCAGTCCACCACCTTTTGAAAAAAAACAATGCTTGGGTCCATGCCAAACCAACTGACCCCAAATCTCTCCCCCGGTGACCCCAGTGTCATCCTGGCCTCAGGACCATTGGACTAAGACATAAAGCTACTTAACGTGGAGTAAACCCCATGAACAGCAGAGACTGTCACTGAATCCATGATGAATTACAACAAGCAATTCTAAATAGCAGCATTTACTCACGGAAGAGCATGTATGTGATGCGAGAACACATTTCATGGGAAGGGGATGTGGGGAGGGTTTGGAACAGGCCACAGCACCAGAGTGGTGGGAAAGGATTGCTGGTCTCTGTGCTGAGAGACCAGGTCCAATTTCCCGCCTTACCCAGGGTGAGTGTGGCCTGAGCAAAACTTCCAACTCCATCTGTGAACATCCCCCAGGCCCTCGTGTGAGCTCTCCCTGGGTCGACCCCAGGCCTCTGTTCCAAGCCACATACAAAAAATCCCCATTAACAAATATTTTTAATGTGGCTTATCACTATTTAGGGTTGCCAGATTTAGCAAATAAAAATAAAGAAGGCCCAGTTAAGTTTGAACGACAGAAAACCAAAAAAACTCCAGAGTATGTCCTAAAGACGGCGCAGGACACACATGTACTGCAGAGGTCTCTCCCTGCTCCATTTTTCTGAAAAATCAAATGTAACTGGATATCTCGTATTTTTGTAGCAACTGTTGAGTATAAGGGGAGAGATCCCCTACTTGGGATTAAATTTTAAAAATTGAAACAATGCAACTTTATATTTAAGTTTTTACTAAACTGTATTTCATTAAAATGTTGATATTCATAAATTATAATATGTATTTTGCCTTAAAATTTTAATAGATAACTGAATATTTGGGGAGTAAAACTTTTTGGAAAACAATACACAAGTATTTTAACTTCCTGCTTCTGGTTTACTGGAGAGATTCTGTTGAAAATCTATTTAAATGCCCACTTTGAATGCAATTACTTTAAAAAATTTTTGAATCATTCTTGCCAGTGGGAAACAAATTATGTGAAAATCTTGATTACTGCAAAACAAGGAGTGACTCTGCTAGAAAGATCAGAAAAAATCAAGGGAGTAAGCACACATGAATCACTTTGCCTTTTGCTGTCACACACCCGTCCCTAGAGGCGGAGCACCCAGAGGGATGAGGCGATCCTTAAATTCGGTCTTCCTCATATGCTGATGACTTCCACACGAATCATGCTTTGCAAGTTTTGTGGTTTTGTCATTCCAGGTGTGTTTTCCAAGCTGGAAGGATGAAGCATATTGTGTTGGGCAGTTTGTAAGCCTGACTTCCCAATGCTCCTATCTGGGCAGACGGTGTGGGCTCGCCCATCCTCTGGGCCTGCCCCACTCCCTGTAGTACTGGACTGGGGCCCTGGGTGAGACTGTGAGCGGACGCAGTAGGGCCAGCCTAACCCAGCAAGGAGATCCCTTGCAGAGCCTCCTGGGGCAAGGGCCACTGGGGCCACTTGGGGAGTTGGCCTAGGACAGTCTTGCGTGCTGCCCCCTCCCCTCCCAAGGTCACAGAGGTCACCATGCTGCATCGCCTTATCTGGGTCCCTGAGCCAGAGGGCATGCTCTGCTGCTTCTGCAGGACCACCCCCTGTTGGGCCAGGCCAAGGAGGCCCTCCGCCCCATCCAGAGCTTGCGCTCCATCTCATGGGGAGCTCACCCCAGGTGATAACCCTACTGTAGGAGCCAGCACCTGACCCATGTGCTCCCAGGGAGGCCCTCAGTGCTCATGTGAGGGATCCCCAGAGCAAGAAAAAAGGTGCTTGTCTGGACCCTGAACACCAAGACCATTCAGAACCAGCCTCGGTCCCTTTCCCACTGAAAGGCTTTCTACCGACGGCTTTTCCCAGCCTTGCAGGACAGGCCGAGAGCACACCTGGACAGGACGTGCTCCCCCAGCCCGCCTGCTAGGCCTTCCCCTGCTCACGGGGCCTTGTCTGCCCCAGAAGGCGGGAAGAAGGGTGAGTGCAGGGAGAGGAGAGGCAGACACCTGCTCCCAGGGTTTGCTTCTCCCTAAAGACTGCAGTCAGAAGTTGTGTGCAGTGTAACTCATTACAGCCTGTCTCGAGGCAGGTTGTCTTTATCTTCTTTCAAAGCACAGTCTTAACTCAGCTCCTTCCTTTTTATAAAAAGTCCAGCCATGTGGAAATGTTAAACAAACTGTCTCTCTCATCAGGGCTGGGGCTCAACACCCTCAATCCCCTGATTGCCCCTCTGCAGGGAGCAGGACTGCCAGGGCCTGGCCTTCTGCAGCTCCTGTTTATATCTGGACCCATTACCACCGAGGGCACTTTTATTTGAGGGGCTGAGTGTCACATAGTCATTATAAAGCAAATTGTTTTTCCACTGCTTGAGAGCCAAGAAGAATAAACCAGGACAGGCCTGGGCCTCTTATTTAAATAAACTAATTTCGTGGCTAGGGAGCTGGAAGAACTGATCTGTCACCACACCTGGGCTGACAGTGGCCCGGCTCCTGGCCGTCAGGCCCTCAGGCCCCCCCAGGCCGTGGTAAGCTGGTGCCTGACCGCCCCTCCACCGTCTCTTCATCTTGGGCTGGATGGAACTCAAGGTTCAGCTACCCCTGGGTGTCCAGTGGTGGGGAGGACAGGGCTGAGGGCGAGGCTGGACCACAAATTCCCCATACCAACAGGCCACGATCCCCAGAGATCCACCCCCAATTGGCCCTCACCTGACCCCCATGTCTCGGTAGAGCCTCCCGCTCCGCCCCTGGCGCACCTGGACGTCCTCCGTGTGCAGGAGGCCTGTGGTGTCGCTCCTAAGGTCCCAGCCCTGCTGCACCAGCCCTGAATCCCCAAGTCAAAGCCTCCGGAATCCCTTTGACACTGGTCTGCCCTGCGGGGCTGTCGCTGGGCGGAACCAGAGACCTGGCGCGCTCGCGGGCGCCCCCATCTGGGCTGCGGAGTCCTTTGCGGCCACATGGGATCCTCACCACCTCCAGGCAGCCCTCAGGGGGTTCTTAAGTAGGTGCTGGGGCGGAGAATGTAGTGTGTCCAGGGGACTAAATCTGCTTTGTCAGGCTTGGAAAACCCTGACTTCATCTGGCAAATTGCCTTAAAAGCTGAAGCTCCGCAGAGCACTCGCCTTCCGGGAGTCGGAGCCAGACACCTGCGGTTCGGCCGAGCGTTCGGCACCCTCCCTCCATGTGTCCTAGGCGTCCCCGGAAGCCCCCTCCTAATTGAGGCCGGGGGCGGCGGCCGGGGTGCGGCGCGGGTCCCCATCACAGGTGCCGTGGCGCTTGGCCAGCGCTCTGCTACTGTGCTGACACTGAGTCCTGCGCCGGCCGCCATCAAGACGTGGTGCCCCCGCTGGGGAGCCTGGAGAAGGCAAGGGAGGCGGGCCGCAGGAAGCAGCGCCTGTCCCAGCTCAGCGCGCTGAGAGGCTGCGAACTACCCCTCTGCCTGGCCGATGCGCATCCCCAGATTTGGAGGCAGCGTTCCGGGGTGCTCCCCTGTCCCCGGAGCCCCGCCGCGTCTGCACGCACGGGGACGGGGTGCGCACCCCGGAGCAGCCCTAGAAGGATCGTCCGGACCACGGCTGGGGGCTCAGGAGCCCGGATAGGAGAGGAGCAAACCTGGCGCGCGGGGAAACTGCCTGTAGGGCGGAGGGACGGGGCAGCCAGGCCAGAGCAGAGCCTCGGGGAAGACCCGGAGGGACCTCCTCTCGAGCCGCGGTCGCCGTGAGAGCCTGCAGGCTGCTCCGCGCTAAGGGCGCAGGACTTTGGCCTCCCTTAAGGCAACTGTTAAAGGACCGGCCCCTCTCCCCTGGGGTTGTGGACCCGAAAGTTGAGGTACAACCCCAGCCGGCGTCTGGGCGTGTGGCTCCCAGGCCGCTGGGGAGCGTCCTGCCGGTCGAGATTCCGGGGGTGCTGCTCCGCGCTTCCCTGACGCCCGGAGCTCCGACCTCGAGGCCACGCCAGCCCCAGGCGGCTCGACCGGTCCAATTGTTCCCTTAACCGGCTGCTGCGCTGCTCGTCGCCCGAGTCTGGGTTGCTGCCTTTGGGGACTCGCAGTGACCAATGAAGCGCACACGTGGCAGCACTGCGCCGTGGGCCTGCGGGGCAGAAATGGGTCTGGGGACGTCCCTCAGGGGACGTCCCCAGCTCGGATGGCCCAGTGAGCTGGAGGTCGTGGAAATAAAACAGTTCGCTGAAGAAATGACTGTAGTTATGCTGGGGCAAAACCCGTGTACTCGGTACGGAGGCCACGTGGCGCTTTACAGACCAAATCGGGCTCCGGGTCCGCCAGAGCTCCCCAGGGAGAGTCTCCAGCTTAGCCGCCTTCACCCAGGACCACCAGCGTCCCGGCGAAAGCGCCACAACCGCAGTGCTTCCGCGCGCTGGGGAGCGGCTTCCCGGGCTGGGGTTCCTCTCCCCTCGCTGCTCGTCGGGACACCGACCGGGCCGCCTGTCTGTTAACACCTGATCCGCGAGCTCCCCTCTCAACTTCCCAGGGCCCAGGGTCCCCCGCCTGGGGCGGGAGCAGGGTGCACGTGGGAGCCGGGTGCATGTGCGATCCGCACCCGCGCTGGGCGAAGGCGCAGCGCGCTTCCAATGCCTAGGCCAGGCCGGCGCGCTCTGCGCCTCTCAGCGGCCTAAAAACAGGGGTCCTCCCAGCCCACCTGCCCCCGGTGCAAGACGTTGGGGGTTAAAGTGTTCGTTTTGCCCCGTCTCTCCTAAAGTGAAAAAGGCAAGAAACCGCCGGCACCTCTTCGGGCCTGACCTGCGGCTGCTGTGAGCGGCCAGCCTCACCAACTTTGATCAGCCTTATTAATTCCAGCTGCGCTCTATTTGCTTGTCGTCTTCCCCTTTTCCTCTGGAATCATTATTTACGGCAGTGGGGGAAGGTGCCCGCTGACAGAGGAGGCAGGGAGGGAATTCATGGGAACAGAGGGAGAATGGGAGTGTTTCCCCTAAAGGTCACCAAAAAAGTGTGGGGAAGGGCCTGGTCTGATCAGCTTCTCTCCGAGTCTTTACTCAAGAGCATTAACTAATTACACTATCAAAGAAATGAAAAAATAAATATCTCTTAAAATAACCAAAGGTAATTATAACCCTGTTGTTGACACTAACGATTAATAATTGATCAGGAGTTACGCACAATAAATTGTCAATTTATCTCACCAAGAAAAAACGAGTGCTGAGTAGTGTTGTGTTTCCTTTCTTCCCTCTGGGCATTTCCTGTGAAGGCCTACTGTTCCCTTTTGCAGGCTGTCCCAAACCTCACCATTTCCTTCTTTAAGACTATTAGATTTAATTTGTTCTCAGTTTCATATAGAACAAAGTAACATTGGGACACCTTTTTAAAAGACTTTTTTTTTTATTACCTTGGGGCCAATTTCCACCAACAAAATATTCTTCTTCTTCCTTTCACCTGGAATTGCAAAAGAACAGGCAGCAGAGTTTCATAAGGCATCTTTTATTGTATTACAGTACAGTCCGCCTTCATAACATCTTTCTTAGAAACAGGGAGAACGCTCTGCCCTCAGTGGAAGAACAGAAGCCTATTCTCTGGGTGGAGCGTGGAAGTGCCCCCGGGGACGGCATTGCATCCTTCTGCTTGCAGGAGATGGAGGTGAAAGGCTAGAGTGATGCACGCACATGTGGGTGTGCACACCCCAAAACTGGGATCAAAAATATTTTCCCCCTGGCCTACCAATGGCTGAGGTCTGAGTGCAAATCGTGGAACAGCAGTTTCACAAGGGCAGGGTTGGCCTGTGCTTTCATTATGGCCAAAAGAATAATTTTCAGGTACTGGAAAATTATAAGGTCATAGATTACTTCTCCTTATAATAAGCTTTTAAAATATCTGTAGGGATTTGTTACTTACACAAGGGTTTGAATATACAGCAAAGGGACATGTCCCCTTTGGGATCTGCAGAAATTCAAATGATGTTAATCATAATATCCACACATCACAGAGGGTTGTATATTGTTTCCAAGATTGTTTCTTGGGTTGAAACATTTTTAAAATATTTAAATGTTATTTTTGTAAAAGTTGAGTAAAAATGAATAGTTGAAAGATCTATTTAAATCCCTAATTTGGAGTTAGAATGTTTTCCTTGGGATTTTCCATGCACTGTGTAACTAAAAAAAAATTACATGGTAGATAATAACGTGCACTGTTATTTGGAGGAAACTTCAGTGCATTGTCTGGATTTGGAAAGGTTTGCCTCTGACTGAGCAGATAAATTGGTTTGGGATGATTTTTTTCAGACATGTTCATCTGGACTCCAGCAGAAGTTCAGGACACATTTATTCATAATGTTAAAAAACAAAAGGTCCGCTTCACTCCCCGCCTCTAATAAATATCCAATGCAACTTTAAAGGCCCCTGAGCCGCGCGCGGGCTCGGCGGCGGCGGTGTGCGGGAGGCGCGGACAGGCCCACGCTAGCGGGGCGGCGGTGCAGGCGGTGCCCCCAAGGCTGCGCTGAGCCCCTGCCGGCCGCGGCCTCGGCCTCCGCCCGCCCCTCCTGCCTGGCGTCAGACAAAGGTGGATGAAGTTCTTTTCAAGTTTCAAAGGCAGTTGCTGGGCAGCTTTGCAGAAACAATAACTCTTTTATTGGGAACAAATGTTGACATTTGCCCGGCGCGGGAGGCAGCGGCCGCCGGGCAAGCGCTCCCGGTGCTCTCCGCAGCGCAGCACCCGCGGCCCACCTAAGGTTCAAGCGTGGCTTCTGAGAAATCTGCTCCTGGGAGCCCTGGGCCGCCGAGGCCCGCGGGTCGGCCGCCTGGCCACGCGCGCCCGGCGGAGCGACCGAGCGCCCAGCCCTGCGGCGCCCCCACGCCGCGGCGCCCCTTCTCCCCGCCTGCGCCGCCGCTGCGAACGCCTATCTGGGCCGGCGACCTCGGGATTAACTAGAGTTTAAAGCAAAAATAAGAATCAGACCCATTAACTTCCTTCCCCAAGGAAGGCTCGGCTCCCTCGCTCTCCCCCTTCCCCTCCTTCGTCTTCCTAATGATCTTCACGGAGAAAAGATCATAAATCACTCTGCGTTTCTTTGAAAGATCCCCCTAAACACCTGCAGGTTTTATGTTCTTAGCGTACATTTAAAAATCAAGTTCTCCAAAAAGAAATTCAGGTCAGGTGGGTAAGTTATGGAAATCTTGGATAATTTGTTGGGCGTATAAACATCAAAGAAGATTCGGTGGCCTGGGCTGTTCTCCAGAGCTGTGCTGAGTTTGCACCGACTGAAAGGTGCACGTTGTCCCGGAGAAGGGAATCTGGGGTGTGTGTGTAGGTATCACATGTCCAGGTAAAACAATCTTCTATTCCAAAGGGAGGCAGCTTTTATTCAAGCTTCAGTTTCTGAACATATGCACAGAGATCAGTTTTTGCCTGGGTTTTCTACTCCCACACACTCTCCGCACTTTTTAAAGAGATGGAGTGCCTTAAATGTTGTATCTTCATTAGGGAGTATGGTCTTGCAGTGTTTAATTTGTTAAATACTAACTTTCATGCTTTTCACTGAACTCTTTAAAATGCTCAAATTATTACATATAATAGAGCTATCGCTGCCCTGTGTATTGTGTTTCTTGACGAATTAGGAAGTCAGGCTAATATGAGTAAAAACAAAATACTTAACACCTTCACATTGCAATCTAAAATGCCATCTGGAGGGAAAAATCATTGTCTTCCAGGACATCCTATGACGGCTCCACATCTGGGTCAAAAGCAAGCAAAGGAGTTTGTCTTCTTTTTTGTGCAAGGCACTTGCACTTCTTCAGGCCTGGGGCTTGTTTCCTTCCTGAAGTGCTGCCTGAGTGGCCAGGCTTCTCTGTGGCCAAGTCATGGCTCAGCTCCAAATGTTTCCATGGCACTTAGTAGGGGAAGCAGGAAGGAGAGAGAAAGAGTTCTCTGCCCCAGCCCCAGTTTATGTCTGACCTCCAAATGCCTACGTAGTCAAACCAACACAACACCTAAGCATAGGTGGAAAAGCGGAAACCTGGGTCTGCTCCTCTTCTCTGCAGTCAGACCACAGCTGGCCCTGCCCACCGGCGTGGCTCTGTGTCCAGTTAACAGCCCACTGGCTTTGCTCCAAGTATCTAAGATTATTTTCAAATACCCTTTCTAACAAGACCCCAGCAAGAGGCCACTAATTTCTCAGACACAAAAAGCCACTGGAGAGAGATCCGTTTGTCAATATCAACTGGTCCAGCAATTTCCCATCCTTAGACACATCAGCCTATCGGAGCTGGCAGATGTTTAGACAAGATTTTATAAATTGTTCAATATCATTCCATAATGAACCCCAACTGACCATTCCACAGCAGCTGAAAGCATCCGGGATGCCCCCCGCTGGGATCCAATAATGTGCCTTTGCTGCAGCATTATTAATCATGGAATAAAATAGATGAACCTCTTGAAAAATAAGTGTATGATTGATTAAAGGGCAATCTAAGAAGCTATTATTCTTGTTTTATAACGGTAAGTTATATTCACTCAATTTATCTTTGGAGAGGAAATAAATGATTGTTCGTTTCTTTTCTGAAATTCTATTATGTGGATATCCGTATTATTTTGCTGAAAACTGAAGTGACAGGTTTGCAGCTTTTATGATCCTAATCAAAGGGAGTATGTTACTTGACTACAAATTCTAGACTTGTCCTATAATTAGATAGTGAGTAACACAATAACAAGGCAATAGTCAAAGGTTGTTTAAACTTTTCTTTTCCCCCAGGGTAAGGGAAAGAGCCACTGAAAGGAAAATAAATCTCCCTTCCCAGATTTTCGCCTGGTGTTTAATGTCAATTGTATGAAAAGGAAAGTTAAGAAGTCACTCAGTAAATCTGAATAATCTATGACAATTTGGGTGATTCAGGCTTTAAAATAAACAGTTATCTCCATCAGGCATTCACAGCGGGGCGGTGTGCCCCTCCTTCAGCTATGTCATCACAGTTTGCCAGGTAGCTTTTCCAAAGAGGTTCAAAAGCCAACACAAAAATAAACATAGAATGGCTCCTAATAGGGTATCAGATCATTTTATTTCACCAAATTTTGTAAATTTATGCTAACAAATAATTTGAATATTCAGGGTACAAAATCCTAATTTTCTTGCAATACATGTGTATATAAATAATCTAAAACCATACGTATCTCTCTGTGTATTTCTCTTCCATCTGCCTTCTTTCTTGGGTGTGTGAGCAGGAGAAAGAGATTATTTTACACATTTTCATTAAAAAGTCTGAGGTCAGATCGGCTTGGGGGAGGGGCTGCCATCAGGAGGGCTCCCTAGCCAAATCACTCTTCTAGGAAAAGGAGCCCAGACACCAAATTGTTGTAGACTAGTCTGTTTTTATTTACAGTTTAAGATATAAATTAGTAAAGAATTCTTGTTAAACAACCGACAAAGATTGTATAACCAGCAATATTCAAATAAAAACCAGGCAGAATTTATTTACAAAAAGTTTAGATTCCATTGCAATACAACTTGCATAAATTACTAGAAGCTTTATATCATTATAAAAATAAATATCAAATTTGTTTCCACTTCTTAAGTACTCAAGTTCTTCAATCACATTTTATTTCTACTGTGTACATCTTTTACAAATAAATTTTACAGTAAATCCTATCACACCTATAGAATATATACCGTGGCAATGAAGTGATCAATTCAAGATATCCTGAGAAAAAAGATTGTTTTCAAAAGTCACACATACATTGGGGAAGCTATACTATGCCAACAGATTCACCTATGTCCAACAAAAGTCTTTTCCGTTAGAGTCTGTGGATCCTTCTCTTTTACAGTGGTACAAGATGCAGTCCGGATTTACAGATCTGTTTTCTATGTCTGTGTATTTATGCACTTGGGAAGAGAGAATGGCCTGCTGACTTTTTTTTTTCCCAAAGCAATTGTGACACCTACCTGTGGACCAAGGAAAAAACCGTATCATCCCCAATGTTTCAGTCCCACACTGACGTCCCATTACAAAAGTGAGTCCAACTGTAATGGTTCAACCTCTTTCCCATCTTCAGGATCCAATATTAGTAATTTTGCCTAGTTGTAAAGTGGTGTTTTCTGAGATACTACTGTGAGCCAGCACACTTCAGGGCCCTATCTGGTCTGTCTGGACACAAGGGCACAGGCCTGACAAGAAACCAGTGCTGTCTGCAAACACCACCTGTAACAGGGTTTGGAGCCCACAGGTTTCACTAGCTCTAGTTCATCACAGCAAGTGTCTGTTACATGTCTAGCATAGTAAAAACGGCTCCAAGTGCATACAAATACCCAGACTGCAGTGGTGAGACACACACACACACACACACACACACACACAATTATATCTATAGCACATATATATTATATATCATGTGTGTATATGTATATACATATATATATGTATTTGTATATTCATTCCAGTTAAAGGAGTGATTCTTCAAAGCAGAACTTAAGCAGAGAAAGGCAGACTCTCTCTTTAACAAGTATTTCCTACTCAAAGAAAAAAAGACCAGATCTGATTGCCGTGCTCTGTCCTCAGACTTCGTGACAAGAAGCAAGATACTCATTAAGCAGCGCGACTGGTGCAGGGAGGTTCCCGGGGTGGGAGGCCACTCCACGGTGTCCACTTACTTGCATTGCTGCGCAAGGCCCTTCTATAGGTAGGGCTGGACGCCCCCACCAACCGCGGAGCAGCCCTCACTGGCATCTGTCAGGGGAGGGGGTAGGCAGTCAGCACCCAACCCCACAGCCATCTGTCTCCCAGACAGCTGCACACCCACCGGCCCCCAAACCCACACCACTCCCTGCCACGGCTCACAGGGCAGGGGGCAGGCGGCAGGCTCACGCCGCCGCTGTCAGGGAGGTCTTGGTCGTCATCTCGCCATTTTCTTTCCCCCTTGAGCTCCTCTTACAGGTCTTACCAACCCAAGCCTGATTATGAGCAGCAGAGGCAATACAGAGAGGAGAGGAAGGAGAAGCCTCTTGTTTCTTCCTGAAGATCTAACGCCTGTGGGAGCTGCTGGACTGCTCTGCTCCCTTCTAGCCAGAGGCAGAAGAGGGACCTCGTCTGGGCCTCCCTGTGCCCCGCGGCAGCACGAAGCTCTCGCCCCACCAGCAGGGAGCCAGCTGGGACTTGCATTTTGTGGCAATTTGTCTACCAACACTAAACGTTCATAATAGCGACGATATAGTACTAACAATCCTAAGCAGAATAAAAACTAAATAACAAGTGGGTAAGACTTATTATAGGTCAAGGGTTGCCTGCCCTCCCCCACACCCGGCGCCCAGGCTCCAATACCCCTAACTTTCGGTTAAGAGGGGCGCCTTCTATCTGCCCCATTCTCAAAGGGGCAGCGGTCCCCTGCCACCGCCGCGGTCCTCCCCTGGCGCGTCCCGCTCCCCCGCGGACGCTGACTCACAGGGCCCCTGCACTCCTCCCAGAGGCCCCGCGGGCCGCAGGCCGCCTACCTTTCTTGGGCTCGTAGCCGCCGCCCGAGGGGCGGTAGCGGGGCTCGAGCGGGGGCGCGCCCGCCTTGCCAGCGTCGCCTGCCGCCCTGCTTGCGGGCCGCGCGTCTGCGGGGGCCGCGGCGGCAGAGCTGTACCGCAGGAGGCCCTGGCCCTGCAGCGCCGCATCCAAGCTCCCGTAGTTTGTGTAGCTGCCGTAGAAGGGCGACGTGTAGTAGAGGTGGCGGCCGAGCAGCGGCGACGCGGGGTAGGGCGAGCCGCCCGGTGGCGCCCCGGACGAGGCGGGCGCGGCGGCCGCAGGCAGCCCCGGCGGCGCGCAGCCCGGGCCCAGGCTCGGCTGCTTGCGGTCCGACGTGGCGATCTCCGCCAGGGACCAGAGCTTGGGCTTGCTGGCCGGCTGCGGCCTGCCCGGCGACGTCCGGCTGCCCAGGGGCCCCTTGCCGCCGCCGCTCCCGCGGGGCGCGGCCTCGGGCGGGGGGCTTAGCGGCGGCGCCTCCAAGCCGGTGAGCGGCGACGAGATCACCGGCTCGGGAGGCGCCGGGTCCCGCTGGCGCTCCTCCTGGTCGTCCTCGTCGTCGTCCAGGTCGTCGTACTTGCTGTCCCTGCCCTCCGAGCCCGACTCACACAGGGCGTCCCCGGCCCGGCAGGGCAGCTTCTCCCCGTCGGACTCGGCGGAGCACGAGTGGTCCGTGAGCGAGTCGACGTGCAGGCTGCTCCCTGCAGGGGCGCGGGCACGGTCCGTTGTGCGCGTAGAGCCCGGACCCGGAGCCCGTTCCGCCCCCCGGCCCCGCACCTGGACCCGACCCTGGGGCGGCGGGGCCTCCCGGGAATCTCCTGGCTCTGCGCCCCGCCGGGGAGCAGGGATCCCCACGGCCTCGCGCGCGCCGCGGCCCCACTCACCTGGGTCCTCCGCCGGCGTCTCCGCACCCTCCCGCGCCCGGTCCGGGCTCCCCCCCTTGCTCCTCGCCGAGTCGTCCTCGTCTTCGTCCTCGCTTTTGTTCCGCGGGGCCCACGTCATCTTGTTCTCCTTCTTGAGGCGCCGGCGCGCGTTGGCGAACCAGGTGGAGACCTGCGTGAGGGTCATCTTGGTGATGATGGCCAGCATGATCTTCTCGCCCTTGGTGGGGTACGGGTTCTTGCGGTGCTCCTGCAGCCAGGCCTTGAGCGTGGCCGTGGCGTCCCGCGTGGCGTTCTTGCGGTACGCCGGGTCGTTGAGCTGGTATGGGTAGGCCGCGCCGCCGTAGGGGTGGTAGCTGATGGCGCCCGTCATCCCGGTCGTGTGGGCGTCGTAGGGCGCGCCCTGGAACCGACAAGAGCCCAGTGAGTGGGGTGCGAGGCCCTGGCCCACGCCAGCCCAAGGGCGATCCCTCCACCAGGCCGCGGCATCCTTTCCCACGGCGAGTCGCCCGCCCTGGAGCCGTGCTTGCCGCAGCAAAAGGGTAGGAAAAACAGAGCGGGTACTTTCAGGTTGATCACGAGAAGGGCCTCGGTCCTATTCTCGAATTTTTGAACGACTTCACTCTCCTAAAACGTTATTCCTTCCCCAAACGTCCCTAGGCTGCGGGCGCACACGCACACAAGCACGTGCGCACTCGCAGGCCCCACGGGTCCTTTCCTGATATCTAAATTTCTCCAGATACTCCCAAGTGCCGCTGCCTCCCCGTCTCCCCCTTCCCCGCCCTATAGTAAAAAAGCCACCCCACAGCCCCCGCTCCGCTCGTCACCGCTCTTAAGCTGCGCAAATCCAATTTGCAACTCAGAAGCCAGTCACCGTTTCGAATTCTTCAAATACGCGGTAATTAGCATTTTAATTCATCCTTTAAGGTTTAAATTCAAGCGTTTTCAGCCTTCGTCAAGGCCCCAGCTACTCAGTCGCTGGCCTGGAATTCCACCGAGGGCGGGCAATTGCTACAACCCCGGTAACGGCCTCAATTTCCCGATGCGTGTCGCCGGCATCGGGGCTACGCCGCGCTACGGACCCCGCGGCGCGCGGACTGACCCCGGGTCGGGGGAGCACGAGCGGGCGCAGGGAGCCGAGGTGCACTTGGGGAGCACACGCCCGCCGCCGAACAGATTTTAGGCCGAACTCCAGGGGCGCTGGGTCGGAGCCGCCGCCGGGTGCCACGCTCCCTCCCCCAACCCGGTGACTCCAAGACCCGCAAGTAAAATGCTAAGCGCGCGCAGTCACCCCAGAGGCCCCAGAGGCGCCGAGCCCCGCGCCCGCCACCAGAAGAGATTCCCTAGCCCGCTCCGGCCCGCTCGCCCATCCTCTGCGCGCGCAGGAAGTACAAATGCGGATCCGACCCCGGCAGAGTCGCACTTGCCAGGCGTCCTGGGAAAACTATCCCAGGAGCCGAGGCGGGGCGGCACGGAGCACCGGTCCCGGCCGGGGTTCATGGATTTCGCCCGCCGGTCGCGGTGCTGCGAACGCCGGCCTCTGGTCCCGCCGGCGGCGAGGCGGTCCGAGCTGGCGACTCTGTAGCCACCGCCCAGGGCCCTTTCCCAGCTCCGCCCGCACCCCGATCGGGGTCCCCGCGCCCGGGTGTGCATCGTCCCCGCCCGACCGCCTGCGCGCGGTTACCATGTAGGACGGAAAGCCTGCGGCGGCGGCGGCGTCAGCCGAGTACTGCAGCGGGCTGCCGAAGCCAGTGGCCGCCTGCGCCGTGAAGGCCGCCGAGCCCGGGTAGGGGCTGAACGCCGAGCCCGACGCCGAGCGCGCCAGCTCCTCGCTGCGCGGCGCCGCCAGCGCCGACGCGCCGTACGCTGGGCACGAGTAAAGCGCCAGCGAGCCGGGCGCCTGGTACAGGTAGCCCTGAGGGTAGGACATGGTGGGCGCGTGGCGCGGGGCCCGCGTCACGCCGAGCACCGGGCAGGGCGCGCGGGGCCCTCCATCCACGCCCGGCCGGGGCGCGGCGGCAGGCTCTGGGCCACCAGCCTTGGTCCGCACAGTAGCCCGGGCGGCCCGCGGGCCGGGGGAGTGGGGCGGCGGCGGCGGCGGCGGCGGCGGCAGCAGCGCGGAGCCGGTGGGCGCAGCCGCGCGCCAGGCTGGCGGTCGGGGTTTGGGGGAGTCTGGAGTCGGGAGTGAGGAGTTGAGGAAGGAGCGCTCGAGTTTCCGAGGGACATTGGAACGCGGAGCTGTCCGTCAAGCGCTCATCTGCATATTCGGGCGCCCGCCCCCTACCTTGCTCCGCCCGCTCCGCCCGCTCCGCCCGCTGCAGCCTCCAAGCCGAGACCGGGGAAGGGGCGGGAGCCGCGCGGGGAGGGGCGCGCGGAGCCGGAGGCGGGCGGGAGGAGCAGCAGCAGCTAGGGACGCGCAGGCTTTTGTGGCGCAGTCGCCCCGGCCCGCGGCCCGCGGCCGACCAGCCTGGCCTCCGAGAGCGACCAGGAGAGCACCCCTCCCGCTTGCACGTACTCCCAACACCCACTCCAGCTAGCTCCCCACCAGCCACCTTCCTCACCCCCCCGACCCCAAAGCGGCCACCACCCTGCACCCCGGCTCTGTCCGCAAGGACCAGGCAGAAGCCGCCCTAGATCGAGCGGGACTGACTTGGGGGGCGAATGGTCCGTGCCCCCTACCCACCGCCGAGAGGCCGGCCCAGGTGACCACGCCGGACCCCAGGGTCCCAGCCGGAAGCCGCGGGGTAATGGGGGGCGGGTTGGTGGCGCCCGCGGCCCGGGTCTTCCCAGGGACGGCGTGCGCGGCTCTCTTTTCCACCTTGTTGGGTCTAATTGCCACACCGTGCGCGGCTCCCCGCATGGTCTCGCGTCTGGTCTCCTGCCTCGGGCCGCCCAGCGTGTCCCCGCGGGACAGGATCCACGCGCCTTCTATGCAAACTGCCAGCAGGGCCCTGAGGTGAGCTTTCTGCCCCAAAGTCCATAGAGGAGACCCGGTGTCAGGATTTCCGCCGTTGTGGACATTTAACACACGCCGCCAGTGCTTAACCCGGGAAGATACTACCCCCAAAAGGTTTTACTTTATTTTGCTTTAAATACTCATCTTTCGGATTTGTGCTGTAAAACACTCGGGGGAGCGACTGGCATGGGACAGACATCCTCCGGCACGACGTAAAGACTCCCTGTCACTCAGGAAAGGACGAGAGAGCGACGGGCTTATGTCACGGACGAGGTCGGCAGCACAGTTCAGGTAACTCGCGGCTCGGGAGGCGCCTCGGGGTCCCAGAGGCGAGAGCTTTACAACACGCCCCTGGGACCCCAGGCCCCAACCCTCTCCACCAAGGGAAGGCGGAAGCGGGGCTTCTGGCGGCCCTACCCCGAGGGGCGTCACCACTGGGGGGCGCTAAGCGCGTCCACAGGGGGTCGGTGTGCGCGCGCCGGGCTGGGACCTCCACCTAACAGGTGCCTCTGCCCCTGGGGCCGTTTTGGCGGGGGACCTGTCGGGTGGGAGCTCCAGTCTGCAGCCCGCCTTCCGCCACACCTCGCCGCCCCCCGTCTTGTTGGTTTTGTAACTACAGGAACCGCCTCCGGGGTCGCGGTCCAGTCGCGGGCGCGGGCGCGGGGCAAGGTTGCAGCGCCGCCGGGAGCACCAGGCCCTGCTCCGGCCTGGCTGCCCGCGGAACCTTCAAGGCACGGTAGGGCTGCCCTTGGTCCCGGATCCAGGGGGCCAGTTACAAACTGCGGTATTGGGCTCAAGAACAATCTTAGTAGTTTCCGCCCGGAGATATTAACCAGCCTTCCCACTAGGCCCACTGGACCGCTCACCCCTGCCCCCGGTGCTCCCCCGACTCTGAACCACAGCCTCGCGCCCTCAGCAGCACCCCCATACACATTCGTCCACGCACGCCACTTCCCACGCACTCTAGGCCCCTGAGAAAACCCAGCACGGGGGTGTTAACAATGCTTCCACCCCAAGGTCCGAGTTCAGCTCATGGCAGAAATTTTAAATCAGTTATTGCAGAGTTAAAACCGGAAGAAAGGAGAGGAGAGGCCCCAGCAGCCCCGTGGAGCATGCCGTAGACAGGGTCCGTGGCATTTCTGGTCTTCCTAGGAGGGAATTAGGCCAGGAAGAGGCCGTAAAGGAGAGGTGCACGCGCTGGGTGACAAACAACGGATCAGATTGCAGGCTTTTGGATTCGCTTCCAGCTAGATGGTTTCAGTGAAAAAATCAGGTCTACTGTTTATCTCCAAGGATGACTGGCCTCGAGTATTTCCATTTCTAAAGACCAGCTCCTCCTGTGGTTTCATTAGCATTTGGGGCTGCTCGCTCCTACACCCTCCCTCCCTCTCCCTCGACCCCCCTGGGCCTGATCTCTGCCAGGGGCGGAAAAGAAAACAGCGAATTATTACAAAAACATCCCCGGTTTGGAGCAGGAGCGTATGCTCCGGATACACTCGATTTTGACATCAATTAAGTATATAACCAGACAAGTGCACGTGGCTTTGGAGGGTCTCGCGTGGCCCAGGGTGCATCTCCAGAAAGACTTGTCTCCTCTTCCTCTCTTTAGCTCAGCGCTGCTGTGAAGACAGACTCTTTCCTGGGCCTATTTTCCCCTCAGCAATTACACTCCACTGAAATCTAAATTTTCCGTACTGCTGCCTGCTACTAATAAAAACCGTCTACCTTGCACTA
The DNA here is from genome assembly GCF_030020395.1 of Manis pentadactyla. NCBI lineage: Eukaryota > Metazoa > Chordata > Mammalia > Pholidota > Manidae > Manis > Manis pentadactyla. Next base: position 140,214,238 of record NC_080020.1, on the reverse strand, counting down.
TTAAACAGTCGAATCGCACTACATGCCGTTTTTATTGGTAGTGACTGTAGCAAATTAAAATGCCTACGCAGACATTAAAACTTACGCTCTGCGTTATTGGAAAAATATAAACTCCGTTTCGCTATAAGCTCTCTGAGTCTTAAAAATTACTATTACTTTTCTTAAAGTTGGCTTGGTATTCTTTAAAATAAAATCAATCTAAAAAACACGCTGCCAGAGTCGAGGCTGGGCGCGCGGGGAGGATGGCCCGGATTCGCGGGAACTCCGTGTCGGATCAGCGCCGGGAGCTCAGGCCGCGCGGGCCGAGCTCGGTGCCTCCGGGCCCCACAGCCGCCTCCCGGGAAAGCAGACCAGCCTGCCTGGCTTGCGGCCAGGCGGGGCCGTGGAGCCGCCTGGGGCTGGCCGGGCACTTGGCTTCTGTTGCTTTGCAGCTGCCCTCCGAGCGGGAATGGAAGAGAATGAGCAGGGGAAACGACAGATCTGCTGGGAACGCACGGGCACTTGTACACTTACCTGGCGGTGGGCAGTTTCAGGGTTGCGGGGAGTCTTCCCCCTCCGCAAGTGTGCATTTAAAAAACATACGAGTTAACAACGTGACAGTTCTGTTTCTTGTCTCAACAGCAGCCGATGCACGGAGAACAATCCGGCGTGGACATACACGTTTTAAGCAGCCAGGGTCTCCTGCTGGGAAGGCTGGGAACGAGGGCCCGGCCCCAGGGTCTTCCCCTAGGGGGCGGAGGGCTGCGCGGACCGAGCGACGCACTCTCCCGGCACAGTCCGTCCTGGGGCTGCAGGGCCGCCGACCCAAAGTCGTGCGGGCTGCGAGGGGGCGCTGTGGCCCGCGGCTGCGGCCTCGTCCCGGCTGCGGTGGCCGCTGTCCCTGGCCACCGGCGGGCGGCGGGCGCCCCTGCCTTGACTCAACCCACCCCTTCCCAAGTCGGCTTATTCGAGGAAGTACAAAAATTATACTTGGGCATTTGAAAAAAACCTACGCCGGTCTTGACCTTTTTCGCAGCCTCATTTCCCTGGCCTTCCCTGGAGTTTGTAAGTTTGGTGGGAAAACAGCTACCATGTTTTTTTTTGTGTGTCACTTATGATTAGATTTACACGATTCCCCTTAAGGAACTAACAGTTGAAATTAAGTGCGTCTATGCGCCACAGCGGGTAACTGTTGTCTTCCGAGTCAGGGTCCCTCCTGTCCCAGGACTTCCCGGCGGGACTGTAGGGGGACGGCCGCCGCAGAGAGGGGGTGAGGGGCTCTGTCCTGCAGTGTCCTTTGCTTCTTTTCTTTTCCCTTTTCTGTCTTCTCTTTTCTGAAAACCGAACTACGTCGCTATGTACTGTGCAAAACCTGAGCCAACACGAACGGCGGCGCCCTCCCCCAGGCCCTGGGGGCAGCCCCTCGGTGCTCTCCGAGCACCTCTGCTTGCGTGTCCGAGGCCATGGTCTCGGGGGCTCCCGTGCGCTTCCGACAAGGAAACGTCTCCCGGGGAAACGAGCAAGCGGGGGCTTGGGGACTCGGTGGGAGGCGCGGGTCCCGCCGCGCACCCCGGAAAGGCGTGGGGACCTAGCCCGGCTTTCCAAGAGCCCGGGGGCAGCTGCGGGGCGGGGGCGCTGGGCGGCAGCCCCTGGAGGCTCGGGAGGGGCCCGGGGACGCCGGGCGCTGGACCCCGGGCCGGGACGCGTTCCTTACAGCCGTCTCTCTGCGATCCCGCGTTCTCGGCTTTGGCGCTCTCCGCCTCTGTAGCCCGCAGCCTCCTCGAGGTCTCCATAGCTAACTCGGCTCTCCGGGTCTCCTTCCGCGGGAGGCAAAAGCTCGGTGCTCTCCCCTGCTGCCCGCCTCCGACGTGCTTCTCGAAGCTTCCTCGCCCCGCCCGGGACCCTGGAGTCGCCCTCGCCCAGCGTCCGGCGGACCGGCCCCCCGGCCTCCTTCCCCGCCTCTCCTCGCCTGGTCCCCAGCGCTTCCGGCGCGTCCGCGCGGCTCGTGGCAGTGGGGCGAGGAGAGGGAACGCGCTTCGCAAAGCAGGGCCTCAGCTCCTGTGCGGGATCCGCGCTGCGGGAGACCCGGCCAAGGAGCGGCGGGGCCCCGGCCCCTTGGTCCTTCCTCGGCGGCTGCTGGGGAGGAGACAGTGTCTCCAGGGCCGGCCCTCGGCACCTTCACCCCTGCGCGCGCCCGCAGGCCCAGGAGCCCCCACCCCTCCACAGGACACACGCACGCGCACACGGAGCGGTCCGCGCGCTTCCGCTGCAGTTTTTCTGCGCAAGTAGAAACAGATAAAGAGTTGTCAGGTTTGGGTGTTTTTTTTTTAAGCGTTTCAGTAAGACAGTCCTGGGAAGATCTCAGTTCACCCCTCCCCGCCCCTCTGGCAGTGTCTGTGTCGCTTTGTCGTCCAGAGCGCACGGACGCGGTGGCTCTGGCGCGCAGGCTGAGCGTACCCAGGGGCCGCGCACACAGCGGGAGTCCCCGGAGCCGGCGAGCAGAACGATGCCCGCGCGCAAGAAAACACCGGAGCAGAAGGAAGGCGTTTCCTCCGGTCTTCTGACAACTTTTACCAAGAAGTGAGATTTTTTAGAACACGTCTGGGACCATGTTTCTTATCCTTTTGCAAACTCTTACTTCGGTTTGTGTACCCCGAAACAGCGGGGCCAGACCACTGATTCGGCGGCACCTGGCCAGGCGTGCCTACCGTGCCCTCCCCACCCTCCCGCACACTCTGTCTGACACGCCTGGGGTTGCACAAGTAGAGGGAGGGAGGTTATTATTTTTTTTCCTTTTTAAAAACTGGAGAGACTGAGATGAGGGAAAAAAATGACAAATTTGATTGCATTAAAAGTAAAAACTTCAAATGGACAGAAAATAAATCTCTGGCAGCGAGCCTGTGAGAAGATATTTGCACACACATAAATGACAAAGACCGCTTTGCAGAGTCATGAAGAATTTAATCAGTGGGTGAAGACAAGTCCCCCCAGAGGAAGAAGGGGTCAAAGCTGTGAGCAGATCCCTTGCACAGAGAGGACGGAAAAGCCATGTAGCAAAGAGGCCCAGATTCTCCACTGATGAGAACATCTCCAGACTGTGTAACACGCCACTTTACACTCACTGGATGACACCAAGCCAGGCCCAGGGTGTGCGGACACAGGGATCGCTCACTCTCTGCTGTGTTCCTTTAAATTGCTACGGAGAAATTAGGGAGACCTGGCAACCTCTGAAACAGCAGAAGATGCCCAGTCCTCTCACCCTGCAATTCCTTGCCTGACTGTCCACTGCAGAGAAAATGCCAGGCAGGGGCACAGGAGGCCCGCAGAGCACTGCCCTTGCATCGTTGTCTGCAAAGTGCAAGACTGTAGCTGTCCTAAGTGGAGGCCTGGGTGAAGAATCTGTGGCATATTTCATGGAATAGAATGTTCCCCAGGGAGGAAAGTGAATGAAGTAGCTCTACTTGTACCAACGTGAATAAATCCTGAAAGTATAAAGTTGAGGGTGAAAAAATAATAATGGGAAGAAAAGGATACGGACAAAATGATGCTGATGATGGCATCTTGCGAACAAGCAGCAATATTGTGTTCTGTTTCCAGGCTGAGGGCGGCAGCTCCACGAGTAATAGTTTATGTCTGAAAACATATCTGATGTAAATGTCATGAAATGTGAATGATTACTGACTTGGAGTGTTGATTACATGGGATTATATTACTCTGTACATTCCTATCATGTGAAATATTTGTGAAATAGTTTACATTTGGAAAACTAAAATTAAAAAGTACTGGCATTTAAAAGAAGCGCAGCACAGAAGGATAATGTGCTAATTTAGGATTTTTTTTCTTTTAAAAAAATTTCTTAAAAGTTTATATTCGTCTCTTTTTTCCTTTCTCCATTCTCCAACTCTTCAAAAAGAACAATGTCTTGTATTTGTAGTTTAGATCTTTAAGTGGACTGAGACTTGTACATCTTTGTGCCCTTATCCAGAGCATGGCAGGGAGGCAGGCTCTCTGGACAGGGGGCTCCCCAGAGCACACTGTGCATTCCATCAGGGACCTGAGATCCACGGCCTGGCCTGTGGGAAGCAGGGCCTGGCCTCTAGCCCTGCTCATGGCACATGCAGGGAGGCCCCTCTGGAGGGAAGGCCAGCACCTGGGGGTGGGTTGGGGGTTGTCCACTGGCTCCTGCAGCTGCCCATCTTTGAGGGGAGCAGTGAGCCTTGACACTGTGTAGAATTCTGCATCTTCTCTTTATATCATAGCAAACACAATTTAGAAATTTGAATCAGGAAGACAGGAGGCTGGGGTTGAGGGCCAAGGGGAAGGGCAGAGTGAAGTCTGGAAAGGAAAAGTGGGGGAGTTAGGAGGGGGCTCAGATCAGCAGGCCCTTCCCTTAGATGCCTCTCACTCCCAAGCAGGACCCCTGCCTTTCTGGCCCTGAAGGTCTTTCTAAGAAGCACTCACTCTCTGCTCCCATTCTCTCCCCTACAGCCAGATGGGCCTGGGTCTTCCCATACAGATCTGCCTGAAGCCCTTGCACAGGGGCAGAGGCCCCAAGGCCCAGTCCTACAGCCAGCCCTCCTCAGCAATGACAGTGGGCCCCACACACCACTCTCTTGGTCAGCCTGTTCAGGGCCCCACTGGAAGGAGGGCACTGTTTCCTGGGAGCCACCCTTCCTCCGAAGGCTTCCCTCTGGGACAGGGCTGATGCCCTTGGGGCTGGCTGCTGCCTACAGCTGTTGGGTTGGCTGCCCTCTTGCTTTCTGCCAGGGGCACCCTGGCCCATGGAACTCAGAATAACTAAAATAATTTTGACAAAGAAAAAAAAAGTGGGAGGAATCGTGCTACTTAATGACAGACATGACATGGCTACAGGAATCCAAACAGTGCAGTGTTGGTACAGAGATAGACATGTTAGACCATTGGGACAGAACTGGGGACCCAGAAATAGGCCCACACATAAACCTGGCTTATTTTGACAAAGGTGTAAAATGATTCAATGGAGGAAAGTTAATCTTTTCAGCAATTGGATCTCCACAAGCAAAAAACTATTAAAGTAAAATAAGAATTTCAAACCAAGTATCACACCTCATGCAAAAAAACAACCAGAATTACAGACTTAAATGTAATTATGAAATTGCTAGAAAAATATAAGAGAAAATCTTTAGGATCAAGGCCTAGGCAATAAGACTCAGCACAGAATTCTCACATGAGATACCAAAAGCAATCCATAAAAGGAAAATGTGATAAATTGGACTTTGTCCAAATTTAAAACCATTTTCTGCAAAAGATCCTGGTAAGAGAATGAAAAGATGAGTTGCAGACTAAGACAAAATATTTCCAAACCAGATATCCCACAAATGACTAGCATGTAAAATATAGAAAGAATTACTCAAACATCAACAGCAAACCAAAACAACAAAAACAAGCCAGTTAGAATTTGGGCAAAAGGCATGAACAGGCTTTTCACCAAAGAGGGGACACAGATGGCCAATAAGCACACGAACAGATGCTCAGCATCCTTATCAAGGAAATGCAATCAAAACTGCAATGAAATATATGCACAGATCAGAATGGCTAAAATAAAAAAATTTAAATAGTGATGACACCAAATGCTGGTGAAGATGCATGCAGAGACACTGGGTCATACACACATTGCTGGTGGCGATATAAACTGGTACATACACCCTAAGAGACAGTTTGGGAGTTTCTTATAAAAACTGAACTTGGAACTAGCATGCAGTCCAGCAGCTGTATTCTCGTCATCAGTCCCAGGGAAACAGAAACTGATGTCCACACACCCTCTACATGGATGTCCAGGGAGGTAGCAGCTTTATTGGTAATAGACAGGACCTAGAATCAGCCCAGATGTCCTTCAGCGGGCAAGCTGTAGAACAACTGCTCCACAATACACAGGGGTGAGCTATAGGTCCACATGGCAATTTGGATGAATCCCCAGAGAATTAGGCTAAGGCACAGAAGCCAGCCTAAAGGTTTTATGCTGCACGAGTCTACTTACAGAACACTTTTTGAAATTACAAAATCTTAGACATGGAGAACAGTTTGGTGTTTGCCAGGGTTTAGGGACGAGGAGGGGGTGGGGGAGTTGGTGGTGACGAGAGAGCAGGAGGGATCCTCGTGGTGACGGCAGTGCTCGATACCTCGACTGGCTGCTTTCAGAGACCTTCCAGGTAAGGCCGGTGTGACCATGTGACGTCCACAATCTGCAGTGTTCCCTTCTGAGCACACAAAGGGATGGCAAGCTGCCAGGGACTACAGAGCTGAGCCCTTGTAAGGGTGCAAAATCAGAAGCCTCATCTGGGTCACTGCTCTGAGGGACTTTGGTGCAAAGGGGAAGAAGCTGCAGAACTATGGGTCAGACACGGCGACTGTGGGGAACTCTAATGAGGAACATCTCTGCACGGTTCTTATTTTAAGGGAGGACTAGCAGAAAAACATGTAATGTTACCCAGGGATAAAATCAGTTCTTTGTACAATTACAGAGAGTTGGCAGGATCTTTAACTGTTTGTTTTAAAAATGTGTCGCTCTATCTATACAGAAAGATTTGCAAAGATTAAAGCAGAATTCCAAATAAAAGTTGTTCGTGAAAGATGAACTCTGCTGCATGAAAGGGGAAATGTCCACATTTTGTCCCTCCTATATTTTTTGACTTTTTATGTAAATATTTGGTGATTTTTTAAAGTTATGTATAAAAGTGATGAATTGCATGTATCTCTAATGGAATGAGAAGAAAAGTGTGTTTTTATATGTGTTATCTTTTGAAATCTCTGACTTTTCTAGATTTTTATATGACTCCCTGATAAATACATTTAGGGTCAACTTTTGTATATAGACTCTGGGTTAAGGTAGATAATCAATTATCTGAATAAGCACACACGTATTTCTAATTCATATTTAACATTAGAAATATTTTTATTTATCTCTTCCCACATATTGAAAGTCTTATGCCCTTCAGCACTGTATATTTATTTATCTTAAAATAAGCATAAAGATAAAATATACATAAATTTACATAAAAGTTTCAAAACTAGATCAACATGACTAATAATAAATTCACTAAATACAGTTTTTTAAATAAAATTCTTGGCAATTATTTTCTCTAGAAAATGACATCAGGATGCACAAGCACTGTTCAAAATTACTTGGAACTATTATTTTACTGTTATCAAATTTATACACAGATTTATTTACTTCTGTGTTAATTTTAGGGCTTTTCCCCTTTTTCACTGAATTCTAGTTTTACATAATAACTTCAATGGTTTAAAAGTTATGGAGAGTGTGCTAGAATATCTGACTCCTTACATCCCTCCTAGCCAATATTTGGCTCTTCCTTAATTCCCAATAATAACTTGCATTTCTCTTTGCAAGTGTCAGCAAAGATATGCGTTCATTCATGGGAATAAATAAATCCGTTCCCTCTCTTAGATAAAAGATAGTCTAGTACACATACTCTTCTACACCCTGCAGTTTTTCTTAATAAATCAAGGAGATTACTACAAATTAGTATGTGGAGGTTTTCCTCCTGTTTCGAGAAGTGTTTCAATAGTATCCATTTGCAGGATGCATGGCAGTCATTCGTGCAGTGCCTGGGGAGGGGTGTTCGTACGGTGGCTGCATGTCTGCTGTTGCAAACAGGGCTGTGGCCGCTGCCTTCTGAAGAGGCTGTCACGTGTTTGTTGCAGGCACAGCTTCAAGGTAGATTCTGAAAGTGAAGTGAGATTCTGTATTTGTCTGGCCTCCATTCATCACAGTGTCAATGATATTAACTACAGATAATCTTATTTTCTTTATTCCTTATGATCTGGCATTTGGGGCCCTTGCAGATCCAGTGACAGAGAATGCCCTTCCCAGGCCTGGCTAGTTCTTAGAGACACTTCTTGGAGGAAAGGCTGAGCCCTTTGCTAGGAGCACGTATTTCACGCGCAAACCCACCAATCCTGAGACAATAGCCCCACCTTCTTATCTGACTCCCACACACCATGCCTGTATCTTCCCATGGCCCAAAATCATCCCAGGGCCAGTACCGGGCAATGGAAACCACCCCTATGTCAGAAAGTCCACCAGGATTATTCAGATTAGCCGTTTCTAAACTGCTGACCCGCCCAGTACAGGCTCCGACCTAGACCCTTGCCTCACTCATGCTTCTGCTTGCTCACCAGGCAGCCATGCCCTTCTCTCTTGGGAAAGGTGAGTAGTAAGTTCTTTCAGTGGCATTGACCTTCCCATGCCAGACCTCGGCTCCCCTCATCACTTAAAACCCCACAAGTACGTGTCAGAACCAAGTGGCATTTCACTGTGGCTTAATTTGAATTTTCCAAATAACTAGTCATGTTGATGAACTCTTCCTGTGCTTGTTGGTCATCCACAGATCTTCTTTTCTGAAAGTGTCTGTTCAAAATGTGGCCTCTAATTATTGCACTATAGAAGTTCTCTATATATTCTCCAGGTTTATGTTTGGTGAATATTTTCTCCCAATATGTGGCTAGCCTTTTCAATCTTTTCCTTTTATCAGTTGGATTTTTCAACAAGCAAAACTTTCAATTTTAATAAAATCCAATTTTTAAATATTCTTTTTGCTTCATGAGGTGTGTGTGTGTGTGTCCTATTAAAAGAATATTTGCCTAATCCAAGGTTATGATGAATTTTGCTTTGTAATTTAATTTTTTATGGTTTTAGCTTTTACATTTAGGTCTATTATGATCCATTTTGGAGTAATTCTGTTTATGGTGTATGGTAAGGGTCAACATTTATTTATCCCCCAGTAGAGCATCTAGTTATTTCAATGCCTGTTATTGAAGACTACACATTTCTCACTAAATTATCATGGCATTTTTGCCAAAAACCAGTTGACCCTTTGAGTATGGGTCTATTTCTGGCTTCTCAGCTCTATTCTACTGAGATACGTTTCTATTCTTAGCCCATTATCATATCATTTATTTATTGCCTCTTTCTAGAAAATCTTAAATCGTGTAGTATAAGTTTTCCACCTTTACTTTTCTTTCATAAAATTGTTTTGGAAATTATATTTCCTTTGCATTTCTATGTAAATTTTAAATTAGCTTCTCAATTTCTACAAAAAGCCCCACTGGGGTTTGACTGGAATTTAATTGATAATATCAAGCAATTTGTAGAGAATCGCTCTCTTAAAAGTTATTAATTTATTCAATCCACAAATATACTATAGTTTTCCTTTCATTTAGGCTTTCTAATATTTTTCTTAGGAATATTGTATAGATGTTGGTGTAGAGTTTGAATATTTATTAAAGTCATTTCTAAATATTTGATTTATATATGCATGCTATTGGGAATGCATTCTTGCAATATATTTTCAAATAGTGTCCTGTGAGTATATAGAAGTATAAAAGATTTTTGTATATTGACCACATGTTCTGCAATCCTGCTAACTTTGGGTATTAGTAATATTAACTTTTCTGTAGTTTTTAAAAATGACTTGATGGAATGGTTATACCTTTTGCAAATTAAGATTTTATTTTTATCATTCCCATTTGTTTGCATTCTATTGCATTTCAGTCTTTATTGCACTGACCAGGACCTCCAGTACTGGGGGACCAATGTGTGAGAGGAGAGGCGTCCCTGTCTTGCCATGATACCAGTTATGAAACTCAGTCTTTCTTCATGACAAATGCTGCTGCTGCAAATTTTGAATGAGTCCTAAATCAAGTTGAGGAAGTTTCCCTCTACTCCTAAGTTGCTAAGAGTTTTGTCATGAATGAGGATTGCACTTTTTTTATAACATTTTTCCATATCAAGATAAACATATTTTTTAATTAATTATGTTAATATGGTGTATTACTTTAAGCCAACCTTGCATTATTGGGATTAACTCCACTTGGTCATTGTCATATTATCACTTTATAGGCCAATACATCCTATGAACATAGAAACAAAATCCTCCACTGTATTAGTGAATCAAGTCCAACAGCATATCAAAGGATAACACTGCATACACAATGGGGCTTATCCCAGGAGCTTAAGGTTGACTCAACTTAGGAAAAATTAGTCAACCTACTTTATTATATAACAGAATAAAAGAAAATCATATGATCATTTCAGTAGATGCAGAAAAAAAATATTTGACAAATTTATTTTTATTGACATTCTTTATTAAGAACATTCAGAAAACTACAGATAGAATGAAATTCCTCATTCAAATGACAACAACATTCACCTAACATTGACATCACTTCTAGTTATGAAAGATTGAATACCTCTCAAGATTGGGAGAAGATAAGGATGCCTTTTTCTTCCCAACATGGTACAGGAGGTCTTAGTCAATGTAATAACACAGTAAGTAAACAAACATGAAATAGGCAAATATGACAAAAATTGGAATGGTTTCCCAGAAAACACAATTGTGAGAAATGAAGTATCTATTAGAATTAATATATGAATTTAGCAAGGTCAAGGATACAAAGTTCATATTAAGAAATTGCATTTCAAGAAAGTGGCAAAGAAAATAGGAAATTTAATTTAAAAAATTCTACCTATAATATTGTTTTCAAATAGGAACAAGTTAAACCCAATGTAATACACAAGACCTATGCAGAAATTACAAAATAGTGCTGAGAGTGATTATAGGAGATGTTAAGTAAAATGAGAGATACACCATGATCATGGACTGGAGATCTCCATAGGGCTTAGATATCCATTCTTCCCAAATTGATAAGCAAATTCAGTACAATGGCAATTCACTTCAGTAGGATTTTTTGTAGAGACTAATAAAGTGATTCTAAAGTTTATGTGGAATTACAAAGGGCAAGATCAGTCAAACAATTTTGAAGAAGAGCCAACCTGGAAAGCTTCTGCTACTTGACTTCAAAACTTGCTATAAATTTACAGTAATTAAGACATTTTGAAGTTGGTGAAAAGATAGACATATTGATCAGTTTAACAGAATAGAGAACCTAGAAATAGATCTACACATGTATGATGACTTAATTTTCATATAAATGCCTTGGGGCAAGAACAACTCAGTCTCCATAAGAAAAAAAAATTGTGTCTCCTACTTCACTTTATATATCAAATTATTTTAGAATGAATTGTAGACCTAAATTCAAAAGCTAAAGCATGTATTAAAAACAAATATGCTATAAATTACAATTTTGAGTAAATTACAATTTAGGGGTTCTGGTAACAGTTACACTAATCTTGGGCAGATTATCCAGCTCTGGTGAACTTCAATCTTTTCATCTGTAATTCAGGCTAAAATTCCTTCCTTAGAAGGCTGCTCATTAGAAAAAAAATAATCTGGGAACCTCACATGTATACTTAGTGTGTTTAAGCCTGGAGCCACAGGAGGATGGAGGACAAGAAGTGTTTCCTTCCCTGGTTTCAACTTATCTATAATGTAGGTTTAACAGTTCTTTTTATACATTACTTTTTGGCAAAGGAAGATACGGAAATCAACCTTACCCTGTTAAGATTGTATTTTAGTGTCACCTAATGGAGATGATGGCAACAGACACTTGTTTTAGAATAAATTCAGTGCAGTCTGGGAGAGAAATAGGTAAATAACTATAGCCTCCAGAACCTGGTTTGACACAAGCAGAGAATACAGGTTTCTCTTCAATTCATACATGAAAAAGATCTATGTGCTAATTACTAAGAAGCCAGATTACATACTCAAGTGACAGAAATGGGGGTGCATGGATGTCACCCCTGAGATTCTATGCACAGCCAGGATATAGCTTTCCTTTGGGAGGATAGAAAAGCACTTTTAGGAAAAGTTCACAGGATGTGCTGCCCCCCTGTGAGCAGGGCAGGCCTGCTGTGAGTCTGAACTTGTCTGGAAGCAGGTTTTGATCTGAATCAACCAAGGTATTAAAATGAGGCACTAATATTTTAAATGGAGCCACTTAAATCCACAGTAGACTCGGCACGGCTTTTCGAAGAGCAAGGAGGATGCTCCGGAAGGAGCTGTGACAGAAGGCTGTGCCCACAGCGTGGCTTCTTGTTCAAAGTGGCCCTGGACTTGGGAGGTGGCGCCAAGTGGCAGAGTTGAGAATGGGAGCCCGGTGACATGCTCAGAAAAAATCCTTTCTTCCAAAGAAGGGAGGCTGGATGCCATTTGGAAGTGAGGGGGACAAAGACCTCACCTCCGTAAGAACGACCCACGGCAGGAGAATGCCAAGTAGCTGGCAGAGATCGTGGAGAAGAAATGAACAGCTGATGCTCTCCAGTAAATGAAGAGTTCTGAGGCCTCTTATGCTCCCCTGGACATGGTTCAGCAAAGAGCTGGCAGCCTGGAGTGGGGAATTCAGTGGGAAAGCAAGTACATAGTGAAAATAAACACAAAGACTTTGATGTAGGAATTTCACAGGAGCTGAATACTTTTGTGACACATCTTTGCAATGATGCTTTAGTTTATTAAATTCTGGGAAAGGGACAGTGACTTATGTAGGCTGACTCTCAAGGGCGGTGACCACGCGAAGCTGTGGGAACGTGCCCTGCAGCCCCCAGGAGAGCACCCACCATGCACATATGATGTTCTCTGATCATGGTCAGTCCATGGCTGCTCAGCAACTCTTGACGCAGTGGTGTCCAGGCTTCCCGTCTCCCACCCCGCCCCCTGGCCAGAGCACTGCACCTGCCAGCTGTCCTCCATCCTTAGAAGCAGAGGTGTGAGAGAATCTGGTATCATTTTTTATTTGACCTCATTTTTCCATTTAATTCATTAGCTGTCAAATACGCCAACAAGGACCTTTTGAAAACTGTTAGTATCTGAGCTGTTTCCCCCCAAAATCGTAACCACGGGAGCTCAGAATGTGATGGCATTTGGAGAGCAGGTCTCTAAAGAGGTGACTAAGGAGAAATGGGGTCACTAAGGTGGGCCCCAATCTCATGTGACTGTGGCCTTATAGGAAGAGGAGATTAGGATACAGTCACATGCAGGAGGACTGCAGGAGGACACCTGTCTAACAGCCAGAGAGGGGGGCCCAAGAGAAACCAGCCTCACAGAAACCCTGGTCTTAGACTCTGTCCTGCAGAACTGAGGGGCAGGAAAGTTACCCACCCGCAGTCTGGGGTCTTTGTTCCTGCAGCCCGAGCAAGCTCCTGGAAGAGCCTGCCAGTGAGGGCCACCAGGCTGCCGCGGTGAATACCACGGTAAGTCAAAAAACAAAAACCAAAGCAAAAACAATAGAGGGTCTCTTCTCACATTGGGGTGGAGGCAGACATTCACCAGCTAACAAGTCCCCCACGCCCACGTGAGCCTCCCACAGCCTTTCTGACAGTGACTCGTGCCTCTGCTGGATCTGCAGCAGCCTGACACCTACTGCACTCAACCCCATAACCAAATGAAAGGAGAACGCGATCTGCCCCTCATTCTTCCCAGCTGCCTTGTCTCTGGAGACAGTGCTGAAAACACAGGTGAGGGTTTTATATTGGCAGAGATCACTGGCAGACTTCCTGAGGGCCGGAGGTGGTGAGGAGCTGTCTGTGCCAACATACTACAGGCCACTGGGTGACACACCATGCCGCTAGCCAATGCAGATACCAAGGCCACGGTCTTCCCCTGAATTTTGTGCAAATTGGGTAAGAAGGGCTGTCAGTGAGATGTAATCTTGTTTCCTTTGGGAATTTGCTCTGGTGAAGCTGGAATATTTTAGTTATTTGCACACTTACTGCATCCCTACTTTGTAGAGAGGAACTTAGCGTTGTGAAAGCAAGAGACAGATCATAAAGCACAAGAGCTTCTTCCTCTGCCCACTAGAAGATACGGAAAGACACGCACGCCAGCCCTTACCAGGCTATGTGGCAGATACAATGAGATGCACAGAGTGCTGGAATTTCAAACAGGAATCTGAGTCTACTGCCAGCGCGCAAGGTGACTTTGGCCCCTGTGCAGAAGTGCGTCTGGCGCCAGGATCTCTGGGCCGTTCCCCACCCTGCTTTTGCACAGCGATATTCATCTCTGAGGTTCCTGGTTTCCCTTCACCATCTCTCTGGAGGTCGTGTTAAGCCTTCTGGGACTGAAAGGTGCTTAATTTCAATTTTGGAGTATCACAGTGTCCTTGCTGATGAGCCTGCCCCTCACCGAGGGCCATTTCCTACCTGGTCTGTGACCAACGGCCACGTGAGCACGGGCCCTTGCTGTCGGGTGCAGTGATGCCCAGAGGGCATGGATCTCAGTGAGCTGGTCATTATAGCCGATTTGGTTCTCAAGCTTGTGCTGTAGGAGTGAAATAGGACCGAGTTTCTGTTGGGAGGTTCCGCCAATGGAGAGACTTTTGTGTGCAGGGTCCACACATCCGATGAGCACAGGTTTGCGGTCAGGTGCCCCGGGTCCTCACAGGGCAGATGCAGATCAGGGAAGCGATGTGTTGGAGGAGGGCCAGGTGTGGCGCAGTGGCGGCCAGGCTGCACTGAGGACCTGAGAGCTATCTGGTGTCAAGGAGACACCTGTCAGAGGTGACCTGGCAGAAGGGTGCTTAGTGACGAGTGCCAGGAAGAACAGGAAGAGAGCGGAGGCGGCTGGAGGGTGAGTTTATATGCCCCTGTGGCAGATGGTCAGGCTGAGGGTGTGACATCTGAGCAGAAACCTGATGGAGGGAGAACAGGTTTCCAGAGGCACCAGGGCGTGGAAGGGTTTATCCAGGGAACGTGGACATGGACTTCCAAAGACTTAGAGGGAACAGAACATGGATCCACACTATTCCCATTTCTGTGGCCAATGTAAAAAATGACCACAAATGGGGTGGCTTGAAACAACAGGAATTTATGGTCTCCTAACTTCAGAGGCCAGAAGCCTGAAGTCATGCTGCCAGCTGGGCTCAGGTCCTCACTGAGCCCATGGGAGATGGTGGGTCTTGCTTCCTGCAGCCTCTGGGGCCCCAGGCATCCTGCCCCTGGGCTGGGGCTACATGGCTCAGGTCTCTGGCTCTGGCATCACACGCCTTCCCTGTTGAGGGTCCCCTCCTTAGCTGTAGGCCCACCCTGATCTGTGCTTATCCTTACCCTACTTATTTTGGCAAAGACCTTATTTCTACCTGGGTTCTGTGTGGACTTACCATTTTCTGTGTGTATGGGAATAGTGATTCAAACAGCTACATATGCAGAAAATGCAGCTTTTCAGGGGAATTCAGAATCCGTGTGCCACCTTAGGAGAGAACGTTCAGTGACTTCTTTCCAAAAGTGGGGCAGGGAGACTTTGGTGGACATAAGGGGTCCATAGCAAGAACAAAGCCACCCCCTTCTGCTCAGAGGGCAGGCCCGCTGTGCTGGCCCCAACCTCTGCCTTCCCCTGATCTCTGCTGAGCCTGCCATCCCACCTCCATTTTCAGGGTCTGCAGGTCGCCTTATGGCTGCCCAAATTAAAATCTCCCACAGGGCCCCTGCACCCAGGCTGGTGGGCTCCCACCTCACCCTGTTCCTCTCCCCAGCTGCCTGCCCCCAGGTTGTGGCCCAGCTGGCAGTGGGGTGGAGCGCAGCACTTCACGCATCCCCCTGGCTGTGTGAGGCATCCGCCTCAGTTAGGGGCCTGTGCTCAGGCGCATCTAAGGAGCCATGTTCTGGTGGCCTGAGGCCAGCAGCCCCTCGCCTTGTTCCCTCCCTGCCCCCAGCCCTCTGCCCCCAGCCCCCTCCCTCAGCCCTGCTAGAATGTGCCCTCTGGCCCCACATGCCTCCAAAGCAGGTGAAGGGCGCTCCTGGCTGCAGCTGGTCCGGCCTGTTTCCACAGCAGCCTCTCCAATGCAGGAGCCTCGGTCATCCCAGAGGCTAACCTGCTCCGGGGGATCCATGGCCACAGAGCTCAGCTCAGGGGCCTTGGCGGCAGGCACAGGTGGGGCACCACACCTGCTCCCCCATGCTTGCCGTCCATCTGCCTGCCCGCCCAGCTCTGCCTGTGAGGCCCACAGGCTGAAGCAAGAGGCTGCGCCGCCCTCTGCCTGGAGTTTCTGGCCTTTCCCAAGGTCAGGAGGAGACGGGACGGCTGGGGCCAGCTTGCTTTCAAGACAATAGCAGCTTCAGACTTGGGTTGGCCTGCTTGGCCCCAGAAACAGCCACCTTCCTCACCCTGACATCAAGCAGGCCCGGCCCAGCAGGAGGAACCACCTGCGCCCGCTCTGTCTCTGGAAGGGTGGCATGACCACGATTTCTGAGTGGGCCTCTGCCAACAGCCAAAACATCAGTCCCAATTTCTTCAGAAGGGCGCATGCTGACAGAGAGTTTTTAATGTGAATTCTTCTGCCAGCTGTTACCTAATACATTTTATGTGACCAAATATATGCAATACTGGAAAATGAAAGAAAAGCAAATGCTTAACGTTGTTCACAGAAAATCTGTAAAAAGATGCATGGCTTAAGTTGATGAATGTTTTCAGAATTCCCCAAATAAAAAGTATGCAGGTAACAATAATATTATAAATTAACAATGTGGTGGCCTCCAAATGGCCTACCTGGAAATTAAATAACATTAAAACAACCAATGAAAGCTCAAGCTACTGGTGAGTGTGTGCGTGAATGTGCTCAAGGTGGAGCAGAAATAGAAGCTGTATATTTTTGACATGAATATAAATTAAGCTTTTGTATGCCATTTTGAAACATTTACAAAATTTAAAATCTTGATAATCTCTGAATAGGAATTCTGTTTCTATAAATCTCAACTATGGATACCCAAAATATGTGTTAGGGGAGTTTATTACAGCATGTTTGAAATGGCCTAAAATTGGAAATGGCTTTAACATATGGCAGGGGAAGTCCAATAAGTAATGGACGGTTCTGTAGCTCTTCAAATCATTGTTCACGCAGGTCACAGACATCCTGAAATATCTGTTGAGCCCCACACCATGTGGTTAAAGTGTTCAGGTTCTGAGGAATGGCATAGGGAGAGTGTGATGAATGAGTATGCGTTCATATCACTGCTCTACCTTGAGTATGTAGCATTTTATAAATAAAACAAGAGAAGATGGAAAATAGGTTGTTGGTCCAATACATTATGATGAAACCTCATAGTGGAATATTAACTAGACACTGAAAAAGAATGAAGCATGGATGGTAAAGAAAGTATGATCTGCACATTTATGCATGACTAAAGCTTAGGAAAGCTGAATGAGAACTGCCTCTCTTCTTAATAAGTGGTCATGCGGGACATCCTTCCCCAGTACTGATGACTGATTTGAGCGATTTCAATGACAGGCTGTTTTCAGCCAATGTAACAAAACCTTCTCTTTGTCCTGCCTCCTCTTTAAAGAGCAGTGATGTCTCCAGCAGGTGGTTTTGAATTGTCATAAAGGCTGGGAAACCCAGAGCTTAGGGGCCTGCCTCGTAGCAAATCACCCCCAGCCCAGGAATACTGTTGATAATAATAAAGCCCTGTTTTCAGCTAGATGCATGGTCACATGGACTTGACTCCATTTCCCAGGATGGGTGGCTGGGTAGGCCACGTGACTGGGAACCGGCCCGTGGGCTGTGCGCAGAAGGCAGCATGGCTTCCAGCAGCTCCTGGAGGTGGAAGGCCCACTGCCGTTCCTTGTCTCCTTCTCCTGGCTAGAGCACCGCTCAGCTGCCCCATGAGGGAGCTGCAGAGACGATGTGCCCGTCGGGTGAAAAGGCATGGAGGGGCCGTGGGGTGTCCCGCACCTGCTGGGCCTGGACCGGGCCACATCCCGACAGCCCAGCAACCCCTCATGTTCTGGTTTCCTGTCCTTCACAGGTGGACCAAGTCCACACAGAAGCATGTGGGCCTAATATTTTATTTACACGCATTATACACGAATACATTGTTCCTGTTAACAATTTTAAGATTATGGCTAAAGTCTAGATTCCTGTGGCTGCTGTAATTGCTACAAGCCAGGCGGCTCAACACACAGACATCTGCTGTCTCACAGCTCTGCAGGCCAGAAGGGTGCTCTTGGCGTGAGGTCGGATCCAGAGCAGGATCCGTTTCGGCCCCCTCCTGGTGTCTGGTGGGTGCTCGCAGTCCTGGGCACCCTTAGCTGGCAGCCACCTGCTCCCTCTGTGCCCACGGCTCCTCCTGGGTGTCTGTGTGTGCGTGTGTCTCCTCTTTGCTCTCTCATAGAGAGACCTGTCACTGGATTCAGGGCTCCCGGAAGGACCTCACGCAGAATGACTTCATCTCAGTGGCTTTAACTTAATTATACCTGCAAAGACCTTTTATCCAGCTAAGGTCCTCCTCACAGGTTCTGGGGTAGGATGGGGGCACAACCCTCTGGGGGCCACCATTCAACCCACTAAAGACCACTACCCTGGCCTTGCTTCCCTCCCCAGACCTGCAGAACTTTCTGCAAGCATGCTCTGCATGCGTGTGTACAGATACCTAAGGCATGTATGTGTATGTAGGGGCATGTGCACCTATGGACACGTGAGGTTAACTTCAATAACTTGTCCCTAGTGAACAGAATTCAGCACAAATGACAGGCCCTCGATCCTGAGACCAGCTCCCATTTTGGGGGCACCTTCTCCCTTGCTCCTCAGATCGCTGGCTCCAGGAGAAAACAAGCTTTGTGTCACGAGGCAACAGTGTGAATGGGCTTAGGTGGTGACGACTGGCCTGACAGTCCCATTTTTGGGCCAGGAATAGGGTCCTCCTCCAGGTCGGTCCCAGGGGGCCACAACCCAGCCATCGGCTGCTCTACGACCTCACCTGAGGTTTCAAGTCAGTCCTAGATGTGAGCCAGAGACTGTGAGCTAAGAGGCTCAAGGGGAGGTGGGACAGGTTCTGTGCACCACAGCGCAGGCTCCATCACTGCACCTTGGAGAGTTTTTCAAAGCACCAAATCCCTTGCTTTTTATCGACTGCGTAGCGTCGCGCTGGTTTAGTTTTTCTACTGACTCCAGCTTGTGCTGGTTATTTACATACCCAAGATAACTCCACTGTGTCTAGGTTTTAAGGTGTATTTCTATAGGGTTTTAATTATTTTCCTCCTTCCACCTTGAATTTTACTTATTTGTGCCTGTCACTAACTTTTCCTATCAGGATTTATGTATAGTTTGGATCTTATTTCTTTTCAAATCATCTTTTCAAAGGTCTTTTGCTTCATTAAGAGACATGTGCTCTAAGATTTACTTATTTATTTAAAATACTTTGAGATTTCTATATGCAGTGATAAATGCCCAATTTCTGTGACAGTTTTATGAATATTTAAAAAGGAATGTGCATCCTCTAATTTTCGGTTTCTATACTGAAAGGCAAATCAGACCAAGCATATTAAGTATGGAATTTAGTTTTTCTATTTTTCACTTCGTTGGTTAGTTTTTGAGATTTCTGTTCATGTCTCAGCAAGATTGAGAATCCCCTCCTCACCTTTACTTGCTTTGTGTGTTTTTAAGCTGTGTTGTTGGATGCAGACCTGTTTCTGACTGATTTGTTTCCTTTGTGCATTATTCCTGTTTTTCTGTGACATCCAGCTTTGTCCATTCTGTAGCGTTCACTCTGGAGCCTAGTGTATTTCCTGTCAATACCACTCTGGCTGCTTGCTTTTCATTAGCATTTGATGGGCTTTATGTGTCCTTGTTTTTTCAGCCTTCATGTTTTGGTGTCTCTCTTCAATTGACTTGTAAGAGGATATTTTTTAACCTAATTTGTAAGGGGCTTGTTCGCAGCATGAATGTGTCTTGCTTGAGACTTACCATGAGTACTGATCTACTCAGCTTTTCTTCTCTGCATATTTTTTGTTCTCCTAAATAGCATGTTTTCCAGTTTCATCCTGTGGAATTGGCCAGGTTTTCTTGGATATTTCCCGATATCTTGCTAATGGTATTTTTAAGCATCATTATTAGGGAATAATTTTAAATGTACTCCTTTTGTGGGCTGTTAGGAATAAAACAGCTACAAACATTCATGCACTGCACTCTGTATGGAATGTGCTTTCACTGCTCTTGGGTAAATGCCTGGGAGTGCTGGCACACACAAGAAGTGTAGGTTCCACTTCATAAGAATCTTCCAAACTGCCTTCCCAAGAGGCATATCACCTTACATTTCAAGTCCTTTCCCCAATAACTTGCCTTGCCATCTTGGTAGGGAAGAAATTGACCACCTATTTCTAGGTTATTTATTCTGTTTCGTTGATTTACGTGTCTATTCTCACATCAACACAGCATGGACTTTATTACTGTAGCAAACTTTGAAATCAGACATGCAAGTCCTCCATCTCTGCTCTATTTTAAAATAGTGTTGACTCTTCCAGGTCTTTTGCATTATCATGGATGTTTTAGAATCAGCCTGCCATTTTCTGCTGAAAAGCTTGTTGGGATTTTGATTTTGATTGCAATGAATCTACTGATTAATTGAAGGGCAGTTGATAGTATAACAAATTGAGAGTTCTAATTAAGGTACATGATAAACTTTGCCATTTATTTAGGTTTCTTTAATTTTCCTCAGCAGTATTTTGTAGTTTTCAGTATATAGTATTGCACACATTTCTATTTTTTTCTACATAATATTTTTGATGCTATTGATAATAGATATTTTTAAATAATTTAAATATTTTTTAATTGCTTACTGCTAAATTCATTTTTGATTGCTTATTGCTAGCGTAAGTATAATTATTATATACTGAGCTTTTATCATATGTCTTTGCCAAATTCCTTCCTCAATTCTAGAAACTTTTGATGATTCCTTAGTATTTACTAGATACAAAATTATGCTATCCACAAATAAAGACATTTTTATTTCTTCTTTTGCAATCTGTATGACACTTGCTTCTTTTTTGGGCCTCATTGCACTAGACAGAACCTCTGGCACAATGCTGACTAGAAGTGGCAGGAACAGACATCCTTGGAGACCAGAATTCATTCTCTCACCATTAAATTTGATGCTGATTGTAGGTTAACTGGAGATGGTCTTCATTAGTCTGAGGATGTTATCTGTTCCCTTAGTTTGCTAAGTTTTTAGTCATGAATGCGTGTTGAAGTTTGCTAAATGTTTTTTCCCATCTATTGAGGGATTTTTCTTCTTTATTTTATTAATATGGAGCATTACATTGATTAATTTTCAAATGTTAGTGAATCTTGAATTTTTGAGATGAACTCTGGTCTTACTAATATTTTTTGTTTACTGCTGGTTTTAATTTGCTAATATTTTGAAAAAGAATTTGCATCTGATTTTTCATGTTGGATTTTGGTAGTTTTCTTATGTTTTTGTCTGGTTTTGATATCTTGGTATCAAAGGAGTTCTGCTTGAAAAAACTGAATTTTTTTTCTTCCTCTATTTTTCCTGAAATATTTTATGTATTATTATTATTAATATATCAAATTGTTTTGCTACATTATTAATATATCAAAAATTTTAGGCCCAGTGACTTCACTGAAGTCACTGGGCCTAGAATTTTCTTCATGAGGAGGCTCTTAGTTATAAATGTAATTTTTAGATAAATACATAACTGCAGATTTTCTGCTTTTCCTTATGTCTGCCTCCTTCTAAGAGATGTCTCCATTTTATTTAAGAGGTTGAATGTATTGGCATAAAGCTCTTTTTAATCTTCACTTATTATCTTATTAATGTCTGGGGATCGATAGCAATGCACCTTCTTTGATTCTTGGCATCAGCAGTTTTATATCTTCTTGTTCAGTCAGCTAGAGATTCATGAATTTATGGATTTTTTCAAAGAATAAAATTTTGGTTTAATTTATTTTTCCTTACTAGTCTTTTTTTTTTTTTCATTTCACTGATTTCAGCTCTGATCTTTATTATTTCCCAGCTCTTATTTGGGTTTACTTTGATCTTTCTCTCTTTCTTTTCTTTTTTTGTTCTAAGCTTGGAGGCTTAGACTGTTGATTTTTCACTTTTCTTCTTTTCTAACACAAGCATTTGATACTATAAATTTCCTTTTAAGCCCTGCTTTTGCTGAAGGCTGCAACATTTTATATGCTGTGGTTTCATTTTTATTTACTTTGAAACATTTTCTAATTTCCCTTTATCCTTGCCATCTCCTTTGACCCACTGGGTTGTTTAGACATATTTTGCTTAATTTCCAACTACTTGGGAATGTCATGAATGTATTCTTATTGTTTATGTCTAATATAATACTTCCATGTCAGAGACTATACTCTGTATAATGTCATCCCTTCTAAATTTATTGAAACTTATTTCATGGTCCAATATTTGGTCTGCATTGGTGGTGGTGGGGTTTCAAATTCACTTGGAAAGTCATTCTGTTGCTGTGAAGTGGAGTGTTTTATAAAGGTCAGTTTATTAAATTTGTAGGGCAGTGGTGTTTAGATCTTCTATGCCCTTAATGATTTTCTGCCTGCTCACTTTATCAGTTGCTGAGAGAGGAGTATTAATACCACCAACTACTATACTTGTCTATTTCTCCTTCACTCTATCAAATTATTTTGTCTCATGTATTTCAACACATTATTTTTAAGTGCATGTAAGTTTAGGATTGTTAAATCTTCTTGATTAATTGAGTATTTTATCATTATGAAATATCCATCCATATATATAGTAATTTCCTAGTTTCTAAAGTCTGATATTAAGATAGTCACCTCATCTTTCTTCTGATTAGTATTGGCATTGTATACCCTTTTATGCCCTTGTATTTTAACCTAGCCCTGTTCTTATATTTGAAACTTATTTCTTATAGGTGGTAGATAGTTGCAGCTTGCTTTGCTATCACCTCCAACAGTCTCTGCCTTTTAAATGGTGCTTTAGATCTTTTATATTTAATGTAACCACTGTTATGATTTGGCTTAAGTCAACCGTATTGTTTTTTGTCTCATCCACTCTTTTCCTTTATCTTTTCCTGCCTTTCTTAGATTGAATTCCAAATACTTGGGATTCCACTTTATCTCCATTATTGGCTTATTAGTTATGCATCATTTTCATTACATGTTTTTAACAGCCTCTAGAGTTTACAATATGCAAATTTAATTCAGTAGAGCCTACCTTTAAATACTATATATCTGCAATAAATGTAAAGTGAGACCCTTATAAGACATTTCCCAATGTAATATATTTTACTTATACTTGTGCTATAAACTTCATAGTATATTATTACATTTTGCTTTAAATGATCAATTATTGTGTAAAAAATTCAAAGTGAAAAAAATAACCTTAACATTTGTCTATGTATGTACCATTTCTGGAGCTCTTTATTCCTTTTTGTAGATTCAAGTTCCATCCAGAATTAACTTCATCATGAAGATTTTAAGTTAACATTGCCTGTAGTACATATATAATGGTGATAAATTCTTTCAGCTTTTATTTACCTGGAAAATCTTCCTTTTGCTTCATTTTTGAAAAATACTTCTGTGAACACAGAATTATAGGGTGACTCTCCCCTTTCAGCATTTTATAGGTATTTTTCATTGTCTGTTGCTCTTCATTGATTCTTAGGAGAAGTCTGAACTATTATCTTTACCCCTGTCCCCCACCCCATCATCATGTTCCCCCACACCTAACCCCAGCTGCCTTCTGTGATTTCCTTTGTATTTATCTTGATTGAGCTTTGGCATGTTCCTTCACCAATTTGGAAAAAAAAATTCATCATTATTTATTCAAATATATTCCTGATCCTTTCCCTTTGTCAGAGACTTCAAAGATTTTTTAATATTTTTCACAGGCCACTGAGACATCAGATCTTTCCTTTTTATAGTCTTTTTCCCCCTCTCTGTCTCCTTTTTGGATATTTGATAAAGGAATTTTGGATAAAGATATTTCTATATCTTTAAGTTCCTAATCTTTCCTTCTTCAGTGTATAGCTCTACTTCATTCTTTCTTTCTGGTGGTTGCATTGTATTCCATGTCATAAAAGTAGAATGCCATAATTTAGTCTCCCATTTCTCTAATAAAGGCATGTATGCTGTTTCTAGTTGTTTGATACTTGCAATAATCCTTCAACAAACATCCTTGTGTATGTATTCTTATTTAATTTTATTTCTGTGTGATAGAGTCTAACATCAGATACTACTGAGTCAAAAGGTACATATATTTTTCCATTTCAAAATTGTTGACAAATGTTGCTTTCCAAATATTCTTTCTCAAACACATTTAGTTGATTATACACTTACGTTGTTCACACAAATAATGAATGTGATGATTCCGTACACTGCAAGCAGGACAGGCTTCCTTCCTTCCCCGTTCCTTCTTGGCTTAGCTGTGCCCCTACTTTCCGCCTGCCCTCCAAACGGGGGTCTTCTGCAGAGCTTAATCTGCTACGTGCAGTGCTTTTTCTGCTCAGATACTGACTTTTTACCTCTAGAAGTTCCATTTGGCTCTTGAGTGGATGTTCACTAGGAATCGCATGAGAAAGCACAACATAGAAAATTGAGGATCATAGACATCAGTGAGTAAAACCAAAGAATGAAGTCTACATATGTGTTTTTATGTAATGGTGCAAATGCATTTGCTGCAAAACATACAACTAGGCTGCCTATGAAGAGAAAGCTTAAATGTTACCATAAGTAACACCAAAATGAAATTTCTTAGAGGTGAACATATATCATACAAGATTTAGAACTAATAGTAAATGCTGGATTACAAGGCATAGCTTCTTCAGCTCCCCCAGGTACACCCACCACCTGAGCTAGGCAATGAGGATGAGGAGGCGGAGTTGACATTTGGCCACGGAATCATTTTTTTAAAAGCATAAAGGTTTGTTTTTATTTGTTATTCCTTCTGGCTTATGTTTTAGAAATGGATGTTATTCTTGTAGTTTGCCCATTCAAATTTTCAAATTTGATTCAGAAAATAGCTTAGTCTCACCTAAGTGAATGAGAAAAGGCAGGCATAAATGGAAAAAATGGTTTTTAGTAAATAGACATTTCCCTTGTCAGATATGCAGCTACTAACTACAATTAAGTAATTGTCATTAGCCACAGTGCACATCCTCTATATGCTGTGCGAAAAGTTCATTAATGGACTAGACTTGCAGAATCCATTTCTAAGAAAGAGGAAATAGTATTTATGCATAATGTCTTTATATAAAAGTCATCTTTTAAACTTCTTGGCAGATTTCAAGACCCTGTCTGCTATTGAAAAAAATAATATATCTGATACAGAGTTAAGTATCAGTCTCTTAGCAACTGCAGAGATTTAAAGGGTTCACTTTCTTAATGTCCTTTGAGAAGTGTGCCAATGATTGAATGTTTCCTAAAAGAAAGATACTGAGCACCATCGGCTGGGGAGGGTCCCCTGCAAAGGCTCACGTGATTGACGGCCTTGAGCGATGTCATGGCATCATGACATCATGATGTAGGCTTCGGTTCTTGGTTGCCTTGGTAAGAGAAGCTATGCGCCTCGGTCTGGGACGGCATCGGGGGTCTTGCGGGTGACTTGCACTGAGTGAGGCTCATTTGTTAGGCATTTGATAATTTGATAATATAGTATTATGTGGAAGCAAATGTGATATTTCTGAGGATTCATATTCCAGTTCTTCACAGTCCAAATGTTTATACTAGAGTCAAGCAGATAACAAGCCCTCAGTCATTTCTATGAAAGAAAAGTTATATTCAAGGTATGGGATAATTTCATAAATATTTTTCTACTCCCAACACTTAGTACAAATAAATACACAATTTGAAGACATTCTCCCCCTTAGAATTATGTGCAATGGTGCTTTATGGACAAAATCAAATGAGCTGAAATGTCATCCTCAGAGTAAACCTTTCTATTACAAACACATTGTCTTAGACTTTTGGTGTGATTTGTAATGTGTTTCAAACTGGGATTGTTCTTGGAATAATAAAGAATCCCTTTGTTGTTTTCTACCTCATAAAAAGCAATGGTTTCTTATTTGCTCAGCCAGTTTCTCTGAAGCATTACTCTGCATGGTAGGAGGGGTGCATGTGAACTGGGAAGGGCCAGCAGGTGGATGGGGAGATCCCTGCTCGTGAGGGTTTATGCTTCTAGGGAAGCATGCGTGCTTTCATGGGTATCTCCACTCTCTGTCAACCAGGCAGTGTGGCTCTGTTCTGAGTGTCCTGTCCACCACTCTCTGTGGTATGATGCACTAATAAACTTATCATCTGAGAGTCAAGATCCACGTGGAGCTTTCCTTAAGCTGGAGCAAAGAGTAAGACCTAAGATCCCATTTGCCAGGCAAAAGTGTAAGGGCATGCAGCTGATTTAAAATAAAAAACTTTAAAATGCCATACGGGATGAACCATAAATCTCTAAATAAGAACACATGCAAAAATGACTTCGAACTTTTGATTAGGTGAGTTCCCAAAGTATCTGCAGTGATGAGGGTTCTACTATGACCTTGCATCATCTTAACTCTTCTCATAAAGACCTGGTGAACAGAGACCCAAGCGGGGGGCTGTGAGGACTTGTCAGACAGCGTCTGAGCAAGGTGCTTCAGCTGGGGATGCACATTTAAAGAGAGTAAGTAAGGTTGCACACTGACGAAAGACAGGATTTACCCTTTTCTGACTTCATTCAACCTTAATTCCTTCTTTATAAAGGTCCAATCACCAAATAGTCACATTCTCAAGGGACCGGGGGTAGACTTTGAGTGTATGAATTTGGGGGACACAATTCAGTTGCTAATGGACAGCATAAGACAGGTGTGGTTTATAAGGACCAGGATGGTTGTAAGCCAAATTCCAAAGACTTGAGTCAGCCATTCCTGGAAGGTGACCATGTTTCATGGATTTTGTGTTTTTCAAGTGCTTAATCACAATGTGTGTGCATGTGTGTGTGTGTGTGTGTGTGTGTGTCCTGATATCTGACTGGTGATGTTAAAAGCTTCCCTAAGAACAGCAACCATCCCGTTTCCCAGAAACAACGAAATTCAGGCTAGACTTTAGAGCAAGCAGACTCTCAAAGTGTGGGCTTGTCTGCTTTCTGGAAGGGTTGTTCCGTGGTTCCTCCCACGCACTCCATGCCAAGGCTCAGCGACTGCTACAACTTCTGGCTCCTGCTCAGGCCTTTGGGGCATCCAGCAGGCGAATTTGGTCCTAGGGAAGCCACACTGCTGGGTGCTCAAAGTTCTGTAGCCCCGCCCCCTCTCAGGGAGCAGACCCCTTGGACTCAGCAACACAGCTTTTCCTACTCGGGCAGTTGGGATCCGAGAAGAGCTTGCCTAAACTTCTAGCAGGTGTTTTGGGGGAGCAGGTGATGTGTGACAACAGTGTAACCATGTAACAGGTGCTCTGATTAGAGGGGCAGATGCCCAAACCTCATGGTTGGAAACCACTAGGCTACATGAATGAATGAATGAGTGAGTGATCAAATAAATACATAGAATATAACGGGTCACTTGCGGGGACTATGGAGAGCTGCCCTTTGCACTTTTATTTTACAGTGCTGGTAATTGCTTCCTTTCTGTGCCCTATGGCTGCAATAGATTTTTCCCCCCATAATTATAATTTCAGCAAATTTTGTGCAATTGTAAAATATTGCATTTTTAAAGAAATCCAGCTGTCAGTCCCCATTGAGCAGGCTTCGTTTTATGTTGTTAATTCACTTGTCTTCCTCACTCCGGGCACCCAGCTCCAAGGACTCTTTACAGGGACGGATTTATGATGGATGCCATCTGGTCTGATAGAAGGAAACAGATATTGATTTTTAATATTTTCTCCCAACTTGTTTACTCTAGGATAATACAGCAGCTGTGTGGCAGCTTGTCTCGGAGTGGAAAGGATTATTACCACTGCCTTTTGATGAGATAAATTACCTAGGATGACTTGAATGGCTAAAGGGTATACTTTGATGTTATGTCGCTTCATTTACCCTTATGACTAAATGATTATTGATTTTATATTTTTAAGCTCTTGAAACGTGAAAATAAGTTGGTGGAGGAGCCTGGCTGTGTTCGTTTTATTAATTTATTTCTGCAGGGCATAATTCACTTTGGACCAAGTTGTGAAGGTTTTGGGTTCATGACCGGCTGTAGATACAGTTGCAAAGAAATGGCTTATTTATATAGTCATTGCAAGTAGTCCCCAAATCAATACAGTCTGGGATTGGATGATTAAACTCAGCCCCTCTGTGGGATTCATTCCTGTGGCTGCTGCCAAAGCCTTCTCGACTCCAGCGGATCCATGTGATCAAGTCCACAAACAGCAAGTCTGTTCAAGTTGAAATATTATTTTTTTTGCTCATCATTTTTTTTATCTGCTCTGTTCACTCAATGACATTTTAACAGCCTGGAAAAAAAAAGTGGTTGATTGACTACTTCAATGAAATCATATAATCTGCATTCAAAGAGCTGCCTCCCGGGCCCTCCCGGATGCCTGTGCGTGGATTCAATGTAGACTTTGATCCGAGGTCCCAGGCTGTGCGGGATTTATCCTGGGTGCTTCCGAGGCAGCAGGAGTCCGAGGTGGGCCTGAGCCTTCAGCCGCTCGGAGCCTCTGTGACCCAGCGGCAGACGCTGGCCTCAGGCCCGAAGGGCTGCCCTTCCGTCATCACCTAACGTGTTTGCGCTGTTTACCGTCTGGTCTAAGCATGACAGTGTCCCTCCTTTTCACACCTCTCACTCCCTGGTCAAGGGAAAGCACTGTCTATGGCAAATCGGACTGAGTTGTCTTATTCTACATTTTCCCTCTATTTATTTTCACAGATCCTCTGCTCTAATTCACCACGTCACATCTACTACTGTTAATGACAAAATCTGGTTTGATTACCAAGGCTCACGGGCCTCTCTGAGAGGGAATTTAACACTTGAAATTGGGAGTTTTAATTTTTTGTCTCTGCTCGCTCCATTCTCAGTGACAAGAGTGGCTTAAGTGCTGCAGGGACAACGTACAAACAGGAAGGAGCCATATTCTAGGACGATGTGCCTTTTGCAAAGCAGACCATCAGAACCAGCATGAGTGGGAGCTGGAGCCCCGGGTGCCCACGGAGGCCCAGCCTTCCTTCCAGCAAAGCACCCCGTCTAGGTGCTTCCCGGCCTGTCCCTCATCCCCAGCCCAGCTGATGGCCCTCAGGACAGATCGGCCATGTTCACAAGTAAGTCTTGTCCTGGGATATTTTAAAAGCCAAAACTGTATGTATCTATTGAATTTGGTGATATGACTTCTTGCCTTGGAGATTTATTTCACGTAAAGCTTTGTGTCTGTGGGACTTAAAACCTGCTAAGCGAGGTCATTGTACCATATACACACAGGAAGCAGATGCCTGATTTTTCATTTCCAAGCCAGAACCTCTCAATGTTGTAAGTAACGGTAGCACGTTTTTACAGAGTTAAAAAAGGTGTAAAGCACTTTTCCTTACTTTAGTCTGTGTGTATGTATAATTAATATGTGGTAAATTATATGGCTCTGGTTTAAAGCTTGTTTAAATGCATAGAATTTGAAGTCGGATGAAGAAATAAAATAACTTTTGGAGCAGTGTAATGTAATATGTTGATCAATTTTATAGGGGAGCAGTGAATATTTAATTAATCACCTTTTGACAATTATTCACACTGGTCGGAATCAAGGTCTCCATTAAAGCCCAAGAATAGCTTCATTACAAATGACCCATAAAAGTGTCAAGTGCTGGCTGCGAAGACAAGTAATTTCCTTTCCCTTTAAAACCATTAGATGGAATGACGGGGGTGGGGAAGGTGATGGAGTGCATAATCATGTGATTACAAAGGGAAGCTTAAACAGTAAATTTGACAGCCAGGCTGGAGGGAGCAAAGGAAAAGAGTTATAAAGCGACAGCTGTGTTCTTTCCAAGAGCTTTTAATTTTCTAAGAGGCCAAGAATGGTGGCATTTTATGTTTTTGCTGGGCTTTTCTCTCCACCCTGCAGTATTTGCTGAGGATCTGGGTGTGCCAAGCCTCTAGTCCTGGAGGATGTAGGAGAGGAATACGGCAGGCTTCTCTCTGCATGCCTCTCTCGATGGCTCTCAGCAGAGGGAGAGCACATTCGCTGCCTGCTTGATTAATGCCAGCGGAGGCCACTATGGAAATGGCATCTGGGCAGCGAAGGGGGACCCATATGTCATCGGAATCAGCACATGCATTTTCGGGTTTGGCTTTGAGGACTCAGAACAGATTGATTGTCATGGCTTCTCGTCCACCCAAGAACACTCTCGAAAGTAGATAACTGCTCACGTTTCACCAAATCCATTCCTTAATTCTTTAACACTGGCCGAGAATCCCTGATCTTTATCAAGCTTTAAGGTGCCAAGATAGGTGCCTGGATTTCAGGAGCTCTTGCATGTAGGTTCCTGAGTGAAACATATTTTCTTTCCCAAATGACTCACTGGTGAAAATCCACTTACAAGAATGTCAGGTTCCACAGTTTGGAGAAGATAGTACAGAACAGACTTGTTCCTATGATTTTCTCCCCCAGACGGAGTGCAGGGAGACCTACTGGACCTTAGAACCTATATTCAGCATTAAGGAATCCTATCCGGTGCCAGTGCTTAGAGGTAGAGTTCTCTGTGTTGTGATAAATGCTTTGGACACTTGAATAGAACCATATTTTAAAGGGTCTTC
Organism: Manis pentadactyla; assembly: GCF_030020395.1. Lineage (NCBI taxonomy): Eukaryota > Metazoa > Chordata > Mammalia > Pholidota > Manidae > Manis > Manis pentadactyla. The sequence continues at coordinate 140,183,885 of NC_080020.1, read as the reverse complement.
TTAGCTGTTCGGATTTTTCTAAAACCGAGCAAATGCAAAGGGCTCTCCCTGGCTTTAGCAGAAACAGAATCTGACGGTATTTGGGTTTTCAAAGTTCAGCAAGCCTTGGCCACCACTGGGACATGTTTCTTAAGCCCAACTTCTCTTTATTTCTTTGAACCTTTTCTCTTTTAAGATCTTACACACCTGGGTAGCCTGGCTCCAGAGCCCACACCCACACATACAAGTTCAAGTGGCCACTCTTGAAAATGAATGGCTATTGACTCTCGTAGGGATCTCTGTGATGTCGTCCTGCCCAGGAAAGACTTTGCGGTATGCCGTTTACATTGTGTCTGGTGATTGTATAATCGTTATTGATTCTCCTTGTGTGTAGTACCTGTGTCAAACACCCTAATATATTTAAATGGTGATTACTGCAGTTCTGTATCTATGGCTAGATAAGATCAAAGGTAGTTAAATGTGCGGTAGATGGGTAGATAGCATAATGTACTGGCTGCTGCCCATGCTATTAGACGGCTCAACAACAGGAGAGTATTTAATGATTAACTTTCTAAAACAGGTTGAGATTTGGGGCCTGCAGAAGAATGAGCCTGGCAGATGGAGGGAAAGCATCCCAGACCTGCAGCTAAAGGCGCAGCTGCATGCGTGCCAGCTGCAAAGTGGGCGGCTTTACCAAGATCCTGGGAAATCAGTCTGTGTGCTTAATTTACTCCTCATTTTTGTACAAATACTCCTGAAGAAATGAGAGGCAAATTTAGACTTATGTATGATTTCCCCCAAGACGTCGTCACTGCTGACACTGGTTGGGGTGTGCTGGGGGCCACCCTGAAGTGCATGGGCCCTGATCAGCTGGTCTCAGGGCCGCTGGCTATCATGCTTTATTACTCACCAAAGGGCACTGTGCTTTATTACTCACTGCTGGGGGCACCTGCCAGAGCATGTGTCTGAAGGTAAAGCAAGCTGATTTTGTGATGTGGCATCATTTTCTGAGCAATAGCATTTTCCTCCTTCAAAGTACATTTTGGATTCATATTTGGAATTCTTTGCAACATACGTAAGTAAATACTTATTATTCCGAAAGAACTAACACTACATTTAAGACAATCTGATGAGAATTTGCAGGAGTTAGAAAAACAAACATCTTAGTACAAGCTTCACATACATACCTACGGGTACTATTGGAAATTACTGTTCGGGACAATCTCCCCATGCCATGACTTCTGCCGAATTATAAGCTCACCTACCCGCATTCTCCTCTGCGGCTCTGGGTGGGTGCAGAGGGAACTCAGGTGTGAGGACGCACCTCCTGGGCCCTGACAGATGCTCTGTGGCTTCATCAGAATATTTATTCAGAGTGTCTCCTTACACCATATAATCCTTCTCTCTTTACATGTTTATTAGAGATTATCCTGTTTAGTTAAGATAGTTAACAGAGTACCAAGAACAGCCACAAAATGAAAGCAAAGAAAGCTTTTCGAGGAAACACAGATTCGATTCTAACGTCAGATTCGTCAGTTGCAATGACGTGTTCCCATGGACTTGGTCACGTTTGCAGACAAAAGTTTCTTAGTGCAAAATTTTCTGAAACATCTTTTAAGCCTTCCAAAGTACTTTAGGATCTAATTTTACATACAATCGGACAGTCTTGGACCAGGAAAGGACCAGACCACTATGGCCTGGGAATGCAGGGCCAAGCTGGCACCGCCTGCCCCCTGCCCTGGCCGCTCTCACGAGCCTGCGTGTCATGGGATTTAATGGCCATGGACCGTGGTTTTTGCATTTCCCTCAGTTTCCCCACAGACCACCCTGTAGCTGTGTCATAAAAGCTGATTGGCAAACAGAACCTTATACATATTTCTCTTGACACTAGTGGATTTAAATGATTGGGTCATAGTCTTCTCAAAATTCAACCTTCCTAAGAACATTTGATTAGATCTTTATTTGATATGCTGATTTTCACATTAAGTTTTGGGGTCAAATTTGTTATAACACTTACCACTTTAACTGCATATAATGTTATATAGCTTCAAGTTTCTCTCCATATTTACACTGTTTTCTTTTAGATAAAGTGGTGGTTGCAGAACATACAGGATATTTTAGGTGTTGTGATGCTGTATTACAAACCATTTTCTGGTGGGCCATCTGATTTTGAAATAGGAAGTTTTGTGCTCCAAGGGAAACAGTACGGCAGGTGAGAGCCCAGCGGCCTTCCACACAGTGACCCGTGTGGTGCCTGGAGTTCACAGCCCCCCGTGGGTAAGGCTGAGCCGGGGGTCCTGAAGCCACAGGATGCCGCCCACCCACTGTGGCCCAGTGCATTCTGCAGGAGCTGGGAGCGGGTGGAGGCGGGGGATGCGCAGCCTGAGCCAGGAGAGTAGGCGGGCCTGAGGCCACGGGCTGCAGATAGGTGTTCCTCCCGCACTGGCGGCGGAAATTCAGGGTGTCCTGGAAAGCAGGACAGGGCTTTCTGCGAGTCGGCCCTGGCACGAGGAATCCCGCATCAGGAGGTGTTTCCTCAACAACCCAGCTGGGGAGGCAGGAGTGGAACCTGGAAAGGTGGGGCTCACAGGGCAGGAGGTCCAAACAAATCCATGGAGGCAATGCAGGTGATGCCCCAGGAGCTCCGGGGACCCCTGAGAATTGTCTTTGGGTGAAGGGGCAGGCGGGTGAGGGAGCTGGGACAGTCACACCTGTGGTGGGCACACAGATGGCCAGAAGACCAGGAGATGCCTTTCTCAATAGCTCCATTCATCTTATTCTGGTTTTGACTATAAAGATAAACTTCCCAGCTGAATGTGATTATTCAACAATCTGCTTCATTCCAATTGCTACTGGAGAATTTTGGGTACTATTTCTAAGGTTCACATCTTCTCACAGTGCAGGTTTGCTGAGGGAGCCTCTGTGAGAAGCTGGGGTGTATGGCTTGCTTGCCACTCCAGCCACACGTCCAGACCACAGGCGGGATCTGGGTAGGGAGAGGCCGGAGATGGGACAGCGTTTCATGCCTGGTGTCCTCCTAAGAAGAGGAGGCAGAGCCCATGGGAAAGAACAGCGTGCAGTGGAGAGGCTATGGAGCTGGGGCGCAGGCAAGGCAGGGTCCCCCCTACATCTTCATGGGAGCCCTGCCCACTCCCTGATTTCACACTGGCCTCCACGACCTTGAGACAATACATTTCTGTTGCGTTAAGCCACCCACTTCATGGCACTTGGTGACGGAAGCTCTAGGAAACAGCAACAGACCCGTTTAATAAGGCTGCTGTCCCAAATCATACATGATGGGCAGCAATGACATCTACTCTCAGGGAGGCAAGCCTGGCCTCCTGGGGCCCCTGCCTGTCTACATGGGAGCTGAATCTGTCTTCCCTCCTGGCGTTGAGGCCAAGAAGGCGGGAGGGCCCCATGTGGGCGTGAGTGCCCCCCACTTGCTCTCTGACTGGAACTCAGCTACCTCGCATCAACAGTCCTTGATGCGAGGACAGCCACTCTGATGGGCAAGACACCACCTGCGTTCCCTCCACATGTGCCCACCCTTCTGCTGGAGCTGCCCCAGGCTCACCTTCCCGACTGTTGGGGTCCCCTCTGCGTAGGTGACTGGGTCCCCATGTGAACTGTTTCCCCAGTGCTCTGAGCCCCAGCTGGTGATTCTGCTCTGTGATGACTAAAGCCACTCGGATGTCCCCACCGCTGGCCTTTTAAATCTTTCAAAGTCCAGGCATGATCTTCCTCTAGCCCGGGCCTGTGTCTTCCCCAGGAGCTTCCACTGCCCGTGTAGGTGCATGTGTTTGCTGGCCTGTTGTAACAGCCTCTCCATGGAAATGTGTTGTCTCCCAGCTCTGGAGCCCACAGTCCGAGAGCCAGGCTGCAGGGCTGTGACCCCCTCAGGGTGCTAGACAGGGACTGGTGGCAGACTCCTCTCCTGCTTCTCAAGACGCCTTGGCTCTGGAGGACAGCCCCAGTCCTCCCCTGATGCTCTCTCTCCCCACCTGCCCTCTGCCCCATGTCCACGTTTCCCCTTTCTGGAAGGACACCAGGCCCTCTGGACGAGGGCCTACTCACGACTTCATTTCAACTTGCTCACTTCTGCAAAGACCCTGTCTCCAGACAAGGCCGCAGTCTGAGGTGGGTGCTCGGAGGGGCAGGATGCCTGGCGGGGGTCCGGGCATGACAGGCAAAGTACATGGTGACGGTGTGCCCTCTCCGATAGCTACAGAGCATCCAGGGACTTCACTTGGACCAAGCTCATCCCGGAAGCCTTTTGGGAGCAACTGAGTCCCCTTTGACAATTGAGGGCAACTGGGTTGTAAGGAGCTAGCCCAGTGCCACACGTCTGGTGGAAGGCAGAGCAAGGGACGGCATCCAGGCAGCCTGAGACTGAGGACGCGGCGTTTTCCTGTAAATGGCGCACTGGGTTATTCCTGCCGTGAGGGTGCCACACACTTACAAAGGCAGACGTGTCTCCCCCTGCAGGTCTGCAGGCTCGGGTGGGAAGGGGCCTTGTGAGGCTAGTGCAGGGTGATGCGGGTGTAGGGATGGCAGTACAGAGCTCCTCCTGCCATGCCAGCTCAGCCAGCTGTGGCACACTCTGCACTGTGGCCACGTCGCCCCAGCCTCTGCCCACTGGTCACATGCCCTCTTCCTCTTCTGCATCAGAGCTCCCTCGGTCCCTCTGAGGACAGTCATGCTGCAGCTGGGGCCACCTGGACAGACCAGGCTGCTTCCCCGCCTCACCAGACCTGCCTTCATTCTGACTGCAAACCCCCTCCTCCACTGTGGGGCACACTCACCCGGCCAGGGCTGAGGACCTGCATATCTCTGGGGTCATTATTAAGTGACCATACCTGCTGTTCTGCACTGTGACAGCCATGGGGGTGCAGCCCAGCTGTCCCCCTAAGACAGACCTGCCCTTCAGCCTCCAAGATCACAGTCAGCTGACCACCGGGGGCAGGGCCCAGGCCCACCCCTTGCTACCCCTTCCTGGGAAGCAGCTGATAACCACTGGCCATTTCTGCCCAAGGGGGGGCTCCTCAGACATGTGGTCCCTCGCCAAGCCACCTTCCGCCGGGGCTGGCGAGGGAGTGGCCCTGCTCCCTGGAGGTGCCCAGAGTGGGCATGGAAGTCCATGTGGAGCCCAGTGACCCACAGGCTGCAGCCCTGAGCCCTGGGTGGCAAGGGGCAGAGTCTGGCCCAAGGAGGTTGGTCAGCAGGCTCTCAGTGCTCTCCCAGGCCTGGCAGGCTACCTCCAGGGAGGCACAGGGACCAGCTGAGGCAGCCCAAGGGGAATTTTGCACAGGAAGCAGAGGAGGCCGGATCAGCTGGAGCCCAGCAGCTACGAGTGGGCTGCGTGGTCCCGGGCCCCCTTCCAAGGTCCTGTGGGTACATAGCCCACTAGAGAGCTGCCCTAGCCTGTGTGGAGCTCGGCCACAAACCCTTCAAGAAGGAACCTGCCTTTCGTCTGTCAGTGCCCTTGACTTTTGGCTAACCACCCTGGGATTTGGCCATGTGGAATGGGGGTTACAAGGGCTCTGAGGGCGGAGGAGGGCAGGGACTGCAGGCCTGCCAATAGCTCTACATTCAAGCAGGGATGGAATATCCTAAGCCAAGTGGGGTTCAGCAGGCAGTGCACACTAGCCTGATGTTTGCAGTGATCCCTTCAAACCCCTGCCTCACTCACTGCACACCCTCACACACACATCCATGCACACGTGCACACACACCATATATGTCACAAACACCGAACATGCACGCCTTGGGCACACACATGTGTGTCTGCGTATGCACGTGCAAAACCACCACACACTGACACACACACACACATGCATGTGCATGTTGTCTCCACTATCTGCAAGGCCATGTTCTATAGGGCACGTGTGCTCACCACCACTTGGCCAGTCTCCTCCTGGGTGTCATCTCCCACCATCATCAAAGCTGTGGATGCAGAGGAAGGGTTGATACCCCATAACTGGAATTTCTGATACTGTGGGAAATTGAGTCTTGACATGGAGCAGGAGCCTTTATTTCCATGCCAGTGAGTGGCTGTTGCACCTCACCCACTCTCCTGCATTGTCTGCTCTCCACGAGCCAGATTTCACCTGGGAGATGTGATTTTAAAGAGTAGCTGTGAGCAGATCTGTGGCTCTCAGACTTCTCTGAGTGCCTCTGTATTACAAGTAAAGTAATTCTAAATACCTTTTCAATTATTTAAGTAACATTTTCCTTGCTTCCTATTTTGATATATTTTTGCCCAAAATTCCAACTGACTTTCCAACTGTTGTCCAAGAAAGCTAGTTTGGTTGTGATGGCTAAGCAAAAACAGATCTCAAATCACATCCCCTCTGCAGATTGTTAACCCACAATGCCAAGCCCCGTATCCTCAGGGTGGGGACTGCAGTGGCGTGCTAGCTTGGATGTTTGCAGAGAATATTTAAGGTTCAAACAGCCAGGCTAGGGAATCTTCTGAGTCTTTAGATTTTCCTATTTCAAATTCACACAATATTTTTATAATTGACTGCTTAGTCACTATTGAAATGAGAAAGAGAACAGATGAGTTACCAACATTTCACTATTTGAGAACAACGCAGAAACTAAGTGCATGGTGACTATGGTCCCCTGTCCCTGCCAGCCCTGTGGCCCCATGTTGAGCATCTTCCTCTCATATGTCTTTATGAAATTATCTCTGTACATTTTTAAAAATTTCAACTTTTTGTTAAAAAGTTGTTTTAGCACAGAGGTATTCATAGAATGCTTTACTGACTGTATATTCTGCTTATTCTGCAAGAACATAGTTATACACCTACCCAGGCTGTCGAGGGTGAGACCCACTCTGGGGACCCCACACCACATTTAGGAGCCACCTTCATTACTTCCCTCCTCACAATAATTTTTCAGGCCATTGAAACATTGCTCCCATGTAATTATATTTCACCAGTTGAAGCCATTATCCCACCTTGCTGGAGTCAATTTCAAGCAACTGGCAGCAACGGGGGACATGAAATGCTCGTGTGGTCTTGTTCCCAGTGACTTCAGCCAAGTGACTCCAGCAGCGACTTTCCAGCTGGAGGTTGAATAACCACCCATCGTCAGCTGTGAGTTTCAAAGTAGCATTGAGTACCACAGCCTTGAGGGATGTCCCAGTTTGAAAAAGTGGGTGGAACCATTTTGATTTTAAAGATTTAATCCAAAATGATGTGCTCATCAAATAATTAATGTACTCTTGTTTATTGACATTAGGAAGCAGGGCACCCAGAAACCTTTTTGATGCTTCTGTAGGAATTCCTCGCAATTATTCTGAGCTGTCCCATGAGTGAGGGTAGGTTCACATGTGAGGATGTTCTGTGGCCTTTGCTGGAACTCCGACCCTGCACTCAGTGCCGATGAACGCTCACCCGGCAGCCCCAGGCTCCTCAGAGTGGAGTCAACCTGTTCACTTTCATGTGCTGTCATGGCATTTATTTCAGGAATTTCCTGTGCCCCACCAAGACTTTTCCAGAGCCTTATCAGTGGACTATATCAGTTAATCAGTCCCCACCATGTGCATAGGACAGTGCTTCATTTTCCATTAGAGAAACACCTTTTGAATCTCCCCTTGCCATTTGTAATCCATCATTTTATTTTATTTTCCTTAAGTAAGGGGAGTTCATTGGCTCTCACGATACTCCCAGAAGTTGGTATGGAATTCAGGCACGGTTTGATCAAGCCTCTGGCTCTATTTTGCTGTGGTTGTCTTGGAGCTGACTTCCTCCATGTATGGCTGTCACCCCAGAGTTGCTTCTCTCATGCTGATGGATAAGGTGTTCTCCAGGCTCACCCACCTGAATGGAGTCACAGGTCTCTGCTGAACCTGCATGGAGCCAGGAGATGGGGTTGTGCTCATGGACTTCCATTGTTCCATGCCTCACTCCAGGTCCTGCTACAGCCCACTTGCCCAGAGCAGACAGCCACCTGGAGAGCAGGGGTATTATTGCTATTCTGCATGCACTTTAGTGCACAGAGAGTAGCTAAACAGTATTGACCATGCTGTTGCAAGCCCCAAGAACTGCCCATGGGGATGGAGAAATCTCTGAAAAGGGAACCAGGAGAATCAGCATGGTCTTCTTTCAGACTGACCCTGCCCATAACTGGGTTCACAGCACGGGGAGCCCAGCTCCAGGTAGTGAGTCCCTGAGGCAGAAAGAGCCCTCTTCCATTCTCCCTTCCCTCCAAGCCTACCTCTTCATGATTCTGAATTCTCGTTCCTCACCCTGACCTCAACCCCTGCCTCTGGCTTGTCCCCTTGTGTTTGGAGCACAGCTTTCTCCTGCCACATGGAATTCAGTTGTCCAGCTGTGGAATCAAGTGTGGCCTTTCACCCTGGCCTGTCCCTTTCAGAGGGACCTCTCTGCCCCAGAAAGCCACAGGGAAGACAGGGCAGGTTTGGGTAAATTAGTCCATCAGATAACAGTTCCAGGAAGAGGAGGGTGCTGATATCGCTGTGGCCTGGAGGAGCCCGCAGCAGGAGACAAAGCCCATCAGAGGCTCTGAGAAAATCTGAGGACCATATGTTCAACAGTGGGTCACAGCAGCAGATGATGAGGTGACTGGGTGCCATGCATTGAGATGACAGGTATCTGAACCAGACTTCTGTTCTCAGATGGACTTTTCCCCCTGAAAGACAAGTGATTTATGCAGATAATTGTGGTTAGCTTTCTGCTGTGAAGCACCCTTTCCACTTGAGGGGGGCCACACCACAGTCCCTGTTTTCACAAAGTGCTGCAGCAGAGGAAAGGCAAGCAGCTGACCCGAGGCTGGGATACGCTCTCCCGAGAGAGTGAGGTCAGCACAGCTGGCTGCTCATTGCTGGCTCCTGACAGCCCGACAGCCTGTGGGCAGAACATATGCCAGGGCTGAGCAAGGGGCAGGCAGAAATAAGACTCCCTGGAAAATAAGGGAGCCTGCGAGCTCAGGGGGACCTCTGGGCTCCATACCTCAGCTGGACCCTAAGGCCCAGGATCAGGAGCCCAGGGGTGGACACTGCTTCTGCTTCCATAGTTTTGTGGATTCAGTCAAAATGGATTTGAATTCCACATTTAAATAGAATTTAGGCAACTGCTTGTGGTGGATGAGCTACAAACAGAAACATAAGACAGGTTCTGAAAGTTTTGTACGCAGGATATGAAGGGGATCCAGATGCTCCGGCTCCCCAGCAGGTCCAGCGTGAGTCCACATTTCTCCCTTGGCTCTCTGTGTCCACCTGCCAGACGTGGCCGGGGAAGTGGCTGAGGCAGAGGAGAACTGTGGCCCGCTGCCGGCTGCACCCCCAAGGCCCTGCTTGGCCCAGACAGAGCTTTCCTGCCTCCAGTGCCCATAGTGGCATTTCAATGATCACATGCTTGAGATACTTAAGGTCCAGATTTATTATTATTGATAATAATAGTAGAAATGATAATTGCTCATGCTCTACCACAGGCTTCCATGAAATCGATTCCCGAGGTCTGTGTGGGCGCTCTGAGCCTTCCTTTCCTTCAGCCTCCAAGGTGGATGGATATTTCATTGAGTCCGTGCCTTAAATTCCAAATGAATGATTGGCATAGTACTGGTCCCCTCACAAGAGGATGGTTTTAAAATCACATATCTTTATCTAACATCTTTATGATCCAATCAATTACCTACACAGGGCAGACCCTGTGATTTTTATGAAGGAATTCCTTTTAAGTCAGGAGAATGCCCAGGCATGGAAATGCCTCTTCCCTTCAGATGGTCAGGTCCTGTGTCTTCAAGCAGGTTTCCATCTCATTGAGTGCGTTGGTCTAGATGGCCGGGTGGGGGACGCTGGCTGCCCTGCTCCTCCCAGCAGAGGGCTTCCGGCAAGCAAATGCAGCCTCGTGTTATTAAACAGTAATTAAGTCCCCCCCAGACCTGGCCCTTTACGCTTGCTAATCTTGGTGCCTGCTTACATGCTACTATTTGTTAAATGGCAAAGTTTATTGATTTGGCAAATTCAGTCCCACACTGTAGATTTTCTCTCAGTCTCTGTTGCTACATGTGGTTCAGCATTTTTAAATGTCAACTGCAAAGTATTATTGATCGGTAATTAAAAGTGTAGAGAAAAATTAGCATAGTAGAAGTCTCCGGTCATTAGCACAAGCACCATTGGGCAATTATTTAGCATGTTTTAACATTTTGTTCCCTTTCCCATTATTGACATAGAGTATGATGCTCACCCAACAGTTTTTGTTTCGCTAAAAAGGAAAGTTTTAACATCAATAAGAATTAATGGCATACAATCCCTTTTGAAAATTTGCCTGTTGGTCTCTCTGATGCATAAATAAGCGATCCAGAGCATTCTGTGTTCTGACTGCAGGGGAGGGAAGCCTGAGCTTTGTGGGCCAGCAAGAGGGCCGGTGGCTCCCAGCAGGACCCGCTGAGGGGTCCTGGTGGACGCCAGACGGGAAGCTCCCGTGAGGGCTCACAGAGAGCAAGAAGCCAGGAGGTACTTTATGACCCTGTATCCCAGGTACGCTCCGACGGGCAGATTTCAACATTCTGCCCTACCTCCTTGGAAGCGTACTTGTGCTAACCAAGCCATGAAGCGGAAACATGGTGTCCCTGACTATGGGTGTAACCAGGACCCTCAAAGCCCTTTACTCCGATCATGTTTAAAAATCTAAAGCCGGAAAGCAGTGTGTCACGCCCGTGCCGTGCGTATGGTGTGGGCTGGATGGGGTGCGTTTTCAGTGATGGCCAGGGATGCCAGGGGACCAGTTTGGGTGGGAAGGGGGACTCCTGAAGGGCTGATGGACAGAAGGGAGGCTCATGGAAACCCCGCGCTGTGACTGCAGGTGGAGTCAGTTACAGGGTCGTCGCAGATTTGCACCACAAGCCCGTTTCAGAAGGACTCCACGGAATGACAGCAAAATATGTTTTATAAGGGAAAACTCTTGGGAAGGCAGGGTCAGGGTAATGGGGACCTGGGATTGAAAAGGAGAGGTGACTGGACGCCACTGTGCGAGGGAAGCAGGAGGGACAGGAAGGAAGGTGACACAGGCCCCGCAGCGCGGGGGGAGGGAGGCAAGAGTAATTTATGTTCCTACCCAGCTAGGCACCCTTCGCTCCCCTCCTCCCTCTCTCCATCCTTCCCTCGGGCCGACAATCAACTTTCATCAAGCCCTTTGGAGTTACCTTTCAAAGAGTTCATTTTGTAGTAGGGGAACAGAGCAGGACTTGATCAGTTTGGTGTTGAACGGTGACCTCTGTGCACTGCTGGAGACCCTGAGGAACGTGGCAGGTGTCTCCGGGGTGCGGGGGAGCCCAGCTACCGCACAGCAGGGAGACGCTGGTGGACCATGGAGCTGCTGGTAGAGGGACCTGGTTTCCCTGTTTGGACATAGGGTTTCGTAAAGTCGGTGAGGAAGGGTCCACCAGGGGTGCAGAAGGAGACCCGGGGGCAGAGCTTGACTGGGACACGGTCACTGAGCTCATCAGGCTGCCACCTGAGGGCAGGTGTTCGGTGCGGAAGTGACCGTGGGCTCACGCTGTCTGGATTCAGGCAGTGAGCGGACGGGACGGACCAAGCATACAGAGCGTGTGCAGGTAATGTGTGATGAGAAAGCAGCACCCTAGGGACTGGGGGTGGCACACAGGGCAGAAAGGAGCATGACATTGCCCTGGGCATGGACACAGGGGAACAGTGCCGCGGTGAAGGCAGGGAAGGGGCTCCTGTCTGTCCTGGCTGTGCCGACTGGCGCCCTCCCTCCTGAGCACCTGCTGTGGTCCTTGGCAGTGGCTGCTGCTCCAGGACGTCACGTGGATGGGTGGGTGGTTGAGAGAGCCCATGGGGGCGCATCAGGAGGCGGCCGGGGTGGATGGCTCAAGAAGGACCAGGTACACAGTCCTGGGGGCTGTGTGGTGTGATGGTTAGGACCGGGACACTGGCACCACACTCCCGAGACCACATCCTGCCCCTGACCCTTAGCAGCTGGCTGGTGACTTGGGACAAGTTACAGTTGCCTTAGCTACCTGAGACCCCAGTGAACTCCCATTGAAGCTAGGTCAGTCCAACACCAACCTCAAGCTTTTCTCTGAAGACGACTGAGGTACACTCAGTGTGAAGGCCAAATGGTACCCAGGACCCTAAGCCTGCAGCACATGTCAGCTGTTTCACTCCTTGCTGTTGGGGGAGCTCAGGGGTTCGCGGGTCTGCAGTGCATCCAACAGAACCAGTGGAACCTGTCACCACGTCAGACACACCCACCGAGAGGACCACAGAGGCCTGTCTGCTGTCCCAACAGGAGGCCAAGTCTGGGTAAGGACATGCATTCAGCCTCTCTTGGTTTCAGCAGCACTGGACGGGGATCTCGGGGACAGAGGGAGAAAGGCATATGGGATTCCGACCGGGTGAGGAGGGCTGAACAAGCAGCCACGGGGCTGGTTAACCATCATGACTCGCCTGGGTGAAATGGGCCAGGCTGGGCCTGGTGGTGACTAGACCACCCAAGGCGTGTACAGACTTGTGCATCAGGATGCGAACAGAGCTCAGGAGTGCCGGGCAGCATGAAGGGTGCGGGCAAGAGCTGCACGCACACTCAGACGTACTGCAACACAGCACTTTGCTTGCAGCTTCTTTCCTAAAAGCATGCGGGTGCTGATTGCAGTCCAGTGCAGTGTGGGTGAGTGTGATGAATGCATTCAGCACCAGCATGCCCTCCCTGTGTGGGGAAGTGTGCAAACGCTGCCCAGTCACCTGCCGGGAACCTGCGGGCGGCTGCAGGCGACGTACGGCATGTTTCCAGTTGGAACATTCTGGCTGTGGCTTCATGACTCCCACAAAGGGGGCTTTCCCCACTCCAGGCTGGAGGAAAACAACAGGTGTGGGTGCTGAGCACTTAGAATGGGGGAGCAGGCTTGGGGAAGCAAGGCTCTGTGCTGCCAGATGTCAGCAAGCTTCAGTGGCCCAGGGCTGGGAGTGGGGCAGCCCCGCAGGACTTACTGGGCATTATTCCCAGTCGGGGGAGCTGCATTTTCAGGAGCTTAGTGATGGGTCCCAAAAGTCAGCCAGGAGCTAGTAGGGGCTGCAGGGCAAGGCCCGTTCAGGAGGGGACAGTGGGCATGGGGCCCCAGTGCCCTGAGTGAGCGAGCAAGTGGCCTTCCCTCACGCCCTGCCCCACCCCGCGGATGTTGGCTCACCCGCTCAGCTGTGCGCTCACCTGCTCATCGTCCGGGGGCCTAAGGCCTCCTAGGTGGAGCCTAGTCTGGGTGCACAGCCTAGAAGAGGGGGCTGGCGCCCAGAGGCCACGCCTGGAGCAGAGCTGTGATGCCAGGGCTGGGACCCGCTTCCTCTGGAGCTCGGGGTCCTTGTGGAGGAGCACTTGGGGGCGTCCAGGAGCCGGCTGCCCTGAGGCCAGTGCCTCTGCCTGCAGGTGGGCCAGGGCCTGGGAGGAGGCCCTGCTGTCCGTGGCAGGGACAATGGGGGGAATTGGCCCCGGAGAGGAGGAGGTGCTGGGGCTGGGCACCACCCATCTGCTACCTTTAGGGAGGAAGGGAGCCTCCTATGAAGCCTGCTGGGGGTTGGCAGGGAAAATCGGGAACAGAGTGGGGCCTTTGGAAGGATTTTACTTCCCAGGTGACCCAGAGTTGAGGAAGTGGGGGGCTTGAGTGCCATATGGGTCCTCTGCCTGTGGGGTGTCCTTAGGTCTCCAGTTAGGTCCTGAAGCTGCTGTCATAAAGAAAGGGGGGATTCAGAGCTGGAGGTGCTGGGCCCACTGGATCAGCTTCTGGATTCTCAACGGAGCAGAGCAGGAGGCATGAGGCCTGAGCAGCACCTGGCAGGACCGCCTGCTGTCCACCTGGGCAAGGGGGCCGAGGCTTCAGCAGGATTTAAAGGAAACTAAGTGCAATGTGGCCCGTAGAAGCTCTGCCCCCAGGGCAGAGCACAGCAGGTCCTGGGAGTCTGACCCCTCTGACACCACAAAGGGAGGGGGCTCAGACAAGGGCAGAGGCTGGTTGGCATTTAATAATTTAGTGAGCTATTTTTTTTAAAAGAAATGAAATCTATTAAAAGCTGTATTTTAATTTGATTAACAAATGCTATATAGGAACAACAAATAACCAAATAATTAAAGCAAATCCAATCTCTTAATACAAACATCCTTTAAACAGTCCTTTGCTTTTAAATATAAATATTGAAAACCACCTAATCCTTCAAAGAATCCTTTCACTCGCTCTGCTCCCCAGCCTAGTTCTGCCCCTCTCGGTGTCATGCTGAGGGCAGACCCCTCCCCAGTGGTGTTAAACCACCTGTCTCTCACCTCCAAAGCAGGCTTGGGCATTATTTTTCTTTGCTGGTGATTGATTTGATGCAGGAAATTAAACATTTTGTCACTTAAGGTCACCAATATCTTGGGCAGAATTGAAGTTTTTCATGTAAGCTTAGATATAAAGCAAAATAAACCATTTTAATTTGATTTCTCTGATTTTTCATAGATTTAATTTTTCCTTTTTGGAAGTTGCACTGTCTATTATTTGGACATAGTTAAAGACTTCTCCAGTGTTAGATATACAAGCTGTTTAACAGCATTTAACTTTACTAAGCTCACCGGACACTTAAAAAAATTAACTTTAGAAAAGAAGAATTTCAAGTGTCTTCCTGTTCTTCCTTTCCTCCTCCTTCTTCTGCATTTGTGCTTCAGAAATTTTCAGATAACACTCAAATTATCCGTAGTTTTCTGACTTCCTCCTGCATAAAAGGAAAGAGGCTTTAGAGCTACGCTTACCTCACAGGCAAAGGTGAGATGCAGTGAGACCTAAGACCCAGGTTCACGGTCAACCAAGGATGGCTGAAACACAGTGACCTGGTCTCTAGCTGTTCATTTAGTGCTCCGAGTTGCTCCATGTGTAACGTATCCATTGGTCAGCAAAACCACAGCTTTACCCACACATGAGCATCTTTTCTCATGTACAAGCACACCCAGCTCCAACAAAGAAAAACACACATATACATTTATGTGCCTATGAAACACCATATCAACACCAGAAGGTATTTCTTAGACATTGTTCCTAAGTAAATGAAAAATATACCCATGCATATTGCCTGGAGAAAGTCTTCTTTTCATCCTGTGTTGGAAGTATTTCCTATTTAATTTTATCCTTTATACTTTCTGAGTATTTTTTTAAAATATTCACAGAGAAAAGCCCATAACCCTGCCAGGGTTTGGGGATTGAGTTTGATGGTGTTTCTGGAAACTTGAGAGGAAGAGGCTGTCTGTTGGATGAGTTTTTAAAATCAAAGGTCTTTCTTGAAATGCCAAAGTATTAAAGGTTTTCATATAATTAGTATGTTAGTAATGGAAGGCTTTTCTTATGTGTGATGTCCGAGGATGTCTCAAGGCCCTAGATAGATTCCCATGGCCGGTTAGTCATCCTATAAATGAAATATTGTCCTAAATACTCTCCTATCCAATGTATAACATCATGTATATTTCCAGAAAAAAAAGGAATTTGGTGCAGAAGGCATTTGTAGAACATCAGCAGTCATGGCATGTAAGCCAGGCCTCCTGTGCCCACCCTGGGATGCAGCTGACATAGTCCCTCTGAGTGGAATGGTCTTAGGCACCCCCTGGACCACAGGTCAGCAGAGCCCCCTCTGCCTCCCACCTGGGGGGTGGGGGGCTCTGCTGAAATGCCTTCTGACATTCTGTGGCCATGCCTAGTGGTCACAGGGGAACCCTGTGTGCTGACAGGACCTAGAAGGAACCAACTGCTCAGCCTTGGGACCTCAGAGCACAGGGTGCTGTGGTGGCGATCAGGCTGGACGAGTACTCCATTCATGAGGCTGGGTTGTGTGACACATCACCCTGCCTGCTCCTAATACCTGCTCTCCTCGTGCTGGCCTCTCACCTCCCCCTTAAAGAGGGGATGATCCCCCCTTGCTGCCTACTGCCTCTCCTCTCCACTGGACCTGCGGAAACGGAGTCTCCCACACAAACAGATTCTGGCCTGCGGCTTCTCCCAGGGACTCTGACCTGGAGGTGTTAAAAGGACTCGGGCCAGTGGGTGAGAGGGAGCCCACTGGGTCCCCAAGTGACACCCGTGGGCTCTGCAGAACAGGAACCTGGGGGCCCCAGGGTGCCAGGCTGGAAATGCAGGCCTGGGGAATGTTCTTACCATGCAATGGCATGTTCTCACTTCGAAGAGGCATGTTCTCATCCCGGGAGGTGTGTTCTCATCACTGGAGGCTGGCGTCAGTTGGGAAGGGTGGCCTGATGCCAGGCAGCTGGACTCCTGTGGGAGGCGTCCCCCGTCCTACAACTGGACATGCACACAGGCCCTGTGCTCCCAGGATTTTGAAGCTGTGAACTGCTGTGCCTGGCGCTGCAGGGCTCAGATCTGGAGAGGACCCTCCCAGGTTGCTGACTGGGGCTCCCGCAGGGAAGGGAAGACGTTGGATGGGGTCTGGCCGGACGAGCAGCGCTTTGACAGGGACAGGTGATTGCTGGAAAGCAGTACAGGCAGACGGACCTCACTACACCAGCCTGAGCAGTTTTGTCCTGCTTGAGGAAGGACTGGGCCTACCAGGGCTCACCTTCTGGGTGATGACTGGGGTGCGGGAGATATGCCTGCAGCACAGCTTGGGCATTTATTGCTTTACACAGTGGGACGGACATCAGGGTCATTCCTGGACTCAGTTTCCCCATAGCGGTGGTCTTAGAGAGCTTGTTCTGTGGGTGCTGTGGTCTGGAGGTCCACAGCATGGATGCACGGCAGCTCCTCCCACAGCCCCTTTCTCGGCACTCTGGGAAGGGCTTCCCGCTATGACCAAGGCCACGGTGAGTGTTCTGCGCACACCTTTGTGTGTGAGGACACATACCTGTGTGCACCTGTGCATGGAAGTTGCTGATAGGTCACTTCTGTCTAAGACACATTCCCAGTGTATTTACACGTCTGTGTCTAAACCCAGAAACAGCCCAGCTGATTGCCATTAAGTATGTGCCAGAAAAGCAGAGAAAGATGGGAGTCCAAGGGACTTGGAATTACCAAGACTGCCTGGCTGCTGCTGGGGAGGGAGGCGGACTTCCCAGGGACAGTAAGTGACCTGTGAGGCAGCCTTCCTCCCGCAGGCACTCAGGGCTGCTGGCAGGACAGCTCCGATGCCACCCAAGTACAGTTTGCGGTGATCACGGAAGAAAACAGCAACAGTGGGAGTTCTGGAAAGGACTGAGAGCTTTCGGGGTGAGGGTGTGCACCCCCTCAAGTGTCCTGCTGAGGAAGGGCCAGAGCAGAGGGACATGGCATACACCAGTCAGGCAGTCTGGGCCACATTCAAATAGGAAGATTTTTTTTGACCATAAAACTAAAACTATATTTCAAAGTTATATTTTTGATAAACCCCTTTCCTAAAGTCCTTTCTGGTCCCCAAACAGAGGGTGGCAGCTGTCACGTGTTTATTGCCCCATGGTATGGCTGGTGCCCCCTCCCAGGTGGAAGTGGGCCGGCTTTGTGTCATTTTTAGCTCTGGCATTGGCTTACCAGAATGCCTCTTACTGGGTTGTGACTACAAAAACCCTGCTCATTGCACTGAATTGTAGAATGAACAAGAACACTGTCAGACCCATTGAATTTTCTTGCTCATTGAATCTTCATTTTTATGCCCCTGGGCTCACTTTAGGGTTGTGCCAAGTGTCGATTTTGCAAATTGAGAGGATGGAATAATACAGAAAAGTGTAAGGTGGCCTTCTGAATGTCATAAAAACCAAACCCACAGAAATATGCACATAACACCATGGGCAATGAAGAGACACAGTAGTCATGGGTCTCTGTGGGTGAGAAAAAGAATTAGGGGTGCATATGTTACTAACGCCCCTTTTATAGCTCTGTATATGTCACAAAAGTGGCTTGCAAGCTGCCACGGTGAAATTTAGTGAAGAAAGTCCCTCCTGTGGGCCTGTTTCCTGGGGCCCCTCATCCCGCATTCTCAGAGGCCAGGCTTAGGGAGTGAGTCTGTTGGTGGCTTCCGTTGCCCCGGGGCAGGTGCTGGGGGGATTAGACCCCAGGTCATCTCACCTGCATCTCCATGCATGGAAACTCGCAGTCAGTGAAGACAAAAATGATGAACAGAGACGTGGAAGAGATGCAAGGCGGTTGAGAGTGTTCTTGCAGAATCTGAGAGGGGGTTCTCTGCTGTGAGATGGGGAGATTCGGGGGTGAAGGGGACAAAGGTCGCCTCTGTTTGGCTGGTCGCAGAGCTGCTGCAGCCCTGGTGGCCTGGGCACTCTTGGGAAGGAGCCACCTCTCCACACTGGGCTTCCCCATGCGAGAGTAGGGAGAAGGGCTGCCCCCGTGAGCTGGGGTGGATTTGGGGCACAGCACACCTGCAGGGCAGTCCCGCTGCCACCGGCAGGAGACTGCCGTGCCCAGGGCCTCTGCCCAGCACCTCCCGCCTCCCAGACACACCCCACAGCCTGTCATTTCTACAGAATAAATCCCATCAAAATGACTTAATAATAATCCAAGATATCTTCTATAAATCAAACACTATTCTGATGTATCTTGGAGAATATTTGGAAAATAGAAATGATTGGAAAAAATGATCACGTTTTTAAATGCATAGGTTCCTTACTGCAGTTGGGAGACATTTAGTTCTTAGACCTAGAAATTATAAATACTGATTGTCATGTAAGCTAAAAAAGAAAAAAAGCAACCCTGGGCAGTTTCTTCCAGCTTCTTTATGTAAAAGTATCATAATCTTTTCATTATTATGACATTATGAATTATTGGGTCCCTTCAAAATTGTCATGTGGCCATTTTCCACTGAAACATTCATTGCTATTTAAAAAAAATCAATCACATCGGGAGTCCTGTTATTTTCTGAGTACTTGATCTTGACTAGAGCAACTAATTTTCTTTGAAACCAGTTGAAATTCACTCTTTGATGCCTTCGCTTCATTCACTTTTCATCCAAAATTATTAATTTCACTTTGGGAAGAATTTATTTTGGAAGACAATGGGAAAAAGATATATGCTTTTCAAAATCTTTTGAATCAAAGAGATGATTGAGAGATGTTTCTTATTTTCTTAAAATAAAATGTGAATAAATCTGCCTGAGCTGGGCAATAAACATTTTAGTTCGGAACAGTACAACCTTGGGGAAAGGCACAAAAGCGAAACCGGGTGGTCTCCACAGAAGTGCCTCTTCCTCCTATTTACAAGGCCACCACGAATTAGGTTCTGAATAAGACACATTCACAGAGGACAAAGTACCCATTTACCACACATCTGCTACATTCTGGCCACAGCCGCAGAGGTGAGCACCCACCTGCAATGAACAGATCCTGTAGCTCTGATAAGGAAAACGTATTTCATTTCTGGGGAAACAACTTGATGGTTTTCATGGGAAAACATTCTATTGACCATCATAATAAGAATATAAACTCACATAGCTAAATATGAATATTTTCATCTTGCTTTTTTAGAACCATCTGCAACATAAATAGAACCCCAGTTGCAATGCAGTGCTAAATGTGAATATCATGAGGAGATACCAGGTGTCATTGGGTTTTAATTCAATCTCTAGGACTATAGAGCATAAGGGTGTATAAAGTTTTGAAACTTTCTTTTCACATACTTGTGCTTTTTGATCAACTTTTCTGACTATTTCTGAATGAATGTGAATTCACTCCCAATGTACTTCTCAGTTCTGTGACTGTAACTTCATTCATTTGCCAATTTTATGTCAAATGTGTCCATACTAACTAATCTAAGTAAGAGGACCGTGAGTCCTGACATCTAAATCTTTTCAACTTTGAATGACTCTTGCTATTTCAATTTGCAATGATATAAAAAAATTACCATTATGTACATGTGTTAAGCACTTGTGTGGATGCCTTTGAAATGTATCCTGCTGCCTTCGTGAAAAATGGGTGTGTGTGGGTTTCTGTGTATGCAGGTGAATATCATCAGAAGCCCTTTCACTGTGATGGTAACCTTTCCATACACTTTCCAACTTGTCTGGGTTTTCTTGAAGGTCGATTGGGTTTTCAACCATGTTATCTGCTAGGTGTTTGATGGAGTAGTCCAGATAACAGGAGAGAGCAGAGGAAAGAGAATTTTTTGAAGATCAAAGGGGCTGTTCATTTTGTTATCTGACCCTATCTGTTGTCATAGTAACAGGTTTCTTTTAACCTCTGTCATGGGATGATTTGTCTCTATCTGCTCTGAATTCTCCTTTGACTGGAGAGCTGCTCCTATAGCATCGAGACTGGCCCAGTCTGTGAAGCTCTGCCGAGGGGCTGAAGGCGTGGACTCCCATGTCGGAAAGGATTTAAATTACATTTTCAATTTAAACCGCTACCTTAGTTTCGGAGCAGATAAAGCCAGCAGAGACGCTTTCTGCCCGGGTTCCAAAGGGTGTAAGTGAATGTCATTCAAGAGTGAATGAATTAACACGTTGGCTCCAACAGTCAGGGTGGGTTTAATACCCCACACACCCGTGACGGCCTGGAAAATGACCCGGTGCAAGGCGGTGTCTGGAGCGAGCTTTTAAAGAAAGGGACGGAGTGAGAGCTGATACAATTTCCTTTGCTGCTACCGGAGGGAGGCACGCGGAAGCGCCCTTCAGAGGAGCGGCTGGAAACATCCGTTTATTTGTAAACAAAGCTTTCAGAAAACTGAGTTTCATCAGGTGAAATTTCTCCTATCGGTCGTTCTAAGTGACTTAATTCAACTGAGAAATTTCTCTTAGGTTTTGCAGGTAAAGAAATCTTAGAGATAACCACGCGGTGTCTCACTTAGCCACAGACACCCCTTCCTCACCTCCACCGGGGCTGCCGGTCCTCCTGACTCTAGCCCCTGGCTGTCCGTGCTCTGTCCCCTGGCATCACCCCAGGCTGGACACACAGCCAGGCCAGAGGTTCTGAAGGCAGCTTCCCGCAGGGTGCAGCAGTGCAGGCTAAGCTGGTGAGGGGGCTCTCCCTGGCCGGGATCCCTGCTCACTGCTCCTGCTCAGCCCCAAGAGGCAGAGGAAAGCTGCCCCCTGCTCCCACGAGACTCCTGCACCCAAGCCACCCCCAGGCTCATGTCCACATGCCGAGGGTCGGGGGTGCACAGGTGTTGTCAGGGTGAGATGTATGTCCTCACGATCCCTCTCGGGTTGGAATGCCCTCCTGGCAAAGTGCCCTATGTGAATTTCTTAGAGGTGACTCGGCAAAGAAGACACATCACCTGACAGTTTCCTGATGGGTTGGCATGGACCAGGGAGAGGCTTTCTGCTTCCAGGCTTTGGACAAACCCCTCTTGTGCCATGGAAGGTCCCCATGGAGGCCACTCAACAGGAGAGCAGGAGACCAGGAGATCGTGCACTCTAGCTCCAAGGGCCAGCAGCAGACACCCCAGAGGATGATGTCTAAGCTGCTGCCCTTCCTCACCTATGCTGGGTACGGTGCCCCATCCTGTCGGAGCCTTGGGCTCTCGCCTACTAGGGGGAGACAATAGCATCCCCCCAATACGTAGTGTGAATACAGGAGACTTTCTCTAGCATGTTGGGTGAAGGCTGACACGAGGTGAGGGGCCCATCCCTGCCCTGGTGGTTACGTGCCGCCGATGTCTGTGCCGGGTGGTGCATCCTACCCCTCTGTCTCCCCTGCCCGCCCCTGGGCAGGTGTGATGGCATTGGCCTGCATCATTGCAGGCAGGAGCATGCTTTCAGATACTTACGGGAAACTTGCTACTGAAACAGTGAACAGTGGCAGACAGTACAGGGATAATTTCCCGCAAAAGGTCAGCACCCATGTTGCTGGGTAGGGGAGACGGTGGCATCTGTTTGACTGTGGAGTCTGGGTGTGGAGCCCTAGTGATACCTGTTTGCTTATGGCACCTGGATTTTTGTCTCTTCTGTGAAAGATCTGCTCTGATGGTCAAGTGTCAGCCGCAGTGTGCTGGTGCACCTCTCTCTCTGACAACCTCCTATGCATAACCCAGGCCAGAATCAGAGAGTAAATGCCCCCAAGAAAGCACCGGGCACCAACCCACGCTGCTCACTCCAGGGCACTCCTCACAGCCTCTCTCTGAGCTGGGGGCCTCTCTGTGGAACCTAAGTCGTGCTCGTTTGCCCTGTGACTGAGGGGCAGTAGGAGGGCAGCAGGAGCTTCCCAAGGTCAGAAGCAAGCTGTGGCCCAACCCAGGGAAGCAGAAACCCCTTCCAGGTGCTGCCAGACACAGAAGCAGCGAGGAAGGGCACCAAAAATAATCATGACGATAGCAATGATGCTGAACCAAGGGAGGCGAAGGCTGAACTGTGAGTCTTACGGGCGGAGAAATGTTTAATATCTTTTAGTAATAATGTTGTTGAAATCAACATTCTGGGGCAGGTGTTCCAGAAGAGGTGACAGTACAAAATTCACTGGTGCACGTGTGCATGGTCAACCACATCGGCCCCTGGAGGGACTCACTGCTCGTAGGGACCACGCCATGCAGCACCACCTGCGCCCATCGTTGCCCACACAGGTGTGCCCGCTGCCTTGGTGTCCGAAGCTTGCTGGTCCTGTCTTACAGCCACGCAGCTGCAGAACCCTCAGTATGTTGCCTTCTTATGAACTCTGAACATTTCTTACATTTAAACTTAAGCTTGAATCTTTAGCACCCTCTGACATTAGAGCTTCTGCAATGTGTTATCAAACCTACAATTTTCCCAGCTGCTCCACCCTTTGAAGCCACTTACACTCAGATACTAACACTGACGGAAAGTCTGTATGTCACAGCTTGTGGTTGTGCATCATACCAGATCATTACGGTTTTCTCTAAACCATCAGCATAGTCTTACTTGAATAGGAGTGTACTTAATAAATTTGGGAAAATATTTAGATATAAAAGCATGAAAAACTCATAGGCAAATTATGTCAATG
Source organism: Manis pentadactyla (assembly GCF_030020395.1). Classification (NCBI taxonomy): domain Eukaryota; kingdom Metazoa; phylum Chordata; class Mammalia; order Pholidota; family Manidae; genus Manis; species Manis pentadactyla. The sequence continues at coordinate 140,161,020 of NC_080020.1, read as the reverse complement.
GTTTTTGGAGAATCTAATTCCTTTTTTTTTTTTTAAATAAAAATAGTTTCTAACAGCCTTACAAATGCTTAAAAAACTAGGTCTTCTGCAATGAGTATAAAATCATTTATCAATTGCCTATAATGTTTCAATCACTGGGCAGAAAGATGTTATTAAGCAATATATTTTGTAATGTATTAATTTTATTCAATGCTGTAAGCCCATATTTAAAAATGAGTAAAAAGATCAAGAGAAAATAGTTAAAATCAATTAGTGGAAAAAGTAGAAAAGAAAATCCTATTATTTTTTCTCCATCTAGACCATACCTAGTGAGAGATCCCTTCCAGAATCTTAAAATGGAGAAAAAGAGAAGGCTTCAATGATTGTAATCAGAAAAAGCTATCTTTATTTTAAATTGAGTGACTAAATCTAAACATAATAAATAAATAATAGCTGATAAATATATCAAAAGGAGTAGATGCCCACAGAAATGAACTTATTTCACATATTTATCATCCTTCCTAACTTTTTTTTTTTTAATTCTAAACATCCATTTGAATAAGAGTTTGGTTTTGAACATTGTTATGTATCTGGTTCCTTTTTCATTAAGGCTTTTGCCCCCGCAGAAACCAGTTTAAAGTAGTTTTCAAAAGCTCTCCCACCAGACGCGTCTGTGAGAAGCAGGCAGAAGAGGGTCTGGCTTCTTCAGATCTGCAGACGCGGGCTCCCCTGGCAGGTCAGACCTCGGGAGAGGACTTTGTCATATGGAAATGTTTAACGGTCCAGCTCACAGCCTGTGGAGGCCGCCTTTTATCTTTGCAGGGTTTGAACATGATCCTTTCAAAGCCAGATAACCCAGGAAAGGCTTTGCCGAGAGTCCTCGCGGCTCACTCCCAAGCCCCTGACCGCAGTCCCCTGAAGTCCGTTACTAGAATTCGATAAGGAGGCTTTCTTGTAGTTTTCTATCTGGGCTTCTGTCCTTAGGTGCCTGCAAAATAATAAGCTCTCATCACTTTTAATTTTTAACAAGTAGAAGCAAATTTAAGATTGAAAAATAAGGTTAGCTATAAATGCAAGCTTCGAGGTTTATTTAAATGTGCACACCTTTTAATCACTATTCTGAAATATTTGAAATTGCACTAAATGCTCAGCTTTATCAGTTGCAGCTGAGGACCCCTTGCCTCTGCCTAATCCCCAAATCTAAATGCTCTGGTTTCCTAGCTAAGTTTAGAATGAAGGGACATTCTTACTAATTTTCTGCTAAGTGAGCCTTTAAATGATAAAGACTTCACATTTAATACAGATAAGATCAAATGTGAATTGTTATTGGCCAGCCCGAATCCGCCCAGGTTTTTCCACTCATGAAAATAACATGTTTGCCTGAGAACGGACGGCTCCTGCGCAGCAAGCAGCCTCTGGGCCTTCCCCTGCCCCCACAGAGGTCAGAGAGGCGGCTGCTTCTCCCACTGCCTGGAAGGACCAGCATTCCACCTCCAGCTGACCCATAGCAGAGCCTTTTTTTGTAAAATGCAATAACAATTACCAAAAATGGTGAAAAAATAAATAAAATCTTCAGTCGTCAGGCTCAACACACATAAAATTGCTCTGTCACTATTCCTTAATAGTTTCTAAATGATGTCCCTTCTGTTCTTAACTGGTCACGGACAGGGCCCCGGCTATTTGCAGTCTATCACTCCTAAATTGTGTCTAATTTGGCATCATTGTGATTAACTGTGAGTCAAGAGTCTGAGTTTGCACAAAAGTGCCAAAACCATTCAATGGGTAAAGAATATTTTTTTCTAAAAATGGTGCTGGGACAACTGGTTAACCACATGTGTAAGAATGAAGTCAGATCCTCACCTTGCACCATTTACAGAATTAACTCAAAATCAATCAACAACCTAAATGTCTGAACTAAAACAATAAAACTCTTAGACGAAAACAGGGGTAGATTTTCACGACCATGGATTTCACAACAGACTGTAGCTATGAGACCAAAAGCATGAATAATAAAGGACAAAACAGATAAACTGGACTTCATTAAAATTTAAAACTTCAGTGGTTCAAAGGACATCAAGAAAGTAAAAAGACAATGGATAAAATGAGAGAAAATATTTGCCAATCAGATATCTGATAAAGGATTTGTATGTGGTATATATAAGGAACTCTTATACTCATAAATAAAAGTCAAATTAGCCAATGTTAAAAGTGGACAGAGGGTCTGAATACACATTTTGTTAAGGAAGATATATAATTGGGCCATAAACACATGAAGATGCTCCACATGATTAGTCACCAGGGAAGTGGTAATCAAAACCACAGTGGGGTCGTACTTCCTACCTGCTAGGATGTCTAGGATCAAAAGTCAGATAATAGCACATGTGGGCCTTGGTACATGCCATCAGAGCCCTCCCACACTGTTGGTGGGAATGCGAGGAAGCTCAGCCACTTTGGGAACAGCCTGTCAGTTTTTCAAATAATTAACCAGAGGCTGACCATATAGCCCAGCGATTCCACACCTAGACAGATAGCCAAGACTAATGAAAGCATTCTCCATGCAGAAGCTCGCACACAAATGTTTATGGTAGCATCTTTCACAGCAGCTCAAAGGCAGAAGCAACGCATATGCTCATCCACATAGGCATGGATGAGCTAGTGTGGTCCATCCACATGACAGAATATGACTCAGCCACAAAGAAGAGCGAAGCGCCAATGTACACTAGCAGGTGGGTGAGCGGCTAAAGCTCTGGGCTGGGTGAAGGCAGCCAACACCAAACGCCACGTATTCCATGATTCTGTTTATATGAAATGCCCAGAACAGGCAAAGCCACAGGGACAGAAGGGAGACTCATGGTTTTGTAGGGCAGGGGTGCTGAACATAAAGGGGAGCAAAGGGTCTGGGCGTTCTATTTGGGGTGATCCAGATGTTCAATATCGACTGTGGTGATGACTGTACATCGCTGTGAATGTACCCAAAACTGTTCCATTGTACATTTTAAATAGATGATTACAGCATGAGACAGATTTCACAAAGTCTATATTAAAGGACAAAGGAACCACATGTGGACTCGCTGTGTGTACTAAGCGTGGTGCCCACACTGTCTGAGGAAGCTGCGCTCTTGCTCCTGAGCACTGTCTGGGGCCTGGGCTGTTCAAAGCTGCCTTCAGCCCTGGGAGCAGCCCTTCTCGGGTTGCACAAGTGGCACTTGGTGGAAAACCTGAAGACACCCTCACAGATCTCGGAGGTTGGCTCACTTTGCCCCATGCCATGATCCTTTCTGCAACCTGACCTTTTGCACGTGGCTTTCTCTCCCCAACATAGTGAAAATGCAGACTGTCATCTCCCTGGGATCTGGGCAGGGAGTCTCCACAGTCCAGTGGGAACACAGAGGCTGGTGGGTGCTGGAGGTGTTCTGGGGCACCAGCCCCTCTCGGAATCTCCCTGTCTGTTCCCTCACACAGAGACAACAGCTCTTACTCAACAAGGCAACCAAGATGTGGGCTGTCCTGGCAAACTGTAGGGAAGGGAAGGAGCCCCAGGCCCATGGCCCCGGCCTGGTGCTGCTGGGAGTCGTCTGTGGAGCGCACTCTATTGCTCTGTCAGGCCTGTTGCTGCCCCACATCACCCCGGACCCAAACTATGTAACTCCATTTTCTGCCATGATTTAAGGATGCTGGTACCTGAGAAGATGTAACCCCAATCGGAGCAAGACTGGCACCTGGTGGGATGTGTGTGTGAGAGGCGGTTTCTCCCCAGCTTTGCTTCCTGCTGTAGCCTGAGGTCTTTCCCAAGGGAGGCTCCTTCGGGAACCTGACCAGCTTTGCTGGGAATCCGCTCCTGATTCATTCCACCCCTACTTTGCAATTGTAAAGGATGTAGGGTATGCAATGAAAGTTACAATGACCTATTTAAATGGATTCTGTTGTGGCTGACGAGAAGGAGCCACTTGGTCTTGTATAGAGATGGGAGATTAAAATTGTCTATGCAATGGCTTCAAAATTTTGTGAAAAATTAGAAGAGGTAGATTTGGATGCAGCAAGCTGCACACAGTGTGGGTGGCTTTGGCCCATTTAAACCCAAAGCCTTGTCCAGCATCAGGTCTGGGTCCTGATACTTGTACCCCTGTAGGCCAATGGCAGGACACTTGGAAACCAAGACACCCCAAACATGCCTGCACGTGAGCTGCTCGAAGGCCTGCTGGACCCAGGAGGTGGAGGGCGAGCACATGGAGATGTCTGCTCCCAATGTGCTTTGTTGCTGCTCTGCACGGGGCTGCCCACCACCCGCCATCCTTTATCTGCATGCTCACTTGCAAGTACTGGCTGGGTATTTCATGTGCAGCAAGTCAAGGCAATTTTAAAAATTAAAGGTCATGAAACTTTCTTCCCAGCCGGTCACATTTGATCCTTGAAGCAGTTGGGTACCTGGCAGGACTGGGTGGTACTGGGCTTTCCAGGCCTACCTTAAAGCACAGACTCCCTTGGGTGGAGATGGAGGTGGAAGGGGGAACGATGCTCAAAAGCCCCTTTTCCCCTGAGCTCTAGGCATTATGCTTTTCCTGCACTTTCAGTCTCTTACAATGGTCCACTGGGGTCGAGTGTATGATTATTGCTATTTTAAAAACGAGCCGCCTGAAGCTAAAGATGGTTAACGGACGTCTCCATAAGACAGGCTGGCAGCAAAAGACTCAGAGAGGCCCAGCAGCTGCTGCTGGGGGCCCTGCACCTGCCCCGACCAGGAGCAGCCCCGCCGCATGGTGTTCACAGCCGTGCGTGAGCCCGGCGGCTGCCAGGCAACCCTTCCACCTGCTTGTCTGCCTGCTCATGGGCCATGCTCGCCATTACTCCCTGTCCCATAAGGTTGTGCCATCCAGGGGGCCACTGTCTGTTTGAAGAGTTTTGGGTCCAGGAGAGGAGTTGCTGTGGGTTCAGGGAAGCTGATGTGAATGTTGGGGTGCCCAATGCTGCTGCCATCTTTGACCTGCCCCAGCCTTTGAGAGCATTCTAGTTCCTGGGGTGGCCACTTTGCACAGAGAGCAGACACCTGAGTGCCTGTCAGGCTGATTTTGCACCATGAAATGGACATTTATATACACTACCCCTGTGGTGCAGGCTCATGTCCCCACATGGAGGCCACCTCCCCGTGGCAGGCCCCCAAGTCCCCATCTCTCCTGTTAGACATGGCAGACCTCTACCCTTGGCCGTGGTCTGGAAGAGCACCAGCCCCTCAGGCTGTCCAGTGCAAGCGGGCACTTACTTATTTAAAGAGTTTATTTGTTTAGAGCAGTTTTAGGTTCACAGTAAGCTCGGGATGGGGGTACAGAGATTGGTCATATTTCCCCATCCCCCAACTGCCTCCCACATCAACATCCCCAGCAGAGGGTGCCTTTGTTTCAATCCATGAGCCTACACTCGCACGCCATCAGCACCCAGAGTCCACGGCTCACACTGGGTCCACGCTTGGTGTCACACACTCTGCGAGTTGCGAAAAATACCTTATGACTTGTAGCCATTATTACAGTATCACACAGAATATTTTCTCTGCCCTAATGGTCCTCTGTTCTCCACCTGTTTGTCCCCACCCTGCCCCCAAGCCCTGGGCAGCCACTGACCCTTTCTCTGTTTCCATAGTTCCACTTTTTCCAGAAGGTCATAGTTGAAATATGCAGTTCATGGCCCCTTCAGATGGCTTCTTTCACTTAGCGCTTTGCATTTAAGGTTCCTGTGTATCTTTTCAGCATAATCGTCCATGGCCAGGGTGCACCATAGTTTATCCACTGCCTACTAAAGGGCATCCTGGTAGCTGCCAGGTTTGAGCAACTATGAATAAAGCTGCTATAAGCATCCATGTGCAGATTTTTGTGTGGACATAAATTTTCAACTCCTTGGGGTAAAAACCGAGGAGCATCGTAGGGCAAGAGGAGGTTTCATTTTGTAGGACAGCCCCCGCCTGCCTTACAAAGCGGCTGCACCGGCTGCGTCCCACCAGCAGCGGCCCAGCTCCCCCTCCCACATCCTCACCGGCCCCCTGGCTGAGGGCGTTCTTGATTTGGGCCAGCCATTTTTAATAGGTGTGTAGTGGTGTGTCGTTGTTGTCTTTATGCATATTTTTACCAAATTTTTCTAGGTAATTAGGAGAGATTTTCAAATACACAACAGCTCTAGAATATAAAATGAAATTGCCTTCTGAAATGCCTTGTCTGGCTTCGATATTTTGTCCCCTGTGATATTACGTGTATGTGTGTGTGTAAGTGTGTGTGTGTGTGTGTGTTCTGTGGAGGTTGGAGGGGTGCATCGGTAAATTGAAGGTGCTGTTAGTTGGCTGGTGGAGACTCCCCCAGGCATCTGTCTAATGTCATCAAGCATATTCGCCCTAACAAATGTGGACACACAAAGCATCAGCAATAAAACACTGGCCTCTCTCCCATCAGATGATAGCATTCTCAGTGTGTGTTTATTAGTTAAATACTTGAGATAAGTATCAGTTCCATCTTTCTCATTTTTCTTTTTCCTGCAGAAGGCAGCCTGATAAGATTTACTGAGCACCTACTGTGTACCAGAACCTGCTGTAGGTGCTTTTATGTCATTCCCCTGGAGTCCCACAGCAGCTCTGGGAGGTCCACGGCCCTGGAGTCCAGCTGGTAGGGCTCGGGGTCAGAGATGTCGGCTACCAGTCGCACAGCCAGCCGCGGGGGGCACCCGGATGTTGGCTCTGAGCTGCTCATTCCAGGGCCCATGCTTCTCCACCACAGAAACTCTGCAAATAAAGGTACTACACTGACTGCATCCGACCACACGCCAGGAGCAATGTTTGTTATTTCTCCTCTGGCAGCTGAGACAGGGCTGTATTGTGGGCATTGCTATCCCCATTTCACAGACCAGGAAAGGGGTTCAGAAAAATATTTAAATTGCTCAGGATTATACACCAAAGCTTCACGTTACCTCCTGGTCTGCTGGCTTCTGGCCTCCTCCCCACCTTCATGCGGGGAAAGGGCTCCTGGAAAAGGCTCCACATAAAACTTCTCAAGAGGCCAGTGCTTCAGAAGGAGTTGTTGGACCACAAGGTCGCAGGGACTCCCCCCTTTTAAACGACTTTATGGAGTATATTTACATGCCATAAAATTTACCCATTTTAAGTGTACTGGCTGATGATTTTTAGTAAATTTATGGAGCCATACAACCCCCACCACAGTCTAATTTTAGGACAGTCCCATGACCCCAAAAGAAAGCACTGTGCACATGGGGTCCTTCCCATCCTGCCCCAGCCCTCCCAGCCACTCGGCTGCTGTCCTTCTCTGTAGGTCGGCCTTTCTGGGTGGTCAAGGCAGACGGAGCTGACACATGCGTGTGGCCCTGTCACTCAGTAAGACGCATCCAAATCTATCCACGTCAGAGCTCATGCTTCGCCCCTTTTCAGTGCTGAATGGTGCCCCATCCTGTGCACACACCGCTCTCGCCCATTCATCTCCCAGTTGGTGACCACTGGGTTGTTTCCACTCTTAGGCCACCAACAATAACTCTCCATGAGCAGCCACACATGTGTGCACACATGTCCCTCTTTCTTTTGGGTACATCTTAGTATTGTGGCTTTAATGTGTATATAATATTCAAACTTACAAAAGTTTAAATTTTCCTCTCATCTATTTTAAGATGAAGCATTTTGGGAACTCAAACGTATGCACATATGCTCTTTTCTAAACATGACTGGGGTAATGAACTTAATATGTAAGAACAGATTAAGATTCTGTAAATTCCTCCATGTTTGCCATTACATATTTTCTTTCCTTTTAATTATTTGTGGGGAGTTCAGGCAGAGCCTGGGATCCGTGCGAGAGAACACGGGTAACACCCCTAGTTTGATGGGCAGAGCAAAAGGAAAGGTTTATCTCCAAATTAATAAGGTCAACTAAACAAGAGTTGCTGAATTGGAGGAAATCCTGCTATCACTACATGTCCCATCATTTCTTGAGTGGTGACTGTCACACTGATCCGTGAGGGGCACGGGGACAAAATACTGGAAATCAGATGTGTAGGGAGAAAACATTTCTCCTGGGGGTCACTGCTAAAGGGCACTAAAACGTGGTGACTTGCAAGCCTCAAGTGTCCTGAGGCCATAAAGTCATGATGGAAAAGGATGTCTCCGGCCCTATGTTTCCAAGTGTACAATTTGAGTGTGTAGAAGAGAAACAAGGTTTGGGTCGGTCAGATCATTCAAGTGAATGGAGATTTGGGGGCTAACTATACATTTTTCTATGTATTTGTTTTGAAAATAGTTTGAACTGAACAGTTCAAAAAGTCACATGCACATATCACTGGCGCACATTTTATAAGTTTGGGGTACATATTTCCTCTCTTTCAATCAGGAAAACTACTAACAATTAATGCTAATGTAAAAATAACATCTGATGAGCCCTTGGAAGGTGGGCAAGGCTCCCAGAGGTGCCTATGGGACATTGTTTCCAAATTTGTTGGACTGGCACTGCTAGCTTCACGCACAGCCTCCAAATAGAGAAATGGATTTGAAAGAGCCCCTTTCTCTCCCCCAGCATGCGCCAGCCTCCAGGCTCCCTGAGAGAGAAACGTGATTGCTGCTGGTGAAGACAGTGAGCTGCTCAGCTGTTGGTACGGAACTTTACTCTGGAAATTGTAGTCATTAAGGTAAAACAGGTTAAAATATTGGAAAGCAAGAGACAGGAACTACATAATTTTCAGAAAGTGATTGTTCACCTAGAAAACTCAAGAGAGGTGATGAAAACTGTTCATTGTGCTGTGAGGAGCTTGGCGAACTGCACGGGTCCAGAGCAGCAGGTGGGGGACCCGCTGCTCTCGGGCAGTGTCCTGGCCCATGCGCACCGGCAAGAGCCTGACAGCGGGACAGAGAAGGACTGCGGTCCCTGTAACAACAGACTCTAGGAAATGCGAAGAAAACGGATGCAGCAGTAACATGCAGGATGTCGCAGAGAGAACTGCCTAATCTGAAAGATTCTCTTAACAACTAACTGGAGAGAAAAATGCCAGATTCCTGGACGAGATTTAACACTACAAAACAAACCCCCCTGAGTCAGTTTATAAATACTACATGATTCCAGTCAAAATGCTGAAGTTCATCTAAAAGACTCAGTGGATATTATGGCCCAATACTTTTAAAGAATACTGAGAGATTCTAAACTTGCCAGATATTATAAAACCATAAGGCTATAATAAATACAGAGAATTGAATAAGCTCTCAGAGTTATTATATTATTATATATTCCTAAATATATATAATTATATTACTATATATTCTTATCTCTCTGTATTTAAGCTAAATAAAAGAGATAAGAATAAGCAAGTACAGAAATGCCAGAAACAATCTAAATGGTCAAAAGGCTGAGTGAAGCATTTTGAATGATCCAGGAAAGGTTCATGTCATAAAAAGTACTGAGGAAATGTGATCAAGTGTCCGTCGCACACCTTGTTCTGAAGCAAACCCCAAACAGGTCAGAGTTAAATGTAAGGGAGCAGAGAATGTTCCGTGAGGGGAAGTAGGTCCTTTCTTCCTAAGAATCACACCAGAGATGGGAGCCACAGAGACTAACAGACCCATAAAAAATCATCCACCCTGTGAATAATCAATGTCATCAGCCATATCAATAGTCAAGCACACAACTAGGAAGTAGTTGCGGACCCCACAACCTGGCCCTGGCCAGCAAAAGACTTTTATTCTGAGTGTGGAGAAATGAGAAAACCCAGAATAAGGGGAAGAAAATCACAGTAGAAAATGGAAAAGTATAATAGTGTTTTGCAAAAGATATGTAGAAATGAATAAGATTTTTAAAATATATGTATTAGCTACAAATAAGAAAAATGAAAGTTAAAATACTGTGATAAATTTTACCTGCTGAATCAGCTTGGGTTCAAAAGAATGCTAAGCATGGGGAGGAGGCGGGTGTGAGGCAGCCTGGAGAGCAGTGTCTTAGGGTCACAGTGTGGAGAACATAACCATGGTTTGCACACATTTCCTCATGGATGTGCATCTGAACACATTTTGTTATGTGTATAAACATACACTACATGTACATGGGTATGAAAAAAGCATTTTGTTAAATACTCAAGTATATAATACATGCAAATCTTTGTGCATTTCTAACAGACACATAACAAAAATGCAATGTCTGTAATATTATGGGAGTAAATTGCAGTTTCATTTGAAATGTATTTTCTGAGCTACCATGTTTCTTGCATTGAGCAAACTCTGATAATATAAGAAATGTTCTTTGGCAAAATTGAATGTTTGGCTGATGAAAGAGTAATTCAGTAAGTAGTCATAATATGAATAAATAATAATTCAGAGGAGTATACATATAAATTGTCTACTCTTTAAATACTCCTTATACTTTTGAAAAGAGAAAATGTTAATCAAATGATGGCATTAAGTACAAGAATAAATCTCAGCACATACGGAGAAGAGGGGAAGCTGAATTTTTATTTTCCATCTGCCAGTCCATTTCAGGACGTGATAGCTGAAAAGCCCATGTTTTAGAGCGCGTGCTCACTTCGGAGGACTACACAGAGCCAGGCCTAATTCCACAAAATCACGCTAGTCCCTGGGGGCCCAGATCTTGTACGAGCCCAGCAAGTATATGTGGCTGCCTGGACCACAGCTGAGGGTCTGCGGTGCGGATGGACGTGAAACAATGTCCAGTGCCATGAATTTTCTGAGATCCTGGTTGCAAACTCATGGCAACTGTGCTTTCTACAGAGAAATGAGAGCCTGGCTCAAAAACCCCTTCAAAATCCCAACCATCTAATGCTAAGATAAGGATGCCAAAATTAACACACACAAAAGACTTATTTTAGTTCAGGGACACATCTTTAATGCCAACTTTCTCCTGAGCTACCAAATGGAAGGAGATCACAATGATTTTGAATGAGTATCATTAAAAAAAAACCTTACTAAAATATTTTCTGATTTTATAGCATTTGATAAAGTCGGAGTTTCTGATGTGTTTTCTTTTAACGTGAATGGATGCTGTTCTGGTAACTTGGACATTTCATTTGAAGGGAGTATAATAAACTGTTTTCTTTGTATTGATTGAAGAAATATAGCACTTATTTTTTGCTTGGTTTTCTAGTAGTTGTTCAATAGGTTAAAGGGCAACGCCATCTGTTTCCTAACAGGACATTTTGTGTAAGATTTGCAAGTCCTACAGGCACCTTTAAGCAGGGATAAATATGCACCCCTGGCTTCAGATGGTTAGTTTTTTACTACCAAAGGATGATTATGTTGTATGCCTTGAGACATTGGCTATAATATATTTCCTGTCCCTTTATTGCATTTTGGAATCATAAACAATGACTGTTTGGCTCAAAGCCATTTATTCAGCCCAAAAAGACATTATTTGCACAACAAAAATCAATAAAAATGTTCCTAGGTCTGGCTGGATACTTAGCTTAACTGTGATATTTGTCTATCACTGATGGCATGCCATCTCTCGCAGGAGACCGAGGCCAAAACACAGCTATTGATCCAGTCAGCGATGATGGATACTGGCATTTGGAAAGGGCTGCTGTGGAGAATCTCGATTAAAAAAATATTTCTAGGTTTCGCCTGGAGCAGAGTCAAGATAACCCGCGTGAGGAGATTTTCTCTGTTCTGTTGGGTTTCTCCCTCTTGTGGTGGAGAAGCACTCTGGACCAAAGTCATTACTGAAAGAATTAAGTCAATCTATGTTTAGCCAAAGGCTTTGGCATCATATCAAGCTTAGCTGATTTAGACACAATCTCCTGTCCTTTTCATCATCTGGAAGCTCTGGGAAAGCATTTCATGGACACGGAGGGTGGGGGGTGCGGCAGAGGGGCTCCCATCTGCCTTTTTGCTCCTTCACTCTGTCTGCCTGGCTCTCAGAAAGGCAGGACACACTGCCTCCCCCAAGCAATTAACTCTGCAGGACCCCTTTTGAAACGAACAAGTTAGTTAAGACTAAAGACATTGGCTAAACCTGAGCTGGTGTGAGTGATAGAGAAAACATACCAAATAGGTTATAGACAATTTACTGCACTGAGCTTGAGGAAAAAAGTGATGTATTATCCTCCAGTCTCATAAATTTAAAATATGAAATTGTTTTTCATTTTTCCTTTGCTATCTCCCGACCACCAGCATAAATCTGATCCACAGAGCCACAGTGGAGGCACAAGGAGAAAGGCTTTCATTTTATTTTAGCTCATTTCATTTTATTTTATTTATTCATGTGTTGACGCCACACCTTTCCCAACAAGACTTTATGGAGAAACGGAGCTGGGTGAGCAGAGGCCCCGCACTCACCAGGCCCACGTCAGGTGCCGAGCGCTGCAGCCCGCGTTTCCCAGGCCATGGCTTCTGTAGCAGGTGCAGGGCGCGGGTCAGCCCCAGGCTCTGCGGGCCCCATCGAGCTCCCGGCCAGAGCTGTCCACTGGGACCCAAGTGGCTGCCACAAGACTGGCCCCTTTAGCTCTCCGACTAGCCTCAGGATTTCTGAGACTTTTCTAAACCCTCCAGAGCCCGGTGTGCAAGCCCCAGGACACTGTCTTCTTGCTTGATCATCTGTGTCAAGCTGTTTGTTTTTAAACCAAAGTTACTGGTCATAAGGTCCATACATATTTCTGTTATTAATCATATAATTTTTCATCTCTAACATGTTCTGATTAGGCTAGAAGGGATTAGGATTCACAATTAAAAATCAAGTGACATTACAAGTGTTGGCCATCTTTAGGCGGAGAGTCAGGTGGCCTGACCCACCTGTGACTTCCGTGGGAGTGTCTCATGCCTTCCTTATCCTAAGTTATCTGCAGCCCAGATTCCAGTGGACAGATGTGAGATTTACACTGGAGATAAGTGAATTTTTTTAGGGTTTCACATAGTGTGTGATTTTCCAGACTTGTAGCAGTATGTGTATGTATCACACATATGTAAACATACATGAGTGTATGTGTGCACATGGAATGTGCATGCTACGTGTGTGTGTGTGCAGCCATTCCCTGGCCTGGGTGAGTGCCAGTGTTGCCTCTGCATGCATTAGACTAGCCATCTCCTAAAGCTTTCTGTGGAGCCAGGTGCCCAGGAGACTTCCTTGTGCCACACCTGTTACTCTCCCCTAAACCTGAATGCTGGCCAGTGACTGGAACTTACTCCCCTTCTGTCTTGCAACAGAGGCTTTCGAGTCTGAAGCTGATGCCCTTGGAACACTGGGACCAACACAGACCATGGCTTGTTCCCCACGTGACAGCTCATTCTGACTTAATAGGAGAATAAATACCCTGAAGCTCCTTGTAAATGGCAGTAAACAAACCAGTCTGCCCTGAGGAGATGGTGTCTTCTCCCGCTGGCTCTCCTAAAATTTCAGTGGGCTTTAAAAGCATCTGCTTTGCAGGCTGAGGAGCTGGCTGGCAGGGGCTTCCACACCCTCTACCCCATTTCCAGCAATTCCATGTCTAAAGTGCACTCCAGTCTTGCTTCAGCCTGTTTCTCTTAGATTCTTTCAGGAGTTGGTGTCAGATTAGCGGCTTCCATGTGAGACCTTAACTCTAATTCCTGCTAAAATGGGTAATAGTTTTGCTCACCGAGCAGAACCAGGGCTGCATATGGGACAGAAGTGTCTGCATCTAGGAGGGGTTCCAAGAACGGTACATCGTTGACGCCATGTTTCCAGTCAGCTGAGAACCCCCCTTAATTAGAGGACAAAACCCACGTATGCAGGGTGCCTGTTGTTGAACAAGTGCACTTAGAGCTCAGTGCTGAATCTAGTGGAGTTAATTGGAGATAAATTGTCTTTTCAGTGACTAATCCAGCAGAGTGTAAATGGGAAATTATCTTCATTTGAACAGCAAAAGACCACCAGCCAGGAATTATTTTTGGAAAAATGCATGCCAAGGATAACTGATTTGCAAGTAAACCCAAGCCTTCTTGACTTACAGCTGTGCCTCCTTCACTGCCCTGATGCTGCAATCCTGCGTTTTTAGGAGAAACCAATATTTTCTGGTCTCAAATCCATGTGTGTCATGGGGTGGTGTGTGAAAAATTCATTTAGCACATAATTCATTAGCAAATGTGAGACCTTGACGAAATACGGTATTTGGATGATGCTTGAGAAATCTGAATAACAAGTGCAGCACATGGTAGAGATGGAGTAAACACTTTTCTTCTCTCAGGTCGATCTATCGATTGTCATTAAAGCAGCCAGCTCAGAAAATGAAGTGGCTTCCAATTCCCAGGGTCCGGGTGGAGCCTCTGCCGCCTCTTCCTCTTCCCAGTTAAGGGCATCATTAAATGGAAGAGCAAACAGCACATTGAGAGGCCAAGTGTTTTATTAATTCATCATCAGAATTATCTCAGTGCATTAATATTAATAGCCTCAAATTGGATTTCATTTAAGAGGTGAAATAAATATGCAGATAGTAAAAGCCTGCACATCCTGAGAGTCTCATGGGGGGCATCCCCGTGGAGCTCTGCCCCCATAAGGCTGAGGTCCTGCCCTCCTCCTGGGTCAGTGGGGCCTGACGGAAAGCAGGCAATTGGAGGCATCCACAGCGGAGCCAGGAGTTGCCGGGCAGCACAGGAGCAGGCACTGGGCCCGGGCTCAGCTGGGCAGGACGCCAGGGTTTCGGGGTGGCTGCCCTCCTCTGCCCTTAGGCCCTGCGGGGACGAACCGTCGTACATCACATACACAGCGGCACGTATGGGACCTTCACATACATCACCTGGAAAGTAGCATATGGATGAAGTACGCGAGGGAAGTGATGCTCTGGGCAGGGAAGGCCCCGTGAAATGTGGGGACTTGTCTCCTGCACCCAGAGAAGCTCTCTGAAGGTAACTTCCTCCCCGAATGCTGATGGCAAGATGCGAACTCAAGTCCCATTGAGGTATACAAGGACAGTACTGCCAGGATGGACATACAAATTCTTTGGATTTTATTCGGAAAAGCCATTGAAATCGTTAAAGTTACGCACAACCTTCTCTGGGTATTTTAACATTACCCATGGAGTTCTGACCCCGGTGGGCCGGGGCTGCTGTGACTAAGAACCACTGACCAGGGGCTTAAAACAACAGAAACGTCTTATCTCGCAGCTCCGGAGGTCCGAAGCCCAGGTGTGCACGGGGCTGGCCACTCGGAGACTCTAGGGACGGCCTCTGCCCACCTCCGGGGCACCGTGGCGGCCAGCAGCCTGTAGTCCTGGGCTGGCAGTGCCCACTGTGCTCCGCCTTAGCCACCGGGCCTCCTGGTGTCCATCCCACAAAGGCGGTGGCTGTGCTGGACTCAGGCCCTCCGGCTGGCCTCCCCTGTGCCCGACCGCACCGAGCAGGGCCAGGCTCATAGATACCAGGGGTCAGGATTTCGAGTATCCGCGTGGCTGTGTGGGTGGGGAGTGTGGAGGAGGCACAGTCTACGCATCCCCCAGGATAATTTTGAAAATGAAAAAAAATGTGTCTGTGAATCTGAGCCCCAAGGTTGGAGGGGATTCCGCTGAGCACCTGGAGGAGGTGCCGGCGGGCGGAGCGCCAGCGGAGGGAGGGTCGGCCTGGGGGGGCCCGGCAGGTGCCGCCTCACGGGCAGGAAGGCCGCCGACCCCGCCGCAGTGTGTGATGCCGTGATGGGCACCCGGGCCCAAACTCCACCGCACACAGGCCCCCTTGGGGGAGCCCCCCGCACAGGCTGAGAGGGCGGCCCTGCGTGCACGTGGCTGGGGAGTCCAGAGGCTCTGTGCCCCGTCTCGGGGACTAAGGGGAGGAAGGAACTGGAGGCGAGGTGCCCTTTCGGGCGGCAAGCCGTCCTCCTAAGTTGGCGGATTTTCGTGCTCACCATCATCAGCCCTGCTTAGCCCTGCACTTGGTCAGATCCAGTCCGCACACTGCCAAGCACGGAGAGGGGGGCCTAGTGCTCTCATGCCAGGTGGGCACGCTGGCGTCGGTGACCAGGCTGCTCCCCGCCAGCCCCAGGACACCCGTGGGCCCACGGCCGGGAGGCCCCACCGCTCAGCTCCAGTGACCTTCCAACCCCCACCAGCTGGGTGCGTCCAGATGACTTGAATGAGTCCTGTCCTGTGCTGCCTTGTTAAAAAAAGGGAGAAAGAAAAAGAAAGAAAAGCAAATTCTTATTTACCTGCTCAGAACACTGAGACACTAACTTTTAAAGATTAACTTATTATAGTATAATGTATTCTCTTGTTAGAGCATATTAGAATAGACACACGTAATTCAACATACTGCAAAATTTCAATTTCTTAAATCGTTTTTCAAATGAGCAGTTAATGATTTCTGAGACCAGAAAGTTAAACAAGAAGGACATGAACAGAATCCAATGTTTGACCATATGTGAAAGTAGATTTTTTGGGAGCAGAAACTGAATGAAAACGCAAATATATTTTTGCATATAATTTCTTTCTTATAAATTTCAAAATAGTATTGTATGAGGGGAGGAGTTTCTAAGGCAAACTGTCCCCAATCAAAGTATTATACAAATACTTTGGAATCTGAGACCCAATGCTACTATTATTTTAATCAAGAATTCCAAATCCTTCCAAGACTATTAGATCTAATATCTGAATTCAGCAAAGTTACAGGACACAAAATTAATACACAGAAATCTGTTGCATTCTTCTACACTAATGATGAACTAGCAGAAAGGGAAATCAGGAAAACAATTCCATTCACAAATTGCATCAAAAAGAATAAAATACCTAGGAATAAACCTAACCAAGGAAGTGGAAGACCTATATCCTGAAAACTACAAGACACTCATGAGAGAAATTAAACAAGATAGCAATAAATGGAAACACATCCCATGCTCATGGATAGTTAATATTGTTAAAATGGCCATCCTGCCTAAAGCAATCTACATTCAATGCAATTCCTATCAAAATACCAGCAGCATTCTTCAATGAACTAGAGAAAATCATTCTAAAATTCATATGGAACCGCAAAAGACCCCAAATAGCCAAAGCAATCCTAAGAAAGAAGAATAAAGTTGAAGAGATTGTGCTCCCCAACTTCAAGCTCTACTACAAAGCCACAGTAATCTAGACAATTTGGTACTGGCACAAGAACAGAACAATAGACCAGTGGAACAGACTAGAGAGCCCAGATATAAACCCAAGTATATATGGTCAATTAATATATGATAAAGGAGCCATGGATATACAAAGGGGAAATGACAGCCTCTTCAACAACTAGTGTTGGCAAAACTGGACAGGTACATGCAAGAGAATGAAACTGGATTATTGTCTAACTCCATGCACAAAAGTAAACTCAAAATGGATCAAAGACCTGAATGTAAGTCATGAAACCACAAAACTCTTAGAAGACAGCAAAGACAAAAATCTCCTGAATATAAACATGAGCAACTTCTTCCTGAACGCATCTCCTCAAGCAAGGGCAACAAAAGCAAAAATGAACATATGGGACTACATCAAACTAAAAAGCTTCTGTATGACAAAGGATACCATCAGCAGAACAAAAAGGCATCTTACAGTATGGGAGAATATATTTGTAAACGACATATCTGACAAGGGGTTAACATCCAAACTATATAAAGAACTTGCACACCTCAACATCCAAAAAGCAAATAACCCTATTAAAAAATGGGTGGAGGATATGAAGAGACAATTCTCCAAAGAAGAAATTCAGATGGCCAACAGATACATGAGAAGATGCTCCACATCACTAATCATCAGGGAAATGCAAATTAAAACCACAATGAGATATCACCTCACACCAGTAAGGATGGCCAGCATCGAAAAGACTAAGAATGACAAATGCTGGTGAGGATGCGGAGAAAGGGGAACCCTCCTACACTGCTGGTGGGAATGTAAGCTAGTTCAACCATGTGGAAAGCAATATGGAGGTTCCTCAAAAAACTAAAAATAGAAATACCATTTGACCGGGGAATCCCACTCCTAGGAATTTACCCAAAGAATACAAGTTATCAGATTCAAAGAGATATATGCACCCCTATGTTTGTAGCAGCACTATTTGCAATAGCCAAGATATGGAAGCAACCTAAGTGTCCATCAGTAGATGAATGGATAAAGAAGATGTGGTACATATACCCAATGGAATATTATTCAGCCATAAGAAAGAAACAAATCCTACCATTTGCAACAACATGGATGGAGCTGGAAGATATTATGTGCAGTGAAATCAGCCAGCCAGAGAAAGACGAGTGCCAAATGATTTTCCACATTTGTGGAGTGTTACAATGAAGCAAAACTGAAGGAACAAAACAGCAGCAGACTCACAGACTCCAAGAAGGGATTAGTGGTTACCAAAGGGGAGTGGGGGTAGGTCGGGTGGGAAGGGAGGGAGAAGGGGATTGAGGGGCATTATCATTGACACACATGATGTATGGGGGGTCACGGGGAAGACAGTGTAGCTTAGAGAAGGCTAACAGTGACTCTGTGGCATCTTACTACACTGATGGACAGTGACTGCATTGGGGTATGGGTGGGGACTTGATAATATGGGTAAACGTAGTAACCACATTGTTTTTCATGTGAAACCTTCATAAGAGTGTATATCAATAATACCTTAATAAAAAATATATATATACACAGATTTGTTATTAAAAGAAAAAATTCCAATCCTGAATACAGACATTATCCTAAGATGGCAATGTCTATATTCTAGTTGCTTAACCATTGGTTGAGGGACCAAGGGGTGGTTTTAATGACCACGTGCAATAAAGCTGAGAACTTCCTCTAAATTGCTTGCTGGGGAGACTGAGCACCAGACACCCACCATTTCCCTAGTGACCAAGCAGCACCTGGCTTGCACCCAGGCCCTAGCACAGTCTTGGGGAAGACAAGAGGGACTTGGGGGCACAGGCAACCACTTACTCTAAGAAGGGCACCCCAAGGGCAGGCACAGTGTGAGCTTACTCTCCCCCAGGTCCTCCTGCAGAAACTACAGGCCAGTCAGTCAAGGATGGAGTCAACCCATCTTTCATACAACCCTGTCCTTCATACAATCCTGGCCTTACCTGAACCCTTGAGGCAAACCTGTTCCTATTGTAATTTCAGCTAGTTTTAAGTGTGCAAGAAATAAATCAATACATTCGAGAAGAGAGCAGTAGAACATCAAAAATCATTTGATGAAATTAATTTAAAATCATTGATTTAACTTCCCTCTTTTTCATTTTATCCACTTTTTAGGATTTTCTCCAATGTGCCATACATGGTTGATTTAATTTTGAAATAAACATCTAGAAAGAACCTCACTCCTCTTCCTGAAGCAAGCCCTTGGCTAGTGGGTATTCTTCCTGAAAATGCCCTATATCTTCCCATGCCTAGGTGTGGGTAGGCACACCACTGGCAGAGTTTCATAAAAAGGAAAGCAGGCCATCCTTACTGCTGGGCATCTTGCATCCTCCCACACCCTAATTTAACAGTGGACACAGTACCCAAAGAACCACATCGTAGCAGCCGAAGCTGGCATCGTCTTCCACAGCCTAAATGTGCTGTGCCTTCTTTGAGAGGGGAGAGGAAGGCATTTCCCACAATGAACAATTAAAAAATGATTTTCTGTTTTTCCTACTAGAAACAATGCTGCAATGAACAACCTTCCGCACAGATCTTTTCTCCCCCAAATGAAAACATATTTTTGCATATATTTCCAGGGGTGCATTTACAGAATTGCAAAGAATGACTTCCAAATAGTGGTGCCAATTTATATTCCCATCGAGTCTATAAAAGACTGGTCTTTTTTTTCCCTGACTGGTGGGGCCAAAGCAGTTTCTCACTTTCACATCTACTTCTCCAATTGTGTGTGCACTTCTGCATAGGTTTAATTTTTATAACTATTTCTTTTGAGTACTATTATATTTGTTTTTTTCTTTCTTATCAATTAGTAGGTCCCCTTTGTGCATCATGGATATTATAGAGACAGCAAATATTTTTTTCCAGTTTTCTAAATGTTTTTAAACTTTGTTCATGGTTTTATTTGTTGCAGTTTTTCATTATGATGCATTTAACACTGCAGCCCTGGGTGTGTAGGAGAGCATTTGGGTTTGAAAAAAGAATATATATTTATAGTATATATATATATATATATATATATATGCATACTTATAATACATATATATATGCACACATGTATATATACTCTCTCTCCAAGCACATATGCATATCTATTATGTGTGCATACACAAATCTCATGTGTGTATGCATAGATGTGTATATATACACATTCATATAATTTAAGCTTTTGTTCTTCCCTACAAATAATTTTATGAAAATGTGTCTATATGAATGAGAGATGGAGTCCATATTAATTTGCTTTGTCTTTTGCTCCACTAACAGCGCTCCCGTGCCCGCCTTCCAGGCTGATTGTCCAGGAGGTGTCCATGCATCCATGCACGTACACACAGGGAGAAGGCTTTCTCTTCCTTCTTTCCTGTCGTGGAAGCAGTGTTTCCTGACCCTGCTCAGCACTGCTCTGCTCTGCTCTTTCAGCCAGGCTCCCTCTGGGCCAGTCCTGCAGCCCGGACGGACTCTGCCCATCGTGCTCAGGCACAACCATGATCTGTTCTCCACTTCCATACGTGAATGTTCACTTCATTTCTAATGTTTCACTACTTCAAAGTACAGACATATACATCTCAGATATTGGTGATCTTAATTACTTGCATTAGATTCCCATGGCTGCTGGGCCAAAGAGTATGTTATTTTAATTTTTGTAGAAGTTTCCAGATTGCTTGTTGAAAGTCAAACAATTTGCAACTCCACAAAGAATGTATGAGAGTATCTTTTTTCCTAGCATATGTACGCTGGGTGAATATTCTTTTACTGGATGAATATTTTTTAAAGTTTTCTTCCCTTCTTAAGCTATGAGTTATTTAATTGTTTTCAAATTTCCAAGTTTTGAGACTTGTTTTAAATGCTCATCTGTTTTCCTTTTATTGTTCTTGAAGAATCTGGCTTATATGAGTTCTACTAGGGACCAGAATTTATTGACATTTTTTAAAGAAATTCTTTCATTCATAGCAATTTTTGTAATAGTTTCATGTTTGAAAAGAATATATACACTCTTCTGGTTGTGCACAAATCTCCATCATGTATTTAGCCCAGGCTTGTTATTCAAATTGAAAAGGGTATCCTTGCCCGGTTAGGGGATGCTTTATCTGAGCAAAGAATGTCCAAATATTTCACCTTGTATTTCTATAAGCTTTTTCTTTATTTCAAAGTTTTATCATTAGATGAAAATACTTTGACTCCTTGCTAGATTTTTGCTTGTATACAGTTAGCCCTTTTCCTCTGACAGTCATCTGATCACCGCCAGCTTGTTTCCTCATTGTATCACTTTGGTGTGTTACTTGCTGTGGGAGGCAGCCTCTCACATGCTTACAAATGATCCCCATCTCCTGGCATGCAGGCTTTTGAGTGTGGGCTGCCCCTAGAGACTTGCTTCTAAGGCACCAAGCCTGGCCCAGGTGATGGATTGCCACCTCCAACAGCAGGCAACAGAGTTTGTGGTTTCTGTCCTGCTCACTCTCTCTGGCACTTCTCCCTTGTTCCCTCTGATAAAACAAGTCACCCTGCCATGAACTGCCCCAGTGGAGACAGGCCCAGTAGCAAAAAATGGCCAGTGAGGAGCTGAGACCTTTGCTCCAACAACACATGAGGAACTAAGTCCCACCAGCAACCACTGCCTGAGTTTGGGTCATGCCCCAGTCAAGTCTTGAGATGAAACCACAGCCCCAGCCAACACGTGAAGTGGGAGATTTTAACCCAGACAGCTCAGCTAAGCCACACCCAGGCTCCTGCCTGGGTGGAACCCAGAAGTAATAACTATCTGTTTAAAGCCTCTAAGGTAGGGTGATTCATACACAGCAATATATAATGAAGACACTTATAAAAAAGTGTAGTTGGGGAGTCTTTCTAATCTTAGACTTTCTTGAAATGGTTGAATTTAACCAATTCTATTTAATCCTTGGATATTTTTAGACTTATTTTGTTGCTTTATTTTATGTTGGCCATTCTCTTAAAATTTTAACATATGAAATTATTTTAGGTAAACACATTTTCAATTGTTTTCTAAGCATAATTTATCTATGAACATCTAAATTCAATGCATATACTCTACCTGCATGAGACAAAAGCTTTTAATCTCACTATTCCACACCAAGCTTTCATGTCAAATAACTTAAAACAATATTTATGTTTATATCAGTTATTATCTCATTATGATTCAAAGTTTCATTATATTTGAAGATCAGTGTTATGGATTTCTGGGCTCATCACTTCTTCAATCCCACTTTTCGCTTTTTGAGAACTTGCTTTTTTGGTTTTACTTGACTATATCCTCAAGTAATATTCTTTCCAATGGCAATTTTAAAAAATGTTTCATTCAACATGTTTGACAATGTCTTCAAACATGAAGACAGTGTTTTGTTTTCAAACTTAAAGGTAAATGGTTTTAGGTTTAAAGTATTTTTCATTCTGAACTTCACAGCTAGTATTATTGTCTTCTAGCATACCAAGGAAAAGTCTGGAGCCAAATTAATTGTTCAGTTTTAGGAAATTTAATGGTTTTTTTTTTTTTTGAGATTTCACTGTTTTGTTTTAGTCCCTGTAGTTGTAAAACTTCATCAAATTATGCCTTGGAGTGAGTACATCTTAGAATTTATCATCCTTACCTGTGTGTGCATGTAGGGTGCTGTGTGGCATGTGTATTACACTGAATAATTTCTGAGAAACTGTCTTGTCCTCCTCCTTATTGATATTTTAAGATAAATTCCTCTTCTCTGTTTCTCCTGGAACTCTACCCAACAAATGTGACTCCTGGATCTATATTCTAGGTCTCTTATGTTCTCTGACCATAGTTGATGCCAATCAATGACACTATCAGTTCCCTGAATTTGATCTGTAGCCATATCTACTCTTCCAGTCAGCCTTTTATTCAACTTAGTTTATTAAGAACTTGTTAGTTTTTATTTTTTAGGAGCTTATTTTCATTACATATGTGATTGACTTTTGAATCTCTCTTAGGATGTCCACTTTAATTATGTTAAAGTCTTTTTCTGTTTGTTTTGTTCAGTTTTTCTCTGGGGTTGGTTCTTTTTCTATTAAGATCAAGACTCCTTTTTCATTGTGTTTGTAAGTTTGGGGTTGTTTTCCTTCTATTTGTATCTGTGATGGCTTTTCCTACAATTCAACTGATTTTCTGGTTGAAAGAAAAGCTGTCTTTTCTCTCCTAGTGCTCTTTTTCTATTTAATGTTGTTTATTTTTACTCTAAATTTGGAGTGTCTCTGGAACCACTGTCATTGTTGTAGGAATTTTGCCTTGTATTTTGGACTATGATTTCTCACTCTTGTTTTCTCCAAGTTAACTGGTCAACTAAGAATTTATCAATAATTTTTAGTCAGGAAGGACACTTCTGTTGGTCTCCCTGGACCTTTCCTTCTATCTAAGAACCTCTAGGATTTCTTCCTGTATATATGTCTTACCTCCTATTTTTATGAAATTTGGTGAAGAAAGGAAACATGTACTCAGTACCTTCTTATTATGTTCCTCTCTCCATAAATCTGACCCTATTGTTAAGATCCATGTGTTATGGGAAATCTTTCTGTCCTTGATATTACCAATAGCAATTTCTGTTACTCAAAGCTTCCCAGGAAGCTTGAAATCAAGTAAAGTTATCTGGCTGCACTCTACCAGTTACTCTCTCCAGGTAGCCTTTCTAGCTCAGCCAGAAAGACTCATCACAATAAACTCTGTTTTCTTGTTATCAAGAATTTGAGTATTATTGATAGTTTTACTTAATCATATATGTGAATTAGCATTATCTTATATTTAATATTTCCTCTTAATTAGAAAACATCTTTATGTACCTATCAGCAGTTCTATATAGAAAAATCGGTCTGCTCTGTGGTGAGATGGACTGTCAGCATTTCATCTGGGGCTTTAGCCTTTGCCTGTTCCTCAGCCCCACCCCCTGTGTGAGAGCAGGCTCTCTCGGGGATGTCAGTGAGCAAACCACCCGGTTCTCCTGGAGAGGGCACCTGAGCTGGGCAGATGGCAGTCTCAGCTGGGCCCAAAGACAGGCAGGCAGCTTGACCTCCATGGGTTCCTACAAAGCAGCAAAAAGCAGTGGGACAGGCAACAGTGAGCTGGTGGCACCTGGCTTGGTGTCCTCCTAGGTCCTCAGGGAGCATGTATAAAGGTCAAGTCCTACCCCGGCCTCCCTGACTTCAAATCATAGCTCAGTGAGCCAACCGATCGCCATAAGGCAACTCTGTGCAGGACCCCAGTTAGAGAACTGAGATGGGCTTCCCCACTTCACAGGTCCAGAGAAGGCCAGCCACACTGGCCACCAGGATTTCCCAGCAGAGGATTTTGGGTGGGGCATGGGTATGAAAGACCAAGCCCCATGGCCATCTGCTCTGGAAAACTGAGTCTGAGCTGCCTGGGTTGATATCAATCATTGGCTTATGAATTCTTCTAGGATGTGAAATAATAAAACTCCCAGTTCCAGTTCTCCAGACAGGCTCCAGACACATTCCATGACATGCATCTGACACTAGTCAGTAGAATGGGCCATTCCACTGAGTACCCAGGCCCAGGAGATATACTTGGAACCTAAGAGACTTCCAAACACTGTCATGGACAAAAAGACTAGTGAAGGAATTCTGAGATGAGAAATTAGAATTTATTATATGGGAAATAAATAATCCAGGGGAGTGTTGCCTAGAAGAGCAATAAACTGATCCTAACCATTAAAATTTTAATGAATTAAAACTACTTATAGCTATTAACCAGGCAGAAAAAAATGTCTACTTGCAAAAAGAAAATAAAACTGGATAAATTCCCATGAATGCTCTATATGCTTATAGATGTGCCTATTTCTAAAAAGCTTAAATGTGATTTGTATCATAAGTGCTAAGAAAACTGAAGCACTTATTTGCTTTTTGACAAGGTGAGCATGTCTGTTTTTAAATATTAAAATAAATGTGGGCAGCACACATAAATTGTGCATGGTTTATGTATGTGAATCTTGTTAATGTATGTGTGTAATAAAATAATTTTAAACCATAGATTTTCCAAGAAAATTGCAATTCTATGTATTTAAAAATTTTTTTAAAGACATTTCCTTTTAGAACAATTTTAGGTTCACAGCAAAATTGAACAGAAGGTGTGGAGATTTCCCACATTCCCACCACCCCCTCATTCACAGGCTCCCCCACCGACATCTTCATAAAGTGTTCCATTTGTCACAATGAAGAACCTTCACTGAGAGCACCATCACCACCCAGAGCCTGCGCTTCACATTAGGTTCGCGTCTGATGTCTTCCATTCTGTGGGTTTGGACAAATGCATGAGGTCATGTGTCCATCATTACAGGGTCATACAGAGTAGTTTTACTGCCCTAAAAATTCCTCTGTGCTTCCACCTTTTCATCCCTTCCTTCCTCCCTACTAAACTCCTGGCAACCACTGCCTTTTCACTGTCTCCACAGCTGTGCATTTTCTAGAATGTCATAGAGCTGGGATCATACAGGATGTGGCCTTTTCAGACGGCCTTTCACTTTGTGACATGTGTTAAGGATCCTCTGTGTCCTTATTTCTTTTGAGCCCTGAATGGTATTCTATTGTCTGGATGGACAATATTTTGGGCATTCCAGTTGCTTCCAAGTTTTGGTAATTATGAATAAATCTGCTATAAGCACATGTACAGGTTTTTGGGTGAACATAAGTTTTTCATCCCTCTAGGTAAATACTGAAGTGTGCAGTTGCTGGATTGTAGGGTAAGAGCGTGTTTACTGTCTTCCAAAGAGGCTGTCGTATTAAGTTTCAAGAGTAAAATTTCTTGATGATGCAGAGCTATAGTTTAAGTTTCATATTTTCCAATAAAGTTTTCCAAGTCCCAACACTTCTCAGCTTGCTGGTTTCCCAACTACTGGCAGACTTCTTGTAGAGGAGGGAGGGAGAAGCACCATCTGGCACTCCCATGACCGGAAGGCTGTGCTTGGTTGATAGATTAGAAAGACAGTCTTCCCTCCCGCTGAGAAAATTAAAAAAGTAAAAACAAATACACACATGCAAAGGGAATTTTCCATGCCACAGAGTTGCACATGCTAACATTGGGAAGTCTGGACAGCTAAGAGGGAGCATCTGTCTCCTAGACTGAAATCACACCAAGCCATGTGGCTTATGACAAAAGTTTATTCTCATAGTTCCAGAGGCCAGAAGTGCGGAACCAGGTGCCCAAGGGCTGCACTTCCTCTGGAGTCTCTGGGGCGGGATCCTTCTGGTGGCCCCAGGGACTCTTGGGCTGTGGCTGAGTCCCTCCAAGCTCTGTCCCCACCTTCGCACGACCTCTGTGTGTGTCTGGGCCCTGTCACCTGCTCTCAGGGACACCTGTCATTGCATTTAGGACTCACCTTACCAACAGAAGACCTCATCTTAGCTGACTGCATCTATGAAGACCCCATTCCCAAAGGTCACATCGTGAGGTTCCAGGCGGATGTGAATTTGGGGTGAAAACACTATTCTATTTGCTATAGGGGATAAAAATACACTGAGACAAGGGCCAGGAAGCCGAGAAGGAAAAGGAATAGGAGACAGAGGGACAGAGGTCAAGAGTCAAAACTGGATTTTGTTGATGTTGGGCAGAAAACATTTCAATCCCAGCCACTCTAAAACTGTGACAAATACTGAACTTACTGGATGAATATTAAAAAAATACTGGTGCTACTAAATATTTCTAAAATTATGTCTCAATAAAAGAATTTTGCTACAGTTTCCAGGAAAAAACTTAAAGGGGTAAAAATACAATGGCTTTTGAATAGTGTTTAATGTACATTTGCTTTCACATTTTTCTTACTTCCCTATTATTTCAAATCATTATATGTCAACATTAGCAAATTTTTAGAAGATATCATTACTTCTTTTTAGATTCTTGCTACATATTGTTCATCAATATGCTTTCAAATTATTCTGTCCATTAAATGTTTTCATAGTCTGGAGACTGACTCTAAAGTGATTCTCCAAATGATCTGACTTCTGTTAACAGTGAGAACAATGTCCATCCCAGGTGGAATTTTGTTACTGTTGGACTAAGAGATCCAATGCCTGGGACCAAAGTGAATCTAAAGTCAGATTGCCCTAGGCTTCCAGTCCTCTGCTGGTGGTCTCTGATATTCTTTGTGGCTTATCATCTGTCTTGGCATTTGTCTTGATACCTGGGAATCCAGGATAAAACTCATTCTTCTAAGGACATACTGTGTCAGCCCTTCAAAACCAGACAGGGCAGCCAAGATTCAGAGCTCTTGTATGAGGCCAGTGTAGACCTGGGGCCATATTTCAGAATGCTCTCCAAAGGGCTCGATGGGTAAGACTTTGTCCACTGGTCCCCAGGGTGTGTCTATCCCTGGACCGAGACGAGGCCCCAGATCCCTCAGGTCAGGGGCAGGGAAGCCCCTTTTGTATGGTGCCTCTTTCCGGAAAGGCATTGGACAGCTGCAGTGTGATGTCAGCGCCTCCTACAAGGAGGCTTCCAGCCAGCAAGACTCCATGTGTAGATGTGCCACCCCCACAAAGGAGCGCAATGCTCTCCCACCTTCTGCATGAGTTTCCAAAATCTCTGGGATGGGCCGGGAAGCCCCTGCACTGTAACCTGGCTGTCCCAAGACATGCGTGTTCCTGAACAGTCTTCAGAGAGATGCTGACATGTGGAGAGCATGGTGAGTCATGGGGTCCTGACCTCTGAGGTCATCAGGGCTGCTCATCACTGGAAGAGCAGAGATGGGAAGAAATGTGGCCACAGGCTATGGCTGTCCTTTTATAGACTGATAGCAAGAGCCAGGACTGTGTAAGCTTCATCAGGCTTTTCTAAAAAGGAAAATATTATTTGTTCTCACCTAATTTAAAATGCCAACACTATTTCAAATATGGTGAGAAGACACAATTAGTTAGCAAACTTAAAGAATTCAAGTAACTTCCATTTTGAATCTCTGATTTGTTTACTGAAACCCCAAACAGCATAATACTTCAGATCCTAATGCCTTTTGAATCCTCTTTCTAGTGGGACTGGACTTAGCTAATGCATAAAGCTAGTGTGTGTCTCTCACTTGGTACTAGAGCATTTTCCCTGAAGGAAAATTGAGATGAACCATGTATGCCATCCAGACATACACGCTGAAGAAGTTCGAGCAGTTCCAAGACAACTTGGACTCTGCCTACATGGATTTTGCATGGAAATGGTGCCTCACACACAAATGTACATGCATTGAACGTGAAGGAAACACATTGTGTGCATCACTCATTTTCAAAGTAAAAAATTATCTTAAAATATTAGATTTCTGAATGAGAGGGCAAAGCTTGCCTTCAGATGCTCCAGTTGATAGCTCTTAACTGAAACTTGAGGGCAAAAGGTCTGTCCAAGTATCTACTTAAAACAGAGAAGAGATTCCAGTCCAAGTATGCAGCCCTTAGAAACACACTATTTTTAGACAGTCAATGTTCTTATCTCTAAGCTTCCCTGAGATTCGCTCAGTTAAAGCTGGAGCTGAAGATTAAAAAAGGAAAAAAAAGCCAAACTTCCCCGTGAACAGCTCTCATCCTCACCTACAGCTGAACTGATCATTTCTTGCGGTGGCTATGGGCTCTGCCACCAGAAAGGCCATGACTCCAGCCACACCCTCAGCCAGCTCCCTGTGGGGTGCGCAGGAGCAGGGTTGTAATGGGACGTTACTTACTTTCCGAGACAGGTTAATTAAAACTTTCACATCTGTGCCTACTCAAGCTAAATAATGTAATTAAAAAGATATTTGATTTTCACCTGTTCATTTATATCATTTACAATAACAATTGTTTCCCCTGAAATTACAAAATGGTTTCTATTTTTACTCTTCTGGTTCATGATTTTCAGTTCCCAACTTTCTGATAAAGCCCCTTCAGGTGGAAGTGAACCAAGCCTTCAGCTCTGTGGAGGCTGCTCCTGCACTGCCAGGCATGGCTGGGATGCAACTTGCCCCACAGTGTGGCAGGGGGAGCTGGCAGACAGAGAGCCTGGGCTGGGTCCCCCATGCCGCGTGCAGGGACCTCCAGCCTTGTGTCCTCGCCTCCCAGCTCCCTAAACAAATCCACAAGCAAAACCCACAGTAAGAATATGGGCTGTGGTTTGTCGTCCATTTGCCAAGAATAGAATACTGCTGGATCGGACCTGGGCCTGGTCGGCGTCTTTGAGGTACACTGTTGTCCAGACCAGTGCATTGCCTGGATGGCCAGGTCTCCCACATGACCCGTGGTTTTATGTGGGGCATGAATCTGTAACCATTCAATCACAACACTTGGGTATTTTTCTATATATTAAATTTAAAAACAAGTTCATATAAAGTTCATAGAAAAGGTAAATTTGTCATTTTGAGCTGCAACCTTACGTGAAAAGACAATGGGAAAAGCAAATAGCTGGGAGGTTACTGTCATGTCTTAAGGGGACAGCAATAAATTGTCAGGACATTTTTATGGAGTTTCTTAACCTCTGGCCTTTGGAAGGCAGAAATCAATAAGATATTAAGAAAATCATGAATTAATGTTTCATAGAGTGTAGACATCAGTAAGAGCCCTGTGGTCTGGATGAATGTCCGAGCCAGGAGCCCCGAGTCTCGGTGGGAAGTTGCATGGGTGACATGCCACATGCCACGTCATCATTCTGCCTGCACGGCCAGCATATCTCACGGCGCTGTGGGGCGCTGGGCACAGGGTGGGGGTCACTATCTGGGACACGGTGGGCTCTCCCGAGGGGGTGAGATACAAACAGTCCTTTTGCATTAAAGGAAGTCACTCTTGGGGCAGTCGATACTTTATAAGGATTTTTCCACTGACTCACATTATACTTGAGCAACTCTAGGACACAGGGACTACTAGGTTTTTAAAGAATGATGGAAATACACATATTCTGACCTTCAATTATCTACATGGGTATCTTCCGTTCCCTGCCCCTGTCTCTCCTGCGGGGCATTCACTCACCCCAGCCCTGTGGATCTCTCCCCTGTTGTCTTTCTCTGTTTCTCTCTCATTGTCTGTCTGTCTGTCTGCGTGCTTGCCTGTCTCTGTGTCGCCGTGTGCGTGTCGCTCACTCTGTCTCTGCAGCACAGAGCAGGCCCACCTGGGGCGGACTCAGCCCGTCCGCACAGCAGATCCAGTGGGTTTCCGCCTGCCGGAAGTTAGGAGTCTGTGGAAATGCCCAAACACCCTTTTGTGCTCATTCTTTAAAAAAAAAACCAGGTCGCAGAAGACTGCAGCCAGTTTCCTGTGCAGTCCGCGTGGGGCGCGATCCCCCTCAGGACCCCGGGCTGCGGACCGCCGTGCCCTCTGCAGCCGTGCATGCCCTCAGGCTCCGAGGGGATCATGGTGCCGGGATGTGCATGCAGGATTCTCACAACGGGGTCCCCGGTGTGGCCTCTGACCTCTGCTTTACCTGAGCACAGGCCTCTTGCTGCCCGCGGCCGATTCAGTGCATCGTTCCCCGTTCTGCTCGCAAAGCTGAGCAGCCGCCTTCCAGCCGGGCCTCCTCGGGCAGGTGAGTCCCATTGCTGGGAGCCCCCAGTGCCGGGGGCAGGACGGAAACTCACGCGGGACACGGACGTCCTGGCTGCTGGTCACGCATCACCTTCTCAGCATAAAGTAGACGACGCGGGTCTCTGCCTCAGAGCCGTGGGGCTCCCAGTGAAGCGGCAGACCCCCGAGCGGCCCCCGGCCCCGCACTGCCCCTGAGCGGAGGCTCCCGCCCTGTGGGTACGTGGACTGTGCTGCCCGTGCCCGCCCCGGCCCGTTTGCACCCCCTCCTGGGCTCGACCCCCGCATCCGCGGGACCCCCGCTCAGGCAGGCCCTGGTCCACGTGGGGCCCTGGCAGCCGCTCTGGGGCCTATTCCCCCTCCATGGGCTTCCTCGGGGGCCTTGCGTGCTGACCTGTCTGCTGTCCTTCCCACCGAGGGGTGTGGGCCTATGAGGGCTGGGGCGCTGCCTTCCCTGCCGGTCTGTGCGCCCAGCACCCAGGGTGGAGCCAGTGTCCTAGATGCTGAGGAAAGGGTATGGCGGTGCTCGGGGGAAGTCAGGCCAACAGCTCCATCCATCCCAGGCCCTGGGAGGAACTGCCCGCACCCTCGGCTTCCCTGTGAGGCCGGAAGCAGAGAGGCAGGGCCTCCCCAGGCCACAGATCTCGGACCTAACTGGTGTCACCTCTTCACTGGTAAAGGGGGTGGCAGCCCTTTCAGGTGGGGCAGTTGGGGTGCACAGCTCTGAAAGGGGGGTCCTGTGTGTGCTGACAGATTGTTACCAAACACGGTGCACAGCGGGGGCCCCAAGAGCCTCCAGGCGCCCTGCGGAGGCTGAGATTCTGTGACTCTGGCATCGGGGACACCTCTGGGGTGGAGCTGGGGGTCCGC
Organism: Manis pentadactyla; assembly: GCF_030020395.1. Taxonomy (NCBI): domain Eukaryota; kingdom Metazoa; phylum Chordata; class Mammalia; order Pholidota; family Manidae; genus Manis; species Manis pentadactyla. Next base: position 140,129,646 of record NC_080020.1, on the reverse strand, counting down.
ATGTTGTCCTCCCACGAAGGCCGCCAAGTCCGCGTGGGCTGGGTCCCCTCCGGCCTAGGTCGGCTCTGCCTTCCCGCCTTCCAGGACTTACCCAGGGCTGCAGTCCACGGTGCAGATGCCAAGATCCGTTGGGCCATGTCGCTACGCGCTCTGCGGCCGTGTGAGCAGCGCTTCCCGGCCCCAGGTACATGGGGTCGTGTGGTGGCCGTCATGCTGGAGCTCGTCCCCACCGGCTGTCACCCCAGGACCACAGACACTGTCCCCGGGCGCTGTCCTGGGAGGATGGCAGGGACCATCTCACTTAATGGCCAGCGAAGGAGCGGAGGGTTGTCATTGCCCCGGGTCAGGGAGGAAAGCCCATCTGACTGGGAGGGAGACGGAAGGCTGTGTGCGGTGGCAGGACGCCGAGCTCAGGGCAGGGCCTCGGTGAGCCCCCTGCGGAGGCACCTCCTGCCCGCAGCGCAGGGCCGCCGCCTTTCCTCGCGCACCAGTGCTTGCTGTCCTGGGAAGGGTGGAGCAGGAGGAGGCTTGCTGGGTGGCCCCTGAGAGGGGAAAGGGGGAGGCCCTCGACGGTGACCGAGTCCAGCCATCCCACCAGCTGCCGGGCATCAGATCCACCCCTGCCCGACCACTGATAACGCCGTGAGAGGGATGCCGGCCCATTACTAGCATCTGTTTCCCAGCCTGGAGGAAATGTCAGGCTCTTGGCGTTAGCGCCTTCCCGGGGAGAAGGGTGCGCACCGGGCTGAGGGGCGGGTTTGGAGTGCGCGCTCCTGGCCTCCACGCTGGCCTCTCTCCCTGCCTCATACCGGCAGGTGCAGCCGCTGGGCCCCAAGGCTGCGCCTCCAGAGCAGGAAGACGCTCCTTGGCACATGCTTCACACGTTGATGATGGACAGAATGGAAACTTGTCCAGACATCGGATTTTGAACAAAATGCCTGTGAATGACATATTTCCAGGTGGCACTGCCACCACGTTGGCCCGTGGAGGCTGCATCCATAAAGGTGGATCACGGAAAGTTAGGAAGTGACACTGTGCGCCCGTGTTGTCCACACGTGTTCCAAACTAAAGTGGTGCCACTTTGAGCTTCAAGAGCGAGTGGCCCCATCCCCGTGCAAGGCTCCTGCAGCCCTGCCAGGAGAGTTCATTCATAAAGGAATTCATAAAGAATACTGCTGTTCATGTCAAGGGCAGTGGGAGCGAGGGGTTCTCTGCAGATCCGGGAAAGAGAAAGTTCAAGTAGTGGGTGGTGGCAGGATAGAGCAGAGCCCGTGCTTCCCCGTGGAAGCCCTGCAGGCAGCTCCGTGCGGTGTCCTCTGAGGCAGGGCGACGAACTGCACCCAGAGGCCCAGCTGAGTTCGTTCAGCTTGTAGAAGTCACACTGTTTATGCAGTGGAGTCAGCTGCAGTGTGGATGGGGCGGGCCCTGGCAAGGCCATCAGGGGGTGGGGGGACTGGGGAGACTTCAGGGGGCCTGGTGGGGCATGGCTTTGGTTCCCCACCCCTAGCCCTCCATAGCTCCACTGACTCCGTCCCTGGGAGCCGAACTTGAACATCCCCACTGGACGTTCCAGGCAGGGTGGTGGAAAGCACGCAGCCATGTTTCCCAAGGAAGAGCTGTTCTTCCTGCAAAGTCCGACATGTTTTAGCAGGTAGAGGGGAATTTTCATCACTTCTTTCTGCAGAGAAGAGACATGCTCGTGGTTCCACTTCACCAGCCTGGCTCAGGGGAAAGCAAAGGAGAGCTTGGCCAGCAGGCGCTGTCCTAGCTGAGCAGCCCAAACGTTTTGCAAGATGAAATGTGTTATCCTTTAATGTGCAGAGCGCCCCGGAAGGGCGAGGCTGTGGAGGCTGGCTGAGCGGGTGCTTCTCGATGCTCCCGGCTCGGCACATGGCCGCCTTCCCTCGGGCCCTCCAGCTCAGGGTGGTCTGCCAGGAAGATGCTGAGTGCTTGCTGCAGCCTCCTACCTCTCTCAGAACCAGCAGAGTTCTCGGGGGCCCCGCTCCAGAAAGGGGGTCCCTGGCAGTCTGAGTTCTTATAGCCCATGTATCCTCTGCGGACATGCAAGCAGAATGAGTTTTCTCCAGGCCTCTGCTCCTGCCCTTCCTTTCAGACCCCAGCTTGTGAGCCTGACCTTTGGTGTTTAGGCATTTGAGTGACACAAGCATACCCCAAGCATTGCGTAGAGAAGAACCCCACACCCTGGTGGAGGCTGTTGGCCGGCCGTGACCACACGGGCAGGTCTTACCAAGATGGAGAGCCATGGGCCGTGAGCTGGACCCATCTTCCCGGGCCTTCTCTCCACTCATGTGCCTCCATGATCATGTTTGCAGTTGAAAACCATTCTGTATTTCCACTGGGACCTCTCATTAGTAACAGACTCAGTGCTCCAGTTCAGCGTGTACGGCCCAGTACACCCAGCCCTGGGTCTCTTCTATGCCCCAGGACAGTGCAGTTATGAGGTTCAGACTCCTCCAACTTCCAAGAGCGAAGGTCAAGGATACGTGGGCCACATGCCTGGAGGGTAAAAGTGCCAATGTGCTACTCAGCAACACATGGTCTTATAATGTGGGGGAGACCCACATCCCACCTTGGGACAAGTGAGATGCCAAGTCCTCCCTCCAGCCATGATGGACCTCCAGGTTCATGTGACATTAGATAAGGGGGAAGGAGGTGAGCTCTGCTGGGTCTTCTCAGGAGACTGAGCCCCAGGTCACAAGACAGGCCAAGGGTCACATAGTGGATTGTGGGCAGAGGGGGTGTGGTTCAGTGGGGAGCATGGTGGCCTAACAAAGCAGGTGAGGGTCTCACAGGCTCAGCCCTGTGGGGACACAGAGACCAGAGCACCATGGATGGCAAGGGACCTGAAGCCATCTCGGAATGGGGGGGAGCTGAGCATAGCAGGTTGGGCTGGAGACATGGGACAGGATGCGAACCACTTGTACCTTGAAGGATGATTAGATCATTGTGTAAGCCAGTCATCCCATGTTATAGGGACTGCTTCACAGGCTGTAGGGAAGGTTGATGCAGCCTGTGGGGTGGGCACTGGGCAAATGGGCATCCTTCCAACATCAGTGGTGCCTGTGTGGGTTGTGTGGTCAATGGCCATGAATGCCTGAGATGCAGTGTAGGGAGATAGAAAAGCTCGCAATGTCACTGTGGGCAGATAATGTAATCAACCCAGGAAAAATAACAGACTTATTAGACAAACTATTAGAACCAATAGGAGTTCAGTAAGTTTGTCAGATACAAAAATCAATACCATGTCTCTGAGCCAGCAATGGTCACTAGAAACTACAAATAATTCACAATAGCCACAGAAACTCCAAAGTATGGAATTCATTTCAACAGGAACTCACAGTGTTTCTATAAATAAGCATCTAAAGGGCTAATATAGGGCAGAGAAACTGATCTGAAGAGATGGGAGAGATTTTCTATGCTCTTAGGTATGACAGCTTAACCTTTAAAGATGCCAGTTTCCTCAAAATTAATCTACAAAATTAATTAAAATAAAACAATGTTCTAGTTTGATATACAGTAAATTTTAAACTTACCAGAAGAATAAAATTTCATGAAGGTCTACACTAATCTTATAAAACTAAAGACAGCAGGCCAGCTGTCTTGCCAATGGATTTCAGGCCCAGACAAGTTCACTATGGATTCAGTGAGACCAAAGAACGAGAGTAGAATGTTCTTGGGGTGGAAGGGTTATACCCAACTTTATTCTTACAGTGGCAGGTTAATCACTAGAATCCTGTCCACTCAGAGCGAGTCTGCACAGAGCAAGCAGGTCTCTGCCTCTGGGCTCTCTGCCTCCACAGCCATCTCAGTCTCTGTCCTCAGCACTGTCACCACTCCAGCCTCTGCTCTGCTCTCCTGCAGCCTTGCAGCCGTGCCACCATGTAGACCAGATGATCCGGTGGAGCTCTTATGTAGAATCAATAATGATGTATCACCCACACGTGTGTAGTGAGCTAGCCGACCAGGGCCAGGTGAGAATCCTGGCCACAGGAACCTTCACTTTATCCATACCAGTTCTCCCAGGTGTTAAAAAATCCACAACCATAGTAATAAACACAGTGTGGTATGACATAAGGCAGGCCAACAGAGCGATGGGACAGACTAGAGAGCTCAGAGGCACCCCCATTGTCCTGCCTGAGGGTTTCATTCCCAGGCAAGTTCACTACGGATTCAGTGACACTGAGAAATGACAATGAGATGTTCCTGGGGTGAAAGGGTTTCTACCTGGTTTTATTTTCACAGCAGTAGGTTGAGCACTAGGATCACATCTGCACCCAGCAGTCTGCAGGTCTGTAATCCACCCGTCTCTGCCTCCGCCTCCGCCCAGAGCACTGGGCAGAGCTCTTTATATAGTGACTCAGTCAATAATAGTTCATTGCCTACGGGTGTGGAAGCAGTACCCTAGCAGCAGGCCAGTTACAGCATCAAGTAGTTTAGGGTCAGGGGAGGATCCTGGCCACAGGAACTTCCATTTTCCCCACACCCATGTGAATATCAGTACTGACAGTATGACATGGGTAGCACGAAGATCAGTAGAGAATGGCTGCTGTTTGGTCGATGGTGCTGGGAAAATGGACTCACCCTGTGGAGAAAAATAGGGCTGGGTCTTTTCCTTCTGCCGTGTGCAGTGGTGAACTGACTACAGACCTCAGTGTGGACTGTATGACCACAGTCACTAGGAAATCTGGGGCCTTCGCAAAGATTGGGAGTGAAGTGCTCTGGAAATAACTCTACACAAGCCCAGACCCTCAGAGGCAGGAGGTGGTGCTCCGGTGTGACAGGTGTGCAGGCGCCACCAGCCCAGAGGCAGGTAGGTGCATGGCTGGGGTCCAGTGGAGGGCAGTTAGGCTGCATTCTCTATTCATGCTTCCAGGGAATCCTTAAGTCAAGCACCCAGAAAGTGGGTCAAGCCAAGTGATGAATTAGGTGGGGAAAACGCTTTGGTAAGAGCCCATTATAAGGTCATAAATTTATTAGATAAAGTAATTGTGCAGTGTTGAACCATGCCAGCTTTAAATTCCCATTCACATGGCTAAGAATGGATCTTTCCTATAATTTACTGGAATCATAATTGACAGAGATTCAATTATTCTCGAACACATGAACTATAATGTGTGAAAATGATAGGCTCTTTTTTATTCATGGAAGTATATATTTTTAATTGTCTTTTAGAAAGTCATTAGAAAAGGACAATTGACTAACAATTAAGTTTTCTTTTAAAGATGTAATTAAACATACGCTTTTGTGTTTGATTTCAGCTTTTTCTTGCCTCCTTGCCAAGTAGCTGCACTGATAAAACTGGGCTCTCGGCAGCTGGCTGCCTCCCCACCCTCACAGGTGTCTCAAACTGGCAGGGCCTTTACATGAGGCTGTGACCTCTCTGACCTTTCCCCATGGTTTATGAAGGTGACTCAAAACCACGCATCATAAAATACATGAGTTCTCCTCCAAGCAGTGAGGAAGCAGGGAAGCCTCTGTGGCCAGTAGGTCCCAGTAGGTCAGCGGGAGGCCCCGCAATGAGCCACGTGAGCCGCAGTAGCTGGGTGCTTCCCCTGTGGGGCAGGGCCTCTCCTGGGACTGGGCGGGGCTGGGCTCAAACCCTGGTCCTCCGCTCACCAGCCCCGCGGCTGAGTGAGGCAGGCTGTCCTCACAGCACACTGTTCTGTCCCTGTAGGATAGTGATCCAGGCATGGTAAGGAGGTAAGTGGTGTGCTGGTGGCCATGTTCACACAAGTGCCATAACCACTGTCATTATTGACGCCTGGGTGCAAATAAAGGCAAAGACAAGTCCCTTGTGATCGATCTGTAGGGGCGAGACAGGCAGATATGAGGCCAAATGGAACAGTTGGATATGTCTGCTTAGGGCACAGCAGCAGGTTTCGCTAGGTCCGTTCACCAGGCACCCCACTGCAGAGGGTAGAAATAATAGCATTTAAGTCTCCTCGTGGAGGCCAGAGACTATCTCCCCAACAGGCTTCACAGCCCCTTCAAACGACGCCGCAGGGCCCGTTTGCAGAGCTGTCTCCTTTGTCCCACTTCCAGCAGAGTTTAGGCAGGTTATCTCCTGTGTCCCTGGGGCACTTGCGTGGTTTCTGTGTGCTATGCACTGTGTTGGTGTGGCAGTGAGTGGGAATTGCAAGCCAGGTCAGTCTGACGTCAGCGCTCTCTTGCTGTTGGATATCAGCTACATGTCTCCAATCCTGGGGAATTTGCCATGGCGGCAATGCCAGCACAGGCAGAATTTGCTTGGGCTTACTGCCCAGCAAGGAGCATGTATATCTTCTCCCCAAGGTCATGTCTGTGCGTGATTCTTGCTCCTTGTGACACCCAGTCCTGTGTCTCCCTCTGCTCTCTGAAGAGTGATGCCACCTGCAGATAACACACCTCTGCAGCTTGTGTTACCAATGACTCTGTGTCCTTGTCCCCTAACCCAGAGCAGGATACTAAGTATTTATAAACTGGGGGAGTAAAATTTCTACTCCGATCATAAATAGTCAGAGATGCTCAATGATGTTACTGTCAGAACACACGGGTGTGTGCTGAAAGCTTAGAAAGTTCACTTTGTATTCTGCACCAAATTCACACTTTATCCTACATTCCAATGGCTTCACCATTACCTGGATGGTGGCGCCAGTGTAGACCTCTAGTTGAGGCTGTTACTACTCATGATGGTGTCAGCAGGGACTTGGGGAGAATGAGGCAGCTTCAGAGTCTGCCTGTGGGTCGCCTGCTCACCCAGGCTGGGCTCTTTCCCCAGTCACCGGCTGCCCACCCTGTGAGAGGACTGATCTGTCCTCCCCCGATGCCCTGTGTGGCCATTTCACTTGCTGTGGCCAATGAAACGTTGGTGGAAATGACACATGCAGTTTCTGGACAGAGGTTTTCACAGAAAAAGCAAGGTGTTCTCCTCCACTCTCAGGATGGCAGAGGCTATCCTTCAGCCTGGACTCCAAAAGAAAGGAGGGCTGTGGAGCAGAGCGGCCATCAAAACACAGTGTGATGTGAGAGAGAAAGAAACCCAGGCAATGTCCACCCCTGAACTGCTAGGATCACCTGTCACTGTGGTGGAACTGCAGCAGGCTGGGGCCTCAGCCCTGCACAGACAAGGCAGCAAGAGAATTTTCATCCTTAGCCATTTATCCCCTTCTTAGAACTCTTTGCTGCTCCTCTTTGAATATAAAGCTTACCATTCAGGTGAGTTTTCATGCTGTCATTTGAAGATAATCATTAATACTTGTTTGTGCACTTCCCATAAGCTTCACACATAGATTTAAGACAAGTCCTAGGAGGGTGATGCTGGTATTATGTCCGAAGCACATATGAGTAGTGTCCATCACTTACCCAAGGTTGGCCACCCGGAGCTGGAATTCAAACCCAAGCACTTGGGCCACAGAGCTCAGACTGGACACTGCACACTATTTCTACAGTGCTGCTGGTATCATCCTTGAGGAGTGGCATGCAGACACGGCGGACGGGGGACAGGGGACGGGGGATGGGGTGGAGCGTGGTCTGACCAACCCTCCCTGGAGGAAGGGCTGGGGGAGGTTTGTGTGCACTTTCCGCCACAGGAGGAGAAAGGAAGAGCTCAGGTCATGTGTAAAGGATTACGGCGGGCTTGGGGGCTGCTTCTGGACGATGCTAACATGTTGTTTCGTCCGCTTGCTACAGCCAAGCTCTGCAGGTATAATCCGTGATTCTGCATTTCCAGGTAGTCTTCTGACCTATGATTTGGGAGGATCTCTGGAAAGAAGCCTCAGACAAGTCTGTCCACACCCTCAATACCACCTGCTGAGATGAGCTGCTCAGAGCAGACAGGAACCAGGGAGCTGCACAGAATATATGGTGCAGGGAATTTTTTAAAATAAGAATCATTACTATAAAATTTTTGTGATAAAATTGCTTATTTTGTATTTTCTTGTTATAGCAAAAAGATGGTCAAGAATATTATGGTAATTAAGTGGTTGATGGAATTCTCTATCTTTTTATTCAGAGCAATAAGTTTTTTTGCAATTAATACTGCTGAAGTTTTTATATATGTTATCACTGTGTTCATTAACTGTATTCTCATTAGTGAAAAAATACACTGAACACTTATTTTTCACTGGTAAGTAATAAATCCAGCTGATTTATTGCTTTTGTTTTTATTTTAACCTGTAGCAATGAAATAGACTCTATAAAGCATTACCTCATTTTTGTCTTTAAAAGCTACTGTAAATGATAAATATAAAAAAACTCAATATCATTAAATATATAAATATTCTTCTTAGCAAAAAGTGGATTTTGTTTTTGCTGTCAGGTAAGCTAAGTTCTTTGACAAATTGAATGCTGAGTTATAGGAAGACAACAGAAATTGAAAAGCCTATATCTGGAAGCTGGTGATTCTGCTTTACTGCCACCGCCACTGCCCACAGTCACAGAACCTGAAAGGTTGGGCAGAAACTACATCGTCAGACCTTCTCTCTTTGAATGCCACCATTAAGCCCGATTATTGGTGATTTGTTCCCCTGTGTTAGGGAGTCAACTGTGCTAGGATGAGGGGTACCATGGTCTGGGCCTTCCACCAGAGCAGTTCAGTCACAAATCACTTACCAGGAAGGTCAGTGAAGCAACCAAGAGAGCTCAGACTGAGTGGCCCACTGTGACCTCCACATGGGCAGAGAGCCGCCTCCTCCAGAGAGGGGCACAGTCCTGGTATGTACAGGAAACCTATTCACCAGGCAGCCCACCTTCAGAGACCATCCCCTATCGCTTGTCTGGTCCAGTCTCAGCCCTAAGAGCAGCTGAAATGGGAAAATGGGGTAAGTCAGGAGACAAGTGCACTTGTTTACTTGGGCTTTGCAGAACAAACACCAAAGCCAGGATCCAGTGCTCTATGATCGGGGGAATTTGGACCAGTTAGGGGGAGCATTTTGCAAGAAGCAAAAGCACAGAGGTTTAGTGGTCTGGCTCCTTGCGCAGCTCCACTGCTGTGCACAGTGCAGCCACTGCTCTGCCTGAGCAGCCCTGGGAGAGGCTGGGCTAGGACGTGCACCCTTCACGGTTCACGGTGAGGACACAGGCGCAGGGCTGTGCTTCTGTGCTTGTCAGAGGCTCCTACCAGGAGTACAAGCTGGAACCACCCAGCCCCTCCCTGTGTGTTCCTCCTTCATCCACAGGGTGTGTGCGGGTGTGTGCATGAACATGAATATGTGTGAGTGTGTGTGACCTTGAACAAGCCTAAGTGTGTTTGGAGGTGTGAACAAGTGTGAGTTTACATGTTATGTTATGTAAGTTATGATCAAGTCTGCAGTTTTGAATTCTCTCCCAGGAGACAATAAGAACAGAAAGCTTGTGTGCAGGAGCTTTGTTGGAGCAAGTCTGTGGAGAGTCAAGAACTGGTATTAAAAACAGTGTAAGCAAAATGAAAGTCTGGACTTCTTGACTAAACACCAGGCCCTCCATCAAAATCCATGCAAAGCAAAACAAAGGAAAATGATTTTTTAAAGAGAAATGTCATCTTCAATTAAAGAGGAATTTCCACAACTAACAAATACAAACCAGGGGTACAATGTGCCAAGTCCTAAGAAAATGTGCCAAATCCTCAAAAATGGTATGTATGCAACAACTGTAGCCAAAGATGTTTTTGAAGTGCAATGAGATCCAGGGCCGTGGTTGGACCACAGAAGAGCAAACCCAGTTCAGGACCTAGAAATGTTAGGGAGAGAAAGCAAAGGGACAGTTATGCTGACGAGCACTTCCATCATCTCCTACTTGGCTTCTTTGCAGAGGAATTGACTCTGGGGGTGTAGGGTGAGGCCAGATGAGGGGTAACAAGGCCCAGTGGCCCTGCAGAGAGCCTCTGCAGGGTCATGCAGGGAAATTAGAGGACATGCATTCCTTGGGTAAAATAATTATAATATTTCTCAAGATATGTTTGAGACCTCAAGTCCCATTAAAAGCTAAATATTTTTCCAAGTAATTTCCACTTGTCCTTCCCCAGGCTCCTCTTCACAGAGATCTGGCACCATAAAAGTGGGTAATAATCACAAAGGAATTGCAAAGGGGCCTGGCCCAAGATTGAGGCAAATAAAGAAGGAAATTAGTATCAGCAAAAAGAAGTAAATAAGTGACATACATGGAAAAGTAACCACAAAGTTCAGAAAATTGTTTTACCATAATGTCAAAGAAATTGCAGACAATATTAGCTCTTTAAGAAAAGGCTCAAAAGATAAACATAAATTTTCAAAAGGGAGACTATACAATCATAGAAGAAAAAAAATAAGTGAATTCTCAGAGTTCTGGAAACAAACTTAAGAAATAAAAACATTTTCAGAAATTATAATCATGTTACAAGAAAATCAAGAAAAAAAACCAGAAAAAAGGCAACTCAAAGGTATGGAAAATAGGCTTTAAGAAAGGATTGTATATTACAAGTAGTGGATAGCTGTCATGAATTTTTACCAACTAACATGAACTTCTTTCTATGTTAGGTGAGTGTCTCATTTTAAGCCAGGATTGCTTGCCCAGATTCCTTTGCAAACAAGATGAAGATGTGTGATGGATTCTGCCAATAAACACCCATAAAAGACTGGATCCAGAAGTTAATTCACAGACAGGATAGTAGAAGGTGTCCAAACTGAAAGATGAGAGAGAGAGTGATACAAGGAATAGAAATACATACATAAGCTTTGGTCAGATCATTTCACATAAGAGCAGTTGGAGTACACAGACAAAAAGGGGAAAAAGCGGGCAGAAGAAATATTGGAAGAGATAATGACTGAACATTTTCCAAAATAGATAAATGAAAACATCAACCCCCTGTTTCTAGAACCTCAGTGAAGTCAAAGCAACAAAAAGAAAATACAATTCAACAAGACAAATACACCCCTAGGGAAATCACAGTCAAATTCCTTAAAACAAACAAAGAGAACAGAACAAAAAAACAGCTAAAGGAAACTTCCTAAAGGAAGCTAGAGACAAGAGAAACACTGTATACAAAGGAGCAAAAATTAGAGTTACAGATGACTTTGAAACTGAAACTATAGAAGCTGGAAGACAATAGATATTTAAAGAGTTGGTGGAAAAATCTGCCACTTTAGAACTTATTTCCAGCAAACTTGCACAGAACAGGTATTACAGAATATTCTTTAGGTAAAACACTAATACTACTATGAAAGCATGCAACTTCAGAAAGGACCAAAGAGCAACAGGAAAGGTAAATATGTCAGGAAACATATAGAGCAATATTGACTGTATAGTAAAAACAAATAGCTATAATTTGAGTCATTTGTAATATATGTGCCTGTACAATATCACAAAAATAACACACAAGGTAGGAGAGAGTAAACGAACATTAACTGGTGTAAGATTTCTTTTTTCAAAATTCTGAAAATTAGTAATAATATTAAGGTAAACTATAATAAGTCAAAGTTGCATATAGTATCTTGGGGTAACTATAAAAAGACTGCTCAAAATCCATAACTAGAGAATTAATAAAGTATATGTAATTGATGAAAAAAAAAATTAAGGCCAAATGAGACAAAGAAGGATAAAAGGGTAGAAATAAATCAAGCAATCTGAAAACATATATCTGGATGGTTGACTTAAATCCAAACATATCTGTAATTATGTTAAATGTAAAGACATTAGATACTCCACTTTAATGGCAAAGGTTGTCATGCTGGGTAAAAATATAAGATGCAACTATATGCTGCTTGCAGAAGTATACAAATATAAAGTCTGAGAGTGTATCCTTACAGTCTACAAACATTAAGAAAACAATAAACAACTTTATGTCAATCAATATGAAGTGGTAATTGCTTGAAATTGTTGCATTCTTAGAAAAATATATCTTTTGAAAACTGACACAAGAATGTTTACAAGATCTGGTAAGTTCTATATCTGTTGTCAATACTAAATCTACAGTTAAAAGCCTGCCCAACAAACTTCAGATCCAGAGAGCTTTGCTGGTGAATTCTTCCAAATATTTGAGGAAGTGATAAAACCAATATTACCCAACCTTTTTCAGAAAATAGAGAAAACAGAAGTGATTTCCAACTCATTTTATGAAGCTGGCATTATCCTGAAATAAAAATCTGACAAGAACATTATCAAAGAAAATTACAGACCAATATCTTTTAAAAACATAGAAACAAAAATCCTGAGCAGAATCGGCAATATATAAAATGGATAATTCATCCTGAGCAAGATAATTGCGGGAATGTACATTTACTTCAGTACCTGAAAGTTAATCAGTGTGATTCACTGTATTAACAGATTAAAGGAGAAGAACCACATGATCATTTATTAAATTCACTGAAAGCAAATGTCTAATGAATTTTAATACCTACTCATAAGAAAAACCTTCATCAAAGTAGAAATGGAAAGAAAGTTTCTCTATATGATAGTGGTTAAAACATAAAAAAGATCCTGTAGGTAACATTGTACTGGGGTTGACATATTGAACACTTTCTCCTTAAGAGTGAGAAAAGTCTGACAATGTTTGCTCTCACTACTTCCATTCAAAAATGTTCTAAACATCCAAATAAACTCAATGAGGCAGGAAACAAAAGAAAAAAGTTATAAAAATTGAAAAGGAAATTACTATTTGCCATGATTATGTTTATAGACAGTCAAAAGAATCTAAAAACAAATCTAGTAAAATTAAAGTACATTTAATATGGGAGCTGAATTCAAAGGCAATATAAAAATCAACAGTGGTTTTATTTATAAGTAACAAACAATAGGAAAATAATTTTTTATAGAATATCAGGGGTCAGGAAACTTCTGTAAAGGGACAGAGAGTAAATAATTTATACTTTGTCAGCCCATATAGTCTCTGTTTCATATTCTTTTCTCTCTTTTCTTCTCCGCCTCTCAGTGACCTTTTAAACACATAAAAACTATCTCAGCTCACAGGCCATACAAAAACAGGCTGATGGCTCAGTCTGGCCTGCGGGTCTGTTTGCTGACCCCTGATCATAGCTACAAAGAGCACCAAATATGTAGGACTAAGTAGGGAAGCTACATGCGCCTTCTACACTGAACACTAGAAAACATAGACCAGAAAAAAAAATTAAAAACACAGATGAAAGAACAATATATTATAATCTGATAAGGATTGTTTTTTCAAATATTGTCCTGTGAGAATTTCATACCTGTATGAAAAAAAGTGAAGAGCTTTTCTTAATAAAAAAAAAAGCCATTAAGAGAATGAAAAAAAAAAGCCATGGATTGGTAGGAGATTGGTTCTATGTATCTGACATAGAACTCATATCCAGGGTATATAAGAACTCCAACAGACCAAGAAGAAAAATTAAACATCCAGTTAAAAATGAAAGACTTAAGTAGGCTTTCCATAAATAAGGATATCAAGATGCCGATAAGCAAATGTACTCAACGTCATTAACAATCGAGGACACACAAATTAAAGCCATCAGCAGATAGCCCTACCCGCCTGTCACAACAAGCAAATGAGAAAGATGATGCCAAATGCTGGCCAGGAGGCAGAGACTTCTGAATTCTCCTACTTGACTTTAGTGTGCGTAAGTTAGTACAACTGTTCTGAGAGCTGTCTGGGAGTGCCTACCCTAGATAAAAGAAGTACTTCTGCATTACAGTCCAGAAATTTCATTCCTAAGTAGAGATCCAAGAGAAGTTAGCTTATCTGTCCACAAAAAAACATGTATAAGAATGTTCATAGAAAATGTATTCATTATGGCCAAAAAAAACCCCAGGAAAATGGATAAAAATTATGAAAGCATAGAATATAATACTATAGGACAATAAAACTGAGAAAAATACCAATCACAAACATCATGCATGACTCCCCCAGAAACATTTGCTGAACAATAAAAGCCAGACACAAAAAAGAAACCATTGATTGATTCTGTTTATAGGGAGTTTGATAAGGGCAAAGTTAATTATCAATTGAGGTAAAAGCCAAATGATGTCTACTTTGGGGGCAGGGAAAGGACAAATGGTACAGACCATGTTTGATCTATTATCAATCTGGGTGGTGGTCAGAGGACATATGAAAAGATGCCAGTCCATGGACTTGTTTAGTATTGCTTCAGTTAGCATGTTTCATACTAACGTTTATGCATGTCACTCTTCAAATTAAAAAATGAATGAGAGGTGAGAAAATGAAAAGGGAACACCACTTCAAGGAGTCAGACTGTAAAAAGAGAGTTGCTACTGAAGAAAACACAAGTTTGATTTTGCTGCTGTTTTTTTTGGTGAGATATACTTGAATTTGCTCATAGGCTGACCTGATGGAAACAGACAGACACACTTGTGTGCACAGAGGCATGCCCGTGGAGAGCCATGGTGAGGTGAGCAGCTGCAAGCTGACTGAGAAACCAGAAAGGACATCTGTGTCTGGGGCACAGATCGAGGTTTCCATAGGCAACAGATTAAAGGGTGCATGAGAAGACAGACACTTAGATAATCGCCTACTTAGATAAGGAGCCGAAAGTAGGCAGAATTCACTCCTGATAGCCAGGTTTTCTCAAGTCAGGGGTACAGCAGCCATCTGAAAGTCACCAGGCAGAACCAGAAGACCCCAGTGTGGTCTACAGTGGTCATTCCAAGAAATGGTGACCCACATTGTATGAGTGTCTTCAGCAAGTTAGGAAGAGAATGAGGGTCATGGAATTCATTGTTACTCAGAGATTTTCACTATGGGGGAAGGACACTTACAAAGGGTTTACAGACACTGGCATAGAGATGAAGAAAGTGAAGCCTTAGATTTGTGGGGAAGGAAAGGAAGCCATCAGGAGGAAGAAGGTCCACAGAGAGAGGTCTCTGTGCAAACACACAGAGTGAGGGAGTTAGGGAGGGACTTGCACTTCTGGGCTGGGACAAGAGAGTAATTTGGGGGGATGGTGAGGTCCCTGCAGTGGCTCCCTGAATCAGGAGGCCTGTTTAATGGGGTCAGTGACCAGGCTGTGGGCTTGGAGGTCACCCTGGATGTTGGCAGGATATGGTATGGATGGGAAGGTGTGGGTCACACTCAAGTGTCCCCATGTGTAGACTCCTAATGATTGCAAACGAAAGATAATGCACTGCAGATGCACTCCATAGTGTTAGTTTCACTCATTCTGAGCAGAGAAACATGAGAAAAGGGTGCCAGGTTGTTGTAGAAAGGCTCCCAGTGATCTCTGCCTCTCTATTTCCACACGTGTGGGTAGTCCTCCCCACAAGAATTCTGGCGTGGGATTTGCTTTGACAGATGAAATGACAACAAAACTTACTCAGCAGAAGCTTGTAAAGAGCTTGCGTGTTGGCGCTCACACTCTCCAGTTGCTTTTAGAGCCCTGTGGCCACTCTGTGAAGAGCCTCAGGATGGTCGGCTGCAGGATGCGGTGCTGCGTGGGGTGGGGCTCAGTGTCCCAGCTCAGGATCTCTGCAACAACGGGTGTGTGAGCACAAGAGGCATCTTGGAATAGCCACAAGGCTTGGCAGGTCAGCAGGAAGAACTGTCTAGATGACCCAGAGGCAAATAATAAACGTCTGCTGTTCAGAAAACACTTTTTTAGTCATTTGTTACACAGCACCAACTAACTTAGACACTTTACAAAAATAAGAATGCCTTTCATTCTTAGGACATTGGTAAACCATTTCTACAGTAATACTTTTTTTTAATACATAAGTTTTAGAAGAGGTTATATACTAGACTTGGCACTGAAATGGGTTAGAATTTGTCACCATGAAATGTACCACTTTGGCACAAGGATTATTTTGAGTTGAAGCCAGTCGAGAATCAGCAGGTGCAGGAAGAGTGAGTTCTCTTCCCTGTCTGTGCCTCAAAGCAGGGCATATGTTTCTGTTGTGTGGACACCTTTCTATCCCACACCAGCAACAGCAACACCCATCACGAGAGACAGAGCTGGCACTGAGATGAGATGGAACAAACCTCACTAAAATGACCCTTATCTTCCATTAGTTTCCCCACATATCATCCCCTGAAGCCTGAAGCCTTTCTCTTTACACACCGAAAACAGTGTGTTGGCCCCTGAGTCTGATCACTTCCTTGATCGCACTTGTTTTCTGTGCACATAAAATATTAATAAACTTGTATTCTTTCTCACCTATTAATCTTTCATCAGTTAAGCTCACAGTCCTAAGAGGGTGGAGGAAAAAAACATTCCACCCTGGCAGTTTAATGGGCTTTTTCTTTTCTTCCCATATATTTCAGGATTATTTGACTTTTTATAATAAAGCCTGAGTTACTTTTACTTACATGTTAAATATTCAAGAAACTCTATTAATTCATCAAAAATGAAATATCACATCACACCAGGGCACTTAAGGATCACTTTCTTCTCCTGATACCCAGTTCTTAGTTATTTACATATATTCTGATTATAGAAAATTGCAATAGAAAGATGAATGATAAATGACATAGTTTTCTCCAAAGACAATCAGATTGGCTTCATGAAATAGAAGTCAATAGATCAATTTGGCAACCAGGATGAGCATTCAACAAAGCTGCCTTATTCTCTTTAAAACATGCAATGACTGCAGACTGGCTTTGAAGATCTTTCTCTTTTTAAATTTGCTTCAGTACCCCACAGAAAATAAGATAAAATGTCTTCTTTCTAGCACTGATGTCTCTGCTGTCTTTCAAATTTAAAGTTTTTTTTTTAACTTTGCAGAGAAAATTAAAAAATCATTAAATGATGTTAGCGACAGCAGGAAGTATGTAAGAATCATAGAACATCTTGCTGCAGTTTATACTATTTCATTATCTAAATCAGTGCGTAATGATTTCTTATATATCAAAGCTGATAATTATTTTTCAGGGATATGAACCATGGAGCAGAAGTAGGAATTTGAGGATGATGTCGGTGAAAGAACCAAGGTTTCTGCAGAAATGTGGAGGAATTTGCCCAAAGACCAATTATGTAAATAAATGTGCCTTGGGCTAGAATATCTTGAGTGTCACCCACTGACAGGCATGGCCCCAGGCGCAGGCCCATAAGTATTCGTGGAGGGAGGGGGGCCAGTGGGCAAAAAGAAAAAAAAAGTTTATGATTTATTTGCCCCTGATAGCAGAATGTTGGCAGGTCGATCTGTTCTGTCTCTATGCTGACTTGCTGAAGAGACTGTTCACGAGGGATGGCTTCACCCTCAGCCCCAACCCCTGGCCACCTGGGCTCCTCGGCCCGAGTCCGCCCTGCGGGTCCTTCCATCCTAAAAACAAAACCCAAATGTCTACAAACACTGACACTGTCAGGACACCCTTCTTTTTCTCTGTCAACTACCAAATATCTTGAAAGACCATCTCCATGGAGAAGTCCTTGGATGGCCTGACTCATTACGGTAGAACGGTTGGCACGCAGTCACGAGGGGATTGCCACACTTCATTTTACCAAGCAAAGCCATTGTTTTACAAGCAAACGCACACAGCGACTCCAAACACTACAGGAAGGTGACCTCCAGTCTTAGCTACCTGAAAAATTCATGAAGGTGCCATTATGGATGCTTTCCTCACGATTCTTCTGAGAGGCAGAAACGCTCCAGCGGGCGCCGGGGCTCCACAGCCCGTTTGGTGGCCAGCCCTGCACTTGGCGTCTTGCTTCATGACGTCACCGGGCTGCGGGCTGCGGCTCCAAGAGGCCCTGTCTGCCCCCTTCCTTCCATATATGCCTCCTGGACTGGGATTGTGCCCTCCCTCCATCCGATGTGCGCCCTCGTTTCGCACAGGCCCCGGGGCCCCCTCACTGCACCCCGCCCTCACTGTCCTGCCCCCAGAGGAGCTCCCCCAGACTCACAGCTGTGTCCCCACCCGGTGGGCAGTCCGCCCACTCTACCTGCTTCTCACCCTGCCTCTGCCCCCTTTCTTCCAACAGTGAGGACTGGACGCCCTGCAGGCATGGAGGGACCCCCGGGGTGTAGCCGCGGCTCAGGCGACTCCCTTATAGATGCCGTCTGGCCAGGGCTCTCGGGCCTACCTTCCAGCTGCCTGGGTTCACCTTTCAAGCTCACTTTTCACAGACAGCTCCCCAGTACTACCTGCCACCTCCTAGATTGGGCATCGCAGGTCAGCCTGTGCTGGCCCACCTCCCACAAGCCCACAGCCTGGCCCTGTGCCCCACCCGTGCCCGCACCCGGTCTGGCTCCCTGCCCTGCCCTCAGAAGCCTTCTCTCTTCCCAGGCTCAGGGCCACGTCCACATGCCCACTCCTCTTCCCGCTCCCCAGGTAAGAATCGTGGGAACTGTCTTTCTGGCTATGAGAATAAGGTGCCCCAGCCCTGGTGGTGGGAGGGGGCAGAGCAGCCCTGCACTAAGCCCTCGGGCCTTCAGAGCTGGGAACGGAGGCCTGGCTGTGGGAGAACCCTGCCAGCCCTGGAAGGCAGGACCTGGGGAGCTGATCTGGGTCTGAGGGCAGGAAGTGGGGCTTTCTCTGATGCCTCTGTCTCCACCACAGCATGAGCATCTGGGTGAGGGTGGCCCTGCAGCATGCCGTGTCCAAGGAAGCCCTGAGGCTCGCCTGCAGGCATTGGAGTGGGTGCCCTGCGCCCTGGGGGAGGCCCCCGAGGACAGGCCTGGGTAGCCCCCAAGCACCCCCATGATGGAGGGCAGCTGCACGGGCAGGAGGCTCAGGCCCTCCCCTTTCTGCTGCTCGGAAGCTCCCGGGAAGACCTACAGTGAGTGCTCAGATCACCCCAGAGACACCAGCCATGCAGCAGATCACGGCAGGAAGAGGTCCAGGAGGCTTTCCCCGGACCGAGGGGGACACACGGGACTAGTGAGATCCAAGCAAGGGGCAGGAAGCACGGCCCACGGTGCCCTCACTGTCAGTGTGCCCACGTCATGATACCCTCACTGACCCCCCAGGGAGAAGGTGGTTTATTAGCCCATTTTACAGCTGAGGAAACTGGGTCAACAAGAGGCTACATCACACCATCCTGATGATAGGGGGTCACCGTGGATCCGTGCAGCTGTGAGGGTCTCAGTGCCATCCTGCTGCTCCACAGAGCTGGCTCAGCAGCGGGAAGGAATCGGAGACACTGAGGCTGCAGATGTAGACCTGGGCCTCCGCACATGCACCTCTTCCCGCTCACCTGCCTCCTGCCTGAGGGTGAAGACTGCTCGCTGCACAGGCAGATGGCTGCCATGGCTGTGAGAACTGGCACACGAGGCCTTGTCTGACCCTTAGCCTCTTGCATGGCCCACTGCCAACAGGCTGACAGAGCAGGAGCACCTTGTCTGGTGGCACTTGGGTTTGATCTGCAAAACCCTCAAGCCTATTGCTCAAAGCATAACCATTCCCCACAAGGTGGGATGGCAGGGCTACAATGAAACACTAACATCACGGAAATGGCCCCAAGGACTCCTCGTGGGGTCAAGATGACTTGCTCGCTTTACCCTCTACTGTAAAGACACCTTTCACTCGCTGCCAAGGAAGGCCGTGCCTGCTGCTTCCAGAAGTCTGTCTCCTACCCAGGTGCCCCGCAGCTTCTGCCCCTCTTGGGTTCCTGCCCGGCCCTGCCCCTGGACTGTCGGCCTGAAGACTCGAGACTCACACCACCTCTGAGGCCTTCAGGGCCACAGCAGAGGCTGCGTGGACAGAGGGCCACATGGGGCCTTGAGCCCCCCGGAGCTGGGAAAGGCCGAGGTGTCCTTGGGTGATCTGGGGTGACTCCGGACTCTGTGTATGGAGGTGCAGAGCCCAGGGAGGGAATGGCACGGACCTGGAGTGGGAGGTGCAAGGACAGGGTGGGCCTGAAACGGCAGGGCCAGGAGGGAGCCCCGGCCCCCACCCCAGAGTGTGGCTCTGCCCAGAAGGCAGGCTGGCACATGTGGTGGGGCCCCCAGACAGCACGTGCATCAGCAGCCATGGGCCAGTCTCTCCAACTGTAGCTGCTTTAGGAAAAATCGCTGATTAAGACCAGAAGGGAGACAGTGAAGAGTGAAAACCACTAAATTTCCAAGAAATCCAAGTTTTTAATTTCTGAGCATACCTAACACCCTGTCCCAGTTTCCCTGTGGGGCCCTACAGGGCTCTCGGGGTTCCACAGGGCTCCCCGGGGTTCCACAGTGCTCCCCAGGGCGGGCAGTGAGGGGAGGGAATGCACTGATGGCCAGGGTCCTGGATTCACACCCAAGTAACACGCTGCCCTGGGTGGGGCAGTGCCACCCCAGCAGTTCACACACACCCTGGATGCGGCTACGGCATTAGTTCTGGAGAAAGTTTTCCTCCTGCTGCGGAAAGGAGACCAGGCCACGCCCTGCTGGCACCTCTGATGAAGCTCCGTGAGGTTCTGCATGGTGATCCTCTGATGGGCTGTGCATGAGTGTGTGCATGTGCGTCTGGTGTGCAGGTGTACTGGGTACACATGCACATGTGTGATGGGCATGTGATGTGTGCTGGGCATGGGAGGGTGGATGTGAATGTGGGCATGTGTGTCTCCTTTCAGTGTCTGTCCTTGGTCCCTTGTCACGGCAGAAACATTGAAAAACATGACCACACACAACTAAGATCAGACTTGAAACCAGGAGGAACAAGAGAACACAAAGCAGAGTGCATTTATGGTTATTTCAGCTAAAGAAAATAAATACTATTTTTAGGGGAGAAAGCCTCTGGTTAGTGGCTGGGGCCATGAGCTCTGGAATGTGATTCCTTTACCTTGAAACCCAGCCCAGTCTTTACAATCTCTGCCATGTGGAAGAAACTTCTAGACCATTGGGCTTCAGTTTCCTCTCTATAAAAGTTTATGCTGGGCATTTGTGGAGCACATGGCCCCTGAACAATGTCTGCTGTTGAGGTGTGGTCCCCTCTCAGGAAGAGGGAGCTGAGGAACTGCATCAGGCAATCAAAGAGGAAACGTGCTGTGCTGAGGGTTTGCAGGTGCAGGGCCGGTGGGAGATAAGCTGAGACAGAGAACAGCCTCTGGCCACTCCTCCACCAGGCAGGAGGGTGCCTGTGTCTGCAGGCACCCAGCAGCCCTCCTGCTCCTCATCTCAGGCAGAGGACCAGCCTGAGGGACCATCCAGGGCATTGCTTTCTTTGATGATTAAAACTCCTGTTTTCCCTTGACACCACTCCTTTCACACCTGTTTAATCTGTCTGGATTTGGGGCTCAGAGATTAGAGCTGATTTTGTCAGTTGACCCTGAATATTAACAAGTGATCATATTACTCGATTTGTGGAAATCATGTTTCTTATTCTTTCTTTTCTTACTTTGAAGAATCTTGGCACATTTGTGCTGTATTGTTCCTGTCTCTCTAAACTCCTTGGAAGGCAATGAAGAAATATGTTCTGGAGGAATCGCTTTACTCTGCCCTGAAATCAAACTGTTTTAGGGGGGGGCTGCTGTCTAAGCCACCAGTAGAGTATTGGACACAGTGTCCTACGGAGGCAGCTTGGAGGCCCCGCGGCAAGCAGAGCTCAATTAGCTGAGTTGGAAAGGGTCCCACGTGGGCCTGCCTCTTGTGGAGAGTCCTGTACGACCTTCATAGCCACACACTTAGGCCCCTGGTTTCACAACTTAGGGGAAAGAGGACCCCAACAGCCACCTCTCCTTGGGGTTTGGCTCAGAGCTGGAGGAAGAGGGCTGGCCATGTGCCTGGGTGTCAGTGTGGGCAAAGTCCCCCACCCTCCCCAGGGAGCTGGATTCCGGAAGCCCAGAGAGTGACAGGCTCCCGGTGTCCAACCCCAGTGGGTGCACAGCATTTATTATGCCCGTATGAATGGGTATGAATGACTGTGGGGTGACCCCATAAATTTGAGGGTATCAAAACGAACATCTCCCAGTAGATCAGGCAGAGCTGGCACAGTCTGCAGTGCATCACAGGGCCCGAGATTCCTCAGAACGTCCCTCTGGTCTCAGCTTCCTCAAGCTTCCTTGTTTCCAGATTTTGTTACTAAGCCCAAACATAAGCCCTTTCCACCCGCCTCTTCATGTGCACCAAGGCTGGCCTCTGGGCCCTGGCAGAACATGGATGCAGATGTGTGGGAGGGGCACATGGTGACCACTGGGGCATCTTTGAAAAAGCCTACTGGTTTGCATCCAAAGATGATTTCAGCACTGCTACAGCTGCACCAGAGGAGGCTGTGATTCAGGGGGTGTAAGTGAACAAGTGCCCACAGGAATGCGCACACATATGCACATGCAGCAGTGCATGTGTGCACATGCACACACACTGCACATTATTAGCACACATGCATGTACGAACAATGCGCATGTACACATGCACACACATCAGTGCTTACCTGCATACACACATGAGGCATGCATGTACACACATATGCACACAACACACACATGTACATACATGTGCATGTGTACAGACACGTATACACACAATATGTATCCTTGCTGAGAAACTGAACCTGGGGTTCTGCCCCTGTGATCTTAGTTCTGTGGAATGGGAGATCCCCACCACCCAGCCTTCGCTTCATGTTTGAAATTCTCCACGAGTTCAGGCCTGCGGATCCCACCACAGATAACAGATCTGTTATCACCATCATATCGGCTTTGTCCCTAGTGGGTGGAGGGATGGAGAGGCTGGGCTGGCAGGGCCACAGACACACAGGGGCTGGCTTGCTTCCAGGAGAGAAGTGACGGTCTGGGCCCCACTGGCCATGAACGATGAACTGTCCACCGTCCTGTGCTCAGACTCACAAGGCTGCCGTGGGCAGGATCCAGCCCTACCTGCTGTTGAATTTCTTACCACCTCAGGCACGTTTCCATGTAGTCCATCCAGTTAGGCTGCCAAAACAAGTTTGCAGATATACCAAGGACTTTACAGTGGGCTGTTCCTTCCAGTGGGCCATGTGCACCATTTCAAATTCCAGGTCTCCACCAGTTATTTTAAAACCCACTAGCAATGGAATAATCAAAAATCTTACCCAAAGCCCAGAGGCAGTTTGCCCCCACTCTTCAGTGAGGGGGTCCAAGACTGTCCTTGATGCCCCCACTAGCCTCCCCCATGCCTGCTTCCTGCCAAGTCACCTCCTCTCCTCCTGTGCAAGGGAAGGCCTGCCTGAATTAGAGTTTGGGGGAGGAGTGCCCCCTTTCCTCCAGGTGAAGGCTGGAGTTACCTCCTCTGTGCCACACCATCCTCTCTGTAAGGTCACCAAGGAGGCACACACAGCATCTGTGAGCCCTGCCTGCCTGCCTGCCTGGACATCCAGGCAGCATTTTGCCTGCTGTGGGTGGTGAAGTGACAGCCTAGGGTAGAAGTCAGGACATTAGGTTCCCAACTGGCATGGCCAACCCTAGACTCATTTGGGACTCTGCTGCCCAAATATTAGGGAGAAGGGCCTTGCCATGTGGTGAGTAGATCTCCCGTGGAGGGGGTCAGGGCAGAGTCGTTTGTGATCCTGCTAGGGCAGCCACAGCAGAGCGCCACAGGCTGGGGGCACACATAGCACACATTCATTTCTCACAGTTCTGGGGCTGGAAGCCCAAGGTCAAGTTGTCAGCAGGACTGGTTTCTCGTAAGGCCTCCCCGCTGGGCAAGTAGATGGCCGTGTTCTCCCACACATAGTTGTCCCTCTGTGCCCGTCTGCGCCCTGATGTTCTCCTCTTGTAAGGACACAGCCGTGTGGATTAATGCCCCCCTCTATAGGCTCATTTTAGTTTCATCACCTCTTTTAAGACATTATGCTCAAATACGGTCACCTAAAGGTACTAGGGGTTGGAACTTCAACAGGAATTTGGCAGACACCTTACGGTCCATAATAGAGCCTTACACACACCCGTGCCTATGACCTCGCGTGAGGTGGAGGGCCAGCACGCTGTGTGCCTGGCCATGAATGTACAAATTCATAAAGATGATTTGTTACAATCATAATTTATAATAGTATTTGACCAGTACCTGATATGATTTCCTTGCTTAGTCAAGTTATTTTTTAATTTATTTCATAGTTTTAATGCTTTGTTCATAATAGCTGAGTCTTCTTAAACCTCCTTTACCTGGCTACTTTCTGAATTTTTCTCATGTTAAACCTTAAGAACAAAAGTTCGATAAAACACTTTTGGTATTTACCGAAGGTAGAGGCCTCGTTGCTCGTTGGCGTGTTTCTGATCCTTTGAAGCCCCTGGTCCCCATCCCCTCACTTTGTTAAGCAAATATTTTCCTTCATTTTAATCAAGTGGAGCGTTTGCACACAGATTTTCTCTCCGTTGCTTATGTTAACTTCTCTCTGTCTGGCTTCGTTTTAAGTGCAGTGGCACTAACTCATAAAATTAATTCCCTTTCCGTGGTATTGTCAGGAATGAGGATTGTTCTGACCCCTGGTTGAACTCATCAGCTGAAATGAAGTTGTTCACTCAGCTGGAGAAGACAAAGCTTGGTTCCAGGAGATTAATCGGCTCCATCAACCCCGGAAGAGGCCTGGCAACGCCCGTCACAGGGACCCCAAGTGGCTCCGGTCCTGTGCAAATGAAAGCCATCACTCCTGGCCAGGAAGATACTAAATTATAGGCTTTTAAATTTAATTTTCAGTGTACTTGTGTTTTCGATTAACGTGCCATGTCTCATAAAGACGGTACTGCCTTTCAGGGGTAAACACGTCCATCTAGCAGCTCGAGCTCCCCGGCAAGCAAAAGGCAAATTCCAGCTCAAATCTGTTACCAACGAAACATGGGTTGTTGTTGTTGTTTTTCCTTTTTTTCTGTGACACCTTAAGCAACAGTAGCAAATTATTTTCTTCAAACCAGAATCAATAACAGGCTTGGAAATAAAAGGTCTCCCTGGGCCTGGGGCCACAGAATTTCCTAACAGGCTCCTAAAACTATCTTCTGGTGGCTGGGGGAGCCCGGGGACAGCCACCCACTCTCCATTCACAACTGAGTCCTGGGGGTCTCCCCGGGCTGGGAAACATCAAGGCCTGATGACCGACCACCACAGGGGATGCGCTGCCCTCAACCCGCCCGACCAGCTCTGGTTGCCCTCCTGCAGAAGAGCTTCAGACAGAGCCCAGTCATCACCTCAACGTGGAACAGATCACACAGGGGGTCCCAGTGTCCACCCCGGTGCCCCTCGCTGGGCTCTCCCGCAGCCTCTCCCCTTGCCCCCGCACGGGAGGCTCCGGCTGCTGCTGACCCTGCCTGGCCCTCGTGGCTCCTGAGCCTGACCCCACGGCATTTCATGTGGAGTTTACCAGCTACCTAAACGCACAGCCCTGTGTGCGAGTTAGCGGCTCTATTTTGCGTTTCTTCAGATCCCCCTTAGGTTACAGAAAAGATTAAAAAGAAAAAAGATGAACTTAAAAAGAGGAAGAAAGAAAAGCTAGAAAAATGTTAAGTGGTGTCTTCCCCTAGTCGATTAGAAGTCATCTTCATCTTGGGCCTTTTACCTTTCTTCACGTTCCTACAGGACTTGTTTTCCTCTTTATTTGACAACAGATTCTTATAAAATTGGGCAAAAATGGACACAAAAGAAAAAGTATGCATGCCCTCCACAGCTCAACTTTTCCTTGGGCATCGAGAGAATGTTTGGTACCAGGGCCAGGATACTGGACTGTGAAGAGCCACACAGGACACATTCCAGCTTCGGCTGCTGGGCAGTGGGCCAGCCTGGAGGGTGTCCAGTGCAGCTGGGTGCCGGGTGGCTTTCCCAGACCCTGAGGTTTTGGTGTCACATGCCTCAGAAGGCAATTCTTCTTTTGATTCTTTGAGCAATTTGAAAATGCAAAGCTATTCTTAGTTTGGGCAGTGTAAAAACAGGTGAGGCTGTGGCCCCGGGTTGTTGTGTGCAGCCCCGGAGACTGCCCGGGGCCCGAGCAGTGAGCCAGGCTCCCGACAGCCCAGCCTGAGTTGTTGCCACCTCCCCGCCTGCCACTGCCTGCAGGGCAAAGGTGGGCTGCACCCGTGGCTCCACTAGGATGGGGCATGTCTGCACCTGCACATTTGCCAGCTTCCCATTGTGGGCCAGGGTGCCAGCTTTGGGCAGATGAGTCAGAATTCAACACCTTGTGGCCCACGGCTGGGTCTGCTCCCTCCTTGCTCAAAGCTGGGTTTAGTGGACAAGGAAGGAGGGAGCAATTCATGAATATTTACAGAATGAATGAGTGAATGAGCTCACAGACACCACCCCTGACCCCACGCGTACCCACCCTCTGGAGGCTACAGTCTGCAGCCAAGCCGGGCTGCAGGGGTCTGCAAACACCCTGTTCCCCCGGTACACAGCCCGTCGCTCTGCTCTGCGGCGTCCAGTCTCAGTGTGAGGCATGAGTGTCTCCCCTGCGCTCTTCTCTTCTGCCTTCTGTGCGAACACCACAACCTGGCTCCTGTCCGGGAAAACCCCATGTGACCCTGCCTCATGGCTGGAGGGCCTGTCACCATCCCATCTTCTTTTCTCTGCCCAGAGCACCTAAGCCTCCGCCCAGAAGCCACTGCCCCTGAGCTTGCATCCCTGGAAATCTGCCCAGGGAACAAGCAGAGGCTGGAGCTGGTGGGCCCAAGACCCGGTGCCCGGGGACGAGGGAAAAGGTATTGCCGGTGTCTGGAGGCAGAAGGAGATAAGAGGGGGAGTGGGGCCCTGGGGCCCAGTGGTCCAGGGACTGGGGGCCCATGAAGCCAGGTGTGCCAGGAGAGACCTGAGGGTCCCAGGCAGGCGTCTTGCACCCCTGTGTGTGTGCAGATGCTATCTGCATAGTCCACAGCCGGAGTCTACTTGCCCCCTTTTAGGGGGGGTGGCCTCTAATTTACCTCATTATTTGGATTTCCTCTGGCCCAATCAGGGCTCTCCATTGGCATGGGCCCTGGGGAGGTGGGCCTTCATCCCCAGGTCCAGGAGCCCTCTCAAACTCCGGGGTCAGCTGTCGGGGGACCAGCATGCAGATAAAAGGCATAAACAAGGGAGGGCACCTCAAATAATCCTTTCCTGGAAATAATTTGGTGCTGGATAAAATTTTTTAAAGCCTATTTGTGTCATCTTGGAAAGATCATGCTGACACAGGATACTCTTCTCCTCATGTCATTCCTAGTTGTTCTCATTCTTCCCCCAAATCCAGGGCGGGTGCAGGGGTCTGCCCTGAGCAGTGTTGACGCCTGCCCGGTGCAGGGCCCAGTAGGCTGGTAAGGCTCCGGGGCTCCTGGCTGGGCTGTGACTTGAGTCTGTCCACATCGTCTTTGCCCAAAATCAGATTGATATGGATCTTATTCAGATATAAAAGATGGGGTGGGGAGTGCTGGTACTCATCTGGGAGGTGGCTTGATCTGACCCCCGTGGTGGTGGGGTACTGAAAAGATAAACTAGGGGACTGCCTCCTCAGAGACGTCAGTGGGGTGCATATGGCCCCCCCAGATGTGCACCACATCGAGGCCCCACCTGGGAATATGGGGAGACTTTGGAAAACTGGGGAACTGATGATCCTACAAAGCCAGTCACTCCTCAGCAGACAGAAATGTGGTTTCTGGAAGTAAGAGGAGCATTTGTCCAAGAAATGAGCCAGAGCCCCATGGGCAATTTTCTGCCTCCCATAGGTGTCATGGGCTGAGCTGTACCCCCATCAAATGCCTGTACTGAAACCACAGCCCCAAGGACCTCAGAATGGGACTGGATGTGGAGATAAGGTTTTAAGGAGATAACAAAGTGCAAATGAGGTCACAGGGGGGTCCTTATCCAATCTGACTGAGTCCTTCTAAGAAGAGGAGTTCAGGACAAAGCACAGAGGGGCAGCCACGTGATCCTGGGGAGAAGGTGGCTGTCTGTGTGCCAAGGAGGGAGGCCCAGGAGAAACCCACCCTGGTGGCACCTTCATTTGGACATCCAGCCTCCAGAACTGGGAGGAATCGTATGTGGCAGCTGTCACGGGGGCCAAGCACCCTGGTACAATGAGCCACAGCCAACCGTCAGATGAGCATTCATGCCAACCGAGCTGCTGTGTCCTGCCACCTACACTTTGGCAGGGAGTTGGGTACTATGGTCTTTGTGTGGCCAGTGTGGCCAGTGGAAGGCGTGGATGTGGTATTGAGCGGAAACAGTGAGGTTAGAAAACCCATGTCTGCCAGCACACGGACCTCAGGGGCCCACTCTGAACATCAGAACTGGTCATAAGAAATTGTAACCAGCTGGAATGGGGGCTCGTGCACATGTGTAACTGCTACAAGGGGTGGTTCACCTCCATCCTATTTTCGGCAGGCCCTCTGGGTTCGCCTCGCCCCTCAGTCCCCAGCTCCAGGGTCAGGGCAGGTGGTGGGGGTCCTGCTCCTGGGTGCTGGCTGTTCTTTCCAGCCAGGCACACTTCCAAACTTTTATTTGTCTGTTTTGACAAAAGAAATACAAACATTTATTTCCATGTTGCTTTTGTTTCCAGGCAAGTTACAATCCTGATAGTCAGGATATTACCATAAAACAGAAATAGAGCTGAGTAGAACGCACTGTCCAGGGGACGTGGAGCGGTGGGCTCCGGGCTTGAGGTCTCACACTGCAGCCAGGCTCCATGGGTTCTTATTGAGAGCTTGGAGTTGCAAACCTGCAAAGGCCGGGGCCCACTGTGGCAAATTCTGGGACGGTCTTTCTGTCTGGGACACCAGACTGAAACGTGTGTATTTTTGCAGCTGGCCATGCTGACCTTCCTGGCAGGTGTCTGTGGGATATTCCTGCACCCTGCTGGCCACAGTCCATGCCGTCGGAGGAACTCAGCGCTGGCCTCTTTGCCTGGAATGTGTTTCAGCCTGCCTTTGCTTGCCTGCAGGTGTGAAAGAAAATTCTTTACAGTCAGATACGATGTCCCCTCACCTGTTCTGCAGTCAGTCAGATGCAGGGTGAAGAAGTCTGAAAGCCTGGAAATTGGGGTTGGGGCATATCATTTCTATGATCGCCGGTGCCTGCTCTCAAGATGTGCCCTTGGTATTAGAAATTTACCAGTGATTAAATTGATCATCAGTTACAGACCACTGGTCTTTCTTTTCATTCAAAGTAGGCTCTCCTAATTTAAAAAAGAAAGAATAATCTATATAAGACAAGCAGATAATGCTACTTCTTTGTGTAGCATCGCCCTTTCGTGGGTGTGACCCCTTTTTCCTGTCTGCTTTTCCGTTCATTTGTATAAGAATACAATAGAAGCAACATGGCCATGTAAGTGTAGGACAAAATGCTTTACAAACACTAAATATGTAATTTTATGGAAAATGTTAAGCAACATATATTTCTTAATGTATAAACTATTCTCACTCTTGTTTGGATCTGGGACCCATAGATAAGTCATCAATTGAATTGATTGGCCAAATGGAGGAAGCTTCTGGAAAAGTGTCCAAATAAAATGGTATCAATGTGTGTGAAATCCAGAATAGGGCTGCTGTGTGGGGTACGCTCTTGAGGACCCCTGACTAGCAGGCTCTGAGGAACGAGAATCCCCAGAGGTGGCCCACCCTCAGTGTGAGTTGGCAGCATTTCTGAGTGAGAGATAAGAGAGGTTCTGACCCGGGTAGGAGTGGGGAGGCAGATCAGGCTGCCGGGGCCGCTGTTCAAACACCACTGACTGGAGGCCTCAGTGTGCGCTCTCGAGGTCTGGAGGCCCGAGGCCTGCACCGAGGGCATATGGTGGGGTCTCTTCCTGGCACCCGCACACCTTTGCTGGGTGTGAGCGTGCAAACAGGAGCTCTCCAGTGTCCTCCTCTGCTTATAAGGGTGCTAATCCCACCAAGGGGCCCCACCCTGGTGGCCCCATTTACATCTAACTGCCTCCAAACACCATCCCACTGGGGGCTGAGGCTTCAACATATGAATTTGGGGGAACACATGCATTCAGTTCTCAGGAGAAGTGCTTCCCTAGCCGAGGGGCATGGCCTGCCTACCTGGAACCAGGGCATGAAAGAGGCAGCTCCCCAGGAAAGGGTATCCCCTGGCCCTGGGCCAGACCCAGGGTGGGCCAGATGGGTGGGGGAGGAGGCCAGTGGGGCGCTGGGGGTGGGTTCGCAGAGGGCTCACAGTCTGGAGGTTAAGTGGGGCTTCACTCTGCTGCCAGGGCTGCCCTGAGGTGGTGTGGACCGGGGGCAAGCTCTCTGCCTCAGACAGGCCACCGAGGGAGGCTGCAGATGGAGGCTGGCTAATGTCATTCTTCGCTCACCGTGGGGAATGACACGGGTTTCCTTCAGTTTTTATCTCAGTTCTAAAAGCAAAATGTGAATGGGCATATTTGTTGATAACATGTATGATGCATGAATGTATTTGCTGAGCTTGGTAAAGGTTAAGGGGCCCACTAGGTATAAAGCCCACGCGTGACCTGACACTTGGTAGTTTCGGCCGTTGAGTGTTTTATTTAAAATGGACAACGGTGGCTCTGTGTGACGATGTCAGCCGGTGGCCCAGCTGTTACCGTGGCCCAAGGAAACAGAAGGCTCCTGCATGCTCCTGCAGCGTTTCCTGACAGCTCATGGTGATTCCCAGCTCCTGGCTTTCGGCTATAACTTGGAACCCCCAAACAAGAGACCCTGGGGACATCTGTGTGGGTCAACACCCCCGGTCACAGCGAAGCAGTGAGCTCTGGGGGCCACCGTCCACAAGGAAGACAGACACGGGAAGACAGTGACCACAGCCACACAGGAGGAGCACGTGGGGAAATGCACAAGCAGCCGAGAGCCCACCTTCCCCCCACCAGCAAAGGGCTGCACCGAGCAGGCACCCCGTGTTCTCTGGACAAGAGGAGTGGGGGAGAGCAGACAGGGGGCCTAGGAGTGAGCGGAGTGGGGACACAAAATGCTCTGTGACTAATGTCACGGTGAAAAGTTTTGAGTTTTGTTTTTTTCAAATACTGCAAGAGTCAATCCTGCCATTTTATGTTTCTCTCTACTCTTCTTACTTGTCTCAAAGGTCGTCCACGTTTTGCATGTATCAGCCTGGCAGGTCCAGGGGCAGCCCCTCCGGTTTAAGCAGCAGACGGTCCTCAGAACTGTGCACGTGAGGCCTGCCTGTGTTGGGCTGGTGTAGGGGTGCCTCATGGGAAGGGAGCAGACCCCTGCCCTTGGGTGGCGCAGGGTGTGAGCACGGGGATTCTGACGCTGGGAGCTGAGGCCCCATCTGGCCCGCTGTCCATGCCCTGGGGCCCTGGTACATGGATGGAGGAATGGGAGTGAATGAACGTGTTTTAGGTGTTTACTGCTATGAAACAAGCCACCTCAAAAGTCAGGACGAGACAACCATTTGTGAGGTGCGTGGACTCTAGCGTCAGGAGTTGGGAAAGAGCAGAGGGCAGCTCCAGGCTGCTCCGGGATCCAGGGCCTCATCAGGGCAGCCCAGCAGATGGGCTGGAGTTTGCCTTCGCCCGTGTCTGGAATCTGGGCTGGGCTGACCCGAAGGCCCACTCCTCTCGTCCCCTGGCACCCCAAGAGTGGGCAGGGGAGCAGGCTGCGGCTGATGACGGCAATAAGGGGTTGTCCCCTGTAGGACATTTTCAATAATAATGAAACCAAGTAAATTTTGCCCCCCTTTGGCTACCATAATGCCCCAATTCTAAACAGTATCAGCAACACACCCTCCTCCCTGGCACCTGAGGCAAATGGGAGCCGCAGTCGATGCCCATATTTAATGAGTACATGCATGAGCTTGGGGATGTGTCTGATTCTGCTGGAATCACAACTCTGGGTACACTCCTGGCTTTGCCACATAAGGAGGGACTTGGAAGAGGCCAGAAGGGTACTGCAGCCCCACTGTCCAGATCTGGAGCCACAGGGCTGGCGGCGGGCTGCAAGTGGGCAGAGCCGGGATGGGTGCTGGGCAGCTCTCATGAAGGACACCCTGCTGCCCCTGCCTTGTCTAAGGCCATGGCTTCATCCATCAGTCAGCTCTCTGCTAATTCCACTAAGGTTGACACTCACAACTGCTCTTCCCCTGGATTATCAACCCATGGCTATAGTTGCTTCATATCAGCCAGTATATTCCAGTCCCTAATGTAACTTTGAATTACATGTAATACATTGCAAAATTCAGCATGCAAAACTCTTCAAATTAATACATCAGCATTGTGTTAACATTTCAAAAGTGACTGTTTAAACTTCTGTGACTATATTTTCATTTATTCTTATTTTATTAGTCAAATCTTTAGGAAGAATAATGAAAATGTTCAACTTACTTAAAAGGTATTTACAGGGTATTAAATACTACTTAGAGGCCTTTCGCTATCATTGAATGAAATACAGCCCATGTGCCCTAAGGCTCTATGAGGGGCCAGAACAAAGGCCCCTGGGCTGCCTTGACCTCCCTGCTGTTGGCCACATCTCAATGTCCCTGCTGTCATCTGCTGAGAGGCAAGATAATTTCTGTTCCCAGAGTCTGACATTGCTTTAACTTGCTTAATGTTCTATTTATGAGAAAAATAAATTGCAGAGTGGAGAAACATAGTGCTCTCTGTTCTGGGCAACACATTGCTTGTGCACAGAGGTCATTTATCGGCAGGACCAGACTGCTGCCTTCCCAGGTGTGTGGACCATGCTACCCGTTGCCTGTCCGGAAGGAGTTTCACGTGGCCGTCACTACACAACGCAGTAAATTTTAGGCACAGAAGCAGGTTTGCTGTGTTCAATCTTTGACCCACCCTCTTCTTACAGTGGACCTTCTGTGGCATCAGAACTGCAAATCCTCATGCCCCTTGTTGCTGGCATCAGCTGCAACCTGCTCCCCTGCCCACTCTTGGGGTTCCAAATTCCATTCTGGGTCGAAACTCCACAATTGAAACCAAATATTCCCTCTTGTATGAAGAATACCAAGTTTGCAGTGTTTGGATCCTTCTTTTGAAAGGTTTATTATGACACAGCGAGAAACGAAGCTGTGGTTAAATGGGTGCAAAGTCTATGTAGCCAGCAGAGCTTTCAAGAAATAAATTGCAGTTTCACTGTGACGGCAAATTTTCTCTTCAGTCTTGATTTACACTAAACACAGACTGTGAGTCAGATGGAAATAGCAGAGAGGCAAGTCTCACAAAGTCACACGTGGACAAGAATATGCCAGGACATATGTGATTAAAGGGCTCCTTTGTGGGAAGGTGGTTATAGCTTTTCTGCAAAATTCAAGCAGTGCATCTTCCTGTCATTCTCATAACTCATAATGTGGGTAATTGTCTTTAAATTATCATTGTCAGCTTTGTAAGTCCAATTTGAATTGCAAATGAGAAATATTAATTAAATAGCAAATGTGTGCTGGAAAATGATGTTGCTCATGATTTATGGGTCATAGGTTCAAAGCCATATTTGGTACATATTGTGAACTTTAAAGACACATTCGGACAAATGTGTATTTACAACAAATTCTTATTTTGTCTTTTTAATTAAGACAAAGGTATTTCAGAATAAACAAAATCAGGACAGGTTTGTATTCTCATGTATTATTAGTGGAAGACTAGTAAGAATCTCCCTGTAGGTAATGGCATAAATGATTTCTTAAAAGATTTAATTGTGATTAGTTTTCCATCTCCTCTACTTCAGAACGGGTTAGATTATTGGCTAAAAAGGAGATTATTTTAATGATTGAGACTAAGATCTTAATCTGAAGTTTAATATAAAATGTGGTAATATTGGTTGATTGAAATCAGAATACCAAAATCGGGTGTGTAGCTCAGTGGTAGAGCATTTGACTGCAGAATACTGGAATACTAGGCATTTGGGGAAGTTCTTAATGATTGAGTGAATTCACAATAATTTCATTTTCAAATAGTTTTGGGAATTTAAGCTGTACTGAAATAAAAAGAAATTCACGCATGTGGAAACTTTATGAACTTGTTCTGGAAAATGGGAGTAGGTGCCCATGTGCTGGGCTGCTGCGGTGAATGAGTTCTACACTCCGCCCCCAGCAGGAAAGGACAGTCTCCTGTGCACCCTGCTCCCCTGCTGATCCTGTCACCCCAGCCCAGCATCTTTGAGAGAGCACCCGGGCACATGCATAGGTGACAGGTGCCCTTGGGACCTGGCCATAGGAGGCAGGAGGCAGGCCGAGTGGGGCGCTCTGCACCCTGCAGCTTTGGGAGCAGCCCCACCTCACCCAAAGAGGCACCCCTCTGCTGGTGGCATAGGGCCGTGGAAGTGAGAGAAATCTGTAAGCGGAAGGAAATTTCCCAATGAACTGTCACTTTATTTTGTTGATCAGTTCTCAGGAAAAGAAAAGGTAATTCAGGCCCTTAATTTCCCTTGTCCAGAGGCTTATTGTTTTTACTAGAGGATACAACCACATTTCTCGTTTCCTTTATTTTCCAAATTTCCTCTGTCCAACCTCATGTTTCCTGATGTGCGGTGCGTGTAGTTCCAGGCCCACACGATGGTCCACTTAGAATCTTCTTTCCACATACATGACACACATAATACAAAAAAATGTTTTCATATAGCCTGCATATATATACACACTTACATGTGTAATACATACGAGCTATATATGTATAGATCCATTTCTGTACGTATATCCAGATATGCATACATTATTTTTTAATTGGTAATTTAGTCCAAAACCTAAAAGGTAAAAAAAGAAGTGTCCCCAGGAAGCGTTCTCATCCACAGTCTGCAGTGTCCACCTGGGGACAGCGGTGTGTGCCGCCACGTCCCAGAGATGATGTGTACAAATATAAGCCGACAAACCTTCCCCGCTGCTATTTCTGCAAAAAGGAGCTTATGCTACGCCATGCTCCCACTTTGTCTCTTTGCTCACCAGCACGTCTTGGGGCTCTCCACGGCCACGCAGGGGAAGCATCAGCTGTGTAATATCCCTCTGCATGACACTGATCAAATATGACTTTATAAAACTCAGTCATTGTTGGCGGATAATTTAATATTTTTAATGTTAGGGACAATGTTAACTAGAAACAACATTTTTTAAATATTAAAAAACTAAAAATACTAAGGCAATACTACCTGTGGCATTTTCTGTGTGCACTATTTTTATTACTTTAATGGAATTGCTTGGTTGACTATAAGTGCATTTGTAATTTCAATGGTTATTGCCAAATTGCGCTCAGGAGAATCTGTACAGATTTACCCTCGTGCCAGCTGTGGGGGAGATGTGCACCCTCCTCAGGGCGTCGGCTGCAGAGGGCGTCTGTCTGCAGGGGAGATGGCCTCAGGGACTGTCACCTCCGCTTCCCCCTGTGGGCGGGGGCTGGGTCCTGTGGGGGTGAGGACCTCTGAGCTGACGCTCCTGTGGCTTCTGTCCTCCTCGCCCAGCTGTTTGCTGTCTGCGGGTCTGTTTCTTATGGGAAGTCAGGAGCCCCCTACCCGTGAGGAGGAGAAGCTGCTGGGCAGGAAGCTGACTTGAAAACACTCTGTACTTTGCTGACATTTTTCCATGGAGACGTTTTTGGCCTCTGATGGAGTCACGTTTGTCAATCTTTCTTTTTTGGCTTTTGGACTTGAGTGTGATGGACAGGGTCGCCCTCGCCCTCGCCTAGGCTCCCCTGCTGTATTCACAGTTGTTAATAAGATACCCGCGGTCCCCTGGGACCTCAGGCTTTCCCCCCGGTGGGGTGTGACGCAGCCCTTTCCTCACCTCGGTGGGCGTCCCACGGCTGCGCTGACCTCCCCGTTTTTCCTCACGGATTCACACTGTCCCCGTGGCCTTGGGCCGTGCTCCCGGACTCAGAGGGGTGCTTCGGCCTCCCTGTGGTTCTCTCCCTTGGCCAGCGCCGTGCCGCGTTGATTTCGGTGCTTTGTAACTTATTTGAGCATCTGGCAGGACTGGCTTTCCCGGCTTCAGACTTTCTGCACACGCGGCCCTTCCCGCTCCGCCGGATCTGCTGCCCTGAGAGCAGCGATGCTTTCTGAGCACTTACGCGAGCCCTGCTGTCCTTCTCTACCACTGCCCTGGTCACCAGCGGTGTCCCCAGAGGGCGACCCTTACTGGGGGGGATGGGGAGGCCCAGGACTCCCCGACCCCATGAGATGCCTAAGTCTGTGTGAGCTGCGTGGGACCAGGGGCCTGGGGTCCAGCGCGACGGGAGACCCAGAGCTTTTCAGCCTCACGCAGACACCCCCCCCCCGCGTGTCCCCTCAGTGCCAGGCCTTACGGCTCGTGACAGCCCACCCTGTGTGAGGACACGCATGTGCACGCGCACACATCACACACACACGCACGCCTTCAGGGCCACAGGCAGCACGCACGCCACACACGCTGCACACATGAAGATGAATTTAAGAAGCCGGAAGAGCAGCCTGCTCCTGTGCACCGGCTGATGGCCTCTGTTCTCTGCTATGTAGTCCATTATTTCCAAGGGCTGCCCCAGCCCCCACCTGGTCTCTGAGATGCCCTGGGCAGGGGGGCGGGGCGCTGTGGACCCAGCCTGTGTCCACTGGGGGCCCTCCCCTCCACTGTCACCCCGTCTCCCAGCCACCTGCTGCCCCCAGGCTCTCCCGCAACCCGACGACCTCCTGGCCAGGCAGGTCTCGGCATCCGCGTGCACAGGGGCACAGGCTCGCTTCTGGCGCATCTGGGCACCTGACCACACTCACTGCAAGTATCAGCAGACACCTGATGCCCTGACCTGGGGACGCCCCCTTGCCCCCCGTCTTCCACCTGCTGGGGCTGCCCTCCAGGCCGGTAGGCATGCCCGTGAGAGCGGCGAGTTCGGGACGAAGAGCTCCGCGGCACCCAGTCCATGGCACCCCTCCAGGCAGGGGCCTCGGCAAGGCCGACCCCTCCATAAGCGAACAAAGGAGATCCTGGCACCGGGCCTCGGGTGTTCTCAGGTTTACTTT
This sequence comes from Manis pentadactyla, assembly GCF_030020395.1. Lineage (NCBI taxonomy): Eukaryota > Metazoa > Chordata > Mammalia > Pholidota > Manidae > Manis > Manis pentadactyla. The sequence goes on along the minus strand of NC_080020.1, from coordinate 140,093,014 downwards.
TCAAGAACCATCATTTATGCGTATTTATTTTTTATTTTTAAGGAGCTGGGCTCTCAAATTATTTCATGGAGGTGGAAGAACAGGTCTTGCTAAGGTTCTTACATTTCAGAGCCCCTAACAGAGGGAGGCTGCTTGTCAGGGTCCCTTTGGGAAGCGGCCTTTCGTCGCTGTATTTGCTACGGGACACGTGGTCCTCAAATGTTTGCATTCATACGTGCCCAGTAAGCCTCCACTTTAGAAGCAAATTAATAGTCGGGCCCTGTGAGAACCCTGCTCCATCTGAATATTGATGATCTTCTCTCCGAGCCTCTCGGGCCGGGTGTGAGGTGTCGATCATTGCTTCTGACTGATAAGCAAAATATTTCCAGAGCGTGAAGAATTCCGCGGTGTGTGAAGAGGATAACCACAATCTACACCCGCACGCCGACTTCTCCGCGGCCATTTACATGGACGAGCAGCCCGGGCGATGCCAAGCTCTCTATTAGAGCCCCGCCCGGGGCAAGGCCGGCTCTCGTTTGAATGAGGCCTGCTCTGCAGGTGAGCGGCGCAGGAAAGGGCGCTCCTGTAATTAGGGCGGTGTTTGGAAGCACAGGCCTTAAATGGTCACTTTTTGTGATGCTAAACTGTCTAGTGTTTTCAAACGTATTGTCATTTTCATTCTTACTAATTTTTTCAAAAGGCAATGAATGGCCTGCCTGCCCTGGAGAGTGAGTGTGGAGGGCTATCCAGGGCATGGAAAATTTAAATCAAGCTGTTTGATGAAATGTAGAAATATGTTTAAATACAGGATTAGACTTCTAGTAAAGCAGCAGTCAGGAGATCAGAAGGCTAAAAGAGTCACGCTGAAAAGGAGCGGAGAGCCGCGGGGACTTCGGGGGCTAAATGATTAAAGACTGTTTTCAATGCCTCACATCCCATCTGACTTTAAAATACGGTAAACACAGCCGAGGGGGCGGGTGGGGGCGCCACTGAACGCCAGGTGTCCCTGCTCTGGGCTGGGTCTCCAGCACTCGCAGGTGAAGGGACGTTTGGCTTGAAAATCAGTTATTTGCCAGGCTCTGGACAAGGACGTGAGCTCTCCCAGGTGCATTCTGGTGGACAGTCTGTATTCTTAAATCCATGTTTTAGTCTTCCCTGTGCGAACAACAGCAAATCAGATTAAAGCTGCTGAGATTCAAGCGCGCTTGGGAGGCAAGACTTGATCTTTGGAATGTGGTTCAGCAGCAGCATAAAAAATGGGGGCCGGTACCCAAGCCAAGGGACCCAGTGGCCCAGAACGATGGGTGAAGCCCCCAGCTGGTATGACCTGCCCTTCAGTTTCTGGCTTTTAATAAGATCCTGTGACCGTTTTGATGCGGCCGTGTCTGAAAACTCCCACGTGTGGTAATGGAGGAGCTGAGAGATGAGAAGATTCACATCAGCTCAGGATCCCCCAGGATTAAGAAATGTCTCGTTTTGATTCCTGTGCAAATCTGCCAGATTTCAAATTTTATTTGTTCACTCATAAGTGGTTTCTCTCTTACACTTACCTTAACATTTTATGCTAGTGAAAAATTTAAGAATTAGACTTTTAATATCAAAGAGGGCCATTTATCACTATTTAAAATCTTACAACTGTTTTCCATAAATATGCTTTTATGAATTGCCATGTACATAAGCAAGCATACCACCAGTCTATTACATTTTCTATTATAGACATTTTCATACCTTCTGACTCATGAGTAGCTTTGGAAATGTGTTGTTACATTATCTATGTCCACCCCTATTACTCCCCAACCCATTTATTTAATTTAAATGCTTATAAGTCTATAGCTCTATTTCTAGTTTAGGGATTTTTAAGTATGTTTTGAAAATGCACAACATAAATTCATCAGTCAATTTAGGAAGAATGCAATAGTGACAACACAAAGCCATTCCTATGCACAGGGCAAGGGAAGGAAGCCACAGGGTGCTGGCACTTCCTGCTTTGTCCCCGCTGGCAAGCGTCTGAGGGCAGAGGCCCAGAGTCCTCAGCACACGCTTCTGAGTCCAGTGGATCCGTGTTCACATCATGGCTTCCCCATCCCCCAGTTGTACCACACTGGGAAACTTATCTCTCTGAGCCTTGATCTCTTCACCCGTGAAATGGGGGTGGGCATGGCAGTCACCTCAGCCGCGTGGCATTGGGGCAGTGTGGAATGAGTAGGACTTGGGCCAGAACGTGGCCACACTCAGTCCCTGTGACCCTCAAGATCAGGTAAATGTCCCTAAAGACTGGAGGAGAGCACATTCCTAAAGCCCATGGTTTTAGGATTCCTAAAATCCGGGATGCTTTCTATAGCCCTTAGAGAGGGCATTTTTATATATTTTGAATAGTTTTGAGGATGTAGACTCACTAAAACTAATTTTTTAAAGTTGTATTCATTTAATCAATACGTAATGAGTCTAATGCTGAGCCCATTAATGTTTCTCTGGTCATGGGGTCTCAGTGGCCCCAAAGGGCTGTGCTGTGTGAGGGTGCCGAGGGGTCCAGGGCAGGTCCCTGAGCCTCTGGGGCTCCTCGAGCTGCTTGTTCTCCAGCCTGGAGGAGGAAGACAGGACGCAGACGGGCCTTCCGGCAGCCCAGGGCTGTGTCCTGCAGTGGGGCTTACTTCTTTAAGTTTCATGCCCACTTCTTGGTAGGCCGATTGATCCCAGGATGTCAGCTTGTGTCTCATCAGCTCCAGGGAATGAACGTTATTATTTAATATCTGTAAGCCCAGAATATTCTAGCTTGTTACCACTGGATTATGGAGCAGCAGACACCGTCCTAGAAAAATCTTGTAAGTAAAACTATGGTATCACTTATAAAAGATGACTTTCTAATAACATTCTCAATTTTTTTTGGTTTATCAAGATAAAAGTTGATAACAGATTGTTATTTTCCACATATGGTTATATTATAGTTACATGACCCTAAATGCTTCATTTTATGAGTCATACGTTTCCTTCACTTCCCCAAAGGAAGGTGGGTGTGCCTTGTGGACCTTCTCACACTGCTCCGTGTGGTCACAGGTCGGTCCCATTTTCGCCTCTTGACTCTGACCCTCTCTTCCTACTTTGAGCTCCCCTAACGTGGAAGGGCCAGTGTGCTGGAATGTACAATTGGCAGCTTGAGTGTCACATCAAAGGTGTGCAAACATTCTTCTACGAATAGTTCAGATAATCTCTTTCCATGTCTTACCTTAATCATACCTGTCAAGTAACTGTTTCCACATAAGGTGGCCTTCACAGTCTCCAGGCCTAGAATGAGGACCTCTTTGGTAGCGTGGGGGTCATTTTTTCTATCTACCAAGAGCATATAAGTAATTTAATATCTCTTTATTTTATATATCCATATGCTTTATTTACCATTATTGTATATATAGCACATATATTATAATGTGTAACATGTTATTTTACAATGTGTGACAAATACAATGTATTTATGTTATTATATAATTATATTTATTATATGTTATCTGTGATAAAGGGACATTGAACTTCTTAATGTATTCTTTGACATCTGTTGAGATGATATGATATTTTCCATGAGTTACATTGATTGTTTTTTCTAATGTTAAACAAACCTTTTATTCCTGGGATACACAACTTGGCATGGTGTATTACAATCTTTATATTTCTTGTGTTTGGCTTAATAATATTTGTTATCATTTTTGCATCTGTACATTAATGAGATGGTTTCCTGTAGTTTTCTTCTTTTGTGCCATCCCCTGTAGGTTTTGGTAGCAAGGCTATACTGGCTTCATAAAGTTAATTAAAGAGGATTTCATTGTCTTTTTCTTCTCTGTTTTCTTTTCTTTTCTTACTCTGAGAGTGTCTGTTTAACACTGAAATTATTTTTCTTGACTTAGAACTTCAGTTCCTAGAACTTAGATTTCAAGCCATTCATGTCTGAATTTTTCTTTGTTGAAGGGCATTTATTTACAAATTTCAATTATTTTATGGTTATAGGACTAATCAGATACTTTATTTTTGTATCTAAGATATTAAATTAATACTGTACAGTTATTTATATATATACTTTATTATCCTTTCTAAAATGTACATTCCTGATTTTCAAACAAATTCTTTAGCCATGCTATGTCTCATCCTGAGAGATGCCAGCCTGGTTGACTCACTGTACCTCCCGCAGCCCTTCGGGATCCCTGTGGCCCTTGAACATCAATCCAACATTGTCCCTCCCTCAGACCCCCACCCTGTCCTCTCTCACTCAGGGATGCCCAGCCCCTGCTCTGCTGAGAAGATGAGGGATACTGAGGGACGTGAGGGACACCGTGAGACGGCACCCTCAGCCTGTGCCCAAGCTGTCACCCAGCTTCTCACCAGAGGCAGACTCCTCCCTGCACCTGAGTCCCTTCTCCCCTTGCCTCTTAGGCCCTTCATCCCAGCAGCATCTGCCTCCTCTGCATCAACTGCTTCCCTGTCCAGACCCCGGACTGCACACCCCACAGCACAGCTGGCCTAGTGCCCCCTGAGAAGACCTCCCTCCCTGGCAAACAGCCACATCCTCTCCTCCATGGACAGGCCTGCAGGATGACGCTCCATGCCTGGTCCTGCTGCCAGCCGTCTGCCTCTGCCCGGCCCCTTCCTCAGTCCAGAATTGCTTTGCTCACTGCAAGGAACCCGCTGGCACTGTTCTCAACATCGGGGATACATCAGTGAAAAAAAATAGTTGGAATTCACTCTTTTCACCTTTCCTTTTTAGCGGAGGAGGGAACAGTCAAGCACAAAGACCATGGTACATAGGTGAGTGATGTGCAGGTTTGTAGGAGGTACAGAAGCCACGGGGAGAGACAGGGCGGGGTCAGGAGTCAGGAAGGAGGGGCAGGTCGTACTGGATGCCAGGTGCAGGCTCACCGGGAAGTGGCCCCTGCGCAGAGAAAGGAGGAGAGGCAGTGCGACGGGAGCAGCCAGGCATTGGTTCTCAGCACGATCACGTCTGGCCCGTGGGATCACGCGCGAGGCCAGTGCGGCGGGAGCGCGGGGCTGAGGGCAGAGGTCACCGAAGCACGGCCTCTCTCACTGTCTGCCTGCCTCCCCATCAGACCCTGCGGGTTACCCTCACTGGAGCTCTCAGACCTGTCTCTTCTCCTCCATGACCTTAGCCACTTTCTCCTTAAAGTTAGCATTTTAAAGTTGTAGTGTCTCTCCACCCATCGCTCACATTGCAGCCTAAATCATCTCTGCAGTTCTGACCATCGCACCTCTCCACATCTCCCACCCTCTCCTCCTTCCCTGTCTGTGGCACACACACACAGACATGTGCACACATAAATGCACATGCATGTGCACACACGTGCACACACACACCTGCTGTGTCCTCCCACAGCTCTTTGGAGTAAGGTCTGCGTGCCTTCCTCCACTCTGCAGGCCCAGTGAGGTAGGAGGCACCTGTCTCTCTCAGCAGCCTCAGCACCCCTCCCTCGGGCCATGGGGGGCCACCTGGGCTCCCTCTGGCTCCCCACACAGGCTTGGATCCTGGCCTTGGCCCCTGGCATTGGCCCCTGGGAGTCTCTCCTTTTCGGTATCTCATTTATTCTACAAAGTACATCACATGATGGCTTAAGTGTTGTTTCCTGTCCTCTGAACTGTCCACTCCTCAGTGTGTTCATGTCCCCCTGTCAAAGAGCCCCCGGCTCCCAGAGTCATTGTCAGATGCTTTGCTCTCTCCCTCCTTGACCTCGTGCCCTGAGGAGAGACCCACCTGAGACTGCTGTACCTTCCCGCAGTGCTGGGCACCTGGGCGTCCTGAGCCCCAGCTGCTTCATGCCTGCAAACGCTGGCTGAAGAAGGCTCCCCCTCCCCATCTGCTGGAAAATGCCAACCCAGGTCAACTCTTCTCTTGCTGTTTCTAAAACCTGCTCAATGGAAGTACCTCCGTTTACTACCAACATCACTTTTCACACTGATTGTTCCCTTGGCCTTTAAAATATGTAAAAGCAAAGGGCACCCAGCCATGGGTGCTATGAGGAAAAGACTGACTTGTAGAAGGAAGAAGTGCTGGGTGTGTGACAGATTCCACAGCATCCATTCCAGCCATCCCCATCAAGAGCTGCCATCTACTTCTCCAGCCCTTGAATCTGGGCTTGGCCTTGTGACAAATGCAGACAACAGGACATTAGCAAATGTTACTTAGCAGCCTCTAAACATCTTGTGTGCTGGAGTTTCCTCTTCTCATTGCACTGGGAACTGATGCCTTGGAGCAAAGGAGCCCAAGCCAACCTGCTGGAAAGGCCCCGTGGAGAAGAGCTAGGAGCCCAGTTCACAGCCACGTACAATGTCTGCTCTGCACACCCACCTGAGCTGCAGCACTGCAGGTGCGACAGCAGGAAAATTGTTCCCAAGAGCTCAGTCTAAACACCCAACCTACTGAATCATGAACTAATGAACACTGACTATTTTAAGCTATTAAGCATTGAGGCCATTTGTTACACAGCAAGGATCAACTGCTGCAGGTTGTAAAGTATTAAAGAACTCCTTACATTTTAGAATGATAAGTTTAAATTGAATTTAGTTAGCAATACAAAATTAGCATAGCTTGTCTTTCTGTCGGCAAGTTTGTGTTATCCTATTGAAAGTTACTTTAATCAGTGCTATTTTTTTCTTTAATTGTCTTGACCTCTACCACAAGTTAACTCTATCTACATAAAGATCATGTGACTTTAGAAGGAATGAACTTATGGAAAAAATTAACCATCGGCTACTTCACTGGGCTGTAGAACAAGAAGTTTATACTACATGATAGTATCCATATTTGCCCCACTGTTTCCATTCAAATAAAGGAGTTTTCAGTATATAACAAGTGCAGGTCCCTGGAGGGAAGCACAGTGATTCAGCAACCTGAGTTAAGCCCCTCGAGAAGCAATGACTCATTTGGTACATGTGAACTTCATGGCACAGAGGGCAGAGGGTGGACAGGACATGCTGTCAAGCCCATGCAGAGGTGACAGTGGAAACTCTGTCATATGTGGAGCTGATAAGGCACAAAGGAAAGGCCTTTAGCCAAGAGAGTGAGCTGAGCACTCAGACAATGCATAAGCTCTTGTGAGGGGTGGGCAGACGGATACTTCTCCTTCAGGAGGAATCACCTGGGATGGGGGTGATTTGATGGTGGTGACGGTGGAGAAATTTCTCCTTTGCAGTTGAGACCTCAACAACTAGGTTGGGAATTCCCCTGGAACATTTCTGTGTCCAAGGGACATATTATAGCCATGTCCTTATTTAAAGAGTGTACAAAGTCACTTGGATCCAAGCTGGGTGGTCTCCTTACCTTGCTTCCTGGACAGAGCAGAGCTGAAGATTACAGCACATGGTCTTCCATGGTCTTGGCTTATTCTGAAGTGTCTATCCCAGGCAGTGCGGTCTTTCTTAATTTTGCACAGAAGCCTCACGGTGGGTGTGGAAGATGTGGCATGTGGAATGAGGAGGCAGATGCCCTGCTGGCGTCAGGGTGCCGGAATGTCAGTCACTGGCTGTGGGATCTGAGTCCAGGGACAGAGCTCCCCTGACACCCTGTTTACTCATCTGCAAATGGGAATGAGGCTCCCGCTTGATACATTAAATAAGATAACATGAAAAGTACCCAATTTAACTCTTAATGAAGAAAAAAATCCCACTGCATACTGAAAGCAGCACACGACTTTCCTGAGAGCTTTCTTCTATCTGCTGCACCCTTTATCTAAAAGGGACGGGGTTCAGACTCCAGGACGACAGGCTAAAAGCTCCTGAAGTTCTTTCATTAACTTACTGATTGCTGGTCTGCATCTCGCAGGCCTCACCCTTTGGCACAGGGAGGAGGACAGTCAGTGTGTAGGGAGCCACACTCTCTCCCGGAACACGCTGGCTCTTCCTGCTCTTCCAGGAGAAGCCGCATTGCTTGGTGCATAAGCTGAGCCCAGTTTGAAGGATGTTTTTATGTGAAAAGAAGATAAATACATACATAGATGGAATTTACAAGTAAATAGTTCACTGAACAAGTGTTGAACTGAACAAGTCCAACAGTAACTGAATAGACTAGATCCAGATTTCCAGTGTACTAAATTTTCCATGAAAATAGGGCCAAAGAACAATGTGCAATTGAGAGACAGGGTCCAAGTGGCTTTATTTTTTTTCCCTACATCAAGATTTCACAGTAGTTTCCCCATTCCACCAAACTGGGAACCTGTAATATCAAAATGTAAAAACATATTTATAACATCCTGAGGACACTAAATTTAAAGGACTTAGACAATATATATCAGAATCCTCTAGCCTTCCAGACTTCTATCAGAGGGGTTATGATGGTCCGGATCTCCTGGCCTCATGGGCAGAGGCTAGGCAGGAGCACGACTCCCTTTGCTCATGGCACTGTACCTGAAGGCAGAGGGCTCTTGTTCCGCCTAAGACCATATGAATAACTGAGAGCCCCCCGACATGCACGAGAGGAAGGCTGAGTCCCAGAGTCAGAACAGATGAGAGACGGGTCCCAGCGAGCGTGTCCCTCTGTCAGCAGGGCAGGGCATTTTGGAAGACTGGAAATCTGGCACCCAGTTCTGACTGTCACCCAGTTTGACCACCATGCAGTACTGATGGCAAGTGCTAATTAAGTGAAAATCATTCTCAGGATGTGCAGTCAATTTTGTATAAACTTTTTGGAAAATTGGAATATCATATCTGAATTCCAAAGTCAGTAATTTCACTCCTAGTCATACAAGATAAAGAAATATGTACAAAGAAAATATCTGGGAAACAACATGAGAAAAACAAATCATCACACACAGGGAAACAATAATACAGCTAATGGTAATTTCTCACTGGAGTCAAAGGAGACCAGAAAGCAGATGAATTACATATGCAAAATGATGAAAGAAAGGGAAAGGAAGAAAGTTTCAAGGAAGAATTCTTACTCAGTAAAACTGTCCTAAAACATGAAAGCAAATGTTCCCAGGGAAACAAAGGCGGGTCCCGTCGCTGTCGGGCTGTCAGGGTGAGAGACCCTTCAGGGAGTCCTGGGCTGATTCTCGTCTTCAGAAGACCTAGACTTTGTAAGGCAAAAATTATAGCACTGTACTATTGTGTTTATTATATAAATTCATAGGTATGTGTTTTTAAAATATATATACAGTGATATATATAGTAAAGCATACAGTATACAATCATATATATTATACCATTATATTATTATATACAATAATAGCACAAAAGAGGGGGAAAGAAATGGAGCTACATTAGGGCAATTTTGCTAAACTTTACAATAATTTAGTATTAGTCTGAATTAGATATGTTAAGATACATATCATAATCTCTAGAGCAAACACAAAATAATATATATTTTAAATATCAAGAAAATAAACAAAATTAAAATAACACACTAAAATATTTATTTTTTACCAAAGAGTAAAGAAGGAACAGAGGAGGCAGAAAGCATGAGACATAGAAATGAAATGGCCAAATGGCAGACAGAAGTCCAACAGTAACTGTGAGTAGACTAGATCTAGTTTTCAGGAGTGAATAAAATTCAAGATCCAAAAATATACCACTTATAAGAGATACTTTTTAGATTCAAAGACACAAATAGGTCAACAGTCACATGCTGGGGAAGTCATACCATGTGCAACAATGATCGTGCGACATTTGCAAAGGCTATAGAATATGAGACAGAGATTTCATAATGATAAAAGAGCCAATTAACCAAGGAGCTGTAAAAATATAAATATATTTTTATATGGCCAAATAAGGGAGGTAAACAATATACAAAGCAAAGGATTGATAGAAATAGGGAAAAATAGATAATTCAACAATATTAGTTGGAGTTTTCAGAAACATACTCTCAATAACACTTCAGTTAGACTGAAGGAAAATCAAAAAGGCAGAAGACGTGAACAACATGACTAACCAAAGCCATTTCTAGAACTCTACTCAAAAACAGAAGAATGCACATTTTGTCAAAGCAAACAAGAAACATTCTCCAGGACAGACCACATGTAGGACCATAAAACAACCTCAGTATTTTAAAGGATTATAGATACACAAATACATTTCCTGACTCCAGCAGAATTGAATTAGGTTGAGTGATGGAAATCTGAGAAACCACTAAATATGTGGAAATTAAGCAATGCATTTCTTAATTGCTTGTGGGCTAAAGAAGAAATAAAAAAGCAATTAGGAAATATTTTTAAATGAATAAAAACCAAACAAACACATCAACTGATGAGAAGCAGCTAAAGAAGTATCTAGAGGAAAATTTAAAGATATAAATATTTACATTAACAGAAGAAATATCTGAAATTAATAACCTAGGCTTCTGCTTTATGAAACTATAATAGAGAAAATTAATTCCAAATCAAGTAGAAAGAAAGAATTATAAAAGTCAGAATAACAATCAATATAATTTTAAAAAATAGAGCAAGATAAATGAATTAAAAGATAGCTCTTTGAAAAAACTGACAAGGTTCATGAAGTTTTAGCTTGGATAGATATGAAATAAAAATAGAAGATACAAATTACTCAATAAAGGAATAAAGAGGGGACATCCCGATTGATTCTAAGGAAATTAAAAAGATTATAAAGGAATATTATGATAACATATGAGACAATGCAGATAGAATAGACAAATTCCTGGAAATACACAAATACCAAAACTAACAAAAGAAGAAAGAGAAAATCTGAGTACACTACAGCCAATGAAGAAATTGAATCAACAATTTTAAAATTTTCTACAAAGAAAGTTTCAGGTACAGATGGCTCCATAAATGAAGTCTATTCTGTAAAAATAGTACATTTAAAAAAATAATGTTAAGCTTACACAAATCATTACAGAAAACACAGGAAGAAGTAATATTTGTCAACTCATTATTTGAGTCCAATATTAAAGTGATACCACAACTAAAGGCCTGAAAAGAAAGCAAATATTAGAGATCAATATCTCTCATAAACATGGACTAAATACATTTTGTTATTTAACAATGTGTTAAATAACAATCAAATCCAACAATTTACAAATATATCCAGGAATTTATGCCAGGATTGCCAGATTGGTTTAACAATTCATGTAATTTACCATTTTAATAGTTTAGCGAACAAAAACCACATGATTAATAGGTGTAGAAAAAAATATTTGACAGATTCCAATACCCATTCATAATTTTTTTAGAAAGCACCCAGTACAGTAGGAATAGAGAGGGATTCTTCTAAATGATGAAATAATCTATGAAAACTCCACAGCTAACATCATATTTAATGGTGAAAGACTAAATGTTTTCCCTTTAAGATTATAAGTAAAATAAAATGTTCACTTTCACTGTTTCTATTCAATACTGAACTAGACAGCTAATATTAAATTCAAGAAAAAATTGCAAGCATACACATTGGAAAGGAAGAAATAAAACTTTTTCACAGATAACATGATGCATTAAATAGGAGATTGTAAGGAACACACATACACACAAATACACACACAACCGGAACTAATACACGAGTTGCAAAAGATCTCAAGCTACAGGACTAACATTTTAAAGATTGATTTTATACCTGTATATTAGAAACATAAAAACCAAAAATGAAATTAGAGAGCAATTGCTAATACCATAGCATGAAAAGAAGTAAAATAGTTGAAAATAACTTAACAAAAGAAATGAAGTTTGGCGCACTAAAAACTATAAAGCATTGTATGAGAGATCATAAAAGATAAATAATTGAGGAATATTCCATGTTCACATCTGACAATTTTACATTTGGGAACCCAATTTTAGGATGTCAGTTCTCTCCAAAGTGATCTGCAGGTTCAACACAATACATATCAAATCCCAGTATGCCTTTTTAAATGTAAAAATTGATAATCTCATCATAAAATATATGTAGAAACTTAAGGACTGGCAAAAAAAAAAAAACAACCTGAAAATAAATGAAACATTTGAAGGACTTAGACTACCTGATTTCAAAACTGTCTAAAAAGGTATAGTAATCAAGACAATGTGCTCTTGGACTAAGGATAAGATGTACAGATCAGTGGAATAGAATAGAGAAACCAGAAACAAATCTTTCCATTATGGTTAATACATTTTCAACAAACAAAGCAAGGCATTCAGTGGGTAAAGCATAGACTTTTCAATAAATAATACTTGGATACTTGAACATCCATATGCACAAGTGGATAAACAAGAAAACCAAAACAAAGGAAGACAAATAATAAAACTTAGAACTTAGAAACTTACCTCACACATAAAAATTAACTCAAAATGGATCTTAGACCTAAATGTAAGAGTTAATACTATGAAAGTTACAGAAGATAACATAGGAGGTAATCCTTGTCACCTTTGATTAAGTAAAGAGCTTTTATCATGGCAGTAAAAGCCTAACACATAAAATAAAAATAAATAGGTAAGTTGGATTTCAGTAAAGATAAAAAAACTTTTTCATTTTAAGTGGTGCCATTAAATAGTTGAAAAGAAAAGGCAATAGTACTGGAGGTCCTAGCCACGGCAATCAGACAACACAAAGAAATAAAAGTCATCCAGATTGACAAGGAAGAAGTTAAACTTTCCCTGTTTTCAGATGACATGATATTGTACATAAAAAACCCTAAAGAATCCACTCCAAAACTACTACATCTAATATCTGAATTCAGCAAAGTTGCAGGATACAAAATTAATACACAGAAATCTGTGGCATTCCTATACACTAACAATGAACTAACAGAGAGAGAAATCAGGAAAACAATTCCATTCACAATTGCATCAAAAAGAATAAAATACCTAGGAATAAACCTAACCAAGGAAGTGAAAGACCTATACTCTGTAAACTACAAGACACTTATGAGAGAAATTAAAGAAGATACCAGTAAATGGAAACACCTCCCGTGCTCATGGATAGGAAGAATTAATATTGTCAAAATGGCCATCTTGCCTAAAGCAATCTACAGATTCAGTGCAATTCCTATCAAAATACCAACAGCATTCTTCAACAAACTAGAGAAAATCATCCTAAAATTCATATGGAACCACAAAAGGCCTCAAATAGCCAAAGCAATCCTGAGAAGGAAGAAAAAAGCAGGGGGAATTACACTCCCCAGCTTCAAGCTCTACCACAAAGCCACAGTAATCAAGACAATTTGGTACTGGCACAAGAAGAGACCCATAGACTAATGGAACAGATTAGAGAGCCCTAATATAAACACAACCATATATGGTCAATTAATATATGATAAAGGGGCCACGGACATACAATGGGGAAATGACAGCCTCTTCAACAGCTGGTGTTGGCAAAACTGGACAGGTACATGCAAGAGAATGAAACTGGATTATTGTTTAACCCCATATACAAAAGTAAACTCAAAATGGATTAAAGACTTGAATGTAAGTCATGAAACCATAAAACTCCTAGAAGATAATATAGGCAAACATCTCCTGAATATAAGCATGAGCAACTTCTTCCTGAACCCATCTCCTCAAGAAAGGGAAACAAAAGCAAAAATGAACTCATGGGACTACATCAAACTAAAAAGTTTTTGTATGACAAAGGACATCATCAACAAAACAAAGAGGCATCCTACAGTATGGGAGGATATATTTGTAAATGACATATCCAACAAGGTGTTAACATCCAAAATATATAGACTACATTTGCCCTTTTACAGCACTAAATTATGTTGTCTACCTTTATCTTAACATCTACCTACCACTTCAGCATTTTATTTAAAAATAATAATAATAATAATAAGGGAGAAATGTGGGACTCACATATAAATCAAGTATAAAAATCAAATGAATAATCATATCTGTGATCAAAACCAAAAGTTTCTGTGATATGACTGCCCTTGCACTGTTCACCATGTAAGAACTTGTTTGTTATGCTTCAGAAGATTGGAGACTGTTGAGATAAAGGCTTGGGGTTGATTAATGACTGTGCATTGAGTCCCCTATACAGAATTTTATTGTTGTTAACAACCATTTGATCAATAAATATGAGAGATGCCCTCTCAAAAAAAAAAAAAAATATATATATATATAAAGAACTTACACACCTCAGCACCAATAAAGCAAATAACCCAATTAACAAATGGGCAGAGGACATAAAGAGACAGTTCTCCAAAGAAGAAATTCAGATGGCCAACAGACATATGAAAAGATGCTCCACATCACTAATCATCAGGGAAATGCAAATTAAAACCACAGTGAGATATCACCTCACACCAGTAAGGATGGCCAGCATTGAAAAGACTAAGAACAACAAATGTTGGCGAGGATGTGGAGAAAGGGTAATCCTCCTACACTGCTGGTGGGAATGTAAGCTAGTTCAACCATTGTGGAAAACAATATGGAAGTTCCTCAAAAAACTAAAAATAGAAATACTATTTGACCCTGGAATCCCACTCCTTGGAATATACCCAAAGAATACAACTTCTCAGATTCAAAAAGACATATGCACCCCTATGTTCATCGCAGCACTTTCTACAATAGCCAAGATATGGAAGCAACCTAAGTGTCCATCTGTAGATGATTGGATAAATTAGATGGGGTACATATACACAATGGAATACTATTAAGCCATAAGAAAGAAACAAATCCTACCATTTGCAACAACATAGATGGAGCTGGAGGACATTATGCTCAGTGAAATAAGCCAGGTGGAGAAAGACAAATGCCAAATAATTTCCCTCATTTGTGAAGTATAACAATCAGGCAAAACTGAAGGAACAAAATGGCAGCAGACTCAGAGACTCCAAGAATGAATTAGTGATTACCAAAGGGGAGGGGTGTGGGAGGGCAGGTGGGGAGGGAGGGAGAAGGGGACTGAGGGGTATTATGTTTAGTACACATGGTGTGGGGGATCACGGGGAGAACAGTGTATCACAGAGAAGGCACATAGTGGATCTCTGGCAACTTGCTGCACTAATGGACAGTGACTGCATTGGGGTGTGGGTGGGGACTTGATAATATGGGTAAATGTAGTAAACACATTGTTTTTTCATGTGAAACCTTCATAAGAGAGTATATCAATCATACCTTAATAAAAAATTTAAAATAAAAAGAAATGAAAAGACACACAGCGAATATAAGGGAATATTACACCTAACAAAGGACTTTTATTCAGAATATATAAAGAACTCTTGAAAGTCAGTAATAAGAAAATATCTCAATGAAAAAAAAAGAGGACAAAGGATGTTGTAGGCAAAACGGCAATACCATGGCCAGGACTCTCGCCTGATTCTAACATGGCTCACTGTGTACAGCCATGAAGTGACACTTGGCGGCTGCACAGTACTTGCTTGCACACCTGTTGGCAGTAAGCTGTTCACCACCTGATACTGCTTTAAGCCTCCGGAAGGGAACTGGCAGTCACAGAAGTATCCGCCTGGGGAAGGGGTGGAGAGGCAACAAACAAGTGCCTGGGTGTAATTGGTCACAGCATCCTCCAGTCACCATAGAGACTGGCCCACAGAGCTCCACCCAGAGGAGGAAGCAGGGAGGGAAGCCCTGGAGTCCCAAGCTGGGGAGCAGGAAGGAGCAGAGGCAGAACCAGGAATGGAGACAGCACCTGGGGCAGAGGCTGAAGCTGGAGTCAGAGGCAGAAATGGGCTTGCTGCTTATAGACAGCCGGGTAGCTGTCCTGAGACTAAATCTTGGCACGAGCCCCTCTCTACCCTTCCATTGTCATAATTTGGTCTTATCGAATTTACAGTGGACTTGCCCAGAGTGGGAAACTGCCTCCTCCTGAAGGTACAGATGTGAACAGACATTTTACCACAAAAGATTATAAGTAAGTAATAAGCACTCGAAAAGATGTTCACCATTGTTAGTAATTGGGAAAATCCAAATTAAAAACACAGTGAAAAACCACTACTCGCTTATTAAAATAAATGTAGTCAAAGAGACTGACAATACCAACTACCACAAGATGAGGAGAAACTGGAACCTAAATGCATTTCTGTGGGAAATGCAAAATGTACAACACCATTTTAAAAGTTTGGCAGTTTCTTCAAAAGTAAATACAAACTTAATTTACAATCTAGAAATACCAGCTTCTTGATCTGTATTGTAGGTCATTAGTTTTTAGTTATTTTTTAATGTGTCCACTTAAGGGCCCAAATTTCTAATTACAGCCTTAGATGTGGTCTTCACGTTTATGTTTTTAAATTAATATTTGCTTAAGAATATTTCTAGTTTCCATTATAAGTTATTTCTTTTTTTGACTCATAGGATATTGAGAAATTCCCAAACATTTGAACATTTTCTATTTATCTTCTTAAATTAATCTATAGCTTAATTCCACCATGGTCAGAGTATGTGTTCTTAATGATTTCATTCTCTAAAATGGTAAACACTTTGTGTGTATTAGAAAAGAATGTTGTTCTTGAACTTCATCTATTCATTCTACCAATTTTGTAAATCCTTTAATCATCTGACTTCTTCGTGATTTTTTAATCTGCTAGTTCTATTGGTACATTCCTAATAACATGGCCTCAAATTTTACAAAGAGCAAAACTAAACACAGAGAGAAACAAATCTACAATCATCATTGGATATTTTAATGCAACCATTTTAGTAACTAGCATAATCAGGTAGGTATTATGGATATTTTACTGTTGAATTAACCATCTTATCATTATGAAATCTTAATCTCTACTCTTAAAGTTTATTTTGCATGATGTCAGATGTTAGAAAACTTAAACCAACTTTCTTTTACTTATTGTCACATGGTATATTTTTTCCAACATTTTGCTTTTGAATATATGTATTTTATATTTAAGATGTCTCTTTCATAATAGCAGTGTACAGTTTTTTTAAGTCCAGTCTGATCTACTTTTTAAATTGCAAAATTTTGTAGTGTGTTTTGTTTCTTTTTTCTCTCATGATTTCCTTTGAACTAATTAAGCACTTTTAATATTTCCCCCCTATTTTTTGTCAGTTATATGTCATTTTAATATTCTTTTTATGGAACTTATGAGATGACAAAATGTGTTAATTTTTATAGTCAACTTTGTTTTTTTTAGCACATTAAATTTTTTTTGAGGTACATATAATAAAATGCATAAATCTCAACGAATTTTGACTTATACAATCATGTAACCACCACCCAGATCCAGATATCAAAGATTCTCACTAATTCTATTTCCCCCTTTACCTACTTCACTGGTTCCTTCTCACCAACATGCAACCACCAGTCTGTTCGCTGAGTCTATTTCTGTTTTGTTTGTTTATTTGTTGTTTTTAGATTCCACATAAAAGTGAAATCATATGGTATTTGTATTTGTCTCTCTCTGAACGACTTACTTCACTTAGCATAATTCAATCCAGGATCATCCTCGTTGTTGCAAATGGCAAGATTTCATTATGTTTTATGGCCGAGTAACATTCCATTTACACGTACACCACACATTTCTTATCCACTCATCTATCCATGGTTGCTTAGGTTACTTCCACATTTTGGCTGTTGTAAGTAATGCTGTAGTAAACATAGGAGGGCATGTAGCTCTTCTAATTAGTGATTTTGTTTTCTTTGGGTAAATTCCCAGAAGTAGAATTGCTGGGCCATGTTGTATTTATTTGCAGTTTTTTGAGAAACAGCCATACTGCCTTCCACAGTGGCTTCACCAGTTTACAATCCAAGCAGAGTGTTCAAGGGTTCATTCCCTTTCTCCACAACCTTGCCAGCAGTTGTTATTTCTTGTCTCATTGATACTAGCCACTCGACTGATATGAGATGATATATCATTATGATTTTGATTTGTATTTCCCTGATGGTTAGTTACTTTGGGCATCTTTTCACATGCCTGTTGGCATCTGTACATCTTCTTTGGACAAATGTCTGTTCAGGTCCTCTGCCCATTTTTTAACTGGATTATTTCTTTGTTTGTTTTGATGTTGAGTTGTATAAGTTCTTGATATATTTTGGACATTAGCCCCTAACTGCATAAATCATTTGCAAATATATCCTCCCATACAAAATGAATTCTTTACTTTTGAAAGTCAATGTTAAAATAGGATTTCTAAATCTCTTACAATGCAGAATCTTACCACACATGTAACTCCATTCATACCCCCCACACACTTTTCACGCCACTGTTGTTCTGTAGTCAAATTTTATGTGCATTTTTAAACACCAACATGTTATTATTTTACATAAAAATACTTCTCAATATTGCCTTCAGTGTGGGTCCATTGCTAATCAGTTTCCTCTGGTTTTATTTAACATCTTTCATCTTCCTTCCTGAAGAGTCTTCTCGTTCTCAGCTGCAGACCCTAGATGGGCAGTGTTATCTTCACTACCCGTCACACTGATGCACCACCGTTCTTCATCTGGGCTTCCCTTTGCTGCTGTGGAGAAACTGGCGGAGGCCTTATGCCTGCTCCTTGGAGGGAAATGATTGCTTTAAAGAATTCCTCCCTCTAGCTGATATTCAGAAGCATTACTGTGATATGACAATATATTTTTGCTTTCCCCAGTATTTATCCTGCTTGAGGTGTGTACAGTTTCATGAATTCTGAGCATGATGTCTTTTGCCAGTTTTGGAAAATTCTCTGTTAAAATATCTTTTTTAAAAGTGCTCCTGTGAATTCTTTCTTCCTGTTCTCCTGGACACCAATAACAGGAATTTCTTACTTTTATATAGGGTCCATATTTATTTTCCATTTTTTTCCTGTATATTCTTTCTGTGCTTCAATCTTGTTATTTTCTACTGACCAGCCTTCTAGTTAACTAAATTTCTTATGTATTCATTTGCTGCTAAACATATCTTTGACAGTCCTAATTTTAGAAATTGTTTTTATGTATTTTAATTTTTAGAGACTCCATTTTTCTGAAATCTGTTTTCTCGAATGTATTAATCCTGGTAATTTTTAAATCTCCATCTGCTCACTCTAATATCTGAATCACTTGTGGGTAGATTTCTATTGTCTATTTTTCTCCCTGGTACTTAGTCATTTTGTACTATTTCCCGCCATGCCTCATAATTTTTACTGAACACCTGACATTAAGTGTGAAAAGTTGTAGGTGCACCATAAACTTAAATCCCTTTAGAGGAAATTTCATTTGTTTCTGGCTGGCAGGAAAAGTCTCAGATCACCCCGATTCAGTCATGTGGGTTCTAGGCTTCTAGGGCTTATTTACTGTGGCTTTGCCCTCATCCCCAGGTAAATTCCTTCAGGGTTCTCAACTGAAAATCTTGAGGGTTTTTTATGAGGTTCTCCCCTTTTTTGTACCCCACACATTGAATTTTGTCTCTCCAGCACAGCAGTGCTATCTGATTAGTACGTTTGCTTCCTAGCAGCTGTCTCTGCTGGATTTCTCTCATTTTGCAAATGAACAATTTAGGAGGTTGAAATGTTTTAGGGGAAATTATGTGGTGAGTGTTCACCTCACTTTTCAGCAGTTCCCTTTCTCTTGGTTCCTGGCTGCCTTGGTAATGCTGGATTCTGATTTTTCTTTCTACGTTTCTGTGGGACAGCTGCAGACTCCAGGCTGATACATTCTGTTTGGCTTCTAGGTCTCATGCCATGTGGCAAACACACCCTAGGCTGACCCCCAATAATCCATGACTTTGTATAATACCTGCTGAGTGTGGGTTAAAACCGTGACTTCCTTCTAAACAACAGAATATGGAAAGACAGAGGGGATGCCAGACCATGATTATACTTTGTCACGGAAGCCTGTTCTAACAGGGCAGAGGAAGAAGTTGTCCTCGCGGGCTGCAAGAAGTGAGCATCCGAGTCGAGAGAGTACAGCCAGGACCTGGGAGTGGCCTCTGGCCCAGAAAAGGGCCTCAAGGAAATTTACTCTGCCAGCAGCCTAATGGACTTGGAAGTAGACTCTTTGCCAGCCCAGCCTCAAGTGGAGGAAGCCGCTTGTTGACACCTGGGCTGCAGCATGGGAGTCCCTGAGCAGAGGACTCAGTACGCTGTGCCTGGTGCCTTGACCACAGATGCTGTGGGGTGACGACTGTGTGCTGTTTAGGTGCTGAGCTTGTGGTGATTCACTTTTACAGCAATAGAAAATCAAGACACACCACACATTGGGGCCAGTATCCAGGAGAAAAAAGGGTGCAAGACATTTCAGGCCCACTTCAATATATTCCTTTCATTTCCAGGATATTGGCCTCTTAAGTGCTGGCTTATGTTGGGTATTTTTCCATGCTTTTAACAGTCTTCCTCCCTCCCTTCCTCCTTCCCTCCCTCCCTCCCTGTCTCTTCTTTCTCTTTCTGTCTTTCTCTCTTTCTTTCTTTATTTCTTCCATTCCTTCCTTCTCTTTATTCTATTATTCCTCTCTCTTACTTATTAAAAGAATTATCCTGCCTTTATACAGGTCCTTAAGTGTTAGACTAACACAAGCTGCTCCATACTAGCCAAGTGAATCAGAAAGTTGAGAGAAAAATGATCAGATTAATCAAATGAACTTTGTAATGTTGCTAGATAAAAGATTAGTATACAAAAATAGTTTTCTTTTATATATATAAATTATATATATATGCATATGTATCAGCAAGAAATATTTTTTGAATTATCAAATATATAATAATAAATCTAATAAAACATGTATACTGAAACCTACAGTGCACTAATGAAAATGTAAATAAATAATGAATATTCCATGTTCATGAATAGAAGAGTCAATATTATAAGATTCATATATAAATTCAAAGGGCCAAAAACAGAGAAGCCAATCTCACATAATAACAAGGGAGCAGCAATCATTTGACCAGATATTAAGATTCATTTCAAAGTGAAAATAATTAAGGCTGTGGATAGCATCACAAATGGACAAGAAGCCAAACAAACCAGAGACATTGGATCAGGACCAAGTGCCTGATTTATGCACAGAAAGAATGCACCACTTTCTTAAATGGCATCAGAACAACACATGGAATGTGATGCATACCTCATAACATAAACAAGAATCAATATGCATGACTGATCTAAGGGTAAGACAAAAAATAATTAACCTTGCAAAAGAAATTATCAGAGAATACCTTTATAATCCCAGGGTAAGAAATTCTTTTTTACATAGGATACAAAAGGTACAAGGAGAAAAGGAAAGAAAAATGATACATTTGCTTTGTTAAAATTAAGACTTTCTGTTCATCAGATCACTATACAGAACCTGAAAGAAGAAGCCACAGAATAAGAGATATTTGTAATGTGTGTAATGGGCAAATACATCCAAAGTACAAAAATGGCTATTGGTAACTTATATTTTTAAGTTAGACAACTCAGTAGGAAAAAAAGGAAAGAAAGGAGACCTTGAATAGGCCACTCACAAACAAGGATATTCAAATGGTCAAAAAATAAATAAATAAAAATGAAAAGGTACACAATATCATTGGTCATCAGGAAACACAAATTAAACCACAATAAATTATAATTACGTGACTGCCCCAAAGGGTAACATTGAAAGGGAAAAAAAACCACCAGTCAATACTGTGCTGAGAAGACAGGAAGCAGCGGGGGCTTTTGGGGACTGCTATCAGGGTGTAGATCGATGCAGTTATTTCTGGGGAAGCTGTCTTACATGTGCACACAGTGGAATACTACAGTCAGCCAAGGAAAAAACGACGGCTGCACAAAACAAAATGATCGCATCTCCCAAACATAATATAGAACAAAAGGAGCTGGAACCATGGGTAATGAGCCCATTTGTACAAGGTTCTAAACAGTTTCCAACATAGATTACAGTACTAGAAATCAGGAGAGTGTTCACCTCTCTGGGGGGAGGTGGGCGTGAGATCTGGAGGGGAATGGACAGGGCTCCTGGGCATCTGGGAATATACTGTTTCTTCACCTGGAAAATCACTGAACAGTATCTTTAAATTTGGATGTGTTTGTATTAAAGTCCAGTTTGTTTTACTAAATAGAGACTTATTTTTCACTGGGAGTTACTCTGTAATGTCCAACAGTAGAATTTCAGGGAGACACAGAAATAAAATAACAATGAATAACAGAGGCAAAATTCATGGCAGAGGTCAGCGTGAGTAGGGAAGTTCTCCCCATTAGCAGCAGTTCCTGGTCCAGCACCAGTGGACACTGACCCGGTGGCAGCCAGCCTCTGCCCACGGCCAGAGGCAGTATGGAGGCAAGGCATCTTGCCTGTGGCCACGGGGAGGGTCTGTCTGTTGATGGCTGTTGCTTTAGCCGGAGTTCGCCCGTGTTCTAGGGCCAGCAGCACTGCCACCATTCACACCCGGGGGAAGGGGCTGAGCTGTGGGCCCCACGTGCCCTGTCCCCCGATGCAGAGCATACTTGTTCTCTCATCTCACTCTGTCCCAGACACGAAGCCAGGTCCCCATCCCATGATAAGCTCCCCAAAGGCTGCCTGTGGGGAGCCCTGAGTCACCAAATCAGCTGCTGCTGCAGCTGCTGCCCCAGTGGTGACGGGTCTGCTCACGATGAGCAGCGGGGCAGAACCACACCGAGCAGACCCTTTGGCGGTTTGTGCCCTGCGTGTAGATGCGATGTGTCGGCTCAGGTCTCCCCCGAGGGTGCACAGCCAGTGTTTGGCCCCCCAAGCCCTGCAGAAAACCAGTGAGTGGGCCAGGGTCTTTCGTGTCAGGAAATGACTGATTTTCACCATCACAGGGGTTTTTATTAAATCAGAAATGTAATAAATTAGAACCAAATGTCAAACACTACATACAAGAGGATGGTTACCTCTAGGAGCTTCGATGATTAAAAAAGAGACAGTGTAGGCCCAGGGGTCTTCTTTGAAGGAGAGAAGTAACTGGCTTAAAGGCCCTTCAACTTTCATCTCAACAGCGAAAAAAGAGGTGCAGAAACCAAAGACCTCAAGCACTTTCCGAAGGATGAGAAAGGAGTGGGGAGCTCAATGATCTTTCTGTACACGGCATAATTTCTTACACTGGGGACACAATCTATCTAAACCTATCTTGGAATTGCCAGGCATGCAGACCAAGAACCATTTAAAGATTTGAAATTATTGGATGATTTCACCCCTTGCAATAACTGCCGTCTCCACATATTTAAAAGTATTTTAAAGGCAATAGACTGTACTGCCAAGATGACAGACACCTCAGAGCTGACCTTGGGGGCGCTTCCAGGAGAGTGGTTGACCGAGGCTGCTGCTAGGCTTGGCCTCTGCTGGGTCTCAGGTGCGGGAGCTCAGGCCCAGGACTCCTGGGCTGGTGGCCGTCGACCCTGGTCTCCAGAGTGACTGGACAAGCCAAGGACAATCAGAGGCACTTAGGGTCTCCACCCTTCATTCCTGCAAAGTGCTGATGGAAGTTTTGTTAGCATCTGGGGATGTATTTTTATCACTTTCACTTTTTACCTTTGGATACATGTTTTAATTTCAACAGATGTACAGGACATAGCCATTTAAAATATTTATCAGTTTAGACCACCCCAAGTAATCTGTTATTTAACAGGAACCTGCACCCCCACCCTGAGTCTGTTGAGCTATGTGATGTGAAAGGTAGGTCATCATCTTTCCATTTCTGCAAATAATAGCCGAGGAAGAGCAGAAATACATGGTCAGGAAGTGAATGCCCCTCCCGGTGATTCAGGTGATCTGCTATGGCAGCTCACGGTGACATCTCTAAGGAAGCACATAGCATCTTCTATGCAAATTACTTCCAAGACAATCACCCTCATTAGGCTGCAGCCGTGGCTGGAGGGCAGATGTTTTGGGATCCAGGATGAAACGTTTGGTGTTGCAAGAATTTTGCCTTGGAGGCTTAATATACACACCTGCCTCACTGGGCCAAGAGCAGGAGACAGTGACTATTCTTGTTAAATACTGCACTTTGATCAATTTCTCCTTAATTTTTGACACCAGAGACGATGTTAAGACAAACATTTTCTGGTTATATCTTTTTCAAGGCCTTATTTATGCCCAAGACATATCTGCAATACTGCCAACATGTGCCTTTACTCCTAAAAGTCAGTTGGGCATCTGTGGAAATGAATCCAGCACTGGAAAGCTAGTGTAATACAAATGACTTCACTTGGGAAGTTAGATGTTTACTAACACAAAACTACCATGTGTATCTCAGGTTTGGAATAAAGTTCATCTGTAGCTGCAGATTATTTCCTTCACAGCATCCCCTCCAAGCTTTGTTAGGACGATAGATGCTTTCTAGTCTGTGGCACTTGGTAAACACGCTAGGCATATCAACACAACCTTGAGATTTTCTAATCTTTTTACAGAGTATATTAAATTAAAAATTGCTTTTAGTATTTCTACAAATGCAGTATTTCCTTTAACGATTTAACCTGGATGGTATTTGCTCCTAGATTACCTAGCTATACAGTTATTCATTTAACTGTAGTATGTCACTTTGTAAACTATGTTTTGTTATTTGTTTATAATTGAAAATAATGATACAAAATCATCGAGTATTACACAGGGATGGGGTGTGATGTTGGAGCCACATATTCCAGAATGCTAGACAAGACCAGACAGTGGAGCCCTCCCTTTGAAATATGATTTAAAACAGAATTTATAATGTCGCAGAATTACATAAAACTGTGTGAAATTGTGCAGATAATCATTTAAATCTCCCTACATGAAAAGATAATTGCTCCCGAAATTAACTGTACCTGGGGTTCATTCATTTGGTCATGGCTAGTTTCTTGTGTAGCGATGATTTGATATTAGAGTTAATTAAGATCAGGTCAGAGTTGCTGAAGGTCAGACATTAATGTGTGGGATCATTGAAACGATAATTATAAACAGATTAGGAAGCCACGGTCTTTTATAAGAGGTTATTAGATAATTACTATGAGAGTGAATGGCTCACTGTAATAATGGATTATCGACTACTTACAGCAGTTTAAGGGCGAGAGCGTTAATACTTCCTCAAGGACTCAAGAAACATGCTGTTGGGGCTCTGAGCTCAGGAAATAGAGAATGTTGGCTACGTTCCTTTTTGTCCTGAAAGCAGTTTTATTTGAGGGGATTGCCTTTGTTTGCACCGTGGATAAAGACAGCAGGCCTTGAGAGGGGTGGGGAGGGAAAATAATACCAGGATTTCTTATTGTTAGACATGTGGCAGGGTCTCTGTTTCTCTGCACTTCATTTGTTTATCAGCTTTTCCAAGTATCGGAGTCCCTAACAGTCAGCGTGGGATGGCAGAGCCCTTTTCCAAGGCCCACAGCCCAGGATGTGCTTTGCTCAGGGTTTCTTGGCTGGTCAGCATTTCGGCAATTAAACGACTCGAAACTTCGGTGGGGCGGCCGTGGGGAGCCGGCCTCCATAACCGGGATCACGTGGGGGAAAGGTGCCCCAACAGGACTCTGGGGTGGGCGACGGCTCATAAAGCTGTCCTGCAGGTGCCGGCACAGGGGAGCGCGGTCCGGAGCTACGGCAGCCCTTCGGGCTCAGGTAGGTCCCACCCCGCTCAGGCCTGGGTGCGGCTGAGCCTGCAAACCTCCCCTGCCGGGGGCAGCTTCCTCAAAACGCCTCCAAGGCCTTTCCAGCCTTCGCCCTCTACGGCACCCACAAGGAGGAAGGTATTTATGCCGCGGGCCGGAAAAGCTGGTTAAGAAAAGATGTGCATGTCAACTCTGATGCCGCCTTGTTAAATAATGGGTGCCCAGCTGCAGCTGCAGGGAAGACCTCAAAATGGGGGGCGTGGAGGTGCTTTCCGCACTCGGAGGCCGTGGTTCGTGCTGCGTCTTTGGACCCCGGGAGCACGTGGCGTCTGGCGGCTGATGCTTCTGACGATGTGGCCCCAGGACAGCGTCCGCCAGCACCAGATAGCGCTCGCCAGGGAGGGCCTCCTGTCTGCACAGCCTGAGGTGTGTGAGACGCTGAGCTAGACCGTCCAGCCCGGGCTGCACCTCCCACCATCCCTGGAGATTATCTGGGCCTCTGCCAGGGCCACAGTGTTAAAGATCAAAATGCAGGGTGCCCCTTCCAGGCCTTTCAGCATGAGATGGCCAGAACCCACCCCGACAGAGGCCCGGGTCTACATCTGGGAAATGAAAACCAGAGCACAGTCCAAGGCTTGGCGGGGGCGGCCACCCAGCGCGTGGCTCACCGCCCGGGTCTCCACGGGGCCAAGGGTTAGGAGCGGTGCCCCTGACGGGCATCACCAGCATGCTCTCCGCCGGCCCATGGCGTTTCTGTTCCTGGTCATTTGATGCGTGATTCTTGGTTGTGTCTCACTGCCCGTGGCCCCTTGGGCCCTGCCCACCACGCACCCACCCTCCTTCCCTCCACATGTGCTTTTTAGCAAAGTCTCCATGCCTCCCGTTCCCGTTTCTCACATGGGGAATGCTCAGTGCCCTCGGCGATCGAAGGTGGACAGCCGTGACAGCAGCTCTGGGCCAACACGAGTGAACTGCCATTCAGAACCTCCACACTGACGTGATGGTTGATAAGGATGGGCGTGGAGGCGCACGTGGCATTCTCTACCACACGTCCATGCTGAGCCTCCAGTGGGAAGGTCACTTTTTGACCTCCGGGAGAATTCCATCCCTAGAGAAGGTCCCCAGACAGGTGGCTTTGCGGGTACCTCTCACTCATGATCTGGGTGTGTAAGACCCCAGGAGAAGACCAACGCTTTTCTCTCTAAGAAAGAGGCTTAATGGATAACACACTATGCTTGAAGCTTTGTGCCATTAAAAATCCTGAGACAGACGGTGGAGAGGACGCTGTGTTTGCAGTGGGGACACCGAGCCAGCCAGTCTGACCAGGGCCAGCCCGCAGTCATGGGTGGCCACCCGTGCCTCTGGGGAAGATGCCACTCACTCTGCAGAGCACTTGGAAGTTTAAAACTGCAGTTTCAGTGTGGCTTCTGGGCCTTGTTCTCAGAGCTGCACACTGGAGTCTGTGGCTCTGGCCCGGGGCCCGGGATGGAGGGGAGGCCCCCCTCCTGTGGCTGGAGACCTGACCTCCCACTAAGTGTGTCCTCCCTGGGGCTTTGAGACTGTGGCTCTTGTCCCCATGAAGCCACCTCAGTGTGTCCGTTTGGACAGTCCCCCAGGTCAGAGGGAATTCTTTTCCATGGCTGAACACTGGAGGGTCTGGCACCAACTTCCATACCTGTTTGGAGGGGTGGAAGTGTGGAGGTCTGGGGCCTCGTCTTGCCCTGCATGAAGGACCCTCTGCAGCCATGGAGAAAGAGAAAATGGTCTTGTTGGAAGCTGAGGAGAAAGGCTAAGCAATACAAGTTGAATATTGACTGTGACCTGGAGTCTAGGGAGGCCACTGGCTCCCCGCTACCTGCTCGCAAAACATGCAGGACAAACTGCCCCAGCTGAAAGGGAGCGACTCTGCCTATGTTAACGCAGGCAGTGGAGCACAGGCACCTGGGGAGACCTAGAACAGCTTCGTAGAGTTAAAAGCCTCTGTCCTGAGACTGAGCATGGAGAGACTGGGACCTTGTGAACCCTGCAGACCCAGGAGCCATGGTGGGAAAGCAGGAGACATGAGCTTAATGTCACCAATCCCACACCTGGGTCCCACGCAGACCTGCAGGCCCCTGTCTTCTACTGAACTTCGTGAGCTAACGGGACAGTGAAAGCGGCTGCAGCCCGGCTATGGCCCAGCTCCAAAGAAAACTTTTTCGTGCTAGGAATTCCTGACTGTCTAAGATTTTAATTCATTTACTCTGTGTTTATATTGGAACTCTTGTCTTTCTTTCAAGAATTTCATTTACTCAAAACTCAAATAGCTTATTTTGTTACAGATGCACATTGAAATTTGGCAAAACATGGTCAAATATAAAGTGGTAGTTGGATGTCACCTTAAAATTCATGTAAATTTGATCATTCTGTCAGTGCCTTTTAATAATCATGTTGTTTCAAAGAGACTGTGTGGCTCCAGGAAAATGAGGAGAGTCCTTATTGAAAATAATGGTTATTTTTAAATGCCAAAGGGAAAGTGATAACTGACATTTGGCTTTATGTGACTTGCAATTGCTCAGGAAGATTTAATGCTTTTTCTTGGCCATCAAGGATGGATCTACATTCCTTTAAACCCGGAATAAAACAAGACGCAGCCTTTATCAAGGCATGACTCTAGAACACGAGCTCTTCCAGGACACACAGAGTCCATGGATTGGTAAGCCATTTCTCGTGTTAAGACTATTTCTCTCTCTTGGAGGATTCTTTTTTTAAATAATTATTTTTTATTGAAGGGTAGTTGATGCACAGTATTACATTACATTAGTTTCAAGTGTACAACACAGTGGTAGAACATTTATATACATAATTCTAGGTTCTAGCTATCACCCTACCAAGCTGTTACAATATCTTGACTATATTCCTTATGCTATACATTACATCCCAGTTACTTATTTATTTTACCATTGGAAGTCTGTCCTTTTTTTTTTTTTTTTTTTGTGAGGGCATCTCTCATATTTATTGATCAAATGGTTGTTAACGACAATAAAATTCTGTATAGGGGAGTCAATGCTCAATGCACAATCATTAATCCACCCCAAGCCTAATTTTCATCAGTCTCCAATCTTCTGAGGCATAACAAACAAGTTCTTACATGTAGAACAAATTCTTACATAATGAATAAGTTACATGGTGAACAGTACAAGGGCAGTCATCACAGAAACTTTCGGTTTTGCTCATGCATTATGAACTCTAAACAGTCAGTTCAAATATGAATACTCATTTGGTTTTTATACTTGATTTATATGTGGATACCACATTTCTCTCTTTATTATTATGATTTTTAATAAAATGCTGAAGTGGTAGGTAGATACAAGATAAAGGTAGAAAACATAGTTTAGTGTTGTAAGAGGGCAGATATAGATGATCAGGTGTGTGCCTGTAGACTATGTGTTAATCCAAGCTAGACCAGGGCAATAAAACATCCACGTATGCAGAAGATTTCTCTCAGAACGGGGGGGTGAGGTTCTAAGCCTCACCTCTGTTGATGCCCAATTTCTCACCTGATGGCCCCCCTGCGACTGTGCCTGTCTTAGGTTGTTCCTCCCTTGAGGAATCTTACCCGTCTCTGGCTAACCAGTCATCTTCCGGGGCCATACAGGGAAATGTGAAGTTGGTAAGTGAGAGGGAAGCCTTATTGTTTGAAAAGGTTAGCTTTTTACTTCTTCGCATATTTATGCCCTGTCTTGGAGGATTCTTAACCCACGCCAATGCACCAGGGTTGAGAATTCCTGTAGCTAAGAATACATCTAAGTAACTTCATTAAGCTACCCATTTCTCAAATTTCTTTGACAATAGAATGCTTTCTAATGTAAGAACCTGTTAACACTCCACAAAATGCACCCTAGGTGATACTGGTTATTTTTAAATGCAGTGAATGGGAAAACTGGGGTCATTTCAGTTATTCCTAAGTTGGACACATGTCTGAATGTAGGAATTCTTACATGAAATGGTCTCTAACATTTTGTAATTCTTCACTTGGAGTTTCCAGAGTAGGAAATCTATCACTGTCTTCTGCCAAATGGCTCCGTGAAGGAGTTATTTGTGGTAGCTCTTAGGAATCCATGTTCAGTTTTCATTTAGACATTCCAACCATATACTATAAGCTTCCTTGGCTTTCTGCAAAAATCGACTATTAAATATGGTATGAAAGATGTAACCCAGCCAAGGCTGAATTGGAAAAGAGCTTTGATTTGCACAAGACCACCAGCTCTACAGACATCAGGCCATTTTGACATAAATTGAAATTTTCATGGACAAAAGACTTAGACTCACAACAAGAGCAGAAGGACATCTATAGGTTATGTTATTTGAAGATCAATGGTGGCTTGGTTTTGGTTCAGAAATGTTCCACTTTTCCAAAGCGGTCTTAGCGGAATGATCAGTGTTCCGTTATGACTCTAAAAACAATAGATTTAGGTGGCATACCTGGTTGCCTAAAAGTCATCACACATACTTAAAAACTTATAATTACCTAAATAGAAATAGAAGAAATCCAACAAATGAGTTTAAACACTTAGTTCTGTTAACTTTTGAGAATAAATAGACCCTTTTTTCAAAAAGTAGGTCAGAACTAAAAATTGTTTAGAATAAATTCATTCAGTAAAGACACTGGGTTTGGTGCCCCAGCCATTGCCTGACAGGGAGTCCCCCGCCCAGGCTGGCCCCCTGCAGCAGCGCCCAGCCTCAGCACGAGCCCTGGCCTCCTTGTCCAGTCTCATCTATCAAAGATACAGAAGAAGCAGGAGACGTGGACTGTTCTCCATTACCATTTACTAGTTATATAAATCTGTGCAGAAACCTTCCTTTTCTGAGCCTCATTTCTTCACATCAAATGTTAGGGTAGAAATGTACTTTTTCTCATCCAAGGTGGGAGCAAAATTGGTGATTTCATAATACTCTTGTCTGGCTCAATGAGACACACTATGATTAAATAAGTTAGATAAAATAAATTAGACTAAAGATGTAAATAACTGATAACTGACTTAAAATTGTAAGATTTAAAGTCTTATCCCTCCAAGAAGGGCATGTAAATTCAAATGTGTGGTTTCTCAGGCAGATCATGCCAGGACCATGTGCAGCCAGGAGACCTGAAAAGCTCCTTTTTGTTTAGTTCATCCCTGTCTTATCTAAGCCAACAGTAAGATAAAGAGAAGGAAATGCTCATCTCTGACAGCTGAAAATTATGGCTTCCTGTTTCTTCCCATATGTGTGGAGGAAACAGAAAGGATGATTTCACATTGTCAAGTTTGGGGCCATAGTTTTTAACCTCTTTATACTGGACTGATAGATTTTGGGGTGGAACATTCTGAAAGCTACATGTCTTCCCTCATCAATTCTGTCCTCAATCTAAATTGCTGTAGCCTCAGCAAATTGCATCTACTTCTGCTGAGTGGCCCTCAAAATCAGAGACATGCTCAATTCTTCAGAGAAGCTTATTAGCAAACACATTCTGCACAGACAACTCCCAGGAAAGGGCATCTTTATTATTTCTTCAATGTTAGTTAAAAAAAAAATTTTCTGACCTAGTTCCCTTTGTGACTGAGACGTCCTGACCACACCCACATGGAGGACACAGACTCCTGTGCAAGGGGTTCACTCACCTCCTTCACTGGAGGTCTGAGTGTGACCAGGAGGACTGTGGGCTACAGAAGTCTTCAGCCTAGATACAATTTTGGCTGGAATCTGAGCCACGTGCAGCAGGACACCGCCTCCGAGGAGTGGAGAACCGTGTGTCTGGCAAAGACACTCTGGAATTCACGAAAGGAGAGACTGACTCAAAGGGCTCAGAAATCTTGAAGGTAAAATTGTTGCATGTAAAATCCAGCTAAGACTGACGGTGTTTCCTGACAGCGAGGAAGGCTAGAAGGCTAGAATGGCACTTGGCTTTTCACTGTTGTTTTTCACTGGCTGCCCAGAGTCACTGGCTCCATGTGTAGTTGCAAAAGCTGTTGTTTTCCTATTGGTTTAAAGCTGAAGGCATTTGCAGGTGTTAAAATGTTTTCTTTACTGTACACTTGGGTTGCAAGTTCCCTGTCTGTTTAAATCTGAGCTTAGGGTAGGAAAACTGAAGCGAGGAAGCTTACTAGAAGAAATGGGGTCTTTATCCTGTAAAAATATTGCCTTTTGTTTGATTTGGGTTTTCTGGTTTTTGTTTTTGTTTTTTTGCTTTTTGACTTGGTATCTGGGGATATTTTCAGTTTTTGAATCAGCTGGCTGTGATAAAAACTGTGCATGTACCCTAGACTCATGCAAGCAACCACCCTAGTTTTAAAGACTGATAAAATAATGTTTCTTGTTTAGTGGCATAAATTATGAATGTTTTACTAAATTTCCATATAGCATCATTACCGTGTAAACACAGATCATCGAAGAGACTCACACCTGGGCCAGCAGGATGCTGGGGGCCCATTGAGAGGCTTCCTGGCTGGTCCCCTGGGGTCTCCATAGGGACATTGTGTCTACAGGGAATGGGTGGGCTTTATGACGGAGGGATGATGTATTATTCAGGGCCGGGCACATAGTAGGTGTTCAATAAATACTTACTTGAATTACTGGGGTAACTCCACCACGCACTGAGTTCATTTCAGTGCACATCTTAACCTCTAAGAAGCCTTTGCTAAGTTTATTTGGCAAAAACAATATGGAAAACCATCATGTCCTTTGATATCCAGTGAGTATTTTCTTTTTACACAGTGTGAGGTCAGTGATCAATGCGACCGACATGTTGACCCGCTTCCTCTCCTTGGGGGTGCTCTCCTGGGACCTTCCAGGTGTCCACCAGGCCGGTCCTCTCCCTCCCTAGCTCCCTGCTTCCTCTGCCCTCTGCTCCCCATTTGCTTCCACACGCCTGTCTAAATCCCCATCCACAATGATCCAGGCAGGATCCACGGGCGGCCGGAGGTGGGCCTGTGAGTCACTGTGGGGGAACGGGAGCCCCTGACAGATACCACCGGCTGGGAAGCCGTGCCCCCCACCAGCCAGCTGAGACCGAGGTCCGGCACACAGCCCAGCCCCGCCTAGGGCCGAGGGCGCCTGCCCTCTGTGCTGAGGGCCCTGGGGACTCCCCCACATGCCTGTGTCCATCAGATGTGCTGATGGGCATGAATGGGGTGGGGGGGGAGTCCCCTGCCTGCCTGCACCTGTCAGCAGAGCTGATGGGCAGGAAAAGGTGGAGGAGGCCCCCTCCCTTGCTGTCAACCCAGCTGACAGGCAAGTGTAGGCGGGCAAGGCCCCTGGCCTCTCCGAGTCCGATGGGGGATTGTTGCTTGATGGGGGAGCGGGGATGGGGTTCCGCTTGCCTGGCAGACTAAGGGGCTGTAAGAGTCTACGCAGACCAGCGTGAAAGGCAGGGCTGGTGTGTGTGTGCCTCTGTGCATGAACCTTATTTTTAAAAGGTGAAAACGTGGCCCCTACGCACACCTCGGTGGGTTCGCTGAGCCAGAACGCTGTCTTACAGTGATCGGGCAACGGCATCTTCTGTCCAAAGCTGTTTGCTACAATGTGGCTCTCGTGTGAATATGGTTTCAGAAGTGAAGAAGGGAGGAAGGGCGACATTTGTTAAGTCTGTGCCTCAAATTTATAAGAGAAGTATTTGGATGTAGTTTTTCATATGTGTAACGAAAACTAGTGAACTTGTTCCTTATCTCTTAGTAGGAGAAGAATGTGGTTTCTAATCCTTCACTCAGCGGTTTCAATTGTCCTCTTCCTGAGGATGGAATTCTTTCAGCCCAAGTGGCCTTAAATGCAAGGACCTGGGTGCAGGTTTCAAGCAGCAAAATTCGTCTTTGATGACAAATGCTACGTGCGGCCCACCCAGGAGGCATTTTACAGTGCAGACAGGCTGCGGCCACCTGAGCCAAACCTCGGCAGGGGCCCTCCTGGAAGTGAGTCACGGGGAGCAGCCAGCATCAGGACCGCCCTTGGCGGGGGGCTCAGCAAGAGGGCAGCGGAGAGAGCTTGGTGACTTTGAGTATCCGGCCTGCTCTCCACAATCTGTCAAAACATGCAAAATATTTTAGTGATTCATTAGGTAAATGGAATACTTTAGTTTCACAGAAACTCAAAAAACCTGCAGCTTGGAGGAAGGAACCGGGGCATTTATTCCAGTCCCATGTCATTCCACGAAATAAACAGGAAAAGCCTATTTTCACGTGTCTGGGGAGTTAGGTGTCAGCCAATCAAGAACAAGTTGTGGACAAAGTCGTCCTTCCCATAGAACCCTGTAGTCCAGAGGCCTCGCCCAGAGGAAGGTGAGGCCTCCTTGGAGAGAAGCACAGCCACTCTCAGCATCTCCTGAGGACGCCCTCTGGACGCAGCTCAGTAACAGTGACCAGTGAGGTCAAAGCACCTCGGTTTTTGTGTGGAAAGATCTAAATTTGAAGCGAAAATCAACCCATTCTTAGCAGTGCCTCC
Source organism: Manis pentadactyla (assembly GCF_030020395.1). Classification (NCBI taxonomy): domain Eukaryota; kingdom Metazoa; phylum Chordata; class Mammalia; order Pholidota; family Manidae; genus Manis; species Manis pentadactyla. Next base: position 140,059,243 of record NC_080020.1, on the reverse strand, counting down.
TTCATCAGAGAGTGACGCTAAAAAGAGTAGACACAAGAAGTTGCAGCTGATGTATGTAAATGCATCCCCTATGCCTTGAAAGACACCTGTTATTCCCATGGTCACTAGTCCTGACATCATCATCTTGATGCATGAGGATCTGACCAGAGTTTCAGGAGACAGGGAATTTGCTGTTTCTCAAATTCTCATTTTTCACTGTGAGGCGTGGAGGGCTTGTCTTGATGCAGCCACAGAGATTTGTGCAGGCGCTATGGTGGCATGGAACATCACTTGTGGTTCTTCACTATCAATTTGGGTTAGAGAAAATTTACCAACTGGCCCAGGAAGGAAAGGCCTTTACTTCTGTTTGGTTTCCTGTTACTCTGAGGAAACTTAAACCTGGGGTCCAACCTGGATGCGATGGGCTCACATTGCGAGGCACGTGGACTCATCCTCACTACCTCCCAGTGGCCTTTGCTTCAAGTGTGGAATCCAGAAAAAGACAAGTGAGGGGACTCTTGTGAGTCCCTTGACTGTTGTCCTCCTATGCTGTCCACTGGTCATCTTGTACCTGCAGCAGGGTATCCAGTCTGGGGAGCCACACCAGAAAAAAAGCCTGAAGAGGAGATTATGCAGGGGGAACCCACAAACGGCAAACTTCTCCAACAGCATCTGCTCAAAGACATTGAGTAACAGCTGAAGACACTAGAGGTATTTAAACTTGGAAGTAGAACACTTAGCTGTGGTGTTAAAGTATTTGAAAGTTTTTCACATGAAAGAGAAATTAGAGGACAGTTCTGGTAATTGTAGAGGTGGGACCCCCGAATGGGTCAAGTTATAGTGAATAAGGCCTGGGCTAAATTGAACATAGTCCGCTCTTCAGCACACAATATCGAGTAAGTGGCTGGGAAAACATCTCTTAGGAATGTGGGAAAGAGGATTCCTTCCTTTGAGTGGGAGTTTGAAGTGAAAGAATCTAAATGTTCCTCTAATGTGCATGATTCAATCACAAAGCTATTTAAAGTACTGTGGGTCAGAACAGAGCCAGAATTTCCCTCTTCATTATAGATCATTTGAGATTTTTCAGATTTAACACTATGAAGGTTTGTTTTTAAACATAATAGAATAGATTTGTCAAGTTTTCTCATATTAAGTCACAAGTTGATTGCATATTCCGTTTTGGTGGTTATATGTCACCCTGAAGACAACCAGCTAATATGAAAGAAAAATGGAATGGGCTTTAAAATGGTACGTTTTGACTGCCTGATAAATAAATATACCCTAAAGATTCAATAATTCAGCACTTTGAGCTATTTATCTCTCTCAAAAGATTTCTGAAATCATTCTTTACTGTTTCACTTGATTAATTCTTTGATCTCTCCGATGAAGATCGCTTTATCCGTGGCCACTGCACAGGCTGAGTTATTAAACAAATGGCAAGGTGATAAACAGGTTGATATTAATCCGTTAAAACTGTGAAGAGCTGGGTGAGCAGGCTGGGAATGATAGGCTTTATACTAATGGTGATTTTGAGAGCTACAGCTGCTGTGTTTGTATATTCATAAAGTGTAAGTGGCTAATTTGCAAGCAAAATGGTCACTTGTGCAAAGTTATGTGTGTGGCCGGGAGCTTGCCTGAAGTACTTGCATAAAGCACCTACTTGAATTTCTTTGGGCTACCAGTTGCCGACCAGTCTTTTTACTGAGAGATGAAAACAGTAGCAGTGGCTCCAGTCTTACTACGGTGCCTAAGTGAGATGCTGGAAATGACACAGACTTCCGAAGACTCACTGAGTCAGCAAAGTTGGTTTTCCACTACAGAGCAAGAGTTTGTGTATATTTGCAAGGATTGAATTAAATGCCAATGTGTTTTTTAAATTAATGTATTATGGGAAAACTGGTTCTGCCTTTTTGTTCTTGGCACCCTTCAGACATTCTGAACCAGGACCCAGAAGGTCACTGTGGGAGGTGAGAGGTGCCCGGCATGCAGCAATGTTACTGGTCTCCCAAGACAGCCTACACCAGGGCTTCCTGAGCCTATTCACCCATGAAATCCTTTTATTCATGGTATTCCTATTAATAATCTCATAACACAGTATAGAAAATTCTGGTTTACTTTATTAATTTGCTTACCAAACCCTTTCTCCATGGATAAGGCCGAGACAAACATGATCCTTGGTCAGATCTGAATTCATGACAAATTCTAAATTGGTGAAGACAAATTGGTGACCTTTTACCCTTGTGACATTTCTCTTCTGGGATATGAATTAAGCAACATCCCTAATTCCCAATGTGTGTCTGAAGTTCACTTATTCTGTGACATGTCTGAAGAAAGTCTTTACCAATCCAGTAACTTCAGAAGCTACTTCAAAATCTATTTGCTCTAATTTAGGTCTGGAAGAATCAAAATCATAATAATAATTATTATAATAATTATTATAATAATATAATTCTGAAATGCCTTACAGAAATAAATACTAATGAAACAAGTACAAAACTTGAGCTGAACAAAAAGCCTGCATCCATGTCTTTAAAGCAAGAATTCCACAAACATTATTGGCATTGTTTTCTTGGAAACTACAGAGTGAACTTCCCACAGGCTACTTTTCGGGAGCGCACCTGGGGAAGTACTGCCCTGCAGTGTTAGTTTAAAACATTTTGGGAAGCACAACTGTCTCAGCTCCCCGTGCTTCCAGTGTTTGGAAGCGCTGTGAGCCGGAGCAGGGCAGGGCGCTTATCCCTTACACACCTGGAACTCTGAGAGCCCAGCAAAGCCTGGGACATGATTAGGTACCATTGTTGTTACCTGAGCGGCCATTAAGCTCTGCTTTGTAACTCTCTGTTTTATCCTGTATCCCTTTCACAGGAGCTGGGGGTAGGGGTGGGGGCAGAGCTCAGATACACCCGGTTCTAATTGAGCTCATTAACACTCTGTTCAACACTCACTCGCCTCTGGATGTGAGAAGACATTGGATATGTGTGTGGATTTTTCTAGGGTGTAGCTGTTCTATTTTACAACATAAATAAATCTGATCTTGGCACATTGCCGCCAACTGACACTGTCAGATTGACACAGATGTATTCTGACTTTATTCACATTTTTGGACTTTTCAAATTGTTAGTAAAATAGTCAAAACTATTTGTAATTTCAGAACGTGTTAAGAATTCTTAAATGCAGTCCCCAAAATTATTTCACTAGGTGTCAACGCACAACGACTCTGCTTTAGCATGTGTACAGGGTATGCAGAAAACAAGCAAGCGAGGCCCCTTCAACCGGATTTCTCTCTTTAGGTCATCGCCCTGCAAGGCCTTTTTGCTTTTCATCCCCCAGAGTCGAACGTCTCTCACCTTTGTACAGGATGTTGTGATAATTCTGAATATCAGTATATTCTGTTTATGGTGGTTAAGTTTAACAATCACAATATGATATATCTATCTGATGGCTAGAATTCTCTTAGGATATCATAAGTATTGTTAATGACATCACCATCTTCACTACTGGTATTAAAACAAGCCTATGTGGCAGCAACCCAATCATTTCAACTGTATTCATGTAGCTATTTTATAACAATAACCTAATTAGAACTAGAAATAAGCATCCTTTTCTTATTGATTTTGAAAATAAAAGTTATATAAAATAATTTACAATCTCTATTCATTTTAAAGAGCTCCCAGAAAAAAACATTTATTTCCAAGAAAAAAACATTTACAAAAAAAAAAAATCAGTAGAGACTGAACACTTTACCGTTTATTAGGAATTTTGCAGCTGTTATTTCTAATACATTTAAGGTCTGAAGGTTTTCATGGATGAAGAAATCAGGCTGAGCGGTGAGCAGCTGCCTTACTGGAAGTCTCAGGTGACAAAGTATATACACCTAAAGGAACCCTAGGGACAGCAGGTAGTCATCGTGGCTAATATTTTAGACTTTAACTTAATGCTATTATTTAATTTGCTCCATTACATAAAAATACTGCTCAGTTATGCCTAGTAATTGGGGATGTAAACTTACAGGGAGAGAATATGTTCAATGAAATGGCAAAGCTGTCTCCTTTTGTTGGTGAACATACATTTATTTGGTCACTTTTGCCAAGTAATCGATAAACTATTGATACACATAGACCAACAATGATAATATCTCGTACCAGTGATCTTGCCTCCACTTACCAATCGCGGGTTGTACAGCTGACCTCGGCACCAGGTGGAGCACCAGCATTCTCAGTGTGTACAGCCCCCTGGCATCCCTTTCCTGAGACACATCTGTGTTTTTGGAGCGCTGGCCTGTCTGTGTTCGCAAGATGACGGACCAAAGGCTTCTGTCAATTGTCTCCAAGTTCCCAGCCCTTCAAACCTGATCGACTTTTCATATCCTCAATATTGTTTCTTATCAAATCCTATTTATTAATTATATAACTATATTAATTATACAGTCACACACACACACACACACATTCATTATTACCAGTCAAAAAAATACAAAAGTACGGAGTGGTAATTTTTAACAGGTGAGTGTCTCTCCTCACCTTCTGCCCTCGGGTCTGCCTCAGAGGCCGTTCCGTGACACCTGGGGGAGCTGTCTTACCCTGGCATGGCCGAGAGGTCGTACAAACTCAACAGCACACACAGACGGTGTGATTTTGTTGTCACTTAGCTTTTACAGAAAAATGATCACACCACACCCGTCCCAGCGTGCCTGGGTCCTCTGGCCGACTGCCGCAGCCCGAGCATTTCTCCTGGGCAGTCGTTGTATGACTCATGCTTGCCAATAGCTCAGTAATATTTCAACATATGGGCAGATACAATTTATTCACTCATTATTGTGAATATTCATGGATATGCCTATTGATCTTGACTTTTTTTTTTTGCCACCTTACACAGCACAATATTCAGGTATTCTTACATATTTCTGGGTTTTATATGTATTTTATTCTCTAAAAGAAAGACTGCTATGGAGCAAAAAGCCTGCTCATCTTGCTTTAATAAATGGCTCTCCAAGAGGATGCAGGGGTTTAAATTTCTACCATATTTGTGAAAATGACTATTTCCAAGTACCCTCATCCATAGTGGCTATTATTGCACTTTTAGAAATTTTGCTAAATTGGCAGGGTGAAAAAAAAAGTGTTCCCTGCTGTCCTAATCAGCATGTCTGTAACACCGGAGTTCAGCGTCTTTTCATGTCGACCCGCCCTTTGGGTTGCCTTCTCCATGAACTGGCTCTCCATTACATCGTGTTTGTCTTTTTTTTATCAATTTGTAGAGGCCTTGTGATATTCACCAAGTTTTTTCTTTTTTTTCCCCATATATTATTTGTCTGACTCTTCATGTTAATCTTTAACCATTTAAAAAAATATGGTCAGTGAGGTCTAGCTGTCATTTCTGGCTCTTAGTTCTTCAATTACACAAATATCTCACAAAGGGTTCTCAAGTTTTTCATGTATTTTTAAAGATATTTAAAAAAAGATTTTGTTGTACATATAGTATAAGTAGAGGTTTAGATTTTTCTTCTAAACAGCTAGTTATGCCAAAACCATTTGTCAAATACCCCTGTCCACCCTCCCCTTGTCATACATCGTTTCCATGTACACTGCCTCTCTTACAGACTTGCTGTTATGCTCTGTCTGGCCAATGTAGTGCGCTCCTTTTCACATTGATGGCTTTATGTACATTTTAAAATAAATTAGGGTAAGTGCCTATCCACTATTCTGATATTTAAAATTCTAACATCTATTCTAAGATATTTACTTTCCCATATTCTTTTAGTCAGACTAGGATAGGCAAAGAGGAAACAATTAACCTTGAAGTTTTAGTGCTAAAATCAACACAGGTATGTCCCTTAGAAACACTTATGTGGGGTGGGGGTTAGTGCAGCTCTCCTCCCATTGATGACCCAGGATCCAATCCTCCAACTTGAAATGGCACCACTGTTTCAAAGTGCGACTTCTGAATTTGTCTTTGCTAAAGAACAGGGAATAGGAAAACCACACTCACTCTCAGGTGCAGCGCAGTGGCCAGAATCAGTCATGTGGTCTAAACCTAAAAACAGAGTCGATTTTGATATGCATGTGAACATGTGGGATTTTGATGAGCAGGACTGTCTCTACCTCATACCTGGCCTTTCAAGCCATGTTACTCAGATCAAAAATTAAGTTTCCTTCTGATCAAATTTGTGTCACTTTTGTATATTACTGGGGAAGAATTAATATTTTATGGTTTTATGTTTTCCCACCCAGGAAAAGGATACCTGTAGCTAAATGTTTTATGTTCTTCAACAGGATTTATAGAACAGATTTTTTATCTTTCTTATTCAGCTTTTTCCTAAACATTTTCTAGGTCTTGTTTGTTTGGGAAAATGGAATAATTTGTTTCCATTTTCTTTTCTAACTAATTATTGAAAGTATAGAGGGAAACTATGGTTTTGTGTATTTAGCTTAGATCTAGCCACCTTACCAAATTTTATTATACATTCTAGTAATTTTATTAGTTTCTATTTTGTTTTGTCTTATTCTGGATAGAGACAATATCATCTACAAATAGAGTAAATGTGTTTCCTGTTCTCTAGTATATAAGCCAGTTATTTAATATTTTCTCTTATATTATCTATATTTTCTAAAATAATTTTATATAATAGTGTGTTCCTTTTAACAATATCTGCCAGAGAAACACAGAAGAAAGCTTGGTTCTCACCTCTATCTGACAATCTCCTTCAAAGCCCATAGGTGATCCATTACAGAGTTTTGAACTTTATCTCCTTAATATTTTCCTAATTCTTCCCCTCTTAGTCTTTCACATGCTCACAAACTCAGTTCATAGTTTCCTGATGCTAATAAGATTATTGGAATAGTTCTTTCTGAAGTTAGACTTTCAGGCGCTGGTGTGAAACTGTCTCTTCATGGTACTGCTGCTCCTCACTCTGCTCATTGGAACGATTCAGAGGGCACAGGATGCCTGTGCATCTGACCAACCACTGGATGACACTGTTATGAAAGCAATTACCTTATGCAATAGAGTGATGCTGCTTCAAGTATGAAGAGGTTGAAGTAGCCACTCAATGGAAAGGGTCAAGAAGATGGTCTAGTACAGCATGAAATGATTGAGGGCTTTGTGACTACTTTGTAAATTAAATTGATCTCAAATTCTTTTTTATTTTAATGGAAAAACTCCAATGGGCCTAATATAATTATGATGACATATACAGATACACACACAGGCTTACCTTTTATCATTTAAGTATTATCTACCCAGAGGTAATAGAAAATGTTACTGGGATAAAGTTGCATGGACTCACATTTCTGTCTCTGTCTTAGGTATATACTCTGAAGAGCTGTTTGCCTGCCCCAGAACACTGAGGCAAAAATCTTCCTCTTCAGCTCTTTCGATTATAAGCAAGAGGAGAAGGAAGAAAAGTCTGGTCTCAGGCTAGTTTGCTAGGCAGAACTCATCCATTCTGCACCTGTTAACTCTGCTGATACCCCATCTATGCTTCTTCCAGTGACCTGGTGCTCTGTCTTCTTTATAATTTTTAAGCAAATATTTTATTATGACTATGATTCTGTTTTAAGCAGTGTAATGAAATCTCGGCTACAGGTCCATACGTCCAGTTTTTCATATGAAGCCTCTGTAAGGATCAAGTTAAGGGATATCTTTCAGGAATGTGTTCCATAGGAACCAGGGAGATTAAAGATAGTATATTTATGGTGTAAAGATGTTCATGGCCTTATCCTTATTCTTATCTTGAGAAGGGACTACCAAGAACAGGCCCACTAGCCCCTTCCTAGAGTAAACAATACAGTGGTTTAGGTAGTCAATTGTCGCTTACTCTTTATTTATAGGACCTCAAGGTCATGGGAAAGGCACTGATTCCTGGAGAGCTGTGCTGGGTTTATTCCTCAGTAGCTTTAAGTTTGAATATAAGAACTTCCCTTGCCTGACTTGCCTGCCCTTCCCTTTCTCGCCTGTTTTCTTTCTTGATTTTCCAATGTTTGGTTCCTACAAAAACACAAAATGACAGGCAGATATGAAAGCATGGTCGGGAATGGAGAGTTCAAGTGTGGAGAGCAGGAGAACCAGGCCAGGCCTGCTTCCCCTGGGCAGCACCAGGCCTGCACAGAAGGCACCGCAAAACAAGGCGTGACCACCCTGCCTAAATTCTGGGAGGCCCCATGCACCAGAAGATCCACTGTCTTAAATGTTATGCTTTGTCACTTTATCACCTAATCATATGACATCTGTCATAAAATTGCATCTTCCTCTGAAGGGAAAGTCAACCCCAACGGGAAGGTCTGGCTTGGGACATATTTCACCCCTCATTGTGACTTTGATCAAAGTATGTAGTATTTCCAATAAATTTTTGTAATTCTTCGCTGCTGGCCAGAGAACAATCAGAGGAAAATGTGTCTGTACTGATCCATCTGTATTTAAGCTGTGATGTTTTATTCCCCATGGATTTTTGTGATAATTAAATTTATTTTTAAAAAAACCACTTCATTATGTTATTACTTATCTTGATTACTCTGTGTGGTCCCTCTTAAGTTTTGCACCCAAGATTAGTGCCTTACTCACCTTTTCCTAGTCCCAAGTCCTGAGCATAAGTAATTCTAGGAAACATGGTAAATGTGAACTGAATTATCTGATTGCCTCAAACATGTTTAAGGGAAGTTAATTTTCATTTTCTGTACTTTGGTTTTCTCTATATAAATTAAAAATATCTTCATTTCACATGAGAAAAAGGAAACTGGAGCTGAATAGTAACACAAGACTATCTAAAACCCACACCAAACACCAGAGTAGTTTTAAAAATTAACAATCAACTTCCTAAATGAGTATTTTGTCAGATGTGGGCTGGAAAACAACAAAACTGATTTAGTTTTTTAAGGATCTCATCAGACGTTTGTTCACTCACCAATGAGAGGCACTCAGAAACCAGCTTCAGCAGCTTTGATGTGCAGGCCTCCATTCATTCTGGAAGACAAGTTAGCAGAGAAGCATCGCTGGGAACCATGAAAATCAGAGCACAAACGCGCTTCCCTTTCTGCAGGGAATATTTTCCTGAAAATGTATGAGTAGTTTAAGTTATATTCTACAAACATGACAAAAAAACTAAACCTTGAAGCTATTTTAAAGAGAAAATTGTTCAATCATCTTTTGTCTACTAAAACTATTATAGATTTCTTCTTGTACTGGGTCAGGCATTAGGGAAGTCTCGCGCCGATTGGTAATGGTGCAGATGAGGGAGCAGCACAAGAGAGCGGCGTTCACCTGCACCATGTCCTTCAGTCTCACTGAGTTTCCCGATTTATTCACGCAGAGCCTTAAATACCCTGTTTTATGCTTACATAGTGAAGTCCTACTTTAGCCAGTTGATAAGCTCCGAGCTGACAAATATTTTTCTTCTGATACTAAGTTTGTCCCTTGAAAAATCCTGATGGTTCTCCTCCCCCAGTCATGTGCCCCTCCCCCACAGAGGGGAGCACCCTCTGATGTAACCTTCCCGTCGTGCATTGGGCCTCCTTCTCCCCAGGTAATGAATGACTTCACAGCCTTCTGACAATGAATGGGGGAGTCCGATATAATTCATTCATGTATTTATTTTTTCAGTCCTCTGAAGTATTAGGTAATGTACCACAGTCATATACACACAGATAAAAAACTGAGCTGTCTCTAGCTCATTATCAAGCGTATAAAATTGGTCTCTACCCTAGGAATATAATCACAGAGAGAAAAACTTTAATGGACTAGAAGTAGAAACAAAGATTCCATAAGGCTGGCCACCTTGAAACCCAGTGCTTCTGTTACATAATTTATCTTTCCCTAATGGTCCTACGAGTGGTTTGTGAATGAATGTCTTTCAAATTTCCTATTTTGAACATTTCAGTATTTTTCTCTCCCACCAGAGTAAGCAGGGTTGTGTGTGTGTATATGTATAACATATTTAGTGCATATTTTGTAGAAATATATATTAATATAAATATTCTTGCTCTAAATTGCCTAAAAGTTTAGAAAGTGTTGCTAAGAACATACAGCTCCACTCAACAGAATAACATACGGGTGCATAGGCTGTAAGTATGAATTTATGGCTTTTGCATTTAGCACTTTTTTCTTCAGACCTTAGTACAGTCATTGACACATAGTAGCTATCAATAGTCATTTAAGAGTGAAGGGATGATACTGAAGTGAATCTATGAAGCTGCTTAAAATTTCTACCATTGTCTTTTGAAGGAAAAGCTTTGGTTGTTTACAAACCTAATGTTTTTTATGTTGTCATTTTATACATTGTCTTCAGTGGACTTTAAAAGGCAGACTATTTTTAATTTGCATTTTGCTAGGTTAATGTCAATAAAAGTAAATTTTATTTATTTATAAAATAAACATAAAATAAGTAAAACATAAACATAATGAATATTTTTAAATTGTAGGAATTTTTTTGGAATACCGGATGCAAACATTTTTCCTTACACGGAACTTTGTCATTTCTCTAAGACTTATCATTGTAAAGCTATCTAACTACAACAGATTTGAATACTTCCTTAATCATTTATTTGTCTTTTAGAATTCTGGTTAAATACTCTAAGGATGCCGGACATAGCATGCGAATTGGAAAGAAATTAACACAAAGTCTATTTTCAATATCCTTGGTCCAAGCAGCTTCGCCGACTAGAAGTCGGCCAGACAGGACGGACGTGCAGCGCGGAAGTGAGCCCTGCAAGCCTCGCCCTGAGACCCAGTGCCGGCTTCCTGCCCCACCACCCTGACCCCGCTCGCAGCCTCCCCTCCGCTCTTCCCACTTCACTGAGAAACGGCCAACGTTGTCACGATCATTAATATTTCAGTGCAATATTTTTAAAAATCAAAAGTCACTGCCCAAAAAATCATGATGAATGAAATATCACAATTTCAAATAGACAGGGTCAGAAGAAGGACATCAATGCCTCTGAGTGTTCATCTACCCAGTATGAAGAATTTTGCAAATTGACTGGAAACACTAGCTAGTTTGAGCAAAGTCAGAAGGAGCGGTGGACTGTCCCCAGCCAGACCTCCCCACTGGCTCAGGCTTGCAACTGGCTCTCAAGTCCCTCCCAGCAGGACAGATCCCTCTCCTGGTCGAAATTTTCCCACCCGGTGCCTCTTCTCTTGGGCATACATATGCTTGAAAATAATGCACAGTGTTTGCAACTTTAATATAATAAAGTATTGAAAAAAAAAGCTACTTGTGAAATGGCCGGCGCATTATTTCCAGTATATAATGAATCCTTGTGATGATGGTCACTCCCGGCCTTGAAGATGTCCTCTCTGTCCCTGCGGGAGGATGAATGAAGTCAGGCTAGGTGGCGCCTAGTGTGTGTTCATCACAGGGGCAAAGGACGCCAAGGCAGGAGTATTGGTCACTAAGATTCTGTGCACTGTATTTACGGTATTTTAGATACTTGGTTTCTCACAAGTAACTCAGGGAAATAAAGCCTGATTGTAACGCTCACGTTTGCCCAGTATACTTCAGGTTCTTCCGGAACATTCTGCAATCTGCGGGCCTTTGGCCGCTTCCCATGGGCAGCCGGGCTTTCCGGGATCGCCTTTCGGGGGCCATCCTGGGAGGGCCGCCGCCTGCAGGGCCTCCTCTGGGAGAGCCCCCTCCCCGCTCCGCAGCCCGGGTTTCTCAGCGGAATCTGAGGAGGGCCTGCAGGACTCGCCGGCCGCCTCCGGGGCTGCTCCTGCGCGGAGCCGGGGGCCTGGGCTGCTGGGCCCTTCCCTGCAGCTATTCCAGGTCGGCACTACGAGCATCAAGCAGATTGCAGCCCTCGGGAAGCCGCTGAGGCGGAGACGCAGATCGGTCGTCCCGGGCTTGGCTTAAAAAGGACAAGGAAAAGAAGGCTGCGTCCGACCAGCCGCGTCTAGAAACCTTTTTTTCACAAGTCCCCAAGCCTGGTAATGGGACTTGCGAATGAACGCGCGCGGGCGGCGGGCGGCATTAGCCCGGCGAGGCCCGCACGCCGAGCAGCTCGGGCGCCACCCCAGGACCGTCGGAGCCGCAGGGAGCGGGGCCTCCGAGCCGGGCCGCAGTGGGGGCGTCAGGCTCGGAGAGCGCAGCGGCGCCGGGTCCCCGGCTGGGTCCCCGCTCCCCGCGGCCGGGCGCACGGACGCCGGGCCCGTCCCGCGGGGCTACCCGCTCGCTAAGCCTCGGGCCGCACGTGAGCGCCCGGCCTCCATGCAGTCCCGGGACCTCCCCGCGGGGTGCGCGCTGCCGTGAAGCCGGACCGGGAGGCAGGGGGCCGGGCGGGCCGCTGGGGCCGCTATCGGACGACCACAGAGCGGGCGTCCTCCAGGCGCCCGGCCGCCCGCCCCTCCGGCTCCCGCCCCTCCGGCCAGCCCCGATTTAGGGCGCCCCCCAGGCCGCCTGTCTTCGCTCCCTCCCCCGTGTCTGTGTCTCCACGCTTCCACACGAACTTCCTGCAAGCGCACCAGTCCCTGCAATCAGGGCCCACCTATTCTCCACGACCTCATCTTAGCTAATTACAGCGCCAAAACCCCTATTTCCAAGTAAGGTCACACATCCGGAGGTCCCTCGTGGGCATGGATTTGGGGGGCGTTATTCACCCCAGTGCTTTTCCTGGGAGACGGAATTAAATGGGCAGGACACTCGGGAACCAGACACTGGCTGCAGAGAACTCAGACTGTGTTTTCACCAGTAGAAAGTGTAAGACAATAAAATATAGAGGGTTGGGCCACCGTACTGAGTTCTTAAATATTTGCTTGTTTCCTTTTCTTTAGTTTTTCTGTATTTTTTTCACAAGTCCATGTTGCCATAATCAAATTCAAAATTTTGCTGTACATGTATTTGCTATATAAGCAATATTTTATTTTTTATTTTTAAAGAAAAACTTTCATTTGCTTCACTTGAGGTAAACAGGTTGTGAGAGAAGTAGGAAAGGGAGGCGTGTATGGGCCCGAGGTTTGAAGGACTTTGCTTTCCCAGCCTGTAAGCCTCACCTGGGATGCATTTACTGTCCTCTGGATCGCGAAGACCCAAATTGCATTCTTCCAACACTGAAAAAACAAAGTGGGCTTTCTGGACACTTCCATCTTCCACTCTAACCCCAATCAGAAAGAAACAGGAGAAAGAGGGTTAATCCACCTGCCTGCCACTGCCAGACCTTCCCTGAGACCCCTGAGCTCCACGGTCCTTTCAAAGGAATTACAGAATCATGGTGTTTTATTTCAATGATGTGAATTCCTCCACTCAGTAAATTTTTGATGCTTGCCTACTATGTGTAGAGAACTGGTAGGGGTGGAGGGATCAGTCTACAGAGACCAGCTGTCTGGAGTGGCATTCAGAGTGACATCCAGAGCGGCCCCCAGAGCAGGGGTGAGGAAGTGGACTGTGGCGGGGACACAAGAACCAGAGGCTGCAGCACCAGTTGGCTGAATCAGCTCCCTGACCCTCAGCAATTTGAGGACCCAGCCCAAAACAAACAATTCAAAGGTGCCTTACTTCTGGACACAGTACAAAGCCTGTGAATGTGGGCACACACCGGCAGGACACCCCGTGCCTTGGGAATAGCCCTCACTGGCAAGGGGCTTGTCTGATCCTCAGACACTGTCTCAGCTTGACCTGCAGTTTGGACCCCGAGGTGACGTCCGGCAGACTATCTTGACTCAGACACGCCATCGCAATGGCCTCCCTCGGATGTCTGGGCAGCGGTCCTGACCCTTCAGTCACCATAGAGCCTTCTGCTCACCCACCTCTGCTGACCCATCTGGCAGCCTCTGGTCCCCAAGGTCTTGGAACTGAAATTCAGCTGAGCCTCCCCAAAGTGCCCAGTGAGGCTCTGTCTTGCTAATCTCCTTTCCTCCTATGGACACCAGCCACTCGAGATGGCATCAGCAGGCCGCACCACGCCAAAGTACGGGAAGAGATGGAGGTGGAGGGGATTCTCTGCAGAGGGAGGTGGAGTCAGAGGTGGCTGAGCAAATCCAGGACGGAGTATGTAGGAGGACAACGGGGAGGCGGTCCCCGGTGCCAAGGAAATGGGACCGGACGGTGGCGTGGGGACAGGGACAGTGAGGGGGCCTGGCCGCCTGATCCAGGAGCGGGGCTGAGGACAAGGGTGCTGGCTGGGGAACCGGGTCCTAGAGTTCGTGTAACAGAGGTCAGAGGGCATGTGCTGGCTCGCCGGCCAGTCTGAGTGAGGATGAGGATAACAAGGAGGAACGCCCCAGAGCCCCACGGGGGCCAGGAGCACGGACCCCGCGAGCCAGCTGCAGCCCCGCAGGTCTGAGTAGTGCGCACAGGCCCAGGCAGGAATAGGCCCAAGTCCTCATTTCCCTTAGGGCCTCTGTGGTCGCCTGGCATTCAGCATCTGGCTGGTCCCTTGCAAGAATGAGCACTAAAATCTGATCCTTATTGGGTAATTCTTTTGAGCGTATTTATATTTCCCTGACCCAGGACTCTAGGGTAGTCCTTGTACACATAAACCGATCCACCTTATCCATGGCCTTCTCCTCCCCCAAATGCCACCCCCGCCCCCGCTTCCTCCTTCCTCTTCCTGCCTCTCCCACCCTCTTCTCCCTCTCTCCTTCCATTTCACTAAAATCCGCAAACTAAATACGTTTCGGTGCCCAAGGATCATCGTGAAAGCTGAAAGATACTGTGATGTGTCCAGTTAGCAGAACAGGAGGGGGCCATTCCCTTCCTAGCTGCAGGGGAGATGGAGCCCCTCCCACTGGCTGGCTTGGGGGGCGCCAGGTGCTGTGCCTGCAGAGATGCATGGCTCCCTCACAGGCTCCTGAGTTTGAGGAAATGCATCCTGGGCCCCTGGGCGGTTCTGAGCCATCAGGGGCACATGCCTGTGTCTTCACACCGACTCTCTGATGGGCCTGGGAATTGTGAACCCTCCTCCCCTTTCTCTTTCGCTTTACCATTTGGGCAGAATCTAAAAAATCCTGAATTCTTAAACATGTTCAGTGAAACTCAAAACGAGCTAAAGAAAGTACACTGAGTCATTCGTCCAGCTTTGGGAGACTTGATCCACTATTTTGGACAATACAACCCGAAGGATGATGGAATAAGTATCAGTTGATTGGATGATTTCTCATGCTTCCAGATGATTTAATCATTATTCTGTTCTCATTATTTTGGCTTTTACTTTTTCTCATAGCTGGAAATAATGACTAGAGATGACATACAGCCTAGAATGCTGAAATAGTGAGATGCTTCAAGGTATAGGAAAAGAATTTACTAAGATTCCAACTTTTTAGATTTTTTTAAAGGATCCAAAGGACCCAAATGGCAATTGCAAAGTGAAATACATTCTATTCCATTAAAAACAGTATTAAATAACATTATTATGTGACAACGAATGATATTTTTAAACAAGTAAATTTCCTCTTTGTTCTTTGGAAAATCTCTACTAAGTAGTTAATGAAAGTTATGAAATATCAGCCTGGACATATGAATGAACCTGCTCAGGAAAACCTCAATCCAACAATGTGCCTGGGGACCCTTGCAGAGCCCTGAGGTCCCACGCTCCGCTGCCGACAAGCTGCCTTCATTAAGACAAGTTGCGATGTGTCCCCTGGTGAATTTGACAGTCACTTCACAGAGCAGTTTCATGGGATGATGACCAACGGGCATGTCCACATGGCAGGAAACCATAATCCAAACAGAAGGCGGCGTCAGCAACGGTTGCCAGTTGCAGAGCACCGCCCGGCAGGTGCTGGTCTTAGTCCGCCACTGGCCGGAGTTTACCCTGTGTCCAGGAGGCCTTCCTGGGATGTGGGCTGGTCTCCAAGCCTGTTCTGTCCACCCCTTCTGGCTGGGCAGCCATACTTTTGCAGGGAGCTGTGAGTGGAGAGCGGAAGCATCTAACAACCTAGGACATATTTGTGTCTGTTTTCCATAGAATTTAGACCGAGTTCGATTGCTGGATTAAATCTCATAGAGTGCTAGTTGGCTTATTGTTAAACCAAGTGTGAGCAATTTGCTAAAAACTAAATTCTATGACAAAAGTGAACTAAACAAAAATAAAATGAACACCCTTCCCTGAATTTCTAAATAAGTGAAGCAAGGAAAACAAAATATATTTTGTTGATGAAAACTGGCTTCCAGTGTCCCATTGAGCCCCAACAGGGATATATAAGTGAGGTGGAGCTTGGCAGTCAGATGTTCAGGACTCAGAGCCAGACAGCACGGCACCTGCCCTTACAGCCTGAAGAGTCCCCAGGCTGCAAGGAGGGGTAGGCAAGAGGCGACACAGAGCCTTGCGGGT
Source organism: Manis pentadactyla (assembly GCF_030020395.1). Classification (NCBI taxonomy): domain Eukaryota; kingdom Metazoa; phylum Chordata; class Mammalia; order Pholidota; family Manidae; genus Manis; species Manis pentadactyla. The sequence goes on along the minus strand of NC_080020.1, from coordinate 140,043,011 downwards.
CTGGCATGCCAGGCTGCAGGTGCGTGCTCTAGGATGACAACGGTTTTGTGGCTATTTTGTACATAAGTGGTTCTGGGCAAGAAAATCGAAAGTTTGACCTAGCTGAGCCAAAGATATTCTGGAAGGTTCTCCCCTTTGCTATCATACAGGCTTGAATTCTCACTTGCTGTGTGGAGGTGACACCTCTGGGGTTAGCTGCTCCAAGACATGATTGAGTTTGCCTGAATTACTTCTGTGAAGCGAGAAGGAAAGACAAAACAAAATAAGCTAGCATGATGCTTTAAAAATTAGTTTAAATGAGCTTTTTAAAAAAATCCATGTTTACCCACATAATGTCAGCCATTAAGACTATCTTGCCAAATGCACCACCTTTGGAAATTAGTATTCCTGGAGCAGATGACCTTAGTACCAGTACATCAGACTCTCTGGCAATATGATGCTCTTGAAGGGTAAGTGTCACTATTCTTTAGGGCAAGGTGCAGGGAAAACGAGACCAGATCCTTGAGCATCAGTGGCTGGGTCTCAAATACACTTGTACTGATCGTCCTTGAAGGAGCTCTCCTGTGCATTACAGATGACCCCAAACATCCCTGGATAATATTTACACTAGAATAAATATTGGCTTTATGTAGAATAAAATTGTGCTAACATTTTGGGCAATTAAGAGAGAAAACATGTATGGTTTACTGAAATGAAAAGGAGGGATTCTTTTTTCTTTAGAGTATTGAATATACAAACCAGTCCCTTCCATGCATGGGGGAGGCACACCCAGTGGGAATGGCCCCGCAGAACACAGGGTTTTTGTCCTGGAAGCACAGCCTCCCCACTGCAGCATCAACTCTCCTGGAAGCATCACAAAACTACTGCAAACATGAGGAGCTTGGTTCCCTGAGCAATTATTAATTCACAGTGAAAAACAGCACACACATTCAGTTTTCATGTAACTTATCTCTTCTGATAAGCATAGAACAATTCATACTACATTTGCATTGAAATAAAATTGTTGTTTATATACAGCAACCATTAATATTTTTGATATAAACTTTGAATTAACAGTGGGATGCTGAACTTTGATTTAAATAACGGAAGTAGCCATTGATTTTTCTCAGTTTTTGCTGTTTATAGTTCTTTTGTGAGCTAGACATTGACAAGAAATGGCTAACATACCTTATAATTAATAATTTATCATATTGTATAATAAAAACAATAAGTAGTTACCAAGTAGCTATACCAATCTTTCATTTTTTTCCTGAAATTGATGTTTACATTTAATTTCAATAAAATAACATATGAAAAGTTTGAGATTTGAAATGGTCCTAGGATGTTTACTTCATAAATTAAATGTTGTTAATTCTGTCTTTCTTCCTCTCCCCCATTCACTGTATGTACTTCTATGTATGTCTATGCCTCCATCATTTATGTATACATATCCATTTCTATATCTAATACCTATGCCTATATCAATACTATATTCCTCTGCGTAGTCTGTTAAATATTTTCAGTAGCCACTCAGTGTTACTCAGTTACCAGAAGCTCCTGTCTTTCTGCTCACGGCGGTCATAAAGCTTGAAGTACATTTTGTGTGTGCCTTTTCCTAGGTTTCAGAAGATTTGAACTAGGTTCATAATGGAAATCACTGTTTGTTCAGATAAAGCAAATCGCTCTGGGGCTTCTCAATGCCTGGACAGGGCACGGGGTGGACACCCAAAGATAAAGGAAATGGAGGTCTGTTGGCTGAGTACCTCAAGCGTGAAGCTATGCAAATAAGTTACCCACCACCTGCCGGGACGACACCTCACTGAGTGCCAGGAGCTACAGCCGCTCGGTGATGGTGTACCCTGCCAGGCCTGCTGCCCACTGCTGGACACCGTTGCTGGCCAACGTGCCGTGCCTCTGGAGCACTCGTGGTTTTTCAGGCGTCACTGTGAACGTTTACCAATCGCACACACACTCATAAAGCTCCTTCATTACACCTACACAGCCTCCCCGAGTACATACATGGCTGTGCTGTATTTGCACAGGCTGCCTAGGGGGCAGTTCATCTCAGTCTCTGTCCTTATGTGGTTTAAAGACTCTGGCTTTGAGCTGATTAATTCCAAGAGGGTCAGAAGAAGTAAACAACATTATTTCCAGGTCTATATTCATACGTGGCTCACTGTCACAGAGTCTGTCATAAAGGGCATCTTTTCGTGTGAAATTCCTGATAGGAGGACTGGATGGCTGTATCTTTTCCATGTCACTGAGGTTTTCCAGATAAGACATTCTGCCTCAAGACAGTGGCATTGACCCTCACCTGAGCTTCCAGCCTGCTGGCCTGCCCTGTGTGGCATTAATTGTCCAGTAAAACCATAATCACCCACCCAATGGAAAAACATGCTGTATATGCATATATTAAATGCACACAAATCAATTTACAACAGAATAATTTATACACATGGAAAAATAAAAGTACTGACATCCAAAAAAGAAAAAAATCCATAGGCATGCCAAATGGATTTTGGAACTGGCCCCATAATCATGTGAGCCAATTACTTAAAATAAACTTTTTAAAAATAAAATTGTATAGACAAAATAATATTATAAATAAATAGATAATATATATAGGTCTTTTATAGAGAGATATCTATATCTATACCATTGGCCCTAGGCCTCTGGAGAACTTTGACTGATACAGGCCCAGACTTGAGTGGAGCCATGCGTGGACAGAATCCCCTGCCAGGCCCCCGCCTGCTACAGTGGGAAGTGCCCCCAGAACCCAGGACCTCGTGGTGCTCAGTAAGCACTCAGCACACATCTGGAGGGAAGTGGAGGGCAAAGGCTGCCCACACTTCCTGACACCAGGGACACTGGCTGGATGCTGCATATCACAAAAAGCCTGTCGGGAAAGAGCAGGCACGTGGAGCACTGAAGTGTCCTCCTCCCCCTACAGCCAGAGAGACACCCTCAGTCAGTCCCGGATACCGCGGACTTCCCTCTGCTCATGGGAGTGCGTCAGTGATGTCTGCACACAGGGTGGACGAGGGCTGGCCAAAGGGCAATCCTCTCTGCCCAGACGTCCTTCATCATGCGTGCCTGCCTGGGCTGCATTGACCCGGAGGTCTACTGACCCTTGACCCAGGGCTCTACTGACATGGGGCTCCACTGACCTGGGGCTCCGCTGACCCTTGACCTGGGGCTCCACTGCGCTGGGGGTTCCGCTGACCCTTGACCCAGGGCTGTACTGACCTGGGGCTCCAGGAACAGTGAGTCTTGTCTGAGCACTGGGGGCAATCTTGCCATCACTGGTCCTTCCATGCCAGGGCAGGAGCCTTTCTAGGTGGACCTGGTTCTGTTTCATTGACCTGAGAGGAGGAACCACAAAGGGACACAAAGAGGTGAGCAGCGGTCGGGGCCCGGGTGACAGGCCGCCTTGGCCTGCGTGGCAGGAGGCAGTGTTCATGCCCTCCCGGCTCTAGACCCACAGCGTGGGGTGGAGAGTTGGCAGGGCTGTGCTCCCTCTGAGGCCTTGAGGGTGGACCCCTGCCTGCCTCCCCCCTGGCCTCTGCTGGCTGTGGGTTTTGTGGGTTTTGTGGGCAGCCCGCGGCTTGTGGACGCAGCACTCGCCTGCCGCCACTGCCACGTGACTCTCCTGGTGTGTCTCTCCCGTCCTGTAGGGACACCAGGAGTTGGAGGGGGGCCGCCCGAACCCAGAACGGCCTCACCGTGACTAGTTACATCAGCAAAGACTCTATTTCTGCATAAGGTCTCATTCTGAGGTTCCAGGAGGATGTGAGTTTAGGGGGATGCCGTTCACCCCAGCACAGTGAGGCGCACATAGTTTCCAAATTGCTGCTGCAGGCATGTGTGAACTCAGATGAAACACGGAGGAGGGGGTCCTGCTCAGTCAAGGCCTTCTTGGTAGGGGGGGATGAGGTGCCAGTCATCCCAGTTTGCCAGTGGCAACGGGTTTCCAGGGGGAAAGTGCCCGCAGCCATGGGCAAACCCGCTCAGCGGTAGGGCGCTCCCGAAGCACGCCAGCCACAGGGGGACCCCGCTGGCCCTTCCTGGTTCTCCTCCTCACTGGGGGAGCCCAGCCTCTCCTTGACCTGCTCTGTCCACTGCTTGGGTCTCCCCATCCCTGGACCGAGTCTCCGACACACCTTGTCTCTGGGGGCTTCTCTCCAGCCCATCATCCCTCCAAGACCTTTCTGTACGGTCCCTTATTTCTTGCAGGAAGGCCGCACTGGAGTGTCTATGAACACTTGGATTTAAGAGAGGGAATAATCCCTCAAATTCTTCCCTCTTCAAGCTCCCACTTCCCTGCTTGAGAGAACAGCAGGGAAACACTCCATGTTTGTTCAGAGGGAGCACCGTCTCGGCACCTAAGGTCTCGCAGCTCTAGGAGGGGTCACACTGGCCTCCTCTCTGACTCAGGTGCCAGGTCATGGCACAGGAAATGCATGAGCCCCTGGCATTCCTAAAAGGCTGTTGGAGGGTGTCCTGACTTCTCATGGGCAGCCATGAGATCCCCCTGATTCCGGTTACCTGGGGTGCCACCGCCCTGTGTTCACCCACCTGTTATGTCAGGCTCTGCGGCAGTGCGTGGAGACATAGGGGACCGCACCTGAATTCTGGTCCCACGACACGTACCTTTGGATAAATGGAACTGCAGGGTCCTGACATGGAAATAACACATTCTGAGCAACGTAACAGTCTTTTCATGGTCTAAGGCATAAGTATCAGTGGTCCTCATCAGTTCCTTGACATCATGGGGTTCCCCCAAGGGCATTGTGCGGACACACCCCCGAGCGCCGCTGTCACACTGACATCCAGGCTGATGTGTGGGGTCGGTGTCGAGGGGGTTGCCAGCTTAGAATGGCTGTAGCTTGTTCACATAAGCCTGTTCAACTCTAGGGAAATTAAGTCCATACTGATCTACATAATGCGAAACCCTGAAACCAAACGAGAGGTTGATGGCATTTTTGCTGCGTCCTAGTGGGACTCTTCAGTCAAGGGCACGCCACCCGGGCCAATTGCCTGGCATCCTATCAAGGCATTTCCACTGTCCAATCCTAGCTGCAGTCCCCCCGCCTGGAGGAGGGGACACCCGTTGTGCAGGAGGCCTGCCAAGATGGTCATACCCAGAGGGCAGTGAAGTCGCCTCCCGCGGGACGGTGAAAGGAGAAGCAGCTGCATGTCTACTGCAGGGCGAGGGGCCCCCTTTCACAAGGAGGTCCAGGCTTTCAAGAATGAGGACCCCTCAAACTGCGTTCCCAGGGAAGGGATACTGGTGTCCCCTGAAAGTTCAGTGTGACTTCCCATAACACCAGGCTCACTGTTTGGGGCTGTGACTCCCCCAGTGACCTCACTCTAAAGCATTTTGAATATTTATAATTTTTGCCCTTTTGCTTTTATTATCCCTAGCAATAACTAATCTTTTCAGAGGGCTTAGAGTTTGCAAATCTCTTTTACAGCTATTATTGTCCCTGATTCTCCTGGCGATCCATCAGCGACCCGTTCAAGAATGGGTGGACAGCTGGCAACTCAAAGAGGCGGCGAGACAGCCAGGCAGACAGTGGGGCAGCCTCTCCCACGACCTGCAGGTGATGACTGGGCCCACGAGAGCTCAGGGCACCACTGCGGGGTACTGGATGCATATGGCTCAGGCATGCCCAGGGGGAACGAGCAGTGCTTCTCAGACAAAGGAGCCTGGTCACTGAGCTGTAAGCCACTGGATGGCCGTGCCAATGTGGCCCAGTGTCAGGTCTGCAGGCCCGGCCCAGCACTCTTCTGAGGGAGCCTCCTGCAAGCAGGCCCACCATGGGGCGCAGGCAGGCCCACCCTGGAGCGCAGGCTGGTCTGGCTCGTGGAACCGCTCACACCTCTTCACAGCAACCACCAGTGTGGACCCGAGCATGGCCGATGATGGGGCCACAGGACCACGAGGGACTCTTGGACCAAATTAGCTCAAGAAGCCTGTCGTGACCACCACATGTCTCAGCGCTTTACTCTGTGAGCATTCCAGCCCCACAGGAAGAGGCTGGGCGCAGGGTGCTTCCCAAGGCACCTTGGGCCATGCAGTGCGCCCACTGTCTGGACACCCGCTCTGGGACAGCGACTCCCCTGGGCTACAAAGGGTGGATATGAAGAGCAATGCTGGGGGCTGGAGGGAACCCACCATGTGCAGGGGCCGCAGACAACGGGGGGCAGGGTCTAGCCCTCCTGGAGGGGCAGCCCGCCTCCCTCAGGCTCCAAATCACCACATTTAAACGGCTGTGTTGTCTAGTTGTCTAGCTCATTGCATGAACCTTTTCTGGGTTCTTCATTTTCTGTCTTAATTTGTGTGAGTCTGCGTGTGTGAATGCACATGTGTGTGCGTGTGTGCATGAGTACAAACTGAAATATGACGCTTGAACCTCAAGGTGTAGTGACAAGAAGGTAGAAATGACATGCAATGCAGTGTTCTTGGTTCTCTTCCCAGTGTCCCCATCCAGCAGACGTGTAAAAAGTTGGTGGCTATTTTACACCTGACCCCTCAGTCCTGAGGTCAGAGAGTGGGTCCCAGGCACATTCGTTGTGTCAGGTTCCTTCTCCCCAATTCAGACCTTTCAGGATCCTAATGCTGTCGAAAGAGTTGACCAAATACATAGTTTGTACCTACTTTTCTGCATATAACTGCATTTTCCAAATTTAGACCAGCCTTCCAAGATTTAAAGACAGCTTTGACATTTTTATCTTAATTTTGTCTCATTTCTACTAAGTTGTTTGAAATATTACAATAAGACACTGAGAATAACAGTTGAAGGATTGGGTTAAATTGACAGTCACATAAATGAATTTGTCCTTTCAGGGAAAGTCTAATTATTGAGGATTAAATACTCTGCTTTCTAAAAATACTGAGCTAGAATTCATAAGGATGATTCCCAGAATATTGTGACAATAGCTGACAGCAAAGCAGAGTTCTCTGTGTTTTCTTCAAGGTGCGTTCTCATTATAATGTAGATTCATGGTTAATCTGGGTGAGGACGCCTTGAAACAATAATAAATATAACTCAGCAGATTGTAGTGAAAACAGAATATTCTATGGAGTTCAAAATCAATAGATTTTAGCCACTCTTATGCTAATGAACTACTCAGAGTTCTTTATCAGTCTCTTGGGGATTTGAGAAAATTATAGTAGCAAACATCCGCTGAAGTGGAGGTCAGCAGTTTCCTGGTGGGCTCCTTTCATTGTCCCTTTGCAAACATATGCAATGGTTGGATAAAGCTTGGGTGCTCAGTTATGCGGTATTGATTTAAAGGCATATTTGTTCTCGTCTGTTCGGAAAGAATGCAGAATCCGAATTGCAGGATCCTCATAATTGGATTCAGCGTGTTTTGTATTCACTAATTAGGAGTTTCCCTTTTTGTGCTTCTGCTCCTTTTTTGCCTACTCAGCTATTTTAATCCTCTTTATTCTGTAAAGCTAGAATGTAAGATTCATTATTTTCTTTAAAAATATTTGATGATGCACTTTCAGCGAGAAAAAGAAACCCTGATCTAATTCCACCTGCCCCTTTCTAATGGTCTTCCTGTACCTGATCCTGCAGTGCCCCTGCCCAGTGCACACGTGCATGCACACACACACACATACACACACACGTGCACTCCCCCCATTCCTGCTGACCTCAGGGCACACACTGGTGTGTCTAAAGGCTCTGATCAGATACTTAATAGATAATCTTGTGTTCTAAATTGTACACTGATTTGCGAAAGAGATGGCAGTTGGTGCAATGTGCTTACTACACCAGTCTCAAATTGGACCCAGTCACGAATGGCTTTATTTGAGCAGTCCAGGGGCATTTGATCTGAGTGGAGCATGTCTTTTGGAACTAAGAAATCTCAAGTCCGATTCTGCACCGCCTTTGTGCTGGCTGAGTTCCCCACCCAGAGCTGCGTTTGAAATCAGTGGGGGCCCTGAGCACCAGCCAGCTCTTCAGGCAGCAGCAGGAGGGAGAAGCAGGCCTTTGTGGGGCCTGTGGAGACAACACCTGCAAGTGAGGGGCCAGCCCGGGAAGGCGTGGAGGTGAGCCGCACTGAGAGGCAGGGGCTCGGCCATAGCACAGCTGCCATTGGGGGAGGGGGGGAACAAAATGATTGAAGAGCCTCCTGCACAGCATGTGGGCGAATGGCACAGCTTTAAATGTGGAGTGTGGCAAAGATCAGCCCACAGTTACTGTCTGTTGAATCTCACTTAGCATTTAGGAAAATAAGAGTCTTAAAATACTAAAAATTTAAAAGCATTACTTCATAGAGATCATACTCCTAGGTACTTTCCCATAATTATGATATCATATATTCATTTTAATCAAATCTGATGAAAACAGTTCAACAGAATAAATATTAAGGTGCCCAAGTCAGAGTGGCCACGAAGCAGCTTTGTGGTGGCCGATGAGCTGTTTTCCTGCTGCAGGAGGAACTGCTTCTTTCCTGGAGGGCTGTGTGTACATTGAGGTATAGCTGTGCTTTTATTTTAAAAGCTCAAAATATGCATCTTCAAGAATCAGACAACTGTGATCTCTGCACCTCTGCAGATGGCAGAGAACACGGGTCTGTGCCCATCTTCCGATCTCTGCAGACGGGAAACAGGTTAGGGTCCAGAATAGGATTAATTGGGGTTGCGTCAGGGTTAGGGTGAGGGCCTGGTGGTCCTGTCACACAACACGGCTTGTCAGCCACCATTAGGAAGATAAGGAGGAGCTTTAAAGTCAGGACATCCTCATAGTGAGGTGGGGGTTCCGGACGGCACCAGGCTGGCCAGTTTTCTCCTCCTCTCGTCTGCGAGCTGTACTCAAAACACACAGGACCAAGGGAGAGACTAGACAGCTCCCCTCTGTTAGAAGCCCCGTGTCCTGGGTGGCCTGAGAAGGTCTGGCCAGGGGGAGACGCAAGCATGGAGCTGTGACCTCAGCTCTGTAGGTTAGACAGCATCTGCCTGTGCCCGGTCCTCTCTGGGGGATCGCATGATAGAAGAATCAGGCATTTCTCTCACACTTCCCCAAATCCATGAGCTGATAATTTTAACAAGGTGAGTGGTGTCTTGTTTGTTTAATGTGAGTAAAATCTGTTGGGTGGAAGCTCTGTCCAGCCTGCCGACTGCTCCTCAGTGGGCATGTATACAGGGGTCTGTGCATCGCCCTCTCGGCGCAAGGCCAGAAATGGATCAGCTCCCATTCCTGGTCCACAGCACCGCCTCCCCATGACATGGTGCTGCTGGGAGCTGCCAAGACCTTCCTGTGCAGGCCAGGGCGGGTGGCTGGAGAGGGGTGTCTGCAGGCTGACCGTCCCTGCAGTCACACTCCCAGTCTGAACCTCATGCACAGGGGACCCGCTGGATGGTGCCCTGTCACATACTCATTTGCTCCTTTTCACTCTGTGTCTGAGCAAAATGGCACACGGCTCTCTAAAATCTCCCTGAAGTCTTGCATTGCTTGAAATCCCACTGGTTGGAGGAGTCAGGTCAGCTGGATGTGAGGACCAAGGTACCCCAGGGCAGGAGCCCAAAGCCATGTCCAGGCGGCCTTGCCATGTGTGTGCAGGAGGGTCCCCGGGGCCTAGTGCCCACTGGTGGGCCAGTTTGTGTAGGGGCACAGGTGAGTGTCTTCTGTAATCATCCGTGTGCAACCCTGAAATGGTCTTCAGCCCTTGACCCCTGAGGATGGAGTGGCTGAGAGCCGGGCTGGCTGTTGTCTTCTCCCTGGACATTCAGGGGCACAGCCCCAAGGTTTCAGAGAGCAAGCGGGCCCTGCTCTTCCCATGCATCTGGGTCTTGCTTGTGTATTTCTGGCCTTTTTAGTTGCAAGATTCCATTCATCACCCCCAGGAGTGTGGCCAACCTCCCCAAGGTATTAATTTTAATACAGAGGAGAGAATGCACACGGAGCATCTCAGTTGCTGCTAGGAAGGGCGGGGGGATGGTGCTAAAGATGCTGATTGGGGCAACATTACCAGTTAAGGACTGGACAGGTGTGCCTGCTGAAGTAGACTGAGACATTCATGCAAATTACTAACAGGTTTGAGATGCCTATCACTTATAAGCCACCAAGTGAATCATTTAAATAAGCACTTGGGCTCACTGAAGAAACGAAATGGCTCAAATGACAGCCAAGATTGAATAAATTCAACGGATTCCCTCAAAGTCAATCAACCGGAAGGACAGAAATGCGTTTACTCTGCTAGAATGTCAGGAACAGGCTGATGATTTCTGCTTCCTGCTCAGAACTTTTTAGACAACCTTTGCAGAGAGGGCTTGGTGCCTTAAGAAGTCATTATTTCACACACTTCTTCAGCTGTGGTTGTCTAATAACACCAAATACAATTAATCAGTATTGGTGAGTTTAAAGGGGCCACACATAAATCTATTAACTTCCATTTTCTGAGCTGAAATTTACTTAATATTTACATACACATGTAAACCATTAAGCCTCACTAGTTTGTCCTGATTAAATAAGACACCCTGTATTCACATTTGTTGAAGATTATATTTAACTCATAAAAGAAAGTGCTTCTTGGGGAATTTCTTTAATAAATATGTAAGAATGACTAGGAATGTACAAATGAAGGTGGATGAATTAATAGTTCTCAGTTAAGGTCCTCTGAACAGTTGATTTTATCAATTCCCTTTGATCTTGGTGCCCTATTAATTCACTGAGTAAATTCCTTTGTGGTTGTTGTTAGAGAACAAATTCAAACTCTCTCCAGAAAACCGTCCCAGGTGCCTCTTTGGGGGCTGGGGGTGCAGGGAGGGGCTCAGTGGAGACAGCCTGCTGGCGAGTCAGTTCTGGCAACAGACGGCACCACCTCGTGGGCCAGGTTCCCTTGGTCCAGCAGGTGGCCCGGCCCTCACCAGGGGCTGGCTTCTGGTGGCCCCCGGAGACCTCCTAGTTGACAAGGGCTTCAGCTCCCAGGACTGCAAGCAGCATGCTGTGTCCTGTGAATCACCTTTTTCTGTCTGCCATGGAACTGGATTTCTTTCTGCCTCAAGTTCCCAGGTCATTTCATTAGAGAAATGGACGCCTATTCAATTCCCGCAAACACCTGCAGTTTATCTCCGGGGGCCCTCCGTGCTCCCGGAACTTCTCTGGTGCAGGACGAAAGCTCCACGGCCTTCGGAGCATCGCGGCCTCAGGGAGGCCCCTGGCCCTACGGGTCCCGAAGCCTAGCTCCCTGCAGGGCGCGCTCCCAGGCCGAGCCTGCCTTCTTCTGCAGGTACAGGACGACTCCGAGCAGGCAGCCTCCCGCGGGCCAGCACCCGAGGCCACGTTCCACCTGTTCAGTCGCGGGGGACACTCAGGCCCCCAGCCGCCCTCGGCCTTGCCCCAGCAGCATCCTCTCCCAGGCTCTGGCAGAGACAGGATTTAGGCTGAAAAATTTTCAAAGCTCCAGCAATCCAGAAAGCTTTATCTCTCCCAGCTATTATCCCAGTCATGCATCTCAAAAGCTTACTTTGGAACTCAAAAGCCAGCTCCGTGCCTTTGTTCCTCTGCATTGTCCGTTCTGTGAAGCTGCGCAGCCACTCTCTTCCTTGGGGAAAAGGGCCAGGAGGTGCAATAAAATAGAGGGCGTGGCGCACCTCGGTTAATGCACTTGTCTCTTACTTAATTTAAGGGCTTTATTCCTGAAAACTCTGCCTTAAGTGAAAAGCAACACACGAAAAAACGTTCGCACTGGCTTCAGGGAGGAAATGCTGACACGTCCCGGTCCAAGAGGAAAACAGACCGGCGATAAGAGCAGGTTCACTTAAGGATCAGCAGTTCCAAAGTAGGTCCATTAGTTTGCATATAAAGTGCAATGTAATGAAGAGTGATTATACACATTCTTTTTCTTCTTTGTGCTAATTGTTAAATCTTTGTGACTCATGGTCATCTTGGGTTCCAACTGAAGTAAAAGTAGAGTTACAGTGCAAACCACCACCTTTAGGGTGAAATAAAGGCACACATAGTAGGACTCATTCACTGGTGGATAGAGGTAGTGGCCACAGAGCCAGCCGCACCCCCTCTCCCACATGCAGAGCAGCAATCCTGGCATGTCGTGGACGACGCCCCCTTTCGTCACTGTGCAGTCACAGCGGCAGGAGACCCAGTGCTTTGCAGAACACCTGCTTCTGCTGTGGAGCCCCAGAGGCCTCGCTTCATCTACACAGTGAGAAATCGTCCAGCTTGGGGTGTCCTGGGCAAAGAACAGCCATGCCCAGTCCCTAAAACGGGGTGCTCACCTCCCCAAACAAGACACCCTTTGACGGTCTGGGTGGGGTTCTCCTTGCTGACCTAGCCAATAAAGCACAGCCTGCTTATCAAAACAGGTTCATTTCAGGGGAGCTTTCCACAGTCATGAAAGGCATTCTGATTTTTCTTGGTATGTCAAGTAAACTGGTGAGAAATTTTATCTGAAAACATACTGTGAGATGTCACTTCTCATAGCATTTGCTGTGTTTCTGCTGAAGATTGCCTATCCAGCCCTGTGGTGAAAAATGGTTCCCTAAACCCTCCTTATCCAGTAAGAGTATATCCAGAAACTCAGGGCTGCGTCAGCAAAGCCGATCTAACTAGATAGCTCAGGCTCTTAAACATGTCCTTTTCATTCTACTAAAATAGGCAAAGACCTAGCCCAGTCATGTTCTACATTTATATCATCTCTTTAAGACACAGAAAGTGTATTGAGACACAGAAAGGATGCTTCAAATAAGCTACTCATTGAAGTCATTGCTGTCGCCCAGTTATAGCAACCAGGATTTTATCTAGCCAAACTCCAAACCTCACGTTCGTGGCCGGTAGATCCTCTGAAGGACCAAGGGTATGCACGGGTCGGCTTGGACGGGGGGATGTGTCAGCATCACCTAACCACATGCCCACAGGGAGTGCTCCTGGGCACGGGTCCTCTGAATGCCCTGAAAGGGAGACTGCTCTGTGCTTAGGTGAACACACCAGGTAGCCACCACTTCGTCCTGTTCTGGGTCCTAAAAGGTGCACACAGAGGCTGTGGGAACTCCCACTATTCTGGGACCAATCAGTTTGGGAATGCTAGTTAGAAAAAGCAAAGCCTCAGATTTGCACCTAGACTGTTCACATCTGAATTCCCAGGAGGGGCCCTTTGGGCCTTGGCATTTCCCTCCAGTGGCCCCATGAGGTGGTGTGGCCCAATTGGAATAGATCTGGATGTTCCATTAAAGCTCACTGTAGAGGCAAACTCCCTCCATGGCCTTTCCTCTCCCAGTCACTGCCCTACGTCCGAGCCCAGGAGGCACCGATCCGAGAGCCTAAGGCAGTCGGGCATCCCCTCAGCAGGATCTCTTCTCCAGAATAAAAACCCAAGCGCAGGCTCCAGCTGTGACTTGGGAGGGGTTTCTGCCCCAGGATCCTGACCTGTGCCCCTGAGTGGGCTCTGGGTTGCCAGACCCTCTCCAAAAGCACTAGCCCAGTGCTGGGGGTGCAGCCACAGCAAGGCCTCCCTAAGCCTCAAGCCAGGGGTGGAGGTACCTCTCCCTTCCCAGGACAGACCACCTCAGAGATGGGGCAGCAGGCCACGCTCAGGCCGACCCCACATTAGCGACTCTCCACCAAGGCTCTGCGAGCCGATTTACCCCTCCTCACACAGGAAGAGGCTAATACAGAGTGGACAGCAAGATGCTCACCGTGAGGGTCAGAGCCCCAGGGCCTGCTGCCGACATCCCAGGGAGAGGCCCTTGCAGTTACGGGACTCAACCCATTTTGGCTGAACTGGCTCAGCTTGGAGTAAAGACGTGCTCACAAATGAGGACCATGGGAAGTTCCAAGAAACTGGATTAACTCACCACAACACAGAGCTCAGCACTCCCAGAGTGGCTGACTCAAAACCCTGAAAGCAACCCACGCAGAGAGAGGCAGCCTCGCTCATCCAGCTTGTGCGCCTGATAATTTATTGTAAGGAAGCGATTTTGAATGATAAAGCCATTTTTACAAAGCTGATTTCTTATTATTCTGGAAATCTGATTGGTATAGCAGTCAGCTCAAGTTCAGAAATATGCCTTGTCGAGAGTACAACACAGCGAGGTCCTGTGTGGTGGAAAGACCTGATGGTCCTAATCCCCATGGCCTATGCACCATAGCCACAAGGATGAGATCTGAAAATAGATGACTGGCTTATTAAGTGTCCGGTGAAAAAGCCCCAAAGGCTGAGACAGACTGTGGTGCTGAGACCCACTCCGGGGGACAGGAGAAGCAGGGGAGGGAGCGCAAGACGAAATACTGTTTGCTGGTGACACGCCAATGTGGACATTTTAATGACACAAGGGTGCCTTCCAGACATCTCTCCTTCCAGTCTCTGAACTTACGTTTCTGAATAGAGACAGCGATAGGCCATAAAGCTGGCTGCAGGGAGGCAAATGATCGGTGGGCTTGGCTAAACTCACTGCAGTGCTTGGTAACCCCAGAGAAGCTGTAGGAAATTAACAGAATGGTTACAGAGAGACAGACAGCAGAGGCAGCCGCTTTTCCACAGGGGCCTAAGCACGTCATTCTCTGCGAACAAATACCGAAGTCCGCCCTCCGCTGGTTCTCCCAGGCCCGACTGCATGTGCATGAGCACCCTTATCTCTGAGCACCCTTGTCTCTGAGCACTACGACACTGATCTCTGCTCTTGAGTATGTGCCCCTGTGAATGTTTTCTGTTATTGATTCATTCTTAATCTATGCTTTTCTTTAAACGCATCAACTTCATAGCTTACTTTTGGAAGTAAGCTCCCTATCTCCAAATATCAGGCATTTAGGGCCATTCCCTTACATTTTATGTTAAGTACTACTGATTTGTTACTATGGAAGAACTTATAGGCCTCCACAGATTTCTCAGGGCCCCACAGGCACTCCCACCTTACACACGCAGACCTTCTACCCCAGAACACAAGCCATGCCAGGACAGGAGCTGGGTCTTTCACCCTTGCGTTCTCCTGGGGGTGGCATTCAAAGCCATGGCGCTTGGCCCGTGGAGGCAGCTCAGAGAAGGGGCGGCCCGTTATGGACTCAGAGCCGGAAGCCCTGGGAGGCCCGCACACTCACGGGCCTGGTGGTGGCGTGGGCCCCTTGGCCTCCATCAGCTGAGTGTCAGTCTTAGTGTGGGGTCCCAGCCTCTCTTGCCTTAATTTCCACATCTGGCAAGTGGGAAACGAAGCTGTGCCTACCTCCAAGGCTCAGTGACTGAGGTGTGATCTGGTGGGCGAGCTGTGGCCCCCCCAATCCTGGAACCTGGGGATATGGAGTGTTACATGGCAAGGGGCTTTGCAGGTGCAATTAAGGTTACCCACATTATGACAGGTGGGGTGCAACCAGGCCCACATACCACCAGCTGGTGGTTCATGCAGTAGAAGTGTGTGGTCTCATGGTTCTGGAGGCAAGAGGTCCCAGGTGAATGTGCGCACAGGGCTGGTTCCTTCCGTGCTCTGAGGAGCGCCCGCTCCAGGCCTCTCCAGGCCTCTCCCCTCTGGCATTCCTGGGCTTCCCCATCTCTGCCTTCATGTTCATGGCACATCTGTCTCTGTGTCCAAATGTCCCCTTCTTATAAGACACCAGTCATACTGCATCAGGCCCATCCTAATAACCTTGTATGAACTCCGACATCTGCAAAACCCTATTTTCAAATAAGGTCACATTCATCAGGGCTGAGGGTTAGGACCGCAGCATCTCCTGTGGGACACAGCTGCCTGTAAGTGGAGAACTGTGTGCAGACAGCTCTCTGGCTGGAGTCGGGGCTGTGCGGAGGGAAGGCAGGGGAGAGCTGGAGCCTGAGCAGGCCTCGATGCCTATCAGGGCGACTGACCGACCGAGAGCATGGACAAGAAGCACAGGCAGGCGGAAGGTGCTGAGGGCGCTCCTGGCTTTCCTGTTGAGGGGAAGGGGTCGCTCTGGGTCAGCAGGAGGAGCTGACTGCCACCAGCCCTGAGCGCACAGGACACAGAGTCCACGGGGCCTGTGTGTGTGTCCAGTACCTAGATTTCAGCTTCATGCTGGAAACCGCCAAGCCCGTGTGCACCTCTGGCCTCTAGGACTGTGGAGAGAGTAAATTTGTGTTGTGGTAAGATGCTGCATTTGTGATAACTTGTTACATATGCAAATGGTATATAAAGGCTATGCACAGTGACTTGCTCAACAAATGTTGGTGAGTTATATGATTGATCTTTCTGAGATATGCATGCACTTACCTGCTTAAATTCCCTAGGTTTCTTTCATGGTAAGGACTGCTGTGCATACACACACACTCGCACACACTTTCACACTCTTTCCTACATTTATATCCTACAATATGTGTAAACTAACTTGGTCTATTAGAACACATCTTATCTACTTTAGATTACATTGCATAAATTAACTGCACGTGTTACTAAACAATTCTGTCACCATGTTGTGTTTGCTATTACTTCATGCAACATGACCTACAGAAGGCGTGGCATCTCCTGTGCAAAGGCCTCTCCGGTTCAGAGAGGGACTTGCTGGCCAGGGTATTTGCCTGTTCTGTTACTTCCAAGTGGAAAAGCCTTGAGTGGAGCGCCAGCATCCCTGATGACGACGGCTGGCGCCTGGAAAGCTCGCCTCAGGAGCCGGAGAACTGGGCCTGCCCTCGGCTCTGCAGTGCCAAGGCCCAGTCTCCCTGGGCAGCATCATGCTGCCTGCCAGGAAAGGGCCTTCAGTGTTGGTAAGTGACAGCACACGGACCCATGTTTCTGGGCCTGCAGGACAAGTGAAATGATGCAACCAGGAAGTATATCCGCTTGTAGACTGGTGGCCTGAATGTACCTAGCGCAGTCTCTATGGGCATGTGGCCTGTCCACTGCGTGTCTGCACTGCTCAGTCCCTAAAGGTCTAGGCCCTGCATACTTCCCAGACTCAGCCATGACCCTTCTCCCAGTTTGGGGGAGCTGAAAGGTGCCATAGGCTGAGTGACACTTGTGCTGACCTGTGGACATTTATTGAGCACCTGGTGGGTACTAGGAATTACACGTCGTTTACTTTAATCCTTTGAGACCACGCTCTTCCCTCCAGGAGCGACACCATCTCCTCGTTCTGTGCTGAGAATACTAGGACCACACATAAATCACTTAGCTGCTTATTCTAGGAAATACTTGCCCCTGGAAGATAAAACTGTTATCCAATTAAAATAGCTGACTTATCAGGTTTATCAAGGCTTATCAAAACACTTGTTCTTCAAGACGCCCCACCCCCTCACTGTACAGATCACCCCAAACCGCCAAGTCACCCACTGCGCCTGCTTTCAATTGGCCCTCTCAGGGCAGGACCCCGGCAGGGCCCCAGGGCTCTCCAGCCCAGGTTGTGCTGAATCCAGTGAGCTCAGCTGTGCTTGGGCAGCAGGGTCCCTGGGTGTTTTAAGGGAGGCTGACTGCCCACGCGTCCCCTCACACTTAGAGGCTGATGTCACAGCCCCACTTTGCAGAGATGGAAACTGAGGCAGAAAGAAGGAAGGTGCTCACAAAGGCGGTGCCTCTACCCTCCCCTCCTGACCTGACCCTAAGTCCCTCTCCCACAGGTGAGCCTCGGGTTGGACTCTTGCCTCTGGTCTCTGCCCCAGCCCTCGAGCCGCCTGCAGGACGCAGGTCTGCCTCCGGTGCAGACTGGCCGAGCACCTTGCCCTCCGTGCCTGCAGCCTGCCCCACGTGCTCTCGCCAGGCTCCTCCCCACGTCTGCTCGGATGGACTCCTGCCATGGGCCTGCTGCTGGGCCAGTTCAGCCACAAGGTCACAGTCATTCCCAGGCTAACCAGTCCAGCCCGAACTGTGCCTCAGTCTGGACGGTATTAATCTTTGGTGCCTAACACTGAAACGCTTAAAAATATTTACTCTCTGGATTTCTGGATCAGACTACCCATATCATCAGTGATACTTAAGTTAATTTCTAAAATTCTTAAATTAGGTATTTCATGATTGTTTCTGTACTGTGGTTATTTTATGGGTGTTTTACTTTTCTGAGCCACTAAACATCACCACAAACTTAGTGGCCTTATGTAACATGCTTATTAACTCTGTTCTGGGGCTCAGGGGGCAGGGCGCGGCTCCGTGGGGCCCTCTGCTGAGGGTCTCACCACCAACGTGTCACCCTGCAGCCAGGGTGGGGGGCCCATCGGAGGCTTGGCTGGGGAAGGATCCATTATCAGACTCCCTCAGCTTGCTGGCATAATTCAATTTCTTGCAGCTGTAGGATTATTGTACGTTTTCTTAAACTTTGATATTTGTCTGTTGGACGTCCATTCAACACAGGACCAATTATGTTAACTGTATTTTCTGTATTCTTGATAAGCTGATGGCTTTATAGGCCCGGTGAGAGGCTGCTTCTCCCTGGACTTTATAGCCAGGAGCATGCCTTTCACGTTCAGACCAGCCAATCCTGAGCCCAGAGCCCCAACCACCTCCTTATCTGACTCTCAATTAATATGTCCCCTGCCCTAAATCAGCCCAGGGCCAGGTACCAGGCAACTGGAGACAGTCTCCGTGGAAGCCCCGAGCCCACCAGACTTATTCAAACTAGCCAGTCCCAGTGCTTGAACAAAGGCTCTGGCCTAGGCCTCCCCTCACTCCTGTTCCTGCGCCTGACCACACACTGTGCCCCTGTGGCCCTCTGTGGCGTGGCATGCTTGCCCTCCTCTCTTGGGAAAAGCGAGTAGCACAAGTCTGCTTTTATGGCATTCGCGTCCATGTCGTCAGCTGGGCACACCTGTGCAAAGTGAATAGCACATGCCATTTAGAACAGCCATTCGTGGAAGCTTGTTTCTTCAAAATCAGCACCAGAGACAGGCCGCCAGGTGAGTGCCAGCAAGAGGGAAGCTTACAAACCGTAATGTCATCGTGGATGGACACCCTCTACGTTTGCAATATTCTGCCAGGTGGAAGTGAGTCATAGGCTGTGCCCACACCTGGGTGGAGGGTGTCTCCACCAGGACAGGGACCACCCGCCAGCTTCCAGTTTGCCCACACCAGTAAGTGTTTTCAGAAAGATCATGTGAATTGAGGTAAATGGTAAGTCATCATGGATGTACATTGTTTACTAACTAGCACATTCACTGAATGCTCATGGCTCAGTAAATACGAGCTCTGATATACTGCGTATCTCTAATTTGTTAGGAATTCGCATAAGCTACATAAACTCATGCAGCTTCTCGGTGATGTGTCTAACTAGGTGATATGCCCAGCTCAGTGGGTGTTCACTTTGATTTAGTAGATTAAGTGTCTGATTCAGCAGAAAATTCATGTTGTGTCAACAGGTTATGAGCACATCTGATTTCATTCTTGATATATATGGCTCAACTGGTGATCTATTTCTCTTTAGTTGGTGTTTATTTTTCCTATGAATGATTTATCTGTTTTAGAATGAACTGTGTCAACCACTGCACATGGCATATTAATTTCAGTGTGTTATGCAAACATTTCCTCAGTAATATACCTTATTCCATCTTTATTTGCTCTCACTGGCAACATCATATCCTTTCTTTATTTGAATTAAATAGCTTTTTCTAAGTAGGCTGTCCTCCTTGGGGATGAAGGATGCAGGGCACGTGGAAGGAGAGCTTTCATTGAAAACACTTTTTTTTTTATTAACTCTTGCATAGGAGTGTTTAACACATTATGCATTTTGCTCAATATTAAAGAATATGCTATCATTTAATTACATAAAGCTGGATTACATCTTTCTCTGTAGTTATAATCAAAGATTGCTTCACTGCAACATTAAAGGAGCTTTAAATGATTTAAAAATAGCCCTATAACTTAGCACGTGGATTAGTGAAGTCAGGGGACAGTGGATATGATTATTCCCATCTCATAGAAGCAAGCGAACACAGGATGCTTGTGGAATCTTGAAGATGAGGGGACAGCCAGGAAGAAAGATGGCAATGGCAGGGGGCTCATGAGCCCCCTTGGAGAGAAACTCTCAGGACTGCTTCCCAGGGCAGCACATGAGCTCTGGATCCTGGCCTTAAAATCACACAGGGACTGATCTGGAAGCATCACTGCACACAGCCTGATTCCTGGTCTTGTTGCATTTATGAAACATTAAAGGGGATGTCAATTGTTCAAAAACAGCCTTGACTATAGACCCCTCACCACAGCCGACAGGCTGGTGTATGTAACACAATGTAACAGAAGGAACCTAACCACACAAAAGATGGCTGCAGAGCCGTTGTGACCTGCATGGCGGCAGGTGGCCCCGTGCTTCTCCGCTGAGGGCAGTGCCTCATGCACAGCGGGGACTGCGCCAGGCTAGTGCTGATCCAGTGACATGCTCTGCTTGAAATGAACCGTGGCATCAGTTTTCATAGACGTATTTCAAGACACAGAACTTAACCCATCACCTCAGGATGTCCTTCATGCCCCTTTCAGGTCAACCGCCTGCACCCTGGAAATCACCTATCTTGTCTCTATCTTGGTAAGTTAATTTTGCTTTATTCCAGGGACCCTCATGTGGGTGCGGTCAGGGGTCCTGAGCTTTGCCCGCTTACTTTCCCTGCCCGTTGCCATCTTGATACTCATCTATGCTGCTGCGTAGGCACATAGTGCCTCAGATTCCAAACAGTCTCCTGCCGTGGATAATACCACGGGTGCTGTCCATGTCCTCTTCGGGGTGCTCCTCTCTGCTCTGACTGTTTGGACACAGTGGCCATGAGCATTCCTGTGCAAGACTGCTTGTGGATATAATCTCATTTATCTTGGATGAGTATTTGGAAGGGAACTGCTCGATCACGGGACAGATGCATGCTTAACATTTTAAGCAACTGCCAAACAGTTTCCAAAGGTTGTTCGAACCTTTTCTACCTCTACCACCAATAAATGGGAGTTCTGGTTGCTCCATATACTTTCCAACACTTGACGCTGGCAAACTTTTAAAATTGTAGCCTCTCTAGTGCATGTACAGTTGTACCTCATGGTGGTTTCCATTTGCATTTCCCCAAGAATGATGTTGGATCCTTTTCAGTTCTTCTTTGGTTCCCTCTTGACTCCTTCTCTGCCTCCTGCGCATTCTGATTGCACTATTGTCTTTTCTTTCTTTTGAGCTGCAGGGTTTTTTTCACATTATTGAGATACAAATCTTTTTCCACTATGTTATTATTATTACTTTCAGTTTGTGACATATTCATGGTGGGGTTTTTTTGATGAGCAGACATTTTAAATTATGATGGATTTTTATTTCTCAATATTTTATTTTACAATTTAAGCTTTTTGAAACTCTTTAGGAAATCTTTGTTTCAAGAGTTAGAAGAAATTCTTCTGTTTTATTCTGTAAGGTTTATTGTTTGCATTCACATTTAAGCCTATGAACTATCTTCAGTTGGTTTTGTATGTAGTGTTAGAGGGGAGCAGAGGTTCCCTTTTTTGGCATGCATCTTCCCGCACCATTTGTTAAAGAAATATTCTTTTTTTTTTCCATTAAATTTCTTTGGCACTCTTGTTGAAAATAATTCGATTCTATAAATGTGGGTCTATATCTGGATTTCTTATATTGTTCCATTGATATAGGTTTAAATAATTTAACACCACACTAGTTTAATTATGCATAGTAACTCCTTCACTTTTTTCTTTTTTCTGAAGTATATGTGTACTATTTTGGTCCTTTGTCTTTTTCATATAAATTTCAAATAATCAAGTAAATTTCTAGAAAAAAATCTATTGAAATTTTATTGATATAGATCAATTTAGGGCAAATTGACATCTTAGCACCATTGAGTATTTATTCTACCATGTGAACAAGATATATATCTCCTTAATTTCAACATTCTTTCATTTCTCTTATCAGCATTTCATAGCTTCTAGTGTAGAACCTATACTTTTTTTTTGCTATCACAGATTTAATATTTTTGATGCTCTTGTAAATGGTATCAGTTTTTCAATCTCATTTTCTGATTGTCCATTTCAATTATATAGAAATTGAATTCTGTGACATTGCTGGATTCATTTACAGTAGTAGTCTTAGTATTACTTAGGCTTTTCTAAGGAATTCTAAATTACAAATAAGTAGAAATTATTTTGTAAGGAGTTACTACACAGTTATGAGATCTGTGAATAAATACCATTTCACCTCTTTCCAGTCTGGATCCATTCAGTGTTGACTGTACCATTCAGAGCTTCCATGTCAATGTCAAGAAGGCAAAGGGAGAGGGACTCCTGGCCCTGCCCCCATCTGGGTGGAGGGCACCACCTCACCACCAAGCCTGATGGGAGCTGCACACCTCTTGGTGTACGCCTTCATCATTTGGCGGTTTCCTCATACTCCTCATGTGCAGAGTTCTATTATAAATACTTTGTATGTTGGCATTTTTCCCCTATATTTATTGACATGATTATATGACAGTTTTCTCTGTTGATCTGTTAATGTGGTATATTTTATTGATTAATTTTGTTATGATAAACCAATCTTGAACCTTGAAGATAAACCCAGCTTGAGAGAACAATTTTTCTTTGGATATATTTCTAAATTCAGTTTTAAAATATTTTTGAGAGTTTTTGTGTGTCTGCGTTTGTGAGCGACACTGGAGTTTAATTTTTTATTCTGTTATCAGGATAGCAGTGGCCTCATAAAATGACTTAGGAACTATTCTCTCCTCCTCTGTGTTCTGAAACAATTTGTTTAGGACTATTAAACATTTCTGCCTTAAATGTTTAATAGAATTACAACCAGCAAAACTCACTGGGGCTAAAGTTTCCTCTACGGTAAGATTTTTAATTATGAGGTTAGTTTATTAAATGGATATAAGGCTATTTATATTTTCAAGTACTTCTTGAGTCTAGTTTTTTAAAATCAGTTTCATCTAAATTGTTTATCTGCATAAAGTTAATGTTATATATCCTCTTATATCATTTTATCTGTAAGATTGCTAATGATGTTTCCTCTTCCATTTCTGCTATTAGCAATTTGTATTTTCTCTCTCCCTATTTTTTTATTCATCTTGCTAGAAGTTTGTCAGCCTTATATTTTTGAAAAAAAACTTCAGTCTTTTTTTAATTTCTCCGCTGTGTTACTGTTTATTACTTACTTATCTTTTAGTTTCATTGTCTCCTGTTTTTATTTTTAATATTCCTTCTATTCTACTTGTTTGGGGTTTAATTTCCCTTTTTTCTATATTTTTAAGGTAGAAGTAAAGCACATTGATTGCACACCTTTCTTTTCTAATATGAGCATCTAATGCTATGAATGTCCCTCTAATAACTGCTTTAGCTGCATCTCCCAAATTTTGATATGATATGGTTTCATTATTAAATAGCAATTGAAAATATTTTCAATTCCCATTGTGATTTCTTCCCTGATTCATGAATTATTTAAGTTCTTAAAATTTAATCTTCAAATATTTGGAGATTTTCCAGGAATCTTACTGCTGTTGATTTCCTTGTCAATAGCATGATTGTCAGGACCATACTTGTGTTATTTCCATCTTGCATGCGGTGTCTGTGGATGGATGTTCCATGTGGCTTAAGAAGAATGTGTACTCTTGCTTTTGTTGGGGACAGAGTTCTACAAACAACCGACCAAGTTGGTCGATGCTTTACCTTTTTAAGCTTATGGGAAATTTCATGACTGAGGCACTGCCATGTTTGTTCATTGGGTGTTATTTGGACTAAAGAAGAATTTTGTGAAATAGAGAGCAGCCTAGTGGGAGAAGACATCACCACCGAGTGGGAGTGTGTGGTGAAGAACGAAGCCAGGCAGAGAAGGCTGGGTCCTGGAGTGACCTCCTGTCCCAGGAACAAGAAGACCACTCTCTATCCTACCAGGCACAGGTTACCTTTCTACTTCCTCCTCATAGTCTAGGAGTTGACAATCCTTTTCTTAAAGGGCCAGGTAGTATATATTTTTGGCTTTGTGGGCTGAAGGGCAAACCTGCAGGCTGTAGCACAGTGGACAGATGCTTCCCATGGCCACAGTTGGCCACCCTGCATCATTTCCTGAGGGCACTCTACTGAGTGTGGCTACAAAGTCAATAGTATGACAATGCAATTAGTCCCTTGAGGACTATGGGTGAAACACCGTTAAACAAGAGCTTTTATTGCTGGAATTCTCCAAGGCTTCAGATACAAGGCACACTGAGATCCTCCCCAGGTCTTAAAGGGAAATGCTTCCTACAAGTCTTATTTGCTAAGTTTCCTGTGGGTCTGGAGTGCCTTCAAACTCTCTTTAGACAACACTGGTGTGACGTTTTCAAAAGCCAACTCTCCTTTCTACTCTTGGTGTTTTGAAAATGGAAATTGTTCTGATCCATTGTGTTTTGCAAATTTTAGAAATTATTTTCCTTCCTTTTTCTTTGATTTCTAATAGATAAGTTGGTGCAGGTTAGAGGTGAAGTTGCCAGAGGGAATGTGGAATTCCTATTGCCTTTTAATTTAAGCAGATTTGGGACATTGGTGATACCTGTTTTATTTACTTAGTGTCTGTCTCACACCAGAATGTGCCCACCTTTAAGGCAGCAGTTCTTGTCTGCTTTCATTGATGTGCACCCTCAGAATCCTGAATAGTTCATAACACAGAGAATGTGCTTCACATATACGTGGTCAGTGAATAAGTGATGTGCAATGACCTTCAAGGCACCCAAAATAGAATCTAGCATCCAGTTCAACATGGGAGCCATGTCACAACAACCATCTCAGTGGATGGATTGGTAGGGCTGCACACAAATTCCCCCAAACTCGGGGCTTAAACAGCAGCAATGAATTCTCCTTTAGCTCCGGAGGTCACAGCCTGAAATCAAGGTGTCTGCGGGGCTGCGCTCTCTCTGAGGCTCTGGGGAGAATGCATCTCTTGTCTCTTCCAGCTCCTGCTGGGCACAGGTGTCCCTTTGTCTGCAGCCACATCTTTCTCTGCCCTGCCGTCACCTGGCCTTGTCCTCTGCAGGTGTGTATCATCTGCCTCAGCCTCTGCCTCTGTCTTATGAAAATGCTTGGATGGCATTTGGGGCCTGTCTGGGTTATCCAGGATAAACCCCTCTTCTCAAACTCCTTACCTTAATCACATATTTTGCCATATAAGGTAACATTCGCAGGTTTCAGGAATTTAGATGTGGAACTTTGAGACATTATTCTACCCACTGCACCTAATTCTATATATATATAGATATGGATCTATTTATATAGTAAGATTGGAATATATACATCAATCTTTGCTTCTCATAAGAACTGGCATTGATGTAAGAGATAGTCTGGTCTAAGGGAATCTCATTTTATACTGTTTTTGATACAACTATATCTAACAAAGAAGTTTGGCATTTCAAGATCACCAGTCATTAATGGAAGGGCAGCAGGCTTCCCAGTTATTAGCCCCAAATTTGTTTTACATTTTTTAGATAAAATATCTTACATAGCCAAGTGTAATTTATTACCAAATACATAAGTAACAGAAGTAAGAAAAGCTACTTCTGAATCATTTAAATTGGGGCTGTAAAATACAGAGAAAATGGCAAATCTTTGCAGACTGGGTTTTAGAAAGACAATGCCAGCCATCTCTCAGCTATTATGCTTCAATAGGTTCCTGCTGTCTATATATCACTTGGGGTTTTAACTTTTGGTGCAGGTTTTAAAGTAAACAGATCTGGAATTCCAAACCATTTCTGTACTCATGATGACCCTGACTTTATTAGTAATGAGATCTAATGACATCATCTTTGACAGTCATGATCTTTAACCCAGTTTGATCTAAACCAGACTGCTCGGGAATGATATCATTAAGGTAAATCCCTGACAAGAGACCCAGCCACTTCAGTATAAACCTCTCAGAGGTATTGAGTTGCTGGAAATGACCTCACGCACTGTTCTTCCTCCTCAGGCACACAGACCGTATCAAAACTGCAGCGAAGAACAGTGGATTATCGATGTTGTTTCAGTACAACACTTAAAATCATACCAGAACTCTAATCACGCATATGGGCAGGCTTGTTTAAGTGTGGCTTATGTGCTTTTCTGTGGACAGGTTTTAACTCTGAGGGGCCACACCTCTCTCATTTGAAAAGAAGGACTGGCATTTATGCAAAGGTACATTTAAGCAGACCTTGTGTCCAGTGTACAAGGTAAAGTAACGGCATCTAATGAATACACCACCAAAATTTAGGAACAAGTTTCGAAAGAATCTGCATAGTGTTTACAGGACCCAAGAGTGGTACATGTGAATGAGGAGTGTCTGTGGTTCTGTCTCTCCTTCTCCGCCACCACCCCACAGCCTGGCGATGTCTCTCCATCTCTGCCGCTGCCCCGTCCCTGGCCATGCCATCTGTCTCCTGCCCTGGGACAGCCTCCTTCTCGGGTCCCTGGCTTCCAGTTGTACCCTCCTGAAAGCATTTCCCTAGGGAGCCACGGAACTATTGACCTCAATATGTCTAGGCTGAAAGGCTGAAACCCAGCTAATACCAGGCAGTCTTATGATATTTATCAAAGTTTATATAAATATTTATATAAGCATGATACTTATCAAAAGTGCTCATAACTAACCTGAGAAACTATTCAGAGAAAGAATTAGCATTATTTTCTTGATCTGACCTTGGCAGCAGACTCTTTTCTTCCTCCTTTTATAGGTCTCCCATGTGTGCACATGTGGCTTTCCAAAAAATAACAGCAGACTCTTCTAAGGAGAAACACAGTAAATCTCTAATCACAACAAAAAATACTTAGTTCTCAAGATAAATGTGCACTTAGCTGTACTACAAAGGTGTGAACTCACGGTACATGTCCACATCCATCTCAATGAAGCTACTGAAGATGAATAAGCTAATTGACAAAACCCGGCACCATTTGGCCAAGGCAGACAAGGACCCGGCATGCATGGCCGTTCCCCTCCAGGTACTGCCCAGATGCGCCTGTCGGCCTGGGCCTGTCTGCCTCAGGATCCGAGCTCCGGGAAGATGGAGGACCCTCCAGTCACTGGACCCGGGTTGGGGCACAGCCCAGTCGCCACCCTGGGTGAGGGCTCCTTCCACCCCTTGTGCTGATACTGTCCTGGCCCTTCCCAGTCAGTCAGTTGGTGTACCCTCCCCGCAGGAGTGGGTGGTCCCCAGAGCCAAGGAACAGCCGGCTGGGTCCCAGGCAGTGGGGTCAGGATGCGGAATCCAGCATTTCTGCCAGCTGTTCTGGATGAGGAAAGGCCCACCCACCCCGGACCCGCTGAGAAGCGGCAGCCTGCGGTGCCCCCACAGCACCCCCAGTGCCCCACCTGTGCCCCCGGTGCCCCTCAGCATCCCTCAGCACCCCCCTCCTCCCAACACCATATTGCTGGACGAGGCACCGCAAGGCACCGCGACTCAGTGTGCCCGTCCGTGAAACGGGACAGGTGACGAGGCTGCCTCACATCTGCGGGAACCCATGGCCTTCAACCACCGAGAAACGGTCCAGGCTGGGCCCCGAGGACGGCGGCGGTCAGGGCGGCAGAAGCGGGCGGGACAGGCGGGGCCTTGGGGTGCCGGGCCTCCTCTGAGTGGCCGCAGCCCCAGGCCCCGCGGCACCCGCGTCCTCAGGAGAACCCCTCTGCTGAGGCCAGGGGCCCCCGTCGCTTTAGGAGAGAGCATGGGAGTGGCCGAGGAGCGGGGGACTTCTCTGGCCGTCAGGGGATCAACCCGTTGGTCTCGGAGGCAAATCAAAGCTCTCGGGGGGCGCAGACGCGACCTGCTTCAGCAGCTGCAGGCCTGGGGCGGGCGGGCACTACGGGGTGGGCCCTGTGTGCGCAGAGACCTCACCACCCATCGGGCTGGGGGACCGCACAGGACTTTGGGCAGGAAGGGATGTGAGCCTTCGATTCGGAACCGGACCCTGAGCTCTAAGCGAGGCCAGGCGGGCACCAGGTGACCCTGTCGCTGGCCGCTGTGCCCGGGAGCACGTTACCACCGCGGTGCTGAGCTTCCCCACCCGGGAAGCCAGGACGTGCAGCAGCTGCGGGCAGCCGGCACCCTGGGGACCCGTGCGGCCCAGCAGGGAGAGCCCAGCAGCGTGCCCCGGGAGCGCCTGCCTCAGTGAGCTGTGAACCCTGGGGCGCTCTCTGCTTGGGGCTTGAGAGTGAGGACCCAATAGGATTTTACAGATACTTTAAGGACTTGGTTTAGAAATGGGAAAGGCAGGCTTCCCAGGGAGCCTGCAGGGAGCACCCCACTGCCGGGTGGCAGTTCGTGGCTCTCCGAGCTGGGGCACAGGCCACTCCAGGGAAGCCTGCTGGAGCCACAGAGCATCTGCTGCCTGCATGTCAAGTCTGAGTCATGTTACAATGACACCTGAATACCATAGGAGGTAGAGAAAAAAGAAGAAAACCACTGAGGAGCAGGTCATTCCAAAGTTGTACCCAGCTGCTCCCCTGAGCCTCACCTTCTCTGCTGGCCTGGAGCAGCCCACCCCTACTGTGGGGCTCTGTGCCTAAGCAGGCCAGCACAGGGTGGCGCCCGTTCCTGGGCTGAGTCAACTTTACTGGAGCCTTCCATTCCCTGTTTCCATTCCCTGGATGGCTGGGACACCCCGGGTGGATTTACAGGCTGCGTGGGTTTAAAGAAGGCCAGGAGGGGGAGCAGGCCCAGGGTGGGGTGGGGGGGCTGTGCTCTCAACAGGCTTCTTGAGCCTTAGGGAACAGACCCTGAAATGCTTCTGGATTAGTCTGGCTTCTCCAGAGAAGCAGAGCTTGTAAATGTGGCATATGTACTGGTGGAGAGATGCAGATGCAGATGGACTTCTTACAAGGACTTGGTTCATGCGGCCATGAGCTGACAAGTGTCCCCATCTGCCGTCTGCAAGCTGGACCCCCAGGAGGGTGGATGGTGCAGCTCATGCCCTGAACCTGGAGGGTGAACAGTCCCAGCTAGTGGTGCTGCAGGGGGCGAATGAGGGCTCCTCAACCCTCCTGTGCTGTTTAGGTCTCAAGGGATTGCATGGATTGGATGGACCCACCCATTTGGGAGGGTATGTGTTTTACTCCATCTACCAATTTAAATGCCCAAAACCCTCACACAGCCACAGCCAGAGTCACATTTAAGCAAACATCTGGAGACCCTGTGGCCAGTTAGATTGGCCCGTAGCAGCCACTGGCTGCCGAAGGTCTTTCTTCTGTTGTGTGCCTCTCCCCAGATGTCAACTCAAGAAGCCATCCCTCAGAAACTGGTATATTTTTTTGCTCTTCTAGAAAGCCGATTCTTCAACTCTCCATTCTACAAGAATGTCAACTCAGAGCCAGAGAGACAGGCATGAATGACGGTGGCAGACAGCCACCACTGGTGTTCATTGTCACGGGGCGTTTGGTTGTGCCCTCCAGGAATTGCTAGGGTCCCCATGACCTCCGGGCCCCTCCATTTCTGCCTGCACCTAGGAGAAGATGCACTGCATTTTCTTTAAAGTTGCACCCAAGCCCTTGGGGCACCTTCCCTTCAAAGCTGCTGGCAGGGCTGACAGTGAACACAAACCAGTTTCAAGAAGCAAGAAGTAGCCTTTGGAAGTAAAGGTGCTTCCTTCCTGAGCACAGGTGTGGAGCAGAGCCCCTGGCTCTCCAGGCTTCTGCTCCAAGCCCTGGACGTTGCCTGGCCCTCCCTGTCAGTATATGGGAGATTGGGGCAGGGGAAGAGGTGATGTTTCCTTCGGGATGTTGAGGTCTCTAAGTGGGAGCCCCCAACACCACTAGGGAGCAGCAGGGAGGGAGGAGAGAGCCCGGCCCTATGCCCCATCCAGGCATCTCCCAGCCCGCTTCCTGCTCTGTCACTGGAGGCCCCTTCTCCCTGCCACTCTACATGGGTGAACTGACCCAGTGCGCACTCATCCGAGTCTGGCTTCTTTCAAAAAGCAGAACGTGTGTGAGGCACCTGTGTCTTCTGTGTTCATAGCTGGTTCTTTTTGGCAAACAAGGGCCCCGCTGTGGGGCTGCGTTCTGCCGTCTGCAGGCCTGTGGGCGGCTCTTCTTCCAGGGTGCTTGCGGTGTGTTTGGGTGTGAGACCTTCCCTCTGTGGCTTCAGACACAGAAGCTGCTTGGTGACAGGGACCTCCTAGGAACTTGTGAACAGCACCTATGAGCGACACGTCTAGTGGCCCACAGGCAAGTCACAGAAATGGCCAGCGCACCTCTCATGTGGCTGGAAGATGTGGCCTGAGTCCCTGGTTTTCTGCTGACCAGTGTGTGAGCTGCCACCCCTTGGGTGTCTCTTGCTGGTTCCATGTCCTGCCCTGGAGACTCCATTTGACAAGTGCAGGGGCATATCAGGGGCCATGGAAATGTTTCCACTCTCTGGAGTCATGGGAGATGGCAGGGAGCAGGAGAAGGGGTTGCTCGCTGTGCAATGGTGGGGGGCATGGCCTTGGCCACAGGGAGGACCACACAGAGCAGGGCGTGTTCACCCCGCCAAGGGAGGCACAGGGTGCCCCAAGGATTAGCAGGGGCCAGGCCATTCTGCCTGGAGCTCGGTAGGAGATACTGTAAAATTATCAATCCTCTGGTCCAGTGAACAGACAGGAAATGCCATCAAAGCTATGAACTCAGGGCACAGTGCTGCCGACATTATCATCGTGTTGCCTTGAATCTCTCGGTGTTGTTAGGCCTTCTGTGAAAAGTGGCGATCTGGGGTAGAGCTCACTCAGTCAAGTCAAACCCCCTCCACTCCTGGACTTCTCTGAGCAGGGACTGCACAGCATGCATCATGGGTTTCCAAGAGGGGGTGTAGAATGCCATACTTCTGAAATGATTCGAGTGGACACCACTCATAGAGCATCTGGGGTCTGAGGAAACAGTGTTCTGGGAATGAATCTGGGGAGGTGCTGGCCCAGGTGTGCATTAAGGGATCTGTGTGTGCAGGAATTAATCTGGTTGCTGCCTCTGAAGAACCCTTTTCTTAACGGCAAAGCGTAGTTTAATCATGTCTCACAGAGTTTCTGTGCTGCAGCCTCCTGGATGATTCTGCAGGAAACACGCTGAAGTCTTTTTGAGGAACTTCTAAACCAAGTGGCAGATTTCTTCAGGAAGGTGTGAGAGAGTGACACGCTGTGCAGCCGTGCAGGTCCGTGAAGACGGGCAGAGTCCACTGCGTCCCCTCCCCCAGATCACACAGTCCCTTTGAGGAGTAAGAGTCCGGCCCAGGCAGGGCGCTGGGGAGGTGATGGGAGTAGATTAGGAAGCCACTGCAGAACCAGCTGCCATGCACAGGCATGTGAGCAGGACATATTTTAAGAGGCATTTCTGTACTTCCTGAGTGTCTTGATATCCAGCACCCTCTGTTTCACCTGCAAAGCTTTAGGCTGTTCCCTAAACCGGGATTCCTTCTGGGTTTTGAGAACTCCTGCTGAAACAGCCTATGGATGGCTGCATGTTGGTGCCGATCAACTCACAGAGCCCCAAGACCAGGATCCCCAATGGGGGCACATGGATCCCCATGGCCCCCTCCCTGCAAGCCCCTCAGTGACCCTCAGCATCCTGGGGGGCCAGCCCCAATCCAAGTGAAAAGTTATTTAACACAGCCCCACATCTGGCCAGGCCTATGCCTTGATTGTCCTGGGAAGACAGCTGGGAAGCCACTCCTAAATGTCTGCAGGCTGGTGTCTAAGGTGACACATGTCCTGTGTCACATTAACCCTCAGCCTGTCCCTTGGACCTAGTGTGAAGGAGAGCCACCAACCACTTGTGCAGACAGCGAGAGTGAGTGAAGGAGACACCACATCTTGGGGTCCAGTGGGGAAGGGGCCTTCTGCCTCCCACATGGGGCTTTCTTGGCTGGGCCTTGCTCCCCGCCCCACACACCTACTCCTCGTTTAAAGGCAGTGTTGTTCCAGGTCTGGGTGATGCGGAGCGCCTTGCCCTCCTCATCTGAAGCCCTGCCTGACACCTGACGCGGGCCCTTGCCTGCCCTTCTCTGAAGTGGGGGGCAGGGTTCCGCCATGGTGCTCCAAGCGGAGATAAGCACCAGCCCTGGAAAATGTCCCTGAAGTGGCCGCCAGTGAATAATTGACACCAGACACGAGTCCTTATCTGTCAGAGCTGTTGTAAGGCAGGGAATTGGAAAACAGATTCTCCCAAATGTCACCCACACCTGTTCCTCGTGCGGAGCCAGCCACACGCAGGCTGGAGGTGACCCGGCGCCTGGGCAGGCATGGTGCCATCCAATGGGTGTCCTGAAGGAAGATGCAAGTGCTTCATTTTAGTGACAACTGAGCACAGGCAGGTTTCGGGAAAGGAAAAGGGCTCTGTGCTCCCTGGCAGACACGCTGACGAGGTCCCTCCTGAAGAACAGAATCACAGTCCCTGGCTCACTTCCTGTGCACTGTGCA
This sequence comes from Manis pentadactyla, assembly GCF_030020395.1. Taxonomy (NCBI): domain Eukaryota; kingdom Metazoa; phylum Chordata; class Mammalia; order Pholidota; family Manidae; genus Manis; species Manis pentadactyla. The sequence continues at coordinate 140,010,778 of NC_080020.1, read as the reverse complement.
ACCCGCAGCCCGGAAGATCACTTCTGGTGATAAAATGACTTTTCAGTCGTTTCGGTGGCCGGCAGAGGAATGGACCTGCCCTCATCTCACCAGGGTGAGGGCCCTTGGCCTCTGTGGCCCTGCTCTGCTTCTGCTTCTGCTTCTGCTTGCCTGGCTGGGGGAGGACAGGGTGGGCACCCCAGGTGCCCTGTGCCTGGGGGAGGCCTGAAGTCCAGGGGAGGCAGCAGTTCATGATGCTGTCCTAGCAGACCCAAGCCTGCAGACCTGAGCTCGGGTCCCAGCCCTGCCCTTCATCTGGATATGCTCTGTGAGCCTGTCTGGGCCTCATTCTCCTCACCTGTAATATGTGGAAATGATAGTAGCTGCCTGGCCACATCGCTGCCAGAACTGTCAGTAGCAAGTGACAGATGCAGAGAGAGATGGGAAGATCAGAAGATAAAGGACAGAATGCTGGGTGGGGGAGTAAGGGGGTCTTTCCAGAAGGTGACATTTGTGCCATGTGACTGGGGACAAACTGTGATTCAGGAGAAAGACCCCAGGGCCGCACCCACACACCAGATTCTGATGCACATCTGGATTTTATTTTCTGGTGTGAGTTCATAGAATGCTTCACCTCCAATTTTCTCAGCTTCTTTGGACAAATAATAGCTGCCTTACTGATATAAGATGATAAAGTGGTTGAGAAATGAGATGGAGAACTTTGGGACATTATATAAATTTCTGCTGAAATGCCACAAATTTATTATAATCATAAATCAAAACGTTAGACAAAGGCATGTAATTCTCCATGGGGCAAAGCCCTGGAATGCCCTTGCCCTGGCCCCAGGCTCATCCGCGGGCAGGGATGCTCCTCCTTCTCCAGAAGTCCCGTCTGGAGGCGCCAAGCGGGTGCCGAGCGGGCACCTCGCCTGGTCGCCCCCCACTGGGCCCTGGGCTCCTGAAGACTCCTCGTGGAATCTTGATGTGATAAGCTGCTGCCTTGGTCCAGGAGCCCTGTGGACACAGAGAAGTCTTCCTCACCTTCCTAGGACCCCCATGGGAAGAAGGCCGCCCTCTCCTACGCTTGAACCTGAGGCAGAGCTTTCTCTGGGGGCAGCTGAGTGGGGATGGGGGAGGGCAAGGCCTGGGGCAGCTAGCGGGCCAGGAGAATGGGGCTCTGTCTGTGTAAGGTGCAAGGTGCTTCCAGGCATTGCTGTTTCGGAAGCCCCGGGCCCAGGACCAGTGATAGGTCCTCCAGCCAGGGCCATGAGGGCACAGGACTTTACAAGGCGGGCCGCACATGAAAGAAGGACTGCCCCTGGCCCCTGAGGGGTCTCAGGGGGAGAGCAGCACAGGCCTCCTTTGGGGACTGGACGTTGCTGTGGAGGAGATGCTGAAAGGGACTCCAAACAGCAGGACTCCAGGGAAGGATGTGGCAGTCCCGTGTGAAGTCATTTTCTGAAATACCCCTCCCTGTTGAAGGGCATGAGAAATGGCCCGGCCGCTCTGGAGGTCAGTTGGTGGTTTCTAACAAAACTAAACCTACTGCTGTCATAGGGTCCAGCAATCCTGCTCCTTGGTATTTACCCAAATTAGGTGACAAGTTATGTCCACTCAAAAACCTGCACACAAATGTTTACAGCAGCTTTATTCATCACTGTACAAGCTTGGAAGCAACCGAGATGTCCTTCAGTAGGCAAGTGGGTGCATAACCCGTGGTCCATCCAGATGATGGAATGTTGGCCCTAAAATCAAATGAGCTTTCAAGCCATGAAAAGCAGGGAGGAAGCATAAACACACATCATTGAGTGAACGAAGCCAGTCTGGAAAGGTCCTCACTGCGTGGTGCCGATTCCTCTGGCTAATGTCACGTGTCAGCTGGATGGGGCAATAGGGTGCCTAGACATTTAGTCAAACGTTATTCTGGGTGTGTCTGTGAGGGCGTTTCCAGGTGAGATGAGCATCCGAGTGGAAGACTGAATAAAGCAGATCGCCCTCCCCAGTGCTGGGGGCCTCGCGCTTCAGCCGAAGGGGCATCCTTCTGCCTGACCTCCTTGACCTGGCTGGGACTTGGTCTTTTCCAGAGAGAGAATATAACACTGGGAAAATGATTAAGGCTCGTGTCTTTATTCTTAGAATTTGGATTCTCAGGATGAGCATGGGTTTAGCTCTTCACAGGAGCAAAAATCAGGGACGCGCCTCTCTATCATAGTCTTGTTTTACGCCTCGGTAATGGCAGGTTCGTGCCACACGTTTGTCGAAACACCAGTGAATCTAACGTAAACTAGGAGGTTGGGTGACCATGCGTGCCCTTGCAGGTTTGCTGATTTGAACAAAGTTTCCACTCTGTGGGGATGTTGATAATGGGGGAGGCTATGGAGGGGGCAGTATATGGGGACTTGGTACTTCCAACACAGTTTTACTGGGAACCTAAAACTGCTCTGAAAATAGCCTTTTTGGGGTTTTCCTTCGCTGCTCCCTCTAGCCGGTGGGCTCACGGAAGTCCCCGCAGAGCCTGGGGCAGGGAGGGCACCTCTGACCTACGGAGCAGGTGAGCCAGACTCCCAAGGCGACCACCGCGGATGTTTCTTGAATAAGGTGGACGCAGCGGGGCATCTAAGTCTTCTTCCGAGAAACTGGGGCGCCTCAGACTTCACTAGTCTTGGAGATCTGGAGGCTATCTGAAATTCCCATTTACAACCAAACACACGGAGTCCTTCCATCCAGGAAGCACTTCCAGGGCTGTCCCACCACCTCACCATTCCTCAACTTATGAGCTATCACGGAAAGACAGAAGCTAATATTTCAGAAATCTGTCCAAGTAATTTCACAAAGATATGGCTTACTTTCTCTCCAGGGAGTTGAGGCCCCAAGTTTTGCGCCTGAATGTGCCCCGGCCTCTAACGCTCCTGGGCTGTTACACCCTCCCCGTCGGATTGGAGCAGCGTCACTGGGCTATGGGGCACGACGACGGTATTTTACAGCCTTTTAATCGGACACACGGTGGCAGTCCGATGCCGCTGGGTGGGTGGCACTGCCAGCAACGTCCTGCTGTAATTTGTGAGTGGGTGGAGCCTTGGGTGGCCCTACTCGGTGTGCTCGCTTCACCCGGCTTCCGCTTTCTTTCTCTGGGCAAAGGGCGCCCCTGGGCACCGCCTGTGCTTTGAGCTTCCCACGGTTGGGGCAAAATGAACACGCGCCTTTATCAGTTAGTGTTGCTTATGGACAGTGCGGAAGAAAACCGGGGAGATAACTGGGTGCTGAGACGGGCCCTAGAATGGAGCGCCGGCCCCCGGTTGCGTTCTGCTCGCTCTCCCCCATCCAAACAGTTTGGCTCGGTGGGGATGTTGTGTATTGAAGTAAACTTTTTTCACTGCCATTTTCAGATTGGTTTTGCATAGTAAATTCTAACAGAAGACCCCGAGTCCCGAGGCTGCAGTCGGCTGCTGCGGAGGTAGGTTGCAGTATCCGTTTTACTGCTGTAACTGCAGCAGGTCCTCGCCAGGTGAAGGGCCTCGGCCCAGCGAAAATATGCCGGGCCCTGGCGCTCGCGCTTGAGCCCTCTCTGCGCCTCAGGGGCTGGCTCCAAATCTGGCCAACTGCAGAGTGTGGATCGTCCACCTCTCTCCACTGGCCCCAGTGTTTCTTGCATTTTATCAAATTGCAGCTGTCTGGGACCTGGGACCTGCCTCCATCAATTATTGTCACTCCCACATTTGAAGCAAGAATCCACTTCCCAATTGTCCTGTTTACAGGAGTCCCTGGACGAATCAACCTGGTCCTGTTTGGAGACCCAGAGAGGCTTCACGGCGCAATTAAGTTCACTTCCCAGGCCCATCCTCAGACACCCCAGGCTCCCCACCTCTCCCCGTGGCTTCCCGGCAGTGGGGCTCTGCAGGGGCGTGGGGAGATCGGGTAGCAGCAGTGAGCTGGCCTTTCGGCAGCCCTGCCCTACGGCTTCCTGTGGGTTTGCTGTGCGCTTCCTACTCGCCAATCAGAAAGGAGACTGTCTGTAACGGTGTCCCTGTGTCCCTCAGGCACAAGCCACTGTGCTTTCACAAGCCAAAGGGACCAGAAGGACTTCTGAGAAACATGCCTGGCCATGCTCAGAAGGAGGAATGCGTGATGACCACGCAGCACAGCACTTTACAGTGCGTAGGGACCCCGGGAGGTGGGAACGGCTCTGGGAGGTGGTGAGTGGGGCCCCAGCTGGCAGCTCAGAGGGAAGTGGGCAGTGAGGGCAGTGACAAGCTCAGCAGGGACAGTGTGGTGCGCTGGGAATGAGGGAGCATCACCCCTACATCGCAGACGCAGCCTTCCTTAAGGCCAAAGATTTTCCAAGTCCAATGGCTCTTCCCACCCTCCGCTAACTTCACACATGTACAGTCTGTCTTGCATGCTTGTCTCCAGCTTCCTGTCCAACCCCGGCCCTGTTGGGAGTGAGCCTGTCTGGCTGCATTCCGTGGCCCAGGACCCCTCCTACCCTTGAGGTGCCGGGTTCAGCTCCCAGGGTCACATCTTTAGGAAAGTTCTGAATTATTCCATGTTTTGAACGTTTTATTCAAATATCTTATTTCAAAATGACTATTAAATGTGCTTATGATATTATTTCAGCACTCAGATTTCCTCAGATGCTAGTGGGGGTGGAAAGCCCTTGCTGGGCCTGGGTTCCATCCCTATGCAGGTGGGGCCACTTCCCTGTGTGGGGTCAGCTCTGTTCATGGGGCCAGGTCCCTGCACACGTGGGGGTGCCCCTGCATGGGGCCAGGTCCTTGTGTAGGGTCAGCTCTCTGCACGGGGCCAGGTTCCTGTACACATGGGGTGCCCCTGCATGGGACCAGGTACCTGTTATGGGCGGGGCTCTGGCTCCACAGGGTGGCTCTTACATTTCAAGATGGGACCTCTCGCAAATTTGAGACCCAGGACATTTCCCCTTGACCCCAACACTTGCCACCTGGCCATGTGCGCTTTGCCCAGCCACTCGCCCTCCTCCGACCATGCCTACTCAATCTCACAATGAGGTGACAGCGGCACTGCGTACCAGCTCGTCCCCTGGTGACGCCCTAAGAAGTGAGTGTGGGAAGGGCTTAGGTTCTCAGAGGGTTTTCTATCTGGGCCACCAGAGTCAGCCTAAGGCGCCGGTGACCGTCTGAGACGCTGGGGCTCAGGGTCACGGCCCTGCTCTTTCTCGCTCTGAGCTTCATACAGAAAAGTACACCTAAAGGCAGTGACTTACAGACCGAGGACGCCATGCAGCCACCGCCTGATGCAGCAGACTTCCCGGAGCCCCTGGGGCCCCCTTCCCAGCACTGCACGCCCACCACAGCGCAGAGCGCCATAGGGTTCCCTGGTGGCATCAAGGCCTCTCGCAAAGCAGATGCCCCCAGTGGCTCTGGCACCACGCTGAGCGGTCCTCAGGCTCGCCCTCATAGGGTTCCATCTCCTGGGTGCTGGGATCCTGCTGGGGAAATTCACTGCCTATTTGCCCCTGTTTTCCTCTCCGCCCTCCCCCGCTGCCTTCCTCCTCCCTGCATGTTCGCCTTGCCCCCCACCTCCTCCCGTCCTTCACACCGGCCTGCCTCGCCCAGGCCAAGGTGGCTTGTGGTGGCTCCTCCTGCGGAGGCTGAGCCATCTCCATCCCCTGGAGAAGGTGGCTGGTCTCACCCAGTGCCGGGAAGGGCAGAGGAGTGGGAGAGTCCACCCTGTGCCCTCTGAGGAATGCTCTGCAGCCCCTTCCCCTGCCCGCTCCCTACCGAGGTAGGCGGGAGCGGTGCCCATCTCACAAGTTATGGGGGCCTGAAGAGAAGTGGCAGATGCCCGAGGCCCCCCGCTGATGAACCCTGAGGCGGTCAGCTGTATGTGTCAGCTGGGTTTCCTCAACCAGCCACCAATCCACGCCAGCTGACAGGCTCCTTTCAATGTGCCGACACCCCTGGGCAAGGCACTTTAAGGGACATGGGGCCAGCCTTGCCCAATCACTGAAAGGCCTTCAGTGCAAAACTGAGGTTTCTCTGTGGGATAAAGAGCTCTGACCCAAGACTGCGGTGCCCTGCCCAGGCCCCAGCCCGCCCCTCCTGCTACCCACTGTGGCTTTCAGGTGTGCTGGCCCCGCCATTGGAGAAGCCATTCCTTGAATTGTCTCTAAAGTCTATATATAAGTGCGTGTGTGGGGGCAGATAGGTCATATGTCAGTGTGTATGTGTACCTGGTCCGTTCGGCTCCGTGTCTCTGGGACACCCCGACACCATGCATCACTGACCGAGCAACAGCTGCTCCCCACCTTGCAGCCCTGCACACATGCCTCATGTGTGCCCCTGTTCTGCTCCCTTCACTGCACACGTGAACAAACATGACCGCAGTCAACACTGGTCTCAGTGGCCAGAGGTCCTGGCTCATGTCTGCCCGTAGGAAAGTGGGGGGTCACCCTGGGCTGACCCGCACCTGCCTTGCAGAGGCAGCCTGGAGCTGTGAACGTTTGTCCTGCCTGAGAGCGTGAGCACCTGGTGGGCAGGGTTAGGAGTGTGTCTCTGCTTTGAACAGGTTCATGTGCACGTAAAGTAGGTGGCTGTCCCGGGCATTCAAGGCTCGTGTGCACCCTGCAGAGATGTTTTGGGGAACTTACTATTTTGCTGACAAAGGATCATATAATAAAGCAAAAACTTCAGGGACTAATGAAAGCTTTAGTACAGTCCAGACAGTTTTATAACTAAGCTCAAGCTGTTTGTACAGTGGCAGCTGAGAAACTTGCTTGAGCTGTTTGGATACCATTTCCTGACATGGGGAAATGTGTCCATGGGATGCATCTGGAATGATGAGGAAAACATGACCGGCTGCTCCCGCAGCAGGAAGGGTTGTGGTGGCCGTTCTGCTCTGCATCCTTCCACCTGCACTGTGAGCAATGATTCTGAATTTATGGCACATGTCTGTCCAGGCTCTTGCTTCTCAGTGGGGAATAAAAAATTTAAACATAGGAAATGGGGCTGCCCCTCTAGCAGGTCACAGGTCTAGCTCAAGGACTGGGCAACAGTGTAGGCCTGTCTTTGAGTGGGGAGCTTTAGAACAGTAGGCTTTCCATTTAAAAGCTGAAAATGCAGTTGAGTGCCCAGCCATTTGCATCCTGAAGATAGTGCACAGGTGCCGGCTGGTAAGAGCGGAGGACTCCTCCGTGCAGGGATTTCCAAGGTGCCGTGGGGTGCGGGAAGGGCCACTTCACTGTGCTCAGAGGGCCTAGGAGGTAACATTCAAGGCCGGAGTTGGAGGACAAGGAGACAGATGGGACATTCCTGTCAAGGGAAGTGGTGTGTTAATGTCGGGGTCACTCACTGAAGAATAGTCGGAGTAACAGCATTGTCCGGAAAATGTGGCGATAGATGTGGCAGAGCTGACCCAGCTTCAGGGTTCAGGAAGGCGGGTGTTGGGAAGGCAGGCCCTCCAGAGGTGTGCGGCCGAGATCAGGAGCTACCTGGGTGTGGGTTTTGATTGGGAGGGAGAAAGGAGGGACCCCTAGCCTCGTTGCTTGAGTCACAGAATGGCTGGTGCTCAGAGGACAAGATGCCCTAGGGAGAGGCTCTAGGGTTGGAGATTTAGGGTCTCTGACTCCTGCAGGCACCAGGAATGGACACAGCTGCTGAGAGCGCAGCAGGCCCTGGTCTGAGGAGTGTCGGGATGGAACGGGTAGAGCCCAGAAGATGAGCCTGTGAAGACTGCCTGGTGGGTCACAGACGGAGCAGAGGCACCTGGAATGGTGCCACCCAGGAGCCACATGGTAAAATGGTGGTGGCAGAACTCAGCAAACGTCTGAACATATAGTGGGTCCTGCTTCCAAGGTGTTTATTGATATGATGGAATATTATTAGGCTAGTGATTTCAAGTTTATAAAAGGCTTTCAAACACATTGTCTTGTTTAAATATTTCCACAACCCTATGAAATGGAAAGCATTTGAGATGGCACCTTTTTATTCATTTTTAATAATGAGTTTTACAACTGAGACACTAAGAGTTTAGCAAAATAAAGGGAGTCTGCTTTAACTGACTTGCTGTGTGAGCAGTCTGTCCCCATTCCTGAGCTCTGTGAGGTGCCAGGAGTCAGAAAGAGAGGGCAGAGAGGGGGCCCCTGCTGGGGACACCCAATGGTGGGGCTCAGGAGCTCAGGAGGCAGGGAAACCAGCAGAGACAGAAGGCCTGTTGTCAGTCTGCACAGTTCTCTGCATGCAGAGGGCAGAGCCAGCCGGGTCCCCTGCATGTGTCCCGGGGGCAGGAAAGCACACTACAAAGACAGTTTTAGGTGGAGATGTAATAGACAGAAAGAGACACAGGCACTTGCCAGGCAGGAACAGGTGGGAGAGATGCTCCTGCAGAGCTGCCAGGCACGTGCGATTGTGGCCCATCTAGAGAAAGGCTGGTCCTGCTCTCAGAAGACTGGAAGGAGGTGGCCACTCACCTTATTCCTGGCCAGCAGCCCTGCCAGCAGGTTAGCCAAGGGCTCCTTGGTGCCCACCGCAGGGCCTCTGCTCTATCATCTATTCACCATCTTTCCATCCATCACCTGTTTTGTATCTACCCATCTATCACCTATGTAACTATGTCATTACCTCTTTACCTATCTGTATCTACCAATTATGTATCCATTTTACTTTTTAAAACTTAAACCTGTAAAGTCAAGTACTGATGAGTTGTGGTGCAATCAGGACTGTCACTCATGCTCAAGACTGTGGCGACTGTGGCACCTGTGACCCGACCAGGGCTGAGAGGGGACAGGTGGCGTGGGGCCTGTTTGCAGCTGGCTTCACACTGGGACACATTTGGCCTTTTAGAAACTGGGATGATACATGAAAATTTTCCCATCACATGGCAACATCATCTGAAACAAGAGGATGAAGAAAGGCATGGGAGATGCATGGGCATGAGCATTCAGTCATCCTGAACAAGGGGATGTCTACCAGCCCCAGATCCAAAAACCATGCAAAGAGGTGACTGACTCTGTGATGTGTGTTTATTAAAAGGTTACTTGCCACAAGGAAAGTTTAAAAAGGCATCTTATGTTCAAAAGCCCATCTGTTCTCTATTAGTCACCAATTCAATGATATTTGAGCCTAAATAATAACCTTAATCGGGATGCATACTAGACGTGAATCCCCATGTTCAAAGAGATCCTAATTTATACCATAAGCAAGGTGAAATATAACAGAGTAAGTCCTTACAAACTAATCATGAAAATGTTAAGGCTGAGGCTGTTGATTGATTGATTGGCAACAAACATGGCTTAGTGAAGGGGACGGCAGGTTTTCTAAGGGAAGGACAGAGATACCAAGGATGCGAGGCATAAAGAATGTGCATGCACAGGAGAGGAGCCAAGAGCTGAGCTGCCCATGTGCCCACAGCCAGGATGGGCTGGGGGTGCCATAGGGAAGGAGTTGGTTGTGGGCCTTCCTTGCAGGTCTTTGGACTATTTGAGGTAAAATGAAAACCTGCTGTGTGGCAGGTTCCCTAGGTTGGGTGACATTGTGAATGTAGAGGGCAGGGACGTGGGGCTTCATGGCAAGGTGCAGACTGGGGATCTGGCTGCAGCCGCTGGTGGGCACCCACATACTCAGACGGCGGGTCTCCCACCTGACCCTCCTTCTTCTAGAGAGGCGTCCTAAGAAGAGGAGCAGGTCACAATGAATCCTGCAGTACGGCAGCTGCTTCTGTGGCAAAGAAGCTGTGATGGTCGAGAGAAGGAGCCTGGGGCGCAGAGCGCAGGCCCTGGAGTGGGGTTGCCCTGGGGCAGAGGTCCAGTCAGGTGTCTGAGGCCTTTGTCTTTTCCTTTCCTTCCTCCCTCCTTTTTGCCCCGGTATGTGTTATCGAAATTTCCCCAGCAACCTGTGTTGATTTTCCAATACACACAATATCGTGGACTTCCTTGCGGTTTTGAAAAGGGTATTTGTTGCAGTCTGATGAGCTCTTTGTATTCAAGGATAAGGAATAGAAGTTGAACAGATTTTGAGCAAAGTTTTGTTTTTAGTTCAGAAGCCGAGCTAACCAGAAAGGAGGCCAGATGGGAAAGGTGAAATGGGGAGCTCTTCGGGCAAGGTTTAGGGCCATTGTAGGGCTCTGCTCAGGGACATGGGCACAGACTTGTCCCTGTTGGTCACGTGTCTTCTACAGGTGGCACCATTCAAAGGGGTGGGAAGCTCGGAAGGACCCAGAGCCAGCTCAGGTCACAAAACAAATTAGGGACAAAAAGAGTCAATGCACCATTTCCTGTGCCTGATCAGGATCTGACTTAGGGACTCCAAGAGGAATAAAAGGGGAGGAAGGCCGTCGGAGAAGACGTCCTAAGTGGAGTCCAGCTCCCCTTTGCTGGCCCACTGGCAGGGTGTCTGCTGCATGGAGCGCCCTACAGGCTGACAGGTGTATCTCAGCAGCTTGTGAAATGCTAAGGCAACAAGAAGCTTCCAGAGCTCTAGGAATTTTGCAAGATTCCCAAAACAGGCTAAAAGTGCTTAAAATGTGCCTGCTAATGTTGATTAAAGATGGAACCACTTGGAAGAAGTCACTCACTGAAATGAAAATATGCATTCCCACATGGGGTAATTTCCCTATAACACTCTGTTTTTTTCATTTGCTGAGAGGTAGTGACTGTTGATGAATACTTACGGGCACTTCAGGCTTGAGTGGGGTTAATCTCTTTAGTTCAGGTGAGTTCATTTTGGCCGTGATTCACTTCATTGGCTATCTGTAATGATTATTAACAAGCTTAAAGACCTCTGGGAGATGGTGGATAAAAATGCAGCACCAGGGAAGTAGGCTATCATTATGCTAATAGGGTTGGGATAATAATTAGCAGGCAGGCACAGTTTCCACAGGAATCCTGGGAGCTGGAATGGGTCGCCAGGTCAGAAAATCTCTCCCCAGCGTTACATCCCAGTGGACATGTCATGCATACTCACAGCTCTTCTTATATAGAGGGACATTAAGTATACTCTTATGCACATGGCTTTGCCATTGCTCTTAAATGAATTCACAGTGAGATGAAGGAAGATGTAAAGAAATAGCATTTATGTTTTTCATGGATCAGTGATACATTTTAATAGCCTGAAGTGTGGATTCTGTTAAAGTATTTTAAAACATTTCTTCAGCTCTATCACATATATTTCAGTCACTGATTTCATGGAAGTATTTTAATGGGATCCTTATAACCACAGGAACAGAATACAGCTACAACCTTTGTTTGCTTGGAGGTGACACCTCTCCCGTGTTGATTTTTCTCTTCCCTGTCTCGCTCTCTCTGTCTGTCACCTGTACAATCACGACTATGCCTTCCTTCCAGTTAACACCTGTAGAGAAAATGAAAGTTCCTATGGCCAGGATTCTCACCTGGCCCTGGTTGGCTTGCTCACTGCACACGTGTGGGCAGTACATTGTTATTGACTCCATATAAGGAGCTCCACCCAGTGCTCTGGGTGACATGGTGGCACAGCTGCAAGGCTGCAGGAGAGCAGAGGCTGGGGTGGTAGCAGCGCTGAGGACAGAGACTGAGACAGCTACGGGGACAGAGAGGCCCAGAGGCAGAGACAGCCTGCTGCCTGCAGACTCACTCTGAGTGGATGGGATTCTAGTGATTGACCTGCCACCGTGGGAATAAACTTGGGCATAAACCCTTTCACCTCAAGAATGTTCCATTGTCATTATTGGGTCTCAGGAGTAGACTTGACTGAGGCTGAAACCCATTGTCAAGACAACACCTTATACAAGAAAAATCTCCACCAACCTCATTTTTTCTGGTCACCCATTTTTCTGCATTTGGCAGCCGGCTCTTGAATGCAGAAACTGTCTTTTCCTGGCACATGCTTTGCACCCCAATATTTAACATAAAGGCGTATTTCAAAGCGCCTGAGTAAGTCATCTCGGAGATTTGGTTAATTAATGTCCAAGTTTCCCACATCAGATCCGGGATCCTTCTCAGTATGTGCTGGTCCCATGCCCACCTCAGGAGGAGGTGAGGAGCCGCCCCTCAGTGAGGGTCTATGAGGAACCTCTCTCAGGGACACTGGGCTTCCTGTGCACGTTATCCCAGTTAGTTTGGCACCTGTCCTCGGTGTGAAGCTTCCTTGTCCCTGGGGTGGCAGGCCCTGCGGGAGGCAGAGGTGATCTCCCAATTCAAGGCTCGTGTCTGCATCGGCAGAGGTGTGACTGGTGCTGGGGAAGGTGGAAGCACGCAGGGGAAGCAATCTCTCAAACGGACATGTGGGGCCCGGCGGAACTGCAGCTGGTTCCTAGGGCCCCCTGACAGCCTCCTCAGGAGGACAAGCAGTTGCTCAGGTGGGGTGGCAGCAGAGAGGACTGTCCTTGATGGCAGCAGCACTGTTTTTGCAGGGGCAGCTTCTGGACCTGGGTCCCTCGGGCAGTGCTGTGACATCAAAGGGCTCCAGCTTCACCAAGTCACAGGCATTCAGATCTTCAGGTCAATTAATTTTATGTACAATTGGTGAAAGAAAGATGGAAGGAAGGAAGGGAGATAGGGCGGGAGGGAGGGAGGAAGCGAGCAAAGAAAATTTAAAAATCCTGTTTTATGATTTTAACCACATAGCTTACTGGCATATCTAGGACAGGCAGCTGGGGAATCCCTGCACCCTGGATTCTGGGTGTTTTTCAGGGGAAAGTTGTACATGAAGGGTGTGGGGCAGCAACTGCCATCTGAGGACCAACAGGCCGGGGAAGGGCAGCTTTGAGGAACAGCAGCGGCTGTGATGCCGTGGCCTCTTCTCCTCCTGGCCTTTTCCCCAACCTGCATCACAGGCAGAGCCCGCAAAGGATGGTGGAGGGTTTCCCCACATTTCCTTGCTGTGGAGGAAGGCAGGCACCGAGTTGGGAGCCAGGGCTCAGGTGCTCAGGCAAGTCCCAGCTTTCTGCTTGAGCACGTTACCTCCATGAGGTTTGGGAGGGTGGTGTTCGGGAAGGTGGCAGTGACCTCGAGGGGAAAACTCCTGACACCTCACCGAGGACATACCTTCACTAGGAGGCGGAATATCTCTGGAAGACAGTGCTGCAGGTGAGGATGCCCTGTGGTGGCAGTGCGGGATGCCCTGCAGGAGGCAGCTAGGGAGGCCTGGGGCATGTGGCCGGCAGCGCCTGCTTGGCCTGGGCCAGGTCCACCACCTGGGGTGCAGGCAGGCCATGCGTGTGTCCCCATGTAGTGACCATGGTGACAGAGTACCCAGTGGCACTGGGTCGGGTGGGGGGATTGCTGAAAGTGTGGCCAAGCCATTTCTGTGGCTGTTGGGACAGCGGTTTCTGGTGTCATAATAGAGGATTTGTTTCTGATCCTAAAACCCTGGAAACGTTAAGAGGGACTGCTTCCAAGGCCAGATTTTTATGCTCTATTCATGACACTTGTATCATTTGGTGTTTTAGCTGTTGATTTCATCACTGCCCCCAAATGCCCAGAGATACAGCCACTGAGATCATTGGCCAACTGCTCTTCCAATCATAATGCGGCAGTCGCTACGCGACGAGCTCCCGTGGTCGGTACGTCACGTGAGGCCGCTGGTGTCGCCTGCAGGATCATTGTTGTGCCTTGAAACCTGGGACCCTGACTCCCGACTGCTGCTCACAGAGGCAACCATTCCACGGCCACGGCTCTGAGATTTTCTTTAAAACAACTCGAGGGTGGAAAAGTAGAGTTAACTCCTTGCTAAATCTTGCTTTAAAGACGCTAAATTAGCCTTCTCAGTGAGTCATTCTTATTGGCCTGGCGATGCCACACTAGGGGGCAGTACTGACCTATGGCTCCGGAGTCCCAGGTCACTGCTGAGTGGACGAAGTCGGATGGAGCATCTTGGGAAATGGCTGTCCTGATTTTCTCCCTGCGCGCGCCGACCACACTGGCTGGGCGCTGTTTTTAGTGCAACCCGACATGCAGTATCTTCCATCTGCCCAAAGCCCAGACCCTGGTCCTAACAGCACCGCTGCTGAATCCACGGGCACACACCTCAGCTAGAATGTCACCCCAGGAAAATGCGCATGGTGGGCCGATCGCGGGTACCAGTCCAGGGCAGCGGGGAAGCGTGAACATGAATGCGTCACAACAGCTGGCTCGTAAGATTCTTTGTTTGGGACCCACAGTTTACTTCCCAGAATGAATTTTAAATATACCAACTGCTAATGTTGGAATATGTTCTTTATGAGAGACGTTTCAATACATACTTAGAAGTTTTACCTAAAAGCTTTTGTTGGAAAGTTAGTATCTTTTATTAAAAGGTCATGAAGTTTCATGTGTATGTTATCAATTATGGCACATATATATATGGGCTGTTTCAATTATGTGTGCCTGTACAAACATACCTACATAGCCTTCATTTTTATCTCTAGACATAGAAACATAAAAATTCCAGTGTGGGATGGAAAAATTTTAAATATATCATTCTAAGTGTATTTTTCTTATCACCATGTACCTATCAGAGACTCCATTGGGGCTCAGCCTGAAGGTTGAAAAGAAAGGTTTGCATATGGGGCCGGGCTGGCAAAGTTGAAAAATGTGGGAAGAAGATTTTCAAAACTTTTTCTTCCCTTTCTCCATATCTGAGTAATAAGCAGATCAATCGGTGAGTATTTCCCATAAATTCATTCCTTATGTGGCTCGTTACTTCCTGGTATCAACGTGTCCTTTTGATTGAGTGACAAGAGTCTTAAATTGCACGCCAGTCTGCCTCTGACATCTCCAAAGGTATGCTCCCTCCTTTGAAAGCCTCCCCCCACCTGGTGGCTAGAATAAATTCCTCCCCTAATATGGAGTTGCAGGGAAAAGCAAGATGAAGACGATTTTATGTATATTCGTTATACTCGTGTGGTGCCTGGTCTCCCCATCTGGCAACCATCTTTTGTGAAGATCAAAGGCTTCCAAGCCTCTGCTTCCCTATCCCCACAGTTCACTCCTGTGAGATGGGTTAGCAGTGCGCGTGGTGCTCCTGGGCTGGCAGCACGCTGGGCAAGGGCTGCCCCAGCCCCACTTCTCACCAACACTCTGCGGGGAGATGGTAAGAGGGTCCCTGCTCCAGGTGCAGGCCAGACAGTGTCCTTGACACCCTTTCTGAGCGTGTGGAATCACCTGGCAGGCCTGAGCGCTCTCTCAGTGGCTCTTCTCTTAAGATCTCCCTCTGTTGTGTTTGTCCCACAAGTTTGGGTGAGGAGAGTAGAAAAGCCGCCCTGGAGAACTACAGCTCCACGATGTCATGGAGAGAATGGGGCGGCTCCACCGGCCTCTGTTGCGCACCCTCCCTGGGCCTGAGATGGAACACGTGCAGGCCATGAGCAATACTTGCTCACCAGAGGTTGGATACTAAATATTTTCACAATGTCATGAGCAGAAGTGGTTATGTCGGGCAAGCTCCACTTTTAGAAGTCCTGGGTTGTTTTTTAAGTGCTTTCATATGTATTATGTTGTTTTAAGAAACATCTGTATGATATGTAAGGCAGAACTCACACAAACACGCGCATATTTTGTGTGCATGTGCTGGCTTAGTGCTTGCCAGGCTGGTGCAGGGGGGATGCAGAGGGGCGTGTCCACCGTGCCTCTGGGACTGGAAGAACCACGCATCTGCCCTGAAGCTCCCAACGAAGAGCAGAGGGGCCTGGCCCACATTCGGCCCCTCCTGCAGGAGGCAGGACTGAGCGCGGGGGCGGCAGCCGTGGAGTGAGGAGCCCCGCACAAGCCCGTGCAAAGCACGTCAGGCCAGTGAGCAAGTAGGTCGGGTCCTCGCGTGCTCCCTGAGCCGGGACACGGCCCCTGGGGGCTGGGATCCACATGCTTGTTAGGGGGGCCTCATCAGAGGCTCCTTGCCTGCACTGGTTTGCATGCTTGTTTAGCCTCTTCCATTTGCAGACCATTCAAGAGGGAGAATATTCTATGATTATTGATAGATGGTCAGTTTTTATTGATGAGTGGGTATGGCTGCTCACATCATGAATGGAGATTCCATGTCAATTAATTAAGTTTAAAAATTAAATATAAAATTAAATTATATTCTATGTCTGGCCACGCTGAAGAGCGAGTGCTTCCCATCTGTTGTAGGAAATGCTCGGAATGCTTGGGAAAACAATCCATCCCGATGATGAGTTACGGGCAGGCCCGTAGGCATGTGTTCCGTGAATTGCCCCTCCGTCCGTGATTGCGTTTGTACCTGTCCAAAGGTTGAGTCCCTGGAACAGCTGTGTGAAGGGCAGCCGGGAGCCTGGGGGTCCTGGATGCCGGCATGAGAGCCCCAGAATTGTTATTTGATTACCCAGGGCTTTCCCCGCCAGCGGCACTCCTGCGTCAGCATAGCCCCGCTTTGTGCTGCTCTGGTTGGGCTGGAGGTGTGCAGGAAGGGGTCCCCTTCAAAGGTGCACGGCCTGCAAACGCGCAGGCACGAGGATGTCTGCTGGTTCCCCCCGGGGGGGCCTGGGTGACCACGGCGAGCCAGAGCCCATGAGCTGGGTGCTGGTGTGGCCCCCCCACACCCCAGGACCCCACATCTCCCCCACCATCCCTGCCACAGTCGCCCCCACAGTGGTGACTCAGTTTACCAGGGCTCTGCCTGATCCTGTGCCCCCTGCAGGCACCTGCCTGGCCTCTCAGCCCCACAGTCCCCGGGATGCAGCTGCCGATCCCCGGTGGCCGAGGCAAGGGTGAGGCAAGGGTGAATCGCAGAAGGACGGAACCCCTTTTCCCAGTGCCCCCCAAGCCCTCCACTGTGGACCCACACTGCACATGCAAGCAGTGTCACCACAGCTCCGGAAGCCGGTCAGGCCAGTGTGGAGGGTTCCCAGGCTGCCACACCCGCCTCCAGGCAGCGAGGCCTGGCAGGCGTCCGTGGGCCTGTGTTGCACTCCTCGCCTTCAGCAGGCCCTGGGCACCCTGAGCCTGCAACAGAACGCACCCCGCCTGCACCCACCACCCAGCCCCGCTGCTGTGTCCCGAATGCCAGGAGGCCCAAAGGCCCCAGCTCCCAGGGATCTCCTGCCAGAACTATACTCCTGAATTCAGGTGGCCGAACAGTAACGTTGGTATTAATCATGACGGCAGTAAAATAGAAGCTTCCTTTTGTAGGAGAGGGGAGGACGGAAATCTCGAAAATAGGGGAAAAATCGTCTTTCCCATGCCTTAAGAAAAGTCGAGTCGAGTGCAGTTGATAGAACTTGATCACGAGCCAGTGGGAGTATGAAAATGGACTCAAATTGGGAAAGTTTCAGAACCACACTTGTGACAGTTTCCAGAACATGTATAATGCTCATGGGGTTGAAAGAAGGTAATGAGACAGTGGGTTTAAGGCTATCCAAAGTCTTGACCTCAACTGCATTGCAAGGTGGGCATGTGGGGCACATGTGGTCCCCCCGGAGCCATTGCTAAGGATGCTGGCATCTTAACAGTGTCTGCCCCACAGCGTCTCTGCAGTGAGTCCAGTGAGAAGGCCAACCCTACCTGCCCAGGATAAGGCCTCAGCAGGGCCCGTTTACCTGCAGGCCCTGCCCAGCTGGGTTCCCTGAAGCCTTCCCGGAGAGTGAGGCTACGTGCAAAGGACCCTGTAAGGCCCTGCCTCACACCAGCCGAGGTCACTCTAAGAGCGTGGTCCCCAAGCCCTCATCACATGTCCCCTGAAATCACCTTCCATAGTAACCTGTTCCCTCCTACATTTTTATGTCCACACTTAAAATGTCCCACCCTATTTGAGTAGTTGCAAATATGTATACTTTTCGTGAACTACAAATGTTAACATCTTAAAATAAAATTGTCACATCTCTGTCTCAACAGATTGGATGGATAAGACCCATGAGCCATCTTGAAATTTAAGTGTGATACTGAATCAGTGCACTCCGATTTAAAACCAGGTAAACAATCTCAATTTTTAAATATGGCACTGAATTGATACCTACCCTCATCTGTTTAACAACCACAATCTCTCCTTTAACACTTAGAAAACTTTGCTCATCTTTTTCTTTAACTTCCATTTCCATTTTGTTTCCGACACTGATTTTACATAACATTATGCCATTACTAAGTATATTTTCTTCATCATTCATTCATCTTTGTAATGAAAATTTATATGAAATTGGATTTTTGTTTTCTTCTAGAAGTTTTATGTTAGCTTCTCTTTGGATTGAGTCATCTTTAGAAAACTTGTGAAAAATCAAGCAAAACGATGAGAATGTATTACATATTGAAAGTTATTAATCAAAGAATAAAATGTTATTGGAAATAAAACTCTAAATAGAAAGGATGCACACTGAGGTAGGGGAAGGGCACACAGCTGGCAGGTCCCGGCCAGAGCGGTTTCCAGAAAAGTGCATGTGGAAATTAAGTCTGGGAAGCCGTGTGTCCCCTGCAATCCCTCTTCCTTGGGGTGCTTGTATTCTGGGTTGAAGACTGGGCTCTAGGTTACCTGAAGGACGTCCTTTTCCATGTTAATTTGTCAGGAATCAATGTAAGTTCAGAAGGAAGGTTCAGTCATGTTAGATGTTGGGATAGAAATTCTCAACACCCCACAAATGTCTGGACACTGCAGGAAAGTTCAAGGACACCCTGGATGGAGCCGCCCCCCCAGCTAGCCATGGGAGTGTAACTGGTGATGTTTCGGATGAACGGCCACATCTGGGGGCCAATGATGGACACAGCAAAGGCTTCGAGGTTGACCCCCCAGCTCTGCTCGCATCATCACAGAGACGATCAGAATGAACACATAAGCACTTCACACCAAAGAGCACAGAATGCTCCAACAGGGCCTCAGACAGATCTGTGGGCCACGGGAAGGGCTCTGCCAGAGATGCTCTAGGCCCTGGTCACTTGCATCTTGGACATAATACAGAGATTAACTTAATATGTTTTAAGCTCCTGTGTAGCTTTCCAAAAGGGAACCATACTCTGTGAGGTCTCTGCTTTCCATTTTATTCAGGCGTCAGCTCCTGTGCTTCAGAAGGGGGCTCACAGTTCCATAGATGACTGCAAGTGGCAGACGACATGGAGTCCAGAATACTCCCCAGAAAAGAAAGAAACTGCGGCCTTGGGAAACGTTTTAGTGAGCTGAAAGGCCACTCACTACAGAGATGTCCCCTTGCTAGAAGCAAGGCGCTCAGGCTGTGACCACCAGCTGTGGGCTGGACTGGGGAGGCCCTTGGCCAGCAGAGCTCCAGGTGCACAGACTCAGCATTTGAGGGGATGCTTTTTTAAACTCTTTCATTGTGGCATAATTTTAGATTTTTAGACAAGTTGCAAAGATAACTCCATATGCCCTTTAGCCCGCTTCCCTTGCTGTTGACATCCTAGGAACTGGGGTGCATTTGCTAAAACTAATGAATGAACACTGGGACTGGAGTGTTCTGCCTCCAGACACAGTGGCTGGAGGCAGATGTGACGTGCAGCCCTGCTGTCCTTCACCAGGCCTTCTTTCCCGTCTAGGGGCTCTGCTGCCCTTAGTCCCCACACCTCCTCTGGCCCCTCCAATCCAAGGCAGTTTCTCCACCTTACCTGTTTTTTCATGACTCAGTCGGTTTAAAGAATATAGGTCAGGAATCTCATAGGCTGTCCCTCAATTTGAGTTTGTTTGAGGTTTTGCCACGACTCGCCTGGGTGAGCAGGCTGGGAGGAAGACATGGAGAGGGAAGCTGCCTCCACGGGGCACCGAGGTGAGACCAGCCCGAAGTCGTGGCTCAGGGGCGCCCCCAGGTTTCCCCGCTGTGGGGCTGCGGCGTGGCCCTTCCCAGACCCGGTGGTCTGCAAGTGCGTCACAAGGCCGAGGTCTCCCCGGGGGGGAGCATTGGGGAGCGAAGGGCGAGGCCCGCTGCCTGCAGGGGAGCACGTTTACGTCATTCTTTGGAATTCCTCTGTGAAGATCTGCCCCTCCTGTCTCTTTACTTTATGAAATATGCTCTAGTGAGGAAATTCCATCTGTATTTCATAGGCAATAAAATAAACTAATCCTCCTCTACACGGATGGTCAGGAAAGGGAGAAGAGCCTGACACTTGGGGGCCAGACGCCCCTTGTCACATGGGGGGTTGTGTCTGCTTTCTTCTCTTGTCCACGCAGAGCGCACGGCATTCCAGGGCCGTCTTCCTGACAGAGTGAACATGACTGATTACGGCATTTCCAGCGGGGAGCCCGTTCCTAAAGCCTGGGAAAGCCAGCTGAGCTCCGTGACACTTGTTTTAATTTGCGGTCTCGGCATTCAGATGCAACAACCTGCCCTTTCTCCCGGTTAACTCTCGACCAGAGTTGAGTCCTGCTGCTGGCATGTCAACTCGAAATGAAAGTAGCATCACTGGGGTTTTATTTCACAGCTCACGGGCCTTTGCTGCACGTTCACATCAGCCAGTTGCATCTCGTTCAGCGGTCGACAGAGCAGCACAGCCTTCTGGCCAAGGGCACGCTTTGCGGAGTGTTCTCGCGGAGGCGGAGGCGTAAACGAAGCCAAGTGCTAAAAACGTGGATCCTGGTACACACGAGGCTTTAAACAATTGCAGATGGTGAGGGGCCGGCTGTAACTGACGGGAGTATCAGCCCCAGAAAGGCCCTTGACAGGCTTCCTCGCTCAATGATTAATTACCGCGTGCTGTCTCTGGGCATTCCAATTTCCTCTCGCAGCTCCCAGCTCAAGCACAATCTGTAGCTCTTATTACACCGCACAACACAGGAAATGTCTTCTCACTGCCCTGTCCAAGGACCACTCGCGGCTGGGAAAGCCGCTCAAGCAAGTCTCCCTCTGACAGGTTGGGTCTGGGGAGGACCAGGCCCGAGGAACCCAGGACGGACGGACCCCACCACAGCATGCCCCTGCTTTTGTTTCCTCCTTCCCAGCTGACAGTGACTTACAAATGGAGGTGGCCCGTGGCTGTCAGTAAGGCTCCGTCTCTGCAAGGAAGGGCTACCTGCAGTGGCGATGGCTTTGAGGATGAAAACGAGTTCTCTGTTTAACTCTGTTCCTTTTACCAAAAGCGTGTTTGCAGTAGCATAACGGGTAGCACAGGCACCGAGACATGTGTCATCAGGCTGCAGAGGTGCCGCTTCCATTCTGCACCCACTGCCGTTCCCTCCCCTGGCTGTGAGGGGCTCCATACCTCCTCCCCCGTCCCAAGAGGTCCAACAGCTTCTCCAGGGCTCAGCCGGTGGTATCGGCCACAAGGAGGGGAGCAGTGTGACCAGGGGGTTTCTTAGCCTCATGAAAACCAAAGCAGTAACTCTGGGTCTTGGCATTTGGACAGAAGCTCTTTACACCTGGTGAACATCTTAATAAGTGTGGCTTTTAAGTGAGTTGCCGTATTACTATGATTTTTTACAGCTTTACAGAGTTCCAAAGCACCCAGTTGTCCAGCACCTGGACTCCCTGGGGAAGTGGTATCCCCCAGGGCACCACGGGCCCCAGACCCAGATGAGACCAGGTAGCACCAGCACTGGGGAAGCAAGCCCAGACTTCGGCCGGGCAGTGAGCACAGGTGCAGGATGCACAGCAATAAAAATGGTAGCTCACTTGCAAAACTAGGGATGGGAGTGGCCAACACCCCCACTTACCTGTAGATGCTGAAAATGGCTGATCATTTTGAGGAACAGCGTTGTTCCAGGCAAAACTTGTCCCTCACCCTATCTGAGATAGAGGATGTTATTCAGCCGGGGGCCTTCTGCCTCCTTCCTGCTGCTCAGTGGCTTGAACACCCTACTCCCTCTCTCTTGTCCAGGAAGCAGCTGCATGAGCAGGGATGCGAAATTCTCAAGTGTATGGGTCCCTGACATTACAAGGCTGAGCTTCACTTGCTCCTTCTTGGCAATGGAACCCAAGTAAAATGCAAGACTCTAAACGTCCTGCACCAGTGGACGCCCGGCCCTGTGCACCATCTGAGCCCAGCTAGAGAAGGCCTAAGTTCTGCCACACCTATAAAACAGAGCTCCTTGAGCAGGGGCCCTGGACAGTGGGGTCTGGCCAGCTTGCTGGCCTCAGAGTCTGTTCGTGGGGATTCTCAGGCAAGGGGTGGCAGAGGGACACCACGGCACAGAGGCCACTTTGGACTCAAAATAGCTGAGTCCAGCAGTCCAGCAGCCCCAGTGCAGTGTGCCTGTCCTAGAAGGGCGGCCACAGACCCCAACAAACTGAGGACTCAAGCGGCAGGGCACAGCCCAAGGCCTGTTGTGGGGGGCACTCACTAGAACAGCTGACCAGGTCCCCAGGGCGCGAGGCTCATATGCCCAGACGTTGATGGGAAAGGGCATGAATGCCCTGACATGTCACTAGGGGCAGTCAACCAAAGAAACTCAGGGCAGGAAATTCCAACAGCCAAAAATACAATAATGGAAGAAGATATCAACTGCAGTTCTCAGGGAAATACAAATCATAACCTCAGATTTACAAACATTCAAAAGCCCTGATCAAGATTGATGTCCGGGAATTGTTTGAGAAGGACAGGTGGGCCCGGGTCAGGCTGTCACCAGGTCAGCTCTGCTGGGGAAGGCTCAGGCCAACAGAGGCGGGCCCTGCAGGAGGGGCCCCAGGAGCCAAGGGCCCCCGCCTCACACACGCTGGCTCCTCGACAGGGTCTGAGTAGTAATGCAAAGTGACACCCACACAGGGCCACGGTGATATCCAGCGGACACAGGCATCCTTCAGTCTAGACTGCCTGAGACACTGGGGAGTCTACGCTTTTGTTATTTTGAGGAAACACACTCCCTCGTGAAGAAAGTCTTTTTTGATCAAATTCTAATGTCAAATTCTCCATGGCTCTTTGGTTTTGAACAGCAAGAGTCCTGTTTCCTTTCTCAGACAATTAGCATGCAGACTTTTACATCAGGGTCCCCAGTGTCCCCGGGCAGCGGCTGGACGCCACGGCAGGCAGGAAATGCACAGCTGTGGGCTCGTCTGAGGCCGGCTGGCCCTGGACATGGCGGCCTGGGACGCAGCTCTTCCAGTGCCCCCCTAGTGGAGGTGCACCTTTATCCTGAGACACTGTCTGGGATGAAGATCACCTCAGGCCTGCCAGGCCACTAGCCAGGAAACTGGCAATGTGAATGCCAGCCCCAGGTCTCTGGCCAGAAGCACCCCACAGTCATGGAAAGCAAGCTCATCTTCCTGGAGTTCCTCCTGCTCCTCCACCAAGCAGGGTGACCAGACCTGACCTGCCCTGTGATTGTTCAACTGGCTGCGGCAGCCTAGTTTTACTGCCTGCAAGTGAAGAGGGGAAGGAAACACATCTAATGGGCTGCAAGTTTCAGACCTCAGCCCCCTTCACCAGCCCCGCAAGCAGAAAGCGGTGTGCACGAGAGAGTGAGGGCAGAGCAGCTGAAGTACGGAACTGGGGCCACCGTTTGCACCCCCATATGTGAGAAGGGCCATCACGAGCTGGCATGGAAACCTGAGCCTTTGGTCTCCAGATCTCATGTGGCTCTTTCTCCCACAAAGCCCTGGCCCATACGTACTTCAGATGCCCCCTAGTGTTGGGGCAACTGCTTAATTGATCAGATATTTTCAACAAGTTCAACTGGAGCTCTAGGCAACTCGTACTTGAATGAATTAGAAATGTTTGGCTGACTCAGCTCATTTGACCTGCTAGGGAAAAAATTAATTTGCAGACCATCTGACACTCAAAGAGTTAACCTGCCCAGTGTATAAAGGACTCAATAGTGAATAACAAACAGCAAACGTCCTAATGGGAAAATAGACCAAGGACATATGGAGACAATCTGGAAGAAGAAATATAAACTTACATATAAGAAATATACAGGAATGTCTGTCCACTAGTGATCAAATTTAAATTTCTGTACATTTAAACAGAGATGGCATTTCCCACTGACCTGTTTGGCAAAGATTTAAGAAGTGATCTTGTATGTTATGGTGAAGGGATAGGACAGCAATCACTCTCAAACACTTGGTGGGAACATGAATTGGAGTAAGCGTTTTGCAGAATAATTTGGCAACATGTTTTCAAAGCTTTAAAGATTTGCACACCCAGCAATAATTCCATTTCTAGGAATTTTCCCATAAAAATCATTGGACAAATGTGCAACGGTTTTTAACAAAGCTTGTAACAGAGAAAAATTAGAAACAACTTTATTATCCAAAAAACATGGGTTTGATTAAATAAAGTGTGGCCTAGCATTATAACAGAATTCAATGTAGTCTTTAAAAATAAGATGAAGGTGTTTATTTACTGACATGGAGATATGTTCATAATATATTATTATATAAAAAACTACAAATTATATGAGCTCATTTAATAAAATGTGTAAGGATAGACAGAAGTAAAACAAAAAGTCTGAAGAAAACCTGGTGTAATGTCAGGCTTTGCAGAGATGCTCTGTAGGTTATGGAATAGGGGATATTTCATGTTTCTGCATTTGCTATTGTTCTTCACTTACAGTGGATATTAATTACTTTTATAATCAGGAAAAATAGTTATTCAACTTTACAAAAGGTGGGCTACCTCCTTGTAGCTTGTGAGAACCTGGTGAAGACCAGGAATTATGTCTCCTGGTTAATGTAGCTCTACTTTCCTGGAGAGCTGTTTGCAATAAAGCTCCTGTCTCTCTTCCTTTCATTTTAAAAGCCTTCTTGAATCCAGGCTATTTGTATTCCCTTAACCTTATGCAACATGCAGCTTTGGGTAGCTATTATGGACACAACCCATTTTTCTCTGGTTTTCTTCATTTTTCTCCTTTCTTCTACAAGAGAGAATGTGGAATTCACCTTATCCTTCTTTTAACTAGTTAAAATATGTTCTGTTTTATGGTAGTAAATCCCTGTTGATTGGCCCTTTCTTAAAAAGGCACCAAATGTTTCTATAAATATCTGTAATATTTCATTTCTCTTCTGAAAAATTTTCTTCATAAATGTCTTCAACCTCTAGTCCTTTTAAGCTTTGTAAGGTTGGCCTCTACAAAATGTTACCTGACTTTGATACATTAAGCCCATTTGCTTTGCAAAAAAAATTTTTTTAAAGGTACAGGCAGTGCATGATACCAAAGAGCTACTGACTTGAACAGATGAGAATGTCCTTTTTCCGTCCCAGGACCCAGTCCAGAATCCCATGCTTCATTCAGGGCTCACACCAGTTACGGGTTGAACAGTGTCCCTCCAAATTTTATGTGTTGAAATCCTAACTCCCTGCACCTCAGAATGTGACATCATTTGGAAATGGGGTCTTTACATAGGTGATCAAGTCAGAGCGGGTCTGGCAGGATGCGCTCTTGCCCAGTGGGACCCATGTCCTTGGCGGAGAAGGTTTGAGCCAAGAGACAGACACGGGGAAGGTGCACGCACAGCAGCAAGGCCACATGAGGTCTGGGGAGGAGGGGGCCTGGTGGGGGCCTCGGGAGGCACCATTCCTGCCCGCAAGGGTCCTGGAAGCTGGCCTCCAGACGGTGAGACAAGACACTTCCCTCGTGCCAGCCCCCAGTCTGGGGTCTTCTGTTGTGTGGCCCAGGCAGGCTCATACACTTGGCTCTCACATTCCAGAACTATCTGAGAGTCCCAGTCAGTTACTAGAGGAATGCCACTCAATTCGGGTTTGTCTAGCATTTTCTCAAAGGTGGATGTTATGAACTTTTGGTGAGAATGGCACAGAAAAGAGCTGTTCCCTCCCAGGGCAGCAAGCCGAGGGTCTCATGGCGATTCCATGTCCCCCCCTCAGACGTCTGCCTGGGGTCTGCCACTCTGCTTGGTTAGCATGGCAGAGCCACCACTAAGATCCTGCTTTGATGACTGGGCTCAGGGGAAGCTGGGCCAGAGGTGTGCGGGACTCTCTGTGCCATTTTTTGAACTCTGTAGGTCTGGTATTAGTTCAAAATAACACGTGAAAAAAACCCAGTAGAATTCCGTCAGTCGGAGAGCCATCAGGCCCTGGGCATTTTCTGAAAGGGATCCTCTCAAAATGCTTGCCAGCACAGACACCTCCCAATCCAGATCCTGAGATGCGGGGGTGGGCAAGGCTGGGAAGGGCCTTCTGGGGTGGAGGGGGCCCGCCAGCCATGGGGGAGAAGGCAGATAGAGGTGGCGGGCTGGCAGCTGCTCGGGGGCTGGCCTTACGCTCCCAGGGCTCAGGAACCTGGGCGGGGGCACTTAGGGTGGAGGGGCTGCATGCCCATGCTGCAGCCAGCTTGCTCTGCATGGAGCTTGAGCCCCGGTCGAGCCTTGCTGGTGATCTGAAGAGGGGGCAGCAAAGCTGGATGCCACCCAATGGGGCCCAGGGTGCCCGCCCGCTGGGGAGCCAAGGTGCAGGCCCTGGTCTGGTCTGGGGGGCAGCGGTGCCCGGGGGCTGTGCCAGCCAGCCTGGGCTGTGCACCGGGGTCCTGACTGCACGGGCTCCTTGGCCCTGGGCCTGGTGTGGATGGGCAGATGGCCTTACGGTGAGGCACAGACTCCCGAAGCCACAGCAATGGGCTGGGCTCCACCCTCATGGGAGGAGAGGGGCTTCTAACCTGGGGTGCAGTCCCACTCGGTGCAGTCACCCTGCTTCAAGGGCAGGAGCTGTCCCCCAGTCACCTCGGGGCTGGTTGCAGGGGCAGCCGGGTAGCCAGGTTGAGGCGGGATTCCGCCAAGCTGCCTTGGCAGGATTCCTGCTGGGCCAGGCTGAGCAGCCCTGCAGGCAGGGCCCAGACCCCAGGGGAGGGCAGGGCTTGCACCGCCTGACCGGAGGGGCTCTGCCAGTTGTCAGACAGGCCTGCACACGGCGTGGGACTAAGAGGAACCGTATTCCATCCCCACCCTTCAGGTCTCAGGCGCTCAGTGTACAGTGTAGACAAGACCAAGAGGGGAATGACAGGCGGGCAGGGGGTCCTGAAGGCACCAGGGGTCTTGACCCCAACAGCCAGCCAAGGAGCCTCTGCCCCTCCCCCCCCTCCCAACCCTCCCTCTGGGCATTCCACCCAGGAGATGCCCTTAGGGGTAAGAGACCTGGGAAGTTGAAGGAGGTCTCCCTTCGCTTTGCATCTATGATTAGAGATTGAGCTTTGAAAAAATAGGGGAGAAATGACCCCTGCAGTGGCAATCAGCCGATTCAAATTTTTGTTTAACTACTTTGTTATTCAATTATTTTCTTTGCTTTTCTAATGAAGGAGAAGAGAAGTTCATGTTTCTTCAATGACCCTCATGGTAGACAGGCATTAAATATATATGGCAAGCTGGGGTCCACAGCAAAGCTTGAGGCCAGCAGCTGTCGGTGGCCAATGCCGAGCACACATTGAGGGAGGTGGAGGGTGGGGGAGCGGAAACAGGCCTGCGGCCGCTCTCCTGAGCTCTCCACACTCTCACGGGTCACTTAGAGATTTTTGTATGTAATTACTCATAATAATACCCACCACTCAGCCGCTGTCCAGGTGTCCCATAGAATTCAGGGCCCACGAGGATATACCCAAGGCTAACAGCAGGGGCCTTGCCCAACTGTGGGCAGAGTGCAACGTACTTCCAAGAGGTTTCCACTTTGCCCTGGCACAGACCCCTCTGGCATCCTCTTTGGGTACCCTAAGTTTGTGGATCCCCAAAACTCTCAGTCCTGACAGGACAATAGCTACATGCCAGCTAGAATTAAGAGTAAGATTGGTCCTATCTTTCTCATTTACAAGAAACAGAATGATAAAATTGCCAAAAGATGAATTTAGAATGTCCACTGACAACAGGCCTGTAACAGAGGAAAGAGACCCACAAGCACGTTATAGGAGGTGTGATTGAATTTGATTTGATTTGGAGTTTTCCTGACAAAGCTCAAACCTGCAGCAGCACTGCGGGCTGTTAGTGGTCCACCTGGGCAAATTTGATTTCCTGGAGATTATGCATAAAGTGAGACCAGGTTCTGAATATTTACTCAAAAAATGACATCACATGTTGTCTTAAGTTTCCATCTCTCTTTTGAATCACTTTTTAAAATATTACAATATAACATCCACTTAATTTCCACAAATTCCAATCCTAGTAGCGACAGACAAATAGACAACATGGTTGCTATTTATATTTATCAACAACACATTGAAACCAATGAAACAGAAGCATGGTGAAATGGGAATCTTTCGAATAATGATAAGGGCCACACCGAGAGCCTGTGTCCCAGCACCCCTCCATGCCAGGCGCCCTGCTAGATGCCTTTGGAGACGAGCCGTGCTCTTCAGATCGTCACCGTCGTACTGAAACTTACTGCCTCCACCTGCACAGCTCGGCCTTCTCAGGCAGGCGGCCTGGGGATGTCGCCAGTGGTTGTTTCTAGAGGACCGACCTTCCTGGCCTTTCTCCCCACCCTGACTCACTCACCAAGGGAGGGAAGAATCGCCTGCGGGTGGTTTTGGGAGGCGCCCGGCCTTGTTCTGCGGAGCACCTTCCTTCCTCCTTCCTGAGCTGCAGGGAACTGGGTGTTCTGTCCCTTGGCCACGTGGGCTTAAGCCTGAGCCACACATGAGGCCCGTGGCTCATCAGCCTATTCCAGGAAGAAACCTTGGTAAACTCCTTAGGTCGCTGGCCCGATGCCCCTTGTCTGACCACCTCTGTCAGACACAGAAGGGTATTGTGCTTCCCTCTCCTTTTTTATTTCTTGATTGGCTTTGAAATTGGAAAAGGAAAGGACTGGTGTTCATGCTGCCGCCCTTTAAATCCCTGAAAAGAGTGGTCCGCACCAGATGTGAGGGTGGGGACTGGGTGGCCTGCCAGGGGGAGCAGCGCACGGAGGGGCATATACTCAGCCGGCAGGCAGACGGCAGCACACTGAGGTTCGAAGCTGATGTAAGCTATGGATGGTTCCCCCATTACACCCCCAAGAGGCCGTGTGGAATCTGATTCAGTTGTCCCGACCATCCTTAATTATTTACAAGTACCATGTTCTTCTCCATAAATCCCAAAGTCTGAGTGCCTGTAGGAAACCTGCTTAGATTCTGTTTCTTTGGTCAGAACCAGTCCCAAAGCAGCTCGGCAGATGTATGTACGGGAGCTCAGACAGAAAGATGCCTCCGCTCTCCTAGCTGATCATCCCCCACTCAGAGTCCATGGAAGGGGAGAGCCAGCTAGCCCCACAGTCTCCCAGGGCCCCTTGGTCTGCTAGGGAAGGCAGGCTGCATTTCCAGGGCAGCTGGGAGGCACGTAAGGCAGGGTTCTGACCGATGCTGAGCTGCGAAGGGCTCAGGGTGTCTGCTCCAAGCCGTACAGTCGGCAGATGTGGAGACTCAGGCCGCGGCTGCCACGTCCCATCCCCAGGCCACAGGATGAGTTTACCATCTCTGGGAGCCTAGGGTCAGCCCCACCCAGGTATTTATCCAGTATCTTTCCTCACAGATGGCTGTCCTGCAACCTCGTTTGCCCTGGCCCCCCCAACAAGTAGCAAGAAACCTAGTGCTATAGGTTTTGGTTATCAATTCAACCCCTATCAGGACAACCAGGACCAAGAAAAATCCGTATTCCAGCCTACCACATCCCATCCAGGCCACCATCAAAACTAGCCTCTCCTGGGTCCCATTCAGTTGCTTCTGAGGTCCCCTGCCAACTGGACAGCTTCAGCCGGAGCGAGGAGCTTTGGAGAGCAGACTGTGCCTGGTCTCGGTGAGCCCGCATGGATCTGAAGTGACCCCGTGTCCGTCCACCCTTGTTTGACAGACCCTCAGAGATCGTGGCATTGCATCTACCAACAATGTCCAGAATATTGTCACTCCAAGGAAACAATCTTTTTCCCACATGCAGCAGTTTCCACATGACTTTTGGGTCACAGTGGCACTCTCACTTCCACCAGAACCTGCTCCCTGTCCTCGCCTGTGTGCAGATGGCATTGCCCCGCATTCCTGGGCAGGCCGCCTCTTGCGGAGCCCCGCGGGGGGCCTTGCCGGGTGAGCAGGCCTGGCAGCCCCTGTGCACACCTGTTTCCCGTCCCCCGGAGCCCCGCACTCTCCCCACCCCCACCCGTACCCCCTTCTGTGTGCCTTGCCTGGCTACCGTGGGGGCTGTTTTGCATTTTAACTCTTTTTCTGGTCATTCCTGCCCCCGGAGCCTGCTGGGCCCAGCGACTGCCCCTCAGGCCCACATCTCACTCTCTGAGCTCTCACGCCATTACGCACTCCACTACCTTTCTGTTTGCAATCTGCACTTAGCCTGTTGGCCGAGGGGGAGGTGGCTGGCATACTGTGGGGCTGGGACTGACTGTCCAGTTGCTAAACACCTAAATCACACCATACGTGGACTGCACATCAGTTTCCTGGGAAAATTCAGCCCTTTCCAGACAACCCCGCCTGTTAAAGTATTACCAACATTCTCTGTGAAATTCTCCGGGGGATGTTTGCCATTCCTTGTTTCCTGCCAGGCATCACACAGACCTCTCCCCCTCAGCTTGCTGTTCCCCATGGTGACCAGTCCAGGGACTGTCCCAGGCCTCCGTGATGGAAGCCAAAGGGGGATGTCTTGCCTCCCCTTGCTTCCTGGAAGCCTGGGGTTTGGCATGTGACTGTCCCACCCAAGACCTGATGGCAATAGTGGCTTGGCATTCTCGGACTGGTCCGCAGGGACTGCGGGAAGGCCGGCCACAGGGCTGTGGCGTACACCTCAGCAGTGACTCCCGGCCCCTCACCCCCTGCCGTTCCCATTCCTCACAGGACCCCCGAGCCACCCATCTCCTTTCTGCACCCTTCCTTGCCTAAGGTAGCAAGAGTTGGTTTCCACAGCTCTGACCACAGCCGCTGAGTGAGTCTCATGGGAAAATTTTGAAGTAAATGGAAACCTAAGCCGGCTCTCTATTTGACAGCCGTTCTCCACCTCCCCACGTGGTGTGGGAAGGCTCTGAATCACAATAGTCCGTAACTCCCATACCATAGTGCCGATACTACAGATGAGCAGCCAGGCAGACTTACTTGGCCAAATCATGTTTCCCATGTTTCATATCACCATTAAGGGCCATATTAGCAAATGAACAGTCTTACTGGAAATGTTCACATTACTTTTCATATCTGCATTTGAATACTGTTTTTATATCTTAAGATAGGATGGAAATTTCAGTTTTTAAACTCAAAGGCATCTTGTTGAACAGCATTATCATTGTTTTCCAGTGACAGTCTATTTAGCTCCTGTTTCTGCTCCCTCGGTGGGCTTAAGATCAGTAAATTCACTACCTACACCTCAGATGCTTCCACTTAGAAACAATTTATTTCCTACAATTTGTTCCCTACATTTGTGTATAAATGTTACACTACCCGTTGCCTCAAAATTGTTTTAAAACCTTCCCCTGCTTCACAAGGATACTGGGCACAGGCTGATGTAACTCGGTGAGCTGCTCACTGTTGCTATTTAACTTATTTATCCATTAAGATGCTGACACAGTGCCTCTTTGTACCTTCCTCTCTCCTTTCAGGTTAGGGCCAGTAGCCACTTGTCTGCAGGAACTGGGCACTTCCAGTCCTGGGCTCTGAGCCTGCTGCTGGAGAAGGTGGCTGCTATATTCCAGAACTGCGCGGGGCATGCAGCCACCACACGGGTTCAGTGCCCAACAGTCTGCCCCTGGGAGCTTGGAATAGATGTCTCAGCCATATCCCTCTTCATGGAGGCCCGCGGGAACCTCTGCAAAGGATCCCACTGCGCTAACACGTCCTGGGATTTTGAGATGCACACTCCCTGGTTCCCTCCCACTCCACAGATCTCATTTCATGACCCCTTGGTGAATTTAAAGAAGGCTGCTTCTGATTTTTAAGTTTCAAAGGAATGAACATGCTCAGAGAGCATACTTTTGACTTCCTATCTATTTATAAGGAAAATTAATTGCCAAATTTAGTTATGTGACATAATGAGTTACAAGAAATATATATTTGGTCCTTCAGATGATGAAAAATGTATTTCTCAGGGATATTTGGTCTGCATTCCCAGTTTCTGAAAACATTTTAGAGCCTTAAAGGTGAAATGGGGCCTTGTCATGTTAATGAGAGACTTTCGACCCACCCAAGGGCAGGAGGTTGAATCAGCCAATGGCTATGATTTAGTTGATCATGAATATGCAATGAAGCCCTCACAAACACCCCCGCAAGATCTCATCCCCCCAGGATCCTGCGTCTCTGTCGGGGAGGAGCTTCTACGCTGAGGACCAGACGCTCCCATGGGCCATTGAGCCAGGCTTCTCGAGGACAGAAGTTTCTTTATTTGGGAACTTGCCCTGTGTCTCTCTTCACCTGGCTGTTAACTTGTGCCCTGTACAGTATCCTTTATTAAACTGGTATTTTCCTGAGTTCTGTGAGCCGCTCTAACAAATTAATCGAACCAAAGAGGGAGGTCGTGGGAACCTCCAATCTGTAGCCAGTAGGCCAGAAGCACAGGGAACTGCCTGGGCTTGTGACCTGCGTCTGGAGTGCGGGGTGGGGGCAGTCTTGTAGGATGGAGCCCTTAACCTGGGAATCTGGTGCTGTCTCTGGGAAGCACCTGCTGGTGTCTGAGGATTGCCTGGTGTGGCTTGTGAGAAGACCTCCTCCCATACACACTGACCAGACAGTACAGGTGTACCTGCTCAGTGTTCCAGCCAGTGTGACCTCCTCTTCCCTTTTAGATACATGTCAAGGGTCTTAAGCATCCATAAAGCCACCTAACCAAGTCGGTGGGGCACCAGAGAGGAGAATTTTCAAGAGGTTATATGGAACCTTACAACCCTTTGGACTAGTGATCAACTTCAAATTATTTTGGAAAGCTCAGTTGAATACATCCTTTAAAAGGATGTCTCTTGGGCTAATAGAAGGAGAAAGAGGACAAACCTGGAGATGCACTTATATGAGATCGCCAGGCCAGGCCACCATAAATACCCTAATGTCAGAGAATATGTTTTTTTTCCCCAAGTTCGTGAATCAAGTCAACCTACCTGAACTTTGTGTCTGGGTCCTGTTAATACACTTTCATATAAAAAAGCCAATAAAAGATCTAGCAAAATAAAGCATTCAGTGAAGAGAGTCTGCCTCTCAAGTTCTGAAGCCGTTTCACCATGAGGGTTTGTAGTCTGGGACCTGCGCACTGAGAATAATTCTGCGGGTTCATTCCCATTAGTTGGACCTGAAGGGTCTTCTGTTTCTTGTTTTGCTTTAAAAAAAAATAATAAAGCACATTTACTGCTCCTAAATTGGGCATTTGTTATTTTAACAGGTATTTGTTTTTAAATATGTCTAAAGAGAATCCAAAAACCTGGAGTCCTTGGGAAGATTTTCCTAAATGAGAAACAGAAGCTTTGAGACATGAATTATATCATTCTTTCAGAATATTTCAAGAGACTTTTTAATTGCCACAGAAAAAATGTAGGCTTGTTGAGTCTTCTTCGGTGTCTAACTATGGCATAAAATCAGTGAGAAACTGAATTTCTGAAGTTGATCTGCCCCCCAGCTGCTGACGCTCACACAGAACTCGGCATATGATGCCTCCTTCTAGTTTCAAGATACGAAGGTACTGTCTCTAATAATTTCCAAAGGTTAACCCCTAATTCTTTTTATGTATGCATGAATGTATTTCATTTTGTGATAATAAAGGTAAAACATTTAAAAGGCAAAAAGGATATCTAAGTGGAATCAAAATGCAAATTACAGAAAACATTAGTTTTCCCTCGTGGTGCAAAGCCCAGTTGAAACTGTTAGAGAACTGCTGGACGTCTTCACCTCGGTCCCCTATGGTGAAGCAGTGTCCACAACCACCCAGGCATTGGATGCCTCCGCCAGTTGTTCAAGTTCGGCTTCTTGAGGCAATTAAAGCCTCTGTCTAACGAGCTGGAGCACATCCTCCAAGCCCCAGGGTGACAAGCAGGGGCATCAATATCTAGGCATCCTCAGAGATATCACCCAGAGACAGCCCCCCAGCAAGTCCCAGGTGGGAGAGGGGACCCCGAGCTCTGGAAGAGCAGCTGTGCTGGGTGCTGCAGCTTTTCATGGAGACTCGGGCTGGAGAGTCCAGAAGAGGCTTTGCCCTTCACCCAGCTGCCCACTGTACAGAACCTGGACCATTAAGAACACCATCTCTGGAAACTCTGCCACTTACTTTCTGAGCCTTGATTTGAGAAATGAAGATAATAATGGTTCCTACTTTATACAATTGTTGCAAAGATCGAATAAGTTAATTTGAATGACCTCCAAGTGTTCTGTACTTCACAATCCCCATTCACATGTCTACTAGCCTTTTTATTCTCAGTGGCAGCATTTTTTTCCTTCTGACTTTGTGCTCTTCCTTTATAGACGTGAAGTCTTCTCAGACGTTACTAAAGGCATGTGTTTATTTTCAGACTTCTGCCTCTAGTGTCTGTGATAAATTATTTTCAGAGGTTTATTGTATTCATTTTTATAAACTCCATTTTTAAATTACTAAGCCTTGAATGACAAACATTCATTGCCAGCAAGAAGGTGTCGACACTGCCCATGGCCTATTTTTCATCCACTTGGAGCTGATCAAATCACCTAGTGACTGGATTGCAACTCAGGCACTATTTTAAGTCAGTTTTCCTTTGTCATAAATGTTGCTTTCACACATTATGAGGCACAGCCTGAGTAAAAGCAGAAGGGGATCACAGGCACTCTGACCAACACCATCCGATCTAGGGTCATCCCATATTGCCTTATCTAGCTGCAAACTGCCAGCGCCTTGATGCTGTAGCCATCCATCAGTGGGTGGCGGACCCCATCCCACCCACCCGTCATGAAGGACAACCAGTGTCCAGGGACGCCTCGCTCCAGTGGGCAGTTTGGATGACTGCAAATCTCTCTCCCTAAGCTGCATGCCCGCACCCCCACTGCTCCTCAGAGGTGGGTTACACACGCCTTGTGCTCTGTTTCTCTGTCTTTAGCTGCCAGCAGCTTCATGAATTCCACTTCCGCCAGCTTTCTTACCTGTCACCCTCTGGCTGTTAGGCACTTAGAGCTCTTTCCTTCCATCTTAATTAATAAGGGGAAGCACATGGACTGTGTCTCAGAGTAGCACCCCCTGCATAGGTGGGAGCTATCTTTAGAGGTGTCACAAGGATTCAATGAGCAAGTGCGTGTGTGAGCTTAGACTGGGCCCCGAATCAGCATAAACACAGCAGGGCATCATCAGTGCCACTGATTGTCACTGTTATTAATCACTGGCTTCTACATCTCTGAAATTGCAAAATGCCATTAAAACTAAAGACTTCCAAGTATCCACTTGTCTCTACAGATGGTAGCAAACCATTTAACTTTTCAAAATCAACTGTACAGACACCCCACCTGCCAAAATCCTGCGTCAGATTCAGTCACAAGCCTCCAGTCTAACCCTATGCCTCACGCGGTGTGTTTTATGCTGGAATAACCTAACGTGGGCTCCCAGCCTGAAGATCCGGATAAGCGAGCAAACCGAATGAAAAGGAAGGCCCGCCTGTGTGGAGGAGCAGCGAGGTCCCTGCTGCAGAGGCTGGCCCTGCGCATGGTTCTGGCCGCACCCCGGAGGGGCCCTGCGGGACACCAGCTCCTCACCGTCGTCCTTGGGACTTGGAGCTACAGGGCCTGCTGACAAGGGGGAGAGAAAGCCTCCCCTTCGGGTACTGGCCTCAGTAAGAAGTGCTCGGTGAAAAGGAAAAATTCCCATTATTTCATGCACCTAAAGTCTGTGGATGGCCATGTCTTCAGAGCACTGCTACCCACAGGCCTCTCCCTCGAGCCACCCTGGGCCCCCTACCTGTTCACCGCTGACGCCCACCCTCACTGGCCCCAGCACCTTCCTCTCCTCTCAGGCGAGCTGGTGGGCTGTCCCACAGCAAAGGCTGCCCCAGAGACATCCCAGCAGAGGTGGGTGGCCGGCACTGGAGGTGCCCTCTCCACCCACAGACGCATCCATGGTTTCAGTTCACTCACATTGGCCTTCTGCTTAAAGCAGTTATGGACCATTCCAGAATGTGCAGGTGAAGAGCGAGGTGTGTGGCTGGTTTGTGCCCATGAGGGATGCCAGCAGCAGAGGAGGCCGAGGGCCCCGGAGTGAGGAGGGACCGGGGCAGCGTGCTTCTCCCAGCTTGGTCCCACGAGTGGGAAGCGGGAAGGGAGGAGCCTCATCCCCACCCAGTGGAGCTGCGAGGAGGCCCCGGCCTCACAAGGAGAAGCCCGCTGAAGGCGTGACAAGCATCTCTGGGCCGGTGGGGTGAGCACTCCACGCCGAGCACAGCGCAGTGCCCAACGGAGGGGCAGTGGCCTGTTGGCAGCCCCGACCGCACTGCCCCTTGGCCAGCGCTGGCCGGCGGCCTCCTCTGCACTCCAGGCCATGCCGTCCACCCCGGGGGTGGCTGGTCCCAGGGCCACTAGGCCAGCGGGAGGCAGGTTCATCTCTCTTCTGCTCTACAGAGGTGTTGAGTATCTACCTGTATACATATCTGTCTATATCTATCTATCCAACTATGTCTCCATCAATTGTCTGTCACCTTTCTGTCTAGTATCTATCAATCTATCATTTGTCTATTATCTATCACCTATCAATCAATGTATCTAACTACCTATTATCTATCATCTATATACCTGCCTACCTACCTACCTAGCTTCCTATGTTTTGCTGATAAGGAAGCTGCTGCTTAAGGAGCCTCAGAACCTCACCAAGACCCTCCTGCGGGAAAGGGCAGAGTTTCCAGGGTGCCCTGTGGCTACACCCCCTGCAGCTGCAGGAAAACTGTGGTTGCCTGAATTTGTCATGAAATGGAGCGTCTGGATGAAACAGGTGGACTGCTTTTGCTACATGGGCCTTCGTGTTTCTTTTCAGCCTTGGGAGAGGCACACTTGGGGAAAAACAACAGCTGCCAGATGTGGGCTCCCCGTGGAAAGAACAAGGGCTTCTCCTCTTATCAGGGCTTGGCAGGTGTCTGATTTTTATCACACGCCATTAATGTATGGCTCTGCACCTCTGGGCCACTGTTATGAATTATCCCTTCCCACGTCTCCAGCACCTGGAAAGATGGTTTACTATGTAGAATGAAATAATAATTCAGTTATGTATTGACAAGCGAAGCAGTATATACTTACTCCATATGAAGGGGTATGAATATTGCTCAGCATTATTTAAATAACAGGTATCTCAATGGACATACAAATCTAAGTGGACTTCATCCATGTCTGTGTGACTGACAAGCACGTAATCCAAACTGTGTGGCCTCAGTTGATCATAGAACAATTGATTCAGTGTTTTTGAATCGTGGATCAATGGCTCAGCCATCAGCGGAGTCAGCTAGGAGGTGATTGCTTCGGCCGCTGGAGCCTGGCGCCCGTGTAGCTCAGTTTAAAATAACTATAAGTGGTCACTCCATCCTGGATCTGTGAGCCTGTCCTTAAATGTGTACTGTTAGCCCTAAAGCCTTGTCTGCCCTTTGATTTTAGTGATAGTACAAAACCATGTGATGTGGAAATAAGAAAATGTGTAAGTACTTATGTGCAGGGTGATGGACACCAGTGGTGTTTGTTCTTTGAGTTTCATCTTATGAAATGAACTTCAGGAACCCTATAGTAAATTTTTCACAAAGCATAGTTCTCTGACCTAAGGACCAGCTGGGAGAAAGCAGGTCTCAGGGGGATTTTACGCTGGTGTTGCTAACTCTCGGCTGATTAATGCTTTTGGAGGAGCAGCTCCCCAGAACAGCCCCTGAGCACTGCAGACTGCCCGCAGGGGCTGCCAGAGGACCTGGGACGGGGGCCTGCAGAGCGGGCTGTGCAGCTGCTGGGCGCTTCCTGGCATAGCTACATCCACAGCCAGGATGCTGTTTCCCGATTTAGCAGATGACCGAGGAGGTAGTACAGCACGGATGAAAAATGAAGGATTAATTAATATTTTTAAATGTGCACACATAGAGCACAAACCGCACATCATGTGACAGCAATGTGATGCTTCTTCTGTGCCCTTCTCCTTCCCTTCCATGTTTCTCACCACCACACACCCATTCCCTCTTTGCCGCCTCCTGCAGGGGCCCAGGCTGCCTGCTGCTCACTCTCTCTCTCTCTCTCTCTCTCTCTCTCTGTCTTTCAGAGCCTATTGTTAAGGCTCCAGTTTGCTTTCTTATTTAAGTGTACTTGGTGGGTGTTGGTACCTGGCATAATTCTGATGCATTTTTTCAAAGGGACGCCTGCTGTTTTGAGATGTGGATTCACAGCAGCGCATTTAGGCATTCAGGTGTGCCTCATTCCACTGGGACATTCACTTTCTCTGTTCCTGGTGTTGGGGCTCTAAGGAGCATTGGGGCATCACTTTTGTCCTTAAATTTTCCCATAACCAGCCTTTCTGTTTCTACCACGGCTTTGCAGGGTGGGATGCTGGACTGAAACTCGTGCTTCTGATGGATGTGGCCAGAGAGCTTCCCAAAGGTTGTAAGAATGAACAATGCTTACTGCCCCCGCTCAGTCCCCCAGCCCGTGCTCCCAGGGCAAACTGCTCCCTGGCTCATTTTCTCCCTCCTGCCAAGCAAGTCATCGCAGAGCGCCACTTCACTGTTCACAGGGAAGCTCAGATGCACAGGGAGCCCGGGACCTTGTCACCCGTGTGTTGGAGATGTGGATTGCTTCTTTGTTAAACACATTTTATTTTCTTTGCCAATTTTTCTCCCAGTTGCTGATCCTCCTCATTTCTAAGAGGTCTCTGTTGCTTTTGGTCCTTTCAGACTGTGGATGGCGCCCTTTCTGTCCTTGCTTGGCAGACACATCCCCAAGTCTGGCTTTTAGAGCCGTTTTTAGGCTCTTCTATAGTCCAGGTTTTCCCTTGGGCACACGGACAGACTGCACTTCTCCCTTAAAGTTGGCCATGCCTTTGTGACATACTCTGGCCTATGAAATGTGACCAGATGAGAGGAGTGTTACTGTTGCCTAAGGCTTGAAGAATAAGGATGTCATTTGCCATATCCTCTTCCCTCTGCCAGGAAAGCCAACAACATTCCATGGCTGTTAGTCATCACACGGAGGAGAGGGCAGCCCAGCCCACCCCACCAACCCGAGGTGGGGACGGGACCTGAGCAACACATCAGTATTTATCTTTCTTAAGCACAGAGATTTGGGTACAATTGCTTTGTGCAGTACTCCAGTTCATTCTGATGGTGACGGAAACTATTATATAGGATTGAGCTGCTGCTCAAAGGAAAGGCAGAAGAAAAGGAAGGAAAGAAAGGAAAGAAGGAAGGAAGGAAGGAAGGAAAGAAGGAAGGAAGGAAGGAAGGAAGGAAGGAAGAAGGAGGGAGGGAGAGAGGGTAGAGGGAGGAAGGAAGGAAGGAACGAATGAACAAATAAATGAAGGGAGAGAGGGAGGGAGAGAGGGAAGGAAGGAGGAAGAGAGAGAAGGAGATAGATATAGACTATTGACTTTGAGGCTGATTAGCATGTAATTACTAGGCAATTATCAGTGCCTGGAAGGATGAAGAACATCTTATGGTGGTAAAAGATTTGAGAGATTGCTGCCTGCAGAAACTTGTGAGGTGAAAACAATTGCATAGCTTTAGGAGAACAAGACAGAAAATCAGAATATTTTCAGGTATACTGGTTGCTATTATCTGTATTTGAAGATTATGAAAAGAAAAAAGGATGGTCTCAGAGAAGAACTGGTCCACTGGCTGGTGGGAATACAAGAAAATTGAATTAATAAAGATTAGTGTAGAGAGTAACAAATAAATACTAGAAAAACAAAATATAAAATCATCAAAAGCAAGAGTTTGTTCTTTCAAAAGGTCATTTATTGACAAACTTTAGGCTAGATTTACTAAAAAATAAGAGAAGATTCACATAACTGAAATTGGGAATTAAAGAGGGGACATTACTAGTGGTTTTACAGAAATGAAATGGATTATATGAGAATACTATAAACAACTGGACTCAAGCAAATTAGATGATATGGTCAGTTTCTAGAAACACAACCTACAAAAACAAAATTATGACAAAGTAGAACATCTGAATAGACTTATAATTAGCAAGAGATTGAATTAATGTAAAACCTCTAAAGAAAGAAAAGGCCAGGATCAGCTGGATTTACTGGTGATTCTTCTAAACATTTAAAGAAGAACTAAGACTGATTCTCTACAAACTGTCACAAAAAACTGGAGAAGAGGGAATGCTTCCAAGTTCATTGTATGAGGCCAGCATTACACTAATAACAAAGACACAAGAAAGAAAACTATCGACCAATATCCCTGATGCATATTGATGCAAAAATCCCCCAAAAAAATCCCCAGGAAAAAGAATTCAACTGCACATTTAAGAGATTGCATACACTAGAGATAAAATTATACAAGTCTTAGAGCCATCAAGGTCAACTGGGAGGTCACTTTGTTGCAAATATCAAGTATTATGCACATTCTGGAAAATTTTGAATGGATTAAGGGATTTTAGAATAGCATTTGAGGGTATGGCAGCCATAAAATAAATACTTTAATTGGAAAAAGTAGCAAAAGCAGAGAAGAAACTAAAACCTAAAGCTAGATATACATCAGGTGCACAAATTTCCTCAGAATGAGGCATGGAGAGACAAGAAATGGAGAATTGTATCAAAGTAGGAAGCTGCCTGGGGCCCTTGGTATGTGGAACTGACCAGAATCTAAATTAGACAGAGCAGAACTCAACCCAGTCTTTCAAAGCAACTAGCATCTGGACTGAGCTTCATAACCACCCTTAGCCCCCTGTTATGTTCAGTTTCCACCACTAATGTGGTCCAGGATGAAAATGGAGAAGGAAAAATCTTCCAAGGCGTGGAGCCAAGAAAAAAAATGCATAGGGAGCTACTGCTAAGGGGCAGAATCAGGAGCAAATCAAGGAAAATCCCAAATAGGAAGCTCTCAAAATATCTGTCTAAAAGAGATTTCAAAATCCCTTAGTCTCATGTTGATTATGTATCTTCCATTCTCCCTCTTTTCGGATGGAAATGCTCACTGTCACTCTCACCTCCTTGCGGTGTCATGGTGCACTGGGTGTGTGCCCCTGGGGGGAGTGGGGTCTGGTGAGTCACCATAACATCCTCTTTAGATCAGAGTTCTCCTGGCCTGACTACAGAGGCCACCACTTATCTACAGTGATCCTCCACTTTCAGCTTGATATCATGACTTGATTTGAGGAAAAACTATTTTGTATAGGAGGGAAAAATAAATGTTTAGTGATCAGAAGGGCAACATATGTGACCCTACTATTCGCCAATATTTCTATTTTTCTTTTTGGGTTCATGGTAGGATTGCACATTCCAATTCTAAGTCAGACACAGGCATGTGATCTGCTTGGTCCATGAACTTTGAGCAGAAGTCCTCTGGGACACCCTCACATAGCCTTTAGGAAGCCTTTAAGAGCCAACGAAAGGTTTGCTTCCCCTGCCATAGTGATCAGTGATGTTCCAGGTGGCGATACCCTCAGCAACCTCAAGTGGACATGTACCATCGTGAAAAATAAACATTTGTTTCTTTAAACCACTAAGAGTTGGGTGCTCTTTGTTACTGCAGCAGAACCTGGCTCACCCTGACGCCACTATATATGATGACTTTCGCTACACAAAAGCTTTTCATTACTTTCTTACAGTTAATTGTGTCCATCTTTTCATTTATAACTTCTGGGCCTCCAACCTTGTCTGGGAAGATCTCCCACATGCCAAATTGAGCATATTTACAGCTTCATCTCTGGAATCTAACCCTGATCTGCCTCCTTTGCCAGTGTCCTAACTGGACCTTCTTTTCTTGCCTCTATCCTCCTTTTCCAACACTGTCATGCACAGAAAATCAATTGGATTGTATGTTTGTTTTAGTGGAAGACAGAGTTGACTAGATGTAGTAAGCTTTTCACTTACTAAAAGGGTCTAGAAGAGTATGTCTGGGAGGGAGTTAGTGTCCTCAGTGACTCCTGTGACCACTCAACTCATTTCTGGACTAGATACCCACATGTTGGATTTTCTCGTCTTCACCTACTAAAACTCATCATTTGTTGTCTATTTCTCAGAAAGGGCTTTTGAGACACACAGTATTCTTAGCTATTCTCAGGAGTAAGGAAGGAAATATTTGTTACACAGTTTTGCTGTCAGGGGTATTGATGCAATGCTAGGCTGCTTATTATTTCTGGGCTGCCTTTCTTTCCCTCACTCAATCTGAAAAGATCAAGTACACATTTTTAAAAATTATTACAATTATACAGCAGTTATTTTAAAGCTATAAAATAACCACAGCCTGGAGGTTAATTTTTCATTATTCACCTTGTTATAAATGGATGTAAGAGCTTGATCTCAAAACAACTGGAAGATAAAAGGAAAAAAAAAAGCTGACATATGTTGAAAAAGTGAAAAGCAATATTCCCAGTCTGTGTTATGAAGTCAAAAACAGCATTCCATTCATAGAACTTGGGAGGGTAAAACTGTGCTGAAGTGTGTTTTGATGCAACCGAAGTGGTTTATACAGTGAGACCTGTCACAGCCCTTATTTACACCCCAGCTTATAAAGGAGACTAGGATAAGAAACTCAGCTTGTCTGGATTCTGCTTGGAAGTTCAGGGAGAAAGAAGCTGAGCAAAAGGATTCTTTGCAGGCTTCCAGAAATAGTATTTGACAATAAGAGGAACTGGCATTTAATTCTAACCAAAATGCTCTGACTACTTTGCCCCTTTCATCAGAAACAAGGGAATATAGTGGCACCTGCAATCAGAAGGTGACACTTTTGAGTGAAGTCAGATTGTTGAGTCTGTAGGGCTACTTGTGCACCTTGTGAACATCTGTTCTTCTTGCTCTACAGACAAGATGTGAAGCCATTGGCTTGAGCTCACCAAAATCTGAAGACATTTTCAGGGAGAAAAGATGTCCCCCAAAACAGGTCAAACTCCGCTTTGGTGCCTTTGTCTCTGCCGAGTCCCCCATGGCCTCGCCAGCAGGGCAGCATGGCCTTTAGGTGAACATTCAGAACCCAGTCTGCAAAGAAAGCCAAGTTGGGTCAGGCCCTCAACCCAACATGCCTCCTCTTCCTGCAGCAGGGCAGAGATGGGGCCGAGTTCCCTAACTCAACCACACAAGCCAGCGTTTCAAGGCTTGTTTGGCAGCTACACAACTTTAAAGTCCCTCATGTTTGTTTTCATTACAAGCAACTGACGATTCTTCCACAGACATCTTTAACAGAGCAGTATATCTGGAGCAAGAGGGCTCGGCTTTCTTGTAGTCTTGACAGGTTAGGTGGCAAGAGAGATTACCCACTTCTGTGTCAGATTTTGCCTAAAGTGATGCTACGGCTGGGGGCTCAGGGGGCTGTCCTATTTTAGGAAGGCTAGTGGCTTCCTCCGGTTATCAGCCCTCACAGCATCACACTTGGGTTATCTGGAAGAAGGCAGCCAGGGGCAAGGTGTGAAGTGAGGAAGTGCTGTCCTGGCCATAGACATCGGCTGGCAGTTCGTCACTTACAAGGTGGGTTTCCTACCAGAGCAGGAAGAGAGGTACTATGATAGCCCTGAGTGGGAAGGTACAAAGTTTCCACTGGGGAGGGCTGCCCAGGTCACTGTCTTCTGAAAGGACAGATGCCTCTGGGGACCTGCTTGCCACTGGGGGAGCCAGTGTTGAGGGTCGACATACTGGGGAGACTTGGGGTTCTTAAAAATCGAACAACTCTGTTGAGACAAAACACTCTGTTTCCAAATACATACTGTGAAAAAGAACTTTTGCCCCAATTTGTAAAATTATAGTTCATTGCTAAAACAGCCTGAGTGTACAGATACAAAGAAAGTGCCATTAATTAAAACACATGAAAACAGCAGAAGGGATCATTTTACAATGTAAGTTCAAAAGAACGGGGAAAAGATGGAGAGCTCTGTTCTTCCAGCATGGCGAGAGCAGGTGTGAAGGGCTGGGTGCTGCGGCTCCCAGCGCACTGCACGGGGCCGACACTGGGAGCCCGCAGCAGCTCCCATGAAGCATGCACAGCCTCGCTTTCCCCAGATGCCACCTTGGCGCTGAAGCAGGTCCTGCTCACAGATCTCAAATGCCATGATGGCAAAGGAAATCGGTCTGTGTGGCATCCTAATCAGGGAGGGATCCTGTGTGATCAGCCAGCGGCTAGAGCTCGTATACAAGGTGATGCTGGCCCTGTAGAGACGCAGACCGTGCCATCCCTCTGAGACACAGACCACCTCCCACCCTGGGTGGGATGGTGAGGGGGGCTCCCCACACTGGGGTCTGTCTTGTGGCTGCTGGTTCTGCATTACGGGGGTGGTTCCAGTGACCTCATAGCTGGGGTGCAGCAGGCTGGTGTCCTTGAATGGAAGCCCTCACCTGCCATGCTGCCCTGCCCAGTTCCTGAGCGAAGGGCACTCAGCTGTGCTTCTGCCTGAGCTCCCATGGGCCCAGCCCCATTGACAGTACCGGTAGGGGCGTGTGGCCCATGCAGAAGGTGGTTCTGGACCTGGCTCAGGCTTTGTTTCTGTGCATGGGTCCCAGGGAAAGAGCCGGGAGGGAGGGGCCTCCTGGCCTGGTACTTGGAAGAGACGCCAACACCTTGGCCTCCCACACGCCCTTTGTCCTGCCTCCACCCCGCAGAGGGAGAGGTCACAGCAGCCTCTGGTGTGGACAGGCTCTGTGTTCCTGTTAGTGGAATACACTTCCTGAAGACACACCCCGTGTGTCCACAAGTCCTGTGGTCTGTCCCCTGTGAGGGCTGAGGCGGGTGTGGGCATGAGCACGAGTGTGTGAGTGTGTGTGAGAGCGTGAGCATTCACGTGAGAGTATGTGTGGGTGTGAGTGTGTATGCATGTGAGTGTGTATGTGAGCGCGTGTGTGTGTGTGAATATGAGCATGCATGTGTGGGTGTGAGTGTGTATGCATGTGTGAGCATGTGTGTGTGCGGATGTGTGTGAATGTGAGTGTGTGTGAGCATGCGTGTGTGAGGTGGGAGTTACTAGAAGGATTGAATCTAGAATTGGCAGCCAATACTGATACAATACTCAGGACTCAGTTTGAGAATTTTTATATCAAATC
This sequence comes from Manis pentadactyla, assembly GCF_030020395.1. Lineage (NCBI taxonomy): Eukaryota > Metazoa > Chordata > Mammalia > Pholidota > Manidae > Manis > Manis pentadactyla. The sequence continues at coordinate 139,965,967 of NC_080020.1, read as the reverse complement.
AAGAAGAAAATGAGTGAACAGAAAAGGAAAGATAATGTCCACCTTCAGGAGACTTTTAAGGAAGTCCGAACGCACATGATACATACACAAAGATAAATATTTGAGGTAATGATCGTATTTGTGTTTTTACTTGTTTAGTCCCTTGACAATTCCAACTCTTTACACTTGCACAAATGGAAGGCACAACCCCAAACGCTGGTGGACCACTGGCTCGGTGGAGGGCCCGGGCTCTTGGGCTGGGCTGCAAGGAAGCATGCCAGGCATCTATCCTGGGCAGGGACACTGCGTGTGGAGGGCTGACCTCAGGAAGGTGGCTCTGCTGGAAGGGAGGCTCCTCCTGAGCTGGCCCAGCCTGGCCCGGATCCTGCCAAGGTGCGGCACCTCCAGCTGGAAGCCCTGCCACCGAGGTGGGGCCGTGGGTACGAGCTCATGGTTGCCTCCGTGAGTGGTCCAGCCTGGAGTGTGCGCTGCCCCGTGAGCCCACGTGGTGTTTGGGCGATGGCCCTTGGGGCAGGAGATGCCCTGGGGAGCAGAGAGCACACCTCGTGCTGGCTGAGTGAATTCCCGGGATCCCTCTTCACCGGGGTCTCTATTTCCCTTATCGTAGAAGATCACATCCGCACACCTTCCTACCAGTGTCCCTGGGCCAGCACCTTGCCCCTGGCCCAGACAGGTGGACCAGAGTCACCACAAGCCCACCCCAACCCCTGCTGTATTGGAGGGGGTCAGGTTGGGAGGGGCGGCCCGGGCTCCCCCCACTGTCAGCAAGGCCAAGGGGTAGGAGGCGTGGCCGCTTGACGGATGTGCAGGCCTGCAGGGGTCGGGCGGATAGGGGTCCCCCACCATGGTGCCCCTGGCCCGCCTCTGCCTGCACCTGACGGCACCCGCACTTCCGCCCTCCCTGACGGGGCTCTGTGTGGGGTCTCCACTCTGGTCACGCCTGACAGTGCTGACTGTAACTGAGCTCCCATACGCTTTGGTTTGTATAATCGTTTTTTTTTCCTTCTTTTTTTATCTTGTACTAGCACCCCAGTGTTCTCATCAGGGGGAGGCACCCAAGGAAAGCACGGTGTTCCCGAAACCTCAAAAGACACATTGAGAAACTAAGGAAAGGAAACGTGTCTGAAACCCGAGAGCTGAGTACCATGCCTGCTGACGGGAGGCTGGTTCCACGCCATTCGTGGTGCTGCCCTCCCACCCCAGGGAGCAGACCCACAGCAGTGGGGCCCAGCTGTCCGCTCACTCGGTGGGTTTTGAAGGTGAGGACGCTCAGGCGGGCCTGTCCGAGACCAGCGTGTCCCTGGCTTCCTCCCGTCCCACCCAAGGAGCCCACAGGGCGGCTGGGCGGCCTGCAGATGCCCACTCTGCTGCCCTGTGTCCTCGGCCAGGCGGGGCTCCCTCTACGGCCCCGATTTCCAGCTCCGGGATGGCGGCCTGCACAGCCGAGGGCGGTGGTGCCACTAAGATTCAGGGCCAGGTGCCTCCCCTCCTGCCCCATGCAATGGAAGTCATCTCCTTGCTGGAGAGTGAGGTGTGATAAGCCATGAAGGAAATTGCCTTGGGCGCTTGTCAAATGGACCCTTATCACTGCCCTTCCTAGTGTGTTTCCTTGGAAATTACTCAGTTTAACACTTGTGATATATAAGTGTGTGACCTTCACATACATCCACCCGTTCTGACGTAACTTGCCGCGACTTCCTTTCAATTCGGTGTAAGTGTCTCTGAAGCATGGAGACTAAAGACATGCTGTCAACGTCGCTATTCCTGCCACACCTCACAGGGGCTGGGCTCCGGGGCTGTTTCAGTTTTCAGAAGAAACCAACTAAGGACGTTTGCTGACTGAGCGCAGTCCTGCCTGCCGCGGGGAACGCACGTCTGTTTTTAGACAAAGCAGAACCACAGAAGCCCAGGAAGCAGCGCATCCATGAATACTAGTTTCCAAAAGTTCAGAATCAACATATTGCATAAACTAAAAGATGCCTGAAGAGGCATGCAAGCAAAATGCTGGTGAACTGCTATGTGCCTAGTTAGTAGGTAACTGTCATTAATCTTTAAATAATGTCAACAATTATCAAAATGGCTGTAAGGCACAGTCATTTATCTTATAGCAAATTTAATAAAAATGATTAAATTAAACACACAAAGTCAAAATAGATACTTTTTGTCTGGATTGACCCTGATTAATAAGCGCGTATGCCTGCATGGGTTCCCAGGGTGTCCTTGTCCCCTGAGGTGTACCTGCCTCCTGAGCGCAGCCCTCCTCTGCCCTCCAGTTAGGGGACCAAGACCTACATGGGGTCTGGGTCTCCAGGGACAGAGTCTTCCCAGCTTGCGCCTCATGGCAGCTCTGTGTCTACAGCAGCCCCACTGCCACTGTGAGGGTGGCCTTGGGGTCCACACCCGGGGTCATCTCAGGTGGTGCCTGCTGTTCTCTGGGTCTGGAAACGGCCGTCTGACCCGGACACATCCTCCCTGCATGGCGCCCTCACTGCAGGGACACACAGGACTGCTGTGGGGTGTGAGGGAAGGTGGCTGCAGGTATCCTCGGGGGTGGCTAGAGTCCACCACTGACCACCCAGAAGGTAGGAAGGAAAACACAGGCGCAGAAGAAGGCTTTGAAATGGGAAGCTTTGGGAGTTTTCCAGTGCTGAAAACTATTTCCTAAAGGAGAGTCTTCGGCTGGAAGGTGGACACGCGCCTCGGGTGTCTCCCTGCCTCCCCCTCTGTCTCCCCTCCCTTCCCCTGCCCCCTGCCGCCCTCCTGCCCTCTCCCCTCTCTCTCCCTCCCCTGTCCTCCTCCCTCTGTCTCTATGGGAGGGGACAGACAGACCGACTGTCTGGCAGATTCCCACAGAAAGCCGGGCCCTCTCTCTGCGGGCTGGGAGGTGTGCAGAGGGCACAGCTCTGGACCTCCTCTGACTAGACCCACTCATGGCTCCAGAGTTCTGGAAAACAAAAGGATGGCCTGTTGTGGATGCCCAGCACCCCTCCACTTCTCCTAAAGCAAACTCACAGGCCTTTGGAAAGTCCATATTGGCTCCTTTCTGCCCTACTTTCTGGGGTTGGCCTGCTTGCTACTCGCCGGCCACTGGTTTCTGAGGAGGCCAGGCCTTCTGCTGGGCAAGGAACAGAGGCCTGCTTGGCCACTGGTCACCCAGTGGATGTGAACAGGGCCCCCACCTTGCATCCCCTGCACAGGCCCAGCCCACAAGGGAGGTGAACGATCCAGGGAGCTGGGGGCAAGGGGACCCCTGTGGAGAGCAATGGGACCAGCGTGGGACCAGAAGCTGCCTCCGTTACTGGCCCACCCTTACGGAGTCTTCAGTCAGGCCCCTTTGTGCATGTCACCACCGCCTCTCACCACTGAGATGGGTTCTGGTTGCCCTCTGCGCTCTGGGCCCGTAGTTAGAAGGTGCAGTTCATGAATTCAGGGGACATGTGTGTGCCCTGCTCACTTGGCAGGCCCTGTGCTGGGCAGGGAGGGCATGGCTGTGCACAAGGCGCGTCCCTGCCCTCAAAGATGGGATGGAGACCAAAGGACGGGGTTATAAGCCAGGGGGAGACAACTGAGGTGGGAAGTGGGCCGGCCGGTGAGCGTCTCAGGAGAGGCCCGTGAACACCAAGTTTTGCAGATGCTGCTTGTGGAAAAATGCAGAGATGCTCTAAGTAAAGGGTCTTCCGGAAGCCAGGCCCTGATAGGTGGCTTAGCTCAGCCGGGTGCCCTCGGCAACTCACTGACATGGTGCCCTAGAAGAAGTAACGTGCCTCTAAAATGGGGGCATTTTGCTGTCTGAATTATGCCGCATACGAGTGCCTGAATTTTCTTTAAGGTAACAAATTCTAAAAGTGTGACTCCTGACAGGAAGGCAGCTCGGGAAGAACACAAGATACAAATGTGTTAACAGCAGGAAAGCAGCCTGGCTGGTGGGCCCTGGGTTGGCTCCCCCAGGCCTACGCCCCCCACAGCGCGTCCCTCCCCTCACTCCCCACCCCCAGGCCCCACAGTCAGCCCCTCAGCAAGATGCGGCCCACTCCGGCCCCCAGCGGGGAGAAGAGGGACCAGGACAATGAGGCCCTCAGCCTGGAGGTGTCAGACATGCTGGACAGCGTCCCAGCCTGGGGGCTGGGAGGTTGGCCAAGGGACGGGGGTGGGACCGACTTGGACTGCACAGAGGTGGGAGGGGCCATGACCCCGATGCCCAGCCTGCACCCATCATCATGGCCAACTCCCCTGGCACTGTTTTTTTAGCAGGGGGAGTTTCCAACTATGTTAAAAGTGTGAATTCTGGACAGAAGACAGGACTGTGAACTCTGTGTGGACAGCAGGCCGCCAGGGCTTCTGGTACCAGGTGCCCACCTACAGAGCACAGGCTTGGGGTCCCTCCAGGCCTCAGGGCCCCGCTCCATGACACCCATAGTTAATGGGTGTGTGAGTGGCCGTCTCCAGCTCCTCCCGTCCCCTGACACCTGCGTGTGTAAATGCCCCTGTTAGTGCCTTAGGTGTTGGTATTCCATTCTAAGCTCATGGCTCCCAAACATCCCCCAACTTTTTTCAAAGCTACAACTGAGACATCCCAGCATTCATTTTTTTAAATAGATTGTTTTCTCCTATTCAGGGGAGAATAGGCCACCTCAACACATGGCACTTCGGCATGTGGACTACTTTGAGCTGAAGACACTCAAGGGCAAGCTGCTTGAGAATGACCTTCCGTCTCTCTCCCTGCCTGGAAAGGACTGGGGCAGGGGCCTGGCCAGGGAGAGAGCAGCCCCTGGGACGCCCGTTCGCTGCAGGGCCTGTCTGTGTGGTGGAGTAGACACCTCGTGACCAGCACCTGCTCTCTTACCATCCTGGAGTCGCCCCCATGTGCAGCCCCAGGCCCCGTCTGTCCCTGACTCAGGACTCACAGAGCGTCCACTGCTCCACCAGCCCTCCAGTCTCATCTCCTAGGGGCTCCCACACACACCAAGTTAAATTTGCTTTTCTCCTGTTAATCTGTGTTATGTCAATTTAATTATCAGACCTAGAAGGGAAGAGGGGAACATTCCTGCCCCGGCAGCATCCTCACGAGCACTTTATTAGTCCCTGTGATGATGGGATCTTGGTTCAATTTACCGGGGAAGGCTCCTGAGCCCACACTGCATGCAGCCCCCTCTTCCCCAGAAGCCCTTCCTTTTCCTTCTAGAAGACCTGCTGGACACTGTCCCGGACCCTTTGTGGTTCCCTTTACCTTTGGGAAGGACGGTGATCTCCCTCAGAGCCCCTGCCTCCTGCCCCATCACCAGGAGGCCTGGGCAGTCCAGCCCCCAACTTGCTTCTAGGTTAACAAATACTTTCCTATTCCCCCAAAGAGTCAGGAAGCCGGCCCAGTGCTCACGGGACAGCCAGGGCCTTCCTTAAAAACCTGTCCCTGGAGCCTCAGGAACCCTCCATCTAAGCCGGTTGCCAGTATAGACGAGGAGATGATGAGGAGAAACCCAGAGCCCCCTGCCTTGCTCCACAGAGGGGCCATCTCTGGCTGGAAGAGGGTCGGGTGTGAGAGGGACGCCACGCTGTGAATGGCAGCTGTATCCCTGAGAGCCGGACCACAGCCACCCCACAGGGCAGATGTGGCCACCTGGAAGGCTCCTGGAGCATGTGCAGAAGTGGTTGTTTCTCCCCAAACATTGTCCTAAAAATGATACTTATTTTCTGTTGGAGAAAGGCAAGCTTTGGACTCACTTTCTGGGCAAGGGCTGGAGTTTGAGAAAAGAGTGGAGTTTGACGGGCAGCGGGGGAGGGAGAGGGAGACACGTGGACAGTGCCGTGGACCACAGGAGCAGTCCACGTGCACAGCAGCTCTGCCCCGGCCTCCTCCCTGGGACAGGCTCCTGAGCTTTCCAGAGACTGGGGAGGGGGCTGCACTGAGCAGAACGGGGCACCCCCGAGGGCATGCTCCAGGAAAGTGCCCTGCGAATCTGTGAAATAGGGGTCAGTGCTGCAGATACTTCTGCAAAAGTGAACAAATACAAGAAAGCGTGAAGGCCCTAAGTGAAGGCAGCCAGGGTGGCTGGGCTGTCGCCAAGATCAGCTGCCCTGCCAGCTCACCTTTGGCTCCAAGTGGAAAGTCCTGCTGGCCCAGAGAGATGCTCGTCCAGCTGGGTGCTCCGGCAGCTGCTCACAGTTCTCCTTCCTTCCCACCACAGTTCAAACCAGATGCTCCCTGGTCCACAGGGGATGGGGATCTCAGTCCAGACCCCTGACCCTACATGGACTAGAGGGGCCTGGTTTGGGTATGGGAGGCTGCAGGCCTGTGGTGATGCATGTGCCACGCCCACCCAAGACCTCCCAGCACCTGCCCCTGCAGAGGACAGCCCTGCACTACCCTGCTCCCCACCCTGAGCCCACTGCCTCCCACACAAACCCCCAATTGCACCCGGCCTGAAGGAGGCTGGGCCAGGACCACCTTGCTTGAGCAGACTCGGCTCTCGAGCCCTAGCAGAGGAGCAGGGAGGTGGGCATGAGCCCAGGGGGCTCGCCCTCGCTGTGCGCCATAACCACAGAGTGTCCAGTCAGGAAAATAAGGCTGGCTGGCCCCTCATGTTCCCCGTGGCCCTGAGGGGACTTCAGGTGGTCAGAAAGGCCCAGGCCAAGTGGCCCTGGGTGACAAGCAGAGTGTGAGCAGGTTGCTGACACCACCCAGGGAGGGCCTGACTGCCACCCCTGAGGAAGGCTCTTCCCACCTTCCACCCTTCCTCACTGTGTTTCTGCCCCAAAAGCTGCTGCCAGGGGCAGGAAATGTAATTATGGGCCCAGATCAGGAATTCCTTAGCACAGAACAAAGGGGCATAAACACAGTCTCAGGACCCACCAGCCAGCCATCCTGGGTGTAGGCAGAAGCCTCTGCAGGGTCAACGTGGCATAAGAGCCAGGGACCCCACAGAGAGGAGCCTGCTGGGAAGACAGGGGAAGGAGGCCGGAGCGGCCTGGAGGCCCAGGGCCAGACTGCCCCGCTCCCTCTTCCTACTCCAGAGAGCAACGCCCCAGGTGCCCCTGCTACCCTCCTGCCTGAGGGGCCCAAGGACAGGCCACGTGGCCTTCAAATGTGGGGAAGGGTTGTCTGAAATCACAGGGCCACCTCCGACCGCAGGGACCCGGATTTACCTCCACCTGTTCAGTCTGCAGGGGAGTGGGGCTGACCTGGCCCTGGGGCGGGGAGTCAGCAAGGGGCCCGAAGATTAGGGATGCACCTTCCAGCCTCCCCAGGCCCCTAAGGAGGTCAATTCACACCTGCTTCGCCCCTTTCCACAGAGAAAGCATCTTTGTTTCCATTACCCCACTGCTCCCCAGGACCAGCTCCCAGGCCCTTCTGCTGCTCCTCCAGTGCCTCAGGCCCAAACGCCAGGCCTGAGCAGGTGACAGGAGAAAGGGGGCCGGTGAGAGCGTCTGAGCCCGTGTGCTGTCTGGAGTGGCCTGCAGCCGCCCCCACCCCCTGCCTGACGCCCTGTCCCAGCCCTCTGCACGGACCCTAGGTGCCCCTCTCCTGGAAGTGCTGACCGACCCCTGCCCATCACCTGCCCGCGGGTGCCGGTGGCAGAATGGAGCCTCTCCTCTTGCTCTCCTACTGCACAGCCTCCGAGCCCACCTGGAAGAGCAGGAGCAAAGGAGAGGGGTTGGAAGTCTATAGGCCCATGGGGGAAGCAGAGGAAGGAGGAGGGAATGGCATCTGGGGACCCGGGGTGCCCAGCCAAGTCCCTGCACTTGCGCCATTTGGAGTAAAATTATCTGCTCTAAGTCCAGAAAACGAGGGAGAGCTGGAGGCCAAGCTCCAGAGGAGCTGGTGCGGGCGAGCAGGAGCAGGGAGGGGCCGGGGGCAGTGCCGGGCTCATGCTCCCAGCTTCAAGGCTGCCAAGCCCTGGGAGAAGCACCCAGTAACTCTGTCCGGGGCTGGTTCTGGGCCACACTGTAACCCCGGGCAGCCCTAGGCCCTGGTCCACAGTAGCGGGGCAGCCAGCTGCTGTCGTCCCAGACGTTGCTCAGGCCCAGCCAGGCCCGGGCTGCCATCTAACAGAACCCAGGCCGGCGCTGATCGACCCTACGGCAAACCCACCGAGGGGTCTCGGACCAGGCAGGGGGACACGTGGTCTGGCCCAGTGACCTGCTGCTCTCCAGGTCTGTGCCTGCATTGGCAGCAAATGCGTGTGCCCAGGGGACAGAGCGAAATAAGCCAGGACAAGCAGGTCATAGGGTGCTGGGGGCCGCCTCGCCTGGCGTAGGATACACCATGGCAATTTGTTTTAAAATCTTTAATGAGGGTACCGTTCCCACCGAGTGACAGGAAGCGCCCGAGTTCCTGAGTGGCCGTGCCACGGTCGGCTGTGCAGTAACCAGACAGAAGTCACCGCGCCACTGTCATGCTCCGCAGACGAGCCGCCTCTCCCTCCACTTCTGCAAAGGTAACGAGGAAGTAATGAGGCTTGACCAGAAGGTTCTCAGCCTTGACTTCTTCCCGCCTTCCGGGAAGGTTCCCATAGGATGCAGGGAGATGTCGGGTATCTGTAAAGGCTGTGCTGATGGCTGGCCGGGAGGCCCCTGGTGTGAGAGGTGCAGATAAAGCCGGCCCCTCTCAGCGCCGCCGGTTCCCTCCAAGCATCTCTGCAGAATAAGACGGTCTGACGATGTGCAGGCCCCCCGTCAGGCTGCTGACTGTTGGTTTTGTCACTTGATGGATGGGAGCCCTGACCTTTCCCGGGAACCTGGTCTCCACCGCCCCGCCCCCCAGGCCCAGGTCTGCCACATTCAACTGTGCAAATAGTCAAAACCAAAAAAGGTAGGCAAGAGGGCTGTTTGAGCTCATTAGCTTAATTTGAGCTGAAAGCTCTTTGTTGTGAATTGGGTAGGGGAGGGACCTGGGGACCTCCGTAAAGTGTTTTGCTGGCTAGCTTGTTGAGATAGGATCGCCTTTGTTGTGGTAATCTGAAATTAATTTGCACTTGAACCCATCTTTCTTCTGGGCTCCCTTTAAACGCTGTTATAATTATGCGCCCTGCGTGAAACTGAGCGCAGGCGCTGCTATGACACAGCAGAGCATATGAATACCCCAGGTACGAGGGCTTTTTTCCCCACTTATCTCACAAGGTAATAAAACAAAATGTTCCCTCGCACGTGCTTAAGGGCCCTGGCATTTGCCGGAGGGAAACAGCGATAACCGGTGTATCGCCACACTTTTCGCTGTGGATTTGCTGGTGGGTCAGCCACTCTCCTAAAGTCGCGTTAAACTTCTGCGCCTCTTGGTTGATTTGTGCCTGGAACATCACAAAAAACGTGAAAATGGTATTTTTATTCTGTTGGAGCCACTCTTTATCTAAGAGCCTTTGTCTTCAACATCCATTTTCTCAGAATTTTTAGATGCTATGAAAGGCCCCCTCCTAACATGCACCGCTGATCCCAGCACAGCCCCTTGTTCTCAGTGTGAGCCCTAATATCCTTATCAGCATTCTTTTACTTTTAACCCAGATTAGTGTTTTTGGTGAGGAATCTCATTAACTCCGGCAAGCCCATCTCCTTTTGTGACTGCCTTTGGAATTGTAATGGACTAAAAGGCCAGTGGGGCCTTTCCCCAGACACATTCTTCTTCAAATCAGCCTCCAGCTTAGAATGACTACACACTCCTCAAAAAGAGACATTCTAGAGGGTAGGGGATAAACTGCGCGGTTTCCCCGGCAGGAAATTTAACTAGGATTGCCTGGGAGCCCCTGGCCTCTAGGCCCCCTGCTCCTGCCCCTCCTGCCCCCTGGGCCCTAGGGCCCCTCCTCCTGCCCCTCCCCCTCCCTGCTGTCCCCTAGGCCCCCTCCTGTCCCTCCTCCTGCCCCCTGGCCCCTAGGCCTCCTCCTCCTGCTTGCCTAATTCTTCTGCCCCAGAAGCTTCAGCTGGATCCTTACTGAAAAACAGCCTTTAAATTATCCTCATCTTGTCCCAGTGCTTATGCAAAACTGCAGTTTCATCGGCACCTGAACCAGCGCCCACTGGCCCCACGGGAGCCCTGGGCTGACACCGGAGCAGGAAGGGAGGGCTACAGTGAGATGCATGCCCCTTGAAATGAAATGTGTTAACTTTAAATTATCCCTCATGCGTTTTGTAAATTATTAAAACACAAGGTACTTGGCTTATATTAAGAATAAACCCTCAAGGGCCAGAAGTCATGGTTATTTGAAAAATAAACTCTCACCCCTTATATCTGCTATTTCTTTTGAACGTGGGGTAAAATGTCAAAGGCAAAGTTAGATGACTATTCTCATTTGTTAGAACCTTTACTTTGCAAAAATACAGGTAAGTAATTGGGTACAGTATTATTTTAACAACAAAACAAATGATGCATTTGTGGAGTGGCTGTATCTTCCGAGTGTGCTGGGCGATCTCATCCCAGTCAGGAATGCACGGTATTCCATTTTTCAGATTGATTGCACTAGTCACAGGACTGTTTTATTTACTTTTTCCTGAAGCCTATTAAATTGACACACAGACGGCATTTCTGTTCTTCAGTCACTTCTTAGGTATCATTTGAGACAAAGTATCAAGGCAGTACTGCAGAAGCTCATAGAATCACCTCCAGGAAGACCCCTGGATGTGTGTGTGTGTGGGGGGGGGCACCACTGGGTATGAGGAGCAGCAGGCATGGCCGACGTGGGTCATGGGGTGGCGAGGCTATGTCCGGAGTCCAGAGGGAGGGAGTCTTGGCCAGGGCCGCTTTCCTACACGGGGGTCATGCTCGAGCTCCTTACTGCACAAGAGGGTGTGTCCCCTTAATGTCGCATAGGAAGGGAGCAGGTGGCTAGCGTGGCACCAGAGGTGTGGTGTCACCCAGAGGACCCGTGGGCTCACCACTGCCATAGAGAGGGCAGTGTGCGTCTGCTGCCCTATGGAGGTGTCCATGGGCCTCTTATTATTTAGAAGAAGAGATGGTGCCTGATATCCTGCACAAGAGACCTGGGCATGACCAACCTCACATATCAGAGCAATGATGCCTAACGTCACACAGGACAAGCCTGGGAACACTTGTTATCATATCAAAGGAATGTGTGCCTACTGTCCTGTCGGCAGGTGTAGGAGGTCCCGTTACCAAAGAGACCCTGTGTCGGTGTGCCTGCCACCTTACAGATGTTTGGTGTGCATGTTACCCCATAGAGGAGGTGCAGAGGGGACATGCAGTGCCCCACCAACATAAAGGACATAAAGAGACAGAAGCATCACACAGAGGGCCTGGGGGCCTGCAGGGCCTGTCACTAGGAGGTGAGCTGGTTCCCCTACAGCCCTGCCCGCTGTCAGCCCCATGGGCTCACCCTCTGAAACCCCCAGCAATATGTCCCAGAAAGGTAAGAGACATCCCATCTTGGAGCCATGACCCCGGGTGCCACCGCAAGCTTGGGAGGGCGAGGCAGCCTGCTGGCACATGGCCCCGGGGAGCATGCGCCTGCTCCTTTGCTCTGTCCTTACAGCCTTATGTCTGGGCTCTGTCACCCTGGACACATCGCAGTCCCTTAGGGCAAGCAGCCCGGTGGAACACCCACCCACAAACAGTGCAGGCAGCCCTGTTTCTCTTATGATAACATCTCCTGATCTCATTATTGATTATCTGCTTTCTTGGGTCTTGTTTCCTGGAAGTTTGATATGGAGCAGCAGAGGTGACAAGAGACGGGACAGCAGGCCCAGGGAATCCGGTGGTGGGCCCTGGGGTCAGCATCCGCTCTGGCAGGCTGGGGTGTTTGGCAAAAGCATTAGATGCTGTTTTGACTTAATCTCTTCCATTATCTTGAATCTGTTTTGAACCCTCCCAGGCAATTTACCAGCCTCTTCACTGATGTTTATCACCTAATGTGCCCCTATGACGAATCACTTTTTGAATGATGAATCGACTCCTCACTTAAACAATTGTGCTTCAGTTAACAGCTTCAGTGAGGACAGCTCTCTAAACACCACCCAAAAGACTGAGGGGACTGGAACTATTCACATCAGTCTTTGGCCAGAACACTTGTGGTCCTGGGTGTTGACACCCAGTCCTGATGGGTGGAGGTCTGTTAAAGCCAAGCTGAGCGGGGTGTGCTGCTTCCCCCACGCAGGGTGCAGGCGGAGCTAAGGAACACTGCCTGCAAAAGGCAGCTTGAGATGCCAGTCCCCACGGCATGTGGAGCCACTAGAGTGGCCGTCCCACCTGAGCCCCTGGGGTCTGGGTTTGGTATTCAAAACCAACTAAGTCTTGGGTCAGAGCTGTGGAGACTGAGGCTCCTGGCCACACAAGTCTGATGACAAGCATGGTTGAAAGGGAAGCTTCTTCTCTTCAGTCACCCCATCCCTCTCCACTCCCTTCCTCTGAGCCAACAGTAGATTCCTTCCCTGGAATTCAGCTGGAGCCCTGGGGAGTGGACAGCTCAGTTTGGAACAGCATCCCTGGGCCCTCTATGCAGCAGAGAGCCTTCAGCTTAGCTTGGGAAGTTCTGGGGGTAAGCAGATTTGGTTTGGAAGTGGCTGGCATTATGCATACTTCCCTAAGCTATCCACACAGTGCTGGAGCTTATATCCAGCCAGGAGGACCACTGGAACCCTCTTCAGGCTTTCTGCCAGCTGGAGGCCTTGTTCTGGCAGCCCCCCTGGAGGTTACTCCTTGCCTGCCTCAGGTTGGGTCTGGGAGTCTGGAGGGGCTTTGACATCGGATTTCCCCTGTGGGGAAGGTGCTAAGGGTGTGTGATGTTCTCGGAAGCTTATTTCTGCTGCACAAAACCTGGGCCTTTGTTGCCGCTCTATACTGTGGGACCTTTGGGGACATGGCACTCGGTGAGATGCGCAACTTTGAAATCAGGTGCAGAGGAACTTGTCCAGTCCATATCCACCTTCCCATCCTTGACATAGTGGCTCTGAAATGGGACTGCAGGCTGAGGACGCCTCCCACGCGCCCCATGGCCAGGGGCAGGTGGGGATGGCTGCACGGGGCCGTGGCGGCAGCACCCTGTGCTGGGGTCTGTGTTAGTTCCGCATATGCCACCTCTCCCACTCTGGCCTCTTAGCAGATGTGTGTTTCTGTCCTTTCCAAGAGGAATTGAGACAATGTCTCTCCCAGAGACCAGACTCCCTCCCTCTACTAATGATCATTTTGAATAGTTTACAGAATTTGTCTGCCATGGACTTCCTGGTGGGCGAGCACAACCACACCCCCAAGGGTCTGTTTAGGTTCCACATTCAGGAGCCAGCCTCAGCTCCTCCCCGGCCCTCACTGTCTGCCCACCGCCATCCAACCTGAAAGCCTCCAGGGCCTGAGTCAGCCCATAGGCTCTGCTGGGCCTTCCCTGCATGTCACCCCGGCTCCCGCTCCTTCTCCAGCCCCAAAACCCAGTCCCCGCAGCAGCCAGAGGGACCTTCTGAAAATACCAGCCACATTGCTTCCTTTCCCTGTTCCTGGGTGTCCTCCACAGGTCCCCACAGCGCTGGGCTACGGATTCCCACCGCTGGGCCCTTGGAAGGTGTCCCTGCCCTCTCCCAGGTCTCCCGCATCACCCACGCCTCCTGTGTCTCCCTCTGACCCAGCCGCTCTGGTCTCTTTGCTCATCTGCAAAAGCCGACACTCAGCTCATTCCTGCACATTTGCACTTGTTGCAAAGCTCTTGCCACAAACACAGGCAATACCTGCACCCCTTCCTTACAGAGATGCCTTCCCTGCCCTTCTCCAGTTGCTCTGTTTCATTAGGTTACTTAACTGAATAGTTAGCTGATTTTGTATCTATTCAGTGTTTCTTGGTAGATTGTCTTCTACCACATAGTCTACATTCTGAGTGAATGAGCACATGTCAGAGTTGCTAAAGGCACATGAAAGCGTGATGTTCTAGAAGCCTGGGCTGAGTTCCTAAGTCCCTACTGACACATGGTGAATTTTGAATTATAGAATGCTTACAGACTGCAGAGCACGATGCCTGGCACACAGCGGGACTGGGGGATGGCGGTGCACACCGCATGCACACTGCTGACAAGCTCCTTGCTGCTGTCCTCTCTGTTTTTCCGCCTTCACTCCCTGCTCCTCGGGGCCATTTCCTCATCTGAACCAGGGCTGTTGGCCCTGCTTCTTATCACACACTTTCTTGTAGGACTCTCCATATACACATTTGAATTAGAAGCACCTTTCAAACATGTACAGCAAGCAGAACCAAGCTCCCCCTGCTGCAATATTGAACTAAAGCTACAAAGAAATACATATGGGGAGTGACAGCTGACCTTTGGCAAAGGAATGGAAGGTGCTCTGCATGCCTGGGTTTGGGTTCAAGCTCCTGGGGAAACAAGGAGCTTGGAGGACGTGTGTGAGTCGATTGTGAAGAAGCGATGTTCTGGGGCAGCCCTGGAGATGGGGGGTCCAGCTGAGGCCCCGGGGTCGGCAAACTGTGGCCTGTGGGCCAGTGAAGCCCGTCCCCCTGCCTGTTTTGTATGTACAGTTTTATTAGAACAGAGCCATGCTCATTGGCTTGGTATCGCCCTTAGATGTTCTCACACTGCAGCCGCACAGCTAAGTCTTGGCTTCAAGGAGCTTATGTGGTCTCCAAAGCTGAAAAGATTTGTTCTCTGTCGTTTTACAGAGAAAGTTCTCCAGCCTGCTTAAGGCTCATACACATCCTAAAACAATTCCAGACATTCGTACATTGCTGCTTCAAGGTGAGGGAGAACTCAGGGCTGAGTGACCCCAGCAGAACCACAGCCTGGGATCCTTGTGTCCACGCTTATCATGCGCCTAAATCAACACAGTCACCCCTTTGGGGCAATGCTGATCTCTCATGAAATGAGGAGTCTGCTCCTGACTTCTAGGCCCGCTGCCTGATTGCTGGGGCTGAGAAGCCCAACTCTGACATAAAAGGCATGGATTGTGTTCAAACATCGATAGCACAGCGTGTTCATCCCAGATGGAGGCATCTCACCCCACAAAGCGCATATGTCTACGTTTTCAGCTTCTTAAAGAAACTGTACTCCTTGGGCTTGGGAAGTCTCGTGTGGATCATAATGGCGGGTATAAACACATTTCACAGGTGAAACCTGCTTTTCCAAATAGAGACAGTGTTTGTCAAACTGCATGAGAACCTTTCTCTTCCTCAAGCCCCAGCTTTGATTTCTTTGAGCATTTTGCTCTGATCTTTTGTCAACAACCAGCAGCATCCGTTTCACTGCCCACAGTTACGACTGGCGTTCATGTGCCCCTCGGAGAGTGAGCTCGGCTGACGATCTGTGCGCAAGGTCTGGGAGGGAAGAGACGCAAAGAGAGAAAGAAGCCCACTGCCACCCAGTCACTCAGGGAAGCGCCTCACGCGATCGTGTGCCTGCACGCCCTGAGCTAGTTCACTAGCGGGCCGAGATCAGACACACCACCGGGTCGGCTGTCGCAAGCACTTTAGCGCCATTCCTAAATGCGGCCACTGGAGCCTGGGTACGTGTGCTCCTACTATAGACCTGCCACCTGCTGCATCCCCCCAGTGCCATGGCTTTGGGGAACGTGTGTTCTGGGGCTGTTCATGTGCTTAGAAATAGACTTCATTTTACTTTTTGAATATTCTAGATTGTATGATATGATAATGTACAGAATAGAAGACAAATATTTTTAAACAAGGACTCGCAGGTGTCAGTTCACTTAAAACTTAAAGCTTACCCATTAGCAGGTAGACTCAGTGTGATGCCCAGGCTCGTGTTCTCATTTTTAAGCAGAACAGCTCAGACTCCTTGGTGGGCGCTGAGTTCTGAGCCATTCTCACTCTGGAGGTGATCGTATCACCGGACAGCCTCTCTTCCGCCTCCCATCCTGCTGAACCCTGCTGGGCGCTGCAGCCCGTGGAGGACGCCCTCCCTGCAGAAGGCTATCCAGCCCGGGTGCACAGGCAGGAGACTCGCTGGGGGCAGTGCTGTCAGCGGCTTCCGTGGTCCAAGCAGGGCTGGGCCGACGCTCCCTCATGTCTGGGGTCTGAAGGAGAGCACCCAGATCCTTTTTCCTAAAGAACCGCCTCAACAACAACATAGCTGGCGGGGTTGGGGTGAAGGCCAGAGGTCAAAGGTCTTGTTACAGGTCAATAAAAGCCCTGCTCGACCCAAAGGCATCCTCTGGCTCGTGTGAGTCGAGATGGCGCTCGTGGTTTGCCACCATGGGCCGTCCCACTGGCCTCAGCTCTCCCGGTGAATTCCAGGACTCACTTGGCCTAGTGGGCCTTCCTCCATCACTGGTGTGAGTCGCTCCCATGTGTCCACAGCATCAGGAGGCTCCAGCCAGGGAGCAGGTGGGGTGACATCTAACTGACTCCACCAGCTGGGCCTCACCCCTGCCCCCCACCCACGGCTGCCTGGCTTGGTGCAGGTGCAGACCAGCTCTGGAACTGCTTAGGGTAGCAACACCCAGATGGCCCTTTGGTGGGCCCGTGAGGAGTCTGGGTGTCCTCCTCTCCTGAGCACTCTGCCTAAATACATGATGAGGCTTCTGGTTAAGACTGGGTGGAAGCAATTGATGTTTTCAGGACACACTTGGGAGGCATTTACCCCATGAATTACTCTAGGCTCTGTGACACATATTCCTGTGAGGTAGAAATGTTTTAATAACTTATTCAAGCTTTTAGTCATTGAGGAAGGTATTTCATCCCTTTACCTTTTTTGAAATAATATCCTTGTACCTGTGCATATATAGCTTTACATAAATAAATGAATAAGTGAAAACAGTACAAATCATAGGTAAGGGCTTAAATTTTTTTCAAAAATGCAAAATAGTTACAATATAGTATGATATCAATTATCCACTTTTTCAAGAAGTGTTTTTTCTTGATGAAGTTTGGTCTATTTTATTTTCTTCTGGCAATTGTGGGGTTTTAAATATTTTTCCTGGACTTAAAATATTCCCAAGCATTTTGGAAGTCATTATATTTTTTAATTTACAAATAACAAAAGTAGAGAGTTGCTATGGATGGCACGGAAATGCCAACTTGGAAAAGGAGTGCGGGGGAACTCCACAAGGATTCGTCCCTGCTCTGCATGGATGCTTGCAGACAGAAGGTCACACAGCCTCCGCAGCTCATTGCACCTTGGAGTTGGGCCCGTATGTTGACACGTTAGACCAAAACTAATGATGATTGTAAATTGCTACACATTTGCCTGAGAGAAGATAAATCATTTCTAGTACCATAGAGAAATAATGAACATTAAAAAAAGTTCCTTCTTTGAGTGTGTCTTTACATCAAACTTTAAATTAATCTTCCATGCCATGAGATACCTATGCCAAGAATTCCTTAATCCAGGCCTGCATCAGACCCATGGAAACCCAAACCATGGTGGAAGGGTTTCCACTGTCCCACTGAGCAACCAGGACACACTGAGACTGACTCCATTTCTCATTCCACCCTCCTTTTCTGATTTTCAGACCACTTTGTAGTGATGAAGACCTATATCCTCCTGCTACCTTCATGTTCTTTGGGACTGAGAATTAGCAGCCTGTGAAATAAACGCACCCATCAATCCTGGAATCAGATCAGCTTCCTAGGGACACGAAGCTGTGTGCAAGTATTTCGGAATTCTTAGCCCATCATCGGCAGTTCATTAGTATTTAAATATATGCTAATTTCTTCAAGGTGTGAAAAGATCTTTTTCTTGCATATACATGAAAGAACCATATTACTATTCAACTAGGTTTTTTCTCTTTTTAACCCAAGAAAAGCTTGCTGTGATTTAACAAAAGGGCAGAAGACAAAAAAAAAAAAACACCCTGGAAAAAGTTACAAGGGAAACCTGTTTATGTGAGGCTGTGAACCTGTGCTTCACATCCAGGGACCGGAGAAACACCACACTTGTGTGTCAGTGGGGATCACAGCCAGGCACTTGAAATCTTACAAGTTCAAAATAACACCCTAAAATGTGCTATCACATGTCCTTATAGCGGTTTCCGGGATTTAGTTTTTCTAGATGACAGAGTCGCAGGCTACTATGGTATCTCAGAGCATTTTCCAATCCTGGCATCTCAACATTTATCTAATAGGGATAAGAAAAAAAAATTGTGAGATCGGCCAATGCATACACGTCACAGTGACATCAAATACACAGCCTGCGGAGTCCAAGCCACGCCCCCTCCAAGTGGGAGGCTGGCTAAAACCAGCCTCTCCAGTGGCCACCAGAGACTCCCGGGAAGGTAGGCGTGGGCTGCCCCACCTTCTCTGGCCTTTGCCAGCAGCCAGTCTCGCCCAAGACCTCTTAAATGGCTCAACAAGGCACAGGCCTTGTCTTACACCCCATCATGATACAGTTTAATAGTGTTATAAGGCGGCCTGGTGTGTGCCTGTCACAATGGTAGATGGCGGGGCTGTATGGATTTACTGTCATTCTGCAGGCACCGCGTACTTGACAGAGGCTGTGTGAGGCATGGTGGGGGCTCGGACGCGCAGGGGTTAAGTGTCCCTGCCTCTCAGTGCATATCCCAGGCGGCCGAGGTGCCAGTCGGTCCCTCACTGTGCTGATGACATGATGGATTACCCGTGGCACTATCGGTGCAGTCAGCGTCACTCTGCCACCGATAAGAGCTGCTCTCCTCCACGCAGAGAAGGCAGCTATTTTTCTCCCTGATTTTTGGAGAAGAGCTCTTACAGGTCCTTTTGAGTAGGGTTTGAGATGTCTTATTTGGACAGATAGACCCATACAATTCCTTTAAATGCACTCACTCATTTCCCTCCTTTGGATTGGATATACATTAAACAGAAAATGCCCAATTTCTAAAAAGCAGCTTTCAAATTTTGCAGCATGAAAGTGAAACTTTTAGAGTGCAGCCCTTTTGAGCTTTTCATAGAATCTTAATTATGCTCTCACCCACCCATCTGGGCTGTCGCCCGCGGGTGTTTCATGAGTTTCGATGAAAACTGTCCTGTATTCTTTTTGAATGAGCAGGAAAAAAAACCCAAAAACATTTCAAGTCTTCTCAGCAGGACGTAATCTAACTTTATCTTGAAGAAGCTCTATGCAAACTATCTGTGCCCTCTGGGAAACTTTCTGTTTGAAGAAGAAAGGGGTCATTTTCTCCACTCATGGAGTGCAGTGGTGACATCTTACGCTCTGCAAGAGGAGTGAAGGGTGATGGAGATTCACGATTCCTTACAGAGGAAAGGGGACTTTATCAGTGGATTACAGGAACAGAAACCTTTGCTGGTCAGTATGGGCTCTGTGCAAAAACACCACAAACCCCTCACGTGACCCGGTCAGCTAAGCATCCTGCCTTGTTAAAGCTGTTTAAGGGAACAAAGTGTGTTTACCTTGTAGACCTCACTGTTCTTCAAGACACATATTTTCTGCATGCATATAAATCCTTTCTTTAAAATCTTAAATGGTTTGGGGGGTCTGCTGGGAGTAAGGCCCTGGCTGCCAGAATGATCTCCGAGAGGGAGCCCCTTAGAAATCCCCTGAGTTTTTCTGAGCGCCCATCACTTAATGGCCACAGCAAACATCGTTTTACTGATGTCTCTGATCTTTGTTTTGAAGTTTTAATCAGGCCCAAATGGAAAGTTATTGAGGCGAATGGGTGTGGTCTGCATTTTAATTCCTGGGCGCCCCCCTCGCCCCCCAACCTCCTGCGCTGTCGCAGCCGGTGTGGCCTTGGGTTGCAGAGTGTTTCTAACACACAGAATGGGCTCAGTGTCAAACGGTTGGGGCTTTTGTCTTTAACAATAAGCATTTAGCTCAACCAAATGAATAGAAATTGCTTTAGTGAATTACCAAAGCCAAGGTCTTTTCAATGCATGAACTGACACTAATTATTTTCAACATTGTCTTATTTTTGCAAATGTCCTAAACTAAAATCTGACTTAAAAAATGCAATAAACTGCACTCACTCTTTAAACTTAAAAATAAGCATATCATCGTAAATCAAAGTATCTGCTGATGGTCTTGAAAATCCTCCTCAGGTTAAAAAATACACACACTCTAACTAAGCACAAGACTGTATTCCTTTGATTAAGAGCCCAAAATTGCCACAGCAACATCAATCGAGGCATAAGGGCTGCACCGCCAGGCTGCCCTGCAATGGGACCGGTTCTCCAACCTCCGCAAACAAGGGACTGATTTCCTGCCCTCAATGCTGAAACTGACATTCCCCAATGTATGGTGAGAGGCCCTCCGCCCTCCTCGTGCTATTGCGGCGAGAGATCTGAATGCTTTTTCCTAAATCTCTGTAATCCAATAAGCTTTTGTGTTTAGCAGCTTGTTTTGAAACTTGTACAGCACCCGGCCTGTGTCTCTGAACGTCGCTTGCAGGCAGGTGAGCGCCCGAGGGCCAGATCGTTATTCAAGGCTAGAGGCCTGCTCAGCCACAACCAGAATGTAATTTGTAATTAACTGTCATTTACTTCTGTCTGCATTGACTTGTTGTTCAAAAGACAATGTAACTGGGCTGGTCACTCGTTTCCCTTTGTTGTGGATATAATGTCTCTCAGATCTGGTTGTTTTCATAATATTTAGAAACCCTGGGCTTACTCTCTTGAAACCAGAAGAAGGGGAATTCACTGAAATAAATCCAGCACAAATAATTTGTTATGCCAAGGCACATCAAACATTCTATTTGATGAAATGGTATAAACCATCTCACAGAAGAGGCACACAGTGTAAGCCAGACACTTTAAATGACGGAAGTGAGCCGCTCCTGAAGCACATCTTTTAAAACTCAGTCTTCAAAAGGCGGTCTGTTCTCTAGCTGTAGACTCTAATTTATGCTCACTTTTCAGTTTAATTATTTGCTTGTCACACTTTTCATTAGGAGAAAAATAAACAATGTGTGGATAGGCCTTGGAAAGGGGGTCTGTGTTCCCAAGATTGGCAAGTCATTCCAAGTTTGACGACTTGGAAATGAACAAAGTTTAGAGTCCATTTGAACGGAAAGACTATGAAAGGATTAAGAGGTTTTAAAAGGAAAATAGCAGACGTTTTTGCAATTAGATCTCTAACAAGTAAGCTGCTCAGTCTCCCATATTTTGGGGGCTTAAGAGGGTCTTGAGGGAGAGTGAATAGATCATCTTAAATGTTTAAAAATTTCACATGGAAATCTCAAATCTTACTGCAAACAGCAATGTCTGAGGTTTGAAGGGCTCCGCTGGACTTTTTTTCCCACTCTAAAGGTGTATTCAGTGGCGTCTAGCATCAAGCTAGTAACGGGGAAGAGTGTGGTGTTTGTGAATGGAACCTACGCCCTGAGTCACTGTCGACCCTGACAGCCAGTCTCTTGACCTACGTTAGCTGGCTCATCACAAAGCCAAGTGCAGAGGAACCCAGTAGCCTGCTTATCTTGGAAAGCATGGAGCCACTTCACCCCAGTTTTAGTGGTCCCTGTAACATTATTTTCAAATGCATCAAGCAAATGAGGCCCGTGCATAAAAAGAGGTCAGACTGGTGCCTGGCAGAGCCCAGAGGGGTAGATCAGTCACCAAGTGACTTACTATTTCCTTGTCATTTAGAACCCTTGAGTGCTTCAAGCCCTGTCCTTCTATGTATAGCTGCAAAATATTCCCTCATAACGAGACCACTCCAGAGTGACACTGGGTCTGGATGGAGATGAGGACAGAGAGCGGGGGAGAAGAAGGTTTCGCTTAGACCACCAGTAGGGACGCGGCATCCGAAGGAGACCCCTGGGGGGTCCTGGCCAGGCAGGCTGGCTGTGGGCAGGGCTTGCAGGGCACCCCAAGGTCTCCCAGCTTCTGGGAAACGCAGCAGTGCTGGCAGCGAGGTGGCTCTGGACCACTCCAGAGTGTTAGAACGCATCTCACACTTGGCTTCCTCAAACCCCCAGAGCTCAGGTTTACCCCTCACCTGATGGCCTCTCCCTGCTGTTCATTGGTAAAGGGCATGCTGACCCTCTTGGTCTGGGCTGCAAGCCCCTAAATGCCCAGGTCTGCTCTGCTGCTCGGCAGGATGGTGGCGGCAGCCCTTCATGCCCAAGGTTCTCTCATTCTCTTCCTTTTTTTTTTTTTTTGGCTTTCTTGCCTTTGGTTTACATCCAAGTAGCAGAGAAATAAGAGATGACAGTTGTTACAGATACGCGGGTTTAATTACTTGTCAGCTTATGGCTGGTATCTCAGCCAGCCGACGAAGGAGCTTAACTTTCTTCTAGTAGCTTAAAACCTGACCAACTGCTACAGCTTTCGTGTTTAGCCGAACAACTCTGGATACATTTAAGATAAAAAATGAAGTAGATGAGCAGTCTTTCTGATTTGCTAGCAAAAGTCATCAGCCTCCCATGCCCCTATTCCACGTACATCTCAAGTGATGAGAGATTATGTGGCCACGCTGACATTTAGGGGAGCTTGGATGCGTTTTAATTCCATTTTATAATTTCCCTGGGACTACACTGTACATGGTACCTTGCAAAAAGCACACACTGAATTCACGATAAGGTGGAATTAGAGTCGGGAGAATATCAGTAATATGAAGAGATCTCTCCGGCTCTAATTCCAATCCTTCCCAGGTCTAAAATCTGGATGCACTTGTAATTAAATGTTGTTGTCTGCCTGGATACTCCACGGATTCCTAGTATTTCATTTCAATTCTTTTACTTAACGTTGGATTAATTACCCAGCCGCTCTGCCTTAAGCAGGCCTGGCCTCCGTGTGGATAAGGCCCTGAGCCCCCAGGGAGATGTCAGGGCTTGGGTCAGGGGCAGGACTAGCGGGGGCGCGCAGTCCCCCAGCGCCTACAGACCCTGCGGGAGGTTCTATGGGAGGTTTTTTCCTGCCCCCCCATTATCCTCCAAAATTCAGTTTCCGTTGCCCTGGGGCCGACCATGGGTGCCTACAGCTGATCAGGGGTGCCGACACCCTCCCTTCCTGCTCAGTCAGCCTGAGAAGGCCAAGTGCAGGGGTGTGAGGTCAGCCAGGGGCGCGGAGTCTTAGGCCCTCCCTTGGCCTTCGCTCAGGTGTGTTCTCAGGATTGCCAGGGGCTCAGCTGGGGGTTGGGTCACTGCCGCTTAAACTTCAGAAAGTTGGTAAAGCCTCTCAGGCAGGGCGCCCCCCTCCGCGGAGGCCGTGCGTGAGCACCTGCGCTCCAGGCTGGGAAGCGCTGTGCTCGGCTCCCTGGGCCCGGGGCTGCCGCTGCGGTGGCTGTCGGGCACACAAGCGCACTCCCCGGCTCGTACGCTTTGCAGACATAGGCCAGGCTCTCATCAACTGATAAACTCGCCCCACCCAGAATTTTGAAGTTAAGACATGGGACATTGCTATGAAAAGAACTGGAATGTCATCCTTCATGAGAGTGCATCCAGAAGCAGGCTTCCGAGCACGCTGGCACAACTAACGTGTCCTGGGAGGAGGACACGGACGTGCGGGGTCGCAGAGACACTGGGCGGGTCAGCATCCAGGATTCCGTGCCTCTGGGAGTGACATTCCCCTTCAGCCAAAGGTGACTCGGGGCAAGGGTGATTTGGTTTGATAGCCGTAAGGTCACATGGTTTGTTCAGGCCTTTGCACAGCTCCACAACCAGCTGCTCCCTCCTGCTCTGAGGGGGTCTTCCCTGCAGAGGTCCTGGCTGCAGGAAGCCGAACCGAGCCTGAGCACTGGCTGCGTCCTGCCACCGGCCCAGGGACACCCCACGAGCCGACACAGTGGGGCCAAAGCACAGTGGGATCCTGAGCTCGTGGGTTCAGGTGCCAGCTCACCTTTGCTTGAAATGTGCCCTCTTGTACCTCATGTTTACAAACAAAATAAAACACAAGGCAAAACAAATAAAAAAACTCCTCCTAGACTAGAAACAAAGAGGGAGGGTAAAACCCAGGCGAGGTAATAGCCTCGCTCACCACAATATTTGACATTGCTGAAGGTTTCATCTTGATTATTTCCAATAAAATTCAAAGGAAGGACCACTGTCTTGGCTCACTAAGCAACAAGATTTTATCACTAATTACAATCCTTTATTACCAGTAGTTTAATAGGTTTATGATAGGTCATAAAGCAATTCAGCATGGGAGTACATAAAAAGAATGGCTTATACAGCTGTGACATTGTAATATCTATTCATTGTAATCATTTTATGATCTTTAATGGTAGTATTTTTTATTAAAATATGTACATATGCCTTTACATGGGCAGTGTTGTCACCAAAAACCGGGAGGCAGAGCGAAAGTCACATAAATATATCCTAAAATACTTAATGAGGCATTTTGAAAACTTCTATTGCTGAAAGCGTGTCGACTACATCACATGTGTGGAGTCTCATTATGGGCAATTATAATAAAATTATAAGTGCTGTAATAATTCTAACCTTGAAGGCACAATAAAGGATGGTTATATTTGCCTTGCTCACCCACACATCTGGGGCATTTTCTTCATTAATTATGTTTCACATAAGAATAATTATGTTGTGCAAGACTTAAATTCCAAGGCATTTGCTAGGTTCTGTGAGCTCCAGTCTTTCTTGGGTGAGTGTAATTACATTACCACCTAAAGTCTGTGCAGAGAGATGCCGTAGTTGATTTACATGGCTTCAAGGAGGGTGTTTGTTGTTTGCTCTTAATTTTATTTTGTAACCCAATTAGTAAAGTAAATAAATTGGAAGAAGAGGAGCCTACCGGCTGGGTCTGCATCAGGGCTGCACAAGGTACACAGCAGAGCCAGCTGACCACGTTGAGTTCCTTTCTCCCTCTGCCCACCTCTCCCTGAGAACCTTGTTCCGAGGGGGACTGGTGACAATCACTTTAGGGGCAGGGCAGGTGGGGAGCTAGCGCAGAATGCCACTTCTATTCTGCTGATACTTGGAAGATCTTTTTTGTGGGTGTGCAGTTATGACCTAAATATTTGATTCCATTTTTCTGGCCCAAGACCATCATAGCCCTGGATCTGAGGGAAAATCCTTTATATGCAAGTGGATTGTGACCTCAGATGGAAAAGGATTTGAGAATTTAAAACTAGCACCAGGATTACAAATGTGATAACTGGATAAAATAAATATTGAAGTGTCTCGAGCTTATTTGGCCTCCTCGGTTTAGAGATGGGGATGATTTCTCTTCCCTGAGCATCTTAGCCCCAGGCAGCCTCCAACCCCAACACAATACCCTCCCCACCCCCTCCCATCTCACCCCACATCCCTTGCAAATGCAAACACTTCTCATAAAATCTAGTTGCAGTTCTAGGACAATGGCTGGAGTCCTGGAGTCTGAACCCCACCTCCTTGCTTGGCCAGGCTAGTACCACCCCTCTGCTCAGAACTGTTGGAGAGAGAAACACCCTCGGGCACTTTGGAACCACGGTAGAATGCCAGGAGAGACAGGAAGTGGCAGACGCTGCAGTGACATTGTACTCGTTTAAACGAACTAGACCAAGTCCATTTAAATTATACGGCGTGCTGGGGACACGCATTCTGTAACTCCCAGGCCAAAATCTTGGAGAAAGGAAAGCAAACGCCCAGCTGAGGTTCTCAAGGGAATTACTTTCATGAATAGACAGGAATGATTTTCAATTAGCATATACATTGTGTGCATGTAAATGATGCTTCTAAAAGGTATCTGAAAGGTTTATTTTCTTAAGTATTTCAAATCAGACCCCCTGCTACCTTGTTTACAGTACTGATCAGCACTTCCGTGTATAAAAAGATTGCAGTGCAAAGCGCAACTTCAGTCAGTGTCTGTCCCTCATCGCCGGGCTAGTGCTTTATCACAAATTAGAAATTGGTGGCATACCAATTAATGAGTGTTTTTACAGTATTCAGTCAAAGCATGCAAAGAAAGCTTTAATTCAAACATTGGGGGTTAATTATTATAATTTATTTAAATGAATTCACAGTTTGCTAAGTTTCAGGGGTCAGGAATCGATATGTAATTTAAAGTTCATTTTAGCAGAGTGGAGCAGAAGCGCCCTGGCTCTCCAGTGGCACAGCAGTCTGCCCTCCCCTCCCCTTGAAAACGCAAATCCTTGGGCCTGGCCTGAGTTCCCAGCGTTGCTGGGAGTAGAGAAGTGACACCTGTTTCTCATGCAAAAGATGCAGCCCTGGGTGTGCAATCCTTTACCTCAGGCTGTAGCGAGGCCATCCTTTCTTTGCTGCAGGACCCTGGCGCGGAAGGCCAGGCTCCCCATCCTGATTTCTCTGGAGCGGGATCCCTCCCTGGCTTGCACAATTGTTGTTCCATGTGGAACGACTTTGGGAAATATTGTTGGGACATGTCTTCATTTATCAACGATCCCTCGGTCCCCTTTGCTATTTAGTTGTCTTGATTTGCCATTGTCAATTAATTCATTTTAAAAGTAAAAGAAATGAATCCACTTGATCAAATTAAAATACTTCAGAAAGTCATGTTATTTTGTATGACTCCAGGGCAAATTTCTAACAGCAGAATTACACCACCAGCAAGTTGGTGGAAATGAAATCGTGTTAGCTGCTGCCAAATTCTCCCAGGAAGCACTGTATCTAATTTAAATGCCACCACCAGCATAAGAGAGGGCTAGTTTTTCTTAATACTCTGCTTGACTATGAAGCTTTCAAATTTTTTATTCCTTTTTTCTCAAACAGAAAATGGAAATCTAAATGTTATTTTGATTTGCATTCTTTAATTATGAGTAACAATAAACCTCTTATTTAGACCTTTGTTGACTTTTTTTTTGTATTTTTTTCTTGTGAACTCTAAGTTCACATCTTTTTCTCCTTTTTTTCCATAGTAAATTGTGTATGTTTCCTGTACTGAGTTCTAAAAATTCTTCATAATGCCAGAAAGCAGCCTCTAGTCCATGGTATTGGGAAGCTGGTGAGGGGAAGGCTGGCCTGGCGTTGAGAGGAGCTGAATGCGTCTGTCCAGTAGGAGCCCGGCTCCGCAGGGGCAGAGGCCAAGGGGCCCGCGGTTCCATGACGGGGCTCCAATGGTTCTTTTTGTCCCTATGTCCTCTCTGTTCCCTCTGATGGCACGTGGGCCAGGTGTCCTTTGCACATGTCACTCTCTAAGAGACATTACATATATAAATTCATCTGTGGCCACTTACAATCCTCTTGGAGACCTTTATGGTTAAATTCCTTTTTCAGACCAATGGTTGCTTTAGGATGTAACATTGAAACCCTCATGGTCTCTGACAATCAGTATAAAGACCATGTGAATTTAATATTTCCTGCCAAATTTATCTGTCCTTCCTGTCAGCAAAGGGCACATGACACCAATTTTCCTGTGAACATAGAAATCAGGAATTTCAGTGTTGCTGTTACCCTGTGCTGAGGAAGCCTGTTGTGCCCTGTGGGGCAGTTCAGCTATTTCCAGTGTCCTCCAGGAAGGGAGACCCTGACACCTCCCACCTCGCTGAGCGGTCAGACAGGTGATGAAGGCGAGGGTGGGCCCCAGGTCTTCCTGGATCCATGGTTCTCACCTGGTGGCTATTTGGTCATCCACAGGCCGAAAGGCAATCTCTGGGCTACGGACCACTCCGGCATCTAGTGGGTGGAGGTCAGGACTGCCACTCACCACCCCACAGAACATGGGACAGCCCCCAGGACAAAGAAATATCTGGCCCCAAAGACCAGCAGCACTGCGGGTGAGAAGCGCGTTCTGGATGAGAGCCTGCCGGGGGGACAGCCAAGAGGCGGGCTCCAGCCCCAGGACTCCCCCTGGTTCCCAGCGGCTGCCTCTCCCCTGGGTCCTCACACCCAGCAAAGCACTGGGGTCCTGCTAGCTATCCACTTTCCTACGCCCAGTGGGGATGCGCCAATATCGTCACACCCAGCTTGAGGGCTGAGAACGCCGAGTATGTGCCAAGCTCCATCCTGCATCGACCCACTGGGCCTCCCCAGAAGCCAAGTGAGGTACACAGAGATTGCCCCCATGCTAATGAGTTGTCTTAAGAACTTGCACGGCTCAGGTAGGCATTCTTGTTTGTCTCCCTTTAGTATTAAAATGGGTCTAAACCTTTTAATTAAATTTTAAATATTAATATTTTGAATATATGTGCAAATATGAGTTATGACTCTCAAACAGGAATCTTTCAGAAGTGCACAGCATGTGCCTGCCATCTCACCATTTTCCTGGGGTCTGGGTGGCCTGGGGTGGATTCTTCCCAGTGCCAGGAGGTACTGAATTACAGCTCACAGTTCATTTTGCCTTCTTGTTAACCTGCAGAGTCACACATGCCTGTCCTCAGACCACAGGTTGGCTTAGGAGCTGGAGCTGCAGGCTGGGTTTGGAGCAGAGCCAGAAGGGGCGGCAGTCCTGTTCTAGCAGGGCAAGAGCCACCCTCCCCACTCCCTCACCGGAAAGACCCCTTGTGCTCCGTGCTGACCTCCCGTAAACCTGAGGGAAGGCTTTCTGCCCCGGGGGAGATATTGGGTCAACCCCTCCCTGGGTTTCTAGAAGGCTCTAGATCAGTAGTTTGCAACCTTAACTGCACATCAAATTCTGTGCAACTTGGAAACAAAATACCTACATGGGGCTACATCCCAGACCTTCTGAACTGGAGTCCAAGAAACAGTAGATTTTGAAAAGCAATTGAGGCACCTCTGATAATCAGGCAGTGTCAAGAGCCACTGAGCTGACCAGCATCACCCTGCTTCAGACCGAGGTTGGTATGGTGCATGAAGAACCCCAAGTGTCAGTAAAAGACAAGGCCTCCAGATGGACAAAATGCTCACCTTACGAGTGGATCTGATTGCTAGGCATCATGACCATCCAAACCAAGAGCAGCTTGACTTCTGGGTCATGGGAAGTTGAGAATTGGGGTCAAGAGTCCAAGTCTCCTTTCTCAGTTTTATTCGTTGCCTGTGGCTCTTTGTGCCCAGGGAAGGAGTGTTCACACATGTCTAGCCATAGTCCATCACCACCCTGTGGAGAATCCTACCTGGGAATGCCCATGGAGAGCAACTCCTTGGCCCTCTGACTCTGGAACCCTCTTGGGCATGTTTGCCAAGGTCCAGCCGGTTAGAACACAGGAAAGTGAGTGTGTCCTTCTCAGCCATGGAGCAGAGCCCACACCCTGTGTCCTACTTCTTCCCTATTGGGGTACATTCTACAGAGAGGCACCTATGCCAGAGGGAAAAGCCGCTCCTTCAGCTCAGTGACAAAGACCCAACATTGGGGGAAAAAGTCACATTTTTCTCTCTGACCTTTGGCAAACGAATCACCCCCTGCTCCTAAAGTGGAAGAAAAGTGAGTTCTGATTCACCACATGACACTTTTTTTTTTTTAATTTCAAGGCCTCGTGATGGAAAAAATGCTTGCCTTATGAGTGGATCTGATTGCTAGGCGTCATGACCGTCCAAACCAAGAGGAGCTTGGCTTCTGGGTCATGGGATGGAGCTCAGCCACCTCTGTTCTTTGGTCTCTGCTTGGAGAGCGGGCTGCAGAGGAAAGGTCACGGGAAGAGGCCACGTGGTTCAGAGAAGTGACACAAGACAGTGAAACCCACAGGACACCAGGATAAAAAACCCTTGCAGGCAATCTGCACACATCCAGGCATGTCTGTATAGAGGAACGTGTAAGAACATCGCTTCAGGGATGTCCTGAGTCCCTGGGAAAATGACAGAGAGCATTGAGTTTACCCCACTTACAGAGACAAGGAAGCATGTGAGGCTTTTAGAAATAGTTCTATCAAAATAGTTAAATGAAAAGAAAAATTGTAGCTTGAAGAATCAGTTGCAGGGAACCTAGATGATTCACTCATTCAGGGTACTTTGCTTCTCAGCCAGAAACAGGTGAGAACAGCACCCAGAGGTGGGGAAACCCCAAGAATTCAGGGCAGGTGGCAGTGGCCAGGGTCACACTCCCTGCAGAAAAGCAAACTTTTTCAGAGCCCGTGGGCCTTGTCGGGAGGCAGGGACCCAGCCTCCAAGTGAACACAGGCTTCGGAACGAGAGGAAGGCTGCACGCGGTCTTTGGGACACCCAGTGAATGTCGAAAAGACGTGGGGAATATCTTTGTGCACTTTCCTTTTGTAAACTGTTTCAAATGGGCTTTCCTGTTTCATACACAAGCATTTTGTGCCACATCCAGTTAGTCACTCTGGAGGAATAAAGAAGTGAAAGGGCGGAAATGCTTTGGGGGACAGAAGACAGAAATGATGTTTGTGGCTCCTGTTGACCCTGGTCACTCTCTTGTCATGTGGTTTGACATTTCCAACAGGTGCATCTTTATTCTTAACATAGGCTTTTTATGTTTTTCACAAATGCTTCTTTACACCATGGTCTTAGAAATCAGGGAAGAGTAAGTCGGCCGTCAGTCCAGCTTATGAAACACTGTGGCAGTGGAAGTTAACTTTCAAAGGAACAAAAACTTGTGTTAAAAAATTACACCTACTTAAAATAAGTTATAGATCAGTAGATTAGTTATTGGATTAAAATTCAATATATTCTATCTTTTCTCCCTCTCTAATGTGCAAATGTATAAATATGCAAATATATATAGGTATGATATTGATATGTACATTTATATACATAAACAGACACATAAATAGAACACAAATTGTAAAAATAATGTATGAATTGAGCTTCTGATATTTCCTTCCAGAAATAAGTTTTATATTAAGAACTGTTGTTATGCTCACAAAGTGAAAGATGGAAAACTGCTGATGGAGCTAATTCTTGCAGATAATATAATAATACATAAAAGGCAACCCTATGAAACTTTTCCAGAACATTTTTATTTTGGGGAAGTCCCAGTAAAGCCTTATGGTTTGTGTGCCTATAGATGAGATACACCAAGAGACACAATTTGTTTTATTTATGCTTATATTTATTTACATAAATAACATTTATGTATTTAGTATCTATGTTCACTTGTTTTTGTTTTCTAGGCACCATCTTCCATAGGAATCCATCATACAGCCTGGTTTGAGATATTCCCAGAGGCTGATCAGAATGTTAAGCCTCACTGTGGGGGGATTCAGCCTTCCTCAAACTGCATGAGTCTTTCTGCATGGGTTACCTGTGGGATCTACACTGTGGCATTGTTTGCCAAGGTGGAGACAGAGAGAAACCTGACCAGAAACCTTCAGTCCTGGGCACAGAGCAGTGCCGTCCGCTGACAGCTGCCCCGGGGGCTGTGGTCTTGCCCTCATATTTACCACTGACACACCGCACCACCTTCCCCAAATCACTTAATCGCTTTTAGCTCCAGTTTGTTCCTCTCTAAATAGCAAGAACATTGTGCGCAGCTTCTTTGCCTTAGAGACTTTGAGGAATGGGACTTGGGGGACATGTGCTGTGGACCTTGGTGGAATGTAGGATCCCAGATGCACAGACATTCCAAAAGGACTTTAGGAAATTGATAAATAAGGTTTAGATATGTTTTTAAAAAAACTAAATTAGGAAAACCCATTTTTTTGTATTTTTTCAATAGTACTGATTTATTGTCGTAATTCAGTGAATAAATCCATGTTTGTCAATAATTAATGCAACAAATTCACAATGTGCCATAAAATGTGTTTCATATCACAGATGCAAAAACATCTTGGACATGATTGCTGCCATCCCGGGGCTCTCAGTCTTAATGGGAAAGGGGGCATGATGGTTAGCTCCTTTGTGAAAGGGGCTTGGCTGTGGAACCCACTTGGCAAGGTGAGAGAACAGACGAGGTGTATGCTGTGAGGGTATATTTTAGGTGTGATTAACATTTAACAGTTCAGCTGGTAGGCTGTGAGAAAAGCAGATGACCCCCCCATAATGTGGGTGGGCCTCACCCAATCAGGTGAAGACCTTAGGGGTTTCCCGAAGAAGAAGAGACTCTGCCTGAAGCCTGGTTCCCAGTCGGCTGCGCTAAGGAATTCAGACTCCAGACAGCAGCACCAAGTCCCACCTGAGTGTCAGGACTGCCTCCTGCCTCGCAGATTCCAGGCGTGAGCCACTTCCTAGAAAGTACTCTCTCTCTCTCTGTATATAAACGTGTGCATACATAACCCGTTGGTTCTGTTTCGCTTGTTTTTCTGGAGAACCTGGACTAGTATGGAGCATAGTCAATAAATTATAGCATATGATTGATGGTAAAATTCAACAATAAATTAGAGATCAGAGGCTATGGAAACTCTAATGAAAGATGGAAGAGATGGAGAGGTTACAGGTTTGATGAAACTTGAGTTGTGAGTGCATTTGTCGGGGAAGGTGTTTCAGGCCAGGAGACTGAGGTGCAAAGTCAGGGCATCCGCTGCCTCCGGGTGCCGTGCGTATGCCCAGGGGGTGGCGGAGAGCGAGGCCAGAAGAGCGAGGATCTGGGTGTCCTTCCTCCCTCAGTGGGGAGTCAGTGGCACCTTCAGGAGTCCATGGATAGCAAGCAAAAGTGAACAAGGAACAGCCATGCTGGCAGCTGCGCAGAGCGGTGCCCGCTGCCTCTGGGGCACAGACAGCTCTGCCGGTGATGAAAGCACCACCCTCTCCATGAAAAGCACCCACGTGCACATCCACGCTCTGCATCTGTGGGTCCTGTGCCCTGGCCTCCTGCTGGACTGCTGAGAGGCAGATTGAAATGCCAGTGGGGCCGGGATACCCAGCTGTCAGCTGTTGGAACCATCACTCAGCAAGAAATCGGGATTCCAGAACTGGGTGTCAGCGGCAGACCTGGGCAGATGCCTGAGTTGGCTGCAGCCCCGTCGAGTTCAGCTGAGCCAGGGAGCCGTGGGGCTGGGCTTTCAGACCCGCAGGGCCCTCCCTCTACAAGGGCCTGGGCCAATGAGCTGGAGCTTCCACAGCTCCCCAAGCCGCAGGGGCCAACGTCCTCTGCGTTTCCAGCACCATGTGCTGGCAGGCGAGGCCTCGCTCCGTGCTGGCTCCTCCTGAGAGAGCCCTCAGCCTCCACGGCGGACAGGTCAGTTGAAAGGCTCTGTCACGGCGAAGAGAAGTGCAGGGGCCTGTGGATGGTGCGCATCCGCCAGCAGGATCCAGGCCCCTCCTCCCAGGCCTTGTCTCTCCCTTGAGGCACTCACTTCAACTGAACACAAACATGGTAATGGAGAGGAGTTACATGAGGTGCAGACCCTTGGGGGTCCATGGAGAAGGGGTGGGGTGATGGGGGGGCAGCTACTGGCAATGGAGCAGTAAGTGGCACTGCATACCAGGTGCTGCTCATTTCCGATTGTGACATAGCCGCCGATGGACTGGGAGAATTATGTTCTATTAAAACAAGGTGCTTCTGTGCTTTTAAATGTCATCTTGGGTGTATGCGGGTCTCTGACCCATACTGGCCTTTGGAAACAGGTCGTTAATTCCAGGGAGCCTCTGAGATTTGGGTGACAGTCTGTCGATGCCTCCAGAGCAACTGTTGTCCTCCCTGCTGACCCATGGCTACTGAGCCGTGTCCTGTTCCAGCGGCGTACTCAGCGACCTGCACCTGCTGGTCCGTCAGGGGGCCCTAGATCCGGTCTCCCGAAGAGGCGTCAAGGCGCAGTTTCCGCCGCACAAGATTTGCTTCATTCTCTGAGGACTTCTCCCCTTGTGCCATGAGATTCTGGGTTCCTGACCCCAGGAAAGTGGTGCCTCTCGTGGCAGGCGCTAGTGTCAGCCCTGTCCTAGAGGGCCGAGTGTGGGATTTCAGCCCTCTGCTCTTGGTCCTGGTGCAGCCGTGGAGGCTGAAGCTTTACGCAGTGGCGTGGGGCAGGGGAGCACCCTGCGGAGAGGCTGCCAGCAGAGGACACACTCCTGGTGGGGCGCTCCGCTGCCCTGGCCCCGCCCCCGCCCCCTCACCTGGCCCCGCCCTGCCGCCCCGCCCCCAAAAGGCTCCACCCACACTGTCTGGCCCCTCCCCTCCCCACCTACCCCTGCCTCCGCCCCACCCCTCCCCTGGCTCCGCCGCCCTCCTCCCCTCCCCCGCCCGCCCCAGCTCGCTAGCCCTGGACTTCAACTTCGTGAAATCCCCGCGTGCAGCGCCCTGAGCGGGCGGCCCGCGGTTAGGAACTCCCTCCCTCTGTGCCAGCCTCTCCCGCAAAGCGTCCCTCACCTCCCGATCCAGCCCCTCTGCCAGGGGTTGGGGGGGTGGGGCTTTGCAGGGGGAGGGTCCCAGGTGTTCCTGGGCGTGGTTGGCAGGGTCCCTATCAGGTAGACGGGATGCTTAGGGACTGGTCTGGGTGTAGCCTTTTGCTCAGGGCCCGTTAGGCTCTGTCAGCCCGGCAGGCTGGGCTCCGCTGAGTCGGCTCATTTTGAAGGTGGAGCTTGTTAACCACATTTCAAAGGGCTGTTTCCCCCTCTCGCCACATGGAGCGCGAGAATGTTGCTTTGACCTTCACTGTGAGGAGCCCCTAGAGGTAAGCCTCACAAAAGTGTGGGCGCCCCCGGGACCGACTCCCCGGAGCCTCGCCTCTCAGCCTGGCTGCATGGAGCCTGCCTCGGTTCATCTCCTGTCAGGGCATGGGTACCCGTCTCCATCCCGGCTCTCCTGTCTCTCCAGTTTAGGAGGTGGCAGTCGCCCCTGTGACCTCACTTCTCTGAAGGAGCTAAGGAGAGCTGTGGATTGGCAGTGTGTCCAGTTTTTCGCTGGTCGTGTGGATGGGAGTGTGGACTTCCACCATCCTTACTTGCTGGACTGGGAACCAGCCATCGCAGCCTTTTGTCATACGTCTGGAAAACCTTGTCCTCAGGAGAGGATGCAGCCATCACCCATCGGTTCACTCACCCATTCCTGCACTCTGCCTGGACCTGCTGAGGTCTCACTGCATGCTGGGCTCCAGGACACAGAATCCTGACCCCAGGAGAAGGCTGAGCAGGGACGAGGCACCAGCATCCAGCAGGTGTTGCCAGAAGGGGAACGGAAGCCTGGGAAGACAGCACCTGGCATAGTAACCGAGTAAACCTGGCTGCCCAACAGAAGGCTGACTCATCAGTGCATGTATACAGGGTACAAATTCCAAGCTAACATAATTCACTTTTGGGTGGATTTTCAAGTAAAGCAGTTCAATAAGGGAGTTAGTCCCAGGGATGTGTTAGAAGGGGAATGTTTCCCAGCCTTCTAAAAGTTTTCAGATACTTGATCCTACACTTGTGGATATGTTTCAGGAATCGTTTTTGGATATGAGTGACCTCCACGTGCAAACACAGGAGAGGGGAATGTGCTCCTGGCAGGAGACCAAGATTTTAGAGCATCTGTGGCCTCTGCACATAAAAATTAAATTATATCCCCATTTCTTGATCGTCCCATGCAAAACTGAGAACATTTCCATGTTTTCAGAAGGAAGAGAGGCCAGAGTGGTCATCCTTGCAGGGTGTGACATTCTTTGAACAAAAATATCAGTGTCTCTAAGCCAGTGCTGCATACGGTCACTGTCACATGCAGCCTCTTAAGTTTCCAAATTTCCACTTAATTGAGATTTTCAGGTTGACCTGGATTACACTGTGTTCCTGTCAGCTTTTCACACATGTCTGGCAATCATGACTGCAGCCACTTTACCAAGTCCACGTGGTTATCTGTGCTACTCACAAGCAGGTGTAAGGGAATCTGTAAAACATGCTACTAGGCCACTACTCTACTTGTATGTTTGCACTTTATTAGTTACATTCAGTGATACTAACATGTAAGCAATTTAGTTTTATTAAAATGAGTTTTTTTTCCTCCGATATCTAACTTCTGCCCCTGCATACAAGAAAGGAGTGGGGAGGGTAGTTGGCATCAATGGTGCGGTAGTGAGCCTATGAAGTCCGGATTTCATGTGGTCCTACAGCTGCGCAGGACAACCACAGGTGTGCTGGGAGTAGGTGCTGGACGGTGGGCCCTCCCCCTGCTTCTCTGCGGCTCACGTGGCTTGCAGGAGCTGAGCCTGCCACAGAACCAGCCCAAGTGGGGACCAAACTGACGCCTTAGTCTCAACCTCACCCTGAAATGTTTTCCTTCAGTCACGCTGGCAATTTATGTAAATGTAGTCTGTATTATGTATAATACATATTATGTATGTTATGTGTAGTAGTCATAGAATTTTGCTCCTAAGGGCTATCTGATTTGCATATCATTGGATAAGTTGATGATTTATGTAAATATATCATGTGATTTATGTAAATGTATCATCAGCTTAGCCAATGAAATGCAAATCAGATGGCCCTTGGGAGCACAGTCTACGTCTATCACAGAGAGGCTGCTTCAGGAACAGTGTGGAAAGCAGCACCAGGGTGTGAGCAGCTGATCCACTTTTCGTCTCTCAAGTCCTGTTCTTATATTTCAGCCTCGCTTTGATCTTTCTAAATACGCCATCTGCCCATCAGATTTAAACCCTCCATTCACTTTTCTGTAGCTGTTTTAAGAGAGTAACTGATAAGACTTTTTAAAGCCTGGAACTTTCAGAAAAATGTCCATTCTTAAGATGGGATGCACACATTAGGAAGCTGACAGACCTACAGAGACATCACTTCCGCCTGACATGGGGCCCAACAAAAGCAACTTCCTGGCCAGTCCAGGACAGTAGGAGCAGCAACGCAGTCACACGCCCGGACACCAGGCCCTTCACACTTTCAGCTAGTGGTACTAGTTCAAAAGGTCCTGATGCCTTTGCCCTCAGCAGGCTCCCCTCATCTCAGACACATGCATGATTTGGTGCCTTTTCACTCCAGGATCAAACATGTAAAATGTGACTTTGAAGGGCATAAAGAAGGTAGACAATGGAAGCTGCAGCTATAACCATAGACTTTCAACAGAACTTGTATATTTATATGTTTTTAAAGTTACCTGGGAGTGAGGACAAAGGCTGACTGAAATGGGACACAAGGAAATTTGGGGGGATAGGAATGTTCTAAATCTCAATTGTATTGGTAATTGCTTCAGTACATAAATTTGTCAAAACTCTCTAATTGTAAACTTAAAATGGGTACATTTTGTTATATGCAAATTATAGCACAATGATGTTAATTTTTAAAATTGTCCGTGCCTACTAGTTGATCATTGAGGCTAACTGAAAGCAGTTTTAGGAAGGGCTTCCAAAACCCTCCAAAATTTAGCAGAATTTATTTTTTAATTAAACTTAATTATTATTTTTTGCATTAAGAACACTTTATGGTAAAATAGGGACAGTAAAAATTTAGCAGAACTTAAAATCAAGTAAAGGGAAGCTTTACTTGGTGTT
This sequence comes from Manis pentadactyla, assembly GCF_030020395.1. Lineage (NCBI taxonomy): Eukaryota > Metazoa > Chordata > Mammalia > Pholidota > Manidae > Manis > Manis pentadactyla. The sequence continues at coordinate 139,928,992 of NC_080020.1, read as the reverse complement.
TATGAGCCCATGTGTGAGACCTAGTCAGTTACAGGAACAGCATTTAGCATTTTCTGTACTGACGGCGTGCTCCCCAGACAAGGCACGCCTTCGCCCAAGTGGGAGAGGGGGTGCTGAAAATCACCGCCGCTGAGAATAATCTTACCAGGTAGGGACCCCACAGAGGTTAGGAAACCTGGCTTTCCTATGAGATACAGAGATAATCCCCTGGAGGGGTGGGTCAGAGGAGCTGGCACCCCACTATGGGGCTACATCCAGAAGCACTGGACTGGATGGAGAGGGTGACAGCGTCACCAGAACAGGACATGAGACTCTGAGATCCCGAGCTTTTGAACTCGTCCTTACAAAGGAACTCCTGGGGAATACAGGCCACCAAAGACCTCCACTCACCCACCGGCCCTGCCCTGCCTGGCACAGGGAAGCAGAGGCCCCCACCCGTGAGCTGGACCCTTTGTTGCAAAGCTGCTTTTCTGACCTTGACACCTGTCCCCAGCCCAGTCCCTGTCTGGCTCAGTCCTACTTGACCTTGACTGATCCCTAAACCGACCACTTCCCCTAATTCACACTTCATTTAACCGACTACTGTGTCTGATGCCCACTCATCAGTGCCGACTGACAGCTCAAGGCCCTGATGTTTTCTGGAAGTTCCTCTTGGCTCACCTGCTGGCAGGGGCCATGTATTGGGAGAACTGGAGTATTGTCTGTAAGCTTATCCACAGGAGAGGAGGCCATTGCCCCCTGCCTCCTGTTCTTTCAGGGAAGCTAAAGGACACCTGATGGGCGGGCCTGCTCTGTCAAGGGGCTGCGTCAGGCCCCCAGGGCAAATCCTTTCAGGGCCGCCCAACGGCAGGGCTCCGCAGCCTGCCCCAGCAGACCCACGTTTTGTCGCTAACATCCCAGAGCTCTCTGAGAGAACATGGCAGGCCTGTTTTTAGTATTTTCTGTCCATTTGGGTATTGGCTCCAGGCAGACAGGGCTTCAGGGAGGGAGTCGCTCATTGCTGCATCCCTAGAACATTGCCTGCACATAGTAGATGTTCATGAATATTTGTTAAATGAATCAATTATATACGTGTGTGTATCTGTATATCTATATTTAGGTATGTTTATATATATTTTAGGCCTGCAGGTCTTTTCAAGGAAAGCAGGAGAGATGCGTGCATGTCTATGATGTATATACACCAGGCACATTTCCCACAGTGCATAGATGACACATGCAATTCTTAAGGCACCATTTTTTCACACCTACATTGACTCACAGTTCTGCGGTCACCAAGTCTGGGTGGGACCTACGTGCTGAAGAAACAGCAGCCTCGCCAGAAGGGCTGGGGTGGAGGCTCACTGCCAAAAGTGTCAGCCGGAGCTGAGTCCAGTGTCACTACCCACAGGGGTGTCCCCATACTTTCCCTCTCTGAGGGCTCCTTCCAAGCCCCGGCTGTGTGCCTCCTGTGCTCTGGAGGTGGTTGTGCTGAGGGCCACTCTGCACACTGTAGTGGGCACCCTGTCCTGGCAGCAGCCCCCTGCAGTCCCAAGGGTGTCTTCATTCCAGAAACTGGGCTGAGCTTTGAGACGGGATTGCTCTTCACTCCACAATTTCTGGGTTCCAGGCAGCACTTGTCAGAGGGCCACTCCTCACTCTGCTGTTCAGCGGGTGGAGCCGCCAGCCCTAACTCGGCCCTGACCCTCTCCCCACATGTCGGGGCAGCAGGTTTCGCCCACATCACCCACATTGCTGTCCTTTCTTTTCCATTTTCAGACCAAGGACAGAGGTGTGTTTCCAGAGTGAGGTTCTGAGCATTCCTTTATTTTGCTTAAAATTCTTTCACAAGTCTCCACTACCCTTGGAAAAAGCCTAAGATGCCAGTTGACCTTCAGCTGGCCTGCGTGATCTGACCCCGTCTCGGCATCTTGCCTCATTTCATATCACTCTCCCCTTAGCTGCTGGTGCAGCCTCATGCTCTCCTTCTTGTCCAGGCTGCACCCATCCAGAGTCCGTGTGCCTCAGGGCCTTTGCGCAGGCTTTCTCCTCTCCCTGTGTGGCCATCACCCCACTCCTGCTCAAGGCTGCCTTCCTTCTCATCCCCCAGGTCTCCACTGAATACCAGGTCCTCATGGAAGCCCCACTTCCTCCCGGCTGCCATGGAGGCCCTGCGCACAAGTGTACTCACTTCACTGCCTGCATGATTGCTTGCTTCAGCTCTGTGCTTCCTGGTGGAGGCCCCCCAGCAGGAGCTCTTTCCTAACACACAGCACAAGAGTGGAACCACTCCACAGAATCTGTGGAATGAATAAACTATGGTATTTCCTTTGCGGCAACACTTTCAGCTTGGCTAATCTGTTCGAACATTTTTAGAAGTTTTAATGAGCTCTTCGCTACTTTTTAGGAGCTTCTTGCTTTCCTGGTAAAGAAATATTTGAAACTTGATCATGATCAGTGGTGGAATGCAAAAGAGAAAAACAGCATGGCCGGCTCATGGCTGCTTAGATGCAAAACCTCTCCAAGTCCATCTGCAGCAGGCTGCTCAGTCTCAGGACTGTTGGCCCAGGGGCTGAGTCCTTCCTCGTTGAACAGTTGTCCTGTGCACCAGCAGACGTTTGGCAGCATTGCCTGACCTCCACTGCAACCCAGTCGTGACAACCAAAACTGACTCCGGACATGGCCAGGTGTCCCCGGAGAGCACACCCATTGAGGGTGAGATCAAGTGATGTGGAACTCCCCCAGAGGCAGCCTGCTTCCGGATACTGAGCACCGGCATCCCTCCCAGCTACACAAACATTCACATGCATGCTGCTTCACTTTTTAGGTCATCCTTTTAGATTTTCTGCACTGAGCTCCTGCTAAATATTAAAGTTTATATCTTCTATCTTTTCTTACTGGTGTATTTGAATGCTTGTAAATTTATACAGCTTGGAAGCTCATGTCCTTAATGAGCCGTGGAGCCTTCCTCGATGCAGCTGGTATTGTTTCTAATGGCACATTATTTCCATGCTTCTGTGATGTCCCAGGAACCCCAAAACTCTCCTGTCACGGCTCTTTCCATCGATTGTCCAAAATGAATTGTTGAACATTGGGGGTGTACTTGTTTGGAAAGAAGGACATTTAAGGAGATGCTTTAAAGTATCAAAGGAGAGGACATAGACAAGCATTGCAGATGGTTCTGCAGGGTAGACCCTAGGTAGGCACCCCTGTCAGAACCGTTGATAAATGGAGGGCTCCAGGGGCCTCGCTATTTGTTTAGCACTCTTGTTCAGCTACAACTGCACACAAAACCAGCATTGAAGTGTCTGCCATGAAAACATAACATAACCTGACAATGATCAGCCCACAGGGCATTGCCCAGAGAAGGCCATATTGTTCTGCAGGCCAGGCCACGGCTGTGCATCCTGAGTGGGAAGCCAGCCAGGCTCCAGGAAGACTTGTCAGTACATTAGGCAGGATCTGGCCACCTTCTCTCAGTGCTGCCCTGACCTACAGGGAGACAGGTGGGAGAGCACAGCACAGCTTCCGGCCCTTCTCATGCTACAATCCAGAGTGACTTGGCCACTATTTACCAGGTTGCAGCTATGGGTCTGAAAATGCTCGAGGCAAACTTGGAGCCCTTTCCGTGTCTGCATTGGGCTGGCAACTCGCTTCTCAGTTTTCCCCGCTCTGGGACTAACCATGACCCCCTGTGGAACACTCACCTTGAAACCACGAGACCATAGCATTTGGGGCCACAGCCAGGCCACCGGAGCCCCAGCTGCTTCTGCTAATGGTTTTCAAGTGCTCATCTATTCCTAAGGATAAAGAGTGTTTCAAATGTCACTGGAGGTACTTTATTTATTTACTTATACTTTAAACAGAGGCAACTAGGAAAGTCGATGCTAAGTTACTGCATGAAACACTGATGAAACGACTTAAGATTTTGGTGGGCAATGCACAGACTGTAGGACCCTCATGGATTTTTAGCACATTTTACTGTACCATTGTTTTGTATTGGGGATTGTGACTGGATTATGTAAACATACCATGAGTCTGTTTCCCACCCCTTTTGACACCATTTCCACCTCTCATGACTCTTTTTTCTTTTTTGGACTTGACAATATTAATTATTATTATTGTGACAAATTACACATAACAAAATCTGCCATTTTGACCGCAAGTATACGGATCAGTTGTGTCAAGTGCATTCACATGGTGTGTAGTCATCACCACTTCCATCTGCAGGACTATTTGTCTCTTGCACAAATGAATCCCTGCACCCATTAAGAGCTGCCTCCTTCTCTCTCCTGCTTCCTCCCTCAACCCCCAGCACCCACCACCTATTTTCTGTCTATGAATGTGACTACCTCAGGTCCCTCATTTAAGAGGAGTCATACAGCATTTGTCTTTTTGTGTCTGGCTTATTTCATCAGCATCGTGTTCATCCACGCTGTAGCATGTAGAATCCCCTCCCTTTTTAAGGCTGAATAATGTTCCATTGAATGGATGGACCACATTTTATTTATCCATTCCTCCATTGATAGACATTTGGCTTGCTTCCATTTTTTGGCCATTGTGAATAATGCTGCTATGAGCCTAGGTGTAAAAGTACCTCTTGCATAGAATTTGTTTGAATATATATCAAGAAGTGGAATTGTTGGGTCATACGGTAGTCTTATTTTTTAATATTTTGAGAAATTGCCATACTGTTTTACATAGTGGCTGCACCATTTTACATCCCCATCAACAGTGCATAAGGGTTCTAATTTTTCCGTATCCTCACCAAGACTTGTTATTGGCCTGTTTTTTTAATAGAAGCCATCCTCATGCTATATGTCCATATTGGTACATATTCTGGGCATCTGAAAAGAGTGTGTATCCTGCTAGATGGAGTATTCTATGAATGTAAGCTAGATCCTACTGGTTAATGATTATGTTGAGTTCTTCTATATCCTTGCTGACTTGATGTATCAATAGTTTTTATTTAGTTATTTTATCAGTTGCTGAAGGGGGAGTCTTGAATTCTCCAAGTGTAATAGTAAATTTGTCTAGTCCTCCCTTCACCAGTTTTTGGTTCACATATTTTGTAGCTCTGTTTTTTGGTGCATACATATTTAGGATTGCTAAGTTTTCTTGATGGATAGACCTTTATATCATTATGTAAGGTACCCCTCTGTCTGTGTTTGCTCTGAAGTCTATTTTATCTAATTATTAATATATTCACCCACAACTGTTTTCCATTTGTTATTGTTTACATGATTATGTATTTTTTCATTCTTTCATTTTAACTTGCTTATATAGTTATAATTAAAATGAGTTTCTTGTAGACATCATACAAATGAGTCATTAAAAAAAAATCCAGGACAGCTACATGCAAGAGAATGAAACTGAATTATTGTTTAGCCCCATACACAAATGTGAACTCAAAATGGATTAAGACTTGAATGTAAGTCATGAAACCATAAAATGCTTAGAAGACAACATAGGCAAACATCTCCTGAATATAAGCATGAGCAACTTCTTCCTGAACCCATCTCCTCCAGAAAGGGAAACAAAAGCAAAATGAACTCATGGGACTACATCAAACTAAAAAGGTTTTGTATGGCAAAGGACATCATCAACAAAACAAAAAGACATACTACAGTATGGGAGGATATATTTGTAAATGATGTATCTGGCAAGGGGTTAACATCCAAAATATATAAAGAACTTACACACCTCAACACCCAAAAAGCAAATAAACCAATTAACAAATGGGCGGAGGTTTTGAAGAGACACTTCTCCAAAGAAGAAATTAAGATGGCCAACAGGCACATGAGAAGATGCTCCACATCACTAATCAATAGGGAAATGCAAATTAAAACTACAATGAGGTATCACCTCACACCAGTAAGGATGGCCAGCATCGAAAAGACTAAGAACAACAAATGCTGGTGAGGATGCAGAGAAAGGGAAACCCTCCTACATTGCTGGTGGGAATGTAAGCTAGTTCAACCATTGTGGAAAGCAATATGGAAGTTCCTCAAAAAACTAAAAATAGAAATACCATTTGACCCCAGAAGCCCATTCCTTGGAATATACCCAAAGAAAACAACTTCTCAGATTCAAAAAGACATATGCACCTCTATGTTCATCACAGCACTTTTTACAATAGCCAAGATATGGAAGCAACCTAAGTGTCCATCTGTAGAAGAATGGATAAAGAAGAGATGGTATATATATATACAATGGAATACTATTCAGCCATAAGAAAGAAACAAATCCTACCATTTGAAACAACATGGATGGAGCTGGAGGACATTATGCTCAGTGAAATAAGCCAGGCAGAGAAAGACAAATGCCAAATGATTTCCCTCATTTGTGGAGTATAACAATGAGGCAAAACAGAAGGAACAAAATAGCAGCAGACTCACAGACTCCAAGAATGAACTAGTGGTTACCAAAGGGGAGGGGTGTGGGAGGGTGGGTGGGTGGGGGAGAGAAGGGGACTGAGGGGTATTATGTTTAGTACACATGGTGTGGGGGATCACAGGGAGAACAGTGTATCACAGAGAAGGGACATAGTGGATCTCTGGTAACCTGCTGCACTGATGGACAATGACTGCATTGGGGTGTGGGTGGGGACTTGATAATATGAGTAAATGTAGTAACCACATTGTTTTTTCATGTGAAACCCTCATAAGACTGTATATCAATCATACCTTAATAAAAAATTTAAAAAAAATCCACTCTGCCAATCTTTGTCTTCTAATCAGTGCATTTAGAACATTTACATTTAATGTAATTACTATGTTAGGTCTTAAGTCAGCTATTTCACCTGTTGTTTGTGCTCTCTGTTTTTTCTTCCCTCTGGTTTATTTTCTCTGCCTTCCTGTGAGTGGGTTGAACACTTTTTAATGTTCCATTTTGATTTATCTATAGTAGGTATTTTTTTAATGCGTATCTCTTTCTATAGCTTATTTAATAGTTACTTTAAGTATTAAAATATATACACAAATAACTTCTCAGTCTAATAGCTTTATTTTACCAGTTTGAATGCAGTGCAGAAACTTAACTTCCTGGTTGTCCATTAAGCCATGTGCAATTATCATATAATTGTTTAAAATTTTCTGCATATGAATTTAGAACCATATTGGACAGTGCTATAATATTTTACTTGAATCCTCAAACATAACTTAGGAAACTCGAGAGGAGAAGGAAAATTCATTGTATGATTCATATTTTTACTTTTTTTCTACTGTTCTTTCTGTTATCACTCCTTCTTTTGTTATTGTCTTTCAGTTTACAGCACTATCCTTAGCCATTCTTTCAAGGGAGGTATTCTGGTAACACATTTATTAATCTCCCTTCAACTTAGAAAGATTTCCTGTTCTTCATTCACAAAAGGATATTTTTACTGAATATAACAGCTTTTTTTTTTCAGCATTTGAAAATAAATGAATCACTTCTCTGGCCTCTACGATTTCTGATAATAAACCCTGTCACTTGAGTTTTTCTCTACAAATAAAATGTCATTTCTGGTTCACTTATTTAAAGACTTTGCCTTTAGTTTTTAGAAGTTTGATTATGCTGTGTCTTGGTGTGTATTTCTTTGAGTTTATTCTTTTTGGCACTTACTAAGCCACTTCAAATTGTAGGTTTATATAGTTTCCAAATTTGAACAGTTTTCAGCCTTTGTTTCTTTAGTTTCTTTTTCACCTTTGCTCCCTTTCTCCTTTATTTACAGAGTCTAATGACATAAATGTTGGGCATTTTGTTATAGTCCTACATGTTTGAGGACTTTTTGTTTCTATTCTTCTGTCTACTTACTTCTGTTGTTCAGATAGGGTCATTCATTCTCCTCCATCTTTCATTCATGCATTCATTCATCTGTTCCCTCCATTCTCATGGTTGGCCATCAATTTTATTTGAATTTAATTTTACATTTTATCTTATTGACTCTATTTTTCAGTTCTAAAATTTCCACATTGTTCTTTTTTTTTGTATCTTCTATTTCTTTGCTGAGATTTTCTTTTTTTTCCCCATTTGTTTCAAAAGCATTTGTAATAGTTTGTTGAAACAATGTCATGATGATTGCTCAAAAATATTTTTCTCAGATAATTCTAATCTCACTATCATCTTGATGTTAGAATCTATTACTATCCTTTTTCATTTAGTTTGGGTTCTTACTGGTTCTTGGTATGATGAATAAGTTTTGACTGAAACCTGAGCATTTGGGGATATTTTGCTATGAGATTCTGAATCTTATTTAAAACTTCTTTTAGTCTCCTTTTATTTTTTGACACAGCTCTGCAAAGGGAGAGAGGGCTTTACCTCAGCTCCACCAGGCCAGGGTCATCGCCCAGGTTCCCCACTTGGTCTCCATTGATGCTTGAGGTGGGGGCTCCTACTAGGAGTTCTGGCTCCCAACTGGGCCTCCATGTAGGGGGACTAGGAGTGCCTTTTTGCTGCTCCCCAAATGGTCTACCCTGACACTATGGGGAGGGCTTCACTACTACCCAATAGTCCCGGCTGGAATACCACCGCCTCATTACAGCCTCGGAAGGTGGAAGTCTAGGCTTTTCATTCGGCCTTTGCTGGCATGGATGGGGACAGGGCCACACAGTTATTTCTGTTGTGTTTTGCTGGAGTAGAGTAATTATTGCCTAAGATTTCCATCTCTCCAGGAAGTTCCTCTTCTAGTTCTTTGGCCAGAGAGAGCAGGCTTTTCTTGGCTTGCAGCTACTGGCATTTCCATATTGTGAACTTCTTTATCACTGAGTCTGGGATGTCTGGAGCAGAAAGAAAACCCAGGGAGCCTACTTCTGTGTCTATCTTTGGGTCCCAAGGAGTCTAGCTGGTTTGCAGTCTTCTCTATGTCTTCAGTGTTAGTTATATATTTATATATGTCCAGGCCTGCAAATCCAGTTGTACTCAGCAGGAGGAATAGGATTAAGTATATCTACTTCATCTTTCTGGAAGCAGAGGTGGAATTTTATTTTTTAAGTTTCCTAATGTCAATTTTTTCCTTAACCATTTATATGTTTTCTGCAGATTCACCTGTTGTCTATATTTTGTCTCATTTGCTGTATCATCCTCTCTCTATGTATACTTGCATTTTATTTTCTTGAGCCATTTGAAAGTAAGTTGAAGATACTGTGACCTTTTGTTCATGAACACCTCAATGTCTACTTACAACCACAGAGCAATTTTCAAAATAAGGAAACTTGTGACACCAATGCAATGTTAGAATTTACTACTAATTTTTAAGACCAGGACACTCTTGAGAGCGAAAGGCAGCACTATTCCCAACAAGCATGAATGAGAACAACCTGTGCAAAGCTGGATGGAGTGACAGCACAGGTTCAGGGCCCAAGAGGGAGCTGACCCTTTACTGGGCGCAGGGAGGCTCTTCTCAGGCCAGGAGGAAGGCCCGGGTACTTACGGCGTGGAGGGGCAGGGTGCGGAGGCCAGTTCCTGTCTTCTGCCTGCTCAGATTACCTTGGAAACACAAGCAATGAGGTTGTCTGTGGAGACAGGGAGCAGGTCAGAAGGCAGGAGGAGCGTAGGGACGGCAGGATGGCCATTTTTAGAAAAGACTGAGCTGTCTTAGGGCGGGAGGGTTTCTAGACACGCCTGCTTGCTGCACATCTGGAATCTGACCTATTTTGTCTTGCTTTCTGAAACTGTTATATTTTTTCAAGTAGAACTAGCTCAGTGAATATTCCCACTAGCAAATTTGTCTTGCCAGACCTCACATCTAGCTATTAATTTGAATTTACCTTCAATTTCAAAAATCCTTTTTCTCACTATTTGTACTTTTCTTTTGATGCATCGTTTATTTTCTTGGGGGATAGTTATTGAGAGCCCAGACCGTGTGTGGCCCTGGGGGTGTGCAGTCAACACAGCTCACCGAAGCACCTGCCCTCGTGGAGTCAGTCTGCTGCAAAGGGAGACAGCACCAGTGAGAAACCAGCCAGGTGGGTAGGTCACACCCAGTAGGAACATGCCGAGTGCTGTGGAAACAGGCAGGGTGGAGGGGCGCAGTTGCGTGGGACAGCTGACGACGATTTTAGCTAGGCAGGCAGGCTGAGTGCTCTGAAAAGATGGCTCACACGCACAAAGCCAAAGCCACTGGGTGAAGTCCAGGGCAGGTGGAATGACCATGTCCTGAGGTGGGAGCGTGCTTGGCACACAGAGAAACTCCAAGGAGGCCAGGGTGAGGCGTTTAGTGAGGTAGGGAAGGGAAGTTGGCCATGAGGTCAGAGAGGGGATCAGGCCTGCAGGCCACAGTGGGCCTGGGCATTTACTCGGAGTGTTGTGGGGAGGCTTGAGCAGAGAAGGGATGGCCTGGCTTATGTTGTAAAAGGGCCACTCACACCAGGTGGCAAGAGGCTGCAGGGACCTTGTCTGGGGACAGGCTGGGACAGTTGCCCAGGCCACAGGTGGTGGCTCAGTTGGAGTGGCAGCAGTCGTGGTAGAGAGGAATGGTCCCCTTTGGGGATACCTTGGACGTAGCCAAGGTGATTTTTTGATGAATGAGGTGGGTTTGGACTTTGGCCCCAGCCATGGACAGGGTGCCCTGCTCTCTGCCTGGGATGGGTAACCTGAGATGGCCCAGGTGAAGAAGGACAGGCCTTCACCTGCAGACACGGTGACCTTGAGAGGTCAATGACCTGTCTAAGTGGGTATGATACAGTAATGGTTGGGGTTGAGGAGGGGATCTGGATGGAAGGGATGGTGATGAGGCCATCAGCACGCAGGGGTCTCAGGTGTCAGCCTGGTGCTCTTGTCCCTGTGGCACAGTATGGCACACAGCCAGTGGAAACAGCCTCACCCACCTAGGAGTTTGTTAGGAGCCAGGCCCCACCCAGATCCACTGCATGAGCACATACATGTTAGCAATCTACTAACTGCACCTGAGGGCTCAGGAAGCCCTGGTCCAGGGAGTCTGTGGGGGCCGTGCAGAGCAGAGCCCCAGCCCCAAGTCTGGCTCTGATCCTCCCTGGCGAGGCACAGCAGAATGGGTGTGGCAGACTGCAAAGGGGTGCTTCGCAAGGTTGGGGCAGAGTGAAACCAGGCAAACCAGAGGAGCAGTGTCTTTGCAGCAAGGGGACACGGCGGGGACCCAGGCAGGGCTGCCGCCCCACAGGACGGAGAACAGGAGAATTCTGCACTGTGTAGCGAAGCTTTAGCAACAATGTGGGAGAGAGATTTGTAATGCCAGTGGGACAGGTCACCCCCAGAGGAGGGTGTCAGGGTGGGGCCAGAAGGCAGAGGAAGGTTGGTGGGCCAAGAGAGCTCAAGAGATGTTCTTGCTACATTTACTGTGTTTTACAACCAGGAAAGCAGTGTGCACCTGGGATGATGGGACATGAAGATGCGTATCTGGGGTATTTGCTCCTCTTTGGGATTATGTGTGTACATGTAATACACCCACATTTGATGACAGCCCAAGGCTTCATCAAGCTCTGAATCCTGGGAAGAGCCTCATACAGAACAGTCAATAAATACTCGTGGAGTCAGGCTCAACTAAACCAACACTGCTCCCCAAGTGTAGGCATCAGAACAGGGTGTGTGTTGCAGACGGCGTTTGTTCATGAGAAGGCAGAGAGCCTGGGGGCCCAGACCAACACGAGTCAAAGGAAAGCTCATGTTGAGTACATGGAACGCGGGAAACTCAGCCCACAGCACTTAAGGTAGTGTGTGGTTCCATGACAGGATATGAATATGACCAACTCCATCTGGCTGCATGGTAGGGACCTTTTTACTCTTCAGCTTGAAATGTGACCTAAACACACACTCACTCCAACCACCAAATGAGGGAATGCAAGCAGCATTTAAAAATGAATAGATCTCCTGCACAGAGTTCACATGAGACTTGCTCCCCCGACAGCCCCTACTACGTGAGAATTCATCGGCCTCACTCCTGGACAGTGACCACATGCAGCAGTGGGCATGGAGGTCCATCCCAGGAGCACGGATCTGCAGTGGGCAGCATGTGTTGTCAGGGTTCATGTAAAACTCATTAGCCGGCCACCCCTCGTTTGGTCAGGCGGGACCATGTCATAAATATCGTCACTTGTCGAGCCGGCTATCAATCCATCCAGGTAACCCCCACTTCCTGTCTCAGGCCATATGTTTCTGTTATTAATGTCAAGAAAATGGCATTTACACAAGCGCTTCTGGATGTTTACAGAAGTTCAGCTGCTCTGCTGGAGCTTGATATGCGGCCAGCACTTAGCCATAGATAATATACGAGTCGGTGCATTTTTGAATGTGCTTCCACACGTCTGCTAGAATAAACAGGGCAAAATGCACAAGCCATCTGCCAGCCACCCAGGCGGGGCCAGGCTGCAGGGGCCACGGCAGCATCCACCTCTGCCCCACTCCGAGATCAACGCACTTTTGTTGAGATGGTCCTGGGGCAAGTGCCACTGCTGCTTGGTTCAATAACAGGCCCTTCTGACTGGGAGCCCTGATGTCCGCCTGGGAGCTGAGTAGAGGCCTGCGTTCTGTCTGCCCATTTGCTGTCGGCATCGGCAGTTGGCAACGGATGCTCTTCAAAGTCAGAATCACTGACTCAAGGAGATCTTGGCCTTGACTGGTCCATGACTGTAGTGTTTTGGTTTGAACTCACCTGTTAGTCTTACATAGATTCAAACACACATGTAGGAGAGGCACCCAGCATGCAGAATTCGGACCTGAGATGTAGTGTGATTGTCGATATGAGATTTTTGAATAAGGTTTGGATGTGGAGAATTACTTCTCAGTTAATAGAGTATAATACAAGGCTGAGAGTTCAGGAGCTTTTATGTTATTAAATATGTTACACACACACACACACACACACACACACACACACACACACACACACACACACATTCACACAGCGTTATTAATTTTTTCCTGGTAACCACCCAGCCATTCCATGGTGAGTTTACATGAGTACTTTTATTTCACTTGGTAGCTCAGAAATTACTTCAATCTCTTTGAAAATAAAATAACTTAATCCTTAAGCATCAGTACAGTGGGTGCCCTTGTATAAAAATGATGGTTTTTTAAGTGATTTAACTATAACATTATAAAATGGGAGAAGGTAGCCATCTAATTTTTTTTAATGGAGCTTCAAAAAAAGTATGTAATTTTTGTTAGTGGTATTTATTCTAGCTCTACACCATGATCAAGCTTCAATTCAGCCTCTCCGGCAAGTTGGACCAAAATGGAATAAAGATCAGATCTTGAACTTGCCAGTGGAACAAATTGGTCTGATTAAATGGGATTACATGGTGCGTGAGTTTTTTAAATTAAATAGTTTCTTGCCCTATTAAATAATGTCTACAGTATTGTTGTGGTGAGTTATTTTTATTTCTCATCTATTTTCATATACAAGTGGTTTTTTTTTATTTTTATCAGTCAATAGTCCTTTATTTAGGTGTGATAATGCTAAGGACCTCACCCGTCTCTCTGGAAAGCCTGTCCGTGTCATATAAATCTCAGAATAGATCCATTTTTTTTCCCTTTTAGTGTGTTTCATCACATAATACTATGGAATTCTCTTTGGTTTTGTTAGAAAGTCAAATCATGTCTTTTACTGAGCAAATCCATGCAGAGACCGACTTGCTTGAGCTCCTTGTTGACATTTGCTGATGCTGTTTTCCACCTACGGTCCAGCTTCAGACCCTTTCCTGTTTGCCGCTGGTGTTCCTGGCCCGTCTCCTTTAGGGGTCAGGTTCAGAGGACCAGGGGCCACAGTGGGGAAGTCGGGGTGGGGGCCAGCCCGCAAGCCCAGGCACATGCGCTCGCCGATGTGGCCACAGGCGACCTCAAATGCGTCTTTAGCCCCAGACTATGCTCCGCTGTCTGTCTGCCACAGAGCAAACTGCACGGCTAGGCTCAAGTCTGTTTAAAGCCCAACTGCTGGAAACACAGGTCCCAGCCCGGCCACAGGCCTCCTCCGGCGGCGTTTGTATGGTGGCCTCTCCGGGCTTTCACGCTCCTATCCGTGAGCATTCAGGGAATAATTACCTTAGTTCACGCATTTCCTTCTTGAAGTTGCACGCGTGGTCACAAAGCCTAAGGGCTCTGGGATTGCGTTAGTCTGTGTGCTGCTAAGGGGATGCTGCATGATTGCTCACTGCCCTCAAGGCCACCCCCTGGGCCCACACAGCTCCTGTGCACAGTGGCACACTGGGAGCTCGGGGGTGCTGTGGGCTCCCGTGGGGTGCCAGGTCCTCACGGCAGGGCCTTTGTTTTTGTTTCACCCATTCTGTGTCAGGCACGATAGGGGCTCCGCAAATATTCATTACGTTTTAGCGAATATTTAACTCTAACATGGAGGTGAGATCAATGTTGTGTGGGGGAAGGGAGGGATTTAGGGAAGACGATATTCCAGAATTTCTGGTTAGATGTGACTTGATCATGATTTGCTTCAAAGGGCTTATTGGGGACCTAGTCATAAAGCTGTTTTCACATTAGCTAGGATACTCCTTTTAGTAGACAGTGTTAGGCTGGAGAAAGGAAAAATAAGGACATGCAAACAGAACAGAGAGATGGCATAGAGGGAGAACAGACCAGACCCCAAGGTCCATGCCTTATATGGAAAGGGGACAGCTCTCCCTGAATTCCATCCTGATGTGCCAACTAAGACCCAGATGTCAGCCTCCTCCCTCTTGGAAGGAGAAAAAGTTTCTAGTTGTCTATTATGTCACCTTTAGTCAGTCATACCTCTGCACGCCCCCTAGGATAGCTTGCCCACTCCTCCTCCTCCTAATCCCTTATAAGACCCCCACCTCCCCAACCTGGTGTGACTTCTCTGGCCTGTGACAAGAAGGCCACAGAAACTCACCCAGGGGTATTTAAATAAATTACCTGGCCCTTTGTTGCCTCTCTTTGCCTGCTTATTTCGGCTAGAATTTATCTTACAGACAGCATCCTTATTTGGGTCGGCCTGGAGAAAAGATTTCAAAGACAGGTAAAAGCAATTTAGAAATTATGTGCATGTGTGTTAAGTTGGAGTGAAGAATACCAATGTAGTAGACGATGCCTGTGCACACATACTTTTCAGAACAATCACATAAAAATATGGGCTGGTACACCTGTGGGACCTAACGCCATTTCCCGTCTCAAGAATCGATGATTTGCCGGCAGTAGGAAGATGGGCGGGAAAATCTTCCGGGATACACTGCTTTCCTTGCCACATGGACCACGACCAGCCACCGAGATGCGGGCCGCCTCACCCTCCTGACCCATGCGTCTGCTGCGCTTCCTCCTGCGTCGGCCGCCCCAAAAAGCAGATGCACAGATAGTCTGTGTTGATCGCCACGAGTTTCAGCAGCTGGGCATGCCTGTGTGACCCGCGCCTAAATCAAGAGGAGGAGCATTTCCATCACTGGGTGCATCTGCTGCCCTTTCCTGTCAGGCCCACGCAGAAGCCACTGCTGCTCTGGCTTCTTCCGAGGCCTGGTTTGCCTGCTTGTGTGGCTCCGGCAAGTGGGGTCACGCGGGAAGCCCTCTGTCTGCTCCCTTCGGCTGGGCGCTACGTGCGTGGGAGGCTCTCCCTTGGGTGCGGGTATCAGCAGCCCCTTTCTGCGCAGTGTGGGCGTGTTCCAGTAGGGGAAGGCTCCCCGGAGGCTCGTCTTCCCTGGGGGGTCACCAGGTGGGTCGCTCCCAGTGCCACTGTGAGTACAGCCCATGAGCTTATCCAAGTCTGTGCGTTTCTCTCAGTAAGTTCTTAAGAGTGGGATTGCTGGTTCATAGGGTAAGTATACGCTTGAATTTATTTTTACAAGTGCCAATGGGCTTTTGGAAGTAGAATTTACGAGAATTTCAGTGCTATCGGAGGGGTTAATCGCTCCACATCTTCACTAACACTTGGTCTGTGGGTCTTCGTTTCAGCTGCTCCGTGGGTCTGAAGCGGCTTCTCACTGTAGCTTTATTGACGTTTCCTGTTGACTAACGATATTGAGCACCTGTTCATGTCCTTCTTGGCTATTTATACCTATTCCCTCTTGAAGTGTGCCTTCAACTAGTTTGCCTATTTTATTAGGTTGTCTTTTTATTATTGAATTACACACTTTATTCACAGATTCGGGACAGAGGTCATTTGTCAGGTAGCGGTGGGAACGTGCTTGCGCTGCCCTGGGGCTTGTCTTCTCATTTCCGTAATGATGTTTTCAACATCACACACTTTTACTTTTGATGGTCAGTTCATCAATTATTTGCTTTTATGGTTAATACACTTTGTATCTTATCTAAGAAATCTTTACTAACTCTGCATTTGTGAAGATTTCTTCCTGTATTTCCTTCTAAAACTTTATAGATTTAACTTCTATTTAGATCTATAATCCATCTCAGATTAATTATTCAGTGTGGTTTTGGGGTAGGGGTGAGGTTGATTTTTTTCCATATGGATATATAGTTGTTTCAACACCATTTATCAAAAGACTTCTCTTCATCCATTGAATTCCTTTGACAACATTGTTGGCAATCAGTTTTCACCTGATGTGAGACTGTCTGAGGACTCTCTTCGATTCCACTCATCTGTTTATACTTTCATACTTTTACATCACAATGCCTTGGCTACCGCAAAATTATAGTAAGTTCTGAAATTAAAAGGGTAAAGCCTACGACTGTGTTATTTGATCTCAGGCTTGGTTTGGCTGCTCTAGATCCTGGGGCTTTCCACAGACATTTTAGAATCAGTTAGTCAACTTCTGCTTAAAAGCCCGCTGGGTTTTGCCTTCTGTACATAAAATTACCTTCTTATTACACTACTTTACTTCTGTGTCACAGCAACCACGTATGATATCATCTTGTCTCTAAGCTTATCCCAGCTTAGAATTCAACATCCTTCCTAATTTGCAACCACAAATTTATTGTTCCAGAGAGACTGTTCTACTTATTTCCCAAATATGCTCGTACTGTGCAGTCCCTGTGTGCCTCCTCCTAGACTGCCCTCTGGCCATTGCCCCGCAGGCAGGGTGGTGCTCACAGCAGCAGAAAAAGGACAAGGGCATCTAGAAGATGGGCGGGGAACCAAGGGGCCTCCTTTGGAGCTGCAGGCAGAGCCCTCAACTCTGATGCAACTGGCCTCACCTGGAGAGACGCAGTGGGGTCCACCCTGGGAGAGAAGCCCCTGCCCCAAGGGCCCGGGAACTCTCAGCCCAGCCAGCTCAGGAGCCTCACCATTTAATTTACTGAATGTGTGTCTGCAGACCAGCTGATTGCAAAGGCAGACCCAGCATGGATCTTCTCGTTTGTGTTCTGTGTTTCTACCAACTTCTCAGGAAATACAGCCCCGGCAGGTTGGTGGGAAGCTCTGGCATGTGGCCTGGCACCAAGACATCCATAACAAACAGATGTGGGCTAATTGATGCACGTTTTCTGTGTTAGTATCAGGACGAGAAGGAGAGATCTTTGCTTGGGCTCAGGATTGGGCTGCCTTTCCTGTGGTGATGGCCCTTAAAGCTCTGTACTATCCATGGCAGGTGAGCAGGCAGGATACTTGGAACAGAGTTAATGGCTGGCCCTCGTGTCATTCGGAGAGTGGTTGTGTCATTTGGAGAGTGATTCTACAGCACTTAGTGATTGACAGGCTCCAAGTGACAGTTGACAGTCATGGGGTTCAGGGGTGCATTATCCCTGCACCCAGCCTCTGGACCTTCTGAGGTGTAGAATATGTGCACATTTCAGCTGGCATCAATGCGTTCCTCTCTGGCTGGGAGTCGCGGGACACCCACCACACAGATTAGCAAGTCATGGGTGCAGACTCTTCTCTCTCCCAGGGAGGGTGATGGCCTGGTGTGAGATATTCTGAGTCTGAGAAACTCACGATGCCTCTAAGCTGAAATGCTCTCTGTTCCATCGTTTAGAAGATAATTCGTGTGACTCTGGGTGAACTTCTTAGTGTTCCCTCATCCCTGAAATGTGAAAACCCACATCAGAAGATATTTATGACTATTAATTAAGACAAAGTACATAAGGCATCTTTCAAGTCTTGCATAAAATAAGAACTTGAAAAATATTAGCTATGAAAAAGATAAAAGCATCAATAACAAAAGAAGCCACAGAATTTGGAATAAATAAGCTGCTAGTGTGTGTGTGTGTGTGTGTGTGTGTGTGTGTGTGTGTGTGTGTGTGTACCCTCTACACACAGAATGATTATATTAATGCAGAGAAGGTAAGACCATATTTTCAACAGCTAGGCTTTTAGAAGATAGGCTTTTGATGGTATTTTTTAATTTTTTGAGATTTATCTTACAGCACACAACCTTGCCTTCACTCAATATATGCTGAGGATTACAGACAAGGTGATGGGTAGATTTCTTATCTTTCATAGATGTCGTCAGCCATGTGACTCCAGTTTCCTGAGCATCAGCCAGAGATGGAAACAGAAGCTATTCAATATATAGTCATGGCCTTGGTCTGGGTCAATTGCCATTTTCCAGAGAAAGATTGAATTCTGGAAACTTGAGATACAAGACTCCCTCTGCCCTTAATACTGTTCCTTCGATCACACTAACCCTGGGGGATATTCTCCCTATATCATGAGGATATGCCCACCCACCCACTTTATCCATGTTGCTCCTCTAAGGCATAGAAATGTCACAGTAAAATGTCACCTGTTGGAACCCAAGCCACTACCAAGAGAGTGTGGCCCAGAACCAGGAAGCAGAGTCGAGCATGTTCTGCACGGAGGCAGAGCCATGGCGCCCAGAGGCACCTGCCCTGGGTGCCCTGAGCCTGCTGCCCCGGAACATCTCCACACATTTCAAAAGCCCGTTGCCAAACCAATCGTTACCAGAAGACACAGGAAAGAGGAGGCAGTCCCAGCGCTGAGAGGTGTGGGCAAGTTGGGGGTCTGACCAGCCTTCGCAGCTGGGGTCCCCGTGTTCCCGTCCCCTGGCCATGGACCCTGCTCATCCCCCCACCAAGGACCCAGGGTCTCTGCTGCCAGCGCAGATCCCTTGTTGAAATCCAGATGTCAAGACCTGCTGCCCTCAGCCTCCTGGTCCTATGTGCCTGGCAACAACAGGACATGAAGGGCCCAAAGCCCAGCGGGTGATCCTGAGTGCTCCCTGAGCCTGGTGCTGCCAGTCCTCTGCTCCCTGGTATCGGCTGGACAGTGCCCCCTTCCTACGGTGCCCTGCTCACCAGCCAGGACCCCTCTGCAGTAAGCGTGTCCTCCAGCCCCCTGGCCACTACCTGCCCAGCCTCCCAGCTGCCTCTGTCTCTGCCTCATTGGGATGATTCTGAGCTCCTGGGCAGTCTGACCCTGCACACCCCTTCCCCATGTCCCCCTGTTTTAAGCACAGAATCCTGACTTAACTAGCTGCCTACGACTCTCGGTGGCTCTTTGGCTAAGGTCCCCCCACCTCAGGACCCCCAGTGCCCCAGTAGGCAGACCGAAATCCATTCTCCTCTTCTGGGGTCCAGGCTTCTCTACCCCTTTGGGTAGCCTGGCAGAAAGGTTTCCCTCCCCCACATGTATCCCCCCTCACACTGGCTTCATGAACTTGCATTTCCAGAACTGGGACTGGATGCCCCATGCCACCTGTGTCCTTGGTCCCAGGGATGAGCCTGCTCCCTGTGTCCTTACCACACTGAAACTGCTTGCTGAACTGCTGCCTTCTCCCTTGGCGGGCAGGAAGAGGGGGAAGATGGCAGCTGGCCGCTTTGCTCAGGGGCCTGCCTATGTTATCTCACTGATTCCTCAAAGCAATTTTCTGAAATCAGTTCTGTCATTAACCCTGCCTTACTGATGAGAAAACTGAGAGGAAGAAAAAGTAGGTAGCTTGCCCAGGGCTCTCTAGTGTGAGGGGGCTGAACCAGACCCCCCGCTCTGCTCTCCTCTGCAGCGGGGCAGGCCTTCCCTCCTCATCGCTGCACCCCAGGCCTTAGTGCGGGGCACAGCGCAGCAGCCACACTCAGACTGGGATGGAAGCAAAATGAGCAAATGATGGCTGTGAAACCTGCTGAGAGCCTGTTAGAAGATAAGCGGGTGCCTCACAGAAGAATCAGGCCCCAGTGCAGGAGGCTGGGCGGACGCTGGTCTGCAGGGAGCGGCCGCTCCCGAACAGCGTCACTGACCATCCTTTCTGGAGGCGGCAGCACGGTGCTTGCTCGCTCTGCTCAGGGTTCACATCCTTGGGAAGGGGCTCCTGGGTGCTTGTCTGGGTCTGTGCGTCATTGTCCAGGGGCAGAGAGCAGTGAGTGCCAGGCCCCCCAGGACGCAGCCTGGGCTGGGGTCTACCAGTTGTCTCGTTCACACTGGGGCTGCGTAGTAGCAGCCCAGACTCATGGACATCCATTGAGTCCCGAGTCTGGCTGGTCGGGGGTGGGCTGATCTGGGCTGGCTTTGTCACCGAGTCCAAGCTCATGCTGCATGCTGCATGGCATGCCGAATAGTCAAGAGACAAGGTGTTGGGACCAGAAAAACGACTTTATTCAGAAAACCAGCAGACTGAGAAGAGGGCAGACATATGTCCTAAAGAAGACCTTAACTTAGGGTTTGACTTCAAGCCCCTTTTATATTAAGGCAGGAGGCGGTGTGTGGTCAGGAGGTGACGATCAACTCAGAACTGGATGTCAGCAGGGGTCTGAGGAGGGGGTGAAACCTCGCCCTGGTTAGTGGACTCCAGGCAATTCACTGACATCCCGACATGGCCAGGATGTTCTTCTAAGTCCTTGGTGATCCAGGCGTTATTTCCGTGCACTCGTCTTTATCTCCTGGGAGAGGTGAGTTTCGGGTGAGGGCCCAGTTGCATCAGTCTTACGTCACGAGCAAGAGTCCTTCTGATGACTGACAAGCCCACGGGCAGGGCCGCAGGGCTGAGCACAAGCCTCCTGACCCAGGGCTAAGGCAGCAAAGGAGACAGAGGCGCTGGGAAGGCAGAGATGGCACCTGGTGCTTGACTATAGGCTTCACTCGGCTCGAGCAGGCATTTGTCACCAGCTGGCTGATCTAGAATGGCCCATGGTGACACCCCGGGAAGGGCCTCTTGGCAGAGGAGCAGGGACGAAGCAGGAACATGCCCGCGCTTCTCAAAGCTCTGTCTCTGTCGCTGCTAACATCCCATCTCCCATGGCCACTCACACACCGAACCCAGTGGAGGAGTCGGGAGATCAGTGCCACTCCGTATGGAGGAATCGCAGCCACGGGAGCTGGACGCATCCAGGAGAGGGCGAAGGAGGGGTCGCCGTGTGATGCCCTGCTCAGCGTTTCCTCCCCAGCCAGGACGTGCTGTCAGAAAGAAGGGCCCTGAGAGCCAGCTCATCACAGCAGCCTCGCGGGCTCGCTGCTTGGGCTTCATCCCAGCGAGGCGATGACGTGAGCCCGGTGCCCGTCAGCGGGAGGAATGGGGGGGCTGGTAGGACACCGCATTAATGACACCAATCTGGTCACTTTTGGGAAATGAGTCTGCAATTATAATAAATCTTAAAAAATAGTTTATTTCGAAAGTTGTTATGATATTTGACTTGGTTAAACAATCTGCTGATTAATGAATTCCTACCTACCCTTTATACCATTATGTAGATAAATACAATTTGTAAATAGTTCATCGTTTTTGGGGTGAATTTTCTCTTGTCTACTTTCTATAGAATACATGTCACTGTACGTGCATGTGCTGACAGTTATATTTATAAAACAAATCCATGGGTTTATAATGATTAATTTATTTATAAAAAGAACTTAAATAATAATAGTGTAAATATATATGTATAGAGCTATGGCTTAATTTATGAACATAAACATTATACAAACTGAAGTAGTTTAACCAATATCTGTGAAAATCTTGTTCACTTTGCATATTTATACTATTTTTTTCAAGTGTTAATGGTTGGATAGGAACCCCACCTTCTCCCAGGGCTAGGAGCCAAACACCCCATGACTGAGGCTTTCATGGGGTGCATTTGAGCAAAGCATGGGCTCCTTTCCAAGGTAAAATTAAACAAAGGAGATTTAAGTAATGGTTCAAATAATTTTTGAGGGGAAAAAACACAATTTCCAGAAGCTTTTGCCATGGCGACGGCTGTCAGTGCCCACTCTGCTTTATCACTGGGGGCGCAGGCTCTCAGCAGACCTCGGCAGCTGAACTGGGGCTTCAAGTGCGAGGATGTTCTTGTACCAACGCAAAGGCCCAGGTTGCCAGAAAACTAATGTACTCGTGCGCTTGGATGCATGTGCGACGTCCAAGGCAAGACAAGCCAGTGCGTCTGATCTGGCGTAGTGGGATTATTTCTGATCCTTAACCATGCTGAAGGAAGAGCGCAGGAATCCTGGAAGGCTGATACTGGTGGACTGAAGCCGAGGGTCTCAGTGGTGACCCAGAAGGGAAGCATTTGGTCACCATGCATGCTCGGAAGTGGAGTGACCGATGGGAGAGAACGTCGTTCTGCACCTGTGGGTTATATGGTAAAATATGATTTGCAAAAGCTGCAGCACCCTTGATTAGAAAACTACATTTCCATTTTGTGCATCTGAAGTAATGACTTTACTTTTCTGTTGGTTGTTTTTTTTTGAGAGGGCATCTCTCATATTTAATGATCAAATGGTTGTTAACAACAATAAAATTCTGTATAGGGGACTCAATGCACAATCATTAATCAACCCCAAGCCTAATTCTCAACAGTCTCCAATCTTCTGAAGCATAACGAACAAGTTCTTACATGGTGAACAAGTTCTTACCTAGTGAATAAGTTCTTACATGGTGAACAGTGCAAGGGCAGTCATATCACAGAAACTTTCACTTTTGATCTCGCATCATGAACTATAAACAATCAAGTCAAATATGATTATTCATTTGATTTTGATACTTGATTTCTATGTGAATCCCACAATTCTCCCCTATTTATTTATTTTAAATAAAATGCTGAAGTGGTAGGTAGATGCAAGATAAAGGTAGAAAACATAATTTAGTGCTGTAAGAGGGCAAATGTAGATGATCAGGTCTGTGCCTATAGACTATTAATCCAAGCTAGACAAGGGCAACAAAACATTCACAGATGCAGAAGATTTCTCTCAAAACAGGGGGGGTGAGGTTCTAAGCCTCACCTCTGTTGATCCCCAATTTCTCACCTGATGGCCCCCCTGTGACTGTGCCTGTCTTAGGTTGTTCCTCCCTTGAGGAATCTTACCTGTCTCTGGCTAACCAGCCGTCTTCTGGGGCCATACAGGGAAAATGTAAAGCTGGTAAGTGAGAGAGAAGCAATATTCTTTGAAAAGGTTGGCTTTTTAATTCTTTGCAGATTTATGCACTGTGGCTTCTATGCCCAGCATTTGTCTTGAGGTATCTTTACCACTTGGAAGAATTATGATACTCGGTAATTTTCGAAATGAGGCACGAATTCTACAAAAGGGCTGTAATTAGGAAGGAAAAAGAAAAGCTATAGAAGTAGCAGATGGAAGAAAACATGGGAAGATTGATTATTTCTTTGACATAACGTCTTATAGAGTAACATAAGCATGTATAGGTTGTAACAAACTACTAATTAAATTGCATACACACATTAACAGAATAGGAATACAGATACATAACAAAAGCAGACCTACAATTACCAGCCATATCCAGTGAAACCAAGAAAACCGGTTAGGTACCCTAGGCATTTGTGAAAAATTATCAATAATATGATGGATATTGTCTAACTGAATTTGAATAGTTTGAGAAAAATCAGACAAATGAAAACAACACATTCCTGGCAACTGTTCACATCCCATATGTTCTTTTAACAGTAGATAGTCTATAGTCGCACGATTTTGGAGCACTGCAACTTGCACTACTCCTAATTCTTGGTTGAGTTCTGACAATATAGATCCAGTCAAATTTGTTGCTTTACTGTATGCACAGGCCAGCTTAGATATCTCCTTCTTCATTCCAACGGCAAATCCAGGAACTGGTGGGAAGAATGCAGCTACAACTGCAACAGTGCCAGGATCTTTGCTGAAGATTTTTGATGATCATCTTCTGGAATGACTCTTCCAGACGATGTTGATGTTGGAAGTTCTTCTTCATATCATATCTTAATTCATTTTCTGGGTAGCCAAATTAGGCTTTGATCCTCTGTATAAACACAAACAAATCCTTTGCCCACACTTTGGTATGACCTTTATACCATTGTGAAGAACCTACTGGAGATCACCACACAGGAACTGCTTTTTTTTTTTTAAGAGAAAGAAATATTATCAGAAAAGTGTACTTCCATAGCTGATCATCCGACACCCTTTAAAACATCAAAATTAAGGATATGTAAAGCATGCATTAATCATTGATTTGCAGTTAATTTTATCCTGTCAGGAACTAATCCCCCCCTTTTTTTGTTATCATGAATCTACAATTACATAAAGAATATTATGTTTACTAGGCTCTCCCCTAGACCAAGTCCCCCCCACAAACTCCATTACAGTCACTGTCCATCAGCATAGTAAGATGTTGTAGAATCACTACTTGTCTTCTCTGTGTTGCACAGCCTTCACTGTGCCCCACCCCCACATTATACATGCTAATAGTAAGGCCCCCTTTCTTTTCCCCACCCTTATCCCTCCCTACCCTCCCATCCTCCCCAGTCCCTTTCCCTTTGGTAACTATTAGTCCATTCTTGGGTTCTGTGATTCTGCTGCTGTTTTATTCCTTCAGTTTTTCTTTGTTCTTATACTCCACATATGAGTGAAATCATTTGGTACTTTTCTTTCTCCGCCTGGCTTATTTCACTGAGCATAATACCCTCTAGCTCCATCCATGTTGTTGCAAATAGTAGGATTTGTTTTCTTCTTATGGCTGAATAATATTCCATTGTGTATATGTACCACCTCTTCTTTATCCATTCATCTACTGATGGAAACTTAGGTTGCTTCCATTTCTTAGCTATTGTAAATAGTGCTGCGATAAACGTAGGGGTGCATCTGTCTTTTTCAAATTGGGCTGCTGCATTCTTAGGGTAAATTCCTAGAAGTGGAATTCCTGGGTCAAATGGTATTTCTATTTTGAGCTTTTTGAGGAACCTACATGCTGCTTTCCACAATGGTTGAACTAATTTACATTCCCACCAGCAGTGTAGGCGGTTTCCCCTTTCTCCACGACCTCGCCAAAATTTGTTGTTGTTTGTCTTTTGGATGGTAGGCATCCTTACTGGTGTGAGATGATATCTCATTGTGGTTTTAATTTGCATTTCTCTGATGACAAGTGATGTGGAGCATCTTTTCATGTGTCCGTTGGCCATCTGTATTTCTTCTTTGGAGAACTGTCTGTTCAGCTCCTCTGCCCATTTTTTAATTGGATTATTTGCTTTTTGTTTGTTGAGGAGTGTGAGCTCTTTATATATTTTAGATGTCAAGCCTTTATCAGATCTGTCATTTATGAAAATATTCTCCCATACTGTAGGGTACCTTTTTGTTCTATTGATGGTGTCCTTTACTGTACAGAAGCTTTTCAGCTTGATATAATCCCACTTGTTCATTTTTGCTTTTGTTTTCCTTGCCCAGGGAGATATATTCATGAAGAAGTCACTAATGTTCACATCCAAGAGATTTTTGCCTATGTTTTTTTCTAAGAGTTTTATGGTTTCATGACTTACATTCAGGTCTTTGATCCATTTTGAATTTACTTTTGTGTATATGGGGTTAGACAGTGATCCAGTTTCATTATCTTACATGTAGCTGTCCAGTTCTGCCAGCACCATCTGTTGAAGAGACCGTCATTTCCCCATTGTATGTCCATGGCTCCTTTATCGAATATTAATTGACCATATATGTTTGGGTTAATGTCTGGAGTCTCTGATCTGTTCCACTGGTCTGTGGCTCTGTTCTTGTGCCAGTACCAAATTGTCTTGATTACTATGGCTTTGTAGTAGAGCTTGAAGTTGGGGAGCGCGATCCCCACCACTTTATTCTTCTTTCTCAGGATTGCTTTGGCTATTCAGGGTCTTCGGTGTTTCCATATGAATTTTTGAACTATTTGTTCCAGTTCATTGAAGAATGTTGTTGGTAATTTGATAGGGTTGCATCAAATCTGTATATTGCTTTGGGCAGAATGGCCATTTTGATGATATTAATTCTTCCTAGCCAAGAACATGGGATGAGTTTCCATTTGTTAGTGTCCTCTTTAACTTCTCTTAAGAGTGTCTTATAGTTTTCAGGGTATAGGTCTTTCACTTCTTTGGTTAGGTTTATTCCTAGGTATTTTATTCTTTTTGATGTGATTGTGAATGGAATTGTTTCCCAGATTTCTCTTTCTATTGGCTCATTGTTAGTGTATAGGAAAGCCACAGATTTCTGTGTGTTAATTTTGTATCCTGCAGCTTTGCTGAATTCTGATATCAGTTCTAGTAGTTTTGGAGTGGAATCTTTAGGGTTTTTTATGTACAATATCATGTCATCTGCATATAGTGACAGTTTAACTTCTTCTTTACCAATCTGGATTCCTTGTATTTCTTTGTTTTGTCTAATTTCCGTGGCTAGGACCTCCAGTACTATGTTAAATAACAGTGGGGAGAGTGGGCATCCCTGTCTTGTTCCTGATCTCAGATGAAAAGCTTTCAGCTTCTCTCTGTTAGGTATGATGTTGGCTGTGGGTTTATCATATATGGCCTTTATTATGTTGAGGTACTTGCCCTCCATACCCATTTTGCTGAGAGTTTTTATCATGAACAGATGTTGAATTTTGTCAAATGCTTTTTCAGCATCTATGGAGATGATCATGTGGTTTTTGTCTTTCTTTTTGTTGATGTGGTGGATGATGTTGATGGACTTTCGAATGTTGTACCATCCTTGCATCCCTGGGATGAATCCCACTTGGTTGTGGTGTATGATCCTTTTGATATATTTTTTAATTCGGTTTGCTAATATTTTATTGAGTATTTTTGCATCTACATTCATCAGGGATATTGGTCTGTAATTTTCTTTTTTGGTGGTGTCTTTGCCTGGTTTTGGTATTAGGGTGATGTTGGCTTCATAGAATGAGTTTGGGAGTATTCCCTCCTCTTCTATTTTTGGAAAACTTTAAGGAGAATGGGTATTATGTCTTCTCTGTTTGTCTGATAAAATTCTGAGGTAAATCCATCTGGCCCAGGGGTTTTGTTCTTTGGTAGCTTTTTGATTACCACTTCAACTTCTTTGCTGGTAATTGGTTTGTTTAGATTTTGTGTTTCTTCCTTGGTCAGTCTTGCAAGGTTGTATTTTTCTAGGAAGTTGTCCATTTCTTCTAGGTTTTCCAACTTCTTAGCATATAGGTTTTCATAGTAGTCTTTAATAATTCTTTGTATTTCTGTTGGGTCCATTGTGATGTTTCCTTTCTCATTTCTGATTCTGTTCATGTGTGTTGATTCTCTTTTTCTCTTAATAAGTCTGGCTAGAGGCTTATCTATTTTGTTTATTTTCTCAAAGAACCAGCTCTTTGTTTCATTGATTTTTTCTATTGTTTTATTCTTCTCAATTTTGTTTATTTCTTCTCTGATCTTTATTATGTCCCTGCTTCTGCTGACTTTAGGCCTCATTTGTTCTTCATTTTCCAGTTTCGATAATTGTGATGTTAGACTATTCATTTGGGATTGTTCTTCCTTCTTTGAGTATGCCTGGATTGCTATATACTTTCCTCTTAAGACTGCTTTTGCTGTATCCCACAGAAGTTGGGGCTTTGTGTTGCTGTTGTCATTTGTTTCCATATATTCCTTGATCTCTATTTTAATTTGTTTGTTGATCCATTGATTATTTAGGAGCATGTCATTAAGCCTCCATGTGTTTGTGAGCCTTTTTGTTTTCTTTCTACAATTTATTTCTAGTTTATACCTTTGTGGTCTGAAAAGTTGGTTGGTAGAATTTCAATCTTTCTGAATTTACTGAGGCTCTTTTTGTGGCCTAGTGTGTGGTCTATTCTGGAGAATGTTCCATGTGCATTTGAGAAGAATGTGTATCCTGCTGCTTTTGGATGTAGAGTTCTATAGATGTCTATTATGTCCATCTGTTCTAGTGTGTTGTTCAGTGCCTCTGTGTCCTTACTTATTTTCTGTCTGGTGGATCAGTCCTTTGGAGTGAGTGGTGTGTTAAAGTCTCCCAAAATGAATGAATTGGATTCTATTTCCTCCTTTAATTCTGTTAGTATTTGTTTCAGATATGTTGGTGCTCCTGTATTGGGTGCATATATGTTTATAATGGTTGTATCCTCCTGTTGGACTGAGCCCTTTATCATTATGTAGTGTCCTTCTTTATCTCTTGTTACTTTCTTTGTTTTGAAGTCTATTTTGTCTGATATTAGTACTGCAACACCTGCTTTCTTCTCCCTGTTGGTTGCATGAAATGTCTTTTTCCACCCCTTGACTTTTAGTCTGTGCATGGCTTTGGGTTTGAGTTGAGTTTCTCGTAAGCAGCAAATAGGTGGGTCTTGCTTTTTTATCCATTCTATTACTCTGTGTCTTTTGATTGGTGCATTCAGTCCATTTACATTTAGGGTGACCATTGAAAGATGTACTTATTGCCATTTCAGGCTTTAGATTCGTGTTTACCACAGGTTCAAGGTTAGCTTCTTTAGTATCTTACTGCCCAACTTAGCTTGCTTATTGAGCTGTTATAAACACTGTCAGGAGATTCTTTTCTTCTCTCCTTTCTTATTCCTCCTCTTCCACTCTTTATATGTTGGTTGTTTTATTCTCTGTTCTTTCAAGTTTCCTTTAACTGCTTTTTGTGGGTAGTTGATTTTATTTTTTTAGTTAGTATTTAAAATGGTTGGTCTGCTTTCTTTGCTTTGATTTTATTTTCTCTGGTGACATCTATTTAGTCGTAGGAGTGCTCCCGTCTAGAACATTCCCTCTAAAATACCCTGTAGTGGTGGTTGGTGGGAGGCAAATTCCCTCAACTTTTGCTTGTCTGGGAATTGTCTAATCCCTCCTTCATATTTAAATGATAATCGTGCTGGGTACAGTATCCTTGGTTCAAGGCCCTTCTGTTTCATTGCATTAAATATATCATGCCATTCTCTTCTGGCCTGTAAGATTTCTGTTGAGAAGTCTGATGATAGCCTGATGGGTTTTCCTTTGTAGGTGACCTTTTTCTTCTCTCTAGCTCCCTTTAAAACTCTGCCCTTGTCCTTGATCTTTGCCATTTTAATTATTATGTGTCTTGGTATTGTCCTCCTTGGGTCCTTTCTGTTGGGAGTTCTGTGTATTTCCGTGGTCTGATCAATTATTTCCTCCCTCAGTTTGGGGAAGTTTTCAGCAATCATTTCTTCAAAGATACTTTCTATCCCTTTTTCTCTCTCTTCTTCTTCTGGTACCCCTATAATGCGGATATTGTTCCTTTTGGATTGGTCACACAGTTCTCTTAATATTGTTTCATTCCTGGAGATCCTTTTATCTCTCTCTGTGTCAGGTTCTATACGTTCCTGTTCTCTGGTTTCTATTCCATCAATGGCCTCTTGCATATTATCCATTCTGCTTATAAATGCTTCCAAAAATTGTTTCACTTCTGTAATCTCCCTCCGGATATCATCCCTTAGCTCTTGTATATTTCTCTGCATCTCCGTCAGCATGTTTATGATTTTTATTTTGAATTCTTTTTCAGGAAGACTGGTTAGGTCTGTCTCCTTCTCAGGGGTTGACTCTCTGATCTTTGTCTGCCTCAAATTCTGCCTTTTCATGGCGATAGAGATAGTTTGCGGAGCTGGCACAAGTGATGGCTGGGAGAACGTTCCTTCTTGTTGGTTTGTGGCCTTCCTCTCCTGGGAGAACAGTGACCTCTAGTGGCTTGTGCTGGGCAGCTGCACCCAGACAGGGCTTCTGATTCTTGCCCGGCCGCTATGGAGTTTAGCTCCACAGTTGCTGTGGGCGTGGCCTGGCTCAGGCTGCTGCTCCGACATGGCAGAGCCGCGTTGGAGGGGAAATTGCCGGGAGGCTGTTTATCTCCATGAGGGGCGTCTGAGCTGCCCTGCTATCCAGGGGGTTAGGTTGTCCGGAGTTCCCTGGGATTTCCTGCTCCTGGGCTAAGTGTCCCGGGACACTTCCATCCAGCGGTGGGGTCCCTGTCCCTCTAAGACTTTCAAAAAGCACCTTCTTTTCTTTGTCCCAGGGGCGCCAGCTGCAGGGTCCTGCTCACAGGTCTTAGTGTCCTGTTTCCCTAGTTTTCAGCACCCCATGCATGCACTGTGTCTGCAGTCTTGTGCGGATGGCTAGGGCTGGATGTTTAGCAGTCCTGGGCTCCCTCTCCCTCCCCGCTCTGACTCCTCTCCTCCCACCAGGAGCTGGGGTGAGGGGCGCTCAGGTCCCGCCAGGCTGCGGCTTGTATCTTACCCCCTTCATGAGGTGCTGGGTTCTCGCAGGTGTGGATGTGGTCTGGCTGTTGTACTGTGTCTTCTGGTCTCTCTTTTAGGAAGAGTTGTCTTTGTTGTATTTTCAAGAATATATGTGTTTTGGGGAGGATATTTCCGCTGCTCTACTCACACTGCCATCTTGGCTCCACCCCCTGTTGGTTGTTTTATTTATAAGGAAATAAAGTCAGGATAGTACTCTGGAAAATGATGGATTGGCTGTTTAAATAAAATGAGATTCTTCAGATTCCAAAAGAGTTACTGCTGCCATTGGAATGACAATAAGAAAAAAAGTTGAGTAAATTTGCCATTTCACCATACACAGCCTGATATTTTCTTTTCTAAAATGCCACTGAAATAATCGTGATACAGAAGAAGATAGACTAAAGCGAAGGGGACCACAGCTGAATCTCCCGTGAGATCAGTCCCTGGGATCCCTCCTTCTAGCCCAGGGCAGCACTGAGGGATGCTCTCGCCCAAATGCTCATCTGAATTCTGGTTCCTGGACCCAACCCTGCCCTGGAGACCAGGTTTGTCCCTGGTGGTTCTCCCAAGATTAGTTCCTAAAGCAGCAGAGCCCTGCTTTCTGCCTGCTGGCCAGCACGGCAGTGTGTACACAGGAAGATGGCAGCCTGGCAGGACATGCTGTGGGGTCAGGGTGGCACAGGGAGGGTGTGGCTCTGTGTCCCATATGGTACACACACAAGATTCACCAGAGTAGTGGAAAAACAACATTGGAAATAGGAATGGATTTCACTTGAGGCTGTTTGGATTCCCAGAGAATGACCTTGCCCTCTGCAGGTAACAACCTTCATCCACCCACCCATGTTCAAAGGTAATTAAACCTAGACAAGAGGTCCACACCACTAGGTAGTTCACTGTCCAGTTCATGCAAGTGCCCTAAACAGACTTCTGTAAATCACTGGAGGAACAGCCACCTCTAAATACCATTTGCTGCCGGCAATGGGACATTTAAGAAAGAGTCCTTTTGTCCCCCCATTTTCCCATTTCCTTTGGGGGTGGACAGAAACTTACAGTCTCTACTTCAGAGAGCAGGTGCCCCAGGAAGAGAGGGGCCAGATGAATGCGCGTGTATATGGAAGACTAAGTTAATGGAGAGAGTAATGCAGGGAGCTCCAGAGTTGATGCTACAATTAATGTAGATCCAAATCACAAAAAAGAGAGCTCCAGCGGCAGGGCACTGAATCAGGAGGGTGAAGGATGGGCTTAAGGGTTGCTGGGAAAAAACCCAAAGATTTGAAACACAGTGGATAAGAAAGACAAAGGATTTCTACCAGGTGGGTGATTATGACCATTAGGATCACAGTTAATAAATCAGAGTACATTATCCATAATCAGTAAATTATCTAGAAAACTTTTCTGGACAGAAGAAAGATCTCTATGTATCTTAAAGATAACTGTGCCAAAAGAAAAAGTGATGTATTTAGACCTCATAATATTCTACCCTTTTTTATTATCAAGTGTAGGAAGAAGAAACATCTTATGAACTTCAGAAAAGATAAACAATAAAGGCTGGTCTCAGATGTCTCCCAAGATAGTATCTGAAGTCAGGGTGTTATAAATCCAGGGCCTTGGGAAAGAGGGTAAAGACAGTGTAAGACTCACCAATAGTGAACAAAAAAGGACATTTTTCTAAAAAAGTCTGTATCCACTGGATTTGTCATTCAAATATGGAAGAAACAGATATTCACAAGCATTTAAAGAATATGGACATTGTACATAATTATTAGGGAAAAGATTCCTGAATGCATGCTCCAGTTGACTGTGAAAAACATCAAAGTTACAAACTTGACAACAAAATGATAATAATTATTGTTATAAGGAAGAATGCATGACTAGACTTAAGTGACTGGCCAGTGTGGCTTCACAATCAATACCAATGCCAGTTTTCAGAAACATAACATATCAACAGGCTGAGTATAAAATATGATTAAATTTAAAAAGACTAAGGAGTAGAAGAGGGAGATGATAGAATAAAATAAGATTAAAAAAAATCAAGCTTGGTATGGGATTTGAACAATCAAATCTCAACACATACATACTTAAATCTTGACAACCGATTTAAAATACAAATTTCTTTATGATAAAATGTACATAAACACTTCAGCAGAAGGTACACCATTTCTGTCTTTAGATACAAATTATTTCAGGCTCCAGACCCTTTCAAGTGATGTTGCTGGGATCTTTGTGGAAAGTGTGGGAATGATGTATTTCCAAGGCTGCTGGGAGGGCCAGGCCTGGGAGATGGAGACAGGGTGGTGGGCGCCTGACCGCGTGGTTCGTCCTCATGGGAACAGTACAGCAGGGGACACCCGGGTGGCTTCGGTTTCTTCAGTCCATCAGATTGTGTATGTTTCCCACCAAAATCTTTTTTTTTTTACTGAAACATATTTGACATATAACATGGCATAAATTTAATGTGCACAATGTGTTAATTTGAAACTTTTATATATTGCGATATCATTGCCATGTGGTGATGATAATCACCTTTATCATGTCACATCATTATTATTTCTTTTTAGTGGGTAGAATAATTAAGATATAGTAAACTGGTGGCTACCAGGGGCTGGGGCTGGGGGATCAGACAGAGGCCTAAGGGTCCAGACTTGCATCTAGTAAGTCAGTGTCAGAGATGTGAGGCACAGTGTGGCAACTACAGATAGCAGTGTGACACTATAATCACACCAAATCTTGGTGATGGAGGGACAAACTGCTTTTGCCAGCATCCCCACACTTGTGAAAAATGACTGGCTTAACCTGGGTGAGAAGAATGGGTCTTAAATTCCTTGGTAGTTTGTTCATGGCCTTCTCATCCTGGGGACATTTCATAGCATTTCACTGCTCCAGCAGGTCTGAAAAGGGGTCTTTCCCAACCTCGCTCCCCATGTGTATCAATGATGGCCACAGTGATGGCTTAGGAAGCTTTAGAAGGGATGAGGTGGTCCCGGGGAGAGTACTGGTCTACCAGGGAACAGGGGTCCAGGTCAGGAGGCGAGTGTGCCCCTCCTGCTGAAAGAGAGCAGGGGGCAGGGGGCTGGACACTGGGAAGTGGGCATCCACATGGCCCATGAGAGCAGGGAGAATGGGCTGTGTCTTTCTATTACCAGTTTTTAAATTAATTTTATTGGGATCCATGAACATAGTCTGTATGACTTTAATTCCTTTGAGTTTACTGAAAAAAAAAAAAAACAGTGCAGAATATCATCTACATGTACCATTAAAGAGTGTGTAGTCAAGTCAGCTGCTCATGGGTGGGATGGCCTATAAATACCAGTTGTGTGAGGTTGCTTGATGATTGCGCACTTTTTATCAGCTTGTTCTATTAGTCATTGAAGGGTGACATCTGAAACCCACACACTCACCTGTTTATTTCTCCTTTCAGGTCTGTCAGGTCTTCATAGATTATGAAGGTGTTATTTGATACATACTATTTATGAATTTTTCTCTTCTTGATATATGGTCCCTTTTTACTTTTCTTTATCATTATGAAATGTCTTTCTTAACACGTTCATAATTATTTCACCAAGTTAATTTTGTGTGCTCTTAATAAAGCCACTCTAGCTATGCTCAGTATTAACATGGTATATATTTTTTATGCTTTTACTTTTAAACCATGTCATGTCTAAAGTAGATTTCTTGTGAACAACAAGTATTTGAGTATTGCTTTTTTATGCAGCCTGACAATCCCGGTATTTTAACTAGAGATTAAATTGTTTATATTTAATTCGGTTTTCTCTATGGCTGTATTTAAATCCAGAATCTTGCTGTTTATTTTTTATTTATCCTATTTGTTATTTGTCTTTGTTTTATTCTTCTTAGGTTTTTAACTCCCCTTACAACTTCCTTTCCTCCACTTTACAGAGGTATGTAAATCTTCCCCATCCTCAATCTTACTATGGTGCATTTCACTGCGATTTAAAAACACTTGGAAATTCTAAGGTTTTTCACTGTTTTGCACCAAAGGTAAAACTAGAAGGGTGTGTGTTGAACTTCTCTGAAGGAGAGACCACAGGCACAATGATCAATATTTAATGATATTGCCCATTATATTCCCATTCTGTTGGAGAGAATTCAGTGCTGGGGACTGCCCATGAAAACACAGCCAATAGTATTAAAAAAGCCATTAAAGTTTGTAGAACCTGAATTATTTAGGTGAAAAACATATGATCATGCTTTGAAGCCTTCTTATCCACGACCTATGTGCCTATCTGTCATCTCTACCTGCCTGTCTATCTATTTATCCATTATCTATCATCTATCTATCATCTACCTATCTATCATCTATCTATCTATTATCTATCATCTATCTATCTATCTATCATCTATATCTATCATCATCTATCTATATCTTCTATCTATCATCTATCTATCATCTACCTATCTATCTATCATCTATCTATCTATCTATCTATCTATCTATCTATCTATCTATCTATCCATCTATCTATCTATCTATCTATCATCTACCTATCTACCTATCTATTATCTATCATCTATCTATCTATCTATCATCATCTATCTATATCTTCTATCTATCATCTATCTGTCTTCATCATCATCATCTGTATTTATCTATCTACCTACTTATCTATCTATATTTTTCCTGTATTTAGTTTGGCATTATAATTTGCGAAATGCATATGCAGACAAATCCACTTTTCTGTGAGCTGTCTCCCATCCTCTCTCTTTGCTTAGCCATGTGAATCAGCTTAGTCAGTGACCCACACCTTGACATGGGTCTCAGCTGACCATTCTTCATAATAAGAAAGAGGAAATAAAGTTTCAACGTTATTTTCTGATGCATCAATGACAGGATCCTATAATGGAGGTAAATTAGCTTTTTCTGTTTTGTTGAACGTTGTCAGGTAGTTTGCCTAAAGGTTATTGGATACTATAAATTTATCACCTAGGTCCTTGCAAGCACATAATTTAAAATTTGTAACAACATTTATATACTCTGCAAGGACTATATGATAGGGTGATCAATTTCAGAAAAAAAATTAAGTAATTAGTATATATTTCTTTGGGGAATGTGGATGAGAAATATAAATTCAAGGATTAAGAGAAGCAATGTAATACTGCAGAGATTTAGAGAGCTTGTTCAAGTATTTTATTGTGGATGATGGTGGGTAGCAGACAGTATTGAAATTTCATTAGACAAATTTAAAAATGAGTGTAAAAATTATTTTTTAAGTTAATATTTATAATACAACAGATGCGACTTCTTTATAATTGTGTAAGCACAGCATAAAAATGTATACTATGTACATATGATTTTACAATTATTTTAAGGGGAAAATAATGAAAACAAAATGTTTGGAAACTAATGCTGTAGATTATATCCCTAGAAATTTAATTACTGCATCATAGGTTATGGTCATTTTTTACTTTAGCTTATGTTGCTAAGTTTTATTCAAACTGGATGTGCTCAGACATTGATTTTACATCTCACATCTCTAGCTAATTTGTGAATCAAATATTATTTATTGTTATTTTATTTTATATTGTTCTAGTCAGTGAGGTTGAGAATCTGTGTATATTTGTGGGTATAAGATTTATTCATCTGAGAATTGCTTATATTTGTTTTATAAATTTTGTAAGTCTTTTAATATTTTCCAGATCTAATTATCTGTGTTGATAAAAAAATATATTCGCTTAATATATGACTTATATTTTAGTTTTGATTGTTAAGAAGGTTACAAATATATATACAATATTAATATATAATATAATAAACATTTAATAATACATGCAAAAGTATATACTATGAGAGTGATTAACCTATACATTTTCTTTCCTTACCTTTCTAGATATGAGAACATGGTAAAATAATTCAAATCTGTGCCTCAATGACCTCATATGTCAAATGGAGTTTACAGCATCTCCCTGTGCTATTGTTGGGAATAAATGAGTTTTTGGGTGTAAAATGCTTAGAATACTACCTGGTATGTTAAAAACCTTAATAAGAGTTAAGTATTATTTTGTTACCATTGTTACATTTAATTTTTGTTTTCTGGCTTTAAAGGTCCAGGCTACACTAGCATCATAACAAGACATAAAATTCATTTTTGTGTGATTTTTAAAAATCCCTTTTTTTAGTTCATTTTATACTTAATCAATATTTCATTTTACAATCAAAATGTTATTTACATTTGAATTTTTTTCTTGACCAGCCTCTTAAATGGTTGCATATTTTATTAGTCTTTTATTAGTCTTTCAAATGCTCTTTGAATCTCACCATATATCAAATGTTCAAAAGCTGGATGTATTTAAAGAGTGAATGAGAATTTTCTAATCATTGGTGCAAAGTTCTATGTATATTTATTTGATCAAGCTGGATAGTTTGTTATTCAAATCTTTTAAAAAATTAGAACTACTTTAATTTGTATTCTTTATCCAGTGTCAGGATATTTTGTTATATTTACCAGTTATGATGGACTTGTCAACTTCCTTCTTGTATTTATATTTGTTAGTATGTAAATTGAGTCTATGTCATTATGTGCACATCAGATAAGTACTTTTATACTTTCTTGGTGAATTGCTTCCTTCATCATTAAGAAAATATTTAATTTCTCCCTTTTTTTTACCAAGATGTCTATTTACTTTGGTATTGATCTTGTTACAATGTCTTCATTTATTGGTTAGTATTTTCTGTGTATGCATATTTTACTTTATTTTTTCCTCATCCTTAAAAGGGATGCTAATGAATTTTCTTTCATTTCCCCTGCATCTTTAAATAAGACAATTTATTATTTTTCCATTAATTTTAATTGCTAACATATTTATGGTTATTTCTGCCAATTTCTGTAAAATTTTTATCTGCCATTTTTTTTGGTCTAGTTTATTATTTTTTTAACTGCATTAAATTAGATGTATTTACTTACTTTCCCCTTCTTGTTAATTTGTGTGTTTTTTTCCTATTTATATAAAAAATAAAAATTTTTATTTAGTGCATGAAATAAATCAATACCGTTATGTAATGTGTTTCATTAGTTTTATCATCTGTACTAAAAAATATTAATGTTTAACTCTGATCATTTCCTCATCTTCAATAGTAGTTTTTTCAATATATTATTTTCATCTTGCTTTTCAACTCACAAGTGACTAATTTTATAATTCTTTTCCAAATTTATCTATATTTTTCCAAACATTTGTCCTCTCATATTCCTTGTTTCTATGTTCAAGTTTATAAAATTGAAGTGTGACCATTAATGTTCCCCCCACTATTGTTAGACAGTGTAAAGATCCTCAGTCTTGATTTTTTTCCCCAATTTATTGTGCATGATTTTTGAATAATAATTCATGACAACTAATGGTAAAGGGAAGTAATCTACAGTGTCATATAAAATATAAACATGCAAAGAACCATGCAAAGGCCCTAGCTTGGATATTTTGTTGAGGATATTTGACAAAACTTCTAGAAAAAGGTGTTGAATGATACATTAAGTAGGCATATATTTTAGGTTTAAAATTAATCCCACCTTATTTTGTTTAATTATGTCCAAGTCTAGAATATTCTTATTCAGATTCTATTAAAAAAATCTCACTAAAAAATATTTACTGCTTCTGTTTTTAGTCTTCTTATTATAACTTTTAATCCTTCATTTTGTTTTATATTCTCAATCTATTTTTCAGGAGTGCCTTCTAAGTAATTTCCTTTTTCTTCCATTTAATAATCTCACATCCATATATAGCCATTTAGTTGCCTTTTAAATACCCACAATGTGTTAAGACTCTTATTATCTCTTATTACACTAGTAATATTAATTTATATTTAGGCAAATGTGTGCCCTTTTTTGATGCCTTTTATTCCTTCCTGCTCTTCTGTTTGCCCATTTTGGATCACATTTCTTTTATCCAAAGAACTCTCCTTAGTATTTACTTTAGTGTGGGTATGCTGGTGGTAAAATTTCTATGCTTCCTTTTATTTGTACATATATTTATGTTACTTTAATTTTTGATGACATTTTCGATGGATATAGAATTCTAATTTTGCAGCACATTTACATACAGTTCCATAGTCTTCTATCTTCCATCATTTCTGTTGAACAGTTGGCTGTCAGTTTTTATTGTTGATCCTGCCTCATTTCTCTTTTCTCTTAAGTCTCTAGCTGTATTACATTAGCCATTATCACTGTGTCTCATCTGTCCTTTAATTCTTTTCTCATTCTTTTCCCCTTCTTTCATTCTGTGTTTTAGTGCAGGTGTTTCGATACCAATCTTCCAGTAGTTTAACTCTCTTTTCTGTCCCTTTCATTTATTCTGCTAGTCAGTCCATAAATTGAGTCCTTAGTTCATGATATTATATTTTTGTTTATATAATTTCCTCTTTTTTTTTCTATTTGTTTGTTTTTGTAGATTTAATTTTTCTTGTGAAATTTTTCCACTTATTGATCTTATTTTTTTATATTTAAAAAATTTTCTTATATATATATTACTTATAGCTATTTTACAGTCCTTATCTGACAACTTCAATGTCTCAATCACTTGTCAGTCTATTGTAATTTTTTTCTCTTGGTTTTGTTCATAATGTACTATTTCTTACAAGTTTGGCAATTTTTTGAGTAAGACATTTTTGAGATTCTGAATAATATTAATTTCCTTTAAGGGTATTTACCCTTCCCTTTGGCAAGCAGAAAGAGTGAGGACTGATGACTTTTATTCATTCAGGTGGTAACTTAACTTAAATTTGGGTTTCTGTTTATTATGTTTTTTTTGCTGTCATTGATTTTACTTTTCATTTTGTAAAGCTCTATTCATTTATTTTTTTCTCCTTAGCATCTTTTTTTCAAGATTGTTTCATTCCATCCTGTATTATAGTAATTTTAAATATATTAATTTTATGTGTATATTTATCTCTTTCTAATTATTTATTGATACTTCTAATTACTTCTGCGTGTCTTTTGCCTTCCAACCATTTTTTTGTTTTGTAAATTTTATTGTGACCTTATCTATTTTCATCAGTAGCAGCCAGGTACCTTGGAGTGTGGAAATATCATGTGGGATGATGGTGTGTTCACCTGGGCTTCCAAGTGTGAGGCTTTAGTAGTATGGAAATATCTTTTTACTTTATCAGTTTGTTAATCTTGCACAAGAGTAGTGTAAATTCTAATCCTATACCCACTCATTCATGGTGACAGCTTGGATTTTTTCTCTTGTAAGAGAGACAATTCTAAGCCATGCCAAGGACAGGTGCTGAGCTTCTATGTTGCTATGATGAGATGGTAGATTGCAGGTTTTGGCCCTTCTCTCCCAACCCAGTCATGATGTAATGAGTGGCCCTATCAGGGTCCTGGATTTATGCCAGATTCTGCATCACATGTTCTGCTGTACATGACCTTCTCTCCTGTGCTGATGGGTTTGCAAAGACCAAAGTCCTGGGCTCTGGGACTGGACTATTTTGGGGGTTAATACTCTCTTGGGTGAATGCCATAGAAGCCTCCACTTATCATATGGCTTTGCATTTTTGTTCACTTTATAATGCCTGGAGATTTGTCCCTCTTTTGAGGTCTGTCATGTATTTTATCATCTATCTCTATCCATCTATCTATCTACCATCTATCTATATCTATCTATCTATCATCTATCCCTATCTATCTATCTATCTCTATCTCTATCTATCTATCTATCTATCTATCTATCTATCTATCTATCTATATTTATCATCATCATCTTTCTCTCTACATTTATCTATCTACTTATGCATCTCCACCATCTATCTATGTATCTCTATCACCTATCTCTCTATGTATCTTTATGCATTGTCTGTCTCTCTAACTGCATTTCATCCATGCTTCATGCTGGACTGAGAGGAAGTCGGTTCCATGTTGGACTCTGCTTTATTGCCAATCCCTCAGTCAATAGTCTGTGGCATCATATTTATGCCATAGTCTTTCAGAGTTTAAGCCTAAATTCTCAAAATCCAGTCTCAACTTTTAGGATAACATTCTCTGCAATGTGACTCAAAAGCCTTGCAGTCCAAAAGATGGAATTGTCTTCTCTGTTCCCTGGGTCTGCAGTGGCATCCTTCCCCTGAAACGTGGGAATGGGGATCATAGCATCATGGGCTGGAGTAGGTAATGGTATTAATACTTCAATTTCTCCTGCTAAATGTGGCCTTGTACTTATCATTAAATTGCCATCAAATTAACAAGAATTCACATATTTATTATCACTGATTTGAAGTCATACTTCAAAAGGAACTAAATGACAATACCCACCAATTACCAAGTCAATCAAATTTACTTTATGCTACACTTCTTAGCATATACAAATGTTTTAAATAAACAACCTTGGGTGAAAATGATTACTCTTTAGGAATTTTAACTCATGTTGATATATTATATCCTTTCATGAATATAGTAACAATCCATTAAAATTA
The DNA here is from genome assembly GCF_030020395.1 of Manis pentadactyla. Taxonomy (NCBI): domain Eukaryota; kingdom Metazoa; phylum Chordata; class Mammalia; order Pholidota; family Manidae; genus Manis; species Manis pentadactyla. The sequence goes on along the minus strand of NC_080020.1, from coordinate 139,888,360 downwards.
AAAATAATTAAGCAATTCCAAGTACTGAAAAATTCCAACTACTGATAAGCGGGGAGGAACCTGCAGGTTTGGGGGTTGTGTGAGGGCACTTGGGAGGTGGGGAAATCTGGGGGTGAATTCAGGGAGGCATGCAAGTTCAGTGTTTGTGGTGCACAGACGGGGTGTGGAGGGGCTGCTGTGTGGAGGGCCCAGGTGGAAGGGAAGGGGAGGGTTGGCTGCGCAGCTGGGCCACAGACTCCCTCAGAGCATCCCTGTGCCCGACTGTGATGTGCCATTGTTCCACAATAGGGGAAGTCGCTCTCCACAGGCCCAGTGCCCCTGCAGTCCCCAAAGCAAGCCTTGTAGTCCTCACTGTAGAGACAAGAGACCAGGTTGTCCGGGAGGGAAGCAGCTTGTTCAGGACACGACCCCGGCTCAGATGGGTGTGTCTCCAGGCCCTGCCGCCCTTCTGCCACTCACTGTCCTTGGAGACAGGGCGCAGGACCTGAGGCAGGCAGGCTGGGGCTTGGTGCCCAGCACAGGAGGGTGGGCGATGACAGGGCCCAGGACCCCTCTCCTCCCAGCCAGGGACACTGGAAAAGAGCTGTCCTTGCCCGGCACAGTCCCCTTAGGGACAGGCGGCTCAGGAAGTCCACTTCCAGACTCTGGCCTCCTCACATGAGGCTCCACATCTGTGACAGAGGCCCACAGACTTCCCCCTAGAGTCTGCGAGTGGAAATACACCTCCACACGGAAGAACGCCTGCACAACACATAATTCCTGAGCCATTTTCCGGGGAATGACGCTGCCTGGCCGGCCTACTCACTTTACAGGACCACGTGGGGCCTTCACGGTGGGGGCACAGCCAGGATCTCCCATCCTGTGCGGCCCAGGCATGGCACTTAGTAGGCACTCCAGAAACATGTAGTACTAAGGGGTGTCCAGGATCCTTAAAGAGATGCACTTGTGTCTTGTGTGTTCTAGATTATGGCAAGGAATCATGTGATGCCTTTTAGAAACTTTCTGTTTAAAAGTTTTAATGTTGTTTAAAGGGATAAATTTCAGATGTCTATAAAGTCATTTCTGGCAGAAACTCTTGATGGCCCCCTGATCCTGGGTGAAGGCAAGCAGCCGACATTTCAGGGCTTGCCAGTGCTTGGGGGCCTTTGCCCTCCTCCCCACCCCAAATCGAGCCCCCAGACACCTGTGTGCTATCCTGGCCCGTCTTCACGCACACCCACCGGTCGGGAAACCCTAGTGCTTGCCCCATCTCATAGGCAATACGTGGACAGAGGTGCTTCTGTTAATAAAAGTACGTAGGTGGCTTTAATGGGGAAATAAGACACACATAAGTTAGAAACATTCGTTTTGGAGTTAGAACACTGGAACGTATGCCCCATGAAGTACTGAATTTTCCAAAACTGCATCAAGCACGTAGTCACGTTTGTCTAACACCGTTCCTTTTTCAGAGTCACTGGTGGATTTCCGTAAGTGTTCACCATTTCACAGCTGTCTACAGACAGTGGTTCATGGATAAAGCCACTTCTTGTTTCTACAGTGTCTTGTGTATGTCTTCAGCCTTCTATCTGGGCCACGAAGGCCCATTGTCCTTCTCATGAGAACAGATACACACACACACACACACACACACACTATCCAGGCTTACTCATGCCCAAAGGATGAATCACCCAAACAGGAGTGACTTGGAACTTGAGTAGCAAAGGAAGGAAGAGAGGAAGAAGAATTTCGCCTGCCTCAGTGGGGACAGGAAAGAAGTAGTTTGATTTTAATGCCTTTTTCTTCCAGTGACCTTCTGTGCAAAGTTAAAAACAACAAAAACAGTGTCTGTTTTTGCCTAGACTTTCCCCACGGATGGATAGCAAACCCCTTACCAATGCCTAAACTGTTCTTATCAGAGAGGCTCATAGGTAACCCACAAAACCCCTTTCCAGAGACAGGCCTCCTGGTCGATTACTCCTTCAGGAGATGTGTGGCCAGGCTCTGTGGTGTTTGGTGAGCATTTTTGGGGGGCATCTTTTGCAATTACATCTTTTGTAATTACAAACCCAGTATACATGTAGCTTCATGGACCCCTTTTAGGCAAACTGAACTGATGATTCTGACCTTTTGTTTGAAGATTAGGTAAGAGGTGGATGTCCTCGGGAGGAGTTCGATTTGGCATCCCAGTCAGGAGTGGAACCTCCAATTCTAGCATGAAGAATACCCAGAGTGGGTCTCAATAAGCCCCTGGTGGGCATGATTAAATTTTCACCAGCTGCAAGCAGTTGGAGACTGTCCTCACGTGCATTTGGGGCCACACTCCTTTCCTCGTGAGGCTGGACAAGGGGCACTGTGTCCCCCTAACGTGCCTGGCAGGAGACAGCAGTAACAGGTTCCTGTCCACAGCCTCTGTTGGGAATTCACAGGCTGCACACTCCAATTAAAGACCCCGGGTAACGCTGATGGGGTTTCCGGGATAATCCTGTGTGATTGTTTAATAACTATGCAGTTGCGAAACAGATATGTGACAGGTGTAGGCATCCTGATTTAATTAGAAACTCCTCTCGTCGGTGTCTCTCCCTCTAAGAGTAGATGGGTCTGGTTTTCATGCATTGGTCACACTGGGTACGAGGACTTTCATGTATTTGCTGGCAAGCCACTGTGGCCGACACATTGGGGGGTGTCAGCTTTTAATTGTAACTGTCTTGCAGAGCCATGTTGTTTTAATATCCTGTATAGATTTTTATGTAATACACTCACTTGCAGGCAGCCCGAAGCAAGAATCAATTCTGTGAAGGGTTCTTCTTTTGTTAAAAGCCAATCTTGTTTTAATGATGCATGAAGAAATATTCGAGCATTGACATTTTTCTGTCAGGTTTCTTTTGAAAAATCAATTAAGATAATACTGCTTTGACCTAGTTATCTAGTTAATGCTTATTAGGAATGTAATATGATTTACTGTCAGCATAATAATTTTTGTATCTTATCCTATTAGCTTGTGCATATTTCAAAGTGTATTACACAATGGTCACTTCTTAAATGTAATGTAGCAGAATACATTAATTAGATTGACTAGGATCATTAGACAGAAACTATCTCATTGGTTCCTTGTATCAAATTTGTATACAATCTCTATCAAGATATTGTATTATATACATGGCTAAAAGTCTGCTTCTTAATCAGACAGTGGACCTAGATGCTTTCTTTATGCTCATCACCAAGTATTCTTCCACAAATTACAAATAATAGATATTTTCTGCATAAAAATGGTTGGTTTGGGATTAGTCATTATTTTTGGAATTTCAGGAAAATAAATTTCAGACAAATTAGAGCATGTACTTGCAGGTTCAGGGCGCAGAGACCCGGGGATCAGAGGGCACGTAGTGGCTGTGAGCACTTATATCATGTGGAGATACCTGGGAACCACAGAAATATGCAAATCGGTTATTAGTTTAGAAAAAGTCCTTGCCAGTCTTTGTTGCCTTTGTGTTAACAGCTGTCAATGGCACTGTCAGAAGGGAGTCATCTTGGAGAACCTTCCAGGGAAATATTGATTTCTGCCCTTTGGGATTCAGCAGTAACCTTGCTAAGTAGAGCCCGAATTAAATCTCTCTCTGCCTCCATGTGAGAAGGGACACCTTCCTGGCTACAGCTTGTGACCTTAGTTCTGGGAACCTGCGTGAAATGTTCCAGGTGGCAAGCGACACGGCTCTCTTCGGAGACTGTGTTAGCGAATGGGTTTGAACACCAGGTTTCAGCAGCTCCCCCAGCTGGACCCTGAAGGCTGCTGCTCCTTCCTTCTGTGCTGCCCAGATGCCCCCCATACACCTGCTTGCCCAAGGGGTGACCCCCTTACTCTGCTGTCTGATCCCACCTTCACCTGACTGCAGAGCTGCTGACTGCACCTTATGTTGTTAACACAGTCCTTACATTCCCCTCTCACCTGTGTTATTAACATATCACCAAACAATAGTATCTAAACACATTCAAAACCTCCACGCCTTCCCAGTGCACTATGGGGTCTCAACAATAAGCCACTACAGGACAGAAAGTTAGGGCGGTGGTCAATTAAGTGATGCTGTTTTTAAATAACTTACTGCCTTATTTCTGTCTTTTTGGTTTTCAGATTCTCTCTTCTGCACAGAATCTTCTCACTGAATCATTGGGGCCCACAGATGCCATTTTGAGTCACAATCGTTTCCAGTTTACCAGTAAAATATTTACACTTAACAAAAGTGACCTTGTTTTGCAGACAAACATGATAAGTGTGTGTGCATAGCTTAGTGGAGCTGTTCATTCCCACCCTGATATCATTTTAATTAATTAAAAGAGAAAAATCAGTGAGTATAGATTGGGTTTTCTTTAGGGTATTTTACATTTCCTACTTTCCTATTTAAAATTCAAAGATCTTTTTAAATTTAATTTTGTTGTTACTCAAAATATCTCTTTCTCTCTTCATCCCTTCCTCTCTCTCAGTGTTTCTCTCTGTCTAAAATGCATTTCTCCAGGGGCATTTAGGGTCCGTGAGGTTGCCGATTGTCCTTCATACAGACAGTGCCTGAATCCTGTAGTGTCTTGATTTGAATAAAGCCAAAGTGATTAGCCTAATGTGATGGCATCTTGAATTGCTCAGTGGGAAGGAAGCTGAAAGCCCAGTGTAGCAGTGCTTGGGAGCAAATGGGACAGGTGCACAAAGGAGGGAGGAGAGGCCAGGCAGGAATCTGTGTACAGACACCACAGAAATTCCTTGTGGGTAAAGCAGAAAGCAGGGGCGGGCATGGTGCTCCCACGCGTGTGCAGGCTGCACGCTGACTCCGGACGGGGCTCAGCACCCCTTATGTCATCTTCAGGCACCCAATTAACTGACCTGATGGTGAGTGGAGACTCCTTTCAGTGTGGTTTTAATTACAGGAAATATTAATCAAGGATTAAAATAGGAAACTGGAATTGCTGTTTCATCAACATTGATCAAACACACACTCCAAATAAAGAAAATTAGGACGGTGGGCATGAGCACGACAACTTGGATTTTACATTATCATCTCTTGCCTAACTAGGCATTTTTCCTGGGTATCTGAACTCTTTTGCCTTTTAACTGTGCTTGCAGTTGCTATAGCGATGGCATAATTTTGTAATGGTCTAAAAATGACACTGGCATAGATACTGACAGATAGGAATTAATACGCTAACAAGTAATTATGTAGTGAAATGTTGACTGCCGTACAGAAGGTGCCCGGTGACACATTTTCTGTTTTTCAGGGATGGCAGTAACATTAGCGTTGGTCATTAGTGGTAGACATCTCGGTGGTGTTGGGTACAGACTTATATGCAGACCTATTTAGTTACCTGTGTGACAGCCTTGTTCAGGACACCAGAAACAGCTGTCCTAGCCAGCACGAGCCAAAATAATTAGGGCTGTCATCTTCTCGCTCTGATTTCCCCTTCAACCTGCTCCACGAAATGCAAATATTTTGCTTTCATTGTCACACTCACCTTGACATGGGTATTGCTTTGGTGCATAACTGGGTAAGATGACTCCGAATTTGCATTGTTCATTCTAATAAATTTGCTTCCCCTCCATTGCCTGGCAGGACCCATCAGATAAAGTCTCCCGGAGTGTCATCAATCACCAACCCTGACAGACGGCTTTTGCCTTCATTTGTTACATACGAGAACATGCTTAATTATTTGTCCCGTAATTAGTTGGGAAAATGTCAGGAAATGTCAACTCTCTGTTCGCTGTGGAAGGACTCGGCTTGGAAGCCAGGATGACTGAAGTGTCATTAATGCTGCCTAACTAGAGGAGGATCAGCTGGGGAGAAGTGAAAGCTTCTAAAAAAGTAATCATGGTGAGTTACTGAAGGTGGAAAATGGGAGTCCTCCTAGCAAACAGTTGCATTTTTTTGTCTGCTAGTCATCACAATAAATATGGGAGGGCAAAACCAAAGAACAAGTATATTAGGTTGATATAATTTCTGTCACACACTCACTGGCACTACCTAAGCCAATCATGTTTAATGTATTACTATAGGGGGCACCTCATATTTAATTTGCAGCTTTAAAGCTCATTTTACCATCGGAACTGCACACTACAGAATCCAGTGAATACGAGAAGGTGAACGCTGCTGCATTTGTCTGGTAAAGTGGTGGATGCAATACATAACATTAAAATTGTCATTCCCTCAGAACCCTTTTCTCATAAGAGCAAATTGGCATTAATCATCACTTGGTAACCCAAAAGCACTAACAAAAATATATGTAAACAGATGCAATAAGAATGAAAAACATGCAGGCAGTCTTGGGCACAGAGCAAGTTCACTCGATAGCTGTCTTGCCCACGCCCCGCATGCTAAAAAGAGCCCTTTGTTAGTTGGAGCAGTGGGGGATAGGGCCTCTGTGATATTTCCTAGCTCAATCTGAGAGAAACAGATGCATTAGGAAGAAAGAAGGTTTTATCACAGGACAGACAATTCCATTTTGAAACGGATGTCCCCAGGTTTTTAATTGTGCCCCCAAAGCTCTGATGTCTCCGGGGTCCATGGGTGCACCTTGTGAACGGCCTCCTCCTCACCACTGTGCGGGGCACTGCGTCTGTTAGTAAAACGCCACCAGCACATTCCACATCAGCTGTTTTGTATATTGTTGTCAAAATAGTATGCTCACATGAGATTTCTCTTCACTTAATTACTGACATCAGTTTGTGTCTCTAGAACAAGTAAATTATTGTCGAGCCTCTCAAGAAAGAATGATTAAGATGGCGTTCTGTAGTTCAACAATTCACAACTTGTCACAGGTATGGCCCCGCTAATTATCAAATGGTTAAACATTTATTCCAGGAGGACTTTTCAGTGGTTCCAAGGAAGCACACCACAGTTCCTGTTGGGCTACCTCAGCCCTCAGAACCTGCAGCACAGATGGAAAGTCTGACTTGCCTCTCTGTAGATCCGATTCCAGGAAAGCAGATACATGATTTTAACTTTCAAAATCCCACAAACGAATGAAGCGAGCAGTCGGAAGCTGTGTGAACTGTACAGACATTTAATGACCATTCGTTCTTAATATTCAGATTTTTGAGAAAGATAAAAATGCAGCCACAATTATTTTGACTAGGCAGTGTTTCAAAGCTTAGTCTAATTCAATCTTTGTCCCCAGAATCCATCTGGGTGAGATCCTATCATTCATCTCCCTGGGGGCTCAGGCCATGGGGGCCCTGCATCCCTTTTCCTTTAAGAAAGCCTCTGCCCAGTCTCCAAAGACTTCCTCATCATGGAGCAGATTTGAAAATTCTAGCAACTAAACACACAGAACAACATTTTCTTCCTACTCTTCCAGGAATTTTTTTTCCAGTTATTTACAGGTTAAACCATCTTTAATAAATGCCAAAGAGATAGTTAAACATACACACACACCCTCACATACACACACACACACACACACACACACACCTTTCCTAGTTACGGGTGTTCCTGCCTTATAGGGTGGCAGTAGGGAAAGAGTTAGAGACAGTCTAAAAATCACCTTCGTGGGTAACAGCTGGCATGGAATCGGAGGGAACCCCTCCTCATTAGTAACTGAGAAGGGTGAACAATGAGGACATGCTTCTGCACGGCCACGTTTCCCCTGGACCTTTCGGCCCGCCCAAGCAGCCCCCGAGTGCTCCCCGCAGATGGCGTTCAAAGCCAAGAACATCACCCTGCCGGGTAGTTTACAAAGTTGCC